>NC_140417.1:33870486-43870486 GCF_965140295.1 Lepidochelys olivacea | reverse complement strand
TAGAAACATGTTTGTATCAGCCCTGGTTGTTGGTTGTGCAGCACTTTCTGCTGACCAGTGTGCTAATTCCAGGAACTTTCACAGGGCAGTAATCCTGTGAAAGGGACACTCTTTCAGTATAGGCTTTGACTTTCTGGAATGCCATCAATTATTATTTAGTAGCTGTATTCCCGTAGAGCATAGGAGCCACAGTCATGCCCCAGGACCCCATTGTGTTAAGTGCTGTACAAACACAAAACCAAATCTGGGTTATCTTTTTCCTTGCACATTGTCCTTTCTGTCTTTGAATTTTTTGGTGTTTTAAAAAAAACACTATAACTGTTATCCATACAACAAAAATGTCCGCATAGACAGCCCTACCAAAACAAAGGGCACTGGTTTTTCTTCATGTTTTCAGGTGTGTGCATGCATATGATGATTTTCCCCTGCTTTGGGTCTATCTGCTCTGTTCTCATATGCAGGTCGTATAGAGGGAACTTGTTTTCAAAATACAGGAGAGCAGGATTCTTGTGCACTGCCATTCACTGCCTATGTACAAGAACGGAGCTGATTTTGGTTTAGCTGGGAAAAGCATGTGGTTCTATCTTTGCAGCACTGATGACCACATGTTAGCTCCCACTAAGGTCAGTCTCCAAAAGACTGAAAGTGGGAGCTACAAATGTGCATGGTGCCTCTGAAGACTGGGTTTGTTGTGTGTAAGAGTGAATCTCAGATCTAAATTACATCAGTCTAGGTTGCTGTTGAGTCAACCAGGTATGGCAGATTTTTTAAAAATACAATGGGAACTACAGTATTCTATGACTTCTCTAGCGCACAGCTTGCAAGTTTTGAAACAAAGGGCTCTCTAGTTCCTGCCCTGACCTCACTTGAATCCCATCCATTCTTTCCCCTTCCCTTTTATCTCTACTTGCAGAAAACCATCGGGGAGATCCTTGCTTCAATGGAGATCTTCAGTCGATTTGAAACTATCCTGGAGGTGAGAGTGTTTGTCTGCCCCTCAGGACAGTGTTGTGGGGGGGACTGTGAACGTTTGCTGTGTTACAGCTGTAGCATTCTCTCAGGAAACGGGGTAGCTGTTTGCACTGAAAAACTGCATTTAAAAAAAATAGCTTCAGTAGCTTGACTTTCTGTAGTTGACATTTTTGCAATGTCACCACTTTTATTTTGCTTCCTTTATAAGAAAACTTAGTGTAGGTGAAAAGTGCTGGATTGACATCCTGGGGACAAAAGTCTTCTCTTTATCCATAGAACAGGTACAGCACAGTCAGCTACAGTTCAAGCTTCCCCACCAGTGCACTTCACACCTGAACCAAAGGGGGCCACATCTAGGAGAGAGAAGAGAGTAGATTCTCCATGGTTCATTCAGTCCATGGCCTCTCTGCTGTGACTGCTCATGAAAGCCTTGATTGTGTTGTGGATACCTGCCCACTAGGAACTGGATTGAAGCCACTGTTGCTTTTCATACAGATACTTAAACACAAATAGCCTTAAGATGATAATCCCCTGAGGCCCTTGTCCCTGAGCCAGGTTTGACCTGATGGCCCAAGGGAAATGTTCCATATCCTGTTGTTGGTCCCCTGAGCTGTCCACCCCCCCTGTAGTGTTACACTCTGAAATGTTTTGCAGCATTCCTGTTTTCAGGGAACCATTCCATCAGTTACTGTTCATTTGCAAAATGTATTAAACACATCTTGGAATATAGCTTTGATTCTATTTTTCTCACTCTAGTTGTATTCAGATAGAGGGGTTAGTCCATGTATATGTATTCTTGTTTGTGTAAAACCTGCAATGGGAAAGCACTAGTGAAATACCAGTTGCTTACAGGAGCTCTGTTTAAACTGTTATGACTGTTTTCTGCCAATAGCTTTTTTGGCTCAGCTGTTTTGCTAGGGCAGGTTCCTGTCTGTCTATATTAGGACTTTATGCTGCTGCCCATCACAGCAGAACTTGACCATTTTCAGTATACGTTTATTAGCAGTAGCAAAGTCCCTAGCGGACTACAGGGCCTTTCTGAATTTTCTCCCTTTCTTACAGCCCATCTTTCGCTAACTCATCCTTGTTTTAGACTAAAAAGTTTCATTCCACTGCTGTTTAACATTTGCAGAACTGTGGCCTGCCTTCAATACTGGATGGACCAGGACCCTTCACTGTGTTTGTGCCAAGCAACAATGGAGTGGATAAGTTAAGAGATGGGAGGCTTATTTATCTTTTTACAGAGGTGAGATTTCATCAGTGTTTTGGATGAATTCCTCTCGTGGCATTAGGTTTCATGAGATGGGCTTGTGTCAAAGGGAGTACGATCAGTTAGGAGATTAAAATGGTACTGGGAAACTCAGAATTTAATGTAAAGACACGAATGTGTGTGATGAGCCTATCTCAGCTGGAAGTTGCTCTTTCCATATTTGAGCAAAGTATGTTCCAGTTCCTGTAATACTCCAGAAGGAAGCTCTGGTTTTCATGCTGATGTGACCAGCAATGGCAATCATATCACAAGTTCGGTTATATTGTTAAATGCAGATTTTTAAAAAATTACCTTTCAAGTAAAGATACTGTAAAAATCCACGTACGTTTCAAATTCACTGGTTACCAGAATGCTTCATTTCCGTTCCCTCTTCTTTGTGCCAAATGCCGAGAGAGAGCATCTATTTATTGTCGTCATTCTCTCCATTTCCCTCCCTAGGGGATAAATAAGCTTCAGGAGCTTGTGAAGCATCACATCTACACTGCAGCAGCGGTAAGGCATCTTAGTTTCCAGTGTATTGGAGTCCTTTGGGCCAGCATATAATTAAACACTGACTTGCGTTCAGTTCTTCAGTGTCCCTCTAGCTACCTCTTCATTGCTTAGGCTTCCCACAGAGGAAGAGTGAGAGAGATGTGACAGAGGCCCTGAGACAGCAAAGCATTTAAGCATGTGAGTCATCCCACTGACTTCAATGGGTCTACTCACATGCTTGAAGTTAATCGTGTCTAAGTGCTTGGCTGGATCAGGGCCCTAATGATAAAGCCCTTAGTTTCTTGGGTGGGCGGGTGGGGGGGGTGTGTGTTTTCTTTAACATTTTATCATTAAAATGAAAATATTACTCCACAAAACCTATGAGAGACGAAATGCTTGGTTTTTTCCTTTATTTTCAAAAGGTTAATTAGGAGTTTCCAAAGTTTGCCATTAAGATTTATAAATGAGGCAATGTTAAGAGCAACATGTTTGTCCCTTTTGGACCAAATTCACCCGTGGTGTTAAATGCATTGAAATCAGTGGATTCATACTGTGGTGTAATGCATTCCCTTGTGTAGTCTAATATTTCCAAAAAGATCCAAGTTTTTTTTTCTCTTCTGTTCTAGATGTGTTCACATATAATGTGGGACTTGTGCAAGGTGTCAGATTGCCAGTCCGGGAGCCCTCTGTCCACATAAATGGTAGAGCACAGATAGTGGCGAGTCCACTCCAACGTGTCTCAGTCTTGACCTGGAGGGAGTTCAGCCTCCATGCCCACTTAGTTTATAGATTAGGCATATTTGCTGAGATTGCCAACAAAGGAACCAGTTAATACCAGTTTTGTTAATGGCTTTTGTGCTATGGACACCTACCCACTAGAAACTGGACTGAGATCCACCAAACTCATTGCACCTAGGCCACTGAATGACTGCCAGTCTCTGGTAACTTTTTGACCATTCTGAATAATGGATATTGGCAACCAGTGTTTGAACCATCCAGTCATCCAGGCTCAAAATATCTGATTTTATTTAAATATTAAATAAAAAAAAAGTTAAAGAATAAATATATTCATTCTTCTTTTTAAAAAACCGGCCTGTTTTAAAATTAAATTTGAAATTATTGCTACCTATATTAAGGCCTAAATTTACTATAATCTTTTAAAATAATTATAATAATAAAAAATGCTACATTAATAAGCCCTCCTCAAATTGTAATGGGTTAAAGGGAGCTGTTTTTTAAATTATATTTAGAATCAGTGGGTAGCCATCTTTAATTTTTTACGCTGGCTCAGGCTTTATAAGTATGACACAGTGTCATGTATTGTATTAAGCATCTATATAATTTTCAGTCTTTACAATGGAGCAAATGCTGGTATTTACATTTTTCTAAATGTCAGTTGAGGAAACTGATTGGGACTTGAAAAAGCTTCTTTTCCTCTTCCAATCTATGAGTAAAACAAAATGGGAGAAGATTAGATCTACTGGTTCTAAAAACATGCAGGACATGATGTCCAGAAATAATCAGTTCAATTCACTAGCTAACTTAGTTTTAAGACCAAAACATTCTCATAAATTTATTTTTCTGATGTATCCAGCACATTTAGGAGAGTTTAACTAATAAAAAACAATTTTAAAATGCTGGTTTTATGGATTTTTAAATTAATTTCAATTTCCATCCAAATGCAGCATGAGACAAATCACAAGCAAAAAGTTAACCATCTAGAAGATAGGAAATTCATCACTTTCTGACATAATAAAAATGTATAAATTAAGATTCTAAATAACAGTATAATTGCTTAAATAAATGTGTATTAGTTATAGTGTTACCTTTCAGGTTAGCAAGAAGAAGGACCAGATTTAGTGAAAAGGCTGTATTTAGTTCCAATATAGAGCTTACATGGTGCACAGACCTTGTGCTAGTGCTCTGCACAGGGGTGAATTTCACCTGGTGAGAACATACAAATGTGACCCCCTTTTGTGTTTTGCTGCTGTTGTTTTTTTTGTCCAGCACAACTAACACCCATATTTCATCAGCTCAGATAAGGCCTGGTCCAAAGCACAAACAAGTCAATGGGAGAATTTCCATTGACTTCACTGGCTTTTGATCAGTACTTAATTCCTTGATATGAGTTTACTTTTAGTTGTCTGATCCTGCAGACACAAAAAGTGTTGATTTGTATCATAGGTGAGCTGTTAACATGAGGTTCTTAGCTACCTCCCTTTATTCTCTACTTTTTATAAACCTGTCCACGTTAAGAACAGAACTGTGAAAACTACAACCATTTTCCAACATGATTTGTGCTACAGTAGCCTGGTCTCTCTGTTCAGGGAAGACCATTGTTGTTATGTTTTGCAAACATGCTCTAGACTAGTGGTTCTCAACCAGCGGTATGTATACCCCAGGGGGTACTCAGAGGTCTTCCGGGGGTACATCAGCTCATCTAGATATTTGCCTAGTTTTACAACAGGCTACATAAAAATCACTAGCAAAGTCAGTACAAACTAAAATTTCATACAGACAATGACAGGTTTATACTGCTCTATATACTACACACTGAAATGTAAGTACAATATTTGTATTCCAGTTGATTTATAATTATAAGGTAAAAATGAGAAAGTCAGCAATTTTTCAGTAAGTGTGCTGTGACACTTTTGTATTTTTATGTTTGATTTTGTAAGCAAGTAATTTTCAAGTGAGGTGAAACTTGGGGTACTCAAGACAAATCAGACTCCTGAAAGGGGTACAGTAGTCCAGAAAGGTTGAGTCTGGCCCAAGCGCAACCCCCCCCTCCCAGCAGCACCCACAAAGGTGCCCCCCCTGCGCCCCTCCCCACGCCCCAAGGTTTTGTCAGGCGTATTTATAGTTTGTCATGGACAGGTCACAGGCCATGATTTTTTGTTTATTACCCGTGACCTGTCAATGACTTTTACTAAAAATACCCATGACTAAACTGTAGCCTTAGTCATGTGTGTATTTTGCAGAGGAAAGTTTAAATATTAAAGTCAACTCTTCAAAGCTGGTTTAGGGAGAGAATTTGTAGTGATTCTGAAATACATACAACTCTCTCTCCTCCTCCAGTTTGTTTTTCATAGCATTGTCTCCTTTTTGTATATATATTTCAGGTGACTGTGGAGAAACTGACAACGATGCCACAGATTATAACCATGGCAAACCAGATACTGACTGTCAATATCAGTGAGGATGTAAGCACCACATGCTAGAGATGGGCTGAAACCAAAGTCGAAATATAAACACTCAAAGCTTTGAAAAAGTTTGGTTCTGGAACAGGACTTTATGACTCAGGCAAACTCTGCTAAGTCCTCTGCTTAGTAAAGTAGATTTATTTAAATCTACTGTGCATTCTCCCCTCCTGTCTTCCACTAGGAAAAATGGATATTGTGTGGCTGATATTGAAGAGACTGCGTATTGTAATTTACCAGCATGTCTCCTTAAGTTGTTTAAGAGTGGGAATGACTTAGGGTATTGATTTTGTTTTGTTTTGGGGGTTTTTTGGAACAGGGGAGAATTCTGTTGGATGATTCTGGCATTCCCTTGATCAAGAGGGACATTGTGGCGTCAAATGGAATCATTCATACCTTGGATGGCATCTTCATTCCCCCTTCGATAATTCCCATTCTGCCACAGAGGTGCAATGAAGAACAGCACAAAATCATAGCAGTAAGTCAAGTTTTTCCATTCTTTTCCCCAGTGGGTGCTACAGACAAACCTCAGATTCTAATTGAGCACAGAAGGTATGTCTGTGTATTCTCACACTGTGAATTAAATTCACCCACACTATGAACCCTGGTGCTAGACTGCCTCCAGAGCTAGCCAGTGTACGTGCTGTGAGTATTTCTTCTGCTAACACTTCCACACGACTTTGCTGGGAAGTCAGCTGTTTTCTCTTAGGAATTTGTTTTTGACAAAAGACTTAGAGCAGCACTTTTTCCCTCCTACCCAAGATATCCATGATTCAGAAAGGAGTTTAGCTCCTCAGAGGGCTGCTATTTGGGAATTGTTTGACATGCAATCCTTCCTGTTTATACCAGAGCTGCCAACCAGTTTGATAATGCCTGATCACCTGGCTCTGAACTTGTCTCCTATTAGTTTGGACTGGGAAGCCGAATCGTTTTTATTTCTTTATGTAAACTAAATCTTTTGAAATGCCCTGTGGCTTTGCAATGCCTTCTGATGGCACTTTTTCAAAGAGGCTGGCTGCTGTCCCATTGAAGTCACAGCAGGAGCACATAAAGATGTAGCAAGTGCTGTATGGAATGCTGATCCTACAATGAAAGGCATGCATCCCCCTCCTCCCACACAGCAAACCTCTCCAGCAGCCTTCATTTTAGTCCCAAATTCCCTACGTTCCACACAAATTTGGTGCCCCGTCACTTCTATTGTTGAAAATTATTTACATCTGAAATGAAGACTCTCTGCACTGAGGCTACAGAAAGAGTCGTTTACACTGAAGGAAGGAAAGGAGTACTTGTGGCACCTTAGAGACTAACAAATTTATTTGAGCCTAAGCTTTCGTGAGCTACAGCTCACTTCATCGGAATGCTGTAGCTCACGAAAGCTTATGCTCAAATAAATTTGTTAGTCTCTAAGGTGCCACAAGTACTCTTTTTCTTTTTGCGAATACAGACTAACATGGCTGCTACTCTGAAAACTGAAGGAAGGAGTTTCACAAAAGATTAAATTTCCTGCATGAATAGGTTTTTTGTGCCCCTTATTCTGCGTGTTTTTCACATACACTGTCCCGCATTTGGGCCAGAGCTGGTTCCTTCACAGAGCTCCACTGAAACCAGCGAGGCCCGTTACAGGTTTGAAGTCCACCTGTGTCCATTTCTGTGCTGGATTGAGGCCCCAGTAATAGCCCAGAAGTGATGTAAGAGTCCACAGTACTTCTGGGTGTTGTGAAACCTAAAGCATTAACTATAAAACACAGCTTCCAACACAGCTACAAACAATATCTATTAGCCAAAGGCCCGAGTGGTTTGTCCTCATCTCAGAGAGATGTACCTGCGTAACTCCCAGCACTTTGAGATGTGAGCAATACCCACAGAAATTATCTGGGAAACTTTTTTTCTTTAAATGAGAAACTCACCTTGTTCCTGAATCTTTACTTCTTAAAACTTCTTTGGTCATATTTCTTATTATGGCAAAAAAAAAAAAAGGTGTCAAAAGCAATATTTCTGCGTTGTTCTTCATGCATGAGCATAAAATGGGGTTATGTTTGAGTGTGTATAAATGTAAATACTTTTATGGGAAGGACTTTTCTTCTCTTGGTTTTATAACAGGGCTCTTGTGTTGATTGTGGGGCCTTGAACACCAGCGTTTGCCCTCCTCACAGCATAGAAATGGTAAATACCTTGTTGTTTATTTGTATTATAATAGCACCCATTGTGCTAGACACTGTACAGATACACAGTAAGAGTGCTGATAACTCAAAGAGCTTACAATCTAAATAGACAAGACAGACAACGGGTGGGAGTGGAAACTGAGGCACAGTGAGGGGAAGTGACTTGCTCAATGTCACACAGCAGGTCAGTGACAAAGCCAGGAGTGTAACCCAGGTCTTCTTGGTCCTAGTCCAGGGCTTAATCCACTGGTCTATGCTGCCTCTGGTTCTGAAGTGTGCAGAACCTGATCACCGGAGTGACATGAAGCATTGTGTGTGTTAAGTGAAACTAGACTTCCAACACCCTGACTCCACCAGAGAGAACACCTTTCCCTACCAGTCGGATCTTGAAGCCCAGCCTTTGTCCTCCTGCCCTTTTCAATGTGCTAATCAACTGCCACTCAAAGGAATCACCAACCTTGATTCTACCAAAACCATGTTGCTGTTCCTCTAGTGTAGTGGTTTTCAAAGTTTGGGTTGCGACCCAGTACTGGGTCACGGAATGCAAGGCACTGGTTGCCTTGCTCAGCACCCAGGATCCCTGATAGCCGGCCAGTAAAAACTAGTAAAAACCTGTTCTGACACCACGCTGCACCCCTGAAGCAGCCAGCAGCAGGTTCAGCTCATAGGCAGGGGGGCCACGGGGCTCTGCGCACTGCCCCCGCCCCAAGCACTGGCAATACACTCCCATTGGCCGGGCGATGACTGTGGGCCTCCACTTAGGAGCCGGACTTGCTGGCTGTGCCTGCGCTGCTGACCAGGAGCCGCTGGAGGTAAGCCCATGCCCCAATCTCCTGCCCCAGCCCTGAGCCCCCTCCTGCATCCCAAACCCCTCATCCCCAGTCCTAGCCCAGAGCCCTGACCTCCTCCCACACCCCAAACACCTGTCCTAGCCCAGAGCCCCCTCCCACACCCTGAACCCCTCATTCCCGGCCCTAATCTGCAGCCCTCACCTCTTCACCCCAACTCTCTGCCCCAGCCCTGAGCCTCCTCCCACATCCCAAACCCCTCATCCCCAGCTCCGTTGGATCATGGGCATCAACAATTTTCTTCAATTGGGTCACCAGAAAAAAAGTTTGAAAACCACTGCTCTAGTGGGAATATGCACATGTTGTATCTTGGTCATTGGAAAGATGCAGCAAACCTGTTGTGCCTTGTCTAGTCACTTGTCTAGCCTGATTCTTGGTGGGTGCGACATAGCTCACTTTTGGTTCAGGCAGCCTGACTGGTACATGTTGAGTCTGCCAGGCTGAGGTGAGTCTGCACATGGCTCTGACAGGCAGAGTGGCTAGAGGTTGTCTGAAGCAGGTTGGAAGTGGTTGCTGATTGGGTGCCGCTGATGGGTGTTCCTGCCAGGTGAGGTCAGCTCTTCTTTTGTTGTTCAAAGTGGAGTTCGGTCCCATCAGATATGCTGTTGATTCCAGTGTTCTGAGGCACAAATTCATTCTGATTTCTACCTAGTCCCAGCTATGTGAATTATTTTGCTCCTAGCAGAGAGACAAATCCTGCAGTCCTTACTCAGTCCAGCTCTCACTAGAGTTAATTTTGCATGAGTTAAGGGTGTAAAACCAATCTCAGACTGGGCATGCCAAGAAAACAAGAAAAAAATATAGGGTGAGATATTCTAAAGACCCTATTTCTTTTAAAAAATGACTTGGGGACTTAATTATTTGCACAACTCTTGTCCTGATTTTTTAGGGCGCCAGCCATACTGAAAAGTTGAAAAACATTTGTTTTGAGTCGAACAAAACATTTTTTTTCAACCTGAAACAAAACGTTTCCGTTTCGGTTTTGAACTGTTAGAACTTTTTAAAAAATAAAATTGTAGAAAATGTTACCCACAGTCTCCAGCAGCTATCGTCTTACTCCTGCTGTGAGACAGCAGCATCCCCTGCTTCCCGGCTGTGGACAAAGACCATCAGAAACGGTCATGCTGCTGTGGGCAGGTTTTGCTCCCAAGATTTAAAGTGCCTGGCTAAGATTTTCAAAACTAGTGAGTGATTTTCAGTGGCTTCATATTTAGGTGCCCACATTCTGAGACCTCAAAGGGGTCTGATTTTCAGAAAAGCCCCTTTTAGGTATCTCAACTTGGACATCTAAAAATGGGCCCCCACAAACTCACTAGTCACTTCTGAAAATCTTGGCCCTGAGTTTGCACTCTAACAGTAACTAGTGAAGTTAGAGGCATTGTGGGGCCAAGTTCATCCCCAGAACAACTCCTCTGAAGTCACTAGAGTTACCCCAGCAATTATTTCCACCTCTCAACTCTTTCTCTTTATGGGACTGGTAGCAAGTTAACTTGCTCCCATCATGTGCATTGTTGGCTTGTTAACCAAACAATAGAGAGACTTGTTTGTGACCCAGTTTTTAAATACCTGCAGTGTTCTGCCCTAGCACAAGCTGTTTGATCAGAACAGATGGCCATCACTAGGGTCTGATTTATGGACTCTTGTGAGGCAGAGGAAGCAGTTGTATGCCTTTCAGTACAATAGGCTCTCCATAATGATATCTAGTTCACCTTGACACTCTCATGAACTTCCTCAGCTCAATGATATACAGTTACCCTTTGCAGCAAGGGGGAGGGGAAAAGCATGAACATAGCTGTTGTGCTGATGACTTGTTTCATTTCTGAAGGCTCAGGGGAACTATCCAAGTGAATGTGTCTATGTCCATGATCCATTAGGCTTCAACGTCCTGAAAAAGGGCTGTGCCAGGTACTGCAATCAAACCATTCTGGTAAGTGTGACGTATCGTATGCAAGGGCACATTTCAATTCAAGAGAGCTTAACTTGGCTTCTCCTGGCTTAGCTAGAGGAGAGTGTTTTGCCTTGAACCGGTTGGTTCCCAACTGGGGTACAAGTGGCCGGGGGGGCGGGGAAATGCTCCCACACTAAAGGTATGTTTACCCTGCCGTCGGGAGGTGTGATTGCAGCATGTGTAGACGTACCCACGCGAGCTTTGAGCTACTCTAACGTGAGTAACAATAGCCGTGAAGCACAGGTGGTGGCACAGCTAGCTCCACTCACCCAGGCCCCTGGGTACATACTCAGGTCGGTGGCTACTTCCCATGCTACCGTGGCTTCACTGCTTTTGTCGCTGGCTCGTGCATGACAAAGCTAGCTCAGATATGTCTAAACCTGCTTCTGTCACATCTCCCACCTGCAGGATAGACATACCCTAAAGGTGTGGATATACTTCATGCCAGGGGTGTGATTCCCAGCTCAAGGAGACACAACCGCACTAGCACTGATCCAGTTAACATGCTAAAAATTGTGTACAGCTGCAGCCGCACAAGCAGTGGGAAGGGCTAGCTGCCCCCAGTGCACACCCAGATGAAGCCATAGATACGTACTCAGGGCAGCTAGCTTCTACTGCTCACGCTGCTGTGGCTATGCTATTTTTAGCATGCTAACTCAATCAGATCTAGTGCGAGTATGTCTCCTTGAGCTGAGAATCACACCTCCCACTCAGTGTCTATATCCTGTGTCCTGCCACTGGACTGGGGATGGACTGCACTAACTAGGGAAGTTCCCTCCTAGGGGTAAATATTCAGCAAAACACTTGAGGATTGATCTGTATGACTCCGCCGTTAAGTGCTGATGGAAGCTGCGTGGCTAAATCTACACGAGCCACCTTCAATGTGACAGGCTGAGGTGAAGGAAACATCGTAACAGAGAGCATGATGTTTATGACAGCTCCTCTTCTATCTCAGAGCCCCACACGTCTCTCAAAGGAAACAGAGTGCAGTTAGAGAGTGCACGTTAAGCTTGCAGAGTGATCGTATCCTGTTGCTGAAACTCTATCAGGTGTTTTGGGAAACAGCCTCGTCCTGGCTAGAGATGTCAAGCTGCTTGCAAGTGATCAGTCATCAGGGAGCCAAGAGTACACACTGACCTGTGTGCGTCTTGTGAAATGTTTGCCTTCTATTTGTTGTGCTTCTGTTAGCAAAGCATATCAGCTCCCTGGAGTGACCCAGCAGGAGCACTCGCCTTCCTAAACGATGCAGCTTTTGGCAGGGATGGACAAAGGGCAGCCATGGCTCAGAACAGTCAAAAACACAGGGCCCCAAAATCCAGCACATGGGCAGGAGGGGAAGGAAGTAGGTTTTGCTGGGGGGGGGGGGAAACCCTGGTTGGGTGCGGTAAGAGGGTATTGCTGGGGGGAAGATTGAGGTGTGGGGGATATTGGAGGCATAGTTCAGAATCCAGGTCAAATAGTCCTTTTGATTAATCCACTGCCACTGGAAGAACTGAATTTAACACTTGCAAATGGAGAACGGCAGACTTGTAGTCTGAGCACTGAGAGGAACAAGAGAAAGAGATCTGAGTTCAGACCAAATACGTGTTGTATGGTGTTTAATACACTAAGCTTCTCCACACGGTGTACCAATGTTATGTCTTTTTCAGAAACCTGGGTGCTGCAAAGGATTCTTTGGTCCTGACTGCACTCCATGCCCTGGTGGATTCTCCAATCCATGCTATGGCAGAGGGAATGTAAGTGCACCAGAACCCACTATGTTGGACCCATGGCTGGATTATACTAGCCTTTTCAAACTCCTAGTGGGAAGCTGGAGAGTTCGGCCATGTGCATCTAATTGGCAGTGTTTACTAGGAATTCACATTCTTTGCACCAAACATGGAAATTATCAGGGTCTTGTGCTCAACTTTGCAAAGGCCAAAGAAACAGAACACACAAAGCTTGGGTATAGACAAAGGATGGGAAGGACATAATCTCAATTCTGTTACTCTTGCTCTCCATCTTAGAGTGGATACATCTTGTCTTTGCTTCTTTCTTTCTCTGCCTCTTTTTCTCCTGACAAGAGGCATCGTTTACAGTCTAGAGAAAGTAAGGACAGTGTCTGTGCTGTACATAGCCATTGATTTCTCTATACTACACCTTTAAATGTGAGAGGTCTGCCTGTCTAGCCAGGGAGCAGGCTTGTGAGAAAATTAAAGACAGACAGTCTTACAGATGGGGAGCAAGGCATTTCTTTCTGTCTCCTGGAGCTAGAAAACAAAATCATAGCTACGCACACCACAATGTCTGGTACTGAGATTAATGCCTCTTCTAGGATTTATACCAATGTAACTCGGAGCAAAATGTGTCCAGTAGCTACCGCTCCTACCATATTACTCACATTACATGCATATATGACTGTATACAAGTTGTCAATGCCCTGCGCAGAAGTGAAGTACTGCATGTTGTATTTGCAAGACAAGTTATGGCTGCTGTTGGAACTAAACTTAACATTTCCAGGCTGTTGTGCTTTCAAATCTCACTATAATGTTTCATTCATGGAGTGTCTTTTTTCACAGTAATAGTGTAAATCTGTATTCATAACAGATATCACAGTGTGACATACGATAGGCAGGGTTAACTTTTCTCTCTTGTGGAAGAAGACTCGATCAAGGCTATGGATTAATATATGTTCAGGGCTGATCCTTCTAAACAAAATAACCCTCAGAGCCAAACGCCATGGGAAGAACAATGTGTGCTCATCTGCTGCAATTCCAAATGGTATTTGTCAGTGTGTTTTCTGTCTCTGTAACTCTATCTGGGGCTCAAATACAAAATATTACAAGGCATTTGGCGCTAGCTCTGTAGGAACTGACTGCTATGCAGGATTTTCGATTACCACAAGAAACTTTTTTTGTTTTTGTTCTGAATGTACGGGAAATAATTCGCGTCATCACTACACACTCATCTTATTCCCACTGGACACAGGTCACCCGGTTTACATAAAGTAAAAGCGCCTGAAACTTCATCCAAAACTTGAGCTGAATTTTTTCTGATACTTGAAAAAGTTTGGTCTGTTTTTCTCTTCCACTTTGCATGTGCTTCCTGCCTGCAGCTGGGACCAAAAGCAGAAGCTCCAAAAAATCACGAGTGTGTGTTCACATGACATTTCCAGCCCAGTTTTGCAGACCCCAGAGGTCTGAATAAACATCTGAACTTTCAGCTGCTGTCTCAATTTAACTACCATTTTAACATCCAGCTTCTTTGCTTCTGGTCACCAGTAGCATGTTAGCCTGTGTGGTTTTTTCTTGCTCCTAAAATGGTTCACAATCCTCCACGCTTTTCTGGAGCCTGTGAGGTTTCCCTTTAGACATTAATGTCTCTGTCACACATATTTTCCCTCCACCTTGCTCACTTCAGTTTTCTTTTTGCTTTCCTTCTAGTGTAGTGATGGGCTTCAAGGGAATGGCAACTGTCTCTGCTTTGAGGGTTTCAAAGGAATAGCCTGCCACATCTGCTCAAACCCAAACAAGCATGGGGAGAACTGTGATGAAGGTCTGTAATTCCTCAAGAAAGCAACCCTGATGGGTAACAGGCAGTAAACTGAGCAAAGTGGGCGTGGGAATGTAGGCATGGAACCTTTCCTAAGAGGGAGCTCTATGGACTAGTTTCACAAGGTAGGCCCTTCATTTGGGTTATTTCATGCTGGAGTAGGCAAAGCACGGATCAATGTCTGGCAGATGGAGTTGGGCTCAACTGAAAAATTCAGATCCAGATTTTGGAAACCCCCCCCCCCCCCAGCAGTGTTTGAAAGTGTTTGGATCCATCTCTGTCAGGAGGGAATGACCCAATACATCTTTCCCATCTCTAAGTGCTCTGAGGGCCTGGAGTCCAGTGACTGAAGATAAAATGCTGTCATCCTTGCTTACCAGCCCCAGATAGGGTCTAACCCTGATGGTTTTGAATGAGATGGCTTTGAACATCCATTTCCATTAGCGTAAAGGCACCCCCCCCCCCCAGCTTTACTCATAATAACATCTTGCCAGATCCTTGGTTGGTATAAATTAGCATGACTGCATTGAAAACAGTGGAGCTGCATTGACTTATGCCAGCTGAGGATCTGCTCCATTAGGCATATTTTCAGGAAAAGCAGAAATGTCTCCCAGGTGACTTCTAAGAATTGAGAACTAATCTGACAGTCATTTGGCTTGAGAAGAGATTGCAAGAGAAATTGGAAAATCTAAAAAGTGCTCTCTCTGCAGGAGTTTGCCAACTCACCAGGCAACTGATTCTTCTCCGTGCGTTTGACAGATTGCGGTTGCATCCATGGAATTTGTGATAACAGGCCAGGCAGCAGGGGAACGTGCCAGTCCCATTCATGTAAGGATGGCTATACAGGGGAATTCTGTGACAGAAGTTCTCAGAACTGTGGCCCGACTGCATCTCAGTATTGTCACCAGAACGCAGTCTGCAGCTCCAACAACACAGCAAGGTTATTATTTACATTGCGGGGGGGGAGGGGGGGAGGTACACTGGGGCAAGGGCTGTGTCGCTGTGCATGTTTGTACAGCAGCTTGCACAGTGGGGCTTCAGTAATATAAATAGGATGTAGCCAGCTCTGTGTATTGGTGAGTATGTGGTTGTCTATGCCACAGGAAATCACAGCATCAAAGAATGTCCTCACCGTGTTAAAGATGTGCAATCCTCTCATTGCTGAATTTTAATGGGGCAGTGCTAGCAGACACCCTCTGCCTTGCTGCTCTTCTGTGCTTGGGAATTCATGTCTCTTTGTGCTTGGTTTTTAAGGTGCATCTGTACTGATGGCTATGAAGGGGATGGATTTTCCTGCCTGCCCATTGATCTGTGTAGGAAGCCGGAACGAGGAGGCTGTTCAGAAAATGTGAGTGGGTAACACGGAGGAAAACATTAGCTACTGGCTAGAGCTGGGCTCCAGGATTCAGGAGATCTGTTCCCAAATCTGCCACTGACTCGTGTGGCCTTGGACACATTATTGGACCTGCTTATGCCTCAGTTTCCCCTTCTGTGATATAGGGTTAAACCCCACTTACCTCCCAGTGGTGATGTGAGGTATAATGAATTCAAGTTTGTAAAGCACATTGATGGCTGTGACTGGACAGTGCTACAGTAGAGCAAAGCACAATCATGTTTTTTAAACTTCAGTGTGGGGAATGCATCTGGATCATATAAAGGGGAAGCAGATGGGAGTGGGGCAAATGAAGGATGGATCTCTTTAAGAAGGCCAGCTGCCTCTCGTCTTTGATTTGTTATCTATGAGCTCTTTTGCCTATGTCAGGCTGGAATGTCCTGGTGAGATCTTCCTTTTCCTTATGGAAAAATCCTATTTAATTCAATAGTGAATAATGTCCCTGGTATAGAATTCTATAGGATGGCTCAGAACACCGATAGAAAGGGTCTCATTCTCTATGAAATCAGATGTAATTTTAGAGTAATTGTCTATAGAACCCTTTTGGTTTCATCCCTGTTAGTACAAATCTATAGGATTTATCCATGGATTTTTCTCTCCCCACCCTGACTTTGGAACAATTAGAGTCAGGTCCCAGAGAATCCATCCCAGGTTTTATGCAAGACCTAGTTATGGAGACAGTAAAAACAGACCGATATTTTCACCCACGCCCTGAATCTGAGCCTCTTGGAGAGGTTGAAAAGTCTGCATTCCACAGATCTAAAAGAAGCCAGAAGTGGAAATGCCATAATATCATGAGGGAGTTCCTCCTGCATCATTGCCAGCCCAATGGGAAGTGCATGAAATCTAACAAGAGCACCTGTTCTCATAAGATTCACAACCCAATTTTGCAAAACTAAAGATCTGGATGGTTTGAGCAAGAATCTGTTTAATTGTTCATTCGAAGGTGTTCAGATACTGCAGTGATGGGGACTATCTAAATATCTAGATAGAAACCCACACTTCTGAGATTTGCCCATGGTTACACGTTAGGGTGGTGAAGTGGAGAGGTGCAGAAGGAATTGCAACGGTTTAAGAGGCTTTTTCCGAAACTATACCAAGTCTTTCTGCCTCTCTTCCAGTTGGTTTTTAATCAGTATTATTTTAGAAACCAAGTTTATTGTGCCTTGTTTTGGGAACCAGTCAGCTGCTATTTCCCATGGGTAACTGGGTGGTACCAGAGCAGGTGAGAGAGGTATTCCAAGATCCATTCATCTATTACAGGGACTGTTTATTATTATTTTTTGTAATCTACTGATGAATAGCGCTATATAACAGCCGGATATTATGATGATGCTGTTACACATCTGCAGACCCCTGGGATTTTGCAGCAGTAGGTGTAATGCTGCCCTGTGGCTGGGTCATTGGCAGTGGGTTTGAACTTGGGTCCTCTGAATCTTAAATACGTGACTGCTACTGCTTGAGCCAGGGCTTTAACAGACTCCTCAACCTCTGTCTGTGCTCAGCCACCACTAGACAGGGAGAGAGCACCACACAGACTGTTTACTCAGCGCTTCGCAGCAACATCAGGGATAAAATTCTCATCCTCCTCCAGAACCCGTCTCCTACTGCTTGAGCTCACGGTGAATTTCTGTTAGCAGTGTAGGGCCTATGACACACAGCTGAGCAATTCTGATTCTACCCAATTGGGGGATACTGTTAAACATGTGCATTAGCCAGTTAATTATATTACTTCCTGGGAAGGTTTCTCATCCTCAGTGGTTTTATTTTAATTTGTTTTAATTTGAGTTTAATTTGCTTTTCTCCCCTCCCCCACAGGCCATATGTACCAGTACAGGCCCTGGTACTGCCACGTGTCAGTGTAACAAGGGCTGGACTGGGGACGGCAAAGCCTGTGTTGCTATAGATAACTGTGTGCTGGAGACCAGAGGGGGCTGCCACATGAATGCAGACTGCAGCTTTGTTGGACCTGGGCAGGTATATTCAGCATTAACTGGTCCATCGCTGAGATTTATGGACACTTGCTATGTACACAACACTGTAGCCGTCTGAAATTCTAGGAGCAGCAATTTTTGTTGCTCCAGGAACGTCAGCAGCAAGGCCTACTCGACTGGTGTTTCTGAAAGAAATTGGCTTCCATTAAATCAGCAAAATTTAGTCCTTATATAGTAAGTTTCAATGAAATACTAGTAACCAATAAAAACCTAAGAATTCTTTGAATAGCAAGGACTTAGTTTAATAACTTTTTTTTTTATTTAAAGCGCTCCCCACAGACACCTCTCTAGCAATCTTTCCCCATACACAGCATTGCACAACTAGTCAAGGGCATTATGGGGGTAGCTCCTTCTCCTGAAGCATCAGGTGTAGGCCACTGCCAGAAGCACAGCTTCATGGGCTGTTAGTCTTTCCTGCCACAGGGAGTTCTGGGTTCCTGTGTCCTGTAGGTTCTGGTTTCAAACAACTGATATGTGGAGGTAGGTTTGAGGAGTGTTAAAATATAAAATAAATACATCAAATAGCCACAGCAGTTAAAGTAGCCATCCATTTGGGCAATTTTCTGTCTCTCTAACCATCTTCAAAGTAGGAAGGCCCTTAGTTTGGCCTGTATTTTTTTCTCATCTGTTGGCAAAATCCATGGTAGTCTTTTAATTTCTTTTTAATTAAAACAAGAGTTAGTAAATCAGCATTCCTGAATCTGACAGGATCCTCGGGGTCCAATCTGGAATGATGCTATTCTAGTGACAAACAGCAAACCCCTCCAGATGCTGTGATCACTCAGCCACCAGCATACAGAGACACACCCAGCTAAATTGCATGAATGCGCTCTAAGCCACGCATGAACTATACACAAGGAAACACCAGAAAATCTCCCAAGTCCCCAGCCTTGCACCCCAGAAATATACAGCCTTTTACACTGCTCAAGAGTAGACCTCCTCTTGAACAATGCAAGGTCATTAATCAGTTCACCATTTTGTCAAAGGATGGGGGACACATACCAGGCTTCGTATTCTGAGCAGATTCCCCAAGCACTTTAGACAAACTCACTGGTAAAACTAAAACGTTAAAATAAGCTTAGTAACTACAGAAAGATAGATTTTAAGTGATTATAAGTAGTAGACATATAGAACAAAGGTGGTTACCTAAGAAATAAAAGTAAAATCACAGTCTAAATTCTAAATTTTATCAGACCAAGCAAGAGTTGAATCAAACAGCTTTTCTCACAGCACTGGATGTTGCAGATAAGTTACAGTTCCTAATACACAGGCTGAATTTCCTTGTCAGTCTGGGACCAGTCTCCTCAGTTCAAAGTCTGTCTTCCCAGTAGTGTTGTTGTCTTCAGTGTAGGTCGGGTAGGAGAGAGATGGTCTAGTGATGCCACTGTCCCTTATTTTCTACTCTCAATTATGGTCCAGACATGTCCTGGTGGGCCTTGCTGAGTCAAGAGTTGAGCAATCCCCATTGTGTGGTGTTTGTGTAACTGAGTCATAGAGTTGAGCAATCCTCATTGTGTGGTGCTTGCACAACTGTGTCTTGTTTGCAATTCCCCTGCTGGTCAATGGCTCGTAATGGTCACTTAACGTACGTTTGGGTGTGGGTCACCACCTTTGTTGTCACTTGAGACCTAGCAGTGGGCGTCTCCCAAACTCGCAGCATATTTCAATAACAACCGTCTCAAGTTGTTGAGCAACAAGTTGAGCAAAATCTCAACTTTGTGTACAATGATGATATACACATTTTGACAGAACAGTGAATTTCAGCAAGGCATGCTTTGTATGAAATGCCACCACCATACCAATGATGAATATGGGGGTTACGTTGTGATACTTTGCGGTACAGTGTGTCACACTGAGAGACCCTACAATAACAAACTAGTGCATGCCGGAGTGCTTTATATTCATGAGCAACCCTACCATAACAAACCAGTGTGTGCTCCGTAACAGAGGGAAACAGCCTGGTAAAGAAATATTTCCATTTCAGACTTTCCAGGGACTGTTAACAACCCTGAGAAGAAAATCATTTTAAAAATTAACTTAAAAGTAGACCTTGACCCAGACTCATTGAAAGAGGGACGGCATTAGTTGTGCAGTTGGGACACTCTGATAGGTCCGTAGTGAAGATCCTCCCTCTCTCTTCTACTTTCAGAGCAAGTGTATGTGCAAGAGGGGCTATGCTGGTGATGGCTATAACTGCGACCCCATTAATCCTTGCAAGCTGGACAACGGTGGCTGCCATGATTTGGTGAGTAGCTGGAGAATTCTCCAAAATCCTTCATGGGAGAGAATGTCGGGCCAGATCCTCAGTGGATGTATTTCGGTGTAGTGCCACCGACTGCAATGGAGCTATGTTGATTTACACCCACTGATAATCTGGCCTAATCTGTCTGTCTTTGTTGTGCAATAATCACATCTACCTGTGATGAAGCATCAAGGCTTTGTGGCCATTCATTTTTCTTGTTTGTTCACACTCCCGTGTTTCACGAGGTTGTGCTAGAAGGTTTGGGGCGGGGGCATAGTTCTTAGGTGTACAGTGAAAATACACTATTTCAGCATACAGGACCATGAGAGGAAGGATGGCATTGTAGTTAATGCCCTATCCTGGGATTTGGGAGACTGGAGATCAGTTCCCACATTTGCCACAGGGTTCCTGTCTGTTTGATTACACCGTAATCCTTCATTTTCTTGTCCTCACAGGCTGCGTGCAAGCCTCTTGGAGGAGGGGAGAGGTCCTGTGCTTGCGCTCCCGGTTACATGGGAGATGGATTTACATGTTATGGAGATGTATTAAAGGTAGGGAGAAAATGAACATTATTCTCTTTTAATACAAAGAACAAGGGTTTTTTGCAGTAGCTGACTGGCTCATACTAAAATCTGCAGGTGACGACAGCTGACGGTTTGAATCATAGAATTATAGAACTGGAAGGGACCTTGAGAGGTCATCTAGTCCAGTCCCCTGCACTCAAGGCAGGACTAAGTATTATCTAGACCATTCCTGACAGGTGTTTGTCTAACTTGTCTCCAATGATGGAGATTCCACAACCTCCCTAAGCAATTTATGTATGTACCAATGATACATGTTGATTCTGGACTTGATTATTAGAGGTTAAATATACATAATTTTACTAACCGTTGCTACTTCTTGAAGTATGTATAAAGTACTTCATTCGAAAACAAAATAATTAAAACCTATGTCAGCGTATGCTTCAGTAATGCTATCAATCCTTTGCCAATTTTCCATCCTGACTGATATGTTGAACTGTCCAGTTTGAAACTTCAGCATCAACTTGAAAAAAATCCATACGTCTGTTTGAGTTGTGTCCCATGAATTAGAGAAAAGGGAAGCGGGGAATAGTTTGATCCCTGCTGTATTATTGTTGTTCAAGATGTAGTGACAGCTCTCTTGATTTACTGAAGAGTATTGCTGTAGGATACCACCCTCTGCTTTTCCATCAAAATAGTTACAGTTCCCAGGAACCCATGTTGGTCGATGCTAGTTAAGCAGGGTTCCCCATACACTTACATACAAAGTGAAAAGTCAGACAGCAACTAAAAAAGGGACAAATCTACACAGAGAACATAATGACAGGTTTCAGAGTAACAGCCGTGTTAGTCTGTATTCGCAAAAAGAAAAGGAGTACTTGTGGCACCTTAGAGACTAACCAATTTATTTGAGCATGAGCTTTCGTGAGCTACAGCTCACTTCATCGGATGCATACCGTGGAAACTGCAGCAGACTTTATATACACACAGAGAATATGAAACAATACCTCCTCCCACCCCACTGTCCTGCTGGTAATAGCTTATCTAAAGTGATCATCAAGTTGGGCCATTTCCAGCACAAATCCAGGTTTTCTCACCCTCCACCCCCCCACACAAATTCACTCTCCTGCTGGTGATAGCCCATCCAAAGTGACAACTCTCTACACAATGTGCATGATAATCAAGTTGGGCCATTTCCTGCACAAATCCAGGTTCTCTCACCCCCTCACCCCCCTCCCAAAAACTTTGTGTGTGGTTTTTGGGAGGGGGGTGAGGGGGTGAGAGAACCTGGATTTGTGCAGGAAATGGCCCAACTTGATTATCATGCACATTGTGTAGAGAGTTGTCACTTTGGATGGGCTATCACCAGCAGGAGAGTGAATTTGTGTGGGGGGGTGGAGGGTGAGAGAACCTGGATTTGTGCTGGAAATGGCCCAACTTGATGATCACTTTAGATAAGCTATTACCAGCAGGACAGTGGGGTGGGAGGAGGTATTGTTTCATATTCTCTGTGTGTATATAAAGTCTGCTGCAGTTTCCACGGTATGCATCCGATGAAGTGAGCTGTAGCTCACAAAAGCTCATGCTCAAATAAATTGGTTAGTCTCTAAGGTGCCACAAGTACTCCTTTTCTTTTTACAGAGAACATACTTTCCCTCTCTCCTGCAGGGGGGGGTTGAGAATTCATGGTCTAACAGGGTCCCTGCCCACGCTTTTCCCCCTCTAGAGTACCTGATCTGACTCTTCTTACCATAGTCCGCATGGCAATCTGATGTATTTCCCCCTCTCCCTGGGTAGAGCATTAGGATGTAGGCCGAAGTTATAATGTAAACTACCAACAACAATTTCTGACTTGTGCCCTAGGTGTGTGATGTTGCAGAGCTCATATGCATCCTTCATTAATTAGAGAGGAGCCTAAGATCTGACTTGAACTTTGGGGAAGTTCTGATTTGGGTCTGGTTCTGAACTCTGTGCCCCATCTGAGTAGTTAGAAAAGGCAAAGGTTGTCAAGGAATTAATCACCTTAAACTTGAAATTAGATAAACTTGCAATACTTTGCCAATTATAAAAAAAAAATCAAGAGTTTAGATCCAGCTCTCTGACTTCGGAACACACCTTTGTGAGTGACACGTTGCTTCTGAAAGTTCTGTGTAGGCAGGCGGTAAGCACTTGACTCAATCAAGTTTGCTGTGTTTGAAACTTGAAATAACAAGGATCACAGGACCACCCTTCCCTCCCCCTGCTTCATCCCTCCCTACTAATCTTGGTGTTGCTTTCTCTTTTGGAAGGAGCTGGCCAGGAATTCCCACTTTGCAGGCTTCTATGAGTGGATTAAGGTAAAAAATGCTGACTGACGCAATTACAAGTGTTTTTGTAAAATATAAATTGTAAAAAAAAAAAAAAAAAAGCAAAGATCAAAGATGCTGTTTTTAAATCTGCTGTTAAGAGGCAATTTTCCTTTGCATGTGTTGTTTAAAAAAAGGGGCGGGGGGGAAATCAAGCTGAACTTGCTAATGCATGGTACATTAATCAAACAGTCCCCACCTTTAGCTCTGGAAATGGTGGAATTTTTAAAATTACTGTGTATTTTAAAGTTTCAAATTAGTTGAGACAGTTTTATAGATTGTTCTAAATGGTTTGATTGATTGCATTTAGCTATGTTTTTAATAGCACCATGTGAAAGGTCAGTGAGGACCAGGCATGTACCCTCTTAAGTTCTCAGCACGATTTTATTACATAGGTCTGAGTGGTGAGTCACATGGCTAACTGCATGCGCTGAGATACCTGTTCTAGAGACTGTAACTGTGGACCCATTGGCTCGTAGGGCGTGTTTTAGGGACCATGCTTCTCTCTCTGGACGAAACTGAGACCATCACACACTTGACCTTCATACTATATATTGCTGCTAACTCATGGCTCTTGTAAAGTAGCTGACTGCCTTGGGTGAAAGACAGAGACAAAAAAGTCATGGGACTAATATACAAATAGCGACCCTTCAAAAGTAAGAGTCAAGTTAAAAATTCGGGTAGCTCTTCCTTTCCCTTTCTTGTTACTGTCTTCTGTTCCCATTGGAACAGGGGGGTAAGCACTTCATGGAATGGAGTTGGCTACTGAAAATGTTCTCCAATACATGGGGCTAAATTTACAAGCAGGCACAACACCCATTCCATCAGTTACACCTGCATTTGCCAGATCATATTTGGTCCTTAGTCCAAATCTGGCCTTGGCTGTTCAAAGGCATTTACTGACTCAAGTGAATGTGCTCCTATTGGAACCATTTTTGAATAAGGTGACCTTTGGCACTGGCAATATAAAAAATATTAAGAACTTTCTCCTTCAGCAGCACCTGTTCTGGGGTTTGTTCCTTGAAGCTGCAGATTTCCTAGGTTCAGCATCCAGCAAATTAAGGTTGGACTGCTGTGGAAAAATTTTCCATGGCATTTGCTGACTCCCACCAGAACTTATTTCCCAGCCACCATCCCAACCACCAGCACAGCTCTGGGTACATCTGAATTTAAGCTTTAGTTCCACACACTAATCTTACATGCAGTGGGAGTGGGATCATAGCTACAAACATTTGTACTGCGCTGTAGATGTAGCACTGACTTGTTTTATTTGTGCATCTACTTGCTCTGGACGACAGAAGTCTCTCTTCAGCATCCCGGCAGGAGTCAATGTCACTGTTTTGGTGCCCTCAGAAGCCGCCATCAGAAACCTGAGCCAGGCCGAAAAAGATTTCTGGCTGAAGCCCTATACGCTGCCATTTTTAGTCAGGTATCGTTGCACTGTTACCATGCTCTTTAATTCAAAACATCCCTAACTGAGGGCTGGAGATTGGCGTTCTCTCCGTATCATCACAGGGTAAAAACATAGCAGAGGTGAAACATCCAGCTGATGAAGTGTTTATTGGATGATTCAAACATAACAGAGGTTAGAAGATACAATGAAGGTTTATTAATTGCATATTAAAGGCAGGATGTTTCTCCCAGCCATGATGCAGAAGCAGCCCCACGGTGGGAGAAGGAACAGGGAATTCTCTCTGCATGCTGCTCTTTCTGCATAGAACATCTGGCCATACAGAAGATGTGAGAGGAGCATGAAACCTGCAGCTCTCTTACTTATCCACATCTTCTGGGGAGGGAAGGCAGGTGGTGACCCACAGAAATCTGGAGTTGGGCCCAGGGAAGATTAGTGGGATCAAAAAAGGGGAGGGTGTGTGAATACTGGCTGGGGAATATGGAACTGGTCAGGCTGGTGGGCAGGATGGAAGAGTTAAGGTCAGAGTTGTGACTGGTATTGAGGAGCAGGCAGATGATGGGAGGAGTTTTTAAAGCAGAGGGGAGAAGGAGAAAGTACTGAACTTGTGAGGAGAGGCAGCTTGGCTGAGTTGGTGCTGGAGGTGATGGTACACAGAAGTTGCTGCAGCTAGAACTGGGAGGGATCAAAGGTAACTCAAACCTGATGTTGCTGATGGAGAAGGGGAGAAATCTGGCATCTTCTTCCTTTTCAGAAGTGCAGGTGAGAAATGTGCATTAATGCCCCCCTATAATACTGGCTGCTGAGATTCACTATTGCAGCCAATTGCCTGGAAGAGTGGAGTGACCACCAAGTCCTCTGCTTTCCACTGAGCAGGGCTCAATCTCCCTGTCCCCTTCACACCTACCCCAGCAGAACTGGAGCAGAACAGTCCTGACTCTGTCCTCAGGCAGAGTACCAGGCTGTCTAGCTTAAGGGAAAAACAGAGCACCATCTGCCCCACATCCTGGGCTCCTCTTCCCCCTCCTTACCACACAGCAACCACTGGGCTGTGTCCATCCAGTGTTCATCCTCCTATCCATGCTCCCCTCAGTGTAGCTGCTGGGCTTATGCATCCTCATATCTGGTCCCAGTCAACTTTTGTATGTGGTTGCAACTATGCACGAGGTAGAAGGAAGGAGCATTTTGCCCAATGGGCCAATTTCTGGGGCCTCCTACAAAGCTAGAGTAAACTGGCCTTTCATGGGCAAGCTACACCAGGGTTAGGGAGGGACCACACATACTTATGAAGGCCAGATGTAGAGCAGCTGCTCGATGGCTGCAAATACAGCTCACTGGCTGTATAGCAGTTACAGGGCTGCATGGTGTATCTGTGTAGTTCATTGCCAGCAGTTTGGGTTTGGGGCAGATGTTTGCATTAGCTTTTATTGTATTCAACCCATTTCAGCCATCCCTAGTTGAAATGCCTCATTGAGGGACTTTGTGTTGTGGAGAGCTTAAGGACCAGGAGGGGAGGAGCTAGAGTACATGAGTTAACGTGAGCACTGGTTCAATGTCGCGATTAAACTCCCTGCAGAGATGAACTTTAGATAGCACCTACATCCTGTTGCAGAAATATCGAATCCTGGAAACACCTAAGGCTCGTAACCTCTTGCAGCTGAGTGACCTGCTATACTTTCAGATTAGCTTGAGTGATAGAGGGCTGCATGTTGTCAGTTGTCATCACCATACCAAGGGATTAATGCACATAATGACGTGGATATTGAGAGGAGGCCAGGCCCAGGGTTGTGGAGAGCAAGCTACATGATCAGACGGCAGCCAAGATAAGCCAGTCTACTTCAGAGGTCTGTGTTATAAAATGTGCTCTCAATTCTTCTTTACATGCACCTGTCACCTACAGGGCCCATTTTCTCCAAGGTTCCTTCACCAGTGAGAAGCTCAAAGAGTACAAGGGTGAGGAGTTACCCACTCTCAATCCACGGACCAGATGGGAGATAACCAACAGCAGTGGCGTAAGGGCTTTTTAATTGACATGTGTATATTGGTAGCAAATTAAACAACACGTTTAGGGATATACTGTGCTGGAGGAGCCATTGGTGAGGACAATGCCATTAAATTCCTGATGTATCATGTAAGTCTAAGGTGCTGCAGGGGGCTTTGGACACAGATTATGTTTTGTTTCACGCCGCTCAGTGACCTACAATGTCCTCATGTTTCCCTCTTGTTATTTTTCAGGCTATAACCATTCAGAATGCAATCATTGTAGTAGCTGACATTCCTGCTATTAATGGCACTATTTATATCCTAAATAAGGTAAATCAGTAAGAACGACGTCTGGAAATACTAGGTTATATTGATGTAACACACTGGTTTTCTGTTGTTTATGGAGGTGTGGGGGATTCAAACAGGATCCAAGTAGAAGCATATAGACAAAAGTAGATCTGGATATTCAGAACTCATTCCAGATGCTGCTTGTGCAGCAGCATTTATATTTAAATCACTGCCCTCAAACTGTGTAGAAGAGTCCAATGCTTGGCTTTTCAAGAAAAGAGTCAAGGCCTGTCCATTCTGGGAGCAGAACCATGCTAACTACAACCATGCGTAATTATTGTCATTGTAGGGCAGGATTGCCGTGTGCTTTTCCCAAGCAGTCTCTGACCTGTGGTCAAGCTCATCTTTGTCTTTCTTGCGCTCAGGTTTTGTTACCACCTTTAGGAGATATCCCACCAAGTCGCCCCGGTCTGCAGCAACAGCTTGATATGGTCCCTGCATTTACTCTGTTCAAGGAGTTGTTACTGGTAAGCAATTGTTTGGATTCTATTGACTACTAAGTGTAGGAAGTTTTTTTGATAGTATGAAGCCACTGAACCAGCCTAACATTAGATCCAAGCCTGCATGGACAGCCAAGGAAAATCATGGTGATTTTTGTGGTGCTCCCAGGCTATGTTTTGGGACTAGGACAGATTTATAAAGCTGGCTAGCCAGCCTCCCAAAGAAATGAATAACTCCCACAGGGGATCAGACCTCACAGAAATAGAACAAGCCACACCTAATGAAAACTCCTGTTTTAGCTATAAAGCCTCTTTGGAATGGTTAGTTTCTTTGGGAGGTCTGGTAGACATTTTTTTAAATTTTAGCAACTTATTAAAATCATGGACTGGATCTGTAAGACCTTTTGTGTGTTTGTGCACGCGCACATGTACACACCTCAGAATGATAACAAACACTAGAGATGATGCGCAAGCAGGGGACTCGTAGATACACACTGTAAATATGAGAGAGGCCCATTTATCCAAGAAGCTGGGCCAGCATCAGCCAAGCAAGACTTTGGCAGGGTGGATTGCTGCTGTTTCCCATGACTGTCCTGGAAGTCACCTTGCATCTCATCCAGTTTTAAATCATTTCTATTGGAGTTCTTGCCCCAAGCCTCCACCTCCCTAGCTGATAGTCATATTTTATCTTTTTTCATTTGTTTTGGGTTTCTTGTTTACCTCTCGTGCTCTTTTAAATAAAACTAGTTCACTCACTAATATCCCTATTTTGCAACTTTTAGCAGTACCAGCTGATTGGAAAAATTGAGTCCTCTGAAAAATATACCATTTTTGTCCCAGGAAACAATTCAATTGAGGAATATTACCACGCTTCCAACATTACCCAACTGGTAAGATCACTGTTTGTTTACAGTCTGACTGTGTGTGGTAGTTATCAAGTACGGGGGCCATATTATACCATCAAACTTTAGATCTGAGTCCCTAATGAGGAATTCTGCCTAAAATTGTTTTAGTGTATAGAATAGCCAGGAGAAGTCATGTTTCCATACTGCTAACCGTCACCTGCTGAGCTTGATTCTGGACTCCAGCAGCTGCAGCTGGTGAAAGGGATCTCTGGGATCAGGAAGGGTAATGACAGGGAAGAACAGCAGAAAGAAGAGGAGGCATGGGAGTGGGTAGAGTGGGGGGGAAGATGTCTGACATTAGGAAGCATGGCAGGAAGGTGTCTCTGCAAGGGGGAGTGAAAGGAAGAGGTTCTCTGGGCTTGGCAATGGAGACAGGTGAAGCAGCATATAAGGAATTTGCCAGACCATATTTAAAATGGCCACTGCTACACAGTGTTGGCCATTTTCAATATCTGGACTCCTTACTTTTAAAATTAGATTTGTATGTAGGCAGATCTAGCAAAATGTCCAAACTCATGGACAGTGCTTATGATTCAGGTAATTGTCCAATCCCTTAAAGAGACTTCCTAACACCTTTCTGGCTTTTTGAACAAACCCAGTCTTACAGGGTTGTTGGACTTAGTTCTAGAGCTGGTTATGGACATACCTAAGACTTGTGGACTTAGTTATTTCTACACTGTACTTACCTCTAGCTACCTAATATCTGTTTATGAAACAATAATAGGCTAAATGTTTTGCTTCCTGCTGGTCTTGATTTCCAGGATAATGACACTGTGCAGTACCATGTTGTACTTGGGGAGAAGCTCTCCTCTACAGACTTGAAAAATGGAGTCCATAAAAGCACAATGTTAGGATTCTCCTACTGGCTAATGTTCTATAAAAACAACAACCAGGTAAGGATGGGAGGGTTCTACTTGCTGTTCTAGGATGCCGTTGCACAATTTGTGGGGGAAGAGTCAACATGGTTTTTGTAAAGGGAAATCACGCCTCACCAATCTACTAGAATTCTTTGAGGGGGCCAAGAAGCATGTGGACAAGGTCGATCCAGTGGATATAGTGTACTCGACATTTTCAGAAAGTCTTTGACAGGGTCCCTCACCGAAGGCTCTTAAGCAAAGTAAGCTGTCATGGGGTAAGAGGGAGGGCCCTCTCGTGGATCGTTAACTGGTTAAAAGATTGGAAACAAAGGGTAGTGATAAATTACCAGTTTCCAGAATGGAGAGAGGTAACTAGTGGTGTCCCCCAGAGGTCTGTGCTGGGACCAGTACTGTTCAACATACTCATAAATTATCTGGAAAAGGGGGTAAACAGTGAGGTGGTAAAATCTGCAGATGATACAAAACTACTCAAGATAGTTAAGTCCCAGGCAGACTGCTAAGAGTTACAAAGGGATCTCACAAAACCGAATGACAGAGCAACAAAATGGCAGATGAAATTCCATGCTGATAAATGCAAAGTAATGCACATTGGAAAACATAATCCCAACTATACCTATAGAATGATGGGGTCTAAATGAGCTGTTACCACTCAAGAAAGAGATCTTGGAGTCACTGTGGATAGTTCTCTGAAAAAATCCACTCAATGTGCAGTGGCAGTGAAAAAAGCTAATAGAATGTTGGGAATCATTAGGAAAGGGATAGAGAATAAGACCCAAAATATGATAATGCCACTATATAAATCCATGGTAGGCTCACATCTTGAATACTGAAGGCAGATGTGGTTGCCCCATCTTAAAAAAGATACATTGGAATTGGAAAAGGTACAAAAAAGGGCAACAAACATGATTAGGGGTATGGAACAGCTTCCGTATGAGGAGAGATTAATAAAACTGGGACCTTTCACCTTGGAAAAGAGATGACTGAGGGGAGGTATGATAGAGGTCTATAAAACCATGACTGGTATGGAGAAAGTAAATAAGGAAGTGTTATTTACTCCCATAACCCAGGAACTAGGGGTCACCCAGTGAAATTAATAAGCATCAGGTTTAAAACAAACAAAAGGAAGTATTTCTTCATACAATGGCTATTAGCCAGGATGATCAGGGATGCAAAACCATGCTCTGAAGTGTCCCTAGCTTCTGTTTGCCAGAAGCTGGGAATTGGTGACAGGGGATGGATCAATTGATGATTACCTGTTCTGTTCATTGACACTGAAGCACCTGGAGTTGGCCACTGTCGGAAGACAGGATACTGGGCTAGATGGACCATTGGTCTGACCCAGTATGGCCATTCTTATGTTCTTAATTAAAACTTTGGCTGCACTATGATACGTAGGCTTCCATTTCTAGGTCACTGGTTCAAACGTAGTTGTGACCAAAAATTGCTCCCATCTGGAATCAATTGAGAGGCCTGTGTGAAGTGAATTATGGGGTCTATTCTGTGTCCAGTGGACTGGCTCTCAGTTCAGTACAGGTGTTCTGATCATTTAAAAAAAAATCATGGCAATTGTGCCCCATCCATACCCTCTTATTGCCCATCTCAGCAGGGAGGCCAGGGGCAGAGTGAACCATGAAGAATGAATTGTCCTATAAAGCTCGCTCCTCCTGGTTAAGGCCATGGCAGCCATCTCCATGCTGTGCATAGTCATAACAATGTACTCTTAAGTGCCATCAATTCAGCACTCTCTTTTGCAGTTTTTTGAAGAAAAACCAAAATAAATTAAAAGAAAAATAATTTCCTAACTAGCTGTAAAAAAAAAAAAAAAGGAAAAAAAACCCCATTTTGAGATCTATGGATGAAAAACAATATAGAAGAGCTAAGTATTAGTATTCTGAATAATAATCATCGTACAACATTTTCCTGTGGTGGTGTGCTTTTTTCCCCATGCTTTCTGTGAGTCATGAAATCTTCTCTTCTAAAACAGCAAGCAGGGGAGACATATCAGTCAGCTCTCCATCTTTAGAGCAGAAGCAGTCTGTTAGGATAGAATGCTTTCTAATGTAAGTAGATTAATTTGTATTATTCTGGAGGGTATTAGGTGTCCTGTACCTGTAACTACTTCAGTTAGTGAGCTTGTCAGAACTAAACTAAACCAAACATGTTTCGGGTCTGCTCAGTTTTTAGCTAGGAGATCTTCGTGGTCAACCAAGGAACTGCAGCAAGTGGTGATGATTATTCATTAGGTGTGATGCTGAGAGTCCCCAGAAGACACTTGGGGGTGCTATTGATGGCATCCCCTTTTGGATGAGATGTTAAAAAGAAGAGTTCCTCAGCACCTGTCACTGAAGCACTCATGTCACTCTTTATAAGAGTTAGTGCAGTTGACCCCAGTGTTCTGTTTGATTTGCATCCTGGGCAATTATATTCTGTCTACCTTAAAAAAAAAATCCACTGTAATTTTTACTAGAGAAGTTTGTGCATGCAGAATAGCTGAGGCGCAGCCACTCCAGTGGTGGATGAGCAAAATATACAGTTTGAAAGCAGCTGGATGCTGTAGGATGAAAGGCCTTTGTTAGTTGTATGGTGGCTCTGTTATTATCATGGTGGCATCCTAGCTTTCTGATCGTTAACCAGACTGTTTTCTTCTCTTTGCAGACATTTGTAAACAACGTCCACTTAGATGGTAAATTTTTCGAAACCAAGAATGGGATGTTGATTGGGGTTTCTGGGGTTCTACAGATTCGGAAAAATCGTTGCACTGCCAATACCACAGTGATTCAGAAGGTAATTAGCTTTACATAAAGGTAATCACAGCATCAGAGAGCTCTGATATATAGTCGTCTTAACTCAGTCACAACCTGATGGCCTGAACCAGCTAATCTCAACTATACTTCTGTACAGAGCAGCTGCTCACTATGGGCTTGACACTCACATTGTTGAGCCACCTGCAACTCCGAGGCACTGGGGAGTTGTGGGGGCTCAGCATCTCTTAGGATCGGGCCCTGTACTTTTAGATGTAGTTCAATAAACTGCCACATTCACAGACGTAATTCCATACGTTGCTATAGCTGAGAAATTACATTGCATTTCCATGGGTGTGCTAAGGAGGAGGATTTGTTTCATGTTACATTCTGGCAGTAGTGTTTGTGTTCACAGTTCCATGTTAAAAATAAGACATTGCATGAAACAAACCCATAATAGCCAGGATTTCGCTACTAGAATCATTATGTGCTCAGTTCATTGTTTTAAGCCGGTGAATTTAACGTCTTGATCCATTGTCCAATGTCCTCTCTCTATATATGATGATTTGCAGAACACTTTAAAACTAGCATTTGAGTAGGACATTTTTAAAGGGACTGTGTGTGACTTCTCCTGTTTCTTGTCCCTAGTCGAAATGTGCTAAGTGTGACAGAGGGATCAAGTGTCCTTCTGGATCGGTCCTGGCGGTAAGTCTCTGATTCGTTTCATACCCTTGCATGTGGTTTAGGGAAAGCAGCAGTTTTGTTTTCAGCGGTGTGAATTGTGGAGGTAGGTTATGGCAAGCAAGAGGCCAACCCACTATTTGCTCATTCTTCCCTTATATTTATTAAAGAAAAAAGAGAGGTGTTTCCTGTCCTCATTGTTCATGCGTAACCACAGATGGGTTGAGGGCAAATGTGGGCTGTTCCAGCTGGAGAATATGGCACCCTGAACCTTCTCATGGAGCCAATAGTCATGCTGTGCTTGAATTGAAGGATTTCTTTAGAACATGCAGTCTAGAGTGGGGAGTCTGTTGAGCATGGTCTTAATCCATCATTGTGTTCCCATCTGCCTTTTAGGGAATTAGCTGATCTTTGGGTCTCTGCCAGCTACTTTATTTAGGCTGATTGCTGAGGGGCCTTGTACCAGTGGAAGAGGGAGCTCTGGGAAATTCCCAACCCCCCATGTGAGCAGAGGGGGGGATGAGCCACATCCATAGCTCAAATCAGATGCTGCAATGATTAAACCCTGAATACATAGTGGCAGTGGAGTCAGAGAAGAGTCCAGAGCACCTCTGTGAAGGGGGAAAGGCCATTGGCCAAGTAGAGGCTGGTGGAGAGTGAGATTATTGCCTACATTGGTTGGATGGAGGAAAGTGGGAGAGAAAGGGGGAGAGGGAGGCAGAGTTTGGGGACAGAGAAAGGGGGCTGATGCACTGAAAAGAATCTATTTATCTTCAATCGCTCCGAGCAGAACAATTTCCCCATTTTTATATCCATACATCCACCCTGCAATGTCTTCCCCTCCCAGTGACTTAGTCTGAAGAAACCCAGTGCAACCATTTAAACTGTGTCCTCCACTTGTGGGGTACACATTGAGACCTTACCTGACGTCTTTGGGGAGGGGAGACGGATTCTGGTGTTGTGAGCTTTCATACACAGCGTATGCTGGGAGAGGGTTACGGTAAGAGAATGCATTTCAGTGTAACCAGCCCTGTATTCATGGCACTTGGGGATGAAATATACAGTTGTGCAGAGGGGCTGGCACAGTGCTTAGGCACTACTAAGTCTCATTTCAGACTTATTTTGAGGGCTTAAGTGGTGAATATTCCTTGTACTGGCCCTCTGAATGCAGTACATGCCCGAATTCTGGTCTATTTAACCCAGCAGAACCTTTCATTGACTTCAATGGCCATCTCACACAAGTATCAGTGAGTAGGATTTGGCCTGAGATCTCTTGTTTTTCCAATACTGTTGCTAGGGAAAACCAGTTTTTCCAGATTAAACTGTTAGTGAGGGTCACACAGATGGGTTCACTTGCCTCTCTGACTTGCCACTTTGTTTTTCAAAGACTGACAAATGTTTGAAAAATAATCAAGTTCTTCCTGCTGGTGGCAGTACTGCATTACACATTGGTGACGTGTGGCACTATTGGTTTATCTAATTCATTACATACCAAAAAGCATGCCAGGCACTTTCTCTTTTACAGGCAGATGTAATGGTTTTATGGAGAATAAAACTCTGGATTTTAGTCATCTGGAGTAACTACACATCAGGGCCTGGGATGCTGGTTTGCTCTCAGCTCTGACATTGTTGAGTTCTTATTGCCTTTCTTACAGACAGGATAAATAGTGTTGTTTTTCTGTTTCACCAGTGCATGGGCTGGCTCTGATATATGCCTGCTTTGATGGGCTGCTGGGTTATAATATTTTTTTAATTTTATCTGCAGGAAACTCCAGGAAAAGGGAAGATGCCACACTGTCCATATAAGTCTGGACTTTCAAAAGTAGTTGGTTGTTATTTCACCTGTGTTAAAGTTTCCTTAGTAAGTTCAGATTTTAAAGTACATTAACAATAATTTTCAGATTATTGTGAGAGACAAATCTTATGGCATTTTCATACAAGAAGGGGTCTGTGGGCGGGTCCTGAAAAAAACAAACTTGCAGAGATTTCGGTACATTTGGCAGAGTTTTTGTTCCACTGGGGGGGTTTGTAACAGTTTTCCAAATTTTCATGTGTTAATATTACCCCTTTGGACCTGAGAGGCTAGTCAAAGATTGGGGCCCTGTGGATGTTCCAGTTGGGAGCAGAAGTTGAAAGAGTCTAATATTTTCTTTGATGCAGTTTTGTTTATATAAAAGGCCTGTGTGTCTGAATGCAAATGGAATCAAAGAGCAGGAAACAGGTTATTTTGCTCACAGCACCAAAATAACTGTCTTCGCCTGCACTCTGACCCAAAAACCTCTTCCCAGGTTCTTTCAGGGTCAGCCACCATGCTTGGGCTCTCTTCCTCTGTCTGTTCTTGTCTCTTTTCCCTCCCCTACACACATTCCCAGAGCAATACTCAGGAAAAGCTCCCTGGTGGGTTCACACACACCTTTTGTCTTAGGTGGGATTTAAGTTTACAGTTACTTTAGCTGAAGGAGGAGTTCCCACCTACCAGTCTCAATGGGGTTTTAACTCAACCCATAACAAGATTTCACCCAGCCCATTACCATAGTTCTCTAATACATACATTTTGGCAGACTAAATTGTGTGACTAAGCTGACCAATTGAAACTGACAATACAAAAAATGAAAACAAAACAAAAAAAATCCCAATAGGTCCTTTTTTTTTTTCATTTGTTGAAAATTGAAAATTTGTAAACAGAAAAATTTGAAAGTAATTTAAATGATTTTTCAAAAATATTGTTAGAAACATCTTAGATAGAAAAATGTCAGTAATCTCTGGTCTGTGCATGTCTGTTCACTAGATGTATGTGCATGTGTCCAAATTCACACCAGCATCTGGTGCAGGCTTTTGTATAGGGCTCTGAACCATCTGGGAACGGAGGGATTGTGGGCAGTGCAAGGTGTCTGCAACCTCCCTTCCCCATGGCGGGAGGCTACTGGGACCTAGCACAGCCAGGCGGGGCTGGTCCAGGAGGGGCATGGCCACGGTAGCCAGGGGACAGAATCATAGAATATCAGGGCTGGAAGGGACCTCAGGAGGTCATCTAGTCCAACCCTCTGCTCAAAGCAGGACCAACTAAATCATCCCAGCCAGGGTTTTGTCAAGCCGGGCCTTAAAAACCTCTAAGGATGGAGATTCCAGCACCTCCCTAGGTAACCCATTCCAGTGCTTCACCATCCTCGTAGTGAAATAGTGTTTCCTAATATCCAACCTAAACCTCCCCCACTGCAACTTGAGACTGTTGCTTCTTGTTCTGTCATCTGCCACCACTGAGAACAGCTGTCCTCCATCCTCTTTGGAACCCCCCTTCAGGTAGTTGAAGGCTGCTATCAAATCCCCCCCCTCATTCTTCTCTTCTGCAGACTAAACAAGCCCAGTTCCCTCAGCCTCTCCTCATAAGTCATGTGCCCCAGCCCCCTGATCATTTTCATTCCCCTCCACTGGACTCTCTCTAATTTGTCCACATCCTTTCTGTATTGGAGGGGCCCAAAACTGGATGCAATACTCCAGATGTGGCCTCACCAGTGCCAAATAGAGGGGAATAATCACTTCCCTCAATCTGCTGGCAATGCTCCTACTAATGCAGCCCAATATGCCGTTAGCCTTCTTGGCAACAAGGGCACACTGCTGATTCATATCCAGCTTCTCATCCACTGTAATCCCCAGGACCTTTTCTGCAGAACTGCTGCTTAGCCAGTCGGTCCCCAGCCTGCAGCGGTGCATGGGATTCTTCTGTCCTAAGTGCAGGACTCTGCACTTGTCCTTGTTGAATCTCGTCAGATTTCTTTTGGCCTAATCCTCCAATTTGTCGTGGTCACTCTGGACCCTATCCCTACGCTCCAGCATATCTACCTCTCCCCACAGCTTAGTGTCATCTGCAAACTTGCTGAGGGTGCAAGCTATCCCATCATCCAGATCATTAATGAAGATGTTGAACAAAGCCAGCCCCAGGACCAATCCCTGGGGCACTCTGCTTGATACTGGCAGCCAAATAGACATCAAGCTGTTGATCACTACCCGTTGAGCCCGACGATCTAGCCACATTTCTATCCATCTTATAGTCCGTTCATCCAATCCGTACTTTTTTAATTTGCTGGCAAGAATACTGTGGGAGACCATATCAAAAGCTTTGCTAAAGTCAAGATATGTCACATCCACGGCTTTCCACAGAGTCAGTTATCTCGTCATAGAAGGCAATCAGGTTGGTCAGGCATGACTTGCCCTTTGTGAATCCATGTTGACTGTTCCTGATCACCTTCTCTCCTCCAAGTGCTTTAAAATGGTTTCCTTGAAGACCTGCTCCATGATTTTTCCAAAGACTGAGGTGAAGCTGACCAGTCTAGTTCCCTGGGTTCTCCTCCTTCCCTTTTTAAAAGATGGACACTATATTTACCTTTTTCCAATCGTGCTGTATCAATATGCTGTATCCAATATGATGATACATCATTTCACTGCTGCAGCCTTCACCAGCTGGCTTCCTATGCTGTCCTAGATGGAAGTCAACGCTGCCGTATGTGGCATAACCTCCAGGGTAATAATTTTTTTCCTACTCCCCCCCAGGCGTTCTGGTTAAACTTGAATTTATGCTGGAAATGGCCCACCTTGATTATCATACACATTGTAAGGAGAGTGGTCACTTTGGATGGGCTATTACCAGCAGGAGAGAGAGTTTGGTGGGGGGGCGGTCAGAGAGTGAGAAAACCTGGATTTGTGCTGGAAATGGCCCAACTTGATTATCATACACATTGTAAGGAGAGTGATCACTTTAGATAAGCTATTACCAGCAGGAGAGTGGGGTGGGAGGGGGTATTGTTTCATGGTCTCTGTGTATATAATGTCTTCTGCAGTTTCCACAGTATGCATCCGATGAAGTGAGCTGTAGCTCACGAAAGCTTATGCTCAAATAAATTGGTTAGTCTCTAAGGTGCCACAAGTACTCCTTTTCTTTCAGTAATGTTGTGGCCCAGTTGGTCCAAGTGTATAGCCAATATTCAGGGCCTTGTGGGGTTGTTTGTGTTAGGATGTGAAATTGATTATGTGAGTTAGGTATATTCTTTGGTGCAACCCTGTTTGTTTATAAAGAATGTTCACAAAGCCCTGTTTCCCTGAACATGGCAGAAACAAACAGCAGGCAGTTTCCTTGTTATCTCTTTCCAAGACTGCCTCTCCAGTGAGTTCTGTGCCTAAGAAGCTCTGTCTCTGCTGCCTCTCTGGGCCGTGCTCACGACTACTTCTCTCCTTTCCTGCTGGCTTTTTCTGTCTAAGGGCTTGTCTACACTGGCACTTTACAGCACTGCTACTTTCTCGCTCAGGGGGGTCAGAAAACACCTCCCTGCGTGCAGCAAGTTTCAGCGCTGTAAAGAGCCAGTGTAGACAGTGCACCAGCGACGGGAGCACGCTCCCTGTGCTGGTAGCTACGTCCCTCGTGGAAGTGGGTTTTTAGAGCGCTAGGAGAGCTCGTTCCCAGCGCTCTGCCGCGACTACACAAGCCACATTAAAGCACTGCCAGTGTGAACTAACGCTAACACGCACAATTCCCCAAACGATCCCCTAGCCCCTGCATTTGCAACCAGTTCCAGGGAAACTCCCTCAAGATGCATGGGTTGGTCCTCCTTAGGGTTAGCCATCAGGCCCAGGGTCTTGGGCAGTAGCCTGTTGTTGTTTCCATCTATACTATAGAAAAGGGTATTTAGTTACTCCTTCCTTTTAGTTTGGCACATTCATCACCCGTAACCAGATCTGTGATTGTTTATAGAGCCAAAGACCTGCTTGATGGCAGCCATTAACATCTTCTAGCATAACAATATTTTAAACTGGAAAGTGTCCATACACCAATATGCACCTTTCAATATATGTCCAGCACAGAGTGTTTTCTTCTGAGTGACGGTATAGCTTTGCTTTCGTATAAATTCCTGGTTACTTCTTCCATTCTACTCTGTTATTACTAATTCTCTCTAAAAACGTTTTTCTAACCTCCAGCAGCGCTGTGTGTTTGCTGGTCTTAAATTTGTTCTCCCTTGTTTTAATTTGTCAGCCTCATAAAATGCCAAATTCTGATCTCAGTTACAGGAATTGAAATAATTTCTTTAAGTTTATGCCATTATAACTAAATTCAGAAACTAGTACAAGCTGTTCAGTAGCACCCATCTTTTCTATAATCTGGTTTTTAAATTCCACAATTCTTACCCCCTCTTTAGAATAAATGGAATGTCTAGTTATTTTGTGTGCTTACTGTACATTTGTATTATAAGTAATATACTCACTTACATTCTTATATCAAGGGTATATTTTATTTTTATTTATATAATTCCTTTTAATATCACATTGCTAAATAGTATCTAGAGAATCTCTCTTGATTTTCTTGCCTGTAGTGCAGGGGTCGGTAACCTTTCAGAAGTGGTGTGCCGAGTCTTCATTTATTCACTCTAATTTAAGGTTTTGCATGCCAGTAATACATTTTAACGTTTTTAGAAGGTCTCTTTCTATAAGTCTATAATATATAACTAAACTATTGTTGCATGTAAAGTAAATAAGGTTTTTAAAATGTTTAAGAAGCTTCATTTAAAATTAAATTAAAATGCAGAACCCCCCCGGACCGGTGGCCAGGACCCGGACACTGTGAGTGCCACTGGACATCAGCTTGCATGCTGCCGTTGGCACGCATGCCATAGGTTGCTTACCCCTGCTGTAGTGCTTCCTGTAGACCCAAATGAAAGTTGTTGAAATGGAATTTCAGAGCATAAAAACTAAACTGATTTATTTTTGTGTCAAGGCGGGGTTAACAGATATGCTATTTTCAACTCACGACAGTCTTAAGTTAATAAACTTAGCAGCTACTGTCAATTAACATGGACATATGAGACAAGTCTAACAGTATATTTGCTGCTAGTGTGTCGTCATAATCAGCAATTATCAAATGATAAAATAAATATAGTAGCTACGTAAATACTATACGTGGGCCAAAGAGGGATGATTTCAATAATGTAGCATTTTCTATCCTTTGAGATGCCTTACTCCAGTCTATTGTGTCCTTTCTCAAAGGTCTCTGTCTGCTGTCCAGGTTACTATGGACATATGTGTGAGATGTGCCCAGGAAAGCCAGGCAGCTCGTGTTCTGGGAACGGAGTGTGCCAGGACGGCATTACTGGCAGCGGGGAGTGTCGCTGTCATGAAGGCTTCCATGGCACAGCCTGTGAGATGTGTGAAGTGGGCAGATACGGAGTGGGTTGTAAATCAGGTGAATTCACAGTTGCTATTGAAACTTGGAACTGCCATTGAACTCACACAGGGAAGAATGAGCTCCTCCATGTTTTGTAGGGCAGTTTGTGGGACACTTGCATTGCCACTGCCTGAACTGTATCTGTGTTGTGGATACAGTACTAGAGAACTTCCATTCCCAGGCCTTTTAATCTGGCTCACACAAGCACTGCTCACACAAGCACTGACGTTCCCTTAATATTTTTCTTAAAGAAACTAAAACTTCATCTCTCACATGTAGGAATGTATTGATTTACAAAGTACCAGACTTCTCTTTGCTCATTAGAGCTAGCTGGTTTGACAACGGCATGGTGTTTCTCCACAGTGTGTACTTGCAGAAATGGAATCTGTAATGATGGGTTGCACGGAGATGGGAGCTGCGAATGTTTCCAAGGTTGGGAGGGCATCACCTGTGAAAGAAGTAAGTGTCTGAGGGAGGCACATGCAGTGTAAGATTCTTTTCACACAGGCCGGGTGACTGCTGAGCATGGCTTGCTTTTGTTAGTTTGTGATACAGCTAAATATTTCAGTGACCCTGACTGGTAGTTTTGGATTGATTTTTTTCTTCCCCCCTTTGGCACCATATGATGATAGGGTTGCCCCCTTTCTAATTGCTGGAAATGGGACCCCTGACACCCTGCCCTTACTCCACCTCTTCACCCAAGGCCCCGCCCCCATCACTCGCTCTTATCCCTCTTCCCCCTGTTGCTTCGTGGACTGTCTTCACCTCCATCCCCACCCTCCAGCTGGGCTCCCTCTGCTCTGGGGCTGGGACGGGAGCTGCTGCAGCTTGACAAGGAGCCTGCCTGCTAGGAGGCAGCCCCAGCGGAGCAGGGGCTGGTGTGGGTTAGTGACCCGGCACCGCTCGCCACCGCACAGTAACCTGACTTTTGGTGTCCAGTCAGTACATCTGACTGAACACTGAGCCAATTTTGAGTTTTTTATCCTAGACAGCTGAAACGGTGGAGCTGTTAGTAGGCTGGAAAGTGAAGTGGCGTTCCTGTCTTCTCTTGCAGGAATTGGGATTGATTTGTGTAATAACACTTGCCACCTGATGGCCAAGTAAGTACAACCTTGGTGCCAAGGACATAAAACAGTGTGTTTGTGGCTGTTTTACGTGGACTTGACTTTGTTTGTGAAAACATGGAAGGTTGGTGTGGGGAACTGAACACTATATATTAATTAATATACCTGCATAATTATTTATTCCACCCTTTGAACTCATCTTGTGTTTAAAGCCCCTATTCTTTCTCTGGAGGAGTGAGTGTGTGTGTGTGTGTGTGTGTGTGTACGAACCCTTCCCAAACACAGTCTGTGGTGTGGAGACTGAAGGCAGACTGTGCCTAAGCTGAATCATGCTTAATTTGCAGGCACATTAATTTCAGATTACATCCCCCTTCTAGAAATGAGACAAGCAGGCGGGTTGAAATTAAGAACTGAAAAATGCTGGCACTCTGCTGAGCTCTGAGCAGGGTCTGGCTGGTTACTGGATGACATACACAATGTTAAAATGTGGCAATTGGTGCTAACATTAAGTAGGCTTAACAGTATTAACTAGAAGACACTTTAGGGTTGGGGAATGGGGGCGTTGTACGTATTCAGTGAGCATTTAAGTACAGGTGACAGGTGCTAGACTGAACAGGCCCAGGTAAGACAGCAGCAATGCGAGCTTCCCCCACTGGCAACCCACTGTCCTATTAAGGAGCCTCTATAGTGACCTGGAGGGGCCACCTCTAGGAGTAAAAAGGTCTCCCAGTCTCCATGCTCGGTCAGTCCTTGGCCTCTCTGCTGATATTGCTGACAGTAAGGATAAGCAGTGCCTAGTAGAGCAGTGTTTTTGAGATGGAGACTCACTGGCTTGCTAGGAACAGGGCTAAAGCCAACTCACTTCACATATGCACCAGAAAGACATCCGATAGTAATGACCTTCCATCCCTGCTGACCTGGGCCAAGTTAAAAACAGTGACTTAGAGAGAAAGGGCTCCATAGCCTATCGCCAGTCAGCTGAGCTATCCAGTCCCTTATATTTTCATTCTGTCCCTGAAGATGGAATGGAATAGGGCAACCTTCTTTAATGCAGCTCCAGCATCTACAGATGTACAGAATGGTGTTCACAGTCCCAGTGTGCTTCATGCACTAAGCATAGTGCTCTCTTCTTGATAACTGTCCCTTGCAGCTGTTACCCTGTGCATGAAGTATTTAGATCAGTTTTTGGCATTGTAAAGAAAAGCTTAACCGCTTGATTTTGTTTCTCATATTATATCCAACTCACCTCTTACCATAGTATCTAGCTGCCATAGTAGCTATAATTAGCATTCTGTAATGTTGAAGTCTATCACCAGGTATAAGATTAAGGCGAGAATGTCGTTGTTCATTCTCTTCCTTGGTCATTTCAGTTGCATTAATGGCTCTGTAGATTCCCTGCCTACTTGCTCCTGCTCTGCTGGATACACTGGGAATGGAACATACTGCTCAGGTATTTCCAACACACATGCCGTGGTTCCAAGTGCGCTCGAGTGCCAGCACAGGCTACACAAATGACCGATCGCACAAGTTTTCTTGTTTTCACAGCTGTAAGATTCTGGTTTTAGTTTGTAAAAGCGTTGCAAGGTATTGAATGCATGCTAAGACATTACCCAGCGCAGGATCACCAAAACCCTGTTGCCCCAAAGTGCAGAACCTCCTATTGACTTCTGTACGGAGGGTTTCCTGGATGGGACCCTAATGCAACCCTTCTGATGTGTCTAGACCAGAGAGGGAACTGTTCCTGTTGCTCAAGTGGATAAAGGGAATGGCATGGGAATTGGCTGAATTATTTCTAGAATAGTTCCAGACACTCAACAGATTGCAGTGATGGATCAGGTCCACAGAATGTACCTTCTTAGATTGTCTAGAATTTTAGTCTATTATTTGACCATTTCATGAAAATGCAGCCTTGCTCAATAAATACTATTGAAACAAAACTCTCTAGGACAAACACATTTATTAACCTTCTCCCCCTTCTCCAAAAAAACAATCCCAACTCAAGACACCATGGGGTTGAAATCGACTAGATATAAAAAAAAAAAGATTTAAAGTATAATGTTCTAACAGAATCACATTGCTTTTTCTGACCGTTTTTAATTATGCAAAGATTAGGCACTTTAAGCAATAAATTCCAAGCCAATCAAGTTACAGTGCCAGTAAATGTAATAGCTCGCCTTTGGTATTGATCTCACCAGAGTCGCTGTACAGACCAAAAAGCTTTATTTTAATCAGGCATGCTGCTTTTCTTCTGGCATAGCTTGTGGCTATTCACACAGCAAGTACTTCAGAGCAGTCGGGTGTTAGCTAATCAAATTCTTATACCGATTAATTTGATAGCTCATCTTCAGCATCAGCCTCGGGAGCATCTTTATTAGTCATCTGTGTCTATAAAGGAGCTTTTCCTGCATCAAAAACAATCTTTGATTGAAAATGGTTTAATAATTTTTGTTAAAACAAAGTCTGTCTGGAAATAAGAGACACTTTAAAGCCCAGAAATATAGCTTCAGCTCTTAGAAGCAATATCTTCTTTCTCTGAGCCTGAGGAAAATTGCATGAAGTTCATTACTTGCAAAACACCATCTTTGCGATGTCATCCACTGGGCTTGGATATACCATACTCCATATGTATCCCCCCAAATCTTTTCCTTTGTTGTTTTTGGTCACAGAAATAAATCCATGTGTGATTGATAATGGCGGTTGCTCCATATATGCAACGTGTACTAATGTCTCTGCTGGAGAGAATACTTGTTCTTGTAAGGAAGGCTATGCTGGAGATGGGACTCTGTGCCAGGGTGAGTGAGTGCTCTGATCCACGTTTTGACAACAATACTTTGCAAGGAGATGAAATCATGCTGATACGGTGAGCCAGACCCTAATGCCAAAGGTCCACATATCTTTAGGAGCATCACAACTTGTGAGAAAGTTATAAAAGCAAGTCTAGAGTTGGTTAAAACTGGAGAAGTGTTAATGCTGGTAGTCAGCACTTATGTCACTGCACAACTTGATACCACTTTACAGACTTGCAAGGATTATTGCTCTATTTTAGAGTCAGGGAGACTGAGACACATAGGCAAGCCATGTGGCAAGTCGAGGTCAGACCTTGGATTAGAACTCAGGAGTTCCTTGTTCCCCACCACATGCTCTAAACCACATTTTCAAGACCAAGAGGAAGTGATGAGTGGAACTTTGTGGTTTCCCCATCACTAAACTCTCATGGTTACTGGTGTGATGAGTTGCCTCTGTGCAGCTGTATCTCCAGCTGGAGAGAGCTCTGTTTGCTATTCCTCTGTCATGTTTTTCACTCACTGGTCCCCTCCCACTTTCGGTTTCTGCTGTGTTGACATGGATCTGCTCCCTTGATGCAGAAATCGATGGCTGTCTAGAGCGCAATGGGAATTGCCACAGCTATGCAGAGTGCACTAAAACAGGCCCAAATCTGGTAAGCAAATCCTTTTCTCAGCTGAGTTCATGTGTCATTCTCCTTTGGGGTCACTGGTAATCTTTCCCTTGTGAATCTTTTCTACTAAGATTTTGCATCTCTTCCCTTTCATATAGAAGGATCTACTCGTAACTAACTGCTAACTAGAGGGGACTCCATGTCTGAGAGCTGCTAATTGCATATTGGCCTATATAAAGTCTGTTGGCCAAAGGCTGGGGAATTTTCTTAGGTGATTTCATAATAATCACGACCTGGTTATTAATGAATGAACAGGGTGCGCCCTCAAACTATTATGTGAAATATGCTCTTTCTCTTCTCACCCCTTTCTCCTGCTTGAGTACTTGTACATTTTCATTATTGTTTTTAGCTCTACAAAATAGCTTTGTTTTTCCTTCCACAGGTTGCTTGTAACTGTCTTCCTGGCTACAGTGGAGATGGTGTGAAACAATGTGTCCCCATCAATCTTTGCAGTGAGGTTTGTCTGCATTTTCCTCTTACTACTGTCAAAGGACTAAACCCTTAAGCTTTCCTTCATGCAAACCATTAATAGGCAGAGTTATTCAAAGTTATCCAGAATGCAGCAGTTCAGAATGATCTAACTTGTCATGTTATGCTTTTAATATGCACACTAATGCCCTACTGCACTTCTCTGATTCATTGCTTCCTTTCTACTAGACAAGCTGCTTGGCCACTGGAATGGGTTACTAATGTTGATCCAATTTCTAGTGCATGTAAGTTTCCACGGTCCAGAGAAAAACAAACAACATCGCAACTTGCATGAAACCATCACTCTTATTGGCAGCCTCAACAGAGAAAGCAAGCTCCCCTCTCACTCCTGGAGGTGGAACTCTGTGTCAGGTTTGAGACCTATTGGTGGAGAAACTTGCATCTTTCATGTTCAACTAGTTCTGCTCTAATCCTCTGTAATAGGCTGTCAGTTTTTATCTGACACATTCCATCCAGGTGTTGATTTTGCTGGGAGAGTGTTAAATGAGCTTTTGTTGAATTACCAGTGCAGATGACTCATTAACCCAGCCACATATAAGGAAAGTCAGAGAGGCACTGGGGAGACATGATCTAGTGTGTGGGCTGAGCAGTCCTGAGAGGGGAATCCTAGGAGCTGCCAAACATCAGGAGAAACTTTCATTTGAACTTATTTTTAATTTCTTTTTTAATAAAACCAAACCCAAGGGAGGGGAGAGTTTAGGGCTCCACATAACATATGGACTGAGCTTTTAGAGCAGGCTGGGAAAGAAGCCTAGTCTCACACAACCCCACAGTTAAGTGTATGGTACTCCATATTACCTCCCCCACCTTGTCTCTCTGGTACTCCATATATCTACTTCAGAAAGCAGAAGAGCTGAACTGAGCGGAACTGCAGTTTCATGCAGTCTAGGCCTTCCAAGTCTAGTTCTTAGATGGCTAAGCTGCCCCATGTAGAAATCTTAAAACAAATACCTGCTATGCTATTTCATTACTTTACTTCAGCTGAAACAGCCACTGTAAACCATTATTTTTCTTCTTCACTAAATTCTTCAGAGCTGTCTTATTTGAATGGCTTTTCCTCTGTTTGGTCTGGTGTAGTTATCTGTCTCAGAGCAGTGTTTGCCAGCAGGGTGGAAGAAAACTTGAGGAAAAAAGACTAATAAAATACTGAGTTTCAACAGGAGTGCATGGCACTAGGGGGCAAAACCCAATGTCTTAAGTCAGGAACAGGCATGAAGAGTGGGTGTCCAACTGCTAACTGGTAAATAAACCTTCAGACCGCTAGCTGTGTGACTAATTGGGATGATCTTATTTTTCCTGCCAGAATAATGGAGGCTGTAGTAGATTTGGTTTCTGCAAGTACACTGGACCTGGGACTCGAAACTGCTCCTGTGGTTGGGGCCATGTTGGAGATGGGTTCACTTGCAGAGGCAATGTGTATCAGGTAAGTAAAGTGCATTCAGCTAGGATTGTGTTTGAACGGGCACTAGTCTGGGTGAACTACTTCCTTTTCTGAAGCAGCACACCAGGAAATAAGCAGGATACTGAACTCTTGTGACCTGGAAATATTTGGAAATTCAGCTGAAGGAAATGTATGAAAGACCCAGAAGGTTAGAAGTACATTTAATCCTGGCCAGGCATCCCTGCTAACCAGGAGAAAGCTGAAACAAGAGGAACCGTTCCCAGGAAGATAGCAGTAAAATGCAGCTGCACTCTGAAAAGTGTCCCTGTGAAAGTGGCTCTTGGGGTTCCATGGGTGGGTGTGACTTCCAGCACCAGTGTGTTCAGGGGACAAATAAAGAGTGTTTTTCAGGAGTGACATCTGGTTCTTCGGGCTGGTGGAACTGGGAGAGCATAACTAGTTTGAAAGGCAGGGGCTCAAGGCAGTCAAGGAGCATGTCACCAGACTGGTTGTCAGGGAGGCCTGGGTTCTGTTCCCAGCTCTGTCCCGACTCATTGTGTGACTTTGGGCAAGTCACTGAACCTTTCCGTTTCAACAGTGGTGCCTATAGTAGATCTACGGGGGAAGAGCTCTTTACACGTTTGCCATGTTAACTCCTAGTATTAATTACAGTTGTTATGACAAGGGACTATGTGCCCTGCTCAAGTCTTGTGTGTCTCTTGCTGGCTGTAGCTGGAGATATCCATGCTGTTGGCACAAACAGGCTAACGCAATGTGGATGTGTGTGGCTGCTCAATGGGCAATTCTGGAAGAAAAGACGTGGCCCAAATGCTAGGCCAGGTAAAACCCCTGAGTTAACTCCTATGAAGGGGGTGTCTACATTAGGCTTTTCCCCTAAAATTTCCCACCCCTGCTACTATGGATAGGTGGTAGCAGTGGGTAAGGTCCCAGTGCAGGTTGTCTACCAGCATTTTAACCCCTGTGTTGTCTAACCCTTCTCAAAACCCTGGCTGTAGCAAGGGTGGGAAATACTAGGAAAACAAGCTTAGTGTAGTCAAAGGACCTGAGTGTCTATGAGGTAGGGAGAGCACCCTGGAGGTCAGTGGCAAGGTCAGTTTAGTGAGCTGATGGGAAGGGTTTTCTTTGCATCAAACCCCAAGAGGTTTAAATAGAGACTCACCGTTAACATTCGCTGTTCTGATTTATTTTAGGAGCTCCTGAGAAGCGAAGCAGCATCCGAGTTCTTTAAGCAGTTACTGGTTGGTGGCAAGCAGTAATTATTGTCTAAAAGTATAAAATTGCCAGATGTTTTCTTGAAAAGCTCCGACTAATGAGAATTGTGTTTGGTTTCTGTTTTGCTTTGTTTTTGTTCCTGGTGCTCTCTGTGTGCTTTAGGCCTTCAAAATCAAGGAGTTAAGTGGGGAGGGGCCTTTCACCGTCTTTGTTCCACATGCAGATTCAATACAAAACAGTACAACGGTAAGCAGCTCCTGCTTTCGGACCCTTTTCTGACTCCCTAGCTTTGTCAGTTATTCGGTGTGGTCAGGCTGTGATGATTTCCTCTCAGACAAAGTTCTGTTTCCTTAGATTAATTTAATTGACTCGAGGTCAAAAGCACCCCAAGTTTTTAACTGTATTCAAATCCTGAGGTGCTCATTGAGTTCTTCCTCAGTCTCTGCTCCTGTTCAAGCCAATAGCATACTTGTAATGTGGCCTCTGCTATAACAGAACCCTCCACTAGGAGGTGCACTAACCATCTTGCCAGCCAGGCTGGATTCTCTCCTGTTCTGGCATCACAATACCATTAGCTTTAGAACTACACATGACCCCAATTCTGGCGTAGAGGAATCCACCCCTTACTTCATTTTTGTGTTTCAGAATATAAGCTTTCATTGGAAAATTAATTAATTGTCTAACTTTTGTGGTTACCAAGAAAACCTTTAAAAACATGAGCTGTGTATAAACAGAGACACTGATGTCTACTTGAATCTGCAGACAGCATGGAGTGATAGCTCTGAGGGGGGTGAATTGCATCCCCTTTTGTGTCCGAGGGAGTGTTAATTCTGAAACGTAACAAGGACAATCAAAATCTCCTGCTTCACCACAACCCCTGACAACTGGTACTGTGCAGTTCTGCACTGTTAATACAAATATCTCCAGACCTGCAAAAATTTTGGGGCAAAGGAAAATACATGGAATTTAATATCCCATGGTATTGTTTGTTTTCATACTTCTTTCAATAAACCTCTCTGTTGGTTGTTTTGGTTGGGTTGGTTTTGGTTTTGTTTCTGTTTAATTTGCATTCTGCTGTACTGCAGTGGTATGGACATGGGGCCCTGTCCACAAGCCTCAAAGCTCAGAAACAAATGGTCTCAAAGGTCAGGGTTGTTCATACATGGGGGGTTGTTTTAGTCCATTACAGGGAAAGGGACCTGTGCAAAACCCAGATCTGGATCTCCCCAAAGTAAGCCTGGGGTTTTGGCCTTCAGAATGTGGCCAACCTGGATGCTGACAGTTTGAGGCCAAGGTTACTTTTTCTCCTTGAGCCAGTGACTTGAACTTTGCTCTTACTCCCATCATCTGAAGTGACTTGGAGCCTCTTTGGAATAGAACTCCATAATTCAGCTACCTGTGATCCATTTTACGTGTATTGGATTGGGACTTGGCTTTCAGCAAGGAATGATGGTTAAGGGTTGGTAGAGCAAAAAACTCATAATATTCCCTGTCATTTTAGTCATTGGCTAAATTAATCATTTCCAGAAACGTCCTGACATGGTAGTCTATCGTATACCAATTTCCTTCCTTTAGTTCAGTGAATGGAAGAACAAAAGCCTCATCAAAGATTTGCTTCGCTATCACATAGTGAGTTGTCGGAAACTGCTGGCCAGCGAACTGGAGACGCACAAGTCCATCACTGCGTTGTCAGGACACAAAATAAGGATTGTGGTGAAAGAGGTAGTTGTCAGTCATGATTAGGGCACCGTGTCTGTCACAGATTCCATGACTTTCCATGACCTCCGTGACTTCTACAGGGGCCAATGTGGCTGACTCTGGAACCAGCTGCTCAGGTAGGCCCTGGGACGGTCACATCAGCCGCTGCTGGAGCAGCTTCGGGGATAGCCACACCAGCCACTGCTCTGGTGGCCCCCAGCAGCCGTCCAGGAGCAGCCGAGGTCCATGGCTCCGGGCAGCGGTGGCCCCTAAGTTCTCCCGCCAATCCCCACCCCAAGATTTAACCACAGGTATTTTTAATATAAGTCATGGACAGGTCACAGGCTGTGAATATTTGTTTATTGCCCATGACCTGTCCATGACTTTTACTAAAAATACCTGTGAGCTAGCACCTTTCATCTAGAAGGATCCCAAAGCGTTCTGCAGGTGAGCTATAGCGTGGTCTAAAGTGGGAGGTCACATATTACTGGAAATCTGCATTCACTGTATTGTCCCTTCTTCTGCAGAATAGTGTGCATCTAAATGAGGAGGCAATGATCATCACCAGTGACATTGTTGGCAAGAATGGGGTGATCCATATCATTGACAAGATTTTAATCCCTGCTGATTTGCAGAGTCTGAACATTTCTTCCCACCTAGCACAGGTATGTCTGAAACAATACCATTTTAATGAGTGATCATCACCCTGAGAGTTTTCCCCAACCCCAGAATGAATGCTAGTGTAGTGAATGAGTAACACTTCTTTATATTTCTTAGGCACAGGTTACTGTACTCTAGGAATTCCATTTATCTGTAGTACATGGGGTGGTTTAAGTATAAAGAGGTTAAATTGTGGAGCTAGCTGTGCTTATGGTGCAAGTGGACGTGTGTAGTGGGTGGTGAGGAAGCTAGGGTCTATCCATGCAGGCCTGTGATAGGACAAACCTGACAGGTAAAGGTGTGCCCAGATTGCCCTTTGCATCACTGGATAAAGATCACACTGTATGACTCAAAGCAGGTTAACTAAAGCCTCTCTTGCATACTTGGGACGGTCTTCACTGGGCTTTACATTGCAGGTTTTAAACATCCAGCTCTGTATGTCAGACAGGAGCAGTCAAAAAGTCATGTTGCCATTGGTTGGCAGAGCAGCCCCTTTGTTACCAAATTCTAACACACATGGTGCCAAATTCATGCCTGGTGTAATGCCACTGAAGTTAATGGAGTTACACCAGGGATGATTCAGTCAGCTTTGCCCATCTGCTAACTCAGGGATCTGCATTTAGTGTTTGCTATCGTGCTGGGGGCACACTCTTTATGTATCACTCTAGTAACCCATGGCGTTCTGGGCCATATTATGTTCAGACATGGCACCCTGTGTCTTGTAATGCCCAGACAATTACTTTTGAAATGCAGACATTCTCTTGGGAAGTAGGAGAGACTCTCATCTAGAATTATGGGAGTTAATATTGACCTGTCCCAGTGTCCGCTCAAATGCGTAGAATGAGTTACTCAGACCCACTGCTATTTACCTATATTAAATCACTACTCCAGAGCAGAAATTGACCGCCACCTTGTTTAATCAGCCTGTCATAGCAGTCCTCAGAGTCAGCAAATGCAAAGTCTTGGCTCTAAGAATTGAGTGAATTTTCTCATTTATCAGGAACTCTGGTAAGAGAAACAAGCTCTCACATTTTGTAATGGTTTTATTTAATTTTTATTATTTTTCTAGCAAAGCATCACTGAGGTGGCAGAATCATATGGCTACAAAATCTACAGCAAACTACTCCAGGTAAATGGTTTGAATTCTCTAGCAATACTCTCTAGTTCTGGGCTATGTGGGTCCTTCATGCAGGCACAGCATGTATTTGTTGTTTCCATCTGGTCTTGTGTCTCTGTACAGGAAGCAGAACTGCTATCTCTGGTTAACAACTCTGCTCACAGACCCTTCACCATGCTGTGGCCTACTGATGCTGTGTTTAACACCCTGCCTGAGAAGATGCAAACGTGGTTGTATAGTAAAGACCACAGGGACAAGCTGGCAGCCTATCTCAAAATGCACATGATTAGGGACACGAAGGTAAAAGGCTCAAGCCACCTAAATTTATTTTTATATCAGCCAAGTACTCAGGGGTGAAAGTAAAATTTCTCTTACCGGTACAGGGGCGGGGGGCAGCTTTGCCCCCTGGAATAGGCAGGGCCTCAGGTGGGAGGGGCGGGGCTGGGGTAGTCAGCATCCCCCGCCAGCCCACCCGCACTGCCCGGGGCTCAAGCGGTGATTTAAAGGGCCCGGGACTCCAGCTGCTGCGGCAGTAGCAGCCTGGGGCGTGGCAAAAGGGGCAGGGATGTTAAAGCACTCTTGTCCACTCACGCCCCTTCTCTACCTACGTTACACTGATGACATCTTCATCATCTGGACCCATTGGAAGGAAACCCTGGAAGAATTCCACCACTATTTCAACAGCTTCTACCCCACCATCAACCTCAGCCTGGACCAATCTACACAGCAGGTCCACTTCCTAGACACCACGGTGCAAATAAGTGATGGTCACGTTAACACCACCCTATACCGAAAACCTACCGACCGCTATGCCTACCTTCATGCCTCCAGCTTCCATCCCGGACACACCACACGATCCACTGTCTACAGCCAAGCGCTGAGGTACAACCGCGTTTGTTCCAACCCCTCAGACAGAGACCAACACCTGCAAGATCTTCACCAAGCATTCCTAAAACTACGATACCCACACGAGGAAATAAGGAAGCAGATCAACAGAGCCAGACGTGTACCCAGAAGCCTCCTGCTGCAAGACAAGCCCAAGAAAGAAACCAACAGAACTCCACTGGCCATCACATACAGTCCTCAGCTAAAACCTCTCCAACGCATCATCAGTGATCTACAACCCATCCTGGACAACGATCCCTCACTTTCACAGGCCTTGGGAGGCAGGCCAGTCCTCGCCCACAGACAACCCGCCAACCTGAAGAATATTCTCACCAGCAACTACACACTGCACCATAGTAACTCTAACTCAGGAACCAATCCTGCAACAAACCTCAATACCAACTCTGCCCACATATCTACACCAGCGACACCATCACAGGACCTAACCAGATCAGCCACACCATCACAGGTTCGTTCACCTGCACGTCCACCAATGTGATATACGCCATCATGTGCCAGCAGTGCCCCTCTGCTCTGTACATCGGCCAAACTGGACAGTCCCTACGTAAAAGGATAAATGGACACAAATCAGATATTAGGAATGGCAATATACAAAAACCCTGTAGGAGAACACTTCAACCTCCCTGGACACACAATAGCAGATTTAAAGGTAGCCCTCCTGCAGCAAAAAAACTTCAGGATCAGAGTTCAAAGAGAAACTGCTGAGCTTCAGTTCATTTGCAAATTTGACACCATCAGCTCAGGATTAAACAAAGACTGTGAATGGCTAGCCAGCTACAAAAGCAGTTTCTCCTCCCTTGGTGTTCACACCTCAACTGCTAGAAGAGGGCCTTGATTGAACTAACCTCGTTATCCCTAGCCTGATTCTTGCCTGCATATTTATACCTGCCTCCGGATATTTCCACTCATGCATCTGACGAAGTGGGTATTCACCCATGAAAGTTTATGCTCCAATATGTCTGTTAGTCTATAAGGTGCCACAGGACTCTTTGCCGCTTTTACAGATCCAGACTAACATGGCTCCCCCTCTGATCCTGTATTAGGGTATTCACACACATTTTCATTTAGAAGGTGCCAAATTCAGTTCATCACAATGAGTGACCTCGTTCCTCATTGGCCAGTATTTAGACATCCGCCAGGCATTGAGGAAAATGCCTGTGACTCCTAAAAGCTGTATGGATTCATCCCCCCCCCCAAAAAAAAGTTCTCCTGTTTTAAAAATGTCATCCAGCCTGGTAGCAGAAACAAATACTGACTCTGGCATCAGAGTCATAAATAGGCATGACACAAATAGGCGAAGTGAGGTTTGCAAACAGCCTGTAGTGTGAAAATTATTCCTCTGAGCTATTTGACCAGATACTTCAGGATAACAAATACAGCTGAAGGAAATGAGGGTTGGTTTGTGAACCACTTAATAACCACTGAAGGGTTCAAATCCAAACTGATGATAATTAAGTAGTTCCAGCAGGGAATCAGTTTGTTACTTCTATCTGTCTTCAGATTGTAGCTGGTAACCTGCCACACATTGCCTCTGTAAGGACCATGCATGGATCCACCATCTCGTTTAGCTGCAGCAAGAACAATGTCGTAAGTAACAGAGTCTTGGTTTTATATTTTTTGTGGAAATGATATATTGAAGCAGTTGAGTTGTGACTGCTCCTACAGAAAGGGTCACCTGCAAGAATTAAACTTGGGTTCTCCTCATCTAAAAAACATGAGTGTCAACTTTCTGAGCTAAAGGATCAGTTCTTCTGACTGGGAGACAGTAACACACTTATAAACCTCTTTACCTGGCTTAGCCACTAGAGGGAGGCAAAGACCCACACAGTTATTCATGTGGGTTGTAATTGAATGGTGAGTAGGTACTAAGTGTACAGTGCATGTGTGCGCGCTCAAGCAACTGCAATGTACTAGGGGTAACAGAAGGGATATTTTTTATTAAGCTGATGTTTCAGAAACCTTGGAGAGTTAATGCTGTTTTATACAGAACAGGTAATGGTGAGCTAAATTTAGACAGAAAAATGTAAATGAAAATAGGAAGTGTTTTAAGAAGAGAGGGCCAAAAAACCACAATTGCTCAATCAAGAAAGAAGACAATTTTGGTTAAAAGCATATCTTGGATTAGTGGGGACGTGAAGGCAGCAGTTAGAAATAAAAATATATATATGACAAATGGAAAAGGGGGGACTTAGATAATAATTAGTATAAAATAGAAGTTGTGAAGTATAGAAAATTGATAAGGGAAGCTAAAGAACTCAATCTGTTTAGTTTATGCACAAGAAGTCATAGAGGTGGCTTGATTACAGTGTATAACTGTCTCCATGGAGAGAAAAATATGAGCACTAAAGAGCTTTTAATCTTGTGGAGAAAGGCATAACAAGAACCAGTGGCTGGATGCTGAAGCCAGACATATTTAAATTAGATATAAGGCACAGTTTTTTAATAGTGAGGATAATTAATCACTGCAACAAACTCACAAGGGGAGTGATGAATTCTGCATTCCCTGATGTCCCCAGATCAAGACTGGATGCTTTCTGGAAGGCATACTTTAGTCAGCGATAAGATATCTAGCCTGTGTGTACACAAGGTCAGATTAGATGATAGAATGGTCTTTTCTGGCCTTAAATTCTATGAATCTATTGAACCTTGGTTTCTGATAAGTAAGTTCTTCCAGCTTTTGTAAAAGTTTCACTGCTGGGTTTCGCCTCTTCTGGGCTTATGGGAAGCATTTATTGACTCATTGTTTCTCAAATGCAAGGGGCATAATAGTTAAACAAGTGGAACTGGGAGCCAAAGGTTCTGGCTCTTAATTAGCTCCAGTCAAAAAAAATGTCAACATTTTCTTTTCAACAAAAAATGTTTTTTTTGTCCAAATGGAAATTTTGCATGAAAATATCCATTTTCATCTATTTTTTTCAAGCTTTTATAGAAAAATTGATGTTGGTTGTTTTTCAACATCTGAAACCTCCCAAAATCTATGAATGTTTTCAATTAATATTTTTTGTAGAAAACAAAATACATTTTTTTACTCCCTCTTAATCCTGGCTCTGCTGCTGACTCGCTCTGTGTAGCCCTGATCAGATCTCTTAACCACTCTGTGTCTGCTTCCCATTATTAAAAATGGGTGCAAACTTACTCTCTTACATAGGGCATTTAATTAATTGAGGTAGATCAATTTGATCCTCAGATGGGAGATTCTGTGCAAGAATTTATCCCCTCCCCCCATCCCAAATACTCAGGACAGAGCATGTGCATGGGACGTGGGACTTAATCGTTTAGGATGAATTACATGTATATCTGTGCAAGGTTCTCCAAACTTAAGCCCCAGGGTGGATTTGCACAGGCACTATGGGAATGGGTAGAGTGGCCAGGAAATATGTCCATCTCTTGTGCACCACAGGCAGGGCCCAAATAGACCAACACAGAGGATCAGCACTTACAGGGATTTAATACCTTGCAAAGGGGCAGCCTGCCCACCTTAGGGAATGAATTGCACCCGGCTTGGTTCCCCACAAAAAGTCCTGAGTGCCTGTGCTTTGTGCGAGCTGGGAGCTGCATTTCACCCTCTCTGCCCTGCTTATAATGAATAAGACCTGGCAGATGCGTTATAGCTGAGCAAATCATTCTCTTTTCCTCCTTTTCCTTGCAGGGGGAGCTCTTAGTGGACAATGGCAATGCCAAGATTGTCCAGAGGCACATGGAGTTTGATGGGGGCATTGCCTATGGCATTGATCAGCTGTTGGAGCCCCCGAACCTGGGGTCCCGCTGTGATGATTTCCTCTCCGTTGAGCTCAGGGTGAGTGCTTAGGCTCTTATAAATAATAAAGTGCCCAACACCCACTCGGATGTGCAGTCTGTGTAGTGCTACAATGTGCTGCAGCCTGTGAAAGCAAATCAGGATTATTGACAGGCTTGGATGTCGGGCAGGGTGAGCTCACCACCCTGTGTTGCAAGCAGGCCTGTAATGGACAGAGAAAGTGAAATGTGTTTGTTTTTCTCCTCCCCGCTCAGGGTTCAGTTGAGAGCTGTGGTGTTTGTGGTTTCGAGCCTTCCTGTCCCGCTGGATCAGTTCAATGGGTAAAGTGTGCAGCTCTATCAACTTACTGAGTCAGTCACTGCTTGTAAATTACTGTCTATGGCTCATTACAGCTCATAAAGCTCATTACAGTGCTTTAACAGCAGTCAACTAACCACCAGGGGTGGAATCTCTGAGCCCCATGTGACTCTGCGCAGGCCCCAGAGGTCTGCCAGTGTAGAGTCATTTACAGGATTGACACCTAAATCAAGCACAGCCATGCTATCTGTTCTTGACTAGTGTCCCTCACTTCTTGTTTACACTGTAGGCTTTGAACCATTCAGGTTCAGTCCCAGCAGCTGCAGAAGTCTAGGTCACGCTGCGCATGATGATAATGCAACCCTGTATTCAGAGCATGGCGCACATGCCATCCTCTGGGATTGGTTGCGTCTTAGTTTTTCAGCTACCCACTCACAGTAACTCAGGCACCTGAACCAGCGAATGTGGTTGCAACAATGACTCCCGAAGTTTGGGGCAGAGGCCTGCATGGTGCCTTGGTGGAGAAGTGAATGACAACACCATCACACCCTCATGTGGGTAGATGTGTACAAGGCAAAACAAACCCCTCAATACTTCGCTCTTTTCATTCTGGGACCTATTTCTGTTCTAGTGTCACGCAGTTTTACGTGGGTCTCAGTAAAGGGTGGCAGAAAGCTGGACTAGCAGGTGCTGCTGCAGGTCAGGATTAGGTTGGCAGAGCCATGTGATTTCCCGAGTCCAGAATGGCAGGGGTTTGCATCCAGGCTGGAATGAGGTGCACTGGCAGATCTGGGAACAGCTAGCTATGCCTGCCACCTGCCCACTCAGTGCCTGTGGCTGTCTTGTGCTGCATCTCTTGCTTCCATTGACAGGACACTCCTCTCCAATAACTTTCCAGACAGCTCAGTGGTTTGTAGAGGGCGCTGGTTTTTAATTAAGAGCTTAGTTGGGCAAGTTGCAAAGTGGAGGTGGGGGCGGCATTTCCTGTGCAGTGCCCATTAGCAGGAGTGTAGAAGGGAGAATGGACTCCTGGTCAGGGCACTGGGCTGGGATTTAGGAGACCTGGCTTCAATTTCCTTCTCTGCTACAGACTCCCTGTGTTACCCTGAACAAGTCACTTAATCCTTGTGCCTCAGTTCCCCACCTGCGCAATGAGGATCATTCCCTACCTCGCAGTGGTGTCGGGAGGTGCTGAGTTGCTATGGGAGTTGGGGCCTTCTGCTATCATAGCCGTACATTTTCCATCAAGTACCCGAATGGCCATTGGATTTTTTGGCTGTTTCTTGTAGACTCGAGCAATCTTCATGCTACTTTGGTGTCAGCCAGGAGTGCTGGGTCCAAACAGCAAAGGCTCTTTTATTGCCAGGTTAGCAGTTTAAACCTTGGTTTGGAAATTAAAGAGCAATTCATCCTTCCCAGGACCAGAACCTGGGTACTGTTATTTAACCCTAAAACCCAGGGTCCTTGCTGCTCAGGTCACTTTTTGTAAGAATTTTCCCTGGAAGCTTGGCCCATATGCCAAGAGCCAACCCTCACGTAGTGCATTGTCATTTTGGTCATCAATGGGGATTGAACCTGGGACCCCCTGAGTTAAGAGCATGAGGCTATGCAGCTTGAACTAAAGTACTGATGCCCCTGGCTGGCACCTGCTGGAACCTCCTCTTCGCTGTGCATGATGCACAGAGGAAGACAGAGAACATACATTGAACAATGGAGTTACACATGTGCACACTGGTTGGCTGCTGGCTTCCACCTCAGAGCTTGCTGTTCTTTGGTGATGTAGCTGCAGACCTCTGGGATGACAGGGGCTACTTAAGTGTGACATTATTGGTAAGGCGCAGCAACAGGCTCCTGGGTATAGATTTGTACCTATGCTCACACCAGCCTGGCCACTCTGATCCTGGTGAGGCAACAAGTTTTCACTTGACAGCTTGACCATTGATTGTTCCATGCCAAATTCATTTTCTGCGTTGTCATGTACCACCGACTGCCTGATAGTCTGCAAACACGGATTTCTACCGCCACCTGCCCCTGTCTTCTCTGTCCTTCATCCCTTGCCACCATTTGTAAGGTGATTATACTGGAAAAGGAATATCGGTAGCGCCTTCCTCCAGTATGTGAGTTGGTTTTTAGTTGTAACAATTTTACTAATGTCCTTGGAGAAGTTTCTCCCTTTAGTTAAGGGGCGGGGAAGTAGCTAGTTGGGACAAACCCCAGGATATTGACAGTTTTGACCCATTGTTGTCATTTTCCCCACAGGGCAAAAGCCAGACTTGCTTTTATTACGAAAATCCGTTTTCCAGATTCTCTTATTTTTCACACCGCAACTATCTGTTATCAAGACCTCATTGGTATCCGTCAGTGTTTGATAACGGCAGTCGCTGGCATTCTCTTCGGAGGTCCCTGACAAAAGGGTGCAGGAGGGTCTGTTTCTCTGCCAGCTGGGTACCGCAGTGCTGTGCAAACCACTACGGAAGAGACTGTCAGGGTGAGAAATCTGCACCGCTGCGCCCACCCCTGGCACAAAGGAATTCTTTTCTCTTGTCACAATGAGGTGTCCTCTCTTAGCCAGATGGTGGTGCCTACCCATAGATGCTCCTTTGATGGGTCACCATGAAGGCTGGTAGCTGTCACATTTTTGTCATGGTATTTCTCTGTGTGCAATTTTTTCTTTCTAGCCCTTATGTTGCAAAGATAATCTTATGGTGACCGATGCAGTGCTGTCTTCCTGTGTTATCCCAACCAATAGTGCTGCTGCAGCCAGTTCCTTTTCTTTATATAAAGCAAGTTAGGAGAGTCAGGAGACATGCAATAGCGAAATGAGGTTTTTCATCATTTTTGCATGAAAGTCATGGCAAGGGGTTATTCCCATAGACATTTCGCACGCATTAGAGAGTCTGTGGGAACATCCCTTCCGTGCACCTCACCAGGACTTTGTTAGGACCACCTGAGGCAGCCCCTGAGGAATCCATCCCAAGGGTGAGGTGAGGCCCAGTGGATGCTGGGACACCAAAGCTGTGGTGAGTCGGGGGTGTAGACTGGGAACGCTAGCTTTATCCAGTAAACCCACCAAATTCACTCTTTAACAACTAACCAAGTTTTTATGAGTAGTTTTCCCTGCCTCCAGGAAAAGCAGGAACCTTTTCTTGCCTAGTCTCCAGTTTGGGTAACTTATCAAGGCTCTGTGTTTTCAGTCTGCCCAGGAGGGCTGGAGGCTCCCTGCAGTAACCGTGGTACTTGTGATGATAGGATCGATGGGTCAGGACGATGCAACTGCACCGAGGCTTTCATTGGGACGGCTTGTGAACTGTGTGCGCCAGGCAGATACGGGCCAGGCTGCCAAGGTACAGACCTATAAACAGATAACCAGAAATGACCGTGATGTGTGTGCGCATCGTAGTGGTCTGTGCAATACACTGAACAGACTGCAGAGGATGGGATTAGTTCGTTTGACCTGACGGGGTGGTAGACTTGGGGTTAGATCGTCTGTCAGACCTGAGGTTAGAGGAGCAGTTTCTATAGGCAATGACGACTGTTTGGTCTGTAGTGCACTGTGCTCCAAGGGGTAAGGAAAACCCCTCCGAAACTCTGGGCTCATATTGTGCTCTCGATTTTAACATTTTAAGCATAGCTTCTCACTGAAATCAGTGTGAGGGGTTACCCTTACGTGAACGGCACATTGTGGCCGCTGGGACGGTTATGATAGCATAGAACTGTCCTTATTCCAATAACAGAGAGGTCATCAGATTATAGCTACTGTGGAGGGGAAGCTGCACCCTTTCTTAATCCCTCTCTGCAGGACTCTGTCATCAAGCCAGCTGAATAACACTGGCTGCCATTTTTCCTGAGGTGTAAGAGGCTGGGCTGTGATGTGTACATGAGGCAGTTCAAGGCCAGGCCGAGTTGGGTATTTCCCAGTACACTTGCTTCAATCTTATAATTCACTGATGCTGAGGCCTTTAAGGTGTGTAAGACGCTCCCTCTTCCCCACTTGGTGCAGTTAAGCAGCTCCATCCATGTCAGTGAGAGTTAAGCATGTGCTTTGAGGTGTGAATGGGCCTCTAATCAGACAGGCTTCTAATTAGAGCTGCCATGTGTCCTGAATTGGATGGGCTTGCGAGACATTGGATCCCCCTGCAGTCTCTTTTGGGGTCAGTGCTGCCCTGATGTGCTGTGTCAGGCCAAGAGGAAGACAAGACCAGGGTTAAGAAGCATGAAACCTAGACTCCTTCCCTGGGTTTGGCATTCAATGTGCGGGACTCACAAGCATGGGAGAAAGTTTAAAAGGGATTCACTGACCGGGGGATTTTGAGTAAGTGACTCACAAGCCGCCAAGGGGAGGAAAAAGAAAGCTAAGGGCATTTGCCAGAGGGCTACAGAGCAGAGAGGGGAAGGGAGCCCTCCAGGAGAGGTTAAGCAAAGTTTGGTTGGTCCATCACTAGTCAATGCCCTGGACCGAGCACAGACGGGTGTTGGGCAAGAGGCCATGGACATCAGCACAAGTAGCGAGAGTTCCTGGCTGCAGTTTTACAATTGCACACAGACTTGTGGTAATCGCCCGTGAAAAATTCTGCAAGCATAATTCTAAAAGTCCAGGCCTACACGGAGCCCTCATGTAGCCATATGCCAGAATCCATCTTCCAATGCTACCCTTCCCTTCTCAAGTGGATCATCTTACAGGTGTGTTCTTATCTTCCTGTCTGTTGCTTTGCAGAGTGTAAGTGCACAGAGAATGGGATGTGTAATGAAGGCTTGAATGGGGATGGGATCTGTTTCTGCACTGAGGAATGGACAGGAGAGCGCTGCGAAACCAAACTAGGTAACTTACACTTGACTCTACAGGTGAAACTCCCAAGTATCGTTCCTTCCCTTGGGCAGGTGGTTCTGTGAATGGGCACCTGTAGCATCAGTCACATGTTGTCTTTTATTTCATGGTTATCAAATTTATCTCTGTCCTGTTAGGTTTGCTCTGGATGCATGAGTCCATCTGTTGCTATCTTATTTTTACAGCATCCAGACACGTTGCTGCAAAGCAGCTCTGCTCTGGTGGCTCAGCTGGGGTGAGGTTTTGTGGCTGGGTTGGCGTACAAGCACTATTTTTTGTAGCTCATGCTGTGGAAGTGAGTTTGTAGGAGAAATCTGAATGAGGCGAGCGTGGAGTCCGGACGCAGTACCTGAGAGGTGGGATCCCCAGCTTGGGTAGATGTACCTGTGCTAGTGTAATGCCTATAAACCCCAGTTGTCAGCAGACAGGACAGAACATGGGATCTCTGAAGCTTCATGAATGAGTCTCTACTGCATGAGCCAAAAGCCACATGGCTGTTAGCCAAGCTTGTGGAGGACTCATCAGTCTCTAAAGTCAAGGTGCCACTAGAGGGAGACAGAGCACCACACCATGCCGGCATGGGTTACACTAGCTTGACTTGAGCTAGTGCCTGAAGATAGCCAGTGGCCTTTGCTGCAAGTGGCAGCTCGGGCTGACTGTCCATGCCCAATCCCGCCCGACCTCCTGGGAACACACTAGGGCTGCTAGCCCAAGCCACTGCCTGTGCCAACATGGCCACACTGCTACTTTAGGTGCTAGTTCAATCCAAGCTAGTGTGTGAATGTCTATTTGAGCTGGGAGCCCAGCTGCAGTGCAGACATACCCAGAGATTCTGGACAGCACTGCAGGCGTGTGGGAAGGCAGCTACAATTGCTCACATGTTTCTCTGTTTGGACCCCCACATTTGAGTTTAAAAATTTGGCCCAGCACGCCTAGCTAAGGCCCATGGACGTGCTGACAGTAGACGATAGCAGCAGCCAGAATTGGACATAATAAGAGGAACCGTGTGGAGAGAGGGGCAGGGAATTCATAGTGTAGATCTGGGGGTATTAAGGAGCAGACCCAGGTGCACCAGAACATGTGGCAACCTGAGCCAAACAATCCCTGCCATACACTGCTACAGTGAGAACACCATTGAGCTGAACACTGGAACAACCCTTCCCTTTGGAACATCTTTGCTTCTTATAATGTTCCCATGAAGAGCTCTGAAATGGGGCAGGAAGTCCCCAAAGTGTGATTGTTCAGTGCTGGGTGGGAATTGAAGGCCTGATCCTGCTGGGTGCTGAGCACCATCAAGTCACAATAAAGACCATGGGAGTTGTCTGGGCTCTGCACCTCTCAAAATCAGGCCCTGAATTATTATAGTGCATAGGGCCCTAACTCTGCAGAGACTTAAGGCAGACTTGATCCTGCCAATCTGCTTCAGAGAAGAGGATTTTTTTTCTTGTATCTTGGGAACCCATTGATCTAAAGAACCCAAATGTGCCCCCTGAGACGTGATCATGTTCAAGATGATCTGAGCAGACAAGTGGTTTCAAAAATACTTTGAAAAAGTTGGCTTTTTAAAACAGAACGCTGGTCTCCACTGGAGACCTGGCTGGCCCATAACGACACCTGAGGGTTTGGGCAACTAGGGTTGGAACAAAGATACAGGAAGTTAGGATGTGAATGATCCGGAGAGTTCTCATTTTTATTTAAATTGAGCAAGAGGGAGGGTTTAGGCAGCCTGTGGGGTGAAGGGCACTGATGGGGAGCCAGGGGACGGAAATGGGGTCAAGCAGGAGGAGTGAGGTGGACTGGAAAGAGGGATGTTGCTCCAGGCCAGGGGATCAACAGGCCAAAGGGTATGAAGGTTACAGTGGGAGGAACGAGGCATGGAGACCAGCCCCAGCTTGAGGTAGGGAGTGGCGGGAGATGCAGGAGCAGAGCTGCACCGAGCCTGGAGTGGGAGGGTGGAGCATAGATTGCAGTAGGACTTGGAGATGCATCTGCATGCAGAGTGCAACCTACTGATTTGAATGGCTTGTTCTGTGACTAGCTGCAACGCCGGTGTGCTCCCCAGCTTGCCACCCCAATGCCTCCTGCCGAGCCGATAATATCTGTGAATGCAACTTGCATTATGAAGGAGATGGAAGAACTTGCACAGGTACAGTTGGAGCATATGGCCTAGGCCTGAGCTGGGCAATCTCTAGTGTTCTGACAAATGTGGAGGTGTGGCTAGTTTGGAGAATGAAGACAAATTAAGGTGGTATCAGACAAAGGAAAGATGGGGGAAATAACACTTACTCCTCTAATCATCCAGACCAGGGATCTCAAACTCAAATCACCACAAAGGCCACATGAGGACTAGTATATTGGCCTGAGGGCCGCATCACTGACACCCCTGCTGCCCCCAGCCCTGCCCCCACTCCACCCCTTCCATGAGGCCCTGCCCCGACTCTTCCAACCCCTTCCCCACCCCCATTCCAACCCCTTCCCCAAAGTCCCTGCCCCGCTTCACCCTTTCCCTGCCCCTATTCTAACCCCTTCCCCAAATCCCTGCCCCAGCCCTGCTTCTTCTCCACCTCCCCCCCCTCCTCCTGAAAAGTCCTAAGCACTGCCAAACAGCTGTTTGGTGGCAGGAAGTGCTGGGAGGTAGGTGGAGGAGCGGGGACGCAGCACGCTCGGGGGTGGAGGAGGGGCGGCCGGGGGAGTTATGGCAGGCCGCAGGAAACGCAGCCCACAGGCCGCATGTTTGAGTCCCCTGATCCAGACCTTTGTGGAATGATGCAGGTGCTTTGTATTTAAATGGCACAGTGCAGGACATTATCAACCAATCAGTATTTAGGCTTGAGATTTTCAAATCTGCCTAAGGGATTTGGATGCCTAATTCCATCTCAGCCTTAATATATACGATCTGTTTCTATTTTAATCTACAGGGAATGCCATTAATAAATACCAGTCCCTGTATCCATTATTGTGCAATATTCCTATTCTGTCAGGCTCATTGCAGTATACAGCTACTCTCTAATTACACCCACTGCCATTAGTTTGCTAATATTTAATTGTGGTATGAAAAGACCAAAAAGGTATTTGTGAAAGAAGATTGATCCAGGCAGGACTCTCCCGAAGTCACACTGGGGACTGTCCCGCTAACAAGGGCTGGAGGATCAGGCCCTTGTAAAGCCTGCTGAGTTAAAAGGCTGAACTGTCTTTCTTGCCTTAGTGATTGACCAGTGCCGGGATGACAATGGAGGGTGCAGCGAGCATGCCAACTGCACTCAGGTGGGTGTTCAGCTCTCCTGTACATGCCTACCGGATTACCAGGGAGATGGCTACGTCTGCAGCCCCATAGACAGGTGTGCGGATGGCAGGAATGGAGACTGCAGCGAGCACGCCTTGTGCATCAGCACTGGGCCAGTAAGTATGTCGTGAACACCAAAGGCATTTGGCTGCCCTGCCCATGTTGTGGGAACAGCATTGAGATGGACGAGGAACACTGACACCAACACACAGGTGCAACGGCAGCAGCTAGTCTACATGGCAAGAGCCATGAGCAATAGCTTTCTAGTCAATGCCTCCCCAGTCATTCAACCCGCCCGATTCCCCAGGGCTCTCTTGTCACCGTGTGCCATACTCCGAAGGCTGGGGAAGCCTGCCTTGCTGCTAGCTTTCAGGGGTTAGCGTTCCTCCCCATACAGCATGGCGTGTTCTCTGCCTAAAGTGAACCCGGTCCCCTAGAGTGTGGGGGGGAACAAAGAATGGTGTGGGAGGGACTGCCTGTGGGACGGGGAAAAAGCTGCCTCCCCCCCGCAGTGGCACCAGGTCTCTTGCAGAGGGGCTGGTGACTGTTCTGCTGCAGTGGGAGGCAGGACTGGGAGAGCCCATGAAGGCGGGAGTGGGGGGGGGTGTCACAGCTGTGCTGTGTGCAGAGAGGATTTGGAAGAAGGCCAGCGGCCGTGCTACACAATTCTGCTTGCTGCCTCCCTCCCCTAACAAGAGGTTGGGTGGCAAGGGCCATGGGAGTGACACCAGTCCTGTGGCGGGAGTGGCAGCCACGGAGCTGCTTTGCAATCCTGGGGGGTGGGAGGGGCATTTTTCCATGTAAGTTTGGCTGGACATAGGATTTGTCCCCCACAGTGACTGAGCCCATCCCCTCTCTGGGGTAGGGCCACCACGTTGGGAGCATATTCCACGGGGTCACCTTGTGACATTGCGATTATGGCCTCTGGTGGCACCGCCAGATCACACCACTTCTCAGGCCCAGGGAGGAGCTCAGCCTGGGTTGCAAGACAGGAGGTTGTCCTGTTATGGTCAAACTTCGCCCAGAAATTTCAGGATGGTCAGCAACCCCATTGCTAGAACCAGCCAGGCCTCAGCAGGAGATCATGGGCTTCCTGAGCGCTGGGACTGGCCTCCCTGCTGCCCCGGGGATTTCTTTGTGTTGCAGAATGCTCGGAAGTGTGAGTGCAAAGTGGGCTATGTTGGCAATGGAATTCAGTGCCTGGAGGAAGCTGTGCCACCCACCAACCGCTGCCTGGAAGAGAACGGCCACTGCCACCCCGAGGCCATTTGCACTGATCTGCACTTTCATGGTACGAGTCCTTGTTGCCACCACTTTCCTCGTCAGAAAACAGGAGTTGGGGAGGCAGAGGCAGTTCTGTCGCCTCTTATTTCAGACCACCCCGCATAGAGGAGATGGGTAGCCCGTTTTCCGGCCCCAGGCTCTATCAGACATAAAGCCTGTTTCCTCCCCTGAGATTTCTATCTCAGACCCAGTGGGGGCTCAAGGGTACCTTAAAATTCTCACTCTCTTGCCTCTGTCACTTGTTAATGTGTGAAATCTCACAAGTTAAACCAGGTCAAGCTGCTTGGAAGAGACTCGAAGAAAAGCCCTCATGCAGCAGGAAGTGGTGGAGTTGGGTCAGTAGGTGGTGCTGTTCCCCTGGAGTCTAGGTTGAGTCAATAACCAGTACGGAGTTAGGGAGCACTAGTGCAGAATGGCTTCCATCTTCCCCCCCAGAAGTGGCTGTATTTTAATGATAAATAACCCTGCTGGTATGTGTGTATATCCTTTAAAATGTCAAAAGTAGATTAGGTTTGCAAGGTCAGATTCAGTGGTGTACACTGGCTGCTTGGCATTGCCAGTGTGGTGTCCAGCAGCTGCTGAATCTGGCCCTTGCTCTCTAGGTGTGAGAGTGAGAAACACACACACACATTTGTGTAGATAAGTATTTAGGGTCTAGGTGAAAGGCACTTTATAAATATATATTATGTTGGATCTTCAGATGCAGCCACCTTGCTGATTTGCAGGAATAATCGAATGCCCCTAAAATTGTGCCCGAGATTATTTTCGGCTGTAAGATCAGAGGGCTCTCTCCCAGTCAGGCCCTGAACCTGTGTTTCCGGAGAGCTCCCTGAGAAGTGACATGCACTGGCATGGTTGTTTTCCAGACAAAACCGTTGGCGTGTTCCACCTCCAATCGCCAAGAGGGAAGTACAACTTCACCTACGGGGAGGCTGAGGCTGCCTGCCTGGCTGAAGACGCTGCTTTGGCCACTCTCCAACAGCTCTCAGCAGCTCAGCAGGTAAAAGCAGTCACAGCTGAGCCAGCTCTCGTACCTCAATGGGCCTGAAAGCGCCAGGTTGGTGATGGGTGCAGTGATCCACCTCGTTTTGGCTTTTTGGCACCTCTCCTTTGGGTTGGAATCCCAGCTTTAGCAGCAATGTGGGAAGCAACCTAGGGCAAGTGCTCTTTTATACAGGGTTCTGAGTGTGTCCATTACAGCAGCCGGGTACACCAGTCACATGGCCATTAGCTATTTCAATAGATATTATCCCTTCAAAGTGCCAGGTGCCTTGCACTTCTTTTTCTGTGATGGGATCGCGCTGAAGCTGTGTATGAGCCACAGTGCCCCAGAGCTTCGATGGGCTGGATAAATGCCAGGCAAATGAACAGTATGCAGTGGTGGTGTAGCCGTATCAGTCCCAGGACATTAGAGAGAGAAAGTGCGGGAGGTAATAACTTTTGAACCAACTTTGGTTGTCTTTCTCTTGCCCAATAAAAAATAATGCTTTATGCCAATGAAGCATCAGGTTTCTGTTTGCCTAAGTAAAATGATGTCCTTCCAGGCTGGGCAGTGGAGAGCAGTGTATGAATTACAAGGGCAGGAGTATCTCCTTTATATAGGGCTTTCAGTAGAGAATACTAAAATGAATCAGTGCTGTTATAAGAAAAGGAGTACTTGCGGCACCTTAGAGACTAACCAATTTATTTGAGCATAAGCTTTCGTGAGCTCACATCCAATGAAGTGAGCTGTAGCTCACGAAAGCTTATGCTCAAATAAATTGGTTAGTTTCTAAGGTGCCGCAAGTATTCCTTTTCTTTTTGCGAATACAGACTAACACGGCTGTTACTCTGAAACCAGTGCCGTTATAGAAACTGATTCATGGCTCATACAATCCTGTCTCTCACTGGACAACTTCTTTTCCTATTGCAGATGGGTTTCCATCTATGCTTAGTTGGTTGGCTCAATAATGGCACTGCAGGATACCCAACTGTATACCCGACCCCCAGCTGTGGCTCCAACCACATTGGCATTGTGGATTATGGCTCCCGAAAAAACTTGACTGAGAGGTGGGATGCTTTCTGCTACAGAGCTAAAGGTATGGAGAGACTCAGTATTGGCTCTGTTGGAATCTGCAGCAGGGAATGTGATTACACATGTTTGTATCTCAAAGGTGTGTTATATCAAGAATTTATGCTCCTTGTGATTATGCACACACCACAGTGTCAAGGGGAAAACCTACCCAACACATCTGCAATACGCTGTCACTTGCCGGTTTCCACTACATTGGTTTATGCCCTGAACATTCTTATTTAATAACATAAAGCACCAGAGATCTCAAAGTGCCTTACAAAGGCAAGTAAGTGTTTTGAGCCTCCCTGTTACAGATAGAGAAACTAAGGCACTGGGAGGTTAAGTGAGCTGCCCAAGTTTACACAGTGGTGCAGAGAAGCCAGGGTTTGAACGCCTAGTCCAGAGCTCTATCCACTGGACCACAGCTGCCTTCCGCATGGACAGAAATCCTAAGCAATAGTTCAGTGTATTTGTTGTCTGAAGAGCTCACACCCAATCCTGTTCCGCTCACATCTTTCTCCCCTTTGCAGATGTGAGGTGTAATTGTAGAGATGGGTTCATTGGAGATGGCTACTCCTGCAATGGAGATCTCCTGGCTGTGCTGGCTGAGCACTCCAACTTTTCAACCTTCTATTCTGTAAGTGTTGGTGCCACATTCCCTCTAGCCGGGGAAGTGGGAAGGGACATGCTCCTCAGCAAAGCGAAGAAGGGAATAATAGGGAATCCCCAGATCGCAAAGGTTTGGAAACGAAAATCACTGAAATGGAAGACAAGATTGTGTGCTCTCTGAAGTGCCATGCACAGTGGGAGAGTCAAGCTGCTTCCTCTCATTGCCAGTTAGTGTCTCTGCTATTCTAGCAAAGGTGGGGAGAATTCACGTGACATCTCCTGGGTTCTGCTGGCCAGAATGTTCTGACAAACCCGCAGCTTCAGGCTGGCACTTAGGATTCTCTCTCTCTCTTCCAGATGTTACTGGATTACACCAACGCCACGCAAGATGGACTTGAGTTCCTCAACTTCCTCTCCAATGACACCGCATATAAAACTCTCTTTGTACCCTTGAATTCTGGCTTTGGGGTCAATATGGTGAGAAAGCTGGAGAGAATATGGGATTCTCTCATCACTGGCGACACAGAACCTATAGCCATTTGAATACAGTGTTGTTGCTTCCTTGAAGGATTAGGGAAAAATGCTCCAGACTGGCTGAGTGGGTTTTATGTCTGAAGTAAGTTTGTTCTGGCTCTCTTTTGCTTGGAATGCAAGAACTAGTCTGGGGCCTTGTCTACACTGCACTCCAAGAAGTCTTTCTCCGTTGACTCATTGGACAGCATACAACTAAAATGTTGAAAGAGCAGCAAATGCCTGACTTATTTTCCCTCTGCTTTTGACTCTGCCTCATCCTCACTTCTAAACTTTGTTTTCTCAGAAATTAACATGGGAGGAGCTGAAGCTCCATGTCTCCCTGAGTGATGTTCTCCTCTTGAGCTCCAATCTCACCAATGGTACCGTTATACCTTCCTGCTCCGGCTACAACCTTCTCATTGCAGACGCTCCCCTGCTGAATAGCACGCATCCCCCTGTAAGTATGTTGGGCCAGTTCAGTACTCAGCCAGCTTCTCTTGCGTCTAGGTAATGGGTAACGTTTCCTGTCCAAAAAGGCTTTTTCTAAAACATATTCACATTGAGTCCCTTAATATTGCTGCTTCTTCTTGTGACAGGGTTCCAAAGTGATTAATAATACCCTGATAGTACAGTGGGACATTCTGACTTTCAATGGAATCATTCATGCCATCGAGGGGCCACTGAGGATGCCTCAGCAGCCTGTGCATCTGAATCAGGCAAGTTGCTTGTTCAATTCCATTGAGAGTTTAAATGGCAGGTTTAAGAACACATGTTGGGTTTGGTTACCCTGCATCAGAACAGGACGAGTCCCATTCGGTGCGCTCACCAAGGCCCTACTGTGTTGCGGCCTGTGTCATTAAATAGAGTCCAGCCTAGCCGTACTCTGCACTGCTGCAGTGAAGAACCAGACTGGGGCCACACAAGCTTGGGCTCCCACTCTTCGGGGTAGCTGTGATGTGGAGAGCAGGGAGATAGCTCGGTAAGGGTAGGGCGCTTGCCTTAGAAGTCGCTAGCATGTAGAATTTTATCAACAGACCTTTGTGTTAGTGTGTGTCCTCATATAGCCAATCCTAATGCATTCTGTATGGTGTAACGTGGCAGGAAATCCCGGTAAAGCAAAGCAAGAATTATTTGGTCATTTGGGCCCAAGGCTACAGCTGAGGCTTGTGCAAGTAACGTAAACTTGCTGTGCCTCAGTTTTCCCACTGGTAAAATGGAGATAATACTTAGCTACAGCACAAGTGGGCTGAAGCTAAATTAAAGTACTTTGAGATCTTTGGGTGGAGGCTGCTAGGTATTAAGATATACCTACTGTATTGATATACAACACAGGGATGAATTTAGTGTGAATGGCTCTGCATACCGAATCAGTTACCCTTTAGTTCTCCTGTAGTATAATGAGCTGTACATACACATCAGAGAGTTCTTCTGACCTCAGATCATGTATGTTAGTTACCAACTACTTCCTCCTCCCTGCACAGAACTATACCTGAGTGTTTCACTTCCCGGCAAAGGTCTGTCCTCTTCTCCTTGATCATTGCTGGAACAGGCATCCTTTCTGCCTACCTGGTGCAGGTGGGCCTCCAACTCCATGGCAGAGCAGCCCTCCTCACCTTCTGCCTGCTGTTTTAAGGGACAGGAAGACCAGCTAATGGCCAGTTCAAAGACATGAGAGAGTGTGGTACCTGTACATTTTTAGATGTATTTGCATAGCCATTGCTATGACTGGACTATAAAACATTGAGAACAGCATTGAGCAAACAAGTGGCACCAGTACAAAAACATAGGCCCCTGCTGTTAAGTAATCCAATGGATAGCTTCAGTCTGAAAAATGCACTCTTTTGGCCACCAGCCAACAAAAAAAGAGAGCTAGTCTCCTCTCGTTCGGCCTATTGCTGCGTGCCTTGAAAATGTAATAGTGCTGAGTAAAGGCATGTCCCAAATCTGCAAAGGGAGGAGACAACTTTACATCACAACGGAATGTAAGGTAACCAGTGTAGTGATGATGAGATGCATCAGTGTATGTATTATAGCTTCTTTTGAAACTTCCGGGCAGTAGTAGGATAGTGAACTAACTGGTTTATTCTACTACATAGTTGATCACTTCCAGTCTGAGCTGTGTGTGTAAGATGGGATCAGATCAGGAATGAGTGCAGCACACAGGGGAAATAAAAACCTGCATAAATGTTCCAGGTAGCCAGCTCTCTATTTCAGAGGTGTGAAAAAGTTTAGTTTACGCTTTTTTAACACACCAGTTGTCTTAAAATACATAATGAAGAACTGCCTTAAACACAGAACTAAAACAACCTAGCGTGTCTATTACAGGTTACTAATGCTACAAAATCATCTCCTCCTGTGACCATCGGGGTAACATCCGCTGCTGTTGTGGTGCTGCTGTTATTTGCTGTTGCCGGCGTGTCCTATTACTACCAAAAAATAAAAACCCCAGGATTCCAGTTCCACTACTTTCAGGTTTGGAGAAAAGTATATTTGCTATAAAAAAAACAAACAAACAAAACCCCAAAAACACCTTGCTTCAGCTTCTCTCACTAAAGCACAAACCATTTCTGTTATCCTACTGCAATGGTCATATGCATAAGAGCTCAAGCTGTTACAGTAGCCAAACTGGGTGACTGCATGCAGCTAAGAACTCTTGTGGGTTTTTTTGCTTTCTGATGCATTTAAATGTCAGCCCGTAGCTAACCTCTCCCTGTCGAGTCGCATTTACATGTGGCCTTTGGACATGGATGAATAGTTTCCCCATAAAAACATTGAGAAAGTTTTCCAAGACGTATTTCCATCTGTTATGCTTGGTGTTAGGCTATTGCCCAGGATGTATTTCTGGAAAAAGAACTTGGATGGAGAAGTGCTAAGAATTCTCATCTTTAAGGGCTTGTCTACATGAAGCAAATTCTAATGCACACAGATGTTTTGTGAACTAACTGGCCACTGCTGGCACATCCTAAAAGTTCCCTAGTGTGTGCCAGGAGGGTCTACGCAGGCCAGTTGGTGCGTGTTACTGCACCATGTATACAAGCCCAAAGAGTTGGCTTGGGTGAGAGACACACCTACTTTTAATCAAAATTATTAAACATGAGGGTGGAGGGAGGTTTAAACTACAAGTAAATTCTTTAAGGTAAGACAGCCATTGCACATGGGACATAGGGGAAAATAACTATTAAGGCTGCAATAAAGGATTGTTTGATGTAGTTGACCTTCCAGTTTATACTGTCACAGCTTATGAAGGAGTGTTACTACAGCCCTATGCTCTTGGCCTAGATCTAATGAGAATTTGGGTCACTGCAACATTCTCTTCTCATGAGGGGTTGTTGCTGCCCCCATAACTTGCAATACTAGGGCCATGTCTACACTGTAGGCACTACAGTGCCATAGCTATGCCACTCTGTAGTGTGGACACAGACTACTGTGACAGCAGGGGTATTTCCTGTGCTGGTAAGTTAAGCATTCTTCCATTGACCTAGCTGTGTCTATTACTGGGGCTTAGATTGGCATAGCCTGACCCTCATGCCATAGCTATGTAGACCAGGCCTATGATTTAGCCACTATGGGAAGAACTGGATAATTTGTAGTGTGGTGTCTGCAGACTGCATACATGTAAATTACAGCTTAAACTAGAGTGAGGTTACCAAAGAGTCTGGTCTAGGCAATGGAACATGTTAAAAAGTTGCTAAGCACCTTAAACCTGCATTGTTGTGTGGTAACACGTATAAATGGGTATGAGGAGAAGGAAGCTAGAAATATGGAAACCAGTGTGGGAGGTAAATGAGCAATATGGATTAAATTACTCTTAACTGATCGCTCATAAAAATAATTACCTTTCTGTGCATCTTGGAAAAGATTTTACATTTAAGAAAAAACTCCACTGCCTTACTAACTAGAATCTGTAATTCAATTTCATTTTCACTACCTTGTTAATGCAAGGAACCATAGAAGTGCTCAAGACTGCAGTAATTATGAACTCACCTCTAGAGGATGTGGAAGATCGATACCTAATCTCTTGTACCTTTGCACACAGGCTGACCTGGAAGAGGAAGAGCAGGCCAGGAACCCACCCTTAGTGTCATTCCCAAATCCTCTCTTTGGGGCCCAGAGCTTGATGTGTGAACCATTTGAGGTAAGAAAATGTTTCATCAGAACAAAACAAGTGAGACCACTTGTTTAGAACCTAACCAAATTGGGGGAAGGAGAGTTCATGCTTGGTAGGGGTGAATGGGATTTGGTAAGGATGTAAAAACAACCCTTAATCTGCACTTATCACAGGGATGCTTGAGCCAGACGAGAGGAATCTCTGGACATGTCTAAACAGATATAGTGCTTCAGCATAGTCACTTGCTACAAGGGTTCCCCAGTCACTATAGTTAGTCCACCTTATGAAGAGGCAGTAGCTAGGTCAATGAAATAATTATTCTGTCAACCTACTGCTGTCTACACTGGGCTTTAGATGGCTTAACTGTGTGAAAAATCCAACTCCCTAAGTGACACAGCTGGGTCAGCCTATCCTTTAAGTGTAGACCTGACCTAAGGTAAGGGGAATCTCTTCTCTCTTTAGTCCAGGCATTGAACTCCCATTGACATTTTTAACCATGTTAAAAGCAAACACCCTGCACCTATAAACTGAATTAAAAGCTTCAGTGAATAAGTTTTCAATGTTGATTTAATAAATTAGATGGCAGAAACCACAGCTGGGTTTTAGCAGGCAAGGACTCAGTATCCTCTTCCACTGAGAAACTTCTTCTTCTCTTAGTCTATTTACTCAGGCTTTGCAGGGGAGAGATCAGTATAGAGGTAGGGTGATGTCCCCTTCTTACCCCAACCTGCTGCTACTTCTATAGCAATTTCATGTAGGGAAGACTGCAGTAAAGATGTTCGCTGTAGTGTCAGGGCAGTGAGAACTCCCTTAATCCCCTTCAGAACTGGAATTGCCTAGGAAACCAGCCTTATGTTCCTGCTGCTAAACATGTAGTGAGTCAAGGGTTAACTTTAGAATCTTAAAGGATGTGTTTGTCAAGTTAGGAGCCAGCTGAGGACTATGCTAACAGTTTCTATGTCTGTTTCAGGACTCTTTCAGGGGCGAAGATTTATCAGACACCTGCAGAATTCTTGAGTAAAGCATACAGCAAGCCAAACAAAGGGGGAAAATAAACCACCATGTTCTTGCTGCATGCTAGTGCTAAGTGGAGCTTGCCCACATGTCCTGCAAGGGGTAAGCAGATGAAGAGTGAGCTAATGGTTAACAGTAAACCAGACAAACTCATCAGCTAAGATACCTCAGTTGAACTACCCTAAGACATACATACCTGCAGTTACTCTGATGACTAGTGAATGTCCTTGTTGATGCAGCTAAGAAAACTTTCACTGGAATAGCGAACACATGACGCCAGGCTGCCACTTGGTGCTCTGCACTGATTTCTTCCATAGCTGTAGGAGGGGAAATTCACTACATACATCTGAAGAATGTTGCTTTAAAATAGTACCATTTGTAAAATATAGCCAGTACTACACAGTCATAATCCTCCAGGGCTAAATTATATATATAATGGAGTGGCACACAGCACCTGATAGCTGGAAAAACAGTCTGGCCAGAAAATCTAAGCCTTTAAAGGGGTGAGCATGACAAATGCCTTTTTATTCAGCTGGTTTGTTTGCTTTAATCAAGTGATGACTCTCCAAACAGGCTTAGCCTGAAGTCTGTGCACATTGCACTGTTTTGCTGATTAGTATTGTGGTTCTTCAATAAACTGCACTTTGAGAACAAGTCTCCTTGTCAGATTCTCAGCTGTTAGGGGTTAGAATTGCATTGGTTAAGTGAAACCAGATGGTAAACCATTATTTCATACTGTGATACTTTGTTTATTTACCATACGTCTATATAAGTTTAGAAGAAAAGAACCTACCATAATGAGCTACAGAAAGTTATTTAGACAAGAACTTTAACATGCTACATTCCAAATTATTCTCAAACCACACAACCACCATTGGTGTGTTAAATTTTCAGAGAGCCAAACATCCACTTGAGTTTCCTATTTATTTGAAGACCAATTACATCAAATTTGGGTGGCTATACTATGTCTTAGCAAAGGCATCTAGAGGATGCCCAGTCTGTCAAGTGGTAAAGTTGCCACCACAACATGGCAGATGCTCCTACAGCAGAGTTAACATTCTTCTGTTGCAGCATACACATTACAATTCCAGGGTCACAGATCACAACATGATAGTCCATTCAAATGATATAGCAATGTTTAACAAGTTATTTACATTAATGCTAGTTATTTTGGTGTTCAAACAAAAGGTGGAATAGTTTCAATGTTTAAAAAAAAAAAACTCAAAGCCATTTAACATCCAGTCACCAGGACAGGTACCCTGTTTATGCACTTGAGGTATCATGTTCCCAACTGTGGTTAGAGTTGCTACTCACTGCCAGAGTTATTCTACCTACTGTCCTCACAGCTGCTGCATTAATACTGTTTTATGGCACTGGATTATTTTACACATTTTCCCTAGCTGCTATGGGATTTAAACTTGGCACAGAGCAATAAGCCACTGGCAGTCTGTCTACTAGGCACATAAAGCCACAAATGCACTAAGAATTCTCTGTATAGGCACAAATCTACAATGTAGCTTTTAAAATGAAGTTCACCTATCCTAATGTTCTCAGCCCAGATAAAACTCTTGTGATGTGGAATGGTGAAATTACAAATTTCTGTATCTTCCCACACAAGATGAAAGATGCCATTTCTTGTAATTATAGCCACTGATATTTTTATACTTCCCCTAGCTGCACAAGTCTCATGTACCAAAACTTTACTACAGATTAAAGGTGCTCAAACCTGAGCTTGACCTTTTGCTACAGTACATAGAAAACAAGGTTCCATCATGATAAACTTTCATTATGCAGCAGTCAGTCAGTTCACAGCTCTTGATAAGTTATTTAGCATTCCCCACCAAATCTATCCTCCTCAGAAGCAGACACTCCAGGGCTGGTGCTTGGGGGACTCTGCCCTGATTTCTTTAGGGCAAGCAAGTTTTGCTCCTACAACATATCTTACACACAGTAAAGGAAATCATGCACTTGGCTGTGCTGCCTTAGTGCATAAGAGGAATACAGTAATCTTTAGCCCTAACACTGAATGGAAAATTTCAAACATCAATTTCCTTTCCACGGTTTCCCACAATCCTGCTATGTCTGAGCTCCTCCATTCAGCAGCTCCCAGAGTTGGTTCACAGTTGCAGCCCCATGAATCATTCCAAAGCTATGTAGAAAAAAAATCATCAGTAACAAAGAACTTCAAAGGAAACCCAATGCACTAGGCAGAGAGCCCACAGGGTAAGCTTGTGGGAGATGCTGCTAGCAGAAAGGGCATTGAGACATTCTACAGCCCAGGATCTCCTGCAATTCTCCTATGTCTGGAAAGTAGAGAGCAGTGAACAAAAGAAAGGCGGATTAAGAGGAACATGCCCTACCACCTACAGCCCCTTACTGGAAAACAAGGCCCACATTGTAATGGCCTATAAAAGGCCTTTTTGAACATAGACTCAAACCTTCTCACCAAAAGTAAATCATTGTTGAGTTTTCCCTTAGTCCTGCTCAGATTAAGAGTCAGAAAGCTCCCCTTCTTCAGCACAGGAGGGTGAGGCAGTGAATAGTTTTTCTTGCTCCTTGTGGGTTTGTGTTTTTTACTGCTTGTGGATGTAGGTGTGCTGCTGTGGCCTTCCACAGTACCTGAAGCCTTCTAAAAACTGCCTTCTGAGTCCTGCTCTGCCAGGTCAGCCATTGGGAAGAGGGGGGCTTTGTTAGGAGCTCTTTCCCTACAGAATTCAGCATCTACTTCAAGATGGGGGAGGGATGGGGTGGGGCACTTGAGCCCCACAAACCTCTTGTAAAAAAAAAAAAAAAGTAATCAAAGTTTGTCATTGTGAATTTTCTACCTAAACAGAAGCCGAGGCAGAGCTATAGCTAGAAATCACTGTCTCCTACCCAAAAAGGGCATGAAGTAATCCCCATCCATTGTCAACAACACTGGTTTCATTTTTTGGAAAAATATATTTAAACACAAGATTCACTGACCTCTCCATGCCTGATCACAATTTATCCTTCTTTCTTCCCCCCCCCCACCCCCAATACTGAATCAGAATAATCTCTTCCACAACTGTCAGAACAGCCTTGATGAGTCAAGAATACGAACAGGCCTTATTCTAATCTCAGTTTTACATAGGGGGTGCTGTAGCTTCACACCAGCCCATGACTTCAATTTGTGCAAATACAAAGGCATTGCTCATCTTATTGAAAAGATGAGAGCTCTAAGCTCTTTACTATAAAACAAAGCTATGTCATTTAAGGTAGTGTTTTGTTTGATTTTTCCAGCAAATAAATTTTAACACTGAAAACTAAGTGTTGACTTAAATATATTTAAGACTAGACATAATCAAAGATTTAAAATCCATTATAATATAGTGATTAATTTAGCTTCAATGCTTTTCAAAACAATCCTCAAAGACATGGCAAATGATGGCAAGTACATATTTTAATTTCAAAGGCTGCAAAAATGCACCTTCTAAGCAGTGTGTGTCAAGATCTTAGCTTTTGAACTGTTTCTATAAGTGAAGGAAAAAAGCCACTATATTCACAGACCAAAACATTCAAAAGTTAGGTTGCCTAAAATCAGCTTTCAGAGGCGCTGAATAAAGCTTTAAATTTATGGGAGAGAAGAGTGGTGGGTTTGCTTAGCACTTCTGAGAATTGGGCCACTTCTAGCTAAGGTGCCTAACTGCAGTGTTAGGAGCCTAATTTCAGCTACCCCATAAGAAGATTGGGGCCAGAATTTGGGCAGGGACTGAAGATGGAGTTCTAAAAACTTTAGGGGCTCATGAAATGAAGCTTGCTGTGATTGTTTTACTTCTACCTACCCAACTCTGAGAATGCTTTGCTAGTTAAAATAGTCAATCATATCTCCCTTCCATTTAACTTAAGCACCAATTTGCTGGCAAGGAAGATATTTGGAAGTGCTGGAAGGCAAGGTTCAGTGATGGTCAGGGACAACGCACAACCCACACCCGTGTTAAAATCACCTTTAACGATAGACAATCCATGGCCAAACAGCCTGACCCTTTGTACAAACAATTCTAGCACTACATTACTGTAAAGTTCAGCTCACACACTTTCCCTTTATCGGATGTGCACCATCTCCTCCAGGAAGGGGGTCTTCATACAACCGGTGCAGAGCTGATCCATCCAGAGGGGCGCCTCGTGCTGCAGAGGGGTGCGCCGGGGGAAAAAGGTGAAGTTCACATCATAGTTCAGCAGGCAGCTGATGGATGCCATGTAGATATCAGAGAACCGGATCAATCTCCGGGAGAAGTAAGTTGGGTTGTGGAAGGTTCGGAAGATGCTCCCAAATTGAGGATTGAATAGGTTCTTCGAAAGGGACCTGAAAGGAGAGGACTTGGTTTGCACGGGCTAACATTTAGAGAAATTATTAACAGAGATTTTGTAACTAATTTTGACAATTCAGACCTTGGAAACAGATACTTTGCACAAGGTTTTAAAATTTCAGGGTACCAAAACCACCAGGGCAGGTACTTTCCTTATGGGCTGTGCTGTGATAGAAAAGACAGCAAGAGATTACTACTGGAGTCTAACCTTAATTGAAGATTACCCAGAAGTGATGGTATTAATGGACCTAGTGAACGTAAGCAGCAAGGGCTACAATTTCCTCTTAGGGAGGATGAAGACAATGGTTTGATATCCGCTGCCAAGTCATTCCACGCCTGCCATAGGAGTCCTGCCCTGTGGGAAGAATTTATGTATCTATATTGCTTAAACTTTAATGTTAACAGGATAAAGCAAGACTCATCAGGGCTGAATTGAAACAAGTTTGTTCAAGATGCCTAGTTTCATCTAAGTAAACGGTGAGTAGGCTCCTTAGCCAAGCTCTTGAAGTGAACAAGGAAGATGAAAGCCTACGCATTTAGGCCTGGAGCCTACAACACTTACTCATGTGAGTAAGGACTTGCCAAGTCAGCTTCTTTGGATGGAAAAATATAGATAGCAATGAAAACAATCTGGAGTGGAATCTGTCATTTAAGTGGTTGCATCAGTGGAGTGAATGCAGGTGGAATGACAATACTTTCTGCACTGTGAAAAGATAGCTGTGTAGCTAGCTTAAAAATTCTATTCGATTTCACAGAGAAATCTCTTACAGCAGACCTCTGACTAAAGGACAAAGCTCAGCCCAGCTTCACTTTTAGAAGTTGCACTGCTTCACTAGCTACAATCATCAGAAACGAACTGGGCACTGGAGATCCAACCCTTGATTTCAAGGTATCTACATTCATAGGAGCATATTCACAAATTTAGAGTTTGCACAGAAATATTCTGCGAGGAAGGGAAGTTTGCTCATCCTAAAGCACTCTCAGATTTAGATACATTGAGTCACCTAATTTCCTGACGCTCTTGCATCCATTCCAGCAGCACCTGCTTTGATTCTGCATCTTGATACATCTAGAACAAAAAAGCCCAGTAAAAGAGTTAAATCTAAACACAGACTTTTCTCAAATCCTTTTTCCTGCAGGTGATAGTGGCACTATCAACTAGGTACCAGTTATCTGTCTATGGCCCTTGGAGCTCAGCAACGTCTTTAATTTTCTCCTTACTGTTGATAATTGTAAGTGTCAGCGACTAAGAAAAAATACAAATTGTGAGACAGGCTGTAAATCCACCAAATTCCCTGCTTTTACTCTCTAGTATTTGCGCTCTAGGAGATGCATCACAACTATGCACTACTTGGTTTAGAGAGTAGTCACTGGTTAATCCCCCAACACTATCTAGCAGAGAGCGTTGGTTGCTTATAGCATATTAATGTCTGTGGAGGATACAAAGAATCCTCATGAAAACATCGGTTAAGTCATACACTGTGGGTTTTTTGCCTTATATTTGTGAAGGAGTTTAGGTGACTGACTAAAGAGGGAAGCAGTAACAGCAGTGGCTTGATGTTGCCATAGCACATGCATAGGGTAATCTTCCTCCAATCAGTTTTGACACCTACAAATTTCTTTGACATTAAATTGCCTTGTGCATCTCAGAAACTCATTTTCCCCAGTCCCCTATTAGACTAAGCCAGAATGAAATTCAGGTCTGCAGAGATGAAAGGTAAGTGCTCACCCACTGCTTTCTTAGTCATGATTAGCAAGTTAACAGATAACATGCAAAACCATTCTTTGAGCTCTGCAGAGGATCTATAACCTACACTGATTTAAAAACTCCATTAGCAGGGATTTGATTTTAGGACTTGCACCATCTTATGAAAAGTGCCATCATTTATTAAATTAGTGGAACTGAAAGCCTAGCGACAGACAGGAAAGCTGCTTCCAGTCTGTTTTATTTCACAAATCAGAGTAACATTCTTCTGATAGTTAGCCCTCCCACTCGCTTTTATAATTGTGGAAAGGATACTGGAGAAGGAATGAGAGATGGTTAATTAGAACTTCAGGTTGCCATGAGACCAGCAGGATTTGGAACATATTTTGGAGGATATGTTATTCACCTGCCAGCGTAGTAGACACCCATCCCCATGTACCACCAGACTAGTATGCAGAAGGAATTGTATTTCCTCATCAAAAAAAAAGTATGCTACCAGCAACTCCACCTCTGCCACACTACCTTAAATTCTTATTCATAAAACACCACTGCTATTCTAGTCTGGGACCTAACTGGAGAATAGACAAGTAGTAATACTATGTCATGCAGCAGTTTTATCAGAATGGTCCAGTCTACAGGGGCACAAGGAGACCAAATGCAATCTGACCCAAGCCAAAAATCTAAACCCTAGTTCTGAGACTTGAAGGCTAGTTAGACTCATTAGCCTGGCTCTGCTCCATCTTACCTGCATTCTCTCCAGCAGCCCTGTGAGTGCCTGTTGCCAGGTCAGCGAGTGCATGTACTGCTCTGTATTAATGATCCGGATTTCAGGTTCCAGTTCTGGTACAATGGCTCCTGTCCTCCAGCCATGACGCAGCATCAAGTCCTAGAAAGCAACCCAGAATTTTACACTTTATCTTACAACACTCTCAGGTGTAAGTGGTTTTTGAGGAACAGGACTAGAGTTTTCAGAAAAGCAGCTTTGCTCCATTTAGTGTCACTGGCTTGACTGTTAGTGTTTTTATCCTATGGAAAATACTGGCTCATAGGGTCTGGAGCATCATTGTAATGGTGCCCTCAGCTTCCTGTAGGGCAGAGAAAATAGAGGTCTCTGCTAATCTCTTCCAAAACCAGGGCAGTTAAATTGGTTCAGAGATGAGGGCTCTTACATGACACACTCGGGTCCCTCTTCCACACACACCCTCCACCCCTTGTTCTGTGAGCTAAAAGACCAAGCAATCAAGTTCTGCACTAGACTGCAGGGCTACATCACCATTCTTTAATGCCAGGGGTAGAGTTTTCCATAAAGTGCCACCGACACACAGATGCAGTGAATAACAGCAGACAAAGCCAAATAAGTCCTTGCCCCATTGCAGTCTCAGTTGTATGAACAGGTTAAAGACAGAGCCAATTTTTAGCTGCGTTTAAAAAAAATAAAATTAAATTTAAAAAAAAGGTCTCATCTATACACAGATGTATATTTCACGGAGATAGGCCTGGAGAGCCATCAGCAAACTTGAAATAAGATCTTGCTAATTGTTACCCTTTTTAGAAAGGGAAGACCTTAAAGATTTGTTTAGACAAATGATTGGCGTCTTCTGAAGCAGACATGGAATTGTTGACACCATGGATTCATTTAAGACTGTTGTATTATAAAAGCAGAATACTCTGCTCTTGCCTGAGGGAGCCAGATTGGAAAAGGGCCCAAATAGCAGGTCATGGGAAAAATATATGATCCCTTGGCACCTTAGAAACAATACTTGTTATGAAAAAAATACAGTCAACTGGGTTGAACAAATGCCAGGTTAAAAGGGAACCACCCATTAGAATGAGCCACAGCAGAAAGTCAAGAACAGCCAAGTATATTGCTTTTCTGAATATAAACTCACTGACCACACTGCCTCAGTTGGACATTAACATTTAGGATGCATATTAAAGGCACCACTTTGGGATTTTTGTCCCCATGATGTAGTGATTCATGCACTGCAGTATTAGGAGTTTATTGCCTCAGAAGCTCAGACACAATAGCCAAAACTATCCACTTGGTCTGATGCCTTCCTAGTTACTGGAGAAGATGAACCACACAGAAAATAGTAAAAACACAGTGGGTAGTGCAATCTGTGAAACAGTGGATTCTCCATCAGTGAGAATTTTTCAATCAAGACCCAGCAGAAATTAGTTCAGGGGAATCCTATGGACTGTGTTATACAGAAGGTCAGATTAGATGATCACGAGGTCCCTTCTGGCTTTATAATCTATGAAACATGTCAGTGACAAACCACAAACACCTAAAATCATAATTCAACAATAGCATGAGTACCTGCCAAACAATATGAAAGCATATCAATGTCAGGAATAAGATGGGCAGTAGGCAATGGTATTACAACAAAAGATAGGCTAAGATAAGCATAGTGGGGATACCAAAACAAACTGAGGAAAGGTGACCATAAGTAAGGCTACGATTTAATCAAGGGTATTTTTAGTAAAAAAGTCATGGACAGGTCACAGGCTTCCCCCCGCCCACCTGTGATCTGTCCATGACTTTTACTAAAAATACCCCTGATTGAATCTTGGGGCAGGGGGAAGCCTGTGGCACCAGCTGTATGTATATGGGGAGCAGGGGGGGCACGCACTGAGGCCTGAGAGGTCAGTGGCTGCTTCAGCTGCCACCCGGAACGGGGGGGAAGGGAGGAGAGAAGGGAGGGAGCCTCCCCAGCCACTGCTCCAGCCGTCCCAGGACTGCTGCTGGGAACTGCCAAACTGCGGCTGCTCCTGCCACCCCCGGGACTGTTGCTCAGGCGGACCCTGGGGCCAGCCACACCAGCTGATGCAGAGGTCACGGAGGTTGCAGGAAGTCAGAAAATCGGTGACTTCCACGACCTCTGTGACAAAAACAAAGCCCTAATCATGAGCAACAATTAACACAAAAAGGGAGATCATCACTGTATCTTCCAATCCATCTCTCTTCACTGCTTTCTTTCCTTCGACACAGTGGTGGTAACATAGCTCCATTCTACTCACTTTGTCCTCCAACGTTTGCCGATGGAAAGATTTTGAGCCAGTGGTTCTCAAAACAGGGGTACGCATACCCCATGGGATACGCGGAGGTCTTCCGGGGGTACATCAACTCATCTAGATATTTGCCTCGTTCAGTGTTTCTCAACCATCGCAGGACAGGTTGGAGGGGCTGGGGGTCGGGGGGAGGGTTTGCAAGTGAAGGCCAGCTTTCAGGGCTAGGAAGCAGGGCAATTGCCCGGGGCCCTGTGCCACAGTGGGCCCTGCAAAACTAAAAGTTACATGTTTCAGTCCTGGGCAGCAGGGATTGGGCACCCTGAAAAAAGTAAGTACAATATTTATATTCCAATAGATTTATTTTATAATTATATGGTAAAAACGAGAGAGTCAGCAAATTTTTCAGTACTACAGTGCTGTGACACTTTTGTGTTTTTATGTCTGATTTTGTAAGCAAGTAGCTTTTAAGTGAAGTGAAACTTGGGGTATGCAGGACAAATCAAAGTCCTGAAAGGAATGCAGTAGTGTGGAAAGGTTGAGAACTACTGATCTGAGCAATTCCTATAAACTCAGTCTCTTGCTACCTGCCTCCTTCTCCCTACACACAGCCACACCATTCAGTTCAACAGGGCTTTGTTTTCTCATAGGAATATTCTAATTCCACTAAATTCAAAACACACTTAAACAGGAAAACTAAGTTAAAAAAGCCACAGGAGAGGGTTCTACCTGGATCCATGCAAAGGTATCTCAGTAAAAACAGGATATAAAATTATGACAAGAATTAAGTCCTTCTTAAATTCCAGCAGACAAAAACAAAACAAAAACAAAAAATTCAGCAGTGTTGGTATTAAACAGAAGCAGACATGGTTCTACTTACTGCAAGATCGCTGTACAGATGGTCACCAAAATAAAGTACTTTGGACCCACGCCAACCTGTTAGCCTTAGAAAATCAAACAAATTTCCCTGCAAAGAGAGGGAGAACAAACAAGAATGTGAATATAAACCAAACACCTCATTTTTCTCTGCAAGTGATGACACTTCACTGTTTTGTCAAGGAGTTCAAGAAAGCAAAGTATTCGAAGTAACTTGACTTCCTAATAAGACAATGTAAAGTTAAATTCTCATGAAATAATTTAATATATAGACACTTAAAAATCTCTCCAAAAAGAGCTAGCTGCATTTGAGAATACAATGCACCAGTGTGATAGTTATTTTGGCAATACCTTCAAGTATTAAAACAGAAATATCATTCAAAAGTCAATGTATTTACACCATTTATATATTTTGTACTTCATTCAACTGCGGGAGTAGGACTAATTAATTTCTCTTTTATAATCAAGTTTCACTTCCTGGTTCTCATGCACTGACTAGCCACTTTTCATGGGCTGTGCTGTATATACACTGCTTACTGTATTTTTCACTCCATGCATCTGATGAAGTGGGTTTTAGCCCACGAAAGCTTATGCCCAAATAAACGTGTTAGTCTCTAAAGTGCCACAAGGACTCCTCGTTTTTGCGGATACAGACGAGCAGAGCTGCCACTCTGAAACCTGTCCCTTTTATGTAATTTGCCCTTGTTCTAATCAGATTGTCTGGCTTCCCACCACACGCATTTTCATCTATAGTCAAGAATGTCTCAAACTAGAATACGAGTTGCTTTGGAAAGCTTTTCCAGTGATGTGCCCTAGATAAGCTCATTTACTTTACAAAAAGTCAGAAAAGCATCAGAAGGAAAAGCAAAGTCCTCCAGACTTCACATCAGCTTAGACAAACCCCATCTGACATCTAGAATAGCATGTGCACAATTACACGTTTCTCGCAATTGTTGCCGACTGTCACATATAACCTCCCTACTTTGTTATTAGGAAAACATGGGCAGCGGCTGCAGACATGGAGGAAAACTAGAGCTACCAGATTGAATAGGTCAGAAAGGTGGTATATTTAACATCCTTAATATTCTGGTATGTTAGACAGTCAGGATAATTGTTAGAATCCTCTCTCTTTAGGTTTTAAGACTCTGATCTTCAAAGGTATTTAGGCTCCTAACTCGATTGAAATCAATGATTTTAGGAGCCTAGAACACCTTTGAGGATCTGGGCCTAAATTTAAAAAATATATATCCAGAGGTCTCAGTCAGGGCTCCCTTGTCATAAGCACTGTACAGTCAGCAGGGCTGGATTTACACCTTATGCGCTCCTAGGCACAGCATCTTCAGCGCTGCGCCTCCCCTGGCTACAGCTGACCTTCGTGTTTTTGCCATAAAAAAATGAAACTTTTAACCCACTTTTAACTTTTAGGCACCCCTAGGCACGTGCCTGTGCCTAACTGGAAATCCATCTCTGACAGTCACATGGTAAAATGCAATCCCCCGCACCCCAGGGAGCTTACATTCTGAATGTCAGACAAAAGGCAACAAGCGAGTGCAACAAATATAAAGAGGATGGAGGGTGAGAACACGGTGTTAAAATCATATTGTTACATATGGAGATAACTTGGTTCCAAGACTATTTAAAAAACAAAGAAAAGATTTATATTAACCAACTGGAGCAGACTTTTCAAGTCAATCCATCTGTTACTGTACTATTTATTCTACAAATCTATCATCCATAAACCCCATTAACTTTTACCTAACTAGTGATGACAATGCCTGCAAAGCAGCCTATAAATTCTTCCCCATTCTCCACCCCTTCTTGCCCTGCAGTAGCCCCAGCAAACCGGGCACTTGGGTTGTGTGGCTTAATGCTCACTTGGTATTGAATGCCTATGGTACAGAAATAGGCCCTCCTCAGGAAATGCCTTGAGCCTTTATCATTACTACTCAATTATGTGTGTAGCAAAAATAACGTCTTTAACAAGCAGGTAAAGATCAATTGCCAGGACATGTACTGAAAGCCCATTTTCTCATCACTACTCCAAGTGGAAAAAAAAAAATCTAGTTTTAAGCTTTCTTCTTATGCAGAGATTGCTTACGACCAGTCCTGTATTTGACTGACTACAAATTCATGGCTTTTCATTCAGGGCTGCTGATGCCCAACAAGACAGTCTCCAACGTGCCAGAGAGGAAGCTGATTGGATGTCTAGCCCAAAAGCTGAAATAAGAGACTTTAAAACACAGCTGCAAAAGATTTCAGAACTAACCAGCAGCATCCAGATCATTTTTGACTCTTCCCCTCCTCCCTCTCCCCCTGCCCTCAACCCTGAACAGTATTCGAGGAACTGGTGGCTGCAATGTAGAAAAGTTAGAGACCTTACAAAATGGTTTGGAAGTGCAAGGTGGTGCCATAGTGAAGAGGCATTACCAAACCACTACAATGGCTGGTTAGAATGTCAGTTTTGCCTTTGAACTTAACAGTTGCCTCTGGATATTGTCTCAAGGATTTTACGGTTTTCTGGGTAACGGCACCATTCAGACCCTGCCCTGCAATGCTCTAAGCACAGTCTGGTGTGGGGAAGTGAGATGGGAAAGGGAGAAGCATCAATACTGTAGAAACAGTGATCTGTGTGCTGTTTCCTGCTGGTTCAGGTAATGACCTGTGACTAGCTGCAGAAGACTGACCTAGCAGTCAGAAGAGACAACAATCCTGAGCAAAGTCACTGGTTGGGTGTGGGAGGAGAGAACACAGTCCTCTGCAACTCCTTCCCCTGGATGCTCAGGGGAAAAGCTATCAAGAAAACCCGCTCTCTTTCCATGTAGATGAAGTAGTTCTTCACCCACCCCTTTCCCTGGTTTCCATGGGATTGGGGAGCCACCTTTCCTCATGCTTGTGGGGAGGAAAGTCAGGAGATACTCAAGGCTTTGGGTGCACTCGCCCCTGGGGAGGGAAGGGTAAACATAGGCATCAGTCCCCTGGAAGCAGGAAGTCAGACCCTACAACAGCACTGAAGAGCATGATTTCTGAGAACACCAAAGAGTGAAATCACAAGGGGGGTGGGCTAGAGAAGGAGGAGGGGGAGAGGGAAACAGAATTAGTAGTCCAAGACACAGTAGGAGGGAGGAAGAGATCAAAACATTAATATAAAATGAACTCAGAACAGAGAATGATATTGGGGAAACCCAAGACGTTGCTTCAAATCCCATGTTATAAAAGGCTTATTTGACTTGTTTATCAAGAATCTATTGAAAAGAATCTCTCCTCCTCTCCCCCAATTGCTGTGCCAGACAATATTGTTTAATCCAGAATTGGGTGCATTAACAGCAAGGTTCAGGTAAGCATTTCAATCCCTTGAAAATTCAAAACCATCTAAGCATGTTCTGATACAACTAATTTAAATCCAAAACCAACCCAAAGAACACCCATATTCGTGGGCAGAAAGTCCGCAAACCAAAACGCTTTTGCAACTCAAGAGAAAAAAAAAATCCCCAGTGTCTGAACCTTTCCTAATGTCCATCTATACTCAGGAGGAGTACAAGGAGGTATGATTCCAGTTTCCCTTGAAAGTCACAAATCAAACTGGGCTTTTTAGAAAATAAGTAGCCAAATACACCCCCTTGCAGCAATGCTGACTCTCATGCCCGTTTAAACTGAAAGCTGGAATGAGCTACTCCTTGACCCAATATTAGATTCTTCCAGCAACACAATCTATTGCAGTAACAAAAACACAGGGAGCTACTGCCAAACTAATCAGCCATTTGGGCATCCTGTGTGCATATTGCACATATGCTGGACTGCCCTCCTGTCCCATAATCATCATCATCACAAAAACCTGACCCAGCCCTATGCCACAGCATGAGCAATACTGGAGGCCTTGAGTAATAATCCTGTTGTACACTGCTCCAAGAGTCTCAAAATGCTTTGCAGATTATTAAAAGCTCACAGCAGCCCCATTAGGGAGTTACACCTATCTCCTAGAGGGAGAACAGAAGTTGAATGACTTGCCCAAAGTCATTTCCAGCACTAGCAAGGCAGCCCAGTGGTCCAGACTTTCAGTTTGCTATTGTAACTGCAAAACAGTGCTTCAGGCACATTAAAGCCGGTCAAGAATTTAGAAATGCAACTTGGTATAGTACATTTCTAACCCTAAATCCTGCTCATGCTGTGCTTGGGAGCGCCCTTGGAACACCTTGCTTTTGGCAGCTTTGCGACCTACTGCATCCTCAACCAATGGCTCCTAGCTGGCTGACAATGCTACTTTAAAGCCCTAGACCTAAGGTCACCCACTTCTTGGGAAATTCTGCACCAATATTAAATATTCTGTGCATAATATTTTAAAACTCTGCAAATTTTGTCAAAAATAACACTACATAATCATCCCAGTTTCAATTACTTTGGTAATTTATTTCAATACCTGTCAGCAAGTATGTCTAACACAAACACAAAAATTCCCTCAGGAGTAGAGAGTTAAAGAAACCCCTATGACAACTCAGTTCCTTTTTCTCTCTACCCCTTCTTCCCCCTAGAGCCCAGCTGGGGGGCCAGACACCCACAATCCTTCCCCTCCCACAGCCAATACACCTGAACCCGCTAATCCCCAGAGCCCAGCCACGAGGCCCCAAAAGCCCAGATACCCATCCCTCCGAGAGCCCAGTCACGGGCCACCCCCTTGCCCAAATACCCCCACCCCTTTCTCCCGCCCGCCCCCCGAGCCCAACCGTGCCCCCCCCCCCCCAGCCCAGACACCCACCCACCCCTTCCCCTCAGAGCCCAGGGACCCAGAGGGAGAAATAGCACGATGCTGGGCCCCATGCTTATGTGGAGTTTCCTGGGCACCACAGTCTCCTTCCCCCTGGATGTGTAGGGAACTGCAGCTGCTGGGATCCCTCTAGCTCCTTCCCCAGCCCCCTTGGCAGTGTCTTCTATGTGCAAGCTGGGTTGTGCCAGGTCCAGCAAGACCATAGTGGGAGCCAGCAGCACTGCAGCCCATTTCTGTGAGGGAAGAAATTCCACACGCACAATGTTAATTTCTTCAAAATTCTGCATTGCACAATGGTGCAGAATTCCCCCAGGAGTAAGGGTCCCAGCTACACTAGAGACCATATTGCTATCTATGAATTACCCAGACAGTTTTACTCCTCTGGGACATTGCAGATCATGAAGCCAAGGACAAGACGTGAGAGCACTGGGGACAGTTGAGGGGGATCTGGCTGTAGAAAGAAACTCTCAGACAAGAGATTCAATTAATCTATACTCATCTTTAGGAAATGCTGCAAAAGCTTCCTCTTTGAAAAAGATTTTCTGCCATAATCAGAAGGACACTCACAGTATCAACCATCCTCCCTCCACCAAAACACCCCCACACCTTTCCCTGAGCAAAGTTTTCTATAACCTAGAAAAGACGACGACAAACACTGCATGAATCCTGCCAGGGACTACGCTATTGCCAATCTACATTATGTGAAAGGTACTCAGATATAGTGATGGGTGGCAGTATAAAACTCAAAGATTGATAACTGAAGACATGGGTTAGTAAAAAGCAAGCAAGCAGACTTAGGCTGCAAAATACCTTTAGCAACTACCTAGTAAGGGAAGGGTAGTGAGGAAGGTTTGATTTGCAGAAATGAGAAAACAGGAAGCAGTGGGGTAGAAAGATCCTCTGTCATGGCACTGGAAGACGAAGGGGGCAGCAATTCCACGACATGAGTCAACTGTCATGCCACCTGCCTGCAAGGATCTTGGTAAGCAAACTACCACTGCACTAGCTTCCAAGAGCAAGAAAATTGCACTGACTAGTCTCCTCACTACACCACTGCCAGTTAGCCATTGCATGTGCATATAGCTACACCGACAACTCCACTAAATCCCTGGCATTTGTCCAGTCACAGGAAATGGCCAATTACTCAAAATTTAGAACTGTACAGCAATTTGCAATCAACATTTCAGTTTATTTTCTCAGAGCTACAATTCACTGCAAGAGTGACATTTGTACTTTTCCATGGAGTTTGTACATTTCTTCAGGCAGCCCATGATCTACTGTATGTTGCTAGGAGTCTGCTATTTCTGTGGTTAGCCTGTAACCACCAGTTCACAGAAGGCAGGAAATAGTGCTTACTCTGGGAACTTGCAGGAAGCTGTATTTTAAGTGTAAATTGTATTTAAATTGCCATGCTACTAACCAGAAGAAATCAGCCGCCATTCTGCAGTTACCCCTGGGAGTGGACTGATCAGCCAACAGTTTTCTCCATAGCTCATTTTCTGAGACTGATCATTTATACTGTTCATTGTTAAAGCTTTATTTTGGCTTTCCAACTTTTATTAATGAAGGCTAGAAATTAGTTTACAATTCCTGCACTGGGCTCTCACATTGCCAGTGTCACTTCTCACTCACTAACATGGCCTCCAGAGAAAGCAAAGAAAGGCCAATTCCAATTGAAGTTTAGTTTCAAAAGTAAGTGACAGATTAGACACAGTCAGGTGCTTTTCAGCCCTTTCTGTGAATTTCCTAATCTGCTGAGTAGAGAAAAATTGAGGGGTTTGCTCTCTTTAGAATTAATCCTAAAAGACAAGACATGAGCAGCAGCAGTCCTCAGGATCAAGGCATAGGAAGGGCTGAGTGTACCTATTTACACAGGAGGGGTATATAGCATTGCCTGGGAAATGGATTAGACAGACAGACAATCATGCAAACCTCAAATCTTGCCGCACTTGACCATTATGTCAGTCTGGTTCTGAATAAAGAAAGGGATGCCAGTTTTCCCTGCCCACCTACTTTTCTTTAAGTGCTCATACACATGTGCAATGCTTTGCAGAGAGTAACCAATCAGTCCTCACAATATCCTCATTAGGAAGGGAGCTCTCTCGTTATCTAGAGGGAGAGCATTTTGGAAAACAACAACAAACAGCAACAACAGTATTTAGGGTGCCAAGTACTTGGTCAGCACAGGCATCTGATTTTCAACTAGGTAAAGAAGAAATCTGCAATCGCGTTGCATGAGTCACATACAGACAGGGATAACAAGGCAAACTGTTTTAATCATGCTGTTAGGTATCAACACTAGAGCTTTGCAAAAGCTATACAGCATCATCAGGATGCAAGACGACGTGCTTTGTTCTATCTGAGACAGGGTTTTTATAGGGTGGACACCCTTTTCATAGGAAGATGGTCTTGTAGACCACATCCCTTCTTATCCATGCAAAGGCCATCTTTTACTACTTGCAAACAGACAACACCACAGCTAGTGTAAACAACTTACCAGAAAATAGAAAAATACTTTAAATTAATTTTTGACAGACTACTATGCATGAAATAATGAGAGTAAGCACCTCAGTACGCTATCGATAATAGTCCATGGACCAGAGCATGAGAACCCCCAACTTGGAAGATTCTTGTAAATGTAGGATTTACGAATACTACTTGGATTAAAAGATCTCAAAGCAATTCACAAGTCATTCTCACAACATGCCTATGAGGTAGGAACTCAATTTCTGGCTCTCCTATGGGACTGTGTGAGATCTTAGGAAAGTCAGGAATCTTTATATTTGTAACCACATGTAAAATTGAGTTAATACCTACCTCAGAGGCAATTACCTTCTCCTTGAGTAGCAAAAGACACAATGTGTAAAATATAATCCATTCTGCAGGAGGATAAATGCTCCCCTTCTCAGTTACACTGAAACAAGCCTTTTTCATCTAAAGTAGCTGAGCAGGGTCTGTTTCTAGGTAATTACAGAGTTTGATAATTGGGTCCGGTGTCTCAGCCCCTGAGCTACACAAGAAGTCCATAGGGAAAGCAAGCTCAGTTGTATACTTTTCTGGACACGTAACCTGGATAACAAACTGGATCAGAGATGTGGACAGAGACTTTTCTGCCAGGTAGTATTTTTGTGTAACTTAAGTTTTGGGCCAGGCTAACAATAATCTCTCTAATACAGGGCTAGATATTTTTAAGCCATTTTATGATACTGTTTCTGCAAGACAGCTAACAAAATACTTGTATTTAACATACTTTGATCAGAGTCTCAGAGCTATGTCAGTCATCGACAGGAGCCTTAAAGAGAAGCTGTCCTTTGACCTCAGACGAGGGTAATGGCTTTGGGTACAAGGTCTCTGAAATGAAGGGTTTGAATCTTGCTCCCCCAAAGCAGGTCTGCACAAGCTCCCAATCACCCTTGTAAGCACCATTGGGACATCTGGGAGAATTCAGTAACTGGTAAAGTTATGAATTAATTTTGCTGCCTAAGAAAGCTAAGGGAATAATAATGGAGACTATCAGACACTCCCACTAAGTTGTCTCGAAAATTCCAGTTACAAAAAGGCAAATCTTTATTTTAAAGTGTTACAAAGAAGGTTACAAGATTAAGCAGAGAACACTATTGACTATTCATACAAACTGCTTATTACCAGAATAACCTTAACCCATTATTAACTATTAAATGCTCTACTGAAATTAATTATTGGAATCAAAAACAAATATTTTCCAGTTCTCCTTTCTTCCTGTGCAAGGAAAGCAAATGAAGTCAAAATCTGCTTGCAGTTACCTTGGAAATAATAGCAGAATCTAATTCACAAGCCTGCTGCTAAAGCAAGTAGACATAGCTGTTACTGATCTTTGCCCAAATTCCTCCATATTGACTACTAGGGAGGGTAAGTGTTAAGATATAGCAGTGATGGAAAGCTTTTGGCCTGTGCAATAAGAGTATCAGAACTGAGACACATACAAGTAGAACTTGTCACTGAGGTCCAACACCTAAGATTAAAAATCTTGTCAAATCAACAGGGAGCCATGCCCTTAAAGGGGCTTTTTTGCCATCACTCCCATCCTGTACTACAGAACATGGGACATAAGTCTGCAATATTTAAAAACTGGAAGACAAATGAAATGCAACAGTCACTCAAATACACAAATGGCCACATTCTCCTGTTACATTAACACAACTGCATTGACTGAAATGAGTTTGTGTCAGTATAACCAAGAGAAGAATTTCTCTCTGAAGAATGCATGAAGTACACCGTCTATTGAAGAACAGAGCAACATCCAACTTTGGTACATTCATGAAACAGAACAAAGACAGCTTTTTATTTATTTGCTATCTTAGATATTTGTTTCACTTATTGCTGTTCAAGGAGAAACTAATACATGAGAAATAGGGAAAGATGAAAGAATTTCTGATGTTCTTGGGGGAAGTCTACACACAGAAAGTGCACTGGTTTAATTAAATCAGTGTACCTTCTGTATGTGGACTCTCTTGTACAACTAGTTATATCAGTTCAGTTTGCATCTGTTAAGTGCACAGGCACAAGCTAAACTGATATAAACCAAATTTAAACTGATTTAAGAAAGTCTCCATATAAAGTTACATTGGTTTAACTAAATAGTTATGTAACGAAAGATGTGACTTTTTAATAAGTACAACTGTGTTTAGACTAGGCCTTACAGTTGCAAGGGTCTTAATCAGACCTATTATCCCTAGAACAGAAGAATCCCAGTTTTAAAGATCTGAAGCATAATAGCAGAGATCTGACAGATGTACTGGAGGTTCTGAAAGCATCTGAGAGTGGAGGTGAGGGAAAGGGATAGGATGAGTCTTCAACACCATTGGAATCTTCAGGGTGAGAGAAAAAAAAAATAAGGAATGGAAGATGCTATCTGTAACATTAGAAACCAGTGTGTGTGGATTCTGACCCATGCCACGTGCCCTCTTGCCCTTGTCACGTAACTGAGACCAAGACTCCCTTTCCAGCACTCCTGTGTTTCACACCCCATTACACCAGTCACCCCAAATATGCAGATGAGCTATTTTTCATATCACCAAGACTGTACAGCTTTTCTGCTTAAAAGAAGGGAAAAAAACTTTCACCAGGCTTTCCCAGGAACTTCGAAGAACATAGGAATTATATTAGTCCCCATGATTTTAGAGGTAATGAGCAAAGGAAATACAAGGCTTTATATTTTTATTTACCTGTTTGTAGATCTTTCCCTTTTCTAGTTTGTTTATTTTGTCCCATTGGAGTGAGCCTTTGTCATCCAATTTTCTAAAAGGTCTAAAAAGGAAACGGGGGAGCAAGAGTTAAGTAACTCACATTTTTCCAATGGCCATACACAGCTGTAAATCATATCATGAAGCTCCTAAATTAATGTTATGTAACTTGTACAGAGTGAATTTTAAGCAAAAAAAGTGACCTTTAGCTTCCTCTTCTCATGAGGATAAAATCTAGTTCTAGTCTATTAAAGTTTTTGTATTAACCCTCCCTACACTACCACAAACACCTGAAAGGTCTGTATTGCTTTTGAGGGACCAGGAAAACAAATACTACAGTCAGTCAGTCTTTTGCCCAAACATGTTCCTACCCTGGCTGCTATCTCGTTTTTGAGGCAAAACACACCCCATTACATACTACACTACTAGGGAATCTCAGAAGAGGGAAAAGCAGCTCTTGTAGCAGCAGAAACTGGGGGCTGGTGGAATGGGGATGTAGCCTCCTTTCCTAACAGTATCTTGGCCATGATACAACCTAGAAGTGGAAGAGACTCCTCTGTGTGCCATCTTGCTGGTATCCCATCAGTGTAGGAGTGGTCTCTGTTGTATAGTTTCTGTCCTAGTGTTGTGACTAAAAAGCAACAGGGATGCTAGCCATTTCCTTGAGAGATGGTTCCACAGTGTAATACAGCTCATGACCAGCAAGCTCTTCCTGATATGCAGCCTGTGTTTTCTTTCACCCTATTAACCCTTATTATATGACTTGCTGCTCTGCTAACAGTCCATCTCATTTTGGGGTATGTGCCCTTCAAATATTTGTAGGGTTATGTCTCCCACAACCTCACTTAGTCATTTAGCCAAATTCTACTTAAGATTAATTCATTCTCTCATAAATCATGCATATCTGGCTCCATTTAAACTTTATCTTACAATTTATAGCACTAAGGCATTGGTATTCAAAAACCCCAAGGTCTACATGTTGTACCTAGATACCAAGACAAGCTGTAAATCTCTCTCATCATAATGTAGATTAGTCACCTCCTCATGCCTGAAACGAAGGGAGGTGCCCACCTCTGAGTGGATGTTAGGTTCCTAATAATGAGGAAGGCTGACTTGAGATTAAATAAATGAAAAAATAAACATTCTGATGCCGCTTTCCTACGCTATTAGGAGCTTATGGATGTGAGGGGGGGAAATAAGGAAAACTAGTTTTATCTAGTGTGCATATTCCAAGATACTGTACCAAGAATGCTTGTAACCCTCAGCCTTTCAGAGTACTCTCACTTTCTGATCCTGTTTTGGTAGGTTACTTATTATTAGGATTTATACAAAAAAACAAAAGGGGGCATCTAACCAGAGCGGTCATAAAATTACAGACACAAAATTATACCATCCACAGAACAAACTCCCCTCTCCCACACATAGTAAAGCTTTGAAAGAAATTCAAACAGCATTCATTATTTAACATGGTTTATAATGATGTACAGAAAACAGAATATGAAATAAGATATAAAGGTTTAGCGCTACATAATAAGGAGCAGCATAGTAAGAACAGGACTATTATTCACTATTTGCACAGAATCAAATACTAGGTACTGGAGATAGGCCTGGGACCGTGTCCCCATACCTAAGAGTTTCCAAACCAAGGATGATTAGAGATGGAGAAACATTATTAAAAAACAGTAGTAAATTTAAGAGTTCTCTGAGAGAACAAGTGTGCCTAACACCAAGATACGGTTATTTAGATCTTTTGATAATTATTCAAACAATAGCGTTATTTATACATAGCATTGTCTGCTAACCAGTTGGTTCAACACAACTGTGAATTGTGCAGTATTTTATGTAAATTATAGTGGTGCCCCCTAGTGCTGCCCTGGAACAAATGAACTGGTTGTGACAAACTCAGTGTTTATATGCAGAGGTCTCGTATTAAAAATAATAATAATAAAAATATTTAAGTTGAAAGCATTCACTGAAAGTTACAGGAATGTTAGAAGGTAGAAGTTAACTCTCTCCAATGTGCTACTGTTTCTGCAGATCTGTAGCATAAGTGGTCTTTGGTGGGTCAGTAAGCAGCATTGTATGGCCATGTCACAGGATGAATGGCTCTCAGGGAACATGGGTCCTCCCCCACCAGACATACTTTGTGCACTTCCCCAGGTGGAGAAAATGAGCAAAGTACATGACAGGCAGGCCTTGAGTGGGCTGGAGGAAGGAGACAAGACAGATGCCTGTGGAGAGCTAGAGGGGAGACTCCAAGTAGGAAACCCAGGGAGAATCAGCATTCAGTACAGACACATAAGGAGCACAAGAAGGGAGCTCAAGGGCTGCTAGGAGACTGCAGAGCCTAGGAAGAGCTACAAGTTGAGCTCAGAGGGCAAGCTGAAGGTTGTTTTGAAGTCTGAAAGAGAAGACCGATCCTCAGAAAAGAAGGGCTCTGCTCAGCTTGAAACTGGGGTGGAAGACTTTGTTCTGGACTTGGATTTTTTTTTTTTTATGACTTAGCTAGAAGGCCAAGTCACCACAGCAACCAAACCAGGATGGACAATTGGGAGAGCCACATACAGATTGAAAGTACCAAGTAACCACCCAACTTAAGTTACTTTGCCATTTGTTGGAAGGCTTGTTAAGTGCAGTAGGGGGAAAAAAATTGGCACCTTCACAAGTTATACAATGTCCAGGCATATTCAGCTTTCATACAAAAGCATTCTGCTACTCTGTTCCTTTCCATTTCTTCTTCTGTATCATAAAACCTCTGATTTTACTTTGTTAATGTCCCAAATTTAGGAACAAATTCTGCTTAGGATTTCAATAGAATTTTTTATTAACTGAGGAATATATTTGCCCTAATAGATGCTAATGAATATCAGGAAGCAGGGGACCCAATTCTGCACCAGGCTTAGAATTTATGATCTAATACACACACACACACACACGCACGCTCCCATAAGAGGGTGGATGGTTTTTATAACAACATTTTTGAGATGGGTGGAGGGAGAAAACAAAGAAATGTTGGCTTCTGAAAAGTTCTACAAGCCACCATGCAGCAGTGCAACACGCTACAATGGAACATACTTGCGTCTGTCAGTGAAAAAGGTGGGTTTATCAGCTTGCACAATGACCATGTCAAAGAGGTCCCGCCAGTTCTTGCCAACCATGTGTTTCATTCCTTTATCTCTGCAAACAGATGGAAAGGTTAATATTCCAAGTAATCCCCTCTCTGGCATACACAACCCAGAGTAAAATCCATAAAAAGCTTTTTTCAATTGGGCTTAAAACTTTTTTTAATGTAATAAACCTTGAAGCGCAGAGACTTCAAAAACCTTCTGACTCCATTTGACTGTACATAGGAGTTGCACACCAGTTGTTGATCATTAACTTACTCCTACCATGACCTAAGGAATTCTCCCTCTACCCTACCCTCAAAGCTCAGCAGCTGTCCACACAACTCTGTGCCTTCAGGAAGCAGAGCAAGTCTGCTGGCTCAGGAGATATTGTTCTGTTGGTATCAGTAGTAAAAATGATGGCAAAATAATACTGGCCAGTCACAGCCCCAAAAGAAAGTCAGAACAGCTCCTCCCTCAAAGACAAAAGAACTCTTGTGTGGTATGTGTGTTTAATAATCTTTTACCACAAGCCACTGCTCTCTTCCCCCACATTGAATAGCATTCCACTGAAACATCCCATTAAAAATAGCCAGTTTACTGTCTTCAAATCCTCATTGAGGAAAATAGGCCCCAAATCCCACGGTCTAATGCATGCAACTATAACCATTAATTCATATTATTTTTGTAATAGAGGATACTCACACAAAGCTGAAGGGGCTGTTTGTAATAAGGAAGAGTTTCTTGTTAAGGTTAACCAGTCTGTTTAGGACAGCATAAGTTTCATCCCCATGAAGAATGTATTTCTCTATTTTTAAAAAAAAAGTCCGTATCACCTTTTACTATCAATTTTTTCCACCCGCATATTGGTAAACATTTTGCCAGAGGGTTTTTAAAAAGGTTACATATGACATCGTCTGGAATGCAGAGGCCCATACTCTTGGGTACACAGCATTATAATTATTGAAATAATAAGCAAGATGAATAGAGCATCACAGCAACAACAAAATAAAAAGCTAGCTTTACGTACTAGAAGAGTTTGCCACCCCCATACACAACTGAGTGAACGTGCTTTTGGGAGGCAGGTAAATGTGAGAAGGCTCCCTGTATGTGAAGAGACAAGATGAACAATTACAGTGTCATAGGGCTGACTATATTGTGGGGGAAAAAAAGAGCTCATCTACAATAGCTATGGCATGAAAGGACTGTTCTTTTCTTTGTAAAGCATCCTTGGTCAGTACCAAAATACCTCTTTCAACTCCTTGGATAGCTTTAAGCATAAGCTATGAACATGACCTTACTGTATCTTGCTATTATCACTATCACTATCATTTCTAGTCTGGTGATGTACTGTAAAACCAATAATCCATTTACACATGTAAACATTCAATAAAATATGCATTAGCACTGAAAATTAAGAACAATGGATTTAAACTTAACTGACCCATGTCCTTCTCAATCCATTTGTACATCATTCCTTTCACGTGCACATCTTTAATGGCATCCTAAAAAAGCGGAAAACAGCTTTCAGTTTTAAATCTGGCATTAACGGGACTATTTTCTACTGCCTCAAATGCAACCTTGTTGTCAAGATGGATCAACAGAACAACAACGCATCTGCTTCATTTGCTGCAAGGACAAAGAGCTAAGAGGACAATAAGCCAAGGACATTCTGCAAGGGGATTCACTATTATAAGTATAAACAACTACATTTATGAATTTGAACATGGTGGGGAGAGAACAAAAAACTTGGTTTTATTCCAGCCAATGGAAATAAAGACATGAACTGTAATTACCATAATGTGTTTCAGAGGGGTGCCCATGTTAGTTGTTTTTGTTGATACAGACAAGGAGTCCTTGTGGCACCTTAGAGACTAAAATTTATTTGGGCATAAGTTTTCAGATGCATCTGACGAAGTGGGTTATAGCCCACGAAAGCTTATGCCCAAATAAATGTATTAGTCTTCAAGGTGCCACAAGAACTCCTCATTGTTTTTGCAATTAATATGTTTACATAAACAATGAAAGTCTAAATTAAATTATGCTTTGGGCAACTCGATTGATCCTGAAATAATGACCACCTGGCTTTGAGTCCCAAGCAGGGTCTGGGAGTGCTCCGTAAAGGCAACACAAAAAACCCTATGGAAAGAAGTGATCACAGTTATCAGGCTTGGTACACCACTGTTCCTTCGCAGGGTCTCTGGGAGTACACCCTTCCAGATGTCAGGCTTCAAGCCTCATCTCTCCTGGGGTGGAATTCTGCAGTTTACCTATTCTCAGACCAGGTTATAGCCCCTGGGTACCAAATCATGACTAAATTCAGCAGGATGGAACGGATGGAACCAGCCAACTCCTCTGCAACTGTGGATTTGAGGCTGACTTATCTGTCTCACTGTATTACCTTTCCTGGTTGGCCCTCAACAGCCCCTTTCAGCCTCTGTGACTGAGCCCTGGTCGACACTACAAACTTATGTTGGTATAACTAAGTCGCTAAGGGGAGTGGAAAAACCACACCCAGAGGGGCACGGTTATACCCGCTGAACTCCTGACATAAACAGGAGGGCTTCTCCCCAACATATCTACCACCTCTCAGGGAGGTGAAGTACCTATGCCAAGGGTACGTAGCATCTTCACCAAGTGTAGACAAGACCTTACTCTATTCATTACCTATGCTGATGGGAGTAGGTGTACATAGTGTCTACAGTGAAGTGCTGCAGATGAACCACTGTAGCATTTTAAATGAAGATGTAACCACAGAGTTTAATAGAGCCAGAGAGTTTAAGGCCTGAAGGGAACATTTAGTTTGAGGCAGAACTTCAATTTTAACCTGTTCTGTGCAGGTGTCTGTGTCAAGATTTAGGGGGTGTTGGAATGACACTGTTCTTCAAGCCATCTACCAAAAAAATTCTCCCTATATAAACAAGGATCATTTAAAAAAATATATTGATCTGCCTATGTGTCTCTCTTTCATTATATATAATAAGGTGAGGAAGCCCAAATGGTGCACAGGTCCTGGTCTCTTTCACACATATAGGAAAGAGACAGATACCCATGCACTATTTGGACCTGTCCAACCAAGAATCCCGACATCCCCCCATCTACTAAGGCTTGCAAGCTACACACATTTGTTCCAAGAGCGTCACTCCTTAAATCAGCTCATTTTCAGATTGTGTTTGTTAAATTTGTTTTACTTCTGTTTTTCAAAGCCAACACCAAATTCGGAGGGGGGGTGGGGAGAAGGAGAGCGAGTGAGTGAGTTACAGACACTTTTCATTTGTAACGGTTTGGAGTTATATAGAAGTTAAAGTTTTTCCTAGGGAGCTTAAACTGGACATTTTTAGATCAGACACGTTCCATCATACCACATGTTGTACCCCTTCACTGCAGATTCCTATATCAGGGTCTACAATAATTTTAAACGTTTATATGCAGCAGTAGCTGCTTACCAGGTTCCTTTGTGGTGGTGGCAGAGCTGATGTTCAGCAGCCGCTCGAAGGCCATTTAATTGCTTGCTGACGGAGGACCAGCATTGAAGATTTGAACTGCACATCGGGACATGTTTAATAAATTGCGCTTAAGACTTTCAACATTTGGCGTTCAGAGATAAAAATCTGGTTAAACCCTAAAAACCGATGCCCCATGTCATTCACCAGTAGATCGGTCTACTGGATTAAGAGGCACAGGTACCAAACTGTGATGGAGTTATCACCACAAGTGCAAGCTCCTGTGCAGAAAAAAAAAATCTCTCTTCTGATGGCCTACCATTGGTGACGCAAGCAGACAACAGTAAGTACTTATGTGCCAAATCTACATTCATAGTGGAGAAAAGAATGGGGGTTTGCTAGGCTCCTTGGTCAGACTCCTTAGCCCACACAAATAAAAAGAGAGCCCAAATTTATATTGCAGCTGGAACCTTGAAAACCCTGGGAGATGCCACGTGATGTTAGAAAAGCTCTCTGAAGGATGGCACAGTCAACAAACAGTTATGCCCTTCGTCCCCCAGTACCAAGATTGCAGATCAACCTGAGCCTGTGAACAAATTGCTCACTTGCTTTAATCCCTGTGGCAACCAGTTAATATTTGACCTTTCAACCAGTACAGAGTGCCCAGCTTCATATTAAAGACAACAGCAGGTCTTTGAGAAGTGCCCCAAGATAACTGTGAATGTTTAGATTGCCCATGATAAATGTTTCTTGCCCACTAACAGCACCAGTTAGGATAAGTGTTGCCAACATGAGCCTGATCCTAAAAATACCTTTTAGTTCACTGAAAAAGATTTCCTGCAAGGGTGGAGGAGGAGCTGCCAGTTTGTTTCCAAAGCTATTCCCAAAGTATGGTATGTGCATCGTTATTCTGAGAATGCTCAGTTCTAGGAGTTGGCAACAGAGTGGGAGGAGTTTTGTATTTATTTCTTCACAAGAACTTCTGTCCTACTTTGCTGAATAATATTCTGAACCATGCCTGGCAGATTCTTTGCCTTCCAAAACACAAGAATTAGCCTCAGGGAGTAGTTACACCAAACAGGTAAGGTTTTAAAGAAGTATATTTACCCTCATTAGTTCTCAAATCAGACAAGATTTCCCCCCTTTCCCCAATTCTGCACTCGCTGGACACCCATCAGAACACATCACAGCAGGCTGATTAATAATTATTGTGCTTTACATTTTCAGAATGCTGTGTAGGTATCAACCCACACAATGCACCCAGTGAGGTATATTCTGTAAGCATCCACTTTATACACATGAGAAACTGCAGAAGATAAAGTGAAGTAACTTGAGGCCAAAAAGCAAGCCAATGCAACAGCCAGGATTAGAATTTAAGAAACTGAAAGTGCACTCATTCTTCTGGATCACACTGTAGTGAATATTGTTGCCATCCATTAATAAATGGCATTGTTTTAAATGTGCTTGTCTATACCTATAGTACAATCATTTGGTCCCAAGCTGTAAATCCATCCAATGGCTTTGAAGAAACCATCGACATGACTCCTCAGGACTCACTCCAAAACCAGACTAAATAAGTGTAATGCAATTTAGGAAGGCCTTTACGACCTTGATAACCAGCCACTAAAATAAAATATGCCATGTACATTTGTCTCTGTAGTCTTTTTCCCTGCTCTGTATATTACAACATTGGTAGGACTGCTCCCAGAAGCTAAAAGTTACACAGCTGTTTTATATACTTTCATCTACTATACAAGGTGAAAATTTCAGAGACTGTAATGGTGAAAAGCATATCTTCAGATTAATCTACTTAATGAATTGTCCTTTAGAATGTTTAAAATAACCAGACACTAAGTTAGTACTAACTGTATAGAGATTTTTTTTCAACGCTTAGTAGCAAAAAGAGAAAAAGGATTCCATGTTTTGATCATACAAATACCTGTATTTTAAATCTGAACATCAGTTTGACAGAAAACTCTAGGTTAGGTTAAAGTTAGAACAAAGCTTCCCATGTTCTGAAGTGTAAACAGTCAGTTGGTGTTTTGAAACACCAACATCTTTTAGCTCACAGGTCTTTTTCTATTTTGCAATCAAATTATAAAATAAGTGATGCTCAAAGTATCCGTGCTCTTAACATCACATAACCTCATAAAGACAGGATAAACCCATCTGTCCTCTAATCACCCCAGTAGGATATTAAGGCCACAGAGTAAAATAGAACATCATCAGTTAGCCCTTATCCAGTTGTTCTTACACTTTGGAATAGTGTGGGTTGAAAGGATGCATCTTCCCTAGGAAAATGATGAGTTAATACAAGGTAAAAATCTTAGTGAACATGAGTTAAGTAAGACAAACCAGTTGGAGTTTTCCCACGTTAGCAGGATGAGGTAAACCAGGTTTACCTTGAACTACCTTGTCGTCACTAGGATTTTACCTTGAGTTAGAATGTTCTAACCTTGTGTTAACTTTTTTCCCCACCAGGGAGGGCAAAAAGCATGTTGATGAAGTCCTCACCTTTAGGTGAAAGTTTGTACGCTGCTCCTCACAAGACCCCACTTAATCAAGTAGGAATTGAGAGCCCCTGCCCATGGAGGAGAAACCGTATGTCCTGCATAGGGGGAGACCTGGAGTCTTTCAGGGCTCTATCTAGGTCAAAGGACTCATGGGACTCACCCAAATTTTACCTATAAATTAACTGAAAATTCAGAATACAACCATGCCATTAAGCTAGTCAATAATTCCCTCACATGAGTGAAGAGATATCCTGCCCATATTGGTGGGCAACATCATAATAATTAAATCAATGCTAAGGGTTTGGGGTTGTTGTTTTTTTTTTCCAGAGGTAGTGGGCCGATTTTATTTTATTAAATTGCTCCTTTTAAATAAGGGAGGATCAGACAATGGTCTACAGATAAAAGCTGGGACTTCCTGAAGCAAGTTGAATGAAATAATTCAACTCTTCTGTCATTTCTGGGGCCCTGACCTAGCAGGCCTCTAAACACTACCAAAATAAATGTTAAAATAAATAATAAATAATAATAATAATAAATAATAATATAGTGATCTAATAGTATACAAAGAGAGCTCAAATGTTCTGGGTTTTTTTAAAAGCACTGTATGTGCACCAATGTTCCCCAATTAAAAAACTGGATGTTAGAAATAATAAAAGCTTGAGTTTGGATAGTACAGAATTCACAAGCAAAAACAAAAAGGCATAAGATTAACTGTGCCATATATATACACGCACTATTGCATCAGCATTTCAAGTGTTCCTTATACTCACAGATATGTCCTTGTAAAGATGAACCTGGTCAAACTCAATGCCATGATTTATGAAATAGTCAATGACTGAGGAGAGCAGGGTCATTTCAGGAAGGGAGAAGATGTCCATGAATTGTTTAATTGAAGGACCCTGATCAGAAAGGGGAAAAAAAAGTTGTATTAGAAATTGCAAGAAAGCTGTGAACATGGTGTTAAAGAGTTCAGTATGGTTTCCCACACCAATTAAGATGGGGGGAGGCCTCACCACAGGATGGGAAGAAGAGAAACGAAACATGTGGCTTGTAGCCATACCAACTTGTGCTGGGTTCCAGTCAAGCTCCACCAGCTAATTAGGGCTGGCTCACACGAGTTTCCAGACAAGACTCCAAAGAAAGCCTATGTACTGCCGGATGTGTCAGCAACTTAGCAGGTGACACTCTGCCCTTAAATTAGGTACTTATATAATGTAACAGTTCTTTGGAGAAAACAGGTTGCCTGACCACTGTGGTCATTCGATAACCACAGCACTTTCGACAAGATATGGGGAATTAGCCAACCTAATACAGAATTCTTCACTTCCTGTTCAGAACTGCTGTATAACATTGCAGTGCACTGAGAAATGGTTGTGTTCCACTCCCAAAGTGGCTACAGGTATCCCTGTAAATCCCCCTCATCCCTCTTACAAGACTGCCAGGAGGCTGTGTTAAATGTTTATTATGTGTTTCAAGACTCTCGTATGCAAAGGTATCAACACTTCAAAGTATTATGCTTAATTATTCTCCTGGTGAGGTTTCAGATGGTATTTAACTCATCAACAAGTAGCAAAATGATTTAAACAATGTGTGCCCAAAGATAACAATGGCCCGAAAACTCCTGCCACACAATGCGATAGGAAAGGGAGAGAAAGAAACAGTTAAAGGCATCTTTGAAAAATAGCTATTATTGGTATAGTTCTAATCTTCAGTTTCCACACAACTCCCCACAGTTATTTCAATCCCGTTAATTATGCAAAGGCTGAGTTTATTGTAAAAGTTATAAGATTAGTAATAAAAAATTAAATGACTATGGGCCTAATTTGGCCCCACTGTGAGCAGATATTACTCCACAGATTGCATCATCAAACAGCAGTTTTTGGACCATGAATTCTAGTTTAATACAATTTGCTAGCTTTATACATGTAGAGCTCTCTCCCTCAATACAACACAGATGCAGTGGTGGTTATTTTGTATCTCTTTCTGACGTACTAATATTTGGAAAAGATTCCCAAAATCTCTCCTGAGAGCTGCAGATGAATGAGTAATTTAGCTTTTCATTTGTCTAGTGCCAGAGCGGCTGTGATCATAATTAAAGACGCCTGGTGACAGAAAAACAGTTTGGGAAGTGCTCGGAACTGCTCAAGAATCTATCATATATCTAGCTATCAAGGATGTCTGTGCACTCATTGTATACCCCAGAGCCTGGAAGTTTGACCCGTAAACAAATTCCCTAGCAAATAGAGACCTATAGGCCCAGCACACTCCAGCATGTCCATGGCCTCAAAGTCAATGCGTATAAAGACAATAACACGGAAATATACACACAAAGTATACAGATATGAGGAAGTGATCACGGAAGGCCTGTACCCCTGAAGGAAAGAGGGTGAGTGCTGACTCACTAAGAAACGTATGTCAAACCTTCTAGACGTAGTAGGCATTTTTCACCAGGCACAAAAGATAGAGCATTTCCAGAAACATTTTCCAGATGTTTAGTGTCCCCAACCCCATGGTGACAAAAGCACTACCACAGAGCTCAATGAGAGCTCCTTCTCCTCCCCCTCCACGGCCAGCCATTACTGAGGGAAACTATGCGCTCGTTCCTCAAACCAGACCACAAAAAAAGTGTTGCATCCAGGCAACCTGCACAGAGTTAAGATACTGTTCCATTTCATCCCAGATGGAAGAGTCCACTGATTCATCCACTGTATTAGACTATATCTACTACAAGTGTGTCAAAACATAGGTGACATTTTAATTGATAAAACATAATTTGGAATTTGGTTAGTAGACTCATGTGGAGACCTTTGCTCTTGCAAAAGTGTCATGTGATTGTTAATGACCAGAAGTAGTCAGGACCTGTTTTTACATCTCATCCAAGAGACGGAACCTTCTTTATTAATTGATGTAACAACTTGTATTAATTTTCATCCTTCAGTATGAAGAGATTTAATTATATTTGTTGTACAAGAGCACTTTGGCACTACTAAGATGACACGAACACTGAATCTGTCTATTTAATCCGACCATTGGTCCACCAAGACTAATGCCCTGCCTTTGGCAGAGGTCAATAACGGATACTTCAGGGGAAAACCAAAACCCTGTAGAATGCATGTATGCAGCAACAGAATGTCAAGAGGTACGTGAAGAATTCCGTCCTGAACCTTACGGCAAGGAGATCATGATGGCCCCTCCTGATGTTAAAGTCTATGAGATTAGACCACAAAGTGGTTTATTTATATTTTAACTTGGACATAGAATTACCTAACCCCTTTTAAAATCTAGTTACAATATTTAGTCCATGACCTCGTTACAGTGCATTCCACAGAGTAACTGAATACTCATCTCCCCATACTATGGGAGTTGTATAACAAGGAGGAGGGATTGATCAGTTTCTGCTATGCCCTCCATAATGTAATTCATATACTTCAGTCAAGTCCCCTTCTAATGCTTCTCCCTTCCAGGCTTTAAAAAACAGTTGGAAGTTCAGAGCCCAATGTTACACCTCTGAACTAAAAAGGCATGTAAATCCTTTTGAGACACTGTCTCATAGCTCGTCAAAGGATATGGCAAATATTCAGCTCAAGAAAGAATACAAATGGGTTTTGAAAGTGATTTTGCTATCCTTAGTATAAACCCCTGTAGTTTAAAAACTGATCATTAAAAAGAGATCCAGTGTAGCTATGAAGTGATTGTGAGGGAATTTCTTCTCCTCCTTTACAGCAGGGTCACTCAAAGGAGTTTAAATTTGTGCACAGTGATTTTAACAAATACCTTACAGGTCTAGGTTAGAAACCAAGACGGCAAGCCAAACATCTATGATGAACTTCAGGAGTTTAGGGAGAATCTGTTTTAATTAGTAAGCAATCAGCAGAAGCACAGAAAACATTAGCTTGAGTTCGTCGGAAAGTACTTGTAGGAACTTTGCACTAATGTTCTATATTTCTGATTCTAATATACACTTCCAATTCTCTCTATGCATTTTATTTAATTCAGTTGATCTTTAATGGTTTAGAATTGAATAATTCCTTCGAAGTACACTACAGACACAGGAAGTTTAAAAGTTTGCATTCAGCTGTGAAAGATACAGTAGAGAGGATTTGCTGAACCAGTAATAATACCTAATGGCAGATGAGAGACTTGTTGGATCTCTGGGTCTTTCTGACCACAAATCCTATGCAACATGTACTGTTGTGTTTGGAATGATAATATTAAAAGTCTGAAAGGGAATACAAAAATAGACTTTTTCCTAATTAGGATTAAGATTGGTTCAACCAAGTTTGTCATCACTGCATAAACAAGCTGAAGAGGGAGAATTCCAGTTTTTCTAGTTCCATAAAATAGACCTGACACTCTCTAAAACTGATGTGCTCATCTTACCCCATGGCAGGGCACTGTTTCCAGAAGGAGCCATAAAAAGCATTATACACATTAATCCTTTAATACATGTAATAAAGTCTTAACATGCTTAAGTGTCAGTCATCTGCCTACTAGCAAGGGTCAATAATAAAATCTACCATGGATTGCCCAACATGTGAGCAAAATTAAGTCCCGATTTCCCAGTAGGGACTGGAGTACGGTTCTGGGATATTTGAGGGGCCTTTGCACGTGTCTCTCACATGCACAGACCTGGAGAAGAGCTCCATGTAAATTCAAAAGCTTGTCTCTCACCAACAGAAGATGGTCCAGTAAAAAAATATTACCTCCCCCACCTTGTCTCTCCAACATGCACAGAGTATCATTGACTGGCTCCTGAACAAGCCAGATCCTCATTGCTCATCACCAAAGGAAGATTCTCCTTGTGAAAAAGGGGAAAAAATTAAAAAAATAAATAAATAAAACAATCTCCCTGGTATCAAAAATGGGAACAAAAGGAAAAAATTGATGAAAATGTTAATGTGTCTAAGAGATCACAAAGAAAGGTAGCTAGTTATATTAGAGCACAAGTACTACCGTAGCTATACTTCATATTTAGGGCAAGTGCAAGTCTAAAAATTTGGAAATTTGCTATCCACAAAAAGGGCTACATTTATGAGTGCTGTGTGTACAGATATTTCACATTCTAAACAGACATACACACAACTTAAGAGCTGTGAATAATGCTCAGTCACAAACAAAGCCCTTTGGAAAAGCAAATACTAACAGCTTAGATTAGCCTTTCCCATGATAGAGAAATCAAAGTGACCTTGGGTTGTTGATTTAGCACAGCTGACTTAAAGGGGCATTACTAGAATGTTTTTGAGGAAGCCTGCAGTTCAGCTACCAGATGATTCACCAATGCCAGAAGAACTAACTCAGGGTCTGAAACTAGGTTGGGGGTGGGATTTATTAATTTAGTTTTTCCCAAAGCTTCCATGACACAAAGCTAGACAGTTCTTCCAAAAAAAACAAACAAACAAACAAACAAAAAAAAACACATTTGACTCCAGCCCAGTTCCTTTTCAGCCAATATAGACAAATTTGAAAGGTGCTAGTGGAAGAAACTTAATATTGCCAGACCTCTGAATGTGCAAAAAACCCAAAACACAGTGAATCTGATCCACAGAGAATAATTAAAAAGCAGTTTCTGGAGCCCTATGCAGTGTTGAAGGCAGATGGATTTCTCTGGCTGTCTGTTCTGCTCATACATGCACTTGAATAATAATCCAGGCTCAAGGTTAGCCGATGCACATTCATTCTCTGGAAATAGTATTCAAGCCAAATGGAACCATTAAATCCAACATACCTTTTATATTTAACATTTTAAAATGCTTTTTGAGGAAAAAACCTATCTAAAGATACATTATAGCTCAAAGATATCTCATCATGGAATAGGGATTATAAATTCTAATTCTATAGTACAAGATGATGTATTCATGTAATATTTAAGAAAAGTTTTGTAAAAGAGTTCCAATAGTTCATGGATTAGGGACCCAATTTTATGGGGCTCCTGTATAGATTATTTAGGTTAATCTTTCTATCTACCCAATGGGACTCAGTGCTCAGTCTAGAAGATACCATCAGAGATGCTTAGTTTGCAGTTCTCAAACTGTGGATTTGTGTCTCCAGAGATAACATGCTTGTTAACAGCAAAAATGTTTTTAAATAATATATAGAGGTGAGAAATAACAGATCTTAACCCAATTGTCCCTCTGCAAATTTGTGTACACAGAGTCAATCCCTTACCTATCTCTAAAAGTGAAAAAGTTTCAAAAAGTTAAATGAATAGAAGATTGTTGGGGCAGAATAGATCTGGACAAGGAGAAGAAGTCTGGAGATAAGTGTGAGAAGGGTGGAACAGGTAGTAAAAACAAAGAAGTGAAACTGTTTGAGCAGCATATTGCAGAAGTCTTGAGGTCTTTCTGAGTGTAGCCTTCATTGATTTGAGATCTACCATACCATTCTCTCACTAGAAGGGAAAATCTATAATGGCAGCAGGCCATAAAAAAGACCCAGTTTGGTAATATTTTAATTAAGTTCCTCTACCTGTGGGTAAGACAGGCATATGTGCAAAATGCAAACAGTGCAAGAAAGAAATGCAAGGCCTGGTTGCCCAACTGAAACAACATCATGAGAAAAAAGAAAAGGAGGACTTGTGGCACCTTAGAGACTAACCAATTTATTAGAGCATAAGCTTTCGTGAGCTACAGCTCACTTCCTCAGATGCATATCGTGGAAACTGCAGCAGGCTTTATATATACACAGAGAATATGAAACAATACCTATTCCCACCCCACTGTCCTGCTGGTAATAGCTTATCTAAAGTGATTTCCAGCACAAATCCAGGTTTTCTCACCCTCCACCCCCCCACACAAATTCACTCTCCTGCTGGTGATAGCCCATCCAAAGTGACAACTCTTTACACAATGTGCATGACAATCAAGCTGGGCTATTTCCTGCATAAATCCAGGTTCTCACATCCCCCCCACCCCCATACACACACAAACTCACTCTCCTGCTGGTAATAGCTCATCCAAACTGACCACTCTTCAAGTTAAAATCCAAGTTAAACCAGAACATCTGGGGGGGGGGGGGGTAGGAAAAAACAAGAGGAAACAGGCTACCTTGCATAATGACTTAGCCACTCCAAGTCTCTATTTAAGCCTAAATTAATAGTATCCAATTTGCAAATGAATTCCAATTCAGCAGTTTCTCGCTGGAGTCTGGATTTGAAGTTTTTTTGTTTTAAGATAGCGACCTTCATGTCTGTGATCGCGTGACCAGAGAGATTGAAGTGTTCTCCGACTGGTTTATGAATGTTACAATTCTTGACATCTGATTTGTGTCCATTTATTCTTTTACGTAGAGACTGTCCAGTTTGACCAATGTACATGGCAGAGGGGCATTGCTGGCACATGATGGCATATATCACATTGGTGGATGTGCAGGTGAACGAGCCTCTGATAGTGTGGCTGATGTTATTAGGCCCTGTGATGGTGTCCCCTGAATAGATATGTGGGCACAGTTGGCAACGGGCTTTGTTGCAAGGATAAGTTCCTGGGTTAGTGGTTCTGTTGTGTGGTATGTGGTTGTTGGTGAGTATTTGCTTCAGGTTGCGGAAAGTGTTCCTTCTCAGGAGAAAGCTGTGTTGAAGATGATGAAAGGAACATGTCTGAACATGCAGGATCTTCAGGTGGGTAAACTTTTTTATTTCATACTTCGTTCTTAAGGACTGCCTGTCTTCCTTCTGGACTATTCTTGAATTCTCATGTTTGAGCAAAAAATATAGTTGTTACTCTATGGTACTAGCTAGCATTTTAGATGCAGTTGTGATAAAAAATAAATAGCTGAAACAGGCAGATCTTCCTTTTACAAATTCACCTTTAAAGTAGTACTGAGTGTCAGTGAATGCAATGAGTAATACTAAATGAGCAGTATGGTAATTATTAAATAACTGCATTGACTTATTTTGTTTAGGAGAATCCATCCTCAACATACAGGATTCTATCTACCTTCAAGATCACCATCATTTTCTATAGTTTCAGAGTTATCTGCCAATGATAGTGTTTCAGTGGCACCATGTATGTCATATAGCCACAGTATATCACCTGAAGCAAAAAGAAAAAAATCTCCATCACCCAGAAACAACCATAGATAAGTTTGTGATAAGAACCAGCAGATTACAAAAGGAGGTAATTGATGAAAAAATTTCCCAGTTTGTTTATGCAACAAACTCTCCTTTCCATATGATTGAGAACTTTACAGGGTTCAGTCATTAAGATCAGGATACAGTCCACCCAACAGAGCAGATGTCGCAGGCAACTTGCTGGATAAAGTGTATGAAAGAGAAATTGAGTGGTGTGCAAAAGGTCTAGAGGGTAAAATTGTTAACCTGAGTCCTGATGGGTAGACCATTATCCACAATGATCCTGTTGTATGTGCATGTGTGACAGCAGAAGGGGGGAGAATGTCTTCCTTACAGAAAGAATTGATATATCAGGAAATGCACACACAGCAGAATACTTACAAGAAGTAGCAGTAAAAGCTATAACAAACTGTGGGGAAAAAAAAATCAAATGTCTAGTACGCAGCTTGGTCACAGACAATGCTGCAAATGTATCCAAGATTAGAAGAAATTATTTAGAAGAGAGTCCCAAGCTAACATACAGTTGCACTGCTCATTTGATGCACCTCCCAGCCAAAGGCTTCAGTGTTCCAGAAATAAAGGCTAATGTTGTTGAAACTGCAAAATACTTCCGTAACAACCACTTTGCAGCAGCTGCTCTGAAAAAAGTGGGAGGAACCAAGTTCACTCTCCCAAAAGACATGCAATGGAACTCAGTAGTGGACTATTTTGAGCACTAGATCAAGAACTGGCCTAATCTGATGTCACAATTTTGTTCACAAACTGTCAAAAACGGATGGCACTGTCACAGCCAAAGTTCTCAACATTGGGCTTAAGAGAAATGTTGAAGACATGCTGAGTACCCTGAAGCCTATTTCTATAGCTTTGAACAAAATGCAGGGAAATAGCTGTTTTATTGCTGACGCTGATGAAATTTGGAAGGAACTGAGTGAGATCTTAAAAAGAGAAATATGCAATGACAGTATTACGTTACAAGCATTAAAAAAAACAAATGGGACAAGCACTATCTCCAGCTCATTGTCTTGCAAATATTCTCAATACTCGGTACCAAGGTCAAACCTTAACTGCTGAAGAAGAGGAGTTGGCTATGACATGTAATCATCCCTCCATAATGTCAACTATAATAAACTTCAGACCTAAGGGTGAAACATTCAAGCAATATATGTTTGCTGATGATGTTTTAAAGAAAGTCACACCAATGAACTGGTGGAAGTCACTTAAGCACTTGGATTCAGAGACTGTTGAAGTGATAATCTCACTTTTAACAGCAGTAGCTTCTTCTGCCAGCGTAGAAAGAATATTTTCTTCCTTTGGAATAATTCATTCCAAATGGAGAAATCGTTTGGGACCTGAAAAAGCAGGAAAACTTGTTTTTCTTTTCCAATTATGAACAAACAGGAAAATGAAGGTGAAGATGACTGAGTTAGCTGCAGAAGCCAATATTTTAAGTTTCTCATGTTGACCTGGCTGACGCGTCAGTTTTTGTTTTTTTAAATATTTCATTTAACTATTTTAATTAAAAACAATTTTAACAAAAACAAACCTGATTTTAAAAAACTTGAATGTTTAACTAAATTCAAAAAGTCAGATGCTTGTTTTGTTAAAATATTATATGTTTGCTGTTGGGGAAAAAAAAGCCAGGATACATAATGTTGTTGTTTTAGTTAAATAACACAATTTAAATGTCTATCCAGTGACGTTCTCCTCCTGATACAGCATAGCAAGATAATCCTTCAAATATTAATGATTAACCTGGTGAATTGGAGATAGTTCACCTCCCAATGACTTCATAAATATCTGCTTCAATTACCTTTGGTAAATGAAATAACCAAACAATCATTCATTTTCTGATATAGCTGAAAAATGAATCTGAAAAGTTTTCAAAATAAATCACTTTAAAAATGTATATAGTGTATACCTTCTAAAAATGAAACCTACATCTATCTCTGAGTTGTGAACAATATGTATTAAGGTTATAACAATCAACAAGAATGCACTTTTATTTAGAAATCCATGATTACATCGAGTCTTCCTGACTAGTGATTTAAATCAAATCCACCTTGGTACCAACTATACTGGGATGCTTGTTCATTAGAGAACACACACACGAGTTGGCTCTTTGCAGATATCAATTGCTGTTAAATGGCCTGATGACTGTCATTAATTAGGTGGGCTGGAATTGAATGGGTGACCTGAATGTGAAATACACCATACCTCATTATCAATCGAGAGCCATTGAGTCCTGGACCAATACCCCAACGATTAAAAAAAATATTTCCGCAGGTAGTTCTCAACTTCTACATCCGCTTGAATAAGCTCTGGGGTAAATTCCCACAAAAGCAGAATGTGTTTAAACTAGCAAGCGTTGTCCTTTTCTAATCTGGAAGAAGCTATAGTCATTCTCACTTACTCCTTATGCAGGAAGGTTCCCAGCTGACAGTAAAAGCCAACAGATCAGTTTTAAAGAATGCACTGAAGTGCTGCCTACAATACCTTGCCATAGAAGTCACTCATCTGGTACAGCGGGATGTGCTGCGTACCACCATACAATTCAATAACCTCTTCATCAGGCACTGGCTTTAGCCCTCTACAAGACAAATCACAAAAAAAATTGCATCACTAAATGTTAGCAGCCACTGGGCTGCAAACCAGAGGGGAGAGAGGAAAGATGAGTAACCTCCTTCTATAACGCTCTAAAGTGGAGAAGAAGTGGATCTTAGCATGAAGTCTGTTTTTACCACCACATGACATTTCACTCATATCCACAATTCTGAAAGAGCAGAGATAATCTTCCATAGGATATTTGTAAACAGATACATAAGATCATAATATAAGAACATAAGAACGGCCATACTGGGTCAGACCGTGGCCAATGCCAGGTGCCCCAGACGGAATGAACAGAACAGGTAATCAAGGGATCCATCCCGTCACCCATTCCCAGGTTCCAACACCATCCCTCTCCATCCTGGCTAACAGCCGTGGATGGACCTATCCTCCATGAACTTATCTAGTTCTTTTTTGAACCCTGTTATAGTCTTAGCCTTCACAACATCCTGTGGCAAGGAGTTCCACAGGACTGCTGCTGCACATTGAGTGGATGTTTTCAGAGAACTATCCATGACTCCAAGATCTCTTTCTTCAGTGGTAACAGCTAATTTAGACCCCATCAATTTATATGTATAGTTGGGATTATGTTTTCCAATGTGCATTACTTTGCATTTATCAACACTGAATTTCATCTGCCATTTTGTTGCCTAGTCACCCAGTTTTGAGAGATCCTTTTGTAGCTCTTCACAGTCTGCCAGGGACTTAACTATCTTGAGTAGGTAACAGGCTCTAGCTTGATTGAGAAGTTTCTCTATACCTTGATTTAGTTAACACGGGAAAGAGATTCGGGTTCCATATATTTTTATCTCAAGGAGGACAAACACCATTTAACAGAGGTGGCTGGCTTTGATCTTGCCATAGCAAGGTCAGACTAATCCAAGATGCAAAACTTCTCCTTCTCAGAGAGGCAGCACATGTATCAACCATAGACCAATGTACAATTCAAGCTAGTCAGCATTGTATAATTAAAACTCATTCAGAGTTCCTTCAGTAATTATTGTATTACTAACTTAACATGGCAAGAAACTGTGATGGTGTACAAAAAAGTTTCATGTGGCTTTGTATAACTTGTGCAAATATTTTTAACACAGAACTGAGGCTAAAATATATTTTACTGGTTAGTTTAGCTTTCGTAACCAAGGTTGTCGTCTCCATAAAAGACTATTAAACCTGGGTAAACCTTACCTAATATGTCCCCCTAACATTCAACTATGCTTTCAGGATTTAAAAAGCTACGTAAAATTATCTCCACATCTGCAGTCTGAGGCACACGTTTATGCAGGGTTTTTTTGTAATTACTTGTTTTGCAAACTATTTACTCATCAAGCCTTTATGACCCTTTCTTCTGACTCAACAGATCAGAACATTCTCTTTGAAGAGTTTTTTTTAAAGTTACCCTACTTGTTAAAAGAAAATTTAAATATTTACACAAAGTCAATTTCTATAAACAGCTTTAAAAAAAAGTTATTTGAAATAACCCTCTTATACAGGTTCAGTGAAGGATGTTGCAATGCCTGGGAACCATAAACAGGGTAGTGTTGAAAAAGAAATTCTCTTTGATTTTGGAACTCTGCCTCTGGTAATCTTGGGGGTTTAACGTAATCAGAGCTTAACTGCGAAAAGGCACTGTTCCACAAGTAAAACAGTCAGCTTCCATAGTCAAAAGGCTCACGAAACAAAACATACACCATTTTATGAGTACTTCTTTTAATACAGAATCCTAACACGCACCAAAAAAAACCAGGAACGGCTTATTTCTTAAGGCCAGTGCAGGATGGTTCCCAACTGCAGAGTCTCCCATGCTTTGTCAGGTCTGCTTCAAATATATAGGATATTGGTACTTGGGAGAGGATAACAGAACAGCCAGAATGATTGATCATTTTTGAAAAGAGACTTTTCTTGCTTTTGCCATATCATCATTAGGAGCCAAATCCCACATCCATACTCCCACAAACTGTTTTTAAGAACTGTCAAGGGAGTCCGTGTCTTCGAATGGACACTCTTAGGTCTCTATTGTAAATCTAAAATAAACTCATTACAATCAGTAGAAATCTGCCCAAATTAGGACCTCAAAAGTTGGCCCTCGCTGATTTAGTTCCCTGAATTAATTAAAAAAATATTCCCCTTCACTGTCTATTCTTGCTTGACAAAGCTGAATCAGAGAAACATATTCAATGGCTTTAGACCAGCCTTCACTGCAGAGGGCAACTTCAATATTAGTGGAGTTGTATGCACACACTATCCCCTGTATAGAACTGCTGTTATGAGCTACTTGTTCTTAAAAGGGATGTAGTCCCACTGATCCACCCTTTTGCAATCTTAGACAGGGGCCGTGATATGGGGAAAGGAATGCAAGGGCTGACTGAGTCCGCCTGCCAATTGCAATACCGGCTGCTGAAAAGCAAAGGGGAATTCATTAGGCAGGAGACAGATCTCGGGGATGGGTGGGTTAAGAAGTTATGCCATCTCACTGTGCACGTACAGGTACATGTATCTTTCAGCATCATAGCGTGGGACATTTCCAGCCAAACATCAGACCAATAGCTCATTGCAGAATTCTCTAGCCACCCTCCCCCACGTAGAATGCTGTGCTTTGGCTGCATCTTCTGGCCTCGTCCCAATCCAAAGAGACTGGGGGAGAGGGAGCAGGGCTGCAACAGTGCCTCAAAAAAAATAAAATAAAAAAAATTAAAAGTGGGATGCCACCACAGCCTGTGGCAGAGGAAGCTGATGTTGACACACATTTGTTACTTTGTTTAGATCCCTGAAAATCCTAGGGCCAGGTCCAGACAGAGTTCCACATGACATTAATTCTATCCTTCCCAGTCTAATGACGCTGTATATTGCTAAAAGTAATGCACAATTGTTATTGAAGGTGCTGAGAGCAGTGGTGAAAGTCTGCAGACTATTTACTATTTCGGGTACCTGTTTCCTATTTGGGGGAGTTGAAGGAGGGGGAGAAGAGAGACAGAGTGGACAATCAATACTGAAGCTTTACCATGCTCCCTCAGTGTAAATGAATTGTTTGCTTAACATTGGCAAATATTTGATGTGCTTCATTTTGGGAGTCATTGGCCCAAAGTAGAGTTTAAAAGTATGGTGGGGACTTTAGCCATTAGTTGCCTTCATTTGGGAAAAAGTATTTAACTATTCCAGCCATCAAAAAAGTAGCAAAATAATATTTTGCTTTAATGTTCTCTGAAACGCTTCAGAGTTTTTGCATTGGAGCATTCATGTGTTCTATTGCTCTGTATCGGTCTCCTTGCTTCTCAAAGGAGAGTCTTCAAGTCCAATCCTGCAAGGTGTTGAGCAGGTTAAAGTCTCCCAGGGAAGTCAGTGGGACTTGCTGGTGCTTACACAACCAGACAGGATTAGGACTTGAAAAGCTTTTATATCGAGTGTGTCACTCCAACCGCCAGGATGCAGCATGTAGTGAACACAAGAGCAGCCAAAGTAATCTGTGTGCTACATACCAATGCTCTATTCAAGGACTTCTGGCCCACTTGTTTAAGAAAGGCACTCCCTATTACTTTTCTTGGCACTTTACTCAACTTTTTCCACTCAAGAAAAATGCCTCCATCCAATGGAGTTAAAATCCATATCCTTATTTTCATCTCCAAACAGCTTTCTTTCCAGCATTGGTGAGCATACTCCTGTCAGGATAGGCTTTTTTCATGTATGGACGGCTCTATGAGAGTGAGTCTTTCTCCAGTCCAATGACATAGGGCAATTTTTCTGACTAATTAGACTGCATTGCAACCTGCAGACTTAGTGGGTTAAGTGATCAGATGCATCACTGTCCATAAAAAAAAAAGTTACATTTTCACTCCCACACTTAGCTCCATATGCTTGATAAAAGCAGCCACCTGTAACTGCATGTCAGGCAACAGCTTGTAATCATTACTTAGCAAGTGGAGACAGGATAAGCTAGAGAAGGTTGCTTTCCCCATTTAAGTCAAAAACTTTACAGACGTGAGACTTTGCACTCCATCTTCAGCATGAACCCTTGGGGCATTTAGTAAATGCATTAATATATGACACACCTATATGCAGTCCCCAACTGGACATAATGGAAAGCATCAATCTTCATCAGAAGACTCTGTGAAGAGAGAAAGGTGAACAGTCTTCATTGGTTGCATTTGGTATAAATTTAGTCAGGAAAAAACAAACAGATTAAGTTTACTGATGTCCCAAAGAAATAATAAAAAGTAGAAAAATGAATTCTAGTTAAAAATACATTCAGATTAGGTTAGTTTTAAGTTGTGCTTAAATCACTTCTCTCTTCATAGCGACATTTTAGAACATCACAGGGAAAAATGCCAAATTGCCATGAACTGAAGCATTACATAATATTACATTCCAACTCAGGACCTATTACAAACTTTTTCTGGGGGCTGCAGGTGGAAGAGGAATGGAGTACAGGAGTTCTTTAACATTAAGACAAATCCTTTGTGTACACATAGCAAGGGAGGGGCTTATGTGTAAGGAGATTTAAGGCGAGTCACATCTTACTTAAGCAGAACTAATAGTTCAAGTTTTTGTGCCAAATCTTATTTTCTTTTTACTCCATGCTCAAGTTCCCATTCTTGTTCCAGAATGGAAACATTAGACCTTCTCTCTTTTTGTATTGATATTCTTTATTCACAAGGTATCCCTTCTTTTTTATTTCCCCAGGCATTATGCAATAGCCATAATGGAATTTAACCAAGTATGGCCTCTGAGACTAACCCAGTACCACTCTGAGAATCAGAGATAACAGTGTGGTATCAGAACAATTTATCCCTTCACTACTATGAGTGCATGTTACATTGTTCCCTAATGTTCCTAAACTAAGAGGCACTCCCATATCTAGCATATCATCATACTATTGTCAAGCCTCCATTCCCACCTTCTGAACAGGAATAAGCAGTTATGCTGAACCAAAGCAAACAGGCAGTACACGCTTTTTGCACAGAGCTTGATTTTCATGTTTTGAAATGAGAAATAAGGCAGCCCACACTACTACCCACCCATTGAAAGGAACAGTTTTCTTGCATCTGAGCGATGTGTGCTCTTATTTCAGAAATCTGTGCTTGGATAGTCACAAGCAGAACACAGAAAGTGATTGGACAACCTCTCCTGCTGCAAAGTCAGAAACATACATTCAGGACAGACTGTTGCCATAATGTCAGTTTCAGCATTACAGCTTAGCTTGGGCAGAAGAGAAGACAACCTGGGAAATATAAAATTCCTTCATTCCTCTTTAAAAGGGTGCATTCTCTAGTTATGCTGAAGTGATTGAACACACTTAATTGGTTCAGAAATAACCAGACTATCAAAAGAAGACTAGCTTGTACCAGTAATTGTCTGTCTCCCTACTGAATATAAGCTGTTTAACTGCAGCGAGGTGATATATTTTTCAGAACTATACTTTTATGTGGTTATCTAAAGTTATTGAAAAAGGAGGGTTAAACAAAAGCTTGTACTCTGTGTGCTTCTAAGCCTCTCAAACATTACAGGGCTTCAGAAGGAATGTCTGAGAAGCTACAAAGCTTAATGAGTTGTTCTGGCCCTCTATTTCAAATACTGGTAGTAGTGAAAGAAAAACACCTCTTCAGTGAATAAAGGCTGTAGCTACATACCTTTTAAATCACTGAAGGCTATTAAAATACTGAGAAAGAGAAACGAGAGAGAGAGAGAGAGAAAAACACAAGAGACTCCATGTAGCCAGCCTTTTATATTAGTTCCATTTGTCCCAAGGAGATTACAATCTAAAAGAACCTATGCAGGGACAGATACAACAATCCCTAGTGCATATTCTTCTGAAAGTTGTTCTATCACATGTCATTACAGGAAAGAGATGGGACTGAGTTATGTGACAGGCAGATCAATACTGTGCAAGAGAAAACAAGTATGAAATTTAAATGTGTGTCGTTCACCTTTTGCACATCATAGTGAAGCCCTCTGATGGCAAATCCTGGAAGGTAATCGTATTTCTTGAGTCCTTCTGGATACTGGAAAATATTTCATGAGAAAGCAGTTAGTTCAGTGAAGCAGTGCCGGATATTTAAGAAATTTTTTCCAGTTGACAAGAGAATGAAGAATTTGGTATACTGAATTAGCCCCCTAGACCACCAAATCCCAGTACCCTCCATCCAACAGTGGCCTAAGTGAACCAAAAGATGCCCAAAAACTATACTGCAACTGCCAAGATTTGGGATTCTACAAACTGGAATGTTTGCTTGGGCAATTGATCCCTAACTCCTATACCAAATACCTAGTGCCCTGAAAAGAGTAACTGTATCTTGAGACGGGCTTGAAAGCCACTTACTAAACCCATCATATAAGGGAAGTTTTTCCCAAACAGCATGAGAAAAAGCTATACTAAGCCACCAATTTCTGAATGATTTAAACTTTTGGAGTTTTATTTCATTTTAATAAAAAAAGAAGCTATTCTAAATCTTTGTGCTCATTATGATGAACTTCAAAATGTGAAACACCTCAGGGCTCTCTTCCCAGGTGTGCAGACAGACAATTGCATTGTATTTACTGTTGCTCAGAGCTCTGCCGAGCAGCCACCAAACAAAACTGACATAGTTGAAATCTTTTCTGAGCAGCAACAAAATGAAAGAAGCTTGTCAGTTTCATGCTGCTGCAGTTGGGGAAAAAAAGCTTATACCGTCCCCCCCAAAAAACAGCATAGGTAGACACTGGAGCTACTCCCTGGGGGATGACAACTCTCCCCCCCGCACCCACCTACACATGAAAAATTATTAAGAAGGGGGGGCAGGGGGCTTGAAAGAGGTTGATGAATCAGAGCTTTCTCACTTAATCACAGAAAGGAAGCTGAGAAATGGGTAGAGTACTACTAGAGGGAGTGGAGTTTCAAGTTGCAGATACTTTCTAACTAGAACTCATGCCAGACAATGAGAGAGATCCTAATACCCTCCACCCTTCCCAGTATCTGGGACTCTTCATCAGAGAGTTCCCCCTGGACCTTGCAAATACAGATTCTCTCCCCACCCAGTCTTTTACAGCTACCTCTGGCTAGTAGGTGTCTACTATGGTTTTCCAAGCCCTAGTAATGATAGGTATTATTAGTCAATATCATACATTCCCTATTTAAAAATTCCTGGCATCTATGTCATCCTACACCCACAAATTCTACACAGACTTCCTTTTTGTATGGTCAGTGATTTATTTATAAGCCATATTCATCGTGGCAGATGCCACATCTGTTAGCCTGCGGTGAGCAGACTATTCATTCTGAAGATTGTAAGTGTCCTATTCTGTATGCATTAGTTGGGTTCCCTAAAGAATCACAATAAATATGTAAAAAGAAAAGGAGTACTTGTGGCACCTTAGAGACTAACCAATTTAATTTAAAATTAGTTAGTCTCTAAGGTGCCACAAGTACTCCTTTTCTTTTAAAAATGGTTAGTCTCTAAGGTGCCACAAGTACTCCTTTTCTTTTTGCGAATACAGACTAACACGGCTGTTACTCTGAAACCAATAAATATGTAGGATCTCATTCCGTACCCATCACTATGATATCAGAGATCCTGGCAGAAGATGTAGGCTGGAATTTAAGAGAGAGAGAGAGAGAGAGCGCGCGCGCGCCAGGGTGTTAAGATGCCTAACTTATCAGGCTCTTTTGAAAATCCTGGCATAAATATACTGGTTCTTTTGATAATATTTTTTTCCATTTTCTGGAAGAATCCTGCATCCCAATTTTAAATGGATTGGTACAGGCTGTCCTATGTCCCAATACTTAGTTTTGCTCCACTGTGAAAGAATGGGTGAGGCACAGAGGGTGTGGGGAGAGAGAATGAGAATGGACCTGAAGCCCTAAAATGACAGGGGGAAATACCATTGCAAAACCATTGTGTGACATGGTTAGGACACTAGGGAAAGCAGTGCAGCTTCAGCCACACACCTATAGGAATTTGTATATATTGAAGTACTCAGCTTTGTATTTCTTTTCTTAAACGCAAAAAGTGCTGCTAACCTGTCAAATAAAACAAGACAAGAGAACATAGGCACATCCAATGATATGATATATTTAACAACTTAGTCTAGAAAACTCATTAAGTCCCATATAACTAACTATAAAAATAAAATCACTTGTTTCTAGGGCTACATGGGCCCATCATTAGCTCAGTACTGGCTGTTGCCCATCTTCTGATTTGGGGTTAGGAGGAAAGAGGAGGATAGATAGATATATAGATATAGATAGAGTGGTGGCAATGTTTTTTGTTTCTTTGTTTTTTTTAAAATAGTGGCAACTCTGAAGACGCTCAGACATTTGCAACATTACAAGAAGTCCCAAGGGAAACGGATTGGCAGACAGAGTGCCAGGTTCATGAAATATATAATTACATAGCTATCACTACAACAGACAATGTATACATACACAGTGGTAATAAAACAAACTTTACAGGGAATGCTTTACTAAAATATTTTGCGGAAAAGAAAACAGTAAGATTAATGAAAGAAACCCATCCTATTATCAGAAGTTTACCTTGTACTGTTCAATTAGTATGTCTCTGGCAGTGTTGAATATCATAGAGTGTAATAAATTAGAGTACTGTGCTAATGTATAATCATAATCAAAGCCATAGATCTCAACATCTCTCAAGCTGATCTCATTATTTGCGTAGATAGCTGCAGGGTTAAGGAGATTGCAGACTCCTGGTGGAAGAAGATCTGGAGGGGGGATTGGGGCAGGGTGGAGAGAAAAGAAACCATACATTAAATTTAATTTATTTTTAATCTGGAAGCAGTTACTTTGTAAAACAGTGCTATTTTTCCCCTCCAAGGAAAGGGATTTGTAATACTGCTGTCAAAGTCTAATATTAAAACTACTAAAATATTTCTTCCCATGAAAAGGCATTATAAAGTTTCCAGCCACGCCTAGTGAACATGGCACCTGTTTAAAACAGCAAGATTAACATTTATTTAGTGACAAGATGTAAAACAACGTTACTGATTTTCTGACCTATGTAACATTAAATAAAACGGATTTGGGGATTTAAACCTGCCAAATTTCTGGATCACAGCAGCTAGTCACCTGTAGCACCAGCTGGACATGCTGTGTGATAGGTAACTGTGGTATGCAGAAAACATATCCTTTTGTTCATATTTTGACATCAAAACAATCTAGACATCAGTTGTAAGAAGTCAGAATTATTAAACCAAAGGTCTAGAAGATACTGTTTGTCATCCACTTGCCATGGAACTAGAAAGACTTCACAAAAGAAAGAGTTATTCACATTTCGTCTGGTTGGTTATTTTATTTTCTCTACTCTTACTGCACCCTCTGCTCCCCATGTACACTGAGAAAGATAAGCAGTTTAAAAACACACACACGGCTCCTAGAAAGCGCAATGCTGATAAAAATTGTTTATCAGAGTGAAGCAGAGAACCTATTGCCAAAACAGATCTCCCAGACCTTACAAATTTTCTGTGACTTTACAGGAAGGTACATTTTAAGTCAATCATGAGTGCAGTGTTTAGCTCAGTTGCATAATGGCACAAAAAAGTTTTTAAACAGCCTGGTCATTCTGAATGCTTATGTATCCTCTCCCCCAACTGGCTACCGTAACACCACAATGAAGCAGGGCAGACACCATCAAGCTTGCCATTGTCCACAAACTTTCGCTACAAGATGACCAACTGCAGTAAGTGCTACTTCCTTACATAAAGTTCCCTAACTTGCTCACATGGGGCCGGGGGGGGAGACACAGAAGGGAAGGGGAATAGAAAGGGGACACAACATAGCACATTACTCACCCCACCCCATAAATAAAATAAAATGTGCTTTCTTCCCTTAGAGATAAGCCTCTGTTATGGGTTCCGTTCCTGAGCACTCCTATCTGCCTCCCATTCAGTTGTACACACAAACCAAAACAGTGTTTGGCTATTCCAAAATCAACTCCGATTCTCAATTTGGAGCAAATCAAACTATTATACATTAGATAGTGGCAATGGCTGGTTTCAATTAAGACTTAATCTGTTACCGTTACAGAAAAGGTGAGGCTCACTGCTGTATTATCCTATGTGAAACCCACAAGTGCACCTATTGCTGACTCAGTAACAGACAAGTGATCACAGTAGCAGTAATACTTGAGCTATTTTGAAGGTAGGAAAGGGAAACCAACATTATGAAAATGTACCTCACCTCTGGTCAGAATCCCCCTCCAAGATTAGTCTGAATTCTTCTATACTGCAAGAACTGCAGCAGAACTGTTATAATGGAAAGCAAACCTCTGAAGCTGAGTGGATGGCTTGGTGACTACACAGCAAACACAAGAGCTCTCTTCCAGCTTTAAAGCGCTCTGACTTGCTGTGCTCAAGGGGGTGATTTTTCACACCTCTGAGCCAGCAAGTTAGAGCACTATAAAATGTAAGTATAGCCAAGCCCTAAGCTGGAGACAGAGTTCCTGGAAGAGGCTGAAGAGTGTGAATGCATTTGTGGACATATAGAGTCCTTCAAGATCTTAAAGAAAGAAAACAAAACAAAACAAAACCAAAAACCCCCAACAGCAATGTAAACAATATTTCAGAGGTTTGTTTATGAGGTGATAAATATTTATGTTTAGAGAAAGTCTCAACAGGCCCTTTATTTCTTTCTGACCCTGAAAACAATGCATGAACGTGTGACATGCTGACTTTTTCATGGCTGGAGGGCATAAGTTTTTGGAAGGAGAAGGGAAGGGGTGGGGGGAAGCAAGAGGACCCACCCAGCTCACCACAACAGGATCCAAACCAGAGGGGTGAGCACCTTCATCTCCTGTTGAAGTCAGGGTAGAACAAACCACTTGCAAGCTTGCACCACACATCCTGTGACACTTTAGGGTTCAGTGAGAGGTTGGGTCACCACCTGCCCTGCAACTTTGGGTGCCTTAATGATATGCTGCTGTGACTCTCAGCCCAGACACCACCACAGCCAGCAGACAAGCACACAGGTCATACCCCAATTTCCACCAACCAGGTACTGTTTGTTGAATCACCCCAACACCCTCACAGTCCTGAATTCCCCCAAAACATTCTGCCCTGTGACACTCTGCTGGGTTTCCCAGCAGTGTGAGTTGCTGCGTTACCCATCTCAGCCCCAGCAAGTGAAAGTTTCACTACTGCTAAGCTCTATGACAACTCCTTGAAACACCAGCTTGTCAAACCATCAAACTAGAGTGTGGAAGAGAGACAGCCTCTTCGCTATAAAGACATAGGGGCTGAATCTCAAAGGATAAGCAATTGAATCAACTGATTGTATACAGTATTACTGTATTATAAAGTGTATTGAGTAACAGGGTTTCATAAAAGACCTGACACTCTGATTAATATAATTGTGAAATGTATGCATCAACACAATATGAGGAATTATGGATATTCACAAATAAGATTTAAAGTCTGACTAAATACATGGAGAAACAGGTTCTCCCCCAGACAGGAGGGAAGGTAGCTGTCTACCTGTCTCCAGTGTAAATTAAGCATTGCAGAATCAAAACAATCAGCAGGGAGATGAGAAGTCAAGATGAAGGGAAGAACAGCAGGAAACCTGCCTGCCTCCTGAAACAAAGTCAATTTGCTTGGTCTGGTCTTATTTTTCAAAGAACATATTTCAAAAGTTACTGAACTATAAAAACAAAGGGAGAGAACCCCATAGTTGTCCATCACTTTGGGGGAATCAAGGGGCCAGAGCTCTTGAAATCACAGGAACACTGGATCCTTCGACCAAGTGGGCTGAAGTCTCTGGAAACCGAATATAGGTGAGAAACTTACTCAGGCAAAGATTGCACCTTGCTGAAGTTAAGTTTTAGTCTTAGGCCCGGTCTACACTAGAAAATGAGGTCAGTGAAAAATCCACACCCCTGAGTGGCATTAAGTCGACCAAAGTTCCCATATAGACAGCGCTAGGTTGACGGAAGAGTTCTTCCATTGACCTAGTTACTGCATGTTGGTAGGTAGATTATGTACTCCAAAGGAGAATGCCTCCCTTCAGCTTAGGTAGCATCTACATGGAATTGCTACAATGGTGCAGCCGTGACACTAGCATTTTAAGTGCAGACACATCCTCAGAAGCATATTTTTACTGTTAGTTTGTAACCATTTCTCTCTTTACTCCTTTTACTTGGTATCAGTTAAACCTGACTTTGTATCAGTTAAACCTGACTTTGTTCAATAAACTTGTTTTACTTTAACTAAAAACCAATTCAGTGCTGCGATTGAAACAAAGTGTTTGTCAAACCCCAGTTAAATTGCTGAGCTGCAGTGTACTGTTTCTTTAAAGGAGCAAAATACTTAGCTGTCACAGAGTCTGGCGGTAGCAACATTCTCACTTGCTGAGGCCGAGAAGGGTAACACAGTAATTCACAATTGTGGGCAGAGGCAGTACTGGCCCACTGGAGGCCTAAGCAGGAATATTTTTGGGTGTCTTTCCTCCCCCCCCCTCACTCTAAAAAAAGAGAATGGCGGGCCTTCCCCTTGAGCTGCTTGGGGCCCTAAGCAATTTCTTAGCCTGCTTATGCCTAGCACCAGCACTGCCTCTGGGAACCTCAGCAGCGTGTCACTGGGCAGATGGTTTGGGGGAAATTTGGGACTGGGTGGGTGTTGGGGCCACTTGGGCAGTAGAAGTCAGGGTGTAACCTGCAGACGTGTCTGCTGGCTGTTGGTATCAGAGCCGAGAGCCACAGCAGAATAGCATTTAAGGTACTGCCTGCCTTGCAGCTCTGGGTGACAACCCCTCGCTGGTCTGAATCCCAAAGCTCCGCGCACCCCTGCATCCCCTCTCCTGTAACGCCATGCGCAGACTGACTTCTCGCTCTGCAACTGCATAGTGCTTTGCTAATTCTATCCAGACCCAGTGTGATGGTGCGGGGAAAATACGTTATGCTATTGCTTGAGCCGTGACTCTTTTGTGGGGGGGATGGGGGAAGAACTCCATAGCTATCCATCCCACAACTGTCACCAAGTCAAAAATAAAACCGTGCTGGTCCTTTTTGAAGTTCTTTAGGCATAGGGAGCAAGTTTTGTGCGTGTGCATAACGGGAGTTAGCCAGTTTACCAGGCATCAAGTGTTTCTTTGAAACCAATCAGTTTCAGATGTTTCTCTCCCATCCAGCCTACATTGCCACCTGTCCCCTCTGGTACTCTCCCACCCCTATGCTGGCCACTAACTTTGTTCCACTCCAACACCTTAGGTGGTCATCCATGCCATTAGCACTCACAGAATACATGTCCACCCACCTTATTTAAAACCTTAAGGGAACCAGTGCTGTAACAGAAAAACTTTTCCATTTTCACCTTCTTTGCTACAACCACTTTGTGATCCACACACTCCCTTCTTGGATCTCTCCCCAAAATTAAATCTCAGTGCAATGTTTTCACCACACAACAGTATTTAACCACTCAAGTACTCATACTATGATTTTTCCCCATTCCTGAAATACTCCTCTCTTTGTTCAACTCCATCTTTAGGTAGATCAAAGAACAGTTGCAACATCACTTGGCTCTGGATAAAAAGAGCTTTTCCTCTGCAACATACGTGGCTCTCCCCACGTATTTGACTGCATCTTAAAACAAAAGCTCCAGATGCTAACCTGAGATGCCCATTGAAGGAAGGCTGTGTACGGCACAGACACATATTAGGTCAGTGCCAGGCCTGTGATACATATCAGCTTCATTATAAATCATTTTGTCTTTGGCAAGAAATCAGGCTCAGTTTCATGTCATGGCCAGCATAGCTGCCTTGCTCACCAGATGATACCATGATAGCCTATGACGTACCCAGATGGCAAGCTGTTCACTGTTATAACGAACGTGGCTCTGATACTCACAAGCACCATACCAAGCCATCTTGGTATAAGCTCTTTTTTTAAAAAATTATTATTAATTATTATTATTATTCAGAGCAGGATTTCCTGTTTCTTCTAGGAAAATATCAAACCTTTAATGTTACACTTGAAACAGCACCCCAGACACTTAACAGGTCATTTTTATCACTACTTAACATACAGCTTACTCTGGTGGACTTTCCATTTAGGTGCCATTTGAAAGCTTTTCAAGTCAGGTGAATTCAGCTGAAATTAGGAATTAGTGAACTGTGTTTTGGCAAAATAACCACCAGTCTCAATTCCCACCTTCCTTCTGCTCTTTAAGGTGGAGTCCCAACAGGTCTCCCTAGCAGGCCCCACAGCAAGACACTTCAGGGCTTTTTTGTACCTTGCCTGAAGTGAACCATGCCTCTAGTGGGGAGAGGCAAGTACTGAGCTTTTTGAGAGAGTCACCCTTCCTGCATTATATAGATATTTGTTTTATATTCTCCATGTCTCATGTATGACTCTGCTAGATATTATAACAGCTTAAGACATTAAGTGTGTATAGCTGATTGCACATGAGGAACATGGATCTGAATTCTATTAGGAATTACATTTGACCAATTACAAGCCATGAGGTATGTATTGCTCTTTCAAATTCTGCTATGCTCATGGAAGGTGTACATGTATGTCACAGAGCATATCCGACTCACTAGAGCAGAGGTGGGCAAACTATGGCCCGCAGGACCATCCTGCCCAGCCCCTGAGCTCCCGGCCGGAGCTCACACTCTGATAGGGCAAAGGGAAAGAAAACAAGCTGCAAGTTGCCTGCCGGCACGGGGAGTCCCCAGCAAATTCAAGCTATCCTATACCTGCTCTAGGGCTGGGCAACAGGCACAGAATCAGGGAGCCATAATTGGTTGGTAGTTCTCAATTTCCACCCTCTCTCCTGGGTTGCCTTGTGTAGGGAGGGGAGTCATCCTTTGCTAGCTGCTCCTCTAGGCTGTGGAAGAGGCAGTTGAGTCCATATCCAGCTCTCCCTGGCAGGTAAGGCAATGGAGCACCCAAAGCTCTCCTGGAACTGCTAAACAACTGTAACAGTGAAAAGACTCCAAGTCCTAACAGCATCCCCAGTTCATATCAGCTTTGATGGGGGGCAATTAGGGAGGTAGCGTCTGCATCTTCCCCCAGAGCAATGGGGTTAATTCAAACTCTTCAGTTTAAAAATTGCACAGCCTGGCTCAGGGAACACATTTTCAATTCATGATCAAATACAAATGTTCTTCTTAATACAGTCACTCTTGAGGGCCACAATAGTTTGAACATCACTGCCCTAGGTGAAAGGCTCATCATACAGTAGGAGAGAGACTAGTCCTACAATATGCACTTCAAATCACTAGGTCAGCACCAGAAAGACTTCATTCCATGGCAGGTCAACATCGTGTTGCTCGGTGCGCCCAGCAGCTATGACCAACACATTTAAATAGGTGATGCTTGGAAAACTGGATGACAGGCTAGAAAAGGAGAAACTCCAGTGGAAAATGGCTCTTGCAAGCCTGATAAAAACAGGGCTGCTCCTTGCACTGAAATCCTGCAGCATTTTGCAGTTAGCAGCAATATCCTAGTTAGTCACTGTCTAGTCAGCATTTTACCCAGGCAGCAAGTATACGAATTAATAGATGCAGTATCATTGTATGGGCAAAAAGAGCAAACTCTTGCTACAAAAAAAAATTGCATAATTGTAATTTATTACAACTGCCTACTAACTCTGCTGTGGTTAGGGAAGCAGTCACATTGCCCTGTTAAAACATGACTGCTCAGGGACTTCTAAATCATCTCATGAATATACTCCCTGTGATGAAACTTGGCATACGTACTTCAGCCAGAAGGCAAGGGTATTGGTTAGATCTTTTTTGCATTTCTGCAACCACTAAAATGCCTGCAACACCCTTCACCCACTAAATATGGCAAGTCATCTGAAATATTGACCAGCTGCTGGTGCTAATTTAAAAACACCCCCTAGGTTCTAACTTGCATTGCTCTTGCACAGCAATGTTCCACAACTGTTACAGCTCAATAATACCTAACACCTAAAATGAGAGCACAGTTGTTAACAGTTGGGCAATTTATTTAAAAAAAAAAAAAAAAAGAAAGAAAACTTCAGGATCCCATATGACCTATGTTGACTTGAAAAACGTCCAATCATGTATTGTGCATTTTCAGATCCTATTTTTAACCAGCAACAGATAAGAGTACTCAGTAATCCAAAGGAGACTCTCAACACTTCAGTGTCAGAACCAAAATGTTTTAAAAAGACAGTCCCTATGCCCCCCAAGGAATTTAAAATGCCATACGCATTAGCTTCTAAATCTCATATGTTTAGTACCAAGTAATAAGAAAGACTAGTGATAAGCCGCACTATATTTGCCATGATTCTCCTCCATGTCCCACATTAAAAAGCACTCTGCATGCAAATTACCTTTTTTGCCTGATATTTAATCACCTGCCTCAAATATGCAATTAATAAACCCCAAAAGTGTCTAGTTTCATTACTGGTTCCAAGCACGTCTTTATTATTTTCCAAAGTGGTGTTTTGTAGGATTTTACAGCAGCATCTGAAAAAAATTTAAAAGTACCAGTAACTCCTCACTTAATGTCGTAGTCATGTTCCTGAAAAATGATACTTTAAGCGAAACAATGTTAAGCAAATCCAATTTCCCCATAACAATCAATGTAAATAGGGGGGTTATGTTCCAGGGAAATTTTATTTAAACAAACAATTTAATACTGTACACAGCAATGATGATTGTGAAGCTTGGTTGAGGTGGTGGAGTCAGAGGGTGGGATTTTTCCCAGGGAATGCTTTACTGCTAAATGATGAACTACCACTCAGCTGAGCCCTCAAGGGTTAACACACTCTTGTTAACATAGCCTCACGCTCTACAAGCCAGCACGAATGGAGGGAGGAGATACAGCATGGCAGAGAGACAAAAACTGTGTGTGAGAGTGTTACTGACAGATCCACACACACCCCGTGTGTGAGAGAGACCCACCCGCATTGCTCCTTTAAGTATGCTGACCCCACTCTAAGTACACTGCCTTTTAAAGTAGATCAGCAAGTTGAGACAGCAGCTGCTGCCAGGAAGCTCCCTCCTTCCTGAGCCCTGTCATGCTCCCCCTCCACTCTGTGGAGGAGCAGCGGGCAGGAGAGGGGGAGGACACACTGACCTTGGGGCCCCTCTTCCTGCACAGCAAGCAGGAGGCTCCCGGGAGCAGCTCCAAGGCAGAGGGCAGGAGCAGCACATAGCAGTGGGGGAGGGACAGCTGAACTGCCCGACACTTGACAGTCTGCTGTGCGGCTGCTGCACAGGGAATTTAGGGGGGCTGCCGGTCCACCCTGGTTCCACCAGCTAGCTCCAACGGGCTGCTCTTTCTGCAAGCAGTGGACAAAGCAGGTGGCTGCCAAACGAGAGGGAGCATTGTGCAACTTTAAATGAGCATGTTCTCTAATTGATCAGCAACGTAACAAAATAAAGTTAATTGGGACGATGTTAAGTGAGGAGTTACTGTAGTTAAAAAAAAAAAAAAATGTTGTGACTAAAGCAGCCAGTACAGGGACCTTGTTCTTATGGTAGACATCTTCCAGCACCACAGATGGCTCTGTAGTATCAAGGCAGTAGGCTCCATCTTGGCAAAGACCAACAGGACTTGTGCTCAAAGTGCAGGTCTAACAAAGGGTATTAAATGACAAAAGATGATGCTGAAACAATGCTGAGGATTTGACTTTGCTGTTTTTAAAGTAGCAATTTCATTCTAAAAATACTTTTCAAGCACAGATATCTAGAGCCTCACAAAGAGCTTCAGGTATTAACCTCATTCTACATTTGGGGAAACTGAGGTAGATGGTGACTTGCTTAAGGTGACAGGGGTCAATAACAGAACTGGGAACTGAAACTAGAGATCTCCTGACTCCCAAACCCAAACTTTAAGTAATTCGTATAGCACCTATTGCAGTAGTAATTCTTGGGACATTTAGCTACCAGTTCTGCCCAACAGAAACTACTTAAGTTGCAACATATTATAAATGTTAGTTTTAAGAGTAGCCTACAACAAGTGATGCTACACTGAGAACCAACAAGACAGAGCCACCTATTGTTTGAGCCTTTGAGTCTGCTTGAGACTTGCAACATGTTCAGAATGAAAACATGCTAGATCAAAGAAAGACATCTCTATGATGTACAGGGATCAACATCAAAAAAAGCCCACACTTCTCTTCTTATTTTATACTATCTCATTGAAAAAAAAGGGGGGGGGAGATACTGAATGTGTTTTGCAGTATTACTCAAGGCAATCCATTAACCCACACAGTTTACATACTTGAGTTTCTTACACAAAGGTCAAACACATGCAGCAACAACTTTACAGCTACCATCTCCAATCCTCTCTGCAACCCCTTTTCCAATATCATGTTTTCCCATCTCTTAACTGCTATGACCTTTTTCTTGCTTTGGGCCTAATCTTTCAAGGGGCTGAGGACCTCTCTCAGTTTGGAACTGTGAGCAACAACAGGAGTCCAGGAGGACATTTCCAGATCAGGCCTTTTTGTATGCCCCAAACTCATCAGCTCTCGGCTCAGCCATAGCCGAGAGCATAACATATTTAAACCACATAACATATTCAAAACTACCAAACCACTCCCAAAATATCACCATTTCCCCTGCAACCTCACCTCAGGAACTCTGGTATCTGATGTCACCTTAATTTATTTTACAAATTTGGGAGGCAAGTTTGCAAGTGATCTCCAAAATATTGTTAAATTCAAAACAATTCTCCACTGAAATTCACATGCATTCCTTAAATCCATGCTTTAGTAAGTGCTTAATTTGTGCCTCTGGGCTTGGCAGTTCATAGCCCTGGGACCTCTGGGCTTTCTGCATCAGTTATGAAAGTAACAAACTTGCTTGAGCCCTGGCACCTCTTTCATTACAAATTAAGCACTGGCTTTAGTCTCTCCCAAAATCCAAGTTAAAGCTTCAATTTACCATAGTCTCTCTTCAGCAGTACCTAGAAATGGACACATCTACTAAGTCTCCATAGCCAAATCGTCACTTGTTTTCCACTTTTGTCAGAATTCAGTACCATAATCTCAGTAGCACTAACAAAACAATCAGATCTTACTCCCTTGGACTTAGTGGTCAGAATACGAAGGAACTGACATATTGGTTCAGATTAATTCATCCACCAAGCCTGATGTTCTGCCTCCAGCAGCAAATAACTGATTTTTTTTGGTTTGCTTTATCTGAAAAAACTCCTAGAACATACATGGGCACTATGCAGTATTGTTAGCGGTTGGTCCTGGATGGGGTTGAGGAAAGAGAAGAGTGTGACTTCTCACTCCAGCTGTAATAAGATTATCCCCAGAAGCATGTGATTTTTGTTACCGCTTTGTTCCTATATGGCTCATTCTTCCCAGAGCATGCCTCTGCCATATCACATTTATTAAAATATGGAGACCACAGTACAGTATATAAACAAATACATAAGCTAGATGAGCGGTTAATATATAAAATGTTTTTGAATGGTGAGGTACCATACATAAAGAAAGCTGTACTGAAAAAAAAGTACACAATAAGTAAAAGTGCATAATTCTAATCACATCAGCTTTTGCATAGCTATTAACTTTATTGCCATGTTCAAGCACACCATGGTATAATGCATGTCCAGTACTCCATGAAATGGTTGTGAACTTCTGATGCATGGTGCTTTCCCGCACCAAACCCGTATCATTGCTGTTTAGTGTGTGTAAACAGAAGCTTCCCTATATATTATTCTGTTCCAACTCTGAACCAAGCACTAATTGCACAAAAGCTAATTACAAAAGGCAGAGTTCCTATTTACATCTTGATAAGCATTGATAATGGGGAAAAATGCAGAAAGACATGCTTTATCGGTGAAGAAGAGTGTTCGTAACATACAGAATTTGTAAGATTTACCCAAACATGACATTGATTCATCAAAGATCTGACAACATTTTCCACTGTAGTCAGTCTCTCAAACATTTGCAATTCAGCCACAGAGGCTCATTTGCCACAGAAACTTGAAATAACTGTCAGTCAAGGAGCAAATCTTTGACATCAGATTTGGCGTAAGTCAGTTTTAAATCATAAACAAGTTATGGGACACAAAGAATTCAGGATTTACACTTTTTCCTGCCAGGACTCAACAACTGGTTGTGTGTGTTTTCACCTGTGCAGGTTATTAATCACAGACCTTTTTATACAGTGTATGGAAAATACCTTACTGAAGGTCTGAGAAAAGCACATTAGTTACTTCACATATTGTGCACTCTGCATTTGGTACTGCTAATCATATCGCACAGATTGACATCACAGATATATCACACACAAATGCAGACTGTTGTAATAATGGAAACAGAAGAAGCCATAGTTAGTCATGTCAAGAAGTCTGCAAGTGAAGTTGCTAAATAAACATTTATCAAGAGATTGTACTAGCTTCTATCACTACATACATTCAAGATTCAAAATTTTAAATAGAGAGGTTCTCGCTCCTCTTTTAATACTAGCATAAAACAAAAGGAAAAATGAGCTCCAAGATACTGCTAGAGCAACATTAGGACTCCGACAAGTTGGAACTTTTTTGCAGTTTGAGGCTTAAAATGAACATACCCATTCTGACAGCATGTACTTAACACATCCTATTGTCTCTTGTGGAAACACAGTACTTACCTTTGCACATCCCACTAAGGAACATACAGAACCTTACATTTTATAATCTCATTTTTCTTTTGTTTGAAAAACACTCAAGATAAAACAAGCAAATATAAACAGAAGCAGCACAGTCTTCATAGATGCATATAACTATACAACAGGAGCACTTCCTTCCTCTTCCTAACAATAACAGCCTTACAAACAGCTATTTCACAGTAGAAAAAGAAAAGTCAGACTGTACCTAGCCTTGCAAGGGTGCTTACTCAGGGCATTCCAGGGATTAATAAACCCACAGGAGAATATCCTCCTTTATGTTGTGCTGGGTAAGCAACTGCCTAACAAACTGTTTTAGAAAATTTAGTGAAGAGGTGCTGAAAGGTGCTGGTTTGACAGCCTTGGAGACTGAAGTCCTGTATTTAACCACAGAACAGGTACAACACAAGTACTGGTGACATAAGTTTGCCCATGCCTAATATCTTGATATGGAAAGTATTCCAAAAAGGAGTTCTGTATCCATTGCCTTGCCCATGTTTACAAAAATTCAGAGTCATAATTCACCACCAGTAAACAACCACGTTGTCAAAAAGTGCCAGTGTCCTGGCAACATTAAGTGGCGATTTACAAGTCTGAGTTTTGCTGGGGCAGATGCATGCCCAACCCATTAAGGAAGGTGGCTACTAGTGCCCGTTACAGTGATGCTTTTGTAGCGTGGACGCTGGGGCACTACAAACCGTACCCAGACCAGCACCCTGGGCAGGGCCCGTGGTGTGACCCACCAGGCAGAGGGCCTGCCCACCTGCTGACTGCGAGCGCAGGAGTTTGCTGCCGCACAGCCCCGGGGGTGCACGCTTGGAGACTGACCGCAGGGCATTTTCCCTGCGGGGGAAGCGGCTGCCTGAGGCGGAGCCGGGATGGGGCTGGGTCTGACGGGTGGCTGGTTTGCTGGCAGCACTTCAGTCTCTAGCGGTTCCCCGTCCTCCCTGTGCCGGAGGCAGGGCACAGCCCGGACCCCGGGGGGAGGGCAGCGTGGCCCGGGAGCTGAGAAGCAGTACGAGGCACCGCAGGAGGCGGCAGGCCCAGTGCCCGGAGCCGGTTCTTACCATACACCAGTTTTTTCATCTCGTGGTATCTGGCCCATAGGTAGGACTTAGTGTCGGCGCCCTCGGCAGGGCTGGGCTGGCTGCTCAGGGGACTGCCTGCGGCCGGGCTGGGCTCCGCGGCTCTCCGGGCTCTGCCAGGGACCGACTGGGGTGGGGACTGCCCCGCAGACTGGTGCTGAGCCCTTTGCTGGCCCCAGCCCGCCCGCCTGCCCTCGCCGGGGCCGCTGCTGGCGGCGGAGCTGCAGCTCTGGCAGAAGACGGCGGCGGCCAGCTGTAAGCCAGCCCCGTTACCCTTCCACAAGCCGCTGCCCGCAGTCTTGAAGCCGACGGCAGCCATGGCCTCCCCGCGGCTCCCCGGCAGGCGCGGAACTTAAGACGGCCGCGAAGAACCGCAGCCCTCTGGGAAGGGTCTGAAGCCCGCGCGCCCTCCCATGCACGGCCGCCGGCTCCGGCCACCCTGCAAGCCGAGCGCCCAGCCAGCCGCCCGCTGCCCGGGGACCGCGGTAACTAACTCCGCGCTGCCAGCCAATGAGCAGCCGAGCGAGGCGGGCCACGCGACCAATCCTCGATTCTGCAGAGGAGCCAGCGTTCGGGGGCGGTCTCTCCAGACCAGCAAGTCCCGTCTACACCGCAGCCACATGTGGGCCCCAAGGCTGCGCGGCGGCACGGGACTTGCAGTTCTCCCAACTGTTTCACTAGGGACCTGGTCAGGCAACCGACGCGCCAAGTACTACAGGTCCCATGAAGCATTTCGCCAATATAGCTGGAGGGTATTTAAATATTGTTTATTGCAGCTCTGCGGTAGCGATATTCAGGGCTTTGCGTGGTTGGGGGGGAGGGGGTTTGGTGTGCGTGGCAGCGTGGGGGGAAGGGGATGTGACTTCCCGTTCGTCTAAATTACTATTTCAAGGAAGGAATTGGAACTCAGTAGCCTGAATTATTTCCAACTAGATTAACCACAGAGGAAAGCAGTAAAGAGAATAATTCTTCCCTTACACGGGAAGATGGAGTAGATGCATACCATCTCCATATCAATTTCTGCGGCCCTATCTATATTAGGGAACTTAAGGGAAAAGCCTATTAGTGTTACCACCAGTTCAGCTGTACTGCTGGAATCTCTATTGTAGACAATATTCCATCCTCCTCATGCATTTTTACAAGTCAGCAGATTTTAAAGCTGTGTAAAAAAAACAAACAAAAAAAAAAACAACAAACCCTGGAAGTTGTTGGAGCATTGTGTACACTAGAACTCCACTGGTGCTACCATAGATGCAGCCAAAACAATTTTTAAACAATTTCAATTCCATGGCCTATGAGTAAGGCTATTTAGTCATGGGCATTTTTAGTAAAAGTCATGGACAGGCCACAGTCAATAAACAAAAATACACAGCCCAGTGACCTGTCCATGACTTGTACTATATACCTCTGACTATATATTGCACATATTTGGTCCAAGTACAGTGGTATGTTAATTTATTATAATGGCGCTGGATTATGTATGTTATTTTTGCAGAACAGGGATTGTAGAGGTGCCCTGTTAAGTAAGGACCAGATCTAGATGTCCATGTGCAAACAGAACTCTATGTATCAGTTTGAAGATTTCTAAAATGGGAGGTAGTATAGAGGCAGACCACTGATGCCACTTTAGCCCTGGCAGAATGAGACCAGTGAGACCTAGCTATTGTCATCATAGCTAAGGTACAACAGGACTCAATTCATAATTTACACAGGCACTGAATTAAAATGGCATTCCCTTTACACAGATCTCCAAAAGCTACAAAACATCTTTTGAATTCTCAATGGTCTTAGTTCTATCCATGTATAAACTCAAAGCCCTCTTGACATATAGGGCACAGAGCTCAGGAAGCAGAGAATATCCCAAAAGTGAAAATACAGACAGGCACCTTGAAGAAAAAAATGCCTGTCCCAAAACCAAAATTGTCTTAGTTTCTACGCTGGGGTTACTACTGCTTTTAAAACAACTTAATGTTGGGATAGAGAGGGAGGTTGCTGTGTTTTGTGTATTTCATTCTTCTACCTCAAGGATAAGCTGCTGCTCAAAAACCCCAGTGCAGTAACTGGATCATCTGAAAATGAAAACTGGCCTCTTGCCAGTTTCCTTGCACAAGCTAGCCAAATGCAATTGCACCTTCTACTGCACATGGATGAACTCTCTCTGAAATGCAGAGTCAGTGGCCAAGCAGAGCCAGAAAAGAAATTTAAAAGTGAGATGGATACATCATTAACCTTTTCTGTTATTTGATGGGGTTTACAAGACATAGCAATGGAAAGCCACATTTCAATATTAGAGTCTTGTGCAGATGTGCTTGGAGTGCCTTCTGTACAGCTTCGAAGCTTGGAGCAGGTGTACTGCAGAAAGTAAACCAGTTACTTTCAAAACAAAATATTTTATTGGTATCCCCAAAATGGGGGAAAGAGGCAGAGCCATCAGCTCTATATCAGAGGTAAACATATACTCCTGCTCAGGATAGGATTTCAGGTTTGACATTCTCTGCCCATTTGTCATTGTGCATCACTGATCCATTGGCAAGCTGCTTCACTGCACAGTACTATCTATCTCTTAGGAGGTTGTTCAAGGTGTCCAGCAAATGGGACGCCAGCAACCACTTCCTCCCCGGGGGCAGTTTCACCAGGTTCGCCGACTGGCAGTTCATCCACTGGGCCCAACTCAACTGCGTTCCCCTCAACAGAGCCATCCGCGATGGCAACCAGGACAAGCGCTGCAGGAAGTGTGGCTATGCCAATGAGACCCTGCTCCACGTCTTGTGTGGATGCAAACAGCACTCCGGAGCCTGGCGGCACTGCCACAATGCCATCCAGAACCAGCTGGTGAAAGCCATCCCGCTGTCCCTGGGGAAGATCACCATTGACTCCGCCATCCCTGGGACAGACAGCCAACTGCGACCCAACATCGTCGTGACAGATGCAGAAAAGAAGGTCCTCATGGTAGATGTCACAGTGCCATTTGAAAACAGGTCACAGGCCTTCCACAAGGCCCGAGCACAGAAGGCGTTGAAGTACACCTCGCTGGCTGACACCCTGAGAGCCCAGGGCTATGATGTCCAGATCCACACCTTGAGTGGGCGCCCTGGGTGCATGGGACCCCCACAATGAGCTGGTACTGAGAGCATGCGGAGTCGGTCGACGCTACAGCCAGTTCATGAGACAGCTCATGGTGTCCGACACCATCAGGTGGTCCAGAGACATCTACACAGAACACATCACAGGTCACCGCCAGTACCAGGTCGAGTAACCGAGAATGACGACCAGGGAAATAACCCACTTCCTTCCCTGACACCCCACCCATGTACTTATTCTCTAGACCAATACTGACTTAGACTCTTAATACATACCATGGGTGGGGTACCCAAGGCCATTTATTCACTGACGCTTTAAAAACTCCCACACCGCAATCTGGATCTGTGCTGGTTATGTGATATGAATGTACCTCGTGAACCTTGTAATCAATACTTGCAATATCCTGTAACCTAACCCTAACCCCAGATGAACTGTACCTTCCCTCTTAACTTTTGTAAATTTGATTTTAAACATTAACTTCAATAAAATTTTTAAATCTCTTAGGGTTAATTCAGTTTCACTTCTCCAGGCTGACATTTGGGGGGGGGGGGGTGTTCCTCAGTCTAGGGAAAAGTATGTGTTAATTTGCTTATTTGAAGATACCATTTGACTAGATTCCTCAGCTTGGGTCTCACACCTCCCTGTGAAGCCCTGGAGTCAACTCTTCTCTCACCAGAGCCTTGAAATCACAGGAGGGGTTCGGTAGTAACCAACAGTCTCTCCAGTGAAAGAGGCTTTTCCTGGTCTGCTGCACAGGTAAGCAACACAGAAAGTTACTCAGAGAATGAGAGACATTAGCAAGTGGGACGAACCCTGGCCGAGGGCCCCTGACGACAAAGAATGCTTGCAAGGGGGCAACACCCCCTTTTAGGGCCCACACTCTGGCCCCTCGCTTGAGAGCCTCCGGCAAGGGGCCAGCACCCCAGCCCAAGACGTAGCACCCGGGCCCCTTGCCTGAGAACGATCGGCAAGGGGCCAATGCCGGGGGCCCAGAGCCTGAGAGCCATCGGCAGGGCGGGAGAACTCGGTCCCTCACTGGACCCACCCGCCGCAGGCGGTGACGGAGAGCAGCGCCCCACCGCAGTGCGCTCGAGGGGGCGGGGCGATAAGCCCCAGACCCACAGGGGCTGAAGGAGACTGGACAGAACACGAGGCGGCGCCACCACAGCCACTGGCGCTCTCTGTCTCCTGGTAGGCCCCGCCTCTAGGCGACAACCCCCTCCACAAACCGCGCTCCTTAGGCCCCGCCCTTTCCAGCCGCTCTGACCAATCAAGCACGCGGCAAACCACCCTCCTGGATCACGTGCCCGCTACGTTTCTTCTGCCTGCTGCGGCTGCGCTGTCTTCTTCGCGTTCTCTTCCGCGCCCGGATGGGACGGGGTGTGGGTCGTCGTCCTCCGTGCGGATCGCGAGACGCCTCCCCCGATTGGCTGCACCGAGGGGGAGGAGGGCATGTGCGGATTGGGGACCGTTATATGAGTGACCGTTGGGGGCCCCTGAGACCGCCACGCAGGCTGGGGGAGGGTCTGGGGCTCCCCGGGCAGGAACTCGGACAGTGGCCTGTAGGTTTGTTCTTTGCGGGGTGGCAGAGGGCCCCTCCCTGCCCCACCAGCGTGCTTGGGGAGAGGGACGGGGGTTAAGGCGTCCCCCCTCCCCCGCGCTGTTAGCTCCAGCTGGAGGCTATTGGGTGTGGACGGGAGTCGGGGTGCGTGGAAGTAACGCAGCTGGGAAGACACAGGAGGCGAGAGCGGACCTGACTCCTCTCACCATTGCTCGGCTGCTCCTCGGGTGGGTGGGAGGGAGGGAGAGAGAGAATGGTGTAGTGATGAAGACCCTGCTGCTCTTGTTTACTGTGTGACAAGCCTTTCCCTTCTCCCATGTACACCCCTCAACACCGTAGAAACAACCAGGGATTGCAAAAAGAAAAGGAGGATTTGTGGCACCTTAGAGACTAACCAATTTATTTGAGCATAAACTTTCGTGAGCTACAGCCACAGTATGCATCCGATGAAGTGAGCTGTAGCTCACGAAAGCTCATGCTCAAATAACTTGGTTAGTCTCTAAGGTGCCACAAATCCTCCTTTTCTTTTTGCGAATACAGACTAACACGGCTGTTACCCTGAAACCAGGGGTTGGTTGTGTTTGGGCTGGTAAACGCTTTATTTGACTCCACAACTCTTCTTTCTTTCAGCTTGTTTGGGGGTGAGACCCTATTGCCATCCCTGAAATGCTGGTGAGGAGAAAAATAAGATACCTCTTGCAGCTGGTGCCTGGAAAGCAGCACTTTGGCATGTACAGATTCCTTCCTTTCTTCTTTCTCCTTGGGGGAGCCATGGAGTGGTTTATGATCAATGTCCGGCTTGGCGAAGAGACATTTTGTAAGTGGCAGGAGAGTATTGTCAAGTTGCACATATTCCACTTTTGGATCCAATATCATCTTCTCTGGTGAAGTGGGATTGCCCATCTCTGCAACTTGCACACTGTTACCAATGATCTACTATCCAAAATACTCTACTATTCCAGGATGCACATTTCATTTTTGTGACCTATAAACTACAGCTTTTATTAACTAAATCCCCATAGGCATGCTAGAGCACACCAGTGCTATTTTTGTTTACGTAGCAGCAGCTTTCATTAGAGTTAGTTCGAAAAAATTTAAAATCCAATTTAAGATTTTAAGTAACAAGCAATTAGCATCCACTTTAACAAAGAGTATCCTTAAACTTTAAACGCCCATTACATTTTTAAAAATCTGAAAACTAGTTGCTCTGTATTTTATATTCTAAGACTTGCCATTGCAGGTTCTGTTTTTGCCTGAGACCAGCTGAAGACACTCACCTAAAGCCCTGTCAGTAGTAGAATCAGAACCATCCAAGCAAAGCAGTTTGTCAGTATGAGGGTAGTAATCCAGCATATTGAGTGCCACACTTTTAATCCAGCTGTAATTTAAGATAAAACATTAATTCAGCTGTTGTACACCTGAAAGATTAATGAGTTACATTAAAGTGCCTTCCTCTCAGCAAGTAGCTGTTTACCCAAGTAAACTCTATGAAAGCAATGAATTAGGTTTTTGTTCTTTTTTTTTTTAAATAAAGAAGCCTCATTAAATTTGTATATAGGGGCATTTCAGAAAGAGGAACTAAGTAACATTTCAGTGTTGCTGTTTGGTATGTAGGAATACTTTCACATATCCTGATGTTTTCTACATTTGCAAACATCTAAATATATCATTTCCACAGCTGAAAACTAATATATTTGCCCAGTTCGATGTCTCACATTAGGTGCTTTTAGTGGGTTGGTTGGTTTGTTTTGCATGTAAATCTTCCATTGGCACTACTGCTGTATGGTAAGGTTGTGAAGAAAAGCATGTTAATTAGAAAGCATCCTTTGCATTTCTGCAGATGAGTTTACTTTCTTCCATATAACAGGAATGTCATATACCTAAATGATGTTGCGCTAAAGGCAGAGCTGGCTCACTTAATTCTGCAGTTTTACTTGTTCACAAACTGGCTGTTTTTGTGAAAAACAGGCATACATAGTAAAACTGATAATTAATCGTTGTTTTCCATTGCAGGAACTCATCTGGTCATGGGTATTTATTATGAATTAGAAGTTCAGACAGGACCATATTAAGGCAACATGGGAGCTTAGGCATTCTGTGGCATGAGTTAGGGGATGGATAGGTGGTTTCTAGCTTGTGCCTGCATACCATGGCCATGCCCTGTGTACCATGCAGCTTCCTCTCAAGTGGCAAGTGCCACCCAAACAAGATGTCCGCTGGGGGGAGACAGGCACCACCACCACCCAAAGGAGGAAGACTTCAGTCTTCATAAACCTGGAGGGTGGGGGTTGCTAACACCATTCCAGCAGAGCTGTGATTGAGCTGTTTTAATCAAAAACCCCCTTCTCACAGTCCTTTGCTGGTGTGGTGTCACTAGGGCCCCCCACAACAGTGGTTTTCAGAGTCAATGCTTCATTCTGTGGAGCAGCTCACGGCTGAGCTGTTTCAGGCTCTCAGCACATGCAGGTATACTTTACTGTGTTATTTACACTCAAGTTACATTTTCAGTCTTTTCTTTGTAAGCATCAGATCTAGAAAACAGGTTTTTTTTTTGTTTTTTTTTTAAATGAAGCTGAGATTTTGAAGCCTTCGTGATATTCCAGGAACTAGGAACCTAGGCACAGGCCTATACCTTAATCTGGCCCTGCCTTCAAACAGGGCCAGATCATATATTTTTTTAAATTTAGTTGTTTCCATGGGAAGGTATGTGTACATCATATTTCAGGTATAGAAATTTTTTTTAAATGTATATTCTTTCTTGGGTAAAACAGCAATTCAGGGCAAGATGGAAGTGAGAATTTATTTTTTAAAGAGGGTAGATTAGACTCATTAACTCATTCTTTTAAATTCTTGTCAGCATCTACAAATGGAAACTAGCTCTGAAAGCTCTTAAGTGTCAAAATTCACAAATTTAGGATTTTGTTCTTGGAAGATTGTTTGACTCTTCCTAAAATCTCAGGCAAATAATCAAAGAATCTCTTCACGGCAGATGATGTTTACCGTAGGAAACGGTCGGAGAGACAGTATGAGCGGAGGATGGAAGAAAGATGAATTTTTCACTGAACCATTTTGACAGAAATACCCTGAACCCTTGAATCCTGTGAATCATAGTTTAGAGAATTATAACTCCTGTTAAATGCATTCACAAGACTACATCTCTGCAAATTGGACTGTAATGCACTCATTGCCTGGTCTATGAAACATGGTTTTCCAAAATATTTTGAGTGTATTCTTCCTTCACCCACTTTAGAATCTTTTCCAGTAATATTTTCTGAATAGAAGGGTGAAGAATGTTGTTTGTGCAAAGCTCTGTTAAATAAACTAAACTGAATAAACAAAGTACCACTGCTTTCCTGTGCATGCTGAGACAACTCCCCCTGTAACTGAATTAAGCAGAAGAAAAGTAGATATGCAATTTCCATAGTTAGTTAGTTTTGCTTGTATTGATAGAAACTGCTCTTGTCTCAGATTTGTTTTCTTTCCACTATACTGCTCTTTCCCCCAAATACAATAGAACAGATTTATGGAAAAATAAGCTTGCTACGCTTGGAGTATATTTGAAGAGTCATCCATTTAGGCCTGACTAAATACATGTATCGGTTGCACCAACTGCAGCCACTCTGATGATAAGGAGATGAATATGAGATATGGTCTTGGAAAAGGTTATCTTTTTAGATCCTTAAGTGTGGAGGGACATGCAACAGAAATATATGAAACACTGAATTATTTTAATTGATTCCTGGATCTATTTCTATAGAAAGAAAATACTGCTCAAGGACAACAAGAAGCTGTTTAAAATAATTTTTTGGTCTTAAAGCTACCTAGCAGAGCTAAAAACATTTAATATCAATATACAAAGGCATTTCAGTAATAATGCAGGAAAATCACCCATATCATGTTTTGAATTAGAATTGCCTATTAAAACTGCAGTGCCAAGCCAAAGTTGTGTGCTGCAGTTTGTGTTAACTTCTACAGTACCTGACTTGAAGCCTAGACTTCCTAGCAATGCATTATATTACAACAAAACATTTCCCTAACAAGTTTTTAAATCAAGGGTTATGATTAGGACAAAAACCCAGATGGGCTGTGTACTTAAAACTGTCTTTTGCTAATTCCTTTTTAAGAGCCACATTATACAGAAGTGGGTTTTCATTAATTAAAAAGAGAAGACAACCACTGCCTCAAATATCTCATCTAGGTATTTGATTTTTAAATGCAGGAGAGGGACTTTGTTACAAGACTGAAGACTATCCAGAAATTCTCCATCACCATCTGCCCCAAAGATTTCATTTTTTAAAGGGCTAGCGCCACTTGTGTTTTCAGAAAAAAAAAGTTGATTGCTAAGAGAACAAAGGTATGACTAAGCCCTATTATACTTTAGAAAAAACATAAGCAAAAAATATCTAAGCAACTGAGAAAGGAATGCAATTCAAAGGTAACAGCAATAGGTTAGATTTTTATTCTGACAGAGTTAAGAATCTTTGGACTGTACATTTTTTAGGGCAGACAGGGACTTAAGTCTTCATATACATCTGTAAGACCCTGACCTTGTAAACATTTATGCACATGGTTAACTTTAATATCCTAAGTCATTCTATTAAGACTAATTTGAGGCCATTGGGCACTACTGTAACAGATTACACACAATAATACAAGAATGTTAAGTTTGCAAAGTCAAGCCCTTAATTAGAAAAATGCCATAATTTTACCTCTACAAAATTTGGCCCCTTCTACATGCAAATATATTATGATAGTGTTTAACTACACTATTTTCTGCCCATGGCCTAGCCTTGCATCATTCAGGGCACAGGAGGGCTGGCTCACTGAATTAGCAATTATTCAATATATTGTTTATTCTCATTGTTTAATGTGTGGCCCAAACCCATATTAATTGCACCCTATTCAAATCCAACATTGATGACAGAATTATTCATTTCTTAATTCACTTTTCTATGGTAGTCTTCACTATGGTATCTGAGTGCTTCACAATTATTAATGGATTTATATTCGTAACTCCCATGTGAGATCAGGTGATATCCCCTTTTTATAAATGGGGTACTGAAACAGATATTAACATCAAATGTGTCCATAAACTTCGGTTGCCCAATTTCAGACCTCTGCATTGTGATTTTTCAGAGAGAGTAGTTAGCATTTTGATAGCACTGTATGTTCAAAGCACAGCTCCCACTGACTTTAGTTGCATCTGTGAGTGCTCAGAACTTTTGCAAATCAGACTCCAAGGTCTCAAGTTGGGCAAGCAGAAAGTGAAAACACAATTAGTGGCCAGCTATGAAAAGTTTGTTCTAAAGGAAACAAATCACCGGTGCAAGTTGTCCTTTCAGTTGCCATTGTTTCCTACAGACCCCATGGCTTTCAGTTACAATGGGTCTGGTGTGATCTGGAATCCAAAACTCTGCACACTGTACTGCAACACCTGAAACAGAGAAGATGTCTCACCACTGTGGCTAATTGCCTTAAAGAAAGCAATTATATATTTTTTAAAAAGTGTTAATGTAAGCAGTGTCCCTTCTATTCTAACTTTTTGGTTTAACATTTATCTTGTTTGGTCCAGAGGCTATTAGGATTTTTTAAAATTTATTTAATGGTATTTAGATATTTCCCAAATTAATGAACCAAGTATCATTAAAGTCCTAAATAAACATAGATTTGGGCTTAAAAAAAATCACACAGTAACTCTGGTGGAAGCTGGGGCAGAGTCCAATTCTCACAGTGGTATTCAAATGCCTTAACCATGAGACCCTCCTTTCTGTTCCTGCAATCCTGCCTCATTTCACTAACTCTACACACCTTTGAACTAATGAGGAAGGGGTCCAGACACCTTCAACAGGTCATCAGCAAGGTTGGAGCCTTAAGATCTTCAGCACAGACCTCTGCCACTTGAACTAATGGAGTATCTGATATCAATAGTAGTTTGTCATTCCCTATGTGTAGCAGCACTGGAGGCAGGATAAGACACACACTTTGCCAGTGGGTTTCACAGATATTTGTTGACTGCAGAGGAATGCTGAGATTCAGGAATCTTGAGTTCCATTGAAGGTTCTGGAGGAGAGTATGACCTAGGGCTAAGAGATGCTTCTTGTCTTTGGCCTCTGTCCTTGACTTCCTCTACCCTACACCTCTCATCATAGTTCCAGTCTCCTTCCCAAACCAGTCTCAGTCTTCCCCTCTGTACTACTCACTTGATCCCCAATCTGTGCCTGTTCCCATTCCCAGTCCCAGTCTTCTCTCTCAGCCAGTCTCAGTCTTCACATACATACCCATAGAGATGGGCTCATCATCTGATTTCAGTCCCTTCCCCGCCCATCCTAAGTGGCTTCTAGTCCCCCACCCTTTCCCTTTTCCCTTGACTGGCTCTCAACCCCAGTCATCTTGCCGAGCAAGTCCCAGTCTCCTTATACCAATTTCCTCCTTCTAGCACCCCTCACCCCAGTCTGGATTTTGTCCCTTCTGCATTCAAGTCAGTGAGTTTCCTCTTTCATGCTGCCTGAGATCCAGCATTAAAGAGCACAGGAATAGAAAATTTCTTACCAATAATTACCTTTCTGCTAGCTGGGTCTTCCATAGTTCTTGACATCTGGGCTGCTCTGCTCACTCTTGCAGTTCACAGAGGCAGATCAGCTTTTTGTTGCCACCACTCTGGCCATGCCCCCTCGGCTTCCGCTTGTGGACAGATGAGTTATTCCAAAGTTGTAAAAATTGTATAATAATATTAGTAACAAATACTTCAGAGGTAACTGACCAACTATGTTCAGTGAACCACAACAGAAAAAAAAAAGGCCCATGTTAAAGATCCCACTCAGCAGCTGACCTTTTGGCTCAAGGCCAAGTGGGTAGAATTGTGGGAGAGACTGCTAGCAGAAAGGAAATCATCAATAAGAAATTTTCTATACTGTAACCCAGAATTTCCCACAATTCTCTGGGACTTGTCGAGCAGTGAACAGATGTAGGAAGGGCATAGAGAAGGTCAGAAAAAAAGGAAAACAGTATCCCCTCCCTGCTCATAACATTTGCTCAAAGGCAAAAATCATTTCTAAGCCATCACCTCCAGCACCTTCCTGCTCAGGTCACCAGAGCGCAGAACTGGAAGTCCACCTTGTAATGCTTGCTAACAATGGTAGTAGTTGACCATGTGGCCACCTTACAAATTTCTGCTGTAAATGCATGAGCTATTTTGCACACGATGTCACCAAGGATTGCGGGAGAGTGTCCTGATCACTTCGGGGACTGAAATTTCCAATGCCTTGTATCCTTCCACAATACATAATCTAACCCAGGGGTTCTCAAACAGGGGTATGTGTACCCCTGGGGGTACGCAGAGGTCTTCCAGGTGGTACATCAACTCTAATTATTTGTAATTATTTTTACAACGGGCTACATAAAAAGCACTAGCACAGTCAGTACAAACTACAATTTCATACAGACAATGACAGGGTTATACTGCTCTACATACTATACGCTGAAATATTTATACTCCACTTGATTTATAACTATATGGTAAAAATGAGAAAGCAAGCAATTTTTCAGTAACAGCGCGCCATGATACTTTTGTATTTTTATGTCTGATTTTGTAAGCAAGTAGTTTTTAAGTAAGGTGAAACTTAGGGATACACAAGACAAATAAGACTCCTGAAAGGGGTACAGCAGTCTGGAAAGGTTGAGAGCTACTGATTTAATCCACCTAGCAATGGAGAACTTGGAAGCTCTAAGTTTTTGGCATTTCGGATGGAAGGATACAAACACGGCACCCAAACTCCTCACAAACCCTGTACATTTGAGATAAATTTTCAAAAGCCTTCTAACGTCTGTCTCGCCTCTCCTCAGGGGGTGCTGTGGCCTTGGACAAAATGAAGAGAAAATCACTTCTTTGGAAGCATGGAAGGAAGAGTTCACCTTTGGGATAAATAATTCCAGAGTTCTGAGCACCACCTTGTCTTCATGAAACACACAGTAAGTCTCCTGCCCAGAAAGTGCTGCCAGCTCCAACACTTGCCTGGCGGACATGATATTCTATCAGAAAGCAAGTCTTGATGGACAAATAAAATGCTGACACTTACACCAGTGGTTTGAAGGGGTGGTTTGTCATGGCTTTTAGTACAAGTGGCAGGACCCATCTGGGAATGAGGCCTGATTACCAATTGGCTAATCAGACTGTCCTAAGGAATCTGGCTTCCTGGGGGTTCTCTACCAGAGAACCCATGGATCTTGCAAACACCACACTACTAAGGGCAGACAACTGACATGCAATGATGCTAGTTTGGAGGAAACCTTTATCAAAGCTTTCGTAGAGAAAAATCCAAAATAGCCAGAGTTCCTGGATTCCTAGTATTAGCTTTGTGACTCTGCACCAGCCTCAGAATTTGGTCCAGATAGAGGGCCATGCTTGTAAGGTCACCACTCTTCTAGAAGACCTGTCCTGATGACTTTGGAGGACAAACCTTAGTGCTTCCCTTTCGATAACGAGGCTATTGGGTGCAGCTGGCTTGGGTATGACTGAAGGAGAGACCCTTGTGAGAGGATTTCCTGTCTCTTTGGGAGCTGTAGCGGTAGTCCTAATTTCAGATCTATCAGGTCCAAAAAACAGGGCTTTTTTGGCCTGCGTGGGATTACCAATATTGCTCTCACTTGCTCTCATTTTATTTTCTGGACCACCTTCCCTAATAATGGGAAGGGTGGAAATACATGGAGGAGGCCAGGTGGCCATCCGTGCAATAGGGCATTTGTCCCCATGAATCAGGGGTGCACCTCCCTACTGAAGTACTTTGGTCTCTTTGCATTCATGTGGTTCGTGAATAGGCCATTTGAGGGCAAGCTGAACAATCAGACGATTAACTTGAAGACTTCCTGATTCAGGCACAACTCAGAATTGTTCACCTTGCCCCTGCTAAGCCTTCTAATTCGTGTCTCCCTTTATGTGGACTGCCCTAAAGAAAAGAAGGTTCTGTCCACTGTATGATTAACATCGTTTTGGCTTGTAGCCCTGGGTTTCTTGTTCCTCCCTAGGTTGTTCACATAAGCAACTGTGGTCATGTTGTAGGACCTGAATCAGGACATAGTTTCCTTCTAGGCTGGACTGGAACCTTCATCGCACCAGCTTGATTGGTCTTAGTTCTAGACAGTTTATGCTGTAGGTCCTTTCCTCTGGGTTCCAGATGCCTTGAGCTGTTTGGTACCCCAAGTATGCTTGCCAGCCTGAGAATCAAAGGATCTAGAAGGCTCATGGGCATGACCTAGCGGACATTGACCTGGGCTCACCACCATTTTAAAGAGTTGATTACCTGTGCCTAAACCCTCACTTGATCTTTCATGCATGCCGGGGAACGGTCCAGTACCTTGAGGAAAAAGCCTTGAAGGAGCCCAATGTGTGATTGCATCCACAGAATGATCCTTATATGCATAATAAGCAAAAGGTCTGACAAAGTAATTGAAAACAGGGTCTTACAAAAGTGCTGGGCAACCTTAACTTTAGGTAATGCTACCAGATCTGCTTTAATATTGAGACAGTGAATCAAATTCAACATTGGTTGAAGCAGCTACAGCTCTACAGTTCAGCTGGGCCCACTAATGTCAGCAGTAAGTTTGGTCCATTGTCTCATTAAGATCTAAATTAGACTTTATGGCAGATAGAGTAAGTAGTAGGAATATAAGAACTGAGTTTTCAAGCAGGAACAGTATGAAGTTTGGGAAATTTTCTGCTCAAATGGATTGTACAGGCCGATGGCTGTGAAGGGCCATTTAAAAAGTTGACAGACATTACATTTTTTGAGAAGAAATGTTTCCTCTCTTGAGAACCATTAACTTTTGTTAATTCAGTTATTTAAAAACATCACATTGTGTGTCCTGCTGGCTATTTGACATGATTTGTGTTTCCAATTTATGCCAAAAACTTAGATTCTTAGATAGGAGCCCCTGTAATTTTTTAAAAATAAAACTAGTAAAACATTTCCATCCTCATTTTTAATTGTAATTTCAAATGTTAGGTAAAGGTCTTTGAATATCAGGTTTACAGACAGACTGCATTTTTCACCCTTAGTATTCTAATTTAGCTTAATTCCCAAATATATGAGGCAGTCCTGATTTGGGCCTACTTCTAGGATCTAATTAGAGGCCTGCTGTTTATTCTCAGTATGAATGCACACACAAACATTGGACTCATGGGATTTTTTAATTATTTTTCTTTTTTACTACCAGTTTGTGCTATGACAGCCTGGGTTGGTTTATATCTTACCATGCCAATCACCACTGGTTTGCTTCTTTTGGTGACTGCTCTTCAGTTCTTGCTGATCAAAAGATCATATTCCACATGGCTCAATATTGGATCCGTATTGTTCAGCATCACTGTCCTTGGCAGTACAACCCAGGGATTTCCTACTGTGTAGAGGACAATCTGAATGCTGTTGTCTACTGATTCTTAAAACAAAACAAAAAAAAAACCACACTCACTCTCACTCTCTCTCACACACACACACACACACACACACCTTCTTTCCCAAAGTCTTGATAAAATCTGGATTTGCAACAGTCAGAGCTGCTTGAAATAAAATTTTAACAAAAGTCTTAATGGGACAATCAAACCTGGTTAATCCAAATCACTTTGCAAACTATTTTTATTCAAATTAAAAAGCCTCAAACAAATTGATGGTACATACATGTTATAAGCCTGGTTATCACTAACATTTTGGGTACACAGATGTAAGGAAAAACCAAACATGGATTAACCAGGTCCGAAAACATATACTGAAAAGTCACCAACACCAACTTTCAAATTTTTACACAAACAGTAAGTTTTCTCTTGAAGGAAAGGGAGGGATTGGGGGGAGGACTGGGGAAGAGAAGATGAACAATTAACGGCCTCCAAGTAGTTTACTAAAATACAGATTCTAAATTAATCTATTTTTCACTCTCACAGAAGCCAACCATTTCCCATGCATCCTTTTTTTTTTTTAATTTTAAAAATTTCATTTATGCCAATACAGTAAATCACGGTGAAATACAAATTATGGGTTCAAATACTCCCAAAGAGAGGCATGTCTTTTTAACCATTCAGAGTTAGAAAATAATTCTAGATTGTAGCCATCAAACCATAAATCCTAAATTTTACTGCACTCTCCATTGAAATGCCCGCAATATACAGAGACATGATTTTGAAATAAATAAAAAGTTTAATATAATTGATTAGGGCCAGCCCAGTGGCCTCATGGTAGTGCTCTGCACTGCCATGCAGGAGACCCAGGATTTGGTTTACAGTTCCAATCTCTTGCTCCTGGGCCAGGAGGAGCGGTGAAGGCTCCCTACGGTGGGAAAGAGGCAATGCTGCAGGTTGTTCAACACTGACCTTTCTGACAAATTAAAGATCTGAGATGTACAGATTCCAAAGGGAATCCCATCCAGTGCCCAAAAGAAAAATTAAAAATAAATAAAAAATAACTTAAGTAAAATTAATTCCAGGCTCTTTGGTGTAATTTTGTTAAATGTCTAGCTATAAGAGACTCTGATTGTAGTGATACAGTTCATGATGGTTCTAAATACTCAAAAATTAGGACTTGCTGCCTATCTGATTCAGCTCAATGTCCTGTTTTTGTTGCTAAAATCTGCAAAGCTTATGGTCATTTAAATGTACATTAAAATGATACTATACATGTTGGAGGTTTAATATATTTGCAAAATGTTTTACATTAAATTTAAATTTAGAGTTGGTTGTTTACAAATGGCAGTAAACTAAACAAAGGGTATATGTGCAATACTTGTATTACTTGTAGGGTTCAAATTTACAAATCACTTCCCTCTCCATACTGTTTCCCTTTCCTTCATATTAGTATCATGTCTGAAGACCTGGATCTTTAAGTGACTACCAGAAAATATGAAATAATATTTCCTGTAATTACTGAAAAAACTAACAAATAGTGTAAGATCAATCACAATTTATACTTGCACATCACATTTTCCTCATCACTACAAAGCATGTCACTGAACTAGGCACCAAAATGTTGACTATTTTAAAGTGAAAATTTGCACATTGTGTTCAAGGAAGACTTTTCTATTTCAGTGCTTTTTAAAATACATTTCCACATGATGAATATTTCACTCTGTTAGATGAGAAAATATCAGCAGATTGATTCTTTTGGATACATGTTTCAGTGATCACCCTAGTAGAAGATTTTTAAGTAATTTTGCTTTCCCAAATTTTTTTGTTTGCTGAATATCAAAATCATTAAAAAATAATTATGTATCATAAAAGAATTTGGCTCTGATAAACAACTTTGCAGTCAAAAAGTTGTTTGTTAATTTGTTTTTAACTGTCTGGCAAGTTCTGAACAGAAGGAAGTCACAGCCCTGAAATGTGGATAGAACACACCATACGTACCTAGTGATTAAGAAGAAAAAAGGTGCAATGCAAGCAACCTATTCTCTCCCATCTATAAACCCTGGTATACACTGTGTTGATTTTACACATGCTGTAGTATTTTATTTTAAAGCTAGAATTATATGTTCAATTTCCCTCCAGCCATACTACAATACTTTCATTATAGTGAACTGAAACACTTAAAAAAAAAATACAAAAATCTCTTATAATACCAAATCATTAACAGAACATATGTAGATTTTAAAATCATTTTAAAATGAATCAGCTGCAGTCTTTCCCCCTCTTTTATTTACCTTCCAAGATTTAAATTAAGTCAAAGTTTTGCATTTCTCTTGCAAATATTAATGAACCTAAACCCATGCAAGGAATGCAGCTCCCTACCCTGCTGTACGTGTAAGTGATGTCACAGAACCCTGAATGCAGGTCTTGGCAGATAAAGCATTTCACCTTTCAAATGCATTTATTTGTGATTCAGTTTGTACGTGTATTCTGTTACTGATCTGGGATCTCAATGGCCATTGTCAACACCATCAACTAACTGGACACAGTTGGACAACACAGCAGTAAGCACATCTGTGTCCTTTCTACACTAGCATTTCTACTGTTGCTACAACCAGTGGAGCTGCGCTAGTGGTTAATCACAGATCCAATTGTTGCTAGTGTTGACGCACCCTTTTCCTTTATTTACATAAAGCCTTTCAGTTCACATCCAACTGGTATTTCTGCTGGAAGTGGTTAACACACACAAGCACATGTACACACATTCTTCTATGAGGTAAACTATGACTAATTTCACATTCCATTGTATTTTTCAAACTAATCTGTAAACGCTTATTTGTTTTGCTTTTTTCTCTTTTTTATACAAAAAACTGATGGCATTCGATTCTCAGTAATAAGTACAAGAAAGATGAAACCTTGACTACACTTATAATCAAATATGAAATTGCCTTTTAAACAAAGGGAACATATGCAAAAAGTTTTTGTATTGGATAAAGTCAACGTAATATAACAAAAAGTGAAAGATGCTTATTAAAAGTGTCCTTATAAAAATGGTCTTGCAATGTACAGCAAAATGCAATAAAAATTATTGTTGGTTATCTCTCCCCAGCCAGTAACTAAAACAGCTATTGTTCCACAAAACTCTTTATATGTTGGTATCAAAGGAAAAAGCAATGTATGTGATTAAACATTTTCTATGTTGTATGCTTGACGGATATTGAGGGTGTCTCGTAGCATCAAGTCTCGAAGACGCCACAGTGCATCTGCCATTGTGGTATGGGCCCCTTTACTTTTCAACCAGTGTGAAGGAAGACGGCTCTCTTGTTCTTTGGATAGATGGACATCACGTCTTCGTGCTGAAAAATTAAGGAACAGCCTATTTTTAAACTGGTTTGCCTGCCTCCCCTCCAAGATTTCCCATCATATTGGAACAACATGGAATACAATTCTACTGTATGTCTTCCCTTTCCCCCCACCCCCGCATCTCCAGTCCCTCAAGGATATACAGAACATTTAAATTTATTCTTTATTACACTTCTAAAATAAAGGAATTAGTTTACTGAGTTTTGGTATGCTCATCTTATATCCTTAATTTTTGTTATGGTTGCATGCATGTATTTTATTATTAAATGATCCATAGTTTTATTAAAATACCCTCTGTTTCTGTACAAGCCATCTTTACCTATTTTAAAATGTAAAATAACAAAGTTGGATAAACAGAGAGGGACACACTTGTTCTCTGTTGCTGAGACTGAATTAGTTGAATAAATATTGTATTAAACTTGTATGCTAATACTTTTATTCCAAAACTTTGTTATACTAAACTTTTTTTTTAATAGTACAACTTTTATTAAACTGTTATACATTCAAAAGCCTTTGGAGACTTGATGGCAAAAACAACTGTCTTAATCACTAAATCTTTAGCTCATATTTGATCTGTGATTCATAGATCAACTACATAATCATAATCAGTCCTTATCAAGCAATTGCTCATGTTACAAAGCCAAAACAGGCAATTTGGAAGCTGCATGAAGAATGAAGAAACTGACATTGCCATCCCCTGCACTAATGTCCAGTGAATATGCGGAAGGATCTATACTTTAAATGCTGCTCATTTACTATAGCAGAAACATACATTCTGATCAGGTAGTATCCTTTTAGTTTAATTAAAAATTAAGCTAAATTTTAGGTTTTTAACAAGTTCTCAGTTAGATCCACAATTCTGATAATCAGTATACAACATGTTCTGAATTCCGTAAAAATATAATTAGGTGATCAAATAAAACATATTTTAAAAAATTAAGCATCCATTGGTAGCAAGTTTAGGTTCTGATCCTACCACTAGATCTGTGTGGGGAGATTCGCATTTACTTCAATGGTAAAGATTTGTATGGCTGCAGAGGTCAGGCCTGTGCAGATCCAATTTCCAGGATCAGGGCCTTAAATCAATACTTCACCCTCTACAAACACCACATTATCTCAGATAAAATATTCACATCATCTTGAGCATTGCTGCAACATCTGATTTTTTTTAAAATGTAAATTACGTAAGAAACTCTTTCAACTCTTTTTAAAACAAGATGTTGCAGCATTTCACAATGGCACCTGGAATTAGCAAAAAACTGTATTGCCTGCTTTTGCTGAGTTTAATGTAAACAGCAGTGCTGAATTTTTTTTCATGCTGTACCTCAATGTATGGTCAATTAATATTTCTGAGGTCAATAGTGCATCCTTAAAGGGACACAGTCATCTTGTTATTACAGCAGCCAAAATAGTATAAACTGACAGTCAAGGATCTTTTTTTCCCCTAGTAATTTCAAGCTATATTTAAGGATGCTGAGTTTAAATATAGTCACCTGACTTCCATTAGCTTTAAGAGAAGTAGCATGGACAAATAAGTTTTGTGTTTAGTTCAGCCAAGTATTTCCTGCTACACTCTCAAAGCATCAACAAATATCCTTTTTAATCTACAATTGTTTTTGTAACTGATTACCAAGATAGGACTGTGATAACCAGTATAAATATAGATTCAAAATAATAAAAAATGTATTCTATCGCCCAATGTCTTACTTTAGTGTAGAAGTCTTACCTGAAAGGGTCTGGTCCCACTTGCTAATACTATTTGATTCAGCACTAAGCCCCTCAATATATTTCAGGTAGGCCTCAGAATGAAGAAGCCGCTGTGTCTTTGGTGGAGGGGAGACAAACATTGGAGTTGTGGGCTGCTGTATAACCTGCTGACTTGCTTGGCTTTGACCAGGGTATGGAGGTGGTGCCTGCTGGCCAGGTGGCCCAAGCATTCCCATCTGAAATGACAAATGATAGAAGAGTGAGCATTTTTTTTTATTCAGCTGCACAGATCTCCATGTAAAAACGTAACCAGGTAAAAGGCAGTGTGATGACTTTCCTGTTTTAACCCCATATCTATCAAAGGGTGGCGTTTCTATGGTTTCCAAAGAATGCCAAGAAATACTGAGATAAACACGTGTCCCCCACAAGACGTGCAAGAGGCTAGTCTCTTAATTCAGCATCAGAATGAATACCAGTTGAGATTTAGGCCTGGGCAATTCAATGTATAAAATAGAAAAAGATTTTCAGGTGAAACCTCCACAAAACAGGGCTCCCTGTTTTTTCAATGAGATGCACAGGTACAGGGACTGTCAGAGTTAGGCAATTTCTAGTATTTGTTTTCTTAAACTAGATGGTAAGCTTAGGAGTAGGAACTATATCCTTATGTAGCTGTACCACACAATGGGGCCGCGATCCTGTTTGGGGACTCTGAGCACTTCCATAATATAAACAACAATCATCATCATGCAAGAATCACTAGTGCACGTAAGAAAATCCTGGTTCATGATTGGTTAAAATCCATATGACAGTAAGTTTTCATTATTTATCTCCTTAAAAGGTCAACAATACTGAGTTCTGGAACAATTTTGATCAGGTTACATATGCACTTTACTACCTTCTGACTGGCTCACAGATTAAATATAATTCTAGAAGTCCAAAATCATTTCCCCCCTAAAACGTTAGAATTAATCTAGTGAATTGGATGCCCAATGAACAATTGGCTTATACTAATCAATGAAAAGGATCATTTGATCATCAATAGAATCTGACCTGATTGTTGAAGAACCAGATAGTGTCTATTGGTTTTATGAGTTTTTGAAGAAATAAAGAGGTGCAGCCTGTTTATTGATGTTTAGAAACAGAGCAAGAAATCTTCTCGCAAACAAATAGGTAAAATACAGGTCATCAGCAATTACACAGTGCACAGAAATGACTCACATCAATTAGGACAGGAAAAAAAGAATACTGTCTCATTTAAATTGCAGAGGGCACTTTGTTACAATTTAATTAACCAAATTAGAATCTGGCCAAGAAACACAAATACTCTTCCTATGGGATCTTCAATGACCAAAAGTGGTGAGAAATGCCCTGATTTTACATCTCATTTGAAAGACAAACTGCATCATAGCACTCACTACTAGCACACTGTGGAGACATTGGTTCAATATTAACTCAGAGAATACAATGGAATATGACTTAACATTTCAGAAAGAATGTAAATTACTTACCGGCTGTCCAAAGGGACTTCCTCCTGGTGCCGGAGTGCCTACCATGGAAGACACACTTTGGCCTATAACACCTACATTTTAAAATATAAACAAAATTAGTTTTATTTCATTTCAGTAACCAATGCCATTTTGTCTTTTATAAAGATCTGGCATCATTATTTAACTGATCATCATATCTTTACTATTGAAATTAATTTTATTCACCATAACGATACAACACTGCCTGTCATAGAAAGTTTCTAGATTTAAAAAAGGCATGATACTGAGATGCAGCCTGCTCAGTTTAAAACTCTCTTTCCCCAATCCCCACCCTTTTTTTTGGTAATAATTAAAAAGAGATTCTATTCTTTTCTGGTTTCCATTTTGCCCGTTGCACAGTTATTGTCTGACTAAATCTCACCATTCAAACTATACACCTCTCTTATTTGAAAGTAATCATCCCATCCTTCTTTTAATAATTAAAAAAATTATATATATATATATATATATATATATAGATTTGTTCCATCCAGTGTCATCCAACATTTCCCCTACATTCAACATTATAAAATGTGTTCAAGCAGCAGCAAAACCATGCAATTCCTTTTTTAAAAAAATGCTACTGTATTATATTAGTCTTCTAATAAGAAAAGCAATTTGTGATAAACATTGAAGTGATAAGATTAGTTTACATAGTCTTAAGAGTAAAACAGATTAACGTTATCCACTTATTTTTTAACTTTGGAAATTACATATGATAAAGCATTTCCAATTATTTGGATAAATATTTTACACATTTTCCCTATTACATGAAGTGCAGCAGGGAACAGACCAGGTAAGTCACACTCAAAGATGAATTTACAAACCTAATTGAGAGCTGTCTGGTTCGTGACATTTTAAATGAAGATGACTGGGCCTGAACAGATTAATGAAAGTTGCTCTTGATGCTGTTCTTTATATTTGTGTCGATGCTTCATCGTGTCATAATCAAATATAATTAATTTTCAAATTGAAAATGTATGCATACCAGATGTAATCTGCATGCAGTGTTCTACATCGGTGACATTGATTTTAAAAGATGTGCCACTGCAATTTTTCACTGGCATTTATTCTTAAGCATAAATTGAGCTCATTTTAAAAAACTCACAACATCCCTGTATTTCAAATGTACAAAAATACAGTAACAGGTAAGAATTCTTCCAATGTAAATAGTGTGATATGTCAGGGATTTTTGGGGGTTGGGATGGAAGAAACTTCTCTTCCAGCACCTGAGAATGGCCCCTCCCTCACTCTACACTGTTCCAGATGAGATTCTGAGGACCCTTCGGTCCAAGGTCTATTATTTCTTCCTTGAATCTCTATCCCCTCAGTTCTAAAATGCTGAACCTATAATGCTCATTTCTCCAGTTGTGATAATGAATAACTGACCTCTTAAAGGTACACACCAACCTGGCACAGTGTGGCATCCACTAAACCTTTATACTACTACCATCCTGCTCTTAAATTTCACCGACTTGATGAGCAGGAGATGCAGCTGCATCTTGCGGTCTATCAACAAGCTACAATACTAAACCCATTAATGTTATGAAGTTAATGTGAATCTTGCACACCAGTTTAGGATGCAGCTTGCATACCTAATACTGACCGAGGTTTTTTTTTTTAAAAAACCACTTACATTCAGATACATAACCATGTTAATAGGACTTCAGGTAAACATCTACTGTAGTTGCAAATGGAAACTAAAAGGCAAACAAAATACTACTTTCTGTTTATAGATTAACAGCTTAACTACTGAACGTGTGCAACATTTTAAATGGCAGCATTGGAGTGTGCTGTGGGGGGCAAAAGGGGAAAGAAGCAGTAGTAAAGAGTATAAAAGAGGGTAGTGACCTGCAGTCCCAGAACAGGAATGAGACAATAGTACTATCTATACATGGCATATCCCCCGCTTTCCTAAAATATAACCATTCATCTTTTGCTCTGCTCAGAAATTTAAATTTTAAACGTGAAAATAAAGACAAATGGGGAAAAATGCTGTTCTTTGTCAATGAAGATTTTGACTGATTGATTTACTTCACCAACACATACTTCAAATAAACCTTCTTATCAGGTCTGGGACATAAATTGTTGAATCACTAGCACTGAAGGCTACTGTATACTAACTTGTAAGATTGCAAACAATTTTATAATTAGCCTTATGACTGGACATTTTATAGATTGCAAAGTAAGGGTGAGGACTGCCTTCAACTTTTGTATTTGGTGAATAAATAACAATGACAATTTCTAATCTTATCATATGTATATGTAATTGATTATCTGACCTACTGCTAATACACAGAGATATTTAGTCAGTTGTGTGAATTTAAACTGACTTTGAATATAATTTTTTAAAAACCAACAATGCACAGATGGAAAGGATTTCCACCAGACACTGGCAACAAGAAATCCCACCTATGAATCTACTAAAAAATTATTGTACATTCTATTTAAATACAAGGATAAGAACTAAGCCGCTTTCAGGGTTTGAAGCTACTGATAAACTAATGCCCAAATAACATGATTTTGACTAGTCATATTTCACCAGGTAAATCTTTTGTTGCTTGTTCACAATATAAGTTGTTCTGCCAACATTTATTAACATTCCATTAAGCTCAATGGACAATTGGGATATACCTGGTATATTCAGCAGCATGGCACATATGTTACAGTTAGACATACCTGGAACATTCAGCAACAGTCAAGCAGTTAAGCTACAAACAAACAAGTTTCAGATAACTTCTGTAACAACTGGTTAAACTGTGAGAACATGAAGATGAAATAATGAGTGAATGTGGACATTCTTACCCGGTGGTGGGATGCCTGGGATGCCTGGCATACCTGGCGGAAGTTGGTGGGGTGGGGGCACCCCAGGGTGAAGTGGCTGCATGCTGCCCATGCTAACAATGCCATCAACTGGGCCCTGCAAAGGTGGCAGCACTGGCGGATAGCCACCTATCATGCCTTGAAGGACACAACAAATTTCAAACATGCATCAATAACATGCAATATGATCTAAATAATAAGACATGCACTACCCACAAATAAGCACCTTTAGTACAGCAGGACAATACTACAATTAGTATCTTGCAAGAACGAACAAAAAATAAAATAAAAGTTATAAATATGAAATGCTATACTTTGGATGAATTAGTATTTAGTGTATTTGTAATGTTTTTCATGGGGCAAAAAATGCTCAATGTTCAAATACATGTTAACACAAGGAATACATTCAGCCACAATTAAATGTTTCTAATGTGAACAGTTTTAACATAGCATTAAGTTCTGTCACTCATATTCGAATTAACAGCAAAACACTCAAGACATCAATTTTTGCACATCCATACTTTGTGGGATAGCTCTGTGGCCAAACCTAATTGCAAGATAAAAAATTCTCTAAGCATTTTTCTGTGCTATGCATGCAGAATTCTTCTATCAAGACTATTTATAATGCATACTCTTTAACTCAATGTAGTGGCATGTTTTTTTTTTTTTTTAATTACCTTCTATACAACCTGAGCAAATGTTTAAGTGGAAGTTAAAAATCTGATCACTCTGGATGTGCTGGGACATATCAACCTTCATCCCATGCAACCCCACTGAAGTCAGTTGATTTACATGGTGCATAAAAATCAAGGCAGAATTTGACCTCTGATGCTTCATAGGCCTCATAATAAAGAAAAAGATACAATGAAGAATATACGGGACCATCTGCTAACAATCTCAATCTCTTGGGAGTGAGGAAGACCCAAGTACCGTACTGTCAGTAAGCAAACCTGAAAGGCCATGTGAAAGGTCTGTATTATGTTTATTAAGCCCTAGATTTTTAACTTGCTGTTTCCAGTCCCTTGCAGTTTGTTAATTTTGCATGGTATGTTGTCAGAGAGCTAAGGAAAGGTGTTTGTAATACTATGAAAAGATAACTGAGGATAGGAGAAGGTTCTAAAGAACAGGAGATAAGATTAAATATTAATATTGGAGAATCTACAGGGCATGCTGAGAAAGCACCTCCAGAGTCTCCATTACACTGACAATGAACAACCCATATAAAAAATAACTTTAAGAATGCAGAGTTTTCTGGATTAAGACCAACTGATAACTCTCAATAGCTCTGATTGACCACTCTCTCTTTAATAGAACTACTGGGTGTTCAGGAGCAAAGGGTATCTGTAGCTGAAAAATAACTAGCAGCTTGCTCAGAAAACATTGTGACAGATCTGAGAAATGTCAGCTTTTTTTCATGTTTCAAGTTAAGCCAACAATCAAGAAATAACAGTTTGGTCCCATTCACATAATAAGTTTCTTTAGGTGAACAAGAAATTTAGCTCAACATTTAAATTGTAATAGATGTCCATTCAAATATTTTTAAACTTGTCTCTATGAATTTATCAATATATTTCAATGCAAATTTTTATTTTTAAAAATTAAAACCACAGACAAAAATATCGATATAGTAAGTGGTCCCAAAGTAGCTAAAAAGTTCTACTACACCAGCTTGCAGTAAGATCTTCAAGTCAGTCACTTGAATCTTTTAAAAACTTTCCTTTCAATTACAGAAGTTTATTTGTACATATACTGCATGACTTCAATGGAATACTTACTCAATAGCTGATTGACTTAATATACTGTAGTGAAATCTGCATTAAGGATAGGTTCCAGTAGCCCAACCCATGGTTTATGTGACCGCTTCTAATATCTCAATGTGCAATTTCCACTGCAGTTTTGGTTAGTAAAAATAAATCTAATAGGTAACCTGCTTTTTTTTTTGCTCCTTGGATAGCTGTTTACATCTTCTGAACTGTACCTTCCCCCATTTTTCATATAAGCCACAGTTATTTACAGAAGCTCTTGTATATATAATTGTACATGTGACTAGAGATTTGTTTCCTAAATGTGTATCTTAGAAAGTGCTAGAATTTCTCAGCCTCAGATGCTCTACAGAAGCCCTGTAACTAGTCCCACAGGGTTATTTCATGCAGATGAAAGTAACAGAACTGAATATATGCTGTCCTTAATTTTTCTATCACCTCATCACTGGCTGAAAGGTTGAGGAAGAAATAAGTGAAATCTCAATTTATTTATTTAGACATTTTCAAATAAAAGACTCCTGGAGACTGGGAAGCGGATGACTTCATTATCAGTTGTAAGGAAAATATTTGGAAGTATTTTGCATGATATAGTGAAGACACACTCTGGAAATTCATTTTTATCAGTCTGAATTATGAGAGGATGGTCTTTGTGTTTGAAGAACTCACCACAAGAGATAAAGTAAACAGTGAATATTATGTGCAGAACTTAGATTTGTCACAAAGCATTTGTAAAGGTTTCACAAAGGGGATTACTAGCTATGAAAAAAAAGACTCCCTGAAAAAATGTAAAATTGATGGTTAGTATAAAGACATGAGAGGCTGAAATTTGTAGCTTTTCTTGCTTGTATAAGATATTCTCCAGGTAAAATAAAGGTGGCAGTGGGGAACTCTTGTTTATAACATATGCAAATGATTTAGATAAGAATATCAAAATGTAAGACAGCAAAATCTGCTTAAGGTATAACAACTAAACATAAAAAATGAACAACCAGATTCAGAGAATTTCAGAGAACCACCTGAATTTATTAACAGGACTGGGATACTAGCAGAAACATGCAATTTAGTGTAAACAAATGCTTTGCAGTCTGGATATCATAAGCCAAATACGAAACATGTATTTAATTGAACATCCATGCAACCTATTGACCAGAGAGGAATTTAGAGGTCATAACAGAAAATAAAACTACAAGCTGTCAGCTTAAAGTATGGCTGCAGCCTAAAAAACAAAACTGAGAACAAATGAAGTAACTCGAATGCATTAAGGGAGAGATAAAATATACTTTAATTGTATGTTCAAAGCACTATTTTTAGAACTTGACTAAACTAATGTGATCTTTTTAATTAATCTGTGACAGAATTAGATATTGGAGAAGGAAAAGACCTAATACATACCCCTGCCAATGAAGCATAGGTTCCCTTAATATATTCTCCAGGGCTTTGCCCAGCCTTATGACCTAATCCTGGAAACATTTAATACCGGCATAGTCCTACTGAATTCAGCTGGAATACGACTGCTAATCACAATACCAAATAGTACAGATTTGTGGAAAAAGCCCTAAAAGTGCAGTTCTATTCTGTGAAGTGACTTGGTAAAAATGGCAATGTGGGATTTCATATTTATTGTCTCAGTTATCCCAGATCAAGCTTTTTCTGTTTACAAGCAAAATAACCTTTTTAGCTGCCAAATCTGCAAACTCATCCTAGAATCTGAAAGTCAGGCTGGATTTTTCAGTCTCACATGTCACCAACAATAAAAGATTTCAAATGGAACCTACTTAACACTTCCATTGATGATGCATGCACTAGAAGAAATCCAGCTCACTTCCCTTTGCAGTACTACCAGGAGTAAACATTTCCTTTAATAAGCAGAGTGAACACAGATGACGGAATACAAACAGGGAGCAGCTCTACTGAGTAAGGAGGAACCTATTTTACAGCCTTTTCCAGAAGAATATTAATGACTAGAAAGTGTAATGGGGGGGTGGGGTGGGGTGGGAAATCAGGATAATTTCAAGTTTAAGTATATTTATTATGAAGAAAGGCTGAAGAGGTGGAGCTTTTTCTTCAGTAGGAATAAAGTGACCCAAGAGAAGTGTTCAGAGTTATGAAGGGGTTTGATAAAGTGGATGAGGAAAAAATGGTCATAGCTCCTACTTTTTACCTGCAACAGGTGTCAACTGCTGATTGAGCATTCCCATTGGTGTTGGTGGCGGCACCACCCCCATAAGAGCCCCGACAGGAGTGCCTGCCCGGGGGGAGGAATTCTGCTGCTGTTGCTGTGCTGCTCGCTCTCTCTCCTGCTGCTCAGCAACTTTAGCTGCCCGCTCTGTAAAAGTATTTTAGATTTTCAGTTCTGTTTTGTAACCCAGAATTTCAAAATATTATCTGTTCATTAAAGAGGACTATTAAAACACTGGCATAGTTTAGTCTAATATAAAATAGAACAGATTATTCTACTCATACAGCATATAATTTGATTTCATTTGGCTCCAGCTAAAACTTTTAGAGAACCTATCATGAAAAATATTCCATCAAGTTTTAAAAATGTGAAGTTTTATTTGATTAAAAAGTTAATTTTAAAAAGTCAAAGAACAGATTTGATCATAACACCAGTGTTACCAACATGATAGCAGCAGCCCAGCACTAGGCCCGGTCCACACTAGGAAAACTGGGCAAAACTTTCCTACTTTTCATACTATTGGCTCAGCTAAGCCAGCAGTAGCAATGTTGGGAGCTCTCGTGTAGATGTGCCACCAGCTGCTGCTGGCATTTTAAGCCCTTTGTCCGTTAGATTTGCCCCAAGCAAGATAAGGTCATAAGAGTGTTTAAAATACAAGTGGCAATCAGTGACTCATCTACATCGGGGCTCCCCACGTCCATACTACTGGTGGAGCCGAAACAGTGGTAGCAAAATTCTTGCAAGATTTCCCTAGTGTAGATAGGTCCTTAGTGTTTTAGAACATAACAAGCAGCAGATGGATTGACCAAAAATACTTCCTCTGCCTCTCCCTTTGACTTCTCCCTTTCCCCATCACAGTTCCCTTATAGCCATTTCCTTTTTAGCTACAGATGTCTAACTCAAATTGTGCTGCTCTGTAGAAACATGTGTGTCCTTCGTATTGTGAATCTGTTTGGTACCTAGATCAAGTTTCTCACTGCTACTATAAGAATAAAAGCTTGACTGTACAGGAATCTGATGAGAAGACAGTTTTACATGGAAAAAAGGGGTATTCCAAATGCCCACGCAAGGTGCTTTTTGGGCATGCAAGTTACTGATTTGTTTTCTCTGAATATTATATCCTACTGAAGCAATGAGAAGCAACAAAGAATAAATGAATGCAGCATATACCTCTGTTAATTTTAACAGAACTGAATGGCGGGGCTAAAAGTTTTCTTGAAGTTGGTGAAAGATGAAAATTGTTACTAAAAACAGCAATAAAGTGTCAAATGAAGCTAAGAAGTTCAGCAACAGGATTAAATTATATATGCTACTAAAACACTAGCTTTTACCAGTACAGAAGTCCAAAAGCCTTTATCATACAACTGTGTTTCATGGGTAACTTGTTTGTGCAACCTCTAGAAGTATATAAATACACTGAAAGACCAGTTCCATTTCTTCTAGGCATTTCCTTCCGTGTTTTCACCAATCATCTCAGGAAGGGATGACGACGCATATGAACTCCTACATTTATTACTGGCAACACATATATGATTGAGAACAGAGAACACAAGCCATTTAAGGGGAGATGCCGAAGTAGAGAAGTGGACACTCCTCTTCAGAGTGATTAAAGAATTTGGAGAAAAGACAGATCCAGCTGTTCATACTCTCCTTTAGTTTTGGCTAGTTAAAAAATGATCAGATAGAAGAAGCCCCTTAGACACTCTGCTGAATTACCGTTAAATTTTCTATTTGACCATAATGCTAGTAACTTCAACTTTGGAACGCTGAGTCTTGAAACAGGACTGTGACCCACCCAGTACGGGGCAATGCTACGTAAAATCTGTCTACTGACGTCACAACTGGCACAGATCTAACAGATGAAACTTACAATTTACAATATTGTCACAGCAGTGCAATAATGGTGCACAGACTTAGAAAAATTCAGCTGGGATTCACTATAAAGTTCAGTGACTCCAATCCCAAATCCTTCAGACCAGGGTTTGAAACACAATTTATAAAGCAGGAAGATGCCCCTCTGCTTGAACTTCACTTTTCCTTACAATGAGTCTTTGCCTCATTCATAGTGCATATGTACAAAATTCTTTGCAGTGCGGCTAAGTTAGCCATGCAGACATGTGCAATGAGTCTACTTGTGCTTAAATATTGCTAAAAATTGTACAATTTATACCCCACATGTGCAAGGTTCCATTTTCAATGGGTCAAACTCAGCTAAATCCAAACTAATTTTCACCATAACGCTGAAAGACACTTCTGAGGTGTAAAAATCACACCAAATTTTAGCTTTCTTTCCTCTATTGCAGTGTCCACACTAGCACTTGCATGAATTTTGTGTGTTTTCATAATGGAAGGAATGTATTTTCTCCCACCCACACATACTCTAAGCAAATCAGGTCAGATGTTGTGAGCTCCCCCTCAAGAAAATAATAAAATCTAACTTTGGGTAGGGACCAAGTCTGGCAAAGTTCAAGTTTAAACTGAAAGCTTTGGAAAGTTGTAAGCAAGCAAAATAAGACGATTAAAATGGAACTACTTACACAACCTTAACTATAGTGGGCATTGCTGCTACTGCTGTATTACAGTTGTGTACTCTCCTGGAAAAGCAAATAATCTAGCTTCTCTAATTAGAATGTTTTAAACATGCTAACCATCATACTGTTCTTGAGAGGAAGGACATAAGAAGGGACCTGACATTTCTCTCCTATAAGGTGCCATGCAGACCTATGGTGATGTATAAACAAACTGCAGCCTAGGAAAAATGTCATACTGTATGGTACATTCATGATGCAACAGCATTACTATTTCCTTTATGGAGTTTTCAACAGATAACCCTCAAATGACTAAATGGAGCCTCATTACGCTCTACCCCTGCAAAGAGATGCTATGGAAAATCCACGGGTGGGGAGGGAGAAGTGATGTCATGCAAATTTTTAGTCTGAAAACCAAACCTGCTTTTGAGTTATGAGCATGCCAACAAAACACTAAGAAAAAGCAAACTTATAACTTAACTTTTTTAAAGTAATATTTGTTCTAAAGCCAAAACCTTATATGCTAATTTCCTGCACTAAGTAATTTATTATAACAGTAGTGCTATATACTTCTATAATTTGTGCTTTATAATGGAAATGCTGACACATTCTTAACTATAGCAGCAATAGTGAATACCAACAGAAGAGATTTAAATGATGGTTTATCTGTACTCAGGCAGGGATCTCTTGAAGAGTGTCAACTGTGATTTGAGTTTGATTAAAAAGTTCCAAGACTACTGATGAATATCAGGTAAGAAAAATAAAAAAGACTTATGGAGTTCTTTTCTGCCTGGACTCTTTGGTCTATAGAACATTCTAGGATTCATTTAGGGAATAGGATATTTCAACAAAATCAGTTACAACTCTTGGACAATGCTAAGGTTCAAAAGGTTATATTCCCAGCATTGTAACGGATTAGGTATCCTGAATTTTTATTCTATTATTTTTGTCCTACTTTATTTTAGCCCAATTTTAATTAAGCAAAAGACTTCTTTTTCCATTATCTTTCATGCCTTCTTACCTGCTTCCCATGCTTTGAACAGCCCCACTCTCCTTTTCCACAGAACTCTCTTGCTTGCCTTCCTCCAATCCTCTTTAAATCATCACCTCCTCAAATGACTCCTGAGTAGGTTTCCCTCCCAACTTCCACCCCAGCAATGTTATCTCCATACCCATCCACTTCTGAGTTGTTTCCTTGTTTTGTGTGTCTCTGTGTTCAATCAAAAATACTTTGTGGCAGAGACACACTCTTGTACTTCTAAAGTACAGGGTTCATATGCTGCACTATATAATTAAATTATACTAAGATATTTTCTATTTCATTCCTACAGTTCATTACCATGAACATTTATTTAAACCTTTCCACATACGAAGCTACAAACAAGACATTCTTCCTTAATAGTTAAACTTATCTGAATGAAATTACTGCATCTCTATAGAAAGGAAAAAAGCAGACCAAATATATGTCACTTTAGTTTTCATTTACCTTCATATTCTGCTTTCTTGGTTGCTTCCAAGTTTCTCCATTCAGTTCCTACAAGCCTGCTGAGCTCTCCAAAGGAGTAGTCTGGGTGCTGAGCTTTAATCACAGCTCTCATCTCACTGCTAAATAGGATATACCCACTCATGTTGATCTTCCTTTTTGATCCCTCCTTCTTTGTGCTGCCCTTGGCAGACTTCGGAGTGGACTGTAAGAAAAATGGGTTATGACCACAAATATACAATGGAATCATCACAAGATACAAAAGCCTTTAAAAACTGTTAGAGCATCAAAATTTCCTGTGCTTCAGTAGTATTTATTAAACAGCTGCCTTCCTTGCAGCCCTCAAAGAGATGTCAGGTCTCAAACTCACAGCTCACTTTATAACTATACAATTGCATGAGGCAAGGGGGGGTTGGGGCGGGGAGCGAGGGGAAGAAGTGTCACTGGTTTTTAACTTTTCCATACATAATGCTGACCTCACAACTGAAATTTGGGAATATTCTGATTGAGAGAACAAATACCATTCCAAGCTGAGCAAAAGGACTTTCAAGATGAGTGGTTTTCAACCTGTCATCCACGGAACCATGGGGGTCCGCTGACTATGTCTAAGATTTCTAAAGGGGTCTGCACCTCCATTAAAAAAATTTTAGCGGTCCTCAAATGAAAAAAGGTTGAAAACCACTGTTCTAGACCAAGAAAGCTTAACAAAATATGGGCCGTGACTTCAGCAAACTGATTAAAGAAGCCAAAAAGGTAAGGTAAGATCATAAGTGTAATTTCATTATATCTCAAACCCCATTCTATAAATATGATTTGAGTAAATACATTGTATTTATGGTTATGGGTCTTACTAAAATTATTTCTACCTTTAATCTTTGGCTTTCCCAACTCCATCTCTCTCTGAACACTCTTTCCTTGTCTTGTTTGGCAGATAAGGTGGGTAGAAAGTTGGTAGATTGTCAGGCTCAACGGGTAGTGATCAATGGCTCCATGTCTAGTTGGCAGCCGGTGTCAAGTGGAGTGCCCCAGGGGTCGGTCCTGGGGCCGGTTTTGTTCAATATCTTCATAAATGATCTGGAGGATGGTGTGGATTGCACTCTCAGCAAATTTGCGGATGATACTAAACTGGGAGGAGTGGTAGATACGCTGGAGGGCAGGGATAGGATACAGAGGGACCTAGACAAATTGGAGGATTGGGCCAAAAGAAATCTGATGAGGTTCAATAAGGATAAGTGCAGGGTCCTGCACTTAGGATGGAAGAACCTAATGCACAGCTACAGACTAGGGACCGAATGGCTAGGCAGCAGTTCTGCGGAAAAGGACCTAGGGGTGACAGTGGACGAGAAGCTGGATATGAGTCAGCAGTGTGCCCTTGTTGCCAAGAAGGCCAATGGCATTTTGGGATGTATAAGTAGGGGCATAGCAAGCAGATCGAGGGACGTGATCGTCCCCCTCTATTCGACATTGGTGAGGCCTCATCTGGAGTACTGTGTCCAGTTTTGGGCCCCACACTACAAGAAGGATGTGGATAAATTGGAAAGATTCCAGCGAAGGGCAACAAAAATGATTAGGGGTCTGGAACACATGCCTTATGAGGAGAGGCTGAGGGAACTGGGATTGTTTAGTCTGCAGAAGAGAAGAATGAGGGGGGATTTGATAGCTGCTTTCAACTACCTGAGAGGTGGTTCCAGAGAGGCTGGTTCTAGACTATTCTCAGTGGTGGAAGAGGACAGGACAAGGAGTAATGGTCTCAAGTTGCAGTGGGGGAGGTTTAGGTTGGATATTAGGAAAAACTTTCACTAGGAGGGTGGTGAAACACTGGAATGCGTTGCCTAGGGAGGTGGTGGAATCTCCTTCCTTAGAAGTTTTTAAGGTCAGGCCTGACAAAGCCCTGGCTGGGATGATTTAACTGGGAATTGGTCCTGCTTTTGAGCAGGGGGTTGGACTAGATGACCTCCTGAGGTCCCTTCCAACCCTGATATTCTATGATTCTATCTTCCTCCTTTCCTTTCGTAGTCTCCTTTGCCCCCTTTCCTTTCCTCCCTCTACACTGTATCACTGGATGATCTTCTCCACTCACACAACTTAGACAATTGTCTTTGGATATGTCTGCATAGCAGCTGGGAGCATGCTTCCCAGAGTGGGTAGACAGACACGGCTGGTTCTACCATAGCTAGCAAGCTAAAAACAGCAATGCAGCCATGGCAACATGGGCAGCAGTTCAGGCTAGCTGCCCAAGTAAAAGTCTGCCCGATCCCCTAGATACATGCTTTGGAAGCTAGCTCAAGTCACCGCCTGTGCCACTATGGCCACACTGCTATTTTTAGTGCACTACCTAGAGCAGAACTACCATGTCTGTCTACCCGGCTCCCAGATGCAATATAGACATACCCTTTATGTTGATGACTAACAAATCTGTCATTCTTCTGATCCTTCGTTCAGTCCTACATCTGGTTCCCTCTTTCTGGCATGTCATTCCGACCTCTCCTTGTGCATGTCCAGACATCAGAACAAACTCGTATGGCAAACTCTGAGCTATAAGTACACCCCCGCAAATCCTTCCTTCTTCCCAAATTTTCTGTCACTCAACAGCACCCATCCACCCACCCAGTCACTAAGGCCCATAACATGGGGATCATCTTTTACTCAGTTCTCTATCTAAGCCACATCTAGATTTTCTAGTTCCAATGTCATTTTTCAGCTTTTTCTCCCTATTCTATGCTCAACTGACAACCATTATAATTTGCATCAATTACGTTTGTTAATAATGGAAAGGTTCATGTTTTGTTTGATTTATTTATTAAAATTTGTTGTTGTGTGGGTCTAGTTCTTTGTTGTTAATTTCATAAAGCCACATTTTCACTGAGACTGTGACAATAGCACCCACTTGTAATCTGTCGAGCACTTCCAAAACCAGCATCAGTAGATTTGATAGATTTACTGCTTTTCTCTAGAGACCTTTGCATTATAAAATGCTTTCTAAGTTTTGATTGAAGTCATTTCATGCACAATTCCACATGCTTAGGGCACCGGGATGGAAAAAACCCCAGACACAATCTTCCTGAAAGTGCTAAATAGTGTAACACTGGAAGCTGGGATATCAATTCTTTTTCAATCAATCAATTATGAAGTTGACGTTGGCTGTGGAGGAATTTCTTTGCGCACTTTGGCACTGTGTTACGTGTTACTTCTTTTTTAGCAACGTCTAAGTAGTATGCTGAAAACTAACTTGAACACAATATTTTGCAGGTTTCTTTTCAGACAGACTCAAGAGCACTAAGTACTTTCTGGGAGTTCATAATTAGGTTATTTCTCGTGTTCATCCAACCATCATGTATTAATGTTAACACTGATTCTTTTCAGTTTCCCTTCAATCTTCCTCTGTTTCTTCACTTGCAACACCTAATAGTGGACCTGTGAGTTTAAATCTGTCTAGAAGTAAAAAACATGAAGGATGAAGAACTTCTTTCATTTCTTTAAACTGCTCATTTGTGCTACACTGAAGGCAAGGTTAGGTTGCAACTTTCTTATCAAGCTCAATGTCTTTTCCTTTCGTTAGTTTTTAATGGCATAAGCACCAGTTAATTTTTTTGTTTTTCCAGACTGTTTGTTTTATTTAAATCCCATCATGGAGTTATATTAGAAGGGAATTTGCTAAATGTGAAGACACAGATGGGGATGGGATGAGAGGGGGTTGAAGAGCATGAAAGACGGGGAAGGAAGGATTGCAGCAACAGCAGATCAGCACAAGGGAGAGCATGATCAGAGTCAAAAGTGCAAAAAGCACTCTGATGACATCATCCATGTCCATTGGTCCCTGATTGTACTGCTTTTGGCAGTGGTCACGCTCCTGATAATGTTCACATTTTAATTTAGAAAAACAATCTTTTTTCATTACTTTAGTCTATTTAATTACCAGTTTCCTATCACTTCATTCACCCATATACTGATGTATGGTAACCACCAAATACATATATTTTTGCAGTATTGATCAGCAGCTTTCACATTTAAAAGTATTAAAATGAGAAAACCACCTAGTGAGTTCAACACTGTGAAGACTGAAAAGTAAGTTGAGCTAAACAACTTCATACAGAAAGAATACATCAGATGTCCTACCCACCTTCCAGAAGTTTAGGTTCAAGCATGCCACGCTGGAATTCACAATTTTACCCACTCCTTATTCCAACATTCAGTGACAGTTGATTCCATCTATTACCCACATACCTTTCTCCACTCACCAAAGACTCTGCTCATTCCTTTTCCCATTTATCAGGTTTTTGGATAGAAAACAATAAAGGTATAGAACTAACAGGAATAATAAGAGAAATGAAGTTCTCACCATATTCCTTTCAACACTTTAGAATAAAGTCTTAATTCACAGATTGAAATTAGTGTCTAATAACCCATATGTTCACAAGTGACTAGTAATTTTCAGTGCCCAAAGAGGCTTATTTTTCAGAGGATGCATGCTCAGTGTTTTCTAAAAAGGTATGAAGCTGAGCACCCAAATATCACAAGTCACTTTTGAAAATTATGAAAAGTGGTATAAAAAAGAAGCTTCAAATATCTATTAGGTTCACGTAAATTCAGAGTACCAGGAGTTCAGTCAATACACACACACACACACACACACTAAAACCCACTAATCCATTTTAGTAGAGGGATAGGTGGAGAGGGACATTTCTCCCATCCCACCACCATAATTCTGCTTGCTTCCTGCCATCAAGTTTTGTAGAATTCTTCACACGATAGTGAAAACTTGCTCTAATTATCTCCCCATTTGAACATATTCCTTAAAAATTACTTAATTGTGCAAAGACACTGCTGCAATGCGTACCATATTAGAACATAGAAGTATCCTGAAAAATTATTCCATGGGCTGTTAAGATTAAATATAAACCTCCTCGGTGGATATAATTACACTTTTGTTCTGTTTTCTTGTTAGGGTTGGGTTGGGGTGTGGAGTGGGATAGAGAATACTGACTGGTATACCATTCAACATTTTTTAAGAGGCATCTTTACCTGTGGTGGAGTGTATGGCATTATATCCAGTTCACTAGTCAGTGGAGTCTGAAGCTGAGGCATAGAAGGTGCTTCAATGATTTCACCTTCTTCTTCTGCCATCTCTTCAATATCCTCTTCACCCCCTTCCAATTCCGCAAATTTTGCTTCTAGCTGCTGAATCTTTTTCTCCAGTAATGGAGATGGCTCCTTCTGAGGGACTATGGGTTTTCTGAGGAAAAGAAAAAGAAAAAAAAAACAAAAAAAACAAACATCCTCTGCATGACAGGTCACTCGTAAATCTTATTCTGAGGGTATGCCTGCACTGCAGCTGGGAGCATGTTTCCCAGCTTGGGTAGACAGACACATGCTAGCTCTGCTCAAGCTTGTGTGCTAAAAGTAGCAGTGTAGATGGGGACAGCATGGGTGGCAGCCTGGGCAAGCTGCCTGAGTATGTAACCAGGGGGTCAGGTGGGTTTGTACTCAGACATGTGTTAGCTCTGCTTGAGCTAGTGCACTAAAAATAGCAGCGTATCTGGCGATAGCCTGGGTGACAGCTTGGGCTAGCTATCTGAGCACAAACCCGCCTGACCCCCCTGGGTATGTACTTGGGAGTCCAGCCCAAGCTGCTGCCCATGCTACCCCCAGCTACACTGCTCTTTTTAGCTGGCTAGCTCAAACAGAGCTGGTGTTGTCTGTCTACCCAAACTGGGAAACAAAATAAATGAATAGTCCTTCTTGATAATAATGTCCATCAATTGGGAGGATAGTTAGGCCTCGCTCTGACATCTTTGCATGGCAAGGTCACACCATATTATTTTGTGTAGATCCCAGGAGGACTGGCCCTTTGAGAACATAACAGCTTTTACCAAAGCCTGGAGTGAAAATTATAGTTCAGTGGAGGAAAGCAAAATGTGAAGGTAGCAGCTGAGATTATTTTTAAATATTTGTGATCAGCCTGATGCAATTTTGAATAGTAAAATTGAAAAAATGGTTTTTTTCCAATAATATTTTACCTAAAGTAGTAAATTTCATCATCCACTACTTTTGCAGAGAGTGAAAATCTCTTAAGTCCTTTAAATTTTTTCATCTGTTTGTCACTTTCATTGTAGCGGCTCTCACAGAGTAGAACATCATTTTCAGAGATCTCTGTTGGTCTACAAGACAGGAAGTCCTTGAATGACAACACAGCACATTTCCCTGCAAAAGTAAGAGAGAAGGGTAATGAACAGTAGTACCCTGTCGCCATAACTCTAACATGAAGTATTTCAAAAAAAGCTGGGAAATTCAATTTTCCACCCATCTCATACATCCTGAAGATTCATGGTGCTTTACTGTACTCAACGGAACACACTCACATTCATTGCACTTTGCTCATACTGAGTTAGATGATCTATCAGAGGAGGGCTCCACTCACACACACAGAACAGAAATCATGACAAAATAAAAAAGGACGGGAGAAATTGAAAACAAAACACTTGGTTAGAAGATAGCTGAGGTAAAAAATGTTTTGGTGGAATCCACCTAACACCACCCTCTTCCCTCAAAATACAGTTTCTTCAAAAAAAAACTGTATTTTTAAAAGAACCAAATGTAGTAGAACCCCGTTTATCTGAGCCTCCATTACCTGGCTCTCCATATTAAATGAACCACTAGCCACCCACGGGGCTCCAGTCGGGGTGGACAGATGGAGACTGGGCAGCAGGGCTCTGGTTTATCCGGATTTTTGGTTATCTGATCTGGCCCCGGTCCCAATTAGATTGGATAATCAGGGTTCCACTGTATTTTTAGAAAGCCTAGAAATGAGCAATTAAATAATCCAGAAAGTCCTATACTGTCACAAAATATTCCATCACTATCATTCAACTGCATTTAATATTGCATCCAAAACACTACAAAAAACATATCCAAAAAGTCAAAATAAATTACTAAGAGTTTAAAGATCCCATTTCTTAGCCAAGGCACCATTTCCATTTACCTCCTAGTATACCACAATGATATCTAGGTGCTTTTTCAGATACATTAGACTGGAATAAAGAAGTCCCTGTGGGCTTCATAGTCTTCTGCTTCCTAGTTATAGAGGTTCTGTATTTTGTTTTTAAATAAATATAATTTGTGTTATGGTGGGAAAACATCAAAGAGAAGGATCTTTCAAAAAGCCCTAAAGGTGAATAGTATGAAGCCCAAAAAAGTAACTTTGGGTAATTTATCCATTCTTTCTCTCTCTACACACACACACACACACACAAAAAGGTTGGGGGGAAATAGACCCACAGACAGCTATAAGCTTAGACTAAAAAAAAAGTACACAGGAAAAGAGTTAGCCAGTTACATTTAAAATTGTAAATAACTACCCAGAATGCAGGTCATTGGACAGGTCTCTTCTAGGTTACTCAAAAACACTTCCTTCTTGTAGAACATTTTAGTTGGCTCATGTTCAGTTTCTTCTGGGTGTATGAAGATTGGGCCAAAGAAATACGCAGCTCCATCCCGTACCCACATCTTCTCAATTCTAAAAAACAACCCAAGCCTCTGATAAAGGAATAAAAGGAATTCCCTCCTATAGGAGCTAACTTCATACAGTAGATGGTTATGAAAGCTGTCATTAAAAAAACGACTACAATAAGCGTCAAAAACTCTACTTTATATGCACTTAAAAATGAGAAAAATATAGTAATTATGTTGGCTAAGTAGCACTTTATTTCATTTATATAATTTATTACTGCTACTTAATTACTGTCACTTAAAGTTCCATGCTCAAGAGGCTTTAAAGCAGCACTGTGCTATCCGACAGTAGTCTGACACCTTCTCCTACATTAGGATAATTAAACTGTGACTGAGGATAGGTGAAAGAAAAATAATCAGCGTATCCACCATATTACTTTTTGGCCTCAAGCAGTCTATAAAACCAATGGATTTTAGTTGTCTAATTATGCTAACTTTATAGCTACAATTTATAAATAGAGAAGAAAATATATCTACCTGCCCACCCGAGGTCGCACTAAGCCATGTGATTTTATAAAGACACAATCCCCAACCTTAAGCCACATATCATTATAACGGAGCTGTTCAAAGTAATGGCAACCAGGTTCTCCATTTGACATTTCCACTGGAACATCTTCTTTCTCCTACATCAACATATATATATTAAAAAGCTGGTAAAATTAGGAAAATTGATTACAAAAGGAAAAAGGTGCTGGAGTATGTTAAAAGGAAACAGGTTTTATTGAATCTTAATTTTAATGGAAATAAGTTAAAAAGTAGACACAAACATCCAAAAACGTAAGCCCTTAAATTTGAAAACTAAAAGGCCAAGCTTACTGGCTATGAAAGTGGTTAGGTTTGCAATTCCTAATAAACAGTTATTGTTTTTCCAGATAATCAATTTGATGGTCCATTGGCACTTTGTTGGTTTATTGATATCAAATTAATTAATTAGCTATCTTGGATGGTTAAAGCAAAACTACAATATTCCTCACTTGGTTTTAGTAAACACGATTACATGGTCGGGGCAACTAAATTAGGCATTTGGTCAAATTACTGTGAGTGAAGGCATTCACTGTTCATACCTTAAATATCACAATTACCACCATACTGCATATTTTTAAAAATGTCATGCCGTTTATCCTATTTAATTCCCACTCTTATATCCAAAACTCACATCATGTCCCATTGTATCCTCAAATCAAAAGGAGCCAAGGGTACTCGGCAGCTCACAGGGGACACTCTACACATGGCAGGATCAGACCTTGTGAGTCTTCACATTCTTGATAAGATTATTCCTTTGTTTTATCATTTGATGAGATAAATCAGAACACACATCTCTAGCTTTTATTGGGGGAGGGATGTCTATTTGGGGTTAACAGTGATCAGCATGTTCCTTTTTTTTGTTTTTAAATTGTGCGAGCGAGCACAGAGAATAATAGGCTCACTCTGTAAATCTAAATATAAGAAATGAAAGACAAAACCTTTTTCTCAATATGTTAGCAAGAAAAATGTCCTTAGGAATGCCAAGTATCAGACTGTCAGATGATTCTAAACCATTAAAGTATCAACTATAAATAAACCATGTTTGACATATGATAAAATGTCACAGAGAAGCATATGATACCACTATGTAATGCTTACTATTCTCTTTCTATTTAAAGAAGACTTGATACCTAAAAACTAAATATAAAGGACATCTGCAATACCAACTAGCAATTGGATGAGTTAAAAATAGATTTTTCTGTCTCACTGATTTGTCTAGTGTTAGGACAGGCTAAAGTAGATGCAATTTTTTAAAATGTGGTTAAGAAAAAAAAAATTTCAGACACAATGAGAGAAACGCAGATTAGTCCAGCACTTGAATACAGTATGTATTTGGAGGTAAATCTGAGAACTCCAAAATTCATAAAAAATCCCCATGTACATGACAGGTTTAAGAGCATAGGTGGCCAGTAGCTAACATTGTCAAGGCACAAACAGGGCTAACATGTATTTGAATCAAGGCTTCAATTATATGGAGTATGCATACACAAATTATATATGTAATTTTTTTTTACACATTTTAAAGTGAGATGTATTGTCATTTCTTATTTATCTATTGATTTAGCTTTTTGGAAAGATGTGAAACCTAAAACATGAATGTTCACATTTTCATCATCTCTGATCTGAAATCCAGTTCAATTCAATATCCAGCTTATCATCTTGCCTACCTTTTCAAGGTTAAGGATACTGTCTCCCACTTTATTATCCTCTAAGGTTTCAGTGTGTTTCTCATCTTCCACTTTGTCTGTATTAGCAAACACAGAAGCAACACGGACCACAGGCAGGGGCACATCTCGAGGGACAAACCTTACAGAGCTAATGGGCATGGTCCACAGTTTAATCTTCTTAAAAGACTTTGTCTTTGCAGAGTAACGAGACTCGCAGACGTAGACATCCTCATCTCTAAAGTTTTCAGGACATAATTTAAAATACTCCTGTTGAGTGAAGAGAAGGGATCATTTCAGATTAAATGTTCCAGAAACATGCCGTGGAGACAGAGGTTATATATACCAGCCTGGTTTTTGTTTTGGCACAGAAGGTACAATCTAGTCACTAAGTTTCTCTCTTTGGGTTTGGCTTTTTTAAAATGCGTGTGTTAAATTCAGTGCAAGGTACCAGGGTGCAGCTCAGGTGAATTACATTATACCACTTCTTATATCAAACAGATATAATGATTATTACAGGCAATTGTTTTCCCAACATTAACTTGCTAGTATATCTGAACTCTGAGCAGGAAAGACCACCACTGAGTTGAGAGAGGAATGAAAGTTCTATGCCCACGTAATCTTTGATTATAACACTAACAAGGATTGGCATAGTGATCGTGTTAGTTACATAAACAAAACATCCACTAAGAACTGGACTGAGCTGATTCATTCTACACAGGCCAAAAAGCAATCAGATCATAAGAACTTTTAACACAACTGACCTGGGTGGAATCAAACTGTGATGCAGAGGTGAAACTCTATATCGCATTACCATTCGTCCAAGCTATCCAGCCCTCCTTCCACTAAAAACTAAAGCTAAACATTTAGAGGAAAATTTTAAGACGTTACCAACAATTTCCCTATCTATCTCTCAAAACATCAACAAATTTGATAATGACGTGTATGTGATTTCTATAGCCAAACTGACACTGAGAAACAAATAATGCAACTTCATGTCATTTTTTCTCTACTACAGAGGAACCACAATGTATCGAGCATTAAGACATAACAGGGGGAAAAGGTTATTTCATACAGGTACTGTGAGAGTCCTTGAGTCTTATTTTAAAAAACAGTGCACAAATCAGTTAATAATTTTACAAATTAGTCCATTTAATCTCTCACCTTAACAAACATTACCACACATTTGCCTAAAATTTTGCTAACGGGAACTTTATTATAGTAATCGCTCTTAAAAACTTCCTTCTCCAGAAATTTTCGTGTTGCAAGATGGAATGTTTCATTTGGTCGATAAAACCAGCAGCCATACAACCATTTTTCTCCTAAAAGCAAAAAACAGGATATATTTTCTATTGCACAAGGAAGTAGAGACAACAGTAGATCGTGTTAGTAATCAAACAGTTATATAACAATATTTGGTATATCCAAACCTCGCTGACTCAAAATAGGACAATGTTTTTCAACTGTTTCAGATAAGTGAGGTTTGGATATGTAAGAAATCCACCTTCTCCTATGGATGTTTGACTCAGAAGAACACAACAGGAATTAATGCCATTGAGCCCGTTTGCCTTGGAGAATCCAGTCTGCAATCTATAAATTGTGACTGTGCAGGCCTTGAAAATTATGCTCAAGGACAAGAAAAAGCCTGTGAATCTGTCACTCCTGACTATTTGAAAATTTGGGACACCCCCACAGATCTTTGGATAACAGATTGTAATGTACATTTTTAACTATAACTCCTTTCCTGTTTTGCCATCTCCTTACTTTTGACAGAGTCAAGCTGTGACTTCACATTTTTCTTATAAACCATGAATGGACACTCTGGTATTATTCAAAATCAGAGAAAATAAATTGTATGCAGACTGGCCCTGTTTATTAACAGTACCATAAAACTTCTGTCTCAATCCTCTTGTATACTGCCAAAAGCAAGAGTTTTGGTTGAATTGGTGCTGACTATGACTCAATTGTAAGTTTGCCCAGAACAAGTCATATTTAACACTGCTTTGGAATTTAACCACGTGTTCTGAAATGATGCCGGCTTGTCCTGTGGTGCACTTGTAGTTTAACTATGTTCAGCACTGCCTCTTATCAGCAATGGATACTTTTCCTAGTTTAGACAAGACCCTTCTGTTCCTCCTTAGCTGTCTCAAAAGCAGTGTTGATGGGTTCTGGAAGGAGCCACAGCTAGCCTTACTAGACCAGAAGGCGAGGGTGTTATCTACAGAATGTTTATAATGTGAAAAACACAGGACATTTAGCACTCCCAAAAGCTCTCCAGCATGCAAAAGCCTTTAAATCAGGTGTTTCAGAAGTAATAAAAATACACGCCACACACGTACGCATGCACACACACACACACTGTTGTGAGCAAAATAATTAAGGTTCCACCCAAGGAAAACTCAAACTGGAAGTTTTAACAAGCAATATTAAGAAGCTGTACTGCACTATTTTCCTGTGTTCTTACCAGCTGAATCTTCCCATAATCGCTCAATGCAAACTATATGAGGTTGCAGGTTGGCTTCTGCAGGTTCCACATAGACATAATCCCCAACATGGTACATGCTGTTCTTAAAGCTGCAATCCTGGCTGTAAGTCCGATGTAAGCTCGAAAGACCAGCTCCTCCAGCAGAATCTTCACTCTTTTCAGCTTCTTATTTCAACATAAAAGGAAACAAAAATTACTAAAAGCCATCTCAGGAAGAGAAAAGAGATTCTAAAGAACAGCACCTTGTTACAATACACTGGCTCTCAATGAGTTAAATCACGGCATCTTTGTTTTGTGACTTAAGCAAAACCTTCCTTATCTGTGGGACGAGGGAAAGAGAAAGACAGCAGAGTGGGAGCACTATTGCAGATTAGTAAAGTTTGTTGACCAGCTAGAGCTGGGAATGGGGCCAATGTTTGACACATTCTTATTTATTATTTGTATTGCAGTAGTGCACAGGACCACACATAGTCATGAATCAAGACCCCACTGTGCTGTAAAAACAATGGTCCCTCCATCATGCTCCCCGAAGGTCAATGAAGGAGTGCCACACCAAATCCAAAAAGAAAAGGAGTACTTGTGGCACCTTAGAGACTAACCAATTTATTTGAGCATAAGCTTTCTTGAGCTACAGCTCACGTCATCCTTTTCTTTTTGCGAATACAGACTAACACGGCTGCTACTCTGACACCATACCCAGTGGATTCTAGTTCCAAGGTATGGTTTGAGCATGATCTATGAGACACCTAGCTTCTCCCTCCTGCTGTTGAAGAGCTGGGCCCAGATCTTCAGATGTATTTTATCGAGGCCTCCATGTAAGTGAAAATGAACTCACTGACAGCAATAAGGGAGGGGAGGCCTTTAGAAAGGTCACCCCTGTTGCCTCTCTCCTGTCCTCTATACCGTGACTTGCTCTCGTATAGCACTGAGCCCAGCTGCAGGGAGTGAATAAAGATGATCACTACTGACCTTAGTGCTGTGGGGAAAGGACAGCCAGCTGCTCTTTATTTGAAGGGACAGGTAAAGGGGCGGAGTGGGGAGCCGTCCTCCCTTCTTAGTGGCAGGGAGCCTGAAGACATCTTTATTCATTCCCCATAGCTTGTCTTAAAGCCATGAAGAGCACAGAGACAGCATGGGAGGAGGGTGACACAGAAGACCTTTACGAAGGCCTCCTTGTCCCACACAATACTGTAAGCTAGTTCCTCCTCAGTACCACAGTTGCTCCAGCAGGAACAGCAAAGGCCTGGCTCAGCAATGAAAGCATTACAAGAGACAGATGTTTTAATTTTCCTTTCAAAACTATAATTACCTCTCTTCTCTTCCTCTCTTTTGAGTTTATCCTCTTCAAATTCTTTGGGTAGCTTTTCCTTTTTTTCTTTCTCTACATCGTTGTGAAGATGCTTGGTGGTGTAGCTGAGTGCTGGTGATAGAAGAATCTCTCCATTCTTGCAGAGTTCATCACGGATTTTAATAAAGAACTGCTGAAGTTCCACAGCGTCCTCATAAATCTCTGAATCAGTCCTGCATGGAAATGACAGACAGATTACAACATGACAATATACCTTATGCAGGAATAAACAGTACTCTAAATACAAACTCATCAACTGTTACATTTAAGGATAAATTACAAAGACTCAATGTATATCAGATTACCTCTTTGTTGAACAGAAGTTAAGTGACAGAAAATTCAGCACATACTGCTCTATTAGCAATAAGCAGATTTCCCCTTAGTTGTCTTTAAAAGTACTTTAATAGTAAAAATTGGAGAAAAAATGAACGCATATTAGTTTTTATTTATCCAATTTTTAAATCACCAAACATCTGTGCTTTACTTTTCAACCAGTAATTAAACAACATACTTCTACACAATTAAGTTATTTAGGACTTATAACATGGCCTGCACCACAGCATTATCAGAGTACCTTTATAGCCTGTTTATAGGGAACTTTAAAAAGTGATCTCTCAAAGCACTAGCAACCTAATCCAGCCTTTTCAAGAGTATTTACAAAAGGAAATGTTTACAAAATGATGCATTATGGGTGCCACTTTGTATTTCTATTTGGTGTTGTTTTTGTTCAGTGTTTAAAATCATTCAGCAGTTTGTTGTTTTTAAATGAAATAATTTGCTGTATATTCAGCCAAACTGTTTTTAAGGTGGGGAGATTAGTACAGTTTTGTTTCCTTATTCTTAAAATAGGACAATGATCAATATTCTATTACCCAATAGAATAGCTTCCAATCAAAACAGCATGGAGTAATCAGAATACTATTTTGTTTTTAAAAGAACAGATATTTGGGTTAATGTTGCTTTTGCTGCCACTGAACATTCAGTGAAAGCTTGGTTATTCTCCTTTTAAATTTTAGTTATTATGAATTACAATGAATGGGGGAGGGGGAGAGGCAAAAAAGACATGTTGGGGATCAACACTGCCAAGTCTTCATATGGCTATACCATTTCACCTCTCTCAGGTTTAGGAAAACTAAAATGAGTCATCTGGACAATTTTTTTTTAAATCCAGTTGCAGGTCATCCTCAAAGATGCCCTCTGACTAAACTGCATGTACTTTCAAGAGAGAAATAATGTGCCAGCCTCTCCAGTAACTAGTACAACAAAAAAGAAAAGCTGATTTCCATATAAGTTGGATAAGCATTCTCATATAGTGCAACTGAAATTCTGAGAAATCACAGGCAACCAGCCACAAATCAAGCTATTTTGTAACTGGACTTTATTGCTTTTGAAAGAGAGACTTCTGAGAAACTAAAAAGCTGTTTTTTTAATTAAAAAGAGTAATTGTACTCATCACCCATTGTCATGCCAGATGATCTTTTTATTCTTTTTAATCGCTTTTTAAATAAGAGATTTTATTACCACCACACGTCTCCTTTCTTATTGAAGTTACAGCAGCAAAACTCTCCCTACACACAGAATCATAGAAATGTAGAGCTGGAAGGGACCTCAAGAAGTCATCAAGTTCAGCCCCTGGTGCTGAGACAGTACCAAGTAAAGCTAGATCATCTCCGACAGGTGTTTGTCCAACGCATTCTTAAAAACCTCTAATGGTGGGGATTCCACAACCGACCTTGAAAGCCTATTCAAGAGCTTAATTACCCTTAAAGTTAGAAAGTTTTTCTAATATGTAACCTAAATCTCCCATGCTGCAGATTAATCCCATTATTCCTTGTCCAACCTTCGGTGGACATGGAGAACAATTGATCATTGTCCTCTTTATAACAGCCCTTAACATACATCTCCAAGTACATTATTTGACCCACTCCACTGGAAAGCGGGAAGCTGTATGTCTGCATATTTTTATTCATAAACCTTGAATAAAAATGATTGCTCTAAATGGGAGATCTACTAAACAAGGCAATTAATATAGCAGAACATGCTGCAATCTTGATCAGGGGCTGCAAAGGCTGACCCTGCAGTCAAACACATTTTTACTGTCTGGCACAGCCCTCCAAAATTTATATAGAAATGTACTAACTCAGTTAAAAATGCAGTAGCCCAATGAAATTATTTACTTTACTGTTTGATGACAGTTTATGTCTCTACACAACATCTCCCCCGCAAAACAACCCATTTCTTGCTTCTCCATACCTCTGAATGGTCTCCTTTTTACCGCTGAGGTCTTCTTCTAAACTTGCCTTCCCCCAACTTTGGAAGATAGCCCTATATTGATTTAACCTTGCTTTGCCAGGGTTAACTTCAAAGATAGGGGCTACAAACTTTAAATGAAACCTTAAATTCTGCTGCATGTGATTGCACCCAACTAGCAAGTTGCTTTTTCCCTAGCACACTAACAGGAAAGTTAATGTGTCTTTTAAAATGGGAATTATTTGGACAGTGATAAAGACTCAAAACTAACTTGACAAGACTAAGGTTTGATACATGTATGGTTTCACTCACCGGTTCATTCTCCTTGCCCTCTCTAGCATCTCAAACATCTGCTCTTGAAACAAGTCCAGTCTCCTGTAGCGATTATTTTCTACGTTCTTTCGGATAATATCAAAGGTCAAAGGTGGTTTGTTTGGGAAGTTGGGATCAACAGCAGGAATTTCAGCTAAGGAGTCACTATAACACCTGCCCTCATCATCCTGATGGCTCATTACAGACACAAAAAGGTTATGGATAAGTTCCTGGATTAGCAATGTTACATTGGGGACATGAGAATCCTCATCTCCTTCTATGTCTCTTTTAGTTTCAAGCAAAACTTTATGTAGGACAAGGGCATCTTTGTAAATCAGAGACTCTGGTTCATTGTAAGTGCAGGCATTATTGAACATCATTACAAAGTCTTCTACCATGGAATCAATGTCCTGGTACTTGTTGGCCATCATGTGACTTCTTATCTTTTCCATGTCAACTGGCTTTTTAATGGTTACATAATAGTCAGGCAGTTCTGATCGAGATGGAAGCCTCAGGAAGATGGCACTTAATCGTCTGCCTCGTTTATCTGTGTAGTTCTTCACTGCTTCGTACACCTCATTCAGTTTCTGTTGCATTGGAGTCATGTATTTTGATTTCTTAGGGGAAATACCACTTTTTCTACCTAGACAGACAAAAAACCAACAACAAATGTATAAAAAACAGTCAGCCTTATGCACTTACTTCCCTAACAAACTCCTTTTCTATGGCTAAGGTAACTTCATTCACCATTACCCTACCAGAATAGCTATGCCACTTACAAATACAGGTTTTTTAATTTCTATTCCATCAGCTCCTATTAATTACTTTTCTCAGATGTTTTCTCTGTTTTCACCATGGACAATTTAGTACAACATACAGAGTGCTGGATCTGAAACTTTGCAGCCTGTCTTCCATAAGTATAAAATAACACTAATAACACATTCAAGACTGCACATCAGCCTAAAGTTAAAGACTATAAGGGAACCCAACACAATAGCACTGTGTGAAATTGTCACTTGAGTTCAGTAGTCATTAAAATCCTCTCTTTGTGTGGATTTTTCATAGCCATTAAAATTCTCTCTTCATGGGGATTTTCACACGTGCGTATGTCTACCCTGCACTTGGGAGTGTGCCTAGCCTGAGCCTCTGCTGGTGCTGCAACATCCACACAGCTATTGCTAGCGCACTAGCTCAAGTCAAACTAGCACACGTCTCCCTACACGCTCCCAGCTGCCGTGACACACCCTAAGAATCCCACCTACTGTGAGTTTTCCCTCACACAGCAGATTTAAGCTAAACTAGGTAGAATTATTATAAGTAAAATGTAAAATAATGCCTTCAAATGGGGCTACCAATCAGATTAGCTATTTGTTAATACAGGATCAATTGTTAAAGCACTACATCGTCTTTGCACTTGGATTCTTCCATATCTATACTTTCTTGGTGGTTTAGCATTTTTATCCTCAGTGATGCTTCAATATAGCGTGTGTGCTTTTCTTTTTTTAAAAAAAACCCTTCTATATAATTTGATCATTTACTCAGTTTAGAATTTAACACACACACATCAAAGGAGCAGCACCAACCTGAAATCTGCTCAGTTACTTTTTAAAAAAAGGAGTGAAAAATAGTTCTAACACCACCTACTGCTGAATTTCCCTGCCATTGTAAGGGGATTTACAATAATTTTCTCTTAAAGATGTTTCACTTCTCTTTGTTGCTCTGTGGAAGACCCAAATACACAACAGGGGAAACTAAGGGTCTGATCCACCCTTACTCATAGTTGTATAGTATCTTACTCTGAGTGGTCCCATTAAAATGAGCAGAACTACTCACAGAATAAGATACTACTCAGTATACGATTAAAGGTGGCAAAACATAGCCAGAACTCATTATAAACAGCATGTTAACAAATGCATAAAGATATTGAAAAAATAAATCAGAGAAAAATATTTTCTTTAATCTCTTTCCGTTACAGTAACCAGAGGTGCTACTTATAACAATAGTAGGTGCAAACATTTTCTAAGAGATGTGTTTTGGTTACATTTTTTAAAGTATTCTTCTTTAAACATGCTAGAAAATTGATAAATATGGGGACATATTTATTCTACTGACTTACCTTTATATTATGCTAATTTTAACACATAAAAATCCCCATGAAACACTAACACGGTAATAACAATACTTTGCAATTTTATCACAATCTTCATTTGGGGATCACAAAGCACTTTATACCCATTAATGAATTAAGTCTCAGCTCCCCTGTGTAATAAGTTATATCCCCAATTTACAGATGGGAAAATGAGACACAAGGAGGGTAAATGACAAAGTTACAAAGGATGTCTATGGAAGCAGAACAGATCTTCTAGCTCCTGGCACTGTTCCTTAATCTGTTTGCACTTCAGCTGCTGCTGAACCATTTTCTGATGTTTCAAAGCTTACTACATATGCTTCTTACATCTCCAATCAGATAAATGAGGTATGACAACAATTATTAAATTCCAGTTATTCTGAACTTCCCTTCTTCATTTTAACCTAGCCCGTGTAGAAAAACTGTTTCATAGAGATTCTCTCATTCTGATTTTCCCATTCCCCACCTCTTAATTTCAATTTCAGCACAAACACATACCAATATCCACTGCAATTATGATGATATTGAAAATATAATTCAGTTTTGCAGTTTAGTGTACAAGTGGGTTCAGAAGTGGCATAAGTTATACAACCTGCCTGGAATGTATGGTAATATGGCTTTCCATTTTAATGTTAATCTGTATCATTTTATTCCATATTAACATTTACCAAGAAGTAGGAATCCACAATGCTGCCTTACTTAGCTTTAGTTTAGGGGAAGCGATATCATCATCTTCAGGAAGAGGTCCCAGCTCTTTCTTTTTTTCTTTAAGAATCTTCTCTAGGATATGGGCATCATTATATACCTATTAGCCATTAAAATGTTGAAAGAAAAATAACAGAACAATATTTAGGTTATTTGTTTCCTTATGAGAATGTAATAGAGTATACCAAGAAAACTCTTAACACAAAAGAGTTAATGCCTTAGTTTCAGTTGAGCACAATATTATTTGCTTCCACTCTTGAATGTTTGTATAGTGTTGCAGTAGGTTATTAAAACAACTGGTTCATTCCACCCAAATGTGTATTTCACTGAAGGATGAAATAATTCCTATATGTAATTTTTGTAAAGCACCCTGGGATATTTCAGAAAAAGGCCCTATATTAGATTGTCTTCTTGACTTTGTCCCCATCCTTTTTGCTTTCTATTTAAATTCTCATCTGTTTCCTTTCTTTCACTTTTCAAAACACACTCTTACCCATTCCCAAGGAAACCCTCTTTCCCATTCCCAAGGAAACCCAGCTGCTTCATCAAATTTTATATACTCCTCCCCTTTCCCCCTAAAGCTCCTAGGAAGTTCAGTTTACACTCACTGCCTTGGTTTTCTGTTCTTCAGTTCTCTCTTGCCTCCTTTGACATCTGTCTTACATCCCAAACCCTCCACCAAAAAACACTTTTACCTATTTAAGGTCACCTCAATTACCTCTTGACTGAGATTAAGGTGCCTCTCTCTAGTCTAATCCTTCTTGATACACCTCTTTTGATGAAGAGGATCAGTCACTTTCACCTTCACTCTCCCCACCTATACTTCAAGATTTTATAGATTCCATTTACCGTATATACTCGTTCATAAGACTATTTTTTGGTGAAAAAGTGAAGTATGAAAGAGCAGTGGTCAGCTTATCAATGGTCTACACCAAAATTTGACAATTTTAAACTCTACTGAATTATTGAATTGAATATCTAATACATTTTCATTGTAGGTCAGGGGTCAGCAAACTTTGGATCCCGGCCCGTCGGGGTAAGCAGCTAGCGGGCCAGGACATTTTGTTTACCCAGAACGTCCACAGGCACAGAGCCCCTCAACTTCCAGTGGCCGCGGTTTGCCGTTCCCAGCCGATGGGAGCTGCGGGAAGTGGTGGCCAGCACACCCCTCAGCCCGCGCTGCTTCCCGCAGCTCCCATCGGCTGGGAACAGCAAACTGCGGCCACTGGGAGCTGAGGGGCTCCATGCCTCCGGACACTCCAAGTAAACAAAATGTCCTGGCCTGCTAATGGCTTACCCTGATGGGCTGAGATCCAAAGTTTGCCAACCCCTGAAATATAGGATCAGCTTATGAAAGGGTCATACAGTTTTTGCCATTTTTACCTATCCATCTTGAGGGGTTGGCTTATAAACAAATGGGCTAATGAACGAGTATATACAGTAATTTTCCATTCTAAGCTGGTATCACTCAAATTTCTCTTAGTCCCCCTTCTCTTTTTCTTCAGACATTATATTTAGGTGACTTCACCAACTCTTATGGTTTCAGCTACCACTTCTTCTGTGCTGACTACTTCCAAAACTATTACTTTTCCCATTACTCCCACCGTTTCCTCCTGACCACTCTCATGTCTCAGACTGTCTTTCAGCCATCTCCTTTTGGATGTCCTACCAATTTAACCTCTAAGATTGTGATTTTCAAAGGGATGTAAAGGAGTTTGGTGCCCACAATCCATTTAATATCAACGGGAATTGAGTGTCTAATTTCCTTAAACCCCTGTGAAATTCCCAGTGCAAATGCCTAAAACTGAATTTGATATTTCCTCACAAATACTCATCTCTCCATCACTGTTGGAGTCCATTATTCTTCCCATAATCAAGGCTCAAACTTGGTTTCATTTAGACCTTGCTTTCCTGTTCCCTATGTCACCCTACATCCTGGCTTTCCCCAAATCCTGTCATTCTTCGCCTACATCATGTCTAAAAATCAGTCATTCCTCTCCATCCCTACAACTGCAGTCCTTCCCCATACATCTTGGTCAACTTTCACCTGACGGCTGTAATCTCTTCCTTCTGTATTTTTCACTTCTCCCCTCACTCCCTTCTTGAGCAGTCATATACTGCTGCTAAAATCCACTAAATTCTCTTCCCCACTCTTATGTTATTCTCTCCTGCCAGTCCTTTTGCTAGCTTCTCACATCAAGTTCAAATTCCCCATTCGCACCTTAGAGGCTCTGTTCTCTTCTTCTGCTATCCCACATCCTCCTCTCAACACCTTTCTCCCGTTGCTCCTCCTCTTTACCACTCTGATTTCCATTCCTCTTCATGTTGTCTTCTTCTGGCTCCTACACTTAGAATTATCTCCCTCCCTCCTTCAACTATTTCCTCCAACACATTTCCATCACAGTTCTTAAAAGACCCTACCGTTCCCAGATTCATAGACCACACTATAACTCAAAACACTTAATGTCTGAGCTATTCTGTCCATGTCTTTACTGTATTAAAAACATCCTGGGGACAGGGAATTGTGCCTTATGTATTTGTACAACATCAGGCACATTAACACCATTTAAATAACATTTAACATTTATATCGTATATCCAGATCTGCTGAATCTGATTGAGGAATATATACTGATGTCCATCACACCAGAAAAATAAACCAAAAACCCCACAATGTCTTTTTCCTTTTAGATATGAACCTTAAGAAGAATTATAAAAGCCAGCGATGACATGGATGAATAGTTGACTGAATAGCTCATTGAGTTCCTTGCCCCTTGTCTCTAGAAATGCACATGGGAATTCAGTACCACAAAATTTCAACAAAGACATCTAGCAGTTGGCTCACTGTTATGTTCTATTTCAATGGAGACCTTATCTCACAATCCTCCCCAAAAGATTGCATGAATTCTTTCCGAAGTATAGTATTATCACTGTCAATTTCTACATTGCGATCAAAATCCTGTTAACTTATCCTGGGAAGAATATAAAGATGTTGTTGGTTAACAGTCTGCTGTTGCTGTAGTCATCAGGCAAATATATTTGCAGGACAAGTAAATAACCGAAGTTCAGGTTGCAACTTGCAGTCATAAGGTTTTATGCCTCTTTGCCAATATAGCTAATCAAACAGAATCAGATTATTTGCAAGTGTAGATGCATGTTCATCACTTGCCATATTAGACATTTCAATGATCTGATTAAGCACAAGAGACAAGTATTGCTTCTTAAATTTGCTTATGCTGTCCTGCTCAATGGACTGTATTAATGACTTCAGGTTGTCAAGCAGAAATATGTTTGTAAGTTTATATAGAGAGTATGTTTGGCATTAGTGAGAAACAACATCTATTGGTATGCACCTTCTTAATCATATCTTCCATATTACTCCAGTCACCACGCATTCTGGTTGCCCTCATATAGTAAGATATCAGTGGTGTTTTACTTTTCTTAAGGCATCAAAGATTTCTTTTCCTATCACAAAAGGCTAGAGTATCCAGCTTCTCACTGCCATCGGTAATGTTGTCAACAGTGGAGTATGAATATATCTTTCTTCAGCTTGCTGTTGACTCTGCTTTACCTGACTAAGGACTGAATATGGACTTCAGGATTTGGTCCATAAATAAATAAAGCCATTTAATTCTTAGTCACTTGCTGTTCACTCATCCACAGTAATTACTTTGTTAAAGGATTCGTTTCTCTTTTGCATACACTTTGCAGAACATACATTTAACCATAGTAATAAATATTTAATTTAATAAGGGAGATAATGACAATATGTAAACTGTGCAGTTAAACTACATCTCCATTCTGACAAGATGATAAAAATAACATGGTGGGATCGCATGTTCACCTTTTCTCATCAATTTCTTCATCAAATATATTCATTTGAGAAGCAGAGATACCTTTTCCACCTACGAGCCCTGCAAAATCATGCTCAGATCTAAGAGTCAAACTGAGTTATTTACATCCCACACATCTCCCCACAGTAACAAAAATTCTGAAGATTAAATTAGGACCCTAGTGACCCCTATGTAATTCAATTGCCTTCAACAGGTTTTTAGGGTGTAAGTTATGGGAACTGAGTAAACAACTGTTTATTATGCACTAGAAGAAAATAGAACAGCTAACTCCTAGCAGTGTAAGAGCCAACATAGCTAACAGGATGAAAAATGGAATTGTACAGTTAAATGACATACAAGTAAAATGGAAGGTGCTGTGTTTATGTCTGCATATATCTTCAGGCAGAAACAATATTTAAACACAAAAATATATCTGTACAGAAGTAGTAGTGTTCCTGGTTTAGAACAAGTGCTATGATGGGGTGCATATGCTTATTCTGTAACTGTTAGTGTAACCACTGGAAGGAATAACCAGAGATTGACTGTTACAAAATTCGAACACAATTTTGCCTTCTGCAACGAAGCATGAAGATAACTGTGCCTGCATAATCTAAACAGTACCTGTGAGCCTTCCTCATTATAGTGCCTTGCATTTCGGAACATTAGCCTCATATCTTCTATCATAGCTTCCTCCCCTGAGTATTTATCACTGCGGATGTTATGCTCAATAATTTTTAAATCCATTGGCTCCAAGATGATTTTATAATAATCTGGATAGTCCTTTTTGGAGGGTTTAACCATAAATAGATCACACAGTCTTCTGCCTGTGCCAGGCTCTCGAGCTTCAAGAACAACATTATATAAGATTTTCATTCGCTGCTTCTTTATATTCTTTTTACTGTTGGGTAAAAAAGGGAAAAAGTATTATTTTTTCTCGCCCACACACCTCCACCAGAACAGCATTTTTATTTCTGCTAGAAGATACACTGAATGCCATTTTTAAAAAAAGCATAGTACCGGTGTATGAAGACCACCAACACGCTAGAAACGTGTGCACGCCAATTTAAAAAACAGTTACAGAGTGATGATAGTAGGACCAGAGAATTTGGGTCCATAGGTAAGTGCAACACTAGTTGAGCTAGCCAGCTAATTTTAAAACACCTCCTCTCTTCTCCCTTTGCTCCACTTGGAGATAAAAGAGTTTCCCCAGCATGAAACAAACCACTGTTTTCATGAATGATACTGCCTTACTCTGAATATTCCTCAAATTATGGAGTCAGACTCTGTATTTTCAAACCTAAAGCTCCTGTGTCTCCCCTCTATGACTGCACTTACCTAACAGACAAAAAGAATGAAAGGGTATACGCATCATCTTAATTCATACACTCTTGTCCCTAGATGAAGTAAGTTTCATTTGTAAGACTGAATTTTTTTTAAAAAACGGCCTCTAATTCTGAGTTCTTCAATTTTTGGGCATTCAACTTCACAAACCTTGAGCTTGGTTTTCACAGGTGCTCAAGTCAATGAGATCTGTGAATACTTGGCACTCTTGGGAAGGGAATCAAGCCTAAGCTTCTGAAGCTGGACACACAAAAACTGAGGCAATTTTTTAAAAATTTAGCCCTAAATGACTGGTTCACTGGCAAAATGTGCTATATACAGAGCATCAAGGGGACTTATGACTTTTCTCCACTGGTAAGAATATTTTTACATTTCTCACAGCATATACTGTATCACAAGGATAAAATATAAAGAAGGATCATTCTACAAATTAATAGAAATTAGCTTCTGAATTGTTTGAACACCTGTCAAAAAACAGCAAGCTTTACCAATACTCTAAAGTCAAACTGGCAAATGGCTATTCTTATGCTGTCACAGACACTTGTCTCCCTATAGCAAACTATTATGATTTAATGATATTGCAAATAAGAGATTTAAAAGTATAATGAAGTTATGACTTGTTCGCAATAAAATGAAGGTGTTTGCGGCTCCCTACACACATCTGTACAACCTGTAAATTAAGTATGTTGCAGATTTTTGTTTTAATAGGGCCTAGTCTTGTTTATCTTTTATTTAAATACAACGGAACACTTTGGACTACACTTCCATAGAAGTGCTTCAACCCAGCTTCTAAATTATATATTAAATTTTGCAGAAGCCAATCAGGTAGTTATCTTTCCAAATCACTTGATCCACAGACATAAATCTTTTAATGTGCAGACTGTGTACACAAAACTACATGTGCAAATGTATAGGGTTTTTTGATAGTGTAGTTTTATCATTAATTCCTCACAGAAGCCAGTTAGTACCCACAGTCTATCACAGAGCATTAGTTTTCATAGGCCAATAGGCTGTGGTACACAGAACATTCCCCAAGATTGCTGCAGCACACACATTTCAACATTTAGTTCCTTTCCAATTAAATAATTTTATGCATTAAAAAAAAAAATCTGTGCTTGCCAGGACACTCTTGTGAGATGAATCAGCTATTTCATGATGTACTTGGGAACAGGAAGACACCACCATCACAAGCAATTAAAAAAACCAAAACCAGAAAACAGATGTAATATGACATAAATCACAATTTGATGGAGAAAGAAAAAGGGTTTCTTAGCTATACAAATTAAAAATCAGCAAGTGCATTTTGCATTTCTTCACTGGCAGGAGACTCAGTTGGAGATTCTCTTAAGTAATCATGGACAGAGTCAACATAGACTAGACAAACTCTTGAGGTCCCTATGTTTCTATGATTCCATACTTCCCAGTTCCATTTTTAATATTTGGTCTGATAAAAGTTAATGAGGCAAAAAAATTACAAGGCAGAAATAGCAACATACTGATCCACACTTAAGGTTCGGGTCATGCATTTGCCACATTGAAAGGGACACTCAAAAGAATTCCCTCACTAACAGGCTGCTACACCATCAGCCTCCTTCAGGACGTCAGGATATGTTTTACTCTGGCCATTCACTGTATTTACTATCCTCTGGAATTCCTGAAAGCTTTTCACCTCCACTAACTGAATTTTCAGCTTATTCTATTCACTTTATCAATTTTTGATCAACTGGGATGTAGTTTTAATGATTGCATTTACAAATGAAAATTCGTTTTTACAACTATATCTTTAGTGCAGCAACAAAAAAATTTGCCTTTCTTCACTCTACTGTATTTCATCATCCTAACAGCCCTATTTGCTTTCTTTTCGTTGAGTTCTTAGATTATTTTTTAAAGGATTTTAATATTCTCTTGTATAAGAGGATCCAATGCAATACATTTTAGGGCACAGAGGGCAATTTAATTTGCTTGTGTCAGCAGTATCCACTGATTCTGCAAGTAACATAGACTTGCAGTTGTTGTGGTCTGCTCCTTGCTGATCTTTATTTGGCACTTTATTCTCTCTCTCTCTCCCCGAGATCACTCAGCTACCTTTCAGGATCTCTTTTCCCCCCAATGGTATCACCAAATTGTACCATCTCCTATAGCTCAGTTACTAGTCTTTTGGCTGAGAATTTTCTATCTTTGATTGATGACTGCAATCCAGAAAACATGGAGGATGCTACTACAATTATATAATCATGTTTATGAAAGATTCTCTTGTTTTGATGGCTCTGGTCTGGTTTCACCTTTTCCCAGTCCCTCTCCCTAGCATAACAGCAAACTCAGAACCTGGAAGGTTGACAGTAACAGGCTGGAGCAACAGTGGAGGGGCCTGAATCTCAGTTTACACCAACACATTTCGCTATCTCAAATCATTTCAGTAAACACCAAAGACTTTTCCCTAGTGTTCTGAGGAAGAATGGATGGGTTAGCATCTACCTTCCAAACATGATATTTTTAAACCTATGATCTTAGTGGGCATTTATAATGCTTTCAGAGCACTATGGTGTTTTGTTTTGTGGTGTTTTATGTACACAAATTTTAATACTCCACCACCTGCCATAATCATCCTATTTTCTTATATTTGGTCTATTTACGCCTTCCTTGGCCCATGTTGATTCCTGATAGAGAGTACTTGGGGAATGTGAGATCAGAAGGAAGGGAGAGGTGGCCCACCGTGACTTTCATGGTGAAACTATACTTGATCTGTCCTGGATCAGATAAAAAATTCCAGTGATCTTATCCCAGGGAGTTTTCCCCAATCAAGAACCTGTATCTTGCAACAGGATTTAAGATTAACAATAAAATGTAAAAACTGAAAATATATTTTAAAAATCAATTTATTTTTCATTCGGGAATTACTAACCAATAGTAAAAAAGCGAGTCATGGGTGAGGAAAACAAGGGAAGAGGAGCAACATAACTGCTAGTTACAGATAAAGTGTAATAACAAATCACAAGAACTTACAGAGTACTTTTTGGACTGAAAATACTATATCTTAAGTGAGAAACACACATAGTATTACCTAATTATGTAAAATGTCAGTGTCATACATTTTAAGAAACTGAAGTATAAATATTCTTGCCAGCTATATATTTACATATTAGTAAAAAAATGTCAGTATGGAAAAATAAAACAATTAATTATAAATGATAAATGAGATGTTTCATGGTTTTAGAATTCATATATGAAGTCTTAAACATAGATGTTTTAATGTTCTTCTATATGACAAATGAAAGCAGCAACAAAAAGATGTCTGTAGGAAACACAAAAGTGCATACCTTTTCCTTTTTGAACTTCCAGTATCAGATGTGGCAGAAGAGATCATACTGTCTCCATCCTCAATGTCGTCTCTCCTAGCTAGCTCTTTCTTCTTTGCCTGAAAAAGAGCAAATCCCTAGTGTCAGACTTGCTACTGAATGTTCCCAGAACAAATGAATATTAAACAGATGCACAGATCAGATTCACTGAGAAAGACACAACTACAGCTGTAGGATGCATAAATATTAAAGCACCATTAAAAGCTTTCCAATGACTGTAATTCAGTGAAAGACGTCCGCACAAAAGAAAATTTTATTAAAGACATGAAAATATTTTGAAGAATCAATTCAAGCCAATGCTATTTCAGACTAGCAACTATTTGAACTGTTCTGTTAAATGTTGTAATTCACGATATACAAAGTGTGTTAGTATCCTCTTATTCAAGGCATTTTAGCTATACTGTATCTGTCAATTTTAAAGATTCTTGTAATTACTTTCATAGCTTGATTCTAATCTACTTGCAAACCAAGTTATTTAGAGAAATAACTAAGAAGATCCACTCCCCATTCAGCACATTATTTTTGCAGATGTATTTCCTGACAAAGACAGGTGACCCAGTATAGGATGCATTGAGAACTTCTGAACATTAAAATACGGTCAGGATACTTAACCATAAAAACTGCATTGTTGAACATACAGAACAGCTAATAAACTATCAAATATGCTACTGCACATTTAAAAAGCTCCAAGAACTATCACCTAAAGAAAATAAATTCATAAATACAGCTACCATCTTGATTGTTTTACTCTTCTCTTTATACCTGCATAACTTGCTGCATTTTCAGTACTCTCTTATAGATGGCTGAATTAGGAACATTGTAGCGTTTGGCATTTTCAAACATTAAGTTCAGATCGCACTCCAAGTGGTCTAGAGTTTCATATTCATGGTTCTTCAGTTTGGTTCTGTGGAAAAGACAGACACAACTTATGTTGTTTCACAATAGTTCATCACTGTAATTATTTCAAATGCTTTCTTTCCAAGCAAGTCAGTAACAGAAGAACTCTGATGTGGAGGAATATGTTCTGATGGTGCCTTTATACCTCAGCATTGCAACTGGACATGCCAAACAAAGTGTTTGGGTTTTGGTTTTTAAAGTGAATTTAGCATTAGGAAAGGTGCCCTACTGACAGCTCTGGAGACTCTAGCCCTCTTTTTGTACAGAAAATAGATATAGCATGTGAAGCAGAAGTACAAATTTCCCCTATAACTGCTCCACCATGCCTGTAAGGACCACCTGCAATATAAAAAGATAATTCAATCCCCATTTTCATTGTGAGCATGGTCCTACAAAGCACTCAGCACCACATGAAAAATGCTAAGTGCCAGTGGCTCCAATTATCAGGAACTGGTGATGCTCCACACCTTCTTGGATCAAGCTGTCAATTTTTGGCCTCTGCTAAAACTGCCAGCAAGAAGCGTGCAGATTAGTGCTAACTGCAATAAAGTTTGTTATGAAAATACTACTAAGAACTGGTCTGAGACCATCAAGTCATTTCATGTCTGGAAACAAATTGCAATCAGACAGCTCTGACTTGCAAGCACCTTTTGCTTTCTCTGTTTCCCCTTATGTGTTGGAAAAATTGCCAGTCAAAACCTTCGTTTTCCATCAAGTCCCACATCAAAACTAACCTCAACTAAAATGCATACAGAAAACTGGTATCTGCAAATAGCACACAATACCTGCAAATTGCGAGGCAGCAGACATGCCAAACCCCTGGAAAAAATGCAGAAATTGATCTTATTTTTGGCTTAATTGCCTTGTGAGTTGTTTATGGGCTAGTTTTTGGTTTGTAGCTTTTTTTTTTTGAGCAGCTCCCAGCAAGCAGGGGCAAGGGGGTGGAGAGAGTCAGGGGTGTACAGCGGGCCCACCATAATCCCAGACTGCATGTTGGGGGGGGGGGGAGGATCTAGTCACATAGAGTGTTGGGGTTCTTAGGGATTGGCTTGTTTTGGCCTTGTTTTGAAATGGGATTAGCTTGATTTTGGGCTTATTGTGAAAGCCAGGGTGCTTATTTACCGTGTGAAAGTTGGCAACTGTGCTAGGCAGGCAGGCAAGTTGTGAGTATTGCTAATGATTGGCTAAAAATTGATCATATCCTATTACTTTTGTTATCCCACCTCCCTCACACCTCATTCCCGGCCTGCTTGTTTGTCACATCCATCTGATGTGATGTCTTTTAATCTGTAAATAGAGAGTGTCATTTATGTTTGTACAGAGTCTGCCACAATTGGCCCCATAGCTGGCGGAGGCCTTTCGGTGCTACCAGAATATAAATGCAACCACTTTTGGTCAACACCAAACTGTATTAGTGACCTAGGAGCATGAAAGGCTGTATTCTATTAACAGTTCCCCGAGTCATCTAGTCCCACTGTTATTAAACAAGATTCTGCATTTCTCAGCAATGGTTGAGGAGAATACAGCTAGTTCAAACAGGGTGAGGAGCTGCAATTGTTATGGAAATCACTGAATCATAAACATGCATCTCTACTATGTCATTTCTAAATAATCATTTTTCAGAACAGAATCACACTTTAATTGCATAGTTCATATGGTCCCTATCTGCACACTCCCCACTGTATGCAGTAGAGCAAATGCAGCTTTCCTGTTCAGATTGGCGTGTCAGTGAACTCTACTGTTGGGGGAGAAAAACTCCTGAACCAAGATCCTGAACATTAAGAGGAACAGAAACTTATTTTCTAACATTTTGCTTTAAAATGTATCATTTTAAATCAACACATTCTATTAATACTTTAGAATGCTGAATAGCTTGTTAATTTCTTTTAAATCTTCTTTAGCTCACTTTTAATACTCATAAATAAGCAGCAGACTGACTATTTGCAACCCCGCTCCCAATCTATACTGCAAGGTATCACTCTTTTCCATTATAGATTATCAAAATCCACTACAAACAGGTTTTAGTACAAATTTAATTATGAGCCAAATTCAGTTTTGAGTTGCGTGTTGTGCAGTTGCATTAACATCTAGAATTTGGCACTATGCATTCTTTATATGCATTCTTTAGAGATTTTTTTTTAATAGTTAGTTAAATACTATTAAAAAACAGATGCTAAGCGTACAGGATGTTTTTTAAGTTCTCTTCTATGTGATGTAGTTGGTGATTTAATATTCCATATTCATGAAAATATAAGTTTTGTGCCCGTTCCATTTGTGTAGTATCAAACACTACAGGATGCTTTTACTCCAACTAATTAGAAAATTGATGAAGATAGTATGCATTTTTTTTAAGATAGATCTTGTATAATAAAATATATTAAATTCTTCAAGTCTAACAAAGTTATTGACAAGTATGTGATGTGTGCATGCATGTACATACATATACCCTTGTTGAACGTTTAAATATAAAAAGGACAATACACCATTAGACATATACAAGGCAACACAGGGTAGAAAGTGTCATAGGAAACTGCAAAAGAATGGATGTTTTTAAAAAGAAGGATGTTTTAACATTATTCTAATTTCCCAATTTACATGGGATTATCCAATGTGAAAATGACTAGACTTTTGCTTGCTTACTGCTTGACTGATGGGATTTACATGTGGTATGTAAGTCAGATTTGCATTGTCAAGGGAGAAAATGTAAGCATGCAATTTACACTTTTAAAGCGTAATTTTATTCTATTCTTTGACATCTTTTCCCACAAACTAATTGGGAATCAATAAAGCAAGTTGTCAGTCTTCTAAAATTACTAGTTAGAACTGAACCTATACATGAAAGATTCATCAAAACCCTATCTCCAAGTGTCCACTGAGGAGTGCAATGGGATAGAAGTTCCCACAAATAAGTATCCTGCTTCTCTCTCAAGGAATGTTGATGGCATCCAACCAGTATTTTTTGTTAATATTTCTTTCTTCAGAGGACTGTGACAACTGATGTAGACCAGTGGTATGCAAACTTTTCCAGCCATGCAACCCCTTCCCATTCAGGGAACTTGTCGGACACCCCCTCCATTACTTGAAATCTGAAACTGGGTTTTTTGCATTACTTGTAATATGAAACTAGGTTTTTAAATGGGAAGGTGCAGGGGAAATGCATAAGTGAGACTATTCATTCATTTGGTTTAGTATTAGTGTCTGACTCATTCTACAGATTCCAGGCTCTCAGCTATTATATATGTTGCCAGTTTATGTCTTTTAATAATCAATTATTAATCATTAAATGAGTTTTAAAATTAATAAGAATCATAATTAATGTTAAGGGCATAGCAAACCTGCTGTAGTTATGAAACTTACCAAATTGCTGAAAATAAGACAGGCTGTGCTTTTATTTGTATGTTTGTTTTTTAAAAGGGCGAAAGGCTGAAGTTTCTTTGTGCCTCCCTCCCCTCCCCCCCACCAAGTTTGCGCACCACTGACAGTACGGCAGAATTAGTCTCAGTCAGAGATGGACTATTGGGACTATGATTATGAAGATCATGACAGTCAGGAATAGTAAATACTTTTTCAAGTAGAACATTCCAAATATTTGCAAGAGTACCCTCCATCTTTATTGCTGTGGGAGGAGAAGGAAAAAAGCTACCCCTTCTCCATTCTGAAGTATTTGCTATACAGGTAATCATTAGGGCTGTGATAAAGAACTCATTTATGCTAAAGTTCATCTCCTCGAAAGCAAATAAGGTGTGTAGATGCAATATTCATGCTTCTCAATCATTTGCTGAGCCAACTAATTTGAAGTTTGTTTTAATTGTAGCAGTGTATACCTTGTGAATGTTCTTGTGCAACACTGATGTATTTGTCTTCTTATAGAAAGCTAGAGAAATTTTAAGACATTGGAAGACAGTAATATGAAAATACACACCTTAAAAAATTCTAGTCTCCTAATTGACTTCCTAGACTATAGTTTGGGAGTTACAGTTAATGTGTTTTGATTGCTGTGTTGCAGAAAGGTTTTGCTCAACTTTCTGAAGACTCCCGATGGATTCCACCTACATACACACCACAAATACCGCATTTCTTTATTCAGTAAAATCTTCTCCTCATTACCTCTTTATGCTATTCCTCTTTATTAAGGGCTGGTCTAAACACAGTTTTTGTACCTATTTAACTATATCAATGTAAATCCTATTTCTGTAAATTTATATTGGTATAACTATATCAATATTGGGGTATGGTTGGGGTAGGGCAGGTTATGAACTAACGTAACCATATCTGTTTCTAAACCTATTTAGTTGAAAATGGTACAAGAACTGTGTATAGATAAGCCTTTAGAGACTCTCTAAAGATCTCATAAAATCTTATTTAGATTTTTAAATACACATCATACATAAGTTCTAGGCCCCTTAACAATGTATTTAAATTCACAATGCATATAGGAACACTAATCCAGCAGCATGATACAATAAATTAGCTCACCAGCCAACAACATACCCGCATCCCTCTTCACCCACCCCTCAAACCATAATCCATCTCAAGGCTGTTATCAAATAGACAGGCTTTTGCACTGTGCTCTGAAGTTCAACAAATACAAGCTAAACTTCAGAGACAAAGGGCTTTCACAGAGAATAGGGCCAAAAGAAATCTGATGAGGTTCAACAAGGACAAGTGCAGAGTCCTGCACTTAGGACAGAAGAATCCCATGCAGCACTACAGGCTGGGGACTGATTGACTAAGCAGGAGTTCTGCAAAAAAGGTCCTGGGGATTACAGTGGATGAGAAGCTGGAGATGAGTCAGCAGCGTGCCCTTGTTGCCAAGAAGGCTACATTAGTAGGAGCACTACTAGTAGATCGAGGGAAGTGATTATTCCCCTCTGTTAGGCACTGGTGAGGCCACATCTGGAGTATTGCATCCAGTTTTGGGCCCCCCACTACAGAAAGGATGTGGACAAACTGGAGAGAGTCCAGTGGAGAGCAATGAAAATGATCAGGGGGCTGGGGCATATGATTTATGAGGAGAGGCTGAGGCAACTGGGCTTGTTTAGTCTGCAGAAGAGAAGAGTGAGGGGGTATCTGATAGCAGCCTTCAACTACCTGAAGAGGTGTGTGATGTTGCACCCCATAATGCTTTATGGAAATATGCTTATGAATGTATATATGACATAACTGGAATATGTTTTATGCTACATATGTCATGTAATATAATTCTGTAAAGGTTATGATCTACTGAATATATTCATCCTATTTGTATACTTGTATCATTTTTGTATTTGAAGTTATGAATATTGTCTGTGTACTTGTTTGATTTTAAGTAGCCTTAGTAAGGCATTTGGTCAGCTTCTTAAGAAAGGAATTTGCAAGTTAAGTGCCCAATCAAGAAACACTTAACGGACAATGGAAACTTGGAAGACTCCAATCCACATAAGAAGTCTACCTGGGGACATTCAAGGTACCATGTGAACAACGGCTGCCACCTGTAAAGTTCTGAGTCACGCATGGACATGTGACTTGCCTATGTGACTCCAAAACTCCAGCTTGCAGCTGGATTCTGCATAGGAGAGAAGAGGGGGTCTCAACCCACAAGAGAAAGTCTATTTAAGCCCCTGGGAGACCCCTCCATTTTGTCTTCAGGTGGCTCAAGAGATAGCCTCTCCACCCCCAAAGGATACCTGAAAGAAACTGAAACAAAGGACAGTAACTACAGGGGGTTTCAGTGATTACTGGACCCAGACTAGAAGGAGCCTAGTCTGTAAAAGAAACTTACTGGAACATCTCTGAGGGTGAGATTTCATCTGTAATCACTTTCTTACTGTATTAAGTTTAGATTTGCATGTTTTATTTTATTTTGTTTGGTAATTTACTTTGTTCTGCCTGTTATTACTTGGAACCACTTAAATCCTACTTTTTGCATTTAATAAAATCACTTTTTACTTATTAATTAGCCCAGAGTATGTATTAATACCTGGGGGGGGCAAACAGCCATGCATATCTCTCTATCAATGTTATAGAGGGCGAACAATTTATGAGTTTACCCTGTATAAGCTTTATACACAGTAAAACAAACTTATTTTGGGTTTGGACCCCACTGGGAGCTGCGTACCTGGGTGTTGGAGACAGGAACACTTCTTAAGCTGTTTTCAGTTAAGCCTGCAGCTTTTAGGGGGTTTGGAGGGTGGGAGGGGGGGGATCAGGGCTGGGGCAGGAGGAGGGGTGCAGGAAAGTGTGCAGGTTCCGGCTGAGGGTGTGGGCTCTGTGGTGGGGCTGGGGATGAGCGGTCTGAGGTGCAGGAGGGTGCTCCGTGCTGGGATCGAGGAGTTTGGAGAGCAGGAGGGGGATCAGAGCTGAGGCAGGGGGTTAGCGCGTGGGGAGAGGCTCAGGGGTGCAGGCCCCGAGCAGCGCTTACCTCAAGCGGCTCCAGGAAGCAGTGGCATGTCCCTTCTCTGGCTCCTATCCGGAGGTGTGGCCAGGCACTTCTGCATGCTGCCCCATCAGCAGGCACTGCCCCGCAGCTCCCACTGGAGTGCTTAGGAGCCGGAGCGGGGCCATGCTGCGGCTTCCAGGAGATGCGTGGAGTGGGCCCCGGTTGGAGAGCAGGAGCGGGGTCCAGCCGCGTGGTGCAGCCCCATCCTGCGCCCTGGCCGGAGCGGGGCCAAGTCACATGGTGCGGCCCCCGACTGGAGCACCATGGCAGGAGCGGCACATGGTGCGGCCCCCAACTGGAGCGCCAGAGTGGCCCCCGACCCAGCACCCCAGCTGGAGTGCCGAAGCAGACCCAAGATGCGTGGTGCGGCCCCTGACCCACTGTCCCGGCTGGAGCGCCGGAGCATGGCAAGCCCCCAACCCTGTTCCCCAGCAGGAACTTGCGGGCTGGATCTGACCTGCGGGCCATATTTTGTCTACCCCTGACCTAAGTACTTTTAACAAATCTAATTCTACTCAAAGTTAATAAAACTTAAGTATCATGACTTTTCCAGCTCTACAGAATGAGATATGCCTTCAGCAGAAAATTAAATATCTCAACTTGGCTACTTTCAGTGGTTACAGACCCTTTTCATTCGCTTATTTTATACAGTGAGGCTTAAACTACCCAGAATCATAGCCCTATTCAGCAGTACACTGCTGTAACTCAGTAAACCCTATGTATGCTAACCTTTATATAAAGAAAACCCAGGAAAAATCTAAAGTACATGGTTGATGGTGTTGGTATGGAAAGATTTCAAAGAACAAGCTCAAGAACAAGTTTAGTCTCTTCTGATCCAACATCTAAAGATCCCAAGGATATGCTGGAAACATGTACTGCATTTGAAAATACTTTCCTCTTAAACAAAATGAGAAAGATTAGTTCATTCTTTTGCTGCTGAAATCTGGGAACAGCTTTAAAGTCCAATGAGCCCAAATTAACCTTGGCATGACATCTTCCTTGCTTTGGACCTCTATATGATTAGAACGTGAAAGGAACGGAATCAGCACTCTATCCATCACAAGTTCTACCAGTAGCTGATCACTCTTTCATTTGTGAAATTTAAGGACAAAAAGATACCTGCTCCACATTCAAACAGACAGACAATTTGTCTAGGTCTGTCCTGGAAACAGGGTTCTAATGAACAAATTGCATGTTACCTATTTTTCCTTATTCTGAAGGCATACCATGTGAAGAATCCTTGGAAAATGCAAAAAGCTAAGGAAGGATTAAACATCAAAATCTGTTCAATAAAACATACATTTAGAACCGTGCGGGTTTGACCTCCACCTCTGAGTGAAAGAATTCAAGGAAGAAGAATGCAGTCTCTTTTTCTTTTCTTTCTCTATTCTCAGTAGTTTTTGAAATGCCAAACTCTTTTTTTATACCACATTAAAGATGACACAAAAAAAAAAAAGAGTATGAATGTGCACTGGAAACATTTGCTAACATATTAAAAATAAGTTATACAAACTTTTACTGAAGAGCATGTTACATGAAATGCATGTAACATTCTGCAAAGCTTTGCTAGTAATCTGGCCAAAAGGAAATGACACTTTATAAAGCTCCAAAAGCTGCGAATATTTACAAATCATTTTAACCAAGCAAGACTAATTATTATAATTTCTCTTTCAGAGTATTCATGAATATTCAAGGAAGGTATATTTTCCCCACTTTTTTAAAATACATGAATAGTAACACACACAGAAGTGCATTATTTTTCAGAATGAACAAACAAATGAATGTAACAGCTAGAAAGTTTGACTTCTAAATACACTGAACTAAAAAAAGGTATGTCAGTCTTACCCACATTGTAAGAAGGCTCTAACTTACAAAGCAAATGATCATTTAGTTTAAACATAACAGGCTGACAAATTTTAACACCAAGCAACTTCTTTCTGTATTTCTGAAAGAGACTGTATTTTGTAATCTAAACTGCAAAAAAGTGCTGTGCTCTATATATACATCTCTTAGACTTTAAGGTCAGACGGAACCATCAGGATCATCTAATCGTGCATTCATTCCTTTATTCAAACATCAGTTCCCATTAAATACCACCCTTTTCCTCATCATTCAAGTGAACTGTCATGTTTTATTCCTCTATTTGCTGTAATGACACCGGACCCTCGCTAGAACGCGGGATTTGGGATCCATGTCAAGTACCGCGTTATAGTGGGGACCGTGTTAAAATGAAATACTGTGTACAGTAAATGTCATATCCATAAAGTATAGAAAACCTTAGAAAATAAACTCCTACTTGAAGGAAATAATAAACGAGAAAAAAAAAAGTGTTGCTTTATTAGAGATTTAAAGTAGACATTACAATAAACTAGTCTAGTTTTTCTTTAAAAAGTCAGTGAGTTGCTTTTGCTTCTTGCTGCTGTGCTGCTTCTGCTTAGCAAACTGCAAAAGACTATGTAGCTGCATAATTTTTATAGGCTCAACGTCTTGCGTCTCAAAGCAGTCTCTAAACTAACTGCGGTCGCAGTTGACGTTGGAACGACGCCCACTTCATCTTCCTTTTCTTATTCCACAGTGAAGGCCAATTCTTCAGCTTCTGGAATGTTGTTTGGTCGTACTGCCTGAAGAATTTGGTCATCCGTTAGACTTTCAGCAATGGGATAAAATTCTCCTGCTTCATCGTCGCCTCTTATCCAGGACTCGATATTTTGTGGCAGAACAGTTACTCTGAGCCCGGACAGTTGCTGGCACAGCTCCTGCATCCACTCCATGTCTGTTCTTCCAACTTCCTCCTCTGTAAATCCCTCGAAGTCGAATTCCTCGTCAGACTGTGATCTGCTTTCTTCATTTTCTTCCAGGAGCGGGTGGCCAAACGACTCTCTCAGTCCCACCATCCAACAGTGGTTTATTGTTTCAGCACGTAATAAATTCCAGGAATCGCTGCCTATGTAAAAGAAGGCTTTTATAGTCAACTTCTTCAGAAAATTGGTGTCAGACAACTTGCTTTCTATCATTTGTTGTACGAAGTTCCGTCGATAGTGCTGCTTAAAAATGGCGATAACACCTTGATCAAGCGGCTGGATTTTGGAAGTCGTGTTTTTAGGTAAGTATTAAACCTGTATTTTACCATCACGGATTCTGAGTCTTTCTGCTGGAGGATGTGCTGGAGAGTTGTTTAGCAAAAGAAGGCCTTTTCTTCTAAGCATTTTGCCCGAAGAGAAAAATTCAGTGAAGAACCATTGTTCAAAAATCTCTCGTCATCCAGGAATTTTTGGAGTTCTTGTACAAAAACGGCAGGCAATTCACATTTATGTGATGAAAGCACCAAGGCATGCGAGACTTTCCAATGCACAACGGTTTTAATTTATGCTTGCCTGTTGCATTCACACAAAACAATAAAGTAAGGCGATCTTTTGCCTGTTTATATCCTTCTTTCTTACGTTCATCTGTTCTGACAGCCAGGGTTTTATCGGGCAACATTTTATAATAAATTCCTGTTTCGTCTGCATTGTAAACCTGTTCCTCCGAAAAAAGAAAAGGAGTACTTGTGGCACCTTAGAGACTAACCAATTTATTTGAGCATGAGCTTTCGTGAGCTACAGCTCACTTCATCGGATGCATACGTGGAAACTGCAGAAGACATTATATACACACAGAGACCAGCAGGAGAGTGAGTTTGTGTGGGGAGGGGCGGAGGGTGAGAAAACCTGGATTTGTGCTGGAAATGGCCCAACTTGATGATCACTTTAGATAAGCTATTACCAGCAGGACAGTGGGGTGGGAGGAGGTATTGGTTCATGGTCTCTGTGTGTATCTAATGTCTCCTGCAGTTTCCACGGTATGCATCCGATGAAGTGAGCTGTAGCTCATGAAAGCTCATGCTCAAATAAATTGGTTAGTCTCTAAAGGTGCCACAAGTACTCCTTTTCTTTTTGCGAAGACAGACTAACATGGCTGTTACTCTGAAACCTGTTCCTCCGAGTAACCCTCTGCCTGTAAAATTTCCCTCAGCTTCGCAGGGTACGATTGTGTGTCGTTGTCATCAGAAGAGCGATTTTCTCCCGAAACTGCAATCTGAGAGATTCAGTGTCTTTTCTGAAATCGCCATAGCCAACGCGAACTCGCCTTAAAATTGCTGAATTCGACATTATGTTCCCGGTCGAATTTTTCCACTTGCATGGCTATAAGCGGACCAGAGATTGGAATGCCTTTCTGCTGTTCTTGCACAAACCACATGTACACTGCAGAATCAAGAACGGCATCATTCGCTAAATGGGCTCGTTTTCTTTGAAGGCCATGCTCTTCATCCAGGTTATGAATGTAAGTTCCGAGCTTGTCAGCATTCTTTAGCCATCCACGAAAGGCGGACTCATTAATGCCAATATCGCGGCTAATCTTTGCCTGGGTTTCGCCATTTCTAAGTCGTTGGATAGCGTCCAATTTCTCCTGCATCGAGTAAGCCTTCCTTTTGCCCGACATTTTTGACATCTTTCTAAAGATAACTACTGTAACCTGTAAATTTTTATTACATTACATTTGTATGGCATTCTAGGCCTACAGCAATCATCTTAGAGCTTGTCTACACTACCATGTGGGGTCAATCTAAGATAAGCAACTTCAGCTACGTGAATAGCTGATGCTCTCCCGGTGACTGCGCTTGCGCTCCTCATTCTGGTGGAGTACTAGAGTGGACAGGAGAGCGCTCAGTGGTTGATTTATTGTGTCTATACTCAAAAAAATTGTACTTTACAGTACTTAAATTTGGGATCCATGGCCGCAACCACGTTATGTCCGAATTTGAGTTATGTAGACGCACGTTCTAGCGAGGGTCCAGTGTTCTTCACTTTTAAATTACAGATCAAAATGTGTTTGACCAGCTGGTAACATTTACTATACCATTATATATACACAGTCAGTAGTGTGTTAATGTAAATCTGAAGGATGAGACACTTATCACACAAAAATTGAGTTAATAGCTTCCAAGAAAACCTTAACACTCTTCCTGTGCATATGCATTAAAACAGAATGTTTGGATGTTATCCATTCAAACAAAAATATGAACTGGGATATCTGATTACCAGGGGTGGTGGTGCTAGGGTTTTGTTGATTAGTTTATTCTTTAAGTATTCTTAATTTAGGAGCATGTACAACTTGGCCGTAGCATTTTGTGGTAGACAGGCAGATTTTTCAACTTAACTACCTCCTGTCCACGATTTATCACAATCCTGCACAGAACTTGCTTTATGACTTTTTGGGGGTGGGGGAAGGGAAGAGGTGGCATGATTATTCTTAGGGCATGTGCAACTCCCCCCTCCCCCATCTCCCAATTTAATACATTAAAAAGTGGTAGTGGCTAGAAGATTATCCCAAAATTTAAGCTTTTTCTGTTGTTTAAAATGAACTAATCTGCTTCTCTTCGGTTTCATAGTTGCCAGCATTTTAAAATTTTATTCAAAGGACAATTATTTAAGGTAAACTGAAGTTCTAGTATGCCCCGTTTCCCAGGTGACTGTGTTCACATTATGGTGAATTTTAAACTATTTCCTGTCTGTTCTTCCAATTTTTTGACTATAGAATCCAGAGTAGCCAGCATTATTAACTTAAATTCTCAAAATATCTACCCCATTGCCCTTTACCAAACTTACAGAAACCAATGTCTGCCAGATATATTCAATAAAAATAGTATGAGGTAGCTATTTTATCACAGCAAATTTAATTTGTGTTATTTCTGATTCCCTTTCTTCCAGCCCCTATTTATCCCCTTTCTTTCCTTCTATGCCTAACACAATCAATCAATCTCCACACTATATCTACTGTTTCTTTCTTCTGTACTCTCTCAGATAAGATGCATCCCCTTACACTTATTCTTTCTTTCTCATATTTGCTTTATCCTCTGTTAGTCATACTTACTCTCTTCCAAGTTACACTCTCTTCTACTCCTCTCATCCTTCTTCTGTTCTGTTTGCTTTGCTCCCACCTTTCTTTCTGTCTTGTTCTCTGCTCAGTCTGTCCTCAAGTCCACTAGACAATACCATCTCTCAATATACTGTGCCAGGACTCTTTTTCCAGATCCTACAACAGCTCCACAGAAGAGCCAGTTCTGTTGCCGGCAGCTAGCCGGGGGGGAACTTGCTGTCAGAGGACTAATGCCATCAGCAGCACCACAAGTAACACTACTTCTCACATCCAAACATGATCATGAATCCACTCTAAGCTCAAAAGATGGTTTCACAGGCTCACACGACCATTGTTGGGCATGACTGGATTGGGTGAAATGTAGATAACTGTTTCTTTTAAACGGACACTCACTATCACCAATTCTCTCCACTCGTAAGCAGCTTTATGCTTTCAAGGATACAGGGTTTTTTTTCATTTCAGAGATAACTTGAAATTAGCCTTAACATTTACAAGGCCCCCCAAATTTGGGGACCTGAGGATGGAGAAGGGAGAGCGTGTGAGCATGGCCACAGGCTTCATGGACCCTCAGGTCCCTCTCTGGCAATATAGTCTAGCTCAGTGCTTCTCAACCAGGGGTACGTGTACCGCTCGGGGTATGTAGAGGTCTTCCAGGGGGTAAATCAACTCATCTAGACCTTTACAACAGGCTACACAAAAACCACTAGCAAAGTCACTACAAACTAAAATTTCATAAAGACAATTATTTGTTTATACTGTTCTATATACTATACACTGAAATGTAAGTACAATATTTACAAAACAATTGTTTTATAATTATATGGTAAAAATGAGAAAGTAAACCATTTTTCAGTAGTAACATGCTGTGACACTGTTGTATTTTTATGTCTGATTTTGTAAGCAAGTAGTTTTTAAAAGTGAGATGAAACTTTGTGATAGGCAACTCTAATCAGACTCCTGAAAGGGGTACAGTAGTCTGAAAAGGTTGAGAGTCACTGAGGAGCCAGGAGTACCACACTTTGTTTGCCACAGACTTCTGTCTTCTGTGGCATATAACCTTTCTGTCTCCTTTCCCCCCCCATCTGTGAATTGAAGAGATACTATTTAAGTAAGTACCTCACAAAAATTAACAAATACACAGAAGTTTGAAGATGTAAAAAAGTATTGTTAGGACCCAATCTGCTTTATTTTCCCTATAGGATCGTAGGACTGAAAGGGACCTCAAGAGGTCTTCTGGTCCAGTCCTCTGCACTCATGACACGATTAAGTATTACCTAGACCATCCCTGACAGGTGTTTGTCTAGCCTGCTCTTAAAAATCTCTAATTACAGAGATTCCACAACCTCCCTAGGCAATTTATTCCAGTGTTTAACTCTGCAAGTCTTTATATAGTTAAACTCACATGCATTTAAGGATGCACATGCGCCTTTGGAAGAATTTTTGTCCATACAAATATGCAAAGATTACATGGCAATTTAAGTGTTGACTGAATATAATCCAAGATTTAACCAAGGTGCAGCAGACAGATAAATACCACATTTCACCAGTCAGTGAACAAGATAAAGCTAATATGAAAATTCACTTTTGCTATATACAGCATACATGAATTTCAGGCCCTTCTCTCCAGTTTGAATAAAAAAAATAACATTTACACAACACCAAGATGCATTTATTACTTCCATAAGCAATGTAATTGCTACAACAGTAATGTGTGTGTGTGCATGCAAATAAAATATGAAAAAATGAAGATATTGTACAGCAAAAGGAACCATGGGCCAGACTGAAATCTCAGTTACAATAAATTACAAGCAAAGTAACTCCTTTGAAGTCATTATGTATTATTACACCAAAAAGAGTGTAACAATTTACACCTTGGTGGTTGTCTAAGCAGAGGGACAAAGACAGAATGACTAGAGATAAAACCATCTTCTTGCTCCTATACCAGTATCTCACAAGGTCCAGGACAAACAACACTATGGGTATTGTGTGGAAGCTTGTTCTATCACTAGCCATTCTGTACCTGTTTGGTAACAAGGTAGCTCAACCTTCAGGACTCTGAGTCCTACACCTTAATTTCAATTAAAACAAGTGAAAAAATACAAACAGAAGGCATCTACAAAGGAAGGTCAGAAGATGGATGCAGATCAATTTAAAAGGCAAAATACACGGAATTCTTTGAACTACTTAATCTATGACAGCAATTGCAGAACAAATCCAAGTAACATATAGTAAACGTACGGATCTGCTTACCAAGACATATTTTTTTTTATATATATATATAAAAAACAAGAATTAGTTCATGGTATAACAGGCCAGTAATAAAAGTAGCTCTTCAATGTGCTCAAGCCCAGCAAATATAGTTTACACTTCATGTTTTCTTACCTGATTTGCTTCAATGAAACAGGCATTTTGATTTGCTGATAATAATCTGGATATTTTTTCTTGGAAGGCAAATGGAAAAAGGGTTCTGATATAAGCTGACCCTGGTTATTTCGGCAGTTTCTAACCGTATCATAAAGCTGATAAAGAGGGTTAGAAGTATCCATAAAGGAAGTGATGCTCTCTGCTTCAGACTCTCCTTCTTCATAACGGGCAGCAGCTGTAAAAAAGAAAGAAGGAAGTAGAGAAACCAATGGGCAAGCACATAAAGCTCTGTTGTTTTGACTGTTTGACTTTAAAAATAATAAATGAGGTAATGCCTGACCCACAAGTGGGGGAATTTACTCACTTTTTAATACTCCGCTTTATAATTTTGGGAGGGATATCATATGCTATCTGCTGCTTCTGGATGACCAGGTAATAAAATACACATCTGATCCATTGGATTAGGACATTCAAAAGCAGTCAGGCGTGATGCTGGCTGCACCACTCGCTTGTGTACCGCTGGCTATGAAACTGATGTCTCTTAACCATGTCAGCCCAAAGAGCCACTGGCTCAGAGGAACTTTGACTTGGCAAGCAGATTGCGTGCTTTACCAGGTGCAGACCTCATGCCTTTAACACTGTCAGATGGGATTACTGTAATGTGCTGTACCTGAGAATACAGACTAAGACCATTCAAACACAAACTGGTGAAGAAATTAGCTGTCTGCTTATTTAATAACCAAGCCAACAACATTAAATTACAATTGGAGAATTGTATTATTTGCCATCATGCTACAGGGTTGCATTCTGTACTTTTCTAAACGGAAATGACTGCACACATGAGTGAAGGAGAGTAAGAACACACACTGGAGTGTTACAAAATAGCCTGGACAGGAGCAATCCACTGTTGGTGAGGCATAATATCTGTTGCATATAAGAAAGATGCTGAAGGAATTCTTTAAGGAAAGGAGGAATAATCCTTCAAATAACATAGGAAATATTTATGAACCCAATTAAAGGAGGTTACAAACCCCTTGTGCTGCAAGCATACATTAAAATCTTTAGAAACGCTAGAAAGTGAGATAATTTGCAAAATCTATGAATATCTAATAACATGGTGTGGACAACATGGCACTCCTCTTACACATCCCTGGACATTCATGAGCATAAAGGGACTTGATTACTTTCCCCATGGGAATATATATATATTATTTTTTAACTGAGGTGTCCCATGAGAAAATACTAATGGACTACAGGAACAATTTTTTGGGTTATCCTAAGAATTTAAACATATAATAATCAGTTCCAATAGAGAGTTTTCCATGTGTGAGCCTGTATATATATCTTCAACACTTAATGTTAGAGCACTCATGTTTGTGAAATAATCACAACACATTCTTTCTCTCTCAAACTACATAAATCCAAGCAGCTGGTTTTTAAACGTGATGATTACTCAAAAAGGGACACACACACACCCCCAAGGATGCTATTTACTTTTTCAAAAGCCCTAGAACTAATATAAACAATGACATTTTATCAAATATAGCTTATTCTTGGATTGAACTGATGATTTACATATTAAGATTTGACGTTCACATGGATATGGAAATGTGCATAATGGAGACAGAATGAGAAATCTGCAGTAGTTTTTATTTTCTGTGTATATAGGTACTTACTTAAACCTTGAATAATAAAGAAATTTGCAAGCCTCAAAATCCTGTGAAGTAGGGGAACTGAAGCTCAAAGTTAACAAGCACATTTTCAGAAAATAGTCACTAATTTTAGAGATATGCTCTAGCTCCACCAGCAATCATAGGCTTGATGTAAGAATCACTTGGAGAAGTTCTGACCTGTGTCATGCAGGGGGTATCCTTGGGTTGAGTGCTGTAGCTAGAAATCATAACAGTCCCTTCTAGCCTTAAAAATTTACAGAACTGTGAACGTTGTGTGCATTGATTTAAGGGCGCTCAATGTGAGACAGCTTGTGCCTGATTTCAGATGTGCCAAGGATCTACAACTGAAAGTTTTGTTGTAAGTGACTTGCCTAAGGTTAAACAAACAGTGGTTAGAACAGTTGGGAACAGAATTCACTACAAGAGTAGAAATTAGTAAACAGAGGCTGGGATTTTCATATGTGCTTAAGGGAGTTAGTTTAAGTGATTAAATTCAAAATAAATCTATATATTTATGGTGTTGAGAAATGTTCTCTTAAGTTTCTTCTTAAATTATCACACCTGGACTGAAGAGCTTATTCTAATAAAGGTACCACAAAGGAAGCAACAAAGACTACATAAAGTCTGAGGGTTGTCCAACTTAGGATTCACTTATGCCACTTCCCTTTGATTAGTACCTAAACTTATGATCCATAACATGTTTTATAATGGTATTTCTCCCTCTCCCCAAATCTATAAACTTCAGGACTAAGACTCATGAAAGTGATACTAGAAAGTAATTAGGGGTGTCAAGCAATTAAAAAAATGTATCATGATTAACTGTGCAATAAAAAAATTAATCATGATTAATTGCATGATTAATTGCACTGTTAATAACAGAAAATCATTTATTTAAATATTTTTGGATGTTGTCTAGATTTTCAAATATATTGATTTCATTCACAACACAGAATACAAAGTGTACAGTGCTCACTTTAGATTTATTTTTGATTACAAGTATTTGCACTGTAAAAAAAACAAAAGAAATAATACTTTTCAATTCACCTAATACAAGTACTGTAGTTCAATCTCTTTATCATGAAAGTTGAACTTACAAATGTAGAATTATGTACAAAAAAACTTCATTCAAAAATACAACAATGTAAAATTTTAGAGCCTGCAAGTCCGTTCATTCCTACTTCTTGTTTGTGTAAACGATTGGCTGAACAAGTTCATTTACATTTGCAGGTGATAACGCTACCCACTTCTTGTTTACAATGTCACCTGAAAGTGAGAACAAGTGTTGGCATGGCACTGTTGTAGCTGGCGTCGCAAGATATTTTCATGCCAGATGAGCTAAAGACTCATATGTCCCTTCATGCTTCAACCACCATTCCAGGGGACATGGGTCCATGCTGATGACAGGTTCTGTTCTATAAGAATCCAAAGCAGTGCGGCCCGACGTATGTTCATTTTCACTATCTGAGTCAGATGCCACCAGCAGAAGGCTGATTTTCTTTTTTGGTGGTTCGGATTCCATAGTTTCCGCATTGGAGTCTGACTCTTAAAGACTTCTGAAAGCATGCTCCACACCTCGTCCCTCTCAGATTTTGGAAGGCACTTCAGATTCTTAAACCTTGGGTCGAGTGCTGTAGCTATCTTTAGAAATCTCACATTGGTATCTTTGTGTTTTGTGAAATCTGCCATGAAAGTGTTCTTAAAATGAATAAAGTGTGCTGGATCATCATCCGAGACTGCTATAACTTCAAATATGTGGCAGAATGCGGGTAAAACAGACCTGGGGACATACAATTCTCCCCCAAGGAGCTCAGTCACAAATTTAATTTACACATTTTTTTAATGAGCATCATCAGCATGGAAGCATGTCCTCTGGAATGGTGGCCGAAGCCTGAAGGGGCATACGAACGTTTAGCATATCTGGCAAATAAAGACCTTGCAATGCCAGCTACCATGCAAATGCCTGTTCTCACTTTCTGATGACACTGTAAATAAGAAGAGGGCAACATTATCTCCTGTAAATGTAAACAAACCTGTTTGTCTTAGCGATTGGCTGAACAAGAAGTAGGACTGAGTGGACTTGTAGGCTCTGAAGTTTTACATAACTGCACTCAAAAACAAAACAGTGTAACAACAACAACAACAAAAATCTACATTTGTAAATTGCACTTTCACGACAAAAGATTGCACTACACTTGTATGAGGTGAATTGAAAAATACTATTTCTTTTGTTTATCATTTTTACAGTGCATATATTTGTAATAAAAAATAATATACACTAATTTCAATTACAACACAGAATACAATATATATAAAATGTAGAAAAACATCCAAAATATGAGATAAATTTCATTTGGTATTCTATTGTTTAACAGTGAAATTAAAACTGCAATTAATCACGATTAATATTTTTTAGTTAATTGTGTAAGTTAACTACGATTAATTGACAGCCCTACAAAAAATATATATTTAGTGCAGGAAAATAGCGTGAGACACTATAACATGAACCATAAGGAGAAGATGTGTGTGTACAAAATCACTAAACCTACAAAACATCTAAATAACTGTAATTTAATTGTACCAGACAGACATAAAAACTAGATCCTTACATACTTTTGTACAGTTAAAAGTTATCATCATCAAAGCAGACTCCTGATCCCCAAACTGTAGTTTGAATGAAAGCTTGGTAGGAGTCCCATTGGATCAGTGACACAAAAGACAGTCCTCTAATGGTCATATCAAGTTTCCAGCAGACATTGTCATTACGGTTAAGCATAGCCTGACCATGTTTCAGCTTTCTATCCCATTTAAGCAAAGAGATATTAAACAAATTATAAGTCAGTAGACAGCCAGGTCATATGACACACTAGTGTTATCTTTCCTTTCCAATCTGAAACTGATGGTCCACAGGAGTGTTCAGCTGCATGACAACTCCCAGACTACTCAGACACAAGGGAGTGGGAGGGCACACCTTTGTAGCTATGCAGTGGCTTCAAAGAAACGCTCACTACTACGGTGGAACAGACACCTAAAGCAGTCTACCCAATCCCACCTTTGGGAAATAATGGCAACAGACCTAACAATGAATATTTATAGCACTAACCTGTGCAGCTAAAAGTTTTAAAACTAAAACACTCCTCTCCAGTATCCACCCTTTAATAATAACCAGGGTAATAACTGCAAATGATTCAGAGGACATTGGCAGGTGAAATCAAGCACACAATTTACATTTGTAAAATTAACTTTTTGTAAAGCTAAGATGAGTAGTTATGTTTCCATTAATTTGTTTTAATTAAAATAAAAACATTAAAAAAAATTACCCTGCAATGTTTTAAACCCGAGATACTGTCACATTTTGCTGTGCATGAGCAACCATGCATAAAATGAAGAGTGAAACAGGCTGGTTCATTTTTATTCTCCAAATGGAGATAAATGCTTAAGTAAACTAATGACATAAATGGTAAAAGTGAATGAAAAAATTAGCAATATAAATCCAAAGAATTTTAAGTCTATCTGTAGCACAGATAAGAAAATTGTTCATTCTGTTCAACATTTTTTTAAATGCCAGTGGTCCTTTCTCTTTCCCCTTCACAGTCAGCAATTAAATAGGTTGGCCGGTGAATGCTCTGCAAGAACATTTGGAAGGGGATATAGAAAGACTGTGACAAATTCTCACTAAGCATCTTCTGCAGAGTGTGACAGAAAGAACAGCCCAGCCCCTCCATCTAAAACGACTATAAGCCATGAGTTACTACGGACAGATGATCACCCTTACCGTGTGGGCACAACAATAAAAATACAAAACAACCCCAAGTACTAATTAGACCTACTTGCCCTTAGGACACTAAACCACTTACTGGAAGGCTATAAAAAGCCTCTCAGAAAGGCCTGTTTCAGGTTCTTGGTAACATTTTATAAAATGTTTGTGTTGCGGGGTGGATAAATTCAGTGAATTTTAAAAAAATTAAAAATTGATTTTTATTTTAAATTAAATACATTTTTCTTTTAAAAATAAACCTACTTAAAATTAAAGTTGAAATTATGACAACCTATGTTAAGGTCTAAGCTTACTGTAATCTATTAAAACTGATTTGAATTATATAAAATAAATGAACTTCAAGCACTACATGTTTGCTGATGAAGTTTTAAAGAAAGTCAAACCAGTGAACTGGTGAAGTCACTGGCCAAGCCCCTACAACCAATGTTGTGCTAAAACAAGCTTTTGACAACAGTCTCTTCTGAAAGTGCAGAGAATATTTTTTTCATGTCAGTTTATTCAACTGGTTCGGAAGTTCAATGACGAGCTCATTCAAAGTTGAGAAACATAATGGGAATTAAAGCAGAGAAGCTTGTTTTTCCTCTTCCAGTGTATAATTAAAAATTAGGTGTGAGAGAAGATACAATCTATTAGTTCCAAAATCTTGAAGGACATCGGGGCTAAAACCCAATCATTTCAATTCACTAACTACAGATAATCTTTTGTTTAATAAATCAGTTAGTTTTAAATGCCAAACATGTTTTGATAAGAAAAAATTATGTAACCAGCACATTTAAGGTACTTTTATTTAACCAATAAAACCCCATTTTAAAATACTGTTTTTGTGCAGTTTTAATTGAATTTGTAAGGAAATTGGAATTCAGCTGGACACAAATCACAAGTGAAAAATTAATCATCAGTAAATAAGGAATGGGTCATTCACCATTTTCTAATATAAAAAACTGTAAAACTTAAGAAGCTGAATATATGTATGTTAAGCTACATAACTGCTTAAATAATGATACAGTGCTAAGTATTGAGAATCAGCTTCTCCAGGAAAACAATTAAAAAGTACAAATGCAAATGAAGAGTAAAATAGATTTATATCAAGGTTCCCTGCTTGCTGATATAAACCACTGATAGAAATCAATCTACCCTATTGTGTTATGTCAGAAAAAACAAGCTAATCTGGCATGTCCCATTTTCTTACTATTTTGATATTGACAATCATTTGACCAGATATCTTCTCTAGTCTAAAGACTTATAAAAAACCCCTTGATTTCTCAATAAAAGAATAATAATGTATTATATGTAAATATGTACGCTGGGTGTTCTGTACAACAATGAAATAAGAGGACCTCCAAACTAAAACCAAAAGAAAGAAAAAAAAGAGTAAGCACGGTAAAGGAAAGATGAAAAAAAGAAAAAGATTTACATAATATCACCACAGATATATGTCACGCTGACAGGTGCTTATAAATGCAGTATTAACAATAAATTTTGGTTCACGAAGACCACCTTATTTGGGTAGCATCAAAAGTGTCAGAGGCACTTCTAATAAAAGACCCTTGAAAAAGAGAAATTTTCACTTGTTTTTTAGAAGTGGGTAGAAATGGATTGAGATCAATGTCAAAGGGAAGCAGGTTTCGCAGCAAAAAATGTGTTCACCTAACATCCTAAAGTGAGACTGCAGATTGTTTAAAGTTAAGTGATGCCAGAACACAAACACCCATTAGGAAGAGGCTAAACTTGGAGATTATAATCAGTAATGCTCAATTTAGACAGTTGGTTTCATGTCTACACACCTGGCAAAACACAAGCCAGATGCAGAAAAGACTAAAACAACAAGTTACATACTATTAAACAGTTTTTTTTTTTGTTTTCTAAATAAGGCACTGTCTGTTGTACATTTCATTCCACAACCACTTCTCCCTATCCTTGACAGGTGCAAACACTTAACATATTGCACTTTATGGCTGAAAACTTGAGTGCTCTTGAAAGTGGTATTGCTGATACGGAGTGACTGCAAATTGACAGAAAAAAAGACAACTTGATCTTTTTACTGGCCTTGAAAAATCCACTCACCCACACTGGGTACAAAGCTTTCCTACCAGAGTGTGTCTGACTTCTGCAACATCCACACTTTCATTTAAAGAAAAGATTATAGCTCCTACAATTGGGGGGGGGGGGAACACCTTAAAAATGTGAACCAAATTAAGCTGATAATGCCACGCATCTCCCGAAGTCAGAAGACATACTTCCAGTGACACTGCTGCTGCTCAGACCTTTACTAAGCTGCAGCAGAGAGAACAAGGGTCTTTGTCAATGTGTGCTGCTTTTCAGAATCTTGCCAGGCAGTAGTGAAACTACAAAAATTAATCAAATTCACTTGGTGAGGGGGGCTCAGAAACAGAAACTGGGAGGAAGGTTCACTTGGGCCAAATGGGGAAGAACAGCAACTCCTTGCAGCAGCTAAAAGTCTAAGGGAGAGGTAGAATACAATACCCCTCATCACAGGAGGCTAGAGGAGATTGTAGGGTAGCAGTGGCCATTCACCCAACCTTGCAGCAGATAAGAAGTTCTGGGTTGGGAAGAATACAGAAAGGAAAATGAACATGTCTGCAATCAGAGTTCAGGGACAGCGTCCTGGTAAGAATCACAGCATGTCCCCTTTTCCCAGCAGTTGGGCATAGTTAGTGTCTCATCTGGCCACTGCTTCTTTAGGATGTTTCTTCTGTGTTTCATACCGGTGGTTTGGCTAACAGGTGTCTAGTAAAATGTCTTAGCTCTGCGTATGAATAGATGAGGATGAGGGGATGTGTGTGAGAGGACAGGTGGGAGAGACTGATTGGAAAGAAATAAAGTACTTTTGAAATAAGTCATATTTTAAAAGTTATTAATGAGATAGTTGATAACATGTTACAACTAACCACATTACACAACTGTTTTATTCTTTTAAATTGTGAGGGGAGGAAAAAAAGACATAAGAATTTTTACCGTGACTAGTAAGCTTAATCCTCAGGCTAGTAGAGAGTTGGTAAACTGTCTAAGTCCTGTCTTATTTTTATTTAAAAAAAAATACCCAGACATGTCCAATTTCACAGGAATAGCAAACAAAAACAAAACTCAGATAAAAGAAAACTGAGGAAACTGTTCTGGAACAGAGCACTGAGAAGGTTACTAGAAAAATTTGGAAAAAGGGTAATAAAAAAAATAAAGTGGCCTCCTTTGGGGAGATATATTTTAAAGGTCATGACCAATGTACATGGATTTAGTACAACTTTTTATGCTAATGTTAAGGTACTAAAAAAGGCTGATTATGAGAAAAGTAAAACGGGATGACTATATTAAAAGACATTTGTTTACATGTTTTACGTTAATATTCACTTATTTGCAAGATTTTACAATTGTTTATTATATACTATTAGTAGATTTTTAAAAAATGTATAAATATCTAATATAGAGATGGGTGAGCTGCCATCATATCATTTAAAACACAAAGAGCCCTGCTGCTAAAGTTCTATGTAACCTTAAGAATTCTACCCGGCTATGTTAACGTAAGACCTACTATCTTTTGCTATCCTTTTAAGTAATAGCTGTGATTTCAGTGTTTATATTGATGCCAGAAGTTAGAATATGTAAGAGAAGATTGTCTAATCATTGTATTTAAGATCAACAGTAAAGCTTAATAAATAAAATAAAATAAAACATTTCACTAAGAATAAAGTTAGATGACCTGTGAACTTGTAAGAATCTACTTTTTTCTATTCAATACTAGAAGAGTATCCAATGTCTTTTCAAATTTAACACGATATAAAAACAAGCAGCACTTTTCCCAGTTTATAAAGCTTTCATGGATTGCAATGCAACAAAAATCAAAATCAAAGCAGGTAACTTATTTTGGCTTTCCTTCACTTGCCAACTGCACATTTCATCTACACTTCTAGCAACCAGTGACCAGCACTGATGAAATTGCATGTCATGCTTTGGAAACTATTCAAAATAATCTGGAATCAGCAGTGTCCAGAAAAGTAGCAAAGGAAGTATCATACAGACATCGTTCAGTAAATTTTAATAAACTGAAATTGGTACAAGTGAAGTATTAACTCCTACCAGCCAAAGCAGCATCCTCATCACTTTCTGATCCATATTGCAATGCCATGGTTATTGCAGATAAACGATCCCCTTGGACGGATCTTTTGTTACTTTAAAAGTAAAAAGAAAAGCAGTGTATGTATCAAACTACTGTTTAGTTATGTTCTGTGGATAATTGGTGGAATACGAAGGTCATGTTAGCAGTCCACAGAACCACCACCAGAAGAGCAGACAGGACTAACCCAAGAAAGATGGTAAGTTAGCAGAGGACAATGGCCCATGATATCATCTATTTTATAAAGTGCTCCACCAAGTTAAAAAGTTGGAGAACTACTGCAATGGGGAAGTTAAAGCTTAGTCTGCCCAACTCTGCCCTACTCTTAATATTTACCGTTCATAATGAAAAACAGTTCAAGATGAAGAATCAAAAAGCACCCACCAAGGCATGATTTTCTTGTTACTTTGTGGGAGTGACAAGAGGCCATTGATCGTGTTTAATATACTAGGCCACAGAACTCCTGAGTGATGGACAGGGCAGAATACCCCACATAATCGTGACAACTGATTGAGTCTCCTGGAACAGTATTTCAAATGCATCCCTTTTCCTTTAAGGCTTTTCTCCTCCATTTTGCCTCTTCTTGTTCTTTAGTTTTACATGTTTAAAAATTATTTTAAAATTATTTTAAAATATTTGTGAGTTGAAATACATATCTTTGATACTTCTAACATGACTAGTTTTGTAATGAAATATAAAATGTTGCTCTTTGGAGCATTTCCAAGGAAATAAATGTTAAATTTTGTTAAATTTGTATCATAGTTGATGTAAGTAAAACACTAAAAATAATAAAGAACAATATAGAGTAAATAATCTATTAAACTATGCTATTTGGGAAGTTGGGATTATTAAATCTGATATTTTAATTATTGTGTACCTAGGTCATTAAGCTTGAAAGTTCACTTAAAAAACACACCTCAAATTTCAGAAAAAAGCTTTGACTGTAACAGTTCCAAATGACCAAAATAAATAAATAAAAAATAAACTAACTGGATGGCAACCACACCAAAACAGACAATTTACTTACCGGTAATATTTGTTAGTAGAATTTCTCTCATCACCAACACTGCCTTTACCTTGTGAGGAAGGACCTGTCAGTTTGGAAGCAGCCAAATTTGATGGAGTCCTTTAAGAAGAAGAAACAATGCAGAGAAAGGGAGAAAAAGAGAAAGTCGCCTTAGACGCAAGAAGAGATGCAACTAGAATGTAGCTCTTTCACAGAGTAATCTTGAAAAGGGCTCAGAGAAGGCACAAAAAATGTTATGTTGCTAAATGTAAAGTGATACACTTGGGATAAATAATACCCAAGTTAATCATAATGTAAATGATGCTGAATTTGTTTATAAAGGTAAAAGAAAAGGTTCTAGCAATATTGATAGAAACCCTATTTAAATTCTCAGCCCAACATACTGCAGCAATAAAGATGTTTAACAGGATATTACTAAAAATTGAGAGGTTAACAATACAAAGCCAAGCCTATTGTGTTATCACTTAATAAAGCATATTAAATTGTGTTGTGGAAACTGTTGTATATTGGTCATATTGTCTGAAGAAAGACAGATAAGTGCACTGCAAAGGGGCAATTTATGATGATGAACAGAATGAAGGATGTGCATCTGGATAGAGTCACAAAATTGGGATTATTCTTGACATGATGATTAGAGTATTTAAATTAGCAAAGAGTTATTATAAAGTTAAGCTTTTTAAAACTAAGAGGAAAAATAGGCTAGAATAATTTAAGGAGGTTTTTTGCTAAAAACAGTGTAAAGTGAAAGACTCCCAGATGAGGTGGAAGAATTAAGAAGTCATGGATTTTAAAAAAAAACCTAGATGACCCATCTGGAGTTTAATAAGTTAAAAGGGATCTGAAATAGCAGGTCTGTGCTTAACAGCAGCCAATAGCAGTCTTCAGGACAGCAGGAAGGACTTTTTTCTAATTAAACTTTTCTCTCCTTCAAATTGACTATGAGGAGTCTGGGGAATTTTATTTTTGTTTAAGAGTGGGGTTTTTTTGGCCTGCTTGAGGCAAAACACTTTTTAAAAAGAATTTTTTAACAGGTATAGAAATCAAGATGAGAGCTATCAAATTATTCTGGACATGAAGTCAACTTGTGGCCCTACACAACAACATAGAAGTTTCACAGACAAGGTAAAATATTAAAAGAACCTTACAGAATAAGATAACTAAGGGATAGAGAAAGGATTGGCAGTACTAGAGAGAGGAATTCAACTAACAAATACTAATATAATTGTTTGTCAGCCATCTTCACACAAAAAGTGTTACGGTTAAGATACAGTCACAGCCTCAAAATTAAGTACAGTACCCAACCTTGGAAGGTCCTGATTCCCCCTTTACTCCTAATGAAGTCAGTGAGTCACAATTTAGGCCCTGATCCTGAAAATCCTTAAACATAGATGTAGACCGAGATCAGTAGGTCTACATCTATGGAACTACACACTTGCTAGGTTTCTGCGGTGTCAGGGCTTAAATGAGCTATAGTAGACTTTAGAGAGGACACGGCCTGCGCCGCTTCCAGCAGCTCCCATTGGCCTGGAGCAGCGAACCGCGGCCACTGGGACCTGCGATCGGACGAACCTGCGGATGCGGCAGGTAAACAAACAAATAATGTTTCTAGAATTATTCCTGCACATGAATCCCTCTGCCAATTTTTGTGATTTTACAAATCACATTTTCTTGTTTTGTAAAATTTTTCCTCCCTGCTGTTGTTGTATGAAAGATTTATGCAAACAGGGGAAACTGACTGATTAAACAGAAGACACAGTAAAAATTGACTATACACTTGAAGTACTGACAAAAGCACCAAGTAAACTGTAAAAAGTGTATAGTTCTCTAATCTCTTGAATTTATACTAATCTTAGGTGATATTTATAACAGAAGGTAAAACATTTAAGACAAATATTTAAGTTAACTGAATACCTTTAATGTAAGGATGTTTGTGGAGTTCTCTATCCTATTACAAAAACAGCTTCAGAAGAGGAGAGATTTATTTCGGAAAAGGATACATACTCCAAGTAGGTCCTTTGCAAAATATCTAAAGAACTTCCCTTTCTGCCAAGGAAGTTGTTAACTCTTGTGCTCATTTGGAAGATGTCACTTAGCTTTTCTGATAGAGAATATAATTCACCCTGGTAAGTATTTAATACCAGTTTTGAGAACTGCCAATGATATCAAGTGAAACTTATGAGAGATCTGGATCTGTCTAGATATTTCTGAGATAAGAAATGTGCATAAAATATCCAGATTGATATTTTGAAGAGTGAGGATTTGGGTGGGAGGAAAAAGCTTTTTCCAATTAATGTGATTTCAGGAAGGAAATAACAGGGCCTGAAAAAAAAAAAAATCTCAACACCTATTTGTTCAAGACCAACCCCTATAGCCCAAATGACAAAAACCTGCACTACCCCCTCTCCCACAAGCCATATCCATTTAATTTACATTTCCAAAACTTCACTCCAACCCCAACAAGTCAATTCTGTCCCTACCCACACACAATTTTGCTCCCTATTACAATTAAAATAGATTTTCACATACAAAGAGTGTTACTAAATCCTGGGGTTTTCTTCAAATGATTGCTAGACACCTGAATTAATGAATTTTGGGCTGTTTCTCTGCTCCCTCCTAATAAATATTTTGGGCTCGGGCTGTTTCTCTGCTCCCTCCCAATAAATATTTTGGGCTCATGCAAAAAATGAATCCTTGGTCCCCCTAATTCTTTGCAGGCCTCCAGGATACATCAGAGGCCCTTGGCCATCCAGCAACTCTTATGAAGAAGGGCACGCTCACCTAGATCCTCAAAATGTATTTGACCTCAGGGGGAGTCAGATGCCTAAATATCTTTGGGGATCTGAGCCTGTGCTCCTTGTTCCAGCTTTTCTGTTTCTACCTGTTAAACACATAGAATAGAAGCTGGCTCAAACTTAACTTTAGGGGCTCCTACAGGCTCTCTATATTTCAGTGCCAAATATATCTTAACAGTAGGAATATATCACTTATACAGTATATTTCAGCAGTTACCTTCAAAAATCTATTTCAATGGTCTATAAGATTTAAAGCAACAACAAGCAAGTTAATTTTATCTATCATTTCCTGTTTTTGTTTTTTTGGGGGCAAAATTAAGAAACTAAATATCAGTAAATACATGTAAACCAGACCTCAAACAGCACTTTTTTGTGTGTTTGTTTTTTACTTGCAGTACCTGATTCGAAGACTTGACTTGGCCAGTTCATTATGTTCAATTTCAGCCTTTTTCATATTAAATATTTTTTTAATAGCATTTGCATCCTGTTAATTGAAATAAGAATACTCCATTTTAGAAAAATGAGACTGAGTCAAGGATTTACTCTAATTCTATAGATATAAATATGCAGATTTAAAATAGTGTTTAAAAGAACAAAAGTTAGGGTTATATATTTTCTTGATCGAGAGTGAAGTTGACCAGTGTCAGAAGTCTATAGCAAAATCTAACTGGAAAAGAGACTTTCAATGGTTAAATAAAAGGGAATAAAATGGTGGCTAGTGTCTATGGCACTTCTTTGCAACATCCTTAAAAGAAAATCTCCACGACTTTCGCACGCACAACAACAATACATTAGAATGAGTGGGTTTGTCTGTCTTCTCTGCACTGGAAGATGATTGGTCTCATAGCTAGCCTGCCTTAGCATTCTATCCATCTCTACTCTTATACCAATAGATTTTACCCTTAGAATAGAACATATATGTAGTGCCCTTCATTTCAAAAGTTAAAAGATATGCAGGAATCACTTCACCACTGAAATTCACTCACTTTTAGGTACAGGAAGGAGGTAGGTAGAAAATATGCACACAACATGTTGGTCAATTGAGAGAGAAAAGGAAGTGGTGAGGAAGAGATGAAAAGTGAGTTTTGGCCATATGATGCATGCATACTCTTACAAAAAATGGAATAGGATCTTTAATATCCATGCAAAGGAGCAGGACCTCCATCTTTCAGGCTTTATGCTGCAGACCTCCCTACACTAAACTGCGCAGTCTGTGATAATGAACAGTCAAGTGCCATGATTTGAATTTGTAATGCCAGGAATTCTAGGCATTTCTAACCTAATAGCCAGTGAGCCATCCTCTATTCCTATAAGACACCAGGCTGATTCATGTCCCATTTGAAGTAAAATTGGAAGAGAGAAATGTATAGTTGGCAAACAGAACAGTCAACAAGGAAAGAATATGAGTTTCAAACTTCTAATAGGGAACTACTAACAATAAAAGGAATAGAAATTAGTTGACAATATCCTTTTTAATATTTTGAGATAAATTAGAAATGCTTTAGAACCTTATAACACAAAATACCATTTTAATAACTTAAAAATATGTAATACAATAAATAAAGATTGAAACCCTGACTTAATTGTCAAAAAAAAAAATCTGAAAATAACCTTGAATACTTGAGATCCAGGCTCATTATAGGTTTTGGCATTCTTTGCTAAAAGATCTATATCCTTGGCCATTGCATGAATGCTTTTATAACTTCCATTCTGCAGAACAAAAAACAGAACAGTTTACTCTTTAGATAAAAACTGATCCTTTTTATCCTGTCACATGAAGAAAAAAAATGCAAAACACTGGAAAGTAAAAGGTAAGTTCACATTGAAAAAAGACATTTCTTTATGCAGCATATAAACAAACAAAGAATTCATTGGCAAAAAAGGAAAGAAAATCATAGAGACGATACAAATATAAAAGTTATTTTTTCTGTGACAGGTCCCACAAACTAAATGAACAATGCACTGACTCCAAAATGATTTTAAGCAAACTTTAAAACACATCATTTGGATTACCATTTTAACTCATCTCTATCCTCCACTTCAAGTTCAGAATGCATTAGCAGTCAGTATTTCACAAAATTCTGGAATTAGAGACTAATACTTCATTTTAAAAATTAGATTTGAATGATTTCAGGTTGTAGAAATCACCAAATTTCTAGCTCTAGGAGTTCAAGGTAACAGCTAGCTAAAACCAAATAAGAATAGGAAAGGGTGAGTGGGACAAAGCAAGATGGTAATGAGAATGACACTAATCTAAACTTCAATATCTCAATTTGCCCTGGCCAGAAATGACTACTTTATACTAGTACATGGCCAAGAAATCACAGTACCTGGCATTTCATTCAGATCAACAATTATGGTTTAAGACACTGAACCTTAAACTGTGACTACCTTTGGCACACTAGTCCAGGACTGACTATAGCCAGTCCTGAACCTCAGAGCAGCATAGTTTTCAGTTTCTTAATTTACTGGTAAAAATTACACTTACTACTGATCTACATAAAATTTTGCTTCTAAACTTTAAAAACCTTATTTTTCCAAAATTACAATATACAGCTCATTAACATGATCATACCGTACCTGTATCCTCTGGGCAATAGTCTTAAGATCTATGGGCTCTTTAATTATTGCATAATAGTCAGGATATTGCTAGAAAACAAAAACGATATATCTATAGTTGTACACTGGCACATATAATTCACAAGGGAAACAATAAAAATCAGTATTAAATAAACACTTATATTTGATGGCCTATTACCAAAGGCAGCTAAGAAGACAGATTACCACCACAAAACAGCTGAAAGATTATGTACAAATTCAGCATTGCAACTTGATTAAGGTTTATTCTCTTAACCAAAATGGTTTAATTTCTCCATATCATTAAGATATACATTGCTCACATAACTAATATCGATTAACAACATCTGAAAGGGTTTATTTATATAGATTCACCAAACAAGTTAATGAATTCATTCAGAGACTAGATCCCTTACACTAAGATGAAATTTAAACTAAGTGGAGTTACACTGACTCTGAATTGAGCTGTAAATGACTTAAAAACAAAATTTAGATTAGTAAAAAGATTATTTTAGGGTTGATCCATAAACCCCATTCTACCAGCAGAAAGCTGCTAAAACAAAAAGCAGCCCTTACAGCCAATTAAGAAAAATGAAATACTTCATCATTCCACCAAAGTGATATGAAAAAAACTATTTCCTCAGAAAGAAGCAATGATTTTATAACATGACCTTTATCTGATAATGCGTAACAACATTTTGATATTGATAGCTATTAGACATTATACACACACCTAATAGTTTGCTCTCAGTGTTAAAATGTTATAGTACATTATCTGATTAAACTGATAATGGCTTCTTCAGTAAACAGGCTAAGGGGGCGATTTCCACCACAAAGCAAAATGTTATGACTTGGTAGTGCATAAAGTATTTTTATTTATTTTTGTTCACTTGACCGTTAGTCTCACAGTCAGCCCACAGTATTAGTTATACCATTTTCCAGATACCAAACATAGAACACAAGTGATTTCATTTCACTACTCACCACTTTAGAGGGAAGCTTCTGAAACAGCTCACTTATAAGACGTCCTGATGGGTTGGTGGCTATGGCTACAGCTTCAAGCAGCTGTTCAAGAATCTCTTTCAAGTAGCTTGGAGAAGACTGGTACAGGAAATGAAGTTACAAAAAGCTTTGATGAGAAAGATTTCAATTTTATAAAAGCTTCTAATGGTCCCTGTAAAATATTTCAGTGTAAATGTATAAACGTTCTTTTTCAAGGAAAAGATGATGAAAACAGCAGCTATAAAGATGTGTGCAACTTTTCAAGACACAGTATTATGATTATGCATTTAGTAAGACACGTGAATAAGTCTGAATATCACATACACATTTCGTGCACAGATCTGTTTTTCAGAGTTAAATACAAATATGCATTGTAATGTCATGCAGTACTAACGGAGATTTGCAGGTGTAGCTCTAGCCTAAGTCCCTGGGTTAAGGCAGTAAAAAGAACAACAAGTCTGAGAATAACACCATGGTGTTCACCATACAGGTGTCTCATCTGAAAGTGTTCTCAGGGGGACCCAGGTTTACTTGCACGAGGCCTCAGATCATGCAAGTTACAGAGGTCATATTTATTATAAACTGATTAAAATGGAACCACATATACAATAGTTATATCACTGATCATCTTGTAACTATTTATTTCTTAAGAGTTCACTAATATATGCACAAACATATGCAAAGGTATAAATACTTACTTATTGAGTACTGAAACCATTACTGTTTTCTATGTATGTGTAAGAACCCTTAAACAGTATATCAGAACATAATCTAGTGACGCATGTCCCATCACCTGTTTTGGCTCAGCTTAATAACCACACATCGACCGATGTCCCTCCACAAACTGAGGTTAACCTTATTCTGAAAGTCCAGTTTTCACACACCTCTTAATTTCACCAGCAAACTATAAATGCAATGCTTCCTACTTACTACTTCAGATATTGCCCCTTGATTGTCATGCCTTTCATCCTCTTCCTCCTCCTCCTCAGTATCACCTTTCTGAACAAACTCATTCTTTGTGCGCATATACAAATCCCACAGTTTGCAGGCTGCTTTATATTCAGGAGAATCTGGCTGTGAGAATGAACCAAACAGCACGACGTTATTGCTAGTCAGTTATTTTAAAAGTGTTCTTAAAATTCTGAGCATTCTGAAGTGAAATATATTAAATAATAGAAAACAGCAATTACTGGCTGTGTAATTCTTCAACACAGTGATGTCAGGAATGGTAATGAATTAAAATAGATAGCCTCCACCACACTTAAGGACATTAGGTAATTTACTCTAGATTTGCAGTGAAGTTTGGATTTCTTTTATCCCCTCTCTGCCACAAGATATTGATTCTTTCAATGCAAGAAATACAGGAAAACATTCTATTTTTTAAGATTCTGAAACACACTTTTTACTTTTTAATTAAATTTTAGAAAAGAGGCTAACAAAATGATTTAAAGATAACTTTAATAAAACCCATTAACATCTAAAGTGTACCATTCATATCAGGGGCAGCAGAACCAGCGGGATGAGGGGAGCTAGTGCTGATCTATGTCCCTGGTCTCCTCCACATCTCACACAGCTCTCTAGCCCTGAGCTTCGGCTTGAACTGTCTCTGACTGAGCCCTGCCCCAGACACAAGCAACTTCTGACTGAGTCTAGGCCAAGGAGCATGTAGGAACCAGGGTGATTAGGCCGGGGCCAGGAGAAGCTACCCCCAGAAAGAGAGAGAGACCCCAATTTCCCTATTCTGCCCTGTTACTCGCTCTCTCTTCTCCTGCATTCAAAGTGAGCTTTGATCACCTCTGATTTAGTGCATAACTACTTTTTTTTTTAAACAGGGTATAATACTGCAGAGATTCCATATGAGTGTCCTGCACACCACTGATGCTTAGCAAACCACTTGTTTGCCACTTAGCTCTCCTGCTTGTTTCCAGCTGAGAGAAGGAATTGATGGAAGCAAGAGATGAAATCATCCCACTAATTTTGCTCTTTTCTTTCAAAAAACAAAAAATATTATAAATTTGCTTTTCTGTATTTAACTTGATCATTCAGAATGACCAATTCATTGAATGGGAAGTGTATTGGTAAAATACTTTAAATATGTTCGTCCTTTACTTGCCTGCTCAGTACTGAGTTCAGGATTCTACTTGTGCTCTTTAATGTTTTTCCCCAAAGGAAAACACACATTACATGAGACACCTAAAAAGTCATACTTTCCTAATATTTTTCCATGGAAGAAATTGTTGTAGTTGGGCAAGAATGCTACAGGGTTATGAAAGAGAGAGGAGGAGGCATATTAGGTAATCTCTGTATTAAGATCTGGTCCACACTACAGGAAAGTTTTAGAACCACTGTAGTACTGGAACAGATGTATATTATCATAGTGGTCTCTTACATATGAAACTGGCTGTATCTTCTAAAAGCACCCAGACCTGCTATTGTCAGAATATATGAATTTGGGCCTTTAAATGAAGCTTCCTCACCTTATAGTAAGCCTTTGCATTGTTAAATAGTAGCTGAAAGTCAGCAGTCAGTAGGTTCACATCATCATACTCCTCCATTTTTAGTTTCTGTTGGATTTTCATTAAATCAATAGGCTGAGAAACCACTTCATAGTAGTCTGGCTGATTTCTGTTGTAACAATAAGTAAAGGCATCAGAGTTTGAGCACTGAAAGCGAACCCTACAGTATTTAACTCTGCACAAATGTAAGAGTAATGCAGAAACGTTTCTAGTATGTTTTTGCTACAACTTAAATAGCTCAAATTTACAAACAACCTTAATATAAATGAATTAGCACATATTTTAAAATTTATCTTAAATCTATAAAAAAATTACAGACAGAAATAGTTCTCTCTCTTCACCTATTCCATTCCCAAGAGTCAGTTCTGGGTTGTTCCCTAGGATATATGTTATTATTTTACTCCTCCACCTTTGGAGACAATTTTACAGCCAAACAGATCTCAACGTCAGGAAGGCTTTATATTCAATGTTTCATATAAAATCAAACGTTTACTTTTCTACCTGAACACAGGCACTTGTGTCACAGTTCAAAGGGGCATGCTATCAAACATAAAGATCAAAAGACTAATGCAAGCTTGTTGCATATTTAATGCACGAGTTTTGCAACTTTTACACAGATGAGCTATTTCTCAAAATCCATTTGTTCCAGGACTAGCTCTCATACCTAAGATTGTTCCCAATCAAGGCCACATCCTCACCTTCGTTTTGGTGCTCTAATGAAAAGCTCACATAAGAGCCTGCCCTGTTCATCTTTGTAATCTCTGATTGTGTTGTACAGTTCATGGCACACAGCAATCTAAAAGGCAAGAACAATCCAGTAAGACAATGGAAATGCTAAGGAGGCAACAAATTGAGGGTATGTCTGCACTTGAAATGCTACAGTGTAGAAACTACCTATGCCAACAGGAGCAGTTCTCCTGTCAACGTAGGTAATCCACTTCCCCAAGAAACAGTAGTTAGGCCAATGGAAGAATTCTGTCTGCACAAGGGCTTAGGTTGGCATAGCTACGTCTCTCAGGGGTGTGGATTTATGCCCAAGCCTTGGTTAGGGTAGGAAGGTGGGGGGAGGGGAGTGTCACGCCATAAGTTGCTCTACAGTGGGGATATTAAACACCCAGCCCGTTTGATGTATTAATATAGTACTATGGCATACCCAGATTTGTGTATTTTTTCTTTTTTAAAGGGAGTTTTCTAGCCCTCATGGTTGCAAAGAAAACTTCCCAAATGTAAACCAACACAGTGTTGACTACAGACTCAAGAAGACACCAGAAACAATAAATAAGGAAATGTGGACTCCAATGTCTCACAGTTAATCTCTCTTAGGCTAACTAATGTCTAAGGATGGCACTTCAAATGTCAGCATTTACTATTTCTTTGCTGATCATTTTAGCAGATGGAAGGAGGATGGGGAGGAAGTGAAAGCCATAAGGTATAGAAATCCGGAACTGCTACAAGGAAGTAAATACAATGGGAAGATAAGACAAGAAATACAAAGACAGTGAAGAAAAAAAGAAAAGCAGCTGAAGGAGAATGAGTAAGGAAGAGAAAAAGGACATCAACTGGGATGGTCCTAATGATGAACATATTTTCATGGGTCAGGGATGAATAAGGTGCTGAACAAATAATAGAACTTTAGGTACTACGTAGAAAGACAATATTCTGTCTTTTGCTCTTTGTGCAAATCTTGTATTGACATCAGTGGGAGAACTAGTGTGGACTGAAGGAGATACGTAGTCCTAAATTTATTCCCCAGCCCACACACCATAATTAAAAGTGTAACTCAGACATCTCCACAGAATGAGTTTGATATCCATGTTCTACAGCCAGTGTAGAATCAGTGCTGCTGGGCTCAGGAGGAAGTCGTAACTTGCCCACGTCATTCAAAATTAGCGCTTAGGCCAGGCAAGTGCACAATATACCAAAGGAAACAGAAGCTGTTCCTCGGGGCTCCCTAGAAACGTAGAACGCCGTCCCATGGGGGAAAGCCTGGAAGAAGACTTTGCAACTCCAGAAAACATTCATAGAACACTAAGTTATACCCATATCTTAAATATTCTCACTAAATATAATTTTTTCTTTTGCAAATGTTTGCTTATAGTGATTTCAAAAGGTATTCCACATTTGGATTTATGCAATAACACAGAAGGGGTTACAATGGTACTTACAGGATCTACAGTTGGGAGATTTGAAAGTCTCCTCCTTTTCCTGCTTGGGCCTGGTATATTTGTTGAATGGTGACCATCATCAAAATCTCCTCCACTGATGCTGCTGGAAGGAGAAGTAGCCCTTCGTCTCTTGGAACCCATGGAATCCAACTTCTTCTATAATAAAGAAAGATGTTCTTAAACTTATGGCTTTGCATCCAATCTCTCTGATGAGAGTGAGCATTAAACTTGCAGTTCTTTAGGATGTATGTATTCAAGATGGTTCACTGAGATTTAGTTATGTATTATTACCTCACAAAATCATATAGCTAAAACACTGCTTATGTCGTTGATAGTTTACCTGATAATCCAATCTATCGTTGAGTTTTATACTGCCATGCATCACCATACCATCAGAGTGACTTGGACTCTTATAGGGTGATGAAAATGTATGTATCTAACAACACTTACCATTATCCTTTCTTAAATCACCCATCAATGCTTGTGACTTGTCACTCCATACATGATAATAAAACAAGAACTTTTGTCATGGCAGATGAACTAGTTCAAACAAGAGATAATTTGGTGATTCTGATTGACAAGTACTCCACCCCACACCCAAAAGCAAAAAACAAACAACCCTGTTGATGTAATTAAGAGTCTGCACTGACAAGTAAAAACCACAACTACTGCTTAATATCTAGTCATGGGATCACACCAAAAGGGGTTTGGGCTGTAACCTGGTTACATTTTGCTATGTTCTCAAGCCCTTCCATTCTCTCTCCAATGCTAAAATCAGTGTGGATTGGATGACTCAAGTAACTGGCAATGTAAGATTTCAGAGTAACAGCCGTGTTAGTCTGTATTTGCAAAAAGAAAAGGAGTACTTGTGGCACCTTAGAGACTAACCAATTTATTTGAGCATAAGCTTTCGTGAGCTACAGCTCACTTCATCGGATGCATACTGTGGAAAATACAGAAGATGTTTTTATACACACAGACCATGAAAAAATGGGTGTTTATCACTACAAAAGGTTTTCTCAACGGGGGGGGGGAGTGCGGGGGAAACACGACACCTGGATTTGTGCTGGAAATGGCCCACCTTGATTATCATACACATTGTAAGGAGAGTGATCACTTTAGATAAGCTATTACCAGAAGAAGAGTGGGGTGGGGGGAGAGAAAACCTTTTGTAGTGATAAACACCCATTTTTTCATGGTCTGTATGTATAAACATCTTCTGTATTTTCCACAGTATGCATCCGATGAAGTGAGCTGTAGCTCACGAAAGCTTATGCTCAAATAAATTGGTTAGTCTCTAAGGTGCCACAAGTACTCCTTTTCTTTTTGGCAATGTAAGAGTGTCTGTCTCCTCTTGGCCACGGGTTTGAATTTACTAATGTAAATAGTGACTGAAATTAATAACCATCCAACAACTACTGAGTGGTTTATGAAACAAGCTGGTGGACCTAGCGCAATTTCTAGTGGCAAGGGATCAGTACCACAAAGATTCCTCTCTACTGGCGCTATTGTTGGGAGTCTCAAAGACTAAAGACTGAATGCGTATAGAGACTCCCCAGATCTCCTCCCATTTTCTAATAGAATCAAGGCATTTTTTCTTGTATGTGTTGTTTTTAAATGGCACAGCAACCTGGCATAACTACATTAGGGTATCTCTTTCGTATTCTAGGAACAGAATTAATTACCTGCAAACACTTCAATAAGTTGAATGAATACGAGGGGGGATTCATTATGGCCAGGATAAAAAAAAAAAAGGTCAAGGTAGGGGAGAAGGGAGAATGGTGCATATATGATCAATAATGTACCAGATTTACCAGAGTACAACCAGCACCTCGAAAAGCCAGTCTCCTCATAGTGTCTGTTGGCCAAGTTAAGATACTGGGAGAAGGTAAGGCTTTAAAAGTGTCAATTCAGCAATGGTGTTAGTACAGTCTAAACTGAAAGAGAAGAAAAAGGAGAGAAAAATAGAGGGGAAGGGTAAAAAGGAGAGAGTGGATCGACAGAGTTCAAGAAAAATAGTGAGGAGAGAGAGGAAAGGTAGGGGAGGAGAGGAACATATAGATTAGTATTTTTTGGATTTGTTCTTAACAAAAACAAACTTCCACATAGAGTATTTTTTCAGCACAAAAAATAAGACATTTTTCTGGATTTTTTTAAACAAACTGTTTGCTTTTTCCTAAAGGCCCTGCTGACACATCACAGATTTTACTGCCAGTCTGAATGTAAAAGAAGAGAGAACAACTGCAACACTGTAAACTGGTAGGAGTGGAGAAGCAGCACAGTGAATGTATAAATAAAAAAAAGTTTTAAGTTTCCAAAAAAGCAATAAGAGTCTTCAGCAATGGCCCACATCATCAAGAAACATCTTCAGAGGAGTTTTACGGCTCTCTTTACTGAACAGTAGCCTTCCTTACTAAACATTTAGCCCCTGTTCATAAAACTTCAGCCACATACCCTATTACATAATAAAGTTTACCAGTATAAGATTGTGCAACAAATACATCAGTTTGCTTGTTGAAAAACACTTCTATCAAAACCAAGCTTGAATATCAACCAGGATATAAAATATAAACCTGTATTTTGTTAACAGAATAGCTATACCTTATCAATGCCAGTTTCTCTTTTAAGACTGATTTTCTAACAAATCCCATCCACATATACAGAACTGTATAAAAAAAACAGAAAATAAAATTAGTCTTACCTATCTAGTATGCACTATTTTAGTGTTTGGAACCAGAACCAAAAGACATGGAAGATAACTTGTTAACCAAATGACAAATTTTTCCTATGTATTTTTACACCGCACATGCTCTTACAGAAGAAGTTTAAGAGCATATTAAGCATTAACTTTTAATACATACTTCATTTAAGTACCTCGGAGCTTTATCTCCCTGTGCAACTTAGGTTATGTAAACCCTATATCAAGGTTTGGACTCCATCATATACCCAAATTCAGTAAGAATCACCCATCAGATGTTTGACAGCTAGAAAACAATACCGAATAGCTGCCATAAAACTGATAACATTTCAGAGCCTGAACTGCATTAAAGATTCTCTAGATCGCTATGTTTTTGCACAATAATCAAGTTATTGATTGCAAAAGAATACCTTATAATTTAGTGGAGAAAGTGTAGAAAATATTGCTCTCTTCTTAATGAACTGATGTCTCATGGTGCCTCCTGGGGTACCAACAATCTCCCTACCTACAAACACTTTCACTCCTTGTGTGAAGTAGAGAAAGCCTTGAGAGCTATTCAGACATTCCCACAGGACCTGAGAACAGTGTCTCTGCAGCACTCACATAAAAAATTGCTTTAAATCTTGAACATTTTTCATAACCTTTACAGCCACTCTTAAAAAGTCAGATCTCTTATAATACCCTCTTCTACAGCTACTCACTGAGAGACCTCTCTTGTGACTCCTAAAACATGACAGGTCACTCATTGCCACATCTCCTGATGATATGTCAATAAACATTTTTCTGTTGTAATCTATTAAGGACCCACCAATATATAATGTTTAATCTCCTTGAAAGAGTCAAGCTTTTACACATATTCAAGGCAATTTACTTAAAACAAGCCAATTCGGTTTTAACAAGCATTTACCTTTCTGCGTGCCTTTAAAAATAACCAACCAGGAAAGATACACAGGTGTCAAGAAAAACTAATTGTTTGCACTGTGGGTATCCTCCACATGTCTGTAGAAATATTTCTCAGATAATGCCAAATGTCACAAAATGACAGAGGGAATATATCATACAATCTTTCTATATGATTACTGATAAATAAATCCTGAAACTGGCCTGAAACATATGAGGAAAAGTGGATGGAGGGAATGATGAACTCTAAAAGGATAAAGTTACCAAAGTTAAATGCACATGTTTATTTCTTCATTAATCTTTGAAGGGGTAATGGACAAGGGACAGATAATGTGACTGCTTATTTGATCAACTACTGGGTGTAATACAGGTCTGCTTCTACTTTAAATATTACTAAATGGTATATATACATTTTCTAGCAAATTTTGTGAGGCTCCTTTGGTAAGAAAGGAGGTTTTGGGGAGGATTGGGTCTATTTATGACCCTATAAATATAAATAAAATATTTGTATATAGCTACATACACATCTTCAAGTATTGTACAATCATTAACTATGCACCCAGTACTTCACAGGTAGAAAAACTGAGGGAAAGAGTATATATTACATCATTCTCTTTCTATATTTTGATTTGTAAAAATGTCATGCACATGGATTTGTCTATCATTCCTACCTACCCTGAGGTATGCTCCACCCTCTTAGTTGCAAGTTCTCTGGGACAGAAAGTCTTCTGTCTTTTCTTAGGAAAGGCTGAAATAATTCGGCATATTTAGTCTAGAGAAGAGATGGGTGGGGTGGTGAGGGACATGATCACAGTCTTCAAATATGTAAACGGTTGTTATAAAGAGAACTGTGATCAATTGTTCTCCATGTCCACCAAGGGCAGGACAAGAAGTAATCAGCTTAGTTTGCAGCAAGGTTGATTTAAGTTAGATATTAGGAAAACCTTTCTAGTTATAAAGTTAGTCAAGCACTGGAAAAGGTTACCAAGGGAGGCTGTGGAATCACCATCTCTGGAGGTTTTTAAGAACAGGTTAGACAGCACATGGTATAGGTTTATTTGGTCCTGCCTCAGCTTCCGGGGGCTGGACTTGATGACCTCTTGAAGGCCCTTCCACCCTTACATTTCTATGATACTTTCGGTACAAAAGGCCATGATCCTCGACTGGAGAACCTAGGTGTTATGAATAAAATAAGAGTAATGTGTTGGAGGTCAGAGTCAGGGCGTGGATGTCAGGACTCCTTGTGTCTTTTCCCAGCTCCGACAGCGACTCAACCAGTTGACTGCTTTGACAAGCCGCTTCCCCGCTCCATGCCTCAGTTTCCCCTAGGTGTAAAAGAGGGCTAACACCGCCAGCCTCACCGAAGGAGGATCAGTGCCCCTGGAGGCGAGGGGAAGCGGAGCTGGTGCCTCGACCGGGACAGGTGGCAGGGATGAGGATGGGAACAGGGGATCAGCAACTCCCACGCCGCCGGAAGGGTCCGGGGCGGGCCCCGAGCAGGGCACCCCCACGCCGGGGGCGCTGTCTCCCCACCAGGAGCGCAGCGGCCACACAAAGAGAAGCGGCGGCCTCCTGGCTCCCGCAGCCCGGCTGCCCGCTCCGAGCCGCCAGGCCTGCAGCCAGCGCTTACCCAGCCGGCCCCGCTCCGCCTCCGACAGCCGCGGCCGCGCTTGCCCCCCGCCGCCCGCACCGCCGCCGCCGCCGCCACCGCTGCTGCTGTTCCGGCCGCTCCTCCTCACTGCCGAGTCTGCCGCTGCTGCAAAGCCCGCCCAGCCGCCAAGCGAGCCCGCCAGCGCGACACAGCCCAAGCCGCGGGACCGGCCTGCTTTACGGCAGTGCCTCTTCACAGGCCCGGACTTCCCCTAGTCGCCGCAGCGGCCTCCACGTGGGGAGAGCGGGCCCGGAGCAGCCGCAGCCGCCGCCGCCATGAGGAGGCCCAGTGAGTGCGAGCGGGCGGACCAGGCGGCGGGGGCAGGCGATGGACAGAGCCGCTAGGCCCCACGGGCGGGGAGGGAGGCCGAGGGCGCTTCCCTGTCGCGATGGAGCCTGTGAGGAGCCGTCCGTGGGGTTGGGGATACGGTGACCAGACAGCGAGTGTGAAAAATCGGGGCAGGGGGTGGGGGGTAATAGGAGCCTATATAAGAAAAAGGCCCAAAGCTCGGGACTGTCCCTGTAAAATCAGGACATCTGGTCACCCTAGTTGGGGGGGCCCCCTCCGAGCTGCTGGGGGCGGGGGGGGGTCAGCCTTGGTTTGCCCCCTCTCTTCTGTTCTCCTCCCAGCCTAGGGCTCCAGCCCTGGAATGTGCTTCTGAGGCCTCGCTGATCCTGCAAAGACTTGGGCCCGCGCTGGGCTCCGCTTAACTTCACGTGCTCACACGTGCCTACAGCCTTTCCAGGGTCGGGGCCAAGATGGGGATCTGTGCAGAGCTGAGCGAGACTTTTTCCAACGCATAATTTTGGGGGAAGGGTCAAAATATCCCCCTCCCCGCCCCCCAGTGCTGCGACACTATTCGCAAATTCGGACCCAATTCAACAAATAATTTAGGCCCAGGAAAAACGGAAGATTTTTGTTTTTAATAAAAAAGTCAAAACTTTTTGTTTCAACCTTTGGTTTCTAAAATTTTGAAGCGTTTTGTTTCAAAATGGTGTTTTAAATTCAGATTTGGCCAATTTAAAAAATAAAACACAACTAGAGTGAAAAACACCGGAAAGTGACTAAATTGAAACAAAAAGCTGGGACAAAAATTCGTTTTGAGTCAACTGAAGTATTTTTGGTCAATTTAATTTTGTTTGTGTGTGTTTTCAATTCAGCAGTTTGGGGGGGGGGAATGATTTTGGTTCAAATCGATTTTTCTTCTGATTTTTCAGTTCTGTCCCTGAACCAAAAAAATTATTTGCCAAGCTCTGCATCTGTGGCTTCCACACTGGTGTTGCTCATAAGATTTGTATTTGGAAAGTGTATCCAGTCTGCCTGATGATAACCCATATTGATATTTTCAGAGTTGAAGAAGGCTAGTAAGCGCATGACCTGCCATAAACGATACAAAATCCAGAAAAAGGTAGGTCTCAATGCCAAATTTGCTATTAAGCTTTCATATTAAAGGAACACTTGGATATATTTCAGGCCTAATAATTATAGATTATGTAAATGCATAGTTTTCATGGTGTTTACAGTTTGAGCCAGTTGCTAGTTTTTAAAGTTCAGCTCTGAATCCAAATTTGGGTGGGGGTTTGATATAAAGTTTTGAGTGGAACCTATTTCTGTTTAAAGCATAACTAAATGTAGGTGCCCTAATGACCAAAATGCTTTTGGAGTGTGGTATTATTTCTGTTTAGCATTTATATTGCAGTAGTACTAGTAGCCAGCCAAGTTGAGGCCCAACTGTGAACCACCCATTCCATACATAACTTGTCATTTTGCTCATCAGTTTATCTAAGATATTTCTAATGCACTATGGCATCTAAGCACCTTGTATACAAATTAGGGTAGCAGTAGCTTGCCCAGAGCATCCTCATTACTCTGATATCAGCCATGCTTTTATTTTGTATTATTTCAAAGTTGTTGGTGTTTCTTCTGTTTGAATAAAGGGGCATAAAAATAGAAAATGAATGTTGCCTGACTGCAATGTGCATTGTAATGCTAATGCTGGATGCTAATACCACAGTGTAAAGAGAGTTCACACGTAAAAATTAGGGCTGTTGATTAATCGCAGTTAACTCATGTGATTAACTAAAAAAAATTAATCGCAGTTTTAATCATACTGTTAAACAGTAAAATACCAAGTGAAATGTATTAAATATTTTTGGATGTTTTTCTACATTTAATATATTGATTTCAGTTACAACACTGAATACAAAGTGTACAATACTCACTTTATATTATTTTTTATTACAAATATTTGCACTGTAAAAATGATAAAAGAAATAATAGTTTTCAATTAAACTAATACAGGTATTGTAGTGCAATCTCTTTATTGTGAAAGTGCAACTTGCAAATGTAGATTTTTGTTGTTGTTACATAACTGAACTCAAAAACAAAACAATGTAAAACTTTAGAGCCTCCAAGTCCACTCAGTCCTACTTCTTGTTCAGCCACGAGAAGAGAAACAAGTTTGTTTACATTTATTGGATAAAATGCTGCTCGCTTTTTATTTACAAAGTCACCTGAAAGTGAGAACAGGCATTCACATGGGACTTTTGTAGCTGGCATTGCAAGGTATTTATGTGCCAGGTATGCTAAACATTTGTATGCCCCTTCAAGGGTCTGCCACCATTCCAGAAGACATGCTTCCATGCTGATGACACTCTTACAAAAATATTGCGTTAATTAAATTTGTGACTGAACTCCTTGGGGGGGAATTGTATATCTCCTGCTGTTTTATCTGTAGTCTGCGATATATTTCATGTTATACCCGTCTCGGATGATGACCCAGCACATGTTGTTTGTTTTAAGAACACTTTCACTGCAGATCTGACAAAACACAAAGAAGGTCTCAATGTGAGATTTCTAAAGATAGCTGCAGCACTCAATCCAAGGTTTAAGAATCTGAAGTGCCTTCCAAAATCTGAGAGGGACCTGGTGTGAAGAATGCTTTCAAAAGTCTTAAAAGAGCAACACTCCGATGCCGAAACTACAGAATCCAAACCACCAAAAAAGAAAATCAACCTTCTGATGGTAGCATCTAACTCAGATGATGAAAATGAACGTGTATCGGTCTGCTCTGCTTTGAATTTTTATCTAGCAGAACCCGTCATCAGCATGGACCCATGTCCTCTGGAATGGTGGTTGAAGCATGAAGGGACATATGAATCTTTAGAGCATCTGACATGTAAATATCTTGTGACGCTGACTACAACAGTGCCATGTGAACGCCTGTTCTCACTTTCAGGTGACATTGTAAACAAGAAGAGGGCAGCATTAACTTCTGCAAATGTAAACAAACTTGTTTGTCTGAGCGATTGGCTGAACAAGAAGTAGGACAAAGTGGACTTGTAGGTTCTAAAGCAGGGGTGGCCATCCTGTGGCTCCGGAGCCACATGCGGCTCTTCAGAAGTTAATATGCGGCTCCATGTCTAGGCACCGACTCTTGGGCTGGAGCTACAGGTGCCAACTTTCCAATGTGCCAGGAGGTGCTCACTGCTCAACCCCTGGCTCTGCCACAGGCCCTGCCCCCACTCCACCCCTTCGCCCCCTCCTCCCCCCGACTCCTACACATCACAAAACAGCTAATCGGGAGGGAGGGGGAGAGGTGCTGATCGGCGGGGCTGACGGTGGGCAGGGGGGAGCTGATGGGAGGGCTGCTGACGTATTGCTGTGGCTCTTTGGAAATGTACATTGGTAAATTCTGGCTCCTTCTCAGGCTCAGGTTGGCCACCCCGTTCTAAAGTTTTACATTGTTTTTGTTCTTGAATGCAGGAGGTTTTTTTGTACATAATTCTACATTTGTAACTTCAGCTTTCATGATAAAGAAATTGCACTACAGTACTTGTACTAGGTGAATTGAAAAATACTATTTTATTTTTGTTTTTTACAGTGCAAATATTTGTAATAATAAATAAATATAGAGTGAGCCCTGTACACTTGGTATTCTGCGTTGTAATTCAAATCAATATATTTGAAAATGTAGAAAACATCCAAAAATATTTAAATAAATGGTATTCTATTATCGTTTAACAGTGCAATTAATCGCATGATAGCCCTAGTAAAAATTTTCTTTTTTAATGCCAAATACTTTGAAACAGAAAACCAGCAAACTGCTTTGAAATAATACAAAAACTAGGCAATACAGAACTTATTGTGAGTGGACATAGGGTTCAGCTGCAATGGGAAGTTGCTTTTAAATATAGGGAACAAATCTACATTGGCAGAGAGATGGCATAGATGACATAATAACTTAAGTCTTTGAATCTTTAACTTCTGCAGTTCAGGGTCTGCTTATTTAAGCACAGCTACCTGCTGATTCAGTCTGTAATTGAAAGCCCTTCACTCCAAACACAGAATATCTTTATAGACATAAATATGAAGGAAGGAGAAGTGTGACGGTCTCTGCATCAAACTGGGTTTGTGACTCCAGTTCCAGATTTTGTTCTTTCTTGCCCATAGGTTCGGGAGCACAGCAGAAAACTCAGGAAAGAGGCCAAGAAACGTGGGCACAAAAAGCCCAAGAAAGATCCAGGAATTCCCAATGCTGCACCTTTTAAGGAAGAGGTTCTTCGTGAAGCTGAGCAAAGGAAGCAAAGGGTAAAATACAGTTTATAATAGAATGAAGGGGTTATGTGCATATCCCCACTTCAGGAAAACTTGATATGTGTCATGCACTATAAATAGTCTTAATAGCCATCACTTGTATGATGAAATCCTCTGTACAGGCACCTAAATATGTGTGGGCAACATTAACACTGTCTGCTAATGTGACTACCCTGCCACAGAGGGACCATCACTGACATCATTTTGAAGGTGTCGAGTGCCGATGAGAAGCACAGTTGGGAAAGTAACTGAAATACTTCCCTAATGGATTGTATTTTCTAAATGGAAAATCTACCCTAAATTCTCAATTACTGAGGGACGATCTTCACTCATTGATATATTTGCTTTCCACAACCAACTCTCTATAACTTTTCATGAGTGAGGTACCTGAATACTTGGATGCTAGTATCTAAAGTGTATTGTTAAATTTATTCACATAAATTTGGGTTATTGCTGATTCTGTACTATATGTATCTTACGACTTTTAAAACAAACATTGTATTTGTGGATAATCTAAGCACTATACCCAGATGTACAAACTTTCTTTTCTTACCTACGTATTACATAATTTTGTAACATTAGCTTTAATAAAATTTTTATTTCTGTCTGTTTTGGCACCAAAGTATCTGAGTGCCTCCAAAAGTTTAATTGGCAGTAGTAATGTATCACCATTTCCATCAGGTAAAAGCACGAGTAGAAATAAGCTCCTACCAGCCAACCAGTTCCTTAAGCTCCCGCCCTTGATTTCTTAATAGTTCCAGACAAGTATCGGAGACAGATACACCAAGACTGAAAGGACCATGGAGACTGAACATCCCTTTTCCTTCAATGCGACCACTCTAGGTCAAGATTAAGACCTGAACCATACTCTTGAATGAAATCCTGGTCCTACTGATATTTTGCCATTGAATTCACTGCAAACAGGATTTCACTCCTTGTGTGGATAGAGAACTTAGCTTTCTAGGACTCTCAACCTGGCACCTTTCACTAGCATTAAAAACTGTGCAAAATATTCAAAGAATAATCCTAGGTGGCAATGTGTAGCACTTTTATAGTACTGCTCTTCATGTTTAAAGCACTTTACAAACAATCCTGATTGTAAGTGGGGAGGAATACTCTTTAGCTTATGAAATGTTGTTCTCTGTCTTGTTTTGTTGCAATTAGCTTGAAGAACTAAAACAAAAGCAGAAACTTGCTAGGCAGAAAGACCTTGAAAAGAAAAGAAAGCTACAAGCTAAAAAGAATGCTACCAAAGCAAATAAACATCCAGAGGAAAAGGTATGTATGTGTAGTATAATTCTTCTTTTTTCAAAGAGGCTAGTTGACTTGCAGCACAAGAGACAAACTTTCCATCCTCTCATAAGGCCGAATCCAGCACCCTTTTAAGTCTATGGCAGAATTCCCATTGCTTTTGACCAACAGTAAAAACCTGGTGTAGTGATAGATCTAGTGAGGACATGAAAGTTGTTATGCATTCCCTTTTAATCAAAGTATATATAGGGGTGTCAGGTTTACTGCTAACGTCAATTACAGCTTTCAGGAATATTGGTCTACATATTGCAAATATCACATCTCTCCTAGATCTGATTCCATTGAAGTTTATAGGAATGATAAATGTAATCCTCAAAGTATCATTTCTCTTAAGTAACATATATTCCCTGATTGTTGCTTTTTCATGCTATTAGAAATATTGCAGTGCTAGTTGCTTATATTGTGTAAAGACAATATTTTAATTTGTGGCTTCAGATTCTCTTCTCTCCTCCCACCCTCTTCATTCAGGAATCAACCACGAAACCAAAAGCAAAATCTAACAGTCTGCTGGATAAAAATTCAAATAAATCATTTTGCAGAGAACTTAAAAAGGTAGGAACTTTCAATAATTACTTTCTATATTTTGAGCAGCAACCCCAAAAAAATGATACTTTACTTTTCAGTTATTCAGTTAAAAGTTTTATATATATTGGACTTTGTTAGAGAATAATACACTTTTAGGGTCCCGGTGTTGTAAAGGTGCTGAGCACTCTCAACTCCCATTGAGGATGTTCAGCACTTTTGAGGACTATGCCCCTTGGGCTAAAGTCAAGGAGCATTTTATGAAAGTACTTCAGGATCATGTTCTTTATCATTAAACTCTCATTCCCAATTAACTGACATCTGCCTGCTTAAAGAAAAAGCTGAAGGGGCTTCACTTTTCTGTCCTGCAAGACAGAGGCCTACTGTACCCTTGTATTGTTAACACTGCTTTTGTGATGACAGGTTGATACTGACCCAAGTGTTAAAGAGAACTGACTGAGAAATCCAATGGGCTGTTGCCAAGAGGATGAAAAAAAATGAAAATTCTTTGATATTTGAGTTTTCTGTAAAACCCTTTTATCGTTTGAGATCACAACAGCAAAGATTTCCACACATATACTCTTCAAGATTGCCTGCTAGACCTTATTAAAAATTGAATAAAGCAAGTTTGATCAGTGCAGAAAATTGATCTGTTCTTGACCAACTGCTTTCCTCTTCATTACTGTAGAGGGAAAGAAAAATCACTCTGAAAACTCTGCCATACTGTCTTACAAATAATACAGATACAAAGAAAACAAAAGAATTTTTCAATGGGACGGCACCTTGCATATAATCAGTTTCACAGTTTTTTCCTTCTAAAGGAAGTCTGTTTTCCCTGTTTGCGTGGGTCTTTCATACAGGAGAGAAACACATTAAAAATGGGAAAATGCAATTGTAAAACCACAAAATTGGTAGAGGACTCAGGCCTTGTCTACACTACAAAGTTATGCCGCTTTAACTAAAACCACGGTTGCATGTCCACACTAGCTCCTTTTGTCGGCAGAGCACATCCACACTAACAGCTCTTGCATGGACACAGTGAGCAGTGCACTGTGGGTAGCTATCCCTCTGTGCAGCTGGCAGCAGGAAGGGTGTACAATGCCTCATGGGGCATGTACAGTGTCACATGATGTAGGTTTCTCAATCCCATCCTTCCAGGGGCATCCTAGTAGATTGTCAGCTGCTTTTTCAACTGAAGAGTGGGGAGAGGGAGAGGAGAGTGGTGTGTCTGGGGCAGGGGAGACAGCAGGCTGACAGACCTATCCTGAGGTAGGGGGAGGGGGATCAGCTCTGCTCAGCATAGCAGCCTCTCCCAAAGCAGCCTGCTCAGCTTGCCTGCCTGTGGTTCTGTGATTCCCTCCGAGTTCTCCCATTGCCTCCTCAGCTGTCAGGAGTGGTATCCTGAGCAGCTCCGGTGCTGAGGAATGTCAAAGCAGCACAGCAGTCAGTGTCATCTCTCCTCCACCCCTCCCGCCTGCCCCAGTGTTCCTAGTGCAGGGCAGAACTGGAGCATTCCACGCTAACTATTTGCTCTTTGTTCCCCAAAGGGAGCAGCATGCTCAACTCTCAGATACTTCCCAGAGCTTTGAAGGGGGGTGGGGGTGCATGCCAGTGCAGGACAGCAGAGATCAAAACAGTGAGCAGAGTGGTCAGGGCAGGCATGGTGGGATACTGGTGGAAGCAATGTCTACACTGACACTTTGTCGCTTTAACTTTGCCGCAGAAAACTTTGTCTCTCGTTGAGGTGGTTTTATTTTGTTGGCAAAGCAGCAGAGTTTTGCCGCCAAAAGTAGCTTTGTAGTGTGTACACCTCCCTTATTTTGTTGGCAAAACTTTGTAGTGTAGACAAGGCTTCAGACAAATTGAAACTACTTTTAATTAACTCTGGAATTAACTCAGAGTTAAGCTAATTGTGTCCCTTTAATTATTGAAACCTTGTTAGAACAGGCATCCTTGCTAACTTTTAACTGAAGGAGATTTGTTGGATTTAAAGATGACAAACTGTCTCAACCTTTACACCCAGATTTCTGCATTGTATGCTCTGTGTGGTGGTGTGTTTCTTCCTTGTACAATGCTAAGAGTTAAGGAGTCAAACAGTAACTAAATTTGTTTTCCTGTGTTGTCTTAAAATAAACCGCAAAAATGTAAGTTGACTTTTTATATAATAGAGAGCTCACTTACTGGTCATTCTTTAAAATGAAAATTTCACTGTAATGAGAGAACAGTACTGATGATTTCAGAGATGTTTCCTGTAATGCTGTTTTCTAATCCTGTGGCTGGGAACGTGTCTTCTCTATTCCATTTCAGGTGATTGAGGCTTCAGATATAGTCCTGCAGGTCTTAGATGCCAGAGATCCCCTGGGCTGTCGGTGCTCCCAGGTGGAGCAAATCATTACTCAGTCTGGAGGAAACAAAAAGCTATTATTGGTGTTAAACAAAATCGGTAAGTGAAACAATCTGTTTTGTGCAGATATTTAGTCACTCATAGGGTTCTGTGTTAGAATATGAGCTATGAGGAAGATATTAAGGCAGTCTGAGATATCACTGATGACTAAGATCCAACTCTGAGCTCGCTGTCTTGTTGAAGGGATTACACTTTCCTATTTTTGTATGTTCTCTCATCTCTTGCTATGTGACAAGATCCACACAAACAGGTGAAACTGACTACTGAATGTTTGTTTTTTAATGGTGCATCTGTTCACTTAATCAAGAGCAAAAAGATTCAGTGTTAAGGATAGAGTAGCCTTCTCAGCTACTGTGTGGAACAAAAGCTCTTAAAACTATACATGATATTAAAGATTGAATCTTTAATGGCTGAAAACAGCAAGCAATTCTTTAGATCCCAAGCTAAGTAAATTCCATACAGTGACACTTGAGTTCATTAGAGTGAAAGGTCTGTATTCCTTTCCAGATCTGGTACCAAGGGAGAACTTGGAGAAATGGTTACATTATTTGAAGAATGAGTTTCCAACGGTTGCTTTTAAATCCTCAATGCAGCTGAAGGACAGAAGCGTGGTAAGAGCACTGCTGTCTCTCTCTTGTATAAGACTGAATCATGTGTGTGTCGCTGGGTTGAAACATGATGAAAAGCAAGGACTCTTGACATGAAGATGAAGATTGCAAGATCCAACTCTGATTTCTCCCAGTTAAAATACAAAGTTTTACTTATCTCTGTGTTTTTATGGCCGACTGGCTGTGCTCCTGCAACTGATACTTTTGGCTTGGTGCAATAGTGATGAGCAGTCTTAGAACTTTTCTGCTTGGGCTGGGGAAACTTCACAGTTGTTGGTGAATTCTTGCTTCAGTACTGCACACTACTAATTATGACTAGAAAATTGCATTGAGGCAAGCCAACATACTAAGGATTTGTACTGAAAGACACACCCATCAATGGAATCCGCATTGAATGAATGAGGAAGTCCTGAAATCTAAGGTCTTGTCTACAGGAGACCATTGCACTGGTTTAAGTTTAATGTTTTTAAACCAATTTAGTTAAACTTATTTAAGCCTCTGAGTGAACACTTATTTCCATCCCAAGCCTGTACATTACTAAGAGTGGTATTTGGAATTATTTCATGAAGAGTTGGGGTAATGGAGGAGTCTCCTCCCCACTGCCCATCTCCCATTGGAGTATAATACACATCTTTTGATTCTTGCATGCATTAATTTAAGACCCTAATAATATTTGTGTAACATTTTTCATTAGAGAGACTTAAAGTGCTTTGCAAACGCACCCTAATCTTCACTGTGCCACAGTGAAATAGATAAGCATCATCTGCATGTTGAAAGTGCAGGAATTCAGGCACAGAGATTGTGGAGCCCTTAGATTAATAAACAATTGCTCATGCAAGTAGTCCCATTGAAATCAGTGGGATTACTTGAATGAATGCTCAGCAAAGTGAATAAGGGCTCCACCCCATTCTGGCTTTAAGTGACTTTCCCAACGTCATAAAGTGATACTTCAGCACAGCCAGGAATGGAAGCACAAGTCCCATTAATCAGTTCACATTGCTAGATGCATGGTCTCCTGTAACATTTTGAAGGACTGCCTTTCTTACTGCCCGTCAGGTCAGATGCACTTTAATTGGTATCTCATCAAGTCCCTTCTAATTGGAAGAAAGATGCTGTAAAGGCCATCCAATAGAAGGTATTAGTGGGTATATAGGAGTAAAATGTACATTTGGATTCATATTTAACATCCCAAACACATACAGTTAAAATGGGCCCATCCTATGTTTTTACCTTTTGAATTTTATAGCAGGAGAAGAAGCTCACAAAGAAAAGAGCTCGCATTGACTTGTCAAGAGGCAGCATGTGTTTTGGAAGTGAGTGTCTTTTGAAGCTTCTTCGAGATCACTGCAGGACTCAAGACACAGCCATTCAAGTTGGGGTGATAGGTAAGGTGTATTTTTTTTTTTCTTCTCCTTACAAAGAAACTATGCAGTATAACACAAGCTGGGTGATATAACACAATCAGTGACTGCTTTCTCACATCTCAGGCTTTGAAATACTTTGGCCTTTCACTGAACATTCTTAGGTTTGACATGGGACTTGGTATAGCTGCACCCAGTGATGCCTCTTCCACTTCCTGCCCATCAGAGGTAGCTCTCCTATTTGTGTCTTAACATTAGTGACCAACTGATGATTGAATATGTGACCAGTCTGGCTATGGGAAGCACAAAAAATCTGATGCTAGTTAATGTACCAGATTGAGTGTTAAACCAAGTCATGTAGCTCTTCTCAACCAGCACTGCCTCTTTTTACACTTGATAGGTCCTTGCTGTAATTTTTTAATTTAATTGATGTCACTTTTCTTGTCCTTTTTATTACTAGAGTGAGAAATGAGGATATATACTTTGTCTGACTGTTACAATGAAGACTTCAGATCCAACTCTGATCTCACTCTGACTACATGTATTAAAGCCAGTAGTTCTGGTCTAATTTACATGGACTAGAGTTTCTTGTTTAACTATTTAAAGTATTTTTACCATTTGTTTGTGTTTTTCTTCAGGCTTCCCTAATGTGGGGAAGAGCAGTATAATCAATAGTCTGAAGGAGATGCGTGCCTGTAATGTGGGGCCAGTTAGAGGCGTTACCAAGTAAGTTTAGTTTGACACAATCATTGGTTTTGTAGTTATGTTCTGATTACGTACATTTCCTAGCTGTTTCAATTGGCTAGAGCATTCTCCACTGCCTGTTCTGATCAGTCAGTGTAACTGAGCACCGCTTCCTAAACAGCTGCTGCATTTCAGTGGTGGACAAAGTATGCCCCTATATGTAGTTTTTAAAGTGTAGTAGGATCTCTGTGTGAAAGGGTGAGCTCACTTCTTGGCGCCTCTTTGTGGCTGGGTGTGGTATAGCAACGCTATCCCTTAGCGTCTGCTGCCTCTGGCTGCTCCGCCTCTTGAGTGGCCTGGCCCTCTGGCCAGGTCACTTTCAAGTCTCTCCCTTTTTGGGGGGTAGTCCATAAACAAAAAGCAAGGAGAATTAACACAAACAAACAAGAGTTAGTAACAGAGGAAGGAACGCCTCCCTCTCAGGGTGTATCAGGATCAGGCCCTCCCCTCAGGGAGAGTCCTTCAGGCAGTGGATGTCAGGACAGATACTGTCTTCCTTCAGCCCTATCCTCAGGAGCTGAGAGTTGCAGCTCTGCTCTCTTCCCTGGGCTGCCCACAAGTGAGCTGTTCTGCTCCCTTTTAACTCTCCTCCAGCCTGTGCATCTCTTGCAAGTGTGGCTGACTGATCCCAGAGCAACTCCTTAACCCCTTGTTGCCCAGTGTGGAGTTTGTATACCCCATCACACTCGGGATTAAAGGCACTATATGCATTGTGAGTTGTTGTTAAAGAAAATTTGTTCTTGAAGAATCACATCTGAGCCTACTTTGCTGGGAGTCAAGATTTTTTCCATGCCACATCCCATTGGCAGTCCAAGGAGTTAATTGGAGTCTAACATCTTTTATTTTCAATTCTAGAATACTGTCAATTTTTGTATTAATTTTGAGATAAATGCCTTGTCTCTAGACACAACCAATGCTCCTAAATCTGATTTAAGACAGGGGCTTGTCCAGTGGCTGCTCTTGCAACTTGAGTCCAAGGATAAGCTCTGATTATTTTATTGGGAAAGGTTAGACACTGTGCAGATTAAATAGGTGCCCCACCCAAGTCACTCTCAATGAATCACTTACACAGCCATGAATAGAACCTTGGGGTTTCAAGACCTTGCCTCTTCCTCTAATCACAAAGCTACTTTTCTTTAGGTTTCCAGCGTACACGAAGCACATGATGATGCATTGGAACTGACTTTGCATGAGGAGTTTGTATTCAATCCAACACTGAGCTTCATGTTTTGCTTTAGCAGATGTTTCGTGCTGGTTGATTTATGTTGACTTACTGGCAGGATGCATTTCTTCTCTCAAAGGTGCATGCAGACGGTCCATATTGACAAACAAATCAAGATGATAGACAGCCCAAGCATCATCGCAGCTCCGTCCAACTCTGCTCTTGCTCTGGCTTTGAGGAGCACCACAGATATTGAAGAATCAGGAAAATTATTAGATGCAGTAAATGCTATTCTGAAGCACTGCAGTAAACAGCAAGTAAGTTCTTGCATGGCTCCGCTACCTTTCTCATCTCATCCTGATGCATCTAGGTCCTGCATACCTTTATTGCTCCAACAGAAGGTGATCTTGCTTTCTGGCCTGCAAGGTTAGCTTTTGTAACGCATGTGATCTACTGAAAGTCGAATGCATGAGGTCCCTCAGATGGGAAGCTTCATTGACACACAGAACCAACCTACTTGTGCTATATCTATGACACAAAATCTAACTCTTAATTTGGCAGACAGGTAAAATGCACCCAGATCCTCTCTGCCAGTTGCCTCTTTCCCAGTGACTCTTCTGACACAGTACATTTTTATAATTAATTTGATGGAATATAATTAACTTAGTCACATCGTTTTATTAGCAGAGTGAGAAATGAGGATAAACTCAGTGTCTTACTGTTACAGTGAAGACATCAGATCCAACTCTGATCTCATTCTGAATGTTCAATACTTTAAAGCCAATACCGATCTAATTCCCACTGAAGTCTACAGAGTTAGGTCTGTTTCCTGGGAGAGGTGAGAAAACTATACATGGATCAATTGGAAAAAGAACACTGATACCCCTTTCTGTGGCAGCTGCATTTGCTAATGGAGTAGCTACTCTTGCTCTGTAATGTGTGGTGCCAAAAGTAAAAGAAACAAAGGACTTCCCCAACCATATCTCCTCCTTCCTTCTCTTTCTGTACACGCCTTCTTAGTAGGAACTAGTCTTAAAACAATTTGATTTGTACTTTTATTCCTAAAATCATGAGAGAACTAAATGGACCAGATTCTTAATGAACCCTTGTCCATGTTGTTTTCTTGTTTCAGATGATGCTGTACTACAACATCCCAGACTTCAGAAACTCTGTGGAGTTTTTAACTTTACTTGCACAGAAAAGGGGAATGCTGAAAAAGGGAGGTATCCCTGACACAGAAAGTGCAGCTAAATTACTACTTTATGACTGGACAGGGTAAGGATCTTTTGTTTTTGTTTCAGTATATGAACCTCTTTCACACTAAAACCAATCATTTTACAACAGTGTCACCAGAAGCTTTGGCTACTAACAAATGACAGGAGAGGTTTAATTAAGTTGCTCTCTTCATCCTGCTTCAGCATACTACACCGAAGGGGTCATTGGTTGAACTTGCTTGACAGCAGAGCTACAGAGTGGGATGGAGAATGAGCTGCTATTTAATTAATGTTTGGAACTGGCTTAAGAAAATGAGTCAAGGTCCCTGTGTACACGGATCTACAGCAAGTTTGCTGAACTCTGCCACAGCACAGTTTCAGCCCAGTTTTTCCATGGGAGTTTTGTCCTTCCTTTGAACCACTGAGTCCATATAGTCCTCTTCCATAGGTATGCGATGACAACAGAGGGCACTACTACCCTGAAATGGATCTTTACTGGCTCCATGTGCAGCAGATTACTGTCATGCCAGTGAAAAAGGTCCACAGTAATTATCTGCAATACATAGCAGTTTATTGAGAAGGAATTACACAAGCGGTAAAGGGTTATATTGAGCACACAACTCCTGTGTTAGACATTAAGAGCTATACATTCCTCTTAACGAGTCTCTTTCACAAACATACACAAACAGACCCTGTGCTAGCCTCATGCAGTTCCTGCTTGGCAAACAGAGAAGGTAGTTACCAATTTTATCAACAGCTTCTTCCCTCCTGGTCTGTTCTTCTCAGCCCTCTGGTCTGCCTCAGATTCCCTCGAGGCAAGGCCTTGGTTGTCTTGAGACCCCTCTGGTTCACAGTCCTACTCAAGCCCACGGAGCAGAGTTTTGGCTACTCTGTCTAGCTGCATTGCTTCTTCAAGTGTCAATTAAGGAATTACAGCCAACAGTAATTTACTTTGCTTGATTCTTATACTCTTTTTTTCCCCTCGAGTCACATGTCTTAAAAGCATGCCCAGTGGGCGTGTGGTTACTAATTTTTACCTAATTAGCGTTTTAGAAGGGGCTGGGTGTGGTAGTACTGAATGAAGATCACCCCATGTTTACTCACTCATCTATCATTCACTCTGGCTCTTTGCGTGATGTCCTTGCTGTAAGGTCACTAGAACCAGGTTGACCTTTGCTCCATGCTGGAACTTTGTACATGTGATATTTACTTTTGCCAACCAGTAGGTTCAGTATCATTCATACATCCAGACTTTGTCAGTCCTTTATCAAATTTGCTTCTGCTTAAGGGGAACCTGCTCCCAGGATCCTCTGCAGCCATTCAGCCATGTTTAAGTCATGTCACGTTATGCTCACACCATTCATTCAGTATGGCCACACCAATTTGGCACCGTCCCAACAGCATGGATGGACCATTTGGTCTGTTTGGATTTATAGTTGTTCCCATATTGCTTAGAGTTTAGCTAAATAATAGTGTTGAGATTTTATAGCTAGTGGGCTGATGTGGTCTGCACTGACATGTCAGGAAAAACAGGTGTAATGCCTCTTTCCCCCTCTAGAGAGTGGCAAGAACTTAATATTGATATACAATATGTAAGATTATATAGTCAGAATTTTTCTGTTGAAGTTCACATGTAAGTAGTTACAAAAGTCTTATGTTGAGAAATGTGGGAAGAGAAATCACTTCTTGGGGTTTTTTTGTTTTGTTTTTTTAAACACTGAGGTGCCTTTAAACATGTTGCTGGTTTTAGTTAGTGGGTTGTCAAATCCATTTTAATTCCAGTATTTTCTTTGTCCAGCGCCAAAATTAGTTACCATTCATTGCTTCCTGCATCACGGAGTCTGTCACCACACCTCACCAAGGAGGTGGTAGCGGAAATGCAGCAGGGTTTTAACTTAGAGGAGCTGGCAAAGGATAATATGAACACTATTAAAGGTGAGACTCATCTTTGTACTGCACTACCACTGTTATGGTGGGTATGGTTTTAGCACACAGCTCTCAAATAAGAGCCCTGTTTTAGAGACACATGATGTAGCTGTAACCTGTATTGCACAGTCATTACTTGATCAGTCCTTTGTTTCTACTAATCTGCATGAAACTTTTTTTTTTGAGTGCTTGAATCCTGCTTTCTTTATACAGCCCTTCCCCTCAAATTCCTTATTTTGCCAAGTAGTATTTTAACCAGAGTAAATCATATGCCGAAATCCAAAGCCTTCGCTACATAGCTGCCTTCTCTGTAGTATGTATTATGGGGAAAGTTGCTTCCTTGGAGAATTCCTTCTCACTGGCACTGTTTCTCTATGGATTTTTTTTTTTTTTTTAAGGGGGTGGGGGTGGTGATATGTGGCTATCCTTGCCTGGCCCTGCCCTGAAAGACATAACCACCCTATGAGTCCTCTGCATTCCCTGAAACTTCAGTCTGGGGCCCTTCTTATAAGCCTTACGGGTATGCAGTCCCCTCTTCAGGGCAGCTTCCAGTGCTGGTTCCAGAATTCATGTTCCTGTAAGATTGAAATAGCTGTGGTGTTTGCACCTCCTCTTCAAGACTGTCCATGTCTAATAATACACATATATAATGCTTCAGATTAAGATTGGGATGTATCCCCTTCATTATAAAATTCTAGAGTCTAGTGGCTAGAGTACAAGACATGGAATCAATTTTTTTTCCCAACTATGCTACTGATTCACTCCAGGTCCCTGGATAAATCATTTAATTTATCTGCTTGAATTTCTCCCATCTTGAAAAGAGGAGGAAATGGCGTAAGGTATTTTAACTACCAGAAACTGCCCATACAAATAGATTCTTAGTTTGTCAGACTGCTATATTGTTAACTGATTGGTGACCATAGCTGTATCCTAAGGTCAGTTCAGAACTTGGATCCTCACTGCCACACTTAAATTTTATTTTCTTTCCTGTGGGGGATGGGAAGTTGATTCACCCCTTGGGAAATGGATACCCATATATATCTGTTCATTACATCTAGGTCCATCTGTTAATGTTATTAACAGAGGTGTCCAATATTTTTCACAGCTGTAAAATATCCCAGTCTGGCAAGCAGTATTGTTTTCCAGTCTTCTGGCTTGACAAATGGGACAATAGAAGAGAATGAACTAACTGAGGGAATATCAGAACTGGAGAACATAGAAACAAGTGAAGAAGGGGAGGAATTAACTGAAGATGACCAGGACACCGATGAGGAAGAGGAACTCATTGAAGAGGCAAGATATAGCTGATAAAAACTAATCAGTATCATGGCTTGTAAATGGAGAGGGTATCCACTGTAGAGGTGGCAGGGGAAATCTCTCCCCCTGGAGAGTCGGTTAGCCTGATTACAAAAAGGGGAGAAATAGAGAACTTCATTGTTATGCTCAGGAAAGTGACTGCCTAAAAATGACACTATCTTACTCAGACCTGTGCCTTGTGTCTGAGTCCTGTCTTCATTTTAGTGTAAATTTTTATGGGTTTTTTTTTAAACCAATTGTGTCTTTACATCTGTAGCGGTAACAGCTCTGGAAAAGTGAGCTGGATTTTATTCTGGCTCATGCATCTGCCAAATTGTTAATTGTCAGCTGTGGAATTCTCAGAAGCACATCATGGTGCAGGAGCCAGATAGCATAAATTTGTGGCACTCAGTGAATCTGCTACAGAATCATTGAGCAACAAACTTGGAACTTCATAAAGTTTATTTTTGTAGTCACTTTTTAAAGCACTGAACAAAAGCTACTCAAAATGAATATAAAATTCTTCATCTTACTTCTAGCTCCACTCATCACTTGAGGAAATCAAAACATTTTCTTTTAAGCAGTTCCTTCTCTGGTAAAGTCTCCAAACACATCTCTGCTTACACGGGGAGAATGAGTTTGGTGTGTTATCCCTGCGCCTTCCTGAAATACTGGTTTATGGCAGTTTATCTGGCTTTAAATTCAAAGCGTGGCCATGAAATGGTGCAACCTATAGCAGCTTTGGTGTGTTAAACCTTCCCATGCTGATAAGAAAGACAGGTTTTGTTAAAGTGCTCAAAATATAGGAAATCTGACCATATTGCACCTAACAAACAGTGGTTGAGCTGAAGTGTTCCTAAAACACAGTAAGAACTGATATGGGTTGGTGTTTATAAAGTAGAGTAACTAGGCTACTCTTTAATAAGTTGCAAGCTGTAATTCTGGAGCAAGTAGGTTTGATTTCCCAGCTCTGCTGTGCCAGTGTAGTATGCTAAAATATCCACCTGTGAATGTTTGAGCATGTAACAGATGGAAAAAATCCTATTCATCATTTCATTGGGAAAGAAGCTTACTACTTTTCCCTACTTGGTTTAAATGCTAATTCTCACAGTGTGACTGCAGTGATCCTTGCTGAACTGTAATGTCTAATAATTCTGCATATGTTACTTGCCTACCATGAAGAATTTACATCTAAATGTTTAAAAAGAAGCTGGGAGGTCAAAGGTGAAGCCCAGTAGGATTGAGCAGTGCACTGTAGCATAAGTTTTACTAGTTTGAGGATTGTTTTTTCTTTTAAAGATTCAGTGCCTTTGTGGTAATGGAGCTGGAAATGGTTAAAACAGCACATGCTTTAGCTGTACAGTCTATATAAAATATTTTTAAACACTTTGAAATGGGAATTGGAATCCATACACCTGCTGATCAGTCACTGAAACTATATAAGGAGTACCAGTTCTGTGGGAATGGTATATCTGCTATAGTAGTCTCCCTTATAAAGGGAAGTTTATTCTTACTGCTGACTGAATAAACTGATAGCAATAATACCTGTAACTTTGTTTTAGGAAAGCGACGTTCAGACAAGCAGCAAAACAAACCCTGCAAAGCTGAGTGTGGAAGATGAAAGCTTAGAAAAGCAACCAGCAGGTATGTATTTAAAGCCAGTGACTTAAGTAATAAATACATCATTCTCTGTAGCAGTGGTAATCTAGTATTGATTTCAGTCTAACAGATTCTCTCTCCTGAAGGTGAACAGTCCCCTACTTTATCATTCAACTTGGATAAGACAGCCGATCAGGATGATGCTTATGATTTTAATACAGATTATGTGTAAAGACAGAAAAAATGCACTCAAAGGCCTAATTTTGAGAAGGGCATTGCCAACTTTTTAAGTAGCTACGTTGACATCTTTCAGTCCTATGGACCTTGCTTGCAAGAGGCTGCTGCAAAGACCCAATATCTCTGCTGTGAAATATATAGAATACAACTTAACATTGTTTGTTTGAAAATCATGTGTTTCTAGAACTGTGTATACTTCAGCTTTGTAAATTTTGTAGTTCTCTAAACTTCTGTAAAAAGATTTTATTAAATGAATCTTAAGGACTAGGTAGCCTCTGAGTCTTATATGTGCTGTAGGAAAAAAGTGTGTTTCAGAAGAAGTTACAAAATGGAAAACAGTGAGTAACTATAAGATAAGTGTTAAAGTTGACACAGTATAAACTATGAAATTGCAGATATTGTTTTCACCTTCAGTCCATTCAGATCAAATGCCTACACTAGGAAGAATCTAATCCTTAGCAAAAGGTATCAAAGCTCTTTCAACCAAGGCAACTTCACAGTACAAAGTTGTATAGTAATTTACTATCAGATTAACCCACAGAATTTAGTCTTGACTACATAAAAACCTTCCTACACTAAAAAAGTCAAGCTACCAATAACTCTCTATTCATTTCACACAGAAAAATGTCTGTGCATGCTTAATACCTTCAGCTTGGTGCAAACTTGAAAGGGGATAAAATGCATATTCTGCCTTACATGACAAGAGGGAAAACCTCCTGCCTTTTGCTGAAGAAGAAGAAGAAACTGCTTGCTGCAGAAATAGATCGTAATAACACCTTAAGGAATGCTAAAAATTGACATTGTGTGTAACCTCTTGAATTACACTTACCAGCTGGGAGAAAAGGAGATGCACTTGCAAACCAGCTATGCTAGGACTCCAGCTGCTTGGCTCTGTCTAATTTAAAGGGCCAGGCTCAGAAAGGCATGCTGTGATATTTCCTTTAATAGGGCAGTGCTCCCCAGTGAGTTACTAGAAACCAGAGAATCACACAAGAAAGTGCTCCAGACAGAATAAGGGATAGTACCACTACCTCTGATATATTAAAAACAGGGTTATTACTAGCCTCAGCTTTGCCAGTTCTTGCTGTAATTTGATACTCCATCCAAATGGCAGGGGAAATAGTTAATCACTTGATATTACTTGTTTCAAGCTCTAGAAATTGACATGGTTCTAATTAATTCTCAGACATTTTGCATACTTTTCCTTTTTACAATTAATTGAAGTTCCAAGGAAATTAATTCCTTAAATTAAATGCAAAATCTACTGAAACAGACAAGTACCATTTTCAAGACCAGAATGAGTTTTATAGTCATCTGATGCTCAAAATTACTTGATTAACCTTAAATCATTTTATTTAACAAAGTTTAGTTTACACCACACATTTAAAAACAGTTTGTGTTGAGTGGCAATCACAAAAAAAATTCAGTGAAACAACACTGAGGAGTAGCCTTTGAAAAATATAGATTAAGTTCATACACAAAGGGTTAAATATAAATGGTGAGTGGGTCTTCATGCAAGAGAAAGTGCCTTTTATAAAGCTCCAGAGGATAAGGTAAGAAGAAGCTAGTAGCAGCTTTTGATTATGATAAATTGGTGTGCAAGATTTTTGTGTGGCTCTCACCCAGATAAACTGTTCCTAAGAATGAGACATCTATTTCTGTAGCTGACAAAATTATCAAACCTAGAACACTAGCACCGGACTGGAAGAATGTAATTAAAAAGGAATTACTTAACAAAAATGCTAGTTCATGGAGGTGTTTTTCCACTCTTCATAGTGCAGCTGGACTACGTTTCCCCAGTCATATTTGAAGTCAGTCTCCTCTTCAGGGATGCAGTTTGGTACAGTTGATTATTTCACCGCAATGTACTTTCCCCTGTGCTCCAGAGAAGCAAGGAGCGCTGTGTAATACAAATCAGCTGAAAGAAACACTGCTGGCTCCAAGAGTTTCCTGAGAAAATGACAATAGTTCATAAAATCCATTTTACTTGGACTCATAGATCTCAGAGTGTCTGCGGATCAGGTTGAACTTGCCAGTAGGATCCGGGATGTACCACTTCTCCCAGACATCAGCATATGAAGCTGTTCTTCCCCAGGGTTTGAAATGCCCATTCCAATGGAGCAACTTGGCAGCTTTCACAAACTGAGGAGAATATCTTTTTCCAGTGCGAGAGCCTTTTATTGAAAGAAGCGATTCACAACTGCACATTAGAGCATGAAATAAAGGCAGTACAATCTTAGCATGCAAGATTTTAACTTCAGTTATGAGATGCAGCTCTAACAAGGGATGGCCTTAGTTTGGGATATGGGGGAGGGAATTGGCAAGTGAGTCAGCCATTACAAATTAAGAGACTTGGGGCCAGATTCTCAGGTACAGCTAAGCACTGCTTTGTGCCATTGCTCCTATTCTGGAGCCGTTGTGGCCTTCCAGTGCACTTCAGAGCATTCTTAGGGCTGCACGACTTGTAATAAAAACTAGGGCTGTCAAGTGCTTAAACAATTAATCTTGATTATTCGCACTAGTAAACAATAATAGAATACCATTTATTTAAATATTGTTGGATGTTTTCTACATATATTGACTTAATTTATAACAGTGTACAGTGCTCATTTTATATTTTTGATTACAAGTATTTGCACTGTAAAGTATTTTTTCAATTCACCTAATACTGTACAAGTACTGAAGTTTAACTTAAAAATGTAGCATTAGGTATGAACCCCCCCCCCGCATTCAAAAATTAAAAATGTAAAATTTTAGAGCTGATAAGTCCACTCAGTCCTACTTCTTGTTCAGCCAATCACTCAGACAAATTTGATTACACTTGCAAGCGATAATGTTGCCCAATTCTTGTTACATCACCTGAAAGTGAGAACAGGCATTCTTATGACACTCTTGTAGCCAGCGTCCCAAGATACTTATGTGCCAGATGCACTAGAGATTCATATGTCCCTTCATGCTTCAACCACCCTTCCAGGGGACATGCGTCCATACTGAAGACTGGTTCTGCTCAACAACAATCCAAAGCAATGCAGATCAACACATGTTCATTTTCATTATCTGAGTCAGATGTCACCAACAGAAGGTTGACTTCATTTTTTGGTGATTCGGGTTCTGTAGTTTCCACATTGGACTGTTGCTCTTTTAAGACTTCTGAAAGCATGCTCCACACCTCATCCCCCTCAGATTTTGGAAAGCACTTCAGATTCTTAAACCTTGGGTCAAGTGCTGTAGCTATCTTTAGAAATCTCCACTGGTACCTTTTTTGCATTTTGTCAAATTGTTCTTAAAATGAATCCCATGTGCTGCGTCATCATCCGAGAGTGCTATAACATGAAATATATGGCAGAATGCATGTAAACCCAAGCACGTGACATACAGTTCTCCTCCAAGAAGTTGAGTCACAAATTAACACTTTTTTTTTTTTAAATGAACATCATCAGCATGGAAGCATGTCTTCTGAAATGGTGGAATGGAATGCCTGAAGGGGCATACGAACGTTTAGCATATCTGGCACATAAAGACCTTGCAATGCCAGCTACCATGCAAATGCCGGTTCTCACTTTCTGATGACATTGTAAATAAGGCGGCAGCATTATCTCCTGTAAATATAAACAAACGTGTTTGTCTTAGCGATTGGCTGAACAAGAATTGACTGAGTGGACTTGTAGGCTCTGAAGTTTTACATCATTTTGGTTTTGAGAGCAATTATGTAACAAAAGATCTACATTTGTGAGTTGCACTTTCATGACAAAGATTGCACTACAGTACTTGTATTAGGTGAATTGAAAAATACTATTTCTTTTATCATTTTTACAGTACCAATTTAGAATAAAAAATATACTTTGATTTCAATTACAACACAAAATATTTAATAAATTTCAATTGGCATTCTGTTGCTTAACAGGGCAATTGAAACTGCGATTAATCACGATTAATTTTTTTTAGTTAATTGTGTGAGTTAACTGCGATTAATCGACAGCCCTCATAAAAACCAAAATATGCTCCACAGGCACTTGAGTTGAAATGGCAGCTGTGTTCTTCCAAATATACTATGAAGACATGTCTCCAAAATATACTAAATGTGTTTAATAATGTAGAAAACTTGAAAGCAAGTTCAGCTTGTGAAAGCCCCCTGGCAGCTTAAAAAGCAGCAATCACTTGTTCTGAAATGAGGCTGCAGGGTGGTGCAGGAGCTCTGAAAGTGGGGAGAACGGTGTAAAGGAGAAAAAGATGCATCCCCGCCACCTCTTTTGGGGTGGGGGTGGTGAGAGTCAATTTTCTGCATCAACACAACATTCAGCTATAGACCTGACAGAATGCATATGGTGAGGCAGTAAGCATAGCAGGAGGGAATAACAACATCAGGATTTCATTTCATACATACCAAGATGTCGGACGTTCCACATGGGATCAATATTAGAATGTTGCTTGTAAAATACTATTAGCAGTGGTGGTGTGGCAATGCTACCTGCCAGAGTTCTGCTGTATAACTCCTCTCTAGAGGGGGAGATGAAGTTATTAGCTGAGGGTGCAGATACAGCTCTAGAATGGTTAATTTTCATATAACTACTTCATAGAGGAAGAGCATGATGCATTCTGTCTGGCTAGTTACTTATGTAGACTCCACTATCCTTCATTCCACAGTGAATCTTCGTCACAATAACCCAACCCGACTTGTCTACCCCTGATTTCTGTATACTTACTCTACATTAAGTGTCATCCATTTCTCCAATTGCTTAGTGATGTTCTGTAATTTCCATTCCGTTAGATTGGCAACAATGATCCCTGGATTGAAAGAGCAGGTGCTGGCTTTCATGGCGAGCTTCCGGATTGTTTGTTTCTTATAGTCTAAAAATCCAATATAATTGTACTGAAAACAGAACAAAAATTGGATTTTAGTTTTAACTGCTCCCAAATAAAATATCATTCAAAATGCTCCCTCTCCCACCCCATCACAGTTAAAAAAAAAAAAAAAAGTCAGTGCCCCTGGTAGAGCAGAGGATTGTTGTGTGGATAAAATAATTTTCCCTTCCTTTAGTACAGGATAGGGCGTGTGGTTTAAGAGGCACGACAATGTGTAAAGCTTTCACTATAAAAGTTTTCTTATGCTTTCAGGAACGTTCACACCCTTAATACCTAAAATCCAAGATGTCACCAATCTCACCACTAGTGCGAGTATATTATATGCACACACAAACAAAATCGTATCTGTAGAATGTTAAGTTCTAGACTGCATGTTCTTCACAGCAGCGTCTTACTCCCATTGTACAGCACAGTTGTAAATTCAAAGAGCTCTGATTATGTCTCTACTTTTGAATGTGATCTCAACTTGGCTTTCAGTTGTGCCCACAAATAACCATAGATGCAATACTTCAAATGCTATAAAATGCCCCTAAACATCTGAGTCAAATACTTGACTTCCAAGTACTATGAAATTTATCAGCAAGTAAGTAGGAACAAACTCAGAGGCCAATTCTGAAAATGAGTCTGAAATATTGATATTATTTTATCTGAACTGTTCAGACCTGATTCCCTGCTCCACGGATGGCAAATTTATTAGTGGTTGAGTCACAGTCATCTGCAAATGCAGCTGCATGGCCAGGTTTCAGTGGTGTGTTGTGAAGTTCAAGGATATCATCTGAAAAATCCAAACCAAGTAGAGAATCAAAACAGAAATATTGCTTAAGCTTTAGTTCATGTGCTTTTTGTATACTCTGTTCCAACGTTGATACCAACATGACCGTACCCAACTCAAAACAGTTACATCTTTTTAAAGAAGGAATAGGGCCAGGACAATTAAATGTTTAAAAATATATTCCTTTAAATACAGTACATGCCAGTTATACACAAGCTTACATTACGTGGAAGTATACCTCTAACTCCTGCATCTCAAATTCTACTTTGGCCAAATCACCCTGCTGATCGCTAGGGGACTAATCCAACTCCCACTGAATACAACAACAGGAGCTGACATCAAAACCAAGGTTTTTTGTTTGAGAAATGGATTTTACATTAGAAATCATACACAATATAAAGGGAGTGAAATGAAAAACAGAATCTGCAACAACAAAAAAGTCAAGTTCCTTGTTTGTTGCTGTGGTCTTGTTAGGTAAAGAATTTTCTCCCTAGAACACTGCAAGATTCACTAGGGAACTGAGAATTCTACAGTAGTTTTACTGCTAAAGTTGAAAGAACTTAATGTTATTCTGCATATATAAAATACTCCTTTTGTAGGAGATTTAAACAGCTAGTTAAAATTAACATTAACATTGTCAAAGAAAAGGCGTTAGAAAAATCATGAATTTTATTTTGCATGTATAAAATATATCAACACACTCTCAACAACTTGGTTAAACCAGATAAGGTACAAATATAAGAGCCAGCAATCTTTATGCTTCACCAGAGCAAAAACTGATCAAACAGGGACAGGAAAAAGTTTCTTCCCAATGTATAGACTTGCACAGATTAGATGCATTTACAGGGTTATTGCACTCTTACATGGAGAAGAAGCATTTGGCTAACGTCTGAGACAGCATAGTGAACTATATCCATTCCACCAAGGCAATGCCTATTCACTTAAGAAGAAAATGTTCAGTACCTTGCACTATTACATCATCATCCATGTATATGGCCTTCTCTGCATGAGGAACGAACATAGGTAAGTAGAATCTTGCAAAGGTTAACTGTCAACACAAGCAAGCAAGAGAAATGAGAAAGTGACAGAGTAATGGGGAACTCTAACTGATATCCCAGGCACTAATTTTCTGGAAATGCCAGTACCCATGACAACATGCAACAAAAGAAAAATAACCATCAAGGATGGGAGGGTTTTTTTGTTTGTTTTTTTAAAGCAAAAAACAGGTAAGGGCAGAATTTTCAAAAATACCTAACTGACTTAGTTTCACCAACTTTCAGTGGAGCTTGTGCTCCTAAGTCACTTAGGCCCAGATCCTCAGAAGTAGTAAGGCTTCTAATTTCCATTGATTTAGGAGACTAAGTACAACTGTGGATCTGGGCATTTGGCTCTTTTGAATATCACAGCCTAAATGTTCGTACAGCACTTTGGAAATATAAAATGCTCCATATGGCCCTGCTTCTGCAATGCAGTTCGCTAGCCTGAGCGCCTGCACAGAACTACATTAACTCAGTGGAACTCCACACAAATGCAGGCGTCAGTGGTAGCAGATTACATTTCAGAACTGGAGCCTACATTATCAGTTTACAAATATTTTGCTTATAAATAGGAAAAATTAAGTCGGCGTATCATATTTCTTGGAATAACCAGCTATCATAACTCGATGCAAAGGGTTAATAATGTAATCAATGGACATTTATATAATACTTGTTATCCTGAAAGATCCCATTATACCGAGGAATTATAATTCTCACTAATGAAATGTAGCAATCTTTGGGTTCCCATAGTTCCAGAGCACACCAGCATTTTGCAATAGTTCAAGATAGGGAGGGAATGACTCCTAATCCAAATGAAAATGTAGGTGGATTTTAGGGAACCAGAATGTAGTTATCCAACTTGGAATACGAACAGGACTTTGGAGTTAATATGTCTACTCTTGCAAAAAGAGCTCTGGGATATTTAACAACCACAAGTTATCTGAAGGGATAGCATATCCAACTGCAGACCATCCCCTGCTGGTACATTGGTTTACTACCGAATCAGAAGAGTGCCATCTATTTCAGGGGTGGCCAACCTGTGGCTCCAGAGCCACATGCGGCTCTTCAGAAGTTAATATGCGGCTCCTTGTATAGACACCAACTCCAGGGCTTGATCTACAGGCGCCAACTTTCCCATGTGCCGGGGGGTGCTCACTGCTCAACCCTTGGCTCTGCCATAGGCCCTGCCCCCACTCCACCCCTTCCCACCCTGAGCCTACTGTGCCCTCACTCCTTCTCCTCTCTCCCAGAGCTTTCTGCACACCACAAAACAGCTGATCAGGAGGTGTGGGGAGGGTGGAGGCGGCGCTGATCAGCAGGGCTGCCGGTGGGTGAGAGGCGCTAAGAGTAGGGGCAAGGTGGGGGAGATGATGGGATGCTGCTGACATATTACTGTGGCTCTTTGGAAATGTACACTGGTAAATTCTGGCTCCTTCTCAGGCTTAGGTTGGCCACCCCTGATCTGTTTAATTACCACAATCACTACCTAGCATTAATCTCTATGGGGTAGGTTGTGCCTGCCTCATTATTTCCTAAACTGAATATATAATTAAGTCTGGACAAGAAGCAAACTTTTACATTATGAAACTACAGGTTAAAAACAGAGAATAAAGCTATAAAATACTAGCTATAAATCACAGATCTGTCCAGATATAACTAGTACGTCCACCCACATCAGTCATCAACATATGTTACCACTGATTCATATTTACAACAAATAATCAACATCAGTACTCACTGGTTTTATGGAGTCTGCCTGTTCAGACTCCACTTTCACTTTCCCTTCCAAAACATGAGGGTCGAAATCCAAAATTCGGTATTTCACCTTTTTCAGAGCAGTTTTACTCAGCCACGCTCTGCCCAGGAAAGAGGAAGAGGAGTTGCACGTTTACAAAAGAATAAACATGGTTAAATGAGATCAAATTAAACCAAAAATAAAGAGATGATCCAAATGATAATGACACAAATAAGTGTTCTGGTTACTCTAGCTTGGTTGTTTTCCCTACCTATGAAATCTGCATGTAGTATATAATCTACGTTTGACTTCAGTACAGAGCTGTATGGATTCAGAGGTCTGCTTATATAACTGCAGGATTGTGGCTCTAGGTGCTGGCTAATGGAATTTTCTGAGGTTTACTTTACAAGTTGTTATAGTATTTAGCATCAGAAACTCATGCTCCCATTACAAAAAGCATTACTCAAGATAATCAGTGTTAATTTTGACCTTCCAGTTAACTGGAGAAAGGAGATGGGGAGGACAGAAAAGGGTCAAATACCAATCTAAAAATTAGGAAACTTCACTGCTAGGGCTCATCTTTCTGTGATGGAATCTGTCTTCTATTAAAAAAAAATAATTTCCTCTTTCTCACGTTTAACCTGTTTTCTTTAAGCATGCACAACAGCAGAGTGTGAAATCATTCCTCTGCCACATTTATGGAAGCAAATTTCTTACATTTCTTTTTTTAATGCTGTAAATTGAAATCTCTTACTTAAAAACCCACCATTTTTGGCAGGTTTTTTGTGTACAGCTGAAAGTCAAACAAATAAAAAACTGATCAAGGGGCCTCATCCTGAGAGGTCAATGGGAGATAAGGGCATTCAGAGAATTGGGCCCTAAAATGAATACTAGTCATTGTCAGGAACAAGACAAACATGGGAAGAACCTGAATCCTTGAAAACTTTGGATTTTCTTGGCTCATTGGTTTCGACAGGTCCTCAGTGTTTAAAAAAAAAAAAAAAAAAAAGGTACTACAACAAGTAAAGTTAGGAAACACAAACACAGAAATCAAGCAAAGCAGAGCTACTCCACACAGACTGCAGTCTACACCTGGAATGTTACCAGGGAGGGTGACTGTAGCAAATAGAATATACAATTTCAAGAGGCACCTACAGCTGCTTCCTGAAAAAGAAATGATCACAAGGTCTGGTAATAAAGCAAACAGGTAGGATTGCAATCAGTTTTGAGAGGTCTGGATTGTTGGACCGGATGGTATTTTCCTCTTTTGAAAGTTAACCCTGTCTGGTTTCAGAGTAGCAGCCGTGTTAGTCTGTATCCGCAGAAAGAAAAGGAGTACTTGTTGCACCTTAGAGACTAAGGAGACTAAGGTGCCACAAGTACTCCTTTTCTTAATCCTGTCTGACATTAATGGAACGAGCTGAATCTGGAAAGCACAGTTTACCTCAAATGGTCCACTGTACCATTTAGAGTGACAATATGGAACACCACGTTGGATTTAGTGTTATGGTAAATGCTGTTCATGGCTGCAATTACACCTCCAAGCCGGTCATCCGATGCTGTAATGACTACAGGAATTTCCTGATCATTTCTTTCGTCGGTCAGCCTTTGAGGAGCCTCGGGTATGAAATCTATAGGCTGGAGTCCTAATGGACTTGAATCTGCAGGACAAGAAAATGGATATATATATTTGTGCTACAAATAAATAAATGATTAGTGTTTGAAAATTCTTAATACCGCCAATTATTTCTATTTATACTGTTCTTAGAGACCCCACGCAGGGATCAGAACTAGTTTTTAAAGTTTTTAAAGATAGGTTTTGTATAAACTTGTAATAGTAAAGACAAGCCCTGAAGAACTTGTCATCTATATTAAACACAACACCTGAATATTACAATAATAATATTATGCACACATATAAGTTTGAACTCCCCAATGAGCCAGCATGGCAGGGTACACAGATGAATATCAGAGCTCAGATTAAAGTCCTTCATTCATTAATTTCAGGGCTTTAGTAACACAGATAGCTAAAGGGGGTCTTAGATACAAAATGAGCTGCACACTCAGCTCAGAGCATAGTCTCCCTCCCTTCTTCCCTTCCCAGCACCACCCGCTCTTCCAACTCTCTTTCTAATTCCTCTGAGAGAGAAACCAAGGAAACGCCATATTAATGCAGCTATGGTGTCATCTACTCCCCCAGATGACTAGGTATAACAGTACATGAAAACAACAAGGAATCCAGTGGCACCTTAAAGACTAACAGATTTATTTGGGCATAAGCTTTCGTTGGTAAAAAACCCACTTCTTCAGATGCAACTAAAGGAGTGTGTTTACCCACGAAAGCTTATGCCCAAATAAATCTGTTAGTCTTTAAGGTGCCACTGGATTCCTTGTTGTTTTTTGCAGATACAGACTAACATGGCTGCCCCCGATACTTCACAGTACATGGGTGTCTCATAGGAGTCCTAGATATCTAAAATGACCTAAACTGAACCCACAACTATTTATGCCTGCAATGTACAGATACAAAAATGGATGTTAGTAGTTTAAATTAGCCAACTGAATGGATTACCTAGGAATATGGTAAATTCTCCATCAATTGGAATCTTTATATCAAGACTCGATATTTTAAAAAATATCGGACGCCATGCAGGAATCACTGGATTAAATTCTATGCCCCGTGTTACGCAGAGTGTCAAATCTGATGGTCACAATGGCCCCTTCTAGCCTTAAAATCTATGAATGTCTGACTTGAGATACTTAACAATGCTACTTCACTATCAAAGCTGTGATTTTTCACTAAATGTAGCTACAGCTAAAACTGCTGGATTCCATCTGTATTTGCACACTCCTGACCCCTCTATAGCAGACACACTCATCAGGACCGACTTCCTCTTAGTTCTGAGGAAGTTAGTAAAAATCTAATGTTAATGGAGTACCGAAATAAAATTTAGACAAAAAGACAGGAAATCCATGCATTCAAAATACACTCATTACAGAAGGGATCTATTGTTATTACATTACAGAAACCATTTTCGTATGGCAGAGGTTTGTTTCGGATTAGGTATGCATCATGCTACTGATCTGAAAAGAAAACTCTTAATATTAAAAAAAAAGCCACTGTACCTGCTACATCTCGTTTCAAAAAGTCACTGAGACCTAGAAGGTTGTGATGCAGAACTAATAAAAATATAACAATAGCAAGTACAAGGATGGCAATGTTCACTGAAACAGAGAAGAAGAGAAAGGTAATTAGGATAATCTCACAGGTCAGGAAAAGCTACGAGCACATAAGTTCTTTATTTGTCTGCTTGTTTTAAATATGTACCTTTTCTGAATGTCATTTTTCCCTTGTGTTTTTGTTTATAAGCAGAGCCTCTTTACAAACCTGTAAGATGAAAACATACAACAGTTACATTCCACTGCCTGCACATGCATATGGGAGACATGCTATGACTGAGGGTGTCAAAAAATTTTCATAGAACATGGAGAATACGTGCCTAGTGTTTGCCTCTATTCATGAGATAAAACTGCATTGAATTTTAAATGGTCACCAGGTACTTACAGCTAAGTAGGCATCCAGCTAGGGTACCACCTCTAAGGTGGACACTCCCTGTGATGAGAGGGAGAGACAGTGTCCATCTGGGGAGGAGGGATAAATAGTAAATTATGTTAAGTTAGTACTTATATAGGGCTTTTCATCCATAGATCTCAAAGCACTTTATGAAGGTGGGCAAGTATCATAACCCCCATTTTACTAACAGAGAAACTGAGGCAGAGGAGCTAAGTGATTTGCCCAAGGTCATCTTGCAAGTCAACAGCAAGGCTAAGCATCAATGCAGATCTCCTGACTCCTAGTTCCGTGCCCCATCCACTTGAACATGTTTACAGACTGAGAGTGTGTCCACTCAGATGGGGGTGGAGACAGAGATGAAGAACAGGACAATGTTTTAGTGAGGATAATCCCCATTTTGCCTTAACCCAAACTTTCTGTGAACTGGAAAGTGCATTTTTCCAGAAAAGACATGATGAATTATGCAAATCCTTGAGCTATCAAACTAGCTCTGCATGGAAATACTTCAACACTCAGTTTGCACACCACTGAAACAACGATCTCTTTTGTCTGTCACGCACAGTCTTAATGGCTTCTGGAGACCATGAATGGGTTGAGCCAACCTATCCAACTATCCAAACAAGACAGTGTCTCAGTAGCAGGTTTTTCTACTTTTATACAGGTTCTGCATTTTTCCTCCAGAAGAGGCTAGGAAACCTTTAGATGAGTATAGTGCATTCTTTGCTCATTTAAGTTCCTAGCAAAACATATTATGCATTTTTCAAATCCTGTCAGAATCTACACACCCCTAATGCAATGGAAAAACAGCAGCTGCAAGATCATACACAGGACAATTAAAAAAAAAAACACAGTATAAGAAAAGGCATGGCCATCAGTTTATGGAAGAAAAAACAAATAAACCTAAAGTCAGGATGCAACTTCTATACTGCTCCACTTATAAAGACCACTACTGTAATCCTTGTATGGAAGGTAGGAAAGTCAGAATATATGGCTCAAACATACTTCATCACTTAACTATGATGGTGACCACAAATGTACAATACAAAGTGCACATCCTGTAGAATGCCACTTAGCTTTCCAAATAACTTGTAGAAAACATTTACACTACTTTGTAGAAAGTTTGCGATAAGCCACTGCAAAATCTGCAACTGGAAATAACAAATCACACAGAGAAAACACTTGTGCTGTATGTTACACATAATAGCTGTGCTAGTGCTGTTTTATTCCAGCTAGGGACTTGAACATCTCACACAAACAAGCCACACATATCTTGGCATAATGTTATGCATACAACACCGTCAAAGCTGTCAGCAAAAGAATGTAATCTAGCTTTGATTTCTATGTAACGAATTATAAAAAAAACAACAACAAAAACCCCACTCTCTGTTGGGAGTCCTCTCCTAAAACCGAAACATACTTCAATGCTCTATTAGCAGATCCCCAGCAATCACTGTGAACCTCATATGATAAATCAGCCTACAGAGGAAAACCAACTTGTCAAGGAGACTGGTTAGATTTCAAGTTTCTTAACTTGTTTGAAATGCTAAGGGAAAAATATTTTTAAAAAACCACCTATGAAATAGGGCTGTCAATTAATTGTAGTTAACTCACGTGATTAACACAAAAACATTAATCACAATTTTAAAAAATTAATAACTATTATTCACAATTTTAATTGCACTATTAAACAATTATGACGAAGTCCCTGCTCTACCTTGGTGGGTCTTGTGCTTATTGGCGGATTTGCTCGCCTTGGAGCTTCACAGCAGCCCTCAGCTTGGCCGTTTTTCTGAACCCACAGTCCAGGTCGACTCCACCTGTGTCTGATCAGGAGCTGGGAGGATTTGGGGGGAACCCAGGCCCACCCTCTACTCTGGGTTCCAGCCCAGGACCCTGTGGATTGCAGCTGTCTAGAGTGCCTCCTGGAACAGCTGTGCAACAGCTGCAACTCCCTTATGCTACTTCCCCATGGCCTCCTCCCAACACCTTCTTTATCCTCACCATAGAGCCTTCCTCCTAGTGTCTGATAATGCTTGTACTCCTCAGTCCTCCAACAGTATGCATTCTCACTCTCAGCTCCTAGCACCTCTTACTCCCAGCTCCTCACACGCATGCCACAAACTGAAGTGAGCTTCTTTTAAAAACCCAGGTACCCTGATTAGCCTGCCTTAATTGATTCTAGCAGCTTCTTGATTGGCTTCAGGTGTTCTAATCAGCCTGTCTTAATTGTCTCCAGAAGGTTCCTAATTGTTCTGAAACCTTCCCTGTTGGGAAACCGGATGTCCCTCGCTTGCTCCTCAGCTATCTGCTTTCTATTCTTTCCTAAAGCCCCCTGGCCTGGATTTTTCTTACTTTTTGAGCCTGCCTTAGTCCCCCGCCCCGACCGGGCCAGACGCTTTTTTGTTTTGGTTTGTTTTTCTGCCGTTTTTCTCTGCTGTCGTTGAGTGCTGGTCAGCTGCCAACTTGCCGCCATCACCCCCCCACACACACCTGCTCCCGGGCGCAGCTATTTGCCTTAGCTGAAACCCCCGGAGGAGGGGGGGAAGATTGCCAACCCGCTACCCGGAGGGGGGAGTGGAAGCCCTCAGACCCAGCCGTTTTGCTGGCAGCTCGGAATTCCTTATTATCTCTGCAACATTCTCGGCATGCCGGAAGCCTTGGTACAAAGCCAACAGAGCTGGAGAAGAAGAAGATAGGAAACAGAAGAAATCACCCAGGGAAGCTACAAATCATCGTGGAGGGGGCCGTAAGACTGAGTAACTTTTTGAATTATACTCTCGTGGGGGGGAGTCTGACTGTGGTTTAATTGCGTTTGTGGCGGCACAAGGGGTGTGGCATGGAGCTGCCCCCCAATCCATCGGTGCCCCCCCCAACATTATTACAACTGTCACGGGCCCCCCCGCCGTCCATCCCTGCTGGCAACCTGCCATTTGCCTCGGATCCAGCTGTTTGCTTTGAACTTTGCCTTTCGGACCGGACATAACAGCCGACCAAACGAGACTCTTTGGACAAACGTGCGTGGGTCCACACCCCCCCACCCCCCGGACTGTTTATCCCACAGCTTGCCCCTATCACTGGACCCCGATTCCTGTTTTTCCCCCCCTTCCAGTCCAACATATTTGGTATCCCTCCCCCCGCCTGCAGCTCAGCAGGGAGGAGCAGTTAATCTGCTTCCCCCTCCCCCCTCCTCCTTCCGGTGTCTCCCCGTCTCTCCCTGCTCACAATGGCGGGGAATGAGAGAGGCGAGGCCCCTCTACCAATATTAGTTGTCCCTCCCCCACCTGCCCCCCTGCCCAACCCCCAAGGCCCCCCCCCCAGCCCCACTGTCAAAACACCTGCCACCGCCACCGCTGGGGCACCGGCAGCAGGAGGCACCGGGGCAATTACGGCCGCTGCTACGTCCACCGCCCCCCCAGATTCTAGGAACCCCCCCCCAGCTGGCTGAAAAGGTCAGGGCAGGAAGAAAGGAAAGGGCCCCGCTAAAACCACTAGGCCCTCCATGGCAGGGGCTGCCCCCACCGCTGTGGCCTCGTCATCGACCGCGGCGTCGCCCCCCGCTGGTCCCTCCACCAGCTCTGCGAACATCCCTCCCCCGGCCCCCAGGACGTATGCCCGGGCGGTGGCAGGATCCCCCCTGCCTGCCGCCTTGTCATATCGCCCACCCACTGCCTCCGCTACCATCACCAGCGGCCGGGGCCCCTTGCCCACCTTGACCAGGAGGCACGGTGTCCGTTGCCTCCTGGTGCCCGCCTCACCCCACGTGGAGACATAGGTGCAGGCATTGGCGAAGGTGGTAGGACCCACGGCTATTGTGGCGGCCTCCAAAATGTATGGGAAGGTCGTTTTTTTCTTAGCTTCGGAGGCTGCCGCCCAGGAGGCGGTGGAGAAGGGCCTGGTGGTGGTGGGGGTGTTTGTCTCCCTAGAGCCGCTAGAAGTCCTCACCTCCCTTCCTCCCTTTTTACCCAATGCTGCCCTGTTACCCGCTCTCTCCACCCTGGGGGAACTTGTCTCTGTCATCAGCCCTCTCCCGTTGGGCTGCAAGGACCCCACCCTCCGTCACGTCCTTTCGTTCCGCCGGCAAGTGCAGCTTCTACCGCCTGCGGCGGCGCGTGACAGAGAGGTGCTCGAGGGGTCCTTCCTAGTCCCCTACCAAGGAGCCCGCTATCAGGGTCTTTTACTCCACCGGAGAGGCCCGGTGCTACCTCTGCCGCTCAGCGGGGCATGTCTGCAGAGATTGCCCTTTGGCCCAGGGGGGAGGGGCACCCGAGACCCCTGAGACCCGGCAGGACATTGGCCCCGTCATTGCCGACGCCCCTGGCCGCCCGGCACCTAAAACCAACTCTCCTCCTACTTGACCCGCCGCTGCTCCCATCCGGGCCCAAGAAACACCTCCCCTACAATGCCCAGGAGAGCAAGGGAGTCCCACCCTTGCCATTACCAATCCGGCAGAGCCTATGGAGGAGGGTGTGGCCAAGATATTACCGGGTATAGGAGAGGGCCTGCCCCAAGGAGAGCCCCCCGCCCCTCATGCTGCCTCACCGTTACCCCCCCGAACCCCTGAATCATCGCCTCCGCCCCCCCAACACGACCCCTGCTAACCAACCCCCAGACGACGCTATGGAGGGCTGGACTCTAGTCCAGGGGAAGCGAGGCAAGCGGAAGGCTCGAGCTCCGCTGCACCCATCTGATGCGGAAGCCCCCTGGAAGACCAGGAAGGGAGGCACTGATATTGAGCCTTCCGCTACGGCCACGAGTGAGATCCATCTGCTGGTGTCGGGAGGGGAAGACAGACTGGCATTGGAGGGCAGAATCCCCCCTCCACGAGAGACCCTCCCCTCCGAGACCCCTGAGGAAGCTCCTTCTGCCCGGATACCACCCGAACCCCCCGCGAACCCTGAGGCGACCGTTGAGGCGGGCCCTAGAGGAGAGGCCCCCGGGGTAGCAGGAGTTGGCCTCTCCTCCGTGTATGCGGAATTTGAGGCCCTAGATTTGACCCCGGTCACCCAGGGAGAGGATGATCTACTGCCGGCTGGCCTCGACCTGGGTAACCTCACCCCAGCCCCCCTTTCCCTATGCTCCCTCCCCCTAATTGCCTTCCTGGGTGAGCGCCCCGCAGAAGGTGGTCCACCACTGATGCCATGGCCGCCAAGACCACCACGGAGCCAGCGCCTAGCGTCACTGGGAGCCCCCTCCCTTACTCCTTAATCCTCGACTCTGCTCAGGAGGCACCTTCTTTTAGTTGCTCGCCTCCTGAAGCCCAGAGCCTTACCTCTGCCCCTGCCCCCACCCCTGTCCCTGCCCAATTCACCTCCTCCTGCAATGCTATTGCCGCCCCTGGGGTTATTTCTTTCCCGCCTTCCGCAGATCCCCCCCACGGAGCAGCCTTTGCACTTTCTAGTCGCGACCCATTAGGAGTTGCAATTTTCCCCCCGCCATCCCCTTCGACCCCAAGGTGTGAAATGGATTTAATAACCCCAGCCTGTCAGACGCCCCGCCGGTGGTCCGCACCCTGCCTACCCGCCTTAGCGGACCACGAGGCTGCATTAAGAGCCCCACCAGGGAACACCCCGGAAATCGTAACCCCACCCCCCCATGAGCTGCGGCATGCACTACGGAAGTTCCTAGAACACACCCGTGGCGCCTGCAATAGGGTACAGCTAGCTCTTCAGCTATGGGGGGACTTTGATCAAATTCTTCAGGCCACAAGGGCCCTTATAAAGGAGGGCAGGGGGCAAGGAAAGTGCGCTGCTGCAGCCTACGAGCGGGCCCGCGGCTTCCGGAAAGATTTACTCATCCACGGGATGGGTCACGGGTTGCTGCGCAACCCGCCGGGGGCCACGGACACCCCCACCAATAAGAACCCCCCACCCCCCCAGCCCTCCACATGACGCCTCTCATTATTGCAACCTTGAACACCAGGGCCTGTAGGATGGCTCTCCGCAGGTCCCAGGTGCTCCCTTACCTTCGGGAAGGGGTGTACTCTGTAGCTTTCCTGCAGGAGACCCATACGGACCCGACTGTCGAGGCCAGGTGGCGGCTGGAATGGGGGGACGGGGTATGCTTTAGCCACTTCACGACTTGGCAAGCTGGAGTGGCGACCCTGTTCTCCCCCACCCTACAGCCCGAGGTGCTAGGGGTCACTGAGGCCGTGCCGGGCCACCTGCTGCACCTTCAGTCCGTATGGAGGGGCTTGTGGTCAACCTTGTTAACATTTATGCCCTGCAAATGAGCCCAAAGCGGCCACAATTCTATCAGCGGGTGTCCGACTTCCTCGGCACCCTAGATTCGCACGAGTGCCTGGTCCTGGGAGGGGACTTTAACACCACCCTCAAGGAACGGGACCGCTCAGGGGCTGAGTCGAGCCCAGCCGCCGCGAACATTCTCCAAGGAATAGTCGAACATCACTCCCTATTGGACGTCTGGCGTGACCATCACCCAGATGACACTTCCACGTTCACCTTTGTCCGGGTGGAGGCCCATCGGTCACACCACTCTCGGTTGGACCGTATTTACTTATCCCGTTTCCATCTTTCACAGGCCCACTCTTCCACCATTCGGCCGGCCCCATTCTCCGACCATCATTTAGCCACCATAATGGTCTCCCTCTGTGCAGAGAGACCGGGGCCAGCCTACTGGCACTTTAACAACAGCCTGTTGGAGGACGAGAGCTTCGTGACATCCTTCCGGGAGTTTTGGCTGGCCTGGCGAGAGCAGTGGCGAGCCTTTCCCTTGGTGCGGCGATGGTGGGATCTAGGGAAGGTGCGCGCCAAGCTCTTCTGCCGTGACTACACTTGGGGCACCAGCCGACGGAGAAATGCGGCGATAGAACAGTTGGAACGGGAGGTCTTAGAGATGGAGAGGCGCCTGGCCGCCAACCCCGAGGACCCGTCCCTCTGCGGAGCGTGCCGGGAGAAGCGGGAGGAACTCCGGGCCCTCGAGGACCACCGGGCCCGAGGTGCCTTCGTTTGGTCCCGCATCCGCCTCCTTCGGTAGATGGACCGCGGCTCCCGCTTCTTCTATGCCCTGGAGAAAACGAGGGGGGCCAAGAAACACGTCACCTGCCTTCTTGCGGAAGACGGCACCCCCCTCATGGATCCGGAGGAGATGTGTGGGAGGGCCCGTGACTTCTACACAAGCCTTTTCTCCCCGGATCCGACCGATCCTGGCGCTTGCGGGGTGCTCTGGGAGGAAATCCCCAGTCAGCGTGGGCGACCGAGACCGGCTAGAGCTGCCTCTCACCCTGGCCGAGTTCTCGGAAGCCCTCTGTCTCATGCCCACCAATAAATCTCTGGGCATGGACGGGCTGACCGTGGAGTTTTACCGCGCGTTCTGGGACATTCTCGGCCCAGACCTAGTCACTGTCTGGGCTGAGTCCTTGCAGAGCGGGGTCCTCCCTCTGTCGTGCAGGCGAGCGGTGCTCGCCTTGTTGCCGAAGAAGGGGGACCTCCGCGATTTACGAAACTGGCGTCCCGTCTCACTCCTTAGCACGGATTACAAAATCGTAGCGAAAGCAATCTCGCTGCGGCTAGGGTCCGTGATGGCGGACATGATCCACCCAGACCAGACCTATACTGTCCCGGGTCGCAGCATTTTTGACAACCTCTTTCTAGTCCAAGACCTTTTGGAACTCGGGCGGAGAGATGGTCTGTCGTTCGCCCTCCTGTCTCTTGATCAGTACAATCATCCTGTGATTGTAGGGCCTTTTTCCAATCCTCAGTACATTCACGTATCCGGGTGGAGTTCCTCTGGGCGGCGTCCACCGACTCCCTTGACGCCTTCGAGGAGTGGTGGGTGCTGTCCGGGGTTCTCTGCTCGGTGACCCCGTCCGGTTCCCTCCGTCTGACCCTTTGATTGAGGGGAAGAGCGAGAGACGCCAGCCCCAGCCGTTGCTGCTGTAGATACCATCATTATTGTCATCTAGGAGGGGTCCTACAATACATGGGTGTCTACCCCCCCACCCCTAAACTGCCCACCCCGCAGCCGTGCCCATCTTGCCGGGCATTCTCAGGAGAGGGATAATCGGTGACACTGGGCACGGTACTAGGTAACTCAAGGGGGTGGAAGACCACGAGTGTCGAGTAAGCCCCCCCGCTCTGGGCCCAGGCTAGCCTGAACACTTCTCCTTCCTGAAAGCTGCTGTGTTATACCTTCTGTTTGCATTGTTTTGTTGCATAGTTTGTTTTGTTTCCTTTGGTAATTCTTTGTAAGTGTTACAAATAAACTTCTTTTCTGTTTCAAAAAAAAAAAAACCTTCCCTGTTACCTTACCCAGGGAAAAGGGACCTACCTAGCCTGCTCTCCTGCTGCTGCCCTCTGGCCTAGGCTTTCCTTGCTTTTTACCCCTGCTTTCAGCTTCCCCCTGACCGGGCCAGATGCTCTACCCCCTTTCTTTTCCTTTTGTTGTTTTTTTTCTTTCTCCGCTGTTGCTAGAGTGCTGGCCGGCTGTTAGCTTCTACTAGGACTTCCTCCAGACTTGGAAACTGTTTTTAACGACCAGGTCCATGGCGGCCACCGAGGGGGTAGATCTCCTCACGGAGCCCCTGCTACACAACCCCCAGCTCCGTGTGCAGGTGGCGGAGTCCCGCTCGGTGCGCCAGAGCTTGATCCTGGCAGAAGTCATGAGAGTCAGAGACCTCCTGGACTATGACCGGGGAGACTGGCTGGATCCCCTGACGCTCGCCCGGCGCAGGGGGCTCTCCAGACCTCGCACCCCCCGGTGCGTTCTTCAGGAGGCGAAGGCCGCTTTGCCGCCCGCTGCTCGAGCTTACCTCGACTGGGTCCTGCTCGAGGACACGCCCCGCCCACCCTCTACCCCAGGCCCGCCAGACCTTTTAATTGGACCCCTGCCCCGCAGACCCAATCGACCCCCTCACCCCTTCACTGCAAGCCAGCTGCATGAACTGCAGCCAGTACGCTTCCAAACCACGCCAAGGAAACAGCTATACACGCTCATGCTCCACACCCTTCACACCCTCACCCTAGTGTCCTGCCCCGACACAAAGTGGCGAGACCTTCTGCCACCTTTGGAGGGTGAGCAGCCCCGGTGGGCCAGCCTATATTCCACCTTGGTTCCGAGGCCTGTTGGGGACATCAGTTGGTGGCTCCTTCATGGAGCTGTGAGCACTGGCATGTACTTGGCACGGTTCACCCCCGTCCCAGATACTTGTCCCTTTTGTGGCGTGAGAGAAACCCTGGCGCACGTATATTTGGAGCGCGCCAGGCTATAGCCCCTGTTCCAGCTCCTCACAAATCTCCTATTATGTTTTTGGTTGCATTTTTCGCCTCACCTTTTTATTTATGCACTCCCCATCCGTGGCCTCATAAAGTCGTGAGATCTCCTAGTTAAACTCCTCCTGGCCCTGGCTAAAACGGCCATCTATAAAACCAGAGAGAGGAGGTTGGCCGATGGAATCTCCTGTGACTGTGGGGCCGTTTTCCGATCCTCGGTCCTTTCACGTATCCGGGCGGAGTTCCTCTGGGCAGCGTCCACCGACTCCCTTGATGCTTTTGAAGAGCGGTGGGCGCTGTCTGAGGTTTTCTGCTCAGTGTCCCCATCCGGCTCCCTTTGTCTGACCCTTTGATTGGGGGAGAGAGTAAAGGACCCCAGCCTCAGCCATTGCTGCTGCGGACACGACCACCTTAGAGGGGTCCTTTCACATGTGGGTGCACGTGCCCCCCCCGGATTGTCCACCCCACAGCCTGCCCCTCTTGTTGGGTGTTTTCAGAGGAGGGAATTGTTGGTGACACTCAGGCGTGGCGCCAGGTAACTCGAAGGAGTGGAAAACCACGAGAGTCGATGAAGTCCCCTCGCTCTGGGCCACCAGATAACTCAGAAGGGTGGAAGACCATGAGAGTTGAGGAAGCCCCTCGCTCTGGGCCCAGGCAAGCTTGAACACTTCCCTCCCCTGAAGCTAATGAGAAAACAATTGTGCTTGGTTGCTGTGTTTTACTTTGTAAGTGTGTTATGCAAATAAAAAAACATCTTTTGCTTCAAAAAAAAAAATTACTCTCCTATAGCCATCCTGCACGACCCTGTCACACAACAGAATACCAATTGAAATATATTAAATATATATTTGGATGTTTTTCTACATTTTCAAATATATTGATTTCAATTACAACACCGAATACAAAGTGTACACTGGTCATCTTATATTATTATTTTTTATTACAAATATTTGTACTGTAAAAATTATAAACAAAAGAAATAATATTTTTCAGTTCACCTCATACAATCACCCTGTTAAGCAACAGAATGCCAACTGAAATTTATTAAATATTTTGGACGTTTTTCTACATTTTCATATATATTGTATTCTGTGTTGTTATTGAAATCAAAGTATATTATTTTTGATTATAAATATTAGCACTGTAAAAATGATAAAAGAAATAGTATTTTTCAATTCACCTAATACAAGTACTGTAGTGCAATCTTTGTCGTGTAAGTGCAATTTACAAATGTAGATTTTTTTTTGTCATTCAAAAATGAAACAATGCAAAACTTTAGAGCCTACAAGTCCACTCAGTCCTACTTCAGCCAATTGCTAAGACAAACAAATTTGTTTCCATTTAAGGGAGATAATGCTGCTCGCTTTTTATTTACAAAGTCACCAGAAAGTGAGAACAGGCATTCGCATGGAACTTTTGTAGCTGGCACTGCAAGGTATTTACATGCCTGATATGCTAAACATATCATGAATGCATGGGTAATGCCAACAGACCCCGGTCGTCAGTGGGATTGAACTGGGGACCTCTGGAGCTTAGTGCATGAGCCTCTACCGATGAGCTAAAAGCCAACTGGCTCTAGCTAAGGCTATAGAGCAGACTCATTGATAGCTCTCTAAGTGGTCTCAGTGCCACTAGATGGGACAGAACACCACACCCAGAAGGTGTGTGAGTTACACATGTCCTCTGGAATGGTGGATGAAGCATGAAGGGACATATGAATCTTTAGTGCATCTGGCATGTAAATATCTTGTGACGCAGGCTGCAACAATGCCATGCAAACGCCTGTTCTCACTTTGAGGTGACATTGTGAAGAAGAAGCAGGCAGCATTATCTCCCTGCAAATGTAAATAAACTTGTTTGTCTGAGTGATTGGCTGAACAAGAAATAGGACTGAGTGGACTTGTAGGCTCTAAAGTTTTATATTGTTTTATTTTTGAATGCAGTTATTTTTTGTACAAAATTCTACATTTGTAAGTACAACTTTCATGATAAAGAGATTGTACTACAGCACTTGTATTAGGTGAACTGAAAAAATACTATTTCTTTTGTTTTTTATAGTGCAAATATTTGTAATAAAATAAATATAAAGTGAGCACTGTACACTTTGTATTCTGTGTTGTAATTCAAATCAATATATTTGAAAATGTAGAAAACAGCCAAAATATTTAAATAAGTGGTATTCTATTATTCTTTAACAGTGCAGTTAATCGCGATTAATTTTTTTAATCACTTCACAGTCCTACTATGAAACATGCTTTACTGAAGTATTAAGTGATTAAAAATAAAGCAGTGTTAGGCGAAAACATAAAGACATGCCTCATTTATTAGTATGCAAAGTTAGAAAAGTAAACCCACTCTGAACAGTTTCCACAGCAGTAATAAAATCCAGTTTATTGTCTTCCTGCACAAAAACAGAAAAATCGTGTATTCATTGCTCAAAGTCTCTCTCCACACAGCAAATATGCAATATGTGGGCCTGATTTTGTAAACACTTGCTCAAATACATAATTTCATTGAGGTCATGTGGACTTCTCATGTAAACAAGGATTGGGCCCTATAATAATTACAGACAGAAAGAGAGTCATTGTGTGTGTATAATTATTACACATACGTACATATTTTTCTATGTCCTTTAACAGAACCATAAATGGTTTCGATTAAAGTATTGCATATTTACTTTTCCTGAAAATACTTTCAGTGAAGACATATCCCCCCGAATCACAAATACTGATGCACATTCTTTTCTTTACATATAAGTAGTCCCATTAACGTCAATGGAACTGCTCACAAGCATACAGTTAAGCACATGCATTAGGTGTTTTTCAGGATAAGACATAAGTGTATAATCAAGGGGTACACAGATGCTAAAAAAAATTAGCATTGTGATCTTTTTTCCTCTTTACATATTAAGCAAATAGCAAGAGTTTATCACAACTAAACAAGTTTACCCTCAAACTTAATGATACAGCTACAACCTTTGATGGACTCTCATTTGTGCTAAACTACCTTGTGAGCAGTACAGAACTAGTTGTATTGAACATCAGATTTACAGTCCCTATATATCTCACACTCTCTGAAACCAAAGACACCTGTTTTTGTTTTTAGGAGGGAAAAGGAAAAATCACAAAGCTTGTCAAATGCTCACATCTTTTACAAAAAGAACTACAAAAAAGTGTTGGCACTTCAAGAACCTGCCCTCACCACCAAAATAATTTCAGATGTGACACATACATGGAGCAGAGAAAGAGTGGAGCCTATTTCCTAATGATTCATCTGTTGCAGAACTGCAGGGTTTAACACAGCGGTTCTCGAGGTTATTACGAAAGCTTATGCTCAAATAAATTTGTCAGTCTCTAAGGTGCCACAAGTCCTCCTTTTCTTTTGCAAGGGGAGTTGCGAGCTGTCAGCCTCCACCCCAAACCCCACTTTGCCTCTAGCATTTATAGTGGTGTTAAATATGTAAATAAGTGTTTTTAATTTATAAGGGGGAGGGAGGGTTGCACACAGAGGCTTGCTATGTGAAAGTACAAAAGTTTGAGAACCACTGGTTTAAGAGGACCTAAAGGAGCATTGCCCAGTGAACAAATTTAACGTTCTTGCATCAACATGGTAGGTCTCACAGGTTAACTACATGGGAATACCCCCACGAGGGCAGAAACAGCCCGGCTGGAACGCAGGCTACACCCAGCCTTGCAGACCTCAAACGGGTAACATTTATAGTTTAAGACAAGTGTTTTCAGTCGCCAGCACCATACTGTGATCATGTGCCAAGGCAGGGGCGCTGCCAGGACTGCTTTGCCCAGGGCTGCGCTTTCTCCGCAGCCTGCAGAACGGCTCTGCTCGCCCCTCGCCGCGATCGGTGCAGGGCTCAATTTGTAATGAAAAGGTGCCTGGGCTCAAGCAATTATTTTCCATTCACACCTGATGCAGCAAGCCCACAAGTGCTGGGGCTATGAACAGCCAAGCCCAGGGCTGTCGGGGCTCTGCCCTGGCACAAAACAAGTACCGGACCGGTGCCCCTGCCCTGGGGAGAGCGGGCGGGCGAGACAGCCGCGGTGCTGAGAAGACGCCTTACCTGTGTGCCCAGGGAGCCGGGCTCCTCACGCTCGCGCTCCGCGCCGCCAGGCAGCCCAGAGCCAAGTGCCAGCTCAACACAACAACACAGCGCGGGCCGCAGCAGCAGGCGGCTGTCAGCGGTTGGCCGGGCCTCGGGTATCCACCGCGCCGCCTGACTGCACAACAACTGGGCGCGCCAATATTATTTAGGAAGGCACGTTAGACCTAGCACACCCCAGGGCTACCCTCAAACCCGAGTTTGGAGCGAAGGGAAACAGCCCAGCCTGCGCACGTTCAGTCCGGCAGTGTGTTAGGCATACCTATGCGCGGAGGACCCCGCACCCCAGGTCCTGGAGCGCTATCAACTGTTGCCATGGAGACGCAACCGAGCGTCGCGAGGCCGCAGCGGAGCCGGGCGGCGGATTGTGGCTGGGGCTGGTTTTGGTGTCCTACGGCGAACTGGGGTCGCTCCGCTGAGGCCGGTGCAATTCTTCAGGCGCTTAGCAAGGACAGCTCCCCGCCGGAGGCTCACGGGAGATGGGGCGGAGCAAGGCCGCGCTGCTTCCGGCCAGCTCAGCGTCTACCTTCCGACCTCGGACCCGCTCCGCCACCGCCGGAGTGTCGACGCGGGCCAACCGGTCCGGCAGGGAGGCTGCCGCCCGTGAGACCTCACCTACCTTTTTTTCCAAGGCCGGTGCAGCTGCCTCCACCTCACGGGCCGAGGGCGGCTCTAGCTCTCAGGACGCGTCTGAAGCCTCCCCTTCGCAGGCTGGGAGCGTTTCCGAGGCCCGCGCTTCGCAGGGCGGGGCGGGCAATTCCGAGGAGAGCAGCGAGACCGGGGAGGCAGCCGGCGAGGTGACTTCCGTCGCTGGCACCATGCTGGACGTATTCGGCTCCATCCCCACCCAGATGGTAAGGGGGGTCCCCAACCCCACAGGGAGCACCGCGGGCTGGGTAATAGAACCAAGCGGGCCAGTGCTTCGGGGGCCGCCTTGCGCTGGACGCATCAGCCTCCCTCTCCTGGGGTTGGTGCTGCCTAGCTCGGTTTCCATACCCAGCGTAAGGGCACAGCAGGCTCAGGGGTGGAGTGGGGGCAGGGCCTGTGGCAGAGCCAGGGGTTGAACAGTGAGCACCCCCTGGCACGTTGGAAAGTTGGCACCCGTAGCTCCAGAGTCAGTGTCAATACAGGGAGCCACAGGTTGGCCACCCCTGCTCTAAGCAGAGAGCTGGGCATTCTAGTACTGGCTCAGCTATAGAGTGCATGAGACTGTCAGCAAGCGAACCCACTTCCCAGTTTTATAAAATGAGAAATATTGAATCAACATGAGGTGATTCTTTGCAGTATAAAAATGCAGTGTGACTTTACAGAAAAGTGCATAAAAGCACAATACATTAAACTTTTTTCTGTAATTTAAAGGCAACCTTCTTCTTACTAACTGATGTGACTTTGGGCTTCTGTGCAGATGTCCTTAACTCTTAATGACAGTCCAAAGTATGCAGTTTCCTGCTTCTTTGCGGTGTTATCAGTGGAGGTATAGAGACACTAGGCTGGGAATTAAGATTTTTACAGCATAAAACCAAGATTTCTTTAAAGAATACATAAGAAAATGTTCTTATCTTAAGCATCTGTTATATTCCACAGCACTCACTACAGAGTCAGGGAGGTCATATGTACAAACTCTGTCTTTGTGCTACCTTGATCATGACAGACACTGCAAGAATTGTTTACTTGTTGGTGTAGGTGGTTGGGTAATTATAATTATAACCATTTTTTTGCCCCCAGGACTACAAGGGTCAAAAACTAGCAGAACAGATTTTTCAAGGGATCATTCTTGTTTCTGCGGTAAGTATAATAGAGTCATGGTTAAAGTTGTTGGACATCCTTTAAAAATAAACTTATTAAGGCCTGAAATCTTCTTGGATTTTTGAAGCTTGAAGCAAATCAGCCAGACTGTCTTTGAGACTTTAAACTAGTGGCTTGGGGGGGAAAAAAAAGTTACACTTAATCTATGATGATCAAAATACAATTAAAAAGGAGTAGACAAGTACTTCTTTTATTTTTATGGATACAGGCTAACACGGCTGCTACTCTGAAACTGTCAAAATATAATTAGTTAGATTGCAGTGATATTAGAGGATCGGTTATTTTTGGATTCCGGTTTAATTCAATGTCATATTCCTTAATTCTGAAGTGACAGCATAGTTTAGTGGACTAAGCACGGGCAAGAAGCCAGGAACTCACAAGTTCTAATTGTAGCTCTGACTCTGTTCTACATGGCCTTGGGTCAAGTCACTTAACCTGTCTGCCTCACTTTTCATAGAAGTTGGAGTGTTTGCAACCTTCTTTATAAATGCCATTGAAAAGTCTTAATAGTTAAATACTCAAATACTGAAGGTGTTTCAGTATGATACCTTCACTATATTCTATGATGGGGGGAAAAAAAGACATTAAGAGAACATTAAGCTTGCAAGGTCAAGCACTCAAGTAAAAAGATGCCAGAATTAAGGCTTCTTTCACACTCCAAATTTTTCCCGAAAAATGTAACAGCTGTGAGTTTCATACACTGCAGGACTCCCATCTGCTAGTTAATGTTGTAACCACTGAAACTGTTGTGCTGCAGGCCTGACAGCAGTTACAAGCTATATACTACATTGGTTAGAACTAGGGCTGTCAAGCGGTTAAAAAAATGAACCACGATTAAAAAAATTATTGCGATTAATCACACTATTAAACAATAATAGAATACTATTTACATATTTTTGGATGTTTTCTAAATTTTAAAATTTATTTCATTAACACACAACATAAAGTGTACAGTATTCACTATTACAAATATTTGTGCTATAAAAATATTTTTCAATTCACCTCATACACTTAATACAATCTCTTTATCATGAAACTTACAAATGTAGAATTATGTACAAAAAAACTTGCATTCAAAAATAAAGCAATGTAAAATGTTAGTCTACAAGTCCACTCAGTCCTACTTCTTGTTCAGTCAAGCACTCAAAACGTGTTTGTTTACATTTATGGGAGATAATGCTGCCCACTTCTTGTTTACCATCTCACCTGAAAGTGAAACAGGTTTTCACAGAGTACTGTTGTAGCTGGCGTCGCAAGATATTTAAGGGCCAGATGTGTTAAAGATTCGTATGTCCCTTCATCCTTCAACAACCATTCTATAGGACATGCGTCCATGCTAATAAGGGGTTCTGCTCAAGAACGATCCAAAGCAGTGCAGACCAACGCATGTTCACTTTAATCATCTGAGTCAGATGCCACCAACAGAAGGCTGAATTTCTTTTTTTGTGGTTCTGTAGTTTCAACATTGGACTGTTGCTCTTTTAAGACTTCTGAAAGCATGTTCCACACCTTGTCCCGCTCAGGTTTTGGAAGGCACTTCAGATTCTTCAACCTTGGGTTGAGTGTTGTAGCTATCTTTCGATATCTCACATTGGTACCTTCTTTGCCTTTGTTCAAATCTGCAGTGAAAGTGTTCTTAAAACGAACAATATGTGCTGGGTCATCATCCGAGACTGCTATAACATGAAATATATGGCAGAATGCAGGTAAAACAGAGCAGGAGATATACTGTTCTCCCCCCAAGGACTTCAGTCACAAATTTAACGCATTATTTTTTAATGAGCATCATCAGCATGGAAGCATGTCCTCTGGAATGGTACCCGAAGCATGAAGGGGCATACGAATGTTTAGCATGTCTGGCATGTAAATACCTTGCAAGGCCGGCTACCACTTTTAGGTGACATAGTAAATAAGAAGTGGGCAGCATTATCTCTCGTAAATGTAAACAAACTTGTTTGTCTTAATGATTGGCTGAACAAGTAGTAGGACTGAGTGGACTTGTAGGCTCAAGTTTCACATTTTTATTTTTGAGTGCAGTTACATTACAAAAAAATCTACATTTGTAAGTTGCACTTTCACAATAAAGAGATTGTATGAGGTGAATTGAAAAATATTTATCATTTTACAGTGGAAATATTTGTAATAAAAATAGTGAGCATTGTACACTTTGTATTCGGTGTTGTAATTGAAATCAATATATTTGAAAATGTAGAAAAACATCCAAAAATATTTAATACATTTCAATTTGTATTGTTTAACAGTGCGATTAAAACAGATTATTTTTTTATCACAATTTTTTTCAGTTAATCACACGAGTTAACTGTGATTAACTGACAGCCGTAGTTAGAAACACTATAGCATAGAATTTCTGGGGGTCATACAACTACCACCACATTCACTGACTTCCTGTGTGACCTGCCTCAGTCCCCCCCCCCCGTAAAAGGGGAATAATTCTGAACTCCCACATGAGTTGTGGCTATGCCTAAAGTTTTTAAAGCACTTTGAGGCCCTCTGAGAGAAGGGGCCATTAAGTACATAGTATATTATTTAGAAATCATTCTTAAAGTAAAGGTATAGCCAAAATATAGATTGAAAATATATAAGTAGCTCAGAAAACTCCAGTTATGGAGTCAGGAAATTCATGTTGAGGTTCCAAAAACAACTTCACCTGTCTGTTCTATCCAGAGGCCATATACGCACCCTCCATATCTTCCCTTCTAGTAAAAGCTACAGAACTTCAATATCAAAAGCAAAAACAGTTCATATTAGACAGACCAGCTTAGTGTCCAGTATAAACTGCAGGCTCAAACCGGCAGTAATTAATTTTCATTGAACATAGTGCTGTTGTACCTCTCCTACATCTTATTTATCTAGTCTCACATGAAGCCAAGTACACCTTCTCCATAATAATTAGACACTAATTCATTATAAAAGCCGTTCCTTATCCTCTATATTTAAGAGAAATATTTACTCATGTCCTGTTCCGCTTATGCCTATTCATTAGAAAAATAGCTCCACATAAAAATTGTACTTCAGATTTTACCATACTGAACCAACAACTAATTTTACTGTTATATTTGTGAAGTTACTCAGTTGACAAAGACTATTCATATTAATAACTTAGTCCAACTATCCCAACACTGATCTCAAAATACAGATACTCATTGGGTGTGTCAAACTAAGATTAAGGATTATGTTGGAATTATTGTAAGTTTCCCAACTTGTTAACATTTAGTGGTTTTGTAACTTATGTAACTGATTTTCCTAGTTTATGGGATATTTTTCAGAATTAACTCAATCATTTTTGTGCTGGGAATGCCCATTAGATTTTTATTTTATTAAAATTGGTATTGCTTCTTCTAGGTAATTGGTTTTATCTGTGGCTACATTGCTGAACAGTTTGGTTGGACTGTCTATATAGTTATGGCTGGGTTTGCTTTATCGTGCCTGGTAAGACCAAAATTAATTACTAAATTACTACATGATTACTAAAAATACTAATGAGTTTCCAAAACTAAGTTGCCTGTTCATCAAGTGCTGTTTTTACCTGAAACAGAATGCTTAAATACAGGTAGTCTAGTATTGACTAGACGAGCATAATACAAACAGATGCAATAGAAACTTTACATTATGCACCAATGCACTTTCATTCTGACCTCTGTTCTTCTAGTCCTGTACCTCCACTTAGCTTAGCCAATGTACCTTGTTTCTTATAGTCCAGTTCTGGTCCTAAGAGACTGATGTAAACAAACAGGGACTCCAGTATAGAAAACTTCTGATTTAGTGGCTTAGCTCACCAATACATGTTCTCTTCAATCCTTCATCTTAAGTGATATTTTGATAATAAATCAGACCTTGTTCAGCTGATACTGCAAGTCCACATAATGAAGGTTGTGTAGTAGTAACAGTACTAATTACATGTTAGACTCAGTTGGCGTTAGTGAGTTATATAATTAAACTTTTCCTTCCTTTTAAGCTAACACTCCCTCCATGGCCTATGTACCGCCGCAATCCTCTGAAATGGCTACCTGTCCAAGAGTCGGGAACAGAAGATAAGAAGCCAGCAGAGAGAAAACTGAAAAGGCATACTAAAAGTTGAAGAACATGAACCCTTATGATGTAATATTGGAGAATTTTGCTTCATTAAAGGTTTCTATGATATTCCCAGTGTGAGACACCTTCTTTTCTTAGTACTTTAGAGATTATTTGCTACTGTCAGTATACCACACTCCAACTCAAGGAACACAATTTGGGGTTGAGGAAAAACATGCAGATTACCTCTGGCTAGAAAGCAAAATGGGAAGTAAAAAGTAAATGGGTTTAAATTATAAATGCATTTCAGGGTGCATTTAGACATGTTCTAGCTTCTTGTAAGCTCTGCAGTTTAGTATTTCACTTGTAAGTAATGTTGCCTGTAAACTAATCAGTATATTTAAGAAAACTGAGGAAATAGCTTGAGTTAAAATACTGGTATCAGTAAAAAATATTTCAGCTGAAGTAGCTGTGGTGCATTTAACAAAGGTGTTTAGTGTAAAATAACCAGCTGACTTAGATATGCGTATTGCATTTGCAAGTTCATGGCTGCTCAAAATTTTCAAAGTATATTAAGGATGAAAATTTAAGTATATGTATTACATAGAATTCAGGGACAAGTTTTGATTCCTGTGTAGAACTGGAGAAGGTGAGGGGAATTAAGTCTTTCTGGTCCTTGTGAGTGAATTGCCGTCTCCCTTTTTATGGAGAATCAGTCCTTTTTAATGTGATGTGAATGTATGTGTGTACATAAGTAAAATATGCCTACATCTAGTATCTGTATTGTGGCAAGAATGAGGTAATGTGAACTAGGCCTTTAGGAAGACTTTACCTAAGAGAATTTCAGTTGCAGCAAAGCTAACAGAGTTGTGAATAGGGCAGATATAGATAATTAACTGTTGATTGGTGGTAAGGAGAAAGTTTCAAATCATGAAGACATGAGTTTTATTCATGAATTCAAGCAATTTTAGTTGGAGTCACATAGAAATGAAGCATAACACTGAGACAAGTCCTTCTAAGATTTTTTTTTTCTGTTACTGAAACACAGCAACTTTGCTTTATAAGTGATTAAATTCCTTAGCCTAAAAAACTATCACTTTAAGAGATTACTTTGTTCTACATGCAGCAACTGTGTAATGGTGCAGAGTGGAATTGCTACACTACAGAATGGCTTAGGAGAGGAAATGAATACCAACACAACAGAAACTGGTGGGGCTACTTAGCAAAATGTAAATATCCAAATTGGAATCTAGTCAGAGTGCTGCCTCTTCTCTTGCAATCTTTAGTGTGCACTCTAGATGTTCAAACCATCTTCTGTACCAACACTCTAGTCTTTGATTATTAAAAGTGATTTTGCTCCTCGTAGCTTGAAGGTCAACTATAAACCAGACATGCCCAGAACAGCGGGACTGAGGGAGATGCAGCAGCTGTGGAGAACAACTGAGTTGAACCTCCTACCATTTTGTGAAATCACCTAGTCTAGTGCACTTTTATTCTGCAGCATTTCTCTACATGAGCTATTCTGTAGGATAAAATATCTACTAAGAATATTAAGGAAACTGGATGTTTTGCAGACTTACTGAATATGGTTTTATTTTACAAAATTCAGATATCCTTGGCTTAATTATCCCTTTAAAAAAATCAAAGATTTACAAACCTTCAGAACACGTTCTGTCAACATTAGAACATAAAGTATACAAAATAAACTTACTATAAGACAAGTTGACAAATGAAATGGTAAATTGGTCTATTTAATGTATCTGAATGTACCTAGTCTTTCTTTAATCATTATTCCATTCCGAAAAGGAATTAGTATGTGCATTTGTTTTGGTTGGAGAAAACAAAATTCTAATCTAAACCTTGAACATGATCTCTAAAGATGCCCAAGGGCTAAGAGTAAGGAGTTTGTCCATCTTTTTAGTGTATTTTAAACAGTTTAAATTTTAAGCCATTTGTAGAAACTGCAGTGAGTTTTTGCAGCTATAGAAATCACAATCAGCTCTCCATGCCAAACGGAGCTTTAGGTCTTAACTTCAGTACATTATAATTCTAATAATCCCAAATTATAGCCTTAGCAAATGTTCCCAGTCACTTGGTAGTATAGTAAGACGCAGTATGACTGAAACCTACTGAAAAAAATTAGAACTAAATCTTGTATTATTTTACATACAAAATGTAGTACGTCCTTTCTAGAAACAATTTCATATCCATAAAACACTCATTCAGTGAGAGACCAAAAGGCAAGTAGTGTAAAGTAAAAATCCAAATTAATATCAAATTTTTCTCCTGTAGAGAAAGTACCGTATATACTTGATCATAAGCCGGTTTGTTTATAAGCCGACCTCTTTCCCCACCCCAAGATGGCTAAGTAAAAATGGAAAATTTTTATGACCCATTCATAAGTCGAGCCTATAATTCAGGGGCCAACAAACTTTGGCTCCCACACTATCAGGATAAGCCGCTGGCAGGCCGAGACGGTTTGTTTATCCTAAATAAATAAAGTGTCCTGGCATGCCAGCTGCTTACCCTGACAGGCCGGGACAGCAACTGGTGGGGAAATTTTTTTGGGGGGGGGGGAAGCTGGGGGTCAGGGGAGTAACCCCTGTGACCACCCCCCACCCTAGCCCAGGACCCCTACACCCCATCCCATCCCTTCCCACCTTATCTAGGGAGCGCCAGGGGATGTTGTCTCTGGCCCAGCCGCAGCCTGCTCCGGGAGGCCAGACCGGGCAGCGCGGCCACAGCCTGCCAGCCCTGGAGCTGCAGCTGCTTGGGAGGCTGGGGGGAGGGCCTGAAGCAGAGAGATTCTGGCCCCGCCTCTTCCCTTCTGGCTGTGCTGCCTCTCCTTGCTCCCTCTGTTGTGGGGGAGGGGCTGTCCCCCACCTCTCCCTCTCTATACCCATTCATAAGCCGACCTCCTCCTCTGATGCTTTCCTTTTTTACTAAAAAAAATTTGGCTTATGAACGGGTATATATGGTAATAGTCTTTCACATTTTAATATAAAAACATTACTAGTACTAATGCTGTATCAAAGATGCGCTGCTGTGCACAGGCACATAAGCATTCCACTCTATCAAGACCAGTTTACCTCTTTACCCGGATATGAAAAATCCATGGGTAAATACAAGTACCACAAAATTAGTCTATACAGTATATGGAGATAATTCAATCTATCAGACAACCTCTAAAACTAGGTCCTTGCTGCCTTTCTGCAACAGCTCTAAGGGAAGAAAGGTCCAGTTAAGTCACCTGGTCAAAACTTAACATTTTCTTCAAGAAACTTCAGATGGCGAGCCTTTACACTGTAATTTGTGTACTTCTCTCTCATGTGCTCCCGTAAGTGCAACTATTAAGCATAAAAGAAATAGTCAGCTGTTTTTTAATCAGAGACATGAATGCTGCTACTTGATAGACTTACATTGAAGATACCAAAGCACCTTTAAATAAAAATGTCACATGAAAAGTTTGACCAATCAAAAGGGGGAGCTGCTAACATTTAAACACAATCATAGTGTTGGCTCAGATAAAGAGCATATTCCAAAGTGCCATAGTTTGAAAAGAATTCCAGAATTAAAAGGTGTGAAATTTAAAACAACTGGAATTTTTGATTAAACTTGTCTGTATAATAATTTGTAGCCAAGGTCTACATTAAGTAGGAAGATGAAAAAATGGTTACTCACCTTCTCGTAACTGTTGTTCTTCAAGATATGTTGTTCATGTCCATTCCACTCAGGGGTGTGTGTGCGCCGCATGTCCGCCGGCTGGAAAATTTTTCCCTTAGTGTCCATAGAGTCGGCCTGGGCACCCCTGGAATCATGCCTTCATGGCACCCAATATAGGGCTCTGCCATCCTGCCACGCCCTTAGTTCCTTCTTGCTGGCTACTCTTGACAGAGGGATAGGAGGGTGGGTATTGGAATAGACATGAACACCACATCTCGAAGAACAGTTATGAGAAGGTGAGTAATCATTTTTTCTTCTTTGAGTGCTTGTTCATGTCCATTCCAATCAGGTGACTCACAAGCCTAAGTTCAGAAGGTGGGGTCAGTGTCTTCCACTGATTGGAGCACTGCTCGTCCGAAGGCCGCATCTTCTCTGGCCTGCTGGGTAATCGCATCGTGTGTGGGGAAAGTGTGTATGGAGGACCACATTGTTGCTCTGCAGATTTCCTGGGTGGGAACCTGCGCCAGGAATGCCACTGAGGAGGCCTAAGCCCTGATGGAGTACGTGGTGACTGAAGGAGCAGGCACATTTGCCAAGTTGTAGCACTCCCAAAAGCATGACATGATCCATGATGAGATATGTTGAGAGGAGACAAAGACCTTTCATTCTGTCCGCCACCGCCACGAATAACTAGATGGACCTTCGGAATGGTTTCATTCTCTCGATGTAGAAGGCTAGCGCTCTGCGGACAGCCAATGAGTGAAGCCTTAGCTCCCTGGGACTGGAGTGTGGCTTAGGGTAGAATACAGGGAGGAAAATGTCCTGGCTGATGTAAAATTGGGAAAGCTCGGTGAGGCCCGAGTTGAACCTTGTCCTTAGGGAATACAGTGTAAGGGGGTTCTGATGTTAGGGCCCTGAGCTCAGACACCCTCCTAGCTGAGGTTATCGCTACCAGAAATGCCACCTTGTATGAGAGAGAGAGCAGGGAGCATATCGCCCAGGGCTCAAATGGTGATCCTGTAAGCCTGGAAAGGACCAGATTGAGGTCCCAAGCCGGGACAGGCTGCCGGACCTGCGGGTATAGCCTATCAAGACATTTAAGGAAACAGCTGACCATCGGATTTGCAAAGACTGAACAGCCCTCTGCACCTGGGTGGAAGGTGAAGATGGCGGCCAAGTGAACCCTTATTGACCACATGGACAGCCCCTGCTGAAGATAGTCCAATATAAGCGGCACCGAGGCGAGCGTTGGGGACGGAAGGTGCTGCTCTGACCAGATTGAAAAATCTTATCCACTTGGCAAGGTAGGCAGCTCCTATGGAAGATTTTCTGCTGCCAAGAAGAACTTGTCTGACTTGATCAGAGCAGGAGAGCGCCACTGCGTTCAGCCATGGAGCTTCCACTCTGTGAGGTGGTGCGACTCAAGGTTTGGATGTTGGAGGTATTATTAGGTCTGGGAAGAGTGGCAGGGTGACCACGGTTTCCATGGACATTTCCAGGAGCGATGAGTACCAGTGCTGGCAGGTCCAGGCTGGAGCTATCAATATCACCAAAGCTCAGTCCCTGCGAATCTTAAGGAGCACCTTGTGAAAGAGAGGTAAAGGTGGGAACGCGTCCGTGATGGAGCCCGGACTGTGACTCGGGAAGGAGCAGAATCGCTGACACTTCCTGTTGCGTTGCGCAAGGAACAAGGTCTATTTGGGGAAAGCCCCACCAACGGAAAATTGATTTCATGTCCAGGCAAAGGGACCACTCGTGGCTGTGAAACAACCTGCTGAGATGGTCTACCAGCTCATTCTGTATTCCAGGGAGGTATGATGCTTGCAGGTGTATTGAGTGCTCTACACAGAAGTCCCACAGCAGGAGGGCTTCTCCTGGCACAGGGGAGAGGTGCGTGCACCCCCCTGTTTGTTGATATAAAACACTGCCGTGGTGTTGTCTGTCAGGACTGATACACATCTCCCTGCTAAGTGGGGTCTGAAAGTCTGCCATGGCAGGCACACTGCTCTCTGACATTGATGTGGAGAGCGAGATCTGCCTGAGACCAAAGGCCTTGTGTTCTGAGATCTCCCATATGTGCCCCCCAGCCCAAGTCTGACACATCTGTCACACCGAGAGTGATGGCTGAGGGATGGTGAAGGGGACCCCTGCACCTACTACCTGTGGGTCGAGCCACCACAGGAGGGAGTCGAGTACCGGGCAAGACAGGGTTATAATCCTGTCCGGACTGGCCGATACGCTGACGCCAGCCACTACTGAAGTGGTCGAAGTCTGAGTCTGGCATGCTGTACTACGTAGGTACAAGCCAGCATGTGTCCCAGAAGCGTCAGGCAATTCCTTGCTTTAGTGATGGGGAACTACCTGAGACCCCATATGTCGTCGTCCAGGGACCAAAACCTGGCTTCTGGGAGGTATGCCATGGCTTGTGTCGAGTCCAGCACTGCCCCTATAAACTATCCTCTGAACAGGGGACAGCGTTGATTTCCCTTCGTTTAGGAGGAGACCCAGTTCATCAAATGTCATTCTTATGAAGCTGACCTGTGCCTCCACTTAAGACCTGGAGTGGCCCTTGATCAGCCAGTCATCGAGGTGCAGGAACACCTGTACCTTCTTCTTGCACAGGAATGCCGCCACAACTGCCATGCACTTGGCGAATGCTCAAGGAGCAACTGACAGGCCAAAAGGAAGGACTGTGAAATGATAGTGGTTGTTGTTCACCACAAACCTGAGGTATTTTTCGTGGGATGGAATTATTGCTATGTGAAAGTATGCGTCCTTCAAGTAGAGGACGGTATACCAGTCTCCTGGATCCAATTAGGGGATAATGGGGGCCAAAGAGACCATGCGGAACTTGAGCTTCTTCTGGAACTTGTTGAGTTCTCTCAGGTCTAGGATGGGCTTTCGGTATTAGGAAATACCGGGAGTAGAAACCCTTGCCCCTTTGCTCCTGAGGAACCTCTTCCACTGCCCCTAGAGAGAGGAGCAAGTGCATCTCCTGAATAAGGATTTGCTCATGAGAGGAGTCCCTGAAGGAGGACAGGAAAGGGGGTTGGAAGGGCACAGAATTAGATGGAGTATCCTCTCTCTACCGTGCAGAGTACCCAGCAGTCCGAAGTGATACGTTACCATGCACGGTAAAAAGGGGATAGTTGGGATGAAAAGGTAAGTCAGGTTAGATCCAGTTCTTGTACTGGTGCACTGTCCTTGACCACACCCTCAAAAGGCTGGTCTGGTGCTGGGAGGTGGGTTGGGCTGGGCTGGCCAGAGCCCTAGCTGGAGGATGGGTGCTGTCTTCTCCTGCCGTTCCTATTCCTCCTCCGAGGAGCATCCTGCTGATTCTGTGATTGGTAGAACTGGACTGGAAGTGCCTGCGCTGAGTGGTGTGAGTATGGAGGCCCAAAGAGCTGAAGGTGGTCCTTGAGTCCTTTAGACTGGAGTCTTTCATCCGTTTTATCGGAAAATAGGGTTGAACCCTCAAAGGGGAGGTCCTGGAAGGTTTGTTGGACCTCATAGGGGAGACCAGAGACCTGCAACCAGGGACTCCTCCTCATTGCAACCCCTGTGGCCACTGAGCAGGAGGCTGCATCTGCCGCGTCCAATGCGGCCTGTAGAGAAGCTTGGGAAATCAGTTTTCCTTCCACCACCAGTGCCGAGAACTCTGCACGAGAGTCCTGGAGCAGCAGCTCAGCAAAAACTTGGCTATTGCGCCGCAGGTGTTCTGCAAGTATCTGCTAACGATGACCTGCTGTTTGATATGCGGGACAGTAGAGTGGACCTTCCTCCCAAAAAGGTCTAGTTTTTTAGCGTCCCTATTTTTAGGGGAGGGGCCTTGGTAGCCCTGGCGCTCACGCTGGTTCACTGCATCAACCACCAGGGAATAGGCAAGTGCGTGGGTATATAGGTGCTCATATCCCTTTGAAGGGACAAAGTACCGCCTCTCATTTCTCTTGGCCGTAGGGGACAGAGATGCGGGGGTCTGCCACAAGGTCTTTGTGGTCTCAGTAATAGTCTTTATTAATGACAAGGCAATATGAGAGGGTCCGGAGGAGGCGAGGATGTCAACCATCAGGTCAGCGTCTTCTACCACCTCCTCTGCCTGGATGCCTAGGTTCTGGGCCACCTGTTGCAGAAGATGTTGCAGGACCCTGTTGTCCTCCAAGGCCGGGGCCATCTATGTCCCCACCATGGTTTCGTCTGGGGAGGATGAGGAGGAAAGTCCTGGCAATGGGCCCTGCTCACTCCCCTCAGCACCCAGGGAGTCACGCGGCACCTGGTACTGCTGTGCTGCCAGGTCCATAGCCTGTGGTGCCGGGGCCGTTGGAACTAAGATAATCGGCACCGATGCTGGCGGTGCCGAGATTGCCGATGCCGGTGATGCCAATGTTGGAAGAGTCTGTGCCGATGCTGCAGCCAAAGGTAGAGGTGTTGGTGGTGCCTCTGCCAACGATGCTTGTGGAGGGACGCCAAAGACATCGATGCGGACCTGGACCTTGACCCTTGGATTTGTCCCTGGCTCTATTCGCCCAGGGTGTCCAGAAGAGCCACTCAGCCTCCTGTACCCCGGGGGAGGAGGGGAGGAGCTGATGAGACCCTAGGAGTCGGAGGAGGCGAGGTGACATTGCCCAAATTGGATCTCCCTGCCGCAGGCTCCTTGGGCTTGGATGGGGGAGAGCGACCCCTCCCCAGCGTTTTCTTTTTGTGAGGCACTGGGGACTGAGACCGCTGCTTGACAGAAGACTGTCCGTGGGCAGAGCCATGACTCCTTGGGGTCCTTCCTCAGGACTGACTTGTGCACCGTCGGTGCCGGAGCACTGAGCACGGATGAGGAGGTGCTGGGTGTGGGTTCTGCTGATCCTGGGTCAGACTGCGGTCTGAGTGCTGCCTCCATTAGAAGGATCTTGAGTCTTTGATCTCGGTCCTTCAAGGTCCTAGGGCAGAACCCTTTGCAAATTCTGCACTTCTCCTTCTGGTGACTCTCCCCAAGGCACTGCAGACAGGAAGAGTGCAGGTCGCTCTTAGGCATAAACTTTCCACAGTCTTCATAGAGCTTGAACCCCTGGGGACCGAGTCATACCCCAGAACCGGGGAAGCATTGTTGGGGGGAACCCCCAAAAGAAAACTTAATAGTTCATAATTCTAGTAGCTCTTAACTGACTGATTGCTAACACTAGAAGCTATAAACATGAAAAAAGGACACTGCCCAAACATGCTTGTAAAGCAAGAGCAACAGTTTGTTCCAGCTAGTTGTCACTAGCAGCGAGAAGGAACTAAGGAGGTGGCGAGTCAGTAGGGCCCTAAATTGGGTGCCATGAGGCGCAACTCCAGGGGGCACCCAGGCCAACCCTACGGAAGCTGCTAAGGGAAAAATCCTCCAGCTGATGTGCACGTGGCGTGCACATACCTGATTGGAATTGACATGAACAAGCACTCAAAGAAGAAGGATCAGTTTCTGCCTTTGGATACATGTTCAAATACACATGCATAACTTCCAGTGAAGGCAGAAGACAGAATTTGGCCATTCAAAGTTGAATGCATAATGAAGATATGCTAATAGATTAATGTCAAAGTAGTCAAATCTCTTGTACCTTTTCCAACTGGAAGATAAGGGTATATGGCATTGCTATCAACTTCCAAGTAGGATCAAAGAATTCAAGGCTGCTCGCCTTCTTACATTCTGAATCAATTACATTGTATAACATGGTAATTTGTGTAGTCAATATACATGAGTATGATACTGATTCTGCAAACAATTAAGCATGTGCTTAAGTCTTTGCAGGATCAGAGCCTATATCATTACATCAGATCAGTTTCTCAAGATATAAAAATAAAAACAATGCTCATTTAACCTTTGTGTGGAAGAAAAAAGAAGCAAATACAATTGATTACAATATGTAGGAAAGACACTCACCTCTCTCTTCAGTTCATCATCTTCCTCCATGATGTCATACACTTTCTCTAGAAGTTTCACTCCCAGCCCTTGCACCACATCAGACCTCAGAATTTCAACCATTCTTCTGATCTTTTCAGGACCAGATAAAACATCTAAAAAAATAATAAAATTAACTATTTTTGCACTGACAATATTAACAGTCACCTTATATGTACTAGAAGTACTTAGAGTGGTTGGTACCAGCAAAAGCCTGGAAGGTGGTTTAGGATTGTGGAATAGGCACCTCAACTGGATGTCTCTGGTCAGCAGAAATACAATTAAATAGGTCAGTCATCTGAAGGTGACTACTGGGTCTCTATGCAGGTGCAAGGTTCATACAGATTCAGTTTGCAAAATCAGGTCTTAGAGGGCTCAGGGTGTCAGACTTAGACAGACATCACTGTATGAGTGTATACTCTAATCATGTCTGGAAGGTTCTTTGTAATCATAATGGTAGAAATATTTTTTAAAAATTAAGTTGATGTTCTGAAAAACAATTGTGTGGCAAAAGGTGGATTTTACAACAAGTTTCACAGCCATACAATGTAGAGAACCCTGATATAGAGGTAAAAAAACACTTCAATCATTTTACATTTGAAAAAAAAAATGAATGTAAAAGTTCGTAAGTATTGTATTTATATATAGGACAGAATAGCACGGGCAGCAGTACAGTCTTCCTCATTGACCTTTCACGCCTTCATTTCTCTGCTTAAACTGCAAACAAGGGATCCCACTTATGAATGTAGTTTTATGATAATGGAAGGTCTACACTAGGAACAAAACAGAAAGTGTCAAAACTTTAAATTTTGGATGATTTCAGTGTCCAAAGTAATATGGCTCCCACAACTGACATAGGCTGGATTTAAGCCAATGATTCAAGGTTGAAAGACATAACCTATTAGCACCCTAAATCCCCTTTCTGCATTAACATGTGAAAGAAAAGGACTTGATAAACCAGAAGAGATTGCAATTTAAGAAAAATTAAATTGGGGGGGAGGGATAGCTCAGTGGTTTGAGCATTGGCCAGGGTTGCGAGTTCAATCCTTCAGGGGGCCATTTAGGATCTGGGGCAAAAATTGGGGATTGGTCCTGCTTTGAGCAGGGGATTGGACTAGATGACCTCCTGAGGTCCCTTCCAACCCTGATATTCTATGGTTCTATGAAAATTTAAGCCACTGTACCAGCACCTTCAAATTGGTTATAGATTTCCAGTACCAGTAACAGCAGCTGTAAAATACCTGAGCAGATTTTTAGCCCTGCAAAACTACCCTGGGTCAGCTGACCTGGGCCAACCACAGCCATATCACAGGTGTTTTATTCCAGTGCACAGGTACTCTGAAAGTCAAAAACAAACCTTAAGATGCCATTTTTAGAGTAGCATTTCAGAATGTGACCACTCTTGTGAAGGCCGAATTTCAAACGATGATTTACTTGCATTTATCATTGCAAAATTAGAGAACCACTTGCAGCTGCAAAATAAGGCCCAGTAAGGTTCCCTCCCCACTCTGAACTCTAGGGTACAGATGTGGGGACCCGCATGAAAGACCCCTAAGCTTATTTCTACCAGCTTAGGTTAAAAACTTCGCCAAGGCACAAATCCTTCCTTGTCCTTGGATGGGTACTGCTGCCACCACCAAGTGAGTTAAACAAAGATTCAGGAAAAGGACCACTTGGAATTCCTATTCCCCCAAAATACCCCCTCCCCTCCCCCCAAGCCTTACACTCCCTTCCTAGGAAGACTTGAGAATAATATACCAACCAAATAGCTAAACTAGATTATTAAAAAACAGAACTTTTATAATAAAGAAAAAAAAAGTAAAAGAAGCACCTCTGTAAAATCAGGATGGAAGGTAACTTTACAGGGTAATCAGACTCAAAACACAAAAGATTCCCCTCTCGGCAAAACTTTAAAGTTACAAAAAACAGGGATAAACCTCTCTCTTAGCACAGGGAAAATTCACAAGCGCAAAACGAAAGATAATCTAACGCACCTTGCCTTATTTACTTACTCTTTTTGCAATATTGAGACTCGTTTTAGGATGATTTTAGGAGAAAATCTTAAAACCTGATGCTTCTCTGCTTCCCCAGAGAACACACCAACAAAGCCCCTGCCTCCCAGATTTGAAAGTATCTTCTTTCCCCATTGGTCCTTTTGGTCAGGTGCCAACCAGATTATTTCTTAACCCCCTACAGGTAAGGCGGAATTCTAGGCTACCCTTAGCTGTATGGTTATGACAGGCCCCAATTCTGTGATGGGATTTCTGCAAGCGACTCCTGCATCTGCACAAAGCCCCAGATTTTTAAGATGCTGAGTTGAGTCCCATTTAAAGATTAAGCCTTAAAGGTGATCTGCAAAGCTTTACAGCAACTAAATTATTTGGAAGTTTTAAAGTTGTATTTTAAGACATGGAAATCTACAATTTTAGATCTTAAATGGTTATTTAAAACCTTCATAGTGTGGGTCACATATTGATAGATTACCTCATGAACCACCTTCTCTTTTATTCACAATTACATGGAGCACCTCCCCTCCAACTGTCAAGCAAATAACATCCCTGTAGCAACTACAGCAATTACTTAAATGGAAAAGGGATATTAAAAATGTAATTAACTTTTAGCTGCTTTCATGTGTAACAGAAGGAAGGAGAACAGCCGCATCTGACCAGCCAGCTTCCTGTGCACCGCCAGCAAGTGCTCTTCAAACCACTGGTGGTCCATAGACCACAGTTTATAACCACTATTTTAAAGCATTAACAGAGCTACAGACCTGAAGGAAATTCTTCAAATTTGAATTTCTCTGGTTCATTAGATACTTTTCCATGTAGGATGAGTGTGTCTCTGTATTTCCTATGAAGCTTGAACTCTGATGCAGGGGTTAGGATTGAAGGGTGTTCACAGTTCTCTTCAGAATCCATTTTCAGTGTCTGAGTCATTAGCTGTACCAAATCATTCATTTCATTTGTATTGCTTTTTCTAGAAAAGGGGGGGGAAAAAATCTAATTCAATGCCAATCTCCATTTTGCAGTCAATGTGGACTTTCCATAATCTTGTGATCTAAGTAGGCCTTGTTATGTAGTCTGTGTTAAATTCTTGTTGCTATGCAGATCCATTGGTTGTGGTAGTAATGCAATAAGGCATAGGAGCTTTTAGCATCATTTCATCTAACCTTTGCACTGAGCAAGTCTTAACAACAAAGTTTAAGAATCCAGCCAGCCACCAACATCCAATCTACATTAGCATTACCACCACTGGAAGTACAATGGAGGAAGATTTTAAGAAAGACGCCAAATGTAGACAAGATCCTAGATAAATACTTCAACTGAGCCCACAATGTCAGGAAAACCATGTTAACAACTTTCCAAGTAATAGTTCTCAATGCTTCCTGACACATTAGTTCCTCTCCTTGATGCTGGAAAAATCAATTTCCTGGAAAGCATTCATGACAGCACTTGGAGGCACAGCAGCCACACACAAAGAAGTTAAACACAGTAGATAAAGAAGTGTATGTCACAAAAGAGCAACGAACAAAAAGTATCTGATTCTTTTACTGTGTAGCTCTTCATAACCCCACTATGCATCATCCTTAGAAACACATTTCTACATACAGTTTTTCACACCAAGTTAAAGTACAATAAGGTACTTATTTGCAGTGTCAGTGACTACTGAATGTCTGTATGCAAGTAAGAAAACACTTACCCTTCCTTGGAATCTCCATCTGACTTATCTGTGGAGCTTGTGGAAGAGCTTAGCTCATCATCAGACAGACAACGGATTTTTTTTTTTTCCTGTTATAGATAAAAAAATTTTTTTTGTAGAATTAGGCATGTTATTGAATCAGTAGTTTGTACTATAAGCACTGATTCTTTGAAGTATGTGACAAAATAAGCTTCAACAAGAACATTTTTACAATTTAACTTTATAAGTAAATACAAGGGACTTTTAAGCATTAAGTCCAAGAGTCAAAACAAGCTAGTTAAAGCACATACACCATCATATACTCATTTAACTAGCATTAAACCTCACCTGTTCTGTTTCAACCTACACTGAATGCTTTGCCAAGTGTGCTACAGAGTCGGACAATTTGTGCTATGTTTAGTCTGGGACCATGTGTAATTCCACTGGCAAGTTCATGATAGAAAGGTAAAGCAGGTGTCATTTGATTTTTAAAAATCTACAGAATCATAATTTCAGTGGTGTCACCCCCTGTGGCATGGTGGGGGGGATTCACCCCCTCCCACCCCACTGTCTCCCAGCCACAGGTCCTCCAGTTGGTAGAAATTTTGATTGTACACTGTTGTCGGAAATTGGTCGAGCTGGGTATTATTCAAAATCCCTTTCTCCCACTAATACAATGGTACCAAACACGACAAACCTAGAACAATTATGCAGATACATATTAGAGAAAATATTTAAAATCAACATTTTAAAAATTATACTTTACGACAGGCATATCAAACATGCAGCCCTCACAAAGTTAAACTGTGGCCCTTGACTGGCTACTGTGTTACCAATTAATGCTCAGAGCATGATACCCCCTATTAATTTTTTAAAATGTTAGATTACTATAAATGGAAGGAGCGCTTCAAGTTGATTTGCTATCATTGGCAAAAAAAAGGGGGTTTACTCGTATTGATCATCAGCTTTGTTTATTATGCCAGAATAGTTGTAATGAGGCATTGTTTAAGATGTCAGCGTTCAGCTAGAAATTACTGGAATCCATCCATGAATGGTATGCATATAGTTAAGTATCATTAATTACAATCCCAAAGTAATTATTACAAAATCCTTGTTTCTACTTTGGTCTTGATCATTTTTAGGCATCAATGGGGAGGCAAAGGGTACCAACTAGCAGCTGAATCTTTGGAGAATACCACCATGGAGGATGCAGTTAAACGCTTGGTGGTGTTGCCAGTTCCCTTCTGTGCACTTAGTTCAGATGAAGGCCGAGGACATGAAAACAGAACACAGAAAGTCCTGAGGGGGAGAGAGCGGGGGAGAAAGGTAGATGGTGGTCATAAGACAGCATCCAAATGCTTTTTCCTGGATTTTCCTGACAACTCCAGAACATTTAAGCATGGCTGGGATGGACTTCCCCAGAAACAACCAAGCTCCATCTAAACTCATTAGGTGCTGTTATATGCCAAGAAGGGACAATTTTAAAGCTACAGGATGAGCTTATGGCAATCCATTTGCATATGACAGACCAGAGCTCATTAATATCATGACTAAAATCAGTCTTCAGTGATGAGATAGCTAAAGATGTCAGTCCAATGGATACTTTGGGTCATGACTTTTATGAAGCCTTCAAAAATAGCCAAAGAATTATCCAAGGCTCCATTAATCTATGGGCTCCAATCAAGAAGAACAGACTAAAGCTGTGCTCAAATGCAAAGAAGAGAGGCAGAGTGAAGACGGCAGAGACTATTCCAGAGCTAACCACAGGGTCATTGTTCGCTCATCTCCTGGTTATGTCCAGATCTCAGCATATTGTTGATTTACATGAGTGTTTGGGAAAGTACTCTAAAAGTACAATCGATGTTTGAATGTGACGGAACAATGCATGTATGTCAGGTGAAAAGCAAAGTAATGCGCATCTTGCATAGTCTTCCTAAAACAGGACCTACGGACAATATGACGACCAGCACCTTATGTCAGCAGACCCCTTTCAGGATAACAATCATAGATGGAATGGCTGAGGTACAAACTCTTGAAAAAACAGAAACTTAACACTTGCTGAGATTTGGCTGAACACTTCATTATGAGGCCAAAGAGTAAATATTAGACCTATGATGAAGTCCACCTTGTGTTTGACATATACTCAGAGGAATCAATTAAAAACATTACCAGAAAGAAGTGGCTCCATGGCACTGCACCCATCCAATACCACAGTGGTTCTCAAACTGTGGGTAGGGACCCCAAAGTGGGTCGCGACTCCATTTTAATGGGGTCACCAGAGCTGGCTTAGACTTGCTAGGGCCAAAGCCCAAGCCCAAGGGCTTCAGCCCTGTGCAGCAGGGCTCAGGTTACAGGCCTCCTGCTTGGGGCTGAAGCCCTTGGGCTTTGGCCACGCCGGCCGGGGAAGGTGGGGCCTTGGCTTTGCCCGCCCACCCCCCTGGGTGGCGGGACTTGGGCAGGCTCAGGCTTCAATCCCCCCCTGCTGGGGTGCTGTCATAATTTTTGTCAGAAGGGGGTCACGGTGCAAGAAGTTTGAGAACCCCTGCGATACAAAAATCATTGACTCCATGAACATTGCCAATGTCATAACGAAGAAGCTACTGTCTCATACTCACATGAAGTATAGGTTAACCACGTACCCTGCAGAAAGAACACTCCTGCGAAGAACTGCTGAAAGACTTTCAGCATCATATGGTATAATGAAGCTGCTGCCTCACACTGTTCAGTGGAGTTTCTTCTTAGTTACCATAAGGAAGCTAACACTAAAATTATCTTGCATACCATCAATGCCATGGGGAGAGGTGCTACTGAAATGTGCATTTTGGCATTAGAACAGATGTCCCAGTGCTCTTTGAGAGACACTACCCAAAACTTCCTCAAGATTCTGCTGGGGAACAGAATTGTTTTATATCCCTCTGAGATGTGTTCCTATCACTTGGAACATGAAAAGCCATGGCACAGCAAGATTTCCATGTCCTTTCAGGATATGACACTACCAGATTTGGTTCAGCCTCCGAAGACTCTCTCCTCACTCTGAAGGTCCTTGGAACGGCTGATACAGTCACTGATGAGGTCATATATGCACTGGAGACATTCACATGCCAAGTTTACCATTTGAAGACCAAACATTATGACACTTTCAGAGCTACATTGGTGGCTGTTTTCCAAGAAACAGACAGAGAAAAAATGCCATTGACATGGTGTGCATTTATGCCTCCTACCAAGAGGGCAAATTATCAAGCAATGGAGTAGTTCCAAGATGTTCAGGCACACCCAAACCTACATTCCCCTGTTGGGCATGGATGAATCTTGGAAGATGGACTGATCACAGCAGTTCTGTGAAATACCATGTGATCCTGAATCATTCAGCTAATCAAATGCTTGTGTGCAAAAACCAGATGCTCACCACCCTGCAAATGTTTGGCCAGCAGCCTGCCTTGTACAGAGATGTGCCAATGTGGCACAGAAGACAGTCAGCGTGACAGTGAGTCATTGGTGCCCTAGACAGAGAGGACACCGATGACGACGACTTCAATGAATAGATGTTTTCAGTCCTACATGTCAAGGCTAACTTCCCTAGGATCAACAAAGGTCAATGTCTTTTAAATTAAGCAATGCATCCCTGTGTTAAAGTATAATTTAAAAAAAGTTGATTTTTAAATATTTTCTCAAATATATATCTACTTAATTGTTCTAGGTTTGTCATGCTTGTTACCACTGTGTTTGTGGGAGAAAGGGCTTTTGAATGATATCCAACTCAACCCACTTCCAATGACACTATACTATCAACATTTCCACCCACCAGAGAACCTGGACCAGGAAGCCGGCAGAGGGAGTAGAGAGTACCTCTGCCATAGTGCAAAGGGTGACACCACTGAAATTGACTTTGTAGATTTTTACTAATCAAATGACACCTCCAGTCACAATAAAAATTCCCCACCCGGTCCTCTGGGTAAGCACCAGCATTGTATATTGCTAACTGCCTTTATGTGCATTGGAAAGTATCTTGGGAAGGGTTGAAGGTGTGACTGTGGAATAAAAAATTCCTTTGCAGGTTACAAAGGCCGAAGAGGGAGAAAGGGAGAAAGAAACAGGATAACTCGATGATCCAGCCAGGCCTGAAGATAAGGAACAAAACTGCCACCCAAGGCCAGCGCACACAAACAAGCTCTCTGCTGCCAAACAGCCAGAAGCCTGTATCCCAGCCCCAGCCAGCCATGAGAAAAGAGAAGTGAGCCAGACAGAACTGAGCCAGACAGAACTGAAGGGGTTGCAAAACTAATAAGATTGTGAAGGCCAGTGAATGGGAACACAACAGTCTCGCGACCCTGAAACCAGTGTGTTTTGGGGAAGCTAAGGAAGCCGCGGGAGGCCGGTTTGGACTGATACAAAGAGCACGGGGGATGGGGGTCCCTGGACGAAATGCCCCCAGAAGAACCCAGGGCTTAAAACCCTCCCGAGAGCTGAAGCAAGTCGGAGATTTACAACAGACCCTAACCGACCTGTGCACAGGGCAGAACTCTCATCTACCCTTCCCCCTCTTCTTACATTACACCCAGGTTTGGCCAGCCTTGGGTTGTGCATGTGTAAGTATAAAAGTGGATTAGGGCTTGGACACTAATGCTTTCTTCCTCCCTCTGAGTGACATGGGGTGCACCCAACACTCACCGCTGTTATTTGGTTAATAAAGCTTTAAACTTAAGTCACTTGTTATGCTCCTTCATCACCACCCTAAAAATCCTGCAGCCTCAGTCTGATCACCTGAAGCCCCAGGCAGATTGATAACATAAATCTGTCACACTCCCTTACTTCTCCATCACTAAATTGCCCAGGGAATGAGATTTTTCTACATTACGCTCATTATGTTGGTCAATTCTCAGTTAATGACTTACTAATGACTACAGTATTTTAAAGAAACATTGTTCTTAGACTACAACGTATTAGTCTTTGTAAAAATAAATTGTAAATTTATAAATACTTTAAAATCTATTTTTCTATTTACTCTTCAATGTCCCCAAAAATTTTCCATGATGCTTCAAACCACTCTCCATTTGGCCCTCTCAAATTTTGTGTGTTCAATCCCGAGGACAGCATGCAAAAAACTGCACATCACTAGCATATAATAAATATAATTTATATGTACTAAAATGTCCTTGATTTGTGTGCACAGATGGGGTTTTTGCATGTAGATGTTATTTGCACACACAATAGCATGCAAAAAGACTGTCCCTGCAAATGGTTGGGGTGAGGAGAGTGACATGAACAAACAGCCACACTATGAAACTCTGGCACTTAAGTAGGGTATGTCTACACTACGAAATTAGGTCGAATTTATAGAAGTTGATTTTTTAGAAAGCAGTTTTATATAGTCGATTGTGTGTGTCCCCACTAAGCGCATTAAGTCGGCGGAGTGCGTCCACAGTACCAAGGCTAGCGTCGACTTTCGGAGCGTTGCACTGTGGATAGCTATCCCACAGTTCTCGCAGTCTCCGCTGCCCATTGAAATTCTGGGTTGAGCTCCCAATACCTGATGGGGCAAAAACATTGTCACGGGTGGTTTTGGGTACGTTTGTCAGTCACCCCTCCCTCCGTGAAAGCAACCGCAAACAATCGTTTCATGCCTTTTTTCCATGTGGGCGCCATACTGCTTTCAGCAGACGGTGCAGTAGGTCTGCAAACTGTTGTCATCAAACAACGGCTTCCGCTGCCACTCTGCTCTCCTGGTGCTATGAATCCACCTCGCAGGTCCTCTATATGACCGTCATCATCCATTGCTTCCTCTGCCACTCTGCTCTCCTGGTGGTCTCGCAAGTCCTCTATATGACCATTGTCATCCGCCACTTCCACTGCAACTCTGCTCGGCTGCTCTTGTCTCGCCATACCACGGCGAACGTGCAGCCCACTCAGCTGTTGTGTCCTGGCAGCAGATGGTGCAGTAGGTCTGCAAAATGGTCATCCAACCACTGGTTCCCCTGCAACTCTGCTCTCCTGCAGACACCATACCATGCCAAGCATGGAGCCAGTTATGAGCATTGTAAACACCTCGCGCATTATCATGCAGTATATGCAGAACCAGAACCTGCAAAAGCAGGCACGGAGGCGACGGCAGCGCAGGGACCAGAGTGATGAGGTCAGGGACACAGACTTCTCTCAAAGCACGGGCCCCAGCAGTTTGGCCATCCTAGTGGCAATGGGGCAGGGTCATACCATGGAATGCCAACTCTGGGCTCAGGAAACAAGCACAGACTGGTGGGACTGCATAGTGTTGCGGGTTGGGATGACCCTCACCTCAGTCCCTGGAAAAATCATGGAGCAGGTCCTCAAGGAATCAATTCTGAAGCACTTACAGGAGAGGAAAGTGATCAGCAACAGTCAGCATGGATTCACCAAGGGCAAGTCATGCCTGACTAATCTAATTGCCTTCTATAACGAGATAACTGGCTCTGTGGATGAGGAGAAAGCAGCGGACGTGTTGTTCCTTGACTTTAGCAAAGCTTTTGACACGGTCTCCGACAGTATTCTTGCCAGCAAGTTAAAGAAGTATGGACTGGATGAATGGACTATAAAGGTGGATAGAAAGCAGGCTAGATTGTCGGACTCAACGGATAGTGATCAATGGCTCCATGTCTAGTTGGCAGCCGGTATCAAGTGGAGTGCCCCAAGGATCGGTCCTGGGGCCAGTTTTGTTCAATATCTTCACTAATGATCTGGAGGATAGTGTGGATTGCACCTCAGCAAGTTTGCAGATAACACTACACTGGGAAGAGAGGTAGATACGCTGGAGGGTAGGGATAAGATACAGAGGGCCCTAGACAAATTAGAGGATTGGGCCAAAAGAAATCTGATGAGGTTCAACAAGGACAAGTGCAGAGTCCTGCATTTAGGAAGGAAGAATCCCATGCACCGCTACAGACTAGGGACCAAATGGCTAGGCAGCAGTTCTGCAGAAAAAGACCTAGGGGTTACAGTGGACGAGAAGCTGGATATGAGTCAACGGTGTGCCCTTGTTGCCAAGAAGGCCAATGGCATTTTGGGATGTATAAGTAGGGGCATTGCCAGCAGATTGAGGGATGTGATCGTTCCCCTCTATTCGACATTGGTGAGGCCTCATCTGGAGTACTGTGTCCAGTTTTGGGCAACACACTACAAGAAGGATGTGGAAAAATTGGAAAACGTCCAGCAGAGGGCAACAAAAATGATTAGGGGACTGAAACACATGACTTATGAGGAGAAGCTGAGGGAACTGGGATTGTTTAGTCTGCAGACAAGAAGAATGAGGGGGGATTTGATAGCTGCTTTCAACTACCTGAAAGGGGGTTCCAAAGAGGATGGATCTAGACTGTTCTCAGTGGTACCAGATGACAGAACGAGGAGTAATGGTCTCAAGTTGCAGTGGGAGAGGTTTAGGTTGGATATTAGGAAAAACGTTTTCACTAGGAGGGTGGTGAAGCACTGGAATGCGTTACCTAGGGAGGTAGTGGAATCTCCCTCCTTAGAAGTTTTTAAGGTCAGGCTTGACAAAGCCCTGGCTGGGATGATTTAGTTGGGGATTGGTCCTGCTTTGAGCAAGGGGTTGGTCTAGATGACCTCCTAAGGTCCCTTCCAAGCCTGATATTCTATATGATTCTATGATTCCCACTGACTGCGTAACTTTTGCATGCGTAAGAGCACTTTCATGGAACTTTGTGACTTGCTTTCCCCGCCCTGAAGTGCACGAATACCAAGATGAGAACAGCCCTCACAGTTCACAAGCAAGTGGCGATAGCCCTCTGGAAGCTTGCAACACCAGACAGCTACCGGTCAGTCAGGCATCAATTTACAGTGGGCAAATCTACTGTGGGGGCTGCTGTGATCCAAGTAGCCAACGCAATCATTGAGCTGCTGCTATCGAGGGTATTGACTCTGGGAAATGTGCAGGTTATAGTGGATGGCTTTGCTACAATGGGATTCCCTAACTCTGGTGGGTCAATAGACGGAATGCATATCCCTCTCTTTCTTGGGACTGGAGCACCAAGGCAGCCAGTACATAAACCGAAAGGGGTACTTTTCAATGGTGCTGCAAGCACTGGTGGATCACAAGGGACGTTTCACCAACATCAATGTGGGATGGCCGAGAAAGGTACATGACGCTCACATCTTCAGGAACTCTGGTCTGTATGAACAGCTGCAGCAAGGGACTTACTTCCCAGACCAGAAAATAACCGTTGGGGATGTTGAAATGCCTATAGTTATCCTTGGGGACCCAGCCTACCCCTTAAGGCCATGGCTCATGAAGCTATATACAGGCAACCTGGATAGTAATCAGGAGCTGTTCAACTACAGGCTGAGCAAGTGCAGAATGGTGGTAGAATGTGCATTTGGATGTTTGAAAGCTTGCTGGCGCAGTTTACTGACTCGGTTAGACCTCAGCGAAACCAATATTCCCATTGTTATTATTGCTTGCTGTGTGCTCCACAATAGCTGTGAGAGTAAGGGAGAGATGTTTATGGCGAGGTGGGAAGTTGAGGCAAATCGCCTGGCCACTGATTACACACAGCCAGACACCAGGGTGGCTAGAAAAACACAGCAGGGCGCGCTGCACATCAGAGAAGCTTTGAAACCCAGTTTCATGGGTGACCAGGCTACGGTGTGACAGTTCTGTTTGTTTCTCCTTGATGAAAACCCGCCCCCTTGGTTCACTCTACTTCACTGTAAGCCAACCGCCCTCCCCTCCCCCCTTTGATCACCGCTTGAAGAGGCAATAAAGTCACTGTTGTTTCAAATTCATGCATTCTTTATTAATTCGTCACACAAATAGGGGGATAACTGTCAAGGTAGCCCGGGAGGGATAGGGGAGAAGGGAAGGACAAGGCCACACTGCACTTCAAAACTTATTGAATGCCAGCCTTCTCTTGCTTGGGCAGTCCTCTGTGGTGGAGTGGTTGGGTGCCCAGAGCACCCCCCACCCCATGTTCTTGGGCATCTGGGTGAGGAGGCTATGGAACTTGGGGAGGATGGCAGTTGATTACACAGGGGCTGCAGTGGCGGTCTGTGCCTTTCCTGCACCTCAACCATATGCTGGAGCATATCAGTTTGATCCTCCAGTAGCCTCAGCATTGCATCATGCCTCCTCCCATCATGCTGCCGCCACCTCTTCTGTTGTTCCAGCCATCTATCCTCTCGCCCGTTCCTCCCGTCCTCATGTTCATTTTGTGCTTTCCTGGACACTGTCTGCCTCCATGCATTCTGCTGGGCTCTTTCAGTGCAGGAGGACTGCATGAGCTCAGAGAACATTTCATCACAAGTGCGTTTTTTTCGCCTTCTTATCTGTGCTAGCCTCTGGGACGGAGATGCTGTTGAAATATTTGCAGCTGCAGGAGGGGAAAAAAAGGGAGAGTAAAATTGAAAAAGACACACTGGCCATTTAAAAGGAGGAGCTGATGTTTTCAGGTTAACATGCAGCACAAACCCAACTAAACCCCCCCACGCACACACCCCCCTAATTCTCTGGGATGATCGCTTCACCCCTCCCCCCATCGCGTGGCTAACAGCAGGGATGATTTATTTTCAGACACAGGCAAACAGCCCAGCAGGAACGGCCACCTCTGAATGTCCCCTTAATAAAATTCCCCTATTTCAACCAGGTGACCATGAATGATATCACTCTCCTGAGGATAACACAGAGAGATAAAGAACAGATGTTGCTTGAATGCCAGCAAACACCGGGACCACATGCTGCCATGCTCTCTTATGCAATGGATTCTAGACTATGTGCTATTGGCCTGGCGTGGTAAAGTGTCCTACCATGGAGGATGCAGTAAGGGTGCCCTCCCCAGAAACCTTCTGCAAAGCCTTTGGGAGTACCTCCAGGAGAACTTCATTGAGATGTCCCTGGAGGATTTCCACTCCATTCCCAGACACGTTAACAGACTTTTCCAGTAGCTGTACTGCCCGTGAATGCATCCCAAGTCTTCAGGGCAAATAATCATTAAACACGCTTGCTTTTAAACCGTGTATTATATTTACAAAGGTACACTCACCACAGGTGACTTCTCCGCCTTCAAGGTCCGGGAGCCTGGGTTGGGAGGGTATTGGCTCCAGGGTGATAAACAGTTCCTGGCTGTCAGGGAGAATGGTTTCTCCACTTGCCTAGTGTGTGCTATCTTCCTCGTCCCACAAATCCTCATCCCTGTTGCGTGAGACTCCCTTGCAGGAGTCCACGTACAGGTGTGGGGTAGTTGTAAGGGCACCCCCTAGAACTGCATGCACCTCATCATAGAAGCAGTATGTCTGGGGCTCTGATCCCGAGCAGGCTTTTGCCTCTGTGGTTTTTTGGTAGGCTTGCCTGAGCTCCTTAAGTTTCATGTGGTACTGCTGTGGGTCCCTGTTATAGCCTCTGTCCTTCATGCCCTTGGAGATTTTTTCAAATATTTTCGCATTTAGTCTTTTCGAATGGAGTTCTGATAGCACGGATTTATCTCCTCATACACCGATCAGATCCAGTACCTCCTGTTCGGTCCATGCTGGAGCTCTTTTGCAATTCTGGGACTCCATGGTCACGTGTGCTGCTGAGATCTGCACGGTCACCTGTGCTGATCAGTTTGCCATGGTGGCCAAACAGGAAATGAAATTCAAAAGTTTGCAGGGCTTTTCCTGTCTCTCTGGCCAGTGCATCCGAGTTCAGAGTGCTGTCCAGAGTGGTCACAATGGAGCACTCTGGGATAGCTCCCGGAGGCCAATACTGTCCAATTGCATCCACACTACCCCAAATTCGACCCTGCGATGTCAATTTCAGCGCTAATCCCCTTGTCAGGGAAGAGTACAGAAATCAATTTTAAGAGCCCATTAAGTCGACAAAAATGGCTTCATTGTGTGGATGGGTGCAGGGTTAAATTGATTTAACGCTGCTAAATTCGACCTAAACTCGTAGTGTAGGCCAGGGCTAAGTTGGACCTCTTTCAAGTCCATATTTAGAAGTGTACCTTTAAAGAAACTTCTACTTTGTGTACTAAAATACATTTATGATCTTACTAAAGATATATATGAATTATGCAATGAAGATGTTAATGAAAAATCAATTATTTCCATTGTAAAGTTTTGAGAATTTGATTTAACAATTACTACTTTTGTCAGCATATAAGTTTATGCATTAGCCAATAGGACTACAAATTGAGAAGTAATCATCAAACTCCAGTACACAAATAGTATTACGTATTCCAAGTAACCAACTGGCCTGAAACGGATTGTTGGGGGATTGTTTTATTGATATTTGATTTTCAGTGTGCCCACTCAAATGGCAGTTTTCCCATTTAAAAAAAAATATATATATTTACTAGTTCTCTTCACTTGTGTATTTTTTTTGTTGGTTTCTTTTCACAGCATCAGTTCCATAACATTTGTTTTAAGCAAATTTAGCAGATAAGCCAATCAGACTACATGAATGAACAAACCTCAGGATATTTTTCAACTCACAGCAAGTGAAATTATTTATCCACAGTCAAAGTATAGCTCAGGAAGTGGCAGGGTGAGCTATCCACCCAGTAAGTCATAACTATACTTCAGAGAGGCTAACTGACTTATTCAATTCTTTGCTTCTGCTGAGTGAATTGACCTGAACTGGAAACTGATCTTACCAAATATAAAAGCTGAGTTAAAAGTTGAGTTATTGGTGTTTATTGTACTCAATGCCTTTTGCAGCAACAGCTTCAGAATAGCCATGCATTCTTATTGGCCAGGAGGTTCCTCTACAGCATGTTATATTTTGTAATACACTTTTTTTTGTTTATTTTTCTACTCAAATTTGGTCTACATTTAAATATTTCAAAAGCAGATGACCCCAGTTTACCTGAGAAATACTGGGATCTGACGAGGACTGAGTAACTTTAATAAGATTTTCCACAAGTGATTTTGCTTCAACTACCGCACTATGTGATGCTCGTCTTGCCGCAGGCACTAGAAGGATGACATAAGAACATAAGAACAGCCATACTGGGTCAGACCAAAGGTCCATCAAGCCCAGTATCCTGTCCTCTGACAGTGGCCAATGGCAGGTGCCCCAAAGGGAATGAACAGACAGGTTATCAACAAGCGATCCATGCCCTGTAACCCAATCCCAGCTTCTGGCAAACAGAGGCTAGGGACACCATTCCTGCCCATCCTGGCTAATAGCTATTGATGGACCTATCTAGCTTCCTTTTTGAACCCTGTTATAGTATTGGCCTTCACAACACCCTCTGGCAAGGAGTTCCAGAGGCTGACAGTGCGTTGCATGAAAAAATACTTTGTTTTAAACCTGCTACCTATTAATTTCATTTGGTGGCCCCTTGTTCTTGTATTATGAGAAGGAGTAAACAACACTTCCTTATTTACTTTCTCTATACCACTCATGATTTTATAGACCTCTATCATAACCCCCCCTTAGTCGCCTCTTTTCCAAGCTGAAAAGTCCCAGTCTTATTAATCTCTCCTCATATGAAAGCCATTCTATACCCCTAATCATTTTTCTTGCCCTTTTCTGTACCTTTTCTAGTTCTAATAGATCTTGGAGATGGGGCGACCACATCTGCACACAGTATTCAAGGTGTGGGCGTACCATGGATTTATATAGAGGCAATGTATTTTCTGTCTCATTATCTATCCCTTTCTTGAGGATTCCCAACATTCTGTTTGCATTTTTGACTGCCCCTGCACATTGAGTGGATGATTTCAGAAAACTATCCACGATGAAGCCAAGATCTCTTTCTTGAGTGGTAACAGCTAATTCAGATCCCATCATTGTATAGGTATAGTTGGGATTATGTTTTCCAGGGGGCATTACTTTGCATTTATCAACATGAAATTTCATCTGCCATTTTGTTGCCCAGTCACATTTTTACATTTATTTTGAATAGGTACAAGGGAGACACTAAAGTCTGGCAGAATGTAGGTGTATGCTCTGCTAATTCCCCACACTGCTCTACCGAGGACTCTTAATTCTGGCTTTCACTATCCCTTGCTGTTCCATTCCTGACCTGGGTCTCTCCAAAAAGCTTTGTCAATGCACTTAAATGATGACATTCACTACCACCTTACATTCCAGTCCTGGGCATCTCCGGCAGACTGCTCCTAATACCAGTTGTATGGTAACTTTGTGATGGTGACATGAACAAGACCAAACTCATTTTTCTCAACTAATTCTGATTCTGAACCTTTTAATCTTGTTTTGCAAACTGGGCACTGGTGACAGTAAAGCATTTTAGTGTCCTCCAAACATACTATCAGGGTCAGAAAAACTAGCCAACAAAAACACCCGAGGCTTCTAGCTGAAAAGTGCATTTCTTGTGGAAACATCACATTGCCACCATTAGAGCCACTGAATGAGCATTACAAAAATAAAAGTGGTGTTAAATAAAAACTCCTATTAACATCAAAGCTATATTTCAACTGTATCTTTGAGGAAGTTAATACTAAAGACCAGATTGCAAATTAGTGTTTCCATAGAGAAGCCATCCCACTGCATCAGTTGAAGAGTTAACATAAAAAAAAAAAGTTACCAGAAGGAAACATCTTTTCTTGCGATTGTTTTAGCCTCCTCCTCTCTCTTGCCGACAACGGTCTACCCTTTAAATAAATCAAATCAATATTAATAGTGGCAGTCATAGTGGTTTTTTATTTTGTCATATTTGAAATGAAAACTTTTGTCCAAATAACCTGGAAAAGATGGCTACTAATTAAAGTTTTCAGGCAGTTCAGTATGCATTGTATTAAATTTTTTCCATGGTGATCTTGATCAACAAACCTAATTCCTGTAGGAAAGGAGCCTCCAGCCTCCTTATTTCAATTAAGGGAAAGAGGAGCTGGCCTTCTTTCCTCCTACCTGATCAGTCAGATGCAAGAAAGAAATTTAATCACTGAGGATAACTTCTGTACATTTCTTTTCCCCACCCCACATGCTTTTGGAGTAAACTACTCAGAAGAAATAGTAAGAAAATGACAAAAATAGATCTGAACATAAAATGTTCAGAACAAACCTCTGAAATTGCTCTCTCACTATTTTTAGAGCTATTTACAGACTCTGTGACTTTAGAGCCATGCTGATCTGCAGGGCTGTAAGTTGTCTTCATATTCACATCAGGAAGAGAAGGTAAGGGCCACGGAGCAACTTCTGTGAGCTTAGAGAGAATTAGAAAATGATTACAGTCTCATGTCCTCTTTCAACAGATTAAAATGCTTTGAAATCTAGAACTGCAAACACCAAACTAGCAACCCAGGACTGGGAGTCAGGACTCTTGGGTCCTATTCACAATTCTACCATTGCCTTATTGTCACACACACACTTTTCCCTAACTTCCTTATACTCCTTCTGTCTACATTTAGCTAACACCCTCACAACAAAACCCCATGCAAAAAACAAAAAAATCATAGAACTAAAATGACATTTGAAGCTCACCGCACTGTTCACTATGCTTGTATGTCATACCCTTTTCCCCCAATCCTTCGTCTGTCTATTTACACTGTCAGCTCTTTCTGGGGATAGGGATCGTCTCTAACTATATGTTCCATACAGTGCCAACCACAATAAGGATCCAGTCTTGGCTGGGGGTCTCTAGGTACTACTGTAATAAAATAAATAATAATAATGTCATATAATCTTTCTGGGCTTTAATTTGTTCATGTCTCCTAGAAGGATTATAATTTTGTACCTCTGAGTGTTGAGAGGCTTACTGATCATAGACTGCTTTGAAATCCTTGGGCAAAAGGCACCCACAAAAGTATATTTCCAAGGCCCGCAGAGAGTTACCCATTTTGTTATAAATGCAATTCTATGGATGTGTATGAAATGAGATTATACACTGACTGGAGATTGTTCAACTAGCGGAAAGGATCTACAAACTGTTACAATCTTTTTGTAGGATGGAAAGAAAACTAAGATAGAGGTACACTGCCATTTTAGAGAGATACATTTTTATCTGCACCTTCTCTGAACAGACTTCATCTAGCTCCCTTTTCTTCTGCCATTGCTGCCGTGAGAGAGAAGGTTCATAGAAAGAGCTATGAGGCTGTAAGTAAGAAGTGAATTTTTCCTGAACATCTTCTGGATTTCCATGAGAGGCTTCATCCTAAAAAGTAAAAATATTTTTCTAATCTTTAGGCATGTGTTTTCCTGATTCCAATGTAGACATGTTCTTGCATATATTAACAAAGGCCACTTAACCCTTTGGAATGCTACGGATTTTATCTTAATCACAACCACCATAAACAGCTATTTCAAATTAAATTAGAGACAGGAAATACAAAAAAAAAAAATTAAATATACCACCCCCAAACACACTACATTAACATTGCAACAAGGTGAACATTTTAAATAATCTAAGTTAGAACATTCAAAATCATGCTCCCCATCACAATTAGCACATTAGTTGAACAGGTAACCATAAACAAATTTCACAAGTTCTGTACACTGTCTATCGTAATACTGCAATATCCTGTTTTAGTATTTTACAACAAATACGTGTTAGCAAAATTTCAGATATGTTCCACCATTCTAACAGCAACTTCAGAAAACCAATTTGTATTGCAATAATAATCCTTCTCCAAAAATCAAATATTCTAGGGGAAAAGATAGTCCCCAGACAACAACATTTGAGATTTCCCTTTAAAGAAATACAACTATTTTAAAGCCAACAAACTAAGCAGAACTATAATGGTAGAACACTTACTTGAATTATGACAGGAACAAACGATGCTAGAAGCTTCTCAGTGGAGTCCAAACTCTAAAATAAGTTACTACATTTTCATGAACTAAAATAAGAGCAAGCTTAGTAAAAAGCGTATATATTAGCAATGTGAGAAAGACAGGCTTTAAAAGTCTCATTCTAGAACAGAACTTGGTGAATCACTAACTAAATGAAACAACGTCCTTATATAGGATTGAATGGTAACAACAGCTGCATATTCAGGACAGACCTACTGTTTAAATCCAAGGCATAAGACACAATAGGGAAATCAACTGTATTTTACTTTAATATACTTTCATTAAGAGTCAAAATATTGCTGGCCCTGTGCATGTGCACCAGAAAGAGGCAAGGGCAAAGAAGCCCCTTACATGAATGTGCTAGGGAAGTGGGTAAGAGAATCATTTTGGCTGCAAATGCTGAAGAGTGCAGGGGAAAGGTCAATGGTCAATGTTTTTGCCTCCAATAATCACCCAAATGACGCACTCTGGAAGCTGGAGAGGAGGGAGGGCCAGGATACTTTAACATTTTCCCCCTTCCCAAGGCTTCTCTTTTCTGGTAGTCTCATTTCTTGTTTACTCCTTCACTCTTCTCTTTAGTAACCACATCCCCATTAAACAAAATTTTCCTTTCCCCTCCTTCAGTCTTCCTTTAAAATCTCTTCATCTCTCTTCCTCCTTCCCTTCAATTTCTTCTCCTACATTTTCCTTCCACCATCCTCTACCTTCTCTAACTCCATTTCCATTATACTCTCCCTTCCTCCTCCAATCCCCATCCCAAATTAGGGCTGAACATGGCAGAAAGAGATAGAGAAGCATAGTCCATTTGGAATAGGGATGTAGGAGCTCCAAACATTTTCTTGCCTCATCCTTTTACAATTGGAAGCAGACAATTTTTGATCCCAGGCAAGAACAATGACAATTAAGGTTTGAGCCCCAGCCTTTGTCTTATACAGAAGCAGTGCTGCAGGGATACTAGAGCTTTTAATTGCTTCGGCACCCCAAAGCCTGATTAGAAGTGCCCCACTTTGAAAGGTAACATTTGTTCAGCTTTGTTCTTTCTATAAACCATCTACTAGTTCAACCTTCTACCAAGCACATTTAAGAGTTAAATAATTACCTGGTCATCATTTTGCTTTTGGCCCTTTGAGACAGGCTGCAGGAGTTTCAAAGTGTCATCTCCTTCATCTGAGACAACAGCAGCAAACTGCTTAGAATCCACAATTTCAGTTCTAGAAACTTGCTTTGAGTTTTGCTGTAGTCTATCTTCCTTAGTCTGTGGGCCATTAGATGTTATTTTAGATTCTACTTCACTAGGAATGCTTAAGCACCTTGCTTTGTTATCCTGTAGTAAGTGATCACTTTTAGAGTTCCTCCTTTCAGACAGTAAAATATCAATATTCACTTTGCTAATTGTTGCTATGGAAACTCCTGTGCTGTTCTTCTCATTCTTGTTTGCATTTTTTTCAGGCTCAGCTGCTGGTTTCTCTGAGGGATGAATTTCAAAAGTTTTATCTTTGATTAAATGTTTTTCTTCATTCTGTAATTAAAAAAGCAGAAGTGGAATTAGCCTCTGACGAATATTTTAGAAGCTCAAAGAAGTCACTTGCATACCAGACAGTACATAAAGTGATAATGAAACAAAATCATAATCAAGTACTATTTGGAAGCATCGATAAGGGATAACACAAAGGTTTCAGAGTAGCAGCCATGTTAGTCTGTATTCGCAAAAAGAAAAGGAGTACTAGTGGCACCTTAGAGACTACCAATTGGATATAACAAAGACTCTCATAAGCTATAAAGTCTGATGAGAAGCTTGGGACTTCAGATGTCAACACAGCCTATTCCATAAGCAATGCACCCACCTTGCCCCTATGACCACAAGTGATAAACGGGCTCTCCAAAATGTATTAAGCCACATGTTTAAGGCTTCAATATTAAAAACTAACATCAACTGGCAAACAGTGCAGAAAATGAACAGCGGGCAAGTGATTAATCTTTGTGACTTGATCTATTTGGATTACTGTAAAGTATTCACCTCTGGTAACAAGCAATTTTCCTCAAACATATAATCATTTTCCAGTCACAAGCTGCAGCAAATATTTTCACTGTCAACATTTGCCTGTCATTAAACATTTGCATTTCAGTTAGTCCAGTGACTTCAGATACTCTACTGGGTATACAGTGTCACAGCATTTACATGATTGTGCCATATGCAAAAGTTTATGCAACTGTATGGTTAAAAAAAAAATCCACATAACAGCTTCACAGAATAAGGATTAGGTATAATGTTTCATGAGTATTTTTCAGTAAAGATCAGTGCAATTAGTTTTACTAATCCGTGGCTATTTTAGCTCCAACTGTAGATGAATACAGCTCCTTTCCCCCTTTATATGTTGTTTACACAGTTTTATTGAATACAAATATATTAGGAAATCACAAAGCATTTCAAAATATATTTTTATATCTTGTCACTGAATATTTACACAAATAATTTAAAAAAACAATGTATCCTTTGGAAAAAAGTAACTTACGGCACTTTCTCTCCTGGCTTGCTCAGAGGGATGTTTTTTGGGTGTGATGTTTCCATTATTAGATCGAGTCTTCACTGAGATCACAGAAGCAGCACTTCTGGGTACAGAATCAGATATTTTCTGATGATTTTTGGCTGTTTTTCTTTAAAGAAAATGACAACAACAAAAAAAGGACAAAGAATAAGATGTTTGTGGTTTAGACTACCTTATTAAATAGATGCCATCCATCTACAGAAGATGCCATCCATCTACCCTTTTACATTTGTAGAAAATATTTTAAATTTCCACTAATTACAGAGTTTCTATCTGAAGTGCTAAACACTGGGCTTGATTTTCTCTGCTTTGTATCTTGTATAGCAGTGATCTCCAACCTTTTTATGCAGAAGATCAGTTTTTGATTTAAGTGTGACCCAGGAGCTACCCCGCCCCTTCCCTGAGGCCCCGCCTCGCTCACTCCATCCCCCCCACCCCCCCATCGCTTGCTCTCCCCCACCCTCACTCACTTTCACCAGGCTGGGGCAGGAGGTTGGGGTTCGGGAGGGGGTGCGGGCTCTGGGCTGGGGCCCGAGGGGTTCAGAGAGTGGGATGGGGCTCCAGGCTGAGCCTGGGGCAGGGGTGCGGGAGGAGGCTCAGGGCGTAGTCTCTGGGAGGGTGCTCAGGGCAAGGGCTTCTGGGTGCAGGAGGGAGTTCGGAGTGTGGGCTCCTGCAAGACAGCACCTACCTCGGTCGGCTCCCGGATGGCAGTGCAGCAGGGCTAAGGCAGGCTCCCTGCCTGCCCTGGCCCCATGCCACTCCCAGAAGTGACCAGCACACCCCTGCAGCCCTTGGGTGGGAAGGGCAGGGGTCCCCGTGCACTGTTCCTGCCCACAAGCACCACCCCTGCAGCTCCCATTGTCTGCAGTTCTCCATTCCCAGCCAATGGGAGTTGTAGGGGAGATGTTTGCAGGCAGGAGCAGCGCACGGAGACCCCTGCCCCCACCCCTTGCCCCGGCTGCTTCCAGGAGTGGCATGGGGCTGGGGCAGGCAGGGAGCCTGCCTTAGCCCTGCTGCACTTCCGGACTTTTAGCAGCTGGACATCGCAATAGACTGTCAGAGGCTATAGGATCGACCAGTTGATCACGATCTACTGGTTGGTGACCACTGTTGTAGAGTCATTTTCAGCTGTGCAGAGTTAGAATGTTAGTGGTACTTTGCACTGATTTGGTAGTAATTTATATCCACTTTGCATAGGTGTAAGTGACTGCACAGTGTACAACCAAGACAATAAGGCTCATCCATTTGGGGAAAAATATTTGACAATTAAGTTTATTGCCAATAGGTCTCAAAAACTGGGAGTAATGAAGTAGTTAACCAAATCTGATGACAAAATTTTATATTCAACTTTTTTGTTGAACATCAAGTTAAAAACAAGCAAATAGCAAAAGGAACTTGTCTTTTGGTGATTTCAAATATGATGAAGCGACCTTAACACAGACTGATAAGGAAACGCAAGTGACAATATATATTTCCTATCCATATTTCGGATTTATTGTCCGTCTTTATCTCACTTTTCTATTTGGTGCAAGCACGATCACAGATTTACCATAGAACTTGGAATTTGCACAGAGTTTATTAACCAGATGATTTGTAATTTTCTCAAATGTCACAGAATCGTTTCTAATTTTTACCACTATCTCCTCTCAACTTGTGAGCTCACTCTGGTCTGTGTACGCTGGAATGGTCAGCAGGAAAGAAGCAGTCCTGTTTTTGTTTTATTTAAATATGAGATACATGAACTGGGATAAACGCAGTGACTGGGGAGAGTGCGTCTCTCATTATTCAACATCCTCCCTCCCATAATCCAAGATTTTTCCTCCCCCTTTCATTGTCTCGCACTGAACGAAGAGCAGCCTCCACAGGGTCTCGCATGTCCCAATCTGAAAGCTACTTCCCCCTCTTCTTAAGCGACCATGATGCTCTTCCTCCAGCCAGAAAGAAGAGTAAAGAGACCCTTCAGAACAGATCCTATAGATGTGTCTATACTGCAGTTAAAAACCCACTGCTGGCCCATCTCAGCTGACTCGGGTTCGTGGGGCATGGGGTACAGGGCTGTCAAATTGCATTGTGTATGTTTGGGCTCAGGCTGGAGCCCAAGATCTGGGACCTTTGAGGGGGAGGGTCCCAGAGCCCAGGCTCCAGCCTGAGCCCAAACATACACAAAAATTCTACAGTCCTGCACAGCCCAGTGAGGTCAAGTCAGCTGACATGGGCCAGCTGCAGGTGTTGAACTGCCGTGTAGACATACCCAAATTCTACTCTGTGCATTGGTGGAAAGGTAGTGCTCATGCAGCTATCTTCCTTTCATCCGACAGTCCAAGTGTATCACAGCTGCAAGAGACTTCAACCTTATTAGTGCTGAGAGTCTCAAGATTACTACCTAAACCAGGTCTTCTCCATTGCTTCAGCCAAGCTACCTTCGATTTTTAGTTTTATCAAATTGAGGATTACAATGGGATTCTCCGGTTGTCAATTAAAAAAAGAACAACCTCCGATTTTCTAAATAAGATGGTTAATCAGGGAACAATCTATGTGGCAGATCACTTTAAAATTCTGTATGCCCACAATACTTTGCTCCTTTATAGCACTTGCCTTTTGAGGATCTAATTGTTTTAAAATATTAATTAATCCTTACAACTTTTCTGTTAAGTAGGTCAATATTACCATGACCATTTTACAGATGGGGAATACTGTCAGTCAGACAGGTTAATCAACTTGCCTAAGGAGCCTCAGTTCCAGAGCTATGAAGAAAACCTGGGGTGTCCCATACTCTAATAAGTAATCTATCCTCCCATCTTTCACAAGTTATAATATACTAAAAATCAACAGTGGACATGAACCAAACAATGTGGCATGTTTTTCCCAAATAATGGATACATTAAGAATAAGGTTTTTAGTTTTTCTATAAAATTAAACACCGATTCATTGCAGTTTATTACTAAGTGCTCCTAATTAGGGCAGCCAAATACAACTTCTAACATTTAATCAGGTAAGACTTTTCTGTCTGGCTGGTTTCAAATACTTGAAGTGGACAAACAATAGGAGGATTTACTTTCTGAAGGTAATATGCAATCCCAAATTTAAATCCACTTTCCTTCTACATAGGCCTAATGTAACTAATTTCCATCCTCTCTTAGTTGTCTCTCCTGTAATAGTTCTCAAATAATTCCTTCCCTCAACAATCTCAAAAGATCCTTTCTGCCCCATACCCTGCAGTTACACACAGCAAAACTAACTTCAACATCCTGCTCCGAAATCTGGCAAAACTTGTAAAACAGTGATTACAACATTATGCTCAACAATCTGTTATGCAAACCAATAGTTTTATATAGAACTATTAATAAAATAAATATATCTTACGCCTTTGTGGCTTCCAAAAACAGAGAGATTTGATGCTTGATATATGGTTGCCTTAGTATGCTTTTCACATTGGGTCTTTCTTCAGGCTTTTTGCTAAGCATAGTTCTTATTAGTTCTGCCAGTTGTGGACTGTAATCCTTTGGCATCGGTGGCAGCTGTAATTGTATTGAAAGGATACATTTGATTATGGGAATGAATGGATTGCTAATTTTCATAACAGGAAGCTAATTGTTTTGATGACTACATCAATGTACAGCAAACAAAAAACATTAACCCATTTGCCTGCAGGAATTGCTGCATTATTTGAGCATTAGGGCTCTGATTCAGCTAGGTACTTAAACACATCCCTAACTTTAAGTACAGTAGTCCCACTGACGTCAATAGGACAGCTCACATACTTAAAGTTAGCGAAGTGCTTAAGTATCTTACTGAACAGAGGCTTGTGTAAAGTTTAATGAAAGAACTCTATACAATTTTTTTTCTTAATGAACAGCTAACCACAAAATATGGCCAATATACAGAAAAGATTGCATATAAAAAAAATGAATTCCCTGGTAAGCTGGATTCAGAAATTTTAAAGCAAGGTATTCAAAGCTGGTCAGTTGTGCTTTGTAAGATTTGCAAATGAAAATCTAGTCACAGAGAATCTTCAGTTTATTTAAAACATTTTTGATACAGCTGAAGATCAGGATTTAAATTTGTTTTATAACATGCCAAACCAAATCAGGAATTAATTTATAACATGCCAAACCAAATCAGGACCCCTCAGGTGGTCATGAGGTTATTACAGGGGGGGGGGGGTCGTGAGCTGTCAGCCTCCACCTCAAACTTCGCTTTGCCTCCAGCATTTATAAGGACGCTAAAAAAAATAAAAAAGTGTTCTTAATTTATAACAGGAGTGGGTCTCACATAGCAAGCCTCTGAGTGCAAGGGGTCACCAGCTCAAAAGGTTTGAGAACCATTGTGCTAAAGTAATCCAGCTGTATATGTCAAACAAGAAAACACCGTGATATGATTCTTCGCATAATGTTAAAAGTGGAAACTTTATACTCGAAAGTGTTGAAGTGACTTACTTCCTCCAATCTACTAGCTGCACAAGGTGAACAACAAAATTCTAGTGATACCTTAAAAAGAAACTACTTTCTCGATCTGCCATTACCTCAGTAGGTACCCACATCTCACACGAAACATTAGAATGGACAGGATGATGCAGTTTTCTCATCACACATGTGGAAAAAAAATTATACTAACCCCACAAATGAGAGTTGAAATTCTTACTTTTGATTGAAAACAGTTATCTCAAGTTCCCGACACAAGAGTGGACTACAGGTCTGAATATACAAATTTTGCATTTAAAAACCATGATTCAGTATCCACATCAGAAGGATCTTCTTACTGTAGCATATTTCCAAAATGTTTTCACTGAACCAAAAACAACTTTAGATCAGTTTTTACCTTTCCTTCAATAATTCGATAAACTAAAGAGTTCATGTCTTTAGCGTTGAAGGCATGTTTCAGTGTGGCCATTTCATAAACACAACAGCCCAAAGCCCAAACATCAGACTGTGAAAAGAAAACCAGAAAAATCAGCATAAGCGCTTCAGATGCAATACTGAAAATTTATTTTTAAAAAGTAGATAATATGCTCCTGAACAGCCCATTAGGAACAGAATGTTATGCTGAGTTGGCAGCCACTATAGTTAAGATCACAACCAAATTCCATTATAAACTTTTGGTTGCGGACTCAGGTAACGAAACTGGTTTGAACTGAGTATGGCCATGTTTACTCTGAAGGGTAAGAAGAATTTTTCTGCAAAGCGTGAAGAGAGTCGGTCTGTTTTTGAGTTACAGATCATTAAAAAATTATCCTGATTTCAAATATTGGTTTGTCTCTAACATTTCTTTGAGTTCCTTTAGCTTCAAAGAGTTCTGAAACTAATTCTTTCTTCAGACTTCCCATATAATTACATCTCACTGAAATCTCAGGCATAAACTATCTGCAAATAATATAGATTGCAATTAAGCAAAGTTATGTCCATAATGTTTAAGTCCCAATCCTGTACTGTGAACTATACATGCAGATTACTGCGCCCACGTAGAACTCCAGACTTTCAATGGAGCTCCGAGCAGCGTAGCAGCACATCAACATGAATCATGAGCTTCGTAATGTATGTGAGGGAGAGAAAACATTTTACCCACTGGTGGCCAGATGCAGCTTGGAGAAAACTAGAAGTCTTTCTATATTTATAGTAACAGAAGTTTTTCCTTAGTTCATGTTTTTGGTACATGTGGCCGACAGCTGCAATTTAATTAACGAAGGGGCATACTCGTGTTTTTTTAAATACGTAATGCAATATTTCACATGTACATTTATTTAAAAGACTGTATAAGCTATGCGTATATTTGAATATTGATCTACCTTCCCTTACATGTTTATCTCCATACTCGTAAATGCTTATTAGGTTTTTTTGGTTTGTTTTCTTATTACATATATAATAGCAATTTTAAAGATAAAGCCTGTCACAATTATCTTAGGCTTCATATGCCAGTGTCCTATCATACAACAAAGGTTTTTCTTTGAACTGGAATTCTAACTTACACGGACACAGTCGATTGACAAAACCTGGTCCTAACAAATTAACACATGTTGACAATTCACACACACTAAAGAAAAACTAATTTCCTTTAAGATAACTTTTTATGATTAATTTTTTCCCCTGTTGGTAATAGTAAAAAAGGCAGCAAAAGTTAATCAGTAGTCCCCAAAAAGTGCTTTTTACAGAGGCATTACTTTCATAACACACAAGATTGTAGTGCTCTATGGTTAATAGGCAAGTCAACAAAATAACTCGCATTACTCTTCTAGATAATTTATAAACTTCTCAGAGTTTAAGGCTCCCTTAAATCAACTAACATAATTGGGGCCAATATTTGCATCAATATACTTTACCTTGTAGTTGTAAGGTTTGTTGGAGAACAATTCAGGACTCATATAATAAGGTGTGCCAATGAGAGTACTGGCCATATCATACTGATTTTCTAACACTCTGGCTATTCCCAGATCTCCCACTTTGATAATATTTGTCCTTGTCAGGAAAACATTTTGAGTTTTGAGATCTCTGTGTAGAATGTGTTTTTCATGTAAATACTGAAAAATAAAGTATTTCAAGCAAGTTAAACAGTTAATTTGTTCTTTTCCTCTGACCAGAGTCAAAAAAGAAAAAAGTACAAATGCAACAAAACTACACATCACTATACAAGAGATGAATTACAGTTAATAATCACACTAATCTGTTCATGTCAACATATGTATATACACAACGTCGTTATTTCTTTAGTTTAATGTGCCTATATAGAAGCAAAACGTGCAAAATTGAGGCTGAAGCTCAGTCCTTAACTCACTCTCCATTGTGTCTTCATATTGCAATTGATTTCTGATCCAATCCTACAGTCCTAGTAAGGAATTTTGTCTGAATTAAGGACTTTCAGAAGTCAGTGGGAATTTTGCCTGAGTAAGAACTGCAGGATTAGGCCTATGATGAGCAAGATCAGATGCTGTTGTGGACATTTGCATTCCTAGCCACAACAAACAAATGTAGGAATGGCCCGATATTCGGTCTTCCAATAATAGCCAATGGCAAATGCTTCAAAAGGGAATGACAAGAAGAGGGCAACCATCAAGTGTTCCACCCTGTCACCTAGTCCCAGCATCTGGCAGTCAGAGGCTTAGGGATATCCAGAGCATGGGTTGCATTCCTGACTATCTTGGCTAATAGCCATTGGTGGACCTATCCTCCAGGAACTTATCCAACTCTTTTTTAAATCCAGTTACAGTTTTTGCTTTCACAATATCCCCTAATGACAAGTTCCACTGGCAAGTTAAAAATAGAATTTTCAATCCAACATCCTAGTTTCCTCACTATTGTCTTTAAAACAAACCTTACTGTAATGAATTTTTTGTGATTTGATTTCCTTTCATTTTTAAAATGTAACAGACTGAAGCAGCTTCCACTAGAAATTAGGAGTTAATGGTCTGGAAATTTTCACTTAAAAAAATTAATTTAATTACAGGAGCAAAATACTTCTGCAAGTTTTTTTGTGCAAACACTTGTTGGTTAAAATTAGTTTTTAAGATGTTATCAATAAGTTTCAGCACAGAGAAAATTTGTATAATTGAGTTGCAAACCCGTGGAAACAGAGGGTTACGAATAACAGAAACAGCCCCTTAACTAGAACAAAACTTGCTTATATTCAGAACTTTATAGTTATGGGCTACAATGAAAATTAACTGCCAACCATCATGTCACATTGTCTACAATATTGAAATGATGGAAGTAAAGCATACAACAGCAACTCTTTTTCTACATGGCTACCTTAGGTTGACATTGATAATCTGTAAGCAAAGTTAACACACCAAAACTGAAATTAAGGGATTTTTTTAATGGAAAGCAAGCAAAAACAGACCTATTTCTTTTAAAACGAAGAGGTTATATGTTAAAGTATATTAATACCTGCAATGCCATGGCAATCTGGACAAACCATTCCACCACCTGATTCTCTGGCAAAGGTTTACCTCTCTGCTCTTTAAGTTTATGATACAGGTCCCCTCCTTCACAGAAGCCCATGACAATATATAACAGGCCATCTTCCCCCTCCCAGGACTCCCTATAGGTGACTATGTTGGGGTGTTTCAGCTGAGACAACAACTGGGCTTCTTGTTCTGCTGCTTTCCTCTCTCGGCTGGATGCATGTTTAAGGTTTAGCTTTTTGATGACATACTGGGGGGGGGGGGAAGAGGGGGAAAAAAAAAGATTTGTTATGAAAACATCCAATCTACTATTGAAACACTGGCAAATTCTAAAAATCTATAAAACAATGTTTTAAAATACAGAGTTACATTTAACAGTGTCCATGTTGTTGTAAGAATGGAACAAATATGGCTTCCCATCACGAACGCACAAAACTGAAATTTAAAACTTTACATATATTATAATTTTAAATCTAAATGCCACCATTTGTATTCTCTTCAGGTAGGTATTTAACTGGTATCCTTGCCATTTGCCTTCTTGACCATCCTTAATGTCTATCCTAGTGCTCATCTGCAATAGTCATCATGCCATGTGCAAATTAGAGGGCTAGTAAATAAGGTATTGAAAATTTTGAAGGAGAGTAAAAATTGATCAGATCTTCCCTTTTGCTCTTTCCTATAATACAAGAACAAGACACAAAGAAATTAAAAGCAGGTGCAGTTAAAACAAAAGGTAATAATACTTCATTTCACAGAGTGGTGCCCTTGGACAACTTAGCATGTAGTGTTGTGCAAAGAGATCAAAAGTCCAAATCAGCCTGTTACATAAAATTGCCTTTAAAATTTGCTTACTTTCATAAGCAAACTATGGTACAAACTGTACTGTTTACATTAAAAAGAATCATGATAAGGGCTCAAGGCTCCTGCTAAAGTCAACGGTTAACATGACAATGAACTGAAAGATTCTACAAGTAAAGGGAAATGTTTGTAGTAGGAGTAACTGCAACATATTCCGATTGGTTAATTTTAATAGGATGAGGATGCTACCCCTTCTTGGACATTATTTATCCAGGAGTCACTAAAGAGGGTCAGTGGGGTGTATGGAAGGGAAGAAGCAAGCTTTACCCAGATGGCTACCACCTCCACAGTCTCCAGAGACCCACCATGAAACCATTGGGCCTTTGCTGTCTTGATCCTCAAAGATATCCTGACCAGACAAAAAAGGGAACCAGACACCACCACCTCCATCAGCTTCAGCTAAATCCTGAATGTAACATGGGACGTGACCCTTAGATTCCTCCCTCATGTTGTTTTCCTTCCGCACTTTATTTCTTCCATTTTCTTCTAAGCCTGCTAAGACACCATTCACAATGCTGTTGTGACTCTGACAAGAGGGGCACGCTAAAACAATGCCTTAAAAGCAATGACTTAAACTTTGCCACTGTTGAATGTGCCAGGTCTTGTAGTGGCAGATATAACCATATACTGTGCCTATGTTTCTCTAGCAATGAGGCAGCAAGTGAAAGTCAGCACCAGAGACAGAAAAATGCATTTTCTATCTTTGTAATTCTTCTCCCCCTTTTGAGTGTTTGTCCTAAAGGATCAGATTAAAATATCTCAAAACCTTCCATTTTAACTCCAAAAGGGTAGTTAATACCATCCAAAAGACTATCAACGCAGGGTTTTTTCCCCCCTTAATGAAAGCCTCTATACAGCTAAAAGAAAAGGAAATTGTTAAAATGAAAACACAATTCTTTACATTTTGAATTTTTAAACTTATCTTTTTCTATTTAATAAAACTTTAAAAATGTTATGATGGCATTAAACCAACACCTATTTAAAATGATACCCCAGACCACACTTAACTGTGTAACATTTTAACATAGTGAACAAGGGTTTTATCAACATTTTCTCCTTTGTTTGAATCAAGATAGCCCTTTTCCAAAAAAATTGTAACCAATTTGTATAATCCCAGAGATCAGCACTAAACACCATGGCTGGACAATTTTGTGACTGATATCTCAGAACGTATTACAAAAAGGTTAAGGATAATAAAATCTCCATGCTTCAGAGCATAAATTCTCGCAAGGGTCAGGAAGGAATGGCCCCTTGCAATGCACAGCAGCCTAAATGAGATCACAGAATCAGGTATTGTCCACACTTGGAGGCAGAGCTGGACCAAGAGGAGAAAGGACGGTCTTGCGGTCAAAGAACTGGCTAAGAACACAAACCAACCACTCCCCTTGGAGCGCAGGGGGATGGGAAGGGGGAGCCAGACTTCCCTGTACCCTAACCCTCCTCCTCACACCATTCTCCAAAGGCCCGCGGGGGGGCGGGGGGCGGTGTGGTGTAAAATCGGGACACCGCTTCCCCAGATCGCCCCACAGGACAGGGAGAGAAACAGACTCCGCTTCCCCAGAACCCCCACTCCTCTCACCGGGCTCCGGGACTGAGGAGGGAGTCGGAGCCGCCGCAGGCCTCGGGTCTGAAAGGGGAGGTCGGAGCCCTCCCGCGGCCAGTTCCCCGGTTACCTGTCTGTTGTCCTGCCGGTGCCGCACCAGGCTCACCTCCCCGTAGCTGCCCTTGCCCACGGCCCGCAGGAAGAAGTAGGCGGCCAGGGGCATCCTCCCCACCTCCGGCGGCCCCTCAGCGCTCGGGGGCCGGAGCCGCTTAGCTGCCCAGGCGCCTTACGAACGTTACTGCGGCTGCCATAGAGATCCCCATGGGCCTCCCTCGACCATAGAAAAAAAATCGCACGTAAACACAAGCCCGCCTTCCTCTCTATGGTACAACTCTTCACGTCAATGCTATCGCCATCTTGGATGTGGGCAACCTCCCTCAGTCACCTAAGCAGCCATTACAGATGTGGGCGTCCTCCCCGGCGGCCATCTTGGATATAGGGTTCCTGCTAACCTAAGCAGCCATCTTGGAATTTGAAAATTAATGCCCCCAGTATTGGTGCTAGCAGCTAGTGTCTCTACAGTGGACCTGCCTGATGTGGCCCATACCACAGGTCTCCTGCCCAAATGAGAGGCTGCTCTGATTGTCTTCTGGCCTGGAGCCAAAACTTTTCACCTGAGTGGCACAAATGGAGAGCAGCAGCATGTGCTTCCCTACTCACCCTCTCAGGGCAGCTGACTTATCCAGTGACAGCAGGCCCAGCATGCACCACTCCATCACAAACCAAGCAGTGCGAAAACCCTAGCTGCGGCCCACCTAGAAGTCAGATCTCAGCATGCACCACTCCACCTCAGGCCTACACTGATGCAGTCCATCTAGGGGACAGGTCCCAGCATGCAATGGTCCACTTCAAGCTCACAATGGTGCAGTCCACATAGGGGACAGGTCTCACCTGCAGCATTCCACCTCAATCCTAGCAGGGTTGCAGCCTACCTAGGAGATGTATGTCAGGTACCAGCTTGTTGGAGACACTGGGGCATGGCCACTAGGTAACTTGAGGGGATGGAAGACCACGAGTGTCGATGAAGCCCCTCGCACTAGGCCCAGGTGTCCTTGTCCCCCCCCCCCCCCCCCCCGCCTGGAGGCACTCGCAGCAGCTCTGCGTACTAGGCCCAAGTGTCCTTGGCCCCCCCGCCTGGAGGCACACACAGCAGTTATGCTGAGAATCTGCAACAATATGTTGCAGAGTCAGACTGCCTGAAACTAAGCAAGGCCACACAGGGCAGATATGGAAGAACAATGCTGAATAAAGCAGCTTTATGTATAGTTTAATAAATGATACAGAGAACCAGGGAACTAGCTGGGAACTGGATTGGCTGGCTATATGGATACTTGGGGCAGCTTGCTATTGGATAAGTATGCTGGGAAAAAGGATGTATAAAAGCCGGTGTAACTTCCTGCTCTGTGTACAGGATTTGAGATTCAAATCTCCCTGTACCTATTTGAAGCTTCAAATAAACTTTTCTGCTTCTCCACCCTGTTGTGATTATTGGGTGTAGCACACCGGGTAACGAACCAACTTCAGCTGTTGTTTAGCCTCTTGGCACTGGGTGCCGGCAACAGCTTTTGGCGTCCCTGGGTGGGCGACGAGGCTGCAATTTAGCATTGCCCGACCCCTCCTGGAGATCGAGGATTGCGGCGAGAATCGACGCCCAGCGCGCACCGGTGAGTTCATCGGGGGCCTCGGAGGACACGCAATTTGATTGACCCCGGAGGGCACAACGGTGCAACGCACTCATATAGTGGAGAAGCAGTTGTGGACGGCGGTGAAGACCCGGTCCCTTAGACATGGGGGAGGAGCAGCTGCAGGCCACAGTGAGGAACCGGTCCCTTGGATAAGGTAGGAACCTTTTAAAATCCGGATTGTATGCTCTGTTGGAACCTGGGGACGCCCAGAGTTACCCTGTAGGTATGGGACAGGGACAGAGCTCAGGGGTTAGGGCACGGTGTATGCCCCTAGAGTGCATTCTAGCAAACTGGAAGGTATTTGGTGCGGATCCAATGACTAAGAGCCAATTAAAACGATTCTGTACAGTTGACTGGCCTCAATATCAACTAGAGGACCAGGAGTGGTGGCCACCAGGAGGGTCAATTAATTACAACACGATCCTCCAATTAGTTTTGTTTTGTCAGTGAATGGGTAAATGGAATGAATATTTTTATGCACAAGCGTTTATGGCTTTAAAAAATAAAACAGAGCTGTAATTCTGCAAAGTTGTAATTTGACTCCGACTGGTTCGGTAGTAGCTAATGTTAGTCCCCAGACCCCCACCCCCACTGTAATGACAGAGCCGGTGTCTTCTTCGGCCCCCACACCTCCACCGTATAAGGGTAGGATGCCTCAGGTTACAGAGATTGCCCCTTTGGTGGTACTCTATCCTTTGCTTACCGAGACTGTTGTGGCTTGCCCAGGGGCAGACGGACGTCAGGCTACCACTATGCAAGTTTACACCCATGTGCCATTCAATCCAATAGACTTAGCAGCTTTTAAAACACAGGCTGGGGAATTCTCAACGAACGCAAGCAGGTTTATTTCAGTCTTCTAGGGGTGCCTCAGTAGTCACAAGCCGATTGAGACGACTGTAATATCCTCCTGAGAACCCTGTTGTCTGAGGTGGAGAGGGATCAGGTTACAGCTAAGGCAAGGGGAGCGTCAGCGTTCAAGTGAGAAAAAAAAAAAAGGAATCTATCTGTCAAGTTCCTCTCCAAATAATTGTAAGTGGCTCAGGGCATTTCTGGGTATGGCAGGCTTTTGCAGGATATGGATCCCAGAGTTTGGACTAAAAGAAAAGGAGTACTTGTGGCACCTTAGAGACTAACCAATTTATTTGAGCATGAGCTTTCGTGAGCTACAGCTCACTTCATCGGATGCATGCCGTGGGCTAAACCCCTGTACGACAGTGTAAAAGGAGTGGATCATGACCCCTTCTATTGGACCCCAGAGGCTGATAGGGCATTTAAAATCCTGAAAAGAAAATTGATGGAAGCCCCAGCTCTGGACCTGCCGGATCTCTCTAAGCCGTTTCAGTTGTATGTACGTGAACGAAGGGGGGTGGCCCTAGGAGTGCTCACACAGCTGTTAGGAGCATGGAGACGTCCCGTGGCTTATTTTTCTAAGCAATTGGATCAGGTTGCAAAGGGCTGGCCGGCATGTTTACGGGCGGTCACAGCTACTGCCCTAGTGCTTGAGGAAGCAGAGAAGCTAACATTGGGAGGGGTTATGCAAATCTATACTCCCCATACGGTCCGAGCCTTATTGGATGCAAAGGGAGGGCTTTGGCTCACCCAGGCTCAGATTGCTCGGTACCAGACTAAGCTGTTAGAGAACTCTGAAGTCACCCTACAGCCTTGCCCCTCCCTTAACCCAGCCACTCTCTTGCCAGAAACAGAGGAACAGAAACATGACTGTTCAGAGATCATAGATGTCCAGTACTCCAGCTGTCCGGATATAAAGAATGTACCCCTCCCAAATGCAGATTATGAGTGGTACACTAATGGTAGCAGTACTGTAATAGATGGGCAAAGGAGGGTGGGTTATGCTGTTGTGACGCTCCATAACACTGTGGAAGCTGAAGGTTTGCCTGCTGGGACCTCTGCCCAGCTTGCCAAACTAATAGCCCTGACCCGTGCACTTGAACTGTCAAAAGGAAAGCGGGTCAACATTTTTACTGATTCAAAGTATGCTTTTGGTGTGCTGCATGCTCATGCTGAGCTATGGAAGCAAAGGGGAATGCTGACAGCCCAAGGCTCCCCAGTCAAGTATGGGCCCCAAATCCTCCAGCTCCTAGAAGCTGTACAACTCCCCTCGGAAGTGGTGGTGGTACATTGTAAAGCCCATCAAAGGGAGGATCAAGATGTGGTCAGAGGTAACGCCCGGGCAGATAGAGAGGCTAAGCATGCTGCCATCCTGCCATCCCCTCAGACTGTGAATGCCCATATGCATGCCCTTATCCCATCAGTAGGGGAGCTTCCAACCCCTCAGTACTCTGGGGAGGAGAGACAGCTAACTGACAAACTCAGTCTCCAGGAAAAGGAGGGATGGCTCCATTCCCCAGAAGGGAAGGTCCTCTTACCAAAGGGCCTAATCTGGCCAGTGCTGCAGAAACTACATCAAACCACTCATGCTGGCAGGGAAGCACTTATCCAACTAATGGGAAAATATTTTATCACTTCCGGACTCCGACCCCTGGCTGCCCAGGTACAAGCGGACTGCTTAGTCTGCCAAAAGAATAACCCCCGATCGGGACATCCTGTGCCACCAGCTGCCCTAGAGCCCACTCCGGGCCCTAGACAAGTGTGGCAAATAGACTTTACTGAGTTTCTCCGGACCCAAGGGTTCAAATATCTCCTTGTTATAGTGGATCGGTTCAGCGGATGGCCAGAAGCCTTCCCATGCCGTAACTGCACTGCCAGAACAGTGGCCCTCAAGTTTGTTAAGGAGATCATTCCTCGCTTTGGACTCCCCCTGTGTATGGAACTTGACAACGGGACACATTTCACATCAAAAATCATTCAAAGCATCTCACATGCCTTACAGGTCCCCTGGAAACTCCATACGCCCTGGAGACCGCAAGCCAGTGGTGTAGTGGAGCGTACCAATCAGACCCTTAAACAGCATCTCTCAAAAGCGTGCCAAGAAGCCTCACTGCGATGGCCTGATGCTTTGCCCCTCATCCTACTCCATATCCGCGTTCTCCCAAAGGGTAGATTAGGGCTCAGTCCCTTTGAAATTATGTGTGGAAGGGCATGGCCTATGAATGGCACCCCAGTTCTGTCAGGGGAATGGGAGTTGGGTAATGGTTTTTTTGTCACAGTATATGTGTTCCCTGTCTGCTGCTCTCTTGTCTCTTCACAGGTATACCAAGGATTCCCAGCCTCTCCCCTTGGACTCTCCTGTCCACTTCTTACAGCCCGGTGACTCTGTGCTTGTTCGCACCTGGAAAGACAAGCCTCTCCAGGAAAAGTGGAAAGGACCCTATAACGTCCTGCTGATCTCCCATATAGCGGCAAAGATCGAGGGACACAAGAACTGGATCCCTCACTCTCGTCTGAAGGCAGTACCCACCCCCTCGTCAGCAGAACAGTGGACCGTCCAACCTGCTGACTCATCATCTAGTGACGATCTCGGGCTAAAGCTACTGTTTAAAAGACACAAATAGCGGGCACCTTAATGCTAAAATGGGCCCACCCAGGTACTGGAGACCCTGGCTTGGGAAGACTCTGGTGATAATTAATTGGGTAACATAGTTATTCTCTGTATTGGTATTTCCAAACTGTGCATATTGGGAGCATAACTCCTTTGTTTCGCTTGCGCACCATGTTGCTAATTTAACAAACCAGACTGATTGCTGGGTATGTGATGTAAGCAGTGTCAGGATGAGCTCCACCCTGACATCTGGTGGTGAGGTGTGGCAAGTTGTGGAAAAGAACTTCAGGGGCCGATCTCATTTGCATAAGCACACCCACCACGCCTAGAATGAGACCATAGCTGCCCAAATGGTCACTTTGGCTGCTGTGGGATCCCCAGTGTCTCTGTTATTGGGGCAGGAAGAATAAATTGTTATTACCCTGATTATGGGAACTGTGCTTGGAACTGTACATGGCCTTTTGTTATGATGGAGGGATTCACCATCAACTAAGTAGCACTCGCTAGGCAAGGGTCATGGGTTCCAAAACTGTGTGAAGGGAGAGAGGCTGGGGGCAAGTATTAATACTTGGTGGCATGGGCCCCTTGGTGAGGGCCTTACATGCTAATTGCACTTCCTCCTCTCTCCACTGTGGAATATCAGAGCTAATTTTGATTTCATTAGAAGTCTAGTTATAGGCTGCTGAGCTCACTTTGGGCTGACAGTGCACCAGCACTGGGGCTCCCCTACTACAAGCTGAATTCACCTAAGAGCTGAAATCACTGAGTGTTGTGTTAAGTAGTGGGGGAGCCTGAAGATATATTGTGGAGCAGTTTGCGGGACGGCTGGTGAAGCAGTTCGACGCGGAGCAGTGTGTGGATGGCAGGAGCTGCTTGTGGGCTGTGGAGCTGAGCGAAGGAGTTCGTGGGGCGGCTGGCGGAGCGGAGCGCAGCTGAGCGAAGGAGTCCGTGGGGCGGCTGGCGGAGCGGAGCGCAGCTGAGCGAAGGAGTCCGTGGGGCGGCTGGCGGAGCGGAGCGCAGCTGAGCGAAGGAGTTCGTGGGGCGGCTGGCGGAGCGGAGCGCAGCTGAGCGAAGGAGTTTGTGGGGCGGCTGGCGGAGCAGAGCGCTGCTATGGGGCTATGGGGCGGTCAGCTTCAGATCATGTAAGGTGCCTCTTACCCCCGTCCCATTTCCACCCAGGTTGGGAGGTAAAGCTCCGCAGATAAACTTTCGAATTCTGGGGCTGCCCTGACCAGGGACAGAGACTTTTGGGGCATTGGACTTTTGGGACTTTGGGTGATTTGGGGTTGCTGGACTCAAGAACCAAAGGGAAAAGGGCATGCCCCAATTTGCTTGGGGTGGGGTTTTTTTTGCTCATGGGTTGTGTTATGAATCCTGTTGGTGGTGTTTCCCCAACATAATGCCACATTGTTTCTCTCTGTTATTAAAAGGCTTTTGCTACACTCAGACTATGTGCTTGCGAGAGGGGAAGTATTGCCTCTTGGAGGCGCCCAGCGGGGGTGGTATATATTTGTCCCAGGTCACTGGGTGGGGGCTCAAGCCGGTTTGCATTGTGTTATTGGAATGGATCCCCTAGATATTGAACCCGGCCCTTGTTGCTGCCAACTCTGACGGGCAGAAGGGTTACATTGGTATTTCCAAACTGTGCATATTGGGAGCATAACTCCTTTGTTTCGCTTGCGCACCATGTTGCTAATTTAACAAACCAGACTGATTGCTGGGTATGTGCTCCAACTCCACTGTCCCCCAAAACGGGAATGCCCCTTGACATTCTGCCCTTGACCCTAGCAGAATTAGCCACCACCAAAGAGCAGGAAAGAACGGACTCGCCATTCTGGAATAAGACCTCTTTACAGCAAGCCACCTATCAGGACCAGGAGTATTCAGTTGCAGTACTCACTGAGGGAGTGTTATGTTTTACCTGAAACCAATCTGATCCCTATGGGCGTCCTGTGGGGAAAAGCTCTTGTGTTATTACACAGTGGGCTGATGGGTATTGGATAAAGACCAAAAGGGGAGGCCAACAGTGTGGGTGTAATGGTTCCTCCCCTTTTAGGGAAACTCTTACAAATACTCTTACCACAAAAGAAAGGTTTGGAAATATAACTTGCCGTCCAGTTAATATCTCCAATGTAGCAAGCCAATGGTGGGTTTGTAGTGGTTCCTATGGTGAGTGTAATTTGAACAGCATGATTAGAAACGCCCCCACTTGTACCCAATCAAAAAAAATAAGATGCCCCCTTAGGGGCATATAAATTGTTTAAAAAAGCAGCCAAAGCAGCCTTAAATATCCCAGGAATCCCCTTAAGAAACAGTCCTTACTGGGCCCTACAGGGTCACTATTTTGTATGTGGCCGAAAGGCTTACAAGGTGCTACCAGCCAACTGGACAGGTGGCTGTTATATAGCTCATGGAGTTCCTCATCTTTCCATAACTGCCACACTGCCCAAAGGAAAGATTAGAAATGCCCGAGACACCTCTGTTAAGTCACGAGAAAAGACTCTGCGGCGACTGCATTGGAGGGCAATATGAAGAATCTCCTCACAACTGAGAAGCTTGTAGGGTGCTCTGTACTGGGAATAGTGCACTGTTTACCGGGCCAGCCATGGCATGGATAGGCCGCTATACTATAAGGCTGCAGATGGTACTTGAGAAAGTGGCCTTAGAGTTAGAGGACTCAGTTAGTGATTTAGGGTCAGCAGTAAAAACATTAAATAAAGAGGTACAGCAGCTCAGGACATTTTCCCTCCAAAACAGGCTGGCTTTGGACTATCTCTTGGCATCCCAAGGAGGGGTTTGTGCCCTTGTCAGGCCCCGATGTTGTGTATATGTAAATGATAGCAGTTATGAGATCTATGAAAAGGTGGTACAGACTGAGGCCCATGCCCGAGCCGGAGCACAGGTTGCCTATACTGCCCCAGAGAACGATTGGTTGCAAACCTTGTTTTCAGGCTGGGGTTTGTCGTCTTGGCTTGGTGGTTTATTTAGCCTGCTATTGAAAATTCTCTTTTCTGTATTGCTTGTATTACTGGTATTATGCTGTGCAGTATCATGTGTTAGGACCCTTTTGCAAAAGTTAATAAGTCATTCTTTTCAGGGCTATCACAAAGTGCTTATGCAAAGTCATATTGTAAAGAAATAAGTAGCCCAAGTGAGAAAACTCAGAGCCAAGGTTGTTGAGTGTTCTCAAAGGGGAGAGTTGTTGGGGACACTGGGGCATGGCCACTAGATAACTCGAGGGGATGGAAGACCACGAGTGTCGATGAAGCCCCCTCGCACTAGGCCCAGGTGTCCTTGGCTCCCCCTCCCACCTGGAGGCACTCACAGCAGCTTTGCGTACTAGGCCCAAGTGTCCTTGGCCCCCCCCGCCTGGAGGCACACACAGCAGTTATGCTGAGAATCTGCAACAATATGTTGCAGAGTCAGACTGCCTGAAACTAAGCAAGGCCACACAGGGCAGATATGGAAGAACAATGCTGAATAAAGCAGCTTTATGTATAGTTTAATAAATGATACAGAGAACCAGGGAACTAGCTGGGAACTTTTCTTTTTGTGAATACAGACTGACATGGCTGCTACTCTGAAACCAGTAAATTCTTAGTTACACCAGCTTTATCTCAGGATCCATATATCTCTAACCACTCATCATTTATGCTGGAGAATGCTCCTTATTGCCACATCTATTTGCCTTATTTACATCAAATTATATTGAACTGAATAATTCCTGATCCACCAACCTGCCACTTCTGGCATTGGATAAGGCTATAGGTGTCTCCAGCTCATGAGAGAGTAAACAGCAGAAGGGCAGGAGCATGGAAGAAAGCTTTCTAAGCCATGGAGGGGTAGGTACTTAAAATTTTTTTATTAAAACTTATATATTATATTATATAAAAATACACAGGTTAAGAAATGAGTGTCTGTACATCTGGGTATAGTTACTACAATGGGGTGTGGACCTGTATGTGGAAAATGGGCAGGAATGTGTGGAAGATGGGTTGGAGGCATGTGTGCAAATGTAAGGCTAATGTTATAACCATAATAGAGATTTGATTTTGTGACATTCAGTCACTCAGGTATAATGCAAAATGTTAATTTGGTAGAGAGAATATATTTTCACTCTTAACTGTAATTAAAACGTTTTAACAGAGATTTTGCAAATGTTTTCTATAAACTTTGTTATAACTTCAAAAGTTCACTATTTGCTTTCTTCCCCCCCCCCCCATTTGCCTAATGTTTAACCCCTGTTTTCACATTTGGTTGTTTATTAACAGACTAAATAGGGTATTATTTATTAGCACATAACCCTCAAAGTAGCATTGCTCATTTTTCCAACATGGAAAACCATTTGTTGTTTTACATTTTATTGGCATTGATTCCTGTGCTTGAAACATCAGACTTTTTTATAACACCTTTCAGGAACATCAAGGTAAGTAACTAAAATCCACCAGGTAGCTACTGCTTCCATGATTCATGAACCACTGAATGCACTAGGATCTAGGGTGGCCAGATGTCCTGATTTTATCAGAACTGTTCTCATATTAGGGGCTTTGTCTTACATAGGATCCTATTACCTCCCATCCCTGTCGTAATTTTTCACACTTGATATCTCGTCACCCAACTAGGACCTTTGCTGTTGACTTCTAGGGACAGAGGATCAGACCTCAAGCAGACTGGGCAGGCATACACCTCCTGTGCTTCCTATTGAATCAGGTGTCCCTGCTGTTCTGCTGGATATGGTTGTTATGCCAGGCAGATAGGGTCCTTGTATACTTTTGAATGAACCAGGCAGGTTAAGCTGAGAGAACTCCCTCTGCTGCTGAACTTAACATGAAAATGGACACTTCCCTATCTGCTGAATTTATGAGGGAATTGAGACAGTTGATCATCTGTAGGGCTGCACAATGCTCCTGAGTCATCTATTGTAGAAACTTCTGTATTTCTATTTTTAAATCACTATCACTTTCCCTACTCATAACAACCTTCCTCTGTTTTTCTCTCCTTCCATGCCTCACCCAAATATAAAAAGATGTTTTCAAGGTTTTTGTTTTTACAGAGGTAAGATAATAACTGTAGCACCTGATTATTGCACCTGTAAAAATAAAACAAAATATTGGGGGCAAAAACCAACCAAAGAATAGTAGATATCAGAGACACAAAATATCTTTCTGGTGATCATGTCCATTACCTGGGTGCCAGGACAGAATTGTACCCTTCAGTGAATTTCATGACAATATGGCAGAGCTTCCACCACATTGCAAGGGACACTCTTTTATACTTAACTAGATCTCAGTGTAAGAAAATGCTTCATAATATTCAGTCTAAATATTTTTGCTCCATTTTGTGCCAGTACGCCTAACCACAAGAAACGATTTTTCTTCCTTCTCTGTATTTCCATGTTTCAATGACTTGTAGATGGTTATGGTAAGCTCCATTTGGTAGCACTGTGGCCTCAGGGTAGGGCAGAGTTAGACCACTTCATTTCCATTGACTGGTTGTATATACTTTAGCAAGTCTCAACCATTCTGTGCCTTAGTTTCCTTGTCTATAATGTTTATCCACCTTTTCAGAGTACTTTGAGATGTATGACTGAAAATGCTCTTGAAATGACATTATAATATTTTTATTGGACCAACTTCTGTTGGTCAGAGAGACAAGCTTTCGAGCTAACACAGAGTTCTTCTTCAGGTCTGGGAAACTAACCCAGCTACAACAATACTATATACAAGTTCCATTATTTAGTCATTATGTAACACAATTATAAAGTTGTACCTCTTTCCTGCTTCCTTCATAAATTAGATTCGCCCCTGACACATAATTGTTATTGTTCTCTGTATTTCTGCTCTAATGCTGAAACCTTTCTGAATTTAAGATGCCCACAACTCTATGCTATATTCCTGGTAAGGTACATGCAGAAGCTTGTAAAGAGTAGAGCTGATTGTCCACTGAGGTATGCCACTTTTATGAGGATATAATTCCATTGAAATAATGGAAATTCCTGTGTGGCATAGAGGTTCCTTCCCACCCCATTCCTGGCCCTGTGGAGTAGGGGGTATGGCCAGAGGGACAGGGTGAGACAGGAGCAGCTCTGTCCTCTGGTAATCGCCAACTGCCATTGGGGCCACAGTCAGACAGGTGTGATTTAGAGCAGCTCTCGGTCTGCTCTAACTTGGTCTTGGGGGCCAAACCAACCCAAGAATCAGAGGTGCCATAAAACTCCCTTTGCACCTCCACCACCTGCAGCTGGGCTAGGGGCACAAAGTAAAATTGTCAATGGCAAAGCTTCTACTGGATAGACAGCCTTGGAAATTGAAGTCCTCTGCTTATTCACAGCATGGGTAGCAGTGGTACAAGCTTCCTTACACTACCTTATTTATCAACTCAGCTTTGGAGGAATCTCATATAGGTGTGATGGGATTTCTGTTTTCATGGCCTAGAAACTTCTTGGAGGAGGAGAAGTATAGTTCTTACAGAAACTATGATAAAGATATGTGAACGTAACCCTTTTGCCTGGTGGAGTCGGCAGCAATAAGGGCTGGGTTCAATATCTAGGAGTTTCTCTGAACAAGATAAAATGGAACTGGATATCTGGGAAAAATAAACACCAACCCAAAATGCAATACTTCCCCACTCACAAGCACTGAGTCTGTGTATAACAAAAAAAAACTTAAAAGGAAAAGGGAACCCAGCATTAATTTTGGAAAACACCTCAGTCATGATATGAAAGCATGTAACCAGAAGGAAACACCCACCGCACAGTACGTTGGGCAGTCTCTTTCGCCTCAGTTTCCTATCTTGTGGTGTGACAGTCTAATGAACAAATGTCCATTTAATATGCCACTCGCCTTTCCCTCCACTGCATCCCATTCACACTTGGTTATCCATAGCCAGCAAAGACAGAGTTCAGAGCTGCATTCACCTGAGTTCACCTCTGACCCCTGTAATGGGGGGGGGGCAATTGAGCAATATCTCTGCTGCTGCTGCCGCTTGCCTCTGCAACTGGCTTGCTGCTGCTTTCTCTGCCACCACTTGCAACTGTAATTTGCTGCTGCACTCTCTCTACTACCATCACTTAGCCCAGCTCTTTGTGATTTCACTGGATAGTGGGGAACCTCTCTGCTGCCACCTTAGTTATTTTTCACTGCAACACTGTCCCCACACCAGTTCTAAGGCTTAGCCCCAAGACTTGCTCATCAGTGATTTCAGCTCTTGTAATCATGAACAGAAACAAGGACTCAGCTGAATCCAGTCAGCTCAGTCTTTAAACACTAGGGGGGGGGGGGGAATTTTAGGCAGAGTCCATATCCTCAGGAACACCTGTTCTCACACCCTCTCATTTTCACTGGGATTTAGCATCCCTACCTTCTGCTTAGCAAGTGAGGTTCAGTTTAGGGGATCAGAACAGGCTAGGTACAGTTCTGTTGCCCTTTACTCATACAATAAAGATAACTTTTCATTACCCCTGCATTCAGTACTAATGTGAGCTGTAACCCCAAACCAGCCAAAACTGAACCCCTTTTGCAAAGCAGTTCTGTCTGGTGAACACCTAGGCAGACTAGTTTGTCTGTGCAAATATGGTCTGTGCCTGACGTCTTTTTCCCCAGTTCATCACTAGATGTCAGGAGAAATCTCACTGAGACCCTGCCTACATGTGTAACAATAGTATAATTATGTAAAATTAAGTACAAACACCATTGTCCCTCTCTTATGAATCCACAATCAAAATTACTTAACTGGATACACTATAGAGCTGAAGGTTGTAAGTGACTCTAGGCAGGAAGACAAACATTTCATTGCGAAAGCAATAACTGTTTTGGTTTTGAGTGAAGTGGCAGAAGCAAAAAAAAAAAAAAAAAAAAGAATTCTTTGCCAGTGGAGTAGATTTTTTCACATGGCTCCAAGTATAAATCTAGTAGACAGGTCACCCAATTGGCTGTAATATAACCAAAGAACAGATTTTAAAAGTGTCTTGAAGCTCCTCACTCTCCCCCACCCCCATATGGAAATTCAAAGTCACTTGACATTTCAGAGTAATTCTAACTTTTCACTCCCTGGGAGTCTGTACCTCAGTGCATGACTTATAAAGTTGAAATCATTATTTGCAATGAGTGGGTGCATGTAATCTGTGATGTATGTTCAGAGGGCTATCGCCAGAACCTTCCACTTGGATAAAGCACTGAAGAAAGTTACAAGAGCAATGGTGGGAAATTTTTATGTGAATTGTATTAGAAGTAGTAGTAATAAAAGTTATTTATGTAATGCTTAACAGTTACACAGCGTGGGTCACATTCTCTGCTCCTTGTTCTAAGATAGATAAAACATGGGACAAAAGTCCAGGGATAGGAGAGACGAGATTATAGGCAAGAAGGTAGGGAGGATTCCTGAAAAATTGCTGAAGGAGGAATTTGATGAAGAAAAGCCACTCTTAATAGAAAGTGGAGATTATCTGTCTCAGGCACAGTGGGCAGCACAGTCAAAGGCATGAAGCTAATCCCATGAAAGAGACGAAGGCAGCGGTAAGACAAGGTGCTTTATGAGATTTGGGACTAACTACAAGGGTCTTTCCTTCCGTTGATTTGAAGGAAATTGAAATACTTGAATGAGAGTTGAATAGACCTGTAGGAAGCAAATTGAGGAGCAGGAGGAAATGGCCTGTGTTATGCAGGAGGTCAAACTAGATCATCATAATGATCCCACCTTGAAAATCTATGAAATGAAAACAGTTGTAAGTGGATCAAGATTAAATAGAGAGTGAGGACAAGGAGTTTGAATATGACATAGTCAGAAGCACTGAGGCAATGAAGCTATTGAATGAGAGATGTGAGAGACATGTTCAATGAGGAGAAAGGAAGAGGACTTTAACAGCGATATTTTGGATAGTGTAGAGAGGAGAGAGGGGAGAACTGGAAAAGGGCAGGTTACAGTTATCAAGGTGAAAGAGTTGTAGCAGTGAGGACAATAACAAAAGGGTGAATTTTGGTGATATAATGAGGTGACAGGACTTGAGAGTAAGTATGGGTTGATAGGTGAAGAGTCAAAGATGACACCGAGGCCATGAGACAGGAAGGATAGAGAGACGGAGAAGGGGGATGAGTAGGAAAGAAATTCAATTTTGGAAAGACTGAGTTTGAAATGGCATTTGGGCATTCATAAGTAGACATCTGAGTCACACCTGGAGAGGTGAGACTGAACAGAGGTATATATAGGAATCACTTGCATGGAGGTGGCAGTTGAGAACATAAGAGTAGTTGGGTTGCCAGAGAGACAGAGTAGGTAGAAATAAGATTCTAGCTGGAAAAAAAAGCATTTTCTAGTGGTTAGGGCATGAGCCTAGGAATTGTCTTCAAGTCTCTGTTCTGCCATGAACTTCTTCCTTTATAACCTTGGGCAAGTCACTTAGGTCCAGCTCCTCAAATGTATTTGGGCATCTAGTTCCCTACTGGTGGGTGACTAAATACCTTTGAGAATCTAGGTGTCTGACCCTCAGTTCTCCATTAGAAAAATGGGGCTAATAGCTTTGCCCTACCTCACAGGGATGCGTGTGTGAGGATAAATCAATTAAAGACTGTAGGGTGGTACTGTGGGGCATATCCATATCTTCAATAGTAATATGTTGGTTAAAATCTCAGTACATTTGCTTCCATGTTAGGTAGAGTGTATAAATACAAAAAGCCAGTTTTCCAAAAACAGAATATCACCAATGAGACTTTGAACCAAGAGAAAGAAGGAATTTGTAATCAAACTTCCTAGAGTTCATTTTGAAATAGTGGCCTTCCCTGACCTGTAAAATTGCCTTTTTTCTTATTTGCACAGCCTACCTACAGTGGGAGCAAATATACCGATTTAAAACAAACATTAATTTCTGGAAGCCTCTCTGTGTTTACATGCTTTCATAGTGACCTCATCCACCACCACTGTCCAGCAGAAATACTGTCACTTATAACAGTGGTGCACAAACTGGGGGGCATGCCCCTCCGTGAAGCACAAGAGGTTCTCTGGGCTGGGGGGGGGACACAAAGAAACTGGGATCCCACAGATCCTGCAGGACCTGCTGCCATAATAGCGGGAGTGGGATAAAAATAAAGCAAGTACTGCGGGGTGGGATGGAGCTGGATTAAAAAAACAAAACAAAACAAACACCAGTCCTCCTGCACTGCAGATAACGAACACCCTGGCCAGCAGCCACTGCTATCTGGCCACCCAGGTTTGAAGGCAGCGCTGCTTCCAGCAGCAGCACAGAGGTCAGGGATTACCTCAGATAACAAGTAACGGAGGGGTGCACAACAAATTCCGTGAATGGTAAAGGGAGGGCGCGACTGGAAAAGTTTGCGCACCACTGACTTGCAAGATGGTGTGAAAATTGTGGCCTGAAGCAGCACAAATATATGGACGAGTAAGCCTCAAGGATGTATACATGTATATCTAAATATTTTGGGTTTCACATAAGTAGCTAAAGTTCACAAATCCCCTTTCCCCCAGGGAGATTCCAAAAGGCCAAATTGTTCTCCATGTGGGAAATACCTACCTAAAGGCCCGGAAACTGAGTTCCCAAACATGGAGTTTCTCTCTGATCATGCCTTTAGGGGGACCAGGTTGTTCCCTGGGTGGAATGAAAAGGGATTCAACCCATGGATCTTGGGACACTTAGAGGTTCTTCAGTAATTTATACTTTGTGCAGCAGAGGGGAGCACATACAAACAGAAGTCTATGCTATACGTTAAGGACTGAAGAGACACCCTCTACACAAACAAAATCCACCACTACCACCAATCCAGGCTAGTACATGTGTCTCCTCTGTGTGGCATTTAAATTGTATTTAATTTTTTATTATAATTTCTCTTTCCCCTCTTTCTTTCAATTTATCTGTATTTGTTTTTCATTCTGTCCCCATCTTTGCTCCTTGTTCAGTGTCTCCTGAGCAAAAACATAAACCCAGCAACATTTGAGTTCTAACTTTCAAATCCACAGTTGTCGAGACCCATTATTAGCTAATCAGGACCGAAGGGTTTGGGGCTTTACAAACAGAATAAATGGGCCAGATCCTGAATGACTCATTCTTTTCTTGGGCAAAACTATTGTCTCCCACTGACTGCTCATATATACCCAGACTTAACTCCAGCACCCAATAATTTACGTAGAAATAACTTACCTAGCACATGGTACCAGAACACAAGGATGAATCAACCTTGAATTTACTAACTATGGGCTGGCTCTACACTGCTTACTCACACAAAACTCCCATTTGACTTGGAAGATGCTAAAGTGCTATATAGATGCTGAAGTGCTACCTAGATGCTAAGTAGGTTTATCTGTATGCAGATTCTTACAATAGTCATAAGACAATTTTTCAATTTCTTCTCTTTACAGAAGCGAAGTGCTGATGACTTGGTAAGTTCTCTTCTAATTTATAACAAAGGATATTGTACCAAATGAGGGTTTGTTTTTATCCAGGCTGCAGTGATGGATTCACATTTCAATTAATAAAGTACTCTTACTATTTTCAAGACTTCTGTCACACTATAATGAGCACAGCAAGAGTAATTGTTATTTCTAGGTACACATGGTAAATGTTGCGTGCTAGTTTGAGGTTTTTGGTTTAGGTAATCATAATATACAGTAATATCCCAAACTCAGAGTCAGTCAGGCTCTGTGCAGTAAAAAGAGAACAAACAAATAATAGCTAATCCCATTTTGTATTTCAAACAACAAAACTGTTTGGCATTGTTTCTATGCCTCTAACAGAAACATTTTATCTTCTTTTTAAGTATTTCCTTCAAGGAAGGCAAGTGGCTTTAAGGCTGATGCCCGTTGGCATTTAGACCCCAATTCAGTAGTCCATCCCACTTAAGCACAAATCTAAATACTTAGTGAATCAGCCAGGCTGCAGTCATCTATCTCCTCTCATCCCCAACCATAAGAATCCTGGGGCACTTCTAAATATTATTCTTGTGCAAAAGGTACATGTTGTTGCTGAAGAGTTACCTAAATAGTTGTATCTATCTATTTAGCTATGTACTTATATAGCCCCATCACCATAGTAACTGAGCATCTCCCAAGTATTTGAAAGAAATACAGGAACAATCTTCCTCCCTCATTACTTCCTTTCCAACTTGTAGAGGAAATAGCTCCTGTTTTAAGTGGTCCACAGGCCTTGTGAGGGATCTCTATTTAGGGAGTGAATTTTTCCCTTCAACTCAATTTCATTTCAGATTATCCTCCTTGATATTCTATCTGTGGCACTTTTATACAAAGGCACCTTCTAGGTGTGTGCTGCACAAGCCAGCCATTCAGCTGCTCGTTACAGCAATCATTGGTTTCATAAGCCAGAGGTATACTGTATTGTTGTGTCCACCCAATACTGAGCATGCACAGGAGTTATGGATGCAGTAAAAGAAAATTTCAAAGTGTTATAAATACTTGAAGGTAGGAGCTTATAGTAAGTGCCGACTCAACTCTAGAGATAGCATTTTGCTACTGAGCTTATAGTTACTGTTATTAGAATAATTATTTTCACATAGTAGCTTGATTATGGACAATATTAAAAACATCCAAGCAAACTTCATTGTACCCTAGTGGTCCTGAACAAATACAGAACTTGTTCTTTTCCATTATGCAGTGAAATGCTAGGACTCCTACTATGATTATTTCTGTTTTATTGAATTATTACTGATTTACACAGTGCTCAAATGTAACTGGTAGTTATTTTGCCATTTTATTCTCCAGATTGTCAATGGCATAGAAATCTACAGCATGAAAATTGACAGCAAAGTGACTTCCCGATTTGCCCACAATGTCATCACTAGCCGAGCAGTCAATCGTGCCAATGTGTCTAGGGAAGTGTTTTTTGATGTTGATCTGCCTAAGACAGCCTTCATTACCAATTTCAGCATGTGAGAAGAACTTCTATTTCTAGCATGGACTAAGACTGTATGGGTTTAATACAGAGAAATATAGACTAGCAGCATTAAGAATCTGAACTGAGATCTTTATTTTTATTTTACTATTAGGCTGATTTTTAAATGTTACATGGACAAAGTTAATGATACAAGTACAGATGCAGGGTATTTGTGGGACCTTCAGACAGTTGTGCATCTGTGGATAAGAACACTAATTTGCAATTTTTTTCTACCCTTCCACAGGGGCATAAAGGAAATTTCCAGAAATAACACTTGTTCAAACCTAGGATCTCTAGAAAGATGTTCCATTGCCTACAGTTTTCCCATCATGACATTATAACTTCAATTATCCCATTATTGTAGAAGCAATATTTGAACATAGTAGCTGAAAGCAGATGAAGGCCAGAAAATGGAGGAAAATATCACACCTTCTTGTCTTTAGTTACAATATGTCATCTGGTGTCATTGTTCAAAACATGATATTCACCATGCCATGGTATAGGAGTTTGCCAAAGATTTGAATAGTTGTTACCATCAGCCCAATATTGGGCTCATTTATTTATTTTCAGACGAGGAATCGGTCTTGATCTAGTAAGGTGTAGAACTCTTAACTCCAGCTGAAGTAACTGGAAATTGAAGGTGTTCATCACCTCACAGGAAGTGCTCAGCACTTGGCAAGATCAAGTCTAAAAACTGCTTGTTAGCAAACAAGATGATGAACAGAGAATAACCCATAATATTTTCATGTGTCAATACAAATCATTCACTAAATTAGATACTTTTTCCATCTGTAGGACAATTGATGGTGTTACCTATCCTGGGAATATAAAAGAAAAGGAAGTTGCAAAAAAGCAATATGAGAAGGCTGTGTCACGGGGACAGACTGCGGGTCTCGTCAGGTAAGAATGCTGATTTACAGTGGGCTTAAACCTTTCATTTCCATATTCCAGCATCCTATAGCTAAAAATGAAATTAGGAATGTATTTTATAGCCTCTGTTAAAAGTTCATACTTTATACGAAAAAAGGATATTGGTTATAATGTAATCATGTAAGAAATAGAGACATGACTTCTGATTGGTCAGGGGATATCCCTAATTGTGAAAGATTTAATTATGCAAAGTACATACTCATGTGATTAGTCCCACTCAGCTACCTGTGTAAATGCTTCTCAGTATGAGTCAGTGATAAAGAATGAGACCCAGAAATCTCATCTCTCTTATATTCATTTTTGTGGGCTAGACTATGCCTTGCTCTTGAGCAGGTGCACAATAGGAGAGAAGGGACAAGCAGCCTTTTTTCTTATTTGTAATTAGTTTAACATTTCTAGGGCTTCTGGGAGAAAAACTGAAAAGTTCACTGTTTCAGTCAACATTGCAGCAGCCAGCAAAGTCACTTTTGAACTCACCTATGAGGAATTGCTGAAGAGAAACTTTGGAAAATATGAGATGCTCATTAAAGTAAAACCAAAGCAGCTCGTCAATCACTTTGAGGTAAATGGCATTGTGAATTAAATTGTACCTTGCAGTAGTTACATTCTGTAGTTACAGAAACTCAAGATATATTGAAATCTCGTGCATCTTTTGGAATCTATGCATAACAGATGAAGCGGGTTACTGTGTTTATCCACAGCAGTTCACTATTGAGGGGAAGGCCCCCCAACCAATATCTTGTGGGCAATAGTGATTATGAACCAGGTTGAAAGCCTCAAACAATGTATTTTATTACTGGTTTGCATACATAAGCTTCGTTAGTTGAGACAAGGAATAAGCCCTACAAAAAATAGATTGGAGAGTGGGAAACTCATCAACACAACTGAGGACAGGATGAACGTGAGACACTCCTCTCACAAATGCCTTAATAGAATAGCCCAAGCTTTTATCAAACTGATGCCAAACAACGCTGCCTGAATTCACAGACACACACAAACCATACCCTAGGATTCAAACCAAGGTCTCTTTTGTGCCAGAGGTTATTTGAACACTCTCCTTATCTGCCCTGTTAAAATCTACCTGTAGTTCAATAGTTCTCTCATGTGTGCCCAGGAGATGCTTTAAAAATATATATTCTGAAACTGGTCATCAAAACATGCTTAAATCATTATATGCAGCACTTTGCACAAGACCAAAACCATATTGCAGCATAAACAAATGATAACCAGATATGGCCTCATGGTACTGGCAGTATGGTATTTTCCAAGGAAATGTGTGGTTCTTCAACATCTGACCCAAATCCTTGCAAGCAGTTAGTAAAATAGTAACTTGCAGTTGTGTTTCTTTTTTAAGTCTCCAGATGGAAGATAGGTAAGTCACATCTAACTACCTGAGGATTTCTGATTCAAACATGAATGCTGTTTTGCATTATAAAGGCAGATTTCCCCTTTACCAAGAAATTCCCTATTCTGCATATACAGTTTCTCCTTGTCCTCCATTTAAGTTGTTACAGTTGTGGGTTTATCTATGACAGTGTATTTTCAATGAACGTTTCAGATCCAGGCAAACATCTTTGAACCCCAAGGTATCAGTGAGCTGGAAGCACAAGGATCATTCATCACTAATGACTTGTCACAAGTTATTAAAAAATCTTTCTCAGGAAAAAAGGTACAATGGATAACAACCTTAGTAGACAATGAATTAGTTATATTTCTTCTGAATTCTAACAAAGTCAGATCACTATGAAATAATACGTCAGCACAATATACTAGGTTAATGCAAATATAAATGTACTATACTGGCCAGTAGTGGGGATGGATGGGATAATACAGCTCTTTTCCATCTCTATTTTCTATAAGGCCTCTCCTCCCAGGGCTGCTCTAAATCATGCCGTCTTATAACAGCCTTCTATGGATTATTACACTAGCACAGAATATCCAGGTGCTCTGGCCATGCCTTTTCTCTCCCTTCCTCCTAATAAAGCCCCTCAACAGGGGCCAGGAAAGGAGCTGACCTAGAGGAATTATACATGCTCTACATGAGCCAAAGGCGGAGTGGGTCCCTTTTCTCTCTGGCATCGCGGAATATTCTTTAGGGGCCAACTACAGCCCTTTTATGCCATTGAAGGTGATGTAAAGGGACCACAGCATAAGGAAGAATTCAGGAGATTGACTTTAAGTTGACCCTATTGCTTTTTAAAGCATTAAATGTGAGGAAACAGGGTTTTCGAGGCCCTGAAATTAAGCCTGAACCTATGGGTATTTCTGCTCTGACATCTACTTGTTGTTATTATTTGTGTAGCAAAGCAAAGACTCACTGGCACAGCGCCTCCTGCTGGTCGTCTTGGGAATTAGCTCTTCAGCTTATGGAGTGCCTCCTACTGGCGGGTGTCTCACCTGCCTCAGGCCCCATGTCCCTCCTGGACCCTGGTGACCTTTACCTCAGGGTTCTGCCCCAGGAGTACCCCCATGCTCTGGGTCTCCCCTCCCAGGGGAACCCCCAACCCTCTAAACCCACCTTGCCTCAGTGGCTACCGCCAGTCATCATCTAGCCCCCGCTCACTAGGGCAGACTGTGGTCTGTAATGGCCACTCATCATTGGCAAGGGGTTAGGACCAGCTGCCTCTTCCTATTCCCAGGCTGCACCTCTGTAGCCCCAGTACCCTTGTAGGCCTTTGCTAAGGCCTGTAGCCTGGAGGTTTACCAGGCTGGAGCTCCCCAGCTCCCTTTGCCCTATTCCCCAGCACTACTCTGCTTCAGATACCCTGCTACCAGGCAGCTAGCCCTTCCTACTCCAGGGCTAGAGTGAGACTCCTCCAACTCCTGGCCCCCAGCCCTCTTATCAGGACCAGCTGGGCCCTAACTGAGCTAGCCACAGCTGTGGCTGCTTCCCCAATCAGCCTAGCTTGGCTGTTTTTAACCCCTGTTCTCCAGGAGTGAGGCAGCCTCCCCACTACAATTTGTTATACATATTACAGTAGTACTTTAGGCCAGGGTCCCTTTGTGCAAGGTAGTGCACAGACAAAGGGGTGGTTCTTAGATAGGCAGGTGACTGACCCTTTTGCTGTTGTGCCCATGTGGGTAGAACTTGCTATCCATAAGCAGACACCTTGCATCCTACTTCCCCGCTTTCAAACAACATCTAAAATCATCACCTTTGCAGGAGAACTTTTTAGTATAATTGGTTTTGTATATTTGTATGATGATGTAGTTAATATTTTCATCTCTTTAACAGTTGCTGAGGAGAGGGCTTTATAATAATAATTTATTATTAATACATTTTTATTACCTTGTACAAACTCAGTTGCTCAGAATAATTAAATACTGACGTGGGTATACATAACTTATTTAAAATGGCATCTGTTTTATAAAACCCTGTTTTATCCTATGGACTTTCACATTTCTATACATACATTTGTCTAAAACACAAACCTTCTCATGTTTTGTATTTTACATTCATTTATTAAAGTTTGAGTCTAATGAGGGCGTCTGCTTTCAGGGCCATGTGTCTTTCAAGCCAACCATTGATCAACAGCGAACCTGTGCAAATTGTTCAACATCACTGTTGGATGGAGATTTTACAATAAAGTATGATGTGAAGAGAGACAGTCCAGGTGATTTACAGGTAAATTCAATACTTTAAAATTTCAGCTGGGCATGCTTAGTAAATTCAAGTCACATCTTTTTACACATCTTTTCTATTTTTCAGATTGTCAATGGATACTTTGTACACTTTTTTGCACCAACAAATCTTCCAAATTTCCCCAAAAATGTGGTTTTTGTAATAGACGTTAGTGGCTCAATGTATGGAATAGGAATACAACAGGTAATTGGTTACATTTACTACAAAGCAAGTCCTGGTGTGCAAGGTTCTAGGAAGCCTAGTACCTAGTGGAGGTACTAGACACTTCTTATCATGAGCAGGTGTTCAAAGACTCAGCCTACGCCAAAACTATAATCATGGATGTTTTCAAGCTATATTTTTATATCTTCAAAATTCTAAACCAAAATATCTATAAAAGGCCTCCCCTTGCTCTGGGTATCCTGTAAGTTAAAACACATGTATAATATTGTCTATTGTTTCCCTTTTCTATATCATTTGTACCCTCTTCCAGCTCTGGGTGATGGGAAGCACCTTACTATTAGAACTCCCCACTCCATTCTGATGCTCAGAATTTCTGTTTCTGCTGCTACATATCAAGACCCAGGCTTTGGTGCTTAAGATCTCCTCCCCTACACAAATGCTACTATTGCTTAGAACTAACCTCTCCCACTCAGCATAGGTGATGATTGTTCAAGTGATCCTATCATAGGGCCTTTTCATTTTCATCTCATCTACACAGATGTTATGCTGGTGTAACTCATTGACTTCACTGGAATTATTCCTAATTGACAAAAAGAAAAGGAGGACTTGTGGCACCTTAGAGACTAACAAATTTATTTGAGCATAAGCTTTCGTGAGCTACAGCTCACTTCATCGAATGCATTCAGTGGAAAATACAGTGGGGAGATTTATATACACAGAGAACATGAAACAAAGGATGTTACCATACACACTGTAAGGAGAGTGATCAGGTAAGGTGAGCTATTACCAGCAGGAGAGCGGGGGGTGCGGTGGGGTGGGAGAAAAACCTTTTGTAGTGATAATCAAGGTGGGCCATTTCCAGCAGTTGCCAAGAACATCTGAGGAACAGTGCGAGGTGGGGGGGAATAAACATGGGGAAATAGTTTTACTTTGTATAATGACCCATCCACTCCCAGTCTTTATTCAAGCCTAAGTTAATTGTATTCAGGTTGCAAATTAATTCCAATTCAGCAGTCTCTCGTTGGAGTCTGTTTTTGAAGTTTTTTTGTTGAAGAATTGCCACTTTTAGGTCTGTAATCGAGTGACCAAAGAGATTGAAGTGTTCTCCGACTGGTTTTTGAATGTTATAATTCTTGACGTCTGATTTGTGTCCATTTATTCTTTTATGTAGAGACTGTCCAGTTTGACCAATGTACATGGCAGAGGGGCATTGCTGGCACATGATGGCATATATCACATTGGTAGATGTGCAGGTGAACGAGTCGCTAATGTGATTGGGCCCTGTGATGGTGTCCCCTGAATCGATATGTGGACACAGTTGGCAACGGGCTTTGTTACAAGGATAGGTTTCTTGGGTTAGTGGTTCTGTTTTGTGGTGTGTGGTTGCTGGTGTGTGGTTGCTGGTTGTGGTGAGTGTTTGCTTCAGGTTGGGGAGCTGTCTGTAAGCAAGGACTGGCCTGTCTCCCAAGATCTGTGAGAGTGATGGGTCCTCCTTCAGGATAGATTGTAGATCCTTGATGATGCATTGGAGAGGTTTTAGTTGGTGGCTGAACTTTGTTCTCACCCATAACTATTTCACATTTGGGGACAATGTATACCTTCAAATCAGCGGCACTGCTATGGGTACCTGCATGGCCCCACAGTATGCCAACATTTTTATGGCGGACTTAGAACAACACTTCCTCAGCTCTCATCCCCTAACCCCTACTCTACTTGCGCTACATTGATGATGTCTTCATCATCTGGACCCATGGAAAAGAAGCCCTTGAGGAATTCCACCATGATTTCAACAATTTCCATCCCACTATCAACCTCAGCCTGGACCAGTCCACACAAGAGATCCACTTCCTGGACACTACGGTGCTAATAAGCGATGGTCACATAAACACCACCCTATACTGGAAATCTACTGACCGCTATTCCTACCTACATGCCTCCAGCTTTCATCCAGACCACACCACACGATCCATTGTCTACAGCCAAGCTCTACGGTACAACCACATTTGCTCCAACCCCTCAGACAGAGACAAACACCTACAAGATCTCTATCAAGCGTTCTTACAACTACAATACCCACATGCTGAAGTGAAGAAACAGATTGACAGAGCCAGAAGAGTACCCAGAAATTACCTACTACAGGACAGGCCCAACAAAGAAAATAACAGAACACCACTAGCCATCACCTTCAGCCCGCAACTAAAACTTCTCCAACGCATCATCAAGGATCTACAACCTATCCTGAAGGATGACCCATCACTCTCACAAATCTTGGGAGACAGGCAGGTCCTTGCTTACAGACAGCCCCCCAACCTGAAGCAAATACTTATCAACAACCACACACCACACAACAGAACCGCTAACCCAGGAACCTATCCTTGCAACAAAGCCCGTTGCCAATTGTGTCCACATATCTATTCAGGGGACACCATCATAGGGCCTAATCACATCAGTCACACTATCAGAGGCTCGTTCACCTGCACATCTACCAATGTGATATATGCCATCATGTGCCAGCAATGCCCCTCTGCCATGTACATTGGCCAAACTGGACAGTCTCTACGTAAAAGAATAAATGGACACAAATCAGACGTCAAGAATTATAACATTCAAAAACCAGTCGGAGAACACTTCAATCTCTTTGGTCACTCGATTACAGACCTAAAAGTGGCAATTCTTCAACAAAAAAACTTCAAAAACAGACTCCAACGAGAGACTGCTGAATTGGAATTAATTTGCAACCTGGATACAATTAACTTAGGCTTGAATAAAGACTGGGAGTGGATGGGTCATTACACAAAATAAAACTATTTCCCCATGTTTATTCCCCCTCCCCCCCACCCTGCTGTTCCTCAGACATTCTTGTCAACCGCTGGAAATGGCCCACCTTGATTATTGCTACAAAAGGTTTTTCTCCCCCCCCCCCCCCCCCGCTCTCCTGCTGGTAATAGCTCACCTTACCTGATCACTCTCCTTACAGTGTGTATGGTAACACCCATTGTTTCATGTTCTCTGTGTATATAAATTTCCCCACTGTATTTTCCACTGAATGCATCCGATGAAGTGAGCTGTAGCTCATGAAAGCTTCTGCTCAAATAAATTGGTTAGTCTCTAAGGTGCCACAAGTACTCCTTTTCTTTTTGCGGATACAGACTAACACGGCTGCTACTCTGAAACCTGTCCTAATTGACAGTGGCACAACTGAGACAGAATCAGGCCTGGAGTTTTTCACTACATGAATGTTCAGTGAAAAATCCTCAGAAACAATTCATGTAAAAGCTGTAGGCTTTCTTTTGTTATTCATTTGTTATTCATTTCATTGTTATTGTTATTTATTTGTTATTTGTGTAACCCACAGCAGTTTCATTCATTTAAACTTATGTTTATTTACTTATAGACAAGGGAAGCACTTCTTAAAATATTAGAGGATATTAGGGAAGATGACCACTTTAATTTCATACTGTTTGGTTCCAATGTACACATTTGGAAAGACAGATTAGTCAAAGCCACTGCTGAGAATCTGAAGAAAGCAAAGGACTTCGTTCGAGCTATTGGCACTCAAGGCAGTAAGTATTGTAGTAAACTTGCTATAGGTGGTACTTCAAATAAATATTGAAGAAGCTAATACCCAAATTCAGTATGAGAATGGAGTGCTGCAAGCTTTCATTCTAAAAATTTGTCTGGTTAAGAAGCACTACTATAGTTATATGTTTGTTTTCGGGTTCTGTGAAGGTTTTTGCAACCTTCAGAGAAAGAGCTGAATAACAGGCAAGTTTTAAGCAGAAATCCCAACCCCCCTACCTAAAAATAATGTGTGAATTCACCAGAGAGAGCAACATTCATGTTACTGGAATTAAAAATTGAGAGCTGCATCCTTCAGTCATCAGTGACTCTTATCACATAGGTCTGAAGCACATGGCCAGTGGTTAAAATTGACAATATTGCAGTCACACAGACAGTAAGTTCAGTCTCAAATCCCCAGCATTTCTGGGTGAGTCTGAGAAATACCCCCTATATACACACACACACACACACTTCTGTGTGCATGGGCACGCGTGCGCACACACACAAATCCATGACAACAGATGCCTGCTAACTGTGATCGCAGTACCAATTTTGCCAGCTCTCGTGACTTTTTTTGTAAGTCTCATGACATTTGATGATTTTCTTTAAAGCTCCAGCTCCTGGAGTCATGAAAATCTCAGCTTTCATTTTAAAAAAAGTAAAGTTTCCTAGCCCTCCTGGCTGTAGAAAAAAGTTAGAAAATGTGACCTGAGTGTAACCTAAAGAGAGAAAACCAGAAAGCAAAGAGAAAGAACTCAACATTTATTATTTTTAATCATCTCATGATTTGGAAGTCAATCTTATGATTTTTTGGAGCCTGACTCAAATTTTGGATGCTTGGGGTTAGTAATATTGCATTATGGTGCATGAGGCTGGCCTGAAGATTTTGGGAAGGATTACAAAGACAATTATTTGATGTTCGCCAAACTTAACTGATGTACTTCCTCTGCTGCCTGAAGTCTGTATTGTAGAGGCAAAACTCCCTTGGTGGCAGTCAAGCGAATTACAGCTTCAGCTCCTTCAGGAGCCTCCAGTGGTAGTAGATAGTACTGCTGTACGTCAGCCACACTACACAGTTTTATCGTTATTGGTGGGTCTTAGTCCCTAATAACCAGCTATTCTGGTAGAGGTTGCATTTGTGACAGAATTTCACAAGGAGTGTTCACAAGGTGCGAGTGAAGCTCCATATGTATTCCCCCTACCCTTCCATCACCTGCGCAAGGGCCTGCCCCAAGCTTGCCCTATATTACTAATGGGACATTCCTGAGGTTAGCATTAACCCAAAATATGATGTCCATTTTTTTCCTTATGTTAACTTGAAAAATCCAGGTTTTGTCAAATTTACTCATCCCCTGCCGTCAAAACCAAATCCTTTCACTGTAATGTGAAGTGTTTATGTGATGGATTTAAATGTCAGCTATAAATGGAGGCAAAATGTTAAGGGGCTGAAACTGCCTGAATTCAGTTATTACACTGTAGTGTATCAGGGGGTAGCCATGTTAGTCTGTATCCACAAAAACAACAAGGAGTCCGGTGGCACCTGAAAGTTTATGCCCAAATAAATCTGTTTGTCTTTAAGGTGCCACCAGACTCCTTGTTGTTTTCATACTGTAGTGATAATTCACTAGATTCCTACATTTCCACTCTACTCCGTGCTGATAAGGCCTCAAGGTCTAGTTCAGGGCACCACACTTCAGGAAGGATGTGGTCAAATTGGAGAAAGGCCAGAGGAGAGCAATATAAATGATTAAAGGTCTAGAAAACATGACCTTGAGGAAAGACTGAAAAAATTGGTTAGTTTAGTCAGGAGAAGAGAAGTCGGGGAGGGGAGATACGATAACAGTTTTCAAGAACACAAAAGGTTGCTACAAGGAGGAGGGAGAAAAATTGTTCTTGTTAACCTCTGAGAATAGGACAAGAAGCAATGGGCTTAAATAGCAGCAAGAGAAGTTTAGGTTGGACATTAGGAAAACTTCCTGTCAGGGTAGTTAAGCACTGGAATAAATTACCTAGGGAGGTTGTGGAATCTCCATCATTAGGGGTTTTTAAGAACAGGTTAGACAAACACCTGTTGCAGAGATCTAGATAATATTTAGTCCTGCCTTGAGTGCAGGAGACTGGACTAGAAGACCTCTTGAGGTCCCTTCCAGTTCTACATTTCTATAATTCTATAATAAATGAACAGTGTTTAACATAGAGCATAATAAGGTGCTAATTGATAGCCAACATGGATTTGTAAGAACAGATCATACCAGACCGATGTAATTTCCTTCTTTTACAGGGTAACAGCCTGGTGGATGCGGGGCAGGGGAAGCAGTATACGTGCTATATCTGGACTTTAGTAAGGCATTTGGCCCAGTCCCACGTGACATTATCATAAGCAAACTAGGGAAACTATGTCAACTTTCTAGCTATAAGGATAGTTAAGATCTGGAAGAAGCTTCCAAGGAAGGTCATGGAGACCCCATCATTGGAAATGTTTAAAAACAAGTTGGACAAACACCTGTCAGGGATGATCTAGCTCAGCAGTTCTCAAACTGGGGGTCGGAAGGTTATTACATAGGGGGTCACGAGCTGTCAGTCTCCACCTGCTTTGCCTCCAGCATTTATAATGGTGTTAAATATTTTAAAACGTGATTTTAATTTATAGGGGGGGTCTCACTCAGAGGCTTCCTATGTGAAAGGGGTCACCAATACAAAAGTTTGAGAACTACTGGTCTAGATTACTTGGTCCTGCCACAGCTTAGGGGGCTGGACTTGATGATTTATCAAGGTCTCTTCCAGCCCTTCATTTCTATGATTCTATGAAATATGGTCTCAATTAAATTATTATAAAGTGGATGCACAAGTGGTTGAAAAAACATACTCAGAGTAGTTATCAATGGCCGCTGTTAAACTGGGAGGACATATCAAGTGGGTCCTGCAGGGGTCTGTCTTGGGTCTGATACTAGTCATTATTTTCATTAATGGATGACGGAGTAGCGTGCATGCTTATAAAATTTGCAGATGACACCAAGCTGGGAGTGGTTGTAAGCACTTTGGAGGACAAGATTAGAATTTGAAATTATCTTAATAAATTGCAGAATTGGTCTGAAATCAACAAGATGAAATTCAGTAAAGAGAAGTGCACAACACTGCACTTAGGAAGGAAAAATACAAAATGAGGACTAACTGGCTGAAGAAGTGGTTTTTTACGCACGAAAGCTTATGCCCAAATAAATCTGTTAGTCTTTAAGGTGCCACCATACTCCTTGTTGTTTTTGTGGTTACAGACTAACACGGCTACCCCCTGTTACTAACTGGCTAGGCAGCAGAACTGCAGCAAAGGACCTGGGGGCCGTAGAGGAATCACAATTCGAATATGAGTTGATAGCATGATGCTTTTTCAAAAAAGGCAAATGTCACTCTGGGATGTATTAACAAGACACAGGAGATAATTGTTCAGCTCTATTCAGCACTGGTGAGGCCTCAGCTTTAGTAGTGTTTCCAGTTTTGGGCACTACAGTTTAAGAAAAAAGTTCACAAATTGGAGTGAGTCCAGAGGAGATCAACCAAAATGATGAAAGGTTTAGAAAAGCTGACCTATGGGGAAAGGTTGATAGAACTGGGCATGTTTAATCGATGAAACTGTCTTCAAATATGTGAAAGATTGTTATAAAGAGGATGATGATCAGTTCTTTTTCTCCACCAAAGGTAGGGCCAGAAGTAGTCCGCTTACTTTGCGGCAGGATTTAGATTAGACATTAGGAAAAACTTTCTAACACTAAGGATAGTTTAAGTACTGGAATAGGTTACTAAGTGAGGTTGTGGAATTGCAATAACTGGAGGTTCTTCTTCGAGTGCTTGCTCATATCGATTCCAATTAGGTGTGCGCAGGCCGCGTGCACGATCGTCGGAAGATTCCACTCGTTGGCTCAGGTGAGGCGCCCCCCGGAGTGGCATCTTCATGACGCCAGGTATATGCCCCAGCCGACCCAGCGCCTCCTCAGTTCCTTCTTACCGCCCATAACGGTCGTTGGAACTGTGGAGCGCAGCGTAGCTAATCTTCACTCTCCCTAGCATTCACTTTAGTACCTGTTAATAGTTTGTGATTAGTTGTTAATAATTACTTAGTATAGTTAGATAGTTTACTTAGTGGGGTGGAACAGGGTCTTCTCCCCTGTCCCCTGTCCTGGTACCGGGGCCCATGCCTGGGTCTCCAGGCTTCAAACCCTGCTCGGCTTGCTTGAAGTCGATGCCAACGGGAGACCCCCCACTCTTGCTTAAGGTGTCTGGGGGACTCCCCCCCAAGCAGACAAGTGCCGCATTTGCAAAGCCTTCAAGCCAAGGACCAAGAAGGAGAGGGACTTTAGACTGAAGCAGCTCCTTATGGAGGCGGTACTTAGCCCGATCCCTTCCTGTGCGCACCAGGACTCGGCGTCGTCTTCGGTGCGGAGTGCCCCTGTGGCACCGACTGGTCCGGCACCGCGTTCGGACTCTACTAAAGACTTGCGGCACCAGGTCCCCCCGGCACCTCCACCACCACAATGCCGCTCCCTATCTCCGGGCCCAAAGAAGAAGCAGCCCAAGCAGATGCCGACTGTTTTTTGTTTGTTGGTTCGTCAGCCATTGACACTTCCCACACCGCTGTTGGAGCCACGTCCATTGCTGGAGTGCACAGGACAAGTAACGGCTCCTGCACCGTCAACTCCAGCGCCACAAGGGCCGTTGAGTCCGGTGCATGTAAGCTCCCTGGTGCACACCGTGGTCGAGCTGAGGCTGGCCTCCACACCGAAGACCTTTTCGACAGCGCAGGACTTGATCACGCTCACAGAGCCGACTCCCCTGCAGCCAGCAACACCTCCGGTGCGGGCAGTGCCATCGAAGGGAAAACCGTCCCTCATACAACCACCATTGCCAAGTGAAGCAGGACGGCACCGGTCCTGGTCCCAATCTTGGTCCCAGCACCTTTCACGGTGTTGCTCGCAGTCCCGGCACCGGTCTTCTTCTCGGTGCCAATCGTACTCTCCACGCCACTCCAGCTCGCGGAGATCTGAATCGCAGTACGGCTGGTACTGATCGGATTCCTGGCATCGCTCCCGGTACCAGCCAGAGCTGCACTCGACCCGGAGCCAATCCTGGCACCGATCTCGCCAGAGGTTGCCATTGAGATCCAGATCAGGCTCCTGGTACTGATATGACCACAGGCACCGATCGACGTCTCGGTACCGTTCTGCATCACGCCACTGGTCCCCGGCACCGTACAGCACCGGGAAACTCTGCGCCAACACGTACGGCACCGCCTTGGCCATCTCGGACTGCCTCCACGTCATCATGCTCACAAGGTGGCCACCATGCCCAGGACCAGGGCGAGGAAGGTGCAGGCCAGTGGCTGGACGAAGGCCAGGACCTGGGCCAAGGACCTCCACAGTGGTCTTTTTGGACTCCCTAGGCATACCATCAGGTCCAAAGGGTTCCTTCGGGGGCTTCCCGTTCCACCCCTTCGGAGCCCCGAGTACTGGAGGCCACTGTGAATCCCCCACCCCTGGGGGGTTCTGAAGTGACTGCTCCAGTGCCAATACAGGCCAACGCCCCTAGCATGGTGGACCTTGGGCAACAAGTTCCTTCACAAGAGGACCTCACCCAGAATCCCTTAGTCTCAGGGTTATCTTCCTTGTCCTTGCCTGATGAGGCAGTGGCAGGGACTACAGTTTTGGGCCCTCTTCCTGTGGACCTCCACGCCCACCAGGAACTGCCCCTAAGGGTGACACGCAATATGAACCTCCAGGTAGAGGAGGTGGTGGAGGTAGAGGACTGGTGGTTGACACTCTGTCGGCGGAGGCACTGTCCAGAGTGGCCCTCCCAGTCATATGAACTACACAGGCCAATGCCAAGACAATCCGGCAGTTGCCAGCCTCTATTCCACCTATGGCCAAGGGGGTAGAAAGGAAGTACATTGTCCCCTCAAAGGAATATGAGTACCTCTATACGCACCCCCAACCGTGCTCCCTTGTCGTGGCTTCGGTCAACGAGAAAGAACAGCACGGTCAGCAGGCCCCGGCACCTAAATCAAAGGATGCTAGGTGCCTAGACTTGTTTGGGCCCAAGGTATACTCGGCTGGAGGCTTGCAGCTCAGGGTGGCCAACCAGCAGGCACTCCTGAGCGGATATGATTATAATTCTTGGCACTCGATGGAAAAATTCAAAGAGTTGGTTCCACAGGAGTCCAGAGAGAAATTTGGGGCTTTAGTAGAGGAGGGCAAAAAGGTGGCCAGAACCTCCCTACAAGCTTCTGGACGTGGCGGACTTGGCGGCTAGGACCCTGGCCTTGGGCATAGCCGTGCACCGCATCTCATGGCTGCAAGTCTCTGGCTTACCACCAGAGTTGCAGCAGACCCTCCAGGACCTGCCTTTTGATGGACAGAGCCTATTTTCCGAGAAGACTCAAGGCTGCAGAGTCTGAAGGACTCGAGAACTATCATGCGCTCTCTGGGAATGCATACCCCAGTAATGCAGAGAAGGCCCTTCAGACCACAGCCTCAGAGGTCCTACTCTCCCCCTTGGCCAAGACAGGACTTCTTTAGAAGACACAGCTGAGGTGGTAGAAGAAAACAAACTGGCCACCAAGCCAGCCAAGGCCAGGGCCCTCCCAAGCCATCAGCAGGGCCTCAGCAGAACTTTTGAAGGTGCACCCGAGGATGGAGCACCAGTCTCCATTCAGGATCCTTCCCCGCCTTCCAAGATCGTCTCTCCCATTTCCTCCATGCATGGTCTCACATAACATCAGACCGTTGGGTCCTACGCATGGTGGAAAGGGGTTTACTCCCTTCAATTTGCTTTCCCCTCTTCAGGGACCCTTCTCAAGAGCACCTCCTTCTACAGGAGGTCCAATCACTCCTAGCTGTGGGAGCGATAGAGGAGGTTCCAAGAGAGTCAAGGGGCAGGGGTTTTTACTCCTGCTACTTCCTAATCCCCAAGGCCTAGGGCGGGCTTCGGCCCATCCTGGACCTACGCGGACTCAACAAATTCATGATAAAGTTGAAGTTCCGCATGGGCTCACTAGGGACCATTATTCCTTCCTTAGATCCTGGAGACTGGTATGCCGCCCTTGACATGAAGGACACGTACTTCCACATTGCAATCTACCCAGCACACAGACACTTCCTTTGCTTTGTGGTCCATCAACAGCACTTTCAATTCACCGTCCTTCTTCTGGCCTGTCCATGGCCCCCAGCGTGTTTACCAAGTGCATGGCTGTTGTGGCTGCCTCCCTTTGTCGACAACGGATCCAAGTGTTCCCATAACTTGACAACTGGCTTATTCGGGGTCGCTCCAGGGATAAGGTGCAGTCTCATGTTCAGCTCACCATGAACATGTTCAATCGACTGGGCCTCCTGCTCAATGTCGCGAAATCCACTCTGGTGCCAACCCAGAGGATAGAATTCATAGGACCGGTCTTAGACTCAGGCCTAGCCTGAACACTTCTGCCGGAAGCATGCTTCCAATCCCTAGTGAACATCGTCCACAACCTGCAAAGCTTCCCGACCTCAACCGTGAAAACATGCCTATGCCTCCTGGGACACATGGCCTCTTGCATGTATGTGACCATGCACGCCAGGCTGCGACTACGTCCACTCCAAGCCTGGCTATCAACAGTATACTGCCCAGGTCGGGACAGCTTGAGCACGGTGGTTACCATCCCACCAGGGATATTAGCCTCTCTATGCTGGTGTCTGGACCCCAAATCAGTGTGCGAAGGGGTGCCATTTCACTCCCCACAGCCCTCCGTGTCCCTAGTCACGGATGCGTCATCCCTGGGATGGGGAGCCCACTTCAGGAACCTCCGTACACAGGGGCTATGGTTGGCAGGAGAGTTATCCCTGCACATCAACGTACGGGAACTCAGAGCAGTGCGCCTGGCATATCAAGCTTTCTGAGAGTGCATTCAAGGCCGTTGTGTTGCGGTCCTCACAGACAACACAACGGCCTTGTTTTACATCAACAAGCAAGGGGGAGCCTGGTCATCCCCCCTCTGTGAGGAGGCCACTCATCTGTGGGAATTCTGTATAGCCCACTCAATCCATCTGGTGGTGTCGTTTCTCCCAGGAGTCCAGAACACCTTAGCGGACCACCTCAGCAGATCATTCCAGGCTCACGAGAGGTCTGGTCGCCTGGACATCATCTACTCTGTCTTCCTGAAGTGGGGCTTTCCCCTGATAGACATATTTGCCTCTCGCGAGAATTGGAAATGCCAAATGTTCTGCTCTCTACAAGGACGCTCTCCGGGTTCCCTGTCGGACGCCTTCCTCATACAGTGGAAGGATCACTTGTACTACACCTTTCCTCCATTCCTGCTAGTCCACAGGGTCCTGCTCAAGCTGCGCAGGGACAGAGCCCATCAGATTTTGGTCACCCCGGCATGGCCCAGACAGCACTGGTGTACCACTCTCCTAGAGCTGTCGGTGGATACTCCAATTCCACTCCCGCTGTGGCCAGACCTGATCACTCAGGACCACAGACGACTCTGTCATCCCAACCTGCAATCTCTCCACCTCACAGCGTGGATGCTACATGGCTAACTCAATCTGAGCTGTGCTGCTCTCACTTGGTACAGCAAGTCCTTTTGGGTTGCAGGAAGCCCTCTACCAGGTCCACGTACTTAGCCAAGTGGAAGCGTTTTTCCTGCTGGAGCACTCAGTCATATGGCCCTGTTACAGGCGTCAATACCTATCATCTTGGACTACCTCCTGTCCTTAAAACAGCAGGGCTTGGCAATATCATCCATCAGAGTGCACCTGGCAGCTACTTCAGCTTTCCACCCGGGCAAAAATGGGCGTTCGGTCTTCTCCAATCCCATTCTCAGCAGATTTCTCAAGGGGTTGGAGCAGGGTTCCCACGAATTCGACAACTGGTCCCTATGTGGGATCTTAACCTGGTCCTCTCCAAACTCATGGCTGCCCTGTTCAAGCTGATGGCCACCTGCTTGCTCCTGTACCTTTCCTGGAAGACAGCCTTCCTCGTAGCTATGACCTCAGCGAAGCGTGTCTGAACTCAGGGCACTCACATCGGAACCACCGTATACGGTGTTCCATTAGGACAAGGTACAGCTGCGACCCCACCTGGCCTTCCTCCCTAAGGTGGTGTCTGCCTTCCATCTCAACCAGGACACCTTCCTCCCTGTCTTCTATCCGAAGCCGCACGCCTCTCGACGGGAACAACAGCTGCACTCCCTGGATGTTCGCAGGGCCCTCGCCTTCTACATTGAGCGAACGAAACCTTTCAGGAAAACATTGCAGCTGTTTGTTGCTGTGGCAGCAACCAGATGAAGGGCCCTCTGGTCTCCTCTAAGCACATCTCCTCCTGGATCACATCATGCATCCGTGTGTGCTATGACTTGGCTGGTGTCCCAGCTACGCACCTTACTGCCCACTCCACGCGGGCTCAGGCTTCATCTTCTGCTTTCCTGGCACACATACCCATACAGGAGATATGTAGGGTAGTAACTTGGTCCTCAGTGCATACCTTCGCCGCCCACTATGTGATAATTCAGCAGTCCAGGGGTGATGCTGCATTTGGTTCAGTGGTCCTTCACTCTGCGACATCTCACTCCGACCCCACCACCTAGGTAAGGCTTGGGAGTCACCTAATTGGAATCGATATGAGCAAGCACTTGAAGAAGAAAAGACAGTTACTCACCTTTGTAACTGTTGTTCTTCGAGATGTGTTGCTCATATCCATTCCAAACCTGCCCTCCTTCTCCTCTGTCAGGGTAGCCAGCAAGAAGGAACTGAGGGGGCGCTGGGTCAGCGGGGGCATATATCCGGCGCCATGAATGCGCCACTCCAGGGGGTGCCTCAGCCGACCCACTGAGTGTTGCTGGGGTAAAAATCTTCCAATGATCGTGCACGCACACCTAATTGGAATGGATATGAGCAACACATCTCGAAGAACAACAGTTACAAAGGTGAGTAACTGTCTTTTTTTAAGAACAGTTTAGAAAAACATCTGTCAGGGATGGTCTAGGTATACTTAATCCTGCCACGGCCTGTGGGGCTGGACGCTATGTCCTCCTGAGTTTCTTTCCTGCCCTATATTTCTATGAATCTATGATTAAAACATTTCTATTTTTGACCACAAGTTTTCAACCCTAATTTGTGTCTCTACATTGCAGTGACAAACCTACATGGTGGTTTAATGAAGGGAATTGAAATGCTGACTACAGCTTTTGAAACAAATTCTGTGCCCAAGAGAAGTGCATCTATAATTATCTTGTTAACGGATGGTCACCCCAATGAAGGTAGGTGTCTTGGTAAATGAAGCAAACAGTAAAGTGGACTTAAGCAGGTGAAGGAAAATAATTACTTCAGTTTTAGTTCACCATTCTTTAATTTCAGGAGACATGAGACCTGATTCACCACTGATTTCAATGGCATTACACTAAGGTTAAGCTGCTATAGCCGACTAGAGAATCAGGTCTTTGGTTTCAGTTTGTGATTCACTATCTACCACAAGTATATATACACTATATCTTTGGTGGTCTCATCCTACCCACAATTTTGCCACATTACTAAACCACCACCCAATTAGATATCATCCTTGCTATATTAAGAACATTTTCATTCGTGTAGCTAAATTAGTTCAGTTATGCAAACCGTTCAGTTATGCAAACCCACTGATGCAAACCGTTAATTTAGATGTCCTGCACTGATGGGAAGGGTATTTGTTAATTAAGCTAAACGGCTGTATGCCCTGCTTTGTGCTGGTGCAACATGTCTACATTATGGGTTTTTACTGGTGTAACTGAATAATTGTTATGATGGTGCACATTTTCTTTAATATAGAGTTTCATCTCTTGCTAATGAATAAACATGAGGAGTGGGATTCTTCCACCCATTCTGTGCCCTAATCACCATTGCACCAGGGCCCTCCTAAAGGTGGCACTAAAGGGGTAGAAGAGAATTTCCTGGGGGCATGCCAGGATGGGGCCAGAAGTTTGGAGGAGATCTCCATAATACATGCTACTCCCACTTGTGAAGTTGCCCATAAGCAAAGCAGCCACTCCCGGGATGTCATAACAGAACTCTACATGGGACTTCACTGAGTTATGCTGAGGGCTGCACCAGTCCCTGAACAACTCAGAATCCTGAAAGCACAAACGTGGCTTGTGTGTACTCTGCCTCTTGGTGAATCTTATTTATGGGGTTAATAAAGGGTTTTGGTTTTTTTTAAGGGAAGTCTGCCTTCTAAGTTAGACACTTGTATATACTTTGTCTAAAGTTAGTTTAGAATTAATGATGCCCAGAAAACATGATAGTCACACCCTGAAAAATCTAAATAAAAAATAACTAACCACATTTCATTCATTTTTTTTTGCTGTTTGCTATTGTTTTCATAAACAAAATCTTAAAGCCTATTTGTTTTGTATTATTTAATATGCAGGTGTATCAAACCTTCAGGAAATTCAAGCGAATGTAAAAAAAAACATTCAAGGAAGATACCCCTTATACAACCTGGCTTTTGGCTATGCTGTTGACTATAATTTTCTAGAAAAGATGGCACTAGAGAATAAAGGGGTGGCTCGTCGCATCTATCCAGATTCTGATTCAGCCATACAAATGGAGGTAAAACCATAACCATATAAATTAAGTCAATGATGGCAGTCACACTGATATTTCTGATGACATTTGCCTCCACTTTCAATGTAATTAAACAAAATATGACCAGGTGCTGGGGTGCTAGCTTTCCAGGTAACAGCTTTCTCCTTCTCTTGTAAATGTGCAAAGTGGAATGACTATAAATTGGGAGGCAGCATGGTCTAATGAAGAGTTTTGTTTATTTGTTAAGGTGTCAAGAGGTCTGTGGGCACAGGAGTGTCTATAAATTATATATTTATTAATTATAAGCTCCCCCTCTCTTCCCTCTAGGGTTTTTATGCGGAAGTAGCCAATCCCATGCTTACAGAAGTGAAGTTAAACTACCCTGAAAATGCAATATCTGACTTAACTCAAAACAATTTTAAGCACTATTATGATGGCTCTGAAATCGTGGTGGCTGGACGTATTACAGATAATGACCTGAACAGTTTGACTGCAGATGTGAAAGCTCAAGGTGTAAGTATGGGTCTATTGTGATTGTTTCAAACCTTTCTTTGCTACATAAAATGTCGGAATGTGGGAGATTCCAAATTTGGCAGTGCATAAGAATTCCCCAATATACCTTCATTCTATGAAAAAAAATATTGCAGAGTATGGAGAATTTAAATACACCAAAAGGCATGAAATTTATTTAGCTAAATTTTTCTTTGAATTACTCTGTCAATCTGGAGTAACTTTGTACAATATGTCCAATTTGAGTAAGTTAGTGTTGCTATGAGAACCTTAATGTTTACATCTCTTGATGATTTTTTTTGTCTTTGCATGGTTAGCCTTATTGTTTCATTAACATGGTATTTAATAGTTGAATGGAATAATCTGTGGCTTTTAACTTTGTATGCAAACTTTGTAAAAAGTACAATTCAAGATTCATCAGTATGACAGTATGAATATCTTGTTCTAATACAATATTGCTAAGTGAAAGCCAGATACCAGTCTTGCCACTTCCCCCCAAGAATTCTGGTGATTTGGTTTGCATGTGAAATTCATTTGTCCTCCAAAATAGTCTTTAATCCTTCGAGGAATACTTCCCATTCTCTAAGTCAATTGAATATTTGAAAGGCCTTCCAATGGAAATAGTACCTAATAGGAGCAAAATTCTAAGTGGACTAAAAATTATTTCCAGTCCTGGATTCCAGAACAATTTTAAAAAACCCAACACGAATGTACCACTTTCATACAGAGAATATTTATCAAATGTACAGTATCACTTGTATATGTACTGCGACACACATTGGTCCACTTCACATTACAATTATTATCATCTGAAACTAGATATATTTAAAATACAGAAATTGTGCTACCACTAGGCCAGCTACTATAGCTGTGTATGCACAGACCTGTTGCCATGTTAAATACACAGCATAAGCAATGTACAGGTAAATCCTGATTAACCAAATTTCAATGTTAATTTTGCAAATGTGTTCTGTCCCCATGTATATACTTCTAGCAGCTCAGGAGCTACTGAGCAAAGGCACTGATACTGACTTCTGAACCTGTGCAATTCTCAGTGCAGGATCATGAAGTTCATTAATTTACTGTAGATCCTCATTTTCCAAACCGTAGGTTATATGAAGATTTTGGATGTCTCCTGTGACCTCTGGATAGTCAGGGTTCAGTCATACCTGTCTGTTACAAAGAGAAATTTCTTTATTCCTAACAGGCAGAAAATGATGTGACATTTAGTGAACAAGCAGATGTCGAAGAAACGGCAAAAGCTCTCCAAGAACAGGAGTACATATTTGGGGATTACATTGAGAGGCTTTGGGCTTATCTCACCATCCAACAATTACTGGAAAAACGGTAACGAAATATAAATTAACAGTATCTGTGAAATAGCATGAAAACACTGGGCAGCTAATTGGCGATATCCATTACCCATGCGCAGAAAATTCAGAACTGTTTACCTAATTTACTTTCCATCACATAAATACACCCATGAGAAGGCCAAAAAATAGTATGTATTGTTTTTTCAAGTTTCAGAATAGGAGCCGTGTTAGTCTGTATCCACAAAAAGAACAGGAGTACTTGTGGCTCCTTATGCTTAAATTTATGCTCAAATAAATTTGTTAGTCTCTAAGGTGCCACAAGTACTCCTGTTCTTTTTTTTTTAAGTTAATTTTAAAGGAGAGCAAATACAGGATCAGACTGTGGCTACCTGCCCTGCCCCTCAGTGAAGTCAGGAGGAGTGCTCTCAAAAGGAAATGTGTATTTCTTTTCAGCAGAGAAATGGATAGCTTCATATTTTAGAGGGAGAATAAAATGCTTAATCCAGTGTTTAATGATTTGGCTTTGTAGAAAGTTTACGTTCTGATTCTCTCCCTTCATTCAGAACTGTAACTCAGGGAGAAGAAAAGGAAAACCTTACAGCGGAAGCCCTGGAGCTCTCTCTGAAATACAAGTTTGTGACACCTTTGACATCCATGGTGGTTACGAAGCCAGAAGATAATGAAGATAAAGCTGCAATTGCTGATAAACCGGTAGAAGGTACAGATATTTTCAGTTTTACTTTACTAAGGGAATTCAAATGACCATTTGACATTCCCTTAGAGAGGGGCTTTTCACACTGAAGCAGAGTTTCAAATATATATGCAAATATATTTTCCAAGCCATGCCCTCCTATGGCTAGTATAGCTTTCTTCTGTGCACCACACAGAATCATTTTCCTCCTTTAAACTCACTTCCATCAGTCCACCTTCAATTGCTACCCATTTGCCCATAAATTTAAAATATACTGTAAATTTGAAATCATGGTATATAAAAATACGAACATCTCAAAACAATAAATAAAACCAAGAAACACTTTTATCCTAAATAATCTAGACATGCTCAACTTCAGTTCACATCCCTTCCTCCTATACTTTTCTGTATATTGTTTTAATTCAGGACCAGATGCAGCAAGTTCTTACTCACATGAAGACAGAGTACTCTTGTAAGGTTTTGCATACTCAAGACATTTAGATAACTGAAGGGCAGGTATAATGTCTTCATGTTTGGAAAACACAATATACGTATATGATGCAATAGAAGAAAGTAGTCATTTAAAATTCAGATCCATTTATCTTTCCTTTGTTCTTGTTTGCTTTGTTAGTTATTAGCTATTGTTCATTAAATTATCATTCCCTCTTACAGCCTATTTTCTCCTACTTTAACCTATATGGCATGAAGAATGACTCTGTCCATCTTTAGTAAGCTGTACTGAGGAAATTAAGACAAGTACATTCCTTTTCAGTGCCTCAGCTATCACTTCACCACATACATTGCTCTGATTCTCCTCATTTGTCTCTTGTCCTTGGATTAAGTCCACCAAACCTTCCACAAAACACCCCAGCTGGACTTCCCCTCCACTAGCCTAATGGTTTTCCTTGCTTGCTTCCCAGCACTCTGACAGTTTCTTCACAAATCCCTGGCCTTCAGATGTGCTCCCAGCTGACCAACCTGCCCCTTCCAGACATACAAATGGGGTTACAGATTCAACCATAGTCATCAGCTCTTCGAGAAATATGAAGGGTCTCATCGCATATCATGAAAATTGCAACAGGGATATAAAATTGTCAAGGCAGCTTCATGAAAGTGAGACAGAGTAAAGCAATTGCCAGTATAACTATTCCCCCGGGCTAATATTAATTTTTCACATGCATAATTGATTCCAGATTTCTTGTCCCATATGTTAAACATTTTCTTTTCATTTGTTCCCCTTGCAGTTGGTTTACATTCACTCACATCAACAGCAAGAATATGGGCTTGAAATTTAAAATGCTACAAGAGTTATGTCTGAACCATCAAACCATATTTGATTTTTTTCTTCAGAATACCTAATTAAAATGGTGTTTCATATTAGAGCAGATTATCCAACTGTTTAACAGTATGCCTGAAACTAACAGTTAACTTTTTTTTTTATTATTATTATTTCGTATCCATCCCTGGTAACAGCTGAAGGTAAGTTTCAAATTCTATTTGTTTTACCCAATACTTCTGTCTCTTAGCACTGGTTGGGTATTAGTTGCTGAATCATCTATTTGACAAATTACACACTTTACAAAAAATAAAATTATCTGAGCAGTATTCTGAATGAATAATTCATAAATGTGTAAGAATTTTATGATTTTTTTCAAGCAGAATATTTGTAAATAATTGTTTTCATTGTTCACTCAGCTCCATCTGTCTTTGGAAATTGTAATGAACCTGTCATGGTAGACTCTAGGTGCCTAACACAAGCAAATAATAAGAATTGTTAGTTGCTTTACATGGGCAGGATCATTCACCGCCAGATACTTATATGGAGGAGACTCTTGGTCCACAGATTTCTCTCCTCTCACATGGAGGACGAGGGGTGTCAGTTGCTCATTCAGCACCAAGTCACCTCGTCCCCATAAAGGCTGCTCCATAAGTCTAGGATCCACATGGGAGAGGTGGAGGAGACTGACAAAGCAGTGGAGTGGGTAGAGTCAGACAGGATGTACACCATTCCCCCTCCAGCCACAGAGTTTACCAGGACAAGATGAGATAATATGTCTTTTCTGTGGACAGTCCCACAGCCCCCATGGGAATCCCCCAACACAGCCATGCTGTCAGAGAACAGGCATAGAAGCACTGGGCCTCCAGGCAGATGGTCTTGGCCTCTTAGAGATTCCTGGGGATCTGGCAGGTTTGGGGGCAGGCCCTGTGGTGGATGGAAAACACATGCCCTCAGCCAAATTGGTAAGGAATGGCAAAAGAGGATCCTCAGAAACAACCCCCCCACCCACCCCAACAGGTTTTACTTTTAGAGGAGATGGTCTGGCCTCAGGAATGGATTGTTGACTTTGCTTCTTCCAGGGGTTAAAGAAAAGGGCAGAATTTGGTCCATGTACTGTGTCTGCATCTATGCTACATAAAATCATAGAAATGTAGGGCTGGAAGGGACCTTGAGAAGTCATCTAGTCCATCCCCCTCAGAGAGGACGATGTGTACCTAGACCATCCTCGACAGGTGTTAGTCCAACTTATTCTTAAAAAACTCCAATGATGGGGATTCCACAGCCTCCCTTGGTAACCTGTTCTAGTTCTTAACTATCCTTTTCTTCAAATGTTTTTCCTAACCCACTTCCCCCCTCCCCTGCACTTCTGGGGATAGGCCAGATCTATGCTATTCATGGTAAGATTTTTTGTTTAAATGTCCCATGTAAGTTTCAACTTTGCTAGAGTAGTGTGGTTGTTTATCAATATTCATATCTATATTTGCTTCACTCCTATTCCCTAACTCTTAAGGGCTCCAATATTGTCGGAAAGCTCCCTTTGGATCTTATTAGTGCTGCTCTGCATGTTGGCCTGAGCAGATTTCTCAAAAGCTACACAAGATATTTCCTTTCTCGAAGAGTTGGGTTTGCCGTCCCTGGAATGCTTTCAGCTTGGGAAGCAAGGGATGATTCAGTATGTGTTTTCTAAACATCTAGAAATCTATAGACAAATGCAGGATATCTTTTATTTTTGTCTTTCATTTATCTGTCCTAATAATGTTTTGTTTCATTCACAGCAAGGGCTGCCCCAGGCACTCAATCATGTAAGTCATAATCTTGAATTTCTGAATGAACTAGAGTTGTCAAAGGAATCATTTCAGGCAACAAAAATGATCAGGCAGAGGGAAATTAGTTTGTCTGTGTTTTCACCTATATTTTAACAAACTCAACATAAAATGTAACTAAAGATTGAACAGTCATATACATCCATGTGATTTAGGGCTTGAGTCTTACAGCCGTGAAGCATCACAGATCAGGTTTCCACACCTTGCTAAAATATTCATCAGGAATCTCTGAGCCACACATTGGAATCACTGGAAGAGAGTTCCTTTGGTGCCTCAAGTGGAGAGCATCAGATCATGAAGACAATGTAAATGAGTTTGTCTATCCTGACGACACTTTGCCTGATTCAAGAGCAGCAGCAACTGTCACACTGCAGCTATAGCAAACAGTGTGTGTGTGTGTAGATAATCTCCCATGTACCTGAGAAAGACAGGAGAATCTTCTCCATTTGTTCTGCTTTTAGTCCTCTGCCTCCCTCTTCCAGCCTTAAGTACTCTCTCAGCCTGTCCTCTTCCAGACAAGAAATATCAGAGGAAATATCTTCACAACCTGTTTGTGATACCCAGTCATTCACAGAGAATAAACACAATTACTTCTAGTACCTGCTGAATCAGTAAATTGGAGACTGGGATTGACCCTTAAACCTGGGTTTTGCACATGGCAGTGCAGAGTAGTACCATCAAACCATAACCATTATGTATTAGAACTAGAATAGAAGTTAAGCTTTAACAAGTAATTTAAATTGTTAACATCCTACCTGTGTTGTAGATACAGTGTGCAAATTTTGATTTTAGTTCTAATAATCTTTGTTCTTTGTTTCTGTGCAGATCCAACACATTCTTATCAGTACAGTAGTCCTTCAGTCCCTTCCCTATATACTAGTGGTGAGTTTGTTTTAAATTTAATTTGCTCTACATTTCCCTTATTCTTTTATAACAGTCAGCCTTCACTGGTTTAATCCTTAACCTGGTCTTTCTTTCCACTCCTAAACCTCTTGACAATAACCCTTACTTTTCTCTTCTTTGTCTGAATGGTACTCACTCAGTCTCCTGCTTTCACCAGCATTTTTTTATGTCCCTCCTTGTTACTATCTCAAGAGAGCTTACTCGAGGCTAAGGGCTTACTTCTTGGTGAGCCACTTGGTGTAGCACTAGTATGTTAAATTTTAGTAGTTGGGTTATAGATTTTTTTCTTCACTTGTAGAATTTAAAAGTTTCATATTCAGAAGATCTTTCAATAGGGTCAATTCTATAAGTAAATTTTAGAAATTTTCCCAATTTGTTGCTCTCTTCCTAGCAGCAAGCCAGAGTACTGGGGTATATTATATTGGAAGTGTGGAAGAGTTAAAGCTATATAAACTCATGTCATATTGAACAGATGGACAAAACCAGGATTGTTTAGATTTTGCTAAACATTGTGGGTTAGCTTTTAGTTTTGCAAAAAAATGGGTGTTATATCCAGCTTCTCTTTATCTAGCCCCCCTAAATCTCTCTTCCCAGAAATTTATCTTTTTGGCATTTCTCTATTCGTGGAAACGTTTTGCAGGAATCAAATGATCTCTTAACTATACACATTAAGCTCAGCTGTATTCTTTGGTCTAATTCTAAGACTTTTTGCATTAGGATATCATGTTTTCCAAACAAAATTGCCTCTTATGTAAATGGCCTTGTAACTGGACACTCTTATCACAACACACACACTTATCACAACAAAACTATTTTGCTAAAACTCACATGTGTATTTGTTATCTTTGGTCCAGAAATCTCATTGGGTTCCAATTTCTCCTACCTCCAGCCCTCCACCAGTAAAATATGTTGATATTAGCTAGACACATTGCTAAATGTGGCTACTCTTTCATTCTAATCTCACTATTTCATTCTAATTTAAAAGTTGCTGTTCTAAAGGGGCAGTATAAATCAACAAAGAGGAGACATAATAATGTTTAATTAACTAGTTTTTGTTTGTACAGAACTTTTGAACATCTGCAACATTATATACATGCTAGTGATTGTTATTTACAGTTGATGGAGATCCGCACTTCATTATATCAGTGCCACAAAAAGAAGATGCCATTTGTTTCAATATCAATGAAGAGACTGGTGCAGTGCTAAATTTAATAAATGACCCAGTTACAGGTGAGTTTTTCATTCTTTAAATACAGTAAATCAGGATATTTACTCCATTTATAGGGCCCTTCTCTTCCTTGACACAATGTGAGCTTGTAACTTCCAGTGACATTAATGGGAGTTACACAGCTACAGCAAGGGAATACTCCATCACTTAGTGTAAAAGGTAAAGTGCACTGCACCATTAGTGTGAACATATTTTCACTTTTAGTAGGAAAAGGAACTTTTAGCCGTCCCCTCAGAGGAATTGTACAGGTATTATATGGCCCAGTGAATGGAACTAATGAGAATTCTAAAGAAGTAATGTTCGCCATAACTTGCCTGAAATACCTGGAAAAGGCTTAAAATGAGTGAGCGAGAATAATGGCTCAGACTTTTCATTCTCAACACTGAAGCTGCCGCTCAATACAAGTATAATCTTATTCCATATGCCCTGTAGGATGACCAGATGTCCCGATTTTATAGGGACAGTCCCGATTTTTGGGTCTTTTTCTTATATAGGCTCCTATTACTCCCCACCCTCTGTCCCAATTTTTCACATTTGCTGTCTGGTCACCCTGATGCCCTGGTCACTTATTCTTAGTGAATTCCCGTTCAACAGATGACTCCAGGCCAGATTCTCCATTGCATTATAGCTCTTACATGCTGCTCTGGACCACAATAAATAAGATCACAATTCTGATGTGATTCTGAACTGATTTATTTTCTCAAATTTAGTTTTTCCATGTCATTCCTTGACATATGCTGACCAGAATCTTTCCTTTTTAAATTTTAGGCATCAGAGTCAATGGGCAGCTTATTGGAGATAAGAGAGTGAGCAGTGATGCAAAGATCCAAAACACATATTTTGGAAAACTTGGGATTGAAAATAAGCAGCTGGAATTAAAACTAGAAGTAACTCCTGAGAAAATAACCCTCCAGAAGGGCAGAAAGAAGACAGTTTTCACCTGGCTTGATACAGTCACCCTGCGACAAGAAGGGTATCACAAATACCAGAATCATTCAAGAATTTTCAAATTTGTGAAAATGCTATTGTTCACTAAAGAGTAAAGCTGAGTGAAATTTTTCATCTGAAACTTTTTTGGTGGAAAATCCAGATTCAACAACAGCACATGTTTTGTAAAAGCCAGTTTTGCTGAATTGTTTCAGTCAACTTTTTTTTTTTTAATTCAGGGGGGAAAAACAAAAACCTTCATTTTGACATTTTTCTTTATGAAATGTTTCAAATTTTCAGTTCTAAATGACTTTTTGTTTCACAATTTCCTTTAATTTTATTAAAAATCAATCATAAACATTTTAAAATGGTCAAAATTGAAATGTTTCATTTAGAAAAATGTCAAAATGAAACATTTCATTTGACCAGAAATAATTTTTTTTACTTTTTGATTTGCCAAAAATTTTGAAAAATTTCACTTTCAGACAGACCCCAAACTTGTATTTTATTTTACTTTTTGGAATTATCAAAGAACTGAAAAACCTGTTATTTGCACAGCTCTACTAAAATTTAGGATACATTTTATGAACATGCAAAGGATAAGCTGAACACTCTAATACCGGTTCAAATCCTGCTAGATTCTGCTCTCAGCTTTACTGTGTAAATATAGAGTAACTATCATTAAATTTCTCTGGATTTACAATAATAAATGAGAGCAGAATTTTCCCCTTACGTAAAACAGGATTTACCCAATACTACAATGACTAACAATCTTTAAGAGATAAATAACAAGGTGTGGTCTATTCTATATATAAATTGTCAGAGTTTTAAGTTTCACAAAAATTTTGCTCAAAGACAAAACAGATATATTATAACAAACATCTTTTCAGAAATGGAAATCATGCCATTTATAGGTAGAGGAATCATAATGTCTCTTCTGTTGTGTGTATATATATATATATAAATAAAACTAGTTAGGGCCTAATTCTCCACCTACTTGCTCAGTGTGGAGTTATTTATACCAGGCACCAGATCAGAATGGCAGTATTTTTTTATGCAGTTTGTACAGATATAAATGACTACCCAAGATACAAAATACTGGACAATCAGCTGCTGTTTTTAGATTAGCTTCAACATTCACAGCCCTACCTCTTTAAATTTTCACTAGGTACTTTGAGTAAAAGTCTCGTCTCAGAACAAAGGGAAGATCAACTTCAATGTTCTGCTCTCCTCTGATGCACAGCTAGAGCCTGTTAGAACTGCACAGTAGAGAGAGCAGGACAGCAAAAACACAATCTGCCCTGTGCATTTAATATTTTTATTATGGTAATGCCCAAAGAACTTAATCAGGATTGGAGCTTCATTTTTACTAGCATTGACAGAGAAGGTGGGTGAGATAATATCTTTTATTGGACCAACTTCTGTTGGTGAGAGAGGGACACTTTCGAGCCACACTGTGAGAGCTTGTCTTTCTCACCAACAGAAGCTGATCCAGTAAAATATATTACCTCACCCACCTTGTCTGTCTGATATCCTGGGACTGACATGACTACAACTACACTGCATATAACATTGATGACACAGTCTGGAGAGTTTACTGTCTTAGTTCAGACAGTCAAAGGGGAGGGAGTAGTGGCACACAGCATTCAAGGAAAGTGGTGATGAAAGGCATACATTTTATTAATAAACAAATACATAGGCATACTATTAGGGTGACCAGATAGAAAGTGTGAAAAATTGGGACGGGGGTGGAGGGCAATAAGTGCCTATGTAAGAAAAAGCCCCCAAAGTCGGGACTGTCCCTATAAAATCGGGACATCTGGTCACCCAACATACTATATCCAGTTGTGTCTCAGCCTATCCATTATTATGTGGCCAGTTCTAGTAGGTGTTTCAGTAGAAGTGGCTTGCAAAGAGATTTGAAAGTAAGGGATTAGCCTTCTCTAAGATATTTTTGCACTCAGTCTCAATACTACACACACACAGTCAGGCTACGTGCTGAAATCTTTTCTTGTTTGCCAGACAGTTTTCCTTTCTCAAGTCCTTCATCATCTCTAGTAATTCTGTTATTGTTCACAATAATGACACCAAGAAACATAAGATTTCTTAATTATGGTTTCATTTTTCCCTAGTCTAACTGTGATAATCAACAGGAAAAAAAATCTGGTGCTTTCAATGGGAGATGGTGCATCATTTGTTATTGTTTTGCACCAAGTATGGAAGAAGCATCCTCTACACCAGGACTTCCTAGGATTGTATACGCTGGATAGTCACAAGCTGTCTGAACGTACCCATGGCTTATTAGGTATGAATTGACATAAGGCCTTGTGGGGTCAGACTCTTCAAAGCTTTATTAACTATTTTTCTTATTCCTTTTCCCAGTGCTTAAACTCACTCACTTGCCCTCACTGGACTCTCAGATCCACCTTAAGGTCTGCCTAATACCCATCTACAGACTTGTTTTCTTTATTGCACCAACTATCTCAAACTCTTGGAAAAGTGTTTGTTTTAGTTTGATCATCATTTTACACCTAGAGATAGGCACTATTAAAATACCCATTACTCACTGTACAGCCAAAATCTGCCAATTCTCTGTGCATGCATCCACACTAGAAAAAAGGTATATTTTTACCTTGCAAATATCTTGACCAGCTAACAGATGTTAAACCCAGAAACTGCCTTGTCTTCACCTGGGTTTTGCCTCAAGTTAGCTAATATGGTAAGAACACACATTTTTTCCCCCATAGTGAAGACAAGGCCCTGATTTCATGTTCAACAGTCATTCTGGGGATAAAGTAAGTGAGCGGCACACAGTCAATTCAATGTACCCTTTCTAAACACATGCACATCATGCATCATTTGAAAGCTTATTATGTCTACTTTATGATGTGGAGCTATCATGTGGTGCCATTACCATAGAAACAGGAATAAAAAATGATACCATCAACGTGTTAAAATGACCACTTCAAAATATTTGCATTTGTTTCTGTTAGCTTAATGACTCTGTTAGCTTACTGTATTATTTCAAAACAAAATTGGATTCCTTTGGGACCTCAAAACATCACAATCTAATAATAAATATGTACAGGTATAACTGAATTGTAATATCCCTGGTAACATTTCTAGTCATCATCATTAGCTCCTGTGCGGCTGAAGCCCCGAATCCTAAGCCCCGGTACCTCCTGCAGGGCTGACACCCCAAAACCCAAGCCCTGGCGCCTCCCATGAGTTTGAAAATGTTTACCAGAGTTCTACTCCGGTGGGCTCCGGATGAAGTTAAAACAATTTAGACTTGCCTTGCCCATGCTGTGCATGGAATGAAATTGCAGAACCATAGTGGTTTTACTAATCTTGCCTGTAACTTGCTAGTGGCATATCTTGCCGTTTCTATATCTGAGGGAGGTAGGGCTTCATATCTTTGTAGCAGCTTGGAGAGGAGAAGAGCCTTCTTGTACATAAGATCATTGTCTATCTCTTCAATGAGCTGATAAAATGCAGCATGATAAGGTGATTGTACTGTTGCAGTGTAACTAGTTGGTTTTACTTTAAGATTTGTTTTACTCAAGCAGGAAAGAAAGAAAGAGTGGAGTGATAATCTTAGCAATCAAGTCTGCCATAGCTATTCTGTGCAACATGTGATCAGCTCCTCTTTGAAGTGCTGCTTTCCTTAGTTTGGTTGCTCCGTCATGTGTCTGTTTTATGAAGTTTCTTGTCTTTCTTGTGTGTTTTTTGTCTCAAGCAAACTATACAACAGGACCCAGTGCTGGAGGATGAGCTTTCTCTGGTGGCTATAGAAACATGTGAATATGATGCTTTCTGGTCAGATTCAGAGTCTCATTCAATAGCAGCCAATACAATTCATCTCTCCTGGCTTCTGATGCCCGCATCCCAGAATTCTGTCCAGCACTGGTGGCTTTTGACAGTTTTGCATTTTTTTGATTTTCTTGACAAATAACACATTTTTCAAAGTTTGTGGAGAACTTTTTCTCTTTGATGTAAGCTTTAAGCTCCTTATGTCCTCAATGTCTTCATGTACTGTAACTTCCCCATAGAGATAAAACTCCCAAAGCAGCATTGTTAGCATTACCACCACTAATGCCCACTATTTTTCATTTTGTACAAGTATACAGAAGTGTGCTAAATTAGATCTATATGTTAGTATCAAAATTGCCATTTTTGTTTATTGAGCACTTTGATTGAAGTCCAGTAGGAAGTTGTGTAGTGTCATCTCCAACACTAATACTGACCTGTGCATAAGTGTCACTGAATTAAAAATTGAATTAAAAAGCTACAAAGACAAAAGCTTTATATTAGGAATTCATGTACAGTTACATCTCCCCACTCTGCAGCACAAACTGTGGCATGCAATCTACTGATACTGGAGAACAACCTTCAGAGTGAGGCTGATCTGCTCAGCAAATTTCAGTTGAAAATATAGAAAACTATTATAATCACTTGTGAGATACTTTGACAATTAATAATATGTGATGTGAAAACATTTCATATTAGTATACTGCAAAATGCTGATATTTGCCATTTTTGCCACATGCTAAACAGATGAATCATTTCTGAAAAAAAATACTTGCCCATGCAAAAGCATTAAACATCTTGCAATACATTGTTGTGTGGTAGCTTTGACCAATGAACACCACAGTAAGGTGTTGAAATTAACTTAGACAGTAAAAACTGTAGTAGTAGTAATGTTGCAGTATTGCTGGAACTGTGAAAAAAATGACACGCTCATTTTGGATACCATTGTTTACCTCACTTACAGGCTTATGGCACCACTTGACAGCTCCACATTGTACCTCATCGAACATAAATAAAATAAGATTTCAAATGATATATGGTGTAGGGTGGGTACGTTAAACTCCAAAAATTTGGCTCTTTTTGGAGAATTGCTGAATACTTAAAGGCACAGCACCACTGAATCATATTTTCTGCCAGTGTAATATCTTTATTGGGATGCATTATCAGTTGGAAGCACTACTGTGTGTTCAAGAATTATGTAAACTCCTGCCAGTTTTCCCTTGCAGGTTTAGGTTGAGGGTAACAAGCTTGTATTCCTAATAGGTCAGTGAGTTTGCTGATGGTGGAAGGGTAATGAACTATTACAGATGTAGGCTCTACATTTTTTTGCACCTATATTTGGAATCTCAAAAAAAATCATCAATGGTGATGTATATTACATGTTGGTAAGCCAGTGTGTTAGGTGATGTAATTTACAAGCCAGTGGGGCTCTATAGCAAGAAAATGCTAACAGTAGGAGGTTAGATAAGGTAGGACAGGGTTTTTCAAAGTTAGGGTCATGGCACATCAGGCACTTGGTTGCTCTGGTCAGCACCGCCGACCGGGACATTAAAGTCCCATCGGTGGTGCTGCCCAGCTAAGGCAGGCTAGTGCCTACCTGTTCCAACACTGCGTTGCGCCCCGGAAGCGGCCAGCAGCAGGTCCAATACCACTGCCCCCACCTTGAGCACCGGCTTCTCACTCCCATTGCCTGCTGGTGAGAGTCGCATGAAGCCCCTTGCGCGCCTCTGCCTAGGAGCCAGACCTGCTGCTGGCTGCTTCCAGGGCACAATGCGGTCTGTGGTGCCAGGACAGGCGGGAAGCCTGCCTCTGCACCTCGGCTGCGCTGCTGACTGGGAGCCGCCAGAGATAAGTCCGCACCCCAACCCCACACCCCAATCCACTGTCCCAGCCCTGAGTCCCCCCATTGGGTTGCAGGCATCAACAATTTTCTTCAACTGGGTCCCCAGAAAAAAAGTTTGAAAATCACTAAGGGCATTATTCGCTGTACTTGCTACTGTCCCTTTGGTATTTTAAGTTACAGGATCCTACAGGCACACTGACATAGCCTGGTTTATATCAGCTCACTGGCATGTATCTCACAGTATCATTTATATCATCACTGAGTTTGGCCTTGTATTTTATTAAATAAACTACAATTATGTCTGTTTGTTATCTAACATTTGTGAAAACGCTCTAGTTATCCTACACCAGCCATATAATAGTTTTACACAAACAGTGCAACACAGTGCAGAAGAAGAAGCAGCAGCAGCAGCAAATTCTGCCAGAAGCGTGCACATGCAATTGGAATTCAGAAATTATACCAAACAGTTTTCTGAGCTCAATTGTGTTCAAGTTTACTGTGGCTGTACAATACATGTATTTATTGTTGAATAAAAGCAGTAGGTGCTTGGATGAGACTTCCAACCAATACAGCTGAACAGCAAACAAGGTGACCATGAAGAATTTATGAAGGGAGATTAAAAGAGAGAAATTTTACCATGTATGCTTGAGTTAGGACACAATTTATGGAGAAAGGGGGCTGAAATAAAATCCCTAATCTAAGCAGCCCAAAACTAATTTACATGAATCAAATAATATAAAGATTATTGGCAACTCAATTTTCAGTTGTGAGGCTCTACAGCTGTTCAAACAAAATGGTCTTGTACATGAAACATCTTTTTGAAGATTTGATTTGCATAGCTAGACAGCACTTTGTCCAACCCCATCCATTTTTGCATAGTACTAATCACATTTCATGAAGCTGTATGCCCAGATTGGCTTCCTTTAACACAAGTCACTGAAAATTTAGACACAGATGGATGGAAGATACTGTAGAAGAGTAAAGGATTATTAATTATTAAATAGATATTATACAGAATACAAAACATATAATACTTAAGTTGGCCTGAAAGTTAGTATTTGCTTATGCAAAATCAGTGTATTCACAAATTGTGTGGATGCATATTTGACATTCTGCTGAAAATTTGGCCCTGTATACCTAGATCCTTAGGAGAGCCTGAAAAATCAACGTAGGAGCTTAAATGATTTTTTTAATGCACACCACAGGCATGAAATGTTAACAGTTGATATTGTTTCTCATTTTTAGGGCAATTTTTCCACCACATTGACTTTAATATACTTGAAATCCATCCTGGGTCTGATTCCAAGAAACCAGATGCTACAATTGTGATCAAAAACAATAAACTGACAGTAACTAGGTAAATTATAATCAAGTCCTTAGAAAATATTACCTTATCTACTTGTAGCTTGTGCATTGTTATTTACATAGTTATGTGTTTTCTATTTCAGGGGCTGGCAGAAAGATTACAGAAAAGATCCCAAGCATGGCATTGATATCCCTTGCTGGTTTGTTCATAACAATGGAGCAGGGCTGATTGATGGAGTTCACACAGACTATATTGTTTCCAATATATTTGACACAACTGTAAATTAATCCTCAGATGTGTGTTTAGAGAACATTTTTCTGAATGAGTTATGCTTTCTAATAATCAGCTATTAAATTATAGGTTTCAGTGTAGCAGCCGTGTTAGTCTGTATTCGCAAAAAGAAAAGGAGGACTTGTGGCACCTTAGAGACTAACCAATTTATTTGAGCATAAGCTTTCGTGAGCTACAGCTCACTTCATCGGATGCATTCAGTGGAACTGAATGCATCCGATGAAGTCACTGAATGCATCCGATGAAGTGAGCTGTAGCTCACGAAAGCTTATGCTCAAATAAATTGGTTAGTCTCTAAGGTGCCACAAGTACTCCTTTCCTTTTTATTAAATTATAGTAAGCTTACAGAATTGGTGTGTTGGTTGGCAATACTATCACATAACCAATTCTAGGGAATCAGGCTAGTTTATGTGTGATCAGTTCTTGAATGCAAAATAGCTGTTCTGTTTGCCTAAACAGGCATCACGCAACCAATATCTACAAAATCATTCTATTTCATCACATAAACCAAATATAGATGTTTTTTATTAAATTAATTTACAAGCTTTATAATTCCTCTCTGTAAATATAGAAGAAACATTTAATTCAAGTACTTGAGTCTCAAAAGTTTTAAATAAAAGCATCAAAACTTGCTGTCTTATTCAGTCATTCCAACTGCCATCCAACAAGGCATAGATTCCAGAATATGAGGTAAATGAATTATCTGCAGCATAACAGAGCATCTGACACTTCTGATCAGATAGACCAGACCTTATTTTCAAGAGAATTCATACCTTTGTAGAACTATTTGTGTACTTGATTGTATTGTGCAGCATGCTGGTGTACCACCACATTCCTGGATGGGTCACTGGCAGCAAGGTTTGAAGCTCGGAATTTTGGATTTTAAAGCATGAATCACTATTACCTGAACTGAAAAATTCAGTTCTGATAGCCAATCTGTATCAGGCTCATCAGCCTCTGAATGTGACCCAGCCACCACTACAGCAGGTCAAAAATAGGCCTACATTTTAATTCATAGCAAAATGCAACAATAGTTTTGTCATGTGCTGTAAATATTTTGCACATTCCGTTAAAATGAACACTTCCCAAAAGAGTAGGAGTAGGAAGATGAACCCCAGAGCAGGAGAATCTGGGGGGAAGGATAGCTAAGTGGTTTGAGCATTGGCCTGCTAAACCCAGGGTTGTGAGTTCAATCCTTGAGGGGGCCATTTAGGGATCTGGGGCAAAAATTGGGGATTGGTCCTGCTTTGAGCAGGGGGTTGGACTAGATGACCTCCTGAGGTCCCTTCCAACCCTGATATTCTATGATTAATCCTTAAAATCTATTCTGTTTTCACGGTAATCTTAGTAATGAAAAATGGGAGATCAGAAGTAAAGAAGATACATGCTTCTACACTGGGTGCACAGTTTCTCTGTTTGCCAATATTTTGGCTTTGATAAATAAGGTTGTTAGAGAGCTTATTCCTTCACTCTCCCACTTCCCTGGTCCTTCTCGCATGAACAGAGAGCAACAATACCCGAAGTCCGAAGGTGCAAACAATTTGATGTTTATTGGGGTGAACTTCCAGCAAGCTTAAATACAAGTTCCTTTTTCCTTATTTTCGAATCCCAACTTACTTCCTGTTTGCCCCTAATTTATATAGTAATATTCTTAGCTATACCTTAACCAATCATTCTACTGAAATTTAACTAACCAATCCTAACATATTGTAACATGATTATGTAACCAATTATATCCCACCACCTTAATTAGTTTACACCCAGCAAAATTAATTATACAGCAGACAGGAACAATCACAGAACCAGACAGAGATTATACAGACAAACAATAGCAAAGTGGGAACTATAATGACAAAACAATACAGAAGTGAGGATTTCACAACTACATCTATAAAGACATAAGAGTTTCCCAGCTGTGTCTATTGATAAGTGAGTTCTTACCAGACAGAAAACTATCAACCTCAATTTCCTTTTACATCTTCTAGGCACTTCCCTTTCTCTGGAGGTGATAGGCACTATCAGGACAGGATTGTATTCCTAACAGCCCAATAGCACCTCCTTTCAATGTGACTACTTTGGAATGGGAGGATGTGACCGGTCGCTTCCCAGCTTATGGCCGCCTCTGTCGCTTAGCCAAAGGCCTTAGCCTAAGAACAGGGCCTCAGACTGTCACCGTGAGAGAAGGACCTTACACTGGCAGACAGTGATTTTGATTCTTTCTTTTATACCTCTAACTCGCCAAGTGATAAGAATACACCTAAATTCTTAAAGTACAGGCCTTTACAGACAGGCCTGAATATCTATATCCTAACAAAGGTCACAACAGTATATGCAGGTTTCAGAGTAACAGCCGTGTTAATCTGTATTCGCAAAAAGAAAAGGAGTACTTGTGGCACCTTAGAGACTAACCAATTTATTTGAGCATAAGCTTTCGTGAGCTACAACTCACTTCATCGGATGCATCGGATGCAAGTGAGCTGTAGCTCACGAAAGCTTATGCTCAAATAAATTGGTTAGTCTCTAAGGTGCCACAAACAGTATATGCAGTGTTCTAGGTATTTCTGATAGCGAGATAAGGAATATTGCAAATGATAAGAAAACCTTGTTTTAGTTACCCACCAGTAAAATAAAATTGGCAAGTTTTTAGGGGGGACCACTATAAGGAAGCAGAATCACCACAAAAGTAACTTTTGTCCACAACGTATCTTTGAGTCTTAAAAAAAATTAACAAAAATTTAAATTTCATCAAAATATACAGTTTTATCAATGCTGAACCATTTTGTGGAGAAGTGTCTGTTTTGACGGTGGTTCTGTGAAGAAGGTTTTTGAGGTCCCAGCCTCTCCGGTCACTTCTGACCAGAGACGGAGAGCGAGAAATCAAAAAGCTGAGTTTTTTATGTGAAAACAGCTGTTTTGACACAATTCTATTTTGCAAGAACATTCAAAAGATTTTAGTTTTGTTCCACTGTGGAATGAAAACAAATTGTGAGAGCTCAAAAATTGTCACAAAATAGAATTGTAATTGTTCTCCAGACATCTCTAGTTCTGGATGCTTAGACGCAACAGAGTTGTTATAAGAGTCCTGTGGCAGGTTCATCACACTTTTCTGTTTCTCAACTCAGTATTTTACTTTTAATTTTGCAGTTCATCCCCTTTTTGATGCATGTGTAGGTGCCATTAAGGTTAATAGAAATTAAGTGCATGGGTCAGAGGAAAAGTAGACCCTCTTTGTGTATACAGTTATTTTTAAAAACATGTTAAAAAAAACTATTTTATTGCAAAGATTATACAGGTTTACAGTTAATGTCCACAAACAGATGTGTAGGCTTATCCCACTCAGACTTGATAACATTAGAGTAGCATGTAAACTTAATTATAGCATATCTGCAATTCCAAAAGTTAATATTTAATTTTTGGCCAGAACATTGACTTGGCAGTGCCACTATAATTAAGGTTACATCACCACTTCTATTTAAAGGTCAACTTTCTAAATCCTCTAAAAGCAACATGCTCAGTTGGAGTCCTTTGAAGTTTGGTGTTCCTCAGGAGGGTGCAGGGTCGGGTTAGTGACCCAAATTTGGGGTCATTTGAGCTATGGTTTGTGGAGCTATAAGCACTGGAAAAAATAGCCATTTTTCAAAGAGTTTCTAGGTTTATTTTATTTTATTTTGCACAGAGTTAGAGATCAAATTGTTGATGTGATGCAGGTCAAAACAGTCTAAGTCTGTCAAGTTTCATCGAAGGTAATGGATAGCAATCACTAAATCTTTGGGAGAGACAAATAGAGAACAGCATGCATGCGCCAATAAAAAAAAAAAAGAAAATGGCCTTTATTAGTGTTAGATGGAATCCTGTGGGGGAGAGTGCATGGGTGTAAAAGGAGGTGAAAAGAGTACATTTAAGCAACTGGGGTTGGCAGTGTACAGGTGTTTGTGTTAACAGGGTGTATTGGGGCATTGCTTAAAGAGAACAGAGTTAAGGATGCATAGGCAACGTTAATGTAGTTTTTTGCCATTGAATTTCCACTCATTTTATTAATGGCTAAGAGTCAAATTTTAATCAGATCAGCTATAAAAGCTGATAAAAGATAAACGGAATGCAGGTGAAAATCACACTAAACCATATACTAGTCTAAAGTAGGTCAAGGGTAAATTTCCCTTCTCTAGTTAGATTGAAGGAGAAGAGGTAACTTTTAGGAACATGTAGGGAGGAAGAAGGGGGTCTGTCACACAACCCAAAGTTTCTGCCTCTAACAACTCTGGCCAGTGAAAAAAATAGAAGTACCAGCACAGATGAACAACCCCACCCCTCTCTTCCATTCTTCTGCCTGTCACCCTTTGTGTTAAAACTTGCACTCTGTAAATCAGGCATGACAACTACAGTGAACCAATGCAGTTACACCACTGTAAAACCAGGACAGAGCAGAATCAGGTTCCCCCATAGCTAAACTATGATCCCTTGTGGCTATGTGGGGCGGGGCTACTGGCAGCCTAACCTGAAGGAAGGAAGAAGCTACCGCAGCAGCATTCTCTCCCTCCTGCAGGGAGTGCTGCATGGACACTGCATAGAGCTGCCCGCGATATCGGTTATCTCCCCCACCCCAAACCCACTTACATCACCCACTAATGGCAGCAGGAAGAGAGCAAGTGTGGGAGAAAGGGAACAGAGAAAGAGAGGGTTGTGTGTTGTTGAGTGTCAGGGGATGGTGAGTGAAGGGGGGAGAGGAAAAGTGAGGACAACTGCATGCAAGGTGAGGAGAGTGGGGAGCGGTGTTGCCAGGTGAGGTGTGTGGGGGAGGGGACACAGGTGAGGGACAGCACATTAGGGCTTGAGAGGTGAAAGAGTTAGGGAGGAAGCAGGTGAGGGTGAGTGCATGCAAGGGCCTTTGGAGAGGGTAAGAGGTTATGCCTGGTGAAAGAGGCTTGCGGGGGGAGAAACCAGTGAGGGCATGCCAAGCAAAGAGGATGGGGGGAAGGGATGAGGGTACAGGCATGTGAGATGAGGGGATTGGGGAGAACTGGGCAATGGCATGGGCATGTGACAAGAGGGGGAACGTGGGCATGTGAGGTGAGAGGTCAGGGGAGGGAAAAACTTGGCCAGGGCAGAGGAGTGTGGTGAGGTAAGGGGGGCTGGAGAGGGGAGAACAGGGTGCGGGCATGGGAGATGAGGGAGTTGGCGGGAACAGGGCAAAGATGCAGGTGTGCAAGGTGAGGTGGGATAGGGACTCCACTGAGGGTGGGCACATGGCAGGTGAGAGGGGATCAGAACTGGGTTAGAAATAAGGTGCAAATTGTTAACAGTGAGGGTTATAAATAGTAAAAATAGTGGAAACGTTTTTAAAGATTGAAATAGAAATCTGGGTCTGAGGGCACACATGGACTGTAATAAAAACTGAAGGAAAAAAAGATGAAAATCAAGTTATAGAAGAATAAAATGGAGGACAAGAAGAGAAATGGGAAAGAACGAAGTCAGCCGTGGAAACAAAAAAGATTATTTCATATTAAATTTGCTTGATTCAGAATTTTGATTCTACAAGTTAACAGTTATTAGGCTGAGGAAAAAACCTAACATTTTCTCTCAGGTGTTGGACTGGAAGGATTGATAGTGTCCAAATGCATCCACCCACTCAGCCTGAGCAATTATGGGGCACAAGGCAATGTGGGACCCAACCATATCTTCAGTTTCCTGTTTAATCTAGGCAAAATGCATGTCTCATCAGCTCATTGTGGCTGAGTTGTCAGGTGTGAGCATATCCTCAGCACCTCTCAGCTGTCTCTGACTAACCTGGAGCAGCATGATAACCCTTTCCCAGGAAAATGTTATTACAGATTCATTCCCTGGTCTACGAGACGTAGGAAAGAACTATCTCTGCAGGGGACTGCTGAAGATGACTATGCCCACCTCACAAAGACCTTGGGGCAGAGAATTGTTGAGCAGTTTCCTCACAACTGCACTCAACTCTTACTCCACTACCAGCTGGTTCAGTGTGGTTTAAGAGGGAAATAGGAGATATCAGAGCAGAGAGAGAGCACGCAGATGTATCAGTGCATGGAGACAAGAGAAGGGTGGGACTTATTTTAATTTTCTTTTCTGCATCAAACAAAATTTTCTCTTTTCTTTGCTGCCTCTCCCCCCAGGTCCCCATTTTCTTATTATATATTTACACCTATGGATATTGGTGTTTCTTGCTGTCAACAGGCAATTAAAGTGGAAGAGTGTCTGTGTTTTGCTAGGTGCCCCATATATGAGTGGGAGCAGTGGATTTGCAATAAGTCAATTGATAATATTTCCAGTATGAACTAGTATCAATGTTACATAATGCACTGAGGTTAATTCCAATATTTCCCATTCTTTATATTTTTAGAATACTTACAGTATGATAAATTGTGGGTGTTGTGTTCAGCAGTTTGGTGGTCTGTTCTGACAAACTGCATGCTGTTGGATATGTAATGGTCAATTTTGTGCATATTATCATGATTGCACAAGCAATTCAGGTAATGGAACTCAATCACTGTGTGTGTACGCTTCTTAAAAAATTGCACCTAAAATTATATCTGTTTACAAAATTATTTGTATCAATGTTTTTGTCTAGAAATTGTCTCTCTCTTTTTATAAATGATTTTAAAATAATGATGTGTGAAATCTAGCTATAAATTGACTATATTTTGTACGTGATGGAAAGATTGCCTCCCACAAACTTTAAGAAAAATGCTGGCTCATGACGAAGTATTTTTGGGTTCAAGGATCTGTACAGATTGAAATTCTAAAGACATGATGACTTTGAAATATCTCTGCAAAAATAGTTAGAAGATCTAGGGTAAAATATTCAAAAGTTTCTAAGTGACTTAAGGAGCCTATGTCTCATTTTCAAAAGCGACTTAGGTATTTAGTCCTAATGGAAATAGGCCTTAGACTCAAGTAACTAGACACTTTTGAAAATTTTACCCTTACAAATTATGCCTTATTTTAACATGTCCAATAGTTGTGAAACATTTTCCAGTAGTTGTGAAACATCATATCAAACTTTGCCAGCAAATATCCATGCTAGATTGCAAGCCAGAAAAATGATCCTTTTTTGTTTCTGAAAGTTAGAAGGGTGGAGGAATTTGAAATTAGGTTTAAAATGTGGCTAAATAAAACAATTTACAACCTTAATTATTAATCCAGCCTCTACTATAGATTCATAAGAGATAACCTGTCATCATTCATGTTATTGTTGCAAATATCACAATTTTTGAACATTATGTTTAAAAAACTAACTTACAAACAGAGGAAATTCAGCAAAGCTTTGTATTTCTTCCACAATTCAATCAGTATGAGAGAACTGCTAAAGGAAATACTACCCCTATACTTAGTTCATATGCCAGGAAGCACTTAGCAATGAGACAACAGTATGAATTATAAGCAAAAATAAAAGCATGAACGTACATTTTAGAAAACTATTATTAGTGTATTCCTTGTATTGCAACTCTAGTACAGCACTATCATCCCTTTTCAGTGTTACTGAACCCTTGTTTTCAAACACATTTGATTTGCTAGTGTAACTGTTCATCATTACTCCCAAATATGAAACTGTTCATCATAGAGCATGTCTTCTCTTGTCCAGTGTCGCACTGTTTTATTCTTTACTTGAAGTTCACCTCCAGTTTCATTTATGTACATTTTCAATATATCTTATAACCAAATATACTATAAGCCCTTTAAAAATTACATAAAAAGCAAACTCCAAGTTCCCAATTATTAAGTATAATAACAATATTTCAGAGGTAAAATTATTTTTGACATATGTATATATATATTAGCAAGCAAAGCTGAAAGAAAATCATAAGATTATTATGTATAGGTGAAATTAAGTTAGAAGTGTCTGAAACATCATCATTTTACTGTTTCCTTTCCCCAAGTGTTTTTCTTTAGGGATTTATACGTAATGACCAGCAGGAAATAGTACCAGTGGCTGACTCTAGCCTGTAATCTTTCTTGTATTGTCTGAAACAAAAAGAAAAACAACTCATGAAGAAAACATTCAAACTTTAGGCCACCATACTCCAATCAAATCTGGGTGTGTCATAACCATACAGCTAAGGGTAGCCTAGAATTCCTAATTACCTGTAAGGGGTTAAGAAGCTCAAATAACCTGGTTGGCACCTGACCAAAAGGACCAATGGGGAAAGAAGATACTTTCAAATCTGGGGTGGGGGGAGGCTTTGTTTGTGTGTTTGCTTGGGAAGCAGAGAAGTACCAGGTTAGAAAACTCCTTCTCCTATAAACCATCCTAGAGTGAGTCTCAATATTAAAAAAAGAGTAAGTAAATAAGGCAAGGCGCGTTAGATTACCTTTTGTTTTCAACTTGTGAATTTTCCCTATGCTAAGAGGGAGGTTTATCCCTGTTTTCTGTAACTTTAAAGTTTTGCCTAGTGGGGAATCCTCCTTGTTTTGAATCTGATTACCCTGTAAAGTTACCCTCCATCCTGGTTTTACAGAGGTGCTTCTTTTACTTTTTTTTTTCTTTATAATAAAGTTCTGTTTTGTAAGAATCTGGTTTACCTGTTTGGTTGGTATATTATTCTCAAGCCTTCCCAGGAAGGGGGTGTAGGGTTTGGGGGGATATTTTGGGGGAATAGGAATTCCAAGTGGTCCTTTCCCTGATTCTTTGTCTAAATCACTTGGTGCTGGCAGCGTACCGTCCAAGGACAAAGGTTTTGTGCCTTGGGGAAGTTTTTAACCTAAGCTGGTAGAAATAAACTTAGGGGGCTTTCATGCGGGTCCCCATATCTGTACCCTAGATTTCAGAGTGGGAGGGAACCCTAAGAGGGTAGGCTGACCCTTATGCCTGCAGAGGCTGCCTTTGCAGTCACTGGGGCTGTGTACAGGTACAAGAGGTTCACCCACACCAACCTGATGATAGTACTGAGACCTTATTTTGGATAAAAGAAAAGGAGTACTTGTGGCACCTTAGAGACTAACCAATTTATTAGAGCATAAGCTTTCGTGAGCTACAGCTCACTTCATCAGATGCATATCGTGGAAACTGCAGCAGACTTTATATATACACAGAGAATATGAACCAATACCTCCTCCCACCCCACTGTCCTGCTGGTAATAGCTTATCTAAAGTGATCATCAGGTGGGCCATTTCCAGCACAAATCCAGGTTTTCTCACCCTCCACCCCCCCACACAAATTCACTCTCCTGCTGGTGATAGCCCATCCAAAGTGACAACTCTTTACACAATGTGCATGACAATCAAGTTGGGCTATTTCCTGCACAAATCCAGGTTTTCTCACATCCCCCCACCCCCATATACACACAAACTCACTCTCCTGCTGGTAATAGCTCATCCAAACTGACCACTCTTCAAGTTTAAATCCAAGTTAAACCAGAACATCTGGGGGGGGGGGTAGGAAAAAACAAGAGGAAACAGGCTACCTTGCATAATGACTTAGCCACTCCAAGTCTCTATTTAAGCCTAAATTAATAGTATCCAATTTGCAAATGAATTCCAATTCAGCAGTTTCTCGCTGGAGTCTCGATTTGAAGTTTTTTTGTTTTAAGTTAGCGACCTTCATGTCTGTGATTGCGTGACCAGAGAGATTGAAGTGTTCTCCGACTGGTTTATGAATGTTATAATTCTTGACATCTGATTTGTGTCCATTTATTCTTTTACGTAGAGACTGTCCAGTTTGACCAATGTACATGGCAGAGGGGCATTGCTGGCACATGATGGCATATATCACATTGGTGGATGTGCAGGTGAACGAGCCTCTGATAGTGTGGCTGATGTTATTAGGCCCTGTGATGGTGTCCCCTGAATTGATATGTGGGCACAATTGGCAACGGGCTTTGTTGCAAGGATAAGTTCCTGGGTTAGTGGTTCTGTTGTGTGGTATGTGGTTGTTGGTGAGTATTTGCTTCAGGTTGCGGGGCTGTCTGTAGGCAAGGACTGGCCTGTCTCCCAAGATTTGTGAGAGTGTTGGGTCATCCTTCAGGATAGGTTGTAGATCCTTAATAATGCGTTGGAGGGGTTTTAGTTGGGTGCTGAAGGTGACGGCTAGTGGCGTTCTGTTATTTTCTTTGTTAGGCCTGTCCTGTAGTAGGTAACTTCTGGGAACTCTTCTGGCTCTATCAATCTGTTTCTTTACTTCTGCAGGTGGGTATTGTAGTTGTAAGAAAGCTTGACAGAGATCTTGTAGGTGTTTGTCTCTGTCTGAGGGGTTGGAGCAAATGCGGTTGTATCGCAGAGCTTGGCTGTAGACGATGGATCGTGTGGTGTGGTCAGGGTGAAAGCTGGAGGCATGCAGGTAGGAATAGCGGTCAGTAGGTTTCCGGTATAGGGTGGTGTTTATGTGACCATTGTTTATTAGCACTGTAGTGTCCAGGAAGTGGATCTCTTGTGTGGACTGGACCAGGCTGAGGTTGGTGGTGGGATGGAAATTGTTGAAATCATGGTGGAATTCCTCAAGGGCTTCTTTTCCATGGGTCCAGATGATGAAGATGTCATCAATATAGCGCAAGTAGAGTAGGAGCTTTAGGGGACGAGAGCTGAGGAAGCGTTGTTCTAAATCAGCCATAAAAATGTTGGCATACTGTGGGGCCATGCGGGTACCCATAGCAGTGCCGCTGATCTGAAGGTATACATTGTCCCCAAATGTGAAGTAGTTATGGGTAAGGACAAAGTCACAAAGTTCAGCCACCAGGTTAGCCGTGACATTATCGGGGATAGTGTTCTTGACGGCTTGTAGTCCATCTTTGTGTGGAATGTTGGTGTAGAGGGCTTCTACATCCATAGTGGCCAGGATGGTGTTATCAGGAAGATCACCGATGGATTGAAGTTTCCTCTGGAAGTCAGTGGTGTCTCGAAGGTAGCTGGGAGTGCTGGTAGCGTAGGGCCTGAGGAGGGAGTCTACATAGCCAGACAATCCTGCTGTCAGGGTGCCAATGCCTGAGATGATGGGGCGCCCAGGATTTCCAGGTTTATGGATCTTGGGTAGTAGATAGAATATCCCAGGTCGGGGTTCCAGGGGTGTGTCTGTGCGGATTTGATCTTGTGCTTTTTCAGGAAGTTTCTTGAGCAAATGCTGTAGTTGCTTTTGGTAACTCTCAGTGGGATCAGAGGGTAATGGCTTGTAGAAACTCGTGTTGGAGAGCTGCCGAGCAGCCTCTTGTTCATATTCCAACCTATTCATGATGACAACAGCACCTCCTTTGTCAGCCTTTTTGATTATGATGTCAGAATTGTTTCTGAGGCTGTGGATGGCATTGCGTTCCGCATGGCTGAGGTTATGGGGCAAGTGATGCTGCTTTTCCACAATTTCAGCCCGTGCACGTCGGCGGAAGCACTCTATGTAGAAGTCCAGTCTGCTGTTTCGACCTTCAGGAAATAGCCCAACTTGATTGTCATGCACATTGTGTAAAGAGTTGTCACTTTGGATGGGCTATCACCAGCAGGAGAGTGAATTTGTGTGGGGGGGTGGAGGGTGAGAAAACCTGGATTTGTGCTGGAAATGGCCCACCTGATGATCACTTTAGATAAGCTATTACCAGCAGGACAGTGGGGTGGGAGGAGGTATTGGTTCATATTCTCTGTGTATATATAAAGTCTGCTGCAGTTTCCACGATATGCATCTGATGAAGTGAGCTGTAGCTCACGAAAGCTTATGCTCTAATAAATTGGTTAGTCTCTAAGGTGCCACAAGTACTCCTTTTCTTTTTGCGAATACAGACTAACACGGCTGTTACTCTGAAACCTGTCCTTATTTTGGATAGCATCTTTCATAAAAATGGTATCTCAAAATGCTTGAAAGTTTGTATAAAATAAGCAGACCAATTTTGAACTGGATTCCTGAAGCAAGTAGAATGCCAGTGATGAAATGAGGATGGGAGGAGAAATGTAGGGGTTTTTAAAATGCATTTTTTCACTACCAAAACTAATAAAAAATGCACCTATTTAATGCTCTGAGCCATATGCCCATTCATTACACATCTACAAATAACCAATATCCAACAAGTTGAAATGTCTCCCAAACTAGGAAAACTAATGAGGCTTGCGAGATCAACAAATTCAAGCTGTCGCAAACCGTTGGACGACTTACTCTACAATTCAGTTGACATTGTTTAAGACAACTATTACTGCAACCAAACACTTTTTAAATTGTTGAATTTGTTCTAATCTCCAGCATGTTTGCCACTGATACATAGTTTTAACCCACTAAATCTTTGAGGTGTCTCTTATTGAATATAGAATATTAAAACTAAGTAAATTGCATAAATAAAGCATATACTCCTCCCCCTCCCACACACCACTGGTCCATTTTACCTGGTAACTCTATGCTTTTGTCCATGAACACTGAGGACTCTTTCATCCTCTCTCTGACTTGCTCCAGGATTACTTTCCAGACGTGTATCAAAGTAAAACTGACCTTAGAAACACAGAAACAAAAATATTTCAAAATCACATTTATCAGAAAACTTTTAAAAATATATATTTTAGTTCATTTAATCAGAACAACTGGTATGGTTCCAGGGTAAGTAGTTGTCTGCCTGAGAAAATACTAGCTGCTCCGTGTAATTCAAGTTGTAGTAGTCCTACAAACCAACAATAAAAGGCATATGATGGAAGTTTTCTGAAAAGTCTAAGGCAGCTCCCTTGTTTCAGAAGTCATTCTCTTTGATCCTACATACTTATCTAGGATTCCTATGATCCCAGGACGAAATGCTGCAAACAGATTCACACATAAACCCTTACGCTCACACAGTATCCCATTGACTCCTCTTTATACATTTATTCGTCTCTAGCTTTGGGATATACCACATCTTCCTGTCTGAAAAAGATTTTTGGACAATATATTTTAAGGAAAGGGTTTTTTTTCCTCCTTTTGAATTACACCAGGCTGAGATGTTTGCATGTTTTCTGTGGTGGAGAAGGGGAAAACACATGATGTACTCCTAATTTTATTTTGTGACTTTTATAATCAAGAGCCCGGAGATGCAATTTATTCGTTATTTTATATCAAAAGTACTTGCTGTACTTTTCTCACTGTAGATTCAGGAGATAGGCTTTTGCTGTTCAGAAAGTCTGGCTTTTCTGAAGTTGGCCACAAAAGTGTTATGTAAGCCCATCCCTGAATGTACCATTTCTTAAAGGAAATATAGCACTATAGCGTGGTCTGAGGACAACACTGTTCCAGAAGGCTCCAGATCATCATGGAGCTGAGTCTGGATTGCTTTGTTACAGAAGCATGATATTGGGTGATTAAATTAGATTACTGGACCAAATCTAGAGCTCCTTCCTCAGGTAAACTCCCCTTGACTTCAGCTAACTCATGTTAATTATTCATTGATTTTAATGAGACTTGCCAAAGCACAAACCTAGTAAGATCTGAGTAAGGAGCTCAAGAGTTTGCTCAAGGAAATCAAAGTTAAGGACTCAGACATATCTAACTGATAGACAAATTTCTGGATGGAATTGACAATTAATCAGAAAATGTGTAAGTACATGTAAAAGTATAAATAAATTTTCCGCTTGCCTGTGGAAAAGTTTGCTTTTCACCATCTGAATATCTACCAGATAAATATACATTTTTGAACACCAGACATCTGGGCACAAGGACTCTAATAACCCCTCATGGGTGCTACCCAAGCACTGAAAGAAGGCTGGAGCACTATATAAACTATTTAGAGATGGCAGATCACTTGTGATGTCTCTTGGCTCCACCTGTACTTAAACCACCAATTAAAAATATAGTATTAGACTGTGTAGTAACTCCGGTGCAAAGTGTCAGATTTTCTAATGCTAAGAGCTAAAATATTTTGCATTTGTGCTCAGCAATGAGAAACATTAACACCTGGTAAAGAAAAACACCATTCTGATGCAGTAGGATTTCACATTTCAGCACTGCTGAATTATTTGTACATGCCATTATTATTATTTGTAGGCTATTTATAGGTTTTTTTGTGGTGCTCATCACGCTGCAGAAAAGGACCTAGGGGTTACAGTGGACGAGAAGCTGGATATAAGTCAACAGTGTGCCCTTGTTGCCAAGAAGGCCAATGGCATTTTGGGATGTATAAGTAGGGGCACTGCCAGCAGATCGAGGGACGTGATCGTTTCCCTCTATTCGACACTGGTGAGGCCTCATCTGGAGTACTGTGTCCAGTTTTGGGCCCCACACTACAAGAAGGATGTGGAAAAAATTGGAAAGAGTCCAGCGGAGGGCAACAAAAATGATTAGGGGACTGGAACACATGACTTATGAGGAGAGGCTGAGGGAACTGGGATTGTTTAGTCTACGGAAGAGAAGAAAGAGGGTGGATTTGATAGCTGCTTTCAACTACCTGAAAGGGGGTTCCAAAGAGGATGGATCTAGACTGTTCTCAGTGGTACCAGATGACAGAACAAGGAGTAATGATCTCAAGTTGCAGTGGGGAGATTTAGGTTGGATATTAGGAAAAACTTTTTCACTAGGAGGGTGGTGAAACACTGGAATGCGTTACCTAGGGAGGTGGTGGAATCTCCTTCCTTAGAAGTTTTTAAGGTCAGGCTTGACAAAGCCCTGGCTGGGATGATTTAATTGGGGATTGGTCCTGCTTTGAGCAGGGGGTTGGTCTAGATGACCTCCTGAGGTCCCTTCCAACCCTGATATTCTATGATTCTAACTGAGCACCTCCTCTAGATCACTGTGACATAGAGATGTATTATTATCCCCATTTTACTAGTCGGGGACTATGGCACAAAAGTCTAAATATTTTCTGTGGGAAATCAATAAAATTATTCCTGGAATAAAGTACAGATCAACATCAGTAAGAACAGCAGAATTTAGCCCAGAGAAATGTAATGACTTGACCAGATCTGTGGCTGAATTGGCAACAGAACTCAGATCTCCTGAGTTCCATTTCAGTAATTTAACTGCAACACCATCCTTCCTTTCCTAGGCCATACTACACTACTTGGATGATACATACCAAGAAGTCCGCTGGCTTTGTCAGAAAAATGGTCAGTGTCCATGAAATATAATCCAAGGAAACGATTTGGAGACTTTACAAAAGCAATTTTTATTGTGACGTTGTCAGATGCTGACATTGTAAGGCTTCTTTCCTTTTCAACTGCAATCTTCAGCCTAGGAAAAAAAGCAATCCTGTTTTTCCTCAGAAAAATGTTAAGATAGTGCTATAGCACTTGAGTATTTGGTGGTGGTATTATTATTTGCTTTGCTGTTGTGCCTAGGAGGCCTAGTCATGGACCAGGACCTGATTTATTGTATATATGCTGCTGCCCTTTGTAATCAGGTTTCTTTATGCACTAAACTTGAACTGAGGTCACAATTTCTATACAGCAAAATGTACAGTAATTTGCCTCCTCCCCCACATGCCCTAAAATACACATCAGCTAATAAGGTTTACAGAAAAAATTTTAAATTAGCAGGATTTTTTGCTAGTGAAAATGCCTTTTTGCCTAGGGCAAAATACTGCTTGGAGAAGAGGGAAAAGAATGTGCCTTTTCATGATTTTAATAATGGAAAAAAGTACAACATACAAAATATTGTAATTAGCACTAATGATGGATGAAAATTTAGAGGTTCAGATACTTGTCAAAACTCTCTTGGGTATTTTACAAGAATAGTCTCCCATACGATATTCAGGACCTGACTTTCTTGTTGTAGTTTATTACTTCTGATTCTTACCCTACATGGATTTGGAAAATATAGATGTCCATCATTATTATTATTTTCTTTTTAAAAAGCCACATGAACTCAAGAAGCTTATATCAGATCTTAAGAGAGGTGAGCCTGAATCAAACAGCCATAATCTGAAGGCACACAAAGTTGAGCGGATTTAAATCCAGATTTTCACTTATAGCTGGCCCCTTGCTATAATGATCCAAACGAAACTCCTAAATCCCAATACCTCTAAGGGTTATAAAAATTCAGATCATGGTCTAAATATTGAGAAACCAAGCACTTCATTAAAGGGTCCATCCTCTGTGTGTGACATAAATCCAGCACACTTGCTGGCCTTGTCTAGACTACAAGGAAATTTTGAGCAGCTCACTTTGCAACTTTTGTTCTTGTCCACAACTGGTCTTTGAAGTGTATATTAGTTAACCAAAGGAACCAAGAGAATTGGATATCTAGAGTCTCCTTTTGAATTCATATCTTTTGTGTGTTGGTAAGGTATTCTAACTAAATCAGTTAGCCAATCCAATAATAAAATTTAAAACACACTTCTCAAACAGCAGAAATGTAATAAAATTACAGATACTTATACAAAACTATCTGCGCCATTCACTCATACTGTCAGAGGCCCAAACATTAGTTACTGTTAAATTTTAAGAATAAGAAAATCTCAGCTTTTTTGAAAACAACTTATTTATGAAAATGCAATAGACTTTAATAACTGTACTTTTATATGTGATCTCTGATTGGGTGAAGCACACAGTACATTTGGTATCAACCAATAAGACTGTAATAATACAATAAACACAGAGTGAAAGCAACTGGTTGACTTTGCTGCACCAAAATCCATTAGATGAAAAAATAAAATTGACAGCAATCTTTCAGCAAATTAGGAACAAAGGCTTTTCAAATAAAACGTTGCTGGATCAAAGTCTCTTTCTGGGAAAATGAATGTTTTGACTCCTAAGTAGGAGCAGGCAGAAACTATTTATTACCCTATTAAATGTTTCATTCTATTGACATGAGGCTGGGTTTTAAAAACCCAATCTCTCCCTTTCTCACCTGCAATGTGTAGGTACAAATAATTTCAGGCCTCAGTTAGGTTAGTTAATTGCCTAACTACCAGATATCTGGACACAGTCAGGTAGATATCTAAGATACATAACTTGGGTCTGAGATTATTGGATTCCAGAAAATCGTGAATGTACAAATGAGTTAGGTGAAAATCAGACTCACTCTCTCAAATAAAGGAAAACACATGATGACATTTCTTACCTTTGTATTGTAGAAGAGGCAGACTTTGCCCATGGGAGTTTGGTGGTATGACCACCATAGCTCAGCATAATGCCTTCCTTTGATACATGGAGTTGCACATGAGGATCCAGGTAGGTAATTTCAAACAGCACAAAGTGATTTCTATTTCTCCCAAGCTTACCAGTCACAGAGATTCCTGAAAGTCCCATTAATGTAGACTAGTCAAGGGACACAATATTAATAATAAGTAAAAAAAACCAAACCAAAACAAAAAAGCTATTGTTACAGCTCTTTTGTGTGTTGTATTTAAGGGGCCAAAATTCAGCTCCTGAGCTGCATCCTGCTCCAATTTCCTATCTACATTTGCAGAATTTACTCTCCAGAAGCCCTCTATGGCCATAGTCGTGGAAAAGTCATTTGGGGCCAATGGTAATGGCCAGCATATATGCCCCCTGACCTGGGTGCTCAATGTCTTGCACAGATTACTCTTGACCTTAGCAGCAACAGGCTGTCTGGTCACTGGTGGCTTGAGGGAGCCATAGCCCAAGTGAGCACAAGCCCACATTCATTCGACTGATGGATTGTTAATGTGTGTGCATGTCTGCACTAGAAACATTAGATCCTGAATCTGTTAAGATACGCTGGTGTATAGTAAAGATTAGGGACATGCCGAAGTCCCAGAATTTGTATTCATAATCAGAAGCCTCAGCGGGTTGGCCGGAAGAGTAGCCTCCAAAGACACTAATCAAACCTACCCTTCTGGTGAAAATGTTTTGTTCATAAATGCCTGACCAGCAATAGTTACCTGTTTATATCATATGTAAGATTTGGTAATCTCACCTTTGTCAGGATCTGATATTAGGTTTATGGAAGTTTGCGGCTGTCCATCAGTATTTAAACAAATGACATCATTTTGTCTGGGCAGTTGCAAGAGGAAATGTGGATATTCGTTGACTAAAAACACGGAGAGAGAGAGAGAGAGAGAGAGAGCTCTTAATGTTAATAAAAAAAAATCCTAATGGCGCTGGTATTGCAAGTGTTAGTAGTATTGAGTCAATTGGTTGTACAAAGAATGCCCTTCTAGAATGTGGGCAATGGAATTCTAGTTAGGAGTGAGAAAATAATGGGTTGTGTAAATGAGTAGTTTTCTATCGTACTGAGGAGCTGGTATTGTAGAGGGATAGAATATTTATTTTGTATTTTTCATTTACTACATATGTGCATAATTAAACTTTAGGCAAAGTCCAAAGAATTACAAACACTTTATTGTAAAAATCAATATGCAACTAAATGTATAAGTTGGCTACATAGGGTTGCAAACTGTCTAACTGCACAAACCCAAACACCTTGCCCCACCCCTGGCCCACTCCTTCCCCGAGGCCACGCCCTGCCCCTTCTCCAAAGCCCTGCCCCCACTCATTTCATCCCCCCTCCCTCTGTCACTCGCTCTCCCCAATTCACCAAGCTGGGGCAGGAGTTGGGGTGTGGGAGGGGGTGTGGCCTCTGGGCTGGGATATGGGGCTGAGGGGTTTGGATTGTGGAAGGGGGCTCTCGGATGACCCTGTGGCAGGGGTGCAAGAGGGAGTACAGGCAGTGATGAGCTGCGAAAATCTTAACAACCAGTTCCTGATAAAAAGTTCTGATTTAAGGGATGTGCCACAGTGTGTATTTTTTGTACCAATAGGGTTACCATGCGGCCGTATTTTCCCGGGAGGAATTTTTAAAATTTAAACATTCCTCCCAGACAGCGATTTAAGAACCAAAAAGCCTGACCTGTCCGGGAAAATGTGGATGTCTGTTAACCCTACCTAAAGTTCTTTTTTAAAAAGATGGGCCTGAACTAGAAATGAGCTCCATTTCACATGTGTGGGTCCCCGCCACTCCCTGGGGGTGCGCTAGGGTGACCAGATGTCCCGATTTTATAGAGACAGTCCCGATTTTGGGGTCTTTTTCTTATATAGGCTCCTATTACCCCCCACCCCCTGTCCTGATTTTTCACACTTGCTGTCTGGTCACCCTAGGGTGTGCACATGTGTGGGTCCCAGCTGCTCCCTGCCCCCCTCATTGAAGCAGGTATGCAGGGTTACTGCCTTGGGACCAGTGGACGTGGGGCCAGCTGCAGACAGGGACATGGGGCAGGGCTAGCTGGAGGCGGGGGTGCAGGGTTGGCTGCAGGCAGGGCAGGGGGTGTGGAGCTGGCTGGAGACAGGAGGGTGTGGGGTGTGGCTGGAGGCAGGGCAGGGGGTGCATGTGGCAGGGTGGTGGGTGCGGGGCTGGTGTGGACAGGGCAGGGGGTGTGGGGCTGGCTGCAGGCAGGGCAGGGGGTGTGTGTGGCAGGGGCTGACTGCGGGCAGGGAGTGCGTGGCTGGCTGGAGACAGGGCAGGGGGTGCATGTGGCAGGGGCTGGCTGGAGACAGGGCAGGGGGTGCGGCAAGGGCTGGTTGCGGGCAGGGCAGCGGGTGTGGCTGTGGGCAGGGGGTGCGGGGCTGTCTGGAGACAGGGCAGGGGGTGCGACAGGGGCTGACTGCAGGCAGGGCAGGGGGTGCGACAGGGGCTGGCTGGAGACAGGGCAGGGGGTGCGGGGCTGGTGTGGAGAGGGCAAGGGGTGCGGCAGGGGCTGGCTGTGGGCAGAGGGTGCGGGGGTGGCTGGAGACAGGGGCTGGCTGCGGGCAGGAGGTGCGGGGGCGGATGGAGACAGGGGCTGGTGCGGGCAGGGCAGGGGGTGGCTGGAGACGGGCTGGCTGCAGGCAGGGCAGGGGGTGCGGCAGGGGCTGGTGTGGGCATGGCAGGGGGTGGCTGGAGACGGGCTGGCTGCAGGCAGGGCAGGGGGTGCGGCAGGGGCTGGTGTGGGCATGGCAGGGGGTGCGGCATGGGCTGGCTGCGGGCAGGGCAGGGGCTGGCTGCGGGCAGGGCAGGGGGTGCGGCAGGGGCTGGCTGCGGGCAGGGGCTGGCTGCAGGTAGGGGGTGGCTGGAGACGGGCTGGCTGCGGGCAGGGCAGGGGGTGGCTGGAGGCAGGGCAGGGGGTGGATGGAGACAGGGGCTGACTGCGGGCAGGGCGTGCGGGGGTGGCTGGAGGTAGGGCAGGGGCTGTCTGCGGGCAGGGTGGTGGGTGCTCATGGGGAGAGCGGCTTGGAGCAGCCCGAGCAGCAGGACGCAGCCCAGGCCCAGCAGAGCAGCCGGGGACCCACCAGGCAGCAGCGGGAGCCCCAGGCCAGGGGTCGGGGGAGCAGCAGCAGCACCAGGGCTCGTGCCCAGGGCCAGGCGGTGGCCCACATGGCTCCCACAGCGCAGCGCCCCCAGCGGCCGGAGGAGGAATTACATCACTTCTCGGCCAGAGCCCATCAAAGCCTCAGCGCCCCCAGCAGGGAAGCAGGTTAACAACTGGTTCTAAAACTGCTTCAAAATTTAACAACCAGTTCGTACGAACCAGTGCAAACCGGCTCCAGCTCACCACTGAGTACAGGCTCCAGGAGGGAGTTTGGGTGTGGGAGAGGGCTCTGGGCTGAGCTGGCTCCTGATGTACAGCAGCAAAAGTAAGACCAGAATCAGGCTACATATCATCATGCATATGCACAAACGATAGATTTAGCATTGTACATACAACCTTAACTTTGACATTTCCTGATTTTTGGGGGCTTATACATAACACTCTTTATCAACTCCTATGAGAGCTTGTTTCATTCCATGTGTGCCTTAGTAAATGGGTCTACTGAGGGGAGGGGAAATAAGTATTCTTCATTTCAGAAAAGACAAAGGACCTGGCTCTTCTTTTCACTTAAGTCAATGGCAAAACTTCTGTGACTGCAGAGGAAACAGCATCAAGCTTCAAAATGGTAAGCAGACACACTAAGTTTCAAGAATATTTAGTACAAACGGTGAAGAATAAAAAAGAAACATAAAATGATAAATTATTATCTGGTTTGAGCAGGGAGCTAAGAGTCAGGACTTCTTTGTCTCAGTTTAAACTATATGTAAAAAGGGAATAATACTACCTAACTCCATCCCAGGGATGTAGTGAAGATTAATTTACTTACTGTTTGTAAAGATCTTTAACATCTTCATGAGAAAAATGTATTATATTATTTATGCTGAATAAAAGCAAAATCAGCTTGTTTCCCTGATACAATCAAGGTGCCTATTCAATAGGTGCATTTCTCAGTGTTTTCGCCTGATGGAGTTTTGCTGATGTGCTAATTGTAGTGAACAACATGTAGCTTGTTTTGTCAACATTTAGAGTTTTAAAGCAATATTATGACATATATTACTTACTAAGAAGCTGTGGTGTTTGAACGGTCCTGAAAACTAAAATGTTTAAAATTTAGATAAACATTTCAATAAAAGATTTTTTTCATTTGAAATATTTAATAAGGGACAATATTGTACCAGAGAATTTTAAGCAGAACTCTCCACTGATTTCAAGTGAGTTCTGTTTAAAAATAAATGCCACAATGTGGCCCAAGGAAAAGCAACATATCACATTAGACTTTTGATGTTCAGGGCCAAAACCCTGTTAGAAAGGGCTTAGAAAAGCTGTATTTGTGCTAGTTCCATTTAGTGCTGGTGAATGGTCCTGGATTAACAGACCTGGAAATTTAAGTTCTCTATCCACAAAAGAGAAGGAACATGGACAGCAGCACAGCAATCTACCCCACTAAAGTGTATCTCTCAACCTGACCTGGACAGACCACTGTTTAGAGATGAGAAGGTAGTGCAGTGTTCATGCACGTTCCATTCTTTTAGTTTATACTGGGACCAAGACCAATATTTTCAGTTATTGCCAATTGTTATGGTGGGTTTTTTGTGATTTGGATTCCTCCTCACTAGGAACTAGACTGAGTAACCAGCAAATAAGTACACATAAAAACAGAACAGTTACCAGATGGTGGTAATTTTTGGTCACTGCCAAGTTGGGATAGATTAGTTCAATGACTAGAAATAAGAGATCGCCCACTGTTTTATCAATTCAGAGTCATCCACACCCCCCCAAAATTCACAGTTTAAATTAATTCTTATAACTTACTGTCCGGTGATTGTTCGGTCATGTCTAACAGTATAGCTCTTTGACCTAATATTTTGAAAGAAGAGACCAAAATTTAGAATATTTTTTTAAAATTGGAATTAGTATTATTAAGCAAATAGTTTTTCAATTTTCTGTTTATGGCATATTGCCCACATTTCCCTCCCTCTCCATCCTGTAGTTGTGGGTCTGACCTATATTATAGAGAGGATTTCTCAGGAAGAAGAGATGTATACTTTCCCCACTCCAGCCCATGGGGCAGCACTGGGTCTGCACCATGGCTGCAGCTGCAGCTCTTGCTCTTGCTCCCTCCCCACATGGGGAAATGGCTAGTGGATTCACTGACCATCCATGCAGCCCCTTTACAGTGGCCTTGAACCATGACCCCACTCCATGCACAGCAAAACTGCACCAGATCCACTGAGCTGTGGATCTGAGGACAAAATATGCCACTAAGAAAAGTTAGAAATTATCACTGAAAAACAAATAACCAGGTCCACTATGATTAAAGATCATGAACTGTAATTGTGTCCTCAAATAATCATCTATAAAACATGTCAGTGCAAAGTCATTGGGAAAGGATGATGTTGTGTGGGAATCCTGCTCCACATGTCTCCAGGGTAAAGAAGCAAAGTAACAACAAAACAAAGTAACTTACCAGTTTTCGGTACTCTTTGACTGTAATCTAAAACATGAGGATTTTAGAACAAGATTCAGTGACCACCCAATGCAAAATATTATGAATGAAGCAGTTTCTATGAGAAAAATCTCTCCCATCCTTGCGTGTGTACATACTTTAATTGTAAAGTACCCTTTCCTCCAAACGTTCAGATGGCCCCCTGAATGCACTTCTGGCTTTGGGGGCCTGATCTTACAAAGCCTCCTGCATAGATCTGAATTCCCTGCACCCTAATAGGCCACAGTGAAAGTTGAGGGTATTCAGCCCCTTGCAGGATGCAGAACAATGATGCAATTTCTGGTTGTATGGAGCTAAATGCACTCTAGTTCCCACTCGTTTTCTGTATCAATGTCTTTTTCTGGCTTGAATTGCTGTGGCTGTGGGGTCACTCAGCTACTTCAGTGCCTCTGTGATTTAGAGCTACTTGAATGTCTTGCTGCTTACATAGTAGTAATTTCAGTTCTTGATTTTTAAATTACATTAAAAATGATGAACTTGAAGCTGTAAGTTCACTTACCCCTGGCTAGAGAAACACCAAAATATCCATCACTTCTTACTGGAGAGGAAAAGTTCAATAATGTAAAAGAATTCTGCATTCTTTCTCATCAGTTTTAGAACCAGAACTCAAGGTGGGTGTGGGATTTTTTTTTATTCCCAAATGAAAATCCTTGTGCATTATACAAGAGCAGGGTTAAGGCTGCTGTGGGAATTTAACTCTATATTTCTTAACGTATGTGATTAAACCCTAAAAGAAATCTTCCATTAATATAATTTTTGTATATAGCTTACATTTATTTTCTTTGGACAGCTAGGTGACTTGAGGAGCTAGGGCTGATCCAAAGAAATAGCAGTGTTCCAGTCATTGATAACACATTTTGGTCCCTAGTGTAACCCACTCGCAGGTTGGAAGGTTGAGAAGTTTGGTTTTGGTAACAATTCCATGGTTAAAGGTGCATTGTAATTATACACACAGTATATCGGTCTGTCTTTCTTATTTATTTTTTAGCTGGCTTGTGTGGATGCACCATTGCCCTCTGTTGTCTGGGATCACTACTACTTAACTTGTGTGGTAGGCCCTGTATAGCCATCACTTACATGAGAATCTCCAACAGCTGAAGTGGCAGGGAACCTGTGCTTTTGGGGCTGGAAGATCTGAATTCTGTCTCAGCTGCCATGAGTTCTGAATGACTCTGGCATGCAGCAGAGTGACAACAGTAAAGTCCTAAGTGTACATGGATTTACTTCTGATCCAAATATTCTCCTTTTACTGTTTAAATAGTTTTCAGAATGAAGGAGTTGCCATCCCAAATTAGTTCAGTAGACCATGTAGTCCAATATCTGTTCTCCAATTGTGATCAGTACCAGGTGCTTTAGAGGATGGCATGAAAGCTCCAGAGTAGGTAACTATGCACCAACATATATATGCATGGGGGAAGTTTTTCCTAACTCCAGACACCTAATGTCTATATGTCCCTTATGTATTTTAATCCTATCACATGTAGCTACTAGAGTTCTCCTTATCCATATAATGTCTAATTCTTTAAATTTTTTTTTTCAAAACTCTGGGTTTCAATTATACCTTGTGGCAACAATGCATAATTGATATGCCATGTACTGTCTTTTCAAGTTCCATGTACAACCAAATCCAGAGCTGTGGATGGGTCCTATGTATTTCCCCAGTTACATCTGTCAAAAATAGGTATCCAGAGTGATGTTATATCTCGCTTTGTAGACAAGTCTGGTATTCATATAGCAGATGAAATCTATTCCCTGTGTGGGCTAAACTATGTCTAAAACCTTGAATTGTGTTTATTACTGGTGTTTATTTTCTTCATCTTACTAGTAAGGCTTTATTGATTTTATTTTCAGAGGTTTTAAATTTTAGTAATTTTTAAAAGTAGGAAAATTACTTTAAAATACTATTTTGTCCTAAAAATATATGCCTGTAGATCATATTCTATTAGTAAATTAGTATCAAATAAACATCCACAATCATCATCATAAACATGAGACTGAAATGTGCTTTAAGCCTGATGTTGATTTAAAACTTTATATGATTATTTTAAACAAACAGATAATTAAGAGGTGAGAATAATAATAGAATAAGGGTCCAGGCCTCCATCTGTCAGTAACTGGAGAAAGAGAATACCATGTCTGAATTACATTTCAAGCTAGCATCATGCTTCTTATTGGTATCATTTTAAAAACGAGATATTTCTTACTACTGTTGCTCTCTTCTTCTCCTCCTCCTGGAAAATACACTACATTTTTTACTGACATCTGCTGAGGTCTCATGTGTCTCTATTTGCACTTGTCACTGCAAAATATAGGGCTGATTATGTGCCCACTCATCCCTAGTTAAGTGCAGAAAAGTTGAAGAAATGAAGGGAAGCCTCATCTCTTAGAAGTGGAGAAAGCACTATTAAATAACACTGTAGGAAACCACTCTGCAGTGAAACTAAATGGGTGACACTCTGTATCTCAGGGGAATACCCTGCATCGCCATGTTCATCCTTATAATATGATTGTGTGGTAACCAATGCAAAGTTTGTCGTCATGTCAGGTGTCTTTGGGAGGCTCATGAAGTACTGAGCATTGTTATTATAGTAATGTTATAGGTTGTAATTTCATGTCTATAGTTATGAGGCTGAAAATGTGTCCTCATGGCTTAAAACAAGCCCAGGCAAAACTCTCCAGGAACAGAGGGGCAGTTCACACCTCATCAGGGCATGTATGGGACAAACCCAGCCCAGTCTCACAGGAACAAAAGACAGTGACATAAGCAGCAACAAAAGATCTGTTGGACTCTTGAGTGAGTCACTCCCCTTCCCCTGGTCACTCAGGACTACGATGAGGTAATGCTCACCTGACCCTGAAGTGGGAGTGCGGGGGTGGGGAGCAAAGCCAAGAGGGAAGAAAAGAACATGATAAAAGGAAGAGACGTTTGCCATGCTGGCTGTCTTCCATCTCCACCTACAGACATCACCACCAAGCGACTGAAGCGCTGATCAAAGGGGAGAGTTTGGCTGAAGGGCAACCAGCCAGTCTATGGTGAGAAGCATCTAAGTTTGTAAGGGCACTGAAAGTGTTAATATGAGCTTAAAATGCATTTTGCTTTTATTTCATTTGACCAAATCCAACTTCCTGTGCTTTGACTTATAATCACTTAAATCTATCTTTGTAGTTAATAAATTTGTTTGTTTATTCTGCCTGAAGTAGTGTATTTGGTTTGAAGCATGTCAGAGACTCCCCTTGGGATAACAAGCCTGGTACATATCAATTTCTTTGTTAAATTGACAAACTCATATAAGCTTGCACCATCCAGCGAGCATAACTGGACATTGCAAGATGGAGGCTCCCAGGTTTGTATCTGGGACTGGAGATATTGGCAAGTGTCATTTGATTGCACAATCCAAGGAGCAGCTTATATGCCAGAGGCTGCGCATGAACAGCCCAGGAGTGGGGGTTCTCACAGCAGAGCAGAGTAAGACTGTCTCCCAGAGTCAAGGATTGGAGTGATCTAGCAGATCACTGGTCTAGATAACACCAGGGGAACATCACAGTGGTCTGTAGGTTTTTCCATCACTTACTTCTGTGGTGCTATGATTTTTGGGTATGAAAAAACCAACCAAAAAACGAAGGCATGATTTTGCATGACTAGTACTGCTTGTGTTGGATCATATTAAAGAAGTTCTGTATTAAAATCACAAATGAGTTTGATTCCCCAGAGTTTAAATTCCAGGGTATTACTAATTAAGAGGTCTCTTGGTTTTTGGTTCTGTTTCTCTCCCTCTCTGTGTGAAACTTGCAAGCTGCTAATTGTGTTAGTACATTCTAAGACAGAGTCTGTTCTCAAAGTAATTCACAGAGAGAGACTCAAAGCAATACTCTAACAACAGAAACAGCACCCAGAGACTCCCCGCCCTTTTGTTGTATTAACAATTGTGATTAAAATAGAGATAGAGGATGTATGTGGATGGATGCTTGGTGTGGATAATAACTGAATGATCAGGGAGGTGCCAGCCTAAGAATCCAGTGTCCATCGGCTGAAGAAGGCGTCAATTGGAAATAACCAGAGGACCCCCCCCCCCCCCCGGAGGGCAGACTGGAATCCACCCAACAGCCTCAAGGATGGGAGAACCAAAGAACAAGATAACATCTTGGAGTCGTCAGGAATGTGCTATCTGCTGATTGATTCAGCAACAGCATGATGAAGCAATTCCCCTAGACTGGCATAGGAAGAAATTCCTATAAAAATAGACTCTAAAAAGTGAGAACTTTGGGGTCTGATTCTGCAAACCAACTTCCAGGAGCATCAGATGAGCATCTGACAAGGCCCTGCTCCCTCCTCATGTCCAGGCCACCTGGACAGTGGCTTGGCATGAGCAACTCTAAGGCTGGTAACTATGATAACAACCTTGCAGAACCTGTGTGTGTGTGTGTGTTTGTATGAATGAATGTGTGACTAAATATGAGATTGAATGGAATGTTATAGCTATAACTAACTAACTGCTTACTATGATTCTTTCTGTATTCACAATAAATGTGGTATTTTGCCTTTTTCCCTTTAATAAGATCCTGCTGGTTTTTATTTTATTGGTACAACACTTGTTCAATAGGCCCAAAAGTGAAATAACAAGGGTGCTGCAAATCAGAATAGAGGTACATTGATTGAGCTGTGCAGGCAGACTAGGAATGCTATAAGCCAGGAAGGGGACATATTAAGAAAGAAAAGTTGGGGGAACGTTTACAATGTGCCTATTAGACTGTCACAAGCTGACTGGCTAAATTGTAAAATGGCGTTCCATAACAAGAGGTGGTAATATGATTTAAAAATAAGATTTAACAACAATTGAAAATAAATCCTAAACAAGCCAAAAGAAACATGAGTAATGTTTCCCTCATTTACTGCAGGATAATCAAGTTCTTTATGATCAATTTTTGAGATTGTCCTCAAAAAGCCATCTTTTCCCATGTTTTTACTGCAGGAACTTCCATATCAGAAGACTCATACTGCCTCAGGTTCTACTGACTGGGAAGTGCGGCACTTGTGACTTTCAGTTAGTTACAACTAGGCTAGCCAGAAGAGACGAGTGAGGGGGGATCTGATAACAGCCTTCAACTACCTCAAGTGGGGTTCCAAAGAGGATGGAACTTGGCTGTTCTCAGTGGCGGCAGATGACAGAACAAGAAGCAATGGTCTCCAGTTGCAGTCGGGGAGGTCTAGGTTGGATATAAGAAAACACTATTTCACTGGAGGGTGGTGAAGCACTGGAATGGGAGGTGGTGGAATCTCCATCCTTAGAGGCTCTCATTCCCCAGACAAGTGAAAGTTCCTATTAAGGCCACCTTCTATGGCTTGCTTCAAACCAGTATTATTTGTTCCTTGCTTTTGGCAGTAGAAATAAGTAATTTTTTAAAAAATACAAAAATTCTAATACATCCTCTCTTGTAACTGCCAAAGAAACCGTAGATGCTACAGATTATCTCTGAATTGCTTCCAGAAGATAAAATGAGTTATAGAGATTTCCTCTATTCAAAAACTAGTTAATTATAAGACTGCTCTATGCGAGAAAATATCACCATTGCAAGTTGCAATGCTGTTTGTTTCAGCTACACCAGTGAAGCAAGATGACAAACAGCATTCCGTGCAGGGTTCTCATGGTTCCCAGCACAGGTCCCAACAGCTGTCAATAAAGAAGTCACTGAAGATAGTGGAGGAGGACTGTGAGATTACACTAAATGAACCAATGCTATAGTAATGCTAGGACTTAATGGCCACATTGCAGCAGCGCAGTATAACCTGATGCAGGACATACAACGTTGGAGAGACTTGCTCTGAATAAGTATTAAGGTGCTGGCAACACTTGTGCACCATCATGGCAACTTGTGTATATGGAGAGGAGGGGACAGATTCATATACAAGTTCAAAGATTGCACAACCCCTATTCAGGGCATGTGAAAGCTGGTGCAGTCCCCAGGCAAGTTAGGGCAGCCCTGAGGACTGTCCGCCACAGTTGCACCTTTACTGTAATGGCCGTTGTGGTTTTTGCAGGCGTGCAAAATTGCCAAGGCATAGGTCTGCCCCAACCATGCCTCCTCCCTGTCCCAATATGTCCATCCCTTTGGCCCACTTCTGCCTATCTGGCACTTCAAACCAGAAGTGTCTTTGAAATGGTGATGACAGTGGAAAATTTCTCCAGTATAAACCAGCCTAGCAACACCAAAAGATCCAGGTTGCAATGTAGGGCATGACTATTAAAACAACAGATACAAGTTTCCCCAAGAATGTATAGGTCCAATTCTGCTCCCTTTGACATTAATTTTTACTTCAGTGGAAGCAGCACCAAGTTCTGTCCGTGCCCTACGTAATTTAGACCTAAAATCTTGAAGTGTATCGATTAATAGAATTAATTTTTTATGTGCTAGCAAACCCACAGTTTTCATTTTGAAACATGCGACTTTCAGAGAACTTAACTGTTTTTAATACAAATGGGCTACAATTTTAGAACAAAATATATGTCTAATTTTTCACTACAATCAGCATCACTAACTTGAGATTTCAATGTTTGAATACTTTAGGTTATTATTTAAAGAAATAAATTCTTTAGTTGGAAAAGTAAGATAACTTACACATACTCTCATCATGATGCCTTCTGTAACTTAGGACTTTCTTTTTATGGATTTTTGAGCGTTTGTTTCCTGGTGGCAGAAAATAGAGTCAAAAATCACTTAAAAAATACAGCCATTTATCACTTCAAAAGTTTTTTTAAACTCTTAATACTCATATGAGTAAAGGCTACAGGACCAGCCCTAAAAGCTTTAGAAAGAGAGACTTCCTACTTTGGGGGCTAGATTATTCTCACCATTCCCTAGGTGGAGGTTGCTGCCCTTCTATTGTTCATAATTTACATTCTACCCTATTTCAATTATACATTTCCCAGTAAATGTTTCCTCAAATAAAAACCAAAACCTCATTTTAATATATCACAGCTAATAGGACCAAATCTGAGCCTATTCATGTGTCTCTAGAAACTACCAGGGGAATACACACTTCATTTCTACTGTAGGCCAACCTCATTGCGTCCTGCAATGCTTCCTTGCATCCCTCTATTCTCCCCCTGGAAGCTCCCTGTGTGTCACCTCCTCATCCTCCTTTATTTCTGGGACTCTCTGGAATGTCCCCCTCTCTCATGCCAGGGGCTCTGTGTTCCCCTCTTGCCCCCTGGAGAGAGTCTCTTATCATCATGTCAGATTGCCAGGGTCTGCTATTTTCCTCCACATGCAAGGGTCTGCATGCACAGCCATTCCCCTTCACCGATACCCTCTAATTTCCCATTTTCTTCTTTCCACCATGCCAGGCCATCTGTGTTCTCCCCTTCCCCCCATGCCAGGTTCACCAACACCCACCCCCGACCCTGTGCCAGGGGCTCTTTTGGCCCCACCGGACTCCCCTGCAATTTCCCCCTTCCCCCACCATTATTATTTCTTTTCATTGTGTCTGGGGGATAAATCATTTAGGGTGTCAACATGTTAAACTCTATTGGGATGGTCAGAGATGAGTTAGGGTGTTGTTATGCTGGAAGATGTTAATGGGCACTATCAACCAGTTCTTTGACCAACAGACAGCTGCAGAAGTGCCTGAAATTGTGGCTCTACTAAACAGATGGACAAAGCTCCATGTGTCCCCTGTTTTCCCCCTTCTGGTTTTCCAGTTTTCCCCCATATCAATAAGTCTCAGAGTAGCAGCCGTGTTAGTCTGTAGCCACAAAAAGAAAAGGAGGACTTGTGGCACCTTAGAGACTGACAAATTTATTTGAGTATAAGCTCACGAAAGCTTATGCTCAAATAAATTTGTTAATCTCTAAGGTGCCACAAGTCCTCCTTTTCTTTTTATCAATAAGTCTGAGCTCATTCATGCCTAGAACATTCCTTGAAATTTTGAAATTGATCAGATGCAGCATTCAAAAGTTATCACTTTACAGACAGGCTAATTTTCCTGTGCCTCCCCATGTAGACAAGCGCAGAGAAACGCTATGAAGTTGAGTGGAAGGCCTCAAAATCTTGGCCAATTAAGGAAAAATTACTTGAAGAGCTGAGATCACTTACCTGAAAAGCCAGTAAATCCTGACTTCTCATTATCTAGACAGAGGAGTGATGACAGATTAGGATCATAGCTTCAACCACCAGTTGCTGATGTACTCAAATGTGTTTCAGTAAACAGGAAATTGAGGGAAACAGGAGGGGTTCATTGTCTGATTACCATGGTAAAGAATTTGTTTTAAGGGAATTGTAGATGTAGTAGACAAGAGCCCTATAAGAAGTGACATTCTTTCTAGCCTCTGCCCCTTACTTCCTAGTTTCAGTTTAATCATAGAGAGAAATGAGCAAGATTTTCTTGAAGTGGGCAGGGAAGGAATTTCAGCAATAAGCATTTGCTCAGTATTAATTCATGTAATTAACTACTTATTTACTACTTCCCCCTCCATTTAAATAGTAGCATCCATTTTCCACCTATATTGTCCTTTTTCTTCTACTTCAAAATAAAAAACTAAATGCGAGTCTGAAATTAGACTTGCATTGTGTAACCTGGTTTACATCACTGCCACCGAAAACTGGATCATGGAGATAACAGATCTGCAACTATTGATTGTATTGTTTGTAACTGAAATAGTATCATTCCAAATTGAATTTACCAGATTCAGTCGGTTTATTTGCCAGCTGGAGTTTCTGTTGATCATCAGGTTTGGTGACCACCAGGGAAGTGAGAGGTGTAACAAAGCTGTGCTTCAGAGACAGCTCCAAAGCTCGGGCCACATGCAGGTTTTTTTGCTGTTCCTCTTGAGCTGAAATACTAATGTTGGCATTCATGTCTTAAAAAAATAAAGTGAACTTTTCAGCTGACTATGAGTCAGGGGTCCTCAAACTTTCTCCAGGAGATTTTCTAGTAACTTTAAATATGAGTAATCCCATTAGGATAACTCAACTATTCATGCCTGTACAATTATGCCCATGCTCATGTGTTTGCTGTATCAGTAAACATACAAGTGGACCTTGAAAATGCATGCTTTATGGACATACCTCCATCATTTGTGGTTGGCAACACCTACACTGGATATATACTTGATTGTACTATGGAAGTTCAGTATAGTCCATATAAATAAATACTATAACATTTCACAATAATAGTCCAAAACACAGCAGCATATAACACTGTCACAAACTGCAAAGTATTGGATCATTATTATACAGTACTGAAGTATTCTTTTCACTGGGTATATTTTTAAGGCTATGTGCAGGAATATTCACACTTCCCTTTCCCATCATGTGAATAAAGAATCTATGGTTTGTTTTCATGAAGAAGTTTATAAATTCATAATACATAACATGAGGATTTTATTAGTTTATTAGCTTACGATTTTTCTAGCAGCTGTTGAATTGTTAAGTAAGCCCACAATCTCTCAATGAAATTTCCAAAAATGTACTTCTGATGTTGAAATACCTCCTCCTTTTCTCTTACATTTGCTTCGTCCTTAAAAATCAGCTTACTGGTATGCTGAGAGAGAGAGAGAGAGAGAGAGAGAGAGAGACTAACCCTCAAGAGATAATTTAAAGACAATAATATTTTTAAGTTTCAAGGCCTTACCCAGTTAAAAAAAATATATTTAAAAGTTCCAAAAGAGACCAAGCAAAAGAAATTGATGTCAGCTATAGGATACTTTTTCCCCAATGCAATTTCTTAGTGTTTGGATAGCAGGCAGCTGCTTACAATAAAACTGCTCTGCCATATTTAAAGTGCACTAGTGTTAAACTATTTAAATTCAATTATTTATAATAAATCAATCCATACTATCAGAAAGTTACATTCTGTGGAAGATGGATGTTATCTTATTCTCAATTTAGCTGCTAGAATTATCAAAAAATCTCACTCTTTACATGATTAATTAAAATATTTTAACAAGATATATGCCTCAATGGAATATAACAACTTAGATCTCAAATGCCCATGAAATAATTTGTAATCATAACTGAATAACTTTCAGAAGCTCCAGGAAGACTAAAAGAAGGAACAGCTCATAGGACATAATAGATGCTCTATTTGTGCCATATTAGTGATTACAGGATTTTATTATACTCATATCTGACATTTCTTCTTCCTTATAAATAAACCACTGTTTAGAACATGTGGTGATACTTTATGGACCGATAGGACTTCTCTCTGGTCCGTACATATCAGAAGTAGAGGTGAACATAAACTGTATACAAGATATTTTTAAAAAACTTTTATTGATGTACAGAAAAGACCATAGACATTTCAAGAATATGTCCCTTACAGTATACGTACAAGTTTCTCTTTGTGTAGAAAACTCACAGAATTTATAAGTACTTACTGACTGAGCTTGAATTTCCACTGGCAAAACGTCAAGTTCATTGTCAATTTTTCCAGCTACCACAATTTCAGAACCATCAAAAAACAGTTTGAAACTGTTCTGAGTTAATTCCAGAATGGAATTTTCTGGATAATGTATTTCAATATCCTTTAATATGGGAGTAGCCACTTCTTGATAAAAGCCCTAGAGAGAGAGAGAGACCAAATGATTGTATAACTAACTCTAAGTAAGTAACCTATCAAATATTTAAACACATCTCAAAAAGTCTGGTGTTAATTTTTCTCTTCCTACAAAAGTATATTAGAAACTTCCTTTATACTCTGCCTAGTCTATTAGTATATATGACTGGATTTACAGGGATTTGGATTTCCATGGATAGTGACACAGGGAATCTGCAAAAAGAAAAGGAGTACTTGTGGCACCTTAGAGACTAACCAATTTATTTGAGCATGAGCTTTCGTGAGTAAGCTCACGAAAATAAATTGGTTAGTCTCTAAGGTGCCACAAGTACTCCTTTTCTTTTTGCGAATACAGACTAACACGGCTGTCACTCTGAAACAGGGAATCTGGTGGATTACCTGTGGTATCACAAATTCTGTTTCACCAGTGTGCTACTTTAATTCCAGGATTTATGGGTGACTACATTTCACATTCTAATTAGTGATGAGGGGAAACTTCAATAGGTTCCAAGGTTCAGTTCAGATGGGCACACAGAAACACATATATATATATATATATCTGATTCACTTGGATCTGCATAATGGAAACTTCACAAAATAAGCCTTTTTGGCAAGGGTTAGTGAAGTTCTTTTTCTGATCAGACAAGCAATTCCACATAAGCTATATTTCTCATGGTAATTTGGTACTTCAGTATCTACCCAGAAGTATCAGAGTAACAGCCGTGTTAGTCTGTATTCGCAAAAAGAAAAGGAGTACTTGTGGCACCTTAGAGACTAACCAATTTATTTGAGCATGAGCCATCCAATGAAGTGAGCTGTAGCTCACGAAAGCTCATGCTCAAATAAATTGGTTAGTCTCTAAGGTGCCACAAGTACTCCTTTTCTTTTTACCCAGAAGTAAAAAATGCAGGCATATGGAGAGGAGAATGGATCAAACTTTTTCAAACATTCAGAAAACTTTCAGGTCAGTTTTATTGGTGAGAGTTTATAGTTGAGCTTGACCCATGTGCTTCCGTGCTGTGTATCAAATTACAGGCTGGTTGCCTAGAGCTTTGGATAGTTATCTTTTTTGTTTTAGAAACAGAAATAAATAAAACTAAAAAATCTGAACCAGGGATCAAAATTTCTACAGTATCATTTCTATTAGAGAATGAACCTTTCTGTAGCACTAAATGACAGATTTCATCCCTTCGCACAGAATTATAATTTTTCACTCATTTGCCCAGGAGAGATGGGAGAATTTCAAGATTTGGCCCCGTATGCCACAAACATTTTCACTCTCAAAACTGGCATTTCATCTGGACACAAAATTTGAGGAGAAAACTGATACCACTTTTTTCTCTCTTTGAGAGTCCACAAAGGTTTTCATTTGTGTTGGTCTCACAGTTAAGAGTTTCCTGGCATGCCTTTAATTGATTTAAATAGGCCAGAGTCACTAGTTAATATGGCACCTTGGAGACTAACAAATTTATTTGAGCATAAGCTTTCGTGAGCTACAGCTCACTTCATCGGATGCACGTAGCTCATGAAAGCTTATGCTCAAATAAATTTGTTAGTCTCTAAGGTGCCACAAGTACTCCTTTTCTTTTTGCGGATACAGACTAACATGGCTGCTCCTCTGAAACTAGTTAGTATGTTTCCTAAATTATTAACAGAACCCTACCTGGAGCTGCAAATCTGAATCAGAGTCCTCATATATACGACGAGCTATTCCTCCGTTATCGAGGGCCATCTTCTCAAGGAACTTGTAACTGACATCAAAACCAAAGCCAAGGCAATAGAGGACATACTTTCCTTTGATAGCCTTCTGTATATTTTGTTGAATTATTTCAACACCTTGAACACCTGTTATTAAAAAAATGAAAATACAGTGTGTGTGTGTGTGTGTGTGTGAGGAGAGAATATGTGTGTGTGTGTGTGTATACAGAGAGAGGGTTTTTTTAATATAGAAAGACAGCAATGGGATGTACTGAAAATTTTGCTTCAAAAACATCTTATGAAATTTACTCAAAGAAGTGTAAGCAGTGTCAGGATGAGCTCCACCCTGACATCTGGTGGTGAGGTGTGGCAAGTTGTGGAAAAGAACTTCAGGGGCCGATCTCATTTGCATAGGCACACCCACCACGCCTAGAATGAGATCATAGCTGCCCAAATGGTCACTTTGGCTGCTGTGGGATCCCCAGTGTCTCTGTTATTGGGGCAGGAAGAATAAATTGTTATTACCCTGATTATGGGAACTGTGCTTGGAACTGTACGTGGCCTTTTGTTATGATGGAGGGATTCACCATCAACTAAGTAGCACTCGCTAGGCAAGGGTCAGGGGTTCCAAAACTGTGTGAATGGAGAGAGGCTGGGGGCAAGTATTAATACTTGGTGGCATGGGCCCCTTGGTGAGGGCCTTACATGCTAATTGCACTTCCTCCTCTCTCTACTGTGGAATATCAGAGCTAATTTTGATTTCATTAGAAGTCTAGTTATAAGCTGCTGAGCTCACTTTGGGCTGACAGTGCACCAGCACTGGGGCTCCCCTACTACAAGCTGAATTCACCTAAGAGCTGAAATCACTGAGTGTTGTGTTAAGTAGTGGGGGAGCCTGAAGATATATTGTGGAGCAGTTTGCGGGACGGCTGGTGAAGCAGTTCGACGCGGAGCAGTGTGTGGATGGCAGGAGCTGCTTGTGGGCTGTGGAGCTGAGCGAAGGAGTTCGTGGGGTGGCTGGCGGAGCGGAGCGCAGCTGAGCGAAGGAGTTCGTGGGGCGGCTGGCGGAGCGGAGCGCAGCTGAGCGAAGGAGTTTGTGGGGCGGCTGGCGGAGCAGAGCGCTGCTATGGAGCTATGGGGCGGTCAGCTTCAGATCATGTAAGGTGCCTCTTACCCCTGTCCCATTTCCACCCAGGTTGGGAGGTAAAGCTCCGCAGATAAACTTTCGAACTCTGGGGCTGCCCTGACCAGGGACAGAGACTTTTGGGGCATTGGACTTTTGGGACTTTTGGGACTTTGGGTGATTTGGGGTTGCTGGACTCAAGAACCAAAGGGAAAAGGGCATGCCCCAATTTGCCTGGGGTGGGTTTTTTTTTTGCTCATGGGTTGTGTTATGAATCCTGTTGGTGGTGTTTCCCCAACATAATGCCACATTGTTTCTCTCTGTTATTAAAAGGCTTTTGCTACACTCAGACTATGTGCTTGCAAGAGGGGAAGTATTGCCTCTTGGAGGCGCCCAGCGGGGGTGGTATATATTTGTCCCAGGTCACTGGGTGGGGGCTCGAGCCGGTTTGCATTGTGTTATTGGAATGGAACCCCTAGATATTGAACCCGGCCCTTGTTGCTGCCAACTCTGACGGGCAGAAGGGTTACAGAAGTAAAACTTAAAAAAAAAAGTTGTTGAATTCTGCTTAGTTGAGGATGAAAATACCACTCTGCTTTCTCAGTTACTGGGTCTAATTCTCCAGAGAGACCTAATGCACTCATATAACACCTATTCTTCTTCTTCAGATCACTCCAGTTGCAGACAGTGTTTTACAAGATACATGGGTTAGACATGTCTCCAACCCAAGGAACTTACAAATTGTTTTGGACAGATGCAATACAAACAAAGGTGGAGGCACAGGGATGGAGGTGAAAGACATTAACAGAAATTATACATGCATACTGAGAGAAAATAAATTAGCTCGTGTGCAATCCAGATGAAAACTGTGATTTAAAAACTTCATTGGTTTTCTCCCTGCCCCCATTTAGCCACACCACTGTGGTCACTGGATTGAAGCTTTTCATTCAACACGATATTCAAAATCACAAGGGGCCAATCCTGGAACCTTCCCTCACGTGAGCAATCCCATTGATTTAGTGTCACATGGTGAGTCAGGAACAGAATTAAGGTCTTCAGACTCTCAGTCTCCTGCTTTAACTACTAGACCAGCACTATCTTAATTTACGTAGTAATATTATGGGACAAAGTTAATTTTCCCATCTTTTTAATCTTTTAATTTTGTTTTTAATTAAAAAAAAACTCATTTGGATTATGAGAGTCAGTAGACAGGCCTACCACTTATGGGTTTTGCATATATAGGGGGTCATGGGTTGACTCTATCTTGCAGTCATTGAAGAGAAGCTTCATGCAAAACTTTGAAAATCTTTGTTCAGAAACAATTCTGCTTATTTCAGGGCCTGTGATTTCAATGTTTTCTTTCCTAGTTCTAGTTGCTTAAGGAAATTAGCATGAAAACAGAATATTTTGTTTCTTAAGGACTCAGCTGAACTTGGTGCATGTTTCTCACATGTCATAATTGCTTAATTGTGTCATCAGAATTAGCTGTTTAATTACTTTCTCACATCATAATCCCCCCATCTTGTAATATCACAGTGAGTTGCTAGTTAACATCAAAATTCACAAAAGATTACAGAATAAACGGTACTATTAAAATATACAGTCAGATTTTGAGAAGTGAGGGGAAAGTGTTGTAACCTAAGCCCAAAAGGATGCACACATATACTACACAAATGCAGCACTGATGTGTGCCCATGGTTTAGCTTCAAGTATGTTGCCTTCAGGTTTCAACCATTCATAGCTAGCCTGCCTCACCTCTCACAGACTATAAATTGCACAAGGGATTGTGTTTAGATTGTGTTTCTTGTCAAAGGGTGTACGCTCAAACATGCAGACTATTGCCACCATCTCAAGTTCAGCTCTTTCCACGCTCCTTTCACGTATAGTCTGTAGAAGTAGCCTCTCTGCAGTGGACCAAGAATAAGTGAGAACTTCCACCCCACTCCTGGGCAGGAGTTTTCTAGTATACAGACCATGTATGACAACTACCAGAATGTGAACGTAAAAGATGCATAATTAGGGGAGGGGGAATTGCCTTACTGTGATTAACTTACCAACAGTGGGTTGACCATCTGTCAGCAAAATTATCATGGAAATGCTGTCTGCTTGCAATATCTCAGCATAGTTGGCCTTATCTAGTGTGTTTGCTGCAGTCAGTAGGGCATTGTTGATATCTGTTCCTACAACAGAGAAAATACACACGATTCTACATCTAAAAACAATTAAAAGAACTCAATTAGTTCACCTCAGTTTTAAAGAGGCATTTGACTGGATATAAAAAAATAAGATTAGAGGAAATTGTAAAAGGTGGCGAATTTTTAGAGACAGAGGATGATTTGAGCTTTTAAGTTACTTGGTTTGCTAATGATGGGTTATATTGAATTGTACATTAGTTATTCAGGGGTATTTTGATAGTATTTTCAGTAAATTATGTGAAGAGGAACATAGACGGGGCCCTTTTTTAGTGTCTCTACAGATCCATATAAAATAATTATTATTATCTGTGAGATTAGAATTTAAGAAATATTACTTGGATTCATTTGAGGAGCCTAAGGATTGTGCCGCTCACTGGCGGTCTACATTGGTATCATTGGTATCAAATGCTGAGGCCTGAACATCCAATCAAGTGTAAAACAAAATTAATAGCAGAAGAATAGAAAGTAAAATAAACTTTCGGGCATCACTGTTCACTAATGGTTATATTAACCTTTTGCTTACAAAATAGAGCTGTGTGAGAACTGGAATGTCCATTTTACAGAAAATTCTGTGATTTTCAAATTTGTTTTTTGTTGGAAATCAGAACAAAACATCAATTTTCCAAATTTCCTTTGAAACCAAATTTTTGAAAAATTTCTGTTTCAAGTCAATTAAAATGTCGCATTTAGATTGAGTTTATTTTTTAAAATTTTATTATATATTATAATGTGTTATATAAAATAAAATATACCTTTAAATATTCTTTCAAAATGGAAAATTGAAACATTCCATTCTAATAAGGTGAACCTTATCAAAACAGTTCATTTCAATTATTTTAAAATTAAATATTGTGGAACATTTCAATTTTGACATATTGGCCTTTTCTGAGGAAAAATGTTCTACTGGAAATTTTGCAACTAGCTCTATTCTAAACAATCATACGTATAAAAAGGAAAAACTCCCTTACACCTTACATTTCATAACTGCAGTGGAACATCTGTATATGTGCACATAACAGTTTACTTGCCAGTTGATCTTATTAATGTAACCAGTCTTCCTGTCCCTTTTCATCCCTAGTATTTATTAAAAAATAACTAGTACTTCCTGTTTAAAATTAGTGTGTAAACTCTTTGAGACAAGTATCATGTCTTATTTGTTCTGAAAAGTACCATATAACATAAATTAATAACAACAGTTTGTTCTAGCAGTTATTTCACATTCTCTGTGGTGAGTGTCTACGTTTAAAAGTATTTAGATAGCATGTTTACCTCCACGAGCCATAATAGTTTTAACATATCTTTTAGCACTTTCCACATTTTGTCCAGTTGCTTGTAACAAAGTATTCTTCCATTCAGTAACCAGGCTATTAAAGGTTATTAAGCTAAAATGATCTTCAGGTCTGAGGTCTTCCAAAATCTTCAGGAGGGCATCTCTTGTCTGTTAAAAAGTGGGGGGAAAGTGTATTTTTTGTTTTGTATTTTATCAGAATTTGAATTTAAAATGGAGCTGCAGCTTATTAAGATACCTTTATTTTTGCTGCATAGTTTATTTTAAATAATGAGATTTCTCTTCAGAAGAACGTAACATATTCCAAGTACAATATTTGTTTGCGTTATACACCCAAGTGCAAATATTGTAATTCACTTTGTAAGCAGTTTCAAATTTATAAACTTCGGCTCATATATAGTTGAATAAGGAAGAATTTCTTGATATGTAAATCCAACCCTTAGGTCAAGGATACATTAGAGACATAATCTAAACTTTCCTTGTACACATCTAGTTTTGCCAACTCTTGCAATTTAATTGCGAGTCTCATCATATTTGATGTTGTTCTTAATTCCCAGCTGCTGGAATCAAGAGACTTTATGAGAATCTCAGCTTCCATTTTAAACGATTTCTAATTCCCAGGGTTGTGGAAAAATTAAAGCTTGAAAACACGAAGTGAGTGAACTTAGTAAAGCTTCAGAAATCAGAAGGCAAATAAAAAGAACCCCAATTTTTTAAATTTATAATTTTAAGCCAGTTTCATAATTTTAGGGGGTTGACTCATTTTTTTGGAAGTCTTTGGGTTCACAGTACTGCACAGCTAAACACCAACTTCTGTGACAGTGCCATTATCACTTTTTTATGCAAATTGTTCTTCTCTCTGATCATCTTAACAGTAAAGAGCATGGGCCATAATCAGCCCTGGTGTAAATCAATGGAGTTGCACCCACTGTATTTGACTTGAGTAACGGCTACAAGGATTGGGTCCTAAAATATGCAAAGCTTACACAACCATTTCAGTAACTTATGCTGGAGAAGGAGGAGAATTTGAGGCGCTGGTCACTTTAATACTATTTGTTTCAAGGACTGGTCACCGAGGCTAGGGTGGAATGGCTTTGAAAAGTGGAATATGAGGTGGAGGATCAGGGCATTTGTTGGGACTCCACAATAACGTTATCTTTCAATTTGAAACCATTACAGGTGACCTAATCTTGTAACTGTTATTGATGCAAATACCCCCACTGAAGACAGTAGGGCCCACTTCCACTCCCAGTGAAGTCAGTGAGTAAAACTTCCACTGGCTTCATTCCACTGTGATCTTATTTTTTCCCACTTTTATTAAAAGAAAACAAAACAAAAAAACTGAAGCAAAATTTTTCACATGTAAACAACTCAGTTAGAAAGCTAGAACTTTATCAAGATGAGATATCTACGACGACAGCCATGTTAGGAAGTGGTTAAACTTTAAAATGATCAGCTTAAATAAAGTTGCATATTCATATTTCCAAGAGCAAGATGGCTTCTAGCCTCTGAAAATGTTGTATGTCTACAGAAGTAGCATGAGTTTTAAAACTGAACATCACTGTTATTTCCTAGAGTGAGATAGTGCTGCTGGTACATGAAGCACCTTTAGAAATTACAGTGGACTCATCAGCTTTTCTTTATACAACAGCACAGACACTGAATAAATATACAAATGTAATTCTGTGTTTAAGAAGTGAGTTACCTGTTCAATTTTTCTGCCTGACATAGAGCCACTTTGATCTACAACAAAGATGACATTTTTGGGAAACGTTGGCATTTCACTGGGTGCAAAGTAATGCACAAAATACCCATTTACGATCTGAAACACAAAAAGTTAATACATACAATTTACATCTTGCATTATTGTGACACAGCCACAGGATCGGATCCATCATCAGCTGACTAGTCTTCTAGACAAATCCAAACAGTATTTCCTCAAAATAATTGTTGAAACATACGTTTTAAAGAAAAACAACACCATTTGTATAGTGTAATTCAAAAGACAATCATATCCTGTTTTCTCTACTACACTCAATGGGACTATGCAATTCTTAAGAAGGGTGCTCTTCCATCATAATCAGAATTTTATCAGGACAGTTAAGGTCAAATGTGTAAGCTTTGTCAAAATAAACTTAAACAAAACCCAATATCAAAAAATAGGTTTCCTTAGACTTCTCTTTCAAAACATTCAATAGAAAAGATTAATTCTGAAAGGAATAACATTACCCTATGGTGTTTGCAACCTAAATTTTGCAGTATCCTGGAAACACAGAAAAAAGAAAATGAAACTGACTCGAAATAAAATTGAAATTGATTAGTCTATTTTCATTGCCCGGACTCAAAAAAAAAAAAAAGCAGAGAAACAGAAACAATAAAAATGATTAAATGTAAATTAAATTTTGAACATTTTGTATTAATAATCCAAGAGGTTGTTAGCAACACTATTGTACTAAATATACCTTTAAATGCTCTTCTGCCTTCCTCCCTTTCCCAAACTATGCTTTTACAACACAAACTACTCAAAAAACATCCATAACTACTGTTGCAAGGTGAAAAAATAATCTGGTAACGAGTATGAACAGAAGGGTAAAAGGGGGAGAGAATTTAGGTTGTGAGTTGTGGTCTAGAATATGGTATTTGTAGTAATGGTAATGTGATTGTGGATGGAGGATTATAGGGTATTACTGTTAGGTGGCTTAACTTTTCATTTTCCTTGTTTTTGTTGCTTTGTGTCAATTATGTTCTGTGTGCCGCTACCTTATGTCCTTCAAAACCATTTTTTTCACATATTAATTTCTTCATACAGTATGTCAGAGTGTCATATTGAATGAGCCTCAGTTACATGAATCATTTAGTACATCATTTCAGTACAAAATGTTTTCACTTTAACATCTATTTAATAAAATATAATTTGAGGTTCAAATTATAATTTGTTAAATAAAAATGAAAACCCCCTCAAAAATAGAGAATAAAGTTATTCTTTTGGGTGTTAACTAGTTTAGGTAAACTGTGCATGTGCCATATGCATAGATAGAGCAGATGAGATTGTTCACTCAGTGGCACCTGCTTGATACTTGGGTAATTTCATGGCATAAGTCTGAAGTAACAGGATGGAGAATCAGGCACTCTCTCATATACATACCACAAACACAATTTATCTAAAACAGCTGAAAAATAATCTAATTAACAACTTCACTATCTATTTGAGGGTGGTTTTTTTTTAAATTATTTAGCAACACTGATCTAGGCAACCTGTTAACTATAATTTCCATTTTTAAACATATCCATGTATATAAAATTAGTAACATTATATAGAAAGTGAATTGCATATTATTCACTTAATTAGGATGAAGCGGGGCAGTCACCCCGCTCCGGTTTGGAAGGGGTTAAAAACAGCCCTGGGAAAGGGCTGCCCCGGGGAGCCAATCATGAGCGGGCTTGGGGCAGCCAATCAGGGCCCGGCTGGGCCACTATAGGAAGGGCTCCTGAAGAGAGATGGAAGTGAGTCTTGCTCCAGTAGTGGAGCAAGAAGGACCTAGCTGCCTGGGAGAGACAGGGGTACCTTGGACAGAGCAGTACAGGGAAAGGGCAGGCTGAGCTGGGGAGCTCTGCCCTGGCGACCTCCCAGGCTGAGGCCTTGTGGCAAAGGCCTGAGGAGGTACTAGGGCTGCAGGGAGGCAGCCTGGGCAAGAAAAGGCAGCTGGTCCAACCCCCTTGCCAGTGATGAGTGGCCATTTCAGACTGCAGTTTGCCCCTGACAGAAGGGGCTAGATGACGACTGGCAGTAGCCACTGAGGCAAAGTGGGTGTAGGGAGTTCGGGGGTTCCCCTGGGAAGGGAGACCCAGAGTGTGGGGACACTGCAGCGGGGCAGCACCCCAAGGTAAGGGGCACTGTGGTCCCGGAGGGATGTGGGGCCTGAATTGGTGGAGATAAAGGGACTGCAGAGGGCAGGTAAGGGCAGGGGAGAAACCGGCTAGAGGAGGGTGCTCCTGAGCTGGATGAGCTAATTCCTGGACTGACCAGCAGGAGCCGCAGTGCCGGTGAATGCCCCACCCTGTTACAAGGCATGTGTTGGTCCACAATCTTTTATAACAAAAATCTTATTAAAATTGTTTTACAATGTAAATAGAGATAAATGTTAGAATATATACAAGTAATTACTGTTTAACAGTTGTCTAAATCAAATTCAGTTAATCTCATTTACAAAAGAGACTGGCAACTAATCCTTAGATCTGCCAGCATTTGAAAATCCTCTTTACAGAAAAATAATATGATGCAATATAAAACTAATTTGTCAATGGATAGTGCTGAGCGCTTTTTCTGGGTTTACTGATTACCTTCAACTCCTACTCCCTCTGGATTGATGACTACACTTTTTAAGAATAGCCATGTTAGTCTGTATCCGCAAAAAGAAAAGGAGTACTTGTGGCACCTTAGAGACTAACCAATTTATTTGAGCATGAGCTTTCGTGAGCTACAGCATCTGATGACGTGAGCTATAGCTCACGAAAGCTTAGGCTCAAATAAATTGGTTAGTCTCTAAGATGCCACAAGTCCTCCTTTACTTTTTACACTTTTTAATTGTACTGTAGCACTTTCAGAATCTATCAACCCCTGATGATCTCTCTCATTTGCACTTCCAGACATATATTTGTTACCTGTATATCTCCTGCACTGACACTCCTTTTAACATCGTAACGTATGATAAAGTCTCCATCTAGGAGGGTTTCCTCAAGTTCAGGACTCTTCTTTTGTTGAGCTATTGTTGGTTTAAATAAAATATGAGCCTGAAAATTAAACACAAAAGCAACTAAATTAAGATTAATCACAAAAATAAATAGCAACTAAAAATAACAGATAAATTCCCATTAGCATTACTCGAAAGGTAGAGAAATATGCCCCTCTGGCCGAAACCTTGAGAGCTAAAGGTTACCAGGTCCAGACACACGCGGTGATCGTCGGAGCCTTAGGGGCATGGGACCCCAGTAACGAGCGAGTGCTGAGAGAATGCGGAATCAGTCAACGCTCCGCTCCGCTGATGGATGCGGCAACTCATGGTGTCAGACGCCACCAGGTGGTCGAGGGACATCTACATAGAACACATAACTGGACATTGGCAATAACAGGAGGGATGAGCAGAAGTGCCAGTGAGAAGCGCAGTCAGGAAAGTAATAAATGCTTTCCTCATGGATTGTATTTTCTAAATGGACAACCAACCTAATTCTCAATTAGTGAGGGACAATCTTCACTCATTGATATATTTTGCTTTCCACCACTGAATCTCTGTACAACTTTTCATGGGTGATGTACCCTAGTATTCGGATTCTAATATCTAAACCGCAATGTCTAAACTGTATTGTTAAATCTGTTCACCTAAATTTGGGTTATTGCTGATTATGTACTCTAGGTAACATATGACTTTTAAAAACTAGCTTTATATTTGTGGATAATCTAAGCACTATACCCAGATGTACAGACACTCTTTTCCCAACCTATGTATTATATAATTTTTTTAATATTAGCTTTAATATAATTTTCCTGATGATGTTTTACCTTGGTCTCATTCTGCACCTTTGTAAGAGCTTCAGTTAACTCATTTGTCATAAAGGTGCTGTCAGTTTCCAGGAAATTTATACCCTGGGGTTCAAAGATGTGGACATCAATCTGAAGGAAAGAAGGAAAATAGGTCAGCATCACTTGGCAGCTGCAGGGTTGCCCAAACAAGGTAGCAGCATTTATTCCTAAAGCCTCTAGGTATAGCTTACCTGAAAGTGTTTAACAAGCTGTTTGGGTCTGACCTTAAATAACAATTCATACTTCCCCAGCTGTCGCTTCAACAACTCTTCATATATCAGCTCAAAGGTAACCTTACTGTCTGATGCAACGTTGACTGAGACATGAAACTGCTCTAGTTTCCTTCCGGTGGTTCTGAAAATAAGCAAAATTGACATTTAGCTTTTTACTGTGATATTTTCAGGGGATGTTGCCAAAGTTTCCATTTGTCTGGGTTAAAGAGTAGTCAAGTGGCACAGCCAAGGAGAGAGAGGTCACTTTGTTTAATGTAAATAAGACTTGTTCACATCCCACAGAGAGTTACTTACCATTTCAAAGTTTTTAGTGTACAGTATTTAGTCTATATGTAGGCGATGAGTTTAGATTTGTAGTAGAAACCTAGAGGCACTGGAGTTGGAATTAATGCGAGTGGTGGTAGGATTGAATAACTGGAAGCCCAGACTGAATATTCTCCTTCAGTGCAATGTTGCCTACAGTTCTGAAGCATTCTTAAGTCCTGAACCTACAACAGGTTATGCCTGCGCATACTGTTACTCCCCAGTGCAGTCCATAGAGCCTTCTATCCTAGCCCATTTCTGGGTGGGCTATGAATAATTTCCCTCGCTGTACCTATTGCTTAGATCAATTTTAATTTAGCAACTCTTTAAAGTGATGGATTTTTAAAACTGATCTGACCTTAAAATCAGCAAAAATTACTCTGTGTAAGAGACAGGTTTTTTTTGTTTTTTTTTTCTTCATTTTGCCATGGATTTGAAATGCATTTTGGTGGTATCCCTTTTTCACCTGAGTGTTTAGCCAAAATTTGGGGTCCTGCAGGTTGTTTCAGTTAGGAAGAGAAATTAACGATGGAGCAATGTATTTCTTTGATACAATCCTGTTTATTTACAAATAATGCACCAAGTCCTGTTTCCTTGAACCCAGGGGGAAATCAAACAGCAGGAGCTTTTCTTTGCTCACCTTTCCAAGCCAGTACTCAGCCTCCTAAAGCTCGCTCTAGGCTTTTTCTTAGGGCTGTGTACCCAGAGCTTGTTCTGCCATCTCCTTGGCATTGTGCTCACTCTCTGAGGCCATATCTACACTACCACCTATGTTGGCAAAATGTATGTCACCCAGGGAGGTGAATAAAACACTCCCCTGAGTGACATAAGTTTCGCCAGCATAAGTGGTAGTGTGAATAGTTACTGCCACTTCTTGGAGGTAGTTTAGTTCTGACGATGGGAGAGCTCTCCCCCATCAGCATAGAGGGCTACACAAGAGATCTTACAGTGGTGCAGCTGCATCGATACAGCTGTGCTGCTGTAAGGTCTCTAGCGTAGACGGAACCTTAGGCTATGTCTACACTGACAATTGAGCAACAAAACTATGGTCATTCAGAGGTGCTAAACCCTCCCGCCCCCCTAAAAAAAAAGACAAAAGTTTTGCCGCAGCAAGAGTCAGTGTGAATAGTGCGTTGTCGGCAGGAGTGTTCTCCTGTTGACAACGTGAACACTGCTCGCTGGGAGTGGAAGTATTTGGTTGGCAAAAGTGCCAACAAACAGCAGCTACGTTACCTGACTTTTAGCAGCACAGCTGTGTCGACATGGCCATATCGCTAAAAGCTGTGTAGTGTAGACAAAGCCTTAGTTTGTTTCTGTGGTGTTTAGTGCTGCTTCACTTGAACACACACCCCTCCAATCCAATCTCCGGCCTCTGAGTTTATCAGATCACAGTAGAACTCCCTCACCTATCTCTGCAGTATTAACTCCTACTCCAGACCTGCATGTGGATTTGTTTTGGACAGAGCCCCCCCATTCAATTGTTACAGCTATCTATTCGATAAGGGATCTCAATTGCTTTGTACATTTCTTCTGAATGAAAGGAAGCTGTTATACCCATCAGTTTCAATGCAGTTTAACCCAATCCATAATATTGAAACTGAAAATCAGAGGAAATAATAGTGAATCAGAACTGCTGCTTACTTGACAAGGCCGGCACTTTGACCGTGTGAAACCGCAATGTCATATTGCTCTTGTGCAGATGCTTTCTCCTTTATTGTTCCCGGATATGTTTCTCCATCAATTGACCTAAAATGTTTTAAAATATTAAAACTGAGAGGTGGGCTCTGCTGGTCTGTGAAAAGGGAAGGGGCAATACAGTGCCCTGTGGTTTTCAGGGCATCTGCACAGGAAGCCCTTAAGTCCCATCTCCCTCCAATCACCACAGCTCACTAGAGAGCCATGGTGTCATTGTTTTTGTACCCTCAGAGACCCTTTGATGAGGTTAGAGGTCATGCAGCAGGAATATCAAGCAGCACTGACCTCTTGAAATTTCTGCAATTAAATATACCATCTTGCTAGGGATATAATAAACTTTGCACAGCAGGCAGGCTAATTTATTGAGCATCACTATATTATATCCAATTTTCATTCTCGACTTTTTCAGTCTGCAGACATTGTGTGAGAGAACCTCTGAAGAGCCAACTGCCCTTCCAGTGTTCCACAACTGGTTTTTCAGAATGTTACACTCAGTGTATCATCAGAAAGGTGCACTGATGGTCTAATACACCACAGACGGAGACCCACATTATTAGTATTAGATGTAGCAGAAGAGCCTACATGCTGAAGTTAGTGATGAAAGCTGTCTTAGGTAATTCCACTTCAAAAACAGCCTCCTGGGATTCATTAACCTTGTTGACAAATCTGCTGGTGATAACAGTATGAGCAAATCGAGACGTAACCGTAGAGTCCACATGCAGGCTGTGGATTTCAATGGCATTCTGGGGAAAAAAAGAAACACATTGAAATAGACAGGGTGGTGAAATTCAGCTACCACTATAATGAAATGTAGCATCAAATAGTGAGGGGGTTTGGAGGCTGGTGTAATGTTCAGCTCTCTAGAAGCAGCAGTGGGCTGTTGGCTTCCTATCTGAGGTAAAAGAGCTGAGACTGATGGAAAAGGCAGACTGATCCTATTTTAAAAGGCAAAACAGAATTAATCATTTGTGCCTTCAACTGAGGATCACACAGGGTGTCATGCTGAGACCATGATCTCTACAAGATTTTCCACTCAATTCACGATAGCAGTGAGTCCTGTGATTTTCCATTCAAAATCCATAATCAAGCTTGCTCACTGCTTGCTCTTTATTCACATCCCCATAATAACCAATTCTATTGTACATAAACCTGTGGCCTGTTCTGCATAAGTTATTCCACAGAGGGCTTTAGCTGAACAGTAAGGCATTCTGAAATTTCTTCCCTCATTGGGTGATTATGATGCTGGACAACTACCTGACCTGACCACCAGGAGAGGACTTGGCTCACAGAATTAAACACCCTGTTGATGCCCCTTTAGGTATTTGGTCCAGAGAGCCAGACTGTCTTCCTTGTTTTTAAATCCTCTCTCTCTCAAGTAGGACTTAGCTGCACATTTTGCAAGCCAGTAGCTTCTGGTCACATGTAATGTTTGGCAGGTTAGAGCCCTGTGTGGGCTGTCTTCTCTGTTTGCACAGACTGAAGGTGCCCTTGAAATGCACCTATTTCAAACTATGTAACTCTTTCAAAGCCCAATCATGATTAGAAAAAAAATTGCTGTTTTACAACTTTAACTCAGCTTCCTTAACAGGCTTTCCCTGTGAAAATTTCATCAAGCAGCTCCACTGGGAAACTCTTGGGATGTTCTTGTTTTATTAAAGGTGTTTTTCCATATGTGATGTGGGGCTGTAGACTGATCCAAAAGAATTTGCCAGTGTGTGGGTGGCAGTGTTTCCGCAAAATGAATGGAAAGATTTAAGTCGGAGTTCAACAGACACAGCATTTTTTGATAAGCAGAGTCATGACAAGACTGTAAATCTAAGTTGAATCACAACCAACAGCATCTTTTAGAGTTAGTAGCAAAATTACATATAAAATAAAGAGTTTAGTGTCTAAAATGGATGTACATATATCTTTTTACTTCTGCAAACTGAACCTGCAAATCTTTTAAACTGCTAGTTGATTACTAATTAAAATAATCATTCACCTCTATAATTTATACATAGCATCCATTTTAAAGCTGTCAGTTTCTTCACAGTCAAAGGCATGTCTTCATGACAAGTTTTTAATCACATTTGAACATAATTGTGAATAGTTGAGTTAGATAAGTTTACAGTTTGCTGAGCACAATTTAGCAGTCAGCCAACATCATCGACCCAAGACATGTTGTGCTCACCATCCTGTCAGCTATAAAGCAATTCAAAACACCCAGGAATAAATAATTTGTTGCCTCTTTTGCTGGTTCTATAGCTGTTGCCAGAACTGTGTAGACATCAGCCAAGATAATGGTATACAAACAAAGATATTTGGCAAGATAAACAACTTCAGAATATTTGTAGGATGGAGGAGGAAGCAATGTGATTGGCTAATTAAGATTTCAATCCACACTGTTATGGGACAATGACTAGCAATGATCGTGCTATCATCTACAAAGTACATTGCATATATCAACAAATTAAATCGTGATGAATTAACTTACTGTTGTCATAAACAGACTACAAATTGTGCCCGGACCCATGTCTGCTCCCCCTAACAACAAAGGGTTAAAAACTTTCCCCTGTACTGTCCCCCCCGGTAGATTGCCTGAAGTACTGCCACTGAATTCAAAGAATAAGCCAAACTAAGAGTAATCACAGGTGTATCTCTCTTTTGGCTGCTGGATATTACCTTTTGTTTCACTGCTGTCCTGGCCCTTAGCCTCTGTGGGCCATACATTAAAGCATGTATTGTGTCAATATGAAGGACCACCCAGGCAAGGTGGGGTCCAAATAATTGTATTTAGCAAATATAAACAACATGCAAGGCCCAGCTGTGTACTGTATTCACACTGTTGCTCTGGCTAGCTTCTGGAAGATAGTGAGCACCACAAGAGTGCTCAAACCTTTTAAAGAAATAACAATCCTATCACTGCACCAGTGGTTCTCAACCTTTCCAGACTACTTGTACACCTTTTTAGGAATCTGATTTGTCTTGAGTACCCCAAATTTCACTTCACTTAAAAACTACTTGCTTACTAATCAGACATAAAAATACAAAAGTGTCACAGCACACTATTACTAAAAAATTACTTACCTTCTAATTTTTACCATATAATGAAAAATAAACTGATTGGAATATAAATATTGTACTTACATTTCAGTGTGATACTTGAGCCTGTTTTTCACTTTTGAGCCTTGTGTGAAGCCCGAACCCCAGGCAGTGGGACTGATGCATGCAACTTAGCTTTGCAGGGGCCCCTGTGATGTGGGACCCCAGGCAATTGCCCTGCTTGCTGGCCCTGCACTTGTGATCTCCTAAACCCATCCCATGACATCCCAGGGCTGCAACCCCCAGGTTGAGAAACACCAATCTAGATGAGTTGAATACCCCCTGGAAGACACTGCATACCCCCAGGGGTATACCTACCCCTGGTTGAGACCCACTGCACTACACCATCATTGCAACAATCACTGCTCATAAGTACTGCCTTAATTCACAGTGAGTGACAGAGAGATCTAAATGGACTGCCACACTGAGGAGAGCAGCTGCTGTGAGATGGTCACAGTTCTCAAATGCTGAGGCCCTTGGCTTCTTGCCTCGCTGCTCACTTGAAGCAAATTCCACCTGTTACTCTTCACAGAAATCAGAGTTACTGTGGCAAAACAGAACCAGCGGAGTCAATTCTAGCTCCATTCAAAACAAGTGGGTAAAAACAAAGCCCTGAAAGAATAGAAGGAAAATAATTATGGCCATTTTTGTGGGGGTTCCCAGTAGCCCCCAAATAAATCTTCTTGTGTTTACTCCCCCTCCCATCTTCAAACATCTTATATCACACTGTGTAGTAACTTTCCCTTTGATGGAAGAGACCTGGACTCTCTCCTTCTAGATCTCTTCTCCATCACTTCATGAGACGGAGTCATTTTCTGTTTGGTTTATTTCTGTTGCTCGGGTGGGTTCTGGTCATAACTGGCCAGCTGAGAATTCCTCCAGCAGGGGCAGAGTTCTCAGTTCATGGAAAAAGTCAGTTGCCCCAATGACCACACAACCTGTTATAGGGTCAGCTCAGGGTGGCGCTCTGCTGTGCCAATCCTCAGATGATGTATGGTCCACTACACTGGGCATAAGTTAGCAGAGATTCTCAACCTATTTACCATTGTGGGCTGCGTCCAATACTACCTGTACGGCCCTGAGGATGTCACATAGACTGCAGCTGTGTGCTGACTGGGCTGCAAGTGGCCCACGGGCCACAGGTTGAGAACCACTGAGTTAGAGCAATCCCAAGACTGCTCTAACTCATACCACAGCCAGCATGTAGACTGGCCCACAGAACCAAGGTGTTGGTCAGACCACCTGCCTTTACCCTCCATCCAATGAATCTCAGATGCAGGAGAGAATTTAGCCCCATGTGTCTTCCAGAAGAGCAGAATTAGAGAGCAATTTCTGAACTTTTCTTTACTCCCCCCACAACCCCAAGGCTAAGTATATCATCCCCTCTGCAGTGTTCCCTGGTACCTAGCATCCTAGGAAGCCAACCTTCTTTTTCAAAAGCATCCATCAATACAGCATGTCGTACACGCCACAGGAAAATTGTTTTATAACAGTTTGTGAGATTTTCCAATGTATGAGTTCATTTTATCATCAGAAATAAACAAACATTTAAACATGTTTTCTAAAATTTAGCTTACGTTTAATTAGGCCATTTACCCCTCCCCTTTGATAAATTTGTGACATTACATTAAACACATTTTCAGCTTCAAAGTATTAAAAGAAACTAATTGCCTTCCTCCTTCACATCCCATGGAAACTAATTATTTCCACTAAAGAAGGTAGCATTTTAATGGACCAAACTCAGCCCTGATGTAAGCAGTGGCAACTCCATTGAACTTACTCCCCAAGACCCAATACGTCTCCCTCCAAGATTGATCACACAAATGGATACTTAACATTCCCAGGGAAAAGTATGATCAGACAAATCTGTAAATCCTTTAATTCCTACTTACATTTCAACAAACCAGAAGAAAGCCCTTGATAGACCCCTCCCTTGTCACACCACAGTATATGGGTACATAGAGTGGCTAATGGTTCCAACATAAATGAGTTGCATTACATGACTGAATACTGAACATTCATTCATCACTTACATTCTGTTGAAAAGTTAGGAAACCAGATTAGGCATGCTCTCAATAACAAACAGACTAAATACCTTGTGATCAGTATTTTCTGCTAACACTATAAGTGAGGAAATGACCAGCAGTGCGACAAATGCTTGCCCTTCCATTTTGGAAACACCAGATCTCAAAATGAAAACCTATTTACAAGATTCAGTTAATGAATAACTAGTATCTGGGTTATGTAGAAATTCTGGGAAGACCGTAAACCTAATATTTACATTATAAACCCTGTAAATAACTCGGATCATTAAAAGCATCGTTTCCTAATGGATTTTTTGTTTGGAGGTGTTATAATCCTAACATTTCTTTTATGGGACCCGTACACCTAGGAGCCACGTTTAACAGGTTCCAATATATTTCCTGCTCAAACTTAGCTTTCAGACTCTCTATTAATATCATAGAACTTACACACATATATGGGATCAAAAGGTGACTGCATCTTTTTGTGTGCCTGGATATGTGAAATGGTATATGGAATACGGCAGAATACGGACCCTGGACTTCAGAAAAGCAGACTTTGACTCCCTCAGGGAACTGATGGGCAGGATCCTCTGGGAGAATAACATGAGGGGGAAAGGAGTCCAGGAGAGCTGGCTGTATTTTAAGAATCCTTATTGAGGTTACAGGGACAAACCATCCCGATGTGTAGAAAGAATAGTAAATATGGCAGGCGACCAGCTTGGCTTAACGGTGAAATCCTTGCTGATCTTAATCACAAAAAAGAAGCTTACAAGAAGTGGAAGATTGGACAAATGACCAGGAAGGAGTATAAAAATATTGCTCGGGCATGCAGGAGTGAAATCAGGAAGGCCAAATCACACCTGGAGTTGCAGCTAGCAAGAGATGTTAAGAGTAACAAGAAGGGTTTCTTCAGGTATGTTAGCAACAAGAAGAAAGTCAAGGAAAGTGTGGGCCCCTTACTGAATGAGAGAGGCAACCTAGTGACAGAGGATGTGGAAAAAGCTAATGTACTCAATGCTTTTTTCACCTCTGTCTTCACAAACAAGGTCAGCTCCCAGACTACTGCACTGGGCAGCACAGCATGGGGAGGAGGTGACCAGCCCTCTGTGGAGAAAGAAGTGGTTCAGGACTATTTAGAAAAGCTGGATGAGCACAAGTCCATGGGTCTGGATGCGCTGCATCTGAGAGTGCTAAAGGAGTTGGCGGATGTGATTGCAGAGCCATTGGCCATTATCTTTGAAAACTCATGACGATCAGGGGAAGTCCCGGATGACTGGAAAAAGGCTAATGTAGTGCCCATCTTTAAAAAAGGGAAGAAGGAGGATCCTGGGAACTACAGGCCAGTCAGCCTCACCTCAGTCCCTGGAAAAATCATGGAGCAGGTCCTCAAGGAATCAATTCTGAAACACTTAGAGGAGAGGAAAGTGAGCAGGAACAGTCAGCATGGATTCACCAAGGGCAAGTCATGCCTGACTAATCTAATTGCCTTCTATGATGAGATAACTGGCTCTGTGGATGAGGGGAAAGCAGTGGACATGTTGTTCCTTGACTTTAGCAAAGCTTTTGACATGGTCTCCCACAGTATTCTTGCCAGCAAGTTAAAGAAGTATGGGCTGGATGAATGCACTATAAGGTTGGTAGAAAGTTGGCTAGATTGTTGGGCTCAACAGGTAGTGATCAATGACTCCATGTCTAGTTGGCAGCCGGTATGAAGTGGAGTGCCCCAAGGGTCGGTCCTGGGGCCGGTTTTGTTCAATATCTTCATAAATGATCTGGAGGATGGTGTGGATTGCTCCCTCAGCAAGTTTGCAGATGACACTAAACTGGGAGGAGAGGTAGAGACACTGGAGGATAGGGATAAGATACAGAGGGACCTAGACAAATTACAGAGTAGCAGCCGTGTTAGTCTGTATTCACAAAATACAGCTACAGCTCACGAAAGCTTATGCTCAAATAAATTGGTTAGTCTCTAAGGTGCCACTGGTACTCCTTTTCTTTCTTCTAGACAAATTAGAGGATTGGGCCAAAAGAAATCTGATGAGGTTCAACAAGGATAAGTGCAGAGTCCTGCACTTAGGACAGAAGAATCCCATGCACCGCTACAGACTAGGGATCGAATGGCTAGGCAGCAGTTCTGCAGAAAAGGACCTAGGGGTTACAGTGGACAAGAAGCTGGATCTGAGTCAACAGTGTGCCCTTGTTGCCAAGAAGGCAATGGCATTTTGGGATGTATAAGTAGGGGCATTGCTAGCAGATTGAGGGACGTGATCATTCCCCTCTATTCAACATTGGTGAGGCCTCATCTGGAGTACTGTGTCCAGTTTTGGGCCCCATACTACAAGAAGGATGTGGAAAAATTGGAAAACATCCAGCGGAGGGCAACAAAAATGATTAGGGGACTGGAACACATGACTTATGAGGAGAGGCTGAGGGAACTGGGATTGTTTAGCCTGTGGAAGAGAAGAATGAGGGGGGATTTGATAGCTGCTTTCAACTACCTGAAAGGAGGTTCCAAAGAGGATGGATCTAGACTGTTCTCAGTGGTAGCAGATGACAGAACAAGGGAGTAATGATCTCAAGATGCAGTGGGGGAGGTTTAGGTTGGATATTAGGAAAAACGTTTTCACTAGGAGGGTGGTGAAACACTGGAATGCGTTACCTAGGGAGGTGGTAAAATCTCCTTCCTTAGAAGTTTTTAAGGTCAGGCTTGACAAAACCCTGGCTGGGATGACTTAGTTGGGGATTGGTCCTGCTTTGAGCAGGGGGTTGGACTAGATGACCTCCTGAGGTCCCTTCCAACCCTGATATTCTATGATTCTATGACATTGTCAAATAACCCTTTGCACTTCTGTGGTAACTTTCCTTTAAAGGGTCTCAAAACACTTCAGAAATAAGGCCTACCACACATGTAGGAGGTTAATGAAATAGTAGCCCATTATTTTTACAGATAAACTGAGACAACAAAGAAAAAATAATTGTCAGAGGTCATACAGTATGTCATTAATAGCTCTAGGAATACAATCAGGAGTCATAACTAACCACTAGTTCTTCTTCAAGTGCTTGTTCATGTCAATTCCAATCAGGTGTGTACGCGCGCATGTGCACTGTAGCCGGAAGATTTTTCCCACAGCAGCATCTGTCAGGTTGGCTTGGTGCCCACTGGAGTCATGCCCTCATGGCGCTCAGTATAGAGCCCTGCCAACCCACCACCTCCTCAGTTCCTTCTTATCACCAGTGATAGTTAGTTGGAGTGTCCCATAGTCCTTGCTTAGCAAGCGCTTTTATCTCCGTTATTGTACATAGTTCTTCACGGCTGAGCGCATGCCACGCTTCTTGTTTAAGGTGCCTGGGGAAGGTCACCAAAAGGACCGGTGTAGGATCTGCCGTGAGGTCCATCCCAGAACTATTAAAGAAAGGGAACAGCAGCTTAAGGTTCTCCTAATGGAGGCAGCTCTTCACCCTCACTCAGATCCGGGGTCGGCAGATCCCACACCCAGTACGTCCTCGTCGGCGCGGAGTGCCCTGGCACCATCATCCTGGGAACCGGTGCCGAGAAAGGACTCCTCCCAAAACACTCGGCACCGGCCCGGCTCCTCCTGGGGCTAATCAGCGGCTAGGCACTGGTTTCAGTCGCTGGTGCCTCAGAAGAAAAAGATGCCGGAATAGGGAGTGTTCTCCCCCAGCCAAATCTAAGGAGCCGACGGCTGAGAGACCCCAATTGAGCCATAGCACCAGGTCCCCTGGCAGGGCCACGTGGATTCCTGCCCAGGCAAGGCAGTTGATTTTGGGCCCACCAGATCCTACTGGCCAGCAACTGCCACTCCCCTTAACACCAGAGGCTTTTGAGGCAGCTCAAGACTTGCTGCATCTCACAGCTCTGTTCTCAGCCCCTAGGACACCACTGCAACCCCAGGTGCAATCAAGAGGGAAGCCAGTGATGATGTCCCGGTGCTCTCCTTCTCCACGGCATCTTCCGGCACTGGCACCTCCGGAGAGAGAGCCCACTCAGTCCCCAAGTTCCTGACTATCGGTGTCCCGAGGCTTGGCTCCTCTATGGTCCTCCTTTTCAGAGATTTTGGAGGCGGAGGCAGAGGCAGACTTCTACCGCTCCGGCACAGACAGCGCCACCGGCAGCGGTGCTGATGCTGACATTGGCACCGAGTTCGGTGCCAACAGCCAGAGCACGGCACCGTCCACATTGGCGCCTGTCCAGGATCCCCAAGAGTCACGGGACTCCTTGGGCACGGATGGCAGGGAGCAGCCGCTGTTCTGTGGGGCTTCCTCCTCGCTGTCGCTGGACGAGGGTCTGGCGGGCACCGCCATAGCCCCAGCACTTGAAGACAATTGGGTGTTGCAGGAGTTGCTGTGCTGGGTTGCCCAGGGTCTGGGCATCAAGGCAGAGGAGGTGGTCGAGGACTCCGATCCATGGTGGATATCCTCGAGTCCTCTGGACCGTCCCGTATTGCCCTGTCAGTCATAAAAACTATTGCAGACACCACAAAAACCTTGTGGCAGACCCCAGCCTCATTGCCACCCACTGCCAAGCACAATGAATGGCGATATTTTGTGCCCTCTAAGGGTTATGAACGCCTTTATTCACACCCTCAACCTGATTCCTTTGTTGTGGATGCCGCTAATTAGCACAAGCAGCAAGGTTTCCAAGGGCCCTCCCCCCAAAACAGGAAGGCTAAACAATTCGACCTTTTCAGGAGAAAGCTCTATTCTTCTGGTGGGTTGCAGCTGCAAATTTCCAACAAACAGGCCATTGTCAGCCGGTACTCTTGTAATACCTTTGCGGCAATGGCAAAATTTGTGGAGCTCCTCCCCCTAGACCCCTGTGCCGAGTTTTTGGCCTTGGTTGAAGAGGGCAAGCTAATCTCCTGAGCTTCCCTCCAGGTGGCGCTGTATGGTGCTGATGCCAGCATGAGAGTCATGGCTAAAGGGGTGGCTATGAGAAGGGGCTCCTGGCTCCAGGATTCTGGTCTCCCATACGAGGTCCAGCAGACCATACAGGACCTCCCCTCTGTTTTCAGAGAAGACAGATAAAAGGCTACATAGCCTGAAAGACTCCAGAGCCACCCTCAAATCCTTGGGCCTACACACTCCCACCAGACAGAGAAAGCATTTCAGGCTGAGTCTCCTCCGCGGTTCTATCAACAGAACCAACAGTACAGTTCCTGGAGGAGGAATAGGAGTGGCAGAAAAAGGCTGCACCCATCCCCAGGCCAGTGCTCTGGCCAACCCAAGCCACCTTCCGGCCCCAAACCAACCTTCTGAAGGTGTGGTCGAGGATGGTGCACCAGAGCAAGAACTGGATCTACCCCGCCTTACCCTTTCATCTCGATTATCCCCTTTCTACCGTACATGGTTCTGTATCACTTTGGACTGCTGGGTGCTCCGCATGGTAGAGAGGGGGTACTCCATCCAATTCTGTGCCCTCCCGCCCTTCCACCCCCATTCCCCATCCCTCGTCAGGGACCCCTCTCATGAGCAACTCCTTATACAGGAGGTGCACTTGCTCCTTTTGTTAGGGGCAGTGGAAGAGGTTCCTCAGGAGCAAAACGGCAAGGGCTTCTATTTCTGGTATTTCCTAATACCAAAAGCCAAGGGTGGGCTCAGGCCCATCCTAGACCTGCAAGAACTCAACAGGTTCGTGAAGAAACTCAAGTTTCGCATGGTCTCTCTGGCCTCCATCATCGGATGCAGGAGACTGGTATGTCGCCCTCAACTTGAAGGACGCGTACTTTCACATAGCAATAACTCCATCCCACAGAAAATACCTCAGGTTTGTGCTGAACGGCACCCACTACCAGTTCACTGTCCTCCCATTCGGCCTGTCAGCAGCACCTTGAATGTTCAACAAGTACATGGCAGTCATGGCTGCGTTCCTGTGCAGGTGTTCCCATACGTTGACGATTGGCTGATCAAGGACCAATCCAGGACTCAAGCGGAAGCACAAGTCAACTTTATAAGAACAACATTCAACGAATTGGACCTTCCTCTCAATATGGAGAAATTGACTCTGTCCCCTGTTCAGCGGATAGAGTTCATAGGGACGGTACTGGATTTAAGACAGGCCAGGGCATACCTCCCGGAAGCAAGGTTTCGGCCTCTGAACAACATAATTCGAAGTCTCAGGCAGTTTCCCACCACCACAGCAAGGAATTGCCTGAAACTGCTGGGACACATGGCGGCTTGTACCTACATACTACAGCATGCCAGACTCAGACTTTGACCTCCTCAGGCATGGCTAGCATTAGTGTATCGGCCAGTCCGGGACAGTTTGGCCAGGATAGTAACCCTGCCTCTCCCGGTACTAGACTCCCTCCTGTGGTGGCTCGACCCACAAGTAGTATGGGCAGGGGTCCCGTTCACCAGCCCTCACCCGTTCCTCTTGCGAGTGATGGATGCATCAGCTCTGGGCTGGGGAGCACATTTGGGAGAACTCAGAACACACGGTATCAGTGTCAGAGAGCTGAGAGTGGTACGCCTGGCGTGCCAGACTTTCCAAGCCCACTTAATAGGGAGTTGTGAATCCGTTAGGACAGACAACACCATGGGCGATGTTCTATATCAACAAACAAGGGGGTGCATGTTCCTCTCCCTTGTGCCAGGAAGCCCTCATGCTGTGGGACTTCTGTGTAGAGCACTTGATACATCTGCAAGCATTGTACCTCCATCGAATACAGAACAAGTTGGCGGACTATCTCAGCAGGTCGTTCCATGGCCATGAGTGGTCCCTTCTCCCAGACGTGGCAAACTCAATCTTCCATCAGTGGGGTTTTCCCCAGATAGACCTGCTTGCCATGCAATGCAACATGAAGTGCCAGCAGTTTTCCTCCTTCCTAAACCACAGCCCAAGCTCCATCGTGGACATGTTCCTCCTCCCAAGAAGAGAGGCCATCTACTGTACACCTTTCTGCCCATTCCGCGCATTCACAAGGAGCTCCTCAAGGTACAGAGGGAACAAGCTTCTGTGCTATTGATAGCTCCAGCCTGGCCCCACCAGCACCGGTACTCATCACTCCTGGAAATGTCCATGGAAGCTCCAGTCACCTTGCTGCTCTTTCCAGACTAACTAACTCAGGATCATGGCCGTCTCCAATGCCCGAACCTCGAGTCTCTGCACCTCATGGCATGGAAGCTCCATGGATGAACCTGACAGAGCTCTCTTGCTTTGATCACGTTAGACGAGTCCTCCTTGGCAGTAGAAAATCCTCCATGAGAGCCACCTACCTTGCCAAGTGGAAGAGATTTTCAATCTGGTCAGCGCAGCACGGTTCGTCCCTGACGCTCGCCTCCGTTCCACTTATATTAGACTATCTTCTCCATCTCAAGCAGCAGGGGGTGTCCATGTCAGCAGTAAGGGTTCGTTTGGCCACCATCTCTGCCTTTCACCCAGGGGCAGAGGGCCGCTCAGTCTTTGCTAACCCTATGGTCAGTCATTTCCTTAAAGGTCCTGACAGGCTATACCTGTGTGTCCGGCAGCCTGTCCCAGCTTGGGACCTCAATTTGGTCCTTTCCAGACTCATGGGACCACCCTTTGAACCTTTGGCAATGTACTCCCTGCTCTCTCTTTCTCATACAAAGTAGCATTTCTGGTAGCGATAACCTCGTCCAGAAGTGTATCTGAGCTCAAGGCCCTGACATCAGAGCCCCCTTACACTATGTTCAAGAAGGACAAGGTTCAGCTTGGGCCCCACCCAGCTTTCCTCCTGAAGGTTGTCTCCCAGTTTCAGATGAACCAGGACATCTTCCTCCCAGTATTCTATCCTAAGCCTCACTTGAGCAGCAGGGAGCAAAGGCTTAACTGATTGGATGTCCGCAGAGCGCTAACCTTCTACATCAGGAGAACGAAGCCATTCCAACAGTTGGTCCAGTTATTTCTGTCTCTTTTCAGTGAATTTCCTCATGGATCACGTCCTACATCAGTGAGTGCTACAACCTGGCAAAAGTGCCCACTCTTCCAGTCACCGCGCACTTCATCAGGGCTCAGGCCTCGTCAATGGTGTTCCTGGCTCAGGTTCCCACCCAGGAAATCTGCAGAGCAATGACATGATCCTCCATACGCACTTTCACCAGGTACTATGCAATCACCCAGCAGGCCAGAGAAGATGCGGCCTTTGGAAGAGAAGTACTCCAATCAGTGGACGACTCTGACCCCACCTCCTCAGTTTGGGCTTGTGAGTTACCTGATTGGAATGGACACGAACAAGCACTCGAAGAAGAAAAATGGTTACTCACCTCATAACTGTTGTTCTTCGAGGTATGTTGTTCATGTCCATTCCAATACCCACCCTCCTACCCCTCTGTTGGAGTAGCCGGCAAGAAGGAACTGAGGGGGTGGTGGGTCAGCCCGGCTCTATATTGAGAGTCAAGAAGACGCGACTCCAGGGGGCACCCAAGCTGACCCAATGGTTGCTGCTCTGAGAAAAATCTTCTGACTATTATGCATGTGCACACGCACACATCTGATTGGAATGGACATGAGCAACACAGCTCAAAGAACAATAGTTACGAGAAGATGAGTAACCATTTTATCCAACCATAATACTTTAGAAAGTTCTTTGAAGTACCTAGGACATGTCAGATACTGAGGGTTTAATACTGTTGCCTATCACCGTGTAAAATCAATAGCTAATTCCTAATGGACTTCATGGAGTCTCTGGTACATAAGCTGAGTTCTAGCCTGCTTCAGATGATGATAGGTATGGGAATTACATTTATTTTACAGCAGATGCAAAACTATTGCTCCTCCAGATGTGTTTTTGCTCCTGCTCTCTGTTTTGTTCATGTTACAGTCTATATTATTTAGGCCAAAATTGCAGTCACATACAGCATATACATAAAACTCTGTTAAGACTTCAGTTGTGGTGCATAGGGTATTAGAGGAGAATTTTCTCTTGTATCCACATTTCACTCTTTCATAATAATGGAATTAAAAACATAAATACACAAAAAAGAACGAACCTCAGAGTATGCTTCTAATGTGAGTCTCTGTCCACTGATAGCAAGCAGAGCTATGCATCTTAGGTTTTTCTATTACTGTGGTATATAACAACCTGATCCAAAGCCCACTGAAGTCAATGACAATCTTTCTGTTCATTTCAATGAGCTTAGGATCAAACATAGAACAATTATTAATAGCATTGAGCATGCGTTGACTGGCAATAATTTTCATGTCTTCCTTTTGTCACTAGTTTTCATTTTTGGTTATTGGGTTTTTTTCTCTTCTTTCCTTCTTCTCATCCAATATATGGGGTGGTCTCCATGCAGAAATTGAGCAAAATAGCTCCTTATATGCACACACTATTCTGGAATAAAAATCACTTTATGCCAGCATGATTAGTGCACTCCCATTCTTCTTAAATACACTGACTTTTATTCTAGACTAGTGTCCCCACACAGGGCAGTATTAGGTAATAGTTATTGCAGAATAGCTTATTCCACAATAACTTTTCCAGTCAATTTCCCTATATAGACAATCCCTAAATGTGGGACAGGGACATGTGAAAATGCCATGACAGGGTAAAGGCCTTAGCAAACTGTTGGGCGTGACAGTTAGTCCTGAATGTGGTCGGGCTCTGTCTAATCTTCTCTGGTAAGGTCCACGACAAGGCTGCTGCTGTTAAAAATACTCTATCCCTATAGTGTAGGTCAAAATTTTGTCTTGGCAGCTACAATTTGAAGCATCTTTGTGGAGTGCACCATCTTGAATAGTTACAAAAGTCTTTGAGATAATAAATCTCCCACCGACAGAACAAAGAGCACTATATATAATGTTTGAGCAGCAAAAGCCTGCCCAGGATGGGACAGAGTAGAACAGGTCAGCCTAGTGCGAGACCACATCATTGCTAATGGGGGGGATGTCCAGCTACAACTGTGGAGTGCAAAACTCCAGATGCTTGATAAAAGCCATCACGCTAGCAAATGAACTGGAGCAGTTCCATGAGCTAGAAAGACGTGAGGGAGCAGCAAGGATCCAGGGTCATGGAGCTCAGGGACACAGCAATGGGGGGAGGGATCAGTAATACAATTAAAAGTCTGAGGGAAGCAGTGGAAATACTGATCACAGAATATCAGGGTTGGAAGGGACCTCAGGAGGTCATCTAGTCCAACCCCCTGCTCAAAGCAGGACCAATCCCCAACTAAATCATCCCAGCCTGACCTTAAAAACCTCTAAGGAAGGAGATTCCACCACCTCCCTAGGTAACGCATTCCAGTGCTTCACCACCCTCCTAGTGAAAAAGTTTTTCCTAATATCCAACCTAAACCTCCCCCACTGCAACTTGAGACCATTGCTCCTTGTTCTGATTAGGCAAGTCAGACAGTTTTCGATGGAAAGGCAGCAGGTAACTCCACAGGGACAAAAGATACTGAGCTTGAGGCATGCAGGTTTTTGGTTAAGAAGAACAAGGCAATGCAGTAGGGTTCAATTAGCAAATGCTGTAGAGGATCAGGCCTGCTGGAAATGTGGACAGTCTAGCCACTTAAAACCACACTGCCCACTGATGAAGATTGCTGTTGGATGGACTGGTGCAGGAAACAGTGCCACAAGCTGTTTACTGGCAAATGCTAGGCCACCAAGTTATGTGAGTGCTGATGGGGGGAGTGACATCTATCTGCCCAGGAAGATTGAGGGAGTCTTATGTGAGGTCCAGTCAATTCTGGGGCACAAGCTGCTGTGTTGTCTGAAAAGGTAGGAAAAGAAGCCTCTAGGCACAGCTCTCAGAAACTTATGCCCTACTTTGGGGGTAGTCAGACTGGCTAATAGTCAAAGGCTGAATGTAACAGATTTGGCAAACCACTATAGAAATTGACAACCTTAAATTGGTATGAGTTTTCATTGTGGAAAAGGACTCTGATCAAGGGGCATTGGTTGGAACTGATTTTCTGACGAGGTACGGAGTCAACCTTAACGTGAGGGATAAAACATGTACTATAATTGGAAAACACATCCCTGTAATTTTCTGGAATTATGCCACTATAATATGTAGTTAATGCTGGTAGAAAATGTAATAATCCCCTCAAGTGTGAAAGGGGTAATTTGAGCCAAGGTATAGAAAATAATGACAGACCTGACAGCATTATGGAGCTATCTGTTGGGACATTGGTAAGGTATGGATCTGGTGATGACACGGTCACTTGGAACTGCAAAAAAAGAGTAGCCAATTTAGCAAGAGACCCTCCAATGTTAAAACATGGCACTAAATAAGGGGATCTTTTTCCTGCCAGGGAAGCAATAGGTCCCACCCTAGAGTACTCCTGGTTATGACAAAAGTGACATTTCCTCTCTGAGTAGCAATCAACATACCAGCATGCCAGTTTGGCATAAAGATTGTGTTTTCATAGTTTGTTCTGTTGATCATGTGGTTTGTTATGTTAGTGTGAGGATGCATCTCTTCCAAGAGGAGGAGCAGCGTAACAGAATTAGTGTGATGGCTGGGTCTGTGGGTGAGACAGCCTCAAAACCTGTGGCTCCTCCCAAGCGGGAAGGACTCTGACTCAGGAAGTAGCCCTGAGAGGAAATGCACAGTTGGGTGTGTGCTGCGTGCTTAGGAAAAGTAAAAGTGTTTGTGGACTCAGTAGCACCAACAGGGGAGCTGCCTCTGTCCCCTCTTCTAGTAATAAATACAAGTTCTGTTATTTACTGAGCTCATGCTTGTCATCATTCCAGGAATTCTGCCTACTTGTGTTGTGTCAATGGACCATGTGAAATACGGCATCACAAAAAAAGCAGAAGCACTGCATTTTCCTGAATCAGTGGAACTCTGATTCATACCAAACAATGTGGCCATTTTAATTTTTTTCAATGTCATATGATAAAAGCGTTGGACATTTTCCTGTCAGCCCCTTTCCCAATGACCTAATACTGTACTTACATACATAAAAAGTTTCTTCTGTCTGTGGTCTCAAGCCACTGAGTGAGTTAAGTCAACCTTTGTTCCCAGCTCTGCCAGTGTACATCCTTTCTGGCCTTTACATCTGTGACATTACCCAGGATACAGCTGTGTCCCATTAACTTTCTAGCCTGGGGTGCCTTTTACATTGCTTTACTGTCTGAGCAGTCACTCCCGGTCTGCTCACATAGCCTTCAGCATGCAAATCCACTTCCAGCTAAACACGAGCAATCTGACCAGTCACTCTAGAATTACATACAGGGCGACACCGGCAAATTTAAATTACCAGCCTTGTTCCCCGAGGAATGTGCATCTTGTACTGTCCAGCACACTGCTGAATAATGCAAGCTCACAGAAAGTCCATCATTTTATCAAAGGAAAATGATACACGTACCAGCTTTGTTATCCCAAATGGAGTTTCCCACACACTCTAATTCAAACACATTGGTTAAGGTAAAACAATAAGATAAGTTTATTAACTACAGAAAGATAGATTTTAAGTGATTACAAGTGATGGTGCATAAAAGTCAGGATTGGTTATAAAAGAAAATAAAAGAGTAATATGCAAGCTAATACCTAATTTAACAAGCTAAGTGAACTTAAAAGCAAAGGTTTTGTCTCACCATATGCTGTTGTAAATTTCACAGGTTGGGTCTCCTTTCAGCCTTGGATCACTCCCCCTTAATTCAGTTCTTTGAGGGTAGTCAATGTCATGAGCAGAGAGATGGGAGGAAAAGAGGTGAAATGGAGGCCACTCTCTCTCTCTCTCTCATATACCACACTCCCATTTTTGAGTATTACCCCCACCTGGGGTGCAGGTGACAAGTAGTTCTTGTGGATGTGTGGATTGAACCGTCTCTGTGATGAAATGTAAATTTCTTGTTTATCCCTTCCATTGCTGAAGAATGACTGTTTAAACCAGTGATAGCTCTAACACCTGGCTGGGTTGCTAGTCTTTCTTTGTCTCTGAAAAACTGCTTTGGGCCTGCTTTTCTAACTCTGGAACACGTTACAGCAATGTTAAACAGTAGAAACATATAACTTTACATACAATGTTGATACACCTATTTTACCAGGACAATAATGTTCATCAGAAGATGATGTTTTAAATGATATTTCACAAGACATACTTTGTACAAAATTTATCATAGTCTTGTAAAATTGATGACCATAAAAGTATAGACTGTCACAACATCCCTTTCCCCATCCAATTATTCCAGTTTTGGAACTACATAAAGATTTACCAATGCAATTAAATCTTGTCCTGCAACACCTCAAATTATTCCAGTCCTGCTCCCCTCCCCTCCCCCAACTCTGCCAATAATGCTCCTCTGTTTAGACCAGGCATCAGGAATCAAGTCACTTTGTATTATCTTGTAGAACACTTGGGTAAAGAAATACATATTTCTGAGTTGTAAAGCCATAATATTGTGCCAATGTTATAAATGATGCATGTTTGGAAATTAAATGCACATCTCTTGAAAAGTAAAGTACAACTGAAAAGTCCTCTATTAGTCTTAATTTTATGTTAAAATTGCCAAACACGGATTTTATCTTCATGGATGTATGTTTAATGTTATATATGATGTTTGACACTTTGGATGGAACCATCCCAATTGTTGGTACATGAAGGATTAAACCTATTCTGAGAATCCAGAAGCCTTGCAGCAGCTGTCATCTGCCTGCCATTTAAGCTTAGTAAGAGAACAGGAGCTCCTGGAAATAGCATAGACACCTGATTCCCAAAGGGGCTGGGGAAAATAAGCCAGGAAAGGGTAAGAAATGCCTCTGAACAGTAAAATCTATCCTACATGTTGAGACTTTGATCTGACAGAAGCTCCTTTTCTCTCTGCATAGAAGGCTGTGCAGGCATAAATGCACCATGCTGCCCTGTCAGGTGAATAAGAATCAAGTGGTACACCTTCATTTCCTGGTGTGACTAGCTACCCACATTGACTGGGCCACCAGGCACAACTAATGGACACAATTCTGTTCCCACTGGAGTTTATGCACGTTTTGCCATTGACTTTAATGTGAGCAGGAGCAGATCTCACAGTCTATAGTTGAAGCAAACATATAAACATTATACTAGATGTACACATGCCGCAGGCCAAAGGGAGACAAAATTACTATCCAGATCATAATATTTACTCAAAAGTGACTACTGAGACATGCCATGTGCGTCAAAGTTGGGAAAGTATCAAAGAATAAAAACTGCAGCGATCAGCTTCATTTAATAATGAGTAAAAGCAACTTTATTTCTCTATATTGTTTTCTTGTAGCTAACTGTTTCTTGGTTATTAGAAAGCATTTTATTTAAAGTATGAGATTGCACATGTACGTTTGTTGCTTAGTTTATAAATGGTGTGCTAAATAGGTTGGAAACAATATAGTTGGTGTGAGCTCCATCAATCAGTCCTGTACCATTGTTATGAATAAACCAGCAGGGGATGATTGTTCCATGACTGGGGTCTTTTCCGTAATCTTTCTCACTAACCCTGAAACAAAGACAAAAAGCATGAATTAACCAAAATAATAGTACTTTGTAATGTGATGCATCTCTGATTCTGAATCTGTCTGTTTGTGAGCTTAGCAATTTTACCAGGTTTGTCTTTGTATAAATTGGTTAGACTAGTATTTACCTATGAATACAGTAGCGGTCTTTGTCTATGCTTGCCACTAAATCATGCTGGATCCATTCAGTTGGTACCTTCTAGGCAACAACAGGTAGTTTTTTCGAGTGTAAACAGGGTTTAAGTGGCTTTTCCAAGGTCAAACAGCAAGTCTGTTGCATTATCAGGAATATGTAGCTAAATAATTGTAAGGAGAGGTTATAATTTTGTTATGTCCTGCACCTTTGTAGATGTAAGGTTCCTGCCTGTTCACTTGGGGAAGAATGCTGTGCTGTGAAACAGTTCAAGATGGAGATTCTTACAGAAGGAGACTCTCGCACTGTGCTCTGTCTCTCAGGGAGACTATTGTGTTGCCTGTCTTTTATGGAAAAAAGACCCGAACCCAATCCTGTACTGTAACAGCTAGAGAATGTTCCTATCTCCCCCCCCCCCCAAATTACAGATCTTTTCCGGGTAAGGAAGTATTTCCTAATCATTTGGTTACCTAGTTACTGTCAGTTTATTGTTTTTGACAATCATTGTGGCATGTGGTTTCTCAGGGTCAGATCCAGGACGGATGTCAAAAACTTCAAAATCAATGTGCTGGAAAAACTGTCCTGAAAATAAGGGAAGAAAATACAATATCAAAAACTGCTGTAAAATCAACTGATGGCTGTCAGCTACATTGGATACATACAAAAAGGTATAACTAGCAGTGAGGGGATGAAATTAAGAGAAGGAAATTTTGAAATTCCCAGAAAAACTTCCTAATGGGGAGACCTATTAGTCTATGGCATATCTCCCAAGAGAAGTAGTAGAATCCCATATCTTGAGACATTTAAAACTAGCCTAAACAAAGCATACGAAAATATACTGTAGGGAAAACTTCTGCACTTACCCCAAGAGAATGAGCTAAATGTGATCTATTAGGTCATCTCCATTTGTAATTTCTATGAGTTTAAGACATGAGCTATACACTCTCTCTCGCTTACAAAGCATGTTTTCATATTCTCAGGTTTTTCCATAATGCAGTTTTTTATTGAAGTTATAGCCCTATATCCCATTTTTATTTTTAATATACAAACTAGGACCAGATACAATGAAAGAGTTAATATACAGGAGGTGATACTTTTAACATATTCTGTACATCTTAGCTCTGAGAATGTGAACACATGATTACTTTTCCCTAAATGAACCAGTCAGGAAAATGTTAGTCTTTTAAATTAAGGTAGCGTTCATCCATTTCAATGGACGTGAATTCCTACCTAATAAGCCATGGGTGTGTTCAGACACCTTGTGACTATCCAGTGTGTAGAATCCTAGGAAGTCCTGGTGTAGAGGATGCTTCTTCCATACTCGATGCAAAACAACAATAAAAGTTGCACCATCTCTGAATGAAAGCACTAGATTCTTTTCCCTGTTTATCTCCATAGTCAAACTGCAGCAGGAGAAGAAAGATGAAAGATAAAATTTGTGAAGAGACCTCACAACTGTTCAGTTTTGGTTTTCAGCATTTAATATTGTGGACAATAAGTTAACTAACAGACCAGGGGATCTATGGAAAATCCATCTGGCAGAGTAAGATGGGGTTTTTTTTTTTAAACAAAACTTTCTGGAAGATCCATAAATCAAACAAAATATTTCAACAAGTGACGTTTAATATGTGGTAGCAAAGAATTGAAGAGTGAAGAGACTAAAACCTCAATCCTGACACTGTATGCACACACAGATACTCCTGTGCTCATCTGGAGCTCCACTGAAGTCAGTGGGGTTCCATACAGATGCAGAGGTCTTTATGTCTGTAGGTAGCTGTAGGATGGTACTGTTTATATCTAAGATCCTAATTCAGGAAAGCATCCTTGTTTGGGACAGCACTTAAACATATGCTCAACTAAGTGTGTGCAGAAGTGCTTTCTTGAATCAGCACCTAGCATGACCAGAGGCTGAGCCTTTTGTTTATATACACAATTCTTTTTATGTTATGAACACATCTTCAAGAGAAAAAAAATGGTGAAAATTTAGTTCTACAAATACAATTTAAAGATGTTGTTGGCTTTCTCAATGACAAGCCCCCACGATGAGAGTGCTTTGCTATGAGCTTATAAAAATATTTGCACATTCAAACAACCCCCAAACCGCAAAGTATTTGCTTGAGAGTGGTAAATCAAATAGTGGTTACCCCTTGTAACACTGAGGTCGAGTCCCAAAATAAAGTTGTATTGTTGTCTTAGAACTTAAGTGAAGTCAAAGTAAAAAATAAACCACTTTTAAAATGGATTCAGAAAAATTAGTTATTCAGATATTTGTGCAGTTCAAGTTGTTCTGTACGCATTTCGTGACTTCCTCTCTCTCTCCTGGGCTGATGCTTAAAATCACTAGAGCAAATCATCAGCTGGTGTAAATCGGATTAGCTCCACTGGGTCATTTGAACTGTGCTGATTTATAACAGGTGAAGATCTGGCCCAGTGCTGTTTTTGTGTAGAACTGTTGCACAAACAAGCCTCTTCTTGTCTCCTCTCTTCCTCCACACATGAGTCCAGCTAGGCCTGGACTTCAGAAGTACAAAAAATTGTTTCATTTGTTCATCAGCAGAATGTGAAGCACTAACCCCTCTCTAAGCATCTGAACATTTCCATAGCTCCAATAACACATATTTCTTGGTACCTCTGAGCAATGTTTCTACTTTATTTCTTCCTCCCAAGCCTCACTCATAACAGTATTGAAACAAGCAATTGAATGCACGAACAGGGCATGTGGCTTCCAAGGATTTGTCAATCAGTTTGCCACTGCCATCAGCCTTAATTACATTTAGATACTAATGTTTTCATAAGTTTGAACATTCTTGAACAAGTCTGGGCTTTTGTGTTGTACTTTACCCTTCCTTTTGTAGGGTGATTGTATCAAGCCAGGTAAAAGTGGCTGTGTTTCTGCCATTCTGGAGGGTGATTTTTTCAGTCGTTATTTCTATTTTTAAATCCAGTTGTGTATTTACAATCCCAAGTTTTCCAATATACGTTTTCTGGGTCTGTCCATTGTTGCTGACTTTCTTTTTTCCAATAAGCTGCCCATTAACTGTGATGCCTGTTATAAAGGAACAAAAAGTGCTATTACTGTACAGATAGATTCTGATCAGGAAATGTTGAGGAATGACGTGGAGAAGGAAAGTACTATGCAGCTGAACCACTTTATAGCATAATTTCCAATCCTTTCACTGGCTACCAATTTACTACTCCACCTTTCTCTCCTTCAGTCTCTTGCCTGTATTTCTTTTCATTTTGGCCTCTCCTGCACATGAAGCTTTAGACCACTGACATAGCAATTGCATTAGGGAGCATTAGTTTAGCAAGTTTCAGGTCGTATATCACTTAAGGAGATGGATGAGCAGAATGCCTCCACCTGGTTTAGTGGGTGGGAGACTTGATTGGATCCAGAAGGCACCAGACAGCTTTGGAATGAAAGTGGGAGTGTATGCAGGAGTAGGCACCTCCTTCCCAGGGGCACTGCTCCACCCTTTGACTAGCCAAAGGGATAAGGGATTGTTCCCCATGATCATCAACTTAAACTCTTGCCTGAGATTTCTCAAGCCTCTTGTCCCATTTTATCTAAACCCACACTCCCTCCGCATAGTTAGATGAAACCTAGCATAGGAACTGTTTTTTTTAGGATGTCTTGGGTCTGACTGATCACCTGTTTTAGGGGGTGGGAAGGAATTTTTCCTATTCAGGACTGGTAGGTTTTTATCATCTTCCTTACACCGTCGTGGATACACAGTTAAGTTGAATAGAAAAAAGGATTTAGAAATTGAATAGTTAAGAATTGGTAGGAATATTTAGCTTATTGCAGCTTGAGGCCATTGTCCAACGCAGATAAAAGGCCAGCCTCCAGAAATAAGAGACCTGGGATTTCGCTGGTGGACCTCAGGAAAAGGAGAGACCTGAAGTCTTCACAGACCAAAGTCCTTTTCTCTGTCCTCTTTGCTGCAGGAAGTGTGCGGGGATTTACAGAGCAAGCTGAATCCTAGGGGTAGGGAGTGGAGAGTTCAACATATTCATAAATGATCTGGAAAAAGGGGTAAACAGTGAGGTGGCAAAATTTGCAGATGATACAAAATTACTAAAGATAGTTAAGACCCAGGCAGACTGCGAAGAGCTACAAAAGGATCTCTCAAAACTGGGTGACTGGGCAACAAAATGGCAAATGAAATTTAATGTTGATAAATGCAAAGTAATCACATTGGAAAGCATAATCTCAACTACTCATATAAAATGATGGGGGTATAAATTAGCTGTTCCCACTCAAGAAAGAGATCTTGGAGTCATTGTGGATAGTTCTCTGAAAATATCCACTCAATGTGCAGCAGCAGTCAAAAAAGCTAACAGAATGCTGGGAATAATTAAGAAAGGGATAGATAATAGGATAGAAAATATCATGTTGTCTCTATATAAATCCATGGTACACCCACATCTTGAATACTGTGTGCAGATGTGGTTGCCCCATCTCAAAAAAAATATATTGGAATTGGAAAACGTTCAGAAAAGGGCACCAAAAATTATTAGGGGTATGGAATGGCTGCTGTATGAATAGAGATTAATAAGGCTGGGACTTTTCAGCTTGGAAAAGAGATATGATTGAGGTCTATAAAATCATAACAGGAGTAGAGAAAGTAGATAAGGAAGTGTTGTTTACTACTTCTCATAACACAAGAACTAGGGGTCACCAAATGAAATTAATAGGCAGCAGGTTTAAAACAAATAAAAGGAAGTATTTCTTCACACAACACACAGTCAGCCTGTGGAACTCCTTGCCAGAGGATGTTGTGAAGGCCAAGACCATAACAGGGTTCAAAAAAGAACTAGATAAATTCATGGAGGATAGGTCCACCAATGGCTATTAGCCAGGATGGGCAGGAATGGTGTCCCTAGCCTCTGTTTGCCAGAAGTTGGGAACGAGCGACAGGGGATGGATCACTTAATGATTACCTGTTCTGGTCATTCCCTCTGGGGCACCTGGCACTGGCACTGGTTTGACAGAACAAGGAGCGATGGTCTCAAGTTGCATTGAGGGGGGCTTAGGTTGGATATTAGGAAAAACTTTTTCACTAGGAGGGTGGTGAAACACTGAAATGCGTTACCTAGGGAGGTGGTGGATTCTCCTTCCTTAGAGGTTTTTAAGGTCAGGCTTGACAAAGCCCTGGCTGGGATGATTTAGTTGGGGATTGGTCCTGCTTTGAGCACGGGGTTGGACTAGATGACCTCCTGAGGTCCCTTCCAACCTTGATATTCTATGATTCTATGACAGGATACTGGGCTAGATAGACCTTTGGTCTGACCCATTAGGGCCGTTCTTATGTTCTTATGTATGTTCTTATTTATGGGCTATATCAGGGTTTCTCAAACAGAGGTACATGGACCCCTGGGGATCGCGAGGGTACTCCACAAGTCAGGTCTGGGAACAGCTGGTGTGCAGGAGACGCTGAGAGGGAGGGGGAGGAGCAGAAAGAGGTGGGGAAGAGGAGAGGTGGGGGTAGAGCAGGGCGGGAAGAGGGGGGCGGGGGTGGTGCCTTGGGGGAAGCGGTAGAGTGGGGGCAGGGCCTGGGGTGGAGTGGGGGCAGGGCCTAGGATGGAACAGTGGGTTTTGGGGTCTGCAAAAATTGTAAATCAAAATGGGGGTCCTTTGGTTGCTAAAGTTTGAGAACCAGCGGGCTATATGATAGGAGCCCTATAAACCCTCACTAGACCCACTTAAATGCCTAGTATGGGGATATATGGCAGATAAACCTCACACCAGGGAGAAGTGCCCTTTTTGCCCTTTTACTTTAGATTAATATTAACTCACCTGTATCAGGGTCATTTACTAGGTTTAACACCACACCTGGGTCTAAATTGATATTGAAGCAAAGATGGTCTTTTTTCTGTGGTACGTCTATAAGGAAATGTGGATCTCCATCAACTGCAAACACATTACAATGTCTCAGATTAAATGACTTACAAAAGCAGCCTCTCGGTGATAAAGAAACAGTAAGTTATGGCTGAGATAATTAGGATTTAGACTCTCCACCCAACGACATTCACTAGGAGTGCAACAAAGAAGAACAAAATAGATGTGAACAAAATCACAGACATCTGTTGGGAAAATAATATAGCAGGGCACAGATTACCCACAAGTTCTTGGAATGCATTGGAGACAATTTTTTCAGAAAGTAGGGAGGCTTTTCTAGATTTGTTTTTGACAAATAGGGAGGAACTGGTTGAGAATTTGAAAGCGGAAGGCTGCTTGGGTTAAAGCGATCATGAAATGGTAGAGTTCATGATTCTAAGGAATGATAGGAAGGACAACAGCACAATAAAGATAATGGATTTCAAGAAGGCAGACTTTAGCATACGTAGGGAGTTGGTAGGTAAGATCTTATGGCAAGCAAGGCTAAGGGGAAAAACAGTTCGAGAAAGTTGGCAGTTTTTCAAAGAGACATTATTAAGGGCACAAGAGCAAACTACCCCACTGCATAAAAAAGATAGGAAGTATGGCAAGAGACCACGCTGGCTTACCCAGGAGATCTTCAGTGATCTGAAACTCAAAAAAAGAATCCTACAAAAAGTGGAAACTAGGTCAAATTACCAATGATGAATATAAACAAACAGCACAAGCATGTAGGGACAAAAATGAGAAAGGCCAAAGCACAAAATGAGATTAAACTAGCTAGAGACAAAGGGTAAAAAGAAAATATTCTACAAATACATGAGAAGCAAAAGGAAAACCAAGCACAGTGTAGGCCCATTACTCAATGGGAGGGAGGAGAGATTGTGACACTGCACCCTACGTTCTTCCCAGTGATATTATTATGATATTATTATGGCGTAGTTCTGATGTCTTCTATGCAAGTTAGGTCATGTGAGATCACTGGAAAGGCTGTGATTTACTGAATATTATTATCCGATTTGTATGCATGTATTATTTTTGCATTTGAAGTTAGGAATAGTGACTATATATCTGTGTTATAAATGTGTTTATATATGGGCAACACCCACTAGACAAAAGACTCTCAGTCTAGATGAGAGCTAATGAACCATTAGGGAGAACTATAGGCCTGAGAAGAAGCTTATTTCTCACCTCGGGGCCTTCCTGAGGACTCTACTAACAGCCTCTGACTCATGGCTGCTATGACGCTACAGGGACATGTCCCCAGGTCATCTGGTGCTGGACTCCATCTTGGGATACCAGTGTTTTTCCACTAACTGGCCTGGGATCCAAGCTTTGAAACAAAGGGTTTCCACCATATGCAAAGCTATATAAGGCAGGGGAGTGACATCATCGAGGTTCTTCACTGACTCTGCACTCCAGAAAACTCCTGGAAGCATGTGAGGAACAAAGACCAAACTGGGGGGAAGTGCAGGACCCAGGCTAAAGGAATTTTTAGTCTGTGAATGGAACAACTGGGGTTTCTAAGCTGTCAGCCAGCACAGCTTGCCCCTTAAGAACCTGCAGCCTGCTTGTATCATCGTTTCGGGCAGAGGCGGGCAAACTTCTTGGCCTGAATGCCCCATCGGGTTTCCAAAATTGTATGGAGGGCTGATTAGGGGAGGCTGTGCCTCCCCAAACAGCCAGGCATGGCCTGACCCCCACCCCCATCTGACCCCCCCACTTCTTGCCCCCTGACGGCCCCCCTTGGGACCCCTGTCCCATCCTCCCCCCACCCCCATCCCCTGACCGCCCCTGGAACCCCCACCCGTGACTGCCCCCCGCCACCCCATCCAACCCCTCCTCTCATTCCTGACTGCCCCCCCCCCAGGATCCCTGCTCCATCCAACCACCCTTTCTCCCTGACCACCCCAGGAATCCCTGCCCCTAACTACCCACCACCGCCCCATCCAACCCCCCCTTCCTTCCTGATTGCCCCCAGGACCCTTACCCCCATTCAATCCCCCTGTTCCCCGCCCTCTGACCACCCCGATCCCTATCCACACCCCTGGCCCCGACCACCCTCCCCGAACTCCCCTGCCCCATAGCCAACCCCTCTGCTCCCTGCCCCCTTAGCATGCTGCCTGGAGCACTGGTGGCGCTACAGCTGTGCTGCTCAGCTGGAGCCAGCCACGCCACTGCGCAGCTCAGAGCACTGGGTCAGGCCGGACTCTGCAGTTGCGCTGCCCCAGGAGCTCGCAGCCCTGCTGCCCAGAGCACTGTGCTGGCAGCGCAGTGAGATGAGGCTGCAGGGGAGGAGGAACAGCAGGGGAGGGGCCAGGGGCTAGGCAGGAGGGTCCAGCGGGCTGGATGTGGCCCTCAGGCTGTAGTTTGCCCACCTCTGGTTTAGGGTGAGAATTTGCTATTGATATCCAATCTCTTTAGTATATTAAGCTTAGTTTACGTGTTTTGTTTATTTCCTAGGTAATTTGCTTTGATCTGTTTGCTATCCCTTATAATCACTTAAAATCTATCTTTTGTAGTTAATAAACTTGTTTTTGCTTTGTCTAAAACCAGTGTGTATATTTCCTCTTCATATTGAGGGAGGGGGCGAATTTCCTGAGCTTACGCTGTACAGTTCCCTGTGCAGTGCAAGATGTTATAATTTTGGGTTTACACTCCAGAGAGGAGGTATGTGCCTTAGGAACTGGGAGGTGCTCTAGCTGTGCCTTCCCATGCAAGGACTGGTTAAAGAACCTGTCTGTATGTAATGCAGCTGGGTCTGTCCCTACCTGTATGTGTTGTGGCAAGAGTGCAGGCTGGAGCCTGGGAGAGGGCTTGGTAGGCTGGTCACAGCAGTACAGTGTAAAGGGAGCCCAGACTGGTGGGTCAGGAAGGCTCAGTGGTACCCCAGTTCCAGGTGGCACCCCAAGAGGAACCCATCAGAGAGACAACAACAGAAAATATGGAAATGGCAGAAGTGCTAAATGACTTTTTTGTTGTGGTGTTCACCAAAAAGGTTAATGGCGATTGGACGTCTAACATAGTGATTACCAGTGAAAATGAGGTAGGATCTTGAGACTAAAATGTGGTTCTGTTCTTAAAATGTACTTGCCTGTAAAAATGACATTAATGTTTAACGTGTTCTAGTGATTCCAAATCAAGGGTCTACAGCTTACAAAGAGAACGATGTATTTTCTATTTGCCAGATTTGCAATGTCAACCTGAGATCTGAGAGTCAAGCACAGATCTTTTCAACTTAAGTATCTTTTGATTTTGCCAAAAAAATTAGACTGTCAGTTTCTTATGTGAAACCCTGACTTCCAAACATAGAATCGTAGAATATCAGGGTTGGAAGGGATCTCAGGAGGTCATCTAGTCCAACCCCCTGCTCAAAGCAGGACCAATTCCCAACTTAATCATCCCAGCCAGGGCTTTGTCAAGTCTGACCTTAAAAACCTCTAAGGAAGGAGATTCCACCATCTCCCTAGGTAACTCATTCCAGTGCTTCACCACCCTCCTAGTAAAAAGTTTTTCCTAATATCCAACCTAAACCTCCCCCACTGCAACTTGAGACCATTACTCCTTGTTCTGTCATCTGGTACCACTGAGAACAGTCTAGATCCATCCTCTTTGGAATCCCCTTTCAGGTAGTTGAAAGCAGCTATCAAACCCCCATCATTTATCTCTTCTGCAGACTAAATAATCCCAGTTCCCTCAGCTTCTCCTCATAAGTCATGTGCTCCAGCCCCCTAATCATTTTTTGTTGCCCTCCGCTAGACTCTCTCCAATTTTTCCACATCCTTCTTGTAGTGTGGGGCCCAAAACTGGACACAGTACTCCAGATGAGGCCTCACCAATGCCGAATAGAGGGGAATAATCACATCCTTTGATCTACTGGCGATGCACCTACTTATACATCCCAAAATGCCATTGGCCTTCTTGGCAACAAGGGCACACTGTTGACTCATATCCAGCTTCTCGTCCACTGTAACCCCTAGGTCCTTTTCTGCACTTAGTGATACCTGCACAACCCCACTGTCTTCAGTCGTGTCGCATAACTGTTACATTGAAACTTACTGACACATTCTGTTGAGTATGCACAAGCTCAAATAGAATCAGCAGCTGACTTTTGTAGCTGTTTTGACTCTCCATAGCTAACAGGATTAAAAACAATAAAAGCTTATTTTTTTGTTACCAAAGAGGGTAGATATGACTCTGAATACACCATAGGAACAGTTATGTTAAGTAAAATGGTGTCATTTTGCACAGTGACTTTAGAATAGCACTTCAAGCTACATGAATTACATTACAGTACAGCTAGTGTGTTATATGTTGTCTTGAAGTGTTTGCTTTTATTTCCCATTAACATCTCTATCTTTGGTATCTAAACACTTATGAATTACATAAGCACACATTATTCCTATAGTTTTGATAATGGTTTTATTGTGCCTTCATTCATGTTGAAAAGTTCTTATGTTACTGGTATCAACATTAACTTGAATTCATTTTCACAATACCTACACCCCAGGTAACATTAACTTTCTCTTAAGAGCACAGTGATGACATCACAAATTTGTTCTTGCAAAAAGGAGAACTGTGTATGGTTTATAGGTATGTTTTAAAAAAGGACAACTTACCAGAGTTTGCCCTTGAAGGGTAACTATACTGAATAGAAGTATCTGACAGATTGCCGGGGGGGGGGGAAAAGAGAAAATAAAAAGAAATGTTAGATGAATCAAAATGATTTTAAACTAGCATCTTCTGAAGTTTTAAATAGTTTCCCCCCACCACCACACCCCTTACAAGCTTCAAACATGCTTTCTGAAATGGTAGTGGATATAATTTTGTCTTGTCTACATTACTGCTTAAACCATTTTCAGTACTATTTCAAGGAGCTCTGTTGATGAAAAGCATTTTCTCATAACAGTTCAAGTTGCTAGGATAAAGAGGAAAGATATTCACCATCACAACCTTAGATGCTCTAACTACATTTAAGATACTAAAATCCTGGATATCCCTTTTTTTTTTTAATTGCCTCACTTAGCTCTGAACAGAATTAAAAAGACAGTAAAAGTTTTCCCTTCTTCAGAAAGTCTTCAGTGTACATTATTTCACATGATTCTCACTCTCTAATACAAAGGTGTTTTGGGGGGATCCTTCAAAGGTGACCTTGCAAAGGAAGAATAAAAGATAAGGGTTGTTCACACAATATATGTGAAAAAATCAGTGTTATGGTATAAAATTTCAGTTGTATAATCACAGACAATACGGAGTAGGATAAGCTAATTTGTACCCATCTATTCCATAACACATGGAACTTAAAAGAATAGTGGTTAAGATACTGTGGAAGTGGTTGTGTCAAGTTATGGTTAGTACTTGCAATAAAGATTTGTCGTATATCATACAGCTAGACAGTTGCAGGGAAAATTTTCAGTGTTGCCAACTCTCATGATTTTATTACAAGTCTCACAATCTCTTGATGTCTTCTAGACTCCTTTCTGGAAGATAGGCTTTAGTCAAACAAGTTATTGGACTCACTACAGGGATAACTGGGTAAAAGTCTATGCCCTGTGTTATACAGAAGGTGAGACTAAGTCAACTAATTGTTCCTTCAGGGTTAAAATCTGAGAGTCTATGATTATTCAGTTTGAAAATTCATACAGGAAGTACATTATTCTCTATTTCTCCTGCTTCAATCATCCAGTCAGTGATGAGGAACAATACCAGTCACACACTGGAGCAAAGTTTTCAAAAGCCCCTAATGATTTAGGATTCTAAGTCCCATTGAAACCCAGTGGGACTTGGGCTCAGAAGTCACTCGCGTGTAAATTTTCAAAAGCACCTTATGCTAGTGACTATAAAAGTGACAAACAACCCATAGCCCCAAATTTGTTTGCTTATATTATTACTTGAAAACCTGTGAATAATTAATACATTTGCAGAAATCAGGCTTTGTTTCAATGATTAGTAAACATAAAATAAGATTAAATACATCAGATAATTTATTCACAATGACTTATCCCACCAGCTCTAGATAAATGATCTCCGATTAGATTGTGAAGCAAAACTATGAAAAGGTCTCTACCTTCTACTGGTTTATCAGCAATTGTAGCTTTATCTTCTGGTTTTGTTACCACCATGGATGTGAGGGGAGTCACAAATTTATATTTTAGCGAGAGCTCCAGGGCTTGTGCTGCAAGATTCTTCCGTTTTTCTTCTTGAGCTGAAATGCTGAATGCAGGAAGAGAATCAGAACAGCAGCTTGCACCTTTTTAGAAACTTTCTACAAAGTCAAGACATTAAACACTGCATTATATTTTTCTGCATAATAGTGTAAGGGGTCTGTTGCCTCCTTACTACCATTCAGTGGGGGTGTTTTAGTTGCTAGCTCCCAGTACTAAAAAGGGGGAAGGGTCGATGGGGAATCCGGACCCTGAGACTGACAGCCCCCAGGAACAATGGGGAGAGGCCAATGCTCCAGGTCAGCCTGAATGGGGCAGGCTAATCAGGGAGTCAGGAGGCCAGGGAGTTCTTGTCCTCCCTGTGAGCTGGAATTGCCGGGGGTCAGACAGAGTGGGGCCGAGCTAAGGAGAAAGCAGAGGCCTGAGCTGAGCTGGGGAGCAGAGCTGTGCCAGACCCAGAGGGACTAGAAAAGGAGCCCAGAGAGAGCAGACCCTGTCCTGGGAGCAGAGCTGCAGCCCCAAAGCCGGAGGCACAGCCCAGAGAGAGCAGACTTGCCCTGGGAGCAGAGCTGCAGCAACCAGAGCCAGAAGGGCCAGAAAAGCAGCCCAGGAAGCAGGTCAGTGCTGGGAGCAGAGTCACAGAAGCAGCCCGCAGAGCAGACCTGTCCTGGGAGCAGAGCTGCAGCAACCAGAGGCAGAGGGGCCAAAGAAGCAGCCCAGGGAGCTGGAGGCAGAGCAGCAGCAGTGCTGAGACCGAGGGGTGGAGCTGGGGCTGGAGCAGTCCAGAGCTGGGTGCGGTGAACAGCTGGGGAGAGCGAGGGGAACCCTGGGCAGCAGGCCCAGCACCGGGAGACGCCTCAGCCAAGGGGCTCTGCAGGCCAGGCTTGGATCGTAACCCCAACAGGGCAGGGGCAACACTGGGAAGAAGGGTCCTACCACTTAGAACCTGAGAGCGTCTGGCCACCACCAGAGCAAGTGTCCAACCCACAGCATCCCTACAGCACAGCCAGGGCCTGAGAATGCGGCCTGGGACTTACAGGGAACAGACTGTGAATGGCCCTGACATCCCAGAGACACTGTTCTTGATGTTCCCTGCCACAGAGCGGGTTGATGTGTTTCCTTTAACCTTTCCCATTTTTCCTTATTTTTTTAAAAATTAATTGTTGATGAAATAACTTGCATTTGCTTTAAATTGTATGTAATGATCTGTGGGTCAGAGAAGTGCCCAGTGCAGAGAAAGTACCCCGGAGTGGGGACACCCTAGCCCCTGTCCTAGGTGACCACAGCAGGGTTGGGGGTCGAGCCCCCCAGGAATCCTGGGCCCAGCCTTGTTGGGGTTATGAGGACTCTGCCAGACAGGAGAGTGGAAGGGGAGTCCTCAAGGGCAGGGAGGCCATTGGGTAAAGGAAGTGGGAGCAAGGACTCAGATCCTTTCGCTAGCCCACTTCACCGGGGTAGTGCACAAGCCAGGAAAGTTCCCCACAATAGCGGGACTATTCCCCCGCTTACAATAGCAACATTCTCTTCTGTAATCAGCCAAAAACCACTGAACTTAGATTCTGTGTTTTTCATTCATTGGTTATGTCTTATTGCTTTAAATATTATTGTTAGAAATATTATTTGGATCTTATGAAGTATTACAAAACTTTTTGTTCAGCAAGTCTCAGCACCCAATGCTCAAGTAAACAATTCTGTGTATTTGTATTTTAATAGTAGTTACCACTGTCTTTTAGTGGTGAAAAAGATCCCTGTCTGAATTTTCCAGTGCAGGGACCAAAGCAACCAGCACCTATTGAGTTTTCCAAGGTATTTTTTTTCCCTTTTTGTTTAAACATCACATTTTGGATAGGATGCCTTTGGCTGATTGTATAGTGATAACTATCAATAGACAGTTTTGTTTGTAAACCTTTTAACTCAGAGATGGCCTTTGTGTTTTGGATATGTTGGCTCCTCAGTTTTGGCATCAGGGACAAAAAAAATCACCATGCTAGCCCTTCCCCAAAATACGCAGACTGCCTCTGCTTATAACTCCTAATATATGGCCACCTACATACAACCATCAACCACACTTATAGCATGTGTGTACAACTCTCAACCTTAGGCTCTAAAAACATTGGATGTTAAAAGGGCAGCACAAATAGATCAGGCAGGAATGGGGAAACCATGTATATTAAGGCAGATATGATTAAAACCAGTCAAATCTCTCTACAATGAGCAGATGTCACCTCTAATTTGGCAGAAGACCAGGTGTGTCTATTTTTCCTGAATTCACCAGAGGCTGTCGGTGTCCTATCAATATAACTTCAAGATTAAGTTACATTAAGTACTGTATAGGGATTCATACTTTAATAAGGCCATAAGGAACCATTGTGATCCAGTCTGATCTCCTGCTGAACACAGGCCATAGTACTTCCCTGCATTAATTCCTGTTTGAACTGGAGAATGTCTTTTAGAAAAAAATCCAATCTTGATTTTAAATTTGCAGCGATGGACAGTCCACCAATAGTCTTGATAAGTAGTCCTCATTGTTAAAAATTTTCACCTTATTTCTAGTTGGAATTTGTCTAGCTTCAACTTCCAGCCATAGGATCTTGTCATACCTTTGTCTGCTAGATTGAAGAGCCCTTTATTATCAAATTTCTGTTCCACGTGCAGGTACTTATAGACTGTAATCAAGTCATCCCTTAGCTGTCTCTGTGTGAAGCGAAATAGATTGAGCTCCTTGAGTCTATCACTCAAGGTATGTTTTCTAATCCTTTAAGTATTCTTGTGCTCTTTCTCTGAACCTTTCCCAATAAATCAACATCCTTCTTGAACTATGGACACCAGACCTGGACACAGTATTCCAGCAGTGGTTGTACCAATGCCACATCCACAGGTGAAATAACCTTCCTACTCCATTTATATATTCAAGGATTGCATTAGCAAGGCCACAGTGTTGCACTGGGAGCTCATGTTCTGCTGATTATCCACCATGATCTCCAAATCCTTTTCACAGCCACTGCTTTCCCCCATCCTGTAAGTATGGTCTACAGTTTTTGTTCCTTGATGTATGACCTTACATTTGGCTTTATTAAAACACATATTGTTTGCTTGTGCCCTGCTTATCAAGAGATCCAGACCTCTCTGTGTCACACCTCTCTGTATCAGGAGACTGCTCTTTTCATCGTTTACCACTCCCCCAATCTTTACATCATCTGGAAACTTTATCAGTGATGATTTTATGTTTTCTTCCAGGTCACTAATAAAAATGTTCAGTAGCGTAGGGCCAAGGACTCATCCCTGCAGGACCCCATTAGAAACACACCCACTTGATGATGGTTCCCCATTTACAATTCCATTTTGAGACCTATCAGCTAACTCGTTTTTAATCAATTTAATGTGGGCCTTGCTGATTTTGGATCATTCTAGTTTCTTAATCAAAATATTGTGTTGTAACAAACTTACAATCCTATAAAAAAATCAAGTTAATTTGACAAGATCTATTTTTCATAAAAATATGTTAACTGCATACATTTTATCACCCTCCTTTAATTCTTTATTAATTAAGCCCCATGTTCATCATTTTTTGCCCAGCATCAACATCAGGCTGACAGACCTTTAATTACTCCGGTTTGTCTTGTTTAAGTATTGGCACAGCGTGAGCTTTTCCCCAGTACTCTGGAACTTCACCAGTGTTCCAAGACATTGAAAAACAACATTAACAGTCCGGAGAGCTCCTCGGAAAGCTCTTTTAAAGCTCTCTGTTGCAAGCTGTCCTGGCATGCTGATTTTAAAGTGTCTCGCTTTAGTAGCTGCTGTTTAATATCCTCTTGAGTTAGTGCTGGAATGGAAAGTGTTTCATCACTTGATATGCATACATCATCTGTGTTTTTCCACAGGTACAGAACAAATATAATTATTGACCACTTCTGATTTTTCTGCATTTTTGACATTTTCCAATAGCCAGCGTGACCTTCTTTCTTGATTGTGGGTTTGTGGCTTTTGAGACAGCTAGTAATCTAGTAAAATGTTCTAAAAGAGACCTCAATTATCATTCACATTTTTCTGTTTAAATTCTCTCTCAATTGATTTGGCTCATAATTGTTTTCAGCTTTGTGAAAATGGTCCCTTTAAAGCACCAAGTATGTATATTACTGGCTTAGATGTTATTCTATTTCACATAACAAATGTAATCAAGTCATGATCACTTTTATCTAATTTACCATGTATTTTGAGTTCTGTGATAAGTTCCTCTTTATTTGTCAAGATGAGATCTAATATAAAATTCCCCTGAGTTGAATGCAACACTTTGAGTTAGTATCAACTCATGTGAGCGCAGATTAAAGTTCGGGTCCAATGCCAACCCATCCATAGTCAAGTAGTAATAATATTTTTATGTGTTGCAATGGAGAGGTTATAGCCTAAAAGTCCAGTAGAGGGCAGTACTACACACACATGCATGCACCAGAGAGTACTTTACAGACTATCAGTAGGTGATACTCTATAAAAATGAGTTTCCTATAAAAATTAGTATTTCTTTGCATTTTCTAGTGGGCTGTTGGTTGTATATGTCTAACAGCTTATTTAAAATAAAGTCTATTGGGTCTTTTTAATGCAGTTCTTAACCTGAATAGAAAGACTCACTCTGAATTAAATATGTATATATAGGTAAAAAGCACATGCAATTGATCTATTTACAACAGTTTTTTGGCAGCAACATTTAAAAATACATGTAAAACAATACCACATGTTCCATTATCAGTCTATTTTATACATAGGTATCTAATGTTACTACACTGGTTCTTGTTTGATTAGTGCTATTCCATTCATTCTACACTCTCATTTTCTAAACCACAAAGTGATGTAAAGTAGAATATAGACCTGCATGTTTATCTTGCATTTGGCTTCTGTGGCATTGTTCACCTGAGTTAATAAGGTCCCCATGAGCCAGTAGTTTCCATTAAATACTGACTTTAGAGGGAAAGCATTCTAGGATAAAGAAAAATGATCAAGCCTGACCATCTATAACAAAAAAATATTTATTGTATTCAGGATTCCTAAAGCCATTGAGTGACAAAATAATTTATTTAAATTCTAACCTGAGTCTATTCTAAAAGTAATAAGTTGCTTGCCTTTAGAAGACTAATAAGCAAAGACATTGCTGCTATAATTGTAGCATATATAGTATATAATTCAGAATCTGAGTTAGGCATATGCAGTAATACATGGGGAGATCTAGAGCTGCTTTGAGTTTCTATCTAGATTTAGTCCCTCATTCTTAGAGTCAGTAGGGAATAGGAAATTGCAGAGGGGAAGGGATGAGCAGGGAAGGGTATGTGCTGAACACTATAGGATAAGGAATGGTATTAATGGAACTCAGGGGCTATCTTCCAACTCCCCAAAGATAGTGATGATTAAACAATGCATGTGTACAGGAAAGGGAGGTTCCAAAACAGGAGAACAATGGGGGCCTTCATGAAGGTGCATTTTGATGCCGGGCACCCTCCCCTAACTACTCAGACCCCAGATTACAAGGCCCAAGTTGCTCCATTCACTTATGCCCCCGATCTGTGTGGAGTTGTGCCAATCTTTAGCGCCACTTGACAGCTATGGGGGATGGAAATAAAGCATGGAAACTGAGAGGAGTGGGGTGGGGGCAAAAAAAAAGGGGGGGAAGGGAAGGGGAGATTCAGGACTCTCATGCCTGGCCTACTACCACTATGATTAAAAATGAATTATATGCACATAGGCAGAATTTGTCCCACATAAAGAGGAATAAAATGATCCAAGTCCATTTCCACTGGAACGCAGAGCAAATCAGTGATGGTCAAAGATGTGTGTGTGTGGGAGGGGAGCGGGGTGGTGGACAGGAGGGTTCCTTGTCATTTTATTTAGGAAGAATTTAAGTGCTGGTGAAAGGTGACAGATTGAAAGCCTGAAGTGTTCTATTTATCCACAGAAGTTATAGGATACAAGTGTCAGCACAAGTGTACGATTTCCTATGCTGTCCTTCAAATGTTCCAAAGCTCTGATTTGAATGGACCATTTCAAGAGAGGAGAGAATTGTTCAGTTTCCATGGCCCATTTAGTCCTTTGGCCCTTCTCCTGAGATTGACATGCTTTAGTGGATTTCATGATGTGGGTACATGTCTACTGGGAACTGAAGCAACTCGTATCACATCAACCAACAGTTATCTGATAGTAACAAGCTTTGATCACTACCAACACACAAAGCGATTTTAACTGTATACATTTTTATACTTAGTTACCGTTTTTCCAGTAATTGTTGGATGGTTAGATAGGCCCAAAGCCTCTCAATGTAATCACCAAATATGTATTCTTGGTCGTGGAGAGCTTTAGCCCTTTCTTCAATATTTACTTGTTCAGTAAATGTCACATCATTGTTTGCCTGTTAGAAATTGAGAATCTGCTGTTTACAAAAATGTAAGTGATCTCACCACTGCGTAAAGGTATTTCAATTAGGGATGCATTTTTTACATACAGAAACGCAGCAACTAACAAATGGTCTCTAATAACTTTCAATTAATTACACTGATGTGATATAGTCAGATAAAGAAATTAGTCTGTAATTGTGAAAAATAATACAAGAAATTTTGGTGGGGCTTTGGGTACCTCTACTTGGACACATGCCATGCTCTGACACTAACATACATATTCTGGGACACCTCTGTATTTTTATGAACCCCTGTTCAATTACAGTAGCAGCCAAGTGCACCTCAGTGTTACCACATTTGGTAATACAAGGGCAATGCAGCAATAATACACTTAATTTAGATCAAATATGAAACAATGGGGTTACTGAGATATTTAACTGGATACTCAGACTTCCTTCTCAATCAATGGCATGCAAGAGCATGAAGATTTAATCTCCTTTTCGCTAATTCATAGTAGCTCATTCATAGTGGGATGCTTTTGAGTTATCACATCCCAAAAGTACTGAAACACTAAACTACCACTATGGGATGTTTGGTGAGAGCTAGAACTCATCTATCAGATCAAATAACATTGATTTATTTTTCAGTGAGGAAGTGGTGGCACTGGCAACCCACCACATGTAGAGAGACATAAATCAGTGTAACAGGAGCCATTTGATAGACTGTCTACCATTGTGCCAGCTGGTAAACATTTCAAAAGAAAAAAATGTCATTTACTTTCAAAGAGACTTAAACTTTTAGATAAGTTAGGTATTTTTGCAAGTTGACCCATTAACTGTATGTTGGATGTCAAACTTATTTTTTTAGTGGTGATTATGCAACCACTATCCATAAGTAGTACCACTGAAATATGCCACACACATTCCATTTATAGAGTGGGGATGTAGAGTCTTCTTATTTGTTTTTATGTTTTCTGCAAGATTTTTCTGGCATGACTCAAGCCTTGACATTTTATAAAACAGGCTTAAAATAAACACCCAGCAGAACCAATACTTACACCTTGAGCTTTCACATCAGCAGTAAAGCTGTTGAGGTCGTTGTCTATAATACGTCCAGCCACCACGATTTCAGAGCCATCATAATAATGATTGAAATTGTTCTGAGTTAATTCAGATGTTGCATTGATAGGGTAGTGGAGTTGCACTGCTCGAAGCATGGGATTGGCCACTTCATCATAAAAACTCTGTAAGGGGAAAAAAGGGATCAAATCCAAATAAATAAAAGTGTCTGTACTATCTGGTACTGCACAGGCATTCAAATTTTGCCTAACAAAGGGCTGCAAGAGTCTGAAAGCTATACCAAGAGCCAAGAGTCTGAAAGCTGTACCTAATTTGCCCTCTTTTATTCTGTGGAGGTATAGCCTGCAGAAAGAAATAGTCCCAGCATACAAATTTCCATTTTGAATTGATTGGCCAGGCTGCTTATATGAATTCAAAAACTGCATGTTGAAAATGTTACATTAGAAGGCAGTGTGTTCTAGTGGATAGAGAACCAGACCAGGAGTCCCAAAATCTGTGACCCTCTCTAATACATGTAGCTTCTGTACCTCAGTTTCCCTGTTTTGGATAATGAAGGCTTACCCCTTTGTGCACTTTGAGATCTATATATGAAGAGTGTTTTATTGGTCTTTTTTACTACTTTCCACAGCCACATCTCTCTATCAAAGATGAGCACTATAGTATACAGGTTTCAGCGTAGCAGCCGTGTTAGTCTGTATTCGCAAAAAGAAAAGGATGATGTGTGGCACCTTAGAGATTGGTTAGTCTCTAAGGTGCCACAAGTACTCCTTTTCTTTTTTCACTATAGTGTAGTGTGCATATCTGATGTGAGCAACAATCTGGCTACCTCTTTACTACCAGACTATTAACCCCCTCCCCACCCCGCCCAATTAACAAGTGTAAATCTTTAGTTTAGTTTAGTAAATCCAGTTTAAACCCCCTTTAATTAAGTAAATGGAGACTGAGTTCCTAAAATTGAACTTCTGAAAAATAAAATTGGATGTGGTGCATAAATTAATTTATCAATCCTTCAATGATAGTGTACATAACGAGTAAGGCTATATTTTAGTCACAGGTATTTTTAGTAAAAGTCATGGACAGGTCACGGGCAATAAACAAAAATTCATGGTCCATGACCTGTCCATGACTTTTACTATATACCCCTAACTAAAACTTGGGCTGGGGGGCGGTCCGGAGGCACCGCGGGTGCTGGGGGAGGGGTGGCCCAGAACCCCTGCAGGTGCTGGTTGGGAAGTGTGTGGTGAAGCCTGGCTTGAGACCCCGGCTAGTTTCGGGGTGGGGGAGCAGGCAGTGGCACGCAGCCTGAGACCCCCGCTGGTGCTGTGGGAGGGTTGGTGAGGCTGGCAGGCTCCCTACCCGACTCTGACCAGCATGTCTCTGCAGCTCCTAGGAGCTCTGCGCACGGCTCCCGCCACAAGTGCCAGCTCCACAGCTCCCATTGGCTGGGAACCGCAGCCAATGGGAGCTGTGGGGGTGGTGCCTGTGAGTGCGGAGTCCCCTCCACATAAGAGCTGCGGGGACCTGCCTGTGGGAGCTGGGGAGCCGCCCCCCCCCCCCGAGGTAAGTGCCGCCCCACACCCTAATCCCCTGCCTTAGCCCTGAGCCCCCTCCCACACACCCAAACTGTTACCAATAATGAGTGGTAACAAATGCATACAGCGTGCCTGACTTATTTATTTATTGGCACCAAATCTCAGTCTCTTCAAACCTGTACAGCCACTTTGAACGTTGGCTAAAGGACTGAAGTCACATTCGGTGGCAGAAAGATGATTATTTCAACTGCAGAAAAATGGTTCATATCACCAGGCGTTCATAAGATCAACCTAAAACTGGAGTTCAACTGTAAATTCTTTATATGGGTAACACACATAGATCAAGTAGGAGGTGTGATTGCTTCATAGTTAGGGGGTTATTATACTGACAATTGCTAAGTGCATTAATCTCTCTCACTGAATTTAATGAGAGTTGATCAGTACTTTCATGTTATTCTCAGCACTTTATAGTATTGGCTATAATGTTCTCTATCACACTCAGGATACTGAACCAAGAAGATAATACAATGTTGCGTTATAAAAAAAAATGATCTGTCCATGGGATTAGGGAGACAAGGCGGGTGGGGAAATACCTTTTATAGGACAAACATCTGTTGGAGAGAAAGACAAGCTTTGGATTAATGTCTCATTCTTTTACAGTGAACATGACTTTGGATGGTGAACATTTAACAAAGGGAACGCCCCTTTCTCTTCTGCCTTCATCCACATGTATTACATACTTTTTATTTTAATAAGGGGAATAAGACTCCACCAGGTCCCCTTCAATTCACACTCTGAGTTGACAGACCTATGCTTCAAAAATTGTCAGAAGTCTTCCTAGACACTAAAAGGAAGTAGCAGAAGGTATTTGGCTAGGAAAATACAACTGCACAGCTCAATGCAAAATCACTGTGGCGAGCCAGTGAGAGTTTAAAACTAGTGGTGAAAACCCATATCTATAATCCTCCACCCATAAGACACAAACTTCTCCTCATGATGCACAGCTGAGCTGTGTTTTTAATGGCCGAGCACCCTGAAGAGACTCGGTGGGTAATAAACCAGGCCTGGTGATGGGTGCTGTTTAACATCCTAAACAAAATGGAATTCAACACCACTTCTGAATAACCAGAAAAAATATTTTGTCTTATTTCTTATGCTCAAGTTTTAAAACTCATTCTTAGAAGTTTCCCCACTATATACTATGTTTGATACCATTAACAAAGCATGTCTTTGTTTACTAATATCACTTGTTAGCTATGCTGGAAAAAGTACATCATCAAAGTACATTAGGTAATTCTAATATCTGTAAGAGTTGGTGGCTAGGGTGATTATGTTTCTTCCTACCTGTAGCTGCAAGGCTGAATCAGAATCCTCATAGATACGGCGAGTCAATCCATTGTTCTCCAGTGCCATCTTCTCTAAAAAATTATAATCCATATCATAGCCAAAGGCAAGGTTATATAAGGAATATCTTCCTTGAATGGCATTTTTCACATTCTCTTGAATTTTTCCTTGGTTCAATTCTCCTGCATTAAAGCACAGAAAGCGATTAAATTTTACGGAGAAGAGTCTTTCCCTTTAAAGAGCATATTTAGAAAAATACTATTATGTGGTTAAAATACATGCTCAACAAAATTAGCATAGAGAAAGTACAAGCCTAGAGAGGAGAGATATTACAGGTAAGTCCCAACTGCAGTTGCTATGGGTCTGGCTTTATTTTTTGATTGGTTCATTTTTTTCTGATTTTAACTTGGAAACCAGTTAAAGTTCCTAATTAAAATAAAGACAATTAAAAATGAGAGATACCATAATGTTTTAAACCTTCCAGAAATAGTCTCAAGGTTCAACCAAATAGACAAACTTCAGCAGAATAGGAGTGAATAGCTGCCCTAAATAATTTTTATGGTCACTGTATGGGTTCTTTGCTTTCTGGACACTCCTTAGGAGTGGCACCTGACTGATCACAGGGATGCAGTTACAGATGCTCCAACCAATGGTGGGATGCCCACAGGCAGCATAACTACGAACACTCACCACTAGTGGGATTCCCATCAGTCAGCATTATAACTGTAGAGGAGCTTCTCTCAGGCAAAACCTTCTCTTTGTGAGCTTCATTCATCATTTCAACTGTTCTTATTAAAGCATCATTTATATTTGTCGCTGCAAAAGACATGACCACAGAAAACAGAAGAGTAAGTACAAGTGTATACAGTGTTCCACTATGCGTCAGTCCAGAATGTTTCAAGCCTACCAACAGCCTACAGGCCTCTCTAGGAGTGAAGGATACGGTTGACCGCTTCTATTCACAGCCATGTGACAGTAGCACAGACAGAAAAATTATGCAAAGTGGTTTTATATTAGCACGGGGTGCTATGGCCGTCAGCAACTTCAGATCAAACGAGGGAGCAATCAGGTTACTCCTGCAATTGCTTTCTTCATGTTTACTGCACATGTCTTTGAAAGGTAAGCTTCTAAAAGGAAACCAATATGTGCAGTAGCATTGAGGTTTATCATACGACTGTGCTAATGGTTGTAGCCATTTCAGTTTGGCTCATTGTATAATTTTAATCATGCTAAATACTTAGCTTTTTACAAACCCCTTAGAACATTTGAACAATGCTGTAGATCCCTCTTTGTTCCATCCTGTTGGCTGGGATCCCTTCTGCCACCATTACATGCTGCAGTCATTCACCTAACACCAGCTCAGCCGAATCCTCCTACTCCCTTCTGCTCATGACTCACTCACAAGCCGTCTGTGGCTCCAGACCCTATTCCCATGCCCAATCTTTGGCCAGATTCTTTCTTGCCACCTTCCTCAGACCCAGAGATCCCTTCCTATTCTCTTCTGCTGGAGTCAATTGTCCACCAGCAAATACATCTTCCATTTCCTTTTATTCATATTCATTGTTTGCCAAAGAGTGACACCAGTTTTTCGTTATGTGAAAATATGGTTTCATCATGCCCCTATTTGAGATCCTTGGAGGAAAGATGTAAGTGCAAAGTATTTATTATGAAATTTTTTTTAGAGAAAGATATGTTAAAATTTAGTGATATTTACATCCTGTGGCTTTTATGGATTGAACAAACTTCTGTGCTTCCTTCAAATTCTCTAAGGTAGCCTTGACTAAGTATTCCTTCCAGGGTATTATCCTGTTATTAAACAAGATAAAGTTGAAGTGGTCATTCTCTTTGACATCATCCAATATTTTGAGCAGTGCTTCCTTTGTCTAGAACAAATAATAATCACTGTTAAAAGAAACAAATGAGAACATGAAATCTGAAGCGTGTTCATATTTTATTATTGAGACAGCTCGTAACAACCCCTATACTTAAATTACCTGACGCTTTCCATAATAAGATATTCTTGCCATCTTTTTTTGAGATGCTCTACTGCCTCCATTGTTTGCCACAGAACTTTGCAATTTGGCAGGGAAACAGTGTTCAGGCTAGAGAGATGCCTTTCACTGGTCTCATGACATTCCATTTAGGTATCTTAAGGCATGTCTTCACTACAGAGTTAACCCGGGCTCTTACCTCGGTATTACCCCATATTCCCCCGACACCTTCCCATCCATATACAAAGGCCTCTCACCCAAGTTTCATGGTGCTTTAAACCTGGGCTAGCTGGCCTGGCTGGGGTATAGGTTAGAGACTGGATGCCGCTTTCACTCATCCTCACTTTGCAGTGAGGATGCAGGCTAAACCACTTGAGTGCTAATAGTCCTCCAATACCTTCCCACAATTCCCTCCATGTGCTCAGAAGGACAGACAAGTTTTTGCACAATTCACTGGCAAAGAATCATAGAGCGGCTCAGCTTCCTGCAGCACAAAGAATGATGGGGTATATCTCCAGCAGTCCTAGCGACAGACAAGGGGTAGTGCAGTACCAGTGAGGACCCAGTAGCTCAGGTACGGTTTTGCAGCCCGTGGCTGCTGAGACATGGATTAGGTTAACCCAGATGCTACTCATGTGGGCTAAGCTAGCTCTGCAGTGAAGATGTACCCTTAATTATAAACTGTTGAAAATAGTCATTTCCCTTCTCTCAGTTGCAATCCTCATGAAAATTTTGGCAGCCTGCCAAAATAATATCTGACCATTATAAAAAGGTGGGCCCATGGTTCCCACACTGTACAAGAAACTCTGCGAACTGCCAGAGCAGCTGTAGCAGAGGTGGTGGTGGGGGGAGAAGGCAGGGGGATGGGGGGGAAGAGCTTGACCAGGTTCCTCTTCTCCCAACCATATTCTCTCCAGACCCAGCAAATGGCCCTAGCAGTCCATCCATCGACTCTTTGAGCACCATATGGGGCAGGAGTTCCCCAAACTACAGGGGGTTGGGGAAGAAAAGAAAGGACTGAGGTGGTCTCCCCACCTCAGCCACCCATCCAGATCCAGAACATGGTCCCAGCAGCCTATTCCCTGCTTATGGGATCACAGCATTCTGCGGCTGCCAGCTAAAACAGTTAGTCTCCTAGTTCAAGTGGTATAAATTTGTGCTGAAATGCCGGAGATTCAGTGTTCAAACCCTGATGATTATGCATAGGGGGACATCACAGATTAACTTAATCAGATTTGTTTTTACTGTTTTTCTTTACAAAACCTAGAAAATTACATTTAAAAATCTGTGCTAGTTAGGTTGCAAAGTCCAACGTTCTGAAGCTAGGAAATGCTAAATTTACCGTGGTTTGTGCAGCCTTAATTCTGCCCCATTGTGCATATGTATTATGATCTAGTCTTTAATGACATGATCACAGACTGCTTTTCCATCTGACCCCTTATTAATTCAGTGTACAGAATGAACACACGAGAGGGTAAGAGTAGGAATTATGTTGCACAGGGACCATAAACTAGCATTTCCCATCATATACTTGATTTTGCAAACTAAATAATGTTTTTGTAATATAATTTTTGTATGTAATAATATTTATAAAAATTGCCACAGAAGAGACATATACATACCCACATACACAGCACAGAAACTGGTCTACCTGTTAGAAGCAAACATCACTGTGTAACAGTTAGAGCTGGATGAGAAATAGTTTTCCCATCCTGAGAACATTTTTGAGATTTAGAAAAATTTTCCTGTTCCAAATTGTGACAGAAAGTCAAAATCTCAAATGTTCACAAACCAATAAGCTGAGAATAAAAACCTTTGGTTTCGGCCAGTCAAAATGTTTAATATCTATAATGTCAAAATGTTCTAACTTAAAAAGGCCAATCAAAAACATTTTAATTATTTATTTTTACTATAAATTAACTGAAATTTTAAACCAAAAAAGAAGCCTCACATTTCAAAAACAGGAAGTTTTGACAATTTCAAAACATTTCCAAGTTTTTTTCAGAATAGGGAATTTGTTGAGACCAACCTTTTCCTGTGGAAAGTTGGAGGTTACATGAATAAGCAGTTTACAATGAAAAACATTTTGCTGAAAAATTCCCAACCAGTTCTAGCAATAGCCTGGTATTACAATGTATGTATTTATTTCAGTTTTTACACATGTGCTAGGAGTGTTCATTCCCAGCTCTGAATGCCTCTTGCAATAATGACAAACACATCCAACCATGACACTGAACTGCTCAACTCCAGTGCCTGCAACAATAATTCATTCCCAACATGAGTCCAGTATATTACAACTCCTAGATGATCAAACACCCTATCTTATGTTCTTTCTAGCTCCTTCCCAAATGCTTCAGCAAAATAAGGCAAACCTTACACTATATCCAGAATGTTAGCATGGGCCTAAAGAGGAATTCAGACACAAAGATATAAAATGGCTAAAACTGGAAAAGAATATCCATGCAGTTCAGGCTTGCAGAGCATAGACATGAATGCAGTCAGCATGCCTGTACCACAGCCCAATTCGGTTTGTTGCTAAAGTTCTGATCCCAGACCTCAGTTATGAAATGGCTGAGGGCTGGAAAGCATTAATTACGGAGTTAATCCTAGATTGGAAGAGCATTCTGGGTAAAGATATAAGGAGCACATAAAATGCCTCTTTTCATTTCAGAATTCTTCTGTCAACGCAAGTGATTTTTAAAACTGGAGTAGAATTTACACAATCCATCTGAGCAACCTCAGCTAGTGTTTTGTCGTGTTAGGATTTATTACCATGATACAGTTGCTTAGCCAACTGGAGGTGAAGCAGAGTATAATAGAACAACCTAAGGCAACAGTTGCGTGCTGGACGCTAAAAGAGCTTTATGGCATTTTGAGTGATAGTAAAGTACTATCTAGGGTGGTTTATGAATGAGGTTGGGAAATGTGCCTGTAAGGGCTGGGGGGGAAGATACCAGTGAAAGGAAGACACTCAGGTCTAAGAATAGTAAACTATGCTTTATTGAAGGAAGAACTTATGCTCCAATCTGCGCGGGGAGCCCCTAGGATATGCGGAGGGGCTGCAGGGGACAGCTGACTAGGCAGGACTCCACCGTGGGGGAGTCCTCTCTGGCGCTATATTCTCTGCTCTTATCTTGGGGTTACATGGGGTCAACAGCCAGCTACATTCTTACATGTAGGGTTTATGCTTATTGCATAAACTGACTGGTTTACAGGCAAAAATATGCTGAGCTGTGCTACAGTATCTTTTGGCAGGGTCTGTCAGACAAAGTTCATTGAAACTGCCTGCATCTTCTGCTTACATCCAGTCACGTACTCAGTCCACCACTTAGCTCCTCGCCAATCTTCCGCAACCTTGCCCCTACAGGAAAGAACATCTGCAACCAGTCCTCACAGATAACTCTTAAGTAATAAAAATAAACTCTGCAACTTTGTTTGAAATTGATTAATCCTGCTTATTTTATTTAAAGAAATGTGCTGTGCCAAGGAGCATCCTTTTTTATGCTCAAGTTTCTAGTAAGTTACCTGTTCCATTTTTTGACCCAACATTGAGTGACTAATGTCTATTACAAAAATCACATTCTTGGGCACCCTGGGGAGATTCGCAGGTGCAAAAAAATGCACAAAGTATCCACTGATAATCTGAAAAACAAAGAACATGATGCACATGAGAACATGCAGGCTGTGTATATCACCTGCTCAAAATGTAGGAGCTGACCCGAAAAGACTTAAACATGTAATTAACATTACACATGTGAACTCAATGGGACTCTCATGTGTGAAAAGTTAGTGTGTGAAAATCTTTGCAGGATTAGGCTTTAACACCCTTCCCTTCCCCAAATCACCATTGAATTGACCTGTAAATTGCCTGGAGAGTCTCTTTTCACATCATATTTTATAGTAAAATCTCCATCCAAGAAAGATGTCGAGCAGTTCTCACAGGTTCGCTGTTGATCAATAGTTGGCTTGAAAGACACATGGCCCTGAAAAGCAGTAGGTTAGAATTCAAAATTTTATAAAATTACAGGGAAAAAAAAGGTTAAATATATTTTTCTACCACATAATTTCCTAAAATATATCCAACTACCGTATCCAGTAAGATATGTAAATACTGAATATTTGTCATAATCATCATATATACTTGCCTTCTTCTTTGTAATTTATTCAATGCAGATGCAGCATGACTCATCACTTTAAGACTTAGACATGACTGCAATTTATTATTGCAATACAATACTCTAGGCTTGTAATGTACAGATAAGTTTTCACGGGCTACCAATAATAAAAGCAAAAGAGCCACCTCTCCAAAACAGTAATCCACCAAAAGATATGCCACATATCCCATCCTCCTACCTAGACATCCTGTGTTTGGATCACTGTATCATGCTCGTCTCCACTACAAGGCAACAACTTCAAATGTATCTTGGGAAAAACACAATTTTGAGGTATTGTGATGTATAAAAATTAGGTTGCATCCCCCTAAATAATTTGTGAAATCCTCTTCTAGTCCTCCCTGTCTTCCATGTTTCAGAAGCCACTAGAACCTTCCGGCAGCAGCAATGTATATATGTCGCGAGGCCTGGAGTGTTATATGCACTTAATAGACATGGTTATTTGGACCCCACCATGCCTCTGTGCTTCCTTCAGGTTATGTATGTTGTGTAAAGAGCAAAGGACACAACAAATGTATAGTTTGATTTTTCTTGCATACATAGTCAAGGCTAGTCTCATGCTTTGTATGGCCTCAGACAAGACTGGCAACTTTCTGGAGTGTGTGTGTGTGTCCATATTTGTGTGTAAGTAAATCAGGCTATCAATTGCTTCCTCTCAATTCCTTGCTCGAGGGAGGAGGTCAGGCTGACCTAAAAGATGCAGACCTGTGCAGGGCCCTAAGCAGTCACTGGATTGCTTGTTTTGCTTCTGGCCAGACTGGTACAGATGCAAAAAGCAAAAGTACTTTGAGAGCAAATGAATCCAGAGGAGAAGCCAGTGACAACTCATCAGTTAGGTTCTGCATTTCTAGGGAAGGCATCGGAGTTTATTATTCTCATGAAAAAAGTGCAGCGTCTCAATCAGGTTAACACCATGTATTCTTCATTAAGGTTAGTAATAGTTATACCTTTTTTCCAGAGAAAGATTTTTCAATGGTCTGAGTCAAGTCATTGTTGATAAATGATCCAAGTGCTTCTAGCTCACTGATACCTTGTGGCTCAAAGATGTTTGCCTCAATCTGAAATAGTTTGTGAAAACAATTAGTAGGCCAGACATTGGAGGGTGGAGTCACAGAGCAGGTGGTGTGTAAAGGATGTTCAGCACGAGAAACTCTGTGGTCAGACCAGGGGAGTTTGTAAGGGGGCAAAGTCAGGATGATGGTGGAGCCCGTGAGCAGAGCTTTCAGGAGCTGAGTGGGCTGTCTGGGCACTGCAGCTGCTTATGCCAGTCCCAATAACTGCCTTTGCGGCAGCTATTTAGTGCAGCGGTCCCCAAACTGTGGGGTGTGCCCCACTAGAGGGGCATGGCAGGGCCCAGGCCAGCCCCCACACAGGGGTAGGAAGGGAGTGCCACCTGACTGGGATTCCTGGCCCCTGCTCCTGGCCCTGGGCTTGGGGGCATGGCCACATTCCATTCCTGGGAAGGGGGGGGTGTGAGAGGAAAAGTTTTGGCACCGCTGATTTAGTGCTTATGCAGCTGCCAAACCGCAACTCCTCCTCAAAGCAGCGTCTACACCTCTGTGCCCAACTACCATATATATGTACAGATGATATATAGATATGTGTCAGCGAGAGCAGTGGAGAGAGGGCATCTGGGGAAAGCCTCTTCCACTCTACCGTTCTAAAAGACGACTTGAGGAGGGCTGGGTCCCTTCTCAGTTAACTGATGGTCAGGGATATTTTTTGGGTTGCATGGCCCACACAGAAAACTCTTGGCTAACAGGCCAAGAATAAGAAGGGACAGCATCTTTCCCACCCCAACTTCACCAGCAACTGGACCAGGACAGAAATACAACCCATAGCTGATTCAATGCAGCTTCAATCCACTGACAAAAGCAGACTCCAACGAGAGACTGCTGAATTGGAATTAATTTGCAAACTGGATACAATTAACTTAGGCTTGAATAGAGACTGGGAGTGGATGGGTCATTACATAAAGTAAAACGATTTCCCCATGTTTATTCCCCCCGCCCCCCGTTCCTCAGACGTTCTTGTCAACTGCTGGAAATGGCCCACCTTGATTATCACTACAAAAGGTCCCCCCGCTCTCCTGGTGGTAATAGCTCACCTTAGGTGATCACTGTCCTTACAGTGTGTATGGTAACACCCGTTGTTTCATGTTCTCTATGTATATAAATCTCCCCACTGTATTTTCCACGGCATACATCCAATGAAGTGAGCTGTAGCTCACGAAAACTTATGCTCAAATAAAATTAACTTAAGAAAAGGAGTACTTGTGGCACGTTAGAGACTAATAAATTGGTTTGTCTCTAAGGTGCCACAAGTCCTCCTTTTCTTTTTGCGAATACAGACTAACACGGCTGCTACTCTAAAATCCACTGAGTGTTAATGAACAAGCATTTTCTATTAAAGAGATAGATATTAATAGATACTTGGACTTCTGTCAAGGATCAGAAATACCTACAAATATTGTGGCTGCAATTATTGATTTTAAAATATATGATAATTCATGTGCAAATTAAGCCTGGTATCATACCCCTGTGAATTGACACATGGTTCTGGATGTTGTAATGGTTGGGTGCAATTGCTGTGGAATCATCAGCATAAACTGTGGCCATCCCAGTTGTCAGTATAAATCAAACTTAAGCAAACACAGCATGCTGTATAATCACTGGGGCCAGCCACAGGAGGGAACCTTGATCACATGCATGATCAAGTGCATTACAATAACTTCCTGTTTTATATTGTTTTGCAACAGCTGTGGAAAAAAATGAACAGAAAGCCTTTAATAAAGGCTGTTCAGACAGCTGAAACATTGGTTATCTGTTCTTGTACTCATGGTAAATGGATTTATCTCCTGGAGCACACAGCTTAAGATATAAATATACACTTAGCTGGCATTACCTAGGAGCAGTGCCCTTCTTCGCCCACTATTTCTGCTAGAGTTTTTAACTGCTCTGTATAAATGCTGCTGAATATAAATGAAATCCCAGAGCAATTTACCTGAAATTGTTTGACTAGCTGTTTCGGTTTTACTTTAATCAACATCTCATATTTTCCCAAGTGCCGTTTCAAAAGCTCCTCATAGGTGAGCTCAAAAGTGACTTTGCTGGCTGCTGCAATGTTGACTGAAACAGTGAACTTTTCCGTTTTTCTGCCAGAGGCCCTGGAAATGTTAAGCAATATAACTACAAATCAGAAAAACACCAGTATAACAAACCCCTGGATGCTTTTTCTTATCAATAAGAAATTGCTGTCACACAACAACCATTAAATCTTTTCCCTGGTTTCACTTGTTTTAAGAATCAATATGAATGTAATGCTCTTATAGTTTTTAACATGCCTAAAACTACAGTTTCAATTCTGATCTACACAGCAGTAGGTATTTTGACTAGACATTCCTTGAAAGTAACTTGGATTTGCCAGCTAATTAAGAGAGATTTCATAGTGTGAACTAGAAAGCACTGAGAATTTGGAGCTTCATCCTAATAGGTGCATTGCAGTCAGTAGGGGTTGAGGGTGCTCAGCATCTCACAGGATCCAGCAGTTAGAGGCTTCACCCTAGGACAGTGGTTCTCAACCTTGCCAGACTATGTACCCCTTTCAGGAGTCAGATTTGTCTTGTGCATCCCCAAGTTTCACCTCACTTAAAAACTACTTGCTTATAAAATCAGACATAAAAATACAAAAAAGTGTCTCAGCACGCTATTATTGACAAAGTGCTCACTTTCTCATTTTGTGTGTATGAAATTTTAGTTTGTACTGACTTTGCTAGTGATTTTTACGTAGCCTGTTGTAAAACTAGGCAAATATATAGATGAGTTAATGTACCCCCAGAAGACCTCTGTGTACCTCCAGGGGTACACATGCCCCTGGCTGAGAACCATTGCCCTAGGATATTGATTTGAATTTGGCTGAAGTGGGTGGTAGTAACCAAAAGTCCATTTTGAAATCAATAGCTCTTTGGTGCTCTGTGTAAAGGGGGCGGTTGCATTAGCCTAGTTGTTAGTGGACACGTGTCCATGTCACAAAAACTCACACTAGATTTAGCGGCCTCTTTTCAGGCATCAAGGATTAAATAATTATGGAAACTGAGCTACCTTGACAAGATATAAACTGGTCATTTAGACTTGAAATTAGACGAAGGTTTCTAACCATCAGAGGAGTCAAGTTTTGGAATAGCCTTCCAAGGGAAGCAGTGGGGGCAAAAGATCTATCTGGCTTTAAGATTAAACTCGATAAGTTTATGGAGGAGATGGTATGATGGGATAACATGATTTTGGTAATTAATTGATCTTTAAATATTCATGGTAAATAGGCCCAATGGCCTGTGATGGGATGTTAGATGGGGTGGGATCTGAGTTACTACAGAAAATTCTTTCCTGGGTATCTGGCTGGTGAATCTTGCCCATATGCTCAGGGTTTAGCTGATCGCCATATTTGGGGTCGGGAAGGAATTTTCCTCCAGGGCAGATTAGGAAGAGGCTCTGGAGGTTTTTCGCCTTCTACTGTAGCATGGGGCACGGGTCACTTGTTGGAGGATTCTCTGCTTCTTGAAGTCTTTAAACCATGATTTGAGGATGTCAATAGCTCAGACATAGGTGAGAGGTTTTTCGCAGGAGTGGGTGGGTGAGATTCTGTGGCCTGCGTTGTGCAGGAGGTTGGACTAGATGATCATAATGGTCCCTTCTGACCTTAGTGTCTATGAATCTAAGAGGTTGCTTCATGACAGAGTTGAAACATCGATGGAACAATGTGGAGAAACTTTCACTGATGCTGCCCTATGTCACACCCACTCTGTGTCTAGACAGGGAAACCAGAGAATCTTCTTAACGTGAGACTCTGTTGCTGTATGTCAGTCTGTATGACTTAAATATATGGTCGAAAGCTATGAGGTTCTTGGAGAGCAGCAAACTACTTCTCCAGCAGTGACAGGTACCAGTCACATCACTTAAAGCACTACTGGAAGGTACTCAGGCTTTGCCTTCACTGCAGAAATAGATGATAACATAAGAACGGCCACATTGGGTCAGACCAATGATCCATCTAGTGCAGTATCCAGTTTTCTGACAGTGGTCAAGGTGCTTCAGAGGAAATGAACAGAACAGGCAATCATCAAGTGATCCATTCCCTGTCTTACACTCCCAGCTTCTGGCAAACAGATGCTAGGGACACTCAGAGTATAGGATTGCATCCCTGAGCAGCCACTGGTGGACCTATCCTCCAGGAACTTATCTAGCTCTTTTTTTGAACCCGGTTATAGTTTTGGCCTTAACATCCTCTGGCAACGAGTTCCACAGGTTGACTGTGCATTGTGTGAAGAAGTACTTCCTTTTGTTTTAAACCTGCTGCCTATTCATTTAGTTGGAGACCCCTAGTTCTTGTGTTATGTGAAGGAGTAAATAACACTTCCCTATTCATTTTCTCCACACCAGTCAAGATTTTATAGACCTCTGTCTCTGTGAGTTAAGAATGACAAAGCACAGAGGACAAAGTTTAAATCCAATCACTGAATGACTGAAATTAGATTAAATTTGATCTCTTAACACCATTTCACACAATTATACACCCAACAGTCAAATAATTGCCACGTGGTATTTAAAAACATTCATCTTGTCAAATAGGCACTAACATACCATGGTGGTGTTCTCAGTATAAATGCCTATATTAGATTCAACAGATCAATGCGAATCAAATATGTTATTCAATTCACATCTCCCTATGAGGCAGGAAAATATTAGTGGTGTGATGAGGCACAATTAGTGTTTGTCAAGTTTGGCACTTTGCTGAAGTCCTCAGGTGAAAGGAAATGCAGAATTAATTACAAGATTAATCCCATATCAGGGTGAATAAAAAAAATGGTTTCTTCTCTGAGTGATTGTCCACACAGATTCCACTCTTGGTTGTGCATGTGTCCCATGCATGTGAGATCAGATTCTTTTGGAATAGCAATGCTCACTGGGCAGCACCTGCACACTGGATTGTCTTTGCACCTGCCCTCACCCCCCACCAGAGGGCATACAGGGCGGCAGGCCCAACCATCCCTCCATTCCTTCTTACTGTTTATGGCAGCAAGACAGAAATCCTGTAGTGTTCACTTACTCTGTCTACCATACAATCTCTTGTTTGGCTAGTTAATAGTAATTAATATATTTAGGTAGTTATTAGTTTTTTGTTTATGCCATTGGCAATCCCCTTTCCACCCTAAAATTTAGAATAGGTTTGGGGATACCCTTGGTGCTAGGACTCATAGGGATTTAAAACTTGCCTCCTATTGCAAGGCTGCTATCCTGCTCAATGCTGGGCATTCTACTACTTCTGCCTTGGCCAAGGATACATCCCTGACAAATTATCCATCTGCCATTCCTTCTCTAAGAGAATGCAGCAAGAGAGGAAGATCCAGCTCCAGCCCTGTCTTGTAGAGTACTTGATGAGGGCCTCTTCAGAGTCTGAGGCAAAAGATCACAAAAAGCCCGAACGGTCACTTTTGGCTAGTGCTCATGTGAACTGCAGCTCTGCATCAAGCTGCCAGGCTCATTCTTCATCAAAGGGATCAAAACCCCTCAACTACTGAATCAGGCAGAATAGTCAATTCTTCCTCCACCTAGTCATCATTGGAAAGAAGTAGGGAGAGCATCTCCCCCACTGTGAGCATAGGCTTAGGTCACCCTTGCCAGTGACCAGCAAAATTAGACACAAAACACATCTCTGTCTCTTATGCCCTTCAGCCAAAAGGTGGCTCACAGCCCACATCAGGATCCTCTGATACCATAGCACCACTGGATGGTCAATGCCTGCGAACATGGTGCACACTTCCCCTAGTACCAACTCCTTGGTACAAATAACCTCAGCTAGTGTCCAAATGAACATTTTGAATTATCAGATGTTTCTGTCAAAATACAACTATATGTCTTGGGACAAGATATCACACTGCATCGAGCAGTTTCCTCAGGAACATAGGGAGAACCTAAAGTCTCTAGTGTCTGAAAGAGAGTTAGTGGCCCAAACATCTCTGCAGGCTACTTTAGATGTCTCTGATACAGTGCCACATATGATAGCCACTTCCATTGTGATACGCAGGGCTTCACAGTTCAATCTTCTGGAATACCTAAAGAGGTCCAAATGATAATCAGAACATGGGGTCCTGGAAATTATGAACAAGGGGTATTCTATCCAATTCCAGTCCCTTCCTTTCCCCGGCCTTCTTCAGGGACCCTCTCATGAGATACTGTTAAAATAGGAGGTGAATTCCCTTCTGCAATTCAGAGCATTGGAGTACATGGAATGCCGAGGCAAGGAGTTCTATCCCCATCACTTTTTAATCCCAAATTAAAAGGGAAGCTGGTGTCCTACGCTAGACCTGAAACATCTGAACAGATTCATCTTTCATTTCAAGTTCAGGATGGTCATCTGGCCTCAGTTATCCCCTCATTACATCATCATGACTGGTTTTTGGCTCTCAAGCTTCAGGGCACTTATTCTCAGCTGTCTGTACATGCAGAACACAGAAAATACTTAAGATTCATAGTGGGAGACTCGTTATGAATACAGGGTGCTCGTCTTTGGGCTTTTCATGGCACTGAGAGTATTCTCTAAGTTCCTCATCACAGCCCGCTTAAAACAACACAGCATGCAGGATGAGTGGCTGATCTTAGGAAAATTTCCCTACCTGTTGACCAACTCAGTTTGTGTGATCTTAGGATTCTTCACCACAATGGGATTCAAGATAAAAATAAAAACAAACAAACAAAAAAAACCCCACAACACACTTTTGCCAACCCAAAGTTTAGAATAGGAACTGTGTTAGATTTGAGGTCAGCAAGAGTTTATCTACTGCAGGTGAGGAACCAGACTATAGTGAACCTCATCAGTCAGCAGGCTCACCCAGAGATGTCTGCAAGAGCATGCCTCAGGCAGCCTTTGAGTCACATGGCCTCCTGCATCTACATCACTCAGCATGCCAGAGTTCAACCACCTGCAAGGGTGGTTGAAATCCATGTACTTACCCAGCAAGCACCTGATGGACATGAAGATGAAGGTCCTGCGAGAAGTCCTCTCCTCATCAGTTAGTGTAAAGACCTGCTTCATGTGTCCAATGGAGCATCCTTTTCTGCATCTCTGCCTACAAAGATATTGGTGATGGATGCCTCCACATTTAAATGGGAACTCATCTGAAACACCTTCAGACACAAGGCCTCTGGTCCTCCCAGAAAACTCATATTCACATAAATATCCTGGCACTCAGAGCCATATATCTGGCATGCACAGCATTTCTACTCTTGCTTCAGGGATCCAGCTGATAATGGGGAATACCCACAGCCATACATTATGTCAACAGACAGAGATGATTATGATCATCTCTGCTCCCTCACACTGTCCGTAGCCTTTTCAGAGAGGGTTAAGGGTCCAGCCATTTCCACTCAGTTTGTCTAAATGGGTATCTAACTGTATTAGATCCTATGATTAGATCGCTAGATTAGATCCACCCATGTGAGCTAGAGCTCATTCAATTTCCAAGACTCACCCTCCTTCCTTGTTTATACAGACTCCAACAACAACAGGATTCCATGCGGGCAAAAGAGCTGAGGAATGGCTGAATCTGCTCTAGCCTTTTATGCCCTTGGTGAGGATGCGAGGATATCCAGGGCTCAAGGGCACCCCCCAGTGGACACTGCTAGCCAAAAATAATCCGATTTCACACACATGTGGCACTTGCACATCAGAAGTGAATCTGTGAGGACAACACCTCTCAAAGAACCATAGTTATTGTAAGGTAAGTAACTGCTCTTATGATATCAATATAGGCGTCTCAAATTACTCCCATGAATCACAGGAACACACTTTTCCAATGGGACTGGAAGTGAATAACGATGCTATAAGGGTGTACACACTGATCTGTGGAAATACAAGCAAACTTAATTATGATGCAAGAGTCTCACTTGACTAGACCTGCAGTATGTCCACGTGAAACCGCCTTCTCATACTGCTTTTTGGCAGCTTCTTTCTCTTTTATATTTCCAAGATAGGTGATGCCATCAATTGTCCTGCAGATGAAACAAAAAACTGTGTGAAAATAAATGTATCTATGAATGCTTCATTTATTTTTTATGTATATTTTTCAGGCAAACCTTTTGGTTTGACAGTTTGTTTACAATAGGTTCTTAGTACCAGATTTGCACAGAGCCCCAAGTAAAGTGCTTGACAAATTATCACCCTAATACATTTGTATGAGCTGTATTTAAAGCAGTTTATTTACTAGGCTCTTAATTTTAATAGCATATTTTTCTTTTTAAACAAACTCCTCTGCTTCCAGGCAAACCTCCTATGCTGGCTGCAAACCTTATGTTGGTTGCAGCAAAGCAAACATATGTTTCTAGGAGGGAAAAAAAGAAAAGAAAAAAAGAAAATTAATTAACTTCAGTTAACATCTTCGAATAACCAATGTTTTCACACTCATTGACTGAAATACTTCAAGTGTGAAGCCTTTAGTTTTAATGATGTAGGTCTAGAGGTGCTCTTCTAGTGCACATATCTAGGATCAGATAGGTGTTAAATTGGCTGTACTTTGCACAAACATAAGGCCCCGAAAAGTATATTTGTTCTTCTAGGAATGTCCCAGTGAAGTTTTTATCAAGGAGGGACATTAGTCATTTTCATAAAATTTAAATTCATTCTAAATTGTAGATTAAATAAAAATAAGCCAGAATAAAACAAACATTTTTGGAGCAGACAGAATTTCTGAGACTGGGGCTTAGCACTGTAAATGGCATGACTCGGCTCTAACTATAATGAGGCAAGGAAGCTATAAAACACTATCCCCACCTTACTCCTGGTGCGCACATTTTTGCTATGGTATTTGTAATACCTCTGACAAACAAAGAGTTTGAAATAGCAAGAAAAGAAAGCCAGTGCTAACCAGTTTGGTCCATGTTTTCAGTGCTTCTTTTTTATTTAAACATTCATGCTAGGGCTGTCAAGCAATTAAAAAAATTAATTGCAATTAATCGCCCTGTTAAACAATAATAGAATACCATTTATTTAAATATTTTTGGATGTTCTCTAGATTTTCAAATATATTGATTTCAGTTACAACACAGAATACAAAGTGTACTGTGTTCACTTTATATTTATTTTTGATTACAAGTATTTGCACTGTATAAAAACAAAATAAAGAGTATTTTTCAGTTCACCTAATACAAGTACTGTAGTTCAATATCTTTAACATGAAAGTTGAACTTACAGATGTAGAATTATATACAAAAAAACTTCATTCAAAAATAAAACAGTGTAAAATTGTAGAGCCTGCAAGTCCACTCAGTCCTACTTCTTGTTCAGCCAATCGCTCAGACAAACAAGTTTGTTCACATTTGCAGGAGATAATGCTGCCCGCTTCTTGTTTACAATGTCACCTGAAATTGAGAACAGGCATTCTCATGGCACGGTTACATGCCAGATGCGCTAAAGATTCATATGTCCCTTCATGCTTCAACCACCGTTCTAGGGGACATGCGTCCATGCTGATGATGGGTTCTGCTTGATAACAATCCAAAGCAGTGTGGACCGATGCATGTTCATTTTCACTATCTGAGTCAGATGACACCAGCAGAAGGTTGATTTTCTTTTTTGGTTGTTCGGGATCTGTAGTTTCTGCATTAGAATGTTGCTCTTTTAAGACTTCTGAAAGCTTGCGCCACGCCTCATCACTCTCAGATTTTGGAAGGCACTTCAGATTCTTAAACCTTGGGTTGAGTGTTGCAGCTATCTTTAGAAATCTCACACTGGTACCTTCTTTGCGTTTTGTCAAATCTGCAGTGAAAATGTTCTTCAAATGAACAACACGTGCTGGGTCATCATCTGAGACGATTATAACATGAAATATATGGTAGGATGCGGGTAAAACAGAGCAGGGGACATACAATTCTCCCCCAAGGAGTTCAGTCACAAATGTAATTAATGTATTTTTTTTTAACGAGCATCATCAGCATGGAAGCATGTCCTCTGGAATGTTGGTTGATGCATCAAGGAGCATACGAATGTTTAGCATACCTAGCACGTAAATACCTTGCAATGTCAGCTACAAAAGTGCCTTGCAAATGCCTGTTCTCACTTTCTGGTGACTTTGTAAATAAGAGGGCAGCATTATCTCCTGTAAATATAAACAAACTTGTTTGTCTTAGCGATTGGCTGAACAAGAAGTGGGACTGAGTGGACTTGTGGGTGCTGACGTTTTACATTGAGTGCAGTTATGTAACAAAAATCTACATTTGTAAATTGCACTTTCATTGTAAAGAGATTGCACTACTGTACTTGTATGAGGTGAATTGAAAAATACTATTTCTTTTGTTTATCATTTTGACAGTGCAAATATTTGTAATAAAAATAATATACTCTTGGGTTTCAATTCCAAATACAGAATACAATATATATGAAAATGTAGAAAAACATCAAAATATTTAATAAATTTCAATTGGTATTCTATTGTTTAACAGTTCAATTAAAACTGCAAATAATTGCGATTAATTTTTTTGAGTTAATCGCTTGAGTTAACTGTGATTGACAGTTCTAATTCATTCTTATCTTTTTTACATTTTACTGTGCCATGTTTAAATGAGAAGGCGAGTTAAATGTAAATTGTGTCACTGTGCAGGTGAAAAAAATACAGCAAGTTGGAGACTAGGGTTGCCAACTGTCTAATCACACAAACCCAAACACCCTTGCCCCGGCCTTGCCCTGCCCTGTCCCACCCCTTCCCTGAAGCCCCACCCCTGCCCTGCCCCTTTCCGGGGCCCTGCTCCACTCACTCCATCTCTCCTCCCTGTGTCGCTTGTTCTCCCCTACCCTCACTCCCTTTTACCAGGCTGGGGAAGGGGGTTGGAGTGTGGGAGGTGGTGCAGGGTCTGGGCTGGGGCCGAGAGGTTTAGAATGTGGGAGGGGGCTCTGGGCTGAGCCTGGGGCGGGGGTTGGATTGCAGGAAGGGGTGTGGGGTGCAGGCTCTGGGAGGAATTTGGGGTGCAAGAGAGGGCTCCAGGCTGGGGTAGGGGTTGAGGTGCAGGAGGGGATGAGGGGTGTGGGCTCTGGCTGGAAAGTGCTTACCTCGGGCAGCTCCCAGGTGGTGGTGGAGTGGGTCTAAGGCAGGCTCCCTGCCTGCCCTGGCCCCGCGCTGCTCTTGGAAGTGGCCGGCACGTCCCTGCAGGGTGGCGGAGGGGAGGGCAGGGAGCTACACACGCTGCCTGCTCCCACAAGTGCTGCCGCCGCAGCTCCCATTGGCCGGGAACTGCGGATTCGGCTCTCGGGGCGGGGGCAGTGCGTGGAGATCTCTGTACGCCCCTAGGAGCCACAGGGACATGCCAGCAGCTTCCGGGAGTGGCGTTGGGCCAGCGCAGTGCCTTAGCCCCGCTGCGCTGCCGGACTTTTAGTGCCTAAAATCTTCCAGTCTGGCTTTAAGTAGCCTCTGGGAGATAGGGCCTGATTCCAGGAGTCTCCTGGTGAAACCAGGAGGGTTGGCAACCCTACTGAGACAAGCTAGCAGCAAACTACTTACATGCTGAAATTGGTAATGAAGGCCATCTTGGGGAGCTCCACCTCAAACAACACTTCCTTAGACACACTGGCACGATTGACAGCTCGACTGGTGATGACATTGTGGGCAAATCGAGACGTCACTTTGCTATCAATTTTCATGCTGTAGATATCTATGCCACTGAAGATCTGAAGAATGAAAGAGAAACCCCAGTTACAGTGAAAAATACATGCCAATTATTCTAACTCCATTCTACAGAATCATGCGACAATGGTAATCACAGAAAGAGTAGCTGTCTTCCAATACAGGGCAAGGAACTTTATTAAAATGAGGAAAACTAAGTTACCCCTAAAGCTACTCTGTCTCTATTTAATATATTGTGTAATGGGGAGAGAGATAGGTGGACAGAAGCCCTGGTGCTTGATGAGTTAAAGCTCTGCCTGCATTACAACAGCAACAATCTCTTCGTAAGACACTCCTCTAACCTTGTAACAAAAAAACATGGTTGGGTTGTGTCCACAAAGTAGCTTTTTCCCCCTCACAACGCAACCATGTTTGTGTGACTGCATTAACCAGACTGTTTAGCCATGTTCGGACAAGCACATTCCGGAAAATTCTGGGCAGCTTGCCCATAGTACTGCAGCAAGAAATAGAATGCACGGGTGACATGCACAGAAAACCGCACCAGCAACACACCGGGCAATGGGCTCTGGGATGGTCTCCCCCACAGAGTGCTCAGAGGAAGGAGGCTGGATCAAACTGGCTACACAAATATGCTGGAGCTGAGGGTGCTGCTGCGCCCCCTGGCTTGAAGTGGTTTCCACCATATTCAGGGTTTACAGTTTGGTTCTTGGCACCCTCACTATAAAAATCGTTCTGGCACTCCTGTACACAAATATGGGTAGGAGGTCCTGTCTGCATAGCAAAATTCCCCCAGATGCTAAAGAGTTACAGGAAAATAACCATGTGGTACCCTAGTCTGCTGGGAAGGGGAGATACACTGTTAGGAGCCATCATTACTGACTGCATACTAACTGTGTTTTATGTGTACGCAGAACTCAGTTAGAGCCCACCAAGTCAATAAGGACTCCACATCATAACAGGGTCAGATATGCATTATAACTTACTTACAGACTTCCAAATGAACCAAAGTCATTTCTGATAAAGGAATTTAAATCCATAATAAGAGCATGAGCAGTAACACCACCTTTTACCCCAAAAGGCCTTAAACTCACCCTCTTGGGTCATGAAAGCACTTACCACATCATTGGTGCTTCGTTTCTGTAAATTAAAATAAAAAGAAATTAATATAAATTTCCCACAGCTATACTTATCTTGGCCACAGAGTTGAAGTAGTGGAGGACAAGTCAGTCCCCAGCCAGTTCCTGCATTTATTTCTAACTGCTTAAGTATATAGCTACTCTTCAGTAGAACTTCACAACTCATTTTTGTTTGCTGGGTTTTGTGGTTTTGAATTATCTAAAACTCAAAAGTCCTACAGAAAGTGGAAACTCGGTCAAATTACAAAGGATGAATATAAACAAATAACACAAGTATGCAGGGACAAAATTAGAAAGGCCAAGGCACAAAACGAGATCAAACTAGCTAGGGACATAAAGGGTAACAAGAAAACATTCTACAGGTACATTAGAAGCAAGAGGAAGACCAAGGACAGGGTAGGCCCATTACTCAATGAGGGGGGAAAGACAAAAACAGAAAATGTGGAAATGACAGAGGTGCTTAATGACTTCTTTGTTTCGGTTTTCACCAAGAAGGTTGGTGGCGATTGGACATCTAACATAGTGAATGCCAGTGAAAATGAGGTAGGATCAGAGTCTAAAATAGGGAAAGAACAAGTCAAAAATTACTTAGACAAGTTAGATGTCTTCAAATCACCAGGGCCTGATGAAATGCATCCTAGAATACTCAAGAGCTGACTGATATGAGCCATTAGCAATTATCTTTGAAAAGTCATGGAAGATGGGACACATTCCGGAAGACTGGAAAAGGGCAAATATAGTGCCCATCTATAAAAAGGGAAACAAGGACAACCCGGGGAATTACAGACCAGTCAGCTTAACTTCTGTACCCGGAAAGATAATGGCGTAAATAATTAAGCAATCAATTTGAAAACACCTAGAAGCTTATAAGGTGATAAATAACAGTCAGCATGGATTTGTCAAGAACAAATCATGTCAAACCAAACTGATAGCTTTCTTTGATAGGGTAGCAAGCCTTGTGGATAGGGGGGAAGCTATAGATGTGGAAAATCTTGACTTAAGTAAGGCTTTTGATATGGTCTCACATGACCTTCTCATAAACAAACTAGGGAAATACAACCTAGATGGAACTACTATAAGGTGGGTGCATAACTGGTTGGAAAATCATTCCCAGAGAGTAGTTATCAGTGGTTCACAGTCATGCTGGGAGGGAATAACGAGTGGGGTCCGGCAGGGATCGGTTCTGGGTCCGGTTATGTTCAATAGCTTCATCAATGATTTAGATAATGGCATAAAGAGTACACTTAAAGTTTGTGGATGATACCAAGCTGAGAGGGGTTGCAAGGGCTTTGAAGGATAGGATTAAAATTCAAAATGATCTGGACAAACTGGAGAAATGGTCTGAAGTAAATAGGATGAAATTCAATAAGGACAAATGCAAATAACTCCACTTAGGAAGGAACAATCAGTTGCACACATACAAAATGGGAAATGACTGCCTAGGAAGGAGTACTGCAGAAAGGGATGTGGGGGTCATAGTGAATCACAAGCTAAGTATGAGTCAACTGTGTAACGTTGTTGCAAAAGAAAAAAAGCAAACATCATTCTGGGATGTATTAGCAGGAGTATTGTAAGCAAGACACGAGAAGTAATTCTTCCGCTCTTCTCTGCGCGGATTAGGCCTCAGCTGGAGTATTGTGTCCAGTTCTGGGCACCACATTTCAGGAAAGATGTGGACAAATTAGAGAAAGTCCAGAGAAGAGGAACAAAAATGATTAAAGGTCTAGAAAACATGACCTATGAGGGAAGATTGAAAAAATTGGGTTTGTTTAGTCTGGAGAAGAGAAGACTGAAAGGGAACATAACAGTTTTCAACTACATAAAAGGTTGTTACAAGGAGGAGGGAGAAAAATTGTTCTTCTTAACCTCTGAGGATAGGACAAGAAGCAATGGGCTTATATTGCAGCATGGGCGGTTTAGGTTGGACATTAGGAAAAACTTCCTAACTGTCAGACTGGCTAAGCACTGGAATAAATTGCCTAGGGAGGTTGTGGAATCTCCATTACTGGGGATTTTTAAGAGCAGGTTGGACAAACACCTGTCAGGGATGGTCTAGATCAGGGGTCGGCAACCTATGGCACACGTGCCAAGCACGGCACGCGAGCCGATTTTTAATGGCACGCTGCTGCCTGTCGGGTGCCAGCTGCCGGCCCTGCTCAGCCTGCTGCTGAACCCAGGCCGGGACCCTGGCAGGCAGCAAAGTGCCATTAAAAATCCTGCCCGCCCCGGCCTGCTCTTCTCCGCCCCTCCCCTCCGCAGGGGCAGGGTGAAGAAGCTTGGTCCTGCCACTGATCAGCTGATGACCCTTGCGAGGGAGGGGGAGAAGCAGAGCAGCAGCGTGCTTGTGCTCGCTGCTCTAGGGAGGAAGCGGAGAAGAGGTGGGGACGGGGCCGTGGGGTGGAATCAGGGCATATTCCCTCCAGTCCCCTGCCGTGAGCTGCTCTGGGCAAAGGGCTGGGAGCACCTCCCACAACCCTAGCCCACACCCCCAGCCCTCTATCCTGACCCCTGCACCCCCTCACACCCCAGCCTCCTGCCCTGACCCCTGCACACCTCCCACGACCCCAGCCTTGACTCCAGCACCCCCAACACAGACCCAGCCCCCCGATGCCCTAACTCCTGCACCCTCCTCACACGCCCCCAGCCCCCATCCTGACTCCAGCACCCCCCCACACATGTACCCAGGCCTCCCACACCCCATGCCCTGACTCTTGCACCCTCCACATTCTCACCCCCACCCTGAGCACCAAACGGGAGCTCCTGCATGCCCCCCCACCACATTCCTACCTGCACCCCTTGCACCAAATGGGAGCTGCCCAGGTAAGCACTCCACACCCAAACCTCCTGCCCCAACCCTAAGCACCCTCCTTCATTCTAGCTCCTGGCCAGACCCTACACCCCAACCTGCTCCTTCACCCGCAGCCCTGTGCTCAGTGCACTCCCACCCTCAGCTCAGTGCAGAGAGAGAGAGAAAGGAAGAGACTGGCTAGAACCAGGGAGAAAGTAGATACCCACTCTATGTGAGCAGGGCTGGGATCCCAGACCCTCAGCGGGCTGAGCAGGGCCGGCAGCTGGGACCCTGGCTGGCAGGAGCTGGCGGATGGAACCCCAGACTGGCAGTGGGCTGAGTGGCAGCGGTTCTGGCTGCCGGCCCCTTGCCAGCTGTGGTCCCAGCCGCAGGCCCCGCTCAACTTGCTGCCGGCCTAGGTGAACGGAACCCCAGGCTGGCAGCGGGCTGAGAGGGCCAGCGGCTTAAGATCAGCATTTTAAATGAAGCTTCTTAAACATTTTGAAAACCTTGTTTACTTTACATACGACAATAGTTTAGTTATATAATATAGAGACTTACAGAGACAGAGACCTTCTTAAAAACGTTAAAATGTATTTCTGGCAAGTGAAACTTTAAATTGAAGTGAATAAATGAAGACTCGGCACACCACTTCTGAAAGGTTGCTGACTCTTGGTCTAGATAATACTTAGTCCTGCTTTGAGGACTAGATGACCGCTTGAGGTCCCTTCCAGTTCTATGATTCTATGGTTACTTCTTGCAAGCTAACCTCAGTACCTTTCCAGCCCCAAATTCACTCACAAATCATCCCAATGCAGAGACCATCCCTCTCATTGGACCTTCACAGAGAATGTGTTAGCTTCACTCCCTTTACAGAGACAGAAAAACACTCCAACGTGGTAGCTTTCTAGAAGCACACACTTTACTGCATGTACATAGCACTGATTATTTATAATGAAAGCAAAATAAGTTTATTAACAAAGCAATCATGGATTAAGCAATGCCAAGTAAAAAAGATAAAGGTAGAGATGGTTACAGGCAAAAAAGTGAAAACACATCTAAAGGACTAAAACTTAATCTAGCAAGATACAGTTTATGTTCAAAATGGTTCTTTTTACCCACATCTCCTTTCCAGCTTTTTCTGGCCAGGACCCATCACTGAGATCTAATTGCTTGGTTCCTTTGACTCCTAAGGTAAAGGATAAAGATGAAGTCTCTCTCTCTCTCTTCCTTATATTTTCAAAGGGATATAAGTCAGGAAGGCTTCCTGGGGATTTGGTTTCCTATGTCTTTCTGAGGTGCAGGAGCCATGTTAATTCTGTCCTCAAATTCAGGAGCAGGTTTGCACAATGGCTTTGTTTACTGCTAATTTGTAAATTGAAGTAAACCCACATTCCTTTGTCTAGGACAGACCTGTTTATCACCTTTACCTAACATAGCCCACCCCCATGTTAGCACCTTAGAGACTAACAAATTTATTTGAGCATAAGCTTTCGTGAGCTACAGCTCACTTCATTGGATACATTCAGTGGCTGTCTGGTCTTCAACATGTTCCAGTAACATCCTAGGGAGGGATTTCATAACTTCACATATAATGTTAATACATGCATTTTACAATGATCTTAATAATCACTTCCATAACACCTTTCACCTGAGGCTCTCCAATCATTTTTATAAATATTATATGAAGCACATGTTTCATCCCAGTGGTGTTTGAAATACAGGATATATAAAAATATCCTTCACATTCCACTGGAATATCATGTACAGTTCTGGACACACATGTTCAAGAAAGATGAATCCAAATTGAACCAGGTGCAGAGAAGGGCTACTAGGATGATCGGGAGAATAGAAAGCTTATCTTACAATAGAAGACTAAAAGAACTTGGCTTGTTTAGCCTAGCAAAAAGAAGGCTGAAAGGAAATAGGATTGCTCTTTATAAATACATTATGGGGGGGGGGGCATGGGAGAGGTGGTAAACACCAAAGAGGGAGAAAAACTAATTAAGTTATAGGAAAATGTCGGTACAACAAATGGGTATAATCTAGCCATGAATAAATATAGGCTGGAACTTAGAAGGTGCTACTAAACATCAGAGAAGTGTGGTTCTAGAATAGGGAGTAAAGGGGGAAAATCTAATTAATTTTAAAATAGAGCTTGATATAAATTTGAGTGGGATTGTATGACAAGGTTGCCTGTAGGGACAGGCAGCTGGGCTTCCAAGCTTTGGGGGTTCCCTTTCAGTCCCATGTCTTTTGTTCCTAAATTTCATGCTTGGTATGTCAGCAGTTCATTTGCATGAGTCAGGAAGGAAAATGTTCACCCCCAATGTACTTTTTCTCCTTCCTTTCTCTGAAACATCATAGGTGGCCATAGCTGAAGATAGGACACCAAATGGGGTGGGTTGGTGCTTTGAGGCTGTGCAGAAAAATATGTCTGAAGCTCGGCTGGTGGGTCTTGCTCACAGACTCAGAGTGTTGCTGATCACCTCTTTGGGGTCAGGAAAGATTTTCCCACCCAAGTGCAGGATTGGCAGGGACCTTGGGTTTGTTTGGGGGTATTGTTTTTGGCCTCCTGCAGTATGGGGTGCAGGCTGCTTGCTAGTATTATCTGGGTATAGCTCATTAAATCAATTGCCTGCTATTGCAGGGGCTTTGGGTATTGGTGCACCACAAATCATTCCTATTTTCTGCCCACAGTAATTTAGTCTCCTGAGGGCTGTAATACTTTAGTCTAATCCAGATTATTGGGCTCAAAACAGGAATAACTGGGTGGGGTTTAGTGGCCTGCGGTGTGCAGGAGAGTTAGACTAGGTGGTTGCTTCTTGAACTCTGACACTCACAGTAATTTTCATACAGCATAAATCTTTCTTTGGGAATATACATCATCAACTGCAGTAGTTCCATCCCACATAAAAACAATTGACCCAACTTTAAAATAACCATTACCTACCTTAATGATGTTCCTGAATTGTGTTATCACAAATTCAGCATTTGTAGTAGTTGCAATAGATGTCAACAAAACATAAAACAAGACGATATCCATATTGGAAAACTAAAGATTCAGCTCAGAAAAAGCTAATACCCCACCTTAGTAACCTCATGGTAGGTTTGACGTTTACATTTAGTTAAATAGGAAACCAGCACGTTCAAATAAACAATGGCCGGAAAAAGTTGTTTACCCAAAGTGACTGCCCTGCTCCCTAAGTGGGGGAAGGGATATATTACTTGAAGGGCGGGGGTGAGAGAGATGCTGCAGCAGATGCAGAAGTGGTCAGAGTGTGGGAGAGAAGCCCGTTTTCCCCAGGCTCGGCAGAGCAGCAGCAGAGACCAGAGGACTCTGCCAGTTGGCATGGCACCACATAGGGTGAGAGGGGGAAATGGAGGGGAAAATCCCCCCAAGCCCCAGTCTGGAGAGGGAGAGGGAGAGGCAGGAGAGTAGCCGCAGAAAGGGTGGGGGGTTAGTTAGCAAGATAGCTCAGCACCAGATCCGATCACCAAGTACTGTATAGGGACCGTGTGCTGGAACAATCTGTACAGTGGGGGAGCTGAGAGCCATTGAACCAAACTGTAGACCCTATATATCATAGAAACCAGTTCAGGCCAGGGGGTGCAACAGCACCCCCAGCACCCCTAGTTCCAACACCTATGATAGGGAGAGGAGGGAACATAGTCCCCCCCCCCCATGTAGCAATTGGGCTGTGGGACGAGGCAGAGGGGTTTCACGTTTTTCCAGCTGCTGGCAGCACTGGCATGGTGGGTTAGCAACCCCACAACTGGTGTCAACAATCTCCAATTGCCCATCAGCCATTATGTTTGTCAGTAGACTAAACAGTTACCCAGGGCCTTGCAGCAGCTTCTTAGTTTGACGGTTTCTTTGGCGGGGTCATTGCGAACCAATGGCCTGAGGGAGGATACATGTTGTCCCATCACAGTTAACATGCTTAAGGCTCTGGTGCAAGTGCTGGGAAACAGATGTCATAGGGGACAGGAGGTGGCCTGGTTCAGGGCAGCATTTCTAAAAGCATTTTTTGGCGCTTTTAGGCTCAGCGAGCTAGTACCTGAGTCCTGTAGGGACGCTAATGGAAGGGCTTTGGAACTGCGAGATGTACACTGGTGGGGCAAGCAGTGATACAAAACTTGCAAAAGTCCAAGACTGATCAAGGAGGCTGTCATAAATATAAAGGGAAGGGTAAACCCCTTTGAAATCCTTCCTGGCCAGGGGAAAGCTCCTCTCACCTGTAAAGGGTTAAGAAGCTAAAGGTAACCTCACTGGCACCTGACCAAAATGACCAATGAGGAGACAAGATACTTTCAAAAGCTGGGAGGAGGGAGAGAAACAAAGGGTCTGTGGGTCTGTCTTATGCTGGTTTCTGCCGGGGATAGACCAGGAATGGAGTCTTAGAACTTTTAGTAAGTAGTCTAGCTAGGTATGTGTTAGATTATGATTTCTTTACATGGCTGAGAAAAGAATTGTGCTGAATAGAATAACTATTTCTGTCTGTGTATCTTTTTTGTAACTTAAGGTTTTGCCTAGAGGGGTTCTCTATGTTTTTAATCTAATTACCCTGTAAGATATCTACCATCCTGATTTTACAGGGGGGATTTCTTTATTTCTATTTACTTCTATTTTTATTAAAAGTCTTCTTGTAAGAAACTGAATGCTTTTTCATTGTTCTCAGATCCAAGGGTTTGGGTCTGTGGTCGCCTATGCAAATTGGTGAGGCTTTTTATCCAACATTTCCCAGGAAAGGGGGGGTGCAAGTGTTGGGAGGATTGTTCATTGTTCTTAAGATCCAAGGGTCTGGGTCTGTAGTCACCTAGGCAAATTGGTGAGGCTTTTTACCAAACCTTGTCCAGGAAGTGGGGTGCAAGGTTTTGGGAAGTATTTTGGGGGGGAAGGACGTGTCCAAACAGCTCTTCCCCAGTAACCAGTATTAGTTTGGTGGTGGTAGCGGCCAGTCCAAGCACAACGGGTGGAATATTTTGTACCTTGGGGAAGTTTTGACCTAAGCTGGTAAAAATAAGCTTAGGAGGTTTTTCATGCAGGTCCCCACATCTGTACCCTAGAGTTCAGAGTGGGGGAGGAACCTTGACAGAGGCCGAGGTGACTTCATTATCCTAGGGGAGCGTGGTGAGCCTGGGGTCTTCCCCATGGAGGCTTTGAGGGCATGCATGGTGATACAACTGGGGAGGGATGGATCCCTCTTCATGCATGGTGACGGAAGTACCCTCACAACATACCAGTTTGTTAAGGTGTTGAGATGGGGCCTGATGAGGTTGGGGCTGCCAGCCCAGGAATTTGGTTTCAACTCATTCAGGGATCCAGGTGGCAACAGCAGCAGCACAACTAGGTATAGGGGGTGAGGCAATTGGGCATTGGCATTCGGAAATCTACAGAATGTGAGATCCCAGGTGGGAGTCGGTGCTAATTTGTTGTATTTTCATTCCAAAGGTGGGAGAAGGGGCCATGCAAATGATGGTATGGGTCTGCGGGCACAGTATTGTTTATTTGGCACATAGGCGGACGTCCAAATTGCCCAAGGGTTCGCAGCTGGGGCTCAGTGAAGCAATCCTGAGTTGGTATGGAAAGGGGGGGGGGCATGTTATGGGACCAGCTGATGCCACAGCTGTACATCAACAGGCACCTGATATAATTGTGGTGCATCTTAGGGAAAATGATTTGGGAATGTGCAAAGAGATGGACTTAATGCTCAGAGCTAAGAGAGACTTGAGGCAGATCCTGGAACTTTTTCCAGGAGTAAAAATTGTATGGTCAGACACATTGCAATGAATGGTCTGGAGAGGAGCTGTGAAGTCCCTCCTCTCTGCCCAGGTGGACAAGGCTAGGAGACATGTGAATAGGGAGGAGACCAAATTCATGGGAGTCATAGGAGGGTCAGTAATTCTGCATCCTGACCAAGCAAATAGGGCACCAGAGTTATTTCGAGAGGATGGGGTTCACCTGTCAGACTTGGATGCAGTCACATTTTTGGCAGACATTAAAGGAGGCATTAGGAGTTGTCTGGGAACTCTGTTGGGTTGGAGAGGAGGCAGTCAAGCTAATTGCTGGCATCTCCTTGTGGCTGATGTCCAGCACAGGTATTCCCTAGGAAACTGATACAGTGCCCAGATAAATGGCTTGGAAAAGGACTTAAGGTGGTGGTTGTGAAAGAAGCGGAACAGGGGTGTTTGGAGCTCCAATGACTGGCACAGCAGGCAGCCAACTCCTCTTTTCTTGGTAGCCCACCTTAATCCTCCTTCGAGAGGGGGATGGTTAGGTCCCAGCAGCAGGTTGGCTGGGGCCCAGGATGGAAAAAGCAGAAGTCGCATGGTAGATATTGAAATGATCATGGCACTGTACACTTACCTGCGAGGTAATCCCAGACATCTAATAAAGTTGCAGCCTGATTAAACCACATCCTGTCATTCTTTTAGTATAGCCGGACAATGAGGAGGTCATGATTATGTTTTCATGGGACTATAGTTGTAGGATTACTTTACTCTTTTCCATTATTAGGGTTGTTCTAATAGAGGCGCAGAACGTATTTATTCTCTCATACCCATTTTTAATTTGATCAGAAATTGGCATTGTTTCATCAGTGGTGAAGAATGAGGCACGGCCTAGTAAGCAGTTCTTTATTAAACGTTGTGTGTTACCTGTGATCCAGACTCCTGCTGTACTGGGGCTGTTATCTTCTTCCATGGGCATCCCCCAGGCTTCTGTCATGAACACCTGATGCTAATGCACTGTGCTCAGCTAGAATCCTGACCCAATTGTTACAGTAGTACTCCGCATGCTGCATCTTACCTGTTTTACAAACAATTTTAACAGCTGATTAACATCCAACCCATCATACCTTCCAGACACTGGAAGTTTCTGGTTAGCCTGGCTAAAGTTATTATTTATCATGTACACAGGTAGAAATGTGGTCCTTAAGAGAGGTGGCCAGAAGTGGATGGCATGTACTTCAGCCTCATTCTATAATCGGAGGGGGTCTAAGCAGCCTCTAAAGTCTCTTCCATGACCTCTTTCTTTGTTGGCATCTAGATCTGCTTGGTGCCTATATTTCCTGTATGTTATCTGGCTTTCTATGAGTGCTTCTTGCTCCTTTGTCCTTGCAGTCGTCTCGTTATCTCTTATTGCTTCTTCCTTGACCTGGGTTCCACTGCACAGTGCTCCTTTCATCTGCTTTTCCAGTGTCTAATAGATCCACAGAGGAGCATCTAGTACCCTAGACAGAAAGCCAAAGAGCTGATAGCAGGTACTTTGCGGTATCAAGTGTATATGATCTATAGTATCTCCATCTCGGTCACAGTAATTCCATGGTAGCACCATTTCTTTATAAGGCCAGGTTGAGTGGTTGGTTATCAGATAATTGGTTAGAATGCTCAACTTGGATAAGAGATCTGTACTACTACTGATAAAGACTGCAATTTAATGGTAATTTTTACTGGATGTTTTGGCAGAGCTCAGTAGTGAGTCAGCTTCATTTTTTTACCACTGGAAACAAAGGACAGGAAGTTTGATAGTTTCCCCTATTTCTTAGGGGGAATTTGGTCCATTGGGAAAGGTGGTGTGTTGCAGGGTGCACTGGCATAGCTGTAAGGGAGAGCATGCTCAGCACCATGGCCACGCTGTGCCAAGTTAAAGCAAGCACTTTGTCCTTTGGTTTCTTGAGGGTGAGACAAGTGCCGGGCATGCTGATTCTGCCATAGCTTTAAAAACTTCTAAAGCAAAAACGCCCCACAATTTCCATTCGGTAGGTTTTATCTTCAATTTAAAAAGGCATCAAACTCCCTGTAAATGTACCTAAACATTTGTACAAAGCTGTACTGTATGTGGGAGTGGAAATTCCTTCTTAACCCTTCAGGCAGTCGTATGCCAGGAAGTATAATTATAATACTCAGTGGTATTTCTAGCTGGCAATAGTATTCTTAATGGTTAACCATTCCAGTTCTTTTTTAAAAATCCCGCTATAAAATTTGGCTGGGTGGAGCAGTGAATTCCACCAGTTGACTATAAACAGCATGAAGTACTACAGTACTACCTTGTATTTGTTTTCAGTTAATTGTTTTAGTTTCACCTGGTGACTCCTTGGTTTCAGATTATAAGTGAAGATAAAAAGAGAAAATGATAAAGAGGTTCATGTGTGTGGAAGTTTCTCTAAAATCATATGTATTCTCTGGGCCACTTTCTAAATACTTAGTTAGAGCCCTCTTAGGTTTTTCTGCAGGATCCATCAGGAAGTATTTGTTTAGTTTTTATAAAGAGTAAGAAGAGAGCCTAAAAATTATCTTAACATTATTAATGAAGGGAACTGGATAACTTGAGTTGTGACCTGCAGCAATTCCATCGCTCATGATCCCCATACAGGAAAGCAGGCAAACTAAAACATTATTCCCCTCTTTTAAAACACTAGGGGCAGGCCTACACTATAACCTAAGTCGATATAACTTATGTCGCTGAGGGGTGTGAAAAAGCCCGCTCCCACCCTGAGCAACGCAAGTTTTGCGCTGTCTGCACGGGGGCTACGTTGGCAGGAGATGCTCTCCCGTCAGCATAGTGCGTCTTCAGCAGACACGCTACGGCAGGGCAGCTGTGCTGCTGAAGCACTGGAGTGTAGACTTGCCCCAAGTATCCTCATAATTCTCCCTAGTTTTAAGATATTGAGGGCGAGGGGGGTAAGGGGAGATGAACTTTACAAAATGTTCCTGAACCATAAAATTAAGGAAAGGTGCTTTCAGAGATAATGTCCTATCAGCAGTTCTCTCAGTGTCTTCATTCATCTACTTGAAATCGTGCAAATTCGTTTTAGAAAAACCCATACATGTGCAAGGGCAAAAGTAATAAAACCCCCCATCAGTGTTGGTCATCTGCACAGACAGCTCAACAGGCAAGTTTTATTTTTCATAGATGATGAAGTATAACCCTTTTTAGAAAAAAGGATGGGGAGATCTCGCAAGGTTAAAGGATCTGGAAAGCTCCTCGCAGGAACAAGTTCTCTCGAGAGGTTTTTCATTTTTTATTCTAGCCAGGCTGAAAATACCAAGAGGAAAACCTCAAGCCATTTTGGCTCCTTTGACCTGGCTGGAATGGAAAGCTAACCAATGCAGTTTTATAAAAGTGAAAAATAAAAGCTAGAAAAAAATGTATTGAATATTCTGAGCCTTAGAAAAACTTGGTTTGGTTCAAAGTTATGCCAAACCCTTATTTTATCCAAACTAATTCACCTGAATTTGAAGATATAGCACACAAGTATGTAATGTTTAATCTAGTATTCCTAGAACAAGAAATTTTGACTTTAGATGTAGCTTGTCTGCTTTGAGAATACCTGTTGCCCATTATGTGTGTGTCACAATTCATCTGAGTAGCAATAGCTATGCCATGCGGAAAGCTCTTTGGTGCAAACAAGTTGCACACACAGGGAAGGAGACTTATTCTAGATCAATTTATAGAGGTGTTGCAATATGAGTTAAAACCTCACTCATTCTTTTTTAAACATCTTTTCAGTTGCCACAGCTTTGACAGCCATGTTGGTATAAGTCACATTTTCAGTGCACTGTTGTATAATGCTGAATGGACCGTAATGTATCTGTCTGTCTCAAATCCATAAAGCCTCTAGCTTAGCTACTGTGTAGCCCTCATCACTGGAGTGTATGAGCACCTTCTAATTTTTAATGTATTTATCCTCACCCCACCCAGTGAAGTAGGGCAGTGCTATTATGCCCATTTTACAAATGGGAGGGAACGGAACCACAGGTAGAATACGAGACTTTCCCAAGATCACACAGGAAATTGGTGGCAGAGCAAAGAATTTAACCTGGATGTCCAGGGTTCTATGCTAGCACTCCAACCACTGAATCATCCTTCCCTCTCTTGCATCCCCATATTCAGCGTTCTGTACATGACTGGGGCATCCAATCCTTTGCATTTGATTCAGCTCTGGACAGACTGACCCTGATGCTCTGCACAAAGCTGTCTAGAGTTGTGGATGTGTGGTATTCAATTCAACATGGTTTCATCTCACTCGTTAGCAGTAAATAACCCATCCTACTCACCATAATCCTTAAGTAAAGGGTGGAAAGCAGAAGTACAGGAAAATATCAGGAAAAAGCTACAGATAAAAGTGAAGTCCTTTATCATGTTTTTGCAAAATTACGTGTCCAACTGTGAAAATAGCAATAGTATAAAAACATTTACAGTTAGAAGGAATTGTACTGAAATCAAATCCATATCACTCATTTATTTTACTTTTTTTGCACTTAAGATTATATTGAAAATTGAGCTAGATCACAGCTCTGGAACATAAGTCTTAGAAAAACACATATGTCATTTAAGCAGAAATTGGTCATTACTATGCCAGCCTGTGTCCAGTGACCAGGTTCTTACTGAAACCATTACAGCATGTACAATATAGAAAGAAAATATTTAAATTTATAAAAGGAAGTTGTAGCCTATAAAATGAGTCCTCCTAATTAATGACTAATTTGAAAGAATTAAGTTGACTTACGAGTGCAGCAATAAGTTTAGTATGAGCAACAGCAATTTGAGATTAAATGTTGCATTAGGAATCTGTGTCACAGAGGTTAAACTTGGTTATCAGCCAAAGACACTCTTTGATGGCTCTTCTTTACGCTTCTCAAAGGCTGTTTCACCTCCTGTCCGATCTTGACTGAATACGGAAGGAGCCACAGAGCCCTCTTGTTCTTGAAAAAGAAGAACAAAAGGAGTCAATCAGTTAAAAAGATTTATGCCAACAACAGTTGTGCTGCTGGAACACATACTTCTTCTGTAATGAAATACATCACCCCATTCAAATGCATGGAAATTCAGGACCCGTCGAGTGTACTCAGTGGTACAAAACGTGTGGGTTTGCAGCACACACAGTTGCATTGCTCAATACTGTAGAATAGCGCTACTGTTCTGAATAATGTTGCAGATTCTCAAGGGCAGTGTAGGCCAATTGCCAAACATCTTGACCAGTATCTTTAATTTATCCCTCTGAGGAGAGAATCCCTGCAGCTACATTTGAAGCTTTCAAAACAGTTTTAAATTTGGAATACGGGATTTCAAATTTAAAGCCCATCTTTCCTCATGATCCCCCATCCCAATCCTAAAAGAGTGACAAACCATGAGCAGCAGGTGAGAGAGATTTCAATCAATAAGAAATTTTTCTTCTTTTCCCGTTTATGTCCTGTAGTCCAAGCACAGCTAATATATTCCCCTGACATCCCAGGCATCTCCCAATGTAGGATCAAATGCTCGAGTTCTGACCCATTTTTAAACTCAATGCTTAGTCAAGGAAGACCCACTGACATTAATTAGGGAGTAAGAAAGTGGTTTAGCCATGTTCCAGAAGTCAAATCCATGGCAATACTTCCCACCCTGTAATGCTCAGTCAGTATAGTCTGGAGGCAGAGGCTCACTTTGTGCAGAGCCTTTCACCTTATGAGCACCAGCTAGTGAAAACCTAATAGGTGGAAGAGGTGTAGGAAGCAGACAAATTCCTGCCCTTCCTCTCAGTTGATCCACATAACCAGGGCAAAATACATGAGCATTATCGTGCCTGCATTTCAGCAGAGGGTTCTGCCAGTTTTATATTTATGTGCTTTACTGCATATACTGTACTCCTTGGAAACATGAATCAGCTCCTTTTATTATTAGAAAAATTTCTTTTTGCTCTACACAAATGTAGGTTGCCTGAATGAAACTAGTTTGGCTGTTCTTTAGAGAGCTTGCACTTTAGCTGGGATTATCAATTAAATTCAAGTTTTACTTTGAAGATTTGCTTTAACATTTGTAGTACTGTAAACAGACAAGAGATTTACCACATTGCTTCATGACTTGGTAGGTTTTGGATTTAATTTGCTGGTTGGTGGAGAGCTTTCCTCTAGCCCCTTTGAGATCTTCCTCCTTCACTGGAGGACGCTTCTTTTTCACGGGGGCTGCCTACAAATTTTGACACATAAGTAGATGTCAGTATTTCAAGTTACAGAACATATAGGAGACAAAGATGCAACATATAGAACTGACAGGTTTCAGAGTGGTAGCTGTGTTAATCTGTAACAGCAAAAACAACGAGGAGTCCTTAAGCTTTCATGGGCTAAAACCCACTTCATCAGATGCATGGAGTGGAAAATACAGCACAGAGGTATAAATACACAGCATATTAAAAGATGGGAGTTGCCTTACCAAGTGGGGGGTCAGTGCTAACGAGCCAATTCAATTAAGGTGGAAGTAGGCTATTTTCAATAGTTGATGTCATAAATATAAAGGGAAGGGTAAACCCCTTTGAAATCCCTCCTGGCCAGGGGAAAGCTCCTCTCACCTGTAAAGGGTTAAGAAGCTAAAGGTAACCTCGCTGGCACCTGACCAAAATGACCAATGAGGAGACAAGATACTTTCAAAAGCTGGGAGGAGGGAGAGAAACAAAGGGGTTTGTGTGTCTGTCTGTAGTCGTCTTGGCCGGGGACAGACCAGGAATGGAGTCTTAGAACTTTTAGTAAGTAATCTAGCTAGGTATGTGTTAGATTATGATTTCTTTAAATGGCTGAGAAAAGAATTGTGCTGAATAGAATAACTATTTCTGTCTGTGTATCTTTTTTGTAACTTAAGGTTTTGCCTAGAGGGGTTCTCTATGTTTTTGAATCTAATTACCCTGTAAGATATCTACCATCCTGATTTTACAGGGGGGATTTCTTTATTTCTATTTACTTCTATTTTTTATTAAAAGTCTTCTTGTAAAACACTGAATGCTTTTTCATTGTTCTCAGATCCAAGGGTTTGGGTCTGTGGTCACCTATGCAAATTGGTGAGGCTTTTTATCCAACATTTCCCAGGAAAGGGGGGGTGCAAGTGTTGGGAGGATTGTTCATTGTTCTTAAGATCCAAGGGTCTGGGTCTGTAGTCACCTAGGCAAATTGGTGAGGCTTTTTACCAAACCTTGTCCAGGAAGTGGGGTGCAAGGTTTTGGGAAGTATTTTGGGGGGAAGGACGCGTCCAAACAGCTCTTCCCCAGTAACCAGTATTAGTTTGGTGGTGGTAGCGGCCATTCCAAGGATAACGGGGGTAATATTTGTTACCTTGGGGAAGTTTTGACCTAAGCTGGTAAAGATAAGCTTAGGAGGTTTTTCATGCAGGTCCCCACATCTGTACCCTAGAGTTCAGAGTGGGGGAGGAACCTTGACATGGTGGCACAGTGGTGGGATTAACCTGAAATCATTTTGAGATCCAGTTGAGATTTTTTGAACTAGAAATACAGATTTTAAAAAGGAATTTTTAGGAAGTCCAGAAGGCAGCTTTGAAACTGAAAGCAGCTTGGTTTCTCTCTGCTTTGTGGCCAAGCAGAGACAAAAGGGGATTATCTTGTGAATTGCAGGTTTTCTTGCCTGGAGGCAGGGTACTTAACTCCTGCAGGGAAATTCACAGTCTTCCAACCCAGAGGTTTTTTTTTTTTTCTTTTCTTCCTAAAAGTAAATAGGGGGTGTGTGCTCTACCCATTTGCCTGGAGACAAAAGTGGCAGGGTTTTTTTTTAGGATTTTGATTTTTTTTTTTTGTTTTACAAGGAGCACAGGTTTGAAAAGAAATTTTTTTTTTCTTTGGGCTGGGTAAGCAGTTTTCCAAGTAGTTGGAGGTTTTTTGCTTTAATTTGGGCCCAGAGCAGAGACAAGGGAATTGTCTTTTTCTGTAGGCTGACAATCACTATCAGAGAATAGGTACTCTATTCCAGCACAGCAAAAGTTTACAGCCAAGTTTTGTTTGTTTATTTCTAAACCTCGGGTGTAAAGTTAGTTAAAAACAGAGAGGTTAGAATGGCCAAATCCTCAGCTCGACTACAGCTGGAATTAGCCAAATTTCAGGCTGAGGAAAAACAAAGGGAACATGAAAGACAGATAGAACTCATGCGGCTGGAGAAGGAGGTACAGGAGGCTGCCCACAAGAGGGAAATGGAGGCAAGGAAGCATGTGGAGGAGATGGAGAGGATAAAGGCCCAGCAGAATATACCAACAAACCCTAGCAATCCTTCTCCAGGTACCACTTCCCATCCCAGAAAGTTCCCCACCTACAAGGCAGGTGATGATACTGAGGCCTTCTTAGAAAACTTCGAAAGGGCCTGCCTTGGGTACAACATCTCTACTGACCAATACATGGTAGAGCTGAGGCCGCAGCTCAGTGGACCCTTAGCTGAGGTGGCAGCTGAAATGCCTAAAGAACACATGAACAAGTATGAACTGTTTAAATCCAAGGCGAGAGTCAGAATGGGGATAACACCCGAGCAGTCTCGTCGGAGGTTCAGAGCCCTAAGGTGGAAACCAGACATGTCATTTACCCGACATGCCTACCACATTGTAAAACATTGGGATGCCTGGATATCAGGAGCAAGTGTTGAATCTCCAGTAAATTTGCCCTTCCTAATGCAAATGGAACAATTCTTAGAGGGTGTTCCTGAGGAAATAGAAAGATACATCCTAGATGGGAAACCCAAAACTGTAATTGAGGCAGGAGAGATTGGAGCCAGATGGGTGGAGGTGGCAGAGAAGAAGAAAACTGGTCGCAGTTGGAGCGGAGACCAGAAGGGACCACCCCAGACCACACCCTATTACCGGGGGCCGCCCAAAGCCCCAGCTACCTCCCAAAGAACCCTCCAGACCCCTTATCGTCCCACCACCCCGTTCTCCAGCAACCCACCTCGCCCCGGTGACCCGTCAGCTGGACGATGTTTTAAATGTAACGAGCTGGGGCATGTAAAGGCCAACTGCCCCAAGAACCCCAACAGGTTACAGTTCATTGCACCGGAATCACACCAGAGGTCCACAGGCCCAGATACCTCCCAGATACCCTTGGAGCGGAGGGAAACTGTGAGTGTGGGTGGGAAGAAGGTCACCGCGTGGAGGGACACCGGAGCACAAGTGTCAGCTATCCATGCTTCCTTAGTGGACCCCAATTTAATCAACCCAGAGATCCAAGTGACGATTCAACCCTTCAAGTCCAACTCTTTCAATTTGCCTACAGCCAAGTTGCCTGTCCAGTACAAGGGCTGGTCAGGAATGTGGACTTTTGCAGTCTATGATGATTATCCCATCCCCATGCTGTTGGGGGAAGACTTGGCCAATCATGTGAAGCAGGCCAAGAGGGTGGGAATGGTCACCCGCAACCAGGCTAAACAAGCCGTGAGGCCTAGCTCTGTTCCGGAAACTTCTATCAGGACCCAGTCAGAGGTGATGGACCTGGACCCCAGGCCAATGTCTGCAACAGCAGTAGTGGATCCAGTCCCAGAGACCCAGACGGAACCAGTCCCAGAACCGGAACCAGCCGAACAACCAACACCAGACCCCGTGTCAGCACTGAATCCAGTACTTGCAACCTCAACACCAGAGGGCCCCACCGAACCTGAACTGGCAGCAGCCGATAACCCTACACAAGAGGCTCAGCCGGAGCCTGAATCCCAACATAGTGCACCAGCGGAGAGCGGTTCACAGTCAACAGAAACAGCTCCATCCCCTATATCGCTTCCAGAGGGACCAAGCCTAGGTCCACAATCCCATGAGGAACTGATGTCTCCAGCATCAAGGGAACAGTTCCAGACCGAACAGGAAGCAGATGAAAGCCTCCAGAGAGCTTGGACGGCGGCACGGAGCAACCCACCGCCTCTCAGCTCTTCTAATAGATCCAGGTTTGTTGTAGAAAGAGGACTTTTATACAAGGAAACTCTTTCTGGGGGACACCAGGAAGACTGGCATCCTCAGAGACAGTTGGTAGTTCCAACTAAATACCGGGCCAAGCTCTTGAGCTTAGCCCATGATCACCCTAGTGGCCATGCTGGGGTGAACAGGACCAAAGACCGTTTGGGGGGGTCATTCCACTGGGAGGGAATGGGCAAGGATGTTTCTACCTATGTCCAGTCTTGTGAGGTGTGCCAAAGAGTGGGAAAACCCCAAGACCAGGTCAAAGCTCCTCTCCAGCCACTCCCCATCATTGAAGTTCCATTTCAGCGAGTAGCTGTGGATATTCTGGGTCCTTTTCCGAAAAAGACACCCAGAGGAAAGCAGTACATACTGACTTTCATGGATTTTGCCACCCGATGGCCGGAAGCAGTAGCTCTAAGCAACACCAGGGCTAAAAGTGTGTGCCAGGCACTAGCAGACATTTTTGCCAGGGTAGGTTGGCCCTCCGACATCCTCACAGATGCAGGGACTAATTTCCTGGCAGGAACTATGAAAAACCTTTGGGAAGCTCATGGGGTAAATCACTTGGTTGCCACTCCTTACCATCATCAAACAAATGGCATGGTGGAGAAGTTTAATGGAACTTTGGGGGCCATGATACGTAAATTCGTAAATGAGCACTCCAATGATTGGGACCTAGTATTGCAGCAGTTGCTCTTTGCCTACAGAGCTGTACCACATCCCAGTTTAGGGTTTTCTCCATTTGAACTTGTATATGGCCGTGAGGTTAAGGGGCCATTGCAGTTGGTGAAGCAGCAATGGGAGGGATTTACACCTTCTCCAGGAACTAACATTCTGGACTTTGTAACCAACCTACAAAACACCCTCCGAACCTCTTTAGCCCTTGCTAGAGAAAACTTACAGGATGCTCAAAAAGAGCAAAAAGCCTGGTATGATAAACATGCCAGAGAGCGTTCCTTCAAAGTAGGAGACCAGGTCATGGTCTTAAAGGCGCTCCAGGCCCATAAAATGGAAGCATCGTGGGAAGGGCCATTCGTGGTCCAGGAGCGCCTGGGAGCTGTTAATTATCTCATAGCATTCCCCACCTCCAACCGAAAGCCTAAGGTGTATCATATTAATTCTCTAAAGCCCTTTTATTCCAGAGAATTAAAGGTTTGTCAGTTTACAGCCCAGGGAGGAGACGACGCTGAGTGGCCTGAAGGTGTCTACTACGAAGGGAAATGTGCTGGTGGTGTGGAAGAGGTGAACCTCTCCATGACCCTTGGGCGTATGCAGCGACAGCAGATCCAGGAGCTGTGCACTAGCTATGCGCCAACGTTCTCAGCCACCCCAGGACTGACTGAACGGGCATACCACTCCATTGACACAGGTAATGCTCACCCAATTAGGGTCCAACCTTACCGGGTGTCTCCTCAAGCTAAAACTGCTATAGAACGGGAGATCCAGGATATGTTACAGATGGGTGTAATCCGCCCCTCTGAAAGTGCATGGGCATCTCCAGTGGTTCTAGTTCCCAAACCAGATGGGGAAATACGTTTTTGCGTGGACTACCGTAAGCTAAATGCTGTAACTCGCCCAGACAACTATCCCATGCCACGCACAGATGAACTATTAGAGAAACTGGGAAGGGCCCAGTTCATCTCTACCTTGGACTTAACCAAGGGGTACTGGCAGGTACCGCTAGATGAATCTGCCAAGGAAAGGTCAGCCTTCATCACACATCTCGGGCTGTATGAATTTAATGTACTCCCTTTCGGGCTGCGAAATGCACCCGCCACTTTCCAAAGACTTGTAGATGGTCTCCTAGCGGGATTAGGAGAATATGCAGTCGCCTACCTTGACGATGTGGCCATATTTTCGGATTCCTGGGCAGACCACCTGGAACATCTACAAAAAGTCCTTGAGCGCATAAGGGAGGCAGGACTAACTGTTAAGGCTAAGAAGTGTCAAATAGGCCTAAACAGAGTGACTTACCTTGGACACCAGGTGGGTCAAGGAACTATCAGCCCCCTACAGGCCAAAGTGGATGCTATCCAAAAGTGGCCTGTCCCAAAGTCAAAGAAACAGGTTCAATCCTTCTTAGGCTTGGCCGGTTATTACAGACGATTTGTACCGCACTACAGCCAAATCGCTGCCCCACTGACAGACCTAACCAAAAAGAAACAGCCAAATGCTGTTCAGTGGACCGGAAAGTGTCAGAAGGCCTTTAACAAGCTTAAAGCGACACTCATGTCTGACCCTGTACTAAGGGCCCCAGACTTTGACAAACCGTTCCTAGTAACCACAGATGCATCCGAGCGTGGTGTGGGAGCAGTTTTAATGCAGAAAGGACCTGATCAAGAATTCCACCCTGTAGTGTTTCTCAGCAAAAAACTGTCTGAGAGGGAAAGCAACTGGTCAGTCACTGAAAAAGAATGTTATGCCATTGTCTACGCTCTGGAAAAGCTACGCCCATATGTTTGGGGACGGCGTTTCCACCTGCAAACCGACCATGCTGCACTAAAGTGGCTTCACACCGTCAAAGAAACTAACAGAAAACTTCTTCGGTGGAGTTTAGCTCTCCAAGATTTTGATTTCGACATCCAACACCTCTCAGGAGCTTCTAATAAAGTAGCTGATGCACTCTCCCGTGAAAATTTCCCAGAATCAACTGGTTAAAATCGTCCTTGAGATGTGGAAAATATTGTTAGTCTTTATGTACTTGGTAGTATATTTAGAGATGCATGTGTCTTATTAACTGTTTTCCTAGAGCTCCAGGAAGAAATCCCAGCCAGTGTTTCACCCTAGCTGAGATTTGGGGGGCGTGTCATAAATATAAAGGGAAGGGTAAACCCCTTTGAAATCCCTCCTGGCCAGGGGAAAGCTCCTCTCACCTGTAAAGGGTTAAGAAGCTAAAGGTAACCTCGCTGGCACCTGACCAAAATGACCAATGAGGAGACAAGATACTTTCAAAAGCTGGGAGGAGGGAGAGAAACAAAGGGGTTTGTGTGTCTGTCTGTAGTCGTCTTGGCCGGGGACAGACCAGGAATGGAGTCTTAGAACTTTTAGTAAGTAATCTAGCTAGGTATGTGTTAGATTATGATTTCTTTAAATGGCTGAGAAAAGAATTGTGCTGAATAGAATAACTATTTCTGTCTGTGTATCTTTTTTGTAACTTAAGGTTTTGCCTAGAGGGGTTCTCTATGTTTTTGAATCTAATTACCCTGTAAGATATCTACCATCCTGATTTTACAGGGGGGATTTCTTTATTTCTATTTACTTCTATTTTTTATTAAAAGTCTTCTTGTAAAACACTGAATGCTTTTTCATTGTTCTCAGATCCAAGGGTTTGGGTCTGTGGTCACCTATGCAAATTGGTGAGGCTTTTTATCCAACATTTCCCAGGAAAGGGGGGGTGCAAGTGTTGGGAGGATTGTTCATTGTTCTTAAGATCCAAGGGTCTGGGTCTGTAGTCACCTAGGCAAATTGGTGAGGCTTTTTACCAAACCTTGTCCAGGAAGTGGGGTGCAAGGTTTTGGGAAGTATTTTGGGGGGAAGGACGCGTCCAAACAGCTCTTCCCCAGTAACCAGTATTAGTTTGGTGGTGGTAGCGGCCATTCCAAGGATAACGGGGGTAATATTTGTTACCTTGGGGAAGTTTTGACCTAAGCTGGTAAAGATAAGCTTAGGAGGTTTTTCATGCAGGTCCCCACATCTGTACCCTAGAGTTCAGAGTGGGGGAGGAACCTTGACAGTTGAGAAGGGAGGAAAAATCACTTTTGTAGTGCTAATGAGTTCAATGTGATCAAGGTGGCCCATTTTAAACAGTTGACGAGAAGGTGTGAGTATCAGCAGGGGGGAAATTAGTTTTTGTAGTGACCCATCCACTCCCAGTCTTGGCCAAACTGGGCAGTCTCTACGCAAGAGAATAAATGGACACAAATCTGACATCAAGAATTATAACATTCAAAAACCAGCAGGAGAACACTTCAATCTCCCTGGACACTCAATAATAGACTTAAATGTGGCAATTCCTCAACAAAAAAACTTCAAAAACAGACTCCAACGAGAAACCGCAGAACTGGACACCATTTTGCAAACCAATTTGCAAACTGGACACCATCAAATTAGGCCTGAATAAAGACTGGGGGTGGATGGGTCACTACAAAAACTAATTTCCCCCCTGCTGATACTCACACTTTCTCGACAACTGTTTGAAATGGGCTACATTGAACTCATTAGCACTACAAAAGTGATTTTTCTTCCCTTCTTCTCAACTGTTGAGAATAGCCCACTTCCACCTTACTTGAATTGGCTCATTAGTACTGACCCCCCACTTGGTAAGGCAACTCCCATCTTTTAATATGCTGTGTATTTATACCTCTGTGCTGTATTTTCCACTCCATGCATCTGATGAAGTGGGTTTTAGCCCATGAACACTTATGCCCAAATAAATTTGTTAGTCTCTAAGGTGCCACAAGGATTCCTCATTGTTTTAACATATAGAACTGTTATCTAACACATACTCTATATTCCATCTATACCTACACTATATTGTACACACTAATGATCTGCGGCCTTGTACAGCACACACAGGTAACAGTAGGCAGCTACATTGCACACAGATGGCAAAGAAGAAAAAAATTTGCTACCAAAAATTCATCTTCCTGAACTAGGTGTTGAAAACACTTGCCCTAGTAACCTGAGAACCATTGTTACATTATAATTATCTTGAGACGACGTAACTTTTGGAAGATGGAGTGGAAGTGGTTTATAATCATGTATACCAAATTTTGCCTTGTGCCTAAAGACCAAAAGGGACAGGTAGTTAAGGAACCTGAGCCTAGGTTTGGAAAGTAAAGAGGAAAAAAGATAGAAGAATTTAGATCTCGACTTACAAATATGAAGACATATCCATTAATCTATTATGCTGAGGGAAAGATGTCCAGGAGTGTCAACATACCAACTGACAAAGTTGGAATGGTTCAAACCATTGTGGTAAAATCTGATGTAGGCATCAGACTTTTCACTGCAGAGTTAACTCGGGTGATCAGCACCTGGGTCTGAGCACCCAATTTAGTCTAGAGCAGGTGTGAGCAGCCATCCTGCAAACTGAGTTAGTGTCCTTACACTGATGCTGCACTTACCCACGTGTGGTGCTAGGACTTCCAGGGTAATCTCACGTGGTTCTTAGCACTGCAGTAAACTGAGATGCTCTATGATTCTTTCCCAGTAAATTCTGGGAGAACTTTTCTGTCCTTCTAGGCACATGGGGGGAATTGTGGGAAGACATTGGAAGACGACCAAGCACTCCAGTGATTTAGTCTGTCTCTTCACTGCAAAGTGGGTATCTTATGAACCCAAGAAAAAGCCTCACTGGGGCTTTGACCTGCAGCCCAAGATGGGGCACCTACTCTGGGTTGAAAGCACCACTAAATCATGGATCAGAGGTTTCTGTGTGTGGAGATTAGGGGCAGCACCAGAGTAAGAGTTTGGGATAACTCCGCAGTGAAGACACACCCTGAGTCTAAACTTGTTAAGTGTTCATTATTTATTTCTCTAGAAATACTCACTTGTATTTAATATGTTGGAGAAAATTTCTGGTTGGACTTCATTGATCCAGATTAAATATTTGTCCATAAAATTATTAGTCTTTTGGTAACTAAAAGATCTCTCTTTCCCATCCAATCTTCTTTTGTCTGACCAGAGAGTTTGTATAATTTAGTAGTGCAAACCAAGCAATCGGTAGTGTTGGCTACAGGTTCTGAACACATTTAAGTGTCTTGATTCATAATCTGGAGTGAATAAATAAGTGATGAATAAAATCTCAAATTCTACAGCAGAAACAGGTGTAACTGAGGGTTGCCATTTACCATATTTTTGCAAATACTGTATGTTGTACAGCTCTGATTTTTCTACCTAGACTTCTTCCAGCCAGTGAGAATGGTAATAGCTGAATGCATCACCGTCAAAAGAGGAAGTTGTAGGAATGACAACATTGGTCAGTGTTAGCCAGTCACACACACAATTCTTGAAAGTCTTGCCTTCAGGGTGCTATTTCAAGGAATGACAGACATGAAGACACCACTCCCTGCTGGCATGGAGTGCACAGTGGTAACTAACATACAGGCATGCAATTCGATTAGTCCAACCACATCCTCACAAGATAAGCAACTGAAGAATTAAAAACAATAGCCAAAGTGTTTAAGAGTAGTTGTGTATTATTTGAGTACCAAGAGCCTGGCATTCTGTAGCTAGATCCTCTTTCCCTATTTTGACTTCAGTTAGTTATTGCTGATTGATTGCAGAGAACTTATCTTGGTGGAAGGGGGACAATAGATGAATTTCTAGAGATTGGAGACCAAACAAAGAGACCATGTAAATGCAGGGGAATAGATTCTCTCAACCCCAGGCATGAGAATGTTTTCAGTAGTTTGTTCCAAGCAGCATCCGTGCTCATGACTTTAGGCAGTGCGAAGGTTGGTTGTACTGGAGACTCTTGCATGTTTTCTCTTGGCTACAAACACAGAAGAATGCCTCAGCATAGCTTGTGGCACCTTAGAGACTAACCAATTTATTTGAGCATGAGCTTTCGTGAGCTACAGCTCACTTCATCGGATGCATGCCGTGGAAACTGCAGCAGGCTTTATTTATACACAGAGAATATGAAAAAATACCTCCTCCCACCCCACTGTCCTGCTGGTAATAGCTTATCTAAAGTGATCATCAGGTGGGCCATTTCCAGCACAAATCCAGGTTTTCTCACCCTCCACCACCTGGGCTATCACCAGCAGGAGAGTGCATTTGTGTGGGGGGGTGGAGGGTGAGAAAACCTGGATTTGTGCTGGAAATGGCCCACCTGATGATCACTTTAGATAAGCTATTACCAGCAGGACAGTGGGGTGGGAGGAGGTATTTTTTCATATTCTCTGTGTATAAATAAAGCCTGCTGCAGTTTCCACGGCATGCATCCGATGAAGTGAGCTGTAGCTCACGAAAGCTCATGCTCAAATAAATTGGTTAGTCTCTAAGGTGCCACAAGTACTCCTTTTCTTTTTGCGAATACAGACTAACACGGCTGTTACTCTGAAATCAGCATAGCTTGCGATCAATGTCACTGAAATTTACTGTGGGAACCAAAATGTCCTTGAGGCCTCTGGGGAAAGTGTTATATAGCCAGCCAAAGAAAGCAAAGGCATAAAACCTAAAAAAAGAAATTCTTTTAACAGAGTTTCTCAGTAAGTGGTTAGTGCCATTCGTTAACTGATTATTCAAGAGACAGACTAAGTATCTACTATATGGCACAGGTTTCATGTATATGTCTGTATTGGTATTTGTCATGCAGTGTGAATTATTTATATACCTCACAGCCCCACAACTGGGCAATGAAGAGAGTAATACACAGGCCTTTTATTGTGGGTGCATGTTCTAAACCAGAATAGGGGGAAACTGGTTTCATGAACAGGGTGAGCATGAAACCTGCGGAATCCCTTCTTAAATCTTAAATGCCAGGCATCAGGATTTCTTAACTTACCGTGGCAGAAATCATTAATTCTAAGGCTTTGTCTTTACTGCCAAAAATGGTGTGTGTTGACAGCATGGTAATGAATGTGCATTAGCTATCCCACTGTAAAACCCTAGTGGAAGTAAGAAACCTGTAGTTTTTACCATGTGGTAGGTTGGTAAAGCCAACTCTACCCCCCCAGCCTGTGGTTGGCCTCATGGTAAAAGCTACAGTGCCTTGCCTCCAATAGGAATTTACAGCAGGAGAGCTAAAAAACATTAGTTATCTTGCAGTAAACACACTTTCTTTGGCAGTGAAGACAGCCTCAGTAAAGAAGCTTCAGTCCTGCTGGCACTCCAGGTATCATTGTGACTGGCAGACAGTAGAACTGTTTTCAATTGCTTGCCAGTCACAAATGACAGGATCTTAGCCAGAAACTATTCCTAGTAGGCACAACATTCCAGCCTGGGTTTATCTCCAATTGTCAATAGCACAAAGTGTTGGTTTACAAGATCTGCAACATTGCCTTCAAGTCTATTTCACTTGGAAGAAAGAGAATAAGCAGAACTGAATTCTTTCCAAATTCTTCATAGGGTTCTTTTCTCTAGCCTTGCAGTATTGCTCCTATAAAGCTTTCTTACCATCTCAGCTCTGTCACAAAATACTGTCCATTAGGAAAACAGTATGTAAATATACATTCGTTGGGTTTTTTATGCATTCATAGCAATCTTGAAATTGAGCCACTTAGACATACTTTAAAATGCATAGGGGTGGGGAGTCTGAGAATGATTTTAACCTATTGGTTACATGGTACATTTGAAGTTAAATGAGTACTTTGGGTCTTGACACCTATTTTATATTTTTGTCTAGAATTTTCAGTCCCTCATACTCATTGCTTTTCTGTATTTTGTTACAATGAAGCCTCATTTTACATAGAGAATGGTACACCTCAAGGAGATAGAGCAAGAAACAAAAAGTTAAACTAAAATTCCACATTTACACATTCTATAGCCTTTGGGATTAGCCTAAAAGCAAAAACAGGAATCCCCTCCACATTTTAAATCTATCACCGTATCTGCACAACCTAGAGGACAAACATATCTTTCCTTTTCAACAAATGTGATCAAAGCTAAAAAGGATAGTTTACGTTGTTGTGTTAATTTGCAATTGCGCCAGTAGAGGAGAAGCTGCTTTTTGGTCACTCGCAAAATAATTAATCAAAAAATAGTTTCATTGCTAAATTCTTTCACAAAGTTTGGCATGAAAAAAACTTCCAAAATAACTAATTGAATAGCAAACAGGTCAGTGATTTGAGAAAATTTTCATTAACACAAGGATTAACAAAGCATAAACTGTCAAACTACTTAACCAGAAGAATCATTGAATAGTGCAGTATTTTTCAGATGTGGTGCAATACACCAGCCAACTTAATATCATTCCATACCTGGGACATAGCTGGGGTGCTCCCTCAATATTAGTCCTCTCGGAGGCAGTTTTTCCCTTGGATCAGCTCCTAGTACACTCTGCAGCAGCCTGATTTTTCCTCGACTTATATAGACCATTAACATGAAGTCATTAGCTGGGTCATTTTCCCAAACCAGATCCCAGAATGATTCCAGTTGACACAGGCTGCTGTTTTGAAAGGTTTATTCTTAGCGATGACTGGGGTTTGTAGAATTTACTGACCTGCCTGGCTGGAGCTGGGATGAAGCTCAGAACTGACAAGAGGAGACAGCTGCAGTAGTGAAACTGAGCGGATGGAAGTTCAGGCCACTCTACTATAACAAATAGTTCTTCCAGGGGAACCTGCGGAGGCTCTATTTATAACTTTAAAAGGCAATGCTTTGTTAAAGACTCTTTTCTGACTCTGAATGCTTCTGATGGGAAGGCTGACAAAAATGTGGAGGGGATTTGGTTTCTTACTCTCCCAGTGTTACCATATTGTGCTACAAAACCTACAGTCAAGAGTATCAGAGTAGCAGCCGTGTAAGTCTGTATTTGCAAAAAGAAAAGGAGGACTTGTGGCACCTTAGAGAGCATAACCTTTCGTGAGCTACATTTCACTTCATCCGATGAATGCATCCGATGAAGTGAGCTGTAGCTCACGAAAGCTTATGCTCAAATAAATTTGTTAGTCTCTAAGGTGCCACAAGTCCTCCTTTTCTTTTTACGAATCAGGAGTATGACAACCTCCAATGGCAAATAACCTTACTTTTCTGCATAGGTCTCAGCCCATATATTTTCTCGTTGTTATTGTTGCATTTAAAATACTTGATATAATTTGATCATTAGAATTCTTCCAATGCCAAAACTTGATTTCCTTGATGTTCCTTTGCTCTTAAGACTGCTAGTGTTTTCTCTTTAGAAGGAATTAAAAAAAATTAGAGTCCTCACAAGTCAAGAGAATGGGAAGTTAAGTGTTAAGTAAGAAAGATAAATTAGAAAGCAGGCTAGGTAACTATTTTTGTACTTAGTCAGCAATCACAAACTCTTTCTTTTAAAAAGATGTCCCTAATTTTTCAGTGAAGAATTTTTATTTATAGGTTATAGCAAAAATAATTTCAAATTGGGTTCTAATTCTGGTTAGAATTGTATTGTATTATATTTATACTAAAGTTACTTTTTTCATCCTGAATATAATTTATTTAACCTCTGTGTTTGGATCAGCTGCAGGCAAGAAACACCCAAAACCTCCAACCGGCAATTTTAAAATAGATATTTACTGGAATACTAATAGCTTTAGTTGAGGACAACTTCATTGTGTGTCTTTTCTCAAGCTTTGTTCATATATTGTTTAGTGAACGACAAGCATAGGCAGTAGAACTAATGATAAAAACATTATCCCAATCTACTATAATCATCAAGATGTGGCCAATCACCACTTTCCCTGCCATTTGTAGTCCTCGCTCATATCCTTTGGCTGGCTTTTAGACTTAAAACTCTTCATGTCAGAGAATATGATTTATGTTAATTTTCTGCCCGGAAATAATGAATTACTGATAGATAAATGAGTGTTTATGATATTATTTCCTTTTATATATATATTTTAAAAAATCAGTGGCTTAGTATAATAAAAACTTCCCATTCTTCCAAATCCCAAGCTTTTGCATCATTATTAGAGTCAAGTAATTCCACATTGGAAAATAAAACTAGTCTCAATCCAATCGAATTTTACCGTATTAAGAAATCTGAAAACAAAATCAGGATTTTTTTTTTAAACCAACTGAGTGCATGACCTTACTGATGCAATTTATCCAAAGCAGAGTTTGAGATCACATTAAAAATGGTGATATTTTAATAATTGAAAGCAGTAACTGATCTAGTTAAGAATTCAAAACCTGCACTATGAAAAAAGAAAAGGAGTACTTGTGGCACCTTAGAGACTAACCAATTTATTAGAGCATAAGCTTTCGTGAGCTACAGCTCACTTCCTCAGATGCATATCGTGGAAACTGCAGCAGGCTTTATATATACACAGAGAATATGAAACAATACCTACTCCCACCCCACTGTCCTGCTGGTAATAGCTTATCTAAAGTGATCATCAGGTGGGCCATTTCCAGCACAAATCCAGGTTCTCTCACCCTCCACCCCCCCACACAAATTCACTCTCCTGCTGGTGATAGCCCATCCAAAGTGACAACTCTTTACACAATGTGCATGACAATCAAGTTGGGCTATTTCCTGCACAAATCCAGGTTTTCTCACATCCTCCCCACCCCCATACACACACAAACTCACTCTCCTGCTGGTAATAGCTCATCCAAACTGACCACTCTTCAAGTTATTGGTACGATGTCCATCTGTTTGCATTTGGAAAGGAAGATGATGTCTGTCTGTATCTGTACAAGTTTTTTCATGCAGTTGATTTGGTACGATGTCCATCTTATAAATTGGTTAGTCTCTAAGGTGCCACAAGTACTCCTTTTCTTTTTGCGAATACAGACTAACACGGCTGTTACTCTGAAACCTGCACTATGAAAGAAATTGTTTTGTTTCTGAATTTGACAAACACCTTATTTAATCTCATTAGGAATTACACTACTCAGCCCCAAACAGGAAAATCTGTGTTTATCTGCCAGTTTCCTTTTTTCAACTATTAAAATCCACAGACCAGTTACAATGGGTACTTCAGGCTGCTTCTAGCTTGAGGGAAGAACCAGTTCTGCCAGTCCCTCTCAAGAGAGTCCCTTCAGATGAGATGGCTTCCACAGCCAGGATAATTCAATTCTACTTCCTAAATTACAGGTTGTGTTAAGAAAAAGCAGCACAACAATTTCTCTTACTCCCAAGCATTGAGATAATTTTCCTTAACAAAATAAACCTGAATCTTTGGATGTCAGTTTCCGTCTCTATTCCCAATGATCTGTTTATGTGTAGGATGGCCCAGATCTGTGAACCTTCTTACTGGAAGAAAGAAAATGTTCAGATAAACAACATCATGTTCATCATGCTAAGGTCCAGAGTAGGAAGCAGGATCATCCTTTAAATATGGACATTCTAAATAAGATGAATGTTATTTATATATATCCATTTTCTGGTGGTCAGTGAGGTATTCGGAACACTTCTTGTGAAAAATGGCGTTGGCTAAGCATTGGATGACCAACATGTCTCATGTGAACTCTGGTTCACTGATGCAGGCCTGCACTGGAGTTCAGTATTCCCAACAGGCTGCACTAAGTAGTCAGTTTGTGTCTGAGCCACCCCCTCGTTTTCCTTTATGGCCATCTTCATCTTCTGTTATTCTTCTGAGATGACAGCTTGTACCTAATAGGCTTCATCCTTAGCCTGGCCTATGATTGAGGTGCCTGGCACCATATATCTGTGTTTGTCATGAACCCAAGATACTCCAATCATGTCATTCTTTGTTTGACCAGGGGAATTTTCCAGGAGGAGGGATGCAAATGAGTATCCCTCTTCCTTCAAGCTAGTATTAATATCAGCATTATCCTGGAAAAGGCCCTGTGAGCACTTGTCAGATCAAATAATAGTGTTGGAGTTGAAAAAAACCCCCTACCATCCATATGTAAGTGCGCAATATGCCTGTGGAATGGTAAAAATGGGAAAGTGAAGATAAGCCTTCTTTAGGAACTTGTTCAGATGTTTCACACCGCACCCTGCTCTGTTACCAGTTCTCAAGTTAGAAAGAGGATGGGGAATGGGAAGTATTATTCTGATAAAGCGGACAGGTGGTTTCATTCATGGCCTGACATTACCATGGGTTGCTCAATATTGGGAATGGGACAAAACTAGCTGTGATTCATCCGGAGCTCCACATAGCACCCCCTCTGGGCAATGCCCAATGACATCATTTGTGACCAAAATTGAAAAAGACCTGCCCCTCCCTCTGCCGCTCCAATTAGTGCTAGGCTAACTCCAGATAGGTGAAGTCAGTAGTTGCCCTCAGTTGGCTTAGTGCCAACACCCTGGATGTGGTCCAGCTACCACTTGTAAAATGGTATTCCCTCTCGTACTTTGTGGACCGTTTCATATTTCCATCTGACCTATAATTCTTTGCTACAGAATCTGGCAAGAGTCAGGATTATCAATCTACTTCCCCAGCAGCTCTGAGCCTTAGCTTCCTATAAAATTTCCCACAAGCTGGTAACGGATTTGCCTGAGCAAATCTCAGTGATAAAAAGCCCCATATTATCTGCATGAAAGATGTATCCCCACTCTCTTTTTCAGGAAGAAGCCCTTAGGCAGTGAGAGGGCCCATACTTCCAATACTACCCACCCATGTCACCACTGCTTGTGAAAGCTAATAGAGCGTGCCAAATGCACTTCATAACTTATTTGGTTGTTGTTGCTGGGCTGATGCTGTCAGAGAGTTCTCATTCCCAAAGGAAGGGTGGAGGTGACACCTGCCCAGACATGGCTGTATGCCAAGGACTTTATAGCAAAGTGGCCACAGTTTCAGGTAAACATTTCCTCCTTAGAAATGCTGAATGCCTGACCACCAGGAAAGAGCCATGTTCATATTCAGTAGTGACACAAGGTTGAATTTTGACTGGTGCACATCTCGAATGCTTTTAGCCTTATAAAATCGATGTTGACGAGGTAGATATTAGTAAATAGTAGACTAAGAGATCTCTTACTGCCTACTTGTTCTTCCAAACCTGGGCTGCTGTCCCTCTTGTCATGGATCCTTGGGCTGAGAGGAAGTGGAGGTCATGGCAATGCATGCCAACCTGCAGCACCAGCTGGGAAAAACAACCTGGAGGTGAGAGTTTGGTACCTCAGAATGGCAGGTGGCAACAAAGTCTGGTGCTTTCCTAGTCTTCTGTATGACAGGAAATCCCCCATTCCTCTAATGCAGTGGTTCTCAACCAGGGGTTCGGGGCCCCCTGGAGGGCTGCAAGCAGGTTTCAGGGGGTCTGTGAAGCAGGGCCAGCATCAGACTCACTGGGGCCCAGGGCAGAAAACTGAAGCCCAACTGTATGGGGCTGAAGCCGAAGCCTGAGCTGCTTAGCTTCATGGGGGGCTCCCTGTGGCATGGGACCCCAAGCAATTGCCATTTGCTACTCCCTAATGCTGACCCTGGCTTTTATTTGCAGGAAATCAGTTGTTGTGGTACAGGTGGGCGGTGGAGGTTTTATAGCATGCTGGGAGGGAGGGGCTCAGAACCCCTGCTCCAGTGCAACATCTCAGCTATAACTTGTGTAGGGCAGCTGCAGCCCTCTGAAGCACAGTTCAACAATACTCCAAGTACTTTGCCTGAAAACGTCTATAGTCGGGTTAGATTTTTTTTTTTTTAAACTATTTGTTACCTGAATCTCTAACACTGATTCAGACTGCTGGCCTTCCCTCTCTATGGAGGGAGGATTTCTCCCCCCGGCTCCCATGTTTGTGTTTGTGCATGTTCTGAGGAATCAGCACAGATCTAGGGCTTAGTTTCTGCTGCACTGATATGCCCTGAGGCCCTCCATGAAGTTAAGCAGGGAACCAAACTAATTTTATTTATTTCCCCTTTGAGTGTTTGTTCCCATAATCCTGCTTCATATCGGGGGAGTGAAATTGGGATCACTCCAAAAATATTTCCAAGGGGCTAGTGATCTTGCTCTGAAAGAGGCTGGGGTTGTCGTCTTGTCTTTCCAACAGAGGTTCCTTCTGGATCTCTCAAAGAAAGTACTGGGGTTCAAGAATGGAATCCCCAGGAGCCTCTACCACTGGCAGGGGTCCCACATGGACCAGCATTTTCCCTGTAGGCTACAGCCTGAGTTATCAGTAGGCAATCCCTAGGAGGATGTTACAGAGGTGGCAGCAGCGATCAGAAGCATGATTGCTGGTACAGTTCTCGGGACTTAGGTATGATCTTTCATCTGGTGGCTGACCTTGTGGCTTCGCTCCCTTCATGGAAACGAGGCAGGGGATCTGCTTGCCTCTGGCTACTCGATTCCTGCTTGGCTCTTTGTTGGTTATTGGAGGAGGGCCAAGGTGACCCTGCCCACAGCATGCTTTGAGGGGGAACTGCACTCAGCCTGACAAGCTCCACAGGACACACAAAGGCGTGAAGCAAGAGACAGCTCTTTCCTTTTTATCTTTTGGCATTCTCTGCTGAGTTTGCTTCCTGAAGCCTGCAGGCGCATCAGCCACTGCAAACACCTCCAAGGTGGAGCCAAGAGGACAGATGGACAAATTCAGCCAAATTAGTCAGAAATTTTCAATAAGAGATTGAAATTTGCCTCCAAAAAGCTCTGGCTGAACCACTGGTCACTGTGGAGGCAAATAAAACATGACTGAAGTTCAGGAGGCGGGGCATTCCCCTGATTCCAGTAACTGACATTTCTGTCTGAAGTCCACAGCTCTGTTACAATACATACTTTAGTGGCTGGCAGCTGGGGGGCAGAACTAGCCGTATGTCTTCACAGGGAGTATACCTAAAAATTCATTTTGATTATTTCATGACATATAACATATCTATGGGTGTGCACTCAAGGCAAAATCTGTGTAGAACACCACAGGGAACACAACTACCTTTGCACCTTGTAAGTGCAACTCGTTGAGAGAAATTTTAAATATGTACGACATTTGCACATAAAACAAAATTTGTAATCTAACATGTCTTGTCTCTCCTTGGAAAATGGATATTGAGATGTGTCAACATCCTGAAACTAATCCCAATGCAGAAGCAAAAACTAATACCAGCAGATCTGAAGTTCAGTGCTTAAACTCTAAACAACAAAATGTGTGCCAGAACAGAAGGTAATCAACATAAAGGCACACTGAATACAGCTAATAAGTACATTCATTTTTAACATAATAAGGGAGCACAGAACACATGTAAAAATCTGTAATAAGTCAAACTTTATTGTAAACCATTATACAATGTAAGTACCCTTACATCATATACCCTTAAACTTTAATGTAACACCACTGATTAAACAATATGGTTCAAACAGAGGGCAGCAGATTTCAGTCATTGTTTGCTGACATAGGCTCTACTCCCAATTTACTTGTAAACAAATAAACCCAAAGTTCAATTTGAGACATACCCAGGCAAGACAAAAACCCAATTACAAAAAAGAGTCCCTTTTTTAAAGATAGTGTAGTTTTACTTTGTAAAACCATAGTAGTCATTTTCAGTCATTGAAATGGAGACTACATATTGTCTAAAAAAAAGTTGCACAGCTGTGCTTTAGATCTACTTTGACCTGATGTGGCTGGATTTGTTCACTTTCACTACTTTTGGTGCTGCAAAAAGCACAGCACGTTGCAGACTTGGGGGCAATAGCAGAAATTCCTTAAGATACTCAACCCTTCACTGCTAATGCTGAACATTCTTTCCCCCAACAGGCACAGCTGGAAACTGTGCATACAGTTGTTAGAAACCTCTGGAACGCTTTGCATTGTTTTAGTTAAGTTCACAACTCAACAAGTATGAGTTTTCCCTGAAGAAAAGCTATAGCACATTTTAGTCAGCAACATTAATATACAGCATTTTACCACATAAAGTAGGACAAGGGGAACTGAATGCATTAAAGCCAGAACTTTAAGACCACATATTAGATGACAACATATCACAGCGCAGATATAACCAGTTCATGTGTTGTAAGGTTGACAAGTTGTGATGAATCTTGACCTCCAATATTTCTAATTTCTGCTCAAGTATACATTTAAAGTTAGAATCCCTTTTATTTATTTATACACAAGCTTATTTTAAACAAACAAATAATGGCATAATGACTACCTTTTAGAAGTACAGTCTGAATTAAACCTATTGTGAGTTGTTTAAAGGATGGATTTGCCACAGCAGACTAACATTTGGAGGAGAATCACATATGTGCTTCCAGGACTTCAAATCATCATCATATCAACTCATTATAGAATAGTTTCTCTTAAACTGTACTGCCAAAATACTCCAACAGTGAAGCACTAGATGTTATATGTCTGAGCTTCAAAGAAAAATGTATAAACTTTAACTACTGCATGAATTCATTTTTTCAGTTAAGACTTTTGCAAACAGGGAAATAATTTAACATTTTCCTTTTCTTTTTTGAAAGGGTAATGAAAACTAATGAGCAAAAATGTAACATCTTGCTGTCACCTGGGGGAACTTTAAGAGTGTAGTATTAAAGAGAGGGACTATATCAAAATTAATGCTCAAACAACCTTTCTAATAAAAGGTATTCATTTTCCATGTTATGACTGTGGGAATGTGAAATGCTCAAGAGTCTTTGGCTAATAGAACTTCACTATGTCACAAGTCCTGTTACAAAACAATACAATATAAATCTCAACTCAGAGGTACTGAAGCACTTAAGAAAAAAAAAGGGAAAAAAAGCATTTTTACCCTTAAAACAATCTGAAGAAAACAGCTATATGGTGCTTTATACTATCTTTACTTGGACAGTAAATATGAGGTCTGTACAAAAGAAGCTTATTTTACATGATTAAGGCCATTTGATGGTTCACAGACTAAACTTGACACTAGAAACAAAGCTCATTTTGATATTCTGCATAATTTGAACAGAGGAAGCAAAAAAATAAAGCTCATGATTTGTGTGCTGTTCAAATGATCCCTAATGACTAAAGAGGACAGGTAAGTATAATATGGTGGAATAGAGAAAGCATCATCTGTTTTATTTCATTACCTCAAATAGAACAAGGCCTAGGCAAATCCTCTCAAGCTCCTGACTAAAAATACCGAAGTTTGTGAACAGAGGAGACTAGTTCTTAATTCCCGTGGGAGTGGCAAAGCTGTAGTAGATATACTGTTCATTGAAGTGAATTGCTTAAACTACTGTACTGGAGAGGTTGAACTTGCCTGATTGTACAATACTCAGACAAGGCTTAAATCAAAAAAGATGAAACATTTACTGAAAAAGGTAAGCTAATAAATTGGGAGGCAACATTGATTAGTGACACTTCCCTACTTCACACTTCAGAGAAACTCAAATTAGGCAAGTGTCTGTTTCCCTTAGTTTCTAGATTTAGTGTAAGAAAAACATTAGCATTTAACTTATTGCAAATATTATGTTTTAACACACAGTACCAGTGATTGGGGGGGGCTCCAGCTAGCTCAAATGTCAGGTTTGGTAAAATGTCCCTTTTAGTCAGCTGGACAGATTGAGATATACAGAAGAAGTCACAGGACATTTTGTTTACCTCAATAGCTAAGCTGTAAACAAATATTTGAATAGTGAAGGAAAGCAAGGGAGCACACAGTATTTCCGAAGGCCTACCGACCCCACTTCAGCAGTATTGGTAACATACCACATTAAGACCTACTAAATATATACAAAATTTAAAAAAATCTTTAAAAAGTTCTGAGCTGTCTTCCAGTGAACTTGTTTGGTTTTTTAAGGCTTGGAACGCATCTGATGTCCAGATTTGCAACTTATTTCTGATCTTTGCCATCTTTTTGATGCATCACCTCATCCTACACAAGGCTTAATTGAATCAAAGAAAGCTGTTGGAACAGTTGGGAAATACACAAAGGAACAGGAGGTCACTGAAAACAGGTCTACAAGGGTTCAACACCAGCAGATATGTTTTCATTAACCACGGAAAGACGACACTGAAAGCCACAGACATCTTAAATGTAGTAACAGGTGCATAGTACCTCTCAGTTTTATTCCAGATAGAGAAAGGGAGAAACAAGTAGGCTTTTTTGGAGGAATTAAGGAATGTGTGCACTGGGGAAGTATGCTTTAAAGCCTTCAAATGAAGTATTGTTACTAAAGATCAGCACTACACATTTATATTTAAATGGAAAAAATCTTAAGTAAAAATGCAACCCAAAGAAAGAATTATATGTATTAAGTTAGTGCTAAGAGCTCTAATCAGATCAGCATCTCGTGTGCTAGATCCCATGTAAGAAATATAGAGAGGGAATGTTCTGCCTCCTTTGGAATAGCTGAGAGGTACAATCAGAGATTTTCAAGTTCTTATGAGACAAATATTGATGAAGTCATCCTTAGAAGTTCATTTCACAGATGAGGAAACTATCAGAAAAATGTGTTTTCTTTATCTGCTAAAGTGCATATTGCCAAATATGCAGAGAACATCTCCATTTTACAAAACACTATTCTTAAATGACGTTGCCAAAACCACACTTGGGGCTACATTTCTAGTTGACATTTGGTGGTTTCAACAGTGAAAGAAAGCTTTTCCCTTTGTGAAAACATCATTTGCCTTATCTTAATCAAGTGACAAGGACGAATGAGAACTTCACTGCAAATCTTTTGATCTTTTTCCACACAAAAAAAGGGAACAGTATCCTTTTCTCTGACAAAGAGAATCCTTAAATATAACAGTATGAAAATATAACTTAAATATAAAATAGTCAAATAGGTTAGAGGAGACTTGAAAAAAATCTTTGTTCTGCCTATTAGTTCCATAGGTACCTTGTAGGAAGTAAACATGTACTTAAAAAAATAACATTAAGTTACAGCTTGTAACCATAAAACTATTCTGCTCTAGGAATTAATATGCTGCAAATGCCAGTTTTAGTAATAAAACACACTAGTTCCACTTAGTCAACCCCGATGCCTTTTTCCAGAATGTCTTGCACTGAATCACTCAGGAACCATAAGTGAGTTGACACTGAGTAATTGTTTTTCTGTCGTCTTCTCTGAAGTGTCAGATACAAACCATTTTAGTGTCTGGTCCCTAACAATGTGGTGTTTCCACAAATGATGAAAAGACGCTCTTGCATATTTGGTCAGTGTTTCTGTAGTGCAACTGAACTGGAATGCTTCAAGCTACCTGCATCCTAATCACAGACCTGTTGTTGAGTAACTGTTAGTAGGAAAAAAGGGATGCTGTTGCAAAGTGAAAATCCACTGATCAGGAAGCTTATGTCACGAAACCTGCAAATACACAGGTCAGGAATGCATCATACAGGCAGCCCAAAGCGATGCTTTTTCTTAATAGGCTTTAAGTTAGTCAGTCTCCGTAGGTCCTCTTCAACTTCTGACTCCTCCATTTCATCATCTGCTGAAATAAGGATCTAAAAACAGAAATATAAATAGCATGTTTCAAATAAGATTCAATCTCTATTTTTCTCCTTTGAATCTATTTTAAATAATTTATTCTAGTAAGATGCCCAATTATTCAATGTTTAAGAAAAGAGGCTTTATTAAAACAGGAGAATTTTGGATTTGTTAGGTTTCATGTCACTGCCTGTCGGACGTATTACATTAGAAATAGGACTGTCGATCATCGCAGTTTACTTACATGTTTAACTCAAAAAAATTGTGATTAATTGCACTTTTAATCGCACCGTTAATCAATAGAATACCAATGTAACTTTAATATTTTGGATGTTCGTCTACATTTTCAAATATATTGATTTCTATTACACAGATGACAAAGTTTGCAATACTCACTTATTATTTTTATTACAAATATTTGCACTATAAAAATAGAATTTTTCAATTCACCTCATACATGAACTGAAGTGCAATCTCTTTATCATGAAAGTGCAACTTACAATTTTTTTTGTTACATAACTGCACTCAAAAAACAAAACAATGTAAAACTTTAGAGCCTACAAGTCCACTCAGTTCTACCTTTTATTCAGTCAATTGCTAAGAGAAACACGTTTGTTTACATTTACGGGACATAACGCTGCCTGCTTCTTATTTACAATGTCACCTGAAAGTGAGAACATGCATTTGCATGGCACTTTTGTAACCGGCATTGCAAGGTATTTACATGCCAGATAAGCTAAACATTTGTATGCCCCTTCATGACCCTTACTTTGACAGGGCAACAAGCCTTGTAGATGGGGGGGGGAGGGGGGAAGAGAAGAGAAGAGAAGTGGTAGTTGTGGTATATCTTGACTTAAGTAAGGCTTTTGATACTGTCTCGCGTGACCTTCTCATAAACAAAATAGGGAAATACAACCTAGATGGAGCTACTATAAGGTGGGTGCATAACTGGTTGGAAAATTGTTCCCAGAGAATACTCATCAGCGGTTCACAGTCATGCTGAAAGGGCATAACGAGTGGGGTCTGGCAGAGATCGGTTCTAGGTCTGGTTCTGTTCAATATCTTCATCAATGATTTAGATAATGGCATAGAGAGAACACTTATAAAGTTTGCAGACAATATCAAGCTGAGAGGGGTTGCAAGGGCTTTGGAGGATAGGATTAAAATTCAAACTGATCTGGACAAACTGGAGAAATGGTCTGAAGTAAATAGGATGAAATTCAATAAGGACAAATGCAAAGTACTCCACTTAGGAAGGAACAATCAGTTGCACACATACAAAATGGGAAATGACTGCCTAGGAAGGAGTACTGCAGAAAGAGATGTGGGGGTCATAGTGGATCACAAGCTAAGTATGAGTCAACAGTGTAACACTGTTGCAAAAAAGCAAACATCATTCTGGGATGTATTAGCAGGAGTATTGTAAGCAAGACATGAGAAGTAATTCTTCCGCTCTTCTCCGCACTGAGTAGGCCTCAGCTGGAGTATTGTGTCCAATTCTGGGTACCACATTTCAGGAAAGATGTGGACAAATTGGAGAAAGTCCAGAGGAGAGCAACAAAAATGATTAACGGTCTAGCAAACATGACCTATGAGGGAAGATTGAAAAAAATTGGGTTTGTTTAGTCTGGAGAAGAGAAGACAGAGGGGACATGGTAACAGTTTTCAAGTACATAAAAGGTTGTTACAAGGAGGAGGGAAAAAAATTATTCTTAACCTCTCAGGATAGGACAAGAAACAATGGGCTTAAATTGCAGCAAGGGCGGTTTAGGTTGAATAATAGGAAAAACTTCCTAACTGTCAGAGTGGTTAAGCACTGGAATAAATTGCCTAGGGAGGCTGTGGAATCTCCATCATTGGGGATTTTTAAGAGCAGGTTAGACAAATACCTCTCAGGGATGGTCTAGATAATACTTCAGTCCTGCCTTGAGTGCAGGGGACTGGACTAGATGACCTCTCGAGGTCCCTTCCAGTTCTATCATTCTATGCTTCGGCCACCATTCCAGAGGACATGCTTCCATGCTGATGACACTCGTTAAAAAAATGTGTTAATTAAATTTGTGACTGAACTCCTTGGGGGAGAATTGTATGTCTCCTGCTCTGTTTTATCCACATTCTGCCATATATTTCATGATATAGCAATCTCAGATGATGACCCAGCACATATTCATTTTAAGAACACTTTCACAGATTTGACAAAATGCAAAGAAGGTACTAATACGAGATTTCTAAAGATAGCTACAGCAGTCAACCCCAGGTTTGAGAATCTGAAGTGCCTTCCAAAATCTGAGAGGGATGAGGTATGGACCATGCTTTCAGAAGTCTTAAAAGAGCAACACTCCGCTGTGGAAACTACAGAACTGAACCACCAAAAACGAAAATCAACCTTCTGCTGGTGGTATCTGACTCAGATGATGAAAATGAACATGCGCTGGTCCGCACTGCTTTGGATCATTATCAAGCAGATCCCGTCATCGGCATGGATGCATGTCCTCTGGAATGGTGGTTGAAGCATGAAGGGACATATGCATCTTTAGTGCATCTTCAGGCACGTAAATATCTCACGACACCAGCTACAACTGTGCCATGCAAACCTGTTGTCACTTTCAGATGAAGTTGTAAACAAGAAATGGGGGGAGCAGCATTATCTCCTGCAAATGTAAACAAACTTGTTTATTTGAGTGATTGGCTGAACAAGAAGTGATTAAGTGGACTTGTAGGCTCTAAAATTTTACATTGTTTTATTTTTGAGTGCAGTTTTTTTTGTACATAATTCTATATTTGTAAGTGCAACTTTTATGACAGATTGCACTACAGTATTTGTATTAGGTGAGTGGAAAAATACTATTTCTTTTGTTTTTTACTATGCAAATATTTGTAATAAAAAATAATAATATAAAGTGAGCACTGTACACTTTGTATTTTGTGTGGTAATTGAAATCAATATATTTGAAAATGTAGAAAACATTCAAAAATATTTAAATAAATGGTGTTCTATTATTTTTTAATTGCTTAACAGCCCTAATTAGAAAGTAACTTTCAAACATCAAAATGCTTTTTCGTACTTCACCTTCCATGCAAGAAATAAATGAGGGTGCCCAAAATGTGTTTTAACCAAGAGCAGTTTAAGCAATTTGCCATGAACACATTTTCAGAAATTGAAGACAGCAGGCATCTTCATCTCTAATAGACATATGGGCTCATAAAGTCTACAGGTATTATCTGATCTTAAAGAAAGATCATTTGACTGAAGAAAGCACTGAACAGTGGGACCTGTGGTACACTGGGATCCCACAAATGTTCCACTTGTGGGCAGACAGATTTTCTGACCATCTTTCAGTGACAGTTTTATCTACTAAACAAAAAAGAGTTACTACTGATAATGGATATTAAACAATAGTGACAGAAGTGCTCATATACTCAAGTAAGCTGCTTGTCCTTATGCAAAGCAAAAAGTGCTTAACAAAATTTTAAGGAAGATTATCTTGAAAGCAGGGAAGTTAAAAAAATTGACTTTTTGGCCCCTTCACTTTCAGTGTAATTACTGAAAGTACTATATTCCACAGAAAAATGGAACTAGAGAGTTGTACCAGATATAGCAATGGCTCTTACACAGCTGTATGCTTCAACTGAATGGTCTTTCATCATGGTTAAGTTCTTTTAGTGGGTAGCAATCAAAAGGAACATTTCTGATCCACCTTAAGCTCTTCGGATAAGGAGAGATTGAGAACAGAACTGAGAGAATGATGTTCTCACCCTATCACAGTTGTTTAAAGTCAAATCAAGGTTATTTGCAACACTGAATGGGGAAGCTGCCATGGCACTTATTTGTAGTGTATAATCCTGTACACTAATGACTAGATATGGTTTTAAAACTGCTGTAGACTCTTTAACCTCACCAACCCTCAAAAACAAACAAAACAAAACAACCCCAACCTGAAACTGATCTATTGTTCAAATGTGTAAGATTATCATAACAGATGAAATGTCTGTTTTAACAAATCTGAGACACCATTTTTAGATATACAATATCCTTATAAAATAGCCACACTAAAACTGTAGTTCACTGTTAACTGAATTATCTGACACCACAGGATCTAAAAACAATCCTTTTGAAAGGTCTCGTACCCCAGGAAAAATTTCATCAGCAGCCTTGTAAAGGGTCAATAAGTGAATTAGCAGTCCCGATTTATTCAATGAGGTCTTACGAAAAAGGGCTCTAAGCAAATTTAGTACAAAACTAATCAAGCCTAAGATAGTATTGTAAGTCAAAGTCAAAAGGAAGGGAGTTGACTCAGGTACAGCAAGTGGTGCATCTACATACTTCTGACTCTGACTCTTCATGTGATGCTGCTCTCCTGTATCGGACTTTACTTCCATTCCTTGAATCTTGCCCCACTTCCTTTTCTTCGAGTTTAGCTTTTGTCTTCCCTTTCTTCATAAGAAAGTTATCCACCACCCAGAACATTAATGCCTGTTAACAGGGGAAAATTCACAGTTCAGGTTTTCTTTAGACCAGTATATGTGTTAGTCATTCAGTCCTTGGAATGGAGTTAGGGAATAGTTGTACTAAGTGGGATTTGGCCAAATATGGCAAAATCCTGTACAGATCCAGTCACATGATCTAACATATACCCCCTGAAACATAGCTGCCCTATTTCCTGCTCTTGCACCAATAAGAAAAAAGCTGCTGCTTAGTGGGCATTTTTTATTAGCTCTTAATCTTGACATATGGATCGTCTTGCTCGGTCTAGGGCACTTCAATAGGATGATATTTTTTGGCACTCCAAACAAATTAATGCTTTCCTAAATAAAGCAAATTTAACTGGAATTTCTAACTGGTACAACAGTATCTGAATAGTACATTCAACACTGGGCATTCTGTGCACCATTTCTGTGCCCAATGGCATTGCTGATTATGGATTTTATAGATACATAAGTACATAATCACATTTTATACACACACACACACACACACACACACAGAGGAGTTGAAGACTTGTAACACTAAGATATCACACCAAGGCACTGTGTGGTACGGATTAATTTTAACAGATGGAGAAGGGGATGGGTGGGGGAGGGAACACAAGTCAACTATCTCTGAAAAGCGTACAGTTGTACTAACATTAACAAAGAAGGGAACTATCAGCATGACGATAGCCAGCTCCAACTGGGGGTTCTCTATGGGATTCAATAAAGCTACCTGTGAAAAGAAAAAGATCAAATTCAGACCACAACAGTATGTGAATGCAGCTGGGTTAGAAAGTGTTACAGAAAGTATTAGGCTGGTAGCCAGATGAATTAGAAAGGACAGTTTTATAGGAAAGGAATATAATTTTGTCAAGGAAGCATTTGTTTGTTGCATTTAGTAACGCACGTAATGTGCGGCTGACTGAAAACAATCTGCCATCCCACTAATTTGTGGCTACAGAAGGAATGTGATGACTTGTGGGTAGGTGAAGCAACCAGATACTATCTGACAAATTAATCACCTTATAATCCCAAGGAAAATGTTTGAAGCCCCATCACTTGGAGATTTAAAAAAACTGGTCAGAATACTATAAAATAAAGTGTAAAAAAATCCTGTTTTATTCTACAGGGATGGTCTAGAACAGTGGTTCTCAAACTTTTGTACTGGTGACCCCTTTCACACAGCAAGCCTCTGAGTACAATCTCCCTTCTAAATTAAAAACACTTTTTAAAATATTTAACGCTATTATAAATGCTGGAGGTGAAGTGGGGTTTGGGGTGGAGGCTGACAGCTCGCAACACCCCAGTTTGAGAACCCCTGGTTTAGAACACCTTACAGGGGTTATTCAGCTCTAACTGCTATGAGTAATCATCTTGAATGTTAAATTGCATATGCTGTACTAAACCAGACAATCCACCTCGTACCTACCTGACACTTATTCCACAGTTCAGTTATATAAAATGCTTTATCAATTATAGACAAAATTATAAATTATCCCTTTAAAAGTGTGTGGACTTGTGGTTCCCACTTGATTCTACATTGAGATGAAAGATTCTATTAGCGACATGTCCAAGATGATGTATGTGCTTCCTGCAGTTGAACTAACTGTGGCCATAAAAGAGGTTTGACCAAGAAAAACAAAGCATAGGCTATAGTCAAATATCCACTGAACCCTTTTTCCAGAAAGCTTTGACTGGAAGAACCAATATCTTGGAAAATTGCTTACAAACACATGCTGCGGTTTTAAAGTTAAATATCTGGACGTGGGATGCAGAAGTTCAAATATTTTATAAAACAAAGACATTTTAAAGGTGAATTACAATACATTATAGAGACTTCTGCTGCTCCAGGTAAGTACTGTCAGGTTTAGATTATAAATCAGGTCACTTACAATGTTATGATCTTTCATACAGATCTCAGCCTGGGAGTCATTCCTCATTACTGCAACTTCATTATGTTTACTGAATATACTGCCACACACTTACTAGTATAACTAATAGTATTAGCATAAATTGAAGCTAAGCTATACTTTACCTGTATAAGGGTTCAAAATACACTTTGTGCTGCAGAAATTGACTATTGTTTGCTTACTGGCAGATTTTTTTAATTCAGTAACTCAGCAATGTGTCTTTTATTGCAGTGTGAATTACTAAGGTTTTACTACAAAAAATGTACCAATGTTCTATTATGAACATTTAGGGGAGATTCTCTAAAACTGTGGAAAAGAATACACAATAGGTTTAAAGTTAGGGCTGTAATTTAACTAAAAGAAAGGCTGATGCACTCGGTCTCCTTTTAGGTACCTCAAGTGAGCATGTGATCTTATATTGTACACGATGCAATACCTACTAAATTCAAAATAGAATGGAAGCATTGTCACCAGTGAAATCCAATTAGAGTATCAGGACACTCCATTATCATAGGCAACAGTTAAGTAGCACCAACTGTGGACCTCTACATAGCTTGCATGATAGCCTTAGTCTTTTTGGATTAAATAGAATTAACAGTTTATCACCTTCTGGCATCTATCTGCAATTCATTTAACTGTAAAAATACTATAAAGACTCAAACCTCTTTCCATTGAGGTATTAGGAGGACTATAATGATGATGGTTTTCTCAAACATCATGATCACTATGTACAGTGCACACTGTCCCACCCAAGCACTGCACTGCAGCGGGTCACCTACAAGAAAAGCAAAGCTTTAATACACCAGTTTAGCCCACTGTCACTTGACTTAGCACATGTTTAAGAAAAACAAAAGCAAAATTAGACAAGGGAGAAAAACTTAGTAAACCAAAGTAAAATGAAATATTTGATACGGGATTGCCATTGAAAAGCAGCCTAATGATATTTCTCAATAGCAACAACATTCATTGATATCCCTTTGCTTGGATGAAGAAGTTGCCTTCCCTGATGAGTCCGAATTTTTGTGCTTTAGAAATTTTTTACTTTAGAAATCTCAAAAAAGATAAATTAATAAACTGAACATAAAAGAGCACCTTTTGTTTAGTTAGGGAGTACCTTGTTACAGTTTGCTTTAGTACACATTATTGAACTCAGCAGATAAAGCACAGAATTAGCTTACATCTCAGGAGATTTTCACTTTTCCATAAAGCTAGTTGCTACAAATTATTTGCCATTTTGGCAAATAATGATGTTTTCTAAGGAAGAAAACGTACACTGCAGCAGCCAAGTATTGTGTATCTTGCTCTAGCATAGATAGCCTTTTAAAAAATTAGAATATTCCTACATTTGTGCTTTTGCCATCCTGGATATATAGGTATCTTATACAAATGTCAGCAACCATGACTAGCTGATGGTAATTATGGCAAAAACTGCAACAGATTACAAGAGAATGAGTAGCCTTCAAAATTTTAATTTTGTTCAGAGCTTCCTGCAAGCTCATCAGGATATATCTTCGTTGCACCGATTAATGTAAATCATAAAAAGTGAAATAATTTTGCTGTACCCCAGGTAAGGTACTGTATAATGAATACCAAGCAAATTATTGATTGCTCTGGAATTAGAACAGTCATACAAATATTCCAACAGAAAAAGTATATAGCCTGATATAACTACAGCATAACTGAACATACCTGGTTGCAGCTGAGATAAGAGTGGAGTGTCTGACAAAACAGTCAGGTGAATTTTAACCAGCATCACAATATCACCAAAATTTGACAACTCAGAAGTGCTTTACTAACACTTCATTTAAAACAAAGTTTTTCCACAGATTTCACCATTCACTTTCAATAAAAAAACTTTTAGAGCATCAAATATGGCTTAATATTTAAGTCTGTGAATAAAGCGCAATGGAAATTCAAATGCCTTTATACAGCTGTAATGCAGAATGGACCATGGCTATGTCTTTTTCCAGAAAGCTATTGAAAGATATACAGCAAATAGTCTTGAGTTTTACACTTTGCTCTTGAAATTCCACAGCAGGCAGAAATTGATTTTTCAGCCTAGACCAGCTTTTCCCAGAAAAATTTCACCAGGAGATGTTCCTAGAGTGCTACAATTTGAATATACTGGTTTTAAGGTGTTTATTTTTGGTAATGTAAGGCTTCAGTTATACAGACCCAAGTCTGAAAGTTTGAAAACTCTGAGTGAAGGTTCCCCAGATCATGTTTCTCCATCTGCCATGTAACTATGAATTTTCCAGAGATGTGGGGTTTGAGTTAAGACTGAAATTAAAAATGAATTCCCAGACTTTCAAACTTTTCTTTTATTAGTATTTTCTAATTTTTCCTTCGCTATATAAGTGCTATGAAAAAAACAAAATTAAAGCCTTAGACACAGAGTTGCTATTGAGGCTTTAAAATCCATTCTGGGGTCTCTAAATTTTGAAAGTTACAGCAATTGAAATCAGGTTTCAGAGTAACAGCCGTGTTAGTCTGTATTCGCAAAAAGAAAAGGAGTACTTGTGGCACCTTAGAGACTAACCAATTTATTTGAGCATAAGCTTTCGTGAGCTATAGCTCACTACATCCGATGAAGTGAGCTGTAGCTCACGAAAGCTTATGCTCAAATAAATTGGTTAGTCTCTAAGGTGCCACAAGTACTCCTTTTCTTTTTTCAATTGAAATCAGGTCCCATGTACTCTGATCCCACACCATGGAATTTGATACCATTATACCTCAGAGTACACAAAACCTTGGTTATAGTTAACATAAATAATAAAAACCTACTAGTGGTAAAAAAAGGTGCTAGCAAATGTCATTCTATCAAATTTGATGTCACAGTTAGGAAATGCAACTATTTAGGGACAGATTAGAGGTAGACTTTTGAAACCCGGCTGCATTTAATAAATTAAATCTGACTCAGTTTTGGATATGGTCTGTCAAACTTTCAAAACTATCTTTCACCATTATTATAGAAATAGTTTTAAAATTATGGATTTCATGGAAAAAATAATATTACTATGTGTCCTCTAGAAAGTTACGCAGAAAATTTTCTTGAGTATCTACATTTTCAAAGATGAGGAAAGAACTCAAATTAAAAGTCAACCCAGAAAAGTGGTTTAAAAAACACACTAAGTATGGAGCTCTAGAATTCTTAGCATTTTTCAAGACCTGTGACAATATTAATTTATTTTGATCTTAAAAACATCTTGCAGGCCCTCAGAATTTAAATATTCTGTATAATGTAAAGAAGTTATGAAGCCATGTAAAAATTCTGCTGCCCGAAAGAAGCAGAGCCAGATTTACTACTAATTATTATAGACTAATACAGATAATGTATAACATCATCTGAAAAAATCCTAAGTCCTAAACAACGACATAGACCAACATTTTCTTGGGAAAGCTTGAAAACAGAAAATTGAATTTGTGGACAGTATCTGACAGTTTATCAATAGCAAGGAAACCACTTGTATAAAAAGAAAATTCTAAAATACAATGCTCATATAGCCAAGAGATGACTTTTCATATCTACTGCTTTTCCACTAAGAGCATCTGAAATGAATCAGATTTAGTGACCCATCAAGGTAGATGAGAGCTCACAGAAACCGCACTGAATTAGAATGGAGAGAAACCAGCTTTTCTTCCCATTCCCCACAAGAGATAGAGCCTTAAAGATTCAAGTTAAAATAAGTTTCAGAGTAGCAGCCGTGTTAGTCTGTATTCACAAAAAGAAAAGAAGTACTTGTGGCACCTTAGAGACTAACCTCTTAGTCTCTAACGTGCCACAAGTACTCCTTTTCTTTAAGTTAAAATAATTCATTGACCTGCTCCAAGGTAGACTAGGAGAAAAGCATAAACCTATTTTATGATGATCTCACTCTTATTTCTGGAGGCTCCAGGGCTAGGAACAAATGGATACATTTAGAGAGAGTAATATTTCCATTGTCTGAACAAAACACTTGCATTTGTGCCATTTAGATGAAAAAAACAGAATAATGGCATTGCTTTCAGAGCTAGGGGAAAGAACAAGTCCTGGCTATTACCTAGACTGGTATATAAAATACAGTTCAGTGTTAAAATAGAAAAATCGAGGTCTGATGGCACTCTCTTATTGTTGATAATCTTGCTGAGTGGAGACCCTATGGTAATGTTCTCTTTTTGGTGAAGATTCTAGAGAAGGTGGTGTCACAACTGTGGCAATATTTTGAGTCCTCAGATTTTTTTTTGATTCTGTTCACCTGCTTTTAGATGTAGGTATGGAACAGATACTGCACAGTTTCTCTGGTTGAGTCTCCTGCCGATGAATGAAAATAAAGTGCACATATTCATTCTTTTAGGTTGATCAGTGGCCTTGGAGTAATCTTGACTGAGGTATTGATGTGGCTGCAGACTCTGCCATGGGCAAGTCAGTCTTGCAATGGCTCTATTCACAAGGATAGGCTCCAGATAGTAGTGTTAGGTAAGTGCTCGTCTACTCTAGGCTGTTTCATGTAGCGTATCATAGGGTTCTGTTCTCTCACCCCTCCTATTCAAGGTATATTTATGAGACTGTGGGAAATCTGCACTTCCCCACCTGGCAATAGCATTTGAGATCAACTAAAATGAACACATTACCCTTTGGTTTAACTGGAAGGGTACCTGCACTGAGTAATCTGCTTCCTTTCTTGGTGAATTCTGTTGACTGTCAGGTCATATCCATCTGTTCCCTGCAGGCTATTTCTGGGGAGCGGGATAAGCAGATGTGTGGAGTGAATGAAGATTTTGAGGGTTATGTGGAGAGAGGGTCTTAGTCTTTGAACACTGGCCCTAACTTTCACTGTAGTTTTATAAAGATTATAAATCATCTAGTGTGCTAGGCAGGATACTTGGGATGCCCTAGATATACAATGTATCTGTGTATGAGCAAAATAGACTGCTGTTTAACATTAACATATAAAATGAGGTAGGATCTGAGGTTTAAAATATGGAAAGTTTTTCAATCTTAACATTATCTTTGTGTTTCAAGTACAGTGCATAACAAGTTGTTACAAGGAGGAGGGTGAAAAATTGTTCTCAACCTCTGAGGATAGAACAAGAATCAATGCGCTTAAATTGCAGCAAGGGAGGCTTGGGTTGGACATTAGGAAAAACTTCCTGTCAGGGTCGTTAAGCACTGGTATAAATGACCTAGGAAAGTTGTGGAATCTCCGATATTGGAGAATTTTAAGAACAGATTAGACAAACACCTCTCAGGAATGGTCTAATTATTACTTAGTCCTGATTAGAGTGCAGGGGATTGGCTAGATCTATCAAGGGCCCTTCCAGTTCTACGTGTCTGATTTTTTGGTCATAGGTACATAGTTTGAATTGATAACATCTGAGTAACAATGCTACCACTAATTACCAAGCCAGAAGTGTGGCTCTTTACAATGCAAGGCTCCTCCCGATACAGACAACTATGCCTTTGTAAAATTCTCAGTCATGGGAAGGAGTAGAACATTACCATATGATATGGGGCCACATTTCCTTTTAATCATTAAAACAATTAATTTGATGCTTATGAAAATGAAGGGTTATTAACAATGCTAGTAAGAGAAATAACAAAAAGCAGACTAATCGCAAACTCCCTGCCCATCTCTGGCAGTGCATCTCACTGCTATCCTGCAACACACTATTACCAAGTCACACATTTCAAGAGCAATGAGCAACAAGCAAATTCAGTATTTATCTATAATGGTTAGGATAAGATCAATTTAATTTGCTTGTGGAGAGAATAAAAGAACACAAACTGATTGTAGAAAGAGAGAACTGGTTTGCTTCAGGGATTTGACAACATTACAAAACCTATGTCATGCAACTCCAGAGAAGAGAAAGGAAAAAAACTACCTTACAATCAATGGTTTATACATTAAATTAGGAAGATCTCCTTAAATAAACTAACACATTTTAACAGAAGTGGTAGTTACCTGTAACATCAACATACTCTGAAGAACACAAATTATAACTAGAGTAAATCAAATTATAGTTTGATTTCCTGAACGCACTGGAGTGCTTTGCAGGCTAAGAAGTTAAAGCAAGCAGAGACAACAGGATAAGATTTAAGTTAGAAACATGGTCATTTTTACTAAGTTATTCTAGACACCTGTTGTCTATTCAGAGCAATTTAAGAAGTATAACATCACAAGGATGGGGAGAACGTTTTGGTACTTGAGATACAGGAATAGGTTCTTCTCAGTGTGAATTTCAGCTGTTTCTCCTGCCTTTTTATGCTCAAATGAATTTTAAATGGTTTTGTGCTTTATATTTATTTCATATTAAAAGCTTGACTTCTAACTTACTGTATTTGCAAAAAGAAAAGGAGTACTTGTGGCACCTTAGAGACTAACCAATTTATTTGAGCATGAGCTTTCGTGAGCTACAGCTCACTTCATCGGATGCATGCCGTGGAAACTGCAGCAGACTTTATTTATACACAGAGAATATGAAAAAATACCTCCTCCCACCCCACTGTCCTGCTGGTAATAGCTTATCTAAAGTGATCATCAGGTGGGCCATTTCCAGCACAAATCCAGGTTCTCACCCTCCACCCCCCCACACAAATTCACTCTCCTGCTGGTGATAGCCCATCCAAAGTGACAACTCTTTACACAATGTGCATGATAATAAAGTTGGGCAGAACGCCACTAGCCGTCACCTTCAGCCCCCAACTAAAACCCCTCCAACGCATTATTAAGGATCTACAACCTATCCTAAAGGATGACCCAACACTCTCACAAATCTTGGGAGACAGGCCAGTCCTTGCCTACAGACAGCCCCGCAACCTGAAGCAAATACTCACCAACAACCACATACCACACAACAGAACCACTAACCCAGGAACTTATCCTTGCAACAAAGCCCGTTGCCAATTGTGCCCACATATCTATTCAGGGGACACCATCACAGGGCCTAATAACATCAGCCACACTATCAGAGGCTCGTATACCTGCACATCCACCAATGTGATATATGCCATCATGTGCCAGCAATGCCCCTCTGCCATGTACATTGGTCAAACTGGACAGTCTCTACATAAAAGAATAAATGGACACAAATCAGATGTCAAGAATTATAACATTCATAAACCAGTCGGAGAACACTTCAATCTCTCTGGTCACGCAATCACAGACACAAAGGTAGCTATCTTAAAACAAAAAAACTTCAAATCCAGACTCCAGCGAGAAACTGCTGAATTGGAATTCATTTGCAAATTGGATACTATTAATTTAGGCTTAAATAGAGACTGGGAGTGGCTAAGTCATTATGCAAGGTAGCCTATTTCCTCTTGTTTTTTCCTACCCCCCCCCCCCCCAGATGTTCTGGTTTAACTTGGATTTAAACTTGGAGAGTGGTCAGTTTGGATGAGCTATTACCAGCAGGAGAGTGAGTTTGTGTGTGTATGGGGGTGGGGGGGGATGTGAGAAAACCTGGATTTGTGCTGGAAATGGCCCACCTTAATTATGCACATTGTAGGGAGAATGATCACTTTGGATGAGCTATTACCAGCAGGATAGTGAGTTTGTGTGTGTGGTTTTTGGGAGGGGGGTGAGAGAACCTGGATTTGTGCAGGAAATGGCCCAACTTTATTATCATGCACATTGTGTAAAGAGTTGTCACTTTGGATGGGCTATCACCAGCAGGAGAGTGAATTTGTGGGGGGGGGGGGGGTGGAGGGTGAGAAAACCTGGATTTGTGCTGGAAATGGCCCACCTGATGATCACTTTAGATAAGCTATTACCAGCAGGACAGTGGGGTGGGAGGAGGTATTTTTTCATATTCTCTGTGTATAAATAAAGTCTGCTGCAGTTTCCACGGCATGCATCCGATGAAGTGAGCTGTAGCTCACGAAAGCTCATGCTCAAATAAATTGGTTAATCTCTAAGGTGCCACAAGTACTCCTTTTCTTTTTGCGAATACAGACTAACACGGCTGTTACTCTGAAACCTGTCATTACTGTATTTGAAAACACAGAGAATGTTAAGATTCAAAAACTACAATGAGTAACTATTCTTGGGGCATAGTCATGCAGTTTTATTTATAAAGCACCATACACATCTAATCTGCTGTATAAACAGTAGCCACTTCTGAACATAAAAAATTCTGTTATCAGTCCTTTCTTAAAACTATCCTCCATATAAAGACAGACTGTCAATAAAAGCAGTAGGAGTGCTATTTCTGTGGGACATCTCAAGTAACGAATCACGAGGGATCAAGTAACAGGGCTAAGAAAGGAGATGATCTCATAGCAAGAACTAACATGAGAATGATTATATAGTTTCTAGAAATACAAACAGCACAGGACAGTGTCATTAGTTAGTTCAGGCAGAGAAGAGAGCCCTGGTTTTTATTTATACTTGCAATCAAGATGAAAACATTCTCTTCAGAGGAAAGAAGTTCCTTTGCCTACCTCCAGAGAAATCTTTCAGTAAAATATCGAGGTTCTTGCTCACAGTTCTAGGTCTCCCTTAGAGGATTTTTAGTAGGAAAATCTGAGACCCCCAATAAGCTTGTGTGTGTGAAAAATATACATTCAAATTTCTTAAATTTACCTTTGAACATTAAAAATACATGACACTAACTACTGAGTGCAGTTTAGTTCATATTTATGTAATCAGTTTTTTTTAAATAGACATGTGATTTATCCTTTTTAGAGAGGTTTTACGTTTCTTCCACATTAAGACCACAAATTGTAGACCAAATGCTTTGTCATTAAGATTAAAAACATCTTCTAAAATGTCACCACAATGTTCGGTGGGAACATCACTCTACCTTCATTATGGACAAAAATATCCAAGCATACAATGACTAGCTGAGTTAAAGGAATCAAATCTTATTTGTACAACAATAATAATTTTTCAGGTGTAACAACTAGTTAACTATATACAGAATGTTTCCACCATATCAACAGAAATAGTTGTTTACAGCACAATTTTTTTGTAATGGCACTTATGATAGCTTAGTACAAAAGAAACTAAATTCGGAGGATCTGGAAAAAATGATTGTCAACTTGCAACATTAGGAATCACAGGGCAAGAAAACAGATGAGATGCACATGAATAAAAAGATGCAAAAGCTTAAACACAGAAAGTCACCAGAAACTTCTTTTAAGAGCTACCTGAACTAAAAGATAATCAGATTTTGCAGGCATCAGTTATAGGTACCCAGCTGGAGAAGAACTGCCTGACAAATGAATTTGACGAGAAGCACTCTTAGTTTTCCTAAATGAAATTAAATGTGAATGACAACGATATACTGAAATACTGAAATGGTCCTGGTTCCACAATGGGACAGATAAAAATGATGTTATGTTAGTTATCCTGATCTGAGGAACATGGCTATAGATGCCTAAAAATGATGAAGTAAAAATTGTTTTTGAAAGGGATACGCTAACTTGAAATGTACAGAATTTACAAAATGAGTTAAAAGTAGTTTCAGGAATTCTCCCCACCAACTTTTATGATTTTGAATAATAGTTTCCGATTTTAAAAATAGTCTTTGTTTGAAATAGGAGAAACTGACTGACTACACAAGGGAAAATAGTGAAAATGAATATATAGCAAGTACTATCAGATGCAGAAAGTAGAGAGAGATTTCTCTCTCCCTAATTCTTTGAGCTGCAGTAAGCTTACTTATTTGTAACATTAGTAGGTCAACAATAGTATTTCAGTTTGAAAAATAAGTTGATTGTGTCCCCTTAAGAGAGACTATAGTTATCAGTGACTATGTGGGCAGAAAGGCCTTGACTTAGAGGCCATGAGCTCAACCCAAGGGACTGAAACTTTTGATCCTACTCAGGTCTAGGTGACCGCTAAGTTGCTTACTTTTCCAGCAGAGATGTGAGTTCATCATGGAGTGTATTCTTCTAGGACACAAAAGCAGTTCAATTAAAACTTAAGGTGGAGAGTACAACTGAACAAAGGTGTTTCTGACAAAAACCAGATGCCTAACAACCACAACTCAATTGGGTATTCTTGTTTTAATAGAAAGTATGGAGCTAGTTCAGTGATGTGCATACCTGAAAAGTGGGTGTATGAATGGAGAGAATGTTGATATACCCATGTATATCAACATACTGACTAATTTCTGGAAATATTCACAAACAAGAAATGCTGGCTAGTAGATATTTAAGGTGTTTAAGTCCTAAGAGGGATTACTACTAAACTTTGGAGGATGGAGTTCTAACTTCTGTTACATCAACACAATCCCAGTCATATCACTGGGGTTACAGAGATGAGCTGGGTTTCCCAAGTTAGATACAAGTACTTAGGTAGAAAAAATTTCCTTCCTTCAACATCAAAACCTAAGGTGAGGCTTATTTCAGTGGCACAGGTTCTCTTTTGTGAAGATTTGCCATGTGGTATATGCATGTCCAAAATACAAGAAAAAATGCATATACCACATGGCAAATCTTCACAAAATATTGCATATTAAAATAAAGGGCCTTTCTGGAATTTTAAATAGGCAAAATAGGGTATGATTTACAGTGTGAATATGTAACTGAACTGCAAGTTTTCTTTAGCACTAAATAGTTGTGTCTAGAAATACTCCATATGTAATAAAATTTCAAGTTTAACTGCACTGAGAAGTCAATTAAGACCAATGCTTCAAAGTATCTAGGGACTTGAGAACGTGAACCACCATTACAGGAAGCCTAAAGGACAAAGATCAACTCAATCTAAGAATGGGTTTATTGCAGAACCAATATGTTGTTCCACTGCGCTGTGAGTTTGGCAGCATTTCTATTATAAACATCTGACATTAGGATTTACCACTAGAAAACCCTTTGTTTGGAGTTAGTCATAAAATTCATAAGTCTCCTGACACTTGTATTTCACAAGGTCATTTAATTTTTTGTGCGCCTTTTCATTAATCACCTGTTTTTTTAAAAAATCATATGGTAGTTACAGTACTTTCCAAAACTTGTTATTCTGTGTTAAAGCACAGAGAATTTAATTTAATTAAAAGTTATTATTCAACCATGCATAATTCTTTTCTACATTATTTGTAAAGCATCTGTACTGAGTGTTAGCTCTGAAACTTGGCTAGAAGATTCCCAATCCTTGATCTTTAAATGTGGGTGGCTTAGTTAAGTTAAGGCTTCAAGTTCAATTGATCTTTGACTGCAACCTACACAAAATGATCTTGTAAAATCAAAACTGTGTTGAATATTTTGGAAGACTAGCTATTTTTTTTTTGTCTAGTAAGTTTTCTTTATATTTTACAAAAAGGGTAATACTTTGCAGACAGGCTTCCATTTGTATTGTATGCCATGCTAACTGAGTTTTAAGTTTTTTTAAATAAGGAAAAAGTTGTTTATTAGGTGTTCTCTTGTAATACCGTAGGTATAGCAACCAATTAAAAAACTGTAAAGGGATTGTGGCAGAGCACCGGCCATGCCTCGGAGGGTACTGGGCTTCTAGGTGCTTAGGGCTTCAGGTGATCTGATTAGTCTGTTTCTTTTGATTGCTCCTAATCAGTTCTTGATTGCTTCCAGGTGTCTTATGGAGTCTGCCTGAATTAATTGCTTCTAGCACCTTCCTGACTGCTCTGCAGTAGCCTCTGCTTTGGTTACTCATGAAACAGAAAACTATTCATCCAGTGTGTTTCCCTCTACCAGACTCCTGTACCAACTGGTCTGGGTCTGTCACATATCCCTCCCCCCTGCTCAACAGCAAGGGGTTGGGCGGCTTGGGACAACATAAAGTGCACACGTGACAAACCATCGGCATTGCCATGGCGGCTCCTTGCTCTATGTTGCATGTGGAACACGAAAGGTTGGAGGGACAAGAACCACCTAGTTACCCTGGAGTTCTTCTCCTTGTTTCACTGCATCCATTGAAGTGGGGCCTGGTCAGTCACAAGGACAAATCTACACCCAAGCAGGTAATAACGTTATGCTTCCATGGCCCATTTAACAGTGAGGCACTCCCTCTCAACCACTACATATTTTTGTTCCCTCGGAAGGAGTTTCCTGCTGAGGTAGAGTATTAGGTGCTCCTCCTCCCTGACCATCTGCCAGAGGACGGCCTCTCACCCCACCTCGGATACATCTGTTTGTAGGATGAATTCCATGGTGAAATCCAGGGCTACCAATACAGGGTTACTGCACAGGCTAGTCCGTAGGTCTGCGAATGCCCTCGCTGCTGCATCCAACCATCTGACTGGATCAGGGCCACAGGCCTTCACTAAGTCCATTAGGGGACTTGCCCTTGTGGCAAAATGGGGGATGAAATGCCGGTAATACCCCACCACTAGGAATGTTAGGACCTGCTTCTTATGACTCGGCTGGGGCCAATTTTGGATGGCCTCTAACTTATTCAGCTGGGGTTTTACCAGACCTTTTCCTACCACATAGCCAACATATTTGGCCTCCGTGAACCCTATGGCGCACTTGACAGGGTTTGCCATAAGGCCAGCTCACCTGAAGGTATCAAGGACTGCCCCCACCTTCAAGTGGGTTTCCCAGTCTGGGGTATGAATAACCACATCATCCAGGTAGGCCACAGCATACCTGGCATGGGGGCGCAATAGCTTGTCCATGAGGCACTGAAACGTAGCTGGAGCCCCATGTAGTCCAAAAGGAAGGACAGTGTATTGGAAAAGACACTCTGGTGTAGAGAACGCCATCTTTTCCTTTGCGTCTTTGGCTAGGGGAATCTGCCAGTACCCTTTTGTCAAGTCTAGGGTCATCAAATACCAGGCATTACCCAGACGGTCCACTAGTTTGTCTATGCGAGGTATGGGTTATACATCAAACTGGGATATCTCAGTCAGTCGGCGGAAGTCGTTGCAGAACCTTGTGGTGCCATCAGGTTTGGGCAACACCACTATCGGGCTGGACCACTAACTGTGGGATTCTTTGATGATCCCCATCTCCAGTGTTTGTTTTACTTCTGCTTTTATTTCCTTCCTTTTGGCTGCTGGTACCTGGTAGGGCCTCATTGTTACTCTGGCCCCAGGGTTCGTGACGATGTGGTGATATGTCTCGTTTGTGCGACCTGGCTTTGTCGAGAATACATCTGGATGATCATCTCAAATACCTCCTTCTTCTGGACTGGCGTTAAATTGGGACACACCCTCACCTGTTCAGGGATTTTGTCCACTGGGTACAGGTCTTCTCGAACAGCTGCACATGCCTCTCAGGCATGCCAGGGTTTCAGAAGGTTGACATGGTATATATTTGCTCTAGTTTTCTATGTCCTGGTTGTCGCACCTTGTAATTTACAACCCACCCACCCCCGCCCCCCCACAGGTTCAGCTATTTCGTAGGGTCCTTCCCACTGGGCCAATAGCTTACTTTCTGCCACGGGTACTAGTGCCACTACTCGGATGCCAGGTTGAAACTGCCAAACTTTGGCTTGACAGTTGTAGTAAGCTCGCTGGGCCTCTTGGGCCTTTTCTAGGTGCTCCCTCACTATGGGAGTGACCCAGGCTATCCGGTCCCTCATTTGTAGCACATGCTCTATTTCGTTCTTCCCCTCACTGGGTTCCTCCTCCCGAGTTTCCTTGGGTATGTCCAACATGCCTCAGGGGTGGCGTCCATACAATAGCTCAAAGCGGGAGAATCCCGTGGAAGCTTGGGGAACCTCATGGATGGCGAACATGAGGTATGGTAGTAGGTTGTCCCAATCTTTCCCATCCTTGCTTACCACCTTTTTTTATCAAGGCCTTGAGGCTCCGGTTAAATCTTTCCACCAGACCATCGGTTTGTGGGTGGTAAACCGAGGTCCGCAGGGTCTGGACATGGAGCAGGAAACACAGGTCCTTCATTGGCTTGGACATGAACAGTGTTCCTTGGTCCTGTGAGGATTTCTTTTGGTAGCCCTACCCAGGTGAAGATTTCCACAAGTACTTTGGCACTGCTCTTGGAGGCTGTGTTTCGTAGGGGGACAGCTTCTGGATACCTGGGTGCACAGTCTAGGATGACAAGCACATACTGGTGGCCTCGGGTCATCTTCTCTAGCAGCCCCACTAGATCCATGGCGATCCGCTCAAATGGAACTTCAATGATCGACAGGGGTACCAAAGGGGCTCTTAGATGTGGAGGAGGGCTGCACAATTGACATTCGGGACAGGAGGTGTAGTACTGCCGGACATCCTCATGTCTCCTCGGCCAGAAGAACCTGAGCAAGATTCGCACCTGGGTTTTCTCCACCCCCAGGTGTCCTCCAAAAAGGTGACTGCGGGGAAGGTTTAATATTGCCCTCCGGTGTTTTCAGGGTACTAGGAGCTGGTGTATCTTTTGTCCTGCATGCGCACGACCCTGTACAGGAGGTCCTTCTTGATTATGAAGTATGAGTTTTTACTGCTACGGGTACCCCATCTATCTTGGCCACCTCCTTCCTGGCACTCTCATACCTTGAGTCCTCCACTGGTCCCGTCCAAAAGTTGCCCCCTGGGACTTATGAGCTGGAACTCTGAGGGATCTTCTTCTACCCTCTAGCTGGCTCTGTGGGGTTGGGGTTGGAACCAGTTTCTGAACCTGCCTGTGTCTTGGGGTCCTTCCTTTTAGTAGCCCAACTCTGCTCGTCTATACAGGCGGCCCTTTGTCCTTGTAGCAGGATTCGGGTACCCAAGGCCTTGGCAGCCCTTCTTTCCCTTTTTGTGTTCCGGCCTCCCCCGTGGGCGGGGAATAGTTCCTGGGATACTTCCATGAACACTGGGGGAGAACATTCTGCTGTGGAGGCCTTCCTCAGTTTGGGGAGCTCCTCTTCCTCCCACCCCTCCCAAGTTTCCAAACCTGGGAAAAATCTCTTCTGATGAGCACAGGATAGGAGAGCTGTGGGACCACCCCTGCTTTCACCTTGTGACATTTCCCTGAACTTCTAGCTTTACTGGTATGATGGGGTAGTAGCTAACAGTCCCATGGACACGTTACCCCTGTATGTTTAGCTTGCGTTAACTTGCTGAGCTTTACTAGTTTACCTGAGATCAGGGTGATAGTGCTCCCGAATCTATGAGCACCACCGTTTCTACCCCATCCACTTTTACTGGCCTTGTATATTTGTGGGGGGTGACTGCGACCCCCACAAGGTTGAGGAGGGAGCATGGGCCACTCCAGTCCACGAGATTACACTGCATGTGCTCTTCGAGGTTGGGGCACTGGGCTGCCATGCCTAACACAGCTCTCCACACCCGTAACACCTATAATTGCTTCTCCTATCCCACGGATTAGGAGGTTTAGGCTCGGGGTTTCCCCCACCCAATCCATTCCCATCCTCCTGGAGTCCCATCTGGTCTTCGGCCTCTCTCTTCTTCCACCTAAGGGTCCCTGGTCACCTGAACCCCTGGGGTTGGCGTTAGTCGCTTGTCTCGTATGGGGCCTTCCCTAGGTAGATGGGTCAATTCCCTGGCCATCAATTGTCTCTCTACCAGCACAACTGTTTCATCGTAGGTGGACGGGTTGTGCTTGCCTACCCACGTACAAAGGTCTTGCGGTAGTCTCCGCATAAATTCGTCTATGACCAACGTCTCCAAAACTTTCTCTGAGCTGCATGCCTTAGGCTGTAGCCACTTCCGAGCAAGGTGCATTAGATCTAACAGCTGAGACCTTGGTGGCTTGCTCTCCTGGTACTTCCAATCATGGAACTTCTGGGCCCGTACGGCTGCCATCACGCCTGATCAGGCCAGGAACTCTGTCCTCAGCCGGGGTAGCTAGCTGCATCCCCGGCAGGCAGATCAAAATAGGCCTTCCGGGCTTCTCCGCACAGAAAAGAGGTGAGAATATTGGCCCACTGGTCCTGTGGCCACGCCTCACGCTGAGCAATTCTTTCAAAAGACAGGAGATGTCATCCCTGGCCATCATTTCTGGTAGACAGCCTGTTGCCCTTGACGTTTGTGTCCCTCTGGGCCCTTGGGTTTGGTTGGAGAGGGTCTTTAGTTGGTCCACTACCTCTCAGAGGAGAACTCGATCTTGGGCGGCTTGGTTCACTAACAACTGGTTGGTTTCTTGTTGTAACTGGGAAGATTCCTGCACTGCCATCCCTTGTATCCACGTAGCCTCCTGCTGGGCTGCTGTGGCTTGTACCAGAGCTTTCACCAATTCCTCCATTGTGGTGAGGGCACATTGACCCTTAAAAAAACCAACAAAAAAACCAACCAACTCCCCAGTGCACCTTCCCCCCTCCCTCCCCCGACCCCGCCGTGCTGTGACCAAGAATCCCACTTTTCACACCAGTTGTGCCAGAGCACCAGCCTTGCCTTGTGGGGTTCTGCACTTCTAGGTGGTTGCCTCAGAGGCTTGCTGTGACCCTCAGTGTAGCCTCTCTCCCCTCCTAGAAGGGTGGGTTACAGTTTACTGAATCACCTTCATCATTAGCCAGTCAACAGATTCGGTGTAAGAACCCTCTTTAGTCCCTGTCTTCCTTCTCAGAGAGCGTTTGTGTGTGTGGACACTGGGGGGAACCCGCGCCCACCTTCTTCTCCGGGTTCCAGCCCAGGGACCCTAATTGGCAGCAGAAACAGGTAGTTTTCCTATACTACCAGAGCTATAGCCCTTCCCTGTGCTACTTCCCCAAACAGCCCCTCCTAGCACTCTCCTTGGTACCTGACCACGCTTGTTCTCCCGGGTCTTTTACTGTACACCTTCTTTCTCCCAATCTTCCCACAACACACCTTCCTACTCCCAGCTCCTAGCAGCCGGCCTCTCTGAAGGGGCTTCCTTTTAAACTAGTCCCAGATGGTTCTAAACGGGCTTCAGGTGATCTGATTACCCTGTTTCCTTTAATTGCTTCTAATCAGTTCTTAATTGATTCCGGGTGTCTTATGGAGTCTGCCTGAATTAATTGCTTCTAGCACCTTCCTGACTGCTCTGCAGTAGCCTCTGCCTTGGTCACTCAGGAAACAGAAAACTATTCATCCAGTGTGTTTTCCTTCTATCAGACTCCTGAACCCAACCAGTCTGCGTCTGTCATAGGATGCTAGTCAAGTGTTAGACTTGACTATTACACACCCGTTTGTGTAATAATGTTTAACTGACCATCTTTAAAAGCAAGTGCAGTGTCACTGCAAGACTCTACTCTTCAATTCATTTAGTTGCAAGAATAGAAATATTTACCATATTCACCAAAGCGAAGGGACTCCCATTGCTGCCATTCCACAATGCTGCTGACTGCGCGCACACCAGCGTAGATTAGCAGCATCCCTAAGGTGGCATCCAGCAAGAAGTTTATAAGGTACCTGGAAGGGGGGAGAAAGTACAGAAGAGAAAACCATGAGCATGGTTTTTTCCCCCTGGAGTTAGCGGGCATCATATTACTGCAACTGACAAAGGGTAAATTTGCTTGCCTCTCTAAAAGGCCAGCATCACTATGAGATTTTAAAAACTTGAACAGTTATGTATTTGCTCCCATTTCTTATCCGAGATTTTAAACAGTTTTATAACTACCCCACTACTAGTATTTGTCCTTCAAGTTAAATGTTAAATGAAGCTCCATGTATTTCTGTGTACAAACTCCAATTTGCATTTTATGTCCTCAAGTTAAAACCAACTTCATCTTCCCACTCTCATTTCTCTATTTGGAAAGACTTCATTTAAGTGGAGCCAGAGAACAACATCTTATTTTAAAAACATCTTGTTTCTTATATAGCTTGGAAAACAGCTCAAAATGAAAAAAAAAAGTCAAACTCATTCCAGTCATGGAAAATATGGACTTGCTGCATGTGGATGTTAAAGGAAGGCACAGCTCTTACATACGTGAGATGCTGCAGCCATCAGTTTTTCTACTGAAAAGTAATGCTTGTAGACCCAGCTATGAACAGCCCGGTGCTGAATACAAAACATGTATGGTGTAATAACTATAGAATACAAATGTAAAGTAATTCCACCAAACAGACTGGACTGATTTATTTCCACCAAGTCAATTACTGTATATAACCATTCTGAATATGTTAATTGTACGTATCTTCAGAAAGACTGTCTAAATCCCCTTTTCTTTTTAATATATATAACTATTTCAATCGTTATATAGTTGCTACTCTACTGTTAAGTTGTTTTAAAAGAAACTTTTGGCTGTATGGTATACACCAAAAGCTAAAGGGATTATTATGGAATTTAAGTGAATCATGAGTTATATCTTCACCAGAATGTCACATTGACTTACAAGATGTTCTGGTATCTCATTTGCTAATCACTCTTGGTTGAACAAGGTAACAGCTCAGGTGCTACCAGTGACATGACATTAAACTGTTCTTTTAAAGGCCACATTGGGTTGAAAATTTTTAACATGAATACTTGAAGCCAGTCAGGGGTCTTGATGGTAACTCTTTGTACTGCTACCTGGGATTCGTGCTTCCATGTGGATGGTGTGCCCAAGTAGAAAGGGTGACAACATTGTCTGTTTTACTTGCACATCTGCAGGAGGAAAACTGGTGTCTCAGAGGAAGCTATTGGCACTCTTTAGTGCAGGGGTGGGCAAACTACGGCCCGTGGGCCGGATCTGGCCCGTCAGGGCTCTGGATCCGGCCCACGGGATTGCCCCCCATGGTGCTGCAGGCCCCGCGCTGCTCTCAGAAGCAGCTGGCACCACGTCCCTGCGGCCTGGGGGATGGGAGGGGAGGGAGAAGAGGCAGAGGGCTCCATGCATTGCCCTTGCCTCCAGGCACCGCCCCCCCCCCAGCTCCCATTGGCCGGGAACAGGGAACCATGGCCAATGGGAGCTTCAGGGGAGGTACCTAGAGGTGCAGCAAGGGCAGCACGCAGAGCCCTGTGCCCGCGCCCCACCGGGGCCACGCAGGGACATGGTGCTGGCCGCTTCCCAGATCGGTGTGATGTGGGGCCAGGGCAGGAGGGCAGGCAGGCAGCCTGCCCTGGTGCACACCTCCGCCACCCTGGAGCCACCTTAGGTAAGCGGCGCTGGGCCGGAGCCTGAACCCCTCCTGCATCCTGCCCCCCAACTCCCTGCTCTGAGCCCCCTGCCTGCATCTCACACATCCCTTGCCCCTTAGCCCCCTGCCCTGAGGCCCCCGCCATACCCCGCACCCCGACCCCCTGCCCTGCTCCCATCCGCACATCTCCTGCACCCCTTCCCTGAGCCCCCTCCTGCCCTCCACACCCCAACCTCCTTCTCTGAGCCCCTTCATACACCCACATCCCTCCTCTGCCTCAATCCCTTACCCTGAACTTGTTCCTGCACACCGCACCTCCTCCCACACCCTGCACTCCCTCCTGCACCAGCCCTGCATACAACTTCCCCACCCAGATCTGGCCCTCGGCCCAAAAAGTTTGCCCACCCCTGCTCTAGTGATTGGAAGAAAAGGGCTGTAGTGGTGAAATGGGTACTATTAGAAAGAGGAGATAGGGTGTAAAGGGTTAAAATGGTAGTCTCCCAAACTGAACAGTTTGGAGCCTCAACACCAGTTTTGGGATTCAGAAGAGGCTCAGCAAGAATATAAAAAGAAAGCAAAACTTCTGTTAACATGCCATTTTGCACCCAGGTCTTACACACACAGCTTTTTGTGCAGAATTGGTATTTCCATAATTATTTTTTTAAAATGTTAACACAACAACTCTGCTTCAAAATTATGATTAAGAGGACCATATAATCAATTTTTAAGTGTTTAGCAGAGGAACCAACAAGCAACACAAGTATCGCTAACACAAACCATTTTATTCCAAAGACCACAAGAGGTCACTGCAGTCCAAAGACTGGGAAAATATCTAGTAGGCTATATTATAGTGCAGTTGCTTGCTCGTTTCTAATTAAGTGTTTAAATTACAATCCTCCTTATCTTAAGGTATTTAAAATCTGCCCGTAAAGTTTGTTCAGGGATTTTAACTTGCAGCTCCCTGAATTCTGAGTACTAGTTTCTTGATGCCTTTTTGTACTCCCAGAAGTTAAAAATGACTCAGTTTAGGTGAAAAGAAAAGGAGTACTTGTGGCACCTTAGAGACTAACAAATTTATTTGAGCTTAAGCTTTCATGAGCTACAGCTCACTTCATCGGATTCCACTGAATGCATCCGACGAAGTGAGCTGTAGCTCACGAAAGCTTATGCTCAAATAAATTGGTTAGTCTCTAAGGTGCCACAAGTACTCCTTTTCTTTTTGTGAATACAGACCAACATGGCTGCTACTCTGAAACCTGTATATACGTATGAGTAGGGTCCGACAATGTAAATCAACAATCCCTGTCTATGCTGTATTCTAATCATTCAGAGGTCAAAAGAAGATCCTATCATATACATGAATTGTAAACATGGGATATCTCAATAATCATCTTTCTTTAAAATGTACTGTGAATGGTGGAGGAACAAGCCATTGGCCTTACGTTAATTCGTATAACTAAGTTATATCTGAAACCTGTCAGTTTAGGTGGACAGCCTAATGTGACAAGATTCTGGCTCTGTCTCTTGCATTCCCACAAGATTAGGAGCTACAATTACACTGAAGTTTTTCATAATACCAGTCTATTTATAAGACTTTTTAAAGCTAAAACCTTGTGTAATTATTAGATAAAAATACAATGGCCTTCCAATAATAATTTCTTGATTTGCTATGTAGAGCCACCATTTCAAATCAACCGAGAACAGCCCACTGAACATGAGCTCAGAAGTTTCTAAGTAAGCAGTGTCCTTTGGTGCAGTGTGTGGAGCCAACCCTCTAGTTGGGACTCAAGAGTGTAAAATGCCGGTCCAAAATGATATGCTGTTAAAAGTGGCTTTACAGCACCCATTACCAGAAGAGTAAGCTGTTGGGCAGGAGCGCATTTCAAGAAAGACCCCAAACTCTCCTCCATTTCCTTCTGTAGCTGCTGGTAAAGACTCAGGAGCTCAAAATTGTCTCAAAGACATAAATCTTCAGAATTAACATAATGGAATTTATATGCATAGTCACAATGCTCAGAGCATGAGATTGCAAAATTAATGTTTTCTGAATTAGCCTCCTACATGCTGAGCAACATTTTTCAGCATTAACAGTGAAAGTAATACTGCATTTTAGAAAACAGACAGGAAAGCCATTATAAAATATCCTCAGACACCACTCTGACTTAATATTCATGCCTGACTGGATTAATGTAAGATTTTTGGAGTGTTTATGCATGATACTTATTGGAACCATAGTAGATTTTCTTAGCTCTCTAGGATCCCCTACTTCCTTGACCGCCTCCTCCCTCCCCCGACAACAGCCTTGTGTTACAACCTTTCCTTCTGTTAGGATGTGGTTTTTAACAATTAAAGTTAAGATTTTTTCAGTTATTTTTAGTAAAAGTCACGGACAGGTCGTGGACAATAAACAAGAATTCATAGAAGCCCACAACCTGTCTCTGAGTTTTACTAAAAAATACGAGGGGATGGGGGGAAAAAGGACTGATGATCCCAGCCCACGGCACAGCTGCAGGGGCTGAAGCCGAAGAAGTCACAGAGGTTTGTTAAAGTCACCGAATCTGTGACCTCCATGACTAAATCATATCCTTATTAATGATACATTAATTTGGCAAGAGAGGAGGGGTGTGTGTGTGTGTGGGGTGATGTTTCCTTGGAGATACAAGGTGCTTTTCTCCCCACAATACAAGGCGTCAGGACACTCAATTGCCTCTCAATGATTCCCAGTTCACACTGACAAGGAAACGATACCAGAATTCTGATCCTCCATTAGTTATTCTTAAAATGTGAACTTTCAAAAACCCCTCATATAGTTCCTCAGATTCTTTTTCCAACCATCAACCCCCAATTAAACTGTCAATGAATCTCAGAAAAGATATTTCCCTAAAGAGTAGTTTACTCAAATTCACAGCACTCACAGTGAACAAGGGTCCTCTTCAGTTAGGTCTGATAAATACACATTTGCAAAGTGTATGAACAACATCCCTATGGCTTGTTTGGACGTATCTAAAAACCTGTATAAAATAAAAAGGATTGGATTTTGAAAAGTACTTACATTAAACAATCAAAATATAGTAGAACCTTGCTAATTCATACTAATTAGTCAGAGCCCAGTACTAATTATGGACTTTTTCAAATTACCAAGTCATAACACATTAATTTCTGACAAAGTGCAGTTTTAAATTTGTACTTTGTAATGTACCTGTTCTGAATAATATGAAACTTCACTATCACCTCCTTCTGTTATAATTTAAGCAGTGGGGAGAGGCTGCTAGTATTTTGTGTAGATTACAGAATAGCATTACAGTAACAGTAAAGAGATTAATAGAATTTTATAAACAAATATAGCACAGTCTTGCAAGAAATATTTTTTTATTTTTTATTTATGCATTTATAGCAGGTTTGTGGCAGAGCGAGGAATACAATTCAGATCATCTGGCCATTAGTTCTGCACTTTAACAGCTAGATAATGCTCCCTTCATCTAAAGTCTAGTTTATTAAAAAGCTGATGTTGATATTTTAGCCTGGAAGTAAATGGCTATACTGAATGTCAATTAATTTACAATATCTTCCATTGTTGTATGCAGTGTTGTTGTAGCCATGTTGATCCCAGGATATTAGAGAGCCAAGATGGGTGAGGTAATATTTTTTTTTATTGAACCAACTTCTGATGGCGAGAGTGCCAACCTTTCGAGTTTACACAGAGCTCTTCCTCCTGAAAAGGTAACTTGAAGAACAAGGAACTTCTTTTGCTCACCATTTCATTCAGCAGCAGTTCTTATTCCCTATTTATTTAAAATAAAATATAGTCCAACAGAAGCTTTGCAATGAAGACAGTGTTTGTTTCTATATAGTACTTGTACAGGATGTGTGTGTTGCTGTTACTTTCTCCTCCTCTAGCAAGGAGTCAGCAGCACAGGTAGGAGCAGAAAATAAAAACATGCTCAACTGCCTTCTAACACCTGCACTTTCCTCCCACCCCACCACCTCCAAATAAATCAAACAGACTGGCCATTAATAGCGAGAGAAGGTGGGTGAAGTAATATCTTTTATTGGACCAACTTCTTTTGGTGATAGACAAGCTTTCAAGCTTACAGAGAGCTCTTCTTCCTCGAAAGCTTGTCTCGTCCACCAACAGAAGCTGGCTCAATAAAAGATATTACCTCATCCACCTTGTCTCAATTAAATTACAATGCAAGTTATACATCAAATATTACTGCCAAGTAGCAAACTAATTGAGAAAAAAGATCCCATCACTATGGAAAGTTTTAAAAATACGACTCCTTTACACTAGATACAGACTATGTCAGTGAGTCCAGATCAAGAACATTCTCTTTTCTTCTGCACAAAATTAGAGGGGTCAGTACACATTTTATTCACATCACGAAGTATGGGAAACATGTATCAAAACAGTGCATCTGGATGAGCTCTGTTCTCTCCTTTTGTTACTTAATATTTTTCTCCTTTTCTTTCATTGTCTATTGTTTCCTTTGCTGGCTTTTTGCATTAATTCAAAAAAATTTCTCCTTTTTAAAGACCAACACAGTGTTCTTGCCCTGTATTCTTGTCCCCTTCCTGGTTTTCTTGTCCCTTAGCTCTATTCTCTCATCTTCAGCACCAGATGCAGAGAGTTGAATGTAGGAACTGAGAAAACAGCAAGTTATCTACCTCATCAGCACCAACAAGTACCACACACATCAGCTGGGAAGTTTAGGAACTAGATGTTGTGTTTTAAAAATAGAAAACTACTTGCTGAGGGGCACCGACTAGGAATTTCAGCTCTAGATTAATTTCTAGTATGTGGGAAGCAAAGAGTTTTAGATTTTCAATGACTTTAAAGTTTAGGATTGGTCACTGGAAACAATATTTTAAAGTGCTGAAGCTCATTGCAATTCCTAATTTCTAGAACAATAGCACCTGATTCACATCAGCCTCAGCTGATACCAAACATTAAGGGAGATCAAGCTTACTTCATTATGAGATAGAAACATCAGAAGATCCAATGAACACTAGGTTAATCAGGCCTCAAAGCCATAGTCTTCAGCCAGGAAGGCATAAACAGACTTCCACTTTTTTGACGCTTCCATCTTTTGTATGATCTTGGCTAGCAGCAGAACAGGTGGGAAGTCACATAGGAAAGACATTGCCAAGCTTTGTGAGAGGTCACTCACCATCTCATATGGTGCACAAAGAGGCCACAGGGGACTACTGCTGTTTCCAGATGCCAAGTGGTCACCAGGTCAAACTGATTTACAATGGTGACCTTGCATCTGGAAACTGAAATGAAGTGCCCTGTGGCCTATGCGCCTTCCTACCTTTTCCATTGTTCCTGAGAGAGGAGAGAGTATATAATAGAACCTTGATCTCCACAGCCAATGTGATAATGCAGAGGGGATTGCAGGAATTACTGGACAGGTCTTGTGTTCATTGATGCATGTCTGTGCATGAGATCAGCATTCCCAGTACGCTCCAACAAAACTGCATTTTCTTCCATGACACCACTTTTCCTTTATGGCCATCTTCATCTTCTATTAATATTCTGTTGAAAAGAGACCTTGTACATGACCGCATTCACCCTAAGGCCAGGCCTATGACCGACTTCTCTGACATTGTATGTTTGTTTTTATCATGAATCCAAAGTACTCCAAGAACAATATCATAGTGTGCTGATTTTTCAGGTCTCTCTGTACAAAGCCCTGATCAGTAAAACTGTCCAGGCAGAAATAAAATAGAATTTTCTTCTTCCTTAAAGCTGGTATTAATACTACATTGATCCTGGAAGAGACCTGGAAGCACTAGCCAGAAGAAGTGGTAATGATCAAAGTTAAACAAAACAGCGACATCCATATGCAAAAAGAAAGCTGCCTGTGGGGTAATGATTGAAGCTGAAAAACAGTGACATCCATATGCAGAAAGGAAGAGTTGCCTCTGGGATGTAAAAATGGGAATTTCTTTCTACAGTGTCTGGCAGAAGCCAGGATTGTAAGTCTACTTTTCTGATTACTCTGAATAGCCTCAACTTCCCATAAAGTTTCCCATTGTAGCAATAAGAGCTGGGGACTGATTTGCATGAGCATCTGATCTCAGTGATGAAGGCCCCATATACCTACATGAAAGATGTGTCCTGCTCTCTTTTTCAGCAAGACACCCTTATGTCATAGGATTTCTAGTTGAGGGCTCATACTTGCAATACTGCGCACCCATGTTAGTACTGCTTGTGAAAGCATGTGAGGGCACTTAGTGTGTTTAATGGAAGGGCCTGTACAGTAAGGAGGCCATAGTTCAGGCAAAAAATCTTCCCCCTTTAGAAACAGTGACTCCCTGACAATATGGGAGAATAGTCACTTGCCTGCAAGCCAGTTTTTCCCAATCTTGCCTGCCTCCTTTCTTGCTTGCGGGATGGAGGCAGAGGCAACCCTGCCTGGGCTGTGGAGACTGTGCCTGTGGGTACATTTACACTACAATGAAGATATGATATTGCAACTTGTACAGGCCCACCCAAGATTGATGTATCTAGATCAAAGCTAAGGCGCAGCAGAACAGGCTAGCCACTTGGATATGTACCCAGTCCTTGTACTCAGGAGGCTAGGCCCGCTGCTGCTCCAGCTTCCATGGCTACACTCCCATCGTTGTTCAAGCTAACTTTAATCTAGCTAGATTAAAGCTAGCTCAGGTATGCTTACACAAGATGCAGTCACACCTCCCAGCTGCAAAGCAGACATACCGTGCATCTCTCTTGGCCTCTCCAATCCACCCTAGCTTCTTTTGTGCCCAGACTGGGTTGTGGGGGGAACTGTATTCTTCCCACAGAGCTGGCCAACCTCCTCAACAAGACACTTGATTGGAGGGAGAGAGATGAAGCAGGAGGCCAAGATCTTTCCTTTTGCCAATGGTTTTCCCTTGGCCTAACTTATCTCCTGATGCCTGCAAAGACAACAGCTGTTGCAAATGCCTCCCAAGAAGAAGCAGCACTAAGAGGACAGTCTTTCCAAAGGCAAATGCAACCCCAAGACACTGCTGGAAATGAGATGGACAAGTTATTGAGTCAAAATATTATACAGAAATTTTAAATAGAAAGTTGACATTTCTCTTAGAAAAGCCCTGCAGCAGAATATCGGGCTGAGCCACATGTCACTGTGGAGGCAGACAAAACTGAAGGGAGCTTCAGTGGATATGACATTCCCCTGCTGCCAGTGAATGACAGATCTAGTTCTGTCCTCAAGCCGTAAGCAGGCTGAAGGAGCATACTAATGTATCTGGTGACCTTTGCACAATGAAGACTGATAAATAAGAAGGGGAAATTATATATAAGGAACACACTACATTCATTTTCAGAAGGGAAATCATGATCCTTTGGATGTAGGTTCCACCAGGTATATCTTACTTACTGAAGTCAAACTATTCCCATGCTGGCTGATGGAGAGGACCAGACTGGCTTCTTTCAATCATAACTCATCTGAAGTTTGCTTTAAGTCAGTATTTCATAGGCAACCAAATAATGAGTTAAAACTCTACAAAACAGTTCTCCAGGATCATATGATGAAACAAATAGCATATAAAATAGAGAATTTATTACCAACTTCAACTCCTGAATAGCTGCATGTTGATCATTGGATCAAACAGTGAAGTTACACAAGATAATGTTAACGTCTTCAAATTAAATCTGATGCTCACACAAGAGCTGAGAATTGCAGTTACATGTAATGTAGCTAGAAAATTTACTCTAACAACAAGCTGCAAGGAATTTACTTTCAACCAGTGTCAACTTCTTTCATGAAGATCAACTAGGTTCCCTAAATTGGCCAATCTTGGTGTTCATTTTAGATAGTTTTGTCTGGCATATGCTAAAAGTGAAACTGTTTACACTAGGTAATATATGTATTCAGAATGGTTGGGCCACATTTTTAAGCTTGGGTGCCAAAAAATATCTGGGACCTAATGTTTAAAGGTGTAACCTTAGCTGTTTTCAAACAGCAGTTGTTTCTGCTCAGTACCACTGAAAAGCCAGGTCCAGGTACTTATTTAGATTTCAATTTACAAAAAGGTACCTTACAAAATAGTTCTATTTAGGTGCCTAAACAAATTTTTTAGCATCCAAGTTTGAAAATTTGGCCTGTAATTTAAGACCCCATTTACTTTTGAAAGACTTAGTATTTTTCCTGATATTTTTGTGGTTTAATTTCATTTTAAAGCCTTTTCTTTAAGAAATATTAGACATTTCAATAAATGAAAAAACAGATGACAAAGGAAAGACATTTTGGGGGTAATCTGAATAGTGTTTATATGAACCCGCACATCAGCTAAGAGTCCAAGTTTACAAAGCTCTGACAAGACATTCTGCTTTTCAACATTATGGGCCAAATTCTACCTTCAATTAAATACATGGATCCCAAAGCCTCAACAAGGATCTGCACAGGCATATTTTAGGGAAGATTTAGTTTGGTGTACAGAAAAGGGAGTAAAACAGCTACTTTAAAAACGATACCTCAAGCTTTCACACAAATATTTTTTGAATCTTTAGCATTTAGAAGAAGATTTCTAAAGGGGTATGTAGTAAGACAGAACGAACAGGAAAAACATACAGTAAAATAATGACTGGAATACTTGTGGCACCTTAGAGACTAACAAATTTATTAGAGCATAAGCTTTTGTGGGCTACAGCCCACTTCATCAGATGCATAGAATGGAACATATAGCAAGAAGATATATACATATATACACACACACACGTACAGTTAAGTTGGAAGTTGCCATACAAACTGTGAGAGGCTAATTAGTTAAGATGAGCTATTATCAGCAGGAGAAAAAAAACTGTTGTAGTGATAATCAAGATGGCCCATTTAGATAGTTGACAAGAAGGTGTAAGGATACTTAACTTAGGGAAATAGATTCAATATGTGTAATGACCCAGCCACTCCCAGTCTCTATTCAAACCCAAGTTAATGGTATCAAGTTTGCATATTAATTCAAGCTCAGCAGTTTCTCGCTGGACTCTGTTTTTGAAGCTTTTCTGTTGCAAAATTTCCACCCTTAAATCTTTTACTGAGTGGCCAGAGAGGCTGAAGTGTTCTCTTACCAGTTTTTGAATGTTATGATTCCTGATGTCAGATTTGCGTCCATCATTCCTCATGTATTCCCTTAAGTCTGACTATTAAAGTGCTTTCTCATATTATACATTATATGCAAGTGATCATTCTTTCATTTTCCATGAGCTGAACATCTAGGATATAAAAAAACATTCTAGGAGCTATTAAAGACTTACCATATCCTCCAAGGACGTCTTTCATGCTTTGGTTCTCTGAAGCGTTTTACTGAAAGAAAATTGAAGACAATCAGTGATTCCCAATGTAACAAAAATAAAAAATTAAGAAGTAGATCAGCATATGGAGGTGTAATATTAATTTATAGTATTGAAGTTCTTTATTCAGAAACATGCTTCAACATATCAAACTCCTAGGGACAGCCACATAAAGAGCAATTGGTTCATGGAGGATAGGTACATCAATGGCTATTATCCAAAATGGTCAGGGACGCAACCTCATATGCTGGGTGTCCTAAACATCTGACTGCCAGAATCTGGGACTGGACGACAGGGAATGGATCACTCAATAAATGCCCTATTCTGTTTATTTCCTTTGAAGCATCAGGAACTGTCCACTCTAAGACAACAGGATATGGGCTAGAAAGACCACTGGTCTGATCCAGAACGGCTATTCTTATGTTCTAAGCTATCGACTTCTTTTTTCAGTTGCAAGGTTTTCTCTACTTTGATAATCAACTATTACAGATTTTTATCATGTGCAATTACTTAGATTCATAGATATTAAGGTCAGAAGGAACCATTATGATCATCTAGTCTGACCTCCTGCACAACAGTCCACAGAGTCTCACCCACCCACCTCTGCGATAAACCTCTCACCTATGTCTGAGCTACTGAAGTCCTCAAACCATGGTTTAAAGACTTCAAGGAAAAGAGAATCCTCCAGTAAGTGACCCATGCCCCAGAGGAAGGCGAAAAACCTCCAAGGCCTCTTCCAATCTGCCCTGGAGGAAAATTCCTTCCTGATCCCAAATATGGTGATCAGCTGAACCCTGAGCATCTGAGCAAGATTCACCAGCCAGATACCCAGGAAAGAATTCTCTGTAGTAACTCAGATCCCACCCCATCTAACATCCCATCACAGGCCATTGGGCCTATTTACTATGAATAGTTAAAGCTCAATTAATTGCCAAAATCATGTGATCCCATCATACCATCTCTTCCATAAACTTATCGAGTTTAATCTTCAAGCCAGATAGGTCTTTTGCCCCCACTGTTTCCCTTGGAAGGCTATTCCAAAAGTTCACTCCTCTGATGATTAGAAACCTTCGTCTAATTTCAAGTCTAAACTTCCCGATGACTAGTTTATGTCCATTTGTTCTTTTGTCCACACTGGTACTGAGCTTAAATAATTCCTCTCCCTCTCTGGAATTTATCCCTCTGATATACTTATAGAGAGCAATCATATCTCCACTCAACCTTCTTTTGGTTAGGCTAAACAAGCCAAGCTCCTTGAGTCTCCTTTCATAAGCCAGGTTTTCCATTCCTTGGATCATCCGAGTAGCCCTTCTCTGTACCTGTTCCAGTTTGAATTCATCCTTCTTAAACATGGGAGACCAGAACTGCACAGAGTATTCCAGATGAGGTCTCACAAATGCCTTGTATAATGGTACTAAAACCTCCTTATCTCTACTAGAAATACCTCGCCTGATGCATCCCAAGACTGCATTAGCTTTTTTCACAGCCATATCACTTATTTTCATCATCCTGGTGTCCTTAGTTATGGTCATTCATCCAGCAAATAATAATCCTTAATCTAAGGTATCTTGGCTGGTTCGGAAAACACAAAACTTAATGCAGTTGACTTCTTCTGCCCCTTGCTACTTTGAAATAAATAAGTCAATGTATGCAGTATAAAGCATAGCTGTGCAGAACAAAGTGTTTAAATTGACAAGACTAGAAACAGAAAGCATAAGAATTAGTATAATTCACAGGGCAAAGGCAGTCTACTCCTTGCTTGACGAAGTGTACTTTTATGGCTGGATAGTTTTGATGATCTTTGTGTAGCTTGCGTTACTCAAAATTAAAGCAAAAAGCAAAACGTGCTTTCACATCAGACAAGTCCTACACAAAAGAGAGCATTTTAGTGCCATTTACTTCCTACTTATAAAAAATCAAGTATTGAGTGATGCCAATTATATAAGCCTACAAAAATAAACACGAAGGTAAATCGTTCACCCCTTGCACAATCTGTAATGCAATCAATAAGTGCTCTTCTGCTGTAACCTTGAATTACTAATTTGTTATGTGTGTCTAGATCAGTGTTTCTCAAATGCAGCCACCATGGCTGCATATGTACACCAGGGGCATTTCTTGCAACCACAGCCTCCTGGGCAGTGATGGGGAAGGGGGAAGCAGTGGTCCCTCCCCCAGGGCCACCAGCAGGGGTTGGACCCTCCTGCCCTGAGACAAATGCTGGAGGAGCCAGCAGGTAGTGAGTTCCCCACCTTCCTCAGGACAGTAGGGTTGGGCTCCAGCCCTGGAGTGGTGGGCAGCAGGCTCTGGCCACAGAGCTCCAACCCCTGGGTGAGGGGCTCACCTCCCCACATCGCCCTTGGCCCCCACCAGCCCATCATGCGTTCCCCCTCGTCCCCTATTTCCCCCCTACCGACCTTCCCATCCAAAGCTTAATTTGTCCCCAGGCTTGCCAGGACTAAGTCAGTCTGCTGCTGTGAAAAGTGATATTTGTATGTTTGTTAATATCACTTTTCACAGCAGCAGACTTACTAGTGAGCAAGTCTTTTAAAAAGAGCAACCAAAAAAGCAAAACAAACAATAACAAAAAACACAAGAACCTGCAGAGCACCTTATTTGTGTTTCTATTCTGTTTAGGTCCCGTAAAGAACAGAGACAACTGTACAGTATTCTTATTATTGAGTCTGCAAAAAGATTTAATAAATTACAAAGATTTGGACGCGTGTATGTGCATATTTATTTGTTTTTCCTGAAGTTAAATATTTCAGGAAAAATGATCAGCAGGGCTCCCAGCAAGAGTTGGTGGTCACACTTTGAGGCCACCAAAAATTCTGTTGCAAGAACCACTGGTTCTAGATACTACAGATGTCAGAGATAGATACAGCACACCCAGCAGCAGTGAATGATGGTGTGAGAGGAGAATAGAAGGAATTAGTCAAGCTTTGTTACTTAGAGAGATCGATTGTGGGGAAGGAAATGGAGGTGACTGGAAGATAATGGATCATTTTAGTTAGATTTAGAGAGTCAGTCAGTCACTCTGTTAGCTAATAAAGCAGAAAATAGCAAGTTAACACATTAAGGGTAAAGTCTCAGATAAAGCAAGGAAATTTTGATTTAGTCTACCATAGTGCAAAATTCACCTCACAAATAGGACTCCCACATGGAGACCATATGTATTGCAATACTTAGATACAAGAGGGTTATGCGAAGATGCCATCAATATCCTGGCTAGCCAGATTGCTATTGCATGTCAAAGTCTAGGAATCAAACAACCCTAATGCATGGAAATATTGGAAACAAACTTCACATTTCATTTTTTAAAAATAAACTATACTAGGGTATTTTTAGTGGTATGCTATGGATTTAAATTAGAACTAAAACACAAATGACTTTGCTAGGTTAGGTTTGTTTGCATAACTCATTCACAAATTTCAGGGATTTGCACTGGGTTTCTGGAAAATGAGGGAGGTGTTTAAAAAAAAAAATTGTATGCCTCTCAGGTTATCTGATATTAACCTGCCTACATGCCAGGAGTTAAATTAAAGGAGGCTATAGAGGGGGGAACCCACAGTTCTCCCATTTAGGGCAGCCTCTGGTATACATCTTCAAATTTGCGAGATGCTACTTTCAGGTGCCAGCAAACTTAACAGGATTTGTTTTGCCAAGGCTGAGATCATAAAAGACCGTAAGCAGCTAAAATAGTTCCCCTGGCAGCAAAGGAGAGGGAACTGGTCACTGGGATACAAGGCTGACATACAGACTAGGAGAAAAATAGGAGCTGCAGGCAGGTAGTCTTTAAGCAGGGTCTTAGCATCTAGTCCTAAAAGGATAGGTAAGATCCATTCAGTTAGGCCTCAGTTATTTGTAGCCTTTCCTCTGTATGCTTTGTACCTCTGAGGAATGAATAAGTAAGGCTACAATTCTGTCACGGATTCCATGACTTTCCAGAACCTCTGTGACTTCTTCTCGGTCAGCCCCGGGCCCGCCGGAACAGCTGACCAGCAGCCAGCCCCAGGGCTACTGGAACAGCAGTCGGAGTTGAATCAGCTCCTCCCAGAGGCTGGAGCAGCAGCAAGCCCCCTCACTCCCCAGGTATTTTTAAAAAAAAGTCAGGGACAGGTTGCGTGCTTCTGTGAATTTTTGTTTATTGTCCGCGACCTGTCCCTGACTTTTACTAAAAATACCTGTGACAGAAGATGAAAATACAGTTATCTCCCTTTTCGTAATGGTTGTTCTTTGAGATGTGTTGCTCATGTCCATTCCATTCTAGGTGTTTGCGCACCCACATGCACAGTTGTCAGAGATTTTTGCCTTAGCGGTATCCAGAGGGTCAGCTGTGGCGCCCCTGAGTGCTGTGCTCATGTGCTGGCATATTAGGCGCTTCCGAACCTACGTCTTCTCAGTTCCTTCTTGCTGGCAACTCCGAAAGAGGGGTAGGAGGGTGGGTAACAGAATGGACATGAGCAACACATCTTGAACAACAACAGTTAGGAAAAGGTAGGTAACTTTTTTCTTCTTCGAGTGCTTGCTCCTGTTGATTCCATTCTAGATGACTTGCAAACAGTATCCTCGGAGAGGGGGCGTGGAGGTCATAGTCTAGCAGCTTGCAGCACTGCTCTAACAAAGCCAGGATCGTCCTGGGTCTGCTGGGTAACTGTGTAATGGGACGTAAACGTGCAGACGGACAACCAGGTGGCTGTCCTGCAAATGTCCTGGATAGGCACCTAGGCTTGGAAAGCTGCTGCAGAGGCTTGCGCCGTGGTTGAGTGGGTGGTTACAATTGCCAGGGGTGGCACTTTTGCCTGATTGAAGCAGCAGTGAATGCAGACAGTGATCCAAGAAGAAATTCTTTGAGTGGACACCAGACGACTTTTTATCCTGTCAGCCACCGTAGTAACAACTGTGTCGACTTGCAGAATGGCTTGGTCCTTTCAGTGTAGAAGGCTAGTGCTCTCCTGACGCCTAGGGGATGCAACCTACACTCCTCCTCCAACTTATGCAGCTTTGGGGAAGAAAAAAAAAAAGACAGGTATCTAAATGTCCTGGCCCCTATGAAACTGAGACCACCTTGGGCAGGAAAACTGGATGTGGCTGCAGCTGGACCTTGTTTTTGTAAAAGACGACATGGGGGGATTTCCGAGGTAAGCGCAATAATCTCAGAGACCCGGTGGGTGGATTGCAATCAGAAACGCCACCTTCTAGGGAAGGAGAAGGAGAGAGCAGGAAACCAGAGATTCGAGGGGCGGGGGGAAGGAGGTCCAGTGAGCCGTGACAGCACAAGATTCAGGCCCCATGGAGGAATGGGGTTCCTGATGTGAGGGCAGAGGCACACAAGGCCCTTGAGGAACCTGGCAGTCATGTCCTGGGTGAAAAGACAGTTACCTTTTCTGTAACTAGTGTTCTTCGAGATATTGTGGAATAGACATGAGCAACACATCTCTAAGAACACCAGTTACAGAAAAAGTAACTGTCTTTTCTTCTTCGAGTGATTGCTCATGTGTATTCCACAATAGGTGATTCCAAGCTATATCTGTTGGAGGTGGGTAGGAGTTCACAAATTCTCGGGATGGAGTACAGCCCTGCTGAACCTGGCATCATCCTGATTTGGGAGATGATCTCATAGTGCGAGGTGAACGTGTGAACCAAAGACCACGTGGCAGCCTTACAAATGTCCTGGATGGGGACGTGGGCCAAGAAGGCAGCTGATGTGGCTTGCGCTCGAGTCGAGTGTGCTTTCACAATCAGTGGCGGGGGGATACCCTCCAGATCTTAACAGGTACGGATGCACGAAGTGATCCGGTTTGAGAGCCACTGAGTGGAGACCGACATCTCATGTGCTCAGCTGAGGTGATGAACCGTTGCGAGAACTTTCTGAATGGCTTGGTCTGCTCGAGGTAGAGAGCCAGAGCTTGTCGTGCATCAAGCATGTGGAGACGGCGCTCCGCACTGGATGCATGGGACATGGGGCAGAGGACCAGTAGAAAAATGTCCTGACCTGTGTGATAGACGGAGACCACCTTCGGGAGGAACGCTGGGTGTGGGCAGAGTTGGACCCTGTCCTTATGAAAAACTGCGTATGGAGGCTCGGAGATCAGGACCCTGAGCTTCGAGACCCGCCTGGCCGACGTGATCGCGACCCGGAAGGTCACTTTCCACAAGAGTGGGACCAGGAGCACGTGGCTAGCAGCTCAAACAGGGACCCCGTGAGACGAGCCAACACCAGGTTCAGGTCCCACTGAGGGACCGGGGGCCTAGCATATGGAAAAAGATGGTCCAACCCCCTTGAGGAACCAGCCAGTCATAGCATGGAAGAATACCGTGTGACCCTGCACTGGTGGATGGAAGGCCAATATGGCTGCCAGGTGCACCTTGACTGATGAGGGTGCCAGGCCCTGGGCTCTAAGGTGGAGAAGGTAGTCCAGGATAAAATGGATTAGGGTGGCCACCGGGGAAACGCTACGCTCATCCACCTATCTGGAGAATTGGGACCACTTTGCCAAGTAGGCATGGCGTGTGGAGGGCCACCTGCTTTCTAGGAGGATGCATTGAACCTCTTCTGAGCACGTCCTTTCCTCCCTACCTAACCACTGAGCAGCCACACTGTGAGGTGGAGAGCAACTAGGTTGGGGTGGAGGAGGTGGCCCCGGTCCTTGGAGAGCAGGTCCGGGCGGAACGGCAACAGCCACGGTGGAGCAACCGCCAGGCCTGTGAGGGTTCCGTACCAATGTTGCCTGGGCCATGCCAGAGCGATCAGGAGGACCCGGACCTCGTCTGTCTTTACTTTTTCCAGGACCTTGCTAATCAATGGGAACCGGGGGGAAGGCATAGAGAAACTGGCCTGACCAGGACAGGAGGAAGGCACCAGAGATAGCACCCCATCCCAGTCCCCCCCCCGGAACAGAACAGGGGACAGCATATGAAGATTACCTTTGCCCTGTCCTGCGTACTCTGTGAAGGTGTACAACAGAGCTCCCAACCATGGGAGCAGAAAAGCGTCTGACAGCGAGCCTTTGGTCGATCCCCAAATCAAGCATTTCCTGTTCTACCTGGACGCGAGCAGGTCCACCTGAGGAGTCTCCCATCTCTGGAAGATGATGCTGACCACTCCTGGATGGAGGGACCACTCGTTGCGAGATGAAAAGGTCCTGCTGAGGTGATCTGCCAAAGCGTTCCTGGCCCCGGGGAGGTGTGCAGCTATGAGATGGATGTTGTTTTCTATACAGAAGTTCCAGAGCCTGAGGGCTTTCTAGCAAAGGGTAGATGATTTGGCTCTGCTCTGCTTGTTGATATAGTACATAGCTGCTGTATTGTCCACAAGGACCTGGACCACCCTGCTTTTTATGTGAGGTAGGAAGGTTTGGCAGGCCAGGTGAACCGCTCTGAGCTCCCTGGTGTTGATGTGTAGGGAGCGGTGCTAGTGGGCCCGTCAACTTCGACCATTTCTTCAGTGCTGGCAGGGGGGGAAGGGTTCTGGGCGGATTCTGGTGCTGGCGGTGCGCTGCGCACCGATGCCCAAGTGCCGGGTGTGGAGTCCAATCGAGAGAGCTCCGAGGCAGGATGATGAGCAGCCTCCATGGGGAGGGCCCTCACACAAATATCTCATTCCTTTTCAGTTCGAGGGCAAAAGTTTTTGCAGATCCTGCATTTGTCCTTTCTGTGGGAGTCCCCCAAACACTTTAAACAGCTGTCGTGGGGGTCACTAATAGGCATTAGCTGGCTGCATGATGAGCATGGCTTAAAGACTAGGGAACATGGCATGCTCTGCTCAGAGGTGAAGTCCCAGCCGGGACTCTAACTCTCAAACTACTACTCTAACACTTAACTTAATGGTCTAAGTACCTAACAACTAAAAACAAAGGAGATGGAACAATGGATTGTAAGAACCATTAACACTCTTGTGATGCAAGACAAGGCGTTCCGATCAACCGACAAGGGTGGTAAGAAGGAACTGAGAAGGTGTAGGGTCATGAGTGCCTAATATAACAGCGCATGAGTGCGACACTCAAGGGGGTGCCACAGTCAACCCGATAGATACCGCTAAGGCAAAAATCTCTGATGACTGTGCACGGGGGCACGCACACACCTAGAATGGAATCGACATGAGTAACCACTCAAAGAAGAACTTAACCTTATGAATAAGTAATGCTTTGTTTCGAAGGCAGTTTGTGTACTTGCAAATGGATGCTGCCAAGGGCTCCTGAAGGGAAACTCTTACAGGTGCCAAAACCAAATTGGACCTGTGTGATTAACATGGTTGGGAACCAGGGCGCTGCAGCCCAGAGATTCAGTCCTAGAGTGCCTGGACTGTGTGATTTCACCTTTAGTGAGGTGCAGGAAGCCAGGCCTGTCACCTAAGGGATGCATTTGAGAAATAATAGAAGGGGTCCTAGCCACAGTTGGCCCTGTAGCTGTGACAGTGTCCAATCAATGATAACCACTGAGATTCCACTGGGTATATCATATATGCTACGTCAAGAAGAGTGCTAATGTTGTGTCAATATTCAAAAAGGCCAAGTCTATTGATGCTGATGACTATTGGTTGGTTACCTGACATCAATCCAAGGCAAAATAAGGGAAAAGCTGATACAAGATTCGATTAATAAAAAATATGAATCAATCATAGAATCATAGATTTTAAGGTATATTTAATTCCAACTGACAGTTTTCTGGAAAATAGATCTTGTCAAACAAACCTGATGTACTTCTTTGAAGTGCAAAAGTAACTGCATTGATGTAATATTGACTTTTGTAAGGCATCTGACTTAGTACCACACAACATTTAATTAAAATATTAGCACTATACAAGATCAGTCAAGCACATGTTAAATGTATTAAGAACTGGCTAAACAGATCTCAAGAAGTAGTCAATGGGGAATCACTGAATGGGGGGGTGTTTCTATTGGCGTTCCACAGGGACTGATACCAGGTCCGATGCTAATCAACATTTTCATCATGACCTGGAAGTATAAAATCACTTAAGATTTGCACATCATACAGATTGGCTGAATGGCAAATAATGAGGAAAGGGAAGTCTCATAGAATTATCTGGATTGCTTGGTAAACTGAGCCCAAACATTTAATACAGCCAAATGCAAGGTACATCTAGGAACAAAAATGCAGGCCATACCTACAGAATGGTGATTGTGTCCTGGAAAGTAGTGAATAAAAAGGATTGTGGGATCATAGAAGACAAGCAACTCAACATGAGTTCCCTGTGCGATGCTGTAGCAAAAAGGGTTAAATGTGATCCTTGTATAAACAGAGGGAGATTTTCTCTTTGCATACAGCACTGGTGAGATGGCTCCTGGAATACTGTGTACAGTTCTGGCATTCACATATTTTAAAGGATGTTGAAAAATTAGAGAAGGTCCAAGAAAAAGCCACAAAAATGGCTCAAGAATTGCGGAAAATGCCATACAGTGAGACAAACTGACTGGTGACGATTACAGTCAATAAGTACCTTCATGAGGAGGAAATACTGGGTGCTAAAGGGCTCTTCAATCTAGCCAAGAAAAGCATAGCAAGAACCAGTGGCTGGAAGCTGAAGGCAGATAAAGTCAAATTAGAAATAAGGCACAACTTTTAAGTGAGGACAATTATTGATTGGAACAAACTATCAAGGGAAGTGGTGGATTCTCCATATCTTAATGTCTTTAAATCAAAACTCAATGCTTTTCTGGAAGGTATGCATCAGTCAGGTACAAGTTCAGCTGTCATTTAGCTGTAGGTCAGACAGTACGCCAGTATGTTGAAATAGGCTGCCATTTCTAAAGCCTAGAGAAACAAGGTTAATCAAACAATAATGCATGCAGATCTTTTCCATGCTTTTATAGCTTAGGAACTATTGAAAGAGTGCTGGTTTATGATCCAACAATATCCACCTCATGTAAAATTTCCTGTACATTAAGAACCACCATACAGTAAGATGCTCAAGTTTGTAACCTCATGTCTTTGAAATAATTTACAAATATAGTTTCTAGAGGTGAAGAGTCAGGATTTCATACTTGGATTAAAACTAGCAATTTGCTATCCTCTTTCAGAATTTTTACAACTTGTCATAGCAGAGTGCTAAACTATATTGACCTCCCTGTAATATCACCATTAAGTTAAGAATTGACAAGAAAAAATGAGTGAACATTTAGGCAGAAGGCAAAGTTTTAATAACAAGGTGTGCTAGTACAGAGTTCCATATGTGCAGAGCCAGCATTAATGTAAAACACTTGTTAAAAAGTGACATTCATCTAGGTTAACCAGTATGCTGTTAATAAAAAAGTCTTTTCAGAGCTATCATGGATTATGAAATCCAGTGTCACTTTTGTGAAATACCAGAAAGCCACAGCTAAAATAACTAAGCATGGACTATAAGAAACTTATTTTGAAGTTCGCAGAAAATTATTCCTTTTCTGCAAACATGAGGTAGAAATTATACTGATAAATGACTCATTTTGAAAACACTGTCCAACATTAGATTTTGATCCATTATTTTCATTATGGATTTTTGAACACTGTGTTGGGTAAAGCATCCAAAAGGAATCAATCCAACAGTGAGTATTTGATAAACATTTATTTGAGCTATATCAGCATCTTATCTGAGGGCAAAGACTGCAAGATAAGCATACTCCCGTTTGGTCACTGTCTTTTGAAAAATGTGCCATTTCATTTGAGTCAATATGGATCACAATGAAAAAGCTTACTTTGAAAACTTCTAGAGATTTAGTTTGTGGATTCATGTGTGGTGTACAGTATATTAAGCTACTAATTCACACAGTAAGAATTCTGGCCACAGATTTACTGGGGCAATCTAAATACTATTAATTTTAAAGTCTGCTAAACTGTTTAATCCATAATGGCTCATTTGAAGTCCAAGTGACCTGAGATTGGACATCTCAGACTCAGACTTTAAGGACAGAAGGGATTTATCATGATAATCTAATGTGACCTCCTGTGCATGGTAGGCCACACAACCCCACCCACCCACTCCTGTAACAGGACCATAACCTCTAGCTGTGTTACTGAAGTCCTTAAATATTGATTTAAAAACCTCAAGTTACACAGAATCCACTATTTACTCTAGTTTAAACCTGTAAGTGACCTGTGCCCTAAACTGCAGAGGAAGGTAAAAATCTCCCCAGAAGGTCTGTCAATCTGACCTGAGAGAAAATTCCTTCCTGACCCCAAACATGATGATTAGCTAGACCTTAAGCACATGGGCGAGGCCCACCAGACACATACCTGGCAAACAATTCTTTGTAGTAACTCAGAATCCGCCCCATCTAGTATCCCATCTCCAGCCATTGAACATATCTGTTAATAGCAGTTGTGGATGGGGCATATGCCATTGTAGACAATCTCATCAGACCTTCCCCCCTATAAATTTATATCAAGAACACTCTTGAAAAAAAGTTAGATTTTTTGCTCCTACTATTCCCCGTTGAAAATTGTTCCAGAATTTCACTTATCTGATGGTTAGAAACCTTTGTCTAATTTCAAGCCTAAACTTATCAATAGCTAGTTTATAACTATCTGTTCTTGTGCCAGCATTGGCCCTTAACTTAAATAACTCCCCTCCCTTCCTGATGTCTATCCCTCTGATATATTTAGAGAGAGCAATCATATGTCACCTTGGCCTTCATTTTGTTAAGATAATCAAGCTGAACTCCTTAAGCCTCCTCTCATGAGGTAGGTTCTCCATTCTTCTGATCATCCTAGTAGCCTCTCTCTGTACCTGTTCCAGTTTGAATAAACCTTTCTTAAATAAAGAAAAGGAGTACTTGTGGCACCTTAGAGACTAACCTATTTATTTGAGCATAAGCTTTCGTGAGCTACAGCTCACTTCATCAGATGCATACTGTGGAAAATACAGAAGACGTTCTTATACACACAAACCATGAAAAAATGGGTGATTATCACTACAAAAGGTTTACTCTCTCCCCACCCCACTCTCCTGCTGGTAATAGCTTATCTAAAGTGATCATTCTCCTTACAATGTGTATGATAATCAAGGTGGTCCATTTCCAGCACAAATTCAGGTTTTCTCCCCATCCCACCCCACCCCCACACACAAACCCACTCTCCTGTTGGTAATAGCTTATCTAAAGTGATCACTCTCCTTACAGTGTGTATGATAATCAAGGTGGTCCATTTCCAGCACAAATCCAGGGTTTAACAAGAACATCTGAGGAAGGGGGGAGGGTAGGAAAAAACAAGGGGAAATAGGTTACCTTGCATAATGACTTGGCCACTCCCAGTCTCTATTCAAGCCTAAGTTAATTGTATCCAATTTGCAAATGAATTCCAATTCAGCAGTCTCTCGCCGGAGCCTGGAATTTGAAGTTTTTCTGTTGTAATATCGCAACTTTCATGTCTGTAATCGCGTGACCAGAGAGATTGAAGTGTTCTCCGACTGGTTTATGAATGTTATAATTCTTGACATCTGATTTGTGTCCATTTATTCTTTTACGTACATTTGGGGACAATGTATACCTTCAAATCAGCGGCACTGCTATGGGTACCCGCATGGCCCCAGTATGCCAACATTTTTATGGCTGACTTAGAACAACGCTTCCTCAGCTCTCGTCCCCTAACGCCCCTACTCTACTTGCGCTATATTGATGACATCTTCATCATCTGGACCTATGGAAAAGAAGCCCTTGAGGAATTCCACCATGATTTCAACAATTCCCATCCCACCATCAACCTCAGCCTGGTCCAGTCCACACAAGAGATCCACTTCCTGGACACTACAGTGCTAATAAATGATGGTCACGTAAACACCACCCTATACCGGAAACCTACTGACCGCTATTCCTACCTACATGTCTCCAGCTTTCACCCTGACCACACCACACGATCCATTGTCTACAACCAAGCTCTGCGATACAACCGCATTTGCTCCAACCCCTCAGACAGAGACAAACACCTACAAGATCTCTATCAAGCATTCTTACAACTACAATACCCACCTGCGGAAGTGAAGAAACAGATTGATAGAGCCAGAAGAGTTCCCAGAAGTCACCTACTACAGGACAGGCCTAACAAAGAAAATAACAGAACGCCACTAGCCGTCACCTTCAGCCCCCAACTAAAACCCCTCCAACGCATTATCAAGGATCTACAACCTATCCTGAAGGATGACCCAACACTCTCACAAATCTTGGGAGACAGGCCAGTCCTTGCCTACAGACAGCCCCCCAACCTGAAGCAACCACATACCACACAACAGAACCACTAACCCAGGAACCTATCCTTGCAACAAAGCCCGTTGCCAACTGTGCCCACATATCTATTCAGGGGACACCATCATAGGGCCTAATCACATCAGCCAAACTATCAGAAGCTCATTCACCTGCACATCTACCAATGTGACATATGCCATCATGTGCCAGCAATGCCCCTCTGCCACGTATACTGGTCAAACTGGACAGTCTCTACGTAAAAGAATAAAGGGACACAAATCAGATGTCAAAAATTATAACATTCAAAAACCAGTTGGAGAACACTTCAATCTCTTTGGTAGCTCGATTACAGACCTAAAAGTGGCAATTCTTCAACAAAAAAACTTCAAATCCAGACTCCAGCGAGAGATTGCTGAATTGGAATTCATTTGCAAATTGGATACAATTAACTTAGGCTTGAATAGAGACTGGGAGTGGCTAAGTCATTATGCAAGGTAACCTATTTCCCCTTGTTTTTTCCTATCCCCCGCCCCCTTCCTCAGACGTTCTTGTTAAACCCTGGATTTGTGCTGGAAATGGCCCACCGTGATTATCATACACATTGTAAGGAGAGTGATCACTTTAGATAAGCTATTACCAGCAGGAGAGTGGGGTGGGTGGAGAATAAACCTTTTGTAGTGATAATCACCCACTTTTTCATGGTTTGTGTGTATAAAAATGTCTTCTGTATTTTCCACAGTATGCATGTGATGAAGTGAGCTGTAGCTCATGAAAGCTTATGCTCAAATAAATTGGTTAGTCTCTAAGATGCCACAAGTACTCCTTTTCTTTTTACAAATACAGACTAACATGGCTGTTACTCTGAAACCTTTCTTAAATGTGGGAAGTCAGAACTGCACACAGTATGCTGGATGAGGTCTCACCAGTGCCTTGCACAATGGTGGTAACACTTCACTATCTCTACTGGAAATACCTTGCTTGATGCATCCTAGGATTGCATTAGCCTTTTTCATGGACATATCAAATTTGTGGCTCAGACATTTTGTGATTGACCCACACACCCAGGTGTCTCTCCTTCGTTGCTTCAAGTTGGTAATGAGCATGACTTTGCACTCTGCACTATTAAATTTCATCCCATTTCTATTACTCCAGTTTTCATGGTTGTCAAATCTTCTTGTATGATATGCCGGTCCTCTTCCATATTGCCAGTATCTTCCAACTTTGTCTCATCTGCAAATTTTATTGTGCCAAAGGCATTAATGAAAATGGCCAAGGGCATTAATGAAAATAAGAATGGCCCAAGACCAAACTGACAGTCCACCTTTCAGCATCACCCATTGCGGTCTCCTCTTAAATCTGTTCCTTCCCCACCTTTCAATTTCCATATTAATTCCCATCTTCTCCAACTGAACTAAATTTTCCTGCCACTGTCCCCAAACCCCTCAGTACTCTTATTAAAAAAAGATGAGGCAAAGTATTCGTTTAGGTGTTGGGCCACACCTAAATTATCTTTAGTCTCCACCCCATCCTCAGTGTTTAGTGGTCCCACTTCTTCCTTCCTTTTTTAGTTTTTATTTATATGGCTAAAGAACCATTTAGTATTGATTTTAATTCGCTTTGCAAGGTCCAATTCCGCTTGGCTTTTGGCAATTCTCCCTTTATCCCTATACTTCCTGACCTCCAAAAGGTAGGTTTTACTTGTTGATCCATCTCCTCTTCCATTCCTTCTAGGCTTTCTGCTTTTTCTTAATAACCTGCTTGAGATGCTTGTTCATCTCAAAAAGTTCAGCCTGATTTCAGAGGCTGTAGAATTCATTCATCTTATTAATTACAAATCCAAGCAAGATCATAGAATCATAGAATATCAGGGTTGGAAGGGACCTTAGGAGGTCACTTAGTCCAACCCCCTGCTCAAAGCAGGACCCATCCCCAGCTAAATCATCCAACAAAAGATCAACAGTGACACAAGATTACCGGATAGTACTGACTGGATCCATGTGAAACGAGTTTGTATTTTCAGTCCAGCTCCCTACAGACAGATGTTCACACCACAATTATCACTATTCAGTAGTCAAACAATAAATGTGTACAGAGAAAGAACCATCTTTTCATTCCTTGAATTAGTTCTTCAGTTCAGAGTTGAAGTACATTGACTACTGTAATGTGGAGAAAGCTTGCATTGCTGCTTCTCAGGTTATAATTGTGTGAATAACTTAAGCTTCAACTTCTGACACAGAAAGTCAGGCACTTTTCCCAAACACTGCATCACTTAAATATTCTGCTAAATGAAGTATTATAACAACACTTGTGCTCTATCACTCGGCAAAGTAACACGTTTCTCTCACTAAAATGGCTACCAATTCATTCTTCTCACTATCTCTACAAGAAAAGCAGTAACAAAAGCAGACACTGCCAGCAAACAGGTAAAGATGTAGTTTGCCATTGCATTCCCTTATCCCATTTACTTCCTTAGGCAGAATTAAACAATCCAATTTTCCCACAGTTTCTATGCACCCACAATAACTTAAATCAGTGCATAGGAGAAGGAGGAAGAGAAAGGACCACAGAAACATGAACACTAATTCTGGACGCAAAGTGTAAAATATGACCTGACAGTAACTGTTGAATAGTATTGATTAATGCCCTTCACATGACTGATCCTTTATGAGTTGAAGTATTTAAATCAGAGAATTCACATTTTTTCACTTCATGAACATAGATCTGTTGAACTCGTTTTCCTTTTATTACTTTTATTTACTTTTCCTTCTATTCTCAGATCAGTATTTTGATTCTGTAGCATTCTTATGAATACAGTGCACATATACAATCCTGTCTTTAAGAATATATGCTTTTCTAGAGTTAACAAAACACTTAGTCTCTCTAGAAAAGTGTCCTAATAGTGCAATAAAGCATACTGATGATAGCTAAACAATGTAAGAATACCTAATAGTCTAACTGCTCAACTACTATATGAGAAGGTTACTCACCTTGCAGTAACTGAGGTGCTTTGAGATGTGTGTTCCTGTGGTGCTCCACTCCTGGTGACGGTGTGTCCTGGTGATCGGAGATCTTCAGTAGCAGTGCCTGGTCGGGACGGATGCACTAAGCTGCTGTCTCGTGGCATTGTTAGAGTCTGCCTGAGTGTGCGCATCCCACGCTCCCTTAGATTCCTTCTCTACCGTACAGTTGTCTGATTAGTACTCCAAAGTAGAGGGGAGGAGGGTGGGTAGTGGAGCACCCACAGGGACACATCTCGAAGAACCTCAATCACTCTCATTCTTAGAGTGCTGTCCCTGTGGGTGCTCCACTCCAGATGAACATGAAGCAGTACCAACTATGGTTGGTGGGATTTTGGAGTTGCGGCTGTAATAACGGTAGACAGTACTTGTATGGCCTACTATGGCATCTGCTGTGGTATCCTGTGTGATAGAATGAAAGTTTGGCGAGTGTGTGGTCAGATGTCCACATGGCTGCCTTGGATATGTCGGTAATAGGTATGTTGTGGAGGAAGGCAACGGATGTATACATTGCACGGATAGAATGAGTCCTGACACCCTCGGGTGGTTGAGCATTCCAAGTCCATAGCAGGATCTGATGCAGTCAGAGATCCACTTGGAGAGTCGTTGCTTATATTATAGCATCGCCCTTTGATCTCTCAATAGTGGAGACAAATAGCCAAGGGGATTTACAAAATGGCTTAGTTCTCTCAAGATAGAATGCAATTTCCCTTCGGACATCGAGGGTATGTAATGCCACTTTCTGTGGAGTCTTACGAGGTTTGGGATAGAATGCAGGTAAATGTATTGGCTGGTTAAGGTGGAACGCAGACACCACCTTGGGGAGGAATTTGGGGTGGGGTCGCATCGTAAGCTTGTCTTTAGAGAATATCGTTAGGGAGGGTAGGCCATCAGGGTGCTTATTTCACCGACCCTTCTCACTGATGTTATGGCGACCAAGAATGCTACTTTCATAGACATGTGGCGTAGGGATGAGGTAGCTAGGGGCTCGAAGGGAGGTTTCAGGAGACCTCTGAGAACTAGGTTGAGGTTCCAGGAGGGTGCTGGCGGATGAATCTCAGGGTAGAGATTTTGCAAGCCTGTGAGGAAGTGTTTTATGGTGGGGTGGGCAAAAAGTGAATATCCATTCAGCGGGTCATGAAAGGTGGTGAGGGCTATGAAGTGCACTCTGATAGAACTGAGCAAGAGCCCGTCCTGTTTTAGTTTCAAAAGGTAGTCTAAGACATCAGGGAGGGTTGCGGTCTGGGGTGTTGAGCGTCTGTGGAAGCAACATACAGAGAAGCATTTCTACTTTTGCAGCTAAGTGTTATGAATGGAGTCCCTTCTACTGTGCAGGACGACGTACTGGACCTGCTCCGAACAGGCTAATTCGTGGGTTTGAAACCATGAAGGAACCATGCCGTCAGATGGAGTTTGTGGAGCTGCAGATGGAGAAGCTGACTGTTGTCCTGAGAGAGCATATCTGGTCTGCTGGGGAAAGTCCTTGGAGGACAGATGGACATGGCAGCAGGTAAGGGTACCATGTCTGCCTGGGCCAAGCTGGGGCAATAAATATGTCCCTGGCCTTGTCCTCTCTGATCTCGCGTAGAACCCTGTGTATCAGTGGGATCGGTGGAAAAGCGTACACGAGGGATTTGTTCCACAGAATTAGGATGCAGTTCCAAGTCCTGCTCTGGAGCAAAATAGATCGCATTTGTGGTTCCGAGATGTGGAAAACAGGTCTATCGATGGGGTGCCCCAGTGGGAGAAGAGCTGTCAGAGTATCGTGGGATGCAATTCCCTTTCGTGTTCCTCAGAGAAGTATTTGCTGTTGTGACACCCAGGCAGGTAGGAAGCGGTGATTTCTATGTGATGTTGTATGCACCAATTCCATAACTGGATGGCTTCTGTGCCTAGAGATTGCGATCGTGCTCCCCGCACCTGTTGATGTAGAACATAAATGCTATATTGTCTGTCAGGACCTAAATGGATTTGTTCCTTATGATGGGGAGAAAGGGAAGGCAGGCATACCTGACTGCACTGAGCTCTAGAAGATTTATGTGCAGATGCGTCTCTGATAGGGACCAGTGGCCCTGTGGTCCCCTAGGTGCACTCCCCAACCTATCAGGGAAGTGTCCATGGTGAGCATGAGAACTGGGGAGTGTGGCTGGAAGGGGACACCTGTGCATAGGTTCTCTGGTTTTGTCCACCATTGTAGGGAGACCAATACGTTACCTGGGGGAGTAAGTGTCATGCAGAAGCTGTGTCTGCTGGGTTTGTAGCTGGAGGTGAGCCAACCCTGAAGGCAACTCATGTGCAGGCTGGCATATTTGACGAAGGTGGTGGCTGCCATGTGACCAAGAAGCTGTAGGCAGGTCTGTGCCTGTGTTCTGGGATGAATGGAGAGCATTCATATGAGATGTGTAATAGTGAGGAATCTGTTGTATGGGAGCGAGGCTCTGGTTTCAACTGAGTCCAGGTAAGCGCCAATGAACTCTATCTGCTGTGTGGGTATCAAGGTGGATTTTTGGAAGTTTATTTGCAGGCCTAGACCGTGGAAGAGGGAGATGGTAAAACGCGTTGCTTTTAATGTCTCGTCATATGAGCCGCCTTTGATAAGGCGGTCGTCTAAGTAGGGGAAAAGTATAATTCCATGCTTGCGGAGGTGGGCCACAACTATGGCTAGGAGAATACTCTCGGTGCTGTGGAGAGTCCGAATGGAAGTACTCTGTATTGAAAGTGGTCGTGTCCGAATGTGAATTGCAGGAAGCATGTGTGTGCTGGATGAATGGATCTGTGGAAATAGGCATCTTGTAGACAGAGGGCTGCGAACCAGTCCCCTTGTTCCAGCGCGGGTATTATCGTGCCCTATGTGACCATCTTGAATTTCTATACATGCACAAATTTGTTCAGTCAGCGTAGGTCCAGTATAGGCCTCCATCCCCCGCCATTCTTTTGGGTGAGAAAGTAGTGGGAGTAGAACCCTTTTCCCCAGTGTTGCGTTGGTACAGGTTCCACTGCACCTAGCTGTAGAAGATGAGCCACTTCTACGTGAAGTAGGTGTTCGTGAGAGGAGTCCCTGAAGAGGGACGGGAGAAGGGTGGGCGGGCAGGATATGAAAGGGATGGAGTAACCTGACTGAACTATTTCCAGGACCCAGCAGTCCTGGGTGACCTGTTGCCAGACACAGTGGAAAATCTGGAGGCGGTGGCCAAATGGGAAAATAGGTAGCTGAGTCAAGGGGTGGTCACGCAGACCCCCGACCAGCACTTCAAAATTATTGTTTGTTTCCCGATGGGTGGGAGGTAGCTGGTTTTGCATGGTTTTGTCTGTGCCTAGGTGGTCTGGTTCTTGTGAGGTGCCGTGCCTTGAGGCAGATATGACTCCAGTGGAGGAGGAGAATCAGGCGGGGAGAACGCTACCTGCTGCTGCATGTCGTTCTCGCTGTCAGTGAGGGTAGCCAGGTCAGGTGGCGAGAGCGGTTGTTCAAACAGTGAGCGCGCTGTGTCAAGGAGCAGAGAGTCAGGCTCAGCGGCCACAGAGATATCATCCTGATGTAAAGTATCACAAGGGAGCCGTGTTATTCTGGATCTGTAAAAGTGGCAAAGAGTCCTGTGGCACCTTATAGACTACCAGACATATTGGAGCATAAGCTTTCGTGGGTGAATACCCACTTCATCGGATGCATGACGTAGAAATTGCTGCTGGTCCCTGGGCTGCAGGGCGCTGAGTGTGAGCGGCAGCCCGCAGTGACTTTTGTTTAGCTTTAGCAGGAGCTGCAGGCCGTTTGTAGGAGCCCTGCAGAGGTTCCGCGTCTGCTGCAGGAGTGACGGGCAGGCTCGGTGCTGACATTCTTGTCGGCACTGTGGTGGAACACGCTGCTGGCACCGGGTCCATCATTGGTACCGGTGGGACCAGTGCCAAGGAGAGCTTCCCGCTGGGGGAAGTCCGGTCTCCTTGCTCTTGCGCCCCGCGTGAATCATGGCTGAGGTGCTAGGGCAGTCAGAGGCGCCTGCTCTTGGCGCTGTCAGTACTGAGGGTAAAGATCTTGTAGGAAACCCTTTACCCTTTTGAAGGTCTCGCATGGAGACATTGGGGCTTCCTGCCTCTTCACCTGAGAGGGTGAAGCCGCGCTCCCGATCGGTTCCAACTTAGCAGGGGAGCGTGAGGGAGAGGGTTTACTGCCCGTCTTCATAGGTGGCTGCAGAGCTTTCTCCATTAGGATCATTTTTAGCTGCAAGTCTCTGTCACGACAAGCCCTAGTTTTCAAGTTGGTGCAGAGGAGACACTTGGCAAGGACTTGTGTCTTGCCGAGGCATTTCACACAGAGTGAGTGCCCGTCGGACTGCGGCATAGGCTCCTTGCAGACAGTGCGTGCGTCCCAACCAGGCACTGCTACCGAAGATCTCCGATCAGGTGACGGTGCGTCCTGGCGCCGTTGGAGTGGAGCATGCACAGGGACAGCACTCTAAGAAGAGCAATGTTTTCAGTATTCAGAAGAACATAACCCAGCTGTACATGAGTGGATCGTGCTTTGCTCTTGCAGAAGAAGTATGAGTGGTAGACCAGGCAATGGCTGTTACTCTACTATTCATCTGTAATGGGGTCTAAGCTTTCATTGTATAAAAGGCACTGAACTCAAAGAATGTTGTGTTTCAGAAACACCTTCTTAATTAACAATGTCCACTAAGTGGCTTTACCATAACAGAGCCTTTGAAGGCAGGAAAAGCAATGTCACTAGTGGATCTACCTCCCTCTTCTCATTTGTTCACAAATGCCAAGCATAACATCTCTTACCGTGGATATTAACGAACAAAAATTGATACACACCTCCCTCTGAGAGGGAAACTTTGTTTTTTTTATTCTTTATTTATGCATTTTTAGTGGATTATTTTACTGTACTTAGCTAACCCCTCTCAGCTGATCAATGATCCCCTCCCCAGGTGGAAGGGTAGACCTAGACCCCTCTCCTGGCCAAAAAGAGGTGGTGAAAACTCTTTACAAGAGTCTGACCCAGGAAATGAGCTCTCTCTGGAAAGACTGCAGCAGAACAAGATAGATTGGGATTGGGGGAGTGAGGGGTGGGGTGTTGCATGGTGAGCTGTAAGGTGACCAACTTTTCAAAAAGCAAAAGCAGGACACATGCAGAAGCCCTGTCCCCTCAATGGCCTCACCCCTAGCCCTCCTCTTCCCCCAGGGCCTAACCTCCTGCTCCTCCTCTTCCCTCCAAAGCTCTAGCCAGGTTGGATCATGGTAAGAGCCGCTCAGGGAGCCTGGCTCATTGTGGGGAGCCCCGGACCCTACACCTGCCCTGAGAGCAGCCCCTGGCCTGTGTCCCCCCTCCACCGCCCCGCGGTGCACCGCCTGGCAGGAGGAGGGTCCGGGGCTCCCCACAGAGAGCCTGGGAAGCTCTTACTACTGTCCAGCTCCAGCTTCTGGCCAGGGCCTCGGGGGAGAGGAGGAGCAGGGCCTTGTGGTGATGCGGGGCTAAGGCCCAACAGCCTCTCACCCCACCAGGAAGAGGCTAGCACTGTCCCTGAGCATTGGGCAGGTGCAGAGTGGTGCTGCAGGGAATCTCAGACAAATGCTGTCCTGGAGTCATTCGGCCCGGGACCTGAACTTGAATTCTGCATTTCTGGCCTGTCCCATTCAATTTGGGACAGGTAGTCACCCTAGTGAGCTGGGAACAGAGCACAGAGAAACAGGCTGCAGTGAGGCTGAGGAGATGCATACAGAACTGGAAGCTGACCAAGGCAGCAAGAGCTGAGGAACCACATGTGGAGTAGGCTGTGAGTGGCAGGCATTCAGGAGGAAGGTCTGTTCCGAGCTTTGAGGGGGAAGCAGCAGAGAGACACAGTTCCCAGCTTGGGTAAATATACACACACTAAATCAAGCAGAATACCTATGCAGGGGGTCAGGTGGGACTGTACTCAAGCAACAAGCCCAAGCTGCCATGGCCACACTGCTAGTTTGATGGGTATGTCTACTTTGAAATTAGAAACCCATGGCTTGCCCATGCCAGCTGAAAACAGAGTATACTAGTTAGAGAAGTGCATCTTGGTTCAAAGGGTCTGTTTCACAGTTACAGGACACAAAATTTCCAGTTTGGAGCAATTTCTTTGACATGCAGTGATTTAAGATTTAGGAATACAAGAGAGGACAAAAAGTATGCTTAGGCTTAAAAGGACTAAATTTTCATCTGTAAATGTTGGAAAACTTTGATTTTGCTGTACAAATGCGTAAAAAAATATTCCATTAATGAAGGCACATATGAATCTTTAGTGCATCTGGCATGCAAATATCTTGCGACGCCTGCTACAACAGTGCCATGAGAACACTTGTTCTTACTTTCAGGTGACATTGTAAACAAGAAGCAGGCAGCATTATCTCCTGCAAATGTAAACAAACTTGTTTATCTGAGCGATTGGCTGAACAAGAACTCGGACTGAATGGACTTGCAAACTAAAATTTTACATGTTCAACTTTCATGATAAAGAGATTGCACTACAGTACTTGTATTAGGTGAATTAAAATTATTATTTCTTTTTTTTTTTTTACAGTGCAAATACTTGTAATCAAAAATAAATATAAAGTGAGCACTGTACACTTTGTATTCTATGTTGTAATTGAAATCAATATATTTGAAAATGTAGAAAACATCCAAAATATTTAAATAAATGGTATTCTATTATTATTTAACAGAGCAATTAATTGCACGATTAATTGTGATTAATTTTTTTAATTGCTTGACAGCCCTACTTAAAACCCATAATTTTGTATAACTGAAAACTTAAAGTAAAAATTGAAAAATGCTTAACACATTATTATTATTCATCAAAATTATAGAAAAATAAAAAATTTAATTCTGCCAAGTCTCAGTGGTACTTCACATGTAGACCCCATGAATGGCATTTGATGCCTATGGCTTCTAATGAAAAATATATCTAGATTCATGGATATACTAATGCGGTACAAATGTACAAAAAATTAGAAGTTGGTAGAAAAGTATAATTCAGCTAAACCACCACACTACACAACTGGTTATACAAACGGGAAAAGGGAAGTTACTAGCGACTTGACAGCCCAATCAATGAACTTAAAAACCTATTTCTGGCAAACTGCAGAATTACAGCAAATTTGCATGGTGCAATATGAATAAAATGAACAGGAGAATTACTGAGCAGCTCAGCCACCACTATAAAAATCGAACAAAATTCCAGTTACTATTCCGTGAAAAATCATCATTATGTAAAGTGAATATGCATTTAGTGCTTGATTTTACGAGATGTTTGAGTTCATACCAAGCCTGGCAATTTCCAGAAGTCCATTTTAATTAGAAATATTAACTATTCACGCTACTCCTAGTAAGAATGATGCACCAATCACTTGTGAAGTTATGAAAATGTCCAATGACTAGCACTGAATAAGGGACTTCCTAAAGGAAATGTACTAGCCTTACATACAAAAAACAGGACTAATTGTTTTCACAATAAAACTACAGTAAAATGACAAGGCTTTGCCTAAGGAAAGGAAGGCTAAACCAGCCTGCTCTACGTTTTGTGATTTAGGAAGATCTAATATCCCCTACTCCATGTAGCGCTTTTAATTCTTGGCTCCTCAGAATGAAAGATCCAAGATAACTGGTGTGCTGAAAAACTATGTAAGCACAGTACTATGCATGGGTAAATCTCAAATGCAAGTCAATAAGCACTTCAAACAAGTTCAAGAGCTATTAAATATGATCCTACTGCCTTGCAAAGATGCTGTGAAAGTTTACCAGCCCAGGCACAAAAATCTACTTGCTTACCCTTCATCATTGTTGATAACTGCAAACCCTCCCCCCCGCCACTAATTAAGGTATTTCACTTGTTCATTAAAAAACTAATTACCTAGTTGAATAGAAATTTGTACAGCAGTAGGTAACAGAAGTACTTACACAGACATAAATATAAGGAATTAGTTTAATGTGTAGTATATACCTGCTAAAATTATTTGTAGGCGACTTTAAACTGGTAAATTTCTTCAATTAAAGAATGTAGCAGATTTTTTTGAGAACCATCTGTCAATGGATAGAAAGTTGTGGGCCTTCTATTTAGCTGTCATGGAAATTGCTTTACTTGTTAGTGCTTCCAGCTGTTCTAACAGTTTTTCCTGGCACCTGTATTACCATTGCACTAACTGGGAGACTCACAGCCTTATGTCAGTTGACAGATGGTGCTCAATCTGCCAATTCCCAAAAATGTTTAATAAAAGGGGCAGTCTATCACATATGGTTGAAATCTGAGCATGCTATTCTCTCCGCAGCAGAAATTACCCATATTGAAGATTGTTTGAATTAACTAATTCTGTACAAAATTTGATAGTGAGTTATCTGGCAATTGGTAAAAATAGAAATATTGTTAATATGTTTACACATTTTATGCTAGAATTCTTCAAAGGAGGAAATTAAGGAACTTTTGCCAAGCAGTAACTTGAGCTGCCAGCTGGACAGAAGTTTGCTGAGAGAAGATAAGAGTTGGAGGCTATTCTTTTAGCTATGGAGTAATTAGCACAGATATTCAGGTTAATTAAACTGTTGTAACAATACATCATTCCTAGAAATAGAATGAGTGACCCAGGAACACTACAGGAGGGATTCAAAGTTACTTCAGAATATGTTATAAATAAGTCACCTTAATTTAAGTTGTGTGGTAAAACTGAACTTTGCAATACTTATGCCAGAAGCTGGTTTCATAACACAGGAAAGAATGAAGGCCCTTAGAATGGGGAATAGGAGAGACAAGACAGTCACTTTCAGACATCAAGTGAGCAAATTAGTACTGTAAATTGCATTTAAGATTGCCCTACCAATAACTCTACATTTTGCTAGCATGAAGTAATTTCCATACATTTTTAAGTTCAAGTTTATGATTTTTTTAAAACACACAGTAAAAGACTTTCTAAAAATGGCAGTTTTCAGAAAGATTCTCAAAACTTGGCCTAGAAACTTGAAGCAAGTTTTGTATGTCAATCCTCAGCCAACCTAGAACTATTTTTAATAAGGTCATTGGGGATAATTCAAGAGTCAAAGAGGAGAAAAGATAAACTAAGAGCTACATAATTCTCAGCAGATGATATAAAATTTATTTTCTAGCCTTACAGACTAAAAAAGCTCCATGGACACAAACAGGGGATCTCATTCAATCTCCTAAATCCAGCGTTCTAGAATCTCTTCCTTCACTTCAAGACCAGCATTTTGTGATTGAGGAAAAAAAAACTACACATGGTTTGTAGTTTTCAATAACCTTATGTAATAGTAAATATATTTCTTACAAGTTTATGTATGAATATTTCTCACCCATTTTTCAGTAAAAGTGTGCATATAACATATTGGCTTGGAAATTATAATCTCCATTTGATACTAATAGCAGCTTCAGGTTCTGACTCCAATATGCCTGGCTGAACAATTTCCAAAAACCTGTTCTTACATTTTTAGAACAAAAGGTGAAGATGCCAAAGTTAATTTTGTAAAGAATACATTCATGTGAACTTTTCATACACGAAAAACTGATGTACATCAAAAAATAATGAAACTACCACCATGCAAGTCAATGTCATCCTACATAAAAGATGTCTGATGACAGTTCTCATTAGATGTAAACCTTTCCCATGTTTGTTAACTAAACAATTTTTTAAAAAGTAAATAAGCTCACCGCAAGTGGTATAAACTGTGCCTAGTGTGACTTTCAGAGCATCCCTATGCCAGAAGGCAAAGGGCTCCCAGGTATCTAGCAATGAGCTACAACTGGCCTGACCACCTCAGTGTACCCCAAGTCAGTATTGTTATAATCTATATGTAACAGGTGTCATGCAATAGGTCACTGGAAAACTAATAACTCTCTGATTAATATTGTTGCATGATGTTTGTATGGTGTGACACATGGCTAGAAAGGGTTAAACATCCTGCAAAATAAATAACCCTCAAAAGACATGTTGGGAGATCATGTTTGTGTTTTTGTGTATTTATATATGTATGAAGAAAAGGAGTACTTGTGGCACCTTAGAGACTAACAAATTTATTTGAGCATAAGCTTTCGTGAGCTACAGCTCACTTCATCGGATGCATTCAGTGGAAAATACAGTGGGGAGATTTATATACATAGAGAATGTGAAACAATGGGTGTTACCAGACACATTGTAACGAAAGTGATCAAGTAAGGTGAGCTATTACCAGCAGGAGAGCAGGGGGGAAAAAACCTTTTGTAGTGATAATCAAGGTGAGCCATTTCCAGCTGTTGACAAGAACATCTGAGGAACAGTGGGGGGTGGAATAAACATGGGGAAATCGTTTTACTTTGTGTAATGACCCATCCACTCCCAGTCTTTATTCAAGCCTAAGTTAATTGTATCCAGTTTGCAAATTAATTCCAATTCAGCAGTCTCTCGTTGGAGTCTGTTTTGAAGTTTTTTTTGTTGAAGAATTGCCACTTTTAGGTCTGTAATCGAGCTACCAAAGAGATTGAAGTATTCTCCGATTGGCTTTTGAATGTTATAATTCTTGACATCTGATTTGTGTCCATTTATTCTTTTACGTAGAGACTGTCCAGTTTGATCAATGTACATGGCAGAGCGGCATTGCTGGCACATGATGGCATATATCACATTGATAGATGTGCAGGTGAATGAGCCTCTGATAGTGTGGCTGATGTGATTAGGCCCTATGATGGTGTCCCCTGAATAGATGTCCCCCATGATTTCAACAATTTCCATCCCAGCATCAACCTCAGCCTGGACCAGTCCACACAAGAGATCCACTTCCTGGACACTACAGTGCTAATAAGCGATGGTCACATAAACACCACCCTATACCGGAAACTTGCGGACCGCGATTCCTACCTACGTGCCTCCAGCTTTCACCCAGATCACACCACACGATCCATTGTCTACAGCCAAGCTCTATGATACAACTGCATTTGCTCCAACCCCTCAGACAGAGACAAACACCTACAAGATATCTATCAAGCGTTCTTACAACTACAATACCCACCTGCTGAAGTGAAAAAACAGATTGACAGAGCCAGAAGAGTACCCAGAAGTCACCTACTACAGGACAGGCCCAACAAAGAAAATAACAGAACGCCACTAGCCATCACCTTCAGCCCCCAACTAAAACCTCTCCAATGCATCAAGGCAACCTATCCTGAACAACCTATCCTGAAGGACGACCCATCACTCTCACAGATCTTGGGAAACAGGCCAGTCCTTACTCACAGACAGCCCCACAACCTGAAGCAAATACTCACCAGCAACCACACAACAGAACCACTAACCCAGGAACCTATCCTTGCAACAAAGCCCGTTGCCAACTGTGTCCACATATCTATTCAGGGGACACCATCACAGGGCCTAATCACATCAGCCACACTATCAGAGGCTCATTCACCTGCACATCTATCAATGTGATATATGCCATCATGTGCCAGCAATGCCACTCTGCCATGTACATTGATCAAACTGGACAGTCTCTATGTAAAAGAATAAATGGACACAAATCAGATGTCAAGAATAACATTCAAAAACCAGTCGGAGAACACTTCAATCTCTTTGGTCACTCGATTACAGACCTAAAAGTGGCAATTCTTCAACAAAAAAAACTTCAAAACAGACTCCAACGAGAGACTGCTGAATTGGAATTAATTTGCAAACTGGATACAATTAACTTAGGCTTGAATAAAGACTGGGAGTGGATGGGTCATTACACAAAGTAAAACGATTTCCCCATGTTTATTCCACCCCCCATTGTTCCTCAGATGTTCTTGTCAACAGCTGGAAATGGCTCACCTTGAATATCACTACAAAAGGTTTTTTTTCCCCCTGCTCTCCTGCTGGTAATAGCTCACCTTACTTGATCAATTTCATTACAGTGTGTCTGGTAACACCCGTTGTTTCATGTTCTCTATGTATATAAATCTCCACACTGTATTTTCCACTGAATGCATCCGATGAAGTGAGCTGTAGCTTACGAAAGCTTATGCTCAAATAAATTGGTTAGTCTCTAAGGTGCCACAAGTACTCTTTTTCTTTTTGCGAATACAGACTAACACGGCTGCTACTCTGAAACCTGTATATATGTATGAGTAGGGTCCGACAATGTAAATCAACAATCCCTGTCTATGCTGTATTCTGATCATTCAGAAGTCAAAAGAAGATCCTATCATATACATGAATTGTAAACATGGGATATCTCAATCATCATCTCTCTTTAAAATGTACTGTGAATGGTGGAGGAACAAGCCATTGGCCTTATATTAATTTGTATAACTAATGGCCTTATGTTAATTCGTATAACTAAGTACCGGTGATGGACCTCCTTCAAAGTCATTCTAATGACCTTTTGTTCCCTGAGGAATTCCAACTTATCAAAAGACATGAAATTGTATAAAAGATCCTTGGGTCCTGATTCTGTCATCTCAGATCTGCTTAGGCTTTGTCAGGGGAAGTTTGAGTAATAAGACTGAGGTCCCAGTTATGCTGGTATGCCTTGAATATGATATTTGGACATTAGACTATGACCTATGAACTGAATTCTAAAGGAACCCTTTGCAAGTACAAAGCTCACCATCTCTGCTATGAATCTGAACCTCAATGGATTGAGTTCATGTCTGTATCTATATTGATCTTTTTAGCCATACTCCCTCTTTTGTTTTTTTAATAAATTTTAGTTTAGTTAATAAGAATTGGCTGTAGCATGTGTTTGAGTAAGATCTGACACATTCATTAACCTGGGAGGTAATGTGTCCGATCCTTTGGGATTGGTAGAATGTTTTCTTTTATATGATGAAATAAGTTTTACAGAAATTTTCATCATATTTGATGTGGGAACTTGGATGGAGGCCTGAGGCTGGATCACTTTAAGGGAACTGTGTTGTTTGGACTTCTGAGTAACCAGTAAGGTAATAAAGAAGCTGTTTTATGCTGGCTTGGTGAATCAAAGTATTTGAATATCCATCAGCCTTTTGGGGTTTGGCTGCCCCATTCTTTGCAGTTCACCCTAATTGAGTGACCATAGCTGGCTCCCCACTAGGACCCTGGTCACATATGATCAACCCAAAAGGATTATACAGATATGCTGGAATTATGACTAAGACTAAGATTTTGACATGGATATTTTTAGTAAAAGTCACATACAGGTCACGGACAATAAAGAAAAATTCATGGAAACCCATGACTTGTCCTGTCTGTGACTTTTACTAAAAGTATCCAAGACAAAATGGGGAGCTCAGCAGCAGGGTCCCCACACCACCCGCAGCGGCTAGGCAGCTGTAGGAGCCCGCTTTGAGCTCTGGGGGCTCCCAGCTGCTGGCAGTGGCTGGGAGCTCCGGCGGGGGGGGCTGCTGCCAGTGGCCGGGAGATTTGAGTACCCCTTCTGGGCAGCAGGGGGGCCTTAAGCTCCAGGCCGCTGCAGGTTGAAGTCACAGAGGTTGCTGGAAGTCACAGATTCCATAACTTCTGCAACCTCCATGAAAAAAATCATAGCCTTAATTATACTAAAATCTATTTCAACTAGGCATGTCAAGGAAGTTGATAAATAGTTTTCTTCCCAGACAAAAGAATGCAGTTCTGCCTGTTAGAACACATCTCCCTTTTAAGTTGAGCAAGGTGTGACCAAAGAAAAGCACATTTGCATGCCAGGCAAACAAAGCCATCAGGAGAACAAGTGAGGAAGAAAATGATCACAATCTCAACCGGGGATGGAGACTGTGCGCCCAGGATGTGTTCCTGCCTCTTGAAGCTGACAGATATACTTTCAAAGGTTTACTGGGCTATAAAGAGAGGGGCAGAGAATCCCTAATTTATTCTTCATCTGAGGAGACAAGGAAAACCAGTGCCTTGGATTCTGTGGGGATTCTGACTAAGAGTTAGTTAGCCATTGCTGGAAAAGAAAGAATTGATGAGGAAACTACATTGAACAAAGACTGTAGTTTGTTAAGTTAGGTCTTAGCCATTAGACAGTTTATCTTTGCTTTTGTTTATTTGTAACCCTTTCTATCTTTATCCTTTATACCTGAACTCACTTAAAACCTCTCTGATTAAATAAACTTGTTTTACTTTTTATCTAAAGCAACCCAGTACTTTGATTGAATTGAAGTGATCATCAACTCCAGTCAAAATAACAAGCTGCTGTTTCTGTCTCTTTAAAGGAGCAGTGAACCTAACTTCTGAGAGTGTTTCAGTAGAGGGCTGGACACTGCAAGGGGAGAGTTTTGAGGAAATTTGGGATGGGGGTGGTCTTGGGGTCACTCTGCAAACAGTAACTGGACAGTGGAAGCCAGGGTGTAACCTGTATGCTTGTAGGCTGGCAATGGTGGTGTCCCGCCTGTGAGCCACAACAGCATAGCATTTAAGGCCCTCAGAATTACAGGGCAGGTGGTGACAACCCCTTATTATCTTGATTGAACCCCAAAATGTCACACCTAGTATATATGTAGTCTCAGAGCCAAAACATTTCCCCCAGAAGCTTTTTGAGCTAGAGGGGAAACCCTAGACTGTCAGACTGTCCTTTTCTGCCCCAGTTTCCAGAATTGTTTGATCAAAGGGTGGGAGCAATAAAGACAGACACTAAACGGTTTTAATATACACACACCAATTGTGGGGAGAAGTTAAACGGTTTAAATAATTTACTTCAAAGAAAGCTGAGAGAAGAACTCAAAAAACCCCCAAATGCATAGTAGAAAATCATTGTGAGAGCATTCAGAAAGAGAAGTGGGGATGAGCAAGATGGCGAGGTAGACACCCTGGATACGCAGTTCGATTTTAACACTCTGAGAAGGTGCTACAGAAATTCGAAGTACTGTTGCTAAATACAAGAGATATTTGCTTGGGAAAGGCTTCTTACAAGCCTTTCTAATATATGATCAGTTAAGATGTGTATTCTAAATGTGGCTGTAAATGTGGCTATAGGAGCATATCCTAACGGGGTGGTGTATCACACAGTGGACTGTGGATTACATAACTGCAACTGAAACGACTGGACTAGGAGTAAGGACTCCGGTTCCACAATCTGCCATTAACTTGTTCTGTGATCTCTGGTATGTTGTTTAATCTGTGGCCTTAGTTCTACTATACAAGGGAAACCTGGAACTGGCTCTATGTATGGATTCTCTTCCCCCTCAAGAAAAAAACCAAGGTTATCATTAAGTTTGAAGAATGATCCGTTCTTCTACATGCAGAAAGTAAGAAGGATGGAAGGGTGCTTTTGTAACAGACTTGTGCAGATGTCAAGAACCTTGACATCTTTTAAAGATGACAGCATAATGCAAGCAGCCAGAAATAAGATCTTAAGATCAAGACATGGAGGTTGGGAGGCTTAGTCTTCACAGTTATTACTGAAACACAAGCAAAGGGCTGTGAACTAAAGAATATTCAATAAGTTTTTCAAAGCTATAGAAATGGCTATATTGCTTCCAGCAATAATTACTAGAACGGAAGTGAACAATTTTGACAAAACCCACACACTGCCAATAGAAGAGGATGAAAAAAAATGTTATTCCCCTGGGTTAGAGCATTGCTTGTTGATTATTTCTGGATTCGTTTCTATGAAAAATCCTAGTTTTATTTAGTGAAACCAGTTTCAACTAGTTTATGTTTAATTCTGAAGTTCCACCTTCTAAAGTATTATTGTATGGGGTGCTCCTTTACATGGTACCAGTATAGTAAAGAAAAAACTAATTTTAGACTGCAAATTTTAATTTTTGGAAAGTTCAATTTTATAAAACCTGATTTTGACAGAATTTTTAATAAATTAACCCAAACCCCATTTAATATTTAAGCATTTGCCTGTAGTGTTGAGACGTCAAACAGGTCAAACTGCATCAATGCAAACAGAACCAGGTGAAACTCATTAGTAACAGTCTAATTATTCTTACTACCCAAACTTAAATCGTGAAAAGTGAACTACATTGAAAGCTGTCAGTTTCAATAATCTAAGTACTAGTAACTCCAGAAAAAAGGTTAAGCATAGATTTCTTTACTGAATATTCTCTCTGATTAGGCTCTGGGGAACAGTCAGCACAAAGTTAGTCTTTTTAACAACTCTGAAATCCTTTTAATATTTCCTGGTTTATTGAGGATAGCCCAAAATACATCATTCTGACACATCATAAATATGGATTGCAGTTGAAGTGTCACTGGCTGGGATATTGCCAGTGAACAAGGAAATATCAAAAGGTCACACATAGGATAAAAGAAAATTTAAAAAAAGCTAGTTGAAATGTTAAGCACAGATAATTGGGGATTTAATTCAACTTTTTCCTGGTACTACACCTTTGAAATTAACAATATAGTGGAAGCCTCACTTAAGATAACATTTCTTTTTTCACTGCAAAAATATGCTCAGTTTATATATCTAATGCTCTTGAGAGCATCTCCATGTAAATTAATCTTCACTTACAAAGACAAGTGTCACATCAAAAAGTTTCAGCTTCCCTAAGCTTCAACACAGATCGATCACCTCAGAACTATATTACTACAAAATTACAACTGAGCTGGTAGAACAAAATAATTAAGCCCCCAGAAGTAAGAGAAACTCAGATCACAGTGCCAAGAATAAGAGCTCTGAATCTTAAGCCACTTTCCTAGACCAAAGCACGTCCTAACTCAGCACACTGCATCTATAAAAAATATTAAACTTCATGTTAGTACCAAACTGCAGCATGTACTATCGAAATGGAAATGAATTTTCTCCAGTTCATTATATTACACTGTGACTAAACCATTCGGATTGTGGCCAAAACCGTACTGAAAGAGGGGCAGTAGTGTCATACACCAAGGCAAAATAAGTATTTGCCGTTTGAGGCCTTAAATCCTATGTAACTGCAACCTGTCACTGCCTGACACCCCATTCTACTGCTGTAGGCTGTCCATGAAGAAATTGTGCCTGAACAGAAATGACAGCCTTTGGCTCCCTTTCCCATCATACATCCAAATGGTGCTAAATCTGGAATCCACTTGGAAATAATCTAATTGCTGTAAAGTAAAAACTTCATTGCAAGACACATTCAAAATGAGACACAAACCATGGCAGGAACGGACAGCAAGTTTGACGTAAATCAACCTGATTGTCAGGCAGCCACAGGTGTTTTATATCACTAACTACCAAGGTCCTGAAGCAAAATTCAGTGTCATTTTACTATTATTTATTAGCTGTATTGCAACCCTGTGCTAGGTGCTGTACATACACATTGCAAACTCTCTAGGGTGGGAACGTCATTGCTATCTAATTAGGAGACAGAGTATCTCAATTTGACACAAAAGAAAGTAGGCACTGAGACAATAAGGGTGATATTTTCAGAAATGGCTAAGTTATTTAGGATATTTTCCCTAATTCACTCTTGTGTTTTTGAAAATCCCATCCCAAGTGACTTGCTCAAGGACACAAAGGAAATCTATGTAGAACTAGAGATCCTAAAAGTTCCAGTCCAACGACAATCACAAAACTACCCTTCCTGGACATGTTTCTTTTTTGGAAATCCAACCTGCAAGATAACAAGTTTTGTTTATTTTGGTTTAGTTGGCTTGCAATATTTTTAACAACCACCTGGTTCTGCTTTTACACCTACAGAAAGACTAACGTGGACAGAGCTACTACTGTTCTATGCACATGCTTGACCTATTCGGCTGTAAAATTATCAGAGCAGGACAACATGTGTACAGCACTTAGTGCTATGGTGTGTCTGTCGTGATTTTGGCATCTGTACTCTACTGCAATGCACAGAAACAACATCTTACCTGCTAACCTTCCTGAAAAGTATATCAATACTAGTGCACAGAAGCACTGATGCTAGTAATCAGATCAACTTGTTTGGAGGGAATAGTTCAGCACCCCCAGATAATACTGGTTCACACTCTCTCCAATGTCTATTGAGGCAAACCTACTAAAACATTTGGAAGCCCTGTTTGTTTTACTAGCTGCCTATGTACTGAATACTTGTCAAAACAGCTATTCCATATCCAAAGCCCCTCCCTAGAAACTAAATCAATACACTAGCCTGAAACCATAGGGAGAAAAGCTTATGTTCAGGTTTTAAAATGACTGCTTAGACTGGGCTGCATCTTTGCCCTTTGCAGCTGATAACTCAGAAACCTTCAATCATCAATTGTGACTATGCAATTTTCATTATGGCATAATCACCTGGTATATTTGGGACAGAATTTAAAGAGTAAATTACCAGATATGAAATTAAATGAACTGTGTAACCTAACCAGATAAACTAGTTTTTAATTATACTTGGAAATATAGTCAGAAAGACTGTTCAGTTTCTGTTAATAGCTTTCCTCCTCCCACCACAGTGTGGCAATATTGCCTCTTCTACAGATATGTTAACTACACTGCACTGTTGCTGTCTCACACACCAACAGAAATTGGTCCAGTACTCATATAGTAAAAAGAAAAGGAGTACTTGTGGCACCTTAGAGACTAAAAAATTTATTTGAGCATAAGCTTTTGTGGCTACAGCTCACTTCATTGGATGCGCATCCGATGAAGTGAGCTGTAGCTCAAGAAAGTTTATGCTCAAATACATTTTTTAGTCTCTAAGGTGCCACAAAGTACTCCTTTTCTTTTTGCAGATACAGACTAACACGGCTGCTACTCTGAAACCACTCATACAGTAGTAACTCTTTAAAACCCTGAAAAATTAAATGATTAATAACCATGGTACTGCAACTGTAACTGAATTTTAGGCTGTCATGATTTTTTTCACATCTGCTTTTCTCAGATAGGGCACACAACCACAAGGATTTTAAATGGTTTACATTTGCAGTTTCATTTCTCCTCAATTACTTCCTTGGAGGCAACCAAGAGTGTTAAGAAATTACAGGCTTTCCTAGGTCAAAGGTTCTCATTTCACCATCCTTACACTGTCCTCAGGGAACTGATGGGCAAGATCCCCTGGGAGAATAAGATAAGGGGGAAAGGAGTCCAGGAGAGCTGCCTGTATTTTAAAGAATCCTTACTGAGGTTGCAGGAACAAACCATCCTGATGTGTAGAAAGAATAGTAAATATGGCAGACAACCAGCCTGGCTTAACAGTGAAATCCTTGCTGATCTTAAACACAAAAAAGAAGCTTACAAGAAGTGGAAGATTGGACAAATGACCAGGGAGGAGTATAAAAATATTGCTCACACATGCAGGAGTGAAATCAGGAAGGCCAAATCGCACCTGGAGTTGCAGCTAGCACGGGATGTTAAGAGTAACAAGAAGGGTTTCTACAGTTATGTTAGCAACAAGAAGGTGGTCAGGGAAAGTGTGGGCCCCTTACTGAATGGGGGAGGCAACCGAATGACAGAGGATGTAGAAAAAGCTAATGTACTCAATGCTTTTTTTTGCCTGTCTTTACGAACAAGGTCAGCTCCCAGACTACTGCACTGGGCAGCACAGTATGAGGAGGAAGTGACCAGCCCTCTGTGGAGAAAGAAGTGGTTCGGGACTATTTAGAAAAGCTGGATGAGCACAAGTCCATGGGGCTGGATCTGAGAGTGCTAAAGGAGTTGGTGGATGTGACTGTAGAGCCATTGGCCATTATCTTTGAAAACTGATAGCGATCCGGGGAGGTCCCGGATGACTGGAAAAAGGCTAATGTAGTGCCCATCTTTTAAAAAAGGAAAAAGGAGCATCCAGGGAACTACAAGCCAGTCAGCCTCACCTCAGTCCCTGGAAAAAATCATGGAGCAGGTCCTCAAGGAATCAATTCTGAAGCACTTACAGGAGAGGAAAGTGATCAGGAACACTCAGCATAGATTCACCAAGGGCAAGTCATGCTTGACTAACCTAATTGCCTTCTATGATGAGATAACTGGCTCCGTGGATGAGGGGAAAACAGTGAAGCTTTTGATACGGTCCCCCACAGTATTCTTGCCAGCAAATTAAAGTAGTATGGGCTGGATGAATGGACTATAAAGTGGATAGAAAGTTGGCTAGATCATCAGGCTCAATGGGTAGTGATCAATGGCTCCATGTCTAGTTGGCGGCTGATATCAAGTGGAGTGCCCCAAAGGTCGGTCCTGGGGCCGGTTTTGTTCAATATCTTCATTAATGATCTGGAGGATGGCGTGGATTGCACTCTCAGCAAGTTTGCAGATGACACTAAACTAGGAGGAGTGCTAAATATGCTGGAGGGTAGGGATAGGATACAGAGAGACTTAGACAAATTAGAGGATTGGGCCAAAAGAAATCTGATGAGGTTCAACAAGGACAAGGGCAGAGTCCTGCACTAAGGACGGAAGAATCCCATGCACCGCTACAGACTAGGAACTGAGTGGCTAGGCAACAGTTCTGCAGAAAAGGACCTAGGAGTTACAGTGGACAAGAAGCTGGATATGAGTCAACAGTATGTCCTTGTTGCCAAGAAGGCTAATGGCATTTTGGGCTGTATAAGTAGGAGCATTGCCAGTAGATCAAGTGATGTGATCATTCACCTCTATTCAGCATTGGTGAGGCCTCATCTGGAATACTGTGTCCAGTTTTGGGTCCCACACTACAAGAAGGATGTGAAAAAATTGGAAAGCATCCATTATTAGGGGGCTGGAGCACATGACTTATGAGGAGAGGCTGAGGGAACTGGGATTATTTAGCCTGTAAAAGAGAAGAATGAAGGGGGATTTGATAACTGCTTTCAACTCCCTGAAAGGAGGTTCCAAAGAGGATGGATCTAGACTGTTCTCAGTGGTACCAGATGAAAGAACAAGGAGTAATAGTCTCAAGTTTCAGTGCGGGAGATTTAAGTTGGAAAAACTTTTTCCCTAGGAGGGTGGTGAAGGACTGGAGTGGATCACCTAGGGAGGTGGTAGAATCTCCTTCCTCAGAGGTTTTAAGGTCAGGCTTGACAAAGCCCTGGCTGGGATGGTTTAGTTGGGGATTGGTCCTGCTTTGAGCAGGGGGTTGGACTAGATGCCCTCCTGAGATCCCTTCCAACCCTGATATTCTATGATTCTATGATCTACTCCAGGGGTTGGCAACCTATGGCATGTGTGCCAAAGATGGCATGCAAGTCCATTTTTAATAGCACACTGCTGCCTGCCGGGATCCTGGGAGGCAGTAGCATACCATTAAAAATCCAGCCCAGCCCTGCCTGCTCTTCTCCACTCCCCACCCCCTCCCACAGGGGCAGGAGCTTGGTCCTGCTGGCTCCCCTGCCTCTTCCCGCAGTGTGCTGGGTTACTGCCCCTCCTCCTCCTCTCCATCCCCCTCCCTGCCGGCTGATCAGCTGATGGCCCTTGCAAGAGAGGGGGTGGGTGGAGGAGGAGCTGAGTCAGCATGTTTGCTGCTCCAGGCAGAGGCAGAGAAGAAGCGGAGGCAGGGACTTGGGGAAGCGGGGCATATCCCCTCCAGCCCCCTGCCATGAGTACTCCATGACCCCAGCCCACACCCCCAGCCCTCTGCCCTGACCCCCTCTCACACACACCCAGCCCTCTGTCCTGAGCCCTGCAGCCCCGCACACCCCCAAGGCCCCTGCCCTGAGCCCTGTACCCCCCCTCACACACACCCACGGCTCTGCTTGACTCCTTCACCCCCCCCCTCCATGATCCCAGCCCTGACTCTGGCACCCCCACACATACCCAGGCCCCCCACACCCCATGCCTTGACACCTGCACCCCCCTCACATACCCCCAGGCCTCTGCCCTGACTCTTGCACCCTCCCACATAACCAGTCCACCCACATCCCCCACATCCTGACTCCTGCACACCCCACATCCCCACCCCCACCCTGAGCACCAAACAGGAGCTCCTGCAACTCTCCCCCCCTCCACATTCCCACCTGCACCCCTCGCACCAAATGGGAGCTGCCCAGGTAAGTGCTCTCCACCCAAACCTCCTGCCCCAACCCTGAGCCCCCTCCATCATTCTAGCTCCTGGCCAGACCCTCCACCCAAACCCCCAGCCTGCTCCTTCACCCCCAGCCCTGTGCTCAGTGCACTCCCACCCTCAGCTCAGTGCAGAGAGAGAGAGAGAGGAAGAGAATGGCCAGAACCAGGGAGAAGGTAGGTACCCACTCTATGTGGGCAGGGCCGGGACCCCAGACCGGCAGCGGGCTGAGCGGGTCTGGCAGCCGGGATCCTGGCTGGCAGGAGCCAACAGATGGAACCCCTGAGCGGCAGCAGGCTGAGCCACTCAGCGCACTCCCAGTCTGGGATTCTGGCTGCCAGCTCCTTGCCAGCCAGGGTCCCGGCCACAGACCCCGCTCAGCCCACTGCCGGCTTAGGTGAGCGGAACCCCAGACCAGCAGCAGGCTGAGCGGGCCAGTGGCGTAAGATCAACATTTTAATTTAATTTTAAATGAAGCTTCTTAAACATTTTGAAAATCTTGTTTATTTTACAATACAACAATAGTTTAGTTATATAAAATTTGACTTATAGAGACAGAGACCTTCTAAAAAACATTAAAATGTATTACCGGCACATGAACCCTTAAATTAAAGTGAATAAATGAAAACTCGGCACACCACTTCTGAAAGGTTGCCGACTCCTGATCTACTCTTAGCAGGACTTGACTAGAACAATACTTTTATAAAGGTATGTCAGCCATGCTGCCATTGTTAATTCCCATGCATTTGTGTGACTTGATAAGACCTCTTTATAAAGATATTTTTGAATGCCATAGTGCAGAATATTTTCTCTGAAAGAATATGAGTAAACAGTGTACTAATCAATCTGTAACATGAAGAGACTGCAGGAGCCAGATAACTTCTGCTTGATGCATGTTTCCAGCAAACAATATACCCTATGATCTTGACAACTCAACTTCTGTCCCACCCTCACTCTCCTTCCTTTTATTCTGTTGGATCCACTTCACATTGCATAGCTGAGAAGTTCTCCTCCTTCCCCCACCCTCCATAAAAGGGCACATCAAAAGCCTTGCTGCTTATTTTTCATACAATAACTCCAAATATTTCCTTTTTCATCCTTCTCTCCCTACTGTCCAGTTTAGGCCACACTCCTGAAACGTAAGGATTACCATACTGAGCAGAACAGAGGAACCAATCTTCACTGTAACCAGTACCACCTCTACTTCAGAAGCCTTGCAGAAAACTGTTACTGAATAACCACACCCACAAGGAGAGTTTCTTTTTAACCCACATTAACAGTTGATTTATGCCATAAAGAATGAGAGCTTATACCTGCTCCAAAATGCTTTTTTACTCCTTTCTATAACACCTCTGAATCTTCTTATGCATACAAGTGCCCAGTCCCTTTCTGAATCTTACTAAGCCTTTGGATCTCAATGGATATTGTTATGGAAGAGGTATGACCCATTAAGCGGTAATGGGGTTGTCACACGGGCAGAAACTTCAGAAAGAGGAGCTGCAGTGTAAGTAATGACCCAGAGAGCTGTTCAGGAACACAGTAAGGTTAATAGCCCAGACTCGCTTCATGGCATCAGCAGGGGAGCATCTCCCATCAACACAGCTTGTTGCAGACACTGCAGTAACTGGATCTAGCTACATCGACTACAGTGACGTTATTCACGTAACTAAAATAGCATAACTTAGTTCGATTTACTCCAGTAGTGTAGACAAGGCTTAAGTCAAAGAAAGATTTTCCAATGGCTTTCTTTACAAACATGCTAGTATTAGAAAAGAAGTCAAATTGTAAAAAGAAAAGGAGTACTTGTGGCACCTTAGAGACTAACAAATTTATTTGAGCATAAGCTTTCGTGATAAATTTGTTAGTCTCTAAGGTGCCACAAGTACTCCTTTTCTTTCTGCGAATACAGACTAACACGGCTGCTACTCTGAAATTGAGTTATCTCTGCCTCATACAAATAATCTAAGGCAATTTTGTTGAGGCATGAAACGGATTAAGAAGAACACAGCTTACTTTGGCAGCGAGCGGTACTGCAGTGTTGACAGAAGAATAAACTTTTTTGTCAGTAAATGAAGCAGATATGTAACAGTAAGATATGGAATAAAGAAACATTTTTACAATCCGTTCTGACCAATTTTTAAACAGAATCCTAACTTTAAAGTGGCTCAACTATAACTTTTGAACACAAGATTTTAGAAGTTTCCTCTCTCTAACCAGTTAACCAACCGTTTATTCCTTCAGAGCCATTGTATGTCACCTCTTTATTACTTCTATTTAGGCTTGGAAGTGTTAGATTTTTGTTGGTAAATGTTGGTAAAGGTCGATTTCACCATACACAAGCCAACTAAAAAAAGTATTTCCATTGATGATCATCAAAACTTACAGATAGGGAAAGAAAGAAAACTCTGCTTGAGAACTTATTCGTTTGATTTAAGGATATATACTTTGTATATTTTGATGTGATTTTGACAGTTTGTGTTTTAATGGTCAAAGCTTTAATTTTTTGACCCTCAACATCTACTGTCAAATAATTATCGCCTTATCTCGCTATTGTCTGACTCTCCCTCCCCCATAATTTCTCACAACTGTGAAAACAGATTAAAAATAAAAAAGCTTAAAATAAATATTGGTATTATACATCAAAATTTTTTAAAAATCAAATTCTGCCAAACATATTTAGGCTCCACCATATTACATTTAGGCACCACCAAGTTAGATTTTAATGTTTTTATAATTGACAGATATTTATTTTTAAATATTCTGATTTTTATTGATTTAATTTTCACAGGTGCAGGAAATTACTGGAGGTCAGACAACAGGGGATAAAAAATATTTAATGACAGCAGATAAGATTCAAAAAGTTAAAGCTTTATAACTATTAAAACACAGTCAACATCACATCAAAATATACAAAGCAAATAATCTTTATTTAAATTCTAAGTTCTCAAAAGCTGCATTTTTCTTACTTTCATACCTGTAAATTTTGAGTCTCATAAATGGAAATATTTTTTGATCGGGGAGGGGGGGAATTGAGGTTTCCCAATAAAATCTAATTCTTCCAAGGGTACATATATTGTGGCAGTACCTAGAGGTCAGGGATCCATTGTGCTAGGCATTGTACAAACATAACTCAGGAAGTAAAGTTAGGGACCGTTTTTTTGTTATACCAGGAGTAGAGAAACTGTTACAAAGAATGTTTTCAAGCAATAGCTTAACAGTACTAAAGCAAACAGCACTACTCACTAAAGAAGCATTTAACCAAACATTAATTAAGGAAATCGCAACAAGGTACATACTGTCTCATACCTACACACAGCATAAGTTCTGCCTGAAAGATCAAAACTCTCCCTGAATTCTGGTCTCTCCAGGCGACACGGTGCCAGCCTACTCTGGTCATTATTACTAAAGGAAGGAGTGCAAAGGATCTTCCACTGCACCTTAAAGATGGCATGTCTTGGGCTCATCCTGATGTCTGTGGCTGAGGGCTCCCTAAAGAGGAGAGCCAGTCACAACTTGTCTGCTGATCGCAAACAAGAAAAGAAAGCTACGGAAAACTCACTGGACTGCTTTATAGCTCATAACCTTGAAAGAGGACTACTCTGCCATAAAACCCTTTTATGAGTAACAGGATCACTTACATCTGTATTGCGTTCAAAGGGAAATGTGCAACGGTTACTATGTTCATGATGTAAATGTTTGTTTTTAACAGACTGGTGATGGAATAAAGCAATACTTCTGAATGAAACATGTGCCGGGAGATTGTTTTATGTGCCTCATTCCCTCTAAGCTTCATGAAGGGACAGTAAGAAACAGCACATACTATTTTCTTAAACTACACTTTATTCTACCTTAACAGGTTTCCAAACTCTTCCACTCTCAAAGTAATCCTATACTGCATAAGCACTTGTTAACTTCCTCAAGCTCCACCACCATGTACTTTGAATGTGCTAGTATACGGACTTGTGATATGTTAGGCCTGCTCCACACCAGAAATTTTTACTGGCAAGACTAGCACCTGTCAGCACTGCCTTGTACATGTCGACACTCAATTTTCAGCCCTGCAAACAAAACAACCAACTTTCACTGGTGAAGTTAAACCAATTTCCTGAGCAACACAAGCCTTCTACTAGTATATATCCTCTGGCCTAATGTCTGTGGGGATGCAAAAGTACTTGTACCAGTATAAGCAGTCCTTCAGCAACAAGCGCACAATGTAACTGTTCTGGTTGAATTCTTGACCATTGCTGCTCAGGTGTCGTAGTGCTGAGAAGCCCGCTTCCCATTTAAAAACCCCAGTGTACTTTCCTGTTATCCCACCTTTGCAAGCACAGATGCACAGGCCTGGCTCCTCCTCACCCTTGTGCTGCTGCATTGTCAAAGAGAAAGGCCCTAGATTTCCTCAGCCTGTGCAGAGAAAGAACATGTGCAGGTAAAGCTTTGGAATTCCCAAAGGATAAAGATGCATATTGACAAACTGCAGAGGCATGGAGACCCAGGAGTACAGCAAGGATGAGGGCCAATGAGGAGCTGCAGCACGCCTACCAGAAGAGAAGAAGCTCAATTTCACATTCCTATCATGAACAACTTGATGCCATACTGAGCTGGGACCCCACCACCTTCCTGACAACAACAGTAGACACCTCACAGCACAGAGCTGGTAACAGATGAGGTCATCACTGAGGATGGGGACATGGAGTGTGCCAGGATGAACAAGAACACTGACCCACAGAGCCAGTTAGTCACTGAGGAAGGAGACTCATGTAGATGTAGGGCTGCCTCATTAATGCAAGTCATTTTGTTTACATTCTCCAGCGCAGCCTGAAACATAATGTCCCTGCTTCTCCCTTGGCCTTCTCTTCTCAAAAATAGTTCCAAAGCACACATGGGAACACTAGAATTAAGTTTTGAACTACCTGCCTTATTTTAACAGCATGAAATGGCAGTATTAGGCAATGGTCCAAAAAAATAGGAAAACAGCCACAAAGCATTGCCAATAACATACTTTTGCAGAACAGAATCAAAGCACTTGTAAAGCACTGATTTTAAACTATAGCGAAACCATGAGTGAACATGCACAACTTTACGTCTGCATGCACAGTTTCACAAGATGTTTCCAGCAGGCGTATTTCATCTTTGCCCAGACATTTCTAAGCCAAAGCAGCCTTGTTTCTCCTGCCACAATAGGACATCTTCCCCTGGCACTGTAAGGAGCTCTTGCGAATCATAGCTTTGAACAGTCGAGCAGCACATGGCCATAGGTGACTTCCAGCCCTCTCAAGCAGCTTCCCTCTGTGGCCCTTTGATATCACTATGATTGACATATCCTTAAGAATCATGACTCTCTGTAGTAAGTTTAGTATCTTTTCTACACTACCCCAAAAGTTACCCACCTCCCACAGACTACAGAGGTCAAAAGGCACCCTTCACATACTCACCATTCTGACTGAGAATTGGAGATGAAAGGCAGCTTGTGTGAAAGTGATCATGAAATGATGAAATCATTAGGGCTGTCAAGCAAATAAAAAAATTAATCACGCGATAAAAAAAATCATGCACCATTAATTGCACAGTTAAACAATAATAGCATACCATTTAAATATTTTTGGATGTTTTCTATATTTTCAAATATATTGATTTCAATTACAACACAGAATACAAAGTGTACAGTGCTCACTTTATATTTATTTTTGATTATAAGTATTTGCACTGTAAAAAAAAAACAAAAGAAATTGTATTTTTCAATTTACCTAAGTACTGTAGTGCAATCTCTATCATGAAAGTTGAACTTACAAATGTAGAATTATGTACAAAAATAACCTGCATTCAAAAATAAAACAATGTACAATTTTAGAGCCTGCAAGTTCACTCAGTCCTACTTCTTGTTCAGCCAATTGCTCAGACAAACAAGTTTGTTTACATTTGCAGGAGATAATGCTGCCTGCTTCTTGTTTACAATGTCACCTGAAAGCAAGAACAGGCATTCACACGGCACGGTTATGGCCGGTGTCGGAAGATATTCACGTGCCAAATGTGCTAAAGATTCATATGTCCCTTCATGCTTCAACCGCTGTTTCAGGGGACATGTGTTTATGCTAATGAGGGGTTCTGCTCGATAACAATCCAAAGCAGTGTGGACCAACGCACATTCATTTTCATTGTCAGAGTCAGATGCCACCATCAGAAGGTTGATTTTCTTTTTTGGTGGTCTGGGTTCTGTAGTTTCTGCATTGGAGTGTTGCTCTTTTAAGAATTCTGAAAGCATGCTCCACACCCCATCCCGATCAGATTTTGGAAGGCACTTCAGATTCTTAAATCTTGGGTCAAGTGCAATAACTATCTATCTTTAGAAATCTCACATTGGTACCACCTTTGCATTTTGTCCAATCTGCAGCGAAAGTATTCTGAAAATGAACAACATGTGCTGGGTCATCATCCAAGACTGCTATAATATGAAAAATATGGCAGAATGTGGGTAAAACAGAGCTGGAGACATACAATTCTCCCACAAGGAGTTCAGTTACAAATTTAATAAACGCATAATTTTTTAAACTAGCATCATCAGCATGGAAGCATGCCCTCTGGAATAGCATATGTGGCACGTAAATATCTACAAAAGTGCCAGGAAAATGCCTGTTTTCACTTTCTGGTGACATTGTAAATAAAAGAGGGCAGCATTATCTCCTGTAAATATAAACAAACTTGTTTGTCTTAGCAACTGGCCGAACAAGGAGGAGGACAGAGTGGACTTGCAGGCTCTGAAGTTTTACATTGCTTTGTTTATGACTGCAGATATAGAACAAACAAACAAAAAAACCCCCTTCATTTGTAAGTTGCACTTTCACAAGAGAGAGACTGCACTACATTACTTGTATGAGGTGAATTGAAAAATATTTTGTTTATCTTTTTATAGTGCAAATATTTATAATAAATAATATACACTGATTTCAATTACAACACAGAATATATATGAAATATAGAAAAAGAGCCAAAATATTTAATAAATTTCAGTTGGTATTCTATTGTTTAACAGTGCGATTAAAACTGCAATTAATCACAATTTATTTTTTTAATAGCAATTAATTTTTTGAGTTAATCGCGTGACTTAACTGCAATTAATCGACAGCCCTAGAAATAATGATTTTAAGGAATGGTAGAAGGGAAAACAGCAAAATAAAGACAGGAGACTTCAAGAAGACAAATTTTAGAAAACTCAGAGAATTGGTAACAAGACCCCATAGGAAGCAGCCTAAGGGAAAAGATTAATGCATTACTGGTTGGAAACTGTACTTTGACTAGTTATCAATAGGTTTACAGTCAAGCTAGATAGGCACATTGAGTGTGGCTGTCACAGGTATCTGTCCTGGGTCTGGTTCTTCATAAATGATTTGGATAATGGTACACAGAGCACACTTATAAAGTTTGCAACTGGAAGGGGTTGCAAATGCTTTGGAGGACAGGATTGCACAAATACAAAATGGAAAATACTGCCTTAAAAAAAAATGTACTGCAGAAAATTATTGGGGGGGTTATAACAGACCATGAGTCAACAATGTAATACTGTTGCAAAAATAAATAAATAAATAAAAATCGAACAGCACTCTGGGATGTATTAGCAGGAGTACTGTAAGCAAGACACAAGTAGTAATTCTTCCACTACTCAGTACTGATAAGGAATCAACTGGATTAACTGTCCAGTTCTGGGTGCCACAATTCTGGTAATATGTAGACAAAAAGTCCAGAGGAGACCAACAAAAACAATTAAAGTTCTAGAAAACATGACCTACATGAAAAGATTGAAAAAAAAATTGGTTTGTTTAGTCTGGAGAAGAGAAGACTGAGGGAGGACCAGTCTTCAAGTAGTAAAAGACTATTATAAAGAGAAGAGTGATAAATTGTTCTACTTATTCATGGAGTATAGGACAAAAAGCAACTGTCTTGTATTGCAACAAGGGAGATTTAGTTTAGACATTAGGAAAAACTTCTTAAGGGTAGTTAAGCACTGGAACAAGTTACCTGGGGAGATTGTGGAATCTCTGTCATTGGAGGTTTTTAAGAACAGGTTAGAAAAGCCCGTCAGGGATGCTCTAGATAATACTTCGTCCTGCCTCAGTGCAGGGGACAGGATGAGATGACCTACTGAGGTCCCTTCCAGTCCCACATTTTTATGATTCTATATATGATTCAATCTAATGAGCATTTTCAGATAGAAAACTGTTCTGTTGGAAAACTGTTGACCAGCACTAGTTATGAGCACTAAGCATAGGATGACAATTCCTGGCAGATACACAAATCTAGGAATTATATTTGAAGCCCTTAAGATTTAAAGATGCTATAAGTTCCCTCTCCTAAGCATCTTTAATTGTTACCCAAAATTCCAGCCTACTGATTTTGATTCTCAGTTCTCTCCATGACATAGTTTGGGCACAGTAACAGATGAATGTATTCTATATATATCTCATTTAACCAATGGCCATAGGCTACTCCTTAATGTCAACCTTTAAACAACATAAAAAGAACACAGACAAGCTTAATGTAATGGCTATGAATACTAGCCATCAGTTACAATTAATATACTATGCAATGTAACATCTCGATTCAGACAACAAGGGCCAGTGTGTGATTCATGCACATCACTTAATGTAGATGATGCACATCAGAGAAATGACCAAATGCATGCTTACACATTTCTGATAGCACTAGAACTTCGGGTAGACCTTAACGATAGGAAGTCACAGCCTAAAGCAAATGTGAAGGATTTTAACCAGTTCTTGTGTATTTAAGAGATTTAGGATCCAACAATTTGTGATTCTGCACAACTGGAAATAGAGGCGTCTTCCTTTTCAACTCCTTTACTGAAATCAATAGAGCTACTCTATATTTATCTAACTGTAAAAAAGCACAATTTAGCCTTAGGGCCTGGGCTAATCACCGACCAACAAAGTGTGAATGAATCTTCTTAGCGTATGTGCAATGTGGCACGTGACCAGGATCAATCAGTGGATTTGGTCCGCTGGTTGGATCGTTAGTTTCCCCAGCCTGGGCCAGGTACTGCGACATGAATGCTGATCCATGCCCCACAAGGAATGAATTAGGTAACAGAAAGCAAAATATTGGTGCAGTATTCAGCACTATAACACATAGCAATATAAAGCCACTGTGAACTCTAGAAAGTAGTAAGGATTAAGGAGCAGGTTCTGGAGATACACAGTAGTAGCTTTAGTGTTTTCATGACCCTTAGAATACCTTGGCTTAGCCCTGGTCTACACTAGGACTTCAGGTCGAATTTAGCAGCATTAAATCAATGTAAATCTGCACCCGTTCACATGATGAAGCCCTTTATTTTGACTTAAAGGGCTCTTAAAATCGATTTCCTTACTCCACCCCTGACAAGTGGATTAGCGCTTAAATCGGCCTTGCCAGCTCGAATTTGGGGTACTGTGGACACAATTCGATGGTATTGGCCTCCGGGAGCTATCTCAGAGTACTCCATTGTGACCGCTCTGGACAGCACTCTCAACTCAGATGCACTGGCCAGGTAGACAGGAAAAGAACCGCGAACTTTTGAATCTCATTTCCTGTTTGGCCAGCGTGGCAAGCTGCAGGTGACCATGCAGAGCTCATCAGCAGAGGTGACCATGATGGAGTCCTAGAATCGCAAAAGAGCTCCAGCATGGACCGAACGGGAGATATGGGATCTGATCGCTGTTTGGGGAGAGGAATCCGTGCTATCAAAACTCCGTTCCAGTTTTCGAAATGCCAAAACCTTTGTCAAAATCTCCCAGGGCATGAAGGACAGAGGACATAACAGGGACCCGAAGCAGTGCCGCGTGAAACTGAAGGAGCTGAGGCAAGCCTACCAGAAAACCAGAGAGGCGAACGGCCGCTCCGGGTCAGAGCCCCAAACATGCCACTTCTATGATGAGCTGCATGCCATTTTAGGGGGTTCAGCCACCACTACCCCAGCCGTGTTGTTTGACTCCTTCAATGGAGATGGAGGCAATACGGAAGCAGGTTTTGGGGACGAAGAAGAAGAAGAAGATGATGAGGTTGTAGATAGCTCACAGTAAGCAAGCGGAGAAACCGGTTTTCCCGACAGCCAGGAACTGTTTCTCACCCTGGACCTGGAGCCAGTACCCCACAAACCCACCCAAGGCTGCCTCCTGGACCCAGCAGGCGGAGAAGGGACCTCTGGTGAGTGTACCTTTTAAAATACTATACATGGTTTAAAAGCAAGCATGTGAAAGGATTACTTTGCCCTGGCATTCGCGGTTCTCCTGGATGTACTCCCAAAGCCTTTGCAAAAGGTTTCTGGGGAGGGCAGCCTTATTGCATCTTTCATGGTAGGTCACTTTACCACTCCAGGCCAGTAACACGTACTCGGGAATCATTGTAGAACAAAGCATTGCAGTGTATGTTTGCTGGCATTCAAACAACATCTGTTTTTTATCTCTCTGTGTTATCCTCAGGAGAGTGAGATATAATTCATGGTCACCTGGTTGAAATAGAGTGCTTTTCTTCAGGGGAGCCTGTTCCTGATGGGCTGTTTGCCTGTGGCTAAACAGAAATGTTCCCCACTGTTAGCCACGGGGAAGGGGGAGGGTTGAGGGGGTAGCCACGCGGTGGGGGGAGGCAAAATGCGACCTTGTAACGAAAGCACATGTGCTAAGTATGTAATGTTAACAGCAAGGTTTACCCTGAAAGAGTGTAGCCACTGTTTTATAAAATGTGTCTTTTTAAATACTGCTGTCCCTTTTTTTTTCTCTCCACCAGCTGCATGTGTTTCAATGATCACAGGATCTTCTCCTTCCCAGAGGCTAGTGAAGATTAGAAAGAAAAAAAACGCACTCGCGATGAAATGTTCTCCGAGCTCATGCTGTCCTCCCACACTAACAGAGCACAGACGAATGCGTGGAGGCAAATAATGTCAGAGTGCAGGAAAGCACAAAATGACCGGGAGGAGAGGTGGCGGGCTGAAGAGAGGAGGCAGGATTCAATGCTGAGGCTGCTGTAGAACCAAACCAGTATGCTGCAGTGTATGGTTGAGCTGCAGGAAAGGCAGCTGGAGCACAGACTGCCACTGCAGCCCCTCTGTAACCAACCGCCCTCCTCCCCAAGTTCCATAGCCTCCACACCCAGACGCCCAAGAACGCGGTGGGGAGGCCTCCGGCCAACCAGCCACTCCACCACAGAGGTTTGCCCCAAAAAAAGAAGGCTGTCATTCAATAAATTTTAAAGTTGTAAACTTTTAAAGTGCTGTGCTTAAAGTGCTGTGTGGCATTTTCCTTCCCTCCTCCACCACCCCTCCTGGGATACCTTGGTAGTCATCTCCCTATTTGTGTGATGAATGAATAACGAATGCATGACTGTGAAGCAGCAATGACTTTATTGCCTCTGCAAGCAATGATTAAAGGGAGGAGGGGAGGGTGGTTAGCTTACAGGGAAGTAGAGTGAACCAAGGGGCGGGGAGTTTCATCAAGGAGAAACAAACAGAACTTTCACACCGTAGCCTGGACAGTCATGGAACTGGTTTTCAAAGCTTCTCTGATGCGTACCGCGCCCTCCTGTGCTCTTCTAACCGCCCTGGTATCTGGCTGCGCGTAACCAGCAGCCAGGCGATTTGCCTCAACCTCCCACCCCGCCATAAACGTCTCCCCCTTACTCTCACAGATATTGTGGAGCGCACAGCAAGCAGTAATAACAGTGGGAATATTGGTTACGCTGAGGTCTAAGCGAGTCAGTAAACTGCGCCAGCGCGCCTTTAAACGTCCAAATGCACATTCTACCACCATTCTGCACTTGCTCAGCCTGTAGTTGAACAGTTCCTGACTACTGTCCAGGCTGCCTGTGTACGGCTTCATGAGCCATGGCATTAAGGGGTAGGTTGGGTCCCCAAGGATACATATAAGCATTTCAACATCCCCAACAGTTATTTTCTGGTCTGGGAAGTAAGTCCCTTCCTGCAGTTTTTGAAACAGACCAGAGTTCCTGAAAATGCGAGCGTCACGTACCTTTCCCGGCCATCCCACGTTGATGTTGGTGAAACGTCCCTTGTGATCCACCAGAGCTTACAGCACTATTGAAAAGTACCCCTTCTGGTTTATGTACTCGCCGGCTTGGTGCTCAGTGCCAAGATAGGGATATGGGTTCCGTCTATGGCCCCACCACAGTTAGGGAATCCCATTGCAGCAAAGCCATCCACTATGACCTGCACATTTCCCAGGGTCACTACCCTTGATATCAGCAGATCTTTGATTGTGTGGGCTACTTGCATCACAGCAGCCCCAACAGTAGATTTGCCCACTCCAAATTGATTCCCAACTGACCGGTAGCTGTCTGGCGTTGCAAGCTTCCACAGGGCTATCGCCACTCGCTTCTCAACTGTGAGGGCTGCTCTCATCTTGGTATTCATGCACCTCAGGGCAGGGGAAAGCAAGTCAGAAAGTTCCATGAAAGTGCCCTTATGCATGCGAAAGTTTTGCAGCCACTGGGAATCATCCCAGACCCGCAACACTATGCAGTCTCACCAGTCTGTGCTTTTTTCCCGAGCCCAGAATTGGCGTTCCACAGCATGAACCTGCCCCATTAGCACCATGATGCATGCATTGGCAGGGCCCATGCTTTCAGAGAAATCTGTGTCCATGTCCTGATCACTCACGTGACCGCACTGACGTCGCCTCCTCGCCCGGTATAGCTTTGCCCGGTTCTGGTGCTGCATATATAGCTGGATAATGCGTGTGGTGTTTAATGTGCTCCTAATTGCCAAAGTGAGCTGAGCGTCCTCCATGGTTGTCTTGGTATGGCGTCCACACAGAAAAAAGGCGCGGAATGATTGTCTGCCGTTGCTCTGACGGAGGGAGGGGCGACTGACGACACGGCTTACAGGGTTGGCTTCAGGGAGCTAAAATCAACAAAGGGGGTGGCTTTACATCAATGAGTATTTCAGGCAGGACTTCACGGAGGGTTCCAATAAGAAATGGTGCACCTAAGTTATTGTTCTTATTGGAATGAGGAGGTTAGCCTGGCCTCTGATTGATACATGGCTAGATTTACCTCGCTGCACCTTCTCTGTGAGTGACTGCAGTGTGACCTAGAGGAATGAGTCCCCTAGACAGGGGAGGAGGCAAATGAGTACAAAACAAATCTGGTCTATATCTTGTTTTGATCCACTCCATCTATCTTCTACATCTTTGGCTGGCAGCAGACGGTGCAGAAGGACTGCATGCCATCCACATCTCATGGCTGCTCGGCAGAAGATGGTACAGTACGACTGCTAGCCATCCTCATCTCTTGCCTGCCCGGCAGAAGATGGTACAGTAGGACTGCTAGCAATCCGTATCGCCTGCCTGCTCACCATAAGACGGTTCAATAGGACTGACTGCAGGACTAAAGAGAATGACCTGCTCAAGTCACTCCAAATTTAGTCCCTGCGCCCATGTCTGTTCAGGCGCTCCCAGCCGACGTGGCCAGGAGCACCTCGGACATGACGATGATGGCTACCAGTCGTACTGTACCGTCTGCTGTCCCAAGGCAAGGGGTTGCTGCTACTGTGTAGCAATGCCGTACCGCGTCTGCCAGCACTCAGGAGACAGGGTGACGGTTACCTGAGCGGGCTCCATGCTTGCCGTGGTATGGCGTCTGCACAGGTAACTCAGGAAAAAAGGCGCGAAACGATTGCCTGCCTTTGCTTTCACGGAGGGAGGGCGGGAATGGGGGCCTGACAATATGTACCCAGAACCACCCGCGACAATGTTTTAGCCCCGTCAGGCATTGGGATCTCAAACCAGAATTCCAATGGGCAGCAGAGACTGCGGGAACTGTGGGATAGCTATCCACAGTGCAATGCTCCGGAAGTCGACTCTAGCCTCGGTACTGTGGAAGCACTCCGCCGAGTTAATGCACTTAATGCACTTAGAGCATTTTCTGTGGGGGGACACACACTCGAATATATAAAACCGATTTCTAAAAAAACGACTTCTATAAATTCAACCTTATTCCGTAGTGTAGACATACCCTTAGTAACTGAAAAGCAAACATGTGACGTACAGAATGACTGTCAATTTTAATAACTCCAGAACAATTCATTGCTTCACCTGCATACCCATTCTGATGTGAACTGTAAACATGCTCATTTCATTGAAAGAAATGCCACCCTCAGTTATACTGGGAATAATTTTGCAGTGTTGACAGAATAGATGAGCAAGACTATGCTGTATGAAAAGGCTAATGTTTCAAGCATTTATTTTCTTTGCGCATTCAATCAGCAGACAGTGGTGAACAGATCCAATTTTCATTTTGTCAGAAGGATCCACATAGTAAATACCTTGATAAGGATTAGTTTAAATCAAATCCTATTAACCATGAAATTAACATCACAGCAGAAGCCAAAAACTGCATAATCTATAGTTGTACAAGCCAACCTCTTGGGAACTGAATTATAAAATGTTAAGCAGAAATACAATCTCATTCTGCAGTTTGATAAGTGAGTGCGATCCGCTGATGGTCACTATCAAGAAGTTTTCTGAAGTTAAAACACTTCAAATCTCTCCTCAACTTCTACTTAACCTACCAAGTGCTAACAATTCACAGATGTTTCCCCCTTATACTGTGTACTATTTTGTATCAAATACCAGGAAAAAAAAAGGATACGTTCTGTCAGTGTTGCACATTTAAAAGACTTTACAAAGTTAATGATATGCAAAGTTATGTTTAGAGCAATCCTATTATCTGGGAGCATAATTATATCCAGCAATCAACTGAACAATGATGTGCAAATGCTTTATGTTTTCCTAATGGGATAAACATGGGTCTCAGATCATTACTGGCAGGGGTAATTTAGGCACAATATACAGACCCTGTTTTAAAAAGTTTATTTTTTCCTCTTTGTAGACATGACCAAAATGTTATCTGGAAGAAATATGCTGCATTTAATAGCACTAGACCATTCATGATATTCCACTATCAAGACATTTACCAAGTCATTAAAGTACTATCAAAACCTATATTAAAAGCAATGCTTCCAGGTGTCATGCAAAGAATTTCAAGTGAAAAACAGCTGTTATAACTGAAACAGGACTGAATAATATGAAGTCACTTTTAGTCAATACTGGCAAACATGCATATTTTCCCTAAGCGTGCAATATATAAGCTGGTCTGTCATCTCTGCAATGTCATTTTTAAACTTTATATTGCAGCTAAACAAACAGGATTAAGAGGCTAGCTACAGGGTCTCCCCCAAACACAAAAAAATTCAAGGATCACTCATTTTCCCAAAAGTCAATATATATACATATATATTAGTATCTATGATGTAAATCTACAATAAGATGCATCATCTTCTATGGGGCCTGTAAGTTTAATATTGGAACCTAACACCTTTCCACCTCCATATTTTTTATATAAAAATGCTTAGAACATTAATATAGTTAGTTACAGGTAGCCCACCAGCTTACTTTGACCAGATATTACTAAATTATTCAAATATACTAACTTAACTAATACCAGTTCCCATCCCACGATCATCCACCTATTCAGTCTTGTCTTCTATCCTAGGTCATGAGCACGCTGGGGTGGTGAATTTTTGTTCTACTTTTCTGTAGAATGACTAGGACAAAGGAGTCCTGACTGGGACCTCTGTAAGCTACTGCAGTACAAACATAGAAACTGGTTCTGAGGTCCCAGTGTAATAGGAGCTGTCCATGGTCCTCAAATAGGGACACAGCTATGAAAAGAATTGAGAGAGCAAAAGCAGTAATTCCTAGGGAAAATTTTAATTAGAGTATGTTTTATAGCATGCTGTGTAGCAGATTTATCCACTTGTCTTAATGAAGACAAAAGTTATGTCACTTTTAGGGCTTCTGCATTAGTCAGCATTTTTTTCAACAAATCTGGTCTTTTATACAGCCAAAGCTTTACAACAATACATCCCATTACTCAATCCATACGGTCTTCTACTCATCCTCAATTGATTTTTTTTAAAATACCACAGAGTTAAGAAAAGTAGTATTCCCCTCCCTCCCCCAATCACAGTAAGTCAGCAAGAAAGCTACTATGAAAAACACCTAAGAACACAATGCCTTAGAAGGTTTCTGAAACTAACAACACTTCATGGATCATAAAAAAAGTTCTGATTTCTAGTCTGCTTTCTGTGAGATAGGGAATCTCACAGGAAGCCTAACTGAAGTCCTAGTTTTAATGGATCACTTAAGTTAGAGAACTAAAAAAAAAGAAGCTAGTTTGCTCATTTGTCTATTTGTCCCAGATAAGTTACTCAGCAAGTGACACTCAGATGAACATTCAACAGTACACAGACATGTCATCTATTAAATTTTTTAGATGACAAACTCTTAGTAGAAAAAGGTATATTAATTGTTAAGTCACAAGATTTTCAGTCAGTTTATGTAGATTTTAGAGAGATGCTTGATTACCTACATACAGCTCTCTCTCCCCAAACAATATTATATATAAAGTATTTTCCTAATTGACCAAAACTATGTAGACCAATTATTAATTTGTACAGCTGTCGATTATTTGCAGTTAACTTGTGATTAACTCAAAAATTAATGGCAATTAAAAAAATTGCAACTAATTGCAGTTTTAATTGCACTGTTAAACAATAGAATACCAATTGAAATTTATTAAATATTTTGGATGTTTTTCCACATTTTCAATTGATTTCAATTACAACACAGAATACAAAGTGTACTGCTCACTTAATATTTTTATTACCAATATTTACATCATAAAAATGATAAGAAATAGAATTTTTCAGTTCACCTCATACAAGTACCGTAGTTGAATCTCTATTGTGAAAATGCAACTTACAAATGTAGAATTTTTTGTTACATAACTGCACTCAAAAACAAAACAATGCAAATCTTTAGAGGCTACAAGTCCACTCTGTCCTACTTCTTATTCAGCCAATCACTAAGACAAACAAGTTTGTTTACATTTATGAGAGATAATGCTGCCTACTTCTTATGTACAATGTCACAAGAAAGTGAGAACAGGCGTTTGCATGGGACTTTTGTAGCTGGCATTACAAGGTATTTACATGCCAGATATGCTAAACATTTGTATGCCCTTTCTTGCTTTGGCCACAATTCCAGACGACAGGCTTCCATGCTGATGATGCTTGTTAAAAAAAATAATGTGCTACTTAAATTTGCGACTGAACTCCTTGGAGGAAAACTGTACATCTCTGGCTCTGTTTTACTCGCATTCTGACATATATTTAATGTTATAGCAGTCTTGGATGATGACCTGTTTTAACTCGGATGTTGTTCGTTTTAAGAAAACTTTCGCTGCAGATTTGACAAAACGCAAAGGAGGTACCAATGTGAGATTTCTAAAGATAGCTATAGTACTCGACCCAAGGTTTAAGAATCTGAAGTGCCTTCCAAAATCTGAGAGGGATGAGGTGTGGAGCATGCTTTCAGAAGTCTTAAAAGAGCAACACTCCAATGTAGAAACTACAGAACCCAAACCACCAAAAAAGAAAATCAACCTGCTGATGGCATCAGACTCAGATTATGAAAATGAACATGTGTTGGTCTGCACTGCTTTGGATTGTTATCAATCAGAACCTGACATCAGCATGGGCACATGTCCTCTGGAATGGAGCATGAAGGGACATATGAATCTTTAGAGCATCTGGCATGTAAATGGCTGCAACAGTGCCATGTGAACGCCTGTTCTCACTTTCAGGTGAACCAGAAGCAGGCATTTTCTCCTGCAAATGTAAACAAACTTGCTTCTCTGAGCAATTGGCTGAACAAGAAATAGGACTGAGTGGACTTGTGGGCTCTAAAGTTTTACATTGTTTTATTTTTGAGTGCAGTTACTTTTTGTACATAATTCTACACTGTAAATTCAACTTTCATGATAAAGTGATTGCACTACAGGACTTGTATTAGGTGATATGAAAAATACTATTTTATTTTTGTTTTTTACAGTGCAAATATATGTAATCAAAAATAAATATAAAATGACCACTGTACACTTTGTATTCTGTGTTGTAATAGAAATCAAAATATTTGAAAATGTAGAAAACATCCAAATATATTTAATTATTTAACAGTGCGATTAATCGTGCAATTTATTTTTTTAATCACTTGACAGTCCTATTAATTTGGAAAGCATATGGTGACCAAGGTGCTTCAAGTTCTCCTATTGAGATTAGTTTTTTTTAAAAAATGAAGCAGGATATCCGAGAATCAACTTCTTCTGGAGACTTTAAAGAAGTCCTGAAATCAAAATACCATACACACCCTTTTTAGCAAATGTGATGGTCAGTCACTTATGAGATGAAGAAAACTATATTTTACTTGCAGGTTGACCAGTTGGAAAATCTTTGCTGTACAATGACATATCATAGGGTAAACTAATTCTTGTAAGCACTTTTCCTTAGGCAGTTTTCTTTTAAGTACTACGTGAATTACAGAAGCACAGAGAAAGCACCTCTCACAAACAAATTAAGGAATAAACGTATCCATTTTATATAGGCTTCAGAAAGAATCCTTACTTAACTTTGACCCAATAGTGATACCCATTACCTAACAATTAACAATAAGCCATAAGTCCTTACACCCAATATACCATAAATACAGTAAAGATAAACAGAGTTACTGACCATAACTTCAGTATGTTACATGTGGAACTACAACCACGTTGCACGTAGAGATACACAGCCTTCTGTCCACCCTCCAATACCCACTCATTGTTACAAAGGGATCCAGGGACCTTTCTCCACTTCAACCATTCATTAACAGGAGCTACATCTTTTTTCTTACTGTTCCTTAATGTCCAGAAAAACTCAGTCACCATTTCATTAAATATCAAAGAATCCAACAATTTATCCACCCTCCACAATGTACAATGAACGCATATGCCATATATTTTTAATATAATCTGACAGAACTCAGACACAGCAGATTAAGATAGTTTGTCATAGGTAGGGCTGTGGAGTCAATTTTTATTTATTTATTTATTACACTTTCACCTTTCATACATTGGGCTTTGTATAATTACAAAGGCCTAATAACGTTGTTTAAGATGCAGGTATGGTTGAAAACTGTTTAATGTTTCAATTGTCTGGGAATAACATAATACGTTTCTCAGCACACCACTTGCAAGCCCTTTATCACTAAGAAGGCATAGTGAGAGACTGCTCTTGAAACTAGTTGTTTACAAGTAAATTTAAGATCATAACATGAAAATATTTAAACAGCTCTACAGTATCAGCAACAAACAAATACAATAGCTATTTTAACACAGGAAAACCAAGAAGTGAAACTAGATATTTTTAAAACCAGTGTCTAAGCTGAATGAAATACAAGAACCATCACAGTGTTTTTAAGAATTAATTTTTGTTTTTAAACCTGCAGTAATAGACACATGAATGTTATGAACATCTGGTTCTTACATTTTCAGAAAATACCACTATCATGAATGGGACACTGTGACGAGATCATGTTAATTTGTTTTGATGACAAGCTGATAAATGATACACTTTGTTATTAAGTGATATATATTTGGCATTAAGTTACAAGATCTACTTGGTAAAAAGGTAACAGTAAGAACAAGGAACTTCTTTTACTCTCCATTTCATTCAGCAGCCATTCTTGCTCCCTATTTCTCTAAATAAAATATATTCCAAGGGAAGCTTTGCAATGAAGAGTGTTTGTATATAGTACTTGCACCAGATGTTTATGTTGCTGTTACTTTCACGTCTTTCTCTAGCAAGGGGTCAGCAGCACAGGTACGAGCACAAAATAAAAACATGTTGAACTGCCTTCTAACACCTGCACTTTCTTCCCACCCTCACCCTATCACCTCCAAGTAAAGTAAACAGACAATAGTGAGAGACAAGGTGGATGAGGTACTATCTTTTATTGGACCAACTTCTGTTGGTCAGAGAAGCTTTTGAGCTTACACGGAGCTCTTCTTCCTTGAAAACCATCTCTCTTTCACCAACAGAAGTTGGTCCAATAAAATATATTGCCTTACCCACCTGGTTTCTTTAATATCCTGGGATCAACACGAATATCCAACCAATATCCATATTGTTTTCAGCCTTAGCAATGGAGCAAATGCTGCTATTTACACTTTTCCAAATTTAAGTATTTTGTTTCTGATGTGCAGAAAAGCTTTACCCTTAATTACTTTTGGTTTCAGTTTAGCTAGCAGGTGCAGAGAATACTGCTTTGGGCTACTGCATTCAAAGTTGAGAAACCAACTGGGAGTCGCAAAAATAAGGAAGTGTGTTTTCTTCCTTCAATCTCTTAATAAACGCCAGGAGGGAGAGAAGGAGATATAATTCTAAAAACTTGAAGGACATGGGCCAGATTTTCAAAGGTATTTAGGCACCTAAAGATGCAGGCAGGTGCTTTTGAAAATTCTATCTGCATCTTTTGGTGACTCAATACTTTTTAAAATCTGGCCCATAGTGACCAGAAACAATCCCTTTATTCACTAACTACAGTTAATACTTCCTTTAATAAAACAGGTTTAAATGCAAGACATGTTTTAATAAGCTTACTTTTTGCCTTACGTATCCAACACATTTATGATAGTTTTATTTAATAAAAACAAATTTAAAATGCTGCTTTTGTGCACTTTTAATCAAATTCCTATTCCCATCCAAATACAGCTTGACAAAACAAGCAAATATTATCTAGTAAGTAAGAAATGCATCAGACACCATTTTATAATAAAAATTGTAAAAAGCAAGAATCTGAATTTATTTAAGCTATTATATAGCTTCATATACATGTATAGATATGCTTATATTCCTAGTTAGCAAAAAGTATAACATTTAATATAAAAACTATATTTATTGGCAAATTAACGTTTTAGTGGTTATATGAACCTATTAGAATGAACCTTTCTTTAGAAAAATAACTAAAAAATACAAATGCAAAACAAGATTAAAATCTGTTATTTAAAATCAAGATTTCCTGTTTGATTTTAATCATTATTAAAATAAGTTATTTAAATCAGTTCACGTTGGTAATCTCCAAATGATTTCAAAGTAGATAATCAGCAAATAGAACTCAATACTTCCTATGGGAGTTGAGCTAGGAGACAAGGTAGCCCATAATGTGTCGCTCCCACAAAATGAAGAAATTAGAGAACTACTGCCCTCAAGACAGTCAATAATTGTGCAGTTTCTAAAGCAAATTCCTATTAAGTTATTACATGAATAAGTCTAGTCATGACCCGAATATTTCTACCAGCTGGCTTTTATTAAAGAGACTTGTAGAAGTCAACACTGTCCCATAGCTAGAGACATTTTCACTGGAATTTAAGAGTTCTCTGAGTGACAATTGCTGCTTCTTCAACACACTTGGCCCACAGCTCTGTTGCCAAAGATGCCCCAAAACACTCTGAAGTGGAAGATGAAGTGAAGAACACTACAACTGTCAAGTCTGGAATAAGAACTACCCTTTTATTTTTATTTAAAATGTTAGTAAGTTGTTTCTGTTTTGACTCCTGCTTCTTACAAATGCCGATTCCTTTTATCACACAAGAATGAAGAAACCTGCAAACACTGGTTTTCCCCCTTCCTGTATGAATGAGAACTTTGTTGATATTACTACTTTTATTGAGAAGCAATTTATGGTTAAACATGCATGACTAGAGGGAATTCAGAAAGTGTGACCAATGATTAAGCTTTTGTCCTAGCCCATAGCTCCTTTTCCTGATGCTTCTAGGGAGTTCCAACACTCCCAGGAAATAAGAAAAGGTTTTAAGTAACATCCTAAAAAAAATGTACATTTCAAGTTGGAATATTTATTCATGCATCTTACACACAGCAGTTATGGTTTCTTTTGATATATAGCTTTTCGTTGATAAGAGCCAGAATGAGTATTTCTCAATAATGTACCTAGAATAACCAAATGTGACTTTAGAAAGAATTTCAGTAATTAAAAAAAATCTACTAAGATTACTATGCCTTGTGAGTGAGAGAGAGAGAGAGAGAGAGAGAGAGAGCGCAAGCACACACCTGGAGCACTGGGCCTGGTGCAAGATCTGAGGCCTGGACCAGAGGCTGTGAACTAAAATCAGGCCATATATTAAAGCAGCTGTTTACAAGTTCACTGTCCGGTACATGAACTTGGCAAAGTTGTTGTTAGTGTACTAGCACTAGATAGTTAGGCAAATATATTTTAGCTAGTACAGACATGTTAATCTAGTTCAAGATAAAATGGTTTGAGAGAACAATAAATAAGGATATTTTGTTCAAGATATTAGGAAGAAGGGGGGTAACAAACAGATGTCATGAAATTCATAAGCTGGTAAGTTGTGTATTCCAGTTGTTTGTCTCAGCCGATAAACGTCAAGGTCCTTCGTTTTAAGCCTTTGTCCAGTCTAGGGAGTAGTGGAAAATCCCACCACTGACTGAGCTGAGTCTATTGTAACAAGCATACATGTGTTAGTATAATTATAAACATTGATCCAGGGAGCTAGTACATTGAGGTCTGCTGAACTAACATGATGCACTACTATTAACATTGAAGCTCCAAAGACAGAAGCAATGAGCAGCCTAAGCAGCACTATTCAGGCAATGACATCCAAGCCTCCAGTACTTAACCACACAGGATAGTACTATTAAGGTCTGCTGAATCAGCAATCTGAGCAGAGCTGCGGACAGTACACGGAAAGCGCGCACACACACACACACACACAAGCTCACTGACAACATCCCTGAGGTCCCTGGGCTAGCCAAAGCTGGTAGTGCAGTTATTTTGTCCCACTCACCCTAACAAAGCAACCTCATGATCAGTTAAATAATGGCACGGAAGACTACAGTCCAGTCCTCAGCTGGCAGGATACTGGGTACAGTACAGGTTATTATGAAAGACAGATTAAGAATTAATGCTTCCACTACATAAAGTCCACCCCTCCAAAAACCTTGCAACTACTCTGATACAGCTTTAAATCAACATACTATTAAAATCCATAGGAAGCCCTTACACATTGGTTCACTAGGATCTGGGCTGTATTTACAATAGAAAAGCTCACAAAGAAAAGTATTAAGGGAAGTATGTGACACTGGCTATTAGTTACAGAGTACAGAACAAGGAAAGTAACACCTAAACACACTAACAACCTGGTACTGAGCTGACAGCACCAATTGCAGGGGTCTTAATTATTCGCTATCTAAGGCCATATTCTACCACTGATCTTTGTGCAAACCTTCCACTATCATCCCTGGGAGTTCCACTGAGATAAAGGGTAGTATATGGTTCTAAATTTACACATCCCCTGGGTTAGTTTATAAAATATTTGCTAAAATGATTCTATGCCTGTACAGTCCTTAGATTGAGAGATTTTCTGTTAATGCCTCCGTTCAACTACCTTCTATTTGACTTAGTTTATATGACTTGTGCACTTAGAATAAGATGAAACTTTATTACTTAGAAACTTAGAACATGTAGGATGTATGAGGTTCATATTTGGTAATGAAGTGAGCTGTAGCTCACGAAAGCTCATGCTCAAATAAATTGGTTAGTCTCTAAGGTGCCACAAGTACTCCTTTTATATTTGGTAAAGCATACATACAAAGCTCGTACACTCAGTTGCCATTCTGCAAAGACAGAAGGTCTTGTTCCATTGCTTGCTCAGTCGGTCAGCTGACAAAACATTTTTTCCATAGTAAGCAGGGCTGTAAATAAGAGACCACCGTACAATCCACAAAACCACTATAACTGACTTAATATAGAAATAATACAAAACACAGGTTATCTAGAATATATTGCCATACCAGGGGTGGGAAACTTTTTGGGCCGAGAGCCACATCTGGGTGAGGAAATTGTATGCAGGGCCGGGGCAGTGGGTTGGGGTGCGGCACGGAGTGTGGGTGTGGGAGGGGGTGCAGTGTGTGGGAACGGGCTCAGGACAAGGGATTGGGGCAGAGGAGGGGTGCGGGTTGTATAAGGGGGCTCAGGGAAGGGATTGGGGTGCAGAAGGGGGCTCAGGGAAGCGGTGCAGACTGCAGGAGAGAGCTCAGGACTGGGGTGCAGGAGGGGTGCAGACTGCGGGAGGGAGCTCAGGGCTGGGGTGCATGGGGGTGCGGCGGGGGCTCAGGGCAGGGGGTTGGAGTGCATGGGGGTGCGAGGTGCAGGCAGGGGGCTTAGGGCAGGGAGTTGGAGGGGCAGGGTATAGGAGGGGTTCGGGCTCCGGCCTGGCACTGCTTACCTAAAGTGGCTCCGGGGTGGCAGCGGCATACACCGTGGCCAGGACAGGCTCCATGCCATGCCTGCCTGCCCCGGTCCTACACCATGCCACTCTGGGAAGCGGCTGGAACCATGTCCCCATGCAGCCCCTGGGGGGAGGGGGGGGCCCACAGGGCTCCGCATGCTGCTCTTGCCATGCCTCCAGGTACCTCCCCCAAAGCTCCCATTGGCCACAGTTCCCCGTTTCCGGCCAATGGTAGGTGCAGGGGGTGGTGCCTGGAGGCAAGGGCAACACACAGAGTCCTCTGCCCCCCCCTTCCCCCAGGGCCACAGGGACTGGTGCTGGCCACTTCTGAGAGTGGCGTGGGGCCTGCGGCACTACGGGGGGCAATCCCATGGGCCAGATCCAAAGCCCTGACAGGCCGGATCCGGCCCGTGGACCATAGTTTGCCCACCCCTGTGCTATAGCATGCTTCACTCTCCCACTCAATATATATTTCAATATGTAATACTGTCCAAATGATGAGAGAAATAGTTAAAGATACATTTTCTGAAACCTCAGGTCTCAGAAGTAGAATCTTGTTGAGAAGATTAGGACACATCAGATGTCAGAAATATTGTTGTTTATCTGAAGACTCAGACATCATTGCATCTGTTATGCCCCACACAAACATAAGGGATAGAATTTTCTTTTTAATTCTCCAGAAATTGTTGAGAAAACCACAGAAGCCTAGTACAGCATCTGGCAGCATACCAGAGCAGTATGCTAAGGACTCATAATGAAGGCTCTGAGTCTGTCTCAGAGGCCATGGATTCCGTGACTTCTACAGCTGGCCTGGGGGCTGTCTGAGCACCTCGGACAGTCCCAGGGCCAGCCACACCAGCCACTGCTGGGGCAGTCTCAGGCCACCATATCCACCCTCCCACGAGGAGCAGCAGCAGCAGGAGTTTGGGTGTGGGAGCGCGCTCTGAGCTGAGGCAGGGGGTTGAGGTGCAGGAAGCGGTGAGGGCTCTGGGCAGCACTTAACTGTGGCTCCCAGGCAACGGGAGCTGTGGAGCCGACGCTCAGGGTAAGGGCGGTGCGCGGAGCCCCCCCGGCCACACCTCTACCTAGGAGCCAAGGGACATGTTCCGCTTCTGGGGAGCTGCGCAGAACTGGGTGGGGAGCCTGCCAGCCCTGTCAATCCTCCCCCCCTCCACCGCAAGTACCCCCAGTGCCCCTGGGCTACGCCCCCCACCCCAGCACCCGTGGCGCCCCCCGGGCCACCCCTCTCTCCCCACCCCCCGAGCACCCGTGGCATCCCCCTCCTCTCCCGCATGGAGTACCCAAATTTTAGTTAGGGGTATATTGTACAAGTCATGGACAGGTCACAGGCCGTGAATTTTTGGTTACAGCCTGTGACCTTTCCATGACTTTTACTAAAAATACCCATGACTAAAATATAGCCTTATTCATAATTATTAAACCTGGAAAGTTTGCAGCTCCAATCAATTCCCAGCGAATATGATAAATTTCAATAAACCATCACCTATGTTTCATTGGTCACTTAGAAATGTCTTCAGTCTATCACTTACAGTAATTCTCAGTAATACTGAAGTGCTCTTTCTAGATTTGATTCTAATCTTGAATGCCAACAGAAATCTCAGAATTTTAAGAGAGTACTCACAACAACCTGCAAAGCTCAATCCTGCATGGTGTTGAGTGCTTTAACTCCAACGGAAGTCATTCAGAGTCAGTAGTGCTACATATGTGAAAATGTGAATATTACTGCAAGAGTGAAGTAAATCATTCTTTCTAGCGTATGGGTAAACTTAAGACATGCAAAAAATGAAGGCACACGAGTACTAAACAAATGATCTCTAACCTGCGCTTATCTACAGCTTTTTTCCCCCTCACCTGAATGAGAAATATACATTTGACAAGCAAACAAAATAGTCTCAGAGCAGACTGCATGTGTCACTACATCAAGACCCAATGCCTCAATGACCACAAGATGTCAGCTTGAAGTGACTGCCCCATTTTCATTTGTAAGCAATTTCTTCTTCTGCATTACAACAGCTGTTCAGAGGCTAATCTTAAAAACTGCTAGTGCAAACATTTATTTAGTATCTTGCTGCGGCAGGTTCCTTCAGACAAATATAGGACCAAGATTCTTTATCTAGTAGGTCAAATAGAAAAAAAGAAACTATTACACACCAGAGTGGAAAGGAAGAAGACTAAATTCTAGGTATGAAATACCAACTTTTGGGGGAAGTGTAATTTGTTCTTTGGAGAAGTGCTGAATTAGGAAACACACTTCAATCACTATTACACATTACATTAAACAGAAGCACATGCAAGCACAAATGGACATACAGTTTCTGTGAAAAACTCCGCTAAATTGTCAGTATTTAAAAAGGAAACCAGTGATGGCACTTTCTGCATACAGTACTGAAGAAAAAAGTGCCTAACACAAATAAGAGGAGAAGGCAGTAAACGGTGGCACCATCCCTTGTATCAGGGGTCGGCAACCTATGGCACACATGCCAAACACGGCACTCGAGCCAATTTTTTACGGCACGCTGCTATCTGCCAGACCCGGCCCGCTCTTTTCCGCGTCGTCCCCCCCACCCCCCCAGCCTTCTCCTTGCAGGGCAGGCAAGCTTCCCCCTCCCCCCAGCATGCTGGGTTCCTGCCCCTCCTTCTCTCTCCCTCCCTGTGGCCGATCAGCTGATGGCCCTTGCTACAAGCAGGAGAGGTAAAAGCAGAGCTGCAGCACGCTCTCTGCTCCGGGGACCTTGGAGAATGGGGTGGAATTCAGGGCATATCCCCTCCAGCCCCTGCCGTGAGTTGCTCAGGGCAGGGAGCACCCCCATGTCCCCAGCCCCCTGCCCTGACTCCTGCACCCTCCTCACACCCCCTCAGCCCCCTGCCCTGACTCCTGCACCCTCCTCACACACACCCAGCCCCACCACACCTTATGCCCTGACTCTTGCACCCCCCACATCCCCACTCCCACCCCTGGCACCAAACAGGAGCTCCTGCACACACACACCCCCACACACATTCCCACCTGCACCCCTCACACCAAATGGGAGATGCCCAGATAAGCGCTCCACACCCAAACCTCCTGCCCCAACCCTGAGCCCCCTCCCTCATTCTAGCTCCTGGCTAGACCCTGCACCCCAACCTGCTCCTTCACTCCCAGCCCTGTTCTCAGCACACTCCCACCCTCATCTCAGTGCAGAGAGAGAAAGAGAATGGCTAGAACTAGGGAGAAGGTGGGTACCTACTCTATGTGGACAAGGCCTGGACTCCAGACCAGCAGCGGGCTGAGCGGGGCCGGCAGCCGGGACCCTGGCTGGCAGGAGTCGGCAGATGGAATCCCAGACCGAGAGCAGGCTGAGCGGCAGCGGGCTGAGCCGCTCAGCCCACTGCCAGTCTGGGGTTCTGGCTGCCGGCCCCTGGCCAGCCAGGGTCCCGGCCGCAGGCCCCGCTCAGCCCACTGCCGGCCTAGGTGAACAGAACCCCAGACCGGCAACGGGCTGAGCGGGCCAGTGGTGTAAGATCAGCATTTTAATTTAATTTTAAATGAAGCTTCTTAAACATTTTGAAAAACCTGTTTACATACAATAGTTTAGTTATTTAATATACAGACTTATAGAGAGAGACCTTCTAAAAAACGTTAAAATGTATTATTGGCACGCAAAACCTTAAATGAAAGTGAATAAATGAAGACTCAGCACACCACTTCTAAAAGGTTGCCGACCCCTGCCTTATATTCACAGAATCATGACAACAGCATATAAAAGACTCTTTAGATTGGAAAAGAGTCTGACCAGATTTTAAATCCCCCTCACAAAGCACATTATTATGCCGGTGCAACTGATTAAAGGGACATTGTCACCCAAGCATTGCAAAACGGAACCCAAAAACAAGACTCAATCTAAACAAGTGACACTGATTGTATTGATTTCCTTTATACAAGCAAACAGAAATACAAGAAATAAAGTGAGCATTAACAGCACCAGGAAAGCAGGATTTTTCAAGCTTTTTACTCCCAGTGATATATGTTTTTAGTATAATAAGGAAATACATGCATTTTTGATGCATGAGGCTGATGGATGAGGACAAGGAGAAAGTGGTTGTTTGAAGGGGAAAGGATAGGAAACCCGACCCAGACCCCAATTGTGGAGAGACATTTATGCCAGGGGACGCTAGATGGGAGAAGAGCCAGGACAGGGGCATCCCTGGTGTTTGTGGGGAAGGGCTGTCACTCACATAAGAGGGTAATGGGTGTGTAAGCACTGCCTGAGGGATGGAGGGGGAACCCAGGCTAGACCCTGGTGCCACCAGTGTTTCTGGAGACAGTCTCACTCATGGGAAAGGTGATACACCAAACCAGACCAGGCTCTGGATTATAGAAGGAGACAGAACAAGGAGGGAAGGGGAGAGGAACCAGGTCTGGGTCTCAAAAGTCACTCTCACACACATGGGGTGTGAGAAGGGGGTCAGGACATCTGGGTCCTCGAAATCACACATGGGGGAGGGCAGGAGGTTCCCGGAAGGGGGAAGGGTCGCTGCCACGAGGCGGGTGGGTGTGCCGGGGAGGCCAGTGTTGTGACTTACATGGCGGTAACGGCTACGGGTAGGAAAAACGGACGGCTGCCGTTTTTGCCGTTACACCGGCCCCGGAGCGGGGAGGGCTCGTTCCCAAGGCGGGGACGGGGGTTGTGCCAGGGAGGCCAGCCCTGAGGAGGAAGAGGTCGCGGCGCCAGGCCCGGAAGGGGGAGGGGTCACTCACGCATGAGGGTGCTGAAGGCCACGACGCCCAGGAGCCCCTGCAGGAAGATGCCGAAGCTGTCCATGAGGGCCCCGTTCTCGCAGCCCCGGTAGCCGTCCCCGGGCCCGGCGCCCGAGGAGGACACGGCGAGGCGGCCAGGCCGGGCCGTCAGGCTCAGGCTCTCGTTGGCGGGGACTAAAGGGATCGGGACCCCCATGGCGAGGCAACCCGGCGCGCGCCGGCCTCAGGGACTCATGACACCGGCCGAGCACCCGGCGGGGGCCTCGCGCTTCCGGTGCGGAGCAGCCCCCTCCCAGGACGCGCGGCGCGTCACCCCGACGTGTGACACAACCAGCCGCCCCGGATTGGCGGAGGCCGCACCTGAGGGGAGGAGCTAACCGGAAGACAAGTGGCGGGCCGGACTCAGCAGCCCGTTAGCATGGGGATGCAGGGGTGGAGATGGGGGGCCTGCGGAACGGGTCGAGCGCAGGAGGGGCGGAGCCTCCCAGGGGGCGGGGAGCGCAGCCGCTGCTGCCTGGGGCCGCGGGTACAGGCGAGCGGAACCCGGGGGGCTCAGCGTCGGCGAGGGCAGCCGCCGTGCGGCGGGTGGGGGGCCTGCCTGCTCCGCGCTGTACCGGCGGGGGAGGAAAGCGAGAGACGCGCCCTCCCCCACCCCAGCCCTTCGCAAGCGGGGGGATTTTCAGGCTCTGCCCAGCGGGGGAAATTCGGCGAAGACGTCACCGCAAAGCGGGCTGCCTCAGGGGAGGGAATCCCTCCGCCACGCCACGCATCCGCCCAGCCCGGGGAAACCCCGCTCCGTGACAGGCGCTGCACTACTAACCGCATGAAGAATTTGTATTAAAGGGCCTGCTGTCAAACGGGGACGCTGTACGCCGTGGGGTCCTGCCAGGAGGGGTTCAACATTTTCATTAACAAAGTAGACAAGCGCATATGCTTACAAAATTTGCAGATGACACCAAGCTGTGAGGGGATTGCTAGCAGCTTGGAGGACACGGTTAGACTTCAGAATGATGGTGACAAATGAGAGAATTGGGCTGAAGCCAACAAAATGAAATTAAATAAAGACCAGGGCACAGTACTTCACCTAGGAAGACAAAAATCAAATGCATAACTACACACTGGGGAGGAACTGGCTAGAGGGAAGGCTAACTCAGTGGTTGAGCATTGGCCTGCTAAACCCAGGGTTGTGAGTTCAATGCTTGAGGGGGCCATTTAGGGATCTGGGATGGTATTTAGTCCTGCTGTGAAGACGGGACTGGACTCTCTGACCTTTCAAGCTCCCTTCCAGCTCTATGAGGTAGGTATATCTCCATAAATGGGGGTACTGCTGAAATGGAATTTGGGGTGATAGATCACAGACTGAATATAATATGTGATATAGCTACAAAACCAAAATTAATATTCTGGGGTGTATCTGAGCCAGAAGAGCTAATTGTCCTGCTCCACTTGATACCAGTGGGGGCACAGCTGGAGTACTGGGTCCAAGTCTGAGCCCCCACTTTAGGAAACTGTGGACAAATTAGAGAGAGTCTAGCAACACACAACTATGAAAAAGGATTAGAAAGAAAGGTTAAAAAACTGGGTTTGTTTAGTCTTGAAAAGAGATGACGAAGGAGGATCTAATAATAGTCTTCAAATATGGTAAGGGAGCGATAAAGAGAAGGGTGATCAATTTTCTCCATATTTACTGAAGGTAGGAAAACACAAAACTGGTTTAAGCTGCAGCAAGGGAGATATAGATTAGCTATTAAGAAAAACTTTCTACCAGTATCGGAGTAGCAGCTGTGTTAGTCTGTATTCGCAACAAATTTATTTGAGCATAAGCTCATCCAAGGAAGTGAGCTGTAGCTCACAAAAGCTTATGCTCAAATAAATTTGTTAGTCTCTAAGGTGCCCCTAGTACTCCTTTTCCTTTTTATACCAGTATGGGTAGGTAAGGGAGGCTGTGGAAACCTCACCATTGGAGGTTTTTAAAAACAGATTAGAAAACGCAGTTGTCACAGAGGGTCTACATTTAGTTGGTCCTGCCTCAGCATGGAGCAATAGACTTAATGACTTCTTGAAGGTCCTTCCAGCCCTACCTTCCCCTGATTTTCTTTCAGAGGGAAAACTGAACCAACTCTATGGGTATGTCTACACTACAGAATTAGGTTGAATTCATAGAAGTCGGTTTTGTAGAAATCAGTTTTATATATTCGAGTGTGTGTCCCCCCACAGAAAATGCTTTAAGTGCATTAACTCGGCGGAGTGCTTCCACAGTACCGAGGCTAGAGTCGACTTCCAGAGTGTTGCACTGTGGATAGCTATCCCACAGTTCCCGCAGTCTCCGCTGCCCCTTGGAATTCTGGGTTGAGATCCCAATGCCTGATGGGGCTAAAACATTGTCGCGGGTGGTTCTGGGTACATATAGTCAGGCCCCCGTTCCCTCCCTCCCTCCGTGAAAGCAAGGGCAGACAATCGTTTCACGCCTTTTTTCCTGAGTTACCTGTTCAGACGCCATACCACGGCAAGCATGGAGCCCGCTCAGGTAACCGTCACCGTATGTCTCCTGGGTGCTGGCAGACGCGGTACTGCATTGCTACACAGCAGCATCAACCCATTGCCTTGTGGCAGCAGACAGTACAGTACGACTGGTAGCAGTCATCATCATGTCCAAGGTGCTCCTGGCCACGTCAGCCAGGAGTGCCTGGGTAGACATGGGCGCAGGGACTAAATTTGGAGTGACTTGACCAGGTCATTCTCTTTAGTCCTGCAGTCAGTCCTATTGAACCATCTTATGGTGAGCAGGCAGGCAATACGGATTGCTAGCAGTCTTACTGTACCATCTTCTGCCAGGCAGGCAAGAGATGAGGATGGCTAGCAGTCCTACGGCACCGTCTTCTGTCGAGCAGCCATGAGATGTGGATGGCTTGCAGTCCTTCTGCACCGTCTGCTGCCAGCCAAAGATGTAGAAGATAGATGGAGTGGATCAAAACAAGAAATAGACCAGATTTGTTTTGTTCTCATTTGCTTCCCCCCCCCTCCGCCGTCTAGGGGACTCATTCCTCTAGGTCACACTGCAGTCACTCACAGAGAAGGTGCAGCGAGGTAAATCTAGGCATGTATCAATCAGAGGCCAGACCAACCTGCTTGTTCCAATAAGAACAGTTACTTAGGTGCACCATTTCTTATTGGAACCCTCCGTGAAGTCCTGCCTGAAATACTCATTGATGTAAAGCCACCGCCTTTGTTGATTTTAATTCCCTGTAAGCCAACCCTGTAAGCCGTGTCGTCAGTCGCCCCTCCCTCCGTCAGAGCAACGGCAGACAATCATTCCACGCCTTTTTTCTGTGCGGACACCATACCACAGCAAGCATGGAGGCCGCTCAGCTCACTTAGGCAATTAGGAGCACATTAAACACCACATGCATTATCCAGCAGTATATGCAGCACCAGAACCTGGCAGAGCGATACCGGGCGAGGAGGCGACGTCAGCGCGGTCACGTGAGTGATCAGGACATGGACACAGATTTCTCTGAAAGCATGAGCCCTGCCAATGCATGCATCATGGTGCTAATGGGGCAGGTTCATGCTGTGGAACGCCAATTCTGCGCTCGGGAAACAAGCACAGACTGGTGGGACTGCACAGTGTTGCGGGTGTGGGACGATTCCCAATGGCTGCGAAACTTTTGCATGTGTAAAGGTCACTTTTATGGAACTTTGTGACTTGCTTTCCCCTGCCCTGAAGCACATGAATACCAAGATGAGAGCAGCCCTCACAGTTGAGAAGCGAGTGGCGATAGCCCTGTGGAAGCTTGCAACGCCAGATAGCTACCGGTCAGTTGGGAATCAATTTGGAGTGGGCAAATCTACTGTTGGGGCTGTTGTGATGCAAGTAGCCCACGCAATCAAAGATCTGCTGATCTCAAGGGTAGTGACCCTGGGAAATGTGCAGGTCATAGTGGATGGCTTTGCTGCAAGGGGATTCCCTAACTGTGGTGGGGCCATAGACGGAACCCATATCCCTATCTTGGCACCGAGCACCAAGCCGGCGAGTACATAAACCGCAAGGGGTACTTTTCAATAGTGCTGCAAGCTCTGGTGGATCACAAGGGACGTTTCACCAACATCAACGTGGGATGGCCAGGAAAGGTACATGACGCTCGCATCTTCAGGAACTCTGGTCTGTTTCAAAAGCTGCAGGAAGGGACTTTATTCCCAGACCAGAAAATAACTGTTGGGGATGTTGAAATGCTTATAGTTATCCTTGGGGACCCAGCCTACCCCTTAATGCTATGGCTCATGAAGCCGTACACAGGCAGCCTGGACAGTAGTCAGGAGCTGTTCAACTACAGGCTGAGCAAGTGCAGAATGGTGGTAGAATGTGCATTTGGATGTTTAAAGGCGCGCTGGTGCAGTTTACTGACTTGCTTAGACCTCAGCGAAACCAATATTCCCTCTGTTATTACTGCTTGCTGTGCGCTCCACAATATCTGTGAGAGTAAGGGGGAGATGTTTATGGCGGGATGGGAGGTTGAGGCAAATCGCCTGGCTGCTGGTTACGCGCAGCCAGACACCAGGGCGGTTAGAAGAGCACAGAAGGGCGCAGTGCGCATCAGAGAAGCTTTGAAAACCAGTTTCATGACTGGCCACGCTACGGTGTGAAAGTTCGGTTTGTTTCTCCTTGATAAAACCCCCCGCCCCTTGGTTCACTCTACTTCACTGTAAGCTAACCATCCTCCCCTCCTCCCTTCGATCACCGCTTGCAGAGGCAATAAAGTCATTGTTGCTTCACATTCATGCATTCTTTATTCATTCATCACACAAATAGGGGGATGACTACCAAGGTAGCCCAGGAGGGGTGATGGAGGAGGGAAGGAAAATGCCACACAGCACTTTAAAAGTTTACAACTTTAAAATTTATTGAATGCTAGCCTTCTGTTTTTTGGGCAATCCTCTGTGTCGGAGTGGCTGGTTGGCCGGAGGCCCCCCCACCACGTTCTTGGGCATCTGGGTGTGGAGGCTATGGAACTTGGGGAGGAGGGCAGTTGGTTACACAGGGGCTGTAGTGGCAGTCTGTGCTCCAGCTGCCTTTGCTGCAGCTCAACCATACACTGGAGCATACTGGTTTGATCCTCCAGCAGCCTCAGCATTGAATCCTGCCTCCTCTCATCACGCTGCCGCCACATTTGAGCTTCGGCCCTGTCTTCAGCCCACCACTTACTCTCTTCAGCTCGCCACCTGTCCTCCCGGTCATTTTGTGCTTTCCTGCACTCTGACATTATTTGCATTCGTCTGTGCTCTGTCAGTGTGGGAGGACAACATGAGCTTGGAGAACATTTCATCTCGAGTGCGTTTTTTTTTCTTTCTAAGCTTCACTAGCCTTTGGGAAGGAGAAGATCCTGTGATCATTGAAACACATGCAGCTGGTGGAGAAAAAAAAAGGGACAGCGGTATTTAAAAAGACACATTTTATAAAACAGTGGCTACACTCTTTCAGGGTAAACCTTGCTGTCAACATTACATACATAGCACATGTGCTTTCGTTACAAGGTCGCATTTTGCCTCCCCCCACCGCGTGGCTACCCCCTCAACCCTCCCCCCTCCCCGTGGCTAACAGCGGGGAACATTTCTGTTCAGCCACAGGCAAACAGCCCAGCAGGAATGGGCACCTCTGAGTGTCCCCTGAAGAAAAGCACCCTATTTCAACCAGGTGACCATGAATGATATCTCACTCTCCTGAGGATAATAGAGAGAGATAAAGAACGGATGATGTTTGAACGCCAGCAAACATACACTGCAATGCTTTGTTGTACAATGATTCCCGAGTATGTGTTACTGGCCTGGAGTGGTAAAGTGTCCTACCATGGAGGACGCAATAAGGCTGCCCTCCCCAGAAACCTTTTGCAAAGGCTTTGGGAGTACATCCAGGAGAGCCGCGAATGCCAGGACAAATTAATCCTTTTACGTGCTTGCTTTTAAACCATGTATAGTATTTTAAAAGGTACACTCACCGGAGGTCCCTTCTCCGCCTGCCGGGTCCAGGAAGCAGCCTTGGGTGCGTTTGGGGGGTACTGGCTCCAGGTCCAGGGTGAGAAACAGTTCCTGGCTGTCGGAAAAACCGGTTTCTCCGCTTGCTTGCTGTGAGTTATCATCTTCTTCTTCGTCCCCAAAACCTGCTTCCGTATTGCCTCCATCTCCATTGAAGGAGTCAAACAACACGGCTGGGGTAGTGGTGGCTGAACCCCCTAAAATGGCATGCAGCTCATCATAGAAGCGGCATGTTTGGGGCTCTGACCCGGAGCGGCCGTTCGCCTCTCTGGTTTTCTGGTAGGCTTGCCTCAGCTCCTTCAGTTTCACGCGGCACTGCTTCGGGTCCCTGTTATGTCCTCTGTCCTTCATGCCCTGGGAGATTTTGACAAAGGCTTTGGCATTTCGAAAACTGGGAGTTTTGATAGCACGGATTCCTCTCCCCATACAGCGATCAGATCCCGTACCTCCCGTTCAGTCCATGCTGGAGCTCTTTTACGATTCTAGGACTCCATCATGGTCACCTCTGCTGATGAGCTCTGCATGGTCACCTGCAGCTTGCCATGCTGGCCAAACAGGAAATGAGATTCAAAAGTTCGCAGTTCTTTTCCTGTCTACCTGGCCAGTGCATCTGAGTTGAGAGTGCTGTCCAGAGCAGTCACAATGGTGCACTCTGGGATAGCTCCCAGAGGCCAATACTGTCGAATTGTGTCCACAGTACCCCAAATTCGACCCAGCAAGGCTGATTTAAGTGCTAATCCACTTGTCAGGGGTGGAGTAAGGAAATCGATTTTAAGAGCCCTTTAAGTCAAAATAAAGGGCTTCATCGTGTGGACAGGTGCAGGTTTACATCGATTTAACGCTGCTAAATTCGACCTAAAGTCCTAGTGTAGACCAGGGCTAAGAATAAAACCCAGTCTCAGCATGTATTAAGGAGAGTAGAAGCTGCACAAAATCGATGTACTTAAGACAACCAATGGAGTCATTATTAAAGGTGGTTTAAGTGCTATTTCTTCCTAAACTACATGGTCTGACTCCTATTTTCATCCTGTTCACATTTGTTTTATATGTGCATTCATGCAATCTGATTTTGCTAGCGTCAATGATCTTGAAAAGTAAACTTCAACATGCCTGTTCCAAAATATTGCAGGAAAAAACACACTTTCTGTAAGCTCGTCTACACTGACAAGTTTTGTCGATGAAACAAATGTTGACAAGGAAAAATCGACAAAAGCAAAGTGGCAAAAGCATGTCTATATTTGCTCCCTCTGTAAACAGATTGTGTCCACACTCAGGGCACCTTTGTCAATAGCGAGAGCAATGGACGGTGGGTATGTATCCCACAGTGCCTGGTGACACCATCCATCAGTAGGTGTTGTGGGAATGCGGAAACTGTGTGGGGAAAATGTACCATCATGCACCACTTTGTGTCCCACCCCTCCAAAGGGTTCAGGCTTCCTTTCGTGCTGTTTTTCCAACTGTCATTCTTTTGTAGGGCGTGCCAGCATCTGCAGCGAGAGAGGATGGATCCTGCACTTCTCTCCTATGCACTGTTAGCTGTCGTGAGGACATCGTGCATGGCAGCACAGTTACTTGCAGAGTTAGCAGAGGATGAATTGCAGGCACCCAAGTGTGATATGGATGGCAGCAACTTATCAGTGCTTTGTGCATTTACAGAGCAGCTGCATATGGTAGACCATCGCTTTTGGGCTAGGAAAACAAGCACTGATTGGTGGGATTGCATTGTCATGCAGGTGTGGGATGACAACCAGTGGGTACAGAACTTTAGGATGCGTAAAGCAACCTTCATGGAGCTATCTGCTGAGCTGTCCCCCGACCTGTCGCATAAGGAGACCAGATTGAGAGCTGTACTTTTGGTAGAGAAACATGTTGCAATTGCTGTGTGGAAGCTGGTGGATACAGACTGCTACTGGTCAGTCACAAATCAATTTCGAGTAGAAAAGTCCACTTTTGGTGCTGTATTAATCCAAGTGTGCAGGGCAATAAATCGCATCCTTCTGCATAGGACCATGTCTCTGGAAAATATGCATGAAATAGTTGATGGCTTTGCAGAAATGGGTTTCCCTAACTGTGGCAGGGCAATTGATGGTGCACATATTTCAATTGTATATTAGTGCCAGACCATCTTGCCTGTGAATACATTAATAGGAAGGGATACTTCTCCATGGTGTTGCAGGTGTTTGTGGATCACCAGGGGCATTTCAAGGACATCAGTGCAGGCTGGTCTGGAAAGGTGCATGACACAAGAGTGAATTGATTGCTGTATGCTTTTGTAGAACACAGAACAAACACACTGTACCATTAGCCTTTATTTATTGTTAAAAAGGGTAAAACCTCACAACTGTTTGTAGCTCCAGCTATCATTGTGCAAGCTGTGAGGGGGGCGGAGTGATGGGGAAACTCAGGAGGGCTGTGAAAAGGAATGTGTGGGCATAGAGGGGGTGGGGTTGGCAAAGAATTGTGCATCTGCATGTGCTGCAGTGGAGGTCGACCACGGATCTGCTCAGTCTGCAGCAGAATCAAAGACTTGAGCATCTCTGTCTGATCCTCCACCACCTAGCAAAAGCAGCACTCTCTTTCTTTTCTGCCCTGCCTTTCATCTTCCGAGCACTCTTCCGTTCCCTAGTCTGTCTCTCATCGCGCCTACAGCACCTCCCGGAACATATCTTCTTTGCTGCGCTGGGGTTTTTTTCTTATCTGCTGAAGCCTGTCCACGGTGGGGGGGGGGGGCATGTTCTTCAAGGTCTTTGCTGAACAGAAGACGGATTGTTACATTCCAGCAAATGATTGAAACATTTTAGTAAAAAGGGCATTTTGCTAGTAGAAATCACTTTCTCTCCGAGACTCTAGGCAGGCACACAGCTCCGCGAGCACCCCAATCATGGTGAATGTCGGGAGTGGGGGGGAAAGACGGTTTTGCGTATGGACAAAAAGGTCACAGCTTGCAAGGCAGCTTTGTAGGGAACTCATTCTAAAATTATCCCACTCTTTTTCACAGACGGCCAACCTGCTGGCTGACATCTCACTGTTGCAGGTGACTAGAGAAACCAGGGCACAGATGCTGAATGCTTGCGGCTTTCATCCTGGTCTATATGCAGCTCAGTTATGTGCTGCTTTGGTCCTAGCTCCAGTGATTGCTAAATGGCATGGTACAGTTTCCTACAATGGGGGAACTAACAAGGCTGCAATCCCTTGGAATCTGCGGCAGAGGATTAACAAGTGTCTCTTTGAAACTTTCCAGAGCTCTCTCTGGAGGATTCCCTGCAGATCTCGATGTCCGTTGACACCCTGCTTGGCCAGGGAGATTAGTTACACAGGGCAATGTGACAGAAAACACTACCTAGCTCCCACTTTTCAATTCCCTACACAAGCCACAGCAACTTACCCAGCATCTCATCTGCTTCCTGCTCTCTAGAGAGCATTTCTGGGGTGGAGAAAAGTTACTGGCTGCCTGCCCCATTGGACGACCCCGCTGGGAGCACCACATCCTCTTCTAGCTTGACTTCTTCATCCAGAATTTCAGCCTGTGGGATTTGTGCTGGAAATGGCCCAACTTGATGATCACTTTAGATAAGCTATTACCAGCAGGACAGTGGGGTGGGAGGAGGTATTGTTTCATGATCTCTGTGTGTATATAATGTCTGCTGCAGTTTCCACGGTATACATCCGATGAAGTGAGCTGTAGCTCACGAAAGCTCATGCTCAAATAAATTGGTTAGTCTCTAAGGTGCCACAAGTACTCCTTTTCTTTTTGCGAATACAGACTAACACGGCTGTTACTCTGAAACCAGTAAAAAGGCAGTCAACAAATTAGACTGTAGATGATACCGTCACCTCATATGGTACTGCGCCTCCTTTAAAAATTCAAATATGTACATGGAGCCTAATCTCCATATTCAAATAGTGTTTTTTAAAGCTATGGCTGAATTTGTACAGACAATATTTAACTGAGTTTTGAGGATATTGCCAGAAGCAGGAGAAATGAAAAATTCTTAATCCATTTGTTTAAGACTTCTCTGAAACAAAACAAAAACCCCAAACAAAAAAATAAATACAACTATAGAGTACAATTGTGCATATTTGGGCTGTTTTTACCAATTCGTCTCCTAATAAAACTTTTGAAAATGTAGGATGACTGTGATATTGTTTGATTAAAATATAACCATGCAAATCATTATTGCTACCACTGTTATATAATTGTAACAAAGCTTACACAAAAGTATAACTCATGGCCAGAAAGGCTTAAACAACTTGCAGGCTAATTAACCCAAAGCTGACCTTTAAAGACAGGTTAGAAATGTTAATTAGGGCCATTGCATGCTAAATAGGCTAGAACTTTGAAATGCAAACTTATGTTGTTTGAAATTAGAGGTAGTATTATGAATCTTGGGTGAAATAATGTCACTGTCTATGTGTCTCTTTGAAGTTTGATAGACTGCCTAATGGATACATTGCCCTATGTTAATTTGTGTAACTAATTACTGGTGGTGTTTAGGAAGCTGAAGGTTGCATCAAAAGCCTATTGTTTACCCAAGACTGTGTGGTCAAGTGGATGCTAGAACACTGTATAAAAGATGGTTGGGTCCTGATTCTTTTATCTCAGATCTGCTTTAGCTTCATCAGGGGAAGTTTGAGTCACAAGATTGAGGTCCCAGTTATGCTGGTAGTCCCTGAAGGTGATATTGGACATTGGACTATAACCTATGAACTAAATTCTAAAAGAACTCTTTGCAACTACAAAGCTCACCATCTCTGCTATGTATCTGAACCTCAAGAATTAAACTCATGTCTGTATGTATCTTGATCTTTCAACCATACTCTTTTCTTTTTTAATAAATTTTAATTTAATAAGAATTGGCCGTAGTGTGTATTTGGGTAAGATCTGGAATATTCATTAACCTGGGAGGTAATGTGTCCGATCCTTTGGGATTGGTAGAACCTTTTATTTTATATGATGAAATAAGATTTTCAGAAATCTTCATCATATTTGACTTGAATACCTGGATGGAGGCTTGAGGCTGGGTACTTTAAGGGAACTGTGTTATGAACTTCTGAATAACCAGTGAGGTAATAAAGAAGCTGTTTTATGCTGGCTTGGTAAATCTAAGTATTGAATTATCCACCAGCTTTGGGGTCTGTCTGCCCCATTCTTTACAGTTCACCCTAATTGGAGTGACCTCCGCTGGCCCCCCACTGGGACCCGTCATAGTGACAATTATGGACACATTCCCAACATAGTCTCTATACTTAAATAATGCAGAGTCTTTATCAGCAATATTTTGTTCCACATATCTTATGAACTGAGCACTTAAAATAAAGTTCTTTCCCTACTTCACTACACAAGGACAGCACTAAGATACTGAATGAGGGCTGACAACAGAATCCTTATTGCTGCTCATGTATCTGGATAGCAGTACTGTTCTGACTGACAACTGAGTCCATTACAAAGCAGTAAATTAAACCATTTCATCCATACCATACATCACCACGACCACCATTTCAGCCTAGTTGACAAAAGCGACTGCAAAACCGCAAGCATTCACATTTTGTTCTGCAATAGTTTGAAAGAATGTATATAACCATTAAATAGGAAATTAGAAGAATTTTCTTTGAAATAGGAATTATTACAACATGGATATAATTCTATACATTGCCTGAGAGGCAAAGTAAGAGGTGATCCCTGTTCCAATCTATGAAAGACAGAATACCACATAGCATAACAGTTCAAGAGGGAGGATGTGAGGATTACTGGGGAGATGAGCAAACTGGAGAGGATTCCTGGAAATAGTCAGTTTTATGGATAAATTTAAAGGAGGTGAGAGGGCTTGGGAGGTAAGTGGGGAGATTTCCTTGGGGGCAGGCATGAAGCTGAGCCTGGGAGAAAACTAGTAGGTAGGTATGTAATTATTATCTTGTTTTCATTGTAGTGCACTTTTAAATTCTTTAGGATTCTGTTGTTGCATTCTGCATTAATGCTAACAATGCAACAGGTGAAACATGCTATATGTTCTCAAGGAGATGTTCTTGCTTCGGTTTCTTTTAATCAGAAAGAAAAAAATAATGCAATCATATAATTAAAGACTGTATCCTAAAAGAGCTGGCATGTCATAACTTTCCAGTGCTTGACTTTCAGCCTTAATAATGTCCTTTTAACATACTTGTGTGTGCGCGTAATATATAAATGCATAATAGGAAAATATGGCATCAAGGAGAAGAATGGAAGAGACTAGAGAGTGCAAGGAGAGCAGAAGCACACATAATTTACCAAAACAAATGCATAGTCTTAAAATGGAAATTTGTCCTACTTTCTCCTCTCCATTTCCTATTTGCCTCTGGTATTGCTTGTTGCAGAATGTCTATGCCTCTACTGGAAACTCTTTAGGGCAGGGACTTTTTAAAAAACATACGTAGTGTGCCATACAAATTTGTGGCACTGAATAAATAATCGTACAATTTGTTTTCTTTTGTCCCAGGTTTAACATAGGAATTTTATGTTGTTTATCACATTTTAGAACCAAATAACTTGAGCACTGATGTTTTGCCTGCAGCCAAAATTTTAGCATGCCATTTGCTGGACGATTTTTTGGGTTTGTCCTTGCACCAGTTTTTGATGTTTGGGCAGAGTGATTTGTTTTGTTCCGCAGATTTTGTGCAGTGCTTTGCTACCTTGCAGTAGGCACCATATAAATTGATTAAATTGTGAATGCCTCTTCTTCCCTTGTGTTTTAATTTCTTTTGATTTTTCTTAATGTTATTGATTGTGTGTTAAAAGTAATAGGTGCGCTTAGGTTTTTATTTTTTTAAATTTTAATACAGGAACAACAGTTTGCTTTAAAATTCCAGAAACTGAGGTAGTAAATTGATCTTGATACTGTTTTGGTTTGTTTTCAGATGTACTAAAGTGTCTGCCTAATTCAACATTATTTTCTTTCTTGTTGATGAAGTTTAAGCACTATACTCTGCTGTCTACTGTCCATGCCAGGCTCTCGCTGATGGCAGAAAGAGCTGTTCACACACAGCTGAGATAGAATGTAGTCAAAGTGGTTGCTACATTTCTTTCTTATAAGCAGACTCGTATTTTGAATGGGTGGCCGGAGTGGGAATCTGCTGTGGCTTGAACTTAGGTTTAGCTGGAGCTGGAACATAGAGACCCAGAATTGGGAAAGTCATGCGGGAGTCTTTCAGTCCATGCAGCTTCATATCCATTTGTTTCGCAAACAGAGCTTTGCCATAAAATGGGAGGTCCTGCAGGGAAGTCTGCGCCTCACTGGACAGCCCAGAGAGCAGGAGCCATTACGCCCTTCTCATAGACACTGTGAAGGCCATGGACCATGCGGCCACGTCCACTGCATCCGACGCTGCCTGCAAGGTTGCCCTGGCAGCCACTGTGTCCTCCTCCACCAGCACTTTGAACTCCCTCCTGTTGCGTTCCTGGAGGGAGTCCTCGAACTTGGACAGTGAGCCCCACAGACTGAACTCATACCAGCCAGGAGAGCCTAGTGGCTTGCCACCTGTAACTGGAAGCTCGAGGACGAATACATTTTTCTTCCAAATGAGTCCAGCCTCCTTGAATCTTCATTTTTCGGGGTAGGGGCTGGTTGGCCCTACCGTTCCCTGTGGTTGACCAACTTGACCACCAGGAAGTTAGGAGCAAGGTGGGTGTATAAGTATTCATGCCCCATGGCAGGTACAAAATACTTGCATTCCGCTCTCAGAGATGGGGGCCAATGAAGCTTGCCACAGGGCATTTGAAACATTCGCCACCCTTTAGTGGAGATGCAAGGCCACCCTGCCCAGTGCCGAGGAGGACAGTACACTAAACAGGGAGGCCGAGAGCTCCTCCGTCTTCTGCTTGGAGGTGGAGGCTTGATGCCACCCTTTTTAAGAGTTCTTGATGGGCCCTCAAGTCCTCCTACAGGAAGGAGGGAGGAGGGGCCGTAATTGCCTCATCTGGGGAGGGTGAGGCGGCCGATGTGGTACTTTGTCTGTCAACCGGCACTAGAGGGTCCACCACATGGTCGGTCTCCGGGCATGGTGCCGAGGATGCATGTCCCACTGACTCCTTCCTTGGGGGTCTGGAGAGGGAGGCTGAAGGCCTTTCTGAGGCTCCAGCCACCGAGCGGGCCCCCCACCGGGGGCTGCGTCGGGGCCTGGTGCCACTGCACCTGCTGTGGCACCGGCAGAGCAGGCTGTTCAGCTTGGCTTGCCTGGCCCATCGATGGACAACAATGAAGGGAGGCCAGGCTGGCACATGACCTGCCGCTGTCCCTGGACCAGGAAGAGTGGCGGCGCCGGGAGCGATGCCGAACATGGGACCGCGATCCCGACATGGAGGACTGGTACTGTCGGCAACAGCTGCTCCATGATTGCCTCCGGTGGGCAGACCCACGATGCCCAGATGCCGGCGACTGACACCCGGGGCTGTGGAGGCAGTGCTGTGGTGGGGTCCTGGAGTGGGACGACGAATGGGAACAATGTTGATGTTCGTGCCGTGACCGGCTGCGGTAGCTCCTCCAAGACGAGGACCTTTGGCACTGTCTGCCTCGGTCCCGTCAGCGTTCGCGCCTCGAGGCGGAGTGGTGCTGAGTGTCTCGGTCAGACGGAACCCAATCAGACTGTCTGGTGGGCGTCGAGGGTGATCCACATGGACTTTGCCCTGAACGGTCGCTGGGTGGTGAACCTTCCCTCGACCGAGACAGGAATCAAGCCGGGTGACTGTGGAGATCCCCGCGGCGCTTTGCCACTGGAGCGTGGGGCTGACATCGGCGGTGCTCCGGGTACCAGCATGGACATAACATCCTGGGCTGCCAGCAGAGCGTCCAATGTGGAGGGCATCCAGACATCCGGGGAGGCCTGCTCCGAATGGGCCAGGCTACTCCGCTTCACTTGAGTCGGAGGCCTAGGGGTCGGTGGGGATTGAGGACTGCACAACGTGGGTCTAGCCTCTGTTCCGGGTTTACTCCGGTGCTGCGGTGAAGAAGGCCTTTTGCTAGCCTTCTTGGCATGCCCCGGTTACGGGAGCGGTGCCTACTAGTTGATGGTGCTGAAGGGTTGCCATGCACCAACACCACAGTGCCTGGTGCAGACTTGGAGCGGCACACCAGAGCTGGGGTCAGCGCCGACTCCATCATAGAATCATAGAATATCAGGGTTGGAAGGGACCTCAGGAGGTCATCTAGTCCAACCCCCTGCTCAAAGCGGGACCAATCCTCAACTAAATCATCCCAGCCAGGGCTTTGTCAAGCCTGACCTTAAAAACTTCAAAGGAGGAAGATTCCACCACCTCCCTAGGTAACACATTCCAGTGCTTCACCACCCTCCTAGGGGGAAAGTTTGTCCTAATATCCAACCTAAACCTCCCACACTGCAACTTGAGACCATTACTCCTTGTTCTGTCATCTGCTACCACTGAGAACAGTCTAGATACATCCTCCTTGGAACCCCCTTTCAGGTAGTTGAAAGCAGCTATCAAATTCCCCCTCATTCTTCTCTTCCGCAGACTAAGCAATCCCAGTTCCCTCAGCCTTTTCTCATAAGTCATGTGTTCCAGTCCCCTAATAATTTTTGTTGCCCTCTGCTGGACGCTTCCCAATTTTTCCAGATCCTTCTTGTCGTGTGGGGCCCAAAACTGTACAGTACTCCAGATGAGGCCTCACCAATGTTGAATAGAGGGGAACGATCACGTTCCTTGATCTGCTGGCAATGCCCCTACTTCTACATCCCAAAATGCCATTGACCTTCTTGTCAACAACGGCACACTGTTGACTCATATCCAGCTTCTCGTCCACTGTAATCCCTAGGTCCTTTTTTGCAGAACTGCTGCCTAGCCATTCGGTCCCTATTCTGTAGCAGTGCATGGTATTCTTCCGTCTTAAGTGCAGGACTCTGCACTTGTCCTTGTTGAACCTCATCAGATTTCTTTTGGCCCAATCCTCTAATTTGTCTAGGTCCCTCTGTATCCTATCCCTACCCTCCAGTGTATCTACTGCTCCTCCCAGTTTAGTGCCAACTGCAAACTTGCTGAGGGTGCAATCCACACCATCCTCCAGATCATTAATGAATATATTGAACAAAACCGGCCTCAGGACCGACCTTTGGGGGGTACTCCACTTGACACTGGCTGCCAACTAGACATGGAGCCATTGATCACTACCCGTTGAGCCCGACAATCTAGCCAGCTTTCTATCCACCTTATCGTCCATTCATCCAGACCATACTTCTGTAACTTGCTGGCAAGAATACTGTGGGAGACTGTGTCAAAAGCTTTGCTAAAGTCAACACGTCCACTGCTTTCCCCTCATCCACAGAGCCAGTTATCTCGTCATAGAAGGCAATTAGATTAGTCAGGCATGACTTGCCCTTGGTGAATCCATGCCGACTGTTCCTGATCACTTTCCTCTCCTCTAAGTGCTTCAGAACTGATTCCTTGAGGACCTGCTCCATGATTTTTCCAGGGACCGATGTGAGGCTGACTGGCCTGTAGTTCCCAGGATCCTCCTCCTTCCATTTTTTAAAGATGGGCACTACATTAGCCTTTTTCCAGTCATCCGGGACCTCTCCCGATCACCATGAGTTTTCAAAGATAATGGCCAATGGCTCTGCAATCACATCCGCCAACTCCTTTAGCACTCTCGGATGCAGCGCATCCGGCCCCATGGACTTGTGCTCATCCAGCTTTTCTAAATAGTCCTGAACCACTTCTTTCTCCACAGAGGGCTGGTCACCTCCTCCCCATGCTGTGCTGCCCAGTGCAGCAATCTGGGAGCTGACCTTGTTTGTGAAGACAGAGGCAAAAAAAGAATCGAGTACATTAGCTTTTTCCACATCCTCTGTCACTAGGTTGCCTCCCTCATTCAGTAAGGGGCCCACACTTTCCTTGACTTTCTTCTTGTTGCTAACATAGCAGAATAGTTGTTGAAGAATAGCCTGGAGCCTAATGTCCCTTTCTCTCTTGGTCCGAAGCTTAAACGACTTGCAAATCTTGCAGCAATCGCTGAGATGGGTTTCCCCCAAACAGCATAAACTGTCCACGTGCATAAATTGCCTACGAGTGTCGCATGACTTAAAACCCGGGGCATGGGGCATGCCCTGGCCCTGGAGCTCTAGCTGAACTAAAACTAACTACAGGTACCATACATGGAATGAACAAGCAGTTCTGGGGACGAGCTACAGAGAAGCTGGAGCAGAGCACTTCTGAAGCATCTCCACTGGCGGCAAGAAGGACCTGAGGGTGGGGAGAATGCGCAGCGCCCTTTATACCGCGCCATGGAGGTGCCACTCCAGAGTTCGCTAGGGGAAAAACTTCCGGCACCGGTGCATGTGGCGAGCATGCACATTTATTGGGGAATACACATGGGCAATCGCTCGAAGGATTCAAGTAGGGCACAGCTCACCAAACAACAGCTCACCCAGGAGGGGTAACAGTCACACGGACCACGGTATTGTCTAGCACTGCACCCCCTTAACACCACCACTCTACATGAGTAAGTTCACTCCCATATTTCATCAGTGGTGCACATGCAGGTTCCAAGCTCTGATGACTTGGCTGGTTATAAGGTTATAAACTCCATTAGGCCTTTGTACCTGTATTTTCCATGAATAGTAATCTCAGGCTGGTTAAACTTATAGTGCATCTGGCATGCACAGAACATTGGACACCTCACAGAAATAAGTTATAGCTTTGGGACCAAGTTTTTACTCACCAAGGAGCCCCACACTCCAGGCTTCCAATTGAGCATCTCCCGTAACACCTCTTGTAGGGCTCACAGCAGTTGCAAGCTGACATGGCTCTTGTGGGGCTCCCCTCTGACAAAGCTCAGGGTTTAAAAGGGGCAAAAGACAGTCTTCACTGACTACACAATTTGCAAAATATTAGGCACCTCTGTGATGCAAGGTGCAATATAAGCAAATGCTGATGTAACTTAAAAATATCTTTTAATATACAGGATTTCAGTTCAATTTAGAAGAAGCAATTCTATCCCACTCTCACTGCTACATCTCACTTGTTTTAAGTGGGTGGTGTAAAATGTGTACAGGGCAATTAAGCTGTACGCAGGGGAACAAACTGTAAGGCACTCACTCATTTACTGAAAACCAGAATAAAAACCTCATGAAAGGAATGCTATTTTTTTTAAATCAAAGTTGCCCTGTGAAACTCAGTGCCACAGGATATTGAGACAGAGCTTAGCCAGATTTTTTTATTTTATTTTTTAAAAAGTGCAGAGTTAAATGAATAAAAATAAATTCTGTTCTGATGGAGTGCCAGCAGCAGCATAATTAGGCTGCCACATGGTTTGGTTTTAATTGTACTTTAACAGCACTCTTGTGGTCAGTTAAGGAAAGTGATGAAGAATATGGATCAAAGGACTCCTAAGATTTTATTTTCATCTCCACCACTGACCTACTGCATGATCTGGGGAAGCTATCATCCTTCTTTGCCTCAATTTTTCCAACTTACAGAACACCAAAACTGTCCTCCCTAAGGAAGAAAGCAAAGGTAAAAAACAGGACTTAGCACGTGATGGGGCTGCACAACCTCAGAAAAACTACTAACAGAAGAATTGTGTGGCTTAGTTAACTGATGTGGTAAAGTACTTTGCACTTAACTTTCATATGAAGTTCCCAAATTATCATATTGGAAAGGGAAAGCTGCATTTTTTCCCCCTATTTCCATCTTGTGTACAAAACATTACCCCCAACTGGATTAAAAACAAAAACAACCCTGCAATAGCTGTTTCTTGTTTTGTTTTTTAATTTTCTTGCAACCACTTAAAACTGTCATAATATACCACAAACTTATATACACTCTTATTTACAGAGAAAGAAGCAAAATATTCATCCAAAATATTTTTAAAAACCTTTTGATTAAATTGCTATACCTATCAAAAATGATGGGACTTGATAGGCATATTTTCTTGTGCATATTTCTTCTCCATTTCATATTTCACTCTCAATGCATATATTATATAAAAAACAAGAAAAAAAGCAAGCAGGAAGGACACAAACACAATATGCATTTAAATTGGGTTTTGTTGGTTGATTGGTTGAAGAACAAGCAGCAAATTTAAAAAGGCAAAACACAGGAAAAGTGCATCAATTCCAATGATTTAGTATAAGAAAGAGGCCTATGCATGGTGATACTAGCCACGATGGAACCTCCCAGCAGACCTCTGATTGTCTACAAAGGCTTTAACACAAGTAAAAAAACAAACAAAAGAACAGGGAGGAGAAACATGAGACCTTAAGAGAAACACAGGAAGTATCTTCCCACGAGGCTTCTTGGAAACTGAAGCTAGATGACTTCTGGAAGAGGCAGGTATTCATTTTTGCCTGGACTACACAAACTCAGCTATGCATTCACTCTGCTTGACCAAGAGCTTCAGCCTCACCACTAAAGCCAGATCTGATTCCTCACGCAATGCTGGAGACTTTCACAGGTACTCATGGGACAGCAGAGCCAATCACAGGTGTCAGCTTGATTGTGCTAAGTCACTTAGATCCTCTGCTTCTGAAGTTTGTCAGAGTGAGATCTGCTGACTTCCATGGCTCAGGGCTCAGCCTCTCACCACTGGTGTCAGACTAAACAGAGCACGTTTGTCTTCTGATCAAACAATTTCATCTGCCGTGCGTGATATGCTGCAGCATATTGACAGATCCAATTTATGGTGAGCTAGAATCCAGCATGGAGACACTGAAGTCCTACCAATCTTCTACTCCATTTTTGCTGGTCAGTTTTCAAATATGATATTAAAAAAAGGCAAATTACAATAATGAAGCTTATACCATAATTAGTGTATCCAACCATGACCCACTCTAACCTTTCACCCATAAGGCTGCCTTCAAAAACAAGGCTATTTGTATAATTTGGGAAAAGTTAGGCAACACACTAAAATGTGGCTCAGAACATAATTAATTTGAAATAGTGTTCAACCAACATTTAAGAAGTCTTCAGACACACTCAGTTCAATTGGCCCAGATCCTCAAAGGTATTTAGCCTCCTAACTTCAACTCATTTCAATGGAAGTTAGGAGCCTAAATACCTGTGAGGACTGGGCCTTTGTGCTTAGTGAATGTATTAAAAACTCACAGTAGGCAGTAACCAGTCCTACAGCAGCTAGTTCGGAAGAATCTATGTATGGTATCATATTTTTGGCTTATGATAAGGTTACCTAATCCAGTGACTTTTCTTGCCAACGTACTTGCCTTGCTCTTTTGTCCTGAACACAACAGTGGGATGGATTTGCAAAGGCATCCATTTCCTATCCAATCTTAAACTGCAGAATTTGATGGGTTTGCAGAGCCTATTTGGCTGCCATCAAGATCTCATAAGCCAATCAAGCCTCGTGCTAGTTATGTATAAAATCTTTGTACATCATGTGGAAAAATGGAGTGCTAAGTCCTGCAAGTAATAAATATATTTATATTGCTTTGAACTTAACAGTCCTCTCTTCTCTATATATATCATTAGAATTGGGAATAAGAAATCTAGCACCAAAGTCTGTTACCACAACAGAGAACTCTTAGTGTTGTGATAGGCAGAATCTAAAAACTACACCTGAGTCTCACCAAACACGGTCTTTATCAAATCCATAAGGGTCTGGCAAGCTCTTTGGACTTCTGTACCATCCTCAAATGTGAATGGCTTTCTACTTGGTTCCTCAGGCAGTGACTTGATTTTTTAAAAAATTCTAGAAAAAATTGAAAGTAGCTTTAGATCAGTCTTGTATCTTTCCCTTTTTGGAAGGGTCTCTTTCCATTCATCTCTGCCTGTTTGAGAGAGTAGGCTAAAAGCTGCTCTTGAACCTGATAGTAACTGGGTCATGTTAACTTGCCATCCAAGGGACGTTATATATGCACATTTTTAGAGACCAAGCGCCTCTCTGCTATGGGCTCATTTTCTACTAGTGCAGGGAGTTCAATACCCACTAATGAAATCTGCTTGCCCAACATGGCTAACTGTAGCCCTGTAAGTAAATGCTATGCGGGTAGCACCCTAAGTTTTCTAAAGCTATGATGTGCTAAACTCAGGGTGTATAATGCAGCCACTCAAGTTTATAATATTAAAAGAAGTGAGGGAGGCAGGAAAAGTAAATCCTGTGCTCCTCCACTGGTCAGCCATGGAAGAGCCTCCTTTACCTCTGTATATACAATAAGTGGTACCTAATAAGGAGCTCATTTTCCTGTAGTGATAATTCCCTAGAGACTTGCAAAATGCCATTGCCCTTAATTCCCCCCACCTCCCATGCAACACTTATGGCAAGTGGATACAGTATAATCCCTGAAGCCAGGTGAGGTCACAGCAATACCTGCTGATGAAGATATGATTAGCCTAATGCCAAGATCACCCAACAAGCTACTCAAAGCTATCCAATTCTGCAGAAACAAAGGAACTACAGTAGCATGTGAGCCTATTTCAAGTCATGTCAGTGCAAGATCAACAGATACAAGCCAAAATACGTCTTTGTATTGTAGATGGAAAAGGATCTTTTAAAACAGTATCAAATAAAAAGACCATCCATAGGCAATCCCCAAATATCCCCTTTAAATCTAGCAATAAAGACAGAGTGCATTTTCCCCAGGAAGTGATGTGTACAAGAACACGTGTGCAGCACAGAAACATTATACACAAACAATGGAAAACATCCCTTTTGAAAACTCAAATAAAAGTGGATCCCATTGGGACCAGACTGCCAATGCCTTCCGAAGTGAGGCAGAAAAATCAGCCTATAAAACATGCCCAAGGTGACCTGTAGCTACTTCACTGGCCTCTGAAGCAGCTCACAAATGGAGTATGAAATTGATACTTTAAAACAAAACCCTAGACTTTGTGATAAAAAGTTAGTTAAATATCTCTTTATGTTTAAGTTCTGTTATTTTCTGACATCTACCTAAACACACCCATTTTTATCAGGAGGGAAATGCAGCCGTCTTGGCTACAGAGCCATCAGTGCTTGGAGTCAGCTTTTCCTTCAATTAAATAGAGGGTCGTGGAAACTTTGTTCTGCATCATCGTCCAGCTCTGATGTTGCCTGTTGGTCAAGTCTGTCAAGGCAAAATGCCAAAAGTCATTCCATTTCCCCAAGGGAAAAATCAGACCAAAATTTCCATTATTAGATGCATATTGGGAGGGGCTTGGAACAGGATTTCAATAAAAATTTGTTTTAAACCTCGCTAGCTATGGATTGAAAAACAAAAGAAAGGAGTGTGCATCTCATTCACACCCCCACCCCCGCAAGGGTACGAACGGGTAAATAGTTTGTCTTACATTTAGATTTTCATTTTAGGGTGGAGGAGGAGGATTCTTTGGAATTTAGCACTTCTCTAAATATTTTTGCCTTGACTGAAGTATTTTAAGAGACTTGCAGCAAAAGAAACACTCTGCTTATCCAGAGCTGCTCTCAGTGAAAGAGGCTTCACTGCATTCACTTCCCCTCAGTGTCTTGGATAGGCCAGGAATGGACACTAGGACAAGGTGAATCCTACAGTTTTCAGTTTACAAAGGATTCCCTAACTGAACCCTACAGTTTGGTTCATACAACATCCTAGGAACTAAACCCAGTAGGCTTGCATGGAGCTCAGACTGCCTCTATGGCCAGTCTCTAGCTACCATACATCTTGGAAGCCACTAAACATATCTTTCCCGCATTGCCTCCTCAAACAAATTCTCTTAGCAAGCACCAGCATCCTCTACTTTCTTCAAGTATCCTAGTACCTGCCTCAGGGCTTTCTGCAGGAGTGAGTTTGAGTGGAGGGAAAAACAGGGGAGGCATGCTTTCTGATTTCCCACCTATATGTAAAATCTCAGCTCATGTTCCCCCAGACATTTACGAATACAGGCAGAGGTTGATGAATGGAATCTGGAACTCAGTGCTCATTTTCAAGTGGGTCCGAGGTTTGATGCCATTTCACACAGCATATTAGACAGTAAGGTTGGCTCTGTTGCCCACTAAAAGCTTATGAAGAGAACAGCTGTGCAGAGCTCCTTATGATGGCTATCTGATTCCATTCAGGTCTGACATGCAGGTCACCACTAGTGCAGCTCCACTGGAAGAAGTCAGTGTAGGCAGGGCTTAGTTTTCAATCACTTTTACCAAATGGCCTTCTCTGAGTAAAAAAAACCTGAGTCATGTCCACACTGCAGCTCCCACACTTGCTTTCTCTGGTGGAGCTGAACTGATGGTGAATTTTCCTAGTTTACACATGGACCTGAGATTCATGTAGTGGGGGCAGGGAGAAGAGCAGCATTTAATATGCTCTGCTATGATCCCAGCTACTTTGTATATGTAGAAAAGGGACAAAGAGATTCAAGCCATGTTTTTAAAAGATAGGTCCAGTAATTCTACCTGACAGCCAGGATGCAGAAAACGAAGCCCTTTCCCTTTCTCCCACCCCCAACACACACACACGGGGGGGGGGGGGGGGGGGGAGGAGGAAGGGAGAGAGAGAGAGCGCACGCAAACCTGTACAGCTACCAATGAACTTCTCAAAAGAATTAACCCCCTCCCATCCTCAGTAACCACTTTTACTGTGCAGGCGGCAGAGGTAGTTTAAAAAAAAAATCCCAAAACACGAATATAAAAAACACTCTTGCTATACTGTACATTCAGAACCCTGTGGCCACATCATTGTCCTGACAATGAGCTAATTTAAATTAAAAAAAAAAAAAAAGCGCTGATGTGTAAAGAGCACATCCCAAAGCTAGTGCTGTCTTAAAGCAAATGTTCTCTTTCGGAGAAAGGAAATGGAGTTCTTCTTGATTGGTTAGGAATAGGAAAAAACATTTTCCAGTAGCTGCCTTCTCACTTACATGGCATCCGTCTCTCCTTTATCTTTTTTAATTCTGCACCACCAGAACTCTTGAAACGTCTGTCTCCTTATAGGAAACGTTTCTGTAACCATTTTTTAAAAATTAAAAAAGGCATGATCAGAGTGAGAGACTCATGTTCCCAAGCTAGCAGCCAGCTGGTAGGGTAGCTGCTATGTTTGCATTGACATTTTGCTCCAGATGTTGTCTTCCTTCCCTCAAAGTGCAAAACTGTGGCTGAACAGATGTTTGTAGGTCACCAGAACTGGAGCCTCACTTTAACCCCATTTGGCTTTCGCTGCCAGAAAGGGAGGAGCATGTTGCTGCAGTTGTGCTTCCAAAGGTCCACTTCCATTTGGCCACTCCTCAGTTAGCAAACTGCTGATAAAAAGCAAGTTTGACCCTTTCAATGTGGTGGCAAAGTTTAATAGCTGGCCCAAGTTTCAAGTCCATGCACTCCTGAACAGTGGGGAGGGTGAGCAGGAGAAGAGCCTGACCATCTATTTCCTGTCAGGAGACAAACAAAACACTGGTAAGGTAGAATTAGTTGCTCATTTACTCCCATTCAAATTTTGGCTTCCTCGAGTTTCAGCTCATGACTCTCTACCTCTAGGAATTTGCTGTTTCACTTGTGCTGCTTCATTTAGCTAGAAATCTCCCTCTCATCACCTACTTGCTTCCTTCCTTCCTCATCTTGAAGTGCAGGTCCATTCTAAATTGTCTAAACAAGATATCATATGGTTTCATCCTTACTGTCTCAATGGTTCCAGAGAAAATGTATTCAGTTTACAAGTAATGTTTTTTTCCTAATTTCTAGCCCTGCAAACTCAATCTGTGTTCAGAGAAGCAATCTGGGTTGTGTTCTCATGCATCCCCACACTGTAATACAAGTTGTGCCAGCCAAATTACACCCTCAATAACACCTACAGCCTTCATATTATGCCCTTAGCAAAATTTGTGTTCACCACCCAGGAGGGGCCTGGCAATTTGTAGTACTGGGCACTTAATAGGCAAGACTAGCAAAATCCACCTTTGAAAAATAGATGTAATATGAAAAAATACATTAAAAGGATTCTCACTTTTGTGCTGTATTTTTGATACCCTCTTAAATATGGATTAAAGTTTCTTTCCCTAATGACTCCCTGTGATAAACAAGGCTGAATTCCCACTCTGTCACTCCGAGTGCAGAGAGTGGGGGCCCGCAAGGATTCTAAAAGTTAATACTTGCCAGTCCAGGCTTGTATTAAACTCCCAGGGATACAGCTTTTCTCTGACCTTTGGCTTGGTAAATGCTGCCAACACCCAAATGCAAAAAAACCCCTTTGAACCCAGGAAGGAGCACTTGGGAATTCCTCTCTGTGGAGTACCCACAAGTCCTTTCACCCCCCTCCAGGGAAGAGCTGAGAAAGAAAACGAAGCTGTTTTCTTTGGCTATCAGTTAATCAAACAGCATGCACAAACCTAACCCGTTAGGACACCAAAAATCCAATCCTGTTCTTAAAAAAAGTAAATTGTATTAAAACAAAAAGAAAGAAAATACAGCTAAAACATAGGCATTTGCTAGATTTTAAAAGAGCAATTCCAAAAATTAAGCACCCAGACTAACTTCTTGGGGGTTTAGCTTAAAGGTTACAAGATAAGAAATAAACCAGATAGCATCTAACTAAACATTCTCTATCCAAATTATTTCTTCTAGGTATGCAAAATACTTGTTCATACCTGGTTCAAACCCTACACAGCATTTCTACTTACAGCATTGCTGCTCCTTGTTCCTGCAGTCCAGGAAACAACAGACAAAGGGAAAGTTTTTTTCCCCCCATTTAAATAAATCTAGCCTTCCCATTGGCTCTTTTGGTCAGGTGCCCACTTTTTTTTCCTTTACCTGGGGGACTTTTTAACCCTTTACAGGTAAAGCAAGTAAAGAACAGCTACCAAGAGATATTTTACAGCTAACTGGCTGGCTGGGTGCCCATCAAAGGGAGCTATCCCCCTGTTTATTTATCACACTCCCTCTTCATTAGTGCATCAGCAAAGCACTGTGTGATGCCTGGTAATAAATATTGAGCAGTCTCCAAACTTTAAGGTTTACAAAGCACTCTGTAAGTGTTATTTATAGTAAACGGTACAATATTTACCAATCATTTGACACTGGGAGTGCTACTTGGGTCAAAATAACAAGCTCTATATCCTCTTTCAAATAGGCCACTGAATTCATTGTGACCTGTTTTAGTTGCTGCCTAACAGTTTTCTCCCAAGTCAGTTTTGGAAATCAAATGCAGCACATAGCAAAACGTTCAGTAGGCAATGGAACATAATAGAATGCCTCTATGCTAGAACGAGCTGTAAGAAACAAAGTGTAAAGTTTTTTGCCATATCAAAAACATTATAAAAACTGCAGCAACTATGTTTTACCCTTTAGTAATTAAAACTGGTTTCATGTGGTCAGTCAATCAGCAGATAATGCAGCAGCAGGCTCACGTATTTTAAAAAGAAGTGTTGCATACCTGATCCAGAAAAATTCTGGCTAACGGGGCACAGTCTGTGGATTTGAGGAACCGCACGACATCAGCCACGCTCCATTCCAGAGGATTACTGTCCAGCTGCAGCTTTTCGGCAACTTCATTCTTTATTTCCTAACCCACCCGCCCCCCCCAAATACCAAAACGTTATATTTGCCATGTCCACATAGCATGTTTCTAAAATAACTCTGAACTTGAGAGGTAGCATTGTCTAGCAGAATGCTAAGAATCAGAAGTCAGGAAGTGCTGAGTTCTAAAATCCCAGCTCTGCCAATGGCTTGCTGTGCAGCATTTGGAAAAATTCCCCAAACTCGTTATTTTAACATTTTTTAAATTGGGGTAGTATCCTCGCCTCCTTCCCAGACAAGTCGTGAAGATCAGTAATATCTGTATGCTGCTTTGAGCATGGGAAGGGCTAGTCCCCTCAAGTTCATGGCCCCTGCCTAACACCAGGCATGGTGGTGCACAATCTCAGGCTCTTATTGGATTTCTCTCTGCTCCTGGATTCCCAGGTAGCTGCAGGGCCTGAAAACACGTATTTTGAAAACAAGAGAATGCATCTTTCCCATTCAGGTGCAGAACTCCCCCTGATTATCACTGTATCACACCAGAAGTCTGGACTAGCATCACATACAGTACACAAGCAAAATCTTAGCTGTGACCTTGGCAATATTAGGGCAAAATAACTTTCCAAATGAATAGACCGTTATGAGATGATCTGAGAATATGAAGTCACCATTAAGGTTGTGTGGAAGTGATAGTTGTGATATGTATTGCTTTTCAGCCTCTACTGGAGATGGAAGTGAAAATTTTATGGAGTGCTTCTGATGGCATTTTAAGCAATATGACAATGGCACATTGGACCTTCTTATTTTCATGCTTAAGAAGTTTCTTAAGCTTTGGGTGGGTCCTGATATAATCAAACTACATTTCATTACAGTTATGTTAATTTTAAGTTTTAATAATTACAGATTCAATGCATACTCGAGTTCTGAAGGAACAGTTTGGTACAGCAGCAGCTTGTCACTTCATCACAAATAGGGGGTTTTTATTTTTAAGAAATAGCAAAATTTGCTGATAATTTTGATAATAATTTTCAAAGATATGATCCTCTTACAAGAGAATTTTGGCCTTGGCTGAGTGAACAGATTAAATCATCACAGCTGCTATATTAAACCCCTTTAGAGAGTCAACATTTGCTCTGTCAACCCTTCTCCTTGCAATTCAAGGAATGTCACTTTTGCATTTAGCACTGGGAAGACAGGACACAGAATGCTCCGGGTGTACACTGGAAATTAAAAGCAACTTTCAATCAGGATAATTAGTGAAATTCACAGCAAACTGCCAAATGGAGGAAAATTCTGAATTAATGATATCTCCCTCCCCACACCTGGGGAAGTGACCAAATCACTGAGGAAGTAAAAGATTTTGTGCTTTAAGAGGTACCTTTGGTGAAGGGGGTTTATTTTCATCATCAGAGAAGGAAAAGGTCCGGAGCTTCCTCTTCCGCTTGTCTTGATCCTGAGCCAGGCAGTGGGACAGTTCACTCTGTGTGGGAGAGGAGGACCGCGATTTCTTCTCCGACACTTCCGACTCTTCAAGCAGTTCATCTTGCTGCTCTGAGGTGCTGTCTTCACTCATTGATTCTTCATCTACGTCATCCTGGTCATCCTCTTCCTCTCCCCCACTGCCCTGAAAGAGAAGAGAAATAATAAATTTAGAATGGGAAATTTAGTACATAAAAGTCCTATGATAGTCTCTGATCTTTACGCTCACAGTTGCATGCAGTGCTGCTGTAATGATGTTGGTCCCAGAATATTAAAAAGACAAGGTTGGTGAGGTAATATCTTTTATTGGACCAACTTCTGCCAGTGAGAGAGATAAGACTTTGAAAGATACTACCTCACCCACCTTGTCTCTCTGATCTACAGTAACCGTTTGGCTGCACAGAGTCTAAAGGAACTGGTAACTTGCTGTGCACAGAGTCCTGTTCCAACACTGAGGCAATCTATGAACATACACTGTACTGTGCAAGTTTTCTCTAGCTGCATACCTGGAGAGATCCAACTGGAGAGTTGTCCACTGAGGTGGACAAACGTTTTTTCTTATGGACAAAGAAGTGTTTTCGTCTCTTCCTCCTCTTGCTTGGTTTCTTCATGCCTGCTTCCAGATTACTGTGGCCACCTGGTGGTCGGCCAATCCTTTTGTTTTTCCTCTTCCCATAATAGTGTGCTACATAGACAAAAGCAAAGGGTGTGTGCTTCACATGTGTTGTGTTGCAATGGAACTTCAGCATCATTAGGTTATCACTTATCAGCCCTCAGGAATGCAGAATCATTAACAGAAAGCTTTCCAGCAGAAATCCCAACTGTGGAGAACATCAACATGAATGGGTCTATTCTTTCCTTCAATACAATACATTAAATATGTGTTTATTAATAAAGTTAATCACCCGACAAAAGGAGATTATATTTCTTTAGTTCTGAGAAAGGCCTCAAATGAACAGATTTTGGTGCAAATAATATCAGCAGCTATAGAGTGGCAGATAGTGGTGGTGGGGTTCTGCAGGATTTGGCATGCCCTGTACAGATCTATTGAGATGATACATAATCTACACTGACTGTGGCCAGGAGTTCAAATTAGTAAAATACATTATGGAGGCAGCTTGTTCTAAAGCAGAGTGGCAGGAGAGACATAACTTTTAATGAAAGTATCCTGGAATCAGTTTTTGTCCTAGAAATCATCAGCAGGAATTAATACAACATTAGGCATAATAGTTGGTTTTATGATGTTGCAGTTCACTGTTAGATAATCATTGTTTTGATCCAAGATATGGGTATCTAGGTCTATATCATTAGCACTTGGGCTGCTCATCAGGGTGATATATAATGATATATATGAAGTGATATATAATTTGTAACACACTTTGAGATCCTTCTGGATCAAAGGCATGGTCTAAATGAAGATCATTACATTGGCAAAAAACCCTGGTATCTACTCACTGTATTTGGTCTTTGTCAGGACTGAGCAGTTCTCTGAACACTTATCTAGCACCATCTGCGGGCCAAAGAGATTTGGACAGCATTCCAATTTGATGCAGGTTGTTCTACAGAAATCTGCCACCCGATCTGCTGTTCTCACAACCTCCACAGTGGCACGGTAACTCTTCCCTTTGTACCTGCCATTGGAGAATATCATCATAATCTAGCGGGTCCTAATACTGTTATTCACTGTGATAAAGATGCTATATTACACTATCAACATCAGACATTACATATTCAAAATAAGTTTGAAGAGAGCTTGTGAAAGGCTTTGGATCAACAATCATAAAAACCAAGTCCTCCCTTCAGCAATATAAAATGACAGATGCACATGTGAATACATATTAACAAGCTAGTACAGCATGGGCAGTTGCTGTGCCAAGCTTTTGCACACTGCCCTGCTAGTATGTTTCCAATATAATTTGGAAGAAATATTCCCATACTTTATATGAGTATGGAGACTATACCAGCTAATCTAAGATGGTAATGCAAAAATTGCCAATTAATGTCCATTGGATGTAGACACCTGCTTACTAGGATCTGGATTCACTCCAACTCACTGCAGAGGCCACTGAACAACGATTAAATGGATAACTTACAGCCCCTAGTGAACTCAGGTTCATTTGGCAGGTTATCTGGACGTGGAAAGCTACATATCACATTACCAACCCCCCTGTGCCACCAGCCACTCTTCCTCAACCTACTCAGCAACTTATCAAGGAATGGAAAGGCTACTAACACCATGGCTCTATGTGCCAGAATGACAACTTCTCTTTTGACTACAGACAACAAACTAATGTTTTCCCTGGTGCCTGTGGAGGATGAAGCAATAAGAAAGGGCATTTTCTATTTGTCTACTAGCCTTATATGATGCAGACAGATTTTATGGAGGAACTACATGCTGTGGGGGTGTTGTGCATAGCTGAGTCAAGCATCATTCCCAAGCTTTGCTTTTTTAGTACATCCAGTGGTATGTGCTAGTGAGTCTATTGGGGATACCTCAGACCACAGTTCTTCTATTTAGAATTGCATAATGGCCCTAAAAATCTGAAACATGGAGAAAAAACAGGCAGTGATTTTCATAGGTAGCCTGCCCACTCATCTCTGACCTCACTGTTAAATCAGATGAATATATTTAATAACTGCAGTAAGCCACTCAAAACTGACCTTTCCTTTCTCACACTATTTTATTTACATAAGCTTTTCTATGGACTCTTCATCACTATATCTGAGTACACAGAACTCCGACAAGGTAGGTAAGTATGTCCATTTTACAGTTGGGGAACGGAGGCAATGAGAGAGCTAGTGACTTGCTTAAGGTCATGCAGTAAGTCTGTGGCGGAGCTGGAAACAGAATCCTGATCTCCTGGTTGGGTAAAAGTCCAGTGCCTCAACTACAGGACGATCCTTCTTCTCTTTTGGGTAGTTAACCAAGTGGCTCAAAATTGCTGGGTTTAATAATTCTATTATGTTAACATGATCACAACGTTCTTTCACTGTGGTTCCTCGCCACATATTGGTTTCTCAGTAACAGTGAAATCATAGACCAGTAAGGCCCAGCAGGAGCACTGGGCAGCATATTTGCATCAAAAATGTAAAAGGGATTCCCCAACCCAGCTCTTCCCAGTGCTGGACTCCAGCTCAGTAAATAGGCTAATATTTAAATGGAATTTGGCTGAAGGTCCTGACAGCCTGAAAACCTTTCCTGACACTTTCAAAGCAGAAACACAAAACTATCTTCAATCAAATTACAAATCTTTTACCCTTTTGCTGCTGATCTGCTAGCGCATATGCTATGTTGTGCTAGTTACTCCAGTAATACTGCACTGAAACCAAAGTAGTATCAGAGCACGCCTGATACAGGAAGCAACAGCACACCAGCTGCACTCTGCTGGATGTTCCTGAAACATTTTGCACGAGTTGGAGGGTTAAGTTTTGCAATGTCCTTATTTGTCTTAGAATCATAGAATATCAGGGTTGAAAGGGACCTCAGGAGATCATCCAGTCCAACCCCCTGCTCAAAGCAGTACCTATCCCCAATTTTTGCCTCAGATCCCTGAATGGCCCCCTCAAGGACTGAACTCACAACCCTGAGTTTAGCAGGCCAATGCTCAAACCACTGAGCTATCCCTCCCTCCCTTGAACAAACCTCATGTAATTTTCCTAAAAGGCAAATAGTTAAACAAAAATGTAGATTGTAGAAGATATTACTGCTGGGATCAGTTGGACTGGGATGTGGGGCAGGAATTTACTTTGCTTTCAGGGTCTCTCCATGCCCATGCCAGGCAGCATCCTCATCCAGCTGGAGTTCTCGAAGGACACGGCTAGGTTTGTAGGCTGCGTTGATTAATAAAGTGAGAACCTACAAATGGAAACGAAAGGAGGAGGAAAAACCCATTAGGTTATTCATACAGTAAATATGTTTTAACGGGTTAGGGTGGATTGGCAGATTAATTCCATTTATCTGAATTAACTAGCATCAAACCACTACTATCTGAGCATTAAAAAACTCATTCATAGTGGGATTTTGGAAAAAAGGCAACTGCTTACATGATAAATCATAACAGACAGTAAGTAGGGTCTTGCCAAGCCTTCAAAATTTGACTGCCAAAAGATTACTGATTTCAGCAGCTCCCAGAAATTTTTGGAGCTTCACTGTCCTTATCTCATATCACTCAACTTAATTCAAGGGTAGACATTATAAAGCTCAGGCAGTTGTGGGTAATGCCAGTGACATTTTGCTACCTATGCATGCTACTTCATTCTTGAGCTTTTACTATTAATCATGTTTATTATGGTAGTTCCTAAAAGACAACCAAGAATGCCATTGTGCAGGGCACTGTATGAAGAGTAGTAGATTGCCTGCCCCCAAAAAGCTTGTAATTTAAATAGATAAGACAGACTCTGGGTGGGAAAAAGGGTATAATTTGGGTATCACCCAAAGGTATGGTCCTGTGTACTCAATGATTTCTTGGCTGTGGAATCAGCCATGTGCTAAGAACTGGGCACCAGAATCTAAGGCTTCATTTAAAAAAAAAGTTTCTAGCCTTTGTCACAGTGATCATCTGCTCACATCTGCAATTTTATCAGTGCAGTGTTGCCTTCCTGATTCTGCAGACAACCTGAGTAAAGAGCTCTGAAAAGTACTAGCAACCTCATATGTCAGTGGGGTGTTAATCACTTTGACGTTCAACCCATCTTTAGGTTTCAGAGTTAACTATTTTAGCGCTATTCTTTTTAGCAGAAAGATCTAGATAAGATGTTTATCCCTACAGACCCAAACCACTTCCAAACACATTCCCAGGTGTCAAAGGCCTCAATTTGCCAAACCTCCAGCTTTACCCCATCAGCTTCTTCAAGGTGATTATATGCATCAGCTCAAAACTCAGATACATCTAAAACCAAAAATGAGGGGCAGGATAAAATATATTGAGCACATCAATATAAACACAAGGGGTACTATATTGATTGTAGTAGTCATTTTCGTAATTCAACTCTTGGATGCATTTTCAAAGATGCTGAACACCTGTAGCTGCTACTGACTTTGGTAGTATTTGTGGGTATTCATCAGCACTTCTGAAAGTCAGGCCTTTTTTTTAATTTAAACGAAGCTGCCACAGAATTTCCAGTCTGCCACACTGGGAGTACTGCAGAATCCAGAAGCCTTGCTGTATATCTAGGCTCAGCTTGCTGTGGAGTACCCCGAGCCTTGCTCAAAAGAGCTGTAGAAGTCCATAGTGAAGCAAATTAAACTATTCAATTCACCCTCTACGAAATGAAACATCTGTATCAACATAACAGAATCCAACGTGGGAAGAGCTAGCAACATTTGCAGTTTAACAAGTGAAGAGACAAACCAAGGATCATCACTCCTAGAAAGGATGCAAAAGCTCCTCCACAAAGGATCTTGTGCATTTGTACCATATTCTGTCCATGAGAGAACACCATTTCTCTACTCAATGAGCACAAAAGCTACTACTTAAAAAAAAAACAAAAAACAAAAACGAAACAAACACCCATTAATGACATTTAACATGCAACAAAGGTCCCTCCCAGAGGCAGCTTCTATAATCTGGTGCTTTCTCACAGGAATACAGATTTGTCATGACAGATCAAACCAATGGTTCATCAAAGCCAGCATCCTGCCTTGGGCAGTTGCTGATGCCATATGCTTCAGAGAAAGGAGACTCCTGTGCCCCCATAAAGCTGCCTGGCCAACTGTACACCTTAAGTTACAATTAACTATTTCCCAAGCCTCATGGCAGTCACCTTACACCCAAAGCATACAATTTGATTATTTTTAACCTGCTTAGTTGCAAGTTTATGGAGGGTATTAGTTTATCTAACTCTGAAAACTCAGCTACAGTATTCAACTGTGGCTTACTCTTTTTTTTTTTTAACCTCCAGTTCATGCAAAGTGTTCACACACACACAGAAAGTTGATATGCATCAGAAAAATGTACATTTCTGCAGTGGTGCAACTCTGCAAATGATAACAATGGTAGAAGCTGTAGATGGGGTTCAGGTCTTTTGACCACCATCTTGTCTGTCATCAAAGGACAGGAAAATGCTTACAGATTTTCCTAGTGTATGCAAGACTATCGTGCTTTTTATACATGGCATGGTTTGAATTTTCCATTAAAATCAAACTTAGAAGTGGCTGTCATAAGAGGCTTGAGAAAGTCTTCCCTATGATCTTTGCTTCCTGATTTTTGTTTGATGCAATAAAGCAGAGGACTGAGAGTTAACTCCCACACTTAACCCACATTCTATTAATTTTGGGAGAGTTGTGCTGAAGTGGGAAAAATATTTTCGAGGAACTTCCCAAGAAAAAAAACATTCACCATTTCGTTTCAGGAGATATCGTACCCCAGACATATTGTTGTGGAAAATTCAGCAAAATGACTATTGTCAGAAGAGATATTTTCATGTGATTTGCTGTGTAATATTTTCTTGAAAAGAGGCAGTTTTCAATTGGAAAATGTATCCATTTTCACTCACAATGCTCCCTGTGAGTGAAAAAGTCATGAATCTGGCAGATTTGCACAGACATAGGCCCAATTAAGTATCTGCAACAAAATACAAAGAACTATTTAAAAAAAAAAAAAGACAGCTTTCCCATTCAGTTGGGAATATTTTGCACCGCTCTACTTTTTTTCATAGGGCAGAAACCATATTTCACATATTCCAACACAACACAATAGACCACAGCAGCTTTTTGGGCTGCTTGAAATGCACAAAGAAAAAAAAAGTGCTAAAATACTATGAACTAATTGGATATTATAGGGATTTTAATAGGGCTGAACTATTCTAACATCAGCTGGTAGTTTTCAGTAATGTTAATTAGGGTTTACTTAACACAAAAATAAGAAATGCAATAATAATGAAATGATTACATCTCTGGTGGATCAGAGGTATTTTACCAAATCTCTAACCACTCAATACCTTGTGCTTAATTTTAGACAAGAAATAGAACACTCACCAACAATAATCATTCCCTTATATCAGTGGTTCTCAAACTTTTGTACTGGTGACTCCTTTCACATAGCAAGCCTCTGATTAAATTAAATATATAAAAATGTGTTTTTAATTTTAACACCATTATAAATGCTGGAGGCAAAGAGGGGTTTGGGGTGGAGGTTGACAGCTTGCAACCCCCCCATGGAATAACCTCGCAACCCCCTGAGGGGTCCCAACCCCCTATTTGAGAACTCTTGCCTTATACTGATTAGTCCATTACCTATCTCTAATTAGAGAGTCACTCTGGAGCTTAATATGCAGTACTATACACACAGCCACACACTCATAACCCTCTCACCTCTTTAAGGACAAGAACGCAGTTCCCAGGTCCCACGGACTGAGGCAGCTCTGCAATTCTCCCTTTGTTAAGGTAAGGCCCTGAGAAGCACCGGTGGTTGAAGTAGATTTTTGGACAGCAGTACTTTCCATTAATTACAACTGAGAAATGAAAATCAGCAGCAAAGATTTAGATCATGCAATGCAATCTCCCCAGCCAAGACTGGCTTCTCAAAAAGCTTAATATTTTGTAAAATAGTTTAAGCCACATACATTTTGGGAGTTAAAGTGTCACATTTGCAGCTATAGCATTGCCCGTAATTGACATTGCTGAGATGTACTTCTTGTATTTTACACGCATAGTCACACCCCGTTTATGTATTGGCAATATCCATATAACAAAGTGAGCCCAAAAATAAATCCAGTCACACAGCTATGCAATTTATCATGAGCCTTTGACTGCCCACCTCATCTGTGCTCTGCCAGTGATCCATTCTCTGCAGCTACTTCTAACATTCTAAGCAGCAAAAAACACTTGGGGGGGAGGGGGAGAAAATCAGCAAGAGAAAGGTTGCCTCCTTTTCCTACAAAGTGTCTATGTTCTGAGGCCCATAACAAGGAATATTCATTCCCAGACCAGCTACAGCCTTAGGGTCACATGTCTTCTTATCCAGGCTAGAGATGGGAGTTTCAGACCATTAAAAATAGCAGATTACCAACTTTCCACTGGAATACACAGCACTTTTTTGAGCCATAGCATTTTTATAGAAAGCAGACATAAGAATTTGCTATTTTAGGTCATTTTTAAAAGGTTCCAGAATGCATACCCTTTCAAAAGCCTTATACTAGATAGAGTAAACAAGGTACCTGACTTTAGACGCAGAAAGATATGCAAGTTACCACCAATTCAGTTTTAGAGGTTTCTTTAAAAGGGCTAGAAGTATAGGATACAACCACATTAAAAGCAGGCAGTTTCCCTTTCCAAAAGGTATAAAGCATACATTTCTAGTCCTGATGGAAAATACTGGAACTTACTGCTAGTCATTGGTCCTGATCACTTGGTGTCAGAGACCTATGGCCATTGTCATTTTGGGGAAATCTAATATTGTTCAAAGAGGGAGGAGTTGAAAGGGGATAAAGGAAGAGTCTGGAAACATTTCTGTGGTAAATTTATTACAAAAACTAAATAGCCAGCTTTTGATTTATAAGTTCTTCAGATGTTTGAAACTTTGGAAGTCCCAGTGGAGGTGGATTGGAGGGCATTATACAGGTGAAATGGGCATAGAAGTATGACAAACCTACACTAGTGTGTGGCTCTGCAACGTATGGTATGAGATTATATATTACATCTCATGCAAGTCTATGACCTGCATCCATGCTATTTTCTTCTGGGAAGGTGTTAGAACAAGCAAGGCAGGGTCACACTGGGTCAGCACCTGGGGCAGTCCACAAAGAAACTCCAACGTACTGAAGGAAATGGTGCTGGTGATTTAACGGGAGATTTTCTAAGTAAGCCTGATTCTAAAGGGAAACTATGCAGTTGGAGGGGGGAAAAAAACCCAAAGGTCATAGCCATCTGATATAATTGGAGAAGATAAGTAAATCAAGCACCAGAGTTCTGGACAAATTTCAAGTGCAGTAATTACTGCTCCCTAAATTTCCCTTGCAGTTTCAAGCAGAAAAGCTATTTGCTACTTCCTATCCTAAACTGTTTAACAATGCAAAGCAATATTATACAACTGCTGTTTTTTCCACCAGCAGTTGCTACACTTTAATGTTGCTGAAGTAATCCTTGTTTTTAGTTTGCATGTCAGTTGAAGTCTGTAAAACACCTTGGCATCCTTCAGAATTTAAGCTGCTATATATGGATGCAATATATTTATGGATGTATAAATAAATATAAAAGTAAAGTAATTTTACACTTGTAGTCCTATAATTTTGATTGAAAAGCACTTTAATCTAAAAAGGCCATAATTCCAGTGGTTTATAAACTGACAAACAGATGAAATGACATTATATCTCCATTTTAAAACCAATTAATATGCAAAGTGGTACAGCCTTAGACATGCATTTTACTGTGTGGGAAACAGAGCAATTTAGGATTAGATGCTATACGGACAGAATTGTATAGCTGTTTCATCAGCAGATGTACTTGTATACATTCTTTCAACACTTTAGAAAATGAGCAGATTTTGCCATTTGGCACATGAGTTATTTTACACTTAGAACAGTCTTGCTTTAGACTGATGATCAAGTTATCACAAAGACAAACAAACCTTCACATCAGTATAGTATTCTAACAGTTCGGTGTGGAGTATGACGTGTTTGTTATAATAGCCCAACCCAAGTGTCACAGTTTTATGTATCTCTCAATATTATTTTAAAACATTTTTGTTGGGGGATGCTTAGACATGAATTAATTTCCTTCCCACGCACAGCATATGGGATTTACAGGTATGTATACCACTTATATAGCTTAGAGGAAAGTGTTTTGTAAACAACTGGGTTATTAAGACTAAATATTTTGGCTCCAGGTGCTCCAGCACATCCATTAGTGGGAGAAAAGATTAAGTGGTACAGTAATCCAACTTCCAGCATCAAGACAACATGTTCTCATTGTACCATGTGCAGCAGTAATTGTATGCTGTTCTGAAGTTAAGTCTTCCTTGCCATTTGAAAGATTATCCTTCGGAAAAGTTTTTACCCTATTGTACTAATTCAGGACTGCTGAAGTTACTGAGCAGCTGGACAATTATGCCATAAAGATACAGAACTCTCACACCTTCTTAACCCAACAAACAAGATGCTTACCTGAGTCAGTGGAATTCAGTTCCTGGTTCTTCAGCCTCTCATGGACAGTCCTTGAAGACAAAATTCTGAAATGGGAGAGAGGAGGTTGGGAAAGAGACCAAGGTTGATACATCAACATCTTGATTGCGAAAAGGCTAGGTCCTTTCTCACTCCCAATTTAGTGTGTCAAGCCTATGGTTTCAATTATCTTTGTAATATTTAACAACTTTACTCAGGCTGTAGGAAGAGGCAATTGTGTTGATCTAGCTCAGCTCTGTGCCAGTGGTGTTCTTCCCTTGTTTGAAAAAGCCAGGTGTGTCAAAGGTGCTTGGTAACAAAGCCCACTCCATCATGGAGACACCATCACAGTTTTTACATTTCACATTTGAAAAGATGCGGATTCAAACAAAAACTAAAAAACACTTCTAATGGCCCCATTTAAAAAACAGGTGGCTTGGCATGTTAGGAGAGTCTATTTTACTGAAAACAGTGGACCAAGTATTGGGATGTCCAACCATGTAAAATCTGATACCTGCAATGATATCGAGATAACTGTAGGGAGATCCATTGTATATGTCACTTGAACAAGCTCATGCTACATAGTTTCACAAAGCCTTTGAAGATGAGAACACAAGGATGGTCTCTATTTGAACTATTTTTTCCTCCCACTTTTCTCTCCTTTTTCAATCTGGTAAGCATCTCATGTAATATAACGCCAACTGTGGAGGAACACACTAGCTGCACACTATTTGAATGAGGGCTCTCACACAGAACAGCTGAACGTTCCTATCAAATAATGTGGAAATCTCAATTGCACAACACAACATTAAGGAAGTCAGATTCTGTTCCTCAGAGCACATGTACATGGCACTCACATTAACACTAATGAAGGTGGCTGTGTGCTCTGAAGGGAGAATGAATCTGAAAATGAACTGAAAAGAGTTAAAGCAATCATCCCAACTTAGGATAACCACTACAGTAGTTTAAGGCTTCCATCATGAAATCCATATGATGACAATGCTGACCAATATTTTTAGACAGCAAAAAACCCTAAGTGTCCTCCAATACTGGAAGATCGCTCAGCTCCTTAAAACAAGGGATGAAGCAACAATTAAAATCCCAGAGTGAGATGATCTATTAACCATCAGTGCAGTCTATATGCACTAAACTGTTAAAATCCCAGCTTCCCACTCATAAAGAGTATCCTTGAACAGTGCTGTAGCTCTCATTTCAGAAGGGCAGAGATTGTTTTTCAAAATCAGTGGGAATTAAGTATAGGTATAAACTCAAGCCTGACAAACTTCACTGTCCCTTTTCTATGAAACCAAAGTTGCAAAGACAAATCACCATCCACAAGGATTATAATAATAATAATAATAATAAATAATAATAGTACAAAACTTGTTACTTACTGTTTCTCTGGTTGAACCACAGCAATTTTCCTCTGTTTGTTCACTGTAAATCCAGATTGGGGTGGGGATGGGGGGGGGGGTGGGCGAGGAGGAGAAGGGAAAGGATTGATTGATTGAATGATTAAAAAAAAAAAAGCCAAGCAAGTTAAACTTCCATTACAAAATATTTTTTATGGCAGCACTTCCTCTAAGTTTTAAGACAAAGGTATCTACATGCAAAAATTGCTGCAATCATTTAACAGCTGACACGAAGTTTATACCAAAACAACGACAAGTCTGGTTGACTCCTCCTTGTTTTTGTGGATACAGACTAACACTGCTACCCTTCCAATACAAGGTTTATACCAGTCATCTGGGCTGAGATTATCCAAAAATGTTTAGGGGATTTGCATGCCCTATTTTCACTGAAATTAACGAAAGTTGGGCATCAGATCCCCTAGCCAGCTGTGAAAATCTCAGCTTTTGTGCACAGAACCATCTTCTTCACAAACTTGTACTTTTCAGGCCAGTCATCAAAGTATGCATAACAGCCAAAAAGAAATAAATCTGCATGCCTGCCTTCTCTCTCACCCATCAATACTGTGGTATCTGAGTATTTTACAGGTCTAACTGGGCAATCTAATGTCACCAAGAAGTTCTAGAGAAGGTGATGTGACCAAGATAATGCTGTGAAGTTATATAAAAATAGCTACATGTTAAGTGCAGTGTTCAACTACCAATACAGGTTACAATCCAGGCATTTGCTATAGTGAAAACAATTCTGCTATAACAGAAAGACAGACACGTGGATTTAGTGAAACATGGGCCTATGCTTGTGCTTGGAGAAACTAGACACCTCGAAGAACTGTTCAACAGAATGATGAATTTAAAGCTACATGAACTGCCTTTATGGACTGACTGACTGACCGTGTTTGAGACTGCTATGTATTTTATACACAAACTGTGTTGCAATCAAGAGTAGTGTTGCTGGGGGTCACCCTTTGATATGCCCCTTGCATTACTTTAAATCTCATTCTGAATGGACTATAAGGGTTGTACGCTGCCCATACTACTGTATTCCTAGTCATTTTGCACTGCATAATGCATATGAAGTATATGAATGTACAAGTTTGTACTGTGTCTCGCTTTTCACCCCACCCCTTGCAAGTGAAAGATTCCTAAAAATATTACGTGTTTATTTTATGCAGACACTAGTAATTTCATACATTTTTAAAAATGAGATGACACTTTCATTTGAAGTTTCATGATATATGATGGGGATAATTCTGCAGTAGATGCACTTGTTAGAGCTTCAAAGACTTTCCATCCCCACCTTGACTGCTAGTAATTTACAAAGAGAACAGAACTGGTACCTATTGCTCTGCGAGGAGGTCTGAGCTGGAATCCACTGGTCTCACACCAACCCACTGGAAATATATTCATCGATTCCACACTCGTTATGCATTCAGGAACTGGCTTTTTGGAGCCTGTTCAGTTAAAAGAAGCAAAATGTAACCGAAATAGCAGTTTTCAAAATTCTGTACTGGGATCTGCTATCTGTATGTCAATGTGATTGCAAAATAGTGCCACTGGTTTAGTATTTTCCCCTTCCTTCCTTCATCAGCAACTATTTCCTGATTTTATTTGTTCACTTCTAAAAGCTGGGAAAGGAGGAGTTTATCATCTTTCATTCAGCAGAGTAGCACAATGCATAGTAAATGAACCTTTAAATAAAATCTTTAAATAAAATGAAGGGGGGCATGGATCGGTGTTCACGTCATGTTCCTCGTCAGTACCTGGCCCAGGGCAGGGAAGCTAATGATTCAACTAGCAGACCAAATTCGGTGATGAATCCTAGTCACGTGCCACTTGAAGCATGTTGTGCATAAGCTAAGAAGAATACAGTAGAACATCAATGTTATGGATACCATGGGAATGGAGGCTGCCCGTAACTCTGAAATGTTCCGTAACTCTGAAGAAGAGAAAAGGAGTACTTGGTTAGTCTTAAGGTGCCACAAGTACTCCTTTTCTTTTTGCGAATGCAGACTAACACGGCTGTTACTCTGAAATCTGAAGAAGAGGTTATGGATGTCAGCCACCCGGGGGGTTGGGACTGCAGCTGCAAAACGGGGTGGGGAGAGGGTTCAGGGCCCTGGGCGAGGATGGGAGTCAGGGCTTCGGACTCTTGGGGCGCCAGGGCTCGGGGCTTCTGCCCCATGGGAGCACCGGCGCTCAGTGCTTTAGACCTGGGGGGAGCGCTGGGGGGAGGGTAGGACCACACCAGGGCTTGGGGCTTTAGCTATGGGAGGAGTGCTGGGGCTGAAACTGGTGCTCCCCTCATAGCTAAAGCCCCAGCACCCCCCACAGGACTGAAGCCAGGAACAGAGACACGGGGCTGAACCCCTGAGCCCCAGCACCCCCATGAAACTGAAACCAGGAGCAGAGCTGCGGGGCCAGTGCTCCCCCTACCCCATCTAAAGCCCTGAATCCTGGTGCTGTGAGGATCAGAAGCCCCGAGACTCCCCACCCAGCCCGGAGCCCTGACCTCTCCCCTGCCATGGCTGCAGCCCCTGCCCTCCCTGGCTAAAGCCCTGAGGCAGTACAGTATTTGCTTTTATTTTTTTTGGTCTGCACTGCTGCCTGATTGAGGACCTCCACTTCCATAGGGTGTCTGGTTGTCTGGTAAGTCCGTAACTCTGGTGTTCATATCTTTGAGGTTCTACTGAAAAATAAAAGGAATATAAAGCAGCATGCAAAGGCCAGCTCTATCTTGTTAGATTTTCTGCTGCAAATTATTTCCTCCAGGTGTCATGCTGCTCAGCTTGGGTAAAACCTTCACTTAAGTGAAAGTCACCCCCTGTGCAGAGAGATACCACAAGGCCCATGCTCCACTTAAGTCCCAGAATTTATTTATTTATTTTCTGAGAATAATGCTGAAAATAGATTTACACAGTGATTTGTGCCAACTCTCTGCATGGGGTGATTTTAACCCCAAGATAAGTGAACGCTGCCATTTTAAATCTTAAAAACTAGGAGAGGAGCAAGAGAAAGGGCTAACAATATCGTCCTTCAATTACAGAAGACAAGGATTTGCTAGCCATTTTTAGCAGAAAGTGTCTGTGGCTGATGATTTATGACCATCAATCAATCTCCAGGTGAGACTGGTGTACTAACATGATTTGTGGCAAGGTCAGAGCGGGACAAGCCTCCTGTTCTCTTAAGGGGCACTTACCCTCCAATTGAAGCCAGAGGTAGGACTCTTTCACCTTGGTGACTGTGGCAATGCAAATTTCCCCTGGATCAACAGGGTTCACAGCCTCAAGTTTCATGTTCTCTTTAAATCCATGGTTGGAAGTTAGCTAATAAAAAGATGACAGATCAAGGGATGTTTGGAGAAAATATGTGAATTTACCAGCCTATCAGATGTAAACAGCCATGTGGAGGACTAAAACATACAAACTTGATTACACGACCATGATGGGGGACTTCAAACTCATGTGGGTAATCAAGGATTCACAAAGAATTTTCAGTGTAATTAACACATCTGAATATGTAACTGTATTTCAGGTTAAAGGGAATTTCAGAGAAGCAAGGCAGAATAGCATGTAATGACGCACTCACATAGGGTTGCATTTGCATTGGAGCATGAGAAAAATTCAGCTGAGACACTCACTGACAGAGATTTAACCAAAACTAGAATCAAGAAACTGCTCCCAGTTATTTACCTGCAAGTGAAACATCAGTAGCTAGCAAACTGAAATAATCAGACTGACAGGCAGAAGGCAACCTCAGTCTGCCTTTTTCCATTATAATAATTAGGAAAGCCCTTTAAAAAAAACCAACAAAAAAACAGCACCCGTGACAATCCCAGCTGCACTAAATCCCAATTAAATTTCCTTCCTCATCTAAATGGATACTAGGTACTGCAGACAGCAAGGCAGGCTTTTCTGGTGGGGAAAAAAAGTGGTTTTATGTTATTTCCCTCCCTACTTACAACACTTATCTGAATCATAGAATTGTAGGACTGTAAGGTATCTCAAGAGGTCTTCTTGTCCAGTCCCCTGCAAGGCAGGGCTAAGTATTATCAATTAGTCAAAGATGCCCTACAGTCATCCCCAGAACCTCCCAACCCACTCCTCTCAGAAAAGCCCAGAGTCTGTATTTTCAGACACTGAGGAGAGAGGGCAAGAGGAGGATAAGATGAAAAGAAAAGCTTTGCCAGCATCCCCCTTTTCTAAACCAGGAAGTTTGACTGTTTCCCTGATGACTACATCTGCCTCAATATTTTCCAGAGAGAGGGTTGGCAAGGGTTAAGAAAACAGCCCTCTGGCGCTGCTTTCACAAAGCGTTCAGCTAGTAATACCACCACCGTGGTACAGAACGACAAAAATAATTTTTTCCCATTGGAACATTTTATTGAATTTTCAAGTCAAATCATAATTACAGTTAAGGAAGAAGAGTGGGGAAAAAAACCCTAGATAGGTGGCAAGGGTTGAGCAGGGGAAGGGTACTATTTTAACATAGATGCACACATGAAAGACCAGTGCAGTGGCAGTGATTCCAGGGACAGTTAGATTCACACTGCCACTGTAATCTGTTAATCTGGGAACCCTGACTTTTTTGCACAAACACTTCAGTTCACCTTTATTACATTCTCTAGACACTTCTGTTCCATGAACAACTATGAGCGCTGTTTAGGTCACAGGGTCAAAAGCATTGTGTGTCCCTGTAACAATCACAAGAAGCAAGGGTGTTGTTTATGTAAGTGGACATCATGAGGAGTAGCCACTAGTACAGGAAAAAAGCATTATTCTAGAAAAGCTTACCAAAGGAAAGCAGGTCTGGGGAGCAGCCTCAGCACCGCACTGTTTGAGGTAGTCCGCCCAATCAAAGTCCTGCCCGGGATAACCTGAGCAAAGAGCAAGCAAAGTGGTTGCTTAATTGTATTACACCAAACAGATGACTCCAGTCAACCAAATGCTTGCATTATCCAAGATATGGATGATTTAATTCCCAATTGGGGCCTGTGGGCTGCACAGTCCAATGAAAGGCCTAATCCAGCACCGCTCTCACAGAATACAGGAGCTTTGCCAAGCAAGCAACTCAGGATCAGGCCCTGGGTGGTTTTGCATGTTTTAAGTTATGCCCTACTGCTTGCGAGTTTGTCTTCACTGCAGCGTTAGCTCAAGGTATAACTCGAGTGCTGCCCCTACCTGACTCCTGTTCACACACACAAGTCTCTAGCCAAGTTAAGTAGTGCTTTAAACTCAAACTAGCTGGCTTGTCAGGCAGTGTTTTTTGAAGTTTGAGTGCGGCTAACACCGGAGCTAGTAATGCAGTGAGATCTCAGTTACTCTATGCTGCTAATGGAAACACTCTATGCTGTTCAAGTGTTATTTGCCGCTAACTCCGTAGGAGATAACACTGCAGCGAAGACAAAGTTTACAATGTCCTGGCATTAGCTTCTCTGTTATTACAATTGAAGCTGTACTGCGATATGTTCAACTGCATCTTAGACGCTTGCCTAGATCCCTTTTGAAAATGAGGTGTAGGCTCCTATCACAGTTTGGTGTTGCAACACTGAGTGCAGCAACACCTAAATACCTTTAAAAATCTGGGTCTTAGTTTCTCTTTAGAGACTGTCTGCTTGGAGATAGTTAGGACATGCTAGGTATGAGAGGGCATTAACCAGAACATGTTACTGCAGGTTGACCACATTCTGGAGAATGCATGAGGACTCCTTGAAAGGTGTCCCACAAGATTAGACTGCACAGCTGAAGAGAGTCTCACTTTTAAATGAAGGGTTGTAATCCAGATTTAATAGAAGTCATTATTTACATAGTGCCTTAAATTTGCTAGGCACTGATGTACTGTATATTAAATAAATGGCAACTAGTGTAGTGTGATGAGGATGAATCACTATGCAAATCCATTATGTAGCCATTAAGCATTGTAGTTAATCTTTCATAAAAAGTTTTGATAATCTGATTGATAAACTAATTGATAATCTAATTTGATAAACTGCAGCAGACATTATATACACACAGAGACCATGAAACAATACCTCCTCCCACCCCACTGTCCTGCTGGTAATAGCTTATCTAAAGTGATCATCAAGTTGGGCCATTTCCAGCACAAAACCAGGTTTTCTCACTCTCCGCCCCCCCCACAAACTCACTCTCCTGCTGGTAATAGCCCATCCAAAGTGACCACTCTCTTCACAATGTGTATGATAATCAAGGTGGGCCACTTCCTGCACAAATCCAGGTTCTGTGTGTATATAATGTCTTCTGCAGTTTCCACAGTATGCATCCAATGAAGTGAGCTGTAGCTCACGAAAGCTCATGCTCAAATGAATTGGTTAGTCTCTAAGGTGCCACAAGTACTCCTTTTCTTTTTGCGAATACAGACTAACACGGCTGTTACTCTGAAACCTGAGACAAAAATGCAGACATATACCTGGTGGAGGGCTCAGATGCAAACCATTTTTCAGACTCCACTGCACAGGAAAGATACCAGTACTGTTGACATGACAAACGTATGACCGGCTGGTTTTGCATTCTGGTCGCAAGTCATCAATTTCTACCAAGAAATATTTTTCATTGAACACCTGCAAAGTTATCCAAAAAGAGACAGAGAGATGGCCTTAGGGTAGCAGATACAATATCTTAATTTTTGAAGGCTAATCTACTGTCAGGTATTTTCCAAATTCTGCATTTGCAAATATTAGAGGGATAAAAAAAAGAAAAAAGACAGGATGATTTACAGAATCACAGACCAGCAGACTGCACGATAATATCTGGAAATGTAATAGAACAATTAATAAAGCAGTCAATTTATAGGCACTTAAAGACAAATGAGGTGATAAATAGCTAGCAATAAGTAATTGCAGAGAGAGCTATATGACTCCAAGTAAATAAAAATGGGCTCATCAAAACAATCCATATTAAGGTAACTTAATTTGTTTCTTTTTGATGAGATAACAAGCTTAGTAGAAAAAAGGAAATAGAGTGGACATATTATATCCTGGCTTCATGTTCCTCACAGTACATACAAGATATATGGATTATTATTAAAACAAAACAAAACACATGCACTTAGGTTGGTTGTTTTAAATCTCACAATAATGAACTATTTAATGTGTGACAATGTTGAGTGGGATCCTAGAGAGGTTAGTTATTTCATAAGTTCACTATTTTCAACAGCGACTGACGATGAAAGAGCATGAGAGAAGATTAAATTTAGGTGTGATCCAAAGCTTGGAGAGATGTGTCCAATATGTTTTTGGAGGCCAGGATTATGAGAATACAATACATATTTAAGAACTGAGAAGTCCAAGAAATATTTAAAAATCAGACACATAACGGTATGACATCCTGCAAGGGGTAAGCAAAATACATAACTAAAGAATGAGGACTATGGTTAGGAACTTGAGCCACAGAAAATGATAGAATGGATGCTAAACAGGATGGGTCAGTGCCGCCACAAACACACACACACACGCACGCCATATTGGGTGTTTTCACTTAGAATGTCAGATCAAACAAAAACAAACCAAAAAAACCCCAACAAGTGCCATAATGATTCTACTCCCTTCAGAACTGGCTGTACTTCAGAGTATTAAATTAGTACTGCATATTTAAAGAGACTGATAAGTTAGAGTTCACAGGAGAGAGAAATAAAATGTCTGAAATGTAAGACACGATGTAGGAGCAAAGATTCAAAGAACATTAATTCTATAGTAAAAAGCAAAAGGGAGCACAACATTTGTTTGAAAATACATAAAGGAAGACTAAATAAGTTGTATAATCTGAGGTGTACAGTCTCTTTTGGAACCTGCATAGTGTGTGGGTGTACAGTCTCTTCTGGAACCTCTTAGGTGTTTACTAAAACAAAGATGTTGGTAAAAGCTGTCAAACACGGGAGTCTAAAGCTGGGCTCTTAAATCCATACAATTTTCAAAAGATGCCAAGTAAGTATGAACAAATTCCACTGAAGTTAATGGCAGCTATAAGGATTCAGCATCATGGGAAAATCAGGCCATTCTAAGTTGCATGGATGTGATGAAGTGAGGAATTTTTGTATGAATGCTGTGTGCCTCAGTTTCCACCTATGTGCTGCATGTTTAACGAGGTGGTAGAAAAGGGTGTTTATTGTCGTAAAGAACCAAGTGTGACCCTGCCTAGCAGCCAGGACCCAGACAGCCTGGACACTTTGTAACTCAGCAACTGACGGCCTACCCCATCTTGGGAGCCAGACAGTTTTGACCAATGAGACAACCAAGGGCTAGAGAGAGACACCAGGTGATCTGTTTGCCAAGGAAAGGATGACAAAGAACAGAGAATGGGCTTTGGAGGAGATACAGCGTGGGCCGCTGGAAGGAGTGGTCACTTCTGGACCGCAAAGAGCGGCCTGAGCCCACCTGGATGCTCGACTTTGCTAAGATTTTCTATGCTTGAGGCCCCTGAGAACTTTCTGTGCTGTGTTCCAGCCATACAATAAACCTTTCCGTTTTTATGCTGGCTGAGAGTCACTCCAGTCTAAAGACTGGGGTTGCATTACTCCCTCTGGGTGTGGAGGCCCCCCAAGGGGTCCATAGTTAGTGGACTCCCTGGGGAGAGGGTTTCTCATGGAGAGAGACAGGCAAGCTGAAGGTGCAGTTCCAGGAGGCAGTGAAACCTAGGGCTTAAGCTCCAAGAGTGTGTGACTCCTGAGAGGGCTGTTACACCTAAGGGGTTTCCTCCCAGAGACATTATGGAGCCAAGATAGCACTGACCCTGTGATTCCGTGACACATGACCAAGTATGGATTTAGGAGTCAAAGTTTAGGCACTCAGCACTGATAATTTTAGCTGTTTATTCTTTCAGGCTATGATTCTCACTGCTCCAATTTTTAACTAAAAAGTGTTCACCCCTGGGTCAAAGTCACCTAGCAGGTACCTGACCCACATGTGATCTATGAAAAGTCTGCAGCTTAAACTCTAATGTAAAATTTTAGAAAGCATACAGGGAATTCTCAATCAACAAGCACAGAACTAAAAGAGCAACTGAGCTTCAGCCATAGCTGGAGAGTTCAGAACGAATCCTGGTACCTTAACAACTGTAGCAGGAGAGAGGACAAAAGGTGCTACTGGATCCACAGCCTCTAACTTCATGCTTGCAGTGAATGAATGCACTCCAATCACAGGCTTGTCCTGAAAACCACAAGATTAGAGCACAGATTAACCATGTTTTTTAATGGAAAAAAACTGACAGTATTCACCTTTAAGCACCTAGAAGTTAACTAAGACTTTTTTAGCTCATCCTGCCTTGTTCTAGTAAATTGTAAGTTTTGCACAGGTGACTGAGTACCAGCAAGAATTGTATAATGAAAATAAGGGGCAACTGTCCTTCCACTGAAGCTGTGAGTTTTTCCATATCATCAGGGGGTGGCCACACCCTGTAAAGGAAGTAGGTCCAGCGCTCCTGCAGGTGAGAGCTGCCAGAGACCAGGAGACTGAGGAATGCCCTGGAAGGATGCTGTAGCTGATTCCTGGGAGAAAGCTGTAGGCAGGAGCACAGCATGAGGGGTTTGCTGGCTGGTATCTCCAAGCCAGACTTCCGGGGAAAGGGAGGCTGGAGAGGGATGACTGTGAGAGAGCAGTAGAGGGAGCTGTGTGCCGGACAGGAGAGCAGCAGAGGAACTTAACCTGCTGCTATCTCCAAGGCTAGAAAGCAAGAAGTAAGGGAAAGCGTGAGGACCAGGGGGCAATGAGGGATGCTTCCCTGGTGAAGATGATATCCCAGTATAGTGACTGTGGGGGAATTTCTGCTGGGAAGATCAGGGTTGCACTTTAGTTGGAAGGGCTGGCGTGGCTGTCTTGTCAGAGAGGCATAAGAGGACTGAGGAGGAGCCTTGGGGTGGTGGAAGATGCTGGCGTATGGTATGTGGTGTGTTGTCATGGGATTTTAAGGACTCTATAAACCAGGATGCTGAAGGGACTATGTAGGGACCTTTGTTATGGACTGATTTGCACTATAGTTTTGAAAATAAACTGGCCCCAAGGAAGGTTATTTTTGAAGCAAGAGAGACTGAAGTGGAATTCTTGGGTTGCCTGAGAGAGGAAACTGAGGCAGGCGCACTTGTGCCACAGCCTGCCACAGAAAGATGTTCCTTGTGGGACCACCCTATGACAGGCCCCAAGAGATTTCCCCCAGGAGCTTTGCAAACTTGCAGCAGAATGTGGCCAGAGGCCAAACAAGTCAGTTAAAATATTTTTCTAACCCTCAGCACTAAACAAAGTGAGACAAAGTAGTTGTTTCTTAAGTTTCAGCCACCTGAATAGGGAATATCAGAACCTGCATCAAATGGCAACACTGCTCAATAAACACTTGACCCTGACATAATACATCATTGTAGTCAGCAGTAGCAAGCCCTCATTCAATTTGCTCCAATGGCTTGCTCTCCCACAATTAATTCTTACAGCTATGACAAAAGTCATCAGTTCTCACTACACTATCTGGAGCCTTGCTCGATCCAGTTCTATGCACTGGATATTTTACCTTAAAGAGATCAGTGGGTACTGAGGACCCTTCTTCTTCCTCTTTCACCTTTGTCAAAATGTCCTGCCATTCTGCCTCACTTTTCAGGCACCGGATAGCTTCAGCAAAAAAAAAGGTAGCACAGTGAACGAGCAGAGTTCTTGTATCTCCCACAGAAAATGAAGAGGGTGAAGCTAAATTACTTTTATTTTTGACCCATTAAATGCTAAGCAGAGCATCCATTAAGAAACCATATTGCCTTACCTCAGAGCTCTGGCTAAGAACTCCCAGCTTTTCTAAAAGCTTTAGGATACCTTGTGTATGAAGAGGGACTACATAAATCAAGTTCCACTGTGTGAACTATATGCTTCTACATCTTTAATTTGATGGCAAGCTTGGGGTCATTCTGATCACAGCCACAGTGTAATAAAAGAATGTACAATGCTGAATTTACTAATGAAATGAGATTTACTGTTGGTCATTTCCTCTATTTTTATGGCTGCAGGTTAAACAGGCAGCAAGCAATGAAGTATCGCAGAGTACAGCACAGTCAGGTGGGGCTATTTCCTTTAGTATGCCCCATCACAGGTTGCTACCACCTCCAATGGTGGGTTCCTGCTAAGATTTATTAAGGGATTCGTGGAACTGGATACCAAAAGGCTTTTCTCACAGAATATCAAGGAAGCAGCCCAAAACTGGATTAAGAAAATAGTCCATATGCCCAGTGTTTTAAAACTGCACTATTCAAATCCTTAAAGAGAGAGAGACTGATGGAAAATAAACAAAATTCTATCAATATAGTGATGCAGGTGAAACAAGCAGAATATTAATTTTTCAGTGCGATTCCAAATCCTACTGGTTTGGGACTTGATACAATTATCAACAAGGGAAATACTCTCATTGACATCAGCAGGAAGATGGATTGGGCTTCTACCCTAACCGTTTAAAAAAAAAAAAAAAAGATTGTGACTTTTAAAAAACTAAATGTACACGCACTGCTTAAAAGTTAGAATTTAATGTAGACGCCCATCACTGAGACCAGGGGCACCTTGTGTTTCTGAAGTAATTTGTCTTTTGCAGCTAAGGGTTTAGGAGAAAAGCCCAATACTTTTCAGTTTATATCAGAAGAGTCACTGCCTTTTGAGCTGGTGACCAAAACCAAGAATTACTGTGATTCACGGGGTAATTTCCAAGGCAGAGGAAGGATATACTTTCAAAACAGCCGTGAGATTAGTCACTCCCAACAACTGTTAAGCCAGCTACAACACACAGCAAAATGTAATTAGCAGGAACGGCACCCCTTTGGGGGAGTTGCGGCCACATACCCAAAACCACCAGTGGAGTAAAGATACTTAGCAAAACAGCATCTTTGGAAGCTTGCTTCTGTTTAGCTAATTACTGCCGAAGGTGTGACATCCGATTATAGTGGATAATCAATTATCATAAAAAGTTTAATTAGCTCCTCTTTTAAAATATGTATTATGACAAATTATCTTGTGTGGTTTTTTTAATGGAGGAGGTACTTATGCTGAAGTTGGAGTGGCACCATCTCCACTTCCCTGAACTTCAGAGAGAGCCATTTTACATTGACCGGCATTGCACTACATGCATTGTTCACCCCCACATTCCTTCGGGTGTATTAACTTTCTAGGACAACATACTATACACTGTTGTACTCCTACTTCAGATGGAAGTCTAGGCATCATAGTGGGCTGGGAAGTCTCTATTGGCCTGGGTCTAATAGAAGTGTGCTGTTAAGGAGCAAGAAATGGGGACCTTTGTGAAAAGCCCTGGGATGGAGCCTCCTAAGAGATGAAATATAGCATTACATTAGTTACACTTAATTACAATAATTATTTTCCTCATACCAGAACCCAAGGCCATTAAAATAAATGTCAAAAGGCAATCCTTCCCCCATATTCAATGCCTACTACAAGCAGGATAAAGATGGTGACAGGCAAAAACAGCTATGAACATTAAAACAAGTGGGTGTAACCTCTGTCATACTACTTAATGAAACGCTCTTTCATTAAAAAGTGGGATGTTTGTTAGATCTCAGTCTCGTGGTGTGAACACACATGGATCTGGAATCCAGATTTAGAGCACAGAAGAGGGGACTCCAGTCTCAAGCTCACGATCACCAGCTCTATCGACAATAGATTTAAAATGTTACTTGGTACCTGCTGGAGGTTGGAGGTCATATCCCTGTTGAGTTGCCCAGCCCATTTGATGAAGAAATGGATCCAAGTAAAACATCCACTGATCAGACTGGTCAGAATCTACCAACCCTTCGTAGCGCAACTTGAGCCTCCCGCCAATGTTTTCCACCACCTTGACAATCCAGGCTTCCAAGGAATCTTGGGAGTTTTGACATTCCAGTCTGGAGCCTGGTGCAATGAGATCCAAGGGATTCTTCCCTCTGTGAAGCTGCAGGCCAAAATGGAGAGAACAAAAGAGGACCATAAGGTAAGTGACTCACAGAACTGGTTCAGAATAGACTGAGTTACATAGATTCTGCACTGTCACTGATGCTGTGTCTTAGACACACCTTTGTGCTGTGGACCACTTGTCCAACTGAAACATGAATACAGGAGTCAAATAGCATAGCACCCTTAACCAAAGAGATTACAGAACTCACTAGCCATGGTTGCTTGCATCAGAGCTCCTGTGGTATCTGCAGTCATGGTCATAAAATTATGGGGTTTTTTGCAAAGGCATGGGATCAGTGTGCTGGTCATCTCTTGTTTCAGAGGCATTTGCCAGTTGTACATTCAGGGCTTGAAGTGGAGTAATACAGCCCACCCTTTAAAAATTCAGACATCTTTTTAATATGTAAGAGGACAGGATAGAAAAGAAGCAAAGATGCCCATGTTGAAAGGTGGAATATAAACAATGTTTAAATGGTAAGCATATCACTCATTTTCCAAAGTGCCATTGCACTGCCCTGTATGGGGAACAGATTAAGATTAGAGATTGAATGAGGTAGCCAGGTTTTTGTTCTTGATTCGATTTTATTCATACCAAAGATCTAGCTACAGAGAAATGGGTGACAGTTAAAAAGGTTCTGAATTTGTCCCATTTAAAGCAGAGGTACATGAGTTAAGGAGGAGACAAAAGGAATGAAAAAAATATCTGTTCAATAGTAAAGAGAAGATTAACAGGAGACATGACTAAGGAAGGAGGCATTTTGAAGATCAGACAAGGAAGAGATTCCACAAAGCTATTTGGAAGGAGGAACAGGCTAAGAGAAAGGGCTGGGCACTCAGGGAATTTGCGAGGAGCTCCTTTACTCTGACAGGCGTTAATGGGTGGAAGAGATCATCTGAATCTGCAGTTACAAACACGTTCAGGAAAGCATTTGACAAAACACAAATGCTACACAGATACCAGAAGGTGGACCCAACATATTTTTCTGAATTTCAACAGCTTACAGCAATAGCATTTAAAATTAAGAAAGATGTAGAAATGATTCACTTACAAAGGGCTTTACTTTATATACTGTGGTTAAAGATGCTAAGAGTGTCGTAGCCCTAAAAAAGAAGCCTCACTGTTGTTTCAAGTGAGTTAATTCAGTCTATTTGAATAAACACTCACACCCTCTAGCAGGTTAGCAGGAGCACTGCATGCTCCTGTCAGTGTCTGTCGAAGGAATTCTTCCTGGTCAGATATCTTATCCTTGATACCTAAACAAAAAACAAGGGTGAGATTACTTCTGTGGCCAGCAAAATGCTACTTCAAGCAACAAGTCATTTGAGTGCCCTTGTGACATTTCATTCAGGAGGGTACATTTCTCATCCACACGTCAATAAGAAGGCCCATATGCTCCTACATCAGAGTGTGACTTTACCTTAGATTTACTTAAAGATAAGCAAGATTTCATATTAGTGTTATTTCAACAGATAGGGTCAACTCAGATCTTTCCTTCATTTCAATACAAGAGTACAATGTCTTCAGATAACAGACAAGAATTGGAGAAAGTGGGCGGGTCTGAAGTTTTAAATAAAATCAATCGTGTGAGTGAACTTTGTTAAATAACTGATCTCTGTTTCACCTGTCTTGAAGTGTGAGCTTCAACCACTTTGATAAACAGGTTTCACAGGGAACCAGTATGGGGAGCCGCTCTTGGGGCATCAGGTCTCAGCAGTTACCCAGAAATGATGCGAGGGAGCAAACACAAGCCCGTCTTGGGGATGGCCAATCAGACATTCCATTCCACAGGCAGGCACCAGGTGAAAACCAAGAGCACAACCCCAACAGCATCTTCATATCAAAGATCATTCTCAGGCTGCTTTCTTTCCAGACTCTGGAAATTGACATCAATGGGAGCACCATACAGATATACGACAATGAGGGGGAAAGAGTGTTAAGAAGGAGGACGACGTTCTATGTAGAGAAGGCCTATATTGGAGTGGTCATACGGAGAGTCTGTTACAAGGAGGGACAGCAAAGTAGGTAAGTGTAAAGCACCGACTGTGCAGCTCAAAATTAACCTTGTATTTGCTTTATTTTATTTTTTGTACATCACGGCCACTGATATAAACATAGATTTGGGAATTAAACTCATTATAAGCACAAGGCACAGTCGTTTACAGAGTAGGTTCTACGTAAAAACAGGTGGTTTTATGAAAAAAAAAAGTGTCTCAATGGCAAATGCCTAAAAAATAGCAAAACCAAAGAATTTGGGTGGCAATGGCTAGTGAGTACCAAAAATCTATGTTTTAAAGGCAAGTCTAATTTGGGTCCAAGCTACTGGTGCATCTCAGATAAAAGGATCCATTATAACTGCAAGTATATAGAAGTTTTTGAGATGAAGTGGGCAGTCAAATTAGCTTAACAGTTTGAGATGTTTTATAGCAAGTGCAAATTGCTTCTCTTAGCAGTTACAAAGGGCAAACATACATCAAAAACTAAATTCCACACTCCCTCATTTCCATGGGGAGTTGTTACCTTCAGGCACTTTGAGAATCTTTTTGTTCTGCTCACACCAACCAACTGGGTGTAAGTCAGCTGTCAAGATGTCGCACCAAAAGTCTGCCTTGCGGTCTTCCCCATAGCCATCATAGCGTAAGAGGAGCAACTGCCCACAAGTAGTGATGATGGTGGCTACCCAGTAGGTGTTGTGGTCAGACTTGACAGCAACCTCTAGCTTCATACCAGGGGCAAAGCCATTCTGCAAACTAGTGTCCACCTGAAAAAAGTAAAAACAACCACAGCTCAGTGGCTTATACAAACTCTAAGGTAAGGGAGGTAAAGCACACCCTTTTATATTTGGCCAGCAGCAGTACCCTACCAGACAACTGTCACCTCCCAAAATGCCAGTCTGCCTCCTCAGGGACATATATGATCATCTAAATAATTAAACATGATCTCATTTTAAGTGGTGTGAAGGGATCTTTTCATCATTAATTAAAATAAAACCTACTCATTGCAGTACACCATCCTTTACCCAAAAGCTCAGTAAATCACAACTGAGCATTCAGGCCAGTTGACGCTAAAAGTAAAATCTTTCAACATACTTTGATCCCTGGTGTAAAAGAATAACATTTTCATTATTCTGAGCTATCCCACTTGGCACCTATCCATCCTATTTTCTCTAACCTCGTTGGCTCAAGAACCCTCTTGTGGAAAGTGTAAATGAATGCTTCATACTGAAATACCACCACCTCCCCCTCCAGGGACTGATGCTTCTTTGTCTCATAAGATCGGACTCAACTGCACAGCAAATTCCAGGTTTTAATGAATTTTCTGAGGCTGCTCCCTCTGAGTCCTGGTCAGCACACTGTCCTGTTCTTTCGCTAAACAGATGGCTTCTGCTCTGTCACATTTGTTCCAAATTTTTCTCTCTTCATGTTTTGCTTGCCTTCAACTGCACTTGCTCTCTGTTTGTTTCTGTCCTTCACCCCAGTCACTGCACCCCATTATTACTTCTGATATCTCAGAGGTTTGGAATGGTTTTACATTGGTGAGGCCTCATCTGGAGTACTGTGTCCAGTTTTGGGCCCCACACTACAAGAAGGATGTGGATAAATTGGAGAGAGTCCAGCGAAGGGCAACAAAAATAGGAGAGGCTGAGGGAGCTGGGATTGTTTAGTCTGCAGAAGAGAAGAATGAGGGGGGATTTGATAGCTGCTTTCAACTACCTGAAAGGGGGTTCCAAAGAGGATGGCTCTAGACTGTTCTCAATGGTAGCAGATGACTGAACGAGGAGTAATGGTCTCAAGTTGCAGTGGGGGAGGTTTAGATTGGATATTAGGAAAAACTTTTTCATTATGAGGGTGGTGAAACACTGGAATGCGTTACCTAGGGAGGTGGTAGAATCTCCTTCCTTAGAGGTTTTTAAGGTCAGGCTTGACAAAGCCCTGGCTGGGATGATTTAATTGGGGATTGGTCCTGCTTCGAGCAGGGGGTTGGACTAGATGACCTTCTGGGGTCCCTTCCAACCCTGATATTCTATGATTCTATGATTGCATTCCAGTAATGTCTACATAAAGCCTAAGACTGACATACACAATCTGTAGAACATTAAGAGCACTGAGGAGCCTCATCATATTCACCCCATTAGCACCATCATTAACTTCTTTCCAAGATAAAAAGAAGTCTGGCTGCACAGTCTTCCACACAGAAACTTCTATCCTTTTCTCAAAATGAGAATGCAGTACAGGATGCTTCCCTTCCAGTGGCTGAAGTAGTTCTGACAAGGTAGGAAGACCTTAACTACCTTACCACTACAGGATACATCTGAGCTACCTTTTATTCTACATCCCTGTTCCCAATTTTAATTCAAAAATCTAGCATTCATGCTCCTTTCCACAGCTGACTGAGTAATTGGTGCATATACATGGCTGGTCCAAAGGCCCATTTCTCTTGGATTAACTGCTAGAAATACTTTTCCGCACGTCAGACACAAGTTATTGATTGATTGATTTGTGTGTGTTATTGACTACCAACCTTCTTGTTACTGGCTGGTCTGTAATTACTTGGATTATTAGATTTTTATCAATCATCCATTTAAGCACAAGTTTATTATACATAGAAGTGTCAGGAACACCAAAAGAAAACCAAGGCATAAGTTTATAGATGCCTATTAAGCGCTCAGCTTCTTAAGCTCTTGCTCTTCATCTTTGGATTCCTTGTCTATTTGCCATTCAGAACCCTTAAGAAAAAAAAATCACCTAAAACCTAGGCTATTTAAAATAAAGATTTAAAGAGGACAATATTTTACACTCTAAATCTAGAGAAGAAAGCCACAAGCTCCCTTCTCTACTGCAGCTGGCAACATCTGTACAAAACCTGAAGGAGGCAAAGCAACAAAGCAACTCTATTTCCATGACAGTAAGTGGGGGTCCTGTCTCACTGTGTTACAGAGATAATCACGTGGAATTAGAAATGAACACCGACAGAAGTAGCCACCTATGAAAGTACTGTAGTGCCAAAGTCCAATATAACTGCAATAAAAGTTTGCCCATTCACCAGAGGATCCCTTGGAGAGAGAGAGGTGAGTGCCCTCTTCTGGTAAAGAAAAAAATCTGCAACAAAATTAAATTTTGTAGACAAAATGTATGGTTTGTTTGTACTTGGCCACTGACAAGATTCAAACGGATGAGACACCCTGGGTAACAATGCTGAAAATCTGTTAAACTTTCAAGCATTGAATTTAGAGAAGAGAATGTTATGTCCTGCAAGAATAAAACTGAGTTGCCTGACCAAGGATACATCTCATTATTGTTTGTATTGCAATAGCACATAGTGGCCCCGGTAGGACAGTACCCCATTGTACCAGTTGCTTTACAAATACAGAAAGACTCTCTCTGTCCTAAGACGACAACACTGATTAACAACAAGATGCAATAAGTATAACAGGAGGAGGGAAGAGGGGTTGCACAGACAGAATAAGGGACCACGATCATGTGGGTACATAAGACAATGATGTGCTCAATTTCATGGCCATACACAAATTACACATGCAAAAAACATGGGAGCAATAGAGCTTCTCAAAGAAAACGATGGCTAGAGCTAGGGGGAGGGGTTAATTGATGTTTCTTTTTTCACAAGGGCAAAACCACAATTTTTCTCCAAATCTCATTCTTGGGAACTGATGAACTCTTAGCTTAAAAACTTTCCAACAAATTTCAGCCAAAAGCAGACACCTAGCAGGAAAAATTTCAGCCAGAACAGTTAAAGTTTAGCAAAGTTATAAGCACTGAAAACAGAGAGCGTCTTATAATAGGAAGTGTCTGGCAATCTGAATTATAGGCAATGCTTCCAGGTCTTCCTATAAAAATCCAGCCATCTCCAATTGCCAATCAGCCTCACATCACTAGCTGGCTATCATCCCAACTATAGGGGAATGAGAAAAAGTGGATGGGAATGTATAGGCAGAGAGATTAACAGATTTATTAGTCCAGGGAAAACAAGTATAAGAATGCACAAGGAAGCTAGACACCTGGTCACTGAGAGCACATAAATTAAAATAACTTGATCACAGTCCTCACCCTCCCAGTCACCTGCTATTAACTGCATGTGAAGAGGAAACAAAATGCTTCCAGGTTCCTGAGTCAACTCAGTATATGGACTAGAACCCATGGGGCCCATGGACTTCTCTCAGGTGTCACAGACTAGATCAAAGGTTCCCCATCTGTACATATGCTAGTGGTAATGGTATATCTGCATGAAGAGCTTAGTTACATAGTGCTGATTCCCTTGTTCCTAGCTGCAAAATCATTCATGGATTCATATATTAAGGCTAGAAGGGACCATTATGATCATCTAATTTTGACCTCCTGCATAATACTGGCCTTGGAATTTCATCAAGTGGTCTGATGGTTATTACCCTCACTAAAGAAACCTCACCTTATTTCTAGGCTGAATCTGTCTAGCTTTATCTTCCAGCCATTACATCTTGTTATGCCTTTGTCTTGTAGACTAAAGAGCCATCTATGATTAGACATTACTGCCTATGTAAGTCTTATGAGCTGAGGAAGTCACCTCAGACCCTTCCTTGTTAGCTAAACAAATTTAACTTCTCAACCTCACAGTAAAACAGGTTTTCCAGACCTTGGATCAGTCTCATAGCTCTCTTCTGAACTCTTTCTAAATTTGCCAACATCCTTTTTAAAGCGTTTACACTAGAACTGGACATAATATTCCAGGGATGTTCTCACTAATGCCATATACAGTGGAATATCATCACCTCTCCACTTCTTATTGATAGGCTCCCCCTTATACATCCAAGCATTTGCTATCTTGGTCCTTTGAGACACTGCTTTCCAAAATACAGTCCCACATCTAGTAAGGGTGACCTATATTAAGGGCCCTTCATTTTCATTTATTTCATTTTATTTTTCCTGACAATTTATCAGTGTTTATTACCACAACAACTAAAACAGGTGAAAATCAGTGTTAAAACTTATTAATTTTTCTGGGTAAATAACGGGTTGATTTTGGTGGACAGAAAGGGGTGGGGGGGAAGTAGTATTCAGTAGATTAATGCTTTGAATTCCATTCATCAATGAGGAACTAAAACAGAACTCAAAACACAATGCCACCTCTGAGTTTAAGAAAACAATGTATCTCTATTCAAATAAAAAAATTTATTTGGGGATTAAACAGTTTACTGTTGTAGACTTAGAACTATTAGCCTATAAATATTTACATTTAACAATTGGGCCACATCATTTGCAGCGCACACGCTCAACTTCATCCTTTTCTCCTGGTTTGTTTTTTTAAAAAAAAACCTTTTAATACTTTGTTGTGTTTCTTCCCATTTTAGTGTCAAATCTTTAAACAGTCATCTGCTAACATCTTGAAATGTGTATGTGGTGGGAGTGAGATTCATCAGTACATTCAGATGCGTGCACACTTCAGAACATGCGTGCCTGTTTGTTTATTGTGTGTATCTTCTAGACTAATACATAGCCTTACTTCAACAGGCAGCTTTGCATTTACACGCAGACTAATGTATTACCATAATGATACAAAAGTAGGGTGAAAATCGGGAAAAAAACCCCACTTCTTGTAAAACCCGAGAATTTTTTGGTAAAAATTGGTTTAAACTGAAAATGAAGGGGCTTACATAGTCTCTTGGTTCTTAGATAGATGACCTTGCATTGAGATATATTAAAACGCATGTTGGTTCAAGTAAACCTAGCTTTTCACGTGATCCAGATCACTCAGTAGAAGACCATTATTTTTTGTTAAGCATTATGTTTTCTTCCTATGATTGGTAAAAGTATTGAATAGCATTTGGCTGTGGGACCCATTATAAATACCCCCACTGGATGATTCCCCATTCGCAATTGCTTTGAGATCCATCACTAAGCCAGTTTTTAACATGTTCTGCATTAATTTTGTATATAGCATATGTATATATTTATCATCAGATTATCATGCATATAAATCATACTAAAAGCTAGAAAATATTACTTTCAGTTAAAGCAATTGCTGTTGTTACCAAGTGATATTATGAGATCAGAGGGGAGATGTCACATAAGACACCGAATTTGGGAGGGGAGAGGAAAGGGAGAGTATGCATGAGGTCCTATTAAACTTTTTCCTAGTGCATAGCACATTTTAAGAATCACTGGAGTAGATCACCAACTCATGCCATTCTAGCCATGGTGATTTTGTAATGTGTGCCATACAACTATATTCTCTTAAACTGAATAGCATGAACACAGCTAAAATGCAGGGCAAAAAAAGACCATGGAAAGAATGCCATGCAGGAAGACAAATGGACTGAAGGAAACTTCAAAAAAGAAGCAATTGTTGATAATTAAAATGGCAAAGGAGACAAAAGATGGATTAACCAGGGCTGCCACAAAGTCCTGATAGCATGAGACAACAAAGGTGGGCCTCTGAGTTACCTTTTTTAAAAAACACATACTATAGAGTATTCATAATATTAACCACCACACTTGAATGGGGCTCCCACTGCAAGAGTAGGGGTGAAATGAATTCCTTTCCCATCTTGGAAAAATGTTTTATGGAACTGTACTTGAAATCTGTAGTTTACAAAATATTCTTTAAATATAGACCTGTTACATTATATAGGGACTTAGTTGTGTCTCATTCTTTTATTATTTAATTTTAGTAACTAAAATGTTTCCAAATAAATGTGCCACCAGAACAAATAGAAATAATATACTTGACTATGTTCGACCCTAATATTGTACCGATGCGGGAGTATGACAGATGACACTGATCTGTTAAGACAGCTTTGAGACTTGTGAAGCACACAACTGCGGGGCCTTCCTGATCCATAAAGTACTAGAAATGCAAAGAATCGCTATCTTCACTAGTGAAAAACCCTGAAAATGCAAACTGATGTAAACCAGTGCTTAAAAAGGACCAAAGAGTGTGGCTCCCATTTCCGCAGAGGGATGGCAGAAAGGAAACAAGAGAGCCCTCCAGACAGCATAGAAGTAGTTCAGTTCAGTCTGAGTACAGCACAATGAATCATTTTCTAACTTTCGCCCAAAATCCTTTAGCTAGGGTGATTGTGGACTGGAATCGGGTACGTGTGATGGAGGCAGAAGGTGGGCGAGAAGCAACTGTCAGGGAGTATTTTACAGGCCCACCCAAATATGCCATTAAATGTATCTATTTACTATCAGCTGTTTTGTTAGCAAAAAAATACAGTTTTCCCTTTACTCAAGTTTCTGTGAAGAAGACATCAAGCATTTCACTTTCTGAACTTCATGCCCTACGGTAACACTGATTAGAGTCCAAGCTATATTCAGTGGGATGTAAAACTGGTTTATTAGGAAAGATGGGTGAGGAAGTTTTTTTTTTTGGTTGGGTTTTTTTTTTTTTTTTTTTTACAAAAATAGATATGAAGTATTTGCCTGACCAAAGTAAAAGCCTTTAATTGGTTCCTTAATAAAATATTTATATATAAATCATTCATGGTGGTGAATTAGGGCTCCCAGAAAGTGCTGAAAATGCCCTCACAATATTTCTAACACTGAGTGAAAAACTAGGTCTGAAGTCAGATATTTGATCCTTTATCACATTTTGAAGTTTAGAGGACCATTTACACTAGAACCTCAGAGTTAGGAACACCAGAGTTAGGAACTGACTACTCAACTGGTCCGTTTGGAACTGGAAGTACAGTAACCCCTCACTTAATGTCATCCCAGTTAAAGTTATTTCATTGTTACATCGTGGATCTATTAGAGAACATACTCATTTAAAGTTGTGAACTGTTTGCTTATAACGTTGTTTGGCCGTGGGAACCAGGGTGGGTCAGCAGCCCCCTGTCAGCTCCCCCACAGTGCCTCCCACCCGCCGGCCGCCCCATGGATCAACAACTTCCCCCTCCCTCCCTGTGCCTCCTGCCTACAACAATTGGCTGTTTCCCCTTGTTCAGGAGGGGAGGAGGAGCAAGGATACAGCATGCCCGGTGGGAGGGGGTGGAGGAGAGGCGTGGTGGGGGTGGGGCCTTGGGAGAAAGGGTGGAGTGGGATCAGGCCTGGGTCAAAGTCTGGGGTAAAGCACCCCCCCCAGCACTTTGGAAAGAACAGCAAGAGGAGCAGCCAGACAATCCACCCTCTTTCACCCTTTGACTCCACCACCTCAACCAAGCTTCACAATCATCATTGCTGAATACAGTATTATATTGTTCATTTAAAATTTTTTAAAAAATATATACTGTATATGTATATAATGTCTTGTCTGGTGAAAAAAATTCCCTGGAATCCAGTCCCCCCCATTTACAATAATTTTTATGGGGAAACTGGTTTTGTTTAACATCGTTTTGCTTAAAGTCGCATTTTTCAAGAACATAATTACAACATTAAGGGAGGAGTTACTGTATGCAAGCAGCCAGCAGCAGACACAAAAAAGCAAGCAGCAAATACAGTGCAGTACTGTGTTAAACGTAAACTATTAAAAAATGAAGGGAAAGTTTAAAAATGATTCAACAGGATAAGAAAACTTTTTGTGTTTGATTCATTTAAATTAAGATGGTTAAAAGCAGCATTTTTCTTCTGCATAGTAAAGTTTCAAAGCTGTACCAAGTCAATGTTCAGTTGTAAACTTTTCAAAGAACAACCATAATGTTCTGTTCACAGTTATGAACAACCTTCATTCTCAAGGTGTTCGTAACTGAGGTGCTACTGTATATATCGCTGTGCCGCCATCTGACTTGCTCTTCCACTTTATAGATTATTAATATTTAGACTGGGAAGGGAAGGCTCATGAGAGGTCACAGAAAATCCTTAATTTTTCTGGGGGAAGTTTACAGAGACTCATCTTTAAAAATCTATTTCAGCATGTAGGGAGGAAATGAAGTATTACTGACATCACTTCTTTATCCTGCTATATTTTAAGCAACCCCACCCTCCAAAACCTGATTTTGATGCTTTTCAGATCCTCAAACTTGTGGCAAATTGCTGGCACGATTATGATGGGTCCCGCACTTCCTCTTCTTGTGGGGAGTGGGGGGAGAGGGGAGGGGTTCAGGGCACACTTTTCTGCCCCTGAACTAGGGTATCTACTGTCCCACTAGTAACCCAGAGAAGGGTAGTGGAGAGGGAGGGCCCGGGCCTGCCCTCTACTCCGGGTCAAGTGACAAACCACTTGAACTAGTGCTTCCTTCCCCTGGGCTACTTCCCTCTCCTGCCCTCTAGCTTGTGGGGCTTCCTGCCCTCTCTCTGCACAAGCCGGGTGACTCTTAACTTAGGGTCTTGGTCTTCTAGCCAGCCACGGCACTTCTCCAAACTGCTCTCTGCTCCAACTCCAAACCACTCTACTCTGACTCCTTCCCCTAGCAGGGAGTTTTTATCAGGTGACTGGTTTCAGGTGCTCTAATTGGCTTCAGATGCTTTTAATTAATCTATAGCAATCTTTCTCCCCTCTACAGGGAATAAGGCTTCTCCTCATCCTGGGGCTTACATATCTCTCCTATATCACTCTCCTGCTGCCTTCTGGCCATGCTGTATCACATATCCTCCCCCTTGCTCAACACCATGGGGTTGGGCTACTTGGGATGAGAGACAATGCTTTCGTGACAAGCCATCTGTGTTGCTGTGTTGGCTTCCAGCCCCATGCTGCACTCGGAAATGAAAGGGTTGCAGAGATAGGAACCATCTAGTCACTCTTGCATTCTTCTCCTTGTTTCTGTGCAACCACTGGAGCGGGGCGTGGTCGGTCACCAGGGTAAAATGCCGCCCCAGTAGGTAGTAGAAGAGAGTTTCCATGGCCCATTTTATCCCCAGACATTCCTTTTCAACGACAGTGTACTTTTGTTCCCTGGGGAGGAGCTTCCGGCTGAGGTACAGGATCAGGTGTTCCTCCCCCCCTACCATCTGCAAAAGGACGGCTCTGACGCATCTGTTAGCAGGATGAATTTTTTCTTGAAGCCTGGGGCTATGAGTACTGGATGACAGCAAAGGGCTGTCCTTAAAACTGTGACTGCTCCTTCTGTTGCATCAGACCACTTTACTATCTCGGGGCCCCGAGGCTTTATCAGGTCCGTCAATGGCCCTGCTCTTGTGGTGAAATGAGGGATGAATCTCCGATAGTACCCTACTAACCCAAGAAATGCTCTAACCTGCTTTTTACCGACTGGCCGAGGCATCCACTTTGTTCTACTGGGGTTTTACCAAGCCTCTCCCTACTACATACCCGAGGTATCCGGCCTCAGCTAGTCCTATCACGCACTTGAGGGGGTTGGCGTGAGGCCGGCCTTCCACAGGGCATCTAGTACCACTTCTACTTTCCCTAGGTGCGTTTCCCAGTCAGGGCTATGGATGACTATATCGTCTAAACAGGCAGCGGCATACCTGGCTTGGGGTCGCAGCAATTTATCCATAAGTTGTTGGAATGTTGCAGGGGCCCCATGCAGTCCAAAAGGGAGGACAGTGTATTGGAACAGGCCATCAGGTGTAGAGAAAGTAGTCTTCTCCTTGGCGTTCTTGGCCAGGGGAATTTGCCAGTATCCTTTGGTCAGGTCCAGAGAAGTTAGGTATTGGGTCTTGCCTAACTGATCAACTAATTTGTCGACACATGGTATTGGATAAGCATCGAATTGGGATACTTCATTCAACTTCTGGAAGTCGTTGCAAAACCTCAGGGTGCCATCAGGCTTGGGGACTAGGACGATAGGGCTGGACCACTGGCAGCGGAACTCTTCAATAATCCCAAGTTCTAACATCTTCTTCACTTCTGTCCTAATTTCCTCTCTTTTAGCTTCTGGTATCTGGTACGGTCTTATTGTCACCCTTATTCTGGGCCTGATGACGATAGGATGTTGGACCAATGTCATACGGCCCGGCTGCGTACAGAACACATCTTGGTTCCATTGGATCATATCAATGATCTCTGTTTGTTGTTCTGGGGCTAACTTGGGGAATATCCTCACCTGCCCCTGTGGGTTGTCTGTCTGAGGTGGAGCTCTCCGAATGACCAGGCACATCTCTCGGTCACGCCAGGGCTTCAGTGGTAGATCTGCTCTGGTCTTCGGCGGTCTGGTTGTCTGACCTTACAGTCCACTTCCCCAATGGCTTCCACCATCTCATACAGCCCATGCCCGCTGGCTAGGAGTTTGCTTTCCGCTGTCGGCACTAGCACCATCACCTGTTCTCCCGGCTGAAATTTCTGTACTTTTGCCCGGTGGTTGTAATATGTCCGCTGGGTCTCTTGTGCTTTTTCCAAATGTTCTCGTACTATAGGGGTTACTCGAGCTATTCGCTCTCTCATCAGTGTCACGTGCTCAATGACATTCTTTCCTGGGTTGGGTTGTTATTCCCAGTCCTCCTTGGCGATATCTAATATTCCGTGTGGGTGGCGCCCATATAGCAGCTCAAAGGGAGAGAAACCAGTGGACGCCTGGGGGACTTCCAATATTGCAAACATTAGGTATGGTAGAAGGGTATCTCAGTCTTTTCCATCCTGTGCTACCACCTTCCGGATCTTTAAACCACTCGACCAGTCCATCTGTTTGTGGATGGTAGACTGAGGTCTGTATGGCATGGATGCGGAACACGGTACACAAGTCCTTCATTAATTTCAACACGAAAGGGGTTCCTTGGTCAGTCAGGATCTCCTTAGGGATGCCCACTCTGGCAAAAACCTGGAGTAGTTCTTTTGCTATTGCCTTGGATGTGGGGTTTCTTAAAGGAATGGCATCTGGATACTGTGTGGCATAGGCAAGGATGACTAATACATTTTGGTAGCCCCGTGCTGATCTTTCCAGTGGGCCCACTAGGTCAATGGCTATCCTTTCAAAAGGGACTTCAATAATAGGCAAAGGTACCAATGGGGCCTGCAAGTGCGGTGGGGGGCTATGCAACTGGCATTCCGGGCAGGAGGTACAATAGCGTTGGACCTCCGTGCGTATTCCTGGCCAGTAAAACATTTCTTAGGACTCTATCCAGTGTCTTCTCTACTCCTAGATGTTCCCCAAATAAATGACTGTGAGCTAACTCTAGTACTGCCCTTGTGTGTTTCTGTGGGACTAAGAACTGCTCTACTTCTTCCCTTTGTATTTGCACTATTCGGTACAACAGATCATGTTTGATCACATAATACAGCCTTGGGCCTTTGGTCTTTCCTTCCATGGGTACACCATTTACTTCCACTACCTCCTCCCTCACATTCGCATATAGTGGGTCATTGGCTTGGTCCTGCCTGAAATTCCCACATGAGGCACCGATCTGACCTAATTCCATGGGACCTATTTCTACTCCGCCCCTTGGGTTGTCCCTACTTGGGCTAGGAACTGCCTCTGAGTCCTCACTGGCCTGAATTGTCTCCTGGCCTCCTCAACGGGTTCGCTTACCAACAAGGGAGACTTTCTGGTTCTCTGCTGGAATCCTGGTCCCTAGCCCTTTTATCTGCCCTCTTTTCCTGCCTAGACTTTCGGGGTTTCCTGGGGGATGAAAATAGCTCTGGGGCAAATTCAGCAAAAATTTGGGTGAGGCTATCTGTAGGTGCATCTGTGTCAGCATGGGGGTTGCTACCCTCCCCTGGCTCTACTGGGGGGAGTAAGTTCTCAAACCTGGGGAAGTCCCTACCAATTAAGACCAGGTAGGGGAGCCTAGGGACCACCCCTGCAGTTATCCTGGTAGTGTTTCCCTGGATCTCAATCCGTACTGGGATTGTGGGGTAGAAATTTACGTTGCCATGAACGCACGTTACCCCTGTGGTTTTGGCCTGGGTTAGCCACCAACTTCCCCGAGACCAGCGTGCCAGCACTCCCGGAATCTACTAATGCTATGGTTGCAATACCATTCATTTTTACTGACCTTGTATATCCATGTGAGGTCACTGTGACCCCTTCCAGGCCGATAGGCCACATTGTTCCCCAGGATCCCACAGATTGCACTGCATAGGCTCTTCCCTGTTGGAGCATTGGGCTACTATATTCCCCAATTCCCCACACTCGTAACACCGACCCCTTATCCCGGTTGTCGCCCTCTGCCTGGGGCTATTTGGTCGGCCCCCCCAGCCCTCTCTTCCCAAACCCCCAGGTCCCTTCTTGGCCTCGGGCCATTCCTCAGTGTCTTTCCTCCCAGTTATGGTTCTTCTGTAGTTCTCGACAATCCGGGGCCTTGGGTTTGGGGCTGGCTTCCTGGTTTGCCGTGTCTCACCCCCTGGGGTCTGGAACAGTTCATGGGCTGCCAGCTGTCTTTCCACGAGGCAGACCAACTCCTCGTAAGTAGAGGGGTCATTCTGGCCAACCCAAGCCTGGAGGCCTGGTGGTAGCCCCCTCATATACCGGTCCAGTACCAGGAGCTCCATCATTTTCTCAGAGCTGAGGGCCTCAGGGCTCAGCCATTTCTGGGTCAGGTGGATCAGGTCAAACAATTGCGATCGGGGTGCCTTGTCCTCTGTATACTGCCATTCATGAAACCTTTGGGCTCGCAACGTCGTAGTTACTCCGGATCTGGCCAGGATCTCTGCCTTCAGCTGGGGGTAATCTTCCGCAGTCTCTGCAGACATATTGTAGACGACCTTCTGGGCCTCTCTACACAAGAATGGGGCGAGGATACTAGACCACTGATCTTGGGGCCAGGCCTCCCGCAGGGCTGTTCTCTCAAATGCCAGGAGATATGCCTCCACATCATCCTCCTGTGTCATTTTCTGTAGGCAGTGGCTGGCCCATATAGTCCAGGTCCCATCGCAATTGTGGTTCCGCTCCATAAGGGCCTTCATCTGGTTTGCCAGCTCCTATAGCAGAGCTCGGTCCTGGGCAGCCTGATTCATCAACAGCCGATTAGTCTCCTTCTTCACCTGAGTCGCCTTCTGTTGGGTGGTTGCTTGGAGTCGGGTAGCCTCCAGCTGGGCCGCAGCGGCTTGTATTAAAGCCTTGACCACGTCGTCCATCTTGGGGACGGGATGGTTTTGGCTAACCCTGATTTAAGTCCCCAGCGTGGAGATCCCACTCCTGACACCACGTGAGGCAAATTGCCGGCACAATTATGATGGGTCCCGCGCTTCCTCTTCTTGTGACGGGGAGGGGGGAGGTTCAGGGCACACTTTTCTGCCCCTGAACTAGGGTGTCTACTGTCCCACTAGTAACCCAAAGAAGGGTAGTGGAAAGGGAGGGCCCGGGCCCGCCCTCAACTCCGGGTCCCAGCCCAGGGGCCCTAGGGATAGTGACAAACCACTTGAATTAGTGCTTCCTTCCCCTGGGCTACTTCCCTCTCCTGATCTTCAGCTGTGGGGTTTCCTGCCCTCTCTCTGCACAAGCTGCGTGTCTCTTTACTTAGGGTCTTGGTCTTCTAGCCAGCCACGGCACTTCTCCAAACTCTCCTCTACTTCAACTCCTCTAAACTGCTCTCTGCTCAGACTCCTTCCCCTGGCTGATTGAAGCAGGGGGTTTTTAATCAGGTGACTGGTTTCAGGTGCTCTAATTGGCTTCAGGTGCTTTTAATTAATCTATAGTAACCTTTCTTCCCTCTACAGGGAATAAGGCTTCTCCTCATCCTGGGGCTTACATCTCTCTCCTATATCACTCTCCTGCTGCCTTCTGGCCATGCTGTATCACGAACTACATACACAAAAATAAATTTCTACTAATAAAAATTAGAAATCACAAATGTTTTAAAAAGTCCCCTGCAAATTCCGTTCTGCCTGAATTTCACTCTGGGCAAAGTTTCCATGCTTCAGTTAGGCATTTATACAGGCAGCCTTATTCAGAAGGAGATAATTGCAGCTGCAACTGATGTCAATGGGAGATGTGAGTACTCAGCACTTCTGAAAAGCAGGCCACTTGGGTATTTAATTTTAAACCACCTATATCTGAAAATTTTTGGTGGATGGATACACATTTGGGTGCACCCAGGCACACATTTTGCTGCCTCTTGAGGTGATTTGTGAACTATTAATATTTTCAAAGTTCAACAAACTTTAATACAAAGGTGATAAAAGAGGAACTATTTACCAGCCACAGACTACCTACCCATATGTACAACTGGTGAGAAAAATCTGACTCAAAACATTGGTTTGGGGGAAAAAAGGATTTTGAAAGTTCATCATTATGAAGATGTGACAGCTTTTAAGATATAGCCAGAGTGCTACACGTTTAAATGGCCAATTTAGAAAAGATAATTACAGCAAATTTTATTCAACCTCTCCTAAGCTTCTTATACCTATACAATGGAGCTCTGAACAAGGTGTGTGTGTTTGTGTGTGTGTGGGGGGGCAGGGGGGTTTAATCCTCTTGTTTCAATTATTTGAGTATATAACACTTGTTAGTCTCGTTTGTGTTTTATAAATATCATTTTTGTGTGGCTGAACTGTTATCCTAAAAGATATTACCTTATTCATCTTGTCTCTCATCCTACCCATGTTTTTTTTTTTAATGCACAATGTTTTATAAAGCAAAAGAACTGTTCTAGAAGGCAGTGGTAAAAGTCTATCAACAAGTGTAAAAGAAAGTAAGTTCACAGAACTACTGTATTAACAGTCTGAATTCAGTTGTAATACAAGTTGTTTAATAGAGAGTCTGGTTAAGCTTGTCTTCGGTTAACTTACATGACAATGTTACTTACTTGGGTCAAGACATTATCTTGGCAACAACAGGTCACCCACTGTTTACACTGATGAAGTGGGAAGTAGAATTAGAAGACACTTTAGACCATATCTAAACTAGGAGTGTTTTGCCAGTAAATCAATACTATACCTGCAATGTGTTCATAGTGAGGACACAACTTATACCAGCAAAACACTGCTTTTCCCAGTATAGCTTATTCCAGAACCCACCCTCCCCCCCACAGCAAAATATGCTATGCTAGAAAAGGGCAGTTTTGCTGGTATAACTGCAGTTCCATCAGGGGTTTTTGTCAGCACAGCTATGTTGGTCAGAGATCACACCTCTTCATACCCCTGACAAACACTGATATGCTGGCAGAAGTTTGAATCATAACCATGGCCTTAATAAAATGTTACAAGCATACTGATGAATGCTTGCATTAATGAACTCATTAATGAATACCAAGATGCACGTACGGTCAACATAACAAAGTTGCTACATTTACTGACTCAACCCTACACTGACTCTTGACATCAAAGATCACCCAGTTAAAATACTGAATCCCATAACAAAGATCAAATAGATAGGATGTACCTCAGGAGCATTACAGCAATCCACTTTCAGTAACTGTCAGAGTACCAAGGGCCTGATTCCTTATCAAGTTCAGTCCAACAGAAAATGTGCTCTTCAAACTTGGATTGAATCAGTACTGTAACTCTCAATAAGCTCAGTTCATGCTATAACCCTAACATGCTAGAAATTAAAATTAATAGTTCACATTTTCGGAGGCTGGATACCTGAGCTCTTACTCAGTGATCTACTTGATAAGTATTATTTTCCAAAATGCATGGAATAGACTTTGCAAAGGCTAAAAAACTTTACTGTATATAAAAAGAAAAAATTAAGAGAAAGCATGTTCTGAATTTTAAAAAGTTTTCTAGCGTTTCACACTTCTGCAGCAGTTATCAACCTATCTTGAGGTTTCAAAGGACTTTGTGAACATCCATGAATATAGCTGATCAAAAGTTGTCAAAATTTTAACAAAATTTTGAACAAACAGGAGTGGGTGGAATTCTGCAAACTTTTAATTAAAGTTTCCCTTGCTTTTTGACCAGCTTTATTCATGGAGTCTCAACAATCTTAGTAAGCAGGTAAATATCCTTATTTTATAGGTGAGGAAACAGGAGTAGAGATTAAGGGTCAGATCCTTGGCCTCTGGCCACAAACCACACAGCACAAAGGAGGGAGAAGGGCATTAAGTGAAAAGGCCACATAAAGCTCTCCATCTGCACTTCCCTAATTCCAGGCCAGCTCTGTGTAGGGCCAGTCCTGAGGAACAACCTAAGGACTGCTCTAAGTTATGGGAAATGCCTAAGGGCCCAAAATTGCAGACAGATCATGGAATAGCATGGGGAGGAAGGAGAGACTTTCTTCTAATTAAGTCTCCTGTGCTGGCAGCAGGGGGTGGCTGGCTAGCATAGGAGTCTCTACACCTGCAATGATGCCCCACCCAGGGCCAGATACACAGGCTCTACACCTCAGCAATTATCATCATACACCAGCAATGATGTGGCACAATGTAACCACATCACATACTGGGGATCTGTTGTAAATGATTTACTCACCACCACTCAGGAAGTCAGGGGGGAACCCAGGCATCCCCTCCCACTCCACACTGCCCCGGAGCCCTATGCCCTAAGAGACTCTTTACTGTAATCGAGAGAGTGTTTGTAAAGCACAACATAATTCAAGTAATATTTTCTGCCAATTTCTTTGCAGTCCATCATGCAATTTTCCCCTTCAGAGCACACTTGGGTCAGTTTCAAATACTTTGCATGCCAAGAACTTCAGCTCCTACTTTCCAGAATACAGCTCCCTTAGAGCAAGTTCTCACAGCAAAGTTCACTGGCACACTGTATAGGGAAATAAAGGGACTGGGCAGATCAACACTATCACAGAAGGTGCTGAGATCCAGAGTTAATAGTGAAGTGCTCAAGAGACTCTAGATCATTCCATTACTACCAACTGGAAATGAGGTCACCTCCTGATAACCAAGGAGACAGGAAAATCCAAAGACCAGCAAAAAAATGCATTCTCCACTGCTCTCAAATGTATGTGATCAACAAGTCTTCCATTGGCAAGACAGCTTTGCAGGCGTGCGAACTCAAAGAAACCCTATACATTCAGGATACAGGAAAGAAAAAAGGCAAAGAAGGAGGGAGCTGAGAAACAAAGAACTCTTACATGTTTAAAAGATCCATGCGGGGCTGCAGTTGCTCCAGTGTCTTCTAGATACTCATCCCAATTGAATTCTGCTTCTTCCACTCCAGACCCAGCATCTAGAATAGAACAAACAACCTCAGTCTAGTATCTGACATGGATGTAGTACCTCTCAGAGTATGTTACTTGATTTACTGCTTTAATCACCAAACTAAATATATATTTTGGTTCCTCTTCATCCAACACTTTTTAACACAGTTTCTATTGTGAATGCATTAGTGGAAAGATCAAATGACAAGTCTGTGCCCGTGAAAAGTTACCTATAAATTGCAAGGGAATCAGTAGCAGCAGGTGTGGATTTATAGAGAAACTGGTAAAAGGTCTATTTAATTAGCTAATAAACGTACTGATCTGCTAGCAATTTTCTAGGCAAGCTTACAAACGGAGGAGATACCAGGAGAAAATTAAAGGGATTCTAAAGAAGCTTGATTTTTGTATCACAAATACTAATAAGAAAAGGGACTGCAGTAGACACTCTGCAACTGGACTTTACAAAGCTTCTGATGAGGTGCTGCAATGAAATCTAATCTGGCAGAGATTCAGTCATGGGCTTTCATATGAGCACTGTCAGATGGACTGAAAAGTAGCTGGAGAATGATACAGAAGCCAACAGGTAAAGCAAACTGTGAAATGCTCCAGGGCTTGGTGTTACATCTTTATCAGTGATTGGGAATTTAGGCAAAAAGGCATCATTTATCAACACTAACAAGGACAACAGGTTTTCAAATGGATTGAAAAATTATATTGGAGCTGGGCAAATAATAAAATGGTAATTACTCTTTTTCCTTCAATTAATGGGTATATTTAAGTCATCTCTAGATAAAAATACCGAGAACATAAAAGAGCCTCACGCCATAAAAAAGCCTGGAGAAGGAAATAACCCAAAACATTGATATTCATTCATTTATGGAGTTACATTTACATCTGGCACTATTGTGATTACTGCTTTCAAACTACTACACATTTCTAAAGCACCAACAACATTTTACAGACAGAAAAACCAGATGAGAGTTTGCAAAAAAAGTGTGTACATGTAATTTGATTCTGGGCTGCGTGCATAAGCCCTCATGTGGCAAGGAGGCTACAGGCCCTTTCCATGGGACATTAGTGAAGCAGTATCGCAATACCTAACAGAATCCTGAAAGACCGTTGGGTGGTTGGACCTTTGATCCACATGAATGACCCTAGTGCACGGGTGGGCAAACTACGGCCAGCAGGATTGCCACCCCAGTGGTGCCATGGGCCCCGCCTCGCTCAGGGAAGCAGCCAGCACCACGTCCCTGCGGCCCCTCGGAGAGGTAGGGGCAGAGGGCTTCATGCGCTGCCCTTGTCTGTGGGTACCTCCCCCGAAGCTCCCAGGGGCCGCGGTTCCCCGTTTCAGGCCAATGGGACCTTCGGGGTGGGGGGAACCCACAGGCAAGGGCAGAGAGCTCCCCATGAGGGCTTGTGCACGCAGCCCAGAATCAAATTACATGTACACACTTTTTTTGCAAACTCTCACTTGTTTTTTCTGTCTGTAAACTGTTGTTGGTGCTTTAGAAATATGTAGCAGTTTGAAAGCAGTAATCACAATAGCGCCAGATGTAAATGGGAACGGGGAACCGCAGCCAATTGGAGCTTTGGGGGAGGTACCCAAAGGCAAGAGCAGCGCACGAAGCCCTCTGCCCCGCCCCGCCCCTCCCCTCCCCCAGGGGCTGCATGATGCCAGCCACCTCCCTGAGCGGCACGGGTGCAGGAGGCAGCATGCCCTGGCCCCAGAGTGGGCTGCTACCACCCCCGAGCCGCTCCAGGTAAACAACGCTGGGCCAGAGCCCAAACCCCTCCTGTAGGCACGCCCCCCAACTCCCTGTCCTGAGCCCCCTCCTGCACCCCACACCCCTCCTGCACCCCAGCCCCCTGCCTTGAGCCCCCAGCCATACCCTGCACCCCAACCCTGTGCCCCCTGCCTGCACCCCAACCCCCTGCCACACCCTGCACCATTTCCCTGAGCCCCCTCCTGCACTGTGCACCCCCTCCTGCACCCCAACCCCCTTCCCTGAGCACCCTCATACACCACGCACCCCTCCTCTGCCCCAAACTCTTGCCCGGAGCCCCTTCTGCACACACTCCATCCCGCACCCCAACCTCCTGCCCCAGCCCTACATTCATCGGCCTGCAAGCAATTTCCCCACCCAGATGCAGCCCTCAGGCCAAAATGTTTGCCCACCCCTGTCCTAGTCCAACTGTCTAAATTTGTCTAGGGTATAAGAGCAGACATGGAAGGGTTCAGTGTAGAGTACATGGAGCGAGCTGGCTCCAGCATAGCTGCAGCACTAAAACAGGAAACAACAAGCATTCTTTGCAAACTAAGGCCACTTTTTGTTCCGAATGAGAGGGACTTTAAATCCACAGCATTAGTAAATCTAGCTTAATTTTCCTGAGTGTAGACAAGCCCTCAACTAAAAGCGTCCTTCACTTTGGACTGTTTGGTATACCTCAGAGACAAGGTGGGTGAGGGAATATCTTTTATCAGACCAACTTCTGAGACAAGCTTTCAAGCTTACACAGAACTGACCTAAAGAGCTATATAAGCTCAAGAGTTTGCCTCTCTCATCAACAGAAGTTGATCCAATGAAAGATACTACCTCACCCACCTTGTCTCTCTGACATTAACAGTTGCAACACCGCAAACAACAACAGTGGTATGCCTCCTGCAAAGGAAGATCCGGAGTGTTTTGTTGGTATACAAGCTGTTCACATCTTTGGCAAAGGAGAGTTCATACTGATGCAGGCACTTAGAACGAGACAGAATTCTACATACATCCAGCCTTAATGATGTCAAGTTAGGGAGTATTCAGAAGGTACCAAGACAAGAGATGAATGGTCTTGAAAGGAAAGATTAGAAGACTGAAATGAATACTGATTGAGTAAACAGTGGCTGAAGAGGGTAAGGGAAGGGAGAGGCACCAAGGAAACGTAAGTGTGTCAACACCAAGGACAGAGAAGAAAGGAATTAGAGTGATTTCAAGGGAGTACAGCTTGATACACCATTCAAGATGAGTCACAGGAAACACTGCCTAGTCATGAAGTCTGTTTGACAATGGAACAGCATCTTCAGAGAAGCAGGGAAGTCCCATTGCTGGAAGCATTTTAAAACTAGAATGGGCAAGAGACACTTGAGTACTTGTAACAAACACTGCACTGGTAAAGGAATGACAAGATGACTAATACAGTAAGTAGGACCTTCCCATCTCCAGTTTTATAGCTGATTATATAAACTGAATACCCTGGCTGCATTTTATAAAGTAACTAAAAACATCAGGAAATTTTATATCTAGTTTGTAAACTAAATGCACATGAAGAAATATCATTTAGTACTTAATTGTTATAACAAATATTACTTGTTTGGTAAATTCTAGGTGGGGCTCATTAAGCTTATTTAGAGGGTTGTATAGCATTAAGCATTTCCACACATTCAGCCCTTTTAAGACAGGTAATAAACACTCTTGCAGACAGAGTGGGTTGGGTGGAGAAAGCCACTTGTCCTACAAGTGATGAAATAGTAAGATTTTAAAACCATCTTATCTAATCCATTTACATCATCATCTTATCACACCTTTCTGCCCTGAAAGCCAAAACAGATTCACTTCTTAAGCAATTTTTGTTCATTCAAACATAAAAAGGCATAGGTTTGTCCAAAATGGAAAACTTGAAATTCTTTATGTAAAAAACACAAAGAATAGAACAATAAAGTCTTCAGTCTAACTCGGAGGTTCCTTTTTTCTGAACAGAGTAATAGTGTTAAGGGAGATGTTGAAAGGGTGATCCTTTGTTTTAAAGCACTTTAGTGGTAGGTATTCTACATTGCTAGTGGAATTTCCTTCAAGGTTTACAAAAGCATGTCTCATTTGTTGATTGCACTTATTTGTTGATGGCAATACCTGCGCCAAAGGAATCTACTCTCAATCTGATTTTGATAATGGAAATAATCATAAGCTGGTCATATTGGCCTTGAGAAGTTTTAGAGTTCAAAATACTCAGATACTGAATATGAACTCAGTGGGGAAATGGGGTCATGGTTACTGGATGAACTTTTAGGTGACAGGCCTGGCTTCCTACACCCCATTTTGGGTGGAACCAAGGGGCACCAACTACTCAGACTGGATCTCTGGGCTACACCTGATTACCAACCATATTATAACATAGGTCCAACTCAGTTTTGGTACCTGTATGAGTTTCCCTGAAGGAGGCTATGAGAGCATAAATTTGCAGTGATACAGAAACAATATCTACAAAACAAAGCATTATTTATTAATTCCTCAAAAGGTACAAAGCATGAATAGCTGGGGGAAGCAGACAGCATCTGCCCATTGCATCTAAGTCTGTCTCCCTGTGTGACTTTTTCTTCCTGTCAGCTCTTCATTGACACAGTGGCTAGCATCTCCGAGCTCACCCAAAATCCTTCCCTTTCCCAGGGTCTTTGAGAGTTTAGAATTCCCTTTGACCCCAGACAGCCTTGGGAAAGAGTAAAACTAGCCTGGATGGAGTCAGTTTCTTCCCCTTCAGTGGCCCAGCCACTGTTATCTGAATGGAAGATGTGTACTGGAGGTTGCCTGATGCTTGCCTATGAATTTCCCCATTTACAGCCTCCTTTGATTTCAATACATAGCCAAGTAACCCTTCATAACTAAACAGAGGTCTGCAAAATATTTATTAAAAAACAACCCAGGAATTTCCTGATTTGTCACAAATGGGTCCTTATTTTGAAGGCACTGGTTGAAACCTGTAGGTAATGGCTCCCATTTGAAGACAGCCCTAAAACAAACTGATTGAAAGTAAAGTGGTTAAACATAGGAATACTAGATGGATTTTGAGAATATGCAGCCACACTAAACTCACTGCTGAGCTGCTTACAGCACCAAAGTCTTATATAATGATGATCAGCAGATCACTGTCTAAGGGGCAGTTAAGCTCCTTAGAAGAGGCAGAGGTCACTTAACACACTGAAAGGGTCAATTAGTTTATGTTGCTACCTAATCACTACAAGGAACTCCAGAAAAGAAGCAGTGTTTGCCTGCTTTTCTAGGTATCATATACCCACTATTACAGTGCTGTCAGAAACAGTTCTGAATGAACTGGAACTGAGAGATGTGTCTATTTTTACTTCGTTAATATACATTGTCTGCTCTAAGCTGCATATGAGCTATTCACTCATCACACCTGTAGTAGAAAACCAGAAGCTATTATCTTCTACATTATATAAATCACTATTTTCAGCAAAGCATAACAAGCACAATAAATTACTGAAAGTGAACTTTGGAAAGAAATTACAAACTTTTACTCTCACTTTTGTGGAAGTGAGTTTAAGACTTTCCCTCCAATTTTCATAACTAAACCCTCAGTGTTGTAATGCTTTAAACTCTAGTGCATCATGTGACAAATCTGTCTGCCTTGTACCCATGTCTTTCTACAGTGCTGAAGTTTCCAATTAATTTACTGTAGCTGTTACTGGGTGAATAAGAAACATGAAAAGCTTACTGAGTAATGTCCCCACACTAAAATGCTGCATTATGTTAAATGGGGAGAAAGGTAACAATTTCATTCTCCCCCATTGATTGATACATTATGCATGAATATATTCAGTGAACAAATGTCTTAATTTCTGCATTCAATTTCAGAGAATTCAGAAATACAGTAGAACCTCAGAGTTACGGACACCTCGGGAATAGAGGTTGTCTGTAACTATGAAATGTTTGTAACTCTGAACAAAGCACAGTTCAGGCTCCAGCTCCTGACACTCCAGGCCAGCAGCTCCCTCCTCACCACTGGCAGCTCCCTTGCAGGCAGCTTCTTTCCCGGAGGTCAGACCGAGTTTGCAAGCTTGTCTCCCTCCTAGCCAGGGGAGGGGATGAAAGCCGTGCAGACCCCCGCGCTGCTCCTGCTCGGCTGGCTCCAGCTGCCATGGGCTGGCAGCATCAGTGTCTTCACCTCCTAGCTGTAAGTGGCTGTCCCATGCATGGGAGTGGGGGGTGGTAAGGGTGGTAACAGGCAGCCCAGATGTGCCTACCTCTAAGATGCAATACATGTACAGTACAGTATTTGCTTTCTTTTTGTCTCTTCTGCTCCTTGATTGCTTATTAGTGTCCAATTGACCGGTCAGTCTGTGACGTATCTTTGAGGTTCTACTGTATTTAGTAAGTTTGGCTGAAGTCTGTCCCACTATGAAGGCTTAAGATAACAGGAAACCGTCAAATGTCAGCATTCAGTTGCTGTTTTATTTTTTGGTAAGGTAGTTATGACTGAGTAGGGCCCCATTTAAATTGTATATTTTGATCTAGTCAGTTGGTGCATATAAGACCAGTTGAACTCAATTTGCATTTCAGATGTGTCTTGTGAGTTTATTATTTAATGTACTAATCAGTTTGAATTCAGACAATACAATAGAATCTTATTTATTTGTACTAATGAGTGATACCAACTGTGAAAACTGATAAATCAGAAAGGCCCAGTTTTTTAAAAAGTATTTAGGCATGGCTGTGCTCAGCATTGTAATGCCTAACTGGTTTTAGAGCCTAAATTTCAGGAATTAGAAAAAAGTGGGGAAAAGACAGCTTTTTTGTGGCCAAATTATGTGTGTGGATTAGTAGTGTCAAACCAGCATAGTACTATTGTATATCACTTACTACCCAGAACTATTTGCATTAGTGCTGTCTTCAGTATCAAATGTTTCCGCATTAATTCTGCCATCTGTTTGACTATCCATCCTGTGATACAACAGGAACACAGGGATATTGAATTCCACCACTTGACACTGTTACTATGTGAAGAAGATGGTGAAATGACACACTAGAGTTTCATTCAAGTCTTATCAAGGAACAAGTTCAACTACAGGTGCTCTGCTTTAAATCTGGACCTTTGCCCCATGTTAATTCTCGTGGCCAATAACTGTCATGCATAATTAATGTGGGTTAGTTAGAAGACTGTCAGACGGAGAGAGTTAAGTACATCATACTACAGTGTGCAAGAAGTGAAATTAAGGCTAACTTCAGACTCTCTCAGTCTGAAACCAAGTTCTAACCACCAGGTTTTTCAACCTGGTTGTAACTATGGTTAGTCTCCTTGATCAATATAATTAGTTAGGCCATAATTAAGTGAAGTCAGGTTGGGATTCTGGTAGCTGAAAGACCGAAAGTGACAAGAGTAGGCATTGTCTTTTCCTCCTGTGGCATGGGAAAGCATCCCATCTCTCTGATAACAGTCCACATTCTCACACTGGGAAAGAGTTGGCAGGAAAGAAAATAGGACAGAGGCTATTTTCAGTTACCTTAAAGGAGGAGAGGTAAAGGAGAAAGCAATTTAAAAGTCATACACAAGAAAAATTAAATCAGTCAAAGGAGAAGATGGGGGGGGGGAAGGGGGAAGTCCCAATAAAAATCTGTCAAAACGTATATTTATATTGTAGCAGCCTACAGTTTATAAACAAACTCAGTGTGCTATGAGTGCAGTAAGGGGACGAGGGTGTGACTAAAAGCAGTGTGATTGAACTGAGGTTAGCACATCTTGTTAATTATTTGGTTTTTTTGTGAGGGTGAAGATTTTCAATTAACTATTTTGTTAACACTTCTGAAGAGAGGACTAAGGTAGAAATGCCTTTTACAACAACAAGTGACTGAAGGAAGGACCTGACAGGTATTAATTCACTATATTCTGTCTATATTTTTCAAAAAAGGTAAATACAATTGTAATTCTCAAGTAAATAGAGGTGAATAAATAATGCAAAAATAAACCTCTCTTTAAATTTTAAATAAATTTACTTTGACTATGTGACCATGTTTGCATCTCGTGTATTTATTTTGTGAGCAAAAGTGTTCATTTAAAGTGAATTTCAAAAGTTGCATATGACAGTATTCATGGAAACTCAATTTGAAATTCATGCCAGAAATTCTCACATGCTTACTGTATTCAAAACAATACTATGTGATTCAGACAAAAATCACAACTAAGTAACACCTTGAATTTAGAATATTTGCAGTTGAGCTATGGTGAATGGAAAGACAGAAGATTCAAGAAACAATGAAATGTTTACAGACATTCCGTAAGTATCAGAGGCTAATGACACTTACCTTTTTTTGGCAAAATAAAAATCCAGTATGTGCCTTAATGCACAGACATGAGTTTTTAACCTCTGTACAGCCTTAACATTTGTTATGATCTTTTCAGAGTCAGATAACTATTTTTACCCTTTCTTTTTTGCACGATACCTGTTTATGCAAGTGCTTTAGAAATCTTTGGCTGCTACTGTAAAACTGGTTTGTATATGCTGGGTAACACTTATCCCACCTCTCTGTTGCTCTTTTTTGTTCATCTAAGTATACTTCAAAGGGAACAAGGTTAGCAGCAGGCTGTCTATCTGTGATTATTTCTCAGAGATCATATTTCATGGTCAGGTAAAACGTTTTTGCATGCATTGTATGTAGTCATTTTTTTGCACTGCTACAGTAGCAGTAACAGTAATTATACTTTCCTAAAGCAATGTAGGAAACTACAATAGCAATGGTAGAGGGGAAATATTTTCTTTGGTACTTTTCCTTGAGGCAAAGTGAAATTTGGAAGGTAACCTGGTCCAGTGGTTTGACTATGGGACCAGAAATCAAAATTAAAGACTACCCAAAGCTCTTATTATTTTATTTGTATTAATATAGTTCCTAGAAGCCCTAGTTAAGGACCAGCCATTGGTGCCAGGTAATGTACAAAGACAGAGGAAAAGGATGGTCCTGGTCAAGGGTGCCAGAATGGGGGAGTTAAGGCTCCAACACTTTTAAAAGTGGGAGGGCTACGCATACACATACAAAACAAGATAAAACTTAAAATATACTATCAATACAGGTGACTTTAAATCTTATTAAAATATGTAGAATCTGTTTGGCCCATACAAGGTTGTGCTTAGGTTTGTGTGGCCCTCCTGTGTAATAAGGCTGGGCATCACTGGTGTAGACACAGCCTCAGTACAAGACAAGAGACAACAGATGGGTATAGACAGATGGAGGAGTACAAGGAAACGAGACAATAATAGTCTGTGTGATAGACAATGATCTCAGCACACCAGTGGCCTAACTGTTGTCAAGTTTTTTTTGTTTTTTTTTTGGTAGGCATCATGGCAGAGGGCAGTTTTGAGGAGAAGTTTGAAGGAGAATCGTGAGTGACTGAAGCATACCACTCAACTTTTGTAGTTCAGCTTATATAAGAGTAAACATGAAATCATTTTGACTTACTTCACAAGGGTATCAGGAGACTTAGTTTATATCTGCAGCATGTTTTAAGTGTACAAAATATTTTTTATCATAATTGCTCTGCCCTTTTCACTCTCCCACCCCCAAATAAGACTTCTCTGTTCTAAATGGAAGCAACATGTGTGAATAGCCCATATTTACAATGCAAAGAAAAAGCTCACTTTTTAAAATATCATTTCTTAACATAGGGCCAGATCATTGTTTCCTTGATACTATTTGGGGAGTAAGGCACTACTGAATATGTGCAAGGAAATTGGAATTTATCCCATAGTAATTGCAATGTGAAGCTACTCCCTTATACACAAAAATTAGTGTCACGCACTTTTACTGAAAACATTTGCACTCATTTGCTGATCCTATTCAGCTTGGCTGTAAAATGTCTGTGCAGAGAGAGCCTCTAGCCCTGGGCTCATCAGTGGTACTACCTGCATCATGCTGCTGTTCTCCATTCATTTCCACAGCAATCCAGCAGTAATGCGCAGTAGCAGGAAGTCTTGGGAGCCAACCCTGTCACTGTTTGGTGCTCATGTGCTGTTTCCCACCTTTGCTTCTACAGACATCCAGGAAGTTCAAGCAAGAACACTAAAAAACAAGCAAACAACAACAACAACAAAAAACAAGAAAGAAAGGAGGCTCAAAGCTTTAAAAAAAAAATCACTTTTTTTTTTTCCAGACGCAAGACAAGTGTTTGGCTTACTGCTGAGGAAAATGAAAGGGGAACTGTTCACTTTAATACATTTTTTCAGCTAGTGGCCCTCATTTTTCTCATTAGTAAAGCCAGTTTGACATCATGAATTTATGTTGCAATAACACATACAAAAAAATCTGCTCTCCAACCCACCTTCAAATGGATTACAAGAGCATGATAGATCCCAGACAGTGGCATGTGGTATGGGACTCAGCAAGAGATATGAACTATCAGCACAGATTTTTTTTTTAAACTACTACTGTTTTTATCAAACTGTACATATCTCACCTGTTATACAGCTCAACTCCTCTCCTGTTTCCAATGGAAAGGCTGGACAGGGCCATATTCTGTCAGTTTCTTGGCTTTGATACCTAGATTGCCAGCCACCTCAAGCCAATGCCCATTTTACTGATGGGAAACTGAGTAGGGTGAGTGACTTGCCCAAGGTCACACAGGAAGTCTGCTGCAGATCAGGGACTTGAACTCAGGTCTTCCATGTCCCTGGTCAGTGCCCTAACAAAAGGCCATCCTTCCCTCCCTCTGATCACAACTATATAAGTGAAATGGACAAGTAACACCACTTAAGTCAGTGTCACTGAGATCAGAATCTGGCCAACTATATGTCCATTTAAGGATATTTATTTTAAACATTTTAGCAACACACCTTTCATAAGTCTTCAAGGAATTCAGCAATGCTGGTCTTCTGTCACAATGTTATTAAACAAAAAAACTGCTTAAAGATCTTAGCCAATGAGCCATCACTCCCTCACTTTAACAGGATCAACAGAAATAAAACTAGCAAAGCCATTTTGCTGCAAATCATCTATTAGGTCTGTCTAGTACCTGAATACTATGTCTTTTTATACAAATTTAAAAAACTGTTACATTTCCATGCACCAGGATGGAGGACTTAATTGCCTTTTCATGTATATTCTTTTACCATATCATTTTTAATGATTTTATTATCATAAAATATAAAGGAAGATATTTCTTTAGCAATTCATTTAACTAATATATTTCACTTTGTGGTGCACAAAAATGTTACTTTAAAATATTAATTTGAGAGGCATCTGCTGTCCTGAAACAGATTTGCCCAGCTCTGTGCATGGAAAGTTAATATATTTTATTTTACTGCTAGGGTGCTTAAAGGAGTACTCATTTTCATAAAAAGCCTAGATTACCATTCTCAAAAGCTTAAGAGTACTACTGTTATATTTATCAGCGACTGGAAGCCATCCAATAAAGTACTAATTTCTGAAGAGACAGGTGTCAAACTTCTCAAAACATGACAAACTTTCGTCATGCCTCACAAATGCACTCCATGTAAAAACCTGGTGGAAGATGGGTAATTATTGGCTAAGTTCTAATGCAGTAAGGATAATTATATTTTCCCCTGTAAACAGAGTGAAGTGTTTTCTTGCTAGGTAAACTGAAGTCCTCAATCACCAGTGAAGCGTGATCAGACTATGCAAAGTGCCACCCAACACATCGCTGTCTAGTTTAGTTATGTTAAAATTATAAGGGACAAGTTTCCCACTGGCATAAGTGGGTGTAAATCCACTTAGTTAATTACTTGAAGTGACTTTTGCACATCATATCACTGCCTTTGCTAATTGCATTCAAGAGTTGCTTATGGAGAAACTGTAAGGACAGCTAAATTTAAATGTATTCTGTCATGCAGTAAGTTACTGCTTCAAAACTACTGTATAATACAGAAAATGCATCACATTTTGCTGCATATGAAAAACTCCCAAGGGAATATAGCTCCTAACTGGCTACAAACCTTGATCATTTTCTCACCAACCTTTGTAGTTTTCAGCAAAGCACTTTAGAATGAGCTAAGACTCACACAAGTACGATTTAAGCATGTAACTAACTATGATTTGCTGCACTGGAGCCAATTCATGAACAGGTTCTGAGAAAGTAATGATACCTACTTGACTGCCTTGGAGCCAGAACAAATGAAACTACATTTATTTGAAGAATCAAGCTGTCATTTTTTCCCTCTCAAAAAAGCCATTTCCAGCAGTACATCAAGTATTGTGAAAAAAAACCCAAGCATCCAAAATGTATCGAAACCCCAAAACATGATTGACTTCTAAATCAGAAAACATTTTAAAAATACATGAGGGGTACTTTTTATTTGCATTCTGGTTTGAGTTTTAGGGTGCCCCTGATTCTCCATAACCACAAATACTAGAAACTTGCTTTTAAAACGAAAGCGGAGGGTCTTTCCTTATCACATACCTCCAGAAGCTGGGGGCTTTAAGGAAAAACACCAAAACTCAACGTGTGAGCTGGCAACTGTATGTCTGCTCCAGAGACAACCCTACCATTCTTACAATTAATTGTTTAAATGTGTCTTTTTTCCTGCACTACTGGGTGAAAGACCCATGCAAACAAGTGAAATGACTATCAAGAGGAAAACAGTAAAACTGACTTTAATCAAGATCATGAAAATCACAAATTAAGCCTTTTAAGGTGCTACCACTTAAGAAAACCCCAGAGTTAGTTAAAAAAAAATTATAAGTGAGTCAGAGGAAGTTTGTACCCTGGACATCTATTTAAAAAAAAAAAAAAAAAAAAGATTTTCCATGGGTCTGTCATTTTCACATTAAGTCTGAATGGGACTGAATCTTTACATAGGCTATAGTTTTAGCGAGTTAATTGTCAACTAATCAAGTTAACATGATTGTGAATTAGAACTGGTTAGAAAATTCAGATCACATTTTTTCATCATAGTTTGCCAATTTATCTAAATCAAAATATTTCACAGAGATGGTTCTGTTGTGTCTGGAGCTTGCTTGGTTTCCTTCCAGCTTACCTGCCTGTCTCCTTGGCAGTCCAACAGAGAGCTCTCCCAGGGCCCAAGGCTCTGGGGCAGCCTGTTAGGCAGACTGCCTTGGAGTCAGGGACCCCACGGTTTCTGGGATGCCTGGCTCTGGGGTATTCCACCAAGTGGACTGATTCTGAATGAAGGCACCATTTCCTTTCATAGAGTATTTTGAAAATGTTGGTTTTCATTCTGAATTGCAACAAACCCAATATTTGCAGGTATCAAAATCCTCCATGAAAAATAATTGACTTTCTCTGCCCAGCTGTATTCCAAAGGTGAATCTAGACACTTCATAAGTGTGTGTGTCCTGCAACCACCATTTGTTGAGAGTTTAGATTTATCACTTGATGATATTGTACAATGCTCTCAATTAAACTTCAGTTACAACTCAACTAAAAACAATAGCCTAGACAAAACCATAGAGAGGTCTTGTCTACAGTGTTTGCAGCAGTTTTAGAAATAGTTAAATTGGTACAAATAGTTGTGTGCAGGCAACTTTTCTGCATCAAATATCCATTCATGAACAGGTATGAATGAAATTGTTAACAGATAATAAAAAGAAACGAATACATCTAAGCTAAGGAATAAATAAGACAATTAAAACTGTTTGATGGTGTTCTACTAGTTCTGAGGTACAACCCAAAAAACAAACGAGTCCAATTTTTTTTACATTAGTTACCTTATGGAAAGAAATAGATGTGCCAAGATTTAAAAATCAAGTAATTCAGAAACAGCCCTCAGCAAATATCAGTTTACTCTCTACAGAAGTTTACAAATTGTAGAAAGTTACAAAAGTAGATATAGTTACCAAAATTCAGCATACTAATGCATGTCATTTAAATGGCAAATTCCTGCTACAATGCTTCTACTTACGCCTGGTCTACACTAGGCAGGGAAGGAAATCAATCTAAGTTACGCAACTTCAGTTACTTGAATAACGTAGCTGAAGTTGACGTAATCAGATCTACTTACCATGGTGTCTTCACTGTGGTAAGTCGATGGCTGATGCTCTCTCGTCGACTCTGCCTGAGCCTCTCGCCCTAGTGGGAAAGCGCTCGGTGGTCGATTTATCTTGTCTAGACTAGACATGATAAATCGACCCCCGCTGGGATTGATCACTGCCTGTTGATCCAGTGGGTCATGTAGACAAGCCCTTAGTCTAAACCATATATCATTTATCTCCATAGGCCTGAAGTGGTGTGGGATGCTGGAAGATGAGGCTACCCCATGGAAAAACTATAAAATATTCTGACTCTACCATCGAGTGCCAAACAGAATACATTTATCATAGTTTCTTGTAAACCAATATATTTCTTGGGATTGGCAAAAGCTGGTAATACATTTTTGTGTTCAAACTGTCATAGTACAAAACCAAATAGGGGGACTTGGCACAAAATGGAGTGCTGTTAATCATTACAGTCTCATATGCTTTGAAATGAAGCCCTACTACCTTAGGACCTGGTCCTGGAAGCTCTACTCACATGTATAGTTTAATTAAATTAAACTTTCACAATTTATATTACCCAGCTCTCCAGAGTATCTTCCACAACTAAAACAGAGCAAAATACATACCTAAATGTGTATAAATTTAGGAACCTAGTAACATGTAAACACGTAAATCACGCTACTATTTTATTTTAGAGACGCTGAATACCCACAGCTCCTACTGAAGTTAATGTGAGTTTTGCCCTAGTAAAGTCTGAGTAAGGTCCTCTTTATTTAGCAAGAAGCACTGATTTTTTTATACAGACAGAACTGGAAGTCAGCTGAATTACCAATAGGAATATGAAGTTCAAACCCCCCCAAAATATCCCTTGGCTAAATCTAGCCTCGACATCCAAAAAAGAGATTACAAATGACAGAAAAGAACCCAGCCTCTGGAAGTAGACTGCAACATACAGCACTTATTTCAGTATTACAAACCTTCCTAGAACTCTTAACTGCATATTCTGTGACACATGATATGTTCAGTGGGATGGCAACAACTGGAAGCAACATTAAAACCAATTACAGTTCATTAAAGCCAGATGGCTCACTTGAATATGCAAAGAAATTCAAGTTGGATGCTGAATTAAAGTAAATTGGTTGGTGTTTGAGGTCTAATATTGTTTTTAAAATGAGGGGATAGGAGAACAATGAGGAAGTGTGTGTGGCCAGTGATCGGTGTCTGAGGTGGATGCAGTTAGTACAGTGGGAAATGTACAGTCATGAAAGTAGTTGCACTGCGGAGAGGCAGATTCTTGGACATGGAAGTGGCATCATATGCTGCAAACCCAAGAAAAGAAATCAAGATACCAGACCTATCTTAGTTTCATTACTGCTTAATTCAATGGTTCTCAAACTTATTTTTCACGGACCACTTGAAAATTGCTGAGGGTCTCTGTGGACCATTTAATGATCTTTCCAAGTGTCGTTTGTACCGTTAGCTAACTACTGTAAAACACTTTGGATAAAAGCACTATATAAAAAAAATCTTAATAGATGAATGTTTTTTTGTTCTACAAATAAAAGCACACAACTCGTATTTTAATATCAGTAGTCTTACCTTTCTAATGTAATGGATGTGCCCTGTCTCCCCTGATGCTGCATCCCCCCAAGCTGGGAAGGAGGTGGGCTACCACGGCAGGGGAGACCCATAGAGCTGAGGCTGGAAGGAGGGCCGGGGGCGGAGGGGGGTGTGTCTCTCTCTCCCCGGCAGCGGCAGCCCTGGAGCTGGGGAAAGTCGCCTCTTTGGCCGCCGCAACCCTGCACATCCCAAATTCCCCCCACCCTCTTTTCTCACCTCACTGCCCCCTCCCACATACCCCCATTCACCCCAAGGCCACCACCTCACCTTACATGTACATCTTCTACAGGGGCCAGGCTCCCAATTAGTGGAACCACACCTGCGCAGCTCCACTAATTAGGTGGGTGGCCCTTCATTCTCTTGTGCGTGCCTGGGTGGCCGCACACCTTAGAGGGAACTATCCACAGACCACCTGACTGGGGCTCACGGACCACAGTTTGAGTGAGAACCTCTGGCTTAATTTACTTGTAAGAGATTCTTCTGCTTATGGAAAACATCCCCACCCTCCAAATAATGATGTGTCTGCAGTGCCTCAGGAATTCAGATTCAGGCTGATCACCCGGATAGAGGCACTCATTAAAAGAGCAAATCAAAATCTGAACTGTCAAACTAGGATCTTGGCTACCCACCTGACAACGTCCACTTGGGGCTTAGAGGAAAAGACAAGGTGTTGGGTTCTTCAGAGCCTGGGTCTATACTGCCTGCCAGCAAAGGACAGGATTGTTCTGCCACCACAGTGGAACAAAAGGCTACAGATCCACCACAGAACCTGCCTTGCTAAAGAATGGTCAAAGAGTGTCCATATAAAGCTAGTGCCCTTACACGAATAGTGTTTCCTCTGAAAGAAAGGGCTCTGCTAACTAGCAAAAAAAAAATTTTTTTTGGTGGCAAAAACACAAGCACTTAAGTCTAACAAAACTTATTTTGTTTACAAGTAGTTTTTGTAGCAGAGGTTGTTACTTTAAGGGCTTGTCTACACTGGCACTTTACAGTACTGCAACTTTGTCACTCAGGGATGTGAAAAAACACCCTGCCCCCCCCAAGGGGAGCATGTTTCAGCACTGTAAAACACCAATGTAGACAGTGAACCAACAGCCGCGCTCCCAGTGCTGGTAGCTACACCCCTCGTGGAGGTGGATTTTTTTAGAGCACTGGGAGAGCTTTCTCCTAGTGCTCTGCCATGACTACACAAGCCACGTTAAAGAGCTGCCGTGGCAGCTCTTTAACACTGCCAGTGTAGACTAGCCTAAGATTCCTGCTGATGCGTTGAGAACTGTGCTTTTTGTTTGTCTTCATGTTAGTTCCATCATTTTGCAGTGTGTATTAGGGCATATTTAGTAATATATAAAGTTTAGTCCTGTGCAACAGACTTTACTGGACTATTGTGCTTATCTACTGAAAATTCTTGTGTAGAGAAGAGGAATCAGGAAAGAGAATTTACAAAATTAGATATGAAGAACAGACAACAGAAGCTGGAACTGTTTGCTTGGTTTTTTTTTTTTTTGTTATAAAAACTGAGAACACTTACTAGTTGAAATGTTTATTCAAACATTTAAATCTTTGTCCTTTGCACTGGTAACTGTAAGCCAAAAAAAAAAAGTGTACCAGACCTAGTTCTGCTTACAGCAGAAGTTTGCTCCTTAGTTCCTGTCAAGGTTCCTTCCCACTCTGAACTCTAGGGTACAGATGTGGGGACCTGCATGAAAGGCCTCCTAAGCTTATTCTTACCAGCTTAGGTTAAAACTTCCCCAAGATAAAAACTTTGCCTTGTCCTTGAACAGTATGCTGCCACTACCAAGCGATTTAAACAAAGAACAGGGAAAGAGACCACTTGGAGATGTCTTCCCCCAAAATATCCCCCCAAGCCCTTACACCCACTTTCCTGGGGAGGCTTGAGAATAAACAAGTTGAGTACAGACCAGCTTGGGCTTCTTAGGACCCTAAGAACCCAATCAGATTCTTAAAAAAACAGAACTTTATTAGAAGAACAAAACAAAGACAAAAGAAACACTCTGTAAGGTTAGAATGGAAGATAATCTCACAGGCAGGCGATTCAAAACATAGAGAATCCCTCTAGGCAAAGTCTTAAGTTACAAAAAGACACAAAAACAGGAATACACATTCCCTCCAGCACAGCAAATTTTACAAGCCAAAAAACAAAAGGAAATCTAACACATTTTCTAGCTAGCTTACTTACAAACTTTACAGGAGTTGGAAGGCTTGTATCCCTGATCTGTTCCCGGCAAAGGTATCACATAGACAGACAAAATCCTTTGTCCCCCCGCTCCAGATTTGAAAGAATCTTGTCCCCTCATTAGCCATTTTGGGTCAGGTGCCAGCGGGGTTACCTTAGCTTCTTAACCCTTTACAGGTGAATGGATTTTGCCTCTGGCCAGTAGGGATTTTATAGCACTGTATACAGAAAGGTGGTTACCCTTCCCTTTATATTTATGACATTTCTGTTCCGTATTCCCCCTCTATAGAGGGATGACTCTCTTTGCTCCCCAGAAGTACCACAGCCTCATAAACTAGTCACTGGTGAAACCACACCTCAACCTTGTAGCTCAGAAATCTTGGAAGTCACCCATTAAAATAAAAGCTTGAGGACCAGAAATTAAAGAAATATGGTACTAGGAAAGCTGGACATTCACTCAGAGTCACACTAAGAAAAGGAGTACTTGTGGCACCTTAGAGACTAACCAATTTATTTGAGCATAAGCTTTCGTGAGCTACAGCTCACTTCATCAGATGCATACTGTGGAAAGTATAGAAGATGTTTTTATACACACAGCCCATGAAAAAATGGGTGTTTATCACTACAAAAGGTTCTCTCTCCCCCCATCCCACTCTCCTGCTGGTAATAGCTTATCTAAAGTGATCACTCTCCTTACAATATGTATGATAATCACACTGTTACTTATTTTCTGCTTGTTAAATCCATGCCTTTACAAGAAGAACAAGGGCAGACTGAAGAGATAAAGGAATACACTTTATCATATTAAGCAGAATTCCAGCCCCTGCAAAAAGTAGTAATCCTGAAATCCACAGAAACCAGGAGACAGTATTTGAGATGCAGGGTAGTCATTCAAAAGTGTTTCTGAACCACCACATTTTTCTATGACCCACATCCTGATCTGCTTACTCCACAGATATGCTATGCAGATCTCCTTTGCCCCTCCCCCATTAAAATAAATCTTTATTGCAAACTCAAAGCAAACACCATTCAACAGTGAATGGAAGAAGCATTAAGCTTGTTTGCATAGAGTATTTCAAGGTGATGAATCAGTTTGGGTCTATATCGGACTCTCACGATATGGAGTATTACACTGAGCTCATGCACTGCTATGAGAAATCAAACCTATAGGCACCAATGCAACAGAGCAAATAGAAAAGTTCACATAGAATTATCAGAGCATTTTTGCCATTGAAAAATAGGGAAGCAGGAATCTAGGTGGTCTCCCACAAAGTAGTATAGTGGGCGTTATAATGAACTGTAAATGACTTCTTTTATTCAAGTTCATCCCCTTCTCTGAAAAGTCAGATATGGAAATAGTATCCCTATAGTCTCTCTCTCTCTGAAAACCCTTCATATAAAGGTTAGATGTTTGAAGTGTCTTTCACCAGCGTTAAACTGGTAGTTCAAATATTCAGTTCCTCCTACAGTCTCAGAAGAGGTATACTATGTCCACCTCTGTACAGGGAACTAAATCCAGATCTGCTAGCATATCATCAAATATAAAGAAAAGGAGGACTTGTGTTTATCTCTAAGGTGCCAAATTTATTTGAGCATAAGCTTTCATGAGCTACAGCTCACTTCATCGGATGCATTCAATGGAAAATACAGTGGGGAGGTTTATATACATAGAAAACATGAAACAATGGGTCTTACCAGACACACTGTAACGAGAGTGATCACTTAAAGTGAGCAATTACCAGCAGGAGAGCAGGGGGGCGGGAACCTTTTGTAGTGATGATCAAGGTGGGCCATTTCCAGCAGTTGACAAGAACATCTGAGGCACAGTGCGGCCGGAGGGGGCGGGGGGGAAATAGTTTTACTTTGTGTAATGACCCATCCACTCCTAGTCTTTATTCAAGCCTAAACTTAATTGTATCCAGTTTGCAAATTAATTCCAATTTAGCAGACTCTCGTTGGAGTCTGTTTTTGAAGTTTTTTTGTTGAAGAATTGCAACTTTTAGGTCTGTAATCGAGTGACCAAAACAGACTGAAGTGTTCTCCGCCTGGTTTTTGAATGTTATAATTCTTGATGTCTGATTTGTGTCCATTTATTCTTTTATGTAGAGACTCCAGTTTGACCAATGTACATGGCAGAGGGGCATTGCTGGCATTATGCAAGGCACTGAATTTAGCCATATGGAGTGGAAATCTATCAACTTCATGAACCAAGAATTATAACATTCAAAAACCAGTCGGAGAACACTTCAATCTCTTTGGTCACTTGATTACAGACCTAAAAGTTGCAATTCTTCAACAAAAAAAACTTCAAAAACAGACTCCAATGAGAGACTGCTGAATTGGAATTAATTTGCAAACTGGATACAATTAACTTAAATAAATAAAGACTGGGAGTGGATGGGTCATTACACAAAGTAAAACGATTTCCCCATGTTTATTCCCCCCCCCCCCCCGCACTGTTCCTCAGATGGTCTTGTCAACTGCTGGAAATAGCCCACCTTGATTCTCACTACAAAAGGTTTTTTCCCCGCCCACACTCTCCTGCTGGTAATAGCTCACCTTATTTGATCACTCTCTTTACAGTGTGTATGGTAACACCCACTGTTTCATGTTCTCTGTGTATATAAATCTCCCCACTGTATTTTCCACTGAATGCATCTGACGAAGCGAGCTGTAGCTCACGAAAGCTTATGCTCAAATAAATTGGTTAGTCTCTAATGTGCCACAAGTACTCCTTTTCTTTTTGCGGATACAGACTAACACAGCTGCTACTCTGAAATCAGATATAAAGATGGTAAGAGCGTAGACCACAGAGTTCGTATTCAGCATATATTGCCATGGGCCATGTCCATATCGCTAAAAAATACATCATACAGAAAATACCTCTCTCAGTACTTGCAGGTCCAACTCAAACCAAGTGACCCTGAGGCTTATGGCAAGTAACCAGCTCAACTTTTAAGTAATCTTTTGACAATCCTCCTGTACTAGCACCACTGCATTCTACCATGCACAACAGAGATGGCCTGTTTTATTATGAGAAGAGAAACACTGTGGGCCTTGGTGAGAAGGTTGGCACATAACATAAAAATGATTTGTATACAGCAAAGTACTGAGCACAACACATTTGTTATCAATAAACAAACAGATCCAAGCTGGTTGCAAATGCAGTTGAATGGGGCCTTTAACCCAAGGGATCAATGGATACACAGGTATAAAACCGGCCTGGTCTACAGAAGGAGGAATGGGTGAGACTGCCTAAAGAGAAAAAGCCTCCTTCCAGATTGATTGAGGGCCTCTGCTATCCCTGTCACTCCTGAGATGGGATCTAAAAAGGACCAGAGAATAGCGACTGACATGCAGTGATCCTCTCCACTCACCTGGGAAGACTCCTTTGTTTAAACATTTCCATTGTACAAGTGATTCCTCTGCCTCCTCCAAACTTCTTTAAATTTTTAGAAAATGGCTAAAGAGACATCAGAAAGGGTTAGCCTTGGAAATATATAAAGTAAGTAGTAATTCAAGAATTCCAACACCCTTATGAACTGACATTTGCTTTACAAGGAATTGGTCTGGTATTCTGGGACAGAAATTCCTGAAAGGAGGGATAATTGTATGAAAATGACAAGGAGCACCTGCACACAAGAATGTTGTCTCTGATAAACACAAACCTTTCACCAATACACTTCTGGGGAAATTCACAGAAGCAGGGAAGAAAAAAAAAAATCAGTGATCTTGTTTGATGAATAGGACTGGCCATAATAATTCGCAACAATTAAAGCCTACACAATAGAACACAATTCCTTTCATCCAGAAGGATTCCAGAGTCCCTCATAAACTATGCTTGTAAAACCAACACTGAAATGCAGCCACTTCTGGTCCGAAGAATAGTCAGCCAGCACACAGCATGCTGCACAGCTACAGATCAGGCACTCATACTACGATATTGAGTATGTTATAAAAATGGAGGTTAAGACAAAAGATAAGATGGCACCATGCAAATACCCCCCGTTTATGGCAAGTCATGTGGGATCACTAGTGAACACACTAACCCCGCCCTCCCCCAAACTATATGGAATTCAATATTTACCTATAGTTTAGTTAAATAATAAATTGAACCAGCTAACTATTTATATATATTTCAATATTAAGTTCTTGGGGTAAGGAATTTGTCCTTATGCCAGGAGGGATATTGCACTCTGCTGATATTATACAAACAAAAATAATCTCAGAAGGATAAAGTTCTCTGGCCACATATAATTTGTGTGTACTATAAGTGTTTCCAGTAAAAATGAAATTTTTAACAGGACAGTTGCCATGCATGAAAATACAAAGCCTTTTAGACATAAGGACAAAAACACGTCCATTTTATCTAAAACTAAGGTTTCCTGACCCCCAAAACAGGCCAGACCCACAGCATTCTAAAACTACAACTACACGGAAGCTAAAGAGGAGCAAGAGGCTCAGGCAGAGAGTTAAATTAATGATGGGGGAGCCAGGGGCCAATCCACTCCTGGCTCCCCATCTGGAGTTAGAGGAGAAACCCAGCCCTGCATTCCTAGGCATGCACTCCCTCATCTTACTGGGCTGCTCATCTAGCTGCTGCTCGGAACAATCTTCCCACCCAGTGAGAGGGAGGGGAGAAGGATGGCGAGGGCAGTATTAAAGCCAGGATTAGAATAAAGGAGTTCCTTGCTCTCAGCCTTGTGCACACTAGACCATGCTTCCTCTTCTATTACTTCAGTTACTGACTGACTGAAATTTGAGAACCAATGAATACACAAACAGGGTATCCAAAAAGCCTTCTCATCTATTTCCTACTTGTTTCCCCAAGCAGAAATTATATTCTTCAGAAAAATACATTCAAGGGAAATGCATGCCAAATAACTGATGTTTAAAAAATTTTAAAATTTAAATAATAAAATTACTTGTGTCCCGCCATCTGGGAACAGCAATTCTCTAATCTTTTTGGTAGATGAGTGACAAGTGATTGCCTGGTTGGTACAATAGCCAGAGTTAGAAGGCTTTTTAAAGCAATCTAACCCCTGCTCTCTCCAGCTAGCTACTACAGCAGAAAGGGCTTCAAAGTGCACTTTTGTGGGATTGTTTGGCAGACATATAGAAACCATAAAGAGCAGATTTAATCAGTTCTACATTCAATGAAGTCTTATTACCTACATTACAGCATGATTCCAAGCAACTGCCTAAAGGATAATACATTAATGCTTCTTTTAAAAAAAAAGTAAGAGAATCTGCTTTTAGGTCAAAGTGCCAGCTTGATAGTCCTGAAAAATGAGGTCTTCTACGTGAAGAAAAGAATAGGCAAGTTTCTTCACAGCACCACATCAATGTGCATCATGTTGTGAAAAGGCCACCTGTAAGGGCAAAAAACTAACGCAGTCTCCCTCTCTTACTGAAACCTTTGTTTAATGAGATCCCCAAGTTAGTGTCAACTGTGGTGTCTGTGATATGGACTACTACCCAATTTAAACTGGATTAAGATCACTATCATAAACCACTGAAATTAGCATCAGAGTTAAGAAACTTTGGTTGCTGTCAGCACAAACTAGAAATGAGAGGCTCCAATTACACTGACAGCCACTATTTCCCCATGTTTATTCTTCCCCCCACCCGTTCTTGTCACCTGCTGGAAATGGCCCACCTTGATCAACACTACAAAAGGTTTTCCTCTTCTGATGGTAATAGCTCACCTTACCTGATCATTCTTGTTACAGTGTGTATGGTAACACCCACTGTTTCATGTTCTCTGTGTATATAAATCTCCCCACTGTATTTTCCACTGCATGCATCCGACGAAGTGAGCTGTAGCTCATGAAAGCTTCTGCTCAGATAAATTTGTTGGTCTCTAAGGTGCCACAAGTCCTCCTGTTCTACTAACAGCAACTTGATATGTAGAAGTGAAGGACATAGATAGTTCAAGTGCATGCTTGGAGTCAACCTAAAACTTGTCTAAATGGTAGCTGCAATCAATTTGGCTCTTTCCCCTGGAAGTGCAAAAGCAGAGAAGGTACAACTAAAAGGCAACTTGAGGCTAAGGTGTGAGCCGAGCCATGTCATAGAGCTTACAAGGCACCCACAGTTCATGGACGGGGCAAATGAATATAGCTTTAAGAGATTTAAAATGACAAAGACATGCCCATTTTACAACATGGAGAGAGAGCACTTCCATTGGCAACAAACTGTTAAATACATTCCTCCAACTCAAGTGTTGATTTTCTCTAACTACAACATACTCAAGCTGACACCATTATGAAGAAAAATACTAACCAATTCAGTACTTTTAACAAAAGGAGGATAGGAAATTTTTTTTTTTTTTTTTTTTTAAAATAAGACATACTGGTTACATGCCTTCCATGAAATGAAAGAAGAAAAGCTTCTGTATTTTCAAAGAAGTACAGCATTAAATAGGGATTCACAGTAAGTGACACTTTCCCCAGGAACTGCTGCTATTGTTGCTAATAGCACCACAACATCTATTTATCCATAAATGCTCTAGAGCATAAAGATCATAGAAAGATCAACAGAAAATTCAGATGTTTTTTGAATGGTTATTGTGTTAGATTTGGAGACTAAATTCAGTGTGAATGATTTTAGTTCCACTTTAAATGCAAAGACCAGTGAGGTCTTAACTATGGAGTTGTGCTATATGCCTCCGTAATATGACTTGATTCATTCAAGTGTGTCCTCTTTGTCAATTCCCAGGTTCTAGCACAATATACAAAATACATTTAATAAAATATTGAAACAGGGCTTTTAAGTCATGTAAAGGAAACATGAATGTGCAATATCTACCTAATTCATCCCCTGAAATTAAATTACTCCATCCAGAAAATCCTAGGCAAATTGCTGCTTCTCCTGAAGGTCGCTAAATCCAAGCAGTGAAGTATCAAGGAGGAAAAACTTTAACGTGTAAATACATACTCCTGCTTATTTCCTTCCTGCTCTGCACTAAATACTATTTCAATCAAAATGCTAAGGTAACACATTTCACCCACTTCTCAGAACAGCTTTTAAACCACAAACTATTTACCTAAACCAGGCAACTCCCCAAAACACTTTGCACCTAAGTTGCTTAAGTGGAGGAGCAACTAGCACGTAGCCATGTAGACCACAGGACACACTCAGATGTGGTCAGTCATGGATATATTTGCAGTTATTGTACCAGGTCTGAGTTTAGTGTTTCATGTTTAAATGTGGCTACCTCTATAATGATAAACATTAAGGGTTCAGCCCAGGGATCTCAAAGTCAAATCACCACAAGGGCCACAGGAGGACTAGTACATTGGCCCGAGGGCCACATCACTGGCACCTTTTCATATAAAGATATAAAAGCCACCCTCTCTGCCCCTGGCCCCACCCCCACACCATCCCTTCCATGAGGCCCCGCCTCTTCCACACCCCCATTCCAACCCCGTCCCCACCCCAACTCTCCCCCTCCCGCCCCGATTCCAACCGCTTTTCCAAATCCCCACCCCTGCCCCATCTCTTCTCTGCCTTCTCCCCGGAGCCCGTGGCTCCCTGCTCCTCCCCCCTTCCTCCTGGAAAGCGCTAAGTGCCACCAAACAGCCTGGAGGTAGGCAGAGAAGCAGGGGGGAAAAGTGGGTGGCGGAAGGGGGGTGGCAGGTGAGCATGCTGGGGGGGGGGGGAGAAGGGGGTCGGCGGATGAGGGGAGCTTGGCGGCCGCAGCAAATAACTCTGCAGGCTTTGTGTTTGAGACCCCTGGTTCAGCCTAACCTTCAGTCTTGACTTTCAAAAACAGGAACATAAAGTTTGGCTCCTAAAGCCTAAAAAAGGTGGCCACATTTTCAAGTGTGCTGAGCACTCAGCAGTTTCCACTGACTTCAATGGGAGCTGTTACATGCTCAATACTTCTGAAGAACTGGATACTTTTCAGATTTCTAATATGGATTCAATAGTGCAACTTTAGGTCCCTATATTTTGAAAATTTGGGCATCACTATTTGGGGGTGGGGTGGGGGGGAGAAGCTGGCCACATGCAAAGGCTGATTCATTTTTAACTCTCCCAATTGGGCCCCAATTGTGTCCTGCTGTTTATTCACACTAAAAAGTCACTCACTTGTAGCCTGTTACTGTGCAATTGACTGTTGCTAACAGGGAATTAGGTACATAATTAGAAGGGAGAAGAGTTCCTCACTAGTAATTGGGATGTTTGTCTAATGAGTCAGAAGGGGTCTTAGAAGTTTATTTTCAACCTTCTCACAGTTCTGTCCCCCCTGTAATTAAGGCAGGAGAGCCAGATTTAATAATTTTATTAAGATGATGTTGAAGTAAAAAGAAAACGGTACAGTGTTTAAGTATAGAAGTTTCTGGTTATCAGGGAATAAGGTATAGATTATCAAGGGGTCTGAAATTTGGTTTAGGAAAGGGTGGCATAAGGAATACTACACAGCAACAAAACAGCCCCTCAGCCTAAGCCCCGCCAGCCCAAGTCGGCTGGCACGGGTCAGCTGCGGGTGTCTAGTTGCTGCGTAGACATACCCTAAGGGACCATTCAAGATGAAGTGGCTCATTAATACCCCTGTAGGGACAGGATAAGGGCAATTAGTGGGTTACAGATGGATTTATGGCTTATTAAAACAAAATGTCCTTATTAAGATAATTATTTTTAGTGTATAGCAAAGTTATGACGTTAAGCTCCCAGGCTTGTCTTTTGAAGGTGTTGTGCAGGTTTCCTTTGAGGATGAAGGACAGAGAAGTCAGATATGGAGTGATCACTTTGTGAAAAGTGTTCGCCCACAGTATGGGCATTACCCTGTTTCCTGGAGACACTGCAGTCTAAGGCCCTGTCTACACTGGCAAGTTTCTGTGCAGTAAAGCAGCTGTCGGCGCTGTAACTACCAAGATGTACACATGCCAAGCTACTTAGTGCGCAGAAACTGCACAGTTGCAGCGCTGTAAAAAACCCACCCCAAGAGGCGTACAGCTTTCTGTGCTGGGGCTACAGCACTGCAGTGCCAGTGTAGACACCCTAGTCAAGTACAGCACTGCGATTGGCCCCCGGGAGGTGTCCCACAAGGTCTCTTCTCGCCTGTCTGGTCATCGGTTTGACCTCTACTGCCCTGCCCTCAGGTAACCAACCATCGGCCTCACCCCCGTAAATTCCTTTAGGATTTTGAAAGTTCCCTTCCTGTTTGCTCAGTACTGTGTGCAGTGGTCTCAGAAAATCTTTCCAGGTGGCTATGCCTGCCCCATGCACCAGGAGATCCCCCACTTAGAGCAATGCCGAGCTGCTGGACCTCATCAACATTTGGGGAGAAGAGGCTGTCCAATCCCAGCTATGCACCAGCCGTAGGAATTATGATACCTACGGACAGATTTCACGATGCATGACAGAAAGGGACCATGACTGGGACACACTGCAGTGCAGGGTCAAAGTGAAGGAGCTACAGAACACGTATCAGAAGGCGCGGGAGGCAAACCACCGCTTCAGTGCTGTGCCCATGAACTGCCGGTTTTACAAAGAGCTGGATGTGATACTCGGCGGCGACCCCACCTCCACTGTGAAGACCACTGTGGATACTTTGGTGGCTCGCGTGCAAGCTGAAAGTGGACCGAGCCAGGAGGAGGAGGGGGACCCAGAGGCCGAGGATGACTCAGAGGCCAGAGATACATGCAGCCAGGAGCCCTTTTCTACTCCGGAGGAGGCTAGCCAGTCACAGCTGTCAGATCTTGGCCAAGCGCAAACAGGAGAGGAGGCACCTGGTAAGTAGATTTGATTTTGGGAATTGCTGAAGTGAGTTGTTGGGGACAGGAGGGTTGCAGAAAGCAGGCTTGTCTCCCACTGCCTAGTCTGAGCAGTGGTACAGGCTGTTGACTGACTCCCTCACTTCACAGGAATCTCCCTCAGATCTCCAGGAAACTCTTGTGGAGATCCTGGGCAATCCGCTGCCGCAGGTTCCTTGGCAGAGCTGCTGCACACAGGTGAGCCACACAGGGGCAGGGGCGGAAGCCGCAGTCTTGAAGAAGACCGTCCCTCAATTCCCTGCTCACCCTCAGCAGTGAGATATCTTCCATAATGATCACATCCTGTGGAAAGTGTGGGGACAGGAATGATTATCAGGCCCCCCCTACAGTGCTGGCTCTCCCCAAGAGCCACGTGCCCAGTGTACAGCAGGGTCCGGGAAGAGTGATTTACCCTGCCCCTACTCACCATTTTGGGTGTCTTGTGGCTCACGTGTGCTTGCCTAAGGTCAGCCAGTAGTGACAGGTGTGTGAGTACTGGCTGTTTTTTATAATCACTGAATCTGTGTTCTCAGTGTTGCAAACAATAGTGCTTTTGTAAAATTTTGTATTTAAACTTCAGAGATGACCTTGGGAGCCCAGCCTCCCTCTTTGTTACCGGTGGCTGAATGGCTGCGCAGAATTAGAAAGTGGCCAAGAAGAACTAAGGAGGACTTTCTGCATGATGTTATGATGCACTCCACTGTCGAGAAACAGGAATTGAAGGAGTGATGGGACTACGAGAAGAGGGACCGAAAGGAGAACGCGGCACGCCAGAACGACGCCACGGAGCGGCTCTTAAAGGTTATGGAATGCCAAGCAGACATGTTCCAGGAGATACTAGCTCTTCAAAATCGAGCAGCTCTGAGCCCGCCCTCCCCTGCAGCTGCTATCACAAAATTCTTTTCCACACTCCCCCCCCCACCAACATACTCTTATCAACCTCTTGGCTGCAGTCTGTACCTACGGCATTCCATTCCTCCCCCTCTCAGAGTCCAGCACTGTGGACTCCCACTACCCACTGCACTTAACACCCATCCCTCTGCAGTTTGGCCCTGCTGAAGCACAGTACCCACTGCATTGTACTCCAAAGGAGAAGGCTGGATACAATCCCTGGACATACACAAATCTTTAGCCATCCCTGGACCCCTCCTCCTCCCGGGACCTTCCCTTCCCCCATCCCCCTCACTGCTGATGGTTTGTTTGTTTTGGTTTCACTGTCTCCTCCGGTTGTTGTTTTTTAATAAAGGAATTGTGTTGGTTTGAAAGCAACTTTTATTCCATTAATTGAAAGCAAAAAGAGCCCTGCAAAGCTACATACAATTATGTTAAACCACATATTGCATCGTCTGCACCAATCACCTCCTTGTATTACAAGCACTGCACTCCCGAGCACAGCAACAAATATTAGTGGCTTTCAGCTTCAAATTGCTGCCTCAAGGCATCCCTGATCTTCATGGCCCCTCGCTGCGCCCCTTTAATAGCCCTGGTCTCCGGCTGTTCAAACTCAGCCTCCAGGCACTGAGCCTCAGCGGTCCAGCCCTGAGTGAAGCTTTCCCCCTTCCCTTCACAAATATTATGGAGCGAAAAGCATGCAGCTAGAAGTATAGGAATATTGTCATCAGCCAGGTCCAACTTCCCATTAAGGCAGGGCCAGCGGGCTTTTAAACGGCCAAAAGCACACTCAACAGTCATTCTGCACTTGCTCAGCCTGTTGTTGAATTACTCCTTGCTGCTGTCAAGTTGTCCTGTGTATGGCTTCATAAGCCACAGCATTAAGGGGTAGGCAGGGTTTCCCAGAAGCACGATGGGCTTTTGACTTCCCCTACGGTGATCTTCTGGTCTGGGGAAAAAGTCACTGCTTGCAGCTTCCTGAACAGGCCAGTGTTCCGAAAAATGTGTACGCCATGCACCTTTCAGGACCAGCCTGCGTTAACGTCTGTGAAATGCTCACGGTGATCCACAAGAGCCTGGAGAATCATAGAGAAATACCCCTTGAGATGAATGTACTCATGGGCTAGGTAGTCTGGTGCCAGAATTGGAATATGCATGCCATCTCTGTCGCCCCTCCGCAGTTAGGGAAGCCCATTTCATAGAATATCAAGGTTGGAAGGGACCTCAGAAGGTCATCTAGTCCAACCCCTGCTCAAAGTAGGGCCAATCCCCAACTAAATCATCCCAGCCAGGGCTTCGTCAAGTCTGACCTTAAAAAACTCTAAGGAAGGAGATTCCACCACCTCCTACGTAACGCATTCCAGTGCTTCACCACCCTCCTAGTGAAAAAGTTCTTAATATCCAATCCAGACCTCCCCCACTGCAACTTCAGACCATTACTCCTTGTTCTGTCATCTGCTACCACTGAGAACAGTCTAGATCCATCCTCTTTGGAACCCCCTTTCAGATAGTTGAAAGCAGCTATCAAATCCCCCCTCATTTTTCTCTTCCGCAGACTAAACAATCCCAGTTCCCTCAGCCTCTCCTCACAAGTCATGTGCTCCAGCCCCCTAATCATTTTTGTTGCCCTCCGCTGGACGCTTTCCAATTTTTCCACATCCTTCTTGTAGTGTGCAGCCCAAAACTGGACACAGTACTCCAGATGAGGCCTCACCAACGCCGAATAGAGGAGAATGATCACATCCCTCGATCTCCTGGCAATGCCCCTATTATACAGCCCAAAATGCCGTTAGCCTTCTTGGCAACAAGGGCACACTATTGACTCATATCCAGTTTCTTGTCCCCTGTAACCCCTAGGTCCTTTTCTGCAGAACTGCTGCCTAGCCATTCGGTCCCTAGTCTGTAGCGGTGCATGGGATTCTTCCGTCCTAAGTGCAGGACCCTGCACTGGTCCTTGTCAAACCACAACAGATTTCTTTTGGCCTAATCCTCTAATTTGTCTAGGGCCCTCTGTATCCTATCCCTACCCTCTAGCGTATCTACCCCTCCTCCCAGTTTAGTTCATCTGCAAACTTGCTGAGGGTGCAATCCACACCATCCTCCAGATCATTAATGAAGATATTGAACAAAAACGGCCCCAAGACAGACCCTTGGGGCACTCCGCTTGATACCAGCTGCCAACTAGACATGGAGCCATTAAACACTACTCGTTGAGCCGGATGATCTAGCCAGCTTTCTATCCACCTTATAGTCCATTCATCCAGCCCATACTTCTTTAACTTGCTGGCACTTAGGACGGAAGAATCCCATGCACCGCTACAGACTAGGGACCGAATGGCTAGGCAGCAGTTCTGCAGAAAAGGACCTAGGGGTTACAGGGGACAAGAAACTGGATATGAGTCAATAGTGTGCCCTTGTTGCCAAGAAGGCTAATGGCATTTTGGGCTGTATAATAGGGGCATTGCCAGGAGTGTGGTGAACACGCTATTGCGCAGGCAGCTGACAGTGTGAACACACAACAGTCGTTTCCCTTCAGCACTCTCTGAGTGGCGCTGTAACTCCTGGTGCTGTAACTCTGCCAGCGTAGACATGCCCTAAGGGCTTAGCTACCCTTGAAACACTACAATGTTACACCTACAGCACAGGAGTTGCACTGCTTCAGTGTAAACTCTACCTAGTCTGACAGGAGGAGTTTTCCGGTTAGTGTAGGTAATCCACCTTTCTGGGAGGCAGAAGTTAGGTTGACAGAAGAATTCTTCCATTGACCTAACACAGTCTCCACTGAGGGTTAGGTTGGCTTAACTGAGAGGTGTGGATTTTTCACATCCCCAGGTGACATAGCTAGGTCCACCAACATTTTAGCATAGACCAAGCTTAAGCAAATACATTGTGCCAAACTAAAAACAAAAACAAACAAAAAAACCCCACATCCCCCCTGTACTTTCAGTTTCACAGTCAATACTTTAATGCCCTTATCTGCTGTAAAGGCTTCCTGTCAAACAGCTGCAATTTTCCCTCCCCAGAGCAACGTCCACCTTCAGGTACTCAAATCCCTCCCAAGGATTGTAGTTAGTGTTATGATTAGATTGCACAGTGCTTGTAAAAATATAACTTTATAAATTGTCCGTATAAGCATCTCAAAGTAATCTAAGTTGTGAGCATCTCAAACCGCTTTGCAAATGATGCAGTAAGCCTCAACAATCCTCTGAGATATGTGATGTTTCACTCCATATTCTTTATGAAAATATGCTTATATGAATATGACATAACTGAGATGTACCTTATGCAGGAGGGCTATGTGAGATATCACTGGAAAGGTTATGATTTACTGAATATGATTATCCATTTGTATGCCTGTATCATTTCTGTATCTGAAATTAGGAATATTAACTATGTATGTGTATTTCAAATGTGTTGCTTTGGGTGTCACCCCCAACTACCCCTTCAGGTACAACAATGGAAAAGCCACACGGGGCTAATGGGCCATTAGCAGAGACAATGGACTGTGAAAGGACTTAGTCTTCCTATGGATGCTGAAGATTATCAGAAGCAATGGCTGCCTCAGCCATGCAGAGACATGGGTTCCAGTCACCTGGTATTGGATACCCCTCTTCCCCTTTTGGAAGGCCAGTGGTTTTCCACGAGAAGACAGAGGGTTCCCGCATTACACAGGAGCTATATAAGGCAGGGGAGTGACGTCGTCATGGTTCTCCTCTGTCTCCCCACCAAAGAGACACTGAAAAAACACCTGGAAGCAAGAACTGAACTGTTGAGCCCAAGCTGGAAGGGCGTCCAGCTTGTGAGTAATAATAACTGAGGTTTCAAGCTGGAGACCAGAGCATCTGCCTTTCAAGGTTTTCTGTAATCTGCCCGCAGCCATATCTAGGTGAGAAATTACTATTTGTAAGCAATTTCTTTAGTGAAACAAGTTTAGTTTGCATGTTTGGTTTTATTTTGCTTAGTAATCTGCTTTGTTCTGTTTGTTACCCCTTTCACCACTTAAAATCTGCCTTTTATAGTTAATAAAATTTGTTTCATTTAGGATTAAACGCAGTTTCTGTAATTTCTAACTGGGGTGGGGGGAAGTTGTGCATACCTTCCTCCACATTGGAGGGAGGAGGCAGATTTCATAATATATCTTTGGGTCTGAACTCCAAGGAAGGGGGGGGGGGGGAGGGTGTGTGCGCATGCACACTTAACAGCCTGACTCAGCAAGACAGGTAAAAAAAAGAGTGCCCAAACTGGCATAACAGTCAGGCTCAGTGGTATCTCTGCACATCAGGTGCATCCTAAGTGGGGGAACCTGTCACAATATATATTAACCCTACATCACAGATGAAGACACTGCAAAAGATCAGGGGGAAGGGTGCATGCAGGGAATCAGTGACTGAGATGCTCAGATACTATGGTGATATGAACCATATAGTACCTAGCCAGGAGATGAGCTTTCTGCTACCAGTTCTGCGCTCTAGCCCCAAAAGCTGTCAGTGTGAGAAAAGGCAGAATGAAACAACAAATTGGCTTTGGTACAAGGAGGAAGGGGAATTCTGAGAGCCTGTGTGAGTACCAGACCGCTCTAAACTGGAGTATGCATCACAGAGAGCCACACAAATGTAAGTAGCTCAAAATGTATCCCTGATCAGTTTGGTCCATAGTTGTGGAACACTTTTTAATGTAAATGAAAGTGGTTATACAAAGACGATCATCACTGTCTGCCACTGTTAAAATCTTCACTCATCAGATCTTTACTCCCCCTACTTCAGTTCCTTTCAGACATTACAAAATAATTAGATTCTTTTTTCAGACACCTCAAAGGGGAAAAAAATGGTGCGAAAAAGTGGACTTTGTCCACCTCTTCAACAGCAGCACTGAGAGTTAGTTTGCGCACTGGGAGCGTTCTTTCAAAGGCAGAATTTCCACCTCATTTAACTTACAAAACTCTCTGTGCCTCCTACAAATGACATTTTATTTATAGCAGTAGTATCTGCTGTATAAAAACTGATTGGGGAAGGCTGTAAATGAGCATCACTGCATATATATGGAAAACAATGATAAAGCAGTCATCAAAAAGCTACAGAAGATTTAAATAATATTTAAATAAGGCAATCTGCATAAATCCCCCCACCTGAATTTTAATTTTGAAATACTTATTGCATAGCTTTGTGCTAACATGAGGTAAGTCACTGTGGAACATCTCAGCAAGCTTGTTCCTTTTCCATCAGGGGAAAACGGCATGTTCCGCTACAAGAGGGATTATCTTCTTAGCTGACTGTCTCTCTAACATGCAAGTTTTGGACTGAAATACAGTAATGGTGGAATAGGGCGGGGCACTGGTTCTTCATGACAGGGGACACAGATGAGGAGCTATCGCAAGCTTCTAGTTCATAAAATGAACAATGCTGCAGACCAAAAAGGCAAGTGTGATGATGGCTGATGATGACCCATGCCGGGAGCACATTGGCCCTGGACTGAAAGAGGGTTATTCACCTGCCAAGAGAAGCAACATGAAATTCTGCAGTCATCTAAAAAGCAAACACAATTTCAGTGGGAAAAAATAAAATAAAAAAGTGCTCCTTGTGTAAGGTGTTAAACTCAAGCAAACTCATTTGAGCTGGCATCTGTGTGAGGGCAAGGCTTTACAAGGGAGAATCTATAATTTGATATGGAGGAAGAGAAGAAGGGAGATTGCACCAAACAAGCCACATGATCTATTCACAAACTAAATGATTAATTTAACACACTGGTTTATGAGATTCATATACAATCCATGTGATAAGAAACCCAAAGCTACAGTTCAGGCAAAGACTCCAAAACAGTGCTTGTGAAGCCTCCTGGGGTGATGCATTGCCGAGAATAGGAATAAGGGAATGTAGTAGGTTGGACTCCTTTAGCTGTGAACATGTTGTGATGAGGTTAGTAATATAAACAGGTTTTAGTCTCCAAACTCTTTAGTTTAAAATTCTCTCTAGAGCAAGTTAGATTTTGAACAGTGTACTCCATGACACACTGAACATGGGTTTCAACGCACATTTTATGTAGACTGCTTGCTTGGAGATGTTAAGTAATTTTCCGTATGTTTAAATCTTAGAATTATTCTGATTTTAGGGGTTAAAAACAGCCACTTCCCAAAGGATCTTCCTCATTGTTACTTGCAATGATCCTCAGCAAATAAAGGCAGTGTCCTTACTCAGTATTGATTCTGCCACTGTGTTTGTATTGTATTGTATGGTTGCGAGTACAGATTTAATAAAAGCAGTATATTTAGGAATGTTTTCAAATAAACTGCAAGTTAGAACAACCGTAACAAGGTAAGGTTGGTATTAGGCCTAGACTTAAGACTTGTTTGTATTTAGCATATACAGTTTAAAAGAGGTGCATACATTACAGAAAACAAGGCACTAAAAGCATCAGAACACACAATGCTCAGTCAAGCCAAAGATAGTGGGAAAGGTTGGCTATCACTTGATAACTTGTTCCAGACTGCAAATTGCATATCGTCCCCTGAAGATGCACATTAAAAATGTGTGTTTTAATGGTAACGGATAGAACCCCAACTGCACTGGGAACCAAGTCAGAAGTTCACATATATATCACAGGTTATGGTAAACCGGAATTAGAATAATCAAGCTTCTTGGGACAGATTTCATTTTAGGGCTTGTCTATAGGGGGAATTATTGCAGAATAGCTACTCCTGATTAACTCCAGGTGTGAACACATTTATTCCATTATAAGAATGCTTTACTCTGAAGCTTTTACTTCAGAAGAGTGCTTTATTCTGAATTAGAATAATCCACTTCACAAGTGGTTAAAACTAGTTTAGAATAAGGCACTCTTATTCCAGAAGAAAATAAAGTGGGTGTTCCACTTTAGGTGTCGATGCGCTCCTGCGCTCTGAATTGGAGATTGAAGGTAGCAATGCCCGGTTCAGTTGCACATGCACAGTCCTCATCTCATGCCACTTCAGGCGGTTAACTGGCACTGTGTGACCAACCCCATGCCCGCTTCTTGCTCTACTGCAGAGTCTGGTTGATAGAACTCCAAAACAGAGGGGAGGAGGGAGGGTAGTGGAGCAACCACTGGGACACACACTCGAAGAACCTCCATTACTGCACAAGGTGAGTAACTCTCTTCTTCTAGTAGTGTCCCTGTGGGTGCTCTACTTTAAGTGACTTCAGAGCAGTGCCCTTGGGTGGAAGGAGGGGGCTTTGGAATTGAAGTCGTATCAGATGAAAGCACCGTGTAACCAAATAGGGTATCGGAAGATGAGTGTTGTTGCAATATGTAGTGTTGTGTAAAAGTGTGTGGTGAGGTCCAGGTTGTGGTCTTACAGATTTCCACAATAGGGTGGTTGTTAAGAAATGTTATGGAGGTTGAAAGTCTCCTAGTAGAGTGTGTACAGATCCCCAAAGGGCAGTGGTTCCCAAACTTTTTGGCACCACACCCCCTTTTTAATTTTCGAGAAACCCTGATGCCCCACACCTGTCCTTTACCAATTATCCAACGCCCCTGTTCCTTGTCTCCTGACTGCCCCCTCCCAGGACCCCATCCCCTATCCAACCTCCCCGCTCCCTGTCTCTTGACTGCCCCGACTCCTATCCACACTCCCAACCCCTGGCAGGCCCCCTGGGACTCCTAAGCCTACCCAACCCCCCCTGCTCCCTGTCTCCTGACCACCCCCTCCCCCAGAACCTCCGCCCCATCCAACTGCTCCCTGTCCCCTAACTGACCCCCCTCAGGACCTCCTGCCCCTTATCCAATCCCTCCTCCCTCTGGTCCCTTACCAGGCCGCTAAGAGTGGCAGGACGGGTTTATTGGAAAGCCTGGGAGGTGGGCGGGCACAAGCCACGCTACCCACGCAGCGGCATAGCTACGGGGAAGGGTGAACAGGAGGGGAGGGGAGGGGAGGGGCCAGGGCTAGCCTCCCCGGCCGGGAGCTCAAGGGCCAGGCAGCCTCACACCCCCCTTGGAATTTCGTCACGCCCCCCCATTTTGTAAACCAATGCAGTGTGGGTTGTCGTTCATACTGGAGATAACAGAGTTTAATGCAGTCTGATATCCATTTGGATAGGTGTTGTTTGGAAATGGCGTTGCCTTTGGATCATTTGGTGATGGAAAAGAACAGTTTTGGAGACTTGAGAAAATATTTTGTTCTGTCAATATAAAAGGCGAGAGCCCTGTAGACATCCAAGGAGTATAGTCTGGATTGTCGACTGTCTGTATGTGGTTAAAAAAAAAGTGTAGGTAGGTATATAGTTTGGTTAAGGTGAAAGGATGAAGCCACCTTCGGTAAAAACTTGGGGTGGGGCCTGAGAGATCCTTTATCTTTGAAAAAGATTGTATAGGGCGGGTTCGTCATGAGAGCAGCTAGTTCTCCCATCCACCTGGCAGGTGTAATGGCCACTAGGAAGGCAAATTTCACAGAGAGGTGCAGTAACAAGCTTTTGGCTATGGGCTTGAAAGGGGGCCCAGTGAAGGTGTGCAGGACTAGGTTGAGGTCCCATGGCAGGGTAGGTTTTCTCACTTCTGCATAGGAGTTGGAGAGACTCTAGTAATCTGATGTGTGAAAACAGAGAATCAGTCAAGTTTATGATGAAATATCGTGATGGCCGACAGGTATACATGGATGGAACTCAGGGAGAGGCCTGTTTGTTTCAGTTCTAGTAGATAATCTAAGATAAGAAATAAGGAGGCTGATGCAGGTGTAGTCTATTTGCACTATCACCATGATTCAAACTGTTTCCACTTACGTCCATAGATACGTGGAGGGTAGTTGTCCTACGGCTATTTAATAATAGGTTCTGTACTTCTGAGGAACATGTCATTTCAGATCCCGAGAGTCATGTAACAACCAGGCTTTGAGATGAAGCTTTTGGGGATCTGGATGGATGATGCGACCTGCATCCTGCGATAGAAGCTGAGGCAGAAGACTGAGTGTGCGTGGGGGATGGACTGACATGTGGAGGAGGTAAGCATACCACATTTGTTGCAGCCATGTGGGAGCTATTAGGACCACTCTGGATCCACCTTGTTTTATCTTGTGGAGTACACGGGCTGGGGGGGGGGGGGGGGGAAAGACAGCATACAGCAGGGGAGCGTTCCACTTGATGAGGAAGGAGTCGCTTGGAGAGTTGTAACCGAGTCCTGTTCTGGAGCAGAACTGGGAACATCTGGGAGTTGTGTGTGGTTGCGAAGAGGTCTATTGCTGGGAACCACGACCTCCGAAAAATCTCTCAGATGACTTGTGTGTTCTGCTCCCATTCCTGCTCAGAGCGTCTTCTGTATTGTTCTGGCATCCAGGTAGGTATGATGCTATAACATGGACGTTGTGTTTGCTAAAGATGCATGGCTTTCACACATAGGGAGTGTGACCGCTCTCCCCCTTGCCTGTTTATGTAGAACATACTGGCACCACTGTCTCTGAGGTGCTGTACCATTTTGTTTTGGATTAATGGTAGGAAATGAGAACAGGCATTTAGAATCACTCGTATTTCCAGCAGGTTGATATGAAGCTGGGACTCCACTGGAGAGTAACTTGCCCAGCTCTGTCTCCACATTGCATTATGATACAAAAGGTCAAGTGCTGCTGTCAAGACCCTTTCAACAACTTAAGCAAAAACTGGGTAAAATTAATATGGTTGTGAGTGAGGCTGTTAATTTAATGTATCTCAATTTTAAAGTCAGGTCAGTCTGTCAGTTACCATAATGAAGGTGGATGTACTTGTACCAGAGCTTAAGTATTCTTATTTTAAATGACATTTATTCCCATCAACCACTATGTATATGTTTCCGTGGTTAACAAGTACTTCCAGCTTGTGATCAAGGTACAGACCCATGAGTGAAACAGGATAAAGGAAATTTTTATTCCATAAATACAAATTTCCACAGCTGAAGTAAGTTAAGAGGAGCACTTGCACTGATTTAACTGTCAGCTTGGGGCCTTGTGGGAGGCAGCAGTGCAGTAAAAGCAGATGTAAGCAACACAGTGTCTATGCAGAAACTGCGTCGACCTAACTACGTCATCCTAAGCACTATGCCTCTCTCAGAGGTGGAGTTATTAAATTGGTGTAGTAGGCGAGTTACGTCGGTGGGAGCTACATTTTAGAGTAGATGGTTACAGAGTTAGATCAAATGCTACATGATCACTTTCATCAGATAATAGATTTGTCCAAATGAACTGCTGCTTTATAGGGAAGAGTCCAGTTACTCAAAAGTTTGAAAGCTCTTCTGAAAATGGTTAAAGCTGTGACGTGCTGTACCTCATGGGAATACCCTGCACCCCCACGTTCATCCTTATAATATGATTGTGCGGTATCTAATGCAAAGTTTGTCATGTCAGGTGTCTTCAGAAGGCTCATGACACACTGAGAATTGTTGCTATAGTATGTTATATATGTAATTTCACGTATATAGTTATGAGACGGAGAATGAGTCCTCATGGCTTAAAGAAAGCCCACACAAACTCTCCAAGAGCAGAGGGGCAGTTCACACCTCATCAGGCCATGTATGGGACAAACCTAGCCCAGCCTTGCAGAACAAAGGACACTGGCCTAGGCAACAACAAAGGATCTGTTGGACTCTCAAGTGAGTCACCCCCCCTTCCTTTGGTCAGTTTGGGACTGCGATGAGCTAATGCTCACCTGACTCTGAAGGAGGGGGCAAAGCCAAGAGGGAAGAAAGAACATGATAAAAGGGAGAGATGTTTGCCATGCTCTCTCTCTCTGCCACCTCCATCTACAGATACCACCACCAAGCAACCGAAGCGCTGATCAAAGGGGAGAGCCTGGCTGAAGGGCAACCAGCAAGCCTGTAGTGAGAAGCATCTAAACTTGTAAGGGCATTGAAAGTGTTAAGATCAACTTAGAATGCATTTTGCTTTTATTTCATTTGACCAAATCAGACTTGTTATGCTTTGATTTAACTTTCATAGTTAATAAATTGTTTATTCTACCTGAAGCAGAGTGTTTGGTTTGAAGCGTGTCAGAGACTCCCCTTGGGATAAGAAGCCTGGTACATATCACTTTCTTTGTTAAATTGATGAACTTGTATAAGCTTGCAACATCCAGCAGGCATAACTGCAAGATGAAGGTTTCTAGGGTTGTGTCTGGGACTGGAGATACTGGCCAGTGTCATTCGGTTGCAAGTAGCTGGGAGCAGCTTACATGCCAGAAGCTGTGTCTAACAGCCCAGGAGTGTGGGTTCTCACAGCAGAGTAGGGTAAGGCTGGCTCCCAGAGTCAAGGATTGGAGGGACATAGCAGATCACCGGTCCAGATAACACCAGGGGAATGTCACACAGACATCTCATTTTTGTTTTGTTTTCATTTTAATCTGGTTAAGCCTGTCTTTGTAGGAACACCAATTTATCTCTTTTCTTTAGAGAAGTCCCAGAGGAGTTGATGCTCTGTACAAACTGCAATCAGTCCTCCAACAGGTCACGTGCACTTACCTTTTGAAAGCACTCACACCACCATCATCCTGGAAAAGAGTCTAGAAAGCTTTGCCCCAAGACCAGCACTGCAGCTACTTTGCCTTGGCTTAAATCAGAGACCATGGCTGCCAGTGACGACGCCTCCAAAATGAACAAGGTCAGCTAACAGAAGGCCACAGGTGTCACCTGCCTAGATCTATCAGATCATATTGCAGAGTAGTAACATATAGGCTCTAACCTCAGAAAAGGCTAGGCAGTTTTTGTTCTAGTAGCTTCCATAGTCACCTGAATTTTATCTTAAGGGGATCTGTGTTAAAATAATCTTCAAAGGCACTCTGTATTCAGTGACTGGAGACCAGATAATTCCAGGGACTGACAACTGCAGACTAATAAAAATCAACAACTTCTAGCAGACAAAAATAAACCAAAGCTCAAGAGTTTTTCCACTTTCCCCAATACCCATTTATGCTGAAATATTTATTAATGTGATACACAGCACAAAAAACTGAATTGAAGAATGTTTGTATAAAGGCAATGGTTTACAGTCAGCTATTTGTATGGCGCAAGCATCAAGTTTGAAAACAATTGGAAGTGAACGATTGCCTAACTTTAACTTCTCCTTAAAGATGTAACTAAAAATAAGCTTTTTTTTACATATCAAAGGACAGCTCTAAACTATAGTTCTTGCTTTGAATCTTTAGTCAGTTTGGTGTGTGGGAGCCGGAAAAGGAATGCTCTAAATAATAAAGATGACCAATGCTGGTTCTGCTCAGTTATATCCATATAATCCAACTTCAATGGGGTAGCATAGATGTAACAAAGCAGAATTTGTTTTTTGTGATCTTAATCCCCTGTCCTACTGTGGATTTCAGCACCCGGCAGCTGTGAACATCTCCAGTTGTCCTGCAATTTCACGCAGCAGCTGCCTGGTGCCATGGACAGGTGGCTTTGTCTAATGTGGTTTAAGTTGGAAATAAGTATACTGTATGTCTGGTTTTAAACACATATCTGTAAGTAAAAATTATTTCACCAAGTATTTCCTAAGGCTCAAGATTAACTTTAATAACCAACACACTTCACTGGAAATCTGACAAAATGGATCTCATTCCCATGCACCATATGTAGGGCACTAATTTAAAATTAGTGCATTATCCCTCTATTCATCCTTGGTTCTCTTGGATGCCACCTGCTCCAAAAGAAGCTGTAAGTGTAAAGGACAGAATCATTACATCTCACACATTCCAGCATGCTTCATAACAGAAACTAACCACTTTAAAAACATATTGTACCACAGAATAAAAATAGTAACAGCCATACAGAAATAATTTTATGACACTAAAATTTCTATCACATTTTCCATTACCTTCCTCTAGCCCCAAATGAATACTTTGTGAAGAAAATTATTTTTAAAAACAATTGGTTCCAAAAAAAAAAAAAAAACCAAACAAAAAAAAAAAACTGGCTGCAATCAGACAGCACAACAGATTCAGAGGGAGAAAAAAAACCAATCAAGATGGTTAGCTAACTAGAAACGTTAACGTTCATTACTCAGCTTGTTAAAGCTTACATTTATTATTTTTTAAATCAAAAAGTTAAAGATAGTTATTTTCCTCATTTCCTCAGTACATAACTCATTTCACAAGTTACTCTAATGGTTACCTCACAATTTACATTACATTTTGGAAATGAAATTTCAGCTCCTCTTTTTGTTGTTAACTGCCTATGCAATATGGAACAAGAGAATAAATCTGTCAATCTGACAGGTTGTAACTCAACCATTTACTACTTCTTTCGTATGGCTTGGGTAGATAGCAACAACTACACATTTAGCAAGATGACAACCTTCATGTTTTGCTTCGGTTAAGTGCTAGCGGGTTTTTTTGTGCTCCGTGTTTTGTGCAAATCCACCAACATACCAATGTCATCAATTGGCCACTAGACATCGTTTTACCAACCTCCCAGTGAACATAGCGTAACCATTTACTAATTTAATATCAGTAACCTCCAACTTCTTTCAGGATTGAGGCCCCATTGTGCTAGGTGTTGCACAAACAGAGAAATGCAGGTCCCACTCTGAATTATTCCTATTAAGGGAGCATTTTCTGAAGAGACTTTGAAATCTAACAAGTGTAGAATTAAATCCTGCAGGCTTCACTCAGGGAAACTCCCACAAGCATAAGAGTTTTGCCTGAGTGAAGGCTACATGATTTGGTTTGTACTGTGTACAAACAGGCATTTTTTCCCCTCTTTATAGTATCTACAGTGTCTATGTCTGCATTTCATCTTCATTTGATTTCTGAAATACTGAGCTTGCTATTAAATCCCGGACCTATGCCAAAATACCATTGCTGGCTGAAGGTCTAGTTACAGCTTTCATTGTTTAATTTCTCACGCACTTTCACAATGCTAGAAGGATCGATACAAATCAATGTAAAAGATCAGTTATTGAAGTACAGATTAAATTTGAAATTAAGACAACCTAGGTTAACGCCTAAAGTTACTATGATCTATTAAGAGAATTAAATTAAATACTAAGTAGTACATGTTTGCGGCCAGAAAGTTTTAAAGAAAGAGTCAAACTGGTGGAAGTCACCAGCTAAGCACCCAGAATGCAAAGTTTGTTGAAGCACTAAATAACTTTAGACATCAATAGCCTCTTCTGCAGGTACACAGAACATTTTCTTCATCCAGTTTATTCAGGTAGTTCAGTCCAAAATTTTTTTTAAAAAATATCTGAAGTTGAAAAAGTAGGAAAGCTTGTTTCCTCTTTCAATCTATGAATAAAAATTAGATATGAGAAGAGAAGATCATTAATTCTAAAATCTTGAAGGGCATGTTAACCAAAATCAGTCCAATTCACTAACTAAAAATACTTTCTTTTGTGTATTTTAACTGAACTCTAATTTCCATCCAAATACATCTTGACGCAAATCAGAAGTAAAAAAAATTAATCCTCTAATGGGAAATGTATATCCCATTCACTATAAAAAAGATGAAAACTAAGAATCTGTATGTAAGTTAAGCTATATAATTGCATATCAATATAGCGCATCCTCCTACTCAGCAGAAAGACACACTAAACTTACTGTAAAGGCTAAATTGAGTCACAAAATCAACATCTTTTAATAATTACTAACCCACGAGAATCAATCTTTAAGAAGAGAACTAAAAAGTAACATAAAACCAGATTAAAATCCATGACTTAATCAAGGTTTCCTGCTTGCTGATTAAAATTGGAGATTTCAAAATCACTTTGATCTAAAATCAATCCATTATGAATGTTACTATACCCTACTGGAGATCTATTTTTCTAGAGATGTATAGCACTCATTTCTTGCATCAACCGTGAGAGAGATCTCATACATTCAGCAATTTCAGTCATTAATGTTACAAGTATTTAGACTGATGTAACAGGCACAGATAGGACAGGAACGGTCTTACTGTAGGTGGTATAGCACTTAGTACAAGGAGGTCATAATCCCTGATCAGGGCTCGTAGGCATTATCATAATATAATATAAACCACAACAACCTTTACCCCACCAGTCTTGTCCCTCCACGCCTCACCTTACTCTCAAAACAGTTCTGAGGTTACTTGTGGCTACCACCTTCATACCTGTTAGAGCTAGAACTAATGCTCAATATCTCAAAGCCTCAAACTCCAACTTTCAAATGTAATGAAATATTAATCCCTATATCCAGACTTCTATAATGTTGGAGTTCATGCTTAGGGGCAAGGGGGGAAGAAAGCAATACATTAATCAGAGTAACTTTACTTTAAAGCACATGTGAAGCTCATTATCCCCCCCAGCCCAAATCTATGTTGACAAGCTTTACTTTCACAAAAATTAAGAACATTAATACTCAAAATTTTGCTTCTGGTGAGTCCTATGCTGATGCAGTCATAAGCAACTCTATTACATTCACGTGTGGTTGCACAACCTAATTAAGCTCACTTGAAAATATTGGACTTGGAGTAAAAGAAAATATCAGCCATTTATTTATTTAAGAAGAGTTTCAGTAGCTTACTCCAATGAAGAGCAAAAACTGGAACTACTTATGACAGTCACAGGAGGATCACAGGACCCCAGCCAGCCACTCAAGTTTTATTGAGAGGAACACACAGCAAAGGTATAAATGTTAGCAGTTTCTTATTAGGGTTGTCAATCACAGTTAACTCAAGCAATTAACTCAAAAAAATTAATAGTGATTAATTACAGTTTTAATCACACTGTTAAACAATAGAATACTGTCAAATATAAAGGGAAGGGTAAACCCCTTTGAAATCCCTCCTGGCCAGGGGAAAGCTCCTCTCACCTGTAAAGGGTTAAGAAGCTAAAGGTAACCTCGCTGGCACCTGACCAAAATGACCAATGAGGAGACAAGATACTTTCAAAAGCTGGGAGGAGGGAAGAGAAACAAAGGGTCTGTGGGTCTGTCTTATGCTGGTTTCTGCCGGGGATAGACCAGGAATGGAGTCTTAGAACTTTTAGTAAGTAATCTAGCTAGGTATGTGTTAGATTATGATTTCTTTAAATGGCTGAGAAAAGAATTGTGCTGAATAGAATAACTATTTCTGTCTGTGTATCTTTTTTGTAACTTAAGGTTTTGCCTAGAGGGGTTCTCTATGTTTTTGAATCTAATTACCCTGTAAGATATCTACCATCCTGATTTTACAGGGGGGATTTCTTTATTTCTATTTACTTCTATTTTTATTAAAAGTCTTCTTGTAAGAAAACTGAATGCTTTTTCATTGTTCTAAGATCCAAGGGTTTGGGTCTGTGGTCACCTATGCAAATTGGTGAGGCTTTTTATCCAACATTTCCCAGGAAAGGGGGGGGGGGGTGCAAGTGTTGGGAGGATTGTTCATTGTTCTTAAGATCCAAGGGTCTGGGTCTGTAGTCACCTAGGCAAATTGGTGAGGCTTTTTACCAAACCTTGTCCAGGAAGTGGGGTGCAAGGTTTTGGGAAGTATTTTGGGGGGAAAGACGCGTCCAAACAGCTCTTCCCTAGTAACCAGTATTAGTTTGGTGGTGGTAGCGGCCCATCCAAGGACAAAGGGTGGAATATTTTGTACCTTGGGGAAGTTTTGACCTAAGCTGGTAAAGATAAGCTTAGGAGGTTTTTTATGCAGGTCCCCACATCTGTACCCTGGAGTTCAGAGTGGGGGAGGAACCTTGACAAATACCAATTGAAATTTATTAAATATTTTGGATGTTTTTCTACATTTTCATATATATTGTATTGTGTTGTAATTTAAATCAAAATGTGTACAAAAACACAAAACAATGTAAAACTTCAGAGCCTACAAGTCCACTCAGTCCTGCTTCTTGTTCAGTCAATCGCTAAGAAAACAAGTTTGTTACATTTGTTACAGGAGAGAATGCTGCCCGCTTCTTTGCCCTGGTCTACACTACGAGTTTAGGTCGAATTTAGCAGTGTTAGACTGATTTAACCCTGTACCCGTCCACATGACGAAGCCATTTTTGTTGATTTAAAGGGCTCTTAAAATCGATTTCTGTACTCCTCCCCAACGAGGGGATCAGCGCTGAAATCTACATTGCCGGGTCAAATTTGGGGTAGTGTGGACGCAATTCGACAGTATTGGCCTCTGGGAGCTATCCCAGAGTGCTCCATTGTGACTGCTCTGAACAGCACTTTCAACTCAAATGCACTAGCCAGGTACACAGGAAAAGCACCGGGAACTTTTGAATTTCATTTCCTGTTTGGCCAGCATGGCGAGCTCATCAGCAGAGGTGACCATCCAGAGCTCATCAGCACAGGTGACCATGGAGTCCCAGAATCACAAAAGAGCTCCAGCATGGACCGAACGGGAGGTACTGGATCTGATCGCTGCATGGGGAGACGAATCCGTGCCATCAGAACTCCGTTCCAAAAGACAAAATGCCAAAATATTTGGCAAAAAAAAAAAAAAGAAGAAGTCTCCAAGGGCATGCTGGACAGAGGCTATAACAAGGACCTGCAGTAGTGCCATGTGAAAATTAAGGAGCTCAGGCAAGCCTACCAAAAAATCAAAGAGGCAAATGGCCACTCCGGGTCAGAGCCCCGGACATGCCGCTTCTATGATGAGCTACATACAATTCTAGGGGGTGCCCCTACCACTACCCCACCCATCTGTGGACACCTGCAAGGGGGGAGTCTCATGCAACAGGGATGAGGATTTTGGGAATGAGGAAGATGAGGAGGAGGAGAGCGCACAACAGGCAAGCAGAGAAACTGTTCTCCCCAACAGCCAGGAACTGTTTATCACCCTGGAGCCAATACTCTCCCAACGCGGGCTCCCAGACCATGAAGCTGAAGAAAGCATCTCTGGTGAATGTACCTTTGAAAATATAATACACGGTTTAAAAGCAAGTGTGTTCAAGGATTAATTTGCCCTGAAGACTTGGGATGCATTCACTGCCACTACAGCTACTGGAAAAGTCTGTTAACGCGTCTGGGGATGGAGCGGAAATCCTCCAGGGACATTATTAAGGGGACATTCAGAGGTGGCCGTTCCTGCTGGGTTGTTTGCCTGTGGCTGAAAAGAAATCATCCCCACCTTTTAGCCACACAGTGGGGAGGGGGTCCGTTCATGCTGAGCTGTTCACATTTGGCTGGCAGGGATCTTCCCTGATATTAGTCACGTGGTGGGAGGAGGGGTGAAGTGATCATCCCAGAGAACTGGCTGGGGTTTAGTTGGGTTTGTGTAACACGTTAACCCAAAAACCGCAGCCCCTCTTTTTAAATGGCCAACCCAATGGGTGCTTGGTATGGGAAAGGAGGGCCCTGCTGTTTGAAACCATTCCCACATGTTATGAAGGTTGAAGAAGCCGAAAGACTGTGGCTTACCATGGCTGTCTGCAAGCCAAATTCTGTTGCCTGGCCCTGCATGTGTGATCTCTCACACCAAACTGGCAGGCCCTCAATATAAGAGGCAAAATGTGACCTGGTACCGAAAGCACATGTGCCATGTAATGTTAACAGCTTGGTTCACCATGAAAGAGTCTACCCATTGTTCTCTAAAATGTGTCTTTTTAAATACTACTCTCCCTCTCCCCCCCCCCCCCGCAGCTGCAAATGTTTCAATGCTCCCATCATCTCTGTCCCAGAGGCTAGCACAGATAAGAAGGCGAAAAAAAACCCGCACTCGCAATGAAATGTTGTCTGAGCTCATGCAGCCCTCCCGCACTGAAAGAGCTCAGCAGAATATGGGGAGGCAAACAATGGCAGAGTCCAGGAAAGCAGAAAATGAACGTGAGGACAGGAGGGACGAGCAAGATGAGAGGTTGCGGCAGCGTGATGAGGAGGCAGGATGCAATGCTGAGGCTACTGGGAGATCAAACCGATATGCTCCGGTGTCTGGTGGAGCTGCAGGAAAGGTAACAGAAGCACAGACTGCTGCTGCAGCCCCTGTGTAACTGCCCGCACTCCTCCCCAATTTCCATAGCCTCCTCACCCAGATGCCCAAGAACACGGGGGGGGGAGGGGGGGGGCGGCGGATCCGGTCACCCAACCACTCCACCCCAGAGGGCTGCCCAAGCAACAGAAGGCTGGCATTCAATAAGTTTTGAAGTGCAGTGTGGCCTTTTCCTTTCCTCCTCCACCACCCCTCCCAGGCTATCTTGACAGTTATCCCCCTATTTGTGTGATGAATTAATAAAGAATACATGATTTTGAAACAATGACTTTATTGCCTCTGCATGCAGTGATTGAAGGGGGGAGAGCAGCTGGCTTACAGGGAAGTAGAGTGAACCAAGGGGGTGGGTTTTCATCAAGTAGAAACAAACAAAACTGTCACACCGTAGCCTGGCCAGCCATGAAACCGGCTTTCAAAGCTTCTCTGATGCGCACCGTGCCCTCCTGTGCTCTTCTAAACACCGTGGTGTCTGGCTGCGTGTAATCAGCGGCCAGGTGATTTGCCTCAACTTCCCATCCTGCCATAAACGTCTCCCCTTTACTCACAGATATTGTGGAGCACACAGCAAGCAGCAACAATGGGAATATATTGGTTTTGCTGAGGTTTGAGTCAGTAAACTGCACCAGCGTGCTTTTAAACATCCAAATGAACATTCTACCGCTATTCTGCGCTTGCTCAGCCTATAGTTGAACAGTTCCTGACTACTGTCCAGGTTGCCTGTGCATGGCTTCATGAGCCGTGACACTACGGCGTAGGCTGGATCCCCAAGGATAACTATAGGCATTTCAACATCCCCAACGGTTATTTTCTGGTCTGGGAAGTAAGTCCCTTCCTACAGCTGTTCAAACAGACCAGAGTTCCTCAAGATGCGAGCATCATGTACCTTTCCCGAACATTCCATGTTGATGTTGGTGAAATGTCCCTTCTGATGCAAAACTATGCGGTCCCACCAGTCTGTGGGTGTTTCCCAGGCCCAGAATCCATGTTCCACAGCATGAGCTTGCCCCACTGCCACCAGGATGTCCGAACTGCTGGGGCCCGTACTTTGAGAGAAGTCTGTGTCCATGTCCTCACTCTCATCACTGTGCTGCCATCGCCTCCTCGCCTGCTTTTGCAAGTTCTGATTCTGCACATACTGTGGGATCATGCACAAGATGTTTACAATGCTCATAAACTACTGCGGTGATCTGAGCGGGCTCCATGCTTGCCATGGTATGGTGTCTGCAGGAGCGCAGAGTTGCAGCGGAAGTGGTGGCTGAGACAGATGCCATGAGAATAGATATTTATAGAGAACGACAAGAGGACCTGCGAGGTGGATTCATGAGAGCAGAGTTGCAGCGGAACCGGTAGAGGATGATGGTTAGCACTGCACACGTTACCCAAGGAAGAACACACGTACCCAGGAGCCCATGACAGACAACATGGAGAAATTAGTTATTGAGGCAACAGCAGCAGAAGCAGTGGATGACGACAGTTAGCAGTCCTACTGCACCATCTGCTGAAAGCAGTATGGCGTCCACATGGGAAAAAAAAGGCGTAAAACGATTGTCTGCCATTGTTTTCATGGAGGAAGGGGCGACATGTACCCAAAACCACCTGTGACAATGTTTCTGCCTCATCAGGCATTGGGAGCTTAATCCAGAATTCCAATGGGCGGCAGAGACTGTGGGAATTGGGGGATAGCTACCTAGAGGGCACCGCTCCATAAGTTGATGCTAGCCATGGTAGTGAGGATGCACTCCACCAACTTAATGTGCTTAATGGACATATGCAATTGACTGTATAAAATCGATTTCTAAAAATAGACTTCTATCATATCAACCTAATTTTGTAGTGTAGACATACCCTTAGATTCATAGAAGATTAGGATTGGAAGAGACCTCAGGAGATCATTTAGTACAACTCCCTGTTCAAAGCAGGGCCAACCCCAACTAAATCATCCCAGCCAGGGCTTTCTCAAACCAGGCCTAAGAGACCTCTAAGGATGGAGGTTCCACCACCTCCCTAGGTAACCCATTCCAGTGCTTCACCACCCCCCAGTGAAATATAGTTTTTTCCTAATATCTAACCTTGACCTCCCTCACTTCAAACTGAGACCATTTCTCCTTGTTCTGTCATCTGCCAGCATGGAGAAAACAGCCTAGCTCTATCCTCTTTGGCACCCCGCTTCAGGTGCTATCAAATCCCCCCTCACTTTTCTTGTCTCCAGACTAAATAAGCTCAGTTCCCTCAGCCACTCCTCGTAAATCATGTGCCCCTGCTCCCCAGTTATTTTTGTTGCCTTCTGCTGGATCCCTCCAATTTGTCCACATCCTTTCTGTAGTGGGGGGGCCCAAAACTGGATGCAATACTCCAGATGTGGCCTCACTAGTGCCAGAGGGGAAAAATCACTTCCCTCAATCTGCTGGCAACTCTCCTACTTTTGTAGCAGGCATTACAAGGTATTTACGTGTCAGATATGCTAAACATTCATTTGCCCCTTTGTGCTTTGGCCACCATTCCAGGGGACATGCTTTCATGCTGACGACTCTCCTTTAAAAGATAACGAGTTAATTAAATTTGTGACTGAACTCCTTGGGGGAGAATTGTATGTCCCCGCTCCGTTTTACCCAGTCTGTCATATATTTCATGTTACAGCAGTCTCAGATGATGACCCAGCACACGTAGTTCATTTTACGAACACTTTCACCGTAGTTTTGACATAATGCAAAGAAGGTACCAATGTGAGATTTCTAAAGATAGTTACAGCACTCGACCCAAGATTTAAAAATCTCAAGTTCCTTCCAAAATCTGATTGGGACAGGGTGTGGAGCATGCTTTCAGAAGTCTTAAAAGAGTAATACTCCGATGTAGAAACTACAGAACCCAAACCACCAAAAAAGAAAGATCAACCTTCTGCTGGTGGCATCTGACTCAGGTAATGAAAATGAACTTGCGTCAGTCCACGCTTCTTTGAATTGTTATAGAATAGAACCCATCATCAACATGGATGCATGTGACCTTGCAGCGGGGTGGCTACCCTGCTCCTAAAATAGAAGGGGTTCAAAGCAGCCCTGGAGAGGGCTGTGGCTGGAGAGGGCTGATTGGGGAAGCAGCCACAGCTGGGCAATGCCCCAATCAGGCCCCAGCTGGCCTGTATAAAGAGGCTGTGAGCCAGAGGCCTAAGGAGTGTCTCTCTCCAGACTGGGAGAGAGCAGGGCCTGGCTGCCTAACAGGGTACTGAGGGTGGTGCAGTGCTGGGGAAGGAGCAAGCTGAGCAGGGGTGCTCCAGGCTGGCAATTCCCCAGGCTGTAGGGCCTGGTCCAAGGCCCATAGAGGTACTGGGAGACAGAGGAAGGCAACAAGTCCCAACCCCTTTGCCTATGATGAGTGGCCTTTATCCTGCAGTCTGCCCGAGGGAGAGGGGGCTTGGTGATGACTAGCAGTAGCCCAGACTGAGGCAAGGTGGGGACGGTGGGTTGGGGGTTCCCTGGAAGGGGAGACCCAGAGGTAGAGTGTGGGGGTGCTGCCAGGGGCAGAACCCAGAGAAAAGGCCACTGGGGTCTGTGAGGGACACGGGGGCCAGAGCTGTGCGGATCACCGGCCTGCAGAGGGCACTCTGTGCTGGAAAGAGCTAATTCCCCAATGACCAGCAGGAGGTGCTGCAGGGGTGAGTCTGCTCCTTTACAGACCTGGAATGGTGGTTGAAGCATGAAGGGACATATGAATCTTTAGCACATCTGGCACGTTAATATCTTACAACACCGGCTATGACAGTGCCATGAGGATGCCTGTTCTCAGTGTCAGGGACGTAAACAAGAAGCAGGCAGCATTATCTCCTGCAAATGTAAACAAACTAGTTTGTCTAAGCAAGTAAGACTGAGTGGATTTGCAGGGTCTAAAACTGTACATTTTTATTTTTGAATGCAGGTTTTTTTGGACATAATTCTACATTTGTAAGTTCAACTTTCACGATAAAGAGATTGCACTACAGTACTTTTATTGCAAAATATTTTTTTACAGTGAAAATACTTGTAATCAAAAATACTTACTTTGTATTCTGTGTTGTAAAGTGTAACTGAAATCAATGTATTTGAAAATATAGAAAACATTCAAATATTTAAATAAATTGTATTCTATTATTGTTTAATCACAGGATTAATCTTTTTTAGTGGCTTGACAGTCCTATTTCTTACACCTGCAACTTCTAAAGTTTTATGTAGTCTATCTGGAACAGTACAGAAATTGAAAGCAGATATCAATACATTTTAAAAAAAGTCTTATTTCACAACATGCCAAGTTGAGAAAAGACTTTGCCGGACCAGGACAAATACTTTCAGAACAGTAAGCTTTTCTAAGCCCTAGTTCTGTACCAATAATCAAGAAGAAAACATGCCCATCTTGTGGACCTCTATTTTTATTTCTTATAATCCTTATCTGGCAATTTATGTATCAAACAGAAATTCACATTTATATAACTCTTGGGTTAAACACTGCTTTCTAGCGGTTTATTATAGTAGTTCCAAAAAGTTTACACCATGTTTTCCAGACATAAGACAATGACACTGCCCTTTTAAACCACAAAGTCCAGTCCTGCAACCACTTCCCAAAGAATATAGTATTTGCAATCTTGATGTAGTCCCACTTCCATCAATGGCCTTATTCAGGATATTAAGTATTACACTTGGTAATAAGTGTAATTGAGGTTGGTCTGAGTCCACAGTGAAGCATGGACAGAAATTTCACACCATTGTTAACGCTAATGGCTTGTAAATACAGTTGCATTATTTTAGTTCAAGGTGTGATTTTAACTCGATTTGGTTATAACGGTGCAATACTGAATGCAAACATTAATGGATTTAGTTAAACTAGTGAAAGCTCCTGTGTGGACACTTGTGTCAGTTTATTCCTAGGTTTATCTGTTTAGCTTGCATCTAAGTTACAGGTGCAAGGTAAACTCAAAGTGAGGTTTAAGCTGAAATAAACTTATTCACACCATAGTTTGCACCTGTTTAACTCAATCACAGTTTAATCCAATTTGATTTCTCTCTCAGAAATTGAGATTGGAAAAAGCTAAATCAAAAGTAAGGGCTTAAGTCAATTGGGAAAAGGTTTAACTGAAATCAATATAAAAGTGTTTACACAGAGATTTAACTAAACTGATGTAAATTTGTATGAAGACAAGGCCTGGGGCTGCTCAATTTAAACCATGTTCATTTGCACCTTATGTTGACACCGGTTACCACCAACGCGTAAGTTAACTAGTGTATACAATTTGTTCTAGGTTAGATTATACCTGCTCATAGTACTACATTGTAAGCTCTTTGGGAAAGAGCCCCTGTATTTGTCTGGTATATGTAATGTTGCCTGAAGTATTATTATGAACCTAAGGACAGACTGTTAGGAAGCAGGGCACAAACCCCCCAAGATGGCTTGGTGAAATCTAATTACAGAACTCACAACCACAATCAAGCATGAACTCTTCAGGTAGTATAAACAACCTAAACGTGGAGTCACAGACTCCAATCTATCTTGCCACCCAGGTGAGTATACCTTTGTGACAGATGGTCTCTTTCACCAAGAATCACAGCAATATTCAGGTTACTTCCTGTCACAAAGGACCAGTCACTCATCCCAGGTCAGTTGCACCCTAGATCTCACACCAAAAACAATTCTTGAAATCAGTCCTATAATAAACTATATACAGATTTATTAAATAGAAAAACAAAATTAGAGCGTTATTTACAAGGTTAAGGCAGGTAACAGATACACATACATACAAAATGAGTTCAAATCTTAAGTTTCAAAAGATAAAAAAGAAGTTTCTATACAACCAAACTATATATTCTCTAGATCTAACCCATGCTAAGCAGCTGGGGATCTTTTGCTTATGCCAAGGAAACCCTTGCCCCCACCCCGCCCCCCAGAGTCCAAGCAGCATAGAGATAAGTTCCTTCTTGTTGGGGGGTTTTAATCCCCCTCTGGCCATGTGATCTGAGCCGCAAACTCAGCTGATGGAAGGATGTTCATGATGGAATGTTCATGAGTGGGACATTAGAACAACAAAGTCTTCTGTCCTCTAACATTCCACAATACCGTGTCTGGTGTTGATGGACCTTTTCCATTGAGAAGGACATAAATTCTGTTGTACATCAACACTTGACACGAATGTCTCTCTCATCTGGTGATTTACATAGGGCTTATCTACACTTAAAATGCTACGGCAGCATGGGTAGTTCATTTACCTGAGAGGTGGTAGCTAGGAACAATTCTTCTGTCGACATAGGCCTACAAGGGGACTTAGGTCAGTTTAACTACATTGGGGTGTGGATTTTTCAAATTGAGGGCTGGTCTACACAAGGAACTTATAGAGGTATATACCACATCACTCAGGAGTCTGAAAAATCCACACTCCTGAGAGATATAGCTATGGCAACAGAACCCCAGCGCAGACAATGCTAGGTCTACGTAATTCTTCCATTCACCTAGCTACTGCCTGTCAGGGAAATCAATTACCTATGCCAATGGGAGAACCCCTGCCATCAGTGTAAGCAGTGTCTACACTGAAGTGCTAGAGCAATGCAGCTGCGGCAGTTAAAGTGTAGACATCCATAAATTTTAAAGGCAAGACTGCAGGTTATTCCACTCTACACTAGGGTAACTAGATGTCCCAATTTTATAGGGACATCTAGTCTTGATATTTGGGGCCTTTTCTTGTATTTGGGGCCTTATTACCCCCCACCCCCTTCACTGTCATCCCAATTTTTCACATTGCCTACCTGGTCACCCTATTCTACACCGGCTGTATTACACTATAGTGTAGTCTAGAACCTCTGAAATCTTAATGAGTAAACTTGGTCTCTACAATTCTTACGCTTGGTTCCAAGGAGAGGAATTCTTTAAAAAAAACCACACACCTGAAACAAGCTTAATTACCATTTTTTGGTAGTGTTAACCAAAATTCTTCATTTCAATAACATTTAAAAATACCTCTGCCACTTCACTCAGGCCTTCTCTACACTACAAAAATAAGTCAACTTAAGTGAAATCTATGTACAGCCACTGAAGTAATTAAAGCAGTGAAAATGCTATGCTCCTTCTATCGGCAGTGAGCATCCTCACCAGGAGGATTTCCACCAACTGAAGTGGTGTACTGACAGAGGCCCCTCTACCCGGGGCTGATAGCCTGAGCTGTGAGACTGGTGTGGGACTCACAGCTGGAGCTCTCCTACCCCCGGGGCTAATAGCCTGGACTGTGAGCCCTGTGGGCTTCTGCTGTGAGTCCTATGCCGGGCTGACAGCCAACAGACCAAGTAAGTAATGCAATGTCTACATGGACACTATTACCCTAACTACAGGGGCCTAAACTGTATGCCTCTTGCAGAGGGGGAGTTAAGTTGATGTATTGGGGGGGGGGGGGGACTTACGTTGGCAAGAGACCCATTGTAGCACAGACACTTCCAGAGTTCGGTTGACATAAACTGCCTTATGTCAACCTAACTCTGTAATGTAGACCAGGCCTCAGTAATGACTGAGATTAAAACAGAAAAATACATTCAGTGAAACTGACTGTTTTCTCTTGCTCATATGCTAGCACAGGGACGGCCAACCTGTGGCTCCGGAGCCGCATGCGGCTCTTCAGAAGTTAATATGCGGCTCTTTGCATAGGTGCCGACTCTGGGGCTGGAGCTAGAGGCTCTAACTTTTCAATGTGCCAGGGGTGCTCACTGCTCAATCCCAGCTCTGCCCCAGGTCCTGACCCAACTCCACCCCTTCCCCCAAGGCTCCTGCTGCTTCCCATGAGCCTGCCATGCCCTTGCTCCTCCCTCTTTGCCCCCAGAGCCTCCGACATGCTGTGAAACAGCTGACTATGGTGAGTGGGAGGCACTGATCAGTGGGGCTGCTGGCGAGCAGGAGGCACTGAGGGCGGAAGCTGATGGTGGGGCCGCTGACATATTACTGCGGCTCTTTGGCAATGTACATTGGTAAATTGTGGCTCCTTCTTAGGCTCAAGTTGCCAACCCCTACATTAGCATAACAGGAAAGTCTACCATATTGAGGTTGCAGGAACAAACCATCCTGATGTGTAGAAAGAATAGTAAATATGGCAGGCGACCAGCCTGGCTTGACAGTGAAATCCTTGTGGATCTTAAGCACAAAAAAGAAGCTTACAAGAACTGGAAGATTGGACAAATGACCAAGGAGGAGTATAAAAATATTGCTTAGACATGCAGGAGTCAAATCAGGAAGGCCAAATCACACTTGGAGTTGCAGCTAGCAAGGAATGTTAAGAGTAACAAGAAAGGTTTCTACAGGTATGTTAGCAAAAAGGTGGTGGTCAAGGAAAGTGTGGGCCCCTTACTGAATGGGGGAGGCAACCGACTGACAGAGGATGTGGAAAAAGCTAATGTACTCAATGCTTTTTTTGCTCATCCTCACGAACAAGGTCAGCTCCCAGACTACTGTAATGAGCAGCACAGTATGGGGAGGAAGTGACCAGCCCTCTGTGGAGAAAAGTTGTTTAGGCCTATTTAGAAAAGCTCGACGAGCACAAGTCCATGCACTGCATCCGAGGGTGCTAAAGGAGTTTGTGATTGCAGAGCCATTGGCTCTAGAAAAATCATGGAGCAGGTCCGCAAGGAATCAATTTTGAAGCACTTGAAGGAGAGAAAAGTGATCAGGAACAGTCAGCATGGATTCACTAAGGGTAAGTCATGCCTGACTAACCTAATTGCCTTCTATGACGAGATAACTGGCTCTGTGGATGAGGGGAAAGCAGTGGACATGTTATTCCTTGACTTTAGCAAAGCTTTTGATACGGTCTCCCACAGTATTCTTGCCAGCAAGTTAAAGAAGTATGGGCTGGATGAATGGATTATAAGGTGGACAGAAATCTAGCTAGATTGTCGGGCTCAACGGGTAGTGATCAATGGCTTCAGGTCTAGTTGGCAGCCGGTATCAAGTGGAGTGCCCCAAGGGTCGGTCCTGGAGCTGGTTTTGTTCAATATCTTCATTAATGATCTGGAGGATGGTGTGGATTGCACTCTCAGCAAGTTTGCAGATGACACTAAACTGGGAGGAGTGGTAAATATGCTGGAGGGTAGGGATAGGATACAGAGGGACCTAGACAAATTAGAGGATTGGGTCAAAAGAAATCAGATGAGGTTCAACAAGGACAAGTGCGGAGTCCTACACTTAGGACAGAAGAATCCCATGTACTGCTACAGAATAGGGACCGAGTGTCTAGGCAGCAGTTCTGAGGAAAAGGACCAAGGGGTTACAGTGGACAAGAAGCTGGATATGAGTCAGTGTGCCCTTGTTGCCAAGAAGGCCAATGGCATTTTGGGCTGTATAAGTAGGGGCATTGCCAGCAGATTGTGGGACGTGACCATTCCCCTCTATTTGGCATTGGTGAGAACTACTGTGTCCAGTTTTGGGCCCCACACCACAGACGGATGGGGAAAAGTTGGAAAACGTCCAGCAGAGGGCAACAAAAATGATTAGGGGGGCTGGAGCACATGACTTATGAGGAGAGGCTGAGGGAACTGGGATTGTTTAGTCTGCAGAAGAGAAGAACGATGGGGGATTTGATAACTGCTTTCAACTACCTGAAAGAGGATGGATCTAGATTGTTCTCAGTGGTAGCAGATGACAGAATGAGGAGTAATGGTCTAAAGTTGCAGTGGGGGAGGTTTAGCTTGGATATTAGGAAAAACTTTCACTTGGGGGGTGGTGAAGCACTGGAATGGGTTACCTAGGGAGGTGATGGAATCTCCTTCCTTAGAGTTTAAGGTCAGGCTTGACAAAGCCCTGGCTGGGATGATTTATTTGGGGATTGGTCCTGCTTTGAGCAGGCGGTTGGACTAGGATGACCTCCTGAGGTCCCTTCCAACTCTGATATTCTAGGATTCTAGGATCTGTGCTTACCAGAAAGTTTCCTCTCATTGAATAAGGTCTGAAGTTCCATTACAATGGGTACTACAGCCTGCCGGAAGCTTGGGGGAAGAACCAGATCAGTCAGTGACTGGCAACAGAGGATTGTCCAGCTCCCCACAAGTTTCCTCCAGTTGACACAGTTCCACAGACAGGATAATTGGTTTTTACTTCCTAAGATTAGACTGTTGAATAGACTGAGAAAAGAGCCAGATTCCTCAAATTGCACAGACATTCTTTTTACCAAAAACAACCCAAGTTCAGGAGGCTGGGCATTTTCCTGTTGCCTGTGACTGATCGGTCTGGTTCCGAACCCAAGCTGTAAGCAGACAAGTACTCATTCTAATGAAACTTAGAATAATTAAGAGTGCTGCTTTGTGGCTATTTCCAGCATTTCAGGAAATTACTTAGTAAAAAACAAGCCTTTGCATTTTAAAAAAAACCAAACAATAAAAATAATATCTGGAAATATTTTGTTCAATTTAGTTTCGAACTGTCCCCCCACCTCCAACCCACCTGTAAGGAAAACTTCACTTTAGGTCTGAACACTTGGAGTATCCTTAATATGACTAAGACTTAGGGCCATATCTAATGTCTTGACTGCCCACCTCCACAAAATTTCACAGTAATGCAATGCCTCATGATACTTTTGCTGCTAATGCATTTTTAGTGAAGTTAAGCAGAGCCAGTTCTTGAAAGACAGCACAACATTTAACCAAAATCACCTATTACTATGGGAAAACACTTATTACTCACTGGAAAGGCCTAAATGAACTCTATTCCTAAATAAATGTAAGATCGTTTTGATTTCATAGGAAAGTCCTCCAGAGTCTATACAGATTTTACAAAAAACTCAAAGACAATTTTGTTGCCTTCCAAAGTTTAAAAAAACAAATAAAAGAAGTAGTCACCACCTGTAATATTTTGCTGTGCTGAAGAGGTAGCCAGCAGAGGGCACGCACAGATTATTTCCGCAACTGTGCTTGTGCATTGATGCTCAAGATGAGATATGCAGTATCACAACATTAAATATTGTAGGAGTAAAACTAAATGTCCTAAGGACTCGCCAACTTCTAAAACAGTTCAAAACTCTACTGACCTTCAGGGGACAATGCAAGGCACATCTTATGAGGGCTGCTCAAGATGCAGATATTTCTGGGACGATATTAGGGAAAAGATAGTGAATATGGTTTATTTTTATGCTGCCTGTTTAGTATTTTAAAATTTTATTTATTGTATGTTTAAGTATTTTGTCAGATATCTAGAGTGTTCAGGGAGGCATTTTGTATTTTATAAAACTAAAAATATCTATTCTACTGCAAAGACACGTTTGTGTGTCACAAGAGACAGAAGGCAATATGGGAATGCTCTCTGCTGGACAGCAATAAGAAACACTTGGCAGTTTTCAGTGGTTTCCATCTGAAGTGAGTATCCAAATAAAAGATGCGGAAATGGAGAAAGATGTTAAGTAACTTGCCCAAGGTCAGAGAGGAAAGTAATAATGGAATTTGCAAGACAAACCAGGAGTCCTAACACCTAATATCTGCTCAAACCGCTCTCCCTGGAAGTTCAGACATTTATTTATTTTAGGGCTGTCAATTAATCGCAGTTAACTCACATGATTAACTCAAAAAAATTAATCAGTTTTAACTGTGCTGTTAAACAGAATACCAATTGAAATTTATTAAATATTTTTGGATGTTTTTCTACATTTTCAATTTCAATTTACAACAGAACACGAAGTGTACAGTGCTCACTATTTTTTATTACAAAAATTTGCAGTGTAAACATGACAAAAGAAATAGTATTTTTCAATTCACCTCGTATAAGTACAGTAGGACACACTATTGTGAAAATGCAACTTACAAAAAGTAAAACTTTAGAGCCTACAAGTCCACTCAGTCCTACTTCTTGTTCAGTTAAGAGAAACAAGTTTGCCTACGTTTACAGAAGATAATGCTGCCCCCTTCTTATTTACAATGTCACCTGAAAATGAGAACAGATGTTCACATGGCACTGTTGTAGCCAGTATTGCTACATATTTGTGTGTCAGGTATGCTAAACATTTGTATGCCCCTTCATGCTTTGGCCACCATTCCAGAAGACATGCTTCTATGCCGATGATGCTCGTTAAAAAAAATACAATTAAATTTTTGACTGAACTTCTTGGGGGAGAGTTGTAAGTTGCCTGCTCTGTTTTACCTGCATTCTGTCATACATTTTTTGTGTTATGGCAGTCTCGGATGATGACCCAGCACATACTGTTCGATTTAACACCACTTTCACTGCAGATCTGACAAAATGCAAAGAAGGTACCAATGTGAGGTTTCTAAAGATACCCACAACACAGGTTATACCCACAGGTTTAAGAATCTGAAGTGGCTTCCAAAATCTGAGTGGGACGAGATGTGGAGCATGTTTTCAGAAGTCTTAAAAGAGCAACAGTCTGATGCGGAAATTATAGAACCCAAACTCTCAAAAAAGAAAAAATAAATCTTTTGTTGGTCGCATCTGACTTAGATGATGAAAATGAATGTCTGCCAGTCTGCACTGCTATGGATTGTTATCGAGCAGAACCCATCATCAGCATGGAAGCATGTCCTCTGGAATGGTGGGCAAAGAAGAAGAGACATGTGAATCTTTAGCGCATCTGGCACGTTAATATCCTGTGATGCCAGCTACAATAGTGCTATGCAAATACCTGTTCTCACTTTCAGGTGACATTGTAAACAAGAAGCGGGCAGCATTATCTCCTGCAATTGGCTGAACAAGAAGTAGGACTGAGTGGACTTGTAGGCTCTAAAGTTTTACACGGTTTTATTTTTGAGTGCAGTTATTTTTTTGTACATAATTCTATATTTGTAAGTTCAATTTTCATGATAAAGAGATTGCACTATGGTACTTGTATTAATAGTATTTTTCAAATCATCTTTTATAGTGCAAATATTTGTAATAAAAATATAAAGTGAACACTGTACTTTTAATTATGTTGTAATTGAAATATATTTGAAAATGTACAAAAACATCCAAAAATATTTAAATAAATGGTATTCTATTATTGTTTAACAGAGCGATAAATCATGCAATTAATTTTTTTAATCACTTGACAGCCCTAATTTATTTGCATTACAGTAGTGCCCCGAGGCCTCAAGAGAAGTTGGGGCTCTACAGTGGGAGGCACTCTACATACAACAATAGTCCCAGCCCCAAAGAATTGACAATCTGGACAGACAAAACAACGGGCAGTGAAAAGGGAGTGTTGTCTGTTTTACAGATAGGGAACAGAAGCAAATAAATGCCTGGTCCTACAGCATGGAGAAATTCTGTGCAAGAGCCAGAAATTGAACCAATGGTCTTTTGAGATCCAGTCCAGTGTTAACCACAAGATTACTTTTTATTAAAGGAAAATACTCTTGGACAGGGGAATAATTAAAAAAAATTCTTCTAAATAAAAAGCTAAATTGGAGGAGTTTGGTTTTTTTAAAATCAAAGTGTGGTGCAGGATTTCATCAAAAACTTACCCCAAATGGGCCATTCCTGACACCCAAAAAATGCAGAATGAGGTCCTGCAAGGGATGCCTAATTGCAGGATGGCAGCATGTTGCACGGTCATGAAGGAAACCTCCATTTAAATTGGAATTTGGAGAAATCTCAGTTTTCATGCTGGGAGGATTCCACGAGTGACACGTCAGCACTTAAAAAGCCTACTGCAATAACTCACCCCATTTCCACTTTACTCAATATTTCTAGGTCAAGTTGTCTTCTGTAATCTCAAGTGTTTCTCCAGTAATGAGTTTTTATTGTCCTCCCACTTATTAAAATGTGTGTGTTAACATCTTCACCTCAAGTACTATAATAAACAAGGAGAAAATGATCTAGATTTTCACCTGCTCCCTCAGCTGTCCACAGCTTCCTTTTGGATTTACATTTAACAAATTGGATAGAGAATTTTCAAATAGAGAAGGAAAAACAGGTAGAGTTGCAAAAACAGGAAGCCTACCAATTCTGAAAAAAATGTTATGAAGGAGAGGAAAGCAGAGAAATATGTATGTGCTATATGAAGTTTTGGTAGGTTATGAATAAGTGTAAGCATAATTAACTAGCTGAAAATGTCACTCAAAAAACATATGTATTGAAGGGACATGATGGCTCAAGGAATTAGAAAGGTGTTAGAGCACATCACCTCTAGGGGCTGGTCTACACAGTTTGAACGTTGATTCAGAAATGGATGTATTTAAATCAGTGCAAACCTCTTATATGAGCACATTTCAGATTAGCTTAAGTTAGGGGGAAACAGTTTAACAGATACAGTGTACTCAGACGAACGTAAGACTCTCCACGTAAGGGGTCTGCACCAGATCAGCTTCTAAATCAATTTGTTAAATTACTGCAATTTGTGTGGTTAGACAAGCCCTAGGCTACAGGTGTGAGAACAGCTCAAATAGGCAGTGACCAAAAGCCATCATCATCCGATAGCTGAAGTGGTGCAAGCGACTTTACTTGCTGCCATAACACACCCTGGCATCAGAGTATCACATCACATCACAGGGACTCTTCTGCTCAAGCACCCATCAAGTTCTGCCACGGTCCTCTTCTGGCCGACTCAACCTTCTGGCCAGGTCTCATGCTTAAAGTTCAGTCCCATATTGGGGTAACAGAAGTCTAATTAAACCGCCAAACCAAACATACAAACCAAACCATGTCTTGGACCAGACAGGTTTCCTACTGCTTCCCCTCCCTGGGGACTCCAGCAGTGTCTTTCTGACAATTCTCTTAAGTAATTTTTAGTATGGTGACCAGAAGCTGTATGGTAACCCCCTTAGTTCTGCCCTCTCATGCAGAAATGCAGTTAATTATGGCACAGATGGGGGTGATTGAACAGGCCTGGGTTTGCCCCATGCCTCCCAGCCCTTAAAGGTCAGACCACCCTGTTAAATGTGGCCTATGTGAAATAAGTTAGATGTATGTCCACTGATATCCTATGTCACAAAGCCATCTCCAGAACCACCATCACAGTGGCAGAGAAGCCATGAACAAAATAAGATTCATATTTAGGGATGACAGTAACCAGCCTGGTGAAGTCTGTGCTACCCAGAGCATGCTACACCATTTCAGTGGAGAGAGTTTCAGAAGTAAAACTACTTCTTGCGATTTGATCATTTTTCTCATGAAGATGATTAAGATCTTCAGTGATAAAGAGCTCACAGGCAGTCAGCACATAAAACAAGCTACCCTTGGTATAGTGTTCAGTTCCAACACATTACCAGTTGGATTAACCACCACCACCAGTATGGCTGCTCCCAGCAGGTCCCTACTCTTGTGGGCAAAATTAGGAGTCTGTGTCAAAAGTGAAACAGCAACCTTAACAAGATGGCCAATGGGATGTGAGAGGTCCTTTCTGTACATAAGCACCTTGTTCCCCCTCCTGGAGGACAAAGACCCAAAGAAGAATTTTCAAGCTCCAGAAGCACCTCTTTAAACATTAGCCACAGAAAATACATGGATTATGGACAATCCTGCAGGAACTCCCTGACCTTCCCACCTACTCTCTAAGGGGGCATAGGGTAGGTATCTTCTACTCTACTTGGACCTACTCTGATTTCAATACCAGATACTATTCAAAAAACAAGAAATCCATTAAAAATGTATTCAGTTAAAGTTGAAGCTGAAGGAGTGACAGAAAACACACCAAATCCCAAAAGTTGCACCACAGAAATCCAACGCTTCTTTGCTGCTGGAACTATGAACAGTATTTTTACTGTAAGTATGGTGTTATTTTTTAAAAAGGGGAAAATTGGGTTTATTTTGACTTTATTACATGTAAAGGCCCAAGAGGTTTTTTTAATTTTTTTTTAAAAGTGTAAGTGTGCCCACAGTTGCCGTTTTTTGGGGTTTTTTTTAATACTAACAATTCTAATCTTCTTCACTCTCCAAGACAATGGTGATCAGAAAAGAAACTAAATGTTATCATAAGACTACAAATTTGTGGGCATGGGATGTTACTCCGACTCTTGTTAACTCATTTAATTTTAGTGCCCAATGAAAAATTAGGATAAAATGCTCGTTAATGTTTATCACCACCAAGAAGTGTGCCAACAAAAGCAAGACAGACCAGGACTTGACATGCCTGACATATGGGGCAAAAACCAAGCTGTGGGGTGGGGGTGGGCCCACGGGGGACGGGACACAACAACAAAAAACCCCAAAAAAACACCCCCCCACAGCTTTTAGACTCACACAGCTAAAAATAACATCCAATTTTTAAGAAGCCTCAGAGGTCACCATTAAAGGACAGAAAGAAGCTATTCATTTTCAAAATCGGTACTTTATTCCCTGGCATTATCCTCACTGAAAAGTCCTTTAAAGGAAGTAAAAATGACTCTTGGTAAACTATTTCTTAAGTTTTTGTCAATAACAACCACCAAGTTAAATGATTTTAGGCCAATCATGTTACAGCCTAGGTGACCCAGAAGTCTTCTACCATCCGGATAGGCATACAGTTCAGTTGGTTTAAAGACTTTGGTTCCATCCATATGAGCTAGTTTAGCTCTAATTGAGGGCTTGTCTTCACTTAAAACGCTACAACAGCATAGCTGCATTGCTGTAGTGCTTCAGTGTAGGCACTACCTACATCGATGGGAGGGGTTCTCCCTTCGCCTTAGGTAATGCAGCCCTCCAAGAAGCGGTAGGCAGGTTGATGGAAGAATTCTTCTGTAGACCTACTGTTGTCTACACAGGGAATTAAGGCAGCTTAACTACACAGCTCAGGCATGTGGATTCTTCCCACCCTTGACCAACACAGTTAAACTGACCTAATTTTCTAGTGCAGACCAGAACTCAGATTGTTTATTGGAGGGCCAGGTAAGTATTTAGGCCTGCTCTATTCTGGAAAGTTAGCTTGGCACAACTAAGTCACTCAGGGAAAAATCCACACCCTTGAGCGGCATAGTTAAGCCAACTTAAGTCCCCATGTAGACGACACTAAGTCAACAAAATAATTCTTTCGTTGACCTACCTATCACCTCGCAAGGAGGTGGATGAGCTATGCCAATGGGAGAATCCCTCCCGTTGGCACAGGTAGGGTCTACACTGAAGAGGTTCAGCGGCACAGTTGTGTCGCCGTCCACACTCAAAACAGTATAAACCCTTAGATTGTTTAAACACAGCTCAAGCACTGATCCTTGATTTGGTTGTAACCCAAAGTGGATTTGGCCCTAGATATACTAGATGAGAGTTTTGACTTTTTGTTTTTGGACTAGGTTAATAGTAGTGAAATGAGTCGTAAGTGTCCCATTTACCGTCGATTTGCCATGGAGATAGGGGATCCAGTATAACACTATTCTATTCAGGCTATCACCAGATGTGCTGCAGCGGCACAGCTGAATTGGTACAGCTGCACTGCTGCAGTGTTGTATGTTTAGACATGGGACTTAAGGTCACTGGAACTGTGTTATCAGGTCACCTAGTAACTACTGTAAATGGTCCTAAACATAATATTAATCCTGCAAATACTTCAATATGTACATGTGTGCAGTCCTATTGATTGCAATGGAACTACTCATGTGAGTAAAACTGATCAAAGCCAGTGGTAATTGTAATTAGGCTTCAGAATTAACATCGCATTGAGAAAAATGGGGATATTTACACTCTGCTAAGGTCTACGTAAATCTTTGGTGCCTTGTTTGCATGGGTGCTCACAACAATGAAACTTTAGAGAAATAAGCCTAGAATAGAAAAGGGCATTAGGACAAGGGTGAATCAGTTTACATTTGAAGGTTTTCACAACCAAAACAGCTAAAATGAAACTCTGCTAGAAAGACCCTAATCTTTGGAATTAGCAGGCCTTTTGCTACTGCTGATCACAAAAGACAGAAAAGTCCTATGTGATGGCAAGAACTACATCCTTAATTCAGTGCCATGAGAACCTTTTTATTTAAAAAACCACACAAAAACCCACAAAAAAACAAAAAGAAACCCCCCCAACCTATTCATTAACCAAAACATCCATCTCATTTCTCTACTGCTTTTCTTCTTTGAAAGGGGATCTTGGGGCTTGTCTACACAGGAAAGTTATATCGTGTTTGCTAAGGCATGATTTAATCTGCTGCAGTTATACCACTGTAACTCCTTGTGTGGACACTTTTTCAAGTATGAGAGCAGCTTTTTTCAGTTTAGCTTAAACTGCTTTGAAAGCAACAAACTAAACTGAAAAAAGAAAAAAAAGTCACTCCTACTGAAAAAAGGGTGCACATAGGGAGTTTTAATGATGTAACAATATAACTGGTAAAAAACTTACCCGTGTAGACACGCCCTTATCTAGGTCTTAAAATCCCCAGTTTCCAATTCTTAATAAACTGGAAACTTCACTTCTTGCAATTAAAATTTTATCTACACTATGCCAAATAAGCAACTTTCCGCTCTCTTTTTTTTTTTAAAGCCATCTGTGGTCACAGATATAGCCATATGGTATTATGCTAATACTTTACACTTAGCAAGTTCAGTGCATTGTTGATGCTGGATGAGTCTTATTTAATATTAGGCACCCCGTTATATTTATATATGCTATTTGTGCAAAACAATACTCTGGTAATCATCCAGGGCAAGTAAAAATGTAATTTATCATCCTTCATAATGAAGACAGGCAAGTAGATTGTGTACCAAATCTGAAAATTTCCATGACTGATCAATGCTTTAGGATTCTGCCTTTGATTTTTAGACGCTTAGACTTTTCCAATATAATGCCTTACTGCTATTCTCATTCCACTTTAGTTTAAATTTGTTGACCCCACAATTATGAACATTCACCAAATTCTTAGAAGTCACAAAGCTGAAGTTTTAGGGGGATTTCTGAAAATATATTTTAAATGTTTACAACCCAAGAGATAATCACACTCCAGTACTAATTCCAGACTGAGAAATGCATAGACAGATCACTGTGCTCCAATTAAGTCAACAGGTGGTCTGCCTGTGTGGTTCTCAGGGCAGGATCAGGGCCTATATTCCATATTCACTTAAGTATTCTATAGCGTTTCACACTGAACAAGGACACTATCTGAATTTTTAGACTGATCCACTGAAGTGTTGGTCCCTCATTTTCTGATTTTCACATTAAATAGGAATACTGCCTAAACAAAAAATATTTTTAATATCAATTTTAGACAAGTTATACCTGACTCCCCCTAGAGCTCAAACAGATTCTTAGTCTTAGAAATATGCAATAACACAACACAAGTTGCCTGATGGAGCTCAGTGATAAACAAATCTGCACCCCCTCTTCCAAAGGTAAAAACAAAACAATATACCAACTAAACAGAGGACTAAATATTATTAGCACCCAGGCATCCTCCTCCTCCAGGAAAAGCCTCCAACAACAATTTAGTTCTATACGAATACAATTCTGTAGTGTAAGATGTCTCTAAACACCGCAAGGAAATAACAGACCTCATCCATATTGGAATGTTCAAATAACCAAGCAAACTTTTACATATCTCGGGTTTTATAAAAAGAATAAAACACCACCGAATTTGGATTTAAGTTATTTGACGGCGTCTCTTTTAGTGGCCTCTGCACTATTTGGTATAGGCTTAATTTTCAAGAGAAGAAAAAAAACTTACCATATTCCACATATCAGGCTGTTGCTGAGTTTCAGATGAATGCTCCCAGCCTGCATAGTTGTCCTCTACATATATTTTAAAATCCATCACCAGCGAAATGTCAATCCATGAGGAAGATGTAATGAAGGCATAAAAAAAATACAAAAGTGGTGACAACAGCTTTTGCTGCAACCCCACATAGTGAAGTGAAAAGTTTTTTTTAAATCTCCCCCAGCAATTTTTAGTAATAACAAAAGCACCTAAAGCAGCACAGGAAAATGCTGCACTCTAGGGGGTCAATGAAGTCAAAAGTACCTGCAGAAGAAAAACTCTTAATTCAGATCATGCCATGAATCTAAGGAGAAAGACAGATAACATCTTAATTCTACACAGGTATTCGTATTGGAATGACAGGACCAAATCCTACAAGGTGCTGATTAATCTTCAGCACTTTGCAGGATTTGTTCTCACTGACTAGTCTTTGAAATACAACTTTCAGTTAAAAGTTTTCCAATTGCCTTCATGTTTGGCTTGATCAACCTGCTGCTTCCAGTAACCTGACAGTCAGAACAAAGTTATTCTTAAAAAGACAGAGATGGGCATCAAATATACAAATAAATGGAAAGGAGTACTTGTGGCACCTCAGAGACTAACCAATTTATTTGAGCATAAGCTTTTGTGAGCTACAGCTCACTTCATCGGAAGCTTATGCTCAAATAAATTGGATAGTCTCTAAGGTGCCACAAGTACTCCTTTTCTTTTTGCGAATACAGACTAACATGGCTGTTACTCTGAAATAAAGGGAGCAAAGCAGATATTAGCAGGGATGTTAAGTATACACATTATACAACATGTTGCTGACTTGTTTTTAGACAGTTCATCCAATATAGGAAGCAGTTCCATTTTTCTTTTTACTCTTATAATTTATATAGCAGGTATTTGTTTTAGCAACCATAGGGATAAAAATCATGCATCAGCTGGTACTGCAGGGAAACCAAACTATTCACTATCAGTGATTCAAAACATTTTCCTAACACCATAATCTTTATAAACAGAAGTCCCTGAAATATTTCCATCAATATTTTATCAAACCCCCAAGTCTTGCAGTTTCAGATATTCCAAAGAAAAGAAACTGAACAGTAACTTCCTATTTCATAGTGAAGACACCAGATACTGGTTTCTGTACTGATTTTATGTTGTTAGCACTCCCTTCCTCCACAAAACAGTAAAGACAGCATGATTGCCATCTGTAAGATCAAATTTCAAGGTAACTTTTAAAATGGTAAGAAAAATAATACATGGATGGTATTCATGTAGCCATTTTATTTAGTTTGATACATTCATTTAAAATAAGATTCTGTATGGATATGTAACAGAGAGACCAGTGTCTATACATGCCACTGCCTTCTGCTGGTTGCAGTCAGAACTGATTTATCATAGGCACCATACTGCAAACAGAATTTCTTTAGCTCAAGTAGAAGGGTCCTTTGGTTTTGAAGAAGGGAAAAAAAAAAACCCACAACCCAGGCAGAGATGCACTCTACCTGTGCTGCCATCATGACACTGAATGACTATGATGTGCAGAGGCATGGAGACAAAATGGCTGTGAATTTGTTACAATAAGGTCGTTTTTATCACTTAAGCTGTAAAGAGCGTAACATTTAAAAATTAGAGAATAAGAGCATGGAAGGGGTTAAACTACTAGACTTTGAGAAATAAGTGCAGGCATTGGGGATCAGTGTCTTATGAAGGAGCTGCCTCTGTTCTGGCTTTAGTTTTATCTGCTGCCTTCCCAGCTGGAAGATGGGTAGTGCTGGCAACTGCTCCTCTCTCTGGTAGTTAAGGGAAAAAGCAGAAGCCGCTCTTCAATTGGGGCTTTATTTATTTTTTTAAAAAGATTGAGACGCGAGCAATAAGTGAGATACTCCTAGAACTCTGGCTTCTAGAGCCTCTTGTGAATAAATCCAGCTTTTCGGAAATAAAAGAAAATGCAATTATGAAGCAAGGAAGGGACAAAGGGAGGGGCAGTTAAATCATTAATGAAGAACAACATTAACAGCCTTTCTTAATGTTATACTTAAGAGTCTTTCTTGGTGTAGTGGCTTTTGTTTACGATTATTTTGTTTGCTGTAGAGAGATTTAAAAAACATAATTAGAAGGCCATATTCTGTTCTTGGGTGCATCTTGTAGCATAATTTGGCCCAAAGAATTGTACTTTTGGACAGGCCAATAAAGTGCACTGTTCTCCCAGAGCTTTTCAGGGATTCTTTCACATTTTGTTTTCAGGACTTCCAGTCCAGGCTGGTCGATAATTCCTATGAAAAACTATGAATACTGGAAGATGATAAAGATAACAAAATAAACAGCACCTCAGGGGACCCATAACAGTTCCAAACAAGGACCTCAATAATATAAAGGTTCATAACAACTTTACCATAGAGCTTAGACACAGATGAAAAGAATTATTCCTATTAAATAGAAAGTTGCAAGATCTTGCACTTACCTGCAGTCCATGTTTTTGTTTGTTTTTTCTCCTCTATAGAGTTCACCATGTCTCAAAAAGACACACAAATGAACTTATCACCAATAAAAGCTACTGGCACCCAATTTAATACCACAGAGTATTTTTGATTAGATATAGATTATAGATATATTAAAAAAAAAAGGAAAAAATTTCTTCCTACTGCTCTTATTTACACCACAAAACTTATCCACCCTTTCAGTTCTCACGTCAGCAGCCTCCTCAAAGCCCTTTCCTACCAGCTATCAGATTCAGATGATCATGTAGAAGTAATGCTGTTACTTCTCACCACATTGGCTGGACTACATAACACACATGTAGCATCCATATAGTTGCAGGGCTTGTGCTGTACTGAGCATAAGCAAAGTTCCACAAGAGTTTCAAGAAGTCCCGCACTAACCACCACGTCTTGAGTACTGAATTTTTAATCGAGAGCTGAAAAAACCAAACGTTCTAAGAACTGGCTATGAAGTCAGAACAAATCTAAGCTGATTTACCCTTCTTCACAAACTTTAAGTATTTAAAGTAATCCCATACAGTTCAACTCCCCCTACTCACCGTCTTTATCAGCTGCTCCATGTTAAGTGACAGGACAAGATCAGAAGTCATAGAATAATCAGAGTTGGAAGGGATCTCAGGAGGTCATCTAGTCCAACCGCCTGCTCAAAGCGGGACCAATCCCCAGCTAAATCATCCCAGCCAGGGCTTTGTCAAGTCTGACCTTAAAAAAACTCTAAGGAAGAAGATTCCACCACCTCCCTAGGTAATGCATTCCAATGCTTCACCACCCTCCTAGTGAAAAAGTTTTTCCTAATATCCAACCTAAACCTCCCACACTGCAACTTCAGACCATTACTCCTTGTTCTGTCATCTGCTACCACTGAGAACAGTCTAGATACATCCTCCTTGGAACCCCCTTTCAGGTAGTTGAAAGCAGCTATCAAATCCCCCCTCATTCTTCTCTTCTGCAGACTAAACACCAATTCCCTCAGCCTCTCCTCATAAGTCATGTGTTCCAGTCCCCTAATCATTTTTGTTGCCCTCTGCTGGATGTTTTCCAATTTTTCCATAGCCTTCTTGTAGTGTGGGGCCCAAATCTGGAGGCAGTACTCCAGATGAGGTCTCATCAATGTCAAATAGAGGGGAACGATCACGTCCCTCAATCTGCTGGCAACGCCCTACTTATATAGTCCAAAATGTCATTAGCCTTCTTGGTACAAGAGGGAACACTGTTGACTCCTATCCAGCTTCTCGTCCACTGTAACCCCTAGGTCCTTTTCTGCAGGACTGCTGCCTAGCCATTTGGTCCCTAGTCTGTAGCGGTGCATGGGATTCTTCTGTCCCAAGCGCAGGACTCTGCACTTCAACCTCATCCGATTTCTTTTGGCCCAATCCTCTAATTTGTCGAGGTCCCTCTGTATCCTATCCCCACCCTCTAGCGTATCTACCCCTCCTCCCAGTTTAGTGTCATCTGCAAACTTGCTGAGGGCGCAGTCCATGCCATCCTCCAGATCATTAATGAAGATACTGAACAAAACCGGCCTCAAGACAGAGCCTTGGGGCACTTCATTTGATACCGTCTGCCAACTAGACATGGAGCCATTAATTACTACCCGTTGAGCCCGACGATGTAGCCAGCTTTCTATCTACCTTATAGTCCATTCATCCAGCCCATATTACTTGATGGCAAGAATACTGTGGGAGACCATATCAAAAGCTTTGTTAAAGTCAAAGACCACCACATCCACTGCTTTCCCCTCATTCACAGAGCCAGTTCTCATCATAGAAGGCAATCAGGTTAGTCAGGCATGACTTGCCCTTGGTGAATCCATGCCGACTGTTCCTGCTCACTTTCCTCTCCTTTAACTGCTTCAGAATTGATTCCTTGAGGACCTGCTCCATGATTTTTCCAGGGACCGATGTGAGGCTGACTGGCCTGCAGTTCCCAGGATCATCCTCCTTCCCTCTTTTAAAGATGGGCACTACATTAGCCTTTTTCCAATCATCCGGGACCTCCCCTGATCATCATGAGTTTTCAAAGATAATGGCCAACGGCTCTGCAATCACATCCGCCAACTCCTTTAGCACTCTCGGATGCAGCGCATCCAGCCCCATGGACTTGTGCTCATCCAGCTTTCCTAAATAGTCCTGAACCACTTCTTTCTCCACAGAGGGCTAGTCACCCCCTCCCCATGCTGTGCTGCCCAGTGCAGCAGTCTGGGAGCTGACCTTGTTTGTGAAGACAGAGGCAAAAAAAAAAAAAAAAAAACACAGCAAGCATCGAGTACATTAGTTTTTTCCACATCCTCTGTCACTAGGTTGCCTCCCTCATTCAGTAAGGGGCCCACACTCTCCTTGACTGTCTTCTTGTTGCCAACATAACTGTAGAAACCCTTCTTGTTACTCTTAACATTCCTTGCTAGCTGCAACTCCAAGTGTTATTTGGCCATCCTGATTTCACTCCTGCGTGCGTGAACAATATTTTTATACTCCTCCTTGGTCATTTGTCCAACCTTCCACTTCTTGTAAGCTTCTTTTTTGTGTTTAAGATCAGCAAGGATTTCACTGTTAAGCCAAGCTGGTCGCCTGCCATATTTACTATTCTTTCTACACATTGGGATGGTTTGTTCCTACCACCTCAATAAGGATTCTTTAAAATACAGCCAGCTCTCCTGGACTCCTTTCCCCCTCATGTTATTCTCCCAGGGGATCTTGCCCATCAGTTCCCTGAGGGAGTCAAAGTCTGCTTTTCTGAAGTCCAGGGTCCGTCTTCTGCTGTTCTCCTTTCTTCCTTGTGTCAGGATCCTGAACTCAACCATCTCATGGTCACTGCTTCCCAGGTTCCCATCCACTTTTGCTTCCCCTACAAATTCTTCCCGGTTTGTGAGCAGCAGGTCAAGAAGAGCTCTGTCCCTAGTGGGTTCCTCCAGCACTTGCACCAGGAAATTGTCCCCTACACTCTCCAAAAACTTCTTGGATTGTCTGTGCACCACTGTATTGCTCTTCCAGCAGACATCAGGGTGACTGAAGTCTCCCATGAGAGCCAGGGCTTGTGATCTAGTAACTTCTGCTAGTTGCCGGAAGAAAGCCTCGTTCACCTCATCCCCCTGGTCTGGTGGTCTATAGCTGACTCCCACGACGACATCACCCTTGTTGCTCACACTTCTAAACTTAATCCAGAGACTCTCAGGTTTTTCCGCAGTTTCATATCGGAGCTCTGAGTAGTCATACTGCTCTCTTACATACAGTGCAACTCCCCCACCTTTTCTGCCCTGCCCGTCCTTCCTGAATAGTTTATATCCATCCATGACAGTACTCCAGTCATGTGAGTTATCCCAACAAGTCTGTTATTCCAATCACATCATAATTCCTTGCCTGTGCCAGGACTTCCAGTTCTCCCTGCTTGTTTCCCAGGCTTCTTGCATTCGTGTACAGGCACTTAAGATAACTCGCCGATTGTCCTGCTTTCTCTGTATGTGGCAGGTGCCCTCCCCTCTTGTGCTCTCGTGCTTCCTCCTGGTATCCTACTTCCCCACTTACCTCAGGGCTTTGGTCTCCTTCCCCCCAGTGAACCTAGTTTAAAGCCCTCCTCACTAGGTTAGCCAGCCTGCTTGCGAAGATGCTCTTCCCTCTCTTCGCAAGCAGCAAATCCAAACCCAGCAACTGCCTCGGTTTTGTTGACTTCCTTGGTCTGGCCATATTAACAACAGAAGACCAATGAACTTTGAAGTGTTTTTACCAAGGAATGCTGCTACATGGCCAGAGAGCACATGGATGCCAAAAGCTTCAAAGGCACAATAAGACTGCCAGTGATGGACATAAACTAACATCCAACCAGGCCACCTCAAGAACTCAGCCAAAGATCAACCAGGTGGCGCTTGATCTCCAAGGAGACAGTGTCCCTTTAGAATCTGCCATGACTATGACAACAACCACATTCAGTATTCTTCTTTCACCTAGCATGACTTTCAAGCTCCTTGACAAGTGGATCAAAGGGCTACCTAGTTTCACGATCGCTTATGAAATGTTTTTACATCAACCACTGAAATCTTACTTTTAATTTCTTGGAAAAAGAGAGCTCCACTGTGAATCACAACCAATAACCTTCCAAAGCTACCATACAATATGGGAATCAGTTCTTCCTTCAACCTCTTTTGTTATAGTAGTGGAATCAAAATATTATCAGTATGCTGTACTGCCTCAAGGAGCTGTCTCTCTCCACACAATGGTCCTAAACACCTAAAAATGTAGCGCTGTGTCCTGTTATTTCCCATTATTAGATTTAAGACACAGAAGACTGAAAATTGACAAGTTACAACACACTTTTTAAACATCATAGGCACACTGCCAGGTAGTCTACAGGCCAACAGTATTGGCAGCTCATGATTTTACTGAAAGTCTCACAATATTTGATTGCATTGTCAAAGCCTCAGGTCCTAGAATGATGCAATTACACAAGGATCTGCTCTCATTTTAATAAATTTCTAGCCCTCACAGTGACAGAGATGTTTTTACATCACCTAGCACAACTGGGACCTGGTCCATGACTAGGGTTCCTAAGTGCTATGGTAATTCAAATACTAAAAATGAAAACACAAACACTAATGCTTGGGGTTGACAATATTGTCTTTTTTTCTTTAAACAAAAATGTAAAAAAAAAGTGTTTTAAAAAATCTAGAAAGCTAAAATTTGTAGAATAAAATGAATACACAACTCCATGCAACACAACTCCATTTTAAGTCACAGTGCAGCACTATGTTGGTGCAGGAGAACTTAGAAGCGAGACTGACCAAAAAGTTAAATCCATTGTTATATTGCTACTTTCTCAATATAAAATACAGGACTTTAATTTTTTACTAAAAGAAAAAGGATTACTTGTGGCACCTCAGAGACTAACAAATTTATTTCAGCATAAGCTTTCGTGAGCTACAGCTCACTTCATCGGATGCATGCAGTGGAATATACAGAGAGAACATGAAACAATAGCTGTTACCATACACACTGTAAGGAGAGGTTTCAGAGTAGCAGCCGTGTTAGTCTGTATTCGCAAAAAGAAAAGGAGGACTAGCAATTTGCAAATTGGATACTATTAATTTAGGCTTAAATAGAGACTTGGAGTGGCTAAGTCATTATGCAAGGTAGCCTGTTTCCTCTTGTTTTTTCCTACCCCCCCCCCCCCCAGATGTTCTGGTTTAACTTGGATTTTAACTTGAAGAGTGGTCAGTTTGGATGAGCTATTACCAGCAGGAGAGTGAGTTTGTGTGTGTATGGGGGTGGGGGGGATGTGAGAAAACCTGGATTTATGCAGGAAATAGCCCAGCTTGATTGTCATGCACATTGTGTAAAGAGTTGTCACTTTGGATGGGCTATCACCAGCAGGAGAGTGAATTTGTGTGGGGGGGTGGAGGGTGAGAAAACCTGGATTTGTGCTGGAAATCACTTTAGATAAGCTATTACCAGCAGGACAGTGGGGTGGGAATAGGTATTGTTTCATATTCTCTGTGTATATATAAAGCCTGCTGCAGTTTCCACGATATGCATCTGAGGAAGTGAGCTGTAGCTCACGAAAGCTTATGCTCTAATAAATTGGTTAGTCTCTAAGGTGCCACAAGTCCTCCTTTTCTTTTTACTGTAAGGAGAGTGATCGGGTAAGGCGAGCTATTCCCAGAAGGAGAGAAAAAACCTTTTGTAGTGATAATCAAGGTGGGCCATTTCCAGCAGTTGACAGGAATGTATGAGGAACAGTGGGGGGTGGGCGGTGGAATAAATATGGGGAAATAGTTTTACTTTGTGTAATCACACATCCACTCCCAGTCTTTATTCAAGCCTAATTTAATGGTGTCCAGTTTGCAAATTAATGCCAATTCAGCAGTCTCAGAGTCTGTTTTTGAAGTTTTTTTGTTGTAATATTGGTCACTTGATTACAGACCTAGAAGTGGCAGAGAGACTGAAGTGTTCTCCAACTGGTTTTTGAATGTTATAATTCTTGATGTCTGATTTGCGTCCACTTATTCTTTTATGTAGAGACTGTCTGGTTTGGCCAATGCACAAGGCAGAGGGACACTGCTGGCATATATTACATTAGTAGATGTATAGGTGAACGAGCCTAGTGTGGCTGATGTGATTAGGCCCTATGATGGTGTCCCCCTGAATAGATATTTGGGCACAGTTGGCAATGGGCTTTGTTGCAAGGATAGGTTCCTGAGTTAGTGTTTTTGTTGTGTGGTTGCTGGTGAGTATTTGCTTCAGATTGGGGAGCTGGCTGTAAGTGAGGACTAGTCTGTCTCCCAAGGTCTGTGAGAGTGAGGGATCATTTTTCAGGATAGGTTGTAGATCTCTGATGTGCTGGAGAGGTTTCAGTGGGGGGCATAAGGTGACAGCTAGTGGCATTCTATTTTCTTTGTTGGGCCTGTCCTGTGGTAGGTGACTTCTGGGTACTCTTCTGCTGTATCTGAACATGTCTCACATATATTAGCAAGCTCTTTAAAGTAGGGACAATGCTTTTTAAATGCTCTCTAGAGTGCCATATATACAGAATGCTGTACAAATCCATCAGCAAAGATAGATTCTAATAAAATGAGAAACGTTTAATTTTGAAAAAATCTTTATTGTACAGGGTTTTTCAAAAACACCCCTCTGGTGCTAAGAAAGCATAAATCCCCATCTAACTGCTAACAGAACACTAGTGGAAAGTGTGGTCTTGTGTGCAACTTTAAGAAGAGAGAGATGGTTTAAGCACTGCCCTCAACTCCAAAAGAAAAATGCACAGCTGAGCAATGCTGTGAACATTTACTTCTAAGAGTAGCAAGAGGTTTTTTTTGTTTTTTTTTAAATAATTACTTCAGGCCTCATCACACCTACACACAAAGTGTACATTCAAAATGAGTAAAGAACAGGGCTACAAAAATACCCAGGAATTTTTCCCCATGGAGAGCCTCAAATTCCCCAGAATCTAAGCTTTCATTTAAAAAAAAAAAAGTTTCTAGCCCTTATGGTTGGGGAGATAACCCTTGAAACACAAACGAAGATTAAATCCATGCAGTGCTCTCTATCTAAATTAGACAAATGTAAACTCAGAAGAGCTGAGCAAACTGTCACAAACGGAAAAGGAAACCATGCAGAGTACAGAGAGGTAAGAAGTGCATTTTACTGAGACTGAACAGATACACTCATTAACAGCAAGGAAACTCATTTCACTGGATTCAGTTAGGCTAGTATGTTTTTAGAAGTCTGGCTAACCCAACTTCTCCATTCACTTTTACCAAGGGTAACATTTTACACTTGGTTTGCTCAGGTGTAACTGACTGCAAGGCATGAAGTAGCAGCACATTAGGCCCTCTAAATTACTCCATGTCTTTTGCAAGAGTGGTTCATGTAGGAGATATGGCCCTTAGATTTTAAAAATATAAACATATTGCTATGATTAACCTTACTGAATGAGCAAGACCCATATCCTCGTGCTTACATGAGAGAGGTGTTGGGGATGTGGGACTGTAACAGGGATCATGCAGAGAGAAGTTAATGACAACGTAAAGTTAACAGATCTATTTATTTGATCAGGGTAACTGTTTTATGTGTTTAGTGTACATTGAAATGGTTGGCAAGCATTGCTTAGGTGATTTTATTGTGGTTTAGTAAAAATGTAAATAAGTGAACCTGGGCTCTAGAGTGCAACAGGCTCTTCCAGCAGCCAATAATCAGTGTTTAGTTAAAATATTCTGTGCTGCACAGCAGAACTAAAGGATGCTTTATTTCATGGTTGCAGAGACAGAGGTCATTTTATAATGAAAAAAAAATACAGGCACCACAGTTAAGTGAATAGAGTAGATCAAATCAAGTCTGAGGACAAATCAAAGTATTTACAGTGACAGAAAAGGGGTGTCCTCAGGATGTCTGTCATATACCCCAGCCTTCCACCATTGAAACAGAATGCCTTTACTAATTAAACACAAACAGAAAACTCATTTTAATATAACAGTTGCCAGAATTAGAATCCTCTGCACATAGGAGCATATGGGAACAATTTTCCAGTATTAAAATAATTCCATTTAGGCTTCATCGGCTAAATTTCTTGTTTCAGAATACATGTGTTCATAAACATTAAGAGACTGACAGCAATAGAAACTGAAGTTCCCTCTGAATAGGCCCAAAGGCCAATACCCATTGTACAGCTGCTCTCTTGGCTCCCCCATATTGTTCCTCATACTCTATTATGAAACTCTGATATAACTTAGAGACCACCTACTCTAGGAAGTTTCAGTACAATCAGAGAGAGCACAGTCTATCACCTGAGTGCCAGCTTCTCCAGTGCACGTACCACCAATTGTGCTCAGTTATGGATCGGATCCTGTTCAGCGCTCAGCACCCCGAATTCCCATTCAGCATCTACAACACAAAGAAGCGAAGCAGCTTGCAGAATTGAGGCCCATATATAGCACTGTTCTTCCACTGTAGACTCCTCTCCACTGTGGATGGAGCTTAGACCACAAACTTATTTCATTTATTAATGAACGTCTACACTAGAGACCTTACGGCAGTACAGCTGTACTGATGCAGCTGAGCCACTGTAAGATCTCTCAGTTAGCCACTCTACGCCAATGGGAGAGAGGTCTCCCACTGACATAAATTAAACCACCCCCAACAAGCGGCAGCAGCGATATTGGTGGGAGAAGCTCTCCTGCTGACATAGCGCTGTGCACACTACCACTTATGCCTGCTAAACATGTGATTTTTTTCACACCCCTGAGCAACGTAAGTTTTACTGACTTAAGTGGAAGTGTAGACATGGTCTAAAGCTAGACATGAAACCTGATCCCAGAGAAGACAGACAAAAAATGCTTTATTCAGCTCCCTGCAGTTCTTCTTCAACGACAGCTGTCAGACTCTCCCTAGTATTTTTCAGTCTATCAGCTGCCGGGGGGTTTTGTGCAGCCTCTGGTGGGGGTGGACGGGGGCAGGAGGAGGAGGGGAGGCAGGTAAAGCATTTGCCCATCCCCCTCCCCCTTGTTGCTCCTGGATGCACCACCTCTGGAGAGGGGAGGTGGGGCACAACGCTGCAGTAGCAAGGTGAGTTCTTGGGGGGGGGGGGGGGGAGGGAATTTTGGCACCAGGCTCCAGAGGTAGGATTTCAGGAGCCTGGCCATGCAACCCCAGGTTCCAACCATGGGGCAGTGGGTACTGACACCCCCTTGCTCCGGCTGCAGGGCATCAGCCTCTGGGCCCTGGTTCCAGCTTTGTGGCAGCAGGCACCGCCCCCCAGCTCCAGTCCCAAGCTCTGGCTGCACAGTGGTGGGCGCTGGCCATGCAGCTGTGGGTAATCTGCATCTGGGGCAGCAGGCTCCAACCGCAAGGCTTTGGGTGCCAACCCTCGGCTCCATCCACAGAGCTGCAGTTGGCCTCTGGCCCCCAGTTCTGGCCATGCAGCCCCTGCCCCTGATCCCCTGCCCCAGCTGCAGGCGTCAATCTACAGCTCTGTTCCCAGGCTCTGGCCACGCATGCCAACCCTAGCCCTGGCCCGCAGCAGTGAGTGTAGGCTCCAGTCACGAAGCAGCAGGCACTGACTCCTGGATCTAGCCATGCAGCCCTGGTTTCTGGCCATGTGGCGGCAGGCACTGGCCGAGGGCGCTGACCCCACCTCCGGCTGCGCAGGCTCTGATCCCTGGCTACAGCCACGCAGTTCCAGTCCCCAGCTGCGCATCTGGCATGTAAATATCTTGTGATGCTGGCTACAACAGTGCCATGCAAACACCTGTTCTCACTTTCAGGTGACATTGTAAACAAGAAGTAGGCAGCATTATCTTCTGCAAATGTAAACAAACTTGTTTGTCTTAGCGACTGGCTGAACAAGAAGTAGGGCTGAGTGGACTTGTAGGCTCTAAAGTTTTACATTGTTTTGTTTTTGAATGAAGTTATTTTTGTACATGATTCTACATTTGTAGGGTCAACTTCCATGATAAAGAGATTGCACTACGTGAATTGAAAAATACTATTTCTTTTGTTTTTACAGTGCAAATATTTGTAATAAATATAAAGTGAGCACTGTACACTTTGTATTCTGTGTTGTAATGGAAATCAATATATTTGAAAATGTAGAAAACATCCAAAAATATTTAAATAAATGGTATTCTGTTATTGTTTAACACCGCAATTATTTTTTAATCACTTGACAGCCCTAATACAAATATCACTCCCGAAGGGGGAGGCAGCATTATTTTTATTATTGAGTCTGCCAAAGCAACCTACAAATATAAATTACTATTATTTGGATGTGTATCTGTGCATACTTAATTGCTTTTCCCTAAAGTTAATTAAGTATTTTCGGAAGAAGTGTCAGTGCAGCCACCAGTGAGAGTTGGTGGTCGCACTTTGAGGCCACCAAAAAATTTATTGTGAGAACCCCCAGGCCCACTATAAAGGTAAAAGTTTGCAAAGGGGTTAAGTAAAGAGCAGAAGATATTCCACAGTACACCAAAATCCAATTTCTCAGAAATAAGGTGTTTTTCTTCATGACTGGATGTACTTATCCCACAATTGATGAAGTGAGCTGTAGCTCACGAAAGCTTATGCTCAAATAAATTGGTTAGTCTCTAAGGTGCCACTCCTTTTCTTTTTGCGACGACAGACTAACACGGCTGCTACTCTGAAACTTATCCCTCTACAGGATAAGTTGATTCCGAATTCCTAGATTCGAAGTCTATGGGCTCTGAAATACATTTGAAAAATTCCCTGAATCAGTCCAACTTATTATAGTTTGACTTTCTGAAAAGATGACTATTTGGAAACATCCCATGCTGATATTTTTGCCATAGATACAGTATATAGTTTGTATACAATTGTTATAAACCATTGTTACCAGGTAAATTAAAATTTTTTTTACATTTGCCAAGCGTTAATGATAATTAAGTGAAACTGACTTTTAATATCTACATTCTACAATACTAATACCATAGAAGCAGCACCCTGCTCCAGGGTCTCAAGGCAATTTGATGGGATGCTGGATCATAGCACCTCACCAATAACTTCGTTGCATCCAGATTTGAAAGAGAGCAGGGAGGAAAGAAAAAAAATATTTATCTATCACTGTGACATTCTATACCTTGGGGGAGCATCCTGTAACGCTCATATTCCTCATTTTTATATAATCGTGATCTTACATATAAAGCATGCCTTGTAAGGTATCAGCAGAAAGCAAAATTTCTTTCAGCAGATCATAACCTATCCATATATGTATATCATTAATGCATATGAAATTATGAGAACCGTGTTGTATGGTTGTCACTAAAACATGCTGTAAATCAGGGAATCAGCCAAATATCAGCTCCCCAGAGGCAACATCAAGGAAATTAACCAACACCCGGGTGGGGTATCAAACAACACATCAACAACCATCGTCCAGCAATCAAGCTACAATTCAGTGATGCACCCACAGGAGGCCACACCAGGGGAAAGCTTGCCTAGAGAATCAGTAATGCCCACCAGACATGCCTGGACTTGTGTGTTCCCCAAGCACATGAGGGTATAAAACAGAACATAGCAGGCCCATGCTTTGCTTTTCTCCTGCCCCCACTATGCTGAAACCAGCAAGGACACTGAAGACTTGAGACTCCAACAGAGGAGAAAAAAAAAAAGAAAAGGAGGATATGCATCCGATGAAGTGAGCTGTAGCTCACGAAAGCTTATGCTCAAATAAATTGGTTAGTCTATCTTGCCACAAGTCCTCCTTTTCTTTTTGCGGATACAGACTAAAACGGCTGCTACTCTGAAACCTGTCAACAACAGAGGAGACTGACCTAGATTTAAGGGGCGAATCTGTATATTAAGGACTGCAATAGCCAGTGCGGTGAGAAAAACTGCTTAATCTAGATGTTGCCTAGTCTAATAGGGTTGAGAGTTTAGACTGCGTGCTTATATGTTTTATTTTGGTAACGAACTCTGACTTTTTGCCTATCACTTATAGTCATTTAAAAAAAATCTTAAACAGTTAAAGAAGTTTGATTACTAATCTTTACCAGTGAGTTTGTATGAAGTATGTGACAAAACTGCTCAGGTTTACAAAGGCAGGTGTATACCCACTTTCCATAGATGAAGTGGCAAACCAATTAATAAATTTGCATTACCCATCTGGAGCAGTGCAAGATGGTATATTCCTGAGGTACAGTGCTGCGAGCTGGGGTGGGGATTTGGCTGGTGCCTTTCCCTGCATGATTCAGGAGTGGCTCTGGGAGCATTTATACAATCTAGCTGGGTGTGGGGCACCACATGCTGTTGTGCTGAGTGATAACAGCTCCTGGAGGGTTTGCTGCTCCTCACTAGCAAGGCATTGTGAGAGATAGCCCAGGCTGGAGAGTTTAGGGGGCACAGCAGTCCCAGGCTGCACCCAGGCGATCCTGTCACAATCATTTTAAAGGATGGAAGAGATATTTGGGGCCTGGCTTTCCAAGTCTTAATGAGTTAAAAGAGTTCAACTCTTATCCAGCTGGCCAATTAGTGTTGTATGATTAAAACTGTTCCTACTTTGGTTCTGAGTTTTATTCATTAGGCAATTTTAACCCTCATGGTATTACTTTGAGTCACACTGAACTGAGTTAACCATAAAAGGAACACTTGCTTTCTTCAATTATTTCTCTATTGAAGTTTTTGTAACATTGTCACATCTTGTACTGAGGAGGTGGGTGGGCCAAACTGCAACACATGTTATCCGATAGCGTTTGGTGAGAAGTTGTGCACCTATTTTTATATGCTCAAGTTCTTAGTATTTGGTTAGTTCTTTATATGATACTGTGCAACTATGTAGTATACTGACAGGTTTCAGAGTAGCAGCCGTGTTAGTCTGTATCCGCAAAAAGAAAAAGGAGTACTTGTGGCACCTTAGAGACGAACAACTTTATTTGAGCACAAGCTTTCATCTGATGAAGCGTATGCTCAAATAAATTTGTTCGTCTCTAAGGTGCCACAAGTACTCCTTTTCTTTTTATGTAGTATACCTTATTGCAGTAAGTCTTTGCATCCATTACATATTTGCCACACAGAGTTAGATATTACAAAAAGTGAAAGCGTATATGCATATTTGTCAGGCTTGCAATACAGAAGAGGTTATTTTAAGAGTTTTAAAATTTAGAAAGGCAGCTTTTTTTATGCACTGTTTCATCTAACCTTTTTCAGAGCAAATCTGGTCATGAAAGCCAGTGGCAGCCTCCCTGCAAGAGAGGCAGTGGTGGCAAGATTGGGAAACTTGTCAGATGTCCCTAGTTTAGGGTAGCCTTTACAGAATGAAGAGGTTTGCTAGCAGAAATTCTGAAATAAGCCACCATTAAACTTTATACAAAATGCTTCCAAAATGTAATGGCCCTTAAATGCATCTCAGAAGACAAATAATTCATGTTTAGAAATAAGATTGTCATTGCCTCTAATGAGAAAAGCAATACATTTAATGGAATTACTCAAAGGATGAATTTGGACCATATCTGAACCTTCACAATTCAACTCCCAATTTTCCCAGGTACCTAGATAATCCATATATATATCCATATATCTTAGTAGGACACTATCGCTATGCATTCAGGCTCTTTTTAGAGAAGAAAAAAATCTTACATTTGACACCTCAAATCCCAAAGGACACTAAGAAATTGACAAGACACACACTGACAAACTACTTAACCCAAAGCTGAGAAACAGCCACCTCTGAAGTGAAACATGATATCAGTTTTGATTGTGCATGACAACATTATGGGGAAGGGTCTTCACTTTCCAACTCAATCACATTCTTTTGGGGAAAAGAAAAAGAAGATCCTGAACATGCTGTTTACAGAATTCATCTCTGTTTCCAAAAGAAAGGAAGTCTGAGATTACATTAATTCAACACTTTTCCCCAAAAATTATCTACTGCAGCGTTCCTGCTTCACCCACCTGCACTCCTGGAAAATATTAGCAATGACACAAACATCAAGAGCCTGCAGGATTTCTTACTACCAAATTCCACAATTTCTACTCTTATTTTCAAACCGAAGACCCAATCCTCCAAGATAGGTGCTCTTGAGGCGCACTGAGAGCCCTCAATTCCTATCAACTAAAATGGGAGATGAGAGTACTCAGCACTGCATAGGATTTAGTTCTAAAAGCCAAGATCTGCACACACACAGAATATCAAAGTTGGTCTGATAGCCCCATAATTTCCAGACAACATCAGATTCATCTGTTATAAAGGAAAATCCCTTCTAACTGATGTCTCTGAAGAAAGGAGGTCATTTTTGTAATGAAGAAGAATATCCTAAAATGTAATGGCAAATAAACCAAACCACTATAAATTAAGTGGCTCAGTAGTACAAACAGTGACTTTGAATACCAGCAAGTTCTTGCCAAGGCTGACCCAAAGAGAGAGCAAAGGACTGCTTATGGTCCATTTAACCCCCACAAATTGTTAAGATTTATGATACTGGTCAGTTGCTAGTTATAGTGTCCATAAATAATTAGCTGCAACCAGGTTAATTTACCAGGGTTATTTGTGCTGAAAGTTGTCAGTTACAATAAAAAGAAAAATGAGTACTTGGGGCACCTTAGAGACTGAAAGCTTATGCTCAAATAAATTTGTTAGTCTCTAAGGTGCCACAAGTACTCATTTTCTTTTTGCAGATACAGACTAACAAGGCTACTACTCTGAAACCAGTTACAATAAGAAATTTTTGTTAAATACTGAAAATTTAGGGACCTCCTTTTCAGCCTAAGAGGAAGGTATCCCTCAAAAGCTGGTTTGCAGTCCTTGCACTACATGCCAACAGTACTCACTGCAGCAGAAAGTTAGCAGCCGTACACACAGCTATGTTTATTACCAATAAATACATAAGGCTTGAGAAAGCTGAAATCATAGTGTTTTTCAAAAAACACTTTAGAACGATTCAGTTCTTGTAAGTCTTGATCATGCTCTCTTGTTGCTGTATACTACCCAACAGTCACATGTCCCTGCAAAAAGTGGCTGACATATTATAAGTTTTGTCTGTACTGTGCCTGGCACAGTGCCCTGCAATCCTGATTGGAGACTCTAGGTGTTACTTCAGTAGTGGGGAAAAAAAACAACAAAAAAACAACATTGAAGTATAAAGCTACCACTGCTTAGCACTTATACTTTACATCTTCAAAGTGTTTTACAAACACTAATCCACACATTAACCATATGAGCATAGTCCTATTACTACATATGTTGAAACAGACAGGAAATACAAAGCTTCACAGTGCCACATAGAGAGTCATTGCTAGAGGTGAAATTAAAATTCAGGAGATTCTGGTTCTGACCTATACTCAGATCACACTTTGTCTAAAAGAAAGTCACTTCTTAAATTTTTAAATAGTGGGTTCCCATAAACTATGCCATATTAAGAATGCACTGTAACATTCCTACAGCAGTACTCAATGTCATGTACTTCAGGAGAGATATTTCTTTGTGAGTTTCAGAGTAAGTTTTAGAACTATGACCTCACTTATCATAAGTTAAGCTTGTTTTTAAAAAAAGCGCCCTGAGAACATTGATTTTTCTTTTGCTCTGCAAGTGCAAAGATTTTCCCTCCCTTTTGTTGGATTTGGCTGACAGTTTTATGGATCGACATGCATCTTACATGCTGTTTTAATGCAATGTGAACAGTAGACTTTATATATTTTGTGCTGTTGGAACCCGCATTGCTCACTTAGCAGTAAAGCATGGAAGTTGCACTTTGATACCTCTTTTGTACATTTTTACAATATTTGTCTCATATTAGCAAGAATAGAGTATTTTACGGATTGTTAGGAAGTCAGTCATATGAAACTCAGTTTAAAAAGCAAATCTTTGCTTGTTACTAAAATGAGATTATTAAAAATTAACATATTTTTAAATTTAATTTCCTTTTCACCTTTACTCAGTTTGGAAAAAGTGGACTAATGAGTTTCACTTTCAGGATCCTACCTATTAAAACGATGTTTGTCTTCAGAAAGTCAGGAAAATGTTTGTTTTTACTTAAAGCTTGTTTAGATTAAGAGCTATCCTATTTTGTAAAAGTCCCTGAAAACAAACAAAAGTCTGTCACATCTAAATAGGGGGCCTAAAACTAGTTGAGTCCCTCTCTAACTTTAGAGCCATATTCCAGCAGCACTGGGGGGAAAACAAAACAAACAGAAGAAACTGACATCCCCTACCAGTCTAGCACAGAAACATGCTACTGCTCCAAACCACGAACAGGCAAATATTTAAAATCCATTAGACATCAAGTAGTATCCCTGTTTGCTATTCTACATAGCTACATTAGATGTACACTAGCTAAACAGGTTTCGTAGTAGTAGTAGTAGTAAACACTTCACTTCCTCAGAACCCATAAATCTTCTGTTACAAGCATGCATTTAATAAGAGAAGACATGACAGGTAAGATCCTCTGTATACTACATAATTAACTTATGTTATAGTACTATGAAAATATGCACCTGAAAAGGAAACTACCTTGAAGGATAACAAGACAATCTACCTGTTCTCCTGTAGTGTTAAAATTATTGTTAGCACTGCTAACTGATACAGGAAGATCACATATGACAAGAATTTCAGTTATGTGTAAGAAGGAACTTCTAATATGACCGCCTCACATAATACTTTCCCCATGTTCGATTTTCCCTGCATTTACAGCACATTTTAGTAAGTTTGCAAAAAGAAAAGGAGTACTTGTGTCACCTTAGAGACTAACCAATTTATTTGAGCATAAGCTTTCGTGAGCTACGAAGTGAGCTGTAGCTCATGAAAGCTTATTCTCAAACAAATTGGTTAGTCTCTAAGGTGCCACAAGTACTGAGCTGTAGCTCACGAAAGCTAACCGAAAGCTTATGTTCAAATAAATTGGTTAGCTTTCGTGAGCTACAGCTCAGTACTTGTGGCACCTTAGAGACTAACCAATTTGTTTGAGAATAAGCTTTCATGAGCTACAGTTCACTTCGTAGCTCACGAAAGCTTATGCTCAAATAAATTGGTTAGTCTCTAAGGTGCCACAAGTACTCCTTTTGTTTTTGCAAATACAGACTAACATGGCTGTTACTCTGAAACCTTTAGTAAGTTTAATTTACTCCCTTCTGTAAATAACATGCTCATGTAAATAAGCTCCCAACCCTTTGGACTGCATTACTTAAATCTGGTTACTTATGTCTGGCTACCAGAAGGTGACCGTATCAATGTCCGCATCATAGCAGCATGTTACTATGGCAGGACTTTGTAAACAGAAGCAGTGCTGTGAAGTTACAAGCGACCTGCAGAATGGAACAGTATGGATTTGGAAAAGGTGTGCGTGGAAGGGCACAGGGACTGAAAATCAAAAGGCCAGGATGCTATTCTTAGACCTGCCACTGGTTTGCTGAGGAACACACCACCAAAAACTATCCATAAAATATTAACAAAATCCTTGATTGGCAACAGTTGTGAGGATCAATTCTGTGTAAAGCCCTTTGAAAACCTCAGATGCAAGGCACTGAAAGGGTGCAGAGAATATAAAAATCCAAGCATCCAACCAGGAATACTGTCAGATGCTAGCTTGTTTCCTTACACTCTATTTTCCCCATGCTGTAAAACCAGCAGTCTACTAAACAATTGTTCAGTTAAAGAATCAGATAAGGTAATTCAACAGTAGGAAGTCAATGAAGAAGAATAAAAGAAAAATTGTGATGGATCAATAATTACTAAGTCAGTCGCGTTAGCTCCGATATTTATTCTGTGCAGCATTTTTCCTGTGGTGAAATCTGTGCACCAGCTTTAGGGCCATGGAACACTTCACTGTTCTACCAAGTGAAATTAAGTCACCCAGCAAAAAGTAAACTAAAAATTAGTAAACTGCATTCTCCCCACCCTTTCATTTTAAAGCAACACAAACCACAAAAAGGTGTTTGAAGTGAGCTCTTTCAGTTTTACAGCCACTGAAGCCTAAGTTGTTCCATAACTCATTCAAGTATCTCTTCCTATTACTCCACTAATAATGGTGCTGGAATAGACAGATCACATTCTCATCCTCCAACCAGAGTGGCAAGAAACAAATCGAAGTAAAATGCAATTATTTTGCAAAACCTAAGAAAACTGAAATTAAGGAAGGAGGCAAACAGATGTGTTTCCGTAGCAGATCATTTTATAATGCATATTTAACATTTTAAATTGTAAAGTGTATAGCTAGAACACCAACTGTAAGTGAGTCCCTCAAAATGTTCACAATTTACTAGCTTACTGCCATCTTACATTATTCTTTGAAGTAAAGTAAATCAATTATATTGCAGTAACACTACAGGCCTTAACTAAGTCAGAGCTCCATTGTACTAGGTGCTATACAAGCAATAAGTGATATTCCCTGCTATGGAGAGTTTACAAACTTTTATTCTTTGTCATTAGAAGCCAACTGCTAAGTAACTAATCCACATTCACCATAAATCTACTGTATGTTGCAACACAAAGTTATCTTTATAACTTGCAAGATAGATCTTAGTTTTTCCAGTGATTTCAGAATCATGCACCTTACATTCTGGATTACTAAAATGTTCACTATGGTAACCTCCCAGGCTACTGTCAGCAACAAGCTCCCTGGAGGGAGCTGACAGAAGAGAAGCAGCAATGTAGGCCTTTTTTCTTCGCTACAAAAACCACTAAAACATCTTACAGTAGAATTCTACTGTCAAAGTGGGTAAAACTATGACATGAATGTTACTGTTTTTAATCACTTTTTATGATGGCAACAAGTTTCTCCAAAGTACATGTAATCATTCCAGTAGAGCCCACCTGGGACCATTAAACAGCCATCACCCTGGCCTATTATGTAATCTAAAGGAAGGCCTTGTGGGATATTAATAGCCCACCTTGTTAGAAACTCACAGTAACTGCCTGGCTTGTTTTTCTTTTCCCTGCCCTATTTCTACCCTAGACTCATTCCCCTCACCCAGCCAAGATTTTTTTTTTTTGGGGGGGGGGGGGGAGGGAGGAGGAGGGAAGAGAGAGAATAATAATTGCTGCTGATGCCCATGGAAAGCTTTCAGAATCTTGCCCATTTAGGAACAATTGTGCTTGTGTCACATTTTCTCCTCTCCTCTGCAGTTTACTTTTGTTTCCCCCCTATCTTATTGCCCTAAAGTGAAGTTCGAGTCCTATGGCATCATCATAATCTCCACAGCAACCAAGTGCTAGTGTCACAAATGGAGGATTTACCACTTCAGGGGCAGAATGAGCTATCAAGGCAGATGAACTCCTAAAGAAACAAAGATCTTGTTTTCTTGAGCACATCCCGTTAGTGAAAGAAAACGGGGCTGGGGAGAAGCAGCAAAATATAAAATGGGAAGGCAGTACGAGCAGTATTGTTTTTAAACACAGTGCAAAGTCCTGAGGGAGCTGCCAGCAGTTCCTACATTGGGGGGGGGGGGAAGGGGGGGAGGGAGCGGAGGCCTCATACAACTCTGCAATTGAAACGTTTACTAAAACAACTGGAATCTGCATTTGTGGCTTCTGCCGCTCTCGCCACAGCATAAAAGCAATGACCTCCTTGTCAGTGATTTAAAGGCCAATTCACGGAATGGGGCAGCGCCCACGGATCCCCGTGGAACTCGTCTCCGCCCGGGAGGGATGCACTGGCCGACTGGAAAACACATGAGCAGCGCGGCCCCACGGCATATTGCACTGCTGTTCTTCGGGGGAGGGAGATCCAAAAGATCCCTGCGTTTAAAGATCCCCGTCCACACGCCATTTTGTCGGGGGAGGGGGGAGGCGTGGGACAAGTAGGACAGCTCACATTTGTAATTGACTAACTTAATTATTTGGAACGAGCAGGAGGGGAACAAAACTACCTGACTTCAGGCTGAACTAAAACACACACACACCGCCGCACAGTTAGTGAGGGAGGGGGAGGTTACATCCAGCGGGATCGACCCCCTCCCCGCCGGGCCCCCCAGGCTGCTGAGCCGAAATGGGGCCAGAGCTTTAGGGAAGGTGGCCGGGCAGCAGCGGGGAGACCCAGACCCCGCGCGGAAGGCTCCCCGCGCGAGGCCGGGGCAGAGAACAGGAACAGCCCCTGCCCCCAGGGGGAACTTTGGCAAGCGGCAGCCGCGCGGGCTCCCTTCGCCAAGGGGCGCGCAGCCGGACGCCTCCTCTGGGGCGGCCGCCGGGGCTCCCCTGCGGCCGGCGCTTCCGAGCGCGCGGCGACTTTCGCGGGGAGTTGCGGGGCCGCCCGCTGCGTGCCGGGCTGGCGCATCCGCAGCGGCCCCTCTCCAGCCCGCGCATCTCTCCGGGAGCCGCGCTCGCCGCTCCCTCCTCCCTGCGCTGCGCCTGCCGCCCTGCCTGGCCGCCTCCCGCAGCAAAACTTCGGGAGGCGAGAAAAAGCCGGCGGGGCCCGCAAGCGGCCGGCAAAACGCGCCCAGCAGCTGCGGCCGGCCCCGCTCCGCCCGCGGGGGGGCTCGGCCGGCGCCCGCCTTACCTGCGGCGAGTTTTTCCAGCCCTGCGCCGCTGGCTGCCGGGGCTCGGGCTCTCCGGCGCTCCGCTCGCCGCCTCATTCCAATATGGCACGGCCAGGCGGAGCGCATGCGCCCGCCGCCTCCCCGCTTCTGCCCTCCCCTCCCTCCCGGCTTTTTGGGCGCTCAGACGCCCCCGCGCAGCGACTTGCTGAGTTTTGCGCGGGGCGGGGACGGGCATCCACCTGCGCCGGCACCGGGCCAGGCAGCCCCCACGCCTCGTCCCGATCCCCGGCGCTCAGTCCCGTCGGCACGGCAGGACTTTCTGCAGCTGCTGGGCGCCCCCCGCCCTAGCACCCGTTCGCTGCGGCGCGAGCCCCGGCTCTGCCCCGACACCTGCCTCCTGGGGAGCAAGGCGCCCTGGGACGCGAGGGTAAAAGCAGAAAAAGGCTAGGGGGTGCCCCGTTTTAACCCACTAAGATCCAGCGCTCAGTCACGCTCCGGGGGTTAAATTAAGAGAGAGGGGCGGATGTGTATGACACATGCCCCCCGGAGCCTTTCACCCGGCCTCTTCTTTTCATCGCAGGACTTTGTCCACAGCAAGGAAACACGGTCTATTCCATTCGAAACCAGGATACACACAGATCTTCCCCCCACACTCTTCCCTTTGATGTTTTATTGCCGGGGGTTGCTCCCTGACGCTTGATTTCACTGAAATAAGTCCGACTTTTTTTTTTTTTAAATAGAAAAGAGAATGCAGAATTGTTCATAGTGGTGGCACTCAGAGCTGGCTCCAACATACACAAAATACACCCCACGGATTTATTTCCCGGCACGATTTCACTGGAACGAGGTGCCGCTGCACCAGCAATTGCTTCCGCGAGTAAAGGTTGCAGGGAGCGGGCCCTAAATCGATCTACTCTTGAAAAGGGTAGGCAGAAAGACAGCGTACGCTATTTTTAAACCCCTATAAAAACACCGAAGCACAGCATAAAACAGGAAGAAAAGGGAAGCGGATTGTGTAAAACCAAGCTCCTCATGGCCAGATGCCTGTACAATGAGGGAAGGGTGGGAAAGCAATCGACTTCCACAGCGCACAAGCCACTTAGGCAGGGAGACTAATGCAGGCAAGAAGTATTTGAACCCCTAATGGAAAATAAGCTTTAGAATTCTATTAGAAAAAAAGTTGACGCTAAATCCCAGATCCAGTTTTACTTTGGATTTCACCACGTTACCCAGGAAAGAAGACATTATCCACCTAAATCCCTGCTTCACTGATTTAACTGCATGCTCTTTAATAATTGGTTTTAAATACTTTACACATCCATATTACTGAAAACACACCGCTTTTATTCTATTATCTACCCCCTTCGTTAGCACATCCCATTGAATGAATCGCACTAGTGCTGTGTTTGGAAATATCAAACCGCCTTAAATGATCTGCAGAATGGAAGCTACCAGTGTTAGTGTTTAGGCAACATTTTAACATTTACTAGGGAGACTGTGCATTTTATATATATTCATCCCATTGTGGCTGATGCCCAGTTGATAGCATATAAAAATAAGTGTTCAGAGGTGAAAGACACACGGTACAGAATAAGCTATCATAATCTGTTCCTGAAGCGGAGATGTGCCAAGAAATAAATAGACCAAACAGTGCTGGAACTCCAGACAGGAAGAACAAATGTAAGCATGAACAGGATAATTAGATATCCAAGAGGCAAAATGTATGTTGTTCTTTATTCTCTCAAAGGAGAGGTATCTGAGAGATACAGTGAAGTCAAATTATTCCAGATATGTATTTTTATATTAAATGGATTTTTTTTCAAGGGGAATTTTGATAACCAACTAACAAAGGCAATACCCTTTGGTTAAAATAAAATTCCATAGACATCTTGACTAACTCATGAAAATGCTTAAAGAATCTGCTGCTGGATAGAGTTAGAACATTATTTAACAAAATGCTTTTTTTCGGATATGTAAAGGTTATTGGACATAAAAAAAAATGAAGCACCAAGATTGCACAGGGGGACCTGGTGTCTCACTGCCTCTGCCTCATCTTGGAAAAACTCTCATTTAGCATAAGCAAAGCTAAGTGAAAGCTATCCTCAGGGGTGGCGAAGGTGTTAAGTGAGAAAAGGCCTACGTTATCTCACTTCAATTCAATTTCATGCTTATTACAAATACTTCCAGATATTGGGCTGCAGTATGCATAATTTTTCTTCCTGTAAAGCACAGAAATAAATGACTGGAGAGTGAAATACTCTGTCTGCCCACTAGAGGGTGGTCTCTCCATGTCAATTTAGGACCTGTGAGCAAAACGTGAAGAGTCTGCAGTATAAAATCTTCATGAGCTGTCTTTGACCTGCGGGCAATTAGGACTTCATTATTTGGTACTTTCAGTCTCGTACTGTTCTGGCTTAATTCTAAGATCAGATAGCATGGACCTAAATATTAAATATCACATTTAAGCTGTTTCCCCACAACTCCTCAATAGAAAAAGTATCAGTAGCTCATTATGCTGGCTTAAACAACTGTTAAAAACAAGTGGCAATTCATAGAGGCTCTCCTTGATGTAAGCTATTTTGGTTCATGTTCCTCTTCTCTTTGGTTGGCAAGCGGATGATACAACCTAACTGGCTTGAAGCCAGTTTAAAAGCATGCAGAAATTTAAAATGAAATAAGCATGGAATAAAATATTGATCATTCAAGTTTCCAGAGTATGTTTAATCTTTTAAAAAATGAACCACTGAACCTATATAGACAGTCCCCCTGTTTTACTAATGCAAGTGCTACCTTTGCTTCAATGACAATACTAAGTAGTAATCCTTTCTATGAAGTTAAACAATAAAGACATCTTCCAAAATAAAGCACAATATTTTTAAGACTATGAGCAACATATTTAGGAGAAACACATGTTCAACTAATTACTTTAATGACAGGTTTCAGAGTAGCAGCCGTGTTAGTCTGTATTCGCAAAAAGAAAAGGAGGACTTGTGGCACCTTAGAGACTAACCAATTTATTAGAGCATAAGCTTTCGTGAGCTACAGCTCACTTCCTCAGATGCATATCGTGGAAACTGCAGCAGGCTTTATATATATACACAGAGAATATGAAACAATACCTATTCCCACCCCACTGTCTTGCTGGTAATAGCTTATCTAAAGTGATTTCCAGCACAAATCCAGGAGGGTGAGAAAACCTGGATTTGTGCTGGAAATCACTTTAGATAAGCTATTACCAGCAGGACAGTGGGGTGGGAATAGGTATTGTTTCATATTCTCTGTGTATATATATAAAGCCTGCTGCAGTTTCCACGATATGCATCTGAGGAAGTGAGCTGTAGCTCACGAAAGCTTATGCTCTAATAAATTGGTTAGTCTCTAAGGTGCCACAAGTCCTCCTTTTCTTTTTTGTAATTACTTTAAGTGACTAGAGAGTGCTCCTGATTTTGTCCTAACTCTGTATTTATATTGGCAGGCCACATGAACATTAGATAACTAATAAGACACTCAGCATATCCTTTTGTCCTTTCATCATAATAAATGAAGCACTTTCTTGGAGTTAAGTTTGTCAATATGTTGTTCAGGCTGTGGAGTAACCTAAAGTCATTCAAAGTCTCCAAACACAAATGCCAGCACCAGTAGGCTATGCTTAGCCAAACCTTCCATTATAACCATTGGAAACTAATAGAAAAAATGTTTGAGCACTGACTACACTTTTGTTAATATTCCTAAATATCAATGCATCTTACATTTGTTTTTTATGTTACGTATTATGGCACAAGTTTGCAATCTGTAAGCACCCAGATGCCCCACTAACTTCAATGGAAGTTTTGGAAGCAGAAATAGTAAGCTCAAGCCCTTTATCAGAGGATGCAGCATGTTGAACATGGTAGTAAGATTTAGGTTTCAATCGTGCATGTAACTGTGTGCATGAGTGTAACTTCATGCAGTTGAGTACTCCTACTCAGTTCAGTGGGAGTATTCAACGGCACTAAGAGTTTAAGTGTCTGCAGAATCAGAAACATTGCCAGTGAAACCCTGGGTCAATTAATTACTTTTAGTTATGTATATCCAATTTAATATTAATTAATTAAAGTCATTAGTTTACAAGTTTAGTTACCTGCTTCAAATGGGTAGAAGACTCATTTAATTAAGGACTGCAAGATTGGGCCCACTAAAAGCAATTTAGTGCCATATCCTGCTCTTGTTGGAGTCAGTGAGTTTAACCCTTCACCGACATGAGAACAAAACAGGTCCCATAGTCTGCTTCCAACCCCTGTGTAGTTATTCACAAAAACAGCTACAACACATATAAATGTGCAGCACATTCTGCAGTAGTATAAATTTCTCCCACAATGTGCCTTCAACATACTTCAACACTGACAAAGACCACATTTAGAGGCAAGTGCAATTCATATTGTTTTCATCATTGGCCTGGTCAGTGACACTGCCAGCAAAGATCCCAATAGGTGCCAGATGTGATAGTTACTTTTGCAATGTTGACATTAGGGGCCAAGCCTTACTGAAACATGTCTCTCATTTGCATCAACAACTCAGTTAATCCTTCACATATAAATCAATCTGAGTAGGAGTGCATTCATGCTGAAACAGGTACAGCTATACCAATGGAGCAGGGGGAAGCCAAGACCCAGTTCTGTTTACCCTTCCACAGTATCCCCAGAACCGGAATTGGATAGTGGAGGGCCTCAAGACTCATGTGGCCCCACCCCTCTCTCCATTCCAGCCACATTAGGTCACTGACAAAAACAGCTAGAAAGAACCAGCCAGAACAATAAAGGAAATCACCTGCAGATTCTGAAATAGATACTGGAACTAGGGGTGCTGCTGCACTCCCTGGGTTGAAGTAGTTTCCATTACATACAGGGTTTACAGTTTGGTTCAATGGATCTCAGCACCCCTGAACTCTGATGATGTCAGCAGCATCCAAATAGTTTTTTTATGTATTAACAGTTCTTAAGACATTCTCTCCCCTCTGACTAGCTGCTCGCTCCCACACTCTGACAGTCAGAAAATCATAGAAATGTAGGACTGGAAAGGACCTCAAGAGGTCATCTAGCCTGGCCCCCTGCATTCAGGCAGGACCAAGTATAGACCATCTGTAGTGGGGCAACTGCTCCACTCCTGGAGAGCAGGGATTAAAAGCAACCCTTGGGGAGGGCTGTGGTTGGGACCCAATTAGAAAACGGATTAAGAGCAGTTGAGGCAAGGAGGCTGGCTGGCTGGCCCAGGTGTGGCGAGCTCAGTCAGGGCACAGCTGGCCCTGGTAAAAGGGCAGTGAGCCAGGAGACAGAGTCTCACTCCAGCCTTGGAGTGGAAAGGCCCTAGCTGACTGGGTGTACGGAGTACCTGAAGTAGAGCAGGGCTAGGGAGCTCTGGCAAGTCCCTAGGCTGAGGCCTTGCTGAAGGCCAGAGGAAGTATTGGGGCTGCAGGGAGACAGCTGGGCCAAGAAAGGCAGCAGGTCCAACCCCCTTGCTAGCGATGGGTGGCTATCAGACTGCAGTTTGCCCCATGGAAAGGGGGCTTGATGATGACTGGTGGTAGTCACTGAGGCATGGTGGATTTAGAGGGTTGGGGATTCTCCTGAGAGGGGAGACCCAGAGAGTGGGAGAACTGCTGTGGGCAGAACCTCAAGGTAAAGAGCACCAGGGTCCAGAAGGGACACCCGCTAGTGGAGGTGCTCCATGTGCTGGAATTGAGCTAATTCCCAGACTGATGAGCAGGAGGTGCTGGGGCGTGAGTCTGCAATCTGCTACAACATCCTTGACAGGCGTTTTGCCAACCTGTTCTTAAAAATCTCCTATGATAGAGATTCCACAACCTCCCTTGGAAGCCTATGCTAGTACTTAACTATTCATAGATTCATAGATATTTAGGCCAGAAGGGACCATTATGATCATCTAGTCCGACCTCCCGCACAACGCAGGCCACAGAATTTCACCCACCACTCCTAAAAAAGACATCACACCTATATCTGTGCTATTGAAGTCCTCAAATTGTAGTTTGAAGACCTCAAGGAGCAGAGAATCCTCCAGCAAGTGACCCGTGCCCCATGCTACAGAGGAAGGCGAAAAACCTCCAGGGCCTTCCAATCTGCCCTGGAGGAAAATTCCTTCCCGACCCCAAATATGGCGATCAGCTAAACCCTGAGCATATGGGCAAGATTCATCAGCCAGATACTACAGAAAATTCTTTCCCGGGTAACTTGGATCTTACCCCATCTAAAAACCCATCACAGGCCATTGGGCCCATTTACCATGAATATTTAATTACCAAAACCATGTTATCCCATCATACCATCTTCTCCATAAACTTATCGAGTTTAATCTTAAAGCAAGATAGATCTTTTGCCCCCACTACTTCCCTCGGAAGGCTATTCCAAAACTTCACTCCTCTGATGGTTAGAAACCTTCGTCTAATTTCTAATCTAAATTTCCTAGTGGCCAGTTTATATCCATTTGTTCTTGTGTCCACATTGGTACTGAGTTTAAATAATTCCTCTCCCTCTCTGGTATTTATCCCTCTGATATATTTATTCCTGTAGCTAGAAAGGTTTTTTTCCCAATATCTAACTTAAATATCCCTTGCTGTGGATTATGCTGATTACTTCTAGTCATACCTTAAGTGGATGTATAGAACCATTGATCACTGTCCTCTTTATAACAGCCCTTAACATATTTGAAGACTATTATCATGTCCCCTCCTCAATCTTCTTTTCAAGTCAGGTTTTCTAATCCTTTATCATTTTTGTAGGTCTCCTCTAGACTCTCTCCACTTTGTCCACATCTTTCTTAGAAGTGTGACATCTAAAACTCATTTCATTACTCCAGCTGAGGCCTCACCAGTGCTGAATAGAGCAGGATATCAGCCTGTTTTGCAACTGTATCATGTTGTTGACTCATTCAGTTTGTGGTCCACTATAACCCCTGGATCATTTTCGAAGCCATTCTGCCTATCCTCCTTCGCTTCATCCTCACCCCACCTTCCCTCTGTGTTCCCCTTCTTCTTTACCCTCTCATTTTAATATCTGCTGTACCTTACATTTCTCTCTTTACCTAATTCTCTCCCAACAAAACTCCATTCAAAATAATTTTGTTTTTTAAATGGAACTATCATGACATTTGCTAACCATAGCATTTTTCACTCTACTTATATGATATACCCTTCCCCTACTCCAAATCCTTTGTTTAGTTTGTTTAGACTAAGCTGCTCTGAGCAATGTCTATCTTATTCTGCTTGTACAGTGCCTAACATAATGGGTCCTAGGCTTGGTTGGGATCCTTAGTACTTTAATGATAAAGATATTGCAGTACAGTACTTGTATGAGGTGAATTACAAAATACTATTTTTTTACAGTGCAAATATTTGTAATAAAAATATAAAGTGAGCGCTGTACACTTTGTATTCTGTGTTGTAATTGAAATCAACATATTTGAAAATACAAATAATACATGTATGTAAATGAGAACAGACTTCCTTATAGGAATTTTTCCTGAGCAAAGACGACAAAATTAGGTCCCTACGTATGAAGGGAATACAGGGACTGATACAGTGTTTTGTAATAAAATTAGCACTAATGTCAAAACACGTGCATAAGTGTGTGCAAGATTAGGGCGTAAATGAGTCCTTCACTATCTGAAGCCTGGTATCCTTTTCAGAGTTATACAGCAGTTATGGGGGACTAAATGTCTATAATCTCTCTCTCTCTCTCTCACACACACACACACAGAGTCAAATTATTAAAAAAAATGAATTGCAATTAATTGCAAGATTTAAAAAAAAATTCAGTTTTAATTGCACTGTTAAACAATAATAAATACCAATTTAAATTTATTATAAATATGTTTGCATGTTTTTCTACATTTTCAAATATATTGATTTCAATTACAACACAGAATACAAACTGTACAGTACTCACTTTATATTATTATTTTTGATTACAAGTATTTGCACTGTAAAAAAGATAAACAAAAGGTAGTACAATCTACAAATTAAAGCATGAAGGGGGATACAAATGTTTAGCTTATCTGGCATGTAAATACCTTGCAACCTGGCTACAACAGTGATATGTGAGTGTCTGTTCTGACTTTCAGGTGACATTGTAAATGAGAAGCAGGCAGCATTATCTCCCATAAATGTAAACAAACTTGTTTGTCTTAGCAATTAGCTGAACAAGAAGTAGGACTGAGTGGACTTGTAGGCTCAAGTTTTGTTTTTGAGTGCAGTTATGTAAAAACTATAATTCTACATTTGTAAGTTGCACTTTAATGATAAAGATATTGCAGTACAGTACTTGTATTAGGTGAATTGCAAAGTACTATTTTTTCTTTTTTACAGTGCAAATATTTATAATAAAATAATATAAAGTGAGCACTGTACACTTTGTATTCTGTGGTGTAATTGAAATCAATATATTTGAAAATATAGAAAAACATGCAAAATATTTGTAATAAATTTAACTTGGCATTCTATTATTAACAGTGTGATTAAAATGGCGATTAATTTTTTTATCTAGTTAACTTGTTTTGAGTGAATCACTTGAGTTAACTGTGATTGACAGCCCATATATATATATATATATATATATATATATATATATATATATATATATATACACACACACACACTTTTTTTTTCCTTAGAGGGGGGAATTAAGAAATAAAAAAATATTTTCTGCATCAAACATATAATTTACCAGCAAAACAAGGGCTCTCCTTTTAATGTTACCTTTCTGGAATTTTACATTGTTTTAATTTTTTTAATGTGTTTAGTTTTGGAGTTGTTGTCCTTGAAACTGAAGTCCTCTACTTATCTATTGAGGAGGGAATGTGCAAGCAGACAACTGCTTACAAGTCAGCCCCACTGTGAGTGCAATAACCTTTCAGCAGAAATCTGCACCTCAGTGTGGATAAACAGAAGTGTTGCTACTTATGCCTAAATATATAACCGAAAATGGTGGGGAGATGGTGAGAGTTTAATCTCAAAATACAAGCAGGTTCAAAAAACCTGGTTGTACGCTTGCAGACACAATGCCCCCTTATTACAGATTCTGCTGAATGAGAAGCAGAGCAAGTGCAGCACTCTGCATCTTCCCCAACACAGCAGCCACAGCTTTGATGTCTTCAGAGGGTGTTTTTATTCATGCCCACTGCTGGTTACTTCAAGCATTTTTCTCATGGCTGGATATTTGTATATGAACTGATTTATGCAGCTCCTTTTTGTAGTTAAATATTTGAGGATTGTAGTATACACATGGCATTGCTAAAAGTTCACAGGAGGGGTGGAAATTGACCCTTCTGCTGGGGGGGGGGAGGGGAAGGAAATCCATGGGGTACAGCTTGGGAGGGGTAGGGGAGGAAAACTGAGACTCTCCTTGCAGTTTCCCCAAGTCTTTTAATGAAAGGGATGGTTGGCTCCCGCAATGCCATTGCATACACAAGTGTTTGCTGCCAGACTCTGCAGATCTGGGTTACTGGCAAATGGTCATCCAGAGATGCCCTGTTCCTTGGTACTAGATCTGCCCCCTTTTTACTGCTCCCTGACAGCACATGTCCAATAGAGCCATGCTACCCGGCCTTTTCCCATCTGCTGCTTCTCCCAGGAAACTGCCTTAAAAGATTGCTCCTTAGCCTGGAAGGGGACTCCACGTTTCTACTCCACCTTGCTCTTGCTCTACATTGCTGTAGAGACAGGTTTAGGAGTAGCAGCCATGTTAGTCTGTATCCTCAAAAAGAAAAGGAGTACTTGTGGCACCTTAGAGACTAACAACTTTATTTGAGCATAAGCTTTCATGAGCTACAGCTCACTTCATCCGATGCTTATGCTCAAATAAATTTGTTAGTCTCTAAGGTGCCACAAGTACTCCTTTTCTTATTGCTGTAGAGGTGGCTGATCTTCAACTCCCCATCTGTGAGGCAAGGAGAAAATATCCACTTGTGCAGTCAGAGGGGGGACAATCTCTTAATAATGACCTAATGAAATTGTCAGCTAGGGAATATTATGAAGGTGATGTTTAATGTGAAAACCTGTCCTCTAGTATTTATTCAAATACTCTCTGCTTTTGTTGGTTGTTCTCAACAACATTAAAATGTATTTAGTGATGTTTACATCACTGTGATGTATAGCTGCTGCACCGCTCTTAGAAACATTCTTTAACAGTTTATTTAATTTCATGCCTGCATGTTGAGATGCAACAGGAGGTTTGGTTCGAGTTAGATGGGCAAGACATTTTTCTGGAATTTGGACTTCTACATTTAAAAAAATGCAAGGAAGAAGGAAGATTACATCTCTCAAGTACTGCAGCAGTCGGTCATCATGTGTTCAGCAGCTATGGCTTGCTGCTAGTTATCTATGGAGCATGTGGCCTGGCACAAAATGGTTACTGCCTACACTAGAGATGTAGGAACGCTGTTAGTCATCACAGCACGTACTGAGTGTGAGCAGCAGAGTACAGTCGGTGCTTATGCTGCAGAATAAGCTGTTCTGAAGCATGAGCAACTGGCACAGCAGAGTCATTGTCTTCGCTGGAGCTATTATTTAACCCTTTTACAGCCACCCAAGCATACTAGCTGATTCTCTGGTGCTTTTAAAAGTAGAAGAAATTGACATATAGGAATGAGTATACCTGTAACCTCACTTATTTAATATAATACTTTAATTTGCTATTTGTTTATATATTCAGATACTTTGATTTCTGGAGTAGATTTGTTCCATATTTATCAGAAGATTGGGCCTTTTAGGTGGCTGGGCAGATTTGTTTTTTTACTATTTTGTCAAGTCATATTTCTCATTGTTTCATCAATTTTTGCCGACTTGCTTTATTTTGAAACATAAATAGATTAAACTGGGTAGAATTTTCCTGTATAGTGATGTTAAAAGCAATGTAAAGAGACCCCAGTGTTAACTCCTTCAGTTTCTCATGAGCTGTTCAATCAATAGATAATAAATGACAGAATAGAAAATATAGGGAAAAGGAACACATTTCAGTACATACATCAGTCTAAATAGGTTGTCAGGGCTTCAGCTGAACCAGACCACTTCCAGGCACAAAAGGTGAAGTTCTCAACCATCACAAAGACCTAGTAAATGGTCTTTGTACAGGGCAACTACATGAGAATAGAAGAGAAATGAAGTGTTACCATCCAGTGTCTGGATACAGAGCAGGTAAACATCCAGATTCTGGCTGCTGCTTCAGCACCCTCATGGCTCATATGCTCCTGCATAGAGAGCCACTTCATTACATAAGCCACCATAGTGAAACTTACCTCAACTTCAATGGAAATAGGATTGGGCCCAATAAGCACAGAATAAAAAATTGCATACAAGGCCTACAATTAGTCTCAGTACAGTGAGTAGTTAAAATATATAATATATGCTCTGGACAAGCCCCTTTTAAAACTAGAATATTGCAGTCCTGTAAAGAAGCAGAGTAATTTCTATTTTTACTATAATAGTACTCATCTGCATATGTATAATGCCCTTCTGAAAATTTATCAGCACTCTGCAAATATCAGTAGGTTAAGCCTAACATCCCTGTAGGGTAATTGTTGTTGTTAACCCCCCCAAAACTAATACACCTTATATTTAGGTAAGGCCACCACATTCTTATTATGATTAAACACAAGAGGACATTGCAGATCCCATTTTCTACTATAGTTCTGCCAACAGCTTTTACTGTATGTTAAAGAGACATCAAGGGATCAGCATTTTCTAGCGTGAAACACTTTGATATATAATAAGGGCAGGGCGGCATGCAATATCTAGACAAAATTAAGACCCGAAATAATGTTGTGCAAAACACTTAACATATTATGAAATCTAGTAATAGATGTTTGCATTAATTTTTAGAAGTTTTAATTTAATTTAAATACAAAGAGGTATTTTTACATTTAAATTTTCCTTTGCAATGCTGGAAACCAAGAATGGCATTGTGCTAGTGCTCAAGAAAAGAATAGGTGTGCAGATTACAAACAGAGTTAAATTGACCTGTCTAGTTTCATTACCAAGCTGAATGAAATGCACAAAGTAAACCATGACCATGAGAAGTTAATAAGACATGCTCCAAAATTTCATTAACAACAGATGAGGAAGTATGATTATCTTATTTAGGATAAGAACAACCATACAGAAGCTCTGAGCATGATAACAATAATTAAACCTCCACTAATGACAACTACTCAGCAGCATTAAATACAAATATACCAATAAATTAACTGCCAGTCAGAAACATCAAATGGAAATTTAACTCTACCAGCTAATAAGTCAACATATTCAGAAAGCCTCCTACTTTATCCAGGAACATACTCTTATCCTTCTTCCCAAAATAACCTATAAAATAAGTTATCTTGGCTGCATCTTTTCATTTCCCTATTTGCACCACCCTGGACAAACCGTGTGACCCTAAATAACAACCTGTCCCTCTTCCACTGGTGAAAACTGATTCTTTTCCAAACAATACATGCAGCCATGCGGAAATATTTCTTTCTGAGCTAAAGTAATGGACATTCAAGTATAACCTTTGATATGCAGAATCTTGGAAACAAATCAAGATTAACTTTAAATAACCAATTTACACCATTAACTTTTAATACCTATAAATCTTGTTACAAACCCACAACATACCACCATGGAGCAGCCAGGCCTGTTTAATTTCTCTTTTTGGCTTGTGGATTTATAAATTTTCAGGTGTCAGGAATCCTGTTACTAGTGGGTTTTATTTTTTTAATTCAGGTGGGGGACAGACCCAAGCATCTTTGAAGTAGAATCTCCTGAATTTTTGCAATCTTCACTTTAATTAAGTTATTTTGTGTGTCTTGTGAGAAGACTGCAGGTCTTTCAGTACTGGCATATATACCCCATATACTGTATTGCCCTCAGTTTGTGCATGCAACCAGCACCAACATTAATGAGTTTTGCAGGAGTGAAGTTTAAATGGCAGATATGGCCCTATATTTTACGTGCATGAAAAAAATGATCTTATCTTTTAAAAGTACTATCAGGACCAAAATTACTAAGCAAAGATAGCAAATAATTTACCAGGTCATAGAGGTGCTCCTGCTTTACACAAAGGGCAGTGCTCCCTTATGTCTCCTCTTGCATTCATATTGGTTAGCACCCATATATATATAAGACACCTATATGCATTAAAGACAGAATCAAACCCTTTGGGGACACAGAACCAAGACGAGAAACAAAAGCCAAGAACTGAAAGGTGCACAGAGAATGAACTGACCTCTTACTTTTACAGATGTTCCCTCTGGGGTGGGAAAGGTTGAGGCATGTTGTTAAGTTGATTTTCATTGGAAGCTTCACTATTATAGCTCCTGCTGTACCTATTCTGGGAGTAAATAGAGGTGTTCAGTCTCTAGGGCTGCTAATCTGGCAGCTTTCACTACTACTGAAGTCACTTAAAAAGTCACTGTAAAAATATTACTGGTTTGCAATGGAATGATTTCCATTAGTTCAGGGGAATCACTTGCATGTTCTAGGAGGGTCTCTCAGAAGCCAAATTTTGTTCTGGCAACATGTCTGGCTTGTTTGCTAATGGTGTGCATGGAGGAGAAGACAAAAGTAAGACAGCTGAAGGAATTCTAGGTAAAAGGATCCTTGGATTCTTATCAGTCATACTTGGCAAGTACTACCACTATCTGTTGGTTCAGCACAGGTTTGTGACTATATTAAGGGGACAATCCAAATTAATGGCAGTTTTAAATATTCATTGATTTCTCCTCTTATTTAAGGGAAAGTTACATGACATGTAATATCCTACCCATGAAGAAGGAAATTTAGAACATAAAAGATGCTTCAGATTACAGCCAGCACTGCCACAGAATGTTATATTATACTTTATATTATGGCTGTTTTTTTTTTAAAAAAAAGCTAGATAAGTTTAAGAACAAATCATAGCATGCTTAGGATAGAAACAGTCAGTTCTAATGCTTCAATGTGTAAAGTGATGAGCACTACATGGTCAGAAAGCAATCTCTTCCCTCCCAATCTAAGTCATTGTACAATTGGGAAGGCACATTTTTGCTTGTTTTGTTCTTTCTTCTTTTAAGTCCTTTGTTAGTGACCACAACTGGAGGTAGCATACTGTATCAAATGGACCAATAGTCTGCTCCACTATGACAAAGCCAATATTCCTCAATTAAGCTTTTAGTCTTCAAAATTAACGTGCCTTATAGTTTCTTTTTCCTTGTGACTGGTAATATTTATTATCGTTTATACTCCATCTGAAAGTGGGTTGCCATTAGATATATTAGGATACCCACAAGGTGGTTTCTTGTCTCCCTATCACTGCAGGAGGAAGATAGCAAAATAAATCAACACACACAATGTGCTGAATGATACTTGTGGAAACCAATCTGCGTTTGAATGCACAGCTCAGCTACAGATTGCCCTGTATGCAGGCAGGCTGCATTAGGTACCATGGCAATTTTTTGTGTTTAATATGGAGTGTTCACAGATCTCCAGAAAGGCTCCTACTTCTTGAAATCCTCATTGCCTTTCATTCAGCTTTTCCCCCACTACTCAAGTTTGTATATAATCCTCTGTCTTTTTCAAATAAGAACTCCTGCCCTCTCTTTTTCGGAACACACTGAGGTCATAAGGTCATTTTTTGCTGTACTTCATTTTGTTTTAAATGCTACCTTTGATGCTATAGCCCAATATAAGGCTGTTCTTTGGGTGCCGCTATGCTATGTGTGATGTGTTTGCTTTCAAGGATTACATGAAAATAACAGCCAATGTCATTCTCTACTTGAGCTCACAGTTTTATTTTCTGTTAAGAATAATCTTGAAGAGGTGAAGTCCATTTAGATGGCCAAGGCAATAGTGGACAAAAAACATTTTCAAAATACAAACTTATTAGAATTAGCAGATTTTCCTCTGGTTATAAACAGGAAAACTTTTGTGAGAAAGGTAAGTGTTGTAAATACCACTCATGTTCTGAAGGGATGGGAAAATACAAAGGAGGAGGAGAGAAGGACCCTGATCAGCAGCATATGATTAAGTCCTTCCCTGTCCAGTAATGCATGTATGCATGTGCTCAACTGGCACCATGTTGCGGGTGAGAGCCAGGAATGGGACCTTTTGAACAGTAAAATGATGGAGACAAACAAATGGTTCTTTATCTTACAGTAATTGGGGTTCTTTAGAGATGTTGTCCACATATATATGTTCCAGACTTGGGTGCAGATGCACCCCATGCACTCGAATCAGAATCTTTTGTTCAGCATGGTCTGTTGGGCTGGGTACCTCAAGCTCCCCACCTAAGGGCACACAGGGCAGAGCAGGGCCAACTGACCCTCAGAATCCAGGTGTCATCAGACTCCATAGTAGCAGAGAAGATGGGGCAGGTCACAGAATATACATGGACAACATTTTGAACCACAGTTACTGTAAAGTAAGTAACCATTTCAAATGCTTGTCCATAACTATTCCACTCTTGATGACTCACAAACAGTACCCTGACATGATGGAGGCAGTTGCTCAGAGCCTACCTGAATAAAGACTGTATGATAGCTCTGCCAAAACAGGCATCTGACTTAGATGCCTGTAAAAGGGAATATTTTTTGGCAAATGTATTCACTGATCCCCCCAGATGGGAACACCCCTAAAAGAAACTGTTCATGGAATGAGCCTTGATCTGACCAGGAGGTTCTAAATTAGATAGTCGATAACATAGCCTAACACAGTCAGGATCCGTTTTGATAACCTTTGGGAGGATATGGCTTTTTCTTTTCTTTCTCTCTGCAAAGGCAATGAACAACCTCACCAAGACCTGAATGATTTAGTTCTGTCCAGGTAGAATGAGAGGGCCCTGAGAACATTCAAAGTTTGAAGTCTTGCTTCCCCTTGGCTGGGGTGGGGTTTAAGAAAGAACACAAGTGAATGTAAGTTGGAAATCACTTTTGGAAAAATTTTTCCAGGAGGCCTGAGCATAACCTTGTCTTTGTGGAAAGCAGAGTGGTGGATCTGCCGTACATGCTTCTAATTCCCTTACCCTGCAGGCTGAGATGACTATCAATAAGATATCAGAGGGGTAGTCGTGTTAGTCTGTATCCACAAAAACAATGAGGAGTCCAGTGACACCTTAAAGGCTAACAGATTTATTTGGGCATAAGCTTTTGTGAGTAAAAAACCCACTTCTTCAGATGCATGGAGTGAAAATTACAAAGACAGGCATAAATACAGGAAGAGAAGGGAGTTACCTTACAAGTGGAGAACCAGTGTTGACAAGGCCAATTCAGTCAATTCAGGGTGGATGTGGTCCACTCCCAATAATTGATGAGGAAGTGTCAATACCAAGAGAGGGAAAATTGTTTTTGTAGTGAGCCAGACACTCCCAGTCCCTATTCAAGCCCAAATTATTAGTGTTAAGTTTGCAAATGAATTGTAGCTTTGCAGTTTCTCTTTGAAGTCGGTTTTTGAAGTTTTTTTTTGTTGAAGGATGTCTACTTTTAAATCTGTCATTGAATGTCCAAGGAGATTGAAGTATTTTCCTACTGGCTTTTGTATGTTACTATTCCTTGTGTCCAATTTGTGTCCATTTATTCTTTTACGTGGGGACTGTTTGGTTTGGCCGGTATACATGGCAGAAGGGCATTGCTAGCACATGATGGCATATATCACATTAGTCGACGTGCAGATGAATGAGCCTCTGATGATGTGGCTGATGTGGTTGGGTCCTCTGAGGGTGTCGCTAGAATAGATATGGGGTCAGAGTAGGCAACGGGGTTTGTTACTGGGATTGGTTCCTGAGTTAGTGTTTCTGTGGTGTGCTGTGTAGTTGCTGATGAGTATATGCTTTAGGTTGGGGGGCTGTCTGTAAGCGAGGATTGGCCTGCCTCCCACGGTCTGTGGGAGTGAGGGATCGTTTTCCAGGATAGGTTACAGATCGTTGATGAAGTGCTGGATAGGTTTTAGCTGGGGGCTGTATGTGATGGCTAGTGGTGTTCTGTTATATTCCTTGTTGGGCCTGTCTTGTAGTAGGTGACTTCTGGGAACCCGTATCGCTCTGTCAATCTGTTTCCTCACTTCCCCAGGTGGGTATTGTAGTTTAAGAATGTTTGATAAAGATCTTGTAGGTGTTTGTCTCTGTCTGAGGGACTGGAGCAAATGCGGTTGTATCGTAGAGTTTGGCTGTAGACAATGGATCGTGTGATGTGTCCTGGATGGAAACTGGAGGCATGTAGGTAAGTATAGAGGTCAGTAGGTTTCTGGTATAAGGTGGTGTTTATATGACCATCACTTATTTGCACTGTAGTGTCCAGGAAGTGGATCTCTTGTGTGGACTGGTCCAGGCTGAGGTTGATGGCGGGGTGGATATTGTTGAAATCCAGGGGGAATTTCCTGGGCCTCCTTCCCATAGGTCCATATGATGATGTCATCAATGTATCGCAAGTAGAGTAGGGGCACTAGGGGACGAGAGCTGAGGAAGCGTTGTTCTAAGTCAGTCATAAAAATGTATGATGATCACATAAACACCACCCTATATCGGAAACCAACTGCCCAATATAGTTTTCTACTAGCTTCTTTTAAGGTACATTTACTAAATACTATGAAAGACAACATTTCACATTGTGTCCGTGAAATCCTCCTGAGAGTTCTAAGTGCTCAGCACTTCCAGCATCAGAATTCAAGACATCCAAAAACCACCAGCAAGCTTTATACTTTTCTAATGTTCAATAGTAAAGCTTTTCAAAACCAAGCAAAATCTCATCTTCCCTGACTGCAAAATGAATATGCTTCTAAAGACTAAAACAGATGACAAGCTAAGACAGATTCTCAGGACTTATCAGAAGTGGGTGAATTCAATAGAAAATCTATTAAATCCATCCCTATTTCTGTTCAACTACTTGTGCCAAGCAAGAAAGAAATTGAGAGAACTTGTGATTCCAGACATATTTGCAGTATTTTGAGGAACATCCCCATTTTCGGGCACTCATTTAGACACAATCTACATACAGAACCTTTTGAGGACCAGTTGGTGCTGAAATACTTACTGTAACCAAAAATGAAAGCACCACCACTTTTCTCCCCAATATGAGGCATCCTGGAAAACAGCCATGAACTAGGATCTAAAACATGACTGAATCCCACTTTGACGAATTATTTCTATATTGTACTCTTTTTCCATTATTTCTTTCTGAATGTCTGCCTTTAGACTGTGAACTCTTTGAGACGGTGTCTATACTTTGTTTGGAGCGTTATGAGAGCAACCATAAGCAATTAATACTGTAGAATGCTCATCTCAGACTTTGTAACAGACACTTATATCCAAGACCAATAAGACTGGGCAGAGGGAATGGGAATTTACAAGTGAAAAAGAAAAATCAGAAGAAATAGTAAAACAAGACAAAGCAAATTACTTTGCTAACTAAGAGGAACTGATTTTCAAATATTTTAAATGCCCACATGCTCCTATACTGATTTGAACCTAGACATTTCAGAATGTTATTCATTTAACAACTCTTTTCAGCTCACCTTTCAATATGCTGTTTCTTGATAAGGAATGCTTCTGGGAGAAGCATAATAGGTTTAATACAGAGTTTTTGAATGACTCCAGTCAATGCAAACAGTGGGAATTAACGGGAACACTTATTGGACATTTACTTTTGTTTTCTCAATTAAATTTGTCCCTTCCTCATTGCCCCCACTTAATGGAAAATAAAATAAAGAATCATGGCATAATATTTAAAGGAAACCTACTGTTTGATCAGGATTACTAGGTACTATTTCCAGCTCTATTACTGACTGCAAAACCTTGGAAATATTTAGTTTTTCTGTGCTTTAATATATCCATCTGCAAAGAGAATATAACAGTAATAGGTCAGCTTGTTATAAAGTTATAATTAATGTTATTTAAGACTTTTGAGAACATTGCACTAAGTATTACTGTGGTGGAGGTAGCTGTATAACACAAAAGGTTGTTCTTTTTTCCACACTCTGCACATTTAAGGTCCACTAAGTCCACCTTCCCTGCGGCAGAGGCAGCTGCCATTTTGTGTTCCTGTTCAGATGTAGATGTTACGGAAGTCTGTCAGTTTCTTGACTCTCAAAGAGAAAGTATTTGTTGTTTGTCTTAATCTAAAACAAAAGTGAGCTAAAATGAATATATATTACCTGCTATTTCTTCATGGAGAAAACATACATAAGATGCCCTAGAGAATTTTCAGCATCACTTTTAGAGAGAGATGCTCATGGAGCAAGATATTTGTGGCAGATGTTGGACACAAGCCCACTCATTCTAAAATATTCTTTTCTAGTTTGGTGATGGGTCAACAAGTCAAACTACAACCCCACCAGAACCACGTCAGGCATGGATAGTACAGGCAGTACAGAGGCTGCCTCCCCATCCTCCCTGCCCTTTTTTTGGGGTGCAAACAGCGAATTTGTGTCTACCCAGTATTTAAAGAATTACAGAGCTCCCTGAAAATGATGAAGTAAAGGTTTGGCAATATTACTAAAACACTAAGTCATAATTTGGATCCAGCCCTGACAACATTTAATCTAGGAAAACTTGAGAAATCTTAATTCTCTCAAAGAGTCTCTTTCCAGAGGTGATAAAATTGTCACTGAGGCCCTTCCCTGTATGGTGCTGAGCATCCACTGGAAAGTTCTGAGTACTTTCAACTTCTGTTGACTTCCAGGAGAGCTAAGAACATTAAGAGCTTGTCCACACAGTGGGGTAATGCACTCTGCGTGGGGGAGATTTCTAAAACACAGTGCACTAACGTGGTGCCCAGAATTGGTCTGCATAGATCCTCCTGGTGTGCTTTAATTTAGTGCTGTTTGAAACAGTACTGTGTTGATGTGCACAAGGGAACCTATACTGTGCACCAATCGAGTCTACACCAACCGTTTGCAAACTTTTTGAGTTGAACTATATAAAAACTAGATAAGTTCATGGAGGATAGGTCCATCAATGGCTATTAGCCAGGATGGGCAGGGATGGTGTCCCTAGCCTCTGTTTGCCAGAAGCAGGGAATGGGCAACAGGGGATGGATCACTTGATGATTACCTGTTCTGTTCATTCCCTCTGGGGCATCTGGCATCAGCCACTGTCAAAAGACAGGGTACCAGGCTAGATGGAGCTTTGGTCTGACCCAGTATGGCTGTTCTTATATTATGAGCCCCACATTTGAATTACAACTTTTCTCCCCCTCCCCAACCCAGAACTCTCCTACCTCAGGTTTTTTGCGGGGGGCAGAGGAAGGCATGTGCAACAGTCTCTAGGGGTGGAGCCAGTACTGGGTGCAGAGGATGCTGGGTGTGAAAATCAGTGCAGTCATGACCCACGGGCTGGGTGCCTTGTTGAGGTGAGTCAGGGGGTGGAGGTGGCGCTCCCTCCACACCCCCACAGGGCTGGTATGAGTAGCCTGGCATCACCACTTGCCCCCCCACCCCAACATTCTTCCACACCCACCCAGGGGGTCGTGCCCCACAGTTTGAAAACCTGTGGTCTACACAAACTAATTAAAACACAACACATTTGTGCGCTTTAGAAATCACACCCTCATAAAGTGCATTGCCCTACCATGTAGACTAGCCCTCAGAATCTTTGACCCCAACCTTCTATTAGTTCAGGGGGCAGACAACTGTGCCTACAAGAAAATCCATTATCTTTAGTGGAGCTTGGCACAGAAATTCCATTCACATTCAAGGTCTCTGACTATGAATTACAAAAGTGCAGGCACCAAGTATTTTCTATGACCTTTAAGTTTAAAAAAATAAAATCTCAGTTTCATTTGGTGGCTCAAATTATGAAAAGTGAAGTTGCAATATTTCATGTTTGGTGCACAAATATTAGTTGAATTATATTTTGCATTTTGTTCTTAAACAGGACAATTTTTAAATTAGAGGGCCCATTTCATTAAAAATGGTTCTGTTTTCAAACAAGACATTTTGTAGATTTGTGTGTGACAACCTATTTCACAAAACTGAGATGAAAAGGAAAGCTCAACATTTTATTTTTTTCTGCAAAATTTTCAGTTAGCCCGATAAAAAACAGTGTAACTGAATTCTACCTGAAAGCAAAGGCCTTCTGTTTGCCCTCTTCCAAATTCCCAGGTTACTGTAGTTGCATTTCTAAAATGTATTGTACTAATCATTTTCAAAATTAAAATGTCCATCTCTTTGCTCAAACATAGATTGTTGTAGTTTGCTTTGAACTTGTACCATGGATGGGCAACCCTCATTAAGGGTCTGACTCCGATAGAGGTCAGTGGAAGTCTTTTCACTGAGTACTCGATCAGGCTTCCAATTCAGAGTATGTGGTTGTACCTAGATAAGCACTTAAATGTTCTGATGTTCACTTAAACCTAATTCAAAGTATAAGGATCTCTTGCATGTAAACTTTGACATAGAAACCTTGTTTTTAAAAAAAAAAAAAAGGCTCTCAAGCTTTCCACTAACTCCTGCTTTCCATCAGGCGGCAATAGTGCTAAGACAGCCTTTCTTGTAGTATTGTGCAAATTTTGCTCCTAGAAGCAAGCAACACAAAATATACAAAATCAAAAAAACGGAGGAAATTAATGGGGTTTTTGAACCTCCAAAACTTTTTGGAGTGAGTATAGGGCAATAGGTGTCAGCAGAATGTTACCCTGTTATGTTATGAATCATAGCAAAAATCAAATCCTGATCTCAAGGTTAGTTAAAACACCCCTTTGCTACACTGGGAGGATTTGGAAGAAACTCTGTAAGAGGAATTTCAGCACTCTCTCCTTCCCACAATGTTTGCTTCTGGAGGACAGAATTTAAGCCTCTTGTTCATATGAACAATGCTTGCTTGCATAAGGATTGCAGGATTATATTTGTATAATATGACTAACAGCTAAACCCTGGTTGCCTTATTTATGAGATGGCAACAGTCAATGGGACTGCTTTTATAAGTGAGGCAAGCAAGGTCTAGATATCATATTACATTTGTAGTTTGCTGTTACAGAGATAAGGGTTGCTTACTAGTAACTGCTATTTTGACAGTTGCCTCTGCAATCCCATTTGTGGGTTTTGTGCCCCCCACTACATTCTTATTTTTGGGTTTGGCTCCATGAGCTTGATACTGGGAGTGACAAGATCAAAAGGGGGAAATGAACAGAGGCCCCTGAAGAACCCACAATACACCTTAATTCCACAATGTTGATACTTCCCTTTAGTATCAGAGCAGATCTGAGATGATCTCAGATGCTCCTATTTATACTGATAACTGTACTGGATGGTATTATCTTATTTAGTTGTGTCAACACCTCTGCTACAATTTATAACCTCTTATTTTGTGGATCAATCTAGCCAACTGCAAACCAGGTTATTTTCTTTCTCATGTGCACTTGGCACTCCAAGTTATCACAGGAATCTGAAGCCAAGTTTGGTTATCAGGATGTTGCAGAGGAGATTCACAAAATTAGAAGCAATCACTTGATCTTACTGAGCTGAGAATAAACCTTGTTTTCAATAATAAGTGGTACAAATAGAATGGGAAAAGCCATTGAGGGGCTAACTGTTCAACAGCATAAATATAATTTGTACACAATAGTTCATTTTCACCAAAGAAGCACTAGACTAAACCTCAGCAGTTCTTAAATCCCATTCTCATTCTATAATGAATTACAAAATAAAATAATAAAGGCTTATTATAAAAGCAGGTATTATTGTAGCTCTAATAAAAGAGAGCCAACTCCTCTCATCAGAATCACATGAAACTGCCCTAAAGACTGGTAAAGTAACTACAGAGGCATTACTTTAAAAAAAAATCCTATAAATATTCCTGAGTATCTTGAGCTAAAGGAGCCAAATCCCAAAGTCTTTACTCAGTATATACTTCCACTGTTCACTTGAGACAGAACCTCAATACTTTGTTCAAAAGTGCCTTAGTTTGTCATTTCTTGTTAATCCTGCCAACCTGGTACTGAAGGTGAGTGTTGCCAGCGTGGCCTGTTTCACTGTGTAGTTCACATGCATGACACAAGTAATCGGTATCCAGTTATTTCTCAATGAGAAATGAATTCATCATTCCTAAATGTTAATTTTACAGACAACAATCAATAATTTGCAAACAGTTATTCACTTTAGATGAGTTATGTGAACTCTGTTAGTTTTATTGCTTACTTACAAACAGCAGCAGGAAGTAGACAATGCATTAGCTATTCATCATCCATCTCAGTCTCTGGAACATGCTGATTATAAAAACTGTACGTCTTTGTGCTTGAAAAGTATTACTTAATGTAGCACTGGCACCATAGTTAGACATGAGAGTTATTTTTGGCAGTGCCCAGAAGCATGTGAGGCACCTCAAACTACCAGTATATGTTTACAAATAAAGGGCCAGATGCAGCAGGATTTGGATCCAATTTCAAACGTAATATACCCAATGGGAAACAAGACAGTAGATATCTTGACAGGAGTGGGTCTTAAGGAGGGATTTGAAAAACAGGGGTTAGCGGCCTTGTGCACTAGTTCAGGAAGGATGTTGTAAACACAGACACAGAAGAAAGGCTCAGGGGACTATCATGGGAGAAATATGCAGTGTAGTTGTAGCTATGTCGGTCCTAGGATATTAGAGAGACAAGATGGGTGAGGTAATATCTTCTATTGAGCCAACTTCTGTTGGTGAGAGAGACAAGCTTTTGAGCCACACAGAGCTCTTCTTTCCCAGACCTGAAGAAGAGCAGACAAACTGAATATCCAGGCTATCATCATTGGCTGGGAAGGAACACGATTAGGTAGGTGTCTTTTGATACCAAAGATACTGTTGCCTTGAGAAAAATATAAAGAGCAAGTAAGTTTGAGAGGGGAAAGAAAGAAGCTATTAGCCAGGATGGGCAGGGAAGCAACACCATGTCCCTAGCTTCTGTTATCCACTCCCAACTTTTGACAAACAGGGGATGGATCACTCGATGATTGCCTGTTCTGTTCATTCTCTCTGAAGCATCTGGCATTGGCCACTGCTGGAAGACAGGATACTGGGCTAGATTGATGACCATTGGTCTGACTCAGTATGGCCGTTCTTATGTTCTCTGCAGCATTCTCCACCCTCTGGATTAGAAGAAAGCCAAGAAGCTATGTTGTAGGAAAGGTGCTTCATTTGTGCTTGCCAGAGCTCTGATTGTTGAATATGAAATAGGAATAATTTGTAATCGCTGTGGTGTGACATTGCTGCAATTATGCCTGAGGAGGGCAGCATAAGAGTGAGTAAAGTTACTGTCCTCACTCCAATTAATAAAAAACTGGTTATATTCAGTCCACAGGTCCTGGTGATAGAAAGTCCATACCCGAAGAGAGGTATAAAGATGATGGTACAAACTCACCATAACCTCACTTCTGCCAGGCAGGCCATAAAGCCCAAGAAGTAGGGAGAAAAGACAAAAAGAAAAGGAGTATTTGTGGCACGTTATTGGTTAGTCTCTAAGGTGCCACAAGTACTCCTTTTCTTTTTGAGAATACAGACTAACACGGCTGCTACTCTGAAACTGGAGAAAAGACAGTGAAGCTGTGCCCCTCAGACCAATGCAAACTTTGGTTAGATACTGCTGGCCAGGCCTTATTTGCCTACACCTTTGCTGCACTTTCTCAAGTGTTCTGCTGGGGAATGGGGCAACTTTAGTTTCTGCCACTCCTGGAGAGCCCTGGAGATCCAATGCAGAAATTAAAGCTGTCCTCCTGCAGCAGAACACTTGAGAAAGGACAGCAAATGAGACACAGTTTTCTCCTTCCCCAGGATGATGGGGGAGGGATACCTCGGTGGTTTGAGTATTAGCCTGCAAAACCCAGGGTTGTGAGTTCAATCCTTGAGGGGGCCATGTTAGGGATCGAGGCAAAAATTGAGGATTGGCCCAGCTTTGAGCAGGGGGTTGGACTAGATGACCTCCTGAGGTCCCTTCCAACCCTGATATTCTATGATTTCCTGAGGTGCAGCAGGTCTTGCTAGTGCAAGAAGGTACAATTTACATGTTCTTGTGCCAGTGGGCATGATTTTATCCCCATGTATGTTTTGAATCTGGTTTGTAAGGAAACTGATAGCTCATTAGATGTAAATATGATCTGTAATATTGTTTACCACATAATTAGTAAACTACCCCATGCCTATAGTACATGGAGTTTACCACCAATACATTTTACTCCTAGCCTATCATCAAGAGGAAATGAGCTATTCTTGATGTCACTTGCCAGTAGTCACTTCAAAGGAAGAACCATAATAAATGTTCAGCACAGCCCCCACCTCCCTCTTGCTGTATCAGCTTTGTCCCAGCATCCTTCAGCTGACCCTACAAACCATAAGCCTGATGAAAAGATTTGACTGGAACACGGGATCCATGCAAAATGATGATGGGTTCAATTACTAATGCCTCCTTAAAAAAAAAATTATCCAGGTGGTTTATTATTCATTTGCAAATTGGGATGATGCCATTTACACTGTCACAGAATGTATTCCTCCCCCTACGACACTGAGCCAGCCCTCCTAAGACCATTTCCCTGGATCACCCCACCCTTCAAGCCTTGGGGCCTTACTTTCAACCTGATCTTTTTTCCTTCTTGGGAAGGGGTTGCCTTGATTCCCTCTTCATCTGCTCCCTGTTGGAGCTAGTTGCCTGTTACTCACCAATTGTTTATATCACCACACAGGTTATACCCTGATTATAGGCAGTCTCTCTACCTGTGATGTGGAATGAGGCATCTTTTGGAATTACACTGATAGCCATGATACTTAGCAGGGAACTAACAGTACGTGCGGAGTTGCAGTTTGACGTTAATAAGGGAGCTACCATGAAAGCACATGGAGTGCTAGCCAGCTCCAATTAGAAGCCTGGCAAATCAGAGGAGCTCCCAAGGGCAGCTGCAGAGGAAGGTTCCAGAAGTTTCCATGGCAGCAGAGGTAAAAGGCAGTGAGTGTAAGAAACTGTCAGTTCATGGGGATCCCAGAGGGCAGATAAGATGTTAAAATGTTGGGAAATTGGAATAATTTTAGAGAAGATTTTTCTGGCCTTAGCCTGAATGTGCAGAGGCCGAGGGAAGGCTTCTCCCACACTCCCCCTTTTCCTAAATCACTCCAAATATTACCTTCCCTTCTGCTTTTCCCTTGATTTTTCAGTTTTCTTTGTGACTGTTTTCTTCCTGATTTTTCCCTGCTCTCCTTCTCTTTCCTCCTGTAGTATCTCTATTTTCCTGTTCCCTCCTATCCTTACACATTCTCCCTTTTACCTCTCAGATTTACACCTTAACTTCCCCTCCCATGGAGCACTGGAAAGGGAAGAGGAGCTGGTAGGGCCAGTTTGTTGCTCCAGCACTATTTATCCCCTGGGAGGAAGGGGAGCAAAGTTGTTTCCTATCCTCTTCTTCTCTTGAGAGGACAGTGAGAGGGTCTCCTTCATCCCCTCTCCCCTAGAGGAAAAAAGAAATGATGAGGGAATAGATATAAGTGTAGAAGAGACTATAGTGATGTGGTTTTTTTGGAAAACAAAGGAGGAATTCATTCTCAGTTTTAACGGGCTACTAGGTGCTTTAATTGTTACTCTGTTTAGAGTTTAGAAGGTTAAAAGCTACAGATGACTAACCTGTTTTCCAGACTTGCACAGAAGGATTTTCCATAATGTAATGAGTCACTTATAATTCAAACTGAAGAAAAAAATGCTGGATGCTGAAAGATTGTCATTTTAATAATACGAAGTTTCACCAGAAGAAGCTCTTGCAGTCAATGCAGTTTCCACTGGTAAAACTCGCTTCAGCAGAGTCCCAAGACTCCACTATAGTCCCATTCCTATCATGGTGGCACCATAACCCTCCCCAAGCATATCCCTCTAAAGGAACAGCAGACATCTTCCCTACAACTAGGAAACCAGGCCCAGGAATGCAAAATAGAAACTCTCCATGACAGAACAAGCCATTACTAGGATTCAGAAAAGAATCTCCAAAGAAAACTATACCTTTTAATAAGCTGGAATTACTCCTTCTGGTTTGCTTGTTTAAAACAAACCTGAGATTAGAATAGTGGGGAGGAGGGGGGAGACCATTTTGTAACTCAAAATTACTGAATAAATACTTTAGCTCGAAGAAGGATGAAAAGGAAAAGACAAACAAACTAAAAACCAGCCATAAAAATTTGTCCTTAACTGGATGGAGAACAATTTCAAGAAATAATACACAAAACGTTCAAAAAGTTTGAAAAGAAAGTAAATCTATGAATCTCCTTTTAAACAAAGCATGCTGGGAAGGAGAAGTCTAAAGGCTTTTAAAATGCAGGCTCTTCTATCTCTTTTTTAGTATGGGAGTGGAGAGGTATGTTCCATGTCTGTTCTTAAACTACCTTTTACCTCCCTTTACAGTGAACTTCTTAAAAATCCGACTTCTAGATCACCACAGCAATTTCTTTACTCTCACATAAGATTTGTGTGGTCACGGGGAAGGAGGAAGAGAGGTAAAAAAGGTCCCCAGCCATCATGTGGATGCTCCTGCCCCTTTAGGGTATCCCAAGATACATCCAAATATGGGGCCTGCTGCAGGTTTAGGAGGCCAAATCTCCCGGGCTTTGGTGGTGGGGGAGGAGGAACCAACTCCTCTTTGTAGACACTCAGTTTCTAATCCCTATCTGGAAAAACCCATGTAGGAGAGAATGTGGTCTTGGCATTCCAGCAGATTAACCCTGGTATGACCTGTGTTAAAGGACTGAGGTGTTTTAAAGTGATACTTACTATGCTGCGGGAGCTTGTGTGCCGAAGAAAATTATGAAATTACACTGTGCTATATTTTGGTACTTAACTGACTGCTTCATTTATGGAGATGGGTTTTTTAGCTGACATTTTAATCCTTGGTAATACTAGTGTGCAAGGAAGTTTTAATTAAAAGGGAAAATGAAGCCCTTCTTCATGCCACTTAAAATGGATTTTTAAAAAAACCTGACTGTACAAAGTAAAAAGCAGGGGAGAATAAGACCCTTAGTATTTAAAACAAGCTTCATTTATACTGTATATAAATAAATTTGTGCTTAGCCTTTCATTTCTGATATGATGTGTTCCAGATAGCACCCCAAACCCTTCCATATTTCAAAACCCTACCCCCTCAAGTACACAAAGACCTTGTCTTCTAGCCACGTTACTTTGGGATGAGTGAATGGACAATTTTTGTTGGAGCCCACCTCTCAATGTTGCTCAAAAAAGACCTGAACCCACTTTCAATAAAATTCAGGGAAGATTTTTGCCATGTTCCAATGAGAGCAGTATTTTGCTCAGACTGGTACAAATGTCATGATGCAGTTGAGTCATATAGTCTTGTGTACACTAAAGAATTCTACAAAAAATATTCCCAGTGGTTCTACCCTGGGCTCAGCTGCATCATTGCTAGCATCCATGAGAACTCTGGCTCTGCTGACTTCTACTATTTTCCCTGTATGATGGGGCGTCTGCCCCACACTGGCAGAAAAGAGGTTAAACGCAGCCCTAGGAAGGCTGCCAATCACAGAAGGGCTTATAAGAGCAGCCAGTCAGGGCCAGGATGTCCCATATAAGAAGGGCTGCAGAAGATTGCATGGTCAGTCACTCCCTGGAGCTTGAGAAGGACTGGCTACCTTATGGCACGCACGCACGCACGCACGCACGCACGCTAGCTAGCTAGCTAGCTAAAGGCAGCTCCTGAAGGAAGTGGCTGGACAGTAGACTGCAGGTCCTAGAGGTGACAGTGGGTGAGCGACCACCAGAAGAGAGTGCAGCACCAATTTCCCAGACAGCCAGCAGGAGGTGCTACAGTGGTGAGTGCATCCCATCATACCCTGCATCAACTAATCTTATTAAGCATATTGCTAAGGAGTTTTTGTGAAGGGCCCTTTACACTGGAACTTAGTTCCCTTCCTATCCTGTCCTAACATCTTTAGTCTGACTTGAGGCTAAAGCTATTTCTTACCCCTGAGGCTTTGAGATGGGTGCTGGATTTGGCTATGTATATGGTTGAAGGGCACAGTATTTCATTTAAACTGGGTCCACATTAGAGAGCTTACAGGCCCTTGAATGCCTGTAGAACATTTTTCATCCGTACAAACAGGTCACAAAGTTTACAAATAATATAATAACTGTTTCAAAGTTAACTGGTTCAGTCTGAACTAATTAGTGCCACTGCAGTTTAGCTGGGAATTGTAGTATCATTCTCTAGAGGCCATTGCCCCTAAGCCATGTAGGACATTGCTAGTAAGAATGTGGAGCAAAGTTTAAAGTAATCCAGAATGTTAAAATCATTGGTACTTAAATCAGTTCATTTGCTGGTTCAATTCTCTAGTCCAGGCAAGGCCACTACTGGGTTGATAGGTGAAGAGAATCCATAATATTTTACATGGGCTGATAAAAAGAACAGAAGTACTTGTGGCACCTTAGAGACTAACAAATTTATTTGAGCATAAACTTTCGTAGGCTACAGGCTGCATAGAATGGAACATATAGTAAGTAGATTATTTTTTATATATATATATATATAAAAGAGAGAGAGAGAAGCCATACCAACTGTAAGAGGCTAATTAATTAAGACTAGCTATTATCAGCAGGAGGGAAAAAAAACTTTAGTGATAATCAAGATGGCCCATTTAAACAGTTGACAAGAAGGTGTGAGGATACTTAATATGAGGAAATAGATTCAATTTGGGTAATGACCCAGCCACTCCCAGTCTCTATTCAAACCCAAGTTAACGGTATCTAGTTTGTATATTAATTCAAGCTCAGCAGTTTCTCACTGGAATCTGTTTTTGAAGCTTTTCTGTTGCAAAATTAACACCCTTAAATCTTTTACTGAGTGGCCAGAGAGTTTGAAGTGTTCTCCTACCGGTTTTTGAATGTTATGATTCCTGATGTCAGATTTGTGTCCATTTTATTCTTTTGCGTAGAGACTGTCTGGTTTGGCCAATGTACATGGCAGAGGGGCATTGCTGGCACATGATGGCATATATCACATTGGCAGGTGTGCAGGTGAACGAGCCCCTGATGGCATGGCTAATGTGATTAGGTCCTATGATGGTGTCACTAGAATAAATAAGTGGACAGAGTTGGCATCAGACTTTGTTGCAAGGATAGGTTCCTGCGTTAGTGTTTTTGTTGTGTGGTTGCTGGAGAGTATTTACTTCAGGTTGGGGAGCTGGCTGTAAGTGAGGACTAGTCTATCTCCCAAGATCTGTGAGAGTGAGGGATCATTTTTCAGGATAGGTTGTAGATCTCTGATGTGCTGGAGAGGTTTCAGTGGGGGGCTGAAGGTGACGGCTAGTGGCGTTCTATTTTCTTTGTTGAGCCTGTCCTGTGGTAGGTGACTTCTGGGTACTCTTCTGGCTCTGTCAATCTGTTTTTTCACTTCAGCAGGTGGGTTTTGTAGTTTTAAGAATGCTTGAAAGAGATCTTGTAGGTGTTTGTCTCTGAGGGATTGGAGCAAATGCGGTTATATCTTAGAGCTTGGCTGTAGACAATGGATCGTGTGGTGTGGTCTGGATGAAAGCTGAAGGCATGTAGGTAAGTATAGCGGTCAGTAGGTTTCCGGTAAAGGGTGGTGTTTATGTGACCATCGCTTATTAGCACAGTAGTGTCCAGGAAATGGACCGCTTTTGTGGATTCCTCTAGGCTGAGGTTGATGGTGGGATGGAAATTGTTGAAATCGTGGTGGAATTCCTCAAGGGCTTCTTTTCCATGGGTCCAGATGATGAAGATGTCATCAATGTAGCGCAAGTAGAGTAGGAGTGTTAGGAGACGAGAGCTAAGGAAGCGTTGTTCTAACACCCCCAGAATGTACATGACTTCCCAAAGCTCACACCTGAGGTATTTAGGTATTAAGAATGAGCTCCTCTTCCAGGATGATTATTGAATACATAGTCATTGGACCTGTCAGTTAACAACTGAGCAATGATGACAAAGTGTAATCAAAATAAGCAGAAAAATATCTTCTTGATCTGATCCTTAATAGTAGTATGTGGTTGTCTCAGTTGAATATTTTTCAAGTGGTGCACTGAATTTCAGGTACAAATACCTTTAACTTTTTTAATCCTTGTCTTTCTGAATCCAGGGCAATTATTCCGTTATCATATAGCTATACCCCTGCATACGGTCTTGAAAACATATTCCCACACAATTAATAGTTGTAGCCTTATACTAAAAATGAATATAATTTTTTATTTTCACAAGAGCTACCATCACACAAGAGTGTGCCAAATTGGTGGTTTTGCTTCCCAGGGAATTCTGCATACTTGCTTTGGTTCCAACTTTCCTCTAACAACACTAATCACTCAAAATAGTTTCTGGATTTAACCTTGAAATCATGTGAAGTTTCTATCTTAACTTGGTTTTGATGTGAAACCATAAATTAGCCCATATTTGCACACTTTTTCACAAACTGGGCTGAGTTCACAGTTTCAAGTTGCATAAATAAACATTTCACTGAGATGGTATTTTTAAAATAATCTGACGACTTAAAAACCCCAGCATTTTTATTCATCTATGGATTATGGTGAAACCATTTAGAAATGCAGGCATTCAAGTATGGATACATTAAAAAACCCAACTGAAAATAGTACATTGGGGATTCCATGTTGATTGTCTTCATGGGTTTTTACAAGTGTAACGGGCTGGAATACAGCCAACAATTCTGTTTGATTGCAAAACATCAGAATTCAGCTTGCTCATTTAGCTATGTTTGCTCTTCAGTAGTAAAAAGCAACAACAAATCCTTCTCAGAAAGTAAAACTCTAAACACACAGAAGGAGAGATTTATTGAGTAAGAAGGGACACTTTTTTTACCTAATCACTTCAGAATGCTATTTAATGCTTATGACCATATTAGAAAGCAGTAGTTTCAGCTTTTATAGCATTCACCAACCAATGCTTCCGCTTTGCTTTGCCACACTAACAAGTATCCCTTTATGGGACAATACAATTGATTAAGCTGCTCCATGTGAACCTGGTTCATAGGTTATGAAGCCAGAAATGACCACTCTAGCCATCTAGAATGACTACCTCTATAATACAGGCCATAGGACTTCCCTGAACTAATTCCTGTTTGAACTACAGCATATATTTTAGGGAAAGAAAATCTTAATTTTAAAATTTCTACAGATTGAGCATTTTTGGTTCCAATGGTTATTACTCTCCCTGTTAATCTGGAATTTATTTATTTGCACCTGAATTTGTCTAGTTTCAGCCTCGAGCCACTGGATCTTGTTATATGTTTGTCGGCTAGATTTGAGTCTTATTTTTTTTTTTTTTTGTTCCCCATATCAGTATTTATAGACTGTGATCAAGTCAACCCCTTAACCTTCTCTTTGTAAAGCTAAACAGATAGAGCTCCTTAAGGCTTTCAGTATAAGTAAGGCTCTGTTTGTCACAGAGGTCACAGATTCTGTGACTTCGGCAGCGGCTGGTGTGCCTGGCGCAGGGGCTGCGTGAGCAGCTCAGGCAGCCCCTGGGCGAGTTGCACCTGTCGCTGCTGGGGCAGTCTTGCCCCCCAGCAGCAGGTGTTTGTGTGGGGGTGGGGTGGTGCTTACCTGGGGGGAGGGACTCCCTGAAAGGGCAACAGGAACTCCCCTTCTTCCGCGCCTAGCTCCACATGCTGCCTCTGCCTGCAGGCGCTGCCCCTGCAGCTCCCATTGGCTGCAGTTCCCAGCCAGGTGGAGCTCAGGAGCTGGGTAGGGAGCCCCTCCCAGCACCCACGGCGCCCCCCTTGGGCTGCACGCATACACCCCGGGAGGGGGGGCAGTTTTAGTCAGGAGTATATGGTAAAAGTCATGGACAGGTCATAGGCTGTGAATTTTTGTTTACTGCCCGTAACCTGTCCGTAACTTTTACTAAAAATACCTGTGACTAAAATGTAGCCTTAACTATAAGGCATGTTTCCCAGTTTTAAATCATTCCTGTGGCTCCTCTCTGAACCCTCCCAATTTATCAATAGCCTTCTTGGATTGTAGGCATCAGAACTGGCACAACATTCCCCCCAAGAGGGGGGAAGGATAGCTCAGTGGTTTGAGCACTGGCCTGCTAAACCCAGGGTTGTGACTTCAATCCTTGAGGGGGCCATTTGGGATCTGGGGCAAAAATTGGGGATTGGTCCTGCAGGGAGTTGGACTAGATAACCTCCTGAGGTCCCTTCCAACCCTGATATTCTATGATTCCAGCAGCAGTTGCACCAGTCCTAAATACAGAGGTAATATAACTGCCTTACTCCTTCTCAAGATTTCCCTGTATATATGTCCAAGAATCACATTAGCACTTTAGGCCACAGCATCACACAGGGACCTCATGTTCAGCTGATTATCAGATATGACCCCAGCATCTTTTCAGAGACACTGCTTCCCAAGATAGTCCCCCATCCTGTAAGGAAGGCCTATATTCTTTGTTCATAGGTGTATGACTTTACATTTGACATTGTTTGCTTGTGCTCAGTTTACCAAGCAATCCACATCACTCTGTATCAGTGACATAGCCTCTGTTATTTACAACTCCTGCAATGTTCAGTAATTGGTTTGTTTTCTTCCAGATCATTGATAAAGTATTAATAGCATAGAGTCAAGAATGATCCCTAGAGGGCCCCCACTAGAAACACACCTGCTTGGTGATTTGCCTGTTTACAATTACATTTGAGACCTATCTAGTAGCCAGGTTTTAATCCATTTAATGTGATGCAAAATTAATGTGGCACAATCTAGTTTCTTAATCAAAATATCATGTAGCACCAAGTCACATGCCTTACAAAAGTCTACATCAACACTATTACCTTTATAAAGCAAATGTGTAATTTCATACAAAAAATCAAGTTAGTTTGACAGGATCTATTTTCCATAAACCCATGTTAGCAAGCATTTTAATTATAATACCCTCCTTTAAGTCTTCATAATTGAGTCCCATATCATCCATTCCATTATTTTGCCTGGGATCCATGTTGGGCTGACATAATTACCTGGGTTGTCCTATTTACTCTTTTAAAATATTGTCACAAAATTAGTTTTCTTCCAGTCTTCTGGAACTTCTTCAGTTTTCCAAAACTTATTGGAAAATCAACTTTAATACTACAGAGAGCTCCCTGGCCAGCTCTTTTAAACCTCTTGGGTGCAAGTTACCTGGACCTGATTTACATCATGGGTTTCTGTTCAAATGGGAAGTGTTTCAGCAGCTTCATAATATGACTTCATCTGGCTTATCCCCCAATCACAGAACAGAAATATTTATTGAACACTTCTTTCTTTTCTGAATTACTGACAATTCTACCATTTAAATCTAGGAACAGATTGATACCATTCATAGAATCATAGCATATCAGGGTTGGAAGGGACCTCAGGAGGTCATCTAGTCCAACCCCCTGCTCAAAGCAGGACCAATCCCCAATTAAATCATCCCAGCCCCAGGGCTGACCTTAAAAACTTCTAAGGAAGGAGATTCTACCACCTCCCTAGGTAACACATTCCAGTGTTTCACCACCCTCTTAGTGAAAAAGTTTTTCCTAATATCCAACCTAACCTCCCCCACTGCAACTTCAGACCATTACTCCTTGTCCTGTCCTCTTCTACCGCTGAGAATAGTCTAGAACCATCCTCTCTGGAACCACCTCTCAGGTAGTTGAAAGCAGCTATCAGATCCCCCCTCATTCTTCTCTTCCGCAGACTAAGCAATCCCAGTTCCCTCAGCCTCTCCTCATAACTCATGTGTTCCAGACCCCTAATCACTTTTGTTGCCCTTCACTGGACTCTCTCCAATTTATCCACATCCTTCTTGTAGTGTGGGGCCCAAAACTGGACACAGTACTCCAGATGAGGCCTCACCAATGTCGAATAGAAGGGAACGATCACGTCTCTCAATCTGCTCGCTATGCCCCTACTTATACATCCCAAAATGCCATTGGCCTTCTTGGCAACAAGGGCACACTGCTGACTCATATCCAGCTTCTCGTCCACTGTAACCCCTAGGTCCTTTTCCACAGAACTGCTGCCTAGCCATTTGGTCCCTAGTCTGTAGCTGTGCATTGGGTTCTTCCGTCCTAAGTGCAGGACCCTGCACTTATCCTTATTGAACCTCATCAGATTTCTTTTGGCCCAATCCTCCAATTTGTCTAGGTCCCTCTGTATTCTATCCCTGCCCTCCAGCATATCTACCACTCCTCCTAGTTTAGTATCATCTGCAAATTTGCTGAGAGTGCAATCCACACCATCCTCCAGATCATTTATGAAGATATTGAACAAAACCGGCCCCAGGACCGACCCGTGGGGCACTCCACTTGACACCGGCTGCCAACTAGACATGGAGCCATTGATCACTACCCGTTGAGCCTGACAATCTAGCCAACTTTCTACCCACCTTATAGTGCATTCATCCAGCCCATACTTCTTTAAGTTTGTATTCTTTTTGTTCCCAATAAACTATATAATTATTGTCCTTAACTCTGCTGGACATAAATTTCTCCTTGTGTCCTTTTGCTTCTCTCATCAATCTTCTACAATTCCTAACTTCTGATTTATATTAATTATCAACTTCCCTTTTCTTTCATGTGTTAATTTTTGTACTTTTTAATAGCTGTTTTGTGTCCCTTCTAAGCCAGGTTGGTTTTTAACCAGCAGGGCTGCCTTTTTGATTGTGGGTTTGTGGCTGTTTGGACATCTTATAAAATGTTCTTAAAACAGCTCATTTATCATTCACATTATTCTGTTCAAATTCTTTCTACCAACTGATCTGTCTCCTAATGGGAAGTTTTGTGAAACTGGCTATATTAAAGCATCGTGTGTGTGTACATATATATTCAAATTTTGTTTTAACTTTATTCTCTACTCACATAACAAATGTGATCAAGTCATGATAACTTGTACCTTAGCTACCACTAATTTTTTTTTATTATTTTGTGTGTGTTAGTTCTGTGACCAATGCCTCTGGATCTCTCAAGAGGAGATCCAATATAGAATTCCCCTGTGTTGGATATAACACTACTTAAGATAGAAAATTGTCATCTATAATTTAGAAATTACAAGTATGTTTTAGTAGTACTGGCAGCATGAGACCTCCAGCACTCAGACTGTGGTCTCCATGATTACACAGCACTTTTTCCTACATGTTATATAGATCAGTGCTTGTGGAGGTGGTCATCCTGTACTCTAGTATGATTTGCTGGTCTGTAGCAGGTATCAGTGAGAACCCCCATTTTGTGCTTTATCGGTGAGGACATTGATCCATAGCACTCAAGATCACTTTCTTCCAAGTTGTCAGTGACTCAAATGGAAAATACCATTTTTGACAGAGTGCCACTCCCTCTCCTCTTTTTGCCCATTTGATCCTTCCTGAATAGATTATAATTATTTTAACATACCAAAAATGTGACTCCTCCCAACAGATTTTAATTACACCAGTCAAATTTATGCTTATAAATAAGTAATTCCAATTCTGCTATTTATTACCCTGGCAGTGACCAGGACGTGAATGCATTACCCCATGGTATAGACAAACCCAAAGTCCATGTGGATATGATTCACTGATATAGTAAAAAGAATATGAACTTATTCTGCCTTGTCACCTTTTCATCAAAGGTCTAGCAAGAACAGATCTATTAATGTAATATGGGATCTATTTTAGGGAGATTTTACAAGCAACAGAAGAAGTGATAGGATGAATAGCCAAAAGAAGGTATAGAACAGTGGTGGGCAGCCCATCAGGGTAATCTGATTGCAGGCTGCAAGCCATTTTGCTGACATTGACCCTCTTCAGGCATAGCCCCCCACACCTCCCAGTGGCCATGGTTCCCGCAGCTCCCATTGGCCAGGAACAGCAAACAGTGGCTACTGAGAGCTGTGGGGGGCCAGCAAAATGTCTCGTGGCCTGCAATCAGATTACCCTGATGGACCACAGGTTGCCCACCACTGGTATAGAAGGAAGACCACATCAGAAAGTGGTGCACATAATTCTTTATACTGCAGTAGTATCAAGACCACAACTGAGATTAGTACCCTAGTGTATGTACATGTCCTGCCCCAAAGAGCTTGGTCTAAATAGTCAATATAAAGAGATTATCATCCCCCTCTAAGGTATGAAGAATTGAGGCATAGGGACGAATAACTTGCCCAAGGCCACACAAGAAATCTGTGGGAGAGTTAGGAACTAAACCTGAGTGACTCCCAGTGCCTTAGCCACAATACCATCCCCGCTCTCTCTATCCATATTTTTTTTTGGTAACTTTTGATAACATGGCAAAGTCAGCAGAACTGGGTAGAGGAGGGATGCCTCCTGCTTTTGGTCCCAATCTTACTGCACTGAAGTAAACTTTAAGAGACTCATAGGTTTCATTTATCCCAGATAGTGCTCTGGAGGAAACATCCACAATGTTGAGAACTGACTTCAGCAAGGTCTTCACCGCAAGCTGGTCCTAAGTCAAGAAAGCTTTGAACTCCTCACTGGAGTCATCTGGTAATTTGTCCATGAATTTCAACATCTCTCGGTTGAGAATCATATCTCGCTAAAAGAGCTCGCTTGTTCGCAATCATCTGGAATGAAGCAGTATAATAAGTCTTTCTTCCCAAGGAGTCCAGTCTTTTAGGTTTTTTCCTTTGGGGGTAGGCTTAAATCTTCCTTGTTGTGACCTCTCATTAGTCACCATGATAATTAAGGAGTTTCATGCCAGGTGTGAGTAGAAACACACAGGTCTAGGAAGAGATGTGGTATCAATTTTCTGTTCACTTGGCTGTTGAGGCTAGTGATGCTGGTGTGCACCACAAAGATTCACTGGCTGTAAGAGAGCATCATTAATAGGGAGGCCAATGCTTCCTGGGGCTGAAGCCTGGAGGGCTGAAACCTATTTTGTGGGTATTCTCCCATACCAGCTTAGCTTGAATACCCAGAGATGCAGTCATTCTCCTGAACAATTCCTAGTAGGAATTGAAGTCTTCTGGAACTGGAGCAGCCAAAGTCATGGGCACTGAATTGTCCAGGAAGGGTGATGACAGGGTTGTTGGAGCCAAAGGTACAAGCTGGTTCTCAGGCAAAGGGTTAACCAGAAAGAATAGCCCAGGAGGAGGAATGTCATGCTGAGCTTCCACAAAAGGCTGGTCTGTGGCTTGGGCCATTTCCAGTTAATGGGAACTTAGATCCAGATTGCTGCATAAGTTGGATGTGTGGAAGAGAGAAGCTCCCCAGAGGTGTGTGTGTGTGTGGGGGGGGGGGGGGGCGGGGACGACAGCACTGTGACATAGGGTATGGAAGAGGAATCCAGTACATCATGGGCCAGGCATGCCTTTTCCTACTATGTGAATTCTTATTATTCTCTAAAACTAGTTTTTTTGAAAATTGACTTCTGATAATGTAAGTATCAAGATATATTGACCAAAGCTAAATAGAACAAGTAAAAAAGTGAGTATCTGAAACAAATCTTTACTTTCACCAAAAATAAAATATAGTTAACTTCAGAAGTAGTGAGTAGCAGCTTTTTTTAGACCTCAAGTGTGTTTCTCTTTCAGAAAGCTAATTTTTAAAAGAAAAATTTACATTTGACATAGATCATCAGAGAGAGGTATTCAGAGAGTATGTAATGATACAAAATACAAAGTGAATAAAAGTTTCCTGCCTACAGGTCCCAAGCTCTAACCAAGAGATGAAACTGCTTCAAATTTAGTTTACCTGTTCTGCAACTCCACTCAGTGTAGACATACACATGCTGTACTCATTTCCACATGTACTGGATGACACTGCTCCTGACCTCTTATTTGACCCCTGGGGGTGAAACTTAAGCTCATCACTTGACTGTTTGCAGCTGATCACTGGTTAGGATTTTTCTACACACAATACCTCACTCATAGGAGGCTTGAGCAATGCAGTGTAGTCTAGGCTTGAAGGAAAGTCCTTATACAGGTACAAAAGCATCTGATATGTGAAGGAGTCTGGCAGTGCCCTGCACCTAAGCACTTTTTTAAGAACAAACTTCGAGTAAAAACAAATGCAGATGAAAGTTCTTGTCAGTTTTCCAGGGCCTGTTCATTTACCATTGTCTTCAATGATGTAATACTTATTAAAGATACACATTAATTAGGACATATATTTCTGAGTGCCCTACCTATGCAAAGAGTGCACCATCTGGGGCAGTTCAGCTTAAAATATCCATAAGTACTTTTATAGGGAAAGATCACAGCAGCCCCTAGCGGACTGCTGTAAGAATATGAGGAGGGTGATGTAAGGAACCTGAAGGAAGCAAATGGCTTTTTTTGTTTGCTTGTTTTAAAGCCATTTAGGAAGAAATGAGTGAACGGATTGACTACTGGAGGTTGTAACTCATGATTAATTTTAGCACATCCATATGGACTGGGTCCTGTTAACATCAGTGCTCAAGTATCTACATCATAATTTCAGTTAATTAGTATTCAAGAGGATGCTTGGATGATTTTGTTAGCTGTGTATAAAAAAGCCTCTTCAACCTTCTTTGTGGTTAGATGGTCTGTAGTAGACCCCTACCATCTCATCATCTTTGTTTTTTACCCCTTTTTTTTTCTTACCCAGAGACTCTTAACAAGTCTGCCCCCTATGTCCATCTCAACCTCAGGCCAAGTTATACTTTTTTAAATATATAAGGCAACCTGTTCCCTTTTTCCTCTGCCTGTCCTTCCTGAGCAAGCTGTACCCTTCTATACCAATATTCCAGTCATGTGTATTATCCCACCAAGTCTCTGTGGGAGAAGAAGCAAAGTGATAGTTTTTAGTACACAGAATTTACTGTAGTGGCAGGCCTGGATTTCTGAGCCTGTTTCTCCTATGTTCAGGAAACAGGACTTGATATACTTTTGATTTACAACCCAGCCCCCACAACAAAATATGCCTGACCCTAGCACAGATTTCTTATCCTAATGGAAACAATCCTGCAAAGATCCAACTAAAGGCTAACCACTCAGGCCAAAGATGCAAAAGATGTAATTCCACTGGACTTGTTTGCGCTATAGAGATGAACTTGGCCCAAGAATATGAATAATTTTTCAAAATGTTGGCTACACTGAGGTCCAATTTATTGAGCTGTGGATCAATGTAGCAGCTGCTACTCCCCTTCCCCCTCTGCCCAGGGGTGAAAGTAACTTAAAGGACTTACCAGTATGCCAGAGTCCTGAGCAGGGGGCAGGGCTTCAACCAGAAGGGGGCAGGGCCTTTAAATCTCCGAGCTCTTTAAATTGAGATTTAAAGGGCCCTGGGCTCCGGCAGCAGTGGCTGGGAGCCCCAGGCCCTTTAAATCACTGCTGGAGCCCCATGGTAGCAGTAGCTGCAGTGGCAGCTGGGGGATCTGGTGGCGATTTAAAGTGCCCAGGGCTCCAGCCACTGCCAGGAGCTCCGGGCCCTGTAAATCGCCGGCCTGGGGAAGCTGCCCTCTGCAAGTACAGTCAGCTGTATTGAGTCTTGCCTGTATGTCATACTGGCTTACTTTCACCTCTGCCTAAGTATAAATCGTTAATCTGAAGTGATGCTATATGAAGAAAGTTCTTCGATTAAAATATAATTTGGGGATAAAGGTCCCCATCTACTAAGCTATGGATGTTCTAACATCATCCTCGGCTCTCCTTTTTTTCCCCCCAAAAAGGACTTATTTAAAAGTAGAGTAGTGCCTTGTGATGGTAAAGAAAAAGTGTATGGGAAATATCTGTCACACCAAACAGACATTTTAAAACTAGATCATTTTTCCAAAGGACACCATCAATGTAGCTGGGTGATGGACAACTTGAAACCTTTCAGTATTTTGTGTAATTTCTTCCTTTAATTTTCAGTGTGCTAGATTTATGTTTTAATGCATTAGACATTAATCATAAATATCCTTCTGTTCCTTGCTGCTCTACAGATAAAATCAACAGATCTCATGCTCAGTAGTTACATGAGAAAAATTCAAATTACAATGAAAACAAAAGGTCCTGTCTCATTAGACGTGATGCAACTAGTAAGACATTAGAAATGGAGAACTAATATAACTATAATAACTATATATATATATATATATAAACTATAATAAAACTAATATAAGAGATGCAAAAACTGGGGTGGGGAGCTTATGGACCCCTCCTTTTCTTCTAGCCCCCTGGACAGCGAATAAATAAACTAAAATGTGATCAAGTACCACTGCCAGTCAATTATGACCAGTTTAAATCTGTCATTTCACTGTGGATTAAGTTCATGTGTTTGCAGTTCTTAATGGAGTAAATCAGCCGTGTGCAGAAGCAAACTGCAGAATCAGGTGAAAAATGCAAGGTAAGACCTACATTATTTGTCTTTGCGCATAATGCACTGAAATTATAAGGCTGGGTGTCTAAAAATTAATCTGCTCCTCTTGGCGGCAGTGAGCAGGTGGGGGGGCTTGAGAAAATATGTGGTCTTTCAAAATCCACTCTGTTTTGGAGGAAGATACTTACTGTAACTTCAATCCCCATATTTTTGCTTCCACAAAAATTTCATGTATTTTTATATATTCATGTTGAAGCCAGGAATGGGCAGAGAGGGGAAGGATGGAACACTGTGATTATTGTAAGTTTTTTAGTGGCCTATCCCTGGCCCCATGTATAATCTCTTAACCCTATTAAGACACCAGTCTTTACCACTGCTCAGCCAATGATGCCACCCTTCATCTCCCATTTAACTTTTAAAACAAGCATCTTTAGTCTCCTTCCATGCTGCCCCCATGTGTGGAAAGAGCCCTCCACAAGGGCACCTCTGTCTTCCTTTAAATCTTCCTTAAAACTCTCCTCTGCCACGATGCCTACAAAAAGCTTGATAATGGGTAGGCAGCTGATGTGCTGTGACCTCTGCTTTTCATGTTTGTCCTGTATTATCTCTGTACGTTCCCAACTTAGCTGTATCCTCTTGTCTTGCATTTGAATTGTAATTTCTTTGGGGCATGGGCCATTTTTTGCTGTTCTGTTTGCACAGTATCTAGCCCAAAGGCATACTGAATCATGACTCTGGCCCCTAAGCACTACAGCAATACAAATTGTTATGGGTGGACTAATTGCAACTCCAGAGATTTGTTTGCACTTAAAGCAGCGTTTCAGCTTCCTTGTTTTGTATGAAAAATACAACATCCTCCCACAACTTACAGCATTTACTCTGAGTATAGAAAGAATTTCAATAATTTACAAATTTATGGTTTAGCTTGAGTTAAAATTAAACTGGGTCCTTGAAGACACTTATCTGTCAGTCTTTCCTTTGCCCCCACATCACCTGTGGGTGAACACTTTTCACAAAGAGGTCAGATACAGATAGGGTGACCAGACAGCAAATCAGGACAGGGGGTGGGGGTGGGGGGTAATAGGAGCCTATATAAGAAAAATACCCAAATATCAGGACTGTCCCTATAAAATCGGGACATTTGGTCACTGTCATAAATATAAAGGGAAGGGTAAACCCCTTTGAAATCCCTCCTGGCCAGGGGAAAGCTCCTCTCACCTGTAAAGGGTTAAGAAGCTAAAGGTAACCTCGCTGGCACCTGACCAAAATGACCAATGAGGAGACAAGATACTTTCAAAAGCTGGGAGGAGGGAGAGAAACAAAGGGTCTGTGTCTGTCTGTAGTCGTCTTGGCCGGGGACAGAACAGGAATGGAGTCTTAGAACTTTTAGTAAGTAATCTAGCTAGGTATGTGTTAGATTATGATTTCTTTAAATGGCTGAGAAAAGAATTGTGCTGAATAGAATAACTATTTCTGTCTGTGTATCTTTTTTGTAACTTAAGGTTTTGCCTAGAGGGGTTCTCTATGTTTTTGAATCTAATTACCCTGTAAGATATCTACCATCCTGATTTTACAGGGGGGATTTCTTTATTTCTATTTACTTCTATTTTTATTAAAAGTCTTCTTGTAAGAAAACTGAATGCTTTTTCATTGTTCTTAAGATCCAAGGGTCTGGGTCTGTAGTCACCTAGGCAAATTGGTGAGGCTTTTTATCCAACATTTCCCAGGAAAGGGGGGGTGCAAGTGTTGGGAGGATTGTTCATTGTTCTTAAGATCCAAGGGTCTGGGTCTGTAGTCACCTAGGCAAATTGGTGAGGCTTTTTACCAAACCTTGTCCAGGAAGTGGGGTGCAAGGTTTTGGGAAGTATTTTGTGGGGAAGGACACGTCCAAACAGCTCTTCCCCAGTAACCAGAATTAGTTTGGTGGTGGTAGCGGCCAGTCCAAGGATAACGGGGGTAATATTTTGTACCTTGGGGAAGTTTTGACCTAAGCTGGTAAAGATAAGCTTAGGAGGTTTTTCATGCAGGTCCCCACATCTATACCCTAGAGTTCAGAGTGGGGGAGGAACCGTGACAGTCACCCTAGATACAGAGTGATCCGTCAGTCCTCATCCTAAAATGAAACCTGCACAACACATTCAAAAGATGAGCCTGGGAGTTTAAATTCATAATTTTTCTAGATGCTAAAAATCATGGACTGAATAGAGAGCCTGAGGTTATGGCTTATTACTCCCTCTTCCCCCTTCCTTTCCACCCTATGACCGGTGGGGTTTAACAGGCCACTCCACCTTGAATGGTACCTTGAAATGTGTTAACTAAACAATTTGTTCCACCTTGTATTTAGCAGTGACACTCTAGTAGCTTCCCAGACCTGAAGAAGACTGTGTGTAAGCTCAAAAGCTTGAATCTGTCACAACAGAAGTTGGTCCAATAAAAGATATTACCTCACCCACCTTGGCTCTCTAATGCTCTTCAAAGACTCTGTGGCTGTATCTTATTTTGGACATACTAACTTGAGGTTCCATGTGGTACTGCTGGCTGAACTCCACTACACATTGAGGCAGCAGTGCTGGGGGATTTGAGGCAGGAACTGAGGCAGAGCCCTTACAGTATTAAAAACTGGACTCTTCCTGCCCCTTTCCCATAGTGTCTGTCTCAATAACAGCCCTCTTAAACCAATAAGTCTGGTTCTTAATTTGCAAGGGATTTATCAGTAACTTTGGTTTAGCCATGCAAACAGCTGTAAACCTAGTTTAATGGGCTGGTGGACAGTTTCCTTTGTACTGCTTTGGTGCATCAGAAAATCTGCGGCAAGAAGTTAAATTTTTTACATCCTAAAATCAGCCAAAACATGCCATAGTAGCATTCTGTTTGATATATTTCATGTTCAAGTATACGCAAAAAGAAAAGGAGGACTTGTGGCACCTTAGAGACTAACCAATTTATTAGAGCATAAGCTTTCGTGAGCTGCAGTTTCCACGATATGCATCTGAGGAAGTGAGCTGTAGCTCACGAAAGCTTATGCTCTAATAAATTGGTTAGTCTCTAAGGTGCCACAAGTCCTCCTTTTCTTTTTGCGAATACAGACTAACACGGCTGTTACTCTGAAACATGTTCAAGTATGTAATTTTTAATTTGAAAAAACTAAAGAAATTGCCAGACAAAAATCGAAGGATGGAGTTAAGTTACTGATAAATATTCTAAATTTTAAGGGTAAACCTATTACAGGATGTTGTAATTATTCCAAAATTAATTACCATAAACCTAAGAAATTTATACCTAGTTACACTTAAAAGAAATCCATACACACTAAGGCATGGAAATGCAGTTAAGGCACTCAAATAACTGTGCCCTGTAGAGATGCAATAAGAAAAATCCTATGCCTTTAAAATAGGACTGATCTAATCTGGCAACAAAAACATATATCCTAAGGACAGAACAGGTCATGCTGGTGGGGAAGTGGCATTATATGTGAAAGAGCATAGAATCAAATGAAATCTTAAATGAACCAAACTTTAGTATAGAATCTCTATGGATAGTAATTCCATGCTCTAATAATAAGAATATAGCAGTAGGGATATAGTACTGACCAGAATGGTGACAGTGACTGTGGAAATGATCAGAGATTAGAGAAGCTATTAAAAAAAAAACTTTTTTTTAAATAATAATGGGGGATTTCAACTATCCCCCTATTGTCCTGAGGTGACATGTACACAGTCAGGAAGTTTCCTGGCACCTTAAATGGCTGCTTCTTTGAGCAGCTAGTCCTGGAACCCAGAAGAAGAGGCAATTCTTGATTTACTCCTAAGTGGAGCACAGGATCTGGTCCAAAAGGTGAATATAACTGGACCACTTCGTAATAGTGACAATAATATAATTAAATTTAATATCCCTGTGGCAGGAAAACACCACAGCAGCTCAACACTGTAGCACTTAATTTCAGAAAGGGGGACTACACAAAAATGAGGAAGTTAGTTAAACAGAAATTGAAAGGTACAGCACAAAAAGCTGCATGGAAACTTTTTAAAGACACCATAATAGAAGCTTAACTTAAATGTATACCCCAAATTAAAAAACCTAGTAAGAGAACCAAAAAAGTACCACTGTGGCTAAACATCACAGTAAAAAGCAGTGAGAGGCAAAAAGGCATCCTTTAAAAAGTGGAAGTTAAATCCTAGTTAAGAAAATAGGCACAAACTCTCACAAATGAAACCTAAAAACATAATTAGGAAGGGAAAAAAAGAGTTTGAAGAACAGCCAGCCAAAGACTCAAAGTAATAGGAAAAATTTAAGTACATCAGAAGCAGGAAGCCTACTAAACACCCAGTGGGGCCACTGGATGATCGAGATGCTAAAGGAGCACTCAAGGATGATAAGGCCATTGCAGGGAAACTAAATGAATTCTTTGCATTGGTCCTCATGGCTGAGAATGTGAGGGAGATTCCCAAACTTAAGCCATTCTTTTTAGGTGACAAATCTGAGGAACTGTCCTAGATTGAGGTGATAGAAGTGGTTTTGGGACACACTGATAAACTAAACAGTCACCAGGACCAGATGGTATTCACCCAAGAGTTTTGAAGGAACTCAAATGTGAAATTGCAGAACTACTAACTGGAGTCTGTAACCGATCATTTAAATTGGCTTCTGTATCAAATGACTGGAGGATAGCTAATGTGACGTCAATTTTTAAAAAGGGCTCCAGAGGTGATCCCGGCAATTACAGGCCAGTAAGCCTGGCTTCAGTAGCTGGCAAACTGGTTGAAACTATAGTAAAGAATAAAATTCTTAGACCTATTGATGAACATAATTTGTTTGGGAAGAGTCAACATGGCTTTTGTAAAGGGAAATCACACCTCACCAATATACTAGAATTCTTTGAGGGGGTTAACAAGTATGTGGACGAGGGGATCCAGTGAATATAGTGTACTTAGATTTTCAGAAAGCTTTTGACAGGGTCCCTCACCAAAGGTTCTTAAACAACATAAGCTGTCATAGGATAACAGGGAAGATCCTCTTATGGATTGGTAACTGATTGAAAGGTAGGAAACAAAGGGTAGGAATAAATGGTAAGTTTTCAAAATGGAGAGCGGTAAATAGTGGTGTCCCTTAGCGGTCTATACAGGGCCCAGTCTTTGAAGATACTTAGCATCTGTGTCCGTCTTTCCTTTGCCCCCACATGACCTGTGGGCGATCACTCTGTATCTGACCTATCAGTCCTCATCCTCAAATGAACCCTGTACACATTCAAAAGATGAGCCTAGGAGTTTAAATTCATTATTTTGCTAGATGCTAAAATTCATGGCCTGAATAGAGAGCCTGGGTTTATGGCTTATTACAAACACCCAAGAACTCAGGGTCACCAAATGAAATTAATAGGCAGCAAATTTAAAACAAACAAAAGGAAGTATATTTTCACATAATGTACAGTCAATCTGTGGAACTCCTTGCCAGAGGATGTTGTGATGGCCAAGACTATAACAGGGTTAAAAAAGAACGAGAAGTTCATGGAGGATAGGTCCATCAATGGCTATTAGCCAGGATGGATAGGGATGGTGTCCCTAGCTTCTGTTTGCCAGAAGCTGGGAATGGGCAACAGGGGATGGATCATTTGGTGATTACCTGTTCTGTTTGCTCCCTCTGGGGCACCTGGCATTGGCCACTGTCAGAAGACAGGATACTGGGCTAGGTGGACCTTTGTTCTGACCCAGTATGGCCGTTCTTATGTTTTTAATCATAATTGTATTGCTATTGCAAGACACCATTACAGGACAGGGTAAAGGCAGTTTGACTGCCTAACTGTGCCTCTTAGATTAACCCTAATTGTGCGCTAATCTGCAATAGGGGCTCCAGGCCAAAGTTATAAATGGAAAATTCAGAAGAAAACAGCTGTGTTGGTATTTAAATAGCCAACAGTTTCAGTTAGTACTGTATGCAGAAGGCATTTCAAGAGAATTAATACCCTGTGCATTAGCCAAAAGAGATTTTGTATCTTCTCTTAACATTCCATTCATTTTGTTAAATCTATTTCATGTTTTATTCATGATTTTTGAGTTCATTTACAAAATTACAATGCTTAACTAAATTGGTACAGTACCAACACACCTTTTAAAAACCCTCAAACTTTTTTTCATGATGGGATGATACAAAATTATATTGAAAAATAGCTTTTCCCAAGTTTATAAAAAAGCTATTTAATAACTGCAATAACACACTGAACTGTAATAACACACTCCAGTGACTTGATTATCACTAGATAAACACACTTCTTGGTTAGCTAAGTGCCTCAACGTAATGCACACATTGCAAGGAACATGTTGAATTCAGGGGCACTCAGTATTTGCATGCTTTGTGACAGCATTACTTCAATACTGTAACAGAACAAGCCTAGGTGTTTTACAATTACCAGCTTCTGTACTTTTTTTTTCTATGACCAGCTACAATGAGAATTTAAAAACCCACTTGACTTGCCTACTACAGTAAATCGTTGTCTTGGAAAAAAAATCTGCTTAACAACTTGTCTAAAATTCAAGCTGAGTTAAATAACAAATGCAAAGCAAAGGCAACCTTTGTTCCCATTCACTTTCAAACAGATGCAAATGATACATTAAAAACACATACAGGTGACTAATACCATGGTGTGCCTGCTAAACACTATTATTATTATTATATATTTTTTTAAATAGTGGCCAAGAACAGAACCCCCTTGTGTAAGCACTGTGAGAAACCGAATAGGAGACAGGCCCTGCTCCAAAGAGCTTCTAGTCTAAATAGACAAGTCAGACCCAGGATAGGGGAAAGGCAGGTAGAGCATATAAGCAGCAAACATCATGTTAGTTCTGTGATTTGTTTTTTATTTTGGGTTTTGTTGCATGCCTTTCAGTGGGATAAGAGAGGATTAACTAGATGGCAAGACTAAGGAAGTGGGAGAACACGAGAGGGTGCAGAAAGAGTTGAAGCAAATGGCCCATCAGCACAAGGGAGAGAATGTTCAGAGTAAAACTTGCAGAAAGCAATATGACATCAGTGCCCCGTACCTAGTTTAACAGTTTTCTGTAGCTGCTGTGCTGCCTTCAGCCTCTGGCTGGCTCCTCCCTGTGGTTTCCTTTCCCAAAACCAAGTGGCAAGAGGTGAGGAGGGATGCCATATGGTTCCTAGTGCCTCAAGGATCTATCTCCCTGCACAGTTTTGGTCTGGGGGTGATTATTAATTAACACTTGTAGCAATCAGTGGTCTTTCCCTAACCCTTTCTATCTCTATTTGAGTCTGGACAACAACTTAGTGTGAGACCACAGGTAGAATTATTACACTCCCAGACCAGGGACAGTTTAAAACAGGACTATTTTATTAAAGTTAAAATCCCAAAACCCAAATACAGTCATAGTGTGTACAAGGTCTTCTGCTGCTGAGTCTCTCGAGCACACCACTCTCTAAAGTGACCATACCCTAAATATTCCTGTTTTAAACTGTCCCTGGGTTGGGAGTGTAACAATCAGCGAATACTATTAAGAAATGTATGACTGCTTGGAAGTGATATCCACCCAGCAGCTGTGCCAGCAGATGTCACTTGGAAATTCTAATCTGGGACTGAAGTCAAGGGCAAAATTTTCAAGGAGATCAGAATTTGGCCCTTGACTGCTGCTTCTGCGGGGGTGTAGGAGGAATTCATGCTGAGCAATAAACCTTAAACTTAAATCCTGTGTCAGGGCAAACTGTGCCCTCAGATATATGCACACAGCTCCAATTGCACCAAATTCTGCCATGGGTTACATTCCTGCAAACCCCATTGACTTTAGACAAAATGTGGCCTATTGACTTTGACAGGAAGGGAATTTAAGTGATTGCACTGTACATTATTAATCGGAGTAAGAATCTTCCAAAATTTTGAAGGAAAAAATGGCTCCTGATACAAACCTGATTCTTCCAGTGCGGGATTGCAGACCTATGCTTAATCTCGATGGCAGGATTGCTTTTGAAATGTTATGCTGTTCTTAGTCTAACTGAACAACATTCACTCTAGACTGAGTGTATGCTGGCAGGTCTGATGGGTGTGTGTGTGTGTGGGGGGGTGTGGGGGGCGGAAGTGTGCTGGTGTAGGAAAGTTGCAGGCTGTCCTCTGTAGAGGGAGGTCTTCATGCACACAGCCCAGCCCTTGAATTGGGCAGCAGTGGTAGGAATATGGTATGGTGCCATTTCAGTAGATTGCTGCTGTAGCTTGTCTGTGCAGGGATCCTATAGAGCCCATGTTGGAACTTAAATCAACTGCCACACAATGGAGCCCTGAAGGGATGGTAGCAGTAGAAGCGTAACTTGTGAAAACCGGAGGCACAGCAACCCTTCACGGTACAGGGAGCTGCACTCTTCTCTGTGCCAACAGAGGTGACACACTCATTGAATCAAACAGAGTAACACTAGTGATGAATTTGGACCCACTCAGTTTCCTTAAAACCACTTGAGTGCAGTGTAGCAATTAGGAAAAGTTGTGTTACACAGACTGCTACTGGAACTCCCTGACCCTGAAAAGCATGGCTAAACTCTTGATGTAGAAAAGTGGTTTTATAGTGATGCAGTCACACATAAGCCTGAGTTCTGAGCTGGCTAACAGATTTATATAACAAACCTGTGATCTCTGTAGTAGCCATGGAAACTAAGGTACTGTGGCACAATGAAATCCATTTGTGATCACCATCACCACTGTTGTGTGTACATCACTCAGCATTTCTTGCTAACAGCTTGAACAAAGGGAGGTATACCTGCACATCATAGTTCACTTCTGTCCATTGGGGTCTAGACAACGCTTAGTAGATATTGGTCCTCAGCAACTGTTCTACTCCTAATGGTGTTAGGCTGCATCCCAGTGAATACTCCTATGTCTCAATAAACACAACCTTGTCCCCTTCAGAATGAAAACAATCATCAGCTTGGAAAAACATTTGAAATGATTGTACCAAAAATAGATAGAACTCTACCCTACTTTGTTTGCCTTAACATTACTAATTCTATTGATACCAATAATGGTTTTCATTGTAATGATTTTCTGCTAGTAATCAGTAGAAATCAAGCAAAGGCATCTCAGCATGACAGACAATGAATACACTCCCACTAGTCTGTTTAGTGTGCATTTGATATTTGGAGACTTGAGAAGAATGACTTTATTCACTATCCAGCACAAAACACGCTGCAAAACCACAAATTGGAGGGCGTATTTTTAAATATTCAGGAAGAATGTGTGTTTTCCTTCAGATTAATCCAGAGAAAATACAGGCTTTCATTTAACCTTTCTTGTTCAAGTAAAGTATTAATACCACTGCCTAAAACCCCCAGTTGTGTTGGTTTTAGAGATCTGCATTGAAGGAGAAATTTACAGTAGTGTAAATGAGAGCGGAATCTGGTCTAGTGTTTCTCCATTAGGGCTCAATATAGACATCAAAACTGAGTTAAGATGTCACCTTTTCAGAAGAATGGTTTAAACTCCAAGGAGCCTGAGCTGCAAAATTTGGATGTGTTTGAACTTCAGACCTCAAAGCATGTGTTCATGAAGAAATAGAATACTGATTTGGACTGTACAGATGGGGGCCAGACACTCATAGTAATCCTTTATGCTGATTAGACTCATTAAAACTATTCTGAAGGGGGGGAAAAAAGAAACCCTACCCTGAATTGATACATTTAGGGAGTTTGTGCATAGTATGGAGAGGAGTTGAAGTATGGATATGAACAATGACTATCTCTAATTTGCAACATGCATTTGCCTTGGACTTGCAGGAATGGCATTAGTAACTACTTCACAAAGAAGCTGCATGTAATAGAAAAACCTAGAGCAGAGTGTTTAAAAAGGAGGTGAGTAGGTACCTACGGTGAGCCAGTTGAATGTCGGACTAGCTGAGGAACAGGCAGCTATGCTAGGCACCTGTGACCCTATGATCCACTACTTCACAGCATGTACACTGAAGTTGATCAATAAAGATTTCTAATGTTAAGAGGTTCATAACATTTATCAAAGTGAAATGAGGGCTGGAAACTAAGGAATAGATGCCAGACTCTTGGCAGGAGAACTGATGCCTCATACCTGTATCTCCTAATTAGGGACTCTTTGAGTTCACATTTTTTAATGGGCATGAACATTGTTACAGACATTGTAAAGCACAGAAATCAGCCAAAATCAAAAACCAACACCACAAACAAGCCACTGGAAACAAACTAATATTTTGCTCAGCCTTTTAAAGAGTCCTGGTGTCCCTTATATCACTGAAGCCTGGTCAAAATGGATGATAAACATTACTCTATTCATTAACACTTCTTTTCTCTCCCCCACAACACACTAATCCTGTTACCCATGAATCCTCTTCTGTCTAAATGGCAGCCTGTAGCTGTAACACTTCACTCCTGTGATCTCCTCTTACCCACGTAACTGTACCCATTTTATGGGTGAGAAAGTCAAGGGTATGCTGCTGAAACTGGCTGTTCAGCTCATCTTGTTCTCTTTCTAGTTGATCACACTCACTGTTCTCTACCTCCTTCTCGTGCACAGTATAAATTAATAACTGACTTGGGTGATCCCTGAGGCTTTGGAATTATGGTGTTGAGCAATGGGGGAGTACTGGTTTTGTAGACTTCAGAGCACACAGAGCCATCACCCGATTCATAGACTGCTGAGTCAGCTGGATTGGAGAGACCAGTTAGACATACCCTGATATATCCTGCTGCGTTGGCCAGGCTTGGGGAAACTGGCTGGCAATCTGAATATATGGTTTAAGGGGTTTGGGAAAGAGGTTCAATCTGTTTGGGACAACACATTATTTTACAGGGAAGGTGGTGCAGTTTACATGAACTCTTTGGCTTGAATACTAGAATATGCAATATTAGTATTAGTCACAGTATTTCACCTGCAACCTCTGCTTGTTACAACAGAGCACTTTTTGTGATCATTCAAATTATTTTTCTTCCTATGTTCCGAGTTAAATCGTTGCATTGTGATAAAGTACATAAATGGGGCTGACTTACATTTTTCTGCTAAACTCTATTCATTTTATTCCTCCTTTCCCCTTGATATTTGTTGGTTAGTTCTGTTACATCCGGTGATGCCTGGACTGTGAGCTTTTTGAGGCAAGGATTGTCTTATTTGTCTGTACGCCACCCTGGAGCCCTAATCCATGACTGGAGTTTCTAGTTGCTACCATAACAAAGCACAACAAGCACAAAAGGAATTGGGCTCTGGAATTAGAAAATTCAAAGAGGGAAAGGCCCTGAACACTATCAGAGAAAGGAACATGTCTCCAAAGGGGAGCGGGGGACCAAACCAGATGCAGAGAGAGATGAGTATATCCTGCTTAGAACAGTAGGCAAGTGAGAGTCAGGAATCATATTCTAATTCTGACTGAATTTGGAGAGTCAAAGAAACAAAAGGGAAACATGGGTCCTTAGTTAATTTTCACCTCTGTATACCAAAATATTAACTTTACATATTGCTAGTTTCATAGTTTTGATAGTTGCAGCTCCTATGTTAAGTGCATATAAAGAGCACAAAGTAAAAATAAAATTTACTTTCCCCTAATCTCTGGGCCAGACATTTTGGGAATTAATTGTAAGATTAACAGGGGAAAACATTCATCTGAAAATAACTCTGAAATTTGTGTCCCCTTTTTAAGAATGGGATTTTAAGGATTAGTAAGGCTAAAATTTTGTCATGGATATTTTTAGTAAAAGTCACAGACAGGTCACGGGCAATTTAAAAAAAAATTCACGGAAGCCTGTGACCTGTCCCTGACTTTTACTAAAAATATCCATGATAAAATGGGAAGGGACTAGGCAGCTGCAGGGGGGCTGGGAGCTCTAGGGCCCCTACCACCTGTGAGAGCTCAGAGCTCCAGGGCACCCTTGCCACCAGAGGCAGAGGGGAGCTGCAGGGACCCCCTAACCCCTCCCCAGCAGCGGGGAGCACTGTAGGAATTTCCCTGCCACCACCACAGTGGTGAGCTGCAGAGATCCCCCTGTAGCCTCATGGCAGCAGGGGTCCCCCTGCCCCGCAGTGGCAGCAGGGGAGCTGCCAAGGTGCTCCCACATGCCTGCAGCGGCTGGGAACTGTGGGGTACCTCTGCTGCCTATGGCAGCTGAGAGTTTGGGGGCCTGCTGCTTCACACTGGGGGTACCTTACAGCTCCCTGCTGCTGCTGCTGGAGGCGGTGGGACCCTGCAGCTCCCAGCTGCCAGGGCTGAAGTCACAGAGGTCTTTGGAAGTCATGGATTCTGTGACTTCTGCGACCTCTATGACAAAACCATAGTCTTAATCGTTAGATAACTAGTTAGGATTTAAACAAATTTAAATGTCATATTTGGGGTCGGGAAGAAATTTTCCTCCAGGGCAGATTGGAAGAGGCCCTGGGGGTTTTTCACCTTCCTCTGCAGCATGGGGCACGGGTCACTTGCGGGAGGATTCTCTGCACCTTGAAGTCTTTAAACCATGATTTGAGGACTTCAATAGTTCAGACATAGGTGAGAGGTTTATTGCAGGAGTGGGTGGGTGAGATTCGGTGGCCTGCATTGTGCAGGAGGTCAGACTAGATGATCATAATTGGTTCCTTCTGACCTTAATATCTATGAATTCTAAACTGAGGTGAATAATTTGCAGTGAGTAACTTAATTTGCCTGCATTCTGCTCATGAAATACACACAAGCTGATCACTATTTTCTCATATTATTCACTAGTTGATTAAACTTCACAAGGTTTACCCTACACTCTATGAATATTGGAAAGGCAGGCTGTTGCTCAGGAATAATATTTGTTCTGTTCCCTGACTGGATGAGTGCACAAGCATGTTTGATGTGAATATTTGCTTGTAAAAACTGAAAATTCATTTTCCACAAATACTTAGGCATAAGTGAAACTAGTTTCCTACATGCACTTTGGCCAGTAAAATTCAACTACACAAATGTTTATGTGACACACATGGTCAAAGTGTGAACATATTGCAGTCTATTGCCTAGAGGCCCTGACCGATGTCATGGCCCCAGAGGTACTGTACAAATGCACATCAGTACCTGGAAGATTTTTTTAAGATCTAAATAGACAAGACAAAGGCTGGCAGAAAGTCATTATTATCCCCAATTTTACACATCAGGAACGGAGGCAAAAATATTAAGTGACTTGTCTGGGGTCTGCCTGTGGTAGAACCACAGTTTACTTGAGTCTCAGCCCAGTCCCTTAAGTACAAGATCATCCTTTCTCAACTATACATCTTTCACAGACTCCAAGGCAGAAGGGACTGTTGTGATCATCCAGTCTGAATGGATCTATTTAAGGAATCTTGTTTGAATTCTTCTCCAGCTCTAGTTTCTTATAATTCTGTTTTTCTTTAAGTGTGTACTACAACTAGGCAAATACTACAGAAAGGGATTCATGAACGTGTTTGTGAATAAAAACAAGTCTGGTTTGGTTAGCTTTGCTGGTATCGGTCAGCATCAAATCACTTTTCTGAATTTATCTCTGTGGCCACTGAGTATCAATGAAAATGTTTGTAAACCTCAAAAGGCTAATACATTTTAACAAATGATTGTTCATCCAAAAATCTTTTAACAAAAGCTTGTTACGCATTCACTTAACTACTTATTCCAAAAAGTTTAGGCCTTCCAAACACACATCACAAACAGCAAATACTAGAATGAAAGAACAGTGGTGAACAAATTGAAATGTTTGTAATATTCAGTGAATACTTATAAGTTGTAAGAGCAAAAACCAGGCTTAATGAATAAAAAACTGCAAAATCATAGAACCCTCTTAACCAAGATGCAGGATTTGTTGTGCCTAAACCATCGAAGACAGATGTCTATCCAGCCTCCTTTTTAAAAACCTCCAGTGAAGAAGATTCCAAGACCTTACTAGGCAGTCTGTAAGAACAGGAAGACAATGAAACAGTTACAAAGTTTTCCTGAGATTTAATTAAATCTGCTATGCTATAGTTGGAACCAACTGCCTCTTGTCCTCCCCTCTGTGACAAGACAGAACAACTTTTCTCCATTTTTTTTTTAATGGCAGCCTTCCAAGTATTTGAAGACCATCACACTCCCCCCCACTTATCTCCTCTTTTCCAAACTAAACATACCCAGTTCTTTCAGCCTTTTGCTCATATGGCTTGTTCCATCCCTTTGATCATCTTTGTCACTTGCCTCTGGATTCTTTCCTGTTTTTCTACATCCTTTCTATACATTGGTGACTAAAATTGGACACAATACTCCAGCTGAGGCCTAACCACTGCCAAATAGAGCAGTACTCTCACCTCCCATGACTTGCATGCTATGCCTCAGTTAACGCAACCTAAAATCGCATTTGTGTGGGGATTGGTTTTTTGCATAACAGTATCACACTGTTGACTCACGTTGAGGTTGTGATCCACCACAGCTCCCAGATCCTTCTCAGCAGTGCTGTTGCCAAGCCAGTTAGCCCCTATTCTGTATCTGTGCATTTGGGTTTTTTGCTTCCCTAAGTGTAGCACCTGGCATTTGCCTTTGTTGAATTTCATTTTGTTGTCAATAGCCCAGGTCTCCAATTTATCTTCAGTAAGCAGTTCATCCAGTTGTGTTTCAGTTTTTAAAACTATACTGTTACATGCCCTTGAAGTCTTTGTACTAGTGGGGTAGCACAGAGATGCAGAGTTCCCAGAAGAGTGACACTTTCAGAAGCTCAGTTTAACAAAACATCTATTTATTACTGGCAAAGGGGATAAAAGCAATTCCCCTCCCCCCATTCTCCTCCCCATGCTACTCCTACAATCAGTCTCCTACTACCCAAGGCAGGGGGGAAAAAATACTTCAACTTCCTCTCACTTATTCCCTGAGACAGGGACTCTTCCCATCTGGGATAAGCCACCCCAGTTAAGGAGGCTGTGGATGGATGTGCCACACACTGACCCAGCCAGCACAATAATTGTTACAGTAGCAGAAAATATTGCCAAGGTAAGCATCACCGTCTCTCAAATTCCTTGACATTTGAGGTAGATTTCTCAGACTTAAATGCTGACATTTCTACCAGTGGCATTACGCAGGTTTGAATGCAGAACTTTAGCACTTAATAGGCCTTACTTAATGTATCCTGTGCCGAAATAGCCCAGATACAAATGATTTTTAGTGCATTCTTCAGTACCATTATACTCTGTAAGCTCTAACACCATTTTAGTAAACTGTTGCATCAGCAGTAACTTTAGCCTGTGCTGCCATAGCTTTTGGTCAACTTTTTCTCCAATTCCAGCTTCTAGTCCTTGCCTTTTTAATTTTTTTAAAAAAATTTCTAAACAGAATAGTTGATAAGCCTCAAGGAAACCCTGTTAATCCTGGATCAATGAAGTGAGATTCAGAACTTTCATGAACTGCTATTTGTCATACACAGTGATTGACCAAACTAAAATTCCATCTGATTCAACCTGCTTTAAGCATCAGAAATGGACCCTTAAAAATGGCTATAGTTAAATATTTACACACACAAATGGTACGTCCAGTATATGCATTTTTTTAAGTTAACTGTATTTATTTCAGGTTGCTTCATTATACAAGTGGAAAATGCTAATACTCCTGGATACACAGATTAAAAACTTCTGAAGCCAAAAGGCTAGCCAATAAAGAATGATCATGTACCTAGTCTTGCATGAGTGCTTTCATCAAAGTCAGTGGGACTCCTCATGTGTCAGATACTCTTGTCAGGAAGGGTTCACAGGATTAAATTTAAGAGTGGGGTGATAAAGGCATCTCCTTTGCTGCATCAGCAACAAATGGCTCCTCCTCTCACTCTACTTTGTGCTGGTTCTATTAATATGACCTCTGAAACTCTGTGGGAACACAGCACACACTCAAGTGGCAGTCATGAGGAGGTATGTGACTAAACTAGATTTTGGCACAAGGAAGGCCAAAGGAAACAAGACTCTGAGTTGAAGGAATGATTGTTACGGCTGTAAGAGTGTGGCAGGAAATAAATCAGCATGGTTTCCACCAAGATCTAACTGTGTGCCCAAAACCATATGGATACTTCTCATATGAACAAACAATGACCACAAAAGGAAGAAAAACACATGAACCCTAAGATTAGTCTAGCTAAACTACATGTAAAAGCATGTTGCAAGCCAGCCTGAATGGGTCCTTCCCACAGTTAGGAAAGCGTATTACAGAATCATCTTTGAGCCCTGCTAGAGGGGTAGTCTGTAGCAAAGCACTAACTTGCAGTAGATTTTCTACCTGTCCATGAGGTAGATTGGATGTGTGATATTGTGCTAGAGAGGGAATATGGATGTATTAACTCAGCGTTGAAGTTGGCTTATCTTCCCATTATTGTAAAAAGAGCAACTAAATTGGTAAATCTCCTCTATCCCACAATTTAGAACAGAGACAGCAGTCTGTAAAACTCCGGTCAACATTTCACTGCGAAACTTAAAACAAACTACTAACACCATTTATTCAATAACCTGTATTTTCACTACTGGTATCTCACTCTTCTTTGCACCCCAGAAAACCCAGGACTAAATTTCTAACACAACTTGATGCCTGTCATTCATTTAATCTGCAGCACTCCAAGAATCAGGCTGATCATTTAGATGTGTGCTCCTCCCATTATTCATGGAAACCTAATCATAGAATATCATAGAATCATAGAATATCAGGGTTGGAAGGGACCCCAGAAGGTCATCTAGTCCAACCCCCTGCTCGAAGCAGGACCAATTCCCAGTTAAATCATCCCAGCCAGGGCTTTGTCAAAGCCTGACCTTAAAAACCTCTAAGGAAGGAGATTCTACCACCTCCCTAGGTAACGCATTCCAGTGTTTCACCACCCTCTTAGTGAAAAAGTTTTTCCTAATATCCAATCTAAACCTCCCCCACTGCAACTTGAGACCATTACTCCTCGTTCTGTCATCTGCTACCAGTGATGTGATGGCCTGGCTAAACCTCACCTGCTCAACCATAGCTTTCTAATTTTTTCTTCAGTTTTAGGAAGGTGACAGATTTGGGAAATACCTTACGATTAAAAGATCAGAAAACTTGAGTATGCAACACCCAGTCTTGCTATAGCATAACCTGATAGGTGATTTTCTACAGCTTCCTGTTTTAAAGATTCCATTGATACATTATCACTAAAACATTTGAAACCATCTTTGTTGCATGTAGTATTAGTCATCTCCTTCCATGATCCCTTTAAAGTTTTCAAAAAGCAGAGCTATTTGGATTTCCTTAGTACTTTTTGTGCCATAAATGGGGTGGGCCTGCCCTTCCAAAGTAGCCAACTCCTACTGATAAATAGCTCTGCTAAAAACTCCAACAAAGCAGTGAGAGAGAGTTGCCCAGGTACACAAATATAGCAGTGTGGCATCACTCTGGACTGGCCCTGGTTACTTTTTGTTAAACTCTGGAGAGTTTTGACCTCCCTTTGACATCCAGCATCACCTTTAAAATACTTTTAAAAGTCATTCAATATTACACTGTTTTGTAAAGTAATTCCTATGTAGGCTTGAGAGGGAAACACTCTATATAAAAATGGCACAGCCACTGTGATCTGCTTGAAGTCTTCTTTAATATATTTTCACAGTTTCTCCTTATGATCTCCACATTCTTTAGCCCATCAAAACCTTTAGCACCAAACACCCTTCAGTGAGCTACATACAGCAGTGTCCTGACTGTTCCCTTCTGCAATCTCTTCAGTCATATCTTAATAACATACATGTAGTGAGGCTGATATTTTCCCTGCATAAGAGAGCCTGACTCTGGTATGAAGTTCCATTTTGCTTGCTTCTTGCCAGCTTCTTTAGCTTTCTGCGAGCAGACTGTGCTGCTGTGAATCTCCCAATTCTACTTTGGCATCTGTTTTGATTGAACTCGCCAGATAGCAGAGCCCCTCTGCCCTTTGAAAGTTATTGCCTTCCAATAACGTATTAAAAGATACATCTGGAAACCTTTAGAGATTTAGATAGGCTCTGTTAGATTTACAGTGCAGAGGAAGATTGAAACAGTAAGGAAGATTGAAAACAAATGTACTATTCTAAAACCTGAGAACTTCAACCCCTCTCCTAAACCAAACTCTATTAGCATACCACACAATATTAAGGGAAAGTGACATACAGGGGCTCAGTAGATGGTAAGGATATTAATAAATACTTAGCATTTCAATAGAACCTTTTGATCTGAGGCTCTCAAAGCTATGTACAAATATTATGTCTTACCATACCACTGACTAGTAGGTAAATACCACTCTCCAGAACAGTCTACTACAACCCTATACAATGGTTAATTTAATAGTTTGCCACAACTCTAATCTTGACTGTTCCTGTTGCTTGCATTTACAGCTTGGGTGCTAGGGACTCCTCAGCAGTACTGTTTGATGTTCCCACTCTCTTCCAGACTCCTCCTCCTCTCTTGTTTCTCAGATTCACTGTGACTTTCAGTCATTGACTATTCTCTTTTGGCCTTCATAAAATCCTGCATGAGAATCAACTCATGCTTTCACACACACACAAACTCTTTTGTTCTATGTCCTTAATTAGCTTAGTGGGCTGAAGGTTTAGATTTTAATTCCTCCCTGTTGGGCTTTGGAATGGCGAGGCCTCCACATCCTAAGGAAGTTAACTTGATTGTTGCTAGCCCCATTTAGCTTTCCATTTGAATTAGAAAGATATATTTTTTTAAACATTTATATATTCAGGAAGATGGTAAAACATTTCTACAAATCCATACAAAGCAGAAAAATACCTTAAGCTGAATTATAAGAATGCTAGTAACAAACACTTGTCCACAATTGTAGCTTTAGTGTTCAAACAGGATGAAACTCGTAATGTTGCCTGGCACGAAACCAGAGGTGTGATGCAGACTGTGGTACAGGTGAGCAGAGAAATTCAATCCTCCAACTTATTTCTAGATAATTAGCAGATTGACAGAACCCTCTCCCCAAGTGGCAGGACTGCAGCTGTACAGCCTTTTAATCTTCCGCTGTGACAGGCTGCAGGGTTTGTGCCCATCTGGAAAATGTTCTAGCAACAGACAAGCCAAGTAAGATCAAGTGTTTCTTCTTCTATAGTGCAGTGTATAAGAAAGCTGATGAAGTGTACTCTGTGTATGTCAACAACAAAAATATCCGCTGCAGAAATGTGAGGGACAAGAATAAATTCAGAGAAATAGAACAAGCTCTTGCCTGTATTGTATTAGCTGATGAACCATTTTGAATCCAGATAAAGATTTGGTTTAAAATAGTTGGAGATGGGATGAATTGGATACAAGTAATTTTAACTTTTTTAAAATTTGTATTGCGGTCTACAGTTTTAAAAGTGATTGATTTTTGGTGCCTTGATTTTTGAATGTTGAACTGGAGATGCAAAAGGGCATAATTTTCAAAAAGTGCTGAGTACCTTCTCACAGAAAAGTCCCTTTAGGTGTCAAGTTGGGAAACCAGAATCAATAGGCACAATGGAAAATTTAGGCCTGTATGTCTGACACTAGTCAGCTCTTACATCAAGTAGAACTTACTCTAGTTTCATTGATTTGAAATTATCCTTACCAGAAACAGATGAGAGAATGTCAGTCAAAGTAACTAGAATCAATACAGGGTGGATCTCAAATTGCATGCAAGATAGAATTAAGAAAAGGGGCCAGATTCTGCTGGTACACAAATAAGACTGAGAGGAACTACTGAAATCCACTGAACAGAATTCTGCCCACAGGTTTCTTAGTACTGAAAGGAGAGAAAATATGGTAGAAGAATATGGACTAATGGTGTAAATTAGCCCTATTTAACTGTTCTATCAGAAGGGAGCACTCAACACTTTAAAAAAAAAAAGCTCCTGAAAATAAATTAAAAAACCAACTTGTAATCTAACCTGTGAAAAACACACAGGATTCAGAAATTAGTGTTTCAGAATAGGATTAGACATTTACACAAACAAAAATAACATCTAGCAGGGATGAAGACATAAGAGCTCTCAATGCTCTTGCTTCAGGGCATATGCTTATCCCTACCTGGGGTAAGGAAGAAATTTTCTTCCATGGCATAGTATTGCACCCAATGAATTACATGAGAATAAGGAGGGAAGAGGTATTATGCCTTATTCTGAATCCATCCACCACTGGCTACAGTTAGCGACAGTACACCAAACTAGATAGACTAGTGGTCTGTTCAAATGTGCCAATTTGTGTATTTCCAGCTTAAACTGGAGCAGAATCAATGAAAGTTTTAGAAGTTAAATGCAAAGCTTGGAACTCTTTTTTTACCTGTAGCCTGGCAGAGTAGTAAAGCTTGGAGTTACATCAGTCACTCATGTAACATCTCTATCTACTGTCATGATGGTAAAATGTTCTATTGTCACAGGCACCAGAGAGAAGCTCTGATTCATTAGTGCTAATTGCAAGTTTCCAAATAACTAAGCAATTACTACAGTGGTAAAACTCTAGTATTTTGCTTTCAGTGTTGGTTTATTTGATACAATTTATCCACTTAATTCCTTTTATTTGACACCCTTTTAGTTTGGCAAGTAGAACAGAAGAATAATTGAATTTTAGTATCTTTTGAGTTTGACCTGTCAGATGAAAAACTGCTTTCAAATCAGAAATTAAGATATGGGGAATAACCTGAAGTTCTGGCTCATTTCTAGAAGCCATACCTAGCCAAAGGCCTTGTTTTGGTTTGGATAAATCAGAACCATATTCAGTACATCAAGAAAGGCCAGAAAATGAGGTCACAGTAAATCTTCCTATTAATCCACAGTGAAGTAAGTTAACAATATCCAACCTTTGCTACATTCCTGACACATCTCTGTGGCCTCTTCTGCCTCTCCCACCCCTTCCTCTGTGACTGCCTTCTATCTGTCTTTAACTGGTTCTCTCTTCTAATTCCCTTCTCTTCTGTAGATATTTCTTTTGACACTTTGTTCATTGCTATTAAGTAGTGTTTAAAATTTACTGTATGTAAAGATAAAGAACTAGTTAATTCTTAGCAATAGCTTGTATGTAAAGACGTGGATGGTTGATTGTGGAAGTAAAGCGGTGATTCATGACAGACATTTTGAGGCAACATAGAACCAAACAAAATCACACAAGTCTCTCTGAGATTTGAAAAGCAGCATTTTAGAAGCTATTCTACTGCATAGGCCCTTTCTCTTTGATTGCTTATTATTGGGACAATTTGCAGAATCATGCTTGATATTATCCAACATGGTCATAGCTAGCACTGTTTCCTGAACACAGCAAACAAGCCTTTTTAAAGGACCTTCCCAGCTGAAAATATTTCTCACGCATGCACACAACCCCATCCTAAGGGACCAACAAAAACTGTTGCTGAGATGTTCTTCTAGTTGTAGAATTGTTCTTACTTGATTTGGAGATAGCTGCCTCCGCTATCAGGGTGGGAGGTTGCCTCATAAGGATGGTCTGTTCTACAGGATACACAACACACATTTAGTTTTAACTTGATAATGGTGTGTGGGCAGCCCTGACATAATCAGGCAAAGGATCAAGTTGACTAGAAAAGAGAGCATCTCATCAAACACAAACAAATCAGTAACCAGCAACTCTTAGGAAATAATGAAAGAAACATGACAGCTTGACAAGGTTATGGCAAATACTTATGGCAGTCTTTTTTTACATGTACTAAAAAGGAAGCTACCACCTACAGAGTCTAGTATATCATTTAAGTAGTATAAAATCAAATTTTCATGTAAAATATACTGTACTGTGCAGCATCTAAATGCATATACATACATTTTAACCAGGACAAAGTGAAGCAACTAACAGTTTATACCTCTCCTGCATATTTTATGGTTTGTAAAACTGGCAACACTGATGTGACAGGGTTAATGAGTTCTGACTCATGCTTTTATACTCTGAGTGCTCCTGTTTGGCTACAGGCCATGATGTTCTGAAAGCATATCAGATCTCTTAACTTGGTTACCACATTTTATAAACATTGAACAAAATTCAGGAAATGCATCCACTATTTAGGAAGGCATCACCTGATGCCACACCAGCTGAACAAGATACTTCATGCTATAATAAATCAAACATTCCTACCATGAGATGTGTGTATAACCCAAGTTCAAAAACTGATACAAAATCAAATGCATTCATTTCAAAAATATTAATGTACCACCTGATAAACCTAATGTACGATATTATGAAACTGACAGAACATATGAAACTCTGCAAGTTAAAAGATGAGCTCATCTAATATACCAGCCACTAAATCTGATGTTAAATACTGAAAGAGAGCAACTTTTTAGGGCCCAGGTATTAGACCCAATCCTGAAAAGTCTTCCTCACAGCAATCATCCCATTGACTTGAATGAAACCAAAGGCGTGAATAAGAAAGAGCTGCTTACATGAGTAAGCATTTGGGAGGTCGGGTTCCATTTCTATGACTATAGGCAAAGCACATGTCTAAATAGTTCAGAATGGGGTCTCTGTAAGCACTTATATATACATTTAGTGCTATTTAATAGGGGTAAGCTTTCCTGACTGATAGTAAAGTGTCAAAATGCAAAGATTTGAAAACTAGAAAACAGGAAAACCAAAGAGAACACAACGTGGGCTTACTCTCCTGCAATAAACAATACTATACAGCTGCCATACAAACAATAGTTCTCTAACTTCATTGTATGTGGTCCAGCCCACAAGCACTGTGCCCCATGAATAAGGATGAAGGGCAAAAGCACATTCTGTTTCAGTTGAAAGCAGACTATTCTTGGATACTTCACATAAATGAAATGAAAAATATAGTCTATGGTCTATATAGACTGTATATAGAATATTTGTTGTAATTAACCTTATTGAAGCAAATATACACACCCAGTGTATTAGACTAATATTACTAGATAATGTCATAGTGCAACTGGTAGTAAAATCCACTGGGTGGGGTGCTGGACTAGGACTCAGGAGACTTGGTTCTATTCCTGCCTCTGCCACCGACCTGTCACATGGCCTTTGGTAAATCACGTCATCCCAAAGATAACCTCCTTTTTTGGCCCGCAGCACAAGCCTCCTGGGCACACTTGCACAAGCTCTTGCTCGATGCAAGAAGATCATTCCAGTTGCTGAGTGTAGCTCATTCCCACCTTCCACTGCAGGCAGGCCCTAGATAAGCTGACCTGAATACTACTTTTATTCTATTTTCAGACCTGGAGAAAACAGAGTTTCAAAGCTATCATGTTCTTGCAGTGCTGCCAGCAGTAAGGCACAAAAATACATGCATTGGAGGAAACATATGTGAGAGTAAACCACACAGAATCCCCATCACATCACGGCCTTAGAGCTGTGGTAGAGCTCAGGATATGGTTGTTACCATCACACCAAGGATATGGGGGGTTTAACTAGGAGTAATGAGGAAAAATTAAAATAGCAAAAATTTGGACTGGACTGTCAAGGGAAAAGTTCCTGACCATGTAATGGATTAGGTTGTGAAAGTCTCCCAAAGGAAATGTTGATCACTCCTCACTTGATACTTTTTAAAGCTAGATTGGGCAATGTGTTGAAAATGTAATGAAGGGAGCAGTGCTGTATTGGCCTCGAGATTGACTGGATGATTTAACAGCTCTTCTTCACCTCTGGCTGCCGTGATAATACAAACCCTCACCAATATAATATGAAGAGTTTGGCTTAGACTGACAAGAGCCTGGAATATCAGAATTAAGGCTTCCATACTAGCTTTACACGCTCCTCCCTACAGTTTTAGGGCCTGACCCCCACAAACACTTGAAGACATGAATTGGAACTTCAAGGTATGATTGTGTACCCTTATGTATTTTACATACTATGTGGGTTGCAACATAGTCACATTTCACAACAGGACAGGTTACAAACAATCTCTGTTTAGCACTAGAGCTCCTAATTTTAGAGGGCATAAATCAGAATGATTTTGTTTTTAGCATAGATTTGTTTTTGTTTACTGGCCTTTGATTTTTTTGGTAATCTTAAAGAATATACAAATTGCCTATTTTAGCACTCAATCCCTGCCTGCCTGAACCTCCCTGAGCGCAAAAATGCAAGATCCAAATGATTCCAGAAGAGTTATACACTAGATACTGGCTGAGTATTGGAGTAACCAGATGAAATTCTCCAACCTGTGTTCTTGTACAAATGTACTGTAAGATGGTCTGAGCTGAGTAGTTTGAGGAAATGGTCAGAGTGACCTTTATATACATTTATATTTTCCATAAAGGAAGTCTGTGTCTGACCTTCTCTTCAACACATTTCCTTTTTGTTACAACGGCAAATTGGATATTTCTAGGATACCAGCAAAATATCTGCCGAGCCACATTCGAATAAGATATTAATTTCTATCAAGTTTTACTCACTCCTTGAATCTCCCAGATAAAAGGGAACCTGGTGGCAACTAGCCTACAGTTCTGAACATTCTACTGTTTGTATAAGTCTTTGGCATTGCATAGGAGATATCTGTAATTTTTCACTGGCCAGCTTTTGTCAGTCCTGCTTGACTGTAACTTTGAAAGTTTATGCACTAGTTAGATTTCTCACTACTTCTGCACTACTTTCTTGCACTGGACTCAGCCTGTCAGTGGAATACAAGACTTAGCTGTAAGAAGCAGCTGTGACTAAAGCAAAGCTACAGGTACAAATTAAAAGGAGCTGCCAATGTACTGAAAGCCTTTGGTAACATTGCATTTTTTTTTTTTTAGAGGGATCAGTGTCCTGTTTCCTGATACATTTATTATTCCATACATCGCTTCAATGGTTTGTAATCCATATAGGTGTCAGGGACACCTTTGGGGATACAGCACACAACTTCATTGAACATCCCTATTGTGTAGAAACTAGGGCTGTCAAGAGATTAAACAATTAATCGCACGATCAAATAATAATAGAATACCATTTATATAAATATTTTTGGATGTTTTCCACATTTTCAAATATTGATTTCAATTACAACACAGAATACAAAGTGTACAGAGCTCACTTTATACTTCTTATTATAAATATTTGCACTGTAAAAATAAAATACTAATTTTTCAATTCACCTAATAGAAGTACTGTAGTGCAATCTCTATCATGAGAGTTGAACTTATTTTTTGTACATAACTATACATTTATAACTGCACTCAAAAACAAAACAATATAAAACTTTAGAACCTATAAGTCCACTCAGTCCTACTTCGTGTTCAGCCAATCGCTCAAATATTACTTTTTTACATTTGCAGGAGATAATGCTGTCTGCTTCTTTACAATCCCATCTGAAAGTGAGAACAGGCGTTTCCATGGGCACTGTTTTAGCTGGCGTTGTGAGATATTTATGTGTCAGATGCGCTAAAGAGTCATATATCCCTTCATGTTTCAACCACCATTCCAGAGGACATATGTCCATACTGATTACGGGTTCTGCTTGATAATGATCCAAAGCAGTGCAGACAAACGCATGTTCATTTTCATCATCTGAGTCAGATGTCACCAGCAGAAGGCTGATTTTCTTTTTTGGTGGTTTGGGTTCTGTAGTTTCTGCATCGGAGTGTTGCTCTTTTAAGACTTCTGAAAGCATGCTCCACACCTTGTCCCTCTCAGATTTTGGAAGGCACTTCAGATTCTTAAATCATGGGTCGAGTGCTGTAGCTATCTTTAGAAATCTCACATTGGTACCTTCTTTGTGTTTTTGTCAGATCTGCAGTGAAAATGTTCTTAAAACAAACAACATGTGCTGGGTCATCATCCAAGACTGCTGTAACATGAAATATATGGCAGAATGTGGATAAAATACAAAGCAAGAGACATACAATTCTCCCCCCAGGAGTTCAGTCACAAATGTAATTACCGCTCTTTTTTTTTTTTTTAAACAGGTGTAATCAGCATGGAAGCATGTCCTCTGGAATGGTGGCCAAAGCATGAAGGGGCATACAAATGTTTAGCATATCTGGCATGAACATACTTTGAAATGCTGGGTACAAAAGTGCCAGGTGAACGTCTGCTCTCTCTTACAGGTGACATTGTAAATAAGAAGCGGGCAGCATTATCTCCTGTAAATATAAACAAACTTGTTTGTCTTAGCGATTGGCTGCACAAGAAGTAGGACTGAGTGGACTTGTGGGCTCTAAAGTTTTACATTGTTTTGTTTTTTGAGTGCAGTTATGTAACAAAAAATCTACATTTGTAAGTTGCACTTTCACAATAGAGATTGCACTACAGTATTTGTATGAGGAGAATTGAAAAATACTATTTTTACAGTGCATATTTATAATAAAAATAGTATAAAGTGAGTACTCCACACTTTATATTCTATGGTGTAATTTAAATCAATATATTCGAAAATGTAGGAAAAAAATCCAAAATATTTAATACATTTCAATTGGTATTCTATTGTTTAACACTGCAATTAATCATGATTAATTTTTGGGTTAATTGCATGAGTTAACTGCAATTAATCGACAGCTCTAATGGAAACAAACTTTAGATTTCAAAAAGCTCTAGGAATTAGATCAGCCTACCCTGAAAACTGGGGGAGGGTTTGGAATCCAGGGCTGCACCTTTTTTCATGGTCACTCCATCTCTTTCTAATGAACAAAAAACTCCCCAAACCCTGAGATCCTAATATTTGTGAATTTGAAGGGAAACTTTGCTGGTTGGGACATCTCCAGTCTGCTTTGTTGATCTATTTGGAGACAATTGAGGTTCTCAGCATATAGGCTTCTGTCATTTCCTGCATCGAACAGTACGAGTTTGCTGGAGCTAGTGTCACAGACTAGGGCTATTTTGTACTAAAACAATACTACTACTATGTCACATTAGTGTGAAAAACCTAGGCCTTGTTCCTGCACCACTGAAATCAGTGGAAGCTTTGCATTGACATGAATGGGCACAGGATCAGGCCCCTACTTCAGATCCAAGAGAGCAGCTTTTGCCTTCCCATATCAGTGGGTTAAACAATCCCTCTGAAAGGACAGTAGCTTTCAAGACAGTCCAGAATTGTGCAAACAACGTCTTGATTGAGGTACCTCTTGAACAGTCATTCACCCTCTTTGCATGGGTGAGGTAAACAGACAAGTGCCTGACTCTGATATTAGTTTCTCAGTTAAAACAGAAAAACAAAAACAACCAACATGTTGTAAAGAAATTATCTTCACTAAAGGGTCAAAGGCCAATTTTGTTTTATTCAGCTGCTACAGGCTGATTTTTTCCTTTTATTCATGCTATGCCAAGAGATGGACAGCTTAAGCAAGACCTCAGAATATTTCCCAGAGGAGCTGTGCCCTCAGATCCTAAAAAATATTGCCACTGAGAACAAATGAAATATACACTTCTACGCTCCTTTCCACCCAGCCTCCACAACTACCCACACTGATAGGAAGAAGAAGGGAGGGAGAAACTCTCCTTCATTCTCACCTTCCCCTACAGTCACTCTTTGCTTTTCTGCTGATGTAGAACATGAGCCTGCAAAGTGCTGAACACTATGGCCCTGATCCAGCAAAACACTCTGCACTTACTTAATTGTAAGTACCTGAGTAGTTCCACTGAAATCACTGCAGTCCCATCTGGTTTCCGTAGAAACACATGACAAATCTGTTCCTTACCTCTTAAGAGAAGCCACAATTTCCACACAAGTGGGTTGCGCTGGAGTTGGTATTTTTAATCATGCTGTACATTTTTTCCTTCTTTTGTTCTTGTTCTTTAAGTTCTCATTGTATGAGAAGCCAGGCATCGTCAAATCAGAATTTGAATGAGGATAGGGTTGCTTCTGCACTCTCCCATTCCAATGTGCTTTTTTTTTGGGGGGGGGGGAGGTGTCATACCTTCATTGTAGCAATGCCTGTGCTCTATTAATGTTAGCAGTTGTGGCTCTAGCCTTCTGCCTCTAACATTAGTATGGAATAATCATCAATGCAAGATTCTGAATTTGCACTTAATCAGACATTACAGTGAGGTTTCCTACATAATTAACCTTTCAGGTAAGATCTTACTTGGTGTAAATTAGCATAGCTTCACTGATTTCCATTCAATAGAGCTATGATTGCTTACACTGGCTGAGAATCTGGCCCTTTTTTTCATTTGAGTTCAACTTAAATAAGGCCCTGTAAACTGTGGCGAGCAGGACCTAAATCCTGCAGTAAGAACCACTGCTTTCTGCTGTAACCTGATGCTGAATTCTGTAATTAACAGCATTTTAGAGTAAACTCAGACATTGCTGTTGAAATAAAAATGAAAATAAATATAGTCAGTGCAGTAATCCTCAGTGAAAGGTGAGGTTTGCCAATTTTTTGACCCTTGGATTCTGAGGTGGATCTGCACTAGTCCAGATACTTGCCATGGGTCCAAGTGGCTTGAGGGCAACTGTATTTTCTCTCCTAAGGAGATGTTTTGGCAGGTTTCACTGTCCTACCACACTGCTTTCTAAGGGAAGATGATAGAAAAAAGAACCTGGATTAGTAACCTAAATCCAGACCTCTCTGAACTAAATCTGGCCACAAACATGGATCTGAGTATAAATTAAGATTTGCTTCTACCATGGGCCAGACTGGAAGCTTGAATTCAGACTCTCCTCAGACTGAAAAGAGTCTGAACCCAGATTGAGAAGGGTCATAAGAACGGCCATACTGGATCAGACCAATAGTCCACCTAGCCCAGGATCCTGTCTTCCAACAATGGCCAATGCCAGGTGCCCCAGAGGGAATGAACAGAACAGGTAATCACCAAGTGATCCATCCCCTGTTGCCCATTCCCAGCTTCTGGCAAAGAGAGGCTAGGGACACTATCCCTGCCCATCCTGGCTAATGGGTCCATCAATGGCTATCTTCTGTGAATTAATCTAGTGTTATTTATTTATTTATTTATTTTTGATCCCTGCTATAGTCTTGGCCTTCAGAACATTCTCTGGCAAGGAGTTCCACAAGTTGACTGCATTGTGTGGGGAAAAAATACATACTTTTGTTTGTTTTTTTTTAAACCTGCTGCCTATTAATTTCATTTGGTGGCCCCTAGTTCTTGTGTTATGAGGAGTATATAAAATTTCCTTATTTATAAAATCATGACTGGTGTGGAGAAAGTAGACCTCTATCATATCCCCCCATAGCCCCTTCTCTTTTCCAAGCTGAAAAGTCCCAGTCTTATTAATCTCTCCTCATACAGCAGCCATTCCATATCCTTCATCATTTTGTGGCCCTTTTTGAAACTTTTCCAATTCCAATATATCTCTTTTGAGATGGGGCAACCACATCTGCATGCAGGGGTGTCAAGTTGTATGGGCCCCTGGTGCCCATGCTCCAGGAATATTCAGAGCATGGGGAGCCCAGATCCACCAATGTTTGGGGCCGAGTCTCCCCCGGCCCTGCCTGCTACCCCCCACGCCTCCCCAAAGTATGTTCTGGCCCTGCCTGCTGCCTCTGGGTGATTAAAAAGGGCGTGGGGGCCCCCGCAGCCACCACCGGCAGCACAAACGGGGCTAAAGCGGCTTCTTGCCTGCCTCACTCTGGGTGACACGCCACTCCCGGAAGCGACCAGCACGTCCCTGCGGCCCCCGTGCGTGCGTGCGCACTCCCGCCCAGAGCACCGACTCTGGCATTAGAACTGTGGCCAATGGAAGATGCAGGGGCATTTCCTGTGGGAAGTGGTGCATGGAGACCCCCGGCTCCCCCATCTGTTAGCTGCTGCCAGAGGGATGTGTGGGCCACTTTCAGGAGCTGCCAGAGGTAAGCGCTGAACCTCTCCTGCACCCCAACCCCCTGCCGCAGCCCAGAGCTGGCAACCCATACCCAAATTCCCTCCTAGAACCTTAGGTTGCGGGGGGTGGGGGAGGGGAAAGGAGGGGCAGGACTTGGACCTGTTCTGGGCACCACCAAAAATTATACAAACCTGCTGCCCCTGTCTGCATGCAGTATTCAAGATGTGGGCATACCATGGACTTATATGGTGTTAGACTCCTGAACACCGCAACACCTGGGAGTGAGGGGGTTTGAAATGCAAGCCCAAATTATGAGTAGAGCCATTCTTTATTAAAGGCTGAAGCACAGCTTTGTATTGAACGCTCAGACTTTAAGCATAAGATTTATGTTCAAAACAGGACCTGAGTTTTACACCTCTGGCTCATCTCTACTGTGGTTGTTGATTCTGTTAGTGGTTAAACAAGCCTACTCGTGAAGCAAATACTGGCAGTTTTGCACATGGCTTTGTCAGTCACACAACCACTCACTCACACAACTCAACATTAAGCTGTAAAAGACAAGAGAGGCAATCAGCACCAAAAATGTTCATCGTATCCCTCCATAATGATTTCACCTGCTCGTGCCTGGGGCTTGTTGTGCTGTATGCATATTTGCAGTGCGAGAGAGTCTGAAGATCAGCAACACTTTACAGCTCTGCAAAACAGTTGCAATAACCCCTGCAGCGCACATGAATGTCCCCAGATTTCAGGAGACTCAAACCAAAAAAGATTAAAACCTTTGGGTAAAGCTGGAGCCAGAGTTCACTAGTCAAGGTTTCATTTTGACACCATAAGAAATCCATTGTTTTGCGGTATTAAACTCACCTACGAGAGCAGAGTTTCATTTAACTTTGACAGGTTTCAGGGTAGCAGCTGTGTTAGTCTGTATTCGCAAAAAGATTCAGAAAAAAAAAAAGGGTATTCTATCTGCTACCCAAGATCCATAAACCTGGAAATCCTGGACGCCCCATCATCTCAGGCATTGGCACCCTGACAGCAGGATTGTCTGGCTATGTAGACTCCCTCCTCAGGCCCTACATTACCAGCACTCCCAGTTATCTTCGAGACACCACTGACTTCCTGAGGAAACTACAATCCAACGGTGATCTTCCTGAAAACACCATCCTAGCCACTATGGATGTAGAAGCCCTCTACACCAACATTTCACACAAAGATGGACTACAAGCCATCAGGAACAGTATCCCCGATAATATCACGGCAAACCTGGTGGCTGAACTTTGTGACTTTGTCCTTACCCATAACTATTTCACATTTGGGGACAATGTATACCTTCAAATCAGCAGCACTGCTATGGGTACCTGCATGGCCACACAGTATGCCAACGTTTTTATGGCTGACTTAGAACAACGCTTCCTCAGCTCTCGTCCCCTAATACCCCTACTCTACTTGCGCTACATTGATGACATCTTCATCATCTGGACCCATGGAAAAGAAGTCTTGAGGAATTCCACCATGATTTCAACAATTTCCATCCCACCATCAACCTCAGCCTGCACCGGTCCACACAAGAGATCCACTTCCTGGACACTACGGTGCTAATAAGCGATGGTCACATTAACACCACCCTATACCGGAAACCTACTGACCACTATTCCTACCTACATGCCTCCAGCTTTCATCCAGACCACACCACACAATCCATTGTCTACAGCCAAGCTCTACGATACAACCGCATTTGCTCCAACCCCTCAGACAGAGACAAACACCTACAAGATCTCTTTCAAGCATTCTTACAACTACAATACCCACCTGCTGAAGTGAAGAAACAGATTGACAGAGCCAGAAGAGTACCCAGAAGTCACCTACTACAGGACAGCCCCAACAAAGAAAATAACAGAACGCCACTAGCCATCACTTTCAGCCCCCAGCTTAAACCTCTCCAACGCATCATCAAGGATCTACAACCTATACTGAAGGACAACCCATCACTCTCACAGATCTTGGGAGACAGGCCAGTCCTTGCTTACAGACAGCCCCCCAACCTGAAGCAAGTACTCATCAGCAATCAAACACCACACAACAGAACCGCTAACCCAGAAACCTATCCTTGCAATAAAGCCCGTTGCCAACTGTGTCCACATATCTATTCAGGGGACACCATCATAGGGCCTAATCACATCAGCCACACTACCAGAGGCTCATTCACCTGCACATCTACCAATGTGATATATGCCATCATGTGCCAGCAATGTCTCTCTGCCATGTACATTGGTCTAACTGGACAGTCTCTACATAAAATAATAAATGGATTCAAATCAGATGTCAAGAATTATAACATTCAAAAACCAGTCGGAGAACACTTCAATCTCTCTGGTCACTTGATTACAGACCTAAAAGTGGCAATTCTTCAACAAAAAAACTTCAGAAACAGACTCCAATGAGAGACTGCTGAATTGGAATTAATTTGCAAACTGGATACAATTAACATAGGCTTGAATAGAGACTGGGAGTTGATGGGTCATTACACAAAGTAAAACTATTTCCCCAACCCCCCACCCCCCACTGTTCCTCAGACGTTCTTGTCAACTGCTGGAAATGGCCCACCTTGATTATCACTAAAAAAGGTTTTCTTCCCCCAACCCCACCGCTGCTCTCCTGCTGGTAATAGCTCATCTTAACTGATCACTCTCCTTACAGTGTGTATGGTAACACCCATTGTTTCATGTTCTCTGTGTATCTAAATCTCCCCACTGTATTTTCCACTGAATGCATCCGATGAAGTGAGCAGTTGCTCACAAAAGCTTATGCTCAAATAAATTTGTTAGTACTTGTGGCACCTTAGACTCCTTTTCTTTTTATTTAACTTTGAGTTTTTGCATCCAAATCTCAATGTGAAACTTAAGAGCGGGGGAAGCCAGGCAGACAGAGACCAAAATATATGTTCATATAAGTGAAAACTGAAGTAAGAGGTTCATTAATGAACCTGATTTTCACGTAGCTCCAATATCCTTGGGTCTTTGCTCCTCTCATGGCAGTTCTTATTTATATATTGCAGGGGCAGATTCTGATTACACAAATACAGATGCAGAGGACAAATGGAGCCCACTGCTCCTTCGCCCTCCTATGCAAAAAGCCACCAGACTCCAGCAGGTTTGATCATATTGACAGCAAGATGTAAGTGTTATACTGCAACTAACAGTATTAGAGACAAGAACTGGTCAGAATGTGCTTTCTGGATAAAGGAAAAAAAGCCCTTTTAAACTTTGATTTAAAAAAATAAAATCAAGAAAATCCAAATGACAGCTCCCCAGCTGCCTGCCTGCAAAGCTATTGTAAATTTTACTTTCTGCCTGCTTCCAGGAATGCTGCCAAGGCTGAGCACTCTAGCTCTCTGCTGCCTCAGAAGGCTGCCAGGAAGCCAAAAGATTCCACTACTGCTCTCCTGAAACAGAATTTTTCTTTAAATCCCTTCCCACAATTTTTTTTTTGATATTTTATCTGAGTTCCAGATGAATTTTTTTCAAAATGTGTTCCCCCCCCCCCCCCCGAAAACTTTCCTTTTTCTGATCAACTCAATTAGATACTCCAAAGGGTTAAACAAACTACACATGGCCAACTACACGTCTATCTTCTAGACCAGTTAGTCTGAGGCTGGTGCTGCAGGGAGTCCATGTTGCATCTTTATAAATGGTGCAGTAGTTTCCTTCCTATGAGAACCCTTATATTTGTATTCTGGTTGAGGGGAGGACAGAATCACAGAATACCTCCAACAGCTGCTGCAGTGTCCCTCAACGCTACGCTAACTGTTACTTGACTAGGAGGGCTACAATATAAACCTTTACTGTAGTTATGTAAATTATAATTTCAATAACTTGAATAAAAATTGATCATGTTTATCTTTCAAAGGCAAGGAACACAGGAGCAGTTAGCTAAATAAAGGTATCTGTGCTCAATATACTGTGAGAGAATTTGTACAATATCACCAGCCATGACAGATGGGGAGAGAAAGCATTTCTTTTTCAAAATACCACAGCTCTTCTCTTCAGGGCTGGCAACTGCCACAACAGTATGAGGAAAAGTAAAATTAAAAACAGATCCTAACTTGAGAGAAAACAAGTATCAATACAGCTACATTGCTGGGAGCATATTGCTAGGAAATCACACACATTCACACACAAAGCACTCTATATTCTCTCACCATGTAGGGGAAGGGTTTCTGGTTTTGTCCATCAAGATGCATAACTTGTTGAGCACCTAACTCCAAGGAACAGTAAATACAATAGCATTGTAGTTAAAGAAAAACAGGCACGAGCTGAATGTGCTGAAAAAATTGAAAAGTTAATCAGCATGAAAATGACCCTGTAATACTTCAAAAGGACTGCCACCCTTTTTCTATTATATGAGTGGCTATTTTAAAAAACTCCTGTTTTCCAGAGTAAGTGGAATTGGCTCTCTTGGGAGCTACCCTTTTCCCAATTTCTCCTCCCCTTTTAGAATATACACCTCCTTCACATATATGCAAGGGAGTACGGGCAGTATAAAATAGAACAGCCTTTCAGATGAATGTACAGTATTTGTCCAGTCAAATTTCAGTATTCAAACTGAGCAAAATGTAAATTCTATCTATAAATTCTTACTAAAGTATATTAGTAAAAGGTAACAAAGACGCTTTAAACATTGTAAAAATGAGTTTGTGCAAAAATTGTGCATCTTGGTAAAATTCTTTTTCATTCATAGCGTTTAAGCATGGCCTATGACAGGTTCTTCCCCTAGCACGCTGGGAGGCAGTGTCTCTGTACCTGGCCTGCACAGACTAGATGCCTCCCAGACACCAGTAACAACAAGTACATCTCCTCTTTCTTGTTTTAAGGTCAATGCTACACCAGACTCCATTAATTCTCTTAGTTCCAGACCGACAGCAGGGGAAAGAAGAGGTGATGTACTTGCTGTTACTGGTGTCTGGGAGGCATATAGCTTATGTAGGCCTGGTACAGACACACTACCTCCCAGCGTGCTAGGGGGAGAACCCGTGCTGGTGACCCCTTGTCATGCATTAAAAAAAAGACGTTGCTTGTGCCATCTCCACCACTGGCCTTCTAACACTTCCTCCCTGTTGGGTGGGTGGAAAAACACTAGGCTGCAACCCACTCCCCAGTGAATCGAGGCACATGCTTCTGGGTGTCTGAGCCCTGTTGGCTGAATTAACGGCCATCCTCATACCTGTATTCAGGGAACACAGAAGGCATGTTATTTCTGCCTGGAGCACTATACATGTGTAGGGCTTCCTGGTGGCTGAAAAAGTTAACTTATTCTTCACATTTCAAAATTACAAAGCTTGTTCATTTTGAAGTGTTCAAAACAGGCTCAGATTCGTGTTCAAACTTTTACACAAACTGTTTATATTTTATTTAATAACTTGGTGTTTATTAAATGAACCATTTTGATTATATATTTTAAAATTCAAACAATGGCATTTTTTTTTTTGTGGAAAAACAAAATACTTTGACAACATTGACCATTTTTTCACAAAAAAGTTGTTTTAGGCCCCACTTCAGAAATTTTTCATTGAAAATTTTTGACCAACTGTAGTGCTGATGTCCTAATGTTGGGGTACCCTAATCATTTTATGTGCAAAAACTGAGACACCTTAAAAAGGTCCTGATTTTCAGAAAGTGCTGAGTGACAATCTCTGAAAATCAGTCCCTTTCAAGGTGGTTGAATGTTCAAAATCACTAATCACTCTAAAAAATCTTGACACCCTCCCCCAAGTTTCTAGTACTGCCTATCACATCTAGTACATTCTTAAAATATTTACTTGAAAGCTTAACTTTCTATAAATCCATAGAATCCCTAATATTATGGGTCTACTCCCCTCAGCAACCCTGGCTACAATGTGAAATTGCTGTATAAATAACACTGCACAAGCTTTTTCCTCAATCCTTATATATATATATATATATATATATATATATATATAAAGGTTAAATAAACTGGATTGTGTGGGACTCGTGCACAATCAATAGGAAAACAGCAAAAAGGTAGTTAATAGCCAGCAAGCTTCGAGCAGTGTGAAGATTTCTCCATTTGAACATGCTCCCCCACAGGGTGAAAAGAAGGAATGTTTCTCCATTTGAGTCTTCCTTTTATTGTAAATCTGTACTTGTCTAATCCTCACCCACAGACTGCTGTGTGCATCTGTTATAGAAGCCAATTTGAGTCTTTTAAGAGGTGCTAAAATGGAGGGAAGGATCCTTAACTCAGAAGCTTTACATATATATTTAAATAAAGAAATGGGGGTCTTATGCAATCAACGGAGGACTTCTCGCTCTCGATCAATCTACAGTCATTACTGTGCAGCAAAGATTAATGGGTTTACATAGGAGTAAGGGTAGGCATCTGGAGGCAGAGCTGCTGTGATTCTATCATCCTCTCCGTGCTCAAAAATCTTAGAAACTGTTACAATACCAACATCCAAATTAGCTTGTGCTTTGTAGCCAAAGTTTAGAAAATGAGTTTAGCTGTACTTGTTCTGAGTGGCATAATCCTGGAGGACTCTGTGTAAGGATGCTTGATAAGTTTGGTGAGGAAAGAGGGAACTTTAAGGGGCTTCACTCAAGGTATTTATATTTTCTTAGCTGATTTTTTTTTTTAAAGAAACAAATATAAATCTGACTTGCTGGTTTTTTTTCCTTAGAAAACTAGACATGAGCCCAGAATAAAACTCCAGATCCAAACTATCCTTGACATGCACCTGGTGATAGAATCAGGACATCTGGTTACCACTCTATCTGGAAATCCCACGAGAGCAGCCTGTATCAAAGTACTTCAGCATCTCTGCTTTCAGTGCCGGACAGAATGACAAAATGCAGAGGTTGCTGTGGAAATGAAGAGCGGAGTTAAAAACATTTCTGAACCTGAAGAAAGATGGATTTGATACATGTTTTAGGTGAAAGTTGGGGATGGTTCTTACATTTAGTAATGTTGGAGTGAAGTTCACCCATCCTGCACAAAAGCAATCTGCCAGTGTGTAGTGAAGTAAGTAATAGTGAAGGATCCATGCCCAACCTGCAATTGCAGAGCTGCAATTCAGTCCATTTGCTGAGCTGCTGGCCTTCTACATGCCATATAGAATGAATCTAGGCCACTGGTTCCACAGAAGTACAGAAGCCATAGCTTGTTGTTTCAAGCCCTCCTTTATTCATTAGTATAGCTCCACTCTCCATGTAATGGGTCAAACCTCTATCAAGTGGAATTTTGGCAACTATTTAGTTCTAGCGGCTATTCAAGAGAGGGAGGCTGTGGTACAGTAAAGATGTGTGCCAGAAAAGCTCTCTTTACTAATACAACAGCTAACTGAATTATAATCCACAAAACTCATTAAATCAGTAACTGTTACCCACAAACAAGTCGTCTTCATAATGGCCCCAATCCAGCAACTCTTATTCAGGCAAATTTCCCATTGATTTCAATGAACCTGACTACAGATTGCAGCCGTATTGCTCAACCCAAGCGTTCACAAATCATCAGACCTTCCTACCCCCAAAATAACAGAGAGTTCTTTTTATTTGCCTTTGAATGTTTACTGTTCACATTTTCAGTCTTTCCTCTGCAACCACAGGGGCTCAAAACTTAGTTTTCTTTTAGATGAAAACTGGTCTCTGTGTGTATATAATGTCTACTGCAGTTTCCACGGTATGCATCCGATGAAGTGAGCTGTAGCTCACAAAAACTCATGCTCAAATAAATTGGTTAGTCTCTAAGGTGCCACAAGTACTCCTTTTCTTTGAGCTTATCATGGAAGAACATAATTACAGAAGCTGGGGCTCTTACAACAAACACCAAATATGAGAGTCATGATAAAATCATGAGCTGGCAACACTGTCTTGGATTAGGCTTCATTTGATTAATACTAGCCAGCTAAACTTTAGAATTTGATTTCAATTAATTTGCCTTTCAATGAGAGATTAAACAATGTCTCTGTTACCATTTGTTACTGAGGTTTCTCTGCAATTCAAACAGATTTTTCTGCAATCTAGGAGCCTGAGCAGTTTAACAAAATACCACACTACCCTGAACAATTCAACCTGACTCCTGAAGTTGGGAATTGCTTGAATGAGAATATAATATCAGTTCATGTCTCACTGAGATATTTTCACCTGTGGGAGTCAGGTACCCAAATGCCACTGATATTCAGTAGGACTTGGGTGGCTAATTCCATAAGCATCTTGGAAAACCCCAGCCCTGGCCAAAGCTGAAAACCAAAGGAAAAACAGCAAGTGGGAAGTAAAACAGTTTCCCAAACTTAAAGAGCCTCCCCTAGGGAGGATTCTCATGCACTCAGTGTTAGGGTTTGAGTCTTCAAATGCTTAAGCATGTGCTTAACTTGACTTGCATGACTCAGTGGGAGTAGCCATGTGTGTAAAGTTAAGTATGTGCATAAGCACTGGAAGAATCAAAACCTTTGATTACCATATAAGTGAGTTTAGATGAGGGTGTCTGTTTTGGTTAAAATTAATAAAATTCCACTGAAGCCAAAATCTGAGTATCACTATTTCTAAAATGAAACCTGAAGCACCAGCATTCAAAGTCTTTCACTATTCACCACATGGTCATCTGCCCTCATGTCACATGTTGTGGATAAGTTTACCGGGTGAGGGATTTACAGTAGATGTCACATGGCAAGCTTTATGGTCCACAGAGAAAGTGACAAATAATCTTGTCTTAGACCCCACTCAACGTCAACCCAGGTTTGATTTACCGTGAAGGCAATGGAGCCTACTGAACTGGTTTTGTACCAGACATGGAATTTGTGCTGCCCCAGAATTTCGGTGGCATTTTAGAGAAAGTCCACTATGTCAATGTGGGCAGCTACAAACCATGACACATACCATTGAAGACCTCAAAATGACAACTTCCTGGAGGTTTTCATGCCTTGAACATCATTGATAAGAATGCTGTGGCTTGCATACACCAAAAATAAATAAATATTCACTTTTTTTTTTGGTTAAAGCCCTGTTGTCAATTAAAAACTGAATGGTACAAAAATTAGAAAAATATCTGAGGCTGCTTCTAAGCCTCAGAGCAAGTCACCTGCAGATGGTAATTTACAAGTTTTGAGATGAAAATTATAATCATATTTTTAGTAATCTGCATATTTAAATACTTGTACTTAAAAGTACTGACTTGGAATTTCCATAAAAGCCCCCAAAGTAAACACTGTGAGACCACATTGAGCAATGTTATTATATCAATCACCTTCATGCTGTGCTCAGAATACTAAAATAGGGACAAGTTAACCTGAGAAAAATGAAGGAAAAGCAAGTGTTAGTAAAATACAAATGGAGGGAAATGGTTTACATTATGACTAAAAATACCCTAGGAGAGAGATGGGCAAATGTTTTGTTATGAAAACTGAAACCAAAGTGAACTTGTTTGGTTTCAGGTTTTGTTATAAATTCAAAGCTCAGCTTAGGCTGCTCGAAAGCTTTGCTGACGTTTAACCCTTACAAAGCAAACGTGGGTTAAATGATGGTTTCATGTAGTACACACATTTTTTTAAATTACTACAGCCAAGAATCTAGGTGAAGTTAATCTGTGTTGACTGAGTTTCGGGTTTCTGGAAGTGGTTTGAATTTGCCCTCCCTGAGTTTTGTTCTGATATTCGGAATGCGGACACTTATTTTGCAATAAAAGTGTCCTATTTCCATTGTGCTTGAGTCAGCAAACAGCAACCTAATAGCACCACAGGAGGTGGTGGTGGGGAAAACTAATACGAAATGAGTAACCACACAAACTTGCAGCAAAATAATTTAAAACAACTTAGTTATTTTGGTGCAAGTTTGTGTCTAGATGAACCCCTACACTAAAAGGAATTAGTGTAAGCAGCTGTCCTCCGGTTAAACTTGTACTGTTTGGGAAGGGACCACTTTATCTAGGCTAAGCAAATAAAAACTAAAGCAACCAGTTATTTCCAGCTTATAGTGTAAGGAGTACTTAGCCTACTCGGGTACAGTACATGCTAGAGGAAAATAATGAGGTTGTGTTCTGGTGGCTGTTAAACTGGAATAGTAATTATATTGTTCCCTGCAGATTGAAGGATGACCAGATTGTCCATGGAGAATAGTGCAGCATACAGCCAGCCAACAACTGGGAGTCTCCTCTACAGATCTAAGAGAAGGATTATTTTGTTCCTTGTATGGAGAATTAAATAAGCTTTTTTCTTTTTATTGCTTTTCCCAGAGAAGGATGGTTATTTCTGTGTGCATTACTGTTTTCTTATGACTTATGGCTTAATTGGGAATTAGTTTTTCAAAAGATGATGCTTTGAACGGAATAAGCTGTGCAGGCTGGTAAGCTAAAAATAGAGCCTAGGTGCAAGTCACCCTGAGTTAAACCCTTGTAACAGAGCATAATTTGGCAGAGTTACATTGGATACATTCTTCTCCTTCACTGGTGACCATGTTTGTGGATTTTTTAATACTTGAGCTCCATCTTGTTTTGGAAGTAGTGAAGCATATCATTTAAAATAGCCAGTCAGGTTGGTTACCAAGATATAAAATAGATGTCATTCTAGTTGGATTACTGCGACACACCTTTCTGATTGGTGAATCTCAAAATAAGCAGATGTTTGATTTAGTTCTGTGAAAGAGGGATAATATTTTTTAAAAAACAGGTTTCCTTCCTTGCATTAACACCTGAGCTGATTAAAATGGAGCATTGAACCTAACTCTGTCCCATTAATGCAGATGGTTTACTTTTTTGCATTTTTCAGCTTGGACAACAAAAAGTTTTACTTTTGTTTTTAGCTGATTTTACTTCCTGTTTCTCATGAACTACCATAATGTCTCTAAAACACAGCAGGGGCATATTCAATTCCAATAAAAGGTTTTTGTTTTGATTAAGATTGAGGAAATAGTATTGTTAATTTAATACTTTACAAAACCTAAGCACCCATAAATTTGAGTGCTTCTCTGAAGCTGCTGAAACTCCTGAGCCTGCAAAAATTAAGCTCAAAATTTGTCAATGTTCTCAATATGCAGCTACTGTGACTTCTGCTTCCAGCAGGAACCTGGAAGGGCCAAAGTGAGAACTCCAAAAATAATGGTCAAGTGGAGAAATTAGCAAACCTTTTTCAAACCTCAAAAAATGTTCAGTTGATGTGTAGCATGAATTTTGGGCAAAGGTCTGCAGAGAAAGGTGGGTACAGGTTGCTTTATTTGAATGAATTTGCTTATTCCTAATCTTTATTCCCATGACATCACTCAAGGATTTCAGACACAAAAAAATAAGGGAAAGATTGGTGAATAACAGCTGATATCATTCCCTTGCTTACTAAATGTAAGGAGTGACAGCATGCCTACATGGCCACAATTTTCCTTGGATTTTATTTCTCTACTTAAAATTGTGCATGCTTATAAACAGCCAGCTTGGAACTCATTACAATACTTATAAATATTTCAGAAATTTAAAGGCTTTGTGTAATGTTGCCATAAAATTAGTGATTCTAAAATGTTATCTACATACTTCATTTTCTTCATGGAAACACTATCCACTGCGTATCAATGTGGATTGCTGGAGATGAAACTGTGAAAGTTGTTCACACAGCTGTGGACTTGTTTCCTCAAGGGCTGTCTCCTAATCTCAAGTTCCTTCAATTGCCATGGGGCTGCCTAGACTGTCCCTTCTTATGCCTGGTGGATGACATTTCCCTTTGTTTACTTTCAAAGCTAAGAAATTCATGTAATATCATATGTTTGGGAATAGGTCCCTTAGCAAATTATTCATGAGATCTGAATTATGCATAAGGTTTTTGTTATGATAAAAATAGTAGCTTGTACTGTCATATTTGCCTTCTGCGGACATTTAAATATGCACAGTCCACGCTTTCCTAATCCATGGCCCATTTAGAGTCTAGTTTTGAGTATGAATAAACTACATGCTTTCCACAGTCTGCAGCATCAAAACTAAATGTAACATTCACTTCCTTGCTATACACGGAATATTTTTAAGGATCCATAGGACCTGATCCTGGCAGGTGCTGAGCAACCTCAGCTCCCAGTGCCATTACCTCACAGGATCATGTCTTAACGTTCAGATGTCTAGGACAAATGCTGAATCATTTTGTAGTTCGGTGGCAATCCCAGACAATGAACAGCTTCCCAGCATTTTGCATTAATTATAGTAAAGCAATACAGCTGCCAGCAGGTAATTCTGAGTAATTCCTGGCCTTTTCAGCCTTGTCTTTAAGCTAGGCACAGACTGTAGGATTCAGAGAGCATTTCACACCCCTACATGCAGATGTAGCAATGAGACATCCATGGTCTTAGCATCAAGTACAGCAAACCATATGGCTCAGGAAGGTTGTAACATGAATGTCTCTCATATCCATATGTTATGCTGGGCTTTGTTTCAGTGAGGAACTTGAGCAGCTCTTTTTAAAAAATGGACAGTGTAAACACAGCTTTTCCTTTGTCATTCTGCCCCTTCCCCCCCACAGAGATTCATATGTTCTCAGTATTAGTTGCAGTTAAGCACCACTAGTGTTTTCAGCCCTGTACAAACCTGAAATATACAGACCTCCTGTCCCAAGGATCTTGCAATTTATGGTAAACAGTAACTTCCCCTCTGTCCCTACAGAAGGCTTTTGGTGCAGTTGGGATTTTTTGTTTAAACCTTGAAAGCTAAGTAAATGGCTTAGTGACTGCACTGGAAGAAGTGCAATTTAGAGAGAAACCTTGTAGAAGGTTCTGAAAAATTAAACTTCTCTCTGCCTGCTTCTGCATTTATTCCTTGTGCATCTGCACTTCCACATAGAGCTGGCCAGAAAATATTTCTTCTTCCCGCGGAAAATCTGGACTTTTTGTCAAAATTGAAAATCTCCAACATTGAAACGTTTTTGGTCTAAAACCAAAAAGTTCTTGGTTTTTTGGTAGAATATCAATTTTCCAGGGACAGATGACACTTATTACAATTTTGTTTGTTGTAAACCAAGTTTTCCATCAGAAAAACAGTTTTGACAGAATTTGTGACTAGCCCTACTCCCAAGCTCCAACTGGGACCAGAGCTGCTGACATGTCATAAAGCAAGTTTATCCAGGTCATTTTCCTAGGTTGGATAGAAACAGACGAAAACTTTTTCTTGGGAGACATAGCGTAGTTTTGCAGGCTAAAGCGGTTGAGGTAATTCAAAGCACTTTTGCGGGGAGCTTATCTGTACTCAGGACATTGAGGCATACCAGAGTGCAGTCTGTTCTTTAGAAGTATAATTATCCTTTGGTCCAATATCTCAAGAACTGGGAGTAAGTATTACACATTGTAAAGATTAAAATACCCTCTGAAAAGTGACTCTAATAATTGGATTGTGACTTTCCATGTTTATTTATGCCTCTGTCATAAATATAAAGGGAAGGGTAAACCCCTTTGAAATCCCTCCTGGCCAGGGGAAAGCTCCTCTCACCTGTAAAGGGTTAAGAAGCTAAAGGTAACCTCGCTGGCACCTGACCAAAATGACCAATGAGGAGACAAGATACTTTCAAAAGCTGGGAGGAGGGAGAGAAACAAAGGGTCTGTGTGTCTGTCTATATGCTGTTTTCTGTCGGGGATAGACCAGGAATGGAGTCTTAGAACTTTTAGTAAGTAATCTAGCTAGGTATGTGTTAGATTATGATTTCTTTAAATGGCTGAGAAAAGAATTGTGCTGAATAGAATAACTATTTCTGTCTGTGTATCTTTTTTGTAACTTAAGGTTTTGCTTAGAGGGGTTCTCTATGTTTTTGAACCTAATTACCCTGTAAGATATCTACCATCCTGATTTTACAGGGGGGATTTCTTTATTTCTATTTACTTCTATTTTTATTAAAAGTCTTCTTGTAAGAAACTGAATGCTTTTTCATTGTTCTCAGATCCAAGGGTTTGGGTCTGTGGTCACCTATGCAAATTGGTGAGGCTTTTTATCCAACATTTCCCAGGAAAGGGGGGGTGCAAGTGTTGGGAGGATTGTTCATTGTTCTTAAGATCCAAGGGTCTGGGTCTGTAGTCACCTAAGCAAATTGGTGAGGCTTTTTACCAAACCTTGTCCAGGAAGAGGGGTGCAAGGTTTTGGGAAGTATTTTGGGAGAAAAGACGCATCCAAACAGCTCTTCCCCAGTAACCAGTATTAGTTTGGTGGTGGTAGCGGCCAATCCAAGGACGACGGGTGGAATATTTTGTACCTTGGGGAAGTTTTGACCTAAGCTGGTAAAGATAAGCTTAGGAGGTTTTTCATGCAGGTCCCCACATCTGTACCCTAGAGTTCAGAGTGGGGGAGGAACCTTGACAGCCTCTATCACGGGGTCCACTCACTGCAAGTAGTGCCTCCTGTTGGCTGTCCTGGGATTAGCTCTGCCAGCTTCTGGTCTCCCTCTGGTGCTGTCTTCTCTCATCTTGTCTCACTCTGCTGCCTCGCTCACTCCCAGGTCTGCAGCTTCATCTCTATGGCTTGGCCCTCCGGCCAGGTCACTAAAGTCCTCACCTTCCAGAAAATTTGCAGTCTTTCCAGACCTGCTGTCTGTCTGGCACCTCCAACACCCTTGCCAGTCCCCAGTGGCTGGTAGGGGAACCCAGGCCCACCCTCTACATTGGGTTCCACCCCAGAGACCCAATAACAAGCAGTCACAGTTCCTGTACAGTCCTACCTCTTGCTGCTGTTTCCATGGGCTTCTTCCTACATTCTGGACATTCTGGCTTCCCCTCTCCCTGGGTTTGCCAGCCTCCAACTCTCTCTGCTCAAGGAGTGACTCTAGCCTACTTCCTTGCAGCCTTTCCCAGACCTTGCAACAGTCAGCTACCTGGCTATATGCTGGCCCCACCTGTTCCTACACAGCTGAGCCTACTCCTAATTAGTGGCCTGCTCCCGGGGTTCATTATCTCTTTTCCTATCTTATACAGTTTCTTCACAGTCTCTGTACCTCCCCTTCTATCAGGGCAACCGTGTGCCCACATTCTCCACCACATGTGACAGGTTCCCTCACTGCTTGTGGCGCATCTTCATGGCTGTTCAGGGGATCAGCTCTGACAGGTGCTTCGCCTTCCTCAGCAGTCCCTCTACTCATCCTCTTCTCTGTCTGTAGCCTCTCTCTCCCTCTCAGAGCGGCAGCTTCTGATTTGTGGTTTGGCCCTCCCTCCAGGTCGCCAAGTTCCTCCCCTTCTGGGGAAATTGCAGTCTTTCTGGACCAGCTGTCCAGCTGACGTCTCCAACGCCCTGTGCCACTACCTAGTGGCTGGTAGGGGAACCTAGTCCTGCCCTCTACACTAGGTTCCAACGCAGGGGCCCTATAAAATGTAGCCAAGGTCTGTACCGTCTTAGTCCTTGCTGCTGTTTCCCTGGGCTTCTTTCTACCTACCTGGCTCCCCCGTCTTTGAGTTTGCTGGTCTGGCCCCACCTCCTTCCTCTCAGGGAGTAACTGTAGCCTGCCTTTCCTGCAGCCCTTCTCCAGGTGCACCCAGAAGAATTTAGTGGGCCTGTCTGGCCATTTTAACCCCTTCTAACACAGTATGGGGCAGATGCCCCATCACAATCTCAATTACTTCCAGAGCAAAAAGTTTTTTCTCCCCAGTTGTCAACCCTGCAAAACTGACATGATAACTGCAAGTCAAGTGGTGGTATTCTTACATGTCACTTTAAGAACTGAAGAATATGCTGAATTTTGCCCTCAACTACATCTGTGTTAACCCTATTGTCTTCAATGGGATTGCACAAGTGCATCCAAGAGGAGAAATTAGTTTGGAACTAGATTATGCATAAATCTGAATGGAATCCAGCTGTATTCCCCACACTTCATGGGCTCTACAGTGCTAAAAGGAGCAACAATAGAAAATGTGTATCCTGAGTTAATGACAAATGACTAGCAGCCAATTTCTAAAAGTTTTAATTCTTTAAAAGCAAATACACAGATAGAAGACGGAGAGCTATTGCTTCATACTTGGATCAATCCAAGTGAAAAGGGGAATTTAATAATACTTTAAGTTCTCTCAGTCACTGATCGCTACCTCCATCAATTTAAATGTTACAACCATACAAAGTTTTGTAGTCATTTAACAGAAAAGGAAAAGTCTTTCTTTCGGTGTTCACTGTCCATAGCCAGCAATGTTCACTAAAACAAAAAATGAAGTGAGTGATTTGAAGTACAGGGCTTATATGGTCCTACTAAAGTCCTGTACAAGAATCCTGTGTAGGAAAAAAATAGTAATGTACTAAATTGAACTCTCCCTTTTCAAAGTAACACTGGGGTTGTGAAGTTTTGATTTGAGGAAAGTTAAGAAATGAAAACTTAAGGCTGAAGCATCAGTGGTGAGTCACCATGTATGCACACTAAACTACACAGACCTGTAAATCCACCCATGTCAGACACCTGTGTTCAGGGTCAGCTCCAGGCACCAGCTTTCCAAGCACTGAGAATGGGGCGGCAGTCCGTGTCCCATGGCGGCAATTCGGCGGCAGCTCTGCCGCTCTTCTGCCCCGGCACAGCAGCAATTCGGCGGTGACTGCCTGGGGCAGCAAAATTGGTAAGCCGCCCCTGCTTGTGTTACAAGTCACAGTAAGGCAGTGGAGAGATGGATGTTTACATTGAAACTTCCACTTCCTGGTTCATCACTTTGTAGCTTACTTTTTAAATAGTGAATTTCCAACCACAAAATACAGCTATTCCAGTAACATATTTACCTTTTGTGGAATCTGCTGTAGTCTCTCATAAGGGTCCTGACTTTCAGAGGCACTGGGCATCTAGCAGCTTCCATTAACTTCAGTTCAAATTGTGGGTGCTCAGCATCTCTGGAACCACAAATGAATGATTATATAGATGGGAACATCCTACATATAGAGAATAATCCATTTATCAGTTTATGACTACAAAGGGGAAGGCCTGGAGTCCATATACAGATCCAGAGTACTAGTTGTGTCTCTCGGAGTTAAATGGAAGGTGGCCTGTAGCCACGTTAATATTTTCATTTGGATCCAAAGTTGGCTCCCAGACTCCAAAAATGAATTAAGTCTCATGCGCTGACTTGTGTTTTTTAAAAAAAATAAAAAATAAAATTTCCCATCCATCTCTCCTGTTGAGATTAGAGCTAGGTGAAACTTTTTGGATTAATAGTTTATTTGCTGAAAAATGTAGTTCTGGGTTGACCAAAACTATTCACAAATGTGTGGAGAGCTCACCAAAAGCTTAGACTGAACTGAAAAAGTTGAAATGTTTTGGTACTGTTGAAACAAATTTGTTTCATATCAACCCCAATATTTTCATTGTAACAGCCGTGTTAGTCTGTATTCGCAAAAAGAAAAGGAGTACTTGTGGCACCTAAGAGACTAATCAATTTATTTGAGCATAAGCTTTCGTGAGCTACAGCTCACTTCATCGGATGCATACTGTGGAAAGTTTAGAAGATCTTATATACACACAAAGCATGAAAAAAATACCTCCTCCCACCCCACTCTCCTGCTGGTAATAGCTTATCTAAAGTGATCACTCTCCTTACATTGTGTATGATAATCAAGGTGGGCCATTTCCAGCACAAATCCAGGGTTTAACAAGAACGTGTGGGGGGAGGGGGGGCAGGGGGAGTAGGAAAAAACAAGGGGAAATAGGCTACCTTGCATAATGACTAAGCCATTATGCAAAGTAGCCTATTTCCCCTTGTTTTTTCCTACCCCCCCCCCCCCCCAGACATTCTTGTTAAACCCTAGATTTGTGCTGGAAATGGCCCACCTTGATTATCATACACAATGTAAGGAGAGTGATCACTTTGGATAAGCTATTACCAGCAGGAGAGTGAGTTTGTATGTGTGTGTGGGGGGGGGGGGTAGAAGAAAACCTGGATTTGTGCTGGAAATGGCCCACCTTGATTATCATACATACTGTAAGGAGAGTGATCACTTTAGATAAGCTATTACCAGCAGGAGAGTGGGGTGGGAGGAGGTATTTTTTTCATGCTTTGTGTGTATATAATAAGATCTTCTAAACTTTCCACAGTATGCATCCGATGAAGTGAGCTGTAGCTCACGAAAGCTCATGCTCAAATAAATTGGTTAGTCTCTAAGGTGCCACAAGTCCTCCTTTTCTTTTTGCGAATATTTTCATTGAGACTTTCAAGATTTCGACAGAAGCAAAGGAAAGAAGGGTTAGACTGGGGTGTGCAAGACCAAGTTCAAGTCCCTGCTCCAACAGCTCTTTAATTATTTATTAAAAATGGAACAGCTTTAAGAGGAAAGATTGAGAAAGGCGCACACTGGAATAACCCATAGCTCAGTGGCTAGGGCCAGGAAGTGTGCCCAAGAGGTCAGAGGCAAAAACCATGGCTGGAGCCTGCCCACACCCAGGGAAGCTTGCAACAGCTTTAACATGGATCCAGTATGTGGGTCCAAACACAGTGAGTGTCCAAGAGGGGAAGCTCAGCCAGGACCATGACACAAAGTCATTTTCCAGTGCTTTTGTTATGTGCTTGGGGTGGAACTCTCCATACTTGTTTTGGGAATCACACACACTTCCTTTGTGATATATTTAATTAGTGTGTTCTGTGTTCTTTGCGGTTACTGGATTTTCAGCTACGAACTCCCTTTGAGACATACTTTCCCCAACTTCTGTCTTTCTTGATTTTGTTTCTTCTTGAAGAGATTTGTCCCTTCTGCTGCTCTGCTCTGTCTGTTCCCCCAACTCTAACGCCTTACAATAGTCTTTATATTACTGCATTGCGGAACAGTTCTCTCTTTTAATGCAGTCGTCAGACAATATACTCCCTACTATAGTTATTCAGTTTAGCTGATGATATCTAGGCAGGGGTGATGGAACAATTTTTATAGTTGGGGTGCTGAGAGCCAAACTGTAAACCCTGTATATAATGGAAACCTCTTCAAGCCAGGGAGTGTGGCAGCATCCCCAGCACCCTTAATTCTAGCACCTATGCATCTAGATGCACAGGATGGTAGTATTAGCCAGAAACAGTCTCATCAGGTGGTGGAGACTGGGAACAAAATAACTTTTTAAGGAGTGTCAGAGAAAGGAAAGGTTTCAGAGTAGCAGCCGTGTTAGTCTGTATTCGCAAAAAGAAAAGGAGTACTTGTGGCAGCTTAGAGACTAACAAATTTATTTGAGCATAAGCTTTCGTGAGCTACAGCTAACTTCATCGGATGCATTCAGTGGAAAATACAGTGGGGAGATTTATATACATAGGGAACATGAAACAATGGGTGTTAACATACACACTGTAATGAGAGTGATCACTTAAGGTGACAGGTTTCAGAGTAGCAGCCGTGTTAGTCTGTATTTGCAAAAATATGCATCCGATGAAGTTAGCTGTAGCTCACGAAAGCTTATGCTCAAATACATTTGTTAGTCTCTAAGGTGCCACAAGTACTCCTTTTCTTTTCACCTAAGGTGAGCTATTACCAGCAGGAGAGTGGGGGTGGCAGAGGGGAACCTTTTGTAGTGATAATCAAGGTGGGCCATTTCCAGCAGTTGACAAGAACGTCTGAGGAACGGGGGGTGGGGAGAAGGAATAAACATGGGAAATAGTTTTACTTTGTGTAATGACCCATCCACTCCCAGTCTTTATTCAAACCTAAGTTAATTGTTTCCAGTTTGCAAATTAATTGCTGGTAATAGGTCACCTTAAGTGATCACTCTCCTTACAGTGTGTATGGTAACACCCATTGTTTCATGTTCTCTATGTATATAAATCTCCCCGCTGTATTTTCCACTGAATGCATCCGATGAAGTGAGCTGTAGCTCACGAAAGCTTATGCTCAAATAAATTGGATAGTCTCCAAGCTGCCACAAGTACTCCTTTTCTTTTTGCGAATACAGACTAACATGGCTGCTACTCTGAAACCTGTCACTCTGATAAAGTGCGTCTGTTGATCTGGGCTGAGAGGCTAATTTCTTCAGGCTATGTAGGCGTATCCATGGCAACCTAGGTAGAGCTAGCTCCTTCATCCTCCCCTTAGCCTCCTTCCATGAACAAGTCCCCAACAAACTGCCTTCCCTCTGTAGAGAGTACTTTTAACCAGTGTTTTCCCCAGGAATTGAAATTAGGTGGGGGCGTGTTCGAATTTACATTCATTCATTTGTCATATGATATTCCACTCTGTGTTCAAATTCTCTATTCTGTCCTGAGCACATGGCAGCCCCATTGCTGGTAGTGCCTTACTCCACTCAACTGTCAGTGTTTTATAGGACAGGCATCTGTAAAAGCTACGTAGAGGTTGAGTAGAATCTAGAAGTTGCTGTTGTAGATTTGGAAGAATCAAGTCTGTGTACTTTTTCAGTTGTCTTAAACACTTTTTGTCCTCTTCACTTAAGGGTTCAGTATAAATGCCTTCATTAGTCAACTTCTGGACTGAAGTCTTTGCTTCTTCCAGTACTTTTTCAATGGATAGCTCTCTGATCCAAATGTAGCTTCTATTGCTGGACAAAGATCTACTACTGTCGTAGCAGATGCCTGGATGGCATTGTTTAATGATCCAAGTGGTTTCAACAGTAGACTTACAAGAGAGAGAATGGCAATAGTCTTCGCTGAACATGGTAGCAAAAGTAATCCACCAGCCTCACTACTTAGATCCATCCCATCTTGATAGATACTTTCCAAAGCCAGTAATAACAGCTGGAGTGATTTTAAGACAACAGCCAAGGATCGCTCATGAGAAAGCCAGGGCGTTTTCCCAGGTTGGACTAATTTGAACTTCAGTCCCAGTGTATCTTCTATATTTTCCAAGATATTCAGTCTTTTTGGACTCTTGCTAAAAAAAAAAAAAAAAAAAAAAAAGAATAGAAATCAAAACATTAAATGTATCATTTTTAAAATGTCTTTTGAAGAGTCTGCAGCTGGTACTAGCACTAGTTGGAGTAGATGGCCTCTGCACTGCGTATAGGAGAGATTAGGGTTATGCTTTTCTCTGAGCAAAGCTTGTACTCCACCACGTCTTCCAGAGAAGTTTGCAGCTCCATCAAATGCACAAGCAGCCATCTGATTGGAGTCCAATTGACAAGCATTTAATTCTTCTAAGATATGGGTTGTCACAGATGCAGCTAATGTGTCTTCTATAACTTTAACATTTAGAAATGCATCTACTGGCCTACTACTGACATCAAAATAACATACACAATGACTTAATACTTGATGCCCATTTGCACCGGTGCATCCATCAGCCATGTCTGCAAATTTTTTTGAAGTGGTGAGAGAGTTCTTCACTTTTTCAACTGTTGAGTCTTTCACTGTTGCACTGTATGCTTCTAGCCAGTCAGTTATGTTTTTTGCAGAAAGAGCATTTGCTGGTCTTGTCTGGAACCAGTGTTCAACTTCAGAATGAACAAGTGACAATGCACTTAACATTGGCCTCCAGTTTGTAGTGTGTGGTATCTCTTGCTTAAATAGAAAGTATGATGCCACAGTCATGTTTGTTCACATGAACTGTGTTGCGTCTCTAGCATTCTTAACAGCCTCATTAAGTAAACTCTAAACTCATTAACAGGGGATGGATCACTTGATGATTACCTGTTCTATTCATTCCCTCTGAAGCACCTGGCCTTGACCACTGTCAGAAGACAGGATACTGGGCTATATGGACCATTGGTCTGACCCAGTATGGTAATTCTTATGTAAAAATGAATTATAATAAAAAATGTTTAGTACAGAAACTCCCCAACATAATGACCTCTTGTCAAGGTTCCTCCCCCACTCTGAACTCTAGGGTACAGATGTGGGGACCTGCATGAAAAACCTCCTAAGCTTATCTTTACCAGCTTAGGTCAAAACTTCCCCAAGGTACAAAATATTACCCCCGTTATCCTTGGAATGGCCGCTACCACCACCAAACTAATACTGGTTACTGGGGAAGAGCTGTTTGGACGCGTCCTTCCCCCCAAAATACTTCCCAAAACCTTGCACCCCACTTCCTGGACAAGGTTTGGTAAAAAGCCTCACCAATTTGCCTAGGTGACTACAGACCCAGACCCTTGGATCTTAAGAACAATGAACAATCCTCCCAACACTTGCACCCCCCCTTTCCTGGGAAATGTTGGATAAAAAGCCTCACCAATTTGCATAGGTGACCACAGACCCAAACCCTTGGATCTGAGAACAATGAAAAAGCATTCAGTGTTTTACAAGAAGACTTTTAATAAAAAATAGAAGTAAATAGAAATAAAGAAATCCCCCCTGTAAAATCAGGATGGTAGATATCTTACAGGGTAATTAGATTCAAAAACATAGAGAACCCCTCTAGGCAAAACCTTAAGTTACAAAAAAGATACACAGTCAGAAATAGTTATTCTATTCAGCACAATTCTTTTCTCAGCCATTTAAAGAAATCATAATCTAACACATACCTAGCTAGATTACTTACTAAAAGTTCTAAGACTCCATTCCTGTTCTGTCCCCGGCCAAGACGACTACAGACAGACACCCAAACCCTTTGTTTCTCTCCCTCCTCCCAGCTTTTGAAAGTATCTTGTCTCCTCATTGGTCATTTTGGTCAGGTGCCAGCGAGGTTACCTTTAGCTTCTTAACCCTTTACAGGTGAGAGGAGCTTTCCCCTGGCCAGGAGGGATTTCAAAGGGGTTTACCCTTCCCTTTATATTTATGACACGCCCCCCAAATCTCAGCTAGGGTGAAACACTGGCTGGGATTTCTTCCTGGAGCTCTAGGAAAACAGAGTTAATAAGACACATGCATCTCTAAATATACTACCAAGTACATAAAGACTAACAATATTTTCCACATCTCAAGGACGATTTTAACCAGTTGATTCTGGGAAACTTTCACGGGAGAGTGCATCAGCCACTTTGTTAGAAGCTCCTGAGATGTGTTGGATGTCGAAATCAAAATCTTGGAGAGCTAAACTCCACCGAAGAAGTTTTCTGTTAGTTTCTTTGACGGTGTGAAGCCACTTTAGTGCAGCATGGTCGGTTTGCAGGTGGAAACGCCGTCCCCAAACATATGGGCGTAGCTTTTCCAGAGCGTAGACAATGGCATAACATTCTTTTTCAGTGACTGACCAGTTGCTTTCCCTCTCAGACAGTTTTTTGCTGAGAAACACTACAGGGTGGAATTCTTGATCAGGTCCTTTCTGCATTAAAACTGCTCCCACACCACGCTCGGATGCATCTGTGGTTACTAGGAACGGTTTGTCAAAGTCTGGGGCCCTTAGTACAGGGTCAGACATGAGTGTCGCTTTAAGCTTGTTAAAGGCCTTCTGACACTTTCCGGTCCACTGAACAGCATTTGGCTGTTTCTTTTTGGTTAGGTCTGTCAGTGGGGCAGCGATTTGGCTGTAGTGCGGTACAAATTGTCTGTAATAACCGGCCAAGCCTAAGAAGGATTGAACCTGTTTCTTTGACTTTGGGACAGGCCACTTTTGGATAGCATCCACTTTGGCCTGTAGGGGGCTGATAGTTCCTTGACCCACCTGGTGTCCAAGGTAAGTCACTCTGTTTAGGCCTATTTGACACTTCTTAGCCTTAACAGTTAGTCCTGCCTCCCTTATGCGCTCAAGGACTTTTTGTAGATGTTCCAGGTGGTCTGCCCAGGAATCCGAAAATATGGCCACATCGTCAAGGTAGGCGACTGCATATTCTCCTAATCCCGCTAGGAGACCATCTACAAGTCTTTGGAAAGTGGCGGGTGCATTTCGCAGCCCGAAAGGGAGTACATTAAATTCATACAGCCCGAGATGTGTGATGAAGGCTGACCTTTCCTTGGCAGATCCATCTAGCGGTACCTGCCAGTACCCCTTGGTTAAGTCCAAGGTAGAGATGAACTGGGCCCTTCCCAGTTTCTCTAATAGTTCATCTGTGCGTGGCATGGGATAGTTGTCTGGGCGAGTTACAGCATTTAGCTTACGGTAGTCCACGCAAAAACGTATTTCCCCATCTGGTTTGGGAACTAGAACCACTGGAGATGCCCATGCACTTTCAGAGGGGCGGATTACCCCCATCTGTAACATATCCTGGATCTCCCGTTCTATAGCAGTTTTAGCTTGAGGAGACACCCGGTAAGGTTGGACCCTAATTGGGTGAGCATTACCTGTGTCAATGGAGTGGTATGCCCGTTCAGTCAGTCCTGGGGTGGCTGAGAACGTTGGCGCGTAGCTAGTGCACAGCTCCTGGATCTGCTGTCGCTGCATACGCCCAAGGGTCATGGAGAGGTTCACCTCTTCCACACCACCAGCACATTTCCCTTCGTAGTAGACACCTTCAGGCCACTCAGCATCGTCTCCTCCCTGGGCTGTAAACTGACAAACCTTTAATTCTCTGGAATAAAAGGGCTTTAGAGAATTAATATGATACACCTTAGGCTTTCGGTTGGAGGTGGGGAATGCTATGAGATAATTAACAGCTCCCAGGCGCTCCTGGACCACGAATGGCCCTTCCCACGATGCTTCCATTTTATGGGCCTGGAGCGCCTTTAAGACCATGACCTGGTCTCCTACTTTGAAGGAACGCTCTCTGGCATGTTTATCATACCAGGCTTTTTGCTCTTTTTGAGCATCCTGTAAGTTTTCTCTAGCAAGGGCTAAAGAGGTTCGGAGGGTGTTTTGTAGGTTGGTTACAAAGTCCAGAATGTTAGTTCCTGGAGAAGGTGTAAATCCCTCCCATTGCTGCTTCACCAACTGCAATGGCCCCTTAACCTCACGGCCATATACAAGTTCAAATGGGGAAAACCCTAAACTGGGATGTGGTACAGCTCTGTAGGCAAAGAGCAACTGCTGCAATACTAGGTCCCAATCATTGGAGTGCCCATTTACGAATTTACGTATCATGGCCCCCAAAGTTCCATTAAACTTCTCCACCATGCCATTTGTTTGATGATGGTAAGGAGTGGCAACCAAGTGATTTACCCCATGAGCTTCCCAAAGGTTTTCCATAGTTCCTGCCAGGAAATTAGTCCCTGCATCTGTGAGGATGTCGGAGGGCCAACCTACCCTGGCAAAAATGTCTGCTAGTGCCTGGCACACACTTTTAGCCCTGGTGTTGCTTAGAGCTACTGCTTCCGGCCATCGGGTGGCAAAATCCATGAAAGTCAGTATGTACTGCTTTCCTCTGGGTGTCTTTTTCGGAAAAGGACCCAGAATATCCACAGCTACTCGCTGAAATGGAACTTCAATGATGGGGAGTGGCTGGAGAGGGGCTTTGACCTGGTCTTGGGGTTTTCCCACTCTTTGGCACACCTCACAAGACTGGACATAGGTAGAAACATCCTTGCCCATTCCCTCCCAGTGGAATGACCCCCCCAAACGGTCTTTGGTCCTGTTCACCCCAGCATGGCCACTAGGGTGATCATGGGCTAAGCTCAAGAGCTTGGCCCGGTATTTAGTTGGAACTACCAACTGTCTCTGAGGATGCCAGTCTTCCTGGTGTCCCCCAGAAAGAGTTTCCTTGTATAAAAGTCCTCTTTCTACAACAAACCTGGATCGATTAGAAGAGCTGAGAGGCGGTGGGTTGCTCCGTGCCGCCGTCCAAGCTCTCTGGAGGCTTTCATCTGCTTCCTGTTCGGTCTGGAACTGTTCCCTTGATGCTGGAGACATCAGTTCCTCATGGGATTGTGGACCTAGGCTTGGTCCCTCTGGAAGCGATATAGGGGATGGAGCTGTTTCTGTTGACTGTGAACCGCTCTCCGCTGGTGTACTATGTTGGGATTCAGGCTCCGGCTGAGCCTCTTGTGTAGGGTTATCGGCTGCTGCCAGTTCAGGTTCGGTGGGGCCCTCTGGTGTTGAGGTTGCAAGTACTGGATTCAGTGCTGACACGGGGTCTGGTGTTGGTTGTTCGGCTGGTTCCGGTTCTGGGACTGGTTCCGTCTGGGTCTCTGGGACTGGATCCACTACTGCTGTTGCAGACATTGGCCTGGGGTCCAGGTCCATCACCTCTGACTGGGTCCTGATAGAAGTTTCCGGAACAGAGCTAGGCCTCACGGCTTGTTTAGCCTGGTTGCGGGTGACCATTCCCACCCTCTTGGCCTGCTTCACATGATTGGCCAAGTCTTCCCCCAACAGCATGGGGATGGGATAATCATCATAGACTGCAAAAGTCCACATTCCTGACCAGCCCTTGTACTGGACAGGCAACTTGGCTGTAGGCAAATTGAAAGAGTTGGACTTGAAGGGTTGAATCGTCACTTGGATCTCTGGGTTGATTAAATTGGGGTCCACTAAGGAAGCATGGATAGCTGACACTTGTGCTCCGGTGTCCCTCCACGCGGTGACCTTCTTCCCGCCCACACTCACAGTTTCCCTCCGCTCCAAGGGTATCTGGGAGGTATCTGGGCCTGTGGACCTCTGGTGTGATTCCAGTGCAATGAACTGTAATCTGTTGGGGTTCTTGGGGCAGTTGGCCTTTACATGCCCCAGCTCGTTACACTTAAAACATCGTCCAGCTGACGGGTCACTGGGGCGAGGAGGGTTGCTGGAGAACGGGGTGGTGGGACGATAAGGGGTCTGGAGGGTTCTTTGGGAGGTAGGTGGGGCTTTGGGCGGCCCCCGGTAATAGGGTGTGGTCTGGGGTGGTCCCTTCTGGTCTCCGCTCCAACTGCGACCAGTTTTCTTCTTCTCTGCCACCTCCACCCATCTGGCTCCAATCTCTCCTGCCTCAATTACAGTTTTGGGTTTCCCATCTAGGATGTATCTTTCTATTTCCTCAGGAACACCCTCTAAGAATTGTTCCATTTGCATTAGGAAGGGCAAATTTACTGGAGATTCAACACTTGCTCCTGATATCCAGGCATCCCAATGTTTTACAATGTGGTAGGCATGTCGGGTAAATGACATGTCTGGTTTCCACCTTAGGGCTCTGAACCTCCGACGAGACTGCTCGGGTGTTATCCCCATTCTGACTCTCGCCTTGGATTTAAACAGTTCATACTTGTTCATGTGTTCTTTAGGCATTTCAGCTGCCACCTCAGCTAAGGGTCCACTGAGCTGCGGCCTCAGCTCTACCATGTATTGGTCAGTAGAGATGTTGTACCCAAGGCAGGCCCTTTCGAAGTTTTCTAAGAAGGCCTCAGTATCATCACCTGCCTTGTAGGTGGGGAACTTTCTGGGATGGGAAGTGGTACCTGGAGAAGGATTGCTAGGGTTTGTTGGTATATTCTGCTGGGCCTTTATCCTCTCCATCTCCTCCACATGCTTCCTCTCTTTTTCCTTCTCCTCCTCCTTCAGCCGCATGAGTTCTATCTGTCTCTCATGTTCCCTTTGTTTTTCCTCAGCCTGAAATTTGGCTAATTCCAGCTGTAGTCGAGCTGAGGATTTGGCCATTCTAACCTCTCTGTTTTTAACTAACTTTACACCCGAGGTTTAGAAATAAACAAACAAAACTTGGCTGTAAAATTTTGCTGTGCTGGAATAGAATACCTATTCTCTGATAGTGATTGTCAGCCTACAGAGAAAGACAATTCCCTTGTCTCTGCTCTGGGCCCAAATTAAAGCAAAAAACCTCCAACTACTTGGAAACCTGCTTACCCAGCCCAAAGAAGAAAAAAAAATTCTTTTCAAACCTGTGCTCCTTGTAAAACAAAAAAAAAAAAATCAAAATCCTAAAAAAAACCCTGCCACTTTTGTCTCCAGGCAAATGGGTAGAGCACACACCCCCTATTTACTTTTAGGAAGAAAAGAAAAAAAAAAAACCTCTGGGTTGGAAGACTGTGAATTTCCCTGCAGGAGTTAAGTACCCTGCCTCCAGGCAAGAAAACCTGCAATTCACAAGATAATCCCCTTTTGTCTCTGCTTGGCCACAAAGCAGAGAGAAACCAAGCTGCTTTCAGTTTCAAAGCTGCCTTCTGGACTTCCTAAAAATTCCTTTTTAAAATCTGTATTTCTAGTTCAAAAAATCTCAACTGGATCTCAAAATGATTTCAGGTTAATCCCACCACTGTGCCACCATGTCAAGGTTCCTCCCCCACTCTGAACTCTAGGGTACAGATGTGGGGACCTGCATGAAAAACCTCCTAAGCTTATCTTTACCAGCTTAGGTCAAAACTTCCCCAAGGTACAAAATATTACCCCCGTTATCCTTGGAATGGCCGCTACCACCACCAAACTAATACTGGTTACTGGGGAAGAGCTGTTTGGACGCGTCCTTCCCCCCAAAATACTTCCCAAAACCTTGCACCCCACTTCCTGGACAAGGTTTGGTAAAAAGCCTCACCAATTTGCCTAGGTGACTACAGACCCAGACCCTTGGATCTTAAGAACAATGAACAATCCTCCCAACACTTGCACCCCCCCTTTCCTGGGAAATGTTGGATAAAAAGCCTCACCAATTTGCATAGGTGACCACAGACCCAAACCCTTGGATCTGAGAACAATGAAAAAGCATTCAGTGTTTTACAAGAAGACTTTTAATAAAAAATAGAAGTAAATAGAAATAAAGAAATCCCCCCTGTAAAATCAGGATGGTAGATATCTTACAGGGTAATTAGATTCAAAAACATAGAGAACCCCTCTAGGCAAAACCTTAAGTTACAAAAAAGATACACAGTCAGAAATAGTTATTCTATTCAGCACAATTCTTTTCTCAGCCATTTAAAGAAATCATAATCTAACACATACCTAGCTAGATTACTTACTAAAAGTTCTAAGACTCCATTCCTGTTCTGTCCCCGGCCAAGACGACTACAGACAGACACCCAAACCCTTTGTTTCTCTCCCTCCTCCCAGCTTTTGAAAGTATCTTGTCTCCTCATTGGTCATTTTGGTCAGGTGCCAGCGAGGTTACCTTTAGCTTCTTAACCCTTTACAGGTGAGAGGAGCTTTCCCCTGGCCAGGAGGGATTTCAAAGGGGTTTACCCTTCCCTTTATATTTATGACACCTCTCAAGATAGCAACAATGTGAAATAACAACTATGGCAAATAATGCATTTTAAAAATCTTGGCCTACTGGGAAACATTTATATAAGTTTCCATTCCTAGTCACAAATCTAGCATTCTGGAGCAAAGTCACTAAAATATAGTCAACAAATAAATGTTTATTTAACGTGCCCCTCACTTTTCTCTCCATGGCACCCCACTCACCGGTGTTGTCCTTGGTCAGTGGAGACTCAGAGTTCTGAGGTTGCTTTCACGTGAATTCACCTCCCAGGTGAGGGCCAAGAAGGCACCTTGCTCATTCCTCCAGCTGCTCACTGTTTGCTCTGACCACTGTTGTTCGCTGTGCCACCGTTCACTCCATCGCTCAGTTGCCAATGGCCCTGCGCCATCACCTTCTACTGCCACCTGCCACTGTGACCTCTATGAGTTGGTCTCTTGAGATTCCACCCAGCTCTCAGTGATTTCAGCTGAGCTCTCAGTGGGGGGAATCTTGTTGCTAGTGCAGGTTGGGCCGTCTCTTCCACAGAAACACTGTCCCAGAGCGGGTCTAAGCATTCAGACCTGATTATCAGTGATTTCAGTTGTAGTGGTCACTTAACAAAACAAGACTATCTATGACAGGTTTCAGAGTAGCAGCCGTGTTAGTCTGTATTCGCAAAAAGAAAAGGAGTACTTGTGGCACCTTAGAGACTAACAAATTTATTTGAGCATAAGCTGCAGCTCACTTCATCGGGGGGTCTAGGGAAATCCCTGCTTTTAACTCCACCCTGGTTCCTTTGTTCTTGTTGGTTTCTGGGCTTTTCCCCTGCTTATCCAAACCAGTTCTGCAAGAGGACCAGAGCCAGAAGATTGGATATTCACAGATAATGTTTCAGGAGTTGTGCCTTAACTCTTTTAAGTGTTCATCAAGGAGTGCTTTATTTTAAGCCATTCCTTCCTCCCTGCTTTTCCCTACAGCCTGTTATTAAACTAAACCAATATACTCATATAGCAGACATCCCAAAACCAGGTCATCATATGGTATGCATAAACTAAAGAGCAGCCTACATTCCATCACATTAACAGGCAGAATCCTCACATAGCTTCCAAAATAACACTAAATTTGTCTATACAGTCTGAGAGCCATGCCATGTTTATCACCTCATTCCTGTGGACAGTCTAACTGGATTGGGTCAAATAATATTTGCCCACCCTACCCCTAATCTAAGGCCATTTCAAAACAAATAAGTGGCTTGATTTACAAAAGAGTTGAACACCCAACAGCTCCCATGAACTTCAACAGCTTCTGCTGAATTTCAGGACTTTTTTGAAATCAGGCCATTTCTTTAGGTGTCAACATTGTTTGGGTGCCTTATCTGTGCATTTCTGTAACTTAACATGTTTGGATTTCTTTTATGTGTAACTTTAACTCTGAATGTTCTGGGTTTACAATACTTAGTTTTCTGTTAATTAAAACATCCCCATAATGTCTTTTCCCTTAAGTTATTGGTACCTATTCTAAACTTTAACTCCATCTTAACAGGTTGTTTTTGTTGTTGTTGTTTTGTTTTGCTAAGGTATTGCTTTATGTTTTAAAATGTCATAAATGAGCATAAAACAAGAAATCAAAACAGAATGCTACAATGGGATATTTCTTATGATTTGAAGCTATGTAGTGTCAACCTTGTACAAATCAAAAATTAACTTTTAAGAGCAGATTCACCAGTATACCAAAACAACTGGAGCACACCAGCCAGTTAAGGTGGGTTAATGGCTGTTTTGCACTGCCCTTAATTAGTACTGGCTTTACTGGTTTAGTGGGCTGTTAGGGAGACCAGTGCTCTGTGTGCCTTCAGGGTGCCTTTCAAGCACCAGTGCCCAAGCTAACATGCGGCCATGTCTTTGAAGACCCATGACATCTGGGCTAACTAATCTATCAAGGAGAGCTTTTTGATATCGGCATCCCATCTTCCTTATACCACTGAGTCATTACAGTCAATGGAATTGTTGCCTTCAAATTAGCTATAGAGGAAAGGTGGCAATCTATTGAGTTACCTTTATCATAAAGTCCCTGCTTAAACTACCTGAGCTTCTCTGTAGCCTGTGCAATCATAGGAATTAGATTAAACTATTAATAACTTAGCTTAATTACAACCTAATTTCTTCAAATATAACTTATACACAAGGTGTCAATTAATTTTAACTATGTGAAAAGTTGAAAATGTCACATATCTTGGTTAAAATAATTTGGAACAATTAAACAGATCGTAGAGCAGGAACAGTAACCATAGTAAGTGAATCATATCACTCAGATACACAGAAACGCAATTATGTGAAGACTAATCAAACTTTACCAAATCACTTGTTCATAATACAATAAGAAAAACTATGAGACAAGAGATGTCCAAAATCTGTACTAGTTTCAAGCTGAACAGTAGCAGCAGGCATAACCCAAAATTCTGGTTCTGAATTCCTTCAATATTTGGAAAGGTTTAGATTCAGACCTGCATTTAGTAGCTCAGATCCATCCATGCTTTGAAGTATGAGTTCAGGGTAATGTAAAACTCCATATATAATTCACCTTTCTGTATAATGTACTTGATGCCTACAGAGTGCTTTTCTTCCAAGAAGCTCAAACCACTTTTAGAAACATTAAGATCAACAATTAATTTATAGCATTATCCCATTTTTATTAATTTATTCAAGCAACCTTCACGAGAAAGTCAGTTGCTAATCCTCTACTCTAACAACTCGACTTCTAGACCCAGTGAAGTCTGTCTTCGCAGCAGCCTCTCTTCCCTCAACTCATAAAACTATTGTAGGAAAAATGTTGAATGTTTTTCTTAGTGTTGAGGTTATGGTAAATATATAGTAAATATGCAAATTTGAGTATAACAATTGTATATAAATAAATTCCTGGCATTCATTGCTGTTTTGATGTCATTTCCTCCAATTTAACGTAAGTAACACTGTGTTTTATTTCTTATAACCCATTTTATTTTACATCTTCCCTCAACAGTGAAAATTGTTCACAAATAATAATGCATTTCCCCATTATAAGGAGAAGATTTTGATTCTTTTTCTTTCTACCTTTTCAAATACTTTTGTGTTGCTTGACAATTACCCATTCAACTGGGTTCTAAGCTATAACTGTTATGTTTTTGTATTTCCATGCACACCTGAGTGTCAAATGGAATAAACCTGATGCAATACGTTGCACATTGATGAGCTCTATTGTGCTAGTCATCAGAAAGCACAAAAGAAATATATGCATGGAAATCACACATATGCAGGCTCCTTTCCAGGGCATGCTGCATTCTGTGGAGCAGCAAAGCTTCCTGCTTTAGAAAATGAAAGTTTCTGGCACTTCCAATTGCAAAGATACTCTCCTGTAATTGGACTACTACAGTGATGGTAACAACGTAACAGGCTATCTACAATAAGCCAGGAATGGATGAATTCTCCAAACTTCACGTCTCATAGAAGGTTGCAAGTACCATTTATTAAAAAAATTGCTAAAACTGCTCCCAGAACAGGCCATCAAATTGCCCAGAAATGCTGAACAGTTTATTGGCTCCTTACCAGTCTCTCCTTTCACAGAGCTGTATGCTGGTTCCAGTGTAGACTGAGTGTATTGCCATTTATGTATCATGAGATATCATGCTTTATGGCCACCATATCTAGGGATGAGCAAACTGGTTTGATAAAGCTGTATCCAACTGGGCCTAGAAGGAAGCAGAAAGAAGACAGCACAATATTTCAACCCTCTCTCCTAAAGGGTCTTAAAATCTGATTTGGTGAGGCCACCTGAGTTTAATTCAGTCTCCACAACTGTTCACTCCCCCTTGGCTGTCTGCTGCAGTGAACACTTAAGGAATTCAAGCATGACCAAAGCCAATTCCTTTTTAAAAAATAATAATAAAAAAATCTATGAAACATTTTGAAAATATTTGCCCAGGTGTCGTAATAACCAGCCTGGATCACATTGAAACTAATGACTTGAAGTGAAAATGCCCATACATATTCAAAAGAGTCAATGGCTACAATTATAAATGGTCTGAGGATAAAGCTACAAAATGTGTCACAACAGAGAGTCAAATATGTAACAGGCAGGCCAAGGGATACTGAAGGGTTAAGCACAGTGATAGGAGCAGAGCGAATCTTGGGATTTGCAATCCAAAATAAAGGCACAGTGAGTTTTTTTACTACTGCACTGCAGTTTTAGTTCCAAATCCCATTATCAGTTTCCTCTCTGGAAACAGTTCTGCTTTCCCCATCATCAACATATTGCTACATTTGATCTGTTGCTGTTCATTCCCAGACCATGATTGTTGCTGATCTGGCTACAGATCCCAATACCAAGGAAGGATTCTCCTAATGAAACTTTTCCAACAGCGCTGGTTTCATGTTACACTGGAGTTATCTTGGTTCTTTCTTGAAGCTGGTTATGAGAAGCATGGCACTATCTTCTGTTTCTGTCCTACTGAAGAGAGAAATCTGAATGGTGCTCATATTAGCTGAATTATTTCTAACAGAAACTGGCATTAAATGATATCACCAAACTGAATATTTACAAAGGGTGTTCAGGCCATTGACTTCACTGTAGTCAATAAAACAAAGATGGTTTGCTTAAACCAGCAAGAGGATGCTAAATAACAACTACCACAATGTCACTGTGTGCTTCAACTATACTCAGAAGCATTTATAGTCACATCTACTCTTGCTGACACTGTTTTCCACAATGAGTCCATTTGGTTGTCAGGTAAGTCTCATATCTTCTTAAAGGAAATTACCATTGGTAAGTGTCAAGTGTGGAGATGACACTGAAAAAGTGAGGGGGTGTCTATAGCCCCTATTCAGCCCTGATTTGTGCTCGGCCTACCTCTAATTTTAACACTCTTGAAAGAGGAATACAACTCTTCCAGCTAACTTTGACAAAACTCTCTTTTGCCAGCTAAATTGTTCGTCACACTGCAGTACAAAAGGGCGGTGGGGAGCCAGAAAAGGTCCAGATGCTGCCCAGAATGAGCAAGATATACCAACTTACCAAGGTCAAAGCCTGAAGTAACCATTCTGTGAAAAGCTTGCTGCCTAAGAACTACTCAAACTGACCTATCTTATGTGATCAGCAATTGTGGAGCCAGTAACCACTGCATCTCCTTGATCTTGGGCAGCATTGTCATGGGTGGAATTCTTACACAGGAAGGTACTCTTTTTGAAAACTCTGGCCACAAATAGGCCATGCCTCCATACTGGGGGGCAAATGTTTCTTTTGAACAACAGTAATGAATGTAGCTACACCAGGAAAAATCACCCCCAAAATATTCATTTATACCAGTTAGAATTCTCCATTAATATAGGATAAGGCAGCTGGGAAAATAAAGCAAGCAGCAGCCCCTTATAAAATGGCCACTTTGGAGCTGTAGCCGCTTATCTCAAACAAATTTAAAGGTCTAGCTGTAGAGAGGTATCCTGCAAAAAAGTTTCTGTACATGGGCAAGTTTACACTAGGGAAGCTAGTAGGGGCCAGGCAGTTGTGAAGGAAAATGATGTTTTTTCTTACCACCACTATATACATGGCCAGATTTTCTAAGGAGCACACAAAGGGTGTACTTAATCTTTGTACCCTCAGAAATCCCATCAGTCACCTTCCCCATCACTACCCTGTCTTACATTGCCTGCTTCCACTTACACCTGATACAACTGTAAATATTAAAAAGACAAGCAAATAAAACACTCTTAACAGCACATGAATAAGATAAAAGAGGGACCATATTATGATCTCATTTAAACCAATGTAAATTCAGAATACCTAGAATAGAGTAAAGTACATCTTGTGTAAATTAGATCAGAATCAGGCTTACAATAATTAATGCACTCCCATAAGCAGTTTTTTTCTTTGCCTTGTTTTTGTTTCCCTCCACCTTCTCAGTTAAAACTCTTGTCACTTCCCAGTGTTACCCTTTTTTATACACACACACACACACACACACACACACACACACACACACACACACACACACACTCACTCACTCTTGCAAATGCTACTCCTGGGGGAATTCTGTGCCAAAAAATTGAAAATTCTGCACACACTATTTTAAAATGCTGCAAAATTCTGCATGTCAATGGGAGCCCCAGCTGCTCATGCCAGTCACAGGCGGGAGTGCTAGGGGGAAATCACAAATTCTGCAGGAAAACATAAAATTCTGCAGGGAACATTAATTCTGCCAAATTCTGCATTGCACAGTGGCACAGAATTCCAGCAGGAGTAAAATGCTCTGTATACAGAGCTTCCCTTGAAATCTGCAAGTTGCATACATAGCACCTTTGCAGGATCAAGCCTTTAGGTTTTAAGCTCCTTGGAGCAGGGACAATGTCTAATTAGTTTGAAGTGTCATATATTCTGATAGTGCTATAAAAACATGGCAATAAATACTGTAGAAATTTGCTAATTCACACTTCACTTAAGAGCAGAATTTTATAATCTGCACCTTTCTGCAAACACTTAACAGCAAATATTGCAGTGAAGACCTGCTAATTTCATTAGCTTTACAAATAACTGAGTATTTTTGCAAATGTGTTACAAAGTATAATGGCAATGTACATTTGCTTTTTCCACTGTGCTTGTTCACTAAATTTGTAAACTTTGGTAATTTACAATGCATTTATCAGTTGTGTGAATTAGTAAGATTCTACAGTAACAGTAAACTAGAATAATTAATGTCAGTGCTCCATAAATGTTAATCAATTGGATGTAGAGTTTTCAGCAAGTATTTATCCATAGTTTTCCATTTAAATTCCTATTTCATAAAAAAACTGACACTTTAGAAACTGGGCATCTTCTATATTAGGATGACCAGACATGGGAATGTGTGTGAGCAATGAAGTGTGGATACTGAAATACCTTCATTATATGGATGCCATGCCTCAAGAAGGCTTTGCAACTCTTGAAACAGGTAATAGCGAATATTTCATAGGATTCAGAGTAACAGCCGTGTTAGTCTGTATTCGCAAAAAGAAAAGGAGTACTTGTGGCACCTTAGAGACTAACCAATTCATTTGAGCATAAGCTTTCGTGAGCTACAGCTCACTTCATTGGAGCTGTAGCTCACGAAAGCTTATGCTCAAATAAATTGGTTAGTTTCTAAGGTGCCACAAGTACTCCTTTTCTTATTTCATAGGAAGCTTTCTTAATCCCCCCATTTCTTTACCTAAAGAAAGTTAGCCAGTGACTGCATTATTCAGCTATATGCCTGCCTCACAGCTGGAAGATCTTTGAACAGCATCTAATGTTACTGAGGTGCTGGACCTTTTTGCTCCCACAGTTCATCCTCCCAATTTTAAATGTTAGTACTTTAATGTCACAGTCTATCATGAGCCAACAGTTCAAAGAGGAAAAGCAAATTACCACTTTACAAACACAATGAAAATCATACAGCATTTCAGTAGGCTCAAAATGACTCATTTCCCATGGGGAAATAACTGGTGTCCTCTCTTGAGCAACTCAGTTGTCAGTATGAAGCGGGGGTGGGTGAATAAACAAAAAAGTCTTAAAAAGCAAGTACGTTCTCACAAGTGGTTATACCTGCACTTAATAATTAGGGTATTAATTAAAAGGGTAAGCAGCACACCAGTTATTAGCTGCTGGCAATTAGTGTTTTTTCTAGGATAACAACAAGCTGAAAGGTGAATACAAAGACCTAAATTCCATTAGCTCATTCATTCTGGCCACATCGGGAGCGATCTGTTGATAGTACTATTTATCATTATTAATGCTAAACAATACTTCCAACTTTTATAGCGCCTTCCATCTGAGTATCTCAAAGAGGTTTACAAACCTTAGGCCTGGGCTCAATCTTGCTAACATTTACACAACTGAGTAATGTTGCACTTGTGAAAGCATTTGTGGACATGGCCCCTTAAGCTATGTAAAGCTTACACTGCTCTTAGGAAGTAGAACAGATGCACATGAATGTGCGCACACAGATAATACAGATATAGAAAGGGATACTGAAATAAAACCAGTTCTAGGGAAAAGCATGAAAGCTGTTTAACGGCACACAACCAGTACTTAATAATTTAGGACTACTACTTTCATTTCCCCTTGGGAAGCAGCAGTTTCAGAGGACCATTTGATGTTTCTCAGTGACTGGCTGAGTCTTACAATATAGCTGCAGTACTGAAGTTGCTTAAACTACCAGTTTTTGCATCACATTAAAACACAATATCATGAAACTTCACTATTTTTTACTATGACCATCAATTCCCATTATTATTGTGAAATATGCATTTAATTTTACAAATATTTACTGGATAGCTATTTCAAACTTGCCTAAACCATTCTTGGTGTTAAAAGTATGACGTGTGAGGTGAATGTTGCATTTTATTGCAAATCTGATAACTGAAAATAAAATTTATTCAGTTTCACCCACTAGTAAGGTGTTCCTGGATATATCTAGCAGCTACCTACACTTCATGACACCAAGTGCGAATAGTAATCACTGAGGACTCAAAATATTTTCTCTGATCCTGTCTGCTAGGTTGTAAGGATTAGGATAGCATGCCCGTAGGCCTAGGTATCTGTTAAAAAATATTGAACTTGTGCACATAGGCCCCAAGTCAGCAAAGCAATCAACCATATGCTTATCTTTAAATACAACAGTCCATTCCTGTTCAGTGAAGCACTTAAATACATGATAGTTTCACTGAATGGGGTTCAGATTAACCCTTGTGACAGGGTCAGGCCAGATGGCTACAGGAGAGTAATAGAAGGCAGATATACTAGCCCCAGGTTAAGTAGGTCCCTTTTCCCTGGGTAAGGTAACAGGGAAGGGTCCAGAACAATCAGGAACCTTCTGGAGACAATTAAGACAGACAGGCTGATTAGAACACCTACAGCCAATCAAGAAGTGGCTAGAATCAATTAAGGCAGGCTAATCAGGGCACCTGGGTTTAAAAAGGAGCTCACTTCAGTTTGTGGTGCGCAGGTAAAAAGCTGGGAGCAAGAGGCGCTAGGGGCTGACAGTGAGAACACGTACTGTTGGAGGACTGAGGTGTACAAGAATTATCAGACACCAGGAGGAAGGTCCAATGGTGAGGATAAAGAAGGTGTTGGGAGGAGGCCATGGGGAAGTAGCCCAGGGAGTTGTAGCTGTCGCACAGCTGTTCCAGGAGGCACTGTAGACAGCTGCATTCCACAGGGCCCTGGGCTGGAACCTGGAGTAGAGGGTGGGCCCGGGGTCCCCCCCCAAACCTCCCAACTCCTGGTCAGACACAGGAGGAATTGACCTGGACTGTGGGTTCATAAAAACGGCCAAACTGAGGGCTGCTGTGAAGCTCCAAGGCGAGCAAATCCGCCAATAAGCGCAAGACCCACCGAGGTAGAGGAGGAACTTTGTCACACCCCCAATAAAGATTTTACAACCATCTCTTATTTCTACTTTTCCACATTTATGAATAAAAAAAAAATCAGACAATTGTCTAGTAATAAGAGTACGAATCTGCATGCACACAGTACTTTTCCTTGGAAGACAGACAGGGAATGGATAGATATAGCAAGAGCATAAGAATTGTCCAAGGGTAAGAATGACCACAGCTGTCTTTTTTTTTTACACAATAAATAAGTAATTAAAACAAATACATTAACCCAGCACTTTCTGTCTAGAATGATTTCAATTGTCTTCATAGGCTGGACACTGTATATAGTTGTCATTCATCATGGAAATGCCACCACCTCTGGGGTGGAACATGACAGCCATTCTGTGATAGCAATATTATACAACTTTAATGGACAGGGGGAAAAATGTCTCATCTTATAGAAGAGTCTGTTTTAGGGATACCTACTATACTCACCTTCTCAGAAGTTGTAAGGCAGTATGTGACTGACTTGGCATACAGATTGTAATGGCCTGTAGAAACTGGACTTATGTATGCTCCTGGCAGAAACAATGGCAACCAAAATCAGGTTTAATTGCTTGCTAACATTCATCCCCATGTTATCAAATGCTTCAACACTTTGTTTTATGGACATCTTTCAAATGTGTGTTTTATATATGTTTATAAGATGTCCATAAAACAAAGTGTTGAATATATATAACTATTTCATTTGTAGAACAGCATTAGTTTAAAAAATATACAACTAGCTATGAAAATAAGCTTCTTTAAAACAATCAATTTGTGTTAAGATACATCAGTTACTTAATTTAAAGTTGCTGGTAAATAAACACCTAGCAATATAGAAGGTCACTCTACATAAAACACTAATTATCACTTTCTTATTTGTTGTGACATGCCCTGGCTCAGCTTATTAGTTTGGACTGAAGCCCAATCCTCTACCTATAAAATGCAAAGCAAGCACTAGACATTTGTACAACCTCTGCTTTGTTTTATTTGAGTAGTAAGGGCATTAGTGAAGCGGCTGCAGAAGACAATGAGTGATACAACCCAACTTACTATAAGATTTTCTTTTTGGAGATATCCATCATTTCCTTTCTATGCAGAACACACATCAGGCAATTTTCCTGATTTCCTATTCAAAAAAATGTTTGTAAATACTAGAGTAGTGGTCTCAAGAGAGATATCTCCCTAAATTAAGTTACTATATGCATATCTATCAAGAGACATTAGATGGGTGATCAACAGACCTGAGGGTATGTCTACACTACGAAATTAGGTCGAATTTATAGAAGTCGTTTTTTTAGAAATCGGTTTTATATATTCGAGTGTGTGTGTCCCCACAGAAAATGCTGTAAGTGCATTAAGTGCATTAACTCGGCGGAGCGCTTCCACAGTACCGAGGCAAGCGTCGACTTCCGGAGCGTTGCACTGTGGGTAGCTATCCCACAGTTCCCGCAGTCTCCGCTGCCCATTGGAATTCTGGGTTGAGATCCCAATGCCTGATGGGGCTAAAACATTGTCGCGGGTGGTTCTGGGTACATATCGTCAGGCCCCCGTTCCCTCCCTCCCCCCGTGAAAGCAAGGGCAGACAATCATTTCGCGCCTTTTTTCCTGAGTTACCTGTGCAGACGCCATACCACGGCAAGCATGGAGCCCGCTCAGGTAACCGTCACCCTATGTCTCCTGGGTGCTGGCAGACGCGGTACGGCATTGCTACACAGTAGCAGCAACCCCTTGCCTTGTGGCAGCAGATGGTACAGTACGACTGGTAGCCGTCATCGTCATGTCTGAGGTGCTCCTGGTCTCCTCTGTGAGGTCGATCAGGAGCGCCTGGGCAGACATGGGCGCAGGGACTAAATTTGGAGTGACTTGAGCAGGTCATTCTCTTTAGTCCTGCAGTCAGTCCTATTGAACCGTCTTATGGTGAGCGGGCAGGCGATACGGACTGCTAGCAGTCGTACTGTACCATCTTCTGCCGAGCAGCCATGAGATGTGGATGGCATGCAGTCCTTCTGCACCATCTGCTGCCAGCCAAAGATGTAAAAGATAGATGGAGTGGATCAAAACAAGAAATAGACCAGATTTGTTTTGTACTCATTTGCTTCCCCCCCTCCCCTGTCTAGGGGACTCATTCTTCTAGATCACACTGCAGTCACTTACAGAGAAGGTGCAGCGAGGTAAATCTAGCCATGTATCAATCAGAGGCCAGGCTAACCTTCTTGTTCCAATAAGGACAATAACTTAGGTGCACCATTTCTTATTGGAACCCTCCGTGAAGTCCTGCCTGAAATACTCCTTGATGTAAAGCCACCCCCTTTGTTGATTTTAGCTCCCTGAAGCCAACCCTGTAAGCGCCCCTCCCAGCGTCAGAGCAATGGCAAACAATCGGGCATCTGAGAGTGCTGTCCAGAGCACTCACAATGGAGCACTCTGATGGGGCTAAAACATTGTCGCGGGTGGTTCTGGGTACGTGTCGTCAGGCCCCCATTCCCTCCCTCCCTCCGTGAAAGCAAGGGCAGACAATCATTTCGCGCCTTTTTTCATGAGTTACCTGTGCAGACGCCATACCACGGCAAGCATGGAGCCAGCTCAGGTAACCGTCACCCTATGTCTCCTGGGTGCTGGCAGACGCAGTACGGCTTTGCTGCACAGTAGCAGCAACCCATTACCTTCTGGCAGCAGACGGTGCAATACGATTGGTAGTCGTCCTCGTCGTGTCCGAGGTGCTCCTGGCAACGTCGGCTGGGAGCGCCTGGGCAGACATGGGCGCAGGGACTAAATTTGGAGTGACTTGACCAGGTCATTCTCTTTAGTCCTGCAGTCCTATTGAACCGTCTTATGGTGAGCGGGCAGGCGATACGGACTGCTAGCAGTCATACTGTACCATCTTCTGCCAGGCAGGCAAGAGATGAGGATTACTAGCAGTCATATTGTACCATCTTATGCCAGGCAGGCAAGAGATGAAGATGGCTAGCAGTCGTACTGTACCATCTTCTGCCGAGCAGCCATGAGATGTGGATGGCATGCAGTCCTTCTGCACCGTCTGCTGCCAGCCAAAGATGTAAAAGATAGATGGAGTGGGTCAGAACAAGAAATAGACCAGATTTGTTTTGTACTCATTTGCCTCCTCCCCTGTCTAGATCACACTGCAGTCACTCACAGAGAAGGTGCAGCGAGGTAAATCTAGCCATGTATCAATCAGAGGCCAGGCTAACCTCCTTGTTCCAATAACAACGATAACTTAGGTGCACCATTTCTTATTGGAACCCTCCGTGCAGTCCTGCCTGAAATACTCCTTGATGTACAGGCACACCCTTTGTTGATTTTAGCTCCCTGAAGCCAACCCTGTAAGCCGTGTCGTCAGTCGCCCCTCCCTCTGTCAGAGCAATGGCAGACAATCGTTCAGCGCCTTTTTTCTGTGCGGACGCCATACCAAGGCAAGCATGGAGGCCGCTGAGCTCATTTTGGCAATTAGGAGCACATTAACCACCACACGCATTATCCAGCAGTATATGCAGCACCAGAACATGGCAACGCGATACCGGGCGAGGAGGCGACGTCAGCGCGGTCCCGTGAGTGATCAGGACATGGACACAGATCATGGACACAGTGGCTGCGAAACTTTCGCATGTGTAAGGGCACTTTCATGGAACTTTGTGACTTGCTTTCCCCTGCCCTGAAGCGCATGAATACCAAGATGAGAGCAGCCCTCACAGTTGAGAAGCGAGTGGCAATAGCCCTGTGGAAGCTTGCAACGCCAGACAGCTACCGGTCAGTTGGGAATCAATTTGCAGTGGGCAAATCTACTGTGGGGGCTGCTGTGATGCAAGTAGCTCACGCAATCAAAGATCTGCTGATATCAAGGGTAGTGACCCTGGGAAATGTGCAGGTCATAGTGGATGGCTTTGCTGCAATGGGATTCCCTAACTGTGGTGGGGCCATAGACGGAACCCATATCCCTATCTTGGCACCGGAGCACCAAGCCGCCGAGTACATAAACCGCAAGGGGTACTTTTCGATAGTGCTGCAAGCTCTGGTGGATCACAAGGGACGTTTCACCAACATCAACGTGGGATGGCCGGGAAAGGTGCATGATGCTCGCATCTTCAGGAACTCTGGTCTGTTTCAAAAGCTGCAGGAAGGGACTTTATTCCCAGACCAGAAAATAACTGTTGGGGATGTTGAAATGCCTATATGTATCCTTGGGGACCCAGCCTACCCCTTAATGCCATGGCTCATGAAGCCGTACACAGGCAGCCTGGACAGTAGTCAGGAGCTGTTCAACTACAGGCTGAGCAAGTGCAGAATGGTGGTAGAATGTGCATTTGGACGTTTAAAGGCGCGCTGGCGCAGTTTACTGACTCGCTTAGACCTCAGCGAAACCAATATTCCCACTGTTATTACTGCTTGCTGTGTGCTCCACAATATCTGTGAGAGTAAGGGGGAGACGTTTATGGTGGGGTGGGAGGTTGAGGCAAATCGCCTAGCTGCTGGTTACGTGCAGCCAGACACCAGGGCGGTTAGAAGAGCACAGGAGGGCGTGGTACGCATCAGAGAAGCTTTGAAAACCAGTTTCATGACTGGCCAGGCTACGGTGTGAAAGTTCTGTTTGTTTCTCCTTGATGAAACCCCCCGCCCCTTGGTTCACTCTACTTCCCTGTAAGCTAACCACCCTCCCCTCCTCCCTTTAATCATTGCTTGCAGAGGCAATAAAGTCATTGCTGCTTCACAGTCATGCATTCGTTATTCATTCATCACACAAATAGGGAGATGACTACCAAGGTATCCCAGGAGGGGTGGTGGAGGAGGGAAGGAAAATGCCACACAGCACTTTAAGCACAGCACTTTAAAAGTTTACAAGTTTAAAATTTATTGAATGACAGCCTTCTTTTTTTTGGGCAATCCTCTGTGGTGGAGTGGCTGGTTGGCCGGAGGCCCCCCCACCGCGTTCTTGGGCGTCTGGGTGTGGAGGCTATGGAACTTGGGGAGGAGGGCGGTTGGTTACAGAGGGGCAGCAGTGGCAGTCTGTGCTCCAGCTGCCTTTGCTGCAGCTCAACCATACACTGGAGCATACTGGTTTGGTCCTGCAGCAGCCTCAGCATTGAATCCTGCCTCCTCTCATCACGCTGCCGCCACATTTGAGCTTCAGCCCTGTCTTCAGCCCGCCACTTACTCTCTTCAGCCCGCCACTTACTCTCTTCAGCCCTCTTCAACTCTCTCCTCCCGGTCATTTTGTGCTTTCCTGCACTCTGACATTATTTGCCTCCACGCATTCGTCTGTGCTCTGTCAGTGTGGGAGGACAGCATGAGCTCGGAGAACATTTCATCGCGAGTGCGTTTTTTTTTTCTTTCTAAGCTTCACTAGCCTCTGGGAAGGAGAAGATCCTGTGATCATTGAAACACATGCAGCTGGTGGAGAAAAAAAAGGGACAGCGGTATTTAAAAAGACACATTTTATAAAACAGTCGCTACACTCTTTCAGGGTAAACCTTGCTGTTAACATTACATACATAGCACATGTGCCTTCGTTACAAGGTCGCATTTTGCCTCCTCCCACCGCGTGACTACCCCCTCAACCTTCCCCCCTCCCTGTGGCTAACAGCGGGGAACATTTCTGTTTAGCCACAGGCAAACAGCCCAGCAGGAATGGGCTCCTCTGAGTGTCCCCTGAAGAAAAGCACTCTATTTCAACCAGGTGACCATGAATTATATCTCACTCTCCTGAGGATAACACAGAGAGATAAAGAACGGATTTTGGTTGAATGCCAGCAAACATACACTGCAATGCTTTGTTCTACAGTGATTCCCGAGTATGTGTTACTGACCTGGAGTGGTAAAGTGTCCTACCATGAAGGACGAAATAAGGCTGCCCTCCCCAGAAACCTTTTGCAAAGGCTTTAGGACTACATCTAGGAGAACCGCAAATGCCAGGGCAAAGTAATCCTTTCACATGCTTGCTTTTAAACCATGTATAGCATTTTAAAAGGTACACTCACCAGAGGTCCCTTCTCCGCCTGCTGGGTCCAGAAGGCAGCCTTGGGTGGGTTCGGGGGGTACTGGCTCCAGGTCTAGGGTGAGAAACAGTTCCTGGCTGTCGGGAAAACCGGTTTCTCCGCTTGCTTGCTGTGAGCTATCTACAACCTCCTCCTCATCATCATCTTCTTCGTCCCCAAAACCTACTTCCGTATTGCCTCCATCTCCATTGAAGGAGTCAAACAACACGGCTGGGGTAGTGGTGGCTGAACCCCCTAAAATGGCATGCAGCTCATCATAGAAGCGGCATGTTTGGGGCTCTGACCCAGAGCGGCTGTTCGCCTATCTGGTTTTCTGGTAGGCTTGCCTCAGCTCCTTCAGTTTCACGCAGCACTGCTTCGGGTCCCTGTTATGGCCTCTGTCCTTCATGCCCTGGGAGATTTTCACAAAGGTTTTGGCATTTCGAAAACTGGAACGGAGTTCTGATAGCACGGATTCCTCTCCCCAAACAGCGATCAGATCCCGTACCTCCCGTTCGGTCCATGCTGGAGCTCTTTTGCGATTCTGGGACTCCATCATGGTCACCTGTGCTGATGAGCTCTGCATGGTCACCTGCAGCTTGCCACGCTGGCCAAACAGGAAATGAGATTCAAAAGTTCGCGGTTCTTTTCCTGTCTACCTGGCCAGTGCATCTGAGTTGAGAGTGCTGTCCAGAGCGGTCAGAATGGAGCACTCTGGGATAGCTCCCGGAGGCCAATACCATCGAATTGTGTCCACAGTACCCCAAATTCGAGCCGGCAACGTCGATTTAAGCGCTAATCCACTTGTCAGGGGTGGAGTAAGGAAATCGATTTTAAGAGCCCCTTAAGTCGAAATAAAGGGCTTCATTGTATGGACGGGTGCAGGTTTAAATCGATTTAACGCTGCTAAATTCGACCTAAAGTCCTAGTGTAGACCAGGGCTGAGAAAGAGCTATCATTCTCAATCCTACCAGGTCAAGACAGGGCTTCCTAAATTTTATTCTCCTGCCACTGGACATAAGTGACCCCTTCTTGACATCAATATTTGTTTCCTGCAGGTGGAGTCAAGCCTAGTATTCAAACTAAGCTACTTGCTCCTCTTAGCTTATGGCCTTCTCTTAAGTCTTTGCATCCCAGAGTGAATCTCGTTCCAAATAGGGAGTGGAGGGAAAGAAAGGGATCAAACAGAGCTGGGGAGCGTCTCAGTCATTTCAATTGCCTTCAGATGAGCATGATTTTTACTCAGGGCAAAGACTCTTCATTCTCATTGTCTCTGTCATTGTGTTTGCTTTTCCTTAGGTTTAGTTTTGTATGTGTTAAATGCTCACTTACTTTTATATAATTGTTGTCCCAGAGGACAATATAAGAGATGCCCAAGTATGTTGTATGCATGACCTCTATTCAGTTCTAAGATTCAGGGAAGACTACTACATTAAAATGCATGTAGTACATTAACTATCATGGTGATTCAGAAGCTGGTGTAGTGTGTTCAGTGCTTTGGATGTATGCAGCGGTAACTGCTATATCAGCTCCAGCATACTGTGTTATGTATTTAACCTCGAGGCTATTACCATTTTCCAGCTTGGCCAAATGAATGTAGTAGAAAAACATTTATAGTTGCCTGAGGATTAATCTTTCAAATGATGCATGGATTTTACAGAAAATGCCTTTGATTTATATTGTGCTACAGTAGAGGATATAATTTCAATTAGTAATTGGTAATTTTGATTTAGTACATTAAATCCTGGATATAGCAGGTTATTATTATTATTATATTATCTAGTTTATTATGATATATTTGATTTAACAGGAATATATATTACTCAGTAGATATACTGATTTAGCAGGTGATGTTTAGTTTAGTGTAACACTGTGATATATTGCATCCAAGGTTATATACGGTATTGTCATATGCAATGAATAATACATCTAATTCAGAATTTGTCATTGGAATGAAAAAAAGCAATGATTATCTGGTTCAGTAAATATATCTGGATTAACAGGCAATGTGTCAGATGCAGTAGCTAAGCTACTTTCCTACTGAGTACAGTTTCCCCCCAAGTGGATTATTTATCCATTTCAGTGTGACATACAGTTTATTTCAATATGTGATATATACATTTCACCAGTCAAGTACACTTTGATACTGTAATGTAATCTGGTTTTGTTCCTTCATGGGAGTTTATTTCTAATTCTTTTTACATACCTCCAGTGTCAGAATGGTATCAATAGTATCTTTCACAATTAGCCTCTTCAGGACTCGATTTAGCCTTTGCCCAATGCCTGACTACGGGGCAGTGGGCAGCAGTGCTGCCCTAGGAACCATCCTGGGAAGGAATTGTGACACAGTAGCTCTTCCTCACCTGCTCACCCCACATTTCTGGGTGTAGCATTCCCCGTTGGCTGGTCCATTCGGTGGTGAATGGAGGAGTAGGGTCTTTTATCTGGAAAGAATGTTGGATACAAAGTCTCTGCTCTCTTCCCCATCCACTCCCAGGCCTAAGGTTTGGAGAGAGATAACATGGCCATGCAGAGTGATGGGACATGTAACTCGCTGGCTTGCCCATGTTAAGGCCAGGCATAATTTGGCCTTAAAAGTAGATCTACAAACAAACACACTCTAAAATAACTAAGGAAATCAATTTTAATTAAATTCTTTTGTTTCAGAATATGACTAAAGTATGAATTGAAGATAATTGTTGTTTCAGTGAAAATCTGTGCTAAAGTCCTAAAATATAAAGTGCTAAAGTGAGCTAAATATAAGGGGAGAAGCCTATGTCTTGTGCAGAAAGAAAGTAGCTTAGAAAACAGTTTTGTAAAAAACCTGGCTAGAAGTAAACTTCCATCATAAAATACAATAATTAAGGATAAGATTATGTCATAGAGGTCAAGGAAGTCATGGATTCCATGACTTTCAGAGACCTCCATGGCATTTTCCGCTTCAGCCCTAGGGTGGAAGGGCCAGAGCTGTCAGTCCATAGGAGCCCTGGAACTCCAAGGCGCCACGGGGATGCTGCAGCTCCAAGGTGCCACGGGGGGACCCCAGAGCCGTCAGCCTCCACAGACAGCAAGGGCCCTGGAATTCTGAGCCACTGGGGATGTGGCAGGAGCTGTGGAGCAGGTGCTGATCCTTCCTCCTTGCGCAGCAGCAGGGCTCAGGCTCTTTCCATCTCCACACCCCTCCCCCCCCGGCTAAGGCTTCAGTCCTCCCTCCAGCAGCCCCCCCCACATTATTTTTAGTAAAAGTCACACATAGGTCATGGGTTTCCTTAAATTTTGTTTATTGCCTGCAACCTGTCTGTGAGTTTTACTAAAAATAACAGTGACAAAATCTTAACCTTAACAATAATAATAATTAATAATAATCCAGAACTTCTTCAGTGCTTCTAATGCAAGATTCCTAAATTGTTTTACTGACATTAATCCTCATAATTGCTTATTCTACTTCACAGGAACGTTAACATTACACCCATTTTACAGAGGGATAAACAAAGGCAGAGACGGTAAATTGTTTGTTACATGGTGTTGTACATAGCTGAGGCAGAGCTGGGAATAGAAAACAGGAGTCTTCTCTCCCTGGCCTCTGCTCTAAGTACTGACAACCTTTTCCATATATAGGGTTTCAGGCAGTGATTAGCATCACATTAGATTAAACATCTATATGATGTTTCAGATTTCTAGTTTCAGATATGTTCTTTAGCTCCTAAATAATCTATTCATTTCACAGTATGTTCTCCCATTCATGACCCGCAATTCTTGTTCAGACATGATTGCATGTGCTCTATGGTGCACAGCCAACCAGGCATCAAATAAATGACATCAGCGTGTTCTTAAAACCAAAGAACAGTAGATGCATAGGTAATATATAAAATGAAATTTAATAGAAAATTCTTCAAAACTTCGTAGAGACACCAGATGTGCACCCATTAGACTCCATCACAGATTAAAAATAAACAACCCTGGGTGCTATTAAAGCCTGACACTGTGAAACTTCACACAGAATTTGGAAAAACATTGCGGAGCACAGCAGTTTCTCTAATTGTGATACATGGAAAACTCAGCATTCAATAGCACATAACTATAATCTCTCACTTCCATCTGTGTGCCTTGTGTTAGTACTCTGGGGACGCAATATCAAACAGGCAGGCAAACTGAATGGCTCAAAGCCTCACTCAGAACGTTGTCTCATTCTGCAGTGAGAGCAGTGGCATAGCAAGGCATTCTGAAATGGATGCAAATCTGTCAGGCAGCATACTCTGAAGAGGGCTGTCCGAAATACATTTTCTTCAGCCACATTCTTCTACTCCCTACTACAGTCCTCCACCGCCAGTTATGGGACTTCTTGAAAGTGCTAGAAAGAGCCTAATGGAAGAGGGTGTGTGGCACATAGTTGGCTGACCTGCACCATGTTTAAGCCTTATTCATCCACTTCAGTGAGAGAGCTTTGTTGTGGGTAACATATTATTTTCTCAGTCATCACACGGAGGACTTAGGGTATGTGTACATTGCAACTGGAAGGTGTGATCACAGCACACGTAGAAATAGCTGAGCTAACTTTGATCTATCTAGATTCGCATACAAATCAAATAGATCAGATAGATCAAAGCCAGCATGGATATGTTTATACGTGATGCAGTCACACAGCCCAGTTTCAGTAAACGTACCCACAGTGTGGGAGAGGTCACCTGCTGACACCGGTATAAGGTGATTATTAAATTGTAATAAGGATGGCAATAATCCATCAGTGGAGACAAAGCTACTTCCTGCCCTTAAGAGGAATAGGAGAAAACCTTCTGAGACAATCAAAATGGAGTTTTCAGTTTCCTAACCAAAACCAAACTTCCTCATCCCTCAGATAACAGTATTACAGACCAAGTAGCACACTTAGATACCAGACTTCGCAGGCCAAACATTAAAACAGGCCAGGGATCCACTCGTGTGTATGGTTAACAAGCTTGCTAACACAGACTAGTTAGGACAGGCAATTACCCAGTTTTTACACGCAACAGGAAAATGCAGCTCAGGTTTTTCAAAAATAGAAGCTTAAAGTTAGTCTTTTAAATCCATATTTAGGTTTCTAAGTAACTGGCCAGATTTTTCAAAAGTACTGAGCATTCAGTAGTTCCCAATAAAGTCACTTCGATGAATTGGGTGCTTTTGAAAAACAGGCCAGTTATTTAGGAGCCTAAGTATGGATTTAAAAAACCTAATTAAGCTCCTGTTTGAAAATCTGGGCCCATATGCATAAAGGTTATCATGCAATTTGAAAACTCGGCTCATAAGGCCCACTTCCTAAGCAAGGTTAAAGAGGGACTGCTTGTGTGGAAAACCAGACTGAGAATAAAACCTTGAAAATTGAATGTACTGATTCTATAATATGAAACCAGAACAAAACCTTTTACGGACACTAATACATGATCAAATCCTTTGTAACCCTTCTGCCCGTCAGAGTTGGCAGCAACAAGGGCCGGGTTCAATATCTAGGGGTTCCATTCCAATAACACAATGCAAACCGGCTCGAGCCCCCACCCAGTGACCTGGGACAAATATATACCACCCCCGCTGGGCACCTCCAAGAGGCAATACTTCCCCTCTCGCAAGCACATAGTCTGAGTGTAGCAAAAGTCTTTTAATAACAGAGAGAAACAATGTGGCATTATGTTGGGGAAACACCACCAACCGGATTCATAACACAACCCATGAGCAAAAACAACCCCACCCCAGGCAAATTGGGGCATGCCCTTTTCCCTTTGGTTCTTGAGTCCAGCAACCCCAAAAGTCCAATGCCCCAAAAGTCTCTGTCCCTGGTCAGGGCAGCCCCAGAGTTCGAAAGTTTATCGGCGGAGCTTTACCTCCCAACCTGGGTGGAAATGGGACGGGGGTAAGAGGCACCTTACGTGATCTGAAGCTGACCGCCCCATAGCTCCATAGCGGCGCTCCGCTCCGCTCCGCCAGCCGCCCCACAAAACTCCTTCGCGCAGCTGCACTCCGCTCCACCAGCCACCCCACGAACTCCTTCGCTCAGCTGCGCTCCGCTCCGCCAGCCGCCCCACGAACTCCTTCACTCAGCTCCATGGCCCACAAGCAGCTCCTGCCATCCACACACTGCTCCGTGTTGAACTGCTTCACCAGCCGTCCCGCAAACTGCTCCACAATATATCTTCAGGCTCCCCCACTACTTAACACAACACTCAGTGATTTCAGCTCTTAGGTGAATTCAGCTTATAGTAGGGGAGCCCCAGTGCTGGTGCACTGTCAGCCCAAAGTGAGCTCAGCAGCCTATAACTAGACTTCTAATGAAATCAAAATTAGCTCTGATATTCCACAGTGGAGAGAGGAGGAAGTGCAATCAGCATGTAAGGCCCTCACCAAGGGGCCCATGCCACCAAGTATTAATACTTGTCCCCAGCCTCTCTCCATTCACACAGTTTTGGAACCCATGACCCTTGCCTAGCGAGTGCTACTTAGATGATGGTGAATCCCTCCATCGTAACAAAAGGCCACGTACAGTTCCAAGCACAGTTCCCATAATCAGGGTAATAACAATTTATTCTTCCTGCCCCAATACAGAGACACTGGGGATCCCACAGCAGCCAAAGTGACCATTTGGGCAGCTATGGTCTCATTCTAGGCGTGGTGGGTGTGCCTATGCAAATGAGATCTGCCCCTGAAGTTCTTTTCCACAACTTGCCACACCTCACCACCAGATGTCAGGGTGGAGCTCATCCTGACACTGCTTACACCTTCATATCATATTATGTAGAGAAGTAACAGTAAGGATTCTATTTTTGTATTAAATAAAATAAAAGTGGCAATTGCCATGTATCTTAGAACTGTTAAAATATAATAAGGTATTGAAAGTACATCCATAGCTGTGCAGGAAGGTAAGGGGAATAATGAGAGTGCTAGGTAAATAAGTAAGTAGTGATTTACTGCTGACTCTCGTAAGAAAACTGACTATACTCTCTTATAAATTCATAAATTCTGAGTAAGACGGTTTTCCTATTACAGCTGCAATATTGTTTTGGTGGTCTAACTTGCATTGTTAAAACAGAAAATATAAATCCTGAGTCTATAAAATGTATTGTATTTATATAATAAATTGCTTTTGGTTTCCTTTTCCTGATCACAATTAAACTGAGATAGAGTTTACGAAAGGTATATTTATAGATTACAAATACTGACATGTTAAATCAGCTGGCTCATGCAGCCTCCCTGTGAGTTTATTGTTTCACTCCAGTCAATATATATGCTATCTCACTTCTATAGTCTACATCTGAATGAATTTAAGCCATTTTAGTGTCTTATTAGATGTGTGTGTATATGATTTACACACACGGAGGTGATATCCTTGTGACAGACAAGAGAGGCTTGTGAAAAAAAATTATATGGCTTTGCAATTTGTCACTTGCTTTTCAGTGTCTTGCTTGTCCTGTATCCACTAATTCATCTCTCCAGCATTATTTACAGAACCCATCAAATTGAAATCCTTACTATAAAATTGATGGTAATACGGTTTATTAAAATTTAAGCCTGAGAGAAAGATTATTATTACAGCTTAAATATGAGACAAGAGACAACAGATGGAAACTGAAAGGTGGAGCAGGAAGCTCCTTCTCCTCTTTTCCCTGAGCCACATTGTTAGCAGGTTTAGGGATTGACAGTTATAGAGAGATATACCAGAGAGTAGGACCCACTATAAATTTACTCTCCTCACTGAAAATAGGAAGTTGAGAAGAAAAGTAAGCTAGTACTCCAGGGCAGTAGTCTTGCCAGAGCTGGACTGATAGTAAAATGGGGAAAAAGAGAGGCTTTCTTGTCTCTCACTTTACAACAAACTGCTGAACATGCTGGGAAAAGCAGAGGCATTCTTTTAATTTAAACTGTAAATACAGTCTTGCCTTGCTCCTACAGAGAAGACTTCAAAGAACAGGGAGGTGCTAGCAGAGAACAACATTAGGAAAGCAAATTAAGGAAAGACCAGGTAAGGGATGGAAAGGTTCATCCACCCATAAATCCTAATCAAAATTGTGCTGAAGCAAAAGTAATTGCTATTGTGTATAGTAGAACACCATATAACTATATCATAGTTCAGAAACTTACAGCTATTGCTTTAGAATAGTGAAGCTGAGCTTCAAACTGAGGCAAGAAATCACTAATCCAGAACAAGAAATAGAATGCATCAAATTTCACAGGGACAAAGTAGTGAGACAAAAAATGCTCTAGCACGAAACCCACTTGAAATGGACTGACTTTTTTAGAACTGCTATTGCAGTTCAGACTTCCTGGAAAAAAGAATGCTATATAAAGGATGGGTGAGTGCCATACCTTTCAGTGTGCTGATGGCTGTACATAAACCCAATAATCCTTCTTTAACTTTGTCTTCAAAGGGAGATTCTTTCATGGCTCAGAGTGGCCCAGCTATCAAGCTCTTCAGTGGGCTGCACATCTTCAATCTTTGAAGAGCCTTCTGGAAGATAAGGCTATTCTGGTTATTTAATATAAGGACACCTATTACAGCTTAAGCCCTGTTTCTCCATAAAAAGTAACCAAAAAGGTGCTCAGGAATGAATGGTCATGAACAGTGAGCTACCCTCTCACTACAGAAGGCAGATTCCAGCATCTTTCTATCTAGGTACTTACATCATTATAATAACTTAGTATCTACTGTCCTGGGGCTGTCACTGGTGCCTACAGTAGGAAGCAGGAGTGTATGCTGCAAGCCAAGTTGCTCAGACACTAATTCAGTATCTGAACACATTATAAATACTTAAAACAGTTAGAAATTTTGTAGCATTTAAAAAAATGCTTTGCAAAAAATCTTCTTTCCAGAGAGAAGGGTTTTGCATGCCTCAACCGTACCCATTAAGGTTCCAGTTAAAGTTTATAAGTGTTACAAAAGGCCTTTGACTTCTTAATCCAGTTTATCTAGGATTCATCCCACGCAAACCTATCCTTTAACAGCATACTGTACATTGGGAAGGATCAGTGGAGAACTGTGCCAAGGCAGCTGCTGTCAGCAGCTCCAGGCTGAAGAGTAGTTCCCTAATACAGTAGCATCTGAAGAGTTCTAAATAGCGCTACAGATTTGTTCAAGGGAAATATACTGAATGTGTCAGGCTGCCTTAGTCTTGGAGCACTGTGAATGGAGCATGTTCAACTTCTGGAGAAGTAAGGATTGTCCTTCAATGATTCCTCTAGAAGCAAAACCAGTGAGCTCTCAAAGGAGCTGAATCCAGCCTTTGTTAAGCACAAGGGATAGAATCATACAAATGTAGGACTTGCAGGGACCTTGAGAGGGCATCTAGTGCATCCACTCAAGCTGAGACAGGACCAAAGAACCCTAGACTACCACGACAGGTATTTGTCCACACCTGGTCTTAAAAAACTCCGAAGATGGGTATTCAACAACTTCCATTGGTAGCCTAGTCCAGGACTTAACTATCCTTATAATTATAAAGTTTTTCCTGATAGCTAAGCTAAATCTCTCGTGCTGCAAATTAGGACGATTACTTCTTGTCCTACCTCCTTATACATTCCAAAATGTCATTGGCCTTCTTGGCAACAAGGGCACACTGTTGACTCAAATCCAGCTTCTTGTTCGCTGTAACCCCTATGTCCTTTTCTGCAGAACTGCTGCCTAGCTATTCGGTCCCTAGTCTGTAGCAATGCATGGGATTCTTCCATTCTAAGTGCAGGACTCTGTACTTGTCCTTGTTGAACCTCATCAGATTTCTTTTGGCCCAATCCTCTAATTTGTCTAGGTCCCTCTGTATCCTATCCCTACCCTCCAGCGTATCTACCACTCCTCCCAGTTTAGTGTCATCTGCAAACTTGCTGAAGGTGCAATCCACGCCATCCAGCATAATTTATGTCGATTTACTCTGATAGTGAAGGCAAGCCCTTAGTGTAGTACTTTGCACTTACCTTTATAGAATTTCATCTTGTTAAATTCAGACCAATTTGCCAATTTTTCAAGATCATTTTGAACTCTAATCCTGTCCTCCAAAGTACTAGTAACCCCATCCCACCTGGTTTTATCTGAATATTTTATAAGCATACTCTCCAAATCTTTATCCAAGTCAGTAATGAAAATATTGCATAATACCTGACTCAGGACAGACCACCACATGACCCCCCTAGATATGGCCTGTCCGTTTGATAGATGCCCATTGATAACTACTTTTTGAGCAGGTTACTCAATGCGTGCACCCACCTTATAGTAATTTCATCTAGACTATACTTCCCGAGTTTGCTTATGAGAATGTCATGTGGGACTGTGTACTAAAAATCAAGATAAATCATGTCAACTGCTGCTGCCCATCCTCCCCCCCCCCACCACTATCTACGAGGCTAGTAGTTCTATCAAAGAAGGAAATTAGGTTGATTTGGCATTGTCATAAATATAAAGGGAAGGGTAAACCCCTTTGAAATCCCTCCTGGCCAGGGGAAAGCTCCTCTCACCTGTAAAGGGTTAAGAAGCTAAAGGTAACCTCGCTGGCACCTGACCAAAATGACCAATGAGGAGACAAGATACTTTCAAAAGCTGGGAGGAGGGAGAGAAACAAAGGGTCTGTGTCTGTCTGTAGTCGTCTTGGCCAGGGACAGAACAGGAATGGAGTCTTAGAACTTTTAGTAAGTAATCTAGCTAGGTATGTGTTAGATTATGATTTCTTTAATTGGCTGAGAAAAGAATTGTGCTGAATAGAATAACTATTTCTGTCTGTGTATCTTTCTGTCTGTGTATCTTTTTTGTAACTTAAGGTTTTGCCTAGAGGGGTTCTCTATGTTTTTGAATCTAATTACCCTGTAAGATATCTACCATCCTGATTTTACAGGGGGGATTTCTTTATTTCTATTTACTTCTATTTTTTATTAAAAGTCTTCTTGTAAAACACTGAATGCTTTTTCATTGTTCTCAGATCCAAGGGTTTGGGTCTGTGGTCACCTATGCAAATTGGTGAGGCTTTTTATCCAACATTTCCCAGGAAAGGGGGGGGTGCAAGTGTTGGGAGGATTGTTCATTGTTCTTAAGATCCAAGGGTCTGGGTCTGTAGTCACCTAAGCAAATTGGTGAGGCTTTTTACCAAACCTTGTCCAGGAAGTGGGGTGCAAGGTTTTGGGAAGTATTTTGGGGGGAAGGACGCGTCCAAACAGCTCTTCCCCAGTAACCAGTATTAGTTTGGTGGTGGTAGCGGCCAGTCCAAGGATAACGGGTGTAATATTTTGTATCTTGGGGAAGTTTTGACCTAAGCTGGTAAAGATAAGCTTAGGAGGTTTTTCATGCAGGTCCCCACATCTGTACCCTAGAGTTCAGAGTGGGGGAGGAACCGTGACATGGTGGCACAGTGGTGGGATTAACCTGAAATCATTTTGAGATCCAGTTGAGATTTTTTGAACTAGAAATACAGATTTTAAAAAGGAATTTTTAGGAAGTCCAGAAAGCAGCTTTGAAACTGAAAGCAGCTTGGTTTCTCTCTGCTTTGTGGCCAAGCAGAGACAAAAGGGGATTATCTTGTGAATTGCAGGTTTTCTTTGCCTGGAGGCAGGGTACTTAACTCCTGCAGGGAAATTCACAGTCTTCCAACCCAGAGGTTTTTTTTTTCTTTTCTTCCTAAAAGTAAATAGGGGGTGTGTGCTCTACCCATTTGCCTGGAGACAAAAGTGGCAGGGTTTTTTTTAGGATTTTGATTTTTTTTTGTTTTACAAGGAGCACAGGTTTGAAAAGAAATTTTTTTTTCTTTGGGCTGGGTAAGCAGGTTTCCAAGTAGTTGGAGGTTTTTTGCTTTAATTTGGGCCCAGAGCAGAGACAAGGGAATTGTCTTTTTCTGTAGGCTGACAATCACTATCAGAGAATAGGTATTCTATTCCAGCACAGCAAAATTTTACAGCCAAGTTTTGTTTGTTTATTTCTAAACCTCGGGTGTAAAGTTAGTTAAAAACAGAGAGGTTAGAATGGCCAAATCCTCGGCTCGACTACAGCTGGAATTAGCCAAATTTCAGGCTGAGGAAAAACAAAGGGAACATGAAAGACAGATAGAACTCATGCGGCTGGAGAAGGAGGTACAGGAGGCTGCCCACAAGAGGGAAATGGAGGCAAGGAAGCATGTGGAGGAGATGGAGAGGATAAAGGCCCAGCAGAATATACCAACAAACCCTAGCAATCCTTCTCCAGGTACCACTTCCCATCCCAAAAAGTTCCCCACCTACAAGGCAGGTGATGATACTGAGGCCTTCTTAGAAAACTTCGAAAGGGCCTGCCTTGGGTACAACATCTTTACTGACCAATACATGGTAGAGCTGAGGCCGCAGCTCAGTGGACCCTTAGCTGAGGTGGCAGCTGAAATGCCTAAAGAACATATGAACAAGTATGAACTGTTTAAATCCAAGGCGAGAGTCAGAATGGGGATAACACCCGAGCAGTCTCGTCGGAGGTTCCGAGCCCTAAGGTGGAAACCAGACATGTCATTTACCCGACATGCCTACCACATTGTGAAACATTGGGATGCCTGGATATCAGGAGCAAGTGTTGAATCTCCAGTAAATTTGCCCTTCCTAATGCAAATGGAACAATTCTTAGAGGGTGTTCCTGAGGAAATAGAAAGATACATCCTAGATGGGAAACCCAAAACTGTAATCGAGGCAGGAGAGATTGGAGCCAGATGGGTGGAGGTGGCAGAGAAGAAGAAAACTGGTCGCAGTTGGAGCGGAGACCAGAAGGGACCACCCCAGACCACACCCTATTACCGGGGGCCGCCCAAAGCCCCACCTACCTCCCAAAGAACCCTCCAGACCCCTTATCGTCCCACCACCCCGTTCTCCAGCAACCCACCTCGCCCCGGTGACCCGTCAGCTGGACGATGTTTTAAATGTAACGAGCTGGGGCATGTAAAGGCCAACTGCCCCAAGAACCCCAACAGATTACAGTTCATTGCACCGGAATCACACCAGAGGTCCACAGGCCCAGATACCTCCCAGATACCCTTGGAGCGGAGGGAAACTGTGAGTGTGGGCGGGAAGAAGGTCACCGCGTGGAGGGACACCGGAGCACAAGTGTCAGCTATCCATGCTTCCTTAGTGGACCCCAATTTAATCAACCCAGAGATCCAAGTGACGATTCAACCCTTCAAGTCCAACTCTTTCAATTTGCCTACAGCCAAGTTGCCTGTCCAGTACAAGGGCTGGTCAGGAATGTGGACTTTTGCAGTCTATGATGATTATCCCATCCCCATGCTGTTGGGGGAAGACTTGGCCAATCACGTGAAGCAGGCCAAGAGGGTGGGAACGGTCACCCGCAGCCAGGCTAAACAAGCCGTGAGGCCTAGCTCTGTTCCGGAAACTTCTATCAGGGCCCGGTCAGAGGTGATGGACCTGGACCCCAGGCCAATGTCTGCAACAGCAGTAGTGGATCCAGTCCCAGAGACCCAGACGGAACCAGTCCCAGAACCGGAACCAGCCAAACAACCAACACCAGACCCCGTGCCAGCACTGAATCCAGTACTTGCAACCTCAACACCAGAGGGCCCCACCGAACCTGAACTGGCAGCAGCCGATAACCCTACACAAGAGGCTCAGCCGGAGCCTGAATCCCAACATAGTGCACCAGTGGAGAGCGGTTCACAGTCAACAGAAACAGCTCCATCCCCTATATCGCTTCCAGAGGGACCACGCCTATGTCCCCAATCCAATGAGGAACTGATGTCTCCAGCATCAAGGGAACAGTTCCAGACCGAACAGGAAGCAGATGAAAGCCTCCAGAGAGTTTGGACGGCGGCACGGAGCAACCCACCGCCTCTCAGCTCTTCTAATCGATCCAGGTTTGTTGTAGAAAGAGGACTTTTATACAAGGAAACTCTTTCTGGGGGACACCAGGAAGACTGGCATCCTCAGAGACAGTTGGTAGTTCCAACTAAATACCGGGCCAAGCTCTTGAGCTTAGCCCATGATCACCCTAGTGGCCATGCTGGGGTGAACAGGACCAAAGACCATTTGGGGGGGTCATTCCACTGGGAGGGAATGGGCAAGGATGTTTCTACCTATGTCCAGTCTTGTGAGGTGTGCCAAAGAGTGGGAAAACCCCAAGACCAGGTCAAAGCTCCTCTCCAGCCACTCCCCATCATTGAAGTTCCATTTCAGCGAGTAGCTGTGGATATTCTGGGTCCTTTTCCGAAAAAGACACCCAGAGGAAAGCAGTACATACTGACTTTCATGGATTTTGCCACCCGATGGCCGGAAGCAGTAGCTCTAAGCAACACCAGGGCTAAAAGTGTGTGCCAGGCACTAGCAGACATTTTTGCCAGGGTAGGTTGGCCCTCCGACATCCTCACAGATGCAGGGACTAATTTCCTGGCAGGAACTATGAAAAACCTTTGGGAAGCTCATGGGGTAAATCACTTGGCTGCCACTCCTTACCATCATCAAACAAATGGCATGGTGGAGAAGTTTAATGGAACTTTGGGGGCCATGATACGTAAATTCGTAAATGAGCACTCCAATGATTGGGACCTAGTATTGCAGCAGTTGCTCTTTGCCTACAGAGCTGTACCACATCCCAGTTTAGGGTTTTCCCCATTTGAACTTGTATATGGCCGTGAGGTTAAGGGGCCATTGCAGTTGGTGAAGCAGCAATGGGAGGGATTTACACCTTCTCCAGGAACTAACATTCTGGACTTTGTAACCAACCTACAAAACACCCTCCGAACCTCTTTAGCCCTTGCTAGAGAAAACTTACAGGATGCTCAAAAAGAGCAAAAAGCCTGGTATGATAAACATGCCAGAGAGCGTTCCTTCAAAGTAGGAGACCAGGTCATGGTCTTAAAGGCGCTCCAGGCCCATAAAATGGAAGCATCGTGGGAAGGGCCATTCGTGGTCCAGGAGCGCCTGGGAGCTGTTAATTATCTCATAGCATTCCCCACCTCCAACCGAAAGCCTAAGGTGTATCATATTAATTCTCTAAAGCCCTTTTATTCCAGAGAATTAAAGGTTTGTCAGTTTACAGCCCAGGGAGGAGACGACGCTGAGTGGCCTGAAGGTGTCTATTACGAAGGGAAATGTGCTGGTGGTGTGGAAGAGGTGAACCTCTCCATGACCCTTGGGCGTATGCAGTGACAGCAGATCCAGGAGCTGTGCACTAGCTACGCGCCAACGTTCTCAGCCACCCCAGGACTGACTGAACGGGCATACCACTCCATTGACACAGGTAATGCTCACCCAATTAGGGTCCACCCTTACCGGGTGTCTCCTCAAGCTAAAACTGCTATAGAACGGGAGATCCAGGATATGTTACAGATGGGTGTAATCTGCCCCTCTGAAAGTGCATGGGCATCTCCAGTGGTTCTAGTTCCCAAACCAGATGGGGAAATACGTTTTTGCGTGGACTACCGTAAGCTAAATGCTGTAACTTGCCCAGACAACTATCCAATGCCACGCACTGATGAACTATTAGAGAAACTGGGACGGGCCCAGTTCATCTCTACCTTGGACTTAACCAAGGGGTACTGGCAGGTACCGCTAGATGAATCTGCCAAGGAAAGGTCAGCCTTCATCACACATCTCGGGCTGTATGAATTTAATGTACTCCCTTTCGGGCTGCGAAATGCACCCGCCACTTTCCAAAGACTTGTAGATGGTCTCCTAGCGGGATTAGGAGAATATGCAGTCGCCTACCTTGACGATGTGGCCATATTTTCGGATTCCTGGGCAGACCACCTGGAACATCTACAAAAAGTCCTTGAGCGCATAAGGGAGGCAGGACTAACTGTTAAGGCTAAGAAGTGTCAAATAGGCCTAAACAGAGTGACTTACCTTGGACACCAGGTGGGTCAAGGAACTATCAGCCCCCTACAGGCCAAAGTGGATGCTATCCAAAAGTGGCCTGTCCCAAAGTCAAAGAAACAGGTTCAATCCTTCTTAGGCTTGGCCGGTTATTACAGACGATTTGTACCGCACTACAGCCAAATCGCTGCCCCACTGACAGACCTAACCAAAAAGAAACAGCCAAATGCTGTTCAGTGGACCGGAAAGTGTCAGAAGGCCTTTAACAAGCTTAAAGCGACACTCATGTCTGACCCTGTACTAAGGGCCCCAGACTTTGACAAACCGTTCCTAGTAACCACAGATGCATCCGAGCGTGGTGTGGGAGCAGTTTTAATGCAGAAAGGACCTGATCAAGAATTCCACCCTGTAGTGTTTCTCAGCAAAAAACTGTCTGAGAGGGAAAGCAACTGGTCAGTCACTGAAAAAGAATGTTATGCCATTGTCTACGCTCTGGAAAAGCTACGCCCATATGTTTGGGGACGGCGTTTCCACCTGCAAACCGACCATGCTGCACTAAAGTGGCTTCACACCGTCAAAGAAACTAACAAAAAACTTCTTCGGTGGAGTTTAGCTCTCCAAGATTTTGATTTCGACATCCAACACATCTCAGGAGCTTCTAACAAAGTGGCTGATGCACTCTCCCGTGAAAGTTTCCCAGAATCAACTGGTTAAAATCGTCCTTGAGATGTGGAAAATATTGTTAGTCTTTATGTACTTGGTAGTATATTTAGAGATGCATGTGTCTTATTAACTCTGTTTTCCTAGAGCTCCAGGAAGAAATCCCAGCCAGTGTTTCACCCTAGCTGAGATTTGGGGGGCGTGTCATAAATATAAAGGGAAGGGTAAACCCCTTTGAAATCCCTCCTGGCCAGGGGAAAGCTCCTCTCACCTGTAAAGGGTTAAGAAGCTAAAGGTAACCTCGCTGGCACCTGACCAAAATGACCAATGAGGAGACAAGATACTTTCAAAAGCTGGGAGGAGGGAGAGAAACAAAGGGTCTGTGTCTGTCTGTAGTCGTCTTGGCCAGGGACAGAACAGGAATGGAGTCTTAGAACTTTTAGTAAGTAATCTAGCTAGGTATGTGTTAGATTATGATTTCTTTAATTGGCTGAGAAAAGAATTGTGCTGAATAGAATAACTATTTCTGTCTGTGTATCTTTCTGTCTGTGTATCTTTTTTGTAACTTAAGGTTTTGCCTAGAGGGGTTCTCTATGTTTTTGAATCTAATTACCCTGTAAGATATCTACCATCCTGATTTTACAGGGGGGATTTCTTTATTTCTATTTACTTCTATTTTTTATTAAAAGTCTTCTTGTAAAACACTGAATGCTTTTTCATTGTTCTCAGATCCAAGGGTTTGGGTCTGTGGTCACCTATGCAAATTGGTGAGGCTTTTTATCCAACATTTCCCAGGAAAGGGGGGGGTGCAAGTGTTGGGAGGATTGTTCATTGTTCTTAAGATCCAAGGGTCTGGGTCTGTAGTCACCTAAGCAAATTGGTGAGGCTTTTTACCAAACCTTGTCCAGGAAGTGGGGTGCAAGGTTTTGGGAAGTATTTTGGGGGGAAGGACGCGTCCAAACAGCTCTTCCCCAGTAACCAGTATTAGTTTGGTGGTGGTAGCGGCCAGTCCAAGGATAACGGGTGTAATATTTTGTACCTTGGGGAAGTTTTGACCTAAGCTGGTAAAGATAAGCTTAGGAGGTTTTTCATGCAGGTCCCCACATCTGTACCCTAGAGTTCAGAGTGGGGGAGGAACCATGACAGGCATGATTTGTTCCTGACAAACCCATGTTGGCTATTACTTATCAGTTAGTGGAAGGAGGAGCCATGTGAAAACTAGAGGAAAATGCAGAGAAAGTAAAAAAGTTAGGGGAGAAAAGCTATGTAAGAAACATGTTAAAGAAATAGCTTTAAAATAAAACAATTTCATAGGATGATTAAAATGAGTGAGTTTGAAAAACAGCAACCATAGAAGGAAAAATTGGACAAGAGAAAAAGAAAAGGAGATGGAGAAAATAGAAATAATGGGCCATATTAATTGCTGGAGTTCTGCACTGCTGTCAAGGCAGTTACGCCACCAACGAATTTGGCCTGCTGAGTGTTCTGTTTTAAGCAAACAAAGTCTGATGTAATGATGGTTTGGCTGTTTCTAGTTTAAAAAAAGAGTCTTCTCAGGTAAATAGATCTGGCTTCTCTGGGGAGAAAAGGTCTCTCCTTACCCAGCCCTTTTGGGATGTTGATTTTCATTTTGAAAGGCTAATGAGTATATTCCCAGCCTGTGTCCTCTTTGATTACAGGCCTGTCTTCCATCTACTCCCTGTTGCAAGCCTGCTTCTCTCTAACCTGGCTTAAGACTCCCTACCAGGACCAACACAAGTCTCTGTATATACTGATGAAAAGCTGCTCTCTCAGATATCCTTGTTCTGTGAAAAATGCAAAGTGAGAGGCAATGTGGACTTTTCCTACAGGCAGCAGGCAGGGAGGGTCTGAGCATCTCCACCTTCTCTTTTATTCTGTGCCTCTCCATCTGTGGGGGTTTGCAGCAGCAGAGGATACAGAGAAGTAGAATACTTGGCACAAACAGAGACGTGAGATTCAAATCCTGCTAGAGCTCCTAATACTGACTCTAACTGTGTCCATCCCATCAGTTTCTTTCTCACTGTGAACTTTAAAAATCTTAATTACTTTTCCCAGGTTCCAGCCTCATTTTTCTTTTGCTCCCAGACATGTGCCTCTTCATTCCTCCACTCCAAATGCCTCCCCCTTTTATTACTCACTTTCACTAGGGTCGCCAACTTTCCTATTTTTCAAAACTCAACACTACAGGCTCCCCGTCACTCACTCTCTCCACCCCTGGGACACCTGCTGCCTGCAGAGCCAGGCTGTGAGGAGCGGATGCTGAGCCTGCCTGCCTGCCCACCCAACTGGGGCATGGTGGGGCAGAGTTCGGTCCTCAGAGCAAGAAGCCAGAGAAGGCAGGCTATGCCATCATAGGCAGTGAGCACAGCCACCAGCCCTGCTCCTCAAATGCCGTACACTGTCAGGATCCCATCCTCAGGCGGCACTGATACCTACCTCTCCACCAGAGTCAGGAGCCAGTTTCTCAGATTAAGCTTCTCTCCATCTTTCCAAGAGCAGCTGCTCTTCCTGACCTCCAGATGGCAGAGGCTGATTGCAGTAACCAGACACTTTTGGTGTCCGGTCAAAAACTGGACACTTGGAAACCCTAACTTTCACTGGTTTCTAGTCCTTGTTCTCATTATCATCTCCAAATGCTCCTTGTACATTACTACCCCGGTAGATACTGTTTCTGTTCCTCCCCAGTGTCTTCATTTTGGTGCCTCTTATCCTACCATTGCTGATCCCTACTGGCATGTCTGACCCTCTGTGGATAGGGGAAGGAGGCAGGAGTACATGAAATTTGTGGGTAATTTACATTTCCAGTGGTGGTACATTAGAAATAATTCAAAATGCAACTCCTATTACTGCACCAAACTGAAATGCTCTATGCTGAATAGTCATTTGACTGTACCAACTTTAAAAAAAACCTTCTTGAACAGATGACCTTTGCATGGAATATTCATAAAGAATTCTTAAGAAAACTAAGTGAATTTTGTTTTATTTGCAATTAAATTGCACAATGCTATGACAGAAAGCAAAAAAGATACTTTTCATGTTGGTCTAATCATAGTTTGCATTTACATTGTGCTTTTCATCCAGAGATCCAACTCCTTTCTGGGTTAGTATAAACCCCATTATACAAAGAATGAACTTTTGGTAAAGAGGCAAAATGATTTGTCCAAGACTAAACAGCAAAGTTGAGAACAAACAGGGAATAGAATTCAAGTCTTCTTTGTCCCAGTGTTATGCTATAAGCAACCGACTTCTTCCCTTAGTTGCTCAGGGAAAGGCTGCTTTCTTTAAAATGTCTCCAGCAGCTGAACTGAACGCAGCTAAGTCTTTTGATGCTGACATAAAATTAGGACAGGACTTTCTAGGAAATTTCTGTAGCCTATTTTAGAACTCAGTTCAAACGATCAAAGAAGAGAAATTCTATAGAAAATCCATGTGCCACTTCAACTGGAAATGAAACATTAACAGGAGGAATTCTCATAGTGGAGCAATGCTGTGCTCACATTCAGAGGCTGACCTTAACATCAGTACAACACAGCCCTGAAAGAACATAAGGAAAAGGCAGCGAGTAAATGTAAAACAAAATTTCCATCTGCTACATCCACAAGGACAGAAATGCTATTCAGTCTGTTAAAGTTATGACAGCGTTTCCCTAACTCTCATCTTCAGTGGAAGGGAATATGGCTGCAGAGAACCACTCTAGCCTACGCCTGCTGTAACAAATCTTAACCAAAAGTGGATTTTCTGTCAATACTTAAGCCACTTGATCATTTTGGATTTAAAAGTGCGTATGCTTTTAAAATGTAGTTTTGAACAAATTCTCTCTCTTTTGTGAAAAAGCACTGAACACCAGATTTTTCAATAACTGCCTAATATGTATGTACAATTGCTGTGATTCTTCGTGCAACTTTACCAATTAACTACTTGTAAGTGCAATTACCTGATTTGCACATGCAATTATAAAAGCTTTTGCAAGAGCACATTTGTGTGCATATTTCACTTGCATGCCCCATGCTTAAATATCTAGCCCTTATATTTTTCTCATATCAAAATTATACAGGTGATGAACAATCTAAGATGTACATTAAATGAACTGATTTCCTCTGGTCCTTTTGAACATTTATTATAGAAGTATAAATATTTGAGAAGTGTATTTGGATGAAAGGTCTCTGGGCCAATCCTATCCTTGGGTGGGCAGGCATGGATCTTGCTAGTCAGAGAGAAATGTATGTATGCACCTGCAGGCCAAACTCAACCCATCATCAAGCTCCTCACGATGGCAGTATAATACTCATACAGGGAAAGATTGTACTAACTATACTTCTCGCTGATATATTTCGCGGTGATTATTAAGTTATCCTGTACTTAAACCACTTAATAAATAAAGGCACCCTAGGTTAGCAATTGGCTAAAAGAACCAGCAGCGCAAGTAGGGCAGTATGGTCCAGTACACTGTACCAGCAAGATATTTATAGCTGGTACGACCTATCGGAAAGAGGAGCAGCAGAACATGGGGCTGCTGGGTGGCCCCATGCCGGCAGCTCCTCTGGCACGGCTGCTTTACTGCCCTGTCCTCCAGTACAGGGCTGCTGCTGTACAGGGCTGCTGCTGAATGCGGCCTCACATTCTGCTCCTTTTGCTGTTGCCGTTCCAAAGGCGCAGACAGGAGGAGGACGGAACACCCTCCACCCCTGCCCAGGTAAGGGGTGTGGATCATGGGGCGGGGATGGGAAGAGCATGGGGGCCCTGGGTGGGGGCGGAGTCACGTGGAGGGTCACGTGAGGATGTCATGTGCCCCCCGTCCCAGTAAGAAATGGATTCCACTTGCACCACTGAAAAGAACCATCCTAGAACAGAACTTTAGGGAACTGTTAAGGTCTTCCTTTTTGTTTTTATCCTTTTGTTTGTGCTATTTAAAATTATTGGTTGGAAAAGTCAACTATTTGTAAGTAGAGGGTTAGTTTCCAAAGCACTGCAGAGCCTCTGAACATGTACTCCACTACTTTAGTCAATCATAACAGCCAGCTTTTTGCTCAGAGTAATAAGCCACCATGAGTTCTGTTCAGGAAATTTGTGAACAGAGAAACACTGTTAAAAAGGCATTTTTTACTCAGCTGGTATCTATCAAAATTATACACTCCAGAGTGTGAAATGATTGCTCCTGTTGCTGGAATATTAGCTTTATTACATTACCAGTGCTAATGTGTGAATTCCAAAATCATTGATTTCTACTTCATTCTTTCTAGTCATTCCCAGAGTGATACTGTAGTATCAAGTTCCCATTGAGACTATACTGTACCGTACAGTAGGTTGGGAGCATAAGGACTTGATATCCCATATTAAATATTCTGGGTCTGAGGTTGCATTCCTCAGGGAGAATCCCCATGGGTTTCAATAAGATTCTGCAGTTGTTTAGAAGCTGCATTATAGGTCTTCACAATATTGTAGGACATAGCATTTATACAACTCCAGCACTCTATGCAACCCTCGTTAGAACTGACATCTATTCAGGACATTGATTACTCTTTGCCTTGGAAGTTACATTCTTCAGGTCTACCCCACCATCCTTTCATCTGTAGCACAGACAAAAGATTGAGGGGAGAAACACATTTAGGTCTGATTACTGAACCTGGTAATCCTCTGTCTTACATCCATGTATATCAGCAGTATTACCACTAACGTCAATGAAGTAAAGCGTGTAAAAGGAGATCTAGCTCAACAGGTATTTTTAATCAGTTCAATGGTAAAGTGATATTCTCAAATCCTAATGATAAAATGATATTCACAAATCCCAAGCCAAGACTAAAGTCAATTAATTGTTGTCAATGGCTATCATGGAGGTGATAATAATATTCCTGTATCCTTTGCTTGAGATGTTAAGCAAAGCTTTTCTCATTACATCAAGTAATTCAGTTCTTACTGCTATGAGCCAGGTCAATGGGCCCCCAAATATTATCTTGCCCTATGTGCTGCAGAGGTGCTGGAAGGGGGCCAAATTCTGGAGATGAATGGCCAGCAAATTCAGCAGAGGCAGTTTCTATGCCAGGCCCCCTGTGTAGAGGGCAGAGAGGGGGTATGGCTGAATAGAGCTCTGCTGACCTGATCTTTCTTGCTGGGTTAGGCTGGTGCAGAATCAGGACTCCACAACTGGCTCACAGGCAGGGTCCCTCTGCCCTGCACCAAGAAGAGCCCAGATTCATGAAAGAATTTATCAAAATGGGGGCTGAGTGTGGATTAGAGGGATATTTTACCTCTTCAGAGTCCTCTGGCTTTATCTACATGCAGCTACTAGAAGAAATCCCAATGCCTTAATGAAACAATACACACTGCCTTTTGCTTATTTGCAGACCCCTGGATAGAGATGATAATTTCAGCCTGCCTGGGAAGTATAAGTAAGGCCCATAGCTACTACAGTTATGAGAAAAGATTATGGGTTTACTCAAAGTTTCCCTATTCTGTAGTTAGTTGTAGGATAGAGAATATTTTAGATGGACAGTTGCATTGGTCTTCGGTTCTTGTTTCCTTAAGCTGTTTCTGCTGCTCAAGATACCAGTCATTTAAGAGGCTGTATTCAGGTCCTAACTGGGAGGATGTGCTTCAGTTACAAAAATGTCCTCAGGACAAAATATCTATTGTTCATACAATTTATATACTAGGGAGCTAGGCAACAGAAATAATAAAGGACACTAACCCAGTAAAAAAGTGCCTTTATCAGTTAACAATGGGGTGAAATCACCATAATTTTAAGGGGTGCATATCTCCATGTTACTACTTTATTAATCACAGAAAATAAATTTCAGAGGCTCTTTAAGTACCCCATAGCACAATCCCTCAGTCAAACTATTTGGGATAACAAAATCAGACTGGAGATCGCAGAAGAATGGTGGTGCTATATGTTACTATACATTTCTGGGATGGGTCAAAAATAGAATGGTACTAGTCTCTTTGGGGATAGTTCTTCTTTCAGTCTTAGACAAACTTATAAATTGCAGACCACAAATAAGAATTACTGCTTCATAGATTTTTGAGATATTATTCATGGAAATGAGCAAAAAGTTCTCAATATGAGGTAAAAATGATAAAAAATGATATTTTTGTGTTTAGAAAATATATGTACCTCCAAACGTGACACTTCAATCAGTGAACACAGTCAAATTTCACATATTAAACTGACTTGGCCATGTAAGTACCTGAATGTGGAAACACTCCAAGGAGAATTCAGGTGCTGAAGGAAGTTGTGTTGGTGATGCAGTAGGTCCCCAAGTCAGCCCTGAATCAAGTCTCCCATACAGTGAGTGACAGGGGACAGTGTGAAAAGATGTTAAGTGATTTAAAACTGAGTTACCAGGAATTTACAGTTAAAGATTTTCACTGGTACCAAGGTGTTAAAGTTGATATCCCAGCTTCATTCCAACAGTTAGCAAAATTAATCCTGCAATTTAAATTGGCTAGAGTGGTGTTCTTATCCTAAACTACGGCATGTAGCACTTCTGTGTGCTGTTAATCTGCAGCATTCCATCACAGCTTATCCTGCTCATCCACGTGGATGACCTGATCTTTGAATGAACAGTTTGTGAACTGATTTGGGGTGCTTGGGTCTGCAAGTTGCTATATTAACACAAGCTTGCCTTCATATATCAAACATAAGGCACTTTGTAAAGACTATCATTTTTCCGTGTGCAAATACTTGAAAAGCAAAAATCATGAGTGTCATGCCTCTAGTTACTACATTGCAAGGACCCTGCGTCACTTTTCTGTCATCCTAGAGATGGCACTTCCAGCAACATTGTAACCTTTAATACCAAGTGCACTTTCCCCCAGGTCAATATTGAGAAAAATGGCTAGCATCTGTTGAGTTATATCACCACTTCAACAGCTTCCTGATTTTCTTCATAAGTCTCTGGTCCAAGTACTGATCCATACTGAACGTCCTTAATTCATTAGTTCTGGTCCAATCATAGTTCAAAGTAGTATGGCTAGAGGCATTTAGGAATGCAAATTACCCACTGAACTTTTAGTGAAAGTAAGACGAAATCAGTCAAAACAAGCACCCGGGGAAAACTAATTTGAATTGAAATGTGGGTTCAAACAACAAATTGTAGCCAAACTTTATAATGCTTGGAGTTCACACACATCTGTGAGTTTATTTGTTAATCCAAGGGCAACATTATCGAAACATCAAACTAAGCAGCTGGTGTGCTCTTCCCTTCCGGCATTTAATGTCACTTCTTCCAGCCACAAAGATTCAGCTAAGAGAAAGCAGCTGTGAAGAGCTTTCAGATGAGAAACAGTGTTGCTTTAATCATCCCATCAGTGCTTCATAATACTCCAGTTAAGTCACATCAAGATAGGGTAACCAGACGTCCCGATAAAATCAAAACACAAACGTTGTTTGTCCAGCGTCCTGACCAATGTATGGTTGGGACGCCATCTGTCCTGAGATTTTGCTTCGGCCGCACTCAGGCTTTTTTTTTTTTGCTTGGGGTAGCAAAAAACCTAGAGCCAGCCCTTGTGCGGGGGTGAGCCTGTGGCTTTCCCCCACCATGTGTCCCGATAGTTTGTTCTTGTCATGTGGTCACCCTACATCAAGATCATATTGGTGCAATATTAACAGGTATTGTAAGTATAAACTGGCATGCTAGCCTAGAAAACACCTACAAACACACCAATCAAGAGGTCCTTACTGGGCTGGTAAATTACAAAGTTCAGCAAAGTAATGCAAATATTTCTTAAGAAGATCAGTACAAGCAGAGCTGAATGAGTTTTGGTGCTTTCAGTTTGGAGGTGGCTTGTCTGAATGCTTCCCTTGTACCCTTGAGTTCTGCCTTAATTTCCTGATTGCAATGAACTCCAAACATCAAAGTGAAACTCAGTAAAGTTTATTTTACATTGAGAATATCAGTTGGCCCAGGTTTGCTTAAAGGAATCACAAAGTTCTTAGTAAACCTGTCACGAGAGTTTTGAGTTTTAATGAAACCGGGCAAGCTTCACGTTCTTTTGGGATTCATCACTGAAATGATGTGCAATTTTAATAGTGAGAAGGCAGGCACAGATGGTATTCACTCTTTAAAATATACTGAGCCAGATGCTAAGCTTGTGCAAACTAGTGGAGCTCCATTTAAATCAGTGGAATCTATGCCAAATAAAGCCAACTGATGAAATACACGACTCTAGATACAATGTTTGTATGGTACAGTGAGACAATAGTACTTAATATTTTACAGACTTCCCCCACCCCAGTTTTCAGAGCACCAGATGGACGTCAATTGTCACAACATGCCTGTGTGGTAGGTAAGAAATATTCTAATTTTACAGACTTAAAACATGTTAAATGAATTGTCCAAGGTGAACCATGAGAACTGGGATTACAACTAAAGAGCTTCACAGACCTGGGCTAAATCCAGTAGAACTCTACTTCTAAATAGTGTAGGAAGGTCCCAATACCGCTGCACATATAGTAAGAGGGATCAAGGTACTGCACACCATGAGCCAAATTCAGGATTGACAGGGTGGTATAAGAATCGTACTCTGATCATGTAGTCTGACCTCCTGTATAGCACAGGCCAGAGAACTTCCTCAAAATAATTCCCATTTGAATTACAGCACGTCTTTTAGAAAAATATCCAATCTTGTTTTAAAAATTGCCAGTGATGGAGAATGTACCATGACCCTTGGTAAATTATTCCAATGGTTAATTACGCTTACTATTAAAAATGTAGACCTCATTTCCAGTCTAGCTTCAGCTTGCAACCGTTGGATCATGTTAGATCTTTGTCTACTAGACTGAAGAATCTATCATCAAATATTTGTTCTCCATGTGGGTATTTACAGACTGTGATCAAGTCACCCCTTAACCTTCTCTTTGTTAGACTGAAGGAACTCTATTTAGTTTATCTCTATACGGCATGCCTTCCAATCCTTTAATCCTTCTTGTGGCTCTTCTTTGAACCCTCTCCAAATCAGCAACTTCCTTATTGAATTGTGGACATCAGAGCTGAACATAGTATGCACACCAGTGCCAAATACAGAGGTAAAACAAGTTCTCTATTCCTATTCAAGATTCCCCTATTTATGTATCCAAGGATTGCATTAGCCCTTTGGTCACAGTGTCACACTGGTTTCAGAGTAGCAGCCGTGTTAGTCTGTATTCGCAAAAAAGAAAAGGAGTACTCGTGGCACCTTAGAGACTAACATATTTATTTGAGCATAAGCTTTCGTGAGCTACAGCTCACTTCATCAGATGGGAGCTCATGTTCAGTTGACCCCCAAGTCTCTTTCAGAGTCATTGCTTCCCACGATAGAGTCCCCCATCCTACATTCTTTGTTCCTATATGTATATATTTACATATGTTCATATTAAAACACGTCGTTTGCTTTTGCCCAGCTTACCATGCAATCCAGATCACGCTGTATCAGTGACCTGTCCTTTTAATTAACACTCCCCTAATTTTTGTGCTGTCTGCAAATTTTATCAGTGATGATTTTATGTTTACTTCCAGGTCATTGATAACAAAATTTAAATAGCAAAGAGCCAAGAACCAAGCCCTCAGGGACCACAGTAGAAACATACCCGCTTGATGATTCATCATTTACAATTACATGTTGAGACCTATCAGAGCCAGTTTTTAATCTGTTTAATGTGTGCCATGTTAATTTTGTATTGTTCAAATTTTAATCCAAACATCGTGTGGTACCTGGTCAAATGGTTTACAGAAGTCTAAATAAATTACATCAACACTATTACCTTTAGCAACCAAACTTGTACTCACACACACAAAAATCAAGTTACTGTAGTTTGACAAGACCTTTTTTCCATTAACACATGTTGATTGGTGTCACCAGACTGGCTGCCTCCTGAGCATACCCTCAGGCCTGAGGTGATGCTACAGGCAGTCAGCTTCAATTTCTCCCTTAAGGGGCTTCTTTTCAAAAAAACATTTGTCCATTCCCTCCCTTCTTTGGTCCTGGCTTTACTAAATTAACAGATATTCACACTAAAGTTTTCAATTCCATCCATTTCCCCAGACCTTTCCTGCCTGTTGTCTCAGTCCCCAAGTTTCTCTGCTGGAGCCTACTCACTCCCAGCAGCCTCTGAATTTCATTCTGGCCTAAGACCCAAGTTTCTCCATCAGAGGCTGCTTGCTTTAGGCAGCTTTTGTACTCCCTGAGAACTCCCTCTCTCTCTGTGCAGGATCAGCAGCCCCGTTTCTTCCTGCTGCTCTTATACGGGAATTAGGTGATTCCTACTCAGGTGTGCCTCCTTAGTAATAAAGGTTGGCTGGCCCCAGGCCTCCAATCCTTAAGAGGAAAGCCACTCTGTTGCAACTGGCAATTATATACCCTTTAGACAGCAGTATAGTAGGTTTAAGTTATACAACGTTTATTCAGCCTAATGGGATAGAGTGCACCAAGAAATAACACATATCTGAATCATGAAATATTTTGGACCTATCAAACACTAACACTGACCCAGGCTTACTACAATCAGCTTCTGGCAAGCATCAACTGGAGTTAGGGGAGGAATGGAACAGTCAGTGTAATGATGATATCCCTACAAAATTTTAGAAGTAAGGGTTGTATGATGATTGAATTTTGCCTCTGCACAAGATGAATTACTGGATTTTATTTTCTGTTTGTGAAAGGTGGCTTTTTCACCAACAGAAGTTGGTCCAATAAAAGATATGGTCTCATCCACCTTGTCACTTTAATATCCTGGGACCAACACATCTAACACAACACTCCAAATGACAGATTTTATTTTCACAACTGAGATTTTTTTGGATGTATACAGGGTCAAGGGCTACAACCTGTTGAGATTTGTCTTGATGATGACAATGATGATAAAGGGCCAAGACATGCTTCCTTAGACCAGTCAAATCAGACAGACAATCTACTTCCTAACTAGCACTCCTCACAAGGCCGAGAGCTTGGACAGATCAGATAAAGCACCCAAAAGCTTGACTGCTTATCTGAGTTATCCAAACCTCTGAAGTTTATCAGACTGAACTAGAAATCCTTGGGGCGTACATGCATACCCATGATGTTTGCAATACTTCCTGTTTCTGATCAGGCTGAAAGTATTCTGAAATGTGAGACATTTGGATATTTCTGATTTAGTCTTGGGACTAGGACAGAATGACAAAATAATATAGTGTCACTGAGCTTCAAACCTCAAAGACTCAGTTGAAGTTTGAGGTAAATGTTTGGGAGGTTCTTAAGCGATGGGGCCAATCATATGTGAACACCTCAAACTTTTAAGAAAGGGATTCAAAATTCAAACCTACATGCATCTAAGTTTTTGTCCCAGCTGGCCTTCATTAATATAACAGACCAAACAAAAACTTTGACTTCTGTGAACAAGCCTGAGCTTTGGGGTGTTTGCAGTCCAGACCTGCAGTTCTGGCCCATCACTACTTTATTTCTTTCTAGCTGGCTTAGGCCCTCCCCAAGTCCTTACTGACCATTCAGAAATGATTGAACTGAACTGACTTTCATTCATGTTGTGAGGTGGGAAGAACCACTTGTGTGTGTTAATACGTCATATGATGAGTTCCATTCAGGTGTAAGAGCTAAACCCTCTAGAAAAAGAGCCAAAGTGCTGGCACAGTCTCTCAGAGAGTTCATGGAAGGTCCTAGTTTGTAGCAAAACAAAAAAAAAATCTTGCCAAGAGAAGTGGGTTAAACACTTGCAAAGTATATACTAATAGTTTTGAATATATGAACAGCTCTTTTCATTCTCCCACAAACTGGGCCCTGGGACGCAAACTAAAAGGAGAAAGAAAGTCTGGTTTTGTTTAAGTTATTCATTGTTTGCCAGCCATATTTTTACATATGAGAAAAAGGGGATTTTTCTTTTTCAATTAGAAATCCATGTGTATGCATGTGACTATGCTGGGGCTCTTAGTTGTCCTGTCAAGCAGCTGTCTGTATGTATTCTACCCTAATGGGCATCCCATTCTAGCTGGGAAGTAACTCTGGTACTAGCATTTTTAACTGTAATCTCCTTTTTCCTTTCCCCCTTTCTCACTGTGACCACTGAAATCTGTGTGATCACACTGATCATATGCATGTCATAGCAGATCCACCCTGGGGCTCCTTGCACATCAGCAGTGTGCCTAAGGCATTATGACCAGAAACTGAACATCATTAGAAGTTATCCACCTAGTTGGTAAAATGTTACTTCACTATTTTCCTTCTAAGTGTCGTTTCCACACTTGATGTGACAGCCCAATCTCCCCAGCTACTCACTGTCAGCTACCGTTTTCTGTCTTGCAGTGACTCACATACATTTGCAAAAAGAAAAGGAGTACTTATGGCACCTTAGAGACTAACCAATTTATTTGAGCATAAGCTTTCGTGAGCTACAGATCACTTCATCGGATGCATACTGTGGAAAGTTTAGAAGATCTTATTATATACACACAAAGCATGAAAAAAATACCTCCTCCCACCCCACTCTCCTGCTGGTAATAGCTTATCTAAAGTGATCACTCTCCTTACAATGTGTATGATAATCAAGTTGGGCCATTTCCAGCACAAATCCAGGTTTTCTCACCCCCACCCCCCACACACAAACTCACTCTCCTGCTGGTAATAGCTTATCTAAAGTGACCACTCTCCTTACAATGTGTATGATAATCAAGGTGGGCCATACTTTCCACAGTATGCATCCGATGAAGTGAGCTGTAGCTCACGAAAACTTATGCTCAAATAAATTGGTTAGTCTCTAAGGTGCCACAAGTACTCCTTTTCTTTTTGCGAATACAGACTAACACGGCTGTTACTCTGAAATGGGAAATAGGTTATCTTGCATAATGACTTAGCCACTCCCAGTCTCTATTCAAGCCTAAGTTAATTGTATCCAATTTGCAAATGAATTCCAATTCAACAGTTTCTCGCTGGAGTCTGGATTTGAAATTTTCCAGAAATTCAAATTTGAAATTTGAAACTGTCCAGTCCTTGCCTACAGCCTGGTCCAGTCCACACAAGAGATCCACTTCCTGGACACTACAGTGCTAATAAACGATGGTCACATAAACACCACCCTATACCGGAAACCTACTGACCGCTATTCCTACCTACATGCCTCCAGCTTTCACCCTGACCACACCACACGATCCATCGTCTACAGTCAAGCTCTGCGATACAACCACATTTGCTCCAACCCCTCAGACAGAGACAAACACCTACAAGATCTCTATCAAGCATTCTTACCCACCTGCGGAAGTGAAGAAACAGATTGATAGAGCCAGAAGAGTTCCCAGAAGTCACCTACTACAGGACAGGCCTAAAAAAGAAAATAACAGAACGCCACTAGCCGTCACCTTCAGCCCCCAACTAAAACCCCTCCAACGCATTATTAAGGATCTACAACCTATCCTGAAGGATGACCCAACACTCTCACAAATCTTGGGAGATAGGCCAGTCCTTGCCTACAGACAGCCCCCCAACCTGAAGCAAATACTCACCAGCAACCACATACTGCACAACAGAACCACTAACCCAGGAACCTATCCTTGCAACAAAGCCTGTTGCCAACTGTGCCCACATATCTATTTAGGGGACACCATCACAGGGCCTAATAACATCAGCCACACTATCAGAGGCTCGTTCACCTGCACATCCACCAATGTGATATATGCCATCATGTGCCAGCAATGCCCCTCTGCCATGTACATTGGTCAAACTGGACAGTCTCTACGTAAAAGAATAAATGGACACAAATCAGATGTCAAGAATTATAACATTCATAAACCAGTCGGAGAACATTTCAATCTCTCTGGTCACGCGATTAAAGACATGAAAGTTGCAATATTACAACAAAAACACTTCAAATTCAGACTCCAGCGAGAAACTGTTGAATTGGAATTCATTTGCAAATTGGATACAATTAACTTAGGCTTGAATAGAGACTGGGAGTGGCTAAGTCATTATGCAAGGTAACCTATTTCCCCTTGTTTTTTCCTACCCCTCCTCCCCCCCCCCCCCCGACACTCTTGTTAAACCCTGGATTTGTGCTGGAAATGGCCCACCTTGATTATCATGCACACTGTAAGGAGAGTGATCACTTTAGATAAGCTATTACCAGCAGGAGAGTGGGGTGGGGGGAGGTATTTTTTCATGCTTTGTGTGTATAAAAAGATCTTCTACACTTTCCACAGTATGCACCCAATGAAGTGAGCTGTAGCTCATGGAAGTTATGCTCAAATAAATTGGTTAGTCTCTAAGGTGCCACAAGTACTTCTTTTCTTTTTGCGAATACAGACTAACATGGCTGTTACTCTGAAACCTCATATACATTCGGTCTGCTAAATGCACACCTTTATTAGTGTTAAAACGTATGCTTACTATATCTATGCAACATGGGCGAAGTACAGTTGCTAGAGGAACCTTAATTTCTTCCCAAAACTTGGATTTAAATATGTGAACTTTAATGATGCATCATTATTTTATGTAATCATTTGATGCCCCGAGTCGGGTGATTGGAGATGCTGTGCTGTTGAATGTGCTGTCTTTCAGATGTGATTTAAAGCCAAGGCCTTGTGGACATTATAGATCTGTTGGCACTTACTGAAAAGTAAGCATATTAGCTTTGCTGTCTGCCCAAATTCCCACCTGGATAATTGCTCTGCTTGCTGTATATAAAAGTCACCAGCAGATTTACTGGATGTGATAGTCTTTGCTTCCTGTGCTCAGCTGTCTGTTATGTTCCGGCACACATTTTTTCTAGGTGTCCAGAAGGCATATCATGAGCCAATACATCAACAAAGCAAAGCCAAGCCAGTCAGCTGCAGTATGCTGCTGCCTCTAAATAAATTCAACCCATAAATAGGAAACAGTATTGTTGTTAATAATTGAATTGGATGTTTCCATCTTCTTGGAGAAAACAGGGAAAGCATAAAGACAACTAGAATTTAGATTACAGATACACCTTAAATGATGCATATCTGGGTTTCTGTAGTGTGGAACAGGAACAGAATGTTAAGTGTTACACCCAATCTTCTGGAAGTTGGCATTTTCTATTACTCAGCAATTCTTTTCAGCAGGCCCAGCTCTACAGTTTTTGCCACCCCAAGCAGTGAAAAAACCTGCGCAGACGGCAAAAGGGAGAAGCTGCTGCCGATTTGCTGCCGCGGCCGACGGGACAGAGGGGTTGCCGCCGAATTGCCGCTGCCACAGAAACACCTGCTTGGAACGCTGGTGCCTGGAGCAGGCTCTGCTCTTCATGGATATTTCTACAGGCTCCCCAAAACTCATATGCTTAGCTGAAGTTTTTTGATGGTCTTCCTCACTGTTCTTTGGTTATCATTCTACTCCCAGCAAAAACATTCACCATAAGGAAAAAAAATTCTGATTCAGTATAAGATTTTCAGAGACCAATGCTACACACTTCAGAAGACAAGACCCATCTTATGCATAGCAATTCCATATCCTACCATAAGGAAAGTGTTAGAGTAAATTTTGCTAATTATTTTTGAAGTCACTAGTTTTTTGGGTGCCTTTGCTTTTTGTGGATGCCTAACTTCAGACACCTTAAAAGGACCCGATTCTCAGAAAGAATGTTTTTGGGTCTGTTTAGGATTTTTAGCTCCCAATCTCTGGATTCCACTAGATATCTAAAATGTTGTAATACAGAAGGATTGACATGGAGTCAGCAGATTGCAAGAAAGCGACATAGATGCACAGATTTGAGGGGTGTGTGTGTGTGTTCTGGGGGAGGAGGTGTGGAGAATAAAGCACAGTCTCAGTTAATACCAACATATACAAAATGAGAAAATTTGGTGCAGAACCTATCTCCAGAATTTTGTTCTTCTGACTTCATTAAAATATCTAGAACTTGGTCTTCTTGATTTTATACTAGAAGAAGAAATAAATCGAACTGTACTGGTATTTCCCACTCTTGTGGGAAAAGGTTCCCATCATGACCTTCTCTTAAAGAGATACTCACTTCTTTCCAGCAATAGTTCACTTAGATTTCCCCTTCAAAAACTGAAAGATGAGAGAACAGACTTATGCTGGCCAATGGTTCGATGAGCAAAGAAAATAATGTAGGGCATTAGAAACAATGGCTAATGTAATACTGTCAACCTTTGAGAGCATCTTATCACAAGAATCACACATTTAACAGTTAAGAATATTTTTCATTAAATAAAAACTTGCTCCAAACATAGTGCCTTTCAACTTTTTGCATGACACTGTCTGAATTTTAGCCTTCTTGTCAATTAGAAAATATGGGTGAATGTCTAAGACGTCCTTTGATTAACAGCTTAGCTTATTTTAGTCTACCGCTATTTTTAAAGCTTCTGGAATCACTTGGCTCTTCACAAAAATATTGGTTAGAACAGAAACAAACCAGATAAATTTGCTGACACATGCCTTCCAATCTGCCTTTGATTTGATAAATAAAGCAGAGCTTAATATTGACCAGCATATTTTTTGCATCTGTAGACTAGATACTGTACAGACGCTACTAGTTTGCAGTTTCCAAATGATGGGCCATACTATATGTTGTTCTTGATATGTGCATGCAGCTATGATTTGTCACTAGAGACTAGATGGCATCAGTGAATGCACAAAGTATATAATATGCCAGTCCAATACAATACCTATCTTTTATTTACATATGCAAAAAAGTATTAATAATAATAATAAAGATGAGCAGCATGGCTAGACTTTCAAAAGATGTATTCTCATTATAAGAAAGGGGGAATTGGCTGGCAGGATTCTCTCTGTGACTGCGACTCTAGAACTTGCATCGTGCCTTGGTCCGAAAAAGTCTGAATTTGGTGACGTTCTGGGTATGCTACAAAAGACATCCCTTTCATAGGGTGTATAGAGAGGGTGAGGGGAGAGGGTGAGGGTATGCTTCCTGTAATGATAAGGGGATAGAGAGACATTTCTCTAGGTGTCTAGCTAGCAGTTGGAGTCCTGTGAAATGACTAATTTAAAACTGCTGGATTTTATTGTGTTAATGTTAAGGCACCTAGAGCCTTGAATAGGAGTTTTATATTTTAAATCTAAATAAACAAGAGCTCAGATTCTGAAGTGCTCATCACCCACAACTGGAGCCAGATTTTCAACAGAACTTAATATCCAATGTGCTGGGCTCTTCTGAAAGTCTAATAATTTATTTTTGGTGTTTAAATGAGTGCTGAGGTCTTTTGAAAATTCTGACCTACTTGGTCCTCATTGGTTGGTGCAGCATACATTAAAGCATGTTTTAATATTTCTTTCAGGGCTTTCCTAGAACAAAGCTATTAAAACAATGTTAGATTGGTTTTTTTCTCTGAGGAAATCAGACAAAATGTCAATCAAAACTGTTAATTACTAACCCCAAAACCCACTAATTGACTGCACAGGTTTTAATTTTATGATATAGTGTTATCCTTATGAGAGCTATTCAGGCTGAAGTTTGAGAACAACAGCTTACTGAACATGAAAGCTACTTCCAAATCACAACAGATGCTATACTCCATTCTGATCTCATTTACTCCAATATACACCAGGAGTAACTCCAAGAAAGTGGGTGAACTTTACCAATCTAAGGAGGAACAGAATCAGGGCCGTTGTTGGGGACTTTGCAGGCAGCTATCACTACAGCTGTCTTTGACCATAAGAAATGGTCTTCAGGGGTTAAACATTCAGCCTGTCTGCAATTCACTAGCTGCAAGAGCCCATCGCAAAAGTATCCTGAAAATGATTACATGGAATTACCATAGCATCCCCTCTTACTCTGCGTATAAAAGTCTCAAAAGGACCTGTGACAGCAAGGAACATAGTGCCCAATCATTAGCCTTCTTATGTGGGAATGCAGTGTTGCCAACTCTTTTATCATTTTATTGCAAGTGTCCCTGATCTATGATGTTGTTCTTCAAACCCTGGAGCCTAGAACCATGTACGTGTGTTCTGATTTTTTAAAGGATGTTCCTAGCCCTCATGATTTCAGAGGAAAGCTTGAAAACACAATCCACGTGCACCCTTAGAGGTTCCAAGGCCTAGTAAAAATAACCCTAAATTTATTATTGTTAATCTCATTTTTAACCCATTCTCATGATTTTGTGGGACTGACTCATGATTTTCGAATGCTCAAGGCTGGGAGTATTGCAGTCAAATGTAGTAGACATATCATTAATCTGCGAAGATGGGAGTGTACAGTCTTCCTACACAAAGCTTTGGCATTCATGTGTGTTAATGCTAAAAAGAGTGATGGGCCCCTGATCTGCAAAGTTGAGATCTGGATACAAGCTGTCATGAAGTGTGGGGTGAATGTGAAATGCTTAGATCTGAGGATGTGTGGCTTTAACCTGTTATGGAGAGTGCAGCCAGCTGCAAAGTTTGAAGCTAGATTCTTCCAAAATTTGGAGGATGAGAGCATGTTGATGTCTAATTTAGGATCAGGCCCATCTCTCTTTGAAAGCTGTTTACATTTTAAAAATAGAATGGAAGAGCCAAACTGGCCTAGAACTAAATCAAGACTGCAGTTCCTTTCAGTGATGTAAATAGTCTGCTTAAAGGGGCCAGTCCCATCCTGGGAATACAGAGGTTCCCTTGCCTCCAAGAGGATAACAGAATGCCAGTGGACTACACAGGCAAATGACCACATTTAATGAACCAAGACACAAGCTCAGCTGAGACGGTGTCACCAACTATTCTGCAAGCAGGTGCATGAAAATGGTGGTGAGAAGGTCTGTATCTAACTCACTAATATACTTTCAGGTATATCTCATTCAGGCTTTCCTCCTCTTCCCTACTTACACAATTTTGGAAACATTTAAGGCAACTGATTATCTTTGTCTAGAAAGCCATGAATAGCTTTACGTCAAGGAGAAGGTGTACAACAGCCTCCTAAGACAACAGTGATGAGTTAGTATCTCAATTGCCTAAAGGCAGAATGAGCTTTGGTGCATTTTGCTACCTTGCAGTCATGTTAATACATCTAGATTCTTAGCATCTACAGGATCAGAAACCTACAAGTGCTTGAAGCTGAAACAGGACTCCTAGATGTAATTTCTCTGGCAGACAATACCCTTAGGTATGTCATTGCACACCATTTTGTAAATGGTTGCTGTATTCTATTACAGAGGTAGCTGTAATTCAGTATCTGGTGAAAGAACTCCCTTAGATACACAGAGCGATGTTTCACATACAGAAAGAACCTTAAAACTCTCGGATGAAAAGTTCTATAGAAACAAAAACGTGCTGCAAGCAATGCATGGTATATCTTTACTGAAAACTCTGATGTATTGCATGATGTGAATGAAGCCCAAAGCCCATTTCTGACTTAATTAATTCTACAAGTACATTTAAAGAAACAGTTAATAAGCCATATGTGAAAAGGCTGCTTCACACAGTGATGATTTTGACTGATGTGTAGAGATGTGCTCTGAGGTAGAAGATTTCTCCAGTTTGTAAGTTCACAATAATAAAATTCATGCCTGTTTCATGTCAGCAACAACTGAAATGACATGGGGATAACAAGTGGCAGCTTTAATTGCAGCTCAGTCATTTCATTTCAGCTAGCTACATGTTGGCTCTTACTGCCCTGGGTTATACTGCAGGGTGACCCCAACGCACCCACAGTCCCAGATCTTCCTCCAGAAATGTACGTCCTCTACTGGCCAGCCCTTTCTGGACAGTACAAATGTATTAAGTCTGTTATTCCTTTAAGGGAATAATATACCAGCTTATTACCTTACACAGAGTACCAAGACACTCCAATTTAAACACACTGGATTAGATAAAAAGAGTAAAACAAGTTTATTTTACTGTCTACAAAAAGACAGATTTTAAGTGAGTATAAGTAATGAGGCATGGAGGTCAGAAATGGTTACAAGAAAAATAAAGATTAAATATTTACTTATATCTACTTAAACTATCTTCATTGCAAAGCAAACTTTCTTACCACATGCTCCAGCACATTACTGACCAAACTTTCAGGTCAGGATCCTCCCCCGCCCTGAGTCCAACAGCTGTTTACCTTTGTTGTCTTAGGCACAGTTCAAGAGACAGGGAGAGAGACGAGGGTGTCTTAGGGTGCCTGTCCCTTCAGTGCCATCCACACTTTAAGAAGCATTTCCAGCTGGGAGCAAGGTGACTCAGCCTGGTGAAGAAAGGAAACTCCATGCTGTATCTTTGCTAAAATGTAGGTTTTTGTCCCTATCCCTTTCCTTTCCAAAGAATGGCCACTTAGCAGGTAATAGTCTATCAGCTTTGTTGACACCTGGCAGAAGCATCAGCTTACCCTTTGTCTCTGAGGAACAGGTTTAGTCTCTCCCCAGACTTATCTGGAAAACATACTTCAGTCATGATGTCAGTTTATGTTCATAACTTTCCATATAATGTTGCTATGTGCATTTTGCCATGATATTATTGATCAGCAAGTTGTGAGGTATCATTTAAAAATTCATAAGGCATACCTCATACAAACATTATTACAACAGAATGTAGAGTGTGAACATGGGGTATATTGTATCACAATAGCATGACCCCCAACTCTTTCTGCTATGGTGATAAACAGTCTGGGAGATTTTCTGATTATTGTTCTTTGCAGGTAAAAGGATAAAGCCCATAGTACACTGAGGGAATGAAACCTTCTTTCTTCTGAGGATGCGGTGATTTTGGAATGAACACCAGTGATTGAATCGACTGTTTCAGGTGACAAACTGAAACTACTTTAGGGTGAATTTATGGTGTACACGCAGTGAAACCTTGTCTTTATAATGAGAGTTTTCAGAGTAGCAGCCGTGTTAGTCTGTATTCGCAAAAAGAAAAGGAGTACTTGTGGCATCTTAGAGACTAACCAATTTATTTGAGCATAAGCTTTCATGATGAAGTGAGCTGTAGCTCACGAAAGCTTATGCTCAGATAAATTTGTTAGTCTCTAAGGTGCCACAAGTACTCCTTTTCTTGTCTTTATAGAATATGGTGTAAGGAGGATTTGCCATCAGCTTTCCCAACTCACCTACTTTCTTGGCTGATGTGATGGCTACCAGGAATGAAACCTTCATGGATAGTAGGAACATGGAACAGGAGCTAATGGTTTGAAGAGAAGCTTAGTGAGCCCAGAAAGAACAAGATTCAAGTCCCATTGAGGAGTAGGCTTTTTTTTACCGGTAGAAAGGTTTTGATTAGTTTTTTTTCCAGAAGCTGCTAGTCAACAGATGAGCAAAGATTGAATAACCATGTGAAGGTGAAGATGGTTGGTATGCACTAATTGCTGCCAGGTGGCCCTAGAAAGACCTGCTGTTTTTAAAGACAGACAATAAACTAAAATGAAAAGGAGTATCTGCAGCTTTGGAGGAGATAAATCTTTGCTGTGCACAGACCGAGAAATGCCTCCATTTGGCTAACTAACATCTTCTAGTGGATTCCTTTCTACTATTGGTAAGGATGCTTTGTACACCTTCATACCATGACCATTCTGAGGTTGAGGACCATCCAAAAACTACACACTCAGATGGAATAGTTGGGATGTTTGAGTCTGCCCTTGTCCTGGGTTAGGAGATCCGAAAAGGTCTGAATGATGATCGGAGGTCAATATGACATGTGTAGGAGGCTCAGCAGCCAAAATTGCCTGGGCCAATCTGGGCAAATAAGGATGACTTGCACCCTGTCCTGACAAATTTTCCCTAAGACCTGAGACAGGAATGGTAATGGAAGGAAGGCATAGTTCAGATGGTCTGACCATGGAATAAAGTAGAGCATCACCCAAAAGTGTCATCCTAGGGCTCTTCTGGAGCAGAATATACTTCATTTTCCATACATCAGAGAGCCAAACAGTTGTCTTGTGGGGTCCTTCCTACAGTAAAAACATTGTTCACTACAAAGTCATGTAACTCCCACTTGTGGTCAATAGTGAAATGCCTGCTGAGGAGATTCACAAGCATGTTCTGGCTCCCTGGAAGGTAAACTGCCAACAGGATAATTTGATTGCTGATGCACCAATTCCACAGAACGACCACTTCTACTCACAGGGTGATGGATCTCACTCCTCCCTGTTTGTTGACACAAAAGAGTCATCATATTGTCTCTCCGTTTGGTTATGAAGGTACGGTGACCTTTAATGAAAGAGAGAAAGGTCTTGCAATTCTTTCAGACTGCCTGCATTCCAACCTATTGATGTGCATCCTGGACTCTCAAGATCTCCAAGTGTCCTGCACTGTGCAGTTGTCCAACTGAGCTCCCCAACCCAACAGTGGAGCAGATAAGCCCTTGCTGTGATTGAATTTAGGGACGCTCTGATGAAATTTAACATTTGTTTAGGGTTAAGGATAGACTTTTCCAAGATTATGCTGATTGCTAAGGAAGACAAGAGTTGAAGCACTGACAAAGTTGACCTGTAGTTCTCTCAACATGTCCTAACAACAAGAGGCCAGTTGTCAAGATAGGGGAAGACTGAATCCATGATGCCTGATGTGGGCAACTACTACAGAGAATACCTTGGTAAAGACTCTAGGAATGGTAACAGTGCACACTGTATTGAAAATGGTTGGAGACCATCATGAGCCTGTGAAAACGTTTGTGAGCAGGGTGAATGTCCATGTGAAAGTTCACATCCTTCATATTAAGAGCGGTAAACCACACATCTTTTTCTAGGGATATGATTATAGATGCTCGTATGACCATGCAAAATGTGAATTTGTGACTAAAATAGTTGAGATGGCAGAGATCAAGAATGGGTCTCCAGCTGCCCTTTTTATTGGGTATTAAGAAGTATGTTGAGTAAAAAATCTTCCCCTAGTACACAGGAGGTACCCACTGTATTGTACCTCATTGTAAGAAAGATCTACTTTGTTTAAGAATCTCCTTATGAGAATGGCCCCTGAAAGGGGGTGGGCACATGTTTTTGGAGGGGACAGGGATCGCATAGCCAGAATGGATGATATTTAACATGCACTTGTCCATTGCTATTGCACTCCAGATGTGGAAAAAGTGCTAGACTAACAGGTGCTGGCATTACTGCTTTGCAGTTCTTGAGTGCCCATCAAAAAATAATGCGTAGTGAGCTTTGGTTGGGATGATGTTGCAGCCACAGAAGGTGCAGGAAACAGGACTTCTGAGTCCTTTTCCTCTTACAGGGTGGCTCAGAAGGTCGCTGGTGTTAGAACTATCAAGTCAGTGGTGTAGCCTTGGTGTATGACTTCCTGTGAACTTTTCTTTTTGAGGCAGGTGTTATATATTCCCAGGGAGTGGGGAGTGGCTGTAGAGTGTTTCAGGATGTAAAGACTGATCTGTCTTTTGGTTGAACAGATGAGTTTAACCAAACAGTAGATCTTCCATGGTGTTCTGGACCTCCCTAGAAAACCCTGAATTGTGAACACATGATTCTCTGCACATTACAATGGCAGTAGCCACTGCCCTCGAGGATGTGTCTGCTGCATCTACCACTGATTGAAGAGTGGTCCTGGCAATCAATCACCTTGCTCTATTCTGAAAGCCTGAAATTGAGCTTTGTCCTGATGTGGGAGTTTGTCAGTAAAGTCAAAAAGTTTGGAATAGTTCAGGGTAGTCATACTTAGCCATGTAGAAGAGAAGACCTTCCTACCCAATAAGTCAAGACATTTGCCCTTGTTGTCAGCTGGAGTAGATTGAGGATGTTGCTGCCTAGATCTCTGTGTGGCAGCCTGGATAAAGGAACAGGTTAGGAGAAAAGAAATTTGACGCCATTAGCTGGAACAAAATAATGTTTCTCTGCTCTCTTAGGGGGAGGAGCACAATTGGCTGGAGTATGCCACGCTGCTCAGGCTGGCTCCAGGATGGCTTTGTTAAGAGAAAGTGTGATACAGCTGGAACCAGAGGTTTCTCAAGAGAAATCTGTAACTCCCCTGCAATCCTACGTAACAGTTCCTGCAAAAGCTTGTGGTCATCAGGAGGGGACAGAGCCATCGCTTCATCAGGAGAAGATGACTATAATCTTGTAGGTACTGGCAGAACTGCTATATCTAGCTCATACTCCTCCACTTCAGTATGATCAGGGTAAAGGTCTGGTTGTCCTGTTGGGGGGCAGGAGAGTGAAGGACCCACTCCCTAGAAGAATGAACTGACTCCGCTGGATGGTACAGGTAACCACAGTCCCCAATAAGAAAAGGAGTACTTGTGGCACCTTAGAGACTAACAAATTTATTTGAGCATAAGCTTTCATGAGCTACAGCAGGTCAAATGGAAGTCACAGAGCTAGATGTTGAGATGCAGGTTTGTCCCAAACTAGTCTGGGTCCCTTGTCCATGAAGATATGCCTCAAAGAAGGAAATAGCAGTTCATTTGGATCGTCCAGGGTCCTCTGAGGAAGAAAAGCCTGGTTCTGGATCCACCAGCAGTGCCGACAATCCTGTGGAAGGGAAGTCACGACTGGAGGATGGAATGTGAGACGGACGTCTCCCATGTCACGTCTCTCAGTGGAGTCAGGATCTCCCTCGTGAATAGGTGACCAGATGTCCTGTTTTTAAAGTGACAGTCCCATATTTAAGCCCTCCTGCAGGTGTCCTGACTTTTTCTTAAAAATGGGCAAATTGTCCGGTATTTTTTGTCTCCCCCGACCACATCAGCATTTGTGGGTCCTGCTGCTGGCCGGATCCCTTCTCACCAGCTGCCCACCCAAATGCGGTGAGTGGGAGGGGGGGGTCCAGTGGCCAATGATGGGGGGCGTGAGCAAGGCTGGTGGCGGGACGAAGATGCAGCACGCAGGGCCAGCCACTCCCCCAGCTGGTCTGTCAGTGCAGCCCCCACTGTGTGCAGGCTCTCGCCAGTGGGATCCTGTCCTGTTTCCGGCTGGCATTGGCTGCGCGCTGCAAGCTGCAGTGGCTGGTGAGTGTGGGCAGGTGCCAGCCGGTTACGTGTCACCTCTGCTGCCCACCCATTGGCCTTTTAAGTGCTCCCTGCTCGCTGTCCTCTCCTTGCTTTGCCCCATTGACCCCCGCAACCCCCGCTGCTCCTCCATATCCCCCCGAGTGGGGCGCATCCCGTTCCCAGCGCTGTGTGGAGAACCAGCCCTGCATGTGTCAAAGCCCTGCACAGTGCTGGCATGGGGAAGCCTCTCCATCCCTCAGCTAAGCTGTGGAGTGGCAGATGGGGGAAAGCCTATTCACACCCCAAACTTGCAGGCTCCACAGCAGCCCCCCGGGCAGGGGCTTAGCACCCTCTTCATCCCCCGCTTCCCCATCCTGCCCCCAGGGAACGCGGGGCTGCTCTGTCCCCTAGCCACCTTCCCCTGCTGAGCCAGCTCTCTGGCCAGGTTTGCTGAAGCCCCTGCAGTCAGGTTCCCTGGATCTTGGTGAACAATGCAGCATTAGTGCTTAACTCCTTCCTGCCTGTACTGTAGCAGGAGTCGGCTGATCATGTCAGTGGCCAGCAGTAACCTGGAGGTGTTAACACTTTTGACACTATTCAGGCAGGAAGGGACAAGCTGCTTCCAGCCACACAGTGGTGGGGGGACGGGGGGAGAAATGAGCTCTGCAAAGACATGGGCCAGGTCATCCCTTCCCCCTCTCCTCCTCCCTGGGGGCTGGAAGCAGCTCCCATCCCTTCACTCCCACACAGTGCCTAAAGGTTGCTGCTGGCCACATTCTGGTGTGAGCCCTGCCAGAAATCTGGGGGTGGGGGGGAACGGGACATGTGACCCTGGTACCAGGAGAGGCGGGACCGTCCCAGGGGCTTAGCCAGGCTTGGAGGGCGGAGAGCCCGGGCAGGAAGGGTTAGATCAGTCTGCCACATCTCCCACCACCCCCCCGTGTGAGAGAGTTGTACGGGAGTGTGTGTGTGTGTGTGTGTGTGTGTGTGTGTGACCTCTCCCCGTATGTGTGTGTGGGAAGGTAGGGGTGTGTGTGTGTCCCCTCCCCATGTGAACCCTAAAACCTTAAAGATAAGAAGATAAATAAAAAGAATCCAACTATGTAGTATTTTTAACAGGGGCTCAGTCAACTTGATGTTAAGTTTAATGTTTGTACTGCATAGTTCTGATTGATTGGCATTGAACTCGCTTGAATATGAGTAATTTTACCAGGTGTCCTATATTCAGCATAGGGAAATATGGTCACCCTACTTGTGAGGGAAGGACCTGATGGGGAAAGAGACACTGGATTCAGGAGAGCAAAAATGTCCTGAGGAGGAGCATAATACTTGGCTCTTCCTGGAGTATGAGGGATCCTGTCTGCCCACCTGTCTGTACCACAGATGTGCAAGACAGAGTCGGTATCATAGGCAGCGGAGGTTCTCACTGACTGCTTTTTATCAGTGCAGTCAGATCCTGGATTTTATGCTTAGATGGTACTGGTGTCACCGTTGTCTTTGGATTGTGTCCAGTACTGTCAGTCAGAGACCTTGACTTGTTGGCTTTCTTGTCATGCCCTTTGGATGTTCTAAATTCTCTTGGGTTGAGCCTGAAGACCTGCTTGATTTAGGCAGGGCTGAATCCCACTTCTATGAAGTGGATTTGGAGGAGGATTTACTCTCATGTTTATGAGAATCCTCCTTGTTGTCCTGACTAGACCCTGCTGAGGGATCTGTGGGTGCAGACCTCCCTGCTCCACAGTCAGATCTCATACTAGGAGGTGCACTACTTGCTGAGTCAGGATAATTGGTGTGTCTACAGCCTCATGGATTTTTCCATTAGATGCTTCTTAAGGTGAATTTCCAGACTCTCTCAGGTTTGGCTGGGGAACGAGCAGTAGATTCTGCACCTTGCTGTGATGTGGGCTTCCTTGAGACAGTAGAGGCAGTGCTGATGGAAATCATGGACCAAGAAGGAACACTGGCAGAAAGCGCAAAGTCTGGAATCCTGGGCATAATCTAGTACCTGTAATGGGGGTATGGTGATGGAGGGAAGGGGGGTTCCCGAGGATAGAGAAGCTAAACTATCTTGCTATAAAGACTTTTAAGTAAAACTATTGAACAAACTCAATTTCTAAAAACTATTTACAAATATACATATCCTGTACAGATATATGGATAAAGATGAAGCTCTGGATATTGAAGGTTCCAACCTGGGCCATGTGCCAGAAAGAAGGAACTGGAGAGGTGATCAGTCCACCCCACCCTTTATCTCCTCAATTGGAGGCATGGGGGGGGAGGGGAGAGAGAGAATGCATGCACGGATCAACAGTCACTGCTTTCAAAAATTCTCTAGCTCTGGGCCTATGTGTACACACAGTGGAATAGACATAGGGACCAGCACTTGAAGAACAACTTTCAGTTTAAAATCCAAATTTGGATTCAGAAATGTCACCACTGTGCTTCGTGGCCCCATTCTCCTAAATGGGCCAGGCTAGATCTCCTACAATATAACACCATTTCCCCTCTTGCCAAGCCACCACAGAACATCTAGGGAGTCCCTGGCAAACATGCAACCCAGACCACAGAGGAGAAAGGGAGCACGAAGCACCCTAACTACAAGTCCTGAGAGATACCATGTCAGCATTTCCAAACAAACTTTTCGGGTGTTCAGTTTTTCAGTGAAAGGTTCAATTTTCTCACAGAAAGCAGCCACTTTTTGTGAAAAATTCCATTTAGTCAAACAACCAATTTTCATTAAAACAGTTGTGATGCAAAATTTTGACCAGAACCAGTTAGGTGCAACAGCAATGTTAACGATCAGATTACACATCCTATCTATTGTGCAATGCATCAGATTAGGTATTTAAGATATTTGTAAAACTTGTCTCTGCATGGACAGGCAACAAGGATGAGGAAGTAGGCACATAATCTCCCTTCCACAGATTCACAATGCCAGTCCTATATGTTGCATTCTATTAAAGGGTGGTGCAGCAAATACATGATCCCTGTGGTCACAATACAATGCTTCCTTCCACCACCACAACCCAACCAGCCAGGTTGGATAAAAATCAATGCTTTAAAAAAAATCATCTCATTTTTTATTAGGGCTGTCTATTAATCACAGTTAACTCACATGAGTAACTCAAGAAAAGTAATCGCGATTAAAAAAATGAATTGCGATTAAACACACTTATAACAATAGAATACCAACTGAAATGTATTAAATATTTTTGGATGTTTTACTACATTTTCAATATAGATTTCAACTGCAACACAGAATACAAAATGCACAGTGCTCACTTTATATTATTTTTATTACAAATATTTGCACTGTAAAAATGATAAACAAAAGAAATAGTATTTTTTAATTCACCTCATACAAGTACTGTAGTGCAATCTCTTTATCGTGAAAGTGTAACTTACACATGCAGATTTTTTTTGGTTACATAACTGCACTCAAAAACAAAACACAGTGTAAAACTTTAGCATCTACCAGTCCACTCAGTCCTACTGCCAATCGCCAAGACAAACAAGTTTGTTTACATTGATGGGAGATATTGCTACCTGCTTATTTACGATGTCACCAGAAAGTGAGAACAGGCATTTGCATGGCACTTTTATAGCCGGTGTTGCAAGGTATTTACATGCCAGATATGCTAAACATTCGTATGCCCCTTCCATGTTTTGGCCACCATTCCAGAGGACATGCTTCCATGCCGATTATGCTCGTTAAAAAAAATAATACAATTAAATTTTTGACTGAACTTCTTGGGGGAGAGTTGTAAGTTGCCTGCTCTGTTTTACCTGCATTCTGCATATATTTCATGTAACAGCAGTCTCAGATGATGACCCAGCACATGTTTGTTTTAAGAACACTTTCACAGCAGTTTTGACAAAATGCAAAGAAGGTATCGATGTGAGATTTCTAAAAACAGCTACAGCACTCGACCCAACGTTTAAGAATCTGAAGTGTCTTCCAAAATCTGAGAGTGACGAGGGGTGGCGCACGCTTTCAGAAGTATTAAAAGAGAAACACTCTGATGCAGGAACTACAGAATCCAAACCACCAAAAAAGAAAATCAAACTTCTGCTGGTGGCATCTGACTCAGATAATGAAAATGAACATGCGTCGGTCCACACTGCTTTGGATCATTATCAAGCAGAATCCATCAGCAGCATGGAAGCATGTCCTCTGGAATTGTGGTTGAAGCACAAAGGGACATATGAATCTTTAGCACATCTGGCATGTAAGTATCCTGCAACACCAGCTACAACATTGCCATGCAAATGCTTGTTCTCACTTCCAAGTGACATCATAAACTTTATCTCCTGCAAATTGTAACCAACCTTGTTTGTCTGAGTGATTGGCTGACCAAGAAGTAGGACTGAGTGGACTTGTAGGCTCTAAAGTTTGACACGGTTTTATTTTTGAATGCAGTTTTTGTGTGCATAATTCTACATTTGTAAGTTCAACTTTCATGATAAAGAGATTGCACTACAGTACTTGTATAAGGTGAATTGAAAAATGTTTGGTTTTTACAGTGCAAATATTTGTAATCAAAAATATAAAGTGAGCACTGTACACTTTGTATTCTGTGTTGTAATTGAAATTAATATATTTGAAAATGTAGTAAACATCCAAAAATATTTAAAATAAATGGTATTCTATTGTTGTTTAACAGCACGATTAATCACGATTAATTTTTTTAATCACTTGACATCCCTATTTTTTATTTAAATTGGATTTTTATTATAAACATTTTAATGTTTTTCTTTTTTTAAAATATACTTTTTAAAAATAAAATCTGAATTGAATGCAACATATGTTAAGGCCTATATTTATTATCTCTCTAAACATTTAAATAAAAGATAAAAACGCTATTTTGTGTGTTTAATTAAATTCCAGTTCCTATCCAAATTCAGATTGACACAATTGTGAACAAAAGTTAATTATATAGTAAATAAGCAATATATTGTTCACTGTTTTCTAATACACTAAAATGTACAAATAATTTGAAAATATTAAGATATATATTTATTTGGGCAATTGTATATATTTATAGTGTACCCTCCTAGGTAGTAAGAGATGTATCAGACCTAGTGTAAAGGCTCTAGTTAGTTTCAGCTGTAGCTCACAAAAGCTTATGCTCAAATAAATTGGTTAGTCTCTAAGGTGCCACAAGTACTCCTTTTCTTTTTGCGAATACAGACTAACACGGCTGTTACTCTGAAACCTGTCATTAAAATGTGTTGCATTACATCAAGCAATGAGAATGTTCCCTTCTTTAGAAAATAACGAAAATACAAATGGAAAAGTTCATTAAAATCAATTTAAATCAAGGATTTCCATTTGGCGATTTAAATTGCCTTGGTTTAGATCAGTCCACTCTACATCCAGGAGATTCCACTAATGTGCCACACCTACCACCTTGCTTTGTCTTACTGCCACAACTGAGCTCTTCTAAAGAAAAAAGGAATGGAAAATACTCCAAATCCATCTTCATGAGTAGATGGAGTTCATATGGCTGCTTGATCCTTAAATAGTATATTTTCACATCTTGTTTTTTTTAAAGTTAGCATCTAAATGAGGTTTTCATGTCCACAGTCACAGGGACGAAAGGGAAAGGGGAGTTTCTAAGTTAGTTGCTGCTTTTCTCTGGCTGGAAAATGTTCTCTCCCTATTAAGCTAGTATTCCATTAATATGTGGATAACATCTGGCTAGATTACCATATTAAACACGTTGACTGCCAACTTGAGTTGAAGGGCATGTCCCATGTTTAGTTTGCTTGATTTATAATTAAAAGTAACTATGTTAAGAGAAAGTCAAGTTAAGAAAAAGTTGCAAAGTCAAGCACACAAACCCTAGGAAATACTAGAACTAGGGTTGCCTATGCAATCTTATTTGATCCTTTTGAGCACATGTATTATGATACAGTCTTTAAATTACATGATCACACTGTTTTTCAGGGACCCTAGCATAAACAGCGCACTGGAGGGACAGCACTCACTGAATGAATAACTAGTTAATATTTTATCCTTATTATTCAATGTGTGGTCCCCTACTGTATTTAGTGCATACCATTTAAGCCTTGCATAGAATCAGAATTCATTTACTTATGGGTTTCTCTGTGATACCCAGATACTGTGGTGACAGTGCTTCAAACATGAATGAATTTGTCTTAACACCACCCTTATGAGCCAAGAAGGTATTACCCTCATTGTACAGACTGAGATTTGAGGAAACATATTAAGGTCAAAATTGTCAAGTATCCACGCAAGAAAAACACCAACCTTGGCAAGCTGGAGCCTAAAGAAAGCTTAATTAAAATCAATGGAGAAATTAAACTTAAGGAGAATAGAAAAAGGACAGCAAAAGCAAAAAAAAAACAAAGTAAAAGAAGAGAAGAGAAGAAATAAATGATGTTCTCTTTATTGACTTTACGCCAAGGTTAGGTGACTTAATTATCACAGCAGTGTAAAGGAAATCCATGTCTAATGTGTCTAACTTTCAAAGCAACCAAAGTTTCCTATCTTTTCTTTCTTGCTTTGTATTTAGTATGTCTCCCGACTTCACAGAATCACTAACTAGAAGTGAAAGATGAAGAAAATGAAATATCCTTGTCCTGTGTTCAGTGAAGCCATTGAAAGCTATGCTGTTAAGCCTGAGTTCAGAGTGCACACTCTCTCTCTCATATTCTATATTTTATACACTCAGGCAGATCTAGATTTTCAGAAGTCACTAGTACTTTCCATGAGAGGTTAGTGATTTTGAGTTCTTACTTGAGATTCCAAAGGGCCAGATTCTCAGGAAGTGCTGAGCACTTGCCTTCTAATTATCAGGCCCCTTTAAGCTTCCAAGTTAAGCACCCCAAATCATTAGCCACTCTTGGAAAACCTTGGTCATATGACATGGGACAGATGAGAGCATAAAATGTTTATTATGAGTTTGAGATAGTGACATAACTCAAAAGTAGTGAAGCCATGTGTGAATTATTCAGGTCATCCCAAACAAATGTCTGTAAAACCTTTATACCACACTGTTAAGTATTCTGTACATGTTACATACGGTGTCAAAAAAAACATTTAGGAAGGTTTAATTTTTAAAAATTTATTGGCACTGTTTCATAATCTTTTGCTAGTAAAACCAGGTAACTGAGCCCTGCTATACAAAAACAAAACAAACAAACAAAAAAACCAACACCCACTAAAAAGAGACCTAAAGTAGATTTAAAATCCTGATTGTTTTTGGTGTAGATGAAGTATGATACCTTGATACAGTTTTTGGATAGAAGTGAATGCTGGGTTAATTGGCAGGTTTGGAATCCTCTGTCCAGTAGAGACGAACTCCCATTTCTAGCCAAGAACTGCACAATAATGAACTTTAAAGCTGCAGTTTTTATGCATAAAAAGCTTGCATTGGTGCCCGACTGAAATCTACTCATCTTCGCCCTTAATGTAGTGTACTGTATTTTGAGGGGGCCTCTATCACATCTAAGGGGGATAAGGCAGAAACATGCCGAGCAGTTTGTTGCTTTGTTTTTAAAACAATGTCTGTATGAGCTGCTCAGGGTTTGGGAGGATGGAGTAAGTCTCAGTGGAAGAGAATTGGTAAATAGGGCAGGTGATATCCTAAATAGTGACAACTAGACAGGTGCTATCACATTCCTGTTAAATTTACCACACTAATCCTAAATATAAACACACACACACACACACAGAGGCAGGAGCAAAATTACTCTCTATTGGAAATTCATCACTTGTACAGAAAACAATTTTATAATCTGCTAGCAAGGGTGCTGCAACAATTTATATAGTGGGGGTGCTGAGAGCCATTGAACCAAACTGTAAACCCTGTATATCAGAGGTTCTCAAACTGGGATCCGTGGACCACCAGTGGTCCGCGAGCTCCATTCAGGTGGTCTACGGATAGTTCCCTCTAAGGTGCACGCCTGGGCAGCAGCACTTGAGAGAATGAAGGGCCACCCACCTAATTAGTGGATCCGCCTAGGTGTGGCTCCACTAATTAGGTGCCTGGACCCTGGAGAAGATGCACACGTAAGGTAAGACAGTGGCCTTGGGGGAAATAGGGGGTAAGTGGGAGGGGGCAGTGGGGTGAGAAGAGGGGGTGGGGGAAACTTTGGGATGTGCAGGGCTGCGGCGGCCAGAGAGAGAAAGAGGCGACTTTCCCCAGCTCCAGGGCTGCAACTGCCGGGGAGAGACCCACCTCCTTCCCAGCCCCAGCTCAGGGGCTGCTGTGGTGGGGGAGAGAGGGCACATCCATCTCATTAGAAAGGTAAGACTACTGATATTAAAATATGAGTTGTGTGCTTTTATTTGTAGAACAAAACCCGTTAATTATTATTGTTTTCTTTATATAGCCATTTTATCTGAAGCACTTTACAATAGTTAGTTAATGGTACAAACAACATTTGGAAAGATCATTAAGTGGTCTGCCGAGACCCTCAGCAATTTTCAGGTGGTCCCCGAAAAAAAGGTTTGAGAACCACTGCTGTATATGATGGAAACCACTTCAAGTCAGGGGGTGCTACAGCACCCCTGCACTGCTCGTTCCAGCACCTAGGTCTACTTTTGACCTTTTGATTTTGACCTTTCTGTATTTTTGGCAAATATTAGTGAGCAACGTTAAATTAGCTATGGTGGTGTAAGTCAAATGCAGGGGACAAATGAAGGTTTATATGGCGATGTGAAAATTTTTTGTAAGGTAATGTTTTCTGGGTGTTAGTTGGATTCAAATTAAACACTTCAAATCTTTTAATAAAGTTTGTTTGTAAACTTCAGATGTCCTTTGAGGCTAAGACATAGGACAGATGGGTTCTGTTCCGAGCTCTACATAAATTACTTAAATAACCAGGGATATATCACTTACACTCTACCTCAGTTTCTTCACCTGTAGTGATGTAATTCATAGTTTATGACTGGGTGAGCTGTTAAATTAATTAATGTTTTAAGGAGCTCAGATCCTCCAATAACTGAATGAAATGTATTACAGAGAATAATATATACATATATCACACATACACACAGAGACAGATAGAAAAATACAGTACAGCCAGATCCTGCAATGTTTCTTTGTAGCCACAGGGATTTATCTGAGCCTGAACACATGGCCTCAATTAAACAAGCCCACGGCGCCATTCTGGCATCTGGCCATCACCAGAACATAAAGATGCCAGTGCTCCTGTCATAAATATAAAGGGAAGGGTAAACCCCTTTGAAATCCCTCCTGGCCAGGGGAAAAGTCCTCTCACCTGTAAAGGGTTAAGAAGCTAAAGGTAACCTCGCTGGCACCTGACCAAAATGACCAATAAGGAGACAAGATACTTTCAAAAGCTGGGAGGAGGGAGAGAAACAAAGGGTCTCTGTCTGTCTTTATGCTGTCTTTGCCGGGGATAGACCAGGAATGGAGTCTTAGAATTTTTAGTAAGTAATCTAGCTAGGTATGCGTTAGATTATGATTTCTTTAAATGGCTGAGAAAAGAATTGTGCTGAATAGAATAACTATTTCTGTCTGTGTATCTTTTTTGTAACTTAAGGTTTTGCCTAGAGGGATTCTCTATGTTTTGAATCTAATTACCCTGTAAGGTATCTACCATCCTTATTTTACAGAGGTGATTTCTTTACTTCTATTTACTTCTATTTCTATTAAAAGTCTTCTTGTAAGAAAACTGAATGCTTTTTCATTGTTCTCAGATCCAAGGGTTTGAGTCTGTAGTCACCTATGCAAATTGGTGAGGCTTTTTATCCAACATTTCCCAGGAAAGGGGGGGGTGTGCAAGTGTTGGGAGGATTGTTCATTGTTCTTAAGATCCAAGCGTCTGGGTCTGTAGTCACCTAGGCAAATTGGTGAGGCTTTTTACCAAACCTTGTCCAGGAAGTGGGTGCAAGGTTTTGGGAAGTATTTTGGGGGGAAAGATGTTTCCAAACAGCTCTTCCCCAGTAACCAGTATTTGTTTGGTGGTGGTAGCGGCCAATCCAAGGACGACGGGTGGAATATTTTGTACCTTGGGGAAGTTTTGACCTAAGCTGGTAAAGATAAGCTTAGGAGGTTTTTCATGCAGGTCCCCACATCTGTACCCTAGAGTTCAGAGTGGGGGAGGAACCTTGACAGCTCCCTTTCCCCTTCCGCCTCTCCTCCTATGCTAAGCAAGCCCCTCCCCCCATGTGAAATCTCACCTTTTGTGTGCTTTGACCCTATACTACACAGATTTCACTGGAGAGACCAGCGTTTCTCAAACTGGGGGTCCTATCCCAAAAGGGAGTTCCTGGGGGTCACAAGGTTATTTTAGGGGGTTAGGATATTGCCATCCTTACTTCTGCGCTGCTGCCTTCCGAGCTGGACGGCCAGAGAGTGGCAGCTGCTGACTGAGGGCCCAGAAGTAAGGGTGGCAATACCATACCATGCCACCCTTACTTCTGTGCTGCTGCTGGCGGCCGCTCTGCCTTCAGAACTGGGCTCCTGGTCACCCAGGTCCGAAGGCAGTGTTGCCGCCAGCAGCAGCACAGAAGTAAGGGTGGCAATACTGCAACCTCCCTCCCCTCCCCCGCAGTGACCTGGTGACCTCCCCCTCCCACAACTCCTTTTTGGGGCAGGACCCCCTGCAATTACAACACCATGAAATTTCAGATTTAAAGAGATGAAATCATGACATTTATGATTTTTAAAATCCTATGACCATGAAATTGAGCAAAATGGACCATAAATTTGGTAGGGCCCTACCCATGGATAAGAGATAGCCACATACAGTAATTTGATAACCTGATATAGCTCACTATCTTGTCTTGGCTCAGGAAAAAAAGCCTTTAAATCTTAAAACAGAAGTTAGTCCACTGGAAGATGCTACCTCACTCATCTTGTCTCTCTAATATCCTGGGACTAAAGCACAGTTACCACACCACTGCAAACTATGGAAGATATCAAAGTTTGCCATTTAAAATGAAAACTTCACAATATGAAGAAGAAGAAGAAAGATGTCACTGTTAGGTCTGGCTGCTTCCTGAGAAAATACAAGAAACAAAATAATCCCTGGAGCATTTACCATCTATAACCTTTTGAGCACTACATATAGAAGTTGGTCCAGTAAAAGATATTACCTCACCTACCTTGACTCTCATATATCCTAGGACAAACAGCTACAAAACTGCAAATAACTTAAAACCTAATGTCAGCTTTTTTAATTTCATCTGAATTCATTCTTTTTATTCTCACTTTAATATACTTTATTTCTTTCCCCTGTAACTTCTATGCACATGCAGACCTTTCTTCAAAAGAAGCAAAAAGCTTTTTGAGATGCTATAATTATCACAGTACCTACCAAGAAACTTTTGATGTTAACCTTTCTAAATATCTAGTAAATTAAAGTTTATTTTACTTTGCATTTGAGGGTTTTTGTTTGTTTTTTAACAGGTTGTTACTGGTTTAACATTTTAAGTTGCACAAAAAGAAAATGCTGGCGATCACACTAGGAAGCCTTGGAATGTTCAAACAACAGGGACATACTTTAAGGATAAAAGTTGTCTTAAGAAAATCTCTAGCGTTGTCTTCTAGCTTCCCCACTCACTGGCATAAAAAAACCCCATGAAGTGAAGCATGGAATCATTGTGGAAGTGCCAGGTGCAGCTCCATAGTTAATGTTGCATTTGCTATTACAACTGGGAAATCTTCTTCCTTCCTTCCACAGAATTGAAAGAGGTTTCCATTACTTCTCTTAAGAGGCTGTAGTTAGGAAACTTGTCCTTTCCAGCCAATTTTTCTTGGCTTAATTTTATCCCATATAACAAGGAAGCTAAGCTATCACATCTAAAAACACATGGAAATGGCACAGAACTCTAATCTCATTCATGAGTATGGTATAAAGACTAAACTAAAAGCACAGCCTGAATCCCCAAAAGCATTTGTTTGGGAACCTCCATACCCTACTGAAGACACCCTGCATTCTCATAGTCCAGCCACCATTCTTCCCACTGAAGTAGCAGATGAAACTGCCTATGAAGGCTACTCCATCAGCCAAAGGAGACACCAGTGAAGGATACAAGACCCTTTCAGTTCCATCTAAGATCTGTGAAGGTTACATCTTAGCATACTTCTTAAGCACTCTCAGACAGACTGACACCTGAGACTGATCCCAAGCTTGTTTTAGGCTGCTGCACTGACACAAAAGCACACACTAGTGAATTGTTTGTCAGAAATTTGTAGTTGTTTCCATCCAGTTAAGGAGAAACATTGCAAGTGCAAGATGAAATAAGCAAAGCAGGACTAAAGCTATAAATCATATGCACTATTAGGAGCAGCTCTCATAGCTGAGTCAGAGCTCTTCAAAGGTTGCATGACCATTAAACAAAGGACAGTCTCTAGTGTCTAAGTATATCGGCTAAGGCTATAAATTCACTAACACTTACAAATAGGGCTATTGTGCATTTTCACATATTTTTTCCACTTCTCAGAGGAGCCTTACCCTCAATCTGCTGGTCTGAAACAAGAATGTAATTGGAGAAGCAAGGGAAAATTGTAAGATCTGCAATTGCTAGCGTGGGTCTTACTTCCTCAGGCTTTGCACATCCTGGACCATTAATCTAAGCACAGATAGGGGCACATGTCAAAAGTGGGGAACTGCCCAGCAATGAACACTTCCCAAAGACCAACACAAGGTCAGTGCTAAATCCTAACCTGAGTTAGCTATCAATATTGAATGTCACATTTACTTTCTTCTCCACTGAACTCCACTGAGTAAAGACAATGGAGATCTGATACTAAAACATCAGCTAAAGAACTTCCATGAAGTGTAAGTGTGACTACCAAATTGAGCACCATCATACTACATGTGCAATCTCAGCAGAAGATACCCATTCCCCACCTGAGAAGCAGGACAACTGTTAAAACCCCTGAGAAATAAAAATAGTACCAAGGCAGATACATTCTTTCATATAGCAATAGATTCACTTATGCAATTCACAGAAATGCAACAAGGATATTCATTGGCTAATTGAATCAGTGATGCTTCATTCCAACTTTTTTATAGTGACAAATCCATGGCCTTTGCTGGTCTCGTTATGCTGAGCACCATGGCTGCTTAGAACTTGGCAGTGATTGTGAGGATGGAACTCCTGATCAAATAGCACAAACACTGACCTAAAGGAGTGTCAGTCAAGAGATTGTTGCCCTTGTTGCCAAGAAGGCCAATGGCATTTTGGGATGTATAAGTAGGGGCATTGTCAGCAGATCAAGGGACGTGATCGCTCTCCTCTATTCGACATTGGTGAGGCCTCATCTGGAGTACTGTGTCCAGTTTTGGGCCCCACACTACAAGAAGGATGTGGAAAAATTGGAAAGAGTCCAGTGGAGGGCAACGAAAATGATTAGGGGACTGGAACACATAACTTATGAGGAGAGGCTGAGGGAACTGGTGTTTAGTCTGCGGAAGAGAAGAATGAGGGGGGATTTGATAGCTGCTTTCAACTACCTGAAAGGGGCTTCCAAAGAGGATGGATCTAGACTGTTCTCAGTGGTAGCTGATGACAGAACAAGGAGTAATGGTCTGAAGTTGCAGTGGGGGAGGTTTAGGTTGGATATTAGGAAAAACTTTTTCACTAGGAGGGTGGTAAAACACTGGAATGTGTTACGTAGGGAGGTGGTGGAATCTCCTTCCTTAGAAGTTTTTAAGTCAGGCTTGACAAAGCCCTGGCTGGGATGATTTAGTTGGGGATTGGTCCTGCTTTGAGCTGTGGGTTAGACTAGATGACCTCCTGAGGTCCCTTCCAACCCTGATATTCTATGATTCAGGCCTATGACACAGATGGAAAGTTCCGATTCTTTCCTTTAGAGGGCAGTGGTACATATAGACTAGACAGATGGTAAATTACCAGGATTTTAAGTAATTAAAACAGCGCTATATACAAAACCCAGATGGGTGGTCATTTTAGACTGCTTTATCTTTATTTATTCATTTACTGATTGATAAACCGTCATTTTACAAATCACTTTTTCAAATACTTGGACTAAAAAAACCCAACATTTTAATGATAAACCTTGACCATGACCTCACTGAAGATTCTAACCTTCTCCCATATGTTGCTACTCTCAAAACACTTTACATGGATGTGGAAACTTGCATCTGGATTGTTTCTTACCCCAAGTTCTTTATCCTCGGTCTGTGGTGCTCATAAGGCTGATAGAGGCATTTCTACCCAGAAACCAAATATCTGTTTGTGTACACCCACATTTATAAATTTGCATCTCTTGAGTCTTCCTCATTATTACTGTGATAGGAAATGGCATGTATTTATTGCAATATATCTTACTATAACATACAGAATATGGTGTGCTGCAGCAACATCTGAGTCACTATCAAATTGCATATCACCACACTTCTGTTTCAAATGTCAAGGCTGATAAACCAAGGGAAAGCTAGAATCCCTGCAGAGCTCACATGCCTTTGATCTTGCTAATATTCCATATGTCATCCAGAATAGAGCTCTGTACTCAAAACTTGCCAGATACATATGTGTGGTCCTCTATGCTCGCTTTGTACTCGAATAAACACCAGCTCATCTCTCATAAATTTCTAACCGGAGTCAACTATGTAGGGTTATCTGTCACATGGTATAATTTTAGTTTCTATAGCAATGAGTCTATTTTACAATGTTAAAGTAAATATATGTGTTGAATAGCAACTACTCAGGAAGTTATTCTGACAATGGTTTTGGGGGATTCATGCGGACATACTAAATACTCAGTGCCAGCCAACCAATTATTTAAAAGGATAATCTCGAAATGGGAAACAGAGCAACACAAGATTAAGAAACTGATGTTTCAACTGTTCAAAAAAAGTTAGAAAAACTAAGTCAATACTTCAGGAAAAAGGAGAGCAAGAAGGGAAGAAAGGAAGGATGTTACTACTAGTATTATAGCATTCACCACTTATATCTTGATTTTAAAGCCTCTCTCTGCCATGACCTCCAAGACTGGAGAACTGGAACAACAGACTACTCTCCAATAATTTGAAACTAGGGAGCATAGAAGATAAAACCTTCACAGGAATGGGACCAAGACTATGAAACTCACTATCAGAAGAGATAAGAGAACTACTTAAAGAACCCAATGCAGAACTTGACCTAACTTTCCCGTACTAAGTACTACTCTCTCTCTACCCTAATTCTGATAAAGCATTTACTCCTACATGTTGAGTAGGAAGTGAGATATAAAAAAGTGTCTTTTAAAAGAAAATATATGAGAAGTGCTCAGATACTCAGATGACAGATATTAATTCGTATCTGGCAGATAGAAAGACCTCTGCAAACAATTTATTTTCATAGCACCTTTGTCAAACACGTATTTTATCCTTTTCACAAATGGAGGACTAGAAAAAAAGTGGTAACTGATTTGCCAAGGAATGCACAGATAATTAATCTTACATCCAGCATCTGGTTCTAACTATTAGATATCACTGCATCACTTAATTATTAGGAACCAATGCAGAACTTTGTCAGCAACTTCAAAGTTAGAGATCAGGTAAGAAAGTATTCCCAGAGCACCTTCCCATTCTCAGCTTACTCTCCAGTCAGCTATCTTCATTATTTTTTCTATTAAAGTTTTTGGTTACATGAACATATGTGACAGAGCTTTCAGTCATGCACTATTGCACTTACTTGAGTCCTGGTACAGAGACAGTTAAGTAAGGGGAGCAGTGGAGGCAAAAAACCTAACTGGTTTCAAGACTAAGTTTGGTAAGTTAATGGAGGGGATGGTATTCTGAGATTGCCTACATGGCATGTGGCCCATCTGTGACTGCCTGTAGCAAATATCTCCAATGGGATGGGACACTAGATGGAGAGGGCTCCAAGTTACTACAATGAATTCTTTCCCAGGCGTCTGGCTTGTGGGTCTTGTTGATATGCTTAGGGTCTAACTGCCATATTTGGGATCAGGAAGGAATTCTCCCCCAGGACAGAGTGGCAGAGACCCTGGTTTTTTTTTGCCTTCCTCTGCAGCATGGGGCAGGGGTCACTTGCTGGTTTAAGCTAGAGTAAATGGTGGATTCTCTGTAACTTTAAGTTTTTAAATCATGATTTGAGGACTTCAGTAATTCAAGAGGTTATGGTCCACTACTACAGGAGTGGGTGGGTGAGGTTTTGTGGCCTGCAATGTGCAGGAGATCAGAGCAGATCATCACAATAGTCCCTTATGGCCTTGAAGTCTAAGTCTATAAATTGAACAAGGAACTAGCTGCATCCTTTGAAGCTAGGACTGTGCAGATCCAATTACTTGGCAAGAAGATGACAGCATTTTAAAATGTAAGTTCTGGTGTAAAAAGCCCACACAATTACATTTTGGTGGCTTGTCTCTCCCCACCCAGGCTCCGAGGAATAAATGAATGTCTTAAATGTAGAGTCTATGCTCAGCAAGAATAATGTGTTTTGTTGTAAAGAGGAAACAGCAAGTAAGAAACTGAAAATTCACTTGGTTTATCATCTACTGATACCTCCAGGTATCCTCCCTCCCCCTCCCCCATCCCCCATCCCCCAATCCCAGCCACACACATCCTCTACCCTGTAATTCACAGCCTAAAATCAATCTCCAGGTGCTCCTCATGTTTGTAAAGGATAGGTCATCCAATCAAGGAACAAGCAACAGAAAGTAATTTGGATGATCAATCACAAAGCTTGAAAATCAACTTACAATTACTGAGTGCTTGCTACAGTGTGTTAATCTATAGTATGAAGTGTTCAAACAATTTTGAACACCACCAATAAAAAGATATGATCCCTTTGCTGTTAGTTCACAAAGTGAAAAAACTTAATATTTTTATAACAAAATAATTCATCCAGCCCTTCTCACGGACCATTCCATAAATCATGGGCCAACAGAAGGATCAGACTAAGGACATATAGATTAAAATACCAAAGGGAAGGCTAAGAACAAAATCAGTAACTTTAAAGAATTAGAGGCGGGTACTGACAATCATTTTTCTGTGTGGCATTCTTCAAGCATTTGACAATTTCCATTTATACTTTCAGGCCTTCTGGTTGATTTTAAACTGAGGGTGTTCAGCACTTGGCAAGTTCAGGTCCTTAGAATAGAATATCCAGGTTATTTTCCTTTCACTTTTCTCTGTATATTGCAAAAGACTAACTTACACCCAGGCACCATCTTTTCTCTTTAATTTCTGTAAATCTCTAACCGCCACACCCCTGCTAATAGTTACCTCTGTCTTCACCTCCCCTGTGGTTTCTGACATCATCAGTCATCCAGAAGAAACTCTTCCATCACACCATTTTATTGTGATGAATAGAAAAGAGCATATCACTGGTCCTAATGGGTAGGATATCAGAAAGGAACTCTAGAGACAGAACACTAGAGTAATTTTTAAAATTAGGGAGTATGAAATGTGTGCAGTTCAGTCATGGAGCCATCCAGAAATAACAGTCTGTTCAAACATCATGGGGTTATAAACATGATGCACCTGTGTAGCACATTGCTAGGGATACCCAGAACTGTGAGCCACTGTGTTACCACTCTGCTCAGCAAGAGTGAGTTTTGCTGGTGATTACACTCTGTGTCACCTCCCTGTCACACCAGTCTGTCTTCCTCACCAACAAACTCCTCAAGACTCTCCTAGCCCAAACCTCATCTAGCAGATAACAATCAGTGAACGTCATCCCTCGAGCTCTTCAGAGATGTTTCTCTGCAATGCACAGACCCTACCACTAGTCACAGAAGATGCTAAGTTTGTTGCTCTGTTAAAGAGTTGGTACATCAGAGCTTATCTATTTCACTGGGGTAAATACACTCTTCCCTTCAAACACTGTACTGAATTGGTGTATAGTAAAATTAAAACAAGTTTATTAACAAAAGAGCATGGAATAAGTGATACCAAGTAAAAGAGATAAAGGTAGAGATGGTTACAAGCAAATAAAAGTGAAAACATGCATCTAAAAGTCTAATACTTACTCTAGCAAGATACAGTCTTTGTTCACGATGACTCTGAAACTTGCTGACAATTACTGTGGCTGCAGTTCTTGATTGGTTCTTCTTGACTTTAAACCACAACTTCCCTCTCCTGAGAGCAGCACACTCCACAGAGTAGCCCCTAACAGTCAAATGGATCATTAGCAGTTGGAAAAATGATGGTGAAGTGGGAAATGAAGGCATTAGGCAGCTTTATCCAGATGGACTGCACAGCTTTTCAATTTACAGTTTCACTAAAATTGGATTTAGTGTTTTAGATTCAACTTAAACAAACAGTATTTCTTAGCCAGTCTTTGGAAATAGATGTTTTTACACCAATTACTTCAGAGGTCTACACAGATGGAAGCCTATATTTTTAGATTAAATCAATAGGGCAAAGACTAAGTGACCACTGCATAGCGAACAGGAGAGAGTATGCTTACAGAGTGGTTTAATAAGACAGACGTAACACAGCCTAATCTGTAAACCATTATTGTATACAGCAGAAGTTTATTTCTATCTAGGATTTCTCCGAATCACTAATGTGCTGAAGAGATGGGAAATTACCCATCTATGAGACTAGAGATCAGTGAACAAGTTTGGCTAAAATAAAGTCATGCTGCAGTTACACCCCAAAACTGAGCCAAACCTGAACTCAGCTGAAGCCCAAGTCATAAACACATCTTCACCATGGCAGGTGTCTTTGTTCCAGACTCAGACCAGAGGACCTATATTAATACAACCAACTCTGTTAATGACAACTACAGACACCCTCCAAGATCATACATCTGGTTCTGTAATTTACTGTTCACCAGCTGAGTCAATCCAAGCAGTCAACCAGGATGACTAAATTTATGGAGAGTGGGGACTTCATTTTTCTAGAATACTTTTAGCAATTATTAGGTGAACCACCTGTGTGTCAGAGAGGCTTAATGGGTTTGTGGCCATATAGAAGTCATATGCCAATGACATGATTTAGGCAGAGCTGGAAAGGGGATTCATTGTGCAAGATATCAGTATTTCTAGGGAAACTAAACAGAACCACCATCCTCCCACACCCCACCCCTGGGTGGTGAAAGTAGAACAAGCCAAAACACTGAACGCAAATCCTTCAAGTTATAAACCAAAATAAGCCAACTTCCCTCACCAGAGGCTTCCAAACAGCCTTATTTCTCCAGTAACTGATGGTTCTACTGGAAACATTGCAGGTAATGATGACCAGGTCAGGTACTTCAGTGCATCTTCCTGTATCTGCAAGCAAGGTAACTGCTTTACTCAAATAAGAACTTTGCATAAACATGCTCTTCAAAGTGCTTCTGCTGCTGATAATCCTAATAAACTGCTTAGCAAGACTGTGGTCCACATTTTCCAAAGAACCTCTCTCCTTCAGTGCTATTATAGTGCATTAAGACGTACTACTTCGTTCATTGCGAAGGAAACAGCAACTTTATAAGCATATTCCCCCCCTCGCAAAGACAGATGCTGTCCCACATTGTAGAATCTTCACATGAATTTTTTAAGGAAGGGAAAAAACAACCACCACCACCTGTAAATCTGAAACTTTTAGGATTTTAGCTAGTAGCCAGATGTGTGCTCGATTAGGGGTTGGACATTCTTCTCAGATTTCAGCAAGGCTGCTGGCATAGTAGCCGGCTAGAACTAGATTTAATTTATGGGCAGGGTGGATCACGATTCTTGGCAGCAGTCAGTTCTGGTCCCACCCCTCCCTTTCCCAGTTAGGAACCTCTTTTCCTTCTTCTGGATTACCATCCTGATTTAACTTGTCTATCTAGTTGATTTACAATCCTTTTCTCTAACTAGGAACTAATAGAAAAGAGGTGGGTAACACTGGAAGGTCATAGAGCTGGCAACACATGTAGGGAAGCAAGGATGGAGGCAGAGTGACTGCTTGAAGGTTGTTGGCTCATGGGGAGCAAGGTTCACATTCTGGTACTGGGTGGGGAAGCTAATGAGGTGGGAAGGAGTCCCAGTTGGGGAGGGAACGGGAGTTGGGGAAGGGAGAGTTCTTGCTTAGAGGATGGACAAGAATGGGGAAGCAGAATAATGTAACTGCTCTCTATAGCCTTCAGAAAAGTAGACTGAGCTGGAGTATGCAAGTGATCCACCTTCCCATGACCTCTCCTTCTCTTGCCTGAAATGAACTGAAAGCTGCTGTAAAGCCTTGTAAGGAGTAAAGCATTGGCAGCAGGTAGTGCCATCTGTCCCAGTCTAATTCCTTCTAGCTCAAGCAGTTTATGTTTCAGTTCTTGAGAAAGGTAAAGAAATAAAATCCAGGAGTGCCAGACAGTGGGAGATTTGGAGAGAAGAAAAAGTAAATTGGCCCCTACTCTATGCCAGGTGACTGCCTGGCCAATGCATTCTTTCTGGAGTAACTATATCCCAATACTGGAAGGCTAGATGAGAAATCAAACTGGAACAGAAGTGTGCCAGGTGCATATGACACAAACATAGCACTGCTGGTTCAGTCACGATGTGTCTCCATTGCTTAACTAAGGTTGGAAATCGACGGGAGACTGGAGAGAGGAGGCTATAATATTGATATGCCTTCCTTCTGCACACACTCTGTCTCTTTATGTTGCAAAGGATCCCTGTTTACAATATGGTCACATGAATGTTGTTCATCTCTCACACTTGGACACTATTTCTAGACAATCTAATGAACTCTCCACAGACTATCCAGACACTGTGTTAACTGGAGCACTCAAAAGGTGGGATTTGGATGTTCAAGTCCAATACCTTAGTTCAGGATATGTAGGTTCCCTTAGGGCCCCGTTTTAATAATGCTAAAGGGCTGAAAACAATGTTTTTGTATTGCAGCTTTGGGGGTTTGGTACATAAACTTTTGTGTTCAGCTAACAGACAATCTGGATTAGCTTCAGAACTCTAATCTGCAAGGACATTACTGGTCACAATTCTCTATGCTCTCCACTCTAATAATAATGTTGTGGCCTGAACCAAAACATCTGATGAGAACACACTAAACCAGAAAAAAAGTGGTGGCTCAGACCTAAATCTAATTCAAGAATCTACTGTACAAGTCCTAAATCCTTGCATCAACTTGAATTCTTTATGCTGGGTATTTTATATCTGTAGGCTAAGTGGGTCTTCCTAAATCTCCTCACCTTCCTCCTGTACAAAGGCCTTGTGTCATTTTCAGCTGGGCTCAACTTGGCACTCCATGGATCTCATGAGTCCTAGTCTATCATCAACAAGAAAGGCTTGCTAAAAAGTGATGCAAAGTGCTCTTCCCCACCACTCCAGAGCACACCATGCTGCCTGCTGGGTTCCCAGTGCTTGCCATTAAAGAGCAAGACACCCATTTTACTTTGACCCATTTTACCATATAATCAAATTTAAATGCAATTTGGAAATAAAGATAACAGAATAGTCTAATTCAACTAAAAAATGCAAGAAAACCAAGGGTCAAAGCAAAGTTAGGGGTTTCCAGACTAAGCCATCACTGCTGTACATCACAGGTTGGTAGTGAGCGGTTACTGTCCGACTTAAATCTTATGTGACACAGTAGTGCAATTCCTATTAAACAGGTCTTACGATCTCCATTGGCACTACATAATAGCAGTATCCTCAGAGAAACCACTGTACTGCCCTACTGCCTCTAAAGTCACTCATTCTACATCAAGGCTGAAGCACATTGGGGAGGCTTGCACTATGTCTGCTGGTGCTGTCTTGTCTCTGGATAAAGAAGAGACCCTCATTCACCAAGCCTATTTCACACCTCTCCGCTACATTCACTTAACTAAAAGAAAACATTTATCTTTCACACATCATTAAAAATGAGCCACTTCTGAAAACTCACAAGAGTTTAACACAGAACCTGGTTGCCAAATCATTTTATGTTGTAAATAGCAATAAAGACTAGGTTTCTATCTCCTAAGGTAGCTATCTTGTGATAGAAAAGATTTGAAGAAATACAGTTTAACTTCCCAGAACTGCCATTTTTCTTTAGTGTTTCCTGTGATATAAGAAGAAAATTTCTGGGGCATATGTCCAATGCATCATTTAAAAATAAGATATAATTTATCCTTATCCAAAGGAGTAAAAAGCTGAATTTATGAATAGCATGAGTAGTGACTAACCTATGTAGAAGATAAAGGCATCCACCTCTGAATAAAATCAAAGAAATGGCAGTATCTGGCATAACTGCAATGAGTTGCCTTTCAGAGCCGTTCAGACCTTTGGAGTTTGGATTAATTCCTTAGTGAGGCAAATAAGAGCATTTTATGGGCACAATACAGAAGAAACTCCTGCTCCTATAAATGAAAAACAATTTATTTAACTTGATTCCCCAATGTCGTTACTGTTTAATATTCTTTCTGCTTCCCCGCCCTTCCTCCCCCAAAACGCTTTCCACTGGTAATGGTCTCTTTTCATGCTCCGCTTGACATCCAGACAGCAAGAACTAAAAGAGCCATTTTGGATAGTATTGTGCAACCTGGAACTGGGGTACCACTGAGTCACCTTGACCCACCAGCCTGGGTTCCCTTTACACTGCACTGCTGTGACCAGCCTGCCAAGCCCTCTCCCAGGCTCCAGTCTGTACCTTCACCAGCACACATACAGGTAGGGACACACCTAGCTGCAGAAACATACCGACGCTGTGGTCAGCTCTGCATGAGAAGGCTGCAGCTAAGGAACTTCCCAGCCACTTAGGCATGCACCCCACTCTGGATTGTAAACCCAAAATTATACTGGCTTCCACTGCACAGGGAACTGTACAGTGTAAGCTCATGAAATTCACCCCCTCTGTCAATGTGGAGAGGAAATATACAACAGCTTTTTACCCCAACTTACAACTTCCACACACTGGTTTGTGATGAAGTAAAAACAAATTTATTAACTACAAAAGATAGATTTTAAGTGATTATAAGGACTAGCAAACAGATCAAAGCAGGTTACCTAGAAAATAAACAAAAACACAATCCAAGCTTAATATACTAAAGAGATTGGCTACGAGTAGCAAATTCTCACCCTAAATGATGATTTAAGCTGGCTGCAGTCTCTTAAAGGGCAAGCTTCACTTGGTTGCAGCTTAAAACCCCAGGTATTTCTTTCATAGGCTAGAAATCCCTCTAGCCTGGGTCCAGCCCTTCCCCCCAGTTCAGTCCTTGTTCCTCAGGTGTTTTCAGGAGTCTCTTTGGGCAGGGTGTCAGTGAAGAACCTCGATGATATGCAATTACATGTGCATATGTTGGGAACCCTTTGTCTCCAAGCTTGATTCCCATGCCCGGTCAGTGGAAAAACACTGGTATTCCAAGATAGAGTCCAGCACCAGGTGACTTGGTCACATGTCACTGTAGCGTCACAGCAGCCATGACTCGGAGGCTGTTTGTAGTGTCCTCAGGAAGGCTCCCCGGTGGGAGATAAACTTATTCTAAGGCCTACTGTTTTCTCTAATGGACCTTCCCAGCCAGCTACCTAGATTGATTGCATTCTGTCTAATGGGAATTCCTTAGGTGTAAACACCTTTGTAATAGATGCATAGACAACATTCCTAACTTCAGATACCAAAATGATACCTGCATACAAATAGGACAATCATTTATTCAGTAAATCATAACCTTTTCAGTGACATCTCACATGCATTATCTTGCACAAAATGCATCATAATTATACCATACTCATACCATAATAATATTACTATGAAACATAAAGGGCATAATGCCACAAGTATATCCCATCACAACAGAACAGAGGATTCGCAGAAGATATCACTGAATTATTTTATTATTAAGTATCGACATTGAAATATCTATCTGTAGGAAATGTATCAAAAACAAGTAATCTTATATGCAAAGTGTGAAACTGGATAAGAGGAAAGATGGTCCTGTGGTCAGAGTAGGTAGGAAATAGAGATTCTGTTCCTGGCTGTATCATGTGTTTCCTAAAAAACAATGTCTGTGCAAATTAAAAAGCAATGCTGTGAACCTGCTGCTTCCCTTATGGAAACAGAAAAGATACTAAGTCAGCAGTTTCCAGCCTTGTCGTTATTGAGCCAGGGTAAGGATCCAGGACCAATAGCAAGGATTACAAGACACACATGGGTCACATGAATTCCTAATGCAATTCAGTGAAAGGAGTTATCCTCAGATGGTAGGATTTTAATGTGCCACTTATACAGGACCCAGGCTTCACACCCTGTTTACATAGGGTAGTAGACTCCAACCACACACATGCTGAAGAGTAACTTCACTTGGCAAATGGGCTATTCATTTCAATGGGACTACACCTACAGTAAGGTAGTTCTCAACATGACTAATGTGACAAAATTAGAGGTTTTTGTAAGTTTTATACGAGATCTACGTCCCATTTAAAAAAAATAATAATTTGGGCACTTAGAAGCCTAAATTCCATTGACTTTCAAAGAGACTTAGCCTCTTAAGGGCCCAAGTCACTTTTCACAATGGGACTTAGAGATTTTTGAAATTTTTAGCCCCATTCTAAATATCCAATCCACAAATGTTTCCTCCTCTTCACTTTAAAAGTTACATTAGCCCCAATTTACTATCAAGGGAGTTGGTGCAAGCAGTACAAGGGCATCATCATCACAACTGCAAGAAATCACTATCTAAATGAAATCCTGCTTTTAAGCACCCAATAAAACCATAAAGAGCAAGCATAATGGGATACTCTGCTCTGTCTGTAGTGTAATCATAACACACAAACATTTCAAAGTGGCTGTGAGGACTTCAGTCTGCTTGGCACATTGCAAGGACTCAAATTTAAGAATACACGATTCAGTGGTGATGAAGTAATGAGAAACAAAGTTTCCCTTTCCAGTCTCATTTTGAAAACTGCTCTTTACTTGCAGCCCACCATTACCTCAAACAAATGATGGCTACCTAGTGTCTTTTTAACTCCCTCAAATACAAATAAATGTACCACTTACTGAAATGAACATTAAAACTTCCCTAGCTGGAATATTTTATTGTGTGAATTGCCCAATTACTTGACAAAGACATAGTGGTATTTCTGCAGGCTGATATAAACTCATTGATCTGTTCTCAGACTCACCAAAACAGAAAGGATTGGAAATACTTGTGCTTGGAGTTTTTATAATGTGCCTTATTGATTCCATGAAACTGCCATACTCTGATCTAATTTTCACTTACACAGTAGCAAAGCGCACTGTGTACAGAAAAAGTCCTTTCCAATTTAATTTAAACATTTCGTTATAGAAAAATTAAGTTGGATTACATCAAATATACACAGATTTTTACATATGCTTAAGGTATGGTTCTGCTCTAAAAAGTGACTCAACATGGGTTCATGTTAGCCATGCTTGTTTCTCAGTCAACAATTTTACTAGCTGCCACCCACGTAAATTCTCCTTAGGTTTTCACATTTAAGTTGGGTTCATTTTCACTGGTGAAATCGCTAGCCAGAAATATTCTGCAGCTCAGATTTTGCTCTCAGTTACACATGTACAATCCCATTGTCCTCAAATAATACTCTCCTTGATACCCGTTCAAATCTTATCATCTGCAAATTATGCCCTGCATGACAGCGGCACAGCTCCAGCGGTGGTTGGTCACATGGCACTGAACACAGAATTTGTCCCTCAATTAGTAACTTCTTTAACTGTTCTGATAGCTGAGTAGGAATTACATCCTGCCCACTCAGTCTTAACTGTCTTGCCTGTACTGTGTTAATTTGAGTAAACAGTAGTGAAAATGTTTGTCAGAAGTGATGCTTCTCTGAAAATACCTCTATCCTGGGTAAATTGTAAAATTGAAAATACATAGGAAGCAGAAGTGGTGAGTAAGAACATTCTATTTTTGCATAGTCAGTTGTTAGACTAGAACTGTAACAGATTCATCCTGTACTACTTTCAATCATATTAACAGGTATTAGCGTGACAGATATTGCAACTACATGCAGTGTCTTTGGGGACCATATTGTATTTTATGTTCAATGCATTAAAACCTCAAAGAGTCATTATACTGAGATGAGCCAGACAGTTTGAGGTATAGGATAGTCAAAGCCCTTTAAGTGGTGTGCGTGTGTGTCCGTGTGTGTGCACGCACATGTGCGCCTGGCTTTCTGGTGGGTCCAGTAAGGGGCAGAGCTTCCTGCAGATTCTGGAATCACTAAGGGGATGATTAATGCATACGCCCAAGATTGGATCTGTAGATTCCCAGCCTTTGAAGCTTGACCTCCTGTGGAGCAAGGAGAAGGGGAGGTTTTACCTACTTTCTGGAGGCTGGGGGAACAAAGCAGGACTTTTGATATAAAAAGACAAGAATGAATGGACACAGGGACTTGATTCAGCAAACAGACAGCACCTTCTCTCCCAACCCTTGCTGACAGGTTGGAAGGGATGCTGGCTCCCCATGTGGAAGCTGTGTGATCTCTGATATGCTTATTTAGGAACCATGTAGAGACTTATTTTTATAAGCTTTCTCTGTAATGCTTTTGCCCTAAAAATAAGCGTATTTTGCTTTGGAAGAGCGGTGTGGTTACTTGTTAGAACATGGTCATGATCCTCACAGAAAAAGCAACACGCAGCTGCTGGCCTTTAGGCAGACTGTCTTGCTGGGGCTATCATAATGTATGGCAGGAGGCTGTGCAGCCTTAAAAATCCCAATCAGGAGGAAGAAAGATGCATGTCTCCACCAATGAAAGGTGATGGCTGGGAGCCTGAAACCTTAACAGAAAAATACAAGGGCAGTGACCCTGAAAACTGACAGTTACATCCTAAGGTACATTCAACTAGCCACATTTTGTTTTGTCAGGAACATAGATAGGCAAGAGACTTCACAAAGAACAAGGCAGGAGGCAGCTTACAACGAGACAGTGGATTTTGAACGACTTCTTTATAGGTATATGCCTATGGAAGTACAGTTTGTGAGGCTAAATAGAACAAATTTGACAGCTGTTTACTGAAATGGAGGATAAGAGTATGAGTTTATACTATGAGTAGTGATAAGCAGATAATTTAGAATTTGAATGACATACAGATTTGGAAGTCCTAAAGTTTGGGAATCCATACATCTAAAAAACAAACCCTCTGCTCCAGTTACCTTACTCTAAAAACTACTAGCTGCTCTTTACTTGAGGATTTCTTCAGGGTGTTGAGAACACTAAGTGACCATTACCTCACACCTTTCCCATGTCTTCAGGGAGAGACGACTGGCATTATTCCTGGTCCCTGGCTCTCCAGAATGTGGGCAGATGGTATACTGCCTTTCTTGGGGTTGGGTCATTTAAAGAGATTCATACCTGCACCCAAAGGCCCAGGGTGCAGCGGTATTCTGCCTGCCTCTGATCCTATGTAGGATACTTCTCTGAATGCTGCTCTTGATCCTTCTTTTGGACCCTTGAATAGCAAGGGGCTGAGAGTCACCCCAGAGTATACTGGCAAAGCACGTTCTTTCAGAAATCTGCAGCACCAAGAGTTTTGGGGAGGGGAGGAAGAGGGAGATGGTCCCATTTGCCAACTCTCCTAAACAAGCAAGAAGAGAAAACAGGCTAGCTAAGCAAAAGGGAGACTGGACCAATTCTCTGAAGATATTCAGGGGAGCGGGGAGAGGGAAAGGCCATCTGTACTGTGGTCTGTTTTTGACTGAAATTATCTTCACCTGGCTTACTGTGAGGATGATTCTTCTCTGTCCTCAGTGGGGTCAGAAAAGGGGGATGCCAAGATACCAAATGATTTCCCTCCCACCTCCATGTGTATCAAAACAAACAGCTTGCTTCTCTGGGCTGCTGGTAGGAGAATAGGGCTTATGAGATTTCAATGATGCATAAGCCTTGGGCCAGCCCACTGCACAGGGCTATAGTTCACCCCTCGAGTTTAATTAAATACAAACTCCTTGCTTAACATTGTACTTATGTTCCTGAAAAATGCTACTTTACGCAAAACAATGTTTCGCCAATCCATTTTCCACATCAGAATTAATGTAAATGGGGGGGAAGGTTTACGTTCCAGGGAAAAAATTTTCGCCATACAAAAGACTAATATACACACACACACACACACACACACACACACAGAGTATAAGTTTTAAACAAACAAATGTAATACTGTACACAGCAATGATGATTGTGAAGCTTGGTTGAGGTGGTGGAGTCAGAGGGTGGGATATTTAGCAGGGAATGCCTTAGTGCTAAATGATGAACTACCACTCAGCTGAGCCCTCAAGGGTTAACACATTGTTGTTAATGTAGTCTCACACTCTAAAAGGCAGCATGAATGGAGGGAGGAGACAGCATGGCAGAGAGAGACAGAGACACACTGTGTGTGTGTGTGTGTGTGTGAGAGAGTGTGAGTGTGAGAGAGTTGCACATTGCCCCTCTAAGTATGCTGACCCCACTGTAAGTACACTGCCTTTTTAAGTAGATCACCAAGTTGAGACAGTGGCTGCTTCCAGCAAGCTCCCTCCGTCCTGAGCCCTGTCCTGTTCCCCCTCACCCTGCTCTGTGGAGATGGGGGGCAGGAGCAGGGGGGATACCCTGACATTAGCACCCCTCTTACCCCCACCCCCAGCACAGCAAGCAGGAGGCTCTTGTGAGCAGCTCCAAGGCAGAGGGCAGGAGCAGCACATGGCAGTGGGGGGAGGGACAGCTAAACTGCCCGGCACTTGACAGTCTGCTGGGCAACTTAGAGGAACGGGGAGCTGATAGGGCTCTGCCAGTGGAGCCTGGATCCAAACCCCCACCAGCTAGCTCCAATGGGCTGCTCTTCCTGCAAGCAGTGCACAAAGCAGGCGGCTGCCAAACAACTTTACAAGGGAGCACTGCACAACTTTAAACGAGCATGTTCTCTAACTGATCAGCAACGAAACAACGAAACAACGTTAACCGGGACGATGTTAAGTGAGATGTTACTATAGTCTGATTACACAAATAGTATATTCTTAAGAGATTCTGATGATAATTTTATCTTCCCTGTTTATGTGGTCCCCTTATTGTGCTTATTGATTTTTTATTTATAGAATATCTTATGTGGTGAGCGACAAAAAATACAAGAAACATACAGATAACATACTGTAGTTACGCAGGTCCATTCTGAAAATTTACTATCTTGGGCTAATTCCAAGTATGTACATTAAGAATTTCATCACTTCTGAAATAGACTAATGTTAATTCTGACCCAATACATTCAACTGACAGGGTCAAGAAATAAATGACCCTATATGGCCCTGATTTGAGTTATAACCAGTGTTAAATCAGTGGACTGTAGATGTCAGTCTGTGGAAAATCCTATAAAGGATCATTAAGGTCCCCATCAATGGGAATTGCTTCTCCTCCAATAAGACATTCTTGTAAAAAAGTTATTTTTTCAAATCAGACTCAAGAATAAAGTAAAATAAAGTGTTGAGGTGGAAAAATCTGAGCTTAAGAAGTATTACTAGAAGCAGACAGACTTCTGTGATAATACCACAGAAACTAACAACATAATGCAAGTAAGCTATGGCCTGCCTCTCTGACAGGCATGGTGAATGCAATTGCCTATAGTTAAAAAAAAAAAAAAAAAAAAGATGAGTTTCCTCTTTGGCTAAACTGGAAAAGCATTGAGGTACCAACTTACCTGCTTTCTGTGACTAAAACAAAAGGAAAGACTTCAAAATCCATCATAAGATTCTGTATCTATTCAGTGTTCCAAGATGAAGCACACACACAAGAGTGATGTAAATAAAATGTTAGAAGGTTAATTTATTTTAGTCCTAAAGACTGAAGAAATTTTCAGAGAGGAACCAGTACATCAGCAGCTCAACAGTACTTGGTACACAACACACTACCCTGTTCCACAGGGACCACCTCTAGAAGTCCTTTCCCCATCCTTTCATTCCTTGCTTTCTCTTCTGAAGCCAGCTAATGCCAAGGCAGCAGCTTGCAGGTCGATCTCAATCCATTTGGAAAAAGGATGGAGACCACCTACTTATGTTATAGAGAACGTATATTGAACAGTTGCTCAAAGCTAATTCTTTACAGCAGCTGGGCTATATTCCTACCACTGATCTAAAGTAGAATGGTTTGTCATCCACTCCCAAACCCCAATACCATCCCATCTTCCAGAATGTTTGAGTAATTACAGTAGATTCTCCTACTAAATTACATTAAATTCTTCTAATAGTTATTCATGGCTTTTGGCTACTCACACAACTAACTCACATTTCTGATTTTATGGCTGGCCCTCATGGTGAAGGAGGCTATTACACTGATTGTGGCTACAGCTTGATGCTCTGGGAAGTTTAAGAACACTTAACAGAAATTATAGTATAAGCAAGTTGTCACATTCATTCCTGAAGAGGAAAACACACCATATGATTTCCAGCTGCCTCGTGGACACTTAAATTATTAAGCATTCCTTCTGAGAATGAAGTCTTCATTGTTACCTTTTAAAAGATTTTGTAATTGGATTTATTTTGGATTGAAAGAGCATCTTTGATTATCCCCTATTGCCTGTGCCGGATGTCTGAAACTGCTCACATCACAGATTAATCCATGCTCACAAATCTGAGTTAATTTCACCCATATTTTAAATGTTGGAAAAGGGGCTAGGTGTTCAAAAGTATCCAGTATTGGCTAACTTTTCTCACATTTAAGTCATTGGGAGTTTTAACACTGACTTCAATAGGAATAGGGCTACACTGAAAACTTATGAAAATTCCAATCTTAATGCCTGCCAGCCATTCACCCATCAAGCACATATCCAAGAAGAAAAGGAGTACTTGTGGCACCTTAGAGACTAACCAATTTATTTGAGCATGAGCTTTCGTGAGCTACAGCTCATGCTCAAATAAATTGGTTAGTCTCTAAGGTGCCACAAGTACTCCTTTTCTTTTTGCGAATACAGACTAACACGGCTGTTACTCTGAAACATATCCAAGAAGGTGACTTTTTATGTTCCCGCAAAACTTTCTAAAACAATATACAAAATTCCAAGTGGCCAGAGACATTTAAAGTGGAGTCACTTTAATAAATGTAACACCTGATTTTATATTATGATGTATAAATACATGGTTAACCTACATCCTTCTGTACATTGACAAGGATTGTTACTGTGAAATTTATTACAAATTCACATAGTTAGTTATAAAGATAGCAAACTCATTGTTAATTGACTACCATGCTGCCTTACATATTTTTCCAGCTTCAAAACATCAATATATTCCACCAAATACCCTGTCAGGTATGCGAGGACCTACTGTAAAATAACTGATCTGCAGATAAGAGACTACAGTGGATGTTTGAAGTATTTTCTTAGAATAGGGGTGGAATACAACAGTCTGGATATGCTCATAACAATTTGTTTCACTCTCTCCTTTACAGAGAGCAAGTACTCTTCAGTTCATCACACCAGACTTGCAAATTGATAAGGGAATAGCTATGCTTAGATATGAGGAAAAAAGTTAGAAACCTAACAGGCATGAAGGGAAGGGAAGAACAACTTATCTAATTGAAATTATGGAGGGGGGTACAAGGAAGGCAGAATGTAATTATGCAAGTTGGAATGTGGCCAGGAAACTGGGGCTAACACCTACATGCTTTCAGAAAGTGGCATGGGATCTTACATGATTACAAATAGCCAAGAATTCAGTTTTACATCTCACCTGACAGATATTCAGAAGCACCGTGCCATCATCATGCTAGGGCATTTCATATTGACTGAAGGGCCATGGTCACCTATTGCTTTCACTACATCACCATTGCTAGCACCTTATTCTTGGTGGTCTCTCATCCAAGTATTAACCAAGGGCCTGGATACATGGGATGTTACTGCACAGCAAGTCAGGGTGTGAATGAACAGCACACCACATTCATTCAAAAGTCTATTAACAAACAATCAGGGAATCAGGTCAGCCTCAGTTAGACACTAGCTGCTCAGGAACGGGATGCTGTGACTCTTTGTCTCGTCATAAATATAAAGGGAAGGGTAAACACCTTTAAAATCCCTCCTGGCCAGAGGAAAAACCCTTTCACCTGTAAAGGGTTAAGAAGCTAGGATAATCTCGTTGGCACCTGACCAAAATGACCAATGAGGAGACAAGATACTTTCAAAGCTGGAGGGGGGGAGAAACAAAGGTTTGCTCTGTGTGTTGTTTTGCCAGGAACAGAAAAGGAATGGAGTCTAATAACTTAGTAAGTAATCTAGCTAGATATGTTTCAGAGTAACAGCCGTGTTAGTCTGTATTCGCAAAAAGAAAAGGAGTACTTGTGGCACCTTAGAGACTAACCAATTTATTTGAGCATAAACTGTAGCTCACGAAAGCTTATGCTCAAATAAATTGGTTAGTCTCTAAGGTGCCACAAGTCCTCCTTTTCTTCTAGATAGATATGCGTTAGATTCTGTTTTGTTTAAATGGCTGACAAAATAAGCTGTGCTGAATGGAATGCATATTCCTGCTTTTGTGTCTTTTTGTAACTTAAGGTTTTGCCTAGAGGGATTCTCTATGTTTTGAATCCGATTGCCCTGTAAGGTATTTACCATCCTGATTTTACAGAGGTGATTCTTTTACTTTTTCTTCAATTAAAATTCTTCTTTTAAGAACCTAAAAAGAAAAGGAGTACTAGTGGCACCTTAGAGACTAACCAATTTATTTGAGCATAAGCTTTCATGAGCTACTAAAGCTTATGCACAAATAAATTGGTTAGTCTCTAAGGTGCCACTAGTACTCCTTTTCTTTTTGAGAATACAGACTAACACGGCTGCTACTCTGAAACCTTTTAAGAACCTGATTGCTTTTTCATTGTTCTTAAGATCCAAGGGTTTGGGTCTGTGTTCACCTATGCAAATTGGTGAGGATTTTTATCAAGCCTTCCCCAGGAAAGGAGGTGTAGGTTTGGGGAGGATTTTGGGGGGAAAGATGTTTCCAAGCGGGCTCTTTCCCTGTTATATATTTGTTAGACGCTTGGTGGTGGCAGCAATAAAGTCCAAGGGCAAAAGGTAAAATAGTTTGTACCTTGGTGAAGTTTTAACCTAAGCTGGTAAAAATAAGCTTAGGGCGTTTTCATGCAGGTCCCCACATCTGTACCCTAGAGTTCAGAGCAGGGAAGGAACCTTGACACCTCACAAATGGATGCAGCTCTCTCCTTACCACCAGCGACTTCATTCCTTACCTCAAAAGGACCAATAAGAGGTTTTAATGCATAGGTCTCAATGAAACACCACAAGAACTGCTGAATCAGAATAAATCAAGCATCATTCTTGTCTGATGTTCTCTGTATTGTAACAGGGTCAGGTCCATTTCTGAGCTGCATGTGATAACTTAGACTTGCAAGAAGTGGTCTCTAATTTGGAGTAGGCAGATAGGCATGTACACTTGTGCACAGCTTCCATATTCTCAAGGTAAATCAAACCAGAAGTTACACTGATTGTCATTTGTGCATGCAAATGAATGACATTAGTTGGTAAAAGTGGTGCATGCAAGTTAAAATCCAGATTGAAACCAATTAGAAAAATCTAGTCCCTGTTCATTACTGTTTTAATACAAAGCACAGACAGCTGCAGTTACCATTATGTGCACAATTTAGAAGCCTGAGCAAAGAACCAAGCTTTTGAAATCCACAATATCCCAGGGTGCACTGGAGACATAATGCATTCAGTAGAAAAGACAAGTTCTGTAGCAAAGGACAGTCACATTATGTGATAGAAAGCCTGTGGCTTGTTCTATGTTTCCATCAATAGATCCTGCGGCAGAGGGGGCAATAAAAGAGAGTGGAAGGCATCTTGACAGGCACAAAGACACCAGGATCACTCAAACTTTCCTTTGCTTGCGGCAGCTTCAAGAGTTTTCTGTTAGGAATGGGCCTTTCAATCGACCTGTGTCAGGATGTCCAGCAAATCAAGTAGTAATAAGGTACATACAGCATCAGCTCAAACATCTCCTGCATCGTTCCCCAGGCATGCATTCTTGTTGCTGGAGATTTGAAAGACAGAGCAACAGGATTGGTTTTTGCTTAAGCTATCAAACAAGAAACTGTTCGAAAACAGACATCACAGAAGAATCCAACCCTCCTAGCTAACAAGAAATACATATCTATCAATCTACAGTGTGCAGAATGATTAACACTGAAGAGGAGGAAGCAGAAACAAAACCATTACTTGGCATAGGCATGCAAGTGTTAGCAGTGCAATCTAATGTAAGCATGTGGCGTTAATAGAAGACCATCCTCTGGAAAAGCCTACTTGGGGCTGCCCATATAAGTCTCTGTTTGGTATCTGCCTTCTATTGATACTGGCTTAACCTCTAAAGTAGGCACAGTGCCAATCTAACAAATGGGCATGAGTGTTGGCAGACAAATGACCATGTACTGTACAAACATAAAACATGGGTTTGTTTTTTAATTGCATGATTCCCAGCCAGAAATATGGTCTTCATTTGCCAGTCTGTCTTGCATGTCCATGCCTATGGCGAAGGGAGCATGCCTGGACCATGACAACACTGAATGGCATTCTCTTTAGAAATTCGATAGAATTGCAGAATCAGCCAAGTTTCTGCCTCTAGTAAACTGGGACTGGCATCCAACTAAGCTTTGAGAAAGGTGATAAGACAATGAAAGATCCCTCCTCAGTTTTGGCTTTTCAAAGGAAGCTGCCACTAAAGTGACTATCATTTATTTTTGTAACTGTGGAGAATGAAGGAGTTATTTATAAAAATAAAAATACACATATCAGATGCACCTCAGCTTACCTGGTTGGTGGTATCCTGTCCGACTGCAAAGAGTTAAATCAAAGGAGGCTGTTAGAGAAACAGGAAATGAAATAATGACAGAATATCAAAAGGGCCTTTACGAAACAATGGGAGGAGCTCCAACTTGGAGAATGTCGCTGCCTGGCTCCACCCAGGCTGGCAAGGTTTACTCTTCCATGCCTGAGCCCAGGATCGAAAGGCACACTAAACCATCAAAGGACCCCAGCCCTAGAAATGCACCAGGGGTGGGATGGGGAATTTTGAGTGAGTTGCTGGGGCTGCCCAGAAATGTCAGTCAGCACTGGCAAGGATGCAAGCAGACAAAGACAAATTGTAGCAAGCAGGCTGTGTCTTTCAACCCAGAAGTGTAGGTAACTGGGCTGAAGGAAACTTACAAAAGTTTGCCAGGAAAGATTGTGGTATAGGAAGCTCCATACATATACTCCTGATTTGTTTTAACTCTTTGCTTTGCATGCTGTATACTTTTGCATGAATGAATAAATAAATGGTTTTATTCTTAAGAAACTGGTTTTGAGCCACAATGATCAGTCACTGTCACAGGCTCTTGAAGAAAAATGGTTTCAGGTTTCACGCACAATTGGGCCTCTCATGTTATCATGGTTGGTAAACTGAGGGGCTGCAACCCAGAAACCCAGCCTGAGAGCGATAGGACTGCTTGTGATTCCATTCAGGGAGGGATGACGATAGCAAAACCTGTCACTTGAGAGGGACTAAAGAGAGTCTGAAGCACAGCTCACCCTGTAATCATGACAGGATTGCTGAGTTTTCCTGCAAAACACCTGGTCAGCATAAATGGCAAGAAACCCTGTCCTGCCCATGGAAGGGCCACAAGACACTGGTGCTATGTTTGAATCTTTCAAGTTAGTTTTATTCTTGAAGCAACAGCAGTGTCCCTACTAGATTACTACGGTCACAGAGAAGCTTAATTGTGCTATCTTACAATCAGTGGAATATGCCAATAATATGTTAAATAAAAACCACTTGCCTGTAGTATGGGCATCTTATTAATTAAGTCATTCTTGATCAGTCATTTTAAGAACAATTTATAGTAACTCAAGCAAATCCTACATCTTAAATAAAAAGATGTATTATGTTGTAGAATGGACGTATGGCGGGAGAGTCGGGGGTGGGGGGAGGGAGAGAAGACTTAGACACTAATTGGGGAACCTCCAAAGAAACCCAAAGCATGCAAAAGTTAAAATTCTTACTGACACCACTACCTTTAGGATCTGCTAGCATCATGAGAACAAGACTATTACAGAGAAAATATAGGGTTTGCAGAGGTCATTGTATTGCAAAATTTGTTTCCATTCAGAACTAAAATAGGAGGAAGAAAACAGACATGAACCAAAATGTCAAATTTTCTCAAATAAAGTTTGAGCAAAAATTCACATTGCTTATATTTAAAAAAAACAACAAAACAAACAACAACATTTCACCCTAGTAGAAACAGTAGTTTGGAGAAACTAGATTTTGTTATATCAGCAGATATATACATGTAATGAACAAACTAAAGCAGTTCTGGGAAGAGAGCTTACATACTGGGTAGTAAGAGAACTCCTAAGTTTATGGATATCATATTAGAGGTGCACATCACCTGAGCACATGAAAAAGATGATTATGAGAGGGGGGGGGTCTATAAAGCACCCATTCCATTTGGTGTGTGGCCTCCAGTGAGCCAGATATTTTCTAGTTAATATTTGAACCATGGCTAGCCAAACTGGGTCAATATTCATGTTATTAGCTGATATGAGAAATAGGCAGACCAACTTGAGCACACCAAGAGCCAGAGTGGTGAGCCAACTCGACACCTCTCTGCATTGTTTAAAAAAGGAGGCTACAATCCTATCATTTTGTTAGGCCTGTAGTATTTCAGGACCCATACAAACATGACCATATGATGAGGTAATATTATGATCCAACAGGAGACTAGGGGGAGTTGTGACATGGTGGCCTGTCAGTGTGGACCAGCTAACATGACTGAGAAAGTCATAGCTTTGTGTGAGGGGACATCAGGCTTGAAAACAATGCAAGGAGGAAACTTCCTCCACAAATATTCATGCAGTAGGCAAAATGTGCAACCCCTTTAAGAGAGAATTCTAGAGGCTGAAGTGTGTACCCACATCCATAGAATTTGAATCAACAATGCACTTGGGTTCAGGGAAGTCACTGTGCGTGAACCCTGTTTACTCAGACCATAGGCTCAGTAGTAATTCCACAGGGAAAAAAGAAAGATTCACTCTGAATGAGGCTTAGGAAAACAGCCTTCATCCCAGAAAGCTCTTCGAAAGAAGCTATGTTTTCCCCTATCAGCAATATATCATGGTGCCTCAGAACTAAAGCCCTGTGCCATGCTTTCCTGCCTTCTCTCCATCTACACTTCTCAATTTCTCTCAAACAGATCACAAGCACTTCTCAATTTCTCTCAAAAAGATCCTCCAACATAATTTAAGGTCCCAACTTCAGCAAAATACGCAAATATTTTTAGTAATACCCATGCAACTCCACTGAATTCACGCAGAAGTTCTCTGTGTTTAAAAAGGCCACTATAAGGAGTGGAATTTCCAATTTAAGGGATTGGGGTGTGTGTTAGATCATTTGGCCCACAAGGAACAAAAAGCTGCAGCTACCATCTTGGTGAAAAACCATTATAACTAGCAAAACATTACTCTTCCAGTGACTATCAGTGGAAAAGGCACATATGTATTAAATTTAGTCTTGATACATAAACATTTTATTATCTTTCTAAATACACATGGATTAGAAACATAAGCAAATAAATGTAAAAACAGAAATGTGTGTCTTCATGTGCAGTTGGAGCCAATCTGGCACATGGCTGTCACAAAATATATGCCACAGAACACAAAGCACGACACTACTTCAGAATACTTTGAACCAAAAACAAAAACAAAACAAAAAAACCCCACAACACACGCAATCTCTCTCCCAGCAATATTCTTAAAACCTCACTGCACAGACTTGCCAAGTCTCCTTTATTTGGAATGAAACCCACTAGTTGGCAGCAATTTAGTGCAATTTTAAGCTGGCTCAGACCTAAAGTGAAAAGATTAATGGGATATTTGAAATCTCACTCTTATTTTCCTCAGATCTCACTTGTGTAAAAGCTCTGATGTTGGTCGCTGAGTTCCTTAAGACATAATCTTCACAATGTGCCAACGTAAACAAACAGATTTAAGCAGCAAGTCCATTTAAAAAGAGTATATTTAGGAAGCACACATATCATTAAAGAGAGCTTATTTCTTATCTGACGCCAAGCACTTACAGGGCAATCCTTCAGGGGTGTTCTGTATGCAGTGTAAGGTTAATTATGTTTGCAGCAGTTATTGTGGATGTTCTCTGCTCCTATTAAAAGCCTGAAAGTTCAGTTACTGTTTCTTGGCTTGGGGATTAGGGAACAACTGGAGACAGTTAGAAAAACTTACCTTTAAGCCAAAAATTTCTAAACAATGGCCTTCAAAATTTAGCTTGCATTTTGGTGGCTATAAAGGGGGCAGTCAGAGTGCCAAGCTTTCAGAGCTGTATCGTTTTGAGGCTGCAGCTGCATCCCACAAAAAAAGGAGGCTAGGTCTCAGAGTCCCACTGAGAAGATCCTTTTTTAGATCTGCAGCCACATCCATTCTTGACGGCTACCACAGGAAAAGTAGTAGTATTCCTATCAGAACAGATACAGATTTGTGATTTTCTCAGTCTCACTTGTGATACCTTTCAGAAGGTCAAACAGCCACAGAGCTCAGCAAAACATAAAAAAACAGTAAGAGAACTTTGACTAAGATGGTCACCGACCACACAGAAGAATAGAGAAGTTACATATTTCCTGTAAACTGGTCTGTGTTAAAAAACCTTCTGAACATTTGCCCAGTCTCACAATAGATATTTAGTTTTCAGTTCCCCTCTTCATGACTTCATCCAACCAATGATCCATAAGCAAAAGAGCTGAAACACCATGAGAACATGTGCTTTCAGATCATTTTCTGACCAGTTTTTCAACTCCAAAGCTTAGGAGAAGCATAAAGACTCTGTCTCCAAACACCATATAACCATTTCATCATTTGAGGTTTGTCCATCACTAATTATTTTGCTTGTAACCAGGGACATGTTTGTGCAGGATGCTGGCCCTCAGCTCCACATGCAGGAGGAGAAGATGTGTAAGCAAATGGAGACTGAAATTGCTGAGAAAAGAGTGTGGGTGGATTTTTGACTCCAGCTTTGAATCTAGCTTTCATGTAATTTGTCTACTTAGAGTGTTCCTCTTTTCCAGTCTCTGCATTCAGATCATGTTTACTACTTACCCATAACCTTCATTAGTATGACTTGTAAAGCCATCAGATGAACAAATAGATACTTTCAGCGAAGTACAGGTAGTAGTAACTAGTAATGGGTTGGTATTTTATGAACATGACCAGTACATCTATTTTAAGGTCAGTTCTTCGCTTATGATAAACAGATCCTCTCCAACGCATCATCAAGGATCTACAACCTATCCTGAAGGACGACCCATCACTCTCACAGATCTTGGGAGACAGGCCAGTCCTTGCTTACAGACAGCTCCCCAACCTGAAGCAAATACTCACCAGCAACCACACACCACACAACAGAACCACTAACCCAGGAACCTATCCTTGCAACAAAGCCCGTTGCCAACTGTGTCCACATATCTATTCAGGGGACACCATCATAGGGCCTAATCACATCAGCCTACACTATCAGAGGCTTGTTCACCAGCACATCTACCAATGTGATATATGCCATCATGTGCCAGCAATGCCCCTCTGCCATGTACATTGGTCAAATTGGACAGTCTCTATGTAAAAGAATAAATGGACACAAATCAGATGTCAAGAATTATAATGTTCATAAACCAGTCGGAGAACACTTCAATCTCTCTGGTCACTCGATTACAGACCTAAAGGTCGCAATATTACAACAAAAAGACTTCAAAAACAGACTCAAACGAGCGACTGCTGAATTGGAATTAATTCGCAAACTGGATACAATTAACTTAGGCTTAGAATCATAGAATATCAGGGTTGGAAGGGACCTCAGGAGGTCATCTAGTCCAACCCCCTGCTCAAAGCAGGACCAATCCCAATTAAATCATCCCAGCCAGGGCTTTGTCAAGCCTGACCTTAAAAACTTCTAACGAAGGAGATTCTACCACCTCCCTAGGTAACGCATTCCAGTGTTTCACCAGTGAAAAAGTTTTTCCTAATATCCAACCTAAACCTCCCCCACTGCAACTTCAGACCATTACTCCTTGTCCTGTCCTCTTCTACCACTGAGAATAGTCTAGAACTATCCTCTCTGGAACCACCTCTCAGGTAGTTGAAAGCAGCTATCAAATCCCCCCTCATTCTTCTCTTCTGCAGACTAAACAATCCCAGTTCCCTCAGCCTCTCCTCATAAGTCAATGCTTGACTTGCGACTTGAGCTTGAATAGTGACTGGGAGTGGATGGGTCATTACACAAAATAAAATTATTTCCCCATGTTTATTCCCCCCCACACACCCCGTTCCTCACACGTTCCTGTTAACTGCTGGAAATGGCCCACCTTGATTATCACTACAAAAAGGTTTTCTTCCCCCCACCCCACCCCACCCCACCCCACCCCGCTCTCCTGCTGGTAATAGCTCATCTTAAGTGATCACTCTCCTTACAGTGTGTATGATAACACCCATTTTTTCATGTTCTGTGTGTATATAAATCTCACTGTATTTTCCACCGAATGCATCCAACGAAGTGAGCTGTAGCTCACGAAAGCTTATGCTCAAATAAATTGGTTAGTCTCTAAGGTGCCACTAGTACTCCTTTTCTTTTTGTGTTTGAATAGTTCATTGTTGAATAGTTCATTGTTGACTAAAAGCCATACTAACTGTTAGATCAAAATCAGGGGGCTAAACTTAGAAGAGATTCAAAAGAATCAAAGCTGCTTTAGCACATGAACCCTGCCACGCATATCACTGTGCAATGTGCACCAATTTAGGCTGTGTCTGTACTATGAGCTAGGGATGTGATTCCCCTGCTCACATAGACACACTCAGACTAGCTCAATGAAAACTAAGGCAAGTATAAATAGCAGTGTAGCTGCAGTAGCATGGGTGGTGGCAAGCCGAGTATGTACTGACCTGAAATCAGTGAGTACGTACTTGGCATTCAACGACCACTACCCATGCTACCACGGCTACGTTGGTGTTTATATTGATGCTAGTTCTCATCGAGCTGGTGTGAGTATGTATACACAAGCAGGGGAATTGTACCTCTATCTCATAGTGTAGACATCGCCGTAGACTCTCCTTGGAATGTGGCCCCAAAATGTTGTTTAATTAAATCCATTTGGGCTGGAAGTTATGAGAAGTGGCTCAATAGATTGATAGTATATCCTGGGTTTGGCAAGAACCAGCTTTCACGGGCATTTCTGGTACTTCCTGGGTTTGGTTGAAAGCCTGGAGCCAAAAATCTTTTCCTGCAGCATTTCTGTCTCCTGTCTAAAGCAAGGAAGTGCAGAGATTAATAAAATTGTTTACATTAATGTAACATTTTTCCAGCCCGAATAAGGCCTACCACTGGGTCACATCATGCCATTCATTTTTAAAGGAGAACTTCTCAAATTACTCCAGGTTGTGCCCCTATTTATGCAGAATATGTCTCAGGTGAAAATCAACGCCTATTTAACAGTATTCATTAACACTCCACAACAACTTATGACAAGTGAAGAATCTCACATCCATCTGGAAATCAGGGGGAAACTTAGGGGAACTAAGTTTTTACCTGCTGGGTCTCCCGGAGTCATCACCTCAGGCCTTTTGATCAATGCCATGGAATCAATGGCCACAAAGGTGTCGGAGTTTGGATTTCAAAGTTACTTGAAGGATGGCAACTTCATTATCATAGTGTCATTAATGCCTTACTGCATTGGTTTAGGGCTGACTCAGAGGAAAGGTGGCCATTTACTGAATCATCAGCAACATTTCCTGCAGTAGGTGTACTCTGGAGGCCACAAGTATTCATCGTACTGACCCCTGCTTATCTTGTGGATTCTGTCAGGACCACAGCTAAAAAGCTGACTGGAAACTTGTGATCCTCAAAAAAGGTTGCAGCTTGATTCAAGTTGATTCTTTTATCTGAAACCAGTTTACTCATTTCTACCAGCAAGAAATCAATTACTTTAGATGTGAATTATGTTTTAGTTATGCCACACAACATTATAATGTGCACTACCCCATGAATTATGTCCTGCTATTTCCTTTTTGCCATTGCCACCACCACAAGAACTTACCTTGGAATCACAAACTTTCAGTGCCAGTTATATTGTGATCCCACTCCTGTTTGTTTTGACTCTTAAGATGTATTTTAGCTGTAAGTGCTCTTTAAAAATATAGAACAGGCAATATTTTACATAAAACTGATTCAGCTAGCTCCTATTGGCACAGGCATTTCGGTACCTCCTCTTCAATCTTTTTTCCTTATATATCCATCCTTTCGCTATGCTGGAAAGAAGGGTAGGGTAAATACAAAACAGTGTTGTCAACTATGTTAACAGATTGGCTTCTGGGTATATGTATTTTTTTCTGATTGCTTCCCACATTGCGCCATAGGCTGCTTTCTGAAATGACTGCTCTGGTTTTCACGGGCTTCTTTTGGCATTTAATGCTGCTGTGCCTGCAGCCAGTAAGATTTCACTATTTTGAGTTTAATTTTATTTGCCTCCAATCTGACCCTCATGCTCTGTGTGGTTTAACTTTAACCACAGTTACAAATGAGAGAAATTCAGACAAACCAATCTCTCCAAGCAATCAATAGACAAACATCTTGAAGACCTCTCCAGCCACCTGGAGTACTGTCCAAATACTCCACAAGAGCAGAGGTCAATGACAGCTATTCTATCATGGCATTTCATAGCACAACTTGGCCAGATAGTGATCTCATGTTTTACAGTACTGTATGATTCTTCAGCATCTCTGGAAGCTGCTTTCTATGAATTTGTAGTGCTGCAAGCCTTTTCAATGTCACTGCCTTTGTCACAACATTATGTGCTATGGCACCTAGCTCAGCCACAGTACATTTCTTAGTTTCTGTTCATTATTGCTCAGAGGCAAGTTGGCAACTACAACAGTTTATTTTTAGGATTCATTGCCCTAGGTTCACATGTCACTTAAAATCCATGAAGTTAATGCCTTCAAACCTACCATAATGTGGCTATGAGCAAAGAATGCCTGATTTCTAGGCTTTGATTTATAATTACAACCACCTCCATCAGTTCCCTAAAGAAACAGGATATTTTCATTAATATATATATATTAATATAATAAATTAAAATATAACAGACCCAATACAAAAGGAACTATGTGGCCATCCTGAGACAACACAGTATTCTGAGCTATGAAATTACACAGAGGAAGACATGGTCTCTGCTCCAAACAGCTTACTGTCTAAGGATGCTAAATTCCTCCCAGAAGCTTTTGAGCATCCTCAACAATGGGAGTTCAGGGCTTACTACTCTGCAGTATCAGGCACAAAAACAAAACAACTCAGTTCAGGTCTACACCTGGGTCATGGTTACAGGGTGAGCTGCACTTTAGACTCCTTTGCAATCGCTCTCAAGTGCACCACGCAGGTGACAAGCTTCACTTCCTTCACCTTTCTCAACAGTGAAACCCTGCAGTTCAACCACTCTCAGGGTATGGCGATGCTATAACCAAAGATGTGACTACAGAATGCGTATGCATACCCAAGCTAATTTTGATCTAGCTAGCGTTCACAACAACAGCTGTGAACCAGCAGCAGCATGGGCTGCAGCACAGGCTAGCTACTCAAGTGCATAATCCTGGGTCCCAGGTGAGGATTTACAGTCTGAACTACACAGCATTACTGCTGTCATTTTAACTAGCTAAATTTAAACTCTCTCTGGTATATCTACATGTGCCGCAGTCAAACATTTGATTGCTGCACGGACATACCCTACGGGCTTGTTCATATGCTGAGTTACTGGGCAGTAAACCAGGGTACGAATCTAGCTTGTCATGCAGTATTAACACGCTATGTGGACACTACAGTGCAGTGAAAAGTCCCAGAGTATGGCTTGGCATACTGCGATTTGAAGCAGCAATATGCCAAGTCACAGTCTCGGACATCCACTGTGCGGTAGCAGTGATCACACAGATGTTAGTCTGTGGCAAACTGGTGCGCTTTAGATTCACTCTCTGGCTTACTGTACAGTCACCTGCCATATAGACAAGCCCTTAGACCAGCCCTCTGGATTGCAGCCCCCCGATTTACCAACTGCCGCTCCTCTAGCAGGTACAACTGGCACTGGCCCCTGCAGGAGGCTTCCCTTCAGGAGATGTGACCAGTGGCTGACTAAAGTGACTCAAAACAGCTTTCAGAACCAACATAGTGTCTATTCACTGAAAGGTACATAACCAGTGGAGAAAAAGTGGGTTAAAACAGATGACCTCAACCCCTGGATCTTAGCTATACCTTACCCTTTCCTTGCAAGTTTGAGTAATTCCACTTAGCCCAGGCACCCTTACTTCTGGGCCAAGAGGGACAGACAGTTCTGTTGCAGTTTGTTTCTCTCCACGGTTCTCTTGCAGCATCTTCCCCTGAGCAGACATTTTTAATTCTTTAGGGTTCCTTTGATCTGAGGGCCCCAGCCCCGACAAAATAAGTCTGTTACCTGCTGGCATATAGGCATTTTTACCCTAAGAACCCCGGAAGTATTTTCTGCAGAGCTAGCTCATCTCTAGTCAGTGTTTTGTTTCCCAACAGCCCCCTAATTAAATTCAACCAGTCCAATCACATATTCTAATAACCCAATATCACCATGCATCAACTATTTTAATAGCTAGATCATGTCTTCCTGAAACTATTACAAATTAACCCCATGTTTTCCACCACATGGGTGCAATGCATTAAGACTTCCAGGGCAAGCACAGTTAGCAAAATCAAAATATGCAGCATGAGGTAGTTAGTAATTTCTCTTTGAATGCGAAATTTATTATGACATACAGAAGCAGTTTGAAGGCATAATTTGCATTTCCCAGTAAAATGTCACAAAGCAGAAGCTGATAACGTTCTTACTGGAACTGAGTATTACTAAGACTTGAAGTAACATAACATGTTCTCCCCCACCCAGGAGTCAACTACTACATATTATAAAATGGGTGCATTTATATTTATCTTACTGATGTTACAGTTTAAAGCCAAGGCTTTATAACAGAACTTTATAATGGTGCAATGGAAGTACACTGTATACATGCAATTTCTGATTCTATTATGTGCTTCATTGTGTGATAGTCAGCATTTCCAGGCAGCCATTTCAAGCTCTATCAGGTAGTAAGGGTTATCACTAAAATAACCTAAGCTGATAACAGATATCTTCACCTTTTAAAATTATTTATATTAAAAAGCCTAATATAAGCTCCTAGAAGCTCCAGTTCAGATCAGGATCCCATTGTGTTAGGCACTGTAAAAAAAATGCAACAACTGTGCAGCCCAGAGACGTGTAGCTTAAACGCGAAGTCCTAGACATCTTCCTTTAAGTCTAAGTCCAAAGATGGCACTGAGTGATGGGAGAGCTTCAGAAGTCCAGTTCAGTGAACTAAAAAATTCAAATGCTCTTTCTAACTACATATGAAATATATACATTTCTTAGGCTTGCAAAACTGGCTTGAAAATCTGATGCACAAAGCCAGAGTCACATCTTATGTTAAGGGTATATTTGAAGTTTGTAACAGATTCATAGAATATATAAGCATATTAGGAAATGATTAGTGTGTGTTAAGCATGGTTAAACCTATCAATAGGTATTATAAATGTTTAAGGTGCTTATAACCAGGGCTTATAAGCAACCAATTAATTTGTTGACATAAATCTATAACAATAGACTAACCATTTATTAAAATATTATTTATGAACCCTTTATAAACTATTTATGAATGTACACAATATAAAATGTGACCCCTTTGAGATTTGTGGTGTTTCCGGCTCTGATCATGTTAGGGATATCCCCCACAACAATCTCAATTTGATACCTCTGCTTCCAGCCTCCAGTAGGACTCAAAGGCAAACAGATAAAGCAATGTTAACCAAAGCTTGTTCAAATCTCAAATGAGATTTGGTTGTGTTATGAATAACTATTTGCAATAGATCTTATTTTACTTCATGTCATTTCTCCATCTTTATCCTGAAAATAGCACAACTGCCCCCAGTGAAACTACAGAGTAACTCCATTGAAGTAAATGAAATTACACTTATATAAAACAGATGAACACAGATTTGGACCCTATACTTTGAAGTTTAACTTTCTTTTACTGTGTTCTTGATTAGTATTGTATTAGCGTTCAGCAGATCAGATCCCCACTGTTTGATGCATTGTAAGTATTAAAGACTGTAACTGCTAATCCAGAAGGACAATTTCGGTTTCCTCTCCTTCACTATGCTGCACCACTCGCACTCCCGTCAAGCCTTACTAAAAAGTACTCAGGCCTTGTGCATGTTCCTACTGCACCTATCTAACGCTACACACTTCAAAGCCCACCTATTTCCAGAAGCCAACAGGTGCAGTGGGAAGATGTGAAAAGTATACCTAATTGGCTATAAGGTTGAAGAGTGTACTCGGAGAAGAGCACACTAAGTAGCGTGATCTAGTAGCTCTCACAGGCAGCAGATGGTGAAATATTCTGAGCAGATGAGTAAATGACAAGCTTTCAAGTTGTTAGCATGTCTCATGTGAAAATCATACATAATCCATGAAACTAGCCTTACAGTTCTAATGTTTAAATCACCAGACAACTGGTTTCTCTTCAGGCCCACACAATCTATTATTTTGGTGTGTTGCCTTTCCCCTAGGGGACAGAGTATCCAAAGCATGGCAGCATACCACAGCAATACACATTTCACAGAAATAGCTGGTCAGGATTATATACCTCCTATCAACATAATGAAACTCGCATGTGTCATTTACACAATAACAAAATACACAAAGTTAGGTAAATTAATTATTCAATTAAAAGACATTGATTTTAATATATTTCATAGTAATATACACAAGACAACTCAGCATCTAAAATAACCCTAAATAGATAACAAAACACTTTAAAAAAAAACTTGCATGTCACTCATTTCCAACACATATTGTGTTGTAGGAATCTTTAGGGGTCACAGATAGTTTGTTTCCTCAATATTATGACTCGGTATGTGACCCTTTTCCTCCAGCCACACTTCTTTTGCCTCTTGACTCTCATCATTCATTTGCTTACAAAAATGCTCCAGGGTGCTGGAGTCTCCTGTTGCCTTACCTGTACTTGTTCTCACAAATGACTGAAACTGTGGCAAACATTTGAAATAATCTCTGGGAACCAAGCTCACTTTGCAGAACAGGCCTCCTGATTTAATTTGTATAAATATTTTGGGATACATCATGTGTCCTTAGCTGCTGTCTTCCTCCATTTTCATGGTTCTCTATAGGACAAGTCTAGTTACATTTTCTTCTGCAACCTTTCCCTTCACATTTTATGGAATCCTCAGTTTCCTCCCCTTTTCCCAATTGTTATCTACTGCCCTTAGGAGCCCTCTTTGAATCCACTAAATTAATCTCTTGTGTTATTGCCTACAAAAAAAAATGGACAACCATTTGGTATCTAGTTTGCTCACCCCACTACCTATCATGCTGAAAAGTACAGTCTCTTAGTTTTCTTGTGCTCCCCTGTCTACTTACCTGTTGTCTCCTGTCTTATGCCTGCATTGTAAGGCCTTTGGAGCAGGGACAGTCTTTTCTTTATATGTTTGTACAATGCTTAGCACAGAGAGGCTCTGGTCTATGACAGGGGCTCCTAGGCACTACCATAACACAACTAAAACATTGCTGATGCCCTTCTTCCAGAATTTTCTGGACAGATGCATTCCAAAAATAATTACTTCTCATTTACAGATCCTTGTTCCTCTCTTCACAAATTTTAGTGAAGGAAACTGACACTCTGAAGCACATGTAGAGGTAGAACAGGGAAGATGTTGCTCCTGCCACATCCCTCCCCAGGTTTCCAGACCAGCAAATGAAGGTGCCACCCCACCCCGTTCCTCTTCAATATGGGCCAGAGGTGATGTGAAGATACTTTAGGAGGGGGCCTTCTCTCCCCTTTACTATAGATGGAGGAAAAGATTTAGCAAGGTATTCTTCCTGGACCCTCCACTGGAGGTCAGTGTGAAGGAATGGACCCAGCCAGAAATGGCCATTCTCAATAACAGGGTGAAAGTATCTATCTGGATCACCATTTTTACATTGACCTAAAAAAAGATCTTTATCAACTCAAAGGACCAGATCCATCTACTGTGTAAGCCTATTGAATTCAAAGGAGCTACTCCGGATGAAATGGCCCAGTGTCCATATTTTGTCCGCAGTTCTTCAGTAAAACCACAAAGATCTAACATACTCTTCATGTCAGCTGCACAGCAGAGATTCATCTCTCATATAGAAAGTGATGAAAGGTCTGATATGGTATAGTCACATACTGTACTCTATGACTATGCCGTTTTGAGATTCGGGAATAGCTAACTGCTTTTTCTCCAGAGGATCAAGGGGCCACCCCATGGAGAGTAGAGAGGGCAACATTTCAAAATAAAGTGCGTCATGGTTCAATAGAAAACCACGTCAGAAAAAGCCATTTGTACAAAAGGAGTAAGATAGACAATAAGAAGGGGGATTATGCAAGCTCTTGCCCTAGCAGGTTTCCACCTACTCACTAACAGCTGCACATGTTTCATGTGACTATTTACTTTGGTATGCAATAAAAGTAGTTACCATAGCAACTTCTACATCACATGATGACTGTGCTACCTCTGAGATTCAGAGCACCTTTTTAATAGAAACACATTTACCAATATGCCAGGTGAATTTTCTGATTTTGTTTGCCCCCTTAAAACACCCTCAATCATCTTAAAATAGTTTTGTCTGGTTTTAAATGCAACTGAAAAATGTTACCTCATTTTCAAGGTGCTAAATGTACACTATACAACTGAACTGTATAAGCCTGTTGCATTTCACAGGAGATAGACTAGATAGAAAGAAGTCAGTCATTTCAGGGACAGTCAACATCAGCCAATAAGCAACAGAGTAGATGAAAGAATGTTTGCCAAAAAGAAGCCTCTTGCACTGTCAGAGAGATACAGCAACTGAATGGCATGTTGAAAGGGGACAAGTTTTGTTTCCATGGTGATTGAATTTAGAGCATCCATTCCATCAGACATTGTTAAGTAAAAAAACTACTTTCTCTTGTTCACTCAGTAGGCTGGATCATATATGGTAAAAACAAACAAACATACATTTAATTGGTGTTCACCTCTCCCATTTTGACATGTAAGGCTCCTTTCTTTGTAGATCAAGCAGGAAGAAGACAAAAGGTACAGCTGCAAACTTGGAACCTGATCCTGCAACCTTACTTCATATGATTAGCACTTTTTAAAGTCATTCAGGATTTCTAACAATTAAGCTCATCCTTTTGCCCAAGGCACATGCGTATTTTAAAGACAATTAACTAAAAAAAAATAGACCAATAAAGCATAAGCTCTTCTGAGCTTTCTTTATTCATCAGTAATCAATACTAACCCCTTCACCCATTTATACCTTTCCTAGCCCAACACTTTTAGAAAAGCTGGGAAAACGAATGTCTTGCAGCGTGCTCTAGGTTATGGCAAACCAAGGGGAAAGTATGACCCTCAGCATATACACCTGACAAATATCCCCCTTCCTGGTTAAGCACCAGATTCTAATCTGTTTTATGTTAATGTAAATTGGTAATAGCATCACTGAAATTAATGAAGTTACTATCGATTTAGACTACTTCAACTAAAATCACAATCTGGCCCAATTCCAGAAGGCTGTTAGCTTGAGTACCTCAGCTGATCTCAACTGGCATGGTACCACATGAGGAAGGAGGCTGTCCAATGCCACAAGGATTTGAACCATTGCTCAGCCACCTTGCCTGTGTCATATGTAATGGAGATAGAGAACACATTTTATCTTATCCGAACACAGCTGAAGAGACTTGCACTACTAATGACCTCTTATGCTATTGAATAGAAGGGGCAACAAAAATGGAGTCCTGCCTGAAAGTTCTTTCAAGGTAGATGAGAAATTGCCCCAAACTATCCTCTGATATTTCTCAGAAAGAAAAGGATTAAAGTGCAATTTCATCTATTCCTAGATCAGCCAACACAGTCAACAGTTTGCATCCTGCACGAGTTTCATAATTTTTTGCAACAAAACTACAGATTTCACTTGCAAAGGGTGACATTTGTTTTCAGGCAAAATTCAAGGGGACAATGACAGCTGTTTCATATTTTGAGGAGGCATTAATGCTGGTGGTGAAATGCCTTTTACCAACAGTTCCCAACATCCAATCACATAGACCTCATCTACATGAGTGAAAATGGAACCCATAATTCAACATCAGCGCCAGACAGGACTCCAGCATTTCTGCACTGCAGGGTTAGATGGCAATGGTAAAAATGCTTGAGGCTACTGCAATTTTTTATACCATAGTGCTATCACCAGTGGAGCTTAATCGAGTGTGATATTTTTGCCACTGAATAGAAGGACCAGTTGAGTATCTGATTTTTTATTAAAGTTACTCCTGAGGGCATTCTGCGCTGAAAAATTAAAAATTATGCATAAAATTATTATTTTAAAATTCTGCAAGTTTTATTCATCAATAAATAAATGCAGAGGCCCCAGCATAGCAGTGGGGAGCACAGGCCACAGACTGTACGAACGTGGGAGATCATCCGGCAGCCTCCCCACCCCCCAACCTTTGGATACTGACTCATTGGTGAGGCTGCATCTGACCCTAACACAGCATAAGGCATGGGCCTGTCCCGGAAACACCCTGGGGCCCTGCCCCTCTACACCAGGCACACCAGGCATGGGGCAGGCAGGCTCAACCAGGCAGGATCCAAGTATGGAGGGGCTCAGTGTTAGGGGATCCCGGTGTGGGATGAGAGGGTTCTGGGTGGGACAATCTGGGTGGAGGCAGCTCAGTGGGGGTCTAGGTGTGGGGGGGATCTGGATGCACAGAGGCTCGTTGGGGGTGGTTTCAGGTGCAGGGGCAATGGTACTCTGAAGGGGCTTCCAGGTGAAAGTGGCTGGGACTCAGTAGAGGGGTCTGGGTGTGGGGATCACAGCGGGGGGGGGGTCTGCATGCTGGGGGAGTGGGGCTTGGTGGGGTCAGGATCTGGGTGCAGCTAGTTGGGATCAGTGGCATGGGGGTCTGGATGTGGGGGCTTGAATGCAGGGAGCTCAGTGGGGGTGGTTTGGGTGCAAGGGTGGGGGGTCAGAGATAGGGGTCTGGATGCGGGCAGGCTCCAGATGCAGGGGTTGAGGGTTAGTGGGGTGGGGGGTCAGAGATAGGGGTCTGGATGCGGGCAGGCTCCAGATGCAGGGGTTGAGGGTTAGTGGGGTGGGGTTTGGTTATGGAGGGCTAGGGGGGTATGGGTGTGCATTGGGGTAGGGATGCCATCCCCGTGAAGGTTTGCCCAAATTTGCTCAAGTTTACACATGCTCAGTGGAGACCTCTTAAAATTTATTAACAGCTAAAATCTCCTAAGATCCCAACCTTACTAAGTGTATCTGAGTCTCTTAACTCCTAGGGCTGACCAGACTTCACATGAGCCATCCTCAGAGAACATGTTCCCTCTAGCCCAAGGCTACAGAAGCAAAGCTGGAATTTGCCTGTTATAGCTGCTCGAGGCCATGGTCAGGCACGACACTAGAATGAGAGCAAGAAGCCTGGCTTTCCTACGCTCTCAATGACTCTCTCTCCCCGCCCCCCCATCCCACCCCCTGCACTGGCATTCATGCACATAGAGAAAGAAGCCATCTGATTCAAATGCAGAAAGGACAAGCTGGAACGAGAGGGGGGAAGAGATTAGGACAAGGAGACTGAGATCTGGGGATGGGAGGAAAGGCTGGGACTGGTTGGATAAGGAGACCAGCTCAGGAACTAATGGTAGAGAACAGAGACTGAGGGAGGAAAGAAAGATCTGACACAGAGCTCAGGTGCAGCAGGAAAAGTGGAGCTGTCTGGGCAAAGAGAATGGGAGAAAGAGCCAGGGAATGGGGAGACTGAGATTGGATAAGAGAGGGAGACTGGGAACCAGTGAGGTGGGGGAAGACAGATCAGACAAGGAGCTAGGAAGGTGGACCTGGACTGGTTGGGCAAGGAAATTGGAACTGGGTTGGGTGGGAGAGGTTAAGAGCATGGGTCAGAGGGGAGAAGAGAGAGATTGAGATTTGACAGTGAGCCCAGATGGGGAGAGGAGACTGGGATAAGAAGCCTGAGGAGCACAGCCTGGAACTGATTATGCAAGGAGAATAGGACTTGGACTAGGAGCCAGGGGTGGGAAAGAGATTGGACTGGGACAGGCATAAGTTGGAGGGGACAAGTCAAAAGGATCTATGCATACTAGAATAAATTCCCCACCAAAGCCTGAAATGTAACCCAAGTTTCCTGAGTCTAACCATCATTCATCTACTGACAGAAAATATCTGTGACTCTCATGAGCAAATTGTGTCTCCTGCTCCTCTGGTGCTGGTCTACACAGAGGATGAAAACCTGCTACTATCACTTACTCCATTAAGTGGCTGAGGTCTTTGTAGTGGATCTAGACGTTCCAACCCTGTTGATGAACCGTATGGATGTCAATATAATGCCCCATGATGGAATTTGTTTTGTTTTGTTTTAAAAACCTAGGAAGTTGTACACAAATACTAAGACATTAAGGTTGCAAAGTGACACACTCAAAAGTGAAAGGCAACCTCAGATCAGCCCCCTTGTATGTATGCATTATGATGCACTGTTTAATTACATGATCACATATTGTATTTTCCACAGGACCCCGTCTCATTCTGTGCACAGGATGGACAGTTCTCACTGAATTAACAGCTATTCAGTGTTTTGGTTTCTCCTCATTGTTCAGTGTGTAGCCTCATCTCTTATTTACTATATATATTCAGACCCTGCTCTGAAGATATAATTATTAAAATTTCAGCAGAGGCTTTTCTGTTATGCTCATCACAACGGTATCTCAGTGCTTCACAAAACATCAATTAATTTACCTTTACAACACCGCCATGAAATGTGCAGTTATTATCCTCATTTTACAGTTCAGGGGTGGAGGCACAGAGAGGGATGTAAAAAGGTATCCATTAATTTTGGGTGCCTAATTTGAGACACCTAGGACATGTTTTTTTAAGAGTACTTAGCATTATATAGCACTTTATATGTTCAAAGCACAGCTCCCCTTGATTCATTTGCAGCTGGTAGTACTCAGCACTTCGGCAAATCAGACCCCAGAGACTTAATAGGGAACCTAGAAAATGAGGAATATACAATTAGTGACCATCAGTGAAAAGTTGGGTTTAAGAGATTTACCTAGCATCACATAGGAATTCTGTGACAGAAGCCCAGACAGAATAGCATTCAACTGCCTTAACTATTAAACCACTGTTTCACTTTCTGCAGTCCTGTGCCTCGTTTACTGCACATCTTCCAACATCTGCAACAAATGAGGCAGGGGTCCTACAAACAACAGCCTCCCTCATGAAATAACCCTGATTCATCCTCAGAGCAGTGTCCATCCTGTGCAATGGATGAAGTGGGGGTACTGCGGAAAAAAATAGAATACTAGAATTCTATCTCCAGCTCTGCCACTGACCCACTTTGTCAAGTTAGACAGGCACAGAAAGCCAAAGTCACTTAAATTCACCTATCTGTAAAGTCAGAATAATCATATTTATCCTTCCTAAAGTGCTTTGAAGTTCATAGAAGAAAAGTGCTATAGAAGATCTAAATATTGTTATAACATGCTACTTCTCAGACAGAAACCTTATAAGTTAATTGATTGCTTATTTGAGGCCAAATCAATCAGTTTGTCTGAAAACTGCTGGGATATTTAATATGGTCATAAAGTGTATGTAGGTGTGTTGCTTGTGTAATTTTGAAGTTTTTATATGCTGTGTGATTTATACAGTGCAGCATAATTACAATACTTATTAAATGCCAGTAAGACGTTTAAACAGGAAAGTGATATTAAACTGAACACGTAGAAGTTGCCTGTAATGTAGCATTAATATGGTGAGTCCATGAAGAGTATCATTGAATTACATCATATCCACATACGAATGTCAGATGATGGAAGGCACTGGCAATTTTCAAATCACATGTCTGATCTTGCAATCCCTAGGCAGACAAAACTCCCACTGAAATTAGTGATTTTTGCCTGTGAGAGATCTGAGAGGATCAGACCCATGGCTAAAGTTCAATGAAGTATATAAACACCACTCTATTTGGCAGGTGAGTTGAGGCACATATAATTTTACCCATAACTTTTAAGTGTCCCCATTTTTATTTGGATATTGTAATTCTCTAACGTATAACTGTTTCTTCATTTGTTTATACAGACACCCAGTTCTAGCCGACCTGAAATTTTTAACCAACTGTACAAGAATCAGCAAGACTCCAATCCTGGGACTAGAGTTTATTTCACTGTTAGAAACTTTTACAAATAACTTTAATAATCATTATTTAGCTGCCTATATTACTTCTATTCATAACTACCTAGGGAGGCTGATAATATTTAAAGAGGCTAGATTCTGTGACCCTTACTCATCCTGAATAGCAGGTTACAGTGAGTAGTTCACTCGTATACAAAGTCCAACTGAGCAAGAAAGCTTCTAGGGTATGTCTACACTGCAATTAGACACCTGCAGATGGCCCATGCCAGTTGGCTCAGGCTAAGGGGCTGTTTAATTGCAGAGTAAACATTTGGACTTGGGTTAGAACCTGGGCTTTGAGACTCTGAGAGGAGGAGCTCCAGCCCAAGCCCAAACATCTACACCACAATCAAACAGCCTTTTAGCCCAAGCTCCCCAACCCAAGCCGGCTGGCACGGGCCAGCCAAAGTTGTCTAACTGTAGTGTAGACATTAGTGATCTTGACAATAACTCATGTAGATTTACAGATTCAAATTCTTTGCAACTTTCACATTAAGTATATTTATAAAAATGTTATGCAAATCACTGTACCCAAAGTATACAAGCAGAGCTGGATTGACACCTTACGCGCCCCTCGGCACAGCATCTTCAGCACCTTCTCCTGTCTACAGCTGACCTTGGTGTTTTCTGTAAAAAATGAAACTTTTAACCCACTTTTAACTTTTAGGTGCCCCAAGGCACATGCCTACTGTGCCTAATTGGAAATCTGGCTCCGTACACAAGATATTTTAAGTGGTATAATTTCAAGGCATTTGATGATGAGCCATGTTTATGAGCACATTTATTAAAGACATAATTAGATCACAGTGTGATTTGTTCACTTTAAAATTTGCAGACTATTTTACCAGTCCTTTACTCAATGCATTGCTCCCAATATCAAAGCAAAGCAAACAAATTGAAATTATAGCAGTTTTTATTGGACACAAGTCATACGATTTGTTTCAGCTCGCAGAATGATTAAAGGTACCTTAAAAGTTTCTAGTGTCAATACAGACATTAAGAATTAAAATAAGTGTTTTGGTAAATATTCCTGCCAATAAACTTACTGACGAAAATGCCTGTGAAGGCAATCAAAACCAATTTATTCAGAAATTTAAAAAAAAAGTCCATTCAAGAATGTTTCAGCACAGGAATATTCTCCCGTCTAGTTCCAACGGAATGAAACAAATAAGATGTAACATTTGTACATTAAGACGGATATTAGCCTTCAAGTTGATTAAGTTTACATTAAAGAATAGCTGAGGTTTTAAAAAACAAAATTCCTTCTAAAAATAGCCTCATCCCACTTATAGTCATAAGGAAAAAAAGAGTATCTTATCACTTAAATGTCATCTCTGAATAAGCTTGTGTAGTAGGTCAAATCTTGTGATCTCTACAGTGTAATACTGCAGCAAAATGACAGTTAAGATTCATTTTTATCCAAAAATGGCGGGGGGGAGCAGATAGCTCAGTGGTTTGAGCATTGGCCTGCTAAACCCAGGGTTGTGAGTTCAATCCTTGAGGGGGCCATTTAGGGATGTGGGGCAAAAATTGGGGATTGGTCCTGCTTTGAGCAGGGGGTTGGACTAGATGACCTCCTGAGGTCCCTTCCAACCCTGATATTCTATGATATGCTAGTACCTATCTTTCTATGATATCTGACCTTGCCCAACAAAAATGAGGAAGATGCAGAGTGGAGGCTTTAATTGTCCCCAGTTTCACATTGTGTCTTGGGTCACACTGCACTTGGGACTTGCTGCAAAAGTGCTGTGTTAAGGTATGTGCACACTGCAGCTGGGAGCATGGCTGCCAGCTTGGATAGACAGACTCTCACTAGCAGGGTTTGAGCTAGAGTGCTAAAAATAGCAGTATTGAGGTTGCAGCACTGGTGGGAGCTTGGGCTAGCCACCAGAACTTGTACCCACCTGATCCCTTGTGGGCCTGTAAGATCTGGTTGGGGAGCGGCTTAGGGCAGTCAAGACAGGATCCTTTTAGCCGTATTCACTTTAACACTTTCAGGAGCTGTAGCCTTGCTGGATGTCAGTCTGCTGTGTATCACTGACTGGAAGAGGAAACAACTCTTCCAGGCCTGTGGTAGAACACCTATCTATGCAAAAGAGATTGATTTGCTGATCAATCAGCAGATGTCAATGTATGCAGAGGGCGAGTAAGCTACAGGGGACAGCTGTGAGATGTTTACCCTGCCCAGGAATCTCACCAAGCCTCTTGAGAATTTTCTGTACAGAAGAAACTAAAGAATGAGCTGTCAGGAGTAGGGAATAATTTGGGCAAACGAACAGGATGCGGAACTAGGACGCAGAAGATGAGTAACACAACTGCTCCTCCCTCCCCCGCAGCACACCGGACAGAATGCCACAGAGCATTGGGAGGCCAAGTATTGCTGTCACCAAGGGACTTTTTCCACTTATTACAGCCACTGGGATTTATACTGCTAGTGGTCTGGGACAACACTGCAATGCTAATTCTAGAACAACAGTATTCCAGTACAACAGTTATGAACAGAGCAGTATGTGGACATATGCACTCATGCTTGCTGATCCCAGTTTAGAATAATTCTGCAAAGTAAACAGTTCAAACATAGCCAAAATAAATCACTAGTTGCATGTTTAAAAGTTTCCTCCCCACACTTGGAATGCATCTTGAATCACATGTGATGGGGGGATTCTGAGAAATGATGTGGCTTTTGCTCTCAGCTGAAACTAAGGCCACCCCACAGCATGTAATATCCTCCATAACAATAACCGCATTGGCTGTGACCCAGGAAAGCCTCCCACTTATGCTGCAATTTTCCCCTCACAAGAAAAACAGCAGCAGCTCCTTAACCAGCTGTGGCTCTGATGCTGCTTCCTTTCTGGGCCATTTCACAGGCCCATCCTCGAACAGACCCTCAGAATATGGCCATGGGATGTTCAGCAGCCTTTGAGGCTTTTGATTCTCTACAAACACTGGATAGCCATCTGCTTGAACCTCTCCTCTGTCAAACTCTTGAATTTGCTCTTGTACAGTTGGTGATTTTGGGAGATGTACCCACAATCAGGTTCCTCATTGTACTCACACCAGATGGCAACCAGACCCTGGTATTATCCTCTGACCAGCTAGCAGCATGCTGGGTTGTGGTTCCCCTGGATTGCTGCTAACATTTTCTCACATTTTCTGGCTGAGCTAAGCTGTGCTGAAATGTAGTAGGCCATGAGGAACGAGGGATGTAAACACCAAATAGGTGTATTAACTGGCACATATTTTCCTGTGCCTAGGACATGTGTGGTAACTGAGTAGGTAGAAGAGCTGGAAAAATTCAACCCTAGGGAACTTTGGAATGGCGCTGGAGACTATCAAAACCTGAGCTCTGCAACTTGGGCTTCAGCTGCATCCACACTGCAAAGTAGGTGCATTAGAACCTGTCTTAAAGCAAAATCTAGGCTCTTACCTATATCACCAAGCAAGCCTGGGTTCAAATCATACACAAGACCCTTTAATCCAGATTTATGTGAGAATGGTAGAGGGAGTTGGGCTAAAAACTGTTAACTCTCCAGTGAAGACATTCACCCCTGAGCAGAGGGTCAGCACAAAGCCTATGCACCTCTGACACTCTCAAAATAGGTGGTAAGTGGCATACCGGCTTTGTACTGACCCTTGGCACAGCAGTCAGTTTCAACCTTAGTTCCTTCCAAGCTAGATTTCCTCCCATCTACCACTGGCGCTTCATATGAGCTTGGGCATATCATTTAAACGCTTCTTCAGTTTGTCCAACTGTACTAGTCTACTCTAGAAAAATGGCCAAACCTTAAATATTTGTGAAGGGTTTTAAAAGTGCACATTAGTATAACTAAGATAGGCAACAGTATATGTATTTTACTGCCCTGTGTATTTCATTTTACAGCCCTGTGTTCAAACAAGCTTTACTTTCTACCATAATCACAGGCAGAAATATAAGTTTGAGGGTTATGAATGTCTCTCAGTTTTCGAAAACAACAAGGAGTCTGGTGGCACCTTAAAGACTAACAGATTTATTTGGGCATAAGCTTTTGTGGGTAAAAAGCCAATTCTTCTCAATTTTCAGTTGGCAAAACAAGCAGACTAAAAAAGGTTATGTTGAATCAATAGGAAATCTGTGGCCCTCAATATTGTTTTATACTTTCCCTCTCAGACGTACATTTTGAACATTGAAAATTGTTTCAAGATACCACACATAAATGTGACATATACTTCTCTAATCAATGTATAGTTTTCTATTCCTAAAATTGAGTGTAGCTGTCAAAAAATGGTACAGATTTCCTGTCCTTCCCCAAAGATCTAAAGATGAAGAAACCATGCAAAACTTACAAGAGAGCTCAGAACATTTCCAGGAAACAAGAATATTTCTAGGGGATAAAGAGAGCTGAGATTCACCCATTCCTGAATTGCATATGGTGTAAGTGAGACTGTGAGGAGTGATCATTTAATAGCAAGAATGATGTCACTCAAACATTATTCCTACTTCAAGTAACACTGTCAGCAACATCATAAATGGACCTTCTCACTCTCCTGCAGTGAGTGTGCTTCATTCATATCAACGGGTATGTTGTGGATGATTAGGCTTGGAAAATACTGCTTACTTGGTAGCAATAATAAAGTGTACGTTAGAAGTGTGTCTCAATATTATGGAGGTATAAGAACTGGATCAGCATATTTCTAAATCAGATACAAAAGCCCATTTGTAGGTTAGAGCAACATGAATAACCCAGGGGACCATCTAAGCATGCTGAATTCCATCTTCAAATTAACTAAAAATGGTGACCAATGGCTTATACAATGATAAATATAAAATGAAAGTACATTGCTTGCTCATAAATAGGGGTTGGTAACCCAAACCATAAATAAAGGAAAATTATTTGGACTTTTGGAGAATAAGACCAATCAGATTAGACGATAAGCAAAGTCTGTTACTGGAAGTATCCCATACAGCCTTCCGTCTACTAACCTCACCCAGGAATGATGAAACTGTGGAATCAAGTTATTGGTTACTTAGTGATTTTTTGCACCATCACTCAGATTGTGCACAGACTGTGAGAAATGAAATTGTTCATCACAGCAGCACATCTCCAACAGAGCTTCAGGCTGTTGCTGTCTTGGAAAAACAGGCCAGAAGTTCAATGTCATTCATTACTTTGTAGTGGAGAACTTAGTCTTTATACTAGGGACTGCAGTATTCTTATGATGGCTATGCCAATCCACATGTAGCTGAGACTACTGCCTATTTTTTGAGCAGGCAGCAGGGAATATCAGCATACTCTGCGGTTTTCCATACATTCTAGTTCAGTGTTTACATGTGCGTCCTTCATAATGATCATTCTAAACAAGGAATGAGGGAGACAGTAGCACCACATTTTAATTTCCTAAGAGCTGCTAGGTGTGCCAGATGGTCTGATTAATTGTGTTTATCTTTCAAGTTTTTCAGCACCTATCCAAAATCACAGGCACTTCACACATTTTGCAGCTAAGAAATTGATCATACATATTTAGTGTTTACCCTTAAAAATCTGCCAGTTCCTTTGGTTAATACCGTAATCACTATCTAAACAACCTGATCATAGTAATAAAGTATTCAAAGCACTCTACAGTCACTACAATTAAGTTTAGGCACTATTGCAAATACTGACTTATTTATCTTAGACAAAACTGGTACTCTACACGCATTACAGGCTCTGGAAGCAGATACTGTTTTATTGGAAAACCCTCTCAACCAAGGCCTTGGATGGTGAGGGAGATGTGCCAAGACTGACATGGGATCAACTAAGTTGTGATGCATGGCCAGAAAGGGTTAAACATCCTGCAAAATAAATAACCGTCAAAAGACATGTGGAGGGATAATTTTTGTGTATTTACATATGTATGAGTAGGGTCGACAATGTAATCAACAGTCCCTGTCTATGCTGTACTCTGAATTATCAGAAATCAAAAGAACATCCTAGCATTTAAATGAATTGTAAACACGGGTTATCTCTGTATTCATCTCTCTTTGAAATGTATAGCAAATAATCTGTGATTGGTGGAGGAATGAGCAAATTGCCTTATGTTAATTCTATAGCTAAGTACCGGTAATGGACCTTCCTCAAAGACCATCCTAATTACCTTTTGTTCCCGGAGGAACTCCCAACTTGTCAAAGAGGACATGAAATTGCATAAAAGATCCTTGGGTCCTGATCCTGTCATCTCAGATTTGCGTAGCCTTCATCAGGGGAAGTTTGAGTGGCAAGACTGAGGTTCCAGTTATGCTGGTATGCCCTGAATATGATATTTAGGCATTGGACTATAACCTATGAACTATTTCTAAAGGAACTCTTTGCAACTACAAAGCTCACCATCTCTGCTATGAATCTTCACCTAAATGAATTGAACTCATGTCTGTATGTATATTGATCTTTTAACCATTCTCTCTCTTTTGTTTTTTAATAGATTTGAATTTAGTTAATAAGAATTGGATGTAGCGTGTATTTGGGTAAGAGCTAAAACATTCATTAACCTGGGAGGTAATGTGGCAGATCCTTTGGGATTGGTAGAACATTTTCTTTTATATGATGAAATAAAATTTTCAGGAATCTGCATCATATTTGACTTAGGTATCTGGATGGAGGCCTGTGGTGTTTGGACTTCTGAGTAACCAGTAAGGTAATAAAGAAGCTGTTTTAGGCTGGCTTGGTAAATCTAAGTATTGGAATATCCACCAGCTTTTTGGGGTTTGTCTGCCCTATTCTTTGTAGTTCACCCTAATTGAGTGACCATAACTGGTCCCCACTGGGACCCTGGTCACATAAGTGCTTCCATTTCTTGTTTCCAGCTTTTGGGCAACGATTTGATACAAGACAAACAGAAGAGTGGGACGTTTGAGGGCTGATATTTTTTTGTTTCCCAATGGTGCCTTTAGTTTGACTGACTCAAGGAGTAAGGGTTTGTGCTCCAAAAAATGGGTTAATTATATAGCTCAACCACTTCTAATATAGCAAAGTGATTATCAGAGGAAAGTGGCTGTCTTGATACAGATGGGAAATGACAACATATTCCTTTCACATTTCTCAAGTGCACTTAAGAATGGAATCCTATAGGACACTATAGTATCATCAACTGCCAAGTGAGGAAGAAAATTAGGAAGAGATGTAAAATACTTAAGAAATAGCCATTCAGATTTATGGCTTCAATTCAGCAAAGCATATAAGCATTAGTGCTTTGATAAACAGAGAAGGACTAGAGCACACACTCTGTGTGAACCAGGGCCCATATCCCCATATAGTTAGTAATGGAAATTTACCAATCAGTTCTTATTGAAAATACCCTTATTTGGTTAACACTTTTCATGACTGGTTTTGCAACAGAAAGATAAAGATACTTTTGAATATGTATCAGATATGACCAAACCTGAAAGAGAGGATCCTTATCACCATCTTCCCTGAAATGTTTCAGCATTTGACTTCTGTTGGAAAATGAGTAAAATTTACACAGAGGAAAATTTAAGACAACTAGTCTATATTATGAAAACTCCTTTCAGACAAAAATAAAATAATATTTGTTTATTTGGATGGCAGTTTGCTGCCATAGTCCTGACATTTGCAGCTAAGGAAGAGTTTATGGAGTGGGCTATCCCTCAGCCAAGGGAAAATAAGAAATGAAATGGAGATTCTGGGGTAAGCTTTTTTATATAAGAGGAATGTAACTGAATACTTAAAGAAAGCTGTGCATCTGGAAGAAGATGGAGACAAACAATTGCAGTATATTTCAGCTACGGAGTTCAAGATTGAAAAATTCAGATGGGAAGGGAAAGCTGTTATTTTTATAGGATCTTGATGTTCAGGAAAAAGGTGCAAGTGTGTTTGGTTACGAAGATGACCAAGTGGAGCAGAGGAGATATGTATTTTGCAATGGGAGCACAGAACAGAGAAGTTTGATACAGACTGAGGTATTGAAGCACTGAAAAGAGGCAATGGGGGAGGGTTTATTTTAAAAACAAAAATTAACCAAATATCTGAAGTAGATTTTGAGCCGAATACAAAACCCATTGAAGTCAATGATGGGTCTTCTATGAACTCTATGGGTTTTAGATCAGGCCCCCTGTACACAAGAATGGGAGTCGAGATCTGAGTTGTATCTAAAAGTACTGGGACTTAAGTTAATTTTCCAAATTGGGGGCCAAAATCCAATCTTATTTACACTGGAGCTAGCAACATTAGGTAGAAGAGCAATTGGGGGATATCTTATACAGAAGAATATACACAGAAATCAGCTACAAGACCAAGGGAACTTTTGCTAGTGGGGTGATGGGGGAGAAGAGACAAATGTTAAGGGAGCATAGGGGTTATTGTCTGATTAAACAACTTAGGAATTCTTAAGGGTTAAATGATTTTCAATAATTATGTTTCACGCATGTTCAATCTTGCGTAATCACAGAATATTAATATCTGCATCGCAGTAGCACCTGAAGATCACAATTAGTGCCCCATTGTGTTAGCACTGTACAAATACACAAGACAGTATCTGTCTGAAAAATCTGTATTCTGATTTACTGCTACTACCCTTTTCCTGCCTCCCTCTTCTAGTGGAACACGAACCTGTTGAATGCTGTCTTCAGATTCTAAGCAGCTTGTCTCATCAGGACAGACACTGTTAATCACTAATTCAATGTTGTTTAAATGTTATACGTTATAGCCACAAGTTAAACTTTTCAAGTTTTTCCACATTTGCTTTGGCTCTGCCCGAGTTATTGGGACTATTTCAATCAGAACAGTGGTGAGTAGATGGACTGGGACATCACCCATCCCTTCGTTAACATCACTGTTCATACTAGTATGTAGCGCTGTAAGTTTACACCGCACTTGATGAAGAAATGCTCACGGGTTAGAAGAATTTACCACCTACATAAGACAAAGAAGTCACAGCACACACGACAAAGTAGATCTAATTCAGGGGTGGCCAACCTGTGGCTCCGGAGCCACATGCGGCTCTTCAGAAGTTAATATGCGGCTCCATGTCTAGTCACCGACTCCGGGGCTGGAGCTACAGGTGCCAACTTTCCAAGATGCCAGGGCGTGCTCACTGCTCAAGCCCTGGCTCTGCCACAGGCCCTGCCCCCACTCCACCCCTTCCCGCGCCCTCTCCTGAGCCTGCTGTGCCCTCGCTCCTCCCCCTACCCCCCAGAGCATGCCATGAAACAGCTGATTGGGAGGTGCAGAGAGGAAGGGGGAGGTGCTGATCAGCAGGGCTGATGACTTATTACTGTGGCTCCTTGGAAATGTACATTGGTAAATTCTGGCTCCTTCTCAGGCTCAGGTTGGCCACCCCGATCTAATTTATAAGAACAAGCTGCACTTTGTAAATGTAAAATATTCTGGATCAGGTAGTGAAATCAGCAATATATACTTCTTATAGGCCATTATCTTGTTAAGCATCTCAGGAAAAAAAGAGCTAGGCTATGTGAAATAAATACAAATTCACAAAACTCATTTTTGAAAAAAAAAATTGGAATGAAAGGCATCAGAACAGAGCAGTGCACATGAGGTAATAAATGGATTCTTTTTCAAAGTGTTTTATTTGTACAACGTACGTAATGTGGAATTTGATTACTAGAAATATAAATAGCTGGGTTTGGGATGACTGGGAGAACTACATGGTGAATTGCCTGCCAGGTGCAAAGGTTGCAGACCTCTTGAGACATCTAGATGGACTTATGTGCAGTACTGGAAGAAGCTGGTGGTCATGGTGCATGTAGGTAACAATGACATAGGGAAAGAGGAGAGAGGTCCTGGAGGCAAAACGTAGTCTCCTAGGTAAGAGATTCAAATCCAAGACCTCTATAGTAGCATTCTTTGAAATGCTTCCAGTTCCATGCACAGGACCAGTTAGACAGGGAAAACTGCAGAGTTTTAATTAAGGCTGTTGATTAATCGCAGCTAACTCACGTGATTAACGCAAAAATATTAACTGCAATTAAAAAAAGTAATTGTGATTAATCGTACTGTTAAACAATAGAATACCAATTGCAATTTATTCAATATTTTTGGATGTTCGTCTACATTTTCAAATATATTGATTTCTGTCACAACACAGAATACAAAGTGTACAGTGCTCACTTTATATTATTTTTGATTACAAATATTTGCACTGTAAAAATGGTAAACAAAAGAAATAGTATTTTTCAGTTCACCTCATACAAGTATTGTAGTGCAATCTCTATGGTGAACGTGTAACTTACAAATGTAGAATTTATTTGTTTTTACATAACTGCACTCAAAAACAAAACAATCTAAAACTGTAGAGCCTACAAGTCCACTCAGTCCTACTTCTTGTTCAGCCCATCGCTAAGACAACAAGTTTGTTTACATTTAAGGGAGATAATGCTGCCTTCTTCTTATTTACAGTGTCACCTGAAAAAGTAAGAACAGGCATTTATATGGCTTTTTTGTAGCTGGCATTGTAAGGTATTTACGTGACAGATATGGTAAACATTCATATGCCCCTTTTGTTTCGACCACCATTCCAAAGGACATGCTTCCATGCAGATAATGCTTGTTAAAAAAAAGTGTGTGTTAATTAAATTTGTGACTAAACTCCTTGGGGGAGAACTGTATGTCTCCTGTTCTGTTTTATCATCATTCTGCCATATATTTCATGTTATAGCAGTCTCAGATGATAACCCAGCACATGTTTATTTTAAGAATACTTTCACAGCAGATTTGACAAAACGCAAAGATGATATCAATGTGAGATTTCTAAAAATAGCTACAGCACTCGACTCAAGGTTTAAAAATTTGAAGTGCCTTCCAAAATCTGAAAGGGACAAGGTGTGGAGCATGGTTTCAGAAGTCTTAAGAGAGCAACACCTCAATGTGGAAACTACAGAACCCGAACCACCAAAAAAGAAAATCAACCTTCTGCTGGTGGCATCTGACTCGGGTGATGAAAATGAACATGCGTCGGTCCGTACTGCTTAGGATCCTTATCGAGCAGAACCCATCATCAGCATGGACAAACATCCTCTGGACTGGTGGTTGAACCATGAAGGTCATATGAATCTTTAGCACATTTGGCACTTAATTATCTTGCAACACTGGTTACAACAGTGCCATGCAAAAGCCTGTTCTCACTTTCAGGTGACATTGTAAACAAAAAGCAGGCAGCATTATCTCCTGCAAATGTAACCAAACTTGTTTGTCTGAGCGGTTGGCTGAAGTAGGACTGGATGGACTTGAAGGCTCTAAAGTTTTATTTTGTTTTATTTTTGAATGTAGGTTTTTTTACATAATTCTACATTTGTAAGTTCAACTTTCATGATACAGAGATTGCACTACAGTACTTGTATTAGGTGAATTGAAATATACCATTTCTTTTGTTTTTTACAGTGCAAGTATTTGTAATAAAAATAAATATAAAGTGAGCACTGTACACTTCGTATTCTGTTGTAATTGAAATCAATATATTTGAAAATGTAGAAAACACCCAAAATATTTAAATAAATGGTATTCTATTATTATTTAACAGTGCGATTAATTGCACAATTAATTTTTTTAATCACTTGACAGTTTCAATTAGTTTCAATACGTGGATGAGACAATAGTATAGGGAGGAGGGATGTGGGTTTATTAGGAACTGGGGAACTAAAATGGAACCAGATTGCTCACATGTAAAATTTAAAAAGGTTGTAGAGGAGTTTTTAAATTAAAGGCTGGGGGAAAGCAAGCAGGTATGGAGGAGCACATTGTTTGGACAGAGACATCCCTTAGGGAATGGTCATTTAACGGGGATTCTCTATATCCTAGTAAGAAAAAGACGATAGAAGTTGATGAAGTACAAGTAGGAACTGAAGAGAAACAGTCAAACAAAAAAGATTCAGTTACATCACATGAAGGCAGACAACTAAGTATTGACAAATGTTATAAGTGCTTGTATACACTAAGATGGGTGAATCTGAATGCCTGGTGTGACACTGTATGAAAAGAAAGATGATCATTTAGATCATTGTTGCTACCACTGTTGCACAAAATTTGACACAATGTATATCATGTCTATCACCAGTTTTGGGATTGTGTGCCCTATTTCTTGCAGTCTGCCCTGAGTGTGGCATTCTCAGTGGGGCCCATTCCAGGCACCCAGTTACACCTGTTATTAAGATGTCAATGGAAAAGTTACAGTCTGTCAAGTATGATTATCCTGGTTAAAGCCATGTATCATCTGTATCTAAAGTTATGAATATTGGCTATGTACTTGTTTCTCAAATGTGTTTGTTCTTGGCTGACACTCAAAAAGTAGTTTTACATCCCATCTAGCCAGTCCAGTGTTGATGAACTATTCAATTGTGGATGGACACATTCAGGTGGCGATGGGCCATTAAGGGAGATGAGCTCTTCAATGAGTCTTCCTGTGGATGCCTCAGACAGCCAGGAACCAATGTCCACCCCGGTGATTCAGCAAAACATGTAAGGGCATTTGATCTGGACATGTGACCTTGGACTCCATCTTTGTCAGTAACTTTCCATACACAGAGGCTGAGGGCTTTGTTTGGGACAGTAAATTTCTATGCACATGACAGAGGACACATGAGACATGTTCATTTTGCCTCATTCCTGCTCCAATTCTCTGGACTGAGGATTTACAACTAAAAGGAGTATTTTGAACTATCGACTGAGAACCTTCCAAACTTTTGGAAGTTATCAGAGAGATTTATGCAAGCCAGCAGTCTATTCCATCACTGTTATGAGCCTGGTCTACAAATACTGAAAATCATTTGTATGTATATGGTTCTTTAACCATTCAATAACTCTCTTTTCTTTTATTAATAAAATCTTTAGTTAGTTTACTAAGGATTGGCTGACAGCATGATATTTGAGGGATATATATTGACTTGAGGGGTATGTGTCTGATCCTTTGTGATTGGTAGAACCTCACAGACGGTGAGCTGGCTTTTCAGTAACCTCTCACTATATTAGACCTGTTTGTCTGGTTGGGAGCAAAGGCCTGGAATGCCTAAAGGGGACTGTGTTTGGCTTCTTGTTAACCAGTGTGGTGCTATAGAAGCTTTTTAGACATTGGTTTGGTTAATCTAATTATAGAATACACCACCAGTTTTGGAGGATTGTCTGCCCTATTTCTTGCAGTCTGCTCTGAGTGTGGCATTCTCAGTGTGGTCCATTCCAGGCACCCAGCCACACTTAGTATTAAATCAGTTTATATAACAGGTATCATAAAAACTTGGTGGAACTATAACTAAGGCAAAGTTTTTGTCACGGATATTTTTAGTAAAAGTCATGGACAGGTCATGGAAAATAAACAAAAATTCATGGCAGCCTGTGACCTGTCCCTGACCTTCTCTAAGAATATCCCTGACAAAAGGGGTAGATGGGTTCAGCACCCACTGCTACTGGGGCTCCTGGGTCCCCCACGGATGCAGTGCATGGGAGCTCTGGGGTCCCCCTACCCCTGGGGCTGTGCTGCTGAGGGATCCCCTTAGCCTGGGCAGCTGCAGGGTCCCCCAGTTGCTGGCCACGGCTGCAGCTGTGGCTGGGCAGCTCTGGGAACTCCCCACTGGGCACTGGGCAGCTGAGTTGGGTCCATCCCGCCCGCCCAGGCAGCTGGGCCAGGTCCCCCCACCTACCGTCCCCCACTGCAGCCGGGCAGCTGCAGGGTCCGCCAGCCACCTGCCGCAGCTGGCCAGCTGTGGGGTCCCCCCACCATGTTGGGGACTGGGAGCTGCGAGGGCAGGGCTGGCTGAGAGCTCTAGCCCCAGGGAAGAAAATGTAATGGAGGTCAATAGAAGTCATGGATTCCATGACGTCCATGACATAATCGTAGCCTTAACTATAACCAATGGGACATGGTAATACTAGGGTACAAAATATATAGGAATGAGAGGAGGTGATGCTGATGGGAGAGTAGGTTTATATATGTGAAAGAAACCAGACTCAAATATAGTAAAAATCTTAAATGAATCAAATGTAACACAGAATCTCTATGGCTAGAAATTCCATGCTTGAGTATAGCAATAGGAATATACTATTGACCACCTGACCAGAATGGTGATACTGAGTATGAAATGGTCAGGAAGATTACAGAGGCTACAAAAACAAAAAACACAATAATGGGAGATTTCCACTATCACTGTATTGATTGGGTACATGACACCTCAGGATGGAATGCAGAGATAAAAATGTCTAGAGACCATAAATGACTTCTTCTGGGAACAGCTTGTCTTGGAGCCCATAAGGAGAGAGGCAATTCTTGATTTAGTCATAAGCAGAGCAAAGAATATGGTTCAAGAGGTGAATATAGCTGAACCGCTCAGTAATAGCAAGCATAATATAATTAAATTTAACATCTGGGGGTGGAGGGAATGCCAAAGAAACCCACCAAGTAGCATTTAACTTCAAAAAGGGAACTACACAAAAATAAGGAAGCTAGTTAAATGGAAATTAAAAGGAACTGTCACAAGACTATAATGCTTGCAAGCTGCGTGAAATTCTTTTAAAAAAACCATAATAGAGGCTCAAACTAAATATATACCCCAAATAAAAAAAACAGCAAGGTGACCAAAAAAAAAAAAAAGCCACCATGGCTAAACAAGAGTAAAAATAGACATAGGCAAAAGGGAATCCTTTAAAAATGGGAAGTCAAATTCTACTGAGGAAAATAGGAGCATGAACTCTGGCAAGTCAAGTGTAAAAATATAATTAAGTAGGCCAAAAAAAAAAATTGAACAGCAACTAGCAGAAGACAAAGTAGTAACAGCAAACATTTCAATACATTAAACCTGCCAAACCATCAGTGGAACCACTGGATGATGAAGGCGCTAAAGGAGCATTCCAGAAAGACAAGGCCACTGCGGAAAAGTTAAATGAATTCTTTGCATCCACCTTCACTCCAGAGGTTGTAGTACCCCAAACCCTTTACCAACTATGGGGCAGCCTGTCAAGGTTCCTCCCCCACTCTGAACTCTAGGGTACAGATGTGGGGACCTGCATGAAAAACCTCCTAAGCTTATCTTTACCAGCTTAGGTCAAAACTTCCCCAAGGTACAAAATATTCCACCCGTTGTCCTTGGACTGGCCGCTACCATCACCAAACTAATACTGGTTACTGGGGAGGAGCTGTTTGGACGCGTCCTTCCCCCCAAAATACTTCCCAAAACCTTGCACCCTACTTCCTGGACAAGGTTTGGTAAAAAGCCTCACCAATTTGCCTAGGTGACTACAGACCCAGACCCTTGGATCTTAAGAACAATGAACAATCCTCCCAACACTTGCACCCCCCCTTTCCTGGGAAATGTTGGATAAAAAGCCTCACCAATTTGCATAGGTGACCACAGACCCAAACCCTTGGATCTGAGAACAATGAAAAAGCATTCAGTTTTCTTACAAGACGACTTTTAATAAAAATAGAAGTAAATAGAAATAAAGAAATCCCCCCTGTAAAATCAGGATGGTAGATATCTTACAGGGTAATTAGATTCAAAAACAGAGAACCCCTCTAGGCAAAACTTTAAGTTACAAAAAAGATACACAGACAGAAATAGTTATTCTATTCAGCACAATTCTTTTCTCAGCCATTTAAAGAAATCATAATCTAACACATACCTAGCTAGATTACTTACTAAAAGTTCTAAGACTCCATTCCTGGTCTATCCCCGGCAAAGACCAGCATATAGACAGACACAGACCCTTTGTTTCTCTCCCTCCTCCCAGCTTTTGAAAGTATCTTGTCTCCTCATTGGTCATTTTGGTCAGGTGCCAGCGAGGTTACCTTTAGCTTCTTAACCCTTTACAGGTGAGAGGAGCTTTCCCCTGGCCAGGAGGGATTTCAAAGGGGTTTACCCTTCCCTTTATATTTATGACACAGCCCAAGTCAGCTAGCTGTGGACTCAAGCGTTTTCTGCAGGGTTTAAGGAGATAATAAATCCTCCCCACACAGGCTGTGGAGTGACTAAGTGGACGATTTACACTGCTATTGTAGCACTCATGATGGCTATACTCTCCCTTCGCTGGGCAAGTGCACAACACAACATAGTCACAACTCCTAGTCTTCTGCTGTTGTACATTCATAATTGTGGTTCAAGTAGTCAAGATATCAGTTCCACTTCTTATCACAGAATCATCATCTCTCACAGTAGTTTAATATTCTGCTGAGGCATTGCTTCAGTACCAACTCTTGAGGAATGCCATATGTTGAATGTACACTTGGAGGCACATTCCCTCCCCCCGCTGTGGTCTCTGATTTAAGCACAGATTAAGCCTGACCTTGTTCATTTTACAATCTCATGTTATCACAATCCAGGGAATATGACTAAATGCAGGATAGTTAATACTAAACACAACTTTGCAGAGTCTATTCAGCCTAGCTGCAGCAAGATCTCACATTTTTACTTATTCATTTCTATTGGAATATATGGGCACCTTTGCATAGCAGGCCCGCAGTAGGTGTAACACCAGATCATGCATATAGGGTGTACAGTACAGGTAACACTTCTTCTACACCACAGAACGTCAGATCAGTTCTAGTGTTTGTAACTGTTGCTGTCCAGTGGCTTGCTCCCAATATAAAAGAACTAATACCACTACAGTTAATGGAGATTTTTCTTTCCCATAGCCTAAGTACTAGAGATGTGTATTTGCGGAGATTACACGTCTCAATTTTCTGATGCTTCACATGCATGATTTAGCTAAAGACCGATACCTTGTTGTTTGATCTAATTTCAGTTGTTTTGGTCTAACTTGGGCTTCTGGATTTAGTGTGCTTGTGCTGGGTGGTATTGATGGCCTGTGATACACAGCAGACCAGATTAGATGATCTGGCGGTCCCTTCTGGCCTTGAACTCTGTGAATGTTTATACACTATATATTAACCACACATCAACATCTACACCTCATTTTTAAGAAAAATCTTTTCTATATTAAGGATTCAAATCTACTGCTCCCAAGAGGGGAGGAAGAAGTGACTAGCCTTTAACGAAAGGCATTTACAAATTTGCTACAATGATTAGTATTTTCTTTGTAGTGAATACATCTTGGCACACTTGTTTTTGCCAGCCCTTTCTTAGAAGTTCCTGGAAGCCTGTCTGCTTAGGTGTCTATCAAGGAAAGTCTAATAATATTAAACAGCTGCATACATGCTTCTTAGGACATTTCAAAACCAATGTTAAATATAATTTCAGCCATAGTATAAATTGCAGTTTCTGCCATGTGAAACCTCACTGCATCTGCTTTCACAAGTGATATAATTTGTTGCACTTTGATGCTATCCCAGTGCTAACATTTTTCATGTCCCATATATTCCCTCCTCTGTCATTTGAAGGGAAGAGTCCAAACACCTATTTATGGAATACCTTTGTGATGGTGCACTCCATGTTTTATGGAAATATGCTTATGAGTGTGAATATGATGTAACTGGAATATGCTTTATGCAAAAAGGTCTCTTGTAAAGTATCATTACAAAGGTTACAACCTACTGAATATATTCCTCCTCTTTGTATGCATGTATCATTCTTGTATCTGAAGCTAGAAATATGAAGTATAACTCTGAGGTCCTATTGTAATTATGCAAAGTGTGGGCCATTAATGGTGGTTTAGAATCTTGATAGCTCCAATTGACTAGGACAATTGGTTGTTAATGCTTTATTGACCTGCAAGCCTTCCTGTGTTCCTGTGAGCAAGCCCAGGAAGAATGGAGGCTGGGGGACACACAGGACATATGAACATGTCACCTGATACTGGAATCCATCTTAAAACTAGTGCTTTTCCATTTAGAAGGAGGGGTGGGGACCCAGAGAGCTTGTGCCAAAGCTATAAAAGGGAGTTGAACAGAACAAAGGAAGCTGCCAGTCATGAGAACATCCCTAGTTTCCACCTAAGATGTCTCCTGCAACTAACAAGGACTGTACCAGGGGAAAGGATTGGGCCTAGAGTAGGAAGGAGTCTAGTCTGTGAAAGAAGATTACTGGAACATCTCTGAGGGTAAGATTTTACCTGTAATCAGTTTCTTAATGTATTAGGCTGAAACTTGTGTGTTTTTGCTTTATTTTGCTTGGTGACTTACTTTGTTCTGTCTGGTGACAGGTTTCAGAGTGGTAGCTGTGTTAGTCTGTATCAGCAAAAACAACGAGGAGTCCTTGTGGCACCTTAGAGACTAAAATTTATTTGGGAATAGGTTTATTTGGATTTTAGCTCACAAAAACTTATGCCCAAATAAATTTGTTAGTTTCCAAGGTCCCACAAGGAATCCTTGTTGTTTTTGTTCTGACTGTAATTACTTGAAACCACTTAAATCCTACTTTTTATACTTAATAAAATCACTTTTGTTTATAAGTAAACCCAGAATAAGTGATTAATACCTGGGGGAGAAAACAGCTATGCATGTGTCTCTCTAACAGTGTTATAGAGGGTGGACAATTTATGAGTTTACCCTGTATAAGCTTTATACAGAGTAAAACGGATTTATTTGGGGTTTGGATCCCATTAGGAACTGGGTGTCTGGGTGCTGGAGATAGGTGACCTGCTGTGCAATTTTTGGTTAAAGTCTGCAGCTTTGGAGGCGTGGACCAGACCTGGGTCTGTATTGCAGCAGGTTAGTGTGTCTGGCTCAACAAGGCAGGGTTCTGGAGTCCCAAAATGGCAGAGAAAATGGGCTCAGAGGTAATCTCAGCATTTTGGGTGACAGTCCCAAGGGGGGGTCTCTGTGACCGAACCCATCACAACCTTGCTATTTGATTAAGATCATTTTAAATGAACACAAGGGAAAAACAAAGACCAAAAGGATTAACTCTTGAGGAAATTGGAGTTTGACATAAAAAAACTGAATACATTAAAAGATATTTCCTAGACAACTAGGATCTGTTCCCCAGTCTGGAAATTTTAAATAAGGGCTTCATCCCCAAAATTAACTTCTCAAATGTATCATTGCTGCATCCTTCAGCAAGGGAGTGAGTGAATATCATAATGGCCTCTGCAGCCACAACATGATCCAGACCAAGAAGCCTAAAAGTATACAAAAACCATACATCAATATTAGCACATTCATTTTAAGAAAAGTTTTTATTGATCAGGGAGTGGATAAAGGGGTATAGACATACTTCAAACAAATCAAGAGTTCCTACTACACAGGTCCAAACCAAAATCTTTGTTCTTGTAACCTGAAGTTTTGAAGGTGCTAGAAATTCCATACTCAGATTGCAAAACTTTAAGGAATCTCTAACTGGAAAATGGGCCGAGCAACCTGCACCAGTTCTGCTCCCTCGAACCCTGGAATGTTTGAAATCCTGATCTGGATTTGAATTCTGCAGCTTAAGCAAATGTCTAGTTCTTAAACTCCCTACTTCTTTCAGAACAGAATACATGAGTGTTTTCAAAATGTCCTACTGGACGTTGTACCCTTCACAAGACAATTTGATGCCTTCTCTCTTGTCTGGCCAGATTCTGCTTAACAGCTGCTAGTCTGTCTCTCTGTTCTAAGAGGACTAATGTCCAATACCGCTACTGGCTAAATAGCCCACAGCATAGATTTTGCATTGCAGTTCCCATTAAACAGTTACTTTTTCTTATTATTATTTGTATTACCATAGCACCTAGGAGTCTTAGTCATGAAATAATACCATAGTTATTACAGTAGACCATGCAGGCCCCAATGAAGATTAGGGCCTTTTGGATCTACTTATTGTGAAACACAGTAAGAGACCGTCCCCAGCCTAGCCCCATTCCCAAAAGCTTACAACAGACTTAGTTGACAATTTGGTTTTAAAGGGGGTAGCAGACAGCAGCTAAGTTCCATGGAGGTAAAAATTACCGAAGTGCCAAGACATCCAGGCAGGATTCAAATAGTGACACACATTAGGCTGAGAACTTTTGAGAATGGTTTTCCCCAGTATGGATGCATCAACCAAAATCTACAGATACTCCATACGTTTATAAACATGACAAATATTCCATCATCAGTAGGGTTCCTGCATGAGGAAATAATGTATTCATTTCAAGGGTAAAATTGTTGCAGTGAGCGGTGACAGAACAAATACTTGACCTCCGTGTCTTTCTGAAGTGATCTGACCTGTTTAACTGTGCCATTATTTCTATGGTAGGAGTATGGGGCACAAGCAGGATGAACTGGAAGTTATGGTATATGAAGAAAGTTATGATTTAGTTTACATTACAGAGACTTGGTGGGATAATTCCCATGATTGGAATACCAGCATTGAGGAATATAGCTTGTTCTGAAAGATAGGTATAGGAAAAAAGGAGGAGGCATCACGCTGAATGTCAAGTATGTATTCACCTTCTCCCAGGTCCAGGAGGATATAGGCACCGACTCCGTGGATGCTCCAGGGCTGGAGCACCCACAGGAAAAAATTAGCAGCCAGCTCTCCCCTCCCCTCCCACCCCCAGCACCTTCCACCTGCCTGCTTCCCTGCCAATCAACTCTTCCCCCTCCCTCCCAGTGCTTCTTGCTCACCTCAATCAGCTGTTTGATGGTGTGTAGAAGGTTCTGGGAGGGAGGGGGAGGAGTGGGGATGGGGCACGCTGGGGGAGGGGGTGGAACTGGGCATGAAGAGGTGGGACGGGGTGTGGGCTTGGGGAAGGGGCAGAGCGGGGCCTGGGGCATAGTGGGGGGTTGAGCACCCCCCAGGCCTGGAAAACGGCACCTAAGCAAGAGGAAGTAAGCAGCAAACCTACTGAGACTCTGGATAAGGATAAAAATGGGTAAAGAATAGTAGCAATATTTTAGTGGGAGACCTCAAGAAGGGGAAATGGTTGAGGCATTCTACTAGCAGGTAACAAGATTAGCTTGTACACAGGTTGGGCTCCTGGGTGTCCGCCTCAGGGTGGCAGGGCTCCTGGCTGTCAAAGGCAGCAACAGATGATGTAAGTAATACAGTATCTACTTACACAATGTGTCTACCTAAGCGCTATGCCTCTCAGGGAGCTGGAGTCATTAGGTTGGAGTAGCAGACAAGTTAAATCAACTGAAGGAACACTGTAGATACTTACACAGTTCGGTCGACGTAAAGTGCCTTACATCAACCTACCTCTGTAGTGTAGACCAGGCCTTACATTTTCAGTCTTGACTACTTTGCTGTTGTCAACGTTCCTTCCCCACTTTGAACGCTAGGGTACAGATGTGGGGACCTGCATGAAAACCTCCTAAGCTTACTTTTACCAGCTTAGGTTAAAACTTCCCCAAGGTGCAAATTAATTTTACCCTTTGCCCTTGGAATTTCCACTGCCACCACCAAACTTTAACTGGGTTTACTGGGAAACGTCATTTGGACACGTCTTTCCCCCCAAAATCCTCCCAACCCTTGCACCCCACTTCCTGGGGAAGGTTTGGTAAAAATCCTCACCAATTTGCATCGGTGACCACAGACCCAAACCCTTGGATCTTAGAACAATGAAAAACATTCAGTTTTCTTACAAGAAGACTTTTAATAGAAGTAAAGGAATCACCTCTGTAAAATCAGGATGGTAGATACCTTACAGGGTAATTAGATTCAAAACATAGAGAATCCTTCTAGGCAAAACCTTAAGTTACAAAAAAGACACACAGACAAGAATAGTCATTCTATTCAGCACAACTCTTCTCAGCCATTTAAAGAACTCATAATCTAACACATACCTAGCTAGATTACTTACTAAAAGTTCTAAGGCTCCATTCCTGGTCTATCCCCGGCAGAAACCAGCATAAGACAGACCCACAGACCCTTTGTTTCTCTCCCTCCTCCCAGCTTTTGAAAGTATCTTGTCTCCTCATTGGTCATTTTGGTCAGGTGTCAGCGAGGTTACCTTTAGCTTCTTAACTCTTTACAGGTGAGAGGATTTTTCCTCTGGCCAGGAGGGATTTCAAAGGGGTTTACCCTTCCCTTTATATTTATGACCGCTGTGCTCCCACCTGTGTCACCCCCTGGATTTGGTTTACAAAATATGGCCACCTTAGCTTAGGCCAGTGGTGCCCAAACTTTTCCTTTCAGGCCCCCCTTCCTAGTAAGGGAATCTGTCCACGCTCCCACTCCATTTCTGCGCAGGTGGCTCAGCAGAGGGGCTTGAGCTGCAGGTGGCGCTGGAGGCAGAACGGGAATGAGGGCAGAGCTGGACTGGGGGTGGAGTGGAGCTGGGGCTGGGGCGGAGCAGCAACTGGAGGCGGGGCTACCACGGGGCTGGCCCAGGCCCCCCCCCCCGGCTGTTCCTCCACACCTCCCTTAGGGGGGTGCACCCCACAATTTTGGAGACCACTGGCTTAGGTTAATATTGGACGGTGATAGTTTTAAGATCTGTATAGCTGTCACTGCTCATCAAATTCTGGTTTATACTAATCTGATGCAAAATAAAAGGCAGTTAGAAAAATCCTATCTTCAGAGAAAGGCATTGACACCTCAATAAGGGTTTCCACAAAAATATGCTGATCTTAAGAAAAATTTCTTTTAATGTTCAGCCACACAAGAGAAAAGGCTATATAGTTCACATACCACAAGGAAGCCTAGTCAAGGTTTTCTGCAGGGGATGGTGGAAAGAGATGAGACATACCTACAACTCTCCAATGTAGAAGAGGCATTGTCAAGATAATCATATAAAAGGCCCAACCCTACCTAGTTTCCCCACCCAAAACTTTAATTGCCTTCAATGGCAATGTTTGTTTTTTAAATGGCAGCAGCAGTAAGGAGCCCAAAGTGGGCGCCTTTCCCAACCTACTCTAAAGACAATATAGGATGTCCCAACTCACCCTCTCCCAGGGGTTTAGCATGAACAGTTAAACCAGTGAAGTAACAAAGATTAGCTCAATTCTTACCACCAGGCTTGGCTGCTCCTAAGGCTCCTCCCTCATGACTGTTCAGCCCATAGATCCTTTCTCTAGAGGGCCACTTCCCATCTCCCTTATATCCAAGTGAGGTAATGGGTCACCTGCCTCAGTGAATTTAGCAAAACCCATTTAACCCTTTTCCAGAAGACAAGTCAGGACCTTTCAGGCACACACAGCTAGCCTCTTTCAGGGACTTTCAAGTGTATAAAGCATGTAGGAAGAGGGCATATTAAAAAGTCAATTTAAATTTTGGCAACATTAAATTATGGAATTTGAAAGAATGTTTTCTAGCTGATTAGAAGTCTATCTACTCCCCATCACCATTTTCCTAGTCATTTTCACTTTCTGGTTCTTATGCACTATCATTCTATTCTCTTCGGGTTTAATCTTGCAAACCCAGTGCCAACTGTAATGCAGGACTTTTGTAACTAGTCGTATTGCTTTCACAGTAGTAACCACTATGTCTGGCAGTAGGCAATAGCAAAATTGGGCCCTGGGCTTCTGATATTTTTAAATCCAATTATTAAAAGGAAGTGTTTATTGAATTTAAAAACAAGCTTGTGGAAACACTTATTTGCATTAAGTTTTGTAATCATCTACCTTATTTTTTTAAACAAAACCTGAACTACTTAACTGTGTCCCCCTTTAACTGCTCAGTGTGTCTTTGCCCTGTAACATGCCAAAGTATCTACAACCTTTGAATTCAGAGAGCTTCTATGAAACAAGTGTTTCACCAATTAGTCCTTAATAACACCAATAATCCTGAATGTTGCATGTGACCGCATACAAATAATGTTAGTATGATAGGACATAAAGGAATGAATGAATAGACTTTAAATTAGAGGAATGTTGATTCCAATCACACTGAATCAAATAATATTGCAGGACTAGCAATCAGATATTTATTTAGCAAGTGAATTATTTCTTCTCCTTAAAAATAGGTATATAATGTTTAATAAGCCATAACTCTCCAGCTGACTAGAAAAAAAAAAGTGTCTGATTGCTCCCTTAATTTGAGTATTCGAACAAAATTCTGTAACTAATCTCAGTGAAAAGTTTTCTGAATCTGGAAGAAAAGAGGTAGGGTTTAAAGCTATTCAAAACAATTTTTGATTTTACTGTCACTTATTCTTCAGATGACAGCAAAAGACATGCCACTAGCATTAAAGAACTGATTGGAAGTGATATTGCAGATGTGGAAGTGCAGACTGCTGACATGTTATCATATGTGAAATTGAAGAAAATATTTGCCAGTTGATCTTAAAAAGGGATTTGTTTCCAAAGACCAGTTTCTCTTAGTGGATGACAACACTCCAGAAACAACTTTTTTCACCTCTCTGTAACTCCTTTTATCCATCAGGAAGAATATAAAGTCAAAGGCTCTATTGAACTTGTCAAAGCGATCCTCAGGTCAGGCTCATCAACCAGCCCTTGCTATCCCATGCTATTATAAGATATGCAATGGTAGGTTTCACATGGATAATATAACCCATTTGTATTTACACTGAGTTCTCACTTCTCATTTTTATAAATATCTCAGACCAAGACAGGGCATACAGAGTATAAAGTGAGGTTGGCAGGCCATGGCCTTTACATAGGTACTCTATTTGACCTTGTTAACACTACTTCAGTGTTCTAGAGTAATGGCCTTAAGCCCTAAATTAACACTATAGTAAATATGTAGTGTTGTGGGTGATTGTTCTAGAATATGGTAGCATTTTTATAAGGCTACCTTCCTTTAAACTTTGTTAACTTTCCACACTAACAAGATTACTACAAATTCTAGTTTCCATTCCATTAAATTTTGGTCCAACTGTAAAAGCAGTTTAACAACATCATTGCATTTTGCACTTTCCAATACTTAATCAACAATTTGATATTTAAATCTATGGACTCCATGACTCCTCTCATATGGAAGATACAGTTAGTAACTTCAGGCTTTGACTGGAGCTGCTAACCCAAGTTAAAAGGTAATATTGCCATATCTTTGCTGCTATGTTGACTCAAGATAAAGTTAACTAATCCATGCTGGCAGAGTTAAGAACACTCGTTTGCAGTACAGACATCCCTTTAATACAGAACGTGTCAATCAGTACTTTGACACTAGCGTTCAGCCCCATTTCCTAATGCACCATTGACAGTGTTCACTTAGTTTCTGCATTCCACTCAGCTTACACACAAATGAAGGTTGGTTATTTTATTCTGGTTTTTATACACATGCCACGTGGGAAACCAAATACATTAATTTCTGTTAAAAAAAATGTAAAGTTTTTCTCTGCATACTTACAGTTTACACATGCCATTTAGTGCAAATCAGCATCAAGTATACATATAGACCTATCTTTATAAGATAATATTATATTAGGTATCTGTGCCTAGACTTGTTTATAATGCTGCTTCAATGCATATGTACATACAGTAATACCCTATGCAACACCTGTACACCTTGCATTTAATGTAACTATCCCTACAAAATATAAGCTATTTTTAAAAATACTCATTCTAAAATGTATTTTTATACTTCATTGAAGAGACTGGGCACTTAAATGAATTAACTCTTGAATTTCAAACTCCCCCCCTCCCCCCCCAAAACAGTCTGAGCTCCGCTTTGTGCTTTGATGAAGATATGTTTTGATGGCCTGCTAAGCATAAAATCTTAGATTACATTGTGTTAAAGGACTACAGAAAATATGTATTATTTATATTACATAAAATATTCTGATCACTGGTTCTCAGTACAAGTGAACTAACCTTACATAAGTGGGAAATGGCCTTTTATGTAGTCTTTCACATATGACCATTGTTATTTTAGTCTTATTCCCTGGATAGTCCGTACCTATTATTGCACACCCTTCTAGCCCCTCTGGAAGCAATTACCTTTTGCCATATGGAACATTTAGGTCTAGGCAGCAGCGTATTAACGCCTAGGCCAACAAATTTGCAGGGGCGGCAAATTTATAATAGCAGCCTGTCCCTATTGGTCCCCTTCCCCAAATCTCTGCCTCGGCCCCACCTCCACTCCTGAGCGCGCTGCGTTCCCCCCCTTCCCCCTCCTTCGTGAAGCTGTTTTGTGCACAAACACTGGCAGGGAACGGGGAAAAGCAGGACCCGACAGCACAGACAGGGGAGGAGGCGGAGCGGAGGTCAGCTGGGTGGGGTGTGGGGGCGGCAATTATTTCTGGGCCTAGGGGCTGCAAAATCATTAATCCGCCACTGGGTCTAGGCACAGCTTTAAAATCCTCACCAAAGTGGTTTGTTAAGACACACTCCTGTTCAGCAGAAAGTGCCTGCTTTATGAAGGGTTTGGAGTCCATGATTCAGCTTTTTCACATTCCCTTAAGTTCAAGACCATAATGGAGGAACCTGATCTATTTTGTTTCCCTTCCCACAGGACAAGACAGCAATAAATAGAGCCTCAGATTTAAAAGTATTATGTAATATTATTATTGCAGTAGCACCTAGAGACTCATATCAAAGCCCCATTATGGCAGATACTACACCAACTGAAAAGAGTCCTGCCAAAAAGATTGCAATCTAAGTATCAGAGACAATAAATGACTCACACAAAACAGATGTGGGGGAGTATAAGGTAGCAATAAGACAACGATTAGTATGAGAAACAGCAGTCATAGACCACCAGGGGCCTAGCAATACAAGTTTTTGTGCAGGTATCATGGCAGAAGTTTTAAGAAGGGACTTGAATGATAGTGTAGTAACATTGCAGATTTCTCTCCACTCCTCCCACCTACTGGGAGTTCTTTCAACATATAAGGAGCAGCATGGGAAAAAGTACAAAGGTGCTTTTGGAAAAATCTGACTAACGGTCAACAAAGGATGGCACCATTGGCAGATCTGAGATGGGGGATGATGGCTCCATACCACACATAAAAGACAATAAGTATGTCAGAAATAAAATATTTCACATTTCTATAACAGCTGTCATTGACAAAACTCAAAAGTGCCTTAACAGTCCTGAAAGGTAGGTGTTCTATATGTTTTAGACATCTGGAAACGGATCCAGAGAAGTTAGGTGATTTGCCTGAGGTTAATCAATAGCAGAAATAAAGCTAAAGTCAGGAGTTTTGAGATCCTATTCCTCCTATAGAATGGCACAACTTTGATCTTGTTAGTTATTATAAATGATGAAGTTGTGTATTTTCCACAGTTGCCAGTGGCAGGGAAGGTGAACTAGATGACCAAGTCACTTTTTTCCCCACCTATGACTCATTTTTCATAAAAGGAGTACTTGTGGCACCTTAGAGACTAACCAATTTATTTGACCATAAGCTTTCGTGAGCTACAGTTCACTTCAGTGTGCTGTAGCTCACGAAAGCTTATGCTCAAATAAATTGGTTAGTCTCTAAGGTGCCACAAGTACTCCTTTTCTTTTTGCGGATACAGACTAACACGGCTGCTACTCTGAAACCTGTCATTTTTAATAAGAGATCTTCTGATAGCTGGTCATGTACTACAATACTTAAGTAATAAAATAAGTTAATAAGTAATAATTAATAAGTAAGTTAATAAGTAATAATTAGTGGTTTTTACATCTTTAAATTTGAATGATCTTTTAGTCACTCTTTTCACTGTTCATCAGTGTGTTGACTTTTCGAGGGTCATTTTGAAAATCAAGATAGAATCTGGCCCCTGGCAGCCTCAGTCACATTCTCACTGATGACAATGAGAATACTCAAGGAGTCACATATTACTGAATATTAATATGCCAGCTGTCTTACCCTACATGAGTTATGATACCAGCTATACTTCTGGACTCTTTAGCTTTATCTGACAGTAGAGCAAGAGTTTTGAGAACAGCTTCACCTATCCACTCACTTAACAAAACACACTTTTAATCATAAAATGAAAAAACCTAAAAATTAAGAAGGTCAGCATAGTGTACGCAGAGGTTAACAACCTGAGTGCATTCCTCATGGTGCCTGATCACATGCTGGAGTTGAGATTAGGGATGAGTGAAACATCTGTTAAGAAGGCGAACTAGAGCAAACTTTTACTAGGTGAAGCTGAACCAAACCTGACAGTTCAGTTTTAAGAAATGAAGTTCAAGTAACATTTTAAACTCAGATCTTCACATAGTTCTCTAACTCCTGGTTCTCTGGTTGGAATCCTGAACCCAAGACACAGGACAACGGGATACTTAAAAAAAAAATCTTTGTTTGGAGAAAAGTAGGTTTGGACAAACTCCTGTCAATCAAGAGATTCTCAGCATTAAAGGGATAACTACTTTCATTTTAAAAACCACTATTTACAAAAGTTAGCACTAATTCAGTTGGATTAGAGATATATGTGAAGTATAATGAATTATCCCTAAATGGGTATTTGAAATTTACATTAGATGCACGATGTGTGTCTTCAGTTTTCTGCCCTATGCTCCTTTCCCCTTTAGATTTTCTAGCAACTAAGTCATATACTTATTATGTAAAGAGCAACTGGTTCATTGACCTTTGCTTCATAATGCAGTGTCTCTCTTTAGAGAAGGATGCATTATGTACTTGAACACACACACACTACAGCACCTTGTTAGAAAAAGGGAAGGAGGAGGATCCTGGGAACTACAGGCCAGTCAGCCTCACCTCAGTCCCTGGAAAAATCATGGAGCAGGTCCTCAAAGAATCAATCCTGAAGCACTTGCATGAGAGGAAAGTGATCAGGAACAGCCAGCATGGATTCACCAAGGGAAGGTCATGTCTGACTAATCTAATCGCCTTTTATGATGAGATTACTGGTTCTGTGGATGAAGGGAAAGCAGTGGATGTATTGTTTCTTGACTTTAGCAAAGCTTTTGACACGGTCTCCCACAGTATTCTTGTCAGCAAGTTAAGGAAGTATGGGCTGGATGAATGCACTATAAGGTGGGTAGAAAGCTGGCTAGATTGTCGGGCTCAACGGGTAGTGATCAATGGCTCCATGTCTAGTTGGCAGCCGGTATCAAGTGGAGTGCCCCAAGGGTCGGTCCTGGGGCCGGTTTTGTTCAATATCTTCATAAATGATCTGGAGGATGGTGTGGATTGCACTCTCAGCAAATTTGCAGATGATACTAAACTGGGAGGAGTGGTAGATATGCTGGAGGGGAGGGATAGGATACAGAAGGACCTAGACAAATTGGAGGATTGGGCCAAAAGAAATCTGATGAGGTTCAATAAGGATAAGTGCAGGGTCCTGCACTTAGGAAGGAAGAACCCAATGCACAGCTACAGACTAGGGACCGAATGGCTAGGCAGCAGTTCTGCGGAAAAGGACCTAGGGGTGACAGTGGACGAGAAGCTGGATATGAGTCAGCAGTGTGCCCTTGTTGCCAAGAAGGCCAATGGCATTTTGGGATGTATAAGTAGGGGCATAGCGAGCAGATCGAGGGACGTGATCGTTCCCCTCTATTCGACATTGGTGAGGCCTCATCTGGAGTACTGTGTCCAGTTTTGGGCCCCACACTACAAGAAGGATGTGGATAAATTGGAGAGAGTGCAGCGAAGGGCAACAAAAATGATTAGGGGTCTGGAACACATGACTTATGAGGAGAGGCTGAGGGAGCTGGGATTGTTTAGCCTGCAGAAGAGAAGAATGAGGGGGGATTTGATAGCTGCTTTCAACTACCTGAAAGGGGGTTCCAAAGAGGATGGCTCTAGACTGTTCTCAATGGTAGCAGATGACAGAACGAGGAGTAATGGTCTCAAGTTGCAGTGGGGGAGGTTTAGATTGGATATTAGGAAAAACTTTTTCACTAAGAGGGTGGTGAAACACTGGAATGCGTTACCTAGGGAGGTGGTAGAATCTCCTTCCTTAGAGGTTTTTAAGGTCAGGCTTGACAAAGCCCTGGCTGGGATGATTTAACTGGGAATTGGTCCTGCTTCGAGCAGGGGGTTGGACTAGATGACCTTCTGGGGTCCCTTCCAACCCTGATATTCTATGATTCTATGAAATCGCAATTGTAATCTAGGGGTTTTGAAGGATCAAAACAAGAATATTACAAAAGATTTATAAGTTTTTCCCTCGGTGACTTTTGGAAAGGGGTTATTTACACCCTTTAGTTATTTGCTTCGAGCACCAACTATGAACAGACAAATACAGAATTAACATCAGAGAAAATAGGTAATCTAAAAGCTGCTTCTGATTCAGAGGTTCTATTCTCAGTAGAGTATTCTAATATTTTCAGAACCTTATAGTTTATTTTCCCCAAACAGGAGTAACATATCTATCTTTATTCTGGCAACATTAGGATCAGGAAGAAGTTCTGCCACTATCTAGGTTCTTATATAGTTTCCATCACAGTAGTATCTGAGCATCTATTATCCCCATTTTCCATTAGGTGACAAGGTTATACCCAGATGCAGAAGATCTTCCAGATGATCTGGAACACCAATATTATCCCCAATTATTAGAAGAAGGGTGCTGTTCTGCATCTGTTCAAAACAGTGATAAAGCCAAATATAGGAACTAGAGGTATTATGTCCACTCCAAGGAAAATCACTGCTTCCAAGTCAACATCTCAGATCAGCAATGCACTTGATGGCAAAGGCTGGGATACTCAGTGCAGCTAGACCTGGTTTTTCCACTATCCACCACATCTTTGCCTGATACAGCTTTTTAGAAGATGGGTGAATTTAATAAACTGTGTGCAGCCTTTTTTACAGGCTTTGTGAAGCCTTTGATTATGTGCATTGAACAAGCTTGTGGGATCTGATGAGTCTACTCAGAGTCCCTAGAAAGATAGTGTCACTGACAGAAGAGCTCTATAATGAAACGGAAAGCTGTGTTTGAGTCAATGGCATTGTCGCTTTTTTCCCCCACAGGACTTCAGCAAGACTGTGTCCTATCATCATTGTTGTTCAATGTTGGCAATGAATGCTTGGTGGATAAACCTGAAGAATCAGCTGCTCCATCTTACGTGGCAGAACAAGGTCACAAACAAGGATATCTGTAGCTGAACCCAGCAGCTGTCTCCATCATCACTGGTTCATTTTTGGTGGCTTTTTTGGTATGGACATATGTGGATGAAAAACGAATGAATCATGAAGTGTGTTTACCAGGGAATGCCATCACAGTGTCACCAATTATATGGTACCAAAAGCTTCAGTGGCACAATAAGATTGCCAGAGACTAACAGACTGAATATCCAATCCATCATTGACCTGGGTGGTGCTGCAAGGAGGCAAGTCTCTTTTGGATTTCCCTGGACTATTGTGGCCGTGCAGATCATCTGGCTATTATGATCTTTGAATCCAAATATCATTTGTTTATTTCTCCATTCAGTATTTCATGGTAAACTAACACTTGCCTTTTCTAAATCATTTTAATAATCTGACATACTATAGTGGCTCCCTTGCCACCAGTATAACCCCTTGTTAGATACTTCCCCATCAGTAAAAGTGGATATTACTAATTAAATTGTCCTCTTGCTTATATAGCAACCTAGTAACAGGGAGAATGGACTGTGCACGTAGCATTGTGGCAGGGACAAAAGAGTATGGCAGCACAGAAGACAGGATAGAGATTTAGAGGAGAGCAGGACACCAAATCCCTTTAAAGCCTACAATATTCTAAAAGGCCAGCATCAAAGGGAACATAGGAACTGCCACACCAGAGTTGCCAGCCTAGTCCAGTATGTTGTCTTCTGAGGACTGGTTGTGTGTTGTATTTAAAGCTCTGAACTACAAGCCATACAGAGCCACACTAGCCCAGGAAGAGCACCAGGGGACAGAAAGCCTGCCTGGGCCCTTGGGTACACCAAGGCAATGCTCCACTGTTATAGCTGTTTGTGGTGCAGCTTCTGACCCCCATGCAGCAAGTCAATCCTATAGGCTAGTGCATAGGGGGAGAACCACAGTCCTACTCTCCTTGCCCCCCTTTAAGTGCATGTTGTCTCTGCAGATATGGAGATAAACTTGCTTGCTTCCCCAAGTGCAGGCCCAGCATTTCTGCTTGGCCTTACATAGGTGAATCAAGAGGGTAGGTTCTTTCATCCTCCCAACTACAAAACGCTGCACACCTACATAAGAGCCAAAGAAAATGTTGTCCAGAGAAAAATATAAAAAACCCATAGACATTCATGTACTAATATAACTATGGGAAAAGTTCCTTTGTGACCCAGTAGTCTGTAATTGGTTTAAGTCTTAAAGAATGAGGGCCAATAGCCCTTACTACCATATTTAGAGCAATTTATCTGCTAAAGGAAACTACATTCTCTGGTCAGGGTGTCAGGACATTACAAGGTAAAAATGATCCTTCAATGGAAGAAAGGGACAGCAGTATGAAGTTATTAATTACAAGGTGTTTGTCAGACTGCCATTCAGTACTGCATCCTATGCATTACTTCAGGGGGCATTTGGCTGGACAGCTCCCAGTGTCATTGGATTCAGAAGGCTGGAAGAGGATGGCCTGCTTGCGGCTTTCTCTGTTAAGTTAAGGGGCACTGAGTTCACTTTTGCATCTTCCCTTTGCCACCATTTGAAGTCAAGTCAGCTTTGGGATTCTTAAATCCCTATGCACAGAGTTTCCTATGTAGCTGCTGGGCATTGTTGAGTGGGAGGAGGCAGTTTTATCTTTTCAGAAAACTTTCTTGTGCAGCCATTACCTTATTTAGGCTTCACTAATGTACCACCGTGACTGAAGGTTTCCTAGACTTCAGATAGTACATGTAGTAGATAATTTCAGCCCAAATTTTGGTATTTGAAAGAGAGGAGAAGATTGTTTAAAAGATGTAGTTATAAGACACTAGTTTGGTTTTTTAAGTGTCTATTTTGGCTTGCAGTGTTGGAATGCTAAAAAGGAGCATTTCATTTGTGAATGTGAAGCTGATTAGAAACAAATGACTCATCTAGTTCACTCTGCAAGCTAAGGGCAGGAACTAAAGTACAGCTAATGAAATGCTTCAGGTCTTCATTCCCATTTGTCTTCATAGATATCACCAAGACACCACAATAGTTTGACATTATAAAGAAGAAATATTCAGCATGTGACACATGGATCTCTTGTTTATCAGCCTTATATTTTTATCAGTAGTTGGAAATCAGGATTTCCAATGTGGAAACAAGGGCCAATATTAAATGTACAGTTCATTTTAAGATGCTTTTTTGCAAATTTGGCACCTAAAGTATCTTGGTTTATTTTATTACTGTCTTTCTCAATGGTCCCAGGGAGGACTCTTTTTTAACACTTCTGGAGAAAAGAGTTGCTAACAAACAAGCACCATATACAAACTATAAACTAAGCATAAAATGGGTCCTGGGTACAAACATTAACTCTTATGTTACCTTTGTACCATGTGAGAATTTAGTTGTAGGTTTGCACAATGTGAGAACTGAGATTACCAGTAAAATCACTGCACTTCACCTCTAAAGCTACGCAGTGTTAATATTAATCTTTAAGCCACACTGTGCTGTGGAACTCAGCATGGAGGATAAAGCACTTGTCCTCCGCTCACTTGTTTCTACTAAGCACTGCACCTCATGTGATATTCTATGAGAGTTCACTTACTGTCTGGAAGCAATGCAGACATCTGGGGACAGTAGGATAAATTAAGGATAGAGGTCCACCTCTAAGTTCAGTTTTCACAACAACTTGTACTTTAACACTAGCCCTGTGTGGAGATGCTACCACCGGAAAGAGTCCTGAGAAAGAATTCTGTCTTTCTGCTCCTAGTAGTAATTTGCTATTGACCATAATCTACAAATTGATACCTAGCCCTTGAGCTACCAGGAATGATGGTGAGGAAAGCCAAAGCTCCATGCATTCTCTTTTCCATCTCGACAAAGGTATTGAGAGGGACAAGTACTGGGTATGCAGCCCCTTCCCTTCCATGCCCCTGCTGAAGATACAGAGAGCAACAAACGGAGGGCTGTCTTACCCCCTCAGGCCCTTGCATGGCTGCACAGGGCCAATCCACTATCTAGTGCCCAGTTGTTATAGCGTTAACACTATGTTGGTCATTTTGTTGTCTAATTTCCATTGATATTTGAAGCAACAGACTAAAGTTTCATAATAAAATTGCCTCTCAGTCAGCTGGAGTCTAGATATGATGTGGATGTTGTCACGGATACAGAGCTAGTTGCACCTTTTACTCTTCTTTGGTCGATCTGCATCCCCTTGGGTCTTCGACATTACGCTGTTACCTCCCTGGGGTGGAATCACAATTCTCCCTCTCTTAAACTGGGCCCTGAGTTACAGTATCCCATGTACCAACTGTGATACTGAGCAGGTCCAGCTGGGTTTGGTCACCTACAATTCTCCCTTCCAGGAGCTTGGGACCAGCAGCGAAGAGTGATCAAGCAACTTTCTCAAACCCAAGTATTGGCTAATTTTAATAGTAGGAACAAAGCATATCATAAGAAAAAGAGGATCTTAACACAACAAAAGATCTATATATCTTACCCTAAGCCCTACCACCCTGTGGTAGCAGATCAGGCAGCTTTTGCTTCTTCAGACACTCCAGCAGAGGGAGTCTGTTATCCATGAACAGCACTCTGACAACAGCCTCCCATCTCTTTAGAATAGATAGTGAATGTAACTGTTTACTGTCCTTTTGACTCCATGCCTTGCAGCTTTGATGGCACCTGGAAGTAGCCTCTTCCCAGCTAATAGTTCAGGCATTGTTTCTTAATCACCCGCCTTGTTCACTGGGAGGCTGCTTACCTGGAGATATCATATTGCCTTCCTGATAATTTCCTAATAGCCCTGATATTGAACTAAACCAATATATGCATACAGTAAATATCCCCACAACAACATAGCCATACAGTAACTATCTCAATAACCAGGTCATATTCACCATTCATAAGTTACTACCAATCAGTCCCACGTTCTACTTGTTTGTCTTAATACAGCCGTGAAGACAGCTTTAGATAATTTTAAAGACATTTGCCCGACTAAATTTGTATTTTCACCACTGCAAAATGCATACGACTCATCTAACACAAATTCCATTCTATTATGGTCTGCTGTGAAGATAAACATGCTATTCCTCAAATGCATAACCACTATAACAGAAAGCATCTTTCCAGAACTTGGTATTCATGCAATTTTAGAGACATTTATACTTGAGATATTATGACCTTTTAAAAAATGTGCAGTATTTACTGAATCTATAGTTTCCATATTTGAACATTTCTTTTAAAAGCCTATTTCATCTTAATCACCGATATTTAAAACAATTCAATGTTGCAGAACTGTTACTGGTATTAGCAAACAAACCCAGGATAATTTTACAAAATAACTACTCTGATTTGTAGCTGAATTCATGTTTTAACACACTGTCAATTTCAAAACATCCTTCAGAAAAAATGTACAGGTCTAGATTCCTCTATCGTACCTACTCCAGTTCCCACTGATGCCAACCTGAGCTACGTGAGAGTATATTGGAACCCACAGTCCTTACTCAGTCCTATTTCTTTCAAAGGGACTTTTATCCAACTAAGGACTAGAAGATCAGGCTCTGTGCATAGAAAGTGAAGAACAGATTTTTCAGTTCATTTGTAATTAGACTTGTGTTACCAGTTTGGATAAAAGAACAACGCAAACCTCTGCCTAAACCTTTCATTTAGAATCAGGAGAAGTTGTCATTTTTTTATTATTAATCTATATTTACTTTGTTACTCCTTTTTAGCATCACCACTCTTGACTAGAAATAGCACTGGAATAACAGTCCAAAAATACCATGAGAAATGCTTTCCATCTCAATTTTTACAGACAGATACTCCATTCAGATAATCCATACAAACTTCAGTGTTCATCCAAATCCAACAGAATGATTCAAGTTTGCCCATGACTATTTAAAAAAAAAATCAATAAAATGATCATTTTTTTACTTTGACCTCTCTACCTTAAAACACAGCAAAAACTGATTTCTAGTAAACGAATCAGTTAAAATCAAGACAGTGCATTTGGATTGAGAGCTTTTACCATGATGTCAGCCAAGAAGTCAAGTTTATAGCTAAGCATTCAACCACTTAAGGTAAGATTTGGTAGTGAAGACAGACAGACTCTTAACTATAACAGTGTCTGATGGCACTGCTATAATTAGATTAAACATCACTATTAGTCATCTTAATTAGTTCACACATTCCTTGTTTAGTACAATAAAAATTATACAGCAAGGATGTCACTTAATTAGGTGACCTGGAAATCAATGCCTTGCTATTTTTCATTTCTATTTTAATTGCCCTTAGCTAGAATTAGTCTCATTTTAATATCCAGATCTCTGTATGCAAGAGTGTGTGTGTGTGTATCTATATCTATATATATATTACATAGATTACATAGATAGTATTACATAGATATATAGATATATACACACACACACACACACACACACACACACAATCTACATCTGTATGTAACATCATCTATTATTAATACAAATTAAATACTTCATGGACATTTTTGAAGTTATGTTAACAATTAGTTCAGAATGTAAGACATGATGGCTTTGTATTCAAAAGGAAAGTGGTATGCTGCAATTTTAAAAATACAAACTTATTTAATGTAACATATTTTAAAGGGGAGAAAATGCTTTTATTTTGGTGCCTGTTAAACTCCACATTCTGGGGAACAGTCATTTCCTTACAGCATTTGAATAACTAATCTGGACACATGTCTTTTCACAGGACCAACCTCTATAGCTGGGTAAGGGAGATGACCCCTTCATTCCCCATCCCAAATGCTTCCATGTGTTGACCTCCGTGTCTTCAGCCCCCACAGTCGTCTAACAGCTCCATCCTGGTGGGGGAGGAGTATCATCTTCTCCCAAGGTCCTATACTTAATTCCCACATTCCTCTCCCTCCAATGTTCTAGCACCCAAATTCCAGGTGTGTCCTCTTCCCAGTGTTCAAGAAGACATATTTCTGTTTATTGTCTCCCTCCCAAATTTTAACAGCTGCACTGTGTTTATACCCTCTTCATACAGAAATTTAGACGGCCACACAATGAATGTGGCCTCTTCCCTGGCGTACCTACATCTTAGCTTCTTTCCACTTCTCAACGTGCTCATATCCTAATGCTGGGTACACATTCCTCCAAACATTTTGTGCATGTGTCTTCCCTCTTCAACCCTGGCATGCTAGTATTGACCGATGTGTGGATAACTGCCTTACCTTTTTGTCATGTGCAGATCTTCTGTCTTGGTTTCCCTCTGACAAGTAGGGTAATTTGATCTTCCAGCCAAACTGAAAAAATCCTCCCTCTTTCAAGGTACACAAGAGATTCACAGAATGAAAGTAGCCAGGCCTTTCTGCAGCCCAGTTCACAGAAAACAAACAAAGGAAGAGGAGAGTGGTTTATTTCAACTAACTCCCCCTCCAAAGAAACAAACCAAAAACTAAGCCTCTTTACAGAGGTCACAATTGTTCCAGTTGGTGCATTTCCTGTCTCTTCTCAACCTGAATTAACCCCTCCTTGTTCTCCAGCTGTATGAGATTTCTACAGCCAATCACATTTAGGAGTATTGCCTTCTGATTCCAGTATTCTTTTACCTCACAATCTGGTTGTGTGCCTTCTCACAGCAGTGTTCTAGTACCCCACACTCAAGGTCTGCCTGTCCTCAATCTAATGATCTAAGTACTTGCATTATGGGTTCACATTCTCTACAAGTGTATAATGCTGGAGTTACATGTGTCCCTGTTCTGGTACCCATATTTCATATCTATCATTTCCACTGTTTTATCACCTGTGTTTATCACTGCATTGTTCTCAGACACTAATGGTGAATTAGACATTCTTCTATGAGGCCTGGCTTCTGCTGATTATGTGAAGTAAATGCAGGTCTCACCCCCATGTGACTGTGGGGAAACTCAAACCAACTGTGTTTTTGTTTTGTGCAATGGTCATTGCATGGCATGGAGTTACACCATCCCACTTTTGTGACTGCAGGTCCAAGAAACAAGAGGGCATACTCACTGAGACCATTTTTTAGAAGTGGGGGGAGGATACACACATACATAGTGCAGTTAGGAGGGCAAGGACACACCAGGAACGTGTCTTTTGGGACACTCCAGGAGAAAAACCTAAAGGGCACAACTCAAAGAAAAGTCACGCTGTGTGTTCAAAGAGCAGGGCCTTATTTCATTAAATATATTAGCCGTTATAGTGGAGACTTGGATTTTGGTTTTATTTGCATTCTCTTTATTTGAATAAAGACATGTTAGAAGTGATTTCCCAGAGAAGGCGTTGGGTAGCGCTCAGTGATCAGATGTTCATTAGCAGTGATTTGTTTTGTGCAAGTATAAATTTGTGAACACAAATGTTTCATTTACTCCACATTAGTATTTGTTAATATTGAGGCACTGCCTAATATGCAGCAGGAGACAGCAGCACACTAATCATTTTTTGATTCGCTATTTAGCTATTCATTTGGAGGGCTAACAAAGCTCATAAAAAGGCTGGCACTAGTAACCATTAGGAAGTGCAGTGGAAAACACCAATTTAGATCTGAATTACTGACAACAATTTAAACCCATGAAATATATGGCAGTTTGCACCACCGCCTGAAACACACGTTCCAACTTTGCTTTATTCCATGTTGAGATTTATACAGAGTCATGGTTTCTAATCAGTGTTGCCAACCCCATGAGTTAAAGCGTGAGTTAGAACTCAAGAAAATATAACGTTTGCCTAAAAATCATGAAATTTAAAAGAAGAAGAAATCTGGATTTATGTCTGTCTAATTTCATTCTCCCTCTGTCCACCTACCTCGTGTGCATGTCTGACCATTACAGGATAAAATGTCAATCTTTAAAAGCATACAAAGTGTATACCCAAATATTTAGGAACCAACTCCCCAACCCCCTATTCCTCCCATGCCCTTGCACACTACCCACAGCCCTCCTAGGTTCCAATCCAGTGGGTTCCTCCACCCAGCCCCTTCACTCTCCTAGCCCCCACTCCTCCACCGCAGACCAACACCTGCCATCAGTAGGAGAAAGGGGTTCTTCTGGTCTCTTACCTGTTCCTGCACAGATGAGTTTCCCCTAATTAGGGCTTTCCTTTCAGCCTTACTTCCCCCAACTTGCAGTTCAATAGGTTAACTGGCTAATTTAGCCACCTTAATCCCTTCAAGGCTTTCTGTGGGGTGGACACTGCATCACACCTGCACTAACAGACCCTTCTTGCATTAGGGGAGGTAAGACTGCTGCCGAGCTCATGGAAGAGTTGGCTCTGCTTTGCTGCCCCTATTCCAGAGCTCTGCCCCCTCATATCACACAAGGGAACCCTGCTACTATAGACAGTAACTACAGCTATCCGCAGTACAAGCACCACAGCTGCCAAAGACAGAAACTGCAGGCAATTCAGGCTAAATTTCTGAGCTGCCAGAGCTTTACTGAAAGATCATCAGAACCCTAAAATAGAACCAAAATTGCAACATTCACAATAATATTGCAAGGGTAAGCAACACTGTTTTTTAATGATTTGGCTTAGTTTTTTACTCCAAAATACAAGACCTGATTTTTATTTTCTCAGAAGGAATAAGATTTTCTAATTAATTTCTCTGGACAATTCAGGGTAAATTTTGTATGACTGGACTATTTGTGCCCATCATTTACCTTCCTATTTTCCCCAGGGATGTTTTTTCTACTTGGTCTTTCCTCACCCCGGCTGGCATATGCTACCAGTAAGATAAAATACCATCCACTTGCTTATTGCTACCCGCTGCTGTGTTTTATTTCTAAGAACTCTTGGTTGAAGTCTCAGCAGGGACAGGATCCATGAATGGCTCCCAGCTTGATGATACTCCTTTGGTGGAGATTGGTTTGATGCCATATGATCACGAGAACTGCACATACTGTATTGTTGGTGTCAGTTACATGCCATTAGAACTATTGTGTGTGCCCCGTAGGTAAAAGGTCAAGCAACATGCTACAAGAAAGCAAAGCATAGGAAGGCCTTGTCCTGTAGTGGCAGGAAGCATGAAACTGTACTGCTCCCTCTACTACTAACTGCTACAGAATGGCTACCACTGTAATTGAGATTCCATCTGAAAGAGGTATGACCCTTCCAAACACAATATCTTCACTTCAAGTGCTAGCTAGGAACAGCTTCCCACAACTCGAGTAGATGCTGAAATGAGTTAATGAAAATTTGATCCCTAGCTCAAGGAGTTAATATGTGGACACACCAGTCCAAAGCTCAATTATGTGAGCTTTGCACAGACAGCAGTTCTGTGGCTGTTTGGTGGCGATGGAATCCTCCACAGCCACTATATGGGATATACTGTAGCCCATGGATGCTAAGGATGGGAGCTGGTGGAGCTGTGTAGCAAAGAGTCCCCTGAGCATGCTATACCCATTCCATGTGATCCTGAGAAAATAAAATGAAAACTGTTCTACCATGAAGAACTTAGGCCATAGTCAGAGAAACATGATTTTTACCTGACTTGAAGCAGTGACAATACTAGACACCAGTGTTCCATCCTCAGCTTTGCTGCTAGCCTGCTGGGTAACCATGGGCAAGTTGCTGCAACTCTGTGCCTCAGTTTCCCATCTGTAAAGTCTGGATAAGAATATGTAGGCCCAGATTTTTAAAGCTATTTAGGCATTCTTATATTCAGCATTGCCACATCTAGCTGATTTAGGAGTCTAAATCTCATTTTCAAAGGGATTTAGGCACTTAAGTCTAAACTCCATAGACAGTTGATGGAATTTAGATTCCTAAGTCAGTTAGGTGTTGCAACACTGAGCCAACAATGCCCAAAATAGCTTTAAAAATCTGGGCCTCAGCTCCTTTGTGACCAACATTGAGGTCTACAGATGACAAGCACCATACAACAGCTAGGTAGTATAATGTACATATGGATTTACCACTGCAATACCAGCAAGTGGTGCATTAATCAAACATTTGCAGATTTTTTTTTTGAGTAAATAACAGTGATCATGTAGTGTGATGATTTAGGGAGCCTGTCTATATACCTTATGAATTCTGTTTGAAATCATGACCTTTCTGTATGTATCTATCTCAAACTACATTTTTACTGTAAGGCTAGTCTGTGCCTTTCAGCTGTTTTCTCACCTCCATCATAGACTGAATTTCCAAGTGGTAGTGCATAGAACTAACAACAGAGGGTTTTTAAAACTTGATGCTATACTATTCAAATGGAGGCATCCTAAGTAAATAAGGTGGCTACTGAGCAGAAGAACCAGTCCACCCAGGTGGGCTAGTATCTAGACAACTGATGAGGCAGCAGTTTGAGGAAGGTTCTCTCACTGGCCACTCTAGAGAGGGAGAAGAGGGCAGTGATAGCTCAGTGGTTTGAGCATTGGCCTGCTAAACCCAGGGTTGTGAGTTCAATCCTTAAGGGGGCCATTCAGGGATCTGGGGCAAAAATTGGGGATTGGCCCTGCTTTGAGCAGGGGGTTGGACTAGATGACCTCCTGAGGTCCCTTCCAACCCTGATGTTCTTTTATTCTAAGAGGTTAGAAGAGACCAGAACCAGTAAGAAACTGACTACAGGACTAGAAACAGACTCCTGTTCTGGAGGAGAAGCCATGACCTGCAGGATAATAGTTTAGTAGCCTACTAGTAGAGACGTGAATCCTAAAAGAACATTGACCCAGATCAAAAGACTGCTTTCAAGAGTGAGGAGGAAATTTAGGAAAGGAATGGTGTACACACGTTTATTGTTTTACCTCACTCTGTACATCTCTTGTACAGTCTGAAATATAAAGAGAAATTGTTTTAGAAATCCTTTTGCAAAGCTTGTGTTTGTTTGCTTCACCTATCACATGTCCCTTGAAAGGGTAAACTATAAACCAAAGTGCCCACAGATTGGGACTCTGGGGAAGGGTGTGCTTAAGCTACTGGGGTATCTTGAGGAATCAGAAGTGGTCCTGGGGGCTTATGGCAGCTCAGCTGCAGGGTCCCATTTCTGAGGAGGGATATCAGACTGAATCTATGCCCAGGAAGCATTCTAGAGAGGCCAAGAGAAGCAACAATGCTGGAGTCTACCCAGACGAAGGAAAAATTAAAAATACACATGTCTGTGTTGAGATCCAAACACGGCAGCCTGATGAGTATCCAGCAGGACAAGCTTGAACAGGGTTGTGACACACAGTAAAATGACAGTGATATTATTCCCACATATTAATAGGGATTATCTAAAAACAGCAGTACCACAGAGGTATCATCCTGCATACACTGACAACATCATGTTACAATGAAAACAGTTTATAACAGAACTACAAAAAATCCATTATGCTGTAAGAGGTGAAACGCCAACTGGCAGTCCAAAAGTAACCTCACTAATGGCCCGCGGGCAAACCACTAGCACCACTACAAATTAAAGCACCATGCAGGGAGTCTGGAGTCTATTTCCTAGTTCTGTCACAGCCTTAGAGAGAGACCGGGCAAGGCATTTTCCTATGTCACAGGAGTGCAAGAAAGGTTATTAACATTTCCAAAGCATGTTGAGATTAATGGATGCAAGAGGCCTTAGAACTGCAAAGTCTATTATATAATGACATTTTTTAAAAATGTGTATTAGTTTTGTATAGATTTGTTTAAAGAAACATACAGGAAGTGCTGTGCCCAGATGTAATACTATACATCTTAGTAGAGCCAATTACTTTAGTAAGCAGGTATGTTCTACATACACAGCTAGCCACGTATGTGCATTAATGTCTTAGCACAGCCCTCTCCCCTCGCCTTGAGTGTGCACAGGCCCTTTCACTCTGCTGCTAAGAGTACAGTGCTGCATACATCACGTGGCATACATGTGATGCCATGGCATTTTGTGATAAAACTGCTGCCCAGAACAAGACCTCACAAGAAAAATGAAGGCAATACAAAAATGTCATGACATTTGGTATATAAACCAAAATACTTTCTTGCCAACCACCCGCCAACATTGTCAGACTTTAACCCTTTTCACGGTGATTCAGAGGTTTCTTTCTTCCTCTCTTCTGCATGGAAACCTCAGCACAGCAGTTAGCAATCTGTTCACACCATCATTAAACTGTAATTATCCTTTAGCGATGGAGAAGTCTCTAAAATGCCACAATGCTACTGCTCTATGACAAACCCAATTCCTTCTAAGTGGAGAGCACTTAATATGTAATATTCTAGGATGAAAAGAGATTTCTTAAATGAAGAAAATTGCTTTTGTGCGAAACCTCTGGTAAGTATTAATATGTTACATTTAAAGCTCCATCTGTGATTAGTTCATGGCAAATTAGAACAGATATTTCCTGCTTTAATGTAATTTTTGATGTAAGATGTCAAAAATCTATGAAAAATTGAAACCCTCCACTCACTTCCCTATAGCAAAGCTATTTGAAATGACAGATTAGGTTCAGAGGTTTCTGGTATAGAACAAGAGCAGTAAATAACAATCACCGAGGATGCTTTCAGTTAATGTATTGGCCAAAGAATATATTATATAAGAGTATGTTTTCATTACATAGACATTTTACAAACCCAACACCAGACAGCCAAAGATTCCACTTCATGCTGAAAAAAAGATTAAGGGTGTTCAGATCTAAGGTTTTGGTTTGGCCTATTGAGGCAAATAAAACTGGATCTACATCCATGTTTGGGAAGTGTCTCCTTCAGATAATTCACAGTCTGGATCCGGGCTTTTGGTTTAGGCTCTTAGTACCCAAGGGTTTTTGATAAAACTTAGTTTTGAAAGTGCACAGTGAATTTACTGCACTAACAATGATGGGGAGAAGAGGTGATTACTGCTTAAGCTTTGCCAGCTGTCTCAAAGCAGCTGGACATTTTTGCTAACATGATCAGCAGTGAAATATTTCATGTTAATATAACCCACACACCTTCTGGGTGTAGTTTTCTGTTCCAGGTTTGATCCCACCCATCGACAACCAGGGTCTGTCGGTGTTACATTAATATTTAAAATGATGTTAATAGATTTCAGAGTTAGCACACCCAGGAGATGAACAGGGCATTTCATAAGTCTTAGGGCTATGGACTGTCTGCAGACTCAGTCTGGCAGTACTGCAACAGGTCACACTTGCAGTATTTCCTTCATACAAAGAGAAGAAAGACACTGTATAAAGCATAGCTTCAGCAGAAACTAACTGTGCCACAGAGAAGTGAAAGTATATCAGATTGAATACCAAGTCAGTCCAATCCCTGAACACAAAGACAGGGCCCGAATGGTAACCATTTGAGGATAATATTTTTATATTAATATAGCGCCTTTTCCCCCAAAAGATGGCCATACTAACAGATCTACAAACTCTGTGCAATATAGTGCAAAAGCAGGTTGCAGAGGAGAACATTAAGACCCATCCGTTTGGAGTTCTGAGAAATTTGAGATGTGTTGCAAACTGGAAAGGGGGCAGGCCTTTGGGACTTCACACAATTTATTGTATATTTCCTGTAGAAGTTAATTTTGCCCTTTAAAACATTTAGTTTCCAGTTATTTTCACCACCACCATTCTGAGGGGAAAATAGGTAATGTGTAACTACACCTCCAAGGCAGCGCTGGCCAATGAACCAGCCATGGTGCCAGAAAAATGGAGAAGTCCAAGCCAGCACAAAGAGAGGCAGGGATTTTTCATGATGACCCTAGGGTTGTTCTGGGACTCCCAATTGGTTCTCAGGCTGCAAACAATTCCAACGATATTTCCCCATGGTTTTTCCATATCCAGTAGATGAGGCATATAGTCGATCATGAGTTGTACCATAGAGTTTTGAATCTTTTTTGCCCTAATGCATGTTTTTGACAGAGAGACCCGGGCACCGTAGAGCAGAATCACTTCACCTCATAACTGAAATGCAGCCACCCCAGCATGAAATGTGTCAGAAACACTACACAGCACAAGAACTCTACCCATCAGGACAAAGGTGAAGGTTAACTTATTCAATTAAAACTATAAAAAGAATTTAAGGCATAATGGAATTATCCAATCTGGATTTAGAGATGACACTGGAAAACTCACGAAAAAAGAACAAGAGGATGCTTAATGTTCACAAATGGTCAGGAACACAGCTTTACATCTCACTCTAAAAAAAACCTCCCCTATGAAAATTAATTTGGAAAGTTGGAGTACAGACTTGCATTTTGCAAAAGATACATAGAGATACATGAATTGCCACAATGCAGTAGTTAGGCCTCAAGACACAGTAGGTTGATAACCCAGATGATTAGGGAAACCAGTATGGGCTGTATCTACTAAAAGTTTTCCCACCTTGAGTCCAGAAAAAGTTTATATGTTACAATGTAAGTTCATATGACTGAAAAATCAGATGGCATAGGACATGCATCTATAATTATTAAATCAAGTTTAGACAGCCAAGGCCCTCACTTCTCCCCTTCCATCTTGTCCCCCAGTGGGAGTTAGATTTCTTTAAGCAACATGGTGAGGAAGGCAGATAGATTTTAGGCTACAGTATTAAGTTTGTTAAGGATTTCTCAAAACACAATACATTAAACACAGAACTAAGAGAGGAAGTGGTCTTGATGCCACAAATAGACCTGGGTAGAACATTTAAGCTTTGACCTCACTCAGATTTAGGCTGGGTTCATTCTTCACACAGGAATGAAACTTGTTCCCATAGCTACAAAATTCATGAACTATACACAGACTCTACCAGCTGTCTCCCTCTGTCCTTTCCTTCTTCCCCAGCAAACCCCATTCCCTTATTCAAATCTCTTAGGTGGGGGAGGTAAAAGTAGAGACAATGGTAGAAAGTAGCATTTCCACTGGAATTTGAAGTTCATCCAACTCCAGCCTCCAAGCAAATTTTCAGAAGTTAGTTTGCTTTCTGCAACCCAAACTCAGCAAGGATGCCAACTCTCACAATTTTATTGAGAATCTCAAAATATTTGGTGTTTTTCTTGAAACTCCGGCTGCTGAAATCAAGAAATTGCATGAGAATCTCAGCTTTCACTTACAGTAAGTTTCTAGCCCTTGTAGTTGCAGAGAAAAGTTTGAAAATTAAATGAGTGAACTTTAAAGGCTCATAAATCAAAAGACAAAGGATATTTTAAGTCAGTCTGATGATTTTTGAATGCTTGGGGTCAGTTGTACTGAGTTTGCAAGATCTCTAAGTACAAAGTAAATTACTCAAAATGAGGATGGCCAATGAAAAATAAAGCTGCAATATTGTCCAGCTATGCCTGAAGAAGGACAGCAGTCACTAGATGTGGTTTTAATTAGGCCACAACTTTATTAAATATCTAGGAGTACCTGGGAGATTAAATTGTACAGTGCAGGCAATTCCATAATTATTCCCATATACTCACAGGCTGTCAGTCCTCATCCTTTCCCATTCAGGGTCCCAGCAAAGCCACTGCTGGGACTCTGCCTTCCCCAAATATGAGGGTAAAGGTAAAAGACACCCCCCCCAAGTCTTTGGGGACTGACTTCCCACCATACTAGTTAAGAGATCATTGGACCCCCTTTCTCTGCTCCTTTAAAGAATGCCTTTTCTAAATCCTTTATCGATCCATTTTATCTGATCATTGTATCCATTCCCTACGGAGAACCTGCATTGGACATCCGCCACAACCCTACATAGTGAGTTTTGACCTTTTATCCTAACCCTCCTTTCCTATCTCTCTAGGCCCTAATCTGCTGTGGAGAAGGCAAAAAACTCATCTTGCCTCAGCTAATCTGGAAGTAAGGGACACATTTCCTTCCCAACACCCTGAGAAAAGAACGACAAGCCTAATCCCTGCAGTGGCTCATGACAAAACTTCCATGGGTGGAAGGGTGAGTCTTGACTGCCTGACCCAGTCAAAAGAGAACTTTTGCTGGCACACTCTGGGGTATAAATACCTCCCTCTAAACTTCAGGTCACCTATGTGGACAAGTCACCCTACAGACCTGGCCGGAGACTGTTTCCTGTTTCTTATGCGCAGCAGTTACCCACAAGGAGGAATGGGGGCCTTTTTTTCCAGACTGCTGGCCAAGCCATCCTTGCAATTAAAAGGGCAACTCCCTTTTCTAGTAAGCTGGCCAAACGTCCCACCACTTAATATGCGATAAGGGCATTTAAGTACTTTTTTTGTCAGAACAGACAGTGGTATTTTAAGAATCTTGAGATGATTTAAAAAGTTATGTTTACTTGAAATATTATACCAGAATCTTGCTAACTCATACTAATTAAGGAAGAACCACTGCAGATTACTTAATTTTGTGAATTAGCAAAAAAATGAACATATTTTTAAAAAGCAAGGCTAATGTTTCACTGAATATATTTTGCTCATTTATCTGAGATGTATAATTCAGTGGCTGCTGAAAATGATCCCTATTCCAAAATTATAAATTACTTCTACATCTGATACTGCCTCTGCTCATTCACTTGCAGTTGCAAATGAATTGTAAAGAACAAAGAAAAAAACATTGTTACCAATTAGAGCTGGGCAAGCAATTTGCTGCAAATTCATTTGACCAGTTTGCCTCATTTTTTTCTTTGGGGATCATTCACAAACTTATTCATTGTTCCCAAAATAATTCTTGGTCTGGTACTTGTTCATAATCAGTTCACTCTGAGGATTCACCATTCAATTTCAAGCCACTGTTACTGGACAAATAAATCACATGGCATTGTTTCTCTTTGCTAACTGGAAGAGTGTTCCTTTTGCAAATACTTAAGATTACACATCTGAAATTAATTCCTCTGATAATATTTTGCAATATTTGTTGTAAGTTTTCTGTTGTTTTGAATAATTGTAAGTAAACTTCTTCTCAAGAATATTTGCAGAAAATGAACATTAAAAGAGTACAAATAAAGTCAACATTCATTTAAAATTGTCAAATAAATATTTAGAGGTCTTTTGCATTATTAGAAAAAAAATCTGTAAATATCTTGGCCAGTAAGAGAACATGTGGAGAGGCATAATGGCTTGGGAAACTGTTGTTTAGTGACAAGTCACCTCTGATGGAAAATCATTCTAGATGTCAGTCATGTTTAGCATAGATACTGCTCTTGTCAGAGTTTCTATAATGGTTTATTAATGCAGTCAATCTGACTGTGTTTTAATGTTGGTTATTTGAGAGCTTCAGTTAATAATGTTGATTGTAGAGTATATTATTTTAATGAATCATTTACAATGTTATGTAGGCTCCACTTACACTGCTATGACAGGTTTAAGTCTTATTTTACCAAACAGATGTCTGTTTTCATCAAAAGAAAATTTCCTCTCCCTTTTGCAGAAGTTTTTTGTAGGATCCCTCAAGGTTCTCAGTCATGTCTATTGCTGCATCACATCTCTATTCTTCCTCTCGGTAATTCTGTTAATCAACATGATGTGGTTTGTCATTTCTAGGTTGATGACATCCAGTTCAACATCTCTTCAAAGCCTAGCATTGCAAATGCTGTCACAGTACTTGAAATGTAATAAACTAAAAGAATGATTGAATTGCAGCAAAATTTCCTTCAGCTGAATTTGGATAAAACAGGAGCTCTGTTAATGGGTCTTTAGCAGCTTATGAAGAAGCTGTTCCTCTTCCATGCTACATTTTCAAGACTGAATAATTAACTTGAGTTCTCTGGTTAAGAATTAGGATGACATATTTGATTCTGCTTTACTGGTGAAGCTTCACATCAATTATATGCTCCCAACATTTTAACAAGGGACTCCCACTAAAGATTTCCATTAACCTTTGATAAATCTCACCTGACATAGTAGTGTGTGCTTGCAGAGGGTGGAGAGGAAGAAAGGTCTGGGGAATTCATTAGCTTGTTTTCTCCTGAACATGACCAAAGAAAGAGGCAGCATCTCTTGGCAAACAAATTTGTATTACGTACGCTTTTCTGGAGATGTTCATACAATGCTCCTAGAAAAATACTGAGTGATAACACAGTAATCTCTCTAGCATGTATAATTTGCAGTGAAGGATTGTGGGGTGAAGACTTTGTGGAGAGGGGCAATTTCCAGAGGTATGTTCCTCAAGGACACTTTTAAAAATATCTGTGTTTTGGTACATCCTAGTCCATTGCAAAAGCAAAAAAATTGCTTTTGCCATTTTCTGAGCCCAAGAGATTTCTGGCATGGATGATTTTCCAGTATTCGCAGTGGGTGATGATCAAATGGAGTGCTTTACCTAAAAACTTTCTCCTCTAATTAGGTGGCAAAATTTTAACAAGGGGTTTCCATGAGCCCTTTCTGGCTCATTCTCATATACCAAAATACTGTTAAAATGTCATTTCTCCTCACTATGTAATGTATGACTGTGGTATAATATTTCGGTGCTCTCTCTTTAAACATAATTTTACTACAGTGCTTTGTTTGGTGACATTCCCAGCAATGTATTTCTTTAGAATATGGTATAAAATGTTTTGTCTTCAGCTTTGTTTTTATATAATCTAACAGTTACTAGCCAACATATATTTTTATTAGGAATGGAGCTGAACAAGACTGTCACCAAAATCACCATCACAACTAGCTGCTTTGCTAGCAATCTCAGAAGAAACCAAGGCTAGAACTGACAGAAAAACAAAATTGCTTTCCAAGCCCTATCCCTCTAAAACAGTGTGTCAGGGTTGAGATGTAGGTAGTTAGGTCTAGTGGTTGGAGTTGGAATCAAGAGTCAGGAGTGAAGCCAAGGGTCAGAGTCAGGAGCTGAGCCAAGGGTTGGAGTCGGAGACCTGGTACAAGAATAAGGAACAAGGCAGGAAAGCAGGGTCCAATGTAGCAGCCAGGTAGAACCCAGTTGTGTAGACAACTTCCTGTGCCTCTTTGGGTTTGAATAGGAAACCCCGACCAATCAGAGCCCAGCAGAGGCCTCCCTGGCAGCTTCAGGTTTTATGGTCTCTCTCTCAGTCAGTTAGTGGCAAGCTGCTGGGTGGGAGCAGGGAGGCAACAGTCCACTGGGAATCCTGAGGACCCAGATTCAAGACCCACAGCATCATAACACAGAGTTGCAACACTTTCTTGCGTTGGTGTTGGGAAGCTTGTGGCAGTCCCTGCAGTTGGCAATAGCACCTGTTCTGTTGAAAAATAAGATGTTAGTCTCCTGTGATAAACTGGCACCTTCCAAAAGCACAAAATTTACTTAAAAAATAAGGGAAAGTCCACACACAGTTTGATTGCAGGATCAGAGCCAATATTAGTACAACTATTATATCTTTCCTTTGCACGGTGGTTGATTATAGGACTGACTTGATCTTAGTTACTTTCTGATAAATGAGCATAGAGTCTTAAATTGCTGGTGAAAAACAGATTTGATTTAGTGATTGTTGAACCCCAAAAGTTTCTGTTTGGAATCTAGGTGTTTGGATGTTTCTTAAAACTTAATATTCTGAACCTCTTTGGTCTTTAAAAACAAAATTGTTCAATTTCTTTTCATTTCTAATTCAGCCATTCAGACTTTGCTAACCTGCATTTATTCTTTGACAATAGAAAAAGGGAAATACCAAGACTAAATACAATGTTAATCATTGTGCTTTTACTTTCCTTCTTTTGTCCATCACAGCAATGATTTCATCTCTTATCCATGGGTTTTTCTTGGCTATTAACTTCTTCCCTGCTGTTTATCTACAGATTCTTTGACAGCATCTTTCAGACATTCCCAAATCATTAGATCTTTGTTTTCATGAATGATTCAAAACACTTCTTCTTGGTAGTGACTTTGTATTTCATGATTCCTCAGAGCTTCAAGTTTCCATTGTGACTTTCGGTAACTTTTCCAGTTTGATATTCAGTCTCATCAATACCAATCTATGATTTGATCCACAATCTACACTTAGCATAAACTTAACCTTCCTAACACCATTTCTATAACCATGGTTGATCATGATAAAATCATTTTGGTTTTTATACACCCCTCTTGGTGATTTCCATGTATGCCTTGCTCTTTCTTTAATTCAAAATAAACATAGCAGATAAAGAGATCATGTTTCTTGCAAAATTCTATGAATATTTTTCCTCTGTCATTTCTTTCACTAAGGACAAGTAGGCCAACTGCCACAGATATTCTTTCCCTTCCTACATTTGCATTCCAGTCTTCCATAAGAATTGTCACACTCTCCTTCCATCACTGATTTCCACTGTTTCTTCAATGTTTTCATATATTTTTTTCAACATGCTCATCAGAATCTGCAGTTGTTGGGGATATTCTTGAATAATCATATCTTTTGGATGTGCTTTTATCACTATTATCACTATTATAATTGACAGGTTTCAGAGTAACAGCCGTGTTAGTCTGTATTTGCAAAAAGAAAAGGAGTACTTGTGGCACCTTAGAGACTAACCAATTTATTTGAGCATGAGCTTTCGAAGCTCATGCTCAAATAAATTGGTTAGTCTCTAAGGTGCCACAAGTACTCCTTTTCTTTTTACTGTAATTGACTTTCCTTTCCTACTTTGACATCCACCTGCACAAATAACTCTGTATTCTTTACTGCTTGGTAGACTTATGACAAAGTCATGTTGCTCTCTCCAGAATGTCTCAGTCCCATTATTGTAATGTGTAGCTTGTCCATTTCTCTGCATAAATTAGCTAGCTTCCCACACTGGCCTTACATTCCTTGTGTTCCTGCAGTTGGCAATTTCATATCTCCAGCCATATAGGGCACCGGTTCATGCTGAGGACCAGTCAGAATCTATGGCAGCTGAGGAATATTACATTGGATTATAATGGTACAACTTTGGGGCCCCAAGTCAAGCACAGCCATTTTTCTGTGTTGGAACCCTAGCTTTTGGCCAAAACTCTTAACCCACAAGGCAGCAGGGATTTTGGCAGCAGGCTTATTGAATGGCAGCCTGCACTTGCCATGTCCCAGTACTGTCATCAAATTGTCCACTATCACTTATTTACAGATTTCCCTGCTTATTACACAGCTAACTTCCATATCTGAAGGCTGTTCCACTGTTCACAACCCAGGGACGTGCTTGGAGGCAGAAACACTGCCCCGGTGAAGTTTACCCAGATCCAATCATGAATAACTAAAGCGGAGCAATGATTTATTACTGTCCAGTAGTTAGTTGTCTTTGCTTGATTTTAGGCATTTTAAATCTTCCTGGAAAGGAGTAGGAGATATCAGAAAAACATTCAGATCCACCCATACAAAATGGGTTGTGTATCCACTACAATCAGGTACGTACTCTCCAAACCACAATCATAAATAAGTAACCTGAACTGAACATAAACTATGACAATTTCACATTTTTGTAATACCTGTGTTGAATACTAGGCTATCATTTTTTAGTTCTAAATATGGATCTCTCTCTCCAAGCTTTTAGTACTAGGTCTCTGGTAAAATATATTAGCTAAAGGAGATTTTGATTTTTAATTATTTTAGAGTGGGGATGGTCTCTATCTAAGACATTCTGAATACTCCCAGAGGCTGGAATCATGTATCTATCCAAGTCCTCTATGGTTTAAATCAGGGGCAGGGAAACTTTTTGGCCCGAGGGCTGCATCAGGTTTTGGAAATTTTATGGAGCGCCGGTTAGGGGAGGCTGTGCCTCCCCAAACAGCCAGGCGTGGCCCAGCCCCCCTCAGACTCCTGCCCCATCCAACCCCCCGTTTTCTGACGGCCTCTCCTGGGGATCCCTGCCCCATCCAACCACCCCTTCTCCCTGTCTCCGTCTGCCCCCGGAACCCCTGCCCCTGACTGCCCCCCCAGCCCATCCAACTCCACCTCCTTCCTGACTGCCCCCCACGGGACCCCTGCCCCCATTCAATCCCCATTCCCTGCCCTCTGACCGCCCCAACCCCTATCCACACACCCCCAAACTCCCCTGCCCTCTATCCAACCCCGCCCCCCGCTCCCTGCCCCCTTACCACGCTTTTTGGTGCACTGGTGGCTGGCGGCACCACGCCACCATGCAGCACAGAGCACCGGATCAGGCCGGGCTCTGCAGCCCTGCTGCCCCAGGAGATCGCAGCCCTGCTGCCCCAGGAGCTCGCAGCCACCCAGAGCACTGAGCCAGCGGTGCAGTGAGCTGAGGCTGCCGGGAAAGGGGAACAGCAGGGAGGGGCCAGGGGCGAGCCTCCCGGGCCAGGAGCTCAGGGGCCGGGCAGGAGGGTCCGGCAAGCAGGATGTGGCCTGTGAGCGGTAGTTTGCTGGCTTAAACCATGAGTAGCTTGGAGATCTCCTTTCCCAACCTACCATCACAACAGCCGTTATCAACTAAGGGCTTGTTTCCACTTACCAATGGATTGACGCTGCAGTGACTGATCCACCAGGGGTCGATTTAGCAGGTCTAGTGAAGTCCCGCTAAAATCGACTGCAGCATAGTGTGGACCCCGCAGTAAGAAGATCTAAACTACGTTGACTTGAGTTACACTACTAATGTAACTCAAATTGCATAGCTTAGGTCGACTTTCCCCTGTAGTGTAGACCTGCCCTAATTAAGCCACGGGTAGTTTTGGAGGCTCCCTGACTTTGGTACTTGCTTCCCCACTTGGACTGACAAAGCTACAATGTGCTGAATTTCAGGGCATGTTGTAGAGTCTTTTTGGATTACCCAGGTTTCCTGAATGGAAAGAAAGAAGGAACTCTGAAGACTGATCTTTTATCAGACCATAGCCTTTTGTAACAGTTTTTAAACGGCACATGTGCCTTGAGACTGAGAGCACGCACACAACATAAATCAAATTATCATGATTCAGAATTTCATCACAAGTCAATTGAACATTTCCCCCGCCCCATCCCAAAAGAAAGTATAGTGATTTATTTCATACCATGGTATTTATACATGTCCCTTTTATGCAGATCATGGTTAAAGACACAATTTGGAAACCAAAGTAAGAAGACACTTGGAAAGGCTGTTCTTGTCAAACTGTCGGTGCAATTTATACACCGAGAGGGATGTTCTGGTAAGTTTGGATAAAAACAGATATGAGCTTTTAGCTGTTTACCTGAAGAGAAACAAAGATCTGCACATTTAAAGACTCTTCATCCAGTCTTAACTGTATTATTTGATATAACTATTTCATTCATATTAACTACTGTTTGCATTAAAGCAATTTCCTGTGATCCTAATGATAAACAAACAAAACCAAAAAAACCCCAGCCTACCTTATGGAATGCCTTTTTTAGCATACCATGTAGTAACATCTACTAAAGATCTCATGCTGTTTAGATTTTTCTCTTGTGCTTTAAAAAAAGCATTATAACTTATTAAACAGGTTGCAGATCATTGTGACATTGAATAATTCCAATCTGGTCCTATAGTCCTTATGAATTATGCCTATTTAAATTCCTTTTCAATCAAGTACAAAAACTGCTGAAAAATAAGACAGTGGTGTACAAATTACTATATCTGGAGTCCCTGTAATCTTGAAGATGTTAAAAATAACAAAAAAATAGGATGCAGATTAAATCTCCAGAGCAAAAGTTAGAACTTTTAAGGATAAAAAATAATATCAGGAAAAGATTTATCAAAATTAATTGAAAGTCAGTGAAAGCCAGGAGCAATCCTAGATTTTAAAGAGGACATAGAATGTTTTCATCTCTAACTAGAATACTGCTACATTGGCTTTACTGCATTCATCTGCCTGAATATGTAGACACTCTCTCCAAGAAAGATGTAGTAATAGTCAGTGATCTCAGGAAACTTACAAAAAAAAACAACTTACATTATTTCTGAACCTAGGTGAAGACAGCTGATAGAAGTACTGGTACTTATTGAAAAGATAATACTGTATATGCTTCCTGACCAAATATCTATTAACATCAGAAATATTTAGATGCTTCCTTGGCTTGTACACTGAAGTGTGCCAACTGACTATAAAAAAAAAATTGAAAGGCTACAAACAAGCTTAAAACCTTTTACTGGATCTGACCATCAAATCAGTTTACACTTCAAAAACAGTTCAAGTACCTGCAAACTCCCCAAAGAGGGTGTGGTATAGAGATGTGGGAAAAGTCATGGCAAGACCAAAATACTGTAAGGGCTACCCTGACACTAAAATAACATCAGAAAACTAAAAATCAATGTTGCTCTAGACATTAGTGACTTGATAAAAGCAAATTTGTTCACTTCACTGACACACCATAAACATATATCTGTGAATACAGAAACCACCTGCAAATGATATAGGGAGTGGATAGGCTTCCCATTTGGCTACAGATGGCTCTGAAGATGCCTGTGCATTTCCATTCTTCATTACTGCTTATTACAGACTGTGGGGTAGAAGTAGCAGTGCCGTGCTCCACCCTCCCAACCTCAGAATCCACTAGTTTCAAGTCTGCTAATGGAAACGACTTGCTATTCTTACCTTTTTTGCAAGTCAGCAAATCTTTTGTATTGTTCATTTTAAAACAGAATATTAATACTTCATTGATCTTAGTTTTTCTGTAATAAAATTTGTGCCAGCAGCTCAGAAATCAAGAGCAATTCTACACAGGAGGGGTGGGGAGAAGGTCACTCAGGAAACAGATTTCAGATTCAGTATTGCATGAGGCTGTAATACAGAAGGAGTAACAATGATTAAATCATGAAAATATTAAAAATGAAATGGTAGTTTTGTTTAATCAATTTCTGAACACTGAGTATTTGCTATATACTTTGAAAAATGCATAAAGTGATAAGTGGCAATATTTCATCACTGAGACATCACTATTAGGCAGCAATTTCACAGATGCAATAAAAAAATTAAAAATCAATTCCTGGAAAGGTGGGGGGCTAAGGGAGAAATAGCCATTTATGATGGCTTGTTTTCATTTGTCTCCAATTTCTGCTACAGGAATTGTTTGTAATCTACTAGCATGCTGGACTGGTCTGATCGGTTGCCCCCCCTACAAGAATGCTTGCAAGTATCCTTTGGCACCTTCAGGAAAAAAACATATTACGGGCATATCTATAGTGCAATTATGGTGCATGACTGCAGCTTGAGTAGACATACCTGAGCTAGCTTGGGCACCCAAACAGTGAAGCAGCTCACCAGGTGCTTCGCAATGGGCTAGACCCTCAAGTAATTACCCAGGGTTTTGGGTAGCTTGTACACATCACTGATCCAGAACCTGAGCTAGCTAGATTAAAGCTAGCTACAGCATTTCTATACTAGTGCAATCTCACCCCATGACTACAGTGTAGATATACCTCGTTCAGCCTGTGAACAGCTGGAGATCATCATTACTTTCACCTTTTACATATCTAGTCCAAAGCCTGCTGAGTTCTAGTCACATGGTAATTCTTTGCAGTGTTCCCAGATTTAGGCTAAAACACTTGCTGTTCAATTTAAGAACACTTTTGCTGCACATTTGGCAAAATGAGAAGAAGGTACCAAAGCAAGATTTCTAAAGATATCTACAGCACTCAGCCCAAGGTTTAAGAATCAGTAGTGCCTTCCAAAATCTGAGAAGGACGAGATGTGGAACAAGCTGTCAGAAGTCTTAAAAAAACCACCAAAAAAGAAAATCAACCTTCTGTTGGTGTCATCTGACTCAGATGATGAAAGTTAACATGGGTCAGTCCATGTTATCGAGCAGAACCCATCATCAGCATAGAAACATGTCTTCTGGAATGGTGGTTGAACATGAAGGGACATATAAATGTTTAGCATACCTGGCATGTAAATACCTTGCAATGCCGGCTACAAAAATGCCATTTGAACTCCTGTTCTCACTTTCAGGTGATAGCATAAATAAGAAGCAGGCAGCATTTTCTCCCATAAATGTAAACAAACTTGTTTATCTTAGCAATTGGCTGAACAAGAAGTAGGACTGAGTGGACTTGTAGGCTCTGAAGTTTTACATTGTTTTGTTTTTGAGTGCAGTTGTGTAAAAACAAATAAATTCTACATTTGTAAATTGCACTTTCATGATAAACAGATTGCACTGCGGTACTTGTATTTTTCAATTCACCTCATACTATTATCTTTTCTACAGTGCAAATATTTGTAATCAAAAATATAAAGTGAGCACTGTACACTTTATATTCTGTGTTGTAATTGAAATCAATACATTTGAAAATGTAGAAAACATCCAAAAATATTTAAATAAATGGTATTCTATTATTGTTTAAAAGTGTGATTAAAACTGTAATTAATTGCGATTAATTTTTTAAAGATCATTGGACACCCCACTTAAGAACATTGCACATCTTTATTTTTAATACTCTAATTTATTTAATTTTTGATAACCCTCAAGGGCAGCAGCACTAAAGGACTCCTGAGTAGGTTCTGAATGCTCTATCTCCCTATGGTCTTCTGTGCAGAGTGGCTGACACAATCTCAGAGACAAAGTGACAGTTAACTTCATTAATCCCAATTCAAGATGTAATATGCTGGGAACAGTTTTGGGAGGGGGGAGAGGGGTTAAACTGCTCTTGTTTCTTGGCCTGCATGGCAAGCACAGCCTTGATTATCTTTTATGGGGATGTGCAGTGAATGCAATTACACTAACAGTTGTTCAATATTTGATGAGTAGCAGCCAAAGGTAGCCATGCAGGTCAAGACAGTGTAGAGCTGAGAAGATATGATGTGCACTTGCAAATGTTACTTATTCTCCCTTAGTTTAAATTACTTTTAATGAAATATTTAACAGCAGCTTTGAAAAATGACCCCTTGAGACTTCACATTTCACAGAGAACCTAAAGTTTAAGTAAATTAACTGGTAACATTTTCATTTCTCCAGTTTTTGCTCTGAGACAAAAGCTCTTTTTATCACTTACATTCTCCATTGTATGCTAATAATATGTATACTCAGCTCATTTTCCCCTTACAACAAACAGCAGTTATTTATTTTGTCTTTCACCTCATTAGAGTTAAGAGCTCTCTGTTTAGACTCCATTTTAGAAAAATGCACATACATTTTCACACATCTCCCAAGAACTGCCCTCCAGTTGGAGAAATAGTGGGAAGAATTTTGCACAAACACTTGGCAAATTCTAAACAGATTTTTGCCTTGTGCTGAACATACACCTGTTTTAATAACCTTTCATGAACGCTTGTAAAAGCAAAATTTTGCCTGCCCAGAAGTTAGCAAAAAGATTATATATTGGTTAAACCACAAAATGAAATTCACTTCCTCTTGATCTTAAACTTGTTTCAAGCAGAAATATTGAAGTTTAAAACCCTTGAAAATCAGGGAGCAGAAACCATGTAACTTGATGACTAATAGCTCAAATAGTTCTGGATATCTAATACCGTAAGTACTTATTAAGGGCAGTTCCTGAACAGTCAAAACTGAATAAATGTTCATAAAAACCATTCAACAAACAATTTCAATTAAGTTAATAAATTATCAGACAATTCACAAACAGGAAAAAATGGCTAAATTAGCCAATAGATGGAACACAATGAATAAATAATCGGTTCTCATCTCAACTGATCAGATCTGCTATTTTTTAATTTCCTTCAAGGATGAACAAACATTTAAGGCCTCTTGTATGCTGGATTGATTAGCTCAAGCCATTGGCATTTGTTACCAGTCAGCATCCAGTTCAAGACCATGGTGACCACAAATCATTTAATATTTACTATGTACTACTTAAATGCATGATAGCACCCAGAATGTGTTGCTAACTATACCAAAATATACACACTTTGGATGAGATTTTCAAAAACACCAAAGGGCATTAGGCGTTGAAGGTCTCCAGGACAGGGCTTTTCCTGGGTCTGTACAGTGCCTAGCATAATGGGTCTTGATCATGTTTTGGTGCTGTACATGTTATTGAAATGTAAAAGATACTGAAGAAGCAGAAACTGTCTAGCATATTATTCAGTGATTTCATTTCACATTTTCCTCTTTTTTTCAGAGACTGAATGTGTAATGGAGTATATGCTTGTAAAGGGCTATATTTACACTGAGCCCAGGAACTTAGGTTAAAATCTGCAGAGAGCAGTCACATCTGTTACATAAAAGCATGCAAAAACACAGAAAAATCATGAAATGAAACAGACAAGAGGCTACAGAAAGGAAATACCGGCTTAGGCTGAAGTGAGACTCTTTAAAAAGCTGTTGAGTCTGTGAGGTGCAGAAGCTGACTGTGTGCAAGATGATAAAACCAGCATCAAAGATAACAAGGACAAGGGAGCATACTGAAATATGAAGGATTCTATCTTTTCTGAAATTTTACACTGCAAGGGGGCACAGTATGGGCTTCCTTGCTTCTTGTAATGAATGTACACAACACAGGTGGGTTGTAACATGTCTGTATTCAAACTCCCTCCGCTTGTATTTGTGTGAGAACAACTTTCTTTGGTACATAGTGCAAAGGATAGACAGTAGCAACGGTATCTCAGAGTGTAGCTTCACTATTGCATTTTTGAGTTAATCCTTACCTGATCTGGAAGGGTGATATTCAACCACAAAGGTTTTGGTTTGCAAACACAAGCCTATACCATGAAATGCCTTTAAAATAAGAATTGCAAGTTGTACAACTGTTCTGTGCATCATAACCAAAATTTCTCAGGATAACTTCTAATTGTGAGTTCTTTAATTATGGGATATGTGTCATGAGCTCTTGCGTCTGATCTCAGATGAAAAATGAAGTAAATCCTACACCTTAAGAAAAAAGAAATTCCAAGCAAAATGGGTATTTATTTGTACAGTAGAACCTCAGTTACAGACATATTGGGAATGGAAGTTGTCTATAACTCTGAAATGTTCATAGCTCTGAACAAAGTGCAGTTCGGGCTCCAGTTCCAGCTGTTGACACTCCAAGCCAGGTTCTAGCAGCAGCAGAATTCCCTCCTAAGTGTGGGCAGCTTCCTTGCAGGCAGCTTTTTTCCCTGGGTCAGACTGCAACCTGGTCTCCCTTCCAGCTGGGGGAGGAGGGGTGAAAACAGCATCCCCTCCTGTCTGGGGGAGAGGGGGAGGAGTGAAAACAGCACAGACCCCAGTGCTGCTCATGCTCTGCCAGCTGCCTTGGGCTGGCAGCCCCAGCGTCTTCACTCCTAGAAGTAAGTGGCTGCCCCACATGTGAAGGTGGGGATGGGGACAGGCAGCCCATATGTGCCTACCTTTAACATGCAATATAGGCACAGTGCAGCATTTGCTTTTTTTTTTTTTTGGTCTCTGCTGCTGCCTGGTTGGTTACCTCCGGTTTCACATGATGTCCAGTTGACTGGTCAATCTGTAACTCTGGTGTTTGCATCTTTGAGCTTCTACTGTATCACCAGTACAATGCAGAGCAATTCATGCCCTTTTTTCACTGTTACTGGGTGGACTAGATCCGGAGGCCCCCTGCTGGAGGCCTTGCAGCCCTGCCTCACCCCGCCCCAGAAAAAGAACAGAGCAGAAGTCCTACAGGCAGCCTAGAGGGGCTGCTGGAGAGACCAGTCGTGGCCAGAAGTGCCCTATAAAATGAAGCAACAGAGGCAGAGCAATCAGTTACTGTCTGGTGCTTGAAGAGGGTGGACCAGGTGCCTGGCTGGCTGGAAGAGCAACAGGCCTGCAGACAGTTTACTACAGGCAGGACTGAGCAGAGGGAAGGCTGCCAAAGACTGGTTACCTGGCTGGCTGGAAGATTAGCAGGACCATGGACAGATAAATGAGGACAGGCTGAGGGGACTGAGCCCATAACCCAGCCAGACCAGAGGGTACTGTGATAGACCCTGCTGGTCTGGTTGAAGACTGAGCCCAGGAAAGGCTGCTGAAAGGACACTAACTGAGGGTACCGAGAGGGGCCCCTGTTGGGCGGTTAAAGAAGGCAGTGCCTCTAGGAAGGAAGCCTTGGTGCTACAGCCCCATACCAGGACCGCGAGAAAGAACTAGAGACTATGTACCCTAGAAGGGGGGGACAGTGTGACTCAACCAGAGGGCTGAGTCACTGAAGACCCACCAAACCGCCATTGGCCACGGGAGTGCTCACGAGAGGCAGGTGCCACCATATTGTAAGAACTCAAAGAAAAGCAGGCTCACACCCAACCAGAAGGAGGTGTTTGTGAAAGGTAGGTGCCACTCCATTTCAAAACTAAGTCACTGCAGGCACTTTTCAGCCATAAGGGGATACTCACAGGAGATGGGTGCCGACTCTGTTATATTCACATTACTAGGTTTTTGGTTTCTTTATTTTTTTACTATTAGCCAGTAAAGTTCAAAAATTCTGATACTTATTTGAACCTATTCAAATAAGCAGATCTGGGCTTGGAAATTCACATGGTAAGGCTTTTGAGTAAGGTTTCTACTGTTTTTCTATTCCAGTTAGCCTGTAACACCACAGAGGATTTCTCATGGTACTTTGGGTGCTCCATTACCAATTCCAGTTGTAGCCCAGAAATTCAAAGGTCCATAAAGTAATTAACTAACCAAAATATTGGAATGATAGAGATGGTCAAATATTCATGCAAAACTTATTTGAATGTTCTATGTTTTAAAATACACAAGAGTATTTCTCTACTGTTCACCTACCTTATTAAGGTGGGCAAATCAATCAAGACTATCATTTAATTTAACTAAAATGGCTTATGTTCTATGGACCCAGCTTTAGTTAGGAATCTGCTTGTTTGGGACAAAAGTTCAATTTAGGTATTGTAAGCATCTGAAGTTTGAAAAAACTTAAGAAAACTACAAGTTTCTGAATAACTACAATCTTAAAAAAGGTGATAACATCCAAAGGAACTTGTTTAGATGTACCCAAATCTACGACATACTAAGGCAAACTGGCTATTCCAGTCTCTCTCAATAACAAGGAGACAGAGTTGTTGTAAATAATATAAAGAGCATTCTTTATTTAGGCTGGACTTGAAGTTCTCCCTGGTTCTATATTGCCCAGACTAACTGCAATTAAACAGACCCTTAGCCCGAGCCCAAGTCAGCTGGCATGGGCCAGCCACAAGTTTTTAATTGCAGTGTAGACATAGACCTATAGTAATACATGTCTTGGTAAAAACTACATAATTTCTTAAGATCTTGGAAGTGCCTGTAAACAGGGATCTCTCCTCACAATCTTTAAAACAGTCAAAGGGTAGCAATTAGAACTGATCATATTCTTCTCCCCTTCTTTATGTATTAATAATCAGGTGTTCCAACAAGGCTATATCCGTAAACTGTCAACTCCACTAATTAATGCCTGGCACTGTTTTGAAGAACAGGGTTATACCATGTGTTCCTGTATTATTTAAATTAACTCAACAAGCTTTTCTTCCATCTAATTTCTGGGCTCTGGCCAACCCACTAAAAACTGGATGAAACTGGTCAATTTTATCTTTTAAAATAATACAGAAAACAAACACATATTCTGTATCTGGACTACCTTCTTTGTCCTGTAAAACCTTATGATACAAATTATATCATTGTTATCAAATAAGTGTTTAATTTTTCATGCCAGCAACAATCATCCTTAAACCTTAACTTTCTTATAAATCAGTTTTGCAAAAGTTACCCAATGTAGCTAAATTGAGCAGAGTAAAACAAAGTAAAAGTGACAGGTTTCAGAGTAGCAGCCGTGTTAGTCTGTAGTCGCAAAAAGAAAAGGAGGACTTGTGGCACCTTAGAGACTAACAAATTTATTTGAGCATAAGTTTTCGAGAGCTACAGCTCACTTCATCGGATGCAACTAAAAAGTGGAGTTCCATCTACATTCAGTGTTCTGGGATAGATCAAATCTTGTTGTATGTCCTAATGGATAAAGGTCCAGTTGCAGTCCTTGCCACTGTTCCCTCTAAGCTGTGTGCGTGTGCATGTGCACACAGATCCTAAACCCCACACACATGGTGAAACACCGCACACACAAAAATTTGCACAGTAGCACGACAATTTGCACAAAAGAAATTTTTTGCACACACTGCCTGTCAAAAATTAGAGGGAACATTGGTCCTTTCTGGTTCATTTCTGGAGCTATTGAAGTCTGGTTCTTCTGCTACAGTGGATGGGAGTGGCTGTTATACTAGCTTTGCAGCAAGCAGATTATCTTACTGAGGGTATGTCTACACTACGAAATTAGGTCAAATTTATAGAAGTTGGTTTTTTAGAAATCGTTTTTATATAGTCGATTGTGTGTGTCCCCACAAAAAATGCTCTAAGTGCATTAACTCGGCGGAGTGCTTCCACAGTACCGAGGCCAGCGTCGACTTCCAGAGTGTTCCACTGTGGGTAGCTATCCCACAGTTCCCACAGGTTTCAGAGTAACAGCCGTGTTAGTCTGTCTTTGCAAAAAGAAAAGGAGTACTTGTGGCACCTTAGAGACTAACCAATTTATTTGAGCATGAGCTTTCGTGAGCTACAGCTCACTTCATCGGATGCATACCGTGGAAACTGCAGTAGACATTATATACACACAGAGACCATGAAACAATACCCCCTCCCACCCCACTGTCCTGCTGGTAATAGCTTATCATATTACCAGCAGGACAGTGGGGTGGGAGGGGGTATTGTTTCATGGTCTCTGTGTGTATATAATGTCTACTGCAGTTTCCACGGTATGCATCCGATGAAGTGAGCTGTAGCTCACGAAAGCTCATGCTCAAATAAATTGGTTAGTCTCTAAGGTGCCACAAGTACTCCTTTTCTTTTTGCAGTTCCCACAGTTTCCACCACCCGTTGGAATTTTGGGTTGAGATCCCAATGCCTAATAGGGCAAAAACATTGTCACGGGTGGTTCTGCGTACATGCCGTCAGGCCTTCCCTCCCTCTGTGCAAGCAATGGCAGACAATCGTTTCTTGCCTTTTTTCCTGAGTTACCTGTGCAGACGCCATACCACGGCAAGCATGGAGCCCGCTCAGCTTACTGTCACTGTACATCTCCTGGGTGCTGGCAGAAGCGGTACTGCATTGCTACACAGCAGCAACCCATTGACTTGTGGCAGCAGACAATGCAATAGGCCTGATAGCCATCGTTGTCATGTCCAAGGTGCTCCTGGCCACCTCGGTAAGGTCTGTCAGGAGCACCTGGGCAGACATGGGCGCAGGGACTAAAATAGGAGCGACTCGACCTGGTCATTCTCTTTAGTCCTGCAGGCTGTCCTATTGTACTGTCTTATGGTGAGCAGGCAGGAGATGAGGATGGCTAGTAGTCCTATTGCACCATCTTCTGCCAAGCAAGCAGGAGATGAGGATGGCTAGCAGTCCTACTGCACCGTCTGCTGCCAGCCAAAGATAGATGCAGTGGATCAAAACAAGAAATACACCAGATTTGTTTTGTATTCATTTGCTCCCCCCCCCCCGTGAAATCAATGGCCGACAATCGTTTTGGTGCCGTGTGTTGGGGCACCTTGAAAAGTTTAATGGAGATTCAGTCCTGCCTGAAATACTGGGGGGAAGGGATAACTTAGTGGGTTGAGCATTGGGTTCAGTATTGGCCTGCTAAACCAAGGGTTTTGAGTTCAATCCTTGAGGGGGCCATTCTGCGTGACAGTTGTTTTTGTTTCTCCTTAATGTAAAGCCACCCCCTTTGTTAATTCCCTGTTAGCCAACTCTGTAAGCCATTTCGTCAGTTGCCCCTCCCTCCGTCAGAGCAATGGCAGACAATCGTTCCGTGCCTTTTTTCTGTGCAGACGCCATACCACGGCAAGCATGGAGCCTGCTCAGATCACTCTGGCAATTAGGAGCACATTAAATACCATGCACATTATCCATCAGTATATGCAGCACCAGAACCTGGCAAAGCGAAACCAGGAGAGTAGGCAACTTCAGCGTGGTGACGAGAGTGATGAGGACATGGACATAGACTTCTCTTGAAACACGGGCCCTGGCAATGTGGGTATCATGATGCTAATGGGGCAGGTTCATGCTGTGGAACGCAGATTCTGGGCCCAGGAAACAAGCACAGACTGGTGGGACCACCTAGTGTTGCAGGTCTGGGACGATTCCCAGTGGCTGCAAAACTTTCGCATGCGTAAGGGCACTTTCATGGAACTTTATGACTTGCTTTCCGCTGCCCTGAGGTGCAAGAATACCAAGATGAGAGCAGCCCTCACAGTTGACAAGTGAGTGGCAATAGCCCTGTGGAAGCTTGCAACGCCAGACAGCTACCGGTCAGTCGGGAATCAATTTGGAGTGGGCAAATCTACTGTGGGGGCTGCTGTGATGCAAGTAGCCAACGCAATCACTGAGCTGCTGATATCAAGGATAGTGACCCTGGGAAATGTGCAGGTCATAGTGGATGGCTTTGCTGCAATGGGATTCCCTAACTGTGGTGGGGACATAGACGGAACCCATATCCCTATCTTGGCACCGAAGCACCAAGCCGGCGAGTACATAAACCGCAAGGGGTACCTTTCAATAGTGCTGCAAGCACTGCTGGATCACAAGGGACGTTTCACCAACATCAACGTGGGATGGCCGGGAAAGGTACATGACGCTCGCATCTTCAGGAACTCTGGTCTGTTTCAACAGCTGCAGGAAGGGACTTTATTCCCAGACCAGAAAATAACTGTTGGGGATGTTGAAATGCCTATAGTTATCCTTGGGGACCCAGCCTATCCCTTAATGCCATGGCTTATGAAGCCATACACAGGCAGCCTGGACAGTAGTCAGGAGCTGTTCAAGTACAGGCTGAGCAAGTGCAGAATGGTGGTAGAATGTGCATTTGGATGTTTAAAAGCATGCTGGTGCAGTTTACCGACTCGGTTAGACCTCAGTGAAACCAATATTCCCCACTGTTATTACGGCTTGCTGTGTGCTCCACAATATCTGTGAGAGTAAAGGGGAGACGTTTATGGCAGGGTGGGAGGTTGAGGCAAATCGTCTGGCCACTGGTTACGCGCAGCCAGACACCAGGGCGGTTAGAAGAATACAGGAGGGCGTGGTGTGCATCAGAGAAACTTTGAAAACCAGTTTCAGGAATGGCCAGGCTATGGTGTGAAAGTTCTGTTTGTTTCTCCTTGATGAGCCCCACCCCCCCTTAGTTCACTCTACTTCCCTGTATGCTAACCAACCTCCCCTCCTCCCTTTGATCACCACTTGCAGAGGCAATAAAGTCACTGTTGCTTCACATTCATGCATTCTTTATTAATTCATCACACAAATAGGGGGATAACTGCCAAGGTAGCCCGGGAGGGGTGGTGGAGGAGGGAAGGACAAAGCCACACAGCACTTTAAAAGTTTAAAACTTATTGAATGCCAGCCTTCTGTTGCTTGGGCAATCCTCTGGGGTGGGTGTCTGGGTGAGGAGGCTATGGAACTTGGGGAGGAGGGCGGTTGGTTACACAGGGGCTGTAGCAGTGGTCTGTGGTCCTGCTGCCTTTCCTGCAGTTCAGCCATACACTGGAGCATATTAGTTTGATCCTCCAGCAGCCTCAGCATTGAATCCTGCCTCCTCTCATCACGCTGCCACCACCTTTCCACTTCAGCCTTCTCTTCAGCCCGCCACCTCTCCTCCTGGTCATTTTGTGCTTTCCTGCACTCTGACATTGTCTGCCTCCACGCATTCGTCTGTGCTCTGTCAGTGTGGGAGGACAGCATGAGCTCAGAGAATGTTTCATCGTGAATGCGTTTTTAACCATCTTCACTAGCCTCTGGGAAGGAGAAGATCCTGTGATCCTTGAAACACATGCAGCTGGTGGAGAATAAAAAAGGGACAGTGGTATTTAAAAAGACACATTTTATAGAACAATGGGTACACTGTTTCACAGCAAACCTTGCTGTTAACATTACATACATAGCACATGTGCTTTCGTTCCAAGGTCGCATTTTGCCTCCCCCCTCCCCGTGGCTAACAGCAGGGAACATTTCTGTTCAGCCACAGGCAAACAGCCCAGCAGGAACGGCCACCTCTGAATGTCCCCTTAAGAAAAACTCCCTATTTCAACTAGGTGACCATGAAGGATATCACTCTCCGGAGGATAACACAGAGAGATAAAGAACGGATGTTGTTTGAACGCCAGCAAACATACCCTGCAATGCTTTGTTCTACAATGATTCCCGACTACGTGCTACTGGCCTGGCATGGTAAAGTGTCCTACCATGGTGGATGGAATAAGGCTGCTCTCCCCAGAAACCTTTTGAAAAGGCTTTGGGAGTACATCCAGGAGAGCTTTATGGAGATGTCCCTGGAGGATTTCCGTTCCATCCCCAGACATGTTAACAGACTTTTCCAGTAGCTTTACTGGCCACGAATGCCAGGGCAAATAAATAATTAAACATGCTTGCTTTTAAACCATGTATACTATTTAAAAAGGCAAACTCACCAGAGGTCTCTTCTCCCCTGGCAGGTTCAGGAGGCAGCCTTGGTTGGGTTCGGGGGGTATTGGCTCCAGGACCAGGGTAAGAAACAGTTCCTGGCTGTTGGGAAAACTGGTTTCTCCACTTGCTTGCTGTGAGCTATCTTCCTCAACCCCAAAACCTGCTTCTGTGTTGCCTCCATCTCCATTGAAGGAGTCAAACAACACGGCTGGGGTAGTGGTGGCTGAACCCCGTAAAATGGCATGCAGCTCATCATAGAAGCGGCATGTTTGGGACTCTGACCCGGAGCAGCCATTTGCCTCTCTGGTAGGCTTGCCTCAGCTCCTTAAGTTTCACGTGGCACTGCTTTGGGTCCCTGTTATGGCCTCTGTCCTTCATGGCCTGGGAGATTTTGGCAAATGTTTTGGCATTTTGAAAACTGGAATGGAGTTCTGATAGCACAGATTCGTCTCCCCATACAGCGATCAGATCCCATACCCCCCATTCGGTCCATGCTGGAGCTCTTTTGCGATTCTGGGACTCCATCATGGTCACCTCTGCTGATGAGCTCTGCACTCACCTACAGCTTGCCACACTGGCCAAACAGGAAATGAAATTCAAAAGTTCGCGGGCCTTTTCCTGTCTACCTGGCCAGTGCATCCGAGTTGAGAGTGCTGTCCAGAGCGGTCACAATGGAGCACGCTAGGATAGCTCCTGGAGGCCAATACCGTCTAATTGCATCCACAGTACCCCAAATTTAACCCGGCAAGGCCGATTTCAGCACTAATCCCCTTGTTGGGGGTGGAGTAAGGAAATAGATTTTAAGAGCCCTTTAAGTCGAAAAAAGGGCTTCATTGTGTGGATGGGTACAGGGTTAAATAGATTTAACGCTGCTAAATTCGACCTCAACTCCTAGTGTAGACCAGGGCTGAGAATGTGTTTTTTAGAAAGGCCCAACTCAAATGTATTTCATGGTACTTCTCAGAGCAATTTGGTATTTTCCATTTTAACAAGAGCTATGATTGCTACTCTTACCAATTATCTACATTCAGAAGGAGAAACAGCTGTAGGAATGACTCAACTCAGACTATAATGCATGTTTTCAGCCCTTATTATGGGGAGAGAAAAACATATCCTGCAACTTTATGCAACAAAATATTGCTTATTGACAGTGATTCTTAATCACTCCATTTGATTGACATTGCTTTTTGTTGGTGCAGAAATGCATGTAAAATTCATATGAAGCTGTCAAAGAAATTAAACATTTTATACTATAAAGCAGAGCATATATATGTTCAAAATTGCTTCATGTATTCCAGCAAGCGGTACACCTAAGTTCATCACTGGCAGTTAAAACAGGTGGGAGTTCTCACTTCAAGTCTACAAAAGTTTTCCAGTTTGAAGAGTTGGAATATCTCTTAAGTAGTAAGATTTTTAAACTTAGTCTCTCCATCCCCCATTATTTGCTTTACTCTCCCTTTCTTTCGGGAATATGGCTGCAAAGAAGGAAAAAGATCTGACTGAGCAAAAGGGAAAATACATTTTCCATTGTGCAAAAGACCAGGAAAGTTGTAAGACACCTCTGAAAAAATGTATTTGCATCCTGGAAATTGATCTGTGCAAGAACTGAAATTTCTGTTTTGCAGAATATTTCACAATTTCAAGATTTATTTTCTTCCAAACTGGAATAGAAACAAAAATTGAAATTTACCATTGAACAATGTTTTTAAAAAAAAAAATTGGCCGTAGAAGTGTTTTGTTTCAATTTTGACTTTTTTTATAAAAATGATGTTTAAAATGAAAACTAGTATTTCATTCCAAAACCACCAAAATGGATTTTTCAATCTTGTTAAACCCCATATTAATTTTTATTCAGTATTATTTTATCCATGTTGGTCCCAGGATATCAGAGAGAAAGTGGGTGAGGTAATATCTTTTACTGGATCAATTTAATATTCAATTGTTGATTGATAAAATTTTGTTGAAACATGTTTCCTTGGAAAGTTTCTGTTTCAATTAACTGTTGTTTTTGGATGGAAAACATTCCATAAGAAAATTTTTGACCAGCTCAACCTAGAAGCTAGATGGATTCTGTCTGCAGGCAGAAAGGTCCAATGAGGTTGGAGAAACACGTTATTAATAAGCTTACTCCCCTTCCAGGTTCTACATTAAATGAATCACTAATGATTCCTGAATCAGGAATCGAGAAAGTAAAGCTACCACCTTTATTCAAAAGCAAATTTACTTATTGTAAGAGGTACCAGATTAACATCCCTGGAGACCAAATTTCTCTATACACAGGATAGCCAGCAAATGAAGTGTAACTTTTTACATCATCATCACACCATGCCAATGTGCCACAACTCTGATCTACTGATCCATTTCTGGGAGTGAGAAAAATTTAGACTCCCTGCCCACTGGCTCCTCAATACCTCTGTCAGCAATGTCAACAATAGCACCAATTAGCAGCAGTTCTAGTGGGGGGTTGTGTGTGATGATGCTTAGGAACTGAGCTGATAAAAAGGCTGAGTTTAGAATGTACATAATTGCACATAATATTAATAGTCACAGAAGCTGACATGGCTGGAAGTCCATAGTAGGAACTGTGAGCACATTTACAACACATTTACAGCTTTCTTATGCAGCACTTGAAACTCATGTTGTCTTGGAGACCTACTGCTACATACAGAATTACAACTTTGTGCTTCCACTATTTAGTGCCTCTCCATGCTGACACACTAATGGGTGACACTGAAATTTTATATTACTATTTTTCTATTCTATCCAAATGGCACCACTAATGACTGGCTTTCAGCAATGGCTCTAATATTCACTTCCAAAGTCCTTGACTCTTTAGCACAGCTGTTGGGGCTGGCTAAGCCATCTTAACATGTAAATTTAAAATAAAAATTTAACTGTATGGAAGCCAAACAATTTCAGACCATGAAACTCCCCTCAAGTCTACCTCAGTATCAAAGGTCACACAGAAAGAGGTTTTGCTTTAATCATCATATTTCCCCAATACTCAAGTGGGAAGAGACTCTAGCTTTCATACCATTTGAGCTGACAAGAAATATGGCCGTATAAACATCACTAGAGAAACAACTCAGACAATGACATTTGAAGTAGTAAAAAAGCAAATGGCCAAATAATTACATCTTTGTCAGTACCATTTTATTCCTTACAGAAGTGCTGTAGGTGATAATTGACATTGTCATGATGTAAACAGTAATTGCCTCTGGGCACTAATGTGAAACATGTGCTGCCTTTGAGTCATCCCCAACCTTTATAAATGAGCAGCATAATCTTGGCAGCAGTCATGTCATGTATTAGTCAACAGCTTAAGCACTGTATTTTGTCTGATTCAGCTGAGGCAAGAGTACCTTTTTCATCCTATGATCCCATGTTATATCTTTATGCACAAGCAATTGAATTAGGAGTCACTAGTCTTATCCCACTGGAATTACCAGAATTTTCCTGTATAAACCAAAGTTCAAGCAAAAAATAGCTTTTCAAATATTGTTTCTCACGTCGATTTACTATGTTGAATGTATGCTGAAATATACTTGCCTGAGACAATTATAGTACATTTTGTGTACACGATGGATCCAGTCTTGTATTTCTTCAGCATCCAACACTCCTGTTACATAAGATACAGGCACTAATACTTACACAGGACTGCAATGAAGGATTTATATTTAATAAAAAATCCCTTAAGTAATGATGAAGTCACACAACTGAAAGAAAATCGAAGGTCATGACAGTCCTTCATGCACTTCATGAACATCCTTCAAACAATGCAAGTAGTCCTGTGGACTTCAAAGGGATCAACAACACAGTAAAGCTAAGCACATGTATAATTTTTTGCAGGATCAGGGCCTAAGGCTCCAACACTGATAAATCCTCAATGAGGACAGTGTTCAGGTTTTGAAATTTCATGACTTCTGCTGGAGCCATTTCTAAAAAATACAGCTAGAATATTTTAATTAGGTGCTTTTTCACTCTTCCAACACAGAAAAATAGCTGAAGTTTTTGTTTAGATTTCTACTTCAGGCAGACCCCAAATATAGAAACTTTCATCCCAAAAGGTCTAAATATTAAAGACTCAAATATGTGGAAAATAAGGAGTTAGAAACTGGAAAATATAAAATCTGTGTGTAGGAGTGTATAATATTACACATTGCATATGCATATTTAGGGCCAAATTCAGAAGTGATGTTAGGGGACTTACATTAGACTACCTTAAGCATCGGTAGAACAAGTGTGAATTGGGCTGAAGAAGTTTTGAAAAAACTACTACTAAGATTTGCTGTTTTGTCCTCCCTTGTTTAAGAATTACTAGAAAATATATGCCTATTGTAAGTAGAAAATAAGGCTTGGTCCATACATTCGGTCGATGTAAGGTGCCTTGCATTGACTTAGCTGTCCATGTGTCTCTAGTTAAATTTGTTTCACACTGATATAAGCACCTGTGACAGGGTTGGGACTCACCACCGCAGCACCTCCCGCTGGCACATCTGGGAATTAGCTCTGTCTTCTGCGAGACGCCCTCTGCCAGTGGAGTCCCATCCGTTGTCTCTGCTCTGCTGTCCTGGGACCTGCATTGCTCCCTGCTTGGCAGCATCCTCTGCAGGACACTCTGCAGCTACTTCAGGACACTGCCCTCTGGCAGTGCACACCACTCTGGTCTCACCCCCTTCCAGGGTAGGGGGGTTAACAGCAGTCTTCTAGCTCACCCCTGCCACAGTGGCCAACCACAACCACTAAAGTCTAGCCCCTCTGCTCAAGGGCCAGTTGCAGTCTGTCAAAGCCACTCCTCCACAGCCAGGTGCAGTACAAGGGTGAAGGGGGGACCCAGGCCCACCCACTGCTCTGGGTCCTGAGCCAGGGACCCTCTAGTAGCAGCCTTTCCACCCTCCTTCTCTCCCCTCATTTGTCCATCCTCCTTGGGTCACTTCCCCTCTGACCCCTTGCATCCTCTAGGCCCTTCTGGTCAGGGCCCGCAGTCTGACAGGTATCAGGCTGGAGCTCTCCTCTACACCCCCAAGCCTGCACTGTCCAAGGTGCTGGTCTCCTTAGCTCAGGAGACAGACCTTCCTCTCTGAAAGAGACTCACTGCTCCTCTCCTGGGCAGCCTCTTTATAGGGCTGAGCTTGGCCCTGATTGGTCAACTCCTGCTCAGCCCTGATTGGCTCCCCACAGGCCTTTGTGACTGGCTGCCAGCCTCCGCAGCCTCTCTAGCCTACTTCCACCTGGGTGGGGCAGCCGCCCCACCACACACCCCATTATGGCAACACAGTAACACCACCTCATCCAGCATGTTGAGCCAGAGTCAATTGTACTGAGGTCAATGCAGTGCAAGTGTAGATACTGCCTTACTTATGTTGACCCTATATCCTCCAGCAGCTGTCCTATAATGTCCTATACTAACTGCTCTGAACTCCATTGTGAACTCCATTGCCCAGAGGTCACAGAGACTGGAAGCCCCCTATTCCCTGCCTTTAAAACCCTGTGAATTTTTGAAATGCCTTTTCCCGATTTTTCCAGCTTGGCAAACACACCTAGCAGCTCTCCATTGCTGTGTGCAACTGCCCAGCTGACCATGTTTGCTACACGCTCCAGGCATGCTCCATTCTGGAGCTGACAGGAGATACTGGATCTCCTGAGCTGTGGGAAGAAGAGGCTGTGCAGGCACAGCCGTGGACCACATGTAGAAACGTGGACATCTATGAGCAGATTGCACAGGGGATGCAAAAGAGAGTACTAGAGGGATCAGCAGCGGTGCTGTGTGCCAGCAAAGACATTGTGGCATGCATATCAGAAGGCCAGGGAGGCCATCAGTCAATCTGGTGCAAAGTTTAAGACCTTACGCTTTTACAAAGAGCTGCATGCCCTACTTGGCAGAGATTCCACTACCATACCACTGTGGATATCTCTGAGGCCCCTGAGGCACAGATTCCCAGTGTGAACAGTGAGGATGAGGAGGAGATGAGGGACATTCAACTTTCTAACTATGCCATGAACCAGGACCAATTTGAGACTCCACCACAGTCCAGTCAGTCTGGCAGTGGAGCACAGGCAAGCTTGGTGCAGGGGAAGGAACGCGTGTAAGTCTGTAAATGTATTTCCCATTACAGTGTACTGATGGAGACTGGAGATTGGATCAAGCAGAAAACAGGTACCAGGCAGTGGAGGATGAGAGCAATCTGGTTGCTGGCATGCCTAGTGTTCACTGCAGAAAATAGCCAAAAAGGGCTTGCACCCAAAGGGAAAAAAGAGAGAGAGAGAGACCTGGGATTTTGCTGGTGAGTCTTGTGCCTGCTGGAGAAGGGAGATCTGAAGTTTGTGCATACCAAGGTCCCCTCTTTTCATACCCTTTGTCCCCCTTATGGGATCAGGATAAAGAGGATTCAGAAGAATGAGCTAAATCCAAGGGCTAAGCTGAGGAGAGTCTAACCTAAGTTACACTGTAAACGTTGGGAGCCCTGTAACCTTGCAATGGTCCCACTTAAATGCCTGGTATGTAATAGAGCATTAATAAAGTTGCAGCCTCATGCTTAAATCCATCCATGTGATTGTCTGCATTCACCTGCATCTCCTGCTCAAAACAAGCTGTCATGTATGTAAAAGAATTGATATACATTTTCAGAGCCTACTCACACTAATTGCTACCTTGCAGGTATCAGTAGGGATGAACTGTCCCCTAGAAACTGAAAGACCATGGAAATGTGTAGACAGTCATACAAGCTTGAACTGAATGAAGTCAGAATGATCTTCTAGGAACTTATACTTTTCTACATGGTACTTTCAATTTACTTTCAATAGGGCAGTTCTGAGATGCTGTATGACTTAAGTCATTAACTAGTAGTTGGTTCAGCCTCAGTAGCATGGTGAGAATCGTGTGCTTTTTATCTTACATACACTTTCAATTTGAAGCATAGTTTATTGTAGGTGGGCAATGTGTGAGCAAGATATGAGCAAAGTCTCATAGTGAGATTCAGTGTGGCAAGAAATGCTGTAGTTTGTGATTTAAGAAGTTGTAGCTTCATGCTACCCTAAGAAGAAGTGGGCATCAAATCGGCAAATGTCTAGGTTTTCATTCTAATGCTTACAGGAATAAAATCCAGATCTGCACTGCAAATCCTCAGTATCTTTATAGCACAGTTTATTACTGTATTTCTTGATGACAATTTTGTTGTTTCAGTTGCCTTTGTAGAAATTCTGAAACAGGCTGTGGGTAAGTGAATGGATGCATGTTATCACCCACAATAAATTCACAGCATGGTATTGATGCTAAGGATATGATCTCTCCAATATGCCAACAAGAACAACATCACATGTTTATATGACATGTAAACGACATGATGGGATGCATTCTTCAGTGGAAGTGTAAAGGGTATAAATTTCATTCACACTGTTTCAAAACCTTAAAATTAGATTATCTATCTTGAGAGTCAGCAGTCCAGAGGCTTCAAAATAAGACAGGTGTAAGTCTCAAACTGTGGGCAGCCAAGCCAGAACAGATTATGAAAGAGCAGATGTGTTGCACAGCCCTGCTCACAGTAGGAATTCACAACCATGCAGGATTAGACACTGATGTGTATTTATATTACTTTTACTGTCAAAATATCAAATTCTTGATAAGTTGTCTTCTCTTTAATACATTGTAATAACAATATCCATGTGTGTGCTCTACTCACTACTGGAATGGTGCCTCCTCCTGGCCATTCTGGGGATTCGCTCCATGAGGCCAATGCCTCTTCCTGCGGTTGCATGCCATTTCTGTCTCTCGCTCTCAGTCCACAGCCCTATTCTCTCTTCATTAACTGTTGCTGTCTCTTAGTGATTTGGCCCTCCGGCCAGGTCACTCAGAATTTCTCCCCTTCCAGGATAGAGTCCTTCAAAATCTCTCCTGTTCAAGGGGCATCCGGCAGTCCTCACACCTGGCAACCTGAACCTGTCACCCCTGCAGTGACTCAGGCATTCTTCCAACTCACTGTCCCACCAGTGCCACTTCCCAGCCCTCGACCCTGAGTTCCAGCCCAGGGAACCTACAACATGGAGCCAAGGTCTGTTTAGTTCCCAACCTTGCTGGTTATTCCCTGGGCTACTTCCTACCCCATGTCCTGTCCCACAGGCTCTCTTCTCCACTCTGCTCTTTTCAGGCTACACCCTTCCCTCCAAACCAGGCTCTCAGGGTACTACTTTTTCCCTCTGTTCCCTCCTTCCCTCTCTGCTAAACAGAGGGTGACCGCAAACTTCCTCCAAGCAATCCCTTGCTACTGCCAGCTTCCTGACTTTATGCTAGCCCAGCCCACCTCTGCTCTGGAGAGTTTCCTCATAATTAGGGCTTTACTCTCACCCTTAATTCCCCCAGCTTGCTAATTGGGTCAACCTTGTTTACCTCAGCCCTTTTTGAGCCAGTGTGAGGGAGTATACCCCATCATACCTTGTACTGTGTATATATTAAGACACCTAAAGGGTGTGCGTGCGTGCATGTGCGTGCATGTTCGTTTGTTCGTTCGTTCCAACAGCAGCACAATCTTTAGGTGCCTTTCAGGGGATGAAATAGCCAACTATTCCAGTAATTTAGCTACATATTTAAATGGTCTGCCTATACCATCTCATTTTAATTCTCATACACATTAACCTCTGCTCTTAGATAGAATCTGAATCAGGTATAAACATTTACTTTACTTTTCATGTATCACTACTCAGATTCTTGCATAATGTGCACAGTACTCAAAGAAGAAAAGGAGTACTTGTGGCACCTTAGAGACTAACCAATTTATTTGAGCATGAGCTTTCGTGAGAAACATTTCGTGAGAAACATTGTGTGAAATTAGAAATGGTACGTGATGAACATACATTTTAAGACCATATCACATTCAAAAATACCTGGGCAAAATGGTTGGGCATGCAACCTTAATTTTTATATGTCCTGACTTGAGTGCTTAACCATGCAATTCCACCATTCTTAATGTAACTTTGTATGGAATTTTCAAAGGATAGAGTAGAGGACATAAATGTTTGCCTCCTAGACTAGAAAGCTCCGCTGGCTTGCCAAAAAAAAAAATTGACTGACACTGATCAAACCGTCCCACTCACATCTTGGGAGCTCTGCAGGAGGATAAGTCTCCAGTGCAACTCAGAAGGTCAATAGAACTGGACAACACTTCTGTAGAGACATATGGGAATTGCCCTGAGAACTCTGCCATACAGATTCACAAGAGAGGCTGAGAGATGTTCAACTACCGAAAGCCTTGGGAGGTTTGCAGAAGTGGCCCAGAGTAGAGCTCCATTACTGCATGCTTACTATATGGGCAGTAGAGAAGCGTGTCTTTTAAAGATCTCACAGATCTGAAGTTAGCCACTCACACATGTTCAATGCAGACTTCCTTAGCCACAGTTTACAAGCTAAATAAAAGATACCATGCAAAATGTACTATGCATGCACATCAGTTTTCAAAGGATTAAAATTATGTAAAATCAAAAATAATCTTCATCCCAGCTCTCAAAAGTAATTCTGTGCAATGGCTTAATTGTTAGTCCATAGGAAAGCACAGGCAGAACTGGGTTCTGTTTCCACAACACACAATACAATACCTTTCCTTCACACATAATATGATGAAATACACAGGACATCACCAGTACTGTTGTACTCCTCATTTAAAAACGAAGTTTTGTTTCATATAATTAATCACTCACAGAACTACAGAAAGTGATGAGACTTCTTCAAATTAGCCCATAACTACAACATTCCCTTATGTTTCTGAACCTCCTGTGTCAGATAACAGATATTTTTTCATTTTAAATAGTGAGGACTTAACAGCTTTATTAGGCTTTGTATGTAAAAATTTAAGTGTAGCGCCGGGTGGCATTTTTTGGCCAAAACTTTGTTCTGTCAAAAAAATGCAGATTCAGGTCAACAAACACATTTTGCATATAAGTGTCAACTTTGCTGATTATAGTAAAAAAACCCAAAGATTCTAAACAAAAATTAAAATATTAAGTTACATCATTTTCAAAATGCTTTGATTTTTTTTTCAAATGACTGTTTCAAATATTACCCCAAATATTCCAGAATCACACAAGTCAGAGGAAATCTTGTGCTCATCGAAGCTTGAGGAATAAAGCTCAGCTTCAACCTTTAAACAATTAAATAATAGACTCAGAATGTGAGTTGACTGCACTTTTAAACTAACAAACACAAAAGGCAAGCACTTGGTCACAGTGCTTTAAGCCAAGGTCCTGACTTGGCCCTGAGGTTCAGAGCCAGCACTGAGTACCTCCTCCTCTGTCCAAGTCTCACCCAGCACTCACCCTGAGAGAAAGCAGGCAAGCCTTCTTAGCCAGCATCTCCTCCAGTCTACTTTGCCCTTCTAGGTCTTTGGAGGAGTAAATCATGTTGGCAGCCCAGCCAGAGTGGGTTTTCTTTAGCAGGGAGGGCAAGACACTGATGCCTCCAGCAGAGGGCAGAGAAGTCTTGCTGGACCCTGTCACACAAGCACATATTAAGCCTATATTGAAAACTAACTTTTTATGCATCTGTTCATGTAAGGTTTCATTTAAAAATCAGACCCTTAGGGCTAATCTACACAGTGCTTCAGTGTGCTCTACATGCGTGTGAACTAGAGAGTGCTCTAACTGCACCAGGTAAACCCTGCTGGCATGAAATAAAGGTATCTAGTTTGCATTGATGTAGTCCCATTTCAAACAGGACTATGTTAATGCACACCAGCTATCTTTTAGTTTGTGCCAGCAGGGTCTATATGGGGCAGTTGCAGAGTACTCTACTAGACAGTGTGTTCTACAAGACACTCTGTAAAGCATAGTACAGCACCATAGAGACAAGCCCTTAATCTAAGCAAGCCTACCACCACCCCAGATTTAAGAGGGAACTTCAGTAGTATACAATTGCATTAAGAATCATTAAGATGTTTTAGACAGAAGGCTTATAGAGTGATACAAACAATGTTGTCTTAATTATGCCCATGCATGTCACGTTGCTTCAATGAGCGCTGGTATAATGTATACCATAATGCACAGACTGCTACATTAAAAGGCACACTAACACATTTAAAACAAAGGTTCCTTGAATGTACTGTTGCTTACGGCATATTTTTTTCTTAAACTGAAAATAGCACAACAGTATATGCCACTTTTTGCTTAGTTCTTATGAAACACATTGGTGAAGTGTTATATCCCACCTGTCAGACTTTAGTCGGTGTGTTACTTACTAATAACCCAAATCTCCTGCAATATAATAGTTGTCAAGGTAACTACTCTACTACAGAGAAGATTACATCTGACTACAATCTGTGTATATGATCCGTTTTTTACAGCATACCTGCCCTTGGTAATTTAGGCATCTTTATATTTCTGAAAGGTTCCTAATGCATTTCTACCTAAAGTATGTCCATTACCAGAACTATTTAGAAAAAGTCAGTATAGAAACTGGAATTCCTGGCTCTGACATAGATGCCTTCTGGGGCCCTGTTTGTCACAACTTGTTTCAACTTCTTGCCTGGCAAAATGGGAATAATACTTAACTCGCAAAGTCTGAAACTGTTTGTACAACACTTTGAAGATGAAAAGATCCTCCTGAAAGGTGTAACCTGTTACAGAAAAAAGTAATATACAAAAACTGTATTCCCCATTTAATTTCCTGAAAGTAATGTAGAAACCACTGTAGGAGTTGATTTTGGTGTCATATATGCATGCCCCCATTGAGAACTAAGAACCACAGTCTTTCAAAGAAAACATGGCAAGGCAACAAACACAGATGAATGTAACATGGTTTGATAGTCCCGGAGATTATTTCAGCACATGTCCCTTTTCATATATATAGACTTGTGAATTCAGAGTAGTTTACAGTGACAACATTTCAAATTCTTTCCATGGAAAGAAATAAAGGCACTACTATTGACTTTAGCAGAAATGCATTTCTGCTAAGCAGCAAGACAGTGGGGACCTCATTAGGGCAAATGCATCTTCAAAACAGGAGCAAGAGCAAAGGATATCAGCGCTGAAGTGTGCATGTAAATGAGTTATTTCAAGGTATTCTAAGTATTTCAACCCACAGAAGCTAGGCCTGAGTCTGGCCCTTAATTTGTTTAAACATTGCATACTTTGTAATAGAATCTCCAGCACTGCTAGTTTGAAAACAAAGAGTAGAAGAGTAGGTCAAATACACTAACCTTTAAAATCTGCTTTAAAATCTAGTTTAGGTCACAATTAGAGGAGGTCAGACATTTGCCCAAAATCACTGTACAGCTGGTACAATTGGGCAGGCTTGTCAGACTCTGCTCAAGAGACTTATAAGAGGAAAACAGCAGGGTTGGTACAAACTGAGAGTGAGATGCATGAACAGAGCTGGCCTGAGAATTTGTATCAACCTTTAGAATTCATACTGTAGCAAATGTTTAGATCTCACTTTAGTAAGTACCGAAATGTTTGTCTTCTCTGTAGCCATCTCTCCATCCTTCACACTCCAACCAAGCAACTAACCAGCAGTTTCTACTTACAACTTTTCATAAAGGGATTTCTTAAACAAACTATTTCATTTTAAAGACATTATTAAAATTACTCATTAAATTAGAACTATTGTACCATAATTATCAAACTAAAAAAAAGAAAGTGAAAGGAAAGAGCGGGAGCAAAAATGGTATGGCATAGTGATTAGCCAACCAACAGGCAAAATTTAGGTCAATCAAATAATGTGGGGACGAGGAAAGGATGAGGCTGAAACACATACACCCAAGCACTAAAACAGCAAAAGCTTAAAATCAGTCCCAGATAAGATGATACAATACATGTATTGCTGCTGTTAACATAATATAATGAGTGGACCTATGGTATTTCTCAACTGTTTTTTTTTAAATTTTCTCAACTAAAACAAATCTCCTCCTAATTAACAAAGTAATCAGTATAAGCTAATCTTTTAAATTTGTGCATGGGGAGTTAGCCCAAGGTTGTATGGTTGCAGATATTTGGTACTGATTGAGTCTTCAATATTTGGAAATGACTTCAAGGAATTTGGTACTCAGAAACATAGTGCCTGATCCTGCAACCGTCACTCATATGGGAAGATGTCACTTGAGGTGAGTGAATGCCCATGAGTTTGGTTTGCAGAATTGGGCCCTAAGTAGGCAGGGTTTTTTTGGATTTGCTTCTATCCTTACATTTTAAGAGCTGATGGTTTGAGACTGAGATTGACTGGAGGAGGATTGGGGGTCTGTAGAAAAGCAGTTTTCCAAAATATAAATTTAAACAGTTTTTCAGCATTTGATAACCAGCTTTGATATATTTTTATTAAAGTGATGAGAGATGCAAAATAACTTTATCAGGAAAGGAAAACAAATGTCAAATAATAACCACACTGTATTAAGGTATTGACAGAAAATTAGCCCATCCAACAGAGAGGAAAAAAGGTAAAAAAGGAAGTGACTGAATAAAAGTAACATTGGAAGGAATCCTGAAATCCACTAAAAGTAATTTTTATTTTCTGAAGTGTTATGTTGCCTATGGAAAACTTCCTATTTAGGTATCTTCTGAACACTGCAAACTTCTTCACTCTAAAACTAAATATTGTACCACTGTGACAGATAGGACACCCGGGAAGTGAAGGAGTTCAAACAACCAGAGAGGCATGGACTTTGGGGATAATAAAAGTGTTCAATGGGTTTCCTGGGGAATCCCTGGGGTGTGGTTAATACAAATTCCACAACTGCAGGTATGCAAAAACACAATATTTTGAAGCAACTCCCTGAAAAGAGAGCCACTGATTGGTGATTACCTGTTCCAGCAGACTGGAGATCCCAGACCTTAGCTAGATAAAGAAACAGCTGAACTGACATTGTTGGGGTCTGGTTCCTGATCTAAAAACTGACATGAACTTGTAACCAACAGCACAAACTCACTTGTAAGGTTTGAAAGACTGACACCTACCAGGGCCCTATGTTGGGAGTGATACCTGGTAAACTTTTAATATGTGTATAGGTTCTTTTCTTTTTACATACATGATTTCTCTGTAATGGTTTTGCCCTAAGAATAAATGAAGCTTGCTTTGTGAAGGCTGGTTGCTAACTGGTGTACAGTTATAGTCCTGGAGAAGGAGTTAAGCACAGGTGTTGGACCCTAGTCAGACCTGATAGGAAATCACATTGAAGTGCAGAGTGACTGCAAGCCTATACCTCTGGTCTGAAGGGAGAAATACATGATTCTCTGCACCAAAAGAGGTGATGGATGGGAAGCCTAAAACCTTGAGGGGGAGCCCTCAAGAAGACCATAGTGTAGAGGGTGAAAGATACAGTTAACCCTGAAACTGTGACAAATATCACATAACAAATGCTGACTTTTATGGCAAGTAATATAGATTCCAGAATGTGGAATCCAATTGGATGTGGCCTTATTTGTACTTTGAAGCCCAGATTTCAATTCTGAATCTAAATTCATCCCATGCATCAGATGTAATTTAGGGCACAAAAAAAGGTTAAGCCATCCCTGTCTCTCCCCCATATAAGTCCCACAAAGGATTTCCCTCTCAGTTTTTGATGGAGTGATTCTTTCAGTCAGCCCCTTTTGTGTATTCCTCCAGTTGCCCAATGGCATGCTTGCCATGGCAGATGCTCTGGCTTCATTCTTAATACATGTCCCAAATATTTCCATCTTTCCTGGAGAACTTTAAAGATAAGGGGTTTCTGAAATATGATTAACCTTGGCATTTGCTGAAAAATACATGGAATTTGCTTTTAAAGGAATTTAATGTCTCTTTCATTTTCCAGCTTTCACATCCATGTGTTAAGATGGAAATAAAACTGGAGTTGAAGATTTGTAGTTTGGTCTTTAAACTATAGATTTTCTATGACAAAATTGTTTAAACTGGTGAACACAGCTGCCACCTTGCCAATTTGTGACTTCATTTCTTTCTGACATATCCAATGGCTTGTACATTTATGCCAAGGTTTGTAAATTGACTCAATACTTGTATTTCTTTGCCATCCAAAATAATGCTTGAGCTGGAAGTTGCTGGGGTTCTCATTAGATTTGTTTTTTCCATAACTAATTTTTAAACCCATCTCTTTTGTGTACTGGACAGTCTTTCAGTCTTTACTTCCCTGTTAATTCTCACAAGAGCTACGTTGCCAACAAAATTTAGATCTTCCAGCATAGTGCTGAATCATGCAATGCCTCTGTTTTATCAGTTTATGTTTTTTTCTCATAATTAAGTCAATGACAGTGCCAAACAGCAAAGGTGAGACAATGCATCCCTGTTTGTCCACAGTGTCTATGCTGAACCAGTCACTTAAGCCTGTGCTTACTATACCTGTGCTTGATGCACCTTGATATAAAGCCTTGATTAGGTTAATTTTTGTTGCCATATCATAACACTTGAGGATGTTCCAGAGTGAATCGCAACAAAGCCTATCACATACTTCCTTGGTACCTATGAAGTTCATGATAAGTAGTTTTTCATCATTCAGTGCTTTCTTTGATTATTATTGTTAGGGTGAAAATCTCGTCGACACTCTTCCCTAAGCTTTGCCTCAACAACTTCTTCTTTCATTCTGCTCAAGATGATACTGTGGAAGACTTCACTAAATCATTGAAAGGAATGTAACACCTCACCAGATGTTGCAATACCTTATGTCACTCTTATTTGATATTTTGACTATAATGCCATTTGTCTGGAAGTTTTTTTGTTGAGAGTTTGGTTATTTCATCAATGGTCTCATTATCGCAAGCTTTCAACATTTCCCCAGTGACTTAGGCCCAGGACCTCAAAAGGTATTTAGGCTCCTAACTTCCATTGATCTGAATGGAAGTTTGGAGACTAAATATCACCAAGGATCTAGGCCTAAATCTTCAACTGCAGCTTTCCCAAGTTTTAACTTTTTATTGCACCTTTAACTTCTTTGTTTGTGACATGAGATGTTACTGTGACAAATGTGAATCTCTGGAAACACAGACTAATCATGCAGTATTATATTGAGATGGGACAGATTCCATGGACACATGGGATATTCAAAAACAGTGTATCAACTTTGAAGTATTATGTTTATCTTTATAGACGGGCTAGTGATTATATTTCTGGCTCAGTGGGTGAGCTAAAAGATGTTTTGCATAGGAACTACTGTCACTGGGGGACAATTAATGCAAATCCCTAATGCAGGTAACAAGTCTGTAAGAAGGTTCACACACTGGGCAGATGATAGTTTGAGCTGGTTAAGGAGGCCTGGCAAACAAAAATCTGAAAACTGGATAAGGACACAGCCTCGGAAAAGGGTCATTCTCACTCGATCCAGAAACTGACATGAAACTGTGACCAAGAGAGAGAAAGATCCTGTATAAATGGTTTGTATTATCAGGGGCTCCATGTGGAAGGTGGGTAACTGCCTACTGGAGGTCTGCATATAATCTGTTTACTGTTTTTAAAATATGTTTTATATGTAATGCTTTTGTTCTGAATAAACAGTACTTTGTTTTATGAAAGCTGGCTGGTCACTGGTTAACCCTCTCATTGTCCCTAAGAGAACAGGACTACTAAGATAATCACAGAGAACTATAGGACTCTACAGCCTAAGGAGGCCCAGGTCTAGAGGGAGAGGGACAAAGGACTTTGCCCCAAGGAAGGTAACAGATAGAGGCCAGAGAGGTAAGGGGGGTACCCTCAAGGAGTCCAATGTTAGGTAAGAGGTGCAGTAATCTCAGGAACTGTGACAGTTACAATGTCTAATTTTGGGTGTTTAATTTATCTGTCACAGTTAATTTGTCAAATTCTAATTGTCATAGCTAAAAAATGATTGTCCAGATCAACACCTGAAAAGATATGGAAAGTGGGTTTGAAAGATATAAATGGAGAAAGCTAAATGTACAACAACAAAAAAAAAGAACTGGGCAAAAGTGCATAAAAAGATTTTTAGCAAAACAGATGACAGAACATTGATATAAAGGGGGAAATCCATACTCTAATAAGAGGGGTTAAAGTAAGAGGAGATGGGGAAGCACAGTGAGCTCTTCCTCCTCCTCTTCCTTACTTAGGACAGGCATCCCCTTCCTCCTTTTCTTGTGCAATAAGAATTCACCCATCCTGTTTAAATCTACTTTATCCACTGCTCCCTACAACTTTGTTGCTTGGATCCTTCTGTAATTCTCCTTTGGCACTTGACAATGCTACTTCAGGACATCCTCCACCACTGCCACTCAAATTCCCAGTACCAATGTTGTCTGCATATTATATACAGATTGATTGGCTTGCCATCCACATGCTTCATTCACTCAACCCATCCACCTATTTTAAAAGAACAAATCCACAGTCACCATCTATCCTCAATTTCTGGCGCTAAAAAAACGAAACAGAAGTAATTAAATCTAAACAAAAAACAAAAAAAAGAGTAGCTAGTAACAATAAATACACAGATCATTCTAATGGCACATGCCAGACCTTCCTTTAAGAAAGAACCCCGTGGCATAGTAGCTGTAATCCTAAAAGGAAAAAAAAAAGAGATTGTTTAAAACTAATTGATTACTAAATCATTCAAGAGTAAAAATAAATTAAACTGACACTAATGGCAAACAAAATATCAGTCTTGAATACCTAAATGTTTCTTCTGGTTCTCTCACAGACTATAAGAATTAGTCTAAACTGAGTACATAATACAACGTGGCAATCATATATCTAGGTTCCAAGTGCACGTGCATAACAATTACAAGAGCATGCGTCGATCTGTGTATTAATCAGCTTCATAACAATGTGCCGCTTCTTTCCTTGAAGAACAAGGTTATGAATTACAACATGTATACTTACTGATCACACATGAATAACCTAAGTAGGTACAACAAAGACAGGTTGAAAAGAAAATAAAAAATCTGTACAGTAATTGCAAATTTCACTCCTTCAGGTACACTTCTGTAGCATTGCTCTGTAATAAATTCTATGGGAGGAAAAAAGTTGTCCCATCTTAACTTTCTGATTTTTTCCCTGTCCACTTTATCCCATGCCCGGCCCCACCACACCAATGGAACCAAGCACACCTACTGAGAGGCCATCCCTAGTTACGGAGCAAGTGCTGGCTTCTTTTTGTTACAATTTACATAAACATATACTTTATATAACTTACTGGTCTAGATTGGAACTGGATTTCTGTGACATGAGAAATGTTAAATCAATCTTTAAATATTTATTTTTGTATTCCCCTGCTTGAATGTACTTAAGAATGTTTTCATAAATACATCAATAACTGTCTTGTATGGCTCATTAAGGAAGCTTTTTATCCTTTAGTGTAATAGTACAGTTTACAGCTGCCTGTGAATCATTTTTATGGACCTCCATTAAGTGTGCCCTTCAAACTGCAGTTATTTGTCAGATTTTTTTAGATACTTGAGCAATCACCAGAGAAACCGTGAAAGCTGAGAAGAGACACAAACATTTGCAATCAAAAACTGGCCCATCTTCAGAAGTATGTTCTCTCATATAACTAGTACTGATACCATAATATAGCAGATTTACTTAACAGATCATAGAATATCAGGGTTGGAAGGGACCTCAGGAGGTCATCTAGTCTAACCCCCTGCTCAAAGCAGGACCAATCCCCAATTTTTGCCCCACATCCCTGAATGGCCCCCTCAAGGATTGAACTCACAACTCTGGGTTTAGCAGGCCAATGCTCAAACCACTGATCTATCCCTCCCCCCAATCTGCTTGTGTAAGTGAATCTGTTTGTCCAAGCGAAGGACAACCTGTTCAATAGATGAAAACATTATCCTTGAATTTTCACTTCAAACCTGATAGCAACCATCTTTGAGGTTTGAAGAAGGTTAAGCTGCATTTATTTCATTTTTCCCTAGATACTTTAGTTTTGGATTCATGATGAGCATGGGAAAGGTAGTTCCAAATAAGAACTTAAGAATGGCCATACTGGGTCAGCTCCATGGTCCATCTAACCCAGTATCTTGTCTTCTGACAGTGAATGGTGACTGATGCTTCAGAGGGAGTAACCAGAACCAGGCAACTTATTGAATGAGCCAAATAGAAGAATACTGAATTCTTAGAATATGTTGGGCCCAACTGGAAGTGAGAAGTAAAACAAATTTAAAGCTAGAAATCTGACATTTTCCTCTGTGTTGCAAATGAAACAGATTTAGACAGATGCCATGCTTTAAATCAGGGGTTCTCAACCTTTTTCCTTCTGAGCCCCCCACCCATGCTATAAATACTCCACAGCCCAGCTGTACCACACAACAACTGTTTTTCTCCATATAAAAGCCAGGGCCAGCGTTAGAGGGTACCAAGCAAGGCAACTGCCCAGGGCCCCACAAAGCTAAGTTACTCAGGCTTTGACTTCAGCCCCGGAGCCCCAGGTTTCAGTCCTGTGTGGTGAGACTTCAACTTTCTGCCCTGGACCCTAGCGAGTCTAACGCTGGCCATCCTTGCGGCCCCCAAGAGGCCCCAGACCCTTGGTTGAGAGCCAGTGCTTTAAATAATACTCCAAACTTTTGTGTGTGTATTGGAACCTTGAAACTTTTAGAGGTTCACATACATTAGATATCAGGTGTTAAGGCTGCAGTAGATGAGAAGTTTTTAAAAACTTTTATTAGGCATAAATGTTAGAAATAGAAGTACTGTAGGAATATGCCTGATACAAGAAGTAAATTACTGGAGACCCAAACCTATACTTGGGTGTATAGTCCAGCTGAATTCAATGGGACTGCTCATCTGAGCTGAACCAATTTGTTCAGCTGGCAATCTTCCTGATCCAAAAGTTTGCTGGTGATGCTTGCTTATATGTTCCAAAAAGACAAAAATGTCATGCCACACATCCTCACAATATATCCTCACGCATATATTGAGTGTCAGTCAGTCCTTAGTGACAATAATCCAACATGGGTACCACATACCCCAGTTACCTAGTTTTCATCTAGTTACACTGTGACTTTCAAATGCTACCTGGCAAATAGAGAGAAGGACAACTTACAAACACTCAGTGACATGTTTAAACCTTCCTTCCATCACACTAACAGTGCTGAGTGTCCACACAAATGCTCAGTAAGAAGGAAAACAATAGCACCAGAGCTCTAGCTCAGTTGATCTGTCTAGTGAAGATGGAAGGCAATAAAATCTTAGACAGCATAAAAATACGGAAATGAACAAAGAACTGTTTCACGAAGAGAATGGTGACCTTGTGAAACTCACTCCCAAGGGCAGGTAACAATAAAAACCAGTGGCTTAGCATTGTCCGAAAGAGAGAGGCTGCAAGGACAAATTAGTTTAACATGATTAATTGCATGATCGGTATTTTTTGAGCCACTACTATAGAAATCTATTAAATAGTATTTCAATGACAAATCTCTCCAACAAGGGCTGCAGGTCACAACAAGTTGTCTATAGTTGCTTTTCCATATTCATTTCTGATTGTAAACCTCAAACCAATTGCTTTTGCATTTTTATAGAATATATTTTATAACATATATTATTGTCTTTGTTGTAGTTCATCTGCCCATTAAGCATCACATAGTGCATTCATATTAGCACAAAACAATTAATGATTAATGTTACGAATACCAAAGGAATTCATAATGATTTTCCACTTATTGTAGAGTGCTGCTGTAATTAACTTATACAGTATGTCTGTGTTATAAAATTAGATATAGGAAGCTAATGATTATTTAGATATTAAATGGGGAAAATACCATTAAAATTGCTTTTTAGTTGTACTTGGCAGTAAGAACAGGCTTATAAATTCAGTGATGATAGTGGGGAATAACAAAACAGTGGGAGGGATAGACTTCTCACATGGTGCCAGACATCAGATGTAAGCATATGCACACAATGATGCACTGAATTGATTTTGTACTATTACTTGATGTTACTGTCACTCCTGCTTTTGTGAAATTAATATTGGTCTGTGGTTAAAAAAAATACAAGAGAAGAAAAAGGGAATGAACATTCAAAAGTGGTAGAGAAAATGACTTTTCCTATCTTCTAGGAGAGTTTCATGGTTGATTGGGTAACCTCTCAGGCTTTGTCTAGAATCATCAGCTGGAAATAGTCAACTTCACTCTTTTCTCGCCATCTAGACGAGGAAAGTAGGCCACCTTTGAAAGCCAGGTAACCTGGTTTTAAACACTATTAGACATCGAGCGCTGACACAGTTTAACACCTTTAAAGTGTGTTAGCTGGTTACCGTTGGCCTTGCTGAGGGGGGGTGGGGGGAAGAACCCTCATTCCACAAGTTTCAGGCACATTTTTTGCTGAATTGGGCTGAAAATGATTTTGTCCAGGCTGCAATCAGGGATTAAACGTTTAACGTATTATGTGAGAGCCTGACAGGAAGGGGAACCCACGGCTGGACAACCAGTGTAAGCAACGGGGTTATTTCCGTATTATAGGATGGGGGCTCTGGATTCCAATGCTGCATTAAAGGCCATCTGACTTTATAAAATAATAATGGGAGCAGCAGCATCATGTCGTCAATGTGTTAGGACACCGAATATCCTGTTAGTGGTATCGAATAAGATGATACTAAGCTGCAGAAATTCATGCACTTGCCTGTGACTCATACATTACTGTCCACAGTGATCCAGAAATGAAATATCATGTACAGAGACTTATTCTTTATTGCTTAATTCATCACCCCTGCAGCTGCAATTCCCAATTTAGCTAGTGACGCTATATAAAGTAACCTATAATACACTAACCTAAAAACAGCGGCCAGTAGTTCTGTTTTGTTTCACCAAAATAATGAGGGGTAAGTGATCCTTTTTATATCTTTTTCTCAGCAGCCAGACTGTATCTGAGAAGCTTTTTGTTCCTCATGCTATATAAAATGATTAATGTGCTCGCTGTGCCATAAGAATCATATTGGAAACTACAGGTTGCAGCAGTACAGCACTTGTTACTTGCAGTGTAGTTATTTGCAACCCTGAATTCACTGAAATTTAATCCTACTGTTATATTGCACAGAAACCAGTCCAGTGGTGATGGGATCAAATGGGCAGGTAACATCAATCAAAAAATATTTATTATTAGAATCCACTGGTTTAATATGAAACTATTGTCTAAGAAGTTTTAAATTTTCTCTGAAGACTGAAGAATTGACAAAAGGTTGTAAAGATTGTAAAATGTCTAAGACTAAGTTGACCCTTAAAAGCATGGATATATAGTACAATATAGGGACAATTTCAGAAACCCTGGCTATAATAGAAAGAAAAAAGAAAAGGAGTACTTGTGGCACCTTAGAGACTAACCAATTTATTTGAGCATGAGCTTTCGAAGTAACTTCGAAAGCTCATGCTCAAATAAATTGGTTAGTCTCTAAGGTGCCACAAGTACTCCTTTTCTTTTTGCGAATACAGACTAACACAGCTGTTACTCTGAACTAGAAAGAAAGACTCTGCTATAAGTTAACTTAAGCAGAGACTGAGTAGAACACAGCACATAGCTATACCAGGAGTGGCCAAAGTTACTGACCTTCTGAGCTGCATACAATAATGTTTAGAAGCTTGAGAGCCACAAGACACACACAAGCGGTCCTGTGGGGCGGCGCCTGCCAGGGTGCGGGGCTTCTGCCCCGACTCCCCTCCCCTGCAGGACTAAAGGCCTTAGACCCCTCCCCTCCCTTAAGGGGAGAGATCCCACCACAGGGCTGAAGCCCCTAGTTCCACCACCCACACAGGGCAGAAACCCCGAGTTGCACCCCACCCAATCTGGTAGGCAGAGAATGGGGGGACTCCACGAGCTGCACTTTAACTGTTTGGCCATTCCTGATCTAGACTATAATACAGCTTCAAATCTAAGCAAGATTAACCAGATTTTTACATGAAGGTGTTTTGCTGCAAGTCAGAAATTTCTTGCATGGGACATTGCACAGAACATTTTGAACAAAAAACCTGATATGGAAGTAATTAATCTATGATGCCATTATTATACTAGACACAGAATTGTAACGGTTTATTAATAGCAAATGTGTTGGTCTGCCTAAAACCATGTTGTCTTACATTAACCAAGCGAGCTACTGCAACTGAAAATACAATATGCAAATGTCAGATTCCTCAGCATCTTTTTGCAAGGTGTTATAGAACAAATTCTATACTGTGTCCACCCTCACTTTATATCAGTAGTTCATCACTTTGCCATTTCACTGATATACTAATACCACACTTGGAATATGATGGCCTTTTTTTAAAAGGCCAAGTTTCAACACATCTATGGAAACAAAACAACATGTTTTCAATTCACTATAGATCTAGCTTTCTGACAATCTCTTGCTTTTGAATAAGCAGAAAAACAAATTAGTCATGTACAGTGCTTTAACAGCAAAAACACTCAGTCTAAAACTGAAGGGCATAAATAATACATTGCATCAGTCTTACAATAAATAATTGTAGGGACTCAGAATGTAGGATTGAATTTCCAGTTTAAATGTAAACACATAATTAAGTTTAATCATTTACTAGAATATAGGACACAACAAATTCACAGAAAGGTACATATTAGACAAGACATGTTCTGAATCAGTGTCAAACATCACTAGTCTAATTTTTTCCATAAAACAAACCAAATAAATCCCTGCTGTAACTTTTGAAGTCAACAGGCCCAATTCTCCTCCTTTGATGTTAATGGAATTTCTGCAGATTTATATTGATGTAACAAAGATCAGCATTTGGTTCACTCATTTGATTGAACACAGTTATACTACATATGAATTTGACCTGATGTGTTGCATTGCAACATTAGAAACAAGTTTGAGGTAGAGAAGAAAGTCTTATTAGGTTAGAGTTTATGCCAATATCTTGGCCAAAATTTATTTTAAGGTAATTGGATTCTGCCAACCTAACTCTCCATGCTGTTTCAACTGGATATGGTCTTTTCCCCTTATTATTATAAAATTAGTGTGGGTACATAACTCCTGGGAGAATTCTGCACTACTGTGCACGCACAGAATTCATGCCCCATGCAGAGCTGTATGTATTACCTACCTCATAATTCATAGATTCATAGATATTTAGGTCAGAAGGGACCATTATGATCATCTAGTCTGACCTCCTGCACAATGCAGGCCACAGAATTTCACAGAATGGTGAGGAGACTTAACTGAATATTCATAAAGTGCTTTGAGATCATCTTAACCATCCTCCTGCCAATACAGGACTGTTCCTTTCAGCACATTTTCTAGACATTTGTCCAGTAAAGTTTTAACCTGCCAGCCAAGCAATGGGGCTTTCACATTGCTTTGGAGACTATTCGACTGTCTACCTAACTTCATTGTTAATTTTTTTTTCCTGATATTCACCCAAATCTTTCAATTCCTTAATTGTATCTATTATTCCTAGTTATACTTCCTCTCTGGAGAGCTCAATGGAGAGCTCCAGAAAGCTGTTCTAATCTGAGCAAAATTTATTTTTAAGCTTTTTCCTATGAAAGAAAAGTTATGCATACTCTCTCTGCTTTCTAGCTATCTTAAGAGCTTTGAAATAGTCTAAAACAGTTCTAATGTAGCCAAAATTGTCAATCACATTCATAAAGTATTTCACAATATCAGCTTTGATATTTACCTTTAATTTCTGTTTTTGTAAAAAACATCACTTGTCCTAATGACAGGGATTCCTATTGCTAATGGTGAATTTTGTGACTCTGCAAGTGCATGATCAAAGCAAGGATAATGCACCACAATGTATTCTGTACATTTATTTTTATTTATGATAATACCTCATTATGTAACAGTAAGGAAACAGTAATATATTGTATAAAAATGACCCCTTGGTAATGAAACTTTATTGCAACCCCAGGTATTAAATCTTTGCTGAGAGAGGGCAAAGATTTCTATGTAGTTTATAAAGTGGATAGTTAAAAGGAATCTATTTTGTAATTGTTAACATCCTACAGCGGACATTAGGCCAGTTATATCCCATTTTTAGAAAGAGGATTCCCCTCTGTGTTCCCACATATTCTTGCTTTACATTAGTCAGATCCCAGCTGACAGGGTTTTCTATCTAACACTCTATCTCAGAGGTTCCCAAACTCTACTCTGTGCACAGCTCGCTGGCCACAAGGTGCTGGCTCCTCCTTTGTTCCCAATCTTAAACTTCAGTAAGATGAATACTGTATTATTAACCATACAAAGCAATTCCTATAGATGCCACAGGAGGTTATAAGATCACCCAAGAGAGGAAGGTGGTTCAGATAATAATCCTTATATTAAAATGCATTCCAGACTATGGAAATATTTGGAACCCCCTGCTCTCTCTAATCTAAACATCACCACAGTATCTTATGTCTTTTTATTATGACTGAAATGATTTGACTACATGGACTAATATTCCACAAAGTAGTCTTGGAATTACTGGCAGATTGCAGTTATCAGAATACTAAACAGACAAATTTCAGATTTGCTATTCATAACACGATAAATCAAAGTCCTTATACAGCAGTTGCCATTAAAAACTCAACACTGACTACTACAGCTACCCACGGCAACTGTGGTATCTCCTTAACATGGAAGATGCCAGCATAGTAAAATTACTGCAGAGTAAGAAATGTAGGGGAGTTTTAAGCTTTATAAACCTGGATTTTTATAGAGTGCAAAGGAGGAAGAAAATATAGCCAGGGGATATATTATCCAGTCACCAAAGTCTTCACAAACTTCATATAACAAACTTCTGAAATGCAATCCTAATCACTAATAATCACTTACGTATTTAAATACTGAGTTACAAATACCACCTGATATTTCCAAAATTCTGGGGCCTGTACTTTCTAAAGTGAACAACTATTGGGTGCCAAAGCAGAGAGACCATAAAGGAGTTTTATTTACATAAATGCTGAGCATACACCTATTAAAATTAGACCCCTTAAGGTGTTGAGTTGGGAAGCCAAAAACTGAGGCACCAAAAATTAGTAGTCACTTACAAAAATTTAGATCTGGTCTGTTTAAAAATAAAATGAACACTTAAAAAAACCTTTAACTGTTAAACCAATCCATTCTAAGTGTAATTAAGGTATAAAAACCACACTAAAACAAATATGTTTTAAAGTAAAAGTGTATATTAGTGGAGTATAAAATATAGTATATTATGAATATGCAATCATTCTCCAAAATATAAATTATGGATGGGTAAATTTAGGTCTGAAACATTTAATCATCATCGGATCTAGCTGCAAGTCTAAATTCTACCTGCAGGCATAGCTATTTGTACAGTCCTTGTAATAAACAATTTTCATTCTTGTAGAAATATACTGCACATTTATAACAATCCCTTGTAGTGTTAATGGTTCAAAGCAACTCGTACTCTTGTGAAATTACCTACATAAATTTGAAACTGGCCCAGGAAACACCAGGAAGTTGACCTGTGCAATGGTAAAAATAACATGTCAGCTATGGCTTGGGCTTAAAGGATAACTTCATGGCCTGTGATCCAGTTGGTCTGCCCCCAGGATTACTTGAAAGTTGGCATGTGTTTGCTCATATGACTTTTGAACTTAAATGTACTTGGACTGATTATTATTATTTGTATTATCGTGTGTCTATGAGTCTCTGTAATAGACCAGGACCCCATTGTGCTAGGCGCTGTACAAACACAGAACAAAGACAGTCCCTTCTCCAGAGAGGTTACAATCTAAGTATAAAGACAAGAGACAATAGATGGATAAGGACAGTTCGGGGAATACGAGGAAACAGAACGGGTCAGCATGGCAGGTAGTGATCTCAGTACACCAGCAGCCTAAAAATTAGGAGGAGCAGCTAGGGAGAAAGTATGAAGGTGTTTGTTTGAAACTGTAATAAGTGGGCAATGGAGGTTGGCATCATGGGCAATCGGAGGCAGGGATCACCTTTTTGATATGGAATAAGATGATAGGTAGAGTTGGAATAGGTCATGAAGGGCCTTGTCACAGGTGTGGGTACTCTGTGGGGCCAGACATGGTACTGCAGGCTCTCCCTGCCCTAGTTTACAAGTTATGGCTGCCTGCTCAGAGTAGGGTGGCCAATGCCATAAGTTCGCCATCAGTCTCTAAACAGTTAAATAAAAATAAACTCAGAATTTGTCTGTCTTCACCTTTAAACAAACCAATCAACCTGAAAAGACAAGTGGTTATTTGCAGCACTTGAAGGCAAGGCCCTGATCTCACCCTGGGGTTTTGGACTACTACTGAGGAATTCCTCCTCTGTTTGAGTCTCACTAACCACCCAGAAGCAAGCAAGCCTTGTTAACTTCCATGCTGGCTCTCAATTCGTCAGTGTCTCCTCCTGGCCCTTCTTGCTCTCTGAAGCACTAAGTCTTGCTGGTAGCACAGGCCAAGTGGGCTTTCCTCGATCAGGGAGTTGTCAGGTCACTGACAACTCCCGCAGGGGGGCAGAGAAAGCCTGATAGACAGTGAAGACAAGAACCTTATGTTTGATGCAATAGAGAAAGGATAGACAGCGATGGTATGCAAAGAGAAGGATGACATGGTCAAAGTGACTGGCTAGAAAGATGATCTTTGCAGCATCATTTTGAATGGATATCAACAGGGCAATACTGCATTTGTCAAGTCCGGAGAAAAGGATGTTGCAGTTATTTGGATGTAAGAGGATGAAAGCCTGGATTAGAGTTTTAGTTGTGTGGGTAGACAGGAGAGACAATATCTTAGAACTGTTATGCAGAAAGACTGCAAGACTTTGCCATAGCCTGGATGTGAGGACCTAGAAAGGTCAAAGTCAATAAGATGAGATCCAGGTTATGGGCCTGAAGTGACGGGCAGGATGGTAGTGTTGACCATAGTGATTGAGAAAGGAGGTAGCAGGGAAAGGGGAGATTAAGAGCTCTCTTTTAACCATGTTGAGCTTCAGATGAGTTCCAGACAACCATAAGGAGAAGTAAGAGACAGGCTGATATTTTAGTTTGGACAGATGGAGACAGGTCTGGAGTAAAGAAGTAAATCTGTGTATCATCCACATACATATGGCAGTTAAATTTGTGTTTGCAGATGAGAATACTCAGAGATAAGGTGTAAAAGGAGAAGATGACCAAGAACAAAGCCCTATGGAACCCCCTCAGAAAATAGGTGGCGGGGAAATGAGCAAGGTCCTTCAAAGGACCCGATGATGGTGCAATTAAAGAGACAGAGGGCTTTTTGTCTATAGAGATGCCCATACCATGTTAGTTTAAGATTTCCTAACGAAAGTTTCTAGTTATAAATAAGCAAGACAATCCAAAAGCATGTCTGAGGAATTCAGCACTTGTAGAGGGGAGGGTGAAAGATGAATGACAGTGATGAACTTCAAATGCAAGTGCACATATACTGGAAAAAGCTTCATCATATATACAAGATGTTAGACACATCCTAGAACAGGTATCACATATCCGGAGGTAACTGCACTTCTGAACCCTTTACTGACTTCCTTGAGGGCAATCTCCTTTGGTCTTGGGCCTTCAACCATCACTTGGCTCAGAGCAGGATCCTGTGATCTACTCCCAGACTAGGGATTTAGGCTGCTCACTGTGATCATCTCAGTAAGTCTGATTTTAGTTCAGCACTTGTAGTCCTGTTCTCTCATGGTCAATGACAGGGTTAACCAGTGACCAGTGAGCCTTCATATAGCAGAGTATTTATTATTCAGATCAAAAGCATTGCAGAGCAAAAATTATCTTGAAAATAGCTTATATGCATGTCTTACCAGGTGTGACTCATCTTCCACATGGGAACCCTAGCAAGTTTCAGAGTACTTCTGGCCCTCTTGCAGGGTGTGTTCGTCTGGGTCACAGTTTCATATCTGTTCTTGAATGAGATGAGAATGACCTCTCTTCCTAGGGTGAGAGTGGACACTGTATACAGTTTTCAGTTCTTTCTTTGGCATACCTCCTGAACCAGGTCAATCTAGTATATGCACTTTCCCCAAGGAGTTAAGGCTTTTCCAGACTTATTACCTGCTTACAGGGGCGGATGTAGCCTCCCAATTCAATAGGTGCACTATATAAACTACTCACTACCAGCAGCAGCAACCTCTGCCCTGGCACTACAACCCTAATCCTGACCCATTGTGGAGAGGAGGCCCCGAGGATGGGATCTGGAGAGTGAGCCCATCCCCCATTAACCCCGCAGTAATGGCTTCTGTCCCATGGGGCTGAGTCCAGCTCTCTGCCTTGAGCATTGCAACCGGGTGCACAGGTTTGCAGCACCACTCAAGTTTGTCCTGCTCATGATAGAAGGGTCACCAGGCCAAATCCAAGTGGGCAGTAATCCTTAACCATTCATTTCCTTGCTTTTAGGTGCTTAGGTTTGTAAACGCTATAATTGGCAAGTAGATTGTGACTCAGCAATTTAAACTGGTTTAACTGCTCTGAAGTGAGTTGGTTACAGAACATATCAGGGACGGGTATGGAATTTGGGCTCAGACCTAGCTTTGGATGCAAAATCCATCCCCATCCCCAAAGGTCTGCGTTCTCACCCAGTTATTTTAATCACGCCTATTTTTAAATGGAAGACAAGTGGTGGTTTGTGATGCATGAAACCCTCAATGCCAACTGGCAAGGTAGTTACAAGAATATCCTGATTCAAATCTCCCTTTCGCTGGAGTCGGGGGTCGCAGGGTAACAAGGTGACTTACAGTCCTGGGTACCATGGGAACTGTGGTGCAGGAAGAATTTCTTCCCTGCCTAACCACTGTAAGCAATCAGCTTTCACCCTTAAATGTGAGGTATGACTGTCCTTGCAACATTGTCTTTTTGTCTTCAAAGTAAGAGTGGACAGCAAGTGATCAACCCACAAGTAACCTCTATGTATAATTACATCTATTACATTTGCAAGCAGGTCCTCCCACTCTTTCAAGGTGCCTCATCACAATCTACAAGTGACATTCCTTCTCCTTGACACAGTCCATTCTTCACATCTATTAGGACTGGCATCTAGCCAATGTGACAAGATACTGTACAATGTATATAACATATATCTTGCTGCCCTACCTTTACCCATTGACAGGGATTAAGCACTCCTAAGGGTCTCAAACTTCTCTCTAAAAATGAAAAACATGCTCTCCACTCTCCATCCACCTCTGGTTTAAAAACAAATCCAATTTCAAAATGCCCAGGAATGCAATTATGAACAGGATCCTGTATATTTCTTACACCTTCTACTAACTCAATAGCCAAGTCAAAGACTAGACTATAGAGAAACAGTCACAGATGGTTGATTGGCTAGTGTTAAAATTGAATTTAGGCCACACATTTCAATGCTAGACACATTTTATTTGCTTTATATTAAATTATTACATTTTCTAAACTAATTCACATAACTCTTCTGCCAGGTGTCATAGCAAAAAAAAAGGGCCAAGTTCAATGCTGTCTAGCGGTTCTGTTTAGAAATGTATTTTGAGCTTCCATCTAAAACCTGGGAGCAGATAAAGTTTTAGCAACTAACAATTTTGGCCCCTTTTGGTCACCTTTACATGTGTTGCTTGCCCACCTATCATCACTTGGGAATAAGTAACCACAAATTCCTTTTATTTGGAAAAGAACACAATCATATATTCACATAACAGAAAGTGAGCAAAATCCAGATCATGTATCACTTATGGCTGACTTCACAGTCCCCATCATTAATTGCCTAGCTTATTGAGGGACCAAAACGCTTATCTGCAATACAATCTCATTCTCCAATTCCATTACACTCAGTGGTGATCAAGCAGTCACCAGAAAGCAGCTCTTCAGCCCATTTACTGCAGCTCAGAAAAACTTGTGTCACCAAGACCCCCTCTGATCTATGGCTATCTGGTCTGGTTTCTCCAAATTCAGTTCCACCATCTCTGCCTCTAGTCAAGTGCCACAACATTCAGGTCTGGCAGCTGCCAGCAGCCAGATGCCATAAGTAGGGTGACCACATGTCCCAATTTTATAGAGACAGTCTCAATTTGGGGGGCTGTTTCTTATATAGTCACTTATTACCCCCACCCCCATTCCAATTCTTTACACTTGCTAGCTGGTCACCCTAGCCATAAGGACACTTCTGAACCTTTTACTGACTTCCTTGAGGGAAATCTCCTTTGGTCTCAGGCCTCCAGCCATCACTTTGCTCAGAGCAGGATCCTGAAAGACCAACTCTGAACAAAGGAGGACCTAAGGGCAGAGTCATTGCTCCCTCAAATAGGCTTAGCCTTCAGAGCCCAGCTGCTGAACTTGGATTTCACACCCACCAGTCCTCTACGTGTCAGTTCCACTTACTACAGGATGCGCATTGCACAATTCAAATAACATTTCATAAATAGTTGTGTTAACAAACTCTTATATTAATAAAATCAGAATACAAGAAAAATTCATGTAAATTAAGCTGTTGGAGTAGCTTTTTCTCTTGTTCTATGAAGGGAGGAGAGCTTTTCCCTTTAAGCCTTCTAGCTTTGGGGCTTACATCTATATTACATCTATATCTTCTCTTCAGCCTCTGTCCATTTTTCCTGTCTCTTATTCAGACACTTACTCCCTAGATATTAGGGTGTCCTCTGAGTCGATGGGAGTCTTGGAACCTGGGTTTGCAGAAGCAGATGAGATACTGGGCGCAATTTAACTCCCATACCAAACCTGCAAGCATTTAAATTTAAGCATGTTTATGTGCATGAATAGCCCCATTGAGTTAAAAGGCCTGAAATTGGGAGTAATAACACAATTAAAATCAGTGAAGCAAAACCATTGGACCTATGCAAAACTTGAGGGTCCTTTCTAGTTAGGACGTGGACAACCAAAACTCATGGATTCCTGTTCCATTCCACTATGCACAGAATCTTGTAGAGAACTTTGCAGGGAGGGCAGGGAGTGGGAAGGAGAGGAAGGAGCAGAGAGAAGGGGAATGGTGAAAAGTCTTTGCTTCAGTTTTTCCAAAGTACTGGTCAAAGGTGTTTTTCATTGGTCATTCTACCTGGACTAAGAACACATGAAGAAAGGGCATACAAATAAATTTTGGGAAAAGTCAAATGTCAGTTCAATGCATTTCAAGAGTCTATGGGCCAAACTTTCTGCTTAGTTACACTTGTGCAATTTCATGGAAACCAATGAGCTTGCACCTGTTTCAATGAGGAGAAAGTTTGTCCTTACATATGCAATATTGCATGGCATTAACTGATTCCAAATGAGGTTCCAGTTAAACACAGTTGGAGTTTAAAACAAGTTCTGAAGACAAATGAAGCTGCTGGGCTAAGCTTAAATAGAGAAACATAATTTAACAAACCCCACTATAGTTCTTAGGGCATGTGATTGATAAAGGGCTGTAACATAGAATTCTGTAAGTCTAAGCTATAGTTGAAATACCATTTTCTGAAGATGTATCCAAATTGATGTGGTTCATTGGTATAAATCTTTGTAGCAAATTCATACCTAATCCATTCTTAAAAGGCATATTTCTTTATGAACTGATTAAAACATCCTCTGTTTAAGCACAGGAGTGCTTTTTAGAGTATCTAAATATATTAGCCACATGGCAGTTTTGGTAACCTATGGTGTTTTCAAGTCAGCACCTGATGTCAGCAGCTGTAGCTTTGGTGGAGTGCTACGCCAGTTACACAGACATATTTGGAAGCCTATAACATATTGTTCAAGATTTTCAGACTGTAAGTCCAGGTACACACAAACAGACTAAGCAATTGTATGGACATGTGAGGAATTTATAAAGTATTTGCAAGGTCCTGATAATTTCAAGCTCTTGACAGGCCACCAGAGTTATTGGGGGCCAACCCCAAAATACAAGGCAAATCAGTGGTAGACGCAGGAATAGAACTCAGGTCTTATGACTCAATCTTCTGCAGTAATGCCTATATTACACCAAATTGCAGCATGCAGGGTGTGTGTATGTTTAGACATATACACAAAATCTGATGCTCTGAAAATGAATAAAATTAAAGCTTAAACTAATACTTTTCCCACAACGGCCAACAGCACTCTTTTCTCTGACCCAGTGACTCAGACTTTTTCTCATCCAAATAGGTTCTTTATTAACCTTTGTATGTGTTCCTGCTCAGATGCTGACAAAAGGCCAGTTTTATTTTTAGGATTTATACGACCTGTATATTTTAAAAAAAGTCTAACAGCTGCACTAATAAACACTACTGAGTTCTCCCTCAGGAGTACAAAACAGGGTGTTTTAGCTTATATATCAAAGATAGCCAAAGAGGGCCTATAAACCTATAGTCTTGACTGAAAAAAAAGCCCTAACAGGCAGAAATCTTCCAGCAAATTTAGGTCTATGCCCTTTATCAGGAAAAAGCAGAACAACATATGCTTTTCTCCCAATTAGGATTGGTTTCAATATGTGTTTTGCCACCACAGAAAAGCAATGTATATAATGCTACTCAGGTATGTTCTTGTAGCTTGAGAATGTTGTTAGTCTCCCTCCTAGCACCCTGTTGTCCACAGTTCCCATTGAAAGAACAAAGTAGATCAAATCTATACTTTACAACTCAAAAATGAAACTTCAGAAGTTAATAAATTCAGGAGAGCCCAGCATCTCTAGTTACCTTTCTGCTGTCACGTTCCCACATCCAACATATCCTAGCTGGAATGTGTACTGCATGCATAAACAGTTTGCAGAGATATCTGGGAACGTCATATATTGCCTATCCGTACTTGATTTTGTAACCTTAACCTTCTTAATGTATTTTGTGGGTAGTATATATTACCAGTATATAAATGGATCTGAGCAACACTGCAATGCGAAGAACAATGTACTGAGGAAAAAGCCACATGCAGATCAAACTCAGTGCTGCCCCTCTGCTTCGCTAACTCTGGAATATTTAATGAAATGGTGACTAGAGCAGACTATAAACCACCCTAAATCTTTGTAAGAAATAATCCAAACTCACATGAAGCCTTAAGTGTGTATAACAAATAGGACACCCAACTATGAATAATATAGAGAGAATCGAAGTGACAATCTAAACTCATTTCAATCCACATGAAAACAAAAACAGTAGCATCTGTCTTTGCTCCACAGAACTTTCTGAAAAACTGCAGGTGAGTGAAGAAGGAGCATGAGAGTTGGAAACTAAGTTTGACAAAGCCAAAACTCTCCTTCCCACCAATCCCCCATATGTAGCAGACCTGTAGAAATTAAGATCAAAGAAACAGGGTTCCATAAAAAATGACAAAGATTATAGAATTTGACAGGAAAGGATATATTTTCTCTAAAATGTAACTAACCTACAGAGTAGAATAGTTAATACCTTTTAAAAATACTATAGTAAGTTAGCACTCTACTAAATTTTTTAGAACTCGTCCATAAGGTAAGGTGAGCTGCTTACCACCACAGATACTTATTATTTTCATCAACACTTACAGTCCTAGTGTCTCAAGTTACAGCACTTTAACTGTAAATCAAATTGTAAGAGTAGCTACATAATAGCTACAACTCTCTTTGCTGGGAGGGATTTAAATTTAAATTAGTCAATCAGGTAATTTAGATCCTGAAACGATAGGCCAATTTCTGGTGGCAATGCATTCCCTTTAGTGGAGTTACCAAGATATAAATCTGTCACACTTCATAATATACTTCCTCAATGAAATTAAGTTGTGTGAACAGTAGAGCTGTTGATTAATAGCAGTTAACTCACGCGATTAACTCAAAAAAATTGTGATTAAAAAAATTAATCGTGATTAATCACAGTTTTAAATGGCACTGTTAATCAATAGAATACCAATTGAAATGCATTAAATATTTTGATGTTTTTCTACATTTTCTTATAGTATTCTGTGTTATAATTAAAATCAAAGTGTATATTATTTTTATTCAAATAGTTGCACTGTAAAAATGATTTTAAAAATTATTTTTCAATTCACTTCATACAAGTACTGTAGTGCAATCTTTTTGTCTTGAAAGTGCAACTTACAAATGTAGATTTCTTTTGTGTTACATAATTGCACACAAAAACAAAACAAATGTAAAACTTCAGAGCCTACAAGTCCACTTAGTCCTACTTTTTGTTCAGCCAGTCTCTAAGACAAACAAGTTTATTTACATTTACAGGAGATAATGTTGCTCACTTCTTATTTACAATGTCACCAGAAAGTGAGAACAGGCATTTGCATGGCACTTTTGTAGTTGGCACTGCAAGGTATTTACATGCCAGATATGCTAATTATTCATAGGCCCCTTTGTGTTTGGTCACCATGCTTCCATGCTGATGACACATTAAAAAATAATGCGTTAATTAAATTTGTCACTGAACCACTTGGGGGAGAATTGTATGTCCTCTGTTCTGTTTTACCCGCATTTTCCATCTATTGCATGTTATAGCAGTCTCAGATGATGACCTAGTATATGTTGTTCATTTTAAGAACACTTTCACTGCAGATCTGACAAAATGCAAAGAAGGTTCCAATGTGAGATTTCTAGAGCTAGCTACAGCACTTGACCCAAGGTTTCAGAATCTGAAGTACCTTCCAAAATCTGAGAGGGACAAGGTGTGGAGCATGCTTTCAGAAGACTTAAAAGAGCAACACTCCAATGCAGAAACTACAGAACTCGAACCACCAAAAAAGAAAATCAACCTTCTACTGGGGGCATCTGACTCACATCATTAAAATGAACATGCATCGGACCGCACTGCTTCAGACTGTTATTGAGCAGAACCCATCATCAGTATGGACGCATGTCCCATGGAATGGTGGTTGAAGTATCAAGGGACATATGAATCTTTAGCGCATCTGGCATGTAAATATCTTGCAACGCCAGCTACAGCAGTGCCATGCAAACACCTGTTCTCACTTTCAGATGACATTGTAAACAAGAAGTGGGCAGTATTATCTCCTGCACATGAAAACAAACTGAACAAGAAGTAGGACTGGGTGGACTTGTAGGCTCTACAATTTTACATTGTTTTATTTTTGAATGCAGTTATTTTTGTACATAATTCTACATCTGTAAGTTCAACTTTCATGTTAAAGATATTGAACTACAGTACTTGTATTAGGTGAATTGAAAAATACTCTTTATTTTGTTTTTATACAGTGCAAATACTTGTAACCAAAAATAAATATAAAGTGAGCAGTGTACACTTTGTATTCTGTGTTGTAATTGAAATCAATATATTTGAAAATGTAGAAAACATACAAAAATATTTAAATAAACGGTATTCTATTATTGTTTAACAGTGTGATTATTCGTGATTAATTTTTTTAATCATGCGATTAATCACAATTAATGTATTTAATCATGCGCTTAATCGCGATTAATTTTTTTAATCGCTTGACCACCCTAGTTAAGAGTCTTCTTCTAGGCTTAGACATTATGCTTGTATTTGGACATAACTTAGATTTGAAGAGATGTCATAACCTCCTGAAACAGAGGTCTGGCCCCTTTAAGGAGTGAGAGAGCTTCAGGCTCACCAACCCTGTTCCATGACATGGACTCTTTAAGGAACAGGTGTTTAAGGAAGCTGCAGACAAGCTGACAAATGGAGACCAGGTGGTAATGAAAAAGCAAACTTCTGAACAAAATAAAATAAAAGAGCACTGTCTGCAACCAGCAGGGATGGAATCTGGTGATTGGTGGGCTGAGGAAGCTGGTCTTAACTATTTCACAGGCCCAGGAGGGAGGGCTGTATAAGTTGGTATTGTGAGAATGGACAATAGGAGAGTTTGTGGGCAGCCCAATGGACTCTCCAGAGGGACTGGGGACTGCAGTGGGACTGATGGAGTTCCCTAGCTCAGGTGAATGGAGGAAGAACCAGGAACCTGAAGTTCTGGATCCGGGATGAAATGGAAAACCCCAGAGGAAAGGGTTTGGCCTCAAAGGGCCAAGGTAAATTGTATTTTGTTAAGACTTAGTAAATTGAACCCCAAGAAGAAGGGGAACTCTAAATACTCTGGGCTGTGAACATGTTATTGGGAGAAGTAGTAGGGAACTGAGGATGGGGGTGCCTGCAAGGCCATGAGGTGATGTGCTCTGGGATAGGATTGTGCTGCATCTCTTCTCCTAATTCCTCCAAGGAATGGGTGACCTGTATGCAGACCCCCAGGAGCCTCCCCTTAACCAGACTCAGACAGCTGAAATACTTCAGTGTGAGAAATATCATGAAACAGTAACTTACTTTCAAAAGGTAATGGGTGGAGATTACAAAATAAAAAGATTCAACAGATTGAATAATTTGAAAGTTAAAAATTGTGTTGGCCATACATAAATTGATAGAATTCAAAAACATAATAATTAGTGACATCGAGTGAACACATTAGATAATAACGCAACAATTATACAGTATCTTTATCGTTAGACACCTAAATACCTTTAAAAATCGGGCTGAAAGTACTTAAACATCAGGTTTCTGCAATGGCCCTGTACAGAAATTATGGCAAATTATCCTATTTCACAATGAGGGACTGGACTCAGAAGGGTAAAGTGAGTTACCCAAGATAAGTCAGTGTCATGCCTCGGACTAGAATGTCTAGATCCTCACTCCAAATTTCATGCTTTAAACACAAGACCACACTCACTCAATCCATTTAACTACTAACCGTGGTACTCCTATCAAAATTACAGATTATTCAACTGTTCCCCCAACTATCAAGAGCCTCCAAGCAATATGATGTATTTGACATTGAACAATAAAAAAACCCCAATAATGAGTTATGCTTATAGCTATTAAGTTAACCCATACAAATAATTTCTCTAGCTTTACTCTCCTTGGGATATGAAAACACTTGGTCCTGATACTGAATTACTTGGACTTTGGAAGTTCCCATTAAATTGAGTTATCAGTGATGCTCAGCCAGTCACATGGCTTGGTGCTGTGGTGACAAAGTGGGCATTTTCTGTAATATTTTTATTAATGATATGCATGGCAGTGACCTACTTGACTAGGGATTGCTAGCCAGAGGGTGCACAAGCATTTAAAATGTTCCTGGGCCAGAGCTGAAGCCATGAGGAGTGGAATGTCACATAACTGGGGAGCACCAAGGACTGAACAATTAATACCAAAAATGGGAAAATCAAGCAGCCAGAGTATATGAATTCAGCATGGGTCTGCAGGAGGACAATGGACTGAGTAGTGTCAGGTGGCTGGCATAAGAGTTGACCTTTTGGGGGCTCTCACCTGGGATTGACAAGGAGATGGAAAGAGAGAGCCATCTTGCCCCAGAGTAAGATGAGGGAGGTTGCTAAAGGGGCAGGTAGGCAATGGGGTGAAATACTCTGCCTGCCGGACGGATAGAACAAAGATGACAGGTTTCAGAGTAACTGTCGTGTTAGTCTGTATTCGCAAAAAGAAAAGGAGGACTTGTGGCACCTTAGAGACTAAATTGGTTAGTCTCTAAGGTGCCACAAGTCCTCCTTTTCTTAGAACAAAGATGGTCTCCAAAGGGAAGGGTGAACTAGTGAGGGACATTGTGTGTTTTATTGTTTTGTGTGATCTATATTCTACTGTGCTTTACATGATTAAATATAAAGAAGCTTAAAGCTGATAGACTGAACAAAGTGTGTGTGTTGACTGCTTCACAACTACTGTGTGCCCCTGAGGGAGTGAAACTGCAAACTAGAAACTTTATACCTGTTGGATGGAGTTCTGGGAGAGGGGTGCGTTTGAGGGTCAGAACTGTGCCCGGATGGGTTAGGTGGGTGTCCAGTAGGTTCCAATACTCAGAGCGGGGTGCTAGATAAAGGATCTGTACCATGACCGAGTGCCGAGGGCCCCAACGCTGGGGCGATGGCTGGACTCCCTTCAGACTCCAGGAGCTTGGAATACCTTTGGGAGCTAGTGCAAGAAGACTTTGATTCCCCTCTCAGCACTCTTAGTGGGGGGCCAACAAGGGGTGCTCACTAGGAGCTGCGACACTTCAATTCAGATCCTCAAAGGTAGTTAGGCACAAAACTCCAATTTAAATCAATGGACTGGAGGATTTTCGACCCTTGCCTCTTTTTTTTTTTTTTTTTTTTTAAAGAAAATGGACTAAAGCTGAAAAAATATCTGAAAAACTGTTACCGAATATTTGCTTGAATAAAGTCCCTGAATTTGCACTGGCTGGTTCTTCTCCTTTTGTTTGCTTTCAGCAGTGAGTTTGCTGATAGGAATGTTCATAGGAACAGTGAAATTTAAAGGACTGTTAGAACATTTTCAGAAAGCAAGTTTTGAATGCCTAAATGAGTATCCACACCAGAAGTGTGATCAGTTACTTATCCAGCCTGCATACAGAATAAAACTGTGACCTGAATACCCAATCAAATCTAATAGCACTCATATCAAGTATTGGCAATGAACTGCTCATGAATTATCTCCAAGAAACTATTTAAACAATTTTGAATTACTACAAAAACTGAGAATTGCAATCTGGTCATAAGCAATCGCTGAATGGAAAAAGGTGAAATTCATTGAACAAATTATTCTCCCTAACTTTGAAATATTTTCAGTGTGTATTTGTGCCAGTAAAACTCCCCCTAGGTACCTGCATAGTTCCCATCAATGTAATTAAATTCCAATACAAATAAGAATCTCTTCTCTTTCCAACCCTGTAGGAGAAGTAGCTCAGTTAGTTCAGAATTTGCTTGTGTGCTGTGAGCAGAAGTGAGGGAAGCTAAGTTGAAGAAATAATTACTTTTGCTGTAGTTGGGAGAATGGTGCAACTCCTACCCCTTTCATACTCCAAGTCCAGCTCCTATGATATTTTCTCATGCTCATGAGACTTCACTTACTAGTGTACAGTTTCACTGTTATGGTGGAAAGCAGTGTCACATGGCAATGATTGTAGGCAAGCAGCTAGGATACATTCCATGGAGTACTTTAAATGTTAGGGCAGAGACTGTGAACTGGACTCAGAATGGGAGGCAATGCAGAGGGCTGAGCATGTGGTCAACATAAATACTAGCTGCGTTTTTGCAGCACATGTGATTCTGGATATGAGTTGCAATAATCAAAACTAGTGGTTACATATGGTGGAGCCCTGTGGTCAGATCTGTCTGACATCATGGCACAGTCTTCTGGCTAGTCTCAGAGGGAAGTGAGCATTTTTTGCCCCCTTGGCTATTTGGGCATTCAACAGCACTGAGTCTGAAAGATATCCTATGCTGCAGACAATTATCTGAGGGCAGATGCCTTTTATAGTGAAGGACATTAGAGAAGGCAAATTCTTTGATATGATTCCCTCTTCCTTATCAGCATCATCTCTGTATTGCCTGGATTTAGCTTTACGCAGCTGCTTTCCAGCCAGAGGCTGATGTTTTGGTAGGTGCTGTCTGATGTAAAGAAGATGTTAGAGCTGGGTGGAATCTGCATACAAACAGGCATTTCAGCCTTTATTCACGTATATCAGTCCCATTGAGCAAAGGATGAGAAAAGTATCTGAAAGGAAGCCCAGACTTGAACACCCTCTGGAGCCGAACACTACGTATTTCTTGTTCTGGCTGTGGCAAACATGTCTATTGAGAGCTATCCCCAATTGCAAAAGAGGATCTGCAACACTTGGGCCTGATGGACAAATCATGGGTTTCTGAGAACAGTTTGTTGAGATGATCTGCCACTGAGTTCTGAAAACCTGGAAGATGCAGGGCCAGTGGTGTGGTCCAGTGAGGAATACATCAAGAACAGAGACAAATGGACTCCTTGCAAGAGTGGAAATGACCTTGCTTCTCCTTGTCTGCCATAGTTCATAGCTGTAATGTTTTCTGTCAGCACCATATGGATTGAGATTCCCTGAAGTAAAGGCAGAAATATTTTGCACAGCAAGTGGATTGCTCTGAGTTGCAAGATGAGCTTCCTGAGGTGATTATATGCCCTGAGTTCAAAGGCAATCTAGATGGGTTCCCAATTCTTGAGTGTAGATATCTTTCACCAGAGTTGTGGTAGACAGAAGTACAGAGACGGATACTCCACTGCACACATGAAGAAGGTCTTTCCACTAATTTAGAGAGGAGAGGACTTCTTTTGGGACTATGACCATCATGTCCATGTGGCATCTGCTGGGTAGATACACTAATTTCAACCATTCTTATGTACAGTATAGGTAAAGTCTGGCAAACTGCATCACGTAAGTTCATGAGGCCAGGTGTCCCAAAAGTCTAAGGCATGCTCTTACTAATGTCTTTGGGTGAGCTTGAAAGTTGGTCAATAAGGTTTTCTATATGGAATTTTTTTGGCGAGTAGTCAGCTTTAACACTACTCCTGTGAACTCCATGCTTTGAGTCAGAGTATGCGCAGATTTTTGTCTGACTCTGAGGCCCAGTGTGGTGAACAGTTTTAAAGTTATATGAATTGAGTTGGTCATCTAATGGGGTGATCTCTCTCAGATCAGCCAGACAGTGAGGTATGAGTAGATCAGGATCCCTTGTCTCCTTAAATGAGCTATCACAACTGCCAAGCATTTGGTGAACACCATCTGGGAGTGCACTTCTTGTTTTAACAGTATGTTATGAGAAAAGTCCCTGAAGAGGGACAGAAAAGGGGCACTGAAGGTAGGAACAGACTGGAACTAGGTAGAATACCCACAATTGACAGTTTCCAGGTCCCACTGGTCCAAAGTGATCAGAGTCCAGGCTTCCTGAAAGTCAAAGAGGCAGCTGCCAAAGGGGGGTGGGAGGTTAAGAAGGGATCCTAAAGAGGTTCTATCATATTTTCCTCAAAAATACTTTTTGAACAACAATGCAATTTTTTGTTTGTAAATTGCTCAGACAGCTGCTTGTGAATTGTTAGTATTCAGTCTGGGTCCACTAGTTAGGTTATACATAAACCACATGATATTGTTCTATTTCCTAATCAGATGAGAAAATTAGATACATGTTTCAGGTGCAAAAATTCATGTCCAAATATTCAAAATTAATTTAAGTATGTATATTCATAATTATGTAACGACTGCAGAAGTTGGGCCTAAATTAGGTCCATGAATATTAAGTAGGCATAATGGGGTAGAGTTATGACTGACCATTCTTAACTTTGCATTTCATAACTATTGTGTCTATAACATATCAACCATAAGTTTGCATGGCTTGGACCTTTAGTTATGTAAGAGCTTTAAAAAATAGCACAAGAAAACCCACTGATTTTGCAAATTGTGTCTGCCAAGAAAAATGGTTTCCATCACACTTCATAATACATTTATTTAAAAATTCATTTGTTTAAAGTATTGCCTTAGAAAGCTCCCTTGAAATATGCCATTTTGATGCCACTCTTTTCATTATTCAAGTATAATGAAGTGATTCTGCATGGTTATGCTAGACTATAAATCATTGCTGTAAAGGCATGTTCAGCATGTTAACGGACTTAATTGCTGACTTTATATATACACTTTATCTCCAACACATATGCCTTAGACAGGAACACATACCGATTTCCTAAATCCAATCATTATTAAATTTGGAAGGTGTGAGGAAAGGGGGGACTTCAAGACCAGATTAAAAATTGGCAGTTTATGCCCAGTTCTAACATACACACAATGCTTAATGCCCCTTTCTGGTCTTGCATGTCCCCACTAAAAAATTTAGAAGATATCAAAAGTGACAGAAAAGAGTAAACATTCCTCCAAGTTTTTAAATGGCCAGTTGAGACCTTCATAGCAAGCAGGTATTACACAGATTAAGGCAGGGAAGAGGTGTGAGATGTCATTAGAATCAAACTGCAGGTTGGAGCTGATAATTACGAACAAAGTGAAAGTGGTGGGTCGAGTCATTTGGAGAGAAGGGTTCAGGGTGAATGAAAGTTCTAGCAGAGATATTTATTCCAGACTAACTCTGTCTAGCAAGAAGCTAAAGCTACATAGGAATGCCATCCCAGATCAAATCAGTGGTCTGTCTAGTCCAGTATCCCCTCCCCAACAGTGGCCAGGACCAGTTGTGAAAAGCTCTCCTCAAACAAAGTTTTTTTCTAACACCTGATAGTTAAAGGTTGTCTTCTAAGGGTTTCTCCCTCTATCAAAACTTGTTTTCTTATTATGTACGACTGTAACTCTGATTAAATGTCTCATCCTTTTCAGTCCCAGTGACCTCTTGTGGCAACCTGTTCCACAGGCTAATTGTGCATTATATGAAAATATTTCTGGCTGAATTTGCCACCTTTCAGTTTCAACTCATGGACGATGTTAGGTTAGTCTTGCTAATAACTCTATGATATCTGTCCTACCTGGTGATGAACTTCTTATTCACAGGAAAAGTCTGGCTAATAATCTCTATTACTTAATATTTTGTTAGTTTATTTCACTGTTGCCTTGCAACTTTTTGTTACTGTAGACAGCATGGCATAGTAAATTGAATTGGGCTGGAAGCTAAAAATTCCTGAGTTTTAATCTCTGCTCTTCCAGTGATTCAGGGCTTGTCTAAACTAGGCAAACTTGAACTGGTATAACAATATCAATGCAATTATACTGTTGCATCACTACTAATGAGGTCACAGCATGAATGCAAAGGACTATGTAACATTTATATTACTCTAGAGGAAGACGGCCAAATTAAATTCTAATGTAAACACATGCAACTCGAGCCAATTGAGTTGCATCCATTTACAATTTGGCTGAATTTCACACCGTTAATAGAAATGAACATTTCTGATAATTTACTTGCCATGGATGTCAATCGTAGTTCTATGTGATGTCTGATTTTTGTTCAGGTGTTGTGCATCTGCAGGTCCTATTCACTTCTACTGGAGTTTTAAATACACAACACCTTAGAAAATGAAAGCAATAATTGCACACTATGTACCTGATTTTCAAAGTCTTCTTAATTTATACATTGCATAGAATTCTTCAGCAACATAAATTCTTTTCCCTTTAACTTTCTGGACATCTTCAGTGATGTCAGGAGCTCATCCTCTAGAACAGAGGTTTTCACACTGTGGGGCGGCCCCCTGGGGGCACAGAGGAACGTTTGGGGGAGGGGGGTGAGTGGCAGGACCCAGGCCAGCCCTGCACGGCATGGCTTGGGGAGGAAGCACCGCCTCTACCTCCTGACTAACCTCAGTGAGCTATCCAGGCTTGCATTTGTCTTTTTTTGTCTGAGTTGAGGGGGTGCAACCAAAAATTGAAACTCAAAGTGGGGGGTTCAAAAAGTTTGAAAACTGCTGTCCCAGAAGGTATAGATTTAGGAGTTTTGGGTGGACTACCATGATAAGGGCTTACTGTCTAAAACAGCAGTGCTCAACATGATAGGCAAGAGCCCATTTGTCCTCAGAGAACCACAACCATTCAAATTATTTAGAACAGAAATGAGTAAATCCATTTACACAGTTGCTTCCATTATAGCAACTTTCTGAAGACTAAAGCCTCAAAACAGAAGACTTTATTTAGCTACCAGTGTAATATAATGTAGCTTTAACTCCTTGGTCAATAGGGAACAAATCTGGGTGTGTGCACACATCTCTGCATATATAGATTTTTTTTTAATCAGCCATTTTCCTAGGTGTCATTACTGATCAATGTTAGAACATTAACAGAGTCTCACTCAAACGTAACAGAAGAGCCATATGTCAGATTGAAGGACTGTAATTTGAGTATCCGTAGACTACTTTAAAAATTCAGCTTTTAATTCAATAAACAATTATGTCAATACATAAAAACTGCTATGCTAGACCAGATGATTGGCCCTACTCAAGAAAATTTCATTCTTCAAATACATTCAACATCGCAGTTTTTACTCAAGCAGAGTCCCAGAGGTCCCCTGGCCAGTTGTGTAATATTAAGGGTAATATGTTATGTAACGCAGTAAGATAAAAACTGATACAAGAAAACAATCCCACTGGGTTTAAACACCTTACTTATAGGGCAGCCTATTATCAGTCAGTTAGACAGAAATACTGAGAAACATACATAAAACAATGAAACTGTACTCTTTGATCTCTTAACTCTTGCACAAGAAATTGGGCAGTGCAGAGAGAAAGGGAGAGGTTTCAGAGACTGTACTGCTACAAAAAAAGGTTAATAATCTCCCACACTTAAATACTATCAATTATTAATTTTTCTTCCTTTGTGTATTTTAATATTTTTTGGCACAAGACCACATATTTAATTATACTGAGCCACCAGATATACAAAGAACATTGTCACAATGAAAATACACCTGAGTTACACTTAATATAATGCAAAATAAAACATTCCAGGACTTCATAAAAAATAATTTCAGTGTTACAATACAAATCTGGAAAACATGCCAAATGGGTCAGTAAGGAAAAAGCTATTTAATCCTGTTGATAGCAAAAACTCAAAATACAAGTGATTATTTACAGTAGAAACCACTAAAGGTCAGTACTTAACTTTTGCCAGAGTTACTTCAGATCTCTCAGATTCTTCACATGGGTTGGGGAGAGAATATTATGATTGTGGTACAGGCTCTTATAATGGCAACCACATTAGGGCATATGGTTAATAATTAAAATTATAATGTGCAGAAAGACTTGGCAAAAGGAGTAAAGAGAATTTGCTGATTTATGCAGAGTCTTGAGACAACTCAGTGCTCTCCACTGAGTGAGAAACTGCCAAGTCCAAAGAATTTAGCAGAATGCAGTACATGTTTTCAGAAAGGCAATTCACCAGGATCTGGGCCTAATTGTAATTTTGTTAGCTTCAGCAGACCAAAATCTGGCTAATTATAAATACTGTGGCCAACTAAATTCAGTATGATAATGTGGAAACTGCCAAATTCTACTTAAACCCCAACAATCTCACTCTCAGTGGGTTTGCACACCTCTTAGGAAGAGCAAAATTTAGTCCATTCTTTGTAATCCAATACAAGGCATAAGAGGAGCTGTGCAGTGACACATCTCTAAGATAATTCTGCAAAAGACTGAATTTTAAACTAATTAAGATTTGTAACAATATGCTAAGAATATATTTAAATTATTGTTGTTAACCAAATGATTTGCCCTGACCAAGGGAAGCAACCATAGACTCCCTTTGCTGAACTTACATAGCTTTAATGAAGGGATGCCAACATCACAAAGAATTCAGAAGAACACAGGATGTTCCATACCAGGACACACCATTGTCCCTGTGTATCATTCAACCTCAATAACATCTTTCACATGCCTTTTCAAAACTCTCCCCCTTTGGACAGTGCTTACTGTGCTAACCTCCATCCCGGTCTCAGTTCTGGATCCGATCCTCAAATATATTGAGTTAACATAACAAAAGGATTGGGAAAAGGTTGAGGGAAATAAGATGTGTATTTAATAGTCCTACCTCATCTTTCACTTTTTTAACTCATATTCAAACATGAAGCATTCCCCGTTCCATATATTGTCATCCTTTGTAAGTCTAATTTAAACTTTAAAAATCAGTGGGCATTAGGTACCTAAATACCTTTGCGTATCTAGGCCTACATAGCTTGGGGCAGGGATCTATGTTCTTGTAAAGCTCTATGAATATATTTCATGCTGTCTAGGGAAACAATAATAATCTTGTCCTGTACCCTGACTCCAGCAGTTACCAATACCTCTATTTTTAGAGGAAGGTAGTAAGTAACCTGGCCAATTGAGTAAACTGTATAGAGAAGGAGGGAAGATTTCTTGCTAATCCCAGAGAATTAGTTTCTGTTGTGAAGCATAAGGAAAATACCTTTTCATTTTTTTGATCTTGTTCTGCAACTATCAATAATACTCCTACTCATACAAGTGCCTAAAATTCTCTAAGCTATTAGCTTTACGAGTGGTATATTGCAGCAGGTCACTCCACAGATTAAAGATGATGTGACAGGGAAAGCTGAGCAGAAGTTAATAACCTGATTTCCAAAGGGGCTGACACCTACCACACCTATTGGCTTGGGGGCTTTTAAAGGATAGCTATTTACTCACTCTTCTCCTCAAGTTCCCATTTCCATCTGACTGTAACAGACATTACTCCAATGTTTGCAATCTCTCATCAACCAATTACTTATTTCTCCCCGCAATGTGTTTTTTTTAAAACTACTGAGCCTCTAACTATTGCCAGATACAAACACTGTCAGGAAGGAAAGAAGAGAGACTGTAGGACTTCATAATGTGGTTCAGTTTCTTTCTGTGAGATACTATCCTGAGGCCAAGGCTTAACATTAACCTAGAAAATGGACAATCAAAGTCCTGGGGCTTAGTATCAAGTTCAGCTGAAGTTCCTGCACCTTGATCGTTTTTATTTCAGAGTAAGGGAGAATGTTTTTCTACACTTCAGAAATCCAAAAGTGAAATTCTAAGGTCTATGTGAAAGATAGATTAGATGATCATGATGATGCCTTCTGGCATTTAAAATCTATAAAAGTAATATACACAGCCAGCTCTTGTTTGGTAAGGTAAATTGAGGTAAGAATGATCAGACAAACATAAGGACTTCAGGTGAGGGCTAAGGAGAAGACAAAGACAATCTCAAAATGAGCCTAGGTTGCAAAATTAAGATCGGGATCCAGATTTCAACCTCTGTGCTGTCTTTTCTACATTGTGTGCCCTCTCCTGCCTCGAAAGATCATTTTAGTGGGGTTTTGTCATAAATATAAAGGGAAGGGTAAACCCCTTTGAAATCCCTCCTGGCCAGGGGAAAGCTCCTCTCACCTGTAAAGGGTTAAGAAGCTAAAGGTAACCTCGCTGGCACCTGACCAAAATGACCAATGAGGAGACAAGATACTTTCAAAAGCTGGGAGGAGGGAGAGAAACAAAGGGTCTGTGTCTGTCTGTATGCTGCGCTTGCCAGGGACAGAACAGGAATGGAGTCTTAGAACTTTTAGTAAGTAATCTAGCTAGGTATGTGTTAGATTATGATTTCTTTAAATGGCTGAGAAAAGAATTGTGCTGAATAGAATAACTATTTCTGTCTGTGTATCTTTTTTGTAACTTAAGGTTTTGCCTAGAGGGGTTCTCTATGTTTTTGAATCTAATTACCCTGTAAGATATATACCATCCTGATTTTACAGGGGGGATTTCTTTATTTCTATTTACTTCTATTTTTTATTAAAAGTCTTCTTGTAAAACACTGAATGCTTTTTCATTGTTCTCAGATCCAAGGGTTTGGGTTTGTGGTCACCTATGCAAATTGGTGAGGCTTTTTATCCAACATTTCCCAGGAAAGGGGGGGTGCAAGTATTGGGAGGATTGTTCATTGTTCTTAAGATCCAAGGGTCTGGGTCTGTAGTCACCTAGGCAAATTGGTGAGGCTTTTTACCAAACCTTGTCCAGGAAGTGGGGTGCAAGGTTTTGGGAAGTATTTTGGGGGGAAGGACGCGTCCAAACAGCTCTTCCCCAGTAACCAGTATTAGTTTGGTGGTGGTAGCGGCCAGTCTAAGGATAACGGGGGTAATATTTTGTACCTTGGGGAAGTTTTGACCTAAGCTGGTAAAGATAAGCTTAGGAGGTTTTTCATGCAGGTCCCCACATCTGTACCCTAGAGTTCAGAGTGGGGGAGGAACCTTGACATGGTGGCACAATGGTGGGATTAACCTGAAATCATTTTGAGATCCAGTTGAGATTTTTTGAACTAGAAATACAGATTTTAAAAAGGAATTTTTAGGAAGTCCAGAAGCAGCTTTGAAACTGAAAGCAGCTTGGTTTCTCTCTGCTTTGTGGCCAAGCAGAGACAAAAGGGGATTATCTTGTGAATTGCAGGTTTTCTTTGCCTGGAGGCAGGGTACTTAACTCCTGCAGGGAAATTCAGTCTTCCAACCCAGAGGTTTTTTTTTCTTTTCTTCCTAAAAGTAAATAGGGGGTGTGTGCTCTACCCATTTGCCTGGAGACAAAAGTGGCAGGGTTTTTTTAGGATTTTGATTTTTTTTTTTGTTTTACAAGGAGCACAGGTTTGAAAAGAAATTTTTTTTCTTCTTTGGGCTGGGTAAGCAGGTTTCCAAGTAGTTGGAGGTTTTTTGCTTTAAGTTGGGCCCAGAGCAGAGACAAGGGAATTGTCTTTTTCTGTAGGCTGACAATCACTATCAGAGAATAGGTATTCTATTCCAGCACAGCAAAATTTTACAGCCAAGTTTTGTTTGTTTGTTTCTAAACCTCGGGTGTAAAGTTAGTTAAAAACAGAGAGGTTAGAATGGCCAAATCCTCAGCTCGACTACAGCTGGAATTAGCCAAATTTCAGGCTGAGGAAAAACAAAGGGAACATGAAAGACAGATAGAACTCATGCAGCTGAAGAAGGAACAAGAAAGGGAGGCAGAACAACACCAAGAGGCTGCCCACAAGAGGGAAATGGAGGCAAGGAAGCATGTGGAGGAGGAGAGGGAAAAAGAGAGGAAGCATGTGGAGGAGGAGAAGGAAAAAGAGAGGAAGCATGTGGAGGAGATGGAGAGGATAAAGGCCCAGCAGAATATACCAACAAACCCTAGCAATCCTTCTCCAGGTACCACTTCCCATCCCAGAAAGTTCCCCACCTACAAGGCAGGTGATGATACTGAGGCCTTCTTAGAAAACTTCGAAAGGGCCTGCCTTGGGTACAACATCTCTACTGACCAATACATGGTAGAGCTGAGGCCGCAGCTCAGTGGACCCTTAGCTGAGGTGGCAGCTGAAATGCCTAAAGAACACATGAACAAGTATGAACTGTTTAAATCCAAGGCGAGAGTCAGAATGGGGATAACACCCGAGCAGTCTCGTCAGAGGTTCAGAGCCCTAAGGTGGAAACCAGACATGTCATTTACCCGACATGCCTACCACATTGTAAAACATTGGGATGCCTGGATATCAGGAGCAAGTGTTGAATCTCCAGTAAATTTGCCCTTCCTAATGCAAATGGAACAATTCTTAGAGGGTGTTCCTGAGGAAATAGAAAGATACATCCTAGATGGGAAACCCAAAACTGTAATTGAGGCAGGAGAGATTGGAGCCAGATGGGTGGAGGTGGCAGAGAAGAAGAAAACTGGTCGCAGTTGGAGCGGAGACCAGAAGGGACCACCCCAGACCACACCCTATTACCGGGGGCCGCCCAAAGCCCCACCTACCTCCCAAAGAACCCTCCAGACCCCTTATCGTCCCACCACCCCGTTCTCCAGCAACCCTCCTCGCCCCAGTGACCCGTCAGCTGGACGATGTTTTAAGTGTAACGAGCTGGGGCATGTAAAGGCCAACTGCCCCAAGAACCCCAACAGATTACAGTTCATTGCACCGGAATCACACCAGAGGTCCACAGGCCCAGATACCTCCCAGATACCCTTGGAGCGGAGGGAAACTGTGAGTGTGGGCGGGAAGAAGGTCACCGCGTGGAGGGACACCGGAGCACAAGTGTCAGCTATCCATGCTTCCTTAGTGGACCCCAATTTAATCAACCCAGAGATCCAAGTGACGATTCAACCCTTCAAGTCCAACTCTTTCAATTTGCCTACAGCCAAGTTGCCTGTCCAGTACAAGGGCTGGTCAGGAATGTGGACTTTTGCAGTCTATGATGATTATCCCATCCCCATGCTGTTGGGGGAAGACTTGGCCAATCATGTGAAGCAGGCCAAGAGGGTGGGAATGGTCACCCGCAACCAGGCTAAACAAGCCGTGAGGCCTAGCTCTGTTCCGGAAACTTCTATCAGGACCCAGTCAGAGGTGATGGACCTGGACCCCAGGCCAATGTCTGCAACAGCAGTAGTGGATCCAGTCCCAGAGACCCAGACGGAACCAGTCCCAGAACCGGAACCAGCCGAACAACCAACACCAGACCCCGTGTCAGCACTGAATCCAGTACTTGCAACCTCAACACCAGAGGGCCCCACCGAACCTGAACTGGCAGAGGCCGATAACCCTACACAAGAGGCTCAGCCGGAGCCTGAATCCCAACATAGTACACCAGCGGAGAGCGGTTCACAGTCAACAGAAACAGCTCCATCCCCTATATCGCTTCCAGAGGGACCAAGCCTAGGTCCACAATCCCATGAGGAACTGATGTCTCCAGCATCAAGGGAACAGTTCCAGACCGAACAGGAAGCAGATGAAAGCCTCCAGAGAGCTTGGACGGCGGCACGGAGCAACCCACCGCCTCTCAGCTCTTCTAATCGATCCAGGTTTGTTGTAGAAAGAGGACTTTTATACAAGGAAACTCTTTCTGGGGGACACCAGGAAGACTGGCATCCTCAGAGACAGTTGGTAGTTCCAACTAAATACCGGGCCAAGCTCTTGAGCTTAGCCCATGATCACCCTAGTGGCCATGCTGGGGTGAACAGGACCAAAGACCGTTTGGGGGGGTCATTCCACTGGGAGGGAATGGGCAAGGATGTTTCTACCTATGTCCAGTCTTGTGAGGTGTGCCAAAGAGTGGGAAAACCCCAAGACCAGGTCAAAGCTCCTCTCCAGCCACTCCCCATCATTGAAGTTCCATTTCAGCGAGTAGCTGTGGATATTCTGGGTCCTTTTCCGAAAAAGACACCCAGAGGAAAGCAGTACATACTGACTTTCATGGATTTTGCCACCCGATGGCCGGAAGCAGTAGCTCTAAGCAACACCAGGGCTAAAAGTGTGTGCCAGGCACTAGCAGACATTTTTGCCAGGGTAGGTTGGCCCTCCGACATCCTCACAGATGCAGGGACTAATTTCCTGGCAGGAACTATGAAAAACCTTTGGGAAGCTCATGGGGTAAATCACTTGGTTGCCACTCCTTACCATCATCAAACAAATGGCATGGTGGAGAAGTTTAATGGAACTTTGGGGGCCATGATACGTAAATTCGTAAATGAGCACTCCAATGATTGGGACCTAGTATTGCAGCAGTTGCTCTTTGCCTACAGAGCTGTACCACATCCCAGTTTAGGGTTTTCCCCATTTGAACTTGTATATGGCCGTGAGGTTAAGGGGCCATTGCAGTTGGTGAAGCAGCAATGGGAGGGATTTACACCTTCTCCAGGAACTAACATTCTGGACTTTGTAACCAACCTACAAACCACCCTCCGAACCTCTTTAGCCCTTGCTAGAGAAAACTTACAGGATGCTCAAAAAGAGCAAAAAGCCTGGTATGATAAACATGCCAGAGAGCGTTCCTTCAAAGTAGGAGACCAGGTCATGGTCTTAAAGGCGCTCCAGGCCCATAAAATGGAAGCATCGTGGGAAGGGCCATTCGTGGTCCAGGAGCGCCTGGGAGCTGTTAATTATCTCATAGCATTCCCCACCTCCAACCGAAAGCCTAAGGTGTATCATATTAATTCTCTAAAGCCCTTTTATTCCAGAGAATTAAAGGTTTGTCAGTTTACAGCCCAGGGAGGAGACGACGCTGAGTGGCCTGAAGGTGTCTACTACGAAGGGAAATGTGCTGGTGGTGTGGAAGAGGTGAACCTCTCCATGACCCTTGGGCGTATGCAGCGACAGCAGATCCAGGAGCTGTGCACTAGCTACGCGCCAACGTTCTCAGCCACCCCAGGACTGACTGAACGGGCATACCACTCCATTGACACAGGTAATGCTCACCCAATTAGGGTCCAACCTTACTGGGTGTCTCCTCAAGCTAAAACTGCTATAGAACGGGAGATCCAGGATATGTTACAGATGGGTGTAATCCGCCCCTCTGAAAGTGCATGGGCATCTCCAGTGGTTCTAGTTCCCAAACCAGATGGGGAAATACGTTTTTGCGTGGACTACCGTAAGCTAAATGCTGTAACTCGCCCAGACAACTATCCAATGCCACGCACTGATGAACTATTAGAGAAACTGGGACGGGCCCAGTTCATCTCTACCTTGGACTTAACCAAGGGGTACTGGCAGGTACCGCTAGATGAATCTGCCAAGGAAAGGTCAGCCTTCATCACACATCTCGGGCTGTATGAATTTAATGTACTCCCTTTCGGGCTGCGAAATGCACCCGCCACTTTCCAAAGACTTGTAGATGGTCTCCTAGCGGGATTAGGAGAATATGCAGTCGCCTACCTTGACGATGTGGCCATATTTTCGGATTCCTGGGCAGACCACCTGGAACATCTACAAAAAGTCCTTGAGCGCATAAGGGAGGCAGGACTAACTGTTAAGGCTAAGAAGTGTCAAATAGGCCTAAACAGAGTGACTTACCTTGGACACCAGGTGGGTCAAGGAACTATCAGCCCCCTACAGGCCAAAGTGGATGCTATCCAAAAGTGGCCTGTCCCAAAGTCAAAGAAACAGGTTCAATCCTTCTTAGGCTTGGCCGGTTATTACAGACGATTTGTACCGCACTACAGCCAAATCGCTGCCCCACTGACAGACCTAACCAAAAAGAAACAGCCAAATGCTGTTCAGTGGACCGGAAAGTGTCAGAAGGCCTTTAACAAGCTTAAAGCGACACTCATGTCTGACCCTGTACTAAGGGCCCCAGACTTTGACAAACCGTTCCTAGTAACCACAGATGCATCCGAGCGTGGTGTGGGAGCAGTTTTAATGCAGAAAGGACCTGATCAAGAATTCCACCCTGTAGTGTTTCTCAGCAAAAAACTGTCTGAGAGGGAAAGCAACTGGTCAGTCACTGAAAAAGAATGTTATGCCATTGTCTACGCTCTGGAAAAGCTACGCCCATATGTTTGGGGACGGCGTTTCCACCTGCAAACCGACCATGCTGCACTAAAGTGGCTTCACACCGTCAAAGAAACTAACAAAAAACTTCTTCGGTGGAGTTTAGCTCTCCAAGATTTTGATTTCGACATCCAACACATCTCAGGAGCTTCTAACAAAGTGGCTGATGCACTCTCCCGTGAAAGTTTCCCAGAATCAACTGGTTAAAATCGTCCTTGAGATGTGGAAAATATTGTTAGTCTTTATGTACTTGGTAGTATATTTAGAGATGCATGTGTCTTATTAACTCTGTTTTCCTAGAGCTCCAGGAAGAAATCCCAGCCAGTGTTTCACCCTAGCTGAGATTTGGGGGGCGTGTCATAAATATAAAGGGAAGGGTAAACCCCTTTGAAATCCCTCCTGGCCAGGGGAAAGCTCCTCTCACCTGTAAAGGGTTAAGAAGCTAAAGGTAACCTCGCTGGCACCTGACCAAAATGACCAATGAGGAGACAAGATACTTTCAAAAGCTGGGAGGAGGGAGAGAAACAAAGGGTCTGTGTCTGTCTGTATGCTGCGCTTGCCAGGGACAGAACAGGAATGGAGTCTTAGAACTTTTAGTAAGTAATCTAGCTAGGTATGTGTTAGATTATGATTTCTTTAAATGGCTGAGAAAAGAATTGTGCTGAATAGAATAACTATTTCTGTCTGTGTATCTTTTTTGTAACTTAAGGTTTTGCCTAGAGGGGTTCTCTATGTTTTTGAATCTAATTACCCTGTAAGATATATACCATCCTGATTTTACAGGGGGGATTTCTTTATTTCTATTTACTTCTATTTTTTATTAAAAGTCTTCTTGTAAAACACTGAATGCTTTTTCATTGTTCTCAGATCCAAGGGTTTGGGTTTGTGGTCACCTATGCAAATTGGTGAGGCTTTTTATCCAACATTTCCCAGGAAAGGGGGGGTGCAAGTGTTGGGAGGATTGTTCATTGTTCTTAAGATCCAAGGGTCTGGGTCTGTAGTCACCTAGGCAAATTGGTGAGGCTTTTTACCAAACCTTGTCCAGGAAGTGGGGTGCAAGGTTTTGGGAAGTATTTTGGGGGGAAGGACGCGTCCAAACAGCTCTTCCCCAGTAACCAGTATTAGTTTGGTGGTGGTAGCGGCCAGTCTAAGGATAACGGGGGTAATATTTTGTACCTTGGGGAAGTTTTGACCTAAGCTGGTAAAGATAAGCTTAGGAGGTTTTTCATGCAGGTCCCCACATCTGTACCCTAGAGTTCAGAGTGGGGGAGGAACCTTGACAGGTTTCATGGCTGAGATTTTGGTTCAGCCCATTACAGAAGGGGGCTCAGACACTAAAGTCCAAACTGGAGCCTGACTGAGGTTTTGAATCTCCTCAAAGTTTAGGGGGGTTGGATTCAATCTTTTGTTTCAGGACCATTTCTCATTAAAGCAGTCCAAGCATGTAAAGTTTTAACTGGTCAGCCTTCCTTTGAAAGTTTGCATTTAGGTTCATTGTTTAGCTCAGCTGACCTTTCAGGACAAGGTTTTCTGACTAATATAAAGCAGGAAACAGGATTTGTGGCCAGCACATATTCATCAATTAATCTTTCTTCACTCAGTGATTTTGTTTTTGTCTACAGCACAGGGCTTAAAACAGGCAAATGGAAAAGTCTATGACCATCAAGGAAGAGGTTTCAGAGTAGCAGCAGCAATGCCCCTCTGCCACGTACATCGGCCAAACTGGACAGTCTCTACGTAAAAGAATAAATGGACACAAATCAGACGTCAAGAATGATAACATTCAAAAACCAGTTGGAGAACACTTCAATCTCTTTGGTCACTCGATTACAGACCTAAGTGTGGCAATTCTTCAATAAAAAAACTTCAAACACAGACTCCAACGAGAGACTGCTGAATTGGAATTAATTTGCAAACTGGATACAAATAACTTAGGCTTGAATAAAGACTGGGAGTGGATGGGTCATTACACAAAGTAAAACTATTTCCCCATGTTTATTCCGCCCTCCCCCGCCCCGCCCCCTCTCCCCCCCACTGTTCCTCACACGTTCTTGTCAACTGCTGGAAATGGCCCACCTTGGTTATCACTACAAAAGGTCCCCCAGCCCCGCTCTCCTGCTGATAATAGCTTACCTTACCTGATCACTCTCGTTACAGTGTGTCTGGTAACACCCATTGTTTCATGTTCTCTGTGTATATAAATCTCCCCACTGTATTTTCTACTGAATGCATCCGATGAAGTGAGCTGTAGCTCACTGTCAAGGTTCCTCCCCCACTCTGAACTCTAGGGTACAGATGTGGGGACCTGCATGAAAAACCTCCTAAGCTTATCTTTACCAGCTTAGGTCAAAACTTCCCCAAGGTACAAAATATTCCACCCGTTGTCCTTGGACTGGCCGCTACCACCACCAAACTAATACTGGTTACTGGGGAAGAGCTGTTTGGATGCGTCTTTCCCCCAAAAATACTTCCCAAAACCCTGCACCCCACTTCCTGGACAAGGTTTGGTAAAAAGCCTCACCAATTTGCCTAGGTGACTACAGACCCAGACCCTTGGATCTTAAGAACAATGAACAATCCTCCCAACACTTGCACCCCCCCTTTCCTGGGAAATGTTGGATAAAAAGCCTCACCAATTTGCATAGGTGACCACAGACCCAAACCCTTGGATCTGAGAACAATGAAAAAGCATTCAGTGTTTTACAAGAAGACTTTTAATAAAAAATAGAAGTAAATAGAAATAAAGAAATCCCCCCTGTAAAATCAGGATGGTATATATCTTACAGGGTAATTAGATTCAAAAACATAGAGAACCCCTCTAGGCAAAACCTTAAGTTACAAAAAAGATACACAGACAGAAATAGTTATTCTATTCAGCACAATTCTTTTCTCAGCCATGTAAAGAAATCATAATCTAACACATACCTAGCTAGATTACTTACTAAAAGTTCTAAGACTCCATTCCTGGTCTATCCCCGACAAAGACAGACTATAGACAGACACACAGACCCTTTGTTTCTCTCCCTCCTCCCAGCTTTTGAAAGTATCTTGTCTCCTCATTGGTCATTTTGGTCAGGTGCCAGTGAGGTTACCTTTAGCTTCTTAACCCTTTACAGGTGAGAGGAGCTTTCCCCTGGCCAGGAGGGATTTCAAAGGGGTTTACCCTTCCCTTTATATTTATGACACTCACGAAAGCTTCTGCTCAAATAAATTGGTTAGTCTCTAAGGTGCCACAAGTCCTCCTTTTCCATCAAGGAAGAGTTTCTCTTTCACCAAGCAGCAATTGGTGGTCTTCCCCTGTCCTGTATTTCTGATAAGGCAGCAATTACAGTACTACTGGTGCTGAACTGTGGTTCGTGCTGTACTACCAGCACTGAATTGTAACAATTACTGTCCTACAATGGCTTCATAGCACTCTGTCCCCAGGTCCCAATGGGACCTGAAGAATTCACAATTGCAGGTGGCTTTGATTCAGTGTTGTACTGTAGTGGATTTTTAAAGGACTGAATAGTTTTGACCAACAGTGTTTCTAATACATACTAAAATAAAGGTAATCAAATCTTGTGCTTCAGTGAGTTAGCCAGCATTAGATTAGCACATGAAAGCATCCTGGGCAATATCTGTCCAGCAGTGTATAAACTGAGGAATTTACAGGGAGGGAGGAAGAAAATAAAGCCCTGGGAAAGGGACTGAGAATATTTTCCCCATGACTCCTTTGCCAAAGTTTTATGAAGACATGTCCCATTTGCTGCAATCTGGCGTATTAGGAGGGCAAAAAAAATTGCTTATCATAACCACCCCATGACTCTAATGACTCTCACGGAACTACTGCCAGATGCCAGACTGCCCAGCATGGAAATTATCTACAATTTTCCATATTGGAGATTTTCAGAGAAATAATCAGATCTTCAGATATCAGTGTTAGAAAAGAGATTTTAAATGCAAGAGGAAGTTTTGATATTATTGAAACTTTTATTAAAAGGGGTAACAGGTTGGTTAAAACATCACAGTATTGTGTAAGACTATCAGGTATGCTTTTCTGTCCCTTCCTTCCCATGAGGAAATTGTTTAAACTTTCTATTTAAACAAACTTTCAAATTTCTCTATCTTACTATAATTTTCTTTTGGAAGTGCTTTTCCTGCTAAAATGCCTCGATTGTATCAGATTATTTTATATATTCTGTTTTACAAAATACTGTAAAGTGCTCTGATACTTATGAAAGAATGCTACAAGAGTCAGAGTATCAAGTAGCCTACATTTTGCCTTCAAATCCTCACCATCTGACATGCTCTAACACCTTAAGATCAAACATACATTGTTTAATGGACATCTTAGGTAATGAACACTAGAAATTGTGTGAGTTTTAATACAGCTTAATAATGGGAAAAAAGCCAATTAAGTCTTCATGAAAGTCTTTCCCCTGTAGTTCAGTCTGTCATCAGCAACCTCTTTGCAAAATGAATGTGCTTTCAACTCCAAGGAGACAAAATGCACTGAAACGTCCAAAAAGTAAAACAGATTATGGCTGGAGCCAAATAATCTCAGAGGGACCAATGTATTTTTGATATTAGTAATTTTTGCTTCTGAAATTTTACACAAAATGTTTATACCCATGGAAGCATTTGTCTATTTGACCACAGGCTAACATTACTCTACCTATAATCAGTAGTTTGCTTGACAGTAGTTAAGCCATCTAGAGCTGTAATTTTGTCAAGCCTCCAAGTAAAATAGATCAGGCTCAGTCAGAACTTGGATGTGAAACTTGCATGAAAAGATCATCTAGCAGTGAGGGTGATTCAACAGATGGCCCTTTTCTGAGTCAGTATGGAATTGATCTCTCTCCTTGGCATTAGTGGTCACTGTGCTGGTGGAGGTACTCTTCTATATAAAACATAACAGCAAATTCCTGACACTTTCTGATGAGGTCATTTTATTTTTAAGAAGAAGATTAGGCAGTTAACTCGAGTGTCCTCCTGGCCATATTCCAATTTGGGTTATTATATTTTGTCTTCCTAAAATTCTCCCATTAGTTTCAATGGATTATGGCCTTTCTCTTCAGTGCTTGTCCCAAACTGTTCTCTTCCTTAGTGTGTGTTACCTGCGGTTTCACCCCAGAGGTAACTGCATTTCAGTGGTGAGTGAAATGAGACCTTTGGTATACTGTTTAGTTTGTAAAGTGTTCTTTACTATTTATAATAAAAGATGCTATAGATATTCAATAAGAAATGCACCGCATTTCATGACCTCCACATTTATTTATTAGATTTTTTTTAAGACGTTCAAATGAATGGTGAGTGTGATGGGGTATACAATGAGCTGGAAGGGGTTAAAAGACAGTGCTGGGCCCAGGTAGAGAGAGAAAAGCAGTAGTAGGAAGTGACCCAGGGAGGATAACTTAGAGGGCACCTTTGGGGGCCAGACACTGTTGACCCTCCTAGGGCCCTGGGTTGGACCCCAGTGAAGTGGTTGGCCCTGGGCTCACCTACCACTGCCCCTACTACAGGAGGAACCCAAATCACCTGTCCACCTTACTGCACCGCTGACTAAAGAAGAACTAGCACTGCAAGATCTACCCACTGGAAGGAGGCAGTAGGGGGTCACCTAACCCACCAAGGAGCCTATTGCAGTAGGAAACTATAAAGATGGGAGTGTGTGTAGCTTGTTTGACAGCTATGTCCCTGAACAATTTTCACAGATATTTATTGCTCTTTTTACTGCATTATTACCTTGGCCACATCTATAAATTTTTCAAAACTCTATGGAATCTATAGTTGTGCAAGTCACTATTTACAGCCATTAAAAGGCAATGAACTGCATAACCAAAAAGAAAAATGTATTTGTTTAATGTTTTACAAACAATTTGCACAGAACAGATCAATAGTTAAAAACTGAAGAATGTTAAACCTTTACAAAATAAACTGACCTTGCTAGACATTTTGGTTTCTTCATGCACAAATGTGCAAACTTAAGATGCAAATGGCTAAGGGCTTGTCTACATTGGAGAGTTTAACTAGTTAATTTGGTATAGTCAAATCAATATAGTTACACTGGTATAGTTACCCTGTGCAGACACACTTATTCTGGTATAACCATGGCTTTATTTTGTTTGGCTTAAATCTTTTCCCAAGTGACATAAGCTAATTTAGAAAAAAGACACTCGTTCCTTTACCAGAATTAGTGTCCACGTGGGGAGTTACACTAGTATAAATCTGTTTAAATTCAGAGGGGGGTGGAGAGGTTATACAAAAAAAAGTTGCCACATTGACAAAGCCAAAGAATAAGCTATGTAATGGTGCAAGCTTGTGCTCCTGGTAATGACACCAAATTGCTGATTCTGATAAAACAAGAATCTATCCATATTTTACCCAAAACCTCAGATGGTACCTTTAAGGTTCAGGGAAATAGTAGTTACATTTTTAAAAAAATGTTTCTGCATCTCAGCACTTCTGCTGGTAGTGGAAGGACCAATACAGTGCAAAAATATTGTATTTTTAAATTAGTTGTGACCAGGGAGTACAAGAGAGTGATTAGGAGAAAACATGACTGTACTCATGAGCCCAGATCCTCCTAAATACTTAGTTGCATAACTCCCATTAGTTAAGGTCTTAACTACCTTGGAGCAGCTGGGCCATAGTGTCTAACCCACACCTGAATTAGAAGAATGACCTTCTTATAGGATAGCCACCTCGAAGGTGCCCCTGCAAGCAGCCCCTGCCTCAGTTCCCTCTTCCAGGCACTCACATTGGCCCTCTTCTCAGAACCCAATCACTTGCCCATGTTATCCATCGTATGTAACAAGGCGGCCCCACCGGGGCACCCTCCTGCAGTCAGACACAGCACAACTGGTACACCTGTCTCAGCTGCCCCTTTCTTCTGGAGACCCCAGTGACTCCACACAAGATGTCAGATTATAAATAGCCCTTTGAAGAGTGACTTTATTACAAAAGATCCCACAGCCATAAACCAGAATTCCCCAGCTCAGTCTCTCAAGTTCCAACTGTCCAACACCTCAAGTACAGTTCCAGTGTCTCTCACCATGCTCAGGCTCTCAGCTACAGCTCTAGCATCTCTCACAACCTTCCCAGTACAGATGTGGTGTCATTTACCATACCTCACCCAGCCTCTTTAATTTGTTCTAGCTCTTGCCCAGAGACACCAGCAGGCTCACCCCTCCATCATTCCTCAGCCTTCAGCCCTCTGGCTCAGAGAGTCAGCAGGCATCTCCCTCTGCTGCTGTCAGCTTTCAACCCTTTTTGGCCCTGGCTTTCTATACTGGGGAAGTTTTGTAGCTGACCCCTCGTTCCCTTGCCAACTGCCTTCTACTTTCACCAGCCTGATTTGGCTCAACTGCTCAACCAGGCAATTGTCACCTTTCCTTTCTTCATGGGCATCCCCTCCCAGAAGCTTTTAACCCAGCTCTGCTATCTACATTCAGGACTCTGTCTCTTGTCTCTCTCATTTATAATTCCCAGGGCCAGATCTGTGCTCCTTATAACACCAAACTAGAGCACACCTGAATTGGATCAGAAGAGCAGGGGCCAACTTAACATAGGGAGCCAGCTACCCTGTTATATAATACCCTGTTTGCATCTTATAAGCTAAAGAGTAACTATCAAAATCTATGTTTGGTTGGAAGGCTTGCAAAGAATATCCAGCTCCTACAGTAAGTGGTAGTGATTCAGGAAGTGGCAGTCTTCTCTCAGACATGGGGTCGAAGGGCTCCCTCCAGCAGTTTGGTCTGGGGCCCCTGCAGAGGACACCAGGGAGGGGTGGGGAGCCGGAACCAGACTCCCCAGCCCTGGGCACCTGTCAGGCTCAGCTAGATGTGAGTGGCCGGGCCCTGATGGTCGGTCTAGGTCAGGCCAGGCATCAGGTCAAGACCCCGGAGAAAAGGGCTGGAAATTTTTCTAAGTCCCCACTCGGCCACCAGGTCAACCCCAGTCTATCAAATGTCCACAGGAGGGCAGAACCCAGGCAGGCCTGGCCTGGCATGTGTGGCCGCGACTGATTCTGGGGTGGTGCCTGTTCCTGGTGGCGAGGTGCGGGGGGCCGAGCAACACCAGGTGACTCCGCCCCTGCCCCGGGAGGTGCCTCCTGCAGTTTTGGGGGCTGTGGGTCCCCCGTGGAAGAAGCTGCACACCTGCTATCCAGGCCTGCCAGTCCAGACTTCGCCTGGGTGTAAAGTATGGAGGACATCATGCTGTTTGGGATCCTGATTCCCAGTCTCTCAGGAGAATCAAAGGTTACATGGCATTTTCTGTAAGAAAAGTGATTTTTGCTTTGGAAATCCTTAGCAAATTTTTACACTTTCAGTTTGATATAGCTGTCTCCTATTCCTGTCAAACTGTATCATATTCCTGGTAGACCTGACTGAATAGTATTAATTGAACCAAGAATTAGTCTAATTTAGGTCTTTTCTGATCCCAAAATCGTTTTCTGAGATTTTCCAATTTCTGTGAATCTACATTAAGTAGTCATTGAATGATGATGGACAAATTTCAGTCAATTTTCATTGTTTATTTACTGTTTACTTTGATTTATTTCCTATTCATGATGTGACTGATGAGCATTATTTCTCTTCCCTGATTGGACAAACTTTTCTTCCTCAGGAAAAAAACAAATCACACAATTTCTAAGAAAGCCTTCCCTCAGTCAGCTGCCTCCTGCCTTCCTATTTCAGGACATCCTCAATCCCCATATCCTCCAAAAGCCATTTAAGATCTTACAACACTCTAAAGACCATGAGGTTTAAGTTATTAAATTGATTTAGGATCTTAAACCACTTGAGATCATTTGAGGAGTTTAACCAGTTAAGTCACAAAGACTCTGTGTAGAGCATCTACCTAGTCCGTTGGACTATCCTGGACCAATCTTGTAAAAAATAATTTTAAAAATTAATTCACCTTGACTTTTGGGAGGAGAATTAGGGATTTTAGGCTAACCTTTCAAATATCTTTCTCTAGTAAATATGCTTTCATGAGGAACATATTTACTAGCTCCAGATATTAGGTATTCATGTTCATCCCTCCCCAACATTTTTCAGTCCATTTTAAACCACACACTATTTCGCCACTTCCATTCAGAGACTACTCAATTGTTTAACACTCCATCACGTTATCTTGATATTCAGCCAAAGAAAAATCAGAAAAGCTCTTAAATCAAACCAATACCACTTACTCCTATAACCTCTTGACCCTAAGTCATTATTTCCCAATATTTGTGCTTGAATGAAAATTACACATACACAAGAAGTGGCATCTTCATTTACAGCAATCCCTCACTGTTTGGAGAAAAATACCAACAGAATCAAATCAACTCCAAAGTTTTCCTTTTTCTCCTCAGTATAAATTAAGAGACCAAGGGTTCAAAAAACAAAGGAAAACCAAATAACCAAGGTATAAAAAAGAACTAGCAGCAAGTGGTGGTATATCTGCCCATTTAACTCCAGCCAAAATAAATTAGGGTGACCTGACAGCAAGTGTGAAAAATCAGGGCGGGAGTGCGGGGTAATAGGAGCCTATATAAGAAAAAGACCCAAAAATAGGGACTGTCCCTATAAAATCAGGACATCTGGTCACCCTAAAATAAATGTCTTGTATTAGAGAAAGCATAGAGTCAAATAAAGTTGAAGTCTTAAATGAATCAAACTTTACCACAGAATCTTTGTGGATAGAAATTCCATGCTTAAACAATAAGAGCATAGCTGTAGAAATATACTACCGAGCACCTGACCAGGATGGTGACAGTGACTGTGAAATGCTCAGAGAGATTAGAGAAGCTACAAAGGCAGAAAATGCAATAATAATGGGGAGATTTCAACTAGTCTCATGTTGACTGGATATATGTAACTGCAGGAAGGGATGCAGAGTTAAAATTTCCACACACATTAAATGATTGCTTCTTGGAGCAGCTTGTCCTGGAACCCACTGGGGAGAGATAACTCCTGATTTATTCCTAAGTGGAACACAGGATCTTGTCCCAGGGGTGAATATAGCTGAACCTCTCGGTAATAGCAAACATAATGTAATTAAATTTAACACCATTGTAGGGGGGAAATGCCAAAGAAACCCACCACAGTAGCATTTAATTTCAAAAAGGAGACTACACAAAAATGAGAGAGCCAGTTAAATGAAAATTAAAAGGAACAGTCAAAAGGATGAAATACCTACAAACTGCACGGAGACTATTTAAAAACACCATAATAGATAGGGCCCTACCAAATTCATGGTCCATATTGGTCATAAGCTTTTAAAAATTAGAAATTTCATGATTATAGCTATTTAAATCTGAAATTTCACAGTGTTGTAATTGTAGGGATCCTGACCCAAAAGGAGTTGTGGGGGGTCACAAGGTCACAAGCTATGGTACTGCTACCCTTACTTCTGCGCTGCTGCTGGCAGCAATGCTGCCCTCAGAGCTGGGACAGCTGGGAGAGCGGTGGCTGCTGGCCAGCAGCTCAGCCCCGAAGGCAGAGGCGTCGCCAGCAGCAGCACAGAAGTGAGGATGGCCTGGTAGGATATTGCCACCCTTACTTCTGTGCTGCTGCCTGCAGAGCTGGGCCCTCAGTCAGCAGCCACCGCTCTTCAGCCCCACAGCTCTGAAGGCAGCAGCGCAGAAGTAACAGTGGCTTGGCATGGTATTGCCACCCTTACTTCTCTGCTGCTGCTGCTGCTGCTGGTGGGGCACTGCCTTTAGACCTAGGCACCTGGCCAACAATCGCTGCTCTCCAGCCCCCCAGCTCTGAAGGCAGCAGCGCAGAAGTAAGGGTGGAAATACCATAATCCCTCCCAAAATAACCTTGCGACCCTCCCTGCAACTCCCTTTTGGGTCAGGACCCCCAATTTGAGAAACGTTGGTCTCCCCTGTGAAATCTGTGTAGTATAGGGTAAAAACACACAAAAGACCACATTTCATGGTCCGTGAGACACCTTTCATGGCCATGAATTTGCTAGGACCCTAATAATAGAGGCTAAAACTAAATGTACCCTCCACATTTAAAAAAATAGTAAGAGAAGCCCCCCAAAATGCCCCCAGGGCTAAACAGCAAAGTAGAAGAGGTGGTTAGAGGAAAAAAGGAATCTTTTTAAAAGCTGGAAATCAAATCCTACTTGCAAGTCAAGTGGAGGGGCGGCACTACCTGGGCCCAGTACTGGCCTTTAACTCCTTCCATCCCAGTGTGGGGTTTGTATATTCTATCATAGGTCTATAAAATCATGAATGGTGTGAAGAAATTAAATAGGGAAAAGTTATTTACCCTTTCACATAACACAAGAACTAGGGGTCACCCGATGAGATTAACAGGCAGAAGGTTTAAAATAAACATAAATACTTCTTCACACAATGCATAGTCAAACTGTGGAACTTGTTGCCATGGGATGTTCTGAAGACCAATACTATAACTTCGTTCAAAAGAGAATTAGATAAGTTCATGGAACAGAAGTTGATCAACGGCTATTCGCTAAGATTGTCAGGGATGTAACCCAATGCTCCGGGTGTCCCTAAATCACCGACTGTCAGAAACTGGGACAGGACGAAAGGCAATGGATCACTTTATGGCCCTGTTCTGTTCACTCTGTCTGAAGCATATGACACTAGCCACTATCAGAGAAAGGATCCTGAGTTAGATGGGCCATTGGTCTGACCGAGTATGGCTGTTCTTATGTTTCAGCTGGTGATGAGGTCTTTGCCATAATGTTCTCTCAGTCATCCATCACAAACAAAATAGCTTCAGTCTCATCCTGTTGTTCTGATAAATTAATATAGCAAAATATTATTTGTGGATGCTAAAATATTAGCATTTTTCCATTTTAAAAAATCATTAACAGTAAATTCTTCTTTAAAAAAAATAAATAAAAAGAAGCACATTCTTATCAGACATAAGGGAAGGCAGGCAATCAACAAGAAATAAAAAGCTAACTCATGCTGCTTGTTCCAATCCCCATCAATGGTGAAATACTCCTAATATGACAAATTATGATTTTGAAGACAAAGAACACATCACATATGCACATTAAAAAATGAAAAAGCTACTTTCCTGCTGTGTAAAATATTCCCCAGTTCAGTAGCAGCTGGATGGCAACCTTTCTGAGAGTTTATTGACAAAAGAATAGCCCCTCGAGGGATGGACTCTCTGAAATGACTGCATAGTGCTGTCAAAAATACTATGAAATACAATCCAGATGTTAAATCTCCATTGTTGAGAGATCTTATTTAATCAGTTTCCGAATGGGGCACTTCTTGACATGGTGGGCAAGGGAACTCACTAGTGTCAAGAAGACGGCATAATTAATTGTGCTGGGTGGAACCTGCCCTTTCCATTATGTCTTTGTTGTTGTGCACTTGAGACCCTGTACTACATTCTTCTCACTGTATTTCTCCTTTTATTTCTCTCAACCATTCTGAAGCTTCCCTCCCTCTCTTAAGGACAAAAATCCTAGAAGGCTTTCACTGAGTCAGTCACCTTCACATGGAATTGTTTTTGTGCTGGTCTTAGTAGATAATAGAAGCACAGAGCTAACATTTTTTAGGTTGGATAGGTTATTTTTTATGTAAACTTTCTGGAGCATTTCTTTGTGCTCCCTGACATCAGTACAAACAGGTCTGTGTACCTGAGATCAGTGTGATATCCATATAAACTTACACAAATTTGATAACTGTATCTAAAGCACAGGCTCTGAATCATGGCATCTTCGGTCTCTGTACACTTATTCCAAGGTCAACCCTCACCGGCCCTTCACAAGTGTCATCCATCAAAACTAACAGGTTACAGATTGGATCAACGGATAAGAGGCCAGAGTGCAACATGCAGAGTAATAGCTCTCCTACATCACGGTTATAGCTTTTGACTTTGACTGTCTGGCTTGCATGATATAATAGTCTCATATGAACTATTAGACTCATTTACAGGACTTAATCATAATGAAAACTGAGTACAAAGAATGACTGAGATTTCTTCTTACCTCCCCATAAGTGATTAGTGTTTCACGTGTATATATTTCTAAATATTTATGTAGCTACACATATATTACACACACACACACAAGAAAAGCTTAGGCAAAACTTGGACACTGGATCTAAATTCTGTATCTCCTCAAAAGCCAGTAGGGATGTTTGGAACTGGGGGATCAAGTACATCTGTGATACACTTATACATTTTACAAAGGGTAAAGAGATGCAATGCAAGGAAATTACAAGAATTATAAACAGAAATTACGATGCAAGTAAAGGGCCTGATCCTGTATTTCCTACTCAAGCAAGTATCAGGGGGTAGCCGTGTTAGTCTGTATACCAATGGCTACCAGACAAAAGCCAGCAGGAGAACATTTCAATCTTCCTGGACATTCTATAACAGAGTTAAAAGTAGCTATACTTGAACAAAAAAACTTCAGAAACAGACTTCAAAGAGAAACAGCAGAACTAAAATTCATTTGCAAATTTAACACCATTAATTTGGGTTTGAATAGGGACTGGGAGTGGCTGGCTTTTTACAAAAGCAGCTTTGCCTCTCCTGGAACTGACACCTCCTCATCTATTATTGGGAGTGGCCTACATCCACCCTGATCGAATTGGCCCTGTCAACACTGGTTCTCCACTTGTGAGGTAACTCTCTTCTCTTCATGTGTCATTCTATAATGCCTGCATCTGTAGTTTTCACTCCATGCATCTGAAGAAGTGTTTTTTTACCCACAAAAGGTTATGCCCAAATAAATCTGTTAGTCTTTAAGGTGCCACCGGACTCCTTATTGTACTCAAGCAAGGTTACCATTTACTGTGATAGAGAGCAGGACTGGGACCAAACTTTATAATGACTAATTGACAAGAAAGGCAGAATACGGAAGTCAAAAAAACAAACTTTGAATGAATTCAATTTCCCCCAGGTGCTTCTGGCAATAAATCAACTGGGCTGAGTTCATCCCTTATGTAACTCCGTTGATCTCAATAGTTACATCACAGCTGAATTTGGCTTTTCATCCTAATTACAATGCTTGATACCACATATGGGAAAAAAGGCATGCAGACATATCAAATCAGATAAACCCAACTTCTTTTAGCAGTATAATCTTTCAATATATGTGTATAATTGTGTTAAATGTAACTGTTTTGTTAGTGAGGTAAAACACTGAAGTAATATGTCAGGATACCATTTATTAAACAAGTACAATCCTTATCTTTTGCCAATAGGGTGTGCATGTTGTCTGAGCACAAACGATCACAAATTTTCAGTTTGAAGCAGACTGTACAGAGCAAACTGCCACTTTTAAGCCCCGAATTTAAGATTTAAGGTATGAAATTTAGTCTTATTGAAGGATCGCTATGAATAATTAGGTGCTAACAAGTAACAAGTTAAACCTTTGTAAACATTTGAGTACCCACATATCTAAATAAATGTCACAGTTCCCTCAATAATCAAGGCCTTCAGCTTTTGAGCTACTTTTGCCCAGGGACTGCAAAATGCCAGCCAGCCACAATTTGCTATTTATACTGCAAATCTACTGATAACAATGGACTACCATCTTGTCTATAGGGATATTGTTTTAAAAACAGTTGTAAAGAAGTCATGAGGTAGTGATTACCAGGAGCAGTTGATACTATCATGTAAGTGAGATGAACAACTGGGTTCGGGGAAAAAAAGGAACACAGATAGAAATTTTTTTTATCTTCCCTTTAAATTTTCTATTCCCCTGGCTCTTAGTGCTGATATCTGTGCTCTGAATACGAGCTTTCTTCTTCAATGCACTGGTTTCTGCTTTTTTGTGATCCTGAACAAAGCTCAGAATTTACCATTTGTCACTTCATAGTTAGTTACAGAAATTATGACTATGTCAGAAGTTGAGAATTCTGATCCAGTGCAAACTCAAATAAGGGGAGACTGTGACTTTTCACTGGAAACAAGGGTGGATAAAAATCAATGATTTTTTAATCATAACAATTTGATTTTTTTTTAAATTAAATACTTTCTTTTTTAAAAATAAACCTATTTATTATCAAATTTGAAACTGACAGCCTATGTTAAGGCCTCAGTTTAATATAATCTATGAAAATCATTTAAAAGAAATAAAAAATATTCAAGCATTACATGTTACATGACAACTTACATGACAAAGTTTTAAAAGAAATTCAAACAGCTGAACTGGTGGAAGTCACTGGTTAAGCATCTGGAACCAGAGTTTGCTGAATTGCTAAACCAGTTTTGAGAGCAGTAATCTCTTTTGCAGGTGCAGAGAAAATATTTTCTTCTTTCCAGTTTATTCAGCTAGTTCAATTCAAGTTGCAGTGGGGGAGGTTTAGATTGGATATTAGGAAAAACTTTTTCACTAGGAGGGTGGTGAAGCACTGGAATGCGTTACCTAGGGAGGTGGTAGAATCTCCTTCCTTAGAGGTTTTTAAGGTCAGGCTTGACAAAGCCCTGGCTGGGATGATTTAACTGGGAATTGGTCCTGCTTCGAGCAGGAGGTTGGACTAGATGACCTTCAGGGGTCCCTTCCAACCCTGATATTCTATGATTCTATGATTCTATGACTAGTTCATTCAAAGTTAAGAAACCAACTGGGAATTAAGAGCGCAGGAAAGACAGTTTTCCTCTTCCAATCTATGAGTAAAAGCTAGTTGGGAGACCGAGGATACCATCTACTAGCTCTAAAATCTTGAAGGACCTTGGTGGCCAGAAACAATTAATTCAATTCACTAACTACAGATAAATACTTCCTCTCCTGAAGACATCATATTTTGATAAAAAAAAATATATGTCTCCAGTACATTTAAGGTAGTTTAGTTAACTAATGAAAACATTTTAAAATGCTGGTTTTGTATTTCCATCCAAACACAATTTGACAAATCACAAGTAAAAAATTAATCAAGAAAAGTATAATTTACCATTTTCTAACATAATAAAAATGTAAAAATAGAAAATCTGAATAAATATATATTAATCTATATAATTGCTTAAATAAATATATATATACACACACACACACACAGAGAGAGAGTGTATCCTCCTGGTTAACAGAATCAAGTACCAAATTTAGCGTAAAGTCAAATTTTAATTGCAAATGAACTTGTTTTAACTATTACCAACCAATGTGAATCAACTTTTCTTTAGGAAAAAAACTAAAAAGTACAAATGCAAAACAAAATTAAAACCCATGACTTAAATCAAGGTTTCCTATTTGCTGATTTAAATTGTTTTTACTTAAATAAATGCAGCCAGCTGGAAACTTATTTTTTAATATGTACCTTTGTTACCAGAGTAACAAGAAATATTGTGAAAAATGCAGCAAATTGTAAATAGACCAGTGTTTAAGCATAATACATTCTCAAGCTTTCCCAGAATGAAAATCCCACTTGAAGGTATTCTAAACTGCGTAGACATCAGTTCATTAGCTGCTGGGTAATTTATCATCTTGCTATTTCACAGCATTCTCTGGTTTCCTTCACTGCATTATTTGTAATTAACAGCTATGATGCCAAACAATGCAATTGTTTGTATAGCTTTGGTATTGCAGGCAACTAGCTTTTATATGGGAGAGGAAGCATAGTCGAGCAGCCTGCGCATAGAACTGGGAGCCAGGAATTCTTAATATAGCAGCTTTTGTTTACAGAAATATTTAGTTTGCAGCAAGCTGGGGAGTAAATCTACCCCACAATAGTCTGCTGTGAACTAAGGGTATGGTTACACTGCACACAAAAAAACCCTACCAACCTTCAGCAGCGAGTCTCAGAGCTTGGGTCTACAGACTTGTTCTAACAGAGCTTGTGCTATGGTGCTAAAAAATGCAGCTCGGGCTGGAGCTCGAGCTCTAAAACCCAGCAAAGGGGGTGGGTCTCAGAGCCTAAGCGAGAACATGTACAATGCTCGTTTTAGTGTCGTAGCAGAAGCATGAGTCTGCATGTCCAGGCTCTGAGACTTGTTGCCTTTTTTGTGTGTGTGTGTGTGTGTGTGCAATATAGATATAACCTTTCTGTCTGTGTTACCCTGCTGCTGTACAGTAACAGTTCCCCAGTGTACTTTGATCTACTCCTGTTTCGAAACAGGAGTAGACCAAAGCACACTAAGTAATTTTAGTGCTCAACAGCACAGTCCATATGGACACTTAGTGCATGGCAAACTACTGCAGGGTAGATTTACACTGCAGCTGCCAGCAAACTAAGTGTTCCCTGCAGACAAGCCATGACAGACTTAATGAGCAGTCTTGGATATACTTGCTTAGCCTCTACCCTGGTTTACTACAACTCTGTGAATTCAAATAGAATTATACCCCCTGAAATTCAGTCTGAATTTGGCCCATCTTACCTATCAAGGCAATGCAGAGGATTATGAATTACTGTTCACATAGTTTTCAAGACTTTGAAAGTTAAATATTATGAAAAATTCTAATAAGTAGGAAATATTCTAAAAAAGTTCTCTGAGCAAAAGTAATAATTTTTGGTCCTATTGATTTGTTAAAACTTTGTTCCAAGGATGAGGATCGTTATTTTCATAGCATATTGTCTGCTCAGCTCTGCAACCCCTTTGCTATCTCCTGGTAGAGTGATTGTGCCACTCCCCAGATCAGTTTCTAAGTTCAGTGTGCACATACAGACTGTGCTTTTGTCTCTTTTTTTTTTTTTTTTTTTGGCAAAGTGCCCTGAGATGTTCTGAGAATCTGAAAGAGATAGACAAAATTAGTTAAAAGAACACTTTACCCAGCTGTGCAAGTCTATTGAATGAAGCAGGTTCAAGGAGAGAAAAACATTTCGAAGGGCTTTTCTTTTATCTGATTCATGTTGGCATCTGGAATTGGCTCTCTCATTATAGAAAATATTAGAAAAACTGCAGTGAAATGTTAAACAAGGGAAAAAAGAGCCAAACTGAGACACTGTATTTACCTTCAATGGGAGTTTGCCTAAGCACAGAATGTTTATAAACAAAAGGCCATTGCTTTTCTGTGTATGAAAAACTGCAGGTTTTAACATTGTTGCCTGATAAATTGTGTGCTGGGGAAACAGGGTTTGGAATCTTCATAGCCCTGAAAGGATCTGCAAGAGACATCTGCAGGAAGTCTCTTCCTTCCCACTGCCTCTTCTCCTATCACCCCCCTTCTGACCTCCTCTCCCATACACACCTGGCTTGAAGGAGTGAGGTGATCTCTGATTGAATCAACTGCCTAGTTTACCAATCTGCTGAAATAGCAATGGAAACAAAAATTAATTGGTCTGCTTTTTAGTGCTTCTGCAGCTTTTGTGAGAGCTGCTTAGTGAAGCTTTGTATTCTTCTCACCCCACGAATGCACAGAACTATAAAGCTTTCCTATTTAATCAAGCATCAGTATGTAAATATTTGGCACCCTATTAAAAAGAGGTTATTCTACAGCCAAACATGTTGAATAATAATTGCTTCTTAAATTGTGATCTCTTACTTCAGCTTTGTTTTGTTACAATTTACTAATCTATGAAAGCTTTGTGTGGGTAACTCACGGAAGTCTATCCACATACAGGCACATTTGTGGCATTTCCTTACCCTAGGATGTGTTCTTATAAATGAACATTTTAGTCAAATATTACATTGGACATATGTGTTGTAATAATCTAAGTAAGGCTAACTGTCAATCCATGAAAATCATTTATTTCAATTAGTCTTGGACCAATAATATGGTGATTCCCTGAATCCCCATTGATTTATGGTCCTCGGCACTTTTCAGGATTGATCCTGTTGTTTGCCGGTAAAAAGTACTAATAATATTATTTTAATTAGGGAAAATGCTATTGCAGTATGCTATAATAAAGCAAAAGTATTCATGTTATCATCTGAAAACCACCACCACAATGGGCAGCCTCAGCAGAGGAAGATAAGCTACTTGCCCTGCGCATAACTGTAGTCCGTTGAGATGTGTATTGCTATGGGTGCTCCACTTCATGTGCACATGTCCTCCGTGAGTCTTTGATCAGAGATTTTCAGTAGCAGAGCCTGTTCGGCCCAGATATGCACCCTACACATCCTCATGCCCCACACTGAGGCTATAAAGGGCTGCATGGGCAAACCACCCTCAGTTCCTTCTCCAGCTCAAAGTCCCGCAGAGGAAACGCCAAAGCAGAGGGAAAGGAGTGAAGGACCCATAGGAACACACATCTTGAAGAACTTAAATTATTGAACAGAATCAGTAACCTCTCCTTCTTCTGTCCCAATGGATGCTCCACTTCAAATGACTGCTGAGCATTACCCCCAGCAAGAGGTGTGGGACGGGGGCTTCAGAGCTGAGTCCAGGGCTGTAGACAAGACTGCATTCCCAAAGGCAGCATCCGATCTGGAAGAATGGACTACTGCATAGTGTTTGGAAAAGATGTGTATTGAAGTCCCAGTTACAACCTTGCAGATCTTAGCAAAGGAAACATTCTTGGGCAGTGCAAGAGAGCTAGAGAAATGTGGATGGGCCAATACCCTCAAAAGAGGTTGTATAACAATAGATTTATAACAGGAAATGATACATACAGAAATCCATCTAGAGAGCTATGAGTGGGGACTGTGGACTCTTTAGAACTGTCAGCAGTTGACACGAACAGTTTGGAGGCTTCCTAAATGGCTTAGTCCTGCCAAGGTTAAAGGCTAATGTCTTCCTGACATCCAGTGAGTGTAAAACAGCATCCTCCTAGGTCTGGTGTTGTTTGGAGGGGGAAAAAACTGGCAGATGGATAACCTGGTTAATGTCAGGTTTTGAAACTCAGACCACACTTTAGACAGGGATTTAAGGTACAGATGTAACAAAACCTTGTCCTTGAAAAATACAGTGAAGAGTAGGCCTGCTATTAAATGCCCCTATTTCCTTGACTCTTCAGGCTGAAGTGAGGCCACTAAGAAGGTAGTCTTCCTGGATAGGAAAAGGAGGGAACAGATCAGCATCAGTTCAAAGGAAGGTCTGATAAGACACCTGAGTACTAAATTCAGATCCCAAACAAGAGTGGGTTGTTTCACCTGATGGAAAAGGTTCCTCACTGCTTTGCTACATCTCACTGTTGCGGGATGAGGGCACACTGATAAACCCTCAACTGAGGAATGAAATTCCATTATAGCTGCCAAGTGGACTCTGATAGAACTCACAGATAATCCTGTCTTTTTCAATTCCTTCCACCAAATGAGGGAGTCTCTCACTTGATGAGGGACTGAAACTTGTCTGCCTAGACTGTATTTGCTTGGTGAATAAACTATTCTGCTCCACCCCTCAAGCAATGAAGGTGTAACCTGGCATGACATATTACAAAGGTGCAAGCTCAAAGCTGCCATATGTCCCAGGAGCTGAAGGCAATTTCTCAAAGTCTGTGGGTTTATTTGCATCCTTGTGATAAAATTTGACCTGTTCGTAAACCTGACCATGGGAAGGTAGGCTCTTCACATTACAGTGTCCAGGGAAGCCCCTATGAATTCTAGTCTCTGAACAAGATCAATGTAAACTTCTAAATATTGAGCTAAAGACCTACCCTGAGAAACAGGGACAAGGCTGTCTGTATGGCTGAAAGAATCTTGTTGTAAAACCAGCTCTTCATCAGCCAGTCATCAAGGCATGAAAAAACGTATCACCTGTTGATGAGGACTACTGCCAGAACCTTCGGAAATACTCTTGGTGCAGAGGAAAGTCCAAATGGACACATTCAGTGTTGGAAATGGTCCTGACCTACCATAAAGTGAAGGCAGCTCTTGTGAGATGGATGAATCACAATATGATAATAGGTTTCAGAGTAGCAGCTGTGTTAGTCTGTATCCGCAAAAAGAACAGGAGTACTTGTGACACCTTAGAGACTAACAAATTTATTAGAGCACAAGCTTTCGTGAGCTACAGCTCACTTAATCGGATGCATAGAATGGAACATATAGTAAGATTTATATATATATATATATATATATACACACACACACACATACAGATAAGTTGGAAGTTACCATACAAACTGTGAGAGGCTAATTAGTTAAGATGAGCTATTATCAGCAGGAGAAAAAAAGTTTTGTAGTGATAATCAAGGTGGCCCATTTAGACAGTTGACAAGAAGGTGTGAGGATACTTAACTTAAGCTTTTGTGCTTTCACAAAGTTAAGTGTCTTAGATCTAAAATAGGTCTTTAATCTCCATTCTTTTCTGGAACCAGCAAATACTTGGAGTAAAAGCCCCTTCCCTCTGTGATGAGCAGGAACTGGCTCTATAGCACCTAAGCAAAGAAGGGAGTTGATTTCCTGTCTCAGCAAATTTTTGAAAAGGGATGGGAAGGGGTGTGGGGTGGGGAGATGGAGGTAAAATGGATGAAATAGCCCAATGTTATCACCTCCAAGATCCATTTGACAAATATAATCTGCTTCCATGCCACCTGAAAATGGGAGAGACGGTCACCAAAAGGAGGGAGGCAGGAAGACTGTTGTAGGGATGATTTGGACCCTCGACCACTCTGTCAAAATTGATGTTTTGATGAGTGGGTTGAGTGGTTGAATCAGGTGTAGTGGGTGGTCTCTTTCTCTAAAACCTCATTTTCTTCCGCAGGGGTTCCGGAAGTCTGATTTAGATAGTGTGACTTGGCCAGGGGCTGAGCCAAGAGGTGAGAGTCCCTGTCACCCTGTCTCAGACCAAGGCAGCTGAGAAGAAACTAAAGGTGGTTCACCCATGCAGCCCTATATAGCATCGGTGCAGGACATAAGAACATGTAGCCATATGTGAAGAAGCAGCTAAGAATTCAACAGGCCATAGTAACAGAACTTCCATTAAGCTCAAAAAAGTCTTCTAAGTCTGGATTGAGGCATGGTCTGGGGCAATGTGGGAACATTCAGCTGTGTTTTAGGCCTGTTTGTTTGTTTTTTAATGCACGTGAAGAATCCAACTCACTAGCTGATTTTTGACAAAATTTGCTGGGTGGAGGCCAAGCCTGGAAAATTTCAACCGAAAAGGAATTTGTCTGAGAAAGTTATGAATAACCGAAATGCAGATGTAGGGTCTTTATGCAGGCTAGCCTGCATTTCACTCTGATCTATAGCAGCTACTCACATTGTACCAGAACAATCAAATATATCTTTCATCCAATTATCTCTATATTTTTCACAAGCTAACTGCTTATTTTCTTTATTTTAAAAACAAAGTATTTGCTGCTCCCTTTCAAGACTTACATTTGCGATTGGTAGGCAAATATCTTTTATTGGAAATTGTGTGGAAAAATGAAACTAATAACAACTGAAACTAATCTCAGTAAGTCATTATATAACAGAATATCCCAGATGAATTACTAAACCAGTATTTGCTTTCAGAGTAGCAGCCGTGTTAGTCTGTATTCGCAAAAAGAAAAGGAGGACTTGTGGCACCTTAGAGACTAACCAATTTATTAGAGCATAAGCTTTCGTGAGCTACAGCTCACTTCCCCACCTTAGAGACTAACCAATTTATTAGAGCATAAGCTTTCGTGAGCTACAGCTCACTTCCCGCACCTTAGAGACTAACCAATTTATTAGAGCATAAGCTTTCGTGAGCTACAGCTCACGAAATACTACAAAGTATTTGCTTTGTAATTCGTTCAGTCAAAACTACATACAGATGAGGCCAGTGAGCCATTTTTAAAGAGAAACCTATCTCTGAAAGAATGTGTTCAGAAAAGACACAGATTTATTACATAGTGGATTTAACTGATAACTCCTCCACATTGTGAAAATACCTTTCAGTGCTGACTCACTGTTCTCAAGGTACTAGATTTGTTTCCATTCCACTTAGAACATAAATAATACTGGAAGAATTGATGACCGTTATGCTTTTCATTCAGAAGGTTAATTCTAAAGACTAATTTGATGCAACACTTCCAGTCTTGGCATACATTCAATCTTATACAAACTCTTATCTTTGACTTAATTTTTCTGGGCTAAATTTTGAAGTTCTTAATTAGACCTTACGAAAGGCTAGATTGTGCCATTTAAGCATAGCCCAGAGTAAGAGGGACAGTACTCTACAAGGAACACCAGGAGGCATTCTGTCAGAAAACCACACATGTGATTGCATCTGTACATGGGAAGAAATGACTGCCCTAACTTCCTTCTCACTTTTCACAGCCCTTTTTGGGGTGCTATGTGTACCAAATAAGGAAGGGGCAATCCCTGTGGTGGTCACAGTTCTACTGGATCATTACTCAAGGCACCCAAGGGGAAAGGAGAGAAAGTCCTTGCAGCTTCTGCCCACACAGTATGCACCTGACTTAGAGCCAGGAAGAATAGGGCACTCAGTATAGGCTCTAACTTTCCATACAACTTCTCCAGGTCTTGCCCACATTTAATGTGTTGCAGATGAGGGTTCTTCTTCTAGTGCGTGTTCTATTTTGCATTGTAGCTGTTGTGCCTTTTACATAATAAGCTCTTTAGGGAAGGAACTTTTGTCATTGAACAGTGCTATGTACATCCCAATCGCTATGTAAATAATAAAAGGTGACAAAAGAAATCCAGTATATATTTGAACCAAGCTGCTAACCACTGATTGAGAGCGCTCGTATTTTATAAATACCTCCTCTTAAAGTTCTACCAAGGATTCTAATTGTGTATCAGCTGCTCATAGCACCAGTTTGCGTGATGGCAGGAATCAAATCTTGCTCATCTCACATTCAAGTAGTACCATTGGAGTGAACCTTTTTAAGATGCCTATCACATTTTATATCTAAATCACAAACACTTAGTGTCTCTTTGCCATCTCTGCTGCACACATTTAAGTACTTTAAAAGACACATTCTTCTTAATTTAGAGTTTGTGAAAGGAGCCGGACTGACAGGGCTTAGTTTAAAAAAAAACACACCAAAAACACAGTTGATATAGTAACACTCTAGGAATGCAGTAGTACCGGGGCTCTGATTGCTTATCTGGCAACCGATATGTTGTTTTCCCTAAATTCACGCACTATGTTCAATACATTTCTACCTATACAAAATCCCTGCTGTTGATTCAGTTTGAGTTCTAACACAGCATCAGTGCTGCTCATGTTATTCTTGACTAATTAAATACCGCACTACCAACCCTGGAGCCTGATTTAGTGCACTGAGTTTATTAAAGTTATAAATTAATTGTAAAATAAACTGTTTAATGACAGTGACAAATGCAAAAGCCAGTGGCTATGGAGCCCCACACAAACTATGTCAGATGCTATGGGAGGATAGTGTTGGACACCCAGCACACCCCTTGATAGGAGCAGGGGCAAAAGGAGACTTATAAATGAGGGGTAAATCCCTAAGGGTATGTCTACACTACGAAATTAGGTCGAATTTACAGAAGTCGGTTTTGTAGAAAGCGTTTTTATACAGTCGATCGTGTGTGTCCCCACACAAATGTTCTAAGTGCATTTAATCAGCGGAGTGTGTCCACAGTACCAAGGCAACCGTCGACTTCCGGAGCATTGCACTGTGGGTAGCTATCCCACAGTTCCCGCAGTCTCCGCCGCTTATTTGAATTCTGGGTAGAAATCCCAATGCCTGATGGGGCAAAAACATTGTCATGGGTGGTTCTGGGTACATGTCGTCAGGCCCTCCCTCCCTCCGTGAAAGCAACGGCAGACAATCGTTTCGCGCCTTTTTTCCTGGGTTACCCGTGCAGACACCATACCACGGCAAGCATGGACCCCGCTCAGTTCACCGTATGTCTCCTGGATGCTGGCAGACGCAGTACTGCATTGCTACACAGCAGCAGCTCATTGCCTTTTGGCAGCAGACTGGTAGCCATCGTCGCCATACTCCAGGGTGCTCTTTTAGCTGACCTCGGTGAGGTCGGTCAGAGGCGCCTGGGCAGACATGGGAGTGACTCAGCCAGATCATTTCCCTTTTTAAGTTTCATCTCATGGAGATTCAGTCCCGCTGGCAGTCATACTGCACCATCTTCTGGTGAGAAGCCAGGAGATGACGATGGCCAGCAGTCATACTGCACCATCTTCTGCCAGCAAGATGTATAAAGATAGATGAAGTGGATCAAAACAAGAAATAGACCAGTTTTGTTTTATATTCATTTGTATTAATTTTCTCCCCCCTCCCTCCCTCCCTCCATGAAATCAACAGCCTGCTAAACCCAGGGTTTTGAATTCTATACTTGAGGGGGCCATTCTGTTTTTCCTTGATGCAAAGCCACCCCCTTTGTTGATTTTAATTCCCTGTAAGGCAACCCTATAAGCCATGTTGTCAATCGCCCCTCCCTCCATCGGAGCAATGGCAGACAATCGTTTTGCGCCTTTTTTCAGCGCAGACACCATAGCACTGGGAACATGGAGCCTGCTCAGATCACCCGGCAATTATGAGCACTATAAACACCAGGTGCATTATCCAGCAGGATATGCAGAACCATAACCTGCAAGAAAAGTGAAATCAGGCGAGTAGGAGGCAACTGCAGCGCAGTGACGAGAGTGATGAGGACATGGACGCAGACTTCTCTCAAAGTACAGGCCCCTACAATGTGCACATCATGTGTCAGTTGGGCAGGTTTATGGCGTGGAACACCAATTCTGGGCCCGGGAAAAAAGCACAGACTGGTGGGACCGCACAGTGTTGCAGGTCTGGGATGATTCCCAGTGGCTGCGAAACTTTCGCACGCGTAAGGGCACTTTCCTGGAACTTTGTGACTTGCTTTCCCCTGCCCTGAGGTGCAAGAATACCAAGATGAGAGCAGCCTTCACAGTTGACAAGCAAGTGGCAATAGCCCTGTGGAAGCTTGCAATGCCAGACAGCTACCAGTCAGTCGAGAATCAATTTGGAGTGGGCAAATCTACTGTGGGGGCTGTTGTGATGCAAGTAGCCAACGCACTCACTGAGCTGCTGATATCAAGGATAGTGACCCTGGGAAATGTGCAGGTCATAGTGGATGGCTTTGCTGCAATGGGATTCCCTAACTGCGGTGGGGACATAGATGGAACCCATATCCATATCTTGGCACCAGAGCTCAAAGGCAGCGAGTACATAAACAGAAAAGGGTACTTTTCAATGGTGCTGCAAGCACTGGTGGATCACAAGGGACGTTTCACCAACATCAACGTGGGATGGCCGGGAAAGGTACATGACGCTCGCATTTTCAGGAACTCTGGTCTGTTTCAACAGATGCAGGAAGGGACTTACTTTCCAGACCAAAAAATAACTGTTGGGAATGTTGAAATGCCTATAGTTATCCTTGGGGACGCAGCCTACCCCTTAATGCCATGGCTTATGAAGCCGTACACAGGAACCCTGGACAGTAGTCAGGAGCTGTTAAACTATAGGCTGAGCAAGTGCAGAATGGTGGTAGAATGTGCATTTGGGCATTTAAAAGCACGCTGGTGCAGTTTACTGAGTCTTTTAGACCTCAGCAAAACCAATATTCCAATCGCTAGTACTGCTTGCTGTGTGCTCCACAATATCTGTCAGAGTAAGGGGAAGACGTTTGTGGTGGTGGGAGGTTGAGGCAAATCACCTGGACACTGATTATGCACAGCCAGACACCAGGGCGGTTAGAAGAGCACAGGAGGGCGCGGCGTGCATCAGAGAAGCTTTGAAAACCAGTTTCAGGAATGGCCAGGCTATGGTGTGAAAGTTCTGTTTGTTTCTCCTTGATGAAACCCCTTGATGAAACCCCCTTGGTTCACTCTACTTCCCTGTAAGCTAACCACCCTCCCCTTCCCCCTTTGATCACTGCTTGCAGAGGCAATAAAGACATTGTTAAGTCACTTTCATGCATTCTTTATTTATTCATCATACAAATAGGGGGATAACTGCCAAGGTAGCCCAGGAGGGGTGGTGAAGAAGGGAAGGACAAGTCCACACTGCACTTTAAAAGTTTAAAACTTATTGAATGGTAGCCTTCTGTTGCTTGGGCAATCCTCTGAGGTGGAGTGGCTGCGTGGCCAGGGGGCCTCCCACTGTGGCATCTGGGTGTGGAGGCTATGGAACTTGGGGAGGAGGGCAGTTGGTTACACAGGGGCTGTAGTGGCGGTCTGTGGTCCTGCTGCCTTTCTTGCAGCTCAACCATATGCTGGAGCATATGAGTTTGATCCTCCAGCAGCCTGAGCATTGACTCCTGCCTTCTTTCAGCAAGCTGACGCCACCTACCATCTTCAGCCCGCCACCTGTCCTCGCTGTCATATTGTATTTCCCTGCACTCTGAGATTGTCTGCCTCCACGTATTTTGCTGTGCTCTGTCAGTGTGGGAGGACAGCATGAGGTCAGAGAACATTTCATCGCGAGTGCGTTTTTTTCGCCTTCTAATGTTCGCTAGCCTCTGGGAAGGAAAAACATATGCAGCTGATGGAGGGAAAAAAAGGGAGAGTGGTAGTTAAAAAAACACATTTTATAGAACAACGGGTACACTCTTTCATGGTAAACCTTGCTGTTAACATTACATAGCACATATGCTTTCATTACAAGGTCGCATTTTGCCTCTTATTGAGGGTATGCCGGTTTGGTGTGAGAGATCACTCACGCAGGGCCGGAGGGCAACAGAATTCGGCTTGCAGGCAGCCATGGTAAGCCACAGTCTATTGGCTTCTTTAACCTTCATAACATGTGGGAATGGTTTCAAACAGCGGCGCCCTCATTTCCCATACGAAGTAGCCATTGGGTTGGCCATTTAAAATGGACTGGCAATTTAAAATGAGTGGCTGTGGTTTCTGGGTTAACATGCAGCGGAAACCCAACTAACCCCCCCCGCCCTGCGTGCACACACACACACACACACACACAATTCTCTGGGATGATGGCTTCACCCCTCCCCCCACCAAGTGGCTAACAGCAGGGAAGATTTCTGTTCAGCCACAGGCAAACAGCCCAGCAGGAACAGGCACCTCTGAATGTCCACTTACTAAAACCACCCTATTTCAGCCAGGTGACCATGAATGATATCACTTTCCTGAGGGTAACACAGAGAGATAAAGAACGGATGTTGTTTGAATGCCAGACAACACCAGAACCATACGCTGCAATGCTTTGTTCTGAAATGATTCCCGACTACGTGCTACTGGCCTGGTGTGGTAAAGTGTCCTACCACGGAGGACGGAATAAGGCTGCCCTCCCCAGAAACCTTTTGAAAAGGCTTTGGGAGTACATCCAGGAGAGCTTTATGGAGATGTCCCTGGAGGATTTCCGCTCCATTCCCAGACATGTTAACAGACTTTTCCAGTAGCTGAACTGGCCACGAATGCCAGGGCAAATTAATCATTAAACACACTTGCTTTTAAACCATGTATAATATTTACAAAGGTACACTCACCAGAGGTCCCTTCTCCACCTTCAGGGTCTGGGGGCCTGCCTTGGATGGGTTTGGGGGGTACTGGCTCCAGGTTCAGGGTGATAAACAGATCCTGGCTGTTGGGGAAATCGGTGTCTCTGCTTCCTTGCTGTGAGCTATCTACATCATCTTCCTCGCCCCCAAAACCCGCTTCTGTGTTGCCTCCCACTCCTTGGACAGAGTCAAAGCACAGGTTGGGGTAGTGGTGGCTGCACCCCCTAGAATGGCATGCAGCTCATCATAGAAGCAGCATGTCTGGGGCTCTGAACCGGAGAGCCCGTTTGCCTCTCTGGTTTTTTGGTAGGCTTGCCTGAGCTCCTTAATTTTCACGCGGCACTGCTGCGGTGTCCTGTTGTAGCCTCTGTCCTTCAAGCCATTGGAGATTTTTTCAAATATTTTGGCATTTCGTCTTTTTGAATGGAGTTCTGCCAGCACGGATTCGTCTCCCCATACAGCAATCATATCCTGTACCTCCCATTCGGTCTATGTTGGAGCTCTTCGGCGATTCTGAGACTGCATGGTTTCCTGTCCTGATGGGCTCTGCATGGTGACCTGTGCAGGTGAGCTCGCCATGCTGGCCAAACAGGAAGTGAGATTCAAAAGTTCGCAGGCCTTTTCCTGTCTACCTGGCCAGTGCATCTGAGTTGAGAGCACTGTCCAGAGCAGTCACAACTGAGCACTCTGGGATAGCTCCCGGAGGCCAATACCATCGAATTGCGTCCACAGTACCCCAAATTCGACCTGGGAAGGCCGATTTTAGCGCTAATCCCCTCATCGGGGGTGGAGTAAAGAAATCGATTTTAAGAGCCCTTTAAGTCGAAAAAAAGGGCTTCATCGTGTGGACGGGTGCAAGGTTAAATTGAGGTGATGCTGCTAAATTCAACCTAAACTCATAGTGTAGACCAGGCCTTAGTCTTAGAACTCTCATATCTGTAACCAGAGTCTTCTCTCTTTCACTTGCCTGGCCCTTAACTCCTTTTCCCAGAGCCCTCAGATCCCCTCAATTTATTCACTAGCAGCTCTGCCTATTCTTTCTCACTCTTCGCCCAAGTGAGCATCTATGGCGTTATTTCCTTTGTAAGGTGCACAGAAGCATGATCTAGCTCTTCAGCCAGCTGGCCAACTAAAATTTTATATCACTCAAATTACCATCAAAGGTGACAAACCAGAGCACTGAAGTCTTTTATTTAGCCACAGAATAGACACAGTATGAGTGGAAGCAGTGCTCGTCCTCCCACCACCACCAAATACAGTAACTACTGCTCCAGTAACTCAACCATGATCTGAAAGGACAACATCTAGGAGTAAGACCAGTTAAGCTTTCATGCACACTAAATGTCTGTCTGGATTTTTAACACTTTGCTTCATAGGTAATATGGGGGTTTCAACTACCCTAGCATAAAATGTAACTCCTTTTTCAAATCTCCGGAACGTTCAGTTTCTATACAATTAAGACTTTATGTAGTTGCATAGGTTTATTTGTTCCTAACTGTAGTGATGGTAGGAGTCCAACTACTGTAAAATGACTGAAAACACATTGTTTTAGTACTGGCAGTGTATTTTATATTATTTATATCTCTTTCACGCTTTCTTACAGGTGGACATGTCTTTATACTATGGCTGGTGACGATCACCTCTCATAAAATTATTTTATTAGGAACAGGAGGTCCCAAACTTACTTTGTGCTGGGAAGCTCTAAACATTTAACAAGTTTATTATTTCATTCTTTAAACCCGCTCTGACTAGCTGCAAAAAACATATGGGCCACTGCTATAAGGAAGCTGTTCAAATATATTTAACAGTTTAATTTTGTATCAGTGAATCATCTGGTGCAATCACCTCATCTCATTTAGGAACAGAAGGGCTGACAAATCCACACATGTTCCACTTCTAATCAGTACTGTCCAACTAGTTTGTGAAAGGTTAAAATCAATATAAGAAAATGATTTTCTTTTCCTGGGGGTAATAGTGATTTATCAATTTAAACACAGGTGTTTTCAACTCTTCATCTAACAGATATTGTATCAAGACTCCAGAGCTCTGGGCAAAGGTAGCATTTTCTTCCCTTCAAAAAGGAAGATATTCTTTCATTATAAAGTATTCTATTATGTAAATATCTACAAAAGAAAAATATAAAAGCTAAAGAAATAGGTGGAGTGGGTGACATGTTGGAGAGAAAATGATGAAGTCTCTGCAGCTGGAATAAATATGACTAAGGGCACATCTACACTGGCAAAGTTACAGCACCAGCAGTTACAGCGCCGCTCAGAGAGCACAGAAGGAAAACCACTGTTGTGTGTTCACACTGACAGCTGCTTGCACAATAGCATGTTCACATTTGTGGCATTTGCAGACTATTTGGAGCAGTGCACTCTGGGGAGCTATCCCATAGAGCACCTCTTTCTCTTTTGCCTTTTTGTAGGAAGGTGAAGGGGGTCACGGGGCATCCTGGGTCCAGTCTCAATGCCCTGTGATACATTGCTTCGCATCCCAGCAAACCGTGTGCTTTCGTCCACATTTGGCTCCATCTTTCAACAGTTCGTGTACTGCATGCCCTGTCTCTTTCAGGCTCCAGGAATGGATCCCAAACGGTTGACCAGTATGCTGCTTGCTCTGACCAACACGTCACGAGTGGCAGTGGAGTTATTCCTTAAACTACAAAGGCAAGAGGAGTGCGACGTTGATCTCGCCGTGCGTAGTAGGTATGACACAAGATTGCTTGTGGCTTTCACGGAGGTGCTGACCACAGTAGAACACTGCTTTTGGGCAGGAAAACAAGCACTTAGTGGTGGGATCACATCGTGATGCCCATCTGGGATGACGAGCAGTAGCTGCAGAACTTTTGGATGAGGCAAGCCACATTCATAGGATTGCATGATGAGCTCACCCCAGCACTGCTGCACAAGGACATGAGAATGAGAGCTGCCCTGTCATTGGAGAAGTGTGTGGTGATTGCACTGTGGAAGCTGGCTACTCCAGACTGCAACCCATCGGTCGCTAACCAGTTTGGAGTGGGAAGGTTGACCTTTGGACTCGTGTTGATGGAAGCGTGCAGGGCCATTAATTGCATCCTGCTCCAAAAGACTGTGACTCTGAGCAACGTGCGTAACATTGTGGATGGCTTTGCACAAATGGGCTTCCCTATCTGTGGAGGGGCAATAGATGGCACGTACATTCCAATTCTGGCTCCAGACCACCTAGCCACCAAGTACATTAATCGCAAGGGGTATTTCTCAATGGTTCTCCAGACACTTGTGGATTACCGTGGACGTTTCACGGACATTAAAGCAGGCTGGTCCGGAAAGGTGCATGACACATGCATCTTTTGCAACACTGGCCTGTTCAAGTAGCTGCAAGCAGGGACTTTCTTCCTGGACCAGAAGATCACTGTAGGGGAAGTTGAAATGCCCATTGTGATCCTTGGAGACCTCGCCTACTCTTTAATGCCTTGGCTTATGAAGCCGTACATGGGGCAACTTGACTGCAGTGAGGAGCAGTTCAACAACAGGCTGAGCAAGTGCAGAATGACTGAGTGTGCATTTGGCCATTTAAAAGCCCGCTGGCGATGCCTGTATGGGAAGCTGGACATGGTCTACGACAATATTCCTATGCTTATATCCGCGTGCTGTATGCTCCATAATATTTGTGATGGGAAGGGTGAAAGCTTCACACAGGGCTGGACACTAAGTTTGAACAGCCAGAGACCAGGGCTATTACGGGGGCACAGTGCAGGGCCATAAGGATCTGGGATGCCTTGAGGCAGCAATTTGAGGCAGAAAGCCACTAATATTTGTTGCTATGCTTGGGATTGCAGTGCTTGTAATGCTAGGAAGTGATTGGTGCACAAGATGCAAGAAGGGGCCTTAACATAATTGTATGCTGCTTTGCAGTGCTTTTTTTGCTTTCACTTAATAGAATAAAGATAGCTTTCAAACAAACACAATTCTTTTATTAAAAGACAGCAACTGGAGGAGAGAGTCAAATGAAAAAATTCATCTGCAGGGAGGGGGATGGGAGAAGGGAAGGTCTCAAGAGGAGGAAGGGTCCTGGGACGGCTACAGATGTATGCATGTCCAGGGATCATAGCCAACCTTTTCCTTTGGAGTACAATGCAGCAGGTGCTGTACTTCAGCAGGCCAAACTGCGGAGGGATGGGTGTTGAGTGCAGTGGGTAGTGGGAGTCCAGAGCGCTGGATGGTGAGGAGGGAGGAATGGAATGCTGTGGGTAGAGACTGGAGCTAGGAGGTTGATAAGAGTGTGTTGGTGGTGTCTGGGAGGTGCATGGTAAAGAGTTTTGTGACAGAGGCTGCAGCAGAGGGCAGGCGCAGAGCTGCTCAGTTTGAAGAGCTAGTATGGGCTGGACCATGTCCACGTGGCGCTCAGTAATGTTTAAGAGCCGCTCTGTGGCTTCTTTCTGTTGTGCCGCATCCTCCTTTTGGTCCCTCTTCTCACTGTCCCGCCACTCCTTCAATTCTTGTTTCTCAGCGGTGGAGTGCATCATAACCTCACGGAGAAAGTCCTCCTTAGTTCTTCGTGGCCGCTTTCTAATTAGGCACAGCCATTCTGCCACCAGTAAGGGAGGTTCGCCTCCCAAGGTCATCTCTGTGAAATTTAAATGCAACATTTTACAGAAGCAGTATTGTTTGCAACACAGACAACACTGATTCAGTGCTTTAAAACACAACCAGTACTCACACACCTGTCAGTAACTGGCTGACCCCAGGCAAGCATACATGAGCAACAAGACCTCCAAAAATGGTAGCTGCAGGGGCAGGGTGAATCACTCGTACACTGGACATGTCGCTCTTGGGGAGAGCCAGCACTGTGAGGTGGGGCTTGATAATCATTCCTGTCCCCATACTTTCCAGAGGATGTGATCATTATGGAAGATATCTCGCTGCTGACGGTGAGCAGGGAATCAAGGGAGGGTTTTCTCCAAGCCTGTGGCTTCCGTCCTGGCCCCTGTGCAGCTCACCTGTGTGCAGCAATAGTCGTCCCCCCCCGACCCCATGACAGCACAGTGACGTGGGAAAGTTACTGCTGATGGGACAAGAAATAAATCCAGCTCTGCTGAGGAACCTGCAGCAGCAGATTGCCCAGTATCTCCATGAGAATTTCCTGGAGATCTCTGAGGGAGATTCCCGTGAAGTGAGGAAGTCTATCAACAGCCTGTTCCGTCATTCAGAATAGGCATTTGGTGGGAGACAAGCCTGATTTCTGCAACCCTCCTGCCCACAACAAATTGCTTCAGCAATTCCCAGAATCAGATTCACTTACCAGGGGCCTCCTCTCCTGTTTGTGCTTCACCAAGAGCCGTCTGCTGTGACTGGCTAGGCTCCTCCAGGGTAGAAAAGAGCCATCCTCTGCCTCTGGATTCCCCTCCCCCTCTTCATCCAAGATTTCCTCCTCCTGGCTCAGTCCACTCTCGACTGGCATGTGAGCCAAAGAAGTATCCACAGGGGCCTTCACAGTAAAGGTGGGGTCACCACTGAGTGTTGCATCCAGCTCTTTGTAGAGCCAGCAGCTCATAGACGCAGCATCTGAGCGGCAGTTTGCCTCCTGCGCCTTGTGGTAGGCGTTCCGCAGCTCCTTCACTTTTACCCTACACAGGAATGTGTCCCAGTCATGGCCCCTTTCTATCATGCATCGTGAAATCTGTCCATAGGTATCATAATTCCTACAGCTGGAGCGCAGCTGGGACTGCACAACTTCCTCTCCCCAAATGCCAGTGAAGTCCAGCAGCTCAGCATTGCTCCAAGCAGGAGATCACCTTGTGTGTGGAGCAGGCATGGCCACCTGGAAAGATGCGCTGAGACCACTGCACGCATCACTGAGCAAACAGGAATGTGACTTTCAAATTTGCAAAGGAATGTCTGGGGTGGGGATGATAGTTGGTCACCTGAGGGCAGGACAGCACAGTTCAAACTGATGACCAGAGAGTTGAAAACAGGGATTGTGGGACACCTCCTGGAGGCCAATTGCAGCGCTGTAATCGCCCCAGTGTCTACACTGGCACCGCAATGCTGTAGCCCCGGGGCAGAAAACTCTACACCTCTTGTCGGGGTGTTTTTCTTAGAGCGCTACAACTGCGCAGTTTCTGTGCACTAAGTGGCTTGGCAGTGTGTACACCTCGGGTGTCACAATACAGAAAGCTGCTTTACTGCGCAAAAACTTGCCAGTGTAGACCGGGCCTAAGAATTGGTAAAGATCAGTGGATATTCTGCAGGGAAATATAGATATATACAATATGTAATTTAATATCCTGGAAATGTAATGTAAGTATTGACAGTTTTTGCCTAAATTTTCTGAATCAGACTTCTGAATGTCATAAGGAACTGAGGACAGAATACAGTATGCTCACAATACAATATCCCTGATTCTCAAGCATCACTCTAAACTTATCCAGTCAACATGTTCTCTCCAGGCATAGGTTTCAAGGTAGGGTATAGACTCAGAGTTATCTGAGATAACTGAGACACGGACTATTTAGGGCTTTGTTTTGGACCAGCATCTTGAATTTCACATGCACTGCACTTGAATTTCACACGCACTGAAGAGCATGAAACACAGATGTAATATGCTCTCAGCAAGCTATGCTACTTGAAAGGCAGGCAACCACTGGAGATCTCTGGAGAAATGTCAATGGATCCATATTCCACTGATATCTGCAGTTCTGTCAAAATCAAAATGCACTGTGAAATTGGGTGATTTCACCATAATTTTGTTTTGGAAGAAGACTGGGAAACAAGTTTTGACAATATCAAAAGCCCCGTTCAGAAACTTTTAGAATGAAACATTTCAATTGTTTGTTTTGAAGTGACTTTTCATTTTGTATTTTTTTGTTTTACACATAATATAAAATTTTAAAAAGTCAAAATAGACATATAATGTTTTGTCAAAATGAAACATTTCAGTGAACCCGAAAAGAAAGAAAAAACCACCAAAATATTCCTTCTCAGAGAACTTGAATATTTTGGGGGTTTGTTCTAACTTGGAACAAAGCCAGATTTCTAAAATCTCACAATCCTATGTGAAACAGACCTTTTGTCCTCTGCACAGATGTCGCAGCCACATTCTTTACCTGCTGGAGATCCTGAATGGCCTTCAAGGTCAGAGAGAGAGTGATCATCTTGTAGCATGTCAGCCTTGAAGAGGCAAGGATGTAGATTACTGTGGCAAACTTTCAGATTAAAGGTTATCGTATGGGCAACTGAATAAGAAAGTGTAATGGCATGGCACCCGCCTCTCGTGAGCACCCCCTTTTGGTCGGGTGTGTCTGCAATCTTTAAACCAATCCTGGCCCTGGTATCAGGAAGTACCCCCAGAGCTTCCTCCCTGGAGGCAATGGTTTCACTTAGCCTGAAAAGCACCCACCATAGCCACTGAGTACCTATGACTCCAGCTGAGGACAGAATCTCTACCAACCATCCCCAAAATGAGTCAAGCTGGGCACCCAGCCTCAGCATCCATTCTTGAAAACATTGGTAGCTTGGCACAATTCTCAGGTTCCTGCAGGTGCCACATGCTGTCTGGGCGCTGCAAAACCTGTACAGCACACACATCTGTATAAACAGGAGTCTTAGAGCTGACTAGTCTGACTGTGTTTGAAGGAGGTAGGCCTCTTGGCTCCCACTCCCCAAGTCCTTTCCATATAATTCCCTGATCCCAGGAGGGGCTGAGGATAGTAGTACCAATCACTTAATGGCTTTCCTTTGGACTTGCCAAACTTATTCTGTTCAGCCAATATGCTGGAGTCCACTGTTTCCTTGCAGGATCAATATAATCTTCTTGAGGGCAGTTTCCCTAAAGTCTTCCAAGAGTCTCTCTTGGGAACTGTACAGCTTCTGTCTGCTCTCTCTCAAAGCTGCCCAACAACTGCCTGGAACTTCCTGCTTTTAAACCCTTATTCCTCCCCTGATATGATTGACAGGGCTAGCAGGCCAAGACCAGTTTGCCCATAGCAGTTCTTTAACTCCTTTGTCTGTAGTGCAGGGTTTTTATACCTTGTCACACAACTATGTCATTTAGAGAAGCTTTGAAACTAATTTAAGCTGTGCCAAAGGACCTACTGACATCTATGGTTAGCCAGAGTGCTCTCCAGACATGCCCTTTCCCCACCTCCTTCAACAGTGGGTCTGCAAGAAGATGGCACAAGACCTGGCTATGCTAGATCTGACCATTTCAAAAGGTATGAAACAGACCAGAAAATCTGGCTCACTGTAATTATAAAATAAAAGTAGAAGACAGACAAAGAGGTCAAGGTTCACTGCTAGAACAGGTACCTAGTACTTATGGGTCAAACACAATGGATTCAAACGTTCAGATCAAAGCAGCGCCTGGTCTTGGGATTCTTACCTAAAATGTATCTGTACTTTCAAGCCTCTTTAGTTTAATATTCAGTCTAAGCACCTTACTAGAATTACATGCAATTTCCAGCATTTCCCAGTTCTTGCTGACAAACGTTACAAGGATAGCTTCTCCCAAAGTATTTGCTTCACACCAAAAATACAGGGAGAAGGGGGAGACGTTAGCAAACTTTTTAGACTTTCAAAAGCAGGCTTGAGTTTGGCACCTTGTACATCTTTTTAAGATCCAGGCAAACCTTCTGTCCAGTTCTTACTTTATCCACAAACCGGTTTAGCCCTTAAAAAAAAGTACTACTATAACAGTCCAAATCACTGTAGTATCACTAAGCATATGTTCAGGTCCAAATAAATCTCATTTGCAAAGAACTTCCAAACTGAGGTCTATTTTAGCTGTCCTTATTTAAGAGAACAATGCTGCAGGATTCTACATTAATGATCCAAAAATACTGTAGTAAAACTCATTGAGACTGGTATTGGATAAGTGATTACAGTGAGCTGGTAATCTGTGATTCTCACACACACACTTCCCTATCTGCTTGCTCCCTTCTCTCTGCCCCACCTTCCCCACTTTGATTTCATCAGGTTCCATGAAAAACAGAGAAACCTCCATCTCTTCTAGTTGTGAAGAACACTTTCTGAATTTGAAACAATAAATACTGTTTTAGCGTTGGATTCTAGAAAGTGCTGAACACTAGATTTATTCCCAACAGACACTATATAAGTATAATACATGTATTTCCAAACATGAGAAAAACAGTAGCTGCTCAGCAGGGTTGGTATTTGATTACATTTTTCTCTAACTTCCTTAGAGATTTTGACAGTCTGGATAATAGTTACCCACAAACGGTCCTTCTCTCCCGCCATCTCCCAATATAGTGGGATTTTGTGTTTATAATTGGTGAGTGGCTATTTTTATGAGGGGAGTCAGGTGGAAAGGATAAATTAACTGAATTTACACACAAAGCCCTGAATTATCACAAACCAGGAGCAGGTCAACTTATCTTCGAGAAGCAATTTTTTTTCAAAACCATCATTGGTGACAGACAAATAGGCAGCAATCTTTTTCCCAAGTGAGATCTGTACTTCATTTCTACATCGTACCCACACCTCTCACAGTGTGTGTCAGAGATGCTTCATGAAAAAAAAGTGTCAGACATAATACAGGCATGCCAGGCTCCAAACAGCAAATTAAATGTATTCACAAAGGGAAAACGTGGATGACCTTCCAGTTATAAGATACAGAAATAGCAATTATGCTGGCTGGGAGCAGATGTAACTCTCAGTATCAACTCAACTAGTACTTTTTCCAAACATAGGTCTGCATACCACACCCATTCCCCACTCATTTCAGAAAGCTAACTCTTAAGCATAATAATTTTGAACTAAGTTGTCAAAGATGTCTTTATAAAGTATTGTGCAGTCAGGCTCAGTCATAAAATTGGAAGGGTTTTTTATTTGACTTCTGTTTTTGAGCCTTTAGGGTGCATTAGGGTCATACTCTCAAGCTTTTCTTTCAACCATACGGTCTAGAAATTTTCATTTGGTTGTTCTTATTTTTTTAATCACAATTAATTTTTTTGAGTTAATTGCGTGAGTTAACTGTAATTAATCAACAGCCCTAGTAATTACTTCATATTTTTACAGGGTTCTATCCCCTGGTTTTCAGGTGACTCAAAGGAGTCATAAACTTCTAGAAACCGTGACTCAAAGGAGTCATAAACTTCTAGAAACCGTCACTTTATTACACTAGGTTACGGTACTGTTAGTTTCCAAAGTAACTGTGTCCATTGGTATTTACTAACAGATACAATTAAACCTGCACAAATGACTATACATATTAGTCATTCCTCCTGTATTCAGGATCCCAAACTGTCCAGATATATACTGTGATGGGTTTGGTCACAGAGACTCCCCTCGAGACTGTCCCTCGATGAGCTGGGATACCACTGAGAACAGCCCTCCTGCCAGAACAGGCGCCCCTCAACTCCTGTCTTGCTGAGTTAGACATTCCAGTCAGCTCCAGCACAGACCCAGAAGGTGGGCCATACCTCTCTTCAGTTCACTGAAATGGAGATTCACTCAGCCCAAGGGCTTCTCAGTCAACAGGGACTTTCCCAGCGCCCAATATTCAGCTTTTCTGGGAACCTGAACCCCAAATAAATTTGTTTTACTCTGTATAAAGCTTATACAGGGTAAATTCATAAATTGTCTGCCCTCTAGAACACTCATAGAGAGATATGCACAGCTATTTGCTCCCCCGAGTATTAATCACTTACTCTAGGTTTATTAATTTAAAAAGTGATTTTATTAAGTAAAAAGAGTAGGCTTTAAATGATTTCAAGTAATAACAGCCAGAACAAAGTAAGTCACAAAGCAAAATAAAACAAAAACCACACAAGTCTAAGCCTAATACATTAAGAAACTGATTACAGGTAATATATCTCACCCTCAAAGATGTTCCAATAAGCTTCTTTCACAGACTAGACTCCTTCCTAGTCTGGGCCAAATCCTTTCCCTGGTACAATTGTCAAGGCTGAATCCCCACTCTGTCACTCCGAGTGCAGAAGGTGGGGGCCTACAAGGATTCTAAAAATTAATACTTGCCACTCCAGGCTTGTATTAAACTCCCAAGATTACAGCTCTTCTCTGACCTTGGCTTGGTAAATGCTGCCACCACCCAAATGCAAAAAAAAAAAATTGGACCCACGAAGGAGCACTTGGGAATTCCTCCCTGTGGGGTATCCTCAAGCCCTTTCACCCCCTCTCCACCCAGGGAAGAGCTGAGAAAGAAAACAAAGGAAATTAGCTGTTGCCACCAGCTAATCAAACAACATATGCACAAACCTCTTAGGACACCAAAAATCCAATCCTGTTCTTAAAAAGGGTAAATTTTATTAAAAACTAAAAGGAAGAAAATACATCTGGAACTTAGGCTTTTGCTAGATTTTAAAAGAGCAAATCCAAAAATTAAGCACCCAAAATAGCTTTCTTGGGGGTTAGCTTAAAGGTTATAAGCAAATAAAAGCATCTGGGGTTAGCACAGAGGAGTCCACAAGCCTTAAAAAATAAACAGAAATAAACATAATCGTGTCTTCCTAAATATTCCTAATTTACTTGCATTTTTGGGTTGTTAAAAGAAGTTCTAGATATGATCTGACGGTTTTCGTATCTGGTTCAAACTTTACACAGCATTCCTGTTTATAGCATTGCTGCTCTGTGTCTCCTTCTCCGGAGAACAACAGAAAAAAGGAAAATTTCTTTTCCCATTTTTAAAAGTTTTAGCCTTCCCTTTGGCTCTTTTTACTGTGCCCACTCCTTTTCTTTTACCTGTGGGCTTGCTAACCCTTTACAGGTAAAGCAAGCAGCGAACAGATACCAAGAGGGATTTTACATCTAACTGGCTGCCTGGGTATTCATAAAAGGGAGCTTCCCCTCCCCCACAAGATGGGAATCTTTTGTCTGTGCCTGTCCCCACCCCCACCTCATCAATGGAAAAGTACAAGGATTAAGATGGATTCCAGTATCATGTGACATGGTTACATGTCACCGTAAGACCCCTAGTCTCCATTCTTCCTGGGTTGGCCCACACGTATTCAGGAAGGTGTGCAGGTAAATAAACCATTTACCACCAATTGTCCTAGTCAATAGGAGCCATCAATATTCTAAACCACCATTAATGGCCCACACTTTGCATAATTACAATAGGACCTCAGAGTTATACTTCATATTTCTAGCTTCAGATACAAGAATGATACATGCATACAAATAGAAGGAATATCTTCAGTAGGTTATAACCTTTGTTATGATACCTTACAAAAGACCTTTTACATAAAGCATATTCCAGTTACATCATATTTATTCTCAGACATATTTCCATAAAACGTATCGAGTGCAACGTCACATGTACCATTGAGCAACAGATATTTGTTGGTCCTTTGAGTGGTCACCTGAGACACACAGGACTTAAATGATCCTCTCCAGAAAAATGATCATGAGGTGTTGCATTGAATGGGAGTTGAGCCATCAGCATCTTTGGAGCTCCAGCTCCTAGGTATTAATTTATCAGATTAGTTAGTGTCTATAAAACACACTGAAGAGGAAAAAATTATGTGTAAATCCTAACTAGCTGTTCTGCTAGGACAGAATTGAACACTGAATATGTTTTCATGGTGGCAGCTTCCAAGAGGGGCCTGGACATGACACATACCACAGATGTACTAGCAAAGGCACCGCTCCAAGAATGCTCTAACACTGTGCTCAGTATTCAATAAAAACAATTAGTACAACTACTTTGACTTCTAATGTGTTTTGTCTTGTAAATCACTGGGTTATTATTCTTTCTGAATATGCTGTCACTATTTAATTCAACTAAGTTTGTATCAGGGGTGGCAGGTTTGTAGAAATTTTGGTGCTGCCCAGAACCTGCCTCCCGCCCCCAAACTCCATCCCCTACCTGCCTGAGGCTCTGGGAGGGAGTTTGGGTGTGGGGGGAGGTCTGGGGTCAAGGCCTTGGGCTGGGGATTAGGATGCAGGAAGGGTGCAGGGTGCAGGCTCTGGGAGGGAGTTTGGGTACTGCATGTAGGCTCCGGGCTGGAGCAGGGGGTGGGGGTGCAGGAGGGGATGAGGGGTGCAGACTCTGGGACAGAGTTTGTGTGAAGGCTCTGGGCTGGGGCAAGGGGTGGGAGTGCAGGAGGGGGTGAGGGGTGCAGGCTCTGGGAGGGAGTTTGGGGATAGGAGGGGGTGCAGGGGTGAGGGCTGTGGGGCTTAGGATGAGAGGTTTGGGGTGTGGGAGGTGGCTCAGGACTGGTACAGAGGATTAGGGTGTGGGGGGATGAGGGCTCTGTCTGGGGCTGGGGTTGAGGGCGTTGGAGAGACGCAGGGGTAGGGAGGAATGGCAGGGTAAGGGAAGCCTGCCCTGCCATTAGTGAATTGGGTGCACTAGGACCCTACGGCAGCAGTTGATTCGGGGAGCCAGCAGAGCAGAGTCAGCGTGAGCTGCAGGCTCCGGGGCTGGGGGAGGGGGGGCAGGGAGGCAGCAGACAGGGCTGGGGAGAGACCTGGCCCCAAACACTGGTGGAGCTGGGCCCCCGGGGCCCTGACTATTGCTGGAGTCTGGGCACCACAAGTATGTATAACTCGCCACCCCTGTTTGTATCCATGGTAAGTCTTAGGTGCACACTATAGAGACTTCAGTACAGTCATCGACTAGCTGCTCAGCAACATACAAAACAGAGAAACCCACTAATGAAATGAGATGGATGTAAACAGAAGCTAATATAATGAAAGAAAGAGACTGGGAATGCCATGATAGATTCTAGAGAAGGTGTAAACCTGTGGGAAGCCTCATGTCTTTGGCTGGCCTAGGGTTTGGCAAACACTTTGTTATTGCAGTTTACAGGAGTTAATAGCACTTGAATGTCACTTATAGTCTACAAACTAATTCAAATAAACAGTTACCACTGGGTTTCTCTTTGCAGTCAGTCATAATTAGTATTTGTCTACACACACTGTTATGGGTTTACTTATTGGTATAGTTGAAGTGGTGCAAACCTCTTTCCCCCTGCTCCCCAAGCGTTGGAGGCAATTACATTGGTATAAAGCCCCTGTGAAGCAATTCTCATACAGGAAGTCACCTTTATACCTGTATAACTGGGTCCACATTAGAGGTTACACTAGTTTAAATATTTCCATAAAATCACTCCCCTAATGGAAAAATGGTACAACAGTACAAAATCTGTGAGTAGAAAAAGCCATAAAGACAGTCCCAAACTAAAGATCTGAATACACCCAAAATCTGGAAAAGTCTGGTTCTCTACTTTACAATTAGCCATTATCTCAGTAAAAGTCCAGATCCCAGATTGTGAACCTGGCCTTCCTCTGGATATGTCAGATACTGATTCAAAGTTCTGCCTTTCTCTAGTGAAACTCATATCCCATCCCAATAACCATGAGGAAGAGACTTGCACAAAATTCACTCAGATTGGTGCAGAACTTGACACCATTGTCCACAATACCAACAGGTTGTAATGATTCATGAAACATAAAACTACCCAAGCATCATCTGGTTTTGGCTTTCATTACAAAACGATCATTCAGTCATGTTCTAGTGCACCATGAATACCTCAAGCTGCTTCCTAAATCTTTCAGCGATACTGAAAACCAAGGCAGCAGTAAAGTGGCCAAAATCAGGGTCCATTAATCAACCCTGTTTTTCTAACAGTATATTATGGCTTCCTGATTTGGTCTCAGGGTGAAATATTTCATTCTCTGAGCACTAAAATGGATTAATGCAGACACAAGATACTGTATTCTAATATTTATTTATTAGTATGCACATTCTTGAGCATGTGCATTAGATAGAAAAAGAAAAACGCAGTTTGTTACATACAAGACTCCAGCTAACAGTTCTGCACCTATCTCCAGCCAGACTGTATATCTTAAACTCTGCTCCAATTGTTCACTAGTTATAAAAAGTATCGAGCCTGATCTACAAAAGAAAATTATATCTATTCAACTCAATCTGTTTATAATTGATTAAGGTAAACTTGTCCAACCCCCTTTGTATGGCTGCTCTTAGTTTTAGTTCCCGATTGCTTTATATCTTTGTAGCTCAAATGAGCAAGGGATCTATTTAAAAAAAAAAGTATATGGCACTCACAAACCAAAATAATAGTGTTTTCACTAAGGTGTTGCTCCTCTAATTTACTAAATCAGTTTCTAACTAATTTAGCCTATGGCTCCACTACAGCTTAAATCAACATAAATTATGTCACTCAGGGTGTGAATTAGCCACCCCCGTGTGCAGCATAATTTATGCCAATTTAAACGCTGGTGTGGACATAGCTACCGCCACTGGTGGAGGCTGGAGTAATTAGAAATTAAGTTGAGCAACTACATTAAAGAGCTTACAGTGGCGTAGTTGCATCAATGCAGCTGCACTGCCGTAACCTTTCTAGTATAGCCATAGCCTTCGTTAAATGAGTACAATTGTTTCATGTAGATAAGGCCTCGGTATGAAAAACTCCTTCCTTTCAGCAACTAAATGGGCTTGACTGTTTTTCAATACACAAAGAATTTCATCTCAATTCAAGTAGCAATTACCTTTCCTCTAAAACACGGTGGCCTACGTTTCTACTTTTAACGAGCTATCAAAACCAAAAACTTTTGCCCTTAATTTATTTGACTGAATACAAAGGAAAGTGTATCTGTTGAATATTTCTGTTGGTTATCATTTTATATTGTAACAACAAAGTTAGTTTCATATTCTACCACTTTTGCCAGGATAGGATGAACTCTCAGTTTTGATATGCAAATAGAAGGACTATCTTGGCTTTGCAGGACATGGCCTCATGAAAAGCTGGAGCACAGCATCAATCTGAGACAAGGTATTCCTTTTCTCCTGACAAAGAAAAGTCCAGGGATCCATCCATTTCCATATAATCATAGAAATGTAGGACTGAAAGTAACCTCAAGAGGTCATCTAGTACACCCACTGTGCTAAGGCAGGGCCAACTACACCTAAACCATCTCTGACAGGTGTCTGTCTCACTTGTTCTTTAAAAGCTCCAGTGATGGGGATTCCACAACCTCCCTTGGAAGCTTATTCCAGTACTTAACTCTCCTTATAGTTAGAAAGCTTTTCCTAATATCTAACCCAAATCTCCCTCACTGCAGATTAAGTCCATTACCTCTTTGTTCAATAAACATCCCCTTTTAACAGCCTTAACATATATGAAGACTGTTATCAGGTCCCCTACTCTGTCTTCCTTTGTCAAGATTAAATATGCCTCTACATATTAAATATGTATTTGACCTTTCCTTATAGGTCAGGTTTTTTTAACCTTTTGTCAGTTTTGTCGTTCTCCTCTGGACTCTCTCCAATTTGTCCACATCTTTCTAAACATGTGGTGCACAGAACCATACATAATACTCCATCTGGAAGCAGAGGGGAGGGACAGAAAGTATAAGAGAAGGACCATTCAGTTCATTTGGGCTGGAGTCAGTGAAGGAGGCAGATGTCTCTAGTCTGCTGTAGGACTCCGAACCGGACTCCAGACCAGACTCCAAGCTGTGCGGTGCCCTGTCCCTGGAAGAGACCAAGATTGGAAAGGAGCTGCTGGGTGTGTTGTTCGCCACTTACCCCGAGGAGATGGAGGACCTACAGTCTTCGGAGCAACACCAATAGACTGGGAAGTAGTCCAGGAAAACCAGACGTTAGTCACGTTGTGCTGTCACCATACAATTCAGCGTGCTTCATCAGGATCCTTATTTACCCAGTGCTACCAGATTTGCCCGTTACTTTGGGATACGCTCATTTATTAGGGTTACTCTTTGGGGGGGAGGGGGTGTTCTGTAATTCTATCAATGTACTGCTTGTGTCACTTGTGTGTTCTTATGGAGCTCTACTTTTCCTTTCTGCATGTCCCCTCATAATGGAGCTATCCTGCAGGACCTAGGTTCCCCAGACCTGGGTTCCTCCAGCCCCAGAATCAGATGAACACACACACACACACTAACAGAGCAAGTCTGAGTAGACCGGGTCAATCAGCCCTCTCAAGCTGACCCCTTATATGTCCCTGGACTCAGCAGTCTGGGTCGAGCAGCACTTGCATCCGGTGAAGTGAGCTGTAGCTCACGAAAGCTTATGCTCAAATAAATTGGTTAGTCTCTAAGGAGCCACAAGTACTCCTTTTCTTTTTGTGAATACAGACTAACACGGCTGTTACTCTGAAACCTGTCATTATGCAAGGCACTGCATTTAGCCGTATGGAGTGGAAATCTATCAACTGCATGAAAAAACTTGTACAGATACAGACAGACATTATCTTCCTTTCCAAATGCAAACAGATGGACATCGTACCAAAAGGACTGAAGGTAAAAAATCCATTACAATCTACATACCACACAGACTATGCCGACAGCTTGTGCCACACACTCTCAAAGAAACTGCGGAACCACCTGATCAACATCCTCTACAGCAAACAGGGAAAGATAAAGAATGAGCTCTCAAAAATGGATACTCTCATAAAAAAACAACCTTCCACACAAACTTCCTCATGGCTGGACTTTACTAAAACTAGACAAGCCATTTACAACACACACTTTGCTTCTCTACAAAAGAAAAAGGACACTAAACTTTCTAAACTACTACATGCCACAAGGGGCCACAGCAATGGTTCCCTCAACCCACCCAGCAATATTGTTAACCTATCCAACTATACTCTTAGCCCAGCAGAAGCAGCTGTCCTATCTTGGGGCCTCTCCTTCTGCCCCTTCACCCCCATGAACATGATACAGTTCTGTGGTGACCTAGAATCCTATTTTCGACGTCTCTGACTCAAGGAATATTTCCACCATACCTCTGAACTGCATACTAATCCACAGAGACCTCCCTACCAACACTACAAAAAGAAGGATTCTAGGTGGACTCCTCCTAAAGGTCGAGACAGCAGACTGGACTTCTACACAGACTGCTTCCGCCGACGTGCACGGGCTGAAATTGTGGAAAAGCAGCATCACTTGTCCCATAACCTCAGCCGTGCGGAACACAATGCCATCCACAGCCTCAGAAACAACTCTGACATCATAATCAAAAAGGCTGACAAAGGAGGTGCTGTTGTCATCATGAATAGGTCGGAATATGAACAAGAGGCTGCTTGGCAGCTCTCCAACACCACTTTCTACAAGCCATTACCCTCTGATCCCACTGAGAGTTATCAAAAGAAACTACAGCATGTGCTCAAGAAACTCCCTGAAAAAGCACAAGATCAAATCTGCACAGACACACCCCTGGAACCCCGACCTGGGATATTCTATCTACTACCCAAGATCCATAAACCTGGAAATCCTGGGCGCCCCATCATCTCAGGCATTGGCACCCTGACAGCAGGATTGTCTGGCTATGTAGACTCCCTCCTCAGGCCCTACACTACCAGCACTCCCAGCTATCTTCGAGACACCACTGACTTCCTGAGGAAACTACAATCCATCGGTGATCTTCCTGATAACACCATCCTGGCCACTATGGATGTAGAAGCCCTCTACACCAATATTCCACACAAAGATGGACTACAAGCCATCAAGAACACTATCCCCGATAATGTCACGGCTAACCTGGTGGCTGAACTTTGTGACTTTGTCCTTACCCATAACTATTTTACATTTGGGGACAATGTATACCTTCAAATCAGCGGCACTGCTATGGGTACCCACATGGCCCCACAGGATGCTAACATTTTTATGGCTGACTTAGAACAACGCTTCCTCAGCTCTCGTTCCCTAACGCCTCTACTCTACTTGCGCTATATTGATGACATCTTCATCATCTGGACCCATGGAAAAGAAGCCCTTAAGGAATTCCACCATGATTTCAACAATTTCCATCCCACCATCAACCTCAACCTGGTCCAGTCCACACAAGAGATCCACTTCCTGGACACTACAGTGCTAATAAATGATGATCACATAAACACCACCCTATACCGGAAACCTACTGACCGCTATTCCTACCTACATGCCTCCAGCTTTCATCCTCACCACACCACACAATCCATTGTCTACAGCCAAGCTGTGCGATACAACTGCATTTGCACCAACCCCTCAGACAGAGACAAACATCTACAAGATCTCTATCAAGCATTCTTACAACTACAATACCCACCTGCGGAAGTGAAGAAACAGATTGATAGAGCCAGAAGAGTTCCCAGAAGTCACCTACTACAGGACAGGCCTAAAAAAGAAAATAACAGAACGCCACTAGCCGTCACCTTCAGCCCCCAACTAAAACCCCTCCAACGCATTATTAAGGATCTACAACCTATCCTGAAGGATGACCCAACACTCTCACAAATCCTGGGAGACAGGCCAGTCCTTGCCTACAGACAGCCCCCCAACCTGAAGCAAATACTCACCAGCAACCACATACCACACAACAGAACCACTAACCCAGGAACCTATCCTTGCAACAAAGCCCGTTGCCAACTGTGCCCACATATCTATTCAGGGGACACCATCACAGGGCCTAATAACATCAGCCACACTATCAGAGGCTCGTTCACCTGCACATCCACCAATGTGATATATGCCATCATGTGCCAGTAATGCCCCTCTGCCATGTACATTGGTCAAACTGGACAGTCTCTACGTAAAAGAGTAAATGGACACAAATCAGATGTCAAGAATTATAACATTCATAAACCAGTTGGAGAACACTTCAATCTCTCTGGTCACGCGATTACAGACATGAAAGTTGCGATATTACAACAAAAAAACTTCAAATCCAGACTCCAGTGAGAGACTGTTGAATTGGAATTCATTTGCAAATTGGATACAATTAACTTAGGCTTGAATAGAGACTGGGAGTGGCTAAGTCATTATGCAAGGTAACCTATTTCCCCTTGTTTTTTCCTACCCCCCCCCCTCAGATGTTCTTGTTAAACCCTGTATTTGTGCTGGAAATGGCCCACCTTGATTATCATACACATTGTAAGGAGAGTGATCACTTTAGATAAGCTATTACCAGCAGGAGAGTGGGGTGGGGGAAGGTATTTTTTTATGCTTTGTGTGTATAACAAGATCTTCTACACTTTCCACAGTATGCATCCGATGAAGTGAGCTGTAGCTCACGAAAGCTTATGCTCAAATAAATTGGTTAGTCTCTAAGGTGCCACAAGTACTCCTTTTCTACTTCCAAGATGCCATCCTCGTATGTCACAGGTTCAGCATGTCCCTATCCCCACTTTCAAGTTACAATTGTTCTGGGAGTAACCCACTTGATGAAGAAACCCCCAGTATTTTTGGGCATTACAGGGATCTTTAGCTTAGGTAAGAGGAGCGTTGCTGCAGAGTAAATGGGGAAGCCAGAAACACAAAAGAGTAAAGTTCAGAGAGAGAGAAGCAACCAGCTTAACCATCAAAGTTATTTATTGAATAATAGTGATAACCACACGAGGAGAGCTTAATAGACATAACAGTTACATTATGAAAGATTACAAAAACTGATCAAACAAGTCAGGGTTAAAATTTTATACATGAGGTAGAAAAGAAAACAGAGAGAGAGAGAGAGAGAGAGAGAGCGTGCATGTGCGCTGGGGTCACACCACTGCATGAAGCTTGAACTGGGTCGGGGCTCCCAGGTGATGGTGGTAGCTCAGGGTCCTGAGCACTGGAGACAGGCAGAGCCCCCAGAACAATCAGTCAGGAGAAGATGAAATCCCAGTGGAACTGATGCAGAGTTTGGATCCATGCTTCAGAACACTTACTTGAGAGTGGGTAGGGGTCTTTGTAGGGAAACAACAATGGCTCAAGGGAGAACACTAGATTTGTTTATGGGTAAACTGATGACTCAAGGGTTTTCTTTTGGTTAGACAATAGGAACTGATCATTCCTGAGTGGTGTTCCTTCAAGGGAGCTCAGAATGCAATTAGGCAGCTTCAGTATTTTGGATATCAATCAAGGATTCATTACTAGAATTGGTCTGATAACTGCTGAGATGGATGTGTGCAGGCGTAGGTTCATTAACATCTGGAGCAGAGATTCCCCCCATGATGCAGTGCTTCCCTGCTTTTCTGGTCCCAGAGTTCAGTACAGTTCTTGCCTTGGAATCTCTGGTCTCCATTCTGTATGCTAATGGAGATGCCTCCCTGTCCCATCTTTGATGCAGATGAGGCTAGGGGAGTTGCCTTAATCTTGTCATATTTGTCAGGAGGGGTTTAGGTGTGTCTCCCACCGCCTTTTCATTGCTTTCTGTAAGTCTTTCTTCTGATCGGTTTTGGCTCAAGCAGAGGCTGGGGTGGGGGGTGTCCTTCATGAGTCAGACAGGCTGGATACTGTGCCCTGGTTCCCCAAGAACACAGAGCTGACTGGTATCACCAGTGGCCTGCCACTGTTTGGGCCCTGGGCTGGGACCCAGTGGAGTATGGTGGGGCTGGGTCGCCCTACACTCCTGTTGCCAACCCCAACCTTTGGGTGGTGGCCTATTCACCCTAGGCTGGAAGGCCTGTGCCTTCTTTGTGACTTGCCCTGCAAGCCCCTAGACTGTGTGTGCTGTCTGCCTTAGCCAGGAGGCTAGTTACAGACTGCTTAATTATTTACTGCTCTCCCCTGCCAAGAGGATTAGAGTCACTGACTATATTTACTGCTTCCCTTAGCCAGGAGGCTTGGTGCCAAAGAGTGCTTATTGCTTTACCCTGACCAGAAGGTCAGAGCCTAGACTCTATTTACTGTCTTCCCTAGCCAGGAGGCTTGAGTCAGAAACCACTAATTAACTTTTGGTCATTGCCTGATGCAGCAAATCAGAGTGGCCTCCCTTTGAGCCTGACACAGAGGGGCCACTACAGTCTTACATATGACACTCCTGTAATACACCCTGGTTACCAAACTAGGGGCGCTGCTTGTTCAGGGAAAGCCCCTGGTGGGCTGGGCTGGTTTGTTTACCTGCCGTGTCCACAGGTTTGGCTGATCGCAGCTCCCAGTGGCTGCGGTTCGCCATTCTCAGCCGATGGGGGCTGTGAGAAGCGGCGTGGGCTGAGGGACGTGCTAACTGTCCTTCCTGCAACCCCCATTGGCCTGGAGCAGCAAACTGAGGCCAGTGGGAGCCATGATCAGCTGACCCTGTGGACACAGCTGGTAAACAAACCAGCCCAGCCCGCCAGGGGCTTTCCCTGAACAAGCAGTGCCCCTTGTTTAGGAACCACTGCCGCAGGATGATATTAGCCCTTTTTGCAACTACATCACATTGTTGACTCATATTCAATTTGTAACTAACTACAACCCACAGATCCTTTTCTATAATAATACTGCCTATCCACTTAATCCCCATTTTGTAGTTATGCATCTGAGCTTTTCTTTCCTAAATGTAGTACTTTGGACTTGTCTTTATTGAATTTCACCTTGTTGAATTCAAATCAATTTGTCCTGGTCATTTTGAATTCTAATCTTATCCTCCATTGTGACTGCACTCCTTGCCATCTTACTGTCATCTGCAAATGTTATAGGCATACTCTCCACTCCTTTATTCAAGCCACTAATGAAAATATTGAGTAGTACCAGTACCCCGCAAGACTGCACTAGATAAGTCCTCCCATGCTGACAGTGAATCTTTGAGTATGGTTTTTCAACCAGTTATACAACCACCTTGAAGTAATTTCATCTAGACCACATTTCTTTAGTTTGCTTATGACAATCTCATGAGGGACTATGTCAGAATCCTTACTAATATCAAAATAAATCACAGCTACTTCTTCCCCCCTAGCCACTAGGCCAGTAACCCTGTCAAAGAAGGAAACTAGGTGGTTTGTCACAATTTGTTCCTGACAAATCCACACTGGCTATTACTGATCACCCTATTATTTTCTAGGTGCTTACAAACTGATTGCTTAATAATTTGTTCCAGGATCTTTCCAGGTATTGAAGTTAGACTGACTTGTGATTCCCTGGGTACTCTTTGTTGTTCTTTTTAAAAATAGACTTTATTTTTGCCTTCTCCAGTCCTGTGGGACCTCACCCATCTTCCATGATTTCTAAAAGGTAAACATGTTCCTGGTCCTTGTATCTAACTATATACTTAGAGAACCACTAGCTAAATAAGAAAAACCTCTATTTGACTTTCCATTCTGCCAGTCTAAAGGGCCAATGAAAGGATTATATACAGTAATTTATCTACGACTTTGCCCACAGCCATTTTAAAATTGCTCAAACCAACAGGAATAGATGCATCAAAATAGTTTTTTGAAAAAAAATCACACCATGAATATGTTTCTTGTGAAATATTAAAAATCTTACCACTAGATGGCAAATTTAGCACTCATCTTCACCCAATACTCACAGGACAACAGCCATAACAGATAGTGGTGGTGACTGCTGAAAGTACCCTCTATAGAAAGATACATGGGAAATGAAACAGCGGGACTGAAAAGTGCTTAAGACTTTTCAGCTCTCTCGAACAGGGTCTTACCCCATCACCAACATACACATGGGAAAGTTAACATTCTACACTACTCTTTGGAGAAAGCAGTCTTCCCTGGAGCAGGGGGTGGTCCATTCTTAGATGTCTGTGGATCCTCAGTTAAAAATGAGGAATTTAAAAAATAAGATTGAATTAAATGCATATTTTTCACCACTTGGCAATTTTTAGAAAGTAAATACAAAAAAATACAAAATGCAAAAAAAAAGTCTGGACACACATCCCAGTTACAAAATGCTATGATCTAAAGGAAATTTATTTATCATTGCCATAAGTACAAAACCATCCATCAGCGAATGTCATATTCAGCTCTCTAGCTGTCACTATGGAATGCAATCGATCACTGCTACAGGCATCACAGCCAACAAAATTACTAGAACACAAATGATACTTCAGTGTAGCTGTTTGAAAAATAATGATTTACACTTGCAGTTTATAATCTGTTCGTGTTTTGCAACACTGCCTCCACTTCCTGGACTTTTCCTGTTGTTAAACTGTAGCTATGGTCTGAGTGGTGGGGGGAGGAAATTAATTAAAAATGCCCAAATTATTTCACTAGACTTTGCTAGGCACAAAGACTTATCGCTGTAATGTTACAAATAAGAGAGCCTCATAAAGATACCCACTGGCAACCTTGATGATATAAAAGAATTATAGGTTTGGCAAATTCGTTGTGCCTAATTTAAAATCCTCTCTGAAGGTTCAAAGTACAACAAAAAATAAGGTCGGTTAATTGAACTCGAGTTCTTAGAGATGGCTCTGTATATTTAAAACTTACAGGTATTGCAAGGGTAGAATGGGGCAAAAGACTCTGTTCGAGAGAGCTGAAATAAACAAAGGCCCAGGAAACGGCGTGGTTGAAGAAGAGGGGAAGTGGGTTCAGGGAATTGGAAGATGGATGGGGAGAAAAACCAAGGACACTGTTCCTTTAAGAATCTGGGATCAGGAGCCCTGTAATGAAGAGTGGGGTAGGGCTGCCCTCTCTTCCAGCCAATCATAAGGAGCTCTCTGGAGGAGGGCAGTATATAGACTACCCTTAGAAAAGGGGAGACACTGGCAAGAGAAGGAAGCCAGAGCCAGAAGGCTAAACTCCAGGGAGACAGCTATAAGAAGCAACACTGTGAAGAGCAGGCTATGGCAGGGGGAAGAGCTCTGTGTGGATGGCCGAAGAGCCAGAGATAAGTATGAACCTTTGGATTGCAGTGATGGACTTTATTGGTGGGACTGTTAAAACAACTTGTGGGAACTAACCCAGTGCCAAGTGGAGGACAGTAGGACTTATAAGAAAGGCTCGGGAGAGACTGAAAGAGGCCCTGATTGGGAGAATAGAGTGAGGCCATTGCAAAGGGAACACTGGCCATGGAGAACTGCTCAGTAAGCAGCAGTCCTGTTACAATATCATAAGACATGAATAATTTAGATGATTTTTTTATAACTTCTAGTACTATTTAAAATGTGTAAGACCTCTTCTTGCATCCAAACTATGTAAAACAGATTCACCCTTATTAGTATGCAGCTTTGGAAAAATACTTGCAAATTAATTCTTTGATTGATGTGAAATTCAGAAACCAATTTGGGCAAAAACTTGGGATCAGATTTAAGAACAACCTTATTTTTATGAAAAGACATAAATAGTAGATCAGCCATCAAGGCATTTAATTCACTCACCCTTCTGGCTGATGTTATGGCCATAATGAACGTCGTCTTAAAAGATAAATAATACAAAGAACACTCAATCAAGGGCTCGAAAGGTGGTTTCATGGGTGTAGATAAAACTAAATCTTGCTTATCGATGCAGCAAAGCTGGGGCAATAAGAATTATTACTGCCCTGTCCTAACGTACCTTCCTTACCATCTTCTGTAGCAATGGAAAGGAAGGAAATGCATACAGAAAGTCCCTTTCCCATCCAATATGGATTGACTATTTCTTCCCACTCTCAAGCAGAAGAGGAGACACTTTCTGTTGAACCTTGTAGTGAACAGGTCCACACTTGGCTGACCCCAAATGGAAAAGATGCTGTGAATCAACTGATCCCTCAGGGACCATTTGTGCATTTGAGAACTGTCCCTGCTGAGACAATCTGCAATCATTTTCTCTCCTGCTAAACACAGGGTCACCAAATAAATGTTGCGGAGAATGCTCCAGTCCCATAATCTGATTGCCTCTGCATATAGCTGAGTAGAGTGAGCACCACCCTGTTTTCTGATACAGTACATATAGAGTTCATTGCTACTTGCATAACCCTCCAGTGCTGTAGGAACAATTTGTACAGTGGGTGTGCTGAAAGCCACTGAACCAAACTGTAAACCCTGTATATGATGGAAACCACTTCAAGCCAGGGGGTGCTTCCGCACACCCACAACCATCCCATGTAAATGAGGGAGGGACAATTGGAGGGCCAGATGAATGGCTCTCAACTCCAACATGCTGATGTGTAAGCCTATCTCCTGAGAAGCCCAGCGACCTCAAACTGCAAGATGACTAAGATGCACCCCCTCAACAAACCACTGTTTGACATATTTGAAGTTACCCGTGCCAATGATTAAGGTAGATCTAACTGGATACCTCTGAGAATATTTTCTGTAACTGGCCACCACATCAATGAATTCAGAATGTTTCAAGGCATGATGACTAACATTTAAAGATTGTCCAGATGTGGTCTGTAGACCTGAGACATCCAATTCTATATTGGCCTGATTCTGAGAGATGCAAGTGGAGTCGTGTAAGTAGTAACTGCCATAAGACCCAGAGAAGATTACTTCCTGAGTTTGACATATTTGAATGTTTAAAACATACTTCACTACTTTTGAAAATCTGTCCTCTGGTAGAACGGCTTTCCCTACTGCTGAGTCCAATATGGAACCTGTGAATAAAATTCTGAGCTGGATAGAGATTTCACGTTTTGATATTCAGAAGTAGTCCCACATCTGAAAAAAAAAGCATGCCGTAAAAGCAATGTGGCATAATAGATCCTCGCAAACAGCAGCCTTCAACAGCTAATTGTCCAAATATAGGTAAACAAAAATAGTCGCTGTAATGCTCCCAATGGTGATGCAAGACCATGAGTACCAAGCTCAGGGCAGACTGTTAAAAACTAAGGCACAAACTCCTAATTGATGATAAATTCTAAACTTAGATTTCAACAAAGTACTCATTAGGCACTTTAACAGCCTTAACACCATCACAGACAATCCCCTTGGGTACTCTGATCTGTCTTGACACCCAGGTGAGCATCTCTCTGTGGCAGATGGTCTCTTACATCAAGAATCACAGTAATACTCCTAATCCCAAAGGACCAGTCACTTATACCTACTCTATTGTGCTTCAGGTCTTAAACCAAAGACAACACTTGTAGCCAATCCTATAGTAAACTGTATAAAGATTTATTAAATAGGAGGAGGAAATTTATGTTATTTACAAAGCATGACGAGGCAAGGCCAGATGGCTATAAAAAAGTAGTGGGAGATAGATAAATTAGCTCCAGGCTAAAGAAATCCCTGGTACCAAGATAAGTGAAATGGAAGCTGCTCCAGGTCAATTAAGACACCTGGGGCCAATTAAGAACTTTCCAGAAGGCAGGGAGAATGCTAGGTTGATTGGGACACCTGAAGCCAATTGGGGCTGGCTGAAACTAGTTAAAAGCCTCCCAGTTAGTCAGGTGGGTGTGGATGTCAGGAGCTGTGGGAGGAAGTTGTGCTGTTGGAGAGGCTGAGAGGTACACACCATATCAGGCACAAGGAAGGAGGCCCTGAGGTAAGGGTGAAGTGGAGCTTGAAGAAGTGAGGGCTGCTGTATGGGGAAGTAGCCCAGGGAATTGCACATGTCATGTTTCTAAAAGGTCAGCTACCATAGCTGATACTAATAGGGTTCCTGGGCTGGAGCCCAGAGTAGAGGGTGGGCCTGGGCGCCCCCCCACCTTTGCCCCCTGATTAATCACTGAGATTGGGAGACAACAGAGACTATGCAAGGAAGGATAACTTCTCCTCACCTCCCTCGCTGGCTTATGATGAAAATGGCTCAATAGACTGTGACCCTTGTCTCTAGAGAGAGAAGGGTTACGTGGAGGGTCACAGTGAGTCTCTGAGGCTAGCAAAATCCGCCAGGAAATGTGGGACCCATGGAGGCAAGGACAGAGCTTTGTCACAAAAGTTAAAGCAAAAACACACACAAATAAGTTATAGTCTTAGATTTTCAAAAGCTCTATTTCACTTTTAGGGCTAACCCAGGCAAAGAAGATGGGGATCTCTTCCTTATGCCTAGAAACCCCTTGCCCCCTTAGCAGAGTCCAAGCAGCATAGAGAAACCTAGTTCCTTTTATTTGGGGTTTTTTTCCCCCTCCTGCCATGTGCTCTGAGCTGCAAACTCAGCTGATTTTGAGTCCACTTGCATGACTCATCTTCATGGGAAGGAGATCAGGACAATAATAAAGAATCTTTAGTCCTTTTTATTTTAGTAAATGCTCAATCCAGATGTGGGGAGAATCCAATTGTAAAATCCACCCATAGCCTATCTGGTAATGAGATCCCTTTGTAACTCTTCGCAGTCAGCTTTGGGATTCACTATCCTGAGTAATTTTCCTACAAATTTTGCCACTTCACTATTTATCCCTTTTCTAAATCAATTATGAAAATGTTGAACAGCACAGGTCCCAGTACACATACTTGGGGACCCTGCTATTTATCTATCTCTACTGTGAAAACTGATTATTCCTACCCTTTGGTTCCTATATTTTAACAAGTTACTGATCCATGAGAAGACCTTCCCTCTTATCCCATGACTGCTTAGTTTGCTTAAGAGCCTTTGGTGTGGGACCTGTCCAAAATATTTCTGAAAGTCTAAGGATGCTATATTGATTGGATCACCCTAATTCACTTGCTTGTTGACACAAAAGAATTCTAATAGATTGGTAAGATATGATTTCCCCTCACAAAAGCCATGTTGACTCCTCCCCAACATATCCTATTTATCTATTTATCTATTTATTACAGTTTCAAACAATTTTTCTGGTACTGAAGTTAGCCTTACCAGCCTGTAATTGCCAGGATCAACTCTAGAGCCTTTTTTAAAAAATTGTGTTACATTAGGTATCCTGCCAGTCATCCCAGACATGGATTTAAGTGATAGGTTACATACAACAATTAATAGTTCTGCAATTTCATATTTGAGTTCCTTCAGAATCAGAATCACCTGATCCTGGTGATTTATTACCATTTAATTTATGAATTTGTTCCAAAACTTCCTCTATTGATACCTCAGTCTGGGACAGTTCCTCAGATTTGTCACCTGAAGTGGGTGAAAATCCTTTTCCTGCATCAGAAAGTATATTGAATAAACCTCCTGACCCTGGGTTCTTTGAATAATTCCCTGAAAGCCCCTGTCAGAAGAACTTTCTGCACTTCTTCTCACAAGACTATTCTACTTTCAGGTTTCTTGAAAAAGGAAGGATGGGGGGATTAAAAGGGGTCATGGCCCATCTCTATAATTTCTAGGACTCATTTGTCTGATGTAATAAGCTTCCAATTGCTAATAAAATGGGCTAGTCTATCTCCAAACAGAGGAAGGGAAGGGTTCCCACTGTGCTGATTGGTTCTTGATTCTCAATCCTCACATCAAATCTGAGATGTGATGTTCAAAGATAACAGAGGGAGTAGATTGCTTAGATTAAGGCCTCAATTTAAAAGACCTCTTCATATGTTGGATCTGGGAAGATGTAAATTGGCTGGTGCTCTTGTTAACGTTTTTGACTTGACAAGAGATAAGCCAAAGAAGACTGTGGATAATACTGTCTCGGTTAACAGAAAGGAATAGAAGAAATCAAGGCCAAAGAGCAAGCTTTTGATTTTGTCTCCTTTATCTTTTCCAGCAAAGCATCTGTCTTTTCATTGAAAAGACCATCCCATTTAAAAGGGAGATCTTCCACTTAATTCTAGTATGCAGAGCCAGAGAAAAGATGTGAAACCAAGTATGTCTCCTCAGAGTAACTGCAGAAGCTGACACTCTAGCAGAAGAGTCCGAGGCATTAAATGGAGCCTTGAGAGAGAGTGCTTTGCCACATTTGGACCCTCCATTAGAATCACATTTGCCAATTTCCTTTTGTTATCCACCAAATTCTGCACAAATAGTGCCAGCTTTTTCCACTGGCGGAATTGATAGCAGGGCATAACTGCTTGGTAATTTGCCACCCTAATATTAAAAGAGGAAGAAGTGAACATCTTTATCCCTAGAGAATCAATCTTTTTCCTTTTTCTATCAGTAGAAGGGGAATGTGCTTGTCCAGATCACAACCTGTTACTGGCAGCAGCTGCCACAAGCATATTAGATAAAGGAGGATGTAAAAATACAAAAACCCCTCTGATACAATTTGTCTGCCTTCTTGGAAACACGCTGGGAAGAGGCAGGAGTGGACCAGTTTTAGCAGGCTGCAGCAGACCATCAAGGACTGGAGGTAGACCCAAGAATGTCAGACGTCAGATGGGAAGTTTGCTCCCCAGGTACTGAAAGTAAGTTCAACACGGATATCATGCAGTCCACTAGGTCATGAAACTGCAGAGCCATCCTCAGAAGGGGAAGAGGCAGAAGCCACACTCGCATGCTCGTCTGGAGAAAAATCAGGATCATGATATCAGAATGCTCTTGTTCAAAAAGAGAACTGTCTCATCTTGTTCACATAGATTATCAAGCCACACTGCCTCAGATGCAGAGGATCCAGTGGAAGCAGATTCAAGGATTTCTCCACCACCAGATCCTTTACAGATGAAACATCGCCTCTCTATCCATAAGGGGGACAACTGAAAAATTCCTGTGGAAGATGCCTAAACATATAGCCCAAAACTGCCAATAGTCCCAGCAACTGGGATTCAGGAATGTACTGCAGGACGAGGACGAAGAGGAGACCCAAAGCATGAGGAAACAGGTCTCTTTATCCTTCTTCTATCCTCTAACAGATATGGCCTCAGATCCAAGATGGAACTTACAGAAATAGCAATGAATCTGGAGGGAGGACAGAAACAAACAAACAGAGAAAACTCTTTGTGGAGACCCTAAAGGAGTCTTAGGAGGAGATAATATAGACAGATCAGGAGACAGGCTAACAGTCTCCTCTGCTCATCCCCTTTTATTTCAAGTGAAGACAATGCAGATCTTGGAACCAGTGAAGCCTTTGAGACCCTCTGTTTCTCACGTGGATCCAAGAAATGCTCAGAAGCTGAACATTACCCATCAGCCACCAAAGTAAAAGTTCTCTTTGGATCCGAAGATGGACCTGGAATTGGAGCAGAGGTCGAGGACAGAGCTAAAGACCTGGATAGGATAGGGTCCAATGAAATATTCAAATCCTCCTTCTTGGTTCTTGTAGCTGAAACTGGAACTGCCCTTGGTTTCAGAACCACAGAGTGCCTGTCAGAATTGGATGGATCCAATGAATCTGAAGTTTGGGATCCAGGACTATTAACAGTGGCTGTCTTTTCCCTAGCCTCCTTCTTTGGAACAACACAGCCAGAATCAACAACATGGCTCTTGGTACTGTTATAGGCGATCTGCCCTTGTCCATCAATGGCACCTTCAAAGACCTGATTTCTTGAGCAGCAGGACCTGGAATCAGACCCAACAAAGGTTGCAATTTCCTAAAACCTTTAAACTGCTTTGACTTGTTAGAAGAAGTCACAGGAGCCAAAACTGGATTCTTAGATGAGTGCCTGGATCCAGAGGGGTTTACCTCAAGGGCCTCATTAAGGAGAAGCATCTGCAACATGTTCTGCCTCTCCCTGCAAGCTCTGGGCATGAAAATCTGGCATATGGAACACTCAAAAGGAGAGTGGCCCTCTCCCAAGTGCTTAAGGAACATAGTGTGGTCATCTGACACTGGAAAGACAGCCAGGCACAAAGCGCATCTGTAGAATCTCCACTTCTCTGGAACTGAGCTATTACCTAACAACTATCTATACTTACCACTAAACTATAAATTGTACTAAACAATTAATAGGACACTAAAAATTGAGGGAAAAAATCCAGATCCGAATGGACTGGAGGAATTCACTCTCTTTGGCACATGGCGGGAAGGCACTGAGATGGTAGAGGGCTGTGTACCCCCTTATATAGCCTCACCCTTCTGAGACGCTGTATGGAGGGGACACAGGAGCACTCTAATGTATACTGCTTGGAGAAAGTGCTACCACTAGGTGGCACAACACCTATAAATGGGAATATAGGGTATGTCACCACTACGAAATTAGGTCGAATTTATAGAAGTCATTTTTTAGAAATCTTTTTATATAGTCGACTGGGTGTGTCCCCACACAAAATGCTCTAAGTGCATTAACTCGGCAGAGTGCTTCCACAGTACCGAGGCTAGCGTCGACTTCCAGAGTGTTGCACTGTGGGTAGCTATCCCACAGTTCCTGTAGTCTCCACGGCCCATTGGAATTCTGGGTTGAGATCCCAATGCCTGATGGCAAAAAACATTGTCGCGGGTGGTTCTCGCCCTCCCTCTGTGAAAGCAATGGCAGACAATCGTTTTGCGCCTTTTTTCCTGAGTTACCTGTGCAGACACCATACCATGGCAAGCATGGAGCCCGCTCAGCTCACTGTCACCGTATGTCTCCTGGGTGCTGGCAGACGCGGTACTGCATTGCTACACAGCAGCAGCAACCCATTGCCTTGTGGCAGCAGACGGTGCAATAGGCCTGATAACCATCCTCATCGAGTCCGAGGTGCTCCTGGCTGCCTCGGTAAGGTTGGTCAGGAACACCTGGGCAGACATGGGCGCAGGGACTAAATTAGGAGTGAGTCGACCAGGTCATTCTCTTTAGTCCTGCAGGCTGTCCTCTTGTACCATCTTATGGTGAGCAGGCAGGAGATGAGGATGGCTAGCAGTCCTATTGCACCATCTTCTGCCGAGCAGCCAGAAGATGTGGATGGCTTGCAGTCCCACTCACCGTCTGCTGCCAGACAAAGATGTAAAAGATAGATGGAGTGGATCAAAACAAGAAATACACCAGATTTGTTTTGTAACCATTTGCTCCCCCCTCCCTGCCTCCATGAAATCAACAGCCGACAATTGTTTTGGTGAGGTCTGTCAGGGCACCTTGAAAACTTTAATGGAGACTCAGTCCTGCCTGAAATATCAGAGGGTGGGATAGCTTAGTGGGTTGAGCATTGGCCTGCTAAACCCAGGGTTTTGAGTTCAATCCTTCAGAGGGCCATTCCCCATGACAGTTGTTTTTGTTTATCCTTGATGTAAAGCCACCCCCTTTGTTGATTTTGTAACCCTGTAAGCCAACCCTGTAAGCCATGTTGTCAGTCGCCCCTCCCTCTGTCAGAGCAACGGCAGACAATCGTTCTGCGCCTGTTTTCTGTGCAGACGCCATACCACAGCAAGCATGGAACCCGATCAGATCACTTTGGCAATTAGGAACACATTAAACACCACGCACGTTATCCATCAGTATATGCAGCACCAGAACCTGGCAAAGCGAAACCAGGCGAGTAGGCGACATCAGCGCGGTGACGAGAGTGATGAGGACATGGACACAGACTTCTCTCAAAGCACGGGCCCTGGCAATGCGGGCATCATGGTGCTAATGGGAATGGCCAGGCTACAGTGTGAAAGTTCTGTTTGTTTCTCCTTGATGACCCCCCCCGGCCCCTTGGTTCACTCTACGTCCCTATAAGCTAACCACCCTCCCCTCCTCCCTTCGATCACCGCTTGCAGAGGCAATAAAGTCATTGTTGCTTTACATTCATGCATTCTTTATTAATTCATCACACAAATAGGGGGATAACTGCCAAGGTAGCCCAGGAGAGGTGGTGGAGGAGAGAAGCACCAGGAGGGGTGGTGGAGGAGGGAAGGACAAGGCCACACAGCACTTTAAAAGTTTAAAACTTATTGAATGCCAGCCTTCTGTTGCTTGGGCAATCCTCTGGGGTGGAGTTGCTGGGTGACTGGAGGCCCCCCCACCGCATTCTTGGGCATCTGGATGAGGAGGCTATGGAACTTGGGGAGGAGGGAAGTTGGTTACACAGGGGCTGTAGCAGCTGTAGCTGCCTTTCTGCAGCTCAACCATATGCTGGAGCATATTAGTTTGATCCTCCAGCAGCCTCAGCATTGAATCCTGCCTCCTCTCATCATGCTGCCGCCACCTTTCAGCTTCAGCCCTCTCTTCAGCCCGCCATCTCTCCTCCCGGTCATTTTGTGCTTTCTTGCACTCTGACATTGTCTGCCTCCACGCATTTGTCTGTGCTCTGTCAGTGTGGGAGGACAGCATGAGCTCAGAGAACATTTCATCGTGAGTGCATTTTTTTTACCTTCTAATCTTTGCTAGCCTCTGGGAAGGAGAAGATCCTGTGATCCTTGAAACACATGCAGCTGGTGGAGAAAAAAAAAAGGGACAGTTATATTTAAAAAGACACATTTTATAGAACAATGGGTACATTCTTTCACGGTAAAGCTTGCTGTTAACATTACATACATAGCACATGTGCTTTCGTTCCAAGGTCACATTTTGCCTCCCCCCACCACATGGCTAGCCTCTCCCCCCTCCCCGTGGCTAAGATTGGGGAACATTTCTGTTCAGCCACAGGCAAACAGCCCAGCAGGAACGGCACCTCTGAATGTCCCCTTAAGAAAAGCACCCTATTTCAGCCAGGTGACCATGAATATCACATCACTCTCCTGCGGATAACACAGAGAGATAAAGAACGGATGTTGTTTGAATGCCAGCAAACATACACTGCAATGCTTTGTTCTACAATGATTCCCGAGTACGTGCTACTGGCCTGGAGTGGTAAAGTGTCCTACCATGGCAGATGGAATAAGTCTACCCTCCCCAGAAACCTTTTGCAAAGGCTTTGGGAGTTCATCCAGGAGAGCCTCAAATGCCAGGGCAAATTAATCATTAAACATGCTTGCTTTTAAACCATGTATAGTATTTTAAAAGGTACACTCACCAGAGATCCCTTCTCCACCTGGCGGGTCCGGGAGGCAGCCTTGGGTGGGTTCGGGGGGTACTGGCTCCAGGTCCAGGGTGAGAAACAGTTCCTGGCTGTCGGGAAAACCGGTTTCTCCGCTTCCTTGCTGTGAGCTATCTACAACTTCATCATCATCATCTTCATCGTCCCCAAAACCTGCTTTTGTGTTGCCTCCATTTCCATTGAAGGAGACATGGCTGGAGTGGTGAAACAACACGGCTGGGGTAGTGGTGGCTGAACCCCCTAAAATGGCATGCAGCTCATCATAGAAGTGGCATGTTTGGGGCTCTGACCCAGAGCAGCCGTTTGCCTCTCTGGTTTTCTGGTAGGCTTGCCTCAGCTCCTTAAGTTTCATGCAGCACTGCTTTGGGTCCCTGTTATGGCCTCTGTCCTTCATGCCCTAGGAGATTTTGACAAATGTTTTGGCATTTCAAAAACTGGAACGGAGTTCTGATAGCACGGATTCCTCCCCCATACAGCGATCAGATCCCATACTTCCCATTCGGTCCATGCTGGAGCTCTTTTGCGATTCTGGGACTCCATCATGGTCATCTCTGCTGATGAGGTCTGCACTCACCTGCAGCTTGCCACGATGGCCAAACAGGAAATTGAAATTCAAAAGTTTGCGGGCCTTTTCCCGTCTACCTGGCCAGTGCATCTGAGTTGAGAGTGCTGTCCAGAGCGGTCACAATGGAGCACTCTGGGATAGCTCCCGGAGGCCAATACTGTTTAATTGCGTCCACACTACCCCATATTCAACCCGACAAGGCCGATTTCGACGCTAATCCCCTTGTTGGGGGTGGAGTAAGGAAATCAATTTTAAGAGCCCTTTAAGTCGAAAAAAAAGGGCTTCGTCGTGTGGACGGGTGCAGAGTTAAATTGATTTAACGCTGCTAAATTCGACCTCAACTCCTAGTGTAGACCAGGGCATACAGAGCCTCTCAAATAAGAACTTGAATGTTCTGTGTTCATGTGCTGCTTAGGAGGGTGTGATGGAGTGTACAAACCTCACGAGACAGGAAAGAGTAACCGACTGCTGGAGTCCATTCAGCCCTGCCCTGTGAAAGATAAAGAAAGTGTCAGGCTTCAAGGGAGAAGCTAAAAGGGGAGAGCAGTTGTTCATCTCTCTCACTGTGGAAGAAAAGGCTACTGGACAGGTCAAAATCTGAGCAAGACTGCTGCCTACAGCCCCCTTGAGGGAAGGTAGGCTTGGCCTGGGATGATTGCCTTGTTTGGTTGCCAATTACCAACTTAGGCTTCTTGCATGAGCCCCAGTGGGGAGAATTGTTTGTTTTCTTGCTACACTGAAGAGCCTGGGAGTCTGTTGAAGACTGAGCCCAGGAAGAACAGAATAGTTTTTCTGTGTCTATTATGGACTTTAGGTACCCTGGAAGGGGTGGAATTTCTATGTGATCTAACTGGAGGGCTAAATCCTCTCAACCCAGAATTTGTTGGAGGCTGGCTGATCAGCTGAAGACAAGGAGGAAAACAAGTGTGTGTCGCCACAGAGGGACTATGAATAAAAGGAGCAATTGGGGGCATTGGGGAATATCCAATGGAAAAGTGGCATGGAAAATGGAGCTGAGAACAGTGTAGAGGGAAAATGAACAAAGATTGGGAGAATGTAATTCTAGTTAAATATACCCACAGTACTGTATTCTTCTTATACACGTCATTTATTTATGCCAGCTCATTTTTTGTAGACATTAGGACAGTTGGTTGCTCTGTCCCTTGACACAGAGCAAGGTTTATCTGGAAAACTTTATTTTAAATCAATTTATGCTCAGAAATCTGAAAGGGGGGGCTTAAGAAAACAATTGTTCAAACACAAATTAATTCAGTTAACTCTGCAGGGTCAAAGAAATAGTTTGAAAAAGTTCTATTCATTTTGTTTATTTTCACACACTTCTCCTCTGCCCTTGTAGGATCTAGTCAGAAGACACCTGCCTTTTTTTGGTCAACTAATTCTACATTTCAACTTGCTCACTATACTCCCCCTATAGAAATAAATTCACACGACTCTTAGGTCCATTGATATTTTTGACCAGTCACCTTCCTTGTAAGTTACTCCATCTGCTTCTTGCCCTTGGCAAGAAAGATTTCCTGAACTCTTTACAAGAGCATCAGAAGTGACGGTTTAGTAATATAAGCAACAAGTTTGAAGGAATTGAAGCTTAACATTTGATCCAAAGTAGCTGAGTTGGATATGATCCATCTGTCTGTGCATCAACATAATGCTGTTACTCTAACCTTGAGGGGAGTCATATACTTTGTGGTGGGCAACAAAACACCAGAGTGTGCCTATAGAGGTCATGGCACATGAAACAAAAATTAATGTTACAAAGAACATTTATAGAAGAGAATGTTGAAGTCTTCCATTAAAAAAAAAGTTATTGAGGAAAGTTGTACATGGAAGCAGGATCATAACAAAACTATTGTAAATGTCAGAATGGGATCTGCCATCAGCAGCATAACAGCTACATGGTAAACTGCACCTCAGACCCTTTTAGTTCTTCTCGAGTGCACCCCTTAGGCTTCCTACAACTCACTCTGTGTGAAACCACATAGTCCAACCACTCTTGACTGGATCTCTGGGCTGCAGCTCGTGGTTCCCAACCATGTTAACAACACAGGTTCAGCATGGTTTTGGCATGAGTCTCCCCCCAGAAGCCTGTGAGAACATAAGTACGTAGTAACCCACCATAAACAAACACGGAGTCATGCATCATAGTCATTAAAAAAATATAGATATTTCCCAGGATGTCACAAACTGTATAAATATGTACAGTGCTCATACTGGTTCCCCTAGTTCCCGACTGGTATATTGCCAGCTCCTATTTGGACTTCCTAAAACTGGTTTACATCCAGTACTCAGCTTTCATAATCTCTAAAAATTGAATTTTGTTATGGTGTACACACACAACTTATTAACAAATGTATAACCTTTTACAAAGTCTCAACTCTTTCAGAAAGACAGGCAGAGGAGGCTTCACATACCAAAACCCAGCACTATGACACTAAGTTTTAAAAATACTTATTTTAAAAAATGAGGAAGATAGTCAAGATTCTAAAGTCAAAAATGAGGAAACCAAAATCTTTGGACACACTGTGGAGGCTACTTAAATAAACATAACAGAGTAACAGAAAGCATTCATACCACTGAAAGGGAAAGTTGTACTGTAAGAAAAAATTCACAGAACAATTGAAGAGGTTACCTGAGTCAAAAAGACATACTTCAGAAAATAGAAATCCAACCCTAATGAGACTAACAGAAGGAAAAATCAATTATATCAGGTAAAATATTAGATGGAAATTACTACAATGGAATTTGTCGTCTTATCCAATGGCCAGTGAAGTGACTGGGAGCTTTCTATTAACTTCAAAGGGCATGAGATCATGCTCTTGAAGAACAAATACTCAAATACACAAAAAGAAAAGGAGTACTTGTAGCACCTTAGAGACTAACAAATTTATAGGTGCCACAAGTCCTCCTTTTCTTTTTGCGGATACAGACTAACACGGCTGCTACTCTGAAACCTGTCAAATACACAAGTAAACAAGAAATGCTCCAAGGATATCAAAAGCAGGAAACCTGTGAGAAAAGTGGTAAGTTTGCTGAACTACCAGCAAGGTATGGGAGCAATTAAGGAGCATAAGAAAATTGCAGATAAGCTAAATGATTTCTTTGCATCAGACTTGTCCTACAGAAGATGTGGGGGGAAACTGTTTGGCTAAAGAAGATAAGACACTGTCACAGACTAACATGTTTAATATATTTATTAATAGATGTGGAAAAGAGAGTGAACAAAGAGGTGGCAAGATTTGCTGATATCATAAATTTATGTAGGTTATTCAAGGTCAGAGAAGACAGTGAGGAACTTCAGAGAGACCTAAAAGTAAGTGAGTTAGTTGAAATTCATTGTTGATAAATTCAAGATAATTCTTATTGGCAGGAATACTTTTAACTACTAATACATATGGCTAGGTTCTGAATTAACTATAACCACTTGAGAAGAAAACTTGGGCAGACCTGAGGGGTCATGGTTGATAGCTGAATGAAATTATTTGTTCAATGAGCAGCTACTTGGAGGGAAGGAAAAATAATTTTATGATGTATATAGAGAGTAGATATTGTAATGTCATGATATAATTGCTGCCACACCCTTAGAATACTGTGTTTAGTTCTAGTCATTCTCTTTCAAAAGACATAGCAAAAACAGAACTTAAGAAAAGGGTAATATGAATGAGCAGAACCATAGAAAGATTTGCATATGAGAAGACTTAAAAGAGTGGGACTGTTGAGTTTAGAGAGGAAATGGAAAAAGGGGGAACATGACAGAGGTATGTATTTGAAATGCAATGTGGGAGCTTCTTATTTAGATTTTTATACAAGAACAAGGAGCCATTCAGTGGAAGTGACATGCAATAAATTTAAAACTGATAAAAGGAAATACACAATGCTCAATTAGCCAACAGATTTCTTTCCTTCCCCCCCCCCCCACATTATCTTTTCAGCCAAGAGCTTAGCTAAATTTTGAAAAGAATCAGCAGTTTATAAGGAGAATGAGAACTACTGGAGTTACATAAGACAGGATAGCAAACATTTTGAATAAAGAATATCATGCTTTATGGAATAAGCCAACCTCTAAATAAGGGGGTTAGAAAGAAACTTCCCCTATGGGCAGGTTATTTCATAATTATATCATGTAACTTCTTTTGAAGTAGCTGCTATTGCCTTTGGTCAGAGATAGGATATTGTATTAGATGGCCCACTGAGCCTAATCCAATATGGCAGATTTTACATAAATATATATAAAATGTCAAAACTAAACAATAGACATTTGCAGTCCAGTGTCTGAACGGCCTGCTCAGTAGTGAACTCTGCAACAGAGGTGACCTCAGAACAGTGCAAATACCTTCATAAAATGAAATAGTTTCAAAATGCTGTGCCTGGAGGAGGAAACACAGTGTATGTAATTCAGTTGTATTGCCCTACCATTTGTGTTTGCTTCTGTCCCCTAGATCAGCCTAATGGAACAAATACCAGTTATCCATTCATCAAGTCAAACTGCTAGAATAGTCTAGAGAATAATAAAAAGTTTGCAAGCATGGCCTTTATTTATTTGTCTAGATATGTATGTGGTCCCCATTACCGTTAGCACCTGGGCACCTTTGAATCATTTTGGTACTGGAGTGAAGAAACTATAGTCACTCAAGGGTGCCAAATCAGTACTGTATTTCCTTTGTCACTTCAGTTGTACTGAAAAAAAAAAGAAGCATGCCTAGTATTTTCAAGAGTGGAAACACTGTTAGGGCTTAACACTTAATCAGATGTTTCACCAGGAAAGCTTTTCATACTGTGCTTTTTGTTTATTCATAAAGACAGCTCTGCTATCTCATGGACCTATCAAAAAACCATGCCGCAGCTGGCAGCATTAAAGCTTTTAGCAATTCATTATGTGTTCAGAGCTTTGCAAGAAGAATAGAATTTGATTTCTCGGCTGACTTTTGGGCCTGTGTCAAGTCTTTAAATTCAGGCTTTAACCGAAAGATTGTATGTAAGAAAAGAGTGCTTCATTCTCTGTTTCTAATACCCTCTCATTCAAACCAGCAAAACAAAGACAAAATATAGGAGAAGGAAATGGGAAGCATGGTGGGGGTGGGGAAACTGTACAGTGCTTGGTAACTTCAGGGCTGCATTTAATATTCTGTTTTCAGATTCCTCATCTCACTGCCTAGATCCTATGCTTCAGCCTCTGCTGGAAGCTGTGATGTTTAGGAAGATATATAATGAAAGCTGAACTGTCAAAGATTTTTTGCCTTTGACAGATATGTTAAAAAAGCATTTAGGCATTACAAGTGACCAACAATAAAGACTCTGGTCTGCATGTCTGTGTGGAGTTTTTGTGTATGTGTGTTTTTAATGTAGAGTATGGACACACTCCCCTAGAATCCCCAAATTTGGAAGCCAAAACTCATGAGCAGGACATCCCCAGTAAAACGTTGACTCCAGTCTAGACTTATCATAGGCACTAATGACTATTAACAAAATGGCTCCAGATGCACGATTAGGGAGAGATTTCACCATCACCATCCAAAATTCTGGGGTTGTTTGGTTTTGGGAGTCCAGCTTGCAACTGTCTCTGGCTGAGATTTTTCAAGGGGTCTAAGGCAGATAGGCACCCAACTCCCACTAATTTTTCAAAGGAATATGGGCACATAACTCACCTATGTCTCTTTGCAAGTCCCAGCAGTTAATGGTAAAAAATTACCATAGTGACCCTTCAGGTGGAAATCTGTGAACACCTGAATGGATTACTAAATAAGTCTGAGCACATGAAAATAACCCTTTAATAAACAGTACTAAAGAAAGTGACGATGAAGTGAGCTGTAGCTCACGAAAGCTTATGCTCAAATAAATTTGTTAGTCTCTAAGGTGCCACAAGTACTCCTTTTCTTTTTGCAAATACAGACAAACACGGCTGCTACTCTGAAACTTTATTTTAAAGGTTATTTGACACAGAAAATAAATTGTCCTGATTTCATGGCTTGTCAAAAATGAATCATCTATCACTACAGTTTCACATCTTACACTGGGGATAATTCAGGAAAGAAGAGCACACTAAAACTGTAATAAATGCTGTAGTTTTATCACAATAGATGCCTTTTATATTTTTCAGAAACCATATAAAAATTACAGTTAGAAGGCATACAAATAAAAAGGATAGTGTATTGCCAATTTCAGCTAGAATGGATAGAGAAGACATGGCCTCAGAACAGCACAATTTTCCCAGCTTATTTTTCTTGTTTGGTAAGGGTTGGTTTTTTTTAAATCTCCTAGCAAAACTGAGCTATTTAATCCTGTGTGTTCCTTTAAAATGCCAGACACCACTTACTGCATGATTCTAACCATTTGAAACTATGAACAGACAACAAAGTTATTCTGGATTTCTAAAGAAGCCCATTGAGTCTACTGTAACAACTAAGCAAGAGTTTTAATCCATGGAAATTCTCTGCCACAATGTTTGGTGTTAAATCAAAATTTTAAAAACTATAAAATAATCCTGAGAGGTTGTGAGAGTGATAGAATCATCAGCTGCTAAGAACGAGAAAGCTCAAGAGAAAAGGTGATGTAATGATTAATACTAACGCCATACTCATTTTATTAAACAATTCCTACATTAAATCTATTACCAAGTTAGAAGTAAATCCAACTACAATGTGCATTCTTCAAACTAATTTCCTTCTTCCAGCTATCCTTCTGTTATAAAATAGAGAGACTGAGTACTCTTACCTCAGAAGAGAATTTTGGTTTGTCTGGATCCAGAAGAAACCAGAAATACACACTGGTGAGTGTGACAAACTGGGAAATTGTCTCTATTATCTTTTTATCTACTCTCTTTCCCTATTCATTTATGTGTTACTGCCCACCTAAATGCAGAGAATTAAGTGAAGGGAACCTATAACACCTTTTCTCTTTCTGCCCTTCCATGTGTGACTGGAAGGTAGGTTCATTCTCCAACCCCTCTCCCTGACCCTGCATTTTTGCTGGGCACACAGGGTTAACAGCCAATGATTCTGCTGGTAGTCATCATGGTCCTGTGAGGGGAGGCTATTCAGTTGTTGATCTCCCTTGGATGTTTCTCTCATTCAGGGTCAGGCACCATACTGCACCCACAACACAAGAGGTATGATGTAATCCAACATGACGGTTATAGCAAAGGAAATAATGTGAGGTTACGGTCAAATGGAGAATGAAATGCAACATGGTTTTCAAAAAAATCAGACTGCTTGGTTTTTTAACAACCCCTTCACAGCTTACTTTTAGCTGGAGGTCCATAATTTACTGAAGCAGCTACAGTCCTGCCTGGTAGTAAGTATAACATAGAAGTATGTCATGTCAGCAGCAACCAGAAGAAAAAGAGAACACCATAGTCCCAAGTATATACTCTGAATTCCTATTTCTTACTACAGGAAATATTTATTTACATATGAACATAAAGCCCTTCCCTGAGAAGCCAGCAACTTCCTGAGGACAAATTTGGAACAGTTTCTAATCAAATTACTCTTGTGCATATTTAACATGAAGGAAGTAGAGGTGAACAGATTGAGTAGTTACTTAGCTTTCATCACAGGATCAGCATGACAGATTAGTTAGCAGTGTAAATAAGACATGGGGAAAGTGTGTATGGTTAAATAGCCACATGCCTACTGTAGATTTTGAAGAACAAAGTGAATCCATATAAAAAAGGTCAGTCATATTTCATCACTTTAACAGGCAATTACAAATCACCTTTTCCATGTCAAATCTGAAGTAACTGGGACAAATAAAAAGTGGAAGACTGGACTGCACTGGCTTCATAAATGTGTGCATGACATCTAGCAGCTGGCTGACAGAATATGGCAGGCATGGCCAAACTGTGGCTTTTACAGTTAAAGTGTGGGTCGTGGAGCCTCCCACGCACCCAACCCCCGATTCTCCTCCTAACAATAGTTATGAGAGGGGTGATATTACCTGATCCAATAATCTCACTCCCATGTTAACTGAAAAGTGTAATGAATATATTTCCAATGTCAGCATTAACTATTGTCCTGTATTTTCTGGGATCACAGCACAGAGCCGGCAGCAGGGGGCAGCAAGAAGCTGTGCCCCCTGCCCTTTTGGTCTCCCCGGCACATGCCCACATCAGAGTTTCCCCAGCCACCTCCTCTAGCAGCATCGGTGGTGGCAGTAGCACCAGGGATGGGCGGCAACAGCACACCCAGGAGCAGCCTGGGCTTCACTACTACTCCCCACTCCCACTGCAGCTCCTGCCCCAGCGCCCCCCGTGCCTCCCGGACAGCATCCCCTCCATGCCTCCATCAGCTCCCCCACTCCTCCGTGCACCTGCTGTGCCCCCTGCCTGGCACCTGGGGCAGCCAGTGAGGAAGAGGGTCCCTACTCCCCCAGGCAGAGGGACTCCGCTGGTCCCCTGGCGGGAGGAGCAGGCTGCGAGCAGCATTTCACCTCACTACTGAGCTCCCCACACACACACACTTGGGACCCCTAGTGGGGCATGGAGGAACATGGGGAGTGACCACTACAGCCCTGCACTGGAGGGAGGGCTAGGAAGATCCAACACAATGGCTATAGTAATGGCTGCATCTCCCCACCACACACCACTTCCATGGGATGTTTGAGCAACTGGATCTGTTGTAATTGCAGATCCCGAAGCCTGGCCCAGGCTTCACCCAAAATGCTGTCTTCTGCACTGGCCTATTTTGAGTGCTCAACCTAGCCAACCTCCCTCATCTATCCCATGGAAGGGAAAATATAGCACATAAGTGGTCTTGAGGAGCTTGCCTAAAATACGTGTACTGTGGTGAATTTCACTCTATCGGCCCTGATTCTCTACTCCGTCTGAGCTCTGCAGACATAGGCCCAGATTCACACGCTATCAGTGCAGATAGGTTAGCTTCCAGGTGAAACTGTAACTGAACCCAGAATCAGCCATCAGCATGCCTAGTATTTCTATAATAGTTTTGTGTGGGTACACACAGAGTAAAAGGGAAAGTGATGAAACAAGAAACAATATTAGATCACCTCACTACAAAACATGTATTTCAGACCTTAGTCAACTTGTAGAGATGCAGTGATTAAATTCATACATTTAGACTGCAGTAGCTCTTTCCAAATACAGTTCAAGACTGTTCTTGCCCATAAGATCACATTCTAGCGGGGGATTGTGTGCGCAGATGGACTAGAGAACATACATAGCTCTACATACTGCTTGATTTATGAAGTAATTTTAAATACAGTTATTTGAGATCTATTGGCTGCTATGTCTTTCTCTACATCTGATTAGAAATTACAATACATTTGACTAGCTGGACTTGAAGGGTTAACATAGTTCTCCATTTGTTTAGTATAACCTCTTGGTAAAGTAACAAATAATAAATTTAGTGGGAGTGACTGCACGAATAACAGCTACATGACTGGACCCTTAATATTCACATACTGTTAGTATGATATCTATATGGGCATTCTAATGGTGTAGTTTGAGAATACTGAGAAATCTAGAAGTCCAGAAATGAACTTAAAGTCCTTGACCATCAATGGGACGTTGCCTGTATAAAAAGAAATTAAGATTGTGTCCCCTCCACTGTTCCCTCTAAGCTGTGTGCCTGTGAGTGCACACACAGATCCTAAACCCTGCACACAGAGTGAAACACCGCGTGCACAAAAATTTGCACAGAAGCACAACAATTTGCGCACACAGCCTGTCAAAAATTAGAGGGAACATTGGTCCCCCCCCCATGTTCTCCACAATAAATCTGCATTGCCAAAAGCAGCTTATCACCAGGAGTGCTGGGTATTTCTCCAGCTTGGAAACTTCTCTAGACCTTGTTGCAGCAGCAGAATCATGCAACTGGAATTGTTCGATTAACTGGAATCGTTCAATTAACTGGAATCGTCTAGATTTCTAAGAAGCTGTTACATTTAGGATACAAAATATCTGTGTGTGCCAACTGCTTGAACTCCCTGTGAACTCAGTGGCCCTGCACTGCATGTGTCTTATTATAATGGTTGTAATATAGCCTGTAGTCTCATGACAAATTCAGTAATGCTGGGGCAGTCAGGTAGGATCTGCTTAACCAATGCATGGATATTGGTTGTCAAGATTGTTTTAGAATGCTGTTCAGCCAAATACAAATAATACAATTTTTCAATAAATAAACTGTCAAGAAAACCTCACTACCAGGGATGTTTTAACGCAAAAGAGACATCTTGGCTAACTATCTCCTTCTTACTCATGCTGGTAATGGTAAGGTCCTCTTATCCCCTTCCAATTATAGAAGACACTGAGAGATGTTTTAATTCCCTCTGAGGATCCTAGGGATTCTTCAGAGCTTCTCATTCCTCTTACCTCCTCACACAGGACAGTAGGAGCTTCCCCTCTCCTTTGTTTCAAGAGGCCTGGTTTAAGCTAGGAAAACCAGTACCTGATTTTTAGCAAGAGCTGCACCATTGCAATCGACAACCTAACTGCTAGGATAGATGATGTGCCAGTATTAAGCAACACCTGAGCCCAGGAATGGAGTAGTTACACTGGAACTGAAAAACAAACACTAATTTTCCTAGCGTGGACCTTAGAGCACAGGAGGAGAGAGTGGCCATAAACTGCTTGGGATGCACCTGTCCTGTAATTCCAACAGCAAAAGTACAATATGAATACTAAGCCACTTATAGTCACTAGGTGGAAAGTCCATTGATGGGGTTTGGAACCGTCATTCGTTTCACTATGACACAGTCCACTGGAAAAGTGGCTCTATTCACAAACAAAAAGCAGACAACTTTCAATGGAATTGAGCCCAGAGATGTGTGAATTTGCTCACAGAAAATAATGACCTGAATCTTCTCCAAAATCCAAACAAACTTATTTTGAAGTATTTACCGCTCAGTCAGACACAATAAAATCCAGAAAACTCAGAAGAGACCCAGTTCTTCTAAAATTTCCTGTCCAGTTTTGTAGATCAAACACTTTGGATAAACTATACTCTACAATGTCTGGATGCGTGCCTCAGAACCAAAACATCAAACCATCTGATGGTTCTGCATCATTGCTTAAAATCAATTACAGTATTTCTGCTCTAGTGAGATGTCTGTAGTTGGACTCAAAGAAGCAAATGTCAATCAAGTAAATAGAAATAATTTTGGATTAAAAAATAGTACAGGTTGTAGTTATTCCAAGCCCAAATGATGGAAAGACTCTAGGCTAAATTGTTCTACTTTTGAGGGTATTGTGTGCCAAACTACTGGTTAGTCAATATCTAACCTCTATAGGAGCAGGTAAAAATCCCTCAAAATTTAAAAAAAAAAATTCAAAAACAAAAATTGCCATTTTTCAACCAAGTGAGTCCCTATACAGTTCATAAAAGATTATCATGATTTTTCTGTAAGCTTTAGCTGGTACTGGAAAGAGAAATAACTGCAGAGACATTGACTTTTATAAAACACTCAAAGTTTCATTTGGAAAAAGCTGTGTCATGGGTATGCTGTGGACACAAGGTTCAGGAAATGTCTTCCCGAACAAATATTTTGCAACAGTATTTTTAAAGCAATTAATATTTGACAAAAATTTCTACATTGGTCACGGATCAGTTGGCAAAGTGTAAAATAAAACAAAATCAAAAACTGAGCCCTTTCTATTGAAAGGTTCCCACCCTTCTTCATTTTCATTCACTGATTTTTTTTTTGTAATAAACAGTTATGTACATACTATCCTCTTCCTAATACAGGAAAATATATCCTCAAACTAAGATTCCACCTAAAGCTATTGCACTTCTTCCGAGGAAAGGGCATCCAATGTCAACTTCAATATGCTTGATCTTTGCCCTTCCCTTTCTCTCCCCCTCTCAATGCCAATCTGTTTATAAAATGAAGGAAGTGTTCCAGCAGTCACATTTCCAAACACTCTTAAAATTTTCATTTCTATTCCTTTGTTCTTCACCACCTGTTCAGCTGCTGATACATTCTTTAAACACACACAGTATGCTGGTCACATTCAGAACATGCCAGCCAAGTCCACATCAAAGTGGTAGAGAGAAAAAAAACAGTTTTTCCATATATAATCCACAAAGGCAGCATTCGCTCTCTCTTGGAGTTTTTTTGTGCCCTAGTGAAGTACTGGACCTAAAATTCAAGTAGCTTAAGAACATAAGAACGGCCATACTGGGTCAGATTAAAGGTCCATCTAGCCCAGTGTCCTGTCTTCTGCCAGTGGCCAAGGCCAAGTGCTTCAGAGGGAATGAACAGAACAGGTAATCATTGAGTGATCCACCCCTTCACCCATTCCCAGCTTCCGGCAAACAGAGGCTAGGTACACCATCCCTGCCTATCCTGGCTAATAGTCATTGATGGACGTATCCTCCATTAACTTATCTTGTTCTTTTTTGACCTATCCTCTATGAACTTATCTAGTTCTTTTAGTGTCTTGGCCTTCACAACATCCTCTGGCAAAGAGTTCCACAGGTGGACTGTGCATTGTATGAAAAAGTACTTCATTTTGTTTGTTTTAAACCTGCTGCCTATTAATTTCATTTGGTGACCCCTAGTTCTTGTGTTATGAGGTGTAAATAGCACTTTCTATATTTTCTTTGAACTGCACTGTACACAGAGCCAAATCCTCTGAAGTCTACTATATACCAACATCTTCAGGATCCACATTTAATCAGGATCATCTGTTTTTTCCCCCTCATAAAGAAGGATCTTGGCAAATATTAATTATAGCAACCAATGAAAGCTGCTGTATGTGATATCTCAGTCATACAATTTGACTGTTTTTGCTGCAGTTGGATTTACTTCTGCAATATGCCTCCCAATAATTTGCTTTGGCCTTGAATGAAAGAAATAAGGTGTTCAGGTCTCTTTAGAAAAAAAGTTAGGCTTAGTTTTGAAAATAAAAAAGTTAGTTAGGGACAGAGTCATAGAGTTTGAAGCCCTAAAGGACCACTAGTTCATCTAGTCTGTCCTCCTGTATATTACAGACCACCACCATCATCCAGCACCTGCACTAAACCCAACAACCAAATGAGACCAAAGTATTACAACCCACAGAAGACAAGATTATCACACTCCACAGGCAGAGAACAGGAGGAACTGAAGTGCACCAGTGCTCAAGGCCCTGGCAAAGACAGGAAAACAATAGATTGAGATATACCCAAATAATTCCAATAAGTGACCTGCACCCACAGGCTGCAGAGAAAGGTGAAGACCCTCCAAGGTCACTGCCAGTCTGACCTGGGGGGAAATTCCTTCCTGACCACACATATGGCCATCAGTTAGCCAGCCAAACACATGAGAGAACCGTTAATGGAAACCAGGAGTCCTGAGCACCAATCTTTTGCCCTAATCATTAGACATACAACAATATTAGTAACAGCCCATGGAAGAGTGGCACATTTAGCCATTACGAATGAGCTGCTATAGGTTTTAAAGCATGAAGCATCACAAACCTGGAAACAAAATTATTTGATTTCTGTTACGGTTTTGATAATACAATGAGACTAATTAAATGTAGAAGAAACAACTTGATTATCATCCTTGATTGCTGAGCATTAACAACATTTGTATGTGCATGAAGTACCCTTTTAAAAAGAGACATTAACGTGTATTAGAATGTATCTATTATTATACTTCCAAGATTTTGCACATCCGTTTGACGGCTGGTCCTTTTGCAATTAATATCAGCATTGTTAGAAGTCCCCTACCACTCTCCCCATATATGCAGTAAGATGTGGAGAGAGCTTTCCAAAGCCTGTGATTTTACCTATTTGCACAGGCTGAACTTAATTTTTCCCCTTAAAAAAAAAAAAAGATTGGGGGGGACTCTTCTCTAAAAGTGCTCATTTGCAAAATCTATTCTTTCTCAAATATCTTCAGCTATTAGGAAGTAAATTTAGCTATTATTCTAATTTGCTTCAACTTATAGGTACAGATACGCAAGTGAACATATGTTGAACAAGCTGGTTAAGAATATTTAATGGGAATTTAGCAATTTGTAAATTGAAAGTGCAAATGTGGCAGTTGCCATAGATCCTTGTAGTTCCTTGCTGGCACTGAGCCCAGGAAAGCTTAAAAATATGCAACATATTGATAGAAGAAAAAGGAAGAAAAATAGAATTTCATGTGTAAAGCTTGCTGTAGAAATATAACTCTGCATATGGAACTTATTGTAAATTGTGTAAGCAAGACAAAATAATTTTTAATGCATTTATGTCTGCATTGTGCTACTGGGATTAATGCAAATATTATAGTCATACCATAAATTCACAATGAAGTGAATGCCTACAAGCAATTCAGTTTCCTATCCTTTGTAGCAATGAACAGGATTGTGTTTATTCTGTATGAGTTCTACATTTGTCAGCAAATGAAATGGTGAGGAATAATCTCCTCACTTGTACCTACCTCCTTGTGACATTTCTGCCACGGAAACAAAGATCCCCTTTATTTAAGCCACAGCCACAGAGGAAGGCACGACATTTTCTAATTCCTAGCAAACAGAAGGAAAGTGAAAGAGACAGTTAATGAGCTATTATTAAATAATAGCAACCCTAATGCTAGCAGATGTTAAGCCTATTACATTAATAAATTATGATAAACTTCCATTTTTTTCATGTTCCTATAACTGTCATATCAGTTCCTCAGGTTCTTGCTTTGTTACATCTAAATTAGCACATCTAGTTAAATTATTGGTTGCATGATCTGAGAATTGCATAACAAACCAGCTTTTATTGAAGAGGCTGATTCTATCAGGCATACCGCACCCTCAGTTCCCATGGGTGAGCACTCATGTAGGATTGAGCCACAAACTTTATAAATTAGCTTTAAATTAAAGACAGCTTGTGAAAACAGACAACAGATACTAGATTGGTAAATCTCTCTGGCAGAAATTATCTTCCTCCATATATTGCTCAGTACCAAGATGACAGTCAGAACTTAATAAAAAATAAATAATAATGCTTTTATAAAAGTACTGCAGTATTCTGCAATCATCACCAAGATGCAGTAACACAAGATGTAGCATTTTAGATCTTTTTAATAAAGGTATTGCCAAAGACTCACCCCCTGACCACAAACTTAAGTGCCCATTGCAGTCACAACTGTGTACAGAAATACAAGACACTCATCTAGTAGTGCCAGAAGAGGGGATAGTTACAAACTCAAAACTCTGGGCAGGGTGTCAAAATATTCACGCAGGTTCCTGAATCTTTTAAGCAACTGGGCCCTGAATGAGGGTCAAATTAAGATTATGGCAGGCCACCAGTTTAAATTGGGAAAAATATACAGTCTAGAGTAAGCCTAAAGCTAACTAGTTACATCTGTATTTTATGGAGTGCAGATGGTAATTTCCCATTCTACATGCAAATTATCAGCTGATGGCATTGAGAAGTAAATGAAATCTTGATTTCTGTGAAATCTTGTACCATAAATTGCACAGGCATCCCCCTCCCCTCAGTCAATGGGAGCAGGATCTTGAATTGACTGCAGGGAATATAACAGAGTGCCCAGAAAGTTGGGGGCAGGAGGGAGGATGTGAGAGCACATGTGTGGCAAGATGGGGGCTGCCCTCCTTCAGTTCCACTGCCTCCCTTTTGGCTATATCACTAAGCTAGCTGTTTGGCTCTCACCTGTTCCCTCTGCAGCCTATTTAAACCTTCCCAAGATTTTTTAAAGCTTCTTGCTCCTGCTAGATGCCCTTCCCTTAGTTGGAGTGAAGAAGCTGTGTTTTTAAGGACACTGCAGGTCTGACTAATTGCCTGTTTTGGAACAACAAAGAAATTTTTTCTCATTGGGCCAAAGTGTCAGAGGTCTACTGGTTTTTTTCACTTTCCTCACAGCATCATGAGGATAGTTGAGTTGACAGCAATAGGACATGAAAGTTTAATAGTAGAATAGGTAAAACTGGCCAGTGTTCAATGCAGATAAAGGTTAAAAAGGCCAGAGGTAAATGAGACCCAGCGTTTCACTTGTGGAACTTGTTGCTATATAGGAGAAGAAGAGATCTGAAGCCTTCGTGGACTGAGGTCCCCCTTGGTAACTTCTATATATCCCACATGCACACAGTGGGAGGAAGAGCGAGCTGAGGCCTAGGCAGGTCTAACCTAATTTATTGGTTATATGATGAGAGCCCTGAAACCCCACAGTGGAACCAGTTACATGCCTGGTATGTGTAAACAGGGGGTGGGCATATATCTTAAATCTATCTGATTCCTGTGTGTTTGTCACTCATTCGCCTGTGTCCCCTGATCAATCTCGATGCAAATAGAACTCCCATTAGCTTTAAATGAGAGTTTTGCCTACATAATGAATTATTTTAAAATTGCACCCCAAATGAACAACTTTGTACTGAAACCTGGGAACACTAGCTAATTTAATATATGGAAACACTTGTTTTTCTCTTCTTTAAAGAGCTTCAGGGTTGATGGATTCACCTGATGATTTTGAATAGAATTTTTTTTGTTTAAATCCTAGTAGAGTTACAAATATATTAGAGTCCATTATTGATGACTGTTCCTTTCCTCTCTTTCACTTGGAAGACAGTCATTACGTGTCTCAGCAATGCAAAAAAGCCTGCCTAACATTTAATATGCAAAAGTGAGAAACTACTGTAAAGATATGATCACCATCAAAAAAAAAAAAACTTTACAAGGGTCAGTTATTTAAATGGCAAAACTAAACTAGTTGTGTTCCTGAAGTACAATTTTTAATCTACACACGTCTCCAAATTTCAGGGTGTTCAGAGAGGGGATCAAGATCAGTCCAGAATAGAGGTGAGCAGTAAAGTTGAGATCTAAATTTGGTTTCAAACATCTCAGAGGTCAGGTTTGGTTCTGATATGTAGAGATGGAGCAGCCCATTGTAGAGCAGCGATAGCTTCAAACTTCCCCCTAAATCCTTGTATGTTATCTGGAAATTTAAAAATGGGCTTAAAACCAAAGACCATTTATGCTTGCTTGAATCCCCAGTGTTGGTTCTGTCAATCCACACACAGGTTCTGGAGCAGGTTTCTATGAAGTGTTGTATAATAGTCAGCTTCCTTTCACCAGAAGATGTAATAATGTTTTGCTCAACTAATCTTGTTGAATGAGGGGCAAGAAGCTCTCTGTGAACGTGTGGACGGAGAGGTAGTGAGGGACGGCATTTACACTCGGCAGGGGGAGGGGGAAGCTGGCTTCAGGCTGGGAAGTATGGTCCTGGGCCCTGTTCCTGGGCCCATTCTACCCCTCAGGTCCCAATCCCTACTCCCTGGCCTGATCTATGGCAATGCGGAAGCCGTTCCAGCATCTCTTGGTCCCGTTCTTGCCTCTGCACCCCCCTCCGAACACCAGCCACGCACAAGTTTACTCAGGGGCAGAGATTCCACAATATTTCCATTGTGAGGGCGCTCGCACACCCCTATTCCCTGTTGTTACATATGCCTGGCTGTTGTGTGTTAGCAATTGTCCCTCCCCCTCTGGCACAATGGGAGACCATTCCACCTCACTATGTCACTGGGGCACCACCCAGTATCAAGAAATTAGTGAATCAAGTGCCAGGGCCTGAGGCCTCTTTGGTGGGTTAGGGCAGAACAGCAAAGTAGTCTAGGTAGCTCTGACGCTCCAGCTGGTCAGAGCAGCAAAGCAGTCAGGGTAGCTCTGACCCTCAGGCAGGACAGAGCAGCAAAGTATTGTAAGGAGCTCAGGCCCTCAGGCAGGGCAAAGCAACGAACAGCTGTTCAGCCTAAGGTGGAGAGCCTGCCACATAGGGTAGAGGAACCCGGGCCCATCCTACTCCACCGGGTCCCAGTCCAGGGCCCTGACAGTGGCAGAGCGCTCCACCAATGGATCAGCAGGGATCCCACTGCAACACACTGACACAGGTTCTGATAGCAAAATCAGACCAAAGTCTGGTTCCCCTGGGCTACTTCCTATCACAATCTGGGAGAGTGGTACCATCTGCTGGGGCCTGCCGCAAGCTTGGGACATATATTTCCTTCCCTAGCTCAGGCTCAACTGGGCTAGAGATCCCGCCTCTTATACTTCCTGGCCTGCCCCTTAGCTTCCAGCATGAAGGGCAGGCCTGGCCAGCTTCTGCCCACCCAGCTTCTGCCCACCTCTTGCTCAGTGGGAGGCCACTCCACCTCACTACACTGGCCTATGATTAGAGGTCCTATTTCCAATCAAAGTATGCGAAAGCCCTACTCTATGACTGGCAAACAGGGAGGAAGGAAAAACCACTTCCCTCTGAGTCCACTTGTTTTTAGCCTAGAGTTACAAGCAATGAGCTGGGAAAAAGAAATAGGGTTCTTCAGAGGCTGAACATGGCAACTTTATAAGGTTATTGAGGTGAAAACAAACAGAAGTTAAAAGCGGAAAAGCTAAATAAGGGGCCATTTCTCATTTTGAAACACCTACTGAATGCTACAGGAATTTAGTGGCGCAGAGGATGCAGAACTTGGCCCTAGCCCCTCAAGAGTTATTTTTAGACCAAGTGGGTGCTTAGTTTATCATTTGTAGAAGTCTATTTTAAAAACAGTCTAATTTACTAGAAACTAGAACAGATCATATAAATATCCACCCCTTAAATATCAGATGAGTTTTTAAAACTGTGCTTTAATCAGTTAAATTAATATTCTGAATGTAGATTATAAGAACATTTAGTGGATAATGTGCAAGAATTAGAATATTTTTCTGGTAAACACAAGTGTTTCACTGCTGGTGCATTAATAGAAAATAAATAAGTAAATCTTTCTGATAAGCATGAGAGCTTTCCCAATGCAGCCATTTCTGGACCTGACACTGTTATTATCTTACCAGTTTAACCTTTTTCTAATATTGCTTAATTTGAACTGGACGGCCATTTTTCTAAAGCAGGCTCTCTCGTAAATAGAGTAATACTTTGTGTGCTGTGTGTATTAAAAAAAAACTGCTGTGTGCACAGACTGCCACATCCAGAAGTGTACACATGATATTAAATTAGTACAGGTCTCCATTATATGTTTGGCACTCTGAAATACAGGCGAGTTATGCTATGAATAATGTAGAACAGATGAGATTTGTTTTCCCCTCAGAAAAGCGTGTGGATAGGTTCTATTTCTAATGTTCAGACTTCAGACTAACAAAAACCCTAATCAAGAACAGAAGTCTTGAAAGCGTCAAATAGTGATACAGCATTTAATAGCTCATTCTAGAACGTAAAACCCCAGTAAGAGTTGGCTTTTGAAGAGAGGTTTTCAAACTGGGGTCTGTGAGCCAGAATACTTGCTGGTGGTGTGCTGAGAGCAGTTTGGTTATATGATGCTGGCTCCTCATTTCCAGCTGCTAAACTCCAGTAAAACCGTTAAATATGTATTAAATTCTTTCCTAATTACTTTTCCATTAAGCAACAACATAACCCATAGATATTATACACGGTCTACAGCCTATATAAAATTAACAAGTACAAAGAATGTCACATGCCAGGTTTATGTACCAAAGAGAGAGACAAACTAATTGCCATGAAACTCAAATCACTGTCCAGTAGACAGACTCTCAAAGAAAATTTTAGATACCGCTGCTGCTTCAAACCTCCTTGGTTTAAACTACACTATTCTCCTAACAAATAGATGCACATGCTATACATTGTGACTGTTTCTCTACATGTAATGTAGATGTTCACATGCTCCAGTTCCTTTCCCTGCTGCTTATGTACCTGTCAAGTTCATTCACACTCTTCTCCCTGCATGGACAGAATTGGCCTCTCTGCCATCTACTCACATAGAATTTCCAAGTGTGCATGCATAAAACAGGTGTCTCACCAACCATTAACAAACAATAAATCATAACAAATCCATAAATAGCACTCACTAAGGGAGAGACAGGATCTGCTTTGCAGAATTACACACACACACACACACACACACCTTTAAAAAACTAAGATTGCCTATGCAACCTTAATTTGGCCAATTTGTGCATATGCATTATGATACAATCTTCAACTATGTGATCACATACTACTTTTTCCACAAGTCCCTGCAGGATGGACACTGCTCACTGAATGTGTAGTTATTCAATATTTCTTTTATCCTCCTCATTCAATATGTGGCCCCCCTGCATTATCTACCACACACCTTTCAGATTCTGCACTGAGTACAGAATTTATTAATTTAGTTGTGTGCTTTTCTATGATGCTGTCATCATATTATCTTAAACTCTTTACAAATGATAATGAGTTCATTCTTCACAACACCCATGCGAGATTGACAGAAGCATCAACTAACCTTTTTCCAGGAAGCAGGGGGGCAGGAAGAGATGGGCACAATTTGAGAGAATCGATCCTGATTTTTTCAGAGTACTTAGCATTGTATAGCATTTTATATGGTCAGAGCAGAGATCCCATTGACCTCAGCTGGAGTTGAGTGCTCAGCTTCTTCTGCAAATCAGACCCCAGGTATCTCAAGAGGTACACAGAAAATGAACATACAATGGCCACCCATGAGAAGTATGATTTAAGTGACTTGCTCAGCATCACACAGGACCTCCATGGCAAAGACAAGACGAGAATCCAATTCTCCAGGGAGGTGTTAACTGCAAGACCATTCTCTACCTTATTCATCATCTTTCAATTTGTGGAGCTGTCATAAACATACAGCTAAGGGTAGCATAAAATCCCTCCTTTACCTGTAAAAGCTCAAATAACCTGGTTGGCACCTGACCAAAAGGAGCAGTAAGAAAAGAAGATACTTTCAAATCTGGGGGGTGGGAGGCTTTGTTTATGTTCTCTTTGTTTGTTCTCTCTCTGGATGAGAGAGGGACCAGGCAGGAAAAAATATCTCCTGAAAACCTACCTGAAATGAGCATCTAAGATTACAAAAATTGTAAGTAAAGGCAAGGAAATTCATTAGATAATCTTTTGTTTTAGCTTGTGAATTTTCCCTATGCTAAGAGGTAATTTCATTCCTGTTTTGTAACTGGAAGCAGAGTCAGAGGGTAATCCTCTGTGTTTTAAATCTTTTTATTTACCCTGTAAAGTTACCTTCTATCCTGATTTAACAGGTGTGATTCTTTTACTTTTTTTTTTAAATAAAATTCTTCTTTTAAGAACCTGATTGATTTTCAGTGTCCTAAAAATCCAGGGATTTGGTCTGTGCTCACTTTGTAACCAATTGGTTAGTATATTATTCTCAAGCCTCCCCAGGAAAGGGGGGTGAAGGGGTTTGGGGGAATATTCTGGGGAAACAGAGACTCGAAGTGGCCCTTTTTCTTGGATTTTTATCTAAATCACTTAGTGGTGGCAGCAATGAAGAATCACCCTGAGAAACTTGACTGCTTTATAGAATATTATTTGTGTAAAAGTATTTGATTGAGCTTTTAAAATTACATTGACATATAAAATGCCAATCAATACAGCCAGTAAAAAATTATACAAGTGAAATGTTGGAGAACAGGTATAAATGATCAGGATGAGTGCTGACAGAATAGAGGAGTTACAGCTACACAAACACATCTGATGGAAAATACTTTTCCTATAGGCTATAAAATTCATCTAGTTTATAATTATCTGTTTGAATGAGATAAGTCCATTTCCACACACATTGTCACTGGGTTGGTACAAAGTATACATAATTTGGAAGAAAGACTTTAAAAGAGAACTATTTTTGTCCTTTCTTCTGTGAGGTACAGTAAATGTCATTTTGTCATTGGGCTTATAAACTCAGGAGAGATCAGCTCAGTTATTTTCTTTAATCAGTGAATACTTAGTTCCTCCTTCCTCAAATAGTTCAGTTTATCTAATACAAGCAGTGAATTGTTGCATTCCTCTAACACTTACTCTGGTCAAATACATTTCCATTGATGCTGTTTGCTTCTGTAGCTAGAGTGACAAAATACATATATTATATGATGGCTCTCTTTTTCCCCCAAAGCCTTACCATACACTTTTTTAAAATGGTGATTCTCTCCAGCACAGACTGTCACTTTGAAATTCCCTCAATGGATCTATTAATAGCAATGCTTATGGTACCTAGGTTACATAACCATTACAACATTATAGGGATTATCAATGAGAATGATATAAAGCAGGCTAGGCATGGGGAGTATTATGTAAAAGACACAAATGTTCAGTTGACTTAAGATCAATTGTAGGACTTCATGAGTCAGGGGCACAAACAGAGCAGCTCTGGAAGGAGCCTCCAACCTTCTGCAAGCCACAGAAGAGCTCTCTCAGTTTTGGGTGCAGAGTAAAACTTTGCCTATGGTTTGGGGTTTTCCGAAGAAGGGGTTTGATTCAGGCTCATTTTCATGAAGGGTTAGAAACACTGTGGGGGTGCTTAAACTTTCTTTTCTGCCTGAATCTTGAATATCTGAAAAATTGAAGTGGGAATCAAAAAGCTATTGGCTCCATAAAATGTTATTCATATGAAATGTCTTTTTTCATGTTTGCCTTGATGACAGGCACTCCCTAATGTACCACTTTACGTAGCTGGTCACTCCTCTTACCACATAGGACTTGGAGGACCAAGTTCAGTTCTGAAATAAAGGGAGCACAGCTCATATAGAAGTCAATAGGAGCTCTACATGTTTACACCAAGGCTGAATTTGACTCAGAGCCCTGTCCCCAAATGCATGTCAATGGAAGTTCTTTGCACAGAATGATGTAGAGAATGTGCATACAGGATGGAAACTTTGATTTGTAGTTTAAATGGTTGAATGCAAAACAGTTTGACTTCCATAATGTTTAATGCGATCAGTGAGGATTCAAGCAAGTAAACTATGTATCAGCTAATAGGATGCATGAGAGCATTCGGAGTACTATTTGAATAGAATCAAAATATTTTTAAAATATAATAAAAAAGCTCTTGCAGCTGCTTCAGATATTGCTTATAACTTTGAACTTCATTCCTCATTCTAGGTTATTATATTATTATTATTATTATTATATTATTATTAATAAACTTTTCTATTGTGGTGGTCCCAAAAGGTCAATCAGATCAGGACTTCATTGTACATGTAAATCATATAGTGAATGACACTCTCTCAGAGAGCTTACAGTCTAAGGCATAATGGGTGGATCAAAGCCTCCTTCAGTGGGACCACGTAAATTAAAATCACAAGACTTGCGATAATAAAATCACAAGACTTGCAATAAAATCATGAGACATCATGAGACATACCTTCAATCAAAATCCCAGATCCAAATACCATCATCTTGGAGAAAGTCTAGGTCCAAATTCTGCAGCCCACCTCTCTTGACACGTGAGATTCTGATTGTTCTCTTTTATTCTAAGGTGCATAAAGCACAGATATGAGAAGACAACAGGGTCTTGAATTTTAGGATAGCAGAAGTGACACCATATCAGCATTTATATCCAAGGCTATGTTGATGTTCAACAAATCAGATGTAGTATGAAGCAAAACAAATTGGGAAGTTGTGTTTGTGTTGAGAATAGCCAGCGGGTGATGACCATGATTTAAATACAAGAATCTCTCCTGACTTGATATACATCTCTACCCCGATATAACTCGACCCAATATAACACGAATTTGGATATAATGCGGTAAAGCAGCATTCTGGGGGGCGGGGCTGTGCGCTCCAGCAGATCAGCGCGTCAGCGTGTCTGGCTCCAACATGCTGCTCTGGGCGGCGTGTTAAGGGTGCCAGGCTGAGGCCGAGAGGTTGGATAAGGGGCAGAGGGTCTCAGGGGGCCGTCAGGGGACAGGGGGAGTTGGATGGTTCGGAGGTTCTGGGGGCGGAGTGGTCAGAGGATGGGTAAAGGGGGTGTTGGATAAGGTGTGAGAGTCGCAGAGGGCCTGTCAGGTGGTGTGGGGGTTGGATGGGTCTGGGGTTCTGAGGGGTCAGTCAGGGGGCAGGAAGTGACTATTAATAACGGAAATGCTTGAGGCCAAAGCAAGTTTGATATAACGCAGTTTTACCTATAACACGGTAAGATATTTTGGCTCCCAAGGACCGTGTTATATCAGGGTAGAGGTGTATGTATCCAAGTAAACTAGCAGCTAGACACTTGTGCATGAATGCATTTTTGAAGTCAGACACCTGACCATCCTGACAAGAAAAGCCATCCTATAAATGTGAAGATCTATTCATATTAATCTTTTTTGAAAAGAGGGCTGTAAGGCTCCCAAGAATGTGAATCCGTTCAACTCCTCTTGCTTCCTTATTTTAACAAAAACAAAATTTCAAAGGCTATATACTTTTCATGAATGTGCTTCAGAACGATTTTATTTCTTTCCACACAGATAGTTTACTACATCTTTTGCATCAGACTCCAGGAGAGTTTGCAGATACATCTATCCGTTTATCTCCTTCTGTGAAGGATACGTTTAATCCTGATTATTAAATGTTTTTCCTAGACAAGAAGTTGGTGAAGAAATGTAGATTTTTTGAAGGTGTCTCATGATTTAATTCTTCGTGACAATTTACTTCATGCTCAGAAAAGCTGAGGTTTGGAGAATGCAAAGGATCTAAGAGCAAGGCATTCTTGAGCAGTGTTTCTTGCATGCAGCCACTAGTGGATTGTTTTGCGGCCATGACAGCCTCCAAAGCTTGGGCAGAGATTAGAGGGGCAAAGCAGTGGCACAATTCTGCAGTGCCCATCCTTGGTGTTTTTGCTGCATTCCCAGCAGGGATCAGTGCTCTGCACCACACAGCCTCCTCGGGAGCTCTGGGCAGCACCTCTGGAGACACGTGTAGCTGGTGTGCACAGCACCAGAGGTGGCTCTTGTCAGTGGAAGTGGCTGTGGTCTTCAGTTGCTCCTCTGGGCAGCTCCCACCCGGCTGGGGTACGGGGAGCCTGGGATTCCACAGGCAGCTGGTGAGTTCTCAACCCGCCTTCCCTGGGGAAGGCTCTCTCTGAAGGGCCACAGGAGGCAAGAACAGAGAGACGGATTTGTCAGAGTGGCCACCAGCAAGAGTTGATGGCCACACTCTGAGGCCACCCAAAAATTTGTTGTGAGAATTCCTGTTCTAGAGGTTGCACATTCATCTTACGAGTCTGATGCATCTCCCTCCTGGAAACTTTAATTCTACTGGATCACATGTTGATATTTGATCCTTCAGTGAAGTCAATGAAACTTCATGTCAAAATATCAGGATTCTTTATGTGGTGCTGTAGGACACATCTGCCTAAGGATTTTTCGGCTGAGTGTCTTTCCACAATGAGGCCTAATCTGCATTAGAAAAGATTTACAAGAATAGCTATATTGGCAAAGCACCCAAGCATAGATGTAGCCTATACTGGGGGGAAAAGTGCTTTTGGCAATATAGATAATACCAGCTGATTGAGTGAAATAAGTTATACTGACAAAAGCATCTATATGCCAGTATAACTGCATCTACATCATGGGGTTTTTTTATCACTGTACAAATGTCATTAAAAAAACCCCACCCCAACGGACATTATTATATCAGCAAAAGCAGTAAGTGTAGATGTGACCTGATATATGAAACAGAAAAATATTCTCATTCACTTCAAATAAGATTCAGATAATATCGAATGGTTGGATCCTAATCTCAATTTACACTGGAGAGAGGGGGCAATTCCACAAGTGCGGTAGGTCATTACAGCAATACACAGGAGTCAGGGATCCCACACAGGGGCTGCATATTCAATTAAGACTATTAAATATGGCTCTGAAGGGGTTCCTTGGACCGCAGTGCAAAGGAGGAGTTTGTGGACAGGATAGCATAATGAATCCACTGACCTGTCTACCTGCAGAATGAATGGCACAATAGAAGTGGAAGCTACTGTGGCTTATGGAGGGAGTGGGGTGGAAAAAAAAGATCTGCTCCATATCTTTATAGGGAAAGAATTCCTTCCCCCCACCTCAGCATTCAGCTTATTTATTTGAATTGTATGAAGGTATAAGGATTTCATTTTCAAAGCTTTACCATAAAGGGCAAAATAAATTGTCTTCTTTTTGGTCATTTGATCATTTTCAGTCCCCAGTGTCTCTCCAACACTTGGTGGAAAAATTGTAACAAAGCCACAATTGATGGATAATTCAATCATACGTATTGGTATATATGCTAGAGGGATTTTTAGGTTCAGATAAGGCTTTTCCCTAAGGAAACCGTGAACTTGGATAGCTCAGATGATTGTTGTGTTTTTTGTTTTCTTTTTTAAGGTTGGGGGAGTGATCCCTGCATGCAGCTTCTGAACAATCAGAGGGAGATTTCCTGCTATAAGCGCAAGAGTGCATTTGCAGTGCTGCTCCACCACTTTCAGGGGATTAGGTACTTTCCAGAACAAGGGGGTAGTTGAAGTTAAAAAAAAATTGTTGTGTTAAGAAATTAGTTTTTTTTGTTGTTTTTTTAAATGTTGGAGTGTGGGAGGAACAGTGTAGTACTAAGCAACCAGTTTATTGATTAATTTAAAAAAAACTTTTGGCAGCAAACTTGGGGAACTCATAGCAAAGCCCTCATACTCTAGGTTTCAGAGTAGCAGCCGTGTTAGTCTGTATTCGCAAAAAGAAAAGGAGGACTTGTGGCACCTTAGAGACTAACCAATTTATTTGAGCATAAGCTTTCGTGAGCTACAGCTCATTTCATCGGATGCATTCAGTGGAAAATACAGTGGGGAGATTTATATATACAGAGGACATGAAACAATGGGTGTTACCATACACACTGTAATGAGAGTGATCAGGTAAGATGAGCTAATACCAGCAGGAGAGCGGGGGGGGGGGCGGGAGGGGGAAGAAAACCTTTTGTAGTGATAATCAAGGTGGGCCATTTCCAGCAGTTGACAAGAACGTCTGAGGAACAGTTGGGGTGGGGGGTGGAATAAACATGGGGAAATAGTTTTACTTTGTGTAATGACCCATCCACCCGCAGTCTCTATTCAAGCCTAAGTTAATTGTATCCAGTTTGCAAATTAATTCCAATTCAACATATTTATTCCCCTCCCCCACACACACACACACTGTTCCTCAGACGTTCTTGTCAACTGCTGGAAACAGCCCACCTTGATTATCACTACAAAAGGTTTTCTTCCTTCCCGCCTGCTCTCCTGCTGGTATTCGCTCATCTTAAGTGATCACTGTCCTTACAGTGTGTATGAAAACACCCATTGTTTCATGTTCTCTGTGTATATAAATCTCCCCACTGTATTTTTCACTAAATGCATCCGATGAAATGAGCTGTAGCTCATGAAAGCTTATGCTCAAATAAATTTGTTAGTCTCTAAGGTGCCACAAGTACTCCTGTTCTTTTTCCTCATATTCTAGCAATTCTAAGGGAAACTGTTCTGAGACTTCTGGAGAAAATAAGGTCACATGTAGATGACCAATTAATTGCCTTCCTTATACAAAATTGTTCTTTACTGCAGGTTTTTCTATAGACAACTAAAAACCTGCTCCTATAAAGCTACCTATCTTCAATTAACTACAGTAGATATACTAAACAAAGGAGCATTTAGTGACTGGGTCTCTTGAGTCCAACAAACATATTAAAATCCTTTTTAGAAATGTCACTGTCATTCTTCACTTTCTAGTTTCAGGCTTAGTCTCCCTCTGATCATTCCCCCTGCTCAGTGTGTGATTTTACTAGTTTTAACCTCATTTCAGCCCTAAACAAAACTTTGTATTCTCTGGTAAAGCCTAGATGTAGTAAAATTGAAATTGTTAATATTCTTTCTACATACTTGCATTTTATTTCACCTGTTCCCTCATTCTTCTGGAGTATATTTTCTGCCCTTTCTTTCATAAAGTCTTAGAGCCTGAATCTGTTGCCACTGCCATTGAATTCAATGTGGAGCAGTACTGAGCCCTCAAATCAAGTTTAAATGTAACTTCAACCCACAGCAAACAGTGGAACTCTCAAGAGACAGACCAAGGACTGTATGGATCTGGATCCACAATTTGCCTCTTAGCCCCCCTTTGCAGAATAAGGTTGAGGTAGGGCATCTAGGGTTGCCAGGTGTCTGGTTTTCAACCGGAATACACAGATGGAAAGGGACCCTGGCAGCACTGGTCACCACCACTGACCAGGCTGTTAAAAGTCTGGTCGGCAGTGCAGCGGGGCTAAGGTAGGCTCCCTGCCTGCTGTGGCTCTGTGAAGCTCCAAAAAGAGCGGCATGTCCCCCCTCCAACTCCTATTGTCCCCAGCAAGGAACTGTGGTCAATGGGAGCTGCTGGGGCAGCACCTGCGGATGAGGCAGCACCTGCGGATGGGGCAGCACGCAGAGCCATCTGGCTGCACCTCTGCACAGGAGCCAGAGGAGGAACATGCTGCTGCTTCCAGGAGCTACCTGAGGTAAGTGTCGCCCAGACCCTGCACCCTGACCCTCCCCCCCACCCCAGCCCTGATCCTCCTCCCACCTTCTGAACCCCTTGATCCAAGCCCAGAGCACCTTCCTGCACCCCAGATCCCACAACCCCAATCAGAGCCCTCACCCTCTCCACACACACACATCCCAACCCCCTACCCCAGCCTGGAGCTCCCTCCTGTACCCCAAATCCCTCATTTCCAGCCCCACACCAGAACCCTCACCCCCACCGCACCCCAACCCCTACCTGAGCCTAGAGCCCCCTCGCACACCCTGAACCTATCATTTCTAGCCACACCCCAGTGTCCATATCCCCTCCCATGCCCCAACCCCCTGCCTCAGCCCGGAGTACCCTCCCATACTCCAAAAGCCTCGGCTCCACCCACCTGCACCACAAACTCCTCATCTCTGCCCCCCCCAGAGCCCACACCCCCAACTGGAGCCCTCACCTGCTCCCAAACCCCTGCCCCAGCCAGGTGAAAAAGAGGAAGTAAGTGATGGTAGGGAGAGCGAGAGACAGAGGAAGGTGGGATGGAGTGAGCACGGTATGGGGCCTCGGAAATGGGGTGGGGCGGGGCAAGGGTGTTCAGTTTTGTGCGAGTAGAAAGTTGGCAACCCAAAGGGTAGCATGGATTAAGTTTGTGCTGCTGCTCGTGCTATATTTGGTCTGTGGATACATGGAACACCTGAGTTTGTGATTTAGCACTCCTTATGACCCTCCTGTATTCACTTTAATAAATTATATTGGAACATCATGGCTTGGAGAAACTGAACTGGATTCTCATTTACACTGAGTTCACTTGGCGCATTAATAGAGGTGTGTAAGGGGCCTGAGTGTAAATGAGAATCAGGCACATTATCTGGAATACAGAGCTGATAACTAGCTAAATACATTGCTACTGCACTTAGGCTCTCCTTCAGGAGTATAGTCTTGTTTTTAAAAGTGACGTAGGCTCCAAAGTCACTTTGGTGTTTATGAAAATTTTCCCTTATATACTAAAGATTTTTAAATAAGTTTGTCATTTTAACTGAATTTTCATACACACACAAGAAATGCTGGGTTGGCAAAATTTAGAACTTGATATTACTGTAGATAATTTGCTGTAGAAGAGCAATTATGCTGACAAGTACAACAGTGCACAGCCATAATTTTTATCAACATAACCAGTAGTAACAAAGCTCTTTCGTTTGGTTCGTTTCGTCAGAGTTTGGTTAAATACCTCCCCAACAGTAAATTAAAAAAGCATATGTCCAGGAGTGGTGTCATAAATATAAAGGGAAGGGTAAACCCCTTTGAAATCCCTCCTGGCCAGGGGAAAGCTCCTCTCACCTGTAAAGGGTTAAGAAGCTAAAGGTAACCTCGCTGGCACCTGACCAAAATGACCAATGAGGAGACAAGATACTTTCAAAAGCTGGGAGGAGGGAGAGTAACACCATGTCAAGGTTCCTCCCCCACTCTGAACTCTAGGGTACAGATGTGGGGACCTGCATGAAAAACCTCCTAAGCTTATCTTTACCAGCTTAGGTCAAAACTTCCCCAAGGTACAAAATATTACCCCCGTTATCCTTGGAATGGCCGCTACCACCACCAAACTAATACTGGTTACTGGGGAAGAGCTGTTTGGACGCGTCCTTCCCCCCAAAATACTTCCCAAAACCTTGCACCCCACTTCCTGGACAAGGTTTGGTAAAAAGCCTCACCAATTTGCCTAGGTGACTACAGACCCAGACCCTTGGATCTTAAGAACAATGAACAATCCTCCCAACACTTGCACCCCCCCCTTTCCTGGGAAATGTTGGATAAAAAGCCTCACCAATTTGCATAGGTGACCACAAACCCAAACCCTTGGATCTGAGAACAATGAAAAAGCATTCAGTGTTTTACAAGAAGACTTAATAAAAAATAGAAGTAAATAGAAATAAAGAAATCCCCCCTGTAAAATCAGGATGGTATATATCTTACAGGGTAATTAGATTCAAAAACATAGAGAACCCCTCTAGGCAAAACCTTAAGTTACAAAAAAGATACACAGACAGAAATAGTTATTCTATTCAGCACAATTCTTTTCTCAGCCATTTAAAGAAATCATAATCTAACACATACCTAGCTAGATTACTTACTTAAAGTTCTAAGACTCCATTCCTGTTCTGTCCCTGGCAAGCGCAGCATACAGACAGACACAGACCCTTTGTTTCTCTCCCTCCTCCCAGCTTTTGAAAGTATCTTGTCTCCTCATTGGTCATTTTGGTCAGGTGCCAGCGAGGTTACCTTTAGCTTCTTAACCCTTTACAGGTGAGAGGAGCTTTCCCCTGGCCAGGAGGGATTTCAAAGGGGTTTACCCTTCCCTTTATATTTATGACACGCCCCCCAAATCTCAGCTAGGGTGAAACACTGGCTGGGATTTCTTCCTGGAGCTCTAGGAAAACAGAGTTAATAAGACACATGCATCTCTAAATATACTACCAAGTACATAAAGACTAACAATATTTTCCACATCTCAAGGACGATTTTAACCAGTTGATTCTGGGAAACTTTCACGGGAGAGTGCATCAGCCACTTTGTTAGAAGCTCCTGAGATGTGTTGGATGTCGAAATCAAAATCTTGGAGAGCTAAACTCCACCGAAGAAGTTTTTTGTTAGTTTCTTTGACGGTGTGAAGCCACTTTAGTGCAGCATGGTCGGTTTGCAGGTGGAAACGCCGTCCCCAAACATATGGGCGTAGCTTTTCCAGAGTGTAGACAATGGCATAACATTCTTTTTCAGTGACTGACCAGTTGCTTTCCCTCTCAGACAGTTTTTTGCTGAGAAACACTACAGGGTGGAATTCTTGATCAGGTCCTTTCTGCATTAAAACTGCTCCCACACCACGCTCGGATGCATCTGTGGTTACTAGGAACGGTTTGTCAAAGTCTGGGGCCCTTAGTACAGGGTCAGACATGAGTGTCGCTTTAAGCTTGTTAAAGGCCTTCTGACACTTTCCGGTCCACTGAACAGCATTTGGCTGTTTCTTTTTGGTTAGGTCTGTCAGTGGGGCAGCGATTTGGCTGTAGTGCGGTACAAATCGTCTGTAATAACCGGCCAAGCCTAAGAAGGATTGAACCTGTTTCTTTGACTTTGGGACAGGCCACTTTTGGATAGCATCCACTTTGGCCTGTAGGGGGCTGATAGTTCCTTGACCCACCTGGTGTCCAAGGTAAGTCACTCTGTTTAGGCCTATTTGACACTTCTTAGCCTTAACAGTTAGTCCTGCCTCCCTTATGCGCTCAAGGACTTTTTGTAGATGTTCCAGGTGGTCTGCCCAGGAATCCGAAAATATGGCCACATCGTCAAGGTAGGCGACTGCATATTCTCCTAATCCCGCTAGGAGACCATCTACAAGTCTTTGGAAAGTGGCGGGTGCATTTCGCAGCCCGAAAGGGAGTACATTAAATTCATACAGCCCGAGATGTGTGATGAAGGCTGACCTTTCCTTGGCAGATTCATCTAGCGGTACCTGCCAGTACCCCTTGGTTAAATCCAAGGTAGAGATGAACTGGGCCCGTCCCAGTTTCTCTAATAGTTCATCAGTGCGTGGCATTGGATAGTTGTCTGGGCGAGTTACAGCATTTAGCTTACGGTAGTCCACGCAAAAACGTATTTCCCCATCTGGTTTGGGAACTAGAACCACTGGAGATGCCCATGCACTTTCAGAGGGGCGGATTACACCCATCTGTAACATATCCTGGATCTCCCGTTCTATAGCAGTTTTAGCTTGAGGAGACACCCAGTAAGGTTGGACCCTAATTGGGTGAGCATTACCTGTGTCAATGGAGTGGTATGCCCGTTCAGTCAGTCCTGGGGTGGCTGAGAACGTTGGCGCGTAGCTAGTGCACAGCTCCTGGATCTGCTGTCGCTGCATACGCCCAAGGGTCATGGAGAGGTTCACCTCTTCCACACCACCAGCACATTTCCCTTCGTAGTAGACACCTTCAGGCCACTCAGCGTCGTCTCCTCCCTGGGCTGTAAACTGACAAACCTTTAATTCTCTGGAATAAAAGGGCTTTAGAGAATTAATATGATACACCTTAGGCTTTCGGTTGGAGGTGGGGAATGCTATGAGATAATTAACAGCTCCCAGGCGCTCCTGGACCACGAATGGCCCTTCCCACGATGCTTCCATTTTATGGGCCTGGAGCGCCTTTAAGACCATGACCTGGTCTCCTACTTTGAAGGAACGCTCTCTGGCATGTTTATCATACCAGGCTTTTTGCTCTTTTTGAGCATCCTGTAAGTTTTCTCTAGCAAGGGCTAAAGAGGTTCGGAGGGTGTTTTGTAGGTTGGTTACAAAGTCCAGAATGTTAGTTCCTGGAGAAGGTGTAAATCCCTCCCATTGCTGCTTCACCAACTGCAATGGCCCCTTAACCTCACGGCCATATACAAGTTCAAATGGGGAAAACCCTAAACTGGGATGTGGTACAGCTCTGTAGGCAAAGAGCAACTGCTGCAATACTAGGTCCCAATCATTGGAGTGCTCATTTACGAATTTACGTATCATGGCCCCCAAAGTTCCATTAAACTTCTCCACCATGCCATTTGTTTGATGATGGTAAGGAGTGGCAACCAAGTGATTTACCCCATGAGCTTCCCAAAGGTTTTTCATAGTTCCTGCCAGGAAATTAGTCCCTGCATCTGTGAGGATGTCGGAGGGCCAACCTACCCTGGCAAAAATGTCTGCTAGTGCCTGGCACACACTTTTAGCCCTGGTGTTGCTTAGAGCTACTGCTTCCGGCCATCGGGTGGCAAAATCCATGAAAGTCAGTATGTACTGCTTTCCTCTGGGTGTCTTTTTCGGAAAAGGACCCAGAATATCCACAGCTACTCGCTGCAATGGAACTTCAATGATGGGGAGTGGCTGGAGAGGAGCTTTGACCTGGTCTTGGGGTTTTCCCACTCTTTGGCACACCTCACAAGACTGGACATAGGTAGAAACATCCTTGCCCATTCCCTCCCAGTGGAATGACCCCCCCAAACGGTCTTTGGTCCTGTTCACCCCAGCATGGCCACTAGGGTGATCATGGGCTAAGCTCAAGAGCTTGGCCCGGTATTTAGTTGGAACTACCAACTGTCTCTGAGGATGCCAGTCTTCCTGGTGTCCCCCAGAAAGAGTTTCCTTGTATAAAAGTCCTCTTTCTACAACAAACCTGGATCGATTAGAAGAGCTGAGAGGCGGTGGGTTGCTCCGTGCCGCCGTCCAAGCTCTCTGGAGGCTTTCATCTGCTTCCTGTTCGGTCTGGAACTGTTCCCTTGATGCTGGAGACATCAGTTCCTCATGGGATTGTGGACCTAGGCTTGGTCCCTCTGGAAGCGATATAGGGGATGGAGCTGTTTCTGTTGACTGTGAACCGCTCTCCGCTGGTGTACTATGTTGGGATTCAGGCTCCGGCTGAGCCTCTTGTGTAGGGTTATCGGCCTCTGCCAGTTCAGGTTCGGTGGGGCCCTCTGGTGTTGAGGTTGCAAGTACTGGATTCAGTGCTGACACGGGGTCTGGTGTTGGTTGTTCGGCTGGTTCCGGTTCTGGGACTGGTTCCGTCTGGGTCTCTGGGACTGGATCCACTACTGCTGTTGCAGACATTGGCCTGGGGTCCAGGTCCATCACCTCTGACTGGGTCCTGATAGAAGTTTCCGGAACAGAGCTAGGCCTCACGGCTTGTTTAGCCTGGTTGCGGGTGACCATTCCCACCCTCTTGGCCTGCTTCACATGATTGGCCAAGTCTTCCCCCAACAGCATGGGGATGGGATAATCATCATAGACTGCAAAAGTCCACATTCCTGACCAGCCCTTGTACTGGACAGGCAACTTGGCTGTAGGCAAATTGAAAGAGTTGGACTTGAAGGGTTGAATCGTCACTTGGATCTCTGGGTTGATTAAATTGGGGTCCACTAAGGAAGCATGGATAGCTGACACTTGTGCTCCGGTGTCCCTCCACGCGGTGACCTTCTTCCCGCCCACACTCACAGTTTCCCTCCGCTCCAAGGGTATCTGGGAGGTATCTGGGCCTGTGGACCTCTGGTGTGATTCCGGTGCAATGAACTGTAATCTGTTGGGGTTCTTGGGGCAGTTGGCCTTTACATGCCCCAGCTCGTTACACTTAAAACATCGTCCAGCTGACGGGTCACTGGGGCGAGGAGGGTTGCTGGAGAACGGGGTGGTGGGACGATAAGGGGTCTGGAGGGTTCTTTGGGAGGTAGGTGGGGCTTTGGGCGGCCCCCGGTAATAGGGTGTGGTCTGGGGTGGTCCCTTCTGGTCTCCGCTCCAACTGCGACCAGTTTTCTTCTTCTCTGCCACCTCCACCCATCTGGCTCCAATCTCTCCTGCCTCAATTACAGTTTTGGGTTTCCCATCTAGGATGTATCTTTCTATTTCCTCAGGAACACCCTCTAAGAATTGTTCCATTTGCATTAGGAAGGGCAAATTTACTGGAGATTCAACACTTGCTCCTGATATCCAGGCATCCCAATGTTTTACAATGTGGTAGGCATGTCGGGTAAATGACATGTCTGGTTTCCACCTTAGGGCTCTGAACCTCTGACGAGACTGCTCGGGTGTTATCCCCATTCTGACTCTCGCCTTGGATTTAAACAGTTCATACTTGTTCATGTGTTCTTTAGGCATTTCAGCTGCCACCTCAGCTAAGGGTCCACTGAGCTGCGGCCTCAGCTCTACCATGTATTGGTCAGTAGAGATGTTGTACCCAAGGCAGGCCCTTTCGAAGTTTTCTAAGAAGGCCTCAGTATCATCACCTGCCTTGTAGGTGGGGAACTTTCTGGGATGGGAAGTGGTACCTGGAGAAGGATTGCTAGGGTTTGTTGGTATATTCTGCTGGGCCTTTATCCTCTCCATCTCCTCCACATGCTTCCTCTCTTTTTCCTTCTCCTCCTCCACATGCTTCCTCTCTTTTTCCCTCTCCTCCTCCACATGCTTCCTTGCCTCCATTTCCCTCTTGTGGGCAGCCTCTTGGTGTTGTTCTGCCTCCCTTTCTTGTTCCTTCTTCAGCTGCATGAGTTCTATCTGTCTTTCATGTTCCCTTTGTTTTTCCTCAGCCTGAAATTTGGCTAATTCCAGCTGTAGTCGAGCTGAGGATTTGGCCATTCTAACCTCTCTGTTTTTAACTAACTTTACACCCGAGGTTTAGAAATAAACAAACAAAACTTGGCTGTAAAATTTTGCTGTGCTGGAATAGAATACCTATTCTCTGATAGTGATTGTCAGCCTACAGAAAAAGACAATTCCCTTGTCTCTGCTCTGGGCCCAAATTAAAGCAAAAACCCTCCAACTACTTGGAAACCTGCTTACCCAGCCCAAAGAAGAAAAAAATTTCTTTTCAAACCTGTGCTCCTTGTAAAACAAAAAAAAAAAATCAAAATCCTAAAAAAAACCCTGCCACTTTTGTCTCCAGGCAAATGGGTAGAGCACACACCCCCTATTTACTTTTAGGAAGAAAAGAAAAAAAAGAAAAAAAAACCTCTGGGTTGGAAGACTGTGAATTTCCCTGCAGGAGTTAAGTACCCTGCCTCCAGGCAAAGAAAACCTGCAATTCACAAGATAATCCCCTTTTGTCTCTGCTTGGCCACAAAGCAGAGAGAAACCAAGCTGCTTTCAGTTTCAAAGCTGCCTTCTGGACTTCCTAAAAATTCCTTTTTAAAATCTGTATTTCTAGTTCAAAAAATCTCAACTGGATCTCAAAATGATTTCAGGTTAATCCCACCACTGTGCCACCATGTCAAGGTTCCTCCCCCACTCTGAACTCTAGGGTACAGATGTGGGGACCTGCATGAAAAACCTCCTAAGCTTATCTTTACCAGCTTAGGTCAAAACTTCCCCAAGGTACAAAATATTACCCCCGTTATCCTTGGAATGGCCGCTACCACCACCAAACTAATACTGGTTACTGGGGAAGAGCTGTTTGGACGCGTCCTTCCCCCCAAAATACTTCCCAAAACCTTGCACCCCACTTCCTGGACAAGGTTTGGTAAAAAGCCTCACCAATTTGCCTAGGTGACTACAGACCCAGACCCTTGGATCTTAAGAACAATGAACAATCCTCCCAACACTTGCACCCCCCCCTTTCCTGGGAAATGTTGGATAAAAAGCCTCACCAATTTGCATAGGTGACCACAAACCCAAACCCTTGGATCTGAGAACAATGAAAAAGCATTCAGTGTTTTACAAGAAGACTTTTAATAAAAAATAGAAGTAAATAGAAATAAAGAAATCCCCCCTGTAAAATCAGGATGGTATATATCTTACAGGGTAATTAGATTCAAAAACATAGAGAACCCCTCTAGGCAAAACCTTAAGTTACAAAAAAGATACACAGACAGAAATAGTTATTCTATTCAGCACAATTCTTTTCTCAGCCATTTAAAGAAATCATAATCTAACACATACCTAGCTAGATTACTTACTAAAAGTTCTAAGACTCCATTCCTGTTCTGTCCCCGGCCAAGACGACTACAGACAACACAGACCCTTTGTTACTCTCCCTCCTCCCAGCTTTTGAAAGTATCTTGTCTCCTCATTGGTCATTTTGGTCAGGTGCCAGCGTGGTTACCTTTAGCTTCTTAACCCTTTACAGGTGAGAGGAGCTTTCCCCTGGCCAGGAGGGATTTCAAAGGGGTTTACCCTTCCCTTTATATTTATGACAAGTGGTATTGAGTGAAAGCCAAACAAGAGCACAATGAATCCTCAGATAGGATCTTCTTTGAAAGCTTTGTCCCTTATGAAAAGATCTTACAGTACTTAGAGAATGAACATCCTTTCTATTATAGTTTTAGAACAGCCTACATAATTCTAGTGCAGGGACCAATTTTTTCCCCTAAAATTTGTAGGTTACTCAAAAAAGTCTAGTGGATGGATTTCAGAGTAACAGCCATGTTAGTCTGTATCCGCAAAAAGAAAAGGAGTACTTGTGGCCCCTTAGAGGCTAACCAAATTTATTTGAGCACAAGCTTTCGTGAGCTACAGCTCACTTCATCGGATGCACCACTGAATGCATCCGATGAAGTGAGCTGTAGCTCACGAAAGCTTGTGCTCAAATAAATTGGTTAGTCTCTAAGGGGCCACAAGTACTCCTTTTCTTTTTGCGGATACAGACTAACACGGCTGCTACTCTGAAACCTGTCACTTAATCATTAAATTCTTGTCAAGTAAATATCCTATTGAAGTGAACTGCAGTTTTGTCTGAACAACAAGTGAGTTACAACTTGAAGTTCTATCCCCAATTTTTAACTCAGTGAGCCAAATTCTGCTCAGTTATACCGCTGTTTCCATGTAAAAGCAGAAGAGGGGCCAGTTTTTCCTAATCAATTGGTTTTACATGTGAACCCCAGACCTGTTGTTTTAACTCCACTAGTGCAGTAGCTAGAAAAGTACTACATTTCTGACTTCATGAGTGCTCTCCATTCTGACCTAAACATTGTAGCATCCAGTATATTTTCTGTTTTTTTAAAAAACTAGATCAAGACGTCAGGATCAGATTCTTCTTTTGAACAGACTTTCAGGTATAGTATCCTGAAATAATCTAAGGCAACTGGATATGAGTTTTCTTAGTTCAATATGTGTTTAGAGCAACAGAAATACAGGGCTATGTTTTAAAATACAAATAGGCTTGCAAAAGGTGCAACTGTAAAAGCTTGTATTTATGTATGCAAGTTGCATAACAGCACTCCAAAGCTACTTAGGTGTGCCACTGTCCACTTAATTTCTAATTAGTCCAGTCTTATTATTGTGCATGTACCTTTTGCAGATATAAGTTTTACATTAGAAGTTCCAAAGCGAAGAACTGTTAAAATTTTGATTGACATATACTTGGTGGAAATATAGTTAAGGGGTTCCACAAAATTATACCTCTAATGCTCTCCAAAGAGCAAATCAACTACTGAGACATCAAACATTACACAGTCTGAACAAGCTCATTGGCCGTTTACAACTTAAGCAAATAACACTTTCCAGAATTTAAAAAATAAATCGCTCTAAGCACAGTTTTAAAGGTCAACCAGCTGTTAGCTTTCAGTCAAATCTTCAAGGGACCTGATATGTTATGGCTAACTCATCCCCAAATCCACTGGTATGTATCTTTAATGAGACTGTCTGTATGCCGAGTCTTACTTTAAGTATTGCCAACCCTGTCTTCAAAAATCATATTTCAAGACACAAAATCATGATTTTTAAAACAAGTAAGTTTTGGGTTCTTTTTCTTTGCATTTTGATTTGAGGCTTTCAAAGAACATTCAGGTCATGCTTTCAAGCTTTTCTCCACAGAAATGAGGGCTAGAAACATACTATTCGTATATGAAAGCAGAGATTCTCATGTAACCACTTGTCTCCAGCGGTTTTAAGAATACCGAATATCATGATTCCAAATAAACACAAGAGTTGGCAACATCATGTGCTGCAACAAATCAAGAAAAGAACCTGCTCTGACCATTGTTTCAATGTCTTTAAGATGAAGCCCCTAGATTGTGCTGTATGGGAATACAAAAGTAAGTTATATGAAAGAGAAAGTTAAGGGATGACTTGATTACAGACTATAAGTGGCAGTAAGGATCAAATATTTAATAATGGTCTCTTAGTCTAGCAGAGAAAGGTATAACAAGATCTGGCAGCTAAATGTTGAAACTAGAAAAAATTGAGAGTGAAAATAGGGCATAAAATTTTAACAGTAAGTAATTAACCATTGGAATCACTTACCAAGGGTCATGGTTGATTTTCCATTACTGACCATTTTTACATCAAGATTGGATGTTTTTCTAAAAGTTCTGCTCTAGGAATCGTTTTGGGGAAGTTCTACGGCCTGTGTTATATAGGAGGTCAAACTAGATGATCACAATGGTCCCTTCTGACCTTGGAATCAATTATTATTGTGTGTTTGGTAGTATGGAGAGAAAGAGGTTGGTTCGAGACGCAGAATTTGGATCCAAATGTGAACTTCCAAAAGTTATGGATGATTGCAGCATATTTTGTTAAGGGTTATGATGTTCCCCTCTGGTATTATCTGGACCAGTGATCTGCTAGGTCATTCCAATCCTTGATTCTGGGAGTCAGCCTTACCCTGTTCTTCTGTGAGAACCCCCACTCCTGTGCTGTTCATGCACAGCCTCTAGCACGTAAGCTGCTCCTTGGTTGTGCAACCGAATGACAGTAGCCAATATCTCTGGTTCCAGACACAACCCCTAGGAACAAGAAAAGGAGTACTTGTGGCACCTTAGAGACTAACCAATTTATTTGAGCATAAGCTTTCATGAGCTACAGCTCACTTCAGTATGCATCCGATGAAGTGAGCTGTAGCTCACGAAAGCTTATGCTCAAATAAATTGGTTAGTCTCTAAGGTGCCACAAGTACTCCTTTTCTTTTTGCGAATACAGACTAACATGGCTGTTACTCTGAACCCTAGGAACCTCTGTCTTGCAGTGTCCAGTTATACCAGCTGGACGCTGCAAGCTTATAGGAGTTTGTCAATTTAACAAAGAAAGTGATATGTACCAGGCTTGTTATCCCAAGGGGAGTCTCTGACATGCTTCAAACCAAACGCACTGCTTCGGGTAGAATAAACAAACAAAATTTATTAACTATGAAAGATAGATTTTAAGTGAGTATAAGTCAAAGCATAACAAGTTGGATTTGGTCAAATGAAATAAAAGTAAAACACATTCTAAGCTGATCTTAACACTTTCAAGACCCGTACAAACTTAGATGCTTCTCAACACAGGCTGGCTGGTTGCTCTTCAGTCAGGCTCTCCCCTTTGATCAGCACTTCAGTCACTTGGTGTGGTGTCTGTAGATGTATGTGGAAGAGAGAGGAAGAGCACGGCAAAGTCTCTCTCTTTTATCATGTTCTTTTTTCCCCTCTTGGCTTTGCCCCCACCCCTTCAGACTTAAGTGAGCATTATCTCATCACAGTCCCAAACTGGCCAAAGGAAGGGGGGTGACTCACTTGAGAGTCCAACAGATCCTTTTGTTGCTGCCTAGGCCAGCATCCTTTGTTCCTGTGAGGCTGGGCTGGTTTTATCCCATACCTGCCCTGATGAGGTGTGAACTGCCTCTCTGCTCTTGGAGAGTTTTTGCCTGGGCTTATTTTAAGCCATGAGGATACATTTTCATCCTCAAATACATACATGAAATTATAAACCTATAACATTACTGTAACAACAAGGCCCATGATTCACTGAGCATTCTGAAGACACCCAGCATGACAAACTTTGCATTGGATACCACACAATCATTTTACAAGATGAACATGGGCGTGCTGGGTGTTCCCCCTAGGTACAGAGTGTCACAGAGGTGTAAGGGGGATATTAGGGAGGGGTAGTATCTCTGTTGGAGGAACAGGTCATGCTCCTTTGGGAGTAGTTCATCTGCTTTGGTCCCCACCTACACCCAGCTCTCACCTGTGGCTCCAAGTTGCTGTTTGCATGTGACAGCAGCCACACCCTGGGAAACAGCTTCAGCGAGCAGGCTAAACCAAGTGAGGGTAACAGATGGGTCTTTTGCCCTCAGTGAGACAGAGAAACTGCCTTTCTCTAGCATGCAAAGACTGTTTCAGTGGACTGAGTGGAGGAAATCAATTTGCGATTCAACAGCCATGAAGGCAGTTCAGGAGTGTGCTGTGGGGCATGGAGAGCATGATAAGGCAAGGAAGATGTCCTGGTCACCCACTGCAGCTAAGGAAGTCCCCAGCCGTAATGAACCTTCAATGCCGCTGGAATCTGGCTTCCACAGCCGAGAGAGTGGGACTGCCCCTGTGTCATAAATATAAAGGGAAGGGTAAACCCCTTTAAAATCCCTCCTGACCAGAGTAAAACTCCTCTCACCTGTAAAGGGTTAAGAAGCTAAAGGTAACCTCGCTGGTACCTGACCAAAATGACCAATGAGGAGACAAGATACTTTCAAAAGCTGGGAGGAGGGAGAGAAACAAAGGGTCTGTGTGTCTGTCTATATGCTGCTTTTGTCGGGGATAGACCAGGAATGGAGTCTTAGAACTTTTAGTAAGTAATCTAGCTAGGTATGTGTTAGATTATGATTTCTTTAAATGGCTGAGAAAAGAATTGTGCTGAATAGAATAACTATTTCTGTCTGTATATCTTTTTTGTAACTTAAGGTTTTACCTAGAGGGATTCTCTGTGTTTTGAATCTAATTACCCTGTAAGGTATCTACCATCCTGATTTTACAGAGGGGATTTCTTTACTTCTATTTACTCCTATTTCTATTAAAAGTCTTCTTGTAAGAAAACTGAATGCTTTTTCGTTGTTCTCAGATCCAAGGGTTTGGGTCTGTGGTCACCTATGCAAATTGGTGAGGCTTTTTATCCAACATTTCCCAGGAAAGGGGGGGTGCAAGTGTTGGGAGGATTGTTCATTGTTCTTAAGATCCAAGGGTCTGGGTCTGTAGTCACCTAGGCAAATTGGTGAGGCTTTTTACCAAACCTTGTCCAGGAAGTGGGGTGCAAGGTTTTGAGAAGTATTTTGGTGGGGGAAAGACGTTTCCAAACAGCTCTTCCCCAGTAACCAGTATTTGTTTGGTGGTGGTAGCAGCCAATCCAAGGACAAAGGGTGGAATATTTTGTACCTTGGGGAAGTTTTGACCTAAGCTGGTAAAGATAAGCTTAGGAGGTTTTTCATGCAGGTCCCCACATCTGTACCCTAGCGTTCAGAGTGGCTAAGGAACCTTGACACCCTGTGCAACAGCTTTCTCACTTAAATTTCCTGCACAGGTTTTCTTGCAACTCTCATCCCATTAACATCTTATAAAATCTCATCATATCATTAATTCAAGTCCTGCGGTGATGGGGGCATGGCAAAATGACAGGGGGAGATGACCACTGGCAGTCGTAGCCACAATCCTGCATGTAGGCAACCTTGGGACTAGTGGCTGTTCAGCTCTGTCCCCTGGGCAGCGGAGAAGTTCGGCAGCATCTTAGGTGACTGAGCAGCCTTTTTTAGGATAACACTGCTCGACACTTCTTAAGGGAAGAGGCTAGAAAAGGTGCCCTAAAATTTCCTGTCCCATAACATCTGGGCAGTCTACCACAGCTGGCAGATCATCCTACAGCCGTCAAAAAACAATAAAGAAGAAAAGACTCACTTTAGGACCATGAAATGTCTGCACCCTTATGGATGGAGGTGATGCACAAAGGCCTGAGTGAAGAACAGCTCTTGTCTCCAGAGAACTTGCCTGCTATAATATTGATATTGCAGCACTGAGTGAGACTAGATTGGCCAGAGAAGGGTTCATCAGTGAGCTAGGAGGCAATTACACTTTCTTTTGGAAAGGAAAAGCAGAGGATGAAGACAGGATCCATTGAGTTGGATTTGCCATAAGAACATCACTCCTGAAACAACTTCCTGACCTCCCTGTTGGCCTGAATGAACGGCTCATGAAAGTTCGATTTCCTCCATGTCACTATCATCAGTGCCTACACCTATACTGACCATCGTGACTCCATTATCAGGTCAACCCCTGCATATGACAAACTCATCCTGCTGGAAGACTTTAACTCTAGAATTGGTAGAGACAGCAGTGACTGGAGAGGTGTGATAGGACGACATGGAGTAGGAAAGATGAAGAGCAATGGACTCCTCCTTTCGGGTAAATGCGCAGAAACAGAGTCTGCTCATCACTAACATCATCTTCAGGCAAAATGATAAATATAAAATTACATGGATGCACCCCCGGTCCAAACAATGGCACCTGATTGACTATGTTATCATATCGCCAGTGAGACATCTGCAATGTCAGAATTAGCAGAGCCATGTGTGGTGCAGAATACCGGACAGACCACAGACTGGTAAGAGCAGTGCTGAGCCTGCATATAGTGCCTTTACAGCACAAGCGTCCCAAACTTAATAGAAAATCCTTCAACATAGCAAAGCGCAAGCATGCCAACTATCAGGTGCAGTTTCAGCAGTCACTTGATGACAAGTTTTTTTCATGCCAGGCAATCACTGGCAACCCATCATAAAAATGGAACCAGTTTAAACATGTGATTATTGACACAACTAAATCAGTGCTGGGGCCAAAGAAAAGGGTATACCAGGACTGGTTCGATGAGAACAATGAGGACATCTCCAAACTCCTCAGTGACAAGCAGAAAGTATTTGTTGAATGGCAGAATGAACTCCCATCCATATTTCAAAAGGGTGTTGGTAGGCAGAGTTAAAATCTGCAAACTGCTTTGGGATTTTAGGATGAAAGGTCTGACAGTATTGTTACGGTTTCTAATCTATGATACAGAAATAAAGAGCTACATTCACTTTTGAATGTGCCAATCCTGAAATCTGGGAAATATGCTTGGACAAGTCTACATGACTAATTTACACTGATTTATTAACAATTTTACAGACCATTTTTGAAGACTTCCCCTATACCCACTGATGGTCTTCGTATGTAATATGCATGTGCATAGCCAACAACTCACTGAATCTGTTCTAGTCTGCACCAAGAGTTTAGGTAAACTGGGTTCTCTTTTCAGGTAGTTTTCCAATCTTCTCCAATTTGGAGAATCCTGAAAACAATCTGCTGATTTTTCTTTTTAAAAGACCTGCATTTCAGCCCAACAGGTTGCTCTCTTGAAAGGGATCTATATCATGCTAGTGTTCTTCCTCTTCAGAGCATTAAGCAAAGGTCACTGGGATCACATGGAAATGTCCCACATCAGTCATTTTGGAAAATGGCAGGGATGGGACAGTAGTAGACCTCCCTCTGACATTATAGCTACATGTTCCTCTCATCTATTGTTCTAGTGAACCCCCATCAGTGACAGAGACAACATCTAGTTCAGGCTGTTGGTGCAGTAGGAAGAAAACTTTCTATTTTAAAATCTGTCACTAGATCAGTGTCACTTACATTTGGAAACAAACACCTTGGTTTTGACACTTATTTTCCATAAATGCCTTGACTTTGCCTGAGCACTTATGAAGCAGCAGGAAACCATTATCCTTTGACAGTGTTCTATTCCTCTGACTTATCGTCATTAAAAGTTTTGATTAAAAAAAATCTTTCGCTCCGGTCTCCTCCTGGAGGCAGCCATCTTGCTTAGAAGGGACATCTGTGGCACTAGCAGCATTTCAAAACGAAATAGTAACATTTTTTTCTGATTCCTTGATCAGGAGTGAAGTAGGACAGAAACAGATGTAAAAACTGGCATTCTCCTTGCATACTACCATTGTCATAGCTGACGGCACTTCCAGCAAAACAACTGGCATCAGCAGCACAGAGGCGGCTAAAACTATTGTTTTAATTAATTTTAAAAATACCAATTCCTAGTTTGTAAGAGGAATCAGTAAACTAGTGTGGTCATAATTAACTTGAACCATCAGCTGCAATTTAAACTGCCTAGACAGTCACACTAGAAATTGCTGAAGTTGACTAGATACAAGCTATTCCTCCCTATGGTGCTGTATAAATGAGTGATAAATAGATTCGACAAAACTTGGGAAAATCCACATCCAAACTTTAGGTTTCATTCTCTTCTCACACCATTGTAAGTCAAATGAGCCAAATTTGTTCACGATTAAGAATAAAATTCAGCTAACTTTCTCCACCTCTAGAGTTCTCCCATGTTCTGTACTAAGGTTCCATAGCAAAGGCAAGACAAACTGTTCTTGTAATATATTCAGGAAAGAAAAACAAAGATAGAAACGAAACAAAGAAACAGAAGGAAAAACAAAAAGAAAAATCATTTTCTCTATTTCCAGTCTCACATGTTCAAAAGAGTTGAAAGGTTGGATGTTTATTTGGAGCAAGTTTCTGCACCTATTTGAGGTTCGTTCATTTACTTTATAAACAATTCACCAAATGAATCTGATAATAGCTGGCTAAGGAAGGTGAGTTTCACTTTCATTTAAGAATAAAATTAGTTTATCATCATCTAATTTCACCTAAGAAGAGGATCTATCCTGAATGTGTAGAGAAGTGGATTCGGACCTATACTACTTTTCTATTTTTAGTAACCTATCAACAACTCAATTTCCATCAAATCAGTTTTCTGAAGCAGCAATTACGTACACTGCAGATTAAGGTTCCACTAATTTATGTTTCTATTAGAGGTAAATTGGCAAGCACATGGCATTGCAAAGAATTAACTGCAAAACTTCTGTTAATATCATGTGTCACCTGGTAAAACCCCCACACAATGACTTCAAATTTTACCTCTTGTAGGTTGACAGGTAAGACCTATAAAAATCATATATAGCTTACTTCTATTGCTATGACTACTAACTAAATGTGCTTTAAATAGTCTCAATCAAATTTAGTGCTAGTGAAGCATTTGAGATTGACAACAATCCACTATCTACAGAACAGGTACAAGCTTCCCTGTTCAGTTACTAATGTCTTTGCTAACCCTATGATGGAAGAACTGTCAAAAGTAACTCATTCTCAATTCCAATTTAATCTTTAGTCTCTGCTGCACTCCCCAGAAAGGTCCAGTTAGTACTACTTGTGGACTGTAACTACAAACAGATTTCACATAGGCAGAGGTGAATGTACGGTATACCGGTAAGAAAAGCCGACAGTACCAGCAGGGCTGCTGATGGGACAGGGGGAGGGGCAAAAGGGGCAGCTGCCCTGGGGCCGAGCAATTTAAAAGGGCCCATAGCTCCTGGCAGTGGCCGGAGCCCCAAGCCCTTTAAATTGCTGCCAGAGCCCCAGGGCTCCCAGCCACCACCACTGCTATCCTGAGACTCCGGCAGTAATTTAAAGGGCCCGGAGCTCCGGCCGCTGGCACAGTAGCACCAGCCAGAAATGCCAGGGCTCCTGGCCACCACTGCTGCACCAGCAGCCAGAGCCCCAGACCCTTTAAATCAGCGCCAGAGCCACCTGTTACCCCCACCTTGCCCAGGACCCCGGCCGCCCTGAGTGCCGGTAAGTCCCTTAAGTTACTTTCACCCCTGCACACAGGCCACAAGAAGTTAATCACTTTCAGACCATAAAGCAGGCCTAGATCCAAACTGGTAATCTAAAAGTTGAAAGGCTCTAGAGTTGGCATCAATTCCCTGCAAGCAAGCCTCTTTATTAGGCTTTACTTATCCTCCAACTCTCTTGTTAAATCTAGGCTAATACATACATAAAAAATCTTTATTAAAAATAATAGCTACCATTCACTATGCTGTAAGTGGACAACAGATTTCGCTAAGCTCAAAAGTTTGTCTTTCTCACCGACAGAAGTTGGTACAGTAAAAGATATTACCTTACCCACTTTGTCTCTCTAATATCCTTGCACCAACATGGCTACGACAACATTGAATAATATAAATCTGAGTCAGAGTGTGGGACCAGGGCAGGGAGGGAGCCTGTCTGAGCCCTGCTGCATACCACTGCCACCCTGGAGCCACTCCAGGTAAGCGGTGCTGGCCCCGAACCCCTCCTGCACCCCAACCCCCTGCCCTGAGCCCCCTGCCGCACCCCTCCTGCACCCCAACCCCCTGCCCTGAGCCCCCTGCCGCACCCCTCCTGCACCCCAACCCCCTGCCCTGAGCCCCCTCCCACACCCTCCTGCACCCCTGCCCTGAGCCCCCACCCACACACCACATCCTTCCTGCGCCCCAACCCCGTGCCCTGAGCCCCTTCCTGCACCCCGCACTCCCTCCCACACCCCACACTCTCTCCCACACCCCAACCCCCTGCCCCAGCCCTACATTCACGGCCCTGTATGCAATTTCCCCATCCAGATGTGGCCCTCAGGCCAAAAAGTTTGCCCACCCCTGTTTTAGAGGGAGCAAGTTAAAAAGTTTAAAGATTAAAGTTAAAGTTGCACAGACAATTGTGGACCTGGCATTTTCTAACGTTTGAAGGCTTGACTTTGAAACCTCATTTCTGTTTGTAATTAAATTAGCGCACATTACTGAGTAGGCTGACAACAACATAGATGGCAACCTGTAACATGCTGCTGACAAATAACCCCACTCTGCCTAAATGTATTAGTATTTTTAAGAATGGAAAAAATGTTAACACTGCTTCAACGTACAAAGGATGAGGATAACACTATATTGTCAGGCAACCAATTGAAAAATATAATACCTTTGCGCATATATATATTTTAATTACACACACATATACACACACAAATTACAAATGCACTAATGCACATTAAATACAATCAGGAGGAACTGAATTAAAGAATGGGAGTTATCTCAGGTAATACAAAACAAAGCCACTAACATTTTATAAATGAACACAACAGCTAAACTCAAAAAAGAAATTACCAACCCCACTAACTATAATTCAAATCATGGTTAAAAAACAATATGGTCAACTGCAATAGAAGTGTCGTACTAATATAGAGCAATATTACTTAACATACTCACATTCTTCTAGAAACAGACATACCAGGAAAAATATTATAAGCAGAGGTGGGACTGACATCTTCAATTAAGAAAGCCAAATATTTTCTATTATAAGATGTATTTATATTAAACCATGATACACATTTAATAGTGTCTTCAAAACCGATTTAGTGTTGATGTTGAAGCTGTAGCTTAACATTTTCATGTTTTAAAATTAGGGGTGTGTATAAACAAACAATCTGGTTATTTTCAGTGTATTTTTATATACTCACAGAGGCCTAGATACTACAATGGGATTAGCTAGTGTGGCTGTGTGTCAGTGGGACTCCACAAGGTTCTATGCTATCATACTCTGCCTTTAAAATTTTGTTTGTATAACCATCTAAAACCATAACGTACAATTAGAGCTATAAATCAACCTGTGTAATTTATACAAAATTAGACTTCTAGAATTAAAAGCAACATACACAGATAGCTAGATCATACAGAAATACTTTGATATATATAAAAAGGGGAAATGCATTCTTACTGTCTTGTTAAGAGCTCAGATTTGTAAGGGAAACAGTACTGAAGTAATGAGGACTGAACCAACATGTTCCAAGTATTAATACTACAATGTTGGGAGTGAGTACTAAGTTTCAGAGCAGCTGCATAACAGCAGTTAATAACATGTTGGGGGTTTTTTTTAAATGTGTTTTAAATATGTGATTCTTTTTCCTGATTATGCTGAAGGTTATTTTCCTTAATTGGAAAAAAGCCTCTAAAAAGAGTCAATATCCTTTAAAGATGGTAGCATTGAACAGTAACTGTATAGTAAAGAACTACCTGGTAAGTGGCAAGAGGGTGGGAAGGAAACGGGTGGAAAGATTACATAGTAGCATTTGAGGCTTAAAAAAAAAAACAAAAACCTGATAAGCCAGGAATGTTCAAATCAACTGTATTCTAAAAATGTGCAACTCAAATTGGAATACAACTCAAAGTCATAGTTTGCTTCCTTGATGTATGATGTAATCAAAATGACATCAGTGGGAGTTTTGCCTACATGAGGTCTGTAGGAAAAAAGATGAAATATAGTAGTGTGTATAATTAGTTATACACCGAAGACACTAACCAGTTGTCTGTGTCTCAAACCACAGAAAAAACTTAGACTGTTGTATTAATTTAGATGGAAAATAGGTTATAGTAACACCTGTGGCCCTAGTTACGATCTAACATTAAACAGTGTTAAATTCCAGGGTTAGGTATACAGAGACCCCTGTTTGCTTAGTACCATGGCAAACACACTATTAAAAATCTTTTTAAGTCTTTTATTAAAGATACAGAAAGGAAGGAAAAACAGGTAAAGCATATGAAATGTAAAGTATTAAATAAGGCATTCATTTTAACAACCTCCCTTTGTTCCTTTTCCCTTTAGCAGAAGTGGGTTTTAAAAGGGAAAAACCCTTTGTTTGACAGTCTCCTAGATGGTATTAAATATGGTAACTGTCCTTTTGAGGAAAAGATGTTTGAGATGAGCTGGAGCTGTTATTGCGGCTGTTGTTAAAGTCCTTTCACCCCAGGTGGTGTTTGAAAGGCTACTGGAGCTGGTAGGGGTGATGTCGTCATCTGGCTCCCTGGGTCTGGCCAGGGCATTTCTTAGGATCAAGATGATGAAGGCCTGGGGTCCCATGGGGGTGGCAACCATGAATTGGTGAAGCTTGCTCCAGTACCCTCCCTCTACTCTTCTTTTTGTTCTTTCCTACTTTTCTCACATCATCTCTTTCTTTTAAGGACTCAGAAAGGAAATGATAGGTGGAATAGCCCAATCCCTCGTTATTTTGTCCATCAATTAGGCCTAATATTCTACACCCCAGTTCTGGTTCATCAATTTCCAGTTCCACATCTGTTTCTAACAAGCATAATTTCAACAGTCCTTGGATTATATCAACATAGTCTTTTTGGTTTAGACTAGTCCAGTTTCTCTGCCGGTTTTCTTGTACCTGTTCCCATCCACTTTTGCTGTTATACATTGTGACATTTTATGAATTTACAATTACTTTTTACAACTATCAGGGAGTAGCAGTGTTAGTCTGTATTCACAAACAACAACAACGAGTCCAGTGGCACCTTAAAGACTAACCAATTTATTTGGGCATAAGCTTTCATGGTTTTTTACCCATGAAAGCTTATGCCCAAATAAATCGGTTAGTCTTTAAGGTGCCACTGGACTTGTTTTTACAACTAAAATCATTAAGTATGTAGGCCCAATTGTCACAACATCTCTCTTCACATCTAGGTGAACTTAAACTAGACTCCTGATAACCTAAGGCACCTTTAACTTCAGTACAAACAGAAGAAATACAGTTTTAGCCATGATTAAATATTTTATAGATACACTGTAGTATAATATAGAGAAAGGGCTGATTCTCTGATAACTTCTATTGCTGTGAATCAGGAGTAACTCTACTGCTGTCACTGATGTGAGAGAGAGAGAGAATGAGGTACAAAGTACTGCTAGTACAGGGCTCAGCAACCTTCACCATGCGGCCCGTCAGGTTAATCCACTGGTGGGCCGCAAGACATCTTATTTCCATTGACCATCTGCAGGCATGGCCCCCCACAGCTCCCAGCGGCCACGATTCGCCGTTCCTGGGAACTGCGGGAAGCAGCACGGGCCGCAAGGACATAAAATCACAGACAGGTCACAAATGAAAAAGAAAAATTCACGGAATCAGTGATCTGTCCATGACTTTTACTAAAAATATCCGTGACAAAAATCTTAGCCTTAATCATAACCGATAACATCACATACTTATTCTTTTTATTCAAATAAATCAAGTCACCTTAAAATGGTGATTAAGTCATAAATTGTATACAGGAAAGAGATATATTCATTCCATAATTATCTCCAAAACAGCTATTTGGTAGTCACAGGAGTCTGTTAATAGTTGTATTAGTAATACAGAGCTCCTGCTTTATGAGAATCACAAAGAAGTTTTAAATTATTATAAATTTGACTATCACAAAAATCCCATAGGAGCTGGGGAAATTTTATTGCATCCATTTTATAGACAGGGAAACTGAGGCACAGAGGTTAAATGACTGGCCCAAGATAATTCAGAAGTCAATAACGGTCTGAAATATAGTTCTGTTCTCCTAGCCAACACAGTCTTACACTTTACACAAAATTGGGGTTGGGGTGCGGGAGAAGGTGAGGGTTCTGGATGGGGGTGTGGGCTCTGGGGTGGGGCAAGGGCTCCAGGGGGTCCACTGGGGATGAGGAGTTTGGGGTGTAGGAGGGTGCACTGGGCTGGGACCGAGGGGTTCAGAGGGCAGGAGGGAGATCAGGGCTAGGGCAAGGGTACGGGAAGGGGTGCAGGCTCCGGCTGGGGGTGCAGGCTCTGGGGTGGGGCTAGAGATGATGTGTTTGGGGTCCAGGAGGGTGCTCCAAACTGGGATTGAGGGGTTCAGAGGGTGGGAGTGGGAGATCAGGGCTGGGGCAGGGGGTTGGAGTGTGGGGAGAGGCTCAGGGGTGCAGGCTCTGGGCGGCATTTACCTCAAGCGGCTCCTAGAAGCAGCAGCACATCCTTCTCCGGCTCCTACATGCAGGTGCGGTCAGGCAGCTCTGCACACTGCCCCATCTGCAGGCACCACCCCTGCAGCTCCCATTGGGATGCCGGAGCAGGGCCATGCCGCGGTTTCTAGGAGCCACATGGAGTGGCCCCCAATCCTGCTCCCCGGCTGGAGCACCGGAGCAGGGCAAGCTCCAGACCCCACTCCCCAGCCGAGCTCGAGGGCCAGCTTAAAATGGCTGGTGGGCCAGATCCAAGCCGCAAGCCGTAGTTTGCCCACCCCTGTTCTAAAGGAAAGTTTTACAGACACAGACATAGCAGTGTTACCAGGCAGGTACCACTGGAAGCACAGCCTGTTCTGCCAATGCTAAACCACATGGCAGGGTGAGTATGAAGGTCACTGCACACTCCTTGAATTCTCTGCATCTTACAGAAACACCTCAGCTTAATAACTTTGTTTACTTTTACGGTGGATAGGCACAATAATTCGTTGAGTGTTCAACGCCCTTCCCCTGCATGGGGGAAGGGCAACGTTCTGGAGGTTGCTTTCCAGGATGCAGCGTAAAACAGGCAAGCATGCTTGGTTCACAGCATTTGGTGGGACTTGAGGGGATGGGGGGAGGATGAACTGAGTTGTTCTGTTCATTTGAGAATGAACCTTTTGTAAAGAATACCTGTAATAGCTTTTGGGGTTCATTACCAACTTAATATTTTGGTTACACTCACAAACCTGAGCAGAAACTAACACAAACCAGCTCTAGGGTAAATAAATGGAGGAGAATATCTTTTGTCTATACTTTTGGAGGGGAAAGCAGCATTTTTCTACAGTTTTTGATCAAATCAGGAAAAATTTTAAAAATACACAAACTGTATTTAGTGGCATGGAGCATATTAGGTTAAAAGGATATTTTTTTAAAGTTGTTTTCAGCTCAGAAGTGGTTTATTTTTCTGGGAGGAAGGATGAGTACAAATCTGGTTTAAAAAAAATCTATATGACAACATAGAACTTGCAGAGGGTTGATGAACAACTGAGTTATGTATGGTTAGAAGTACCTTCACTTGTAAATTGTACACTTGTTTATCGAATACAGTTAGAAAAGCTGTTGTTTATTAGTTATCTTGCAGCTTTGCACTCGCTGTTAAACATGCTATAGAGAGACTCCTACCACAATTGCTTATGCACTTTTTTAAATAGTAAGTGCACCAGACAACCTCAAATGCAAATAAAGGTGTTAGAAAAAATTAATAGACTTAACACTATTCATTTGGGACAATAGTCCTTGAAAATGCTTTCAGTGACAGAGCTATTTAAATTTAAACTAGACACCGGTGCTGGACAAATGGAGAAGATTATTTGCAAACGTTTGTGCAAATACTGAATGGCACTTTGATTTAGCAATGTGTGTTTTTCACATTTACACACATTAAATGCTCTCCATACAACTATTCGCAGAAAGTAGATGATCTAATAGTCTTCTGTTACAGGCATAATCAAGAAACTAGTTTTGGAATTAAACCAAACACAGTTCATGCAGAAGCCTAAGTAGTGGGTGAAGGCAGAGTCATCCAGTCAGAGAACATAAACTATACCATATGACTTAAGTGACCAATCATACATCTTGAAGAGCAAATTCTAACTTCTGAATGAATCATCTCTTTCAGAACCTCAAATGGCTCCTTTTGAATTCTGTTCTAAAAAACAAGGACAAAAAAAAAACAACCAGAGTATGGAGATGAAGATTACTAAAAATAGATAAGCAGGCTACCAAGACAAAGAGACACAGGAGAGACTTCCATGTAACATTCCTTTCTCCTCCCCACCACACACCCAGTAACAAATATCCACACAGGTCTTGAAAATCAGAAAAGTAAGCATACAGAAAAGTGAGCAACTAGAAGGATCTCATACTACATGAGACAGCTGCATGTCTGAAATGAGATGAGGAAGATATTCAACAGAGAGCTGGATTATGCTGCGTCCTTTAACTCTACCCTCAGACTCACTTGTAGTTTCTTGTTCACATTTAATAGGTTCAGGAGGATAACCTCAGGAAACTTGCTATAAAATATAAGGAATTACATTGTCAATATTTAGGTTTACAAGACAGACTTGGGCATTCACTCACATCCTTACTACAAACAAATACCACATTTTAAATTGCACCATAAATATTGCAATATCCCTTTAAAAAAAAAAGATGCCAACAATCTGATCTTTTGTCTCTAGGGTACATTTTATATATATATATATATACACACACACATACATATACACACACACCATATTTAAAATATACCTTTCTTTTGGTCTGATCCTGCTTAAATTCAAAGGCAAAGCTGCATTATTTCAATGAGGGCAGGATCAGGCCCAGGCCCATATACCATGATATAATATTGCTGGGTGCTGTTAAATCACTGATGTGCTCCCTCGCCCCCACCGCCACCGCAGCTATATCTCAGTGGTAGAAATTCTTATCTACGTATTATAGACCGAAATTAAAAGCTTTGCCCCAGACATTCTTTAAGTTTTGCAAGGGAGAGATGTTCAGAATTCAAACTAGGATCAAAATCAGAATGTTGCTGTTAGTCTTAAGCTCCAGTTCTGAACACCCAGATCCTAGTTTTGTATCTGAAGCACATTTATCTAGCCACAGGGTGTGAAATGCTTTGGGAGAAAACAAATGCAATATAAATACATATATTTTGCTAAGATAGTCTCTTCAATCACATCACTTCTACAATGTCTTGACAAAGCTTCAGGTCAATTTCCAAATATACCCACTTAGGCAGAAATTGGAAGTTGATGAAATACAAGGAGTTAAATCTTCATCTCAATGTATGTGAAGAAATGTTTCAGAGTAACAGCCGTGTTAGTCTGTATTCGCAAAAAGAAAAGGAGTACTTGTGGCACCATTTGTGCTGGAAATGGCCCAACTTGATCATCATACACATTGTAAGGAGAGTGATCACTTTAGATAAGCTCTTACCAGCAGGAGAGTGGGGTGTAGGGGGGTATTTTTTCATGCTTTGTGTGTATAAAAAGATCTTCTACACTTTCCACAGTATGCATCCGATGAAGTGAGCTGTAGCTCACGAAAGCTTATGCTCAAATAAATTGGTTAGTCTCTAAGGTGCCACAAGTCCTCCTTTTCTTTATGTGAAGAAAGTTAGGTGTTATACTGCCCATTCCATCCACACACTGAAATGAGATTGCTTGTATGCTGCTTACAGTAACTAAGTGACACTACTACTATTATGTTAGAGAGACCAAAATACATCCCTCAGATAGCCAGCCCAACCAGTGCTTCTAAAACAGCCCAGTATTATACGAAGTACTGCAACAGGCACATCCATGTCTTCGATTTTGCTGTTCTAGACACAAAATGCATCATTTGCTATAGGGCAAGGAGGACAAGTTGTCATCTCCCCCTCTCTCCCCCCTCCCCTTGTTTTGCCTCTCCAAGACTTTGGACATGGTCACTAGGCAATTATTGCTTTCCTAATTTTTCTCATTCATGATGGTATTTGATGAAAAAGACAATGTTCTTTAATGCTGACACCACTTCCCCTCCCCCTGAATTTTTCTGAAGTGATCCCTCTGCTTGACACAAGTTAGTCAGGCAAAGGACAGAGCAGAACTAAAACAGAATGCGATTTTATACAGCATTTATCCTACTGTGGTAACTATCACAACTGTATATACACACTAATCTGCTGATTAAATTTAGACAGGCAGAAAATTTAGACAGGCAGCTGTCAACTACCTCTGGACTACCAAGAATTGAATGTCATGCTATACATCACTGGAAAAGTAATTTTTTTTCTAGATTTGCAATGGTTATGACCTCTATGTCAAATATACTATACTAATGATCTCCATTCCAGCAAACATTTCCCACGCTCTACATTCCTCCAAAACCCAAAAATATGAAAGGAAAAAAAAGGGGGGGGCATTGGAATTAGCTATATGCTACTTCATGGGTTCTGGGGCTTTGCAATCATCCCAGACAATTTTGGGATGTCACATAAAACGTTTAACTTCATGGGTCAGTTTTTCAGTTGTCTTTTTCTTTAAAACTTTAATTTAAATCTATTCTCCTCCCCCCCCTCCCCCCAAGATTGTTAGACTGGGGTGTTTTTGTTTGTCTGTTTAAAATCAGTCAGCACCATGTTTTTCTAACTAATCCAAAGATTTTGCTAATCTATGTGTTAACAGAACCATCTCAAAGACTGCTCAATGACCATTCAAACAGATATCCAAATGAAAATCCGATTTTAAAAGTAACATATACATCAAATTACACCATTCATTCTACTGTTTTCTCTCCTTTCATCTCTTTTTCTTCCTTCCATCTTGGCACACACAAGTCAAGCATTTGAATCTATTATTGTTTAAGTTGATTCATCCAACCAGTTATATTTTGCATAGGATACGTGACAAAGCCAAAATATCCTATATTCCATGCAGAAAAATGTAATGACAACACCACTAAAAAAGCTTTTTTGGAAAGGGGTAAGTCATATGCAAATGTGATACTGTAATCTCTTGGAGAAATTGGTTATCTTTAATATCAAACTAAATACAAATTTTCCACATCCGTTGTACATGGATGTCTAATACGTGAACCCATTTAGTGCTTCACCCAATTCCAGCCATCTAGCTATAAGTAATCATGAAGCTACATCTTAAATCTGATATAAAAGGGTGTACAAAAGTTAAATAAAAGTCTTACAATACAACAGAAGCAGCTAACATTTATAGATTTGCCACTCTTTACATGCAATATCTTTCATTGGACCAACTTCAAAGATATTACCTCACCCACCTAGTCTCTCTAATATCCTGGGACTGACACACCTGCAACTATACTGCATAAAACTCTCTGCATGTATCAGTCTGTCATTCTCCATCATCTGTTCACCTAATTTGTTGTCCACAATATTGGGAAGGTAGGGTTTTATACAGTGCATATTTAAAACACTATTGTAAATTACTCACCAAGACTGTAGTCCCACCATCTTGCTCCTCTGAAATACAGAAGTAGCACTGCAGAGCAGAAAGAGATCTTTGGGCCTATCTTACACATAGTACAAAGCAAAAAGAAACGGAGTACTTGCGGCACCTTAGAGACTAACCAATTTATTTGAGCATAAGCTTTCGTGAGCTACAGCTCACTTCATTGGATGCATACTGTGGAAAGTGTAGAAGATCTTTTTATACACACAAAGCATGAAAAAATACCTCCCCCCCACCCCACTCTCCTGCTGGTAAGAGCTTATCTAAAGTGACCACTCTCCTTACAATGTGTATGATGATCAAGGTGGGCCATTTCCAATCATACACATTGTAAGGAGAGTGGTCACTTTGGATAAGCTATTACCAGCAGGAGAGTGGGTTTGTGGTGGGGGGGGGGGGTTGAGAAAACCTGGATTTGTGCGGGAAATGGTCCAACTTGATCATCATACACCCTGTAAGGAGAGTGATCACTTTAGATAAGCTATTACCAGCAGGCGAGTGGGGTGGGGGGAGGTATTTTTTCATACTTTGTGTGTATAAAAAGATCTTCTACACTTTCCACGGTATGCATCCGATGAAGTGAGCTGTAGCTCACGAAAGCTTATGCTCAAATAAATTGGTTAGTCTCTAAGGTGCCACAAGTACTCCTTTTCTTTTTGCGAATACAGACTAACACAGCTGTTACTCTGAAATAGTACAAAGAATGTGCCAGCCTAGTTTGTTTGCATGAAAAAATATAAAATACCCAGCCTCTCCCGAGTGCTTCCCCCCATTAAACTAATCTTGCTTTGCCTTCCTATCATTCATAGCCCACTGCCTCAAATTGAGAGCAGCTGACTGAAAAGGTTTAAAGTAATACTGTCAGCAGTCCCATTTTGAGACAACTGAGAGTGCTAAAGGCATTAAGTAAGACAAACAAGATCCTAACAAGTCACGAGAGGAGGGAAGCCCACATCTTTCATGTGAGGATACTTGTTTGCCAAAATCTGACAGGTCTAGAAATAAATGAAGGAAATGTAAAACTTTTCAGAGATAGTCAATGTCTGTCCCACTGCACTTACAGCAAATGAATCATTTTCCTTGTCAAAGAACAACATGCTATAGGAGTGGTCCAAAATGCTGTGGTAGCACAAGAGACAGTTTATTCCTCCAGCAACATGTGTTTTTTCTATAGGGAAATCCCCTCACCCCCCAAAACCCCCACCCCTTTTACACACAGACACACAAAATAATTTAAATAAAAGAAAGCAATAGATTCCTATTTAACCCATTTGCCACTAACAAGTTTGGCCACTTCATTAAGATGGCCTGTCTCATTATATCAGAGACATATGAAAAATATCAAGCACTTAAAGCAGTGGTCCCCAGCCTTTCTGTGGGAATAGCACATTCCTATTCCCACAAGACTGTGCAGGGCGCCATACACCTCGCCGTCAAAACGCGGCCGAGAAAGCCTGCGGTCGCACATAACGGACCCCTGACTTAAAGTGTAAGCCAACAGAAAGCCCCTGCCTATATTATACTCGTCCAATTTGCCTAGAAAACCAGTTAGCAACACAAGACTATCTTACGGATCACTAGCTCTACCTTTTGGCAAAAGGAAGGATAGCAGTTCTATTGTATTTTCCTATTCTGTCTACCAGTTGTTGGAAACCAAGCCTGCTTAATATACAAAAGAAGCAATGACAGTACTAAGTCCTACTATTTGCAAGCTTAGCACTGAACACCTTATTTGTCATACTCAGAGAATAAAATTAGGTGTGCAGGATTTGAGCCTATCTGCATTAATATAGTCAGAGCTAGTGAAATAATTTTTTCATGAATAATCTATTCAAAAATGGCAAAATTCATTGCATAACTACTTAAAAATAACTTAATTTGCTCTAATTATAGTGAACAATAGGAGCTATAAAGTACAGAGCAGCAGATTGATCACTGCTGAGTCAGGCAGCCATCATTCATGACCAGGGCACAGAAATGTGTTCTCATTGAGAGACATGAGGCACATCACTAATTTACAAATAAAAGTAACAGATAATATTAGTCTTTACCGCACTTGTTACTGTCCACTCCAGTCTTTTCCCTGAGACAAAAAACAATTACAAAATAAATTGACTCATCCATAGTTAGGAGTGGCAGACCCCCTGCCAAGGATTTAAATTTGGGATTTAGCAAATAAGTGCAAAATAAAAGAGCTCCAAACTAAATGCATTTCATATCACTTTGACAATTCTAATGGAACATTTCACCATGTACTAGTGTTCACTAGTGCAGTCTGTAAAAATCTTGCAGGATTATGTGTTTTCTGGAAACAAGAGTCACATCTGAACCACACTGAGTAAACAGATGCCTGCTTGTCTTGGTTTGGTTTGTCCTGAAGCCAAAGCCATGGATTCAGATCTGAAGATTCAAATTCTAGTCCCATTCCACAAATTCAAATGGGCTCAGATTAAATCATTTGGATTTTGTCCCTCTTTATAATTTTAAATTAAACACTAAATTTTGGTGTAGATCCTTACCCAAATCTATTGTTCATACTGCCCTCAGAACTGCCTAATCGTGAAACTAAAGTCTTAGGTTTTATTCACAGCACAGAAACTGACCCATTTCCCTGGCACAAACCCCATCATTTCAATCTTTCTGCATTTTTCTTGTTTCTGATTTGCTGTCTTTGTACAATATTGAGAACTACTGCAGTCACATCAGTTAAAAGAAATGCATGCAATCAGAAAGAAAAGAATTTCCAATGCCTGAAAAGAGATGTCAATAGGTCAAAATGCTGGTTAGTAAGAGAATCTGTATCTTGATAAGAATGTCAACCATTTTCCTTTACCTACTACGCTGACATTTTCAAAAAAATTCTAATAGATTAGTGAGAGACAATTTTCTTTTGCTCCTTTAGAGAAAGTCTTATAACTATCTTCTAGGTATTTTATTATCTACCAGGTACAAATGTAAAGCTTATGATCAGTAATTCGCTAGATCGCTCCTAGAGCTTTCTAAAATAAAAGCTAACATTGGTATCCTTCAATCCTCAGGTACAATAACAGTTTTTGAAAGATTGAGATACTAGCAAAAATATGCAGTCACTTCATTCTCAACTTCTATCAGAACTCTTATGTGTATACCATCTGGGCCCGGGGACTTTTTGTATTTTTAATTATGAGTTTGTTACATCAAATCATCTTATGACACCTCAGTTCCTGATAGTATATCATCTTATTGCCAGAAATATACATGTCCAGGGTAGAATCTCCCCAAAATCCACTGTGGCAAAGAGTGATGCAGAGAATTCAGCCATGTATTGATCTTTAAACAGTGATGGAGCAGACCCTCTGATTCTTTCGTGGGCTTCCTGCTTCTGTTATACTTAAACAAATCATTTTTGTTTTATATGTATAACTACTGGCTCTTTGAATTTCACTTTATCACTGGCTTCACTAGGTTTAAGTTTCCAAATTCTGAAGGATCTCCATGTGGCTTGAATACCCCGCCTTGCTATTTAGCTATACTTGGTTATTTCTTGCCCCTCTATCCCCTTTTGTTTAGCAGCACACATGCCTTCTAACACTATTACTGTTTCTTAAAAACAGCATCCAGGTCAAGTCTAAGATTTTTGATATGACAATGAGATGACAGACTCAGAATCATGGAGGACTTCACAAAGAGACAAACATCTTGAATTCCATCACTGTTTAAAGATCAATACATGGCTGAAATCGGCCCTTAATAAAGGTCAGTAAAATTATAAAAACTCCAAGGGCAAATAAATAAAGAAAAATACCTCCTTTCACAGTCATATGAAATATTTTAATATGGTTAACAGTACGTTTTATTGTATTTCACATTGGCATATTAATACAATTTATGATCCTCCATAGCAAATAAACAGTTTATATGGATATCTTTCATTGTTTTCTTCATTGTTTGTTCAGCACAGAAGCTTTTTAGTTACAAAAGTCAAAAACATTTTTGTTTATCAAAATGTGTAAAAATAAAAGTGTTTCATTTATAGGATGATAAAAAAAGTTGAATGTTTTAGATTTCAATTAAAGTTCCATTTTCATTAATCCAGGTCCCAAAATTTCAGACATCCTTAATTATGCACCAGGAAACCCAGGAACAAGACTCTCATTGACTGCAGTAGAAGTAGAAACAGGGATGTTATCCACACTGATCAGGATTACAGTGCTTGTTTGTGCCTTCCTTGTGCACCTTAAACTTCCATTAGAAAACAGGAGACTAGGGTACCCAAAGAAAGTATGTTAGGCTCCAGTGGTAACTTTAGGTCAACAAGGTAAACGGAAGGTCCAAATTTAGGCCTGTACTTTTGTATATATAATGAAATTTGTTGACTCAGAACAAGGTTTTTTTGGTGAGACACTCTTTGGATTTTACAGCTACAGATCAGACCACCTCAATCAATAAAATAAATAAATATCAAATAAGGTTTCAAAAGATTTTCCTGATAAACTGAGTAGCAGAATGTACATTTAAAAAAATCAGTGGTCACACAACACAGGTAAATCACTGAACCATACCACATATATGAAATCAACAAAGAACACATAGGTCTTCACACTAAAGTGAACACAGTAATCAATAAACAAGTTATTGAACCCATCATAGTTATACAGAAATCAAACGTTAAATAAATAGTTATTTCACAGGCAGGTTACAGGTAGGCAGTAACTCCTTAGCAACAAGGGAAGAAGAGAACTAAAAAGCAATGCAAAACATGCGGGGGACAAGGGAATCAAGTGGCAGGCAACTATATACAGCAATAGAGAAGGGGGACAGGCTAAAAGAGATGTGTGGAAGAATGAGGGGCAGGGATATAAAGAAGGAAGAGGGAAACACAACAGATGGGCTGGGGAAATGAAGAGAAAAGTAGCCACATGACTAACTGTTTCAAAGAGAACTAGACACATCACTTAAAGCCACTAAAAAAAAAAAATAAAAAAAAAATGTAGCTGTTGTTTTTCTAATAAGCAGTTGTGATAGATGTCATAAGCTATTATGGGATTACAAATGGGAAAGATGATCTGAAGATTATGTAACTAATAAGACTTACTCCACACAATGAAATATATAAAAAACACTGGCCAAATATATTCTGGTGAAAGCTCCAAGCAAAGAAAAAAAAATAAAGATACTGAGATATGTTCCAAAATTATTTAATCAGGCATTTTTGTATTAATGATAATTTATTATAAGTGCCAGTTTGCTCATTATGCGACAAACAGACAATCCTAGCCCTGAGAAGCTTATAGTTTCTTTTAATCTTTCAAGTCAGTTTTCCCTAATCCCATAATTAATTTTAGCTGCTCTTCTCCAAATTCCCCCATTTTGTCAACTTTCTGGTAAAGAGGTGCCCAAAACTGAAAGCAGAACTCTAGAAGCAGCCTCACCACTGTATTCAAGAGGCACCGTACTGGGACTCAGAACACACAGCTCCACCACAGACTTCCTATGTGTCTCTGAGGAAGTAACCGTCCATTACTTTCTCTAATTGTGTTGTGTTCTACATATTAGAGATTGACCTGCCAGATAGTCTTGTCATGCCTATCAGCAGTCTGTACTGCTTTAATAATATTCAGCTTTAAAACAAAAAGTGGCATACATGAACCTAATGACAATAATACATCTGGATTGTTCCCATCCTAACTAGGAAACTCAGTAGCATGCAAGCCAGTCATTTTTCTACAGAACAAAAAAGTCATAACTTGAGGCCTAAAGTCTCAGAGTGTGTGTACTGTTGAAAGTTCAAATAGTGCAGGGGGATGCTCTCTCCCGTACTAGCCTCTTCCTTTCAGAAGTTATCCTTATCACACTTCTACCTTCATTGGGGATCTCAAAAAGAAAAAAAAGTTTCTGCACTTCAGAGATGCTAAAGTAGGCTTTGGCTTTTCAAGGATTCATAACTAATTTGAGTAAGGAAATGCACCAATTCAAGTCACATCCGGTTTTAAATGCATCTGTCCCCCATTTGAAATTGAGATTAATCACATGCAGTATAAACCATTAAAGAGGGAGACTTAACAATGTGAACACAGGATATTAAAAGTAACAAATGGCATGCTAAGTCATTTCATAATAGTAGGAAATGGCAAACACATTGCAAAAGAAATGTAGAGGACAGTATCCTTATACAAGATTTGCTTAAGCATATAAGAAATGGTGTCCTCTCAGAAGGGGTAAAAGCTTTCTGGTCTCTTCCTTAAGCCATTGCTGGTCACAGAAGGGGCCATGAGGGTGAATGGTCTTTAAAATTCTGGTCCTACTCAGCATGTGTGGTGAACAGAGTGGCAGGGATAACCCTACTGTTCTAAGATACCTAGAAAGGGATCGGTCACCCAGCAATAGTGGTACAGCATTATCCTATGGCCTGTAGCATTGTGATTCCTTGAGTTTGTGTCACACAGACGCAGCTATCCACTGCAGCTGAAGCCTGCTTGGAGATTCTGTGAGGGAGCGTTGCTCAGAAGAAATGGGCTAAAAGTTTTGATGCTTATCTTGAACTTTCCAATGTTGTGGGTGCTTATCTGACCCACACCACTGACCCACTGGAGGCTCGCTGGGAAAAAATAAACATTTAAAGCGTCACAGATATAACTTGAAAACAGGTATAAAATGTACTCGTTTCCTTGGTCCTTCCCAGTAAAAGCTACATAATTCACCTGTGATTCCTATTGAGTCCAGTGAATACTCTGCCATACAAGTGCTCCTGCAGAGTCCTATCAAGCCATTTTTGGACAAAATATGAAGTCATCTTTTTATTCCTTCAACCCATCACATTCCACTGTCTAGTCTCCATGTGCTATCTTGATGAATATGAGGGCTTTAAGTCTCTATACCTTCTTCCATACTTAGCTGCAGATGTTCCACCCATAATTCCCCAAAGTGATCATTTTAAAAACCCATCCTCTTGTTGCTTCTTCATAGATGACTGCCTCTACTTGTCATTCCTCTAGTAACGGCTCAAATGTAAGCCCAGACCATTCACTGATAATTTCAGCAACTGTCACAACAAAGAAATTACACCAACTTTCGTGCAAAATAAGCAAAGAAGTAACAGGGAAAATGGATACAGTGAGGCAAAAGCTGTTGCAAGGGTACAGTTGAACAAGGTGTTAATTGTGCAGCAAGTGAATGTAACAAGAGAGAACAGATCAGGTACGGAAACAAGAAAGAATAAGAGACAATATGAACTTCAGTTATCTTTGCTGCAGCATTACAAAAGGGTATTAAACAGGCAAAGCATCCCATGTCTTCTTCTGAATCTACAGGACTTTTCTTAAGCAATTTTTTCTCTCTCTGGTGTATATCTCAAAAAAAAAAAAAAAAAAGAATCCTAAGGAAAGAAGACTTAGTACATTCACAGAATCAATGAAAATAAATTCACCCTTTGAAATCAAATCTGAATCTAAATAATTACTTTACATCCACTAATACACAAATACAAAGCCAAAAGAATCAGAAGTATTATACCAGTACAATTAATGTTCAAATAGTTATAATACTACAGTAGCTATGGCTTATAACTTCGAACAAAGACCCGGAAAAATTAGGTGAAAATGCTTTTAAATGGAGGGAAAAAACAACATTTAGTCTTTCAGTACCCTAGTCCTGTTTTGTACCCAGTATAACAAAATGCATCATGTAACATTCAAGCCATTAACAAAAAGGAAATTCTCACAGACACTGAATAGTACATAAGTGTCCAAGCCATTACAGCAAAGTTCAAAAGAAATATTTTGGGCTGACAAATTGAATGCCAGAGTTCACTGTCAATATACAAAGTACACTGAAAAAGCAATTGTGCAAAACAAGGGCAGCTATTTTAAGCATAAGGAAAGTGTCAAGATGATGAACTGTGTTAGCACAGAATCAAATCAATATTAATGGCTACTATCTGGTATTTAACTTATTTTCATTTCTTTTTTCTTTTCATTTTTCTACCCAGTCTGCTTGGCTAATCAAACTTCTATTATAAGTGAGTGGCAAATGCATGATTCTATGCTACATCAATTATTATGACTTTATTGTGACATATTGGGATTCAGCTGATCCCAGAAGACTGCACTGATGCCTTGGAAGCAATTAATTTTTGATTGATCTAACTCACTCCAGTACTGCATGTAAAATGTTCAGAGACATTTGAATAATTCTATTATATGTAGGAGATGACTGCATGAAGATCATTTGAAATTAATTGCAGTTATTTTCAGTAAATGTAATTCACTATTCTAGTTCTATTGTGGTAACAGTTATGTAATTGGTTTATGGAGTAAACTAATGAAATAAAGGAACTTTGACTAATCTGAAAGGGGGAGAGAGAAAGTCAGACCATGGCATTTTATATTTCATTTAAGGAATGAATGCTTTTGTGGTTACTTAAATTCTTTAGAAGTTATTGTTTGTGTGAAATTTACAATACTTGAGTTAAGTTGGCAAGCTTCTTACATTTTATTCATAACTTGCTATTATTTCTGCATTTGAAATGGTAACAAATATGGTAACCAACTCTCCTTAGAATATCTTTGTGTGAATTTTAGAAGCCTGCCATTATAGTATTGTTATAAATACTGCAATCTGTCACTGCACATTAAGCCACTTTATGTTAAACTTTTCAGCTCTCCAGCTAGAGATCCAGAATTGTCTGTCATGCGTATCCATATACTTATTCTCAAAGATTCCAAAAGATAGTGCTTCTGTGCAATAGCTGCTCCTCGTGATATACCAACAAAGCAGAAATAATTAATGTATTTATTATTCAAACACTATTGATTTCTGAAGAGGTAAATTTCACTCTGGTTTTGTCTCTGGAGGCAAACACCAAGGTCTCTAAGCCCTACCCTAGAGAATTGCTGCCAAAAAACAAAAACAAAACAAAAAAAGCCACTGAAGTCTTCTGTCCATTTAACAAGTTGAATAAGGGTTGTGGTTCTCAAAAAGCAAAGGCAAAAGTTAGGATACACATGGCAGAGTCCTTTACAGAGCCCTGTTTACCTTAAGGATTACTATGCAAGGGGCAGTAGAGATGAATGTGATTACAGAATAACAATCATTTTTGGGAAACCATTGTGCTGCACTGGAACATACAGCCTAATACCTAGCCTAACTATTCAGATCCAATAAGGCCTAACAAATGGCAAAGTATGTACTGTGACAAAGTTCTGATCTTCTACACTTTCCACGGTATGCATCCGATGAAGTGAGCTGTAGCTCACGAAAGCTTATGCTCAAATAAATTGGTTAGTCTCTAAGGTGCCACAAGTACTCCTTTTCTTTTTGCGAATACAGACTAACATGGCTGTTACTCTGAAACCTGCTCTACCTTGGTCGGTCTTGCGCTTATTGGCGGATTTGCTTGCCTTGGAGCTTCACGGCAGCCCTCAGCTTGGCCGTTTTTCTGAACCCACAGTCCAGGTTGACTTCTCCTGTGTCTGACCAGGAGTTGGGAAGATTTGGGGGGGAACCCGGGCCCACCCTCTGCTCTGGGTTCCAGCCCAGGGCCCTGTGCAATGCAGCTGTCTAGAGTGCCTCCTGGAACAGCTGTGTGACAGCTACAACTCCCTGGGCTACTTCCCCATGGCCTCCTCCCAACACCTTCTTTATCCCCACCATAGGACCTTCCTCCTGGTGTCTGATAATGCTTGTACACCTCAGTCTTCCAACAGTCCATATTCTCACTCTCAGTTCCTACTGCCTCTTGCTTCCAGCTCCTCACACGCACACCACAAACTGAAGTGAGCTGCTTTTTAAAACCCAGGTGCCCTGATTAGCCTGCCTTAATTGATTCTAGCAGCTTCTTGATTGGCTGCAGGTGTTCTAATCAGCCTGTCTCAATTGTCTCTTAATTGTAAAAGGTGGGACAGTATATGGGTTGGCTTAAATGGAAGGATGTCGAAACTTTAGGCAAAAATTTTGAGTGTGGCCACAATGTGACCTTATCTTTAGTGAACACGGTGTAAGGAGGCTTAGCCATCAGTGCCCCCATTTCGCTGACCTGTCTAGCAGAGGTAATCACTACCAAAAACACCACTTTCATGGATATATGAATGAAGGAACAAGTTGCTAAAGGTTCAAAAGGTACTCTGGGGAGAAATTTGAGTACAAATTTCAAGTCCCATGGAGGTGTAGATTGTTGAACTTCCAGGTACATGTTTTGTACACCAGTAAGGAAGGGTCTAGTGCAGGGGTGGGCAAACTTTTTGGCCTGAGGGCCACATCGGGGTTGCAAAATGGCATGGAGGGCCGGGTAGGGAAGGCTGTGCCTCCGCAAACAGCCTGGCCCCCCGCCCCCTATCCACCCCCTCCCACTTCCTCCCTCAGAACTCCCGACCCATCCAACCCCCCCCATCCCCTAACCACCCCCCCAGATTCCACTCCTATCCAACCCCCCCGCTCCCTGTCCCCTGACTGCCCCAACCCCTATGCACACCCCCGCCCCCCGACAGGCATCCCAGGAACCCTGACCCATCCAACCCCCCCCCCTTGTCCCCTGACTGCCTCCTCCCAGGACCACCGTCCCTGACTGCCCCCTTCCGGGACCCCACCCCCTATCCAACTCCCCCGCTCCGTCCCCCCCTCCTGGGACCCCCCAAACCCCCGCTCCCTGTCTCCTGACCGCCCCTGCCCCCCCAAACCTCTGCCCCGTCCAACTGCCCCGTCCCCTGACTGCCCCCCGGGACCTCCTGACCCTTATCCAACCCCCACCCCCTTACCATGCCACTCAAAGCAGCAGGACAGACTTATTGGAAAGTCTGGGAGATGGGCGGGCACAAGCTGTGCTGCCCAAACAGCGGCGTAACTACAGGGAAAGGGGACAGCCACGGAGAGGCCGGATGTGAGCCTCCCTGGCCAGGAGCTCAGAGGCCGGGCAGGACGGTCCCGCGGGCTGGATGTGGTCCACGGGCCGTAGTTTGCCCACCTCTGGTCTAGTGATTGGATGAGCAAAGACTGATGTTCCCTCCACCTTGTGGTGAAAGGCTATAATAGCCACTAAGTATACAATATAAGAGCTTATATATGAGCCTGATTCTTTGAGTTTCAGTATGTAATTCAGTATGGTCGGTAAAGGTGCTGTAACAGCATTAACTTGTTTTTGTTGGCACCATAGTAAGAATCTCTTCCATTTTTGGAGGTAAATATTGAGAGTGGTGGATTGCCTGCTATTTAATACTATGTTTCACTCATTCCAAACAGGCTAATTCATCGTGTTGGAACCACAAAGGAGCCATGCTGAGATGGAGTTTCTCCAGATTCGGGTGGAGAGTTCAGCCTCCATTCTGTAAGAGGAGATTCGCCTACAAGGAAAGAGCTCGGGGAGCACATACTGTCAGGCGCAACAGGTAAGGGAACAAGTCTGTCTGGGCCATGTTGGAACAAATTAGTATGATATGGACCTTGTCGGTCCGTATCTTGTGAATGACTCACGAGATTAGAGGTATTGGTGGGAATGCATACAGGAGTGATGTGTCCCATGAGATGAGGAATGCATCCCCTAGTGACTTGGATGCTAGTCCTCCCCTGGAACAGAAAAGTAAGCATTTATGGCTCGTTGCAGATGCAAACAGATCTACAGATGGATAGCTCCATTTCTGGAATAATCAACTGGAGGACACTGTCATGTATTTCCCATTCGTGTTCCTCAGACAAATGTCTGCTTAGCGTGTCTGCCATTTTATTCTGTCACCCCAGGAGGTAACATGCTGAGACGGTTATGTTGTGGTGACTGCACCAGTTCCACAGTTTCAGGACCTCAGTGCACAGTGAATGGGAGTGAGCTCCTCCTTGGTGCTTGATACAGAACATGCATGCTGGTGTTGATTGTGGTCCCTGAGAGGTAGGTTAAATGGACTTCTTAAAATCATCTTGAGAAGGAGATCTCTATCATGCTGTCCCTGGCTTTCAGGTTACTACAATGGGCAAATTTTTGAGGGATATACATCTCCCCCAAACAACGAACGGCTATCAGAGACTGGCATTGCCTCATGGCAAGAGTCCCAGCGTTTAAACCCAGGCAAGCCAGGCATCGCGGTTAATAAAAATTTCCCAATTGGGGGAGGGGGGGAGAATTTTTATTTTTATTTTGGGGGGAAGAAACAATACCTAACTACAAAAAATGAGACTTACTAAATTACAACTGTGACAGGTTCGGTCACAGAGACCCCCTTGGGACTGTCACCTGATGTGCTGAAACTACCTCTGAGCCCATTTGCTCTGATGGTTTGTGACTCCAGAACCCCATCTTGTTGAGCCAGACATGCTAGCCTGCTGCAACACAGACCCAGGGTCTGAACTACACCCCCAAGCCTGCAGACTTAACTGAAAACAGCTCAGCAAGTACTCCTGTCTCCAGCACCCAGCTCCCAATGGGATTGGAACCCCAAATAAACCCATTTTACTCTGTATAAAGCTGATACAGGGTAAACTCAAATTGTCTGCCCCCTATAACATTGATAGAGAGATAGGCACAGCTGTTTGCTCCCCCAGATATTAATCACGTATTCTGGGTTTACTAGTAAACAAAAGTGATTTTATTAAGTATAAAAAGTAGGATTTAAGTGGTTTCAAGTAATAAACAACAGAATAAAGTTAGTTACCAAGCAAAATAAAACAAATCATGCAAATCTAAACCTAATACATTTAAGAAACTGAATACAGGTAAATCTTGCCTTCAGAGGTGTTCCAATAAGCTTCTTTCACAGACTAGACTCCTTCTTAGTCTGGGCCTGATCCTTTCCCCTGGTACAGTCCTTGTCAGCTCCAGCTCAGGTGGTAACTAGGGGATTTCTCATGACTGGCAGCCTCCTTTGTTCTGTTCCACCCCCTTTTATAGCTTTGGCACAAGGCGGGAATCTTTTGTCTCTCTTGATCCCCCACCCCTCCTTCTAAATGGAAAAGCACCAGGTTTCAGATGGATTCCAGTTCAGGTGACATGATCACGTCACTGCAAGACCTCCTTCTTCATTACCTAGTAGCTGGAAGCATGTATATAGGAAGGCTTGCAGGTAAACAAACCCATTCACAGTTAATGGATTCTGAAGCACCCTTAATGGCTTCCACTTAACATGTTTACATCAGTAATACAAGTTTATATTTTATTCTCCTAACTCCAGACATCAAAATACTATATGCAAAAAAACAGGATGAACACATTCAGGAGATCATAAGCTTTGTAACGATACCTTACAAGAGACCTTTTGCAGGAAGCATATTCCAGTTACATCATATTCACACTTATAAACATATTTCCATAAAACATATGGAGTGCAATGTCATAACAACTAATCTAATTATTTCTCTAGATAAAAACAAAGAGGCACTCCCACTGAACTCCGTCTGCAGCCAAGGATGGTTGAGAAGGAACTGAATGAATCAGGTTGTGCACGAGCTACATGAGATGCCAACAGCACCACAAGAAGACTACTGCACACGTGCGCCCCAGCTGAGCACTGCTACTGAAAATCTCCAGTCTGCAGCGCAGGGACGCACCGACACCTGAAGTGGAGCACCCACAGGGATACTACTCAAAGAAGAACAGCTACCTACCTGGCAGTAGAGTTGAGAAGATTAGTTTTCTGTATACTATCTTATACTGCCACCTATCACCATACTATTGAGATCTTTCCACATAAAATTAATAGCAACTGCAAAAATCTCTAGTGGACTTCATGGAGTCTCTACAGGGTCAAATCCCTGTTTGGGGGTAATTTGGAGGGGTAAGGAGGAGTTGACAAGGTTTAGAAATTAAAAGGGTGCTTATATTGTGACCATCAATGCTTCAAACATTCAAGGCAATATAAAAATGCTGCGTCTTTTTTATTAAAAGGAGTACTTGTGGCACCTTAGAGACTAACCAATTTATTTGAGCCTAAGCTTTCGTGAGCTACAGCTCCGATGAAGTGAGCTGTAGCTCACGAAAGCTTATGCTCAAATAAATTGGTTAGTCTCTAAGGTGCCACAAGTACTCCTTTTCTTTTTGCGAATACAGACTAACACGGCTGTTACTCTGAAACCTATTTTTGTTTACAAATTAGATGCTTAGAATGCAAAAGCAGCTTTTGAAAAAATTAAAAACTGACAGTGTAAGTTTTCTATTACAGTACAGTAGTGCCTACAGGCCCAAATGAGCCTGGTGCCCCATTGTGGTTTACACATAGTAACGATAGTCCCGGTCCTAACCAGCATATAATGTGTCATTATTATTTCTGTTAGTGCTAGGTAATAGTACACTATAGAAAAATACAGGAGTGTCACAGCCTGTTCAGACTAGCAGTTTGTTCTGTAGCAAAGGCAAGTGTTAGGGTAAACTTATTTAATAGTATTACAACAAAAATCCAAGCAATGTAATGAATTCCAGTTACATTAAACAAGGTTCTTTAACCTTTCAACAAATATCAGTAAGAGATGGCAGAAAACTATGCAAACTAAAGAGCTGTAGTCTAGCACCAGGCCTGAAGAAGAGCCTCAGCTAGCCACCAGAGAAGGAGAAAAGGTGGCAGAGTAAAGACGAAAAACCTCAGATTTTATAGACTAACTGAAATAACTCCACCTCATGTTTGAGCATTTTATCCAAAACTTGTTTCCTAGAGCGTTTGGCTAGGAGGAATCTAGCCAATGCAATCTATGGAACAACTCTAAAAGGTATCGTTACTAGCAACTCAGCTCTGAAGTTTTTTTTTTTTTCCACTCCAGTGTTCACTGTATTACTAGTGCCAATAACTATGTTCTCCACAAAACAGATGTGGAGTCATGACCTCTTTACTTTTCCAGGCTGGACACCCTGCCAGCAATGAGTACTCTACTGACAAAGCAACATTATGTTCAGCTGCACTATTTTTCCATCTAATTCACAGCTGCAGGAAAATCTAAACCACCAGCCGAAGTAATTTACAAAATTATTAGGCTAACAGTTTTAAGCATCATATTTCAATCCAGGTGACAATCAACTTTCTTTTGGGAAAGTGTGTTTGCTTAGCACCTAGTGGCTAAGTTATATCATTTTTAGAGTTCATATTTCAGCACTAGATCAGAAGAGAAATACTAATATGTCATACAAATCATGAGCTGGAGTTTACACCAGCAATGGGTAAATCACCTTTTAAAAAAAAGATAACTGACTTTGCTTTTATTTTAATCTATAAATGGATAAACAGGCTACCCCCTTCTGAAAAACAGGAGCTAGAACCACTGTCACCTTAGCAAAAATGAAGGGGCAATGGCAAACTGAAAGCTTGACCCTGAACTACCGAACAAATATTCCAGTTAGCTAGCGGATGAATGTGAAGGTGCAGGATGGCATCCTACAGACCCAGAGCACAAAGAAACTCCTCTTAGGTTCACCCCCTGGATCACAGAACAAAGGGACTGGAGGAAAATATGAACAGTTAAGGTTGTTAAGGTCCAGCATGGGGTGGAAACAAAACAACTTCAGCTATAATTGGGAATCAGCAAAGAAATTCATCAAGTGACTTGCCAGTATCTCCTAGGTCACCATCTACACAAATTCAAAGAGGGAGGCGGAGGAAAGAAATTCACCAGTACAGAAAACTGAGTGAAGAACTACTTCCATGTAGCTGCCACGTAGCTGCCGTCGGGTAAATTTCAGGGTAGAGATTTTGCAGGCCCATGAGAAATCATTTTATGGTGGGAGAGTCTGTGGATGACAGGAGGACATGCAGAGTAGGTAAGGATACGACTGTCTGGGCCAAGATGTATGACCCGTGCATTATCGTCTATGATCTTCCGAAGAACCCTGTGTAGCAGAGGGATTGGTGGGAAGGCATACAGGAGAGAACTGTTCCATGGGATGAGGAACATGTCTGCTAGGGGTGCAGTCCCGAGTCCTGCTCTGGAGCAAAACAGGTGACATTTTCGATTCTGGGTTGTGGCAAAGAGGTTTATTGATGGGGTGCCCCAGAGGGAGAAGAGCTGTGGAAGTACTGCGGGGTGCAGTTCCCATTCATGTTCTGTCCAAAAGTGACTGCTGAGTGCGTCGGCAGTAGTATTGTGGCAGCCCAGTAGGTATGAGGCAATGATTTGTATTTGATGTTGTGTGCACCAATTCCATAGTCAGATGGCTTCTATGCATAGGGAATGTGATCAGGCTCCCCCTTGTCTGTTGATGTAAAACATACATGCTATGTTGTTTGTTAAGACCCGAATAGATTTGTTCTTTATGAGGTGAAGAAAGTGAAGGCGTGCTCGTTGCACTGCTCTGAGCTCTAAGAGATTTATGTGTAGGCACATCTCTGATGTGGACCACCAGCCTTGTGCCCTGTGTCCCCCTAGATGCGTTCCCCAGCCGATTAGGGAAGCGTCCGTGGTGAGTGTGAGCATTGGGGATCATTGCTGGAAGGGAATGCCTGTGCAGAGGTTTTCTGGTCTTGTCCACCAGTGTAGGGAAGCTAGAACATTGGGAGGAGGAGGAGGAGGAGTTAGCAGCATCCCTAAGGTGTGTCTGTTGGGTTTGAAGTTGGAGTTGAGCCAGCTCTGAAGACATCTCATGTGTAGCCTGGCGTGCTGGACCACGAAGGTGGTGGCTGCCATGTGACCAAGGAGCTGTATGCAGATTCTTGCCTGTGTCCTGGGACGAAGAGACAGCGTGCGTATCAGCTGTGTGATAGCGAGGAATCTGCGATTTGGGAGTGAGGCTCTGCTTCGGATTGAGTCCAGATGAGCTCCAATTAACTCGATCTGTTGTGTAGGCATCAGGGTGTCCAGACGTTTATCTGGAGGCCTAGGCTGTGAAAGAGTGAGATGGCAAAATGGGTAACTTGAAGTGTCTCGCCATAGGAGTTGCCCTTGATGAGGCAATTGTCCAGGTAGGGTAAAAGCATGATTCCATGTCTGTGGAGGTGAACCACGAACATGGCTAGAGTCTTGGCGCTGTGGAGAGTCAGAAAGGAAAAACTCTGTGTTGAAAATGGTTGTGACTGATTGTGAATCGTAGGAAGCGTCTGTGAGCTGGTTGAATTGGTATATGAAAATAAGCTTTCTGTAGGTCAAGGGCTGTGAACCAGTCCCCTTGATCCAGTGCATCCAGTCCAGTGATCCAGTCCAGTCCCCTTGATAATGTACCCAGTGTGACCATCTTGAATTTTTGTATCCTCACGAATTTGTTCAGTCGGCGTAGGTCCAGTATAGGCCTCCATCCCCCGGTCTTTTTCTGGGTCAGAAAGTAATGGGGGTAGAACCCTTTACCTCGATGTTGTGTCAGCAGTTTCCACTGCGCCTAGCTGTAGAAGGTGAGCCACTTCTACGCGAAGTGCTCGTGAGAGGAAGAGGGACAGGGAAGGGTAGGATATAAAGGGGATAGAGTAACTGGACTGAACTGTTTTGAGGACCCAGCGGTCCTGTGTAATCCGCTGCCAGGCATGTTGGAAACACGGGAGGTGGTGGCCAAACGGCCAAGTAGGTGGTGAATTCAAGGGGAGGTCCTGCAGACCCTCAACCAATGTTTCAAAATTGTTGTTTATTCCTCGGTGGGTGGGAGGTGGTTGTTTGAGCTTGATTTTGTCTGCGCTTAGGTGGTCTACTGCGACTCCTCGTTATGTCATATGATTTGGGTTGAGGCTAATAATACTGTTGTGTGCGTGGTCTTTGGTAGGGTTGGTATTGTTGTCGCCTGGGAAAAGATGGGTGAATGCCTAGGGTGCGCAGTGTCACTCTAGAACCTTTCATGGTGTGGAGGGAAGATCTTTAGTGGTGTGGTGTAGGGATGCCAGATGCAGAGAGCCATGAAGATTTGCACATAAACACAGCAGTTGCAGTAGTACAGGCTGCTGTGTCTAGAGCTGCTTGTAGGGCCGTTCTAGAAATTAATTGGTCCTCAACCAGGATTGATTTGAAGTCTGCTCTCCTGCCCTCTGGAATGTAGAAGGCAAATTTGAAATGTTTATTGTAATTATCAAAATCATAGCTGGCAAGGAGGGCAGAATAATTCGCAATTCTGAATTGTAAAGTGGAGGACGTGTAAACCTTGCAACCAAAGAAATCAAGGCATTTAAAGTCCTTGTCTTGCGGAGTGGGCCGATATTGCAGCTGTTTTGTCCGTTGTGCAACTGCATCCATGACAGGAGAGTTCGGTTGTGGATGAGAACATAGGAAGTCAGCATCATTAGTGGGAACATAGTATTTACATTCAGCCTTTTGCAAGTTGGTAATAAAGAAGCTGGAGTCTGCCAGAGAGTGTCAGCTGGCTCCAAGAGTGCCTCGTTTATGGGGAGCGCGATCTTTGAGGGTGCAGAGGGTTGAAGGATTCTGAGGAGTTTGTGTTGTGTTTCCTGAACCACTTCCAAAGGGGATGTCTTGACGGAGTGCCACCCTCTTGAAAAGTTCTTGAAATTGTTTACAGTCATCCACGTTCTGTGGAGGCAGAGGGAAGAGGGCTCCGTCTGGAGCTGATGGAGAGTCAGGGGTCGGTGAGCCAGGATTTGGTCCGTAGCTCATGTTCTCAGGAGGGGGCTCAGAGGAGATCAAGGCAGAGAAGGAGGTAGTGGTTTGGTAGAAGAGGTCTGAGGGTGAGTGGTAGGAGGATGTGGCCAAGGGTACCACTGACACCAAGGCATAGGGTAGGAGAACCCAGGTGCCATCCGCGGAGGGGTGAAGTAGGGAAACAGACTGGTGGTTGTAAGCCATGCCCTGAGGCGGAAAAGGTTCCGGTGGAGAAGGAGAGGCAGGTGGGGAGAACTCCACCTGCTGCTGTACATCAGTAAAGGTATCAGTATCAGTATCAGAATACTGCTGTACATCAGGTTCGCTATCAGTAAAGGTAGCCAGTTCAGGTGGGGAGAGCGGCTGTTCAAAAAATGAGCCCTGTGTGTCCAGGAGTGGGGAGTTAGGCTCAGGTGGTACTGAGAGGTCACCTTGAGTGAGAAACTGTTGCTCCTGCTCCCTGGGCTGCGCGGAGCCTGAACTGTGCTCTAGCGCATTGTCAATTGAAAGCCTCACTGGTGCCCCGGGGTGTGTGGAGCAGCCCTGCAGGGGGTCCGCTGCTGGTGCCGGGGCGCGAGGCAGGCTCGGTGCCGACTTTCTTCCCGGCACTGGGGCAGAGCGCGCAGTCCTCACTGCGGCTATTTTTAGCGCTGAAGCGCTCGGGGCCGCGGAAGCCTTCCCAGCACAGCTGAGGCGCTGTGACAGCCTGAGCCACCCACATTCTGCGCTGTCAATACAGAGGGTAAGGATCTCGCGGGAGACCCTGTACTCTTGTTAAAGTTTCTCCTCGGAGACTGTTGGGCTTCTTGCATCTGCTACAGAGAGGGTGAAGCCATGCTCCCAATTAGCTCTGATCTGGCCGGGGAGAGTGAGGGAGAGGGTTTAACTTTCCCCGTCTCCGAAGGCAGCTGCAGAGATTTTTCCATTAGTAACATTTTAAGCCGCAGGTCCCTGTTGCGACGAGCTCTGGTCTTGAGGCTTGCACAGTGAAGGCATTTTGCAGGGACGTGTGTTTCGCCAAGGCACTTCACACATCGTGAGTGCCCATGAGATCTTGGCATGGAGTCCTGACTGGAAACACACTTCTTGAATCCTGAAGCCCTTGGCATATTGAATTAGAAATGGTAGGGGAAAGTGTCTCAGCAGGAGACAAGCCTGAGGCAATAAGTGGTTTTTTGTTTGTTTTTAAACTAAGTAACTAAACTATGTAACTATTCTAAAGAAAGGGAAACAACTGGGATGTAACTAATAACTATTTCTATGTTCTTTGTTACTGTTTCCTACAGAGACCAGGGAAGAGAGGCAGCACTGCCCCGAGTCCCGTCTTCAGCCAAGGACGGTTGAGAAGGAACTGAGGAGGGTGCGGGATGCATGCACTCAGGAAGATTCCAACAAGACGGGAGATACCAACTGAGTGAGTACATCCTGACCAGGCACTGCTACTGAAGATCTCCGATCAACGGCGCCGGGATGCACCGTCACCTACAGTGGAGCACCCCCAGGGACAGCACTCAAAGAAGAAAAATTGGTTATTAAATCACTTTGTCCACATAACAAAAAGACTGGGCAACTTTACACTTGACCCAAGGAGCATGTTGCAATAGAAAGGGGAGATGCATCCTCTCAAGAGTAAATTTGCCTTTTGTCACTGTGCAATCAGTACTTGTCATACTCCCTTTGTTCAACCCTGCCTTACTCACAATTTTTAGTACATTCCCAAAGGCCATCACTGCACCCCAGATACAAATAATTAAGACAAAAAGAGATGGTATGACGATTTCAAGAATCTATGTAAAACTTACGAATCACTATTTGATTTTATTAAGTCTGTATCCTTGTCTTATGACTGTCTTTTACTGTGTTCTGCCTCAGATTCATTGTGCTAAAGAGAATGGGAGTGGTACCTGCTTGTCTACCCAAGCTCCTGGTACCAGCTCCTCTCTGCACCCCACTGCCCTTCAGCCCCCCCCCCAGCCATTCCACAACCCTCCTGCTCCTCTCTGCATCCCACTGCCCTTCAGCCCCCCCAGCCATGCCACCCTCACCCCCAGCTCCTCTCTGCCCTTCAGCCCCCCAGCCATGCCACCCTCACCCCCAGCTCCTCTCTGCCCTTCAGCCCCCCCAGCCATTCCACAACCGTCTTGCTCCTCTCTGCATCCCACTGCCCTTCAGCCCCCACAGCCAGTCCACAACCCTCCTGCTCCTCTCTGCATCCCACTGCCCTTCAGTCCCCCCAGACGTGCCACCCTCACCCCAGCTCCTCTCTGCCCTTCAGCCCCCCCAGCCATGCCACCACTACTACAACCACCCTCCTGCTCCTCTCTGCACCCCACTGCCCTTTGCATGCCCCCCCCACCTCCTCATGCCTCACGTGCCCTGCCATGGCTGAAGGGTCATGGCTCCTTGGGACTGTTCCACTGAGACCAAGAGTAGAGCGTGCAGCTCGCTGCTGAGCCAAGCCCGCAGCTCGACTCTCTGCTGGCGGGAGGCAGGAAATGCAGGGTTTAAAATTCTGATGCCAGCTGTGGCATATAGCTGAGAAGGCAGCACCCCTACCGCTTTCCACAAGCATAGGCCACATTCTACCAGCCTCTGGCTGAAGTGCTGCACGTTGCAACTCAGCCCTATAGATCTCCAACCCCACGTGTTCACCGCTCATGATGCTGTGGAGGAGCCTGATTCCGGAGGCTGGTTTAAGATTAATTATGATTTAAAATAAGCTTTTTTTTTGGGAGGTGGGGGGGGTGTTTTCTGGTTTCTATCCTATCTAAGGTACAGTGTATACCACTTAATAGCAATCCTGATGTTAACAGCTTTCACTTAATAGCAGCACTTTGCTTAGAAACGACCTGGCCCCTTGACTTCAATGTTAATGGAACTCGGATATTGGCAACAGGCATGATACTTCATAGCAACTTATTTTTGGAAGAAAGTCCTTGGCCACAGGCAGGTTTTCAGGGCTGCACTCATGCAAGGAAGCGCTGGAACATGTCCTCCCTGGCTGCAGGCCTGCTGCAAACTTAGCTGTGACCAGAAACCAACTTCCCACACGGGAGGTAAGGGGCTGGGGCACCCACATCCCCACCAAATTTGGAGCCCTTGCCAGAGTCCTAGCACTGCAGACTGGAAGCGGAGGCTGTAGGCAGGGCAGCAGCAGAGAGAGAGAGAGACAGAGACTGCAGCCTGGATGCTAGGGCTTTCCACAGGGAGTAGGGGCACTGAGACCCCACGGAGCTACATGCTACCTCAGGCTCTTCCTATCTTCTCTGGACTGCACCAGGGGCCCAGACTCAGCACATTCCAATGTTTCCTTCCCTAGCTGCAAAGTGCAACAAATGTAAAGGGTCTGGCTCAACAAAATAACTTACAAACCAAACAGAACAAGAACCTTTTTAAAGAAAAAAGGACTGAGGTAGTAGAGGCTCTGCTTTGCACATGGTAGAGTAAATTATTCCAATGCAAAGTGAATGCAAAGTAGATATGCAACTTCCAAAACCAAAATCACAGGCTTTTACATCAGCTGCACAAGTCTAAATGACTACATGGAGTGTAAGGCAGGGAAAGTGAGTGCCCACAAGTGTGTGGTTTGCATTACTACCCCAACTGGTGACCGAGTCTGGATGGACTTCATATTTAGCAATGCAACTGTAAGAAGTGTTACTACTTCAGTCATTTCTTGAAAATCACAACTTTATCGCTACTGTAACTCTATTGACACCATCTGCCATTATAAACAAGGTACTGACAACCATTTATGCCAGAGTATATGAATGACATGTTAACTATATATTTCATTCAATCTTTCTGAAGCTTGAGTTCAGCAAAACCTTAAACTTTAATCTCCTAAGGCTCCTGGATTATCTAAAGAATATGGTCTTAAATAGTGAAGGATTTTACATTTATAGAAATCACATTCCTGAAATTGCATTAGGCCATTCTCCCCAAGCACCTGAATTAAAGCTTTTGCGAGGTCTATAGCAGTCCAGAACGAAAGTGCATCCTTAGCCCAGCAATGCCTGCCCTTTATACTCTCAGTAGATGTCCACAGAAATGTAAATGATAAAGGCAAGAAGAATAAGCTTTTCAGGTGTAGAATGAACCGGATTCCTTGAATAGTCTGTGGTCATTACACCAACACTCTTAGCAGAAGGGTCAATGTGTGTCATGATTTCTTGAATCATGATCTGGAAAAAAAAATTGTTCAAATACTGTCTAGAGTAGAGGCAGCATGATCTAGTGAACAGGACATTGGACTAGGACTTCGGAGAGAAGTTCTACTCCCCAGCTCTGCTACTGGCCTTCTTTATGATCCTTGGAGAGTCACTTTACCTCTGTGCCACCATCTCCCGTCCTACCCCGTGTGACAGATGTGATGAAATAACATGGAACTAATCACTGAATCTGAAAGTTCCAAGATCAGTTCAAACACCATTCAGCTTTAGCTAATATTCTATTTACAATGTACAAAAATAAGAGCACTAGCACAAAGACCCATACCAGATAATACTCACACACAATTAGTGCCTCTATTATTCACACTGAAACACGCATTCTGGAACATACGGTCAATCTGTAGAAAAAAATTATTAAAAAAGGCCTCTATACCTTGTGATTTATACCTATTCTACACCAAAAGCCTACTTTCCTGCAAAGATATTTCAATGCTGCACTAATCACCTGTTCTTAACTGCATATATTTATAAGTTAAGTGGTTGCACTACTTCTTTTGATACAACATTCATCTGTATACATATCTCCTTGCATCATTTTCATCAATCTCCATACCAAATTATAAATTTGGATGTTTACCTACCAGAAAATATCACTTAAAACACACAGTATAAAAATATATTAAATATTATGAACCTGCCCTGCCTTCAGGACATACATTTTTCATGACAAGTACGGCTCTATATTACTTTTTAGGTATTCCTACTGTATTTGAATTATCATTATCATTTATTATTTGATCACCAAGTGTGCTTAACACTGTACAAATAGAACATTGTGTTCACAAAGGCACTTGCTGTCCAGTCAAGAAAAGCAAACACTAAATAGATGTAATTGTTTAATCAACGGTATTTAGGGGAATTTAAAAAAAAAAAAAAGAACAAAGTGTTCCTGGCAGCCCTGTATGAACAACCAGCAGGACTCTCCTTGGATCACACAGCCCTATTCCCCACCCTGAAAGCCAATTTGTGCACTAACAGCAGCTATTTCAGTGAAATTTAAATGTCAATACAATGCACTGTGTAAGAAAAGAAAATGATACAAAAAGTGGGCAGCATTTGATACAAAATTTAAAGACAATTTCTGTCCATTTATCTTGAAGATTATTAAAATCCTTAATGTGACTTCTGTAATATTGCTGATTAGGTACAAAAATGAGGTAGCGCTTCATTGATGAATCCATTTATTCCATTAATATTATACGGCTCTGATATGCCATGATTTTTCAGTTAAAAATGAATACTAAGTAGTGGAACTGATTGCACTGAAGTAATTGAGCACTGACTGATGATGCAAATCAATATTATGAATTTTTCCGCCTTAATTTCACATTCTTGTAAACAACATATTTCCTGCTATCCTTGAGATTTAATTAGCAAATGAGATATTTATAATATTAAGGACTAATTCATCTGCATACATATGTCAGAAAGGAGAGAGTCTGGCAATTTAACTATGTGCACAGTCATAGGAATAATATTTAGCCTGCATCTGACTGGCTCAGAAGGTTAATTCCCAACAGTTTCAGGCTTTCAGATGTTACTTATATAAGGACAAATCTTGATCACTTTCATCACAATACATGATTTCATTGGGAGCAAGAGAAGCAGGATCTGACCTGCTATGGGTAAAACAAACACTAGAAAACAGAGTTTCAAATTTGGGAATCAGTCCTGCTCCTTTAGTCATCAGGAACAGGACTGGGCTCTACACAAAATAGATTCCTGTATAATCCAACTGAAACATGTCAGCAACCGCAAATCCTTAAAGTATGTAAACTCATTATGAGTTATGTAAATCAAGGTGACTTTACATAAGACTCTTGCTAAAAACATTAAGCATGGATTCAATTTTTTAAAAAATTCTAATATTTTCGTAACTAAAAATAAGTCCAAGTTACAAATCCATGAAGTTAGGCAGAAGCAAAGGGGAAAACAGAGCAAATATGCTCACCATGCTTCTCACAGGAATACTACAAAACGTATTTTCCCATTAAATTCCATGGGAAAAGTTATAAAAGTTTCCAAGTCTGCGGGGTGACTTCATGTGTGAAAATGGATTCATTTGTATAACAGTACCTAGATATCTCAACTACATTCAGGTCTTCTTCGTGTTCGGTATTATACATAAATATAAGAAACTGTAAGCTCTTTGGCATATGCACTAAGACAAAAAAAGTAAAAAAATTTAATAGTATCCTTATTTTACACTCTTAGAACGCAACAACTGCTTAACCTCATTCCTCTCAGTGCAATCTGACATCAGCACACAACATAATTATTCTATTTTCAGAAGAGAAAGAGGCAAACTAGCCCTCCTCCAGGCTCAGCCTCAGGTCTTTGCAGCATATCTGCAAAATAATTTGAGCCTCTCTAAAGTCAAGGAACCAAAGACATAGGCTTTATGAGCAGCTCCACAACAGGATCCACAACAGGGGGACTGAAACTACGTTGCGGCACCTGGTTGAAATTTTAATCACTATTTTTGCAACAAAAAATTTATACAGGAAAGTTATGAACAACATTCACATTAAAGCCTGCAAAAATCGAGGAACTGAGGCAGGCAGTTTCAAGGGCCTACACTTCCTATCTCTCAGCCTCACAGTTTCTTACTATTTTCTCACATTTTTAACGTAAAAAGGAATATATTCCAAGCCTGTAACTGAGCAACAGTTTATTGAACCATATTAATATTTTCCTGAAGGCAACTGGCTGATTACTATTAATCTATTCTACTCTATCCTATCCCCATCTACACCCCACAATATTTTTTCCCACATCAGAACCTATGAAAGTTAGTGTTATTTAAAAAGACTGAACAAAGAATCAGAGTTGCAAATCATATGGTCTTTAGCCAGGGTATGGACCAGATGACCTAATTTTTTAAATTTCTGAAAATCTATGAAATAGATACAGTATTATAAAAAGACAAGAATAACTGATCAATGCTGATTGACAAAATTAAATTAGACCCTCTCTGATTTGGTCATCAATAGTGGTTAAACCTGCAGTAATTATTTACAGTCAGGACCTGAATCACTTAACTGGGAGGCAAGACATGTTCAATTGTTAAAAAGAACCTTCCAAGGCCTTTCCAGTAGGTAATCAAAGCAACAATTCTTTTTAAGAAAATTACTCAGAATTTCAACTACAAACTGTATACTACTTATTTTAGACAAAATTGTTAGAAATAGCACATCATCTCTCCTGAACAACGTTAAGGTCTCCCACCCTCATCTCATCAATGGGAAAATGGTTAGTAGCAAAGGTAAAATGCCAGATATGAAGAAAAGCTTTTGTGGCACACTGGAGAAGGCAGGCAAGATTAGGGTAAAAAACGTATTCATACTTCTAAAGCATCTTATATCAGAGGTACTCAGAACACTTTACATAAACACAAATTTTTCAGACTTCACAATACTCCATGATGTAGTTATAGTTCACTTTATGGACTAGGATGCTGAAAACACAGTGAAGTCACAAGTCATACAACAATAAAATGACAGTGCCTGGAATAGAATCTGGAAGTCTGACTCCTGTCTTGTGCTTTTAGATGATGAAGTAATACCCGAAGGTAATAAAACTCTACAAATATGTAACAAAATGGGAAAGATCTAGACATTCTGCAATCCAAGGCCCGGTACTCCACAATGTATTTGTAGGTTTCAGAGTAACAGCCGTGTTAGTCTGTATTCGCAAAAAAAAAAAAGGAGTACTTGTGGCACCTTAGAGACTAACCAATTTATTTGAGCATGAGCTTTGTATTTGTATTTGTATTTGTAATAAACTAGAAGCCACGAAAAAAGTTGTAAGAGAATAGAGAGGGAAAAACAAACAAAAATAAGCCAAACCTATTCAAATGGACACATTTAAATGAAACTGTTGCATTCATTTTAATCAGAAGAACTTTGTACCCAGACAGACAGAAGCAGCAGAGCATCAGGCTACTACCACCTTCCAGCTAAGAATTGAAAACACCACCACCAACATAAGGAAAGACCCTGTGCACCCAAGTTTCTGCAAAAATATATTTTTAGGTCTGTAAAGGTCTCTCTCTCTCTCTCAAATCCATGACATTTTGCTGAAGTATTTTTATGGTATATACTACTTTATTACAAGCCAAATCCTGACCTCTTACAGAAAAACCTCCAGAGGAAAACAAAATAATTTAGTAAACCCTGAGAGTTCAAACTGGTGCAGCTGGAGATAGTGTCAGAAGGAGTTCCTTTCCTGAAAAGGGATTGGGATGAGGCTCATTGCCTTCAAACCCTCTGCTATTCCAATGAATCATTGGGAAGCATCAGGGATTTCAGAACAACTAAATGGAGGACCAAGAAATCCACACATTGCTCCCCAGACTTCTTCCTACTGGCAGCACAGCCTTATTAGCAGATCATCTACTCCTGCCTCTCACCCATACCATAAGATTACCATCTCACCCTCAAGGGATGGAGGGTCAACAGCAAGGGCCAGGTACTTGTGATATTTAGGCCCCAGTTCAAAGCCCATTTAAGCGTGTGCTGAACAGAAGCTGGATTTCAACAAAGGACTTAAACATGTGCTTGAAGTTAAGCATAGTGCTTAATAATGCTTTACTTAATCAGGGTGTCAACTGTGACAGGCTCAGCTTTAACTGTTGCAGGAATTTTATAAACAAACCTGGGATAACATGCATGTCAAAGTGTATCCTGGCCAAGTCTTCCAAAGCACAATTAGCCAAAAATGTGTGCTTTTGCACAATTGACGGTTATTGACATTTTCACATATCTTTCTCTAGAAGTGGAGATGACAATTTGGACTCTATAGCTTAGTTCTGAGCTTGTGTTCTTGTAGTTTTGAGTTAAGTTCATAACATTACCATACTGGATTTTACACAACTCCACAGCATCTCAGACAACTAACAATTAAAAATTCAGTAAGAACCACACACTGTACATGCACCAGCACATATTTTTCATCACTTGACTTTTTTGATCTGTCCAAACTTAGCAAAATGAATGTTGATCATTAAAAACCTGCCACTTATGAAATCTGAAATTTCAGAGTTCAGTTCTTAGAAGTATGCTAAATGTGTTTTAAGCTTCATTAGTATTTCTCTAATTCCAAAGCCTCCAGTTTTCAACAACAAAAAAGTCACATATGGGTTAAGGTTAACCCTGGAGTCTATCCATGGCAACTATTCAGAAAGTTGTGAGCAAGTGAAAAGATAAGCTTCATTGTTAGATGGAAGGTTATATATATTATATATAATACAACACACACACACACAAGCCATTTTGGTCATCCAGACATTTGGGACATATTTCACACATGTGAATTATGAGGGAATATTTTTATTTAAATTTTTGTTTGCACTAGTATTTATAAATTAACTAAAAATAAAGATAAAATAAAAGTTATAGAATTTAAGTTTAACTCTACTGACCTTCTGGACTTTGGGAAATTTCAGCTGTGACTTGCACCCAGGAGAAAGAACAGAGAGGGGCTTACATTTTGCAGAACTTCCTTCCAAAATACAATATTGTGTACTTTAGTAAACACTGAAGTACATTTTTGGCATACTAGTCAATACCCTGGTAAGTAAACAGTATGTAGAAAAACAAGCACTCTTGCACAATCCACATGCATATGTATACAAGTTTGTGCATTCCATTTATTTGTTTATAACATAAAATGTCTGAAGTTTTCTGTTCCAAATTGTTTCATGTTTCCCAACATTAGTAAGTCAATTTCTTTGTACTGGATAATGTTGTTTCTGTATACTATTAAGTTACTATTAGTTCATGCTCTACTGTCCAGCGTTGTTCTCCTTGAACACAGTATATATATATATTTTTTTTCTTAATAATTAAGTGTGGCATCACTTACTTGGAAGGGTCATTCATCCATTTTAATATTTGATAGTTGTGTAAAAGTGGGTAAAGTCTAATTCTTTAACACCATCACACTTAGTAGTCCCATTTGTAACAATGGGAGCATCCCACAAGGAAGATTTGCAAGGAAATCTTGCACTTACAAGGAAGTGTAAGTCCTAGTTATTTCATTCTGCTAAAAAACAAAGTTAGGCAATACTGTTATGAAGGAAAAAGCTTTGATAAGAATGACAAGGAGAATTACCTGGTTCAGGGTTGGTATAATTTATGTTGGAAGCTTTTATGAGTTTAAATTATTTGAAAATGGAAATAGTATCTGGTTGCCAAATATTTCCATTTCAGCTACACAGTGTAAAACTTATCCTGTGCATATTTAATATATAAAATATACCTTTGTAGCAAACATAAAAATACATAATTATTCCGTACATGATCATTTTAAGTTTCTTTCTTGGTATATTGTGACAGGAACTGAGTTCTAACAAAGTTAATCATCTTGGTCTCTGTGAAGAATATAGTGATAAGTGTTGCTGCAAAGCACAGAGCTCCCACAGTGATGTGAATCAGCCTTGCAAGCCAGCCTTTATCACAGCACAAGAATACCTACAAAGAAAACAAAGTAATCAAGCAGTTGTAGAAAGATTACTCATGGAGAGGTGGATGCTCTGCATCAATGACAAGTAGGCTCTAATACTTCTCTTGACCACAATACCAGTACTACTGAGGTGGTCATCCGGCTGCCAGTCTCAGGCAAGGAAATCAGATAGATTTGGCTAGCATAATTTGAACCTACAAAATATTATAGCTAATAATGGCCCTATTAATATTTTTAGAATACAATTTCTATGAAAATAAACAAACATTTGGTATATACCTGATCATTGTAGAAGTTATATGCCATCATATACCATTCACTATGCACACATGAAGCTAATTGATATACTTAGGAAAACTATTTTCTTGTTATGTGTTGAGATTAAGGCTACACATTCCTTCATTTCTGCAACCATATATCCACCTATGTTTAAAAGACGGACGTATTGGAAATCTGGGGGAAAACGGTTACCTACTTTTTGTTAACTGTTATTCTTCGAGATGTGTTGCTCATGTCAATTCCATTCTAGGTGTGTGTGTGCCCACATGCACAGTCACTGGAGATTTTTGCATTCGCGGTATCCATAGGGTTGGCAGTGATGCCCCCTTGAGTGCTGCGCTCATGTGTTGGCACATCAGGCGCCACCAGCCCTATGCCCTCTCAGTTCCTTCTTGCTGACAACTCCGACAGAGGGGCAGGAAGGTGGGTAACGGAATGGACATGAGCAACACAATCTCAAAGAACACCAGATATGAAAGGTGGGTAAGTAACCATTTTTTCTTCGAGTGCTTGCTCATGTCGACTCCATTCAAGGTGACTCACAAGCAGTATCTATGGAGGTGGACTCGGAGTTCGTGGTCGTACAGCTTGCAATACTGGTCCACCAAAGGCAGCATTGTAACAGTAGCAGATACAGGCACTAATGCAAGATGAGATTCTCTGGGTCAACACCGGACAACCTTTCATCCTGTCAGCCACTGCGACAAATAACTGTGGTGACTTATGAAAAGACTGGGTCCTCTCAATGTAGAAAGCTAGTGCCCTTCTGATGTCCAGAGAGTGCAACCTGTGCTTCCTCCTCTGACTTATGAGGTTTAGGGAAGACGACAGGTAAGAATATGTCCTGAGTCATATGAAACTGCGAAACAACCTTGCGTTGGAAGGCCAGATGTGGTCACAGTTGAACCTTGTTGTTGTAGACCGTGAAGGGTGGCTCCGAGGCAAGTGCCCTAATCTCGGAGACCCTGTGGGCAGACGTTATTACCACCAAGAAAGTGACCTTTCAGGAGAGGAGGGAGCAAGAAGCCAGAAGCTAGAAGGGGGCTCCCGTGGCCCGCAACAGCACAAGATTTAGGTCCCACAGAGGAACAGGGTCTCTGGTGCGAGAGCCCTTGAGGACCCTAGCAATCATGTCATGGGCAAAAACCGACCTGCTCTTGATCGGAGGATGAAAGGCCAAAATATCGGCCAAGTGGACCTTAACAGATGAAAGAGAGAGACCCTGGAGTTTAAGATGCAGGAGATAATCCAGGATTAACTGCAGTGAGGCCTTCTCGGGGTCAAATACCTTTATCTGAAGTCCAGCATGTAAACCGTTTCCATTTGGCCATGTAGGTTGCTCTGGTAGAGGGCTTTCTGCTACCCAGCAGGACCTGCTGGACACCAGCCGAGCATATCTGCTCATCTGTATTCAACCATGCAGCAGCCAGGCCGTCAGGTGCAGCACCCTCAGTTTTAGCTGTAACAGTCTGCCATGGTTCTGAGACAACAGGGCTGGCTGGAGCAGTAGCTGTAACAGGGCAGCCACCGAGAGGTCCAGCAACATACCAAACCAGTGCTGGTGCAGCCAAGATGACACTATCAGGATTACTTTTCCTCTGTCCTGCTTGATCTTCATGAGGTTAACTAGAGATCTTCTAGATCAACGGCACTGGAGGGAAGGCGTACTTCAGAGCCCCCGACTGCGGGAGCAGAAAAGCGTCTGACAGAGAGCCTCTGTCAGTCCCCCGAATCGAACAGAAAGTGAGACACTTTCTATTGTGCCTGGATGCAAACAAGTCCACCTGGGGAGTTTCCCACCTTTGGAAAATTATGCTGACTAGCTCCGGAGGGAGCAACCACACGTGGCAAGACGAGAAGGTCCTGCTGAGGCGATCTGCCAAAATGTTTCTCGTCCCAGGGAGGTGTGCGGCCACGAGATGAATGGCAAGCTGAACAAATGTTCCAGACCCTGAGGGCTTCTTGGCAAAGAGCTGAGGACCAGGCTCCACCTTGCTTGTTGATATAGAACATAGCAGAAGTATTGCCCATCAGGACTTGAACCACCCTGCCTTTTATATGAGGCAGAAAATCTTGACAGGCCAAGCATACTGCTCTGAGCTCCCTGACATTTATATGTAAGGAGCGATCGCAACTTGACCAATGACCTTACATACCAAGAATGCCCAGGTGGGCTCCTCACCCCAGATCCAAACCAGGATAACTGATGGGGCCACAAAGGGGACTCCCTCCAACACCGAAGCGGGGTACAACCACCAGCGAGCGACGACAATATGTGGTCCAGAACCTTGACTACTTTGTCTATGTTGTGCCTGCTGGGGACACAGACCGACACCAGTCACGCCTGTAGGGGCCTGAGACGGAGCCGTGTATGCCAGACCACATAAGTGCAATCTGCCACATGGCCCAACAGCCTCAAGTACGTGAGAGTGGTGGTGAGAGAGTGGTCTTGCATATATGAGATTAGGTTTGACATAGCACAGAATCAGGCTTCAGGGAGGAAGGCCGTGGCCTGAGTAGGGTCAAGGACCACTCCTATAAACATTATGCGCTGCACCAGAACTAACATCGATTTTTTTCTCATTTATGAATAGACCTAGATTGTGATATGTGGAGCAAATCAAATCAAGGTGCCGCCACACCTGATGTGGAGACCAGCCCTTGATCAGCCAGACATTGAGGCATGGGTAAATGTGAACACTGCAAACACCTCAGGTAAGCGGCCACTGGCGCCATGCACTTTGTAAATATTGTCGGGGCTGATGAGAGACCAAAGGACAGTGCCGTGAATTGGAGATGGTGCTGGCCCAACACAAAACAGAGGAACTGTCTGTGTCCTGGGAAAATGGAAATGTGTCATTAAAGTCGAGGGCAGTACACCTGGATCCAGGGAAGCGACGATGGAGGCCACGGAGGGCATGTGAAATTTCAACTTCTTGAGATGTTTGTTGCTTGATGCTTGTTGAGGTGAGGCAGGTCCAGGATGAGTCTTGGGCCCCCTTTTGCTTTCGGGATTAGGAAATATTGGGAATAGAATCCTTTTCCCTTCACATCCCGAGGGACCTCCTCAACCAGTCCCAACATTAGGAGGTTTTCCCACCTCCTGAGCGAGGAGTTGCTCATGAGAAGGGCCCCTAAAGAGAGACAGGGAAGGGATGTGGGGGAGCAGTCGAGAACTGTAGGGTGTGGCCAAGGATATTGTGTTGAGCATCCAACAGTCAGATGCCACTCGTGACCATGTCAATCGAAAGAGGCACAGGCAGTTGAGGAAAGAACAGGAGGGTAGATCCAAGTACTTGATTGGGTCGCTGTACTAGGTCGCACCTTCAAAACGCCTGTCTCTGGACCCCATGTGTTCCAAAGGTCTGGGTTGAGTCGGGTTGAGCCTGGGTGATAGAGATCTGTGCTAAGGTGATCATAGGCGGGAGGCTGGCTGGTATCAGGAGTGTGGGGACCTGTGCGTCGGTTCCGTTGATCTGTGTCTCATGGAAGGAGAGTGCGGCGCCAGGGACCTGTGCCTTCAAGCCGGCGACTGATGTCCTAGGCTGTGGGGACAGGAGTGAATGCCTGTGATTCAGGGACCAAAGGTGCTCCCCTACCCTTTGGGGAGGTTCCATGATTGGCTTGTCATTGTGCCGTAGGGCCTTAGTCACTGCCAGCACCTGGCGTGGCATTTGCTGTACTAGTAGGCCCACCAGGTCTTTGGCCTAGAAGTCAGGATCCTCTACCGCTCCTGAGTTTCGGATCCTTGGCTGGGCTAGGGGGTCCAACCGTAGCATGTAACTTTGGGGCGTGCATGTGGCCTGAACTTGGTCTTTTGCCCAGAGCCCCCTTCCCCTCCTTTGACGGTGCCAGGGAGCCCTTTTTCTTTGGACACTTCTTGGGCACCGGCGAGGGGGGGAAATCAGTGCTGGGAGGACCCCAATGCCAGCAGGGCCGTCACACCAATGCCAAGGTGCTTGGAGCGAAATCCGGTGGGGAGGGCTCTGATGTCAGGCGCAGCATGGTCTCCATCAGGAGGGCTCTCAAGTGGATGTCCCTCTCCTTTTGGGTTCTGGGATGAAAGTTTTTGCAAATCCTGCACTTATTCTTTATATGGGATTCTCCCAAGCACTTCAAACAGCTGCTGGGAGGATCACCGAGAGGCATCGGCCTGTTGCACAATGAACATAGATTAAAGCCCGGAGAACAGAGCATAACCCGCTCCAGGGTGAAGTTCCAGCTGGTACTCTAACCACTAAACTAAACACTTATTTAAAGTGTACCTACAAACTATATAGAAAGGGAATAACAATGGGCTATTAAGAACTGCTAACACTCTTGCTGTGCAAGACAAGGTGATCCGACCAACCTCTCGGGCAGTAAGAAAGAACAGAGGGCATAGGGTGGCGGTGCCTAATATACCAACACATGAACACGGCACTCAAGGGGGCACCAGAGCTGACCCTGCAGTTGGTAAAAATCTCTGATGACTGTGTACATGGGCGTGCACATGCCTAGAATGGAATTGACATGAGCAAGCACTCGAAGAAGAATCTCCCTTTCCAATATAAGCTCTAGCTTCTACCCCTCAGAGCCATGGGATATTCGACTTAATTCATGTAATCGTTGCCACAGAAAATCTTAAGCTGCAGGACTGAACCTTGCCCATCTTCTACCCTAGGTAGGTGTAAATGGGGGAGGAATGCCACATACTGGTGAGGGGGTGCCGGGGCAGGGGCAAAAAAGAGGGAACATTTTTGTGGCAAGTTTTTTTTTTTTATTGATTGCTGTTTGAAGCTGTTGGGAGATTGGAGATATTGAAATAAGATCCATGAAGATTGATTAGTAAGCAGAGAACAGATGGTATGGGAAAAAACAGCATGATTCATTAATCTATCAGACCCCTGCCACGTGGCATTGATAGATATTCTGTACATACACACACACACACACACACCACTATGTATGGTAATACCCATGTGATAAATTGCATTTATCATCATGCACCTTTGTCTCATATACATATATACCATATAATCAGCCTTGCAAAATTGTAATAGCATTTTATTAGCCTATGCTCATACTCTACTTGCATGTCCTTTAGTTTTTTTATTATCAGAATCTCACTAATTATATTTTCTAATTACTTGACATGAGCAAACTTTTACAAGAATGATAGTGAAATCTGAGAAACACTCACCTCTGAAAAAACAGTGACTACTCCACTTATAATATAAACAAAAATTAGTGATGGCGAGAGTAGCAGCCCTTTCAAAGGTCTGTAAGAGCTCTCTTTGAAGTAATTGTAGATATAGTGAATGCTGTGTGCTATTCGAATACTCATATTGAAGCAGTTTGCAAGGATAAAGCCTACACTGCCTTGCCACTGAGTCAAGAAATAGGAGACGCACAAGAATGTGAAGGACAAGGCCAGCATAACAAAATTGAACCTAAAGGAAAAAAGAGAAACAAGTTAAGCAATGTTTCAGAGGAGCAGCCGTGTTAGTCTGTATTCGCAAAAAGAAAAGGAGTACTTGTGGCACCTTAAGAGACATCCAATGAAGTGAGCTATAGCTCACGAAAGCTTATGCTCAAATAAATTTGTTAGTCTCTGAGTTAAGCAGTGTATGCAGTGAAAATATTTATCCATTATCACCCATGTCAGCAAGAGTCCCACAATTTTTTCCCCCTAAAAGAAGAAACCAAATTATGGTTAATTTTGAACATAAACAGTAGGGTAGGGATCAAATTAAGAGGTGTTCATAAAAACGGCTCGCTGAAGGGTGTGGAGGAAAACAAAGGAAGAGCCACATTAAGTGTGAGATTTTTATTTTTAATAGTGAACTATACATTTCTGATTTCTCTTACCAGATTTGACTAATTAAGCTTGCAAAATCTGAAGATTTCTACCCTATATTATAAATTCTTAACAAGAGGCACATTCGTAAACTTCTGTAAACCTTGGTTAAAAATTTTACTTCACTTACAAATCAGCACTTTGAAAAGATCATGCAAGTCAGCTGGTTCAGTCTAAAATCTCTCTCGGTATATGAAAAGCAAGAGTGCAAAAGTCTTGTAACAGGGAGTTGTTGCACGCTGCTGAATAAAGGCCTGTTGCTAGTTTTAGTAAGGCCAGCAGTCTGTTAGCCTTTATAAATAGAGAGGGTGAAGGAAGTTGGGAGATGAAGCCCACCTCTTAATAGAACAGAACAAGGTTCTGACTTAAAAAAACAAAGCCAGATGGTCATTAAAACTTAATATATAACTGTATAGTTATAGCCTACTTAGTTTTTTAAAATAGCCAATATTGGGAAAGGGCTATAGTCTAAATAAAAACACTTTTGGCAAGAAATATTAATCTATTTTAATTTGAACTAAAGTGCAGTAGTAATTTTTAATATGGCACAGTTCAATATTATATACACACACACCCCACTCTTTGCATGTGTGTAACATCTACTAATTTTCAGCAAGCACTTATGCATGTCTTCCGGATTGCTGGACATGTGGTTACTCCAACATGAAGTATATGTGCAATCAGTGTGCAGAGAGCTATACCAACCATTTTGCCCCTACAGAAACTTAGATGAAAATTTACTTCACTTGATCCAACTTCTATTTCTTTATAGTATCCATAGAAAAATATCCAGTTGATACATGATCATCCTGAATTGCAACAAGTTTATTAGTTGAAAGTCACACCCAGAAAGACAGCTAAAATAGATGTGAACTAATAACTAATTCAGGAAAATAGGGATTAATTCAACATTACAGCCCTAGTCTAAAAGACTACAGTGAATAACTTCAAGGCAGCATTAGTACAGCTGATAATGACAAGTTCTGCTGTCTTCCATTATATGAACACTCTGCAGCTGTTGTATTTCCCAATTAAGCACAGATCATGAATCTGCAGCCTTAAAATGCATTGTACATCTGACAAAAACTGAAAATTTAAAATGAGACGCAATTAATATAGCACTTTTTCAAATCAACAGAAAATAATTATACCATGACAGCAATTATTCTGCCATAAGGTTGTGGTTAAAACGCAGTGTATGCTGCCATATTTTTGCCTAGATTGCCAAAAAGACATGATAGGCATACAGTCTCACGAAAGCAGGCAATTATCACAAAATGTGTTAAAAGTTAGCTTTAAAATCTAATAATAGTAACTAATTTTAAAGTTTCAATTTTGGGGATTCTTTTGATGAAGTGAAATAAAAAGTTCACAATTGGAAAATTAAACTTTTAATTAAATTGACATTTAAAATGGATCAGTGGCTCAGACATTCAAACCTGTAAAGTCTGATAATTTAATCTAATAAAGACTTTGGTCAAAACAGTATACATGTTTAAAATATAAATGTGAAAACTTTCTCAGTGCCAAGTCACATGACATACAAACCTGTTTCCTCAAGGCAGGATGTTTGCCAATCCAAAAATAGTCTTATGAATATTCTTATATTACTATGCTATTTTGGCAGTCCTCTTATATTGATAACTATGTCACTTTTAAACTCACCAATATGCCGCAGAAATTGAGCTGATGGGGGCGGGGGGGGAGGGGGGAGTTGACACTAGGTTTTCCATGAAAGAGTCCTTTGACAAACTTTTGACAAAACTTGAAGTTCAATGAGTTTTATGTATATTATTTAATAAGACAGCTATTTCATGATGTATTATAAAAACCCTGGACCAAATTAACTGATATACTGCCTAATACTCTGTCTTTTGTGCTGCCAAATATTTATGTTCACTTGCCTAGAATTAATAAGGTAATAAGACATGGTGTACAATACAGTATTTAGTGCTTATATATTTTTCTTTAAAGGAGAGTCAAATCTATAATTGAGATTGGCAAATTCTTTATAGTGAAACCCTCTCCTTGAAAAAGTTTGGAACCAAAAATTTTTTTCTAGTGCCACTTAACAGTGACCAAAGCTGGTAGTCATAAGCATTATGCATCAACCCTTCTCCCAGTCAACTAAAACAGCCTCTGCTGCACATCAGCACAGATTTCAGAAAAATAGGAAATAATTAGCAATTAAAATAGTCAACGAAATATGAGAAAATATAGACAGGAAATTTCATTCATTCAGAAAAATACTTGAGATGGAATATTTTTATAACTGAAATTTTTAAATTAGATGTATTACTAAAGCAATATATTTTATAATAAAAAATATTGCTATTATTGGAAGATACTTTTAAAACTACTCAATGTGCACATGTATGGAAACTAAGGTTTAGGATTTTTTTTCCCCCTCAAATATTTTCTTCCATTTCATACTTTGACTAGATATGTATTCTGTGTATATAACGTCCAAATTTATATGTGCCCAAGTTATCCAACTAATTTATATTTAGGCTGCTAAATAAGTAGCCTGTTTTTCAGAGGTGCTGAGAAGCTATGAACACCCTTTAACCTCAAAGGGAGGAGTGGGTGCTGGCTGCAAAGCGTAAATCAAGTTACTTACTGAAACACATACGTATGGATTTAGGTATGTAACCTTAGGAACCAGAGTCTAAACATTTTGATCATATTTATATTAGTTGAGAATGTATCACTGCTTTAGAACTGGCACTGAAGATGTGAAAATCAAAACTGAAGCTTAAGTGGTGAAACAACAGTGTGTAAAAAGGCACCTGAATTTCAGAAGTGTTTTTCCCACCCCGCTCTCCTCCCCTTAAGCCTTCCCTCTAGGTACAGATGCACTGTAGACTGACAGTCACACCTGCAGCAAATTTGCTTTTCGGGAACACTTTAGGGGCTATTAATGGATCCACAAACCTTCTTGCCTACCTGTCTACCTCCTCTTTGCACATAGAAGCAAATGCAAAACATTCTGTTACTCCATTGACAGCAAGTAGGAGGACATATAAAGAATAGCAGCGCAGGAGACCAGGACCTAAAAAACAATAAAACAATAAATGAACCAATATTCTTATAATGAAGCCTCATGTATATACTTCTTATATCTACTGGTGCTCAAAGATCAACCCCACAAATGTTTTCAATGATGATTTTACCATTACAGCTACTTTCAAGTTCAATCTGTAATCTAAATTACACAGGCATGTTCCTATCAATACCATTACAAGAAAATGAGTAGACTAAACAAAAAGCCAAGGACATCACTTGTAGCTCAGATCTTTTTTTCCCCCATAGTCAAAAGGATATTTTAATAGTTGAGATTTCTTTAAGAAAGACAAAAACTTGTTAAATCCAGCATTGTCTATTGTAGAGGATTTAGGGAATAAGTCTGAGGCTAATTCTCAAGAGGTGGAAGCAAGGGAGAAGATATATACTCCAGCCCGGATATATTGTCATAAGAAACAGATAGCAACTGTGCTAAACTGGGAGTTACATGAATATTTTTAATGGGACATAGGTGATTTATAAAGGAGTTAAAAATTCTACACCTAGTTTTGGAAACTGGTTTAATGTCCTTTAAAAAAGAAAGATTCCCACGTGAACTTGTAAAGGTGAGAAAATTACAAAATGGCAGCTAACATTTCAGTTTGCTTTGGTAGCAAAAAATGAATGTTGGCAAATGAACTCATATCCCAAAAAACAGACTTAATTGATCAGGGTTATTACACTGTGCACTATCCCTCTGTCTCAGTTCTGAGGAGTAACTTCCTGAGCAGCCACGGTACAGCACATATCTTTAAGGTGAAGAGAAAGTCTTCAACTCTATGCAGATGCACATACAGGCAATCAAAGTCAGGCTACAAGCACGCAAGAAAAAAGGGAAATGAAATAATTTAACACAACTGACAGATACTCAAGGAAAATCAGGGTAGATACAAAAGTCAGCATGTCACATTTAGGAATTCACCTTCATAGGACCCAATCCTGTGAATATACTTGAGAGTGACTTAACACACGAGTAGTCCTCCTGAAGTGAAGAGGCTAATACCTTAAGTACAGTTAATGTTTGATAGATTGGGCCCACAGTGAGTAACAGCTGTTTTCATTTCCCCCTTTACATTTTAGAGGGGGAAATAGGATAGCAAGTGATGCAAGCAAGGGGATAGAAAATGCTCTCTTGATAAAAAGAGCTAACTGCTGCTAATCTATAACAACCCACTTTCAGAAATTTCATTTTCCTGAAATTAATAAAAATCTAAGAGGATTAGTGATAAAATATGTACTCAGAACAGATGTATTGACAACTGATGCATGTCATGTTTCTTTATTGCTAAAAATTCTCTATAAAAACCAATGTGGGCTTCCAAACATGCATCTTAATCTGTCAAGAGTCCAAAGTTCTTGAGGAACAGGTGGTAATATTTAAGTCCTTATATTTATTGCTCACCCTCTTTGATTGTATTTTGCACCATACTATCAAATTGCAGATTAAAGGACAGCAGAAGCAACAGCAATTGTTACAAGCCTATGTCCGGCCTACCCCCTTAAAGATAAGTAACAAGGGTCTTCATGGAGCTACAATGTCTCTCAAATTAATTATCTTGAAATTGAATAAAGTAATTGCAACTTTCTTCCTGTTATTCAGTTAGTGGTATTCAAAGGACAATGTTTCACACTATAAAGCTCCTATATATTCCATGTAATAAATTGTGTTGTAAGGTTTTCCATTTTCCTTGTAATTTTTCAGTATTAAAGATATAAGTGTTTGTCAGTCAGAATATTAATATCTTATTGTGGCACTGTCAGTGTCTCCAGATTGAAGTGAAATGTCTCAGGAAGGCTGACCCTTTAACTGAAATTGCGCCCAGCCTCAACTGACAGATCAGCTGCCTCCCAACTGAGAGAAATCAGCTAGGGATCAGGCAATTATAAAACCTAACAAGTAGCTCAGCTGGGAAGAGATCTGCCAGGAGTGGGGAGGCTCTGGCAGTAAACCCATGGATAGGGTGGGGGAAGGAAAGTTACAGGAAGCAGGTTGGCACCTGTATCAGGCACTGGAGCAGGGTGACTCTCAGGCAAGTGGCCAATAGATAGCCAACATGTAGGGAATGCATAGGCTCCTCCAGCAGATCCCAGATTAGGGGCAGGGATAGTTGATGTGTTGATTTTGTGTTAGGTAGAAGAAAGCCAGGAGAAAAAGGACTTGTACCAGTCTCTAGGAGTAGTGTCAGTTCTTCTGGGCTACGAAGAAAAGCCAACAGCCTATAGAAATTATTTTCCAGTTGTACGTTTTACCCTTTAACATGTAAAGCTGCACTGAAACTGTTAAATCTTAAACCCAAATCACCCCCAGTGAATACTACTGAGACAGTGATTACTGTTTTGAATAATCTAACAGCTTTGAATAATACATATAACGATTGCCACAGACCTGCATCATAATTTTATAGATTTACAAATAGTATGCTCAGTACAGAAGCAGTTTTCAAATAAATGTTTTTGCTAGTCTTAAAAAAAAAAAAAAAAGCCACACACAAGACACAAACACACCCTTCTTTGTTTTGTTGACAGCTCTGATACTTTTATCACAAGTCTCATAATACTTGGTGTTTTCCTCAACCTTTGGCTCCTGGAATCATGTAATTAAGCAAGCATCTCAGCTTTCCATGTTTAAAAATAAAGAAGTTTGTAGCCCTCTTGGTTGCAAAGCAAGCCTTCAGAACATGACCCTAAAGATTCAGAAGCTGGAAAACCAATAAAAAGAACCCACAATATCTTTTTTGTTGGGACTGTGGAAGATTGACTCATGATTTTTGCTCTCTTGGGGTTGGTAATACTGCATTATGGAATAACCAAACACACATTACCTTTTAAAGTAACTTTCAACCATGGGAAATCTTGAAAAAAATTATGTGATCACTAATTAAACTCTCCAGCAGATTAAAACTGAAGATAACTACTTAGAGCTTGAATACTAAAAACCAAATTCTGGACTCAAATAGACAAAACTAACCCACAGGCCTCCACGGGAGCTGGATATGTATGCACAAGGGAGGAATTTGGCTCTAAATCCCTGTCAAATGTGATTTGAAATGAAGGATAACAACAATAGGTTATAATGGAAACCTACAGCTGCACTGATGAACTGGACACACACAAAACTGTATATAAAATGCATCTGTAACACCACTCTCATAAAGATATCCATTATTATAAACATACCAGTTAATTGCTACATAAATCTGAAAATGCAACACATGGAATGCCCCCCTCCCAAAGGATTACCCTGCAAAAAGAATAAAATAGAACCCTACAAATTATTAGCTTCAAATCTGTCTAGAGCCAAATGTAATTACATAGTGCTTCTAAGCAATGGTCTATCTTCCATGGCAGTTCTCAACGGCTACCTGGCAAGTTGGTTCCCTAGTGCCGTTAAATTCTGAAATTAGGGGTGTATAACTGAACAAACGGATGTAGCAGATTATCCAAAGTGAGGTCAGTGCAGGATACTGTAGACAGCAATGCAGAAACTCATGCACAAGCAGATAGAAGTGCTTTTCTACTTATCAGACAATTTTGCTCGACTGACAACATGTGATTTGTAAAATAACTCAATAAATCTGCATCTTCTGTTCAGAAAGACTTCTAAAACTGGCAAAAAGTGATTAGTTACCTGATCCCGAACTGAGCATTGAACCTCCATAAATATCCAGAGCCAGTTGAGAATAGGCGTAGCCAAAAACTGTAATGCTCAGGCCAACCAGAAGCACGAGTTTTAACAATGACTCTAACACTGCTGCAGCCATTGCAATATCATCCTAGGGAAAGAATTTTATAATCTACATGAATCAGAAGCTACAGAATTCTGCAGTTTATTTTCATGGACATTTTCACAAAGAATTACTTTAAAAAAGAAGAGCATTTTTCTACTGCTTTAGAGAGATGGTAAAGGTTTCTTTAAGTTTTTAGAGTGGTAGCCGTGTTAGTCTGTATCAGCAAAAAAAAAAAAAAAAAAGAAGTACTTTTTTCCCCCTACTGTTACACCTTCTTGTCAACTGTTTGAAATGGTTTCAGAGTAGCAGCCGTGTTAGTCTGTATTCGCAAAAAGAAAAGGAGTATTAGTGGCACCTCAGAGACTAACCAATTTATTTGAGCATAAGCTTTCGTGAGCTACAGCTCACGAAAGCTTATGCTCAAATAAATTGGTTAGTCTTTATTTGAGCATAAGCTTTCGTGAGCTACAGCTCACGAAAGCTTATGCTCAAATAAATTGGTTAGTCTCTAAGGTGCCACTAGTACGCCTTTTCTTTTTGAAATGGGCCATCCTGATTATCACTACAAAAGTTTTTTTTCTCCTGCTGCTAATAGCCCACCTTAATTAATTGGTCTCACTACAGTTGGTATGGCAACATCCATTTTTTCATGTTCTCTGTGTGTATATATATCTTCCTACTGTATTTTCCACTGCACGTATCCGATGAAGTGGGTTTTAGCCCATGAAAGCTTATGCCCAAAAAAATGTTAGTCTCCAAGGTGCCACAAGTACTCCTCGTTTTTTTTTTTTGTTAAGTTTTGAGTTATCCCTATACATTTTGTGTACAAACATACACTTTTAATCTTAACATACTTGTCATCTACCTGGCGTTTTATATGTTCAAAGCTCTATACATTACATTAAGCCTCACTGAATTAGTGGTAAACTGAGAAGGGCAAAGTATTTTCCCAAGGCCACAGTGATTGAGTGGCAGAGGTACAATTTTTACTGCTGTGCAGGAACACAGCATTTGCCATACCAGAACAGTCTGTTAACTCTAGTGTCCCTTCCGTAACACTGGCCTATATTAGATAAGTGACAGAAATGTGAAAATTTATAAGGCGCTTGGCCAATTATACAATACTGAACATGAGAAAATATACATTTGTTACCCCATGCACCAATCAACCAATGCCCTGAAGCAAGAGATTTTATTAACCCTGTTTTATCATGTGTACCAACAAGTACTACTGAAAATAAAATATCCAATTAAACTATTTGTAAATTCCAGAGGCTGAACTTTATATTTTATGAAGTATTCCTTACATAGACTTGCATCTATAATTCACTTCCCACTTCCCTTGTTGTACTGTTATTTACCACCATGAAAAGGCAGTACAAGGCAGTTTTTACTATGCACTTCATAATCTCAAATAGCTCAGTTATAGTCCCATCTGATTATTCTCTTTTCAAAACTGAAAAAAAACCCTATTTTTTTAGTGTAGTAAGTGGCAATACAACTATATAGTACTTGTTGAGTTCCATATATTTTCAAAGCATTACACAAAGTAACTAGGAGCATTTTTGTCAGTTAACCTAGAATAAGACAACCTAAATGGGGTGTGTGCAAATGAGTTGGGTAAGGTTTATGTAAAACTATTTCGCAGTGTATTAACATTGAAGCGAACATTCTGGGAAATACCATACTATGGAGTTTTGTTCCCTTTATTCATTTTTACTTAAGAACATAAGAGTGGCCATTCTGGGCCAGACCAATGCTTCATCTATCCCAGCATCCTGTCTTCCCATAGTGGTCAGTGCCAGATGCTTAAGAGGGAATGAACAGAGCAGAGTAATAATTGAATGGTCCACCCCCTTTCATCCAGTCACAGCTTCTGGAACACCTAGAGCATTCCTGACCATAACAGCCACTGATGGACCTATCTAATTATTTTTTGAGCCCAGTTATACTTTTGGCCTTCACAGCATCCCCTGGCAATGAGTTTAACACTTTGATTGAGCATTGTGTGAAGAAATACTTGTGTTTTAAACCTATGCCTATTAATTTCATCGGGTGACCCCTAGTTCTTGTGGTAAATGAAGGGGTAAATAACACTTCCTTATTCACTTTCTCCATTCCATTTGTGATTTTATAGACCTCTATCACATTCCCGTCCCCTCCACCCCCATCTCTTTTCGAAGCTGAAAAGTTCCAGTCTTTTTTCTCTCTGCTCACATCGAAGCTGTTCCATACCCATGATCATTTTTGTTGCCCTCCTCTGTACTTTTCCAAAAATTCTAATGTATCTTTTTTTGAGATGGGATGACCTATTAGCATTTTACCAGTTGGTTTATTTTAATACTCTTTCACCCCTCTCCAATCCTTCTTTATTTTCTATTTCACTTCTTTTTACAACTCTGATCCTCCAAAAAAACATTCTTAGTCATGATCCTGCAAAAAAAAAACTTGATTAGATTTGGCACCCTAATTAACCAAAATGGATTAAGAAATTTGACAGTGCAGATGTCTGTGTTCTGACTTCTACAGTCTTTGAGGAACACACTTTTGCAATGACTTTCCCACCCTTTCCCTTCCCCTAAATATTGAAGGAAAAAAACTTACTCCCTGTAGGAGCTAGTAGATTTTTATGATTAATTCTTTACTTATTTTAAAGCACAGTTCTATAGCAGATGTTTACTCATTTAGAATTACACTTAACCTACTTGTTTCTGTAGCTTTACATCCATCCCTCTTTCCAGCACCTTAGCAAAGAAAATGTAAAAACTCTCCTCTACTGGCAAAAAGATAAATCTAGCCACCAGAGAACCAAGGTTATTCACTATGTCATACACACCTTAAACAAAACAAAAACAGAGAAACAATATATTAACTTTTATAAAATATTTTATTTTCAGCTTCCTAGTTCTAGATCTTAAAAAGTTATGTGCACACAAGCTCCTTTTGAGCTGACATTTCTGGTGAATGGTCATAAAACAAACAGCACTTTGTCTCTCCATATATAGTAGAACACTTTTAAAAGAAGCAGTATTCCGATCCATAAGGATTTTGGACCTAAACACATTGATAGCAGTAAGCCGCTGGAATTGCAAATCTCACCTTTGGACAGAAAGTCAAGTTTGAGTGAAACTTAATTTATGTGCAAATGCCCCTCAAATTACATTAACATTAGCAGGAGATGATTGTAGGAAAAAGTCGTTGAGATGAGGTCAGTAGACACCGCAGAACAAATGTTGTTTCACTGAATGGGTACAATATCAGGACTTCAGGAACTCAAAAAAAGGGAATAGCCATCTTCAAATGCAAGGCCTTTTTTTGTTTTCATTCAAATGGAAGAATTTTATATAAGCTACCAGAATGACACTCTACAGCACTCTTCTAACAATTCTACCACCAATCAGAAGTTGAGTAGGGTCCAATCTTGCAAAAACTACTGTTCATTACTACAACATGACTACTCACAGTGTATTAAGTACATACATAACTCTTTTCAGGACCATGACCTATGAATGAAATAATGGTCCTAGATAGTTTCCCAACCCTGGGAAAAATACAGTGTTACACTAATGCAAGAGCATTGATTATTTTTAAATTTGAGTTGCTGGTGCCTTGGAATAACAAGCAGAGAAATAAAATGCAATAAATGCACACATTCAAAGAGAGAAGTGAAAACCATTTTTAAAAAGTGCTAAGTAAGATACACTGCAAAATGTGCAATGTTCTTTCCTTCTCAATTACTATGGGAAAAATTTTCATCAAGAGAAACATAAAATTAAAGCCTTTGATCATAAACTACCAACATCTTCTCTCTCTACATCTCGCACTTCCCCATCATATCAGTACAAAGTCATTAAGGCTTTGAGATCATCTCTGAAGTTTCAAAATATCTTTTCAATGTGGTGTCTTAATTTCAAAGTTTTATGTAAAAGCATAAACCAAATTAAGTTTGTTACCACTTGGTAATATATCATGCTTACCCTGGTCTCCAAAATTTAGCACATTCAAAAAAGTCATCACGTATCTTTCACCTGTAAATTCAAAACAAAGAAATTAACAACAATGAATGTTAGTACCCATATCCTTTTCCAGTTTTTATTCATATACTTGTAGCAGGCAATGTTGTGAGGAAGCCAAATGAAAAGGTAAAAAATCTTCAAGAATGGCTATTAATTACACCGTAGGCCTGGCATGAATTGAAGTCAATGGGAATTGTAGGTGGAAGCAGCTCTGAAAGTCAAGCCCAAAGTGTTGAGTTAGACAGCTAGAAATAGAAACAACAAAATCTGTGGACACTTTAAGAACACTTTGTCTTCACTGATCAGTAAAGAAATCTATCATGTTTAATGCATCCCAGAAATCAACAGCAATGCGACGAATATAAAAGTTTCAGAATGGTTCCAAAATGGATCAGACATGACCCAGCTTTCTCAAGCTCCAGATTAACCATAAAATACAATAATTAGTATGTATCACCAGCATCTGTATTTTGCAATGATCCATCTTTTAAGACTTACTTCCTCTTCTCAGTGCAGGAGATGCTGGACTCTCATATTATTGTATACACAGGAGACTTTAACCAGGAAAAAGGCAAGAAAATGATGAATAAAGAGCAACCTGAACTGGAACAACGTAAATGACGTTCCGGACTTGCTCAATGTTTAAATTTATTTCTACTGCTACAGAAAACCCTAAAGCTATGTCTACACTGCAATGCAAACCCAGGGTTCAAACTCAGGCTCAAGCCTAACCCCCCTTTCATCCACACACAAATCATGCTAAAACCAGAGCTCGGACTCAGGGTCCCAAGACCCCACAGGGGTGGAGGGTCCGAGCCTAAGTCAAGCCAGGACCCAGGCTTCAAGCCCTATTGCTTTGCAGTGCAGACGCAGCCAAAATGGACTTGTACTCTCGGAGTCCACCAAAAAGTATCCCACAGGCCGACTTTCTTTGTCCTCTAAACAGTCAAGTTTATCCATACTGCACTATGAACAAAGGGGGAAAGCAGCCACAAGTTCAGAGGGCACTAGGAAATCTGGGATTGCATAGTTGGACTTGGGCCAGTATAATGCAGTGTTTGTTAACCTAAGGTTTGAGCATCCACACGAATATGTAAGCCCCAGGTTAACAAACCAGGGTCTGCTAATTTGACTTCTCCTAACCCTGGGTTTACATTGTGGCATATACATCCCCAAATCTCGTATCGATACTTAATTTGTGAACACTGTTAAGATGAAACATTTAAGAGTGTGTGAGAAAACATAATCCTTAAATTGATTCTGTTCCATACATTCCACTCTTCATGATTTGTTGAGTTCATTTTCTTACATAAAGCATCTGGTTTTTGAGTGTGCTTGTTTTTAAAGAGACAAAATGTGGAGTGGGCAAATATCAGCTACAACTGATGGGCAAACTCACGTTCATTAATGTTAGAACAAATCTGAAAAAGTCTCCAAGGCCAAAAGGCTCATATGCTGAACCAGTACAGCACAGAGGCTCTACCACAGTGGAGTTCTCATGCTTTACTATAATATACATTAAAAAAATGCTAAAAATTTACTGTGACATATCAGGGCACAATCCAGGCTAGTGTGGGGGGAGGGGCATGTCACCCCTGCCCTGCAACCTTGGGTGCCTTACAATTAAGGGTAAAATTATGTCATGGGGTTACGAAAGTCATGGAATCCATGACTTCCAGCGACCTTCGTGCTGCTGGCAGCAGGAGACCCCACAGCAGCCCATCCTTTATGGGCAGCAGAGGACCCTCTTGCAGCTGCCCAGCAGCTGTGGGTGGCGGGACTCACCACAACTGACTAGCCGCTGCCATTGGCGGCAACCCCTGAGCTGCCCAGTTACCACTGTTAGCAGGGGTCCCCCCTGCAGCAGCTCAGCCACCGCGAGCAGCTGAAGCCCCCTCTGTAGCTTCCTGCCGCTGGCAGCAGAGTAACCTTGGAGCTGATATGGGGCCACAGGCCGGGGGTGTGGAGGGAGGGCACGCAGCTCCCAGCCTCCAGCAGCAGAGGGACCCCAGGGCTGCTCAGCCCACCCCTAAGGCTCCCCAGCCTCCGTCGCTGGCAGGGGCCCCCCCCACAGCTCCTCTGCCACAGCAGGCGGCAGGGGAATTCCCCCTTCCCCACCCCGCAGCTCCCAGCACTGGGCAACGGAGTCCTTGCAGCTCTCAGGTGCTGCAGCGGGGAGGGGGCAGGGTGCTGGACCCTCCTCTCCCCCCATTTTGTCAGGGATGTTTTAGTAAAAGTCAGGGACAGGTCACAGCTCCTGTGATTTTTTTTTTTTTTTGGTCCGTGACCTGTCCCTGACTTTTACTAAAAATATCCATGATAAAAATCGTAGCCTTACTTACAATGCCTTGCTGTCGTAGCTCCCACCTGGGCCCCTCAGCCATCCCGCAGGCAAGTTACATACTGAGTGTCTGTGCATAACTGAAGTCTGCCAGCTACACCCTGGCTCTCACCAGCCTTGGTTATACTGCAGGGTGACTCCAACACACCCACAGTCCCAGATCATCCCTCCGGAAATGACTGTCCTGCATTGCCCCACCGTCTCCAGGACAGTACAAATATAGTTAATCTATTATTCCTTTAAAGGAATCATGTGCCATCTTATTACCTTAAATAGTTACCCAGACCCTCCAACCTAAACACACTGGATTATATTAAACAGTAAAACTACAAAGAAGTAATGAGGCATAAAAGTCAGTAATGGTTACAAGAAAAATAAAAATAAAATACTTACTTGCTTCTACTTAAGAAACTAACATAGTTGCAAAGAAAAAAAAACTTTCTAAGCACATGCTTCCAACAAGATTACTGACCAAATTCTTCAGGTCAGGACCACCACTACCACCCCACCCCTCACCCTCCAGAGTCCAACGGCTGTTTTCTTTTGCCTTTTTAGGTGTGGTGCCAGAGAATTACAGTGAAAGAGAGGAAGAGGTCTTGGAGCATCTGCCCCTTCTTTTATTGTCCTGTTCTCCTTTGAGAAGCATTTCCAGATGGAAGCAAGGTGACGGGCAATCCAGCGAAGAAAAGAATGCTTTTTTGCTAAGATGTAGGTTTTTGTCCTTACCCCCTTCCTTGCCAAAGAAAGGTCACTTAGCAGGTAATGGTTCATCAGCCTTGTTGACACCTGACTGGCATCCGCTTCCCTTTGTCTCTGAGGAATTGATTTAGCCACTCCCCAAACATTTGGGAAACATACTTCAGTCATGATTTCAGCTTATGTTCATAACTTCACATATAATGTTGCTATATGCATTTTGCCATATTATTGATCAGCAAGTTATGGATTTTTAAAAGAATACCTTATAAGGCATACCTTGCACAAACATTGTCCCAATAGTGTAGGGTGTATATAGGGATGTAGATGTACAGGGATATATTCAGTCACACTTACCCTTACAGATTTCATGCAGCCAAAAAATGTTCTGCTCAGCTCTACTGGAAAAAGCGCGGAAAACAAGGCTGGGCCACCAATATACTGATGACTCCTTTCCTATTGCGGGTGTCAGTATCACAACCACACTACTACTAGTCTTCCGTGATTCTTTTCAACCAGATGTTATCTGTGGTTTCTTGCTATCTAATTGACAGCCAAACAAGCAACACCAAGGTCTTTCCAACCATGGACAGGCATGACAAGGGCACATAATACTCACCCTCTGTCAACATCTGTTTCAAGAAAGATTGTTTAAAGAAGCTCCAAGTCAACCTAGCCTCTTTCCAGTCTACCACAGTCTGCAAGAAAGAAATACGTACTGTGATTTAACCATTGGAGTTGATTTTGAGAATCAGAATTGCAAGATAATATGTGAATACACTGCTTAATCCTCATTGGAGGGGGGCCATGCTGTGGCTTCTGGGAGCCGCGTACAGTGGCCCCGACCCTGTTCCCTGGCTGGAGAGCCGGAGTGGGGCAAGCTCCAGACACTGCTCCCCAGCAGGAGCTCGAAGGCCAGGTTAAGACAGCTGGCGGGCTGGATCCAGCCCACAGGCCATAGTTTGCCCACCCCTGGAGTGGGTCGTTCTCAATAAAGTTCTGCCTTGGATGCAACTGGGAAAGGCTGAAAGAAGGGAGAACACAGTGCTGCTGTAGGAGCATTAGTAAGCATGGAGAAAGTGATTTGATGATCATGCTTCCCATATTTAGGAGTGGGAGAGAATAAGATCTACATCTAATTGGAATGGCATGCAAGTGCTCCAAGTCCTAGGAAGCAAACTATTAATATTTAAATGCCTCTCTAGTTAAGAGGGGAATGCCTAGTGCAGTAATTGTGAACAATGAAAGGTTTAATATATTGAGATTTGTGGCCAAATCATCCCTGGTTAACTAAATCACAGCCAAAGGACAAGGTGGAGCAAAGATTCCCACTCTGAGGTCTTATGTTGACAGAGCAGACAAACCCTCCTTTGGTTCCCTTTTGCTTAACTGTGAATGCATTTTTTAAAATAGTGATTTATTTAATTCTTGAGATGAGAAACACTATTTCTGTTAATGCTCTAGATTAGAGAGATACAGTGGGTGAAATAATATCTTTTACTGGACCAACTTCTGTTGGTGAAAGAGCCAAGCTTTTGAGCTTACACAGAGCTCTTCTTCAGCCCAGAGCTGAACAGAAATTGCTCCAATAAAAGATATTACCTCATCCACCTTGTCTCTATAATATCCTGGGACCAACACAGCTACAGTAACATTGCGAACTGCGTTCTATATTGTTTACGAGCACTTTTTGTTAGTAATAACAGATTTAGCTGTGCCTTAGAGCTCATCAGGTGAAGCAGCATGAAATGGTTTGTAATAATCATGACTGACATGAAAAGTTTAGTTAGTGTCCATAGCTCATACTACTGTCAGATTTACTGGCAGTGCCATTTTAGGCTAAAAGTTAATGGGTGTTATTTTACATTCCATTGACTTCTTGAATACATATGCAGGGTTTAAAGCAAACAAGGCTTTCTACAAAATTTTTCACAGGATGTGCACAAAGTGCAGTCAGCAAAAGGTCACTACTTCACCCTTTTGCATAAAACTGGATGCCAAAACCCCCCAAACCACTGCAACTTACTATGGCAACTGTAGACTTTTTCCTCCTTCTCTTCCTTTCTCCTGTTTAGTGCCTGCCAAGTTGGCTCATCTGCTTCAGACTCAGCTGCTGCTTTTATGCAAGGCCGTGCTGCCACCACCACTTGGAATATGAGCACCTGCAGCCTCACTGGGGAGACAGGAGCACACACCAACTGCTGAGTCCACCCTCTAAATTTCTGCGATTTTTTCTGACAGCAGGAAGATAGAAGCAGGCACCTGTGCATGCAGGTCTCATGCATGGTGTGGCTAGTAGTGGACAGCAGCATCATTTTGGACAGCATTTTGGGGGGTGGAGGGGAAGACCCAGCAGCTGGTGCAACTTCTGCCTCCCTGCTGAGTTGGCAGCTGTTCATATGCACCAAAGGACAGCAGTGCTGCCTCAAATAAAAACAGCCACTGAGCCTGTAGCAGGTAAGCCACCTTGGGAGGCAGGTGGACACCGAGCAGGAGACAGGAAGAGAGCACGGAAGAAGTCTGCAGCAGCCAGAGTAAACTGCAGCAGTTCGGGAGTGGACTCAACAGCCAGTTTTATGAAAGGCAAGACTGCCACCACTGCACTGAGCGCCAGACCAGTGAGCACATGTGCCCACTTCTGCCTCCCAGCTGTTGGAAAAATTTGAGCATTGGGCAAATTTTGCCCAGTCCATTAAATCACGATTTTCCTCAGGATCCTATCTATGAAGAGAATGGAACATTTTTTGCTGAATAAGGGATTCTGAAAATTTCAGAGTTCAGTATTTTCCAAAAAATATTGGGTAGAAAACTCCACGGCATAATAGTGAGATTATCATTCCTTTATGAGAGAAACTAACCTGCTTGGAATTTAATCATAAATGCTCATTCTATTCATTGTTACATGCAGCTACATTCTTATTAAAGGTCTATGCAAAAAACACTAGAAAATATATTTCAGTGAAACAATCCTGCATTGAAGAAATTAACTAGTTAATAACTGATCTCATTTCTCACTTCAATAAATAGTGCTTAAGAAGCTTGGGGGAATCAGAGCGTTGACCACAGAGTGAGGTGGTGGCCATGTGTTAAATAGTAATAAAAGCTTTATTAATACAAAAAGAGAACCATTACAAGAATAATTTACCCAACTTGTTTGTTCTTGCTCAACTGTTTCCTCTGCAAGGAGGCTACATCCTGCAAAGTCACACTTAAGAGGGTATTAGTCAAGTAGTTTCTCCTTATTCAGCAAAACCAAATTTGAAATTCCCTCAGTCATGAAAGACTACAATGTTAAAAACTTTAAGCTCTGCAATTTACCTGATCCTCAGTCAAGTTGGGTAACAGATCTGTCATTCTAGAAACTGGAAAAGATTTCTTTGTTGCTTCAGGAGAACCCAAAAACTTCATGAAATACATTATATAGCACAGCACCAGAATACTGGTGTATAAAAGCTGAAAGAAAAGATATGAAACATAATATAAACTACAAACTACATACTAGGATTCCCAGCTAAATAATAATTGGATACCTCACAATTATTCTGAATTGTCAAATAGTAGACTGAGTGAAGGAATAGTTTAAAAAAAAATGTTCTAAACCAAATTACTACTATCACTAGTCACCTTAACACAAAAATCCCATAATTTTTTTTTTTTTTTAAATCAGCACATTTTAACATTACTGGCCCCAATCTGTGTCACTCCACCCTAAAATTGGTTATGTTTGCACTGCAACAAAATATTTTCAGCATGGCTGCAGCTGACCCAGGTCAATTGATTCAGGCTCGCAGGGTTCAGGCTGAAGGGCTAAAACAGGGGTGGCCAACCTGTGGTTCCAGAGCCACATGCGGCTCTTCAGAAGTTAATATGTGGCTCCTTGTGTAGGTACTGACTCCGGGGCTGGAGCTACAGGCGCCAACTTTCCAGTGTGCCGGGGGGTGCTCACTGCTCAATCCCAGCTCTGCCATAGGCTCTGCCGCCACTCCACACCTTCCCGCCCTCTCCCCTGAGCCTGCCATGCCCTTGCTCCTCCCCCTCCACCCCAGAGCCTCCTGCTTGCCACGAAATCGCTGATCGGGAGGTGCAGGGAGGACGGGGGAGATGCTGATCAGCAGGGCTACCGATGGGTGGGAGAGTTGGTGGGGGCTGCTGACGTATTACTGTGGCTCTCTGGCAATGTACATTGGTAAATTCTGGCTCCTTCTCAGGCTGGCCACCCCTGGGCTAAAAAGTGCAGTGTAGATGTTTGGAGCCAAAGCTCTGAGACCCCAGAAGTTTTTCACTGCACTGTTTTCCTCTTCTGTCGTCCAATTCATTTGTCCTAGTTAGTAGATATCTAATTATAAAGCTTTAATTAATTCACAGAATATATTTTATTGATCTGTCCCACAAGCACGTACATAGGGAGAAGAGGTTTATAAATTATTCAAAACAATTGAAATTTGCAGCCAAATTATACTAATGTCTGTAAAAGGGGGACCTAAATGGAAGGATTGATAGCAACTACAGTGACAGACAGCATTAATATTATGTAACACCACAGGTATGCACTACATTTTGCAGAAAAATTAAAGGCAGGGTATTTGCAATCTAAGGGCCTGATCTTACAAATTCTTACTGTGAAGTAGAGTTTTGCAGGATTAGACCCTAAATTAAAAGGGGTTATGAAGACAAAAATATATAATTGCTTCAGTTTGTTATGCCCTAAAGTAAGGTGTTCAAGCATGTACTTAACAGAGGAACAGCTGTCTTTCAAATCCTGATTCAGTCCATAGATTATTTCACCATCCACACAACTGCTATGATTATAAATCAGTCTGATGAAGTCTTGGGGGCAGGTCTGTTATGTTCCTACAGTGCCTAGCACAACAGGCTCAGGCCTTTAAATACTTGTTATTTTTCTGTAGTGTGGTAGTGCTTAGTCTGCACAAAGGCTCTCTTAGGTTGGAATAAATTCTCAAATCTTAAATGCCAGTTATTAAAGTTATTACATATAAACATTGATCTATTTGGTCATATTTATCATTGAAATTCTTTGCTTAAGAACTCAAGATCTTATTTCCATACGCATTTCTCTTCTGATCTTTACTACAATAAGCGGGAAAAAAATCAAAACATATTTGTTGAACTGGTACACACATCATCATCTCCTGTTGCAAACAGTAGGAATTCAAAGTAACAAATTCAATGATTAAGCATACCAATCATTAGCATGTATAAGTGAATTAGAAATAATAAGAGAATAATAAGTGTCCATATTTGGATAATGTGCATGCATACATAAAACCTGATGCGTGTTTCCGTTAGCACTAAACTGGGTCAGTCACAATGCTAAGTGTGTAGTAGACATCAATATACAAGAACAGTATTCTGTACAATATTGCAGAAGCATCTTCCTCTTACTTTCAGAATTAGTTAATTGGCTAAATCCAAGAGGCAGCAGCAAACAGACGTTTGGTGAATCACAAATATACAGTAGAGAACACAGAGAAAAAAAACTTACCTGAGCCAAAGAAAAAATGTGAAGTCCCCATTGTGGATACAGAACTACTAAAATAACTGTCAAAATGCATTTGGAGACTATTGAAAGACTTTCAGCAATTACCTAAAGGAAAAAAAAAAAAAAAACACATTCACTGCCAACTACATCAGCCAGAAGACCTGAAGTGTGCACAAACTGCATATTCACTTATTATGTATGTACATTTAAAAACATGTGTTAAATATTAGGTATCAGACTTTCAAAGCCAAAGGGATCTCATCACACTAGTCTTTAACTTCATTCAGAGTTATTTCAGAGTAACAGCTGTGTTAGTCTTTATTCGCAAAAAGAAAAGGAGTACTTGTGGCACCTTAGAGACTAACCAATTTATTTGAGCATAAGCTTTCGTGAGCTACAGCTCACTTCATCGGATGTGAACTCACGAAAGCTTATGCTCAAATAAATTGGTTAGTCTCTAAGGTGCCACAAGTACTCCCATTCAGAGTTCTGTGATTAAATACCCCAGTCATCTTTGACTACTTCAATCAAGACTTTCTCCATCATTGTCCAATATATGTATGTATAGTGCTCATTTTACTAACCTTAAGCCTTATAAACAAATGTGCTTGTGCCAAAACCCAGAATGGTTCTCCTAGAAGTTCAACCACTGCAGAAAGACCAAATGCAACTACTCCAATCTTATAGTAAGGAACTGTGTTAGGATCAGGAACTTCAAGTAACCGTAGCCAGATCCAGCCCAGGAACAGTGACCAACAAACCCCCAAAGGAACTCTAAAATAAAGTCAAATAAGTTGTTTTTCTGAGTTACAGAGGTGCTTGTCTAAATGGCAAAAAACAAATTAAATTAAGTGATCACATATTGCAAGCCAGAGAGGAAGGAAATGTGCAGTTTTCACTTTGCTATATAAAATTAAAATATTTGAATTGATACTACAGGATACAAGTATTCATATTTAATTTCTTTGTGGTGATTATATTTACATAAATACTTTAAACATTCTAATAGAAAAAGTTCAAACCATTACCACCCACTTTTTAACTGCTTCCCCCATCCCCCCCCAAAAAAAACCCTGCGCACCACTGCTGTTGTTTTAAAAAGATCTCTAACAAACTCCTTTGACTTCTTTTTATAGGCCTACCCCACTCAGTGCCTCTTCAAGTGCATCACATAAGAGGCTGCAGACAACTTCCTCACCTCTAGGGGACCACTTGCATGGTTGTAAGACATACCCTTCTTTCTGAAAAGGCCAGTCTTCAGTAAGGATATAGAAAGACATACTAAATCTTTTAATAAGTTACAAAATACTAATGATGACTGCATTATGCTGCTCATAAAGTAACAGTATAGAAATAGGAGTTACTGTACAATTTATCTTGCCCTATGATAACCCAGACTGGAAACAAAGCCATAGCAAAAGCCCCTGGAACACACAAATAAGTAGGAAATACTGCTTTCTCTTGGAGATTTAGCATTAACAGTTACAACCACAGCAAATCATCATTACTAGCACAATTTCAATTATGGATGACTACACTAATTATTTATTTAATACAAATAGAAGCCTTCTTATTTATCTGCTTTACCATATCTGAAATAAGTATTTGTAATTAAATTTAAGCAATATGAACAGTAACAAGATTTTTACACCACCTAGTACAACAGCGCCCTGACTGGCTGGTTTCAGCTACTACCGCTATGTAAGTTAAACAATAATAAAATTAATACTAAATAAAGGCTTGTCTACAGGAACACTTTGTTTACAACAAGCTGGGGCACACTAAGTGTTCATGTGGACCCTGCTGACATGCACTAACAGTTCCTTAGTGTGCTTTGATCTACTCCCATTTCAAAGCAGGGCCCATAAAGTACACTAAGGAACTGTCAGTGCATGTCAGCAAGGTTCACATGGACACTTTGTACACAGCAGGCTCGTGATCGGCTAGATTCACACCCCAGCTTGCCATGAACTAAATGTTTGCATAGACAAACCTGTAGAATCTAACACACTTTGGCTTCTAGGCATTTTGGCTAGACACCTAGTTTTGCGTCTTCCACAGCTGAAAACATAAGCAAACCTCTGATCTTATCTAAACATGGCAGTTTTGTGGGTGAGGGGAGGACAAAGTGTTTCTCTGATTTCTCATTCTCCTATTCACACTTCCACTCCAAGGTCCTGTACCAGACCTACTAAGCAAAAGCTGTACTCTGCTTCCTCCAGGAGCAGGCAGTTTTAGTACTTAATTAGCCTCTAAAGTAACCGAAGATAGCCATGCCCTCAGGGGCCACCCACAATGCTTTTGCAGTGCTCCAAACCCCAAAGAAATTTGGAATCAAGCTCTAGATCCAAACTTGGATCCGCCACATAAATTAAAACCTTCATTTTCAGTTTTACTTCTCCCCACTGGGAGAAGATAGGCAAACACATATGACAGAAGTTAGTCACAAAGCTTAAGGCACTATGAGAAGGCGTTCAGGTAGTATGGTGATGAATGCTGTATAAGAACCTCTAGTTCTAATACTTTTGAAGTACATGTTCCTAAATAATCAAATTTTCCCTTGTGTGTATCTTGACTACAGAATTTACTTCCCTAGTATAGCTCCAAAAGAGGCCAAGGCCATGGATACTAAGAGCATAGAATAAACAATAATACTTAACTCAACTCTCATACAGCACTTTTCGTCAGTAGATCTCAAAACACTTTTAACCCCATTTAATCTAATGCCTTGAAACTTTGTCTTGAGGCTGCAACTGAGGAGATCATAATTTGCTACTTCCTCGAACAGTAGACTAGTTAGGTAAATACATATTTTCATCTTTACATGTGCTCAGACATCTGGCAATGAATACTTTTATAAACATAGACTGGAATAAATAAGAATCTCAAAAGGAAACTTACGTTAGCCACAAAAGATTAATAGTTTTGGTCCAATTTCGCTTTGTGCTGCCACTCAAACAAGCCCTACGGAATGCCTCTCTGGCTAAGAAGACAACTGTAGAATAAAGCAGTGTTAGCCTAAAGAAAGGTGATAAAAAGATAAAGTGATTCTTTTGAGGGCTTGTCTTCATGTACAGCACTACAGCGGCTAAACTGACGTTTAAAAACTAAACTGACAAAGTCACTTTACCTATAAACATAGTTTAAATACCATGAAGCAAAAACTTATTTCTAATAGATGATCTTATAATAAAAATCGTGCATAATAGAGGGTTGATGAATTTGCCCCCAACGGGGGAAGATGTGGTGTCATGATATAAGATTTAATACAGATAGAGGCAAATTGTATTTTTTTCCCCCTCACGTGGTAAATTGTTAACATACAGTTCTCCTGACGGGCAGGAAAAGAATAAGAGTAAAGCAGCGTTTTTCAAATGGATGCTCCAACCTTTACCAGGTAAGGTTTAAGCAAGTCCCATGGAAGTTGGAAGGAATACCCTACCCAATTTGCTTAAGATTTGCAAAAACCCACACCAGGTACCTGTATGTTCAACATTGAGTATTAAGAACCTAGTAGTCAGCTACTCATTCATAACTTCAAAACTGAACATTATCAAGCTACTCTTATCACAAAATTACAGGCACACCATTGTATAGTTCAAAATTCAGACAGAAATGTTTCTAATGACACTGGAAACAGTTCTAAACATTTCACTTAGTCATCCTGCTTGTCCATGAGGCAGAAAGCAAAATGGATTGATATACTTCCATTGCTCAGATTTAGAGAATTCCAACAAGCGAACAGCATAAAATACCAAGAAGTACTTTGTTAAAGGTTTTTTTCTGAAGTGTTACTCGCAACATGGGTAAGAATTTGTTTTTAAATACAAGGCATATAATCTTACTTCAAGCCTTTAAAGTGTACTGACACCAGCATCTTCATTATGCTACCATGCACCCACTTTTTAAAAACCTTGCATTATGGAAAGCCTGGGTACTTCATTTGTATTTAGAAAAGGAACAACATGACAAACTTCTATATTGGAATCATTCACCATCAATTCTATTCTTCATTACCTTACATTCACAAGACCAATCATTTCTTTTGATACATAGCGGAGAGTAAATGCATTTAAGCCAAAAGTAATCACCCGAAACAATATCTGTGAAGAAAACACACAAAACAAGTTGCATTAGATACTTTCAAATATGGACCAATATCAATCTTAACAAGGAACCAAATCCTGTGCAGAGCCAAGCATCTTCTGAAAGGTACTGAATTCTTTCAGCTCCTACTGAAGTTGATGAGGATATGTGCTCAACTCAGAGGAGATGTCCAGTATCTCACAGGATTAACCCCATAGACAATTATTTTTACTATTTGCTATCTAAATCAATGGTTCTCAACTAGGGTACGATACGTCAATTCATCTACATCATTGTTTCTCAACACGGGGGTTGTGACTCCACAATGGGGTCACGGGACAGGTTTGGGGCACCACAAGTGCAGTGCCAGTGTTAGAGGGTGGCAAGCAGGGCTCTTGCCCAGGGCCCTATGCCACAGGAGACCTTGAGAAGCTAAATTACATGCTTCAGCCTGGGTGGCAGCGCTTGGGCCTCAGACTCCTGAAAGGCACACAGTAGTCTGCAAAGGTTGAGAACCACCCATACAGCATCAATTTACCTAGAAATAATTGAAATTAGAAACAACTCACATGCTAAATGCATTGTTAGTCTGGAAAATAAAAATTACTTATAGGGAACATGGAGGTGCAATGGCACCTTAAGTATACTGTAGGCACAAACTTACTAACCAAGGAAGAAAGCATTTTCTCCGCTTCACAGATGAAGTGGATTGCAAAAGATGACTACAGCAGGTCTATGGCAGAGCTAAAAGACCCTAGTTCTCCTGACTCCTGATCAGTGACCATGATGCTATCTATTAAGCTTTTGTCTTACGTTGCTTAATTGTGTCCTCTCACCAGTAACCTATTATGGGACAGGGTACAAGCCTTGAGACTGCCTGCCGAACAGCTTTGTTTTCATCTGTAACAGACCCAGCAATAAGTAGGAACTCAAAACAGCAGCCAGTGGGCACTGCAGGAAGCCAAGCACAAATGACACAAGAGAGAACCTGCAAAAGTCAAGAAGGCGAACCTCAGTTATGAAAATAACCGAGCCAGAGAAAGGGATGGGAATAGGAGAGGACGACTGAACCTAGCTGGTCTCCGTGCGCGGTCAATTGTCACGACACGCGATGGCGACACGCAGGAGGCTGGCCGCCGGCAGCCCCCGCTCGGAGGAGTCGCTCTTACACCGCAGAGGAGATTCCCTCCTTCCACGCCAAGGCGGGGAGCGGGAGCCGCGTCGCCGCGGGCGTGGGGGGGCACGCAGCAGAGGAGCCGTGAGGGGGACATGAAGCGTCCGGGTACCTGCAGCAAGGCGCTGGAGGAGGCCAGCCGGGTGGTCTCGCTCAGCACGTCCTGGGAGCCCATGGCTCGCGCCCCCGACGCACCAGGGGGAGACGGAGGCTCAGCGCCCGGACCCCCGGCTGCCACGCGTGGGAGCCGCTCTCAGCCTCCGCTGCGGCGCCATCCCGCTCCCAGCCCGGCGTCGGTCTCCCCCGGCGAGAAGCAGGAAGTCATGGCACTGCCGAATTGTCGCGCATCGATCCCGTCAGCCGGGGCGGAGCGTGGGGCTCTGGCCGCGGGGCCGCTTCCTCAGGCCTCCCCCACCGCAACGCAAGGCGGGGACAAGGCGAGGCGCCGAGCCACTTCCTCGCTCCAGCCCAAACCCTGGCAAGGAGACGTCTCCCCCGCCTCCACACACACACGCAGGCCCGCCCTTTTAGGGGACACGAAGACAAGCTCCCGCCCTAACCATGAGAAGAGACAAGGGGAGCCACACAACCGCCCCCCGGCATTACACGGGATAAGAAGGAAACCCTTATACACAACTCCCCCTGACCCCTGTAGGGAACATGAAAAAAACCTCCCAACACACGTCCTAACTCTCAAAGAGAGACGCCAACTCACACCCAGCTCTTGCCCGAACTCTTCGGGCGGGAGGGGGAGGGGGGGGGGCAAATTTTTTGGCTCATGAAGGTAGGGCTGGGGTGCGGGAGGGAGTGCAGAGTGTGGCAGGGGGCTCAGGGCAGGGGGTTGAGGTGCTGGCTCCAGCCCGGCATCGCTTATCTGGAGCGGCCCCTGGGTGGTGGTGGTAGTGGCACGCAGCAGGGCGAAGACAGGCTCCCTGTCTGCCCTAGCGCCGCACCACTCCGGGAAACAGCCGGCCCCTGGGGCAGGGCGGGCAGATGGCTCCACGCGCTGCCCTCGCCTGTGGGTACCGCCCCGGAAGCTCCCATTGGTCGCAGTTCCACGTTGCTGGCCAATGGGAGCTGCGGGGGCGGTGCCTGCAGGCAACACACGGAGCACTCTGAAACCCCGTTCCTCCAGGGGCCGCAGGGACAGGGGGTCAGCGGCTTCCGAGAGTGCCCCGCGGCCGCAGCTTGTCCTCCTCTGTCTTGGGGGAAAGGAAAACATTCATATAGGTCCCCCAACCCCTATGGAGTCAAGGCAAACCAGCGCTCTTCCAGACCTTCTAATGGACCAGGAGAGACATCCTTCACAGACATACAGCTCCCCCAAACTCTACCCTGCTCCCCCAAACTCTACCCTTATCTGGAACAAGGAAAGGCAGCTCCCCAAACGCCAACTCTTAAAGGCAGCATAGAGACACCTTTCACACACACTCCTCTCCCTTTGGGTGTTGTACTTTGATTCTGTCCTGAAGTGAAGACTTTGGCTGTTTGATGAGACACATTCTCACTGATAACTATTTCTAACGTTTCCTCGTGCAGCTGTCTCTGTTAAGAGGTGCACCTGGCAACTATCCAAGAGCTCAGACCCACCAATGTATCACTCAGGCTGATCTCAAAACAGCTGGTTGCCAGTGTAAAGTTCTGAGTCACTTTCACTCAGACACTTAGTTTTTAGATGCCCATAATGTCAAAATAGATAACTTTTGTGTACTTCACCAAAGCAACAAACAGCCATGGGTATAACTCAACACCTGCTAAGGCCCAAATGTGGAATGTAATGTGACGCAAGATCCAAAAAAATGAGGAACACACAAATCATGCATGCAGGAAAATTAATTATTTGGAGGGCATTCCTTTAGCGTAAATAGCAATTTGTGTTTATTATGTAAATAATTTTCAACAAAAAAACTGAAGATACAGAAATTTGTATGGAACATAGGGAACTTTGGGAGTAAAATGAATCACGTTCCTCAAAATGATGGAGATTTGAGATTTGGCCACATGCAAATCAAGAGGCTATTCTTAACTGTTGGTGACTCTCCTGTTTCTGTAAACCTGCTGAAGAGAAGTTATTTGCAGTAAATTATATGAAATTACTTCTGTTAAGATGACACCAAAGATGATACAGTTAACCACTGCGGTGGTTTTCTCTTGGGTTCCTAGCATAAAATGCACTTCCTATATTGCTATCTGTGTCTGCATTTTTAATGTACCTATGTGCATAATTTCTAGGCATTATGTTTCTGTTAATGTTACCTCTCATTCTAACAGCTCTGAGCAGACTCATTCTCTATTAAATTCTTTTATTGACACCCATCATTGTAGTATCTGAGTGCTTTGGTTATTTTCTGCAAGAATGTCTTTACATGAAAAGTTGGGTTTTGCTATGTGATAACAATGTGACAAGACCAGACTCTGGCTCATTGTTATCACTGCAGTAAGCATGTACTGAATATGCTCCCTTTGCAGTGCCAATATTCCAGTGGTATGTTCCTGTCACATTAACTGGATTGTGTCCAATCGTACATTGGCACTTCACTATGTTGTGCTCTAACATTGCACAGGGGCAGCAGCAAAATGGTTAACAGTATTTAGGACTCCATTTCAGCCAGATACACATATATAGCCCCTAAGCCAACGAAAGGCTTATGGAGTGAAAAGCAGTCCACACCAATTACTAAGCTTAAGTAATTTAAAGCTTTAATAAGAAAATTTTATGCCATTATCAAGCATAAAGCATAAGTGAAACAGATAGCGCAAGATAGAATAACAATCAGTTACTGAGTCCTGGGGTGCAGGTAGGCTGTTTCTGTCATCATCAGCTCCATGCTGGTCTGATCTGGTGGGTGTCCTGCATTGCTCTACCCTCCCTTTTATAAACACACATCCTTTATACCTTGTCTCATAATATCATGCAAGGACAAATTATTAAAACTACCTTATCTATAATCATTCTATTCCAAATATAATTGCATACACACATCATAATAGCTCTCATACATTTTTACTTAGCTTGCTAAAACTCTAATTGGTACCTCCTTATATATCTTTTGTAACCATTGCTACCTTCCTCCTTACTCAGTCTAGCTGTCATTTCATTACTTTCATGTGTTCCATTGTCTTTTACAACAGTTGTCTTATTCTTACTTATTTGCTTCTTTTGGCCTTGGAGTTGCTCGTTGGTTAGCCCTGTCCAGTCAGTGTCCATCCTCCCTAATCTGTTTTACTAGGGAGAGCTGCACCTGGCTAGTAAATCACAAATTTGTCTGGTTTTGCTCCATCATCTACACAGACCAAGAATCAACTGTAGATAAGACAGCTTTCTGGTTTTTTACAAGCTTTGAAGTTGTTTTACCAGAGTTTTGAGAGCTGTGTCAACAAGACACACAGAGAGCAGAAAAATCTCTTCTTTATTTTCTTATAACACTATTAAATATATAATCTCTACTTCTCTACCACTATTTAATATACATTTATCTAACAGTTCATTATATATTTCTTTACAGGCTAGTTGCATCTATGCTGTGTTAACTTTATGGATTATGGAGGGACAATTACGTATGTCAAATGTATTGGTACTCAAATATCTTTAAATAAGCAACATTTCCCCAGCCTTTTAATCAGTTATTTATATATTCCAACCCTCCCCACAAATGTAATTGTGCCAAATTTCATGAGCATAAGATACTTCAAATGCTTCATAGAATAAAGGATCATCTGTATATGTGCTCTGCTTCCACACTCTGCTTTTTTCATGTTTTTTCTGACTGGCTGGAGCTCATGTATGTGTTCCCCACAAAAGACAGAATAATTGGCAAATCAGTTTGGCAAGAGCATGCTGACCCTTTAAGGGCAGGTGCAGTCCAGCATTCCTGTTTTTGGCCTTAGTCTTTTAAGCATGGGCATTCTGGGAACACAGCAGAATATGAAAGCTGATCAGCTGTAAGTAAACAGGGCAGTTCTGAGGTCTGACTACTCAGGAAAGAATTTTTACTGCATTTTAAGTTGTTGAGCTAGTTAAGGACTGTGTGCATCTCTGCAGCTGAGAAAAGAAAGAATTATTCAAACTCTAGTTGAGAAGACTTTGAAGAACCCCTGTAGACCTGGTCAGGTACAACTAAGCTCATGCTCAAATAAATTGGTTAGTCTCTAAGGTGCCACAAGTACTCCTTTTCTTTTTACTTCCTATGAAGATTATTAATAGGTAACAATGATTGTAGCCTGAAAGGGAGCTAGCAACCAGGGGACCACAAACAGGGGAGTTTGAGACGAGGAGAAGGAGATCCTCCTGCTGAACAAACAAGGTGCAAATACTAATCTTGGGGTGAGTGAATTTGATTGGCTGTTTGTGGTTTTTCCTTCTCTTTCAGGTTATTTCAGTTACAGAATCAGTTGGCATTGTGTGTCTGGGGACTGTTTCAGCTTTTGTTCCCTGAATCATCCTTGATCATCTTTGATTAGCCTGAATCAGCCTTGTGATCACCCTCCCCATGTGTGATTAACGAGAGGGTAGGGCTGACCTAGGAGAGAAAGCCTTAAATGCCAGGAGCTAAGCTACCAAGAGGAGCTAACAAACAGGGGAGTTTGGAAGAGAAAGATGTAATATAATTGCTATGATTAGGAAAGGCCTCACTGCCAGTACCAATGCTGCTCCTGTCTCCTCCACCTGTGCCTGTATCCAGACAGACAACCATGGATACCTCTACCCAGATCCTGGTGTGGATTTTCAGAAACCGTGGCCTACACTTCCCACTCACAGGAAGCCAGGCTGGGGGACCATCCAGTGTGAAAGGTGCCTGTTGGTGGAATCTCTCAGGAAGCAGGTGGGAGAGCTACAGGAAGAGGTTGCTAGGCTGAGGAGCATCCATGCCCATGAGAAATTCCTCCAGAGTATTCCTATGGAGACATCCAAGGCTGAGGAAGCTATCCCGCTACAAATGGCTGCTGTCACACCACCGGGGGAGGAGGATATGGCTGCTGGTTACTACTTACTAACTTACTACCTACTAACAACCCACTCACCATGGTGATGGAAAACTGATATGCTGCCCTGGCAACAAGCAATGAGAAATCACTCCCCAGAGGTGGAGGAGGAGAAGCTATATACTCCCAAGGCTGGGAGAATAGCAGCCACCACTCCCAGGAGGAAACTAAGGGTAGTGGTTCTTGGTGATTCTCTTCTGAGGGGGACAAAGGCACTTGTCTGTCGCCTGACATGGCATCCTGGGAGGTATGCTGCCTATCTGGGACCCATATCTGAGATGTTATGGAGGGATCATCGAGGATAATCCAGCCCACTCACTACTACCCCATACTACTCATCCATGTGGGTACTGATGATACTGCAAAGTATGATCCTCAGGAGATCAGAAATGACTACAGGGCTCTGGGAGTAAGGGTGAATGAGCTCGGAGTGCAGGTGGTGTTCTCTTCGATCCTTCCGGTCCAGGGTAGTGGCCCAGGCAGAAACGGATGCATCTTGGAGATGAATGCCTGGCTGTGAGGATGGTGTTGGTAGGAGGGCTTTGTCTTCCTTGACCATGGGATACTCTTCCAGGAAGAAGGACTGCTAGGCAGAAGGACTGCTAGGCAGAGATGAGGCCCACCTATTGAGGAAGGGGAAGAGCATATTTGGATACACACTGGCTAACCCAGTGAGGAGGGCTTTAAACTAGTTTTGAAGGGGGCAGATGATCAAAGCCCACAGATAAGTCAAAAGCATGGAGACCTCGGACAAGGGTCAGAATTTGCGGGGAGTGTGGGCTATTATAGCAGGGAATAAAGGAGAGACAAAACCTAACTGGGGAGGGAAGGGAAATAAATTAGTATATTAAATGCCTCTATACTAATGCGAGAAGTATGAGGAATAAGCAGGAAGAACTCAAAATGCTAGTAAATAAACACAACTATGACATAATTGGCATCACAGAGACTTGGTGGGATAATACACATGACTGGAATATTGGTATAGAAGGGTACAGCTTGCTCAGGATGGACAGGCGGGGGGGAAAGGGAGGAGATGTTGCCTTTATATAGTAAAAATGTATATACTTTGACTGAGGTTGAGATGGAAATAGGAGATAGACTTGTTTTTTACCCCTTTTATCCTTACCCAGAGACTTTCAACAAGTGTGATGTCCTGGTAGGGGTCTGCTACAAACCACCTAACCAGGAAGAAGAGGTGAATGAGGTTTTTTTTTTTTTAAAACAACTAACAAAATCATCCAAAGCCCAGGACTTGGTGGTGATGTGGCACTTCAACTACTTATACATCTGTTGGGAAAATAACATAGCAAGGCACAGATTATCCAACAAGTTCTTGGAATGTACTGGAGACAATTTTTTTTATTTCAGAAGATTGAGAAAGCTACTAGGGGAGAGGCTGTTCTAGATTTGATTTTGACAAATAGGGAGGAACTGGTTGAGAATTTGGAAGTGGAAGGCAGCTTGGGTGAAAGTGATCATGAAATGGTAGAGCTCATGATTTTAAGGAATGGTAGGAGGAAGAACAGCACAATAAAGACAATGGATTTCCAGAAGGAAGACTTTAGCAAACTCAGGAAGTCAGTAGGTAAGATCCCATGGGAAGCAAGCCTGAGGGGAAAAACCATTGAAGACAGTTGGCAGTTTTTCAAAGAGACATTATTAAGGGCACAAGAGCAAACTATCCAATTGCATAGGAAAGATAAGAAATATGGCAAGAGACCACCTTTGCTTACCCAGGAAATCTTCAATGATCTAAAAATCAAAAAAGAGTCCTACAAAAAGTTTAAACTAGGTCAAATTACAAACAATGAATATAAACAAATAACACAAGTATGTAGGGACAAAATTAGAAAGGCCAAGGCACAAAACAAGATCAAACTAGCTAGAGACATAAAGGGTAACAACAAACCATTCTAATAAATTAGAAGCAAGAGGAAGACCAAGGACAGAATAGGCCCACTACTCAGTGAGGAGGGGGGGAACAATAACAGAAAATATGGAAATGGCAGAGGTGCTTAATAATGACTTCAGTTTTCACCAAGAATGTTGGTGGTAATAGGATGTCTAACATAGTGAATGCCAGTGAAAATGAGGTAGGATCCGAAGCTAAAATAGGAAAAGAACAGGCTAAAAATTACTTAGACAAATTAGATGTCTTCAAGTCACCAGGGCCTGATGAAATGCATCCTAGAATACTCAAGGAGGTGACTGAGGAGATATCTGAGCCATTAGCAATTATCTTTGAAAAGTCATGGAAGACGGGAGAGATTCCAGAAGACTGGCATTATATTTGCCATTTTCCAACCTATAAAAAGGGAAATAAGGACAACCTGGGAAATTACAGACTAGTCATCTTAACTTCTGTACCTGGAAAGATAATGGAGCAAATAATTAAGCAATCAATTTGCAAACATCTAGAAGATAATAAGGTGATACATAACAGTAAGCATGGATTTGTTCAAAACAAATCGTGTCAAACCAACCTGATAGCTTTCTTTGACAGGGTAACGAGCCTTGTGGATGGGGGGAAGTGGTAGACATGATATATCTTGACTTTAGTAATGCTTTTGATACTGTCTTGCATGACCTTCTCCTAAACAAACTAGGGAAATGCAACCTAGAAGGAGCTACTGTAAGATTGGTGCAAAACTGGTTGGAAAACCGTTCCCAGAGAATAGTTATCAGTGGTTCACAGTCATGCTGGAAGGCTATAAAAAGGGGGATCCTGCACAGACCAGTTCTAGGTCTGGTTCTGTTCAATATCTTCATCAATGATTTAGGTAATGAAATAGAGTACACTTATAAAGTTTGCAGATGATACCAAGCTGGGAGGGGTTGCAAGGGCTTTGGAGAATAGGATTAAAATTCAAAATGATCTGGACAAACTGGAGAAATGGTCTGAAGTAAGTAGGATGAAATTCAATAAGTACACATGCAAAGTACTCCATTTAGGAAGGAACAATCCATTGCACACACACAAAATGGGAAATGACTGTTTCAGAAGGAGTACTGTGGAAAGGGAGCTGGGGGTCATAGTGGACCACAAGCTAAATCTGAGTCAACAGTGTAACACTGTTGTAAAAAAAGTGAACATGATTCTGGGACGTATTAACAGGAGAGTTGTAAGCAAGACATGAGAAGTAATTCTTCCGCTCTACTCTGCACTGATTAGGCGTCACCTAGAGTACTGTGTCCAGTTCTGGGTGCCACAATTCAGAAAAGATGTAGACAAACTGGAGAAGAGGAACAAAAATTATTAAAGGTCAAGAAAACATGACCTATGTGGGAAGACTGAAAAAACTGGGTTTGTTTAGTCTGGAAAAGAGAAGATTGAGAGGGGACATGACAGTTTTCAAGTATATAAAAGGTTCTTAAAAGAAGGAGGGAGAAGAATTGTTCTCCTTAACTTCTGAGGATAGGACAAGAATCAATGGGCTTAAATTGCAGCAAGGGAGGTTTAGGTTGGACATTAGTGGTTAAGCACTGGAATAAATTGCCTGGGGAGGTTGTGGAATCTCCATCATTGGGGATTTTTAACAGCAGCTTAGATGAACACCTGTCAGGAATGGTCTAGAACAGTGGCCACCAACTGGTCAAATGCAATCTCTGGTGGCACAGCAGGGCTGCCGGTAAGAGAGGTTCCCTGCCTACCCCTGGCCCTACACCGCTCCCAGAAGAGGCCAGCGTGGCCCCAGGGGCAGGAGAGCAGGGGTCTTCTTCCGCACGCAGCTCCTGCCTGCAAGCACCGCCCCCACAGCTCCCATTGGCCGGGAACCAATGGGAGCTGCGAGGGGGGGGTGCTTGCACAGAGGGGCAGCATACAGAGCCACGTACCGCCTGCCCCTTCAGGAGCTGCAGGGGTGTGTTAGCCCCTTCTGGGAGTGGCGTGGGGCCAGGGTAGGCAGGGAGCCTGCCTTAGTGGCAGCCACACTCCATTACTGAACGGGAGTTGCTGGAGGTAAGTGCTGCCTGGCGAAAGGCTGCACTCCAACCCCCAGCCTTGAGCCCCCTCCTGGACCCAGCACCCCAAACCCCTTCCTGCACCCCAAGCTCCAGCCCTGAGCCCTCCCCCAGAGCCAGCACCCCAAACCAGCTCTGAGCTCCCTCCTGGAGCCAGCACCCCCACCCCTTCCTGCACCCCAACACTCCACCCCAGCCCTGATCTCCCTCCCAGAGCCAGCAACCCATACCCCCTCCTGCACCCCAACCCTCTGCCCCAGGCTCAGCCCAGAGCCCCATCCCACACTGCAAACCCCCTAGCCCAGAGCCCACACCCCCTCCCGAATCCCAACCTCCTACCCCAGCCCGGTGAGGGTGGGGGTAAGTGAGTGATGGGGGGGAGGATGGAGTGAGTGAGGCAGGGCTGGGCTTTGGGCAAGGGGCAGGGTAGATAGTGGGTTGCCCTTACATTCAAAAAGTGATCTTGGGCATAAAAAGGTTGGAGACCACTGGTCTTGACAATACTGAGTCCTGCCATGAGTGCAGGGGACTAGACTAGATGACCCCGAGAGGTCCCTTCCAGTCCCATGATTCTATGATTCAGTGTCTTTGCAGAGCAGAAATAGGCAGATGTATATTTGCATCTAATTTTATGGGTAACAGACTGCATTTGCATACGTACATGCATGCTTATTTTCTGGTATTTTACACACTCATCAAGCACATGGCAATGAAAATAGAGCCCTGAAGCCTTTTTTTTTTAAAGCGTATATTGAAATAACTCCTACAGTGTTGCACATTAGTTAACACTTTAACAACAGTTAGTTAGGCACTATGGTAGATAAATGTGGCCTATCATTCTTGAGCATGGTGTTGTTTGATAAAATTAACTTAATGTGAGGAAGAAGCAAGTTTTTATGCAGGCAGTGACAGTTCCAGAGGGAAATTAATCAAATCCAGGGCTGGTTAAAAGCATAGCTAACTGCTAGAAGAAAATATAAACCTAATACAAATAAGGATGAAAACTAAACAGCTGGATTTGGAGGAGTACTTAGCCAGGGAACAGCAACATTATCAATATCTTTATGCTAATATTTATAGCAAAAATCTTGTAAAATCTTAAGCTATGGAGACTAAAGGATTCATATATGTCCATTTGACCACCCCAATACAGTTTGCTGTCATTTAATCATAGAATATCAGGGTTGGAAGGGACCTCAGGAGGTCATCTAGTCCAACCCCCTGCTCAAAGCAGGACCAATCCCCAACTAAAGCATCCCAGCCAGGGCTTTGTCAAGCCTGACCTTAAAAACTTCTAAGGAAGGAGATTCTACCACCTCCCTAGGTAACGCATTCCAGTGTTTCACCACTCTCCTAGTGAAAAAGTTTTTCCTCATTTCCAACCTAAACCTCCCCCACTGCAACTTCAGACCGTTACTCCTTGTTCTGTCATCAGCTACCACTGAGAACAGTCTAGATCCATCCTCTTTGGAACCCCCTTTCAGGTACTTGAAAGCAGCTATCAAATCCCCCCTCATTCTTCTCTTCCGCAGACTAAACAATCCCAATTCCCTCAGCCTCTCCTCATAAGTCATGTGTTCCAGTCCCCTAACCATTTTTGTTGCCCTCCGCTGGACTCTTCCCAATTTTTCCACATCCTTCTTGTAGTGTGGGGCCCAAAACTGGACACAGTACTCCAGATGAGGCCTCACCAATGTCGAATAGAGGGGAACGATCACGTCCCTCGATCTGCTGGCAATGCCCCTACATATACATCCCAAAATGCCATTGGCCTTCTTGGCAACAAGGGCACACTGTTGACTCATATCCAGCTTCTCGTCCACTGTAACCCCTAGGTCCTTTTCTGCAGAACTGCTGCCAAGCCATTCGGTCCCTAGTCTGTAGCGGTGCATGGGATTCTTCCGTCCTACGTGCGGGATTCTGCATTTGTCCTTGTTCAACCTCATCAGATTTCTTTTGGCCCAATCCTCTAATTTGTCTAGGGCCCTCTGTATCCTATCCCTACCCTCCAGCGTATTTATTAGTTGCCTTTGGATACCTGGCTTTCAGCAGAGATTTTTGAAGAGTGTTTTTGGAAGACTGCAGTGTAAACTCAAAAGGATATTAATTACTAGAATAAGAAATGTGATGTACATTAACTCCAAAAATTCTTAAACTCTATCTGAAGAGTCCAATTTTCTATAGTCTAGGTATCTTGGGACTTGCACTCCCTACTGTAAGCAGGGATATGTTCAAAAGTTACTTTGCAATTCTCAACTTTGCCTGTCCTCAGGTGGCTGTTAACCTGACAGTAATCTAAATATTGTCCAGTAAATCAAGCTCTTACTAAAGTTACAATTGGCCCCTAATTTGATTAAATATATAGCAGGGCCAAGGAGTAATTGCTATGATGTCTGGCATATGATTCTGATCTTTATTAGGGTTTTCTGGGTGCTGCTAATGAGATAATTATGTGCAATAAATGATAGTTATGTACTGTACTATTCTTCTACAATATGAGAGGAGACAGAAGGTTGGTTAATGCTTTGAATTATGTCCTTTGACTTCTGGAGATCTGGATTCAAGCTACATGAAGATTGCCTTAAAAACTACTACAGTATTGCCCCTTTTCTCCTGAGCAATTAGCCAGTATTTGGGACCTTACTGGGTTGTTCCCTTTCAAGGAGAATCGAAGCCTAAATATGGATGATTTAGTTGGGGTTGGTCCTGCTTTGAGCAGGTGGTTGGACTAGATGACCTCCTGAGGTCTCTTCCAACTCTAAAGTTCTATGATTCTATGATATGGTAAGTCTCCTGAGCCCCTAAGACATGCTGTCTCCCTTTGCAGTATCCTCCCCTTTCACGGCTCTCCCACTAAGTCCTAGAAGGAAAGTACAATCAGAAGTGTCAAGACATGTCAGACTCATCAGATCTCAACTGGTGGAAGCTGTACTGTGGATGACAGTAATAAAAACACTACCACCTCTGCTGTTCCTGCAATTATGGAGAATTATGCCTCTGAAATTTTCCATTATGGACAAAACCACGAATTATCTAGTATATCACGAAGGGAAAGAAAAGAGCACTTAATAAATGTCAAACAAGAAGTATCTACAAATAGAGTAGCAAGGATTTACATGCCCTCCACTTTTCTTTGTATATGTAAATGAAGTGGATGGCCTAGAATTAGGAGGGAGAGAAATTTGTGCTAATTGGGGGCCATTGTCTGGTCTTTTTCAGGCATGTGCTGTGAGCAGCAATAAGTGACAGCTGCTGCTGACATGCTTGGGAGTTTGATTTGTCACCTCATAAATATGAAGCGGTAGAAGCTAGTGAAAGAAATTAGTAACTTCAACTGGTTTTAGTTGGAATTATCTCAGCCACCTGCTCCCTTTTTGTGTTAATGCATCTGAGCCACTAGATGGCAAGCCCTCCTTAAGGCAGCAAACAGGGAATACTGTTCAGTCCACAAAGCAGTATGTGGCACAGATGATACTTGAAATCCACAACTTTAGACCTTTAGCATCCTCACTGTTTCTGTTGCATGCCTACGTCTCAGCAACAGTTCAAATAGGCCTGCTTGAACAGGCCCTGCTAGAACAGTGGAACAACGACAGCTGGTCAAATGCAGCACAAGAGTCTTCATGTTTGTAACTCCCTTCTATTCATGAAAACTTGGGAGAATAGGCTTCTTTACTTACAATACAATCGATAAATAAAATTAACAGACACTATCAAGCAGTTAATCTAGGACAAAGATACTGAACTGGAACTATGATCTGAAGAAGGCTTTGTCAGCCTAACCAACCTAAGCCTTTGAAGAGCAGTCTGTGCTAGTATGTAAGGCTAGTGTTGCCAATTCTTGTAACTTTTATTACAAGCTTTGATATTTGGAGCTTGTCTTAAAACCCCAGCTTCTGAAGTCAGATACATAAGAATCTGTCTTCTCTAAAAGTGTCTTTATCCCTCATGGTTGCAGAGAGAGTCTTTAAATGTGACCCAGGTGTATTCTCACAGCTCCAACAGGAGGCAAAGAAAAAGAACGCCTAATTTATTATTTTTGGGCCAATTTTGTGATTTGCTTGAATACTTGGGATTGCCAACACTGTGACCCAGGTGTATTCTCACAGCTCCAACAGGAGGCAAAGAAAAAGAACGCCTAATTTATTATTTTTGGGCCAATTTTGTGATTTGCTTGAATACTTGGGATTGCCAACACTGCATAAGGTAGTGTTACCCAGGTTCTTTCAACCCAAAGCTTTTGGTAACTTTTACTCTGTGCGAGGTGCTATCGGGAAATAAATCAAGGGAGACACGGCCGTCCAACCGATAGATGGCTGGCACAAACAGGGCAACACAAAAGTGCACTTCCACACATCCACAATAGGTTAGTAAAACACCACTGACCCTCGATAATTACCAAAGCTGAGTGTGGCTCTCGAGTGTCACCGTAACAGGCTTCTGTTGGCCATACTTCTGTTTGCCGGTGGGAACCCAAGATGCGTCCAGAGGGAGCATCCCTGAAGAGCCCCTTCTGAGAAGTCCAGCTACCTCAAACTTTTCCCCCTTATTTATACGTTAGTAATAGAGTGACATATCACTTAAAGAAAACTTGCTAAACAAGCAGTTTTTAAAGATCAAGCAAGAGGTTTCCTTATGGTCATCAATTAACCAGATATGTTTTTTTTTTCAGTGTCCACGCCTTGGGACCCTGACAGACACATTCCTAAGGGTACATTATAGACAAGCTTCCTGTTTTTTTAAAATGCATGTGTGATGTTGCACTCTATATGATTTTATGAAAATATGCTAATGAGCGTTAATATAATGTAACTGAAATATGCTTCATGCAAAAGGTCTCTTGTAAGGTATCATTACAAAGCTTATAATCTACTGAGTGTGGTCATCTTATTTGTATAAATGTATCGCTCTTGTATCTGAAACTAGAAATATGAAATATAACCCTGAGGTCCTATTGTACTTGTGCAAAGTATGGGCCATTAATGGTGGTTTGGAATCTTGATGGCTCTCATCAACCAGGACAATTGACTGTGGATGGCTCTGTTTGCTTGCAGGCCTTCCTATGAGTCAGGCTGGGAGGAATGAGGGCTTGGAGTCTTATAGTGACATGTGATCATGTCACCTGAACTAGAATCCATCTTTAACCTGGTGCTTTTCCATTTAGAAGGAAGGATGGGAACCCAGAGAGGGACAAAGGATTTCCGCCTTGTGCAAAAGATATATAAGGGGGTGGAACAGAACAAAGGGGGCTGCAATCATGAGAAATCCCTTAGTTACCATCTGAGCTGGAACAAGGGCTATACCAGGGGAAAGGATTGTGCCCTGACTAGGAAGATGTCCAGTTTGTGATAGAAGCTTATTGAAACATCTCTGAAGGTGAGATTTTTGTCTGTATTCAGTTTTCTTACTGTATTAGGTTTAGACTTGCATGTTTTGTTTTATTTTGCTTGCACTTTGTAATTCACTTTGTTCTGTCTGTTATTACTTAGAACCACTTAAATCCTACTTTTTGTATTTAATAAACTCATACATTGTTTGCCCTCTATAACACCGATAGAGAGATATGCACAGCTGTTTGCCCCTCCCCAGGTATTAATACATACTCACTTTTTACTTATTAATTAACCCAGAGTATGTATTAATACCTGGGGAGGGGCAAACAGCTGTGCATATCTCTCTATCGGTGTTATAGAGGCAAACAATGTATGAGTTTACCCTGTATAAGCTTTATACAGGGTAAAACAGACTTATTTAGGGTTTGGACCCCATTGGGAGCTGGGCATCTGAGTGTTGGAGACAGGAACACTTCTTAAGCTGTTTTCAGTTAAGCCTGCAGCTTTTAGAGGATGTGGTTCAAACCTGGGTCTGTGTTTGTAGCAGGCTAGTATGTCTGGCTCAAACATGGCAGGGTTCTGAAGTCTCAAGCTATCAGGGAAAACAGGCTCAGGGATAGTCTCAGCACATCAGTTGGCAGTCCTAAGGGGTTTTCTGTGATCCAACCCGTCAGAGCATGTATCAGCAATTTCAACATTCTTAGCAGGAAGGCCATCAAGCTGCCCTGTCTGGCACCCAAAACCCCCTCCCTTCCTGCCTTGGTTATGCTAAGGCCACTGTATGTCCAATTTATGGCCTTCTGACTTGACTACTTTTAGCAAGAAGCAACAGTGGTTTAGTACGGCCTGCTGACTTGGCTACTGTTAGCAATGGGCAATAATGATTCAGGCACTTTGCTGGTTTGCCAAAATCTCCCCGTACAGTAGGATTTACCTTGCTTCGTCAGAGTCGCATATGAAACTTGGTAGGGTCAGCTTCTAACTTAATCCTCTCTTAGGGGAGGATCTATTAATGAAGATTTCCTATGTCCTAATAAGGAGGAGAGGATGGAAGATGATAAAATACGGGTACAATCTGATGAGAAACAGTCAAACGAAAAAGAGTCCTATTCAATTACATCGTGTAAGGACAGACAGCTAAAAAGTGACAAGTTTTTAAAGTGCTTATATAGAAATGCTAGAAGTCTAAATAATAAGATGGGTGAACTAGAGTGCCTCGTATTAAATGAGGATATTGATATAATAGGCATCATAGAAACTTGATAGAATGAGGATAATCAATGGGACACAATAATACCAGGGTACAAAATATATTGGAAGGACAGAACAGATCATGCTGGTGGGGGAGTGGCACTATAAGTGAAAGAAAACAGAATCAAATGAAGTAAAAATCTTAAGTGAACCTAACTGCTCCACAGAATCTCTATGGATAGTAATTCCATGCTCTAATAATAAGAATATAGCAGTAGGGATATATTACCGACCACCTGACCAGGATGGTGATAGTGACTGTGAAATGCTCAGAGTGATCAGAGAGGCTATAAAAACTCAGTAATAATGGGGGATTTCAACTATCCCTATATTGACTGAGTACAATTCACTTCAGTATGGGATGCAGAGATAGTTTCTTGACATCTTAAATGACTGCTTCTTGAAGCAGCTAGTCTTGGAACTCACAAGAGTAAATCAAGAATTGCCTTTCCTCTTAAGTGGAGTACAGGATCTGGTCCAAGAGGTGAATATAGCTGAACCGCTTTGTAATAGTGACCATAATATAATTAAATTTAATATCCCTATGGTGGGGAAAACACCACAGCAGCCCAACACTGCGGCATTTAATTCAGAAAGGGGGACTACACAAAAATGAGGAAGTTAGTTAAACAGAAATTAAAAGGTACCGTGCCAAAAGTGAAATCCCTACAAGCTGCATGAAAAATTTTTAAAGACACCATAATAGAGGCTCAACTTAAATGTATACCCCAAATTAAAAAACATAAGAGAACCAAAAAAGTGTGACTGTGGCTAAACAACAAAGTAAAAGAAGTAGTGAGAGACAAAAAGGCATCCTTTAAAAAGTGGAAGTTAAATCCTAATGAGGAAAATAGAAAGGAGCATAAACTCTGGTAAATGAAATGTAAAAATATAATTAAAAAGGGCAAAAAACAATTTGAAGAACAGCTAGCCAAAGACTCAAAAAGTAATAGCAAAATAATTTTTAAGTACATCAAAAGCAGCAAGCCTGCTAAGCAACCAGTGGGGCCACTGGACAATCGAGATGCTAAAGGAGTACTCAAGGATGATAAGGATATCATGGAGAAACTAAATTAATTCTTTGCACCAGTCTTCATGGCTAAGAATGTGAGGAGATTCCGAAACCTGAGCCATTCTTTTTAGGTAACAAATCTGAGGAACTGTCCCAGATTGTCGTATCATTAGGAGGTTTGGGACAAATTGATAAACTAAACAGTAATAAATCACCAGGACCAGATAGTATTCATCCAAGAGTTCAGAAGGAACTCAAATGTGACATTACAGAACTACTAACTGTAGTCTCTAACCTATCATTTAAATCAGCTTCTGTACCACATAACTGGAGGATTGCTAATGTGATGCCAAGTTTTTAAAAGGGCTCCAGAGATTATCCTGGCAATTACAGGCCAGTAAGCCTGACTTCAGTACCAGGCAAACTGGTTGAAACTATAGTAAAGAACAAAACTGTCAGACACATAGATGAACATAATTTGTTGGGGAAGAGTCAACATGGGTTTTGTAAAGGGAAATCATGCTTCACCAATCTTCTAGAATTTTTTGAGGGGGTCAACAAGCATGTGAACAAGGGGGATCTAATGGATAGAGTGTACTTAGATTTTCAGAAAGCCTTTGACAAAGTCCCTCACCAAAGGCTCTTAAGCAAAGTAAGCTGTCATGAGATAAGAGGGAAAATCCTCTCATGGACTGGTAACTGGTTAAAAGATAGGAAACAAAGGCTAGAAATAAATGTCAGTTTTCAGAATGGAGAGAGGTAAATACTGGTATCCCCCAGGAGTCTGTACTGGGACCAGTCCTATTTAACGTATTCATAAATGATCTGGAAAAGGGGTAAACAGTCAGATGGCAAAATTTGCAAATGAAACAAACCTACTCAAGATAGTTAAGTCCCAGGCAGACTGTGAAGAGTTACAAAAGGATCTCTCAAACCTGGGTGACTGGGCAACAAAATGGCAGATGAAATTCAATGTTGATAAATGCAAAGTAATGCGCATTGGAAAACATAATCCCAACTGTACGTATAAAATGATGGGGTCTAAATGAGCGGATACCATACAAGAAAGAGATCTTGGAGTCATTGTGGACAGTTCTCTGAAAATATCCACTCAATGTGCAGCGGCAGATTAAAAAGCTAACAGAATCTTGGGAATCATTAAGAAAGGAAGAGAAAATGAGACCGAAAATTTCATATTGCTTCTGTATAAATCCTTGGTATGCCCACATCTTGAATACTGCATGCAGATGTGGTCACTCCATCTCAAAAAAGATATATTGGAATTGGGAACAGTTCAAAAAGGGCAACAAAAGTTATTAGGGGTCTGGACTGGCTTCCGTAGGAGGAGAAATTAATAAGACTGGGACTTTTCAGCTTGGAAAAGAGATGACTAAGGGGGGAATATGGTAGAGGTCTATAAAATCATGACTGTTGTGGAGAAAGTAAACTAGGAAGTGTTATTTATTCCTTCTCGTAAACACAAGAACTAGGGGTCACCAAATGAAATTAAAAGGTAACAGGTTTAAAACAAACAAAAGGAAGTATTTTTTCACACAACGCATAGTCAATCTGTGGAACTCCTTGTTATACTATAAGACTATAACAGGGTTCAAAAGAGAACTAGATAAATTCATAGAGGATAGGTCCATCAATGGCTATTAGCCAGGATGGGCAGGGATGGTGTCCCTAGACTCTGTTTGCTAAAAGCTGGGAGTGGACCACTGGGAATGGATCATTTGATGATTACCTGTTCTGTTCATTCCCTCTGGGGGACTTGGCCACTGTTGGAAGACAGGATGCTGGGCTAGATGGACCCTTGGTCTGACCCAGTATGAACACTCTTATGTTCTTCGAAGGCACCATCAGTCCATGGTCTGTTTGACTTATTTGCACTAGAGCTGACACAGAGTTTCTCTGCTCTGTGGCTCCCAGGGGCTTTTGTAAGAACTGGGGATTGTCCTAAGCCGCAATTTCTCTTTCCGTGTAGTGCTTTGTGGAGTTTAAAAGCTGTGAGATGACTGCAATTCAGTGCTACAGTTGGTGAAGTATTTCAGGATGAAAGGGGCATTATAAATGCAAATTATTAAAACTCTTGCCAGCAGAATTACTCACTTATTAAAGCTTTTTTCTTTTATACTTATTTCTGGTTTCAGACTATTAAAGGAAAAGAGCATTTGGGGTTTAAATGGTTCAAATAACAAAGCACATGAAAAGTACTATAGAAAGTTTTAAGATGTACTAAGTGCTGTTAAAGGTCTGTTCAATCATATCACTTCCTCAGAGGGGAAATCAGCTTCAACTAAAATATTATAGCTAATTTCCTAGGGTGCAAGCATTTGCAAATTAATGATAATGACATAGCAAGAATTGGGAAATTGGAATCTATTAAACCAGCATTGAGACAACATCTGAACAGCTGACATTTTTCATCCAGTCTAATATAAAGGTCTCTTCTCAGAATCAAAGTCAGGGCCAGTTTAATGAGCAATACCAGCTGAAACCTTAGTATTTTATTAACCCAAATTAATATTAGGCTTCACAATTTGCAAAAAAAGCCTACAAGCATAAAGAAAATGGAAAATTATCTTTCCTTTACTTGAGGAGTCTTCAAGAAACTGAGTTTAGAGCTGAAACAGTTTTATTAAATCTAGTAGATTAATATGAGATAGCACAACATTAACTGAATTGACCATAAACCCAAGATTATGGATTTCCTGCAGGAGTTGAATGTGCCTCTAGCTTTGCAATACACACATTCTTTGTGTCGGGGTTACATTAGAATATGTAATTTTTTTTAAATCATACACATGAGGGAAATCCAGCCTCATTATCCATGGCTGTAGAGATCTTCATATTGGTTCCACTGCATGAGTAAGTGGTGGGAAGGCTGCAGATGGAAGGTTGTGTATATCCCCTAAACAGAGCAAAGCCTTCGTCCTACTGAACAGCTGCAGAAAGTAAAGGTGGGCAGACCATGGAAGAGTTAGGAGCAATTAGTTTGCTACTGCAGAAATATGTGTCATTGCCCTCAATATAGGGGCCATCCGGAGGATTTGTACAGGCCACTTCAGTCTGTAGTCCTGGAGTCACTCTGCAGCCTGGCAGGCATGGAGGATTATGTTTTTCCACAACAGACCAAAGCTCAACCCAGCAACTGTGGATTGGACCCTTGGTGTAGTTCAGACCCCAGAACCTGCACCCCCAGCCAGAGCCCTCACCCCCTCCCACACCCCAACCCCTTTCCCCAGCTCTGTGAATATGAGTGAGGGTGGGGGACAGCAAGCAACAGAGAGAGAGGGGATGGAGAGAGTGGGGGCATGGCCTTGGAGAAGGGGAGGGGTAAGAGAGTTTGGTTTTCTGCAATCAATGTGGATTTACTATTTAAACTGCTCCTGACTCTCTGGTGTGCTTTGATACAATTCTAAGTGCTGTCCTGGTTTTAGTATTTCTTACTATTCCACTGATGGACATATGTAACATCAACAGATCCCAGTCATGGACAGGTGAGATCAAACCTGGGGCTCTGGAGCTAAATGCATGAGCCTCTGCTACATGAGTTAAAAGTCACATGGCTGTTAGCTAAGGCTGTCACCGATTCATTAATCTCAAAGTGGTCTTGGTCCCACTAGTGGGGACAGAACACCACACCCAGGAGATAGTAGCAGCAGAAAAAGCTACAGAAGTAGGTTCTGAAGTTGAGAGCATTTACACTCTGGTAGCCTGTCTGAGGTGTGCTTGGCATCTTTATACTACAAAAACATAACGCAGTATTTTCTGATACTGAATATCAGGGTTTCAGATACCTCCAATGGAGAGAAATATACTACAGAGATGTGGAGAAACAGAAGGGCTGGAAAATGTTTAATCCAAACTAGTATTTGTTATAGATCTTCAAGTTAAGCCATTTTCAGTAATAATCACAAAAACAGAACTGGAGGCCTTAACTTACATTGTTCAGAATGCATCTGTTATGTTTGAGTTGTACCAAGAATGTTTTTAAAGACACTTTTGACATGAGCAAAAGTTACCCAAATGGGTTAGGTACGATTAATTTCAATTGAATGTTTATGATCAATAGCACACCAAACATGGTGGGAAATGAACAGTGAAAGGGTTAATCAAGAATGTGCTTGTCGATTACATACTGGAATTTGGTGCCCTGAAAATGGGTTTAATGTAAAATCTTGGGCTCATCCTAATTTCTCCTCTGCTTCTTCCTTTGAGTCACCTAAGATAATAAACGAGATGTTTCTTTAAGTGGCTGAAGATCTGTCCAACTCACAGTTAAGAGCCATAAGGGACATCTGCTGTGAAACAATCAAATGTTTTTGCAACCGTATTTTTTTTTAAAAAACAAACACTTGTCTGGAAACTCTGGACTCACTTAAATAGAATGATCATATTTTTTAATAAACCAATGACCTTTTACATAGAAAACAGATTTCATGTTTTCCTGGTATATAATATTGTATGTGCCTGCCTGCAAAACAAAGTGAAATAGAAGTCAAGTATCCCGTCATGTCATAGTACTTACATTGACTACTGTCATTCTCTATTGGGATAGCTCCCCTTGTGGAAAGCAGTTATCAATCTGACAAATTAACTGACTAAAATATCAACATTTCCCTGTTGGGACCCTCTGTTTTTAATCTAATCTGTTTGACAGTTCTGGCTACAAGTGAATTAGACTTTTTGGATTCCCTTTATTCCCTAGTCACAAGCAAATAATCTATTTCCCAAAGCAGTCACAACGTATGTTTGTCTAATCCGGGGGTAGGCAAACTTTTTGGCTCAAGGGCCACATCGGGGTTGAAAAACCTGTATGGAGGGCTGGGTAGGGAAGGCTGTGCCTCCTCAAACAGCCTGGAATCCATCCCCTATCCACCCCTCCACTTCCTGACCCCTGACTGCGCCCCTCAGAACCGCCAACCCATCCAACCCCCTCTGCTCCTTGTCCCCTGACCGCCCCCTCCCAGGACCCCCTGCCCCTAACCGGCCCCTGGGACTCCACCCCATATCCAACCCCCCTGCTCCCTGTCCCCTATCCCCACCCCTGCCCCCTGACAGGCCCCCCAGGACTCCCACACCTATCCAGTCTCCCCCTGCTCCCTGTCCCCTGACTGCCCCCTGGGACTCCCTGCTCCTTATCCAACGCCCCCACTCCTCGTGCCCTTACCATGCTGCTCAGAGCAGCAGGAGCTCGCCGGAGCCAGCCATGCCATGGTGCTGCCCGGTAGGAGCAGCAGGCCAGAGCACTGGTGGCCCGGCGAGCTGAGGCTGCAGGAGAGGGAGGACAGCGGGGAAGGGGCCGGGCGCTAGCCTCCCTGGCCAGGAGCTCAAGGGCTGGGCAGGATGGACCCATGGGCCAGATGTGGCCCACGGGCTGTAGTTTGCCCACCTCTGGTCTAATCTCTGCTCAGGAAAGGCCAGGGGTGAAAGTAAGCTGGTATGGGCCGGTAAGGCATACCAGGGAAAAAGGTGCAGCAGCATACCGGTAAGAAAGTGGCTGAAGCATTCAGTAGTGGCTTAGTTTCACCTCTTTAGGCTGCATAATAGCTTAAACTTAGAGCCAATAAAAGCCTGGAAAGTGAAAACTCACTGTTTCTCTCCTCCCCCTGCCTCTGGCCAGGCTGCAGAAGGCGGCTAGGCTCTGCGCTTCACCCCCACCTCGCATTCAGCAGTGACTGCAGCTCCTCTCCAGCTTGCAGCCCAGCTTTTGGGTTTCTGGGAGCTGCTTAATGGTGTCCTGCCCTGGGGGGCTGTTGGTCCTACAGTGAAAAGATATCTTTGAGAGATCCATTCATACTGTACATATACATTTAGAACGTACATGTATCAGAGATATAGGTCTGTCAAGCAAGACAAAAAGATTTTGTTTTTACAAGGAATACGTTCACGTGGTTGTTCCAAACGTTAGCTTTGAGTGCTATACCGCCACATGGTAACCACACAAGCTTGCTTCTTATTGGTCAAGTCTTGTCAGGCACTCGCAATTAACTGTAGGACAGCAAGTTGTGGGGGGAAATGCAGCTTAAGACGATATACATTCAATAGACCCTAACAGGTATGTTTACACATAAGTGAGGAAATGGGGGATTGTCAGTCAAAAAGAACAGCAACAAATGAAGAAGCTGAAACTAGTTATCCACAGGGAAAAAAATGCTGACACTTTTACAATCTTTGTCATGTGGGAGCAGCAGCCACCACAAAGAGGAGACAAATGAAACTGCTGAATTGCCTAGTAAGAAAATTGATATTCCACCACCATACCTTGCTGAGTGGTCAAAAACGCAATTTGAGGAGTTCAAAAAGAAAAAACTACTGGCTTTTTGCTTCAGGTGGTAAACTTGGGTGCACAGTATGTCACAACGTTTCCGATTTGAATCTGCATTCTGCAAGAGGGGTTAACTTCTCTGCAAACTAGGCCTCTTGTGAAATATCCTCATATGGAGAGAATAAAGAGACAGAGCTGCCCTCCCTTCACAAAAAAAAAAATGAACATAAGAAATCTGCAGCTTCATATGGAGACTGAAAAAATTCAAGACATGGCTAAAAAAGAAATTCTTAATCTGAATGCTAAAAGTGAAGCAGCATTTGAAACTACTGCTCGTGTATTCTGAGCAGCCTACTACATTGCCAAAACAAATCAACCACTCAGTGACCACGAGAGCCTCACTGACCTACAGAAAATCAACGGAATTGAAATGGCACGTTTGTTGCCGAGTAGAACAGTTTGTGTAGATGTAATCAATCATATCCACTGAAATGAAAAAAGAATGGTCAGCAAAATCATCAACAATAAGTCAAAAATTATAGTACTTGTCGATGAATCGACTACTCTCGCTGAAAACTCGACTCTTATTTTTTTGAAAGCCAGTACAGATGGAATTATGAGGCCACTTATGTTTCCCCTGGACTCGATTGAGCTGCAAAGCTCAACAGCAGCAGCCATTAAACGGGAAATTTTAAAATGCTTGCTGCGTTGTGAGTTCACTAAAGAACTATTATTGGAAGTGTTGATCAGCTTTTGTAGTGACGGTGCAAATGAGATGTTAGGAGTCAAAGCTGGTGTTGGAAAACTACTACAAATGGACTTTCCTAATGTGATATTATGGTATTGTCTCAGCCACAGACTGGAACTTGCTGTCGATGAAGCTTTAGAAGTCACCGTAGGTACAAATGACTTGCCTTTTTTGGATGTATTATATTCCTTGCACAATCAATCACCAAAAAACTCTCGTGAACTGAATGCTCATGTCAATAAATTACACACTGTACTTCAAAAAATCAGCAGTGTTCAATTTAAGGTGAGTGGTGTCAATGTGGAGAGCAGTCAGTGCAGTGTGGCAAACATACACTGCTTTGGCAAAACACTTTGAGGCAGCCTCACAAGACCGGTCAAGAGTCGGAAGCGAACGTATTAAATTTCGAGGACTACACTCAAAGCTGTGTTCTGTAAATTTCATCAGAAGCCTTTCTTTAATGCTGGATGTGCTGACAGAACTGAAGAACTTTTCTCATTCTTGTAACATCTCAGACAGGACCATTCCAAGAGCAGACAACCTAATGAAAATATACATCAAGAGAACCGAACGTCTAAAAACAGACCCAGGAGTTCACTCTATAGAAGTTCAGCAGGCTGAACAATCCATGATGTTCAAAACCAGCAAATTAAATGGTGCTGGAAAGCCCCAGAATCAACTCGTCTCAATTCATTCAAGCAGTCATTGACAACATTAGGACAAAACTATTCACAACTGCCTCAAACAAAGCCTATCAAAGCACATGCAAAGAAAGGGCTTCCAATTATAAGAACTTAATTAACAATTTGTCGGTTTTGAACCCTGAAACATGGCAAGAGAATCCAAAGAATCCCCACTTTGGAGAAAAGGAAATAAGAGCATTGGCTGATCAACTGAGAATCAACCAACAGGAAACACACTTGGGATTTGTGGAATTCAAGGCTTCTGAAGGAAAAAAATATTCCTGGAAAACTTAAACTCATCCTTGCAGTGGACACCCTTGCTGCTAGCAACGCTGACTGCAGAAGGGGATTCAGTGCGATGAACATAATTACAATGAAACAGACCGTGCTTACCACTAGTCATATGGTGGACTTGCTATTAATTTCATGTATGGGACCTCCTTATACTCAGTGGAATCCCATGCCATATATGAAATTGTGGCTTGGAAAGGGCTGACGTGGCCTTCAAAGGCACATTCATCTCAAGGCATGGCATGACAACAGAGAGAGAGCAGCGAGGTCAGCTGTACGGCCCAACGTGGGAGTTTCTATAAGGATGCTTTGCTCCGTCCAGTCCCTCCCATGGATGCCCCTTTCCTGCCCCTGCTGGCGCCTTCCACATGCCAGGACTGAGCTGGAGGCTGGGGCGGCTTTGCTGTGGGTAATGGTTCCCCTTGGAGCTGCAGCCCTCACCTGCCACCCCCCATCACTGTGTGTGTTGCTGCTGCATGCCCCCCTGGACCTCTGTCTCCTCCCCTGCCTCCCGGGCAGCTCCTGTGCATGGCTCTCTCCTGCAGCCTGGCAGAGCAGCAGCTGCTGAGGCCTAAAGTTTTCCTGGGGACACCATTAAGCAAAAAACAACCCAAAAGCTGCATGCCCACAGATGTGCTGGCGGTGCCCAGCCCGACCTTGCCTCTTGCAGAAGTTCCTGAGGTGTTAACTGCGGAAACACAGTCTCCCTCATCCCCCCCACCCCCGCCCTCAAAAGGGCTCTGCTGCCCACCCCACTCCAGAGTCCCAGGCTGCGCACCTGAAGAATGCCCCCGGCCCCTGGAATGGGTGGTTGCTTGCTTGCACAAGGACAGTAAATATCAGTAATATTGTATGTATGTGTATGAATGTGTCACAAACAATGCAGCTGCAGCCTGCAAACAGCCCTTGCGGGCTGCTGCCTGCAGAGAGCTAGCAGATGCCGCTGCGCCTGGCACTGGGCTAGGCCCTCCAAGGAGCAAGTAACCAAGGTAAAAACCACAGCCAGCCAGCCAGGGGGCAGGGGGTAAGGAGCTGTGCTGCGCCATGCCCGCCAGTGCCCCACCTGCCCTAGACCCTCCCAATTTCCTAGCAAGTTAACAGATCTCAGGGATAGTTTAATCTCCCTCCCAGGCACATAAAAGAGTGCAGGGGGCACACCAATGGGTGGCTAGTAGTAGGGTGAAGGAGAATTGAATTAAGAACAACTAAAATAGCCTTCATTAAATGTACAAGGTACTTAGACAATATTTTGTCAGTTTCAGCCTCCGCACTGCTCAGGACACTGAAACAAAACAAAAAGATCTGAGATCCTTAGGACATTTCAGGTGTTTAAGTCAATATATAAATAGGTTGGAGTGGAAAATATTTTTTCTTTCAAAGGTGGCACAATAATTTCCCTGAATATCCAGTTTTCCCCACCAATCTTTGTGGTTTTGTCTATCAGGCTATTTGCTTTCCCTGTGATTCTTTAGTTGCTTTAGCAAAATTTCTTTGCCAAAAATAAGCCCCAATCATCATGATACATCTTCCCATCATGTTCTCCATGTTGTTGTTTTTTTTTTAAAGTAACATTTCAAGGAGGATCTGCAAGCAGTCTGGGCATCACAACCATCCTCTGATGGGGAGGGAATGGGATAGATTTGAACTTGGAAATGGTCCCTGATTCTAATTGTATTTGTTTATTATTGGTTCCCCAATCCAGGGCAGAAAAGAACTGCCCCTTGGTCACACCAACTGTGACATAAACAAGGATGCCAGAAATGGCCCCTAATCCTGTGGGTTGAACCGCAAAGGGAGCAGCTGAGTTTAAGCTGTTATGCAGGCACCCTGGGCAGGCTTCTCCCTCGGCCAGTCCCTGTCCTCCCTGCCGCAAGCTGGAGAGGAGCCGCAGCAGCTGCTGCTGCTGCATGCAAGGCAGGGGTGAAGTGCGGAGCCTAGCCGCCTTCTGCAGCCTGGCCGGAGGAGAAGGAAGGGTGAGGGGAGAAATGCTTTCACTTTTCAGGCTTATTCCAATATTAAAGTTTTATTAGAGACAGTATTGGTTGTAGTAGCTTTAATTTCTATATCTAAGTCATGCAAAGGGAGGTATCCATGAAGTATGTAGGAGAGGTGGGTTGCTTGTGATACAACCATACCAGTAAGAAATGTAAATTACTTTCACAGTTGGGAAAGGCCAACATTATCATTACATGGAACGTGAGCAAACTTCACACCCAGTATAGAAAATCATATTAGAAAAGTTACTAGCGTGAAGAGGAGCACAAGTAGCTAGCTGCACACAGCAGAGTTTCCCATCAGCTAAAAACAAAGGACAAGACAACTTCTGAAATGTACTGTCTACATTCTAGTGCAGTGGTCCTCAAACTTTTGAGAATTGCTCTCTCCCTTACCCTTGTCTGTGCCACCTTGGAGCTGAGAACAGGGCCGCAGCTGCGGAGGTGGGGAAGGGAACACATACAGAGGTATGGAGGCTGAGGTTGGGGCCGCAGCTGGGGGTAGGTCTAGGGCTAGGACAGAGCCGTGGCCAGGGCCCAAGGCTGGGGGGGGCATAAGCCTGAGGAGAGCTGCAGCCAGGCTGCTGAGAGGATCAGCAGCTGAGCCTGCGGCCAGGTGTGGCTCCGCTCCTAGACCTGCCCCTGCTCCCAGCCTCAGGCCTGGGCTGAGAATGGAGCTGCAGCCAGCGGCTAAGACTGGGGGCAAGGCCAGCAGCAGACTCATGCCGAGGCTGGGGACAGGGAGATGGAGATCTGGCTGTGGGCAGGACCAAAGCAGAGCTGGGGGCAGAGAGGGGCTGGATGACACTTCCTCCTTACCCCACATGGGGGCTAGCCCAGGCCCCTGCACAGATTCCTCCGTGCCCCCCTTTAGGGGGGCATGTGCCACAGTTTGGGGACCTCTGTTCTAGAGGGAGCACCTCTAAAATCATTTATTCCTTGAGGGGCTGTGTAGTCTGGAGAAATGAGCAAAAGGTTTGGAGCCAGGATGTCTTGAGTTGTAATCAGCTATTTGGACAAGGTACTTACCCATGTTGTCCATTTCCCATATTAAAATATCTACTTCTCAGAGATGCTGTTAACTTTTATAGAAGCTTACTATCCTCCTCAGTTGCATCTCGTAGTCAGCAGTGCTTAACTAAGAAAAAAAGAACCTTCTACTACTCAGAAATACAGTTGTACTGTAAAAATACTTTATCACTCAGTGTGACCAACTCTTGCCACTTTTTATTGCAAATCTTGTCATTTTTGGTGTTTTGCTTAAATCCCCAACTCCTGTAATCATGTGAAAATTTCAGCTTTTATTCTAAGAGTTGCTAGCCCTCACGGTTGTGGAGAAACATTCAAAAACATGAACGAAGTGCATTCTAAAGTCTCAAACTAGAAGGTGAATAAAAAGAATCTACAATGAATTCTAACATATTGATTTTTAGACAGACTCAAGATATTTCTTAATGCTTGTCAGTATTGCACTTTTAAGTCATTCTCCTATCTTCACTCTATCCTGTTGCAGACTGACAGAGGGCAGCATTGTTACTTCATGAGCTGATGGCAAAATCACTCCAAGAGACAAGCAGGAAATTTTTGCAGAAACATATTTATCTTCAAACCTTCTGTGTCATGAGCTCTTTTTAACCAGTTTGTTTTTCAAATTACTACTTGGGATCAACATTTTGTTACAGCTAGTGTGCCCATTTAAATCATCTTTTAGTCTCTCCAATAGCATCCTGTACCACAGAATCATTTAATTGATCTATTCATTACTTCTCTGCTGTGATGTTACAAATGTGCTCTCGTCATGAAAGCATACAGACATAAACCCAGTTTCACTGTCCTAGGAGGTTTTCCCCCCTTCATGTTGGGGACTTGTCTACTGGGATAGTGCCACAGTGTGGCCCAGTCTCCTTCTCTCATAGGACACCTGTCTGTTGTTGATGGACCCTGTCAAGGTTCCTCCCCCACTCTGAACTCTAGGGTACAGATGTGGGGACCTGCATGAAAAACCTCCTAAGCTTATCTTTACCAGCTTAGGTCAAAACTTCCCCAAGGTACAAAATATTACACCTTGGACAGGCCGCTACCACCACCAAACTAATACTGGTTACTGGGGAAGAGCTGTTTGGACGCGTCCTTCCCCCCAAAATACTTCCCAAAACCTTGCACCCCACTTCCTGGACAAGGTTTGGTAAAAAGCCTCACCAATTTGCCTAGGTGACTACAGACCCAGACCCTTGGATCTTAAGAACAATGAACAATCCTCCCAACACTTGCACCCCCCCTTTCCTGGGAAATGTTGGATAAAAAGCCTCACCAATTTGCATAGGTGACCACAAACCCAAACCCTTGGATCTGAGAACAATGAAAAAGCATTCAGTGTTTTACAAGAAGACTTTTAATAAAAAATAGAAGTAAATAGAAATAAAGAAATCCCCCTTGTAAAATCAGGATGGTATATATCTTACAGGGTAATTAGATTCAAAAACATAGAGAACCCCTCTAGGCAAAACCTTAAGTTACAAAAAAGATACACAGACAGAAATAGTTATTCTATTCAGCACAATTCTTTTCTCAGCCATTTAAAGAAATCATAATCTAACACATACCTAGCTAGATTACTTACTAAAAGTTCTAAGACTCCATTCCTGTTCTGTCCCCGGCCAAGACGACTACAGACAGACACAGACCCTTTGTTTCTCTCCCTCCTCCCAGCTTTTGAAAGTATCTTGTCTCCTCATTGGTCATTTTGGTCAGGTGCCAGCGAGGTTACCTTTAGCTTCTTAACCCTTTACAGGTGAGAGGAGCTTTCCCCTGGCCAGGAGGGATTTCAAAGGGGTTTACCCTTCCCTTTATATTTATGACACGCCCCCCAAATCTCAGCTAGGGTGAAACACTGGCTGGGATTTCTTCCTGGAGCTCTAGGAAAACAGAGTTAATAAGACACATGCATCTCTAAATATACTACCAAGTACATAAAGACTAACAATATTTTCCACATCTCAAGGACGATTTTAACCAGTTGATTCTGGGAAACTTTCACGGGAGAGTGCATCAGCCACTTTGTTAGAAGCTCCTGAGATGTGTTGGATGTCGAAATCAAAATCTTGGAGAGCTAAACTCCACCGAAGAAGTTTTTTGTTAGTTTCTTTGACGGTGTGAAGCCACTTTAGTGCAGCATGGTCGGTTTGCAGGTGGAAACGCCGTCCCCAAACATATGGGCGTAGCTTTTCCAGAGCGTAGACAATGGCATAACATTCTTTTTCAGTGACTGACCAGTTGCTTTCCCTCTCAGACAGTTTTTTGCTGAGAAACACTACAGGGTGGAATTCTTGATCAGGTCCTTTCTGCATTAAAACTGCTCCCACACCACGCTCGGATGCATCTGTGGTTACTAGGAACGGTTTGTCAAAGTCTGGGGCCCTTAGTACAGGGTCAGACATGAGTGTCGCTTTAAGCTTGTTAAAGGCCTTCTGACACTTTCCGGTCCACTGAACAGCATTTGGCTGTTTCTTTTTGGTTAGGTCTGTCAGTGGGGCAGCGATTTGGCTGTAGTGCGGTACAAATCGTCTGTAATAACCGGCCAAGCCTAAGAAGGATTGAACCTGTTTCTTTGACTTTGGGACAGGCCACTTTTGGATAGCATCCACTTTGGCCTGTAGGGGGCTGATAGTTCCTTGACCCACCTGGTGTCCAAGGTAAGTCACTCTGTTTAGGCCTATTTGACACTTCTTAGCCTTAACAGTTAGTCCTGCCTCCCTTATGCGCTCAAGGACTTTTTGTAGATGTTCCAGGTGGTCTGCCCAGGAATCCGAAAATATGGCCACATCGTCAAGGTAGGCGACTGCATATTCTCCTAATCCCGCTAGGAGACCATCTACAAGTCTTTGGAAAGTGGCGGGTGCATTTCGCAGCCCGAAAGGGAGTACATTAAATTCATACAGCCCGAGATGTGTGATGAAGGCTGACCTTTCCTTGGCAGATTCATCTAGCGGTACCTGCCAGTACCCCTTGGTTAAGTCCAAGGTAGAGATGAACTGGGCCCTTCCCAGTTTCTCTAATAGTTCATCTGTGCGTGGCATGGGATAGTTGTCTGGGCGAGTTACAGCATTTAGCTTACGGTAGTCCACGCAAAAACGTATTTCCCCATCTGGTTTGGGAACTAGAACCACTGGAGATGCCCATGCACTTTCAGAGGGGCGGATTACACCCATCTGTAACATATCCTGGATCTCCCGTTCTATAGCAGTTTTAGCTTGAGGAGACACCCGGTAAGGTTGGACCCTAATTGGGTGAGCATTACCTGTGTCAATGGAGTGGTATGCCCGTTCAGTCAGTCCTGGGGTGGCTGAGAACGTTGGCGCGTAGCTAGTGCACAGCTCCTGGATCTGCTGTCGCTGCATACGCCCAAGGGTCATGGAGAGGTTCACCTCTTCCACACCACCAGCACATTTCCCTTCGTAGTAGACACCTTCAGGCCACTCAGCGTCGTCTCCTCCCTGGGCTGTAAACTGACAAACCTTTAATTCTCTGGAATAAAAGGGCTTTAGAGAATTAATATGATACACCTTAGGCTTTCGGTTGGAGGTGGGGAATGCTATGAGATAATTAACAGCTCCCAGGCGCTCCTGGACCACGAATGGCCCTTCCCACGATGCTTCCATTTTATGGGCCTGGAGCGCCTTTAAGACCATGACCTGGTCTCCTACTTTGAAGGAACGCTCTCTGGCATGTTTATCATACCAGGCTTTTTGCTCTTTTTGAGCATCCTGTAAGTTTTCTCTAGCAAGGGCTAAAGAGGTTCGGAGGGTGTTTTGTAGGTTGGTTACAAAGTCCAGAATGTTAGTTCCTGGAGAAGGTGTAAATCCCTCCCATTGCTGCTTCACCAACTGCAATGGCCCCTTAACCTCACGGCCATATACAAGTTCAAATGGGGAAAACCCTAAACTGGGATGTGGTACAGCTCTGTAGGCAAAGAGCAACTGCTGCAATACTAGGTCCCAGTCATTGGAGTGCTCATTTACGAATTTACGTATCATGGCCCCCAAAGTTCCATTAAACTTCTCCACCATGCCATTTGTTTGATGATGGTAAGGAGTGGCAACCAAGTGATTTACCCCATGAGCTTCCCAAAGGTTTTTCATAGTTCCTGCCAGGAAATTAGTCCCTGCATCTGTGAGGATGTCGGAGGGCCAACCTACCCTGGCAAAAATGTCTGCTAGTGCCTGGCACACACTTTTAGCCCTGGTGTTGCTTAGAGCTACTGCTTCCGGCCATCGGGTGGCAAAATCCATGAAAGTCAGTATGTACTGCTTTCCTCTGGGTGTCTCTTTCGGAAAAGGACCCAGAATATCCACAGCTACTCGCTGAAATGGAACTTCAATGATGGGGAGTGGCTGGAGAGGAGCTTTGACCTGGTCTTGGGGTTTTCCCACTCTTTGGCACACCTCACAAGACTGGACATAGGTAGAAACATCCTTGCCCATTCCCTCCCAGTGGAATGACCCCCCCAAACGGTCTTTGGTCCTGTTCACCCCAGCATGGCCACTAGGGTGATCATGGGCTAAGCTCAAGAGCTTGGCCCGGTATTTAGTTGGAACTACCAACTGTCTCTGAGGATGCCAGTCTTCCTGGTGTCCCCCAGAAAGAGTTTCCTTGCATAAAAGTCCTCTTTCTACAACAAACCTGGATCGATTAGAAGAGCTGAGAGGCGGTGGGTTGCTCCATGCCGCCGTCCAAGCTCTCTGGAGGCTTTCATCTGCTTCCTGTTCGGTCTGGAACTGTTCCCTTGATGCTGGAGACATCAGTTCCTCATGGGATTGTGGACCTAGGCTTGGTCCCTCTGGAAGCGATATAGGGGATGGAGCTGTTTCTGTTGACTGTGAACCGCTCTCCGCTGGTGCACTATGTTGGGATTCAGGCTCCGGCTGAGCCTCTTGTGTAGGGTTATCGGCTGCTGCCAGTTCAGGTTCGGTGGGGCCCTCTGGTGTTGAGGTTGCAAGTACTGGATTCAGTGCTGACACGGGGTCTGGGGTTGGTTGTTTGGCTGGTTCCGGTTCTGGGACTGGTTCCGTATGGGTCTCTGGGACTGGATCCACTACTGCTGTTGCAGACATTGGCCTGGGGTCCAGGTCCATCACCTCTGACTGGGTCCTGATAGAAGTTTCCGGAACAGAGCTAGGCCTCACGGCTTGTTTAGCCTGGTTGCGGGTGACCATTCCCACCCTCTTGGCCTGCTTCACATGATTGGCCAAGTCTTCCCCCAACAGCATGGGGATGGGATAATCATCATAGACTGCAAAAGTCCACATTCCTGACCAGCCCTTGTACTGGACAGGCAACTTGGCTGTAGGCAAATTGAAAGAGTTGGACTTGAAGGGTTGAATCGTCACTTGGATCTCTGGGTTGATTAAATTGGGGTCCACTAAGGAAGCATGGATAGCTGACACTTGTGCTCCGGTGTCCCTCCACGCGGTGACCTTCTTCCCACCCACACTCACAGTTTCCCTCCGCTCCAAGGGTATCTGGGAGGTATCTGGGCCTGTGGACCTCTGGTGTGATTCCGGTGCAATGAACTGTAATCTGTTGGGGTTCTTGGGGCAGTTGGCCTTTACATGCCCCAGCTTGTTACACTTAAAACATCGTCCAGCTGACGGGTCACTGGGGCGAGGAGGGTTGCTGGAGAACGGGGTGGTGGGACGATAAGGGGTCTGGAGGGTTCTTTGGGAGGTAGGTGGGGCTTTGGGCGGCCCCCGGTAATAGGGTGTGGTCTGGGGTGGTCCCTTCTGGTCTCCGCTCCAACTGCGACCAGTTTTCTTCTTCTCTGCCACCTCCACCCATCTGGCTCCAATCTCTCCTGCCTCAATTACAGTTTTGGGTTTCCCATCTAGGATGTATCTTTCTATTTCCTCAGGAACACCCTCTAAGAATTGTTCCATTTGCATTAGGAAGGGCAAATTTACTGGAGATTCAACACTTGCTCCTGATATCCAGGCATCCCAATGTTTTACAATGTGGTAGGCATGTCGGGTAAATGACATGTCTGGTTTCCACCTTAGGGCTCTGAACCTCCGACGAGACTGCTCGGGTGTTATCCCCATTCTGACTCTCGCCTTGGATTTAAACAGTTCATACTTGTTCATGTGTTCTTTAGGCATTTCAGCTGCCACCTCAGCTAAGGGTCCACTGAGCTGCGGCCTCAGCTCTACCATGTATTGGTCAGTAGAGATGTTGTACCCAAGGCAGGCCCTTTCGAAGTTTTCTAAGAAGGCCTCAGTATCATCACCTGCCTTGTAGGTGGGGAACTTTCTGGGATGGGAAGTGGTACCTGGAGAAGGATTGCTAGGGTTTGTTGGTATATTCTGCTGGGCCTTTATCCTCTCCATCTCCTCCACATGCTTCCTCTCTTTTTCCTTCTCCTCCTCCTTCAGCCGCATGAGTTCTATCTGTCTTTCATGTTCCCTTTGTTTTTCCTCAGCCTGAAATTTGGCTAATTCCAGCTGTAGTCGAGCTGAGGATTTGGCCATTCTAACCTCTCTGTTTTTAACTAACTTTACACCCGAGGTTTAGAAATAAACAAACAAAACTTGGCTGTAAAATTTTGCTGTGCTGGAATAGAATACCTATTCTCTGATAGTGATTGTCAGCCTACAGAAAAAGACAATTCCCTTGTCTCTGCTCTGGGCCCAACTTAAAGCAAAAAACCTCCAACTACTTGGAAACCTGCTTACCCAGCCCAAAGAAGAAAAAAAATTTCTTTTCAAACCTGTGCTCCTTGTAAAACAAAAAAAAAAATCAAAATCCTAAAAAAACCCTGCCACTTTTGTCTCCAGGCAAATGGGTAGAGCACACACCCCCTATTTACTTTTAGGAAGAAAAGAAAAAAAAACCTCTGGGTTGGAAGACTGTGAATTTCCCTGCAGGAGTTAAGTACCCTGCCTCCAGGCAAAGAAAACCTGCAATTCACAAGATAATCCCCTTTTGTCTCTGCTTGGCCACAAAGCAGAGAGAAACCAAGCTGCTTTCAGTTTCAAAGCTGCCTTCTGGACTTCCTAAAAATTCCTTTTTAAAATCTGTATTTCTAGTTCAAAAAATCTCAACTGGATCTCAAAATGATTTCAGGTTAATCCCACCACTGTGCCACCATGTCAAGGTTCCTCCCCCACTCTGAACTCTAGGGTACAGATGTGGGGACCTGCATGAAAAACCTCCTAAGCTTATCTTTACCAGCTTAGGTCAAAACTTCCCCAAGGTACAAAATATTACACCTTGGACAGGCCGCTACCACCACCAAACTAATACTGGTTACTGGGGAAGAGCTGTTTGGACGCGTCCTTCCCCCCAAAATACTTCCCAAAACCTTGCACCCCACTTCCTGGACAAGGTTTGGTAAAAAGCCTCACCAATTTGCCTAGGTGACTACAGACCCAGACCCTTGGATCTTAAGAACAATGAACAATCCTCCCAACACTTGCACCCCCCCTTTCCTGGGAAATGTTGGATAAAAAGCCTCACCAATTTGCATAGGTGACCACAAACCCAAACCCTTGGATCTGAGAACAATGAAAAAGCATTCAGTGTTTTACAAGAAGACTTTTAATAAAAAATAGAAGTAAATAGAAATAAAGAAATCCCCCCTGTAAAATCAGGATGGTATATATCTTACAGGGTAATTAGATTCAAAAACATAGAGAACCCCTCTAGGCAAAACCTTAAGTTACAAAAAAGATACACAGACAGAAATAGTTATTCTATTCAGCACAATTCTTTTCTCAGCCATTTAAAGAAATCATAATCTAACACATACCTAGCTAGATTACTTACTAAAAGTTCTAAGACTCCATTCCTGTTCTGTCCCCGGCCAAGACGACTACAGACAGACACAGACCCTTTGTTTCTCTCCCCCCTCCCAGCTTTTGAAAGTATCTTGTCTCCTCATTGGTCATTTTGGTCAGGTGCCAGCGAGGTTACCTTTAGCTTCTTAACCCTTTACAGGTGAGAGGAGCTTTCCCCTGGCCAGGAGGGATTTCAAAGGGGTTTACCCTTCCCTTTATATTTATGACAGACCCAATGGCTGGATCCCATGTGCTTCTAAGCCCTCGGGGTTTGGGTACTGACTAGTCCACTCTTCCTCACTCTGCACCTCTCAGGTACACTTCCAGGTCCAGACCCAGTGTCTGACACCTTTCTTGGGCAGTGGGAACTCACAGTCTGGCTTCAGAACCTTAGACTCCAGAACGAATGCCCCAGCCCTCCTGAGCCTCCATTTGCTTATAGAAGCTCCCTCAGAATTCCACCTTGCTGTAGAGAACTCTGAGCTTCTTGATTAACCCCTCCAGACATCATTTGCATCCAGAATTCCACTGAAAAGGTGTTCACTTCAGACTATGATTGACAGCTGTACTGTACAGCCACACCAGAAAAGTGGTGTGTAATAGGCAATAGTGCATGGTAACCTTGGAGGTTCTGCCGTATTGCAATAGCACCTTTCACCTAGGAAGGTCTCACAGTACTTAACCTATTTAAAATGATACAAACTGTAGACAAGTTTTTTTGTCATTACTGAAATGAAGACTCACTCACCAAAGAGTGAGACATGTTGCCTATTTAACAGCATGCAGTAATATTACAGATGGCCTACAAAAAACTGCACCTCCTCAGTACAGTGCAGATGTATTAATATTTCAGACATTGTCACGTGTTGTATTACTAATACTCCTGTACTGCTCAGGTGTTATTTGGAAGACACTTACCCAAATACTGACTACCCATCCCACCTTTGTTTATCTTGTGGGATCAAAGGGAACAGCACTGCATTGTATGGGGTGAGGCAAGTGTAATGCCATCTGCCTGAATCACAAAGAGTTACATAATGCTGGTAGAAAAACAAAAACAAACGAGAGCAGTGCTCATGTGAACCACCTTTCTGAAAGTCTTAAGGCAAACATGAGATCTTCTTTCACATCAACATTATTATGGGATTTCCCCAGGCCTGTCCCTTATTTACTTAAGGCTTCAAGTAAAGTTCCCCCTCATGCTTCCCCATAAAATAATCTATTATGGTATGTCTCCTTTCAAACACACACTTCCTTTCTTCAGCTTTATCCGCTCACTTGAAAGAGTTTGTGCTACATCAAGGCAGTTAAAGCAACCAAGTAGAAAGACACACTTCCCTTTCTGCAACCAAACATGATTAAACTACAAATGAACCACAGTGTCAAAATGCTAAGGGTCTAGCTATAACTGACAAAGCAAGAATGTTCACTCCTTCCTTGTCTACCTCACTAACACAGATCCCATTCAGAGCAATAAGTATATTGTGCCAATATTATCCCTGGGGTAAGCCCCTTGAAGGTTAGAGAATTACAGCAGGGATGGATTTGGCTTAGTCGATACTAATGGCTGGCTGTTCCACTTTTCACTTCCCCCTTCTCTTCCTGCGAGCTAGGGAGTTTCAGGGCAAAATTCTCCTGTAGCAACAGATTTTTATCGATGTGTTATTATACTCCTTGCCATTCCTGCTTCTTGTTGTAGACAGAGAACTGGCTGTATTGTAGCTGAATGCTGTCCTGCATTGCTGAGCACTAGCAGCCCCTCTTCAGATTAATAGACATTGGTTTGTGGCTTTGCTGTTCCTGTATAGGAGTAAGGGCTCTGTCCCTTTTCTTGGGATCTCTCCTCTCCCTCAAGCTGATCCTAGGTCCACATTGGCACCTCATTGCCAATAAGTCTTCATTCTGTACACTCCCATATCACCCTGTCTGGGAGCTTAATGCTGTTTGAAAACATAACTGCATCCTAGTGATTGAATATCCCTATTGTATTAGATGAGGCCCTGTTGTGGCTTCCCACTGCCTTTTCTATTCCCTGGTGACAGCACTCCCAACCCTCATGGCCCAGTGAACTAGAGGGACGCCCCACAACAAGGTAGTCAACTCTACCAAACACTAGAGGTATCCTTTCTCTGATTCCTTTTGGATCATGGCCCGTTCTACCTGTGCTAGGTACACAAAACTTCTGAGAGCTGACATACATGCATGATCTCAGCACAGCCTACTTTTGCAAACTGACTAGAAGGGATGAATATAGATGGGTTAGCGTGAGAGAATCTATTTAAACTTTTCCTTAAACATGCAAAAAAAATAAGACGTACCAAATATTGAAAAAATCATAACTTAAGGTGGCCTTACTATAGGAGGGAGACCTTACCAAAGAAAAAGTCTGGGTGGTGTGACAAAGTTCCTCCTCTGCCTTGGTGGGTCCTGCGCTTATTGACAAATTTGCTTGCCGCAGAGATTCACGGCAGCCCTCAGCTTGGCCACTTTTGCTCGTGGCTCAAACCTGCCGGTCACTCAGCTAACCTCATCACTGGCCAGCATGGGGAAAAGAAAGGAGAACAATCCCTATGGTCTCTGCTGATCCACCATGTGAGTCAGGGAACAGCCCAGAGATCTTCCCCTCTGGTGGAACCCACAGTCCAGGTCAACTCCTCCTGTGTCTGATCAGGAGTTGGGAGGAACCCGGGCCTACCCTCTACTCCGGGTTCCAGCCCAGGGCCCTGTGGACTACAGCTGTCAAGAGTGCCTCCTGGAACAGCTGGAACTCCTGGGACTACTTCCCCATAGCCTCCTCCCAACACCTTCTTTATCCTCACCACAGGCTCTTCCTCCTGGTATCTGATCATGCTTGTACTCCTTCTCACTCCTAGCACCTCTTACTCCCAGCTCCTCACACACACACCACAAACTGAGGTGAAGTCCTTTTTAAACTCAGGTGCCCTGATTAGCCAGCCTGCCCTAATTGCTTCTAGCAGCTTCTTAATTGGCTCCAGATGTCCTAATTAGGCTGCCTGAGCGAATTTGTTCCAGCAAGTTCCTTCTTGTTCTGGAACTGCCCCTGTTACCTTACCCAGGGAAAATGGACCTGCTTAATCTGGGACTAATGCATCTGCCTTCTAAGGTGAGCGGCGGGGCAGGGCTTGCTCTCCTGTCTCAAAGGGCTGCAGCTCAGGGGCTCGCGTGGGGGTGACCGTCCGCAGCTCAGTCAAAATGCAGACTCCAGTGGCTCTCCTTGCTTCTCCAGCTCTGTTCCGCTGCTGTTCCAGGGCTCTGCAAAGGCCAGTTTCCATATCTGTACTGAGCAGGCCTGGGACTCAGACTGTACAGCTCTCTGGTGTTTCCCATCTACAGCTGGCTCACCGGGAGTTCCAGCCGAGCACTACCTCCAGGGATATTGATATTGCTCTAAGTTCATTGGTGCAGGTGCTGCCACAGTTGGGGTGGCTGGTTCAGGAGCAGGTATTGGAACCGTGTTTGGCAGCTTGATCATCAGCTATGCCAGGAATCCCTCTCTCAAGCAGCAGCTCTTCTCCTACGTCAGCCTGGGCTTTGACCTGTCCAAGGCCATGGTGCGCTTCTGTGTGATGGTGGCATTCCTCATCCTGTTTCCTATGTGACAGCCTCTGGGCCAACCCATGGCTTCCATCACTCTGTGTCCTGTCCGCTTTGAGTCTGTCTCCTTTACCAGAGCATTCCAGATTTATTATTGAACAAAAGCTTTCCTCCTAAACAAACAAAAAAAACCCAACACTCTCCTGTAGCCATCTGGCCTGACCCTGTCACAGTGAACATTGTTGTCATTAACTCTTGCTCTTCCCAGGCCAGAGGAATTGCACTATTTTTTCCATTAGAATTGGTGTCCAGACACTGCTTAGAGACTGTGAGGGGCACAAGCTCCTATTGACATCTTATACTGAACAGAAAACTAACAGGCTGTGTTTAGGGCCCTCCAGAATTCTTCCACTATCTCTAAGTCACTGTTTGTGTCCAAAGGAAGGCTTGATTCATTGAAAGAAATTTCATACTCACAATTTGATACCCCATTGGTTCACTCTTTGGGTTGCCATCAGAGGTGAAAGTAAGCCGGTATGGTATGGTACGGCATACCAGCAAGAGCCGGTACATGGCTGACCGTACTGGCAGGGAGCAGCTTCCCCAGGCCAGCAATTTAAAGGGCCCAGGGCTCCCAGCAGTGGCCAGAGCCCCGGGCCGTTTAAATCGCCACCAGAGCCCCGCTGCAGGAGCCCTGGGGTAGCGGTGGCAGCAGCTGGGAGCCCCAGGGCTCAGGCAGAAAATTAAAGGGCCCAGGGCTCCCGGCAGTGGCTGGAGCCCTGAGCCCTTTAAATCACCACCCGAGTCCCAGGGCTCCCGGCAGCTACCGTGGGGCTCTGGCAGTGATTTTAAGGGCCCAGGGTTCCCAGCCGCTGCTACAGCAGCCGGAGCCCCGGGCCCTTTAAATTGAGATTTAAAGGGCTTGCGGATTTAAAGGCCACGCCTCTTCTGGTTGAGGCCCTGACCCCTGTTCACGACTCCAGCATACCAGTAAATCCTTTAAGTTACTTTCACCCCTGGTTGCCATGGACCTAAGCCCTGCAGTGATGTATGCACTATTAACGCTTCTCTTCAGCATGGCATTGCTAGAAATCTAGAAACTCAGACCATTCTCTGCCTCACCCCCACTGTGAGAGTGTACTCCTTCTCTTTCCTAGCCCAAAACTCATACTCAGCTGTGATATCAACTAACATTCTGATCCTATCTAATCATGTACCTGTTCTTGTAGGCTTACTGTATATTTCAGTACATGGCTAAGCCTAGACTTTCCACTTCCTTCCTACCTAACACTGGATCTCTCAAAGGGCTTGTCTACACTGGTGCTTTACAGCGCTGAAACTTGCTGTGCTCAGGGGGAGTGTTTTTTCACACCCCTGAGCGAGAAAGTTGCAGCACTGTAAAGTACCAGTGTAGACAAGCCCTAGTCTCTTCCTGGAGACCAATGAAGCCACAGCCCCTTCCAGGACATCTTGTGGAAGTCACTTAAGTTCTTTCACAACAAAATAATGTCATTCACATCTAAGAGAATCTGGAACGATTGAAACAATAGGATTTGACCAAATGCCTAAGAGTAGATGAGTAGTGTGTATACCAACCTAACCCCCCGTGTAGACAGCACTATAATTGTGGCAGAGCTTCTCCTGTCAAGAAAGCCACTGCCTCTCGGGGAAGTGGATTAATTACGCTGACAGCTGTGCTAATGTACTGCTGTATGTGAAGAGAAGCCCCTAGCTTACAGCCCCAAGACTCTTTAGCCAATGGACCTAAAAGCTTGTGCACTCTCTCTCTCTCTCTCTCAATCTTTGTTTGCCTCTGCACTTCTATTCTTGTCTATCCTCAGGTTTCTCTGTGTTCCCTCTCACACCCACACACCTGGTCACAATACCCAATCGAACCCTCAGCCCACATAGTGCTAGTCTTTGGGCAGACTCTATTAGGCTTTGTTTTAGGTGTGGTCCCTTAACTGTCTCTTACATCTGTCTTAAATAGAGGACTTGTTCTCACATCTGTTTGAATGAGGTTTTAACTCAACCAATAACAACATTTCACCCGAGCTCATAACAACTTTCTGCTTGCTCCAGGCATTTTGGGAACCTAACATAAAAGCAGGCAGATTGCTTGTTGTCTGCTGCAGCAAACTAGCTCTTCAAATATTTGCCAGCAGGGACCCAAAGGAGAAGTATCACACCTCACAATTTAGCTCATACCCATTTCTTCTGCTTCTGACCCACCATATTTCACTGACACCACTCACTCTACCAAGGACTTCCATAGATTTTTAGTTGCCTCACCTTCCCCAGATACTGCAGTGGCCTCAAGCTCCTTGTGCCTGCCCATCATCCTGGAAGAAGCTTAGGGAGCAATTCAGAGCATGAAGTCCAGGACAACTCTTGGTTTCTCAGTGTGCTTTAATCCATAAGGTTGTTGGTTACTTGCCCTCATTACTGTGCATGTTTACAGGAGGCTTAAGAAGGATGTGTTGTACCTCTCACCCAGCAAGTCACCCTTAGCTTGATACTGCTAGTCTGGCAATAGCCTAGTTTATTCATTTAGTGCCCAATATTCTTTTTTCAATGCTAGCTATGAGATGCTGGCAAAATTATTTATGAAGAGACAAGAACCTTCTCCCGAGTCCCAGCCATTATCCAAAACAACCAAATTGGCTAGAGCTAGAACACTCTTTTTGTTCCCTAAAGGTTTGGACCAGACTCCAAATTCTGCCCTTCAGTGCATCATCTTAATGCAGAGGTCTCTGCCTTCATACACTGGGATTCTGGATAGTTCTTGTCAGGCTACAGGATGGTGATACTTTTTACATAATTTAGCCTACAGTAATCTGCTTTCACCAGCATACAGGCTTGTATGGCATTAAAGTGAGACAGTGAGCATAAATTACCGTAATGTACTAATGGCCTCCTAGCAGGAGGCACAGCCTCTATGGAGTTGATCTTCATGTGGCTTTACTGCACTGTTTGTTACATAACCTTCTGTGAAACTGTATTATATCTAGTTATCTTCTCTTTAGTTATTGGAAGAAAAGATAGGGATAGGGAGGAGAAAACAAGATTCTCTTGTGAAGTACATGATCAGGATGGAATCTGCTATTAAATCTGACTTACTGTGGGCAACTTTACAATAGCTTGAAACTCTTTACACCTTACTTTTCTTTTCTTCCAAGAAAGAAACTGTCTGCTCTTTTAAGACTGCCATCAATTGTGACTACTAATTACAGGTTTGTGTAATTGCCTTTCCTTATGAATAAAGTTATTTGCTTTTAAAGTGCCACTTACATGGTGTGCTTTCTTAATGTTCTACTGACATTCGATATACTGCCATTTGCAAAAAGAATTAGAGCTGTTTGGAGAAGTTACAGGTCTCTAAAGCTGATGTCTACAGGGGCAGAATTGCTAACAGTTACGTAATCGGTAATTATAAAGTTGATGATCGAAAACACTACCATATGAAAGTGGATAAAAAATAGTATTTTGTCCTAGGCATATACTAACAAATAAGCATATACTGTGTTCTGCTTCTTATTTAAATAATATGAACACTTAATGGATGGTCAAAACCAAACTACATTTCACTAAATTTGTTCATAGTGTCTTCTCTGAACCAGCATTATATTCAGTCATTTTTTTCACGTCTATGCTAGAAACAAACATCCTTAAAGACAAGCGACCTTAAGACATGCTGTTAAAAATTAACTCAGGTAACTGTATGCATGGGCAACTTGGAATGATTTACAGGGCTTTATCATATAATCAAGTGGAAGAGAATAAAATTTCCAAATAACTCAACTCAAGTACAAGTTAAATAAGTCTGACACAGCAACAGCTGTTAGTGCTGTTTTTAGTTTATAAACAACTAGTAAACAGACAGAAATATCTGCAGGAAAAGAAACTTTTAAGCTACTCATGGAGCATAACTCTTATACTGGTAAATGAAAATAATCACAATTCAAATCAGATAGTAAGACTGTGTTTATCTAATGGGGGAAGAGAGAATACCATCAGACCTGTGAACAATCAAAATGTACCAATATAGCTCAAATTTTGCATATTGAAAACTGTTACAAGCTTAACTACCACCCTGCATTTAAAACAAGTTAATCAAAAACTCTCACCTAAGACAAAGGGTATGTGAGCCCACACAGAAACTTGTAGAATAAATTAACTAAAAATTAGTGTCAATTCTGCTCCCATTTAACCTTTCTTGAAATCCCCATCCTCGTGAAAGGCAGCATAGGTAGAGCAATGGATTAGGACTCAAAAGAACAGTACTGTATTCCTAGCTGTCCCACTGATTTGCTGTGAGACCTTAAAATCACTTAATTGCCCTGTGCCTCAATTGCCTCCTCTGTAAAATGGGGATAATAAAACTTAGCTCTTTTTGTAAAGTGATATGAGACTTAGCGACAAAAAGTGCTATAGAAGTGGCAGGTGGTGTTCTGTGCTGTTCTTTTGGAAAGATAAAATTGATGTTGTAGCCTGACAATGCTTTTGTCTATGCTTTTTTGCTTAAAAATTGACTTAAGGAAATACTGACTGGTACATTAAACCAACAAAAAATAAAATGAATTCTAAAAGTGACTCTGAGTGAAATAGAAAAATGTGCACTAGTGTAGCGAGGCGGTGTGGTGCCCCACCACCCCGCAGAGGGAAGAACCTCCCCAGACACCAAAATGGGTGGAGCCAGTGGATCCTGTGCCCACCCCCCAGAGGTCAAGGCGCAGAACAGGAATTATAAAAGCCCAACCCCAGAGCTTACTTGGGCTGCTGCCGCCAGAGAGGCCAGATACCTGTGGCCTGATTCCAGCTTGGGAGACCCCGGCAATCCGCGGCTGACCCGAAGACTGGCCGACCCGGCCAATGCCGACCCGGCCACGGAGGAGCTGCCAAGCCTACCCGTTGCCAGCTACCCAGAGGAGCTGCCGAGCCTACCCCTTGCCAGCTACCTGGAGGAACCCATGGTGCTGGAACCTTCCGAGGATGCCACCCTGACCCAGGTACCCTACAAGGGGGAGTCCGGAAGTAGCCTGGGGACAGCCGACCTTAGTCTGGCTACAGCACTGCCAGAACCAATGTCAGTGTGTTGCGGCCAGGATCCCCACTGACGCAGCAGCGGGTCTTCTCCCACTGCTATGGCCCCAGGCTGGGACACAGTGGAGTGGGAGGGCCTGTGTCCTCACGGGTGGCAGTGTCCCCCTCTCCCTGGTCGCTCAAAGCCAGGGCCCGGGCTTATATCGAACTATTTGCTTAGTCCCTGCCTGAGGGCCTGAGCTTCTGGCTGTTTGTTTGGTGCCCTGCCCTGACCCAGGGCCCGGGCTTATATTGAACTATTTGCTCAGTCTGTCTGAGGGCCTGAGCCTGTGACGATTTGTTTGCTGCCTGCCCTGACCCAGGGCCTGGGCTTAAATTGTAATCTTGCGGGGCCCTGCCTGAAGGTCTGGGCCACAGACTGGGTATTCCCCAACCCAGCAGAGAGGGTATAGCAAGGCGATGTGGTGCCCCACCACTCTGCAGAGGGACAAGCCCCGGCCGAGTCCCCTTTCAACTAGCCACAGTACTTCATTCATATTGCAGAAGGAAAAACTGAAGTACATTTCCTGAACATGTGGACAACTAATCATAGGAAGAAAGGTCTTGACTTTTTGTAACCATCATTTTAAACATAATGTTTCTGTCTTAGGAAGTTAGTCTGTGGATTCCACATCCATATTTGGAAAACATCATAGGGGGTCCAGGATGGGATTGACAAAGTGATATGGGGCCAAACTTTTCTTTTCCAGTCATTATTTCAAATCTACTAGGGAAAAGATCCATATTACAAAAGCATCCACTACAACTGTTGCTAAGCAAAGAGGGCCAGGATTGTGTGGACCTGGAAACTAGAGTTGCTTTTAGGCATATGCTATTTTGGGGTAGTTTCCCATGTTATTGCCCATATATTACTGGTACCGTTGTATTAATACCTAGAGAATTTCAGTCTGTCTCTCTAGCCCAATTCATGAACTCTACATTTACTTTGTTATAACAATGTCAGCTTTGAGATTGAGATAAGAAAATAATAGGTGGAGTGGCAAAACATTTCAGTCCTTTTATGGGAGAGCGTGAACACATGGGAGGAACAGGATTCTTACAATCAATAGGCATCATATGGCAAGTGCCACAGCAACTTACCTTGAATATCAGAAAACTTGGGAGTTTGATTTATTATAAAATGACATTGATTATTGTCACCTTGCCTTTCTTCTGAACATTTGCAGTGAGGGTGGCAGAAAGTGTGTATTGCCTCCGTTCCCATCTGAAAAAGCACTACTTCATTATATGTCTTTCTTTGATTGAGGCTGTAGGCTTTTGTCTAATGAAAATGTATGTATACCTTTTCAAAACTAAAATGCAAACTTTCCTGATTTGTTAAACCAATGTGACTCTACCAGAAGGATTATAATCATTCTTGACACTTACTGTGTTCAGAATATTGTACCAATATCCACTAATCTCTACAACCTATATGATAAGTGACTAGCATTATCCCTGTTTGGGAATGGGAAAACTACTGAGGCACAGAGAGAATGAGTGATAGTCTCAAAAATGCATAATGTGTTGGATTCAATCAGAGCTGGGATTATGCCAGTCCTGTGATCAGATCCCTTTGGCTTATATGCATGATGACATAAAAGTACAGCTGGGATTTTCAAAAGTTCCTAAGGGAATTAGGCACACAACTAGCATTCATATCCCACTGAATTAGAATGCTAACTCCATTAGGCTCCTTTGAAAATCCCAGCCAATGTTCATAAGAACATTTCAGCTACAAGGCTTTCAGGAAATCTTCTTTAGGCATTTCTCATGACAAAGGCCTTTAGACTGAAAAATCCTTGCAGCATAAATTTAAGAAAAATCCCTTTTATGCAACCAGGACTCTAACTTAACATAATTGTTTACTTCAGCTACTTCACAGGGTTCTTCTAGTAACTAGGACAGGGGGATGAAGACTTGCAGTGAGAGACTCAGAGCATTTGTACCTACATTTCACATATTCCAGGAGTGGAGTTTCATATAAATCTTTATATTCTTAAACTGCCCTTGAGTTGCAGGGATATATGCTACTAATTGAAGTGTTGTATGCATATTGGTTCTGACATTAATGCATTGAAAGCAGTACACTGCACTACTTTTAGTGACTGCCACAGTACAGTGCAGAACATTGGCCTTCTGCTGAATTACAAAGCAATTTTGGGGGGAGCTTTTGCTGTAACTCAAACTAACTAAGCCAAACTATGTCAAATTTGGCAACAAAGAGTGATTCAACCTAAAAGATTACATTTTTCCAAAGTTATGAGTGACTGAAAAGAGAGGCTTTGCCTCTGATTCAGCAAAGCACTTAAACATATGCTTAAATCCATCCCTATTCAGCAACGTTGTTAATTACATGCTTAACTTGAAATAATTGCTTAAGTCCCATGGACCTCAACACCATTGTAGTTAAAAGTGCATGCAAGTGCTTTGCTGAGTGAGAACCTTTGTGCAGAAATGCCTCCTTTACTGCATGTCACTATTCAGTCTTGATGTCCTAGCTGTCACTTTTTAAAATAGTATTCTCAGTCTGGATGTTTTCACAGGAGTTATAAAACTTCCTAAGCACTACACAGTATATTGACGGCAACTGACAAGTAGAAAACACCAGTTCTTTACCATATCTAATATTTTTGGATTAGATTTGTATATCAAAGTTTTATGTCCTGTCTTTCATAAACCACTCTTTCATCCCAAAGACCCTTTCTTTTTATGTAGAGTCTTAAATCATTTTGTTCTCTGTCACAGGAGCTGGCCCCAGCAAGGCATTAGGCATCCAGCCCACCTGGGACAGGGCTAGTTAAGGAGAATGAGCCAACCCAGATCCAAAGTGGATAGTTAATTCAATAGGTAAGATACACCTCGGCCTAATGTGTAGGCTCAGTTAAGGAGAATGAGCCATCACAGGAAGGCTGGGTGCCTGATGCCCACTGGGGCCAGCCTTATGACATCCTCCAATGAATAGTGACAGCCTTGGGGTGGACCACTCTTGTTTCACAGTGCAAGTAATACTGCCTATAGGTTAGGACAGGAAATGAAGAATATTTATTCAAATTAAACTGCTGGTTGAACTGAGACTAAAATACAGATAAGCACAAGGGTTAACTCCCTAATCTTGCAAAAGTGGCATGGTATCTTTAATCACAGATGGTCAGGTCCCCTCCATGACATGACTGTAACCGAGCAAGCTGACCCTTAAAGAGAGAGGTGCTGCCTTCCCCCATAACTAGAAGCATGGGCCCTACTAAAACCTGACCACAGGGTCAAGTGACTGAATATGGATTGAGTGATGACAGGGTTACAAGACTCCTTCAGTAAGATCACCAGAAGCAGTACATGCTTGGGAATCTCTCAAGAGTAACTAAGGAAGAAGCCTGGAAAGAAGACCTGAAGAACAGCAGTGGCTATTTCTTTTCTCAAGAAAGAGGTTGAAAGGGTTTAGAACCTGGAAAGAGGCCTAAGAAAATGCCTGGTAAAAATCCCTTTAGGAAGGGGTGGTGTCTAGGTTAGAAATCTACAGGTTTGTAGTAGAAGCCGGGTAACCAAGGACTATATCTAAGCTCTGATGCCAAGGAGAATTAAAAGCTTGCATTTGGGAAAAGGACTGTCTGGCCTAGCACGCTTGCAGTGGTGTGGCCTGGTATATACAGCTGCTCTTTGTCCTAGAAGCCCTGGGGAGGGTCCTAGGAAATCCACACTTTCCTCTGCCACAAAGTGAAAGGGCTCAGCTCAAGAGCGTGTGCGGGATTTTTAGTCTGGTTTGAACTCTCATTTATCCCCAGAGGGGAATGCTTTTGATGTAGCTAGAGGGTGAAATCAAGCAAAGCATTTAACTGGCCTGAGGGAGACTGTGTACCGCAAGGGAAAACTGAGGTAGAGAAGGGGAGACTGAGGCATGGCAACTGAAAAGAGTTGGAGTGAGATGACCTTGTAACAAGGTCTCCTCAAATATTAGCCAGCAGCCATTTGAGCATCATAATTGATGTGAAAGAGGCAATGTAACAACCCCTTTTCATGTCATAGACAAGACAGAAATCAATCAGTCCTGTTTAAAAGTTTCCAATAGCTGCAATGGGAGTCTCTTACCTTGTCCTCACATACTGGAGGAGTGATCCCGGCATGCAGAAAACATCTATTCAATCTACTGGTCTGCCTATTTGAAACAGTTGCTGAACTGCCTACACCAGACAGTCCTTTTTGCCATTGTCCTAGTCCTCTTATCTGGACAAAGGGAATCATTGCTAATGGGTCTCCTATCCATGTATTATTTGAGAAATAAGTGGGAACAAATCTAAATGTGCCAGATCAACATGAGTGATTTCCTGAGTGGTATCTTTAGTTTGCTGTTCATGAAACTAGCCAGGGATGGTTTCATTTCAAAGAAGACAGCTGTCTTGACTGACTCAGATTGTTACTCTTAACCCACGCACAATGATTCTTTAGCTCTTTTCTATCATGTGTCTTACAGCTGCAACCATGAGATTTCATGCATGCCTGCAAAGAGTGAGGTACCTCCAGCTATAATTTAAATCTGGTCACAAGTAATATAGTCTGTTGCTACACCATGTGATATTTTCATCACTTCTGAAAGTAGTAGCTCTAGAATATTATGTAACAATCTTAAGGTTACATATGTAGTTATGTCATTTATCTGTGTACTGGATTTACATTCTAGGAACTGCTGTTTATAGGGGCAGCTATTACTTTGTGGGACAGTTGATGCAAAATCTTTCAGAGGAGGCACGCTTTTCCAGTTGCTGCATCTGTAAAATGCAGCTAATGCTCATTTCCAGAGGGTTTTTTGAGACTTAGTTTAGTAATGATTATAAAGCACTTTGAGATCCTAGGATGGAAGGACTGTAGAAAGGCAAAGAATTGTAACACAGAAGTGCTACTATACTGGAAATGCTTTTTCACTCTCTTGCTCCTTCTGCTTTTCTGTACTTTCATTTTCAGTAGATGATTTTCAACTGCAGTGTAGAAAATCCAGCAGTTCTTGCATACAACCAACACTCCTGTGCTCTGCTTTTTCACGTCTACCTATCTCTGATACACATAGTATGTAACATCCTATTCTCTACTCTTGATTGGGATATCAATGGCTTGCTGACATTGAGTCAGATGCCCATGGCTGCTTACAGTTTCAGTGTGCACTAATGTTTGACAGGCAGAGGTTTCCATTTCACAACTAATCACACAAGATGACTGCATCCGTGTATTGCACAAAGGTCCAATTTCAAGTTGGCAGACGGAATGACAGTACTAGTAAATTCAGCTCCATCTCCAGTGCCTGTAATTTTGTCATGAACCACCACATTTCCCAGGAGACATTTGTCAGGATTAACTTTTACATTGAGTTGGAGGCACCAATGGACCCCCTCTTCAGGGATTCTTATATCCTCTGCAACTGTGGAAGAGGATGCTGTTAAATTACGGAATCTGTGCTTCGCTTGGTCTTGGGGTTTCTTAGCCTTACAAAACTGGAATATCTTGTCTAGAGAAGCAGTGACTGTTTGTGTATTTGAACATAAAAGTAGACTAGGGTTTAGTGCAGTAATATGTCTTCAGCTGTGCTGCTGATATTGTCAAAAATTGGCCCCCAAGTATGTCTGAAGACACCAAAAAGAGAAGGTAGGTGAGGTACTATTTTTTTTATTGGACCAACTTCTCTTGATGAAAGAACAAGTTTTTGAGATCCCTGTGAAAGCTTGTCTGTTTTAGCAACAGAAGTTGGTTCAATAAAAGATATTACTTCACACACTTTGCCTCTCTAATATCCTGGGACCAACATGGCTACAACACTGCAAACAAGAAATGAAGAGATCAAATGCAGTTAAGCTCTCCTCTTATGAGAGCTTTTTTAGATGAAAATAAAAGTCCAGCTATGCCTTCCCTGGGAATAAGTGTCTGCCTGTGTTACCCATTTCTGAGTATGTGTTAAAGGTGTAGTTCTCCTCCCCCCCAGCCCCTGGCCATGCCAGTCCACAGAGAATGAGTTAATATAGCCCCCACCTACAGAGTTTTAGCTCAAGATGTAGCAGCTCATGCTTTTAGCTTTGGATGTCCCTAGCTCATTGCCCAGTTTGTCTGCCAAGATGGTGTCCATCACACCTGTCCTGCCTTTATTTGATAAGAGGCAAAGCTACAGGGAAGCTTCCACCTTCATCTGGCTACAGACTGCTGGCATGCTGAGCTCTTTCTGAAAATCTGACAACTTAATTTGGTATCTGAATAGGAGCTGCACTCCTTAGAAAACCTGGCCTATGTTTTCCCAGAATAACTTCAGAAAGTTGGTGGTAGAGCCAGGAATGAAGTCCAGATCTTCTGACTCCAGTTACATGCTCTCCCCACTAGATCATATCTCACCCCTTTGGTGGGGTTGGAGGAAATCAGTTACAGGGCAGTGGCTGGGAGAAGTTATTATTTTCTAGCTTGTATTTTTTGTGGGGAAAGAAGCATTTCGTTCTCATTTAATGAGTTGACTGGCCAAGCAAACTGCATCATAAAAGCTTTCAGAGTAACAGCCGTGTTAGTCTGTATTCGCAAAAAGAAAAGGAGTACTTGTGGCACCTTAGAGACTAACCAATTTATCTGAGCATAAGCTTTCGTGAGCTACAGCTCACTTCATCGGATGCATACTGTGGAAAGTGTAGAAGATCTTTTTATACACACAAAGCATGAAAAAATACCTCCCCCCACCCCACTCTCCTGCTGGTAAGAGCTTATCTAAAGTGATCACTCTCCTTACAATGTGTATGATAATCAAGGTAGGCCATTTCCAGTACAAATCCAGGGTTTAACAAGAACATCTGGGGGGGGGGGTAGGAAAAAACAAGGGGAAATAGGTTACCTTGCATAATGACTTAGCCCCTCCCAGTCTCTATTCAAGCCTAAGTTAATTGTATCCAATTTGCAAATGAATTTCAATTCAGCAGTCTCTCGCTGGAGTCTGGATTTGAAGTTTTTCTGTTGTAATATTGCAACTTTCATGTCTTTAATCGCATGACCAGAGAGATTGAAGTGTTCTCCGACTGGTTTATGAATGTTATAATTCTTGACATCTGATTTGTGTCCATTTATTCTTTTACGTAGAGACTGTCCAGTTTGACCAATGTACATGGCAGAGGGGCATTGCTGGCACATGATGGCATATATCACATTGGTGGATGTGCAGGTGAACGAGCCTCTGATAGTGTGGCTGATGTTATTAGGCCCTGTGATGGTGTCCCCTGAATAGATATGGGCACAGTTGGCAACGGGCTTTGTTGCAAGGATAGGTTCCTGGGTTAGTGGTTCTGTTGTGTGGTATGTGGTTGCTGGTGAGTATTTGCTTCAGGTTGGGGGGCTGTCTGTAGGCAAGGACTGGCCTGTCTCCCAAGATTTGTGAGAGTGTTGGGTCATCCTTCAGGATAGGTTGTAGATCCTTAATAATGCGTTGGAGGGGTTTTAGTTGGGGGCTGAAGGTGACGGCTAGTGGCGTTCCTTGCAACAAAGCCCGTTGCCAACTGTGCCCACATATCTATTCAGGGGACACCATCACAGGGCCTAATAACATCAGCCACACTATCAGAGGCTTGTTCACCTGCACATCCACCAATGTGATATATGCCATCATGTGCCAGCAATGCCCCTCTGCCATGTACATTGGTCAAACTGGACAGTCTCTACGTAAAAGAATAAATGGACACAAATCAGATATCAAGAATTATAAGCTCACAAAAGCTTATGCTCAAATAAATTGGTTAGTCTCTAAGGTGCCACAAGTCCTCCTTTTCTTTTTGCATCATAAAAGTAACAAGCAATCTTATGTGGCTCTCTGCTAAAGTTTATCATGTCTTGATTCACACATCAGTTTTGACAGCTGAGGCTAATGCATTGTGACCTATATGTCCATAGGATAGCAAATTATGTAGCTTGTTGCTGGTAAAAGCATCTACATTTTAATCCTAAATGGAGACTAAATATACTGAAGACTCCACTTACTGCATAGCTGTTTGTGGAATTCCACTTTCCACTCAGTAGGTGGATACTAAAACTACTTGACCTCTTCAACTGCCTCAAGCTCCAGGTGCAATGCTTGCTGTGGGAGATGGCATTCACAGGTAAAACTGGATATCAAAAAATGGTTTTCAAGAAGTACGAATTAATTTTTAAGCTGCAGCACACAGTGTAGTAAATATGTTCAGACACATGTTTGATTAACATATCCATTACTAATACATTATTCACTTTCAATATTTAAGATAGCAGCCCTTGTATGTACTTCAGCATGCAATTAAACAAAGTAATACATGTCCTCCACTACATCTGTTGCCTCCAGCCTTAAAAGCTAAGGGCCAGATCCTTCTTCCAGTGAAGTCCATGTCAAGGATCTCATTGACTTTGATGTAAGCGGAATTAGGCCCTCACTATTTGTCCTCTTCATGGAGGCCTCTTCATTGGATTACCTCTCATCCCTATTCAAAAGAATTTTGGATTGAGGGCTCAATCTGATGACATGCTGAGCATTCTTAGCTCACATTTATTTAGGGGTGAGGTTGCTCTTCCCATCATAGAGACCCTTAACCATTTTAATAGTAATGCTGTTATCCTGGGAGCTGCAGGAAGGTCCGCATATTACTGGACATAACCACAAAGTATTTATGGGAGGTAGGCACTGTCAGTCCTTGGATAGGTACAGAAGCTTCTGCGTGCCATGTGCCAGCATAGATGAACAGCACTGTGATTCAGGAACAGTTTCAAAAACTTTCTGAATGCATCTGTAAACTGATGGAGTGAGTATGAAAAATAAAACAGCTGTAAGTGTTCTTCAGTAGGACCAAGTCTCTACCAGCCTAAAACAAAACAAGTTCCTACGAACCCGGGAGGCTTACACAGACTACAGAACCTGGGTGTAGATGCCTGCCCTCAAAGACATTCTCTTTCCAACTTCACAGTAGGTATTCTTAAAGCTCATGATTGGGGGAAAAAGTGTGGGGGAGAGGGAAGGGAAAGAGTTAACTTTTGCTCCTTGCACCCTATACTAGCTAAGGAGGATGTGAAATCTTCCATAGAAATAGAAACAGAACCAGTGTAAGATTGGGAGAAGAATACTAAAGCTAAGCATCACTAAACCAGAAATAGAACTACTGTCCCCATTCAATAATTATCATTTTTTATTAAATCTACAGCCTAATTAAGTGGCTATACTAACACTTCAGTGTGTATTACTTTATCCTGTGAATGGATAAAGGCTTGGTTGTGCTGTTAATCCAATAATGTTCTTGGAAGCCGTATGCGCAAATTGATTGATTTAGGAATTAGAGGTGAAAAGCAGAATTGTGCACCACTTGGCAGAGCTGCATAATTTAATCTTTTCTCTCAGGCTTTTACTTCACTGACAAAGGTGTTTGTTTGTTTTTTGTCGTTGTACCATGGGATAACTAAAGTGCATTAGCTGCCCCACTGTAAAATCCTGATTGGAAACTAAGCACCTGTAGTTTTTACTGCAAGGTGAGATCAGCTACAGGCAGGAGATATAGCGTTGACTTGACCCCTAGCTACCTCACAGTAAAATCTACAAATGCCTTGTCTCCACTAGGATTTTGCAGGGGGATAGCTGATGTACATTAGTTATCCTCCTATTAAAAAACACACAACTTTTTTTTCGTGAAAACATAACCTTAGATATTTTAGAAACTACTGTAGTTTTTTATTTGCATAATGCCAGAGCACTCTCCTAAACCTTTATTTACTTTGAGTGATTTGACACTGTCAGAAGGATTTCTCACAATTTTTTTTTTACTGAGTATGACCATGAAACTCCATTTCTTTTGGAGTTTGCTCACCAACATCAAATGGGCAGTGTAAAGCAAGTTTGTTTGTTTTTCAATGCAGCTGTGCAAATTGACTGGGTTCTAGACTTGCAGCTCTCCAGCTATTTCAGTATTCTGTGTCTGCAAAGCAGAAATTAGTGTTTCAAATGGAATTTGATCTAATGGTTAAAACGGGATTGAGAGCTAGGACTTCCATATTCTGTTTTCAGCTCTGCCAGTGAGTTTTGACCTTGGGAAATTCATCTAACTTATCTGTGCCTCATTTTCAACCATATGTAAAATAATTCCTTACCTCATAGGGATGTGATATCACAAGATGAAAAATGCTGTATAAATACAAAGTACAGTAGAAAGTTTTAATAGTCACTAAAAGACCTATTGTGAAATACTGAGAAAAATAGTACAGCTATGCTTACACTTCACAAAACACTAGTAAATAACCTGCAGTTTGTTTTGTGAAAGTAATGAGCACCCTGCTCTTAAAACCTTACTGAAAAGTAGGAAGAGGTTGTCACTATTCTGTAGGCAAATTATGAATTATGCAGATTGCAATCTTACTTATTCCTAGTTCACTAATATATTGTACTTTTACCCATTTGCTAAATCTTTCAGCAGGAACTCTTCATAGCTCGATCCTAATTTTTTCAAAATTAAATGTCACCTATAAACTGCTTCCAGATTATATTTTTGAACGGTGTCTGCTGGATTAAAATAACTGTGGCTCTTGCTGTTGAGATTGATTTAGCAACTAGAGTGTCAAGCACTTAGAACAACTTTGTAATAATACACATACCTTCCCAGGCACAGCAATAGTACTTTCCCCATGAGATCTGCTTGGCAACATGCCTCATACAATGTTTCACACACTATATTGAAGGGGTATAGGTATAGCAACCTGTAGGTGATGCAGAACAAACAGAAAAGTTTGTATTAATAGCCTCTTCAAACAAAAGCGTCCTAAGGTCCACAGACAGTAAATTAACAGTTGGTGCAAAAGACTGCAAGAATCAATACAAGATGTAAAACATGAATACAATTAAATGCCAGTCACTGTAGTGAGGCATTGATTATCTTGTCAAACTATATTAATTTCTGAGGAACATCCACTGCTGACTTGTGGAGTGTCCAAATTTTGTTGTGTACTTTAGCTTTCAAAAGTACTTCTGTATTTTCTTCACTTGTGTATCCCTATTTACTTTGTAACTGCCTCACACAAAAATTTCATAAAGCATAACTGGGACAATGTCCGTGTACTTTCTTTACTATCACATTCACTCATTAGTAATAACACATCTAGAACTGCTGTGTGCAAAGTGTTAGGATCAATCAGTCTAATTTTCTCACCCATAGATTTTTCTGCATGTCTTTGTCTACACTACCCGCTGGATTGGCGGGCAGCAATTGATCCAGTGGGGATTGATTTATCACATCTAGGCTAGATGCAATAAATCGATCCCCAAGCGCTCTCCCATCAACTCGTGTACTCCAGCACCGTGAGAGGTGCAGGCGGTGTAGACGGGGGAGCAGCAGCAGTCGACTCACCACAGTGGAAACACCACGGTAAGTCGATCTAAGTACGTCTACTTCAGGTATGTTATTCACGTAGCTGAAGTTTCATAACTTAGATAGATTTCCCACCCCCCTAGTGTAGACTAGGGCTTAGATCTCGTCTCCACTGCTTAGCATCATTCAACTGTAATGAAAGACAAATTGAAATAGAGAGAGGGGAATTCCCTCAGGCACACAGCAGTCTGCCTGTCAGGTTGACCTTACTACATGGGCTGTGATTAAGATGTATTTGCCTCCTAGGAGTATGACCACTTCTGCCTCTTGTTAGACGATTGAAGATACTGCATCTTTTTTGTTGACTTATGGATCTATTTAATATACACAACTGAAATATATATTCTGCCTTTGTCAAGGCAGGGAAGTCAGGAAAAACAAGACTGAGAGCAAGCTGACTAGTGGCCATGAGGCAAGTATTGAACAGTCCTCTTCAGTTTTATTAAATACGTTCATATTCATGCCTAACCAAAACACTTGGAATGCCTTTCAGCTGTAGATCTCAAAGTGTTCATAAAGAAAGATGAAAATTGTCCATATTTTATGGATGAGGAAACTGAAACAATTTACTAATGTCATGGAGCAGGTTGGAAGCACAGCCATGGCTAGAAACCATGTCACAAAAATAATGGTGGCCAGCCAACTGTTAATCTGTGTGGAATTACCATAAAACTATGCACTGCTCTTAATTCTGCATGCACCCTTTTGTGCATGAAATTGCACACTTTAAACCTTCTGGGCTGATTCTACTTCAGTAGCCTCTTCATGACAAAAACTGTCTTGATTAAAATCACTGCTTACTACCATAGCATAAATAATAACTGAGTAATAGGGAAACCAGGACCAATGTTCATGAACTAGCTTAATTCAATATAAAGATGAATACTTATACAGAATAGAATAGTACAAGAGTGTTAGATTTGAAAAAAATGTTTGTCAGTAAGAAACTTAGTGGGTAGGGTACTATAGGAGGAATTATTAAAATCTATTTGTGTGGAAAAATAAGATGTAGAATGGTGAGAGAACTGAAACATTACTTCCTCCAAAGGAGGAAAAAAGAAGAGAGGGGGAAAAAAACCATGAAGCAGTTAGTTAGTTAATAAGGTTCCATGAAGAACCACAAAACAATTTGAGAGTAAATAACACCATGCAATTAAATTGGAATGGGGGAGAGAAATAAAAGTTTTCAGACAGATGATGGCAGTAAACATGTGTAGTGATTTAGTGCTGAAGAGTTGAAAGGAATAAGATGGACTTTAAGATGACTATCAAATGGAAAATATTACTAGAACAAGAAAGTAGCTCTAATAATACATGGTGAGGGGAATGAAGAATAACTAAATTGATGAGGTGGGAATGTCACTTCATTATTTCTTAATAAAAAGAAAGAGGGAGAATTGGGAGGTAATGAAGACCTTGTAAAAATAGCTATTGATAAAATCCAGATATAGAGACACTGGGAAAAATTTGAAAATACATTGGGAGGTCTGGATGGCATGTGTCTGATCACATTAAGAGAATATCAACCTGATAAAAGTAATTTAAAAAATAAAAACAAAAAAAAAAACAACGAAGAGCTATTGAGATGCCAGAGGACTGTGGGGGGGCACAGAGGAAGCAAATCCTACCACTCAACAGAAAAGGAAACCGTGATCTTGCCAACTAACATCCAGCAGAATATTAAAATAATCCTTAAATTCTGGAGGATTAGAGCCATAAGCAATAAACAGCCCAGAGTTTTGTAAAGTAAATATACCAAATAAGGTTGGTATCTTTTTTGATGCTACTGGAAAATTAGGAAAAGATCGTATATTATCTGTAAGTCAAATTAATTTTAGAAACAAACCTAAGACACTGTTTCCCAAAACTTGTGAAATTGATTTGATTTTTTTTTCCTCTGAGAGGAATAGTCTGCACAATATATGTAATAAAGTATTTTTTAAAATGTAGGTGTTGCAGGAGTGATACATAAAACAGGACATGTTTATGCTGCTTAGTGAAAGAAGGCTGAGGTAGAGGCAAGCTCTAACACCATTTGATTACTCTGTGATAAGTCAGTTTCTGGTAGTAAATTTAGTCCTAATGTTTTGTGATAAATGAAGGGGGGGGTAGCTCCCTTTTATGGACCCCCAGCCAGTTAGCTATAAAATTCCTCTTAGTAGCTGTTCTCTACTTGCTTTACCTGTAAAGGGTTAAAAAATCCACAGGTAAAAGGAAAGGAGTGGGCACCTGACCAAAAGAGCCAATGGGAAAGCTAGAACTTTTAAAATTAGGGAAAAAACTTCCCTTTGTCTGGGCTGTTGTCATACTCCAGGAAAGAGGGGAACAGGGAGCAGTTATACTGTGAGAAGCTGAAGGCCAGATATGAAAATCATCAGATCATATCTAGAACTACTTATTTAACAATCCAGATATGTAAGTAGATAAGGAATGTTTGGAAAGACGCGATTAGGTTTATTTCTGTTTATTTCTTATTGACTTGTGGACTCCTATGTGCTAACCCCAAATGCTTTTTTGCTTTGCTTGTAACATTTAAGATGGACCTCAAGAAGGTTACTCTTGATGCTTAATTTTTGTAAATGGGTTTTTTAAATCTAGCAAAAGCCTAAGTTCCAGATGTATTTTCTTTCTTTTTGTTTTTAATAAAATTTACCTTTTTTAAGAACAGGTTTGGATTTTTGGTGTCCCAAGAGGTTTGTGCATATATTGTTTAAATTAGCTTGGGGCAACCGCTAATTTCCTTTGTTTTCTTTCTCCGCTCTTCCTCAGAGGTGGGGTGAAAGGGCTTGAGGGTACCCCACAGAAAGGAATTCCCAAGTGTGACTTTCTGGGTTCTCAAAGGGGGGATTTTTTTGCATTTGGATGGTGGCAGCATCTACCCATCCAAGATCAGAGAGAAGCTGTAACCTTGGGAGTTGATACAAGTCTGGAGTGGCCAGTATTAATTTTTAGAATCCTTGCAGGCCCCCATCTTCTGCACTCAAAGTGCCAGAGTGTGGAATCAGCCTTGACATGCTTAAAGGACCACATTCATTCCTGGATTACTCCACTGAAACAATTGTCGAGGTACTGAAACCAGGGGGGAAAATGGCCAAAGAATGAGGCTTGTAAAATAAGGAGTGTATATTCCTGGGGAAAAACAGAAGAGATACTATTAACTTATATTACTGCTACTTAAAGACTGTACCATTGATAATAAACAATGCTACCAGAAGAATCTAACTGCAGCACAGAAGAGATCAGATATTCCAGAAATGCAGTGTGATTTGGATTCAATTGAGCCAATGTCTGTTTGACTTCCAGTTTCTTCTTGAGGTCACACGTTGTTTTGGGATGGGGTGTTGCCAACTCAGAGCTTAGTAAAAAGCACTGTGTGCTAATTTATGCAATATATGAGTTGCCATTATTCAGATGACTGACATAGGAGTGATTAGGGGAAACTTTATAAATTCACTTTGATAGTCATGTAGATTGGATGGTTTCATAAATATATGTTACAGATGAAAGGCACTAGGTCACTAATTGAAATCTGAACCAGATTGGGAACTGGTAGGACCATGACTTGGGTGGTCTCCTACTAGTTCCTCATGAACAGATAGGTATATTGGAAACAATATGACTCTTGGCTTCCTTTTTGGCAGGTTCAGCTGCCCTGGGTGTTGGCCACAGTGATCAGAAGCATGTGGTATTACAGCTGTTTAACTGGAGGTGACATAGTGCATTTAAAGTGGAAATATTGATTAAATTGTTAACAAGAGCCTATGAATGTGGTGCAAAGAAATAGCCATACAGTGAACTAACCAAGCATGCTTTTGTAAGAATAATGGAGGCTTTTCATCAAGCATCTAAGGAGAAAGAAGCCAGGTAACTGTCTTTCTTGATAAACTGTTCAGTAAAGCAGAATAGATTTTGCTCAACTAGTGCAAACTACACAGAATTGATTGATTCCTTGCCTCAGGCTCACTACAAACTTTATTTGCATTAGTAAACTACCATTTTCTGAATGCTACCATTTTTCAGGCCCTGACAAAAGCTCCACAGTAGCCTCCTTTTTACCTCAGATAGAAAGCAACTCTGGTTTTCATAGATAGGTATTTTTGAATTTAAAGAAAAAGATCCTAAATTACTTTGTTTCGGTATATGCACCAATAAGAGAAACATCACCCAAATTTTTTTTGACTAGCCCAATAATGATGCATAGCTAATTTCAAGGTTAATGAGTAACTCAAGCAAAAGATAATTGTGTATTTTGCACAGAAGCTCATCAGGACTAGAAATATGTGAGCACATATATGATAGGATTTGTATTTGAAGGGGATGAGAAGAAGAATTGTTCAATGTGGCAGAATGGGTATAATATAGTTAAACTGGTGGAAATTTACACTAACTAACCCATGAGCCTTGGAAAGATAGATGAGTCTAGTGGGAAGAAGAAAATATTTTGAAAAATTGGCCAAAATCATTAAATTTTCAACAGATGGTATTGGTTTCTGCTGTTCTTAATGTGGGCCTTTAAGGGATCCTCTTTAAGGGTCCTTCTCCAATCTTGCCTGCCCCTAAATCCCAAATGGTGACAGTAATCAAAAATGCTTTTTGCAGCTTTAGCTGACTGGGAAGCTTTGCACTTTCTTGTTGAATGACCAACTAGCCATGATGGTTCAGACTGCTAATCTACAGGGTCAGTTATTGCAGTGCACTCTCTGGGGATGGGGGTGAATGCCTTCAAGAAGTTTTTAGATCTCTAACACATGGTGACCCAGCAACACAAGCTGATAAAAATGGATGTTACAAACATTCCTCTGGTTTCTGGTCTAAAACTGTGATCCTCTTTGTCAAAGCCCTCTATGATCTGGGACCTGGCTATCTCAGGGACAACTTCTCTGCAGGACAGTGACCTGTTACACTAGCTGTAGTCATCAGGAACAAAGGCACTTACAGCATCAGGACTCACTGAAGTGAGTTCAGTGGCTGGACTTGCAGGGGAATTCCCTTCCAGCAGACTTCTGAATGACTGTGGACCTCAATACATTTAGTGACAGATGTATGAATCATCTCTTTGCAACTGCATTCCTTTTATATCCATCTAATAAGTGCTATGTGTAGACACGCAGTGGGATAAAAGAGAGAGGGAAGCAGAACAAAAAATAAAAGTATATCCCAATGGAATTTAATAGGGTCTGCCTACTTCATATGCTGATATAATTTGTGCATTATAAACATGTGGCTAAATTGATCAAATTGAATATACCGGCCACCCTGTAGATCAGGGGTCTCAAACTCAATTTACATTAGGGCCAGTGCCAGTCCTCAAATCCTCTCAGCGGGCCAATAATGTCGCGGAAGACGGAGTTCAGAAAAGAAACATTTTTTTTTATTTCGAATTTCTTAGAAATGATAAAACTGTCCTACAACTTTATACAATTCTTTGCCTGTGTAGGGGCAAGGTTGCGGAAGATTGGCGAGGAGCTAAGTGATGGACTGAGTACGTGACTGGACGTACGTGGAGGATGCAGGCAGTTTCAATGAACTTTGTCCGACAGACCCTGCCAAAAGAGACTGTAGCATAGCTCAGCATATTTTTGCCTGTAAACCAGTCAGTTTACGTAATAAGCATAAATCATACATTATAAGAGTGTAACCAGCTGTTGACCTCATGTAACCCTGAGATAAGCGCGGAGAATATAGCGCCATAGAGGACTCCTCCCCCTCCCCCCAACGCAGATTGGAGCGTAAGTTCTTCCTTGCTTCCTTCAATAAACCATAGTTTACTATTCTTAGGCCTGAGTGTTCTCCTTTCGCTGGTATCTTCCCCCCCGCCATCCTTCTCTGCCCTTGCGGGCACAGCCTGCCAGAGTTTTTTAGCGTTTGCCAGACCCCTTGCAACGCTTTAGTTCTGTCAGTTTGTTCATGTTTGGCCTCAGTGACCGAGCAGTTGAAACCTTCAGGATTACAGCAAGGTGGGCATCAGATATTTGTGTTTGGTATTTTGACTTGTTTATATTCATTGTGGGAAAAGTGACGCTTTTCAAAAACAAATGATGCTGCCTCCATGGCTGACTCTGCCTGGCAACTAGTGATGGCATCTCTGTCCCTCTCCCCCAGCCAATGGGAGCTGCGTTGGGCGGCGCCTACAGCAGACATTGGGCAGCATGTCGGCATGCGTCTCGCCTCCACAGGCCGCAGTGGGGAGGTTCTCGGGCCGCAGATGGCCCATGGGCCGGGACTTTGAGACTCCTGCTGTAGATTGTGGGAGAAAAGCTTTCACTCTGCTCATCCCAAGAAAGTGCCTAGAAAGGAAAGAAAGTAACTTTGACTTAAAAGGACCACTTCTAAGGGCAAGAGTAATGCATTTTTCATGTTCATTCAATACTTGGTGTGAGGACTGGGATATGGGTGGTCTGAAATGATCATCAGGCCTAGTGGTCAGAACCAGAGTCCAAGCCAGGAGCCAGAGCCAGAATCAGGAATGAGGGATCAAATAAGAGTCAGTTCTGGTACAGAAGCTAGTCACATTGTCTCTCTCTTACTCAGGCAACTTCATGTTTCTTTTGGCTTAAGAAGTAGGGTCTGCCCCACTGGCAGGGCTGGTTATTGTCCCCAGTCAGGGTCCTTATGGGCAGTGCCTCTGAGAGGGGTCAGAGTGCTGCTAACCCCTCACTTCCAGTATTTCTGGGTGGGCTGCCTGGGAACCCATGGGTCTAGGTTTGAAGCCCACAGGCTCTTACACTTGGTCTAGCTAGCATCCAGGATGCCAAATTTATGATGCAGGGACTGTCCTTTAGAAACTAGACTGAGATGACTAGCTCAGAGGGTAATGACTAAAACTTACCATGGACAAATTCAGACTGCATGTTCCATTGTTAAACCCTGAGTCCTCTAGGCGTGGTGGGTTTTTTTGGTTTTTTTTTTTTTACTGGCATAAAAAGCATTATTAAAATTGTCAGGTGGCATAACTCACACTAGTTTTAATTATCTGGTGCACCTGCTCAGCCTAATACTATCAAGTCTTCCTAATTCTAGGTGGTAAAAGCTGGATTTTTCTAACATCTGATGTTGTGCCTGGCACACCTGAGTTTCCTAACCTAGACTGCAAAAGCAGGTGTGAAATACAGTGCTACTTGAGAGAACTACTGGCACAGCATGTTGAGTCAAATGGCTATGTTAAAAGGGAAAACAAAATCATTTGTCTTTCCTGAATAGTTTCCTCTGCAGGGATAAATATTTCTACATTTTTAATAAAATGTTAACACTAGACTGGCACATAACCCTTGGTGAACTAAACAATGTGTGAATGGAATCTGACACAGCAGTCACGATGATCAAAGAAAGCACTAGTGGAAACGGAAGCAGCACAGGATTCTACTTACTGTTCGGGAGATAAGCAATTTATTTTTAGGGGAAATGAATTTAATGATAGGATTTGGCAGATGAGCAAGTCTGATCTATCTACGAAAGGCTAGAAAAAAGCACTGAAGTCAGTAGGACGGAAAGGAAAACAAGACTGCCTTTCTGAAAGACAGATATAGATGATTGCAGCATCTGCAGAAAAAGCAGACTGATATTGGCAGGCCTTTCAGATGCATTCCATGTCCTTTATCTTAACAGAGCTCTGCTCAATTAGCCATGGAGAAAAGTCTCTCCATTTGTCTAAAGTGGAGACAAATGTACTGAGATTCTAGACTAATCTGAATCTCATAAGTAAGCAGCCTTCAGAAACACAGGATTGAAATCGTCCCATCCCTCAAGTTCACTCAATCCGTTGTCAGCTAAGATCAAAATGCTGTCGCAGAAGAGGGCTAGAGCTTATAACTTTCTAAGGGAACATTTACTTGCTGCAAGTTTCTCCCCGCCCCGTAATAATAAATAATATGTCAGAAGGCCCTTTCTAACAATGAGGGAATCCTAACAAAAGTAATTTTTATTTTCAACTTAGCTGAAGGAATCTCAAAGGTCATAGTGAAGCAACTATGACTGAGTGGCTCCAGTCACCAAAGTGTGGATTTTGCATTCTTTTTTGCTGTACTGATGATGGTACAATCTGGAATTAATCTCCTTGTTCTGTTAAACAAATTGTGCCTGTTTTTTCAAATGAAAATATAGGCTAAGAACACACAAGACTTGTCTGTGTTCCCTGATTCTAGTGTAAATAATGCTTTGCAGTAACAACTGTAATTGCACAAAAGGAAAGCACATGATGTCCAAATGTGTACTTTCACTAAAGGAACCAGGAGGTCTGCACTAAATTTCTAATCCTTCATGAGGTTCAAAGTTTCTTTTCATTTTTTGAAAATGGGAGGTCCTTCCCTGCTGCTCAGCAAGTGGTTTACTGCAGATTTTTTGCTTATGAACCATGAGAACAGTTTGTTAGAAGCCACTAAAAATCCAAGAGTTACTGAGCTTTGAGAACATGGGCATATGACGCCCAGTCTCCCACAACAGAGAACCTCATACCCCCAACTTGTGCAGAAAGTCCTTTCTGCAAATAAGGGGGGGGTCTTTCTGCCTTCCCCTGAACTCTGTGGAGGCCTCTCCACTGGTCCAGGGGTCTGTCAAAGGGGAAAAGACATCCCATCAGAGCTTTTCAAAGAAAAGAGGAACTTTTCCAGAGTGCCCGCTGTAGTGACTCTCTCCCTGTAAGGAGACAGGAGCAGCTGGGGGCCACCAAGACCAGAGCTGATGCAGAGGCACATAACTTCTGCAGGGATGGCCTTAGTCCCCTGTGGATCTCAGGAGATCTATGAGATGTCTAAGCTGCTGGATGTAACCATCGGATGAGACGGTCCAGCCCTGAGGAAATATTCATTTTAACAAACGAGGATTAGACATGCTTTGTGAGGACGAAGTAAAAGTGTTGAAGCAACTTTTAAAAAACTAATGAAGACTCTAGGTGTCCCGGTCATGCTAGAAAATGAGCCATGTTGTTGAATCATTTTGAAATGTGGCTGTTTCCCCACCCAGCTGGTGGAAGCACTAATGTAGACAGGGCTGCAGGTGGACATTTTTGTGTATAAAGAACTTTGTTAACTAAACCTGCTCAGAATTACATGGTGGTAAAAGGTCTGATGGACCTGAGAGTTCTACAAGGGAAGTTGAAAAATGAGCAGATTCTCCCTGGCACAAGAGAGCACTGATATGCTCTAGCTGTAGGCAGCCTTTGTTGTCTTTGAATGTTTGTTGTGGGAAGCTTGCTTATTAATCTTTGGCCACAAGAGGCCTGTCTTGAACCTTCAGCAGCTGGATTGTAACCATGGGTCAATTAATTTCTGCAGCAAATGGATATCAGCCTGGTGTTGCTACTAGTGTTCCAAAAGGGTAAGATGTGGTGATGTCCTTAAGTTAACATTTATCCAGGATGTGAGAAAGCACCAACAATGCTTTACACTGCTAGTATGGACATCAGTGGGGTTACTCATTTATGACCAGGTATCAGGCCCATAGTGTCTAGAGGCCATGTGATATGCAAAATATAGCTAATCAAATGCATCCTCCATCAGGCAACCTGAATGATCCATCTTAAGTAACAGAAACTGTCACTCAGGATGAAAATCTCCCTCATAGACTCAATCATTCTACTGCAGCCTCCCTAGCTTACTGACAGTATGTAGCAGATTGACTGTATCCATGTAACTTTGTGTAAAATGCCTAACTTATAAATCACCTCCTACCTACCATATGTATCTGTGCTCTACCTATCACTACCATCTAGATGCCAAATTAATTGAGGCACCTGTTTTCCAAAAAGTAAATGACACATTCATGGCATCCCTACAACTACACAGATCAAGTCACTGGAATTTAATGTTGCCATTTTGCTAACTCAAGGGGACATCAGTGCAAGCATTGCAAATATTGAGGCACACATATTGCTCCTAGCAGCCAGGAATGCCTTACTTTGTGGTCCCTGCATGGTTGTATATTAAACCTACACAATAACATATTAAAACTTTAGTAGTTCACAATGCTCTCAAAAAATATTGCTGACTGTACACTAAGGTAATGGTGACATTATTATAATTAGTCCCCCCATTTCAAAGGCCACTGCCTTGACCTATCCTTCTCTTACAACATGGTCCAGTAAGCTTAGGAAATATGAGCCAATGCACCCTGGGTATGTTTCTAATATTTTAGCCTAGTGTGACAGAATTGGGAGTGAACTGAATTTTACATATAGGGCCAAATGTGTTCAATTTCACACGTTGAGTTTGGCTCCTTGAGTTACCCCATTATCTTAAGCATTGATGTAGCAATTGACAGCAAGTTGCATATGTCATACAGACGGGCTCAGAACTAAATATGTGCAAAAAGCTTTTGTGCAAATATAGTCAGTTTCATTCTTGGCTTTTCACAATATAAAACTTTTCATCTTTGAAATGTTCACAAAATGGTCACTTATACCAAGACAATTGCGTATGTTGAAAGTGAAAAATTGTTGTTTCCTAAAAAGGCATGTTAGAACTACTGAAAGGGAATGAATACTTGACTGGTTGCCAGTTGTCTAGGCTCTCAGATGGAATACTGTTCAACAGGGCACCAAGGAATGAGCTCACCATCCTAGAAGTTTTTTATAAATCTGACAGTACACTTTCTAACTTTTGTTATTACTTTCTTATTTTGACTATTGCACCTTGATATTTTTTTCTTAAGTGAGATCTATCTCCTAATAGCCTTGTATATTTTGTGACTGTTGCATTTTGTAGCATTATGTTGAGTGCCTCTATACTTGAGCATGCACACCCTTATTGTCTGTGCCACTAATCAGGTATATTTCTGGTTCATAGTTCATCAATTTCTTAAAACATTTCAGTGATTTTTTTATTTATTTATTTGCATAGAATTATGGATCATGAATGGAGGCCTTTAAACTTGTTTAACCTCTTTCAGCAGTAAATAAAACAACAAAAAAGATGCCATGGGACTCATTCCTGTATTCCTAGTGCACTCAAAACTTACATTAGCTTCAAAAGAAGTAGTAGGTGTGCCTGGAATACAAGCTCCTGTCTCCAGTGAACGCCATATACTTCAGGTCCCCACAATAAGCTGCTGCCTCCATGTATGTGCTTGCAGTTGGAAGACTGAGTTAATACTTTGACTGTGGCAATTCAGAGCCTACATGATTTCTAAAATTAGTTAAAAATCACAGCTTAGCAAATAAGCCAGCTGTCTTCAATAAAGACCTCACCCACCTTTTGTCTGCAAATATCTGATTAAAAGCAGGCAGTGGGTGTCCTCCTTTTACATTTGTCTTCTCTGGTGTTAGGTGGTAATTTAAAAGGGCGGGTCTACACCAGAAAGTTTTACTGACATAACTGTCAGGTGTGTGTGTGTCTGTGTGTGTTACTGATGTTGCTATATTGAGATAAATCCTCGAGTGAACACAGTTATACCAGTATTAAAAGGTGTCTTATACTGGTATAATTTACTCAGCTTCCAAAAATGGAATACCAGAATAGTTGAAGTGGCACCACTTACTTTGTGAATGGGGAAAGGAATTGGTTGGATTAACTCTTAACTCTTATCAGACAGCAGACAGTGTTAATCCCAAGCATTCATTTTGCTGGCAGTTTGGAAGCTGCCAGTGCCATAAAGATTTACACTATGGCCTGGTCTATGCTGAGTAGTTACATCATAGCTACATCTCTCAAGGTATCTCTCAAAAATCCAAATCCCTGAGAAATGTATTAAGCCAAGCTAACCCGCAGTGTAGACGGCATTAGGCCGATGGAAGAATTCTTTCATCTACCACCTCTGGGGGAGGTGGGTATTGTTTAGCCTTCTGTAGTAAGTGGCACAGCTGCAGTACTTCCGTGTGGACACTGTTGCGTTTTAAATGTAGACATAGATTAAGTAGAAACGGACTTCCAGAATCACGGAGAGTTCCAGCCCAATATGTATATGACAGTAATACAACACAAATAGGATCAATATGAAGAAGCAACAGCTTCACTGAATAGATGGAATATTTTCATGAACAAAGTGAGGCCCCTCCTACATGAAGGGAATCACCATCTTCATACTATACAAATACTCCTCTTCCTTCTCTTCTGTATCTCCTAAGGATTGTCCCTGTTTTACTGACAGAAGAAAGAGAGGCATAGAATGGTTTCAGGACTTGCTCAATTTGTAGTGAGCCAACTGGAGGAAATATTAGATTCCCTCCTCACTTCTGATTCCAGGTCACATGCTCACCACCAGAATAAGGTTGTACCTGACCTGCATAAACTAATTCCATAGCTCAGTGTAGTTGATAGTGTATTACATTTTCCAACTGTTTTAGAATTCCCTATCTGCTCTCCATGTTAGTCACAGCAGTTACCAGTCTCCACCAGAGCAGTAATTGACCCTCTTGTTGCCCCTCTATTTTTTTAATTGGAAGAGTACAGGGAATACTCTTTGACCATCCATAGTTAGGAATAAATTAATTCCTTTCTTTATCACTCTTGGAGTGCTATAAAATGTCAGGTATACTATGGAATAGTTTAAAAAAATTTCTATGCCGTAAATATTGAATGCTTCCTACAAAACATTTTATATGATGTCTTCCTATTTATTTTTCTCCATTTGTGATATCACTACATGTGACTTGAATAATTCCCATCTTTTTTCTTTATCTGAGCTGGTGCCCAGATCTGCTGGTGTTGAAATCAAGGGCAAAACACCCAGTGTCATAAATGGGAGCATTTTAGTGCCCAAAGACTAAGGTATTCAGAGCAAGGACCTTGGGCTTGAACCTGCTCCTATTGAATTAACTGAAGAGAAAAGTTGAATGAAGTAATATTCAGTTAAGAATTAAGGCAAACTTTTTCTGTGAAGGTGGCAAACAATGGCTTTTAGTATCTTGTTGAGGGTTTCACATAGCTTTATGGAGTCAAACCTTGCAAAATAAGTTAGAGACTGAGGCAAAGGAGTCAGTTATCTAGGGATTCTGTTCCTAGCTCTGCCATATTTCCTGCATGACATTGTACAAGTCACAGAACCTTTCATTGCCTCAGTTATCCCATGTTGAAATAGGGATGTTTCACTACCCAATAGAAGAATTGTAAAGAGTGCTTACTTACTGCTCAAAAACTTTGTACTGTACTACCTTCCATATCAGGGAGAACTTGGCACAAGCATTAATTTTTGTCTATTATGTGTTGGAGTAACTTTGATGTTGAACAAGTTCTAACCTTTTTACATCATGGTGTGGTATAAATGAGAGCAAAAAAACTCTGAAATAATAAGAAACTATTTGTGCAAATCTGATTTTTGGATACATTCCACTGGCAGACTGAACATACCAGTCTTATATTATCCAGTTGCCCAGGCAGTTGTAAGATCATTGGAGAGTTAAACTGAGGACAGTTGTGATGTACTGTTTATAAAACCTTTTTTTTTAAAAAAACAAAACCCTAACCCATGTAAACTTGCATAGTCATGGTGGTTTCCTTCAGGTAGTGAATATTCATTTTTCTATTCAAGAGTTACTGCAGTTATTACCCAAGACCGTGTTTTTTACCTTAACACTCATTGTCATTTTATCTGAAGTCTACATTATATCAGAATGTTAGTTTTGTAAAGATTTTAATCTTTCTGAGTCATTGTGCTTACTTCTAGGAAAATTACGACATCTGGTTTCTTGTTTGCTTTGAATTGTATTAAAACCTGTCCCCACATTCTCTGGTCTGAACTTGTGAGCATAAAGTTTTTAGTCAAAAGTCCCCATCACGAACAATTTTTATCACTGCAAAAATGGTAAATTTGAAAAAATTCTGTGAGTTGTAACACTTGTTGTTGTTGTTGTTGCAGTACAAGGAAGTAAGTGACTTTTGGAAGATGTCGACAACAGGAGACATAATACTAGAATCCTCTAAATTCTTGCCATTGTGTGGAACCCACAGCAATTAGAAGACCAATCTGAAGAAGACAACGTTGACCATGACATAAAATATTATGCTGGGGAACTGAAAAGGAAAGAGTCCTTTCACAAAAATAGTTTCATTTTATGCTTTATCGACTTTGCAAAGTGTCCAAGGAAAAGTTGTTGTTGTTGTGTTGTTTTTAATTCACAATTCATACAGGATATGTGCAAGTGTATTGGCCTAACTGTACACGTCTCAAAAGTATTCATGGAATAATTCTTCTAACAAATCTAAGCACAGCTTGAAGGTAGCTGGAAAACATGAGAAGAGATCTGAAAGTGTATTTCATGCAGGAAAGAGTTCTTTCCCCAGGTGTTTGATATACTATTCAAGATGAAACTATCAGAATGCCTGCTTCCTGCTAACAAAGACAGAAGTGTGCTAGGCAATCTTTGAATGATCTGTTTCTCAAGGGCAATTCTATTTCTACCCTTTAGGAGGGCACAGTCAAATATGAGGGACCTGGCGGCTGCTTTTGGGAGCTGTGCAGAGCTAGGTCAGGCAGGGAGCCTGCCTTAGTCCCAGGCCCATGCTGCGTTGCCAACCGGACTTTTAACAGCCTGGTCGGCAGTGCTGACTGGAACCGCCAGGGTCCCTTTTCAATCAGATGTTCTGGTCCAAAACCAGGGGCCTGGCAACTTTATGCTTGTCTAATCTTAGTCTCCAATAATGTAGATTCCACACCCTCCCTAGGCAATTTATTCCAATGCTTACCCACCCTAACAGTTAGGAAGTTTTTCCTAAAGACTCCCTTGCTGTAATTTAAGCCCATTGCTTCTTGTCCTATCCTCAAAAGTTAAGGAGAAAAATTTTTCTTCCTCCTCCTTGTAACAGCCTTTTATGTACTTAAACTGTTACCATGTCCCCTCTCAGTCTTCTCTTCTCCAGACTAAATAAACCCAACTTTTTTTTTTTCAATCTTGCCTCATAGGTCATATTTTCTAGACCTTTAGTCGTTTTTGTTGCTCTTCTCTGGACTTTCTCCAGTTTGTCCACACCTTTCCTGAAATGTGACACTCAGAACTGGACACAATTCTCCAACTGGGGACTAATCAGCTCAGATTAGAGCAGGAGAATTACTTCTCATGTCTTGCTTACAACACTCCTGCTAATACATCCCAGAATCATGTTCACCTTTTTGCAGCAGTGTCACACTGACTCATATTTAGCTTGTGATCCACTATGACCCCCAGATCCCTTTCTGCAGTACTTCTTTTTAGGTAGTCATTTCCCATTTTGTATGTGTGCAATTGATTGATTGATTGTTCCAAAGTGGAGTACTTTGCATATGTCCTTATTGAATTTCATCCTATTTACTGAAAACCATTTCTCCAGTTTGTCCAGATCATTTTGAATTTTAATCCTATCCTCCAAAGCACTCACAACCCCTCCCAGCATGGTAATGGCTGCAAACTTCATAAGTGTACTCTGACATTATCAAAATAATTGAAGAAGATATTGAACAGAACCAGACCCAGAACTCAATCCACTCAATATACCATTACCAAACCTGAACCATTGTTTGGTAACAGCCATCTTAGACAGAAAATGCCAGAATAAACAGATTCTTGCTGAAAAACTTTGCCAAAGATCATGCTGTCAACAAAGGAAATGGAATGGAGCTAATAATAAATAATTTATAGTCTGTGATGCATGCTTTATTTATTAATGACCTTATCCCTTTACAATGAAGGAGCACTTGAGGCATACTAGCCCATCTCAAAAGCTCTGTAGCATTTCCAGCAGTAATGGGACTCTGGTGCTCACAATGGACATCAGCATAAATTCAGAAAGAAACCTCCTGTTAAACTGAGAACATGATACTGGCAAGAAAAGGGCAACTTCATTTGTCAATTTTAATTTTAATAAAAGCATGGTAACTCGATAGAACTGTAACATGTCATATCTCTTGCTCTCCTTGTAGCAAGCTTGTAGAACTTGGAGACAAGCCCAAAGAAGCTTTAGCGCTGGATAAGTCTTGAAGAGTCTCTCCACCTAAACATGCTATATGAGTTCTCCTAGCTCACAGGATTCATTCAGTGGTTTCAGACTCATTGGTAGGGCCATCTCTGTGTTGACATAGAGCAGCTGTTCAATCTTGCTGTGCTGTTAAACAATTTATGTCCAGAAAAGAATGCTGTCGCCAACTGAATTTAAACGTGGCAGAAAGTAATGATCTAGCAGTTAAAACTTGGTCAAAATCTTGGTTTAACACATGTCCTCTTGTGCAAAGTACCATGGATCCATGACGACTATAAGTGGTCAGAACCTTGATTTTGTTCATTCTGAAATACAGCACCTTCAAGAGCTGTGTCTCTAACACAAAGCTGGGGCATTGGTTCAATACGGATTCAGGGCTTATGCCATGTAAGGAATCACCAGCATTTTGTGTGTCTGCTTTGAAAGGCTCCCTCATATATACTGACCTGGCCCTTTGCCATGTATTTTGAAATCTAACCTTTTGTTGCAAACATACACAAATAGCAATTATAAAAATGAATCTGTAGGAAAGTCCTGAAATAATCCTTAACATCCAAAAGGCTTTGGACTACAGTGATCCCAAACTAGGCACGCACAAAGGGGGAGTGAACCTGCCCCTTATGAGCCAGATCAGGGTGACCCAACTCAAAACAAAAGCAGATGTTAGTGCAATCTCTTCATTTTTGGGAAAGTCGGGCTACAAATTGAATTGCAATGAACGGATAAGTTGTTTGCAGTTTAAACCAGGGTTGTTATAGCTCTACGAACATTTCCAAGAAAGTCAGTATCTGAGCTCAGAAACAGAAAGTGTAAAGCCTGTGCTTCAGAGATGGACACGATGAGTGTCCTGGGAAATAACTCACTTAAGAGCTAAAATAGACCATTCCTGTGATAAATGTGGAATTCTTGTTAATGTGTTGGAGTTCATCTTTAATGAAGCATAGTTAGAATGGATAAACAGCATTTCTGGCCATAAAAGCCAAAGTCTTGTGTAAGAATGAAGAGGGTGACAAGAGATAAGAATACAGCAGAGCTCAGGCACTTGAGGCTGAGTTAGAGTAAGTACATACATATGTAAGTTATCATTGGTGTTGCATTTCATCTCATTTGGCCCACTTCTCATCAGAAGTTCAGTTCTATTAAAACTGTAGTCCTTGATCTCTCAATTCTAACTCTAATCAGCCACATTTCTATAAATAGTATTTGTTTTTGAAACCATAGTGGTGCAATACATATATTGGTTACAGTTACAAGTTTTCTCAGTGAATATGTTTAAGTTTCACCAGTTGGGATGCTTCCACCATAGCAGTGAAAGTTTGGGAATTCGTAATGGAGTCAAACCAAGTTTCAGGTCCAAAACAAGGTTTTGAGGAATGCTAAAGTTTTTGAAGTCTTTGTTTTAGTGCCTTTATAAAGAAACAGCAAGGGCCACTTGCAGTTTCAAACACAATATTTTGGATCTGGGGATTTGGTTCAGGGACATCAGTGTCTTTATTAAGGATAAGTAAATAAGATAAGAATTTACCTGACCCTTCATCTCAAACTGAACCAAATCTAAGCTTTGTTTTTTGTAAATTTGAAAGTAAGCTTGATATTTTTTTTTCCTTTTTTGTTCCTCCAAAGATGTCTGAATAAACATCTGAACATTGGATGTTTAACAGACCCACCAAACCTACGGAGGTTTGCTCATCACTAATTCTTAAACTCTTAATGGGGGAGCTGAAATTCTCTTGAGATTTTTTTAATTTAATTAAAGGTGGTTTTCAATAGCCTGATTAAAATGCATCACTGAAAGTAAGATTGCTAAGAGGATCTTGCTGCCTAGGGAGGATTTGGAAAAGAGAAACAGAAGATGAAACGAGAGAAAAGTAGACTGGCTTAATCATAAGCAGACAGCAAGGCAAAAAACAGCCTATCAGCAGTGTTAGAGCTGAATACTGTTTCAGGCATCCGATGGAAGTCTTGATGCCATTGAGTGCTGTCTGAAGAGATGAAGTGGAGTATAAGAACGTGGCCTTTAGGAAACACAATGACCCAGACAACTATTGTGGGGGAACAGAATAGTGTACATAAGTTTAAAAGCTAAGACCTATTTTAATACATTTTTAGCTAAGGAAAGTCATTATTACATATGACTATTAGTAGTTAATGTTAGGTGGAAAAACTAAGCACACCTATGGTTCTATAAAATATTCATTGCTAGGGATTTTTAATGTTTTGAATCCATTCCTCTCCGGTTCTCTCTCCACTTTCATCCAATTCTTAGATGATACCTTTGAATAAAGGCGAGTGGTTAGTAACTCTTGGCTCCGAACCATAACTATCAGCTGATGCCAGCTTCTTTTTTGAGCTGTGCTGCACAAGGTTTTATGTCTGAATTGGTACTTCATGGAACAAAAGGTTGAAATTATAAGGCTTCCATACTTCAGTCTTACCTGCCAAATGGACCAAATTCTGTTACACATATCCAGTGCTGATCAAGTCCATGATGTTCCATACATAGTATGAAGCTAAACAAAACCAGAAGAGAGTCCATATGAAAATTACTCCACAAAAAGGCTTTGCAAAGCTCAGTGTGTATTGTCATACAGATTTCCTAGTCAAATTTGCTGATAACAAAAAGTGACTTATCTACCTGTCAGTCTTGCAAACTCAGTCTGGAAAAAGTTCAGCTGGATTCTCTTCCCAAGTTGGCTTATAGATTCTTCACTGGTAAGAGTGCCCAGGTTCTCCCATCACTTACACGCTGCAGCTTTTGAGGCTTCAGTGGAGTTTCACTGGCGTAAATTAAAGCCACTGAACTCTGCATTTACAATGATTTGTTGCACAAACCAGAATAGACTCTCTTCCATAGCCATGCTGGTTCTACAAGGTGTGATAGACCCAGGCCAGTTGGGTACAGCCGAGTAGCCTTATTGGGGTCCAGGAAGTGGGCGGGCAAAGCCCGCCCACTGCTAAAGGATCCCCCACCCCAGCCTAAGGGGTGGGGTGGGGAGTCCACAGGACCTGGAAAACCAAATAATTACGGGGGACAACTAATGAACAACAGGGACAGGAGTGCGGTCAAAGGGTCAAACGAAGGGAACCGGACGGGGACACCGAGCAGAGGACCCCGGACAGCACCCACTGCTCCTCAAAGGCGTCAAGGGAGTCAGTGGACGCCGCCCAGAGGAACTCTGCCCGGAGGCGTGAACGGACAGAGGATCAGAAATAGGCCCCACAGTCACAGGAGATTCCATCGGCCAACCTCCTCACCCTGGTTTTATAGATGGCCACTTTAGCCAGGGCCAGGAGGAGGTTGACCAGGAGGTCCCGCGACTTAGTGGGGCCACGGACAGGGAGTGCATAGATAAGGAGGTGAGGGAAAAAGTGCAACCAAATACAGCCGAGTAGCAGAAGGCAGATTTCTGTTCCCTGACTGACTCCAATTAACCTGCAAAGAGTCAGGTGAGGCCATTAAGCTAATGTGACCACCTGACTCTAACTAAGGCCCCTCTGATAATATAAAAGTGCTCACTGCAGTCAGGCAGAGGGGAGCCAGAGGAGAGGAAGTGCAGCTGAAGGGCTTGTTAATGAAGACACCCTCAAGTCATTGGTAAGGGAGCCCTAAGGTAAGGGTGAAGAAGTGAGAAGCAGGAGAGCTGTTGGGAAGTGGCCCAGGGAAATGTAGCAACTCTGGCAGTGAAAGGTTGCCTGCCAACAGCTGCTTCCATTAGGCTTCTGGGCCGGAACCCAGAGTAGGGGGTTGGACCTGGGTTCCCCCCAACCCACCACTACAGAAACACCTCCTGAGAGGGGGAAACAGGCCCTGGTCAGGACAGGAGGCTAAACTGTTTTGGCATGATGGCTATAGGAGCAACAGAGACTGGGAATTCTCTCACCAACCTCCATTGCTGGCTTATGATGAAAAGGGCTCAGTAGACTGTATCCCTGGCCCTAGAGAGAGAAGGGCTATGTGGAGGGTTACAGTGAGCCTCTGAAGCTAGCATAAACCGCCTGGAAGTGCAGGACCCATGGGGACAAGGTTGGAGCTCTGCCACAAAGGCTAACAGCAGTAATCACTGTTGTTTAATATAAAATAGATCTAGGGGATTAGCTGCACTGTTTTAGAAAGGTGCTATTTTTTTACAATGTGAACTTTCAGAGTAGAATTACACCTCAGGGTGAACTATAAAAAGTTCTTCCTTTCAGGTGCATCACCTGCAGGAATTCATCATCTAACAATCCAGAAATGCATGGATCAGAGATTATAATTGTAAGAAATCCCCATCTTGGTTACTATCACTGAAAATAACTATTCTCCACTATTAAAGTTCATGTATTAAAGCACTGAAAATGTGCTCTGAGTTGTAAAAGTCATAAAAATAGTCCCTGCTCTAACAAGCTTGCAATCTAAAACCGGAAACACTTGTGGGGGAGACCCAAAGGAAGGAGTATGTTGGATTCAAATTTTTTGTTGCAATCTGACCCACTTTGCCTCTAATGTAACAATAGGGTGGTAGTGGTAAAGTTCCAGGCTTCAAAACATTAATAATTCTTGCTTGTTTTATTAGTAGCCACATATCTTTGCATCGGATCCTTCTTATTTACAGTAGTGTTAAACTATTGTGTTGCTATACTGACTTTAATGGATTTATGTCTGATATATTCACTGGTGTAAGAGGAAAATCAGACCCTCTGTGTTTAACTCTGGGGTCAGAAGAAGAAAATCCCATCTTCTCCTACTTAAACTAGTTGTAGGGCAACAAAGGTTACAAAGCTTTTGGCTTAGATTCACTGCTGAGTCTTTATGCCATCAAGAATCTAAGCAGTAAAGTCCACTAGTACCAAGAAGGATCAGGTAGGGTAAACACCCAGGCTTTATTTTAAGGAACTATCCCTTATTTCATTGATTTGTCCCTTAGGATGACCTCCTGTCCCTTTATTTTGAGATGTATTAAAACTCCTAAATACCATTTTAAACATCAAATTGAAGCTTATGGTAATTGCTTTGTCTACCTGAGGGCAGTAGAAATGTATACTGGAGAGAAAAATACATGATATGTTTAGGAAAACTGTGTTTCCCTAAAAAGTCCCTTAAAATAAAGCATTGCCCCTTATTTCCATACAGGAAGAGTGGTCACCCTAGAATCATGACTACTACCATCAAGCAAGAACACTTGGTTTGCTGCTACATAAAATTACTTCTGTGGGACCTGCTTTCTTGCCCTGCCAAGAGAAAACTGAAGTGCAGCAGAGCAATATTTGGACACAGTACCTGTCAATACCATGGTGAGGCAGGAACTGAGAGAAAACAACCAGATTTTTTCAGCAGGGGATGTAAATGTTTTAGTCAGGAGATTGACATGGTCACTTAAGGAGGCACAACACATAAATATTACTGTTCTATGACAATTGCTAAGAGTAAGAACATTTTTTACAGTGTTACTCAAATCACAATTTACATTGGCAATTGCACTGCATAATCCAACTGGCCAGAGATCAAGGATTAACTGGTAACAAATGGACTTTAAATTCCATCTCATTCTCTGGTCCAGATTAATCCTTTCACAGACACTGGGGTGGACTAAGGGGAGGTGGCTTGCAACTCCTTTTTTTAGGGTCTTCTGGGGACTAGTGTGGCCTCTGGCTAGGGCAGGTCTGAGGGCTACCCAGACTTGCACATCTATAGTAATGCTCCCCCCATGGAGCACTGCAGGGGCAAAGAATCACTATGGACATTCAGTGCACATGGGGATTCTAGCAAGACTGAAGTTATTCCTGTCCTTTCTCTGGATCAGCCAGTGTAGATTCAGCCCAAAGGTCCTGTGGCATTCTTTGCAAGAGTAGGGTGTTCTTGTGTCCTGCCCAAACTCCAGCTCTGATCCTTATGTTCTGTCTCCCTATATTCACCCTGCAGTTTCAGTTGCATAGGGGACTTCTCACACCCTGCCTGAACTGTTATAGCACTGCTATGTTGCCAAATTACTCTCTGGTGAGTTGTTTCATGGGTGGTTGCTGTGATGTGTACTCTATGTATAGTTTCAGTTTCATAGGGCTTTTCTTCCTAAAATATTCTATCTAAGCATGAGGTATCTTATTTGACACTTGAACATTCCCTGAATATCCAGCTGCCTTTTGTCACATGATTAAAATTGTAAGGCTATAATAAACAGCAAGGCCCTGGATCAAGACACTGATACACAGAGTTAGTCTGTAATTTGTATTGTCGCACTGTTACTCCAGGATAACAGCATAGCTCTTTGCAATGCCATAAAAAGGACCAAAAAACCAAGCCCTGCCCATCTTGGTCAGTTGGGACCCTGTAATTTATGGTAGCGGCAATGCAAGTATTTGTAGGAGGGGTGTCATGGCACTATGCTAAGGTGTTTCATGTATGGTACTAAAATGGAGCTGGTGCAAACGTTAACCTCAGAGTTCAAGGGAGAGAGAGGGTTGTATTTCCAACTCATATCTGCCAGTATGCTGCCTATTTACTCACCTCTGCACTAGGGTCGCCCCCAACCATAGGATTTTAAATATTCATGAAATCTGTATTAAGGTGCATTGTCCATATTCAGTCATGTAATATGCTATGCAAGTATGAGTATGAGACAGGTTTAAATCTGAGGTTTGGGAGGTGTCCTAAGGAATGGTTAGCCTCAATGAATGTTAGCATGATTGCTAGCAAAAAATATTTTGATTTGAAATGTAACTAAAATCCTTTTCTTCTCACCAATGGATGATACTTCTTTCAAGAGAGTGATAGAAATAAGATGATGAAGAGCAATTTGAATGTATCGGGGGGCCATTTCTGTCTCATACCAGGAATTAATGTATTTTTATTGATTTAGCCTGCTTATCTCCTCTTGTACCTTTCTTCTTCTTTCTTAACTGTATTGTATCTCTTTAGATTTAGAAAGTTAGATTGAAGATGCTTTTGGCTATTACCATAAATGTATATAATTTATGGTTAAATAAACACATACTAGACACATGAGGGTCAAATTGAACCATGGACTAAATAGACCAACTTAACTAGATTCGATGGAGCTACACCAGAGCTACATTTGGCTCATCAAGTTTACTTTTATTTTGTTTTTTCCTCTGTTTTCTGACTTTCCTGAACAAATCAAAATAGTGTGCTAGCTATGTAGCTTTTACAAGGAAAAGATTACATTTCTAAAAGAAAGCAGGGCAGTTATAACACTGAAAATAATTAGGAAAGCAGAATTGTTGGGGGCGGGTGTTTAAATTGTGACAAAAACAATTTTGACTGCATGGCCAAGAGGTATAAATAGGTACATATAGTTTAAAAAAAAAACTGTAAAAAAGCTTATGTAACAGTCTTACCGTAAGTATACTATATTTCTGGTACTAGAATTGAACTATATGCTCCTTCACCATGATTTTCAGTCCACGGATGTGGAAGGTATCAGATAAGTCTCTTGACAGATTCAGATGTATTGCAAACCTAGGTGTTAGATAACTTAGATTGACAGCATCAGCAATTGTTGGTTTCCTTGTGGCTGCCTATGTAAACTCCACATATACAGGGTAGAGTGGTGGATTAGGAGAGGCCAGGACCAGACAAAACTCAAGTTCTGAAAATATGACTTAGTGTTTTTACTGAAGGAAAAAAAAATCTTAACTAGAGGTGGGCTTCAGTCTTAGCTAAAGGACCAAGAGTTGCATTCAAATGTGAACTTGCCTGAAGTTGAGGGAGGATCACATCTGATGTGTTAGTGCCCATCTTGAAACTTCAACTTCAAGGAACAGTATAATAGGTACTCAGCTCTGTATTTATAGTTTCAAGACTAGGATTTAATTAGATGTTCAATTTAAGGTTTGTACAGTCCCCACATCCTGCAGTCTCTCCAGTCTTCAAGGCAATTGTTGTGTCCATTTGTATAGAACATAGGAATTTTGAGGTATTGAAACTTGAAGTTTCATGGGGCCTGCCCTCAGCAGGGCCAGAGAGGTAGGTACTATGCTTTCTCAGTGAGACTTTACTTTTGTTCGTTTCTAGGTTTTATCTATCCTTAAATTAAACCATTCTGAAAGTATTTGCTCTGTGTGACAAGCCTACTAGGGATAGCTTCCTCTATGCACAATACCTCACCAAATGTTTCTCACCTGGGTTTGTCTTTCAAGAGTTCACAAAGCAATGTTTGTGACATTCTAGAGGCACCATTGTTCCACTTTAATATAATAGCAGTGACTTCGGGGGGCAGGAAGGTTCTTCCTAATGGAGTGCAGGAGGTTTACAATTAACAGAGGCCCTTGTGTATGGGTACATCACAGACACAAACATAAAATCATTTATTGGACAGTGGAGTTTACTTTGACTGTTTTTTTTAATCCCAGATCCCTTTCACAAAATTTGTTTAGCAAGGTACATATCTGAAGGACAGTTGAGTTGTCTTTGGCATATTAAATACTTAATATCCATTATTCAGAAGGCACGAATGCCCAAAGATACCAATCAGAATTAGGCCCCCATTGTGGTAGGTGCTGTTCAAGGAAGATGTGGTATCTGGGATACACTATACCAACAAAATGACCAGGGAGACAATAGGCATATGCCTTGTGATATACATTCTCCTTGGCTGCCTTTTCATTTAGGCATTATTTGCACCTCTTGTGTAAAAACACATGAACTATCATCTACCATTTGAGTTAGTTTCTGGTCCCAGAAATAGACATTATACTAATAATTTATCTTGGTTGCTTTATCACCTCTTGTCCACCTTTCTTCTTTCTCATCAAATGTAGAATAAGATTCCATTGCCTTAGAACCTTGAGCCATGTGTGGGGAGAGCGGCAGGAGGGCCACAAGCGCACCCAGTCAAAAAAACTCTCAATTGTCAAGACTCAGAATTCTTGACCATCTTCTCCATCAGTTTGAGGGTGGTAGGGATTCTTCTATGCTTGGCCAGTTTCCGCACACTCTAAACAGTTCCAATCCCTTACCTTGCTGTGGGGATGTGAAAGAATAAAGGGTCTTGTCTTACTATCTTCAGTAGGAGACAGGAAACCAATGTTCATTTATGCAGAAAATAATACTAAAAAACAAGGTGCTAATAAAGGCAAAAGTGTAACTCGAAAGTAACTCTCCTCATATAGATTAGCATTAGCAGCAACTGCTGTACCAAAAAGAAAAGGAGGACTTGTGGCACCTTAGAGACTAACCAATTTATTTGAGCATAAGCTTTCGTGAGCTACAGCTCACTTCATCGGATACTCAAATAAATTGGTTAGTCTTTAAGGTGCCACAAGTCCTCCTTTTCTTTTTGTGGATACAGACTAACACAGCTGCTACTCTGAAACCTGCTGTACCAAAGCTCATATAGGCTCCAGTCCATCCCTGCCCCTTGCCAGCTGCACTCTATTAGTCTCTGATGCAGTAATAAGTTGTACCTGAACTAACCAGGACAAAGCGACTCTATAATACTATATCTTTTCCTCCCCCCCCCCATCCCAACACTACTCCTGCTGCAATAATGCCTAATAGTTTTTATTATCTTTGTATCAGCTTGTTTGCCCAGGCATTGGAGCCCAGTGGCAGTAATAGCCCATAGGAAGCTTGTAGTATGAATTCTCTTTTGTTAAGGAGTTCCATTAGAGTTTTGGTGTTGCCGCAGCATTCGGCAGTTTTCTCAGCACTGATGTTCTAGTGTAACGTACCAGCTTTCCCAGTGACACGCCTGGTAGATTGGGCAACAGCTGCTAGCAGTTCAGAGGCATCCAAAGTGTTGCCAAAGCTTGCAGTTTTATTGGGAATCTTTTGGTGATTGGTGTTTTTCTTAAAGGCCCAGCTGCTAGTCATGTGAATACATCCCACTGTCAGCTTTCATTTAAAAAGTAAGTTTCTAGCCCTCACACTTTCAGAGAAAAGTTTGAAAACGTGACCTCAAGTGCATCCTAAAACTCACAAACCAGAAGATAAATAAAAAATTTTAAAAACCATTTGGGGTTGGCAAAACTGCAACTACTAACTGTCTAATATTATGAAGACACTTTCCCTATGGATAGGGTATTCCGTAATTGTCCATGAAGCTTCCTTGAAGTATCTGGTACTGACTACTATTTAAAACAAGGTATCAGATTCTATGAACCAAATGTCAGATATGGTATAGCATTCCCTACACTATTATGATCATGCTGCCTTATGTAGAGGGGATACATGCAGCACAGCAGCATGAGAGCATCTGAAAACCAATATAGAGCCACCACCCCTTTCACCCCATGTTTTAAAAGTAATAAAAAAGCCAAAAGCATTCACGTTGTCAAAGTATCCTTTTAATCTCATCTAGTAGGTGTATAAAAGAGCCAATAATAATGTAAATCTCTTCAGCAATTTATCTCAGGAAACAGATGCGTGGTTAAGGCTTTGTGGGTGGTTGCTGTTCTCTATTTGTATAACAAGTATCCCTTTTTTCTTTAATATAAGCATCTGATATACTTTGCAAAGGTATTCAACTTCCAATAAACTCAAAAGCTGAGATGCATGCTCCCTAATATTCTATTAATGTGTATGACCAAACTTACTGCATGACAGGAAAATTAAAGTTTGTACAATACTTGAAAAATTTAGAAGTCAGGCTTTTTTTTTTTTTTCTCCCATGATCCCTTAATCAGGCCCTTGCAACAGGTCCTCCCCAAATGCTGCCCAGAATCCATTGTGCTAGTCCTCATGGTATGTCAAAGAAAAGTTCAGTTCTTCAAAGGAAACATCCCAGCTGCGAGTGGCTGAGAAATCAACATTAGTTCCAGATCAGACACCAGGAACAAAAGCAGACTATCTCCCTTGGCAGCTTCCCTAGACAATGGCTGGCATCCCCATTGTGGGTCATACACTGAGAACTGCTGCTATGATATCTCTGGTTTTTATCAGAGCTGGATGCCAAGATTGTGAAGCAAATATAAATCTGCCTGTGGGTGGAGGTAATTTCAGTGCCACAAAAGCAGCTGCATGTAGTTTATACTGACAACATCTCATACTGTGTCGTGGGTGGGATCAGAGACTATGCTCATCTGAAATAAACATTTCAGAATAGTGTAAAAAAAAAATAATAATAAAGCTACAGGTAATTCCAGTGAAAGTTCAAGTGTGCCACAGAAAAGGAACAGTAGGAATTCTGTTAATTTTTAGTTGGAGAAGTGAGCCCTGATACTCCTGACACCCCCAGACTTGGTTTGTATCTTCTGCATGATTAACAATGGGTCTTGTCACGACCAGTGTTGATAAATGGTATAGCCAGTTGCTTGACCATGCTTTTTAGTTCATTATGACATATGAGACCAAATACCCAATATCAGTAAAGTTTATTGCTATAAGCCAATAATAATGTAGTGCAGGAAAAAGGTGCAATACAATATCAGTCTCTGGGAAGCTGTCTCACGCAGCATTGTTCCATGCTCCTTACACAGCTATGCTCCCAGAGAGATACAGCTCAAGCCTGTTTACAAGTAAAAGATAGTGTGTACGCATCATCCAAAACCAAATTTAAGCAATCAGTTTTCTACTTGGTTTTTCTGGTACCATGGTATTCCTCTTATCTTTGTTCTGAACACATGCATTCCAGATTCAAAAGGGCATGAAAGCACCTCATAGGTTTGTAGTAGGGTAGAACAATCCTATATGTCTTATCCTCTTTCTTTGAGACAATCCAGTACAGGCCTGCGAGAATAACTGAATTGTCTCAAAGAAAGAGGATAAGACATATAGGATTGTTCTACCCTACCACAAACCTATGAGGTAGCCCTGTTGCTATAGTAAAATACTCATCTGTCCTGATCCTGAACACTTTCCATTCTACTTTAAGACAAAGCTTACTTCAGCTGATGCAAGGTGTTATGGGATACTTGCCATAAGTGAACAGGATTATAGTAAAGGTAGAGGCCAATTTAGGCTAAATAATTTTTATAGTATTTATGCTTTATATATTACTATGCATTTATGCTGCAGATACTACATAGTATTAGTATGATATATATGCTAGCTAGCATATATTGGTCAACCAAACTGAATGCAGCAATAGGGATAGCTCAGTGGTTTGAGCATTGGCCTACTAAACTCAGGATTGTGAGTTCAATCCTTAAGGAGGCCATTTAGGGATCTGGAGCAAAAATTTGGGGATTGGTCCTGGTTTTTTGAGCAGGGGGTTGGACTAGATGACCTCCTGAAGTCCCTTCCAACCCTGATATTCTATGAATAGTGTTGGGGATGGGAAGGGTTTGTCTAGGATATGCCTGCAGGGCTAATGCTATATAGCTGACCAAGATTAGTTCTTCAGCCAATCTGCAGTATAGTCATGTTGAAGTCTACATTTTGCCCCCCCTCCTTTTTTTTCCTTAAAAAAAAAAAGGCTTTACTTTCTCCACTGTCTTAGTGTTCCTTCTTTGAAAGTCATTGCATCTTAAACAGCTATACGCTACAAGATATACAGTGGGTGGTGAAACGGCAAGTATTGTGAAATGCTCTTCCTACATATGAAGAAATGCTGTACTGGTGCAGCCTTGAAAACTTGAAACAGATCCTGAAAATTGGTGGTAACTTGAAACAGATCCAGAAAATAGGCAAAATTAAAATGAATTTCTTACTTGGAATTAACTTCCTTTTCCAAACACTCCCGGTTTTAGTCCCAGGATGTCTCTTGGATCAATGGAAATCCATGATAAACATATTCATTTGGGAAAATAAGATACTCAGGGTTTAGCAATCTACTTTACAAAGGCCATGGCAAAAGGGAGGACTGGCTTCACCGAGCACTATTATTAAGCTAGTCAGATCAGAAATCTAATGTACTGGATAACATCAACCCTAATAAGCACTGGGTACAGATTGAACAATCTCACTGTTTGTGCAATCAAACTCCATATGATCCCCTGGTTTAAGAAATCCTATAAGCCAAAATCAATATATAACCACCTGTTTATGAAGGCAAGAGTAGAAACTTGGGATAGAAGTGATGGGTATGGAATTTAGCTTTCTAAATAAACTAAAGCCCATTGTAGATAATATAAAATTTAACCCCAATAAAAGTCTGGGACGTTTAAACAGTTGGCTGAATTTTGATATACCTGTCAAGAGACAATACATTTAGATCACTTGATTAAATACAACTCGCAAAAGACAACAACATTTCAATATATCAATACCTACAATTGAGACATTTTGCAATCTAACCCCATTAAAAAGCAAACTGAAGCAGAAAATTATAACAGAATGGATCTGTTAATAATTTATTAAAAATAGGTTCACTGTTAATCATAGAGAAACCATCCCCTGGTGGGGACATTGGTATTAGGGAAAGATCCCAATGCCATAAAATAATTTCTTAATCCCTACCTTTAAAAACCCCAAACCAACTGTTTCAATAATTCTGTGGTCTGATGGGTAATATTCAATGTACTTCCCTTTTGTTTTGCTTTTAGTCTGCTGTTCCAGCTAATGATATTGAGTGTGGTTGTCTCACTGGCACTTTACTTCAAAGCACTATATAATTTAAGAGTATGCTTGTGTTTTCAATTATCTTTCCTCCTCTAGGAATGGATTTTTTTTTCCTCTGTGGATGGCAATTATAGATGGAACTGACTGAAAATTGCTTTAATTAAATGTGAAGTCAAGAAAACATGGGTTTCCTGGTAGAAAAGATTCAGGGTCCACGTTAATGGGAAGGTGGGCTTAAGGCACTTGACTAAATCTGTCAGACATTGAAACATTTTTGCAGGTAGGTGTCAAATCTCAGTGAGTGTGCTTGGCTCTCGTACAAAGGAAGCAGCACCTTGTAATGGGGCGGTGCAGGGTTTGAGGGGTGTGCATCTGAAACCCATGTGCATGGGTGGTTTCAAATCACAGTGCTCCTCAGAAGGAAATGACTGTTGGAGCTGTAGCTAACTAAGGCCATGTCTACACTACAGGGTAAATCGTCACTGCTGCGTTCAATGCAGCAGTGTCAATTTAGTGGGTCTGGTGAAGACACGCTAAGTCGATGGCAGAGCGCTTTCCCATCAATGTCTGTACTCTGCCTCCCTGACAGGCAGAAGCTATGTCGACGGGAGAGTGTCTATAGGTCAACCTAAGCTACATCAACTTCAGTTACGTAATTTATGTAACTGAAATAGCATAACTTAGATCGACTTACAGCAGAACTAAAATTCATTTGCAAATTTAACACCATTAATTTGGGCTTGAATAGGGACTGGGAGTGGCTGGCTCATTACAGAAGCAGCTTTGCCTCTCCTGGAATTGACATCTCCGCATCTATTGTTGGGAGTGGAATACATCCACCCTGATCGAATTGGCCCTGTCAACACTGGTTCTCCACTTGTGAGGTAACTCCATTCTCTTCATGTGTCAGTATATTTATGTCTGCGTCTGTAACTTTCACTCCATGCATCTGAAGAAGTGAGGTTTTTACTCACGAAAGCTTAGGCTCAAATAAATCTGTTAGTCTTTAAGGTGCCACCAGAATTCTTGTTGTTTTTGTGGATACAGACTAACACGGCTACCCCCTGATACTTTACAGCATTAGTGTAGACCAGCCCTAAATTAGTCTTGGGTTTTACAGCTTCTCCACTCCCCATGGATAGTAGGGGAAATTACAGATGCAAAGGCTACTGTAGCTGGAACAGTGGCGGGGGGGAGGAGCAATCCTTGACACTGTTTGTATTTTTCAAGCCCAACTACTCCGAGTGTTGGAGTGAGGAACTAGTCTGTGTGCAATTTTATTTTATTTATGGACTTCTCTATGGTGTTCATCACCATAGAAGCAGAGTATGTCAGTCCTCTATTACCTGACCTCAAATGCTCCTATTGAGTTAGAAATTATTATCCTTATTTTACGGATGGGGAACTAAGAAGCAAGGATTAAAGTCAAAATATTCAAAAGCAAACTCTGATGTTCAGTGCTTCTACTTTTGATTGCCCAATCTGACACACCTTATGCTGGATTTCTTTTCAGAAGCAGAGGACCAATAATTCCAGGAGTATATAGTTTGGGACCTGAAACCAGTGGCTGCTTCAGAAAGTTTTGGCCTAGGTGACTTGCTCAAGGTGGCACAGGAAGTAAGGAAAAGCTGGTAATAGTAAAACATGACAGAATCAAGATATCTGGAATCTGAGATTCATAGGCACTGTCTCACACAATGCACTTTATAAGTGTTATAAAGAAAATAAAAGCACTGTGTATAGATACTGTAGCACAGAGTGCACTCGAGTCTCTTGTGCACCACATCAACTAGCTGTCCCATTAAAGCAGTTCCTTTATTCAGGGAACTTGGAATTTTGAAGCTGCACAGGGGCTGAGACCCTTAGACAGCTGCAGAGACTCTAAGGCATTCAAGAGGGGAGGTCTTTCCTGTACAGTGTAGGAGAGTAGCAAGAGTTCTAATTTCTAGAATAACCATTTTTTGTTTCATATAGCTGCTGTGGACCCTGAGACAAAAATCCAACCATCTTGGCTTAACGGGCTCCACATAGAAAATAAAGAGAATAAATGTGTTGTTGTTTTTTTAAAATACGGTTAATATTGCATAATTCACAGGCAGCCACAAACGTATCCCTCCGAAAAGTATTCTTGGGAAGGGTAGGTGCTCCCTTGAATGTCTTTTTCAATTTGCAAATCATAAGCTTTGCTTTGAGAGGAAATGTAAATTTTTCCCCTGAATCTTCAGGGAGACATAGCTTCATGTTTTTGCAGATGTATGTGCCAGAGTGCAATTCCCAGCAGTCCCTTGGCCCTCAGTACCTTGAATAACCTGTAATTCACATTCCTCAAAGAATAATGGCTGAATCCTAGTCAAACCCAGCAGGTCACACAGTTGTATTTAAACCAGCATTAGACTTCCAGTGATTCTCCTGTCTTGCAATTGCTATCATCCCTTGTAATACAACACAGCAGAAAAGCACCCTACACAACATAGTGACTAGAAACAAACACAAGTCTTTCTAATGCACACTTCAGAAATCTGATAGAGGCACAGACAAGGGACTCAAAACCACGTTTGGGTGCAGATGATTTCGTGTTGGAAGTATTGCTCCCATGGTTCTATTTTGGGCAGTTCCCTCCCTAAATTCTGGATGTTATCTGCACAAGGCTGAGAGAACAAATAAGAGTCTGTCTATGAAAAAACACAGTAGAGGAGCTCTCCTTGTTCTTCCTGGCTTCATCGAGCTGTCTCTCTACATGGCGATAGGAAGAACCTCTCTCTCTAATCAGGATGACAAGTCTGAGTAGCTTTGTGGCCCAATTATCCTGACCACAGGGCTCTGCCTCCCTCTCTGTAATGGTCTCCCTCATGCAGTGCAAAGGGGAATCCCCAGCAAGCTCTCAGCTGACACTCACACAGGCAGAGTAAAAGCACTGAGCAGCAACCTCAGTGACTCCTCTTCCTTAGAATCATAGACTATCAGAGTTGGAAGGGACCTCATGAGGTCATCTAGTCCAACCCCCTGCTCAAAGCAGGACCAATCCCCAACTAAAGCATCCCAGCCAGGGCTTTGTCAAGCCTGACCTTAAAAACCTCTAAGGAAGGAGATTCCACCACCTCTCTAGGTAACCCATTCCAATGCTTCACCACCCTCCTAGTGAAAAAGTTTTCCTAACATCCAACCTAAACCTCCCCCACTGCAACTTGAGATCATTACTTCTTGTTCTCTCATCTGGTACCACTGAGAACAGTCTAGATCCGTCATCTTTGGACCCCCCCCCCTTCAGGTAGTTGAAAGCAGCTATCAAATCCCCCCTCATTCTTCTCTTCTTCAGGCTAAACAATGCCAGTTCCCTCAGCCTCACCTCATAAATCGAGTGCTCCAGCCCCCGAAATCATTTTTGTTGCCCTCCATTGGACTCTTCCCAATTTTTCCACATCCTTCTTGTAGTGTGGGACCCAAAACTGGACACAGTACTCCAAATGAGGCCTCACCAATGTCAAATAGAGGGGAATGATCAGGTCCTCGAGCTGCTGGCAATACCCCTACTTATACAGCCCAAAATGCCGTTAGCCTTCTTGGCAACAAGGGCATGCTGTTGACTCATATCTGGCTTCTCATCCACTGTAACCCCTAGGTCCTTTTCTGCAGAACTGCTGCCTTGATGGCCTTTGGGGCAGAGAGAATCGCCAGTGTCTTATGGGTGTTTCCCTTTGCTTCAAGAAACAGGAGAAAATCCCTAGAGAAGACTCTCCCCGTCTGGCCTTTGGGGGATGGTGGGTCAGAAGAACAAGAGCCCTCCCCCCCGTCCTCTTACCCTCCTCCCCCAATGGTTTCCCATCACCACATAAAAGGGCAGAAAAAAGGCCCTTGCTTAATCTCAAAGACAGATGAGGCCATAACGAGTGAGCTCAGAAGCAGTCTCTCTCTTCCAGTTAATTTCTAGCATCAATTCAGCTGCCTACATTGCTGAAATCCATTGCCTGCAATGACTAAAATTCCTAGTGTAGACAAAGCTGCCATGATAGCAAATGGGGTCCTATTGTTTGTACACTTGTCAATGGTGGCAGTTAAAGAATCTAACAAACCCAGCAGCAGACTCCCTCCCACACATCCTAATAATTATGGGTTAGATTGTTCCCGATAGGCACTAGCTGCATTTGGGGCCTGGTCAGAACTGCACTACTCAGAACTGCCTTGAGAAGAGATTGTGCTCAATCCTTCCCAAAGCTCCCTCTGCACACAGGGAGCATTCATGCTGCCTACACCCTTTCACGGTGGGGACCATGTGCTTCACCCTATGCATCTGCTCAGTTCTGCTGGCACAGGCAGAGGTGTGGGAGGATGTTTTGCCTCCATAGTGTATAGGGGAAGGTGATAGCAAAGAGCAGTCCTTGAATACAGGAGAGCACAGGGACCACACCTATACCCCACTCATAAGTATAAGGCTGGATGAATACACTTGTCCCCCTCTCTTCCCCTTGTCTCCTGCATAGGGATGAGCCAGCTTGTAATCCTGTATCCACAACAAGCTATTGTACTGTGTGACAGAACAGCTATCACTGGGGGTCAGTGCTGGGTTAAAAGTCTTTTGCCCAATATGTGTTTTGTCAAGGCCCTGAGAGTAGGGTGACTAGATGTCCCGATTTTATAGGAACAGTCCCGATATTTGGGGCTTTGTTTTATATAAGTGCTTATTACCCCCCACTCCCTTTCCCAATTTTTCACCCTTGCTATCTGGTCACCCTACCTGAGAGGAGTAGGCTATATTTCCCTTTGCCCCAAGTGTTAGAAAGCTGAAGAAGGGAATAGACTAAGAGCAGGTACCAGTTTAAGTTGTCACTTTTTTTTTTTTAAACCTGAAATTGGGGACATTCTGTTCATAGAGCAATGTGGACTAGAGAGCTTTCGGAGAGTGGGTTAAATATCAAACCTCAGAGTATTGTGGGAAAGAAAGGAAAGTTCTGCAATGATGCAGATGGAGACCGTTTTAGGGATCTACCTTCTTCCTTTCTGTAATACAGTTCTTTATTCAGTGACAGAAGAAAGTGACTCATTCAATGATTCTTTAACATTGTCACAAAACTCTTAGGCCACAAACCATCATGTCTTTACCAAAGGGTACAGAGGCCTGCAGAAACTATGGAAGCTCTTATAGGAACTCATGAAAACAGAGCACGTGGAATCAGTAAGGAACTCAAATAGAGAATGGAAAATTGTATCTTGGAAACAAACAAATCATATTTTTGAGGGGTGAACCTTTCTTCTCTAAGGAGCAATTTCACCAACCTCTTCATACTTCTTGTGCCAGAGGTGCCATCCCTGCACACCTCTTTGTGGCATAGCAGAGCACTGCAACAGCTCTGCCTCAATTTCCTCAACAGACATCAGCACACTCCAGTTAAGGGGGTGGCAAAGCCCCCTAGCCCAGTCAGAGAATTCAGCCCCTTCCATGGAAACAAAGTCTAAGTCCAACATAAACACAAACCAAAAGAATCTTCAGCTCCACTGGGCTCAGCATTCGGTCCCTTTCCTTTCAGGCAGCCCCCAGCTCCAGCAGCTTGCTTTAACAGTGTTGTATTATTTTAGATGGAATATAGGGGCGCAAAGCGCAGAGATACCAAGGGTTGGCTGTCCTTAAGAGTGAGATTTACAGCCCCAAAGAGTGAGATTCAAGCAAAGAGTGATACTTCCCAAGTGGCATGTTAGGTCACTGCTTAAGACAGGGACTCTCATCTTTGGTTCTCGGCGACCAATAGTCCAGGTTTTTAATCCACCTAGCACTTAATAGTTTGTTTTAGAATGTACACTGCTTAATAATGCATGTGAAACACTTAAATGTCCTAAGTCATACTGAGGTCTAGGGCATGTGAGAATTCTATTTTCAGTGCAAACCAGTGGATTTTAATAAAAATCAATTATTTGCTGTTTGGAACAAAAATCTGGGTGGTTGGAGATCTCGGTGGACCAGAGTTAATAACCCCTGGTTTAGACATACTGTTAGTGGACAGAACAAGAGAAATATTCAACAATGAACTGTTTTTATATAAACCCAACACAAAAGAAAACTTTTATCACTACATGTTTATTTTGCATATTACCTTGTCCGAGTGATCATCCATTTGAAAAAACACTTCACAGTACAAATATTTGGTTTGTATATTATTGCTAATTTTACATGTACAGCAAACTAAAATAATCAGATTCCAAAATAAATGCAAAATAAGTTAAAATTAAATAATTAAAATAAAATGCAACCAAACAATACATTCAATTAATATAAAAATAAAGTAACTACATTGAATTTAATTAATTTGAAGCTAACAAACCATAGATAAAGGATTCAGATTCCACATTTCTTTTAATATCTAATTTGGTTTCACATTTTATTCATGTACTTTGTTATATTGCCATGAGGCTCCCTTTGCTGTTTTTATAACTTCTTTTGGAGGCTCAAACGTGTAACATGGCTCAGAATTGGCCAGCTTCACTTGGATAATAGACGACTGTGTCCCGTCTAGTCCAAGGTTTGGTCTGAATGGTGTCTTATTCTTTCGAACAAGACCGAACGCTCTCTCTTCTCCTGCATTTGAGTAAGAATAAAACTAAGACAAGCCTGGCAACCACCAACAGAAAGGGAACTTGAGAATACTCCATTTAAAAAAAGAAGTCTTGCCTGCTACCAGGACAATGAAAGGCCATGGATTTGTCCAGTGTGGTTTAAATTTTGAACTGTATTTTGCAGAACCTGCAAACTTTTGATTAAGTTCTGGTTGTTTTTTGGGCAACTGCATGCATCCAATGAAGTGAGCCGTAGCTCACGAAAGCTTATGCTCAAATAAATTTGTTAGTCTCTAAGGTGCCACAAGTACTCCTTTTCTTTTTGCGGATACAGACTAACACGGCTGCTACTCTGAAACCTGTCATTTTTTTGACCAAGTATTCACACACACACAAAAACCCTATGTAGCGTCCTCTCTCCTGGCATGGGCTTGTAGTCTCTATGGTTACCACAGCACACATGCTTGGAAAGTGGCTTTCCAAGCTTCAAGCCCTATGCCTGAGGCCCTGGGTGTATTGTTGTCTCTTTCAGCACCTGAGTAAAAGTATTTTTAATCTTTATATATTTACTCACAATGAATGAGATAAGTTTAGGAATGTGTGTGAGAGTGAGATAGTGTGCTAATGAGTGAGACTTGACATGTCTGAAAGCATCAAAGCAGTTAACATGATCCTAAAAGTGTCTAACATTAAACAGGGTTAATCAAGGATCAGGATTTGCTATACAGGCATCGCAGCCAGCTTAGTGCCATGGCCAACTTAGGTTAAAAGGATTTTTCATGGTTTCATTAAAAGACACAGGAAAAGAAAGAAAAACAGTCAAAGCACTTGAAACGTAAAGTATTAAGTAAGAATTCCATTTCAACAACATTTCTTGTTCCTTTTCTCTTTTGCTGCAGAGGTTTTAGAAGAAAAAAAAATCACTTGTTTGACAGTCTCTTAGATGGTATCAAAGATGAGAACTGTCTTTTTGAGGAAAAGAGAAGAAGTTAGTTAAAACGGGCTGCAGCTGTTGTTAAAGTCTGATCCGGTTTCCTAGAAGACAAAAGAGAACACACACACAAAAAGGGGGAGAGAAAAGAATAGCGAAGAAGATAGAAAATGCAGCCTGTCTCTGGTGTTGGCTCTCACTTGCAACCTCCCTGCTGGGAAAACACAAGCACAGCAAGGTGTCTTATCAATGAGACCTGGCAAACCTGTACCAACATTGGCCTGTTTAGGGCATTACTTTTAGCTGTCTCTCTGGTTACGGGCAGAGTTTCAAAATATGCAGTCTTGGCCAGATAAGCCAGAATCTTGTTAGACAGAAGGAAAAAGGAGAGAGATGGGAAACAGAAGAAATATGGTGGGGAAGGAAAAGGATGCATTAGAGGGTGAGGGAGGGGAGAGAGACAGTCTCACATACCAGGTAGTTTTTTGGGATTTAGCCAGTGGAGGTGGCAATGTCATCTGGCTCCCATTCTCTCTGGTCCAATCTTGTCAGGACATCTCTCAGGATTAGGATGAAGAAGATCTGGGGTCCCCAGGTGGCGGTGGGGATGGCAGCCATGGTGGTGAAGCTTGCTCCAGTAGCCAGTTTTCTCCCCAAAAATCTCTTTAAGGACCCAAAAAGGGAGTGACAAGTGGAATAGCCCACCCGCTCATTTATTTTGTCCCCTGATTAGGCCTAAAGAAAAGGAGTACTTGTGGCACCTTAGAGACTAACCAATTTATTTGAGCATGAGCTTTCGTGAGCTACAGCTCACTTCATCGGATGCATGCCGTGGAAACTGCAGCAGACTTTATTTATACACAGAGAATATGAAAAAATACCTCCTCCCACCCCACTGTCCTGCTGGTAATAGCTTATCTAAAGTGATCATCAGGTGGGCCATTTCCAGCACAAATCCAGGTTTTCTCACCCTCCACCCCCCCCACACAAATTCACTCTCCTGCTGGTGATAGCCCATCCAAAGTGACAACTCTTTACACAATGTGCATGATAATAAAGTTGGGCCATTTCCTGCACAAATCCAGGTTCTCTCACCCCCTCACCCCCCTCCCAAAATCCACACACACAAACTCACTATCCTGCTGGTAATAGCTCATCCAAAGTGACCATTCTCCCTACAATGTGCATAATTAAGGTGGGCCATTTCCAGCACAAATCCAGGTTTTCTCACATTCCCCCCACCCCCATACACACACAAACTCACTCTCCTGCTGGTAATAGCTCATCCAAACTGACCACTCTCCAAGTTTAAATCCAAGTTAAACCAGAACATCTGGGGTGGGGGGGGTTAGGAATTTAAACTTGGATTTAAACTTGGAGTGCCACACAGCCCCTCCACCCAACTCCCCATACCCAGCCTCCCCCAGACCCGCTATGCCCAGCGCCCCACACAGACCTCCCACTGCAAAGCACCCCAGTTCACACAGACTGTCCCCACTGCCCAGCACTCCCCTACAGACCCACTCCCCCATGCCCTGCACCCCTGGCAGCACTCACAGGCCCTGCAGAGCCAGCACAGAGCAGGGATCCCCCATCCCAGCACAGTCCTAGGGGGGCAGGACATTTGAAGCTTGGGAACGCAGAGCAGTCCCATCCCCAGACCCCCATCCAGCCCTACTTGCCTAGCACTGGTGCTCATGGTGGAGAGGAGGCATTTCCTTGCAGGGGCAGCAATCAACTTCCCCAGCCCGCCATTTCTGCAGAGCAGGCCCTGCAGCCTGCCCAGGCAATTTAAAAGGGCCCAGCGCTCCCAGCCACTGCTACAGCAGTGGCTGGGGGCCCTCAGGCCCTTTTAAATTGCCCAGGCCCCTGGGCAATTGCCTCCTTTGCCCCCCAGCCCAGCCCCCATTGGCAGGCCTGCACCCATCAGTGGGTTCTTGGTACCAAATCAAACGAACTGTCTGTGATAATAGGACAGTAAATATCATAATACCACTATGTAAATGCATGGTACACCCACACCCTGAATACTGCATACAGCTCTTGTTGCCCCATCTTAAAAAAAAAAAATTAGAATTTGAAAATGTACAGAGAAGGGCAGCAAAAATGATTATTGATAAGGAACAGCTTCCATATGAGGAGAGATTTAAAAGACTGTGACTGCTCAGCTTGGAAAAGAGATGACTAAGGGAGGATATGATAGAGATGTATAAAATCCATGAATGGCTTGGAGAAAGTGAAAAAGGAAATGTTATTTACCCCTTCACATAAAACAAGAACTAGGGGTTACCCAATTAAATTAATAGGTAGCAGGTTTAAAACAAACAAAAGGAAGTACTTCTTCACACAGCGTAGAATCAAACTTTGGAACTTGTTGCCAAGGGATGTTGGGAAGGCCAAAAAGTATAACTGGGTTCAAAAAATAATTAGATATGGTCAGGGTGGGTAGGTCCATCAATAGCTATTAGCCAACATGGTCAGGGATGCAATCCCATGCTCTGGGTGTCCCTAAGACTGCCAGATGCTGGGCGGGATGACAGGGGATGGATCATTCAAAATTGCCTGACCCAGTATGGCCGTTCTGATATTTCCATGTTTTTATTCCACTGACTCAACACAAATTTGAAACTTAAATTGCGTTGACTTGCTGTGACTGGTCAGATGTTGCTTCTGTTCCCTAACTGAATGAGTGCGCAAGCACTTGTGCACCAAAACTTGGTTTCTGCAACTAATTGTACCTAGGACTCTGAAATTCACCTCTCACTAATATTTTGCCAGTCAGTCAAATTCAAGTGTGTCTGGAAATCAGAAACAAACTAGAAAGTGTGCATAGGCAAGGCACATTTATTTAAAAATTCAAATTAATATTCATGAACACTAACTGTTAGCGTTATTCTCCCAGCTCTAACTGGCACTACTGAGTGTGCTCTGCTGCTACCTTCATAAACCTGAAGCCCCACTGGATGCTTCAGAGTAAGATACAAAACACACACCACCCTTCCATAATGAATCTAATTTTACAGAAAATTGGACCATAACAGGGGAGATGAAGTCTAATTATATCCAGAAAGAAGTGTCTCAGAATAGCAGGCAATGAACCTGGAAGGTGCTGGTAGGGAAGCCACTGAAAAGGAGAGTTCAAGTAGTAGAACATGAGGATGCATTCCTTTCACTGAAGTGTTTTGCCCCTTGAGCTGAAATGGTAAATCAAAGCTCAAGCAAACAAGCGAGACACTATTACACTTTAACTTCTTTTCCTTACAGCTATTCCAATTAAATAAAATAATTAAACATAAAAGGACTGGTGGGCAAATTAACCATAACAGCCATGTAGAAGGCTATCCCTACACCTGGAGTTAAGCAAATTTATTCCAATATGTAACATTTGTTCAGCATTTTCAGATCTGTTACGAGACTCCTCTGGCACCTCAAGAAACTCAGTTTCCCTCTCTGTTCTCAAATTCTGCATGCTGCAAGCATGGGAAAAGTAACTGATATTTATAGCTGTTAAAAAGGCAATACAGACCATGCAAATATAGTACAGTATGAAGAATGGCGACATTTTTAGTTGCAGGGCTGCTCCATTTGAAGCAAGGCTGGTTATAAACCCTCTGGCTCCAGGCTCCAATGAAGTTCTTAAGAAACTCTCACTGGCTAACATTTGCCTTAGAAGTAACAATTTAAAAATTAAAATAACCTTGGCTGCTTTTGAGAGAGCACACTGTAATTAAATACAGTCCAGTAATGCATTTCACAAAGCATCCAAGCAAGTTAGAAAGTTCTTTCACAGGTACCTAACTGAAGCACTGCTCTTACTGGCAGCCTTTTTCTTTCTCTCTCTCAAATTCATTGGACAGGTACTGCTACTGAAATAGTGCACACTGTATTTATAGCGCCACAAAACACACTATAAGTTTTAGTCATCAGTATGTGACTGTAGCCACACCCCTGAGGGCTAAAAATAGGACTTGGTTTAGCACACTGAAACCAGATTTACTGAATGAGGTAATAAGTACTACTCCTGTTGTCAGAGAAACTTTATGGGCTCAGTTTTCCCAGTTATTATTTACTCAGCAATAAGCAGATAAGTGACTATCTCCCTTGCAAGCTACCTTGATCATAGCAAATTACTACATGATTAATGTATATAACCCTTGACTTTTGAGATTACCAAACTGTTTTCCCAGCCCCTCAATGACACAGTTTTTCCACATAAAACTCTCTTGTAAGGAAGGCAGTGGCAGGTCAGTTTCATTTTTCCATACTGTAATGCAGAGGTTACAGCAGCAGAATTACATAAATTCAGGTCGCCTGACTTCTGACGTGGCAACATTTCAGTTGATCAGGCATATCCTCTCTGCGTAAACAGAAAATGGCCATATATGGGTTTCTGTGAAAAACAAAAGTCCAGCAGTCTCCCTGAAATATGGCACTAGTGGCTAATTAGGGTGTAGCTTTATTTTTCTGGCAAGTGGGAGTGAATTACACACCTGAAAAAGGAGAACTAGAAAAAAAAAAAAAGAATTAATCCCAGACTTTAGGCTGAATGATTCACTAATGAGGCCGTATGGGAAATTTTATCAAAACTAAGTTTTAACTCTAATTTCTTGTGAAATTCACCTAATGCTTCCTAGTTTCTTGATATCCCATAATGCATTATTCTGGGGCTTCAGTAATATCTTAGAATGCATCTTCTGAGACATTCAGATAAAACACAGAATGACGTAAGCTGGCACGTCTTCGGCTAAGTGGAAAGGGCCAGAAGAATTTAAGCAGGGGAAGTCATTTTTAAGATAGTTCTGTGCTAAATGCCCCTCTCCTTTGCAGCTAATGAGAAACATGATGTACTGGCCTCAGTTTGTGTTGTAAAATTTCACAGTTCAGATGTCCCAGGCTCCCAGCTTTAGCTGCCAATTTGCTGTGGCGTCAACCTTCTCAAAGGAGTTAGGCTTGAGTCTGAGTTCAAACTCAAGGCTTACACTGCGGGAAAGACATACCCTCAGTGATTTAGTAATAAGGAGAAATGGATGTAAGGTACAGAGAGCTTTAAAAATTAGGAGAGATAGTGGGAAGGGTGCCCACTGCAGCAGGAATTGACTGGAATAAGTTACTTTCCATTATATACAAAAGCACCAGAGTAATGGTAAAAATTCTCCCACTCACAGCTGAAGTGTTTTGGACCAGTTCTGTGGAATACTGAATTATGTATTTTAAGTAAGGGTTGCTTTACAAATGCAAGCACCTCAACGGTCTCTGAATTATTCTCATAGGCATTATTTCCATCATTTAATGTTAAAGAAAATCTTTAGGAAAACATCCAAGATGAGGGGTTATATATTTAACCTATCTTACATTAATAAGGTAAGATGTAGCTGTAAAACACTACAAAGAGCCTAAATAGCATCCTAAAAGGCCTTTCTCTCTGACAAGTCACCTGAAGCGTGAAGGGGACAGAAAGAAAGAGTCTGCGTGGGGAGCAAGGCCTTGTCTGTTCCAGTGATCAGCTCTAGGGTGACCAGACAGCAAATGTGAAAAATTGGGACAGGAGGTGGGGGGTAATAGGAGCCTATATAAGAAAAAGACCCCAAAATCGGGACTGACCCTATAAAATTGGGACATCTGCTCACCCTAGTCAGCTCTGACTTCAGCCATCAGGGGCAACAAACTGTATAGCTGCACGGGATCAAACTTCTAGTGCGGATAAAGAAAAGGGTGATTTCTACTCACGGGCAAGGTCTAAGCCTTCAGTTGTGGGTATCCAACATTACAGGAAGATCTGGTGGAGCAGACAAGCAGACTCTAAAAAGCATCTAGAAGTTTGATCCAGTGCAGCTATACAGGGGGCCTGGAACCAGTGTGATGGGTCTCTGAGAGACTGAGAGAACCTCAGGACAGAATAAGGAAAACGCAATGGAGAACTGGAAATTGTTTAGGAATTGCCATACTGGATCAGACCAGAGGTCCATCTAGTTCTGTATTCCTTGTTAGTATTCACCTGACTAGATGAACTTTGCAAAGTATTTATTTTGTTTTCATCCGATTTTCTCTCTATTGTTAATTCAACTGCTTGAGTCTTAGATGATGGTTTGGGAATTTTATATAGACTCTCCCAGAGAGAAACCATTTTCTCCAAATGGAGATTTTCTGGAGCCTAGCATTCTGTCCGAAGGACACAAGATGCGTCCCTTCCAGGGCCGTGGTCAGACAGACAGACGGGAAATGCCTACAGACCACAGAAGAGAACAATTTAAGGGGCACAAAGTGACAGCTGAATAAACACATTTTTGATACCAGGCTTATGAGAAAGCAAAACATTTTGGTTCTTGACATTCTCAAATCATTGTATGTGCAGTGGAGTAAATGGTAAGTTTTCCTATTATGAATTGGCTCCAATTTCTAATAAAACACAAAAGACAGCTTTCATCAAACTCATACTTTGTAGAAAAGCCCCAAATCTTTTAAAATAAAGAAGTCAGATTCTGGTGGTGGCAAATTTTACCTTTGACACTGCTCCTCTCCTTCCTGGCTCCAGTTTTCAAACACTTGGGCAAATCTCACTTTTAGCATTCAAATTACAAACTACATGTGGTTTGCTTGACACAGCTCCAGAAGACCAGTGGCATGAAAGCTTCTTCTGTGCTGCAGAAGGGTGCAGTTACCAGAGTACACATCGGGAAGGAACCAGAGTCCACTGTGTATGGTGTAGAATGAGAAAAACTATCCCACTAAACAAAATAAATGAAGATGTTAGGAAAACATTTATCCAGGTAATGGTGTTTCTCTTCAGTTCCCGGCTATCCTTAATCAAGGGCATACAGAATTGATGAGTTAGTGTCAGCGAAATATGCGATGAAGGAGTCCTTGACAAGCTTGAATACCTAGCTGATAGTAGGTATTACTGATAGTTGCAGATAAATCCTAGGCTGAATTGTTGATTGCTGGAAAAGATTCTCTCTCCAAAGGGAGAGAAGGGATTTTCCTGTGTCAGAGCATTCTGTCTTGTTTTACCCTTATCTCTGTTATATCAGAAATGTATAGATTCCCCATGGATCAGTCTAGAGATAAACTGACTGGAAATGGAGCAAAACTGTTCTCTTCCACTTGTGTAAATCCAGAACAACACAGTTGACTCCATTAATTATATTAGACTTAGGCTGGTTCAGATGAGAAGAGTCTAGCTTCTGCAGTCCAGCTGTTACAGCCTGGGAGTTGGGACCCTAAGGTTCTCTTTCAGGTTCACCTCTGAGTCACGGTTTGACTGAGAGTAAGTCACTTCAAATAACAAGGTGTCCAGCTGGGGCATAACTTCAGCAGCGTGGGTATTTTCAAAGCTGGGATTTGGGTTAGCTGAAGATATCCAAGTAGCACACCGGAAACTATGCACTACAAGGAAGCAAGTGTTCTGAGGGATGCAGGTCTTCACACAGCATTTTCAAAACAACACAAAGACAGCTTGAGGTGCTTGGAACTTAGATAAGACCCTCAGGGGGCATGAGCAAAGGTGCTTTGGCAGCATCATCTCATTGGGTCTCCTGCAGCCCTGTGCCCCTAAACAGAGCAAGCAGACTGATATCCATAATCCCAGAGAGCAGCCTTTCACTCCACTGAGAGACAGGCTGTATGACACCAACTTGACTCTTAAACTAGAAGGGGAACATGCTTAGAAGACAGAATAAACATGGTTATCGGGTAAAATGTACTTTTTTAATCAATGCAGTTAGTGAGGGGCATTTGACAACAAGGAGACCAAAGGAAAAAGGTCCAATGATAAAGTGCCAACTGAGGCTACTGTTTGAGGGCTTTTCTATTTGCTCTTAAACTCTTTGGGTAATGGCTTTGGAGCAATATTAAAAATTGGCATTCATTACCAGGCATTGTAGAGTGGGCTGGTGGCACCTGAAAATGCTGCTTGCATCACCCACCTAAGACTAGTAATGAGGTTTCAGTGGGAGTTAGTATTAAGGGGTTCAGCCTTTGTGGGGGGGGGGAGGAGAGAGACGTAAGAGGCTTGTGTAGCAGAGATGCTGTAGGCTGCTGCAACATTGGGTTGGACTGAGGACATATCATCAGCACCCATGGCTACGTTATTCCACAGAACATGATTGGATGCAGACAAGTGGGACCAAGGGGAGAAGAGTGCTGTAGGTACAAGTCTTGCAGCTGCCATGAGGCCTCCACAAAGGCTACTATGGGCTGTGCCTGCAACTTCTCCCCAGATGCTATAGATGTTAGGTTGTGCCTTGTTTCTTGGGTGTTTCCTAACTGAGCAATTGCCCCTGGTAAGTTCAGGGAAGATTGTGCTGGGAGAATGCCAGCTGCTCATGGTGCATGATCTCTTCTCATTTCCACTAAGGTCTCCAGGAAGCAATCAAGAGGAGCACCCAAAATGAGACCTACTGAAGATTCCCCTGCTAACTTTATGCTCAGTTTACTTTTCAGAGTAGTCTCTCATGTGTGCTGAGGCTTAATGCTTGAGAAATGTTTATCTATATTTATATTGCTCACATTATGCTGAACAACACAGAAACCTACTACTGAATAACCCCCTTCAGTAACATTACACACACAGAAAAATCAAGGACCTTTCAAGTTATGCAAGGTGACAAGAAAAACAAGAAAACAGGGAGCTCAGGTTGAGCTGGCAAAATCCTGCATGCTGAGTCATTGCTAGACAAAAAAGGAAGTCAAAGAAGAAACACTGTATAATTGGTATACATCACCTCAGACTGGGAATTTCCTCATTTGCATTAACTTGGAATATTTCCAGTAATTTCCTTTGCTGCTTAAGTCAATTAAAAAAAAACTTAATGAAATCTCTATTTATGTAACAAATTTAATATAATTCTATGGGAAATGTATGCTGCTAGGTCAACATCACACACTCTACCCCCATCTTTCAGCTACTGAAATATGCAGTAATGCATTGTCACATCTACCTTTAGCAATACAGTTCAATCTGTAATTAATAATAAAGTTGGATACATTTTATGGGTAAATATGGCAGGGATTCTTTGCCCAATACTTATGAAAATGTATGAAAAGCATATACTGTGCAGGGGCAACTACTTCAAGCTGTCAAAGTTGGTTCTTTGTTCAGATTCTGACACATTAAAGTCCCTCTACACTAGTTTTACATCAGAGGCTACAGAGAAGCTTTACTTAAACATAATAGTAGTAATATTATCACCTTTCATCCTAGAGGGTCTGAAATTGATGATGAATAAAATATACAGAGAGCTACATTTCACTGGTAGTTGAAGTGACCTATCTGCTACACAGCCCACAGCAATGTTGTACAACTGTTGAAATTGGAGACCTGAACAATAACACCCAAGTGAAACCGCAAGGGAAGGAATTTAGGAAAGCAGTACTGTATGTAACTACCTGCAGTGAGATTTGGTGTTGACTTCTACCTCTTACTTTTAAAAGGCCGTGGAATTTTACTCAGAGTGCCATAGTCATACTGCATTTATCTGATTTTGCTGTAGGCAGAGGGTTCACCTTTGTCTTCATTCTCATAGAAATATCTGTTACAGACTAGGCTGCCTGTAACCTGTGCTAAACTCTAGTGACATTCACCAAACTTCACCCATTAGGTCATCCACTTGGCTCAACATTCTTGCCCTTTGTAAATCTATCTTGAGCTCACCTTCTTGCTTTTTTCAGGATGTTAGCTTGCACTGTTGAAATCAAAGGAAAGGAGTTTTGCCATTGACTTCAGTGAAGTCAAATCAGGCCCTACATCTCCTCCTCTTTAATTCAGTAAACTCAGACCCCAGTAACCCACACAAGTTATTTTCTAATCATTGTACAGGGTTATAGCCTCACAATTCCAATTCAATCTGATGGGAAAGGAGTACCTAAAACTTCACTGAACTCTATGACTGCCATAAAGGTTTAGTAGCAGTAGTATAAAGTTATTTTGCCCAAGTTGTCTACTATGCTCCTGAGTTTGTTTCATTCAGTAAGTCCCCTGTTTTTTAAATTCCTCACAGAATTAAAAAAAAAAAAAAAAAGCAACCAAACTCTCAAACTATTGCAAAATATTGCACTTGTGCCGTCCCTTACTTCTGCAGGAGTATAAAACAGGAATGAAAGGTTTGTTTGTTTAAATTGTTGGTCACTTCACAAATGGATTCTACTGGAAAACTCTGTGGTAACTAGCTCTTCACAAAATAATTGATTGAAAGCTGAGTAACTGAATGGAAGAGATTTTTAGTCACTATTTTAAATACTTCAGAAAACACCTAGTCAGCTTTGTCGAGTGAACACACTGGAGAAAGGATGTCTTTGTAGAAAGTTCTATACCCCACTCTTTCAATTAAAGTATGAGAAATAACAATCGGCATCTTCTAGAACATTCAGTTCATTCTCCAGGAAGGCCAGAGTTGATATTGTTGGTACTACCAAGGGGAAAAAAAACTGCAGAAAAATATTTAAACCATTTATCCAACATCAAGAAGCAGAAAAGGACACAAGCCCCATTCTTTTAAAAAAATCCTTAGCAAGTCACCATTAAAGAACACAAATACTCTTATGAATGTTGCCAACTCTTGTGGCTTTTATAACAAAATTCAAATTTCTTAGATTTTTTAAGCCCCACCTCCAAGATTCATGTGATTACATGACAATATCACCTTCTATTTAAAAAAAAAAATTCTTGGCCTCATGGCTGTATGGGAAAACATGATTTATGTACACCCTAAAAGCTCAGAAACCAGCAGTCAAATAAAAAGCAACCCTGTGGACCAGTACCATCCCTGAACACTTCCTCATGGCCTGAGATAGCCTTGAAGGCACCGTGCTCCAAGTTTTCTTTTAGTTCCTTGCAATGACTTACTCTCAGACCACAATTTTTGGAACAAGAGTCTCTGTTTGTGGGGTTTTGTGGTATTAGATGTTTTCCAAAACACAGTCTTTTAACCCTCAGGCCTGCTCCTTCTCCTTTATTCAGGAGTCCCCCAGCCCTTCATGGAGGCTGCAATGATTCACTCAGGCTTCCCCTCCTGGAGTCCCACAGTGCTCTTTCTTAGGGCTTGGCTAATTCAGGCTCCTTGCAACCCTAAACTAGCTTCCTTCCCAGTTAGCCTCCTTTGTAACTCACTACTTTTCCTCACTGAACTGAGCAAAGATAGCAGTTCTTCACCCCTGCTGCTATCTCCTCTGTTAGAAGGGAAAAGATAGCATATATGCTGCCCTTCTTCTCAGGGCTCCTCCCAGTTGGCTGGGACAGAAAGGAGCATTGCTCTACCTACATTGCAAGGCACCAGGACCTAGCCCCTTAAAGAAACAGTAGCCTGTGTTCCCCCCCAAGCACCAACTATTCCCCCAGGGACCATCTCCTGGGAGCAGCACAAGGCCAGGGCCGGCAGGGAACCTGCCTTAGCCCCACAGTGCCACCAGACTTTTAGCTGTTAAAAATCTCCCGGATTGGCTTCAGTAGCTCTATTCTGGGAGTCTCCCGGCAAAACCAGGAAGGTTGGCAACCCTATGTACTAGGCTTGAATGTAACATTCCAAAGAAACCTGCTTTACTTTCTCTCCCCGCCCAGATTCACAGCTTTTTCTTCTGTTTTACAATAAAGCCTACAGAATATAAATATATTTAAAAAAAATAAAGGATGCACATGGAAGACCCAGTGAGCACTTTGGAAAACTGAGTGTACTTTACAAAGAACATAATAGGATTGAGGGGAACAGTAGCACTCGTTGTTAAACATTCACTATGCTCCCAACTTATGGGGATTTTAGTTTTCAATAACTGATTCAGGAAAGCATCTTATGCAACAACTACCAATCACTAGTGGGTCAGAGAAAGAATGGAACATGAGGCTATGTAAGCTAGTTCTTAACTGTATGCAGGACAAATAGCAAACTCCCCGTTTTCTTTTTTTCTACCCATCATAGAAAGAAACTAACTATAGCTCACTAAGAAAAAATATATCTTCCCCTATCACCTCAAAATAACCCGTTTCAATAGTAAAAATCACACAGCCACAGAAGGAATCAAATTTAAAAAGCATGTTTCACATGGAAACTAGCAACCTTTGTTGGTCCACATCTCTGCCAAAACTGTAACAAAAATTCTCAGTGTGTGGAAAAGCCATGCCAAAAGGCTGGAACAAGAAAACCTAGAAAGGGGAAATGGCAAAAAGAGGCAGACCTCTTTCATTGTGGTAGAAGGTTCACACATTTAAGAGATTTAAGGTCGGGATTCAGCAAGGTTTCAATCACATGCTTAACTGCAAGCATGTGAGTCCTCTTCAGTGGGACTACAAAGTGCACAATTACCCTGATCGGGGCCTAAGTGCAGTTCCTTCTATTATATTGCTGTGAACAGTTGCTCCCAAAGACAAACTAGGAAGCATTTTCCTGCAGCCTTATATGCAACCTCTACAGTCAACACTGTTTCCCTTGAAGGGATGAAAACAGAACCATGTGCTTGAGTCATTTCTTGGGACATAAAGACTAACAGCTGTTTTCCTAGGGGGAGGTCATCTTTATTTTTCAAGAAAATAAATCTAGGGAGCTGTGAACAACATATAAAGTGCCTTTAGCAGTTTAGGGCCCAGTGGTATGAGAACAACAGGAAATAATGACACTCAACTCTTTACAGGATCAGACACTGAATGAGAGAAGTGACCAGATTTTGTAGTCTATTTCCATTTTACTTGCTTCAGATTTTCCTGTGGATAGATGTATGAAGTGATATTTGGGTCTGTTCAAACACCTCTCCTTCCCCTATCTTGCAAAAGTGTGCTCATCTAGAGTGTGTAATTTTTGATATTGGTCCTCTTTACAGGAATGTAAACAACAACCACCACCAAAAGTCTCAAGCGCAGTAGCCTGAAGTTACAGTTTAAAAAAAGGGAAAGTATAAGGATCTGTCGGTAAATACTAGGTGTCCAAAGTATGAAAGGATACTGAATTTAAAAATTTGAAGAAAACCACTTGTTTGATGACTATGCTTCTGTATAAAAGCTGGGTTTAGAGACAAAAGCTTCACCAGGCACAGAGTGCATGTTCCCTTGTGTTCATTAGCCTCTGTTTAGATGAATTAATTTGCTTCAGGTTCCTTGAACATAAGTGTATCTCAGGTCTCATTATCAAAACAATAGTTTAGGCAATTGCTCTGCCCTTGTTCACTGAATCCAGACTCTTTGAAATGAAGTTTTCAAAAGAACTATGAGAACTGATACAGCTCAATGTTCTCCACCCTGAACTATTCTTTACAATATGTTGTGCTGGGTAACAAAGACACTGAAAGGTAAACCTGATCAAGCGCCTTATCATGTGTTTCATCTGAGTACTTTGCATTGTTGTCTGCAGCTTGTTAGTATACTAATATAATACTAAAATCTATTCCTGAAGGTGTGCTTTTCAAACCTTGTCCTGTATCTTGCAGCTTTCAGGCTTAAAACCTGGAAAACCTGTTATTCCAGGACCCCACCTGAAACTGGCTGTATTTTATTATAATTTGTTTTGGAAAATCAGCAGTTGAAAGCAGAGTCTTAAATTACTACAGTTATGAATGACAACAGATCATATAACGGGAACAAGTGAAAATCAAGGACATTTGTATGCAGCCAGCTAGAGAGAGTGCAGAGTGTACAACACCTGTATCACTTTAGTCTACATGTAATACGCTTCACTACCTAAACCAGATTGCAATGCCTTAAAACCAGATAAACAGATAGAACTAATCTGAAAATGCCAAATTACTTCATCATATAGGCAAAGTCAAAGGGTTCCTTTACCAGGCAACCATCTCAGGTGTAAGTTGATGGAGTAAATGTACTCCACCTGCTCTGTAGTGTGAGCGCTTCAGAACAGCACTAGATCAAAATCAATCATGGTAGGTCAAATTCAGATATTGCAGATGTGGGCTTGGCTCCTCTGTCATCAGTGTTGTGTTCACTTACTGAGCTGCTGAACTTAGTCCATTACCTTGACTAGAGTTTTTCCCTCGAGAGACCTTAATACACATTACAAAGAGGGATAACTTTTATTATTCCCATTTTACAGTGAGGCACACTGAGGTGACATGAATTCCCAAAGTCACATAAAGCAACTCTTCCAACTTTCAGTTCTGTGCTCTGTCCATCAGAACACACTGTGCTCATAAAAATTGGAAGAGGCACCTATAGTTACCCATCCCCAAGCCATCTGTAACAGAAGGAGCAACCAATTTCTGCTACACCATCAGTATTAAAGAAAATCTGGATTGAAGGCTGAACTAACCCTTGTTGACAAATAAATGTATATGTCTTCCCCTAGCTCTGTTTTGCACTACCAGTAATTCATAAAAGCCAGTATAGACCATGACATGGGAGAATAGGAGACTGACACACAAATCTTAATTGAGCTCCTTCCTTAGTTAATCTCATTATTAGATTCTTCATAGTGATACTAGTGAGCTCAGCCTATTAAATGTCTCTGACCCCTGGGTCAGAATAGCTTAGTTCTATTGGTAACATGCAAACCTGGATACATTGGCTTAGTCTGCACTGGGAAAAAAGCACTGGGTTAGTGTGTGTGTCTGCAAGTTTTCCTACAAAGCTGAACAGTATTTTGCCCTTAGCATGGATGTGTTCACGGATTGTCAGAGCTAACCATAGAGAGTAAACAGAGAAAGCTTGGTAGCGCAAGTCATTTTTCACACCAGTGTAGCATGTCTACACTAGGGGTTTGCACCAGTTCAGTTGCGCAAAAAAACCGAAAGTAGACAAGGCTGAAGGTGCATTTGGGAAACCTCAACTGTCAAAGTACCAGACTGGACCACCCATGCTGCTTCTGGCAGTGGTCAATATCTAATGCTTCAGAGAAAGGTGAAGCCACCCTCATGTTCCGCTTAGCCCTTGATATAGTGCAGAAGATGGAAGAAGGAATTCCTTTCTGACTCTGCAGGGCACCAGCTTTATGCCTGAAACATGAGCGTTCATTATATGCATCACTGTCTTATCTTGCCTAACTACAAATGCTAACTACAGCTGCATGGCAAAACAAATTTAGGCTCAATGTAAAGTACCTTTGAAATTCTGGGTGGGGGCAATGCTTAAGTGCTTTGCTGAATCAGGGTCAGTATGTTCAGAAACTTGCAGGATCAAGCTTTAAGTTGGGACAATGATACATACTTTAAAATTACGTGTATATAGGCAGATAGTTCCCGGTCATCAATGACCATTCAAAAGTAACCCCAGTTAAGACAAAAGGTAAATTCAGCAGCCACATTCAAAGTGAATCTGGGAAACTGCAGTGCAGTGGTGCAGCATGGCCCTCAGTGCCCATTGATTGGAACGTTCTCAGCATCCTACCCACTAGGATACGGGGTTCTCTCCTTACAGCAGCACGACATCATCATCATGCTAATTTGACCACTCTTAGGTTTGTCATAACACATCTATTATAAATTTCATTATTCTGGCTTTATATAAGTGTGCTGCAGAAGCATACTCTGCTCTGAAACTTGGGTTCAGGCCTGTAGCTCAACTCCTTTTTTACAGGTTTTTAAAACAATGGATTTTTTTTAAGTTAAAAGGGCAAAAACCAAAATCACATTGGAATGACTTTTTTTCCACTTTGATCAAACAATTTGAGTTCTAAAAATTTTAATTCCCAATCCCTGTCATGGAATTATAAAGTCAGTTGCGCTTTTTTTTAAAAAAAAAATTTTTTTAAAGATGCCTGAGTAATTAACATTTGCAGGGAAACATTTTCACAACTTGTTATACTTAAGCAGTAAAGACAAACACAGGGCATTTCCTGGCAACAAATGACTGGAGCTGATGAGCTAAGGCTTTGCCAAGCACCATAACTCCTAGTGGGCATAAATCCTCAGGATGTACATGCCATAGAGAGATTGTTATTGCTGTTATAAAATGAAAATGATTAAATTCAAGTAATCAATATTTTTAATGGGTGGAAAAGTTTCAATTGATCTGTAAAAGAGAGTTGTTTTCCTGTAAAACAGCCAATCAGACTATCTGAATTGTTTTCAATATTCCATTCACCTTCTAACATACATAATTAAAGCTTTTATTTTGCCAAGAAAAAAACATGGAAAACAAGCTCTTTTGCGGTGCTGAACTATCCAGGCTGTAGACTGACATGGTGCTAAATATGGATTTATGGAGCAGGTTCACATTTTGTGCAATTCCTTGAAACTCCTTTAAAAAGTGAAGTCTGTGGTTTAAAACAACAGTGTTAAGGTTACCAAAAAGAAAAGCAGGATTTTAAAGCTGTCTCTCTTCCCTTAATTCAGATCATTGGCTTTCTTGTTTTCCACAGTAGTTTGAATTAGGTCTGGTCATATTCTGTCAACTCTTGTTTATAAAGGTTTTTGTTTTCAATTTAGTTATTGCTTAGGAATGAACGAGTAGGCAAACTGATTTTCCTTCCAACCACCTGCAGTTAATGCATTTGTACATTCACCAAAATGTAAATGTTTTAATGGATATTTGTGGGGATATTTGCAGCCTCATTCTTTTTGACACTCATACATGTCCTGCTGAAATAAATAAGCTACTGCTAATAAACTGTCATGTCATGTGCTTAAAAACAAATAAGCTACTGCTGATAACTTGTGTTAGCTAATGAAATGCTTTCAACGAGCCAATAAAATAGTGTAACACAAAACAATATCCACATAGTGGACCTCATATTGGAGGGCTAAGGGCCTTTAGCCCTCAAGTCAATGGAAGTCGAGAGAATTTAACAACTTGCAAGCTCAGACACTACAACATCTTAGATGTATTCATTATTAGTTATGTCAAGCACTAAAATGTTACACCTTTGCGTGCTCATTATTAGTTATATTGTACCCAGTAACCATGCTGGATAAATGTGTTATATTGTATCCAGTAACCACGCTGTAAAATATGTACCCAATTTCTGTAAAGCAGATGCCATACAGAAAACAACTGAAACTAGAGAGTAAAATTCTACTTTAATTTCTTTGTATAATTTCCATTAATAATGGGAATTGTGTTCATGCACTGATGGCCAAATAGACATCCAAAATCATTAGGCAACTTTGAAAATCTCATCCTAACTTCCATTTTAAAATGAATGGAGAGTAAGTATCCAAATCTCTTAGTTGGCTTTGAAATTTTTCACTCTGAATATGTGTGTGTGTGTCTCTTTCAATCCCTCTCTGGCTATATGGGGGGAGATTTTATTTATTTAATATTTGGGGTCTTTTACAATGAGACATTTAAATTACATTGTATTGACATGTATAGGTACATATCATAATACAGAATTAACAATATTAAGCAAGATATTGCATATTGACCATATATTGTTCTATCATTAACATTTTCTTTTCTTTTCCCCAAAAAATTATTTAAGCACAACCCTTACGTGGTGTGTGGGTATGGGTGGGTGTATATATATTGTTAAGCTTATATATATTGTGAAAGACCCAGACCAGTGGGGTACAGGATTCTGATAGAAGACAAATATACTGGCCACTGGATGAATAGTTTTCTGCTCCCTACGTGACCGAAGCAGGGGCTGCTCTAGAGCAATCAGGAACCTGCTAGAACCAATTAAGACAGGCAAACTAATTAAGACACATGGAGTCAATTAAGAACTTACTAGACTCAATTCTGGCAGGCAGGCTAATCAGGACACCTGGTTTAAAAAGGACCTCCCATCAGTTAGCGGGGGGGGAGGTGCACGTGCGTATGCAAGAAGTGAGATGGTGTGCTGCTGGAGGATTGAAGAGTACAAGCACAATCAGGCTTCAGGAGGAAGATCCTGTGTTGAGGCTAAAGAAGTTTCTGGTGGAAGGCCATAGGGAAGTAGCCCAGGGAGTTGTAGCTGTTATGTAGCTGGTACAGGGGACATTGTAAACAGCTGCTATCCACGGGGCCCTGGGCTGGAACCTGGTGTAGAGGGTGGGCCTGGGTCCCCCCAACCCTGCCCGACACAGAAGGAGTTGACCTGGCCTGTGAGAAATGCCGAAAGGGAAGGCCTAATTTGGAAAGGGCTCTGGCCTGTCCCCGACCCACTAGGTAGGACACAGACTGTGGGGATTGTTCTCATCACTGGCCAGCATGGGGGAAATGGAGGTTAGCTGAGTGAATGGCAGGTTTGAGCCTCTAGCAGAAGTGGCCAAACTGAGGGCTGCCGTGAATCTCTGAGGTGAGCAAATCTGCCAAAAAGTGCAGGACCCACCAAGGTAGAGGAGGAACTTTGTCACAATATATTTATAGGAAAGTAGAAAGAAGGAGGAAAAAAAAGATTTCTTTCATTTTCTGTAAAGAACAAGAATAGAAGCAGCTTTCTTATTCTTGGTTTGAATCTTTTTTTTTTTTTTTTTAACTGGCCAACTCCCAATATACATCTCTTTCAGTTCTGGTCGACTTCTTGCTCTATTTTTAATTTTTTTTATTTCTTTCAGGATGGTTTTTCAAAAAAATTGTTACCATCCAGTAGTCACATATCATGTACATGAAAGATGGCCTGGCTGTGTTGCATTTCACACAGATATCTTGGGCAACATTATGTATTTTATTACACAGAAATAGTGACACATACTTTCTGTAAACTAAATAGTAGTGAACTTGCACTATTTGGTTAGTATTAGATTCAATATTTGTCTCTGCATTCTCTCATTCCATTCTTTTGCTGTTACTTCATATTTATATTCTGCACTCCATAAATTAATAGTTTATGCAATTTGGATTTTAAAAACAATCCTGAGATTATATACTCTGGACATAATTTTGGTTGCTGAAGCTTCAAGTCCATGTGTAAAATTTTCTAATACAGAGAGTTTCATTCATTACTGTCTTCACTAAAAGTATTTTTAATAAATTAAGCAATCTCTATAAACTCATATTGCACATTCATTATTTACTATATCAGCTACATCTGTTTGTGTTTAGGTTTTTCCATTCCTAAAGAATTGCTTCCCCTTATCATAGTGACACTTAGATTTTGGAGCAAAAACTTTCTTTTTCAGACTGGATTTGAAAGCCTTATTTTTGATATTAACTTGAGCTGCTCTTTTTGTTTGATCAGGTGCTTCACATATGCCCAGTTAGTAAGTGCACTTTTAAGTAGCAGTTAAGGTTGGCAGCATTGTCTTTCTAAAAAATACAGGACAGACCTCAGATGTTCCCAATCATGACTCGAACTTCTAGTCAAGTCCCTTTCCCCTCACCCCCATGCTTGAAAGGGTTTCTCTCTCTCCAGCTCTGGATGCTGTAGAGAACTCAGGTGCTGGGCCCGCAGACTCTGAAACTTTTGATCAGGTTCTGCGTGGGCATCAGGAGCCAGGTCAGAGGCTGCACTTGAGGTCTTTGCCTGCTGCAGCATTATGCAGCCTCCTGGGGACACTGGCAGAGACTCTGCAAGCGGGGAGCCTACACCCCAGGAGTACTGACCCCCTGCCAGACAGAACTCTTTCCTGACCCTGGCCCTTCAGTGTAGCTCCAAGGCCCGCAGCCCCATCCACTTGCCCTGCTGGACAGAGCCTGCATAGGGAAAGCAGACAGGGATGCACTTAGGACTGGAATCGGCAGGGGACCAGTACTCACGGGTGCATCTTTCTACTCTCCTCCCGAGTCCCGACCCTAGTCCTTGAGCACAGCTCCGTCTCCTTTCCCTGTGCAACACAGAAGGGCCAGGGTCAGGAGGGGAGTGGAAAGATGCACCCATGAGTATTGGCCCCTGCTGTTGAAATTCAGAATAAAGGGTGTCCCAAACTAAATTATTACGGGACAGGAAATTTTCTATTTAAATAAGGGGCATCCTTATAATATGGGACTGATGACAAGCCTAGTAGCAGGTGATATTTCATGGATGTTGGAGTTTTGGGATTTGAGTCTAGTGCATTATTTTATAAGTCTCCTGAAGTCTGGTAGCACCATGCCTCCGATCTCAATTGGATGTTCTGTTTTGATTTGACCATATGCAATTTTGAATATGTTTTTATTTAAAATGAAACTTTGTTTTTTATTCCCAACATTTATTCCCTGAATTTCTTCGGTATTCCTTAACTTTTGTGCTAATAATTCAAAAATCAAATCCTGTTATGGGGTAATAAGGAACACCCTGGTCTTGTTCCTCTGTATAATGTGACATATCCACAAATACATGACACAGGACCTCTGTAGATTATTTTAATTCTACTTCTGAAGGTGTTCCTCAAAACCATATTTCTCCAACATTCTGAGAAAAAAATGGGCATTCTATGGTGTCAAAAACCCTTTTTTGCATCCACAGTTAGAATGCAGGCCTCTTTACTAGCACTCTTGGAACTCTACCAAATATAGGGGATTTTGTTTGTATGTTAAGGAGCTTCTTCCTTTTATGAAGCCAGATTGGCTCTGGGGCACTAATTTAGGCATTACTGTCTCTAATTTGGATACTAGTATTTTAGTTAAAATCTTCTCATCTATATTTATTAATGAGATGCACCTATAAGACACTGGAACGGGTAAGTCCATATTTAGTTTAGGGTGGGGTTCTCAAACTTCACTGCACCATGACCCCCTTCTTACAACAAAAATCACCACATGACCTCAGGATGGGGGACCAAAGTCTGAGCCCTGGTGCCCTGGCAGGGGAGGGAGCTAAAACCTGAGCCCTGCCACCCTGGGCTGAGAGTGGGCAAAGTCAAAGCCAAAGGGCTTCAGCCCCATGCAGGGGGCCTGTAACCTGAGCCCCGCTATCCAGAGCTGAAACCCTCAGGCTTCAGCTTTGGCCATGGGCAGCAGAGCTGGGGCTTTGGCCCTGGGCTCCAGCAAGTCTAACACCAGCCCTGGCAACCCCATTAAAAAGTGATCACGACCCACTTTGGGGTCTCAACCCACAATTTGAGAACCGCTGGTTTAGGTATCAAAACTAATCTGCTTGATATAATGTATTTGGTAAGCACTCCATTGCTGAGAATTGAATTACCTGTGTTTTAAACATTTTATAGAATTCAGAGCTGTAGCCATCTGATCCAGGACTTTTCCCTGATTTTTAGCAATGGGATTATCATTATTTCTTCCTGTGTTATAGGGCTATGTAACACACCAGCTAACCCACCAAATGAGCACTCAGCACTCCCGTTTCAATCCAGATGCTCCCACTTGGGCCAATAAAGAGGGCAGGGCAGCATATGGGGGCTATAAGAGGCCTGGTGAAACGGCAAGCCAGAGAGTCTGAGCAGACTGGTTCAGTTAGGCAAAGCAGGAGATAAGAGCTACTAGAGAGAGAGAGAGAATGTGGCTTCTGGGAGAGGGCTGAAGGCAGGAAAGTAGCAAGAGCAGTTTGTTAGCTGGGGTCCCAAGCTAGACAGCATGGCTGAAGGCAGCAGCAGGTGATGTCTAGTGACTAAATTGCAGAGTAGGAACCAAGGCTGAAGGAAGGTGGAGCTATGGAGGGGCTTACCTTCTGATATCTCCTTGCTGGAGAGCTGGACTCTGAGGAACCATGAGAGGGCCAGAGGGAGTGAGGAATGTGTCCCTGGCAAGAATGCTCCTAGCAAAGAGGCTGTGTTGGAGTTTCTACTGGGGGGGAAGATTGGTGTTGCACCCCAGAAGGAAGGGCTGGGGTGTTGGTCCTGGCAGAGGGACTGAGGAAGACTGACATAGAGCTCAAGTATGGTGAGAACAAAGTTGGGTAAATAGACAAAGGTTATGGACTAGTCAGTAAACTTGAATGCAGTTATTGTGGACTTAAAAGGGAAACGGGTGAGGGCCACTTGCCAGGCTGCCCTGAGGCTGTCTAATCATTGGTTGATCCCACATCAGGTCAAAACAACAGTTACCTGTTGCTATTACCTGTGAATTCTGGACTGGTGAAATCATTCTAAAAATATTAGTTAAAAATGAGACATTACATACTGTAACAAGTTGACCCTCTGCACATCCCTTCACCAAAACCAATCTGACCTCCGGGTCTATTTTGATCCTTTCACATTCCCAAGCTGTCTTATGGGAACTGAAAAGTTCCATATACATGGGATCCCCATTCCCTTTTAAGTTTTTGATTACTGTTTTTGTTTTATTATAAGCTTATTGTGGCATTGTCACCAATATATTCTCCTTTGTCAAAGCAGAAAGTCTTTTTTCCCCTTCATTTTATTGGCTTAGTCCCCTAACATTCAAGAAGCACCATATTGTTCCTGATTTTACTTTTTTTTTTTTTTTTCAAAATATTCAATCTTGTCATTTACCATGCAAAAGGTACTACATGGTATACATTGATCATACACAATGTGATTCATTATATCATGAAGCATATGTAGATATTAAATGTGTTTTCCCTTGTACACAGACCACATACTCTAACTGAAATACTTCTAGACTAGATACTCAGGGTAATTAAAGCCTTTTAAATGGCTAGCTACTCAACAGCTGGTACACCAGACCATAATGCTTAATAAAACCACAAAGGACTACTTAGAGATGGTGGTTTAGGCATATATTTAACAAGTAATACTTTTAAAAAAAACTGCAGATTGTTCTTACTACTTTTGATATTTGCTACAATGCTGGGAATCCTTTTGAAGTATTTTTCATTCATGTGGTGGAATATATGCTTGCAGAGGAATTCCATTATAATTTAGCATCAGTTGATACAGCAGGTGGCACACACTGAGTTTCTATAGTGCTTACACTCTTGCTGCACTGTCAGTATTTGACTAATACTTAATAAACCATTTCAAGATAGAAAACCCAAATTCTATACCATTCCATAAGCCTTTAAAAGGAATTGTTCTTTTTATAAATGTTGACTTAATACTGTTTCTACATGGTTTTTATTTTTATTAGGATATTTTTGCTACTAATATTTATATAAAATTTCTTGGCTGTCTAAATTGAAATTAAGATTAAACACAATATTTAATCAAAAAATCATAATTTAAGTATCGGGGAAAAACATTCTTTGCTAGAGCCACTTGCACAAATGATGTAATTGCTCTCAAACAATATTACTCTGCAACAAAACCTATTTCCCCCCTTTGAATGTCTTGATGATTCACAATTGATTTTCATGTTAGCTTTTATTGAGTGGAAGCAGAAATCAATGACACCTTATTTATGGATTAAACTCTAATTAATCCAAACCTAGCTAAAGATCACCTACTATAGAAGAGCCAGAATAATTTAACATAGTCCTCCCATCTCGGGCATGTATGTTGAGAAAACAGGCTTTGCCTTTTATCTGTAGCTTACATATTATCCATATTACCATGTTAAACTAGGTTTTTCTTTGGTAGACTTTCTTTTCATGACACCTTCAATGAGGAATAAATAAGTCTCCTTCCCACTGAGTAGGTACCCTTTACGAAGTAGCAGTGCAAGCTTCCCCTGCACCATCCTGCTGATGTGTTAACTCTGACCTGGAGTGACCATCTCTAGAGAGATAAGAGAACGGTTAAGCCTTTGGCCTCTCCTGAATGAGGGAGGCAACCTAGTGACAGAGGATGTGGAAAAAGGCTAATGTACTCAATGCTTTTTTTGCCTCTGTCTTCACGAACAAGGTCAGCTCCCAGACTGCTGCACTGGGAAGAACAGCATGGGGAGGAGGTGACCAGCCCTCTGTGAAGAAAGAAGTGGTTCAGGGCGATTTAGAAAAGCTGGACAAGCACAAGTCCATGGGGCCAGATGCACTGCATCCGAGAGTGCTAAAGGAGTTGGCGGATGTGATGGCAGAGGATGTGGAAAAAGCTAATGTACTCAATGCTTTTTTTGCCTCCGTCTTCACAAACAAAGCCCTGGTCTACACTAGGACTTTAGGTCGAATTTAGCAGCATTAAATCGATGTAAACCTGCACCCGTCCACACGATGAAGCCCTTTATTTCGACTTAAAGGGCTCTTAAAATCGATCTCCTTACTCCACCCCTGACAAGTGGATTAGCGCTTAAATTGGCCTTGCCGGCTCGAATTTGGGGTACTGTGGACACAATTTGACGGTATTAGCCTCCGGGAGCTATCCCAGAGTGCTCCATTGTGACCGCTCTGGACAGCACTCTCAACTCGGATGCACTGGCCAGGTAGACAGGAAAAGAAGTGCAAACGTTTGAATCTCATTTCCTGTTTGGCCAGCGTGGCAAGCTGCAGGTGACCATGCAGAGCTCATCAACAGAGGTGACCATGATGGAGTCCCAGAATCACAAAAGAGCTCCAGCATGGACTGAACGGGAGGTACGGGATCTGATTGCTGTATGGGGAGAGGAATCCGTGCTATCAGAACTCCGTTCCAGTTTTCAAAATGCCAAAACCTTTGTCAAAATCTCCCAGGGCATGAAGGACAGAGGCCATAACAGGGACCCGAAGCAGTGCCGCGTGAAACTGAAGGAGCTGAGGCAAGCCTACCAGAAAACCAGAGAGGCGAACGGCCGCTCCGGGTCAGAGCCCCAAACATGCCGCTTCTATGATGAGCTGCATGCCATTTTAGGGGGTTCAGCCACCACTACCCGAGCCGTGTTGTTTGACTCCCTCAATGGCGATGGAGGCAACACGGAAGCAGGTTTTGGGGACGAAGAAGAAGATGATGATGAGGTTGTAGATAGCTCACAGCAAGCAAGCGGAGAAACCGCTTTTCCCGACAGCCAGGAACTGTTTCTCACCCAGGACCTGGAGCCAGTACCCCCCAAACCCACCCAAGGCTGCCTCCTGGACCCGGCAGACGGAGAAGGGACCTCCTGTTAGCGTACCTTTTAAAATACTATACATGGTTTAAAAGCAAGCATGTGAAAGGATTACTTTGCCCTGGCATTCGCAGCTCTCCTGGATGTACTCTCAAAGCCTTTACAAAAGGTTTCTGGGGAGGGCAGCCTTATTGCGTCCTTCATGGTAGGACACTTTACCACTCCAGGCCAGTAACATGTACTCGGGAATCATTAAACAACAAAGCATTGCAGTGTATGTTCGCTGGCGTTAAACAACATCCGTTCTTCATCTCTCTGTGTTATCGTCAGGAGAGTGAGATATCATTCGTGGTCACCTGGTTGAAATAGGGTGCTTTTCTTCAGGGGACACTCAGAGGAGCCTGTTCCTGCTGGGCTGTTTGCCTGTGGCTGAACAGAAATGTTCCCCGCTGTTAGCCACGGGGAGGGGAGAGGGTTGAGGGGGTAGCCACGCGGTGGAGGGAGGCAAAATGCGACCTTGTAACAAAAGCACATGTGCTATGTATGTAATGTTAACAGCAAGGTTTACCCTGAAAGAGTGTAGCCACTGTTTTATAAAATGTGTCTTTTTAAATACTGCTGTCCCTTTTTTTTCCTCCACCAGCTGCATGTGTTTCAATGATCACAGGATCTTCTCCTTCCCAGAGGCTAGTGAAGATTAGAAAGAAAAAAAACACACTCGTGATGAAATGTTCTCTGAGCTCATGCTGTCCTCCCACACTGACAGAGCACAGACTAATGCGTGGAGGCAAATAATGTCAGAGTGCAGGAAAGCACAAAATGACCGGGAGGAGAGGTGGCAGGCTGAAGACAGGGCTGAAGCTCAAATGTGGCGGCAGCGTGATGAGAGGAGGCAGGATTCAATGCTGAAGCTGCCGGAGGATCAAACCAGTATGCTCCAGTGCATTGTTGAGCTGCAGCAAAGGCAGCTGGAGCGCAGACCGCCACGATGTAACCAACCGCCCTCCTCCCCAAGTTCCATAGCCTCCACATCCAGACGCCCAAGAATGCGATGGGGGGGCCACCGGCCAACCAGCCACTCCGCCACAGAGGATTGCCCCAAAAAAAGAAGGCTGGCATTCAATAAATTTTAAAGTTGTAAACTTTTAAAGTGCTGTGTGGCATTTTCCTTCCCTCCTCCACCCCACCCCCCCCGGGCTACCTTGGCAGTTATCCCCCTATTTGTGCGATGAATGAATAAAGAATGCATGAATGTGAAGCAACAATGACTTTATTGCCTCTGCAAGTGGCGATCGAAGGGAGGAGGGGAGGATGGTTAGCTTACAGGGAAGTAGAATGAACCAAGGGGGGGAGGGGTTCATCAAGGAGAAACAAACCGAACTTTCACACCATAGCCTGGCCAGTCATGAAACTGGTTTTCAAAGCTTCTCTGATGCGTACCGCGCCCTCCTGTGCTCTTCTAACCGCCCTGGTGTCTGGCTGCACATAACCAGCAGCCAGGCGATTTGCCTTAACCTCACCCTGCCATAAACGTCTCCCCCTTACTCTCACAGATATTGTGGAGCGCACAGCAAGCAGTAATAACAGTGGGAATATTGGTTTCGCTGAGGTCTAAGCGAGTCAGTAAACTGCGCCAGCGCGCTTTTAAACATCCAAATGCACATTCTACCACCATTCTGCACTTGCTCAGCCTGTAGTTGAACAGCTCCTGACTACTGTCCAGGCTGCCTGTGTATGGCTTCATGAGCCATGGCATTAAGGGGTAGGCTCGGTCCCCAAGGATACATATAGGCATTTCAACATCCCCAACAGTTATTTTCTGGTCTGGGAATAAAGTCCCTTCCTGAAGCTTTTGAAACAGACCAGAGTTCCTAAAGATGTGAGCGTCATGTACCTTTCCCAGCCATCCCACAATGATGTTGGTGAAACGTCCCTTGTGATCCACCAGTGCTTGCAGCACCACTGAAAAGTACCCCTTGCCGTTTATGTACTCGCTGGCTTGGTGCTCCAGTGCCAAGATAGGGATATGGGTTCTGTCTATGTCCCCACCACAGTTAGGGAATCCCATTGCAGCAAAGCCATCCACTATGAGCTGCTCATTTCCCAGGGTCACTACCCTTGATATCAGCAGCTCAGTGATTGCGTTGGCTACTTGCATCACAGCAGCCCCCACAGTAGATTTGCCCACTCCAAATTGATTCCCGACTGACCGGTAGCTGTCTGGCGTTGCAAGCTTCCACAGCGCTATTGCCACTCGCTTCTCAACTGTGAGGGCTGCTCTCATTTTGGTATTCTTGCACCTCAGGGCAGGGGAAAGCAAGTCACAAAGTTCCATGAAAGTGCCCTTACGCATGCAAAAGTTTTGCAGCCACTCGGAATCGTCCCAGACCTGCAACACTATGCAGTCTCACCAGTCTGTGCTTGTTTCCCGGGCCCAGAATCTGCGTTCCACCACATGAACCTGCCCCATTAGCACCATGATGCCCACATTGCCAGGGCCTGTGTTTCGAGAGACATCTATGTCCTCATCACTCTCGTCATCGCGCTGATGTCGCCTACTCACCCGGTTTCACTTTGCCAGGTTCTGGTGCTGCATATACTGCTGGATAATGCGTGTGGTGTTTAATGTGCTCTTAACTGCCAAAGTGATCTGAGCGGGCTCCATGCTTGCTGTGGTATGGCGTCTGCACAGAAAAAAGGCGCAGAACGATTGTCTGCCGTTGCTCTGATGGAGGGAGGGGCGACTGACGACATGGCTTACAGGGTTGGCTTTCAGGAAATTAACAAAGGGGGTGGCTTTACATCAAGGAGAAACAAAAACAACTGTCACACAGAATGGCCCCTTCAAGGATTGAACTCAAAACCCTGGGTTTAGCAGGCCAACGCTCAACCCAATGCTCAACTCACTGAGCTATCCCTCTCCCCGGTATTTCAGGCAGGACTGAATCTCCATTAAACTTTCCAAGGTGCCCCTGACAGACCTCACCGAAACGATTGTCGGCCGTTGATTTCACGGAGGGAGGGAGAGAGAGAGGGAGGGAGCAAATGAATACAAAACAAATCTGGTGTATTTCTTGCTTTGATCCACTCCATCTATCTTTTACATCTTTGGCTGGCAGCAGACGGTGCAGTAGGACTATTAGCCATCCTCATCTCCTGCCTGCCCGGCAGAAGATGGTACAATCGGACTGCTGGCAGGACTAAAGAGAATGACCTGGTCGAGTCACTCCTAATTTAGTCCCTGCACCCATGTCTGTCCAGGCGCTCCTGACCGACCTTACTGAGGCGGCCAGGAGCACCTCGGACATGACGACGATGGTTATCAGGCCTATTGCACTGTCTGCTGCCACAAGGCAATGGGTTGCTACTGCTGTGTAGCAATGCACTACCGCGTCTGCCAGCACCCAGGAGACATATGGTGACAGTGAGCTGAGCGGGCTCCATGCTTGCCATGGTATGGGGTCTGCACAGGTAACTCAGGAAAAAAGGCACAAAACAATTGTCTGCCGTTGCTTTCATGGACGGAGGGAGGGCCTGATGACATGTACCCAGAACCACCCGCGACAATGTTTTTTGCCCCATCAGGCATTGGGATCTCAACCCAGAATTCCAATGGGCTGCGGAGACTATGGGAACTGTGGGATAGCTACCCACAGTGCAACACTCCGGAAGTCGACGCTAGCCTCGGTACTATAGAAGTACTCCGCTAAGTTAATGCACTTAGAGCATTTTGTGTGGGGACACACACAATCGACTATATAAAAACGATTTCTAAAAACCGACTTCTATAAATTCGACCTAATTTTATAGTGTAGACATACCCTTAGTAGTGTCTCCAGTAGGATTTTATCTTTGCAATTGTCTTGTTTCCTAGTTGTTGCTTCCTAACAGCCTCCTTTGATTTAATGCCATGTAGTCATGTGAAACAAGTAAAACAAGGTGCTAATGATGATCATAAAAATAATACAGATAACATCCTCATTCTCCACAGCATGAAATTTTATTCACACTAATTTGACACCTGGGAGGCATGACATTTTAGGGACATAGGACTGGAAGGGACCTCCTGGTTCACTAAGGCCAGATCCCTGCTATGACAGGCAACCCTGTCATGCAATCCTGTTCATGAACTTATCTAATTTCCTCACAAAACTAGTTAGATTGCTTGCCCCCACTACTCCTATTGGGATGCTGCTCCCACTCCTCTGATGCTTAGAAACCTTCATATAATTTCCAGTATAAATGTGTTCACGGCCAGTTTTTATCCATTTGTTCTTGTCCCATTATTGTCCTGTAACTTAAATAGTTCTTTTTCTCTCCTTGGATTTTACCCCTGCATTATGTTCATAGAAATTATCTACTTCAGTCTTGCTACTCTGTTCTATAAACAAACATAAAGCTTATTTTCCTCGATTATTTTTAGGATCCTCTGATGCATTTCCTCCTGCACTGCTCTATATGGTGGCCTGTCCATGTAGTTACAAAATAAACTAATTAACAAATAGAGTCAAAGTAGCCTCTGCGTTTACTGTCATTTTTTTTTTTAATGCTCACTTTGGTTTGACATTGATCAGAAAAGAATGGGAGAAGTCACGTGGTACCAAATGAAGTAGCTGTAAACAGAGTGCCTGAGTGCGAGTAAACTTCCAGCCTGAGTGCGATTTTCAAAAGTGACTAGGCACTGAAAAGCCTAAGTCTCATTGAAAGTCAATGGGACTTAGGTGTTTTGAAAATTCTACCCAGGATTAGTCACTCATGTAGCCACTCCATTCCTAAACTGAAATAATTGGGCATAATGACTGTATTGTACAATGATCCAGAAATAAAGATCTCTTTTCTCTAAACTCTGTGTTCCAATGCTATCTGCTTCAGAACCATTAGTTTACAAGTATGCTGTACACTAACCCTTAATTGCTTCATTTGCCTGGATTTAAAGTTTGTGGAAGGGAAAACAGCACTTCACAGGGAGAAGTAAACATGGGTAATTTTGTATCTTTTCTGAGAATTAATACTGGAATGTCTGGAAATGCTGTTAAGGCTCCACTATAAAGCAATCTTTTAAAATGTGTGGGAGTCCAGAGTTCAAGTCACACAAGCAATTTTTACAGAAGAAATTGAAACTTGTGTTTTGTTCTGAGTGGTAATCTGCTCTCTAGAAGACAAGGGGGGAAATCTGCTTTTTACTCATTATAAATTATAGCTTTTATTTTGAAAAGACAAGAGAGCAGGACCATACAATTATATTACAGAAAATAAGGGCTGTGGAACACCTATATTCCTACTCTACAAAATGTTTACTCTCCTGTTTCATAGGTATGCTGTATAATGGACAAAATGAGGTGCAATCTCTTTGTGAGTGATCTAATCAAACATTTACCAGAAGAAATCAAGTGTGACAACTCTGCACACATTTCTTTTTCAGTTTCCTTTTGCCTGCACTGCTGTATCTTTTTTCTTAGTAAAAGGCCAAATGCAAAAGCTTTGAGAGCAAGTCAATTTCAGATAAGTGCTCCAAAATGCTGTTTATCAGATGTTCAGTCAGCAATGTCATATTGGGCTGGAAATCTCACCATAACTACCTTTGGGTGGTGTCTTAGTACACCTCCTTGACTATAACCAGGCACCACAAAAAGAAAAAATGTTTTACAGTGATCCTAATCTACAATCAAAAAGTAGATATGAAAAATATGCAGTGTAGATGGTGACTATGGGCAACTTTTAAAAGGAGTCACTGAAGCAATACATGTTAACTTTCATCTGCTCAGTCACTTTTTTTAGTTGCACATTTTTAAACCAGTACCGTTTGGATTTTGTGCTGGATTTCCTCAAAATGGAGAAGAGGATGGACACAGAATTTTGGTACAGAACCATCACTAATTGTACTTGGTTTACATCATACTTCCAATCAATTGATAATATTTAGTGCTTCCTTTGTATATTGACCTGTTTGCTCTATCTGTAAGCACAGAATGTGGTCACAGGAAGGTAACGGTCAACACAGTCCGACTGGATTCTTTTTTTCAAGGATTGTTTAAAAAAAAAATCTACGGCTAATAATGGGAAGGAAAAATAAAATTCTTTTTATGGGAAAATAAATGTGAATGGGCTGTGACTGCAACTCCTTTCCAGCTGCTTTTGCAGTAGTTAGAAGTTTGAAAGAAAAAGCAGTCTTGCTCTGAACTACCACTCTTCCCCCACACCCGCCTGAGCTGGAATAGGAGCTATACCTCCTTAGAGCAAGGATGACTTTCTCACTTCCAGTACACTAGAAAACCATTGCTCCTTTCCCATTTCCCAACATCTTGAGTCACTCCTATTTTCTAAAATTGGCTACTTCCATCTTTCCAGCAGTGCTGTGGTCATAAATCTATAGGTTGGGAACACATTGTTTTCTACAGCCGCCAGTTATGATGATGCCAGGGCAATAAACTCTGCCTGCAAGATACATATGCTCAAGTCCCATTGCATTCAAAGGGAGTTGCACATGCATAACCAAGCAGAGGTCCTGCTTCTCTTGCCTTGGTCCTTCTGCACACCTGTGCAAAATGCTACCCAAACAATGATACTGATTTTTATAACCACGTTAGATGGGTATAAATGACTACACAAGGTGCCAGCCAGTGGAGAAATAGACTCAGTGACTTCAGATACATCTTTTGATTAGCTTTATATTTTAACTCATAAGTCAAAATTGCTAGTAATTTAAAGAACAAGAAGGAAGAAGTCAGAAACGCAGAAAACTGCACCATCTAAAATTCTGTTCTGGTTTTTTAAAAACACATTTGAGAAGAGGTGGAGCATTAAAATATAAGCTCAAGTATTTTGTCTGTAGGAATACATTGTTTGCTGTGTGGCTGGGTGGAAAGAGCAACACCTTAACTAATATTTGGTAATCTGATCAGTTCTTCCATTCTCTGTCTATACCAACAGTGGCTGGGCAAGTTTCTATCATGGGAGTGTTCAAAGCTGAATGGTGAAACTGAAGACGGTACTTATCCATATGAAAGAGTGGTGGTCTGTGATGCCCCTACCTATTGGGGAGGTGGGGGAACACTTTTCTTCTAAGTCATATTTTAAAAGACTAGTTTTGTTGTAAGCATTAAATGCAATGTTTAATAATGCACAAAGGCAATTGGCTTCTGTATTTCAAAGTCTTGAAGCAAAAGACTTAATGCTACCTAAAGTATATGTATTCTGTTTAATGGAGTTGGACTTTCAAGAAGTGTTTATAACAACAGGTGGTCCACGATTCAGGGTTTGACCCTGTAATGCCCCAATCCCACAAAGTGGAGAAATATATGCCATGCTCAAAACAGTGAAGTTACACCCTTTTGTGCATAGATGTATGTTACATGCAAAATTAGTTACTTTTGGGGATGGTGGCCGTAAAGGGTGGCCAACACCATAGGACCCTCATTTATAAAGTGGGAATAAGAAACACCATCTATAAATATGTTCTGCTGTTAGGAGCATTATAGACAGTATTTACAGTGATCCATCCGCAAGTGGGCAAAGTAGCTCTGCTCTGAGGTGAGCAGATCTCCTTAGTTCTTCTGCTACTAACCTCCTTTCATCCCTATCCATAACTGAGTCTTTAGAAAGAGAGTTTCTTCCTTTTATCTACTTTCTCAAAGCAAGTCTGAATTTTCTCAGTTATTATAATTATCTTAGTTATTATAATGTGTTTTAAAGGATGGTCCAAATCCTGTGCTTCACCTAATTACAAGTAGCACTGGGAAAGCAAAGACAATGCAAGTTCAAGCTTCTACTGTTCATGACAAAGTTTAGAGATCTCAGCCCTGAACTACTATCTCTTCCCCACTGCTCAGATCCCTGATCAGAGTGATCTTTGGGGAAGAGAAGCAGTTTACCCTCTTTGCCTTAGTGTAGCATGATATAATATTTATGTCTTGGCTCCAGACATTTTGAAGGTATAAATCCATCTGCTAAGCTGAACTTGCTGGGTTCAGTTCAGCAAACTCAAACATGACCACTGCAGGCTGTTTCAGCTTTCTGCCCCACCCTTCTTACTGTGCAAACTTACACAGAATGGAGTTTCAAAGCTAGTGTTCTTGCTGACTAATAGGCTGACTGAAGTGTACTTTGCATGTGTTACCTTGTTTTACTGATACTAAGCTTTTAATACCAGTAAATTTACTGCCAGTGGAAAAAAAAAAAACCCTAATAAACTTTTCATGACTCAGCCTACCGCTGTCATAAACTAGTGAGTATTTACTAAGTGGCTAGACTACCACTGTGTTCCTGTCTGGGGAATGGGCTGAATGAGACAGCACAGAGAACATTAGAACAATAGTATTAATCACAAATATGATATGAAAAAGATTCAGTTGAATCTAATCCCAGAAGTCTTTTAAGTCAGGCCTAGAGCCCAAAGTTGTAGCTAGCAAACAAACAGGACATAGAAGTGGCAGTTGGAAGCATGTGATGCATAAGGCAAGCTGGGCATTACAGAGGGCCAGAACTATTTGTTAAGGTTACACAGCTGTGAACTGTTAACTTAAACAATCCCTTATTCAAACTGGGGCGTGTGACTGGTTCCTTATATTGTTTCCACATTCTGAGTGAATGGCTAAAACATTTTAAATGGGAGAAAAACTAAATAATGACTAATGCCCTTCTGGGATGGATATTCAGCTAAATAATTTGTGCTAAAATTAAGAGATTCCTCAAAATGTTCATGAACACCTAATAGTAGTCTGACTATTAATGAACAACAGCTATGGTACCATGAATCACAGTGAACTGAAAACAACTCTTATCCATGAAAATAACTTGTGAATTAGATAGGTTGGGTATGTTGGGGTTTTTTTCCCCTCACACTATTTGAACAGCCTTATTATTTAATCAGACACCATCAATCAGCAGCAGGCACCCTTGATGTGTGGCAGATCATACTTAGCCAGTAAATAAAAGGTATACATGGCAAGTGGGAATTGAATGGCCCAGGTGACTAGTACGGGCAATAGCGCCTATCATGCCTCTCAGGTGAATAATAAGCAGAAAGTTGTTTTGTGGCCTTTATTAAGTTCTTTGGTGGTCTCAGTCAAGTTCCCAGTGAATATGCATCTAAATCATAACGGTCAACACTATCATAATTAGTGCCGATAGTCTCAGCAGCAATGAAAAGTAGAGAATCAGTCCTTACCTCTAGCTAGGACAGGGGCACACTTCTGTTTCATACCCAGAAGCGTGAACTGCCACTGTATATGCTGTCCTTGTTCTGTAGACAAATAGGAATTCAATTCTCAGCTCCTTTTAGCAGAATTAAGATCAAAGAGAATTACTGCAAGACAAACAAAGCAAAAGAAGATTGCTACATTCCTGCACACCGTAGCTCCTCCTGCAGCAGTCATAGTAATGTAAAATCAACTAGGAATAGGACTGTGGTCAATTGCAGAACTGCACTGACACGCACCCTTCCTTGTTGTGCTATAACCTTCACTACTTCATACTCTCTTTGCAAACGAGCATTGTAATAAGGGGAAGTGTCACAGCAATGCTGGTCAACACAGACACTAACAATTTGACAGCAGGCGGAGTGAGACCTAGTAGAAGGGTATGTGCACTGTGGAGTTTTAATGGTACCAGGAAGTCAGGGGGGGGGGAGGGCGGTTAAGGTTTAAAAACTCTTTTTAATGAACATGGATTAAACCCAGGTAGCAGTATTGCCAGCCCCAACATTCAGCACTCATGAGAACCTAACAAAATAAGGAGCTTTTAAACAACCCAACATTTTAGGTTCTTTTTATTGTCATCCTGGATTTCGAGCCTTTAGGATCCACGTGGGTCATGTTTTCAAGCTTTTTTCCCTCCTCACAATTCTGAGGACTAGAAATGTACATTTTTAAAATAAAAAATTTGCTTATACAAAATATGGAGGAATTTATATGCTTGAATCTGAAACTGAGAATCTCTTAACTCTTGACCTATATACCTCAACAGTCAAGGAAAATTAAAGCCATGGTGTTTTGTTTTTGTTTTTTAATTCCTAGTATCTACTGAACTCTATGCAATTGAAAAATCTGATGCAAACATACACTAAAACATGAAGATTATGTCTCTGATCCTGCAACATGTAGCACATGAATGGAATGCCTCTACCTGTGGAGATCCCTGCTGAGATCAGTAGCCATCTGTGCAGGCACAGTAGTCTACACATTGCAGAAGCAAGGCCTAAAAAGGTAGAAACAACTGAGTCAAGTACAGATCATGATCAAAGACATGCTGACTAATACAAAGAAAAACAACTTCACAAGTCAATATCAAAATTAACATATTTTTTAAAAATTTCATATTGTTGTGGAAGGATCCCCTAAAGCAGAATTCAGCTTCACTCAATCTCTCATATGGATGTGGCAGGCAGACTTTATTAAAGGGATGAATCCTGCCCATTACGCATTTAACTCTCTGTGCTAACCCGCAAACAGGAATGAGAAACTGAAGGAAAAGTTTGTGTGCGGTAAGTGAAGGTTCCTGGAGAAGACTCCAACATTCTAAAGCCAGTTAGTTAAAACTATAATCAATTTTCTGAATACTTCAGAAATAAATAGAGAGGAAAGAAAACAACAGAGATTAGTTCAGGAAGTATTCAGCCTCCCTACTTTTGCTGTTCTCATTAATGGAAATCCCCATAATTTTTAGACAAGATTGTAGCAGGCTCCTCCCTCTGTCACTCCCTTCCCCTGCCTCTGTGAGCAAAGGGGAAGTGAGACTAGGCATTTGTTGCTTAGACTTGGGAAACAGAGATCAACAGAAGCTCACCCTCCAGCTGCATCATGGGGCTCAGCGAATAAAAGTACAACTGTAACTGTTGTGAATTGATGCTTGTCCCTACATAATCATGTGTGCATCAGTAAAACACCTTTCCTTAATTTGGAGTCCTTTTGGCCCCATGAAAAAGATATAGCATTAGTCCAACTCACAGGAGTTAATCACACAACCTTGGAAAAGTGCTGGGTATTAATAGTGGTTTGGTGCGTTCAGGAAGCTCATTTTTATTCTCATTCTCAGTTGTAAATCTTTTGCTGTCACTTCACTGTAGAAAATTTAATTTCACATTTCTTTCCATCTACTTGTAAAATGGCTTGTAGCCATACCACCTTCTATGGTGACCCTGTCAGATTTCACACGCTAAGCGGCCTCAGGCAAGGTGAGTGTTTGGGATGTGAGATCTCTAAAGAAAACCCAAGTACTTTCAGTATTAAATCAATACCTGAGCATGGTGTGGGGGGGTGGCATTGTGCTACCTATAGTGCAATCTGACAGATGCAATGTAAAACCACAATTGTCACCACTTAAGGTGATTAAAAAAAATCCCCTGGTACTTCACAAAGGTAGAACTATTAGCCCCAGTGTCTTGACCAAATTCCAGCTTGTATGATTACATTTTACCTCTCTGATACATACAGCATACTTGGCTGCTGACCTGAAAGCAGTATTGGAGTGCTGTATGCTGTTCAACAAGTGCTGGTTTTCACACTATTGTTTAATGACCATTTGTGGTCAGCAAAGTGACTGTACAAACATAAATATGTTAGTAACGCTTTCTAAGTTGCTTTGGAATCTACCCAGATGAGACACTATCACTCTGTCCTCTCCCGGTTCTCCTACCGCTTTAATCACTCCTAAAGCATGTACTTTGGAGGATTGTCCTCCTTTGCCCTTCAATTTTTGGTGGGGGTTCCACAGGACCCTGTTCTTGGTCCCCTTTCCATCTCCCTCTATACTTTACTTGTGGGTAATCTCATTCACAACCACAAATTCAACAACTATCTCTATGCTGTGTTGACTCATAGGTCTACCTCTCCTCCAGACCTATCTCCTGTCCAAAGTAAAGTCTCTCCGTATCACCTTGCAGACACATAGTCATCAGCCCAAGAGCAACAGGGCTGAAATAATAGTTTTTGATCTGTCCTCCAAGCTCTCCCTATTACCTCCTTTCTCAGTCACTGTAGACAACATCACCATTCTGCCTGTCACTCAGCCGCGTAACCTGGGCATACTCTTTCACTCACGCCTCTCTCTACGTCCTCACATCCAGGCTATGTCTAAATCTTGCTCGTTCTTTCTGCCTCACATCTCTAAGATATAGCATTTCCCATCCATCCATCCAGCTAAAACTCTCATCCACACTCTTATCTTGCATCTCAATTACTTCAAAATCCTTCTTGCTGGCTTTGGCAAGTGCAGTCTTGCCCTACTCACATCCATTCAGAATGTTGTTGCAAAGATGACTTTCCTACTCAGTCACTTTGACCATGTCACCCCACTCTTTGAACCCCTCCACTGACTCCTCCTCCATCACATCAAACATAAGCTGCTTGTCTTCACTTTCAAAACCTTCACAGTCAATCCCCACACTATCATCAGTCATTTAACTATCAAACTGTCAACAAAAACCTTCAGCTGACCCATGATTGCCAGCGTCTATTGCCTGTTTGTTAATTTTCAAACAAGCACCTTTATGCTTGCTGCCCTACATGCTTGGGACGTGCTCCACGTAAACATCCACAAAGCAACCTCATTTACTCCTTCAAATCCATAGACTGTCCTTTGTTATGATGCCTACAAAAAAAACAACTTGACAACAGATAGGTTGTTGGTATACTGAGACCACTGCCTATCATGCTGACCAATACTGTCTCATTGTTTCCTTGTAGTCCTCCATAAGTTTGCCTGTATCCATCTGTTATCTCTGCTCTTATACTAAAGATTGTAAGCTCCTTGGAGTAGGGACCATATTTTTATTCTGTGTTTGTACAGCACCTAGTAAAATGGAGTCCTGATCCATTAGTAGGGCTCCTATGTGCTATAGTGATACAAACAATATATAATAATAAATGTCAGAAAGTAATCATCAAAATCCATTGTTTAATTTTAAGGTGAATCTAGAGAAACAAACCAAAGTCACTAGGAAAAGGCAACTGAAAACATAATAAAACAAAACTAGAGTTTTAGAATCATTGTTGATTGGATTGGATGGAACCTCAAATTGCTAAGGCCAAGAATTTGCTTTATTAAGTAGGAAAGATTCTACATTGTACTCTCCATGAGCCAAATCTTAAATTTTTACTCAGTCCTAATGTAGGCAAACTCCCCATTGACTTTAGAGAGCTCTGACTGAGTAAAGTCTTCAGGATTTATATTCATAAGGACTTGAAAAATCTCTATTTTTAATTTTTATAAGCCTTGTGAAAATCTTATAGCCCAAAGATTAAGAAGCTATTTGTTTTGGAAAGGCTTATTTTAAAGTAATGGATACCTAACAGAGCTAACAATCAAGTGCAACTATATAGTGCAACCACAAAACAAAATGGATTCTCCCTGCGCATTTTATATTGCTTTAAATACCAAATTAATAAGAAATGATCTGACATCCATTATAAAATGCTACCCATGTTGATGACGCTCATTCGAAGTACTGAAATCAGGAAACTATCATTTGGACAGACTTGAATCATGGCTCATGAATTTGTTTTCACTTTCACCTTTCATTTAATCCTTGTAGTTTTAGTTTTGTTTTACAGAAAAGTATATCCATACATTGCTACCATATAGAAAGTTCCATCTTATAAATTGCTCTGGAATTCTATGTGATAGCAGTGAGCACTACAAGTTACTTTTTATTGAGGTTCCAGTGAGACATAATAGATTTTAAAATAGAATTAAAAATTATGGTCTGTGGTCTAGGTGAAGTTCCTAAGTGTGAAGTTCTTGTATCATAAACACAAACTCTTTGATTATACTTTAAATTCTCATCACAAGATATAAGAACATGTAACTGTATGAATATATGTGCAGTTTAAGTAGATTTCATTTATGATCGAAAAGGGTTTTTTTCATTCATTTTGTTCTGAGCATAGCTGTAACTATATTACATCTCCCCTGGTGCTCAGATAATCTTTCATATTTTTTCTTTTAAACTGTAAATTGAGATTTACTTTTGATCAAGCTCTTCATTTCAAAATGGAATTATGATACAGGTGGTCTCTGCAGTAGATTCAGAGGCCTTGAGACCTTTTAGAAACTCGCAAGTTGTACCCTTTGTACTTTTGGTAGCTACAGACTGGGAAGGTGGATGGGTGACTGGGATAAAATATCAGAAATTCAGGAGGAGGTTGACTGGAGCCAGTGTACATTGGGTTTGACTTTCTGCTTGGATAGAACCTAATCTGCATGGTTTTGATCACCCTCAGTTCCCAGAATCTAGCCCAAAGACAGCTGTAAATAAAGAAAATTAAAGATATGTATGTCCCACAGCTCCTGTACAGCCCTAGAGAGGTGAAAATACATTGGGTTTACTACTATTGAATTCAATGAAGTTTAACTGGAGAAAGATAAAGTAATTTAGGTGAAGATCTGACAAGGAAGTCCACTTTACTAATGAAAAAGCAGCTAAGTGCTAAAGAGATTGTTAGGAAAGTTTCTCTCTTCCACACCAAGAGTAAATGTGTGTTTTATTTATCTGTTATTAATGGTTCTGGGCATATATGTTTAATGGTCCTTTTTTATAATTATAAATAAAGGTCTAATTTTATAACTGGAAATGCTGCTTTTCAATAAAGGAAGACAAACTCTAGATTGATTGATTTACCATCCTCATAACCTATATTTTAAAAATAGACAACGGGAGGGAAATTGGGGAACTCCACTCAGAGGCATCAATCAAGGTCAGGCCTCCCAATGAGGGCACTGTATAAACATGCAGGAAGACACAGCTCCTGCCCTGAATTAATGTAACTCCCTGATCCTGCAAACATTTGATACACATGCTTAACATCATGTACATGAGTAGTCCCAATAACTACTTCCCAGCTCCCATGTGTAAAGTTAAACATGTGGAAAGTGTTTACAGGATTGGGGCCTACTGAATTTTTGCCATCCTTTAACAATACAACTCACATTTTAAAAGCCATGAAAAATCTATTTTTCACCTTTAAAAAACCAACACTTTTAGTACACTTAAGACAATCTTTCCCAAAGGATTAGGCACATATGCCAAGCATTAGCCCAGCAAAACTTTTACACAGATGGAATTCAAATGCCCATCACCAATGGCTGAAAATCATAAGCCACCTCAGTTGAGTTTGGTATCTTCTGTCCACTTTCTGGTGGACAAATGCCACATCAAGAAAATCACTGTGGCCTTTCTGCCAAACCCCATAAGAGAGCCAAGATTACTAAATAGCTAGAGCGAACATTAAAAAAAACTTGTTCAGATAGAGTAAGTTGGCTTCTCTAAAGGACAAGCATCTCTCAAAGAAGAAGGGCTGCTGCAACTACCCTAACTAGATTTTAAGATTGAATGAGTTTGGTGAGATTGGACCCATGCTGGAACCTTTGCCTTTAATGCTGAGCTAGAGCTGAACTCTTGGGTCAAGAGGTCAGGGAAAGCTCCTTGCTGGTCTCAGAAGAACTCAAACATGAAGGGGAAGGGAGAAGAGACAAAGAAGGGGAAGGCAACATGAGTGAGAGTAAAAGGGGAGGGAGAGGAGAGTAAAAGAGAGGGGGAAAGTACCATGAGGGAAGGAAGGTGAGTGAGAGACGAAAAGGGAGGCAAGTAAAAGAGAGGGAAGGAGAGTGAGAACAGGAAAAGGACGGGAGGAGAGTAAGAGAGAGGGAAGGTAGCGTGAGGGAAGGGAGAACGGAAAAGACGGGAGGAGCGCAAGGGAAGGAACGAAGGGAAGTGAGAGGAGGAGAAAACAGGAGAGGCGAAGAACCCAGCGGAGCAGGAGGGTGGCTCTGTCCCGCGCTCCGCCGCCAGAGGACGGCTCTGGGGCTGGGTTTCCCGTACCTGGTTGGGCGGGAGGCGGTGCAGCAGGAGCCCACACACGCGTCCTGTGGCGGGGTGGAGCCGGCAGGGCAGGTGAGCGGGCCGGGGCTGAGGGAGGGCGCCGTGCCCCCGGGGGCGGAGCGCGGGGGGCGGGCCGAGCGCCGGGGGGGCGGGCCGGCCGGGCTGGGCTGGGCACTCGCTAGCTCTCGGACAGGGAGCTGCCGCAGCTCTGCGCCGTCTGGCCGGGACGCTGGCCCCGCTGTGCTCAGCTCCCCGAGAGGCGGTGAGTGTCTGGGGTCCGCGCGGGGGGCCCCGCCCGGGTACCTGCCGCCGGGGCCCCGGCTCGGGGAGTTCCCGCTTCGCACGGCAGTTCCTGCCCCGCCCGGCGCCGGGTGAATGAGGAAGCGGCACAGGCGCTGCCTCCCCCACCCCTCCCTCCGCAAGAGGCTCCTTGGTTGCGGGTGCTGTCCGGGGGGGCTCCTGTCCCTGTCCCCGCTCGGGGGGTGAGCATCTCCGGGAGGGCGGGGGGCAGCGCTCGGTCTGCTGCAGCCTGGGGCTCTCCCTTTAGCTGCCCGCGGGGGCTCGGGTTCCGCTCTCAGCACCGGCAGGGTGGCGGAGGCAGCTGCCTTTGGGCTCGGGACGGGGACACTCGTGTAAGTCAGTGAGGGAGCCTGGATCTGCTGGCGGCGCGAGGAGAGACTGTCGGGGCTGCTCCGCAGAGCTCGCACAGCAGTGGGGTAAGCAAGGGTTGCCTCTGCCATCCTTTGCCGAGGAGATAACTCCACCATGGCTTCCTGGCTCTGTGAGCCTCCATATTTTGTGTAATGACTCCGTGGTGAATGCACAGAAATCGGGAAGCATATGCGATACCTGTAAGACTTTCTGTGGGCTCGGTCCGTCTTCTTGACAGTTTTGTTTGCTGACCTCGGATCCTGTTTTTCTTCTGGGTAAACTTGGTCCTAGGAGTTACGCTATTTACTTTAGTCCTTTACCTTCCCAGGGTCTTGCTGCAAATACCTTACTTGTTACATGCTGAACTTTGTTTGCGTCAGAGTTGGTCAATGGTGGTTTGTAAATCAGCAAGTGATTTTTGTTAAATCACTTACTGAATATTTGAGAGTCAGGTCAGTAAACATATTGAAACAGGGGACTCTGGCTAACTCTGAGCTAAGATAGTGACTATAGAAGTTGATGCCAGTTAATATACATGATAATGGACTTGCGTAACAAACCCTGAATTTAGTACGTTTAGAAAGCAGATAAAAAAGTCTTCATAGCTGATTTGTGTTCCCTGTCTTCTTGAGAGGATGGGAACTGGCAAGAATACATTGAAATATAGCCAACATGACAATTGATTCTAATCAAATGGTCCTTGCAACAAATGATGGCAGTAATATAGTTTTTAGTTAGGCATTTTCAGTGATGCTCTTGCTTCAGAAATGAGGGGCTAGGAAGTAAGGATGCTTATACTCTTCCTTAGCATGTCTTCTGGTTTCACTGTGATAATAGTGATCATTAGCTCCAGGAAGCACAGCTAACCTGAACGGGGAAACTTTGTGTTCAGGGTGGAGTTATAATTTAGCCCATACAACTCAAGGAATGCTACAGAATGAAGTAATTTATTTATCAATCATATATCAGCTATACGTTTGATTATAAAACCGCCTTAGCGTCTGTTGATTTGGGAGATGAAACAGATGCATCAGCAGAACAGACTTTAAAAATATATATACACCAAAAACAAATGGGAGCAAAGTTGAATTTTCAGTGAGTTAAGCGAATTGTAACTTTATGACAAGACAATGGAATTCTTATGTCTTCAATCCCTGTTCAAATATCTGGAGCTTGTATAATTTAGGGTTGCCAATTTTGGTTGGCCGTATTCCTGGAGGTTTTATCATGTGACATAATCTTTAATTCCTGGAGATTTGAGGACAATCCTGAAGGCTTGGCAACCCTACACTCTGTGTGTGCGTGTATGCACATGTGCATGCATTTGTTTATTTTACAGGCCCCTCTGTGCTGATCCATGGAGGATGTGAGTTATTACAGTGTCCAGTTACCAAGCCTTGTCTCTTTCACTCAGACTCATACTGTTAGTTTTTGAGGTCCTGGATTCAAATTCTCTCATGTCAGCTAAGATGGTATCTGTCACATTTGCGCTTAATATAGATCCTAAGTATGGTAATATTAGTCTTTTTAGCCCAGACACATGTATCATCAGTTTTTTGTTTCTCAAGGATCGCTATTGGATATGCAGCACATTTGAACCATAAGTATAAATGCTCAGCACGTCAAGCTATAAAATCCCTCACTATGTGATCAAATATGAAGCTTTTGAAAGCAGTTGGAAAACAGAGTAAAATTTAAGGCATTAACCTTTCTGGTCTTCCCTTTTTGTATGCATACAATATATGCACACACATACCCCCATTAGATGTTCATAGAAGTTCATAGAGGAAACTTCAGAATTCTCCAGTGAGAATACTACATTGGAGTTTGAACCATTAACATTATTGAAGTATAGCATTTTGTGTTCATATCTGTAGTCTTAATTTACATGTGAGAGTTGGATATTGTTCCATCTCTTGCCTAAAATACCTAGGTAGCACAGCGGAGGTAATATTAGTTTGCACATAGAACTGCCAGGTCCAAAAGTCCATCTTGTCCAATATCCTCTGAGTTGATGGTTTGCAATACCAGGGGAAGTTGTAAGAACCCCACTGAAGACAAATGGGAGATCATCTACCTCCCACATTGTCTCACTCTGTTAATCTCAAATAGTTAGAGTTTGGTTTAACCTGAAACATTAGGTTTAAAATCTCTAACAAAATGTTGTTCACATTAACTTCTATAACTCTGGATATTCTTGTTATCCTTATAAATGTCCAATTTCTTTTGAATTTTGGTAATTTCTTGGCCTCACGCACATGTTTAGGGTATGTCTACACCAAGGGTCTCAAACACGCGGGCAGCATGTGGCCCGTGGAGCTATTTCCTGCGGCCACCAAGCTCCTCTCCCCTGCTGCCCCCCCACCAATGCGCTTTGTCCCCACTCCTCTACCAATCTCCAGGCGCTTCCCGCCACCAAATAGCTGTTTGGTGGCACTTAGCAGTTTCCAGGGGGGAGGAGCAGGGAGCCAAGTGCTCAGGGGAGGAGGTGGGGCAGGGGCGGTGATTTGGGGAAGGGGTTGGAATAGGGGCAGGGAGGGGGCGGAGTTGGGGTGGGGACTTTGGGGAAGGGGTTGGAATAGGGGTGGGCAGGGTCGGGGCCTCATGGAAAGGGTGGATTGGGGTTGGGGCAGCGGGTCGGGGACAGTGTCAGTGATGTGGCCCTCGGGCCAAAGTATTAGTCTACATGCCGCCCTCCTGGTAATTTGAGTTTGAGATCCCTGGTCTACACTGCAATCAGAGGTGTGATTTGCAGTTTGTGTAGGCATACCCATGCTTGCTTTAGTCTAGCTAGCCCACTAAGATAGCAGTGCAGATGTGGACTTCAGCATGGGCTTTCCAAGTCTGCCCAGTCCCCATAGATATGTATCGGGTTGCCAGCCTGCACTGAAGTCTGTGCTGCTGCATCTTCGCTGCCATTTTAGTGAGCTAGCTAGATTCAAGCTACCATAGGTATGCCTAGCCACGATGCAACCACACCTCCAGTTGCAGTGGAGGCATACCCCAAGTGCTTCTTTCACTTGGTACGCGAGCTACTGTTAAATGCACCGGCAAGTGAGACATACCGTGCTCAGCACCAAAGAAGCAACCAGAGAAAGCAATGCTGTTGAGTTTTGTGGTGACTGCAGTTTGTCAAGCTGAAGCAGCAACACTGTAGTTTTCCTGAAATGTTCCTTAACTGCTCAACAGCCACTTCAGTCATTTTAAAAAATGTTGAGCATTTCCTGTTTAGAGCAGTTCCTGAAAACGTCTGTTACAAAAATGTATGAGCCAATATCTAATATTCTGACTGATGGATTATCAGTTACCCAAAGCCACAGTGGAAAGTCTGCAAACTTCGGGGAAAGAGTTAAACACTGCAGATTGCAACACGCAGCTTCAGAACGTTATCTTCTTTTTCAGCTTCTACTTCCTACCTCAAGTCATATGTTAAAATACAATCACTAGGTTCCACAAATGCATTCCCATGCATATACCCTTTATCTTATTCTTTTTATAATAGGCTTCTTGACTTAAGGTTCTTTGACTGTCTTCTTTATAAAACCTTCTTATAATGGCCCTTAATTAAGCATTACCTCTTCATAAAATTTAAAATATTGTTATTTCTAAAGGGGCTGAGAGACAGAGAGGGTAAAACTGTACATTTTGGAATGACATTTTTAAACCAAAATTTCTACTGCATGAGAAATATTACTCCATTAAGCACAAATTAAATGGTTTTGTGTAATGATAAATGAAACGGAGTTAAAAACTACCAGTACTTTAGCAATCTAATTCTAGGAATTCAAACTTAGCCGTCAAGTTATTACTGCTGCTCAGTGGCAATGAATGGCTCAATATGAGAGCATAGGCAATTGTCATCTATTACAAAGCTCTGTTGATGTAAGGCCAATATAAGTTGTTAAATGCAGCACAAAGTCACTGTTTGTCTGATGTGAAGTAGAATTCATAGAAAGTAGTCTGAGTTCTGTCTCCCCAGTAACTGAGCCAAGAAGACACCACCTTGTTTAAAACTGACTCCTATGCTGAGACAAATCTGATAAAAAGAGATCTTAAATATAGGAAGCAATTTACTTTGTCTGGTATCTTGCCTATGCCATAATTATTTGTGAATGTATTTGGTGTTTGTTTTTTTTAATAACTTACAGCCTGCCTTTTCCTTGTGCTTGAACATACTGTGCAATCATAATTCTGTCACTGTGCCATTGGTCTGGTGAGCCTGAAATACTGAGATATAATAAATTCCGATTTCTGACCTCACAACACAGTGAAGAGAAGATGGGCTACGAGGAAGGAGGCTCTGCTTAAACGTATTTACTTTTGCTAGCTTGCAAATTTTGGAAGAATACTTAAACAAAAACATATGTATTTACTTATCAAAATAATATATTAAGTACATATTATTAAGAACAACGTTTTTGTATTCAAGCCACTCTCTAAATTGGCCCTAGGCCTAAAATTAGACCTGCCACTCTCGTTTCTGGTTTCTCGTTTCTAGGACATGCATATCATGCTGTCTCTCTGCTTTGCTTGTCTACTTAATTTTTGGGAGTAGGCAAGAGACTTAACATGTTCCAGATCTCAGCTCTCTACTGAGTTGGAGTTCAGATCTTAGGCCTCAGATTTGAGGAAGAGATGATAAAAAAACACACTTCCTCCTTCACCACCAAGATCAGAAAGATCACTTAAAAAAAAAAAAAGTTGAGTAGACCAGGGCTTGAAATGTCAGACACTAGTCAAAGGCAGATAGAAAAGGAGGGAACCACCAGTGAAATTCCAGAGTAGCCCACTTGTTATTAGAAACCCAACTCCTCCACTATCCTTGGCTACTGAGAAGAGTGTTGGGATTCCTACCAGAATGCTCTTCTTGGCTTTACTCTGGCCTCCATCTTGCATATGTGGCTTCTGGCTAGTAGGTGCCTAATAAACATGAATGCTCTTTCCTCTTCCATTCAGCCTTGTAACTATTTGTGGAGCTCCACTACTGTACCTCTCGACAGCTTCCTTTGAGTCCCCCTCTCCCTGAGTAGCCTCAGTGCCTGAGTTGGTTCCTGATAGTTTCATGCTGTGCAAAGGGTCCTAAATGCCAGCAGAGAAAGGAACCTGAGTCTTGCAGAAGGATAAAATTAACATATGCTGGTCATTTTCACTGTTGCTATTCAGAACCCCCTGGACAGCAGTGGAAAATATCAAGAATCATGCCAATTTGTGTCTGTTGTATTTGGCAAAGCTATGAGCAATAGAGACAGGCACCAGAGCTCTCTTTTTGCAAACTCAGAAAGAAAACACTACATTAGTTTACACTGTGTCCTATGTAGAAGGTTATCTTAGCCGCCATAAGAACTAGAGCGTGATAGTCTGACTTATTTATTTTTTTCCCCATAGTTACTGATCACCTGTGTAATGGGAACTATGGGTGCTCTCAGGACTCATGACAATCAGGCGATTTAATTTTTTTAAAAATGTGTTAGTTTATGCAGAAATAGAGGTATAGAAATCCACTTGCCAGAAAGAGCTTCCACCTGTCAGAGGCAAGAAGATTTATTTTTTCACTAGACTGAATTAGATTTTGGACTTGTCAAACTTGCTCTCACTTATCTTTTTTTTTTTTTTTTTTCAGTTGACAAAAATTCAGTTAGAATTGATGCTGTTCTAGCTAGTAGGAGGGGGGAGGAGCAGGGGAAAATCCAAAGGTATAAGCTGAGGTGCCAGACTGTAATATTAGTATCTTATAAATGTTTTTTTTTTCAATTAAAGGGGAGGGCAACTGCACAAAATTAATAAAAAGCTACAGAATATGCGTTGCTGTATCCCAGCCCAGTATCTTTCAGTAACTGTGTTGATGGAAACAAGGAACAAAGCAGTAGCTTGGCACTCAGTTTACTGGAGAGAAAGCCCCATGCCACTCCACCAGCAACCTCAGAAGAGAGCCATCCATTCCTCCTTTGTCAGCAGGACCATGATGATGGGATGCAAGTCCTTTGGGTGATGGGAGGGGTTAAAAGTTCAGGCAACTTGGGAACATCCTTGATCCATCTGAGAAATAGAGGGCCTTTACAAATTGTTACAGTGTTGTTGCTGAGTGATTTGAAGGTTTGGAGAGTATGTGTGTGTATTTCTCATTATGGGTTTGTTAAGCCTTTCAAATAAATGCATAGTTTATTTTCACTTAATGCTTAAGGCTGAAGCTGTCAAAAGATTGAGAGTTGGGTACTTAACTTGTTTAAAAATCCCAGCATAAATATTTAAACACATTTTGATGTAAAAACACATTCACCCTTGGAAATGATGATGCTGTATCAATATGGCTGCTGCACATGATCACACACTAAAATCATTTTCATGTGACTGATATCTGACATTATAAAATAAATCCAGTTTCTATAAACAGAATTTCAGAACAAATCTACATAAATAGAAAATAATTTTAGGTATTTCAGTTCCCATGAGTCTAGTTAACATGCAGTTAGTTTGCCGTTATGTGCAGTGCTGAGTGTTGAAAAGTTTATTTAAGGGTGTTTTCTCAAGCACATTCAATTGGTATTCATGTAGTGATAACTGCTTAATAAACTGCTCAGTGTGTTTCTATGTGGCTGTCACAGATAATTTCATAGAACTGCAGCATGAGTAAATGCACCTTTGAGTGTGTCCCTTTCCAGGTAAAACCATTAAGTTGCTAGGCCTTAAATTATACATGTTCAACTATGTTTTGGGGGGTGTGTGGTTGGGGGTGCTTCCTGTCACCTGTCTTTCTAAGCGGGCAGAGAATCAAAACTTACAAAAATTTGGCTCAGAAAAGGATTCTTGTGGATTCCAATATGTTACCTGCTTACAAGAACAGGGCAGACAGGCAAATTACCGAGGAGAACAAGAGATAATTTGGGTAGTATTACAGTCAAAGTATGATTAGGTTGTTTGCTTAGTTCGTATGTCATCCAATAATGTATTTTCACACTTCATTGACAGTATTTTTATTCATGTGGTGGTAGTTCCTGTGAGCCTCCGCAATCTTAGACCAATGCTTGTTTATGCCCAGGCCATGGTTTTTGTTTTTTTGTCATAGGAAGTATCATCCTTCCTTGGTTTGCAGAGGTTATTTAGAGATCACAGGCCTGCTTCCAACATTGGCTGTGTGACCATAAACACTTGTATATCTTGACCTCTCAAGGTCTTTTCCATTCCTATGATTCTATGAAACATGCCCAGCAAGAACAATAGATGCCCCCTCCTCCACCCCCCCTACATAAAAAGTTATACATGTTGGGGGATGAAAATCTGGTCCTGCGCTGGCTTAACCTAGTTTTTTATTATGTGTTGGTTTCATGAAATGCAAGATAGGGAAAAGGTGAAACTTACTCTTAGGCCTCTTAAGTTAAAGGTCAAGTAATGTAATAAGCCATTTAGAACCTCATTTTTCCTGAGTACCTTTGTACTGCAAAGCTGTTAAAAGAAATGTTTGTGAATGTTCATTTTTGCACTTCTTATTACTTTATAGTCCATGCTTTCTAGAAGAAGTAGAGTTTATCTTCGCCACCAATTTTTTTTTGCCTGACTAAGAAACTTGCTAAACCTGAACACTGTAATCGCTGAGTTTGGTCTTCATCATGCCTGTGGCAGCTCGTATATGTCAATGCACCAGATTTATTTTGTGTCAGCATGTAATATGGGCAGAGTTACAGAGAGGAGGAAGTGTTGTTTGTTGTGATATCAGACGTGTCATTTTGTTTGCCTGCTGATTGAAATACATTTCTGGAAACTTGTGGCCAGATATTTAAATGTATTTAGGTGTCTAAAGATGCAGCTGGGTGCCTAATGGGATTTTTAAAGGCACCTAATTCCCACTGAAACCAGTGGGACTTAGGCACCAAATCCTTCTGAAAATCCCAGTAGGTGCCTAAATACCTTTAAAAATCTGGCTCTTAGTAAAATACTATGGACTAGACCCTGCAAGCCTCTGATTCGTTCAAACCTCCCACTTACTTCAATGCAGCTTAGTTAATCTATTGCTAACAGAGCCATTTGGTGAGATTTTTTAAAACTAAATTACCAGGCAGCGTGCATATTTGCCAAAAACTTCTGTTTGGGAATTGCTTTGGGCTGGGTGGGAAGCAGGGTGAGGCATTTGGAATTTTCATTTAAAGAAAACTTGCTGCATGAGAAATTAATAACAATTGAGAAACTCCAGGTCAAATCCTTCCATAGTACCTTCTTAGTGAAATACAGGTAGCAAGATTCACCCCTTGCCTTTCATTTGCTGTTGTCAGAAGAAAGTCCGTGATGGAGCTGAATGAGCATCATTCAATTACTCTGAAAGATTATGTTAAAATGAAACTAGCTTTTTTAATTGTGAGAATCTCATGAAAAAATGATAGCTTTTATAATGCCCCCTAGGTGACTTTACATTTGGTTGGCTCAGCTAAGGAACTAAAGAAGGGAGTGTTTTGTATCTAAATTTTTTTTAGCGTTACTTGGATTACACTGGTGTAAATGCTAATTTGTGGCAATAATATTTTAATGGAAAACCTTTTGCCTAGGTAGGATTTATTGCTTATTTTTTAACAGTTTCTGAATCACTTAAATACATGTAAGAAAAGAACACAGATGATGTATTTATTTCAGGGTGGGTGGGTGTTTTCCTCTTGTTAAGAGCTCATGCTTTTGACAGCAAACGTTGCTTCCTTTATAGATTCATGTTGTGATTCCTACAATAAGATTTAAAACCCCATACAGTCATACAAGTATGTGTGCATGTGGTGGAGTAGGAGTTGATTTGACTAAAGATGCTTTTAGTATTGACAGAAGACTCTTCAAAAGTACCTGGAGATCTTTGCTTCAAAAATACCACATTTCTCATACTCTCTAGTTCAGTGATACTCAGACCTCAGTGTTCAGCATTATGGATCAGCATTACCCAAAAGAGCCACAGTAGTGTGAATTAATTTTCCTTTACTGTAGTACTATATACTCCTATTTAAACAGCATGACTGAGGAAATATATATACACAGTATTCTCACAGTAAAATGACTGACCAATTATTATTATTTTATCAACTACAGTTGGTTAATAACATAGTAAAAGCTTCCTAATTGGTTAAAACTTAGATTGGCTAATAATTAAATCAGTGTTTTAATATCAAGTGCTGCAAAGAGCTGCAGGAGAAACATTAAAGCACCCCTTGGGACTTGAGAGCCTGAGTCTGAGTATCACTGCTCTAGATTTTAGATGTGCAGTGTGATCATAGAGTGACTTAATTCTTTATCATTCAGTTTGCTGATACATTAGAGCTCTGTTAATGCAGAATTTCCAGAGGCTCCATAAAAGTTTCACTGTGCTCTTATGCATCTGTTGGCTAAGGTCTGTGGCTTTTCAGTGAAGTAAAAAAATTCATACTAAGGCCTGGTCTACACTGGGGGAGGGTGGATCGATCTAAGATATGCAACTTCAGCTACGAGAATAGCGTAGCTGAAGTTGACGTATCTTAGATCGACTTAGAATCACTTACTTCCCATCCTCATGGCGCGGGATCGATGGCTGCCGCTCCTGCATCGACTCCCCTTCTGCCTCTCACCCTGGTGGAGTTCCGGAGTCGACAGCAGAGCAATCGGGGATCGATTTATCGTGTCTACAGTAGACGCGATAAATCAATCCCCAAAAGATCAATCACTACCCGCTGATCCAGCGGGTAGTGTAGGCATGGCCTAAGATAAGCTCTCATCAGGAGATCTTGTGTTCCTTAGCAGCTGTCTGAAGCTGACTCTTGTCATTTCAATTCAGTAAATTTATCCTGGTTCACCTGTGGATTATGTGGCTCAGGCACGTAAGAGCTGAATTCATTTTGATAAACTAAGAACTGACCCAAACTTGGAAGTCAGCTGATGGCCCCAGTTGTATATGGATCAGAGGGGGGAAGTAGCCTCAGTGCTGGGATATCCCCACTCCCAGTGACACCACTACAGAAAGGGGGACTTCATCTCACCACTTCTACAAACCCAGCACAGGGGGAAGGGGTGGAGAATGAGGGGCTGATAGGCAAGGCTGCAAAACTCTTACCATGCCTCCTCTGACCTAGCAGAAGTTCAGCAGAAAAAAAAATACAGCCTGAATCTGTTATCTCATCCTGGGATATCCCTGCCTAGGGAGACCACCCCGGTCATAAAGACTCCCTGATAATGTAGCTCCAGTGGAGAAGCTCTGCTATGGAACTGGGGGCTACTGGAGGCCAGAGCCACTGTGAAGAAATGGGGCCTGCTGCAGATCCCCGGGAGCTCGCTAGGTTAAGGGAGAGTCTGTAGTTTATTCCACAGTGGGCAGGGAGGCTTCCCCTGCGCTTCTAGCCAATTAGAATAGTAGAAGAGGAGCTTTTAGAGGGATCCTTGTAGAAACTTCCTTCTTCAAGGGACTCCTACAGGCTTTTCTGAAGGAAGGGATGGTTTGGGCCAAAGTGTTTGTAGGGCATTCCTGTTGACTTCCTCGGGGCTTGGAGATTTGGCCTGGAATCGTCTTTATTTAAAAACAAAATACCAACAACAGACTAGTTTCTATAGAATAATCATTAAAACTGGAATCTGCAGTCTGCTTGTGCCCTACCCCTCCACCTCTAGTTGAACCAGACTGTTAACTTAGTTCATGAGGATTACTCCCTTTGCCTGCAGTAGGTTGAACTTGGTTCTTTGTGTAAGCACTTTAGGGATCTCTTGAAATTGGAAGGTGTTTATGAACCCGCATTTCACTCATTCATTTAATCAGGAATGAATCTCATTGTAACAAAAGTTGTTTTTTCAAAGAGAATATCTGACAAGTGAGGGCATAGTTTCATTTTACCTCAAGTGAAGGTCCTTGGCTAGAAAAAAAATGACTCCAGGCTCTGCTGTTTGTTTTGTATGATACTTTTAAATGATTATTTCCAGACTTCTCTGGTTTCCAAATCAGTAGTCCTCTGGGTCCCAAATGGTCAGCTGCCAACCATCCCAACAGTGGTCATACCAGCAGAGCCATTGTACCACAACTTGCTTGTACACCAGAGACTGAACTCATTGCATCATGGGGGCTTGTGAACATGGCCACTGGCTGTTGTTAGGCCGGCCCATGGCTCTGCCTCTCTTGCATTACACTGGAAAGAAAAGGGGAAACTTTGGTTCATTCTGACCTCAGCTCCCCTCCTTTTCTCCCTCTGGTGAGGAGCAGAATGCACAGAGTGGACTTAACACCTCTTGTTGTAGGGAGCTAGCAGTCATGTATACAGGGTCTCAAGCTACAATGAACAGGAATGCTGCTTGTGCTCTGGAAAATGGGAGAGTCAAATTTTTGCTCTTGGAGAGAGCCTAGGAGAAATGGGGGATGGGGCAGCATGCACTGAAGGGAATGGGGACTTGTGAATGAGGAAAAGCAGGAATGTGGAAACAGTGTGGGGTGTCATAATTGGGGAGGCTGGGATTATGAGGGATTATAGGATCATAGAATCATAGGACTGGAGGTCATCCAGTCCAGTCCCCTGCACTCATGGCCGGACTGAGTATTATGAGCATCCCAGACAGGCGTTAGTCTAACCTGCTCTTAAAAATCTCCAATGATGGGGATTCCACAACCTCCTTAGGCAATTTATTCCAGTGCTTAACCACCTGACAGTTAGGAAGATTTTCCTAATGTCCAACTTAAACTTCCCTTGTTGTAATTTAAGCCCATTGCGTCTTGTCGTATCCTCAGAGGTTAAGGAGAACAACTTTTCTCCCTCCTCTTTGTAACAACCTTTTATGTGCTTGAAAACTGTTATCCTGTCCCCTCTCCATCTTGTCTTTTTTCCAGACTATACAAACCCAGATTTTTCAATCTTGTCTCATAGGTCATATTTTCTCGACCTTTGACAACTTTTGTTGCTTTTCTCCAATTTGTCTACATCTTTTTTCTGAAATGTGGCTCCCAGAACTGGATACAATACTCCAGTTGAGACCTAATCAGCACGAAGTAGAGCGGAAGAATTACTTCTCGTATCCTGCTTACAACATGCCTGCTAATACATCCCAGAATGATGTTTGCCTTTTTTGCAACAGTGTTACACTGTTGACTCATATTTAGCTTGTGATCCATTATGACCCCCAGATCCCTTTCTGCAGTACTCCTTCCTAGCCAGTCATTTCCCATTTTGTACAACTGATTGTTCCTTCCTAAGTGGAGTACTTTGCATTTGTCCTTATTGAATTTCATCCTATTTACTTCAGACTGTTTCACCAGTTTGTCCAGATTATTTTGAATTTTAATCCTATCCTCCAAAGCACTTGCAACCCCTCCCAGCTTGGTATCATCCGCAAACTTTATAAGTGTGCTCTCTATGACAGCCCCTGGCAGGCTGGGACAGTTTGTTTACCTGCAGCATCTGCAGGTTCAGCCGATCGTGGCTTCCACTGGCCGCAGTTCGCTGTTCCAGGCCAATGGGGGCTGCAGGAAGCGGCTTGGGCCGAGGGATGTTCTGGCTGCCCTTCCTGCAGCCCCCATTGGCCTGGTATGGTGAACTGTGGCCAGTGGGAGCTGCGATCACTCGAACCTGCAGACGCTGCAGGTAAACAAACCATCCTGGCCCACCAGGGGCTTACCCAGATGGTTCGCCTGCCAAAGGTTGCTGATCCTTTCTCTATGCCATTATCTAAATCATTGATGGAGATATTGAACAGAACTGGACCCAGAACTGATTCCTGTGGGACGCCACTTGATGTGCCCTTCCAGCTTGACTGCGAACCACTGATGATTATTCTCTGGGAACAGTTTTTCAGCCATTTATGCACCCACCTTATAGGAGCTCCCATATAATAGGATGCTGAGCTAGAGGAGAGAACAGAACTGGGAGAGCAAGGTAATGAGGAAGCTGAACTAGGCTAATGAGGAGCCTGGGATATAGGGGGAGCAACCTAGAGCCGAATATGGGAAATCATAATTATCCTGAAAAACCACGGAAGACCCAAGTTTTCAAGCCATATGATGCTGCTTATAGTTGCTGATCCAGGTTTATCTGGGATGCAGCATACCAACGTTATACTCTCGTGCTTTCTGGTGGTTTCACGAAGTATCTGGGAACTCTGGTTTTTATTATAAGGTTCTGGGGAAGAGCTGAAAGAGAGCACACTGGGATGGGGGTTGCGGGGGAAGTCAAGCACTGCTACTTTGTAAATTCTATCCTCTATTTCGCAGTAATGTATAAACTGTTTTTCTTCAGGAAATGGCCCCTCATGTCCTTAACAGTCTCCAAAGGCAATTCTAGAGCTTTAATGAAATATGTCTGTTGGACTGATCTTCTGACCTATGTTGGGTATTGTAGGTTGGATCTATCTACTTTCCTTTTCCAGTGGGTAAAGATAAGCAAATGTAGCTTTGCTTGAGAGAAGCATTTCTTTAAAAAAGAGAAAACATTATGAAATATTTGTTCCCACAGATTTAATATTTTATGGCTGTTGTACCTCATTATGTTAAGACTTGGAATTTACCCTCATGTCCTAGCTGGGGAAGGACAGAGACAGTGTGGACTTGCTGTGGATGAAAACTGTTATAATTTAGAAGCTTCCCCCATGCTTTCTTGTGGTGTTTTGTGTCTCATTGTCTCTTTCTTTATTCTCTTATTTATTAGCAACTGTGGGCCTGATCTTATTTTATTAAAGTTAGTGATAAAAATTTCACTGACTCCAATAAGAGTAAGATCTAGCCCCAAATTCTTAGTTAGTCAACAGATGGTAACTGTTTGCAGTTGTGTATTAAGCTCATCAGGCATGTAATTGGATTTTGGAAGTGCATTGTGTTGCTCGTCCATTATTCACTTAACTCCCAGCCAGAATAAAAATATGTTGCAAATCTTCTTATACGGTTTTTCTCATTTCAAAAGCTGCTGACACTATGACAGGCTGCAGCAGTACTGGCTTAACAGGTTGCATTTTTCTTTCACATAGGTGCTGTGGAGTTACTAAAGTGCTAGATCAGGTTACATGCTAGATCAGATTGCCTTTGCCACCTTTGCCTTTGCCACCGGAGTGGCGCTCATGTTTGAGAAAATTTATGTCTATAAGTAGGTGGACTTTATTGTTTGCCCAGGGATCCTGGATGGATTTTCCAGATATGGCAGTCACGAGTGCTGAAGCCTTTTAAGAAGGATATTGTTACTCAATGTTTGCAATGTTGTAATCATGCTGGTCCCAGGATATTAGAGAGACAAGGTGGGTGAGGTAATATCATTTATTGGACCAACTTCTGTTGGTGAGAAACAAAAGCTTTCAAAAAGAAAAGGAGTACTTGTGGCACCTTAGAGACTAACCAATTTATTTGAGCGTGAGCTACAGCTCACGAAAGCTCATGCTCCAATAAATTGGTTAGTCTCTAAGGTGCCACAAGTACTCCTTTTCTTTTTGCAAATACAGACTAACATGGCTGTTACTCTAAAAGCTTTCAAGCTTACCTAGGATCCTTCTTCAGGTCTGAGAAAGGTGTTCAGAATGTCACAGCTAAATACAATGTGGAACAGATTGTTTAGCAGAAGTAGTTAACATGTATTGTAAGATTATGACCTGAAGAAGACTCTGTGTAAGCTTGAAAGCTTGTTTCTTTCACCAACAGAAGTTGATACAATACCTTATCCACCTTGTGTGTCTCATATTGTAAGAGTCCCCATTCAAGCTGAAGTGGCCAGGTAACCCCTCTGCAGTCATAGGACAAAAAAAGAGGGGTTAGTGGGGATTGTTGTAAAAAGCCATAAATCCAGTGTCTTTATCAAGTCCATGATTTTTCATTATGAATTTAAGCTTCCAGGCTCATCTTTTGAAGGTGTTGTGCAGGTTTCCTTTGAGGACAAGGACTGAGAGGTCAGATGTGGAGTGACTGCACTGTGTAAAGCATTCACCAATGGGAGATACGGTGTTTTTCTCTTTATCAGTTTTCTGTGCGAGTTCATTTGAGAACATATATAGTTGTTATTGGGACATTTAGTGCACTGGATGAGGTACACTACGTATTGTGATAGGCATCTATTATGCAAAAACTCAGAGCTGTGTGAAGTATTTGTATTGATCCTGAAACTGTAAATGAATGTGGGTGTAGTGGTAGGGATCAGGGAGCATGGATTGAGTTACTTAAACCAGGAACAGAGAGAGATGCTTTTGCGAGCACCTTCCAAATTTAAATGTGTTTTCAGAGCACACAATTTGCTGCTAGTAGATCAGAACTGCAGGCTAGGTCATTGCTTATATTTCTGGTTAACTCTTAAAACAGCTCAAGTGTATCAATAAGTCTTTGCAGTATTCCATTTTGATGGAGATGTTGGATAAATATTTAACCCTTAAGACACACGGAGGGAGCCTGTCTATTTTTGTGAATACATTTTACAAAACTAGAGTTCCATTTTATAACTAGAGTTCCATCTTGTGACCATATCTTGTTATAGCTAATTTCTGGATATGCCTAGTTCTTTTTCTCACTCAGGCCTTATCTATATTTAAAAAAAAAACTGCATTTGTGTAACTAAGGCAATTTAAAAATTGATCTAAGTAAGCTGGTGGAAGCCTCTAGCATAAATACACTTAAGTTTCAGCCTTATTTAAATTGGTCCAGCTATTTTTGATAAGGCCTTGTCTGCCGACACAAGTCCCATTGGCTTAGATAAAAATCAGCTTTATGTTGATTTAGTGAAATTAGAGGAAAGCCTTATGTGGATGTCCATCAGTTCACACACTTGTAAACTGATTTGCCACAATTACTGGTACTGAATTAAGCAAAATTGACACAAGTCTCTTGTAAACTGATCAGAGTGTAACTGCAGGAGTATCCAGGAAAAATCTGTCCCTTCTCCTTTTGGCCACTTTGAATAAATAAGAAAATCATAAAGGAATAGCATGGGACATAGTTCGGTCCTCTGTAGAATTTGTGATTTTTACTCATTGATAAGGTTGGTTAGTTGTCATGGCAGAAATGTAAATATTAGAATTTTAGCTAAAAATATTCTAAAAATCACGATGCATAATCCATTCAGTTTTGTCAGCGAGACAGTCCATTTGAAAATCACTTTGTTTTTGTGCCAGAAAATGTTATAACTACAAGAACACTCTTGACATTTCTTAAACATTAAATACCAGTTTGTCTGTTTAGTTTGTGTTAAAGAGAAGACTTTACAAAACTCAAAATGATGCATGCTATTAAATACCCCTATACTTGGATGAGCAAGTATATGAATATGTTGACTGGCTCTAATGCTATAAATACCATGTCAGCAATGGAAGAGAAAACAAACTGAAGTAGGATCCAGGGAGAAAAAGGGATATAATGAGAGACAGAGTGATGTAATGGATAGGGTGCTGGGCAGGGAGTCAGGAGATGTGGATACTATTCCCAGCTTCACCATTGAATTGCTGTGTGATCTTGGGAAAGGCAATTTTTCTATGTTTCAGTTCCTCCTTGTGTGAAATAATTGTCGTCCTCTTCTCCTACCCTTTGCCTGTATTGTTTGCCTAGATTGTAAACTCTTCAGGGTGGGAACTATCTTTAGCCTACAGTAAACTGATCGTCATCTGAGTTGGGCCTCTGGGTGCTACTGTCTTAAACATAACAATTCAGCATTAAGAGAGATTGCTGCCTGACTAATTTGTCTGAAATACAGTACTGTGTCAAGGCTTCTAATGAAATGAACACAAGGTAAACAATTCAGCAGACATGCAAGGTTGTAATTTAAAGTGACATTTAAAGGCAAAACAGATAATGCTCTTGTACCTTTTTTTTCCCTTTTTTGCTGCTTTATGGTGCATAAAGAGGATCCTGAAAGTGTTTTTTTTAAAACAGTTTTTTTTAACTTGTTTTATACTTACAGTGTAGTTTCTCTTTTTGTATGCGCATGAACTAGTAGACAAGATCTGCTCAAGGAATTATTTTGGGGAAATTCTATGGCCTGTGCTATACAAAGGGCTGACTAGATGATCGCAATGGTCCCTTCTGGCCTTGGAATCCAAATCATTTAAGGTCTCCAGTGAAAACCTATGTCACACATTTACAGAGATACAATTTATGTGCAATATGAACTGTGTAGTGTGACAAAGTTCCTCCTCTGCCTTGGTGGGTCCTGCGCTTATTGGCGGATTTTCTCGCCTCAGAGGTTCACGGCAGCCCTCAGTTTGGCCACTTTCGTGGCTCAAACCTGCCATTCACTCAGTTAGCCTCATCACTGGCCAACATGGGGAAAAGAACAACAACAATCCCCCCAGTCTTTGCTGATCCACCTAGTGGATCGGGGAACAGGCCAGGGACCTTCTCTTCCGGTGGAACCCACAGTCCAGCCCAACTCCTCCGGAATCAAGTAGGGAGTTGGGGGGATGGAGGGAACCCACGCCCGCCCTCTATTCCGGGTTCCAGCCCAGGGCCCTGTGGACTTCAGCTGTCTACAGTGGCTCCTGGAACAGCTGTGTGACAGCTACAACTCCCTAGGCTACTTCCCCATGGCCTCCTCACAGCACCTTCTTTATTCTCACTACAGGACCTTCCTCCTGATGTCTGATAATGCTTGTACTTCTCAGTCTTCCAGTAGTACGCCTTCTCACTTTCAGCTTCTTGCTCCCAGCTCCTCGCACGCACACCACAAACTGAAATGAGCTCCTTTTTAAACCCAGGTGCCCTGATTAGCCTGTCTTAATTGATTCTAGCAGCTTCTTGATTGGCTGCAGGTGTTCTAATCAGCCTGTCTGCCTTAATTGTTTCCAGAAAGTTCCTGATTGTTCTGGAACCTTCCCTGTTACCTTACCCAGGGAAAAGGGACCTACTTAACCTGGGACTAATATATCTGCCTTCTATCACTCTTCTGTAGCTGGGGGGGATCCTTTAGTGAAGCCTGCCCACTTCCTGGATCCCATTAGGATCACTCTCCTGTAGCAATCTGGCCCGACCCTGTCACAGTAGTTACAAATCCAGTATGCAGACCAAAGAACAATGTTCTTTATACTACATGTATAATAGTCACACTTCCCCACAACCTCACCCATTCTTCTTAATTACAAACCTCTTGTAATGTATATCATTCCAGGAAACAGAGAATGTTCTTTAAATTTGTCTTGGATGAAAATTTGTTCATTTTAGAAACGAATAGCTCTTGTGGGTAAGTAATTCCTTTTCTTAATGAGGAGTTTGTTAGGACAGGGGTGTGTTTGCCACTTTTATTCCTTTTATGTAGGCCCTAGAATCTAGGTGCTGATTGAATTTGACAGAATAATATGTGGTGGTTTCAAAATGCGTCTAACATTATCTGTGCTGTAATTGTCAAATTGGACATTGAATTGACTATATTGAGCAGAATGCTGGCAATCTGTGAAGACGGTTTACAGGCTTTCCACAGATGTTGCTGAATAGCCAAGAATATAAACTTTGTTTTAAAATTTTTAGATGTTTTGGTTACATGTTCTTGCTGCGCAAATGTTCAGAATCCAGCAGAAGAGGCTGACTCGGTAGCCGTGACATCATGTTGCATAGTGGGACACTGCCGACCAGCAAGATGCATCGAGTAGCAATGGGGATGGATGTCATGGGATATAAGGAGAGTCGAAGAGACTTTTTTCCTTAAGTTTCACATTTTTGTTACCACCAGTTCAGATCCACTAATCCTTTAATGAGGTAGGAGTGCTAGTGTAGACAAGGCATTGGTGTCTTAAGTACTGTTGTCTAACTTCAAAGCACAGCCAAAACCAGTTACCTCTGTCCTTCAGTTAGGCTTTAGACCCTATTTATGCTGCAAATGCAACCAAATTTGTTTTTGCCCAAATGTGTTCTAATGCTTGGTTAGTCCAGCCTCTCTGGATGGAGGCAGATAATGGTGTAACCCAAGTGATTCAATCTGGGCTGAACAGTCCTTTAATAGCTTTTAGCAAAACCAGAGTTTAATAATGTTTAATTTTGTTTCTACTACTGTAGATGGGCACACAAAGGAATCAGTCTGGGCATGTTGCTTAATCAAATATTGTAGCTTATTAATAGTACCAGCATTTCAGTGATCACAGCTAACCTCTGATGTTAACACCCAGTGCTAGAAGTTTTTACACCTTGGGGACTAAGTTCTGCTTGCCTTTCCAAGACAAGTAGTCCTGTTGACTTCAATGGTTAGGCTGTTCACATAGGCAAGGCAAGCAGGATTTGGTCCTTGGTTTTGCTGCTGCTGCTGCTTCAATCTGGAATGGCTCGATACGCACGCCATCCTAAGAAAAACTTCCATTTGAAGTCGAGGACTTTTGCCACAGTAAGGAATGTGACCCTAAACCAGGGCCTAATCCTGTTGGGCTCCTGTAACCCCCAGTGAAGTGAGGAAAAGGGTCCTAAAACTGTGTTTACACCGAGGCCTTGTCTACACACACACATCTGCACCAGTTTAGTTTAACCAGTTCAAACCTGTGTGTAGGCTCAATCTTATTTAGATTTGAGTTTGGTTTAGCCTAAAACTGTTCCTAACTGACACACTAAACTGAAATGAACCTGGTTCAAACCAAATAAGTGTGTCCACACAGCCTTTTTGCAAGGGTTTAACTAAATTGTTTTGAAATCAAAGCTTAAGGTAAACTGGTGTAAATCTGTGCTTAGACAAGCCAGAAGGCTGTATTTCACTAAAACTTTTCAGGCATGTAATTCCCAATAGTAGCACTCCATGGCAGCACTGTAGTGGAAACTGTAGTATAGGCAGGGCTTGTATTTTCATCACCATGCTTAAAGCAGAGCTATACCCCATGGCAACTTGGTGCTAAATACACCTGAGGTTTTCCTACACTGCAGTGTCTTCCGTCAGTGGAATGGCACCTGTTTGGCGTTACGGGTCTGAAAATCCTTGTGTACAAAAAGCCTCAGAGAGGAGGAAACGACAATTCTGAGTATGTCTTAATTTAAGAAAGATATGTAAACATACTGGTGTAATTGCTTGTATAGTTCTGCTATTTCTATTTTCCACATGATTAACATCATAAATTGGTGAGAAGCTGAGTCTTAAGTTTATGATTTTAGGAAATTAATTGTTTTAAACCCTGCTCTAATTTTCCTACTGTTTACTGCATTCCATCTTTGTTTTCTAAACCTTGTGTTCTTACGCCTGAACTAGCTCCAAAGTTTCTTAGATCAGCCCTTTTGCCTCTAAATGACTTCTCGTAGAAAGAGTTGTATTTAATCTTTAAATCAAGGCATTCTAAACTTTTTTTTCTGCTGTATAAAATAATCTTTCCCAGAGTCATTTGGCATTAGTTTCTGTGCACCGCACAAGATATAAGAAGCAACTAGTCAATAGCTGCTTTAAAAAGCCTTCCTGGATTTCATCCATTTTGACCTTTTCCCAGAAGGTTGATAAGTGTTCAAACTGTATATGATCCAGACACACATTGTTCATGTATTTTACTTCCCTCTTTGTCCAGCATATTCTTTTCCATTGTATGTGTTCTGCTTTATTAAAACTCCCCATTTGTTAAAGGAAATGCTAGCAGAAAGCTGTTCTAAGAATTGTTTGCAGAAGTTTATATAAAATGCACTAAATCAATCATCTTGGTGATCGACTTCTGAAGCTGACGTTCCTGCTATATCTGAACTGCTGATTGTGAACCTTTCTACTCTCCGCATCTTGACTTCAGGGGACAGGTTGCCTTGAATTCAGTTTGAGTAGCGGCCGTGTTAGTCTGTATTCGCAAAAAGAAAAGGAGTACTTGTGGCACCTTAGAGACTAACCAATTTATTAGAGCATAAGCTTTCATGAGCTACAGCTCACTTTTTGAATTCAGTGTAATTCCTTAACATCAATACATAACCAGTGCAGAAATTATCAGTGATACTCACAAGAAAAATCACTGGTAGGCTTGTAATCTTCAAAGAAACTCATCTATAGTGTGATAAGGCATCTCTCATAACACCAAAACTACCTATTTTTTTCCTCTTTATGTTACAGAATCCTTTGTATACCATTCCAAAGTCCTTTGCTGTTTTTCAGCCCAAATTTTCCAAAAATCTGTAATGTCTAATTCCCTTATGTTTGTTGTGCTTAAGACAGCAACATGTACTGTGCATTGAACTGGATAATTTCACTTTACTAAATACGGTGTTTACATTTTTGTCACCCATTTCTTGTATTAATTGCACATTCCCAATTACTGTGTGTCCAATAAAACTAATTACTGTTAGCATCGCTTGAGATGAAGTGAGCTGTAGCTCATGAAATCTTATGCTCAAATAAATTTGTTAGTCTCTAAGGTGCCACAAGTAATCCTTTTCTTTTTGAGATACACAATGATCTAACGCTCATTAAAGTGTGAACATTTCCTTTTCTGACTTTCTTGAAGTAAAGTCAACGAAGATGTGGATACTCAGCATAAAATTCTAGGGAACAATACCATAACTTATTAAACCCATTCTACAAGTATATATAGTTATTAATTTAATTAATTAAACTTGTCATCACTTAAATTGTTTAGGAAAATGCATTACAAAACTGATATTTTATCAGTGCCAGATTTGTGGAGGAAAAATACATGACTGTAATGCATTCCTGTACAATCTCACCCTTTAAAATATATTAGGGTATGTAAGTAGTGGTTCTTTTACGGAATCTGTTTTGTCCTTATAGCTAAATTTTTCTCTGTATGAAAGGGTCTTTGTTGTGTTCTGTGGCTCTTTCTGCAGTTGATACACAGAGCTAGGGTTTTCCTGTTAAGGGGAAGTTGGCTAGACTGGATTTGCTTGATGTAATAAAATTCTGAGCTAGAACAGAGCCCGGTCATGAAAAATGTAACAGATTGGATTTTATTCAGCTGGTAAATTTGGACCTTTAACATGTTCCTGCTTATCTCTCTCACTCACCCTGACTGAAATGCTGCGCAAGCAGTAATAAATTAATGGTTCTGAGAGAGATTACAGAGCCAGTGTTATGGCTGCAACTTCACTGTATGTTCTAAGCCCTGGCTTTTTTGTGTTGTTTTCCCTGCCTGTGGAAGAGGCACAGTTAAACTTCTTGTGGCCTGAACGTTCTCCGGAGAGAGAGTGACATAAATCTTGCAAAAAGCTGTCTGGGTTACAGTGTAGTGAAAATGTAACTTGTTTCTGACTTTTGCAAAAGAGATCTAATATCTTTTGCTCACTCCTAACTCCATCAATGGTTTGATTTTATTACAGCAGAACCTCGGAAGTACGAACAGCTTGGGAATGGAGGTTATTCGTAACTCTAAAATTTTCGTAACTTTGAACAAAATGTTATGGTGGTTCTTTCAAAAGTTCACAGCTGAACATTGATGGCATACAGCTTTGAAACTTAGTATGCAGAAGAAAAATGCTGCTTTCCCTTTATTTTTTTAGTAATTTACATTTAACACAGTACTGTACTGTTTGTTCACTTTTTTTTTTGTCTTTGTCTCTGCTGCTGCCTGATTGCATACATCCGGTTCCAAATGAGGTGTGTGGCTGACTGGTCAGTTCATAACTTTGGTGTTTGTAACTCTGAGGTTCTACTGTGCAACCTGGTCATAAACTTAAGTCTTCTATCACCTAGTGCCTGAAGGGTACTCTGAATACATTTTTTTTCTCAAAATGGGAACCACAGATTTAAGTTTCAGTGGCTCCAGTGACTAAAAGAAGAGGTGTCAACAACGTTTCAATTAATTGGACCACGTACACTTAACAGTTCAGATTATTGTTGGTAATTACAAATTTAAAGGGATGCTATCAGGATAAAAACATTTAAAAAACTATTTCCATATGTGGTGTTAATACAGTATTTTAAATTATTGAAGGTCCCCTTATTTTTTTAAAAAAACCTTTTTTTAAATTTGTGCTATTTGTTTTTCATAATTTGAAAAAAGTGCAAAAAATTAAATGGACTAGTAATCTTACTTTGTTTTTTGTGCAAGATGTAAGTGCTGTAGTATTTGGGTTGCAATCAGTGGGGGAATATTAAGGTCAAAACGAAATACAGTTCTCATGGGAACTTTGGGAAAAAAAATTTTAAAAAAATTTATGGATACTAAATTTTGCAAAAGCTTGGAAACACAAGAAGACTAAATTTTAGCTTAATCTGTCAGGCTCTCTTTTCATGCTGGTATAAGAGGTAGCTGCAAACAAACCTTTAATCTACATATTGGTAGAGAACCAGTGAGAAAAACCATCGGACCCAGTGCCGAGCAGCGATGATGGGTTCTTGTACTTGGAACCCCTCCCAGAGCACATACCTACAGCTAAATCATCATTGTGACAGGTGGCTTCAAGAAGAAATATTGCCCAACCTTTTCATGATGTAACTCTTACTGGCAACTTGTCAGGATTGGAGAATTGCTCCTAGTTTGCATATAACTTTGCATGGTCGTACACAAAATAAATGCACACAACCATCTTTGACAGGTGAATAGAAATTGCTTGTTCTAGTGTTCACCACCAATAAAATAAACTTCTGATCATTGATCAGCTAGGTCCTCCCCTGCACTTACAAAAGAGAGACAAATCAAAGTTCTCTTTCTGATTGCATTTCAGTAAAGTCTTTCAGGTTAGGTACAATTGTACTACGATGCTGTTTGCACGGGGACCACAAAGAAAATCCAGGTGCAGTAGAAAATAAGTACTGATGACACAGCTCTCTCCTCTTGAGAACACTGAAGGTTGCGAAAGGATCAGAGATAACCTGCCCTTTATGTAGTAACACAACTTTTAGGTGTTTGTTTATTCTGTACCTTACTGTCTCTCTCAGCCTCACTGAGTGAGAAAATCAACTCCCCTTTACACCACTGCTATTTCTGTCCTTTATTTCTCTTCCTTCCCCCATCCTCCTTTCTTTTTTTTCCCTCCTTCTTCCGTGTTTGCCTCTCCTCTGTTCTTTCTCCTGCATTTCCTTTCCTATAGAAGCTCCAAATTCCCACCTCCCCATGAGCTTTACTCTTATTTGATTTCCCAGTTCATCTGCTAAATGATCAGCAATGAAATGGCTAATGTTGACACTGAAGCAACATCCCTGGGCTTTAGAGCTGACAGTCCAATGAAATTAATAGGGAAAAGGGATTTCACACCTCTGAGTTATTGCCTGCAGACTCAGACATCACTGTCCGCTTGGAAGGTTTTCTTTGCAACCATGAGGGCTAGAAAGTCACTTAAAAAAAATGTAAAATGAAATCTGATACAGTCCAATCTTATGTCCCACATGCAACATAAATACATAAAGCAGGAAAAATATTTGATAGCTCTGGCCTAAGGGTTATAGCCACAGTGTCCTGATCACATTTTAATTGTATGTTGTTCTGCCTCCCTAAAGACCCCCAATAGTTTACAGTATAGTCTTAATTTCCTGTCCTAAAACAGCATTTGATTATCTGTTCCTGCGTTCCACCTCAGAGGTGGCTCCTTTTCTGTGTGGGTAAGAATTCCTGAGGATGTAATATTGCAATATTCATATTTTTGCACTTTTTAAACTTGTTTTTGAAATTTCTGAACAATTTCATTTGGGTATACTGTAGGAAAACTTAGCTTAATTGTCTGTCTGTCAAGGAAAGGGACTTGAAAGAATTGTACAGTCTCCCTTAGAATACACAAAAAAAAGTCGTCATTCTCTGAGAACAAATTATGCTATTTTTCATGGTCTAGCTCATAACAGTGATGTTGCGCCAGTTGCGAGTAGATAACTGTTGTAATATTCTGGGAAAGTTTTAATCATTCCATTTGGAACTCTCTCATTATCTTTGTTATGAACCGTATGTACTAATTCAAATCAAGTTGTTCTTGACCTTCAATGTGAATGCACAAGAGAATGAGGAATATGCATTTCAGCTTGCATTCCCTGTTTATGATGCAGAAAACTTCTCTCTCCCTGTTTGTTACACCTAATTTATCAGGAAAACTAAGAAAGGGTTTCAAGCTGACACCAGTACAGGGCTCACTAAGTGGGATTCTGATCAGTTTCACTCACCTGCCAGTTGTGGTGTATGCAGAGAGGCATGTGCTGCACCCAGCACTGGGAATTTGGTGTGTTGCAGCTAAGAAGCTGTGATTTTAACATTGCAGCTGCTTTTGTTTTGCATGGATGGTAACTTTAAAAAAAAAAAAAACTGGATGGAGAAAAAGATACTTAAATGGAAACTTTAAAAGGACATGTCAGATTTGGGCCTGTAAAGGCTGAATTGTATCCCTTGATGTTTGAACTGCATATCCTGATATTTTTCTGTAGTCAGGCTGCAACAGAAACAGATAATTGTTTTGAAGGGGTGGGTTGTTCTGCGATACTTCCTGAGAAAATGCAAACCTGATGAGAGAGGTTCAGACATCATATTTTTCACATGGTATCTGTAGACTTCAAGGGAATGGCAAAGATGCTTTTGTGGTACTATGGACATGCTGTACATCCTAAGTAAATGTAGCTAGATGCTGAAAGCTAACATAGTGCTACCTGTGTGGGACTTCAAAGAGCTAAAGGCATAGTAGGTGGAAAAATCCTGTCATGTGAACCCTCTCACTTATAACTGTAGCTGTACCAAGTGGCAGGCATTCAAACCTCCATGTAAAAGGTACGATAATTGCTTATTATTGTGTCTGACCGTGGAGGAAAAGAATAAATTGACATATAGGCTATATAATCATGGGCCATTTCTACAAAATGCAAGGAGTACCAAGAGGGCTAAATTCATCCCTAGTGTTATCTCCATTGAAATAATTTATCTCTCACCTGGTGTTGTCTCCATTGAAGTAATTTATCTCTCTCATACACTCACACACTGTTAGGCTTGCAGAATCAAGCACTCAAAAGTTATGAATACCAGAATTAAGGTTGCTTGTGCAACCTTAAGTTAGCTCTCTTGTGAATATGCATTATGATGCAGCTTTTAATTCCATTATTGCCTACAATTTTTTTCCATAGGACCGCTGCCTTATTCAGTGCACAGGGCAGAATGTACTCGCTGCATGAGCAGCTACTGCATATTTTGTTTTTTATCCTCATTGTTTAGCATGTGGCTCCAAGTCTTGTTTACTGCAAACTGTTCAAACTCAGCTCTGAACAAAGAATTATTAATTTCTTCATGAGCTTTTCTAGAATACTAGAAACGTGCTTCATAAACATTAATATTCCCAACAAACCTGTGTGGTGATGTGAGGGCATATTCCTATTCTATAGATGGAGAACTGAGTCACAGGGAAATTGAAGCAAAATTTCCACTAATTTGGGGTGCTCAATTTTAGCTGCTAAAATCAGTCTCTACTGAGCTTGTGCAAACTGTGATTGTTTTTTTCTTCAAAAGCCTATAACTTGGGCAGATTTGGACAGACTGTCATGGGGAAAGCAAAGGGCATATCCCTGACACACAGTCCATACCTCTGCCAAATTTCAAGTCCCTGTTCCAAAGCATAGAAGTGCTAGAGCTGTTCAGAGAAAGGTCACCAGAATTTCTTCTTGGGGGCAAACTGTAATTTTACCTAGCCTCTTTCTCAAAAATGGTTTGAACTGAGATTTTCCACACACACATGCAGCTTGAGGCAACACCTGATAAGTAAAATTTCAGCTCAAATGGTTGAAGTTTGAACAAGTTTATAAATAAGTGAAAACTGTTCTTAGAACAGGAAGTGTGCTACCCTACCTATAATATGTGGGCAACTGGGGCAGCTGCTAGTTCTAATGAGTCAGTTGAGTAAGAAAGAGATTATAACTTCTTGTGCAGTTTATAAGATTAGTAATTATTTTTATTACCTAAATCTGTAGAGAAGATCATTAAGCACATTTTAAAATGTGTGTTAACTATGTACCCTGTGATTCAGAAAATGTCTTTAGAAAATAAGAGGAGAGAAGCAGCCTCAAACTTTTCATGCTTGGGTATAATATAAATTAATTGCATACACATTCAGATAATGTGTTAATGATGTACGACTGATGTATAGTGCATATTTGGTGCCACAGTGAAATACTTGTATATAGATAATATTGAAGAAATATGCATGGGTAGATTTCACCAAAGTGTGGAATGACTCCAAAAGGTAAACTCGACATTCTCTCTCAATACACCCCCTTTCATTTCCATGGCAAAAAAGGAACTGCCATACTAGAATAGACAAACGGTCCATCTGCTTAGGTATCCTGTCTCAAATGGTGACCAGTACCAGCTGCTTCAGGGCAAAGTGTACAAATCCCCGTGATGGGCAACCAAGGAATAACCTGTCTGGTTCTCTGGTCTGTTCACAACAAAAAGCCCTAACAATAATGTGGAAGAAATAAAAGTAATGGTGGGTATCAGTTTCGAGCAGCAAATTGCAGAACGTCTTTAAGCAGAGAATTTCTGAGAGAACAGCACTTAGCAACTGGAAAAGCAGGTACTGACCTCTTGCCCTGCTCAACCCCCAAAAACTTTCACTTCACCCTCTGGCTGATAAAAGTAACTAGAATCACAGTACTTCAGCCCGTAAGACAGTCAGCACAACCCAGAAAGCACTGGGAGTTTTCTAGCCTGATTTTATCTTTTAAAGAAGTAAATTGCCATAAATAAATTGTACCATGTCCAGTGATGTAGGCACTGCATTATGAGAAATTGTCACCCATGGCTTGGAAAAAATGTACTCATTCACCTGCCTGTGGGGAATGGAAAATTTTCCCAGGGCAGTGCCATAATCTTGTGTAGCATCTAAGCATCTAGTCTTTACGGTTGGAAAGAAAATGTTTCCAACATGAACTATATGTAAACTGATGCAGTGATGTCTGCAGATGGACAGTTCCAGGGCCTTCGATGCTACTTACAACATTCCAAAGCTACAGCAGAGTGAAAGCTAGTCTTGCCAAGTCTTTTCTTTTTAAAACTTTGTTGGAAGCAGTGAAAGAATTGAATCAATTTAGTGCTACGCTACTTAAGAAAGCTCTGAAAAGCAACAGAGGCAGGTGTTAGAGCTACTTGCCGAGGAGAACTCAAAAACATAAGCTAGGAGGAGTAGAACAAAATAGAGAAGGTAAGTGAGGGCCAACTTCTGTTGGTGAAAGAGACAAGCTTTGGAGCTTATACAGAGTGCTCTTTCAGGTTAGAGAAAAGAACTCAATGTGCTACAGCTAGATACAAGTAGGCAGCTCACACTAGCCAAATGCTTTAGGCAGGAAACTTGAGTTAGGTGGGGGAAGCAAAGATAATACATTTCTTTTGTTTCAGCAGCCACCAGGATTTGGATATGTGGAAGGGGGTTTCACATTTATCTAATGTTTGGGTTTATCGTGAACAGTGGTCCAGGGACTGCATCCTGGTAGGAATCCCAGCACCTCTCCCCAGTGTTGAAAAGAAAGTAAAACTGAGACTTGCTTACATTTAACTACCTTACACAACAAACAGCATGCAACTTAATTCCTTTACATTGTGGAGTCCCTGGCTGTTGAGGTTCTGGTGCCATAGTTATTTTTTTCACCCTATATAGGGGGCTTAGTGCTTGGACTAGTAGGTTTCAGGTAAATGTTTTTCAAGCCCACTTGTGGCCTTATTTTTCTTCATTCCGCATAAAATTTTTGTATTGCATTCCCGGCTTCCATGTGTTCTGATAATTAGTTTGAGTAACAATCTTGATCTTTGAAAGACTTGCAGGAATTCATTTGCTCACATAAGCAGAGAAATATCATGATATCCTCTTGCACTCAGAATATCTCTCCAAGGGAGCGAATCCCGTTATTAGGCAGAGACAGGTAATAGTAATGTGGGACTCTATCATTAGGAATATAGATAGCTGGGTTTGTGATGACTGGGAGAAATGCATGGTGAATTGCCTGCAGGATGTGAAGTTTGCTGATCTCTCAAGATATCGACATAGACTTTTGTGGGGAGGAGCCAATGATCATGGTACCTGTAGGTACCAGTTACATAGGGAAAAGTAGGCAAGAAATCCTGGAGGCCAAATTTAGGTTGCTAGGTAAGAGATTGAAATTCAGGACCGCCATGGTAGCATTTTCTGAAATGCTGCCAGTTAGACAGAACTGCAAGGTCTCAATGTGTGGATGAGACAATGGTGTAGGAGGAGGGATTTAGGTTTATTAGTAACTGGGGAACCTTTTGAAAAAGGAGGAGCCTATACAGAAAGGATGGGATCCACCTAAACCAAAAGGGAACCAGATTTCTGGCATGTACAATTAAAAAGAGGAGTTTTTCAGCTAAGGGCTGGGGGAAAGCCAGCAGGTATGGAGGAACACACAGCTGGGACAGAGACATCCCTTAGGGAAGCATCTATTATCGTGGATTCTCTATATCCTAATAAGGAGGAGAGGATAGAAGTTGATGAAGTACTGGTAAGAACCAAAGAGAAACAGTCAAATGAAAACAGAGTCCCATTCAATTACCTCACATAATAGCAGACAGCTGAAAAAAGTGACACATTTTATTATTATGCTAGAAGTCTAAATACTAAGGTGGATGAACTTGAGTGTCTGGAATTAAATGAGGATATTGATACAATAGGCATTGCAGAAACTTGGTGGAATGATGATAATCAGTGAGGCATTGTAATACCAGGGTACAAAAAATACAGGGGTGACAGAGTACGTCATGCTGGTGGGGGAATGGTACTATCTGTGAAAGAAAGCATAGAGTCAAATATAGTAAAAATCTTAAATGAATCTAACTGTACCATAGAATTTATATGGATAGAAATTCCATGCTTGAATAATAAGAATATAGCAGTAGGAATACGCTACCGACCACCTGACCAGGATGGTAACTGTGAAATGCTCCAGGAAATTAGTGAGGCTATAAAAATAGAAAACTCAGTACTAATAGGGGATTTTAAATATCCCCATATTGACTGGGTACGTGTCACCTCAGGATGGGATGCACACAAAGTTTCTAGATGCCATAAATGACTGCTGCTTGGTGCAGCTAGTCCTGGAACCCACAAAGGGAGAGGCAATTTTTGATTTAGTCTTAAGTGGATCACAGTATCTGGTCCAAGAGGTGAATACAGCTGAATCATTCAGTGACCATAATATAATTAAATTTAACATGCTTCTGGGGGGAGGGGAATAACAAAGTAGCATTTAACTTCAGAAAGGGGAACTACACAGAAATGAGGAAGCTAGTTAAATGGAAATTAAAAGGTACAGTCAGAAAAGTGAAATACCTGCAGGCTGCATGGAATTTTTTTTAAAAACACCCATAATAGAGGCTCAAATTAAATGTTATACCCCAAATTAAAAAAACATCGTAAAAGGACCAAAAAATCCTATTGATGAAAATAGAAAGGAGCATAAACTCTGGCAAATCAAGTGTAAAAGTATAATTAGGCAAGCCAAAAAAGAATTTGAATAGCAACTTGTAAAAGACTAGAAAACTAACAGCAAAATATTTAAGTACATCAGAAGCAAGAAGTCTGCCAAACAATCAATGGAACCACTGGACAATTGGGGTGCTAAAGTAGCACTCAAGGAAATTGCGGAGAAGCTAACTGAATTCTTTGCATTTGTCTTCGCTACAGAGGATGTGAAGGAGATTTTCACACCTGAGCCATTCTTTTTAGGTGACAAATCTGAGAAACTGTCCCAGAATGAGGGGGTTGAGGAGGTTTTGGAACAAATTGATTAATTAAATAGTAAGTAAGTCACTAGGACCAGATGGTATTCAGATGAGTCTGAAGGAATTTAAATATGAAATTGCAGAACTACTAATTGCTGTATGTAACCTAGCACTTAAATCAGCTTCTGTATGAGATGACTGAAGGGTAGCTAATGAGGCCAATTTTTAAAAAAAGGCTCCAGAGGCAATTCTGGCAATGACAGGCCTAACGTTAGTACCAGTCAAATTGGTTGAAACTATAGTAAAGAACAGAATTATCAGACACACAGATGAACATAATTTCTTGGGGAAGAGTCAACATCACTTTTGTAAAGGGAAAGCATGCCTCTCCAATCTATTAGAATTCTTTGAGGGCGTCAACAAACGTGCACAAGGGTGATCCAGTGGTCATGGTGTACCTGAACTTTCAGAAAGCCTTTGACAAAGTCTCTCACCAAAGGTTTTAAGCAAACAGTCATGGGATAAGAGGGAAGGTCCTCTCATGGGTTGGGAACTGATTAAAAGACAGGAAACAAAGGGTAGGAATACATGATCAGTTTTCAGAATGGAGAGAGGTAAATAGTGGTGTCCCCAAGGGAGCTGTACTGGGGCCAGTGCTGTTCAACATATTCATAAATGATCTGGAAAAAGGGGTGAACAGTGAGGTGGCAAAATTTGCAGACAATACAGAATTACTCAAGATAGTTAAGTCCAAAGCTGACTGCGAAGAGTTACAAAGAGGTCTTACAAAACTGGGCAACAAAATGGTGGATGAAATTCAATGTTGATAAATGCAAAGTAATGCACACTGGAAGACATCCCAACAATACATACAAAATGATATGATCAAAATTAGCTGCTACCACTCAAGAAAAAGGTCTTGGAATCATTGTGGATAGTTGTCTGAAAAATTTGCTCAATGTGCAGTCCAAAAAGCTTAACAGAATGTTAGGACCCGTTAGGAAAGGGATAGATCATTAGACAAAAAATATCATGACACTATGTAGATCCATAATACGCCCACATCTTGAATACTGTGTACAGTTTTGGTCATTCCATCTCAAAAAAGAGATATTAGAATTGGAAAAGGTACAGAGAAGGGCAACAAAAGTATGGAAGGGTATGGAACAGCTTTCATAGGTGGAGAGATTAAAAAGACGGGGACTTTTCAGCTTGGAAAAGAGACGGGTGGGGGAAAATATGATCCAGGTCTATAAAATCATGAACGGTCCGAAAAAAGTGAATAAGAAAGCATTATTTATTCCTTCACATAACAGAAGAACCAGGGGTCACCCAATTAAATTAATAGGCATCGGGCTTAAAACAAAAGGAAGTACTTCTTCACACAATGCACAGGCAACCTATGGACCTCATTGCCAGGGAATGTTGTGAAGGCCAAAACTAAAACAGGGTTTAAAAAAGATTTAGATAAGTTCATGGAGGATAGGTCCATCAATGGCTCTTAGCCAAGATAGTCAGGGATCCAACCCCTTGATTTGGTTGTCCCTAACCTCTGATTGCCAGAAACTGGGAGTGGATGACAGGGGATGGATCACTCGATGATTGCCTGTTCTTTTCATTCTCTCTGAAGCACCTGGTATTGGCCACCGTCAGAAGACAGGATACTGGGCTAGATGGACCATTGGGGTCTGACCCAGTATGGCTGTTCTTATGAAATAATAGAGGTGTGATGACAGCAGGATTTTAAAAAAAAATGTGTTTTGCTCTGTGGTAGTAGCCACCGGAAAACTTCTGAAAGGGCAGTGCACTGCTGTTCTCTCTTAGAGTCCAGAAATGTTAGTTTGTTAGAACTGGGAACTGGGATGCTATCATTTTTGCATCTGCAGTAGACCTCAAAATTACAAGAGGTTTATAACCTACATTTATTTGCAAAACGAGAGCTGTTGATACTTGTCCAGTTGACAAAATCCTGATCATCCCCTAGAAAAGGCACTGGCAGTTTCTGGATGCTGGTAGAGGACAGATTTAGCTTAAATTGTTTAGTCTGTTTACTTAGAAATAAAAAAAAGAAAGAAAGAAAGCTACAAAAGTCATGATTTTTAGAGTCCCTCTCTACCTTCCCTTCCCTCCCCTGCCTTTCTTCTAGATAACTTCAGTCTGAAACATTTTGCCCAGGTTTAATAGGCAATACAATTTCTGTCACTAATATAACAGTTATTCCTGCCTTTATTATTTTTAATGTTGAAAAGGAGAATTTGTCATTCATATCATAGTCAAAAAGAATTATTCTCATCTTATGGACACTAAAATCTTAAAGGACACTATTGTATTATTTTTCCCCTTTACAAGTGCTTGTGACTCTTTAGTGATGCTGCACACTTGTATCAGGGTAAGAATAGAGGACATTAACTTGTGCAGTTCCTGACTCTTACTTACTTTTTTCCACCTTTATTTCTTCATTAACAAAGGTTTTTGCAGAGAGAAGGAGAAAGATTGATACTGTGCCAGAGAAAGGTGTTTGTGTTCTTGTGTTGGAAATAATTCTCCTCCCTTATTGGATTAAAATGCTTTCTCATTGTTTTCCTATCTTGCAGTCTCTCTGTGTAGAATCTGCCTTTGAGATAAGTTCTGCTAGTCATCCAGTCAGGAGATATCACTCCTGTCATAACATTCAGTCAGGTTTTTAGGAAAATAGAGCGAATTAAATACAATTTTTATAAGGTTGCTTATGTTGGCTGGTAAATCTAGAGGAGCCTGCTTTATATATCTTACAAGTACTTTTAATCCTTCTATTTCTACCTCCCTGTTCCATCCAGCCTGCATCATTCAGCAGGTTTAGCTATTTTTATGTGGTCTGCGTGAACTATATAGTGTAATAATTTTTTTGTGAAGGAGTTTATACAACAAACTTACACTTGATTGACCTTAACTGTATTACTTATCAGCGCAATCACTAAAAGTCAAGGAAATCGCCAATTAAGGCAACAAGGCCTTGTCTACACTACAGGGGGAGATGGATCTAAGTTACGGAACTTCAGCTACATGAATAACGTAGCTGAAGTCGTCAAACTTAGATCTACTTACCGTGGGGTCCACACTACGTCTATGGGAGAGGCTCACCCATCGACTCCCCTTGTGCTTCTCGTTCACGTGGAGTACAGGAGTTGATGGGAGAGTGATCTGCAGTCGATTTAGCAGGTCTTCACTCGACCCGCTAAATCGATTGCTGATGCATCTATCGCTGTATGTCGATCCCCCGATAAGTGTAGACAAGCTCTTTACATCCAGGCCAATCTGAGCTTGCATACCTTCTCACTCAAACATGATGTGTGCAAGTTCAAACTCTTCTGCTCCACAGCAAATTCCCTTTCAGTTCCAATATACAACTGCCCACAAAGCACACATCCAGCTCCTCGCAATCACGCTCAAGCATGCAATCTGTTTTCCTGGTCTCCCCAATACAAAACCAATGGAACCGCTGCATTTCTAGACTGCATTACTACAGTGTGCTCTATTTTGGGGTATACTTTAAACCTATTAGAAAATTGAATTTGAGGCAGAATGCAGCAGCTCACTTGTTTATTGGAGTAAATCATTATGAGTAATATTGCATTAGTACTGTACTTGGGATCTACATTGGCTTGCAGGGGGTTTCAGAGTGGTGACTGTGGTGTTGGTTTGACCTATAGCGTTCTAAGTAGCCTGGAATCTATCTGTCTGGGAGACTGGCCTGGGCCTGGGCCAAAGTCGTGTAATCAATGTCAATTTTAAGGATTGTTTAGAGCCACTTGGCCACTAGCCCTTGAAAGGAACAATGTCCCTAAATATTTTTTTAAATCAAGTTTAAGCTGGAGAAGATTCTTGCATATTAAATGTTATAGTTGAAAGGTTTGATGTAGAAATTCTAGCTGCTGTTAAAAATAATCTTCAGAATAATAAACTAACCTGATCAGTACTTTCAGATATGGGTCTCAGTCTGTGGATTATGAGTGACCAAGGAAGTCACGAGTTTCCAGGGAGAGTAGAGGGTAGTGTGCAAGGGGAATCCCATCCCTTTCCATGTCTCCGATCTACCAAAGCAGAGTCGTTCAGTTGCTTGCATATTAGTTCCTCCCATAATTACTAAATGCTTGTGTTGATTCCAGCTGTGCCTGCTCCTAAAAGGCTCTGAGAACCACTATGAAGGATTCTGCTGGTGCATCTAAGGAGGGTGTGGTTCTGAGGGTCTTGAATGATGAGTTCGGTGATCCAGGGTTTTAAAAAAGATTAAGGAAAATACTTTTTGAGGAGAGTATTTTTAATGAATACTAAAATAAGCTAAGCTCTCCTTTAAAAAGTGCAATGTTCAGTCTTTTAAATGACTAGCAATAGATTTGATTAAATAATCAAAAAGAATATGAAATAAAATGTCAAGAGCTTGTCAGCAGCAGGGTTTATAATGTGTTGATAGCATCTTCTCTTGGTACTTCGCAATCTTACATCAGTTAATTCTTGTAAGTTCCCTCTAAGGTAGATGAGTGTTATTGCCATTTCACAGGTGGGGAAACTGAGACACCAAGTTTAGACTGCAAATCAGTCACAGATCTGGGCAGGTCTGCTGACCCTTGAACCCAGGTCTGCTGACCCTTGAACCCAGGTCTGCTGACTCTTACCACATGCCTTAATCATAAGTCTATCCTTCCACTCCTTTTTCTGTGTGTATTTGTTGTTGATTATTTGCATTACTGCAATGCTTTGGGGCCCTAATCATAGACCAGTAACCCATTGAGTGGACTCTATACAACAACCCATTTATCTTGGAGTTGTCTTTTTATTTTGTAACTCAGCTAGGTAACATCTGTTCATGAAGGCCACAGAGACTTGAAAAAGAGTTAAAGGTACCTGTTTTAAAACACTCTTCTGCATTGCGGCTATGAAACTTTCAAGCAAGAAACTGGTCATTTAACATGAAGTTCCTTCTACCCCACTGTAAATCATAATTCTCGTGCCAGAGAGTTATGAAAAATGGATGAGAACCTGCTACCCTGCTGTCATCTCTTCTAATGTTAGTATACTTCAAGTGGACTTTTTTTTTATCTAATGTACTTGACATGAGATAACGGAGGGAGTTCCGTTTGGAGAACACAGTAATTGATGCTTGAGTTGCATAGCATGCAGAGGGTTTATTTTGTTTCAACCAATAGGTAGTGGTGGTGGTAGTAGTAATAACAAACTGAAATGAAAAACAAAACTAAAAATACCAGTCAGTCTCCCACAAGCAATCACAATCCAATGCATTATGTGCTGTTCCTTGATAAGCTTTCAACATGGCTGTGGGGTATATAAATTGTAATTGTGGAACCCATCCTGTCCTGTTTTTGACTGCTTCATCATTTTCAGTTGGTCTTTTAATACTCCAGCAATATTTAACTCTTGCTTAAGGTTCCACTCTGGATCATGTGTATCAAAAGGAGGACTCCAGAGCCTGTCAGCTCCACTGCTAATTTAGAAGAAAGGTCATTCTTGGGACATGTTCTACATTAGGCATCATTGGGGGCTGTGGCGAGGAGAGATGCCTCTCCCCCAACACGGACCTGCCACGGTGCAGAAAGGTGCCCCTCCCCACCTGCCACAGCACGGACCTGCCCCGGACTTGCTGGGGGTGAGGCGCCCCGGCCCCAACCCGTACCTGCCCTGGACTTTCCGTGGCTGGGGGTGAAGCACTCCTGCCCCAACCCCAGCCCAGGTGCTGGGGTGGGGTCAGAGAACCAGGAGGAGTCCTCTCTCCCCACTGTAGTTCCTGGGCAGCCTGCACCCCAAACCCCTCATCCTGCCCCCCCCAGAGCCTGCACCCTCAGCTGGAGCCCTCACCCCTCCTGCACTTCAACCCCCTGATCCCCAGCCCCCTCCAGAGCCCACACCCCCAACTGGATCCCTCACCCCCTGCACCCAACCCTCTGCCCCAGCCCTGAGTCCCTCATCCCCGATCTTGCCCCGAAGCCCTCAGCCCCACCCCCACCACATGAATTTTATGTCCACCAATATGGATGTGATGTGTCATACATCACCTCCATATTGGTGCACATAACAAAATTTATTCCACACATAGGTGGGAAAAATTAGAGGGAACACTGCCCATCGCTCCTGCTAGTTCAATTCCACTGCAAGTAGCAGCAGAGTAAATTTTAGGAAGGCCTTAAGTAATACAGGGTCTTAATCTCTTGTAACCTTAGTGTACCAATTTGTGTGGGTCTAATCAGGGCCAGCCCTAGACAAGGAGCATCTTCCATGTTCTCCTCCCTCCCCACCCCCATTTGTTAATCTTCTAAATATCTCATTTTTTATTGCATTTATAGCCCATTTCATGACTTTGATGCATGATTCACATGCCTGATTTATCCCTGTCATATAAGACAATCAATTGCATGCTAGGATCTGTAAATCTGTATTTATTCATGCCATATATAAGTAAATAAAAAAATCCATTTCAGCTAAGCTGATATAATATTCTAGAAGGTTAGTGAAAAATGAATCCACATATGGAATACCTGAAATATTTTCCTTCAAACATTCTATTTTCCTTTTTGTCACTAACAACAAAAGCAGCCCCCCAAGCCTGGGACCACCCAAGTCTGGCACCCCAGGTAGTCACCTGGGTCACCTGACCCTAAACTGGCCCTGGGTCTGAGTAATACTTATGTGCTTTATAGTGAGCTTCATTAGTTAATATCTGTAAAGCATTTTGCAGAAAGCCATTGTGCTAATACATAGTACTGTGACTATGGTCAGTGTAATGAATTTAATGTGAGGCCTTGGAGAATGTGCTTTGAGCCACTTTAAAAAAATAGTTATCAACTGATTCCAATCCGCACATGTCAGGTAACTTATCTCCTTGTCCTCCCTTTTCTGCTTATCAAACACCTGACTCGTCTTTCCATTTTAAAAAATGTAAAATGCTGTTGTGGAAAGATAAAGACATCTCCCAGTGACAGGAACTGTGGAGAAGAATTTGTCTGACTGACTGTGCATATGTTTTCAGATATTGCTGGGAAAACCTTTTTTAATCTATAAATTTATATTTCCTTTATAAATACCGGCAGAATCAGTGCAAGCGTTCATCTTGCTGCAACTGATAAATTGCTCCAAAAAAACCCAGCGGCATATAGCAGAACACATTTGTTTCTATGAAACTTGCAAACTGAGAGAATACCTCCTAAACAGGAAGTTGCTTCTAATCCTTGTGCCAGACATGTAGACACAGCAAGATATATATCACTTTCTGACTTGATTTAATCACCATCTAAAAGTACCCACATGGGGAGAACATATCCAATAGTAGAGGGCTCCTGAATCTAGTAGAAAAAAGCATAACGAGGTCCAATGACTGGAAGCTGAAGCTAGACAAATTCAGACTAGAAATAAGGGGGAACATTTTAACAGTGAAGATAATTAACCATTGGAACAATTTACCTAGAAATATGATGGATTCTGTGCCATTTGAAGACTTTAAACCAAGATAGCATGTCTTTCTAAAAGATATTCTCCAGGTCAACCAGAAATCATGCGTCTGATACAGGAATCTGTTGGTAAAATTCTGTGCCCTGCATTATGCAGGGAGGACAAACTATTATGATTATAATGATCCCTTCTGGCCTTAATATCTATAATTCAAGACCCTTTTGCTAGTACTATGGAGCATGTGCTGTCAGTTGCCACTCCTGGGTTTCAGTGATATTTTCTGAATACATAATTTCATGTGTTTGCATTTTGTGTGGAGAGGTGTGGGTGGGGAACTTGCAGTGCTTTGGGATGAAAAGCACTCAGATGTGAAGTAATATTTTTATTTAACTCTGTACATTTATTTTTAAACTTGAGTGGTAACATAGTACATCCCATTTATCTCCACCTTCTGATTTTTATCATAGCAAGGACTTTTCAGACATACAGTATTCGTACAAGTAGTTGTCGAAAGGTCCCTTCCTGTGTCCTTTGCATAGCCTAAATACAGAAGTTAATTTCTCCCTCCTCCCCCCACTTTGTTCAGGACGCTGTTCTACATTTCTGTATGTTCTCAGTAGTGAAGATCGTGTTGCAAATATATTTTTATGCAAATATTTTGTCATGACGTGCTTAAAATGGAAAGGAACTTGATTCCCTGAAGAACAAAAAATCTTGGTGTGGTCAAATACTTGTGAAAATGGCTATTCTTATTCAGCATATCGGCTGCTTGTGCATATCAGTCATATCTGCTTATTTTACTGACACCTATAAGTGTCTCAGTATTTCTGTTATTTCCTTTTTCTTCTGTTTGCCCCACAGAGCAACTGCAATGTAAGAGGCTGATGTGGATTCTACTCTTCGTTGTACTGTAAGCCAAATTTTGAGTTCTGAAACTCTCTCTCTTTTCGCTCTTGGTGTTTTGTGTAAGAAGTGAAGACCCCAGCTGTTATTTTTTTTTAAAAAAGAGTTCAGTTTGTTTCCAGGGTGGCCAATAAGAAAATTACTGTTTCTTTTGGACACCTGGATTATGGAAATCCATTATGATGTCACGTTTACGAAGTCACATTTCCAATTACAGCCCCACTTTTTAGGGAACTAAGTACAAATAGCACAAGCAAGTAAATTGCTTCAGCATAGTCTTGTTGCAGCCCAGAGTAAATATTTAGATTTTAAGTTTTAAAACCCGCCATAACTAACATTGTGTAGTAGAAACTGATGAAAGAATTAAATGCAACAGTACAAAATACAGACCATTCCTACAGAGTTAGTTTTCAGTGGAAAAAAGTTATTTCCTTATTGTGCCCTTAAAGAAGGGATTCCAAAACTTTTTCATAGTGTAGACCACAACTTAATAGTGTGTCTCTCTTGGACACTTTCCCACCAAATTTTGATCATGTGAACTGCCTCTAGTTCCTGATTACATAACATCTCTGTGGCTATTACAGTAATTGCTTACATGGGAAAAGAATATTAGGGTAATATTTATGTGCTGACAGTGGAGTAGTGCAATCAAGCAGCTGGAGACATGGAGGAGAGCCAACACCACATGGCAGGGACCATAGCCTGCCCTGGGGGATCACTGTGAACTACAGGGAAGCCCTGTTAAGCTTCCTGGATCAAATGGATGTTAAATGCTGTGGTGATGGTATGGTTTTACATGGGCAGACTGAGAGCTACCTGAGCAACATACAAAGATCTAATTTGAGAGGTGATGATGTATGAAACAAAAAGAAAGACATGGTCCTTGCCCCATGGAGCTTACAGTATAAAAAAACAAGGCAATTCAAATATACAAAGCACTGGGTGGACCGGAAATGGATTCATTGCAATGTGAGGGGACACCATATAATTGGCTGCATGGAGGAAGGAGGGATTTGAAAAAGTTGCTTAGCTTGCCCGCAGAGGAAGGGAGCGTCACTCATAAAGCACAGCGTGGAGCTAATTGTCAAGGCAAGAAGGAGAAAGATAAAAAGGGAACAGTTTTGGGAATTGCTGTAGTAATTGGAGACAGTTGGGTGGAGAGTTGAGAAGAGCCTTAAAATACACTTCTATTCTGAAAAGTTACTTTGTAAAAATGGCACCTTCAGCTCTGCTCACTGTGCGTATTCAAAGTCATACAGATCTGGCAATTTTTTATTTTAAAAATCATCTTTGCTTGAAAAGTTGACACATTTGATCTGGAGTCACTGAGAGAGAATCAACAGGGAAATTCACTGTGTTTATAAAAAGCCTTTTAAGAATAGAATTGCACTTTAAAGATCAGGAGGAGAAGTTTATTCTTGATGTAAAAGGATTGGAGTAGGGTAAACAAGATCAAAGTCAAGGGAAGGAGTAGCAACATTTTTGATGGATTGAAGAGGAGTGATGTGAGAAGTGAGGGACCGAAGGGCTGGAGAAAGTGCCTTGAGTGAGACTTAAACTAAAGATATTTGGGTTCTTTATCAAAAAAGACCAAGAAGTGACTTAATGATGACGTTATAAATAGGTTCACCAGGCTCTTTAATTTAGCAGGGAAGGGAATAACAAGGACTAATGACTGGAAATTAAAAATTTCAAATGAGAAATAAGATGCAAATTTTTACCAGTAAGGGTGATTAACCATTGGAACAAACTACAGAGGGGAGTGACAGATTCTTCGTCCCTTCAAGTCTTTGAATAAAGACTGATGGATGCCTTTCTGGAAGATATGTTCAGTCAAACTCAAGTTAGTGAGCTGAATACAGGAGTAAGTGGGTGAAATTTTACAGTCTGACCTCTGGTATATCACAGACTAGATGTTATAATAGTACTTTCTGGCCTTAAAATCTATGCAAAACATTATTTAGAAGTTGTAGACGAAGAACTAACAGGCACTGATGACAGCCTGAATGTGGGGATGGGGAAGTAGGGAGACAGAATTGTAGGATGCTAAATATAAACTAGTGCAAACTAAGCAACAAGAACCACAATCATGAAAACATTCAACTTAAAAAATTCTTCTTGTGTTTAAATCAGAGAGAATGGGGGATCTGAACTGCTCTTAAGCTTAGTACCTTGTGGTAGAAAACTGTCTACCAGTGGTGCAAGTAGAAATCATTTCTTGCTGGTACGCTGCACGCATGGGAGGGACACAGAGGCGGCATGTGACTTCCCCACATGATCCCCCCACGTGACTCCTCCCCGCCTGGGGCCCCTGCACTCTCCCCATCCTCTCCCAATGATCCACATCCATCCCATGTTACCTGGGGAGGAGGGGCTCTGTCCTCCTCCCGCTGTGCCAGAGACTTCTGCTGTATAGACTCCAGGCAAGAGGACTCAGGAGATGCAGCTGCGTGGAAGGGCTGGGGGCTGGGCAGGGGGTGGTACAACTGTGCCGGATGAACTGCTGGTGTGCGGCCGCCCATCATCCCACATTCTGTTCCTTTCACCGCTGCGGTTCCCCAGTGATCAGGGCTCTAAGGAATTGCAGCGGGGAAAGGAGCAGAATGTGGGGCCGGCAGGCAGCCCCATGCCGACAGCTCCTCCAGCACTGCGGCTGTACCGCCCCCAGCTCCAATCCTGTCCTCCAGCAGGGCTGCTGTACAGACCCTAGGCAGGAAGACTCAGGAGATGCAGCTGCATGGAAGGGCTGGGGCAGGCCTGGAGGCAGGCTCCTCCTATGTCTTTCCGGTACGCTGTACTGGCTATAAATATCTTACTGGTATGGCATACCAGACCGTACCACTGTGCTTGCACCATGCTGTCTATTCAAGGGAGACCAGTGCTTATTAGCAGTATTGCATATTAGGACTGTTGAATGGTAGTTGATTTGCACGTGAAACCTGCTTAGGGGCAGTTTTTGGTTTTTTTACCCATAAGCCATTTCTTCCTCCCTTTCTCAGCCACACTAGAAAACTTGTGAAACTTCCCTATACCAGGGTCCAAAGCATGAAAGCTGAGGAGAGACAGAGAAGTAGAAAAGGAGGAGGAAAAGTGGTAATAACTGGGGGAATGAAGGAGTCCCAAAATGCACTGATTAAACAGTGGCTTGAAGAAGTGTTGTATGTGAATGCACCAAAAAAGTTTGTCAAATGCAGTGTTACTGCAAAGACCCACTAAACCATTGCATTGGCAAATACTGTATCCAGTCATTCCTGTATGGATCTTCCTGCAGTCTTTTCCTGAGGTAAAAGTTACAGGTACTGCTTTCAAGAAGTGATTGGTAGTATCGCTTCCCTTACATCCGCTAAGAGGGTCCATGGAATAGCACCGCTTTTCTCAGAATCATTTTGGTGCATCTGTACATACCCAACATGGGTGTCTGGAATGGACATGAGCATTAAATTCACATGTGAGAACTAAATTAAAAGGTTGTGGGTTTGAAACTTGGGAAGTATGGAACAAGGATGCTGCTGTTGACCTGTTTAATCTTTTATGGTACCCATCCTATTACAGCTGGCTTCACATGTAATCATTATCATTTCACACTATCACAACAAGCTTCTTCAACATTTAACCATATTGCAGCACAAACACCTCATTTCAGTTCTCCAGTTGCTATAGTGAGTAGGACTTTTTGGTATCTATATAGAGTGGGTTAGTACAGTTCTTATAATGTAAAATTTATACTTTCAGAGTTGGAATATTGGTTTCTGGTAGATGTATGAGGAAAAGTGATACAACTGAGATGTTTTTATATAGTACCTTCCATTAAAAGATAGTATAAAATGCTTCCATACTGTAGTCATTTGTCTAAAAAGCACTTGGCTAACATTAATCAAACTAATTACAGATCTTTTAGCATTTTAACACTATATACTGTATGTTACACATATTAGTTTGTATGAAAGAGGTTATACAGAATATGTCCGAATACAGGAAAAGGAGAAATTAATAGCTAGAGAGAACTGTGTATAATATAACACGAAATGCAGCTGCCTTCTGGGCTGAAGCAATGCACTTGTTTCATAGTGCAGTGCTACACAACACTGCAGGGCAAAAAAAAAAAATAAATGAATTCTTCACTCAATTGAAAGTATGGGGAAGTTTTGAAAGGATTATTTGAGCCAGAATTTGCCTGGGACACAGGAGCCAAGCACCTTATTCTTACTGATTTGCAAGAGAAATCACAGGAACAATAGTAGTATCACTACAGTGCTCATTTGCTCCCGCAGGGGTTCAGATACTGATTCAGAGGGAAGGGTGCCGTCTAGTGATTTGCCAGCACTGTTGCTTACAGCTTCTACGTTTTCCTGTAAAGTCTCTCTTATGCCAGTACTAACTGTGGCTGATCCTTCTTGCCTTAAAATCCAGTAAAATCACAGTTTATGATGATATGGCTGAAGGCCAGGACGAGATACATAAGTGAATATAAAACAAATTGCTGTGGATCATTACAAAATAACACTGTAGCAAAGGAAACAGAAGTTTAAAAAAAGCTGTAGTGAAACTAGCCAGACTTTCAGTCCATTTATCAAAGGGCTTGTGGTTAACATTTTATGGCAGATCAAACTAAAGGAAATATTGAGCAAGGAAAGTTGATTTGTAGCTAAACCATTCAATGCTGTACTGCTTTTGTGGGCATGGTGGCAATGATGCTGAATTGTAGTGAAGTAATACTAATTTACAGGCCTCAAAGAGAAACAGCAGAATTAAATTCATTTGCAAATGTAACACCATTAATTTGGGCTTAAATAGGGACTGGAAGTGGCTGGTTCATTACAGAAGTAGCTTTGCCTCTCCTGGAATTGACACCTCCTCATCTATTCTTGGGAGTGGACTACGTCCACCCTGATCAAATTGGCCCTGTCAACACTGGTTCTCCACTTGTGCGGTGGTAACTCCCTTTTCTTCATGTGTCAGTATATTTATGTCTGCCTCTGTAATTTTCACTCCATGCACATGAAGAAGTGGGGTTTTTACCCACGAAAGCTTATGCTCAAATAAATCTGTTAGCCCTGGTCTACACTAGGACTTCAGGTCGAATTTAGCAGCATTAAATCGATGTAAACCTGCACCCGTCCACACGATGAAGCCTTTTATTTCGACTTAAAGGGCTCTTAAAATCGATTTCCTTACTCCACCCCTGACAAGTGGATTAGCGCTTAAATCGGCCTTGCCGGCTCGAATTTGGGGTACTGTGGACACAATTCGACGGTATTGGCCTCCGGGAGCTATCCCAGAGTGCTCCATTGTGACCGCTCTGGACAGCACTCTCAACTCAGATGCACTGGCCAGGTAGACAGGAAAAGAAGTGCGAAAACGTTTGAATCTCATTTCCTGTTTGGCCAGCGTGGCAAGCTGCAGGTGACCATGCAGAGCTCATCAGCAGAGGTGACCATGATGGAGTCCCAGAATCACAAAAGAGCTCCAGCATGGACTGAACGGGAGGTACGGGATCTGATTGCTGTATGGGGAGAGGAATCCGTGCTATCAGAACTCCATTCCAGTTTTCAAAATGCCAAAACCTTTGTCAAAATCTCCCAGGGCATGAAGGACAGAGGCCATAACAGGGACCTGAAGCAGTGCCGCGTGAAACTGAAGGAGCTGAGGCAAGCCTACCAGAAAACCAGAGAGGCGAACGGCCGCTCCGGGTCAGAGCCCCAAACATGCCGCCTCTATGACGAGCTGCATTCCATTTTAGGGGGTTCAGCCACCACTACCCGAGCCGTGTTGTTTGACTCCTTCAATGGAGATGGAGGCAACATGGAAGCAGGTTTTGGGGACGAAGAAGAAGAAGATTTTCCTCTCACTTGCATGAGAGGAAAGTGATCAGGAACAGCCAGCATGGATTCACCAAGGGAAGGTCATGCCTGACTAATCTAATTGCCTTTTATGATGAGATTACTGGTTCTGTGGATGAAGGGAAAGCAGTGGATGTACTGTTTCTTGACTTTAGCAAAGCTTTTGACACGGTCTCCCACAGTATTCTTGTCAGCAAGTTAAGGAAGTATGGGCTGGATGAATGCACTGCAAGGTGGGTAGAAAGCTGGCTAGATTGTCGGGCTCAACGGGTAGTGATCAATGGCTCCATATCTAGTTGGCAGCCGGTATCAAGTGGAGTACCCCAAGGGTCGGTCCTGGGGCCGGTTTTGTTCAATATCTTCATAAATGATCTGGAGGATGGTGTGGATTGCACTCTCAGCAAATTTGCGGATGATACTAAACTGGGAGGAGTGGTAGATATGCTGGAGGGGAGGGATAGCAGTTCTGCGGAAAAGGACCTAGGGGTGACAGTGGACGAGAAGCTGGATATGAGTCAGCAGTGTGCCCTTGTTGCCAAGAAGGCCAATGGCATTTTGGGATGTATAAGTAGGGGCATAGCGAGCAGATCGAGGGACGTGATCGTTCCCCTCTATTCGACATTGGTGAGGCCTCATCTGGAGTACTGTGTCCAGTTTTGGGCCCCACACTTCAAGAAGGATGTGGATAAATTGGAGAGAGTCCAGCAAAGGGCAACAAAAATGATTAGGGGACTGGAACACATGAGTTATGAGGAGAGGCTGAGGGAGCTGGGATTGTTTAGCCTGCAGAAGAGAAGAATGAGGGGGGATTTGATAGCTGCTTTCAACTACCTGAAAGGGGGTTCCAAAGAGGATGGCTCTAGACTGTTCTCAATGGTAGCAGATGACAGAACGAGGAGTAATGGTCTCAAGTTGCAGTGGGGAAGGTTTAGATTGGATATTAGGAAAAACTTTTTCACTAAGAGGGTGGTGAAACACTGGAATGCGTTACCTAGGGAGGTGGTAGAATCTCCTTCCTTAGAGGTTTTTAAGGTCAGGCTTGACAAAGCCCTGGCTGGGATGATTTAACTGGGAATTGGTCCTGCTTTGAGCAGGGGGTTGGACTAGATGACCTTCTGGGGTCCCTTACAACCCTGATATTCTATGATTCTATGATTCTAAGATAGCTCACAGCAAGCAAGCGGAGAAACCAGTTTTCCCGACAGCCAGGAACTGTTTCTCACCCTGGACCTGGAGCCAGTACCTCCCGAACCTACCCAAGGCTGCCTCCTGGACCCAGCAGGCGGAGAAGGGACCTCCGGTGAGTGTACCTTTTAAAATACTATACATGGTTTAAAAGCAAGCATGTGAAAGGATTACTTTGCCCTGGCATTCGCGGCTCTCCTATATGTACTCCCAAAACCTTTGCAAAAGGTTTCTGGGGAGGGCAGCCTTATTGCGTCCTTCATGGTAGGACACTTTACCACTCCAGGCCAGTAACACGTACTCGGGAATCATTGTACAACAAAGCATTGCATTGTATGTTTGCTGGCGTTCAAACAACATCCGTTCTTTATCTCTCTGTGTTATCCTCAGGAGAGTGAGATACAATTCGTGGTCACCTGGTTGAAATAGAGTGCTTTTCTTCAGGGGACACTCAGAGGAGCCCATTCCTGCTGGGCTGTTTGCCTGTGGCTAAACAGAAATGTTCCCCGCTGTTAGTCACAGAGAGCGGGGAGGGTTGAGGGGGTAGCCACACAGTGGGGGGAGGCAAAATGCGACCTTGTAATGAAAGCACATGTGCTATGTATGTAATGTTAACAGCAAGGTTTACCCTGAAAGAGTGTAGCCACTGTTTTATAAAATGTGTCTTTTTAAATACCGCTGTCCCTTTTTTTTTTCTCCACCAGCTGCATGTGTTTCAATGATCACAGGATCTTCTCCTTCCCAGAGGCTAGTGAAGCTTAGAAAGAAAAAAAAAATGCACTCGCGATGAAATGTTCTCTGAGCTCATGCTGTCCTCCCACACTGACAGAGCACAGACGAATGCGTGGAGGCAAATAATGTCAGAGTGCAGGAAAGCACAAAATGACCGGGAGGAGAGGTGGCGGGCTGAAGAGAGTAAGTGGCGGGCTGAAGACAGGGCTGAAGCTCAAATGTGGCGGCAGTGTGATGAGAGGAGGCAGGATTCAATGCTGAGGCTGCTGGAGGATCAAACCAGTATGCTCCAGTGTATGGTTGAGCTGCAGCAAAGGCAGCTGGAGCACAGACTGCCACTACAGCCCCTGTGTAACCAACTGCCCTCCTCCCCAAGTTCCATAGCCTCCACACCCAGACGCCCAAGCACACGGTGGGGGGGCCACCGGCCAACCAGCCACTCCACCACAGAGGATTGCCCAAAAAAAAGAAGGCTGGCATTCAATAAATTTTAAAGTTGTAAACTTTTAAAGTGCTGTGTGGCATTTTCCTTCCCTCCTCCATCACCCCTCCTGGGCTACCTTGGTAGTCATCCCCCTATTTGTGTGATGAATGAATAAAGAATGCATGAATGTCAAGCAACAATGACTTTATTGCCTCTGCAAGCGGTGATTGAAGGGAGATGGGGCGGGTGGTTAACTTACAGGGAAGTAGAGTGAACCAAGGGGCGGGGGGTTTCATCAAGGAGAAACAAACCGAACTTTCACACCATAGCCTGGCCAGTCATGAAACTGGTTTTCAAAGCTTCTCTGATGCGTACCGCGCCCTCCTGTGCTCTTCTAACCGCCCTGGTGTCTGGCTGCGCGTAACCAGCAGCCAGGCGATTTGCCTCAACCTCCCACCCCGCCATAAACATCTCCCCCTTACTCTCACAGATATTGTGGAGCACACAGCAAGCAGTAATAACAATGGGAATATTGGTTTCGCTGAGGTCTAAGTGAGTCAGTAAACTGCACCAGCGCGCCTTTAAACATCCAAATGCACATTCTACCACCATTCTGCACTTGCTCAGCCTGTAGTTGAACAGCTCCTGACTACTGTCCAGGCTGCCTGTGTACGGCTTCATGAGCCAGGGCATTAAGGGGTAGGCTGGGTTCCCAAGGATAACTATAGGCATTTCAACATCCCCAACAGTTATTTTCTGGTCTGGGAATAAAGTCCTTTCCTGCAGCTTTTGAAACAGACCAGAGTTCCTGAAGATGCGAGCATCATGTACCTTTCCCGGCCATCCCACGTTGATGTTGGTGAAACGTCCCTTGTGATCCACCAGAGCTTGCAGCACTATTGAAAAGTACCCCTTGCGGTTTATGTACTCGGCGGCTTGGTGCTCCGGTGCCAAGATAGGGATATGGGTTCCGTCTATGGCCCCACCACAGTTAGGGAATCCCATTGCAGCAAAGCCATCCACTATGACGTGCACATTTCCCAGGGTCATTACCCTTGATATCAGCAGATCTTTGATTGCGTGGGCTACTTGCATCACAGCAGCCCCAACAGTAGATTTGCCCACTCCAAATTGATTCCCAACTGACCGGTAGCTGTCTGGCGTTGCAAGCTTCCACAGGGCTACTGCCACTTGCTTCTCAACTGTGAGGGCTGCTCTCATCTTGGTATTCATACGCTTCAGGGTAGGGAAAGCAAGTCACAAAGTTCCATGAAAGTGCCCTTACGCATGCGAAAGTTTCGCAGCCACTGGGAATCGTCCCAGACCTGCAACACTGTGCGGTCCCACCAGTCTGTGCTTGTTTCCCGAGCCCAGAATCGGCGTTCCACAGCATGAACCTGCCCCATTAGCACCATGATGCATGCATTGCCAGGGCCCATGCTTTCAGAGAAATCTGTGTCCATGTCCTGATCACTCACGTGACCGCGCTGACGTCGCCTCCTCGCCCAGTATCGCTTTGCCAGGTTCTGGTGCTGCATATACTGCTGGATAATGTGTGTGGTGTTTAATGTGCTCCTAATTGCCAAAGTGAGCTGAGCGGCCTCCATGCTTGCCTTGGTATGGCGTCCGCACAGAAAAAAGGCATGGAACGATTGTCTGCCATTGCTCTGACGGAGGGAGGGGCGACTGACAACACGGCTTACAGGGTTGGCTTCAGGGAGCTAAAATCAACAAAGGGCGTGGCTTTACATCAAGGAGTATTTCAGGCAGGACTTCACAGAGGGTTCCAATAAGAAATGGTGCACCTAAGTTATTGTTCTTATTGGAACAAGGAGGTTAGCCTGGCCTCTGATTGATACATGGCTAGATTTACCTTGCTGCACCTTCTGTGTGAGTGACTGCAGTGTGACCTAGAGGAATGAGTCCCCTAGACGGGGGAGGAGGCAAATGAGTGCAAAACAAATCTGGTCTATTTCTTGTTTTGATCCACTCCATGTATCTTTTACATCTTTGGCTGGCAGCAGACGGTGCAGAAGGACTGCATGCCATCCACATCTCATGGCTGCTCGGCAGAAGATGGTACAGTACGACTGCTAGCCATCCTCATCTCTTGCCTGCCCGGCAGAAGATGGTACAGTACGACTGCTAGCAATCCATATCGCCTGCCTGCTCACCATAAGACAGTTCGATAGGACTGACTGCAGGACTAAAGAGAATGACCTGGTCAAGTCACTCCAAATTTAGTCCCTGCGCCCATGTCTGCCCAGGCGCTCCCAGCCGACGTGGCCAGGAGCACCTCAGACACGATGAGGACAGCTACCAGTCGTACTGCACCGTCTGCTGCCAGAAGGCAATGGGTTACTGCTACTTTGTAGCAATGCCGTACCGCGTCTACCAGCACCCAGGAGACATACGGTGACAGTGAGCTGAGCGGGCTCCATGTTTGCCGTGGTATGGCGTCTGCACAGGTAACTCAGGAAAAAAGGCGCGAAACGATTGTCTGCCCTTGCTTTCACGGAGGGAGGGAGGGAAAGGGGGCCTGATGATATGTATCCAGAACCACCCGCGACAATGTTTTAGCCCCATCAGGCATTGGGATCTCAACCCAGAATTCCAATGGGCAGCGGAGACTGCGGGAACTGTGGGATAGCTACCCACAGTGCAACACTCCGGAAGTCGACTCTAGCCTCGGTACTGTGGAAGCACTCTGCCGAGTTAATGCACTTAGAGCATTTTCTGTGGGGACACACACACTCGAATATATAAAACCGATTTCTAAAAAAACGACTTCTATAAATTCGACCTTATTCCGTAGTGTAGACATACCCTTAGTCTTTAAGGTGCCACCAGGCTCCTTGTTTTTGTGAATGCTAGTTTAGTTACTTCTAGGTAATGTGCAAGTACTTGGGCAAGTTGGTTATTTTACTCTTATTCCCTCTCTAACCATCCATTTTATGTGGATACTGCAATCTGTGCCTTCTTTTTCAGACAAACTATATTCAGTACAGAGATGACCAAGTAGAACAACAGAACAGATCGTGATTGGCAAGGCTTTTAAGTGGAATTCTTATGTATATACTTTATTTTTCCTATACATTTCTATAACTGATTGTGTGTGTTTGTTCCTGTATGTTATGCACATATACCTATTCTATAGTTTTCCTGTTGCAAGGGGTACTGTTGTAGTATGCCTTCTGGAAAAGGTCATGCTGTATTCCTGATTTCTAGAAGCCTGGGGACATCAGAAGGGCATTCTTGTTGGAGTCCCAGACTGTGGGATTAGCTCAATCCATCAAATTTTAATTAGTTAATATTCAGGGCATGTTGCAGGCTTATTTTTTTCAGCCAAGTCTTTGGCTATCTGAGGTATTATTTTTTTCCCTTTTGTTTATTGTACCCTGCCATAAGTATGTGGATACAGAGTTGAGTCCTGGTCTTGGGCAGGAGTTCAAGCTCTGGGACCCTGCAAGGCGGGGTGCCAGCCACTGCCATACCGCACCTCTCTTAACCCCGTGTAGACATATCCAAAAAGAGTCACTTAGGCTGGATAGTCTCCAGATGTTTTGGAAAGTACATTGCAGAACTGCTTTCTAATTCCAGCAGTTTAGAAGGCATCTGTTATGTTTTTTAGCTTTGTTGATTTGATGCAAGTTTGTTCTTTTTCCATTTTTTTCAATTCCTTCATAGCGATGTGTGACACTAGCCAGCTAAAACTGAAATGAAAGCGGTTTCCAGTTGCATTCACTATTAAAACAATTCGCACCTAAGTTTTGTGGTGTGCAAGTGCTGCAGTTTTAAGGGGAGATGTGTTTAGGGTGACCAGATGTCCCGATGTTATAGGGACAGTCCCGATATTTGGGGCTTTTCCTTGTACAGACAGCCTCACTGCCATCCCAAGTTTTCACATTTTCTATCTGGTCACCCTAAATGTGTTTTTTTTTTTTTCTCCTCAACAAAATACTAAAAATCAGCAGTTCTCCAAAGAAAGAGACTGAGATCAATGTCTGATTTTTAAATATTTACACTGAAATGCTCTCATGTTGTGTTTGTGTAAGTCTGGTGTCAACATGTCCATATTATAGACTTACATTTTTTGTGGGGAACAGAAGTTTTAATCAATGCCCTGAGAAATATGTTCCAATGAAAACATATAAAATAAAAATCTGGAATTGTGTACTGGATCCTGAATATCCAGATATTCAACCTAAAATATTGAGTGAGGGTATAGTTCAAGGGCTGGGATAGACTTTCCTAAATATACCTGTATCAAAAACTCTCTATGATAGGTTCAGCCTTTGATTCATGAAGAGCCCAGGAGCTCCTTTTTTCATCTGACTGTTCCTTCCTTAGTTCTTTGGCTTTTAATTGTCTTTTTTTAATGGTAAAGGTTGTTAAATATTATTTTTAAGCTACTCAAAAATAGAGCAAATTCATCTTGCTGCATTCTCAAACCCTAGAACTATAGGGTGCTGAGAAACATTGTGAGTGTATGAGGGGCATTCTGCTTTGTGCCTAGCGATAGAAAGAGGCTGATGAAAGTGCAAAGACAGCACGGGACAAATAGTGATAGAAGCTTGTAGGGGTTACTCAAAGGAAGTAAATGAGCTGTTTCTTGTTACCTCATTTATTAAAATGAGGAACAGAACAAAGGAATGTACAGTTGACCTACTTATTTGTGTTTACTCCGACGTTTTAAATAACTGAATTACGAGGATGAGTTTAAAGGAATCGGCTCCCTACAGTATCTTTACTTTTAATTAATCCAGGCACCCAAACAAATGGAGGCTGTGCTCATAACTGGTGGAATACGTGCTTGTTTCCAAAGAATAGTATTTTCATGACCTTCTTGGGAAAAGGGTTATGTGCCTCATTTATAGGGGACATTGAACTGCGGATATCACTGAGTTCTGCCCTGAAAAAGAGCGGAAAGGATCTGAATACTGCTCCCAAATCTATAATCATATAGATCTTAGGCTGGCAACTCTATTAATTATCTTCCTGATAGCCAGAGCTGGATGTGAAGAATATAATTGTTTTGCTGTAGAAGGCAGGAGTCCTATGCATATGCTCGCTTCCCACCCTTCCTTTGTTCGAACACACTGTGCGTTTCTGCCTCACACTTAATGTTTAAATAAATAGGAATCGTACTCTTCAAAGTTCCTGTCATCCTTTACAGCTGACAACCCTTTTTTGTATTTTTGGTGGATGTGCATTTTTAATTAGCAATTTTGTAATGAAAAAGCTGTTTTATACTTCAGCATCTCGTTGGATTGAACCTTTTTTTTGAGAGAGAGAGAGAGAGAGAGGTGACCAAAGACTGTTCATGTACGTAAAGGAATAACAGCCAGTAGAATTTCCTTCTTTTTCTTTAAAAAGAGAAGTCATGTTTTTTTTAGTCCCAGCACTGAGCGTGGAATGGTAGGAGCATTGAAATCCACAGATGATCTTCTCTTTCTTCTCCCCTTATTCTTAAATTGTTACAAAGTAAAATGGCCACATTATAAAATCAAAGAAACAAAATGTTTCTGCTGCTGCCTTGTGTGCCAGGTTACATGCCTGGGTGTTCTTTTGTTCTTCAATTTTTGTTTTTCTTCTCCTATCTGACTTATGGATCTGTGAGGTATGCGTTTCTTAAAATGGGAACACTGTTTCAGAAACTGAACTGCAGAGAGCTGAATCCTGCCAGGAGCTGCTGGTGCAGTGGAGGCAGGCTGGGGATGGGTTCTATCACACAGGCAAGATCCTCAGAGTTGGGATAGGTGGCAACCCAACTATGACCGTTCTGATGCTGAGCACAGATCCATATCCTAAATTGTGGAACAATTGTTGTTTTAGCTCATGGCTACACTTATTGATACCCGTTCCATTTGTGGCCATGGGGTTGAGTAAATCATACCTGAAACTGCAGGGCATTAAAAAAATTTGTAAAATGTAGAAAATATTTTAAATATGTCATTTGGGAAATTGTTTTTCAGGTCATTTGGGGGTCAAATCTTAATTCATTTAAAAACAAGTCCTGTTCTGAATTGTTAAAAAACAGCGTTACATCTAGATCCTCCCAAACTAGACATTTTAATCTTTCCATGTTGCTGTTTTTACTCAAGTGAGATTGACTTCTACTATCTCCAATAAAATAATGAGCGAACTCTGTCGGCTGCAAGCAACTTTTTTATTTTTTTCTTCCTTCTTTTTTTTTAATATCTGGAATTTTGCTTGAAGTTATTAAGCAGAATTTCATTCTATGTCTGCTTCAAACATGGTGTTAGTAACAGAGATGGAAAATGGCAATAGTTCTGAATTGGTTCTATCTACCAGTTAGTCTTGTGCTTTCAAAACAAAAAAGAGACTGCACTAGGCCCAAAAATGTGGAAAACTCCTTTTTCCTCAAAACAAATACCTTATTGAAGAACTCTTGTGTTCAACTGTGGCAAAGCAATTGAGCAAAATAACTTTGTTGGCAAATTAAATTTTTATTTACACCTTCCTGAAGTACAGTCATTCAATTTACAAGGTACTTTTCTGCCTTATGCCTATAATATCTCTTACATACCCAACCTACTCAGAGATTCAGTTGTTACTCTTGCTCAAAAGTTCGATACTTTCAGGACTAAAATCTATATATGTCTTATTTGCCACACGCTTGCATTCAGACAATTTAAGAATAGCTAAATGTGATTATTAGACTAATCACGTCATCAGATGGTCATTCAAATTTGACTTAATATTTAAAAAACAACTTGGAAGATTTATTGCTTGCGGTGATTTTGTGTGTGTGTGTTTAGACAAGGGCTTTTGACACTCAGCATTTGTGAGATGTCACAATAACGGTGGGGGGAAATGAATGATTTGAAGAGGCAGCAATCATTTTGGGTGGTTCTTACAATGTCTTGGATCTTCAAAATAGACAATGGCAATCTGGGGGCATTTCCAATGCTTCTGGTCAGACTGGAAATAGTATGGCAAGAATATCTTTGGAGCAAGGACTGTCTCTTGCTATATATTTGTATTCATGCAGTGGGTGGTTGTTTCAGCTTGTCAATTTCTAAAATATTATTTCTATAATAATAAAAATATCTGCTCAAGGATACAGTGGGTTTGCATGAGTATTTAACAGCTCTTATTGTTGTATCTCCAATTCTGAAAAGCTTCTTATTATTTTGTTCTTTATAATAGCTACTCCATGTGGCATTTTATCAAAACTATTATTGGAAACCTTCATATTTCTGATTGTCAGTTCAGGATCTCTTTATAGGTGCAAATGAATCAAATAAATAATTGCAGCAAACAAATACTTGTCTATGGAAGGCAGTCATACCCTTCTTATTGTATTCTGCATTGACATCCTTGTCTTACCTCTTCGTATGATTCTTTTGTACTTTCAAATTTAATGTATATCATAAACTTTTATTTAAACATTGTAGCCAGATTTCCCATGAGCCAGTAGGATCAAGTCCAAAGTGAACATTGTGTGTTCAGATAATTCAAGTATATGTGAGACTCACCTGTAGATATTGTGTCCTGGAAAATCTCATGTCATGGGCATTAATATGGACTTTAATTCATTGTGATATTCTGTTTTCATTGAAAAACACACGCAAGGTGCTGACTTCTAATTGATGAGAGAGCGTAAGGCAGAATCAGAAGAGAAAATTACCTTCCTTCACCCTGAATCTGTCATTGGATCAGATCCATGTCCCATTAAAGTCAATGACTTTATTGACTTCAAAACGACAAGGAGTAGGTCCATTTGGAAGCATGGATCCTCTGGTCGGGGGGCTAGTAATGGGATATGGAGTTTTTTATTTCTCTGTTGCCAGTTGAAATGCAGCCCAATTTGGCAATGACCAGAAGTTTTCATCTCATGACAGTTCGGTGGTCTGAGAGAAAGGAGTGGATCGTTTCACTCCAGTTTCTAGAGGGCAGGTTTCCATATCAGTAAAGCACTCCCACAAATGGCACAACTGTAATCCTTGTTGGCAGTCCTACAGCTCCCTATGGGATGCCCCTCTACCCACGCCCAGGTGCTGGTATCCTGTCCTGACCCTGTCCCACCCTGGTGGCTGGTGCACATGTTCCTTCCCCTTTCCTGGGTCATGCATCTCTGCCAGAACTCTCAGTGACTGGAAAGCTGGACCAGGAAGTCCTACCTGCTCCCAGGTGGCTGGCCAGATCTCACACACTGGCGGCCACTTCAGCCCCTCCTCCAGTTCCTGCTCTCATCTCCATGAGGCGTTATGGGGGTGGAAAACATCGGGGATGGGGGCCAGAAACATAGATCCATCCCCCCCAATATTTCCATTGTGGGGGCACTAGCCCTAACCCCCTCTCCACCTCTGTTCTGCCACCCCTGGTGTAGCTGCCCCTGGATAAACAAAGGAGTCTGGTCTCCAGAGATTCATTTAGCACCTTTCAAGTGGAGGATGTTTTGGTACCTCTGTGGAAATTATGGTAGCAATTCACTCTAGGAAAATGACCTAGTGAAACAAACTTTTGTTTAAAATTTATCTTCTATAATGTCACCATGGTACAATAACTCTTAGCTCAAGTGTCTGTTTTTACCTGTAAAAAGAACGAGGCGTCCTTGTGGCACCTTACTTTCTTTTTACTGATATAGACTAACACGGCTACCACTCTGAAACCAGTTTTTACCTGTGTTAATCTATATTTGATCTGCATTGCTGTGCAGGAGACTGATATTATCTTGGGTCAGTCTGTGGCTCACCTGTTTGGCAGGACTGTGAAGGAACTGCTTTCAAATAATTCGCCTGCAATTTCCAAAGGGGACTTAGGGGAATTAGGAGTCAAATGCTCATTGAAAATCCTTATATCCCTTTGAAAATCCCGTGTAAACTGTGAGCTCTTCAGCTGATTAAGGAGCAGCACTGTCAGGCTTCCAATGGAGTCCCAGGCAGAGGCTGCAATGCAAATTTGAGGGTGTCAAGTAATGATCCTGGGATTGGGAGGGTATGAAAGATCTTTTTAGGAAATGGGAGGAAGAAAGAAAACATTTTAATCTGTTAGGGTATTACAAGAGGTATTTTATACTGTACAACAGATGATTCCAGATCTTTTGAAATATCAAAATCCTGCTCCATAATTAACATAATAAAATAAATCTGTTTTGTCAGGCAAACAGATGTTGTAGCTGATCTCTTGGAGCCATTATGTTGCATGCAGTGAATATAGGGATATAAAAACAAAAGCACATGTGAAATTTCTGTATGTACTAAAAGCCCTACATGGGTAGTTACTCTGTATGTACCACTAACTCAACTACTTAGGGATTTTAATATTAATAGATCCATTCATCATTATCAGTAGACATAAACAGTCTTTCTGACTTTTTTATTCTCCACAGCTAAGGTAAAGTTTATGGGCTGGTTCCAAGCTATGTTGTGTACCTACAATAATTCCCATTGATGTAGGAGGAAGCTATAGATTTTCAGTACCACTGAAAATCAGATTGTAGGAGACAAAAGTAGCAAAGTCTAAGTCTGCTGAATTCCTATTAACTTTAACTGTAGTTTCTTTAAATCACATGAGTCAAACTAAAATTTTTTTTACACTTGCAGTGACAAATTCTCTTTCTTTTCAGTCTAGAGTGAATTTTTTTCTTCTGAGTAATAAACCCATAAAAGTCAGAGGCTCTGATGGAAAAGCTGACTGACACAATGAAGTACAGTATCCCTGAGTCTGGTTGGGAAAAACAAGCTTAAAAAAACAAGTTGAAAAATGGAGAAATGCAGAGAGAACTCTAACGAGTAAAATAAATGTCTGTATATAAGGAACCACTTCATGGCAGCTAAGTTTCAGGGAAGCCTGTGTAATTTCCCTAAGACTTAGCTGCCATGAAGTGGTTTCTTATATATATATATTTATATTTATGTGGAGGAGCAAAATGCTTTTGTTTAAATTGAATCATAGTCTTTAAAAATATCATAATTTGTAACAAAAATATGTTGGAAAACTTGAACGAATATTTTTAAATATTTTTAAATGAAAAGTCATTCAGGTAGTTTTGCAAAAGCCCTCAAACTCCACAAAGGTCACCTGCATCACTATCCTTTTATGTGCAGACACATTGGTGGTCCTATACTTCACCAGAAATGGAGAAATTAAACACTGAAACTTGCTGTAGCAAACTACAAGTGAGGGGTATAAGGGTGGAATACAGTTTCCCATCATTAGTCTTCTTGGGGGCATCCCTCTAGGAACTACTCAAACCATTTTAATGCATTCCCCTGAATTCCTGCCACCTCTCTGTGGCAAGACAGCAGTGTGTCATGGTCAGCAGTGTCTAGAAGGATGAGAATGGTTGTCTGTCCTCTATCCATTGACAGAAGGAGATCATCCATCAATGCCACTACAGCATTTTCAGTTCCATGTCCTGGCCTGAATCCAGATTGTGCTAGGTCTGGATTGTTGGGTTGAGGTAGAGTAACTTGTAGTTGACCTTCTGCTAGCTTCTCTCTGAAGTTGCTTGGGAATGGGAGGTTTGACACTGGGTAACAGTTGGCTATGACTGACATAACCAGAGCAGGTTTCTTCAGTGTTGGTCAGACTATTGCATGTTTGAAGGAGGAAGGAAGGATTCCTTCTCTGAGTGAGGCATTGGGCTGTTTTGGTCAGGGCTGGCACTAGTTGTTCATGACTCTCTTTAACAAGCCAGGAAGGCCCTGGGTCAGGTTCACAAGTCTTGGGTCACGACTCCTATAGGGTATCCAGAACTTCTTGATGAGTGAATGTACTGAACTCTGGGAATGCAGGTGGGCTGTTGGCTGGTAGGTGCAGGAGGAGCTGCAGGCAGGAAGGAGCTGCTTGCAGTGAAGATAATTCTTCATGGTGTTTGGTGCTGAGCTCCAATGCAGGTTGTACAGGAATTCAGGATTGCTCCCTGGGGTTGGAATTTAGCAGACTTTTGGAGGGACCTGTAATACAGCCTCAGTACAGGCTTTGGGGAATTTGTTTCATCCTGTCTAAATCAGCCTTTGTTTTCCATCATTGGCACTTGTTTCTGCCCCTCTCTCTTCATCCAGGATGGGGTGTCAGAAAACCAGGGAGATCTGGGTGGGCAGCGGGGAGGAAGGTGCCATTTGGGGGTCAACTTATCTGTGGTTAAGGCTTGTGTATAATGCTAATGATTTAACATGGCCTTGACTTCTTGTCTTGTGGGAGGGGTGCTGTTGTCCTTTAATAGGTTTTGGAATTTGTTGGAGTCTTGGTCTATGGTGTAACATAGGGGAGATGATGTGGGCTAGCACAGGGCTTGTGGTGTTACCCAGCCAGGTCTCCGTGATGCATGATGAGGCTGTGGAGAAGAGAAACAGCATGGCACTTATTGAAAGTTTACCTACTACCTGTCTTTCACCACATACAGCCATCCTAGGACCACGAAGATGGCCCAGAGCTTGGACAAGATCATGGATGGGAAGTTAGCTCATGGATGGGAAGAGCTGGTTGAAGCTAAACCAGAGTAAAGCAGAGGTTATGCTATTGGGCATTTTGTAGAGTTTTCAGGCACAATGTAGTTTCTTTTTGGTTGAAGGTATTGGTCAATTGACTCAGTAAGAGTGCTCCTGGATTCCTCACTGATGCTACCATCTCACATTACAGCAACCACAAGTAATATTTTCTACCATCCGGGTTGGTTAGGAGACTCTGTCCCATCTTGGCATATGATGTGGTCACATTTACTCAAGCCTTCCTCGCCTCTCGGCTGGACTACAATATATCTGGGAATGAAGCCTTCAGCACCTAGAAAACTCCAACTGTTACAGAATGCGTCATCTTGCCAATATTGGCTACCGTGAGCGCATCAGATCTGTTCTCTGCTTCTTACACTGGCTTCTCACAGAATATCAAATCAGGTTCCAGGTCTTGGTCCTTACCTTCAGTGCACTCCATGGCCTTGTCCCAGGGTATCTAAAAGGTAGCCTAATGCTCTGGGATGAAGACTGTGGTTGACAGCTTTGCACTGAGAGTAAAGCTCCTTTGTGCAGGAGACAGCTTTCTCAGAGCTGGCCTACTACTTTGGAAAGTACTCCCCCAGGAACTAATGACCATTACAAACCTCACCATCTTCCACTACAAGTGCATGGTGCATATTTTGACCTTGCCTTCTCCAACAAACTTATAACTATGTGTGTGTATAATTCGTTACTATTAAAAAAAATTCCAAAACAAATCCCTCCACTGGGGAGAGGATGAGAGAACAAAAACATGGGAGATGTTATTCACTTTGTTTAATATTCTGCTGGAAGATGCTTACCTACTGTAGTGATTGATGTGTTTTAGAGAAAAGAAGTATTTTGGGAGGAAGGGAGGCCCTTGTCCAAACATGCAAAAGGTCCAGGTTCACTTCTGGGGCAGGTGGGGTGGGATGGTGATTCAGGCTGCTCTCTGAACCTATCCCCAGAAGGATTTTAAAAAGCCAATCTTAAGAAGAGGGACGTTTTAAATTAAAGCAATTGTCTTATTTTAATTATCATTAATCTTGTTAGTGTCTTAAAAAAATGTTGCTAGATAGTTATTGCCTTATGGCTTTCAGATTTTTACATACAGTGGGGAAACAAAGCAATAATAAAACAGCTAAGTGCCAAAAGGGTTGTGCTGTTTGGCCTTTGGCTGCCTTTCAAGCACAGCATCAGCAAACAGCCATGGACATTCTTTGCTGTTGGAAGAAAACAGTTTTTGTACGCAGCTTCAAGCATTCCTGCCAGGCAGCATGGAAAAGATTCGCAAAAGGAAAAGGAGTACTTGTGGCACCTTAGAGACTAACCAATTTATTTGAGCATAAGCTTTCGTGAGCTACAGCTCACTTCATCGGATGCATAAATTGGTTAGTCTCTAAGGTGCCGCAAGTACTCCTTTTCTTTTTGAGAATACAGACTAACACGGCTGTTACTCTGAAACCATGGAAAAGATTGTGACTCTTTTAGTATGTGCAGCTCTATGTCCATGTTGTAAAATGCAGAAACTTGGTTGCCTCTCTGTGGGCTGCTAAGAAATCGGAAACATGAACCAGCAGAAGCTTTTATTAAACGTTGTGTCTGTCAGTGACTGAACAATGTGTCCACTACTTGGACCCATTGGTTTTCTAGCCCCCATGGCTCTGGGTTTCTGGCCTGTTGTAGGGTTGTCAATGTTTCTTCTGGACGGTGTAACTCAAAGCGTTGGTGTTACTTTGATGCAGAGGAGATGCAACTATGTTTTTGTTTTCGGATCGCTATAAAGGTGGACTAATTTTGCTGTTTTATTACAAGAAAGAATTACCTACACAGTAACAATGGAGCTTTAACAAGGCTGTAGTGCTGACTTGAGCGCTGCTGTTTATGAGCTCCAGTTATCTGTTAAAGACTTTGGAGAATGGGAGAAGATACAACATTAACCCCTTGTCTTTCACACCACCAGCTGCTGTTAGTGAAGAGACTTCTGCTCTAGCCAAACTTTGTAATGGGGAACCTGGCAATATCTTATGGCTTGGAATGTTTGAGACTACACCGATGGATTTTTCTATGAGGATTTTCAAAGAAACACAAACAGCCCTCACTAGTGAGCAAATGTTGGACAAATTATGTGATCCCTCCTTAAGTTTAATAATTCAAAGGTGATTGTTTGGATTGATTTGTTTTCCAATTTAATTCAGTAAAAGCTTCCAATTTCCAGGGTGGATAAAAATCAATGATTTTTAAAAAAATCAGATTTTTTTTTAATTTAAATTGAATTTTTTTGATAAAATGCTTTTTGAGGAAAAAACCTATCTAAAAATAGTTTTAATTAAGATACATTATAGCTCAAAGGTATCTCATCATGGAATAGGGATTATAAATTCTAATTCTATAGTATGAAACAATATATTCATGTAACGTTTAAGAAAAGTTTTGTAAATGAGTTCCAGTAGTTCATGGATTAGGGACCCAATTTTATGAGGTTCCAGGGGCTTCTGCATAGATTATTTAGGTTATTCTTTCTGTCTACCCAATGGGACTCAGTGCTAAGTCTAGACGATACCATCAGAGTTGCTTAGTTTTGCAGTTCTCAAACTGTGGATTTGTGTCTCCAGAGATAATGTGCTTGTTAACAGCAAAAAATGTTTTAAATAAATAAATAATATATAGAGGTGAGAAATAACAGACTGCAACCCGATTGTCCCTCTGCAAATTTGTGAACACAGAAACAGTCCCTTACTTCTCTCTAAAAGTGCAAAATTTCAAAAAGTTCAGTGAATAGAAGATGGTGGGGCGGAACAGATCTGGACAAGGAAAAGAAATCTGGAGATAAATGTGAGAAGGGAGGGGGACAGGCACTAGAAACAAAAGTGAAACTGTTTGAACAGTATATTCCAGAAGTCTTGAGGTCTTTCTGAGTAGCCTTCATTGATTTGAGATCTACCAGACCATTCTCTCACTAGAAGGGAAAACTTATAATGGCAGCAGGCCGTAAAAGAGACCCCGTTTGGGTCTCATCTATTGCTGCATTGTGAAGAATATGTATTCAGGTTATAACAACAAACAAGAATGCACTTTTATGTAGAAATCCATGAAATCGATTCTTCCTGACTAGTGATTTAAATCCATTTAATTTAAATCAAATCTACCCTGCCAACTTTTAAAACTCACCTGAAGCTGCTGTAGAATTTTCAGAATGTCTGCCAGAACACTGCAGAATCCATAGACTTTTGCTGTAGAATTTTTCTCTAGCTTACCACAGAGCACATAAGTTGTTGCTTGTGGCACTCCTTTTGCAGTGAAATGTGGTACTGGCCACTGTCTGAGAATGGCTCTGTAGTCTGATGCAGCATGGCAGTTTCTGTGCAATTTTCTCTAGAGTAATGTTATGAAAGATTTTTCCCCTCTTTTTTTTATTTCAGATAAGACACACATTGAGCTTTTAAATATTTGAGATATAGAACTTGCAACTTCCATTGGTCTCCTTAAGAGCTCACATCTCCAAAGGCTAAGTCAAGGGCTTACGGGTAAGCCATTTGGCTGTCATATTTCATTGCAGCAATAAATTTCTCATGAGTTGAATGTGAATTCCCCTTTCTTATTTCATAAGTAGACTTTCTGAAGCACCTTTCGACATCTTGTCAAATGCTGTAATTAAAAGCTTGAATCAGCATTCAGATGCTCATGATTCTTCCAGTGTGAAGTTGCGGGGGGTGGGGAGGACATTAGTTCACAGAGAACACTGAGCAATAACTGTGTATATTGACTAGATGTTCATATGTTGGGTTTGGTTTCGTTTTGTTTTTTGAATGTGACTGAACTTTAGATGATTGGGTATTCTGCAGGGATTTTGAGAAATTTCTGCTGATTAGAATGAGTCTCTGTGGCTGTCTTTACTGCCAAAAAAGGTGGGTATTTTTACAGCAAGATAGTTAATGCACATTAGTTATCTCACTGTAAAATCCTAATGGAGACAAGTCTCTGTAGCTCTTACCATGATGTAGTTAGGTAAGGTCAGCTGTAGATGGGGCGGGGGTGGGGGGTGGGTAGAGGAAATAGTGTTGTCCTTGACTGCCTACATTGTGGATAAAAACGAGACCCTTGTGTGCACTTGGATTTCACAGCAAGATAGCTAATACATATTAGTTACCTGGCAGTAAACACACACCCTTTTTGGCACTGAAGACACAGCCTGTGTGTGTAAAGAAAACAGAGTTGCTTTTGGTTGTGAGAGCAAGTTTACTTCCCAGAGTAATTAATTTTTATTGGTAATAAAAGAGCAACGGTAGCCTTTGTTTTTGCCAGCAGTCTTGAACTGACGTAGCTCATACCAGCACAATCAGAGTGCGGTGGATCTTGCTGTCCCCATGTGTATGTTTTTGTGTTTTGGCAAGCTGATTGCATGTAAGTGTTTGAGTTCACAGTGAAGCTGAGTGTCATTCGGGGGGGAAGGGGGGAGAAGAAAACATTTTTTCAGGACAACTAAATCTGGGGCTTGAAAGGTCAGTTTTGCATCTGGCTATCAGGAAGGGGAAAGATCACTGGTTCACTTAGAAAACACATACTTCAATATACTTACATTGTACTTATGAATTTAATGCTCTAAAAGTTCATGCGATGGGGGTTATGTTCACTTTAGCCAGACACAACATGAACAAGCACAGTGTAAACTTTCATCCAGCCTTGCCAATGCATCTCAATCTAAGCTCTTTGCTAGTCCCAGTCCTGGGTTTATTTGAATAGTGGTTTTCCAGCTGTGCTGAACTATGTGGGGACTTAATGATCTGATTAACTTTCCAAGAGGGACTAAGATCTAAACCATTCAACTCATTTTCACCTATGACCTAATCAGGACTTGAATCTCTCTCTCCAGAGGTTAAAGTCTGCAGCATCTGGTTCCCAGTTATACATGCATACTGCATGTTACTCACTATCTGTAGTCTTGTGTTGGCAGATGATTTGCACAGTCATTTAAGGTACCAATTCCTAGTCCAGCTGTTAGAACATATTCCTCATTAGAGATTTTGATTAGCATTATATTTACATTGATTTCTCAGTAGACGGTGTGAGGTATAGCTGGGATTTGTTACTTTTACTAAAGCTGTTTTCCTTTCTTGAGGAGGTTATGTGAATCCCTAATCCTAACAAATGAAGCTTCAGCTACATCAGCTTGAGGTTCAGTGTGGCAGAGTTGTCGTCTTAGTTCCTGGATGACATACTGTGGAAATTTGCATTATAGCGGTGCTTTTCAGTTGCCCAATGGGATAAATAGTGTTGCCAGGTAATTGCAAAGCTGAATAAAACACAGCTTTTCAGCTTTTTTTGTTGTGGAGGGGAACAGGCCATTGATCAAAATTAACATAGAATATTTTGTTTTAGGGATTTGTAAAATATTCCTGTTACAATTTTTGTGGGAAGGTTTTGATTTATAGTAGTTGTATGGCACACAAAAAAGAGTATTAACAAATATATCCCTTGCAATGCACTGACTTTCTTAGAGTTCACAATCCTTTGTCTAAATCAGTGGTTCTCAAACTAAAGCCGCCGCTTGTTCAGGGAAAGCCCCTGGCGGGCCGAACTGGTTTCTTTACCTGCCACATCCGCAGGTTTGGCCGATCGCGGCTCCCACTGGCTGCAGTATTCCCCCCTCTACTGAAAGCTCTAGTCTTCAGTGTTACCTTGCCAGCCTATCATTACAAGAGTAAACATTTTGCTTGTGCAAATTGTGATTCAGAAGATGTGATGGATCTTTTTTGACGTAGTGAAGGAAAGATCATACATTTGACCATTTTGTACTTTTTGGACTATTATATTTCCCAGTAAATGCCAAATAAGGTACAGACAAACAAGTTTTCAGTTGAATTAGGCTAATTAATAAGCATAGGCTTCCTGTTAGAAATAAAAAATATAATAGCCTTTACGCCAAATCCAGAGATTCAGACCAAAACCAAGAGAGATGTAACATTTGGCTTCTCAAATTCATCAGCAAAATTTTCATTTGGAAATGTGTTCGGCTGTAGGCTCAATGAGATAAAGGATTCTTGGGTCCTACTTAAACAGGATAGTTTGAATTGGAGGGATTGCATTAATTGTGAAAGATAGCTTTTGTATAATCAGGATATCATTCCATGGTGGAAATGATCAGTGAGTGGAGTTTATTTGGTTACATAGTTAACTTAACTGAAATACTATCATAATTCAAAGAGGTATCTTGCAGACCCCCTAATTAGAATAGTGATCAAGATTTCATAATATGGAAGTTGCAGTATTTTCTGGTAAAATAATACTGTAATGGGCAATATTAACTGCTCCATTATCAACTAACAGAACCATAAATCTAGGAGTTGTTTGGAGAAACATTATTAATACTGTGACTGATTGCATTTTAGAATACAGTATACTCCTGTTTATTAAGGTTCCCAACTGTCTAATCCCAACACCCTTGCCCTGCCCCTTCCCTGAGGCCCCACCCCTCCCTCACTCCATCCCCCCTCCCTCTGTCGCTTGCTCTCCCCGACCCTCTCTCACATGCCCATTTTCACTGCAAGGCCCAAACAGGCATATTTACTGTTTTGACAGATGTATTATGCTCAGTTCAGGTTTTATTTGTTCCAGGATGCTGGAGCTGGCAGCAAAATAGTCAAAAAGGGTACTTTTTTAAAAAATGAAAGGTTTTCATAATTCTTTCCCTCCCCTCTTCCCATTTTTTATAGCCAGCTCCATGTTTTTTGTCCACTAAAGTTATTGTAATTTTCTGTGTGGAATTAGGACCACACATTATCATAGCTGCAGTGGGTCCATTAAAGGCCCACTCTTGAAGCCCAAATACAAATCCATAGAGCACAACCACAGAAATGCCTGTGATACCTATATAAATAAGTCTGTAGAAACTGACTCCCACACCTACATGCAGATACACACGTGTATTCATGTGTGCACATCTAGCATGCACTAACACACACAATTCCACATTATTTAATATTACAATTGTTATTTAGTGCCCAGAGACCCCAACTAAGATCAGGGCTCCAGGGTGGTAAGTGCTGGACATACACATAAAAAGAGAGAGTCTGCTACAAAGAGTTTATAATGTCGCTTGACAAAGGTGGGGAGAAATGTGTGATACATTGGCTCTTCTGCAATTACTAATCAACAACATTCATTTTTTAAGAAATAATACATTTCTTTTAGAGTTTAGACACACAGTCTCTTACACACATACCATGCATGCATGCACACACTTGCCTACAGAGACACTTTTTCATACGCTTTTCCAGGGGCTGCCTAAATCACCCAGCTGGGAAGGGAGGAAGATGGACTGGAGGGGAAAAGATGGGGTAGGGTGGGGTGGAGGAGAGAGGATGGGGAGGTGTCAAGGTTCCTCCCCCACTCTGAACTCTAGGGTACAGATGTGGGGACCTGCATGAAAAACCTCCTAAGCTTATCTTTACCAGCTTAGGTCAAAACTTCCCCAAGGTACAAAATATTCCACCCGTTGTCCTTGGACTGGCCGCTACCACCACCAAACTAATACTGGTTACTGGGGAAGAGCTGTTTGGACGCGTCCTTCCCCCCAAAATACTTCCCAAAACCTTGCACCCCACTTCCTGGACAAGGTTTGGTAAAAAGCCTCACCAATTTGCCTAGGTGACTACAGACCCAGACCCTTGGATCTTAAGAACAATGAACAATCCTCCCAACACTTGCACCCCCCCTTTCCTGGGAAATGTTGGATAAAAAGCCTCACCAATTTGCATAGGTGACCACAGACCCAAACCCTTGGATCTGAGAACAATGAAAAAGCATTCAGTTTTTACAAGAAGACTTTTAATAAAAAATAGAAGTAAATAGAAATAAAGAAATCCCCCCTGTAAAATCAGGATGGTAGATATCTTACAGGGTAATTAGATTCAAAAACATAGAGAACCCCTCTAGGCAAAACCTTAAGTTACAAAAAAGATACATAGACAGAAATAGTTATTCTATTCAGCACAATTCTTTTCTCAGCCATTTAAAGAAATCATAATCTAACACATACCTAGCTAGATTACTTACTAAAAGTTCTAAGACTCCATTCCTGTTCTGTCCCTGGCAAAAGCAGCATACAGACAGACACAGACCCTTTGTTTCTCTCCCTCCTCCCAGCTTTTGAAAGTATCTTGTCTCCTCATTGGTCATTTTGGTCAGGTGCCAGCGAGGTTACCTTTAGCTTCTTAACCCTTTACAGGTGAGAGGAGCTTTCCCCTGGCCAGGAGGGATTTCAAAGGGGTTTACCCTTCCCTTTATATTTATGACAGGAGGGAAAGAGGCGAAGGATGAGAGCAGGGTGGAGGTGAGAGGGGGCAGTGAAGGAGAGAGGATTTTATTAGGATAATTGGGAGTTCAGATAATCAAGAGAGTAGCCTCTTGCCCCAGTCCCCCCAGCACTCTCCTTTGCAGTCATAAACAGCTGGACAGGGTATAGACCAGTGATACTCAGATCTCTTGGTTCAAGAGTCAAATCAGTGATCAGCATTACCCAAAAGAGCCACAGGAGTGTGAATTCAGTGTTTCGTTTATTATAGTACTATATGTTCGTATTTAAACAGTATGATGGGAAATACTTAGTTTTTCTATATTATATTATACTATGTTACTAACCAATTCTAGTTGATAAAATAATAATACGTGGTTAGTCATATTGCTGTGAGAATAATATTTTACAACCAATATAATAATAACCAACTACAAATGGTTGTTAACATAGTAAAGGCATCCTGACTGGTTAATAATTAAATCACAGTGTTTCAATATTATATGCAGGAAAGAGCTGGAGGAAACGTATTAAAGAGCCACTTGCGGATTGTGAGCCTCAGTCTAAATTTCATGGTATAGACTTTCCTGTTGCCACTATGAAGTAATAGTAAGGCAGCAGACTCCCTATCACCCAGGCTCCTTCTGTGGCTGCTTGGGTCAGTGCATGCATACCCTAGCACTGGCTTCTGGAGGCTGCTGGGGACGGGGCATGGAGGTCACACTGAAGAAGGAGCTGGGTGGGCACCTCAGTGCTGCAACAGCCAGAGCTATGACACAAATTCCACAGGGGACGAGGAGGTTGGGGGAGAGATGTGCATGCCGCAGGGTGGCTAAGTGGGGCATTGCAGGCCGCCTGGGGTGTTGCATGTAGGCAGTTGTTTTGGGGGTGGGGACAAAAAGACTTTGGATAATGTGGAGGTTTGGATGATAGGGTTTCAGATAAATGGCAGTATGCTGTATCTTGTTTTGGGGGCTATGATGAAGAATGTGGTTTTAAAAAAATGTACATCTTATTTCCAGTATGCATTTGTCTAGCTTCAACTTCAAGCAATTGGATCATGTTATACCTTTCTCTGGTTAAGCGACATGCACAGGCTGCTTAGAACTTAAAAATGTAGTTTAAAAATATTGAAAAAGGGCCTGAAAAATACAAATGAAATGGAACACAAACAATGTCGAGTAAGGTACAATTTCAAGATAAAGGATAAAGACCTGATATGATGATCATATAGTAGTATTGCCGATTATAACCAGTGAAAGTGGTGAGTCAGGCCCAAAAAATCATGAGTGACTTAAATTATGAATCTATTTCCACATGTTAAGTATCCTCACACCTTCTTGTCAACTGTCTAATTGGGCCATCTTGATTATCATTACAAAAGTTTTTTTTCTCCTGCTAATAATAGCTCATCTTAATTGATTAGCCTCTCACAGTTTGTATGGCAACTTCCAACTTATCTGTGTGTGTGTGTGTGTGTATATCTTCTTCCTATATGTTCCATTCAGTGCATCTGATGAAGTGGGCTGTAGCCCACGAAAGCTTATGCTCTAATAAATTTGTTAGTCTCTAAGGTGCCACAAGTCCTCTTGTTTGCAGATACAGACTAACACAGCTGTTACTGTGTTACTCTGAAACCTTAAATTATGAGATATTTTTAAAATTTATTTTGGGTTCTTTTTATTTTCCCTCTGGTTTCTGAGCACATGCTTTGCATTTTCAAGCTTTTTTCATAGATTCATCGATACAAGGTCAGAAGGGACCATTATGATCATCTAGTCTGACCTCCTGCACAACGCAGGCCACAGAATTTCACCCACCCACTCCTGCGAAAAACCTCTCATCTATGTCTGAGCTATTGAAGTCCTCAAAGCTCCTTGAGTCTCCTTTCATAAGACAAGTTTTCCATTCCTCGGATCATCCTAGTAGCCCTTCTCTGAACCTGTTCCAGTTTGAATTCATCCTTCTTAAACATGGGAGACCAGAACTACACGCAGTATTCCAGGTGAGGTCTCACCAGTGCCTCGTATAACGGTACTAAAACCTCCTTATCGCTACTGGAAATATCTCTCCTGATGCACCTCAAGACCACATTTGCTTTTTTCACAGCCATATCACAATGGCGGCTCATAGTCATCCTATGATCAACCTATACTCCAAAGTCCTTCTCCTCCTCCATTACTTCTAATTGATGCATCCCAAGCTTATAACTAAAATGCTTGTTGTTAATCCCTAAATGCATGACCTTACACTTCTCACTAAATTTCATCCTATTACTATTACTCCAGTTCACAAGGTCATCCAGATCCTCCTGTATGATATTCCTGTCCTTCTCTAAATTGGCAATACCTCCCAGCTTTGTATCATCCGCAAACTTTATTAGCACACTCCCATTTTTTGTGCCGAGGTCAGTAATAAAAAGGTTAAATAAGATTGGTCCCAAAACCAATCCTTGAGGAACTCCACTGGTAAGTTCCCTCCAGCCTGACAGTTCACCTTTCAGTAGAACCCATTGTAGTCCCCCCTTTAACCAATTCCTTATCCACCTTTCAATTTTCATATTGATCCCCATCTTTTCCAATTTAACTAATTCCCCATGTGTCACGGTATCAAACGCCTTACTGAAATCTAGGTAAATTAGATCCACTGCATTTCCTTTGTTTAAAAAATCTGTTACTTTCTCAAAGAAGGAGATCAGGTTGGTTTGGCATGATCTACCTTTTGTAAAATCATATTGTATTTTGTCCCATTTACCATTGACTTCAATGTCCTTTCTCCTTCAAAATTTTTTCCAAGACCTTGCATACTACAGATGTCAAATTAACAGCCCTATAGTTACCCAGATCACCCTTTTTCCCTTTCTTAAAAATAGGAACTATGTTAGCAATTCTCCAATCATACGGTACAACCCCTGAGTTTACAGATTCATTAAAAATTCTTGCTAATGGGCTTGCAATTTCGGGTGCCAATTCCTTTAATATTCTTGGATGAAGATTATTATCTGGGCCTGCCGATTTAGTCCCATTAATCTGTTTGAATTTCGCTTCTACCTCAGATGTGGTAATATCTACCTCCATATCCTCATTCCCATTTGTCATGCTGCCATTATCCCTAAGATCCTCTTTGGCCTTATTAAAGACTGAGGCAAATTTGTTTAGACATTGGACCATGCCTAGATTATCATTGACCTCCACTCCATCCTCAGTGTTTAGCGGCCCGACTTCTTCTTTCTTTGTTTTCTTCTTATTTATGTGGCTATAGAACCTTTTACTATTGGTTTTAATTCCCTTTGCAAGGTCCAACTCTACTTGACTTTTAGCCTGTCTCACTTTATCCCTACATGTTCTGACCTCAATAAGGTAGTTTTCCTTGCTGATCCCATGACTTTGAGGACTAGAACCCTGTTTAACAAACCAAAGGCTTACACTTCCATTGAGTCTCTTGAATCCGAGAGCCGGAGATTTAAGAAAACACCAAATACTAAAGGAGTCACATTAACATTGTGAAAGCTGGCAACCCCGATGAGAGCCAGAGCAGGGAAAACCAATATTCTTCACACATAGATGTATGAGAACCAAGAAGCCTAAAGATACCATAGGCCTTCTAGATTATCACAGGGAGTATAACAAAATAGTAGAAAAGTTAATTGAAATATTTTGCCTTATTCTTGACTGTCAGTGATGGGATAATGTCTTTTTCCCAAAGGCACCACTTATTGGAGAGCATTGTGTGGCCTTGACACACGTATAAGTCTAGAAGAATATTGATTATGGAGCAATTTGAAAAACTCAAGTGTAATAAATCATCAGACCTTCTTGTTTCTGAAGGAAATAAAGTGCGACAAAGAAGTGGTAAAGAGATTCTCACACGGTTATTCAATGCAGCTTTGAAAATAGCAACTGTTCCTGAAGAATTTAGTGCCTGTGCCAGAGGGGCGGGGAGGGACCAGAGCCAAGAGGAACTCTGGGAATTACAAATTAGTGAACCTCATTTGTTTTCTAGGGAAATGTATTATTTAGCAGCATTTATATTTTTCTAACAGTCAGCCAGTCACAACTATGTATGAGTACAAATATGAAAACAAAGTGCTTGTCCTCAATAGCTTGCAATATAATTGATAGTGAATCTAACTAAAGGCAAAACACTACCACACTGGGAAAATTTAGTTTGATCGGGTCAAACTGACACATTACTTGCAATTGAAAACTATGCCCCTCTCTCTAGTTAATAAAATTGTAAAGGTCCAAAGAAGGTCAACAGAGATAGAAATACATATGAGTCTATAAAAAACAGAATTAATTAGCATTGACGGGAGAGGAGAGGGAAAGTAGTTCAGGTTCTTTAAAGAACGGTGTATGTATAGTTAAAATCTCATCCATCCTCTCTTATGCTGGCACACTTGAACAAGGGGTCACTTGCTGAAATTAATGCTGGGTAAATTTAAAGCCAATAACAGGAAATAATTTTTCAGAGCTTGGAGTCAGCCTGTGGGATTCAGAGCTTCAGGAGATCAAACTCTCCTGCTGGAGCTAAATTTTAAAAGGAGCTGGATAATTTGATGAGTGATAACTTTTATTAGGCTTGCTAAGACAAAAGTCATGAGCTCATAATTGCAGGGTTCAGGAAGAAATTCCTCCCCACACACATACACAATTGGCTAAGTGCATTATGGCTTTTTTACACACGCACCCCCCCCCCTTTTTTTAAACTGAAGCATCAAGTTGGTGGCCACTGCTTGAGGCAGGGCATGAGACTTGAAGCACCAGTTGTTATATCTTGTCTGCAAACCCTGTGTTGCTTAATTTTTTTAAATTGGATTGTTTTCCTAACCTAGAAAAATAAACCACTTTGACATTTAAGTTTATTTCTGAGGATTTGAAACTATGCAACATATAATGATGGTATGAATTGAACATATCATTGGATATATGTTCAGTTACAATGACCTATCAGAAAATGATAGCTCAGTGGAAGCCAAGTTAGATTTTCCAAGCTTTGCAAAATCCTAACCTAAATTTTCAAAAGTGACTTAATTTGGGGTGCCTCATTGTTTTAATTTATTTTTCAAAAAATAAATCTTAATGTGGTCTGACTTTTGCAGAAGTGCTGAGCAGCTAACCTCTGAAATTCAGGACCCTGAACACTTACCTCTTATATAGCACTTTTCATCACTAGATCTCAAAGAGCTTTATAAATGAAGTCAGTGTTGTTGTTCCCATTTTACAGATGGGGAAACCAAGGCACGGCTAGGCGTAGTAACTTGCACAAGGTCACCAAACAGGTCAGCAGCAGAGTCATGAATAGAACACAGGTCTCCTGACCTAAAATCCGGATTACTGAAGAATCTTGTCTTAAGTTAAAGCGTTCAGTGGAGTGCACTGGTAAGTTCTAGATTTCAAACATGAAGGGCATGATTCTGATCTTGTTCACACCAGTTTTACACAATGGAGTTAGTGTAGATTTAGAATAGTGTAGGTGAGATCAGAATCAGGTCTCAATTCCCTAACAGAAGAAATGTAAAATGTAATGACAGACCAATAAATGGTTTTCACAGCAGCCTCCATGTCCTCCAATGTCCCTTTAGAAAGGAAACCTCATTTGACAATAAAATTAGGTAAGCAAACAAAACTTTTTCTATGATTATTCAGCGTGGTGTTCCATTGTATTATGAATTTTCAGACCTCAGGACCATAAATTAATTTTAGATTTATTTTCTTTATTCTTCCTGAATCAGAGAAGTGTTGACAGTTTCAGGTTCTTCGTCTCTCCATTATTTCAAAACAATTCATAGTTGTATTTGGTTTTTTTTATCAGTGTCTCTGTGAAGGATAAAACAAACATTGAGTACTCAAGGTTTAGTTGTGAACTCGGTGGACAGAGAAAAGGATGTAGCAATAATTGAGACATGAGATAAGAGACTGTATGAGAGTTTTAACTGACTTAGATGGATAGGAAACGCTGTAATATACAGATGTTATGAAGAAAGAAACAGCAAGATTTAGAAATAGCCTGTATGTGAAGGCCTAGAGAGAGAGGTCCAAGTCAAGATGACACCCAAACTATGGGCCTGAATGACAGGTAAATGGTGATGGTGTCCACAGTGTTTGAGAGAGGAGATAGATTAAAACCCCTGTTTTAGTCATGTTGAGCTTGAGCTGATGGCTAGACCTCTACTGAAGTTGTAATGTTCTAAACTCCTCAGAACTAGCTTAAAGCCAAAGAAAATGATAGAAATGTATATATAGTCTGAAGTCTATATTTAAAGGTACCTTTTGCAAAGCTGCCATAGTGCTAACTGAATAGGCGAAAAGTCTTGGAGTAATAATGAATGAATCAGTGTTACTGGAAAAGATGAAAGCAAGAGTGTGAAGGAAATATTTCTGTACTAAGCATGTAGGAAAGTGCGAAAGTAAACATGGACTAGTGATGTATGGGCCACTTATTTAAACAGCATGTTTTTAATGTTGAAAAGGCACCTGTATTCAGTGATTATTTAACACTGTTTGGCAGGAGGAATTATCCTGACTAGTCAAGACAGATCTTTCCAAAACAATGTAGGAAATCTTACTGTAGATTCAGCAGTTCATCAGTGCTTCTGCAAATGGAGGCAATGTATTAAATGACAGAAGTTATGTCCCTTTCTGCATTGACTACCTACCTCTTGAGGTTGCACAGAGAATTGGCAATGTAGCTGTGCCTTGGCAGGACCGCATAGCAACTAGAAGAGAAGACATTCTGTATTCCCATGATTAATGAAACAGTTATGTAAGACAAGGTTTGTCATCTTCAGTCCTTGGATGTGTGGATTAAAGGGGTAGGTAGAGCACTACTCCTGGGGGCATGCTACACCAAAAAATTAAATTCTGCACCAAAAAATAATAATAATAAATTCTGCACGCAATATTTTAAAATTCTGCAAATTTTATTTGTCAAATAAATGTGGAGGTTCCATCATGGCGTTGGGGAGCACAGGCCACTGGCTGCATGGAGGTGGGAGATCACTGTGCAGTTCCTCCTTCCCTCCCCCCAGACACTGACTCAGCGGTGAGGTTGCACCCAACCCTGACACAGCGCAAGGGCCGGGCCTGCCCCAAAAGCATCCTAGGGCCCTGCCCCTCCATGCTAGGTGTACCAGGTGTGGGCAGGCAGGCTCAGCAAGGCAGAATCCAAGTGTGGACGGGCTTAGTGGGGGGGGGGGGATCCAGGTGTGGGTTGATAGAGTTCTATGTGGGGCAGTCTGGATGTGGGCATCTCAGTGGAGGATCTGGGTGCTGGGGGGATCTGGATGCACAGAGGCTTGTTGGGGGGCGTTCTGAATGCAACGGTAAGGGGACTCTGCAGGGGGGGTCCAGGTGAATGTGGTTGGCACTCAGCAGGATGAGGTCTGGGTGTGGGGGGGATAGAGCTCGGCAGGGGGAGTGTGGGTGTGGGGGGCTCAGTAGAGGGTCCAGATGCTGAGGAAGTGGGGCTCACTGGGGTGGGGATCCAAGTGCAGCTGGTTGGGGCTAGGTGAGGTGGGGATCCAGGTATGGGTGGCTCGTCAGGGTGGTCCAGGTGCAGAGGGAGTGGAGTTCATCGCGGGGGTTCTGAGTGCAAGTGGGGTGAGGCTCAGCAGGAGGGTCTAAGTATGAGGGTGACTGGATGCATGGGGGTTGGGCAGATGGGGGAGCAGCTACCTGTAGAGGGATCCCTCTCCCTGGAGCTGAGAAGTGATGGGCGCAGGAAGCGGGTGTGTGGGGAGTGAATTTGTAGAGCTTCCTGCATCTGGGAGAGAAATCTGGGGGTGGGTCTGACCCGGCTCTGGATGCTGTGCAGGGGAAGAGGAAGTCCTGTCCTGTCAAGCCAGGACTAGCAGCTGGCACTGGGTAGGAGCCACCAGCCGGGTCTTCCCCAGTCCCACCCTCTGCCCCACGGTGATTTTACGTCTCTGCCGGCTGCCCTGGGCACTCGAAACATGCTGCTGGGGAGGGTCACATGTCTGCTCTTGTGGCTTCCCTTTGCTTCCCTATCAGAAAGACATTTTTCTGTGGGGAAGTAAAGAAATCTGCAGGGGACATAAATTCTGTGCATACACAGTGGCACAGAATTCCCCCAGGAGTAGAGCAGGCAAACTTCTGAGAGAAACTTCCAACTAGAAGAAAGCACTTTTTAAAAAGTGAACATCTCTGATTATGCCAAGTGAGCCAATATGCCACATGATAGTTGGTCACATCCACTTTGTCAGATCACATAAGTGCTTCCAAAAAAAATCATAACTTTGTTAGTCTTAACAGATAAATGCATTCAAGGCAGTGGAATCTCAACAAGTTTAATGCACATGTAAGGTCATTATATTTGGGTTACAGTTCAGTTTTGTAGTTCATAGAGGTCTACGTTGAGTGTTTCTGTAGCTTTGATGTTAAACTCCATACCAACAGAAGCGCTTAGTTAATCCATTAACTAAGCGCTTCTATTGGTATGGAGCTTATCAAAGTTAATCTATTAACAATATGCTGCACAGCCTTATGTATTCAAAGGGGCTGAAGAGGTTGTGACTGTGATTTGGACATATTGGGAAGGAGGTCTCTTCAAACTTGTCTGGTTAAAATATCCTCTTAGCAATATCTAATAATGTGGCTTTATTATAATCTACTTCAGTTCTACGGTTGTGCTCTCAAAAAGTGCCCTTAAATTTTTACCATGCAAGTTTTGCACATTCAAATAGATGCATTAGCAAAAGTTGTAAGGGCAAATTTAGAGACTGGATTTGGGGTCACTTTGATTGAAGCACCTCATATTAGATTTTGGTTTTCTTATCTGCTTCAACCCAATTTTTTATTTTAGGATTTATATTTTCTTTTGTTCACCTAGATTTGTGCCACTGTTGTGAGCAATGGCTCCCTTCTTAAGGATATCTTTCAACTCATTTGAGCTGGGACCAGTGCAGAATGAAGGGGAGCAGCTGCAGCCCTTCTGCGCTATAAAGATGAAAGAAGCCTTGACAACAGGTACAGTAATGACTGACACATTTCTAGACTTGAATATGCTTTAGAAATTACATACTCTACACACGTGCTGTGGCAGGGCTGCAGGACTCAAGACTCAGTCCTGCAAGGTGCTGAGCGCTCTTGTCCTGATCCTGCAAAGCACTTAGGTGTGTTGGCTTCACTTAAAGAAAAGTGAGAAGTTCCATTGACTTCTGTGGAGTCCATGCTTTTGCTGGATGTGGCCCAGATTGCTCAGCACTTTGCAGGATCAAATCCTTCCTTATTAATTTCCTATTTCTCTACAAAAAAGAAATGTATGTGGCAAAACTTTCTAATTGTCCTATTTGCATAGGTTGTTGTGGTGACTAGCTAATGAGCTAACGTTTGCAAATCCGCTCTCTGCATGCTAATTGGTAAAATATGCTTACCTGAAAGTTTGGGGAGAACTGTGGTATGTATACTGGAAGAGCACTCTACATTGCATTGGGATGAGAGCCCTTTTTCTCAAATGCAGGACAGTAAATAGCTGCAGTGTGTTAAATGAAATATAAGTTAGTGGGAAATTTTGGTTTATCATCATCACCAAGGGTTCTTGATAGGAATTAATTTGTATGGAGCTAATTATACTCCATGTGAACATGTCCCTGTGACATGTTAATGCAACACAAACAATAATAATTACCTATGCGGTGGGGGAACACAAGTTCTTTGACCTTCATTTCAGAATTAAATTAGTACAGTATGTCTGTACTAAACAAAAAAGAATTAACATTTTTGAAGGATTTAGAGGCCTGTAGAAACTGTCTTCCTCTCACAAGAATTTAGGCCCATTTCTTCCTATGATATTTATCTAGTGGTTGCTCATAATAGCTGCATTGAGTGGGCAGTAAAATCATAGGAATTGCTATGCCATATCATACCCAAGGGCCGTTATTCTATCTCTGACAGTTGCCAGCACTAGATGCCTCAGAGAAATAACAAGAAACACCACAGTAGGCAGATGTGGGATAATCTTCTCCACAATCTATAATTGGTAGAGATTGTCTTAAGACCTGACAAATGAGGTTTTACATCTCTCCCAAAAAATTGTTCGAATTAACTATAACTGAATATTCTTGTTACCTGCATAAATATCCAATCCTTTTTTGAATCTTGCTAAATCCTTGGCCTCAGTGATTTCCTGTCGCAGTAAATTCCGCGTGCTGTGTGAAAGTGTTTCCTTCTCTCCATTTTGAATGTCTTAACCATTCCAGTTCCTTGCACATCCCCTTGTTCCTGTTCTGTGACAGGAAGAACAGGCACTCCTGATTTTATCTACTTTTACCATGTCTCTTACTTGTCTCCTTTCTAAAATAAACAATCCCAATTTTTTCAATCTCTCTTCATGAGAGGTTTTTTTCCAGGCCTTTCATCAGTCTCATTGCTCTTCTCTGAAGCCTCTTGAACCTTGTTGGACTTTTTGAGGAGTTTTTTTGGAGATGCAGTGACTGGTTCTGCACAGAGTGTGGTCCTACACCGCTGCTCTGCTGTAGGGTCAAGTAACAACACACCAGGGTGGGGCAGTATGATGCTTTCTCGGGGTACCCAGAATTGTGAGTCACCTTGTTACCTTCCTGCCTCAGTAGAAGAGAGAGATTTCTTTGTGCTTAACTGGATGTTAGCTACCCAAACAATCTCCTCAGGGCTCTGCCAGCCCTTGTGTGCCTAGAATCATAGAATATCAGAGTTGGAAGGGACCTCAGGAGGTCATCTAGTCCAACCCCCTGCTCAAAGCAGGACCAATCCCCAACTAAATGTGAAGGCAACATGGAGTCAGCACACATGGGAATAAACCACAATTGTCATTCTGACTCTGGAGACAAAACAATGAACTTTGCAGATACAAGGGGAAGGCAAAAAGGACACCTTTTTGTCCTTCACTGAGAAAGCAAAAAGGTCAGTGCTTTTTCAATTCATAAGAGAGGGATCCCAGCCATGCTGGCTGGAGACTCTGAGAGATTACTTTAGCTGAAAAACTATTTTAGACAAAGGTTTTAGCCTGATGAAGTTAAGTTGGGACTCTATGAAGTGTGTTTCTGTTTCCATCATTATCCTTACTCACTAAATGTTAGCCTTTTGATAATAAACTTATGATTGTTTTCACTATAAGTATCTCTCTATGGTGTAATATTATAGTTGAATCAAAGTGTGTGTACTCATGTGTGTACTGCTTCCTTGGAGGACAGCTTACCTGGGAATTGCTGAGTGTGTCCAGTGACTAAGTGCTGGCCATACAGGGGAATGCTTCAAGAGGGTTTGGGGACTGGCATGCATCTAGGCCCTGGTTGTCATGGGAGACTTCCATCACCCTGATATCTGCTGGAAGAGCAATACAGCAGTGCACAGACAATCCAGGAAGTTTTTGGAAGGTGTAGGGGACAATTTCCTGGTGCAAGTGCTGGAGGAACCAACTGGGGGAGAGCTCTTCTTGACCTGCTGCTCACAAACCGGAAAGAATTAGTAGGGGAAGCAAAAGTGGATTGGAACTTGGGAGGCAGTGACCATGAGATGGTCGAGTTCAGGATCCTGACACAAGGAAGAAAGGAGAGCAGCAGAATACGGACCCTGGACTTCAGAAAAGCAGACTTTGACTCCCTCAGGGAACTGATGGGCAGAATCCCCTAGGAGAATAACATGAGGGGGAAAGGAGTCCAGGAGAGCTGGCTGTATTTTAAAGAATCCTTATTGAGGTTGCAGATGTGTAGAAAGAATAGTAAATATGGCAGGTGACCAGCTTGACTTAACAGTGAAATCCTTGCTGATCTTAAACACAAAAAAGAAGCTTACAAGAAGTGGAAGGTTGGACAAATGATCAGGGAGGAGTATAAAAATATTGCTCATGCATGCAGGAGTGAAATCAGGAAGGCCAAATCACACTTGGAGTTGCAGCTAGCAAGGGATGTTAAGAGTATGACATAAGCTTTTAGTAGAGACCTCATTTGATGGTCTTTGCTTTCATAGTATTTGTGCAATGTGGTGGGTGTAGTGAGTTTGTCAAGCCAGTCAGAAGTTACTGTTACAGAACAATGAACCCTTTTGTCAGTTGGTATTGAGTGGTTCTTAGGGTCACAGGCAGTAAGGTGACTCAGAACAAGATCCAGCAACCTCCCTTTGAAAATCCTGTTTTAATGGGGTTGGAAAAAAGAGGCTCACCAGGGGGGTTGAGAGCCTCCTGTCAGGTGGGTGCGAACCTGCACACCCTCTCTTCATTGTGTGCCCTCCCCCCCCATCCCCCCGTCAGCTGTAGCCCTTGTCAGGTAGGTCTTCAGTGGCTCAGCCCTCTGGCCGAGTCACACAGAGTCAATATGCATGAACATGAAAATTTTGCCTTGTCCTTGAATCCTATGCTGCCACCACCAAGCATGTTAAACAAAGAACAGGGAAAGAGCCCACTTGGAGATGTCTTCCCCCCAAAATATCCCCTCAAGCCCTACACCCCCTTTCCTGGGGAAGGCTTGATAAAAATTCTCACCAATTTGCATAGGTGAACACAGACCCAAACCCTTGGATCTTAAGAACAATGAAAAAGCAATCAGGATCTTAGAAGAAGAATTTTAATTAAAGAAAAAGTAAAAGAATCACCTCTGTAAAATCAGGAAGGTAAATACCTTACAGGGTAATCAGATTCAAAACATAGAGAATCCCTCTAGGCAAAACCTTAAGTTACAAAAAGACACAGAAACAGGAATTTACATTCCATTCAGCACAGCTTATTTACCAGCCATTTGAACAAAAGGAAATCTAACGCATTTCTAGCTAGATTACTTACTAACTGAACAGAAGTTCTGAAGAGCATTCCTGACCTGGTCCCAGCAAAAGCATCACACAGACAGACAGACCCTTTGTTTCCCCCCCAACCTCCAGCTTTGAAAGTAACTTGTCTCCTCATTGGTCATTTTGGTCAGGTGCCAGTGAGGTTATCCTAGCTTCTTAAACCTTTACAGGTGAAAGGGTTTTGTCTCTGAGCAGGAGGGATTTTATAGTTCTGTATACAGAAAGGTGGTTACCCGTCCCTTTATATTTATGACAGATGCATATATTTCTCTTTATATTGGATCATAGAATCATAGAATATCAGGGTTGGAAGGAACCCCAGGAGGTCATCTAGTCCAACCCCCTGCTCAAAGCAGGACCAATCCCCAACTAAATCATCCCAGCCAGGGCTTTGTGAAGCTTGACCTTAAAAACTTCTAAGGAAGGAGATTCCACCACCTCCCTAGGTAATGCGTTCCAGTGCTTCACCACCCTCCTAGTGAAAAAGTTTTTCCTAATATCCAACCTAAACCTCCCCCACTGCAACTTGAGACCATTACTCCTTGTTCTGTCATCTGCTACCACTGAGAACAGTCTAGATCCATCCTCTTTGGAACCCCCTTTCAGGTAGTTGAAAGCAGCTATCAAATCCCCCCTTATTCTTCTCTTCCGCAGACTAAACAATCCCAGTTCTCTCAGCCTCTCCTCATAAGTCATGTGTTCCAGTCCCCTAATCATTTTTGTTGCTCTCTGCTGGACGCTTTCCAATTTTTCCACGTCCTTCTTGTAGTGTGGGGCCCAAAACTGGACACAGTACTCCAGATGGGGCCTCACCAATGTTGAATAGAGGGGAACGATCACGTCCCTCGATTTGCTGGCAATGCCCCTACTTGCACAGCCCAAAATGCCATTGGCCTTCTTAGCAACAAGGGCACGCTGTTGACTCATATCCAGCTTCTCATCCACTGTAACCCCTATGGGGTTGAAGGTTCTCTCCATTAATGTTCTTTTTCTGATGTTCCAGGGGCAACGTTCTATAGTACTGTGCTTTCTGATGACAACATTCAGTTTTTAACAATCAGATGACTAGGCCGGTCTACTGGATGTGCCATGTAGAAGACCTGGTCTTGATGGCCAGTTTCTTATTGCCCAGTGCAGCAGAAACTTCAGGCAATGGTGAGATAGCATGCTCATCCCATAGACACTAGGGAGTGTGTTATGGTTGAACAGAAACCCTTACAACTAATTAGTACAACCATGTATATCGCCAGTTAGTCATTCCTATCTTTTGTTTGAAAGATGACAGTGATGTTGGAGAAGAAAAACATGGGTATGAGAAGATCCTTTAGGATTATAATAAAAGTTCTGTCTAACTTAGGGCTTTCTATAGTTACTCTCACCATATGTTTATCTAAAAACCTTCATAGTAGCTATAGAGAGTGCAGAGTTCTGGAAAGAACGTTTGATTAATTGAAACCTTTGCTGTGATTAGCTGTCTACAAGACTCTTCAAATTCCAGGTAAAAGCTTTTGAATACAAGTAAAGGGAGAAAAAACAGAAGGTCATAACAAAATGCAGGAGATATTCAGGTGGCTGTTCGTGAACATTTTGAGAATGCCTTTTGGCAAGCAGACTTAAGCTTACTTGTCAAAGCTGTAATTTGTAATGCTGTTCTTGGCAGGCATTCCCTAATAAAGAAATACTAAGATGTTATTCTTTACTGCTGTTTGGACAGCTCATCACAATGAGCAGAGTGCATCAAACTAACTGTTATTGAATTAATATAAACTTAACTTGGAATTCATGCTTCAGAAAGGTGTTTAGATAATAAGGGCCCAATCCTTCCCTCGGAGTAAACAGGACTTCTACCAGTTACTTTGATGGGAGGAAGATCATGGCCTAACTTCTTTGGGTATGGGTTGTGCTCTTGTTCTGGTTTGTACAGCATTAGCACAGGAGAATCCCAGTCTGTGACTAAGACTTCTCTGCACCATGGTAATACAAATAATAATAATAATAATTGAAGTCCATGCATGCTGTACAGGAGGAGGGAGGACTTGCAATACTTTGAAAGCTGTAGAAATCATGACTGATCAGACCACAGTACTGTTAAGGGTGACTTTTCCCTGTGCTGCTTCTGAATAGAACTGTGAGAAGAATGCCAGAATAGGTTAGGAAACTAGTTAATGAGATTTTTCAGCTTCAGGCCACCAGTTGGAATTCAAACTAAGCCAGCATTAAACATCTCTTAATTTGTCATGTAGTGGTGGATGCCTGACATGAGAAGCTGGTGATCTAATCCCCATCACACAATAAACTAACACCTTCTGGGCATTTTCAGCAAACAGTCTAAAGACTGAACTGAATGTCCATGGACACTGAACTACCGTCTGATATAGCTCTTCCCTCTAGATCCAAGTTGATGCGCGTTAGCACTTTCACTGCTGGTGGCTGTGCTATAACTGATATGTGAATAAACATAACTCTCAAGGATCAGAGAGTTTACCAATGTTGGAATATTTTGGTGCTTTCCTGGGTGGCAACCACAACCTCATGCTTTCTGAGGTTCTCTCCTGCTTATGATTTCATAGTGAGGGTCATCTCAATATTGTTGTTTTTCCATTTAAAGTCAAATCAGATATTGTCCTATGTAGAGCCATCACTTATCACTTACCTCACTTTCTGTGCCGTTTTCAGAGAGGGGGAAAACTTTGGTTCAGAGGAAACCCACCATGTACCCAGAATGGAAATCTTCCTTTGATGCCCACATCTATGAAGGACGTGTCATTCAAATTGTTCTCATGAAGGCAGCAGAAGACCCACTGTCCGAGGTGACCGTAGGGGTATCAGTCTTGGCAGAGAGATGCAAGAAGGGCAACGGCAAAGCAGAGTTCTGGGTAAGTGTAAAGATGAATCCATTCAAAATCACTCATTTGTGTTTTTTGTCTTGTTTGATTTCACTCAAGCTGAACAGACATGCCATTTCACTTTTAAAATATGAGTGTTTGCTCCCTTTTGACATGCATGGCAGTCTAACTAAGACAGTTATTTTAGAATTGCTAATGATGTAAATAATGGAATATCAGTGTCCGTGAAGTTGATAGTAAAATCCTAGGCTTCAGTGTCTAAAAATAATGACCCATATCACACTCAGAATTTATCTTAAAAAGTACCACAGACTATGAGTGTGATCAGCATATATGTTAATAGAGTTGGATTATCACAATTAACCTGTATATGATGAAAAGTGAAGCTAATTCTAAATCTCTTTAATTTTGTATTTTGCTTTTCAAAAATAATGTCTACTTGTGCTGGAACAAGTTGTTTCCTTCCTTCCTGACCCCCTGCTATTCTATCATCCTTTATTGCCCTCATGTCCTGTGACATATGTGAAGAGTTCTGTTTACAAATGCAATTTTGAATGCCTTGTTTCTAAACAAAAGCTCACTGTTGCAATTCACTGTTGCAATGATTATCATTTTGTCTCTGCTATTTACATGGCAAATGATTTGTAAACTTATTAAAACTTCTCCATTAAATAAATAAATTTAAATTTTTAAAAAGTGTTTGGATTCACTGTCTCATCTTGCCCTTGAGTGAAGAGCAGCTGCGTCTTACGGGATGAGGGTCTGGTTTATCTCAAAAGGTTAAATGTTTTCTCAGTAGTCCTGTGGTCTCCATATATATTATTTTACTAAATGAGTTCTCCCATAAAACCTTAACTCAAGCATAGAAAAATAACAAAGTAGGGGAACCTTGTGTTTAAAATGGCTTCAAGTTAGGCAATATAAAATTTATCAAAACTTTCATAGTTGCTTCATGACATTTAACAAATTTCCTAAGCACAGTTCTGAGTCTGAGTTAATCATTTTGGAAATGATTCTGGGTAGACACTGAAAACCTCAAGTGACAAAAGAATGGAAACATTCAAAATTATGTTTTCAATAGAAATGGGATCAGAACCCCGGATCTGAACATCGAAAACTCTGGTGAAGTTCAGATCAGAATTCAAACATTTCAGCCTGGGTCCATCTCTAATATTTAATATATTGATGCTTTCATTTGATTAATTTGACTTAATTGATTTTCATTAAGTAAAATCCCAACTATGTCATATTACAAAACCGCTTCCCCTTCTACATTTTCATAGCTTCATACGTTGGAAGTGAACAAGGAAATATTTTAAATGCATTTGTGATTTCCCCTTTTTCCTCATTTACTGAGGTAGACTAGCCCCTAGTCCCATAATACAGAGTTTCTGTATTTCTCAAGGTCAAGATGAGTGAGCAGCATCCAACAGAATTTTTTGGTATTTTGAAGAGCTTGTTCTCATTACTTACAGCAGTGGCATATAATCCATGTTTAAAACATTAGAGGGTCTCCACATATTAAATCAGCCGTTCAGAAATACATGCTTAATAATGCAGAGTCTATAAGCAGAGGGAAATGCTTATGCTTGCCATAATTTGGATGGGAACTCTCCATTTATATGGTTGGGGGCACCCAATTATGATCATACCCAGTAAGAAAGTATAGATTGCACCCAATATGCATGTAAGGGTAGAAGTGGACCTCAGAGAGCTCTACCGGAAGGCTGCTGTGTCTGATAAAACAGGAACCTGTCTGTCTCTGCCTGTGAGAGAGACAAGATACGTGAGGTAAGCTTTTATTGGCCCAACTTTTGGTGGCGGAAGGGACAAGCTTTTATGCTTCACACAGCTCTCCTTCAGGTCTGAGGAAGGTAACCAGTTCATCTAAGCTAATTACAAAGTGGGACAGATAGTTAAGCATAAGGGGCGCACGCATGCGGTAGGAGTCCACTTAAAATGAAGTGGGCAATTAAGAGTTAACAGGCAGTAGAGTGTGTTACAAATTGTGGTAAAGAGCCATAAAACCAGTGTCTTTAAGTCTGTGGTTTTTAGTTTCTAGCAGAGTTATGAATTTAAGTTCCAATGCTTGTCTTTTGAAGGTATTACGCAGGTTTCGTTTGAGGAAAGGACTGAGAGGTCAGTATGTTGCATTGTGAAAAGTGTTTGTCCGTGGGTGATATTGTGTTTTTGTCTCATCATTTCTCTGTGTGAGTTTATTCAAGAGCATAGTGATTGTCCGCTTTCATCCACCTAGCTGTCATGGGGGCCTTTGATGCACTGGATGAGGTGCACCACAGGTTGCAATAGGTATGCGTGGGGCCTGTTGATCTTGAAAGATGTGCTGTGGCGTGTATTGATCATCGTAGCAGTGGAGAGATGTCTACAGGTTTTGTATCTGCTGCTCTGGCCGGCTCTCGTGCCACTTTTAGTTAGTGTGTCCTGTTCTGCCGGTAGCTTTCTTGTAATGATGATCTTGGTGAAGTTGGGGGGTTGTTTGAAGTCCAGAAGTGTGGGAAGTGGGATATGGTCCCCATCAGGTATGGGTTGTAATTTTTTGACGTTACCCCCTATGGATTCTAGTGTGGAGTGGTAGGTGACAAATAGGGGTTTGCAATCAGTGAGGTTTTTTTATTTATTGAAGCAGGTTCTCTCAGGGCATTTGGATGGTCTGTTCCATGATGTGATCTACTTCTCTGTGGAGAGAAGTGAAGGCAGTTTTAAGTGCATTTAGTGTATCCCAGACTTCCTCTTTGGAGCAAATTCTGCAGTATCTGAGTGCCTGGCTGTAGATAACCATTTTCTTGGTGTGTCTGGGGTGGTTACTGGATCTGAGGAGGGAAGTGTGGTGATCCATGAGTTTCCTGTATATAGTCAATTATAGGGTTCCATTTTTGAAGCTGCTGTTGGTGTCCAGGATGTCAATACTAGTATGGGAGTGTTCTAGAGTGAGTTTGATGGATGCATGGTGGTTGTTAGATTTCCATCACAACTTCATGAGGGAGCTTAGCCCATCTGTCCAGAGGATGAAGAAATCATTAATGTATCTCAGGCATATCTTTGTTTTATGGTGCATTTTTCCAGAAATTCTTCCTTGAGGTGGCCGTTGAAGAGGTTGGCAGACTGGGGAGCCATCCTAATACCCAAGGCTGTTCCCGTGGTTTGGACAAACTGTTGTTAAATGTGAAGGATGAAATGGATGAGTTTGGTGATGTTTGTTGAGAGTGGATTTCTGAGCACTGTACATTATCTTTTAGGTATTTGAGGCAGGCAGTGATACTAGCATGGTGAGGGATACTGGTGTATAGGGAGATGACATCTATGTTGGCAAGGATGGTGTTCTGGGGGAGGTTGATGGAATTTCTGGAGGAAGTTGATAGTGTCTTGGAGGAAGCTGGCCTTTTGTGGTGAGTGGTTTGAGGATGGTTTTGTGCATCCTGATATTTCTTGAGTAAAAGTGCCATTGTGAGATATGGGTCTGCCTGGTTTCCCTTGTTTGTGTATCTTGGGACGCAAGTAGAATGTTCCTTAGGTGGATCATGGGGGATGAGATGGTAGTTTTTCTGAGAGATGTTTGGGGAAGGATTTGATGGTGTCTTTAAATTCCTGTGTAAATTGTGGTGTGGGGTGGTCTTTGAGTTCTTTATAGAAGGTGGGGTCAGAGAGTGTCTGTTGGCCTCATTGGCATAGCCATCTGATTAAGGACTACAGTGGTGCCCAATTTGTGTGCTGATTAGATCACTGTGTGCTGGTTGAATTTCAGGGATGGTATAGCTGTTCTTTGAGTAATGGAGAGATGGTGGTGAATGTGATGTTCTGTTGAGGATTTCAGTCGATTTTTTTTTTTGTTCCTGAAGCGGTCAATGTAATGATCCAGTCTGTGCTTTCGTCCGCTGTGGGAGGGTTCTTTTTTTGTGACTATCTGTGGGAATGAGGTAGTTGTGGGGGGGGTGTCGTCTTTGTTCTGAAAGAAGTCCTTGAGGCAGAGCCGGCAGAGGAATGTCTGTAGTTCTCCACATGTTAGTATGGTATCCAGTTTAGAAGACATTCAGTTCCTTGGAGAGTACAGATAGTTCAGTTCCAGTTCGGGGTAGTCTTGGTAGATTGATGATTTCAGGGTGGAGTGTGATATCCATGTGGCAGGTCTCTGCCTTTCACAACATGTTATTCTGACGTTTAAAGCTTGCATCAAAGCAGTTAGGTTTTCCCAGAACTCAAATACTCAAGGAGGGAGCGTACCACTGGGTGTCTTTGTGGGGGGGGACGACAAACAAGTACCAGCTTGCGCAGTGAGTTCCAGAGCCCTCCTGCCAGTGCATGGCAGGATGGCTCAGGACAGTTGGTGGAAAACAATAGTGGGGAGTGTTCTTGTTGCTGCTCTGAAGAGGAGTGAGTGGTGTGCATCATTTCTTAGTTTGTGCAACACACTGCAGTATATGCGCTTAAAGGCAGAGGGTTGGGAAGGTGGTCTGGTTACATCCATAAGCAACAAACCATTCCCCCTTTGGGAAGCAGATGTGGTGGCTTCATGGGCCCCTCTTAGCCCTTTCTGAATGCTATTTATATAGGCCCAGGGGGTTGTTACGTGTATCTGTTGGGTACAGGAAGGCCTTTTGCAGCTTCTACAAGTACGTTTCTGTAGCACAGAGCAGGACTTGGCTCTCAGCAGATTCCAATCAGTGTGGCAACAAGTATTTTAACTGCACCCAGTAATACAGGCACAGCAAAATCTAAATGGTGCAACACAGGATATTTCACCACTGGCTGAGGCTTGATTGTATTGCTCCACTAATGTTCTGAAAATGGATGCCGCTGCACTCAGCGGCCTCTCCTCACCTTGCTGAAGGGGAGAGAGGGAGCCTTAACCATTAGGTTCTTCCCCAACCCAGACTGACCATCCAGAAAAACAGTAGAGGCCAGTGAAGAGCAATGAAAAGGAAAATGACATTCCTGACCATGTCTTCGTGTGTGTTTGCACTGTACTGAGCACTGTTCAGGCCCTGATATTGGTTGTGGATTTTGGACACTACCATACTATAAATAGTAGTAAATGATAACATGGGAAACGGGGTGAGGAGAGAGAGAGAGTTGTCTAGAGTGTGAGTCCAAGATGGCATGTTAATCCATTGATGCAAGATACACAGTGCTACACACCCAATATGGTAGCAATATGCACTTTAAACTTACAGAGGTATATAAGATAATGGGCCAAACAGGTTTTAGAGGACAACTTTATTAAAACATGCTTAATTCTAATTTCATTTACATATATTGCTGGGTTACAATATTAGAGGATTTGTTCACCCTTTGTATTCCAATGTAACACTTTCAAACTTTGCACAGTGACCTTGGGTTCCCTGCAGTTCTTCAGACCTGCAAGTTTTGTTTTTTGGAAGTTAAAAATAAGAAAAAGGGTGAATTTGAGCGCAGGTGAATGGTGCTTTATAGACAGCATTGTAGACTGAAGTCTTCTATTACCATGCAACAGGTACAGTGCAGGCAGCAGCTGTGCAAGCTTCCTCCATATTGCTTCAATCCTGACCTGAAGGGACCATATCTAGGGATGAGAAGGTAGTTCAGTCTCCACAGATCTGTCTTAGGTCTGCCTGCAGAGACTGCCACCTAATAGGAGTTGCCGTGTGAATCCTTGTCCACCACTAACTTTACATAGACCACCAAACATTCATCACATGGTAATGACTTTTGGTCATTAACAATCATCGTCTGACTTTAACCAGTGACCTAGGCATGAAAAACTCTATTCTCCCACTACATTTCCTTCTACCATCCAGCTCCCTAGTGATCCTTATGTGATGCCTGGCCCTGATATAACAGAGGAGAAAGTCAGAAATGCAATCCAGGAAATGAAGAGTGGTAAGATAGTGGGACCTGATGAAGTGATGGTGGGCTTGATGAAAGTCTTGGGCAAGAGAGAGAGAAAATAGATTGGTTAAAATCATATGGCAAGACAAGAGAATTCCTGAAGACAGGTGCCAGGTTATGCTGGTCCTAATACATAAGAAGGGAAGCATCCATGAACATAGAAACTATTGATGGATAAAGCTGTTGTTGTATGGGATGAAGATACTGGAAGGTATCCTGGACGCGAGGGATAGGAGAATGATGGAACCCCTCACTGAACAAAAAAAGTTCAGCTTTAGGAAAGGATGAGGTACCATCTTTGTAATTCAGCAAGGGATAGAAAAGCAGTTAGAGTACCAACAGGATGTACTTTTATTGACCCAGAAGAATGCTCACACCAGCCTTAGGTTTAATAGCTATGGTGCATGCTCTGTATAGATGACTTAAAAGAGTGATCTGAACATGTTTTGGAAAAACAAGTCTCTGAAGTTTGTCACACTGCACTGGAGTTGTCCCTAACTCCTCTGCTGCTTATCGTATTGGTGGCCTATGTCAGCAGGAAGATCAGTGTAAATCAAAATTAAGAAAATAAAAAAGTAACCACTCAGTCAGTTGTCTTGATTACAGCAGAAACAAAATAAAAAAACTCAACACTTTGACCGTATTGCATGGTCTGGCGGACACTGGTTCATCAAAGCAATGAAAGAGGCAAGAAGAGATAAAAAGAAATAAAGTTGTCATTGTCACTGCAATGAAATACAAGGGGTATGGAGAAATATCCCTGTTTCCAAAGTCATTATCCTGTAATTTTACTTAAATGACACTTTCTAATTCTATTGAAAAATATCAATTAAACTAAATCACTGCAATTATCTTATCAACCCAATAATTCACTGTTGGTATCTTTCCTCTCACAGCTTGACTTACAACCTCAAGGGAAGGTATTGATGGCTGTGCAATATCTTCTAGAAGATGCAGGTAAAGTAAACTTTTTATTTTTGTCAAGTACCAACATTTGTAACATTTTTCTTATATTTTGTTTTCTACGAATGAAATTACATTGTGGAAAGTGCATTCTTCCAGAAAAATTGTACTCTGTGGAATTTTCTAATGTATGAAGTTATGCCTTTGTAATTCCATCACTTTATGCAAAACCAGTCTTGGGTGCATATCTAATGTATCTATCTCAGATACTTATATAGCCTCCACTGCTGTAGCATTTAAGCACCTCACAATCTTTAATGTATCTTGGCTGACAACATCCCTGTGAGGTAAGGAAGTGCTGTTCTCTCCATTTTATTGTCAGGGAATTGAAGTACAGAGAGGTTAAGTGACTTGTCCACAGTCACACAGGAAGTTTGTGGTGGAACAAGGAATTGGACACGCATCTTCCAAGTCCCAGGCTAGTGTCCTAACCACTGAAACTAAAAACCGTATGACTGAATGAAATAATTAAATGTGTGTCAGCAAGTGAATAATGTCAGTGCTGTACCATTTTATTTTAAATGCTGTAAATTTTGTATATATGAGAAGGAATGAATATAGTGTATAGAGGAAAACTAGGGGTCATGGGATACAATTAAGAAAGGGGACATTTAAGCTGAATAATGGGGGAAATGTCTTGGCAGCCTGTAGAATAACTTCCTAGAGGAAGTGGTAGAAACCCCATCTGAGTTTTAAACTCAGACTGAACAGTGGGCCTTTAAGTATGCTCAGGGAACAGTCCTACACTGTCAGAGAGATTTACTGAATTACTTACCACTGACAGCTCTCGTCTGTCTCTGTCTTCTATGGTTTTATACTGTGTGTCCAGTAAATTAGAAGCCATAGCACTATGACCCACTCTGTCTCCAAAATAATTGTGCCTATTCGGAAATGGCAAAAAGATTCATGTCATGGTTGGAATGAAACTCTGCTTGTTTCATTTTTACCCACACACCTAAGACTAGAAGAGTTTAATATCGTTTGCATTTCATTTCAAAATATTTGCACAACACTAATTAGGACCCTTTCACCTCCAGATCACCAGTTCATATCCAGTCTAGTTTGGAAATACTTTGCCACCTGCTGATTGTTTAGTCTATACAAATTGAGCTGATGGACTCAGCCCAGATCTGTTGCTATTAGACAAGTGTTGACATTTAAAAAATCAGTCCCTAGTTAGCAGTAACACTTGTTGGCATTTCCAACAGAGGAACAAAGAACTAAAGGGACTATAAAGACTGGGTTGAAACACATTCATGGGGGAATGATGGGGCAGGAAGACTGTACTCTTGTTACATGTGGTGTAACTATTCTATGGATAAGACATACAAGCTTCTTTCTCCAGGGCTCCCCATCTGGCAGTTCTCCCTGCACTTGTGACTCTATGCACTCCCCGCTCGTGGCCCCATAAAGTCCAAATATCTCTTTATCAACTTCCTCCTGGAACTGGAATCTGGACTGGAGGGTGGGTGGTATGTCCACAAGTGTTGGGTCTTTTTCTGGTCTCTCAACAATGCATTCATTCAGCCAGAGTTCTTCCAGGCAGCATTCACTGACTTCTTGGACTGTTCATATAAATGGGGATTGCCTAGAGTTCTCCATCTCTGAATCCTTTGTTTCGACCCCAATACCTGCACCCTCATCCCTGTTTTTTTTCATTCTTTGTCCCCCATACTTAGTTAATTCTTGGGCTGTATAGCCCCTCCTTTACTTGAGGGATAGGACTTTTGTTCTTTGGTGGGCTCCACCTACTTACCCAAGATTCAAATAGGCTGACACCTTTGACAAGCGCTACATTTGCACAGAAAAAAAAATAAAGGAAAAAAGTATTTTTAGTGGAAAAGAATCTGCTGCAGGTAATCCTTTTATATTCTAGTTATACATAAAGGATATTCAAAAAGAATGTCAAGGAAATGGGACATTAAAAACATCAAGCTAAAATGATTCTATTGTCTTGAAACTCTTCAACATGAAGTCATATTGCATCACATGTACCATCTGTGTGAAACCTACTGTATGATTACTAAAGATAAAATGTGGTGGGATATGTGTGATCACAGAGTTCTCGTTTGGACATGCCATTAATGATTGTTCTCTTAAGTAACAAAACTTGGTAAAGCAACAAAATTTGTGTGACTCTGAAGACTTATTAACAGAAATCTCTCTTTAAAATCTGAATGTTTTAAATATAGTGGTTAGCACTATTCCAGTCTGGGTTCAAACTGGCATCAGGGAAGTGTGTTAGGAAACATTTATCTTGGTCCCCACACACCTCTGGTTCACATGCAAGATTGCTGCAGATTAGAGTTAGTACTATGACAGCATATGTATTGACAAACACAGGGATAATGCATAGAAATCTGATTGTCAAAAGCTTGCAAAGTTCTGGGCTGAGAGTGAGCAAAGTGAACTTTTCTAAATATGTTATGATAGTTCATTTAACAAGATTGAGGCCTGCCTTTGTCTCACTAAGGAGTATGAAATATAGTCATAGTTTGCACTGAAAATACGGTAGAATTTTGCAAATTATCACACACAAGCCTATAGTCTTTTCTCAAAGATGTACTCTAGTAGCGAGGTGCTGTTATGAAAATTCTAATATACTATACAGCATGCTAGCATGCTATGAGAATTATTATAAATAATTAAAACTAAACAACAATTATCAAAACAAATGGAGAAAATAGATGTAATATCCTTGTGCTTTTTTGCCTACTTCTTTGTTAAATCATAAGTCTCTCAGTTGTTGTGAATTCGTGAAATCATCCTATAATTAACCATGAGAGAGTGTTAATCTATAGTGTTGTTAAACCTTTGGATAAAGTCGGTATCCAAGGCAGTTTGCTCTTCAGTCTCGTCAATCTAAATGTAAATTCTAAAGCTTTCTTTCTCTTTTTGTCCGTTGTTTTGTGATCAGGCAAGTTTGGCAGTTTCAGTAAAACAAAAAAGAAGATATTTGGAATGGCCATTTTGTGTGTTATATCCAGGGAGTGTTACATGTTTTTCAGCATTAATCTTGCCTTTATTATTGCTGACATGACTTCTAACTGAGAAATTAAAAAGGAACAATAGAAAACTAGGGAGAGCAGAGTGCTAATGTTCTTATGCTATAGGGGAAAGGCTTGTAGGGGGAAACTGATTTTCCCTGAGGCTTTCTATTTTTTCAGTTTACGCCAGAAAACTAAGGGTAAGATTTGTAAAAGTACTTAGATGTACAAGTCCCCTTGCAAGACTTGTGCTCCTAAGTCACTTAGGTGTCTCCAAAAATTTCACCTTGTTTCTTATAATGTGTAGGGCTTTGTTTTTATAAGATAAATATTATTCCACTAACATAACATATGAGGTGTTTGCTTAACGACCGTTAGAAATACACTTAGAAGTTGAGACCAATTAACTCTACAGGGCGGACACTGCTATGTATTAGACCTCTTCAGTATCTAAGGGTATCTCTACACTACCCGCCGCATCAGCGGGCAGCAATTTATCACATCTAGTCTAGACACGATAAATCGATCCCCAAGTGCTCTCCCGTCCACTCATGTACTCCACTGCCGGGAGAGGTGCAGGCGGAGTCGACGGGGGAGCGGCAGCAGTCGACTTACCGCAGTGAAGGCACCATGGTAAGTCAATCTAAAACTTAGATCGATTCCCCTCCCCCCGCCAGTGTAGACCAGGGCTAAGAAGGAAAATGAGGAAGCTGTTCGGAGGGAGAAGATAGAAGGCTGGAGCTCATGAGAGAACTGGCAAAGGAAGAAAAGCTGACAGTACAGTACTTTTTGGGGAGGTTTTTAGAGTCAGGTAAGAAAACCGTAAGGAGTAGAGTGGAAAGTTAGGCACCCATGATCTATATATCACTGAAAGTTGAAATGTTTAAATCTAGGACGAACTACTACCATCATTGTCTGTCCTGCTGCGCATGCCGTAGGCTGTTTGACCAGTTTGAGAGTGCTGGCAAAAAACAGCATCTTATTTTGGATGCTTCCCTGGCTATAAGTATATGCCCAGAATGGGAACAGCTTTTATAAAGATAAGAAAAATCATGTGAAATTAATAATTATTGACCATTTTAGATGTAGACCAGAAAGCCCTGAGCGGTGGTAATTGGCCTCCTGAATTATTCAGTCCCATGGTCTCCTCTCGTGAACCGTAAAGTATAGGTGCAAATGCCAACTATCCCTTGTGCCCCCACATATCAAAACAACAACAAATCCCTAAAACCTCTAGTGAGACAGGAATGTATCTTAATAGGATCATCAGTTTATAGTGCTTAATTTGAACTACTGCAGAAGTTTCTTTTAAATGTTTCTCACTCATGTAAATGGAATAATACTGGTGACTTGTCAACATGGAAAATTATTCCAGAATAGCTATTCCTGATTAACTTCATGTGTGGATGCTCTTGAATAAGAATGTCTTACTCCAAATTACTTTAATCCACATATGAAGTTAATTAGGAATAGTTAATCCACTTTCAGTTCACACCCTCCTGTATTGTGTAGGCAAACCCTAAAAAAGGATAAGATTTACTGTCAGTAAAGCAGAAGGTTGCTGTGCTCTGAAGTTACCTTGGTGCAGTACATGAGAGTTGTTTAATACTTTTTCAGGATTGCTTCTTCAGGTACTTTTGAGGGTGTTGACTAAGAATATGCACCCTGCCAAAAAGGCCAAAATTAGAATGAAAATTGCAGAACCATAATTTCAGAAAGACTCAACATTTAAATATTTGAAAGCTGAGAGCAGATGCCTTTGCACAATAAGAACTATGGCTAAATGCCCTAATAGATGGCAGGAGTTTTAATTAAAAGCAAAGCATCTAATTATCACAACTCAGAGAATTTTGTGAGGTATTTACCATCTAGCCAGAGTATGTTTCTAAAAAGCTAAATATTGTTTTTCCTGATGAGTTTAACTCTGTGTCACAACAGAAAATCAGAGGTTCTAGTTATTGATAACTAAAAAAGAGTAGATACATAAAGACATCACATAAGGGGTTTAGGTGTTCTACAGAGGCAATGTTTTGTTCTAACCAACATTAATACAGTGCTACAATAATCTATGCTACTTTTTATAAAAAGGTGTATATGCCCATTGGGTGTGTTGGGAGAGGGCAACATCTCTTTGTGAGAATGCGGGGTTATATCTGGCTGCTTGATCACAAAAAATGTATATATGAACTAAGACATTCAAAGTTTAAATAGGTTCGTTTTTTAAAAAAGCCTAAATACTGAGCTGAACATAGAGATCACCATGTAGGACATCTTGACTGGCCTAGATTCATATTTTAATTTTCCTGTTAGTAAAAAGAAAAATTCAGCAAGAACTTCTGTGTGGGAAGTATGAGCCTTTTCTAGCTTTCAGAGCAATTACAAGCTAACCCCCTGTTCTGGTGCAGGCTGTTCAGTCAGTGAAGATGCCCCTTCAAGACTTGCACTTGAGTGCCTTTTTAAATGCAAATTTTACAAAAGGAATCGGCCATTCATGCACTGACAGTTCAACACCCATTTCCAATATCAACTTAAAAAGTGTTCAGTAAGCAGCAATAATGGATTTTGTGGGGGGAGGGGATCAACCTAAAAAATAATCAGAAGAAAACAAACCATTTTGTCATCTTTATGGATAAATAGCCTAACAATTTGGGTTCTGCAGATCAAATATTTTGACTGCATTGCACTATCATATACTAATGCAATAGGTAGAATTCCAATTAACTGTTAAAGTAGAAAAGTTTGTTGGTGCATTTGAGGAATGTCTGCACACTGATCTTTACTTTTCATATTGGACAACAATTGGCTAACAATAAAAGCTACAGTTATCATAAAGGGGAACTGAGATTACATTTTGCTGCGTCTCTGTGCAGACAAGGTTTTGTTTTTATCTCGCAGGCTTATATATTTCCATGAAAAATCTCCTAAATGTATTTGCTGATTTTTCTAAAATATTATAAAACAAGATTATTTTAGAGCTAGTATTTCAGGTTTCTGACCGTTTATTTTAGGATATTGCTGATATTACTAATGACATTTTACCTTAATATATTACCTTGCTTTTGAGGGTTTCAAAACACTTTGCAAATGTGTATAATTATCCCCATTTTCAAGATGGGGAAAATGAGACCATGACTTGCCCAAGACAATGCATCAAACCAGTCTACCTGAGTCCCAGTTTCTTGTTTTAATTACTAGACACACACTATTACCTCCTTGACAATACTATCTTTCCTTACTTCTGTCCGAAATGTTTGTTTATGTGGTGGTTGTGACGGGTTTAACCCCCCTTCTGGGATGCCACCTGATATACTGGGATTTCACTGAGCCTGCCTGCTCCACTAGCCTGGGCTCCCTCTCCTTTTTTCTGAATTACGCTCTCCGGTCTCTGGCAGCACACACACACAGGTCGGGGCGCACCAGCTGTAGAATCACACAGAGTCTGCAAACAGCTGTCTATGAGAAGACTCAGCTAGAAAATCACCCAGCACTCAAGTGCAACTCTCTTCTGGAAAATACACCCAAAATAATATTGTTTTGTGCTGTAGAGAAATCTATACAACATAAGCTCATAAATTCGCCTCCTCCCTCAATGTGGAGGAAGATATGCACAACTTCTTGCTGCCCCCCTCAGTTAGAAATTGCACAAACTGGGTGTAATAATAAACAAATCAAGTTTATTAACTAGAAAAGGCAGATTTTAAGTGATTATAAGGGATAACAAACAGAACAAAGCATATTACCAAGCAAATAATACAAAACACACATACTAAGCTTAAGATCTTACAGAGACTGGTTTCCAGAAGTAATTTCTCACCCTAAATGTTGTTTTAGGCAAGTTTCAGAGTTTCTGTAGCTTAGAGTTCCAGTTATTTCTCTTTACAGACTAGACTTCTGTCTTAGTCTGAACTCAGCCCTGGCCCTTCCCTCAGCTTAGTCCCTTTGTCTCTTCAAGTACTTTCAGCAGTCTTTTTTCTTGGGCGGGAAGGCAATGAAGAAGATTCCTGTTTGCCTTATTTCCCAGCCTTAAATAAGATTTACATAAGGTGAGAATCTTTTCTTTCCCAGTGTTGACCTCCCTCCTTCTAGTAATTTTCCACTAAAAGTCCAAGATGACAGGTGACAGGTCCACTTGACCTAGTAGTGTCACAGCTAGGATCCTTCTCAGGAAGGAGAGATATTAGTATCTTCAAAAAGTTACTGTTTCTTCCTAATGGCCCATCAAGGCTGATAACCTGTTGTCTGGTGGGTGTCTCCCAAATACACACACAGTTGTAATTGTTACATGGTCCATATTCCTAACTTTAGATACAGAAATGATAAATGCATACAAATTGGATAATCACAGTCAGTAAATTATAACCTTTCTGATGATACCTTACAAGACCCATCTTGCATAACATATATCAGTTATGCCATATTTATAACATAAGCATATTTTCATAAAGAATATGTGGTGTAACATCACAGTGTTTAATATTGAACCATCAAATATATTATTACAAAGTAGTTTCTTTGGAATAAATTGCTGTTAAAATGGTAAACAAAGAAGGCTGCCTTGAGATATTGCAGTAGCCCTTAACTCATGTTCCTTTGTTGCAGATTAGGGTCTGACAGGAAGGCTGCTAGACAATTTGGTGACAGAAGGAGGTCTCCTTCCCAATCCTTGAAGTTCTTTTCTCAAGGACTCTTTAAAACAGTGGCTACAGAGCCCTGACTTTCAGGTACCAGAACCCAAGGGCCCCAAATTGTCCCGTCCTGAGAATTTTTTCTTGCCTTCCATATTACCTTTCCTTTAGAGAGAGAATGTTGCAGATGGGACTCAGGTGACTTTTTTTTTCATGCAACAGAAAATGGGAATGGGGAGTAAGGCATGTGACCCCTCACAATCTATAATGTTATGTACTTTCCTCCCCCACCCTCATATTGTGTAATTGAAAATAAAGTGATGCTCCTGAAAAGCAGCTGCAGCTTAATAGTGTGCAGATGCAATACATTTTATGCCTTGCTTGACCTTGTTTATTCAAATGTAGTTAATGACCTTATCCAGTAAGAAAACCCAGCATCACAGTGCATGGTTTAAGACTGAGCCTCTCACTCTGTGTGTGAGCAGCGTGGAAGCAGTTGGAATATATCTTTTTGTTTGTTTTGTTTTGTTTGTTTCTGGACTTTAAATTGCCATGCTGCTCACTTCAGCTTCTAGGAGAAAGGGTTAGTGAATTATCTTTCTTTTCAGAGTTATCACTTATATCAGAAAGCAAATGCTTCACAAGTTACTTCCAGGATATTAGCTGGTCCTGTTGGGAGGAGGAAATATGAATTGCTCAAAGATGTGTGTACGCTGCTTTAAATGTAATGTGTCGTCTTTGCGTGTTGTGTGGAGAGTGAGTAACTGAACATGAGATTTGAAGAGAGGGAGATATAATTTAGCTCATTATTTTTCATGCTAAGAAACAGATTTATAGGTGTTCTGCTAACACCATCTACATGCTGGGTAGGGTTAAATTACAATACAGTACAATCTCTGGTGCGCAAAGCACGTTTGGCATTCTTGTCTCCTTTTAAAAATAATAATAAACCATAATGATGATAAATTAAAAGTCAGAAGATGGCCCTATAATTTGTAAGATGTGAGGGAGAGCAAATGTAGCTGTGAACTAAGGGGGAGAATAATATCCCGAAGAGATGCCATATTCGGCATATTGTGATCTGTCTAGTACTAAACTGAACCTTCAGTTCTCTCCCTTAAGTAAATTGATGGTTTAGATACATGAACATAAATGGACTTCATGAAAATCATACCTCTTAAAGGTGAGATTTTTTAAAAAATAAAATAAAATATTAAATTTATTTTATTCTGTCGTAGCCACATATTACATTGTAGACAATAAGCCAGCAATGTACATTATCAGCCAAGTACCATAAACCACAAGGCAGAGGGAACTGAACTTAGTTTTCCCAGTGCACAGGAGGTAGGTAATGTATTTTCAGATGTTAGGATGGACTGGTTCTCCTTGTGCTTTATAATACGGTTCCTGTGTTTACAGAGAGCAAGAACTGTCAAGCATTTCTGTGCAGACATGTTAACTCTATGAAAACATTTAGGGTGAAATGTTGGCTCCATTGAAGTCAGTGGCAAAATTCCCTTTGAGATCAATGGGATCAGGATTTCACCCTTAGAATTCTCCTCACTTCCTACCCCGTAGCACCTTGCTATGGCAGTAGGTGGGTGGACTGGAAAGGTGAAAACTTTAATATTGCAGCAGTGTTGCCTCTTGCCATTAAACCATTATTCACACGCAAACCATCATAGCTGGAAATCTTGAGTTCCTCCCTTGCCTTGTATCTGATGTAGGTGGTATGTCAGGCAGAGGAGAATAGCAGGTTGGTAACCGTAGGATTTAGGGATTTCATCCTGCTCCCTTTGAAGTCCATGGAAAAACTTCTGTTAATTCTAATGGTGAGGATCAAGCCCTAAACTACTAAGCTGGTGGGGAAGACATAGCATGATGAGAAAAGGACCAGTAGCACCTCTGAAGAATGAGCATTAGCTGTAATTTTTAAAATGAGAAGTAACTTGTCTATTTACTCCTTTACTCAGTGTGATCCCATGCCATTTGCGTGTTAGAAACTTGTGCTGGCTGTGGTGTTCAATACATGGACTGCAGATTTGTCCATTTTAATCTGTTCCCCACACCCCTTGTTTAAACAGCAGTTTGCTAAAATACTGGTGTCCTTACTTACCTGTTCCTGTGATACTATGCTGCAGTATCTGAGTCGAAGCAATGGGATGTCAGCTCAATTCTTGGTGTGGAGTTTATTTCATTTATTTACTTACAACTCACACACACACAAGAAGAATGTGACATCTAGAGGGCAAGGTGCCCTGGCAGTCTAAGAAAACATCTATTACAACTAACTCATTCAGTTACCCTTGCAATGGAAGTGCAGCAACTTCTAAATATATAAGTCCTGTTAAAAGGTTCTGTGGAAAAAAGAGTAATTGATTAGTTACTCATATAAAAGGTTTTAACATAACTGCCATGGGCTGGTGTAGATTTAGATTGAATATTATATGCCAGATCACTATAGAAAGGGTACTGCTCATGTCAGTAAACAAATGCATAATTATATTGGTATTGAAACCTAAAATATGTCATCAAAGCCAAATCCACAAGTACTCTCAGAACAAAGAAGTCGATACAGATAAAATAAACGTTAAAATACATAGAACGAGAATATACATGATGGTGAAAAAGTAAATGAACAAAATATACTGTTTTAGGAACAAACATAGTAAACAAAAAACAATTAAAAATAATCAAGAGTAACAGATGTATATTTAGATTTATTATTTTATTCAAATGTAGAGTTCTGGAAAGTTTTCCCTTTTAAAGTAGTTTTTGTAAGGGTAATTCATTCATGTGTGTGTAGCATGTGTGTCTGTAGAATGCATGCAGACTGTAGGGCCAGGTTGAAGAACTGCTTTCTCTGAGCTGAAAGAGCCTGTGCAAGGCAAGAAATCTAGTTTGGGGGAAATGTGTATTGCTGTGCAAAGGTTCTAGATAGATGTTTTTATTGAATTTGGCCCAGAGGGCTTTGTTAACATTCAAATGAACCAATGGCAATGCAACAGAATAGTTAAAGGGACACTGTGAACTTCAACTTTAGTAAGTTTTAAATTGAAGGTGGTATTATTAGCATGGGGGAAAATGTGTTTGCAATATGTTCTTTTTACATTGGCAGTGCTCCTTTAACTGGTCAGCCATTTAGCACAAAACTGGATTTCACCTATCCATACAAATCCACCACTATGAAACATTCATGGCAAGCTCTCTTTTTTTTTCAAATCCCACCATTTGCTTTCCCATTTCTAAGCTTTCAAAAAAAACCCCAAACCCATATTGTATACTGAATAAATTAATATCTTGAGAGCTCAGCTCTCTGTCTCTCTCTCTCTGTGAATACTGGTTTGTTAGCTTCTAGCAAAGATTTTTTTCTTGGGCATTTGGAAATGAATGAGCTGATTGGGCTGAGATAGTGCTCTTGGTATGGGGGTTATTGTCATTGTGGTTAGGTTAACTCTAGTAATATTGTTTGGGTAGCTCAATAAAATATATTCTAGAATGTTAAAAGTATGAAATACTACTTGTTTCAGTTACTGTGATTTACCTAGAAGCAAGAATAGGCACTGAAGAATTTAAATAAAAACTGTATGTTCACATAGATACAGTGCTTCTGGTGTGATTGCAGTGTCATGATTGGGGGCTGATTTTATCCCCTAGCTCAATGTATAAATGCTGGGAGGAGGTTTAAGATATATTGAAAGAGCTGGTTTGAGAAAAGGATCTGAATTTTAAGAAGAGAAAAGGAGATATTTGAATAATAAGTGATTGTTAAATATTTTTCATATTTTCTCATTATTTACTAGGCAGGAAACATTTAGAAAAGCTAAATGTAATGGTGTGTTCTGGGGCTAAAATGATTCATTACAAATCTAGATAGTAACTACAATTGTTATAGGGGATTTTCTGACACCAATCAGCAGCATAATTGTTGATTATGCAGTTGGTATGTTACCATTTCTGAGTGTGTTGAGCATGCATAACGTAAGGATCTAGTCTGTGAAAATCCTGCCAATCTCTGTTGCACTTCCCATGACTTCATGCTTTTGGGGAAGGGCAAAGTTCCCCATTCTTGTGTGTTGCCCCCCAACTATGTGGAATTCTGACTCATTTCCTCAACCTACTCCTCCCAGCCACTACTGCTATCTGAATCTCAGCTCACAAATAAAATTTTTCTTCCCATTTGACTTTACAATAGCTCCGCTTTTTGAAGTGGTTTCTGGCAATATGTACTACGAGGCATTTATATAAAGAATTGATAGGGACTATACTGTAATCTACTCTAATTCACTTTAGATATCATTTAAAGCCGTCTTAGCTTTTCAGATGCAGTCTAGCAACAGCTGCTGTCCGAACGTCCCCATTTGCTCTGGAGCAGAGGTGACAATGTTCTTTTCAATAATAGTTTGATATATTGGTTGGTTTCGGCCAAAGCAGTGCAGATATGTAATTTAATAAGGCAGTCAGTTGTAGAAGCAGGTTGTTTTGGAATACAGATTTTGATACCATGTGCAAAGATTCTTAAGATAAAATTGGGATGTGATGGTTAAGGACAGTTACTGTTTTACTAGCTTTAAATTATGCATCCCACTGCATTGTATGCATCGACTTCTGAAGCTTAGAGGCCAGCCTAATGCTTTTCTTCGGTGTTCATTGTCCGTTTTACCTCAAGTGCAGGGAAACATATTGCGATTTTGTCCCATGTACTGATCAGCAGCTGGCTAGGAATTGTGGGCCACAGTATTAGATTGCTATAGTAACTTCAGCATGAAGAGATCTATTTCCCATTTTCATGGTGAACTCTTTTGTTAGGTTCACAGCTTGCAGGTTTTCCTGAAGCTATATTTTCATTCGACTCCCCACCGGAGAAGCTTTAATTTATTAAATGTTTTCCATCTGCATTGGGCTAAATTATAAAAATGTAGGCCTGAAAAGAGAGGCTGCTGGGGCACAATTATGCAAGAAACAGCTTTTCTCCCCCTTTGGCTATAATGCTGGTTAAATCACCCTCACAGACACGTCTGTTTTATCCATCTGATAATCCAAAATATTACTAACATTTGGCAGAATTACTATTATGTTCCTTTCTTCAGCCTATACACTTGCACACATTTTTCAGTGTGTGATTTTTCTGAAGCATTCAAAAATTTGGTGTCTGTATATATCAAAATACTGCTTGCTCAGCAGAATTAAGAAGTGGGGTAATATGGCTTGCAAGTGAAATATTGCTGTTAGTCTTTGGTTGGCTATCTCAATAAGATAAGTTGAAACAGCAAAACTGAACTATTTTTAATCTTGTTCCTGAAGCAGAGATGTGATTTACTAGATGTATCATTATCATCATCATAATTATTTAGTATTAGAGTATGAGTTCTGGAGTAAGTTCTCCTGTGGGTTAAGATCAAACATCAATAGTTTTAAGCCAATGGCTTCGAAATTTGTCAGGAAACTCTATTTGCCTTTAGCAGCACCAGCCATTGACCTCTTCTCACAGTTAATTGTCTCGTCCTCGCCTGGCCTCATAAAACTGGGTCTATCCTTTATTCGAAGATTTCGTGGATCACTGGTTCTTTCTTCCCATTCCAGTGAAACCAGAAAACCAGTTCAGGTGCTCTTAAATCCTGATGTATGATTGATTGCACGCCAAGCTTGGTTGTAGATGTGAATGCAGTTATTAGGCAGGGATACAGCACCAGGACTCAGGACAGCGACTCTCCCAAGTTCTCTCATTTGTTGATTCCTTTTTAAGTGTGATGGAGACAGCCATCTGATCTAATGGCAAAGGCAACATCATGCTAGAGGGGAATACATACGTCACCAGTGTTTGAGAAATGTTATCATAGGTCATGGTTTGGAGTATTCATCGATTTGTTGTTTTGTCCATGCTGGCTGTAAAATTTTATTTTCCGATAGCTCTGTTTACTCCTCAATTCAGTTTCATTAAAGGTGCTGAAGGTAAATTTAGGATAACCACCACTAAGAGGCTGCATACAGTGTGTGTTCAAACAATACCTCAGAATGGAAAATAAAATTATCCCTCAGATCAGTGGGCATGTCTGAAACAGAAATCCATGGGAAAGTAGGAAGTTGGGAAGGTGGTTGGATGCAGTAAGTTTGAATATTGTAGTATTGTTCTAATACATAGAATGAATATCTGAGTATTTGTTGATAAAGGGGCCAACTTGGCTCCAACTGAAGACTTTTTGGCAAAACACCCTTTGATTTCCAGGAGAACATGCTTCAAGGCAGGCCACTAACTGCAGTGCTGTATTATCACAATGCTGAAATCTACTTAGGCTATATCTGTACTGCAAGCGAGAGGTGCTCATACTCATGCTAGCTCTCATCAGAGCTAGTGCACTAAAAATAGAAGCATAGTTGTGGTAGCATGGGCAGAAGCAACAATGGCATGGGCTAGGCATACCGAGCATGTACCTGTGGGGTTCAGGCAGCTCGCCTGTGCACCACTGCCCATGCTACTGTGACAACACTACTATTTCTAGCATGCTAGCTCAGATGACCGCTGTCTCAAGTGTGTCTGCTTAACTAGGGAATCAGACACCTAGCTCACAGTGTAGGCGTAGCCTTAGGTGTATTAAAAAAAGAATTATTCTTACAAGGGATACGGTGCTTACCCCTTGTCTGTTCCTACCTGACTTTCTCCTCCCTCCGTCACCATGGAATTCTCTACATCCCAAACTACCACCTCTCACTACTATAAACTTTTCAGCCACCTCAGACAAAGAGCAGTGGATGAGCATTTCTGAATGCATTGAATAACTGATCCGGTCTCCATAGTTGACTTTTGCTTTTCCTTAACTGGCTAGATGGGGTCATTCTTGAGCAGCTTTTCCTTATCCCCTACTCTGAAAAAAACACATCTCCTTTTTGGGGGCTGAGTGCACTGCTATACCAGGGATTCCAGTCTTTTTTTATTTTCTCTTAAACAGTTTAAAATGTCTGTTAGGACCATCCCATTCCAATATCTTTTCTTGCCTTTACATTTTGAAAAAAAAAGTTAGTTGAATGTGAACAAGTGTCACTTAAGGGATTAATAAGAGAATTTCTTTACTTGGAATTCTGTTATCTCCTTAATGAAAATGAAAGATTAGTAATAAGGTCGCTCCAAGACCTGTATGATCCACTTATTTTAGCAACTTGGGATTTTGTGTGATACTCCTCACCAAGGTAGTGTAGGATCCTTGTCTCAAAGCTGCACCATAGGGTTGTCTCCTCTTTGGCAACTGCAGAACTATTGAAAAATATCTTATGTTTATTAGAAGAGGGAATGTTGGGAGCGTCTGAGAAAGTTACTTCCTCTTATGTGTTTCTGAAGCTGCAAGGGCCCTGATTTCCTGGCCCCCACCCCACTCCTCTGTTAACTTGAAACATCAGCATGGCCTGTTCTTGGTTCAGCTTGTCTTACATCATTTCACTTTCATATCATTTAAATTATGCAGCAAGAAAATGCCACTGAATGCATTCAATAGTAGGAAAAAGTGTTTAAGGTTACTGCCTAAATAAATAAATAAATGAATAAAGCTTGACATTGACAAGAAAAGAGTAATGAACATAGACCTTCTTTTACACCTAATTTTTATAATGTGTCTGGGTCTAAAACCTGATAAGGGTAATTTTGTTATTTCTGTGTGTGTGTGTGTGTGTGAGAGAGAGAGAGAGAGAGAGAGAGAGAATTAAAAAAATATATCTAAATTATAATACTAAATTATAACTTTTGGGAAAGTAGTATTGATTCATTTTCGTTACAACTTGGTATAATTTTAAAACAGTTTCTTCTTTTATTTTTCTCCCCAGATTGCAAGCAGTCAATGAGGGAAGATGAGGGGATTGTGACTATCAATAGGAGAGGAGCTATCAAGCAAGCCAAAATCCACTACATCAAAAATCATGAGTTTATTGCCACCTTCTTTGGACAGCCCACATTTTGCTCTGTCTGTAAAGACTTCGTCTGGTAAGAAGGAAACAATATATGTAAGCTCAGGTTTATTCTTGGGAGTGAAATGATTAAAAAACAACTAGCTTCAGATGTACTGAGAAATGATGGAAAATGTTGTAAATCACTCTGTAGCCCTTGATGTTACACGTCATGCATCACATTGGATGGGAACAATATATTATGTTTTGTAGTACTGTAGCACTTAGAAGCCCAACTCATACATTTTCCCCACATTATGCCATGGTAATAATTTAAGTATGGATCCTGAGCCCACTGAAGTAATTGGCAAAACTTCCATCAACTTCAGTGGGAGCAAAATCTGGCCCTTAACTGGCAAAACCTTCGCAAAGGAATAAGTCTGATAATTCCCTTGGGTATAAGGCAGTGATGTTCAAACCTTTTATGGAAGGGTTGGTGGAATGATAAAAATGTTTCCTTAGAGAGAAAGAAGCAGGAATCTTTTGACATGCTTCACTGAGAAACATTTACAATAGCAGGACCTAGACTGAGAGAATCAGCATAAATATTGTGATTTAAATCTTGAATCTCTGGCATGTGAAAGCAACTAAAAAAAATCTGTTTTGAACAAGACAAACATCTAGAGCTACACTTTCTACCCTTGTGACTTTCTCTTTGTATTGTTTGTTTTTCAGGGGACTTAACAAGCAGGGATACAAATGTAGACGTGAGTTGACTATATGCATTTTGTAATTATGACAAACTTCTTAATATTACTCTGTAGGTAGGTATATGTCGCATTTATAATATACGGTGTAAACATTTATCATACAGAGTGCATAATCACTCTCTCAATTATACGGATGTTAATTATAAAGTGTTCGGTGCTAACATAGGGCTCTGTACTTCAGTGTCAAATGATTGACCCTTCCATCGAGCCTTGAGTAATAAGATTAATGGGCCAAATTATCTGCTGGTGTAAATGGGTGAAATGTCATTGAAAATAACAGCTGTGCCCACTTACATCATCAAAAAATTGGGCCCAGTAATTCCATTTTGGTGTTTAGTAAAGATTGGAACATATGGGAAATCTTCTAAATAGAAAAGGAAACCCTGAATAGAAAAGGAAACTCTGAAACCCTTCTAAATAGAGTTTAAGAATTGCAATTTTTCCAACCAGAAGAAACCCTTGATTCATTTCTTATGTAGTTAGTGATAGCAGTACCTTTCAGTCATAGTAGATCTTGATGTATCCTATATGGTAGCATCAGCCGATGCCAAAGTACTTTTGTTTCCAAAATTTGCAAATGTAGTAATGTTTTCTCCCCCACATACCTCAGCCTCAAATGCTGGTGGTATCACCTACAGGAGAGACTGGTGGTTCAGAAGTAAAGACATATAATCCCAAACTAGAGACAGTCATCTCCTACAGATACCTCTCTTGCTTACAGAGAGGGGCACTTTCACTTGAGAAATACGGATTAACACTTGTAGATTTTAGGGAAGGCATATTTCGTATTAGACTTTTCCAAAGCGGAACACCTAATCATCTGTATCAGTTAACTGATGGGTTTATTTTCTTTTTCATTTCTCTCTTGAAGAATGCAATGCTGCTATTCATAAGAAATGTATTGATAAAATCATTGGGAGATGTACTGGTACTGCAGCCAACAGCAGAGACACAATGGTAAGAGATGAAAAAATTTCTTTACGAATGTAGGTTTCAGAGTAACATGATGGCACATATCACATTGGTGGATGTGCAGGTGAACGAGCCTCTGATAGTGTGGCTGATGGGATTAGGCCCTGTGATGGTGTCCCCTGAATAGATATGTGGGCACAGTTGGCATCGGGCTTTGTTGCAAGGATAGGTTCCTGGGTTAGTGGTTCTGTTGTGTGGTATGTGGTTGCTGGTGAGTATTTGCTTCAGGTTGGGGGGCTGTCTGTAAGCAAGGACTGGCCTGTCTCCCAAGATTTGTGAGCGTGATGGGTCGTCCTTCAGGATAGGTTGTAGATCCTTAATAATGCGTTGGAGGGGTTTTAGTTGGGGGCTGAAGGTGACGGCTAGTGGCATTCCTTGCAACAAAGCCCGTTGCCAACTGTGCTCACATATCTATTCAGGGGACACCATCACAGGGCCTAATCACATCAGCCACACTATCAGAGGCTCGTTCACCTGCACATCCACCAATGTGATATATGCCATCATGTGCCAGCAATGTCCCTCTGCCATGTACATTGGTCAAACTGGACAGTCTCTACGTAAAAGAATAAATGGACACAAATCGGATGTCAAGAATTATAACATTCATAAACCAGTCGGAGAACACTTCAATCTCTCTGGTCACGCGATTGCAGACATGAAAGTTGCGATATTACAACAAAAAAACTTCAAATCCAGACTCCAGCGAGAGACTGCTGAATTGGAATTCATTTGCAAATTGGATACAATTAACTTAGGTTACCTTGCATAATGACTTAGCCACTCCCAGTCTCTATTCAAGCCTATTTCCCCTTGTTTTTTCCTACTCCCCCCCCCCCCGAGATGTTCTTGTTAAACCCTCGATTTGTGCTGGAAATGGCCCACCTTGATTATCATACACATTGTAAGGAGAGTGATCACTTTAGATAAGCTATTACCAGCAGGAGAGTGGGGTGGGGGGAGAGAAATCCTTTTGTAGTGGTAAACACCCATTTTTTCATGCTTTGGGTGTATAAAAAGATCTTCTACACTTTCCACAGTATGCATCCGATGAAGTGAGCTGTAGCTCACGAAAGCTTATGCTCAAATAAATTGGTTAGTCTCTAAGGTGCCACAAGTACTCCTTTTCTTTTTACGAATGTAAGATTGTAAATGTGGCAAGATCCACTTGGAAAGTACTTTGCTGCATAACAATGGCTGTTTACTGCTTCCTTTAGATATTAGACATTCTATGGAGATGGAGCATGGGTGAAACTCTGGAGAAGGCAGAGTAGTTACAATCCCTTGACAGAAACTTTTTTTTTCCAAGTAAAGATTTAATTCTTTAAGCGTTGAATAAATTATGCAGTAACAGATATGGGTTTGGGGAGGTTTAAAATACAAAACAGCTCAGATTTGTTGATCTTAAAGTTTTTGCAGCATGGCTTATCTCTTCAGGAGTTTTGAGGGTCAGGGATTTCAGGACAAGCAAGAAAGGGGGGTACATTTCCCTGCAGTGCATGCTGTGTGAAGTGTTCCTGTTGTATTATGCTGCTGGGCAATATTCTTAGTGACTAAATTTTTCACTGTTGTCAGGGCACCAAGGCCTCCACATGCAGGCATTTGGAAAACAAAATAAATACATATATCTATAACAATGGCTTCACATCCATAATAAAATTTAAATATGTGACACACAAGAGATGCTTTTGCTGAGAGGTAGACGAGTGCATTGCAATAAGTCAACTTTTGACTGAAACAATTTTAATTTGCCAGTAGGCATCTAGTTTCCCCTTGATAGACACACATTTCATCCAAACTCAGCATGTTAAGTTTCTTCAGAGATTGAACACTTAAAGTACTCAGTGTTGGATCATTTGTGAATGCTTTTTAAATGTGGTTTTTAAATTATAAACATACGTGTGTGTGTGTGAGAGAGAGAGAGAGATCAGTCCCCTCATGTCTGAAAAAGTGATTTATTTGTGTAAATATGCCTTCAGTTTCAGAAGGAGCGCTTCAACATTGATATGCCTCATCGATTTAAAGTTTACAACTACATGAGTCCCAACTTTTGCGATCATTGCGGCAGTCTTCTCTGGGGATTAGTTAAACAAGGATTAAAGTGCGAAGGTACTCTAGGGGCTTCTATGCTATTTGAGTCTCAGCTTTTATGGAGGATGGGGAAAAGAGCATTGCCATAGCATTTTCCATGGGAAAAACTAATTTTTGGTGAAGTGTCCAAGTCTCTTGGTTGTGGATGTTCTTGAGTTTGTATGACATCTTGTGTTTCACAAAAAGCTCTCTTAAAAACAACACTTGGCTCTGTCAATTAAAGAGCATTTTGATTATTGCAGTGTTACAGAGGAGACAAGAGCAAGAAAAATTGTCTCTTTGGTACCATTAGGGACAAGCAGCCCCCAGATGCAATGCAGTTGAGTATATTTGTCATATAGTATCTGAGTACATAGTCCCAAACTGAAGATGCATTTTCTGACTGTTAACTATAAATCCCTCTCTTGTCATAATTCTCCAACAAGAAAGACAAAATTTAATGAATCAAAAGTATTATTTCTAGTTTGTAAGATAATGGGCCAAAATTGCAGCTAATTAAACAGGCATAACTCCAGATCAGGAGAGCTTTACCTCTCTATTCCTGTGGTGATTTTGGCAACTTCCATTTTAAATGAGTTTGGGAGTGGGAGGGAGAGGTAAAATTTGAATTGCCGTTTTATTAAAGGCTGTAATCAATTAAAAGAGCAAGTTGTTCATATCCCAAATCCGAGCTATGAAAACGTTTCTGAACAGAAGTATTGAATACAAAAAAAATCTTTCCTATGAATCTACTGTTTAACAACATTTTGCATGAAGTTCACATTACTGTCCTTTCCTTTCTTTTAGAGTGTGGGATGAATGTGCACCACAAATGTCAAAAGAAAGTGGCAAATCTGTGTGGAATCAACCAGAAACTATTAGCAGAAGCTTTAAATCAAGTTAGCCAGGTATGTTGCATTGTTGTTTGTCATGCAACTAGTTGTATTATAAGCCCGGGAGGGAGGTTTTTCCTTCCCTTACCATTTTGGTCATTAAGTGACATATGCTGCTGGGGGGCCTTAGTGTAAGTGATGAAGGCCCTTTCCAGGCTTTAAAGTGAAACTGCAGGTTTCAAAACAAAACAAAAAACCACCCCTCAGATAATTGGAAACTTTCTGCTGGAATGTTTGGTTTTTTTTAAATCCCAACAAGAACAAGGTTTGTTTGTTTTTCTTTTTTGTTGTCTTAAACATTCTTTTGCAGTGTTTGGTATAAATGGTGACAAATCAGATTTTGCAAAATTTTGTTTTTAGTAATCTCTCTACTTCTTCACATGTTGAAAACACGAATGTTATACTCCATGATTTTAGCTTATCGGAGGTTTTGTGTGCTGGAACTAACACATCCCCACTATTAACTTCTTGATCTCCTGAGCCTGGTGGTTGCTTCTTTTACAGCTGGATAGCACTGGCTTTCATTTACAAGCAGAAAACTGTATACTGGCTGTGAAATAACAGCATAACTGAAAAACATGGAGCCACATGCTTAACGAAGTGAAGTACATCTCAAGCTACCTTTCTTAAGCTTTTGTGTGATATTTACTTTTTAAAAAACCTTAGGGCTGATAGAACAATATTTTCACTACATGAAAATCTAAAGAGGTTAACTACTAAAGTAAAATTAAACAGTGCAGTTACGTAAAGAACAGCAATATGGACAAGTTGCTTACATGTGCTCAGTACCAATAACCTTGTGATCCTTTTCTCTGTCTAGGACATGATGACTCTTCCTGTATATTATTTAAACTTTAAAGTAATACACACTTTTGTGAAGACTCTTCCCCTACTACTATTCCTGCCCTGGTTTTTGTTTGTCGCTCCTTCCCTATCATTAAAGCTATGATATTTTGAACCCAGAATTCTCAATGGATAGCACTGGCAGAGGTTGTAGAATAGAGTGCTCAAACATTTTTAACACCATTTTTATTATTATTTTCTTACAACATATGACAGTGGACAGTGTGGATGCTATAAAAGGGATTATAGTAAATAAAGTGTGTGTATTATAATTCTTCAGCTTTCCATTACCAAAGGTTTCTAGACAAAGTAGTAAATACACATTTTGCGTGAGAGTGAGATTTGCTTATAATAAAGGCAAAGCAACAAATAAAACTCTCAGTTACCATTACTTGCAATTACATACCACTTACTTACATTACTTACCATTACTAATTACAGTGCAAGACTAACCTCAAATGCCTTCTGTTCCTGTACAGAAATCGACGAGAAAATCTGATTCTGGATCACTAGAAAATGTTGGTATTTACCAGGATTTTGATAAGAAATCTAAAGCTTTGGGTGGAGATACAACAGGTAAGAAATGAAATTTACTGCATTTTCTCTTATGTATAGGTAATTACCAGACTGGCACATATATTGAAATGTTAATAGCTGTTGTTTGTTATTACCATACACTGAAAACAATGTTTTATTATTTTTCTAACAAAAAGGCAGTTTTAATATACAAAGATATTTACAGTCTCTGCACAACTCTTGTGAGTAATTTATGTTCAGAAAAGTAATATTTAGAGCTTTGCAAGCATCAGCTTGAACATGAAATATCAACAACACATCAATGCTGTTCTAATAATTTAGACATACAATTAATTTAATACATTAATTTAATTTAAATTATTAAAAATAAGTAATTAATTTATACTTAAAAGGTTGCTGACAAACTCCCCCAGAACACTGAAAATATTAAGTAAGATTTTATTCCTCTGACACTTTTTTCTTCAAAAACACAGAGAACATTGTGAAACGATATGAGCATTTATAAAGATCTGTGGATTGCTTTGCCCAAGAATAACCAGAGATGTACTGAGATAAATGAGAGCGGGCTCAAATTCTTGGAGATTTTGCTCTATTCTCATTCTAGCATAATTTCTCTGACAGAATTTGAGAAAGGAACATTAATTGGAAAGGTGCACATATAAATATTCAGCATATTGTAATTGAAATATATACAATACATATTCTTAAGATCTTGACTGACTCAGAGCATATAGAAATCTTTGTGAAATGACAAGCCTGCTGTTGATCTGAAAAACTGGAGTCAACTAAAATGTATTAGTTGGGACTAAATAGAAGTACTTTAAAAAAACAACAACCCACAAACACTAATTCCATGTTACAGTTCTGTTCAAAAATAGAGAATTGGATGTAGTTTTTGTAACACATTTAATATAATCTTACTGTCAGAGTTGTATCATTCCTCTCAATGTAATTATTATTCTACTAATATGATGATTAAAATATTTTTAGAGAGCGAGAACAGATAGGGTAATCAGGGGAGGAAATCCTCAGTAACACAGATCAGAATATTGGAGTTAAAATTCAAAATGACTTAATACCAATGTGGATGGTCCCAGGAAGTCTGATAGAACTACTAGGATCAGGTAAGAGGTAGGTAACTGAAGGTTCGGAGGTGGTATTTTTTTCTGCTGTTCTCTACTCCTTGTGTATTGAGCTGATTTTATTGAATTGCTCAGTAAATGATCCCTCTTAATGCATCTTTCCAATTTGCCACACTAATTTCTGGCAAGAAAGGCCTGAAGAAAGTATAGTATAGGCATATTGGAGCAAATGCTTTCTTGCAGTACCCCGACTTTGACATGCTGCCAGTGCAAAGCAGCTTTAAAACTGGCATAGCCCTCAATGGGAGAATCAACTCACCATATGAGGATCCTCTGGTGGCATAACAACTCCTGTGCTTATACCCCTAAATCTGAGTACATGGCTGGTAAAAAGGGGCGTAGCCAAGGTTTCCCTGCCTCGCGGCAGTCCGTAGCTGTTACAATGGGCCATTGCCACCCTACATAAATTAGAGAAGTTTAGTCCCCCAGTGCTGTAATCTGGTACACAACAGACCCAGGATCAGAGAAGATGGTTTAAAGCGGCCGTTAACAAATACCCTCCCCCTAAACAAGAATGCCTTGCATTCTTTGGGCAGAGTGGATGCTCAGGGCCTTTGAGCATAATATGGATTTAGTAAAATGTCAGGTTTTTAGTAAAATCCCAGACTTAGACCAAAAATTTTAATTCTATTTGAATGATTTAGCTTCTTTGTAAGGTCCTCATGTTTATGGTCACCAGTGTCAGCAGCAGATTTGATGAACTATTGGCAGTCAAAAGTCAGAAACTATAGGAATCTCTGTCATGAAAATTGCCTATGCTGAATTTAAAAATCATGGTTTGCATTAGCAGATAACAGCGAGTATGATAAGCTCTGGGAGGGAAGTACACCAAGACCAGCTTCACGAACCAGGAGAAAATTCACCATAGACAGCTTTATCTTTCACAAAGTACTAGGGAAAGGAAGCTTTGGAAAGGTGCGTAACAAATGGGAAGCACTTAAGTTGATTTGCCTTTTATTCTGAAGTGTTATGGGCTAATTTCACTTAAGCAAACAATCTTCATTTTGTGGGGAGAGAATTTTATTAACCCTTTGTTGTGAAACTGTTACTGCTAATGGAATGGATTGTGATCATCTGAGCCTCAGGCATAAAAAGTCCCAACCCTGTAAAATTGCAACCAACCAAAAGCAGTGTTGGAACTTAAAAAAGGATCTATGATGCACTACCTCCCAGCCCTTTGTTTCTTGATTTCTTCCCTTAATATCCAAAAAGATGCATACGCCTTTATGCTTCACGGTATGAAACAATGCCATGCACTCATATGCACAACATAGCTGTGGCTACAGAGCACCCCAGTGCAGTGGAACCACCATGGTTGAGTTGGACAGAAGCAGGGTTGCTGCAGAGCAGGAGTGACTCCATGTCCTCTGTCTATGGTGGAGCTGAGTTCTATGCTAGCCTTACATAGGCCCACAAGGAGGGGGGATTTTGGACATGGCCGTTTGCTGCATCTGTGAAATAACCCAACTAAGAAAAATCTCAAAGGGATGAACAGGGTTCATGTCCTTTCTTCTAGTCCATGAGCTCAAGTGATTGCAACAGAGGAGCTGCACAGATGTCCTACATTTTGCCACCTGTTTGGGCTGGTACACCACAATTTCTGTGATGCACCCCATCATCCTAGAATCCTAGAATATCAGGGTTGGAAGGGACTTCAGGAGGTCATCTAGTCCAAATCATAAAATCCATTAGCTTTGCCTTTGGGCTGAGGGGTGGTGTGAATCTCCCTATTTTTTAATAACTTTTTTGTAGTGCTATGCAACCTTCTTTAAATGCCTGGTCCTAAAATCCTCCTCTGCTGATTAGCAGCATTAGCTAAATCAACTTTTCTTACATATGCCTTGAAGTCTTCCTGTGTTTGCAGGTTCTGCTTGCTGAACTGAAAGGGAAGAATGAATTCTTTGCTATTAAAGCTCTGAAAAAGGATGTGGTGCTAATCGATGATGACGTGGAATGTACCATGGTGGAAAAGCGGGTCCTAGCACTTGCATGGGAAAACCCATTTCTTACTCACCTCTACTGCACATTTCAGACTAAGGTATAGTACAGATTCAACTTTTGCCTTTATGGGAATACTGGTATCAGTAACAAAGCAAAATGGATTAGTGACCAATCTGTTTCTCTGCATGAGTGAAATATGTTTTAATTGACTGGAGGTATTGGCTCTGATTCTTCCCTGCCTTCCACTTTGGGTAGGAGTTTGTGCAAAGTGGGTATAAAATAATACTAAGTCAGACTGGCACAGAACAACATTTACAAAGTCTACAGCCATAGAGAGGAGTTTTAATTTAAACACTTCAATTACTGGTTTCATCCTGGATTACATGATCTAAGATGATGACTCACATAAGTTAAGGGAAGCACAAATGGAAGATTCATTAAAATGTACATTCATATCTGACCTGTAAGCACATGAACTCTGAAAATAAGACACATAGGATGTCACTGAGCTAATGAAATCTGTAGCAGTGGGACTCTTCATTTTTGTGGGGGTGTGAGCAGGAGGGAAAAGCTTGTGCATGCTGGGAAAGTCAAAGACCATTCCATAAAAGCCATTTGCCAACTTCCCCTCACCCTCATCAGTTCTTAGTCCTTTTCTTGGTCAGAGGGAAGCAGCACCTCCATACTGGGTCACAATTGCATAAGCAAGTTAATTTTGTGTTCTCTCCTGCTTTGTGAATAGGATCATCTGTTTTTTGTTATGGAGTTCTTGAACGGAGGGGACCTGATGTTCCACATACAGGACAAGGGGCGCTTTGATCTCTTCAGAGCAACGTAAGTCCCAAATAAGTGAGCTACATTGCTACTTGCTTTTCTTGGAGTTTTTAAAATAAGATTTAAACAAAAAAATGCATCTTGGACAAGCTGTGCTGAGAACAGTTCACGGTTTTTGTTTTTTAGTTTTGTTTTTGTTAGTTTTTTGTTTTGTTAGTTTTTACTGCTTATAGTTCTAAAGGACCTAGCGATTTCAGCCAATCTGTTTAATTGGGTGAATAGTCAAGACATATTTGGAAGAGTTTGTTCCATATACTGAATGACCTTCTGTAATAATGGACTGGTGGTGCGTGGTGGCACAGGAAAATGTTCTTATCCTTCTTTTAATTTCCTTTGTAGAGTTGGATTTGATTACGTCAAATAGCCAAGGGAACTTAATAAGCCATTTCTAGACCAGAAAGAAGCTGCAGAATGTGAATTATGTTTCTTAGCAGTGCTTCAGATGCAATTTTCCTATTAGAATAGTGTCTTGTGCTAGACTCTGGGCCTACATCCTTATATATTGAACTCCTGTGTGTGAGAAAAATAAGTTTCCCCCGCCCCCTTCAATTTTCTATTTGATTGGCATAGTAAAAACAAGTAATCATTGATGAATTAGGGTGCCTTGTGTTGCAAACTTGATATGGTACATGGAGACACTCTTCTTACTTGGCAGATTAGAATCCAAACATTTTCTGCCTTCCCTTCAAGCATTTCCATTGGGAAAATCAAAATGAAATCTTTCAGAATTCATACATTCTGTTTTATTAAACTGACCTGTAATGGTTCATTTTTAGATTCAGTTCAATAAAAAAAAATTCTGAAATTTCTGTTCTGAAATATTTTTTTTTATAAATTTCAACTTCTTGTCCTGATTTGGAGTGAAAAGAGATGTCAGAATTTCCCACAGCTCTACCTCATACTCCAAGCCAAATTTAAAGTGCAAACTTCATTTATTATCTTAAGGCCCAAAAATTAGCAGAATAAAAACACCAAGCTAACTGGCTGGTGCATCAGAGTATGGTATCCACTTATTCTTTGTTTAAACAAATGTAATTTCTCTTCTGAGTGTTTAGCAAAAGGAGACTGATTAGATACAAATGCTTCCTGTGCTCTTACCTGAGACTAGCAATGAAAAAAAAAATCACAGAAGAACTCATTCATATTTTAGTAGTAATGATTATGGATCATTTGTGGGCACATTGAGCAACTAATCATATGAAACTTTAGGCAGCAGGATTGGTAGATATTAGACACCTTCTGCAAAACAGGTTTTAAAAAGGCACTTGTCCTTTTATTGTCTTCATTAAATTTAGGGTGTGCAAAAATTTTAACAGGGAAGGTAAATGTTTAATCTGTGTGTGACACTGTAAAAAATTAAAAAAGCCTAGCGCTGGACTTGATTATATGCAGTTTGGGATTACATGTAAATTATTATGTGCTGTATTAACAAATATCAAGTTTCATTTCATCACAGAGTTTTGGCATAAAAGGCTGTGGGGCAAAGTCTAAGATGGATTTACAACAGAAGGACCCCACCTTGAAGCATTCGCTCTCATGCCTAGCTATCCAGTCATGTTACTTGTATTGCTTTCCATAAGAGAGCTTCTCAAATTACTTTTACTTGAACAGTAGGTTAGTGTGCAGGATATGGAGAGTATCTCTTTCCACAGTGTGTTTTTCAGAAGCTCTGGGTTGGTTGCCAGATGCATCTTGTTTCAGGAATGAAAACAAGTTGGCAGCTGGGTTTTAAAATTATTCAGTATAGCTCTTCACAAAAGGGAGGGGGCATGGGAAGCTTGAAGGGATCCTTTTATTCTCTTCCTCCCCCCTTCAAAAACTCCATGTTAAACTGGCACATCGTACTTTTAGGACTGCCAGCGGAGGCCACATGGACAACAGAGACAGAGCTCCCTCCTGTCCAGATTCTGAGTGTACTGCTAGGATCGGAGTTTGATCCAACTCCAGTTTCCCCAAACAGTAGTGAGCCCTCCCAACAAACTTTACAGGAGGCCACTTTCATTAAGAGAACACCCTAGGGTATCCCCAAACTGTCTACAGTTCTGTTTTGTCTGTCTTACAAGACCAACCTCTGTTAAACCACAGCCTCTTGTGTAATGTCTTAAGGCTGGTTTTCTCCGCAATTTAAACTCAGGTTCATCAGACATGGTCTTTCCATTCAAAATCTAAGTAAAATTCAACAAAAATCCCAGACACAGATATTTTGGTGAATGCTGAAGGAAGGTGTTTGGCTTTGTTCAGCTCTACCTTTATTTCACTGACTTCTTTTATAGTCAGGTTTACTATTGAAGGATGGGGTGTAATGTTCTCTCGCATGAAGAACCCCATCCGTTTTAAGGTGATCCCATGAGATTCCTGGACTCTGACTTTTTATTCTTTACTGTTGCCTCTTGAAGCTCAGCTATGCACCTCTCCAAGTGTGTAAAGGAAGATTAAAGGTTAGATCAGAAACAGTGTTCCATGGTGGAAGCAAAGCATCAAGAAAAGGAAGTTGCTATCTTCCATAATGTTTGGAGTTGTGTGTATAGAACTGAACAGTAGTGTTATAATAAAAACCTTGTAGCTTTCAGGAGAGATACCAAAGTGATATTGTAAACTGTCAGTCCCCATTCCTTGGAAACATATGGCAGATATGAGAGATTAATTTTAACTGCAGTTTTATTGCATACAGTAATTCACAAGTAACAGTATTCAATACTGCATTACGTCCATATTGCAAGCTATACAGGGTAATGATGCAAAAACTAAATATATGGGATTTTCCCCTCCCTCCCCCCCCGCCCATAATGGTTATGTAAACTTACAATACTATTCATCTTTCATAAAAAAACTGGTTTTCTTAGTTGTGTTCACGATGTAGTAAATGTCTTGTTTAACTAAGGAAGCCAGTTTGAAGTGTTGTTGCTCTATTTCAGGTTTTATGGAGCTGAAATAGTATGCGGTTTACAATTTCTTCATAGCAAAGGCATTATTTATAGGTGAGTAGTGAGCACCTCTGATATGGGGCCCTTGACACTTGGTATATTTCTTGTGATGTATTAGTGGATTCTGTGATTAACCTACAACCAGGACATACACAAGGAACAGTTCTTTATTAATACCCTTGGAATAAAATCAAATGTTTAAGATGGAATTCAGCAAGTACTTGAGATGAATCTATAATTGTTTTCTCGTGTTTTCTCCTTGGCAACAAGAATAATGAAATAATTATTTACATTACACAGAAGTGTCTTTGTTTCACATTAGTTATTGCCAAGCACCATATTCAGACTGAGACAGTTTGACTTTATGTTGGTGGTAATGGAGATTTAGAGGTCCCTTGAGGCTGTGTTTATTTCTGTTGACTTCTTTGTGAAAAGCACTGCAGCTAAAGCTCTCTGCTGCTGCCGTCTCTAGGAAATAAGGAGAGAGACACTGCTTCCTGGGCTGTAACTTCAAGTCAGAAATGAGCTTGCAGATGTCCAAATTCTTCACACTGTGTTTAGACCTTGTGGTCTACATTCTGATCTCAAGTGCAGTTGGGTAAATATGGTGTAACTCCATTGCCTGGTACTGCTGAGATCAAACTGTCACCTCTTTCCCCTATTGAAACAGAAAAGTAAGAGGCAGCAAAGGTTAAGACTTAAGTTACTATGTAATACCCCGCTTCAGCATATATGTACACTTGCCTATATTTAGTCGTGTACCTAGGAGAAAAAAAGACTAGCTGTATGCTGTGATGCTGGTGCTAGTTCTGATAACACTAGCCTTTATGTGCTAAACTTAAAGGGTGAGGATGGGCCCCCTCTTTTTAAAGAGGCAGAGGGGAGAAAATGTTCCACTGTATGTTTCCTGTGGATATTTGGGATGCATCTCCTGTATAAATTCAGAAATTTGCTAGCAGGTGATGGAAGTGGGTGGTGGTTAAGGTAGCCCACAACAGTGCATCTTCACAGAAGGGCTGTAATGTGCAGGTGGCATGGGAAAAGGCAATGGAAGGAGACCCCAAGACACTTGACAATCAAATGAAAAACCCTTGTTTAACTGCCTAAGGATTTATCTATATGAGGACATCTACCAGAAAACAAATGGTGGAAACACACTCTTATTCTAGAAGACGTGCCCCCACCCAAAATGAAGTTCTGTTGGTAAATTTTCCCCTGTAGACAAGCCCTAAAAATCAATACAAACTTAAAATATTTGTGATGCTGGAATGAACACATTCCAGGTGAATTTTCAAACGTTATTTGATTTTAATGGAGTAAACTAACAATCATTTAAATGAGAGTGATGTTTCTGTCTATGTATCAACAGCCATAATCCAATGGGACAGGTAGGGGTCATGTCCAATCTTGGAGAGAGGGATTAATGGTGCAGCCTGTCACACCATGTGCTTCTGGAGTGGTCAGGGACAGTTCTAACATTTGTTTCATGATCTTGAGTAGTACATCACCCTCTCTTGACAATCTTAGCAGCTGCTTTGGGGAACTCACCAAGGGAGAAAAAGAATTCCCAGTCATCTTGTGAAATATCTGCTCTAATCATGTCCGTATAGGTCAGTAACAGGGTTGTTGGCAGCTGTTCAGTGTGCCTTCCTTGGTATGTGTTGCTGCACAAAAAAATGCATAACACTTCAAAGAAAATGTAAATGCTTTTCCTGAAGACCTGGAGATACTGCATCAATAATGTTCACACCATTAAGAGTTAAATGATTTAAAAAGACTTCAGAAAAACAGCATGAACACAGTGGTCACAGTGAAGTGTAGTGCAACCCCCTGCTGCTGTACAGTCATCTCTGACTAGACGCCAAGTATAAGCTGGTTGGACTTTGGATGAAATCTCATTCTGGTTATACCAAACTTCCAAAAACAAAATTTAGTACAAATGAATCTGAGTGAGTTTCTGGGCATACAGATTATTGCCCTAAGAGACTTCAAAGCAAGTATCTAGAATTATAGAACAGAATTAGCAATAATGCTGTGGTCTATAATCTTCACAACTGAACAAAACTAGGCTGACATTTCAGCCACAACTAAATCATGAAGTGTTCAGATATTTGAGGCTATGTCAGGGCCATTGCTATTTCTATTGGCAGCATACAAGTGGTGACAAGGTAGTTGGAACTATTTTTTAACCCTGAAGGAAATAACTGAAGGCAAGAATTTAACTTTCATAGGGAGCTGTGTTCCCAGCTCACCTAACCACTTTTGAAAATCCCAGCCACAAATAAGAATCCGTGCATTTGCTACAAAACACAGATGCAGAGTCCAAACTGAGCTGCTGTAAAGCAGAACACAAGTCTGTTCTGTGGTTCATTAGCGTCCCAAGGATTTCCACAAAGGATACTAATACATGAAGTCTGAAAAACTGAACAAGGCTAATCCCGAAGATAAATGCCATCTTTGCAACATGGGTAGGGAAGAGCTGGGATGTTTCAGTTAATCATTGTGCAGGCATCTGTTCAATGGCAATAGCTTCTCATGTGGAGTAGTTTCAGAACAGTTGTTGGAAGGTACACATTGCTGTTCCAAAATCCTCAGACACTTTGCCTATGATTTGTTCCCTTCATGCTATGGCAGGGACCCTTACAAAATATTTGTGAGCCATTTGTAAAAGGTAGCTGTTTTCAGGTCTTTTAGTTCTTGCAAATTGGGGGTTAGTAAGTCTCTGGAATTAATAAGTTTCAGAGTAGCAGCCGTGTTAGTCTGTATTTGCTAAAAGAAAAGGAGGACTTGAGGCACCTTAGAGACTAACCAAGTTATTTGAGCGTGAGCTTTCGTGAGCTACAGCTCACTTCATCGGATGCAACTGTAGCTGTAGCTCACGAAAGCTCATGCTCAAATAAAATTTGTTAGTCTCTGGAATAAATAAGTAATTCTGTACCAAACATTTAACTTCTTCCCTTCAACCACCAATGCAAACAGGGACCAGGAGAGATTGTCCTGAACATAAGTCTATTTCCTTCACAATGGATTTTGGCAAAAGGCAAACTTGGTAAGGATAGAAAAATAGATTATAGTAATTTACCATGTGTTTACAGGGAAAGGGAAGAACTCATAGTTATAATAGATGCAAGTAATGGTAGGAGTGCTGCACCTAGCCGTGGCTCCTGTGGTTATGTTTGCAGAAACTTCAGTTTTACCTCGCTCGCTTCTTAGGTATTGTCTTAATATGGAAATAGTTAAAACATGGAGGGGGAGGTGAGGGGACACAACAAAATTGTCTTTTGGATTCACATTTACAGTCAGGTGAAATTTTTTCTGCAAAGACTGCAGATACAGCAACACTGAAATATTTCAGAGATTTGCATAGATCTTGGTGAATTATTACAGTAAAAATCAAGACATTTATTTAAGTTTCCTGAAACGTAAATGAAAACTTTTCTCTGATTTGCTGAAAGTTTTGGAAATAAATTTTTGGTTCCATCCAAATAAAAAAAATCTGTTATTTGCCCAGATGTACTAACAATATAAATAACTTGCACTGAGAAATATGGGGAAAACATACTTATTTTAGTAATTTTGAAAGTATGTTCACCCAGTGAGAGGCAATTTAACTTTTCCTGGCAGTAATGTGTGTCACTTGTTTTCAACAAAGCAGCATACTGAAATTTTGTTGTTTTTTTTTTTTTTTTTTAACCTTTCCCTCTAGAGACCTCAAACTGGACAATGTGATGCTTGATAAAGAAGGCCACATCAAAATAGCTGACTTTGGGATGTGCAAAGAGAACATGGTTGGAGAGAACAGAGCAAGTACTTTCTGTGGTACCCCAGACTACATAGCACCTGAGGTAAGCACAGAACCAGTCAAGTGCTTAGAAGAGCAAAGTTCTGATATTGACAATGGTAATGCGGAATTTGTTTAGCAAGCCTCCTTTGGCACTCACCAACATGTAATTATATTTCCTTTCACAGAATAATGGGAATGTCTTATTTTAAAAATATTTATTCCTAAATGCTAGTAATCCAATTAGAAAGAGATTAATCCAAATGCTGTCCTAAAAATACTGCAGAACTCTGAAGCATGCACTGGGGTTTTGAAATATCAATTCATTTTTTATATTAAATCTATCCAGCTAGTGAAGTTTTAAGCAGCCGTTATCCATTCTACCTTATTGCCCAATGAACACTGGTATAATTCCACCATGAATACTGTAGTTCTTCATGATTGTGAGGCACCTTGCCACTTACCTGCCCTTAGTGTGAGGAAGTCTTGTCTCTGTCTGCTGTGGATCAGCTCCCGAAAATCATTACCCTCTGGCAACACAAGCACTGCCTTCTAGGCCTCCCACTCTGTACAGGTAGCGACAGGCCCATGCCATCCACTGGGCTGTCAAAGTGTCCCTCAGGAATGCTCAGCCTCTGTTCCCCTGCACACTCACAGAACTTACATCTGCTCTTCCCAAAGGAATAGTACACACCAAGTTGTAAGATTCAACTCACAATCAACACTTTTCATGAGTGCTGTGGGTGAAGCAAACAACCATAGGTTTACTATCAAACAAAGGAGGTTCACATGATAGAAAATGAGAATACTAGAAAAATGGTTACATATAAAACAAAATCAATGCACTTTCTAGAGACTAAAACTTAATTACAAGGCATTCCCCTATTTCCTACAAGATCGTTTACCTCAAATCCTTTCCCCAGCATTTTCAAGCAGAGTGACTGAGACCCTGTCTCATAAGGACAAGCTTGCTAGCAGCTTGGCCACACAGATGGAAAGAATGAGGATGTACCTGTGTCCCATAGTTATACCACCAAAAGTTCATTGTCCTTTTTATAAAGTGCTAGTTCACGTCTTCCTGTATATTTCCTCTCTGAATATTTCACAATCCTTCCTCAGCACTGAGCTCAGAGTAAATGGAGGTCCATTATGAACCATATGATTCATAATTTACAGTGTAAGCAGACATTTTGTGCCTGAAAGAAAACCTGCTTTTTACCTGTGACCAGTTGCTAGTCATAGACCTTAAGAACATAAGTTTCAGTGTGTGTGTCTGAGCTCTTTGAGTCCATCACATTCTTCTGGTGATCCCTGCCAGTTGGAATCCAGAGGTTCTTGTGTTACACATACAGCGCTACCTGCATAATAATGCCCTTCAACTAAAATGTTAACTTGGTCAAAATTCAGAGCTGGTCTTTGCTGGCTCCTTCTCCCACATCATGAAACTGAAAATCAAACCAACTTGTAGGTTAAAAAAAACATTTTCATTTTGATTTTTGGCGCGGGGGGGCTTTGAAATTCAATGGGACTTGTGCTCTTAAAATCTCACCTGTACTATAGTCCAGAATGAGATCATTGAAATCCTACTTACAGCTTTGAGAGCTCCGTCACAGCAAACATCCATTTGTTAGTAAATTATTTTCTTTTATCACAATCAGTCTTGTTTTCTCCAGTCATATAGTTCCTCATCGTGCACAGGAGTGGCAGTGACTTACACGAGTGCAAGTGGGAAGAGAATTAAGTCCACTCTCTTCTAATGATTGAAAAACTAAGTTGTCAGGTGCCCAACAATATTTCTGCCTAGGAAGTCCATGTTACAAGTGAACAATACATTTACAAAACTGGACAAAAGTTTAGCTACTCAATTTCCATATCCAGCTAGCTACAATCTAAATTGTAGCCACTTAAGTAGGACATAAAGCTCCTTTTTCGGAGGTCATAATCATGTCAAAAACTGAATTAATTTTCTCTTCTGTGGCTTCTTGATTTGTGAAGATTTTGCTGTTTCAAAATGCCTCTCATTCTTTTTGCTGTAGTTGACATGCAGGTCTACATTGTGTATGAAAAGAAGCTATAAATCCCTAATCAGATAAATGGATTACTGGTAGAAAACTAAGTACTTATGACTTAGTATCCAAGCTGATTTAACCTTTTAAGATGCAGACTGTGATTTTTGGACATGATCAAAAAATTATTTTTAAGTCTTTGCGGGCCTAGTTAAGTGAGCCTCTGGAGGTAGCATTTCCTTATTAAAATTTGTGTTTCTCTCCCCTGCACGTCTTGTCATGGCAACAGATTCTTCAAGGCTTGAAGTACACATTTTCTGTGGATTGGTGGTCATTTGGAGTCTTGCTGTATGAGATGCTTATTGGACAATCTCCTTTCCATGGCGACGATGAGGATGAGTTGTTCGAGTCAATCCGAGTGGACACGCCTCACTACCCGCGGTGGATTACCAAGGAATCGAAGGGCCTACTAGAGAAGGTAGGTGTTGGCTGTGACACAGTTGGTAGATCCTTTACTGTTACATTTGTATTAAGGGAAGGGAAGCTGGCACTAACTTCACCAAATTGCACTTTCAGTAAAATATCTCCTCATTAATAAAAGTATTTCACTTCTGTGAAAGGTTTAAAATGGACTAGCCTTAGCCCTAAATCTGCTTTGGTTTCAGTTTAAGCCTGTATCTGTGCTATGTTAGAGGGGACAGGGAAACCCTTGAGGTATGTCTGATCTGCAGTCGTGGAGCATGCACTTCGGCCCAGGCTACCCCAGGAACAGTTAAACAGGGACTTAGATGGGTTTATACCGCCTATGTGGAAGCCCATGCTGCCACAGCTTCATTGCTTGAGTACCGGAGCTAGCTTGACTCAAGTTAGATAAGGTATGTCTACGTGAACTGCAATCACTCTGTGTGGTTGCTGCACAGACATGCTTCGTTTTCACTGTCCATGGACTACCTGTTCCTGTCAACGGTACATACAATTCACTTCCACTGTCTTTGTTAGTGCCCATGTACCCCCAGTACCAGCTAAAGCCCTGTGTTCCCTTTCCCACTGAGGAGGTGTAAGGATACAGAACTCAATCTTATACACACTTTATTTCAAAGCTCTTTGAAAGGGATCCAACAAAGAGACTAGGAATTACTGGGAACATCAAGGAGCATTCTTTCTTCAAAACAATCAACTGGACAGCACTAGAGAAGAGGGAGATAGAGCCTCCTTTCAAACCAAAAGTGGTATGTATCGTTCCAACATTTACTGTACTCTACATGGTGGTTTTGCACTGTTGTCACAGAGCTGGTTACCCCGATGATTCATATTGACTGTAAGAGCCAGAGCTGCTGCTGTCATTCTGAGTTTCCCAATTCTCATTCCTGAAACTAGAGACAGGTGGTGACATAAACAAAAACTGTTAGATAGTATGGCTATGAGGATGCCACTAGTAAAGATGCTTGTTGAAGAAACACGAAACCTTCAAGCTTTTTTTTTTTTAATAACAGATGGAAAGGAATGTGAACAGTTCATTAATTAAAGCTGAATGGGGGAAATGAACTACAGGTGGATATAAGGATTTTTCAGTGAAATAAATAGTTGGACCAGCTGTAGATTTTTCCATTGCAGAGCATCCTGTACTTACATGTTATCAAACATAGTGTGGGATTGCTCACATAATAAAAGATTATTAATTAATAATCTCATACTACCATTTGAGATGACACTTTAAGTATAAATAGTATTTTCTATTATAAAGAATCAATCATTACCACTGCCACTCATACCAAAACATCTGAACAATGACTGCATTTCTCAATATATGTTTAATCCTTCCTGATATACATGGATTAGGAATCTTCCATAGGCATACGTAAAGCACTTCATTTAGCACCATGTGGAACAGTAACCAAAACATGAGGCAATAGTCTATCTAATAGCAGTCTAGGAAATGCAAGTGTTCCACACCAGCTCAAATCAGTTTCCTTTTAATATCCAGGGGGAAGAAAGGATTTCTATTCTCCATCATAGGCACAGTTTAACTGTTAAGTTCTTTGGTGTCCATTTTATTGATTATGTTCCAGTAGTAATACCAAAGCTATCTACACACAAGTGTGTTGTAGCCCATATTAAGTTGGCTGGTACTCATGCTCAGCTGTAGCTTTTTCTTTGTTTGGTATTTACATGGCTCTTTCCCTCTATGTACACACCAGAAGGAGCTATCTAAGCCTAATTATTTGCCTTTAATTACTACTTAAATATCTCCTCCCCTATAGAGAGCCTCTAAGCCATGATGGAGTTCTGGCAATACCACTTTTAAAAAAGCACATCTCAGAACATGTCTAAACCTCTTAGTGATAATCATGGAATCTTTTGATTGATGGAGAATGAACAACTCAACAGATGCGTGTTCTGGTTTTCTCCATCATCTGCTAGCACAGTGTAAGATCGTTAGTTAAAACGGTAACTGATAGGCCAACAAGTATGACTAAAATGAACTGCCTTTTGCTGTTGAAATGCTGGATGTGTTTATCTACCTCAAAGTGAGCTTCCCATAAAGTAAATGTAGAAAGATTGACACTTTGAGCTTTCAGGAACATCTACAGATGTCTAACCTTTTCAAGCTTCTACAAAGCATTACTTAACATCCTTCTCACTAGTTTGGCTTGAGTTTTCATCAGTAAAAGAGTGTGATTTAATACTCTTCCAATGATTAGAACTACTGGGGTGATTACCGAAGCATATTTTCAGAGTTATGTTCTGGGGGGATTCAAGATCTTACAATACTTCATTTACTATATGTAACGTTGTGCTCACAGTTACAGGTTTTTAAACTTTTTCTCTTTGCTTTTCTGCACAGCTTCGCTAAAGAAGCCACTAACTATTTCCACCCTCTTTGTTTAACACAGAAATCAGCAAGTGACTACAACAACTTTGACCGAGAGTTTCTGAGTGAGAAGGCACGGTTATCTTACAGTGACAAAAACTTGATCGAATCTATGGATCAGTCTGCATTTGCAGGATTCTCTTTTATTAACCCTAAATTTGAACAGATCCTGGATAAATAGTCTCTGAACATTTGGGGTTAAATATTGTAAACAGAGGCTTCCAAACGCTAAGTGACATGTCTCTATACCTTTCCTTGAAAATAATATACGGTAGCATGAAAAATGTCTTACTGTTGATTAACTGGCAGTGGTTTTTTGCATGGTCAGGTTTAAGAAATGAAGAATCGTGTGCATTAATTGGCAAAATGTAAATTTTGTGTTTGTGTATATATATATATATGCTGTATATTTTGCTCTGGAAACAAGACTTTAGAAAACAGATTGTCTTTTTTTAAATATGGTTGAGGCTCTTTTATTCATCTTCAGTAAAATTATTTGAAATTATATTAAACTTTGTGATTTTAGCAATTAGTCATTTTGGAGGAAAAAGTGTATCTATTGTAAAAGGTAAACTGAGATTATAGAAACATTCCTGATTTAAAAAGCAAAGATTTTTTTTAAGGATACTCTACCCAACACTAGTTTCTCTTCGTGTCAGATGTTGGCTCATTACGAACTAATACTCTTAAAATATTGGATGGTGTCTTACAATAGTTTAAGAACTCATGTAACTGTGGGACCTCCAGAGTATTCTGTGCCAAACAATTTCATAGCACGGTTAAGTAACAAATGTGTTGTCTGTGGCTATTCTCTAACTTTAGCCTCAGTGTGTGTGTAGTTTTTGAAACATAAATTAGTTATATTCAGCAGTATTTAATCTCCTCCAACCAATATTACATCTCCTTTCTATCCTGCATCATTACAATAGTTACGAGATTAACTGCTACAACCTTCCACCTGCAGTGTAACTCAAAAGGATGGGTTACATTAGGAAAAAAGAAAGTAGTTCCCATTCATTATATGACATCTTTTTTCCATGTGCTAGGCTTCATTGGTTACTCTAAATATTTATCCTTGGCAAACATACACATCAGATGTTCTGGCCCAAGTATCTGGCAACAACCCACTTCCTAGAAGTAAATTTTTAGAGACTGAAGTACAAGTTTCCACTGCTATAAGTATAATATATTAAAGTGCATTTATTAATAGACATGAGCAATAAGATCACTGCCTCTTACAAAAAAAGCCCTGGTTCAGCTATTATATGGAATATTGGGTCCACTTACCTGGCCTTTCAGAGATGGAACATTTCCATTGAACTGCCAGCTGGTGATTTATATGGAATAGCAACCTATGTCCTTCAAATAGAACATCTGTGGCTCCATGTGTTTCAGCACAACTGATGTTAAAACAAAGCCATGCTTCCACTTAGGTTATAACCACATGTGAACTTTTCACAGTTCAATAACATCTGTACATGATGGGGGGGAAAAGAATTCACCTGGGTTAAACCATTTACAAAACTAGTTCACACAGGTCTACTTCCAAGTAAACAGAAAGTTGAATCATTTGGATCATAACCAACATTAATGATAGAGCAAGATATACACCACTTGCTCTACTACATAAAATAACTGGGCCCGTAGCATGCTATGGACCTTAACTAGTGGATAGATCAAATACTGAAGTGCTGCTGTCTAAGTTTATTGCATAAAAGAGGGCCCTGATTTGCTAACCGGTAAGAAAATTCCACAGCTATGTAACTGCTATTAGCCTAGCAAATAGTGCTTGCTACACAGCAAGAATAAAAACAGTTACCTATCAGATTGTCACAGAAGACAGCATACGCGTATGTGTGAGACACAACCATTAAGTGTAGGTGCTTCAGCATATTTATTAGCCTAATGTCCATTAAGTTTAGAAAATCATCTTCTGCACAGAAGCAATATAAATGTTAATTTCATAATCAAAACTGCTCATTAGTTCAACAATCAAATGTACCTAAGTGCACATAAATGGCTACAAGCCCCTATGCTGAGACCAAAAGGGAATCATTTCCTCTTTTGCATTTCTTTATCCAAGATGCACCAAAAAAATTGAGGGGGGTCCTCTAAGGATTTAGAACTATTGTTATTGAACATGAGAATATCCTATTGAAAACCTTCCTGAGGTATTGTGATAAACTACAGAACTATGCTAAGAAAAGTCCTGTTAGTTTCAGAAGAACTTTCTAGTGAGTCCAGTGCTTAAACATGGAATATTTGCCAGAAGGTGAGTATGGTTCATTTAACTACAATAAAACCTTTCTGCACTAGATTTGCCAGAGATAGCAAGATTTAATTTTGCAAATCCGTGAGTAAGCAATCACAAAATATAGTTTTGTTAATTGTAATACTTCACAGTATTTTACAGAACATATAGTGAAAGGATAGCAAAACCTGGAGTATGTCTACACTTGGAGCTGGAAGTGTAAATTCCAGCTCAAGGCGACATACCCGCACTAGTTCATGCTAAAAAAAAAAAAAAGTGTAGCCACAGCAGCAGCAGGGGCTAGCTGCCCCAAGTACATATGTAGCAGCTCAAACACGTATGTACTTGGTGCTGCTAGCCCCTCCTGCCGCTACTATGCTATTTTTGAGCCCACTAGCTTGGGTATGTCTCTTCAAGCTGGAATTTACAGTTTCAGCTCAAAGTGCAAATATACCTTCAGCCTCGGGCAGATGAAACCTCCGTAGCACTGTACTACTGAAACAGGAAGACTGCTCAGGCCTTTTAAGTGAGGCTCCACTGTGGACTCAATCATGTCATACATTCTTGGTTTTGTTTTTATAAAAGCAGTTCTACTTTATAAAGTTGGGACCTACAGCTGGAGCTTCAGTGTTCTCATAATAAATTCAGGTTAATATAGGCAGACCCAGATTGGCATTTTATTTCATATAGAAGGGTCTGCCTACACACTGGGGATTTGCACTAATATCAGCTGCATAAGTGCAAACCCTCAGTGTAGGAAGAACAAAAATAAATGTAAAGTGCCATTTGTGGTTTCAAGCAGAGGTGACAGAACCATGGCTGCTAACCAATGGCTGAAAAGGGGGCAAATCACCAGAACAGAGAAAGCTTAGGTATGTTTTACCTGGCTACATTCTTGTTCTTTATATTTGAGATTGGTGTGCCTATGGATGCTTCAGAATGGTAGAGATGCACGCTAACAAATACAGTTTCAAATCAGGCTCTCAACACAATGCAACATCCTTTGGGGATAGGCCTTCAAGAAGGGAAAATGTGTATCTGCTTTAACCAAGGAAAGAAGGTATTTTAAAATTTGTCCAAAGAAAATAGAATTCTAACTGGTTAGATTTACCCATGCTCCTCTTTCAAAATGACCCTGCTCTACAAAGCTCTCTTTTCTTGCACATCATTCTAGTTGGTAGGAGATGCTGAAATGACTTCCTGGGAGTGCCTGCCTCAGCCAGTTGGTGTCCACACATGCACATCAATGTAGCAGGAGGCTTAATGGACCAGTTCATGCAAGGGGAGCTAACATACCCTCCAACAAGTAACCAGACACTCATTGCAATCTTTATCTGCATCAGCACAATAAATAGTTCAGGTTTAAGTCATTATAGATATTTAATGTATTGCTCCTTAAGTGACAGTCTAATTCCCCACTGATAAATGGAAATGACTAAGGTGTTAGATCACTATCAGCATCAGCCAATAATTAAATACAGATATTTACAATCTTCATTACATACCTTCTTTCCTGTAATCACTGTGCATGTGGGCCCCCTTATGGAAGATAGTAGATTGCAGTTATTTTCTATCTGGTTCCCAAACTGGTCTGGAGAGATGACTGGTGTTCTTAGTTCCAGCTGCTGCTAAATGTGTCCATACAATTCACTGCAAAGAGGAGTCTCAAGGCCTTTTTAAAAAAGGCACTTGGAAATGAGTTACCTCTAATAAAGAATGTTACTACATTTGAGGAGAAGGGTATAGCAATTGCTGTGGTAGATAATATGCCACCAAGAGGGACTAAAGCTAGTAGCGATCAGTACTTTCCAAAGAGGAGGTGTGAATGGGAGAGGTGGTCACAACACAGTAAGCTGTGCTTCTCGATATGAACAAGTTTGAGAACCCCCAGTCTAGACAAATGACCACTGTTAAGTTTTGCCTTCTCATATACTGCAACAGAAATAGAAAAAACATCTCAATGCAATTTATACATGCATAATGGACTATTTAAATCCAAATGCTACAGCAGAGTAACATTTTACTTACTAATTTGCAGCTACTGGTACTGAAGACTATCTTTTTTAAAAAGAAACCAAAGTTGTCCTGTTTTAGAATGTCACAAATCCTAAACATTTAGAATGACAATACATAACAGTTAATTTTCATTGAAATTCACAAAGCCTCAATTTACAATCATAATTTCACATGACTTTTGACTTGCTCTTCTATTTTAAATCTGAACTATTGCTATTGCAGAAGATTTTTGCCAATCTGAGCAGTTCTCAGCTTGTCTCACATATTGTAGGTAGTATAATCAGTACCTCTCACCTCTTTTTGCAGCAGATGATGATGATGAAATGAACTTAACCTTTACTCTCACACCTCTCTCCACCTGAGATACTTTTCACAAAATGTATTTCACAGCCTTCCACAGTGGACAAATTCATAAAGTGTGTTGACCTGAGGAGATATTTACACAACTCTAAATGTTACTGTAGCATAACTGGTTTAAGGGGACAAGGAAAGAAACACATATCTTGAGTTTTAATGTTTGATCTTTATTACTTGGCTCAAAGATCACACGAGATTCATTTTGCCTAGAAGATTAAGCTGAAGGCCAGTCATGTCAGAAAGGTTAGTTTAATCTCATCCAATCATTGCAACATAAAACAAACATACTAGGCCATGCTTAGAAATTAACCCCTCTGGATGATGACTCACTTTTCCAAACCAGATGGGAATATGTATACCGCTTTTAGATAGTAAGGAGTAATTCTTGCAATATATTTCCAGAACTCTCAATTTTTACAGGTGAGATAGGGGTGATCATTTACTTATTTTTACATTCTGGTATTTTTTGTCTTTTACTAACTAAGATGCAGTCAATGACATTATTTGTAAATTAAAATAGAACTGACAGCTTCAGATTCTCCTTTTTATTTTCAAGTACTGACATACAATTTATTCACACTTGTGTACAATGATTTTTTACTATACAGTATATCCATCCTGCAAATGAGCAACCACTCTGATCACAGTATATTTAAAAGCAGTCTATAAAAATATCTACTATACATAAAACATTTAGCCATATAGAATTTTACAGCACCTTTGAAAGTTCTGAGATTAAAAACTCATATAGGGAAACATTTCCCTTTTATAACCATGCTTCCTTTGCTAGAACCAAGCTCAAAACTACAGTAGTCCAAACTCTGTCTTGGTAAACCTCTGCTTTTCAAAGCACATTAAGAAAATAATATTTGGGAATCTGCCTTGGATAACTATGGATAAAAGCTAGGCTTCCTCAATTTACCATCATTAAACATAAATAATCCCTACTGTAGATCGTGTGGCCCAGATCCAGAGGAAACAGGGCACAGTAGAGGATAGGGCTGTTCTTCTGAACTATGAACAAATAGGTGATCAGAAGGGAACCCACTATGTAGCATCTCTTCCCTCTCCAATATAAGCATCTTTAGGGTTTGTTTTGCTGTGCATCAATAAATGTCTTAGCAGTGCTTTGTGCTCTAACCTTAGACAATAACAATTAATACATCTAAATAAATATATTATTTACTTTTAAATGCATATTACTGGTTGCATGGATTACAGACAAAAAGCTTTTGATGCTAAGGTTCCAAGCAAGTGTTTTTGATATCCTATGCATTTGTTTTCTGAAATGAAATCTAGCTATATGGCTTACTTCCAGTACATTGACTATATTGTTAAGACTAGCTTAATAAAACAAATCACAACAGCAGCACATATTAGAGTCCCCTGCCCTGCATAAAACAAAAAACAATTTAGCCCCTGCCTGCAAGCTACTTGGACAGAACCCAGTTCTCTTCACTGAAATTCAACTAAACGTATTAACGGATAAATGCAAGAGTTGAATTAACGACCCAATAATACAAACATCAAAAAGATACTCCAATAACTAATGGCAGCTTTCTTCATTTCATTAACAATTAGGTATTGCTAACTAAATCCTATCATCCAGCAACACATGTACACTATATATATATATTGGCTTGGAACAAGGAAGGTAGTGAGTGGCATTGACATGCATAGAAAATTCTACCACTTTTTAGCATTGGACATAAATGCACTTGCAATTTCACAGAAAGTTAAAAAAGATTTTAAAAACAAAATACAGAGATGACATTTTAAAAAAAATCAATTTCCAAATTCACTCAAGGGTTTTTGTACTTATACAATTCTCCGGAGGCTAAAATCCTATTTTAACATTCTCCTCCTCTATTTACTTAATGCTCCCACATAGAAAACCTTATACTTTTAGGGTGAAATTCCCTCTATTAGAGCCCATTTAGGGTTTACATTGAAGTTTTACTGCATTAAAGTGATGCATTGGGTCTTCTGAGGGCCCACTGCATGGGAGTATATTTCACCCTGAATGTGGAAGATGTGTCCTCTCCTGGAAAGGCTGCTTAACCTGGATAGTACAGATATTCTGAAAGATATCTGTCATCTTACCCTTTATAATCTCTTTCTAGGGTAATTAGACTATTAACAAGCCAGCTATCTGTAGTTAAAACCATCCTTCCATAACAATCAACTGTATAATAGTGTACCCTCACCATGGTACAAAAATGCCATTTTGCATGGAGAAGATAAAGAAACTTACTGTGACAGCAAAGCCTCTCTCGCTGTCAATATAATATAATTTAATATATATAATCAAATATTTTTCTTGGCAAAGGGGAAAGCATCCCCATTTCAAAAGACACACATACACGGTGCTTTGCAACACCTGAACTATGCTCAAACATCGATAGGGGACGAAAAAAGAGTACTTGAGAAGCTTCCAGTATGAAGTGGTTTTGTATCAAATGGAGCCTCCAATGCATTAAATGCAGAATTTCACATTAAAAAAAAAAATACACACACACTAAAAAAAAGTCATGTAATTCTAGGCAGTCATTCACAGTAAAAATAAGAGGTACTCTTAGAAAAGCAATTACTGAAAAAAGTAAAAGTTCAGTTAAAACTTGACAGTAAGCCGAGAAGAGCAATTAACAATCTTGCATGATCCACAGGTGAAGAATAAAAACAGTTGAAAAACTGCATATTCACAGAAGAAAAATTAATAGCAACTTCACTGGGTTTCCCATAACTATTTCCAGTCTTGCACATTTCAACTTTCGGTATTAAGAGTCCTCCAGAATCGCGGGTTTTCCCACAAGTCATTGAATCACATTCTAAAAGCCTTACAGTCAGAGGGAGTGCGTGCATGTGACATTGCTTGACCTCCTTGGATGTCTTCTCCAGTCTCATGTACCTGAGCTATTTCCTTAGTGCTTCTGTAGCAGGCAGGGGATGTTGTCATGGTCCATGGCAGTTACAGATGATTAGGTACTGTCCTCAAGGCTTCCTCTCTCGAGCGATCCACACCTACATTCTGCAAGCCAAAGACAGAAAGAAGATTTAAGCAAAGTTTCTCCCTGCTTTGCAGTAGGTTTTTACTCAGTCTATGGCACATCACAAAGGGCAAAAGACAGACAGAATTTGGTTTTTTTACACAACACTTTGGACACATTTTCTCAGAAGACTTAATAAAATGAGACATAAGGCCCAGCCTACACCAGCCAGTATATAGAGTTCAAAAACCATGATTAAAACTTTATGCTAGCTATTAAGTTCTCTATAAAGCCAACTCTCTAATACCAGATCACAGACCTTCTTTGCTGCCAATAAAAAAGCATCCGTTAGGACATCTTTTAAAACACCATTACACCAGCTGTTAAAACACTCTCATGCTGTCCACTGAGCATGTGTCTTATTAAGTTTATCTTTAAAGATGTGGTTCCTTGTCCACACTGTGCACTATGTCAGTTTACCTGGACCTGCACTCCTGGTACGAGCATAACCTCAGATACAACTCCCAAGGAAAATGAGGTAGCACTATGCACTTAGCGATAACTGTCACACACCTCTGGGATTAGTTCCTGCTTGACTAAGATGGGGAAAATGGGTCAGGTCCCCGAGTTACTCACTTACTCATCCCCAAAATAGTAACTGTTCATATTTCAAGTTTTATTAGCTAGTAGCGGATTTTATATTAACTGAAATGGAGTGATTTCATTTTTGTTGGTTTCTGCAGTCTTAGAGAAAGTGTTTTTTAATTAACTATCTTCTCTGGTTTCACAAAACCAAGGTTACATTCAAGGTTATTTGCTGGATAAGCAAAATGTAAATAAAACTGAAGGGTCTATTCTCCCCTCCCCACAAGCATACAATTACTGTTAGGGCATTAGATACTATCATTCATATTATGGGGATATGAGCCACTGCGTGGCATTTAGATGTGATTTTAAAACCACTTTTTCTACCATCTGACTCCAATACTGTCCCCAAAGCTGTTTGGATAGCATGTGAAGTTTCTATACCACTCTAGTTTCACTCTGAAACCATATAAATTTTAACTGAGAAGTAACAAGTCTACAGAACTTGGGGAAGAAGATGGCAGAAAAGTTTTGCAAAGCGTTCTATAATGTAAAGCCCTTTCTTTCAAGAACTCATCCTGTTTAAAAGAAAGAGGAAACCCCAGCTGCAAAGACCAGTGATGCCACAGGAAAAACTCCCGCTGGCTTTCCATCAGGCCTGTTATCAATGGATGGGAAACATAGCAGCTATTGTTGACTTTGCCACAGACCATCTCCCAGTTCTGTGTTTTAACCATAAAGCCACTCTCCTACTATTAACATTATAAACTACCTTTACTGCACACTCTATCTGAATTTGCTTTTATTCCTGCACCTCAGATTTTCATGAATTGCACAAATTTCACCAGGAAAATAAACGATCTTTCTATGTAGTCTAAAAAGATATTTGAACTTCTTTATTTATTTTGTTTTGGTCTAAAGGGCAATGAGGGGGCAAAGCTATTGCAGTACAACTATTAAATAATAAGAGCTGGCACTTTTAGTGGGTTTATCAAGCTCCTCCTCTACAGCACACACCCAGTCAATGACTTGATTTTAAAAGAAAAATTAAAAAATGAGTTGAAAATTAATTTTGGGATGATTAGTTGCAAGCAACTCAGGTCTTTATTATACTTAATAGGATACTATCAAGTTACTGGAAAACAATTCATTTTCAAAAATACGTTTAAATGTGTTTCAGGGTTCTACACCTGACAATATGCCCAACAACCACAACTGCTAGTCAATTTTTGTGGTTTTAAACTCATATTTGCCTTTAAAAATATTCTTGTTGATCTGTAAAAACCTACATTAATAAGAAAATATACAGTGACTTATCCACAGAGGAAACAGCTAAACTGACTACACATAGAGTGCGGTCAAAAGCGCACACAGAAAAATAATTGAAAAACAGATACATCCGTTTTTTCCTCTACCCTATTTCAGCGACAGAAATCTAGCTCTTACTTGTGAAAATGGTATGTAGAAAAAAAGCCTGATTTTTTCTCAAGTTGAGGGCACCCCCACTTTTTCTTTTTTAAAACCTCTCTATTTTAATTCATTCCCTTTATTTCAAATCAGCATTTATAGCATTGGATAGACATGGAGAATATTTTCTCACACACTCTGAAGTGGCTAAGGTTTCTGAAAAGACTAGTGCCGGAGCCCTGATGACTTGTTGCAGGCTTTTTGACCTCCAGGCAGTGAATCTGTTCCTCTGCCCAGCAGAGAATCAAGAACAAGACCACCTTTCATTTCCATAAAATTGGGTAACAGTCCTGTTCCTGGAAGATGTTTCAGTAAGGAATACCATCTTAAAACTGAGGAAGACAATGTGTGAGGGTGTGGTCTGTTAGCTCACTGACTCTCCTTGCTGAAACAGTAAGCAAGCAGAACCTAAGAGTTTACAGTCTAATCAGAGATGTGCCTGTAGGCTCAAGGGACTGGTTCCAATAATGTTATTAAAACTTGGTTAAGACTCAAGACTAAGGCAACGTATCTTAGAGGAGATATGAGTCTCGTGAGAGAATTATGGAAACATCACTCTGTGGAAGTTAAGTTACTGGCAAGCCTGAAACCAAACCTTGAAACCCAACTAAGCCCATACGGAATCTCTCCAGAGGAAATTCAATAAGTCATTCTGAAGACACTGAAAGCTGAACTCTTAATGGGATCAGGGGGTTCCAGGAGTTGAAGCGAGCATTTATGATCTTTTCAGAGACTCCTTTTTATTGAGGCAATAATCTCTTGTGCAACAAGCCAGCAGAGGCCAAATTCTGGAGAGAAGAGTGACTGCCCTGTTTTTGAGAGACTACAAGGGATTTGGAGTCAACACCTGTCTATGACAGGTTTCAGAGTAACAGCCGTGTTAGTCTGTATTCGCAAAAAGAAAAGGAGTACTTGTGGCACCTTAGAGACTAACCAATTTATTTGAGCATAAACTTTCGTGAGCTACAGTATGCATCCGATGAAGTGAGCTGTAGCTCACGAAAGCTTATGCTCAGATAAATTGGTTAGTCTCTAAGGTGCCACAAGTACACCTGTCTATGGATATTTGGCCTTTAGCAAGCCAATCCTTGAATGGTCACAAATGAGCAATGATGATGGTATTTGTTCAATCTGTCCATATTTTTCAGAATAACTTGAGCAACACTTGGATCAAAATGACACATCCACCAGGCTCTTGGGACTAAGTTATTGAAGGATTGTCTGTGTGAGTTGCCTGAGAGCCCCCCAGTATTGGCTGCAATATCTTGATGGCTGGGCATTTGCTATTGATTCAAAGAGATGGTAGGCAAGAAGCCAAATTCCAGGAAATCCCAGGGAAAATAAGAGGAGATCAAGAAGTTGTGGGAGTAGACTAGGTGGAGGCCTAAGAGAAAAAAGAGGAAGACATCTCTATCAGAAAGAGTGCAATGAGGGAGAAAGGATTTGGGCAGGGAGAGGAAGGATGGCGTAGCTACACTGTCTGGTAATGAGAAGTTCTAAATCTTCTAGGGATTCATCTCGGCTACCTATGGCAACCGTATCTGTGAGAGTAGATGGAACCAGGATGGGAGCGAGCTTAATAGTCTTTTTACTGGCAGGAATTGTGCAACTATTGAGACTGCCAAGATGGGCTTATGCCTGTCTCCGTATATACTTGGTTTGCAAGAAAAACGAGTCTGGAAGGAATGAAGTAGGGAGGACAGTATTTTTCAGAAAGAAGCCAGACAAGGAGTTGCTACATACACTGAATGCAGACATGGCCAGTTTACCCCACACACAAAATAAAAATAAAAAAATACCAGACTAAATTTGTTAAAAGCATTCACATCCAAAACCCAAAAGGTAAAATAATACATAAAAATAAATGAAGAGTTCTTTTAAATCAGTGTACTATAGCAGCTTAGGCACTATAACTAGCTGATTTCCCTTGGAGCTCTGTACAATCAGCCCTGGGTTAAAAATCCATTCTGTCGTCTACTAGGGCTTTCTCTAATGCTACAATAACTGTAAACTGTTATTGAACCACTTACTCCATTGCCACATCCAGGCAGTTATACAAACTGAAAAAGTCCTCTTAGAACTACTTACTGATTCATACCTACACCTGCAGGATAGAAGTATTACAGGCATTAGACAGCAGAAGCAGCTTTAAGTTAACTTTGAATATATATTTACAATTGCATGGGATTCTCCTTAGTAATGGGCCACACTCTCTCTCATAGAATCATAGAATATCAGGGTTGGAAGGGACCTCAGGAGGTCATCTAGTCCAACCCCCTGCTCAAAGCAGGACCAATCCCCAACTAAATCATCTCTCTCATTTACTCACTATCTTGTTACTTTTCCACATCTCTGTTTTACATATCTAACTTCCCTGCAAACCTCTCAAGGATACCCATGGCAGCGACAGGAACAGAACCCAGGTCACTTGACTCCAAGTCTAATGTCCTATCCAGTGATACATGTTATCACCTGAAACTTCAAATTCTACACTAGGATTTTATCTGTACAATAGGTTATTTGCAGGAGCCAGCTAGCTATCACTTAATCTGTATCACTATCATATATAGGAGTTCATAATGGGGTACATGACCTCAACAGTAAACATCAAAAAAAGCAAATAGTTAATTTCACCAAAATGCAAAATTTCTGTAAAAAATGTACAAGCTGGAGAAATAGACCTATTAACTGCACAAACAATTTACACATCAAGGGATTTGTGATACTCTTTTAGATGAAAAGCAATTGCTTAGAAAACAGCCTATTTTCCAAGATTCGATGCTATGAAAACAAAGCGGCCCCTGTTACTCAGACACTTCTAATTTATGTTAATTTGGCCTCTATCACCAAAAAACAGCAAGGTCACGCTGCTACTCAAACTTTCAAATGAGCTACAGTCTCCTTTTGTACAGTGTGTAAAGGATTTTAGACACTGGCATGTTGCACTCTCTTGGTGAATGACTGCTTGACAATCAGTAGTAAACATGCCATCTTTCACACAAATGTTCTATTAATGCTTCGGGAGGTGTGTGCATCCATTTTGACCAGGACAACCTCCAGCCAACCTTTTTTTCTTTTTTTTAAAGTATAAATTAAAATCTAGGTACAAACTAATCTGAAATGGCCATTGCCCTTTGTATTGTAATGTACCCAAGGAAAGCTCTGACAAGATGTATGCACTATTGCCATGAAGACTCAAAGGTCACCCACATATGTGCTAGGAGCAGCATACTACTAAGAATAAGTGTGGCTGCTGCTTGCCAGACCATGAATAGGGAACTTTAAGATTCTGTGTTTCTATATTAATTCCTAAACAAAAGAAACCAAATGAAAATTGTTACTATGTGCACAGAGAACTCTGCCATCCACCCAATGCAGAAATATATTTTAAGAAAAACCACACACATGAAACTACTCATATACTTCTCCTCATTATGTTTGAAGTCTGGAATAAAATAAGCTTCAACTTGCTCGCCACCTCTCCAAATATAGATCATTAAAGAGTTTGGTAATCTAGCAGATCTACCACACTAGCACTATGGAACAGCAGAACTAAATTTTTTGCTAACTATGGAAATGTTATTTTCTGCTACATTTAACAGTCCAATCACTCCCAAGGTCAGGGAAACAAGTACTACTTGTGCCCAGCTTGTGCTTATCACACACAGTATGTTATGCATCGTAGCTTTCATACTTCATCTAAAGTCCAACAGTTACTGGACCTAAAAAAAATCAATTTGAAAAATAAAGCTGCAAGATCACAGGATTATAGAAATCTTTAAAAAAAAAAAGGTAAACAACAGCCAATTAAGGTTCAACAATTTATCCACAGTGAATTAGTATAATACAGTTTCACTTTGCCTGAACAATTTTAGACGTTATGTGCTGTACAATGATTTAAATATTATTTTTGTAATTGATTTCAAAGTGATTGGAATGATTTTTTTTTTTAAGATGTATTTTAAAGTAATGATGAAAACAGCACCACACATTTGATAGCTGATCTGGACACAGGTTCACTGGTGAGCAGGGACTGTTACAAGGGCTTCCTCAGGAGGTCTGGAAATGTCTACATTCTGCATAATAATAAAAATACAGAGGAGAATATTTATCATGCAGCAATAAGCAGCAGTAAAATATCAATCAGCTTCCTTCACAAGTACACAGCTGCACTTCAACAAAAGATTTTTCACTCAGAAAATTCAGTGAAGTAACAGCTTTTTAATGCATTAGTACATACAACAGTACAACTTATATAAAATAACTATCAATCCTACATAAATCTTATTGCTAACATTTCAGTTATTCACACGTAGAGGATTCCTATTATAGTCCCCAATCAGGAATACTCTTAAGCATGTGCTTAAATCTATTCCTACCCAGGAAAACCACTGAGCACATACTTGATTTCAATGGGAGTTGAGTGTGTAAACTGATTTCCCTGAATAGCAATACTTTCCTGAACTGGAGCCATACACTGCATTTCCATAGCATGATCTTCACTTTACTTGTAATATAGCTAGTTTAGAATACAAAAACTACCCCTGATGCGGTGAATTATGACAAAATCCCTCCAAGACTAAAATGGTAAGTTTGCAACCTATGGGTAGACATCTGATTATTTTGCAGAAGTTACACAGCATTGCCCATGTTCAATGCAGCATGCGTTCAAAGGGTAGACAGTTTAGCTGATAAGCTTGATGTTGGCTGCACCCATGCAGCTCAAGTTGGGGGCTTACAACAGTATCACCAAATTCAAACATAAAGTACCTGCTAACCTAGTACCCTCCCTACTGCTTTAAATAAAAACCAAGTGATGTGCATTCAGGTTCAGTTTGAAAGATCAATTCATTCTTCAAACCAAAGAAAATTCAATTCCAAAAATATTTTTTCCATTTAAAAAAAAAAAAAAAGCCTTTGGGCAGTTGGGTTACCTGTTTCTTTCTTTGTTCACCTCCCTGATTCTGTGTTAGGCGGAGCAAATTTCTCTTTTCTTTTTACGATAAAAACTGAATTAACTCAGCCTAAAATGAGTTTTTGCAATGAATAACCATCCTATCTCTAATTTATGAACTAAGATGTAGCAAAGGAAACAGATTTTACTGCCAGACAAAAGGCATTAAACTTGCTTTCTGAAATAAAATCCAAAACATCAGAGAGAGAACTCAAATGATTGTTGAAGTAGTTCCATAAGATTTATTATGGGAAAAAACAAAGATCACTCCTCCTTCATCCTACCCAGATAGAGACTGAAGTAATTACAAATCTGATGCTACTGTACATGAACAGTCAGATCTGCAGTCCAGATTCAGATAGATTATCTTTATTATAGAAAACATAGGAAAGTCAGTTATTCTACTCCTTTATACGTATTTTTGCAATGTAAAAATGACAGTCTTGAATTCTTCTTAGAGTACATAAAGTATTTTAAAACAGTTTTTTCAACATCTGCTATGCACTGTAGCATGCCTTATGTATTGATATGGAATTTATATCTAAGAGGCTCACACAGTACAATTATTAGGAAAGCAGTTTGTTTTATATTTTATTACATGTAATGGTAATTTTTTAAAATTAAATACTTTAGCTGTTCAGCTTTAATAAAGAGCTAATACATTTAATAAAATTAGATTTTACGTAGCAGTTACCATTTACACAGACAGCATAAAGGAAATATTGTATTCTCTAATACCACACTTTAATCCTGACCTAATCAACTTAGCCCTTCATCCTCCCTAGTTAGTTTAACTGTATATTATGAAGTTTACTCAGTATGGGTCTTTCAGAAGACATCTCAACTACAGGTCCCGCCTGTGACTCTCTATGGGTAATAAAATCCCCATGGGTCTTCCCTGAAAAAAACCTCAGGTTTACCCTGCTATCCTTTGCCAAACTTTTCCACTAGTCTCACTGCTGTACAGTTGTTGCCTGACTTCTGCCCTTCTCCCCAAACATGATTACATTTCAGCAGTACCAGATGTGTAGTTTGTGAAGCATTTCAGGTCAAAGGGTGCTAAGTAACAGCATTTGGTGCTCAGGTACACCTATTTATAACATTCAGAACTAATGCAGTGACTCAACAGGTTCTCTTCCCAAATAAACATTTTTAATAAGCTAACATCATAATGAATATTCCCAATAGCAATTTCCTGGAAATATGTGGCAAGCTGTAAGACACTGTGGCAAACTGAGGTTAACCAGCAGCTCTTCATCTGAACTGCATCAGACAGTCATTTGGATCATCACTGAAAAAAAGTCATGGCTTGAAAATAAGGATATTCACAAAGACGCATTTTGGCGGTAAACAACATGTTCAATTTGTCAGAATTGTTTAATATTCCACCTGATGGGTGAGGTGAAGTGTTTGCCAGAAAGCATCCCACTATTTACACTGTTCCTATTAAGTGGCTTTCAGCATAATATGCAAGCTGCGCCAAGAGGAATAGATTAAAATCTGGCAAAATGTAACACATGAAGGGAAAGAAGAAATGAAAGCGGTGAAGCATAAACATGGTAAAAAACATATATAATGAAAGCACTTGACAAGAATCGCTACTAAAGCCAATGTTTTGTCAACTCAGTGTAACCAAGACCATAAAACTTCTTACATACAAAAACTCGTATCTTCACACACACAAGGCCCTGATCACCACCACAAATCTCAACTTCTCACTATAATATAAATTGACTATACTGCACTAATGGATTCGCCTCAACTCTGCCCATATCATTCCTTGCAATGGTAGCCAATTTACTTCAAGGGAGACTTAAGGAGTAGACACAAAAGCTAGTAGCATAAGCACCATGCTTATCAAGTTTGGGTAAACTTTTATAATCCATCAATGGCAGAGCCTTTTGGGAGTAATACGGTCAACCCAAACTCATGTCACTACAGAATGCTATGGCACCACACAGCATCTCATACTCTGATACAGCAAGAATGCAATAAGTTACCACAAACCTGACTTCCTAACTAGGCTTACACATTACACACGTACAAGCCACTGGGGGGGTATACAGGTTGACCTTGACTAGCTGCATCCAAACTAAGAATTTTACACTGAGATATCTCAAGTTAGGTATCTCAGTGGAAAAACACCCCTATCTTCTGCAGTGAAAAAATGAAGTCTGAGTTGGCTGGGCTTGCTTTGAGGTGGTCAAGATGATAGATATAAAAACACCCATTTCTTCTCTGTGCTAGTGTTCCCACCGTTGGCTAGCATTGCTAAAAATTCTCAGCATAGACAAAGCCCTGTAATTGCAGTCAGCCTAAAGCAAGACAGGCTTCATTAATCCCTACTACCACCAGCTCTTGCACATTTTAGAAATGCATGGGGGACTATGCCAATTCCAAAGTGGAAAAAAAGCTCAATCAAAATTTTCCTCTAATGTTTAAAATACATTATCATGCACTTGTAAGTGAAATAGATACATGATAAGCTAGTTCATAACAGATTGAATAGCTTATACATTGCTTTGATCATTACTAAGTCTTTGGCATTTGTCTTTTCTAACATAAAAATATAAAAGGCATTGACTTAAAAGCATTATGTACACACAGTTGATATTTCTGAATGCAAGAGCCAGAGTTTACCTTTATGTCTGAAATGTAAAATTTATTTTCACAAACTTATCTAGCAAACAATACCCAGATGAGTAACGTACTGGTTACACAAAGTTGGTGTGCAAAGTTAAATATGCTCAGCAACTGGAGCAAATTAATTCTAAATGTGGGTAACAGACTTTTTTTTTATGATAATCATCTCAGAAAATGCAACGCATTAAGGTATTTGTATTGAATACTTGTCCTACCTCTGGTTTATCTCTGTGTGTGTTTACAGCTTCAATGTTCAGGAATATAGATTCCACCTTACAACCTGTTGACAAAAATTAACCCGATAAGCACTCAATGTTTCTAAAACTGTGTTGCCTTTTTAAAAAAGTTACAGTAAATATGTGATCTAACTTTAAAAGATTATTCCCTGTCCTTCCCTCCACCTCTTGGCTTTCACTTGGAATTCCTTTGCTAAGTTCTGATTGTCCTTGGCCTCACAATGAACCAACCCCAGTGGATTTAGTATTTATCCCAGTTTGGTGATTAATCCAGTTCTCATTCTCTTCAACCTCACATTCTTCTTATTACTTTTAACAAGACAGGGAAACTAAGTAATTCACTTTGTTCAAAAACCCTCAAAAATGATGCTAGGCATACACACAATCATAAAACTTCACATCCACTTCTGTTTTTTGGGATATTTTTAGCCTTAGCATCACACTGTAATGCAGAAGATAAATACTGACCTCAAACTTTTAATAACAGTGAATGTGACCGAATGCATGTATATGACAGATATTTAAAGGCCTACATTACTACGGCTGGCACAGGCAAGTCTATTAAATTATTATTACATTTACCTAACATTTTAACATTTATATAAATGGAAATCTAAAGCTAACCTCTGGGGAGAAGCCAATTTTTTTTTCCATTGGATGAGCCAGCAAGCTCAGAGAAAGTAGGAAAGCCATATTTGTCTCTCATGCTGGATTGGTTTTAACAGAAGCCTCCAGCAAAAATTGATCCATTTACAGACTAGCGACTATCCCGTGCATTAAAAATAAAATGATTGTTTGCAGACAGCAAAGCTGATATGGCCCAGAATGGAGTGAATTTACCCACCTGTCCTTATGTCGAAGACACAGAAGAAACTCACTAAATCACTTGCCACTAATCTGCACTCTCCGTAATTTGGTGGTCTGTCCTCACTCCTCAGCAATATTTAATAACCAAGGGCTGTAGTTCAGGTCTCATATTACTAAGACATCATTATTTTTATGAAATACACTACAAAATATCTATTAGTATGTGCTCTGAAACCTCACACAACATTAAAGCAAAGTACCATCTGTGATGCATTATTATATGTTTCTAATTAGTCTGTTCACTTACTAATTACAGTGAATCAGATAAGTTATAATGTATTCTTTCCCCAAATGCAAGTCAAGCAGAAATCCACTTTACTTCCAAAAACTAAAGCTACATCCACAGTCAGGATGGTACAAATTTGTACCATTCCTTAGAGGAGGATCTTTTTTTTACTAATATTGAGAAACCCATTTACAACTAGCAATGAGAGAAAAAACTGGGCCAGATGGCCATATCCTGCAGAAAAGCCCATTAAAAGGGGCTGCGGTGAAACTCTGTTCCTCAAGGGAGAATCTTATTAGTTTTTCCACTGGCATGCTCGTCCCCACACACAAGCAACAAAGGGTTCAAACCCCTGATATTTACTCCTGTGGGAATTCTGCCCCACTGTGCACATGCTGAATACATGATCCCTGCAGAAAATACATTCTGCTGGAGAGGTGCTGCAGTTACACATTATTCCCACCAAGAGCTGCTCTGGCACCCAAACAGAAGGCAACTGCTTCTGGGTGGGAGCAGCCCTGTGCTGATAGGGAGGAGAAAAGGCTGTGTTCCACACAGCGCCCTACTCCTGGGGCCAGGTGAGGAGGCACAGAACATGGAAGTGGATGGACAGAGCGGGGCACATGGGGCTGCTGACAGACTGGGGTTCAGAAGGGCTATTAGGGGGACAGACTGGGGCAGAGGCTGAATGGGAGGCAGAGGTACATGGAGATGGGAAAGGAGTGGTGGCTGAGTGAGGGTGCAAGGACACATGGAGATGGGGGAGATGGTGGCTGAGTGAGGGTGCAGGGCCATATGGAGATAGGGGGTGCAGGGACACATGCGGATGGGGCAGATGTGCATGATTGAATGAGAGAGGCTAGGAGTCAGCCAGGGTCTGCATAGGTGAGGCTCCCCAACAATCCCTCCCCACAAAGAACAAACTGTTCCATACTTCTCCCACCCACACCCAACAGCCCTCCAGGTTCACTCCCAGGCCTCTTTCCAGCAATTACTTCCCTCTCCCTTAGCCCCTCCATTGCTTCTGAGGGGTGCAGGAAATACATTTCTGTGTGGTAGTTTAAATGAATTATTATTTAAAGTTCTGTATCAATATAACTAGTAAGGAATCTATTTGTCAAAAAACATTTTCTGACATTTTTGTTGTCTGTATTGTTACAGACATACTTGTTGACAGGTATTTTTAAATAAATTACCAAAATAATTGAAACTGGTGTGATTATATTGTGCTCTGTTGACAAATAAAAAAATGCAGAATTTTAAAATATTGTGCACAGAATTTTTAATGGTTTGGCACAAAATCTCCTCAGGAGTAATATGTGCAGCTGTTGGGGAACTGTTCGATTCCAAAACTATTTGCACAGAGATTTCTGAACTGTCTGTCCCCCTTGCCATTAACTGAGAGATTCTCTCAGGGCCCCAGACCTCCTGCCTTGTCTCCTTAAGGAGGGTTCCAAAAGCACAGAGTTTTGTATATAAGTTAATATAGCATCAGATGGTTAACTTTTAAGCAGATGGCTCAGAGTAGGTGGTAGGGGAGTGTTAAGATAATAAGCATAGCGCATCTGTCCATCCCCACCAGTCACTAGGGATGAACACACTGCCAAGTAGGATTCTTGGGGAATGATCTGACACATAGCAAGTAATTATGGGAACATAGTACATACATAACATAGTACAACTACACTTGCAAGAAAGGGGCTAAGACAGTAAGTTCAAAGCACTAGGTAATGGCAACTTACTAGGGGACAAAGGTTTCCCAAACACATGAAACACACATGGGTATTACATATCTCATGCTTTATCATATCTTGTCTCATAGAATCCAAGTGACATATCAATATTAGATTCCCAGAAACATTAGCGAATGAAAATATTTATATATTTTAACTTCTGAAGACAAATTTCTTGAGGACAATTACAAATTTGCCAAATTTCATGGTTTCAGTTGGTGAAAATACTAAAAAATAGGTTATGCTGCACCTATCAATCTCACAAATACAAAAATTCCTCTTCATAAGCACAGCCTTCCTCCTATTTTAGTCAGTAGGAGCTGAAGTGGGGTCTCACTGTTGATTCTGTTTTCATATCTGGTATCTTAAAATACTGTTAATAACATTCAGGTCCAATGTCCAAATACAGACTACAAAGTACCCAAAATCACTTAACAGTTCAGTACAATTTCTATATGAAACACTAGAATAGTTTGGGACTGGTAACTTGTACAAGATGCCTTCCTTCTCCGTTAAGATATTTTTAAATACCAGAACTCCCAGCACATCTGCCTTGCAACTTGTTATAAATGATTTTGGACACCAGGTGTCACTAAACTGAAGGTTTCAGAGTAACAGCCGTGTTAGTCTGTATTCGCAAAAAGAAAAGGAGTACTTGTGGCACCTTAGAGACTAACCAATTTATTTGAGCATAAACTTTCGTGAGCTACAGCTCACTTGTAGCTCACGAAAGCTTATGCTCAAATAAATTGGTTAGTCTCTAAGGTGCCACAAGTACTCCTTTTCTTTTTACTAAAGTGAAGTGTTCTCTTAGCTTGTTTAAAAAGCAAGAATATTTTAGATCATTGTTATGAAGTCTGCAAAATCTCTTTTTTTTTTTCAGATATGAATTCCCCTAGTTTTTAAACAGCTATTTCCTTAATCTTACTTAGACCTGAACAAAAGCTAATTTGGATTTGTTTTTGTTTAAATTGGTATAAACACAATTTATATATATATATATTGTTTAGCCTTTGCCATTTGAATTCCATTGTGTAGCTAAATTGGCAAATGATTTTTTGGTAACTCGTTCCCAGATAAATCATGAGAAATTTCTCTCCATCTACAATTAACCTTCTGAACAGTGATTAGCCATCACAGTGTACAATTAAACAATTATTCTAAGGACAATGTAATGAAGCACATTAAAATAAGACATGCTGAATTAGGGTTGAGATAAACTTCAGAATCTAAGTAGTGATGAGTTTCTGAAAAGCCACTCTAATTAGAAATTATTGAATTTTATTTCTTGTATTCTGCAGACTTCTGGTAAATCTAAGAGTTTACATTTGCTGAAATACAATCTAACAGTAATAATTGTTAATGAAGAGTTTTACAGAAAGTGGGGACACAGCCAGGAAAAAAGAAAAAAAAATATTTTTCTTTAATAGGAAGGACCACAAATAAATATCTCAGAAAAAAACAAACAACCAGCAGACTCTTTGGGGGTAAAAGTTTGACAATTACCAAACTCCCATTTTATAGGCAACCTTCAGAATTTCACTTGCTTATTTTTAATTAGCAGTGGTATTAAATCAGTGCCCAGAGGACGCAACCAGCATTGGAGTCCCCTAGAGCTGTGTAGAACTGATCAATGAAATTGTTTTTAATTGTTCACTTTATTAATATAACTTCATAAGCAAAGTTTTATGAATGAAACAACATTCATTCATAAAACCAGTTACCACAATAACTGGCTAATTGAGTTTCACTTTCAATCCAATTGCTGCTTAACTCGCTGAAACTTACATTGTTTCAACATTGTAACTTCTGTTCACTGCTTGCCATTCCTTACACTTGTCCATACTGTAACTCAAACTCCATTTTAACTTGTCCCAAACTCCATTTTAAAATGCTCACTTCATTTTGTAAAAGCTTGCTGCAACCTTCATTTTTGCAAAACCCTGCTGTAATCTTATTAGTTTAGATGTGTGAATGAGGTATATATGGAGGATGGAATCAACCTCCAGCCCCAGCCTGTCCTGACGAAATAAAGTGTAAACACCCAACGGCTGAAGATGCAGACAACAGATCTGACAAAGGAAGAGGAGTCCACCCTCAAAAGAAAAAAACAAAAGTACAATTAAAGAAACATCAAAGTCAGGTTCTCAGATGAAAATCATGTCTGCAATTGACAGGTGATCAATCACACCGAACACAGAGGCAGCGTGACACAGCAAGACCTATAGACTCTGGATTCAAACTAAAGCCTACAAAAAGGATGGGGGAGATGGAAGACTTTGAAGGGTAACATTCTGCTGCCAACATGGAAGGGCATCGGTGCATGCCCAACAGATACCCAGCTCTTCCTTGTGCCCGGCTTTCCTGGCCAGTTAGCCACCACAAGCTACGAACCCAAGCCACGAACTCAAGCTACATTCAGGACTGGTAACTATACAGCAGCTGCAGAACCTCTGTGTGTGTGTATGAACGAACGTGTGAATGAATGTGAAACTGATTGAAATGTTATAGCTATAACTGACTGCCTACTATGATTCTTTTTGTATTCACAATAAACGTGACATTTTGTCTTATCCCCTCTAATAAGATCCTGCTGGTTTTCATTTTATTGGTATAACAGCTGGCACAGTACAAACATAGTCAAGGTGTGCTTGTTGGTGAAATATCATCTGGACTAAATTAATGAATACACAAGAAAGTGTCCACCTACACACACTAATTGGTATTTTCATATCTCCGTTATTATACACTTTTCTGCTGTAATCAAAACCCACAAATACATATATGCACACTCCCATTAATTTGGAAGGGAGTTATATATGCATATGTAAGGGCAGAATTTGGCCTTCAGCATTTATACATTTAACTATTTATTTTTCCAGTAAAGGAAATTTGTAAAGATGTTTTATGAAAAAGTATTTTGACTAAATAATTTTATTGATATTGGGAAAGAAAATTAAATAAGGACTTCTACCTAAACTTATACTGGAAAGGACTTCACTTTATGTATCTTTACTTTAATAAAATCAAGGGTGGAATTTGATAATAGCATGTTTACAAAAAAAAAAGTGTTTTAACTTACCATAAGCCACTGGGGTTAGCTTTAAGACACTATGGAGTGGGCACTTGAGATAAGGCAGTTGTTCTGAGAAATTGAAAAACAAAAATACATATGAAACACTGGGAACAAGAAAATTCACTGAGCTGTAGTGTTTGTTATTTTAAAACTATTTAAAAAGCTTTTCTTCCTAAGTGACACTGGAGACCTGTTTTTTGGTGGGGCAGAAAAACATTTGTGTATTCAAAGACAGAAATTGTTAAATATAAATTACACACCAGGCATCCAGAAATATAGGTAGGTCATCCATGAAAAAAAATTCCACTTGCCCATTCACCCAGGGGAAGTAACCTTTGATGGGCAAGTGAATTATCACGTTAGAATTTGCTATGACATTAACATGGCATCAAGGGAAGGGTGAGCTTTGTGCCTGGGCTGCATAAGTTGCTAAGACCATTTGCAAGGCTAAGGTGGACCCATTGTATTAAAACATCAATATTTATTAAGGGCATATACCTGCAGTCTTGTCCAGAAAGTAAGCAAGCAGACAGCGCATAACTGCTTGGTGACATATAACAAGCACATTTTCCTGCCTTTCCAGCTCCATAATTACGGGCTCTAATCTCTGAACAAGATCTTCATATGACTGGAAAACAAAAGCATATAGAGCAGTCAGAGGCTTACTTAGGCAGGAATTACTGCACAGTCAGAAGAAACAACTAATGCTAGTTGTCTTATAAACATTTTATTAAGACAGGATATTGACCAGAAAGGAGGCCTACATCTATAAAGTGCACTCTGCGAAAGAAAAATAAAAAAGCTTACAATTTTTTACGCTGTAGAGGAAGTGGTTTACTCATTAGCCATTATCTCTGGAGCCAAATTATCCCTCAACCCTCTCAAATATAGAATTTTACCATTTATCTTAATATTCCCTCGATTTGCATGAACGTCTATACTTTGATGTACTCTTACTCATACTTTTTTTGGTTAGTTTGTTTTTTAAATTCAGTTTCCCATTCATGGGTTATCCTGTGCTGGTAATTTATGGCCTGATCCTTCCAATGGGAAAGTACCACACCTTTCATTATTAATTTGGTTCCTAAGTTCTCTTCCATCTTAAATTTTTTTACTCCAATTCAGAAAAGCATCTTTCTTCAGGAAAGCATTTAAGCATGCAACTTGAAGTCAATGCAACTTTAGCATGCATTCAAAGTGGTTAAATGCTGTATTAACTGAAGCACACACTAAGGAAGATGAACAAAAGTCAAGGGTGTTTTTGTTTCTTTATTATTTTCCAAGTTTCTGGATTATGCCAGCTCAATAAAACTAAAAATTAAAAATTAAAAAACCCTAAGCTTTGCCTCATCTTAGGCAATCTCTACACTAGCACTTTTGTCGGGAAATCTTTTGTTGGTCGGGGTGTGAAAACACACACACACACACACCCCAGGCCCTGACCAACATAAGTTTCAGTGACAGAAGCGCCGACACAGCTACGACTGCTTATTTTGGGTGGTTTAATTATCGTCAGCACAGAGCAGCTACACGGGAGATCTTACTGTGATGCAGCTGCAGCGGTATAGCTTGTGCTACTGTTAAGGTCTCTAGTGTAGACATAGCATAGTCAGTTAACACCATAACCCTTCCTGTTTGGGTCATCTTATCCACAACTATTTTACTTCCACAAGAAGATCATGAGGGTGATAACATTTAGGTAGCTGCACTATATTGGCCTTTAAATAAATAAATAAAAAGTTTAGAGTCTGACCTAGATACAAAAGTGCCCATGCCTAGATGACTATTTAAACAAAAACATATACCTTTTAACCTGTAAGTTACCAGTGAGTAGTGACTAAAGCTTGTTTTCATCTGATGTCCACTTGTTGATCTTCTACCCATATTACACACAAAAATAAATAATAATAAAAACAATTAAAATAGTAAATTTACCATTAAAATAACTCCCTCTCTACTAAGACAATCAAAGAGCCTGGGTACTGTACAGCAAAGGAGACAACTCTCAAAGAATAGCGTTTTAGATTAATTTCTAAAAAACCTCCAATTTCACAGAGAATGACAGCCCTAATTGCGATTGTTGATTTGAACACTCTATAGAAAAGATAACATTCTCTATCAAACTCTATACACCTTTTTCACAGAAGCTACCCTGTCACCTCTAAAAGGCAGTCTCTCAAGTTGACTGTTACAAGCACACTGACAAGACACTATAAGGAAACTTTGATTGCCACCACCCATTCTGTACCTGGTACTTTCTCAAGCAATGAATTCACACACATAGATATCTTTAATAGTTCTTGTGTGTATGATAAAGCTAAAATATAAATGACATGAACGGTCTACCACTTTATATATTCTGATTTTGACAACAGTAATACTGAATATATTCCAACCTGGTAATATTGAATGACTCAGCTTTGCTGTTATCACCAACAAATACATTTATTTTGAGAAATTAACAAAATAGATTAATCACTAAGAGCAATGAGACAGTTTGAAATGTTTGTTAATCTTTCAGAGGAAGCACTGATGTAAAAAACCAACAGTCCTTGTTTGAGTAGATTAAAAACTTTTCAGTTCTGTGACTGTGTCATTACTAAATGGATTACTCACATCTAGAAGAAAACACTTTATCACAAACCTATTCTGGGCATGATGATCACTCAGACTATTGATGGAAGAGAGCATCAAAGCTTCATTTATGTACCAATGAAGTCCACTGCACTCTTCACAAATGTCAGAACAGGTGTTCTATTTGCTGCCATGAATCCTAATCTTTAGCATACAAAGACAGACCATATGACTATCCATTAATTGCCTCAGTTTAATTATATTAGTCTCCTTATAAAACTGCTAGCAGGTTCATTTTTGTTTCTGAAGTGCAAAACTTTTGCTAGATTACAAGGGAAGCCAATGTGTCTACAGATTTATATAATATTGAACCAAAAATGCATGTTTTATGTGACATTTACCACACACAAAGATGACAACTGTAAATAGTCTTGACAGCATATACCTGCATCTCTAATAATAATAAAACCTGCTCAGTCACCTTGTGAAACAACCAGACTATCAATATAAAAATAATGGTAACATACAAAAATCCTTCCAGGCATATTTCCAAATATGGTATTTATTTTAAAACCAAAAAAAACCATAAATCTTCACAAAGGGTGTATTCAACTAAAAGGTTTTGGCTAAATAAGATCTACAAGCTCCTATAGTCCTTCCACTGGCAAGGAAAACAACGTATTACTCAATTTTCTTCAAGATACCTAGCATCTTAAGAAAACATGATGCTCTCAACTTAAAAAAAAAAAAAAAGAAAGAAAGAAAAAAGAAAAAAAACAGCAGCATACCTCCCCCTTAGGGTATCTGTATCTGTATTTGTCTTGGTCTCTCAAGGCAAATTCAAGAGGATAGTTTTCCTGAATTTCTTCATATGTCATTTCTTCACAGACTCCCTAAGGGTAACAAAAACAAGTGAGCTGTAGCTCACGAAAGCTTATGCTTAAATAAATTGGTTAGTCTCTAAGGTCCCATTAGTACTCCTTTTCTTTTTACAATATGCATGAGCCTCATCAGGCCCATGGGCACAATAGTAGACCTTTATCTCCCATACCCACAGTGACAGACTTGGAGCTTCTGTGTAATAATTTAGTAATCCTGTAGGTGACCTAGTCATTGACATAGACTGTGTCAATTTCACAGTCATACTGTGGTAGAAGAAAATTTATTATCCACATATATTGCTATTATTCAATGCAGGATGTCCTCAGAATGACGACAGTAACCCCCAGATAAGAACATCCCAGCACACACTTGACAGACAACGGGGAAAGCTACTAGTTTCAAAGATCCTACACGGGGTCTCCAAAGAAGCTTCAAAACTTGTAAGTATAAGCGCCGTACAACTGTAAACAAGTGACAAGTGCCAAATATTAACAATTTTTTTCTCTCTCATAAGAACACACTTGAAGTTTTGGACCTAGAATTATACCGAGTGTCCTTTTTATCAGCTAGGTGCAACACACAACTTGATGGCATTTCTCTGCTTGCCTACAATGCAATAACCTTTGAATGTTGTGTATGATCCACTGCAAAATTTCAGGGAACATTCTAGATATCAATGGGCAGAATGCGATTGATTTTGCGAAAAGCCAGAAAACCTGATGGGTGAAATGAGGGAACATGCAGAGCTACTAGCTTCAACCAAATCTGCAATTGTCTACATATCAAAGAACTGGTTGATAGCAGCCATTAACACCTTTAACCTAACAATACTCTCCCTTCCCCATCTCAGCTCTGCTCATAGCCCCAATGGAGTTTTAAATGCAGACACTTAGTTGAAATGACTTATCTTCCAGAAAGGGGAAGGGGAGGAAGACTTAAGAATGGTGAGGAGGAAGAAGGGATTTGAGTGGGGTGGAAGAGAGGAAAGAACACCACAGAGCCCTTAGGAGCAGAGAGGGAGCTTGTGAGGGTGACGAAGGTACACATGCTCAGGCTACAGAAGAAATGAAATGTGTGACTGTTATGGGGTGCTCACAAAACCCCGCTGGGTTCAGCCCCCTAGCCCCGTTCCCCAATGAGTCAGGACCTCTTCAAGCTGGTGCAACATCCATGCTCTTTAATCCTGTGTCACCACCACCAAGCTCCAACTATTTACAGGTTATGTACAGGTTTGGCCTAGCACAGGCCTCAGTGGCAACAGAGTAGTAGGCTCCTGGCTCCTCCTGAGCCTACTCTCCCCTCCTGCTCTCTGCCCCCTCCCCTCCAATTCACTTCCCCCCTAGCTATTAGCCCCTGCTAATGAGGCTGGCAGCTGTGGCCAGTTTACTTGCCAGTCGTAGCTAGTGGCCCAGCCACAGTGGATTTGATTTAAATCACTAGTCAGGAAGACTTGATTTAATCATGGATTTCTACATAAAAGTGCATTCTTGTTGGTTGTTATAACCTTAAGACATATTCTTCACAACTCAGAGATAGATGAGACCCAAACTGGGTCTCTTTTACGGCCTGCTGCCATTATAGGTTTTCCCTTCTAGTGAGAGAATGGTATGGTAGATCTCAAATCAATGAAGGCTACACACTCAGAAAGACCTCAAGACTTCTGGAATATGCTGCTCAAACAGTTTCACTTTTGTTTCTACTGCCTGTCCCCCTCCCTTCTCACATTTATCTCTAGACTTCTTCTCTATTCCTCCCCCAACCATCTTCTTATTCATTGAACCTTTTGAAACTTTGCACTTTTAGAGAGAGGTAAGGGACTGATTCTATGTACACAAATTTGTAGAGGGACAATAGGGTTGAGGTCTGTTATTTCTTACCTCTATACATTATTTATTATTTATTTATTTTAAAACATTTTTGCTATTAACAAGCATGCTATCTCTGGAGACACAAATCCACAGTTTGAGAACTGCAAAACTAAGCATCTCTGATGGTATCTTCTAGACTGAGCACTGAGTCCCATTGGGTAGGCAGAAAGATTAACCTAAATAATCTATACAGAAGCCCCTGGAACCTCATAAAATTGTGTCCCTAATCCATGAACTATTGGAACTCATTTACAAAACTTTTTTTAATCATTACATGAATATAATTGTCTCATACTATAGAATTAGAATTTATAATCCCTATTCCATGATGAGATATCTTTGAGCTATAATATGTCTTAATTAAAACGATCTTTAGATAGGTTTTTTCCTCAAAAAGTATTTTATCAAAAAAATCCAATTTAAATTTAAAAAATCCAATTTTTTTTATTTTTTTTTAAAAAATCATTGATTTTTATCCACCCTGGGCCCAGCACCAACCCACTTCCCCTGACTGGGGCTGAAGTGGCAGGAGCTGATTAGGGCTTCCCATGCAGCGCCCTGCCATAGTGACACTTTAAGTTGCATATCGTTTAACCAAGACCAAGTCTAAATTCATTAGGGCACCATTTACTAAAACATGTAACACTGTCAATGAGGAAAGGCCATAAACCTTCTGATCTCCAGAACCATAATACTAATCACCTTCTAATCCACACAAGCCCTATTACTGCACAATAAAATGCTCACCATCCCCCATCCGAAACAGAATCACTTTCTTGAATAGTTACAAAAAAGGGAACCCAGGAGAACTTACTGCATCTATTTCATTCAAAACCTTCCACTGTTCATAAGGCACTCCCAAAGCCTCTGCAGTCTGAATTGTCCTTTTCATCTGACTGGTCCAAACTTTCAGATCCTTGATGTTTTGCTCATTAATGAACTGCGCCAAGCTCTTGGCAAACTGAAAAAGACATTAGAGATTGGATGAGGGATCAGTGCTAATATACTGTGGTTGAGTTGGAATCCAATCGGTTCTTGTCCCTCACTGCAAGTTCATTATGTTCCTTTAAAAAGGATCTTTAGACTTTTCCTAAGAATATGACAGTTCCTGTTCAGCAACAAAAAGATAATACAAAGATGATGACAATCCTCTCTGGTACCCCACTCCAGCCCCAAAACACCTTCCTCTTCCATCCTCACCTTACAAAGATTCACAGGTGCCCACTAACTAAGGAGCGCCACAAGTTTAAAAATCAAAACCCAACTTAAAATAAGGACTCCTTGAAAAGTGCTTTGAGCTCAAGGTTAAACACAAGTGTATCAGAGAAGAATTAAAAGAGAAGCCATATATAAAGAGCTAACAGCAAACTACAACGCAATTTGCCCACTAAACCTCTTACCCACTTGCATGACATTACAGTCAAGGTAAAAGAAATATTTATGTTTGTTATAAGGAAAAGACAGAGGAAGAAAGGAAGCTGTAAGAGATGGTGTCATAAACATACAGCTAAGGGTAGCATAAAATCTCTCCTTTACCTGTAAAGGGTTAAGAAGCTCAGATAATCTGGTTGGCACTTGATCAAAAGGTCCAATAAGGGGAGAAGATACTTTCAAACCTGTGGTGGAAGGTTTTTGTTTTGGGCTTTTGTGTTCTCTCCGGAGACAAAGAGAGACCAAGCAAGTAATCCAGCTCCTACTGGATAATACATCTAAACTTACAGAAATAGTAAGTAATAGCAAGGAAATGCATTAGAGTATCTTTTGTTTTAGCTTGTGAATTTTCCCTGTGCTAAGCGGGAGGTTTATCCCTGGTTTTTGTAACTTTGAAGTTTTGCCTAGAGGGGAATCTTCTGTGTTTTAAATCTTATTACCCTGTAAAATTACCTTCCATCCTGATTTTACAGAGGTGCTTCTTTACTTTTTTTTCTTTATAATAAAGTTCTGTTTTTTAAGAATCTGATTGGTTTTTAGTGTCCTAAAAACCCAAGGATCTGGTCTGTGCTCACCTGGTTTACCTATTTGGTTGGTAGATTATTCTCAAGCCTCCCCAGGAAAGGGGGTGAAGGGGCTTCGGGGGACATTTTAGGGAAACAGGAACTCCAAGTGGTCTTTTTCCTGAATCTTTGTCTAACTCACTTGGTGGTGGCAGCAGTACCCATCCAAGGACAAGGAAGGATTTGTGCCTTGGGGAAGTTTTTAACCTAAGCTGGCAGAAATAAGCTTAGGGGGTCTTTCACGCGGGTCCCCACATCTGTACCCCAGAATTCAGAGTGGGGAGGGAACTCTGACAGATGGCCAACAATATAAGAACACCCATATTGGGTCAGACTAATGGTCCATTTAACCCAGTATCCTGTCTCTGACAGTGGACAGTGCCAGATACATTTAGAGGGAATGAATAGAACAGGGCAATTTCAAGTAATCCATCCTGTCATCCAGTCCCAGCTTCTGGAATTTGGAGGTTTAGGGACATCTGGAGCACGGGGTGACAACAGCCATTGATGGACCAATCCTCCATGAACAACGTCAACACCACCCACACAAGGCAACCATTTGTTTGAAGACACTTAATAAAAATGATCTTACCTCTTTCCCCCTAAAGGACAGCCCAGTGTCTCCTCCTATCCTCCCTTTCAGATTCAGCTCACTTTCTCCATGTCGACAGAGGTAGATCGAGCGAGGAGTTACATGGATATTCATGAGGTAGTAGACGATCCGGCTTTGAATATGGTCCATTACTCTATTCACAAGGTAACTCCTTCCAACATCCATGATTTTAATATAGGAAAGATCCCTTTCATGGTAAACAAATGAGTCATAAATAATCATTTGGTTTCTTTTCTCCTCTAACTTATACCAAGGTCCACCAACAAACATCACCACTCAAAAACAAAAAGGCAACTGCCAAAGAGACCACAAATTGAAAAAATGTTCAGATATATGAAAATATATAATATCAGTTCATAAGGGCTAATTTTCATTATAAATCCTCAGCCTTGATGCATGGCAGTGAAGTATTGTAAACGGAGATGCAATGAACTCATGCAAACAATTAATTTTACCCTCACACGGAAAGCTCTTCTCACTCTCATGTCACTCCATTCTGTACCACTTCACTTGTGCACTCCCCCCAGCTAGATCCTGCCTCAAAGGCACAGCCCTTCATTGAAAGGAAGATTCAGGAGCAGTCTCAGGAGAAATTCTGACTTGCTCACGTAAGCCTGACACCATTCTGTAAATTGCAGCTATTGCTCCCCACAGCTAATAGATGTCTGGTGGTACAGAAAGGGATTGAAGTCATGGTCACATCCACATGCCTCACTGACCCCTTCTAAAAAGGCTAAGGTCACCAGAAGAGATAGTAAATCCAGCCACCCTGTGGATGTCTCCTTGGCCAACCCCACTCCCACCCAAGCTCTACCCACTCACATTGGGTAAGGTGCAATCTGGCTAATATTGTCTATTTGTTTTCCTCTCCACCCCCATTTCCACCAACTTATATAGCTGAGCTAATAATTTTGAGCAACATTCCACTTAGCGAAAAAGTGTGTCAAGATTGGTGAGCCTAAAATTAGCCTTGTTGTGTTTTCCACATTCAGTTGAGAAACCACATGATAAAAAAAAAACAAGACGACCTATTATTAAATGCAGTAAGGGACAACCATCATCACTTAATCTCTGAAAGCATTCACTGATGTTAATCATTACTGATCTGCACAGGCACAAATATCATGGCTCTTAAAGACATGATATGCACAGATAGATCTGACAGAAGCAGCTTGTCACTGCTCACGGTCAATTACACTAAAATGATTTTTCAGCATGCCAACAGCCTCAGAACAAACTGAGAAATGTACCCAGAGGATAAGTACAGCATAAAACCCTAGGAAGACAGACTGAGTGCTGGTGCTGGGATGTACCATGACAAAGGAAGAGTTATTCCCACAGTTTCCAGCCTCTACCTTAATCTCAAAGTGTGTTAAATGTGAATGGCAAGTGCACATCATTTAAAACATTGACCAAATGATTCTGGAGGTCAAATTTACTAAGGCTGAGGCATTCAAAATTGCCACAGGGATTTAGGAGTCAATGTGACTTGTGCTCTTAAATCACTTAGGCCTTGTCTACCTAGAGGAAATGGACCAGCAAAGATATTCCAGAATAACAATTCCACTATAGCTATCCTGGAATAATATAGCTATTCAGGAATAATTCCCCCACATGAACAATATTCTGAAATAAAAGTGACTTTATTCTGATTATAGCAAATTGTGAGTGGAGTAATTATTCTGGAATAAAGCACAGGGACAGCTATGGTGGAATAGTTATGCCAGTCAATTTCCCCATGTAGGCAAGCTGTTAGGGCCTTTGAAAATCTCTCTCTAAATTGCCAACAGATTGAGATAGTAAAAAAAAAATGGTGACATATTTCCATGACAATGAGATTGAGTACACATTCTCTAATGTAATGTCATGAAATAAAGTGGCTGTGACCACAGTATTATTCTGCCACTTACTTGTCCAGAGTTTCATCTAGCATCTCATATGTGTTCTTGTAGCACTCTATTCTTTTCATGAAGTCTTCTGTAGCTTCATCATTACTACAATCAACATAATCAGGACTGCCAAGTTTCACTTGCTATTTAAAGATAAAAGAGCACATGCATTTTCTTTCCCATTTTCAGAAAAGTTTAAAGAAATTTTAACCAAATTTAAATTTCTGGAAATTAAAAATGTGTGTAGCAATGGATGGCTGTTTTAAATCAAAACTAAATAAATGGGTAGGAAAACAAACCAAAAGGAAAAGGAGCTGATGTTTCTTTTCTTTTAGGAGTCCTGCTAAAATAAGACACTCAAAGCACAGCCTGTTTAAAGGTAGATTAAAGAAAAAACAGAACCCATGTGAAGGGTGACCCAACTGCCAAATCATTTTTCCTCTTAAAATGAAATGAAAGGGCACAGTTTTATATTACTGCCATGAAAGGACATTCTTGTTCTGTACTTCAGCAAGACCATTGTGAAAGGAGAGGGAAAATGAGACTAAATGAAAGGTAACATTAAAAGAAGTCATCATCATATGGCTGATTTTAGACAAGCTACAATGTCTCCCACTTCAAGCAATTTAAGAAAACCTTTCTATAACTCACCACAATGTTTGCAGCAATGACCTCTGGATCTACGCATACTGATTCAACAAAGAAGGTCTTTAATCCAAACAGGAAATCACATGTAAGGAAGGAGGAAAGAAAGGAGAGACATTAGAACTGCTCCAGTAATTTGACAACACAAACACACAGTTTCCACCAGTTCATCTATTGAGTCTTGCTAATTATGCCATGCTTCAAACATTCCTATGTAGATTTAGGCTTGGTCATTCAGGATACTCAATGCCCCATTAAAAGTTGAGGGTGCTCTCCACTTTGCGGCATTAGGCTCTCTATTTTTCCCAAGCACCTTTCAGTAACAGAGAGCTTCCGTGGCAAGAAAATTCAGATTGGCAAAGAAGCAGAAATGGAGGGTGGAAGGAAGTGAATTCAGCCTTCCTAAAGGTAATTGATACCTTTGAAACAAAAGCATTTTGGTGTTAAAAGGTTCTCTAATTAATAGAGCAGCTCTTACATATGAGATGTACATAACATGCTTTTCCAAAGATCTACGAAGAAGCTAGATCAGAAAAAAACAAAACAAAGACTACTAGGAAAATGCTGAATGCCAAAAAATCCTATGCCTAAATAACACAGTCTGCTAAATATAAACTTATCTGTATAAAACTGTAAACAAAAAAGAAACCCTCTCTCCATTTATCAAGGATTACTTGTGGCACAAATTATTGTACTAACTTTGCTGTAGCTCACGAAAGCTTACGCTCAAATAAATTTGTTAGTCTCTAAGGTGCCACAAGTAATCCTTTTTGCGAATATAGACTAACACGGCTGCTACTCTGAAACCTCTCCATTTTTCAAAGTTACTAAAGTAAGGGAGTGATAGGACCTTGTTCAGAACAGAATCAGAACTGGGCTAATGACAACCATGTTTGAAACAGTTATTGCTAACATTTATCTGTTATAGGGAGCCATACAACTGATTAAAACATAAAACTGATTAATTTCACCAGGATGCAAACAGCATGCTCGGGGGGGGGGGGGGGCGGGGTAGAAGACACCTTTCTAAACTTGTCAGAAAAAACGTGCTAGATTTCTACTGGCCAACACCATTTAAAAACTTAGTTGATGTTAGCACAATTCTGATCAGAATGTCGCTAGAGCATAAGACAAAACCATGCATCCACATTAGTCATATTCATATCCCAAGCATCTTAGCTATTGACTCACCTTATAGCCATTCTCCTCACCAAATCTGAAGATCGTTTCTCTGCGTTCTCGTGTTGTGTTTGTAGCATCAAAAACCTAAGACAAATGACAGAGAAAACACTATCACAGCAGAGCTGAAATATTGCCACATCTTGACAACAGCACTAAACGATCAATAAAAGTTTCCAAAACTAAAAGTTTCCTTCAACTTAAAAAAAAAAAAAAAAAAAAAAAAAAAACCATAAACAGGAATAAGTCACTCCCAGGAACAATGTCAAAAACTTTGCTGGCACTAGATTATGGTCATAAGAATTCTGAACAAATAAGATAGCACCTGGGTTGAGAACTCACTTTTCTGAAGCATCTCTACCTATCCTAGTAGTGAAAATATCAAGTTACATTTCTAAAGTGGTCTCCACTTTCAAAAAGTAAACCCCACAGAGATAGACACAATCTAGTTCAATACTGCTGATGATTAAAGCTGGAATTTTTCAAAGGTGCCTAATTTAACACACCACGCCATTAGAAAATAAAAAGCCTCACAATATTATTCACTTCAATAACAAACATGATGAGCATGATCTCATGGGATCCTGTTCTGCTCTCCTGTACTTATGCCATGTACCTCCCATACATTTTAATAGCTGCATATACTCCTACTCGTTTCAACTGTATAAAAGAGGTAAACTTATTGGATTTCCCTGTAGAAGTTTTCCAGCTGTCAAAAGCTTTCAAAACTAGATAAGATGGGAAAACCTCCATAATAGAATGTGATTATCTATATAAAAACTGAAAAGCAAGTCTGATGTAAAGACAGGTTTTGATTATAATAAATGGCAAGAATTATAGTCCATTTCTGACTTTAGAAATCATATTAATAATTTTCCTATTCATAAGCAGAATGTACAAGGTGAACATTATTGAGAAATAACTGCACACACCTTGGGTATATCGCAAAACAGGTGACTAAATGCAAAATATCTTCAGCCACATAAATTCTATTATGCAAACTTTCATGTTTGTGGAGACTTCTATGAAAGGGGTTGCATTTTACAATTTATTTTGATTTTTATAATTAAGCATAAAAAGTAAAAAAGGTCCTTTAAATAGCATGTCCTTATTTTTCAACACTCCAAATCATGGCTTAAACTTACAAAAAAATGCTGAAAGAAAAGGAGTACTTGTGGCACCTTAGAGACTAACCAATTTATTTGAGCATGAGCTTTCGTGAGCTACAGCTCACTTCATCGGAAAGCTCATGCTCAAATAAATTGGTTAGTCTCTAAGGTGCCACAAGTACTCCTTTTCTTTTTGCGAATACAGACTAACACGGCTGTTACTCTGAAAAAAATGCTGGTTTGACTAACTCACTGAGCACTGAGTGACAGCTCCACATGTCAACAGTCTCAAAAACAGAGTTCAAATTATGCAGAAAACTTAACGCCCCAGAGGAAAGAGAATTAAAATGTCATTTCAATGAACAGCCAATGTTTTGAATCCTTTGCATATCACTGGCATTAGATTAGCAGAGATTCTAACAGACCATTTTTACACTGAAGATTCAAATCTCAAAAACAAAGCCAATAAGTTATAACTTAGTAGAAAGTAAAAGTGTGTGTGCATGTGCATTCCAAAGTAGTTTCCCATTAACAGTTATATTAATTGTGTTCCAACAGGAGTTTGTGCCATCACTGACCAAAACTGCCAACAAAATTAAAAACACTGATGTACAACACTGGTGGCATTACCTTTAATTGACAACCCATTGAATGTGGCCCACTGGGTTTTATTTTCACAAGGAAAGAAAATGTTCAGCAGGTTAAATGTAATTTTGTTCTACTTCTTCTCAGAGGCATTTTTAGAGTGGCAATAACACTAGTATTAAGGCACTTTTTAACGGAAAATTTTTAAAACATTTTTACCTTTGATTTAAACATTGGAGTAGGATACCAAATGGTTCTGGATGCATCTATATTATGATTAAGCAGGATATCTTACCATATAAAAGCATAGGCACTTTCCTCAGCACTAGTACAGCTTGGTAGCATTAGACATCACCCACACATTTCTAAGGGAGGCTATTTCAGGGTTTAATTATGAAAATATCATGTTTTCCTTTCACAAAACGACCAATGCAGCAGCAACATAAATCCAGTTTCCATTTACAAAGAAAATGTAAGACACATAATAAAATGATTCTGGACTGAATCAGATTATGTATAACCCAGTACAGGTTGGTGATTTTTGCAGAGACCACACTCCAAGAATTTGCCTTCAAAAAAAGACAGAAAACTTACAGCCACATGTCCGTTTTCTTCACTGAGGTACTGCTGGACATCATTCAGCGCTGCTAAGGCACACTGTCTTAAAGGAAAAAAGATACATGCTAGTTTAACTAATTTAATTATCCATAATTATGCTTAGCATTACACAACTCTTTGCTTTCAAAGTGCTGAAGAAACATTAGTCAGTCGTCAATATATTTGATATGTACTATCTCCACATTACAGGTGGGGAAATGGGCAGAGAGGTGAGCTGACTCGCCCAAGGCCATAGATCACAGGCACGCAACTTTGGACAAAAATGAAAGCAGACCTCCTCTAACAATCTAACATGTTGCACAGATCAGCACATAACATACAGAATTTTCTACTGCCCAGTCTACAACCCTGGATGAATGTTCACAGCTTCATAAAATAATACTACAATACCACCACTTAAGCTGAAATATTCCCTGCCCCCCCACCCACGAACACTTATCCATGGGCAGTTGACTCTTAATATGGTTTTCTAGTAGATATGGTTGCTCGGTGTTTTGAGTTGTGGCCTCATTTTCTCAGGTTAAAATGAATAATTGTTGCAGCTATTTTGTCTCAAGATATTTCTCAGTAGTCTACTTGCTGTGGACTTCTATGCTGAGTTTATGTTTTTTCTCGTTTTTAAGCATGCTCAACTCATTTTGTCTTAAATTTAGTGTGTATTTGTTTTAATGTAAATTAACACAACCACAGCCACTAGTCTGAAACTGAATCACAAATGAGACAATACAATATTTAGAGCTGGCTCGAAGAACATAGAAAACCCTGCAATTTTGATTTAAAATGGCTAACATTCAGATCAATTTCCTTCCACTCAATTATTTGACCAGATCTAGTAATAATCTCAAAGTGAAATAAGATTTTCAATACCTAAATAATACTATGGATAATGTCTGTTTACTCTTTGTGAAATGGACAATTTATCTGCCAGGAAATGGTATTTCACATGAACCATCAGATAGCAACAATTTTTGCTAACAACCAACCTAAATGACATATAGTAGCTGCCAAACAGGCTGGATTTGGCTCAATATCCTACAATGGGTTTTACTGGCATTGCTAGTCTATTTTAGGTTCTGGAGTGAAATGTCTTGTTTTCCAAGTGTAACTGATATTCTGTGCTCTTGATAAAAACTTTGTCATAAAAGAAAAAATGAATGCTTTTTAATTCCAACAACTTTTACATTGCAAACATTTCTATACCAACAGCTACTTGTTAATAGAGTTTGGAAATTAAGATGCATCAATCAAGCCTTCGATAACTAAATACATCTCCCGTTCCCTTCACAGCAAACGGATCTGACTTGATCACGTGGCTTACCAATTACTGTAATTTCAGCCATTTAGTCTAATAAGCGTCATGGAGGCACATTAAGCTGAATTTTAGCTATAAGTAAAAGATAGAGAGACTTAGGAGGCCAGTGAAACACATCATCTATCTCATGTCACAACCACACAGCAGGTTCTTCTGCAAATTGCCATGTTCCCGGTATTAGTGATATTGCTTGTTGCAAGGGAAATACAAAATACTGAACGGAAAGACTCAGTGATGGCAGGAAAAAAACACAAATTTCAAATATTTGGTTTTGCATCACAATTCAGAGAGGATTTCGCTCCCTCTTGTCCTGCTGCACATCTGCCTCCCTTATTTCTGCTTCTGTGATAGAGAAACTCTCTCCCCACTCCATACCAGTGGTTCTCTCACCACGACCAACAGACTTCCCTCCTCACACTTTGGAGGAGTTCCATTTGCTTTCTTTGCCCACAGTATTTACCACTGGTGCTTCACTCCCTCCGGCCTCTGCCTAATTCCCAGGCATAGCAAACTGAGAGCTAATCAGCGCAATTCACCAGCAGACTTGACTGCATACAGAGTACGAAGCAGTTCTCCTGCTGTCAGATGAAGACTGTCAGTTCCAGCTCCCCTGAAGCATTGATTGGAATATATTCAAATACACTTTAGAATTTCTATTCTAATTTAATATGACCAGCAAAAGGGAAAAGATAGGTATGCACCCTTTTTGGCAGTGGGAAAAAGGGGACAAAGGGAGTCTACTTATTTATCGCCTTAGAAATACTAGGAATGTCAAGTCTCATTTACTTTGTTTTTATTGACGATCTATAAAAACAGAGTAGATGAGACTTGACATTCCTAGTATTTCTAAGGCGATAAATAAGTAGACTCCCTTTGTCCCCTGTAAAATGGAATGACGGCATTCACAGCCTGTTGAAGGGCCAGAGGTGACGAATCTTAAATAAATCCAACTGTTTAAGGTATTTGACCTAAAGGTTAACCAAAATTTTAAACAGTCCAAACAAAAGACACTGCTCCTGCTTTTCTAAGGTTTCATTTCTTTGGTATCTGATATCATAGTTCTACAGAGGTTTCCAGGGCATACAAAATCAGAATTTTCAGCAGTTCCCAATAGTAAATTATAACATATCATTAGAATTAAACTGGCATTGTGTAAAGCCAAAAATATTCCAACTTACTTTCTGATTTTCAAGCCCTCTTCATTGTCTGGCAAGAAGAACTCAAAGGATTTGTATGTTTTTACCAAATCTCGACGGTACTGACCAACATTAAATTCTGTGGAGAAGAGTCACTATTAGTTGGGATTGATAATCCTGCAAGTAATTAGCATTAAAAAAAATCAAATTTAATGACAGTTCTGAAACAAATTCACCTCCAGGAACAGATCAGTCTAGTCTGTACCTGGACAACAAAACTAGTTATACTTCTCATTTCAATAAAGAAAAGCCTTGTGGTTACTAGAACAGGACCAAATGTGAGAAAATGTGGGTTCTATTCAACAGTCTTCTGTGCACCTTTGGACAAATCACTTCACTTTTTTGTGCCTCAGTTTTCCCGCCTGCAAAATAGGTTAAGTTACTTCCTTCCTTACAGAAATGTTGTGAGTTAATTTATTTCATTTCTGTAAAGTGCTTCAATAAACTTTTTTCCTTCCACAAATTATTTTAGTGAAATTGTATTTCCATAGCACCTAATATCCAAAGACTAACTATTACATAAAGAGAAAAGAGTTATATGTGGTATTAGTTAGCCTAGTTTTTGGCTAAATACACCATACTTTTTTTTCCACACACTGTATTATGTGAACACAACCTATTTATTTCTATTCTATAAGAAGTAACAAGTGAATATACCATCCTGAAAAACCTCCTATAGGTTCAAAATGAATAGAGGGGCACAAAGTGCAGTGCATTTATTGCACATATACTGAATAAAACGTGCCATCACTGATCAAAGGACAATTGTCTTGTGTCTGGACAAAGGTCTTTGCCAACAGGAGTGTCACAGCACAGGTGATCAAAGCAAGGCAGCAATAACTTAGCAAACAAGGCAAATAGAATTGTACCATAATTAAGTTTATAAAATAGGGCTCTGGGTACAGCAACTCATGTTTAACTTCTTTTGTGTTTATAGGTTTTCTTTGCTGTACCTTGAGCATTTGTTTAAACTAATCTGGATTGAACATTCTGTTTGAGGAACTATTGTTACTTGCCAGTCTTCATTTCCAGAAGGAGGTAAAGAAATAGGGGAAATTAACTACTGAGCTGTTGTTCAGACTCTCCTGACAACAGCACTGAAAACGGTCACAGAGTAGGAAATTAATAGCTGTTTAATCCTGGACAAAACATACCGCTGAACATTAGCGGTCATGACAATAAATTAGCTAGTACAGCCGATGAAAACTTTAGTAACCAACTGAATGGCATCTATGTCCTGAGTGGTATCAATTTCCACACAAACAAGTCATGGTTTAAGAACCCAAGAGAAGAATATGCAGAAGAGGGAAAAGAACTTTGAGAATGATTATTTTTTAAGAAACAGACCTTTTCTTCATGTCAAAGCCCTTTAAAATTAAGGACTACTGAAAAGTACAGTTTGCAAAATTAGCCATACATGAAATTCTTTCTAAAAGAAAAAAGATTCTATATTGCTTCTCCCTAGGGCACCGTTTTCCTTATTAGTATCTATTCAATACAGAAATCTCACTGAAGAAACCCAATTTAATTTAGCACCTTGTGGTCCAAATGTGGTACATAGTTTGGGATTATCCAAAGGAGCCTAAGGAAGCAGAATACCCAGATCTCACTGAAATTCATTTGAATTTGAGCACTTAGCTCCCTTAGGCTACTTGGATTTGATTTGATCAGAAAGGATAAAAGCAAGTGTCTAATTATTTTTTAAATAATTCTCATTGTGGGAGCCTCAGGCTAATTGACTCAATGTTCTTAGATCCTTTATTTCATTCAGCATGAGCTACGTGAGAAGATACCACTCATCTGACCTCTGGATTTTTGATAATCTAATAATTTTAATACCCACATTAAAGGCTATAAAATCTTACTATACTGAGTACATTCTGTTATTTTTAAATGACATTAAGAAACCTCAGAGTGAAAGAGAGTACAAGACCAGACATTTATTACACAAAGATCATCCATCAAGTTAGCTTACGACAACAGAGTGATAGACAACGCATGAGCTATCTACTTGATCAGAGGAAAGGTATTTTAAACTGATTCAGTTCTGAAGAAATTGCATTCGTGATGACAAAATAACAAGTTGTTCACTCTGAAGCTAAAGATTAAATGCAAGATATATTTTCCAACAGCAGCAAGGAGGACTAGACTACAGGTCATATGACTGTAAATCCCCAGCAGCCATTATCAGGACAACCCTCACTGACGGTCTAGGCAGGAATTAGAAATAGCAATTGAACCATACAAGGTGCAAGGTTTGTAATGGAGATGATACAGAGGGATTCCCTTCCTGAATATCCAGTTCATTTTAAAATTTTAATTTTTAAAACACAAACATTTAAATTTACAGACCTGTTACTTAAGATAGTCTGTGGAACTTTTACCACAGCTCAAGCCAATCATCCCTGTCTACTGCAACAGATAAGCCAACCTCCCCTTTTCCCCTCCGCAGTGCCTCCTGTCCACCAGCAGCCCTGCTAATCAACTCCTTCCCCTCCCTCCCAGGGCCTCCTGCACACCACAGAACAGCTCCGTGGCATGCAGGAGGCGCTGGGAGGGAGAGGGAGAAGCAGGGATTGGGACAGGAAGAGGCAGGTTGGGAAGAGGAGGGACGGGGTGTGGCACTGGGGGAAGAGGTGGAGCAGGGGCGGGGATGGGGCAGGGACTTGCGGAAGGGGTGGAGTGGGGGCGGAGCCTGGGGCTGAGCTAGGGTTGAACACCCCACGGGACAACTGGAAGCCAGCGCCTGTGGATGAGACCCACAATCTACTCCCCCAGTCTTGGACATGGACAGTGTCTTATGTATTGTCCAACATAGGACTTTTGCTTCTCAAAGTTGAGCGTGTAGTATTTACCTCTTTGAGCTCAATAACCATCCCCAATACGCATGAAAAGGCAGCAGAGGAATCCTGGCTACTATAATAGCTTGCTGAATTTAAAAGCATATTACACTTAGATACTTTATTTTAAATAAAAAGTTTTGTTTTAAAATGTCACTGTAATGGTTAAATTTGCCCCATCATTTGAATAGGAGATGTCACCAGCTGGCTCTGTTACACAGTCTTCTAAGTTATTTTTCTTAATGTGCAAGCAAGTTTTGACTCCTGAAAGTCAAGTTGTGACTGTGTGGGGATGTTAATTTTGGTTAGAAGCAGCTTCCAGGGGCGATGCTGGGGGGGGGGGGAACGGGACTGCGTGAGCAGCAGGAGAGTTTTCTCTCTGCCTTGGGCTCTGATTTGGAACATTTCTTGACATAGAGCTCCTCCCTGAGGACTAGGCAGCAGTGATGGCCTGAGTTTCCTGTAGGAAGGCAATGGCCTGCATGACTGTCTCATTTCATGACTGAAGCAGGTGCATAAAAAAAGCAGGTTACACTTTAAAAGGTACCCTGAATCTGAATCTGTGATTTCTCCTTCACTAGAAAACAAACTGCAAGGCCCTGGATTTTTGCTACCACTCATCAGAGAGGACACTGGTGTCAGAACTGACAACAATATTTTGGAAATATTATATATACACCCAATTGTTCCACAAGAACACTGAGCATCTATCAACTACCAATAAGCTACATGCATCTCCATAATCATCTACCCAATGCAAATAATGTTAGAGATTTATAAAATTATAAATAATTATTTTAAAAGCCCAATCCTAAACTTAATAGGAAGGTTCTGACAAAGTCAAATGGCAGTCTAAATACATCCCAGAACACATTTTCCATATTTCATTTTTTTCCTTCAAAAGCAGTTAAGAAATGAGTGTCTGATCTCAATATACGCAGTCAGAAGTTTAACCTTTCACATTGGCTATGCTGTCTACCTGCGTTACAGGTAGATATCTACAGTATTCATATCGCCCCCATTACTGTAGTAATGTACTGAGTATTCACACTTAGTAATGGGTTGGTTAAGTCTTCCAAACTTTAGATGTTTAAAAGAAAAGGAGTACTTGTGGCACCTTAGAGACTAACCAATTTATTTGAGCATAACCTTTCGTGAGCGACAGCTCACTTCATCTGAAAGCTTATGCTCAGATAAATTGGTTAGTCTCTAAGGTGCCAGAAGTACTTCTTTTCTTTTTGCGAATACAGACTAACACGGCTGCTACTCTGAAACCTTTAGATGTTTAGTCATCTCTAAAGATTCAGAGTCCCTGCCCACTCCACAAATAAACTATTACTTTTTTTTTTTTTAAACTTTGTGCCTTAATCAGGGCTCTCTAAGTGCTCTACCAACATTACCCAGTAAGCAACAATGAGATAGATACTATTACATCTATTTTATGTAATAAAGATAAAGAGTAGCATAGAGAAGTTCAGGGATTTGCTCAAAGGTCACATAGGAAGGCAATGGTGAAGTTATCAACTGATTCCAGGAGTGCTAATTCAGACCGCATACCTCCAATAAACAAGATCTCTTCTCAGATACCAAAACAAGTTAGTCAACTGTAAGAGTGAATACATGGAAGATAAATGCAGAGAGTTCATTCAGGAATCAGTCTAGAAAAAGGTAAAAACTGATCAGACAAGACAGCTGATATACAGAATGAAATTTAAATGGAATAAAGATAGTAAATATACACTGACTGAAGGACATTGACAAGAGTTTAAGAAGAAACAACAGGGAAATATATTAAAAAAGCTAACAGTCCCAAAAGAAACCTTGTGATGTAAACGAAAGCAGAACAGAACCTTTTGTAGGCACTCCAATCCAGTTTAAGTAGCGTGTCAGTTTCTTGGAGATGTACGTTTTCCCTCTGGCTGGGAGGCCCACCATGACAATCAGTGTAGGACAATTAGTCATACAAACTGAAAGAAAGAAAGAAAAAGAAATGTTTACAATTAACATGATGCCAAGCAAAGGCTCAAGTAACAGCAGGCAATTATGGAGTGTAAGCCCCTAAGGAAGTGGCTGGTCAGACAGGTCTGCACTCAGTGGTTATTCCATTACAGCATTCCACATTCAAAGTTTTCCCTAGCAAATGCAATGCAACGCAACTGGACTGTGTTCTAATTTGTGTACAGCTTTAGCAGAGCGAATCAGTGGAAGCAGTGCATCTCTGGACATTTATCAGTGCTATGTGGACAACGAACAATAAACTTACACATCTGCATTCATATTAAAAAACAACAGGCATATATGACTTATGAGGAGAGGCTGAGGGAGCTGGGATTGTTTAGTCTGCAGAAGAGAAGAATGAGGGGGGATTTGATAGCTGCTTACAACTACCTGAAAGGGGGTTCCAAAGAGGATGGCTCTAGACTGTTCTCAATGGTAGCAGATGACAGAACGAGGAGTAATGGTCTCAAGTTGCAGTGGGGGAGGTTTAGATTGGATATTAGGAAAAACTTTTTCACTATGAGGGTGGTGAAACACTGGAATGCGTTACCTAGGGAGGTGGTAGAATCTCCTTCCTTAGAGGCTTTTAAGGTCAGGCTTGACAAAGCCCTGGCTGGGATGATTTAACTGGGAATTGGTCCTGCTTCGAGCAGGGGGTTGGACTAGATGACCTTCTGGGGTCCCTTCCAACCCTGATATTCTATGATTCTATGATTCTATATATGTTATGATGCCTTCTAGTTCAGTTCTGCACTTACACTGAAAGGACACAGATGTTTCTCTCATTTTTAAAACTTTCAAATTTGTAATGTCTTCTTAACATGCAAGATTTCAGCCCTATTAATCATCCCCTTTTCTGTTTTTCAAATGGAGATGAAACAAACATGACTGCTGCTGTTTAATACATCATGGAGTTCCCTGTCATACCAAAACAGCACTGTCTTGTTCTTTCCAAACACTATTGATGTCACAACAGCTCTAGAAACAGTGCTTGTGTTAACTACTGTTGTCCAGCCAGCAGAGGGTAAGATAATAAAACATCACCACTACAATTCTCAAAATATATGCTTAAAATTAGACAATTTCATGAAATTATACTTTCAAACAAGTTAAATTTGGGGTTTGAAAACCTTGGCAGTATTCCTTTCAAAAGGGCAAGTGTTTGAAATACTTTCAGTGGTAAAACAGTATGGATTCAACTACCTTCCTTGAATCCATCATGGCTACAAATGAAATTTTATAGTACAAGGCTGCCTAAAAAGAAAGAACATATGTAAAGAGTCCAGAGCCTTTTTAACAATAAAAAACAAACAGGCTAAAAAAATATAGTGTTTTTTTCCAACTTAATTCACAGGTATACGGTAACCCATCAGCCATTCATTTCTTTTCTCTATAGAAAAAAACAATTTACTTAAAAAAAATATTCATTAGCACCCAGATGGAAACAAATATGTTTATTCAGAGAGTAAATCACAGCATTACAATGAAAGGCAAAGGCCACTTGACAGTCCCTTGTGCAGCACTATCTTAATGTGTCTCTAAGTTTCAGCTAAAAGAAGCTGTTTTCTTTTCTTCAAGAACAGGCTTTTATAATTCCTCTGGAACCACCCTTTCTTTCAATTATCTTAACATGTAAAAACAGATTAGCATATGAATAAAATATTTTAAAAATGGCAAAATTCTCCACTTTTTCCTGAAATGCCACAGGTAAATGCCACACACAAACCTTAACTGTGTAGATTTGTCATTATAATACTGTATCAAGCAAAGCAAACTATTTTTCCAGGAAAATGGATGAATCAGAATAAATCTACAAGGAGTTTAAATTTCTATGTCATTCTAAGACTCCAGAAAGACACGGGTAAAAACTTGTGCAGCTACCAAACCAAGCAGTACTCTGTGTATAGGCTCTGAAGTTCTTGTCAAGCCAGGACCACAATGTCTTCTGATACATTTTTCCTCTTTCTCAATTCCGCGAACTGTAATTCCAAATAGCAAGGAGGGGGGGATACAGGAAGTTTGTGAAATGGAAAAAGTACAAGTATTTATTCTCGTCAGCTTTTCTCACAAGTTCCCTGAAAATTCCAAGATATGAGACATCATTGCTAGGAAAAATCGAAGTGACCCAAGAATGTCCAAGAGATGTATCATGATTTACATCTTGCAGATTTCATTTGAAATATCCAACTCGAATTTTTAACAGTTATCCAGAGAAAGCACTGGAATACAAGTTGTAGAAACTGACAATAAGCAATTGATTTGTATGCAGCTGATGTGCTGAGAAAGCTCAAAGTGCTGGTTCGCTCAGTATACTCTATATGGGGCCTGTGTAAACCAAAAAGATTTTTTACTTTCTGAACAGAATTTCCAGACTTTAACATGTCATGTATGGCTAACATATATGACTTCAAAATTATTCTTACAATAAATTCTGACATTTGCCTAGGGCGAGCAATCCAAATTCAACCTTCTTCTCACAGCAGTCATCTCACGGAACAATGCCATATTGCAAGTTACGATGGACACCACTTTCCATATTGTTGAACGAGCACAGATTCCTATGGCAGATCTACACAAGCACACGCATGCCAAGCTAGGGTGTAAATCAACAGTGCTCCAGCATACTGTGCACTCTCCATGGGAACCCTGCTGAAGCACACTTGAGAACTTCTGGTGCACATTAGCAGGGTACCCAAGGGCAGTTAGTGCACACCATGCTGGAACACTGTACATTTACATCCCAGCTTGCCACACAGCAAGTGCTCATGTAAATATGCCTCTCGTCTTCACGTTGCAGACCTACGGACCGTTCAGAACCATGTAGCACTATTACCTCTTCTAAGATAATGTAATTAATTGACAAACATATGAATTGCCATTCTGATTAGACAAATGGCCCACATAACTCAGTGTCCCATCACAGACTAGTGCTAGATGCTGTAGAAGAAGCTGTGCTTAAGACTGAGAATAACTCCCACAAGTATAATTTCATGAGGCTCCCTTTATTAGGAACCTATGTTCCTACTGTTTAACATATTCACGAAATCTGATGCTCTAATCACTATGGGCACAATTCTTTGGATATGCCACCTTTACTATCAGAAAGCCAAGGGAATAATTTGCTAATCCCAATTACAACAGCAGCCCTGATTCCCACTCTCACTAAATACTTCAGTTATAAATGCCCAGTTGGTTGGTGGAATGCCTTCCATCTACAAAGAGATTGTTACCAATAAGTAACAGCTACTACATATGGAGGGGAAGAGGAACAAAGCTAAATTCAGCCTTAGCCTTTAAGGCACTACAATCTCCAGTACTATGTATTTACTTAAATCGACAGTCCTGCAACTAATACTGTAACTAACCTTAGAGGAAATACTATATTACGCTTGAAATATTTCAGTAGTAAGGTAGCTTGAAGACTGATGTGCCCTCAGCAAGCACTAGTCACCTGGAAAGTTTAAACTTATGAAGTTCAGACATTTGAGTTTAGCAGGAACAAATAAAGATTTTTTACTTTTTCTCCCTGCAACAATCGCCTAACCAAAAAAACGGGTACACTGATTTTTCTCATTCATTTCCAGGGGGGAAAAAAGTCACGTTTGGCTAAGACCAAGTATTAGATTTCAGAAAAAATGGGAGAACTTTTTGGGAAGTTTCAAACATATAGAAAAAGGAGATAACGGAGATTTTCACACAATCTTAACTATAGCTTTCTCTCCTGACAAAGAACAACACATGTACAGAAACATTCCTGTATGTGTTCATTTAGTTATCAGCATTGAAAGTGCCAGTGTCCCAAGGGCTGAGGTGATGCAGCTTAAGAAATTCCACCATGCCAATGTAAACTGCTGAAAAATGTAAACCCTTTTAAAAAACATAACTGAAACTTCCCTGTTTTCACATCCCCCGATGAACAATGCCATTTAGTACTGGAAGCTGAGCTTTGTTCCCTTCTCTGTTTCCTGACAACTAGATGAGATCTTCCCCCGTCGGCTTTAATGTCTTTCAATTTAATTAAGAGACAAGAAATAAAAATTTGATCTAATTAGTCTAGATGGCCTGTGCTCTTTAATTATCAGTGCACACAATGAAAAGGAGGGAGGAAAGAGGGATAGGAAAAGGATAACACTGTTGTAAACCCTCAAACTATAAAATTAAGTTTACAACACAAAATGTTTAAAAAGGAAATTGTAATACTACCACTAAAACATAGTGCGAGCGTTACTTTAATACATGGCAGTGATTAGCAGAATTGCCACCAATGCATTTAGGGTATGCAGGGTCTACAATAATTCTTGCTTCCCAAAGGAAAAAAAAAAATACTTCAAGAGTATTCTTAATAGAAACTGACATTTCAAAAACACTATAATACCTTACTATATTCACTACCATACAGAATGACAAAAGGAATCTGGACTGCTACAATCCAGTACTTGATGACTGTATTGCGTACTTCACTCAGTCTTGTTTTAGAAATATATGTAATGCATGCAAGCAAATAAGATTTTTTTTAACCAAATAGTCACAAGCTTATAAAAGTAACCACACCAAGAAAGTTATTGTGTATTCTCCCCGTCAAATCATTTTCCGATTACCCAGCAACAGGCAGAAATTGTCATACGGCCACAAGTTATAATACAATTGGGAAAAACATATAGTTTGTTATCCTGATGAAAATGTGACTATGTGAAAAAGCATTCTTTGTACCAACCTGGCACTCCATAGCAAATATTTGGTTTTAGATTCCATACGAATTTTGGAAAAGGAAAAGAAATAGGTTCCCCATAGTAAAGTTAGGATAGTCTAGTAGCCTTTTAAAAGCAACATTGAGCATAAAGGAGTTAAAATTATTCACTTCTGAAGACTGAGGAAAACCAAGTGATGTTTTTATTTCCTCCTACTTGCACTATTTCACAATAGATGTGCACATGCTGCGTCAATGTTTTAAAATCAGACCGGAATATTTAACAAGTGATCTTTTGAAACTTATGTCTTACCTTATTTTTAAGTTTACATACTACCTAAAAAGTACGTTTAACTTATGAGTGAAAATGTCTCTCCCATTCCACATACTTAAAACTGATGAATCATTTCTTATTTCTATTTGGTTCTTAAATCAACTTTTATGGTCAGCAGAAGTATTAGGGTATCTATCACCCAAAGCACATTGAAAACAACAAGAACCTTTCCATTAACTTCAATAGGCTTTCTATTAAGCCTTCCTTAGTCTCTGAAATTAAAGCAGTATTTAGGTCTTAGATAGGAGCACACCATCCTCTCTGACTAGAATACACAACAGAGGGTTGAAAATATTTGGGAGGGGGTAAGATGGTTCTATATTTTGTGTCCCATCCTATGTCCTGTCAAATTTAATTATTTTTGTTTCAGCATTTTGCAAACGCATGTTGATCTTGAAGACAAAGAAGAGCGCAACAGTAACCCTGGCCTGATTCTCCTCCAACAACAGATAACAGCTACATCTCTTAGAAAGTGCTTAGAAAAGCAATTCAAAACTAGGAGTGCCCTACAGGTTGGAAGATGAGCCGATGTTGCAGCAAATTTTATAAAACTGTACGTACACAAGTTGAAGCAGCATCCATTTATGTTAATTCTGCCAAGCATTTCTAATGTATACTTTGTCTTTGAAGCCATCCAGTTTGATCGACAGAGTTACACTATGCTGCTCCTTCTCCTACTTTGCTCCCTCTCCCTTACCTATAGCAGCTTCCCCACCCCCAATTCTTTCCAGTCATCACAGATACACACCTATGATGCACAGCCTGACAACTTCACTCAGCCCCATCTGTCTCTCCGATTGTCACCTTCTCTCCTCCCACCTTTCCCCTCCTGTTTGTCTCCAGAATTCTTGTGTGTACTGTCTACTCTTGCTGCCAAGGCGGATTTCCCCTCCTATTTAGCTTCTGCCCTTTTCATTCCAACAAAAGTATCTTGACCAAGGAGACTAACAAACTAGTGAGGGGATCGAGCACTGCTCTGCCCGTTCTAGATCCATATGCAGTCTTTACACGGATGATGGTGGTCATCCTCCTTTATGCCTCTGGTTCTCCCCTTGCTTTATTGATCTACTTGCTTTACTGTTTTACGCTCCTTATCTGTGGAAGCCTCTCAGGGTTCATTTGTGTGTTCTCTCCTCCTTTATGCCTCTGGTTCTCCCCTTGCTTTACTCATCTACTTGCTTTACTGTTTTACGCTCCTTATCTGTGGAAGCCTCTCAGGGTTCATTTGTGTGTTCTCTCCCTTTCACATCAAGTTCAATTACCACCTCCATGTGGGTGATTCCTAATTTACCTCTGCTCTCCACCTGGTCTTACATTTCCAACTCTTTGTCAGATATCTATCTCCTGGACATCCCAAACGCACTATATGCAATATGGAGCATCCTTGCTCACAATTCCTCTCCACAGCATCTCTTTTCTGCCAGCATTGACTAATCCAGTACCCTCCTAGAAACAGCCCTGTAATCTTGGTATGATTTTCAACACACCCATTCATATTCCTATTGTTCTCAAATCCTGTTGCTTTTCCCTGTAAGACATCGGGTCCATCTCATCGTCCCTATCCCCAGTGCTAAACAGCCCATCTAAAGTCACTAGATTTACGGTTTATTACAACAATCTGTAACTCACTAACCATCCCTTTTTGTCTTATGACTACAGGAGTGTTAACGGGCCACTTCACCTTGAATTGTCCCTTAGTGTGCTAACTAACTACTTATGCTAAACTATCTGTTCAATCTTGTATTTAGCTGGGACACTCTCAGTACCTTTCCCAGACCTGAAAAAGAGTTCTGTGTAACTCTAAAGCATGTCTCTCTCACCAGCAGAAGTTGGTCCAATAAGGGAGATTACCTCACTTACCTTGCCTCATCTATAGCTTGGTCATCTAACATTTTATTCCTGTAACCTTCCCTTCTCTGAGCTATCTGCCTTTCACTACTTTCTTTTCCCTCCTCTAACCTATCCAAAATACTGTTGTAGTCATCTTCTTCTACAGCTGCCCACCAGCATCCCCTTCTCCCCATTTAAAGTCCCTTCATGGTATTATACAGATAACTGTATATAAAGGCCCTACAAGCTCTTAAAGTAAGCTCTCCAGGGCAGTGACCATGTCTGTCTTTACGTTTTTGAAACTGACCTACTTTTACAGTGCTATATGAATCTCAAATAAAAAAAAGTTACTCAACTTGTCAAATTCTGTCTTTATGAATAACTGATGTATACAGTTCCAGGAAAAACAGCTCCAGGAAAATCTATTTTTTAATTGAAGGAAATGTGGCCTTTATTTTTCAACTTTGTTCTATAACCTTCCCTCTCCCCACAAAGAAGTATTTAGCTTTAGTATATTTTACTGTTTTCAGTTAAATCTCAGGCTTGGATTTGATTCCTAGATGCACAGAACTTAAAGCAACCTGACAGCTGAACCTGAAAGTAGCTTTGATCTAGACCAATTATAGACATACCCAGTTGCACCCAAATAACCAATTACAGAATGCTTTCAAGACAGACTACTGTAAAAGTTAAATGGGGATGTAAATAAAATTGACACTTCGTTGACTTTTAGTGAGTTTTATTCCCTTACTTCAGCTAGTGTCATTTTGAACAATTTATTTTCACTTTACCTTAGTGAAGTCAACACACTTTTAAAAAGCCCTGTATTTTCACACCAAGCTGTCTCAGATAGTACTTTGTTGTGCTTTTTACTAGTCCAAAATTTACAGATTTTTATTCCTGTTGGATTATCATGCTCAAGGCAGAATCTAAAAAGATTAGTGTTTCATGTGTTCTAATTTCTAATTGTCTACTGAGACACCTAATATGGTTTCTTCCAACCCAGATAAGATGACTAAAATGTAACTTTGCAAAAAGAAAAGGAGTACTTGTGGCACCTTAGAGACTAACCAATTTTTTTGAGCATAAGCTTTCGTGAGCTACAGCTCACTTCATCGGATGCATACTGTGGAAACTGCAGAAGACATTATATACACAGAGGCCATGAAACTATACCTCCTCCCACCCCACTCTCCTGCTGGTAATAGCTTATCTAAAGTGATCACTTTAACTGCATCCATGGGATCCACTACCTATTATCCAGTCTCAATGTTAAAGAAAGTCCAATTAACCACAGGTATGCCATCGGAAGAGACAAGCTATTTTAGAAATGTATCAGGAAAGAAACAGAAAGACAAGGAAAAGATAAACAGAAAATAATAAAAGTAATTTAAAGGGACATTATCAAGACAAAATAACTAAATCCTTACCTCTTAACTGCCACTTTAGATTAATTAAATTGAACACACTTTTAAAAAAAGTTTCCTTTCACCATTTATCTTGCTTTCTCTTTTTGCATTCTAAATAGCTTAGCCAATACCACCACACTTGATGTTAATCACCAGGTTTTGACACCCCTTCTCCGAATCATTTACTAACAAAGCCATGTGCCAACCATGCTGGTGTACCCACAACAGCCTCACTATTTACCCCCTATGCATAATGAGTGTATTCTATAAAAATCTGGGGAGGGATCCCATCCACACACACACACAGCAATACATACACTTTGTGAGCACAAAAAGTTGGGAGGAAGGAGGACTGGGCAGTTACACAGATATAGTTATAGCATCCTGCCTACACCATAAAACACCTGATTTACAGACTGTTTCTAGGAAAACAAAACCTGTTTCTGTCAAAGATGGTGGGACACGTGTAACACTCAGCATTATGGTTCCTAACAGAGTATCAACAATGTTGCATGGAGACATAGATTACATTTAGACTCAGCTAAATCACTTACTAGTTTCAGGCTCAGTTAAAAAACTGTAATGTAGACCTGGGCTAAAATAAACTAGTTAGTTTAATTTTCTGGTTCTGTGCCCCACCACAGCATTAGCTTGGAGGTTATAACAATTAAAGGAGTGAAAGTTTTCATTGCAAACATACACTTTTTTAAATTAATGTAAACATTTATATGCATAATTAGGATTTATAAATACTTATTTTTAAAAATAGAACCTTAACTTACATCAGTTAAAAAAAGTTAAAATAAAGAATACTGTAACAAATCTATCAAAGGTGAAAAAAAGTAGGCCAATCTGGAAAGATGTACATGAGCAGAAGAAAATATTTTAAGATTTCAAATTTATTTCTACATTATTTAATGCTCTGTTGAAAACGCTTCTCCATTTACATAGGCCTTGCCTGTGGAAGAGTTACAGAACTTTACCAAGAAACAGGACAGTCTAATAACAGTTAAAAGTCTAAGCTGGTTATTTGTTATTTATAAACATCAGAAGCCACTTATTTTTGTTTGAGAAGATTCATGCAGATCATCAGTTCACAGATTTCTAATACACATTTCCATTGCGTACATGAAATTTTAGTTTCTTCTGGCCTTCTTTTTAAGAAGCACTTTAACTGTCTAAAAGCTGCCACTCTAACAAATTATCATTTGTTGAAAACAGATATAAGTTTGGCTAAAGTAACTGTGTGAAGTCTTCCACAGTGTTTTTTGCAGTAGCAACTGATATTTAAGTACTTTTGCATTTTTTCCATATTCTATTGCTCTTACACAATTTTTTTTAATTGAGTGATTTATTTCATACTCAAAAATTAGTTTCATAGTCTATCTGATAAATCAATCTTTAGGAGCATTTTTTAATGGATGGATCAAAGTGATACTTTAGATCATGTAAACATGATTGTGGATATTTGCCTTACAAGTCCACAATAACTGCAGTCCATCCACGACTGAATTCAGTATTATTGAAACCACTTGGCCCAATAAGGTTGTCATGACTTAAGCTTGGTAGGGTTTTAATTAAACTGAGATAAAAATTTCTGTGATGAAACCTCTTACAAAATTGACTACAACGTTACAAAACCTGAAACCATAAGTCCTAATGCCCAATAACTCGGTTGGCTAGACCTCAAAAAAAATCTATTAAGTGATGTAACAGATGGCCTAGTTAAACATTTCATTTTAAAAAAAATTAACTAATTTAGAATCATCTAAAAGCACATGTAAAACATGTAGTTAAACTCCTTAGGCCAAATTTAGCTTTGGCCCAATGAAGTGCAACTCCATTAACTTCATAGAATCAGATCTGCTTATACTAGGTCTGAGTTCAGCCCACTGTTTTAAGACATCTTGCAGTTAAAACAAACAAATGAAAAAAACCCTATCAGGTGAAAATGTATACATTTTTTATTTAACAGATCCGTTTTTGATGCAAATACCCCACGCAGCCTTAACTACAGCTTTGTAAAAAGAGATGCATCCTGTGCTGAGCTAGAAATGATTTATGATATGGCAATACAAAGAGTAAGTTAAACAGAAAGAAAAGGAGTACTTGTGGCATCTTAGAGACTAACCAACTTATTTGAGCATAAGCTTTCGTGAGCTACAGCTCACTTCATCGGATGCTGCATCCGATGAAGTGAGCTGTAGCTCACGAAAGCTTATGCTCAAATAAATTGGTTAGTCTCTAAGGTGCCACAAGTACTCCTTTTCTTTTTGCAAATACAGACTAACACGGCTGTTACTCTGAAACCTGTCATTAAACAGAAAGGAACTAGAAGAGAAACCAAAAAGATTTACTGCAGTCCAGCAGAAAGTGGAAGGTTTCACATGAGAGGAAGGTCCTTTTACCATTTATGTTCCTGTCTCAGGGTTATTGAGATCCACTAGTCACTATAAGAAAATTAATTTTCTTAACTCCTTAACTTTACTTGGTTAATATGAAGTAAAAGAGACCAACACCACTAAAGTGCCTTTTCAGCCAGCATTCATTTACAGTATTTTTGGGACAGACACCTCAGAGGGTTTTTTGTATGTTTTAAATACAAACTATTTAGATCTGGCCTATATTATTAAAACTACCACATTGTAACATGGTAGTACCGTGTATGGTTCAATCTTGCAAGCGTAGATGGAACCAAACCAAATTTTAATTGAGTTACCAAGTCATGCTACAGAAGACATGTGAAGTTCAAATTTACAGCAAGGTTCTGGAATGCAGTTTGGTCACATCTACACAAGATCAACAGTTGACAAGGACTATCATGTTGTAACCAAGTCCCAAAACTCACTAGTTTTTCTAGTATAGATGGGACCTTAATGCAAGCTGGAGAATTGCAAAGCCAACCAAATGTTCTTAAAATGTAAAAGGTGCGAGACACCTCTGTCATTCAGATTTAATTACTGATTCTATAAGCACTAGCATAGCAAAAAGTGCAAAGTATAGGAGGCTATAAGCAACTCAGAGAGGGCTTTACTCAAAGGGAAAGTTGTATTTCCCTTCAGACTCCAGATTTCTACCTCAAGCACCACAACTTCACCTCAAGGAAATATCCATACCACAAAACAGAGAGAACTTCCAGATGAATCACCTTATGCTTCCTAAAAGAAGAAAAATTACAGGAATCAGAGATTTTTCTCCATTTTTCAACATGCTAAGTGTAGCTTACAATAAGAAACTTGACCATGCCACGCTGCCCCTCACCATTAAAATTATACACACACCCAGAGCTCTTGCAATATCTCTCAGTCCATACATCTTAACTCCTGCTCTGCCTCCACTGCCAAATCCCTTGCCCAACACAACTCCTGTGTTGTCCCCCTTCCCCAAGCACCTAACCCACGCTAGCCCTGTGCCCCAAATATTCACCCCAACAATTCATGCACTCCTCCCCCAATCTCATCTTCAGGGCAGGTCTTGTTCTGCCACCCAATTCCACCACCTCATCTCTTCTACGCATCTTCCCCATCCAATTTCTTCACCAAATCCTTTGCATCTCCCATGGCCCACCAATCCCATCTCCATCTATTACCACCTCACCAGCACTGCCCCAACTCCAGATTTGCTCAAGATACTGTTGTCCCCTCCCCCCGATTTGTCCCCTAAAATGACCTCCTCCACTGTCTCCTATGTCTTGAGTCACATCTTGCACAGTCTCCCTCTATTTTTCCCCAAAAAACATGCACTTCTCCCCCCAGATCTCTCAGTCCCTGTTACCCTAAATCCTGTACTGCTAGATATTATATTTTACACACTCACACCCCTCCTTAGGTAAGTGGTTCCCTTTCCTGCCTTTCTGCTGCATTCAACCTGCACTATCTCCCCCCGACTCTATCCTGCTCGCCCAATCCCCTATGCATCTGCTAAACCCGTGACCCCTTTGTGTCTCCTGCTCAGCTCCCCCAACCCCTTTCTTTCTCCTCTTCCTAATGATAATGCAGCTCGCCAACTTCCCCTTGCAGATCCTGCCCCCCCCGAGTGCTCACCCCCCCGCTGGGCGCTGTGCTTGGCCGGGAGCCCGTTGTTGTAGGGCTCCCAGATCTTCTGCAGCGGGTTCTGCGTGAGCTCCCGGGCCGGCGACGCCGCCATCCTCGCAGGGGGCCCCGATCCGCCAGCACTGGTAACGGCGCTTGCCGGGGGAAAGCCGGGCGCTCTGCAGCGGCAGCGGGCGGGGTATAGCTGCAGCTCCGCCTCCTCGGCCCACCGAGGCCCGGAACAAGGAGCCGGGTAGGGACTGAGCAGACGCGCCCCCAGCGCTGGACTCGAACAGTGCGGGGGAGGCGAGGGGGCACCGAACCACCACACGCCGCCCCGGAGCCTTGCACCAGGAAGGGGCGGCTAGCTCCGAAACCCCCACGAGCCAGGGCTACCCACCAACGCACACGAGGCGGAGGGGCGGGGAGGGGGGCTAGAAGCACCCTACTGCCCTTCAGTTCGCATGTGTCGGGGAGAGAGGGGAGGCCGAGAGGAACTAGAGTTCTTTGTTGCGGCACTTACAATGGTTCCGAGTGAGCAGCGAATATTTTGAGGCCAAAATTCAAACCCTCTCAAAAATGATCTTTAATGCATCATTGGGTCAAATGAACAAACAAACAAACCAACCCTGTTGCTCAATCTACAGAAACGTCAATATCTTTTACAATCCTTTTCCTATGGGTGTACTAAAAATCACTTATTTTAGTTAACCACCCAAATAAATAAATACTTTAAAAAAAAAAAGACAGACTGTACAGGGATCTCTAATTTTACTTCAGGTCTACAGGCTGACAGTGTCTACACTACATTCAAGTAGTCAACTCAGTGCAGTTTTCCATAATATAAGGAAGCCTTGAGAAATTGTTGGAGCTTAAATTGTACAACACCTAAACTGTTGGCTGAATTTGATCAGACAGGATCCCCTATTATGCTATATAAATTTGACCAGAGAGTGTCTATATACATTTCTGCAGTTTGCAGGGGAAACTCTCTGCAAAGGTTTCCAAGGCAGGTACTCCACACTTTCTGAATAATCAAGCTTCTTAAACGTGTCCCAAACTGGACATCCAAAAACGGAGGCACTGCAAATCTCTAGTCCCTTTTAAAAAATTAGGCAACAATTTAAAAAAAAATATATCTGTTTTTTATAACTTGGGTAAGAGAGGAGCAAGCACTTATTCCAGGACTAGTCAAGAGCTAATTCTCCACCACACTTTTTTACATTGATTACTCTGGTGAGGATACAAGTCTGTTAGCCTTTCGTGCTTGCGCCTATTCTGGAAAATGAGCAGGGTTTGAACCTCTATTCCAAAACATGCCTTCTCTGCAATGAGCTACCCCTGCACTGTAAATGACCTTTACTGATGGCATAAAGAGGGACAAGTCTTATTTGATTCCTGATGCACAGGGAGATGCCAACCACACTCAGCTCAGTTCTGGAGCACAGTTTGGCCTGTCTATATCAACTGCCAAAGATTGTTTGGCCATAGTTATATCAGATATGGCTCCCCCTTAAAGAGTCAACACGCTTATTTTCAAGGATCTCCACAGCTTCTTTTCAAACCTCACAAAAACGGATTCAACATGACCCCTTTAGCACCTGGGATTTATTCTAAGATAAAATGGCTAATTTAAAAAAATATTTGCATACATGTTTCCGTTTGCTTCTGAGGGGGTAATAGATTTCAATTACACTACATATGAAATTTGATTCTAGGCAGGAGGCTTTTGTTACAATTTAATGCTCCTTATTACTCCATTATCACAGCCTCATGTTGTCCTGAGGCTGACCTGGGCTGAAGAGGCAATAAATGTAATACATTTTTATGTAGCATCTTTCATCAAAACCTCCCTCTCCCTCACACAAACCACTCAAAGGAAAAGAAGGCTTGAACACTGAAGCATAGGTGCTGGAACAGGGAGTGCTGTTGCAACCCCCGGCTTGAAGTGGTTTCCATTATATACAGCATTTACAGTTTGGTTCAATAGCTCTCAGCACCCCCACTGTACAAATTGTTCCAGCACCCTTGCACTAAAGGGATAAAGATATAAAAAACAAAATTACTTTCTGTACGCTAAATAATATGGTAATTTGTAGTTACATTTGGCAGTCTGTACTCAATTAAAAAATAAGATTGCATTCTATTGCAGCCATTAACAATACACAAAATGTTATACACAAACACAGGGAGGTGTTCTCATTTTCTGCAAATGGACTTGTAAGTAGGTGCAATCAAACTCTTTTAAACTGTACATGAAGCTCTGTACCTCAGAATATTCTTTAAAACCATATTAAAAATAATGCACATCTGCAGTATACAATACTAAAACAGTAATGAAGTTATTTCTTATCCATATTTCTTCAAATATTTGAATATCATCTTCTGCACTAAAGGCTAAAACCATGCCAAGAAGTTAGTCTTTAAACAGGACATTACACACTTAAGTTTTAATACACCTTGTTTTCATAAAACGTTACATTTTGGGTAAAATTTAAGGTCACACTACTGAGCACAAAATCAAGTGAATACAGTTGTGTTCAAACAAACATCTATCAAGGTTCTTATTCTGGTGCTAATCACCCTAGTACCCAAGCATCTTCAGCATTTGAAACTTAAATATTTCAAACAAACAGATTCACTGTCAGGTCCTAGACTGAATATAAACAAAAGTTAAGCTAATTTCATTGTCCAAACTGAGAAAAATTCTACAAAGTAAATAAGACGCATTCAAAATTCTTTCACTTATAATAATGCATTTTATTGAATGTAGATTAAGTATTCGTTAAATCATTTTAACCTTTTCAGTTTCCAATAAGTGTTCAAATGTTATGGAGACTGACTTAAAAATTATGAGATTTAAAAATAAAAATAAATGGTGACCCCTTTTTATTTGCCCTATGGGTTTTGAGCCTTTAGGGATTGTATTTTCAAGCTTTTTTTCATAACCACAAGGGCTGTGGAAACTTACTTTTTTAAATGAAAGCTGAGATTCACACAACCACAAAACTGGGGCTGTATGAAAAACACTGTATATCACAAGACCCATGATACAACTGCAAGAGTTGGCAACGCTGCGTATTTCTTTTCTCTTTCCTTAGCAATTCCATTTGCTTGGTTTCGCTCTCCCTTTCATCCCATTTCCCCCTCCTCTCCTTTACTGCTCAGTGTTTCCCTTCAGGTCCATCGCATTCAGTATCATTCCCTCCCTGCAATTTTCTTTAACACTTGTCCTTGGTCTTGTCTATCCAGGAGATTTGATAGCAATGGGAGACTGAATTAAAATATGTCATGAGAGTCAAGAAACTTAAAGCTGAGCAAGTGAGAGAAAAAGGAATTTTTAGACTGCTCAAAACTCTTAATTTATTTGTTAATATCCATTTAATTCCAGTGAGTAATCAACATTTTGGAAAAAATATACATCTTTGTGAAAGTTTCAGCGCCTCACCCCTTCAACTGAGGTGCAAAATCTGACAATACACATCCTCCAAAACTGACAAATAGCCCTCCAGTAAAGCCAAGCATGTCTGGATTTGACATTCCTGATATCTCCAAGACTAAAATAAGCAGAAATAATATTTTTACTTACAAATAAAAACCACACCCACTTTTCAGGCCTTCTTGACACTTAAAAGTATGAAATAGCAAAAAGTCATTTTCTCCCCAGTCCTTTGCAATTCATCTCTGAAAACTGACTATGGAAAAGTAACACCTTCCCCTCAGCAGATTTGCTCCATGCATGCATCCAGAGACACAGCTTGTTTTAGTGACAAAGGGCCAGATTTACAAAGGTATATTTAGGTGACTAAAGATGCACGTAGGTGAGTGTACTTTTGAAAACCCCAGCAGGCATCTATCAGAATCTTTAATCTCCCACCTTTGTAAATGTGGCCCGAAAGCTAAATTTCACATTTTTTGCTTGTTATGCTGAGCCGATACTGTTAAGAAAGTGAGCTAGAATGTATTCCTTTTTGCACATTAGCAGATTCATTGATTAAATCCGTGCAATTATGCCTATGAGTATGTATGGGGTGGAGGGGACGCTCAGGCTAAGGGACTTTTTAATGGTGGTGTAGACATTCAGGCTCGAATTGGAGCCCAGGCTCTAGGACTCTGTGAAGCAGGAGGGTCACAGCCCGAACATCTACACAGAAATTAAACAGCCCCACAGCCAGCATTGGCCAGCCACAGATGTCTTATTGCAGTATAGATATACCCCATGTGAACCTAATGAAGGTAACAGGTTTGCACAGGTGTTATCAAGGTCATAATTAGAAGACAATAAGATGTCACTGGGGACCTAATTTGGCCTGCAGAACCTTGATTACTGTTGATAACCAACAAAATGTAAAGAGAAAAAGAGTACTTGTGGCACCTTAGAGACTAACAAATTTATTTGAGCATAAGCTTTCGTGAGCTACAGCTCACTTCATCGGATGCATGCAGTGGAAAACACAGTGGGCAGATTTAATATACACAGATTTCAGAGTACACCAAGAACATGAAACAATGGGTGTTACCATACACACTGTAACGAGAGTGATGAGATAAGGTGAGCTATTACCAGCGGAGGCGGGGGGGGGGGGACCTTTTGTAGTGATAATCAAGGTGGACCATTTCCAGCAGTTGTCAAGATCGTGTGAGGAACAGTAGGGAAGGGAAACAAACACGGAGAAATAGTTTTACTTTGTGTAATGACACACCCACTCCCAGTCAAGCCTAATTTAATGGTGTCCAGTTTGCAAATTAATTCCAATTCAGCAGTCTCTTGTTGGAGTCTGTTTTTGAAGTTTTTTTGTTGAAGAATTGCGACTTTTAGGTCTACAATCGAGTGACCATCTCACTTCTTCACATCTAAATAGGATTTTAAAATAAAGGCTTTGAAACAACTGGAAGTGACAGATTAATATTTCCTTGAGGCACACAAATTCAAGCCTTCCAGCACAATACAACAAATGATTAACACATCTCAAAAAACTGAAGATGGAACACCTTTCTCCAACAGCATACGAAAGATGACTACACACTCCTAATCCTGTGGGGCCTGGGTGGAACCCTACTGAAGTCAATGGGTCTCTGGTTCAGGCTCACGGGTCCTCCCTAGTGGTGCCAGCTGCAAGAATGTGGCTCAAGTTGGGTGCATTGAAAAGGCACAATTATTTTAAACAACCAGCACACCCTGTTTTTAGCTCAGCCTATTTCATGGAGAATCTGAGCTAGAAAGAGTCAAGAAGCCAGGAAAGAGGATGACAGCTGGGGGAAAGGGATGAGACACCATAATCAATAGTCTAAAGGGCAACAAAAATCTGTATCAATTTACTTTAAAATAAAGAGTTACAATAATACCTCGCTTTTATATAATACTTTTCACCAGTAGATCTCAAGTTATTTCAGTACTACTTCTTCCCTCCTCCTTCATGAGCAGCCAGCTGTTTGACCAAAAGAACCAATAAGAGAAGATCCTTTCAAATCTGTGGGGGGAGGCTTTTTGTTGTGTGCTTCTTTGTTGTTCTCTCGGGACAAAGAGAGGGACCAGGCAGGAAAAAAAAAACCCTCTCCCAAAACCATACCTGAAATAAGCCTCTAAGATTACAAATTGTAAGTATAGCAAGAGAATGCGTTAGTTTATCTTTTGTTTTAGCTTGTGAATTTTCCCTGTGATAAGAGGGAGGTTTATCCCTGGTTTTTGTAACTTTGAAGTTTTGCCTAGAAGGGAATCCTCTGTGTTTTAAATCTTATTACCCTGTAAAATTACCTTCCATCCTGATTTTACAGAGGTGCTTCTTTTACCTTGTTTTTTCTTTATTATAAAGTTCTGTGTTTTAAGAATCTGATTGGTTTTTAGTAAACTAAAAGCCCAAGGGTCTGGTCTGTGCTCACCTTGTTTACCTATTTGGTTGGTAGATTATTCTCAAGCCTCCCCAGGAAAGGGGGTGAAGGGACTTGGGGGAATATTTTGGGGAAACAGGAACTCCAAGTGATCCTTTTCCTGAATCTTTGTCTAACTCACTTGGTGGTGGCAGCAGTACTAATCCAAGGACAGGGAAGGATTTGTGCCTTGGGGAAGTTTTAATCTAAGCTGGCAGAAATAAGCTTAGGGGGTCTTTCATGTGGGTCCCCACATCTGTACCCCAGAGTTCAGAGTGGGGAGGGAAGCCTGACACCCCTCATACCCAGACCCTCCTGCTGAGTCCCACCCCCTGCACCCAGACCCCCCCCCCACAATGAGCCCCACTCCCCCTGCACAACCCCAACAAGTCATCCACACCCGGATTCCCACCCCAAACCCCAGGCAGCTGCACCTGGATCCCAACCCCACTGAGTCCCCCACACCCAGCCCCCCTCACTGAGCTCTATCTCCTCCACACTCAGACCCCACCTGCTGAGCCCCAACCACTTTCACGTGGAACCTCCCCTGCAGAGTCCCATTACCATTGCACCAGAACCCCCACAACAAGCCCCTGTGCATCCAGATCCCTCCAGCACCCAGATTCCCCCAGAACCGCCCCACTCCCAGATTGCCCCACACAGAACCCTCTCAACCCACACTGGATTCCCACCCACACTAAGCCCCTCCACACTTGGATCCTGCCTTGCTGAGCCTGTCTGCCCACATTTGGTGCACCTGGCATACAGGGGCAGGGCTCTGTGGTGTTTCTGGGGCAGGCCCAGTCCTTGAGCTGCGTCAGCCTCACCACTGAGTGCATGTCCCAGGATAGGGGAACTGCACAGTGATCTCTCACCTCTGTACAGCCAGTGGCCTGTGCTCCCTAGTGCCATGCTGGAGCCTCCACATTTTTTTTTTAACAAATAACATTTGCAGAATTTTAAAATATTGTGCACAGAATTTTTAAATTTTTGGTGCAGAATGCTCTCAGGAGTAATTTAATGCACTGCCAGGAATGGTGGTTGTGATCTTCGCCTTAACGTATGTTACACACACACCACCTAGCAGCTGAACAGTATAATACAGGTTTCAGAGTAACAGCCGTGTTAGTCTGTATTCGCAAAAAAAGAAAAGGAGTACTTGTGGCACCTTAGAGACTAACCAATTTATTTGAGCATAAGCTTTCGTGAGCTACAGCTCACTTCATTGGATGCATACTGTGGAAAATACAGAAGACCTAACCAATTTATTTGAGCATAAGCTTTCGTGAGCCACAGCTCACTTCATTGGATGCATACTGTGGAAAATACAGCATTGTAGGGTGTGGGTATGTAGGGGTGTCAGCATTGTATTTTCCACAGTATGCATCCAATGAAGTGAGCTGTGGCTCACGAAAGCTTATGCTCAAATAAATTGGTTAGTTCTTCTGTATTTTCCACAGTATGCATCCAATGAAGTGAGCTGTAGCTCACGAAAGCTTATGCTCAAATAAATTGGTTAGTCTCTAAGGTGCCAAAAGTATAATACAGCATTGTATACAGCATTGTATTTGTATTGTATTATATATTGTATTGTTGTACAATATTGTTGTACAATATTGTATTGTTGTACAATATTGTATTGTATTATATACAGCATTGTATTTTCCACAGTATGCATCCAATGAAGTGAGCTGTGGCTCACGAAAGCTTATGCTCAAATAAATTGGTTAGTTCTTCTGTATTTTCCACAGTATGCATCCAATGAAGTGAGCTGTAGCTCACGAAAGCTTATGCTCAAATAAATTGGTTAGTCTCTAAGGTGCCAAAAGTATAATACAGTTTAGCATTCCATTCGTTTTCTCAGAAGTATCAGCATCAGCTGCTGTGGCCATTGTCACATGCATGACACAAGTCAAAAGGAACTAACCGTCTTATCCAGTACAGCAACTTCTAAGTCCCTGAAAATCCATCTCCCAAAAGAAGAGGGTAGCTACTAAAATTAAACATTTATACATCAACACGTCTAGATAACTTGTACCCAAGAGTTTCAAAAGACCTGGCTGAGGAACTCACTGAATTGTTAATGTTGGTTTTTAGTAAGTCTTGGACCATGGCAAAATTCCAGGAGACTACAAAAAAAGGTAATGTTGTGCCAATATTTAAAAGGGTAAACAGGATGACAGAGGTAATTATAGGCCTGTCAATCTGACATTGTTCCACTGCCTTTCCTGGGATCAGCTGATATGGGACTCAATCATTAAAGAATTAAGGAGGACAATATAATTAATGCAAGTCAATATGGGTGTATGGAAAATAGACCCAGCCTATAGATCTATTTTTGATTATATTACAGCTTTGGTCAATAAAAGTAATAGTGTTGATATTGCCTTCTGTAAGGTGTTTGACTTGGTATCACACATTTTGATAAAAAACAGAATTATATAAAATTAAAATGGCACACATTAAATGGATTAAGAACTGGCTAACTGACAGACCTCAAAAGGTAAGAGTAAACATAATCCTCAAGCCGGGTGTGTTTTTTGTGGGGCCTTGCAAGGATCAGTTGTTGGCCCTATGCTATTTAACATTTTTTATTAATGACCTAGAGGAAAACATAAAATCATCACTGACAAAGATTACAGATGATACAAAAATTGGGGGACTGGTACATAATGAAGAGGATAGGTCACTGATACAGTGCGATCTGGATCTCTTGGTAAGCTGGGCACCAGCAAACAATAAGCATTTTAATATGGCCAAATGGAAAGTCATACAACTAGAAACAAAGAATGTTGGCCATACTTACAGAATGGGGGACTCTATCCTGGGAAGCAGCGACCGAAAAAGATTTGGGGGTCGTGGTGGGAACTCAGATGAACAGGAGCTCCCAGTGCAATGCTGTGGCCGAAAGGGCGAATGCGATCCTTGCATGTATAAACAAGGGAATCTTGAGTAGAAGTAGGGGTTATTTCACCTCTGTATTTGGCACTGCTGTGACTGTTGCTGGAATACTGTATCCAGTTCTGGTGTGCATAATCCAAAGATGTTGCTGGAGGGTTAGGAGAAGAGCCACAACAATGATTAAAGGATTACAAAACATGCCTTATAGTGACAGGCTCAAAGAGCTCAATCTATTTAGCTTAACAAGGAGAAGGTTAAGGGGTGAATTGATCATAGTCTACAAGTATCTACATGGGTAACAAAAAATTGATAATAGAGGGCCTTCAGTCTAGCAGCGAAAGGTATAACATGATCCAATGTTTGTAAGATTAAACTAGACAATTTTAGACTGGAAATAAGGCTTTAATTTTTAACAGTCAGGGTAATTAACCACTGGAACAATTTACCAAGGGTTGTGGTGGAGTTTCCATCACTGGCATTTTTTAAACCAAAATTATTATTGTTTTTTTTTTAAAAAATATATGCTGTAGGAATTATTTTTGGAGACATTAAATGCTCTGTGTTATACAGGAGATTAGACTAAATGATCACAATTGTCCCTTCTGGCCTCAGAGTCTATGAATCTGTGAAATTTTAGCCCTACTGAGGAGTAACAACAACATTCCCTGGGTACCTGATTTATTCATGTATTATGTATGCATGCAGCATGCACATAATCCAGGCACATACTCACATCATTACCTCCATTCTGCTGAGCAGCTCCATATTTGTGAGTTTACAGTACTGGGCATTGAAAGGTACAAGAATCCAGATCCTTGGCAAGGAAGATTCTTGTACATATCAATACTGAAGGAGAGAGTGATGGCGCATGTACATGCCTACAAATCTAAAGAACCTCCTGACACAACCACAAGTTACACAAAATTTCTATTAAAAGTTCCACTTTACAAAATAAAAATGGAAGCATGGTATTTCTATCTTCACAGTAACTCAAAGCATTATATATTCATTTTCCTCTTACCTTCACTCCTGTGTATTTTATCTTCCACTTCTCAGTTTGAATGCACATTATATATTAATACAATAAAGGCTTGCTCTAGTGTAAATTAGGGTATGTCCATATGACCCAATCGAATTTGGAAGAGGGTCAGGAAATAATTACATTACAATAATTGCATCTCTGTACTGTTTCTACCAATACCTTCCTGCTAGCTCCTTCACATCAAATACCACCTAAAATACATACCATGCAATACTAGTTGCTCAAATGAAGCTGCAGAGAAGTAGGGAAAAGGAAAGCAGTGATTACACATAACAAAGGAAGAAGTAGAGGAGCAAAAACCCCATTAGCTATTCCAAATAGAGTCTCAGGACCAGCACAGTCAATCCCTAGAGCTCAAAAATCAGGAGCTAGTGCCTCCTGCCCCTCCACCCTTCCCCCCAAAAGTTATCAATTGGCTTAAAAATCATGACTTTTTTAAAAGGCAATACATTGTGGGGTTTTGTTTGCCTTCAGGTTTTTAATTCTTTTTCACTTGCATTTTCAAGCTTTTCTCTGCAACCATGAGAGCCTAGAAACTTACTCTTATTTTTTTTTCCAAGTGAAAGCTAAGATATTTGAATGACATAACATGAGTCCTGCAGCTAAGGCTTTAAGAAAAATACCACCAGAAACGGTGATAATTGTCAGCATTGAGCATCATATGAAGATACTATAGGAATGAGGAATTGTAACAAGGTTTTGCTGAGTTTAAAGAACTCATTTGTAGCAATACTATGGCATGTGGTGGTCTGACTTTGTATTTGCAAACAAGAACCACCTCTCAGTTACAGAAAAGCTACATTAACAACTCTTTACAAAAGAACTCCAATTCAGCAGTTGCGTGTAAGGCAGTCAACTAATGCAAGTCATTCTTGTTATCATGGCACATGTTGAAATGCAGTTCTCATTTCTGTCTTAAGAAATATAATGGGAGTGTTGTAAGCTGTAAACATTCTTAAAAACTGAGGGGGAGGGTCATAGTACTACAGCCAATATGTCAATGCCGCTGCACATTGAAATGGCATCATTATAAATGGCTTACTCATATGAGTGATTACAATCATTTTTGTTTTTTACTGAGCGGTATCAGCATCCAGGACACTGGGGTTTTGCCGTGTCTTGCCACCCCCTCCCTTACAGCTGTGGGCTTTTTTCTTTGTTCTGTTTAAATTCAAAGAAAACATAGAATCTTAAAACTCCCACTCTCACCCAAATATGGGGCAAAGTCTATTTGGTTTTGTGAAAGCTTGACTTCTCCCCCCCTAATGGACTTCCCATGTCTTGTGAACACTTGCATAAGTGCTTAACCAAGAAGCTTAGCAGCACATGCTTAAATATGCACATGTTTAAAATGCATACAGGATTGGGACCTTGAAGTCCACCTTCTGATCTAGAGGCAAGTTTAAAAGTTAAAGTTATAAAGTCCTAGTTATATGATCAGACAGTAGTACCTAACAGTTAAATTGACAAGACTGCTGGAATGAAGATTTTTTTTTAAAATTACACACATGCACACACGCAGAGTGTGTGTATGGCAAGCAAATGTCTTAAGAATGACAAGGAGAATAAAAACCAAGATACAACCTATATGTTAGGGTGACACATTGCTAAGTAGATTACATCTACACTCACCCTCCCCCACACCAAAGATTATTAACTTTTAATCTTGTAAGGGAAGTGTTAAGATATCCAGATATAAAAATGATTTTTTTTAAACTGATCAGCTTGCATTGCAGTGTGAACAATTACTTGAGTTCTGAAAATGGGAAAACATTATATTATAAAAAAATGTTTTGGGAAGAACACTGCCCAGCAGATGGCACTACTTCTACTTTTTCATTTTGCAAGAGTGCATAAGGAGCAGAACTTGACAAACCAAGCTATGTTATATTAGCACTCTATACTTTATTTAATAAACCCCCTCTATCCTGCAGAATATTTAAATCTTTCAATGCTTTACATTGAAGGCTGAACTATTTCTTTAAATATAAAATATAGCTGTATAATACACACACTTTAATAACAGTTGTAGACCAAAGGCCATATGTAAAGAAGCCTTTTGAAGGTTGTTAATATGTTGCCAACTGAGGATCAGAACACAAACCTGAACTGTAGAAGAACGAGGAGTACTTGTGGCACCTTAGAGACTAACAAATTTATTTGAGCATAAGCTTTCGTGGGCTAAAGCCCAATTCAACACTGCATGCATCTGTATCTATCTCTAAGGTGCCACAAATACTCCTCATTCTTTCTGCTGATACAGACTAACACAGCTACCACTCTGAAACCTCAACTGCGTAATTATATTAGATTAACATATAGTCTGATGTTCTATGCACAACAGTTACAAAGTTTTAAGAAAAGTAGTTCTTAAGCATACAGACCAGTATCATGTGGATGCTGCACGAACACAGAGAGATTCAGAATCAAAGACACACAATTCACCATTATATGAAAACATCACCACATTAATAAACACGTTAATGCTCTACAAAAGACAGTCTCATCAGCAGATTTCTAATTGACATGATTAGCTTTCTAAAGAAATATTTTAACTATGTAATTCCTACTGGTTGGTATCTTTACTTCCTTTCATTTTTTCACTTCACAAGTCACTTACAATTAGTTTCACTTAGGACAGAAAACTGGACACAAACCAAACCTGGGGCAATGATGAAGAGAGAGGGAGCACGAGAGAGAGAGAGCGCATTTTATGTACTTAAGTCCCAATGCTGCAGACATTTGCATGTGAGTAACTTTAGAGGTTACTTGTGTGTAGCTGTTTACAGCATTGGAGCCAACAAGATACCAAGTTCAGCCCTTTTAAACCTTCACAAAATGTTAGCATTAAAATGTAGCAGCCACGGATACTGGAACTTATTCCAAGTCTCCCATGACTGCCTAGTTCATACAGCATTGTGTGTTTAATACACACAGTTTCAAGTACAATAGACATGAGATTATACAAGTGTTGTTTCCTGGAAAACAAGACAAATCAATTCCTCTGGACTTTACCCAAGTAAGTCCCATAGACAATCTATTAATCCCATTCAATTTGCTAAACCATTCCATTGCAGTAGTAAACTCATGTAATAAAAAAATGTTACCATTCTGTTCACTTTACTGACCAAAAGTAGATGATCACTGTTATACACACACATCCTGAGAGGGGCCAGTCTCTCAAAATGTCAAATACTAATTTATCAGTTTTATTCATTACATTTAGCCTGAGCAATTCTGTTTCTCTGAAGAAATTCATTTTCTGCTCTGTCACAAGATCAAATAAAAAATGAATCCCTGCAGTATCAACCATACCCTACCTAATTTGAAAAGGAGGTCAGAATGGCTGATGTCTTTAAATCTTGCAGTCCTCACACACACACACACTTGAGACAACAAACTAAGCGTGTGTATCTAGTGAAAATACAGACTCAAATCTCATTATTTTCCAAAGCAACTAAAGACAGATTTTTCACTTTCAAGCCAGGGTATCACCAGTTAGTTTAAATAATCCTTTCCTGAAATGCACTTATTTCCATAGATTTCAACTGAAAAAGAGTCCAAGTTTCAGAACCTTTAAAATGAATACACTATACATCAGGAGAATAATTTTATGGATGTGAGAGGTATTAAATAAAAATACATCATTCATACATCCCATTAGAGATAATATGTTTGTATTCAAAGAAATTTACAAATATAAGCATGTTCTTCAATGCATGCTCTAACATACTACTTAGCTGATGATCTGCCCTACCTTTAAGCCACATTATTTGCATATAATGCCAAGGGAGCAAAGGAAATCTCTGATGGTTCCTCACTAGTAAAACAAAGCTCAAACAGCTTCTCAAAGCTGTGGCAGATCCTTAGATGGCCAGCTGACTGCCTTGTGTGTGCTAGCTGACCAACACTCAGCATGAAAATATAAGTCACTAGCCTTCTGACTGGCCAATGCTACAACATTCTCAGCAGACAAAGGAAGATTGTGATTGCCACCTTATCAATTTTTTTTTTAAGTTTGCATCGAGAAAACCGCACTCTCTAAATTTCAAGATTTGGATCTAGGAATAGAATGACAATGTGCAAAAACCACTACACACAAAACAAAACATAACAAAGCAGGTTACCCACCCCTCCATGTTTAACTTTAAAACACAATCTCTAGATATCCATCTGCCAGGTCCAACCAAGGTCAGCGGGGCAGAGGAAAGACATGCTCCCCCTACCAGCATCTTCACATAAGGTTTGGTCATGGAAGAAACATTCTTGCCCATGTTTGTGGGAAATGGGGAACACAGATTATGTTCCTTTCTCTCTCTCTCTCTCTCTCTCTCTCATGTTTACGAGATGCATGTGGCTGATGCATCACCACAAATGCACCTCACAAACACAGATGTAGAAGCAGCTGCAGATCAAGAACTGTGAACTGAATAACAACATTCCATCAAGGCAGGAGAACGCTAACCAAGATAACAAAGGAGACAACTACAGAGAAAAGTGCTGATGCTGAAAAGACTGAACACAAAAGAGAGAATCCAACAGGAAATGTCTGTAGTAATAAACATGCAGCTACACTAAACCTTGCTATGTTGCCATATTTTATAAAGTAACAAGCCAGATTAGGGTTTGGAGGGAAAGTCCAAGTAAATCCCAGGAATTGAAGGAAGGAAATGATATTGGTGATTCAACAGGTGGCTCTCTTCCCTGTCGGTTAGCACTGAACCAACACTCTTGCACAATGACAAAGCACACTGTACTTAAGGAAATACCATCTTTCAGATGATATAAAAAACAAAGATCCATTCATTCATTACCATATTAAAGAAATTCACACAGAGAATGAGACAGGTTCTGTGCCCTCAAGAGCTTCAAAAGAAAAGAATGATGAATGAGAGAAACAGATGCAACAACCAGCAAAGTGACGCAGTTTAAGTTCAGTCCGTGTTGTCTTTGTTCCATTTCTGCAATCGTTTTGATTATATAACTATTTCTCTTCTTCCCAAATATTCTGCTGCACTAATCTGCATCCCACCATTTGAAATGCCTTCCTTTCTTCCTCCACTTATTTAGCCCAATCCCTACCCAATAGTCTCTCCACCGGAATTGAGAATACAGCAAAACAAAGTACCCCAACACTTTAAGCATGCAGAACTACCAACATGGCAAAATATAGGGGAATTCAGCTGGGTCACCTTATGACCTTTCCCCTGGTAGTTCCTTCAAACTTGGGGCCTTGTTTCAAAGCCAACTGAAGTTAATGGGAGTCATGCATCAGGCCCTTATTTACACTGAAGGCCCTGGAAACCTAGAATCCTGAGAACCTTTAACAATCAGACCCTTAATATAATATTCTGTTTTAAACAACGAGTGCAATATTGCTACCATTAGTTCTTTATTATGTATTTGATGATTATCCAGAGAGAGAGAAACCTCCATGTGTTTGCAGCACAATTATCTTTATTTCAAAGGTTGGTTCATGTTAACACGTGAACATCAAAAGCCATACATGAGTCAGTGTATGAAAAAATAAGCTTTTTGTAATTCATACTTTTTGAAAAAATGGTTTCATTTTAAAAATGTACACATTATGGTTAGGTTTCCTAGCTGTAGGCCAGACTATTGCAGAGGTGAATCAACAAGACAAATTATCTGGGAATGAGCAACCATTAAAAAAAGAATTCTGTTCAGTGCTAAACAAATCAGAAATAACCTAGCAGCTTAGACCCTAAACTTAAACAAAGCTATGCAAATGCGTAATGTAAGGAAAGATTCCCCAAGCTGTGTTATAATAGTACTGCTTCACTAAATTACCTCAGTTTTCAGACAATTTAAAGGCAAGATAGTGCAGACTGAGGAGTAGAACACTGTTAGCAAGTACATCAAGTGAGAAACTAATTCACATCCGTATTAATAAAACTCATCTCAACACATCTGATGAAGTAAAAGAATTGATAGGGTTTAGTCATCCAGTTATCTCATCCCAACACCTCTTTTGTGGGAGAGAAAGTAAATACCCAATGAATTTGCATTTATGTTGTTTCCCAGAATCATTCACTAAAACATCCCAACACATCTTGCCCAGACAATGAGTTACAAGCCATGGATATGTAGCCCTTAGAGGAGCATTTGTTAATGTCTGGGTTGATTCTCACCGTTTGGTGCAGAATAATAAATTACATAGTAATGATCTGAGCTAATGGTAACCAGATATTGGAATACTGACTGCATCTACAGTTTTGAAGATTTGCTTAGTGTTAATACAGAAGAAAATTATGCTAATACACATTTGAAATGCCCATTTGGAACACATGCATCTCTCAGGAGCACACAGAATCTATAAGATTGCATTATAAATTAATTAATATGATTGGGATACAACTTAACAGAGAAGAGTAATATCACAACAGCCTAGATACTATATGAGTAGGGCCCTACCAAATTCACAGCTGTGAAAAACGCATCACAGACCATGAAATCTGGTCTCCTCCGTGAAATCTGGTCTTTTGTGACTTTTACCCTATGCTATACAGATTTCACGGAGGAGACCACGATTTCTCAAACAGGGGGTCGCCAGGATATTGTAGGGGGGTTGTGGTATTGCCACCCTTACTTCTGCGCTGCCTTCAGAGCTGGGTGGCTGGAGAGTAGCAGTGCAGTACAGAAGTATGGGTGAAAATACGATACCATGCCATCCTTACTTCTGCACTGCTGCTGGCAGCGGCGCTGCCTAAAGAGCTGGGTGCCCAGCCAGCAGCTGCTGCTCTCCAGCCATCCAGCTCTGAAGGCAGCGCAGAAGCAAGGACGGCAATACCACGATCACCCCCTCTACAATAACTTTGCACTGTCCCCCACAACCACCTTTTGTATCTGGACCCCTACAGCTACAACAATGTGAAATTTCAGATTTAAATATCTGAAATAATGAAATATACTCTTTTCAAAATCCTATGACCACGAAATTGACCAAAATGGACCGTGAATTTGGTAGGGCCCAATAATATGAGAATCCCAAGCACAGCCAAATGGTTGAAGCACAACACAGCAAAGAATATTTTCATTTGCTAAGGAGATGAACAATCACTCATTGCTCTACTATCACAATCATTTCCTCCTTTGTTACCCTTATGTAAACCCAAACCCATTCTCAGATGCTTGATCTTAAGTGAAGCTTTACTCCCCCCTCTTTTAATATATGAAGAAGTCAGTTAATCAGCACTATGATTAACCAGGTTCAGAGAGTTTATACAGAAAAAAAACAAAAAAATAATATTGGGGGGCGGGGGGATGGGGAAGTACACCAATTAGCTGCTGATGCACTCATGTAAAAATACCCTAGTTTTAACGTTTACAGTGGCCTAAGATAGTGTACAGACTTATGCTGGTCCACTTTAGCTCACCTCCTCTTCCTTTAAAGTTGAAATATTGTGAGAACAGCAGCTATTTTGCAAACTAGTCAGGCAACACCACCCCTCCAAAAAACCTGTACAACATTATAATATCTTCATACACAATGAGGAAACAATGGTCCAGATCCTCAACTGATTTCCATTTTCTCCAGATGAGTGTCTGGCACAATATCTTTAACAATTTCTGCTTTAAACCTGCCAATTATAGGGTAAGGATAGACCAATGCACATGCTGATTAAAAGAATTTTATTGTGTACATTTCTGAAAACGTAAGTATTTAAATCCTGTAACTAACTTTGTACAGACTTGGGAGTTCAAACTAAATATGGGGGTGAGGGAGGTGTGTGCATGCCTGTCTGTCTCTGGGGAGATGCATACAGAGAAGTACCAACATACTGTATAGTAAAGAGAAATGACACAGCATCTACAGAAGTTACCCAATTTCTTTAAAGGACCCAGAGGTGTAACTGAAAACACCCTCCATTTCCAACATGGTAAATCTATTGAGGACTGTCATGCCTATGCCTTGTTCTGGTAGCAACCAATGAGGTTACTACAGCAACAGCACGTACTAAATTATGCAATCTCTAGGCTGTCTGTGGGTGTGTTGTGAAACATTTAAAACAGTCTTTGTCCTTCCTGGAATTATGATACAGCACTGTCAGTTTCACTTGCAAGTGGATTCAGCTGTTTGGAAATTGTGATGCAAGTCAGAAGGCCTGATGCTTAAAAGCATTCAGAATATTTGAGGAGGAAGAGGCAGGGGGAAAAGAGGAATCTCCCAGTCACTGTGATGTTTCCATAATCTTTTCTGGGCAGATTAAATGACAACAGTATTGACTCCCATGACCTGGAAAATGTTCTTATTAATATTCCGTTCTGTTAAGGTAAGTTTGATACAACAGCTCTGCACAATTCACAGTTTGGTTTTGCTTGTGTGGAAACCAAGATACAGTTAAAGAAACACTGAAGGAAAAAAATGTACAGCATTTTAAACAAATCCTTACTTGTGTTAATAGCACTTGACATTTTTTCAATTTAAAAATTATTTAATATTTTCAGCATATGCTCTGTTTACTCCTTACATTTACAGGATCTTGGCTGAATGAAAAATAAGATGCCATCACAAAACAGTAGTAGTAATGGAGGGTCTTCAAGATGTAAAGTCCCTATCTGTTTTCCACCAGTGGGTACATATGTGCATCACATGCCTGAGTCCTGAGTGGAGTGGTGTGCTTGTTTTTCTTTTTGATTTTTACTAGCAGTGTCCATTGGTCCACACATGCACTGTAGCTCTCCTTGTACTCCAAACCGAGGGCATAAAGGGTGGTGCGGGTCAACGCCTCTACAATTTACCATTATTACCGCAGCCCAAACAATCTGCAGCAGAGGGGATGAAGGGTGGGTAGAGGTATACAGATAGGACCACACATCTCGAAGAACCTCCAGGCAAGTAACCTCCATTTCTTCTTTTTCCAGTCATGGTCCCTATGTGTATTTCACACATGAGAGATTAACAAGCAGTAGTCCAACAGGCAGAGCTGACGTGGGGGGGCCATGCAGGGTCACATGCCCCCCCCCCCGAATTTGCTACTCGGCTTACATGGGCCGACCTCCCCCACCAAAGTTGGCAAGCAGAGGTCATCTCTGCAAACAGGAGTTGGGTGTGAGGATATTGAAGTGATAGCTAACTGTAGTACTGCTGTCTCCACAGCTGTAGCCATGGTGGATGACTGGACCAGAGTGCAATGTCTCATGAAGGTATGCAAAGAACTTCAAGCAGCTGCACGACTTATCTAATAGAGATATGTCTCTTAGAGATGACGATGAAGCAGCTTGCCCTCTGGTGGGGGGAGATGCGAGCTACTTGGTAAAGGGTAATACAACTGAGATCCATTTAGGAAGTCTCTGCACCAATACAGCTTGGACTCCTTAATCAGGTTGCTATGGAAACAAGTAGTTTAGGTATCTTTCTAATGTCCTTTGTAGATAAAAGGCCAAAGACCTTTGGATATCCAGAGAACACATCCTTCTCTCTACCTCCAAGGCATGCAGTTTAGAAAAAAAAAAAAATACTGGTAAGAAAAAAAAATTACCTGACTCTCATGAATCTCAGAAACTACTTTAGGGATTAATCTGGGGTGAGAGCATAATGAGACCTTTTCTTATAGAAAGTAATATATAGCAGGTAAACCATGAGCACCCCCAGCTCACTGACTCTTCTGTTAGAAAGGCCACCTGCACAGACAGATGGACCATAGAACATGTGGTTAGAAGCTCAAAGGGAAATTTAGAGAGAGACGACCAAACAAAACTGAGGTCCCACTGACATGCAAACTTCACCAATGGAGGAAACAATTTGAGAAGCGCCTTCAGAAATCTAGTTGCAACAGGTGAGTGAAGAACATACAGTGACCCATCGGAGGATGGAAAGCACTGATTGTTGCTAAATGCACCAGCAAAGAACTGAGCGTGAGACCCGAAGACTTCAGATTAAGTACATACTCTAAAATAGCAGGGATCCTAGCAGATTCTGGAGACAAGTGGCAATGATGAGCCCAAGGGGAGAAATGTTTTCATTTTGCTGAGTAACAGCTCCTCATAGAATTCTTTCTGCTTTGGTTTGGAATGCATCCCTCTGGAACATGAGCGCTCGATTTCCAATGCCTACCCAAATAACAGGCTCTGAGTTGCAGCAGTCCTGGACGGGGTGCCTGAATCTGCCCCTGTGCTGTGTTAGAAGGACCAGAAATGGGGTGATGTTCATGGGTGGTCAAAGCGAGAGCTTAAGTAGATCTGCAAAACCAGAAGTATCTGGGCCAGTTGAACACAATCAGGATGACCCAAGCTCAGTCTTCGTGGATCTTCCATAGAACTTGTGGTATCAATAGATTAGGAGGGAAGGCATATGCCAGGTGATCCTTCCATGACATCAGGAGGGCATCTACCATTGACCCTTAGAGTACAAAGGAAATTTCCTGTTCACCCACAAGATGACAATATCTTTGCCCAATGGGGAATGCCGAGCTGGAAAATTTTCAAGAACCAAATTGTGAATCCTCCACTTGTGATTTGAGGGAAAAAGTTTATTCAGGCTGTCCGCTAAGGAGTTTTACACCCCTGGTATCTATGCTGCTGATGGTGCACCGGCCATCACATAACCCTATGTCCAGAGAGTGACTTCCTCTATGCATAGAGGGAGAGAGGTTGTCCCCTGCTTAATTATATATTATACTTTTTGTCATGTTGTCCAACATTATTTGGACATGTCTGGATTGGATGAGTGGGAGGAAGGCATTGCAGGCACAACAGACCACTAGTAAACATATGTATTCTGGACTCCCACAGGGTCCAGGCACCTTGTACCATTTGTCTGAGTTAGGGCCCTCCAGTTTTTGGCAAGTTGGGCAAGGTGTCCTTCAAATATCTGAGGAGGGGAATGAAGAAGCATCAATAAAAGGGACGCATGTCTCTAAAGTCCCATCCAAAGAAACTCTGGAGGTTCAGAGTACAAATTGGTGGTGGATGTTGCAGAGGCTGGGTTCCTGGGTTTATAAATCCTCTATTCTTACATGTTTCAGAGTAACAGCCGTGTTAATCTGTATTCGCAAAAAGAAAAGGAGTACTTGTGGCACCTTAGAGACTAACCAATTTATTTGAGCATGAGCTTTCGTGAGCTACACTTCTTACATGGTGGCTCCTGGGGATATTGGTGATATAAAGGCTGAGGAGGCAGTCTTGTCCTACACCCTTGTCTATGGTGTTTTTTCTTCAGGGCAGGGGTATAGTTGCGCAGTGAGCGAAGCATTGTCCAAGTCCTCAAGGGATTGGAGACACTCATCTGTCTTCTTGCGGAATAGCCTGACTGGATCAAAGGACCGATCTTGGATGGTATTCTACACCTCTCTAGGGAAACCTGAGGGTTGCAGCCATGAGTCTCTCCTCATAAAAATAGTTGTTGCATCCCACTAAATGCAGTATCTGCTGTGTCCACCACAGCCTGGAGGAAGTTTTGGCCACCAATCTGCCCTCATCCACCTTAGTGCCGGTTCTAGCCTCCTCAGGAAAAATGTCCTTAAAATCCATAAATTTAGCATAAGTGGCCAAATCAAATTTGGCTGAAAAGGCCTGATAGTTAAAAATCCTGAACTGGAGATGAGGTGGAAGAGAAGACCTTTCTCCACAGGAGGTCGAACCACTTGAGTACCTTATCAGAGGGAGCAGACTTTGGGTGTTGTCGCTTAGATTGCTCTGCGGCCACCTGCACCACCAAGAAGTGAGGTGGTGAGTAATAGAACAAACACTCACCTCCTTTGGATGGAACAAAGTAACACTTCCCTGCTCTCTTAGAACTGGGAACACAAGAAGCAGGAGTGTGCAAAACTGTCTTTGTTGGGACCAGATGGCCTTGATGGGGACGACTACTTAACTAGGCCCAGAAAGCTGCAGAATGTCCAGTAATCTGTGCTTAGCCTCCTGGTCTTCCTCAAGCTGAATCTGTAGTTCTGTCACCACCCTGCGCATGAGTTCTTTATATTGTTTTAAATCATCTAGCAGAGCCGGAGAAGAAGTAGTAACTGCTTCATCTGGTGATGACAAAGAAATTTCTCCTGAGACTGTCAGAACTTTTGGATCTGCTCACCCTCCTCCAAATACTCCAACAGGGCCAGTTGTGGATGGCCAGGCGATGGCAAATGTGGCTCATGCACTGATTCTGGGTGTCTAGGGTTGGACTCCCTCACCCCCAATATAGGCAATAAGATGGATCAACTGGCAGAGGAGGACCACATGGCACCGGGTACCATCTGTTTCTTGACCAGTCATGTTTGGTTGGAGGCCAAAAGCCTAATCTTCTAGGGCTTGTCCCATGTCACCTCCACCTGGTACTGCAAAGACTTCTGTGGGGCCTCTGCCTCATCCAAAAAGAAAGTTGGATCCTATACTACCATCAGAACAGACAGTGCCGATGGCTGCACATCGAAGTTGGCAGGTGAGACGGGAGAACAACGCTGCACCTTTGGAACAGTCTCTTCTTTAGTGTAACAATGGAACAGGGATGATCCCCATAGGAGGGATGAATGCAGATAGGGAAGGGCAAAGATGTCCTTCAGGGAGACATTGTTTTTAGACTGCTGTATGGTACAAGTCCATTGACGGGGCTGTCAGAAATGGATCTTACTTGGCCACCATAGAAGTTGGCACCTTCTGGGACCCTATTGATATCAGTACTGCATCAGCTCTAGAAGTGGATGGGCACACCAGGAGCTGTTTATCCTGAGACTTCACCATCAAAGCTTACATCAGAACCATCAGATCCATACGCTGCCTCCTCCTGCCAAGAAGATTTACTCAAATATAAGTCCCTAGTGCCCATGTGCGCAGGCTCTCCCAACTTTGATGCGGTTGGTGAGGAATCCTCTCTCTTCGGGGAAGTTGTAGATAAAGATGATTTGTCCATATGCTTATGAGAGTGCCCCTACTCTTCTGTAAAGCCTTTTGCTTAGGCTTACCAGTCTTAGCCTCCATTCCCAAACTAGTACTCGGAAAGGGACTGCTTGCTTGCTGAAACTGATGTATGGAGGGACAGGGGGGTCCCCAACCCAGATATGATTGGGGTCTGATTGCCTTCTCCATCAGATATCTTCTAAATCTCCGTTCCCAACTCTCAAGTTCTGGGAGGGAAGAGAGCAAAATGCGGCACTTGGCAGAGATGCGAGCTTCAGCCAGGCCGCAGAGACAATGTTGATGTTCACGGCTGACAGAAAAGGAGCATGGGCATAATGCCAGACTTCTCAGCAGGAACACCAGGGCCGGCCCACAACATTTTGGCACCTGAGAGGGGGAGCTTAAATGATGCCCCCATGCCCGGGCCAAAACTTTGAAAGGTCTCAGTTCTGCCTTCTTCCTGTTCTACTCCTCTCATGGTACTGCTCTGTTACCTACCTCAGTAAAGGAGAACAACTTAAAATGCCTTGTTCAAAAATTTTAAGTAACACTTAACTTTCAAACGCCTGAACAGCAAACGTAACTTTTCTCGTCTGCATGGTAAACACTGGCATTTTTATCTGTCTGAATAATCAAAGTGGTGCTTTCCATGCCTTCTTGGTTGCAAAGATTTGAACTGCTTCCTGAAGGTCCACAGTCTGGGCCAGCTCATGCTCTATTGAGATGGATGCAAGGCTGACCAGCCTCTCCTGTGTCATTGTGGAGCGTAGATGTGTTTTTATTAACTTCAGCTTGGAGAAGCTGCATTCTCCACTGGCAACTGTTACAGGAAGTGTTAGAAGTATGCACAGAGCAACAAAAGCATTTGGAAAAAGAGTGGTCATCTAATTTGTGCACATATATTCCAGAGCAGCCTTTGGAGTTGATCCTGCTGAAATGTATCTTGAAAGGGCTTTCAGTTCATCACCTAAAATCACTCGCATCAATATCGCACATGTCATCATGTGTCAACACTGTCTCTAGTGCCCTGCATTGCTGGTGTAGGTCTTCTTCAGGTATAGTGAGGAGTTTTGGAATATCATACAACATCTCCAATATACTGCTGTGTTCCTTGAGCTGCATTAAACTGACTGTATTGCACAATCTAGCACCTGGTTAAAGAATTCAACTTTGAATTGTTGTTTGGAGTCTCTTATGGGATTATCCCGTGCCTCGTAATCAAAATATCATCTTCTTCGGTGACTCTTGTATTCTTGAATGGGTGGGAAAATAGCTTCAGTGTCAAGTTCCTTTGCCAACTTCTGTGCACTCTTCAGAACGTTTTGAAGTCCCCCATCTGACCGGTAAGACTGTAGGTACGGCTTTGCTTTGTTGAGTTGTTCCATTGCTCCAGATATATCAAGGTCAACACCTTGGAGTCTCTTGGTTACAACATTTATTTCAAACAGTATGTCATGCCACAACACTACGCCACACAGAAATTTGAAGTTATGTATGTTTCTGGTGATTCCATTTCCCTCTGCCACTGTTCTCCCACGAACACTTCCTGTCATAGCATTATCCTCCATAATGGCAACTGTGGCATCATCTATCATCCCAATTTGGTGTTTGACAGGCTTTATCACCTCCACTCGACTTTCCTATCATGTGGCACTCAGTGCTCTCAGTGTCAGAGTGGATGCTCCCAGATGTTGCTTCAAAATTTGTCATCAATGAGTTCATGCAGAGAAAAATACATAGATGTTTTGAATTATATTAAAAAATTGAGCAGCCTCACTAGAAGCTAATGCTGCATCACTGATCACCAAGTTCAGTGGTGCTTTATATCTAGGTGCTTTACAGACTGATATGAAGATATGAAGACAAGCGGTTATTACTTCTAAAAGTAAAATAAAACACTTCAAAAAGGTGGAAAGGCATATGGAACTTGTAGAAAAATCAAAACTGAACTCTCAGACTCCATCTGGCTGGATTTCCTGCTGACCAGGAAGAAGAAAATTCATTTATTTTTCTGAAACAAAACAAAGAAATGCTGGGACTTAATTTAGCTGAGGAACTTTGTTTTGTTTATATAAAAAGTTTATTTTAACTTTGCATCTGACCCACTGGTAGAAAGATCTAGCATGAGCAGCATTTTGATTTTTCACACTGATGTCTGCTGCAGGGCTAAGATTTTTGCTTTGTCTTGAAAGAGGTATTTTGATGAGCCTTAATTTTTCCACCCTCTTGCCCCAACAAAAAAAAAAAATCTGGATCTCTGTCCAGTTGCTTAATACAAAAGAACAGGGTGGATGGATCATCTATTTCTTCTGCATTTCATTGGCATTTACAAGGAAGTGAAGGTGGGAGGCTACTTTCAACCTTCTTTCAGTCACAGAAGTCAGTCAGCATTTATAAGCTAAGATCAGCAGCTTTTGTGGAGGGCAGTGAAATAACTGCAGTTCACTTGCTGACACTCCCAGCCTGTTCGACAAGAGGGTTTTTCCTAGTTTGTCCAGAAGCAACAAGATATACAAAAAAAAAAAGAAATGGTAGAACTAGCTCACAGTTCATCCACTACAAATTAAGAGTGCAGCAACTATTAGAATATTATTGTACTGGTTCCTATCCAAAATTCTCGCAGTTTAATACATGTCACTGACAAATATCTAGTCACAGAGTTCTCACTTGTGAACAAGGTATCTGAAAGTAATACCAAAAATGTGATAAGGAATCTCAGTTGAGGAAATCTCCAATTCCTGCTATTAATATTGAGCAAAATAACTTTTTCCCTTTCCCCCTATCCCCCACCACAGCATAATTAAATGTTTTATTGATCAGATTCTGGTCCAGGTGTCCCCTCTAACTATTTCCATTGTAAGTGGACTGAACTCTGCAATTTAAAATTTAAATTCTGTCCTTGGATTTAACATAACAGAACTCTACTGTAAAAACAACAACTAGATATGAGCAAGACTCCTCTCCAGCCCCCTTTGATAATTCTCACTGACAGAGCATTACCATCCAGATCCATAGACTAGTGGGTTCCCAAACCAGGCAAATGCAAATGGGGAACTAATTCTTTCAAAGATACAAAATAAGTTCTACTAGCCATATTAGCATCATTGTAGGCAATTTATAGCCCCAATCAATTTTTCCACAGCCTAACATACTTCACCTGCAAACCCAAAAGTTGTGAAATTATTTCCTATCTTTGGAAGTAATTGCTTAGATTTTTGTTGACAATCTGTTCCTAACAACTGAAGCTGGGATTTTCAAAGTAGCCTAAGAGAACTGGGTGCCTAACTCCTATTTAAACTGAATGGGACTGGGTATGTAACTCCCTTAGGCTCCTTTGAAAATCCAATGCTGAATGTACCACAGATTAATATGAACAAGGGATAAATGTCAGCACCCACAAGAAATGGCATTCAAAAAGATTTGATCCATATACGTGAAAAATCCTAGAGTCAGACTTCTTTGTATGTTCTATACAGAACCTTGATTGATGTGTCTGTTGTTTCGACACTCCACATGTGTTGTCGGAGGAGGTCATGACATCTTATGACAAGCTGTACTCGTAACACTTTGTATATTTTGTACCATTGCAAAAACAAGAGTTATATTTTCTATTACACTCACAGTTTTTTTATTTTGATTAATCATTTTCATAATCAGTCTGAAAAACAAATTCAACATAAATATTTACACCTGGCACATAAGGCCAACACTAGTTTTCTGAACATCAACTGCTTTTACAGAAAAAGAATCAATGTCCAATTATATCAAGTTCACACTTCTAAGGTGAGTAGAGAAGACGGCAGATCAGTTTTACTGCTGCTGCTGTTCAGTTGCACAGTTTTCAATCATATTGGGTCCCATCCTGCAGATGCTAGCCACTATATAGTCTGGATAGTATTTGCAAGATGGGACCTATATTTATAACTACTTAATGTAAATCATTTGTACATATCTATCATTTCTGTTAGTAACTTCTTTGGAGATCAAAATCTGTGAAAACACAAGTTAAAAAAATCACTCCCTCAAAGTTCTGACACAGCAAGAATCAGAGTGTTTTTTATATCCTGTTTTTTCTCCATTTGCGTCTTGGCAAGTATCACTCACTGAGATATTGTAGGCTGGCAGCACTTCATTCTACAGCCTATTCTTTGGACTTCTGTCCCTCCTTACCGAGGAAGAAGCACTGAGTCAATTACTGATTGGGATTGTCTATACATGCCTTAGAGGATACACTTATACAGACTGATCAGGAAACCATCATTAACCATCAGGTCAAATATTATCCTGTACCTAAATCTTCTATTTCTGAACATTACTGTTGAAAAGGTTGTGATGCGAAAAATCCATCCTAAATGTAAACTGTGCTTAAAAATCACACATCAGCCAAAATTTTAATACTTTTTTCACTTCAGCTAGAATGGGGAAATTAGGATAGTTATTGAAATCTGCACTCTACATTCTGAATACACAGTGGGTTCTTCTACACATTTTTTTTTTAAATATTTTTCTAACTTCCTACTGCTCAACCTGCTCAGCTCCACTGGCTTTACCAGCAATGAAAGTTTTAGGGTTGACAGGCCACAAGATTCATAAATTCGTAGATTGCAAGGCCAGAAGGACCATTGTTATCATCTAGTCTGACTTCCTGTATAACTCAGCCCATAGAACTTCCCCATAATTAGAAAAACATTCAATCTTGATTTAAAAATTATTAGTAATGGCGAATCCACCGCAACTCTTGGCAAATTGTTCCAATGGTTAATTACGCTCAACATAATAAACGTATGCATTATTTCTTGTCTGAATTTGTCTAGCTTCAACTTCCAGACTTTGAATAGAGTTATACCTTTCTCTGCTTGATTAAAGGTATGTTTACACAGCAAATAAAAAAACTTATCCTTTGCCAGCCAACTCAGGCTCACAGGGCTTGGGTTTCAGGGCAAGTTTTATGGATGTATAGACTTCCACACTTGGGCTTGAGCCCAAGCTCTAGGACCCTCCCACCACACAGGGTCCCAGAGCTCAGACTCCAGCTCTAACCCAGAAGTCTATACAGCCATGAAACAGCCCTGCAGCCCAAGTCCCAAGTCGGCTGGTACCGGCCTGCAAAGGGTTTTTCTTTGCCATGCAGACATACCCTTAAAGGCCCTTTATCATCAAATTTTTGTTCCCCATGCAGACATTTAAGGACTGTAATCAAGTCACTCCTTAAGATTTCTCTTTGTTAAGATAAATAGATAGACTCAAAGAGCTCAATTAGTATAAGGCATGTTTTCTAATCCTTTAATCTAATCTGACGCTCTGCATCAGTGATCTGTCCTCTTCATTGTTTTTCAGTTCCCCAATTTTTGCGTCATTGGCAAACTTTATTGGTGATGATTTTATGTTTTCTTCCAGGTCATTATTAAAAATGCTAAACAGCATTAGGCCAACAACTGATCCTTGCAAGACCCCATTAAAAACACACATCCTTGATGATTCCCCATTTACAATTATATTTTGAGGCTTAACAGCCAGTTTTTCATCCATTTAATGTGTGCTATGTTGATTTTATACCATTCTAGTTTCTTAATCAAAGTGTCATACAGTACCAAGTCAAGGGACAGGATTTCTAGAAATGATTCTCTTTAATCTCTGTTCAATTATACCTCTTCTGTGACATCACAAATAAACATCTCTGTAACAGTCTAAGACCTGCACCAGGCTTCAGTAAGATTCCTTCAAACCAGAAAAGCTGTTTGTGCAGAAAATATAAAACATTTCAGCATGTGCTTCTTGGCGTTATGATTTATATCAAATAGTAGACTAACTTCCAAATATAACACACTTAACATACCTCCCAAACACTTGATTTTAGCTCACCTAGTAAATCTACTATTTATGGATTACCGAAGTCAAATCCTAGCTCTGGGGTCATTCAACAGATACCTGAAGTCCTGATACCATAATATACACTCCAATTCCAGTCAACCAATTCACAAAGGGTCATTTTGTTTTGTTCATTTGTTTTTACAGTAAAAGATATGCTCTTTTATTAAAATGAATTGTGACTAATTAGGGAGGGAAAAAGATTCAGGAGGAAGGAAACGTGGCCTAAGTGGCATTATGGTTCACCAAAAAAAATTAATTTAAGAGTGAACACATCTAAACCAAGAATACATACTGCATGCATGTCAAGAAGAAGGCATATATATTCCTCCTTTCACAGTAACATTCCATCTGTAGGTCTTTTCCAAATGAAACAAAGTTGATAAAGCATATCCATTTTAAAATTGCTATTAAATCCAATTTGAAAATGAAGAATTTTGCATTGCTTCCCAAGTTAGAATTCTAATTATTTATGGTGGTGGTGTGCTATGTATTTGATATTTTCCAGACCAACAAGCTCCCCAAGGAGATGACAATCTAGGAACATGCAGGCAAGTAAACTGAGCTGAGGGGAAACTGGAAGTAAAGTATGCTGCTTCTTTTTACTTAATATGTATGTCAAGATTTAATGTAGTCATCATGGCATGGAATGGATCTTCAAGGAGGATGTTTAATATGAAGAGAGTAGAGCCTCGGGATACCATACCATACAAAAGGGGGCAGCACTGAAAAAAGTATAGAAATGATTGAGGCAGTCAAGGGTGGACATACTGAAAGAGCAGAGTATGATGCACAACAGGACAAGCTCATATAAGGAGGAACAGACAGAATTATATAAAGCTTTAAGGATGACAAGAAGCTGAAACAGGATGCAATAGTTGATGAGGTGCAAGTGGAGAGATTCAGAAGGGGAGAGACATGACCAAAACAGAAGCAAGGAGGAGGACTTTTGCATGGACTGAAAATGATAATGTGGGCTTTAAGGATGCTAGAAAGACTAGAACATGGGCCTAAGAGAGAGAATATGCTGGTGGGTGCAGGAAAAAGAACATGAGGAGGAGGAACAAGATGCAGGACATGGACATGGCCTGGGTGTGTGGAGCAAGCTAGAGGGAAGAGGGAAGAATAACCCCCAGATGGGCGGATCGAATGCCAGAGAGAAGGAAGCAGAGTAGGGAGGATTTAGGAAGGAAGATAATATGTCTGAAACCAAACTCCTTAAGTTAAATCTGATGATGGGACATGCAAAAAAAGATGCTGAAGAGACAGAGCAAGATGCAGGACTGGATGGAAGGAGACAGACCAGGGTGGACTGTAAATCTGGGAGTCATTAGCATAGAATGAAAGTTGAAGCCATGTGAATGGATTTGATAGCCAGGAGATAAGATGTAAAGAAAACAGAAGGGAGACAAAGTCAAACAATGAGACAGTAGAGTAAGAAAGAGAGGATTATATCATAAAAGCCCAATGACAGACTATCAAGGAGGAGAGGATGATTGACAGTGCAAAATGCAGTACGGAGAAGTCAAGGATAACAATGGAGCATAGGTTTTTGTGAGAGCAGTTTCAGCAAGAGCAGGCTTCCTTGGAGATAATGGAAACCAAATCGGAAGGGATCCAAGACAGACTTGGAGGAGGAGAAACTGAGGTACACACTATATTCAATAAAGAAGAGGAAGGAGATGGAGAGGCAGGTGATGTCAAAGGAAGGGTGTTAGAGGGTAGAGTACACCATGACATATTGGTATTGTATGGGGAAGGAGCCAGAGGACAGTAAGAAGTTGAGGAAAGCAGTGAGCCTGGGACAATGGAAGTACAGAAGTGTGAAAGGATCCAATCACTGGGATAGGTGATGATCAGTTCTAAGATCTTAGGTATATACCTGTAGACTATTCCTGATGTAGAGCAAATATCATGTGTGCCCCCAAGAAGCTCAGACAGAAAGATGGCTTCTGTTTTCAAGGCTGACATTTTGTAGTCTGTTTCTTAGTTATTTTAATAATAGGTAAGCCATGAAAGAAAAGTCACAGGGAAAGTAACATGAGTGGGCTTCTGTGTGCTTATTTTTTCCAAAATATGTCATCTATTCACATAGGAATAAGAAGTTCAAAAACGCCTATATTAAAAACACAGCAGTCAGAAAACCATTTCTACAGAACCCCTGTCTAAAATCAGTAATTTCTGAAGAGAAGTTAAACTAATCTGAATTTAGAGAAGTGTAATGCTAACATGTATATTATGTTAACACCTAGTTCACAAGGAACAAGTATGACTGGACAGACAGCTGCTGATATGCCATGATCTGATATGGAATCTTGTTCCCATGGCCTTTAGGGTAGATTTTTCATCTTCCTGCATTTTGCAAGCATGACTAGATAGTTTGTGGGCTTTCTGAGAATCTTCAAGAACAAAACATAGGTGGTGAATAAGTTTAATGAGGACAGATAATAAAATTAGAACATCCAAAATAATCTAATTTATCAAACACAGATAAACTAACCAGGAGCAATAACATGAGCAAAGAGCTGTGATAAATGCAAACATTTACCCAATGAGATACTTGCATTAAAAAATAAACCTAAAACCAAAAAAATTTAGACAAAGGATTTTACTAGTAGTAATATCCCTGCATTTTTCTCACTATTATTACTGAAGACATTTTTGTTTGAATAGAAGATTTAGTCCTAGGAACCACATTTTCATTTTGCTTCTCCTGTTACAGAGGTCATAACCTTGCATGCCTCTATGGAACGGACTGCAATATCAGAAGTTATAATACACAAACACAAGGCAAGATAGAACAGCAGACCTATATGGCTCAGGTGACAAAGAAATGAGGAAGACAGTATTCTAGATGAACCATTATTTAATGCTATAATTAGAACAAGTTATTTTTGATGGTACGTTATTCAAGCAGAATGGAAAATGGTAGCTCGCTCACACACACACACAACTGGTACAAAAGACTGCAGTAACTCTACATAGGCTCCTTTGAAAACCCCAGCCTACGAGGGTTAAGTGTCCATTATCCAATCTCAGCCACAGTGATTCTGACTACCCAAGAATGATGCTTATGTACAATATACACACACATACACCAGATGAGCATTTGCACCACTATGTGTAAATTGTCATAGGCTCACTGACTTCAAATTAACGGGCCTACGACAATTCACACAACCTTAAGATCTGCCCTAGTTTGTTTACATATACACACATTACACACACACCAGGTTCACAGTGTTGATGTCAGCTATGTGCTTTTCAAATAACTGGCCCCTTTCAATGAAACATGAGTTTATTGGGATGTTATTTAAATTTTCCTTCTCCAATACAAAATAGGAAGTGTTTCTCAGCCACACTGAGAACAGCCACACTGCTCTACAGTGAAAAATGGGCACAGATGTGGGTCAGAGTAACTGCAAGTGCAAACAGGAATATTTCACTCAGACAGAGATGCGTTGATATATTTTTCACCAGCCTGGTTCTCACGGGACTGCTCTTACAGGCCCACTTGGAACTTTTTAATTGAGAAAGGTCATGAACCCCTGTAAAACTCCCCATTGTCTTGGGAAGATTTGTTTCACACTAATGATGGAAAAACTGCAAACGCTCTTCTACTTTTTTTGTTTTCGAACGACACAGAAGAAAAATGCCATGAAATTCTCTCACTTCAAGGAACGGAAAGGACAAAAATCAGGATTCCCATGAACTACAAAATTAACATGTTTTACACTAACTAAGTCTTCAGGGAAATCTGAGCATGAGAGAATTTAAAAGGAAGAGCGAGACAGTCCTAAATCCAAATATCATGTTGGGCAATGATAATTGATGGAAGTATATTTCAAGCCTATTAAAATCCTCCAATCATTTGAGCTCAATAGAGAATTAGTATGTAAGAAGAATTCATGTACCATATGGAAGCTTGGCTTTAGCAACTAAAAATACATCACCACAAATATTCCATGCCTTGTGTCTTACACCTGATTTGAGCTACACATTCATAGACTGTATGTAATCCGCAAGAGGGCAGGAATTCTCTCATTACCTAATGGAAGTTAACCTGAACTAACTATCTAGACTACATCCCAGACCAAATCATTCCTGATGCAACTCAAATGAAATCAATGGAGTTACGTCAGGGGTTAACCTAAACACAAAGTTTGTGATCATCTGCAAGTAGGTACTGGCTCCAGTGAAACTGAAGGCCCGATCCCACTACATATTTTAACCCATTTCCAAGGAAAGTAATACCCCTTTTAAAACAACTAATACGGCTGCGTCCACAGTATGCATCTCTAAATTGCTTTTCAATGACATTACAGAACTATGTACAAACACTGCAAGAAATTAGTAGCTAGCATCTGCTGTAAACTATTTTAGTTACAAGAAGAGTTATGCATACTCAATTGTTGGGTTTCCCATGTAATCTGAAAATTTATTATGCCAACTATATAAGCAAAGAACAGTTACTTTCCAGAGTAGGAAAGTAAGTGAAATGTATGATACTATATCGTGAGTATGGAAAAAAATTTATCTTGAAAACAGTTTTTTAGAAATGGGTCAGCTAGCTAAACAGTCAGCTATCTAATGAGACCAAGAAATGGGAACCTGAGAAACCAGTCTAAAAACACCTCTTTTATGTACCACAGTTACATATGAAATGCCTGATCACCAAACAAGGGCTTAGCATTGGTCTCTAGAAGAGTCAGGACGCTGTGTTGTCATCTCAACTGTATGATTCACCTGTAGCACCAAAAACTGAATACAGCTGTGCATATAACAAAAAATTAAAAGCTGATAACAAAAATACAATATATTCCATGGGGGAAGCCATTTGGCATTCTTCCTACTGTGTAAATACAAACTAACAACATGAGAAAAAACCAGTTTAACCATCACACAATCCTATGTGCTCCAGAAAACATCTGAACGGGTTCCTGGAAGAGTACTATGGAGGTTCTAGCAGCCGTGTTAGAACAGCTTAGTACAGTTATGCAATTGAAACCATGTTAAAAAGTGTTCTCTAAAACAGTTACCATTTGTGTTTAGCATGCACAAGGCCTGCTAAGTTTGTAAAGGGTTTGATACTAATTTCAGTTTGCTGATTCAGATGCTTGGTCCTTTGAATTACTGAAGATATTATCGGAGTTATTTTGAAACTTCTTAACTCAGACAGGGCTAATGGACTTAGCCGAAATTAAAACTCAAAGTCTGTCAATATTGGTGTTCCAGGACATGTGTAATTTGTAACTATAGAATTTGCAATACAGTTTCCACCAAAAAAATGAAATTAATTTCTTATTTTAGTATGATACACATTTACAAGCAAATCATGTTAAATTTTGTACAAGTTACTTCACTTTAAAAAAACAGCCACATACATCAGTTAAGGTACATACATATTCAATTACAAAAAAGTGATTAATATTCATCTGAATATGTATTTAACCAAATTTTAGTATGTGACAGAGACATTTAGGCCCAGGTTCTTGTAGGTGCCCAGAAACAACAATAGCACACCAACCAGGCAAAATGTCACCAAAGACTATCTGCAACTAGGCCCATGCACAGTCTACTCCTACTTTAAGAAGTTCACAATCTTCAAGAATAACATTATGATTTCCTTATGTTATAGGCTATTATATGGTGCTCATTACAGTAATATCCCAGCACTTCACAGAAATGGGCTAAAAACAAAATGTGAAAATGGCTAGTCTATTTTCAGTGGGGTCCTGTTATACAACAAGCCCAACCAGCAGACTCTCAGAGTTTTAATTCCCCCAGAGATAGTGAGACAACTATTATGTTTGTTCACTTTTATAAGTGTTTGTTAAAATAATTTATCTGAAATGGGAAAAATTTTGTGATGAAAACAAAAGAAAAAATGAATGTGAGATTTGCCCCTTTTATTTCTTTAATCATATTTTCTTTTCACAATTTTTGATCTTTTCACAAGCAGCCTGTGAATTCTCCTAAGAAGCACTGAGTCATAGAGTTTAAGGCCAGAAGGGACCACCAGATCATCTAGTCCGACCTCCAGAACATCACACACCACCACCACCACCTAGCATCCTAAACGCAACAACTGAAATTAGGCCAAAGTATTACAGTGCACAGGAGACTACACTATTGTGCATCACAGGCAGAAAACAATAATGACCACAATGCACCAGTATCTGTGGCTCCCATAATAGCAGGGAAATGATTGAGTCCTTCCTGATCCCAGCAATTTAGGGTTGAAACCCTAAACTATGAGCTTCTAGGAACACATGACAAGCCAGAAGTGAGCCCCAGAGCTGCTGAGCGCTGCTCCCTACCATCACAAGCAACCCCATCATAGAATCACACTCATATTTCCAGGTCTGAAAGCACAGGCTCACATTAGATTCCTCAATTGAAATTTCTCTTTTTCCCCCCACAAGTATCAAAATGAGGACCCTCATAGAAGAAAATTGAAATACTCAAAACAAAACAAAAAAAGAGTCCGAACTTTACAACCTCTTGATTTCTAAAAAGGGGAACAGAGTCAGCAGACAAAATGTTTTATGTTCATCCTGACCACAGAAGAGAAAAAAATACACACACACAATTACATATGGAAAATTTAAATTCCAAACAAACAGTAAATGTCAAAAGCAAGCCTTCACTGAAATATTAGTAAGAGCTTAGATATACACTATTATTGCTTTGCCGACAATTACTGAATTACTTCAAGATATTAATTCTGAAGTGGTCTTAGATTTATTATGAATAAATATAGGACCTGAGTCTTCAAACAGTTATACACATGACTAACTATCACTCCATGATTAGTCCTATTTGAGCATATGCCTCTTTACAGGAGTGAAGCCTTAAACAAATTGTGTGAATAAATAAATGCCGTAATAACTTTGTTCAAGCTTTTATTATTTTTCATTTACATTAAATCAGTCATTTTAATTGCAGCTATAATCAAGTTAGCATCTAACAACCGAGTAAGACCACATTTGCAAATTTTTACTGGAAAAAAATTGGAACTTCTCAATAGTATATTGAAGTGTGATTTGAAGCTCGATAATCATTATTATTAAATTTCATTTTACATAATCATAGCACTGTAAAAACAAGGGACAATACCATGGGATGGATACCTCTCAAATTACCCTAATTTTGTCCCACACTAACTTGCTGTTATCTAGTATTTAATGCAAATTGTTCACATGCAATACACATGCAAAGAGCTAAAAACAAGGGTCACAGAAAATGTTTATATTAAAAAAGCATGAGTCTTTCATGACTATATTTCCTGCATTGTTATAATATCTACCTAGATCTTTACACCACCCTTATCATTAGGATATACAATCTCCTTGGGTCCCTCATTTGGGGTTGATGTCCAGTTAGGCCTTAACAGGTTGAGAATGATACAGGTGGACTGTCTATACTATTCAAATCTATTCTCACCCTTCCATCAAAGGGAGAGATGATTTTTTGGGGTATCTATGACACACTTTTACTTAAAAAGGCTTAATCAGTTGGGCTGATTCACTGAACCAGCATTCAAAAAGTTCAGTATCTTTTAGAAAAATTACATTTCTGGGGCACCTTTCATTGTGAATTGTTACTCATAATACTTTATCAATACACTGAGCACTTAATGCATTAGTGAACTTCAGCCCTTTCTGGGGAAGACCACCACCTAGTAGCACTACATAACTGTTTAAGACAGAAAATTAAAAACAGCTTCTTTTTGTAAGAGTAGGAAAATACAAAAGATAACAGTTGCCTTCCTAAGAATTTACCAGAACACTGCAGTTAACAACCTGCCCTTGGCAAAATGTTTATAGTGACCACAAGTAAACATTTCATTCCAAAGATCTCACCTCCAGCAGCAAAATGCCCCAGTAGGGAAACAATTTTAAGAACTAGTTTGGAACAAGTCACAGACTCTGGTATTCTAATACATTTATGTACGTCATGCTTTTTTCCCCCACTTCACAATCTCTCCTCAGGCTGCTGGTACCCCGAATTGCTCCAGTTCTCCCAGTGTAAGCCACAGTTTCCATCTCCCATCTGACTACCTGCTGTGGTATCTGGGTCATAATTTCCCTTCAAACATCAAGCCTAACACCAGCCCTTGGATGACTGCATGGAGAGCAAAGAACCTGAAAATACTTTAAAAATTGATAGCCTATTTACATGTTTGTACAGTACCAAGCTCAGCAACACCCCCATCTTGACAGGTTCCTTAGGCATTACAACAGAAACACCACATACTGGAGAATTAATTGCTGATTTTAAAAAGATACCAATGACTATAAGTTTGACATTCCGTAGTTTGGCTGTGTATTTAGCTTGCTTATATTCCAAGAGAGTCTGTGCTTTTCTTTCCCCCCTTTTTATCAAGGAGTTCTCCCAGCCCCCAAAAAACAGGGACGGGCAGGGGAACGGAAATGGGTAGGGTCATCTCCAATAGCATTTCAGGTGCTACTCTGCACCACGATGCCACTTCATTCATATCCTCAAAAAGAAAAGGAGTACTTGTGGCACCTTTTCTTTTTGCGAATACAGACTAACACGGCTGTTACTCTGAAACCTGTCATTCATATCCTGTGGTCTCTAGGTGCTATGCCATGAGGAGTGGACTTCACTTCATGGGTAAATTCAATTGCTGTACACTCCCAAGGGATGCTAGAGATGAGGCAACCCTCCCTCTCCCTCCAAGACAGGGGTTCTCAAACTGGGGTCAGGACCCCTCAGGGGGTTGTGAGGTTATTACATGGGGGGAGGGGTCACGAGCTGTCAACCTCCACCCCAAAGCCCACTTTGCCTCCAGCATTTATAATGGTGTTAAATACATAAAAAGTGTTTTTAATTTATAAGGAGGTTTGCACTCAGAGGCTTGCTATGTGAAAGGGGTCTCCAGTAAAAAAAGTTTGAGCACCACTACTCCAAGGGATCACAGGGGAAAGGAACCAAAGCCTGAGAGGACAAAGGCAGATTGCCAGCTTGTACCCCAGGGGCACTGACTTATGTCCTCCCAGAACCCCAAGCTGAGCAGGGAACTAGCTCAGCCCTGACTCAGGAGGAAGAAGGATCCCTACTGAATCACTAGCACCACTTCCTCCTATAGCACCTGGGGCTCGAGGCTGGAAAGGGCCTGGCTTCACGAATCGGTGACCCATCTCAGCCAAGCCTCCGTGACAGCCGCACACGGCAGACGGGAACCAAAGCAGCAGCTCTGGACTTGCCCCTCCCCCCAGTGAGGCGCCTGGTAAACAAACAGCAGCCTCAGCGGCGGGGAGAAGCCGCTCAAGCCAAGGCACCGGGAGGGAAAGGAGCCAGAGAAGGGAAGGGGAGCGTCCCACGCCTCGGAGAGCTCCCCCGCGAGCTCTGGCAACTGCAGGAGCCCTAAGCGCCGCAGGGAAGAGAGCAGTTCCCCGCCCCACAGGGCAAGGGGGGGGCTCTCCAACATGGGAAGGCGGCGGCGGCTCCCCCCGCGCAAGGGGCGAGGGAGGGAAGCGGCTCCGCGCTCCATGGGCGCAGGGGGAGCGCGACAGCGCAGGCAGGAGAGAAAGGGGAAGCTCCTCACGCCAGCAGCACCCAGGGCAAGCGCCAGCCCCAGTCCGGCTCCCGAGCCCCCGGGCCCTGATGCATGAGCGGGGGACCGGGCGAGGCCGAGTCAGGGGCGCCCAGGCAGGAACCGAGCAGCCGGGCCGGGGGAGGAGAAACGCCTCCACAGCCGCCCGCGGGGGCGGGGTGCCGCGAGTCCTGCCCTCCGGCAGTATGTGTACGTGAGCGCAGCCGGGCCCCTTCCCTTGGGACGCTGCTGCCACCGCCCTCACCTTTCCGATCCCGCCTCTGCGGCCGCCCCTGACAGCCGCCGCTGCTGCACCTGAAGACCGACATCTGCGCCCGGGCGGGGAGGCAGCCACGTCCCCTTCTGCGAGCTGCGCCAGCAAAGGGGGCGCCCAGACCCGCTCACCGGGCTCGGCGGCGTCCGAGGGGCGCCCAGACCCACCGCGCTGGCTGGCTGGAAGGAGCAGGGTCCGGGGGCGCCCAGTCCCGCTCACTGCGCCCGGCTGAGGTGAAGGAGACGGGTCGGTAACGCAGCCGGGCGCGGCGGCATCCCGCTGAGGGCGCAGAGCCCTGGAGAGGGTCCCCCCGCGCTGGAAGCGGGTGTGCGCTCCCGCTGCACAGGGCACCGGCCGTTCCCGCAACGCCGGCGCGGTGATTGGAGAGGCTGGGCAGGAGGGGTGGAGAAGGAGGCGGAGGGATGATATAATAATAACCAGCGCAGCGCTCCGTCTTTCCGAGGGATCCCAAAGCGCTTCATAGGCAGGAGCAAGAAAGGACCACCAGTAGGGAACTAGGCGCCAGGACGGCCAGCTCCCATCCCCAGCTCTTAAATATAGTACAGTATACCTATCTAGGGCAGAGGTGTTTGGGGAGCCTTAATGTTTTACACAATGGATCAACTGGAGACCCTCGAATAAGTGTGAATCAAAATATACAAATTGGAGGCAGGCATCATTCTCTTACCATCACGCCCAAACTACCCACCCTCAGCTCCTAGGGCTACCCCCAAAATATCCCAAAGATCATTGTCACCTGGGGCACAGTATCCCTGAACATGATATTGAGCAGAGGGAGTCTGCATCATCTCCAGGCAGCTCAGAAAGGGACAATTCTTATATGAGTGAGACCCACTTGTCTCCAGGCTCATCACTGCAACTAAGGGCTATTTTGTTCTCTTACAGCCAGAGACATACACATATATGAAGGCCAGAGAAAGAACCGTAGAAGGGCGGTATCATCCAAGAGGAAGATGGCTAGCTTTTCCATTTCTAAAGTGAGCATCCCCAACAAGGGGTAGTCAGAAGGATCAGAGTTTGGGAGGGACTGAGTTTTCTCTCCTACCCAGACACACTACTGCCTCTTTTTAAGCAATGGTCAGCCCCACCCCCTTCCTGAAACATCTCATCCTGTCTATTCTTAGGCACAAGTATGCAAGGCATGGGGACAAGTTTATTAATAAACAGTCTGCCCAGCTAAGGGCCCATCCAAGCTGATTCTGCAGGACTACGTTAATGCTGATTTGCAAAGGTGGCTCAAGGCCCACTAGAGAAAGGGGTACACTGTGTACTAGTGGCTCTCAGGCAATCTTCCCCTGTTGCTGCAGCAGAGGGAACATGAGGCGCAAGTTGCATTCAGGCTTTATATTACCCTGGCAGCTGCACTCCATACACCACTGATAAAAGCACATAGGCCCTACCTCTGCACATGTTCCCTCTGCTAGTAGCCCAGGAGTAGTTCAAAGGAGACTTTCTGAAAAGTACTAGTGTAGAGAAGACTAGTGTAAAGATATGTCCACTATTTCTCTAAAGCTGGAGGAGGAATTCTGATATCTGGGTGTTGGGAAATATTCCAAGCAGTAGTTCTACTGTGCCTCACCAATTTGAACAAACCAGAGTGATAAATATTAAGTCACTTCTTTTAATGCTACCTACTGAGAGGTGCTCAGATACCATGCTGATGAAAGCACTACAAGAACCCAACTAGAAAAATCACCACAAAAAACAGCATCTATTTAAGTTTCTTGTGCTTCAGTTAACTTATCTCCAACCACAGTGATAATATCACTGTATCTGTCATGTGCTATGACATTAATAGATCACATTGGAAGAAGGATATTTCACGAGAGAGCTTACTTGAAATAAATTATTACAGATGTTTGGTTACATTCACAGTGGTTCATAAATAGACTACGCCTGTTTACTTTGGCACTAGTGTGTAAAGTGAGACTGCCTGGAAAGAGACATGAGTTCACACTTATTGCATCTTTCACACAAATTAAAAAAGGTAGTTACTGACCATTTGGCAAACACTGGGTCTGATCTCCCTCTGATGGAAGTCACTGGCACATGAAAAAGGAGTAAAATAAAGCCATCTTTAAATGGGAGCAGGAGTAGACCATTTAACCTTTTCACATTACTTCACATAAGAACATATTATCCCAGTTTTACAGAGGAGGAAAACAAAGCACAGTGAGATTTGGATCTGGTCATATAGAAAATTACTGCCAGAATTTGGAGGAGAATGCAGAATTTACTCTTCGTCTAATGCTCTGAAATATTATCTGGATGCTTATTTCATGAAAGGGGAAAGCACTTTGCAGAAAACCACTTCAGGCCCTCTCTAGCTAATCAGCTTCAACAAAGGCCTTGTCTACACTACAAGCAATAGCTCGAGTTAGTATGCTTGAGTGGCTATACTTCAACACAACCACTAAAGTTATGCAGCAATTTGATGAGCAGCACAGTGACTTGATTGGCTGCTGAGGAGTTGTTGTACCTGTCTCTGTTGCATCCCCACTGCATTACTGGCTGGAATATTAGCATCACTCATGCTTCGACCTGACCCACCCCCACCTCCACCTCTTTGGAGTTTAAAGCACCACTTAACTCAATCTACACATGTGTGTGTGTAGATGGGAATCAGGTTAGAAATAGCACTTGTTATAACTTGAGCTATTTGTACTGTGAATACACACCCTCCATCACTAACAACCTACAGACCCAAACTGAAGATAAAAGAATGTTTAAATCTCCCTTACCTGTTTCAAGCATGGTTCTGTGACACAAGGACCTTTTGAAGCCAACTGGCAGAGGGCACAGGGGTCCATAAGGGTTACAGGGATCCCCTGGGTATGGTATTTACATATTAGTTTACCAAAAAGTGTCATGTAAGGTCTCTACTGAAAGCCTGTGTCACACTGGTCATTATCATCTCTGCAAAGTGTATGTGCAGATACTACATAAAGAGATAGAATCATAGAACTGGAAGGGACCTCGAGAGGCCATCTAGTCCAGACCCCTGCACTCGTGGCAGGACTAATCATCTAGACCATTCCTGACAGGTGTTTATCTAACCTTCTCTTAAAAATCTCCAATGATGGAGATTCTCTCTCTCTCTCTCTCTCTCTATATATATATATATATACACACACACACAGAGAGAGAGAGAAAACAGTATGTTCTTAAAGCTTTATAGTTAAAGGCAGGTTCCACCATATAGGAGGGCCATTGTGTCTTACAGTGGAAGTTTATATGCACTGATTTGATTAGCAACAATGTTAATGAGATTGTGGGGAGCTCAGGAAAAGAAATTAACTGGAAGAGGTGAAGAGCAGAAGAGGGAATCCTATGTACAGGTGAAGAACAAAGGACTGGTCTAAAATAGCTAAGGGTGTAGAAAGACACTCTGCATCCTGTGAAGACAAACTGCCAGCAGGCTTGGTCTCATGAAAGGAGGGTTCCAGCCTAAGTTCTCTCTAGGCTGAGTGGCCGCCCTGCCACGCAGCAGGCTATAAAGGGCTGCACAGGCATGCAGCCACAGGGGCTTGGAGAGGAGAAAGGTAGGGGATGGGAGCAAGTTGGGGCATGCAGGGCTGCTGGCGGGGAGAGGCGCCTCTCCCCCAGAGCTGCTGCCAGTGGGGAGAGGCGCCTCTTCCTGTGGCCCCAGCCCCAGGCTGCTGCAGTGAGAGAGGGCTGGGAGGAGTCCTCCTCTCTGGAGCCCTGGGGCAGCCTGCACCCCAAACCCCTCATCCCTGGCCCCACCCCAGAGCCCTTACCCCCAGGCAAAACCCTCACCCCCCCACACCAACCCTCTACCCCAGTCCTGAGCCCCCTCTTGTACCCCTCATCTCCAGCCCCACCCCAGAGCCCTCACCCCCAGCCAGACCCCTCATCTCCGCACCCCAGCCCTGAGCCCTCTCCCACACTCCAAACCCCTCAGCCCCACCCCCATATTGGTGCATATAACAAAATTAATTCTGCACCTGGATGTAAAAAATTAGAGGGAACATTGGTCTCATCCATTCTGGTTGAAAAATGCTGTGAGAAGGACTTTGAGTAAGCTACTAGTACCTTATTTAACAAGAGGGCATCATGTTAGTTACCTTTACGATATTGAGTGTGTTTTATTTGTAACCATTTGTTTCCATTAATCCTACTTGCGTCTTCACAAATTTCCATTCTTTGTTAAATAAACTGAAGAACATAAGAATGGCCATATTGGGTGAGACCAGCGGTCCATCTAGACCAGTATCTTGTTTTCGGATAGTGGCCAGTGTCAGATATTTCAGAGGAAATGAACAGAACAGAGCAATTTTGAGCTATCTATCCCTTGTAGTTCACTCCCAGGTTCTGGCAGCTAGAAGTCTGGGGACACCCAGGGCATGAGGTTGAATCTCTGACCATCTTGGCTAAGTGCCATTGATGGACCTATCCTCCATGAACTTATCTAATTTTTTTTTTAAACCCAGTTATGCTTTTGACATTCACAACTTCTAGCAACAAGGTCCTTCCTAATGTTTGTTTTAAACCTGTTGCCTATTAAATTCAATGGGTGATTACTTATTCTTGTGTATGTGAAGGAAGTAAATTATATTTCCCTATTCACTTTCTCCACACCATTCATTATTTTATAGACCTCTATCACATCTTCCTTTAGATGTTTCTTTTCTTAGCTGAAAGTATATAAATGAGACTTTCCAGCACATAGTAGAGTGGTGCCATCCCCAGTTTGGCTGCCTCTGTGCTGTTGAGGAGAATGAAAGTCTCAGGGAAGAACAACAAATTGGAGCAGAGGGAAAAGATCCCATAGTTGGGATCTTCTTCTAGATGATGTCACAGTATCCTCTTGCACTGAGGATACCTCTCCAGCGGAGGGAACCCCAGTTATTAGGAAGAGACAGGAAATAGTAATGGGGGATTCAGTTATTAGCAATAGAGAAAGCGGAGTTTGTGATGACCAGGAGAACTGCATAGTGAATTACCTATCAGGTGCAAACGTTACAGATCTCTCAAGACAGGCTTATGTGCAGTGCTGGGGAACAGTCACTGGTTGTGGTACACATAGGTACCAATGACATAGAGAAAGGCAGGAGACAGGCACTGGAGGCCAAATTTAGGCTGTTAAGTAAAAGACTGAAGTCCAGGTAGCATTCTCTGAAATACTTCCAATTCCACATTCAGGGCCACTTAGACAGGCAGAGCTTCGGAGTCTCAATGCATGGAGCAGGCAATGGTGTAGGGAGGAGGAGTTTAGGATTATTAGGAAGTAGGGAACCTTTTAGGAAAAGAAGAGGCTATACAGGAAAGATGGGCTCCACCTAAACCAAAGTGGAACTGGATTGCTGGAATGTAAAATTTAAAAAGTTGTAGGGGAGTTTTTAAACTAACAGCTGGGGGAAAGCCAACAGGTGCAGAAGAGGACACAGTTCAGACAGACATCCCTTAGGAGAGGATCTATTAACAGGGATTCCCTTTATCCTAGGGCTTGTCTATACTTACAGCATTTCAGCTGCTTTGCTGTAGTGATTAGTGAAGATACTACCTACGCTGCTGGAGAGCTTGCAGCCTTGAGACGCAGTAGCTATGTTGATGGGAGAAGTTGATTTTCCATACTCCTGAAGACTGTAGATATACCATCATAAGTTTGTAGCATAGACCAGGACCAAGTAAAGAGGAGAGGACAGAAGCTGATAAAGTAAAGGTAAGAACTGAAGAGAAAAAGTCATCTGAAGACTCGCATTCAATTACATCATATAATGGCAGACATTTAAAAAGTGACAAATTTTATAAGTGTTTGTGTACAAAGGCTAGAAGTCTAAATACTAAGATGGGTAAACTTGAGTGCCTGGTATTAAATGTGGCTATTGCCATAATAGGCATCACAGAAACTTGGTGGAATGATAATCAATGGGACACAATACAAGGTACAAAATATACAGGAATGACAGAGTAGGTCACGGTGGTGGGAGAGTGGCACTATATATGAAAGCAAGCATAGAGTCAAATATAGTCAAAATCTTAAAATCGTAAAAATCACTGTACCACAGAATCTCTATAGATAGAAATTCCAAGTGTGAATAATAATAATAATATAGTAGTAGGAATATACTACCAACCAGCTGACAAGGATGGTGATTGTGAAACGCTTCAGGAAATTGAAGGGGCTATAAAAATAGAAAACTCAAAACTAAGGGAGATTTCAACTATCACCTCAGGATGGGCTGCAGAAATAGTGTTTATAGACACCATAAATGACTGCTTCTTGGAGCAGTTAGTCCTGGAACCGGGGAGAGGCAATTCTTGATTTAGTCTTAAGTGGAGCATAAGGTGTGCTCCAAACGGTGAATATAGCTGAACATCTCAGTAATAGTGACCATAATAAAATTAAATTTAACATCCCTGGGGGCAGGGAGAAATACCAAAGAAGCCCACCACAGTAGTAATTAATTTCAGAAAAAGGAAGTACACAAAAATGAAGAAGCTACTTAAATGGAAATTAAAAAGGTACAGTGACAAAAGGGAAATGCCTACAAACTTCATGGAAGCTTTTAAAAAACACCATAACAGAGGCTCAAATTAGATGTATACCCCATATTAAAAAAAACGATAGTAAGTGGACCAAAAAATAGCCACTACAGCTAAACAAAGTCAAAAGAAGCAATTAGAGGCAAAAAGGCATCCTTTAAAAATTGGAAGTTAAATCCTACTGAAGAAAATAGAAAGGAGCATAATCTCTGGCAAATCAGGTGTAAAAGTATAATTAGGCAGGCCAAAAAAGAATTTGAAGAGCAACTCGCAAAAGAGTGAATTTTTTTTTTTTTAAGTATATCAGAAGCAGGAAACCTGCCAAACAATTAATCAGGTGACTGGATGATCAAGGTGCTAAAGGAGCACTCAAGGAAGGTAATGTTATTGAAGAGAAGCTTAATGAATTATTTGCATCAATCTTCCCTGCAGAGGATGTGAGGGAGATTCCCACACTTGAGCCGTTCTTTTTCGGTGACAAATCTGAGGAAATGTCCCACACTGAACACAAAAATGGCCATACTGCATCACAACAATGGTCCATGTAGGCCAGCATCTCATCTTCTGACAGTGGTGTACGCCAGATGCTTTGGAAGGAATGAACAGAACAGGGCAATTTTAAATGATCTATCCTCTGTAGTCCACTATCAGCTTCTGGTGAAGCTGGTAGTGGACTACCAGCTTCACCAGAAGAATACCCAATCCTCTACCTCAGCAGGAAGAACACCCAATCCTCTACCTCAGCAGGAAACTCCTCCCGAGAGAGCAGAAGTATGCAGTGGTTGAGAGAGTGCCTTGCTGTGAAATGGGCCATTGAAAAACTTTGTTATTACCTACTGGGATGACTGTTTACCCTTGTGACTGATCATGCACCCCTCCAGTGGATGCAGCGAAATAAAGAGAAGAATGCAAGGGTGACCAGATGGTTCCTGTCTTTACAACCTTTTCAATTCACCATACAACACTGGGCCGGAAGCCACCATGGCAACACAGACTGCTTATCATGAGTACACTGCCTGACATCCCAAGTTGCCCAGCCCTGTGGTGTTGAGCAGAGGGGGTGGGATATGTGACAGGGTCAGGCCAGATGGCTACAAAAGAGTGGTCAACGGTAGATACATTAGTTCCAGGTTAAGCAGGTTCCTTTTCCCTGGGTAAAATAACAGGGACTATTCCAGAACACTCAGGAACTTTCTCGAATTAAGGCAGGCAGACTAATTAGGACACCTGTAGCCAATTGGGAAGCTGCTAGAATTAATTAAGGCTAATCAGGACACCTGGTTTAAAAAAGCCCTCACTCCAGTTAGTGAGAAGCTCGCAAGGAGCTGAGAGTGAGAGGGTATGCTGCTGGAAGACTGAGGAGTACAAACACTATGGCATCAGGAGGAAGGTCCTGTGATAAGGATATAGAAGGTGTTGGGAGGAGGCCATGGGGAAGTAGCCCAGGGAGTTGTAGCTGTTACACATGTGTTCCACAAAATACTATAGACAGCTGTGATCCACAGGGCCCTGGGCAGGAACCCAGAGTTAGTGTTTGAATACCAAAATGTGAAGGAAAAAACAGTGATAGCTTACCACTACAATGAAAAAAATGAACTGTTCATTCCAATAAAGAGCAATGAGATTATTTGGTTGGGGTGGGAGAGAAGGAAGAGATCAACCTGATTCTCTCATTATGGAGAAAGCAAGTCATGTAAATTAACTTCACCAAAGCAATTCCTTCCAGAATAGTAAGATCCCACCTAAAAGATGATTGAGAATCAACTGCCAACAGCCATGAAGGCAACATGGGATATGAAAGGAATATTTTGTAAATGCACCGCCTAAAAAAGTGTACTAATCATCTCTCTTATTTAATACACATGCACTTTAGTCTGAAGCTCCAATTGTACCAATAGGGAGGCATGCTTGGTTAAGAGCATCTCAGGCAGCAGCATCTACTAAGTTAGAAGATAGTATGGTGACAGGCATGTTAGAAGTATCTAGATAAGCATTTATGTCAACAGAAGGTAGGCCAAGCAAAGTGTGCTTCTGTGGAGTTAAACAAGGAGCTATCACATAAGGTTCTAATAGACCTAAAGGGAAGACACTGTGTGAGATACACACCAAAGAGGAAGTGTGGTGTGATATGTCTTGCCAGCTTGATACTGGGATATACTATAAAACCCAACTGGCAAAGCTTTAAGAGATACAAGTCTTCCTAAAACTGTCATTTAACATTTTGGAATACTAGGTCACCCTGAACTATCGTTCAATAAAGAATTTTACAAATGCTTTAAGGATTAATTTAGCTATTCCTCAATATGCCATACAAGATACCTACCACAGAGTCCATACGCACCAGGGTCGGAAGAGAATGTCTAAAAGTGGCTTCAGGAAGCCACTCTATACTTATGCAGTCATGACTGAAGTACATCATCTGCACACCTTCCAGAGAAAGAAGTGTAATGTAAGTGTATCAGAGTGGTAATCTCACCTCCCATTTCTAGCTCTGCAAAAACACTACACAAGACGGAAGCAGTGACACTTGTTTGTAGAATTGCTGTCATTTGTCCTTAAATGTATCTTGCCTTTCTTGGCTCTTTAGAAGGTGTGGCTTGGGAGAAATTCTCCATTTAAGAAGTGGCAACATATAGGGTGTTTGTTTTGTTTAAGAGTGGTAGTTGTTTGAAGCTATTCAGAGTTTAAGAACAGTAGAATAAATCCCAGGGCCATAGATAAGTGAGCATAAAGCAGCTAAAGTGGACACTGGTTAATGAAATTGATCACCAGCTCTGCAGTTTCATGTTGCTATCACTTCTACAGATGGAGTGCATATAAGAAGAACTTGGAAAAGTGTTCATCTGTGTTACTCTACCCTACTAAAGCCCATCCCCTGAATTTTAAAGAACAGTCTCTGTATTTTAATGTTAAAGTTAAGAAGTTGTACTAAGCTTCTTTTAGCACTTATTGGATCCTGGGGCATCTTTTCCTAATCTTTTCCCACCCTTTCTTTCTCCTCCCCTTTTCTAAACTCCAGTAAACGGGCCTAACTCATGCTGGCAAGTGTTTACAGAATCAGGGCATAGCTTGTGGTATCACAAGCAAAATCCTGAGCTTCAAGGCAACAGAGCCATGTCTTAGCCAATAGTCCACAGAGCCTTTTTGCAGGGTACTTCAAATTTTTTTTTGGAAACCCATATGAATCTGGCTAATGCTGATTCACCTTTGTAAAGTGCTTAAGTTTCCCCAGGTGAAAGGGCAGTGTTGAAGTGCTCAACATTAGCCCCCCATAACATATGGGGAAAACTAAGGCATAAAGGTTTAGTAAGATGACTAAGGGCTACTGTGACCTAAAGGATTGGAAACTGCCCGTGGAAAGAGACCTACTGATAGATTCTTCTTGTGGTAAGTACTGAATTTGTTATTGCATATTCACATGCAGCTCCTTAATAAAGGGATAATCCTGTTCAATAGTAATTACATACTACTACTGGACCAGGTTTTCAACAACCCTTTAAATTAAGAGTTACCCATTTTGCTGACGTTCTCTGCTGCAATTTACCACAGCAACTTTCAAAGTAAAATTATGCAATTTTAAGTGACCTGTTGTACTGCCCATTACTAAACTTAGTTTTTGCTACATGAGGCAGTATAAACCATTAAGTTGCACGTGACCAATGCCCTAAGGTTCATTGGGAGAATCTGTTTGTAGAGGACATAGAAACCTAACTATTTCACTGCTTTTTGTCACTAGCCCCCATAGCACTTTCCACAGCTAAATTTTGCCAACTATAAAGCCTCCAGTGGTTAGTTTATATAGTAATTTTTCCCCCTTCCTGCTCAACTGTTGAGTTGCATTTTCAGGTTTGGGCAATGTGTTAGCTGGAGGACGGTCTTTAGTATTCAAGATCCCAGGTATTTTAAGTTTAGTGTTCATCAACAGCTCGCCAAATACTTTACTCTTATTTAGGGCTAAATTCTACACTCATTGAAGACAGCAGAATGCATCCACTTACTTCAATGGAAGCAGAAAATAGCCCTTAGAAGTTTAAGTGAAGAGTTTGTTTTTTTTCTCCCCTCCTTTTTTACAGAACCATTACCTGGATGTTCATCATATCTAATTTTATGAACCTACCTAAGGTATCTATTTTGAAGTATAAATATTTGAAGTAAATAATTTAAGGGTTAGTTTTCTGTACTATATTTTAATTATGTAGTAAAAAGCAGGTCTTCATTTGCAAGTGGTCAAAAATGTAATGAAGTAGTGATTCCTAATAAGTGCTAACTTTTTTTAAAAAAAAGTTTATTTTATACATCCCATACTCACACATTTGAAAGTTGGTGGTTTAAAATCCATCTACATTTTGAGATTTTAGTAGGTAGTATTTACACTAAAGCAACTGGAGAGTTCAACTTTTTCCTACGGGGGCAGGGATGGGGAAGAAAGGGGGAGTACCCAAGTTTGCTTGTAATTTTTCTTATACCTCAAGGATAAAGAGCCTTTTAGTCTTTCCATTCTTCTTCGTTCTCTGATCTAGTCTCCTCACCTGCAAAATGAGGTTTAGAGTATATTAGTGTCCCATACTAGGCAAAAGATTAAGAACTTCCCGATCATAGATTCACTAAAAGTGTTAGCTGATTTGTATTGTAACTAAGCTAGACAGGCATATGTTTTGTTATTGCTGTTTCCTAAGACTTAAATTACAATACATGTAATCCTCATCTAGTAACTGCATATACAAATTATTGATGAGTGTGATGTAGGGCCTTCAGGACTACAAGGGATTCACGTTTATCTCCAGGATTCTTCCTGTAAATCAGTCAGCCTAAAAGTTACCGAGTCAGATCACAGAGCACAGTGGTAGTTCGTGGAATTAAAAGTAATACATGAGTAATTTTACAAGATAACTCAGCATCAAAATTACCAATCCAAAAAAGTCAGGAGGGAGGGATGGTAAGAAAGCATGAATTGGGATACTAACTTATAGAGGCCTTTCTACAAGTAGTCTATTTTTAGGTCAGAGGCAGTAGTTCTCAATTACTTGCACCAGCGTTTTTGATTCAAAATGCATGTTTCCCTCTATAGCAGGGGTGGCCAACCTGTGGCTCCAGAGCCACATGCGGCTCTTCAGAAGTTAATATGCGGCTCCTTGTCTAGGCACCGACTCAGGGGCTGGAGCTACAGGTGCCAACTTTCCAATGTGCCAGAGGGTGCTCACTGCTCAACCCTTGGCCCTGCCCCCACTCCACCCCTTCCAGCACCCTCCCTTGAGTCTGCAGTGTCCTCGCTCCTCCCCCTCCACCCCAAGCCTCCTACATGCCACAAAACAGCTGATCAGGAGGTGTGGGGAGAGGGGGAGGTGCTGGTTGGTGGGGCTGCCGGTGGCCAGGAGGCGCTGGGAGTCAGTGAGGGGGAGCTGATGGGGGGGCTGCTGACGCATTACTGTGGTTCTTTGGCAAAGCACATTGGTAAACTCTGGCTTCTTCTTAGGCTCAGGTTGGCCACCCCTGCTCTATAGGTCAGAATACTTGCGACCTCTGCATTCTCAAATTAAAAAATTAAAAAAAAAAAAAAAAAAAAAAAAAAAAACACACACCTACGACACTATAAAGGACCTAGGTGGAGGAGGAGGAGAGATTATCAATCTGAGTAACCCCATTATACATAGGCACTGGATCTAGGGGTGCAGGGGAGCTGCAGCACCCCCTGGCTTGAAGTGGATTCCATTATATATAGGGTTTGCAGTTTGGTTCAATGGCTGTTTAGTGATGCTTTAGTGTTGCATCCCTTCCTTCTCCTTTGCCTATACTTGGTTTTGATCATTTTCCTTATAAACATGTAAGCCAGCAGTTCTCAGACTGAGTCAGGACCCCAAAGTGGGTCACAATCCTGTTCTATGGGGTCGTCAGATTGGCTTAGACTTGCTGGGGCCTGGGCCAAAGCCTGAGCCCCATTGCCCGAGCCCCACTGCCCAGGGCTGAAGCCCAAGGGTGTCAGGGCTCAGATTACAGGCCCCATGTCTGGGGCTCAAGCCCTTGGGCTTCGGCTTGCTCCCCACTGGGATAGTGGGGCTTGCCCCCCCCCCCCAACATAAGGCAGCAGGGCTCGGGTGGGCTCAGATTTTGCTCCACTCTCCTGGGGTCTTGTAGCTATTTGTTGTCATAAGGAGGTCAAGGTGCAATGAAGTTTGAGAACCCCTGATGTAAGCTATCATACCTCAAGAATGCCATTCCAGCAACAAGTAGTTCAGAACAAAACCAAATGTATTTTTTGCAGTTACTTAGTAGGTATTCCTCACCAGTTCATGAAGTAGCCTCTGTAATAGATACTGAACTACTATTTTAAGTTTTGTTTTAACTCTTGTCTACAGGTAATTCCCCAAATCCATGCCCACCTCTGTCAGAAATCCAGAATAAATGGAGACAGTGAACCTTTTAAAACCAAGCTGAAAGGGTTCTAAACAAGTTAGACTGAGCGCAGTAGTGTTCCTCCAACTACTACACCAATAGACACTGGTAAAATTTCCTATTTTAACAGAAAAGCACAATACTAAAGTTCTCTAAGCAAAGAAAAGATTTTATAAGCCTACCTGAAGAGTCAAGGGCCTTATATCTCTTCTGAATAACATCCTTAAGAGCAGCTACTATTCCTCCATCGTTGGGGGACTGTGGTGATGTTGGAGTTAGAGTCACCTGTTTAAATAGATTAATAGGTGTGATCATTTAGACTTGTATAATGGAGCTATTAAGACCAGAAATATGGAGTTAGGTTTAAGTTACTATTTATGAAGTTGGGCAAGAATGTATTTAGTAAAGATTCAACACATTCTTTAAGTGTACTATATGATGATTAATTGGTTGGCCGAAATAAGATCCGTTTTAGTTCAATAACTCTGCCTTAACTTTGGTCCAGTTTATAAATTATTTGGGAGAGTTACAGCTAGAAACCATATACCCTATTTCAAGCCAGTCTGATAGCTGCACCATGAAGCTACTTGTCTTTGATTGGATGGTGGAGGTGAAAGCAAGATGTTGGTGTTCTTGCCATGGGCAGGGGACACAGAATTAATTATTCCTTACTTTGACTTTGTTCCAGGTCAGCAGCCAGGCAGAACTAGTTCTTACCCAATATAGCTGATCTGTTCCCAGATTCCAGTACAGCTTCAGATGTGTGCATCCTTAGAAGGGAGCCTAGGATTGAATATATCCTGAATAGCCACTCTGGGACAGGAGGAAGCAAACTAAGCTTAGCTGGAGAGTGCCTGGAGCAACTGCAGCTCTGAGATAAAAGGTTGTCTCAGATGCTCCAAGCCTCATCTTCACTGGTTTTGAACATTAACAGTTCACAAGACTAGGTAATTTCCCATAAAGGTTTTACCTCCTGGGAGGAGTTATTCCTTCCCTACAAAAGGCTTTGTAATACACAGAGGGTTGATAACTTCACTATAAATGCAAATACACCAAGCCTATCTGCCCTCCCACTGCCTGTGCTGTGGTAAGAGGGCTTAAGTCTGACACCTTACATGGAGCAGAGACTTCACTCAGAGCTACACAGTTTAGGAGATTTGCAAATCAGCTATCCACCATAAAGATCTGGAATCACGTCACATCATGGACATTGGATGAAGAGCCTGGACACTGATGAGATACAATATTCCAGGTTAGGACCTGGCAAGACTGCACTTTCCATCCACGGTACCATGTGGTGTTCACATTCCAGTTTCCATTTTACAGACTCCCCTTGATACTGTCACTGAACAAGACAAATTAAACAGAAGCCACTGCAACTCCTAGCTTTTTGTTGTCCTTTCTGACCTATCATAATACATGCTACTAACAGGGATCATGAAAGATGTTCATTTTATGAGGCAGTGACTACATAGACATGAACAAATGCTTTATACCAAGGGCTTTTAAGGCCTTGAAACAATTATTTGTAAAAAAGTTTCCAAATTAGATTAGCAGAGTTCTGCCAAAAATACCTCTCAGGATTAGATCAATAAACTAGCGCTGAGGATTATGGCTATTAGACTCTGTTACTTAACTAGGAATTACGATTAACAATCTGTTAAATTAAGTTTTCTTCAGGGAAGAGTTTTGCTTCAACATTAGAAAGTCCACTCCAGATGTGAGGTGGGTATATTACTATTAAAGTTATTTTTAGAAAGTGTAATTATGCTATCCAATATTTACTTTAAAATATTACCAGAATGAAAAACCTGACCAAAAATCATCAATAATGATGCATGTATGAGCATTTGGAATCACTGTTTGTTTAGTTTTAGGCTAAACAACTCATGAGAAATGAATTAATTTGGAAGAGATGTTTTAAGTAAAGCTCCAGTCAGTTCACAAGACCCAACCCTGATCTTTTCAGATTAGGGTTGAAACTTCCACTCAGTTATTAGGATAAGACCAGTTTGTCCAATTTTAACCTCAGGATGGAAAATAGCTAGTACACACACTTTTCCCAGATTTGAGTAGTAGACTCATACTTTGCCTTTAACAATTTGTGAATTGCCTCAAATAGAGATTCAAATATTTCCTAAACACAAGGAAATACTGCAGATAGAGGTAATAAGAGTGACACTTCTGCTTTCAGATAGGCTTGGTGTACTTCTATTTATAGTGAAGTTATCAACCCTCCCTGTATTACAAAGCCTTTTGTAGGGAAGGAACTCCTCCTCCCAGGAGGAAAGACGTTTAGGAGAAACCACCTAATTTTGTAGACTTTTAATGTTCAAAACTAGTGAAGATGATGAGGCATGGAGCATAAGAGACCACCTTTTATCTCGGAAAAAGCTGCAGTTGCAATGCCCCCTCTCATATAGGGATTGCCCTCACAATGTTCACTATGCTACCTTTTTGTAGCTGGAGCCTAAATCAGTGAGTTCCTGCCTTGGGCACCTGTCACAAGGAGGCACCACCCCACTTTGCACAGGCTACCTAGAAGTTTGGCCGACCTCACACAGAGATCATCCAGGAACAAATCAGTACCTATATCAGAGGTGCATTCAATCCCCTTGATAAATCTCAGCTGCACTCTAACCTGATACCTCAGCTACCTTGGGACTCCAGCCATGTTGATTCTTTCAAACTGGCTTTCCTCTGGGCCCTATCCACCTTTTTTGTGGGTGAACAGCAGTCCACCAAACCCTGTGGGCCAGAATGTCCAACCATATTATCCTCACACCAGGAAACAAGTCAACCAATAGTCCAATAGGATAGCTTAGTGGTTTGAGCATTGGCCCACTAAACCCAGGTTTGTGAGTTCAATCCTTGAGGGGGCCATTTAGGGATCTGGGGCAAAAATTGGGGATTGGCCCTGCTTTGAGCAGGGGGTTGGACTAGATCTCCTGAGGTCCCTTCCAACCCTGATATTCTATGATTCTATGAATAACCCACTTAGCCTCCCAGATCAGTTGGAGCCCATGGCACATTCCCAGGTCATCCTAGGTGGATAACAAGGAGCACCAGGCTATTCAAGAGAGCTATGGGCTGGTCCCACTGCATGCCTATCTGCTGTGCCAAAACACAACTCCATCCAGCCCAAGACCCAGCTGCAAGTCCCTTGCTGAATTACATGGTTTCTTGTAAACCCAGTGCACAATGCTGTGCCCCCAAATCCATATCCCCAGCAGTAGGCATCCCCAGATACATTCTGTATGATAGACATGGGGAAGGAAGCAGACACTGAAAGCCTGTGGTGATTATGGCCCATCAACTGCATCGGCTTCCCCTCAGGCAACCGCACAAAGAACTTGGAGCCTAAATCATCTGTGCCCTATAGCCTGGACCTCTGATGCACCCAGGTCCAACTGGGTAGCTGCTGTTGAGGCCCCTGTATGGAAGAAGTGGGAGCCATAATCTCCCAGTGGCAAGCTTAAGAATGACAGCACCTTCCTACACACTCCCACAAACTGGAATTTGAGCAGGGGACCCTCACCAGATGGCCATTGAGCCACATATGCCTTCAATGCCCATATAGGCCACAGGTCACCCTCACCAACCCCAATTTGATCAGTTTGTGATCTGTGCACCTTGAGCTGTACAAAGTCACCTCTCCACTGCATATCCTGTAGTTTGAGAGCCTGCCCCAAAGAGTCTTTGGCACAAGAGAAATAACTTACTGACCGAGAAGGCCCTGAAGAAAGCCAACAGAAAGGTTGCTTTAAACAGTACAGCCTCACCCCCCTAAATAGCAAACCCAAGGAAGAAACTGAATTGCCTAAGGATCTACAAGGTCACTGGCTTCCTGACATTGCTGTGCATCCCTGCTGCCTGGGTTCAGCTCTCCTACATCCTGTGACTTATGAATCCCCAGATGGGGGTCCGGATGATCTGCAGTGAGACCACCACAGATAACCAGTTACCTAAAGCAAGACCATGAACGACCCAATTTGGGGATTCTGGTATAGGCAAGTCCCTAGCAGACCTTCAGCCCTCACCCAAAAAAAAAAAAAAATTAAAAAAATAAATCCACACATATCAAATGCCATTTTGTAAGCTAAAAAGGTGCATGTGTACCATGCTCCCTTGGCTGTGGATACAGTTTCTAGCAACCAAGATTCCACAGAGCTGCCCACCTCTGTTCTGGCACTTCCTTGGCTTCTAGTGCTAGTGCTCTGAATCTGCTGCCTGCAACTGAGAGAGCATTAGCTATACTGCTGTTAAGCTCAGGCACATGCTTGGCAGTGAAATGAATATTGCCTACAGATTTCTGTTTGCTTGTGTTAATTGTTAAACATCTCTAGATAAAAAACGTGTTTTGAGAACCTTAGTCACATAAAGGATTCCATGCAGACTGAGTCACTCCTTCTCCTCCCTGTGAAGGGCTACTGCGCTCCAAGAGAAGGGAAATGGTCTTTTCCATAGGGCTGTGGGTGAGACAACAAAATATGTCCTGCCCTTAAGTGCATTCCAGTTCCTGTCAGGCAAGACAGAGGAGACAGACAAGCCTCTCTGTTCAGAGCACAATCCACACATTTCAAAAACATGGACCATTTGAGGCAAGTAGGACTCCATCCCAAAGATGACTCTGCTCATCTCAGAACCTGATCTGCACTCCCTTTGCCACCTGAGGCCACACAAGGAGAGATATAGACGAAATTCCAGAGCTGAACCATTTCCCCCCCAAGTTTCAGGAAACTGGTAGAGAGAGTGTTCAGTTCATCCAGCAACTGATTGGTGTACCCACACGGTAGCCAGTTTGTGGGTTCATGAAACACCCAGCTGACTGGAAGAATTCTGGCACTGACACTGACTGACATGCTTGAGCAGGACTGCTATGCAAGGACAGAGACAAACACTCAAAGCCATTCAAGCCATAGTTTAATAATCCAGACATTGGCTGGGAATGGGGGTTAAGATCCCACCTACACTAACACCTGGTCTTCTGACCCCAGTTAAAACATGGGCTCAGGGGAGCTGCATTCAGATTCTCCTGTTTAACAGCCCAGACTGCAGCCCTGCAAAGCTGAAGGCTGCACCATCCTTTGGGGACCTGGTTCAGTCTCATGAGCCCTGAGAGACAGAGGTACATCAGGGGCTACCATGTTTGTCCATATCTCCAATATGGCAGAGATTCTAGCATAGAGATGGCTTCTAACTCAAGAAGAGTCACTTTAGCTTAATAAGCAAGGGTTCATTGGAGAGGAATATCACTGCTGAAAGATTACACCAGACAAAATAAGCTAACAATCATATCAGTTCTCTACAGCCTTTCATACAAGTGCCTTCCCTTAGTCCATACCACTGTCTGCTCAATGTATGGTTATCACAGGCACCTTCCATTAGAGGACCTATTCATACCCCCATTGTCTTGGCTTCCCTTGGGAAAGGCAGGGCTCAGGAAGGTGTGGGAGTAGTCATTTGCCTTCCAACTGCAGAGGATTGTCCTCCCTAAGCTTGTATTTTACATTAGAATTTAAAAGACTGCATTATCATGGACAAAGTTTCTAGAGCCCAGGATGGAGTGGTGGTGAGGCACCTTTTATAACTTCTATTCTGTAAATGTTGTAGGGACAGCGGGGTTTATGGGCACTGACAGTGAAGTTCACCAGAACTCAGTGGAAAATTCTAACACAGTATGCTTAGAAGTGGAAATTTCTCATTGTTGGGGTAGGACAGATGATACAGTCTCTGCAGTCAACATTAAGGAAGTTTGTCTTAAGTGTGCAAACCCCTAACTGAAATGCTTTAACCCACTAAACTGCTGTAGAAAAAGACCTTAAGTCTGGAAAAGGACACTCCTCAATAGGTGTCTGATTAGATCAGTCTTGTTGACCACATCTCACAGGAACAAAGTCACCAGTAGCAACACCAGATATACAGTCTATTGCTAGTGACTGAGTTTCCCTTTCTGCTTCCAAAAATGCCAGTTTCTATGTTGTGCATAGCTTTAGGCTGCAAGCATGACTAGTCCACAGGAGATTAGGGAGAGACAAGCATAAAGGAATGCTCAAATAGAATGGGTCTCTGCACCAGGAACAAGAACCAAGCCAGGAAGCATCAGACCTAGTCCCAGATCAGAGCCATCAACCCAGCCACCACACTACCCATCTGAATTAGATGGGCCCCGGGTAAGAACCAACTAGATTAGCAAAGCAAGGCACAGTTACCAGGTAAACTCCACCTCATGTGTGGGTGGGGGGCAGAGGGGCCTCATTCAAGTGACAAAAGGCAGCAAGCAGCTCTTCATAGGCATATCCCACAGCCAGAGGCAGCCAGGATTCCTCACTAGGATTCTGCCCAGGCTATGGGGCTCAGCCCTGGCCCCTTTCCTCCCTATGAATTCTTAACTCCCACTGCCCTAGCACCTTGAGCCCTGCAGGGCCCACAGGGGAAGTGAGGCAGCCCTTATGTTGGCCCAGCACCTGGCCCATGAGCAGCGCCACATGGGGCACCATGAAAGTGAATCGCTCTGAAGTAAAGCCATCTGGGCATGGTCTCACCACCTTGCACAGCTGCTGGCCCACCTGCAGCAGCAGCATGAGGCAAAGCCTAAGGAAGCTGCCCTGCTCTGGCCCTATCCAGGTGGGCAAAGGAGTGAGATTGGGTTAACTACTGGAAACCAGGAAGTAACTCTAACCATATGGCTGTTATGGCTCCAAATCATGTGTCAAATCCTACAAGACCTCAAGCCTACCCCAAATGTCCTGTGAGATTTCCAGTCTTTACAGGACCCAGTTTGTCTTGTCCTTTCTGCCTTCTCCCATTGCAGGGGGCAGCAACACATACCCCTTGTGAGACTCAGGGTCCTCTTCAGGTTGGAGAGTTACACTCAAGCTACTTAATTGTTCGGAACGTTTTTTCATGCCTCCCTGTTAGAGAGTATTTCTTTTATAATCATCCAGCACCGTGAGTGATTTCTCTGCTATCAGATTTCATAGGCTCTCAGATTTTTGTCTATGGAAGCCACTCTTCTCTGTGGTTAACTACCCCAACTAAAAGACTTCTGATAACATTTTAATTGTACCCAAAGTGTCTTCTTCCATGACAGCTGTAAAGGAAAGCTGTTATAAATAGCTTCCTAAGCCCATCCTAGAGAGTACCAGCATTATTTTATCATTGAAACCTATGCTCAAAATAAAATGGGTCCCTTCTACTTATTTTGATGCTGTACTCCCTCAGATCTAGGCCATTATATGACACATGGCTGTGGGATAAACTCAGTTTCCCATATATCAAGAGCTTCATAAGCAAATACAAACCTATGGAGCAGGTATTACAGACACTTGTTGGGTCTATTTCACATTGCCAGCACTAGTATCTGCATTACATTTACAACTGAAGTCCAACCTTCAAGTTATTCCATCTGCAATTAACCAGATTCAGTTAGATTGTTATGATAGAACATATTCATGTTTATATGTGATAGGATAAAGAACTGCACGAGGCAGTGCTCAGCTATTGTAGGTTGATGAGGGATATGTTACAATAATGATCAGCATCTGGAGAACCCATGCTGTTGAGAAAATGCAGTTATGTCCCTTAACCTCCCCCCAGAGACTCTTGAAACAGATACGAAGCAAATGAGAATGTTTTGAGACCCATCTGATAGCTTCTAGCACAGAAAGCTGCAGGAAAGAGGCTGATAAATAGCACACTATACTAAATACTATTCTTAGTACAGCTGGGCTGACTGATTACAGTACCTATAGATCAGGGGTGGGCAAACTACGGCCCACGGGCTGGGTCCAGCCCCTCGGGGCTTTGGATCCGGCCCGCGGGACTGCCACTGCCTTGGGCTCTATGCCACTCTGGGAAGTGGCCACACCATGTCCCTGCAGCCCCTGGGGATGCGGGGGGGGGGGGGGGGAAGAAGAGAGCTCCGCATGCTGCTCTTGCCTGTGGGTACCTCCCCCAAACCTCCCATGGGCTGCAGTACCCCATTCCTGGGGAATGGGAGCTTTTTTTTGGTGGAGGGGGCAGGGGGAGGTACCCACAGGCAAAGGAAACATGTGGAGCTCTCTGCGCCCCCACCCCCAGGGACATAGTGCCAGCCGCTTCCCAGAGCGGTGTAGGGGTGGGGCCGGGGCCGGAGCCGGGGCAGGCAGGGAACCTGCTCTGGCACTGGTGCGTGCCGCTGCCACCCTGGAGCCGCTCTAAGTAAGCGGTGCCAGGCCGGAGCCTGAACCCCTCCTGCACCCTGCCCCACAACTCCCTGCCCTAAGCCCCCTGCCGCACCCCTCCTGCACCTCAACTCCCCATCCTGAGCCCCCTGCTGCACCCCACACCCCTCCTATACCTTAACCCCCTTCCCTGAGCCCCCTCATACACCTTGCACCTTCCTCTGCCCCAACCCCTTGCCCTGAGCCCCTTCCTGCACACTGCACCCCTTCCCACACCCCACACTCCACCCCCTGCCCTGGCCCTGTAAGCAATTTCCCAACCCAGATGTGGCCCTCGGGCCAAAAAGCTTGCCCACCCCTGCTATAGATGGTGCAGACAAGTTTGTCTGATGCACCAGCAGTTCCAAAACTCAACCTCTTGATTTCTCATGTTATTTTTCAACTTTAACTACGTTAGCAGTTCCAAATAAAATTCTGTTGTTCACTGTACTTATGTGTAGGTTTTCTAAGCACAGAGCTCCAGTTGGTCTTTTTATCCAGACATCAGGATGCCTAGAATTTCCCAAAGAGGGTTGTATTTTGTGGTTTACAACAACCATTCATGTGATTTCACAGGATCTAAGAACTCAGGCTATGTCTACACGACCACTTATGTCAGTATAAGTTTTGTCTCTCAGGAGTACGACTATGCCACCCCCGAGTGATATAAATGACACCAACCTAAGTGCTGGAGAGCTTTTCCCACTGACATAGCTACCGCCACTCATTGGCAGGGAGGATTAATTAAGTTGATGGGAGAGGTCACTCCGATCGGCTTTGAATGGCTACACTAGAGAGCCTACAGCACTGCTGTAAGCTCTCTAGTATAGCCAGAGCCTCAGACTTCCTTTTTTTGGCAGTTTGGGGTACAGGTCATGAGTACGGAATAAAACTCCACCAGAAGCACCAGCAGAAAGCTTAGTTTTGCAAGATTTCCACTCCAACAGCTTTGGAAATTCATCTCAACTTTATATCAAAGCAGAATAGGAATTTGGACTCCTTTATTCTACTTAGTTCTGCCTCACCATGTACCTTTACAAGTCAGCCTACCTACCTAACATTTAAGTCAGGGGTCTCAAACACGCGGCCGGCCCGTGGAGTTATTTCCTGCAGCCCACCATAGGTGCCAACTCCACTGGCAGCCAAGCTCCCCTCCTCCCCCCCCCACAGTGGGTCGCATCCCTGCTCCTCCGCCTACCTCCCAGCGCTTCCCGCCTCCAAACAGCAGTTTGGTGGCACTTAGGACTTTCCAGGAGAGAGTGGGAATGTGGCGTGCTCAGGGGAGGAGGCAGAGAAGAGGTGGGGTCTCATGGAAGAGGTGGAGTGGGGAGGCTTAACCAAAGTAATTCTATAAGTAAATGTGTGTTTTGTCATTTGATAGAAGTGCATTACTGAGTGTTTATATTTCATTAAAACCTCTCTTAGCATTATAGTAGTTTTTTTTTAAAAAAGTTAATACATTGACTTTTAATAGCATACTATATTACTCTTCATTTTTTTCCATTTTTGACTATATTTTTGTATAGTTGTATGAAAGGGTTTCAGTGATGTGGTCCCTGGGCCAATGTACTCGTCCTCATGTGGCCCTCGTGGTGATTTGAGTTTGAGATCCCTGATTTAAGTGATTGGGGATTCTTCCATTGACTGATGGCACATAAGTCCACATACTAGTAATCTATGCATTTAGCAGAGAAAAGGCAAGTCTCAAGTCTTGCTATTAGTTTTAAGCCATATTTGGGAAAGATTCCTTTCCAGGCTATTTTACAGGCAATTTTACAAGAGGAGGTTTAATGTGCTCATCCAGACTGGCTATTATGAACCTTGTTTGATCTTTTTGGTCAATTTGAGTGTTACTTTTAGTAGCAGAACTCTACAGATGAAGTGACAGTTCACTACTTAACTACCCTGACTGTTCTCTAATAAGAGACTGTGTCCCACTGAGCATCAAGCAGTTCTTTGATAATACATTGATTTATTTATAAAGTGAAAATGGAGTTATTTGAAAGAAACATATTAGTTGTTTAAAAGGTATCTTAGAAATAGAAAGTTAAACACATTAATTTATTGCTTATTTGCCATTGCATTAACTCATGTTTTGGAGAGTCACTGCTTTCTTTACTCTAAGGTAAGTTACAGCACCTTGGATGCAAGTTCCACTTAGATGCAAAGTTTGGGGAAGTGACCCATCCAAGCTTAGGGTGGCATTTTACTTTGAAGAAGTTGTTTATTCTCAGTTTTCACATTCTTGTTGTCTATATCTTGACAATAAGATGACTTTTTTAAAAAGGGTTTCTAGAGTTACATTTACATTGTACCGTAGTCAGCTTCTTAGCTGCAGCACAACTGTGCTATAGGAACACAGGCCTACACCAAGTCTTAAATTGCACCCTTAGATTCCACACTCTCCTTTGCTCCAGTTGTGATGTATTGGTATTAGTTACACTTAGCTTTTCTTATATGCTCACTAGTATCAATTAATAGTGGTTAAAAAAAATATAATACTTGCCGATTTCAGCTGGATTCCCTTTCTGATCTGACCCATTAAATCATTTGGATGCAAAGTAGTTGGGGTCTTTTCAGTCTTTATTTTATGCAGCTGTTGTCCTCTCAGTCTGAGGGTCTGTTTATGTAGACCCGTTGGTGATGCCCTTTTAGAAGGGGACCGAGGAGATGGCATTGGAGGTGCTGGTGCAATGACAACTGAAGGGACATTCCATGGAGGTAACAGCACTTTTGACGTAGAGGGAGGGGCTAGTAGAATTGCTTTGAGTCCATCATCTGCTCTCAGAATTGGGGAGTTTAGTTCAATACTAGGACTGATGGTTGAACTTCGCTCTGAAGATGATGTAGAATGAAGTAGAGGAGGAGAACTGGATCTTGAAGATGTGGCTGTAGAAAAATGAAGTTATACATTAAACCCAAGAGCGTATCGGTCTCAGATTTGATTTCCTACCCAATCAACCTCAGCAACCCTTTGTTAGGCACAGGTTTTCGCTCATCAGAAATCTTAAAGAAGCAGAATTCCGAGGCACTTATCCCATATTATGTTGTACGATACAAGGGGGTAGGGATGAGGCAGTATACAGCCCTAGAGAAAGGGTCAGATATCTAGCTGTTAATACTCTTAATATAGCTAGCCTACTAAGTGTGCCCAGAGCAAAACCTCAAGATGTGAACACCCCTGTATTTTAGGAAAGCTCAAATCCAATCTTTGAGGCTTGCATTGCCCTTACCCCCTGCACACTATCAATATGCCTCTAAACAGATTCTCTATTAAATATGGAAGGAACCTTCAGTTACATCAGCCTTATCTATGAAGTCATGTTTTACTTGCTTTTGTAACAAGGCAAGCTTGTAGAGTCTACTTCAATCCAGTGTATTACTGTAATGAGGTGAATGCTAAAATACCGGGCAAAGTGGTATCTTACTTAATTTGCACTAATGAATTAGTACCTCTCATCTGGACCTCTTTCCGTACAGCTTCTATTCCTCCTTTCCTCTCAATTGTTTTAAAGATCTTTTCAGAGGTTCTCTTGTTTTTTAGATGATCCTCTGTTACACCAACCTGAATAGCTACCTTCTTCAGATCTGAATCCAAGATAGTCTACAAGATGATCAGTAAGAGTACAAGATGATCAGTAAGAGTCAAGTTTAGTTCTCTGCTGTCACATGACTAGCTTATCCCAGATCTTTTCCCACCCATTGACCTTAAACAGTGCAAGACTAATGCATTTGTGTTTCCTTTCCTGAGGTTGCATGGGAAGGAGGATAATGAGAAGATTTCAGCAACACTAATGGAGACAAGCTATCAGTTTCTTTAGATTCCAGAAGATTTCTTAAAATTTAAGCCAATTAAGAAAAAAAGTTGGGGAACTAACCAGTAAAAAAACCTAGCTTTTCGAACAGAGTATTCCCATTAGTCTCCAGATTACACAATGCAATACAAGTTTGTGAAAGCCTTCACTAAATGAAATCTGTTTACATTCCACTATCTTACTTTAAGATGATTAATAAGTGTAGCTCTATGCTGAAGTGACTTCGTGTTTCTTGTTAGCTCCTTGGAGGGAGTTCAACTACTTTATCCTATAAAAAGTTCAAGTGACTATTCAGTCTTGGAGAGACCTTAAATAAAAACCATGAGAAATAAACTTTTTGAAGTGTTATTTATTAGATCTACTGTTTCCTCTACTCTTAGGATATGTTGCTAAGAAGAGTCTTAAGTTTAAAGCTCTTATCTACCCAATTTTAAGTGGATTGGCTTTCTTTAACAATATACCCTCATTATTCCATTTTGGCCACTCTTCAGCAAGACAGAAGAGGCCTTTCCTTTTCATTTTCCCCCACGCCTTTCCTTACAGGTGTTGAAGAAAGTTTCATACAAGTTTTAACTCAAGGAATGCCAAGTTGTAATCCAGTGCAATTTTTAGCTCATGATCACAATATTGAACAGAAGTTAGAGATTCTAAAATTGTTCCACACAAGCAGAAGCATTATCAGTTTAGTTTGATAGTTGTATTGGTAAATACTTACAGTAAATCCAGTTAGTGGATTCCATCCCACATGGCCCAAGTGCCTAGGGAGAAAATATTTGTTCATTTGAACACCACACACTGCAGACATAGGATTCAGGATTAGTAACAGTTGTAAGTAAATCAATCGAGTCACCACTGTATACCTTATGAGACATATTGAAAATATACTAGAAGTCAGTTTCACTCAAATTCTAGAATGTCAAGGGTAATAGTTGTATATGAAGTGATCATGGAAACTCCACCACATGGCCCATGCATAGAAAATAAGAGCCCTTATCATAGGATTACATATGTGGTCTCAGGAATAACCGAAGCAGCAGTTTAGATTGTGTGTGTGTATATATCCCCATTCTGTCTACTATACTTTTAGTATCAACATTTGTTTCAGAGTCTAGCAAGTCTTTTTTTTTTATTATTAAAGTAAGTGGATTCATTTTAACATTATGGAGGGACTTGCAGAGTAACATTCACAAGTGATGATACATTACAATTGTCCTAGAAAGAGCCACAGAATATTAAGTCCTTCTGTGCTAACTATAGAAGCTGCCACAGCTAACAGTCTCTTTATTAAACTCCTTCCATCTTTACAAGAGAAATCAAGACGAAGATGACTAATCTATGAAAATGGCAGATTTCTAGTCTTTCCCCCCCCCCCCCAAGTCTCTAAACATAGTGTCAGGCAACAAAGAACAATTCAGATGTGTTAGAAGCTTTTGGGTCTCTTTAGTTGCGTCTCTTTATTTGACTAGCTGTAACTAAGAAATGTCCTCTTTAATCATCTGGCCAAGAGAAAACTGACACTACTCACTTTGTTCTCTTTCCTCATGCTTTCCATTGTAGAAGCCTTCTACAGCATGATTCATCCAAAATCCTTGGACAAACAGCCTAGTCCTTCATGTGCCATGGTATTTGCTCATTCTGGTATTCAATACTATGCAAAGCCAGTACTTCCAAACTGTTGCAACTTTAGAGACAGCACATATACCACCAATAATGATTCAAAACAGCCACAGTAACTTCAGCCCTGTTCTCCCTCTCAGACCAAGGTGGGGTTTAACAGCAGTTATCTAGGACCTATGAAATCTAGCTCAAGTAAGTAATTCTCCTTTAGAAGAAACAGATGCTCAGTATCTCCCAAGTCAGTACTGGCCCTATAGGGGTTCTCTTTAGTAAGCCAGGGAAGGACTTAAAGGGCTCAAGAACTCTACAGTAACACAACTGTATCACTTCTTAACTGGTATTTAGGGAATTATCTGACAAATCAGAAGTAAATAGAAACAGACATGTTATTTGCTATCCACCATTTGAAGTAAAGCCAACAAAAGTTTGAGGATGAAAGAAAGACTGATGTATGGCTGTTGAAATTATGGTAATTTATTTTCTACAGGTGGCAAGACAAGCTTGACCAAATTCATATATCCCTGTAACTTTGGCTTCTCCCCTACCTAATACATCTGTAGCTTCAGACATGTACAAGAAGAAAAAAGGTTAACAAGGGTTTAAGCATATTCCCTAAGAGTAAGAGCTTTGTATTATAGGCTACATTTGATCTTCCAGTTAACTGTCCCACTTTGCCTTCTATTGAGAAAATGATATTACTTCAAGTCCGATCAGAACTAATTCTGAGTGAAAATTTTCAAGAGCAACTATAGATTTTGGATGCCCAACCTGATAAGCCATAAAGGGGCCCAATTCTCAGATGGTCCACCTCTTGGAAAATTGTGACCCAGGAGTCCTAAATTCTATTCCCACCTCTGCCACACTCATTGTGTGTCTTTACATCGTGACTCCATGCAGCAATTTGCCATCTGTACAATGTGTACATTATTTACTTAACAGCGCTTTCATAAACACCCATAACAACAGTCTGAGGCACTCTGTAAGGGCCAAGTATTTTACCTGAAAAGCTGTTGTTCACTGTTATGCAGAGATTGCTTGTGTTTCAGTTGACGTAGACATTGGGTGTTAGTAAGTACAATGCCCACTTATATACTGGCAGCCAGCTTAAAGTACCTGAAAATTTGGAAGTCAAGTTCCTAGATCTTCCCTAGGATACAATAAGGCTAGTACTGAGTAAAAAAAAGCAATTTTGGATATTTATTAACAATGCAGAAAACGTTGCAAAACAACTGCTAGACTTGTTAAATAACTTTTTGATGCCTAAACAATTTGCAAGTTAGATACATATTTTTGTCACACTGGATACTACACTGACCAACATAAGCAAACTTAGTATTTCATCTACAAATAAGAGATCTTTCCTCACTTACTTGAAGTTGCTTGGATAACTAATGTCATCTTTATTTATTTTGTTTCTTTTGGGTTTTCCTTTCCATTTAATCCTCTCTTTTGTTGTTTGAGAAACACAAGATGGAGGCGGTGAAATTCCAGGATCAGGAGAAGTTAGACTTGTCTGAGGCACAGGTAATGGTGAAGGCATCTCGAACACAGGCACTGAAACAATGGAAGAAAAGTTAGTGGATGTGTTTGTATAGAATAAGTATTTGCCTCTTGTAATTTCAAGAGGACTTTTTATTAATTTTAAAAATCCCTGCTAAATCTGTTTAAGGAATGATTATATCCGTGACACATTGTGAGCATATTACCCAGTGTAGGCTTACTAATATTAATTAGCAGGTTAAAGACTACTTCCAAGTTTGAAATAACAGGATTATCTGTGTTGAATTTTCAACTTTTCCCTTCTACATACTCCTTGAGGTATAAGTTTGAGAAGTATAATCATTAATACAATTAATTCTCAGTTGCCCAGTTCAAGGCAGGGACACCACCTTCATTTTGATGGTGGCAAAGGTCTCCTTTCAACAGAATTACACAATTTTCAGTATTTGAAAAGTTTAAAAAAACCTCAAGATTAACCAGTTACTAATAATAATAATAGCCAACTATATTTTTGATTTATAGTAGTTTACTATACATCTAATAATAGAAGAGAATTCACACATACAAGAAGTCTAGTACTGTTCCCCTCCCTGTTAAAGGTTTTGTTTTTATAGAGCACCTCCCCTTTCTTAACATAAACTCAGTTTAAATACAACACAGTTGTTAGAGACAGCAACTAACTACTCAACAAAAAAAAGACTGCTAGTAGTTCTTAACCATATGTTTCTCTCTACAGCACAAAATAAAGTATTGACTGTAGACTCAGTAATGAATACTAGTTTCAAAATATATGTTCTCCTTATTATTAATTATCATAGTTAAGAACACAGAATGAGCAATTATGTTTTTTAATTACCCAAAAAAGCAACAGTTCTTAAAAATGCCATGTTCACAAAACCAAATCCACACTAATAGTCTCTAAAACCCTTATTTTCCTTATTATTACTTTTCTATATGACTAACATACTTTATTATCCAATTTTCATTATATAGAAAAATCTAAACAAGATAATCTGTCAATTTCCTGTAATAACCAATTTCTGTCCATTGTTAAGCAATTTTGCAATCACTTACACATGTACTTAACTTTAAGATGTGAAGAGTTCACAGAAGTCAAAGGGATTACTCACATGCTTAAAGTTGAGCATCTGCATAAGTGTTTGCAGGACTGAAGCCGTAGTGTATCCCATACTGGAGTGAAGAATAAAAAACACCTTTGAAATGAGGTTAACTAATATGCGCAGTTGGTGCAAACTACATATGCACAAGTGGTTTCCATTTAGAGAATCAGTAAATTAGTGTGCCAGAAAGTATTAGAACAAAATATTTGTTCTCTGGGACTTACGACATAATAACCAGTATACTCTGACTTTCAATCACACTTTTAGAACCTAATCTAAAAGTACTATAGTATTCTACTGTAAGGGTCTATGCTTAACTTTACGGATATAAATAGGCCTATTGACATGCATAAATATTATAGAGATGTGCTGGATATCACACATATCTCCAAGTATGTAGATGTCAACTAGTGGCAGGTATGGTGAGTATGCCAGGGCTCACCAGATGATATATCGACTGGTTCAGATTGCAAGTAGTGTCTGAAGCTTCATATCAGTTACATATGGATCACATGTTTGCCTTCTTAGCAATTATTGTTATTATTTATTTTACAGAGGGCCATTTCCATGTACCATGGCACATTAGAACAAGAACATTCAAAAACCACCCTGAACAACCCAAACTAAGACACAGTCCTGAAAACTCTTCCAAGAGTAATCCCAATGAAGTCAATGGAAGGACACACACATGCATAAATGTTTGGAAGATCAGGGCCCAAATGTTCAAAAAAGGACACTGATTTTGTGATCCTCAGTTTATGGGTGCCCAACATGAGACAGATTGTGCCTGAGAACCTGTAGCTTCCTTTGACTTCAATATATAAATGTCTAATCACATATACATTTGTATGTGGCTGAGTGGCTGCAGGAAGCATTTACAACAGTTCAGAGATCAAAGTAAAGACAAGATCTAAACTGTGAAAGTACTCAAATAAGTAGTTTAGTAAATAATTAAAACAATAGAGAGAAAAAGATCTCTTTATTTGTATAGGAGGAATACAAAACAAGTAAGTTCCTGATTCTACAAACACTTAAATACAAACACAGGATTAACTTTAAGCATGAGACCAAGTTCTTTGTGCAAATAAATTACAAAAAATCCAGTATCTTTATTTACAACTTCTCATACAAAAAGCCATTGAGTATGATGGATAACATGGTTCTTTTTGTTTTAACCCTTTGTGATGACCCTGTAGCAGAGTGTATATACTCTGTACCTAACAAGGAGAAGAAAAAGTTACAGTGCTTTTCTAGAAAAACCTTTGTTAACACTGCAAAGGGAGTGTGGGAACTGTCAGGCATAGAATGAGAGGCTCACAGCTGGGCCTCATTAGGAAATAAAGCCTTATAAAAGGAAGTGTTTAAGCCCTTTGAATCTTTTGGCTTCAACAAGGTCTTAAGTTCTATTTGCTAAAACTATTGTTATATAGAAAACTTATAACTGATTTTTGTAACAGGTAAGAAACTCTGTATTTGCTCTACATTAATAACTTAATATGTTTGCTTTGTATTCATTTTTCTATATAATCCAGTATAAATTCCTATTTTAAATTTCTCTGTTTTGAGAGGTTTCAGAGTAGCAGCCATGTTATTCTGTATCTGGAAAAGGAGGACTTGTGGCACCTTAGAGACTAACAAATTTATTTGAGCATAAGCTTTTGTGAGCTACAGCTCACTTCATCGAATAAATTTGTTAGTCTCTAAGGTGCCACAAGTCCTCCTTTTCTGTTTTGAGAGAACCTTGAAATTGCCCCTCTCCCACCCCCAATGCCTGCTAAGATTTTTATGAGCCTCAGTATGTCATGGCTGTCCAGGTGTGTATAGAAGATCAAAGGGACTTGTTTCTAACAGTATACAGAAAGATAGGTCTTCAAACAGCACTTTAGCACTACTATGAAATAACAGCATTGTATGTTATGCCTGAGAATCCAAAGGGTATGTTGCAAACTCCACCCTATAAATGATTCTGTTTCAGCGCTGTTGGTTGTGTATAATTTATGAAATGCTATATCTTTTAAAAGTACTTAAAATGTATGCAGTACATAATTTAGACCAGGTGTGGGCAAACTTTTTGGCCCGAGGGCCACATCTGGGTTGGGAAATTACTTGTAGGGCTGGGGCAGGGGGCAGGGTGTGTGTGTGGGGGGGTGCGGTGTGCAGGAAGGGGCTCAGGGCAAGGGGTTGGGGCAAAGGAGGGATGCGGGGTATATGAGGGGGCTCAGGGAAGTAGGTTAGGGTGCAGGAGTGGTGCAGGATGGGGCTTAGGGCAGGGGGTTGAGGTGCAGGAGGGGTGTGGGATGCAGGAGGGGTGTGGGATGGGGAGTTGGGGTGCAGCGTGGGGCAGGGGGCTAAGGGGGTTGGGGTGCATGGGGGTACGGGGTGCAGCAGGGGGCTCAGGGCAGTGGGTTGGGGGGCAGGAGTGGTGCGAGGTACAGGCAGGGGGTTTAGGGCAGGGAGTTGTGGGCTGGGGTGCAGGAGGGGTTCATGTTCTGGCCCAGCGCCGCTTACCTACAGTAGCTCCAGGGTGACAGCAGCACGCACCGGGGCCAGGGCAAGCTCCCTGCCAGCCCCGGGCCGAGCTGGGAAGCGGCTGGCACCATATTCCTGCGGCCCCTGGGGGTGCGGGCTGCAGAGGGCTCCATGTGTTTCCCTTGCTTGTGGGTACCCCCCCCCCAAAGCTCCCATTGGCCGCTGTACCCCGTTCCTGGCCAATGGGAGCTTTGGGGGAGATACCCACAAGCAAGAGCAGTGTGTGGCGCTCTCTGCTCCCACACCCCAAGGGGCTACAGGGACATGGTGTGGCTGCTGCGCAGAGCCTGCAGCGGTGGCAATCCCACGGGCCGGATCCAAAGCCCCGAGTGGCCGGATCCAGCCTGCGGGCCGTAGTTTGCCCTCCCCTGATTTAGACTAAGGTATTCTAATGCACTAATCTATCAAGGATCTAGTTGTAATGTAAACAAATGTATGAAGTATGAATATTGCTTCCAAAGACCACATTCTTTATCTTCAGGCTTTAACTGTTTTCTTTAGTGGTAAGTTCTCACTCTGTTTCCTTGATGCTTGCTGTTGAAAATTATGAAACCGTTTATGGAAGTCTTGTGTAATGGCTTATATGTTGTACTACATTTTCCCAGTGCTAAGATTCATGCTACAGCTGATCATCTTTAACAGAGATGTTGTGGTTTCTCTTAGGACAGAGGCTTCTATCAGTCTCCTGGACTGACAGTAAAAGAATGTGGAAAACAATCTTTCAGTATTAATCTGCATATTAGTAGGTTGGCTTAATAGAATCTCTCAATCATCTCATGTGATGTATATTGGAGAGAGCAAAAATTAATGTACCTTTATATTCCAATGTACTACACTTAACAGGTAACATATTATCCCATGTCTCTATTCTGTATATCATGTATAATTCCTTAAGTCTATTAACTATGTAAACTGTGTAGTGATACATGTATATGAAAAAAGCTTAAAGTTTATTCTCAGAATGTTTTGTCTTCAAGATGTAACGAAAATTGCTGTGAAATAAATACACATAGACTAATCTTCCAGATAGGGAAACTGAGGCAGAGAAGTGAGTGGTTTATCCATGGCCAAAGAGACTCATCTAAACCAAGATGAAAATGCAGGATTTCTGGACTAATTCTAGTGGACAGACAATTGCTTCACATCTAGATTACTATTACTATTGCAAGATTTAATTCTTTGTTCGTGATTTTTCTTAGCCTCAGCAATGTTTGTGACTAATTTAAAATAGTTCATCACACTGACTTGGGATATGAAAAATCCTGTATTAAGTAAGTTTGAAAATGTCAACACCACGCTAGTTTGTTTTGAGATCAGACAGTACAAAAGTGAATGAAAAGAAAATTATGTAGATAATCTAAGCACAAAACATTAGCCTTGTCTCAGTGTTTTACATACAAATAAATTGGTTAGTCTCTAAGGTGCCACAAGTACTCCTTTTCTTTTTGCGAATACAAACTAACACGGCTGTTACTCTGAAACCTGTTTTACATACAGTTGTCTCAACAATTTCTCTGTCAGAAGTATATCTGATCAATCTCCTAATATTGGAGAAATGAATAATTTTGAGTCCTAAATAGACACTGTCTGGTCAGCATGCCTAAAATTGTCTTAGTATGACATAGATTCTATCAAAGCTTTACCTTGAAAAGTTCTTCATTTAGTAGCTCATAAAGAGGAAACATTGTTCACTCAAAAAAAAAAAATCTGAGAACCATATGACTGTCAGACAATGCATATGCCCTAGTTTTTTATTATATTTCACAGTAAGTCAAAATCTCTGGGGTTTGGGGTTTAATTTTGTTTTTCTGAGCAGCAACATCTGTTTTTTTGTTCTGTCCCCCCTCCCCTCCCCAAAAAATAATACATGAATCTGTACATCCATATGGGATTACTGTCAAGGAAGGTCAATTCTTGGGCCTACCATCCTTGACCGAGTCTACATGGAAATCCTGCTTCTCCCCAGTTGATAGAAACTTATAGCCCTCATTTGGATAGTATTAAGGTCTGCACATCCCAGGGCTGATAGATACACATTAGCCCATCCCTCATGTGATTGTATGTCAAGTATAGCTTTTAGCGACTGTAAGGGTCACATTCTGCTCATTAGCCTATGCAATCCCATTGACCCCAGTGAGGGCTGAAGATATACTATCAAAAAGGGTTATGATAAAGGGTTGTGATTCTAGATTGATTTAATGTGAATTTTTCTTTTTACATTAACCCGAGAAGATTTTCTAGAGTGGCACATAATCTTAAATCTGTATTGGTATAATGATGTGGTGCTTACAGTAATCTTGAAGGAGTCAAAGTGAGACTACTGCATGAATGACTGACACTATCTTTATTTAATCTATGGTATCATGTAACAATGACTGACTTGGGTACTAGAATTTGTCTGAATTTCTTATTCTAACAGTCAGCAGAGTACATCTTAAAGCTAGCATTCACCTGGGAGTATTAGCAAAATAGGTGTATGGCTACATTTCACTACTTGAAATGCATGTTTGTTTTTTAAACTGACCTAAAATACAGCAGTACAAAACCACCATGAATATTGGAAAACTGGCCATGGTAATCCCATTTCTAACTGTTGTGACTGGAAATCCATTTGTGACAGGTTCAGTCACAGAGACCCCCTTGGGACTGTCACCTGATGTGTTGGAATAACAGTTTTCCCTTCCAGCTTGGGACTCCAGAAACCTGCCTGGTTGAGCCAGATCCGCTAGGCTGCTGCAACACAGACCCAGGTCTGGTCCATGGCCCCAAAACTGAAGACTTTAACCAAAAACTGCTCAACAGGTCACCTATCTCCAGCACCCAGACACCCCGCTCCCAGTGGGATCCAACCCCCATATAAGTCCATTTTACTCTGCATAAAGCTTATACAGGAGAAACTCCTAAATTGTTCAACCTCTATATCACTGATAAAAAGAGAGATGCACAGCTGTTTACTCCCCCAACTATTAATCACTTACTCTAGGTTCATTAATAAGTGATTTTATTAAGAATAAAAAGTAAGATTTAAGTGGTTTCAAGTAAGAACAAACACAATAAATCACCAAGCAAAATAAAGGAAGAACACTTAAGTCTAAGCCTAATACATTAAGAAACTGATTACAGGTAACATCTCTCCCTCAGATGTTCCAATAAGCTTCTTTCACAAACTAAACTCAGTCTTAGTCTGGGCCCAATCCTTTCCCATGGTTCAGTCCTTGTTAGCAGATATCTTAGGAGGGTTTTTCTCATGACTGGCAGCCCATGAGTGGTAGACCACTTTGTTCTGTTCCACTCCCTTTTATAGCTTTGGCCCAAACCGGGCATCTTTTGTGTCTCTGGGTCCCCACCCTGCCTTCTAAATGGAAAAGTACCAGATTTAAAATGGATTCCAGTATCATGTGACATGGTCACATGGCCTGTGAGACCCCAGCCTCCATTCTTCCTGGGCTGGCTCACACATACATAGGAAGGCTTGCAGGCAAATAAACCATTTACAACCAATTGTCCTAGTCAATAGGAGCCATCAAGATTCTAAACCACCATTAATGGCCCACACTTTGCATAGTTACAATAAGACCTCAGAGTTATACTTCATATTTCTAGCTTCAGACACAAGAATGATACATGCATACAAATAGGATGAACACAGTCGATTATAAGCTTTGTAATGATACCTTACAAGAGACCTTTTGAATAAAGCATATTCCAGTTACATTATATTCACATTCAAAGCATATTTTCATAAAGCATATGGAGTACATCACACCATTTTACACAAAAAATGGCAGTTTGAATCAGTGAAAGTCTTTGCTGCACAGATGGAGAGTTAAACCTAAAATGAAGGTTAGAGAAACTACTTTTTTATGAGGATAGAATTCCAACATCTTGATTTTGAGAAATTTCTTGTATCTAGGAGGAGAAATGTCAAACTCTGCTTCTTCAGGTAAAGAAAGTTTCATTAATGTGTTTACACATCCCAAAACTGATAGCTTTGTAAAGATATTAAAGGCCATCTTGGTGTTTTTTTTATTCATCAGAATCCAGGTTAAATTTACTTAGCTCACAAGTCTGGCAATTAGCAAAATCTTTAGTTATGAAAAGTCCTCTTGGGATGTGTGAAAAATGAAGAGCCCAGTCCTGCTCCAAATGTAGTAAATGACAATGCTCTTAATGACTTTAATGGCCGTAAGATCAAACCCCTAGTAATATGCTTTGCCCCGGTGCAGTAAAGTACAATTTACATCATCTATTTAGCCCAAGCCTGCAAAATTCTGAGTGCCCTTTGTGAAATGCCAAGGAACCCTAACTATAATGGTGAAGTCATGGAAGTTCAGGGGTCTAGGCACCTCACGGGATCAGGCTCTTATTTTGGACAGCAGATATCAATTATATGCCCAGAAAGATGTTTGACAATGTTTGGTATTTTTCCTTGATAGTCTTAAGTGGTTTCTGATAATCTAAACAGATGTTATGACTGTGTATTTTGGAAAGTGAAGTGGTAAGTGCTTGTCACACTCTTACATAGCTGTTCTGAGTTTTGTTTTTTCACACAGTCCACCTCAATCTTAATCCTCAATTCTGCATTTATCTGCCTGAATACTTCACTGTAGTGAAGGAGTCTATTCTGGTCGTTTGGAGCAGGGATATGTAGCAGCCTAGCTGGATTTGTTTTTTCCAGTTATTTAATGTTTTTTTTGTTGATCTCCCATTTTTTACCATTTTTCTATCTGGGTGGGGTTGTTTCTTTCACTGATCGGAAGTCTAATGTTGAGTCCCAGGAATTACATGAAATGAAAACATAATCCACTGTTTGGATTTTTTTGGTTTTGTTTGTTTGTTTTTTAGTCTCCAGTGTGTTGCAGTACAGAGAAAATTTGGTTGTGATGTTACCGGAAGTCCAGTGCTCACTTCTACATTGATTATAAGGGGAACTGACCCAGTTGTGCTCTGCATACCCTATTGCAGGACTTCATGTGCACATCTGTTAGCAGAGCTGTAAATAAAGGGAGTGACATAGATAAAGCTTGTACATAATATGAATATTGAGAGCAATTTTATGAACTCTGTAGGTGACTGGGTCAGGGTAAGTTACTGTATACAAAATTTCCCAAGTGACTGTATTAATATTTACATTGGGAGTAGTGGAATGTTTACTACATGTCTAATGCTTGATTTCAATGAGGGCTGTGCATAAATGTTATTGACTGACTTCCCAAATAAGAACACTCAAACACACTTGGAAGACAATGGGGCAGGCTGTTGCCTTCAAGGCTCCTGCCTCCAACCTGTGGCAAACCTTGTTCTGCTAAAGGTAGGAATTAGTAAATCAAAGGTCTGCAAACCATTTAAAAAGTGGTTTGATTATAGCAAAGGGGGTTGAGTTGCCAGGAGCTGATAGGGAGACAAGCTGACATAGCTCTGCAGAACAGACCTACCAGAGTTCCCAAGTAGAGGATAGTTACATACTTGGTAAGCTAGACATGCATATAGTCTGTTTTTTTTTAAAAATATGGCTTCTCTGAAAATGCTTTTGCAGTAAATAAATATTTGCTTTCATGAGGCTATTTGGTAACTGATTATCACTGTCATTGCCTCATAGGGAACAGAAGTGAGACCTGCTGAGGTAAATCACAGTTGATACATAGCATATTGTGAGCCAGGGCCTCATGAGAGATGATGGCTAGAGGCCTGAGACCTAGAGAGGGTGTGTTCATACTGAGAGGTTTCAGAGTAGCAGCTGTGTTAGTCTGTATCCGCAAAAAGAACAGGAGTACTTGTGGCACCTTAGAGACTAACAAATTTATTTGAGCATAAGCTTTCATGGGTTACAGCCGACTTCATCAGATGCATAGAATGGAACCTATAATAAGAAGATAGATAGATATGCATACAGAGAACATGAAAAGGTGGAAGTAGCCATACCAACTGTAAGAGACTAATTAAGCTGAGCTATTGTCAACAGGAGAAAAAAACTTTTGTAGTGATAATCAAGATGGCCCATTTAGACAGTTGACTAGAAGGTGTGAGGATACTTAACATGGGGAAATAGATTCAATAGTGTAATGACCCATACTTATACTGAGAGGGATCAGAAGTGCATTTAGCCTGGTAGCTGACACAGGGTTTCTGTGACGGTTTTGTCCTAACAGGTGTAACAGTAGAATGAGTAGGATTACACTGTAAAAGGGTTTAATGGAGTGTTGAGTGGTTTCTTCATGGTATAGAGGCCCACATGCTTGGAGTGCTTTTCTAATTTTGAACAACCCTATATCTCTTATGAGGCCCAGGTATGTATAACCGAGAATGTATTTGATTTCCATGTCTCAGGCATTCATTTAGTCTGGTGAGTTTTGTCTTTTCTTTCAAATACTGAGACTTTTGTTTGCTAGAGGGGAAAAAAAATCAATGAGCATTTAATTGTCAAGTGCAAATCCGAGGTTCGGGGCTGGTTCCAATACGGCAGGTTAACCACTGTTGATTGTGTTGAAAAAAGTTAGCTGGCCTTCCTTTCTTTCCCCTCTATTTGCATATTTATTTCTATCCTACATTTGACAGATTAGTATATGGATTTCATGTCCTGTTTTTTCCACCAATACTATTTTCTAATCATTGTAAGACTTAATACTAGGTGCCAGACTGAGTTAAATGATTCTTTGGGGTGTGAGTGAGTGGGACGGGACTACAAAGCAGGCAAATGCTACCTTGTTCAGTTTCTTCTCTGAGTATCTGTAGGATAAAGATGTTGTTTATATCTTTAAGAGGAGTCCAGTCTGACTTTAAGGGACAACTTTGTTGATCAAGCCATGTATTTTAAAAGATATTACAAAAGAATTTGCAGTTACTGTAGTTAACATAGATATCTATTAGTGTGGGTTGAGGGCTTCCGTTTTTCAGTGTGACTACCTCACAAAGTATCTGAGTTGATTTTAAAATAGGCCTTCCTAAAAGCAGTCATTGCTGTTTCAGGATTTTGTTTGATATAATATCTGGGCCACATTATTTCTTGACTTTGAGGACAGTGGTGGCCTCATGTGGGGAAAACGTGCAATGCAAAGAAATAGAAAAACTGCAGCCAGTATATGCAGACGTTTTCCGAACAAGCTCAGGGTCATGAATAGCTCAAATAAAGGGTTTCAGAGTAACAGCCGTGTTAGTGTATTCGCAAAAAGAAAAGAAGTACTTGTGGCACCTTAGAGACTAACCAATTTATTTGAGCATGAGCTTTCGTGAGCTACAGCTCACTTCATTGGATGCATGCCATGGAAACTGCAGCAGACTTTATTTATACACAGAGAATATGAAAAAATACCTCCTCCCACCCCACTGTCCTGCTGGTAATAGCTTATCTAAAGTGATCATCAGGTGGGCCATTTCCAGCACAAATCCAGGTTTTCTCACCCTCCACCCCCCCACACAAATTCACTCTCCTGCTGGTGATAGCCCATCCAAAGTGACAACTCTTTACACAATGTGCATGATAATAAAGTTGGGCCATTTCCTGCACAAATCCAGGTTCTCTCACCCCCTCACCCCCCTCCCAAAAACCACACACACAAACTCACTATCCTGCTGGTAATAGCTCATCCAAAGTGACCATTCTCCCTACAATGTGCATAATTAAGGTGGGCCATTTCCAGCACAAATCCAGGTTTTCTCACATCCCCCCCACCCCCATACACACACAAACTCACTCTCCTGCTGGTAATAGCTCATCCAAACTGACCACTCTCCAAGTTTAAATCCAAGTTAAACCAGAACATCGGGGGGGGGGGGGTAGGAAAAAACAAGAGGAAATAGGCTACCTTGCATAATGACTTAGCCACTCCCAGTCTCTATTTAAGCCTAAATTAATAGTATCCAATTTGCAAATGAATTCCAATTCAGCAGTTTCTCGCTGGAGTCTGGATTTGAAGTTTTTTTGTTTTAAGATAGCGACCTTCATGTCTGTGATTGCGTGACCAGAGAGATTGAAGTGTTCTCCGACTGGTTTATGAATGTTATAATTCTTGACATCTGATTTGTGTCCATTTATTCTTTTACGTAGAGACTGTCCAGTTTGACCAATGTACATGGCAGAGGGGCATTGCTGGCACATGATGGCATATATCACATTGGTGGATGTGCAGGTATACGAGCCTCTGATAGTGTGGCGGCTGTTATTAGGCCCTGTGATGGTTTCCCCTGAATAGATATGTGGGCACAATTGGCAACGGGCTTTGTTGCAAGGATAAGTTCCTGGGTTAGTGGTTCTGTTGTGTGGTATGTGGTTGTTGGTGAGTATTTGCTTCAGGTTGCGGGGCTGTCTGTAGGCAAGGACTGGCCTGTCTCCCAAGATTTGTGAGAGTGTTGGGTCATCCTTTAGGATAGGTTGTAGATCCTTAATAATGCATTGGAGGGGTTTTAGTTGGGGGCTGAAGGTGACGGCTAGTGGTGTTCTGTTATTTTCTTTGTTAGGCTTTCACCCTGACCACACCACACGATCCATCGTCTACAGCCAAGCTCTGCGATACAACCGCATTTGCTCCAACCCCTCAGACAGAGACAAACACCTACAAGATCTCTGTCAAGCTTCCTTACAACTACAATACCCACCTGCTGAAGTAAAGAAACAGATTGATAGAGCCAGAAGAGTTCCCAGAAGTTACCTACTACAGGACAGGCCTAACAAAGAAAATAACAGAACACCACTAGCCGTCACCTTCAGCCCCCAACTAAAACCCCTCCAACGCATTATTAAGGATCTACAACCTATTTGTGCAGGAAATGGCCCAACTTTATTATCATGCACATTGTGTAAAGAGTTGTCACTTTGGATGGGCTATCACCAGCAGGAGAGTGAATTTGTGTGGGGGGGTGGAGGGTGAGAAAACCTGGATTTGTGCTGGAAATGGCCCACCTGATGATCACTTTAGATAAGCTATTACCAGCAGGACAGTGGGGTGGGAGGAGGTATTTTTTCATATTCTCTGTGTATAAATAAAGTCTGCTGCAGTTTCCACGGCATGCATCCGATGAAGTGAGCTGTAGCTCATGAAAGCTCATGCTCAAATAAATTGGTTAGTCTCTAAGGTGCCACAAGTACTCCTTTTCAAATAAAGGGGACTCTAATGCTCAACAAAGGGGAAGGGAACTTATGGAAATGGCTGTCAGTTGTCAAGTTCAATGAATAATACACACTCTCCCCAAATCTTTCATGATTTCAAAAATCCAGGCATATAAACTTCTCCTTGTGACCTGTTAAACTTTTAACCTTACCTCTGGCCTTACTCATTGCTGTGCATCACTGAGCACTAAACAATTATCAACAGTGAAGTGAAACATAGCCCTGGTCTACACTACAAGTTTAGGTCGACTTCAGCAGCATTAGATCAATTTAACCCTGCACCCATCCACACGACGAAGCCATTTTTGTCGACTTAAAGGGCTCTTAAAATCGATTTCTGTACTCTTCCCCAGCGAGGGGAGTAGCATTAAAATTGACCTCGCTGTGTCGAATTTGGGGTAGTGTGGATGCAATTCGATGGTATTGGCCTCCAGGAGCTATCCCAGAGTGCTCCATTGTGACTGCTCGGGACAGCACTTTCAACTTAGATGCACTAGCCAGGTACACAGGAAAAGCACTGGGAACTTTTGAATTTCGTTTCCTGTTTGGCCAGCGTGGCAAGCTCATCAGCAGAGGTGACCATGCAGTCCCAGAATTGCAAAAGAGCTCCAGCATGGACTGAATGGGAGACACTGGATCTGATCGCTGTATGGGGAGATGAATCCGTGCTATCAGAACTCCGTTCCAATAGATGAAATGCCAAAATATTTGAAAAAGTCTCCAAGGGCATAATGGACAGAGGCTATAACAGGGACCTGCAGCAGTGTTGCATGAAAATTAAGGAGCTCAGGGAAGCCTACCAAAGAGGCAAACAGCCACTCTGGGTCAGAGCCCCAGACATGCCGCTTCTATGATGAGCTGCATACAATTCTAGGGGGTGACCCTACCACTACCCCACCCCTGTCCGTGGACACCTGCAAGGGGGGAGTCTCACGCAACAGGGATGAGGATTTTGGGAACGAGGAAGATGAGGAGGAGGAGGATAGTGCACAACAGGCAAGCAGAGAAACTGTTCTCCCCGACAGCCAGGAACTGTATCACCCTGGAGCCAATACTCTCTCAAGGTGGGCTCCCGGACCATGAAGCCGGAGATGGCATCTCTGGTGAGTGTACCTTTGTAAATATAATACACGGTTTAAAAGCAAGCATGTTTAATGATTGATTTTCCCTGAAGACTTGGGATGCATTTGCAGCCACTACAGCTACTGGAAAAGTCTGTTAACGCATCTGGGGATGGAGCGGAAATCCTCCAGGGACATCTCATTGAAGCTCTCCTGGAGGTATTCCCAAAGCCTTTGCAAAAGGTTTCTGGGGAGGGCAGCCTTATTCCATTCTCCATGGCAGGACACTTTACCATGCCAGGCCAGTAGCACGTAGTCTGGAGTCCTTGCATAACAAAGAATGGCAGCATATGGTCCTGGTGTTTGCTGGCATTCAAGCAACATTTGTTCTTTATCTCTCTGTGTTATCCTCAGGAGAGTGATTTCATTCATGGCCACCTGGTTGAAATAGGGGACTTTTATTAAGGGGACATTCAGAGGTGGCCGTCCCTGCTGGGCTGTTTGCCTGTGGCTGAACAGAAATCTTCCCTGCTATTAGCCACGCGGTGGGGGGAAGGGGTGAAGCGATCATCCCAGAGAATTGGGTGTGTGTGTGTGTATGGGGGGGGAGGGAAGGGTTAGTTGGGTTTGTGCTGCACATTAACCCGAAAACCGCAGCCCCTCCTTTTAAATTGCCAACCCATTTTAAAGGCCCAACCCAATGGCTGTTTGGTATGGGAAATGAGGGCGCTGCTGTTTGAAACCATTCCCACATGTTATGAAGGTTAAAGAAGCCAAAAGACTGTGGCTTACCATTGCTGTTTGCAAGTCAAATTCTGTTGCCCGCTGGCCCTACGTGTGTGATCTCTCACCAAACCGGCAGACCCTCAATGTAAGAGGCAAAATGCAACCTTGTACCGAATGCACATGTGCTATGTAATGGTAACAGCAAGATTCACCCTGAAAGTCTACCCATTGTTCTCTAAAATGTGTCTTTTTAACTACTACTCTCCCTTTTTTTTCCTCCCGCAGCTGCAAATGTTTCAACGCTCACACTATAATCTCCTTACCAGAGGCTAGCGAAGATTAGAAAGCGAAAAAAACGCACTCGCAATGAAATGTTCTCTGAGCTCATGCAGTCCTCCCACACTGAAAGCCCAGCAGAATGTGTGGAGGAAGACCATGTTAGAGTCCAGGAAAGCACAATATGAACACGAGGACAGGTGGCAGGTTGAAGATGATAGGTGGCGTCAGCTTGCTGACAGAAGGCAGGAGTCAATGCTGAGGCTACTGGAGGATCAAATTGATATGCTACGGCGTATGGTAGAGGTGCAGGAAAGGCAGCGGGAGCACGGACCGTCGCTACAGCCCCTGTGTAACCAACCGCCCTCCTCCCCAAGTTCCATAGTCTCCTCACCCAGACGCCCAACAACACAGTCCTCTGGGCACCCAAGCACTCCACCCCAGAGGACTGCCCAAGCCACAGAAAGCTGGCATTCAATAAATTTTGAAATGCAGTGTGGCCTTGTCCTTCCCTCCTCCTCCACTCCTCCTGGGCTACCTTGGCAGTTATCCCCCTATTTGTGTGATGAATTAATAAAGAATGCATGAATTTGAAGCAACAATTACTTTATTGCCTCTGCAAGCGGCGATCAAAGGGGGGAGGGGAAGGTGGTTAGCTTACAGGGAAGTAGAGTGAACCAAGGGGCAGGGGTTTTCATCAAGGAGAAACAAACAGAACTTTCACGCCGTAGTCTAGCCAGTCATAAAACTGGTTTTCAAAGCTTCTTATGCGCACCTTACCCTCCTGTACTTTTCTAACCACCCTGGTGTCTGGCTGTGCGTAATCAGCGGCCAGACGATTTGCCTCAACCTTCCACCCCACCATAAACGTCTCCCCCTTACTCTCACAGATATTGTGGAGCGCACAGCAAGCAGTAATAACAATGGGAATATTGGTTTCGCTGAGGTCTAAACGACTCAGTAAACTGCGCCAGCGTGCTTTTAAACATCCAAATGCACATTCTGCACTTGCTCAGCCTGTAGTTGAACAGCTCCTGACTACTGTCCAGGCTGCCTGTGTATGGCTTCATGAGCCAGGGCATTATGGGGTAGGCTGGGTCCCCAAGGATAACTATAGGCATTTCAGCATCCCCAATGGTTATTTTCTGTTCTGGGAAGAAAGTCCCTTCCTGCAGCTGTTGAAACAGACTAGAGTTCCTGAAGATGTGAGTGTCATGTACCTTTCCCAGCCATCCCCCATTGATGTTGGTGAAACGTCCCTTGTGATCCACCAGTGCTTGCAGCACCATTGAAAAGTACCCCTTTCAGTTTATGTACTCGGTGCTCCGGTGCCAAGATAGGGATATGGGTTCCGTCTATTGCCCCACCACAGTTAGGGAATCCCATTGCAGCAAAGTCATCCACTATGACCTGCACATTTCCCAGACTCACTACCCTTGATAACAGCATCTCAGTGATTGAGTTGGCTACTTGGATCACAGCAGCCCCCACAGTAGATTTGCCCACTCCAAACTGATTCCCAACTGACTAGTACCTGTCTGGCGTTGCAAGCTTCCACAGGGCTATCACCACTCGTGAACTGTGAGGGCTGCTCTCATCTTGGTAATCTGGTGCTTCAGGGCAGGGGAAAGCAAGTCACAAAGTTCCATGAAAAGTGCCCTTACGCATGCAAAAGTTTCGCAGCCATTGGGAATTGTCCCAGACCCACAACACTATGTGGTCCCACCAGTCTGTGCTTGTTTCCCAGGCCCAGAGTTGGTGTTCCATGGCATGAACCTGCCCCTTTACCACATTCATGTCCACACAGCTGGGGCCTGTACTTTGAGAGAAGTCTGTGTCCATGTCCTCATCACTCTCCTCACCACGCTGCCATTGCCTACTCGCCCGCTTTTGCAGTTTCTGGTTCTGCACATACTGCTGGATAATGCATGTGGTGTTTAGAATGGTCATAACTGCCGCGGTAATCTGAGCGGGCTCCATGCTTGCCATGGTATGGCGTCTGCAGGAGAGCAGTGTGGCAGCGGAAGCGGCAGGTGGATGACGATGCTGAGAGCAATATGGCACCCGCATGGAAAAAGGCACAAAACGATTGTTGGCTGTTGCTTTCATGGAGGGAGGAGAGCAGCCTGAGGCAGAATGGCCCCCTCAAGGATTGAACTCATAACCCTGGGTTTAGCAGGCCAGTGCTCAAATCACTGAGCTATCCCTCTGCCAATATTCCAGGCAGGACTGAATCTCCATTAGACAAAACTTAAAGAAGAGAATGACCTGAGTCACTCCATTTATGTCCAGGCGCCCCAACAGACCTCACCAAGATCTGCCAGGAGCACCCAAGTCTGCCCAGGAGCCCCAACCGACCTCACCGAGGCCAGCCAAGAGCACCCAGGAGACGACGAGGACGGCTACCAGTCATAATGCACCATCTGCTGCCACAAGGCAATGAGCTGCTGCTGTGTAGCAATGTAGTCCCGCATCTGCCAGCACCCAGGAGACGTACAGTGACGGTGAGCTGAGCAGGCTCCATGCTTGCTGTGGTATGGCATCTGCACGTGTAACCCAGGAAAAAAGGCATGAAACTATTGTCTGCCATTGCTTTCATGGAGGGAGGGGGGGCCTGATGACATGTACCCAGAACCATCCGCAACAATGTTTTTTGCCCCATCAGGCATTGGGATCTCAACCCAGAATTCCAATTGGTGGCGGAGACTGCGGGAACTGTGGGATAGTTACCCACAGTGCAACACTCCGGAAGTTGATGCTAGCCTCGGTACTGTGGACGCACTCTGCCGACTTAATGGTCTTAAGTGGAGACACACACAATTGACTGTATAAAATCAATTTCTAAAAAATCTACTTCTATAAATTTGACCTAATTTTGTAGTGTAGACATAGCCTCAGATTCACGCTGCTCAGGTGTAAATGAATTCATAAGGCACAAGGCAGTGGAGAATAAGGTCCTCCAGGACCAAACTCCACCCTGATTTACACCGTAAACAGGCCTAATTAAATTAATGGAGTTCCATAGGCTAAATTAGAGTTGTCTTTGGCTATATATTTTAAAACTAAACCAATGAAGTTCTTGCGGGCTAGAAAGTATACCAATTCCTGGAAGATTAATTATTGTTTATCTGGCTACTCTATTACTTGTATTTTACCATAACTTTCTAGAGTGAATTTTCAACCCCCATTAGTAAAAGCTGTACAATGTTTTACATCTGCAAACATCAGCCCATGCATTTTGATTCTCCTGTGACATACCCTCACTCAGCACATGCAGAGAATGACTTGGCAGCTTGGTAAGTACATAAGAATGGCCATATTGGATAAGACCAATGGTCCACCTAGCTCAGTATCCTGCCTTCGTACAGGGGCCAGTGCAGAGCCTTCAGAGGGAATGAAGAGAACAGGGCAACCATTGAGTGATCTGTCCCCTGTCATCCTGTCCAGAATCTGCCAGTCAGAAGTATAAGGACACCCAGAGCACAGGGTTGCATCCTGGACCATCTTGGCTAATGGCCTCTATGAGCTTCTTTCTTTCTTTCTTTCTTTTCTTTCTTTCTTTTCTTTTTTTTTTTAAACCCATTTATACTTCTGGCCTTCACAACACCCCCTGGCAACAAGTTAAACAATCTGATGGTGCATTGTGTGAAGAAGTACTTCTTTTGATTTATTTTGAACCTGCTGCCTATTAATTTCATTGGGTGAGCCCTGGTTCTTGTTATGTGAAGGGATATAACACTTTCTTATTCACTTTTTCCACACCATTCATCATTTTGCAGACCTCTATTTTATTCCCCCCACACTTGTAAACCTCTTTTCTAAAATGAACAGTCCCAGTCTTTTTAATCTCTTATCAAATGAAAGATATTCCATACCTTAATCATTTTTGTTGCCCTTCTTGGTAACTTTTCCAATTTTAATATCTTTTTTGAGATTAAGCAACCTGAACTGCACATAGTATTCAAGGTGTGGGCATACGCTTGTATGCTTTTCCTCTGAAATTCCCACTGATTAGCACTGGTTCAGCTCCACTAGCGGTAGCAATGATTGGAGCACTAGTGCAGATGAGGCTCCAGGAGTCCTCCAAAATTCTAATGACCTTAGTCCCTTATACCACTCAGGTCTAGAGGTCATTTTGATAAAAATGTCACTGTCCTGTCCATGCCAGCTCTCCCACGAGTGGAGCTGCACAGATGAGCTCAACAGGGAAGATGCCCCAAAAAGGCTAATCAGAAGTAGCAGTGAGGGATAATACAGATAGTAACAACCAAAGGTTAAGTAGCTTTATTGAAGCCATTACTCTAGGCAGAGGAGCAACTAACCCTGATGAAACTAGTAAATGAAGCTGCTTACTTTCTATTCATTGCAGGCTATACAGTGCAAAAACATCTAATGGTTAGAAGAAAGGACTGGGAATCACAAATTGAGTTAAACGCTCTCCATTCTACCAACGAATTGCTGTGACTAGAGCAAATTGCTTAACTGTGCCTCACTTTCCTCTTCTATAAAGTGGAGTAACATTCCTCCTGAGGGTGCTGAGGATTAGATATTTTATATCCCCAGCTGAAAGATGCTATACCTGTGCAGAGCACTTGTAGAAATGCTGTATTACTGTCAGGGTCAGATTAACTTTTCTTGGGCCCGGTGTCAAACATATTTGTGGGCCCCCATGGGGCAAGGTGCAGGGAGGTGGGATGGTCAGTCTCCATAGTGAAGGGAAGGCTGGAGGTAATGAGGCACAGCACAGCAGGAGCAGCCCCGCTCCACGCAGCCCAGCAGAAGGGTACTGTTTATAAACCTGCAGCTGCCAGACACACACTGGCCTTCCCAGCCCTGAGCCGTCAGCATACCCCTTCCCCTTGAGGGCGGGCCTGCACAACACCACCCCCTGCCCAGTGCCCCACCCTTATGCCCAGTGCCCCCTCTCCCAGAAACCTCCACCACAGATCTCTATGCCTAGCCCTCCCCCCTCCCTGAGACCTCCCCCACTGGCCTCCCACCACAACTGCACAGCACCCTGCACACCACACTGCTCGCCATCACCCCCTGCCCATAGACCTCCACACTGCCCACCACCTTCCTCACAGTTCCACCATCACAGCTGCACAGCACCCCATATTCCTCATGGGATTCTAAACAAAAAAATTAAAAATTCTGCACATAATATTTTAGAATTCTGCACATTTTGTTTGTCAATAAATAAATGTGGAGGCTCCAATATGGCAGTGGAGAGCACAGGCCTCTGGTTGCATAGAGTTGGGAGATTACCCTGCAGCCTCCCCGACCCTACCTCTCGGCAGGGACTCCCCGACCCTACCTCACCAACACAGTGCAAGGGCCAGGCCTACCCCAGAAATACCCTGAGACCCTGCCCCCCTGTGCCAGCTGTACAGGCTCAGCCCAGCAGCAGGATCCAAGTGCAGAGGACTTAGTGTGGGGGGATCCAGGTGGGGGTAAGAGAGTTCTCTGTGGCGCAATCTGGATGCGGGTGGCTCAGTGGGAGATCTGGATACACAGAAGCTCATTCGGGGGTTTCAGGTGCAGGAGCTCTGCAGGGGATCCAGGTTAACGGGCTCAGCCAGGGTGGGGGGAGTCTAGGAGCAGGGGAGGTGGGGTTCATTTGGGTGGGGGTCCAGGTGGTTGGGGCTCAGTGGAGAGGGTATCTGGAGGGGCTCATCGGGGTGGTACAGATGCAGGGGAGGTGGGGCTTGTCAGGGTGAGAGTTCGATGGGCCTGCTTAACAGGGGACCCCAGCTTCTGCCAAGGGGATGCCGCATGCTGGGCTCCACCTTCCCTCCTACCCCTGCTTCCTTCATCCCCTTCTCTTCCCCATCCCAGGCCCCTTCCCCACTGCCTCATCTTCTCCCCATCCCACCCCTTTTGTCCCCGCTGCCTCTTTCCCCCAGGCCCCACCTCCCTCTGCCCCCGCTTCCCCTGCCCCCTTCTCTTCCCTATCCCATGCCCCCTCCCCACCGCTCCATCTCCTCCCGACCCCCTTCTTCCCCAATGCCTCTTTCCCCCTAGCCCCAGCCTGCCCCTGCCCTTTCCCACCATAGGCACTCACTGTTGTACAGAAAACAGGATGGCTCCCAGCACACAGAAGGGGAGCTCAACCAGCACTAGGACTCAGAAAGTGGCATCTTCTGAGCAGCACCCTCTTTTTTCAGTTGGGCAGCTCTGCGCTTGCAGAAAGCGGGGGAGGCAGTGGCGTGTGACTCCGTGTGCCCCCATGCCTCGCCTCTGTTTGCGGGCACTGCCCCCCAAACTAAACCCATGGGTATGCTCAGCTGCCACTCCCCTCACTTTGCTTTTCGGTCACTTTTGAAAGGAAAGAAAAGAAATCTGCAGGGGATCTGTTTTCACTCCCCCAGGAGTACCCCACACAGATCCTCCAGAGACCCACTCTCCCACGCCCTTCCTGCCCCCAGCCACACTCACCGGCCTGCTGGCGCCATGGTAAACCCGGTACTGATTAGTGTTAAAGTACTCCAGGAAGAATATTTATTTGTCTAGTGCTCTGCTGTGGATGAAACCTTACAGATAGTAAGATACTGTCACTAACCTGAGGGGCTTATAATCAAGAAGATTACAAAAATATTCCATAGGGTTCGGAGTATATCAGTGGTAGGGATAATTATACTCTGGGAGTGTAATTTTCTGGGGTAGAGAGGACAAGGTTTTTTTTCTGTACATTCATTTGAAAATCAGTTACACTTGCTGGAATCCTGCACCACTGCAGAGACAGGTTTTAATTATTCAGTTGCACTCCTTATGAGACAAGTGGCACAGCTCCTGTTTCACTGTTAAGTTCAGAGGCTAGCTTGTCTGAAGGTTGGCACGTACTCTATCCCTGTCTCTGAGCAGAACTCCCAGTGATATCCGGGAAATTCTGCAGAAATACTGAATGGAGAATAAGGGCCACTAGTGCCAAATCTTGCAAAGAACTGAGTACCCTCAGCCCTGCTGGCGTCAGTGGGAGTTGGATATTGAGGCCCAAATCAGGCCCATAATCCACTCCCTGAGGGTAGTAGTGGAGTGGATATTGAGTCTGAAACCCAAGAATGATAGTTACTTTGAGATCTGCTGGGTTTCATGAATGCCATAAGTGTCCGTACTGATTTTTTGTATGGTTCCCTCTTGCTCCCAACTGTATTTAGCAATGCTATATGTGTAGCCTGACCCAAAGTTGGGAATATATCATTGTAAACTTGAGGATTAACAGGTTCTTGTCCCAAGATCAGGCCCAGTAAGATTATTGCAAAATCATCATATAATTTGGGAACCCCGATGTGAACAGGTGCAACACTCACACCATAGGAACTCTCTCTCTCTCGATAGATATAGATAGATAGATAGATACAAATATGATTTCTTAATAATTTAGCAAAGTTATACACACACTTAAACTCAACAAGGCAGATAGAGATAATACAGAAAGTACATTTGGGCATCCATACTTACACCCTTATCTTTCTTAACCTACTTAACCATTATCTTACATACTTAACCCTTATCTTTCTCTTCACCATCCTTGTCCTCATCTTCCCCGGTGGCCATCATTCTGGGCCATACCAAGGTCTACATCTCTCCACCCTTCTGCTGTCCCTGGGACGTTACTTTTATAGTAGGTTACACTGATGCTGCCTTGTCCAATGCATATTCAATAGAGGTCCTTATTTGTATTTCCACCCCCTAAGGTGTCCGTTTGCTATAGGTTAGTATATGTATGATGTTCCATATTAGCATACACGTCAATTTGTTGTCATGTTAGCTTTGCGGTCGGACATTCTGTCTGGAACTTTCTGTATGTTGGTGTGGGTGGCTGATGTCGGTATTCTGGACAAAATTCCCCCTCTTGCATGCTACTTTCAGTTTCCTATAACTTATGAGTTACTTAAATTTATCTATACCAAAGGTTATAGGCCTCAAGCCTCATGCTATCTACTAAAGCCAAATCTTACAGAATAAAAGCCTGTAGGTTCCTTGCATTACTACTAAATATAATAAAGCAGAATAACAAAACAATGAATATTAATACAGGTAAGCTGGCCCACTGGGCTACATATGGTAACAAGGGCGGCCAATGAAATTCTATGTTCTCTAGTACACCAGACTTTTGGCATAGACAAAGCCTAAATCATTTTTTATTAATCCTCTACTGTGCCTGTAACGTTGTCCTCAATGGTGCTTTGGCCACCACTGTGATGGCACATGCTCTGAGACTAACCATGTTTGTCCATCACTACATCAATATGTTCCAGTGGACTAACAGTGTTGATAGGAAGAACTAGTATAGCAGCTATGTTGGTTCAACTAGTCCTCCCAGTGGAATCCCACAAAACTCTTAGCTACCCTTCAGGCACTACTTTATAACTTAAAAATGCTTGGTTACCTGTCAAGTTGGCTGCATACAGGCCTGAGACAATTGTGGCTGCTCAGCTCTGCCTCCTCCTAACACTGTTCATGATGAATCTAATCTGAGTGCTGCCCAAGTATCAGGCTGAAGTCAGCTGCCCTGTGCAGCTGTCTCATCCTTCCGTGACACCTCAACCCAAAAATCAATAAAACAAATAAGCATAAATAAAACACAGCTTGGACATCTACCTTTTAAAAAACATTAAAAATCTCTTCTCCTTTGAGAGTGCACCAGAAAAAGCCAGGACACAAATCAATGGCTGATAAGTAAAGAAGACACTCACTTCATGCACTCACTTCACTGGGGATTGCTGTAGCTGTCTAGGTCCACTGCCCCAGCAGTGTCTCATTTCTGAAATCTGAAAGAGAACACAACAACATTGTCATCAAACCTGGCATAAAGTAACTTAAATTTACCCTGCCTTCCCACTTTCCTCCTGAGAAGCGGTACATCCCCTGCTGCTCTACTGCATTATGTGGTGAAGGAGACAGCGACACTCCACTAGTTGATGGAGCAATATCACCTGGAATCAGAGTATTCCAGTCTTTTTCCTAAAGAGAAACATTGGAGAAAGAAACCACTAGTATAGCAACAAAATAAAACACAACCTTCTCCACAAATAAAATAAAACTCAATTATTTTGGTGGAAAGAAATGAATTAAATCAAGCACTACACTTCAAAAACCAAGACCAAAAGTTGTCAGTGCTTACAGTGATATACACTGGACCTCATGGCCCACAGGCAATCTAGCAAGTGGTCCAGAGGGAGCTGATGAGTCTTTTCCATGGCATCTACTCTGCTGCATGCTTGTGCTTGCATAGTCGCTGATCCTGGTGACACACATGTACTGTTGTTGATTTTTTTCAGGAAAGAACTGACACATTCAGTGTAACAAACAATGGTCAAGAAGTCTAAATAGACAGTGGATATAATGTACTTGTTCAAAGGAGCTGTGCTGGGCTAAGACACAACAACCTATACACCCAACTGTGCTTCCATATGTGGATGTGGTGCACTGTGCATCTGGAACAAAATGGCTAGTGTGGATGCTCTACATAACTGCTGTTTGCAGTGGTTCAGTTAGTGTAGATGCCTGTTCCAGATACACTCTAGTGTTACCTTTCTGATTCACATGCATAATGGTGGTGGTGAAGAGTTTGCTCATGTTGTGGTAGTTTAGATTTTGTGCCCTTTTTTTTTTTCTTGACTTGTGTAACTTTCCCCTTAGTCTCACTTTGTGAAAAACTCCTGGAGGGCTAGAGCAGGTGGATCCTAGGTGTTATGACTCAGACTCCTGGCTTCCTTGAACAGTATTATGCTTTTATCTCAACAAAATGTGTTTTATCCTTGGCTTAGTGGCTGGGTTGTAGTAATTTGCACACCGTTATCTTGATGCAATGAATTATTTTAATTAGAATACTTCCTTTAACACAATTTTATGCATGGGAGGTGCACTTGTCCTGAGATGCAAATACCTTTTATATACTACCTGGGAAGGGGGTGTGGAAGAAAAAATAATCATGCTGACTTGTAGTAAATAAACTTGTTACCCCAAATACTGCTGGCAAGTGTAAATTCCACTTCCTGACCCAGCGGCGATGCGCTCCTAAAGGAAGATCAGGTATTTTTGCCATCACACCCCTTAGGGATAGTGCTATGGCAACAGTCCTGAAGTGTGGTTGGAACATTGCAGGTGGAGGCTGCCTAGGCCATTACCCAAGCCAAGGTTGTTAAAAGCCCTCTGTTGGATGGGTGGGTTGCAGGTGCATTGTCATTACAACCTCCCTTCCAAAGGAGGACATTCTACCACAAAAGGCCCTGGATCATGTTGGCAGAAACTGGTGAAAACTAAACTGAATCTAGCCCATTATGTGAAATTTTGGCCCTTGTACTTTTGCCCCAGTTCCAAAATCCTGTAGACATGCTTTTTGTGTATAGGCACCATTATTTTAGCACCTTTTAAAGGAAAACTGTTAGAAAATGTACGTGCAATACTGCAATGCATGCAAGCTAAAGAATAACTTTACTTTTTGCTTCCTCTTCTATTCCCTTCCCCTTGTCTATCCAGGATCTACTGGAAACATGAACCTTCTTAAGTGCTATGCCAACCAAATCACTGCTTCCATAGTTGGTGTTCCTCACTTTTGGGATGGCCTACGAATTCAACCGCAGGCTCAAATGTGTGTGGGTGGTTGTGGGGGGGGACTGGATTCCACTCCACATCAACTTTTCATTTATGAGCTTGGAAATTGATTTGGAATCTAGGTTACATGGACTTATTCTCTGCTTATTTTATTTCAGTAGATTTTAACTCACTATTGTTAAAATTATATCTAATTTTCTTTGAGTTAGGCACCTGTGTCATCAGTGTGGTTATGTAAATTCTGTTGTTTTGATTCAGCTAATCATGGTAATACTGTGTTTTAAAAATACACTTAGAGGAAAGGGGCCTGTTATCACTTCACTTAATGATACCACATTGGTATTATTCTTTCTAACCTTCTAATTAATCAGGATATTCTACTTTGTTGTAGTTTGAGATTATTATTATGGTTTGATATCTAAAACGTCACTGCTTTGTGGGTACAGCATCCAAAAATCCCCATTTTAAAGCCAACTTTTAAATATGAGGGTTTCTTTCCCTATTTTTATGTAGCAATGTAAACTACAATATCCTGGGTAAAGGAAGTCTGTATTTTAAGTAACTCAGTTATCTTCCCTGCTCCAATATGGCAGGGTATAAATAGAGCAATAGCTGACATTACATCATTGTTGCCTTCTGCACAGATGGCTAGGGACCTGAGAGTTCAAGAAAAGGGCAGCCGGAATTGAAACCTCCCAAACCACAAAACTACAGTAAGGTTCAGACATGGAATACAGATCTTTCTTTTTAGAAATACAACTACAAAAAGGAAAGAGCATTTAAAGCTGCTGCCACACTTTTCTCTCCTAAAGACAGGGTAAAAAAAGGAAGTGAAACAGACTGGGTTGGGGGAGGGAAGAGTCTTCTCTGCCCACTTCATTTACAAGGTTTGCAACGACTGTAACTCTTCAAAAATTTGTCTTGAAACCACATCGCCCTACACCAAAGTCACTGCAACCTGGTAAATGGTATACACTATCTTTGTAGAAACAAAGCAATTAATGTCCATTCAGTATTATGGAAATGACTTACTGAAATGAATCTACAAAAAAGGCATTTATTTGATAAAATCAATGTACATTTGAAAAATACTAAAATAAGCAAATCATTGCATGAAAATCTTTGCAGCTGTAAAGAACACCAATAGAACTGTTGGACCACCTGCCATATAGAAGCAGGCAGTGCAGATACCCATAGCAAAGTGAATTAGAAATGGGGGATTTGAGGTTAGCTCAAAGGCTGCTGTTGTGCTCCACAGAAAGGTCACAGGTGGCCTTCAAAATCTTAAATTAGCCTTTGCTATCAACATTGTCGCATTGCATAGAATAATCAAGCTTTCGTGTACGTGCAAACAAGTGTTTGGCAACTCATGCAATTTTACTGCAAGTCTTGCAATATTTGGTATGGGTATTTTTCCCAACCGTCCAGGTCCCAGAAGGCTGTGTCACTAAATGTGATTCTAAGCTTGCATTTAGAATGAAGTAAGTTTATAGTCCTTGTGGTTGTAGAGATGCTTGAAAATGCAAACGCTAAAAGCTCAAAATAAAGGCTGTCACGCAATTAAAAAAATTAAGCGGGTAATTAAAAAATAATAGAATACTACTTATTTAAAATATTTTCAGATGTTTTCCACATTTTCAAATATACCGAGTTCAATTACAACACAGAATACAAAGTGTACAATGCTCTCTATCATGAAAGTTGAACTTACAAATGTAGAATTATGCACAAAAAATAACTACATTCAAAAACAAAACAATGTAAAACTTTAGAGTCTGCAAGCCCACTCAGTCCTACATCTTGTTCAACCAATCACTCAAACAAATTTGTTTACATGGGCAGGAGATAATGCTGCCCACTTCTTGTTTATAGTGTCACTTGAAGCGTTCGCATGGCACTGTTGCAGCCGGCATTGCAAGATATTTACGTGCAGATGCGCTAAAGATTCAAATGTCTTTTCATTCTTCAACCATCTATCCAGAGGACATACATCCATGCTGATCATGGGTTCTGCTCAATAACAATCCAAAGCAGTGTGGACCGACACATGTTCATATTCATCATCTGAGTCAGATGCCTCCAGCAGAAGGTTGATTTTCTTTTTTGGTGGTTTGGATTCTGTAGTTTCTACATCAGAGTGTTGCTCTTTTAAGACTTCTGAAAGCATGTGCCACCCCTCGTTCCTCTCAGAGGAAGGCACTTCAGATTCTTAAATCTTGGGTCGAGTCCTGTAACTATCTTTAGAAATCTCACATTGGTACTTTCTTTGCGTTTTGTCAAATCTACATACAGTGAAAGTGTCCTTAAAACGAACAACATGCTGGGTCATCATCCGAGACTGCTATAACATGAAATATATGGCAGAAAGTGGGTAAAACAGAGCAGGAGAGGTACAGTTCTCCCCCAAGGAGTTCAATCACATTGAATTAACAATTTCTTTTTTTAACAAGCACCATCAGCATGAAAGCATGTCCTCCAGAATAGTGACCAAAGCATGAAGGGGAATACAAATATTTACATATCTGGCACGCAAATAGCTTTCAATGCAGGTTACAAAAGTGCCATGGGAATGCCTGTTCTCACTTTCTGGTGACATTGTAAATAAGAAGCAGCACTTGTGTGAACTTAGTCTGCAACTGCAAATATTTATTATTTGAAGGATTGACCCATGTTTACTTGATTCCTATACTAAACTCCATGATAAACAATAAAACCACCCTAGGACTGATACTTATTCCGGCACCAGGGGAAACTAAAAAGAAAAGTGCCCACACTGGAACCCTGCATCTAAAGCTCTTTGAATTCTGGGGCTGGGATGCGCGAAGAGCCAGCTCTCTCTGAGGTCCCTTCTAATCCTATGAGGGGAATTTGACGGAGGGGAGTGTTACGATCCCGCTCTCCTCATGTTTTAAACACTGCCAGCGTGCACCCTCCAGCTCAAAAGGGCACAGGACCAAAGGGACCGGTTCTATAATTTGCCTCAATCCGCAGCTAAAGTTGCAGCCTGGATCTCCCAGCTTCCTCGAGAGGAAGGATTGCCTTGGCGAAGGTCCCAAGGCACGGAGGGCTCTGTGGCGCGGGGGGGGGGGGGAATGAACCCAGGCATCCCGGTGCCCAGTTCAGTTCTCCCCCCGCCCCGCCTTGTCCAGCTCAGGTCAAGTGGGTCGGGGCAGGGCTTCTGCTACCGCCCGCGGCGCCTCAGGCTACAGGCGGGCGTGCATGGACCGCCCCCACAAGGGAAGGAGAAGGGGGCGTTGAGCTGGTAGGCCGGCAGGCAGACGCTCGTTACTCCTCCCCTCAGCCAGGCAAGGGGCGTCTCTGGCGAACGGAGGCCGGGGCTCTGGGGCGCTCCCCCACCTCGCTTGAAAAACAATCACACACCGACCCACCACCGAGCAGCGGCTGCCGTCTGTCCCCCGGAGGCAGGATCCATGGTTCCCGCAAGCGGTTGTAGCCTCCTGGCCTTCAGCTTCCTGCTCCTGCAGGCCGGCGGTGAGTGCCGAGCGGGGGTCGGCCGGGCTGAGCAGAGTCCGCTCGCCAGAGCTTGGGGTGGCCCCGTGAGGGCTGCTCCTGGTGAACCGGAGTGTGGGGCGCGGAGGTGCTGCTCCCCGAGGCGCTTGGCAGGGGCACCTTGTTGGGAACCCTCCTTTCAAACTCCGCCGTCCCAGCTAGGGAGCCCCCCCTCGCGCCTGGCTGGGGCGGGAGGAGCTAATTTCAGTGCCGTCGGGGGCTTGGTCTTGTTGTCTTCAAATGTCCCCGTCAGGGCGACACTCGCTCTTCAGCCTCCCATAAATACAGGAGGGGCAGTAAAGGCAAGGCTCGCCGCCCCAGCTACTGGTACCGCTGTAATAGGGACTTGCGGGAGGCAAGGCGGGAGAATAGTAAATACTCAGTATTTACTCGGCAGCAAGGACTAAATAAACTTTGTCTAGATACTGGGAAACACTTTCTCGACAGTGAGATCCATTAGATCATGGAATAGACTCCATAGGAGATCAATGAACACCGTAATAGCCGAGTCATTTAAAACTAGATGAAGCTTTGGAGAGTATCATAGGAAACAATCTTGCCTTGGCCTAGGCACTGAGAAGGGGTGACTAGATGACTTCACAGGAATTGTAATGAACATATTCATTCCTGATCGATTTCTTAACAATATTGAATATTACATCTTTTCATTCTGAATATAAATGTTGTGGCATGTTTGGTCCCAAACATTTAGGTATTAACATTAGGTAGGATTCCACCCCTCCCCACAAACAGCTGCTAATGTAAAAACCCTCTCCTGTGCATCCAGTCCAGTTTCCTGTTTGTCCTAATACATGGGAAGCTCAAATAGACCAGAAGCATATTTGCAAGTGGCCCTGGGGCTCTTCAGAAAATATACTGGCTGCCGTTGAGCAGGGGTACCTGGTCAAGATGTCTTAAGGCCCCTTTACCACAAGAATTAGAAAAACAAAAATGTTCAGAACATCAAACAACTCTCTTTTTCAAAACAAAAAAGAAACTGCGGTAGAAGGCTATGGTTCCCCAAGAGAATGTTTTAGTAACATCAGTGATCTTGGGGAGTAATGGTTTAACATGTGAAAACTAAGATGCGCTTTACCTTGTGCTACCTTGTTGCAGTGTTTTTTGGTTTGGGGATTTATTTTTCTCTTTTATTTTTTTACAGTGGTAACATGTTCTGAGTAAACTACTGAGCAAAAAAGTCACAAGGCTGTTAATGTCATATCATGATATTAATTTGGAAGAACTACAGTCACAAATAACACTGGTGACTAACACTAATCTAGTTAAGATTTTCAAACATGACTAGTGATTTATGGGACCTCATTTTTATTTATTATTTTTTTGCTAGTACTAGAAATCTTTAAAGGGACCCATTTCTTTAAAGAAGGGGGGTGCTTAGTACTTATGGAAATTGAGCATTTTCAAGGTAACTAAGATTGGGCATCCAAAAAAATCAACACATAAATGTCAAGGTTTACAAAATTGGTTTTAAATTTTTCATACAGCTCTAATAATCTATTTCATGCAAAGAAAACTTTTGATCTGGCATCAGGCATAAATGGAAAATATCTACAGGAAAGGAGCTTAATTAGGAAGACTAGCTGGCTTGGAGCTCAGGAAAAAGTCAAAGTTAAAGGAGCCTCAGCTTTTCCTTTACATCAAGGTCATCACTCTCAGTGCAAGTTAGTTCAATTCATTTGGGGGGGGAGGGAGAGAGAGGAATATTCACAGATATGTTTTTAAGCTTATTAATCAAGTTAGCTATGAATTGTGTCCAAATTGACTTACTGACAGTATAATAAAAAACATCTGTTAGGAGTGGTCCTGAAGGAGTTATGGTAACAACTATGAATACTATACTGACATGAATCTGTTCTTGAACAGTAGTAATTGGTGATTGGATAAACTCTTTATCAGGGAATTGTCCCATCAAATAACTCAGCTAAATTAGATGATTTTTAGGTAAGAACATCTGGGGATAGTTGATGCAATTCAAAAAAGGAGAACTACCAATAGGCTTCTTAGCAGACATGCCAAACTCATGAAAAAAACACAGAAATTGGGCTTGTTTTAAGCTTAATTGGCTTGTGAATTGCGTGTTGGCTAGTTTTTGGCTTGTAGCTTATTGCTTCTTTTTTTTTTTTATCGGCTCCGGCAAGCAGGGGTAAGGGGGGGAAGAGTCAGGGTCGCACAGCGGGCCCTCCACAGTCCCAGACTGCACACTGGGGGGATCTAGCCACATAGAGTGTTGGGGTTCTTAGGGATTGGCTTGTTTTGCAATGGGATTAGCTTGATTTTTGGCTTATTGTGAAAGTCAGGGTGTTTATTTACCATGTGAAAGTTGGCAACTGTGCTTCCTAGCTGTTACGTTGACCACTCTGTTATATCCCTTCCCTCCCATCCCCACCTGATTTTAAGCTCTTCAGAGCAGGAACTGTCTTATATTTTAAAGAACACCTAGCACAATCTAGACTGTGGGCGTTAATGTGGTCGAAATAATTAGTAATGAAGCTGAGGACGTTATCATTGACAGCTTAGTTTATTTAAACTCATTTGTCAATGAAATTAATAGGGCCTTGGGAATAACAGGGAGTTGAAAATAACTGAGGATCATATGTAGTTTATTATACCTTGCAGTTAAATTAAACAATAAATTTACATTGTTATAGTAGTCCTTCCTGCAAATGTGTTTCTTGTCTATTTTAATTTAGTATAGATTAGAATGTACCTCTTCTGCCTTTATTTTAACACTCTACAATTTGTTTGCCTCTGTACTCAGGCCTGTGGTAATCCTGGATAAACCCTTTTGTTTTTGTCTTTACGCAACACAGAAGTAATATATGTGGAAGTATCTTAATTGCTTTGCAATTCCTTATTTTAGACAGAGGAAGGAGAACAGTTTATGATTTTGCTTCCTACACAAACATATTTCTTCATTCAATAAGAAAACCATTATACCAGAAGTGAGATCATATGGGCACAATTTGCAGAAGTCTTTAGAAGGCATTAATAAACCAGAATTTCCTGTTACCTTTTGAATATATCTGAGTCTTCATATCTGGGTGGTGGTTTTGGTTTTTGTGTTGTTAGTTATTTCTCAGAATTAGAGATGGATAAAATATTCAGATGAAGATTAGTATTGGAGAACCATGTAATGAGGGAAACAGAGAGAGGAGAGATTATTTAAATTACAGCAGAATCCGTTTAAAATACAACAGTAATAACTTCTTAATCTCTTAATAAAATATGTTAATTTAATATTTTAATGTACAATAACTCAACATCCTTATTCAGAAGATACAGACTGTCAGAGGAACAATAACAACTGAAATAATTTGAGATCCTCAGATAAAAAGGTGCTTTAAGGGCAAATTTTTCTACCATCATTTGTTAATTCACAATATGATATTACCCTTGGTTTGCAGATGGTAAACTGAGACACATAATTTGTAACGTTCACATGGTTAAACAGTGAGTCAACACAAATATCAAGCAGGGAATAGAAACCAGGAAATATTGTTCTCAGTTCCATGTTGCAACAACGAATCTGGTTACTCTCTTCTCAGAGGTAAGGTAATCTCTAAATCCTGGATCCAATCAAAAGGAGACAAACCTAAAACCATAAAAGTCCAATAACGGGATAGTCCCTACCATCTCATTTATTGCCATATTAAGTTGGGTGAAATGGGGTTGCCACAGTTTCAATCTTTCAGTAATACTGTTCTCATAGGTTTTTTGTTTTTAACTAAATTTATTTTAAATAATAGGTCCTGACATGTGGTTATACTGGATGCTTTAAAATATGGCTAAAGAAAGTGTCAAAACCGTATAGACTATTAACAGAAATATATCTTGAAACAACAAAAATAGTTCAGTATCAAGGAGTTCTCTCCTCTGCCCACAAAATGTACATCCCTGGTCTTCACACTAATACTTAACTCTAAAGTATGTTGTGGAACCTGATAAATTGTAAAGCTTCTTGAAATCCTCAGATGCAAGGAGTGAAGTATTATCAGCCTCCAGAATGTGAGCTGCCAAAATATTAAAGATGACCTTAAAATGGGAAGGATGAACTGAACTGTCTTTTAGGTATAAAAATATGTAAACTGTATGCAACGTTGTTGTTGTTGTTGTTTGTTGTTTTTTAACAGTAGGTATGCAGGTCTCTTCTATCATGTGAGACTCTGTACTCTAACTGTGAAATTGACTTCACAAGAGACCAGACTTAAAATCCCTTGCCTTCTCAACTACTTTGACTTTAAGTTGGATCATATAAATTGCCTACCTAGCGCCAATGCATAATAAAAATTGGAGAGAAGTGATGGCTTGGTTAAAGCTGAATCACCCCATACCTTCAGTTAAGCTAGGGGTGGCCAACCTGTGGCTCCAGAGCCACTTGTGGCTCTTCAGAAGTTAATATGCGGCTCCTTGTATAGGCACCGACTCAGGGGCTGGAGCTCCAGGCACCAACTTTCCAGTGTGCCAGGGGGTGCTCACTGCTCAACCCTTGGCTCTGCCACAGGCCCTGCCCCCACGCCACCCCTTCCCACGCCCTCCTCTGAGTCTGCAGTGCCCTTGCTCCTTCTCCTCCCCCCCAGAGCCTCCTGAAGGCCACAAAACAGCTGATTGGGAGGTGCAGGGGAAGTGCTGATCGGTGGGGATGCCGGTGGGCAGGAGGCACTGGGAGCCGAGGGGGAAGCTGATGCGGGGGGCTGCTAACGTATTACTGTGGTTCTTTGGCAATGCACATTGGTAAATTCTGGCTGCTTCTCAGGCTTAGGTTGGCCACCCCTGAGTTAAGCTGTGAAAGCTCAGAGAACACCTCTGAAACCCCCTAGCCAAAGGAGAGACCAGATGATGTCTTTATTATATTTCTAAAGTTAACGTGCAGGAAAAACCATAAAATAAACCTTTCATTCTTTATACATGATAGATAGAAAAAGGAACAACATCGAACAAAACAAAACATAACATAAAATTCTTGCAGATCACCTTGAAAACTGGGGGGACCAGTCAATGAAAGATTTTTGTCATTGAATTCTGTAGGATTGGGATTTGCCCCACAGCTTTTTAAAAGATACAGATCCATGTGGGCATCTGAATCTATAGTACATGTTACTCTGATGCATCTTGTGCATCAAATCAAATACCTGGAAAGATTTTATTAAAAGTTTTTCTTTTAACACTGATTTTGGTACTCATGCAGCATTTTTAGAAGAGCCCTGATTGGCTGATAAAGTTGGTACCATGATCCTTGAAAGTCATTGCTGTATTTGCTAGCCGCCATTGTGATGAAAATAACACTACAAGGAATGTCTATAATTTTATTTTCAAACAGTTTTCTCCTTTATGTGCCTGGGAGAACACTTGGAGAGAGCTAACCTATCTTGGTTGGAGAGAGCATATTATAAATGGAAAGACTGAAGGCTAAGAACTCACCTTAGCTCTGATGGAAATCATTAATTTAGAAGACACAACTGAAGTAGTATTTATTACATTCTGATATGATGTTGCGGATGACAATAAGGTGGGGGGAGAGGTAGATACACTGGGTAAGGATGGAGTTCAGAGTGACCTAGACAAATTGGAGGCTTGGGCCAAAAGAAATCTGATGAGGTTCAACAAGGACAAGTGCAGAATGCTGCACTTAAGAAGGAAGAATCCCATGCACTGCTACAGGCTGGGGACTGACTGTCTAAGCAGCAATTCTGCAGAAAAGGATCTGGGGATTATAGTGGATGAGAAACTGGATATGAGTCAGCAGTGTGCCCTTGTTGCCAAGAAGACTAACGGCATATTGGGCTGCATTAGTAGGAGCATTGCCAGCAGATTGAGGGAAGTGATTATTCCCCTCTATTCAGCACCGATGAGGCCACATCTGGAGTATTGCGTCCAGTTTTGGGCCCCCCACTATAGAAAGGATGTGGACAAAATGGGTGAGAGTCCAGCGGAGGGCAACGAATATGATCGGGGGCTGTGGCACATGACTTACGAGGAGAGGCTGAGGGAACTGGGCTTGTTTAGTCTACGGAAGAGAAAAGTGAGGGGGGATTTGATAGCAGCTTTCAACTACCTGAAGTGGGGTTCCAAAGAGGATGGAGCTCGGCTGGTCTCAGTGGTGGCAGATGACAGAACAAGGAGCAATAGTCGCAGTGCAGAAGGTCTAGGTTGGATATTAGGAAACACTATTTCACTAGGAGGGTGGTGAAGCACTGGAATGAGTTACCTAGGGAGGTGGTGGAATCTCCGTCCTTAGAAGTTTTTAAGGCCCGGCTTGACAAAGCCCTGGCTGGAATGATTTAGTTGGGGTTAGCCCTGCTTTGAGCAGGGGGTTGGACTCGATGATCTCCTGAGGTCTATTCCAACCCTAATTTTCTATGATTCTATGATATGATACTAGATGAGCTGACAGCTAATGTAGATACATCCAAACATGTTTGATTTTTAAATGTCTGACTGTTGGTTATTTCCTTATTTTCAGCTTTGGGTGAATATTGTAGGGAATACACAGATTCTGATGGACGCACATATTCTGAAAAATCCTGCCCACAGTTCTGCTGTGGAAACTGCATCAGCCGATATTGCTGCTTGGATAGGTCATATAAATTTGGAGAAGATGAACAATTTATGTGTAATGTGCTGGACGACAGGTATGTGACAAACTCAAGTGTGTGAGCTAGTACATTTTTTTTTCTGCATACCAAAAGATGATAGATAAGGGTATATGATTTTATAGTTAGAACAAAGAATTTGAACTAGGTCCCAGAGCTGTAACTAAGCATTTTAGCGCCCCGGACAAGCAAGCATATTTGCACCCTCTACTGTTTTTCTACCCCATTTTTCCGCCCTTGTAGCTTTGCGCCCTGGCCAGCTGCCCCACTCGCCCTGTACTGGTTACGGCCATGGTAGGTCCTTCAGGTTTTAGCCATGTGTAGTGGGGTAGACACTCACTCCTGCCCTGAAGGGCTGAAAAGCCAGCCCTTGGAGAGGGCTGGGGCTGTGGGCTAGAAGCTGGGCTGATTGGGGAAGTAGCTGCAGCTGGGCCATACCCCAGTCAGGCCACAGCTGGCCTGTATAAGAAGGCCAGGGCAGCCAGGAGTAGTCAGTCTCTCTCTGCCTTTAGAGGGAGAAGGGCCTGGCTGCTGGGGAGCTTGAGAGAGTACCTGGGGTGGAGCAGGGCTGGGGGAAGGCCAGAGGGGCTGGGGAGCGGCCAGAGGGGCTGGGGAGCTCCGGCCTGGAAACCCCCAAAGCTGTTGGCCTAGAGTAAGGCCAAATAGGTACTGGGCTTGCAGGGGGAAGCCCATGGGTAGGCAGAGGCAGCAGGTCCAAACCCATCGCCTGTGATGAGTGGCTGATACACTGCAGTCTGCCCAGGGAGCGGGGCTAAGTGAGGACTGGCAGTAGCCAAGACTGAGGTGAAGTGGGGATAGTGGGTAGGGGGGGGTTTCCCTGGGTGGGGAGACCCTGAGCCTGAGGGGCAGCACCCCAGACAAAACGGCACCGGGTCCGGGAGGGGCACGGGGGCTAGTGACAGGCGGATTACCAGACGGCAGAGGGTGTTCCAGAGGCTGGTGAGCTAATTCCCAAGGATGACCAGCAGGAGCAGCTGCTGGGTGCATCTGTGCCCGGTTACACCATGTCACTGAATCATGGACTTCAGTAAGCCTTATTTCCTTAACAGCATTTGACTGGTGGGTAAACTGAGGCTTAAACTCTTGCCTACCTGACAGGATTGTAGAATTTGTTGAATGTTTGTTTGCAACACTTATTGGAAACCTCAGATGAAAGCAGTGGAGAATTAGTCCTTTTGCAGTATAAAGCAGTTGCATAATACTTCTCAAACATGGAGAAACTAGGTGCTTAAATTTTAAATTGTGACCTAGTGTATAGTGTTTGTTAATATGATAGCATAAAACAAAAAAAGAGAAATAAGACATCGCTTTGCAAAGATCATTTTTAGGGCTTTTCAGCGATAAAGTTAATCACAATTAATTGTGCAGTTAAAAAATTCATCGTGCGATTAATTGCGCTGTTAAACAATAATAGAATACCATTTATGTAAATATTTTTGGATGTTTGCCACATTTTCAAATATATTGATTTCAATTACAACACAGAATACAAAGTGTATTATAAACAGTTGCATTGTAGAAATAAAATAGTATTTTTCAATTCACCTAATACAAGTACTGTAGTGTAATCTTTTTATCATGAAAGTTGAAATTACAAATGTAGAATTATGCACAAAAAATAACTGCATTCAAAAACAAAACAAAGTAAAACTTTAGAACCTACAAGTCCACTCAGTCCTACTTCTTGTTCAGCCAGTCACTCAGACAAACAATTTTGTTTACATTTGCAGGAGATAATGCTGCCCGCTTCTTGTTTACAGTGTCACCTGAAAGTGAGAACAAGCGTTAACATGCCACTGTTGTAGCTGGTATTGCAAGATATTTACGTGCCAGATATGCTAAATATTCATATGTCTTTTTATGCTTCAACCACCATTGCAGACGACATGCGTCCATGCTGATGATGGGTTCTGTTCCATAACTATCCAAACAGTGCAGATCGAGGCATGTTTATTTTCATCATCCAAGTCAGATGTCACCAGCAGAAGGTTGATTTTATTTTTTGGCGATTCAGATTCTGTAATTTCCACGTTGGAATTTTGCTCCTTTAAGACTTCTGAAAGCATGTGCCACACACTTCAGATTCTTAAATATTGGGTCGAGTGCTGTAGCTATCTTTAGAAATCTCACATTGGTACCTTCTTTGTGTTTTGTCAAATCTGCTGTGAAAGCGTTCTTAAAACGAACATGTGCTGGGTCATCATCCGAGACTGCTATAACATGAAATATATGGCAGAATGTGGGTAAAACACAGAGCAGGAGCCCTACAATTCTCCCCACAAGGAGTTCAGTCACAAATTTAATTAATGTATTATTTTTTTAACGACCGACATCAGCATGGAAGCATGTCCTCTGGAATGGTGGCCAAAGCATGAAGGGGCATATGAATGTTTAGCATATCTAGCATGTAAATACCTTGCAATACTGGCTACAAAAGTGCCATGCAAATGTCTGTTCTCACTTTCAGGTGACATAAATAAAAAGTGGGCAGCATTATCTCGCATAAATGCAAACAAACTTGTTTGTCTCAGTGGGTGGCTGAACAAGAAGTAGGACTGAGTGGACTTGTAGGCTCTAAAGTTTTACGTTGTTTTGTTTTTGAGTGCAGTTATGGAACAAAAAGAAATCTACTTTTGTAAGTTGCGCTTTCACGATTAAGAGATTGCACTATGGTACTTGTATGAAGTGAATTGAAAAATACAATTTATTTTGTTGTTTTTATAGTGCAAATATTTGTAATAAAAATAATGTAAAGTGAGCACTGTACACTTTGTATTCCGTGTTGTAACTGAAATCAATATATTTGAAAATGTAGAAAAACATCCAAAATATGTAATAGATTTCAATTGGTATTCTATTGTTTAACAGTTTGATTCAAACTGTGATTAATCGCAATTAATTTTTTTGAGTTAATCGTGTGAGTTAACTGCGATTAATCGACCACCCTAATCATTTTGTTACTCTGTGCCAGTGTTTACTGTATGTGGGGGACTGCAAAAGATTAAGAATTAAAATAAGTAGACTTTTAATGACGTGGCAAGGATGAAGATGGGTGCTATTGGTTTCATTTCCCTTACTCAGTTTTCAAAAGTTTGGGGAACAACTGCTTGGGACTGTCCTGATTAATATGCACATCACTGTGGCTTTTCACCATCAAAAGGATGATGCCTTTGAGAACAAGAATGCAATACTTTGTATCTGTCTGGCATTACTTTAAAGTAACCTCTATTTCTGTTAACCAAGCCAGATCAAAATGATCTTGAAAATGAAAATGAACTGGATTTCATCTGGCTTTATATATTTTTCCTATTCGTGAGCTCAAGAGACTATCTTGAGCTATCGTACTCATGGGAGTAGGCATATGGTTTCTCATGTGCACTAGGAATCCCAAAGATAATACACTGACTTCTGAAGAGTGGAAACAAGTCCAGTTTTGGTTGGATTGGCCTTTCCCCTGTGCATGAAATGTCATTGCGAAGGCATGGAGTACTTGGTAAAAAGAACTTAAATTCCACTTTTGAGATGTGTATCTGTCTTATTACAGGACATATCAACCCCTCAAGGAAGAAACGTTGAAGTTGCGTTCACACTTTGATGATGACTGGGGACCCGGACCCAGGTAAATAACTTAAGGCTTACATCTGTTTTTATCAAAGATACTTTATTAATGTGGTGTATACAACACATGCAAAATGAAAATACTGATAAGTCACGCCACAGTGTTCTCAAGATTACTGTATATTTTAGTTTATATGAAGAAGTAGGGACTTGGAGATAAACATTGCATAATGTTAGTTTAGGCCATAATCTCAATAGTATGTAATTTTCCATCTTGTTTAGTGAATGGGAGTTTTTCTAAACCATTGTTGTTCTTTTACTATATTTAAACATTGGCAGACTTTTTTAGCATCTAGTGGCTAAATTTTAAAATGCTTCTTTCATTTTAAGAGTCTAAATATTTCTGGCATTCTCTCTATATAGAATAGAGAACACTGATAAAACTGGTAATACTTCTCAAACTGGTAAAAACTTGAAGTATGCCTGCCTTACTACTAGTAGCGTGGTTTGGTTGGTTGGGTTGTTTTGCTTTAAGTTTGTTTATTACAGTGCCCATAAGAGTGTTAGTCTTTTATTTGTACCATTCAATACCTATCTTCTTGCACTGAACCAATTAAAACTTAATTTTGGGTGTGATGACTAAAGGAGGTAGAGGAAGAACAAGGGTTACGCTAATTTAGTGATGAGGACTGTGATGTCTGTCTTATACAGCTATATCCTGTGGTTTTCTAGCTTAAATATGCGCACACCTTCATGGCTCCACTTAGTTTATCTAATACTACTTAAAATTGACTCTCTGCTTATGAGCATCATGAAAGAAGAAGGGATTTGAATGAGTTAGGGTCAGTGATGAGGCGGCCAACAATAAACTAGAAAGACCAGAATTGGGAGGGCATTCCATGTATATGGAAGTGTGAAAAATGGCACAAAAATGATTCTGGGAAGAGTAGGCAAATGTACAAGAAAGCTGATATAGTTGGTGGGAGGGGACAACCGTAATAAGAAACCGCTGGATATGTAGGCAGAGGTGGAGTTAAAGGTCTTGAAGATGAGGATGAAGATTACATTTGATGTGATAGTGAAAGGCAAGCTAAAAAGGTGATGACATGGTGTGTTGGTTTAGAGAATCTGTCTGTATTTAACTTACAAATTCTGTTTGATATTGGGGACTCAGTTTGTCAGTCTCGGGCTGCAAATTCCATTCTGAATGTGGGGCTAGTTGTGGTCCCTGTCTTTTTAGTTCTGTGTTGGTTTGCAAGTCCTAGGGGTGGTGACACAAGAAGGGCAAAAAGAAAAGGAGTACTTGTGGCACCCTAGAGACTAACCAATTTATTAGAGCATAAGCTTTCGTGAGCTACAGCTCACTTCCTCAGATGCATATCGTGGAAACTGCAGCAGGCTTTATATATACATAGAGAATATGAAACAACACCTACTCCCACCCCACTGTCCTGCTGGTAATAGCTTCTATTACCAGCAGGACAGTGGGGTGGGAGTAGGTGTTGTTTCATATTCTCTGTGTATATATATAAAGCCTGCTGCAGTTTCCACGATATGCATCTGAGGAAGTGAGCTGTAGCTCACGAAAGCTTATGCTCTAATAAATTGGTTAGTCTCTAGGGTGCCACAAGTACTCCTTTTCTTTTTGCGAATACAGACTAACACGGCTGTTACTGTGAAACCTGTCATCAAGGAAGGGCAGTCTACAAGTCCGTCTTTTGAAAGGGTCAACCCTGGCCCAGACAGAGCAATGGGATAGCTGAAGTCTAGGGGGAAACCAGTTGTCTCCAGCTTCTCAGTTCGGACTAGGGTTTGGAGAATGGAAAATCCCCAGCCACAGGACAAAGTAACTAGGTGTTGGCGGTAGAACTTACAAACTCATGGAGCAGAGGAGGGGGGGGGCATGCTTTTGTAGCAGTGGGGGTCCTGTTTAACCATTAGATCTTCTATACTAAATAGCTCTGCTGCCCTATTGTACTAGTTTTTCTCTATTGCACCAAGTATTCAGTGCTCCTTAAAAACCCACTCATGTGACTGTAAGACTGCTATAGAGTTGTGGAGTATATTTTGAGTGATATAATAAGTATACACAAATAATTGATACTCAACTCTATTAGTATTGAAAAAGAACTGGTTAGTGTGTTCTTCCATTACCCATGTTATTAATATAAACATTTATGCTTTCATGGTACAAATAAATCCTTAATTCATCCCATAGGGTTTCTTAAATTCTGAATCATGGGCTTTTTGGAAAGGGAGGTGGAGATGGAGAAAGAGGGCCATGTTTTGTTTATATATCTTACCTTGCTTTTGCTATCAATATTTTCTTAAAGGATCCTGTTTAGTAGGGAATAAAGCTAATATATTAACTTTACAAAATATTAGTGAAGTATTTATAATTCTAATGCCTTCAGAACAACTTCCTACCTGAACATTATTAGGAAAAAAATATATAACACTGATTTTAAAATATGGCTTTGATGGAAGTTGGGTGCCATCTTACCTACAGAGAGGCTATTGAATCTCCGTAATGATGCTTAGGTTTTCTACAGTGTTCAGACATTGAATAAAACAATCTTTTTAAAGGTCTACTGTATATTTTTTTCTGTCACTATATGCTAAGATTCGTGAAACTAGTGTTAGTTACTCTGTGCAAGCCTCCTATTTTCAACAAAAGAAAGTAAATAACTTGGAGGAAGTGTGCACAAAGCAGAAGCTAAAGCATTGTGGTTTGTTTTGAGCAGCTGCTGTATTGAAAAAAGCAACAGTAAACTGAACAGCAAGATTAATGACCAAATGAGATGGCATATTCATAATTTCAGGGAAGCACTTTATATATTTCTTGCATCTAAGGAGTGAATAGTGCTTTTGCTTCAAAAGATAAAATAGAAGATGTTAACAGGATATTCAAAGGTTATTTTTTTTCTCTTCTGTTTGTGATTTGTGTTGCAGTTAAAATTGAGTGATACTCATCCTGTGGCTTTGAGTGAGCTGTATCTAACGAGTAGGTGTGCTATATAGACTTCTGTTCTGTTTGACTTTGTGTTCTTATATTCACAGTTCAGCTTTACAGTCTGTTTTCTAAGTTTGACCAATGAGCTAACTGAAATGAAGAAATTAGCTAGGGCTGATAACATTTTGTATACTTAACTCTGAGCGGTACTTGCACAAGGTGGGTATGTTGGTGTGATGGTAACGGGAATGAAAATGACAAATGCCATACTCCAACATCTAGACTCCACTGCCTAGCACAGCTAGCAACTGTTTCAGAAGATCCTTAAAGCAGGAGGAAGTGTGCAGTGCATGAGCAGTATGAATGCTGTTAATCTGTGTTTAAAGGAACAACAAAAAAGTTCACCGGAAATACTGCAAAGTTAAGTGGGGAAAGGAAGGCCAGGGACTTTGCACGTTTGTTTTCTCTCCATGGAAGCTTTAAGGGTAAGATCTCTCTCCCATTAAAATAAATGGCAACACCCCCACTGGCTCAAAGTTCAGCATTTTGCCTTTCCTCACCTCAATTACTCCAAGATGATAGGTGAAGGGATGAACTCTGGTTGTTTGCTATTCCATCTGGGCTTCTCTGAGCTTGATTTGTGGCTGGCTTGTAGACTAGGAGGAAGTCCATTACAAGTTTAACCAACTCTCACTGACATGGAAAAGGTTTAAGGTATTGGAATGGATTCCAGAGTTTGAAAACTGGAAGAAACAACTTTTTTGCCTAATAAAATTTTCTGTGGATTTAATTTACATGATTCCTCTTTAAATTGGGAGAGATCTACCTATTCATTTTGGATGTAACTTTTGACAATTGCTAACAGCCACATATGGCTATCACAGGGGTGGGCAAACTTTTGGCCCGAGGGCCACTTCGGGGTTGCGAAATGGTATGGAGGGCTGGGTAGTGGAAGGCTGTGCCTCCGCAAACAGCCTGGCCCCTGCCCCCTATCCGCCCCCTCCCAATTCCCACCCCCTGACTACCCCCCTTAAAATCCCTGACCCATCCAATCCCCCCACCCGTTCCCTGACTACCCCGATGCCTATCCACCCCCGCACTCTTTGTCCCCTGATTGCCCCCTCCCGGGACCCCTATCCAACCCCCCCTACTACTGTAATGGCATAAGGAAAAAATGATTCATGTTCTAGTGCTCACACACAGGTTACTCCAGTTCACCATTTTGTGCAATCATCTCCTCTCTTTCCTCAAAATTCTACTAGGTAAATTCTAAAAATTGAAGCATGTTTTCTGAAGATTTCCAGTTCCTTCTGAAGAATAGAATCTTAAACTTTTGGGATTCCTGAATCCATTACTCCAAATACCAAAGCTAAATGCCAGTAATCTCTCTCTTCACAATTATTATTCTACTTTGTTATAAATTTGCCAGTGACTTGTTTTCTATTACAACTTCAATTCTTAAAGGATAACGTCTCCATGACTGTCATTCTTGGGTCTCAAGCCTCCAGTATAAAATTGGCAAAAACTCCCAAAGCTGAAGAGTTTTGGAGGATGACACCTTTCACACCCATATATGACTAGGTGGAACACTCTGATCCTGCTGTGTGAAAGGTGTATCCCAACAGTGCCCTTACTTGTCAGTTCCACAGTCACAGAAGTGGGGATGCACACAGTGTTTCTGGCTATGTATACCCCAAATTAAAAAACATAGTAAGAAAACCAAAAAAAGAGCCACCATGGCTAAACAACAAAATAAAAGAAGCAGTGAGAGGCAAAAAGGCATCCTTTAAAACATGGACGTTTAAATCCTAATGAGGAAAATAGAAAGGAGCATAAACACTGGCAAATGAATGTAAAATACAATTAGGAAGGCCAAAAAAGAATTTGAGGAACAGTTAGCCAAAGACTCAAAGTAATAGCAAAAAATTAAGTACATCAGAAGCAGGAAGCCTGCTAAACAACCAGTGGGGCCACTGGATGATAGAGGTGCTAAAGAAGCACTCAAGGACGATAAGGCCATTGCGGAAAAACTAAATGAATTCTTTGCATCGGTCTTCGTGGCTGAGGATGTGGGGGAGATTCCCAAACCTGAGCCATTCTTTTTAGGTGACAGATCTGAGGAACTGTCCCAGATAGAGGTATCATTAGAGGAGGTTTTGGAACAAATTGATAAATTAAACAGCAGTAAGTCACCAGGACCAGATAATATTCATCAAGAGTTCTGAAGGAACTCAAATGTGAAATTGCAGGACTACTAACTGTAGTCTGTAACATATCATTTAAATCAGCTTCTATACCAGACTTCAGTACTGGGCAAACTGGTTGAAACCATAATAAAGAACAATATTGTCGGACATAGAGATGAACATAATTTGTTTTTAGTAAAGGGAAATCATGCTTCACCAATCTACTAGAATTTTTTGAGGGGGGTCAACAAGCATGTGGACCAAGGGGATCCAGTGGATGTAGCGTACTTAGATTTTCAGAAAGCCTTTGACAGGTCCCTCACCAAAGGCTCTTACACAAAGTAAGCTGCCATGGGATAAGAGGGAAGGTCCTCTCATGGATTAGTAACTAGCTAAAAGATAGGAAACAAAGGGTAGGTATAAATGGTCAGTTTTCAGAATGGAGAGAGGTAAATAGTGGTGTCCCACAGGGGTCTGGTCTGGGACCAGTCCTATTCAACATATTCATAAATAATTTGGAAAAAGGGGTAAACTGCGAGATGGCAAAATTTGCAGATGATGCAAAATTACTAAAGATAGTTAAGACCCAGGCAGACTGTGAAGAGCTACAAAAGGATCTCTCAAAACTGGGTGACTGGGCAACAAAATGGCAGACGAAATTTAATGTTGATAAATGCCAAATAATGCACATTGGAAAGCAGAATCCCAACTATACACATAAAATGATGGGGTCTAAATTAGCTGTTACCACTCAAGAAAAAGATCTTGGAGTCATTGAGTGGATATTTTCAGAGAACTATCCACAATGTGCAGTGGCAGTGAAAAAAGCAAACAGAATGCTGGGAATAATTAAGAAACTGATAGAGAATAGGACAGAAAATATCATATTGCCTCTATATAAATCCATGGCGTGCCCACATCTTGAATACTGTGTGCAGATGTGGTCGCCCCATCTCAAAAAAGATATATTGGAATTGGAAAAGGCTCAGAAAAGGGCTACAAAAATGATTAAGGGTATGGAACGGCTTCCATATGAGGTGCAATCAATAAGACTGGGACTTTTCAGCTTGGAAAAGAGACGGCTAACGGGAGATATGATTGGTGTAGAGAAAGTAGATTAGGAAGTGTTGTTTACTACTTTCATACCACAAGAAGTAGGGGTCACCAAATGAAATTAATAGGCAGCAGGTTTAAAACAAAGTTTTGTTTTTTTTTTTTTTTTCACACAATGCACCGTCACCCTGTGGAACTCTTTGCCAGAGGATGTTGTGAAGGCCAAGACCATACAGGGTTCAAAAAAGAACTAGTTAAATTCATGGAGGATAGGTCCATCAATGGCTTTTAGCTAGGATGGGCAGGAATGATGTCCATAGCCTCTGTTTGCCAGAAGCTGGGAATAAGCGACAGGGGATGGATCACTTGATGATTACCTGTTCTGTTCATTCCCTCTGGGGCATCTGGCATTGGCCACTGTCGGAAGACAGGATACTGGGCTAAATGGACCTTTGGTCTGACCCAGTAGGGCCGTTCTTATGCTTTCAGTTAGAACAGGTTCAGCTGTATGTATTTCTGATACTTTTTGATGGCAACTGATGGCTTCTGTGGACAGAGCTCATGCCCACAGAAGCCAGCTCCTCTCCGAGACTCCATACGGACAAGAGTGTGCCTAACCCCTTTTATTAAGCCCTGTCCAGGTATGGTTACTGTGATCAGCCTTGATGGTGCTAATTGAGCAGTAAGTACCTTTCTCAAGCCCTTTCCATGGTGAGTTGCATTCACAGTACTTAATTTTTTAACATGAATTACTTTTACACTTTTGGTATGCTTTAAATCTTTTGCTTTTTGACATCAGGTGCTTTTAATATGTAGGTTAGCAGGTTAAATGTGAATGTCTGTGTGAATTTGCAATTGTTTTAATATCATCCACACTACATGGGTTAACAGACTGAGATGTAATTATTGGAAAACAGTGGACAAATTGGAAGGGTCGTGTTGTCTTTGATGTGTGTGCATAAATAGAGTTACCCCCGAACTAAGAGAGGCACTATGCCTTTAAGAAGGCTTTTCTGAGCATTGAGTGAGGTGTGTCTTTCTGCTGATGTCACTGAACAAAATCTGGCCTTCAATACCGGAGGCATTTCAAGAAATGCAGTTCAGTTTCATTTCTCAGTGAGAGGGAGAGAACCTGAAGACTGCAAAGGAAGAATTTCAGGGAAAGACTTCGGATCAGAAGCTCTTAATTTAAATTAAAATGGGGTAAGCTTGAATCTTCCTGTGCGCAGACATTATATGAAATGAGCCCTGTGGATTTGCTTTGTAACAACTGAGAAAGCAATCATACAGAGTAGTGTCCTCATAGCTAACCCATTACTTCAAAATTTCCAGCTGAAATTGATTCAACAAAAACAAAGTAAGGTCCACGTATAAACATCAAACTTTTAACTTTTAAAATGGAAATATTTTTGAAGTGGGTTACTTAAGGATTCTTGAACAACGACATGGAGATTTTAACCCTTGTATAATGTTTAGGTTTAATGTAGATAAGATTTCTTAAACAGTAACTTGTTTCCTGTCTACAGTAAATAGCACAAGTGCTCACCAATACGACACACATGGGGGATTTATTTTCCTGTACTATCCCTATATATTTGGCATCTCTAAATAGCTTAAACTGAAAAATACAGAGTACGAAGTTCTAATCTGTATGTACAACAGCTATGATAATTCAAGTATTGAGCTCATAGAAATGAAGTTTGTGTTAAGAATAAACTGTTCTGAATTTGGAGATTCAAATAATTACCTATTCTTGCCAATAATTACATTTACTGTGGGATATAATGTTTGAGTAGTCCCATTGAAATAAGAAATGTTCAAAGGTTGAAGTCAATGGGACTGGCATTAAGTGTTACAACCCACAGTAAATATTTTCAGGATTGGTCCATAATTTGAATTTGTTGCCAAGAAAATTGCCCCAAATTATTTACCGATGGCAGATCTTGTATGTCAAAGATTTTTTTTGTCCTGTTTTTGTCCCTATATACAACAAACAGAAATATTGTCTAACAATTTTAAGGTGTGACATACCATACAGCGGATAACCTTTGGGAAAAAGTAAATGTTTTGTTACTATTAACTCTGTTTTTCATTGCTTTGAGTCTGACTTTGCAGACTGATTAGGGCCACACCCATTAGTATAAATTAAAAAGGAGCTTCTGGGGGAAAAAAGTCCACTAAAGACACTCAGGGATAATGTAAACACAAGACATATCAGAGTCGGGTGTATACTGGGATGATAACTGCCTTGAGTCCCTTACTTCCATGGACCCAGGAATCCTATCTGCCTGTCACCAGATTTAAAAAAAAAAAAAATAGTATGGGATATGCAACAGGTAAATGGAAGTAGGTCTTCCTGTGCCCCACTTTGCAGTTATGGCTAGTGCATCCATGGTCCTGATAAATCAGGATGCCATGAGCACTATTGCTATGGGGCATTTGTCTTGCAGTCAGAGTTATTACTTGATGGATACTCTTGGCTCAGAGTTGACAAACTGATCTGTGGAATACTGTTTGTCTGCAATGCCCTTACTCTTGCTGGCAGCTGTAAGAGAACCGGCTGGTTACAAAATATTGATGCTCTTTCCAGCTGCTAAATTGGAATAAGACACACAAAAATAAACTTGCTTAATAGCACCTCTCCAAGGAAGCAAGTAGCTGTAATTGCGAGAGGGAAGCTAGGGGGTGGGAGAGGGACAGTGTCCAAGACCACCTCTGTATTGAAAATATGGCCTGCCCTATGAAATTCAGAACCCCTTTCACAGTATTGAGGTAGAATTATCAGTGGCTATTAAGTAAATTAGAGAAAAGAGTAGGTTAACTGATCTGATCCCACTTTTCTCAGTTGTTGTGTGGTTTTGTGTTTTTGGTTTTTTTTTTTTTCTTTCCTCCAAGGCTTTTTTCCCCCCTCCTCTGCCTTAGGAAAATGAATTACTAGTGACTCTCCCACTCTCTTTTCTTCTGTGTCATAATTGTTCTAAAATTTGACTCGTGTCCAAATGATTTAGTGTTTGTATCAAGCTGTTGTCCTGTTGAGTGTCTTTAATGGTGCTGATGCCATCACAATTCCCAGAAATTATTTTTCATTTAATAAACATTACAGAAGCCTAAATTAGGCTCTGGATGCTCTGCCATCAATTAAAACTATATACCAAGATTTTCAGAAATTACTAGTGAATTTTGGGTGCCTGATTTGAGACTTCTTAAAGGGCCTGACTATCAGAGGATGGGTGTATCACGCTGTCTGGAGTGGCTCACGATGGTGAGTGCCAAACTCATGGCAGCCTATCAAAAGGCAGGGCAGAAATCCCAAACTGATTGTATGTTCTATAATTAGATTTCACCAACACTTTAAGTATGAACTCCCAAAGCCCTATAACAGCCTTGCCATGCAGTCACAAGATAGTCCCCTAGGGCATTCAGTCTGTCTTGCCACCCTGGAAAGTTGGACTTAATAATGATCCCTTACACCCAAAATCAGAATAATGTTCAGGTTCTCAGTCCCAAAGGATCAATCATTTACCCCAGGTCAACTGGACTCCGATCTCAAACCAAACACAATGCTTGTAGCCAGTCCTTTTAATAAACTAGGAAAAAGATTATTATTATTATTAACTAGGAAAAAGAAGAGTTATTTACAAACATACATACATACATACACACAAATGAGTTAGTCTTAGATTTGAAAAGGTAATAAGCTTTTATAATAAGCAGATGTATATATCCATTAGAGCTGACCCATGCCAAGCAATCTGGGTATCTGTTGCTTATGTTTTGGAATCTTTGCCCCTCAGAGTCCAGACAGCATAAAGAGCCCAGTTTCTCCTTGTCAGAGATTTTTATCTCCCGCTCCGTCCAGGATCCAAGCTGATGGGATAAATTCATGCATAGGCCTTCCCTTCCTGGAGGGAGGAAGGAATGCAATCAACAAGGTCCTTTGATGCTACACAATGCTTCATTTGCCTTCATTGGGCCATCTTGTATGCAGTTGTGAGTATTTTACTTTAATGAATCCTCCTTTTCCTGTTTGAGTTACACAATTGCAGAGACCTACAATGTAAACACTCAATATAACTATACAGATATAAGTAGGATTAATACATGCAGCATCCTACAAGCATCCATAAAGTCTAAACACATTCTTACAACACTAATATCTATTTTAACTATTACTAACGCACGGTGAGTCAGACTGGTTTCCAACTATGCATTTGTCAGTGTTCAGTGAGGCCCTGGGCTTGGTATGAGCTGGCAAGTGGTCTGCCAACATCATAGGGTGCCCAGAACTTCTTGAACATTAGGCCCTTTTAAAGTGTCAAGTTGGCCACCCAAAAGCACAAGTCGTAACAACTAAATTGAATCAAGATTTTCAAAAAAGCCACAAAATGTACCTGCACAAAACCATGAGTCAGGAAAACAAAGTGTATTACACTCTCCACCCCTTTAGCCTAACACAGATGTGTGTGAAAGGTAGGCTTTGCAGTGTGCTCTGATAGTTTATATATAATATATAAAAAGCATTTTGTGCAGGGAGAGGGAGGTTTGACATTAGTTTAGGCATTCAGGTTGGAACTTCTTTTTGTACTGAACAGGCTTCTGCCCGAGTGTATATGCTGATCTTAATTTCAGTAGTTTAGCATTGGGGGAAGATGTGTCAAAAGCCAGTTTTCACACAGCTTAAACTAGCCCCTTTTACAAAACTCAGACTAGAAAAGAGCCTCTCCCTGCACCCCCCCCCCCCCATCCCATAGATGTGTCATGCTAGCCCTATCACGCACTTTGGAAGGTTGGCCTCACTGCCAACCCTCCCAAGGGCATCTGGCACCGCTTATACTTTTCCTAGGTGCGTTTCCCAGTCAGGGCTATGGATGACTGTCATCTAAATAGGCAGCAGCATACTTGGCATGGAGTCGCAGCAATTTATCCATAAGTCGTTGGAATGTTGCAGGGGCCCCATGGAGTCCGAAAGGGCCTGTTCCAATACACTGTCCTCCATCAGGTGTAGAGAAGGCAGTCTTCTCCTTGGCATCCTTGGCCAGGGGAATTTGCCAATATCCTTTAGTCAGGTCCTTGCCTAACTGATCAACTAGCTCGTCGATGCATGATATTGGATAGGCATCAAATTGGGATACTTCATTCAACTTCCAGAAGTCGTTGCAAAACCTCAGGGTGCCGTCAGGCTTGGGGACTAGGACAATAGGGCTGGACCACTGGCTGTGGGATTCTTCAATAACCCAGAGTTCCGGCTTCAGCTTCACTTTTGTCCTAATTTCTTCCCTTTTAGCTTCCGGTATTCGGTATGGTCTTATCGTCACCCTTACTCCAGGACTAGTGACTAAATGCTGTTGGACCAGTGTTGTACGGACTGGCTGTGTACAGAACACGTCTTGGTTCCGTTGGATCGTATCAATGACCTCTGTTCGTTGTTCTGGGGTTAATTCAGGGGATATCCTCACCTGCCCCTGTGGGTCATCTGTCTGGAGTGGAGCTCCCTGAATGACCAGGCATGTCTCTCGGTCACGCCAGGGCTTCAGTAAGTTGACGTGGTAGATCTGTTCTGGCCTTTGGTGGTCTGGTTGTCTGACTTTATAGTCTACCTCCCCCGTGGCTTCCACTATCTCATATGGCCCATGGCAGCTGGCCAGGAGTTTGCTTTCTGCTGTCGGCATTAGCACCATCACCCATTCTCCCGGCTGAAATCTCCGTACTTTCGCCTAGTGGTTGTAATATGTCCAATGGGCCTCTTGTGCTTCTTCCAAATGTTCTCATACTATAGGGGTTACTCGAGCTATTCGCTCTCTCATCTGTGTCACATGCTCAATGACATTCTTTCCTGTGTTGGGTTGTTCTTCCCAATCTTCCTTGAAGATATCTAATGATTCTACAAGGGTGGCTCAAAGGGAGAGAAACCAGTGGACGCCTGGGGGACTTCCCATATTGCAAGCATCAGATATGGTAGAAGGGTATCCCAGTCTTTTCTGTCCTGTGCTACCACCTTCTGGATCATACTTCTAAGGGTACAGTTAAACCGCCCAACCAGGCCATCTGTTTGTGTATGGTAGACTGAGGTCCATAGAGCCTGGATGCGGAGCAGGGTACATAAGTCCTTCATTAATTTTGACGTGAAGGGGGTTCCTTGGTCAGTCAGGATCTCCTGAGGGATGCCCACTTTGGCAAAAACCTGGAGTAGTTCTTTTGCTATTGCCTTGGAAGTGGGGTTTCTTAAATGGCTTCTGGATACTGTGTGGCATAGTCAAGGATGACTAGTACGTTTTGGTGGCCCTGTGCCAATCTTTCTAGAGGGCCCACTAGGTCCATGGCTATCTTCTCAAAAGGGACTTCAGTAATAGGCAAAGGTACCAATGGGGCCCACAAGTGAGGTTGGGGGCTATGCAAATGGCGTTCTGGGCAGGAGGCACAATAGTGTTGGACCTCCGCATGTATTCCTGGCCAGTGAAACCTTATTAGGACTCTATCCAGTGTCTTGTCTACTCCTAGATGTTCCCCAAATAAATGACTGTGAGCTAACTCTAGTACTGCCCTTGTGTGTTTCTGTGGGACTAAGCTGTTCTACTTCTTCCCCTCGTATTTGCGCTATCCGGTACATCAGATCGCGTCTGAACACAGAATATGGCCTTGGGTCTTTGGTCTTTCCCTCTATGGGTACGCCATTTACTTCCACTGCCTCCTCCCTCACACTCACATATAGCAGGTCATTGGCTCATGTGCGGTACCAATCTGACCTAATTCCAGGGGACCTATTTCAACTCCACCCCTGGGGTTGCCCCTGCTTGGGCTAGGAAACACCTGCCAAGTCCTCACTGGCCTGAATTGTCTCCTGGCCTTTTGAACGGGTTCGACAAGTCCTTGTGCCTGTGCGCATTTCCTCAATGAGCCATTAACATTGTTTGGCCTTTTTATTTTGTACCTGAAAGGCTGCTTGTATGTGTTTTTCAGCATCACAACATGTTTCAGTAACATACAGAGCCAAACTTCATAATTTCACATACGACAATAGCACTTACAATCCAATGAGATATTAATGTCTAGCTGATCAAGACTTTTAGAATGATACCTCACAAGGCATACTTTGTACAAAACACATCCTAATTACATGACAGTGGTGAATTTTGGGGTGCCAGGATATCAGTCCTTTTCTTGTTTACCCTTTCCCCAGACTTGTTTGGTAATCATAATTTCATCTTATGTTAATCATTTTACAAATGTTGCTACACATATTACACCATCATATTATTGACCAGTGAGTTGTTAGTTTTCAAATGATACCTCAAAGCCTATTTTGTGAAAGATTATTCTGATTAGTGTGTGAATACAGAGATGCATTCGGTAACACTGAGTAATTGTGTTTAACTTGAACTTTAGCCTGTGCCACTGATGGACCAGCCGACTGAGTTAAAAGCACCATTATACTTGAGTGTGAGTTTTGTGTTTAGGGATTGGACTCATATTGGGGGTTATACTCAACCTGAGTTAGCTTTGCAGTAAAGACAAGCCCAGAGATGGGCAAATCCAGTAAAACAATATGTTCTACTGTATTGCATGTTGTAGCATGATTTAAAAATTACTCAAGTATACACACCCTAATTTTCTTCCAGTAATGATTCTTTAGAGCAATTCCCAAAAACACTGATCAGAATACTTAAAAGTTAAAGACTGTGTGTCAAATCTACCACTTGTTTTGCCAATTGTTTCCTGCTGCTGCAGTGATGAACCTTGAAATACACTTTTCTAAATTGCAGTGAAAAATTGGGGAACCTTGAAATTTACAGCAGATGAATTAAGATAGAAGTTTTACTCTTGTATAAATACCAAACTACTATCTATGTGGTACCTGGAAATGTGACTCCGTTCAATTTTGAATCCCCCTGCCCCCAAAATAGTATTTAACTACTGTGAAGCACATTACTCTAAAACAGCAAAATCCGATGCTCCATCTGAAAGATCCTGGCTTGCAAGCAGTCCAAAAATCATATTTTATCCAAAAATTCGTCTAAATTGCTCCAGTTCAGTTTCCCAGTGGGTATTGAGACCATGTTTATTTATCTGAATCCTGCAAGTCCATTTGTACACTATTCTCTAGGTATAATCTTGAGAAACTGGACAAATTTATATCCAAACTTATTTCATTTTGCTCTTTGTTTTTAGCGCCCATACCTTCTTCTGGGCAAAATTAAATGTGAAAGTAGTAACCACCAAACTCCAAATAACATGTCACATCAGCCAACATCCTGGATGCCTCACAATGAGGTTTCAGACCAGGGCACAGCAGAGACTGCTCTACTAACACTAAAAGACTGCATCTTCATTGCCATGGATAAGGGTAAGATCTCCATGCTCATACTACAGGATCACTTGAGTTTTTGGCACAGTGTGACCACAAGATACTACTAACATGCCTACATGACATTGCAGTGCTGGGCCACTGATTTCTGCTGTGGGTTCAGTCGTTCTTCTCCAGCAGAACTCAGAGGTGATAACTGTTCTTTTCCCCTCTAAAGGGCCTAACCTCCAGTGTCCCACAGAGATCCAGACTATCCCCTCTTTTCTTCAACGTCTCCATGAAACCACTGGGAAAGAGTGAGAGACTTCATGGGCTTTGACACTCAACTGATGTAACCACCACCACTAAAATGTCAGAATGCCCATAACAACTTGGATGAAGAGCAGTTGGCTCAAACTGAACGCAGCCAAGACCGAAGTGATATTGATCAGAAAATAGAAATGCTTTAAAGTGTTGGCCAAGATTTTGTATGCCCAGTAGAAAGTGTTGACAGCCCCTTTTGTCAAAGTGGTGCAAAGCCTTGGGGTCCTGTGACTCCTTGCCTCGCTTGGATAATGAGGTAGCATCTATTTCCAAAAAAGCTTTTTCACCTCCAGCTTGCTCAAACTTTGTCTTCATCCTAGAGGACAAACATGCCACATTAATCAATGCATTTGCCACCTCCAGGATGGATTACTGTAATCCATGCTACCTGAAGGTGAATATGAAGATGTTGCAGAGGCACCAGCTGGTTCAGAGTACGGTTGCAAAGCTTCTCCATGTTTCATGCTGTTTTGAGTGCAGAAGGCCTGCATTCAAGTTCCTCCACTGGCTTCCAGTTATCTTCTGACATCTGCTTAAGGCCTTGTTCCTAATGTTCAAAGCCACTGATGGCTCAAGCCCCAGCTACCTCCACAGACAGTATTTTGATATATGAATCCTTGTGACCGCTGCACTCCTCTGGGACCATGCAATTCACAAAGCCTGGTGTAGAGGGGTGAGGCTCCTTTTCCCCCAACCCAGTAGGGACAGTCCCATCTCAAGTGTCCCTGCCACCCACAGGCATAACAAGTCCAGCATTCAGCCCCAGGCGTCCTGGCCTTGGCACTTGGCTTTCCATCATGCTCTCTGCGGTTCCTCAGAAACTCCTTCTGGAGGAGCTTTGCCAGGGCCTGCTGCTCCTCCGCCAGCTGCTCCAACTGTTTGTGGAGGGACGACTGCACCTCCCACAGTCCCTCTTGGGTCTCCCGGATCCCCTGCAGGTCATCCGCCCCTTCCGTCGGGGCGCTGACACCAGGGCCCAACCAGGGATGGTACCTGAGGTTTCCGCCAGTGTAGCCAGGATCCATTGTCCCCTTTCTCCAGGCAATAGTCCCTCAGTCCTTGCCCAGCCCCTTGTATCAGGGGTGGACCACCTATGCCCGCATTCTCCACCCCATGTAGCGAAGCAATGACTCACCGGTGCGGCGCCTCCTGCTGGTCATCTTGGGAATTAGCTCTGCAGCATATGGAGCACCTCCTGCTGGCCGGTGTCTCGCCTGCCACTGGCCCCCGTGTCCCTTCCGGACTTCAGTGCCCCTTTTTCCTCCGGGTTCTCCCCCCAGCAGTAACCCACAGTCTGGGTCTCCCCTCCCAGGGGAACCCCCAAACCTCTATCCTCACCTTGCTTCAGTGGCTACTGCCAGTCACCTCTAGCCCCCGCTCACTGGGGCAGACTGCAGTCTATAAACCACTCATCACTGGCAAGGGGGTTTGAAGCAGCTGCCTCTGCGTAACCCTGGACTGTACCTCTGCAGCCCCAGTACCTTCTTTGGCCTTTAGCAAGGCCCGCAGGCTGGAGCTTCCCAGCTCCTCTTGCCTTTCCCCAGCATTCTTCTCTCTCCAGGGCTAGAGAGAGACTGACTCAGCTCCTGGCTCACAGCCCTTTTATAGGGCCAGCTGTGGCCTGACTGGCGCATGGCCCCAGCTGTAGCTGCTTTCCCAATCAGCCTAGCCTTTCACAGGAGCGGGGCAACTGCCCTGCTACAGCAGAAAGAAGCGTGTGAAAACTGGGACAAAGCATTCTCTGTCAAGGGGATCTAGCTATGGACAATCTTCCAGAGGAGAAGAGGCAAATCTAGTGTGTGACCATCTTTAGGACATATTGTAAAACCTTCCTCTTTGAGAGAGTCTTTCCACCGTAAGTGACCTTCACAAATCCAAGCCTGTACTGTCTCCCCCTCTTCCTCCCCCCCCACCCCCCCAAAAAAAAAACTTACCCCAGAATTCTGTTCCTGTAAAGGGGAGAGAGCCAGAGACTCCATGAATTCCATTTGGGACTCTGCTATTGATTTTTACGAGGCAGGTGATCAGCCTATGGTGCTGGGCTGCAACATAAAACACTAAAATTGATAACAGCAAAATAATGTTGCTCAGAAACTCCCTACTATTGAGAAAGCTGAGTGGATCATTACTATACTGTTCTTGTATTTGTTTTACTGACTTACTGATGAGGGAGGGGACGTCCAAACACTTCTGGGTCACTCTCTTCATGCTATTAAATGTGAATATTCATGAAGCACCTTGCTAAGGGACATTGTCAACACATTCCTTACAAAATAGAACAGATCCCAGAATAGTTCAAAACAACTTTTAGAAATTAATAGTCTTGTTAAACTGATTTTTGCTGAAGAACTGTTTTTGTTTCCCCCCCCCCCCTTTTTAAGGGCCAACTTGCAGTGTACACTATTGCAAATAAACTCCCCATGTGCATGATGGAGAAAATCAGTATACGCAGTTAGCTTTTATAGAAGGGGCTATAATAAGCCAGTAAAAAAGATGGAAAAGTCATTGATGGAATCCTCAAAGGTAAGATCTGCCATATGGAAAACTTTGTAAACTGCCTGATGAAGTTCAATAAGGATAAGTGCAGGGTCCTGCACTTAGGACAGAAGAATCCAATGCACCGCTACAGACTAGGGGCCGAATGGCTAGGCAGCAGTTCTGCGGAAAAGGACCTAGGGGTGACAGTGGATGAGAAGCTGGATATGAGTCAGCAGTGTGCCCTTGTTGCCAAGAAGGCCAATGGCATTTTGGGATGTATAAGTAGGGGCATAGCGAGCAGATCGAGGGACGTGATCATTCCCCTCTATTCAACATTGGTGAGGCCTCATCTGGAGTACTGTGTCCAGTTTTGGGCCCCACACTACAAGAAGGATAACTTGGAGAGAGTCCAGCGAAGGGCAACAAAAATGATTAGGGGTCTAGAACACATGACTTATGAGGAGAGGCTGAGGGAGCTGGGATTGTTTAGTCTGCAGAAGAGAAGAATGAGGGGGGATTTGATAGCTGCTTTCAACTACCTGAAAGGGGGTTCCAAAGAGGATGGCTCTAGACTGTTCTCAATGGTAGCAGATGACAGAACGAGGAGTAATGGTCTCAAGTTGCAGTGGGGGAGGTTTAGATTGGATATTAGGAAAAACTTTTTCATTAGGAGGGTGGTGAAACACTGGAATGCGTTACCTAGGGAGCTGGTAGAATCTCCTTCCTTAGAGGTGTTTAAGGTCAGGCTTGACAAAGCCCTGGCTGGGATGATTTAACTGGGAATTGGTCCTTCTTCGAGCAGGGGGTTGGACTAGATGACCTTCTGGGGTCCCTTCCAACCCTGATATTCTATGATTCTATCAAATTTTAAAATGCCTAACAATTTTGACTTTTTTTTTCTTTTTTTTTCTTTTTTTTTAAACATGCCCATTTTCTTATCTTCAGTATTGAGACTGGTGTAACAGGCTCTAATTCATAATTTGTCGTTTAAATAAATTCCTACACACATTTTTAATTTAATTTAATATTTATTAAGGTAAACAGATTTTTTTATTCAAACTACAACTATATATTTTAAGCTTGCCATATGTATAATGTTAGCCTGGAGAGACCCACAGGGAACACCAGTATTTCATATTTATTTTTCCTTGCTTGGTGCTATTGATCAGATTCTCCCATTGCCTCAGTAAAAGTGGCTATTGGTTTGTGTTCTGGTTTTAATTTTCCTCACTGGCAACTGAGCACTTGTTTCTTGTCTGAAGGGAAAGAAACAGGAAATGGCAATGAATGAGCTCAAGCTATTCATAACAGTGTGAGGTTAATTTTTACCCTTGAGCATGTGTTGCAAGAGGCCATACATTAGTGTTTTAACTGAAAGGTGGTTTAACTTACTCTGGTCGTAAGTACTGGCCACCCTGGATTTATGAGTCAGAAGTCTTAGTTCTGTGAGTTCTCCAAACAAAGTTTTTACTTGGCTAACCTTGCTGTGGAAATAACCTTAGTTAAGATAAAAACATTGACATTTGGCTTTACTCCCTATCCATAAAGCAGTTTAAAGAAACTCTGGATGGAAATTCTATTTAATGGAGACCTCTCCCTCCCCCCACCTATCATCATAATTCAAGAGGTGGAAACTGGACCTGAGCAAAACAGTGGCTTTAGTTTTCAGAGGCTTGAAGACTTCTGTATTTTTTTGGTCATGTGAATTATAATCGTTAGCATTTCAGGTTTTAAACAAACTCGGAAATTTGAGAGAAAACTCAGCCAAAACATGCCAAGTTTGGTTTTGGGTAGAAACATTGTGAAGCCACTAGCTGTTTCATGGTTTTTGCTAAAACCCTAAATTGATCTAGATCCACTCAGAGATTTGCAGATTTTGCCAAAAACAGTTTGAAATGTCCCATGTTTCAGGTTAATCAAGTAAGTTGCTCACTGTAATGGTAAAAATTCCTGTTCCCTAAAAAAAAAAAATAGTGTGTTTGGAAAATTATTTTAAACTACAATTTCCACTTTTAGCCTTTAAGTTGGAACTGGCCAATTTGCTAACAAGTTGCATGATTTGTGAATGTGGGGGGAAGAAAGATGGTCTTTTAAGACATTTGACTAGTAAATGCAAGAGCTGTTTTGATCTTGCTCTGATCATGCTTTCCGGGTGATTTACCACAAGTTACGTGACTTCTTTGGTTTCCCCCATCTCACAGGAGGGTAGTGAAACTTAATTCTTGAATATTTATAAAGCTATTTGAGATGCTCAAATGGAAGTAGCTATATATATATATTTTTAAAGTGCATTTAGGCCCCTACAGTTGGTGAGACTTCTTTAAGTTAAGATGTATTAAAAACTAAAAACTCTTCTGACAAAGCAAATAGATACTCAGGTAAAGCATCTCTGAAATATTTTAGCTTGGGACACCCATTCTGATAACATTGGGAATAGTTGGCCACTACAAGTAATAAACTCTGAAATACAGTACTTAACTTTCTAAAACTGTTAGCATATTGAGCTAAGAAAGTGGCGCTTTTTTTTTTTTTTACTGTTAATTGAACACAACAATACATTTAATTAACTAGAAAGATTTTGGGGAATGGTAAATCCAGCTAAGTGTTTCTGACCCCAATTGATATCTTTTTTTATGTCGTGTGGAAAACCATTCTTAAAAGCTATTCCTGACTACTGTCATGCCAGGGGTCCGGACGGGCCATAAATTTTGGTAGGTTGTTTTTTTTTTTTTTTTTTTTTTTTTTAAACTTGACCTTAGGTGATTGCAAGGATGGATTTAAAAAATCAGCTTCTGCAGTTATGCCACATACATACTATCAAAACAGTGTGAGGTTTATCATAAATTACTTTTAGTATTGACGTACTGGGTTTATGCCAAATATTTAACAGCCATTTGAGGTTAAAGGTGAGTGCATGGAGAGCACCAATGTGAGTTTGGGATTCATAAGGGACTGAACACAAGTAACAGAAAAATAATTCTGGCACTGGATTAAGATGGCCAGGCTGTGCTGCAATTCTTTGTACTAAACCAGTACAAAAATAGTAAAGGAAGGCAACCAGAACTCTAGGGATTCGAATAATTACTCTGAAAGCTTAGCAAAAAATGGTGCATGAGTTATTTGAAAAAGAAAACTAGAGAGATGTTCAGAGTTATACAAGTCCCTGATAACAGCCAGAGGCTGAATGCAAGAGGGGGTTCCAGGCAGGGGCAGAGTGTTGGGGGTACAGGAGAGGGGTGAGGTCTCTGGGAGGGAATTTGGTGCAGGAGAGGTTTCTGACCGGGGCAGGGGGTTGGGCTGCAGGAGGGGGTGTGAGGTGCAGCTTTCAACCGGGAGGCCCAGCAAGACTCAGGTAGGCTGCCTGCCTTCATGCCATGGCCCCACACTGCTCCTGGAAGGGGCTGGCTACTGGCATGTCTCTGCGTAGCCCACACCCTCAAGTGCCGCCCCCGCATCTCCTTTTGGCTGGTTCCCAACCAATGGGAGCTGTGAGGACAGTGCTGGGAGCAGGGGCAGCACACAGAGCCTCCTCTCCCTTCCCTCCCCCCACCGCCCCGACCAGGGGTTGCAGAGACGTGCCAGCAACCGGCAAGGGGGTCTCTGTGACCAAACCCATGACAGAGGCCTTCGTTGCTTTTCCTGCAGAACATGGTTTCCTTTGCAATGTACCATTGCTGAAGTTCACACCGTTTGGTGGGCAATAGATGTGTAAAAAATGCTAGCTTCCCCTCTGAGTCTCTTCTCTTCCTTTGCCACATGGCAAACCTCTTCCAGCGTCAGTAAATGATTTTGTTTGTGCTTCTGCTTCTTTACTGAGAACACTCTCTGGGAGGATTCATCAGGAACATGAGTTGCTGTTCCTGACAGTGCAGGAATTCCAGAATAGTAAAAATAGTTACTACTTGCCGTCCGTAGATAACAAAGTGCTTTATAATGGGAATTAACCCAGCTCTGTGCGTAAGGAAACTGGCAAGTAACTTAATCTCTCTGCCTATGTCATGTACCAGGTTGGTGGCAGAGCCTTGGGTCTCCCCTAACTCCCATTTCAGTATCTTACCTGTTGGAGAGAGAGTATGTGGTGCACACAAAGAATAGAGATGGGAGTGGGTGAGAAACACAGGATTCCCCCAATGAATTTAGAATCTCTAATGCGAGTAAATTAATTGCTTTTGTGATTTGAAATAACAAAAATGCTTGACTGGCAGATAAGTCACACTCAGGCATTAAACTGAATGAGAAAGTTGGCATAAATTCTACATGTACCCCTTAAGAAACAAACTTCACATGTAACTTATATATGCCATCTGTCAAAGATTTTGCAGTATAGGGCATATCAGAGCAATTTTATATGCAGAGGAAAAACATCCACATCATTCTTCATCCGAGTGAATCAGTTCTTTTTTAAAAAAAAAGTCTCTATCTGAAGCACCATAATACAGCACTAACACTCGGGCACTAACATTCAGGCTGGTATCTCTGCATTGTTGGTTGAAAGATATTAGAAAAATATAATACTCAGCAATGTTGGAAAAGATTGAATGTGTGAGTGCCACAAGAGAATATTTGTAAGGACATGTTTATATTGTGAGATTAGAATATAGCTGTTGCTATATGTTTGCTAATATCTTTGTAACTACTTTTTTGGGAATTTAGGGAGACAAGATGGGTGAGGCAACTTCTGTTGGTGAAAAAGACAAGCTTTCTAGCTTGCACAGAACTCTTCTTCAGGTCTGGGAAAGCTATTCAGTGTCACAGCTAAATACAGGGTGGAACAGATTGTTTAGCTTAAGGAGGTAACACATATTGCAAGAGATGTTTTAAGGGGACGTAGGCAGTTAACACCTCTGCAGTCATAGGACAAAGGAGGGTTAGTGGGTTATAGATTGTTGTAATGAATCCTAAATCCATTGTCTTTGTGTCCATGATTTGTAGTGTCTAGTAAAGTCATGAATTTAAGCTCCCAGACTCGACTTTCGAAGGCATTGTGCAGGTTTCCATTGAGGATGAGGACTGAGAGGTCAGAAAGAGGGATCACTTTGTGAAAAGTGTTTGCCTGCAGGTGATATGGTTGTTGTTGTCTTTCATCGTTTTTCTGTAAAAGCTCATTTGAGAGTGTAATGGGTGTATTGTATTCCTCCACATAGTTGTTAGTGAGGCATTTAGTGCACTAGATGAAGTATACCACATGTTGTGATAGGCATGTATAGGACCAATGGATCTTGTGAGATGTATTGATTTATCATAGCAGTGGAGAGATGTCTGCAGGTTTTGCATCTGATGTTTTGGCAGGATCTGGTGCCACTTTGATTTGGTGGGTCCTGAATTGTGGGGAGCTTGCTTCTGATGATGATGAGCATAGCAAGATTGGGGGGTTGTTCAAAAGCCAGTGGAGGGGGTACGGGAAAGATTTCTTTCAGGGTGTGGTCCCCATTGAGTATGGGTCGTAATTGTTTAATGATACCCCATATGAGATGCAAAGTGAGGTGGTAGGTGACAACATGGGATGTGTGATCAGAGGGTTTTTTCTGTATTGAAGCATGTTCACTCAGAGTATTTGGGTGTTCTGTTCCAGGATGCGATCTCTATTCTGGTGGAGTGTCCTCCTTTTGGTGAAGGCAGTTTTAAATGTATTATGGTGTATATCTGGAGTTTCTTTTCGAGCATATCCTGTGGTACCTGAGTGCCTGACTATAGATAAGATTTCTTTGTGTGTCTGGAGTTATTGCTGGATTTGTGAAGGTACATGTGGTAATCCGAGGGTTTCTTGTATATAGTTGTCTGTAGGGTTCCATTATTGAAGCTGATTGTGGTGTCCAGGAAGTTGATGCTAGTGTAGCAGTGTTCTAGAGACAATTTAATGGATGAGTGGTGGTTGTTGAAGTTGTAGTGGAAATCTGTTAAGGAGTTTAGGTTGTCTGTCCAGAGGATGAAAATATCATCAACATATCTCAGGTATGACATTGGTTTTGTGGTGCATTTTTGTCCAATAGTTATTCCTAGGGATGTATGAAGAGGCTGGCATACTGGGGAGCCGTTCTAGTGCTGGAGGCTTTTCCCAGGGTTTGGACAAAGTGTTTGCTTGTTGAATGTAAAATTTTGGGTGAGGATGAATTGGATGAGTTTGGCAATGTATTTTGGGTGGATAACTGAGTGTTGTCCATTGTCTTGTTGATATTTAAGGCTGGCAGTGATGCTGTCATTGTGAAGGATGTTGGTATATAGGGAGGTGACCGCCACAGTGGCAAGGCTGTTACTCCGAGGGTGGTTGTTGATGTTGCAGAATGTCTGGAAGAAGTTTGTTGTGTTTTTGAGGAAACTGTCCCCTTGTGTGGGTAATGGTTTGAAGATGGTTTCTAGGAGTCCCAAAATGTTTGAATACATAATTTTTTTATTTTTTTTTAGTATTTTCTACGCATGACTTCTGTCTAGAATGTCTATCAAAGGCTTGGTAACATAGAGAAAAGTGATTCTACTTAATATGGGGGAAAGAGTTGTTCCCAACAAAACACTTTGACAGAAATAGCTTAAGTCCTGTGGTGTGGTTTGGCTGATTATTATTAGCACACCTTCTCTGTTACGCAGTTACCTAAATGACCAGGATGCTATAGCTAGCACTCTGTCAAAAAATTGGACAAAATGTTTATTACCTAGTAGTTTGGCAATAGAATGTTGTGAACTAGCTAGTTGATCAAGTAAGGAAACTATCTTCAACTTAGTCTCCACAAACAGTGGCACATAGCAAACCAGCGTTTTATAAAAACAAATGTAATTTCCTTTTACAGTTAAAAGAAGCAACCATACATGAGTTTGTCACTTTTTTTTCCTCCTTGGATTGGTCTGAGATACTACAATGTTAAGTTCAGTACAAGAATAGGCATATAAAAAGGAATCAAGCTGTCAGGGGCAGTCACAGGCAGGCTGCAACTTAGGCCTTGTCTTCACCACTAAAAAGGTGTGTGTGTTCATGTGTGTTTTTTTTTTTTTTTTTTTAAACTTCATGGTAACCAACACAGATGAGCTGTCCTGAGGTAAAAACACTATGAAGACCTGGCCACTTCAGTTTTACCATGAGGTAAACTTGCTGAGATCAACCTATGGAGGAAATATGGAGCTGTTTACCTTACAATAAAACTGAAGTGTCAGGTCTTTACTGTGTTTTTTACCTCTGGATTGCTCATTCATGTTAGTTACCCTGAGGTAAAAAACACACACCTTTTTTAGCAGTGAAGACAAGACCTTAGTTTAAGTACTATAATATGAAGGTTTGGTGGGCAATGCAGTTGAACTGTGAGTTATATCTATATCACAATGCTGGTAAGAAAGGCCATTGTAAGTCACATAAGCAAAGAGGACAACTAGACACCAGGGCATAATTTTGTCAGTGAAGTCAATCTGTGAAATAAGAGCCAGAAATGTCTTTATTTTAAAATAAGTTAGTTTCTTAAAAACACATAAAACATGTAGCAAGACCATATGTGAAGTACTTAAATCTTCTTGTGCTGGGATTTGTGTGACTATTTCTGTATGTTTACAAACAAAATTATTCTCATATATGAATCTTTGTGCACTTGACTCCTTTCCCTCTTGTTCCTTTTGAGTATGTGCTTAAAGTATCTTGTAATGGGTCTTTGTGGCCAGTCTTAATTTGCACTAGCCATTCACTTAATAAATAACAGTACAGAGCCTTTACTTCTAATTTCACTAGTGTTTATTGGCTGCCAGCCTATTAGGCTACTGGAAAACCGAGACATGAGGCCTCAGGAATTGGTAATAGGAGCTCAGAGCCTCTCAAATTGAGGTCAGTTATTCAATTTGCCTGGGTTGTCAGTAGTGAAAACTAATCACCATCTGATAGCTATTCAGTTGCCAATGTGAAAATGGTTGTAGGCATACATATGTTTTATTTAAACTGTGATAGGAAACAAGACAGGAAGAAGGCTAGGAAATACTTTAGGCAGAAGCTCAGCAATGAAGCAGAGGGCAGGATAATTCTAAACATAATCTTGTGTTTCTTATTAAAGTTCATTGTTAAAAGAAAGTGATTTCCTGTGATTGTTTTTTACCATTGTTGGATGATGATGTGCCAGAACTTAATTCATTTTGAACTAGCATAAAGAAGAAATATAAATGCCAAATTTAACTGTCCACAAGATTTTCAATCTAAGTCCACACAAAATAGCCTGAATGGATGAAGCGCTTCATTAGATTTCAAATCACAGAAAACAATAGCAGATTGTCTAAATGCATACATTTGAGCTACTTTATAATTAAAGCATAAAAGGCCTTTGCTTGAACCTAGGCATTGTGATTTATGTATCAGTAAAGAAGACTACATAGGAAGTCAGCTATAGTTGGGCTTCTAAACAATGATTTTTCAGAAAAGCTTGAGGACCAGGCACAGCAGTAAAAAGGTCTGCAGAAAATGGGAGACTTCCACTGAGTATCTAACTCTCTAGACTGAAAAGGTTAATCGGGGTAATCATTAAAAAAAAAAAAAATTCTGAGACCCTAACACCCTGTACTGTCTCCTTAGTTTGGTACTACTGAAAGAAAAGAAAAAAAAATGCCAAAGCAATCCTTGGCTTGCCTATGTTGAGACTGCCAACAAGGGTGCTATCTGTGATGAGTATTCCTGTCTCTCTAATGCAAACGACTAGATAGTCATTGGATAGTGTAATCAATTCTGGTTGCATCCAAACTGCACAAGATCCAGATCTGAAAAGACCTGCAAAACACAGGGTCTAAGACCATTGTCTGCAATCACCAAGAGGTCTGTGAAGACTTTGGAGTGGGAGACGGCTTGGAAAAAACAAACAGAACACCTGCATTCTGACTGATTCAAGCATTCCATGTTTAATGGGTGATCCACAATTTTATTAATGAAAAAAAGTTGTGTTGGGCTTCTGAAAGTTTGAGAACCACTGTCCAAAAATCCAAAATGTGACTAAAATGAGTTTGAAGCTTTATATCTCTGGTCTTGAAAGTACAAATACACACAACCACATCACAATAGAAAATATTAAACTATCCATGTTAGGGTTCAATCATGCAAAACATTTAATGCTCCCTAGGAGGTGCTGAGTGGCTTCCTGCTTGCATTGTCTTTCAGTAGATTTGAGTTCACTCAGGACCGGACCCTTAAACAGCTGTTTTACTGTTCAAATATGTGATAGTGAACAATAAATGGTAACAAAAATAGAGCTGGAATGGCACACAGACTCCTAAGTGTTTTTGCATAGCTGAAGAATGTTACTGTCAGTCTTTGTTAGTCTCTAAGGTGCCACAAGTACTCCTGCTCTTTTTACAAAAACCAGTGTGACTTTCTAGTGCCTCTTCTTTTTCAGTTTTGGGACCTTTGTGGCTATAGGGGTCACCATCTTCGTGGTGTTCGTAGTCACTGTCATTCTGTGCTTCACCTGTTCATGCTGCTGCTTGTATAAAATGTGTCGGAGGCAACAGCGTGAGTATTTGTTTATATTTTTGTTAACTTTTATCTCTCTTCAATGAAGTTTTTTGTTTTTAGTAAATAGCATCATTGTCAAACTAGCACAACTCCTCCTCTCCCCGCCCCTTCCACACACCATCACACAGAATACCAAAAGTAAGCATTTTGAGACACTTCAAACTCTGATGTAGTTATAGGAATCGCTGAATATTTTTGACATAATTGTCTTTCCCTGTTTTCAAATGTTTTTTCTTTAGTGAGCAAATGTTGGAATAATTGATTCCTTTAAACATTCTTCCCTATGGCAGTCTCTGCAAGAGAGGGGCCATGGTAAATATATCAAGGTCCAAACAGAGCAAAAGTAACTGTGGTTGCAATTACTGAAAGGTCATTAGTGCCAGGAGATTAAACAAACCTTTTGAGAATGAGAACTACTTCCTCTCCATCTCATGCTACGTTAAAACAAGGAATCTTGATGATCTGTCTTTTGGATTATCACTGAGGAACAGATTATCTAAATCATTTCCTGAGCTAGCCATATTATGTCAATTAAAATAGGAAATTTTTGTTAATGGACAAGCTGTGTTGACTATGACTCAAAGCATCCTGTACCACGTTGTAAGGCTTAACTCCTAATTTTCTACTCTAGACATCCCACTAACTTAAACATGAGGGCCGGAGGTACCAGTCTCTGAATATGTTGGAGAAATCTGAACTGGGGTTTCTCCCTGGTGTTTACAAAGACAAATCAAACAGTGATTTCCCTTTTGGGAATAGGAAAGAATGTTCAAAATATTCCATATCTTCATTACTTCTTCTGGATGTCTGCTTGACACATCAGTAGTAAATGCTTCTTACTTTTGTATGTTTATAGCTGTAGTGACCACCACAACTTCCACCACAGTGGTCCATGCACCATATCCCCAGCAACCTGGGATACCACCTGGTTACCCAGGGGCACCCTATCAAGGATATCATCCTGTACCGGTCCAGCCACAACATGGAATGCCAGCAGCACCCTACCCAACACAGTATCCTCCACCTTATCCAACGCAACCTTCAGGACCACCAGCCTACTGTGAGACAGTGGCAGGTAAGGCCATAGCAAGAAGAGCAAAACACAACTGAAGAAGAGAAACTTCATGTTTCTTCTTTCTTCACTAGGCTCACTAGGAAGACAAATGCATTGGTAACAAATCAATGTTAATTCTACACATGAGCACCACCAGTCTGTTTGTCGGGGCACCCTTTCTTAATTAACATGCTTGGCTTTCATAGACTAACACTAATACTTCACTTCACAAAGGTGATCCGTTCTTTGTATTTATCCAAAATGGGATTTTTAGGTAAAATAGATTAAAAATGTACCATTTGATTCCATTCTAAGGGCATGTCTACACAACAAAATTAAGTCCACCTAATTTGCGGCGGCATATAGCTGCTGCAGTAAGTATATCGCTTCTGTGTGTCTATACTTTGCTCCTTGTGTCAGCGGTGCGCTTCCTCACCAGGAGCGCTTGCACAGACTGACCTGTCGGTGTGGGGCATTGAGGGATGGCTTCTGAAAGCCAGCAACCGTCGACGTAAGCAACGCTGTGTCTACACTGACCCCTCATCAACCTAACTACATCGACATTGACTCAGCATTTCTCATGGAGGTGGAGTTAAGTCGGTGTAGTGGGCAAGTTATGTCAGTGGGAGCAAAATTTTAGTGTAGACCAGGGCTATAGCTCCATGTACTATATGCGTCTCTTGCCAGTCATCACTGTTAGGATCACGTACAAATGGAAAATAACAATTTTTCTATGGAAGAAGGTTCACAGATGGCTTACAAAGGCAGCTTCAGCTTGCTTGTAGTTTAGAGGACAGGTGCTCATCTTTCAAAGTGCAATTAGACTGAAAATTCACTATAAAATATCTGTGGACCTTCCAACTAGACGAAAAGACACTTTATGTAAGTATGGATATATTTTCCTATCCTGAATAGCATGGAAAACAAGCCCACTTAGTAGCTCTTTCAAAGTACAATATTTTTAATTCCGGATGCTCAGTAAATAAAATAATTTAAAGAAAAACAGCAGAAACAAAAACATCAGGAAGTGTAGACAAAGGAAAAGAGAACTTGTGCTGGAATTCAGAATTGATTGGGCAGCACTCTACAGAAAAGATGTTTCAGATGATAGAATCAGCAAAAAGTGGATTCCTCTGTACCATTCACGATGAAATCAAGAGAGGAGGCCAGTGCTTAAGCAGAGGGAGCAAGGAGGAGAAGAGAAGTTTTGAGAACTAGAATTAGAATCTAGAGAGGGTCTTGAAAACAAGGAAGGCAGCCTTGAACTGGATTGTAAAATACAAGTCCTTCCAGTGGAGATGAAAGACTGAGATACTATGGTTGTGCTGCTTTGTACATAAGAGGAACTAGGCAGCAACACTGAGCACAAGTTGGGACTTGAGGAAGCTGTAACAAAGGAATTATGATGATCATAGCAAGGGGAGATTACCTGAAAGATCATGTCATGCTCTGTGATCATCATATCTCACAACAGCTATGTTTCCCTGGAACAATTAAACTGTTTATATCAAGGGTGAGTCTGAGTGCTGGAGACAGCTTACTCAGCAACTACCCCATTACTGTGGAAGCTGTTCCTGGAAGACATCAGAATTGCCATGAACCTCAGCACCTTCAGATAAAACAGAATGTCCACGTTGACATAACTTTATATAACACCAGCCAAAAAAGTTCCTGCTGACTGGGGGATGTGGGGGGGGGGAAAACATGTGAGCTTAAATTAATTTGAAAAGTGCTCAGCTAAAACAGTCATAAACTCAAAGGAGATTGGATTAGACTGTAGAGACAAATGAAAGGTCTGATTTGACGCTCATTTTTTTTGTTTTTGTCCAAGAAAAGAACTGGTTTTTGAGATGTCTGGTGAAGGAAGTTGAATACACTTGCTGAAAATGTTATGCAATGAGAAAAATCAATATTTGGGGGGGAAAAATAAATAACGTAAAATGCTGATATTTTTGTCTTGGGTAGAAAGTTGATAGGGTTTTTTATTTTTTAAAAAAAAAAGAATTTTTAAGTAACTCCTAGTTGATGCTATTAACAATGTGAGCATCTCCCCAGGAGGATATTCTGTTTCTCCACCATCTGAGGAATATCTTTCAGTCCTTTATCTTCTCATCCAGTGGCTTATTTTCACTTACCTACATGACATTAACTTTTGCCTGTCTCAGTATGTGCACTGTTGCCCTCTAACCAATGGAGTGTTGGATCTTCTTACTGGTATTTGACAAGCTACTCCCTAATGAGCTGCAGCCTACAGCGGAGGAGGATTTATTATTTAGGTCCCAAAAACGTGCTTGATCCTACAAAGGAAAATGCACATAGCCCGCTGCAAAGAGCTTCCAGGCTCAGTTGTTTAAGTGTGAATATTTCTCAAGTTATCGCTAGTAAATTATTCTCCAACACAACTAAAATGCAACTTAAGCTGAATCTTTGACTTATTCAATAGGAACTAGAGCAAGGGTAGGCAAACTATGGGCCGGATCCAGCCCTTCAGGGCTTTGGATCTGGCCTACGGGATTGCCCCCCATGGTGCTGCAGGCCCCGTGCCGCTCTCAGAAGTGGCCAGCACTACGTCCCTGGGGGCGGGCAGAGGGCTCCATGCGTTGCCCTTGCCTCCAGGCACCGCCCCCTGCAGCTCCCATTGGCCGGGAACAGGGAACCGTGGCCAATGGAAGCTTCGGGGGAGGTACCTGGAGGCATGGCAAGGGCAGTGTTCTGGAGCCCTGTGTCCCCTCTCCCTCCCAGGGGCTGGGCAGGGAATGTGGTTCTGGCCGCTTCCTGGAGCGGCACGGCGTGGGGCCAGGGCAGGCATGTAGGGAGCCTGCCCTGGCCCCAGTGCGCGCCACTGCCACCCCGGAGATGCTTTAGGTAAGCAGCGCAGGGACGGAGCCCAAACCCCTCCTGCACCCCGCCCCCCAACTCCCTGCCCTAAGCCCCCTGCCTGTACCTCGCACCCCTCCTGCACCCCAACTCCCTGTCCAGAGCTCCCTGCCACACCCTGAACCCCAACCCCCTGCCCTGAGCTCCCTCCTGCAGTCTTCACCCCTCCTCTGCCCCAATCCCTTGCCCTGATCCCATTCCTGCACACCGCACCCCTCCTGCACGCCAACCCCCTGCCCCGGCCCTGCATACAATTTCCCCACCCAGATGTGACCCTCGGCCCAAAAAGTTTGCTCACCCCTGAATTAGAGCTATCATTGAAAAGTAAGTATAGAATGAGAACACTAATATGAGATACCTGTGTTGTGTGTTGGTTTTTTGCAGTTGGTGCTGGAGCGCCCTACCCAGTCAATCAACCCCCATACAATCCTGCTTACATGGACCCTCAGAAGCCCACCTATTGAATGGATTTTCTATTATGCCTCTGTGCAAAACTTTTTTGTAAAGTATAACGTGTGCTGTTTAAACCATACAGCTGTAGCACATTTTCGTAAAACGCAGCAGTCCCTCATCCCTCTGTAAAGAGAGAAATCTAAATCAGTAGCTTTTTAAAATACACTGAGCTCAGCAAGAAAAAGAATTATCACTTGAAGTTCACTCCATACCTCAAGCAAATACAACAGGAGAAACTTGCTCAAATTCCAGTGACAAAAGGGTGAAAAGGGAATAGTTCAGATATAAGAAGCATGGTAATGTGTATTGTGCAATAATTTGAAGGGTGGGTTCACAAAGAATGATCAGAAATAAGTTAAACAGTCGTCGTAAGCACCCAAAGCTGTAGCACTCATCTGCGTATTATTAAAATATAAGAACCTAACTGTCAGAAAACTTTAGTAAAATTTGATCTTCCTGTTTTCAAGTTAACATGATGAATTAAGCTACACTTAACTTAGTGATTTTAAAAGGGAAATTTCCTTTGCTGGAATAGAATTGCCTTCAGAAAGGGATAGTGGAACATGTTCTTATAGCTTTTTTTCCACACTGGTTGCATTTATTTTGTGCCCATCAGGCATGCGCTTGATCTATTCCTTTCCAATTTTAAAACTCAAAACATGTCAAGTCATTAGGTGTCTTTTCACTTCCTTTGTTTAATTCTCTGATATCCCTGGCAAAAAACAAACAAACAAACCAACCCTCCATTGGTCAATTAAATAAACATGTCAAAAAGCTGAGAACCTAAGAACGCTGCATGAGAATTTTTGCTTCATTATTGCAAGTTTTGACTACGTTTTGATGATGGAAAAAAATTTCACCTTGATGGAACCAAGCATTGTCCCTGTGATGAAAACACTGCTTCTCAAACTTGCAGAAGAACAGTCTGGCCCAGTGCTAAATCCTGCTCACTTAAGAGAAAGGGAGATGTACCTCATGTGCCTGCCAGCAAGATCAAGCCCGGGACATCTTGAGTGTGGTTTTTTTACACTAAGATAGGAACTTTATAAGGAAGACACCTCTTCCAATAAAATTAAATCTGGACTTAAAAAATACTGGGAAAAAAAAATCTCAACATGCTGTACATCAAAGATCAAATCCTGCTATCCTCCCAATTTCCACGGAGTGTAATGGGAGTTTAGACTAAGTAAAGATGGCAGGATTTGGCCCTAGAGATGCAAAGGAGCTTACTTCAGGGAAAATTGCACATGTACAGGGAGAAAAATTGTCTATCATAAGTGTCTTGTTAAAATGTTGACTTTTATAACCCATCGTGATTGTGACCAGTCACAGCATTACTTTCAATTTTAGAATTTATTTACCCAACCAGTCACAATTTTAGACACACTGCACAATCTGATTTTTTTAAAAAGCCCTCCACAACTCTTCTCTAAAATTGAAATAGGCTTTTATTGTCCAGTGGTGAAGCTAATCAATTAACTGTTACTTCAGTGGAGCTGAACTGATGGAATATTATGACATTACTCTCATTCTGGTTTCATTTGTTTAGAGATGTTTACAAGCTGCTTGTTTTGGGGTCCTGTACTTGTCATAGGTTAAATATAAATATATATCAAGTTTGTTTGTACAGACATGATCTTGTCACTGATAGCGTTGTTTATCTTGCCTCTAACTGCAGAATGGCTGTGACTGAAACTAACTTTCAAAAACAGCTTTGACTATACTTCAACTTAGTATCAGACGGTAGGAATAGAAATTAAAAGGCAGTCTATACCTGGATTTTTCAACCTTCGTTTGAGATGGTCTCCAGGGAATTTCACAAACTTTCAGCAAGTGTCCAGCATTCCAATAGGAGACTCTGTGTCTGCCTTGTTACATAGCACCAAGGGGAGCACTTGTGCTAATAACATTAAATGGGGCCATGAAACAGGCACAACGAGGGAGTTGAGTTATACAGTGCATGGTGCATTTTCTTCCCTGCTTCGCAACCAGAAGATGGGGTAGCACCTCACTGTAAATACTGCACTTTTGGAGCTGTGTGGGAACAGCTGGAGAGGAGCGGGGAGACCAGCTGAGAAGTTTCTGCTGTGGTATGTTCCCCTAGAAATCCTGTATGTCTTATGCCAGAAAACACTTCAGAAAATAATTCCTTTTCTGTAGCTTCTACCAGTGTGAGTGGCTGGACGATTAGGAGTGCAGAGGTGCAGTAGAGGGGACCAAGATCATCACAGAAACCAGATTAGACAGCTGCCAGGGTAGAGGCTGAACAGAAAGGGGCAGCTATTCAGCACAGATGACCTGAGGCCCTCAGAGTTGGGGCTGGGATTTTCCATAGTAGTTTGGTTCTTTGATTACAAAGCTGGGGCCTCTGCATTTTTGACCTTTCTTCTGCTTAAAGTGGTAACTCCAGTGAGGTGTGGTACAATTTTGGACATAACTATTCCTCTTGGGCTTTCCCATTTAAGGGAAGAGCATGGCACAAGGTGAACTTTGTGTGTAGGCATATATCCTGCCTATGTGACTTACAATCCCCTAGCCCCGAGAAAATAGTCCATGTACAGAGGATCCATAGTAGAGATATTGTAAACCAGATACTGTACAATGGACAGTCAGGATAATTTCAGGATGGTGAGAGAGACATGCTATCTGAGGATAGGAGAATATCATGTGATTAGGGGTAGGATAAGAACTGCATGTGTGGTATCCTTTCCTCACTATGTATATGTTAATGGCAGCTGTATGTTAGTAATGAAGAATTGCTTAATGAATTAATTACTCCTGGAGCTGGACAGGGTGAAGGAGGAGGAAATGGGTGCAGATTTATACATTTTCCTGTTTCATAGTGGAAGTACTTAACTCAATTTCTCATTCTTAGTGTATAGTGAATATTAATCATAGCTAAAAGATGGACATTGGACCAAAATCTGTTGTTTCCATGTAACCCAGTGAATTCTGTTTCTATTTAACTCATGTAGTTATGTTAATAGTGGGTGTAATTAAGAGCAGAAAGTCTTATTTTATGCATTGATAACACGTTAGTCAAAAGTAGCTTATATATTGCAAATGTAAAACTGATAGTGTTAAGGGAGAGGGGGAATGGAATTCAAACTTTACATGTTTCAAAAGTTAAGTGTTTTTATAAACTCTGTAAGTGCCTTTATTTCAAAAAGTAGTGAATTAAATACAGTAGAATATTCTGTTGTACTAATATACCATATAATTTAGGGTTTTTTCTCAATTATAACCTTGCTTTGTAAGTAGATTGTAGTTATATGTGAGAAGTATTCAGAAGAACTGGCATAAAGTCTGTACATCTATTTATAATAAATGCAAATGTCTGAAGTATATAGTGTCCATTTTGTTTACATATTACTTTGAAAGCTGTCACATTTAAAAGTGTGCCTGTTTAGCTACGTGTTACTCCAGTGTGTTTGACAGTTCTAACGTTAGTATTTCTAGTCATCTTGTATGGTGAATATATTGCTCATGGTTGCTGCCACTTCAGACTTAAGTCTTTTCAACAAAAATGGGCATGGCAGGGGCAAGACAAACTTCTCTGTGATATATGCCATCATGTGCCAGCAATGCCCCTCTGCCATGTACATTGGTCAAACTGGATAGTCTCTACGCAAAAGAATAAATGGACACAAATCAGATGTCAAGAATTATAACATTCATACACATTGTAAGGAGAGTGATCACTTTAGATAAGCTATTACCAGCAGGAGAATGGGGTGGGAGGAGGTATTGTTTCATGGTCTCTGTGTATATGTCTTCTGCAGTTTCCACAGTATGCATCCGATGAAGTGAGCTGTAGCTCACGAAAGCTTATGCTCAAATAAATTGGTTAGTCTCTAAGGTGCCACAAGTCCTCCTTTTCTTTTTGCGAATACAGACTAACACAGCTGTTACTCTGAAACCATTCATAAACCAGTCAGAGAACACTTCAATCTCTCTGGTCACGCAATTACAGACATGAAGGTTGCTATCTTACAACAAAAAAACTTCAGCGAGAAACTGCTGAATTGGAATTCATTTGCAAATTGGATACTATTAATTTAGACTTAAATAGAGACTGGGAGTGGCTATTTCCCCTTGTTTTTTCCTAGCCCCCCCCGCCCCCCCCAGACATTCTGGTTAAACTTGGATTTATGCTGGAAATGGCCCACCTTGATTATCATACACATTGTAAGGAGAGTGGTCAGTTTGGATGAGCTATTGCCAGCAGGAGAGTGAATTTGTGTGTAGCGGGGGGTGAGAACCTGGATTTGTGCTGGAAATGGCCCACCTTGATTATCATGCACATTGTAAGGAGAGTGGTCACTTTGGATAAGCTATTACCAGCAGGAGAGTGAGTTTGTGTGTGTGCGTTTTGGAGGGGGTGGGGGGTGAGAAAACCTGGATTTGTGCTGGAAATGGCCCACCTTGATTTTCATACACATTGTAAGGAGAGTGGTCACTTTGGATGGGCTATTACCAGCAGGAGAGTGGGGTGGGAAGAGGTACTGTTTCATGGTCTCTGTGTATATAATGTCTTCTGCAGTTTCTACAGTCTGCATCCGATGAAGTGAGCTGTAGCTCACGAAAGCTTATGCTCAAATAAATTGGTTAGTCTCTAAGGTGCCATAAGTACTCCTTTTCTTTCTCTGTTACCTTGGCAATATTGTTCAAACCTAATCTAAAAGGATCATTTGTAAAGCATTATCTGGATTAGGATTAAAGGCGTGATATTAGAATGCATTAGCCAACACATTCCAACACTATGGGAAAGTCTAGTGTAGACAATGGAGTACAGACTTAAACACACATTAAACTGATTGATTAAAGCTGATGCACCCCCGTGCTTCAACTTGACCAATGTAGCATGTGTTAAGAGCGGTGTGCTACGTCTTCCATGTTAAAACATTTGAGCTAACACATTCTAACAACCTTTTACTCTAGTGTAAACAAGGTGTATGAGTAAGCTTTTCTGATTCTGCCTAAAAGAGCATATCTGTCCAAAATGAGGTGGTGATTTTGTAATATGGATACTGTGTACTAGAAATTGAATTTAGACTTCCCACTCATTTCATATAGGTCACTGAGAAGTCTTGAGTTAAACAATTGAAGGGTTCTGTGTCCCTTTATTAGAGTATTGAACTATCAGGCTCCCTATAATCTTCAATTGTAAAAAATTTGCTTTTAGGTTGGCATTTATTTACCTTGGAATAATCAAGAGTATTACATGGATCTCATTCCACCTGGATTGTAGCAATGTTTCGTATATAATTTGATGATTAGTGTACAGGTGAAGTGTAGAAACTTTATTTCACACTGTCCTCAACTAAATTGCTCTTGACATATTAGACAGTCAGCAGATACATACAGTCCAATCCCAAAATTAATCAGACTGCAGGTAGCTAGTGTCATTCTTGTTTTGTAAACTGTTTAGGCTGGAAACTGTATCTGGGTCTACTGAGATTGTAATAAATCAATAAATTTAACCAGTTTTCTGTCAGCCACTTACCTACCAAGTCATATCTGATGCTTTTCTTCATAACTTCTTCCCTTCATCTATTTTTTCCATGATTTTACAGTAGTTTTTCTTTTGCTACATGACCAAAATTTGAAACGAACAGGATCTGCTCAGATGGCCTCCAGGCCTGGAACTAGGAAGGAGGACCTGGTCCTTGGTTTATAAATCCTCACTGTCTTCCCTGGCAGCAGCTCATTGTTTCAAAGAACCTTGACCTTTTAAAATGGATAAGCAGAATATTGTATAAAGGAGGAACACCTTGCTTCCAAATACAATTAGTTAGCCTCAAATATTGAAAGAAAAAGGTAAGGCATATTGCATCTTTCACCATGGTGAAAGAGAAAGGTGAGGCTCTCATAATTTTAAGCAACTGTTCCTTATGTTACACTCTGCATTTATTTTCCCATGAAAGAAGTTGGCACAAATCTCAAAATCCATGGACGGGGAGGATGGGACACTGAGGTGAAGAATCAAAGTTATGCCAAACAAGCAATTCTCTCCTAGTTTCCCCAATGTGGAAACTTAGTATGTAAAATAACTTGTCAGTTTAAATTAGGCTGTGAACTAGAGTCTGTTCTTCTCAAATCACGTCTGTTCAGTAGGGATATACCCTACTCACAAAGTCTTACGGTTTTAAACAGTTTGAGTTCCTTGGGAAAAAGACACCAAAATTAAGCACACTGGAAACCAGCTAATACAGATAACAGGAGTAAAGGTCTGTGACACTGCCCCCATATTATATGATATGAGAATTATGATGCATCTGGTACAAGATGCATCTTGTGAGGTGTCACTGAAAAAATTGATTGATTACCCTATTTGTGTGCATGTATCATTTTTGTATCTGAAGTTATGAATATTGACTATATCTGTATTTCCAATGTAGTTACATGTGGGTAACACCCACTAGACAAGATGCTTCCACTCTAAACAGCTGGTTGTGAAGGGTCTATTCAAGGTAATGGGCCATTAGGGGAAACAATAGGCATTAGGAGAAGCTTGTCCCCCACCTGGTGAGCCTTCCTGAGAAGGCTCCAGACAGCCAGAGAGTAATGGTTGCTGTGATTCAGCAAGTGCATGTGACCAGACCACATGACACTGAACTCCATTTTGATACCTCTACTTTTCTACAAGCTGAACTAGGAATGGAGTTTGGAACAAAGAGTTCCCGCCCTATGGAAAAGCTATATAAGGTGGATTGTGACATCATCTCTAGGACTCACTCTCCCTGCAAGAGAACTCCTGGAAACACCTGAGGAACAACAACTGAACTGGGGAAGTGCTGGTTCTCAGATAAAGGGATTTCTAACCTGTGTACGGAAACTTGGTGGACTGCTTGTATCATCAGTCAGGGTGAGAAATTGCTAATTCAGATCCTAGCCATCTAGTACGCTAGATTTAGTTTGCATTTTTGCTTAGTTGCTAGGTAATCTGCTTTGATCTTGTTACCGGCACCCAGTGCCGAGAGGCTGAACAACGGCTTGAGTGGTTCGTTACCCGGTGTGCTACACCCAATAATCACAACGGGGTGGAGAAGCAGAAAAGTTTATTTGAAGCTTCAAATAGGTACAGGGAGATTTGAATTTCAAATCCTGTACACAGAGCAGGAAATTACACAGGCTTTTATACATCCTTTTTTTCAGCATACTTATCCAATAGCAACCTGCCCCAAGTATCCATATAGCCAGCCAATCCAGTTCCCAGCTAGTTCCCTGTATCATTTATTAAACTATACATAAAGCTGCTTTATTCAGCATTGTTCTTTCATATCTGCCCTGTGTGGCCTTGCTTAGTTTCAGGCAGTCTGACTCTGCAACATATTGTTGCAGATTCTCAGCATAACTGCTGTGTGTGTCTCCAGGTGGGGGGGGCCAAGGACACTCAGGCCTAGTACGCAGAGCTGCTGTGAGTGCCTCCAGGCGGGGGGGGGGGGGCAAGGACACCTGGGCCTAGTGCGAGGGGGCTTCATCGACACTCGTGGTCTTCCATCCCCTCGAGTTACCTAGTGGCCATGCCCCAGTGTCCCCAACAACTCCCCCCTTTGAGAACACTCAACAACCTTGGCTCTGAGTTTTTTTACTTGGGCTACTTATTTTTTTACAATAGGACTTTGCATAAGCACTTTGTGATAGCCCTGAAGAGAATGACTTATTAACTTTTGCAAAAGGGCCCTAACACATGATACTGCACAGCATAATACAAGCAATACAGGAAAGAGAAGTTTTAATAGCAGGCTAAATAAACCACCAAGCCAAGACGACAAACCCCAGCCTGAAAACAAGGTTTGCAACTAATCGTTCTCTGGGGCAGTATAGGCAACCTGTGCTCTGGCTCGGGCATGAGCCTTAGCCTGTACCACCTTTTTATAGATTTTATAACTGCTATTATTTACATATACACAACATTGGGGTCCGATGAGGGCACAAACCCCTCCTTGGGATGCCAAGAGATAGTCCAAAGCCAGTCTGTTTTGGAGGGAAAACGTTCTGAGCTGCTGTATCTTTTTATTTAATGTTTTTACTGCTGACCCTAAATTACTAACCGAGTCCTCTAACTCTAAGGCCACCTTCTCAAGTACCATTTGCAGCCTTATAGTATAGTGGCCTATGCATGCCATGGCTGGCCCAGTAAACAGTGGCACTATTCCCAGTACAGAGCACGCTACAAGCTTTTTGGTTGTGAGGGGTTTCTTCATATTGCCCTTCAATGCCATAGTCAGTCACTGCAGGGTCTTTTTTCGTGACTCAACAGAGGTGTTTTGGGCATTTCTAATTTTTCCTTTGGGCAGTGTGGCAGTTATTGACAGATGAGGAACTCCATGAGCTATATAACAGCTACCTGTCCAGTTGGCTGACAGCACCTTGTAAGCCTTTCAGCCACATACAAAATAGTGACCCTGTATGGCCCAGTAAGGACTGTTTCTTAAGGGGATTTCTGGGATATTTAAGGCTGCTTTGGCTGCTTTTTTAAATAATTTATATGCCCCTAAGGGGGCATTTTATTTTTTTGATTAAATATGAGTGGGGGCGTTTTTAATTGTGCCGTTCAAATTACACTTGCCATAGGGACCATTACAAACCAACCATTGGCTTGCTACATTGGAGATATTAACTGGACGGCAAGTTACATTTCCAAACCTTTTTTTTTTGTGGTAAGAGTAATTTGTAAGAGTTTTTCTAAAAGGGGAGGAATCATTACACCCATACTGTTGGCCTCCCCTTTTGGTCTTTATTTAATACCCATTAACCCACTGTGTAATAACACAAGAGCTTTTTTCCACAGGATGCCCATAGTGATTAGATTAGTTTAGTTTCAGGTAAAACATAACACTTCCTCAGTGAGTACTGCAACTGAATACTCCTGGTCCTGATAGGTGGCTTGCTGTAAAGAGGTCTTATTCCAGAATGGCGAGTCCGTTCTTTCCTGCTCTTTGGTGGTGGCTAATTCTGCTCGGGTCAAGGGCAGCATGTCAACAGGCATTCCCATTTTGGGGGGACAGTGGAGTTGGAGCACATACACAGCAATCAGTATGGTTTAAATTAGCAACATGGTGCGCAAGCAAAACAAAGGAGTTATGCTCCCGCTATGCACAGTTTGGAAATACCAATACAGAGAACAACAACGTTACCCAATTAATTATCACCAGAGTTTTTCCAGCCCAGGGTCTCCAGTACCTGGGTGGGCCCATTTTAGCATTAAGGTGCCTGCTATTTGTGTCTTTTAAACAGTAGCTTTAGCCCGAGATCATCACTAGATGAGGAGTCAGCAGGTTGGATGGTCCACTGTTCTGCTGACGAGGGGGTGGGTACTGTCTTCAGACGAGAGTAATGGATCCAGTTCTTGTGTCCCTCGATTTTTGCCGCTGTATGGGAGATCAGCAGGACGGTATAGGGTCCTTTCCACTTTTCCTGGAGAGGCTCGTCTTTCCAGGTGCAAACAAGCACAGAGTCACCAGGCTGTAAGGAGTGGACGGGAGAGTCCAAGGGGAGAGGCTGGGAATCCTTGGTATACCTGTGAAGAGACAAGAGAACAGCAGACAGGCAACACATATACTGTGACAAAAAAACATTACCCAACTCCCATTCCCCTGACAGAACCGGGGTGCCATTCATAGGCCATGCCCTTCCAAACATCATTTCAAAGGGACTGAGCCCTAATCTACCCTTTGGGAGAACGCGGATACGGAGTAGGAAGAGGGGCAAAGCATCAGGCCATCACAGTGAGGCTTTTTGGCACACTTTTGAGAGATGCTGTTTAAGGGTCTGATTGGTACGCTCCACTACACCACTGGCTTGCGGTCTCCAGGGCGTATGGAGTTTCTAGGGGATCTGTAAGGCATGTGAGATGCTTTGAATGATTTTTGATGTGAAGTGTGTCCCGTTGTCAAATTCCATCCACAGGGGGAGTCCAAAGCGAGGACTGATCTCCTTAACAAACTTGAAGGCCACTGTTCTGGCAGTGCAGTTACGGCATGGGAAGGCTTCTGGCCATCCGCTGAACCGACCCACTATAACAAGGAGATATTTGAACCCTTGGGTCCGGGGAAACTCAGTAAAGTCTATTTGCCACACTTGTCTAGGGCCCGGAGTGGGTTCTAGGGCAGCTGGTGGCACAGGATGTCCCGGTCAGGGGTTATTCTTTTGGCAGACTAAGCAGTCCGCTTGTACCTGGGCAGCCAGGGGTCGGAGTCCGGAAGTGATAAAATATTTTCCCATTAGTTGGATAAGTGCTTCCCTGCCAGCATGAGTGGTTTGATGTAGTTTCTGCAGCACTGGCCGGATTAGGCCCTTTGGTAAGAGGACCTTCCCTTCTGGGGAATGGAGCCATCCCTCCTTTACCCGGAGACTGAGTTTGTCAGTTAGCTGTCTCTCCTCCCCAGAGTACTGAGGGGTTGGAAGCTCCCCTACTGATGGGATAAGGGCATGCATATGGGCGTTCTCAGTCTGAGGGGATGGCAGGGTGGCAGCATGCTTAGCCTCTCTATCTGCCCGGGCGTTACCTCTGGCCACATCTTGATCCTCCCTTTGATGGGCTTTACAGTGTACCACCGCCACTTCCGAGGGGAGTTGTACAGCTTTTAGGAGCCGGAGGATTTGGGGCCCATACTTGACTGGGGAGCCTTGGGCTGTCAGCGTTCCCCTTTGCTTCCATGGGCCAGCATGAGCATGCAGCACACCAAAAGCATACTTTGAATTAGTAAAAATGTTGACCCGCTTTCCTTTTGACAGTTCAAGTGCACGGGTCAGGGCGATTAGTTCGGCAAGCTGGGCAGAGGTCCCAGCAGGCAAACCTTCAGTTTCCACAGTGTCATGGAGCGTCACAACAGCATAACCCGCCCTCCTTTGCCCATCTATTACAGTACTGCTACCATCAGTGTACCACTCATAATCTGCATTTGGGAGAGGTACATCCTTTAAATCCGGACGGCTGGAGTACTGGGCATGTATGATTTTTAAACAGTCATGTTTCTGTTCCTTTGTTTTTGACAAGAGAGTGGCTGGGTTAAGGGAGGGGCAAGGCTGTAAGGTGACTTTAGAGTTCTCTAACAGCTTAGCCTGGTACCGGGCAATCCGAGCCTGGGTGAACCAAAGCCCTCCCTTTGCATCCAATAAGGCTCGGACCATATGGGGAGTATAGATTTCCATAACCCCTCCCAATGTTAGCTTCTCCGCTTACTCAAGCACTAGGGCAGTAGCTGTGACCACCCGTAAACATGCCAGCCAACCCTTTGCAACCTGATCCAATTGCTTAGAAAAATAAGCCACGGGATGTCTCCATGCTCCTAACTGCTGTGTGAGCACTCCTAGGGCCACCCCCCTTCGTTCATGTACATACAACTGAAAACGGCTTAGAGAGATCCGGCAGGTCCAGAGCTGGGGCTTCCATCAGTTTTCTTTTCAGGATTTTAAATGCCCTGTCAGCCTCTAGGGTCCAATAGAAGGGGTCATGATCTGCTCCTTTTACAGTAGTACAGGGGTTTAGGCCACAGTCCAAACTCTGGGATCCTGCAAAAGCTTGCCATACCCCGAAATGCCCTGAGCCGCTTACAATTATTTGGAGAGGAACTTGACAGACAGCTTCCTTTCTTTTTTTTTTTTTTTTGCTTGAATGCTGACGCTTCCCTTGCCTTAGCTGTAACCTGATCCCTCTCCACCTCAGACAACAGGGTTTTCAGGAGGATATTACAGTCGTCTCAATCCAGCTTGTGACTACTGAGGCACCCCTTAAAGACTGAAATAAACCTGCTTGGGTTCGTTGAGAATTCCCCAGCCTGTGTTTTAAAAGCTGCTAAGTCTATTGGATTGAATGGCACACTAAACTTGCATAGTGGTAGCCTGACGTCCATTTGCCCCGGGCAAGCCATAATAGTCTCGGTAAGCAAAGGATAGAGTACCACCAAAGGGGCAATCTCTGTAACCTGAGGCATCCTACCCTTATAAGGTGGAGGTGTGGGGGCTGAAGGGGACACCCGCTCTGCCATTACAGTGGGGGTGGGGGTCTGGGGACTAACATTAGCTACTACCGAATCAGTTGGAGTCAAATTACAACTTTGCAGAATTACAGCTTTGTTCTATTTTTTAAAGCCATAAACGCTTGTGCGTACAAATATTTATTCCATTTATTTATTTATTTGACAAAACAAAACTAATTGGAGGATCGTGTTGCAATTAATTGACCTTCCTGGTGGCCACCACTCCTGGTCCTCTAGTTGATATTGAGGCCAGTTAACTGTACAGAATTGTTTTAATTGGCTCTTAGTCATTGGATTCGCACCAAATACCTTCTAGTTTGCTAGAATGCACTCTAGGGGCGTACACCGTGCCCTAACCCCTGAGCTCTGTCCCTGTCCCATACCTACAGGGTAACTCTGGGCGTCCCTAGGTTCCAACAGAGCATACAATCCGGATTTTAAAAGGTTCCTACCTTATTCAAGGGACCGGTTCTTCACCGTGGCCTGCAGCTGCTCCTCCCCCATGTCTAAAGGGACCGGTTGTTCACCGCCGTCCACAACTGCTTCTCCACTATATGAGTGCGTTGCACCGTTGTGCCCTCCGGGTCGATCAAATCGCGTCTCCTCAGAGGCCCCCGATGAACTCACCAGTGCGCGCTGGGCGTCGGTACTCGCCGCAATCCTCGACCTCCAGGAAGGGTCCGGGCAAGGCTAAATTGCAGCCTCGTCGCCCACCCAGGGACGCCAAAAGCTGTTGCCGGCACCCAGTGCCGAGAGGCTGAACAACGGCTTGAGTGGTTCGTTACCCGGTGTGCTATACCCAATAATCACAATGGAGTGGAGAAGCAGAAAAGTTTATTTGAAGCTTCAAATAGGTACAGGGAGATTTGAATTTCAAATCCTGTACACAGAGCAGGAAATTACACAGGCTTTTATACATCCTTTTTTTCAGCATACTTATCCAATAGCAAGCTGCCCCAAGTATCCATATAGCCAGCCAATCCAGTTCCCAGCTAGTTCCCTGTATCATTTATTAAACTATACATAAAGCTGCTTTATTCAGCATTGTTCTTTCATATCTGCCCTGTGTGGCCTTGCTTAGTTTCAGGCAGTCTGACTCTGCAACATATTGTTGCAGATTCTCAGCATAACTGCTGTGTGTGCCTCCAGGCGGGGGTGGGGGGGGCCAAGGACACTTGGGCCTAGTACGCAGAGCTGCTGCGAGTGCCTCCAGGCGGGAGGGGGGGGCCAAGGACACCTGGGCCTAGTGCGAGGGGCTTCATCGACACTCGTGGTCTTCCATCCCCTCAAGTTACCTAGTGGCCATGCCCCAGTGTCCCCAACAATCTGCTGGCTATCACTTAAAATCTCTCTTTGTCGTTAATAAACTTATTTTAAGCTTTATCTAAACTAGTGTGCCTTTAAGTGAAGTGTCTGGGGAGGATCTCAGCTCTGTGAGCAACGGTTGCTGCATACCTTTCCCACGTTTAGAGGAAGGCAAACTTTATTAATGAGTTCTACCTTGTACAAATCCCTGTGCAGCATAAGATTATATAATTCTGGGTTTATACTCTAGCAGGGGGTACAAGTTTGGGGAGCTAGGAAATTGGCTGTCTGTCTTTGAGTGGCTTAGAGTAAAGCACCCAGGTAACTCAATTGGGTGTGTGGTGCTAACTGCCAGCCTCACCAGGCCCTCTTATCTCCAGCAAAGCAGTGTGAGCAGAGTGGTTAGAGGGGTACAGCAGTTCCTAGGGCTCCCAGACTGCACCCGGGAGGTGACAACCCCTCATACCACTGTAGGAGGGCAAGAGTCTGCAAAACACAGAATAGGTTTCTCTGCCTGGCTCCCACCAATCTACTGGACAGGAGCCTGCACAGTTGGTGTAAGATCCCCTGAAGGATACCCTCCCATATCTTAATTTTAGTACCTGTATGTTTGGTCAAAGGTTACCAGTTGGGTGTAAAATAATTTCAGGAACTAAATAGTTGAACTTTGGTGTAAGGCACAAAACTCCTCCCTCTGCAGCACTGCTAGGGCTCAGGCATGCTGCTTCACAGAGCCTGGCACGCTGAGAAGCTTGGCTGTACTCATGAGTGGAGGAGCTGAAACGGGGCCAATCCAGCAAGTGCTTCCCTGCAGAAGATGTTTCAAATCTGTCCGTGGGGGACTGGAACATGTTTTACTTCCTTGCTGAAAGTGAAAGCTCTAGAGCCCTTTGGCAAGCTTGCCAGCTCCAGCCCATGCCCCGCCATGGAGAAGAGAAGGTGCTACGGGTAACAGGGGAACAATTGAGAAAGAAGCAATTGCAGGGCAGTAACCGTCTCCGCTGCACATGGAGGAATAAGGGAGTACTAGTATCCAACCACTAGCACTAGTGTAAATACTAGCTTTTTATATCATTACCCCACCAAAAGAGGGCAGTGATGAAGGCCTTTATTTAAAATGGAAATTCTGCCCTTACTCTCAGTGAGCCCACCCACCACATTAGTGCTAGAATTAGACCATGCCCCCTGACTCTACCAATGCTTTCATTGCCTGTTTTTGAATGACAGGGCATAAGCACGACAACAGAAATACTACTAAAAGGGTCTCACAGCTGACAGGTTTCAGCAGGACAAGTGCATTGCACTCAGCAGGTGCTTCTTGCCTTCCTCCATTACTCCCCCCCCCTCCCCGCCACCACATACACACACTGCTCCTCCTTTCTACCACAGAGGTCTGTGAACTTGCCCACCTCCCGCCCCCTTACCTCCACCCCTAGGCCCCTGATTCCCTCCTCACTACAGGGGTCTGCAACTGCCATTGCTAAGTTAACATAATTCCAACCATAAGCCTAGCTCCCCCAACACCGCTTCCTCAGTTCTTTACTCTGCCTCCCGTTTCCTTCCCCCACTTCCACTCTTCTTTCCACTCCTTCTGGGTATCCATTTCGCCTCACGGTGCTTTCCCGCTTTTCCACCAGCCATGATATAAAGGCCACCTTCTGTCTGTTAGAGACCAGCCTAGGAACACACTCCCTACCCCACCTCCAGCAAGTTAAATGGCTGGCTGTAATGTACATAGGAAGCAAAGATATTCTTATACCTTTAGCACTTTCCCCAGGCAGGTAAAGGGACCTGGTTTTCCACATAGAGCAGGCTTTCCCCATTTTAATCTGCACAAAAATCTACAGCGTTATGTCTGTTGCTACCTAGAATATTCCCTGAATTTTTGGAATTGAGAAGATGCAGCATTACCAACTTAACACATTACAAACAGAGACATGCCATAGAGTTGTGTTTGACCTTACTTTGTTAGATACACACCTCCACTGATTTAGCTTTGAATACCTTTTCAGTTCTGTGCATTTTAAAAGGATTGGTAATTTAACTGTAATTCTTCAGGGGGAAGAGATGCATTTATTTCATTTTCTAAGCTCCAGGTCTGTAGAATCTCTTATTTAAACTTCTGAAAAACATCTGTAAAACCACCTTATTCCATACAGTTTAAATTAAATCTATTCTAGCTCTAGGAAGATAAACAGAATATAAACCATATCAGAAATCTCATCTTTAAAGCATGTATGGCACAGGTGATGCTACCACAACAGTATAAACCTTTTTCCCCCCTCTCAGTAAAGATGCAGTGGATTTGTACTGATTATAGCCATTCAATGGCTTCAGCACGTATAAAATGTTAAACAAAGTTCCATTGCTCCACTAAGTGTTGCTCCATCATAGGATGAAGACCTAACACACACTTACTGCGGCAGATAGTATCAAATGTTGCAAAAGCAGCAATGCACACACGATGAATCCATTGGAGAAAGTAGGATTTTTCCCAAATCTACTGCCTCATCTTTGCACCCTCAAACAAGATGACATACTGCTGCTGCTGTTTTTTTTTTTTTTTAAACGTTTGAAATTCACTGGTTTCACCTTGCCATGTCTGTGTTCGTAGATTTTGCCCGCTATGAAATTCAGAAACATAGATGACTATTAGTCATAGGTGCAGGGGCACAGTAGGTTTTAATACCCTTTTTTCAAGGCAAAAGTTGTCAACTATGTAAATGCAATACATATATTTTAAAATCAGAGTACTAAAGTCACTACCGTTATAAGAATGAGCAAATTCTTGAAGTCTGTCAAACACAAAATGCAGTCATTTAGACAAAACACTGAATAAAAATAGCATATGAAAAAAACCACACTTTAAAAAAAAAAAAAAAAAAAGTCTTGCGTGGTAAAGTTACAATGATCTTGAGACTCCGTACATTCAACACCATAAAGACTTAATTACAGTTAATTGGAAAGTGTGACAGTTTGAAGTTTTCACTTCATTCACAGCATGTTTGTGCCAAGTTTAGTTCCATGTCACTTATAAGTTAAGTATTTTCACACTGCAAAAATACGTAATAAAACAAGATTTAAGTTTAATTCTCTTCTTAGTATCAAAAAGATTTTTGATATCAAAATACATTATGCTAAATTTAGCTGGCAATTAAGTAAAATAGTCAAAAAAAACTTCAAACTTATATTTGAGTCATGCTACACTTAAGTGACAGTAATTAATCTTTAGCACACCATTAATTTAAAAGTTTACCACACACAGATTATATTTCACACATGTATATTGGTAACAAAGCTAAGTAACAAGAATTCAGATGAGGGTGGATTATTGCTGAATTACTAGCTGCAGTCCATTTCTTGATCATCTACTTCTGGCTCAGGAGGATACAACTCATCCAAAGCCAGCTCTGAAACAGAATATTATTTTACAAATGAATGTCAGAACTTAATTTTAAACATCAAATTCCTCAGTTAATGTATTTAAACATAAACACATTAATTTTGGTTAAGAACACAAATGAGCATTATGTATTAAAGGAAACAATAATACTCCGCTCCAGAAGTCCCCTCCCCCCACTCCAGCCCCCCACCAAGAACACCTTTTAAAAGACTGCTATCCTGACAGAGTTCAGAATGATTGATCCAGTGAAGTATTCTGTTAACGTGTGTGTTTGTGTTCGATGAACTTTCACTTACAAAAACATTTTGAAACCCAACCTGAGGCAAGAACTGCTTCAAAAAGCCCCTTAAATTTAGCTGTTTCCAAATATTAGCTACCTGTTGAAAATACTACCTATTTATAGTATGTACAGTATTTTAGGGTTAATTTTCATAGTTTACAAAATAAAACAGTTATACCTTCAAAAAGCCACTACCCTGGCAGCAGAGAAACAACATTGTGTTACATGGAAATGTAGAAAGAACTTCAACATTTCCACTATGTAAGCTCGTGAAAACGAACACTTCTCATTTGGTAAGAATGGATATTAAGGAGCAGGAATATGCAGACAACTGTTCAGCAATGGCAGAGGAGATGATATTGGCTTCAAGAAAGCCTGCATGCTCTGCGGTCCTAAGTGCAAGAAAGCAATCCTGAAGAGAAGAGAGTGAAATTGATGAAGCAGGCACTGAGATCCAGCAGCAGATAATTTCAATATTGTGGCATAACTACTAGTTCAGTGGATTTCTAGATCCTAACATGGGAGGCAACTGATGTCAGCATCAGTTACAAGATGTACATTCAAAATTTAAGTAGAATTCATTATTTGGTGTCTGGTGAGGGACAGATTCATTAAGAACTACATCTATCTTTGAACACAGAGGTTTATGTAAGGCCAGTAAAACATGCTGGAGTCATAGGCAGCATTCTGCAAGAAGGCAAATAATTGGATCTTCTTACTAAACCCTACCCCAAATTCAAGCAGCAATAAAAACCATGAAAAGTTGCTCCTGAGAATGGTAAAATAGTAAGAATGGGTTTTGTGCATTTGATTTTAAAAAAACAAACAAAAAAAACCAACCACCTTTAGTTTCAGCCAGGACCTTACCTTCAGAGGCCTTCAAATTTGGAGTTTTTTTGAGGATGGCTCTGACACCAGGCATGGCTTCATCATATTGATGGAGAACTTCCAGGCAATGTTCATGAAACAGTTTATCTTTTTGAGATAGACTATGTAAGAGCAAAACAGTGTCCCGTAAAAACTGAATAATTCGTTCTCTATACGCACTCACGTTGCTCTCAGATCTTCTAACCTTCACCCATTGTCTATGCAACATTATAATAAGCGCCTTGACTACCTGCAGAAGAAAGAGTCATATAGGAGATTGTTTTCTAATAGGTAATTTTGTTTTTCTGTTATTTTGTTATGACTTTTACTGGAGTCAGTCATAGCAAGTGTCCAAGTTTCAGGGCATAGTCTAGCAGAGAAATTCAAGCTTCATATTAGAAGGCATCTTTTAAACACTCCTAAATCACAATGTATATTGTTACTATAACAATGTTAAGTGGAACGTGTCTTCTTTAGTATGTTTAATTAAACAGCTCTAGTTACATACCTCGAGGCTGCACTGGCAATCTGTACCAAGTAGTAAAATTGATGGACTGGAGCAGCACACACACTTAGTCAGGAATCTAACAGTCTAATATAAAAACATGCAGATTGCATTACACTGAGAACTAGGATTCTGGAGATTAAGCAAACATGATTATGCTGCAAATAAAGTGGAAATGGCATTTCATTTCTAGTTTCAAGGATTCCTGAGTTTTTTATAACTAACATTGTGTAGATGTTTTGTACAAATCTAACATAACAGTTTTCCAATGCTACTTTACATTTTGATCCTCCTTCTGACTAGCAAGCAAAATCTCTCCAATACTGGAGATAAAGGGTGCCAGTGTTTGTAGGTAGTGGTAAAATAGAATATATTCAATCTTCACAGTGCACAAAACCCAAACCCCAGCTTCCTTGAAAATTAATGTTAAAGTTACATTGACAGCAGCACAATCAAAAAATAAGTAAGGTCATGCTGAAGTTTAAGAACAGACTCAAAGTTGACTGTTTTAGCTCAAATAAATGCCAAGAATTTACAATGCTAAAGGAACAAAGGACAGTAGCCTACATAGCAAGCCATTACTGTATGTCAGTACAGAAGTGCTACAGCAACAAATCGGAGACCAGCTTTTCCATATTAGTACTTCTATTATTATGAACAAGTTTGTTTTTCACTTTTCTGTATGGAGAACTGTTTGTCTGGAACAGACTGGTTCTATTATATATAATCACATAATAAAACTTTCCTACTCATACTAATAGTCCACAAGAACATGGCTGAGAACAGCTGTAAAAATAGTTACAGCTTAATTAAAAATTTCAAATAGCTCTTCCTGAAAACAGAAGTTTCATTTCTTAATACCAGAGCAGATAACTTCAATGTCACAACCAAATCAGCTACAAGGCTGACTCTTGGGCAGTACGGGACACTTTCTCCATTATCAGGAAACAACAAGCAAGCACATGTGAAAAGAAAGTCTTTGTTTACCTCTTGTTCCAGCTGAAGCCAAAGCATTTCAGATGCGGATTTATCTGGTCTTGAAGTAATATACATGTACAGTGCAAGAAGAAGACAGGTTTCTGAAATTATATTTAAACAAATTTAATTAATTCTTCTATTAAGTAGTTTGTTTGTTGATACAAATATCTTTTCTCCTGGTGAGGGAGGATAGCCCAGTGGTTTGGTGCTCATGGGTACTTGTGGGCTGGGATTCATGAGACTTGGGTTCAATTCCTGTGCAACCCTGGACAAATCACTCACTCTCTCTGTGCCTCTGATCATCATCTGTAAAATGGGTTGGGGATAATACTTCCCTACCTCATGTGGGTGCTGCAAGGATAAAGATTGCGAGGCATTCTGACACTATGGTGAAGGGACCATAAATACCTAGATAAATTAAAATGTTGGAATAGGTCCTGGAACTTGGAGCTACGCAAAGGACACTGCTAGCAGTTCATTCTTCATTATGGAAGGTAAGGAGTTGGCCTCTCTCCATCCTTTTATACCCAAGCATAGAGCAAGGAAAATTAAGGCGCAGGCATGGGCCAAAGGTTCCCATCTCTGGCACATGTACATCAAGAGTGGAATTCATACAGGACAGAAAAATCTCTAAGAATCACAGTTGCTGTAAAGATAAGTAAGTTCTTCAGGGCTTCTTCATAGTTTGCCGAGGATGAGTTACATAGGCATTTATCTATCAGGACAGATAAAGGAGGGTATAGTGACTGGGATAAGAGTTTGACAGGTTTTGTTGTTTTTTTTTTAGTACCCCCCCCATAATATAAAACTTCTCATGATGTGTTAACCATTTGCTATCTTAGCTTAACCTATACTTGAAAGATTTGTTTATATATAATAGGAATAGTTAAAATATAAATAAATTATTTGTATTACACAGTTTGCAAACAACATTTCTTTATAAAAATCAAATTTGTTTTAAAATCGTATTCTGCCTTATTCTTTTTAATGTACAGAGAAACTGAAAAAAATATTAGAAGAACAAACAAAACTTCAGAGGAGGGGGAAGAGAAGACAAGGAAAGGAAGTAGGCAGAAAAGAGGTGGAGACGAGGGGGGCACACATTTAATAGGATCACTCAGATAATTCCAGGAAAGCATCCCATATCTGACAATTTTGGGGATGGAGGGGTATTTTTGTTGTGGTATTTCCATCATAGTCAAACTTATGATGTCTTTACGCCAATCTTCAATTGTTGGTTGCTTTTTGGATTTCCATTTTTGTAGCACTAGTCTTTTAAGAATTATTAATGCTCTGCTGAATCAAGTTTTTCATATTTATTCAGCTGCCAATTAATACCCATTAGGTTTAAAATTACATGTTTTGCTTGTAACAATTTTGACAGGAAAAACTTATCTCTAATTAAAATTCTGCCCAAAACATATAAGTGTAGGAACGTTGCCAGAGCATATGAGTTAAATTAACACCTGATGAATCACAGTATCAACAATTGTCTAACTTAATATCACCCACTTAGAACAATCCAATAGGGATCCACTGCATCTTCCATGATTTTCTGATAGATTAATCTTAACTGGAGGTCTAAGAAGCAGTTCAGAGCATTGGTTAAGCCTGCTTCCATTGGTTAGCAGAGAATAACTGGCCTAGTTCCACCCTCCCCCACAACCCCTCCTTTTTTTTAAAAAAAAAAGGGAATTGTGTTTAATTTTTCTGGGTAATATTTGAAGAAATGAAAGCAGTTTGGGTGGGCCTTGGGCAGTGCATGCACTGGGGTCAACCTGAAGAAAGATGGCGTGTTTAATCTGGATATATTGTCACTCCGTTTCTAGATTGAACCTTTCTTTTAATATTATAAAAGGCAGGAAGGTATCATTTTACCAATAAATTGGCTGTTGGTCAATCTCCCTTTTCTAAGATGTGGGGTTTTAAGAGCCAGCTTCATTTTGAGTCAAACCAAGGATGTTCATTATTTGTCTGTTGCCTTTTTAGCTAATCCATTACAAATTGCTCACCAAGCCAGCAGTTCCATTAATTCTAGTCCAAAGCTAAACTTAAGGGTGGATAAAAATCTACAATTAAAAAAACTGAAATTGACAATCTGCTAACACTTAAGCTTACTATAATTCTATTACAATAGTTTAAATGAAATATAAATATAATGTTAAGCAGTACATGTTTGCTGCTGAATTTAAAAAAAAAAAGTCAAGCCACTAAACTGGTGAAAGTTACTGGCTAAGCACCTGGAATCAGAGTTTGTTGAAGTGCTAAATCAGCTTTTGACAGAAGTAGCCTCTTCTGCAGGTGCAGAGAGAATATTTTCTTCATTTCAGTTTATTAAACTAGTTCAGTGTAATGACTAGTTCATTCAAAGGTAAGAAATCAACTAGGAGTTGAAAAACAGGAAAGCTTGTTTTCCCTTTTCCAATCCATGAATACAAACTAGGTGTGTGAGGATGAGATCTACTAGTTCTAATATCTTGAAGGACATGGAGAAAGGAAACAATCAGTTCAATTCACTAACTACAGATAATAATTCCTTTGTTTAATAAATGAGTTAGTTTTAAATGAAAAACATGCTTTGATAAACATTTTTCTTATGTATCCAGCACATTAACAATCACTTTAATAAAAGAAATTAAAATGTTGTTTGTGCATTTTGAATGGAATTTGAACTTCCATCCAAATAGAGCTTGATCAAAATTGGAAGTAAAGCAGTAGCCATCTTGTAAATAAGAAATATATCATTCACCAATTTTCTAACATAATAAAAGATGGAAAAATTAAGAATCTGAGTAGATTTAAGTTAAGCTACATAATTGCTTAAATAAATGTGTATAGGTATAGTGCAACCTCCTAGTTAGGAAAAAAGCACCTAATTTACCAGACAGGCTACATTTAATTGCAAATCAGTATGTTTTAATGGTTACCAATCAATGAGAATAAACTTTTCTTTGGGAAAAATATATATATCAATGCAAAACACAATTAAAAACAGATTTAAACCAAGGTTTCCGGCTTGGTTTTAATCATGATTAAAATCAGTCATTTAAATCAATCCACTCGATGCAGCTACCTTTACTAAGCATTACATCAGAAATACTACTTCAGTACATTCTGCACTAGACCATATATGTCTGTTGTAGTTTTCAATAGTTAATTTACATGGCTTTGGGGAACTGCTATTCAGAATCCCACCATCAGGTAGACTCTTAGAAAAAGACCTTCTACTTGACATTTGTGATGTGTCTAGAGTCCCAAAGCCCCAGAGACCAACAATGTCATTTAAGGTCAGGTACCAATTAGAGGGAAATTGATTTTTACTTCTCAGTGGCACTTTTCCATATTAAACTTTCAAAATCTTGAAAGCAGACCTGGAAAATAGCCAAGAGAATCCACATGGTTATTAAAATTTCAGATTGTTGAAAACTAGCACCAGCTAGCCAGTTCTCATATAATTCTGCATAGTTTGCTTTTCTGAGTTAAGAACTGGCGTAAGACTTATGTAAACACCCATAATTCACACCTATAAAAATATTTTCAACTAAGCTTCATAAATAGGATGTTTAAGAATGATGATAAAGATGATAAGTAATTTCTCTCCTACCTGAATGACAACAAAGTTGAGCAGCTAGCTTCTTGTGATGAATAAGCATGGCCAACAGCCGCACAGTCAGATGGACAGCAGACAAAGGGGTCTCAGGACACACACAGCGAAGCAGCATCTGGCTAGTTAGCAAATGCCAAAAACTTTTAAAAGAAAATCAGAGTTAGGAATTGGAAACACAACGACTTTAGGAAGCAAATCATTTTACTCAGGATTTTAAACGCTAATGTGGACATGAGACTGTAGCCCCCATGGTGGGCAACCTGCAGTCCACGGGCCGCAGGTTGCCCACCACTGCTCTAAACAGTGTGGCAAAGTTCCTGCTCTACCTTGGTGGGTCTTGCACTTATTGGCAGATTTGCTCGCCTTGGAGCTTCACGGCAGCCCTCAGCTTGGCCGTTTTTCTGAACCCACAGTCCAGGTCGACTCCTCCTGTGTCTGACCAGGAGTTGGGAGGATCCCGGGCCCGCCCCCTACTCCGGGTTCCAGCCCAGGGCCCTGTGGAATGCAGCCGTCTAGAGTGCCTCCTGGAACAGCTGTGCGACAGCTACAACTCCCTGGGCTACTTCCCCATGGCCTCCTCCCAACACCTTCTTTATCCTCACCATAGGACCTTCCTCCTGGTGTCTGATAATGCTTGTGCACCTCAGTCCTCCAACAGTCCACGTTCTCACTCTCAGCTCCTAGTGCCTCTTGCTCCCAGCTCCTCACACGCACACCACAAACTCAAGTGAGCTCCTTTTTAAAACCCAGGTGCCCTGATTAACCTGCCTTAATTGATTCTAGCAGCTTCTTGATTGGCTGCAGGTGTTCTAATCAGCCTGTCTTAATTGTCTCCAGAAGGTTCCTCATTGTTCTGGAACCTTCCCTGTTACCTTATCCAGGGAAAAGGGACCTACTTAGCCTGGGGCTAATATATCTTCCTTCTATTACTCTCCTATAGCCATCTGGCCGGACACTGTCACACCAGATAAAACACAGGTCTGTTATGCAGCTATTTCTCAAGTTTAGGAGAAAAGCTATTTGGTCAGAAGAAATAAAAACACTCCACATAAATAAACTCACTGAGGTACATTTTCAAAGGGGCCTCTAATCCACCCTCTAAAACTGAACCTGCAGTTATCCGTACAATCACTTGCAGGTCCAAATTATTTTAGAGGTTTACTCATTTATTAAGTGAGATTTTGTTCACAAACCACATAGCAAGATGTCTGCGTTCTGTACATACTTACCACTGACTCTGATCATATAACGGAACACGTTTAGGGGTATTATGACTATGACAAAGGCTTGAAAAATTCTCACTTGCCAGTGACAGATGGGATAATTTCCCACTGGGGCAACAGCAGCTGTGAAGTGTAAGCTTAGCAGAATCAGTTCAGTTTTACTGCTTGTGGGAACCTATCATGTTCATGAGTAACGGAGGCACTGGTGTATCCTCAGTTGCTATTAGAGGCAGCAGCAGAGAGGAATCTGTGATCCTCTCACGTACATAACACATTTTGCTGAAATCTGTGTGAATCACAGTTTTGCGGAGGAAAATAGGAACTGTTTGGGAATGTAAAACAAAAGGCATGGAATAATTTTCTAAAACATTCTCAAGCTGTCTTTTACCTTATTAGTAACTCAACTGTTGAATTCTCAGCTAGTTTCACCAAAACCTTTAGGCTTTGATTCATGATACTGTCTGTCTGGGAACCTGTTGCTGTAGAAGACAAAGCTAACAGCTGAAGCAGTTTTTTAAACAAAGAATGTTGGGATTGGTCATTATTAGCAGCATCTTGTAGTTCTCCAGTTTGGCCTTGTGGTCTGGAATTTTCTTTTTTATCATCAGATTGATTATTGCACACCATGTTCTTCTCCATCTCAGACACTTTTTTCACTTCAGAAGATAGTAATGTATAAACAACATCCCAGCTGTAATATACCAAGTAATAAAGAACACCTAGAGATGTAATTGTAGTCTCTTGCAGAGTAGATCTAAAATCCTCGGTACTTGATATTATATTTGAGTTAGTTCTAGAAGAACTAACTGATTGATTTTCAGGACTGTTTCTTGACTTTGAAGACAACTGCAGAGCTTGACAGTATGCACTGATATGGTATTCCACTAGAGGTAGAAGATGCACTGCACCTGGGATCTTAAAGCGTTTAAGAAGGAACAGTCCACTCTCACTTTCTGCCAGGTCTCCCTCGGATGATCCTTCATCCATAGCAATCAAGTTCAATGCCATTATTGCAAGTTTTTGAGCTTCTCTTAAAGCAGCAATAGAAGAAGGAGTTCCATCCTGAGAATAAGTTGTCCTGATGCTGGATATTCCTGTAGATCCTCTAGTAAAAAACAAAATGAAATAGTTCAAAACATGCAGTGTACCAAAGGCAGCAAAATGACGATGCATACATATCCTTTGAACCTCTGGCTATTCATGTTCTGTATGTAATATGAAAAATGAATTGTATTAAGATGTCCAATTTCAAAATAAGACAGTTAAGTCACGGTTTTATGCACATGTGGCAGAAAGAATGCTCTACTAGAGCATCCTTCCCTACCATGCAAGCAGCATAACTTCACAGTTGACCTTACCTTTAGTCCTCCCAGTAGAGTTGCTGCTGGAAGGCCATTTTTCAATGTCTCAGTCAGCTACACAGTGAATAAATGCAAGTCTGTTTTATTTAAATTGCAAAACAGAAAATAGAATATATTCTGAAAGACCCCTTACTCCTACACTACTTTAGGCGTACATTTAAAAAAAAATCTGTTATTACTGTTTTATCATTTGCATCCTTAATCTGTTGACACTGACAATGGGACTTTGAGACATTTCCTCCCCACTGATTGTGTGGGGAATTAGCGTATACATTTTTAATTTTATATATAATTCTCTCTCTATTGTACATTTTTTTAAAAGTATGGTAAATGTTCATTGGATAAACTATTTAGCAGGATTGCCAATGAAGTTCAGTAAAATTAAATGGCTGCATTGATCATTTATTTCCATTGTCTTTGGCAGAGGAACAATTTACATTTAAACTCTATGCAGGTGTCTCCTGGTTTCAGGAGATATGGTAACGTATGTAACCAACTAGTCATTTTCATTATTGCACACACACAGTTTTGCTAACGTGTAAAATACACCTTAGAGAGTCATTTTTGTACTTTTAAATCTACAGTACTTCCTGTCCCAAGTTTGTCCTGATCAGATGATGATGCATACAAGTACTATGATACTGTCAATCCCTCTCTTCAGAATGATCAGGTGGTGGACAAAGGAATGGATGCTCACATACTATGAAACCTGAAATTCCATACAAGCATTTACATGGTTTCAGCTGCTAGAATACTTCAATTGTACAAAAACTGAAGAGCCTTAAAAAAAAAAAAAAAACTCTGCAGTAACGAGTGTAACATGGAAATAATTTCTTAAAAGGAAGAGGAGGAAGTTTGGACTATTATACAAGGAGTAAGAAAGCACTCCTGGAAAAGTCTTATTTATTGTGGAAGTGGTGACCAGTCAGAAAAAGTATCTGGGATATGAGATAACATGGATTTTCCCCAGGTTTTTGGTCATAAGGAACAGCACAAATAGAGCATGGATACTAGGCTTGTGCATGAAGAACCCGAGTCTTCCCTCCAGGTACACATCATAGCATTAATATGACTGGAGTCATGTGGTTTTCATCCATCCGAGCTATAATCCTTAGCAACCTTTTATGAGCTATACATGCTTAATGCCCTTATCTAATTTTACATACATGCATTCACACACAAACCACCACCAGTTACCGTTTCAATAGAAGTAAATAAATGAGGGAAGCAACAGTTCACATGCTACAGGAGAGCTGGTGAATAATTGAAGATAAGCATCACAATGCAATTGTTTAAGAGGCTCTCGCTGCCTGGAACAAATGAGACATTTACTGACGAGACTATGTTAGCTTTAGTTATAGGGAAAGTCACCAACTGATCAAAGGGTTTCAGTAAGAATCAAAGCCCAAATTGATTTAAAGGAATCCAGCACAATTTCTGCGAAGAAAGATCTTGTAATATGTAGAAGCCATAAGTGAAGGGCTAAACGAACACAAACAATACATATTTTCCAAACAATCTAAGAGGCAGAATGATGTTATTGCAGGAAATCTGATGCAATGGAGAGAAAACCGGTCACAGGAAACATAGCAGGTAAGAATGAACAATGGAGAGGCTGGGGGGAAGCAACAACAATGGTGGCTCACAGAAATCAGTTGCACAGCCTTTACTTATGTAAATAGTTAGGGCTATGGTATTGAAGACAACGTGGCTTGGAACACAATATTTGGAAAGAGACAAAGCAGTAATACTTATAGAGCAAATTATCCAAGATGAAGATACTTTAGAAGCTAATCTCAGTACAGGAGAAATTGATTTCTATACAATTAGAAGTCAGAGTGATGAAAAACCAAAAAAGGTGTAAAAAAAAATTCAAGATATGCCCCCAAAATACAACTGGATCTAAAATTATCAGTCCTTTCATATCCAGAGATACAATACACATCAAAGAATTACTGTAGATCCTTTAAAGTTGAAAATGTATATGTCATTAAGTACTTATATGGCATCTAGTTATAGTATTAACATTTTAGAACTTATATAACTGCTTTGACAGTTGCAGTGCAAAGAAGACTCTTAGATAAATGTCCTCCATTACAAGCAATATTGATTAGAAGCATAATTTGACAAGACTTTTATGGTCACTCAATTTTATATGTACTGAGAGACCTCTGAATAATTACATCAAAGAAAACATTTGTAAGGTACAAAAACCCCCAAATATCACACAGCAAGATCGAGAGATTGTGAGCAAACAAGTTTGGCAAGACACTGTTAACAAGAGTAACACACAGAATTGTTTACCAGAATAATTAAGCATAGGATAAAATAATTTTGGTACATCAAGTGAAAAGTGATCTACAAAAAGCAGTTAGGCAAACAAATGAGCAAAATAATCTTGTAAGCCATGCTACAAGGCCTATGCACTTAGGTTTTTGTCCCACATTCATATTTAAATAAACTTCAAAGGTACTGTAAATGTACTCCCTGTAAAGAGATAAATTATTACCATTACCAGTCCTTAACAGTTAAAAACTTACGCGTTGAAAAAGTTAGGCTGCAAGACAGACCCAGGTAGCACTTCAGAGTTGCTGCTAAGAAGATGACAGAGTCCTAGTAATGACCCAGGGGCAATAGGCTGTTTCATCAGTGCATTTAGTAACACAGAACCTGCAAAGATATATAAATGCCTTAGGATGTTCTTTTCTGTTCATTGAAATGTGAAACTAAAAGGCTCTCACTGAAACAAGGAATCTAAACTCCAACAGACTACACAGTATTTGTGGTACACCTAACAAAAATGTGAATTTAAGATTTATATGGAATATTTTTTTCACTTTAATTATGGAAACAGATCTCCAAACATGAATTACATTTTTATGTCAATAGTCATCACCACAGAAACATATCCATAGATACCCTATCGCATCTCAATTTAGTAAAATGCCTTAGCCAAAGGCCTCGTAACACACCTACTCTATCTAGTTACTTATTTGGCCCCCAGGACAGTATCCAAGAGCCAAACTAGGTGTTAACAGATATAATGCCACCCTGACCTCAGAATAAAATAGTGTACTGGTAGCTTCCTAGTGTTGAAGGCTTGGAGATGCTGCTATCCACTTACTGTATGTACTTATATTAAAAAAACAAAACAAAAAGAACAAACACCTATTCTTTCCTCTCTTCTATATCTACTTACTGTAAAAGCAATCATTACATCAATTGATTTGGAGTCAAAGAAAGAGGTGGCCAAATAATTACACCACAGAAATTCTTCAATCCGTATCTTTCCACTGATGCCGAAGTGAATATTTTTTTGAGGGAGGTTAGATCAATATAGGATAACAATATCTTCCTACAAATTCTAGATTACGATCCCAGTCCTAACAACGAAAGCATTATTCCATCACCACCTTCCTGAACAATAATATTGTACTTCATACACTACATAATAATGTTGTTTAATAGAAGCATACCCAGTGTTCCTTAGACAGCTTCTGGCTCTGGTGCCACCTAATTTCTGAATTAAGAAGATAGAGTTACCTTGGGAGTTTTGTCTTTGAACAAAACTGTAAGTCACATTTCTCTCCATCACTTCTTGCGTCACAAGTTCAGTTTCAGGACACGGGGTCTTACTGTCTGAAACAAAAAGGTACAGTCATGCAAGTAGTAAAACCAGCTCCTTATACATTTGTAACTGTATTTAATCAACATGCATATTCAATCAGATAACAGTTGTGATATAGCTAGTAAGTATCTGGAGAAAAAAAGTGTAATTATGAATTACATTACTTTGCCTTAACTCAGTTATTTCAAACAAAGTCTCAAGAGTTAATCCTGATGTGGCAACCATAATTCATCCCTCTGCACTAGACAGTGAGAAAGTCAACAAAAAAAGTGTGCCTTTGCTCTACAGTTTAGTCATAGGCTAGTTCAACATCACCATTCCACAGTGATTTTTTGAAAAAAAAAAAATTAGTTAGTAGACAGTCAACATTAGTTGTCAAGGAGTGAGGATATAAGTGAACTTAGATTTTCAGAGTGACCATGCAGTCCTCAACAATACTTAACACTTTTATAGTTCTCTCCACTTGTCAAAGTGCTTTACTATGTAATCAGAGATATCCCTGGAACTCCTTGCCCAAAGTTACAATTAAGACCAAAACCTTAGCCAGATTCAAAAAAAGATATTAGCCATTTATATGGATAACAAGAATATTGAGTGTTGTAACAGTAATTGCTAAAGATCCAGTGTTTTGAAATGGATGTGTAAGTATTTATACTTCACAGCTATTGCGAGGTTTCTTGTACTTTTCTTCTAAAGCAGCTGGTATTGCCCATTGTTTGTGACAGGATACTGGACTAGATGGACAACTGCTCTGATTCAGCATAGATGCTCCCATAAAGGTTACCTGATCGTTTGGCCATTTGCAGATCTGAGCAGATTTCTTAGCTTTATCATTTCCTAGCATTAATCTGTGACTCTGCCACGTGTGCATTACTTCACTTTACACCACTGTATTTAGTTCTTTGTTTTCTCAGCATGAAATTGTCTTTTAAAGTATTCTTTACTTATCTACATCATTTTTTAAATATTTATTTTTAAGAGATAGATGAACTATTACATCCTTTTGGCAGACTTTTGCCATATTACCAACCTTCTAGAAGACATGAAATTTTAATCACTGTTTGGGTGTATGGACCTGATCCTGCACCCCTTACTCTCACAAAGAATCTAATGAGTAATTCCATTTACTTCATTGAGAGAATCTTGCAGAGTCAGATTTCTCAAAGTAGGGTTCTCCAATAGTCATGTACTCTTCCAGTGTCCAGCAACTGAAACAATTTTATTAATGGTATTTAATCCCCAAATCCATGCAAAAGTAATAATTGTGTAAACAGTCTTCCAAATCCTTCATTGAGAGTAAACACACAAAATACATACATCCCTTCCTTTTTGAAGGGAAAGAAATATTAGGCTATTAAACAACAAGAGGTACTAATCCAAAAATCCAGAAAGAGATGTTAAATAAGGTAATTATTCAAGAGGAAAGAACTAAGTATCTGGGAATGAGATAACATGGATTTTCCCCAGGTTTTTGGTCATAGGAAACAGCACAAATAGAGCATGGATGCTAGGCTTGTGCATGAAGAACCCTAGTCTTCCCTAAAAAATTAAGACAGAGCAGAAAGCATCGTCACTTTTATGCAACGTGCACATTTAAATCCATGCCTTTCAATATAAAACTCCCACTAGTGCTAACAGAAGTTTCATAGTTGACTGAGGGTATGTCCATTTATTTATTTATTGCATCTAGTCTAGACGTGATAAATCGACCGCCGAGCACTCTCCCATTGACTCCAGTACTCCACCAGGGCGAGAGGCGCAGGCAGAGTCGACGGGAGAGCGACAGCAGTTGACTTACCACAGTGAAGACGGCGCGGTAAGTACATTGACTTCAGCTACATTGACGTTGCTATCTATTGACAATCTATCCCCCCCTCCCAGTGTAGACCATGCCCGAGAGCAATATTCATGGTCCTGAGACTGTACATGAGGGCTAGAGCAAATTTCAGCCAGAGGGAGTTAATACAGATAGCTGCAAAGGAGAAGAAAAGAGAATTTTTGAGTGGAAAGCCAGAGTATTTTATTGTGGTAAGTGAAGGAATGCCCTACAAACTGTTCATACATACAATACAAGACAAATACAAGCAACAGTGAAACCCAAAGCTTTACATCTAGCTACTTTTTGGATGCTATAAAAACAGTGCCTTACCCTCCTTGTTCAAAGAAGTCTCAGCAGGCAAATTTGCTGCAGAACAGGATACTTTAAGGGACATGTCAGCGCTGAAAGTCTCTTTTGTAGGAAAAGATTTTTTTCCAGTCTGAAGAGAACATCCTTCCAATTTTACAATTCTGGAGGGACTCTTCTTAGGGCTAAAAGATTAAATCAAATGCTTGGATAAAGGACTACTTGGGGTAATTTCTGAATGTTACTAATAAGAAGTATCACACCTTTTTTTAAAATACACATCAGTTTCCATGAATTCTGATGTGTCATAGGTATTGCGCAGGCAGAGTCGACAGTATAGGTATTATGTACTAATTTATTTAATTATTAAATATTATGTACTAATTTAACTAATAATATAGGTATTATGTACTAATTTATTCAAAGACAAAATTGCACATTTTGAAGTGTTTGCTAACACTCTGTGAAATCATAAAATAAGTTATTTCACAAAATACACGAACATACTACGTTTCCACCTGTATTTACAGTACTGTTAGTGTATGTTATTTACACTTGAATTACTTAACTAGCTAGAGCATGATCCAGCTCAAAATACATATAGCTTTTTGGGCAATGCAAGATGTGGATTCTGGCTGAAAAAGTCAAACTTATTTTGTTGGGGGAAGAGGTCAGCTTACTGCAGGTCAACAGAAAAAAAAAAATCTGTTAAGACAGTGGAAGAGTTCACAGGAGAGCATCTCGTCTTCTGTGCTCTACAACTTCCTATTATGAATCCACTGTCTCTCCAGTTATGGCTGTACAGGCACGTAGTATATTACAAGATTAAAGTTAGAGTAACCCCCCCCCCCCCCAAGCAGCTCCAAGAGGTAAAACATGTGGGTCCTGGTCCAGCTCTCAATTTAAAAACAAACAAGGCACAGGGAACTTTAAAATCTCATCATACAAGTGTCTGGGACTGGTGGGGACCAGAGCAAAAAAGAGAGAGACATCCTCCCAGGCTAATGGAGGACAAAGGTACCATGTTAGGTGAACTTCTGCAACACAGAATCATAGGACTTGAAGGGACCTTGAGAGGTCATCTAGTCTAGTCCCCTGAACTCATAGCAGGACTAAGTATTATCTAGACTATCCCTGACAGGTCTTTGTCTAACCTGCTCTTAAAAATCTCCAGTGGTGTAAATTCCACAACCTCCCTAGGCAATTTATTCCAGTGCTTAACCACCCTGACAGTTAGGAAGTTTTTCCTAATGTCCAACCTAAACCTCCCTTGCTGCAATTTAAGCCTATTGCTTCTTGTCCTATCCTCAGAGGTTAAGAAGAACAATTTTTCTCCCTCCTCCTTGTAACAACCTTTTATGTACTTGAAAACTGTTATGTCCCCTCTCAGTCTTCTCTTTTCCAGACTAAACAAACCCAATTTTTTCAATCTTTCCTCATAGGTCATGTTTTCTAGACCTTTAAATGATTACAGACAACAGTGCATGCACTATGGTAAGAGTTTGAACTCAAAACATTTCATATTAAAGAAATTTTCCATGCATTAAGTGAAAGAGTTCTCTTTGGCCTTACAAAAGACCCTGGAAAACTGAAGAGTTTTTAATCTGAGTAATAAATATTTTTAGAGCTGTATCAAAATATGCTTTGAATAAACCTGAAACACAAATGTCAATAAACCTAACGTTTTAAAATTCACAGTAAAGGACACATTTTAGCTAGAAGCAACTTTACAATGAAAAGATACTAAATCAGAGCTTTATACTTCAGACTTTAGCTTTGTTATTTTATACCCCGGGAAACTAATTTTCATACACTTTATTTGTTCATGTGATATTTGTGCTGCGTTTGACAAAAGAATGCTAGTGTACTGCAATTTTCAACACCTTTGCTCTTTGACACCAATCGAGTTATGCCAGCAGAGAAGTTGCTCTGCAATGTTTAATGAAACTCCATACATGAAATAATTCACATTTGAATTTTCTGTCTTTCAAAACTATTTGGTACCTGGCATTTGTAACTGACGGATTAACAGGCTTAGTTCTTTCACAGTTCTGAAGTTTTGCTCTCAATTCATTCATTTCAGCATCTTTAAACTGCAACTCTGACTGCAATGACTGTAACTGAAAGAGGAATACAAGTGAGTAATTTTGCATTAAACACTATATAAACTGGAAGAGTAACAAACACAGAATCATAGAAATGGAGGGCTGCAAGGAACCACAATAGGTCATCTAGTCCATTCCATCCCCTGCTTCCTTCCCCCCAGTGGTGTGGCAGAATTAAGTATACTTAAACCATCCTGACAGTGTTTGACTAACGTATTCTTTAAAACCTTCAATGATTGGGATGTTACAGCATGAGTTTGTTGACCTTTGATGCATGACTTAAGCTCAGATCAGGAATAATCATTTCTATCTTAGAAAGAGTTAAGATGTTTGCTAAATTAGTGCAAATGAAACTAATGCTATAATTCATACAGGAATAAGCAAAGAAACAAACATTTTAAAGTAGGCTTTGCAGTGAGTCTGATTCCTAGTATTTAGCCTGTGGCCTACTGGTAGTAATAATTAGCATAAGGCCACATTAGGCCTAATACAAGTTAGCATTAGTAAGTAACCTTGGTCAGAAGAGTTAACAATATATATATTTTGTGGTTAAATTGTCTAGACAGCAAAGGTTTTTTTTAGCCAGGCCTCCTTAACGGGACTGCATACAGAACAATCTATCGGTGCAAATGCTTACAACAGTTGTCCCAAAAATAAATAGCAGGAATGGAAAATATAAACAAAAAGACAAGACTTAATCAAATATGGTCTTGGAAATAAGTGGATGTAAGGAATAGGTGGCTAAAAAGGAATCATACCCAGCTCTCAGAAGGACCTTGGCATAACAGGTTGGTGACCACCTTAATGCTAAATCTCATCTTAAGGAGAACCCACAGATCCGCAGATTCATGAGTATGCATGATGTGAATTCTGCTGTCATTCTTGTTTTTCTAGTTCTGTGATTTTGCTTATCTTGATCATGCTCTTAATAAAACTAAAGTCTCTGTGTGTGCATCTCACTAATCATCTTCTTAGTCCTGGTCTACGCTGGGGCGGGGAGTCGATGTAAGGTACACAACTTCAGCTATGAGAATAGCGTAGCTGAAGTCGACATACCTAGATCGACTTACTGCAGCGTCTTCATGCCGGTGAGTCGACTGCCGCCGCTCCCCCATCAACTCTGCTTGCACCTCTTGCAGTGCCGGAGTTCCGGAGTCGACGGGAGAGCATTCGGGAATCGATCGCTATCCGGCGGGTAGCGTAGACCTACCCTTAATCTCTAAGTAGTCACCAAGGAGCAAACCTATTGATGACAAGGGCATAAAGTTTCAACTGCTATTGAGAAGCTTTAAGTTAACCTTCCCTTTCAAGTCAGTGTCAAAAGAAAAGGGCTTTGCCGTGAAGATACTTGTTTATGCTAATAATTCACCTTTTGCTCAGCTACCACCAACCTTCCCACGCTTACATATAGATTACCATACTACTACACCAAAACTACAGTTATTAACTCAATGCAACCTAAGCCAAAACACTCAGTTCATTTGTACGCTATCCCAGCTGAGAATCAGATACAACACAACACAACCAAACATTGGTACAATAAGGCAAACTCATCATGATGGTTACTGTAGTTAGTTGCTACTCAAGGGAGGACTGCACTAGAGGACCCGAGCAGTGGGGTAAGCAGCAGCAGCAACCTTTCACAGTGCTTTTGGGGGAAAACTGAAGAGACAGAAAGTTGGAGTTCGGCTGTAGAAACAGAGATACAATGCTTTATAAGTTTTCAGTTATGGGGCTGTAATTCTAGTTTGAACATTCCAGGTCCTTCCAAAAGCCACTTGTGCAACACTCCTATAATTTGTTAGAAGAACATCACCACTGTCCCCTATGAGGAAGTTATCCCATAATTTGGATAAAAAAGTTAGAGGAAAGTTTGCTATAAATGCCCTTCTCTTGATTAGGTAATGACTGATTCTATTTTGCTTAAGTCACAAACAAACAATTGACAGGTTTCAGAGTCTCTAAGGTGCCACAAGTACTCCTTTTCTTTTTACAAACAATTGAGCTTTTCCACATAAGAAGTTAGACAGCTATAACAGAGGGAGAAAAAACAAAACAAAAAACAAACCACACACGCTACCTTTTTGGAGAACTCCTTTTCTTTTTCACTTAGTGTCTGATCTTTTTCCTTTTCCAATAGCATGTATGATCTTCTCTGTTCCTCCAAAGTGCATTCCATCTGCAGCATTGAGTCCCGCAAAATTTTAATTTCTCCATTTTTAATAAGGATTTCATCCTGTATTTCTTTCAGCTGCAAGCAGAGCATACCTTTAAGAAGTGTGGATTTACAACACTGATATTATGGATTCAATTCAGCCAAAAACAACAGAAATCACAATTTGGCCTAGAGTTGTTCTCCTGAAGAGTAACCTGATTTGTTTTTTAAGCAGACTGGCCTTCTGCAGATCCAAGCATCCTAACCACGGTGATTAAAGATACCTTAAACAGGACTTAATCCAAAGGTCACAAATTAAACCACCACCAAAAATTGCTGTAATAACCAGTACACCAGCAGATTAAGAAAAAAAAAAGAGGCAATTAACCTTTTGCTTAACTTCTTCATGTTGTGTTTGCAGTACTTCAAATCCAAATGTGTCTTTAATTCCAATATCTTCAGTGCCATTTCCTGGTGAAAAGAGGGAATTCTGATACCAACTCCACTTTGAAGCATATAACAAGTTATTATTGATAACATTTCAACATCTCACTTTTTTATTATTACTCATCACATATTTTCTAGCTTGTAAGGATTATATATTTATTGGTAAATGTCAGTAAATGTCAATTTCACCATACACATGCAAACTAATGAAAAAATATTTCTGTCAATCAAAATTTACAGACTGGAAAAGTGTGAAAAATGTTATTTGGGAACTCAGTTTTATTTAAGCATATTTACTTTGTATACTTTGAAATGTGATGTTGACAGTTTGTGTTTTTATAGTTATAAAGCTTTAACTTTTTGAATGTCAACATCTACTGTCATTAAATAATTGTCCTACCCGTAGTTTCCCACAACTGTGAAAATTTAAATTGATAAAAATTGAAAAAAATGCTTTAAAATAATCAATGTCATCCACTGAAAATTATAAAACAAATAAAAAAAGAATTCTGCCAAGCCCATATATATATATATATATATATATATATATATATATATAGTTATTGTGGAAATAGAAGTATCAATAGACACACACACACACACTAGTATTTTGGCACCAACTCAGGAAATTGATACTTCTGTTTCCACAATAACTTTACTATAACCCATCCATTAGGATTTCTTTACTCAAAAAAGAAACAAAAAAACCCAACAAAGCAAACAACTTGTAATGAGGGTGGATAAAATCAGGTTTTTAAAAATTTAAGATTTTTATTTTGTCATTTAAATTATAATAAGTGTTTCTTTTAAAAAATAAGCCTGTTTAAAATGAAATCTGAATTTAATACAAAATATGTTAAGGCCTAAACTTCTTATAATCTCAAAACATTTAAATAAAAACGTTAAATCCAGAAGCCTCTATCAAAAATTTAAGTTGAAGTGTGCTTTTTTCTACATAAAGAAAAAATTAGGGGAAAAACCATCAAGTTTTCAAGGTCAAGCTTTATAAATATGGCACAACAGGTTATGTAGTGTATTAAGGACTTGTTTGGTTTAGTAAGAATTAAATGTATATGCTGTTTTGTGTGTTTAATTAAATTCCATTTACCATCCTCATTCAGCTTGACAAATCATGAGCAAAAAGTTAATTATCTACTAAATAAGCAATGTATCATTGATTTTCTGCCATACTAAAATGTACAATTAATAAAGAAGAATCTGAAAATATAAAGGTATATCACTGCTTAAAATAACGTATACTATAGTGTATTCTCCTAGGTAGCAAAAAGATCTATCAAATCTAGGGGAAAAGGCTCTACTTAGTTGTAAATCAACATCTTTGAATGGTTATAAACCAATAAGAATGCACCTTTCTATAGAAAATAACTAACGTACAAATGGAAAAGTTCATTAAAATCAATTTTTTAAATTGAGGTTTTCCACTTGAAGATTTAAATCATCCACACTATTTGCAGTACCTTAGACTACTGAAATAATTGGCCACAGGTTGATTCTCCACCACCAAGAACTTTTAAATCAAAATTGCATATTTTTCTAAAAGATATGCTGTAGAAATTATTTTGGGGAAGTTCTATGGTTTGTTTTATACAGGAGGTCAGACTAGATCAGGGATGGGCAAACTATGGCCCGCAGGCCGGATCCAGCCCACCAGCCATTTTAATCCAGCCCTTGAGCTCCCACGGGGGAGCGGGGTCTGGGGCTTGCCCCACTCCGGCACTCAAACCAGGGAGCAGGGTCGGGGGCCACTCCATGCAGCTCCAGAAAGCAGCAGCATGGCCCCACTCCAGCTCCTACATGTAGGAGCAGCCAGGGGGCTCCGCTCCTCACACTGCCCCTGCCCCAAGCACCACCCCCACAGCTCATTGGCCAGGAACTGTGGCCAATGGGAGCTGCAGAGGCAGTGCCTGCAGACAGGGCAGCAAGCAGCAGAGCCACCTGCCCATGCCTGTGCACAGAAGCCGGAGAGGGGCTATGCCACTGCTTCCGGGAACCACTTGAGGTAAGCATCGCCCGAAACCTGCATCCCTGAGCGTGCCCCTCCGACCCCAACCCCTGCCCCAGCCCCAGCCTTGATCCACCTCCCACCCTCTGAACCCCTTGGTCCCAGCTCAAAGCACCCTCCAGAACCCCAAAGCCCTCATCCACAGCCCCACCCCAGAGCCTGAACCTCCAGCCAGCGCCCTCACCCCCCCATGCCTCTGTTCCAGCCCAGATCCCCCTCCCACCCTCCAAACTCCTCGGGCCCAGCCCAGAGCACCCTCCTACCCCTCATCCTCAGCCCTACCCCGGAGCCTGCCCCCCAGCTAGAGCCCTCACCCTCCCTGCACCCCACCCCTGCCCCAGCCTGGAGCCCCCTCCTGCAGTCTGACCTCCTAATTTCTTGTCCTCATCCCCAGCCAGAGCCCTCACCCCCTCCCACACCCCAACCCCCATTTCATGAACATTCATGGCCCGCCATACTATTTCTATACTCAGATGTGGCCCTTGGGCCAAAAGGTTTGCCCACCCCTAGACTAGATGATCACAACGGTCCCTTCTATGAAATTAGAAGAATTTAAACATCTAGTTTACTTTTTGATATTTATCTTGATTGTTTACTTTTTGAATTCTTCCTCCATGAAAGCTGACTTAAAAAATAAACAAAAAAAACTTGGATTCTATTTTTCTTTTAGGTTCCTATCCACTTTGACTTGTTTGGATTATAAACACTACTGGATTTAACGTATGCAATCACTTCTATTGGTCTTAAGTTTGTAGAAGATTCTTTTCTCCTACTCCATTCTCACACAAGCCACTTAGATTTTAAGCCAAATTCAATAGAAAGTGTCCTTTAAGCGTACACATTGTTATCACAGATAAGCAATGACCTCCGAACACCAGGTATTCTCCAGTGCCCACCCATCAAATATTAAACTGGCATAAACCTGGGCTCTGAATTTGTGGCTAGCTCCACGCACCAGCCCAGAGTTTTGTCTACAAAACAGAAGCTTCAGGGTTAAGGATCTATTTAGCTTTTATAAATTCAGACACTAACCAGTTAAGGCTAAATTCCTAACAATTAAATTTTTTTCTTTTCCATTACAGCTTACTAGGAGTCAACTGGCAGGCACTCATACCTGAGATATTCTTCTTCTGTTTGTAAGGTACTATGTAAACTATGCATGTATCACCGATGAAACACAGCCACATTCAGCATGCTGTACAGCTTTCTGGGGGCGGGGGGGAAGGGGGGAATGGGAAGAGAGGGAGCATTTTGTCCAGGGCACGGGTAAACTTCTACTCTCACAAATGCTCCGGGACCTTCCACATACTGGCCAAAGAGTCAGGAACATGGATATTCCTGTCTTATCTGAGAGACTCCATATTCAATCAAGTCACACAAAATTCAATTTACGTACTCTGAAAGGTGTAGAGCTGATTTAAACCCGATTTAAACCCTGCTGGATTTAAAAGTGATGTTCCAGGGAAGTGAGGTATTTCATAACCAGTGCTTAGACCACTAGTAGATTCTCATTAATATTACAAATGTTATAAACAGTAGTGCAGATAACAATTGAGGTTTGTTTTGGCCAGAAAAAGTTATTGATCAGCATTTACAATGAGTAGAAGATCCCACCCATTCAGAGGATTTAAGTTTGTTGCATGATATTTATGAACAGGTCACCTTCCCTTCTCTCCCAAAAGGGAATTTAAAAATCACTTGTGCATATGACAGATATTACACAATCACGTGTAGCCTAGTGGTTAGAACTGAAGTCTGGGAAGCCAGGTATTCTAATTCCATTTCTGCCTCACATTTGCTGAATGTCCATCAGCAAGCTACTTCCCCTTACAGTAGCATCTGGTTCAGAGCCATTGTGACACTGAGTTAAAGCTTGCTAAATTGGCTTACTTTCCTTAGAATAAGGCGTTGCACACACACAAAAAACAGTGCTATCATATCAAAGTGTGATCTTTCCAAATGATTACACCTACAAATATTTGGAGCACAGCTTCTGAGTACTTCTTACTTAATGCTATTTTATCACATGTAGTCATACTATTTGCCAAGCTCTATAACTAGTTCTTTAAGGCATATCATTAGATGTACATACCAACTCTTGACAGTTAAGTTATCCAGAAATTAAGATTCCCCTGATGATTAGAACATTTTCCCCCACTAATTCTGGTAACTCAAGATAGCTTCAAGAACATAAATGAACATTTCAGCAACAGTGCAATTTACTTTGGGGCTGAGATTAAAGAATCTATTCAAAAGATAATTAATTACTTTAGACATTTTTCTAGGAAGAACAAGTTCAGCATGTCAATCCCCAGATCTGGAAAATAAGGAGACATCAAGGCATTCACATCCCCAATTATAGTCCCATATTCCAAGACTACACATACCGAACTGGTCTTTCATATCTTTTTTTGCACTAGAGGCAACACTCCATTGTTCAATATTCAAAGACTTTTGATTGGTGTTGTTAGGGGTTAAGGATGGTCTAGCATTCTGCTCAGGTTTCTGGATGTGTGTTGTTCTAGAATGAGTATTTGAGTCTAGAACTTGTGATAAAGCCTGTGAGGCAATTATATCTATTTCTTCCAAATCATCAGCTGTGAAGTCATCATTGTCTTCAAAAGGATCTTCTGTTTGTTTGGACTTTGACTCAAAGCTTTTGTAACGCTTGTTTGGAGGAAAGCCATCTCCGTGGTTCCCGATACATCCTCGACTAGTGGATTCTCGATAAACAGAAGACGAAGCCATAATCTGTGCCTGATCCACACCATATAATATGGAGCTATTTCTCTTCTTATTCCCAAATAATGAGTTCACCGACATTCTGTATAAATATTTACCCTATGAAACAAAACAAAAACCATTACATTTTAATGCTCAAAGGACCATTTTCCCAATTAAATTTATTCCACAATATACAAATAAACAATTGAACATATGAAGAAACAAGTGTGCTACCACACAGTGATCTGGGTTCAAGAGTCTCCAGCACAGTCCCTCACTAACTGACTGGAAAAGATGAAGCGATGTTGCAAACTCCAGAGCTTCCCATCCATTTAGAAAGTGATTTTGAATCATTTAAGGTAGAGCAACATAGAAACATATGTTTTTCATGCCATCAGAAATGAACAAAAGAAACAACTGTAGTTTTGTTTACATCCATAAGAATAATGTCATTCTACAGAATATTACTTAACACCATGGAAATTTAACCAAGAAGAAACCATCCATGAATCGAAAGGGCCAAACACCCTTTGAAAAACAGCTCTGGAGGAGGCTCCAGAAAAAGGAGGAGACATGCCCCTGTTCTTTCTTCCTACAGAAGGCTGCATGCCCTTGAAATTCTGCTCTTCATGTTTTCCAAAAGCAAGACACAACATGGTCTTATTTTTAGAGTCTCTGTATAAGCTAAACAAGAACATAAAACTGTCACAGTAAGCTTAAAAACAGCAACATATTTTTTGAAGGGGCATTAGATTCTAAAGCAATCTCATGTCAAATTTGACTAGCTGATACATAGGATCAGCTAACATTTTGAACAAAAGAATGCCTGATAACATCATTACAGTTTTATTTTAATTCCCCCAATTAGAAAAGCAGCTTTCTGACATATGCATAGTAAAATACTATCTGAAGATTACTCTGATTTTAAAGTTTAGAACACACTAAAGATATTTAGTTTCTTGATAGTTGTCCCCTTGGCATCAAAGTACCCATATATGACATACATCAAGTGGTACAGACTTCTGCCAGTCCTGCCACGATCTGTTTTAGAAAGCAACATTTAACTCTAAGGCCTGATCTACAGTAGGAAATTAGGTCAGTATAACTACATCGCACAGAGGTGTGAAAAATCCACAAACCTGAGTGACACAGTTAAACCAACCTAACCCATGGCGTAGACAGCACTAGGTCAAGGGATTAAGTCTCCTGTCAACCTTGTTACTTCCTCTCAAGGAGGCAGAGTACGTATGTCAACAGGAAAAGCCCTCCAGTTGATGCAAATAGTGTCTTCACTGAAACACTACAGCGCTGCAACATTTTAACTGTAGACAAGCCATAATCATCAGATGTTCTTTAAAAGGTTTCTAAAAGCTAGGGGCCTAAGTCATTCTCCAGTGTCTCATTAAATAAAGTAGTACAAAATTAGTCTGAGTATCAAAAAATATTTCTATAAAACTATGAAATTGGTTCTCCCAAAGGAAATGTTAGAAACCACATTCTGTTTGAGACATTCAAAAGTACCACTCCTCCCCCCAAAAACCACAAGCCCATCACTATAGACAGGAGTATTTTTAAGTAGATAACCTAAAAGGTCTTTAACATCTCTGATTTCTACTATTTGAAAATAAAGTACTACTCATATAAGAAAGACATCAGTTTTGCTTTGATATTTTCTGGATTGCTTTTACATTAACACAAACCACATCATATCAAGATTATGTTAAATTCTCTAATGCAGGGCAGTGAAGGTGCATCACTCGATTCAGTTCCATTACACAGAAAAGTTAACTGGGCTGATAAAAGTAATTCAGGAAAAAAATAAGAAGACACCTGCCGCCATAAGCAATATATTTCTAACCACAATCACTGGTTTTGAACGAACTCTGGTTGCTGCATTATCTCCAGCCGGAGTTCGCTCTGGCGCCATAGGAGACAAGCCAAACAGAAACACTCCTGCAGGTCTGACGGATGCCAAAACAAGCCAACTGGGGAAGCAAGAGCCAGGCTGGGCCCTGGAGTCCGTCTGTCCATTTTTAAGGATCAGATCCTCTATGACCACTCCGGGCGCTTGTCCTACAGCTCTTCCTTGGACACGCTGGCGGGATGGGGACCCTCCTGAACACCGAGCAGAGCTGACCGTAGCTTGCACGGTCTCCCGCTGTACCTGTGCGCACAGCCCCGCCCCTCGCACCCCCGGGCCAGGCGGTTTGTGGCTCCCACCCCCGGACAGTCTCGGGAGCAAGAGCTCCGAGCACACTCCCCCCGCAGCGCGGGGCTAGCGCTGTCCGATCCCCGCTGCCCGCACCGCCTCCTCAAGGCAGCCCCTGCCCAGGAAAACACCCTGCCCCGCGGGGCGACAGGCGGGCCCGTTACCGCGAGGGCTTCCGCTTGATCGCCGCTCACACAGGGGCCAGGAACGAGGCTCCGCCTCACCGCGGCGGTCCCGGCATCGCGGCCTTCCTAATGGAGTGCGCTCCCCCGCCCCCACCTGCCTTTCCACGCTCTCTGGCCCCGCCAGTCAGCGCAGCCAATCGGCGGCGAGCAGTTATTCCCACTACCCAATCAGAGCACCGCCGGCCAGCATCCCTCGCTCCGGCAGCCTCGGAGGATCTGCTAGAGAGGGGCGTGCAGCTGCCGGATGCAAGAGTCTCAGCGATTGGCCAGCTCTGTAAATTTGTCAGTGGTTGGTCACGCACTCGCCTGAGGGGTAAGGCCTCGAACAGCAGGTCCCGTTTCGTGCCTCACCACCTCGTTGTTTCCAGACTCTAGCCGGCCCCCTGAAACGACCCGGTACCAGCTGCGGTATCTGGAGCCTGCTTCGTTGGAGAATGACGTGGATAAATGTGGGGATAAAGAACAAAGCCACCCACCTCCGGAACGGTGTGGCCCATGACGGAGCGTGGCCTGTTGACCTCACAGCCTTACCAGGTGACATCACAGCACCTGGCCTGGCCTGGCCTGGCCTAGCCTGCTGACGTGACAGCCTGGCACATGGCATAGGCTGGCCTGGTGATATCCTGGCACGTCACAGTGCCTTGCTTGGTGACACCACAGCAGGTGACAGGATCTTACTGAGTAGCACCATGGTGCAGCGTGGCATGTCATAGCTTGATGTTTTGGTACAGTGACATAGCTTGACCTGATCTGGCAGCATTATGGTGTCATGACACACCAGGGCCTAGTCTGACAGTATCATGGCATTATGACACCGTTTGGTAAAGTAGAAGCAGCATAATGGGTTCTGGCATTGTTTGCCAATGTTGTGGTGCCATGACACTGTGGCAACATCACAGTGCCATGATACATCATAGTGTTACATGTCTGTATTTTGATGTCTTGGTGTTTTGTAGACACATTCCACCCTTATTTGATTATATGTCCTTGCTATGGTGGCTAATGCCCTCTACCAATCCAATAATATATGGGAGTGTACACTTTATACTGTATTTCAGCAATAATTGTGCAAAGAAGTATACATGTTCTGAATTTAAGATTTTGCACAAATGGCACATTGCTCCTTAAAATTGTTATCCTGTATTTTTCATATAGTTTTTCATTATTATTTCCATTAAACATAGATGGTTACCCTCTTTGTGACTCCTAGCTTGATCATTGTGGAGGATCACCTTGAGACGATCTAGATGATTACAAAATATTGGGTCTTGTGGTGATCCTAGCAGAGCAATTTTCATTTGTATGACTTCAAAACTGAGGGTGTAAGGCCTTTGGTTGGTTGGGTTTTTTTCAGTTAGAATAAACTGCAGAAAAAATAGGTGAACATGATGCAGCACAGAATAACATTTTGATACTAGCCCTTGGTATTGTTATTGCATCAGCAGAATCATATGAAAGGTGTTAATCATGCTGTCTTAATTTTTTTTCAGTTCCCTCTCATATTTTTTTTTTCCCTGAAAGGAGAATGCAAGATTAACAATTGAAAGCATACACAATAGAGACATGACTGCAAGTGGTTTAAGAGAAACAGGCTGGTCTAATGTTTAAAGCAGGGGAATAGGAGTCAGAACTGGGTTCTTTTCAGAGTTCTTCCAGTGATTTCCCGGGTGCCCCTGGGCAAGATATTCAGGCCAGATCTACACTATAAACTTTTATCAATATGGTGATGTTGGGTAGGGGTGTGATAATTTTTATTTTTTTGCTACATTTCTATACCTGCAAAAATCGTTGTGTAGATGCATTTATACTGGCATAAAAGTGTATTTACTGGTATATATTATTTTGCTTGGGGTACCAGTATATACTAGATTGGTAAAAGTACTTTTTTGCTGGTAGAAGCTGCATCTACACTAGGAGAGTTTATTGGTATGACTACATTGCCACAGCTATATCAGCAAATGTTTTCTAGTGAGAACTAGGCTTCATCCTTTGTGTATCTCAATTTCCCTTCTGTAAAATGTGGATAATAATACTTACCAATCTTTGTAAAACACTTGGAGATCTCTGGGTGAAAAGTGTAAAGTGTCATTTTCTGTATCATCGCTGTATCATTCTCAGTATCATTTCAACTCTGTTAATTTAGTCAATGACTTTAACTGTAGCCTCCATTCTTAAAATGGCTTCTATAACAGATCAACATTTCTTTTCACTTGCTTATTGCCTAATTTTGCTTATAATCTGTTTTGGTGGTATACACCTTACAGGATCCAAAAGGGGGGCCTTAAAGCCCTTGTGACACACCCTCCCCAAAATAGAGGACCCAGAAGTGGGCCCTGGAAATTAAAAAGGAGACAGGACAGCCGCCCTTAATTTTCAAAAGGCTCATATAAAGAGGACAGTCTCATAGGAAAGTAGGTGTTAATGAGAAAAATTTAAAAAGAATTCTGAGGGAGTAGGATGAGCAACTTTTTTATGTTTGTTTACTTTGTGTTATGAATTGTATTTGATTAGGTAGTCAAAATAAAAAACAACTGAGGAGAATTATTATTTTTGTGTTGACTCTCCAAAAATGGATAGTTAGATATCTCTTCTAAAAAGAGGTTTTCTTTCCTGATCCAAAAATCTCTTATTGCTTGTAGGAAGTATACTGGACTAGGTCTTGGCCATGTAGTCCAAGTAATAGAGAAATGTACTTGTTGTTTCTACCTAAGGTATGACTGTTTTCTCTTTAAGCACATTTGTTCTCTCTTATGCACACTTACACAGAAGATTAATTTTTACAAAGATCATCTGAGAAGTGTGGTATCTTTCAGTCAAACCTATTTTTCAAGTCCTGTTATTTCATTTTGTTCATAATTACACTGGAATTTGTCTAGCTCACCTACACATAATCAGGTGTGAGGAGTTTGAATTGCTTTAGCTGACTTGGGTACTCAGATTTTAACATTCAGAGGCATATGTCAAGGCACTAGCACCGAGGGAATTAAGTTTTTGCTTTCTTAAATTTGTAGTTTAAATGTGCTTATTTTATATCCTACTATGCATAAAACAGACACAAAAAATGTATAAATATGCACAGTATGCTTTAAAGGGAAAAAAAGCCTCCACTTGACCCTAAAAACTTTGTTCACTCTGTAGTGGATGTGACATGTTAGCATGGAGTTTGCAGGGTGTCACACAAAGATAGATCTGGCAGCTGATTTGCAAGGAAACTGAAATGCAAGAGAAAGAGAAACTTAAAATAAATAGCTTGAGGAAAATCCCCCAATAACTTTGCTGGTTGTAGACATGTTGGTGCCAAAATATTAGATACAAGATGGGTGAGTTAATAGTTTTTATTGGACCAACTTCTGTTAAGAGACAAGCTGTCAAGCCATCCAAGCTTAGACTGCAGTGTCAACACAGCTATTTTTAACATGCTAGCAGGAGTCCTGCTATCACAAGTCTGTCTATCCAGGCTGGAAGGCTCACTTTCAGCTGCAGTGTAGCCATATCCTGAGTGGCTGAATATGTTGTCTCTGAAACATTCCCATCCTTTGACAAGCCAGGGAGTGAAAGATGGAGAATTTAAAAAAATATATTTGATTTATAAAAACAACTGTCAAGAGAATAAAATGTATTGGCAGGAAATTATGGCAGTGATACATACTTTACAAACCTTATGTTGATATTAAAAGGTTGTAGACTAAAAGCAAACGTAGTAACAAAAATACCTGTCATGAAAACTTCTCAAAGCACTCTACAAATATGGATATATTTAAGACTCACAACCACTCTCCCTTGGAGATGGGTAAATATTTTAATACCTGGTTTCAGAGTAGCAGCCGTGTTAGTCTGTATCGGCAAAAAGAAAAGGAGTACTTGTGGCATCTTAGAGACTTCAACAAATTTATTTGAGCATAAGCTTTCGTGAGCTACAGCTCACTTCAGCGGATGCATGCAGTGGAAAATACAGTGGGGAGATTTTATATACACAGAGAACATGAAACAATGGGTGTTACCATACACACTATAACACCCTGATCACTCTTGTTACAGTGTGTATGGTAACTCTGGGCTCTGGGCAAAAGGCACCCACCCTTGCCCAGTTCCTAGGGTGTAATGTGGCTAATTTAAGTACCCAATTCTCTGTTACACACACTCTACAGCACCCACCTTTACCCTTCTGTGGGCTCAAGGCGTAACCCTGTTAATTTAGGCACCCCCACTCTTTCCCAATTTCTTGGGCTCTGGGCAAAAGGCACCCTCTCTTACCCAATTCCTAGAGTTCACGGTGTAATCTTCTGCGGGTTTGCAGGACTTTTTACCAGTGAAAGAGCCTTACACAGTAATATCCTTATCCTCTATTTGTTAACAATTGCCAAACAGAATACATATGCTAAGCATACAATGCTATGTTCACGAATCCTATCATGCAGGCAGACTTTCCCTGTTGGCCAGGCAAGGTCGGTCTTGTCTGGGTTCTGGTTGCTGCACATCACGGTTGTGCAGAGAATTCTTAGCAGCTCTGATCTTAGGCTGTGTCTTAGAGGTGAGTTCTTCTTCTTCCAGGTCTTTCCTTTTTCTTTTGCTGGTCTCCTTCTTGAACCCAGTTTATGTAGCAAAACTTGAGTCCTGCTTAGCTATACCTTAACCAATCATTTTACTAAAATATTACTAAACAATTCTCTAACCAAACTTAACATATTGTAAAACAATTATTTAACCAATCATACCCCACCACCTTAATTAATTTACACCTAGCAAAATTAATTATGTAACAGAGACCATACAGATAAACAATAGAGAAGTGGGGACCATAAAGACAAAAAAAATAAAGAAATGGGAATTTCACAACCACAAACTATTGACAAGTGATTTCTTGCCAGACAGAATGCTAGCAAACAAAGTTTTTTTTTAACAATCTTAAGATTTGTTTCTTCATCTGGTGATGGTGGGTACTATTAGGGCAAAATCATCTTCTTAACAGCCCGATATTACATTATTTTAGTGTAATTTTAGATGGAATGTGAGGATGTGATGTTCTGCTTCTTGGCTTATGGCTGCTGCTTGTCTAATATGGCTTCAGACAAAGGGCTCAGACCGTACAATATGACTAGAGAAAAAGACCTTGTACAAACTCAGTACTCAATGGCACAGCTTATACCCTAGATCCTAGGATACCTAATCAGTAAGAAGTGGAAGGCTTATCTCATAGGGAGCTATTAGGCTGAGTTCATTGTAAAGTAGTTTGATAGCCTTGGATAGCAGGTTCTATAGATGTGAAAATATTAGAGAAACATTTAACCATGTGCTTAATTTTAAGTATACCAGCTGTGCAGGCAATGGAACTACTTTTGTATTTAATATTAAGCATTAAATGTTTGCAGGACTAGAATTGTAGTGAAAAACAAAGGTAAGAGGAATCAACTTTATTTAATTCAAATAGCAGCTTGAAGAAAATTGCTATATTTTCCTTTTCAATGTTTTATGAAATGCACAGAATTTTACTTTAAAACTTTTATATTTATTTTATATTTAGGCTTCAACAGTAGCATATATTATCAACTGGTGATGGATCTAGCATAACAAGCTTAATAGTGAATATTGTTTTTTTGTTATTTCTTTGAGTATAAGGGTCTGACTATTACTTGATCTCAGTGCCTCAGTCAGAAGTTTTATTCCTACTTATACTCACAAGGGTGCTGAAAAGTCTGATATTTAGTATACCCAAAGTACACTCCATGGATGAGTGGATAACATGAAATGAAGACTAACTTTAGGAATCATCAGAGATGAAGTGTAGTTCTCAATCCCCAGGGTAAGAGCACAGCATTGCTCTCTCCATGCTTTCCAATGCTTGGTTGTGGAGTGATACAGCCTTGAAAGAAACTGCCTGCACTTTGAACTGTGTTAATATGGATCTAAGAATTCATGCCTTAGTGGCAGTTTTTCCTTATTAAAGGGAATGGTTAGGGAAAGGTTCAGACCTCATTTGGTAAAGTCAGTTTGCTTTTAATGGTACAGCACGATGGCAAAAAGAAAACACACAGCACCATCAAGTTGTGCACATAGCTAGCCATTTTAACTGTGAAGCCCTACTAATTTTACCCTTTCCTCCCCTCCGCCCTCCCTCTTATGGATCGACTTTACTTCCCTGCAGCTCTTTGTTTAGTCCCCAAATTAATTCTGACTTGATTACTTTTCTTTAGGAAGATGAGGTCCCTTGCATGCAATCTAGGTGGAAAGATCAGAAAGAATTTATTATTGCATGTAACAATAACTCTTCTTGATTGCCAAGAGTGTTTTTTGTCTTTTTTTTTTTTTTAAGGAACCTCAAATTGTTAGCTCCCCCACCTGCCCAATACAATACTGATTAACTTAATTTATGTCAGAATCTTTTTTGTGTACTGCTCTCCAGCCCACATGCCAAGGAGAAGCAAAGATGACAGGCAGGTTATTTTCACCCCTCTTTGAGATATTCCTTATTAATTGCGGAAGATGTGTAGTAGTGTTGCAATAACTTGAAATATCTTAGAACATGTTAGTGTCCTGGAGCTTCAGTTTATAAGCAGATGCTATATTACATTTGCATCTAATTAAATAACTGACTTATAAATAGTTGCGACTGAACAAACTTCTGTTCTGGAAGTTCATTCCTGGTTCTATGTTAAATTACCGCTAAGTAAGACTTCTTAAATCAGTGTTGTTCCGGCAGAGTACTGTAATCTTCTGAGAATTTTTTTTTTTTCACAGAAATACTTACTAAGTAATTAGTCTTTTATCTGAACGTCACCAATATCAGCAAGTATTATTCCCATTTCACATACAGTGTAATGAGCTCTGCCTACAGAACAATGAAGTGTATGACCCTCTAGTTAATAGTCATCAACTGGTGCTGCCAGCAGTTCAGTTTCTGGCAATGTAAAAGCTCTTTTAGTTAATCTTTAACGTACATCAGAGTGGGAGTTTGAGTATATTCATTTTTGGAGTGGCCTTCGAATTTCTGTAGTCAGAAGCATAATTTTATCCCCTCAGAGGGTGGCTAGGAAGGGATATAATGTGGACAAGTTTTCTTTTTAAACGGCAGAGACCGCTTTCAAGAGTCATCAAACCCTTCTATATTTTGGGCCATTAACCTTATTGGGATGGACATGGGGGGCCTGAATTCTCAAAGTAAGACCTTAGTGGCTATATAGGCAGGAAAACAAATGAATGAATCTCTTTAGTCTTGATTCTATTGCTCTGGGATTTTTTTTCACGCTTTGATTTCAGAGGAAGCAGATTGACTCTGCTCCATTACTGCATTTCTGTGACCTATCTGGCTGTTAAGTTTTGGATTTAACTTGTTACCTCAGTAACTGAAGTTTTGCCTACACTAGAAAAGGTTTGCTAGTGTAGCTAGTGGAAACACAGCTTATATAAGCAAAAAATGACCAGTAAATAAGCTATATCAATAAAAGGATATTTTTGCCAGTGGAACTGCATCTACACTAGATCTTTTGCCAGCATAGCTATGTTGGTTAGGAGTGGGGAGGGGAAATCCACCCCTAACCAACCAACATACCTATGCTGGCAAAACTGAAGTGTAAATCAGGCCTAAATCCATGGGCATTGCCAGAGTAAAGCCAAGTCTACACTACGGATTTATGCTGGCATAGCACTGTTGGTTAAGGATATAACAAAGCCTCTAGTGTATGTGCAGTTAAACCGGCAAAACTGAGCTTTTCCCAGTACAGCTTCTTTTCCTCGTGTGTGTGGAGGACGGTTTTACTGTATCAATAAAAAGTACAGCTTTGTTGGTATAGCTGCATCCACTCTAAGAGCACTTTCCTGGAAAAATATAATCATAGTGGTATTCCTACACTACTACAGTGCTTTTAGTGTAGACAAGGCCTAAGAAGTAAATCTACCAGAGTTTAATTTGATGTCAACACTTGGACAATGATTTTGAATTGCTGAAAACTAAGTTTGACTCTAGAATAGATTTTGTGCACTATTTTAATCAAGTATAACATTTCTCATTCAAGAGTCTTGCAATTCCATTAGGACAGGAAGTGGTCACTGTCACTGAGTTCGTTTTCAAAACAAAAAAGGCTTAAATGACTGTAGTACAATCATTCCAGTTTTTTGGTCATCCGTTTTTAGTCCTGTTGCTTGTATACAGTATTAGTCACTGTGGATGGGTTGGGCAGTATTGACCTTTTATAATTGAGTAAGACAAAGTGGAGGAGAACATTGCATTCCTATGTTATTAGTTGCACCATGTGGTTACAAATATTCATTTTGTTCAGTTTCAAAGCAAATAGGAACTTGTCCCCTTAAAGGAAGGAAGCATGTTGTCTGTACATACAGAACCAGGGTGAAGAGATTTTAACTGCAAACTTAGTGCAACATGGATGTAATAAATTCAATATCTCAGAAGGCAGAGTGGCAGAAGCTAGCAAAAATAAACTGAGATTAGGCCAGAATTCAGTTACAGTTTAGTGAGGAAATATTTGATTTATGCTATAAAGGACTCAAAAAGAGACCTGCTCTCTTCCAGTACAAAGTGGAATTGTGGTTGTGTCTTAATGTTTATAAGACTTTCCTTTTGATTCCCCGTGCCTTACACACTTGATGAAACAACCTATTTGGGCCTGAAATTTCACATCAGTCCTAGGTCCGAAGAGAGTTTTTTCCGCAAAAATTTTAAGTTAATTGAGCAACATGTTCTGGAGTGAAGGAATGGGGGGAAAATCAGCAACTTTTCTCTTCTTGAAAAATTAATCTAACATTTGTTCCCAAAGTTTGCTTGCTGTAAAAATTATTAACTTATTACATATTGATAACTAGTAAATTAATGTAGTGGCTTGGCTGAAATTTTGTTGGAGTCACTATTTCCAGTGAATACTATAATTTCTGTTTTGCAATTTTATGTCCTTGTTTAGTGCTACAAATCAAAGCCTAGAGGTACAGCTAATCTTCTTCTATAAAATCCACAGATGCAAATCTTGCAAGACTTAAGTACCATGACATGCATAACTAGATGTGATGTGCAAGATCTATACACCACTAAGACAGGCAAAGAAGAGGTGAAGAGATTAGAAAAGGAAATAAAACGTCCTGTACTCTGAAGCAATTGCTACCACTTTCAGGATTATGGTAGGGCCCTCCAGCTGGGTTTCATTGGGCAGCATGATAAAAGAAATAAGTAGCTGGCTATCTTCCTTCCAGAGAGGAAAAATAATACCCTTTTTACATTCTCTCTAGGAGAGAACTTAAGGTAGGAAGCCCATGAAACATAAGGCCATACAAAGTCTGTGAGGAGAAACAAAATATCTCTCCAAATGAGGCTCTGTTAAGGGCAGAAGCCTGTGAAAGAAGAGATGGTCTAGAAGCAGCAGCTTTTGCTGGGCCCTGGGAATAAAAAGGCCAGTAGCTGTCTGAATTTAGGAAAAAGACAGACTGTTCCTAGAACTACTGCATTTCCCCAAGGACAAGGTTTAGACGACCTGTTTAGTTTCCACTTCCATGAGAACAAGGAACTCTAGTAATCCCAGAAATAAGGTCCTAACTTCCTTGAAATAAGTGACTGGATTATTTCCACATACAAAGAACTTTAATTATGAGCCTTGTGTTAGCCAACAGGAGCGGCTAACTGGGGAGTTTTGCGAGGGAGTTTAGAGGAGGAGTGGGGGGGGGGCTAGATACACTTAACATTCTTTAAATTTACAGCCAAAAACACCCCCTGATAAAAACAAAACATCAACAAAGGAACAAGCTGCAGAAGAAAAAAGAAAATGAAGGCAAAAGCCCAGCAACAGAGTGGGGCTATCCAGTTAATTGCACCCAATGCAACATGTATGATTACCTGCCCTAGGGGCAGGTGGCGTATGTGTGTATTTGGTGCAAGTTGCTCCTGGTCCTCAGAGACAGTGTATAGGCTTTAAGTGGCTGAACTGGAGGGACTAAGGGAGACAGAGAGGTACATAGATGAGACTTTCTGGGACACAGTAAAACGGTCCCACCCCCGATCTGACAATCTCTGTGCTGTTGAGGAGGATGAAAGTCTCAGGGAAGAAGAACATCCAACTGGAACAGAGGGAAATGATCCCATAGTTGGGACTCTCCTTCCAGATGATGATGTGGTATCCTCTTGCACCAAGGATACCTCTCTGGGGGAGGGAACTCCAGTTATTAGAAAGAGATGGCAATTCGATCATTAGAAACATATATAGCTGGGTTTGCAATGACCAGGAAAACCACATGGTGACTTGCCTGCCTGGTGCGAAGGTTGTGGCTCTCTCGAGACATCTAGATAAATTTATGTGTAATGCTGGGGAGGAGCTGGTGGTCATGGTACATGTAGGTACCAATGACATAAGGAAGGATAGGAGAGAGGTCCTGGAGGCCAAAGTTATGCTGCTAGGTAAGAGGATGAAGTCCAGGATCTCCAAGGTAGCATTCCCTGGAATGCTTTGGCACAGGGCCAGTTAGACAGGCAGAACTGCAGGTCTCCATGTGTAGATGAGACAATGGTGCACGGAGGAGGGGTTTTGATTTATTAGGAAATGGGGAAACTTTTGGGGAAAGGAAGGATGGGCTCCACCTAAACCAAAATTGAAGAACTACTAACTGTAGTCTGTAACCTCTCATTAAAATCCGCTTCTGTACCAAATGACTGGAGGATAGCTAATGTGAGGCCAATTTTAAAAAGGGCTCTTGAGGTGATGCCAGCAATTACAGGCCGGTAAGCCAGACTTCAGTACCAGCAAACTGGTTGAAACTATAGTCAAGAACAAAATTGTCAGACACATAGGTGAACATAATATGTTGGGGAAGAGTCAACATGTTTTTTTTTTTTTTAAAGGGAAATCATGCCTCACCAATCTACTACAATTCTTTGAGGGGGTCAACAATCAAGTAGACCAGGGGGATCCAGTGAGTATAGTCTACTTAGATTTTCAGAAAGCCTTTGACAAGGTCCCTCACCAAAAGCTCTTAAGCAAAGTAAGCTGTCATGGGATAAGAGGGAAGGTCCTCTGATGGATGAGTAACTGGTTAAAAGATAGGAAACAAAAGCTAGGAATAGTCAGTTTTCAGAATGGGGAGAGGTAAATAGTGGTGTCCCGCACGGTCTGTACTGGGCCCAGTCCTATTTAACATATTCATAAACTATCTTGAAAAAGGGGTAAACAGTGAGGTGGCAAAATTTGCAGATGATCCAAAACTACTCAAGACAGTTAAGTCCCAGGCAGGCTGCAAAGAGCTAGAAAAGGATCTCACAGAACTGGGTGACTGGGCAACAAAATGGATGATGAAATTCAGTGCTGATAAATACAAAGTAACATACATTGGAAAACATAATCCCAACTATACATATAAAAAGATAGGGTCTAAATTAGATATTACCTCTCAAAAAGAGATCTTGGAGTCATTGGGGATAGTTTTTGAAAACATCCACTCACTGTGTCACGGTAGTCAAAAAAGCAAACAATGTTGGGAATCACTCAGAAAGAGAGAGATAATAAGACAGTGTATTGCCTCTATATAAATCCATGGTATGCCCATATCTTGAATACTGCGTGTGGATGTGGTCGCTCCATCTCAAAAAAGATGTATTGGAATTGGGAAAAGATCAGAAAAGGGCAACAAAAATGATTAGGGGTATAGAACAGCTGCCATGTGAGGATTGATTCATAAGACTGGGACATCTCAGCTTGGAAAAGAGATGACTAAGGGGGGATATGATAGAGGTCTATAAAATCATGACTGGTGTGGAGAAAGTAAATAAGAAAAAGAGAAGGACACTAAACTATCTAAACTACTACATACCACAAGGGGCCACAATAGCGGTTCCCTTAACCCACCCAGCAATATTGTTAATCTATCCAACTATACCCTTAGGACAGATTCTTCTGCTGGGCTATCTCGGTGCCTCTTCTTCTGCCTCTTCTTCTGCCCCTCCACCCCCACGAACATGTTACAGTTCTGTGGTGACCTAGAATCCTATTTTTGACGTCTCCGACTCAAGGAATATTTCCAATACACCTCTGAACAATATACTAACCCACAGAGACCTTCCTACCAAGACTACAAAAAGAAGGATTCTGGGTGGACTCCTCCTGAAGGTTGAAACAACAGACTGGACTTCTACACAGAGTACTTCTGCCGACGTGCATGGGCTGAAATTGTGGAAAAACAGCATCACTTGCCCCATAACCTCAACCGTGCAGAATACAATGCCATCCACAGCCTCAGAAACAACTCTGACATCATAATCAAAAAGGCTGACAAATGAGGTGCTGTCGTCATCATAAATAGGTCGGAATATGAACAAGAGGCTGCTAGGCAGCTCTCCAACACCACTTTCTACAAGCCATTACCCTCTGATCCTACTGAGGGTTACCAAAAGAAACTACAGCATTTGCTTAAGAAACTCCCTGAAAAAGCACAAGAACAAATCCGCACAGACAAACCCTTGGAACCACGACCTGGGGTATTCTATCTGCTACCCAAGATCCATAAACCTGGAAATCCTGGACGCCCCATCATCTCAGGCATTGGCACCCTGACAGCAGGATTGTCTGGCTATGTAGACTCTCTCCTCAGGCCCTATGCTACTGGCACTCCCAGCTATCTTCAAGACACCACTGACTTCCTGAGGAAACTACAATCCATCGGTGATCTTCCTGAAAATACCATCCTAGCCACTGTAGATGTAGAAGCCCTCTACACCAACATTCCACACAAAGATGGACTACAAGCCATCAGGAACATTTATCCCCGATAATGTCACGGCAAACCTGGTGGCTGAACTTTGTGACTTTGTCCTCACCCATAACTATTTCACATCTGCTATAGGTACCCGCATGGCCCCACAGTATGCCAACATTTTTATGGCTGACTTAGAACAATGCTTCCTCAGCTCTCGTTCCCTAATGCCCCTACTCTACTTGCACTACATTGATGACATCTTCATCATCTGGACCCATGGAAAAGAAGCCCTTGAGGAATTCCTTCAACATTTCCATCCCACCATCAACCTCAGCCTGGACCAGTCCACACAAGAGATCCATTTCCTGGACACTACGGTGCTAATAAGCGATGGTCACATAAACACCACCCTGTACCGGAAACCTACTGACTGCTATGCCTACCTACATGCCTCCAGCTTTCATCCTGACCACACCACACGATCCATTGTCTACAGCTAAGCTCTTCGATAAAATCGGATTTGCTCCAACCCCTCAGACAGAGACAAACACCTACAAGATCTCTATCAAGTATTCTTACAACTACAGTACCACCTGCGGAAGTGAAGAAACAGATTGACAGAGCCAGAAGAGTACCCAGAAGTCACCTACTACAGGACAGGCCCAACAAAGAAAATAACAGAATGCCACTAGCCATCCCCTTCAGCCCCCAACTAAAACCTCTCCAACGCATCATCAAGGATCTACAACCTATCCTGAAGGACGACCCATCACTCTCACAGATCTTGGGAGACAGGCCAGTCCTTGCTTACAGACAGCCCCCCAACCTGAAGCAAATACTCACCAGCAACCACACAACACACAACAGAACCACTAACTCAGGAACCTATCCTTGCAACAAAGCCCATTGCCAACTGTGTCCACATATCTATTCGGGGACACCATCATAGGGCCTAATCACATCAGCTACACTATCAGAAGCTTGTTCACCTGCACATCTACTAATGTGATATATGCCATCATGTGCCAGCAGTGCTCCTCTGCCATGTACATTGGTCAAACTGGACAGTCTCTATGTAAAAGAATAAATAGACACAAATCAGACATCAAGAATTATAACATTCAAAAACCAGTCAGAGAACACTTCAATCTCTTTGGTCACTCCATTACAGACCTAAATGTTGCAATTCTTTAATAAAAAAACTTCAAAAACAGACTCCAACGAGAGACTGCTGAATTGGAATTAATTTGCAAACTGGATACAATTAACTTAAGCTTGAATAAAGACTGGGAGCAGATAGGTCGTTACACAAAGTAAAACTCTTTCCCCATGTTTATTCCCCCTCCCCTCCGCCAGTGTTCCTCAGATGTTTTTGTCAACTGCTGGAAATGGCCCACCTTGATTATCACTACAAAAGGTTTTTCCCCAGCTCTCCTGCTGGTAATAGCTCACCTTATTTGACACTTTCGTTACAGTGTATAGGGTAACACCCATTGTTTCATGTTCTCTATGTATATAAATCTCCCCACTGTATTTTCCACCGAATGCATCCGATGAAGTGAGCTGTAGCTCACGAAAGCTTATGCTCAAATTTGTTAATCTCTAAGGTGCCATAAGTACTCCTTTTTCTTTTTGCGGATACAGACTAACACAGCTGCTACTCTGAAACCTAAATAAGGAAGTGTTATTTACTCCTTCTCATCGCACAAGAACTAGGGGTCACCAAAGGATATTAATAGGCAGCAGGTTTAAAACAAACAAAGGATTTCTTCACACAGTGCACTCTCAACCTATGGAACTCTCTTCCAGAAGATGTTGTAAAGGCCAAGACTACAAAATGGTTCAGAAAAAGAACTAGATAAATTCTGTTTGCCAGAAGCTGGGAATGGGTGACAGAGGAGGGATCACTTGATGATTACTAGTTCCGTTAATTCCCTCTGAAGCACCTGGCATTGGCCACTGTCGGAAGACAGGATATGGGGCTAGATGGACCTTTGGTCTGCCCAGTATGGCCGTTCTTGTGTTCTTAATTTACTTCAGTTTATATCACACTAAAGAAAGCTTGACTGTCCAAATGTAGCTAGGATTTTTATTTTATTTTATTTTATTTTTTACATTCTTGCTCATGCTTCTGAACTTTCACTAAGCAGGCAAGCCTCTTAACTGACATTTGAATCCAAATTGCAGGGACTTATTTTTAACCTGTACACTAAATAACAGATACCTTTTGAGGAAAATAAGTCTTAAATCTCATTGTTGTGGATTCATCTCCAGCTAACCCCAAAATCTGCCTCTAGGATGTGATTAATAATTTGATGAAAGATAAGGAGTACTTTTGGCACCTTAACAGGTTTCAGAGTAACAGCCGTGTTAGTCTGTATTTGCAAAAAGAAAAGGAGTACTTGTGGCACCTTAGAGACTAAAGTGCCCCAAGTTTCCACAGTATGCATCCGATGAAGTGAGCTGTAGCTCACGAAAGCTCACGCTCAAATAAATTGGTTAGTCTCTAAGGTGCCACAAGTACTCCTTTCCTTTTGGCACCTTAGAGACTAACCAATTTATTTGAGCATAAGCTTTTGTGAGCTACAGCTCACTTCATTGGCTGCATACTGTGGAAAATACAGAAGATGTTTTTATACACACAAACCTTGATAAAAGAGGTGTTTATCACTACAGAAGGCAGTTGGGGGGGGGGAGAGAAAACCTTTTTTGCGAATACAGACTAACACGGCTGTTACTCGGAAACCTCCATTGATTAGTATCCCCCCTTCCCAGCGTCAGTGCTGTGAATCCCTGTGCAGCTGTCTGGCCCTTCATAAAGGGATGGAGGGAAGGTGATTGTGTTGGAGTTGCCTGGACCCTTGTGCAAGCAGTAACGTTTCTGTGTGTTTCTCCAGCCCCATACGCCCGACACAACAGTGCCCCGCTCAGCCAGGCTCCTGGCGCGGCTCCCCTTGCCCCAGCCAGTCTCTCGGGGGTTGGTACCCCTAGCTGTCATTCCCGCTCGTGGGGTTTACTTCCTACCCAATCCCATTGCCGGAGTTCAGGTTGTCCCCGCCCCCTTCAAAGAGCCCTTTGCTCGGGCTCCCACTCCTCCTCCCACAGACATACACAAACGGCGCTTCTGTTTCCGTCTGTTCACGGCAAATCAGGACGGGAGGGTGCTCTCGGGTTCTCCCCCTCCCCGACTGCCAGCCAATGGGGGTCCAGAGGCCGTTGGTGTGTCTTGAGGCTTGGAGGCTGTTCTCTGTGACGCAGTGGGGGCGGGGCGGTGCCATTGGTCCTGGTGGGCCCCGCCCCTCGGAGAGAGGGTACCTCACTGTTTACTCAAGCTCCTTCGCCAGCGGTCGCTGTAGCAGCGTCGAGTGGGTGGCGGGGCCGGCCGCGCGTCCCGCACCACCTAGCGGCTGAGCCCTGCGCCGGTAGGGGGCCAGGCGCGGATCGTGCGCGGGGCAGGCGCCGGACCACTCGGTCACTGGTGTGGGGCGCTGAGGAGGCGGACAGCGGGGCAGGCGGCCATGAAGACGGAGATCTCCACTGCCGCGGGCTTCATCACCCGCCTGCTACGCACCCCCGACGGCATCGGCGACGAGCAGCTGCGCTGCTTCAGCGAGTCACTGCAGGAGGCGCTGCGAGGTGTGGGCGGTCGGGCGGGGGCGGTGCCGGGGTCGGCCTGAGCCCTGCTATCGGGGGCAGGAAGGTTCAGGCCCCTTGAACTGGCCGTGCCCGCAGGTGTCGGAGATGCCCCAGGCGGGCAGCCCAGCAGCCCGCACAGAGGAGCCCTCGCCCTCTGCTCCCTTGTCTCTGTCCCTCCGCCCCACGGCGTCATCGGTTCTCTCTTCCCGTGTTCGGGCCGACGGGTGGTTGGCGCTTGGGACATTCCCCCCCCCTCCCCCGTCTGTGGCTAAATAACCCTCCATTGATTAAAAAGAAACGGAGTACTTGTGGCACACAAGTACTCCTTTTTGCGAATACAGACTAACACGGCTGTTACTCGGAAACCTCCATTGATTAGTATCCCCCCTTCCCAGCGTCAGTGCTGTGAATCCCTGTGCAGCTGTGTGGCCCTTCATAAAGGGATTGAGGGAAGGTGATTGTGTTGGAGTTGCCTGGACCCTTGTGCAAGCAGTAACGTTTCTGTCTTTCTCTTTGTTCCCTCGCACAGACCATTATAAACACCACTGGTTTCCCCTGATGCCCTCCAAGGGCTCAGGGTACCGATGCATTAGGATCAACCACAAGATGGACCCCTTGATAGGGAAGGCAGCCGGCATGATCGGACTGAGCCATCAGAGACTCTTCCAGCTCTTACCCAGTGAATTGACTCTTTGGGTTGACCCCTTTGAGGTGTCCTATAGAATAGGAGAAGATGGGTCTATCTGTGTCCTTTATGAAAGCCCCCCACCGGGTCTGAAGACTGCCAAAGCTCTGGAGAGTAGAAACAGCTGTAAAGAGGAATGGAGAATTGGCAGATCAAGCCCTTCCAAGAATTACAACATGATGACAGTTTCTAGTTAAAAATTAACATTCCTTGTACAATGATGTATGTATGTATCCCAGTTTCATAATGAAGTTAGATGATGTAATTGAGATGTTGATTTTCACCCCATAGCCATTAAAGTTGTAGTAGTACTGCCAAGTTCTTCGTTGTGGCCAAGGGCTAATGTATAAGCAGTTCTTTAAACTGCATGTAATTTTCTGGATTGTATACTGTAAATGAAATGTACAGTCAGCTGATTGTTCTACAGATATATATTTTGACAGAATCCTTGGCTATTTGTAATAAAAAGAAAAGTTACTTAATTCTCTCTTTACAATGGCTTTTAGTTAATAACTTTTTACAAGATTCCTGTACTTATTGAGTAACTTCTAGGAAAAAAACACAGCTCTAACCAACTGTAATTAAAAATCTCTCCAGTGACTTGCCTGTACAAACTTTTCTCAGGGTCATAAAAATACAGCTGGAAGGCACAAATGACAAATACAACTTTCCTACTAACATATTTCATGGTGAAGAAATCCTATCTTGCCCAAGCAGCTTTCAAAGAAGGAGTTACTTCCCTATAAACTTAAAGACTATCTTGAAGCAAACCAATATGGTAGAGACGTGCTCAGACAAATCTGTTTATCCAACTTTCAGTACAATACATAAAAACTTTTAATGAACATAAGATAGTTTTCAGAAAAGTGTAAGGTTCTTTTGTTATGTCAGTTCACCTTGACTTGTTTTGCACTATAGCCATTTTTTCCTTCCAGAACTGCTCGTAACAAATTTTGAGCAAATAGGAAGGTAGAATACATCTGACTTAGTAAAGGGCTTATTTATGCTTCTGGGTGTTTGGCTGTTTAAATTGGAAAAGTGAGTTTTCAGTTAGTCATAAACATCTTTAGTACAGAGTAAGATAGTATATTCATCTTAAACCAGATGGAAATTTTACAGTTGAATGTAGTAATGTCTCATCTATATCCTATTTTACAAGAAATTACAAATTTACTAATATTTTAAAACTTTACATTTTATGCCATTTTAGTTTTTTAAAGTTTTAAATATGATCTACAGTACTTTATCAATTACAGAGTTTGATGGAAGCAATGGTTTTAATAAAAAGTAGGCTAATAGCCTGCCAAATAGTCTGCTATGTGGGAGATTTTGGTATTAATGCTTCACCAAAAGATAGAGTGAAATTGTTTGATGTTGGGAGGAGTTTGTTTCTTAGTAGTCATAAGCTATATGTTTTAATAGAACCTTTGAGGACTGCATACAGCCAGTGTTCATGTTTTCAGTAGCCCTGTACTAGATCATAATTACGTGGTTAATGAAAGAGAGCTTTGTCTACTGTCAGCATGTCAGCAATAAGCCTTGCAAAATGTCTCATTAACATGGCAAAACATGCAGTTGATGGACAAGTCCAGGCAAGTTAGAAATAGTCCTTGTAACTCATCTGAAAATAATCCATTTTTGTTTTGGAAAAGCTGGTGAGCTTTGTAACTGCTGGTTACATCCTAATTAACTAGGTGACAGTGGTTTTGTGTAACAGGAGCTATTAATCTGAACTGAATGCATAATTGTTACATTCTTTAAAAAAAAAACCTTAAAAGTTAACATACAGTAAAATAACCGCTACGCTTCTAATATGTCACTCCTACCACACACACGTAACAATCAGTTCTAAACAGATGTTTAGTAGAAAGAGTAACTGAAAAAGAAAGTAGACTAAAGTTTCTAGAAGAAGAATATTTTTTGAAAGATGGTACAGATGCTGTATTTTTGTTTCCTGATTTAAAACTACAAAATATAGTTCCGTGGTTTAAATTCTTAACTAGTCATGCCTAGTTTTCATTGAATGGAATTTTAGAATACTCTCTCTCTCTCTCTCTGTGTAGTTTGTGGATGAAAGTTGTGTTAGGCCAAAACTGACCTTGTAATGTTTATATAGTTGAAATACATTTATGTCTATATAGGGTGAGACACTGCATAGTGAACTGTTTCAGCCTAAGGTGATGTAATATTACACATATAGTACATTATCTATCAGGAATGGTCTAATAATGCTAAGGACTGTAGTATGATTGTCTTGTATGGTAGCACTGTCTTTTGCATGGAACTGCATAGCAAAGAATTCCAAAGAAACAATCAGGGCAGGGGAAATAAAAGAACCAGTTTCAGTAACCTCTGCGTTCTTTCAGGGCAGTCTTGCAGAAGCTAGAAAATTATTATTTCAAGCTATGAATTACTGGTTTGTGCTGCTTTTGGAAGAACACTTCTTTGGGTGCTAGCTAGAGAGCAGCAGGTACATTAGCTTTTTAGGACACAGGGTGCTATGAAAGCTGCAGAGACAGTTCCCTGGCTGTGGTTTGACATGTAGACAGAGTATTTAAAAGATGGAAATGGCAGGCTTCATCAAAATGTTTTTCTTGCATGTTGCCTTCTGTGAAATTCTAAAGTGGAAGGGTGGAGATATACCTGAATGAATCCAGTCATTACATGTTTTGTTTGCTTGATGAAACAAACCATCTTAGCAAGTGCTTATGGAAAAAATCTGCTTTGGTACCAGGCTATTTTAATTTTTTTAAGGAGCACACTTTGCCATTTGAATTCTAAGTGGAGTATGTTCACATGGCTGGTGTAACATGAAAAAGGTATTTTATACTTTTTAAATTGTAACTGATATGTTCACATAGTAATAGGAAAAACAAAGTTAGTACTGCATACATTTTCATAAAGATATATCTTGCATCAAGAATCACAACATCCTTTACAAATATAACACTGATACTTAACTGCTGAAATGCCATTATTCTTGAGTGCAATATGACAGTTGTTCAATTTCATATATCTATGCTACACATTGTAAGACTTCATCTTATTCTGCTGACTGGAAGGTGAAGTTAGGGAGCCAGGATGGACTTTGGCTAAGATATTTGGGTTTACACCTCATCTCCTTTGAAGAGCCGCAGCATTTTTTTTCAATGCCAATTGATGGCACTTCTCATAGCATAATGCTCTCGTCGCTATATTGGGGCATTGGTTCATTACTCATTCACAGGAAGTATGTATGCTAGACTTTCCCCCATCCACTAATGTTACCTGCAGGTGGGAGTCCCTAGGGTAGTCAGGGCACTGGCAGTACAGGGTGGATAAAAATAAATGATTTTTTTTTTTTTTTAGAAAATAAAATCGGGTTTTTTTTATTTAAATTGGCTTTTTTTGACAGGTGTTTTTCTCAAAAAGCATTTTATCTAAAGATAGATACATTATAGCTCAAAGATATCTCGTCATAGAATAGGGATTATAAATTCTAATTCTATAGCATGAGACAATATATTCATTTAATGTTTAAGAAAAGTTTTGGAAATGAGTTCCAATAGTTCATGAGGTTCCAAGGGCTTCTGTATAGATTATTTGGGTTAATCTTTCTATTTATTTACCCAATGGGACTCAGTGCTCAGTCTAGAAGATACCATCAGAGATGCTTAGTTTTGCAGTTCTCAAACTGGATTTGTGTCTCCAAAGATAACACGCTTGCTAACAGCAAAAATGTTTTTAAATAAATAATATATAGAGGTGAGAAATAACAGACCTCAACCCAGTTGTCCCTCTGGAAATTTCTGTACACAGAGTCATTCCCTTACCTCTCTCTAAAAGTGCAAAGTTTCAAAAAGTTCAATGAAAAGAAGATTGTTGGGAGCGGAATAGATCTGGACAAGGAAAAGAAGTCTGGAGATAAATGTGAGAAGGGAGGAACAGGCAGTAGAAACAAAATTGAAACTGTTTGAGCAGCATATTCCAGAGGCCTTCAGGTCTTTCTGAGTGTAGCCTTCATTGATTTGAGATCTACCATACCATTGTCTCACTAGAAGGGAAAACCTATAATGGCAGCAGGCCGTAAAAGAGACCTAGTTTAATTAAGTTCCTCTACCTGTGAGTAAGACAGGCATGTGTGTAAAATGCAAACAGTACATCAAAGAAATCCAAGGCCTGGTCGTCCGATTGAAACAACATCATGAGAAGTGTTCCTTCTCAGGAGGAAGCTGCATTGAAGATGATGAAAGGAACATGTCTGAACATGCAGGATCTTCAGGTTGGTAAACTTTTATTTCATACTTCTTTCTTAAGGACTGCCTGTCTTCCTTCTGGACTATTGTTGAATTCTCATGTTTGAGCAAAAAATACAGTTGTTACTCTATGGTACTATCATTTTAGATGTAGTTCTGATAAAAAATAAATAGCTGAAATAGGCAGATCTTCCTTTTACAATTTCACCTTTAAAGTAGTACTGAGTGTCAGTGAATGCAGTGAGTAATACTAAATGAGCAGTATGGTAGTAATAATTAAATAACTGCATTGACTTAGGAGGTGGGCCATTGATTATCATGCACATTGTAGGGAGAGTGGTCACCTTGGATGAGCTATTACCAGCAGGAGAGTGAGTTTGTGTGTGTATGGGGGTGGGGGGGTGAGAAAACCTGGATTTGTGCTGGAAATGGCCCACCTTGATTATCATGCACATTGTGAGGAGAGTGGTCACTTTGGATAAGCTATTACCAGCAGGAGAGTGAGTTTGTGTGTGTGGTTTTTGGAGGGGGGTGGGGGGGTGAGAAAACCTGGATTTGTGCTCGAAATGGCCCACCTTGATTATCATACACATTTTAAAGAGAGTAATCACTTTGGATGGGCTATTACCAGCAGGAGAGTGAGTTTGTGTGTGGAGGGGCGGAGGGTGAGAAAACCTGGATTTGTGCTGGAAATGGCCCAACTTGATGATCACTTTAGATAAGCTATTACCAGCAGGAGAGTGGGGTGGGAGGAGGTATTGTTTCATGGTCTCTGTGTATATAATGTCTTCTGCAGTTTCTACAGTATGCATCCGATGAAGTGAGCTGTAGCTCACGAAAGCTCATGCTCAAATAAATTGGTTAGTCTCTAAGGTGCCACAAGTACTCCTTTTCTTTTTGCAAATACAGACTAACACGGCTGTTACTCTGAAACCTGTCATTATGAAAGCTGGAGTTATCCAAAGGCTGTTCAGTGAGTTCTGTAAAATGAGGTAGTGGTCTTAATTTCTTATGGGACAAGTGCTTGTATCGCAAAAACATCATAATTGGCATTGGCACTTTTGTTAGCTGTTTAAGCAGAACAGTCAAAGTTTGAATGTGAGTGAACCATCCCTACACTCCCAAGAGCAGTTCCTCCAGACGAAGATTGGTTCATGTTGACATGCTGGATAAGGGGAAGCTTGCACTGCTGCCAATCTGAGGATGAACAGAGAAATAAGGTTTCTAAGACTAGTAACTTGGTACCTTTCACTAGAACTACATTCCCTTTAATATTTTTAATTATTATTTGTACTATTGCATAAGAATCAGTGCAGACTTGTTTGGGACAGATGAGTGATAGTCCTGACTGCTTGCACGATATTGCAGGGGACTGAATTTTCTCCTACTGAATTTTCTTCTACAATATTATGTTAATACATTGTTCTTCATTCTAACACTCTGTAAATTATACCTTAAGGGAATGGTCCTTTTTAGCTTGTGATTTAGGTAATCTTGGGGGAGGTGCTGATGTAGTTGCATTAAAATTGTACAGTACCTCGTGAAAGGATCTTTCTTTTGGTCGGGGTAACTCATGAGTTACTATGAGGTTCAGCTGCCCCTTCTGGTCATGCATCAATATTACTAAATAGGTCACAGTGAAAAACAGTCAGAAGCAATGAGCTGGAAATTAAACTGCAGTTAGTGATTAATTTAGTTTTGTGATTAGATTAAATAATTGGCCCCCTGATTATTTACATTTATTGTTGCACAATCTCATTAAAAGACGAAGCTATATGATATCAATTGTTCTGCACAATAGCCCTTATTAAAACAGTGTTATAAAGGAAGAAGAAAGGAAAAAACAACTATTTCGCTAAATTAGATACCAAGCAGTGCCTCAGAGTAAACTATAATAAAATTATAAATCATAAATCGCCTTTTATGATGAGATTACTGGTTCTGTGGATGAAGGGAAAGCAGTGGATGTACTGTTTCTTGACTTTAGCAAAGCTTTTGACACGGTCTCCCACAGTATTCTTGTCAGCAAGTTAAGGAAGTATGGGCTGGATGAATGCACTATAAGGTGGGTAGAAAGCTGGCTAGATTGTCGGGCTCAACGGGTAGTGATCAATGGCTCCATGTCTAGTTGGCAGCCGGTATCAAGTGGAGTGCCCCAAGGGTCGGTCCTGGGGCCATTTTTGTTCAATATCTTCATAAATGATCTGGAGGATGGTGTGGATTGCACTCTCAGCAAATTTGCGGATGATACTAAACTGGGAGGAGTGGTAGATACGCTGGAGGGGAGGGATAGGATACAGAAGGACCTAGACAAATTGGAGGATTGGGCCAAAAGAAATCTGATGAGGTTCAATAAGGATAAGTGCAGGGTCCTGCACTTAGGACGGAAGAACCCAATGCACAGCTACAGACTAGGGACCGAATGGCTAGGCAGCAGTTCTGCGGAAAAGGACCTAGGGGTGACAGTGGACGAGAAGCTGGATATGAGTCAGCAGTGTGCCCTTGTTCCCAAGAAGGCCAATGGCATTTTGGGATGTATAAGTAGGGGCATAGCGAGCAGATCGAGGGACGTGATCGTTCCCCTCTATTCGACATTGGTGAGGCCTCATCTGGAGTACTGTGTCCAGTTTTGGGCCCCACACTTCAAGAAGGATGTGGATAAATTGGAGAGAGTCCAGCGAAGGGCAACAAAAATGATTAGGGGTCTGGAACACATGACTTATGAGGAGAGGCTGAGGGAGCTGGGATTGTTTAGTCTGCAGAAGAGAAGAATGAGGGGGGATTTGATAGCTGCTTTCAACTACCTGAAAGGGGGTTCCAAAGAGGATGGCTCTAGACTGTTCTCAATGGCAGCAGATGACAGAACGAGGAGTAATGGTCTCAAGTTGCAGTGGGGGAGGTTTAGATTGGATATTAGGAAAAACTTTTTCACTAAGAGGGTGGTGAAACACTGGAATGCGTTACCTAGGGAGGTGGTAGAATCTCCTTCCTTAGAGGTTTTTAAGGTCAGGCTTGACAAAGCCCTGGCTGGGATGATTTAACTGGGAATTGGTCCTGCTTCGAGCAGGGGGTTGGACTAGATGACCTTCTGGGGTCCCTTCCAACCCTGATATTCTATGATTCTATGATTCTATGAATTAATCAGCTTTTGATTTGAGGAAAGAAAACTATATCAAAAATGTATTTTTTAAAATTTATTTTAACAGACAAATCTTCTATGCTAAAAGGTATGTGAGATAAAGAAATAAAACTGTAATGCAGGAGATAGAGCAAAGATTTAAGAAGACAAGAAAACATTTTTCCCTGTCAGTGGAAGCAAAACAAACTTCACCAAAATATAAATGCAGGTCTGAAAACTGCTGTAGGCTTTGCAGATGTAAAATTACAGCTTTAGGAGCAAGCTTGCTAGAACACACAACCTAACATTTCTTAGGTGTATGTATTTCATTATTAACAATTAAAAGCAGTCTTAGAAACAGTTTTTAGTTTATATAATGCAGATGAGCAAAATTATTTTGGGGTGTTTAAATTTAGAACCTGATCCTGAAAATCCTTATTAAATGAGAACTCTTTACTCACACAAGTAACCCCATTGTCTTCAGTGTGAGTGACCTACATGATTAAGTATTACAAATAGGGCTGTTGATTAATCGCAGTTAATTCACGCAATTAACTCAAAAAATTAATCACAGTTAAAAAAAGTAATTGTGATTAATCGCAGTTTTAATCTCACTTCTAACTAACAGAATACCAATTTAAATATATTTTGCATATTTTTCTTCATTTTCATATATATTGTATTGTGTTGTAATTGAAATCAGTGTATATTATTTTTTGTTATAAATATTTGCACTGTAAAAATGATAAACAAAAGAAATAGTTTTTTTCAATTCACCTCATACAAATACTGTAGGGCAAGCTCTTTGCCATGAAAGTGCACTTTTCAAATGTAGATTTTTTTTTGTTACATAACTGCACTCAAAACCAAAACAATTGTAAAACTTTAGAGCCTTCAAGTCCACTTAGTCCTACTTCTTGTTCAGCCAATTCCCCCTCCTCCCCCCACATTCCCAGTATTTGCCACGCAAAACAGGTGTTTCACGGCACCAAGCACTAGGAGCTATGGGAAAAAATGAGCATGCGGCACACACAGGGGAGGAGGCAGAGTGGAGATGGAGGTGAGCTGGGGCAGAGGGGTGGGGAGGGGAGCTGACGGTGGGTGCAGAGTACCCACTAATTTTTCCCTGTGAGTGCTCCAGCCCCGGAGCACCCACGGAGTCTGCGCCTATGCAGCAGATCATACCTAGAAACTACACATTTGAAACCCCAGATATGTAAGTAGATCAGGAAATGTCTAGGAAGACGTGATTAGGTTTATCTCTTTTATTTCTTTATGGCTTGTGGACTCCTCTGTGCTAACCCCAGGTGCTTTTGTTTTGCTCGTAACCTTTAAGCTGGACCTCAAGAGAGCTATCTTGATGCTTAATCCTTGTAATTGTTTTTTTAAAATCTAATAAAAATCCTAAATTCCAAATGTATTTTCTTTCTTTTTGTTTTTAATAAAATTTACCTTTTTTTAAGAACTGGATTGAATTTTGTGTCCTTAGAGGTTTGTGCATATGTTGTTTAATTAGCTGGTGGCAACAGCTGATTTCCTTTGTTTTCTTTCTCAGCTGTTCCCAGGAGGGGGTGTGAGTGGGCTTGAGGGTACCCCACAGGAAGGAATTCCCACGTGCACCTTCCTGGGTTCTCAAAGGGGTTTTTGCACTTGGGTGGTGGTAGCATCTATCCATCCAAGGTCAGAGAAAAGCTGTAACCTTGGGAGTTTAGTACAAGCCTGGAATGGCCAGTATTAATTTTTAGGTTTCAGAGTAGCAGCCATGTTAGTCTGTATCCGCAAAAAGAAAAGGAGTACTTGTGGCACCTTAGAGACTAACAAATTTATTTGAGCATAAGCTTTCGTGAGCTACAGCTCACTTCATTGGATGCATTCAGTGGAAAATACAGTGGGGAGATTTATATACACACAGAACATGAAAAAATGGGTGTTACCATACACACTGTAAGGAGAGCGATCACTTAAGATGAGCTATTACCAGCAGGAGAGTGGGGGGGCGAGAAAAACTTTTGTAGTGATAATCAAAGTGGGCCATTTCCAGCAATGAACAGGAACGTCTGAGGAGCGGGGGTGGGGGGGAATAAACATGGGAAAATAGTTTTACTTTGTGTAATGACAAATCCACTCCCAGTCTCTATTCAAGCCTAAGTTAATTGTATCCGGTTTGCAAATTAATTCCAATTCAGCAGTCTCTCGTTGGAGTCTGTTTCTGAAGTTTTTTTGTTGTAATATTGCAACTTTTAGGTCTGTAATCGAGTGATCAGAGAGATTGAAGTGTTCTCCGACTGGTTTATGAATGTTACAATTCTTGACATCTGATTTGTGTCCATTTATTCTTTTACGTAGAGACTGTCCAGTTTGACCAATGTACATGGCAGAGGGGCATTGCTGGCACATGATGGCATATATCACATTGGTAGATGTGCAGGTGAACGAGCCTCTGATAGTGTGGCTGATGTGATTAGGCCCTATGATGGTGTCCCCTGAATAGATATGTGGACACAGTTGGCAACGGGCTTTGTTGCAAAGATAGGTTCCTGGGTTAGTGGTTCTGTTGTGTGGTATGTGGTTGATGGTGAGTATTTGCTTCAGGTTGGGGGGCTGTCTGTAAGCAAGGACTGGCCTGTCTCCCAAGATCTGTAAGAGTGATGGGTCGTCCTTCAGGATAGGTTGTAGATCCTTGATGATGCGTTGGAGAGGTTTCAGTTGGGGGCTGAAGGGGATGGCTAGTGGTGTTCTGTTATTTTCTTTGTTGGGCCTGTCCTGTAGTAGGTGACTTCTGGGTACTCTTCTGGCTCTGTCAATCTGTTTCTTCACTTCCGCAGGTGGGTATTGTAGTTGTAAGAATGCCTGATAGAGATCTTGTAGGTGTTTGTCTCTGTCTGAGGGGTTGGAGCAAATGCGGTTGTATCGTAGAGCTTGGCTGTAGACGATGGATCGTGTGGTGTGATCTGGATGAAAGCTGGAGGCATGTAGGTAGGAATAGTGGTCAGTAGGTTTTCGGTATAGGGTGGTGTTTATGTGACCATCGCTTATTAACACTGTAGTGTCCAGGAAGTGGCTCTCTTGTGTGGACTGGTCCAGGCTGAGGTTGATAGTGGGATGGAAATTTTTGAAATCATGGTGGAATTCCTCAAGGGCTTCTTTTCAATGGGTGCAGATGATGAATATAGCGCAATATAGCGCAAGTAGAGTAGGGGCATTAGGGAACGAGAGCTGAGGAAGCATTGTTCTAAGTCAGCCATAAAAACGTTGGCATATTGTAGGGCCATGCGGGTACCCATAGCAGTGCTGCTGGTTTGAAGGTATACATTGTCCCCAAATGTAAAATAGTTATGGGTGAGGACAAAGTCACAAAGTTCAGCCACCAGGTTTGCCATGACATCATCAGGTATACTGTTCCTGATGGCTTGTAGTTCATCTTTATGTGGAATGTTGGTATAGAGGGCCAGGATGGTGTTTTCAGGAAGATCACCGATGGACTGTAGTTTCCTCAGGAAGTCAGTGGTGTCTCGAAGATAGCTGGGAGTGCTGGTAGCGTAGGGCCTGAGGAGGGAGTCTACATAGCCAGACAATCCTGCTGTCAGGGTGCCAAAGCCTGAGATGATGGGGCATCCAGGATTTCCAGGTTTATGGATCTTGGGTAGCAGATAGAATACCCCAGGTAGGGGTTCCAGGGGTGTGTCTGTGCAGATTTGTTCTTGTGCTTTTTCAGGGAGTTTCTTGAGCAAATGCTGTAGTTTCTTTTGGTAACTCTCAGTGGGATCAGAGGGTAATGGCTTGTAGAAAGTGGTGTTGGAGAGCTGTCTAGCAGCCTCTTGTTCATATTCCGACCTATTCATGATGACGACGGCACCTCATTTGTCAGCCTTTTTGATTATGATGTCAGAGTTGTTTCTGAGGCTGTGGATGGCATTGTGTTCTGCACGGCTGAGGTTATGGGGCAAGTGATGCTGCTTTTCCACAATTTCAGCCCGTGCACGTCTATGAAGCATTCTATGTAAAAGTCCAGTCTGTTGTTTCGACCTTCAGGAGGAGTCCACCCAGAATCCTTCTTTTTGTAGTGTTGGTAGGAAGGTCTCTGTGGATTAGTATGTTGTTCAGAGGTGTATTGGAAATATTCCTTGAGTCGGAGACGTCGAAAATAGGATTCTAGGTCACCACAGAACTGTATCATGTTCATGGGGGTGGAGGGGCAGAAGGAGAGGCCCCGAGATAGGACAGATTCTTCTACTGGGCTAAGAGTATAGTTGGATAGATTAACAATATTGCTGGGTGGGTTAAGGGAACCATTGCTGTGGCCCCTTGTGACATGTAGTAGTTTAGATAGTTTAGTGTCCTTTTCTTTTGTAGAGAAGCAAAGTGTGTTTTGTAAATGGCTTGTCTAGTTTTGGTAAAGTCCAGCCACGAGGAAGTTTGTGTGGAAGGTTGTTTTTTTATGAGAGTATCCAGTTTTGAAAAAGCTTATGCTCAAATAAATTGGTTCATCTCTAAGGTGCCACAAGTACTCCTTTTCTTTTTGCGAATACAAACTAACATGGCTGTTACTCTGAAACCTGCAGTTTTGAGAGCTCATTCTTAATCTTTCCCTGTTTGCTACAGAGGATGTTGATCAGGTGGTTCTGCAGTTTCTTTGAGAGCGTGTGGCAGAAGCTGTCAGCATAGTCTGTGTGGTATGTAGATTGTAATGGATTTTTTACCTTCAGTCCTTTTGGTATGATGTCCATCTGTTTGCATTTGGAAAAGAAGATGATGTCTGTCTGTATCTGTACGAGTTTTTTCGTGAAAATGCGGGCTCCCACCTTCTGCACTCTAAGTGCCAGAGAGGGGACTCAGCCTTGACATGGTGGCAGAGCGGTGGGATCATTTTGAACCAGAAGCAGAGACCTCAGGATTTTAAAAGGACACATTTTTCCTTTTGGCAGCCTGCAAAGCCAGGGAGGGTTTTTTCCTTTCTTTCTCTTTTTTCTTTGCTGCCTGAGGGAAAACGGGCACACAAAGGGTTCAGCCTGCCAAGCCAGGGAGTCCAACAAACAGTTGTTTTTTTTCTAGCTTTGTGGCTATGAAATAGCTAGCTAGAGTAGGACAGCCCTGTTTATGAGGCTGTGGTTGGGCACAAAAAGCCTAGAGCAACCAGTCTTCCCAAAGTGGCATGCCACGGAGAAGACAGACCCAGATCAAGCCCAAACATCTGGCTCCATGACAGAAATGCAGGGAGGCGATGGGGGACCGGAGACTTCCCAGAAGGGAAGGGTCAGCCCTCCTACACTCAAAATCCTGGTGCCAGGATGGAGTGATGTCCTTAACCCAGGCCAAGTTCTAACTGTGGAAGAAAGGAATTTCTTCCTAGAGGGGAAGCGCTTAGAGGCAGAAGCAGAGGAGAGAAGAGAGGCGAAGCGCTTGAAGGCGAAACGCTTAGAGGCGGAAGTGGAGGCAAAGCACTTAGCAATGGAGCTGATGTGCTTAGAGCTGGAAAAGGCTAAGCTGGGTCAACCAGGTAGCCCTAACAGTCCTTCTCCAGGTACCACTCCCCATTCTAAGAAATTTCCCACATACAAGGTAGGTGATGATACAGAGGCCTTCTTAGAAAATTTTGAAAGGGTACAGCATCCTCCCAGACCAGTATATGGCAGAGCTGAGGCTACAACTCTGTGGACCCTTAGCAGAGGTGGCAGCTGAAATGCCTAAAGAACACATGAATGAGAACTAACTTTTTAAACAAAAGGCCAGAATTAGATTGGGGCTAACAGGCAAGCTTGCCTGTTGGCAGTTCAGAGTCCTAAGATGAAACCCAGACATGGCATTTACCCGACACGCCTACCACAGTGTAAAAAATTGGGATGCCTGGATATCAGGAGCAAGTGTTCAATCTCTGGAAGATCTGTGTCTCCTAATGCAAATGGAGCAGTTCTTAGAGGGTGTTCCTGAGGAAATAGAAAGGTACATCCTAGATGGGAAGCCCAAAACTGTAATTGAGGTGGGGGAAATCAGAGCCAAATGGGTGGAAGTGGCGGAGAGGAAGAAAGCTCGTAGCAGTTGTTGCGGATACCAGAAGTGGCAACCCGAGACAACACCCCACCATCAGAGTCAGCCCAAGGCCCCACCTCGCAAGCAGAAGCCCTCCACACAGCCAGGGAGACTGCAGATGCCTTCTTGTCTCACCACCCTACTCTCCAACCACCCATCTTGCCCCATCCCACAGTCAGCTGGGTGATGCTTCAAATGTAATGAGCTGGGGCATTTAAAGGCCAACTGACCCAAGAGCACCAACTGACTGCAACTCATCACCCTGAGGTCCCACCGAGAGCCTTCAGGCCCAGATGTCTCGCAAATACCCCCAGAGCGAAGGGAAACTGTGAGTGGAAGAAAGATTACTGTGTGGAGAGACACTGGAACATAGGTGTCAGCTATCCACCATTCCCTGGTGGACCCCAAATTCATCAATCCAGAGGCCCAAGTAACAGTGCAACCCTTTAAGACCAACTCTTTTAACTTGCCTACAGTCAAGTTACCTGTCCAGTACAAGGGCTGGTCAGGAATATGAACTTTTGCAGTCTATTACAATTATCCCATTCCCATGCTTCTGGGAGAAGACGTAGCCAACCATGTGAGTCTAATAAAACGGGTGGGGGTGGTCACCTGCAGCCAGGCTAAGCAGCTCTCCACACCTAACTCCATTCCTGAGCCCCCTAGAAGGACCCAGTCTGTATCCTCTGATACCACAGGCCCAGGGACCCAGCCTGAGGTAGAGGAACCAGACCCCAGACCAAAGCCTATGGCAGCAGTTGTAGATCCAGTTCCTGGGACCCAGCCAGAACCAGCCCAAGAATCAAAGTCAACAGTCAGCACCAGAGGCCGTGCTTGCAACCCCACCAGAGTCAGGGAAGCCAGCACCAAAGGGTTCCACAAGCCCTGCATCTGCAGCACCAGCTAAACCAGTGCAAGAAGCTCAACCCGAGCCTGAAATATAACCTAGTGCACCAGCGGAGAACGGTCCGCAATCGACGGAGACACCCCCATCACTTGCATCACTTCCAGTGGGACCAAGCCCAAGTCCACAACCCAATGAGGAACTAATGTCTCCAGCATCAGGGGAGCAGTTCCAGGCAGAGCAAGAAGCAGATGAAAGCTTCAAGGGAGCTTGGACAGCAGCACGGAGCGATCCACTGCCTCTCAGCTCTTCCAATAGGTCCAGGTTTGTTGTAAAAGGAGGACTCTTATACAAGGAAACCCTTTCTGGTGGGCACGAGGAGGACTGGCATCTTCAGAGACAGTTGGTAGTTCCAACTTAGTATAAGGAAAAGCTCTTGAGCTTAGCCCATGATCACCCTAGTGGCCATGCTAGGGTGAACAGGACCAAGAACCGTTTGGGGAAGTCATTCCACTGGGAGGGAATGGGCAAGGACATTTCTATGTATGTGAGGTGTGCCATAGGGTGGGAAAGCCCCAAGACCAGGTCAAGGCCCCTCTCCAGCCACTCCCCATAATTGAGGTTGCATTTCAGCATGTAGCTGTGGATATTCTGAGTCCTTTCCCTAAAAAGACACCCAGAGGAAAGCAGTACATACTGACCTTCATGGATTTTGCCACCCGATGGCTGGAAGCTGTAGCTCTAAGCAACACCAGGGCTAAAAGCGTGAGCCAGGCATTGGCAGACATTTTTGCCAGGGTAGGCTGGCCCTCCGACACCCTTACGGATTTGCAAACTAACTTCCTGGCAGGGACCATGAAATGTCTTTTGGAAGCTCATGGGGTGAACCACTGGGTTGCCATCCCTTACCACCATCAAACGAATGGCCTAGTGGAAAAGTTTAATGGGACTTTGGGGGCTATGATATGTAAATTCGTGAATAAGCACTCCAATGATTTGGACCCAGTGTTGCAGCAGTTGCTATTTGCCTATAGGGCTGTACCACATCCCAGTTTGGGATTTTCACCCTTTGAACTCATTTATGGCCATGAAGTTAAGGGGCCATTATAGTTGGTAAAGCAGCATTTGGAGGGGATTATTACCTTTTTCCAGGAACTAACATTTTGGACTTTGTAACCAACCTGCAAAACACCCTCAAAAACTCTCTAGCTCTTGCTCGAGAAAACCTACAGGATGCTCAACAAGAGCAAAAGGCCTGGTATGATAAACATGCTAGAGAGCTTTCCTTCAGAGTAGGTGACCTAGTCATGGTCCTAAAAGCGCTCCAGGCCAATAAGATGGAAGCGTCGTGGGAGGGGCCATTTATGGTCTGAGAGTGCCTGGGAGCTGTTAATTACCTCATACCGTTCCCAGACCCTACCCTAAACCCTGGGGTTTAGGATCTGTGTGCACGCACACACGCGCACAGCTTAGAGGAAACAGAGGCAGGGGTTCCGTGGGCCGTCAGGGGACAGGGAGCAGGGGGGCGGGGAATGGGGCAGGAGTCCCGGGGGGGCAGTCAGGAAGGAGAGGGGGGTTGGATGGGGTGGCGGGGGGCAGTTAAGGGCTGGGTGTCTGGGGGCAGTCAGGGAGAAGGGGTGGTTGGATGGGGCAGGGGTCCTGGGGGGGGCAGTCAGGACGGAGAGGGGGGTTGAATGGGGCAGCGGGGAGCAGTTAGGGGTGGTGGGTCCAGGGGCCGTCAGGGGGCAGGGAGCATGGTGGGGTGGATGGGGCAGGGGTCCCGCGAGGGCAGTCAGGAAGAAGAGGTGGGGTTGGATGGGGCAGCAGGGAGCAGTTAGGGGCGGTGGGTCCGGGGGCGGTCAGGAAGGAGAGGGGAAGTTGGATGGGGCAGGAGCTCCGGGGGCGGTCAGGGGACAGAGAGCAGGGGGTGAGGGTGGATGAGGTAGGGGTTGCCGGGGGGCCGTCAGGGGGTGAGAAGCAGGGGGCGCTCAGATAGGGGACACGGGCTGGGCTGGGCCAGGCCTGGCTGTCTGGGGAGGCACAGCCTCCCCTAACTGGCCTGCCAGACAATTTCAGAAACCCGATGCGGCCCTCAGGCCAAAAAGTTTGCCCACCTCTGGTCTAGGGTATACTAGCAGGACAGAAAACACAAAAGACTGTGTGTTACTGTATAAGGCATTTTTTAGGGTCCCATCTGGAATAATGTGTAATGTTTTGGGCACTTTATTTCAGCAAAGGCTTTATGTTTGCCTGGGAGAGGTTCCAGTTTAGCACAACAAACATTATACCACGTCTCCGGAATCTCAATTATGAGGAAGGGTTAAAGGAGTTGGTGTTATTCTCATTGAGGTAATCTAAGATAAGTTTTGTTATAAGGAAAGGGATTTATAAAGCAGATTGAGAAAGTGTTCCATAGTGAGGATGGGTATGAAAACAAAGAGCTGTGATGGGATGGAAAAGAGAGCCCACAGAGGCTCTGGACCAATCATTCCTGCACCAACCAATGATGCTCTCTATAAGTAAGCATGGATATGCATTAGCAAGGAATGCTAATATCTATGTAGATTCTTACATTGGCACCCGTCATTACAGTATTTGACTAACTCCAAGAGTAAAACCAACAAGAATAATCTTTCTTCCTTTCCCACTGACATACAAGTAGAAGTTTAGGAAATTTCATTGGCAGAAGTGCAGGACACTGAAACCATAAGAGGCCCCAGGGGTGAGAGGAGAAGTGTGGGCCTTGAAAGATCAAGTGGTATTTCATGTGATCTTGTCAGGGCTGATTCCCCATTCTGGCACTTCGAGTGCAGAAGGTGGGGGCCCACAAGGATTCTAAAAATTAATAGTGGCCATTCCAGGCTTGTATTAAACTCCCAAGGTTACAGCTTTTCTCTGACCTTGGATGGGTAGATGCTACCGCCACGCAAGTGCTAAAACCCCTTTGAGAACCCAGGAAGGTGCACTTGGGAATTCCTTCCTGTGGGGTACCCTCAAGCCCTTTCATACCCCCTCCTGGGAAGAGCTGAGAAAGAAAACAAAGGAAATCAGCTGTTGCCACCAGCTAATTAAACAACATATGCACAAACCTCTAAGGACACAAAATTCAATCCTGTTCTTAAAAAAAGGTAAATTTTATTAAAAACAAAAAGAAAGAAAATACATTTGGAATTTAGGATTTTTGTTAGATTTTAAAAAAACAATTACAGGGATTAAGCATCAAGGTAGCTCTCTTGAGGTCCGGTTTAAAGGTTAAAAGCAAAACAAAAGCACCTGGGGTTAGCAAAGAGGAGTCCACAAGCCATAAAGAAATAAAAGAGATAAACCTAATCACGTCTTCCTAGACATTTCCTGATCTACTTACATATCTGGGGTTTCAAATGAGTAGTTTCTGGGTATGATCTGATGATTTTCATACCTGGCCCAAAGCTTTTTACAGCATAGTTCCAGCCCAGTCTCTGCTCTCCGGGAGAACACCACAGACAGACAAAGGGGAAGTTTTCCCCCAATTTTAAAGAGTTCTAGCCTTCCCATTGTCTCTTTTGGTCAGGTACCCACTCCCTTCCTTTTACCTATGGACTTTTAAACCTTTACAGGTAAAGCAAGTAGAGAACAGCTACTAACAGGGATTTTATAGCTAACTGGCTGGCTGGGTGTCCATAAAAGGGAGCTACCCCCCTTCATTTATCACATCCCCCTTAAATCGCAAATGGTGCTGGCCAACCTGGTTCACGTCTGGTCCACACCAGCTGGGATTTCTTTCTGGAGGTTTAGGAAACAGAGTTAATAAGATACATGCACCTCTAATTTTACTAATAATTACATGAAGAACTATACTGTATTTTTTACATTTCAAGGACTACAATGACTTAGACTACAGGGACATTTTCACCCGGCTGATTCTGGGAAATCTTCCTGGGAGAGTGCATCAGCCATTTTGTTAGAGGCTCCTGAAATGTGTTGTATTTCAAAATCAAAGTCTTGAAAGGCTAAACTCCACCAAAGAAGATTTTTTGTTAGTCTCTTTTTTAGGGTATGTCTACACTACAAAATTAGGTCAAATTTATAGAAGTCGATTTTTAGAAAGCGATTTTATACAGTCGATTGTGTGTGTGTGTTCCCACTAAGTGCATTAAGTCGGCGGAGTGCGTCCGCAGTACCGAGGCTAGCATCGAGTCTGGAGCATTGCACTGTGGGTAGCTATCCCACAGTTCCCGCAGTCTCTGCGCCCATTGGAATTCTGGGTTAAGCTCCCAATGCCTGATGAGACAAAAACATTGTTGTGGGTGGTTTTGGGTACATGTCATCAGTTGCCCCACCCACTGTGAAAGCAATGGCAGACAATCGTTTTGCGCCTTTTTTCCGCGTGGGCGCCATACTGCTTTCAGCAGACAGTGCAGTAGGACTGCTAACCGTCGTTATCAAACCACCGCTTCCGCTGCCATTCTGCTCTCCTGCTCTTGTCTCGATAGCGAATTTCTCCATGTTGTCTGTTACGGGCTCCCACTTCCGCTGTAACTTTGCTCTCCTGCTCTCATGAATCCACCTTGCAGGTCATCAGCCACCGCTTCCATTGCCACTCTGCTCTCCTGCTCTCCTGGTGATCTCGCAGGGCCGCTTCCGCTGCAACTCTGCTCGGCTGCTCTTGTCTTGCCCTAACAGGGCAAGCATGCAGCCCACTCAGCTGTGAACAACCGCTTCCGCTGCCACTCGGTTCTCTTGCAGACGCCATACCACGGCAAGCATGGAGCCTGCTCAGATCACTGTGGCAGTTATGAGCATTGTAAACACCTCACACATTATCATGCAGTATATGCAGAACCAGAACCTGCAAAAGCAGGTGAGGAGGCGATGGCAGCGCGGTGACAAGAGTGATGAGGACATGGACACAGACTTCTCTCAAATCACAGGCCCCGGCAATTTGCCATCCTGGTGGCAATGGGGCAGGCTCATGCCATGGAACTCCAAACCTGGGCCCATGAAACAAGCACAGACTGGTGGGACTGCATAGTGTTGCAGGTCTGGGATGATTCCCAGTGGCTGCGAAACTTTTGCATGCTTAAGGGCACTTTCATGAAACTTTGTGACTTGCTTTCCCCTGCCCTGAAGCGCAAGAATACCAAGATGAGAGCAGCACTCACAGTTCACAAGCGAGTGGCAATAGCCCTCTGGAAGCTTGCAACTCCAGACAGCTACCGGTGAGTTGGGAATCATAGAATACCAGGGTTGAAAGGGACCTCAGGAGGTCATCTAGTCCAACCCCCTGCTCAAAGCAGGACCAATCCCCAATTTTTGCCCCAGATCCTAAATGGCCCCCTCAAGGATTGAACTCACAACCCTGGGTTTAGCAGGCCAATGCTCAAACCACTGAGCTATTCCTTCCCCTTCTTTGATAGCCTCTGGGATGGAGATGATATGTGGAGCGGTGAAACATTTGCAGCTGTGGGAGGGGAAAAAGGGAGATTAGTCATTAAAAAGAGACATTTTAGAGAACAATGGGTAGACTCTTTCACAGTGAACCAAGCTGTTAACATTACATAGCATGTGTGCTTTCTCTACAAGGTCGCATTTTGCCTCTTATATTGAGTGCCTGCCAGTATAGTGTGAGAGATCACACACGCAGGGCCGGCGGGCAACAGAATTCGGCTTGCAGGCAGCCATGGTAAGCCACAGTCTTCTGGCTTCTTTAACCTTCCTAACATGTGGGAATGGTTTCAAACAGCAGCGCCCTCATTTCACGTACCAAACAGCCATTGGGTTGGCCCTTTAAAATGGGTTGGCCATTTAAAAGGAGGGGCTGCAGTTTTCGGATTAACGTGCAGCACAAACCCAACTAACGACCCCCCCCACCCCACCCCACCCACACCTAATTCTCTGGGATGATCGCTTCACCTCTCCCCCCACCAAGTGGCTAACAGCAGGGATGATTTCTGTTCAGCCACAGGCAAACAGCCCAGCAGGAACGGCCACCTCTGAATGTCCCCTTAATAAAATTCCCCTATTTCAACCAGGTGGCCATGAATGATATCACTCTCCTGAGGATAACACAGAGAGATAAAGAACGGATGTTGCTTGAATGTCAGCAAACACCAGGACCATACGCTGCCATGCTTTGTTATGCATTGATTCCAGACTACGTGCTGCTGGCCTGCCGTGGTAGTGTCCTACCATGGAGGACGTAATAAGGCTGCCCTCCCCAGAAACCTTTTGCAAAGGCTTTGGGAGTACCTCCAGGATAGCTTCATTGAGGTGTCCCTGGAGGATTTCTGCCCCATCCCCAGACACGTTAACAGACTTTTCCAGTAGTTGTACTGGCCGTGAATGAACCCCAAGTCTTCAGGGCAAATTAATCATTAAACACGCTTTATTTTCAACCATGTATTATATTTACAAAGGTACACTCACCGGAGGTCCCTTCTCCGCCTTCTAGGTCCGGGAGCCTGCCTTCTGTGGGTTGGGAGGGTACTAGATCCAGGGTGAAAAACAGTTCCTGGCTGTCTGGTAAAATGGTTTCTCCACTTTCTTGCTGTGCTTCAACCTCCTCATCATCATCTTCCTCATCCCCAAAATCTGCATCCCTGTTGCGTGAGAGTCCATTGACAGAGTCCATGCACAGGGCTGGGGTAATTGTAGGGGCACCCCCTAGAATGGCATGCAGCTCATCACAGAAGCGGCATGTCTAGGGCTCTGACCCGCAGTGGCCATTTGCCTCTCTGGTTCTTTGGTAGGCTTGCCTGAGCTCCTTAAGTTTCACGTGGCACTGCAGTGGGTTCCTGTTATAGCCTCTGTCCTTCATGCCCTTGGAGATTTTTTCAGATATTTTGGCATTTCGTCTATTGGAACGGAGTTCTGATAGCACAGATTCATCTCCCCATACAGCAATCAGATCCAGTACCTCCTGTTCGGTCCATGCTGGAGCTCTTTTCCGATTCTGGGACTGCATGGTCACTTGTGCTGATGAGCTCTGCGTGGTCACCTGTGCTGATCAGCTCGCCACGCTGGCCAAACAGGAAATGAACTTCAAAAGTTCGCAGGGCTTTTCCTGTCTACCTGGCCAGTGCATCCGAGTTGAGAATGCTGTCTAGAGCGGTCAGAATGGAGCACTCTGGGATAGTTCCTGGAGGCCAATACCGTCGAATTGAGTCCACACTACCCCAAATTAGACCCAGCAAGGTCCATTTCAGCACTAATCCTCTTGTCAGGGAGGAGTACAGAAACCGGTTTTAAGAGCCCTTAAAGTCGGGGAAAAAATGGCTTCATAGTGTGGACAGGTGCAGGGCTAAACTGATCTAACGCTGCTAAATCTGACCTAAACTCATAGTGTAGACCCAGACTGTAAATAGTTCCAGGGAGGTACAAACCCTTGGGATGGCTTTGATATACTAGTTCAAGCTGGGTTTTCCATAGAAAAGGAATAAAAGAAAGGGCTTTTGGTGTAAGCGGATGAGCTTGAACTGAGACAGAGTCTTGTTTTTGATTCAGCAAATGGACAGGACCTTCTGTCCAAGCAAGACCCCAACCCTTGAAGAAGGGTTGGAAGGGATATTGGCGTACTAAGGCCCCATAAGGAAGATGTGCGACGGGAACTTTTATTGTTTTTTATATGTTCTATCTGTGATGCTTTTGTCCTAAAAATAAATGTATTTTACTGAGAAAGAGCTGTACGATAAGTTGTAACTGCTGGCAATACATTTGGTTCATAGCTGTCAGAGAGAAGGCAATGCATAGATGCTGCCCATTAGGCAGCCTACCTTGCTAGGAATCTCATCACAGCGTATGCTATGGGGCTGTGCAGCCTTAAAACCCTGGTCAGAAGGGAGTAGGACAAGGGCGGATCTCTACCCAGAAACAGGTAATGGCTAGAGACCTGATACCTGACTGAAGTGGTCCATAGAGGGGGGGACGACAGGTGTAGTTACCCTGAAAGTGAGACACTCCCAGTGAAATCAAAAGGATTGGTTTGAATGTGGAGTGACTGAAATATTGGCCCTAAACCTGATAATTAACTAATAAGAATAATTAAAAGTATGTCATACTTCAGGGCATAAACAGATTTTCTGATAGGCAAAAAAGTTGATGATCCTCCTCCCCACCTTAGATACACACTCACATATGTATTCCACTGCACAGTTAGATATTATGGGCAGTTTTGCCTTCTACGGACATATCAGATATTGACCTGTCAGGAGCAGGACACTGGATTATATCTGATCTGGTATGGCAAATCTTCTGTTCAGAGGCCTGACCTCTGACTCTGGTGGGAGCAGGTGTGCTGGAGCAATTTTTGTAGTGGGGGTGCTGAGAGAAATTGAAGCAAACTGTAAACCCTATATATAATGAATCCACTTCAAGTCAGGGGGTGCAGTGGTACCCCCAGCACCCCTTGTTCCAGCACCTCTGGGGGGGGAGTTTGAATGTGCAAGGAACAGAGGACTGAGCCCTCCTTTTTTTAATTTGGTGTTTACATGCATGGATACTGTGATGCTCTGTACCTCGGGGGAACAACCTGCACCCCCATGTTCATCCTTATAATATGATTGTGTGGTATCCAATGCAAAGTTTGTCATGTTGGGTGTCTTCAGAAGGCTCATGATGCACTGAGCATTGTTGTTATAGTAATGTTATAGGTTGTAATTTCATGTATATAGTTATGAGGCTGAAAATGTGCCCTCATGGCTTAAAACAAGCCCAGGCAAAAATCTCCAGGAGCAGACGGGCAGTTCACACCTCATCAGGGCATATATGGGTCAAACCCAGCCCAGCCTCACAGGAACAAAGGTTTCAGAGTGGTAGCCATGTTAGTCTGTATTAGCAAAAACAACGAGGAGTCTTTGTGGCACCTTAGAGACTAACAAATTTATTTGGGCATAAGCTAAAACCCACTTCATCAGATGCATGGAGTGGACAAAGGACACTGGCCTAGGCAGCAGCAAAGGATCTGTTGGACTCTTGAGTGAGTCACCCCCCTTCCCTTGATCAGTTTGGGACTACAATGAGGTAATGCTCACCTGACTCTGAAGTGGGGAGGCAAAGCCAAGAGGGAGAAAAGAACATTATAAAAGGGAGAGAAACTTGCCATGCTCTCTCTCTTCCACCTCCATCTACAGACATCACCACCAAGCTACTGAAGTGCTGATCAAAGGGGAGGACCTGGCTGAAGGGCAACCAGCCAGCCTGTGGTGAGAAGCAGCTCAGTTAGTAAGGGCACTGAAAGTGCTAAGATCACCTTAGAATGCATTTTGCTTTTATTTCATTTGACCAAATCTGACTTCTTGTGGTTTGACTTATAATCACTTACAATATAGCTTTCACAGTTAATAAATTTGCTTGTTTATTCTACCAGAAGCAGTGCATTTGGTTTGAAGTGTGTCAGAGACTCCCCTTGGGGTAACAAGCCTGGTACATATCAATTTCTTTGTTAAATTGACAAACTCATATAAGTTTGCAGCGTCCAGCAGGCATAACTGGACACTGCAAGACGGAGGTTCCTAGGGTTGTGTCTGGGGCCGGAGATATTGGCTAGTGTCATTCAATTGCACAATCCAAGCAGCGGCTGGCCAAAAGTGCTCACTCACATAGCTGGGAGCAGCTTACGTGCTAGAGGCTGTGCGTGAACAGCCCGGGAGTGGGGGTTCTCACAGCGGAGCAGGGTAAGGCTGGTTCCCAGAGTCGAGGATTGGAGTGATCTAGCAGATCACCGGTCCAGATAACACCAGGGGAACATTGCAGATACCAAATCCTAGCATATGCAAGTCTGCAGCTATTTAAAGAAATTGACTTCCATTTGAAGTAAATTGTTTTGTGTTGTCTATATAGTTTTTTGTAGAAGAGCAACTCATTAAATGACTGCACTTGTAATGCAGAGAACAATACCTCACAGAGGTACAAAATAGATGCCATGTACACAGCAAACAGAAATTAAAGTTAATTTTTTTAATCAGTAGAGAAAGGAAGGATGCCAATAAAAAGCAGATGAGAATTATATCTCAGCAAGGGGTCTTAGCTTTTCACAATTAACTGGCCGGTATTGCACATTAACTTTAATTGCTGCCTTGCAATAGAAACTATCATTTCTGTCAACAGCAATTTGACAAAAATTGGTAAATCAAAGAGTAATAAAATTACCAACTCTCAGTCTGCTGTGTGGGAGGCAGGTCCCTGTCCCCATAGTCTTAGTTTAACAAAAGAAGGAGACAAAGCTCTGATTTCTTGGAAGCTGGCAGTAATTGCTATTTAAATTTCTCTTCATTAAGTTTCAGAGTAACAGCCGTGTTAGTCTGTATTCGCAAAAAGAAAAGGAGGACTTGTGGCACCTTAGAGACTAACCAATTTATTAGAGCATAAGCTTTCGTGAGCTACAGCTCACTTCCTCAGATGCATATCGTGGAAACTGCAGCAGGCTTTATATATACACAGAGAATATGAAACAATACCTATTCCCACCCCACTGTCCTGCTGGTAATAGCTTATCTAAAGTGATTTCCAGCACAAATCCAGGTTTTCTCACCCTCCACCCCCCCACACAAATTCACTCTCCTGCTGGTGATAGCAGCTGGTGATCACCAGCAGGAGAGTGAATTTGTGTGGGGGGGTGGAGGGTGAGAAAACCTGGATTTGTGCTGGAAATCACTTTAGATAAGCTATTACCAGCAGGACAGTGGGGTGGGAATAGGTATTGTTTCATATTCTCTGTGTATATATAAAGCCTGCTGCAGTTTCCACGATATGCATCTGAGGAAGTGAGCTGTAGCTCACGAAAGCTTATGCTCTAATAAATTGGTTAGTCTCTAAGGTGCCACAAGTCCTCCTTTTCTTTCTTCATTAAGTGTGATTCTCTGGTTCATCTGTGGTGTGACACTGGAATAAATTGAATGACCTCATTCTGCCATTAAACCTGTTTTACTGAAAGAAAAGTCACTTAAAATTGGGAGGACATATATTCTCTTTCTGTGGTCTCTTGTGGCATGTTTATTAAGATATTTTCTTAAAAGAGCCATCTGCTGAGAAATACCAGCTTTATTGCTATTGACTTAACACTGTACATCATTAAAATAATGATTCTGGAATCAGACCTACTACAGTTTTCTGTTCTGTGGTTGAGATTCCAAAGGATGGGGTGAAAAGTGAATGAAAATACACTAATATTTTCTGAAATTATTTAATCCTGAATTACACAGGAAACTGTAAAGTATTTCCTTGTCAAACAAGATACCATGGCATTCACATAGGGTGTAAATAATCACAGAATTAAGTTTTTGTTATTGTTTATTCTCTAATCAAAATGTCATTTTTATAAAAGGTGAATATAAAATATGAATTAGTAAATTATAGTAGAACAGGAACAATGTAACTTCAAACAGCTGTGGGAAAAAAATCACACACTGCACTATTCTTCTCAAGTACAATGCTCCAGATGGTGTACCCAAGCAGAAAGGAAAGTAATTGTACCGCAGTGGTGTGAAAAAAGACATCACTTTTTAAATCAAACTCTAGTAAAATACAGGTTTATTAATTTGTTAGTCTCCAAGGTGCCACAAGTACTCCTTTTCTTTTTAGTAAAATACAAACCTTGACAAACCATGATAAGACTATTTCTTCTCGGTTGTCTTCAGATTTTTTCAGCTAACCTTTTTCATTGTCACTGGATTCAATGATCTCCCTTTTCTGGAGAAATTATACAATGCACGATCAAAGTTACTTCGGCTATGGCTGATATTTCTTAGTACCAGTTTAGTTAGACGTCCTCTGGACAAAGGGCCAAGGTCTGGCAGAGCACTATGTACAGACACAAAATGCTCTCAGTGTCGGGGATTGCCATGTCGGAGCTGACTGCTGCAATTCCGGATCCCCTCAAAAAACATAGCAAAGTTGCTCTGGAGGATGTGCAAAAAGAGCTGCAGAAGAGTATATTTTTTGGAGGAGGACTCAGTGATTAAGGGCTATGATCTACGTTTGTACATTTATACTGCCTAATCAGACGACAGTCCTTATACACAGATTCCCCTTATGGATTATTTATGCTCCTAACATGGGGTAAGTATGAGTGATTTCTGTCACCAACCAGAATATGGATTATACTGCTTTTGCAGTGTGTATGTGTACCCCTTTGATGGCCATTTGCTCATATGAGCCAGAATTTGGCCTATAGTGTTGATGATTCCTGAGGTGGAACTCTTCTCTTTGAGTCATTACTTAACCATTGCCCTACCAGGTGGAGGTGATTTATTTAGAAGGTTGGAGTTAGTTGAATGATTCCCTTGATGAAGAACTATTAGGCACCCACAACATCTTCACACCATAATGAAATAATTAAACCTTGGACACATGGAAGAAATCTAGAATTAGCATAAATAAAGTTAGGTTTCAGAGTAACAGCCGTGTTAGTCTGTCTTCGCAAAAAGAAAAGGAGTACTTGTGGCACCTTAGAGACTAACCAATTTATTTGAGCATGAGCTTTCGTGAGCTACAGCTCACTTCATCGGATGCATACCATGGAAACTGCAGAAGACATTATATACACACAGAGACCATGAAACAATACCTCCTCCCACCCCACTGTCCTGCTGGTAATAGCTTATCTAAAGTGATCATCAAGTTGGGCCATTTCCAGCACAAATCCAGGTTTTCTCACCCTCCGCCCCCCCACACACACACACAAACTCACTCTCCTGCTGGTAATAGCCCATCCAAAGTGACCACTCTCTTCACAATGTGTATGATAATCAAGGTGGGCCATTTCCTGCACAAACCCAGGTTCTCTCACCCCTTCACCCCCCTCCAAAAACCACACACACAAACTCACTCTCCTGCGGGTAAACGCTTATCCAAAGTGACCACTCTCCCTACAATGTGCATGGTAATCAAGCACAAAACCAGGCTTTCTCACCCCCCCGCCCAAAACACACACACACACACACACAAACTCACTCTCCTGCTGGTTTTTGGAGGGGGGTGAGGGAGTGAGAGAACCTGGATTTGTGCTGGAAATGGCCCACCTTGATTATCATACACATTGTGAAGAGAGTGGTCACTTTGGATGGGCTATTACCAGCAGGAGAGTGAGTTTGTGGGGGGGGGGGGGGGCGGAGGGTGAGAAAACCTGGATTTGCGCTGGAAATGGCCCAACTTGATGATCACTTTAGATAAGCTATTACCAGCAGGAGAGTCGGGTGGGAGGAGGTATTGTTTCATGGTCTCTGTGTGTATATAATGTCTTCTGCAGTTTTCACGGTATGCATCCGATGAAGTGAGCTGTAGCTCACGAAAGCTCATGCTCAAATAAATTGGTTAGTCTCTAAGGTGCCCCAAGTACTCCTTTTCTTTTTGCATAAATAAAGTAGAATCATAGAATCATAGAATACCAGGGTTAGAAGGGACCCCAGAAGGTCATCTAGTCCAACCCCCTGCTTGAAGCAGGACCAATTCCCAGTTAAATCATCCCAGCCAGGGCTTTGTCAAGCCTGACCTTAAAAACCTCTAAGGAAGGAGATTCTACCACCTCCCTAGGTAACGTATTCCAGTGTTTCACCACCCTCTTAGTGAAAAAGTTTTTCCTAATATCCAATCTAAACCTCCCCCACTGCAACTTGAGACCATTACTCCTCGTTCTGTCATCTGCTACCATTGAGAACAGTCTAGAGCCATCCTCTTTGGAACCCCCTTTCAGGTAGTTGAAAGCAGCTATCAAATCCCCCCTCATTCTTCTCTTCTGCAGGCTAAACAATCCCAGCTCCCTCAGCCTCTCCTCATAAGTCATGTGTTCCAGACCCCTAATCATTTTTGTTGCCCTTCGCTGGACTCTCTCCAATTTATCCACATCCTTCTTGTAGTGTGGGGCCCAAAACTGGACACAGTACTCCAGATGAGGCCTCACCAATGTCGAATAGAGGGGAACGATCATGTCCCTCGATCTGCTCGCTATGCCCCTACTTATACATCCCAAAATGCCATTGGCCTTCTTGGCAACAAGGGCACACTGCTGACTCATATCCAGCTTCTCGTCCACTGTCACCCCTAGGTCCTTTTCCGCAGAACTGCTGCCTAGCCATTCGGTCCCTAGTCTGTAGCTGTGCATTGGGTTCTTCCGTCCTAAGTGCAGGACCCTGCACTTATCCTTATTGAACCTCATCAGATTTCTTTTGGCCCAATCCTCCAATTTGTCTAGGTCCTTCTGTATCCTATCCCTCCCCTCCAGCGTATCTACCACTCCTCCCAGTTTAGTATCATCCGCAAATTTGCTGAGAGTGCAATCCACACCATCCTCCAGATCATTTATGAAGATATTGAACAAAACTGACCCCAGGACCGACCCTTGGGGCACTCCACTTGATACCGGCTGCCAACTAGACATGGAGCCATTGATCACTACCCGTTGAGCCCGACAATCTAGCCAGCTTTCTACCCACCTTATAGTGCATTCATCCAGCCCATACTTCCTTAACTTGCTGACAAGAATACTGTGGGAGACCGTGTCAAAAGCTTTGCTAAAGTCAAGAAACAATACATCCACTGCTTTCCCTTCATCCACAGAACCAGTAATCTCATCATAAAAGGCGATCAGATTAGTCAGGCATGACCTTCCCTTGGTGAATCCATGCTGGCTGTTCCTGATCACTTTCCTCTCATGCAAGTGCTTCAGGATTGATTCTTTGAGGACCTGCTCCATGATTTTTCCAGGGACTGAGGTGAGGCTGACTGGCCTGTAGTTCCCAGGATCCTCCTTCTTCCCTTTTTTAAAGATTGGCACTACATTAGCCTTTTTCCAGTCATCCGGGACTTCCCCGGTTCGCCACGAGTTTTCAAAGATAATGGCCAATGGCTCTGCAATCACAGCCACCAATTCCTTTAGCACTCTCAGATGCAACTCGTCTGGCCCCATGGACTTGTGCACGTCCAGCTTTTCTAAATAGTCCCTAACCACCTCTATCTCCACAGAGGGCTGGCCATCTCTTCCCCATTTTGTGATGCCTAGCGCAGCAGTCTGGGAGCTGACCTTGTTAGTGAAAACAGAGGTAAAAAAAGCATTGAGTACATTAGCTTTTTCCACATCCTCTGTCACTAGGTTGCCTCCCTCATTCAGTAAGGGGCCCACACTTTCCTTGGCTTTCTTCTTGTTGCCAACATATCCAACATAAGTATCCATTAAGATTCACTAATTTTGATATTGTGTGTCAGTGTTTTCTTTTCTGTTATTCCATTCTGTCTTCTCCTTTCTTCCACTACATTTAACTCGATTCTTTCTCTTTCCTAATTGTTTGCTCACTCCCTTTTATTTTATTACATTTCCTCTGCTCCTGCTACCTGTTCTGTCCCCATCTACTTTCACCTTTTCCTGTGTCTAGAAGTTTTCCTTCTCTCCTGTGCCTTCTCCCACCACTCATGCTAAACTTTTCACATCTGGCCCACTTTTTCTCTCTCTTCTAACTGTTTATTTTCTTGAGCTTCTGCCTCCCCAATTGCTACCCTCTGGCCCTATTTTCTTCTTGAATTCACTATGATCTTGCAAGAAAAATCCTCACCAAACATTTTCCACAATACTTATACTCTTGATATATCAGTATCTGAAGCATTAGAGGGCTCTTTGGTAGTTCTTCTTAGACTAGTGAGGCCATATTATCACATCAGTTGTGTGCATGCAACTTCCTTAGAACTCACATTGTGCAATTCAGCAGAGTTTGTGATGAAGACTGTGTTTTGAGTTTTAATAAACATGAAATCAGGAGTGTACAGTCTTGTTTCTGTAACTTTCCCTTCTTCTCCTGTTTGTCCCTGTTGGCCGGTGCATATTTTTCCTTTCTTACAATTAGACATCAGTTCCAGGACACAACCCACAAGGAGGGAGGAGGAGTTGGCGGCAGCAGCAGCAGCTACAGTCTTGGTTATATTACTTGTTGTATCTGCTCTTGCACTGAAACAGTCTTATTCAAACAGTTCCCCCACATGCCAGCAACACCCTGTAAACCATTGTTTTGATTCCAGCGCTGCTACCTTTGAAGTGTTGCAGGTACCTCCTTTTGAATCACTTATTCCCAAAGTATGGCTCAGCTGGACAAAAGATTGATTTCTGAGGTGACCAGATCATGTGCATAGAAACTTAGATTTCAGGGGGAATTAAAATATAAGTCTATTAAAACTGAATACAGATTTTTATAATTAATTATTTTTCATGTTTTTGGGGGTATATTAAAAAGTGTTTCCTTCTGTAATAAGTGTACATAATGTTGCTATTCCTAATTTATATTAATTGATGTGTTGAATTAGGCTGGAACTTTCAAGCTTTCCTGTCTAGAGCGAGGCTTGTACATCTGTATACAGGCACCTAAATACGACTGACTTGTTTTTCAAAGGTGTGTGCAGTTTCCACTGATTTCAGTACTGTTTTCTCTGTACTTTGAAAATCAAGCCAGTTGTATTTATGTGCCTACATATGGATTTAGGAGGATAACTTTAGGCACCCAAGTTTGAAAATTTCAGCCTTAATTTACAGTTTTGACCATTATATATCATAATACACCTATGTAGGTATTAAAAAGATGCAAAACCAAAAGCTCGAGAGACAGTGAATTTGTAAAAAGAACCCCAGACATGTGAAAGCCTGAAAATTGTAAGTTAAGATAAAACATTTAAAAACATCAGCTACTGGAAATTATGGAAACATGAAGCAAAGGTACTTCAAGCCACCTTCAGAGATCAATGTTCTTCAAAGTCTTTTTTCATCCTTAAGTAATTCCCCCTTTACAGCCTTAACTCCAGCTAAATCAAGTTTTTTTGTTTGGGAATTGCCTTAACTTTTTGATACTGTCAGTCACTGTTTTTAATTATTAGAGCAGGGGACTGGGAATCAGGACTGAGAGAGTGTTGTCTAGTCTAGTGATGTACTTAGATGACTGGGTATCTGAGCACTGTGAAGATCTCATTAAGACAAGACTTATGCTAAGGGGAGGCTATGGCTTGGTGCCCTAAATGTAAGGGCACATTTCTGCCATGCGGAATGTGTTTAGGGTTGCCAGGTGTCCGGTTTTTGACTGGAAAGTCCAGTCGAAAGGGACCTAGGCAGCTCCAGGTAGCACCGGTGACTGGGCCGCTAAAAGTCCAGTCGGTGACGCAGCGGGGTCAAGGCATGCTCCCTGACTGCCCTGGCTCCACACAGCTCCCAGAAGCGGCCGGCACGTCCAGCTTCTAGGGGCAGGGGAGCCCACACCCTCTCCTGCACTCCAAGCCCCAGCCCCAGCCACGAGCCCCATCCTGCACCCCAAACTCCTCATCCCTGGCCCCACACCAGAGCCCCCACCCCGAGCCAGAGCCCATACCCCCTCCCGCATCCCAACCCCCTGCTCCAGGCTTCAGTCCCCCCCTGCACTTCATAACCCTTGACCCCAGCCCAGAAATCCCCTCTTTCACCTCTAACCCCTCATTCCAGGCCCCACGCTAGAGCCCACACCCCCAGCGAGAGCTCATATCTCCTCCTGTACCCCAACCCCCTGTCCCAGCCCTGAGCCCCCTCCTGCACTCCAAACCCCTTGGCCCCAGCCCAGAGCCCACTCCTGGACTCCAAATCCCTCATCTCTGGCACCCCCAGCTGGAGCCCTCACCCCCTTCCACACCCCAAGCCCCTGCCCCAGACCAGTGAAAGTGAATGGGGCTGGGGGAGAGTGAGTGACGGAAGGATGGGGGATAGAGTGAGCGGGGGCAAGGGCTCAGGGCAGGGGGCGGGGCAGGGCAAGGGTGTTTGGTTTTGTGTGATTAGAAAGTTGGCAACCTTGGACTGGACACCAAAAATCCAGTTACTGCAGTGCCTCTGCCACCAACAGGGTGGGAAGAGCAGCTGCTGCTGGAGGAGGAGGGTTCCTGACAGAGCATGACACTTGAGGAGCGGGGCTGGCAGCTGGGCTTGCCACCTGTGATGGTCCATCCCACCTTCTCGGCCACCTGAGGCCCCAGCTCTCTCTGTCCCCTCGCTCCAGGGACAGACATACCCCCACCCCGCTGCACCCCAACTGAGCAGGCAAGCTCTGCATCAGTTCCTCCCACCCCAGTTCTGCAGGCGACAGGTGAGTTCCGGGGAGTGGGAGTAAGCGACAGGTGGGCCTGTAGTGTTTGGTTTTGAAAAAATGTAAAGTCGACAACCCTACACGTGTTGTAATTTCCTGTGTTCTCCTCAACACCCAGGAATTCCTCCAAAGGCTATCCCTTGCCACCACCAGGCAGACTTCCAAAGGAAAATTTGTGTAAGCTAGTATGTTAGTTTCCAGCGTAATACCTAGACTTCCTGTTGGTCTGTTATACCACAGCAATTGGGATCAACTGAAGTGCTTGAGCTGGCAGTCCCATGTTTTAAACAACGTCATCATAGTGTTAGATTTTGTTTATTCTGTATATGGAGCATGATTCTTTAAAGTGTGATTCTACTCTGGAAAATTATGTTATAAAATAGTATAGATAGCAACCGTGTGTGGAACTTGGAAGGAAGAGCACTAGTTGCTGGAGGAAAGAGTTTGGAGGAGGTACTAGAAACTCAGTCTGGATGCACATGGCTAGAATGCTAATTCAATCTGCAGCATCTCTGTAAATAGCTCTCTAGATAAAGAGCTGGTTTAGTTTTACCAGCAAGGAATCCTTTTATGTTATTACCAGTCACGTGGTAATTACTTTCTTCTTCATTGGATCAGCTTCTTATGTGTGTTCAGTGTAGGGTTGCCAACTTTGTACTTGCACAAAACCGAACACCCTTGCCCTGCCCAGCCCTGCCCTGCCCTGCCCCACCCCTCCTCTGAGGCCCTGCCCCCACTCACTCAATACCCCCTCCCTCTATCACTCACTATCCCATCCTCACTCACTCACTCATTTTCATTGGGCTGGGGCAGAGGATTGCGGTGCGGTGGGGTAAGGGCTCTGGCTGGGGGTGCAGACTGTGGTGTGGGGCTGGGAGATTCGGGGTGCAGGAGAGGGCTGCGGGCTGGGGGGTTTGGAGTGTGGGAGGGGGCTCTGGGCTGGGGCAAGGGGTTGGGGTGCAGGGGAGGGAGAGCTCTGGTGGGGGATGCAGACTCTGGGGTGGGGCTGGGGATGAGGGGTTTGGACTGCAAGAGGGTGCTCCGGGCTGGGATCCAGGGGTTCGGAGGGTGGGAGGGGGATCAGAGCTGGGGCAGGGGGTTAAGGCATGGGAGGGGGTCTGGGATGCAGGCTCTGGGTAGCACTTACCTCAAGCATCTCCCAGAAGCAGCGGTATGTCCCTCCTCCAGCTCCTACGCGGAGGCACAGCCAGGCGATTCTCCACACTGCCCATTCTGCAGGTGCTTCCCCCGCAGCTCCCATTGGCCACAGTTCCCAGCCAATGGGAGCTGCGGGGGCAGCACTTGAGGCAGGGGCAACATGCCGAGCCCCCTGGCTGTCTCTCCGTGTTGGAGCTGGACGGGGGACATCCCACGGCTTCTGGGATCCGCGCAGAGCCATGGCAGGCAGGGTGCCTTCCTTAGCCCCACTGTGCTGCTGACTGGACTTTTAATGGCCCAGTCAGTGGTGTTGACTGGAGCCGACAGAGTCCCTTTTCAGCTGGTCATTCCTGTAGAAAACCTAGTTCAATAGCTTATCTGCTTACTTTCATGACCAAAATAAGTTTTTACAGCTTTTTACTGCTGTTAGCCATGCAGAGCCAACATGATCTAAGAAACTGGGATAGATACTATACCTTCTTGTGCATCATCATTAGGATAATTTACTAAGTTACTTGTGCTGACTCATTGATGGCACAGTTGAAAACCATTAAAGGCACAAACCCAGCGAGATCATAATCTATGCTGCAAGATCTATGTCACTGTGGCTGATGCACAAGAAAAAGAGGCTGTAGAACTAGCAGGTAGAAAAAATATTTTTCCTTGTAACCTGAGAACATTTGACACGCAAATCACCAAGACACAGTAAACATAGATTTCTATTTTTACAGAGCCTCTGTTCAGAATTGAATCACACTTTAAAGTTTGAGGAAGTAAAAGTGGCTGCCATCAGTCATGCTGTTTTATAAAACTAACAAGTCCTCTGAAGTGATATCTTAGCCCATCTGTATAAGAATGTTTGTATCTGATTAAAAAGAAAAGGAGTACTTGTGGCACCTTAGAGACTAACCAAGTTATTTGAGCATAAGCTTTCGTGAGCTACAGCTCACTTTATCGGATGCATACTTTGGAAAGTACAGAAGATCTTTTTATACACATAAACCATGAAAAAATGGGTGTTTACCACTACAAAAGGTTTCCTCTCTTATGCTCAGATAAATTGGTTAGTCTCTAAGGTGCCACAAGTACTCCCTTTCTTTTTACGAATACAGACTAACACGGCTGTTACTCTGAAACCTGTATCTGATTAGAGTTCTATCTCTTGCAAAAGAACCAATAAAGTCTGTCTGTCATTTCATATCTTCCATTTGATGTGTGGTTGTCAGAGTCTGTGAGGAATGGATAAATCCACTACGTGATAACCAAAAATATGAAAATCCATCAGTTGTCGTCGTCTTTATTTCTAATTTCTTTCTGGCTTTCACCAATGATTGTTAATTGTGAGAGTGAATAGCTCCAAATTTGAGGGTGCTTCTTGGGATCCTCTGTTCAGGAGTTTGACTGGGAAGGTCTTTCTTTCTTTCTTTCTTTCTTTCTTTTCTTTTTTCTTGCAATGTGTTAGGTGCTTCATGGTGAATACTTTGTGTTACTGTTGAATTAATCAGTTTCTTCAGCAATCTTTCAAACATCTTTAGGAGAGATTAGTGAGTTCCTGAAAGACAAGGTGGATGAGGTAATATCTGTTATTGATATTGGTGAGAGAGACACAAGCTTTTGATCCACAATTCCCCTGAAAATCACAGCTCAGTGGTGGAAATTTACAGACACACCAGCTTGAACATTTTTCAGTTCCTTCCCCTTTTTCCCCCTCCCTCTGTCTTATCTAGTTTCAGGCATCCTTGAGATAACAGAAGTTCAGTTCCTTCAGCTCAGTTCATGGCTGCCTGCTGAAATCTCTTGCAGACATTTTAATAGTTATTTCTTATGTATGTTTCTTACAAACAAAAGGTCATGTGTACTATTCCTTATTATATTGATTTTTGTTGGGCAGGTGAGAGCAACAGTGCTAAGTGTGTTTTAAATTACATTTATAGTGTGCAAAAAGAAAAGGAGGACTTGTGGCACCTTAGAGACTAACCAATTTATTAGAGCATAAGCTTTCGTGAGCTACAGCTCACTTCCTCAGAGGAAGTGAGCTGTAGCTCACAAAAGCTTATGCTCTAATAAATTGGTTAGTCTCTAAGGTGCCACAAGTCCTCCTTTTCTTTTTGCGAATACAGACTAACACGGCTGTTACTCTGAAACCATTTATAGTGTGCTTTTCATCCCAAAATATATCACTTTACAGACTTTTATATGCACAGGAATCACTTCCAAAAACACTAAAATGCTGTGTCCTATCTCATCTTTAATCTTATCTTAAAACCCCAGTAGCAGTACCCCCAACTATTATTTGTAGGATTTGTTCTGAAATAACAACTGAAATTGGAACTGATTTTGCATTCCAGATCCTTCAAAGGTCAGGATAATTAGTTCATGCCCATCTTTACACATTATTTGTCTTTTCCTATGGCCTCAAATAAGTTTTTTCCTCTCTCTCAGCTTCATTTGCTGCATCTATAAATTGCAGTTAATTATACTTATCTTCCTTTGTAAAATGCTTTTATATATCTGTATGTTATTACTGAATTTATTAAGTAGTTATACTTAGAGTTGGGGAAAATTTTCCATATGAATCATTTATGCATTGCAAAGTGAAGGTTCAGATAGACTGGTTGGGGGGAAAAAATTGGAAATGCTGAAATAGTTTGTCTCCTCTAAAGTTAGCAAAATTTATACTTTGCTTTAAAGCAGCTAACAAGATAATGCTCATGAAATATCCTCTCTCAATATATTATTAGATTGCCATAGATGGTCCAACAGCTTTGCCTACCCTACGAAAACTAGGACCCATAATTGACCACTTCTGTATCTCCATTGGAGGTAGCAATAGTAGTAACAGTGGTGTAGACAGGACTCAGGCACGTTTTACCACAGAGTCATGTAATCCTCGGGGAGTAGTTACATACCACAATAGAAGAACACACTGGTACTACATAACAGCCTCCACTATTGCTGTCTCTGGTGAAGCTGCAATTATGGTGAACTATGTACGGGTTCTAATTTTGCTGTTTAGAAACAATCGGCAAGGTCATGGATCTCCAGGAATTTTTGTTCATCTCATGTACTCACTAAAATTAGGGAATTTCCATCCGAATGATCTTTTAGGGAAAACAAGGAGATCTAATTTCAGTTTGACGGGGTGGGGTGGGAGAATTATCCGGAGGTGCCGACTTTCTACTGTGCCCGGGGGTGTTCGAACTCTGTTCTGCCCCAGGCCCTGCCTCCACTCCACCCCTTCCCCAAGGGCCCACCTCTTCCCCATCTCTTCCCACCCCTGCTTTGCCCCCACTCCACCCCTGCCCTGCCTGTTCCTGCACCATTCTGCCCCTTCCCCACCCCCACCGCCGAGTGCACCCTGCCCTCACTCCTCCCTCTCCCCCCCCCCATGCCTCCTGCACACCATGGAACAGCTGATCTGCAGTGGGCAGGAGGCTCGGAGGGGCTGCCAGTGGGTGCTGAGCACCCACCATTTTTCCCTGTGGGTGCTCCAGCTCTGGAGCAGCCACAGAGTCAGCGCCTATGAAATTATCAAAGATGTATCTAGGGAGCTGTTGTCAGGAATCAGAGCTTACAGCAGGGCCAGTCTCCAGGCAACTTAACAAGCACAGCTTTTTGGCTGCCTAGTTGGCTACACCACTGGACTGGTTGACAGAGTCAGCAGACTGGCTCTTAAGATCAGCAGCAGCAGTTCAGTGGCTGCCTCAAAGCATTTGCCCAGGGCTGAGATAACTCCTGTGCTGCCTTGTTCCAGTCCTGCTCCTGTGTTGGACTCAGCCTTGCCTCATTCCAGGTAACCTGGTTCTGACCCTCAGCTCCAATTCCTGACTTCTGACTTGAGCTGTGATCCTTGGCTCTGGAACCTGACCTCAGACTCCAGCTCTGACCCTAGGCTCCAATTCCTAGCTACCGATGCCTGCTCTAAGCACTAGGCACGGATTGTCCACATTCCAGTCACTGACAGCTGTAGTACAATTGAGACCTGACATTGGGCAGAAATGAGTAAACCGTTTGTTCTCTCTGACACAGCTCAAGTGAGAGGACTCTCACTTTTAAGCTTAACAATATAATCGTCTCATGATCCAGTTCATTTATGCATTGTAATTAACACAAGCTGTAAACTTTGGGAAGATTCTTCTGGTATAAAGAATTCAAAACAAATACAATCTTCAGACTAGTCAGGTTGCAGCTTATAAGAAAAGAATAACTACCTGCATCATTTAAGGGCATATATATGGGGCCTGCATCTTTAGTTCCTATGCAATCAAAAATCCCATTAGGAACTGTGAAACCTGTTCCTATTCCCGCTCACAGGAAAAAATTTAAAGCCTCACAGAGGAGGGCAAGAAGAATAGCCTTGAAATGTAATAGATACTCAAATTCCATGGCAAACTCAGGAGAATAACTGTGCATATTCTGGGATGTCTGCAAGGAGAACCTGCCCCTTCCCTGGCAGAATGGATGCTGCTGATGGCTCCATTGTAGGCAGGTGCACATTTACCCCTTTTTGAGGGGGACAAGAAGCCTAGGAGGGAAGTTAAAACTGCTTGGAAATTCTCTGGCTCCACCCGGCTCTGTACTAACAGATCCCCAGCCATGAAGTGTCTGCCCAGAGACCCCCATAGAGTTCCAAAAAAAGTGGAGCAGATTGGTGGTTTTCAACCTGTGGTCCGAGGATCCCTGGGAGTCCAGACTATGTCTACGGGATCCGTAAAGGGTTGTTGTTACCACAGAACAGTGGTTTTCAACAGGGGTCCACAGACAACATCTATGATTTCCAAAGGCATCTGTACCTCCATTTGAAATTTTGTAGGGGTCTGCAAATGAAGAAAGGTTGAAAACCACTGCTGTATGAGATTAGCCTTGCTTCTGGTGGCTCCTTTGTGATCTGTTGTTTTAGCGAGTCGAAATTCTTGGGCACTTCCATCAGCAAACCCTTCCCTCTGGTTGAAGAACGAGGAGGAATCTTCAGGAGTTTAGAGTTTCCACTTCTACACACAAATGATATCCACAGAAAGGAACATGGGGACAACATTATGAACTGCACACACAGTGGGCTGAATGCAGAAATGATATGTAAGGTGGTGAAGTTCTATATAGTAGGTGGGTGTGTGGGTATTTAGGTCTTGAACTAAATCCTGCTGTCAGTTATGCTGATGTAAACACAGAGTAACTCTATTTACACCAGTATAACTGAGTGCAGAATGTGTCCCACTGTCTTAAACTTGCTACTCTTTTCCTGTTTGAGCTCCAATTTTTATATTTGTTCATTTTTCACTAAAATATAGCTAAATTCTTTTGACTCTCGATGTGTCATGATGCACTGTTGGAGTGCTCATGTGAAAAACAGAATAAAGCCAGTGAAGCAAATCAAGTTACAGCCAGCAACAAAAGTTGTTTATAACAATTCTTGGCAGGGCTGGTTATTTGAAAGGGCAGAATTAACTTCTGCATTTTTGTGACATTCATTCTAATTTGTAACACTTGTTTTACCATTAATTTTAGGAATGTCTCTTTCTGACAACCCCACTTCTTTAATGTGCTTTGGAATTACACATCTATCCGAGGCATGTATATAGGCAAAATGTGTTAATTTTTTATGGGGAAAAAATGTTATGAATCTTTGGAAACACATTCTTTTATTGAGAAAAAACATGTTTTTTAAAATTGTTTTTAATGTAAAAAACACTTGAGTCCTTCCAAAATTATCCAAAAACATATTTATAAATTAAGAGCCAAATCTTATGAACCTTACTAATGTGAATAAACTTTGCTATCCTGACTTCAGTAAGATTATAAATGTGACTATGGGTTGCTCATTTGAGCTGGGCTCACAGGACCCTAAACCTGAAAGACATAGAATCATAGAACTGGAAGAGACCTCGAGAGGTCATCTAGTCCAGTCCCTGTACTCAAGGCAGGACTAAGTATTATCGAGACCATCCCTGACAGATGTTTGTACAACCTCCTCTTAAAAATCCCTAATGATGGAGATTCCACAACCTCCCTAGTCAATTTATTCCAGTGCTTAACCACTCTGACAGTTAGGAAGTTTTTCCTAATGTCCAACCTAAACCGCCCTTGCTGCAATTTAGGCCCATTGCTTCTTGTCCTACCCTCAGAGGTTAAGAAGAAAATTTTTTCTCCCTCCGCTTTGTAACAACCTTTTATGTGTAACCCTTCTGCCAGGTGAAGCCAACAGCAACAAGGGCTGGGTTCAGTATCTAGGGGTTCCTTTTCAATAATACAACACAAAATGGGCTTGAGCCCCCACCCAGTAACCTGGGACAATTAAACACCAACCCTGGGCACCTCTAAGAGGCAATACTTCCCCTCTCGCAAGCACAGAGTCTGAGTGTAGCAAAAAATTTTAATAAAAGGAGGGAATTAACTCAGCATTAATTTGGGAAAACACTTCAATTAGGGCTCATAAACACAAACCATGAGCAAAAGACCCACCCCCAAGTAATTTGGGCAGTGTCCTTTTCCCCTCAGAGTCTTAAGTCCAGCAACCCAAAAGTCCCTTTAACATGCCCATCACTTCTCTGTACCCCACTCACAGTTGCTGCCCTTGGCCAATGCAGCCCAAGAGTTCAGAGGTTCAGCTGCAGAGTTCACTTCCCACCCTGTGTGGAAGGTGGCAGGTGGGGGTAAGGAGGTACCTTACACACTGCACTTCTCAGGCACTTGCTTGTCACCCCTGTGGCCAATTGCCACGCCTCTGTGGGGCTCTGCTCCGGCCCTCTCCACCAGCCGCCCTGCTAGCCGCTAGCCACGCCTCTCCACCAGCCGCCCTGCTAGCTGCTTGTAACACCTCTCCACCAACCACCCTGCTGATCACGCCTCTCCACCAGCCACTTGCCAAGATATCTTCAGCCCCCCCCCCCCCGAGATTTCCATTCTCAGTGATTTTAGCTGTTAGTGGAGGAGCCTCACGGCTGGTGTACCCTGGGCAGTCTCTTGCAATAAAGACACTGTCCCAAAGTAGGTCTAATTGATTTCAGCTCTGCAGCATGTAACAAGACTCTCAAGTGAGTCTAAATTAGTTCTTTTATTATACCATGGAGAGAGAGAAAGGGTGTCTAGGACCCTTAAACAGAAGGTACAAATACCTATCCTCATCCTCTCTCAATTCATTGGGCTTTGGAACCCAAGTCCCCTGCCTATCAAGTACTGTTCACTTAAGGGTGAGTCCCTCCATTGGGGTATGCCAGGTACAGTTCTGCTGATCTCGGTTCACAACAAGGATAACAACCCTTTATTACCCCTGCCCCAACAACAAGGAGACTGGGGATCCAACACCAGCCACAAGTGATTATTTGGGCAAGCAGTCCCATCATGCTGAGCACATAGGCAGGGTGGGTGTGTCCATGCAAATGAGATCAGCTTCTGAAGTCTTTTTCCACAGCTCACCACTAGATGTCACAGGAGAGCTCATCCAGACTCTGCTTACATATGTACTTGAAAACTGTTATTATGTCCCCTCTCAGTCTTCTCTCTCCAGACTAAACAAACCCAGTTTTTTCAATCTTCCCTCTTCGGTCATGTTATCTAGACCTTTAATAATTTTTGTTCCTCTTCTCTGGACTTTCTCCAATTTGCCCACATCTTTCCTGAAATGTGGCACCCAGAACTGGACACAATACTCCAGTTGAGGCCTAATCAGCGCGGAGTTGAGCCGAAGAATTACTTCTCGTGTCTTGCTTACAATATTCCAGCTAATACATCCCATAATTAAGTTTGCTTTTTGTGCAACAGCATTACACTGTTGATTCATATGTAGCTTGTGATCCACTATGGGCCCCAGATCCCTTTCCGCCGTACTCCTTCCTAGGCAGTCATTTCCCATTTTTTATGTGTGCAACTGATTGTTCCTTCCTAAGTGGAGTACTTTGCATTTGTCCTTATTGAATTTTATCCTATTTACTTCAGAACATTTCTCCAGTTTGTCCAGATCATTTTGAATTTTAATCTTATCCTCCAAAGCACTTGCAACCCCTCCCAGTTTGGTGTCACCCACAAACTTTATAAGTGTACTCTCTATGCCATTATCTAAATCACTGATGAAGATATTGAACAGAACCAGACCCAGAACCGATCCCTGCAGGACCCCACTCATTATGCCCTTCCAGCATGACTGTGGACCACTGATAACTACTCCCTGGGAACGATTTTCCAACCAGTTATGCACCCACCTTATAGTAGCTTCATCTAGGTTGTATTTCCCTAGTTTGTTTATGAGAAGGTCATGCGAGACAGTATCAAAAGCCTTACTAAAGTCAAGATATATCACATTTACCACTTTCCCCCTATCCACAAGGCTTGTTTTACCCTATCAAAGAAAGCTATCAGGTTGGTTTGACATGATTTGTTCTTGACACATCCATGCTGACTGTTATTTATCACCTTATTATCTTCTAGGTGTTTGCAAATTGACTGCTCAATTATTTGCTCCATTATCTTTTTGGGTAGTTAAGCTGACTGGTCTGTAATTTTTGACTTGTTCTTTTCCTGTTATAGACTCTGATCCTACCTCATTTTCACTGGCATTCACTATGTTAGACGTTCAATCGCCACCAACCTTCTTGGTGAAAACCAAAACAAAGAAGTCATTAAGCACCTTTGCCATTTCCACATTTTCTGTTATTGTCTTTCCCCCCACATTGAGTAACGGGCCTACTCTGTCCTTGGTCTTTCTGTTGCTTCTAATGTATTTGTAGAGTGTTTTCTTGTTTCCTTTTATGTCCCTAGCTAGTTTGATCTCATTTTGTGCCTTGGCTTTTCTAATTTTGTCCTTACATACTTGTGTTATTTATTTATATTCATCCTTTGTAATTTGACTGAGTTTCCACTTTTTGTAGGACTCTTTTTTGAGTTCTAGATCATTGAAGATCTTCTGGATAAGCCAGGGTGGTCTCTTGCCATACTTCCTTTCTGTCCTACACAGTGGGATAGTTTGCTCTTGTGCCCTTAATAACGTCTCTGAAAAACTGCCAACTGTCTTCAATTGTTTTTCCCTTAGACTTGTTTCCCATGGGATCTTACCTACCAACTCCCTGAGTTTGCTACAGTTTGCCTTCTTCAAATCCATTGTTTTTATTGTGCTGTTCTCCCTCCTACCATTCCCTAGAATCATGAACTCTACCATTTTGTGATCACTTTCACCCAAGTTGCCTGCCACTTTCAAATTCTCAACCAGTTCCTCCCTATTTGTCAAAATCAAATCTAGAACAGCCTGTAGGGAGCCAGTGTGGTCTCCTTCCAAGCCAGAGGGTGAGGAGCCACTCCCTCAGCTTGAGTGAGCAGAGCCAGGCCAAGCTTACTCCACCCCCCAGAAAGGGAGGGGTGGAACAGGAAGTACAAAAGGGGTGGCCCTTAGCCCAGTGGTGGCAGCACCAGGAGGGAGACAGACACAGGCTGATGGCTGCTCCCTGTGGACGCTGCTGCCAAACCAGGGGAAACCTGACCCAGAGGAAGGACTCGGGCTACCAGGACTGCTGGCTGCAGCGTACCTTGAGGAACTGGAGGAGCTGGGCAGCGACCCAAGCCTGAGTGAGCCTGATGCTGAGGGCGAGCTGGAGCTACCCGGGCTACTAGTGGCTGAATACCCTGATGAGTTGGAGGAACCAAATTTATTCCCACTGTCCCAGTGGTGGGGACCCTCCCCCCGACCCCGCGCCACTGTCAGGGCCCTGGACTGGAATGCAGTGGAGCTGGGTGGGCCTGCATTCCCCTACCCCTGCCACCCTTCCTCGGGGTGGCAGAACCCCAATAATGTGCTAAGGACTCCTGCCAGCGCTCCCCTGCCTGAGGGGCACATCACGGAGTCTTGCCGGCGCTCCCCTGCCTGAGGGACGCACCACAGATGCTCTCCAGTACTCCCATGTTGCGCCAACTGCGATGGCATACCTCCTTTCGCTAATTCCCTGTTGAGAGAGAGGTGTGACCAGGGCCTTTTGGCGAGGCAGTAGCTCCCCGCCGCCCCCAGCAGCTTGGCGGATCAACTGAGACCGTGCTACACAGCCTCCCCTCTAGTAGCTTTCTCCACCTTCTGAAATAAATTATTTTTCTCCAATACATTCCAAGAACTTGTTGGATAATCTGTGCCCTGCTGTGTTTTCCTAACAGATGTCTGGGTAGTTGAAGTACCCCATCACCACCAAGTCCTGTGCTTTTGATGATTTTTGTTAGTTTTTTAAAAAAAGTCTCATCCACCTCTTCTTCCTGGATTGGTGGTCTGTAGTAGACATGTTTCAGTGTCAGACAAGAGACTTTTATGTATTGTCTTTCTCTTATCGGCTGAACTCTTCATGAAAGCAGAAACTGGTAATAGAACGAAACATTAAGAAGAAAATGAATGTCTAACACATACTGCAAAGCACCAAAGAGCTTGCATTTTCATAAAAGGATCATAAAGTCAATATTAGAAAATGCATATTATTTTGAACTGACATATATGCGACTAAATACAAAATAGGAGAAACTGTTTTCTTTTCACCTCACTTCCTTGTGACTCAATTCTGCTAGGAGCTGAGTGTTCATGGCTCCTATTGAAGCACCTTGGCAGTTGGCACCTTGCAGATTGGGTCCTTAAATATCAGCAAATGATGGAAGTTAGAAATGAAAAAGGCCTTCCAGCTCATAGTTCATCTCCTTGACAGTGTAGGATTGTTCCCTTTTTAACATTAACTAATGTTTTGTCAAGTTCTTAAAGATCCCCAGTAATGAGGTTTCCACCATTTTCTTTGGGAGATTATTTCACTGTTCAAGAAGATGTCATTGTTTGGAAATATTGTCTGATAGTCATCTTAAATTTTTCCTTTCTTAATTTCATCTCATTATTTTAGTTACATTCCTTTGTACTATCCATATCAATGAAACTTGATTAGAAACAGTTCTTGTTTAAAGCCATCATCGTAGTCTTTATATTTCATCTTTACATTTTTTTAACATAGTTCTTTGTACATCTTCAGATTGCTTAAAGACCTTGTAATTTAGGAATCTGGCAAGAAGGAGCTTCAATGAGTTCTAATTTCTGGATAAGGTATTCCTTTTTATTTATATCACTTTTTTTTGTTAAAATTAAATGTGCAGTTTGGGACAATTCAAGCCTTTCATAGTGTGAAGCCGAATAAATTCCGGATAATAAAACCAGATATGTCACACATACTTATACAGACTGTAATTATGGGTGCACTGGAATTTCTATGTTAAATTGAAAATGTATGAGGTTTCATATATCTGCAGTGAAAGGAAGCAAAAACATCAAATAAATGGCTATATGATAATAGTAACAGAATTACACAGATGTTCAGGATTTTTTAGCAGAAATTTATGAGGGTGCTAGAGATTAACTTGGTGATGCCATTGAATATAAACATAACAATTCCACCTGCATTGCACATCTGCTTAGATGTGCGTGAGGGTGAGATGCATGTGCATAAGGGGGTTCAGAGAAAGGTGATGAGAATCATTAAAGACTTAAAAAAACTTATATGGAGAGAGATTGAAAAGACAGGAATTGTTTATGTTAGAAAGAAGATTAATAATAAGAGATGTGATAATAGCATATAAAATTACATTTGAAAAAACGATGTTAAAAGGACATTAAGGTTACGAGGTCAAGCACTGAAAAGTCAGGAAATGCCCAAATTATGGTGGCATGTGCACTTTTGTGGAAGTGTATAGACTGTGCAAGTTTGGGCACATTTTCATGGGGACAGCAAAAGACATATTCCTGACTCTAGGGTGACTACCAAATTTTAAAGTCAAAGCATGGATGCAGTTGAGCTTCTCAGTGAAATGGCTGTAAAACACTTTTTAACATTGAAAAAACAATGTATTTTTCCCTAACCTCATTTCTGAAAATGTCTGAACAACTTTAGCTGAAACGTTAAAGCAAAACACAATGTAAACAAACAAGCCATTCAACAACAAGAATTAAAAAACACAAACACTCAACATGCAAAATTTCATCCCAAAAGGTTTAAGCTTGACAAAGTTATAAGCAATTGAAAATAGGGTCTTACAATGGGAAGTGCCTGGGCAACTTTATAATTAGAGATATCACTACCTGCACTGTCAATGATGAATAATAGACAGAAGGTGGACTGGGAACATCTGTTCTCCCTGTCTCATAAGCCCAAAACAATGGGACATTAAATTAAAAACTGGAAAATTAAAAACTGGTAAAAGGAAATACATTTTCATATGGTATGTAATTATACTGTGGAACTCATTGCTACAGGGTGTCTTTGAGGCCAATAATTTAGCAAGATTAAGAAAGGGAATAGACATTTATATGGATCACAAAAATTTTCAAAGTTTTCATAATTAATTATAACCAGGGCTTTGGAGCTATGCTCTGGCTCCGCTCCAGCTCCAGGCAAAAACCTGAAGCTCCACTGCTCCAGAGCTGCTCCGGGCTCCAGCTCCGGGCTCCGCTCCAAAGCCCTTATTATAACACACATTTTGAAACCCTGACATTTCATAAGTCAGTCTCTAACTATTAAAGACCAGGATGAGAATTAATGTGGGGGACAGATTATTCCACATTTACCTAGTGCAGGATTCTTATACCTTCCTCTGAAGCCTCTGGTGTGGCCACTGTCAGATAGACATCTAAATCAGACATAACTATTCTACTTCACTCCAAAATCCCAAAGTCCTCAATCTCAACTCTGCACTTCTGGGGTCAAAACTGTGAAGAGGGTTCCAGGACACACAGCAGATTCAGACGATGTAATCAGTTCATTTTAGCACAGATTGTGCCTGATCTGGCTGTCCTGACCTCACACATTAGTCCTGCATGGGCCATAGAATCATAGAATATCAGGGTTGGAAGGGACCCCTGAAGGTCATCTAGTCCAACCCCCTGCTCGAAGCAGGACCAATTCCCAGTTAAATCATCCCAGCCAGGGCTTTGTCAAGCCTGACCTTAAAAACCTCTAAGGAAGGAGATTCTACCACCTCCCTAGGTAACGCATTCCAGTGTTTCACCACCCTCTTAGTGAAAAAGTTTTTCCTAATATCCAATCTAAACCTCCCCCACTGCAACTTGAGACCATTACTCCTTGTTCTGTCATCTGCTACCATTGAGAACAGTCTAGAGCCATCCTCTTTGGAACCCCCTTTCAGGTAGTTGAAAGCAGCTATCAAATCCCCCCTCATTCTTCTCTTCTGCAGGCTAAACAATCCCAGCTCCCTCAGCCTCTCCTCATAACTCATGTGTTCTAGACCCCTAATCATTTTTGTTGCCCTTCGCTGGACTCTCTCCAATTTATCCACATCCTTCTTGTAGTGTGGGGCCCAAAACTGGACACAGTACTCCAGATGAGGCCTCACCAATGTCGAATAGAGGGGAACGATCACATCCCTCGATCTGCTCGCTATGCCCCTACTTATACATCCCAAAATGCCATTGGCCTTCTTGGCAACAAAGGCACACTGCTGACTCATATCCAGCTTCTCGTCCACTGTCACCCCTAGGTCCTTTTCTGCAGAACTGCTGCCTAGCCATTCGGTCCCTAGTCTGTAGCGGTGCATTGGATTCTTCCATCCTAAGTGCAGGACCCTGCACTTATCCTTATTGAACCTCATCAGATTTCTTTTGGCCCAATCCTCCAATTTGTCTAGGTCCTTCTGTATCCTATCCCTCCCCTCCAGCGTATCTACCACTCCTCCCAGTTTAGTATCATCCGCAAATTTGCTGAGAGTGCAATCCACACCATCCTCCAGATCATTTATGAAGATATTGAACAAAACCGGCCCCAGGACCAACCCTTGGGGCACTCCACTTGATACCGGCTGCCAACTAGACATGGAGCCATTGATCACTACCCGTTGAGCCCGACAATCTAGCCAGCTTTCTACCCACCTTATAGTGCATTCATCCAGCCCATACTTCCTTAACTTGCTGACAAGAATACTGTCAGCCAGGAATATGAAGGTGCGCTTTCCCAATGTTTGAGGGATGAATGCAGTTTATTTACTCCTGTATATGGATTGTGGGTTAATGAGATCAAAAACACTTTAAAATAGCAGGTTTCAGAGTAGCAGCTGTGTTAGTCTGTATTTACAAAAAGAAAAGGAGTACTTGTGGCACCTTAGAGACTAACCAATTTATTTGAGCATAAGCTTTTGTGAGCTACAGCTCACTTCATCGGATGCATTCAGTGGAAAATACAGTGGGGAGATTTATATACATAGAGAACATGAAACAATGGGTGTTACCATACACACTGTAACAAGACAGTGATCACTTAAAGTGAGCTATTACCGGCACCCGCTGTTCCTCAGACGTTCTTGTCAACTGCTGAAAATGGCCCACCTTGATTATCCCTACAAAAGGTTTTTTCCCCTGCTCTCCTGCTGGTAATAGTTCACCTTAAGTGATCACTCTCTTGTTACAGTGTGTATGGTAACACCCATTGTTTCATGTTCTCTATGTATATAAATCTCCCCACTGTATTTTCCACTGAATGAATCCGATGAAGTGAGCTGTAGCTCACGAACAATAAACAATAAAACAAACACCATGTTGTATCTGCTACAGCCACTAGGTGATGCTGTTTTTCACTGCATTTGTATTGTAACAATGTGAAAACTAGATATTACTTTATATGTACAGGATTCACAAAATATTTAATTGATCAAATTGGCTGTAATATAGGCCCAATAGAGGAATAATTCAATTTTTATTTTTGTTACCAGTGATGTTCTCATTCTAACACACATCCTGAGGCAATGTGTGTCATGAATGACATTTCACTTCCTTCTATTTCAATAGAGTGCAGAGATGGAAAATAGAAATACGGTAGCTTATATTGTGTATCAAATACAAGTTCAGCTCATAACAGTAACTCCCAGTTTTCCCAATTTATACTTTGGTACTGAAGTACTTTTATTATAAAACATACTGTTCCTGCTGCCTCATGAACCAAATCACTACTTTTCTTGTTATTGTCGGGCTATCTTACCCAGCAGACACCTTTTCTGGCCAGATGACAAATGTTATCAAATCAAACAATGATTTTGTTCTGATGGTTTTGTTTTATGCCAGACAGCAGTCTGACTCTAGGTGATTTTACAACTTTTTTTCTGGTTATTAGATTTATATTTTTTAGACATTGATTTTGTTACTGTAATTGTAATTACAACAAAGCCAGCCATGAATCTGTAAACATTATTCAGATGGCTCTCTGCCTTGCTTTTTGAAAAGTATCAAATTTGTTATTCATAATTACAATGGGTCCTTCAAAAACAGTTATTCAGCAAAGGAGTATTTTGGAATGATTTACTAGAGTGAACATTTCTGTCATTTTGCTGCTTTCAAAGGGCCAAGTCCTTAATTGAGCAAAATTCCCATTTCTGTTGATGGGCATGTTGCTAGATTAAGGACGATAGAATTTGACGCCAGCTAATGCCTGATATCTTCATTTCCCTGTAGTTCGTATGGAGGCCTGGGCTTAGACAACAGAGGCCTCAATTTGAACTTGACTTTAAAAAAAAAAATCTATTGATTTTTAGTGTATTAGTTTTCCCTCTACTGTCCGCAGTAGTTGCACCTTTACAGTGACGAAACAACTAATGATTTACCCTGGAAAGCTGTCAGAAAAGAAGACGTGAGTATGTACTAAGTTGAAGTCATGTGCATCTTCTTTTGTTGCCTATCATGTAATTTCTGAAAACATACAAAAGCATGCAAAAGCTGTTTTTCACGTTTGGCTGTACCAAACATTCCATGCAGCAAAAATCTCTTAATTGTTTGTTATAACCCTACTAGTGAAAACATCCACTTGAATACTTCTGAGTCTATAGAACTGTAAATGGTTAACTTTGAAATAACCAATTCTAAGCAGTAAGGCACACTAGAGGCCAGATATTACTGTAATCTAATTGCATGTCTTGCATATGTTATGAAACCCAAAACTGGAAATGCAAGCACAGCAGCTTTGTGCTGGGGCCTGAGAACCAGAATGTGAAATTGACATGTTTCACTGTCTGTTTCACTGTCTAAGTGGAGTTAAATGAAAAAAAATGAACAGTATAAACAGTGAAAAATAAATCTGATTAAAAATTTTTTTTTCACTTGTAATAATAAAATGTGTTAGTAACGTAAAGACAAATCCTGAGAGTTACTGAAAACCTACATCTCCGACTGATTTCAGTTTTTGGACTGCAGTCCTGGGTGCTCAGTATCTCTGAAGATTTGGCCAGAGGTATGGATATTTTTTAAAAAATGTATGTTTTGTATCTTGGATCCTGACAACTTCTTTCTAAACATATATGTATAATCAGCTGCTTGAAATATTCCCTTGGTACTACAGTATATGATAGTCTGAGCACATATAGTAGGAGGCACTATCGATAACAAATGTTTTTATTTTTATACTTTGAGATAAAACAATGGTTGGAATGTTTGATGAGTGGAACAGAGCTGTAAAAATATTTATTCTGTAGTGAAAAAAAAATTCTTGATGCTTTTGTTCCCCCAGAAAAAAATTATAAATAGGGTCCTTGTCTATGACTAGGACTCCTAGGATTAAGAAAATACAAATTAATAATAATAATAATGATCCCTTTATAAGATAATTGTGTGTCAGAATCAGAGAATACCATTTCCCCCTTTAACTAAAAGAAAGCCTTGAGCCTGGTATCTCTTTTCACATTTTAAATTAATAACTGATACATATATCATGGGATTATCAAAACCATCTAGGAAAATCTATGGAGTTTCTAATGGGCCATGCAGAGAAAGTGGCTTACCCCACCCCCAGAGAGGTGTACATTTATTATACACTGCGCAGGCAGTGATCATGTTCACCTATAGCCTGATGGTGAACAGCCCCACACCTCCCCCTCTCTGCTGCCATCCGAATTTAGAGTAAGAGGGATCTGCATGGAGGGCTGTTCATAATGGATATTGCTAAATCACAGGGCACATGAGCATAAACATGTGGAGCATGCCCCTTTGCCTCTAGGCAACACATCATCAAAATGTTCTTCCTTGGTGCATGGGCACAGAGAGCATGCAGAGTGATTCCTCTGTAATGCGTCAAAAGGCCAGATCAAGTAAGCTTCTACTTCATGTTCCTGCTGCTGGCTGCAGGATTGCTGATTCATCCCTTAGTCACTCTTATCACAAAGGCAAAATGCATATTACAATATTAAATTTTATTAGGAAATTCAACCTTTATTCTGTTTCAACTAGAGTGTTTAGCACTTTCAGTGACAAGCAAGCATCACATATCTGGTGGGGGGGCTTCCTCTTTAGGGCTCTTCCATCATAATGTGTCACTAGATCCACCATGCCCATTCTTTCAGTTTGTCACTGCCTCTAATTACCATCTCAGATAAATTTATAGACTAGAGCCTCAAAGATATCCTATTGCTTTCCAGTTGTTCAGCATTAGATTTGCATCACAGAAACTTCCTTTAGCCACCCTAATCTTAGTAAAGTCTTGAGCTCCGTAGTGGCTGTTCTGCAAAGGACCATGGGGTGAATTTGCTCAAATTGATTCAGGGAAGTAAAAAGTACACCTCTGTCTGCCTTCCTGGCTCCTGTGACCCAGGGAGTTTTCCCCTGAAGGAGAACAGAATGTGGAACTGCTGCCTGACTTCCCTTGGGAAGCTATAATTTCTGCTGGAGACTCCATAGGAATCTCACTAGCAAAGGCTGTTGAAGAGATGTGCTGAATCAGTGCATTTTCCTGGCCAGATCCTCTCAATAGCCATTTTTAGGGCTATACTGACCTATGTCTTCCCTCCCTAGCAGATAAGACATTGTAGCTGTTGAGACTGTGCATTCCTCCAACAAAAATTCAGATTGAATTCTGGCCTTGTGAGTTTTGTTAACCTTTCTGAGCAGCACTCTTCAGGTAAGTGCAGCAGTGTGGCTCATTACATCAGTTAACAGGTCATATTACACAGCAGATACTCAACTGAATTAATCCATGCATATATAACAGGTACCATGAGGTGATCCTTTCCAACACTGCTCCTCCTAATATCAAGTGACAAGTTGCCTTGCAGAATCTGCTCCTTAGGGTGCAAGACATGCCGTATCTATTCCTGTTTAAAGATGTGTTTACTCCACCGAACCATCATCTCAGCTCAAGTTTGGACAATTCCTCTTAGGAACTTCAATATCCCCTCCAGGTGGCAAGAACAAGCTTCAGACATAATCAATGGCTATCTTGTGATCCAACAGTGTAGCCCTCTGGTTCTGATCTTCCACATTGTCTTCAGGTAAAGCTCAATTGCTTCAGATGTGGAGTGATCAGACATGCTGCTAGTAACTATGAGTGGGATCTTTGGGACTCTCCCTTTTGCTGCTGTGGCCAATTAGAAGATTTAGGCCACATAATTGCAGGCTACACCCATTGACAAGGGCTGCTGGTTCCCCTCAATTTTGCATTTTAATTTGTACTTCGTCTTTTGGAGACAAATTAGTGGATGGATCAAAGGCTTTTGCTAACTAGGTTTTAAGGTTCCTTACAGAAGTACATTGACAAATCATGACAGTTAAGAAAAAAATTGATACAAATGTTTTTTTTCCTAACTTCAGGATGGTCCCAGGACTTTTACTGAAAAGACAATTTTATCTTACCCTTCTCTTTGCTTTAACCTTTAACAAGTCAAGGGAACAAACCCTAGATTGTGTCTGTGTTAAGAGACAATAAAGTAAGGTGAATTTATGTTGCAAGAGGGTGTTTGATTATGAGCTAATAGTACAATATTCAGGGCAAAACATCTGCTTAAGAAAAATTTTCTTATCCCACAGGCAGCCAGAAAAACATTTTAATAACTTTTAAACAGGCATGAGTAACAATACCTTATTGTGATGTTAAAGTAACCTGTCTGCAAGTTTTATCTTAAACTGGAAAATCATAAGCAAGGTTACTATGTGACTGAAAACCTGCACAGTTATGAATAAGTAGTCCAATGATTAAGATAAATCCTCCATTTAATGATCACAGGTCACTCTTTTGGATTAAAATGATACAGCTAAATAATGTTGTAATGTTCAAAAACTTGAGCTTGGTTAGCCATCAGTTCAGAAACCTCATCCAAATTCCATTGACGTCCATGAGATTCTTTCCATGGATTTAGTGGATTATAGATAAGGCCTCAGATGAACGCTGGAGCAGCGAGCACTAATAATCACATCCACCCAAAGGATGTAAAATAGTACATATCTGTCTGTCTATTCAGCCACCATTTAAAGTCAGCCACATCTGGGGTGAAGCATAGCAACAATGTGCAATATTTTAGGACAGTGAATAATACTGGATCCATTTGCAACTAGAAAGAGACTTTGAGTAGAATGTTATTACCCAAGTTGGAATTTGGCCAGGATATAAGAGTTAATATGTATCTAAAAAATAGTGTTGGGGCTCTTTTAATCATCATCACAGCAAACAGGACCTCTGTTTTACATCTATGGATCAATGCTGCAAAGTTCTGAATATTCTGGCTCAATCCACTCTAGCCTGTGCTTAATTTTAAGCATGTGAATTAATCAATTGCTTAAGTGGGATTACTAATAGCCTTCAAATTGAACACACATTTAAGTCCTTTGTTGCATTGGGCCAGAATGCTCAGTACTTTGAAGGGCAGAGTTGTTAATCAGAAACTTTGCATGCTGTAGCACTGGTTTAGAGAAAAGTGTCACTAACGCCACTTCAAGTGCTTGTACATATCCATTCCAGTGTAGGTGGCTGGAATTTTTTCCCTTAGTGTTATCTGTTGGATTGGCTCCAATGTCTTCTAGTGCCACACACTCCTTCTTACCACCCGTGACAGTTGCTAGAACTTCCCTCATTGCTCAGGCAATTTCTCCCAATGTTTTCTCTTCTCTTTCTTGTGTATATAGTTATTGTAGTTTGTTAGTAGTAGTTAGTGAGTTTTGGACACCTCCACACTTAATTGGAGAGGCTTGTCTGCTCCTTGTATTGAAGTATGCCTTGGTCACCAGGCTTCAAGCCCTTCCTGCAGCAAGGCAATGCCCAGGAGCAACCCACACTCGAGGTGTCTCAAGTGCTTAGAGGAAACTCATTGAAAAGACAATTGCCAGATCTGCAGGGGCTTCAGACCGCACACCAAGAAAAACCAGGAGGTGAGGTTGAAGGTCCTCCTCATTGAGGCAGCCCTAAGACCAGCATCAGAACCATGCTCAGACTCAGCACCAAGCACTTCAACTTCGTGTGGAATGCTCCTCCTGCCATTCAAGAGTCTTGGCACTGATCCTCCTTCCCATGGCCTAAGAAGAAGTACCGTAAGCAGCAGAATAGTTGTTCTTTGAGTGCTTGCTCATATTGATTCCAGTTAGGTGCGTGCATGCTGCATGCACAGTTCGCCAGAAGGTATTTCCCCTAGCAGCGTCAGGTCAGTTCTGGAGCCCCCTGGAGTCACGCCTTCACGGTGCCACATATAAGGCCCTGCCGACCCACCGCCTCTCCAGTTCCTTCTTACCGTCAGTGATGGGCGTCAGAACGTTTTGTCTCTCGTTTTCAACGAGCAATCCTCTCGCGTATTTTCTGTAAATAGTTAGAGAGTTTAAAAATTGTTGTAGTTAGACATCTGAACTTGGAGTACTGGGGGGATGTTTCCCTCCCCTGCTTCCCTGTCCCTCTCCTGGGCCCGGGACATGCCTCAGACACAGGGGTTTAAGCTGTGCAGGGTTTGCCAGAAGCCTATGCCAAAGGGTGACCCACACTCGGATTGTCTAAAGTGCTTCAGGGAGTCCCATTAAGAGACAGGTGCAAGATCTATAGGAGCTTTTGCACCCACACGAAGGAGAAGTTGCTGCTAATGGAAGCAGCTCTCTACCCTCAGTCTGAGGTGAGCACCATGGATGCAGCACCAGGCTCCTCAGTCTCAGTGCGCAGCACGCCGCCTTCGGTCCAGGAGGTGCTGAGGAAGGACTCTGGTATCAGAGAACCGCAGCAGTGGCATTCCCTGGCACCAAGCATGGCATGGGATCAATCTCAGCACTGTTCAGTCTGCTGTTCCAAAGAAGAAGCACAGGAAGATTGACAGAAGGCGCTCCCCTTCCCATGCATGTGAACGTGAACCCAAGGGAGGGAGACCAGGGCAAGACCGTACCTTCCCTCCAGCTCAACGGCTGGCACCTTCAACTCTGGGCCAACTGGAAGGACCATTGAGTCCCGTGCCACTGGAGGAGACCCAGGTGGAGGATTTGGACCTCCTGTCCACACCCAAGACTTATGAGGTGGCACGGGACCTAATAACATTGACAGGTCCGCACTCCCCTGACCACGGTGTCATGGCACTGGTCCCGAGTCCCCAAATGACTCCGAAGCCACTGGTGAAGTCCAGAGGCAAGCTGGCTATCACTTGGCAATGATCTACATTGCCTCAGCACTGATCCCCAACACCAACAGGCACAGTGCCACCATGGTCCCTGCGCGCAGACTCATTGGAGTCGGACACTGACTCATATGTGTCCCGGAGAAGCCAACATCGTAGCTGCCAGCACTCCCAGTCAGCAGAGATAGAATCATAGAATATCAGGGTTGGAAGGGACCTCAGGAGGTCGTCTAGTCCAACCCCCTGCTCAAAGCAGGACCAATCCCCAACTAAAGCATCCCAGCCAGGGCTTTGTCAAGCCTAACCTTAAAAAACTCTAAGGAAGGAGATTCCACCACCTCCCTAGGTAACCCATTACAGTGCTTCACCACCCTCCTAGTGAAAAAGTTTTTCCTAATATCCAACCTAAACCTTCCCCACTGCAACTTGAGACCATTACTCCTTGTTCTGTAATCTGCTACCACTGAGAACAGTCTAGATCCATCCTCTTTAGAACCCTCTTTCAGGTAGTTGAAAGCAGCTATCAAATCCCCCCTCATTCTTCTCTTCCGCAAACTAAACAATCCCAGTTCCCTCAGCCTCTCCTTATAAGTCATGTGTTCCAGTCCCCTGATCATTTGTTATCCTCCGCTGGACTGTTTCCAATTTTTCCACATCCTTCTTGTAGTGTGTGGCCCAAAACTGGACACAGTACTCCAGATGAGGCCTCATCAATGCTGAATAGAGGGGAATGATCATGTCCCTCAATCTGCTGGCAATGCCTCTACTTATACAGCCCAAAATGCCATTGGCCTTCTTGGCAACAAGGGCACACTGTTGACTCATATCCAGCTTCTCGTCCACTGTAATCCCTAGGTCCTTTTCTGCAGAACTGCTGCCTAGCCATTCGGTTCCTAGTCTGTAGCGGTACATGGGATTCTTCCGTCCAAAGTGCAGGACTCTGCACTTGGCCTTGTTGAACCTCATCCGATTTCTTTTGGCCCAATCCTCTAATTTGTCTAGGTCCCTCTGTATCCTATCTACCACTCCTCCCAATTTAGGGTCATCTGCAAACTTGCTGAGGGTGCAATCCACACCATCCTCCAGTTCATTAATGAAGATATTGAACGAAACCAGCCCCAGGACCGACCTTGGGGCATTCTGCTTGATACCGGCTGCCAACTAGACATGGAGCCATTGATCACTACCCATTGAGCCTGATGATCTAGCCAGTTTTCTATCCACCTTATAGTCCATTCATCCAGCCCATACTTCTTTAATTTGCTGGCAAGAATACTGTGGGAGACAGTATCAAAAGCTTTGTTAAAGTCAAGGAATAACACGTCCACTGCTTTCCCCTCAACCACAGAGCCAGTTATCTCATCATAGAAGGCAGTTAGGTTAGTCAGGCATGACTTGCCTTTGGTGAATCCATGCTGACTGTTCCTGATCACTTTCCTCTCCTCTGAATGCTTCAGAATTGACTCCTTGAGGACCTGCTCCATGATTTTTCCAGGGACTGAGGTGAGGCTGACTGGCCTGTAGTTCCCTGGATCCTCCTTCTTCCCTTTTTTAAAGATAGGCACTACCTTAGCCTTTTTCCAGTCATCTGGGACCTCCCCCGATCACCATGAGTTTTCAAAGATAATGGCCAATGGCTCTGCAATCACATCTGCCAACTCCTTTACCACTCTCAGATGGAGCACATCTGGTCCCATGGACTTGTGCTCATCCAGCTCTTCTAAATAGTCCCAAACCACTTCTTTCTCCACAGAGGGCTGGTCACCTCCTCCCCATGCTGTGCTGCCCAGTGCAGTAGTCTGGGAGCTGACCTTGTTTGTGAAGACAGAGGCAAAAAAAAGCCTTTCCTACGGTACCATGGCCATGGCAGGTACCAGCTCAGATGCCAACCCAGTGGCCCTTCTGGACCCCATGGGCTTACCACCAGTCCCAGGGGTCCACCTTGGTACGCTCCTTCTCCATCATGTCCGAGAGAAGGACTGCATCTAGAGTCAGAGATTTCTCCTGGGCATCAGCCACTACTACCACCACCAGCGCCAGGATTGGTACCGTGCCCGGCCCCGACAACAGACCCGGCACCATACCCAGCATCGTATCTGGCACTGTGGCTACACTTAGTACCACAGACAGTACTTCAGGCACCACCACGACTGGTGCCAGGGCCAAATCCGAAGCGGACTCTGGCTTGGGGCAAAGCCACAGCGTTTTGAGGAGCCGGATGGGCAGGAGGGCCCCTCCCATATTCTGGGCTCCTCCTCCTCGTCTCCAGATGAGGCAGTGGCAGGAACATCCTCGAGCCCCCCCCCCCCCCAACAGCAGAGCTCACCTTGAACTTCTGAGGCGGGTCGCTCAACCTCGGGGTACAGATGGAGAAGGTCACTGAGGTTTCAGGCTAATGGTAGACATTTTATCCTCAGCAGGACCCACCAGAGTGGTCCTTCCCCTCATAAAGGCCATTCAGGAGAATACAAAAACCCTCTGGCAAATCCCATTCTCTCAGGCTCCTACAGCTAAGGGAGTTGAGAGAAAGAACTTTGTGCCCTCCAAGGGCTCTGAATCTTGTGTACCCACCCCCCACTGGACTCATTGGTAGTGGCAGCTGTTAACGCAAGGGAAAGGCAAGGGCAACAAGGACATACCCCTTGAGGTAACGACTCAAAGAAGCTGGACCTCTTTGGGAGAAAGATGTACTCCACCGGAGGGCTCCAGCTTCGAATTGCAAACCAGCAGGCGATCCTTAGGCGATATAACTTCAAGTCTTGGGACGCACTGTCCAAATTCTCGGCCCTTGTCCCAACGGATTCTAAGCCAGAATTCTTGACTCTTGTGGACGAGGGCAAGGCGTTCCCCAGGACGTTGCTGTAAGCAGCATTAGACTCAGCGGACTCTGCAATGCGGACGATGTCTTTGGACATCACAATGCACTATTGCTCATGGCTGCAGGCCTCGGGCCTCCCTGGGGAGGTCCAACAGAAAATTCAGAACCTACCATTAAAGGGGGCCACATTATTTTCGGAGAAAACAGACTCGAGACTCCACACTCTGAAAGACTCCCAAGCCACTCTAACATCCCTGGGTCTGCACACCCCTGCCACCCAGCGTAGAGAATTTAGGCCTTGTCACAGTTGCAGACTCACCAGCAGCGCCTTCTGCTGGTTGTCTCAGGGAATTAATGTTCCAGCCTCCAGAGTGCCCTCTTCAGGCCGGTGTATCGCCCTGCTGCTGGCTCCCGTGTCCCTCCCAGGATCCCGGTGCCTCTTTCACTGGGTGCTGCCCCTGGCAGTACCCGACAGTTCTGGGTCTCCCCCTCCCATGGGAACTCCCCACTGACTATCTCTACCTTGCCTCAGTCATAGGCTCCTGCCAGTCACCAGCTAGCCCCCATGCCCTGGGGCAGACTGCAGTATGAGCCACTCATCAAAGGCAAGGTTGGGTTTGGACCTGCTGCCTCTGTCTAACCTTGGGCTATCCCCTGCAACCCCAGTACCTGTTGGACCTAATGCTAGGCCACAGCCTGGGGCTTTCCTGGCTGGCGCTCCTCAGCTCCTTCCCCAGACCTGCTTCAATCTGGATACTCTGCTTAGGTCCCTGCAGCCAGGTCCCTCCCTCTCAGAGCTAGAGAGAGAGTGCCTCTTCTGCTCCTGGCTTCCCTGGCTTTTATAAGGTCCACTGGGTCTGTTTGGGGCATGGCCCCCAGCTGCGGCTGCTCTGCCAATCAGCCCAGCTGTTCTCCTGCCCCAGTCTCCCAGGGCTATCTTAAACCCTTCTGGCCCAAGCGGCTGTCCACCTTGCTACAGGCCTCATCCCATAACACAACCATACCAGGGACAGTTTAGGCAGGACCAGAACTGTCGTCATCCCAGAAACCAGAACCGCCGTTGCCAACCCCAACCCCCAAATAACAGGGGGTCTGGGTCATCCAGGCAGCCACCAAGCCCTAGGCAGACACTTTGAGGATGCGCCCGAGGGCGTTATAACAACATCTCAACTGGATCCTTCTTTCCCGTTTTCAGAACATCTATCCCATTTCTACCGAATGTGGTCCCAAATCACCTCAGATCATTGGGTCCTCTGCACGATAGAGATGGGATATTCTCTCCAATTTTCCTCACCCCCCACTCTCCCTCTTCCCTGTCCCTTCTCAGGGACCCCTCTCAAGAGCAACTTCTCGTCCAGACAGTACAAACCCTCCTATCGGCAGGGGCTGTGGAGGAGGTGGAGCTCAGGGGAAAGAGGTTTTACTCCCAGTATTTCCTAATACCGAAAGTAAAAGGAGGCCTTAGACCCATCTTGGACCTGCACAATCTCAACAGGTTCATGAAGAAACTAAAGTTTCAAATGGTCTCTTTGGCTACTATCATCCCATCCCTGGATCCAGGAGATTGGTATGCCACCCTCGACTTGAAAGACGCTGTGATGGGGTGGAGCGGTCCCGCACGGGTTTTGCAGGGGCTAACCCTTCCTTCCTAGCAGAGGAAGCCCCACCCCTGAGGCTCTGCTGGGCATGCTCCAACTGGAGAACAGGTATAAAAGCCTGTGGAGCTGCTCAGTTGGGGCTGACCACTGGCGGGGAAGGAGATATGCTGCCAGCATCTAAGGAGGGACAGCCTGCAAATATAGAATATCAGGGTTGGAAGGGTGTTGCGGTTCAATGACAAGACAGCACAGAGCTTCAAGCAAGCAAGCTGGTCTGCTAACGGGCTTCTGCCTGACAGCTTTCCACCTTCCCCTTTATTCTTTCTCTCCCCCCACGCATTACATTCTCCGACAGATAAAAGGAATACACTGGCTTTGTTTAACATTCTTATTTACCAGTTTCTATCTACTGCATTCCTTGCTCTCGGGCCTTGAGCCCAGTCCTGGGAGGCTTCCCACGGTTCATGTCATCTGGGCGAGATTCCAAGGTTCATGCCCTTGAGAAGAGCTGTGTGTGCACAGCTCCTATACAACACTCCGGGTGTGCCCTGAATGTTGCCAAGCGCATGAACCTTGTATGAATCCTACAGAAGGGACCTCAGAAGGTCATCTAGTCCAACCACCTGCTCAAAGCAAGACCAATCCCCAATTTTTGCCTCAGATCCCAAATAGCCCCCTCAAGGATTGAACTCGCAACCCTGGGTTTAGCAGGCCAATGCTCAAACCACTGAGCTATCCTGGAATATACCCCACCACCCAGATGGAGCATGTTGCCACAGTGGAACAGACCAGAGGACCCCTCGACATGGAGGGCCTGGAGGTTCTGATAGGAAGTGACCCAAAGGAACTGTAGAGGAAAACGGTGTTAGAGCCACGCAGGGGCTTGGCATGTTTGGGGCGGATCCCCGCTGAGCCAGTGGCAAGGGGAACTTGCCGCTACCATGGCCCAGAGTTTGGGACCTGGTGGAGAGGATGGGCCTGGGTCCCCCTACCACTCCCCCGCTGCCACCTGGGTCGGGGGGGTGGCTCAGCATGGGAAATCATATGGACTTCAGCCACTAGGCTGCACTACCCTGCCAGTGAGGGGTGATTATATGAATTCAGGCCACTGGGCCGCACTACCCTGTTTGCAAGGGGAATTATATGGACTCTGGCCATTGGGCAACACTGCTTCAATGCTGGGAGTGATTTATATGGACCCTGGCCAATGGGCCACCCTGCCCAGATGTTTGGGGCGAGTTACATGGTAGTGCTAGGCCGCACTACCCCGTCTGCGAGGGGGGGTGTTATATGGACTCTAGCCACTGAGCTGCACCACTATGACGCTGGGAGTGAGTTATATGGACTCCGGCCTCTAGGGCCCACTATCCTAAGGGGTGATTGCATGGAGGGAGGCCATCAGGCAGCGCACAGAGAGGCGAGCACGCAAACTTGGGAGTGGCAAGGGTCTGACACCCCATCCCGCACCCACCCCAAAGGGATGGTAAGGTGTCAGGCCTGCCACAACTGGTAGAGAATGTGGGTAACAATCAGGGCCTGAAAGAAGAACCCAGACACTAGGTCACATGGCATCTTGCATGTATGTAGTGCAACATGCGAGGCTCAGACTCAGACCTCTCCAGGCTTGGCTGGCATTGGTTTATCGACCAAGCAGGCACAGTCTAGACATGGTGGTTACCCTTCCAGTGGATGTTCTCAAGTCTCTTCACTGGTGGCTCGACCTGCACTTGGTATGCACAGGTGTGTTTTCCAAACCCCGTCCATCCCTATGTCTGACCACTGACGCCTTGGCCATGGGGTGGGGGGCACACCTTGGGTAGCACAGAACTCAGAGCCTCTGGTCTCAGGAGGAACTGATGCTTCACATCAACGTAAGGGAGCTCAGGTCAGTCCAGCTGGCATGTCAGGCCTCTCCTGGAGGGCAAGTGCATATTGATCCTGACAGATAATACAACAGTAATGTTTTATATCAACAGACAGCGGGGAGCACACTCCTCTCCCCTGTGTCAGGAAGCCCTCAAGCTCTTGGAGTTCTGCATAGCACACTCCATATTTTTGGAAGTGTCCTATCTTCCAGGGTCGCAGAACGAACTAGCAGACCACCTCAGCAAGTCTTTCTACAACCATGAATGGTCTGTCTTCCTGGATGTGATAAACAATGTCTTCCAGTGGTGGGGAATTCCCCAGATCAATCTGTTCACCGCTCCTTCCTGAATTACAACCCAGGTTTGTTGGCAGAAGCATTTCTTCTCCCATGGAAGAACTACCTCTTTTACGTGTTCCCTCCTATACCTTTGAATATCATCATGGATCACATCCTGTATCTGGGTTTGTTACAACCTTGCTACGGTCCCTGCCGTTGCTCTGACTGCTCATTCCACCAGAGCTGAGGCGTCTTTGGCAGCCTTCCCGGCCCAGGTACCAATCTAGGAGATATGCAGAGCGGCTATGTGGTCTTCGGTCCACACCTTCACTTCACGTTACGCCATCACCCAGCACACCATGGATGTGTTCGGCAGGCTGTGCTTCAATCAGCGATTCCATAAACTCCAACCCCACCTCCTAGGTAAGGCTTGGGAGTCACCTAATTGGAATCAATCTGAGCAAGCACTCAAAGAAGAAAAAATGGTTATTCACCTTCTCATAACTGTTGTTCTTCGAGATGTGTTGCTCATCCATTCCAAACTCACCTGCCTTCCCCTCTATTGGAGTATCCGGTAAGAAGGAACTGGAGAGGTGGTGGGTTGGCAGGGTCCTATATCCGGCGCCATGAAGGCATGACTCCAGGGGGCTCCAGAGCTGACCCAATGGGTGCTGCTAGGGGAAAAACCTTCCGGTGAACTGTGTATGCACACGCACACACCTAATTGGAATAGATATGAGCAACACATCTCAAAGAACAACAGTTATGAGAAGGTGAGTAACCGTATTTTCCCCGGTGCCGAAAGGAAGCAGGCAAGGAGATCTAAATAGAGTGAGACCCATGTCGGGGCACTCCCCCTCTTTGGTGCTGCAGGGGCCACCTCCACTAGCTTTGGTACCCCCACAAGCTCCGCTAACTCCAGCACGGGAAGTGCCATCTTGCAGCAGATAGCGTACCAGTGTGTTTGCGGTACCCCAGAGGCATTTGTGGCTGCTAGAGACCTGCTCACTCTCCCAGGGTCCCGGGAGATTCAGAACTCGGCACCACCGGTATCGATGAGGGCAGAGAGCCATCTCTGTGCTTTCACACAGCCCCATGGCCACCCTCTGGGGAAAACCCCCATGGTAGCCTCAGCTCAGACTTCTCTGCAATGCTGTTTGCTGGCACTGAGAGGGTCGGCACCACCTTGGTCTCCCAGCCCCAGCTGATTTTTCTTATTGGAGTCCAAAGTGGAGTCCTACTCTCTCCACTGTCAGGACCACCTGTACTGCTCCCTGTACTATTCCTATCCTGCTGTGGCCTCATGTGCTATGGTGCCCCAAATGTTTGGCCTCTGGGACCGTGGGGATTGGCACCCATGCAATGGCCTTTTTGGAACCTGAGAGGGTTTCCCCTGGGACAGGGCACTGTTTTGAGGCATTCGTATTCTGTGGCCTCAGAAAGTAGGGCACCTCCGGTACTGTGCCACGAGATCCCTGACCTGGATTCGGGTGCCAAGCCCAGTGCCGAACCTCCAGAGGAGGACCCACAGGTCTTGGTTGAGACAGAGGAAGGAACAGATGCTCTCAACCAGCCTGAGCCTCTTCCCCAAATGTGGCAGTGGTGGCTATTGGTGTGTCCCCACCTCAAGATGACCACAGGGCCTACCAGGACTTATTAAAGTGGGTGGTGTATCCAACTTGCGTATCCAAGCTGAAGTGGTCAGAGACAACACAGGGGTTACTGGACATTTGGTCATCAGTGGGTCTCTCAAGAGTGCCTCTACCCCTTAACGAGGCAATCATGGACCAGTTAGAGCATTCTGGCAGACCCCTGCTTCCTTCCCTCCTCCAGTCAAAAGGATGGAGTGCAAATACCTCATACTAGCCAAAGAGTATGAATTTCTATTTTCACCCCCTCCAGGATCTCTAGTGGCAGCAGCCGCCAATGTGAGGGACCATCAAGTTCAAGTAGGCCACACGCCAGAGGTAAAGGATCCCAAAAGCTGGATTTTTTTGGCTGAAAAGCCTGTTCAACAGGTGGGTTACAATTCTGAATAGCGAACCAGCAAGCTTTGCCAGGCCGCTATGTTTTAATATGTGGGAAGCGATACAAAAATTAAAGGACATGCTCCCCCAAGAGGCCAGATAGCAGTTCTCTTTGCTAGTTAAAGAAGGGAAGACAGTAGCCCAGGCCTCCCTGCGGGCAGCCTTGGATGCCACTGATTCCAACGTGCGGATTGCCTCAGCAGGTCCTTCTCCACTCATCACAAGTGGTCTCTTTGACCAAAGTTTGCAAGGGACATCTTCCAATGTGGGGTGGGAAGGACTCCCCGATAGACCTCTTTGCTACTCGCGACAATAGAAAATGCCATCAGTTATGCTCCCTTTGAGGCCACAGCCCCAGTTCTCTTATGGACGCCTTCCTGTTAGCATGGACAACTCACTTGTATGATGCCTTTCCCCACATTCGATTGATACACAAGGTTCTGATGAAGATCAAGCAGGACCAAGCACAGGTCATCTTCATAGTCCTGGTGTGCCCCAGACAGCACTGGTTCACCACCCCGTTAAGCCTTTCGGTAGAGACCCCAATCCGGCTTCTGCTAAACTTGGACCTGGTTTCCTAAGACCACTGTCAGCTGCTCCACCCGAACCTCTGCTCTCTTCATCATCTGACAGCTTGGAACTGCCATGACTGAATCCTGAAGAGCAAGCTTGCTCGGAGCAGGTCAGTAAAATTCTATTAGACTGTTAAAAACCCTCCACCAGGGTGACTTACATGGTAAAGGGGAAGTGATTTTCCACCTGGTCTTCCCAGCATAGTGTTTCATCTGCACAGTCTTCATTGCAACTTATTTTGAAGTACCTTCTGCTCTTGAAGCAGCAAGGTCTGGCCTTTTCTTCAATCAAGGTCCACCTGGCAGCCATTTCAGCCTTCCATCCTAAGGTCGACAATAAGGTTGGTCTTTTTGGAAAAAATGGTAATCCGCTTTCTCAAAGGCCCGGAGAGGGTGTACCCTCAGCTAAAGAAGCCTATCCCTCCTTGGGACCTGAACCTCATCCTGTTAAAGCTTACAGACCTGCCCTCTGAACTGCTAGCAATGTGCTCATTGTTGCACCTCTCCTGGAAAGTGGCCTTCTTAATGGCCATTACTTTGGCCAGGAGGGTTTCGGAGATCAGAGACCTCACATCAGAACACCCATATACAATCTTCTTCAAAGATAAAGTACAGCTGTGCCCACATCCAAAGTTCCTTCCAAAAGTGGTCTCAAAATTCCACTGCAACCAAGCAATTTTTCTACCAGTATACTATTCTAAGCTGCATGCAAATAAGGAGGAACAGTGCCTACACTCTTTGGAAGTTAGATGGGCCCTGGCATTTTATATTCAAAGGACCAAACCATTTCACAGGCCAACTCAGCTGTTCATAGCAGCAGCAGAGAGAATGAAGGGATTCCTCATCTCTGCCCAGATGATTTAGTCTTGGATTACCTCATGTACCTGGGCATGATACAAACTCGCTGGAATCCCTCCTCTGGCTAACCTGACTGCTCATTCCACAAGATCTCGGGCCTCTTCCTAGCACAAGTTCCTATTCAAGACATCTGCAGGGCAGCAATCTGGTCCTCTGTGCACACATTCTCGGTCCACTATGCCATTACCCAACAGGGTAGAGGTGATGCCAACTTCTGCCGTGCAGTCTTGCAGTCAGATTTTACTTGAACTCCGAGCACACCTCCTGTGCAACCTGCTTGTAAGTCACCTACATTGGAATGGACATGTGCAATCACTCAAAGAAAAAACCCAATAGTTACTAACGTTTCTGTAACTGTTGTTTTTTGAGATGAGTTGCACATGTCCATTCCAAGACCCGCCCTCCGTCTCTGTCGCCTCTTATCAGAGTCAGTTGGTAAGAGCACAGGTGCTGACTTTTCAAACTGCCAGCGGGTCCTTGACCCCTGGCTCTGCCCCAGACCTCGCCCCCACCCCACCCCTTCTCCCAAGGCCCCAGCCCTTCCCGCCCAGTTCTGCCCCCTCCCCGGAGCGTGCTGTGTCTCGGCTCCTCCCCCTCCACCCCAGCCTCCCTGAATGCGGCGAAACCGCTATTTCCCGTGGGTGGGAGGCGCGGGGAGGGAGGGGGGAGGCACTGATTCATGGGGCTGCTGGCGGGGGGGTGGTGCCAGGGGGAGTGGGTGGGCAGGAGCTGATTGGGGGGCTGCCCCGGAACACCCACACAGTTGACGCCTGTGGGTAAGAAGAAACTGAAGGCGTGCGGGGTCGGCAGAATCCTTTATACCAGTGCTATGAGCTCATGGCACCAGAGGGTGCTGGAGCTGACCCGCCGGATACCACTAAGGCAAAAAAATCCAGCAACTGTGTTTGGCATGTGCACACACCTCCATTGCAGTACATCACACCCTGAAGAACAACAGTTACAGAAAGGTTAGTAACCATTTCCACCCACATGTTGGTTTTTCTTTAAGGTTTCAATTCAAGTATTAACTGGGCCCAATACTGCTTATTTTGTATGATCTGACAAAATCACAATTTGAGGTGGTTAAGTTGTTTGGACTTTAATCAAGTATATAAAATTGTAAAAAAAAAATAAAAATAAAAGAAAATGGTTGAATCAATAAAAGTAAATAAGTGCGGCAGTGGTTCCATCTCTATCAGGATGAGGAAGTCGGGGCTTTTAAGTTTTTGGTGAAGTGCGGGTTATAAAAGGATAATTTATTGTTTTGTGTTTTGTTGCTATAAAATAAATGATAAAACTACCAGATGATTTTCAATAAATATGATAATTCCATCTTTCAAAATTTGGAAACACAATGCAATCGATTAAAAATAATTAACAGAATAATAATTGTCCCAATTTCAATTTAGTATTCGCTATACATTCTCAGACCCATTGATTTTAATCACAGATTTTTCACCCTGAGCTTTTTAAAGAAATCAATGTCTATAGAACAAAATTTTCTAGTTGATGGAAAAAGATCTATTGGGAAATATTTACTAGTTTTAATAAATAATTAAATATTAGTCTCTATTTTACATCATCCTCTGTATCTTTTGAGAGTGTGAAGATGTTAAGATATGCCTACATCTCCTTGCCCTGCTCACAAACACATGCAATATTTGTAGATACAGTACAAAACAGAAATGTCTTTTGTTGCTCTCAGAGCATGATGTCATGATATTGGTTTTCAACTGTTAGACTACTGACTTATTTCTCACTCCAGGAAATGATTCACACCCAATATCAATATGTGAGTTTAGCAAGAGGTATGTGGCTGAAATTTTACCTCAGTAAATAAAATACTTTTGAACTCACTTCACGAAAATGTATTTACAGTTCAGCAAGGTTCCTGATAAACAGAGGTTAGTTGTTTCAGAGTAGCAGCTGTGTTAGTCTGTATTCGCAAAAAGAAAAAGAGTACTTGTGGCACCTTAGAGACTAACATTTATTTGAGCATAAGCTTTCGTGAGCTACAGCTCACTTCACTGGATGCATAAATTTGTTAGTCTCTAAGGTGCCACAAGTACTCCTTTTCTTTTTTTAGAGGTTAGTTGTGTAGCTCATTGTACATCATACCATCTAGTTCTGACACTGCTAGGGCATGAATAGGAAAATTATGTGACCAAGAGTCTGATTCAAAGCCCATTGAAATCAGTGGAGAAACTCCCATGGATTTCAGTGGGTTTTAGATAAGGCTCCAGGCAAGGATTAAGACAGGATCAATGGGATCTTTGTCCCACTCTTTCAGGAGGGTGGAATGTAGCACTGAGTTAGTAAGAAGCAGAAAGAATAGCACAAAGCTGGATAGCCACCTACGGCAGTCACAGGACTCGAGGAGGAGATTCACCTTATGTCTATGGTTCTCTCCTTAATCCTTCATACCATATCAAAATGAAACCTGTGGTGGCACCCCCTGGAAGTGTGTGACTCAGATTTCTTTAGCATGGCTGGGACACACTGTCAGCTCTGCAAGGGTACCCAATGTTTTAGCTGGGAACCAATGTTGGTAGCTAGATCGATCGATGGAAGAATTCAACCACTGACTTAGCACTGTCTACACTGGGGCGTAGGTCAGTTTAACTATGTCTCTCAGGGGGTGTGAATTTTTCACACCTCTGAGTCACCTAGTGGAGTTGACCTAACTTTCTAGTGTAAACCAGCCCTTACATCTCTCCATGTGAGTTCAGTGTAAGCTTAAAAGTGTACAAAACCAAAAGTTTTCATGGTGAAAATTTGTAAAAAAAATTATGGTGTAAAAGTAATGGGGAGCTATTAGTTTGCACAAGAACAGTCTCTACAAATAGTATATTAGGAATACTATTTGGTTCTGTACTTTTTTCATGAAAATGTAATCAATGGACATGTATAATTTCCCCAAGTTTAGTTTATTTAATAAATGAAGCAATACAGTTAATGATTTTGTACTGATAATGAAATGTCTGTATACAAAGTTTTCCTGATAAAATTATGGTAGTGCCAGATGCCACTGTTTATAATTTTACATATTCATAGACAATTAACCAATATATTAAAAAAATAAAGAAAATCTGGATAAAAGGAAAGCATAAATGAGGCAGAAATATAATTTAAACTTCCTATTCAGAAGAAAAATATAGCACAATATTATTGTTTCATTAAAAAAAAGAACACTTCTTCTTTTCAATGTTTCAGCATATGTGGTTTTGCTTAATAAGAAAATCCTATCAGTGCATATATTTTGACTAAATAAGGAGAGAAGCATAAGCCACTTTAACCACAATTCATTTGCACAGTTAAAGTAAAACGGTGTTCTAAAAAAATTAACCAGTCACACATACATATCTAACCCAAGATGTATAACAAGGGATCAGTGTCTCTTGTGGCAGAATTATACATGTTTTATTTTCAGTCTTCCAGGTGCAGCTTCTCTTTTCATTCACATAGAAAGTTTTGCTTTTTTATGAGACTGTTTAAAAGCCGAACTTGGGAACTATACAAATCATACAAGAATTTGTAGGCTTATGTCTGCTTATGTGTCATCTTGACTGCTTTAATACCTTGAGTAGAGGGAAGAATTTTTGATAACAGAAAGGGAAAACTTCATAGACTACTTAATGAGAATTAAAAAAGCATAAAGAAAAGTACTGGATTCTTTAAAGGGCCAAATTCAAAGGGTCAAAACTGCTATTGTTTTTTTGTCAACTTCAGTGAAAGTTTTGATTGAGTAAGAAGTTCAGGATTTTACCCTGTATTTGCAAAGAACAGTAATTTGTTTAGACTTTACTGCATATTACAGGGGTAGCCAAACCACATCTCTTTTACAGTTAAAGTGTGGCTCGTGGAGCCCGCTATGCTCCCACTCCATTCTCCACCTACCAGACTGGGATGAGGGGAGCTCGGGGCTTCTGTCCTGAGGAAGACTGGTGGGACTAGGTGCTTCTGCCTTGTGGGGAAGGGTCTCTTAGGGATCCAGCCCTGCAGGGCGTGCTTACCAGGGCTTGGGGTTCAGCCGGAGTGAGGCTGAAGCCCTGAGACCTGGCAGGCACGCCTGGCTCTTGAATTTCTGAAGATTATTGCATGCAGCTTTGAGAGTCAGTAAGTTTGGCCACCCCTGGCATAGTATATATTTGAGTATACATTATATACATTAAATGTCTTGGCATAATATCAGACATCAGGATTTGTTAGACAATTTGTCCTTTTGAGAAATTGTATTAAACCAAAGGGAAGACAAGAAAAATCTATTTTAAGGTGTTTGTATTGTAAAGAACTTCAAAAGCCTCATAATACCTCTGTAAGGTAGGTTATTACTCATTTAAAGATGAGTATCCTGAAGCATGGAGGTTACATGTCTTTCACACAGTGAAGAAGGGCAAATAAGAGGTTGTAGCTCCCTGACATCTCCTGTAACCATGAGGAAACAATTTATGAAAAGAACAAGTCCAATTATCTTCAGAGTATGTGATACATATAGTTTGACCTCTGTAAAAATTTTGTATTCAGAGGATATAAACAAATTTTGTATAAATTAAAATTCAGATACTGGGAATTTATCTGTACTCCTTGTCTCAACAGTATAAGGGTGTGTGGCTTCTAGTATTTGTATTCCCAGCAGCAACAGCAAATTTGCACTATTGTTTGTAGAGGCAAAAAGAAAAGGAGTACTGTAGCTCACGAAAGCTCATGCTCAAATAAATTGGTTAGTCTCTAAGGTGCCACAAGTACTCCTTTTCTTTTTGCGAATACAGACTAACACGGCTGTTACTCTGAAACCTGTTTGTAGAGGGTACAACTACCATTAAAAGAGCAGCTTTGTTCTTTTTTATTTTGTGGTTATAGCTCTATATATGGAAAAAATCAAACACAAAGAGATACCATGCTACTCCTAAGATATTTGATTTCTCATAGTGATGTGTGTAATATGGGTCCCCGGCTGGCTTTTCAGGGGTGAAAACATGGATAGGGACAGACTCCTTGTCAAACACAAACACTATCGGCAAGAAATCTTCTGGACCAATAATAATGTGAGCTTCCTATATAGGATATTCAGTTCCTCTTGAAAAGTGATTTGTGAGAAAATCAGCTTTCTTTTTCAAAAAACATATTTTTTGGCCCTTATGTGGAGAAAAACTTGAAAATATGGCTACAGTGCACTCTGAAGGCTCAAAAAGCAGAAGGCAATAAAAAGAACTCCAACATTATTTCTTAAAATATGTTTTTAAAACCAATCATAGTTTTTTGAGATCCTGACTTGTGATTTTTTTTTTTTAAATTCGTGAGTGATAACACTAGAAAGCTTTACCGTGACAGAGCTGTGTTTCACCACAGTAGGAATAAGGACAGCTCACACGTTAGGAGTAGCCTTTCCTACACTGGTTTCAGGGTAGCAGCCGTGTTAGTCTGTATTTGCAAAAGGAAAAGGAGTACTTGTGGCCCCTTAGAGACTAACCAATTTATTTGAGCATAAGCTTTCGTGAGCTACAGCTCACTTCATCGGATGCTGGAGTTCACGAAAGCTTATGCTCAAATAAATTGGTTAGTCTCTAAGGTGCCGCAAGTCCTCCTTTTCTTTCCTACACTGCGCTTCAGGGTGGTACATTTAATATTACACAGCCGTAGTCCTTGCTCCAGTTAAGACCAGTCAATGTTCTTTGTGACTCATTGAACAAACGGAAGTGCAGAGGAGCCCACTTCGAAGCTTATGCAGCACCTTGCAAAATGTGTCCATCCCTTTACACTGTGATCCAGAGGAGATCACCCTCGGGGGTGTGGGGTAGCCCGGACAACGTGCCCCTCCTAGACCTGTAGGGAGCTCCATACCCTTGAGAATATGGGCTCCCATGGACTGACCCCCTCCTCCCCACGTCACCCAGGAAGTGCCCATTCTGCTCGGACAGTCCGAGCTGGGGGGGTGGCTGTGTTAAGGCGTTCCCCAGAGCCTCCCCGCCCCCGCTCACTTGCCCATGCCCATGTTCTGAACCCCATCCCCAGACTCACGAGGGATGACAAATAGGCGCCCGCCTCTGCCCCCACTAAAGATGGCGGACAAAACAGACCAGTCCTATCTATCGAACCCCCTCCCTGCCCTCCGTGAAGGTGGAAGGACTTCGTTCCGCAAGCCCAGCCCCTGCCCCAATCAAAGATGGCGGCTGGCGGGGCTGACCAAACCCAAGATGGCTGCCCGCCAATCACGAGCCTCTGGGCGGCCGGCCCAGCCTCGGGTTGCGTGAGCTCCGGCCACCCCGTAACCTCGCCGGCGGAGGGCGGGACTTCCTGCGGGAACCGGGCTGCCTGCGGGGGCTGTGGGAGAGCGTGAACACCAGATGGCTGATTCGTGAGCGTTCGCGCAGAAGACCCACGGGGCCGGCGGCAGCGGGACGGAGACCTGCCGTCGCCCGACGGGGACCGAGTCGGGGGGCAGCCCGGGCGGGGGATGGACGCAGAGAAGATGGATGAGAATGAATGGAAATACCACGGGGAAGGGAACAAGAGCCTCGTCGTCTCCCACAGCCAGGTACGGGGAGCCGGAACCCTTCCTCCGCGCGGGGCGCCTGGCCCCGGCTCGCGTTCCGCGCGGGGCTGGTAACGGCCGCCGGGGGTGGCGGCTTGGGCCGCTTCGCTGTCGCTGCTGCGCAGGAGCCGCTCCGAGCCCCTCCGACGGGCCAGGGGTCGGAGGGCACAGGTCAGAGGCCATGGCCCCCACTGTTTAAAGGGATTCCTGCTCAGAGGGCGGGGAAGCCGGGGTGGGCTCCGGGGAAGTCCCACGGCCTGCCGCCCCGTGTGGAGCTGAGCAGTGGCGCTTACGAGGGTGTTTGTGGGGGTAACGCCCCCCATTGAGAGAGATGCAGGATGGCGGGGGGAGTAAAGTCCTAGGGAAACTACTCTCCGCACCTTCACCTGGAGAGAGGCAGCAAGAGTTGGGGGCTTCAGGGAATTTTAGCCCTTTCCGTAGTGGGAGGCGGAGGTTTGTGTGGGAGGGGTGACTACAGGGAAATTGCATCCCTTCCCAATACACTTATCTGGGAAGGGGAGCTGTGGGATGAAATCCTAGGTCAAGTCTCCCCTGCTGCCTCTCTTTCTCTCACAAATGTAGAGAGCTAGGATTACTTTTGAAAAGTGATTTATTCCTTTGTTCTCATTCATGCCTTTAAAATATTCCAAATTCTTCGGCACACAACCTCCCCTCCCCAGCTGGAAGGGAAGGAGACTTTGCCTGGTGCTTTTTCTCATTTCCTATACAGGTAGTTTTCCATTCTAATAATGTCTCTAGGATTCCATTTCCTGGTTTTCTTCCCCCGGGTGGGGTGTGGTATGGAGTGAAACTGCCACAACTATGGAAGGGGCTAGCACAGATTGTTTACCTGACATTTAAACCTGCGGCCTTCCTTAAAGTCTGCACCCCCTTTTAAGGGGAAAAGGACCTGATGAGTAGTCATTTACTATGTTTTTGAGGGGAGATGTGGGAAAAGCACCAGGGAAAGTTTGTTACCTTACACTGTGGGTGAGGGAGGGAGGAGAAGGAATAAAGATGTGGAAAAACATTTTAAGGGATGAAGGAGGAACACTAGTAATATCTTCCCCATCCTCCCCCCACCCCCATCCTTCCCCCCCACCGCACTAGAGAGAGAGAGTGAATTTGTGGCTAAGACAATGAACTGAGATTAAGGAGATTTGGGTTCTGCTTTTGACTCTGTCATAGACTTCCTCTGTGAATACAGGCATGTCATTTAATCTCTGTGCCTCCATTTTCCATCTGTAAAAAGGGAATAAATCCATACCTCATTGGGGAATTTTGAGACTAAATTCATTAACCTTATATGCTCAGATGCTGGTGATGAATGTACTAGAAAATCTTGTAAATACCTATGTGTCTTCTGTATTGGATTAAAAAGGTGTGCAGTCATTTTACTGCTGCCAGGATATTATTACTCTTCACTTCTCTTTTGCTGTGCATTTTCATTTATTACAATTATTAGGCATCACAACTTTATACATGCTTTTAAGACAAGTATATATATGGTTCTGGCAAGGTTTCTGTAGCCTTGTATGCTATTTCATTTGTAGCCTTGTATGCTAATTCCAGCATGGATATAAGTGACTGTTATTTTCCAAGATCTCTTATCTTCTGATACTGTTCATAGATTTAAAACAACCTTTTTTACTATTGGTAAAGCAGAGTTGATCAAAGACAGGAGGCATTTGTGTAAGCATTTATGGTTTGAGTTGATAGTCCTTAAAACTTGCTCCACCCATATTTTTACTGGTCCAGGACTGAATATATCAGGTTCTAAACTTCAGACCAGTGCAATTGCTTTTCCCCTTGTAATGTATTAATCAATTTAGCTAAGGAGAATTCAGAACCATGTGTAAAAATGTGCTAAGGCTATTATGGCACCTATTTTTATTTGAGCTTGGAGACTTTTCTACTTTCTTCTGCCCCTTATGTTGAAAATTTTCATAAGTTACTGTGAGAGAGTTGAATATAGTTTTGCTCCTTACTTACAATGTTATGGTTTTTTTATGTGCAATTTTAAAAAATACCAAACCCAGCATTCAGTAGTTGGATGGTGGGAATCTCAGAAACAGTGCTCCATTGTACTTAAGGGATTACTTATTCCAGGGACATGATGCAATTTAAACATGTGGAAAGTGTAGAATCCTACCTTAAATTCCATATAACTGTCAAATCTCTTTTCAACACAACAAAAAAAGTTTGCGATGTTTGCAGTGCAATGGGAGGGTGCATGTTGTTGCTCCAGTACAAACAGCATCAAGCCAATGAGTCTTGCTTCTTAATACTTCTAGGTTTGTGGGTCACTTATGAACTATTTTAATTAAAAAAGTTAGAACATATGAAATACTGTTTAAATACTAGCTTAGTTTTGTTGTTGATAATCACTAGTCATATGTGCTATTGTCATTCTAATGGTCTGCTGTCAGTCAGCCTAGGTGTGTGCTAATGGAACAGTTGCATACACAAAGTAGTGACTAAAGTTTTGTTCAGTCCAAGCATGTCACACTTTCTTGTATCTCGATTGTGCAACAATTGTATCTATTCTTAAATGCAGTTCTTGCTTCACAGTGGGTGATATGTGATATGTAACTTGAGGCTGAAATGCTGCGAAAAAGTCCTTGTCTCTTAAAGTTTTGAAACCTGAATGTAGCACAGGAGACATCTGGCTTGGAATCATTGTTTGGTTGCCCTAGAATAGGTAGCCACATGCGGCTCTTCAGAAGTTGATATGCGTCTCATTGTATAGTCACTGACTCCGGGGCTGGAGCTGCAGGCACCAACTTTCCAATGTGCCATGGGGTGCTCACTGCTCAACCCCTGGTTCTGCCACAGGCCCTGCCCCCACTCCACCCCTTCCTGCCCCCTCCCCTGAGCCTGCCATGCCCTCCCTCCTCTCCCCAGAGCTTCCTGCATGCCATGAAACAGCTGATTGGGAGGTGCGGGGAGGGAGCGGGGAGGTGCTGATCTGCAGGGCTGCCGGCGGGTGGGAGGAAAGGGGGAGCTGATGGGGGGCTGCTGATATATTACTGTGGCTCTTTGGCAATGTACATTGGTAAATCCTGGCTCCTTCTGAGGCTCAGGTTGGCCACCCTTGCCCTAGAATACTTGTGACACATCACTCATTCATAAGCAAGATTGCTTCTACTGGTGTGTGAATGCTTGCACTGTTTGGATTAGACTTGCTTAAGGCAAGCGTAATCACACTATGGTCCTCTCCTGTGCAGTGCCAGTGCAGGTAGGAATTGAAGGTATAGAAGGCCCTTCAGTGTGAATAGTCGCTTTATTACTGTCTCACATTTCACCAGTCACTCCTTAGGTAGTCCATCTAGTATCTTTCCTGGTGGTCCTTGGAAATTTCCCATAAGCTCCTGGTTCAGAGCATTGTGCTGTGAACTGTGGAATACGTACCTAAAAGGCAATGCAACTGCAACTACACGGTGCAACACAAATGTGGATGTCGAGAAACATTTCATCAGAAAGAGCAGGGTTAGTGTGGGTACCTTGCACCATTGATATCCACATTGGTGCTATCCCATCAGTTAACTTGTCCTGTGGTTTGGAGCTTTAGAGTAAACAGGGCCTTATCAAACCTGTTTTTCTTCCTCACTCCCCCAGTTAAGCCAGGAGAATGAGATTTGCAAGCAATTGCTGTAATAAAGGTTTTCTACTTAGGAGAAAGATCTCCTTTTTGTGAGCCATGGACTTCTATCAAGTGGGGGTGGTGTCTCACTTGTCAGAGGGGAGCTGCACATCTTTTGTGTAGATTTGCATTTTTAACCAGTGTTTACCAGCAGAGATTCCTACATTAAAAATGAAAGAGCAATTTTCTAAATTAGGCAATCTTCTTTAGGTATTCTGTATTTCAAACAGGGCTTGAAATAAAGAGTGTTTGATATTTCTGCTGTAAAGAGAGAACTAATGAATTCCCTTTCTTTCCCTCAGTATATAATCTAGTATGTATGCTTTTCCTTTGGTTTATTGGAACTGATGACTTTTGTTCATGTGTGGTTTTTTTTTTTTTTTTTTTGGTGTATAGGTATACTCCAGTAACCTAATGTTTCGTTAAAATATAATTGTAAACAACTGGTTTGTGTTTCAAGGCACATGATGATTTGGAGTGGTCCAGAAAAAGAGGGATTTCTCTTATTAGCATGTTTTTGTGGGGCTTAATAGACTAAAGGAGTAATTATTTTGGGAATCTGGGAGAAACAGGATTTTTAAGTCCTGACATGTTTTGATCAGTGTGTCTTTGATACCACAATGATAGATGTATAGTATGCAAAAAAAAAAAAAAAAAAAATACTTTGCCTTCAGTGTGGGGAAATCTTTGTTTTTTTTGTTCTATGGTTATCTTGAAATCTCTTTCCCTTCAGAGGAAAATATGCTTATGCTCTCTGAGGGCTTGTGTTGAGTTACATGTAAATATTGTCATGCGACTACTTTTTCTATGTGAAATATATAATACTGTCGTCAAAATATTTTATTAATTTAGGAGTTAAATGTCTTTACTGAGTGAACTGGACTTTTTGTCACCTTCGTAATAAATGTATACTCACTGGGACTGTCATTGTTGCTACTGGAGGTTGTGCTACCCTCAGGATCATGTATTTAAAGTAGTGGGCTTTTTGCCGTATCTTTAGGCTAGTCTAAGCTGGTAATGCTAAAGCGCTGCTGTGGCAGTGCTTTAAAGTGCCTTGTGTGGTCGCAGTGCTCTTACAACAACAACAACAAAACAAAAAAAACCCCACCTCCATAAGGGGCGTAGCTCCCAGTATTGGTGCACTGTCTACACTGTTGCTTTACAGCGCTAAAACTTGCTGCGCTTGGGGGTGTTTTTTCACACCCCTGAGCCAGAAAGTTGCAGTGCTGTAAATTGTCAGTGTAGACAAGCCCTAAGTTAGCTAGACAGCTTAGTGTGATTTATGAATTAGATACAGCCTTTGCAGTTCTGTTTCCCATTTTTGGAGCACAGGGAATAATACTATTTTATTAATTGCTGTCTCACTGAGAAACTTAATTTACAGATTTTTGTGGCATTTGGGGTGTTAAATTGTGTATGGCTAGGAAGAACCTAAGTGTCTAGGTTCTGACTCTCTATGCCAAGACCATTGTTTTACTGTATAATGTGGAGCTGGTCATTCTACAAGTGTGAGTAAAACATTACCCACAGAATTTAACAATGAGATTTAATGCCTTTAGGACTTCAGGTCTTGGCATACAATATTCCATCATGTTCAGAGCAAATTTACAACGTGGAGCATTGTATGCTGGAACTTGTCTTTATGTGGCATCTGTGATTCCATTTTCATGAGAATTTGGAGCAGCCCTCTGGTTCATGTCCATTCATTAATGAAGCCCTCAGGCGGACAAAGTCTGCTTATGTTTGAGTTAGAACACTTGTCACAAATGCAAAATAATAAAATAGCAGATGCCATTAGGCATTTTTCTGTTGGCTTGAAAATCCTGGGGCCTTTCTTCGGGACTTTGAATGTAATGTCAGTAAAGGTGGAATTCTGAGATTTAAGAGAAATGGTAACAAATGTAATGCGATGGCTATGGCAGGTTGGTGCTCTTGTTGGTTTTTCCTTCAGCCAATATTGATGCTTTACTAATATTAATGTTCATGGTAATGCTGTTAGTTGAAGTTACAGGGTTTTGTGTGTTTGGTGGGGGTTGTAATACAGTATCATTAGTACTAATTGTTTGAAAAATGTTTGTATGCTAACATTTGGTCCTAGCAGTAAGGGAAGAATGGGAGAATTAGCTCAGGTTGCATACATGTTATTCCAAAAGCGCTTTAAAGCAGTGGTTCTCAATCTTTCCAGACTACTGTATCCCTTTCAGGGGACTTTGTCTTGTGTCACCCAAGCTTCACCTAATTTAAAAACTACTTACTTTCAAAATCAGACATAAAAATACAGACATATCACAGCACACTATTACTGGAAAAACTGCTTGCTTTCTCATTTTACTGTAGAATTATAAAATAAATCGATTGGAATATAAATATTGTCCTTTACATTTCAGTGTATAGTTTATAGAACAGTATAAACAAGTCATTGTCTGTATGGCGTTTTAGTTTGTACTGACTTCACTAGTGCTTTTTATGTAGCCTGTTGTAAAACTAGGCAAATATCTAGATGAGTTGATGTACCTACCTCCTGGAAGATCTCCACGTACTCCCAGAGTACGTGTATCCCTGAGAACCCCTGCTTTCAAGGAGAAAATACCACCGGTGGGTATGATAATCATTTCTTAAAGGTTTCTGTTCTGAACTTGTTAGCTTGTTATAAGACTTGCACAAAAACTAGTAATATTATGACTAAAGTCTAAATGACTGATTACTCTGATGCTCATTGAAGTAGCTGCCATGATTTCAAACCAGAATAGTCTTCCTTTGTAAACTGTTAAAAGCATTTATAGACTTAGCATTTCAACAGCTAATGGTACAAGGGCACTTAAGATTTTTCAGATGTGTTTAATAATGAAATAGTATGAAGTTGGTGTGCTTTGTAGGTTGCTGAAACTTGTTTGCTAAACAGTTAAGATGAAGTTATAAATGTATAGTATTGTTGCCTACAGGTTAACAGCAGATTCAATAACTAAATACATATTAACGTCTCTTTTTTGAGAGACTACTATGAAATAACTACAGCTATGTTTATTCTTTTGAATGGAGTGTGATGTAGATTCTACATTCAGAAGAATAGATTTGTTTCCTCTGTGTGCCTTTTAAGATCTTTAATTTACCATTTTATAAGACATAACCCAGGAAGATTTTCCAATCCTATCCCGTTCATCCCTGTGCACTTGTGCAGAGGTGTCCTATTTATTAATATCTTGAACTTTGAAAACCTGTTGTCTCCTTATCGGCTTATGGTCGTATTTCTTCTGGTTGCTGTTTTGTTTTTCAGTGCATTACAGCGCTTTGCACTGAGTGTATTTGAGAAAGGAACTAGATCTTAGGGATGCCGTGCTACAAGGCTATTGTTTTTGCTTTGCCAGTTGGCTATTTAATAAAATGTGCAGTGAATGCTGTCTGTCTGTCTTTTTCTTTTTTTCAGGGAGAGGCAGTTTAGCTGCTTTTATTTGGTTATTCTTTCAAAAATCTATAAAGCTCTTGCTTCATGGCAGTTTGGAGTTTTCAAAGATGAGTGAAAGACTGAGATTTCTTATGAAAAGAAAAACATAAAGTGAACCGCAGATCTTTGAAAATGTATACAGCTCATTTCATAAGTGAAATGACTTCCAAATCTTATGAATATTACTTTAGTATCAATACTTCAAAGAAATAGGATAATTCATGTCAGACTGTAAGTTGAGCATTTTTTTTTCCTTGCTGAAGGAGCTGTGTGAAGTAATCTCGGGCTCCTGTGACTACATGTGTACTGAGGCCTAGTCTGTACTACATAGTTAGGCTGATGTGAGTTGCCTTGCTTCAGCTGTGTGTGCATGTATCTACACTCAATTTCACTGTGATGTAAGTGCCCTGTTACAGTGATGCAGTAAAACTACCCTCGCTGAGTAGCATAAAGTCACGGTCAACATACTGAGGCTCACAGTGTGAGTGTAAATACTATATGGCATATGCTGACCCTAACAGTCTTCCAGCAGTTATCACAATTTTAAACAGCATTAGTCAGGGGTCACAGAGACCGGAAGCTGCTACCTCCCTCCCTCCCTCAGAACCTTCTGTGTGGTTTTTGAAGTGCTTTTTTTCCTGATTGCCCACTTTAGCAAGCAAACCTAGCAGCTCACCCTTGCTATGTGCAACTGACCAGGCAGGCTCTATGCACTATATTAGGGGTTGGCAATCTTTCATAGAAGAGCCATTTTTTTTATTTTGTCTTTGACCAAAATATTTCAAGAGCCTCATCACACACAAAGCTACTTAGACTCATAGAATATCAGGGTTGGAAGGGACCTCAGGAGGTCATCTAGTCCAACCCCCTGCTCAAAGCAGGAGCAATCCCCAATTAAATCATCCCAGCCAGGGCTTTGTCAAGCCTGACCTTAAAAACTTCTAAGGAAGGAGATTCTACCACCTCCCTAGGTAACACATTCCAGTGTTTCACCACCCTCCTAGTGAAAAAGATTTTCCTAATATCCAATCTAAACCTCCCCCACTGCAACTTGAGACCATTACTCTTGTCCTGTCCTCTTCTGCCACTGAGAATAGTCTAGAACCATCCTCTCTGGAACCACCTCTCAGGTAGTTGAAAGCAGCTATCAGATCCCCTCTCATTCTTCTCTTCTGCAGACTAAACAATCCCAGTTCCCTCAGCCTCTCCTCATAACTCATGTGTTCCAGACCCTTAATAATTTTTGTTGCCCTTCGCTGAACTCTCTCCAATTTATCCACATCCTTCTTGTAGTGTGGGGCCCAAAACTGGACACAGTACTCCAGATGAGGCCTCACCAATGTCGAATAGAGGGGAATGATCACGTCCCTCGATCTGCTCGCTATGCCCTTACTTATACTTCCAAAATGCCATTGGCCTTCTTGGGAACAAGGGCACACTGCTGACTCATATCCAGCTTCTCATCCACTGTCATCCCTAGGTCCTTTTCTGCAGAACTGCTGCCTAGCCATTCGGTCCCTAGTCTGTAGCTGTGCATTGAGTTCTTCCGTCCTAAGTGCAGGACCCTGCACTTATCCTTATTGAACCTCATCAGATTTCTTTTGGCCCAATCCTCTAATTTGTCTAGGTCCCTCTATCCTATCCCTGCCCTCCAGCATATCAACCACTCCTCCTAGTTTAGTATCATCCGCAAATTTGCTGAGAGTGCAATCCACACCATCCTCCAGATCATTTATGAAGATATTGAACAAAACCGGCCCCAGGACCGACCCCGGGGCACTCCACTTGACACCGGCTGCCAACTAGACATGGAGCCAGTGATCACTACCCGTTGAGCCCGACAATCTAGCCAACTTTCTGCCCACCTTATAGTGCATTCATCCAACCCATACTTCTTTAACTTGCTGACAAGAATACTGTGGGAGACCGTGTTGAAAGCTTTGCTAAAGTCAGGAAACAATACATCCACGCTTTCCCTTCATCCACAGAACCAGTAATCTCATCATAGAAGGCGATTAGATTAGTCAGGCATGACCTTCCCTTGGTGAATCCATGCTGACTGTTCCTGATCACTTTCCTCTCATGTAAGTGCTTCAGGATTGATTCTTTGAGGATATGCTCCATGATTTTTCCAGGGACTGAGGTGAGGCTGACTGGCCTGTAGTTCCCAGGATCCTCCTTCTTCCCTTTTTTAAAGATTGGCACTACATTAGCCTTTTTCCAGTCATCCGGGACTTTCCCGTTCGCCACGAGTTTTCAAAGATAATGGCCAATGGCTCTGCAATCACAGCCGCCAATTCCTTTAGCACTCTCGGATGCGACTCATCCGGCCCCATGGACTTGTGCACGTCCAGCTTTTCTAAATAGTCCCTAACCACCTCTATCTCCACAGAGGGCTGGCCATCTATTCCCCATGTTGTGATGCCCAGCGCAGCAGTCTGGTGAGCTGACCTTGTTCGTGAAGACAGAGGCAAAAAAAGCATTGAGTACATTAGCTTTTTCCACATCCTCTGTCACTAGGTTGCCTCCCTCATTTATTAAGGGGCCCACACTTTCCTTGGCTTTCTTCTTGTTGCCAACATACTTGAAGAAACCCTTCTTGTTACTCTTGACATCTTTCACTAGCTGCAGCTCCAGGTGCAATTTGGCCCTCCTGATTTCATTCCTACATGCCCGAGCAATATTTTTATACTCTTCCCTGGTCATATGTCCAACCTTCCACTTCTTGTAAGCTTCTTTTTTATGTTTAAGATCCGCTAGGATTTCACCGTTAAGCCAAGCTGGTCGCCTGCCATATTTACTATTCTTTCGACACATCGGGATGGTTTGTCCCTGTAACCTGAACAGGGATTCCTTGAAATACAGCCAGCTCTCCTGGACTCCTTTCCCCTTCATGTTAGTCCCCCAGGGGATCCTACCCATCTGTTCCCTGAGGGAGTCGAAGTCTGCTTTCCTGAAGTCCAGGGTCCGTATCCTGCTGCTTACCTTTCTTCCCTGTGTCAGGATCCTGAACTCAACCAACTCATGGTCACTGCCTCCCAGATTCCCATCCACTTTTGCTTCCCCCACTAATTCTTCCCGGTTTGTGAGCAGCAGGTCAAGAAAAGCTCCCCCCCTAGTTGGCTCCTCTAGCACTTGCACCAGGAAATTGTCCCCTACGCTTTCCAAAAAGTTCCTGGATTGTCTATGCACCGCTGTATTGCTCTCCTAGCAGATATCAGGAAAATTAAAGTCACCCATGAGAACCAGGGCGTGCGATCTAGTAGCTTCTGCAAGCTGCCAGAAGAAAGCCTCATCTACCTCATCCCCCTGGTCCGGTGGTCTATCGCAGACTCCCACCACTACATCACTCTTGTTGCTCACACTTCTAAACTTAATCCAGAGACACTCAGGTTTTTCTGCAGTTTCGTACTGGAGCTCTGAGCAGTCCTACTGCTCCCTTACATAGTTGTAGAGTTAGAATTTATCAACTAATAATAATTGAATATGTTAAAGTTATTACTGCTCACCAATACTTTTAATGTGACTTCTGCCATTTGAATATAAACAGGAGGGGGCTCTGGGGTTGGTGCAGCGGATTGGGGTGCAGGAGGGGGTGCGGGGTCTGGGAGGGAGTTTGGGTGCAGGAGTGGGTTCTAACCTGGGAAGGGGGTGCAGGCTCTGGCCAGGAGGTTCTTACCAATGGGAGTTGCAGGGGCTGTGTTTGCGGACACTGGCAGCACAGAGACCCGCTGCCCCCCTGTCCCCAAGGAGCACACAGAAATGTGCCAGCAGCCAGCTGCTTCTGGGAGCCGTGTGGGGCCAGAGCCCTGCTGCACCTGGGTAAGCACCTCCTGGCCAGAGCCTGCACCTTGCACCCTGTCAAAAAAATAAAGGGAAGGGTAACCACCTTTCTGTATACAGTGCTATAAAATCCTTCCTGGCCAGAGGCACAACCCTTTCACCAGTAAATGGTTAAGAAGCTAAGATAACCTTGCTGGCACCTGATCAAAATGACCAATGAGGAGACAAGATACTTTCAAAGCTGGAGGGTGGGGGGAACAAAGGGTTTGTCTGTGTGATGCTTTTGCTGGGAACAGGTCAGGAATGCAGACTCAGAACTTCTGTAAACTTAGTAAGTAAGCTAGCTAGAAATGCATTAGATTGCTTTTTGTTTAATGGCTGGTAAAATACGCTGTGCTGAATGGAATGTATATTCCTGTTTTTGTGTCTTTTTGTAACTTAAGGTTTTGCTTAGAGGGATTCTCTGTTTTGAATCTGATTACCCTGTAAAGTATTTACCATCCTGATTTGACAGAGGTGATTCTCTTACCTTTTTCTTTAATTAAAATTCTTCTTTTAAGAACCTGATAGATTTTTCATTGTTCTTATGGTCCAAGGATTTGGGTCTGTGTTCACCTGTACAAATTGGTGAGGATTTTTATCAAGCCTTCCCCAGGAAAGGGGGTGTAGGGCTTGGGGGGATATTTTGGGGGAAGATGTCTCCAAGTGGGCTCTTTCCCTGTTCTTTGTTTAACATGCTTGGTGGTGGCAGCATACAGTTCAAGGACAAGGCAAAGTTTGTACCTTGGGGAAGTTTTAACCTAAGCTGGTAAAAATAACCTTAGGGGGTCTTTCATGCAGGTCCCCACATCTGTACCCTAGAGTTAAGAGTGGGGAAGGAACCTTGACACACCCCCCTCAAAAAATGGCTGCCTGCAAAGGGGCAGCCAAATTGCCGCATGTGACTCTGGAGCTGCAAGTTGCCGACCCCTGCAGTGGACGCGCTCCTGCCTGGTCATTTGGACAGTTGCCTAGGAAGTATTGGATCTCCTAGGCCTGTGGGGGGAAGAGCCTATGAGAGCACAGTCACAAACCAGCTGTAGAAATGTGGACTTTTATGAGGCAATTGGATGCAGGATGCAGCTAAAGGAATATGACAGGGATTAGCAACAGTGGCATGTGAAAGCGAGGGAACTTCACCTGGGATACCACAAGGCCAGGGAGTGCAACAGTAGATCTGGTGCTAAGCTGCAGACTGCCACTTCTACAAGGAACTGTATGCCATAGTTGGAGTTTTTAAACTAAGGGCTGGGGGAAAGATGACAGGTGAAGAGGAGCACATGGTTCGGACATCTCTTGGGGGGAGGATCTATTAATAGAGAATCTCTATATCCTAGTGAGGACGAGAGGATGGATAAAATACAGGCAGGGTCTGATCAGAAACAGTCAAATAAAAAATAGTCCCATTCAGTTACATCGTGTAATGGCAGACAGCTAAAAGGAGACAAGTTTTTAATGTCTAAATAATAAAATGGGTGAACTAGAATGCCTCGTATTAAATGAGGATATTGATATAATAGGCATCACAGAAACGTGGTGGAATGAGGATAATCAATGGGACACAACAATACCAGGATACAAAATATATTGGAAGGACAGAACAGGTCGTGCTGCTCAGGGAGTGGCATTATATGTGAAAGAGAGCATAGAATTAAATGAAATAAAAATCGTAAATGAATCAAACTGTATCATAGAATCCCCATGGATAAAAATTCCGTGCTCTAATAATCAGAATATAGCAGTAGGGATATATTACCGACCACCTGACCAGGTTGGTGATAAAGACTGTGAAATGCACAGGGAGATTAGAGAGGCTATTAAAATAAACTCAATAATAATAATAATGGGGTATTTTAGTTATCCCCATATTGACTGGTTACATGTCACCTCAGGATGGGATGCACAGATAAAGTTTCTTGACACCTTAAATGATTGCTTCTTAGAGCAGCTGGTCTTCGAGCCCACCAGAGGAGAGGCGATTCTTGATTTAGTCTTAAGTGGAGCACAGAATCAGATCCAAGAAGTGAATATAGCTGGACTGCTTGGTAATAGTCAGCATAATATATTTAAATTTAATATCCCCATGGCAGGAAAAACACCACAGAGGCCCAACACTGTGTAACATTTAATTTCAGAAAGGGGAACTATACAAAAATGAGGAGGTTAGTTAAACAGAAATTAAAAGGTACAGTGCCCAAAGTGAAATCTCTGCAAGCTGCAGGGCAACTTTTTAAAGATACTAAAGGCTCAACTTAAATTTATACCCCAAATTAAAAAACATAGTAAGAGAACCAAAAAAGAGCCACCGTAACTAAACAACAAAGTAAAAGAAGCAGTGAGAGGAAAACAGGCATCCTTTAGAAAGTAGAAGTTAAATCTTAGTGAAGAAAATAGAAAGGAGTATAAACACTGACAAATGAAGTGTAAAAATACAATTAGGAAGGCCAAAAAAGAACTTGAGGAACAGTTAGCCAAAGACTCAAAAAGTAATAGCAATTTTCTTTTTAAGTACATGAGAAGCAGGAAACGTGCTAAACAACCAGTGAGGCCACTGGACAATCGAGGTGCTAAAGGAGCATTCAAGGACGATAAGGCCATTGCAGAGAAACTAAATGGATTTTTTACATGGGTCTTCATGGCTGAGGATGTGAGGGAGCTTCCCAAACCTGAGCCATTCTTTTTAGATGACAGATCTGAGAAAATGTTCCAGATTAAGGTATTATTAGAGGAGGTTTTGGAACAAATTGACAAATTAAACAGCAATAAGTCACCAGGACCAGATGGTATTCACCCAAGAGTTCTGAAGGAACTCAAATGTGAAATTGCAGGACTACTAACTGTAACTTGTAAATTATTTAAATCAGCTTCTGTACGAAATGACTGGAAGATAGCTAATGTGATGCCAATTTTTAAAAAGGGCTAGATTTTTTTGATTTTTTTATTTTTTTTGTGGAAGGGTCCTATTGAGAACCCCAGGGATTCAAGGAAATGGCAACACGAGTGTGCAAAACTGAGGTTATCAAACTTCAGAAGTGTGTAAACACCTCTCGACACTGTCTTGTTCCTTTTAATTCCTGCTTTGAAATTATGAAAGAATGTATCACTTTCTGTAAGTGATGGAATCATCTCTCTGCTCTGAAGTACTCCTTTTTCTCTCTTTTTTTTTTTTTTCTGCATAATGTGATAACTGCCATGAGGGAGTAATTCATAAACTTAAACTCTGCCTTCCTTCTCTCCACACTTGCCTGCCTTTAGTCTATTGGAGTAGCACTGTAAACAGGACTGAATACAATTTAAGCCCCTCCTTAGGTGTTCTCTGAAAAACTGTTTAGAATAGTACCGATTCCTATTGAGAACGAAACACAACTCTTTAGAACTGAGCTGCTGTTGTGTATATTTTTCTGCCTGACAGTTATGCTTTTAATGAATCCAGTTAATTTTCCAGTGCAGTATGTAATTTTTTTTCAAAATAATTTACCTCTGTTTTAGGGGTCTCAGGGATAAAAGCATAAATACAGACTTCTAACGCTATTCAGTACTCATTTATTTCAAATGATGTTGAATACCTTTTTATAATGGGTAAAAATTACTGTTCTCAATGTAGCATTTTGCAATATCCATAAGGTGTTATATTGTACTCCTCAAGCCAAAGATTTGGGTGGCCTATGTAGCTAAAATACAGGATTCCAAAGGTATAGTGGAAATTGATACAATGGAGAGTGGTGTTAAAGTCAAATCTTTAGAACACTCTAGCGTGTGCGCTGATGAAGCTTGAAATGTATAGGATAAAATCCAATTCTGTTTTCCTCTTCATTCCACTGCCTGAATTATGTTTTTCTGTACGTAGTAATTGTTTGTATGAACATGTGGCTTTTGGACATAAGAGTATGCACCATATTTCTACACTGTAGTGCTGATTAAAATTCCACATTATTTTACCTTAATACAATGGTATCTTAAAATATTCTTTTTAATAAAGAAAACTACCGTATATACTCGTTCATAAGCCAAATATTTTTGGTAAAAAAGTGACTCATCAAAGAGCGGGGGTCGGCTTATAAAACAGGTCTACACCAAAATTTGATGATTTAAAACTCTATGGAGTCATTGAATTGAATATCTAATACATTGTCGTTTTGTTACCTGGAGCGTCTGCAGGCATGGAGCCCCTCAGCTCCCTGTGGCCGCAGTTCGCCATTCCCAGCCAATGGGAGCTGCGGGAAGTGAGTTTCTTGTGACGCCAGCTTTTAAAATATAGCAGGGGTTGGAAAACTTTGGCTCCCAGCCCATCTGCTGCTGGCAGGTCAGGATGTTTTGTTTACTTGGAGCGTGTGTAGGCACAGAATCCCTCAGCTCCCAGTGGCTGCAGTTTGCCATTCCCAGCGGTTTGCCATTCCCAGCCAGTGGGAGCTGAGGGGCTGGAGCCTGGGCTCTGAGACCTTTTCCACTCACAGGGTCCCAGAGCATGGGTTCCAGCCTGAGCCCAAAGGTCTGTATTGCATTTTACAGCCCTGCAGCCTGAGTCAGATGACATGGGCCCGCCGGGATGCTTAATTGCAGTGTAGACATACCATTAGTGATTATCTGTATATCATATTATGAAATTTCATCCAGTCTTTCATCCAGTATATTTCATCCACTCTTCTGCTGAGCCCAATAACTTGTCTAATTAAAACCTGTTATTCTTGAAAGTGTTAATGACTATCAACAAGCGAGTCTTTGATCAGTAGACAAGTACTGACCTTGTAAAAGCTGATGGATGTGCCAAGCATTCTTCTTTCAGGCCAAATGGAAGGAGCATTTAAATGCCCCTTTATGTAGTGATACTGAAACAATAGGAGGCCACCACCAAAGGCAGTGGGCCACATGGTGGAGCTAAGAGCATGTGGGCTGAAGGGACTAGAGATTGATTTGTAGAGGCTGTGTGTGTGAGAGGCAGAAAGCCGTGAGAGAGTCAGCAGAAAGTGAGAGAAACAGATGTGTCACCCTGGGAGGATGCCAAGAGACAGGGCTGCTTCTGGGCTCAGTACTCGGAACAGCAGATGTGGGTTTCTGAATAAGAACTGCCTGTTTTTGTTTGTGTTCAGGGAAACAGGACTTCACATACATTTTTGTAAATAAAAAGGATTGTGTGATTTGCACCACAGAAATACTTTACTCATATTATTTTTCTCCTCTGAATAGAAACAACCCAAGAAGGTTCCAAATATTGTTTAAAAGCCTGGGTCAACAGGGGCAACAGTATAATCCAGAAAGGCATCCAGTCTTGATTTCAAGACCTAAAAGTGATGGAGTATCTACTGCTTCCCTGTTGGCCCAGGAAATTGTGCCTTGTTTCTAAGTTGAACTTGTCTGGCTTTATCTTCCAGCCATTGGTTCTCATTATGCCTTTTCCCACTAGAATAAAGAGCCCTCTATCAAGTATTTTCTCCTCATGAAGTTATTTAGACACCATAATTGTCACCTGTCTTTTTTTTTGATGAGCTAAACAGATTGAGCTCTGTAACTCTCTCACTGTAAGGCAGTTCTCAATTTTTTTCTGCTGTTTTCTGCTCCTTCTCCAACTTTTCAATTTTCTTTCATAAATGTGGGCAAAAGAACTTTGCAATATTCTAGTATCAGTCTCGCCACTACTGTATACAGAGGTAAAATCACCCCCCTACTCCTACTCCCTTCGCTGCTATTTATATCTCCAAGGATCACATTAGCTCTTTTTTACATGGTATCACACTGCGAGATCATGTTGAGTTGCTTGTCCACTATGACCCTTAAATCCTTTTCAGAGTCACTACTTTCCAGGGTACACTCCCTTGTTCTATAGCTCTTGCCTGTGTTCTTTGTTCCTAGATGTAGGACCTTGCACTTTCCTGTATTATAAAGCATTTTGTTCATAGGTTTGTAGGTTCCAAGGCCAGATGGGACCATTGTGATCTAGTACTGTAGAACACAGATCATAGAACTTCCCCCAGATAATTCCTACAGCCTTCTTTTAGAAAAACATTCATTCATGGTCTGAAAATTGTCAATGATGGAGAATCCATTACAACCCTTGATAAATTGTTTTTTGGTTAATTACTCTAGTTAAAAATCTATCCTTTATAGACCAATTGAGATTGAATATCTTCAACTTTGAGTCATTGGATTGTGTTAGCTCTTTCTCTGCTAGAAGAGCCCAATATTGAATATCTGTTCCCCGTGTAGGTACTTATAGATTAGTCAGGTCACTCTAAATCCCAGGGGTTGGCAACCTTTGAGAAGTGGCGTGCCAAGTCTTCATTAATTTCAGGTTTCGCATGCCAGTAACAAAGTTTACATTTACAGGGGTCCCCAACAGAACCCCAGACTGGCAGCGGGCTGAGCAAGGCCAGCATCCAGGACCCCTGCTGGCTGCAGTGAGGTGAGCGGGGCCGGCAGCTGGTATCCCAGGCTGAGTGGGGCCAATGGCCAGGACCCGGGCTGGCAGCCAGAACCCCAGACCGTCAGTGGGCTGAGTGGGGTGCTGGACAGAACCCTAGACTGGCAGCGGCTCACCTTCTGCTGGTCTGGGGTTCTGCTGGCTCCTGCCAGCCGGGGTCCCAGCTGCCTGTACTGCTCATCTCACTGGTTCCGTTCACCCAGGCCGACAGCGGGCTGGGTCCCCGGCTGGCAAGGGTCCGGCAGCTGGAACCCCAAATCAGTAATGGCTGAGCGGCTCAGCCCGCTGCCGGTCTGGGGTTCTGTCCGCTGGCTCCTGCCAGCCGGGGTGCCGGTCGCCGGCCTTGCTCAGCCTGCTGCCAGCTGGGTTTCCGTTCACCCAGGCAAGCAGCAGGCTGAGTGGGGCCGGTGGCCAGGACCCTGGCTGGCGGCAGCGTGTCAGTAAAAATCGGCTCGCATGCTGCCGGTTGCCGACTCCTGCTATAACCTCCTTTTTGATAAGCTAAACTGAGCCCCTTGAGTCATCACTGTAAGGCATATTTTCTAATCTTTTAATCATTCTCGTGGCTTTTCTGAGTCCTCTCCAATTTATCACATTCTTCTTGAGTTGTGGACACCAAAACTGGACACAGTATTCCAGCAGTAATCATGCTGATGCAACATACAGAGGTAAAATAACCTCTCTTCTCTTGCTTGAGATTCTCGTTTGTGCATCCAAGGATTGCATTAGCTCTTTTGCCTGCAACATCATGCTGAGAGCTCATCTTTAGCTGATTATCCACCATGACCCTCAAGTCTTTTTTTTTTTTTTCCAGTGTGACTGCTTTTTAGGATAAAGTTCCCCACCCATCCTGTTAGTATGGCCTACATTCCTGTTCCTAGATGTGTACATTTACATTTAGCCATATTAAAATGTTTGTTTGAGCCAACCTTACCAAGAGATCTAGGTTGCTCTGAATCAGTGACCTGTCTGCCTCATTATTTACCAGTCCCTCAATTTTTGTGTCTGTCTTCTGGAAACTTTACCAGTGATATTGTATTCTTCTAGGTTTCAGAGTAGCAGCCATGTTAGTCTGTATTCACAAAAAGAAAAGGAGTGGCACTTTAGAGACTAACAAATTTATTTGAACATAAGCTTTCATGAGCTACAGCTCACTTCATCGGATGCATCTTCTTAAGAACATAAGAACAGCCATATTGGGTCAGACCAAAGGTCCATCTAGACCAGCATCCTGTCTTCCAACACTGGCCAAAGACAGGTCCCCTGGGGGAAGGAACAGAACAGATAATCAAGTGATCCATTCCCTGTTGCCCATTCTCAGCTTCTGGCAAACAGAGGCTAGGGAAACCATCACTGCTAATAGCCATTGATAGACCTATCCTTCATGAATTTATCTAGTTCTCTTTTGAACCCTGTTATAGTCTTGGCCTTCACAACATCCTCTGGCAAGGAGTTCCATAGGTTGACTGTGCATTGTGTGAAAAAATACTTACTTTTGTTCAATTTAAACCTGCTGCCTATTAATTTCATTTGTGTTCTTGTGTTATGAGAAGGAGTAAATAATACTTTACTTTCTCCACACAGTCATGATTATATAGACCTCAATCCTATCTCCCCTTAGTCGTCTCTTTACCAAGCTGAAAAGTCCCAGTCTTATTAATCTCTCCTCATACGGAAGCCGTTCCATACCCCTAATCATTTTTGTTGCCCTATTCTGAACCTTTTCCAATTCCAGTATATCTTTTTTGAGATGGGACGACCACATCTGCACACAGTATTCATGATATGGGCGTACCATGGATTTATACACAGGAAACATATTTTGTGTCTTCTTATCTATCCCTTTCTTAATGATTCCCAACATTCTGTTTGCTTTTTTGCCCGCTGCTGCACATTGAGTGGATGTTTTCAGAAAACTATCCACAATGACTCCAAGATCTCCTTGTGAGTGGTAATAGCTAATTTAGATCCCATCATTTTGTATGTATAGTTAGGATTATGTTTTCCAATGTGCATTACTTTGCATTTATCAACACTGAATTTCATCTGCCATTTTGTTGCCTAATCACCCAGTTTTGTGAGATCCTTTTGTAACTCTTCGCAGTCTGCCTGGGACTTAACTATCTTGAGTAGTTTTATATCATCTGCAAATTTTACCACCTCACTGTTGACCCTTTTTTCCAGATAATTTATGAATATGTTAAGTAGGACTGGGCCCAGAACAGACCTCTGGGGGACACCACTCTTTACCTCTCTCCATTCTGAAAACTGACCATTTATTCCTACCCTTTGTTTCCTATCTTTTAACCAGTTACCAATCCATGAGAGAACCTTCCCTCTTATCCCATGACTGCTTACTTTGCTTAAGAGCCTTTGGTGAGGGACCTTGTCAAAGGTTTTCTGAAAATCTAAATACACTATATCCACTGGATCCCCCTTGTCCACATGCTTGTTGACCCCCTCAAAGAATTGTAGTAGAGGATTACATCTCATGATTTCCCTTTACAAAAGTCATGTTGACTTCCCCAACAAATTATGTTCATCTGTGTCTGACAATTTTCTTTTTTACTATAGTTTCAACCAGTTTGCCCTGTACTGAAGTCAGGTGTACTGGCCTGTAATTGCTGGGCTCATCTCTGGAACCTTTTTTTAAAAATTGGCATCACATTAGCTATCTTCCAGTCATTTTGTACAGAAGCTGATTTAAATGATAGGTTACAAACTACAGTTAAAATAGTCCTGCAATTTCACATTTTTGTACCTTCAGAACTCTTGGGTGAATACCATCTGATCCTGGTGACTTATTACTGTTCAGTTTATCAATTTGTTCCAAAACCTCCTCTAATGACACCTCAATGTGGGACAGTTCCTTGTATTTGCTACCTAAAAAGAACGGCTCAGGTTTGAGGATCTCCCTCACATCTTCAACCGTGAAGACCAATGCAAAGAATTCAAGTAGTTTCTCTGCAATGGCCTTATAGTTTTTGAGTGCTCCTTTAGCATCTCAATCGGCCAGTGGCCCCCACTAATTGTTTAGCACGCTTCCTGCTTCTCATGTACTTAACATTTTTTTTTCTATTCTTCAAATTGTTTTCTGGCCTTCCGAATTATTTTTTCAATTAATTTGCCAGAGTTTACGCTCCTATCTATTTTCCTCACTTGGATTTACATTCTACTTTTTAAAGGATTCCTTTTTGCCTCTGACTGCTTCTTTTACTTTGTTGTTGAGCCAGGGTGGCTCTTTTTGGTTCTCTTACTATGTTTTTTAATTTGGGGTATACATTTAAGTTGATCCTCTATTATGGTGTCTTTAAAAAGCTTCCATGCAGCTTGCAGGGATTTTACCTTTGGTGCTGTACTTTTTAATTTCTGTTTAACTAACCACCTCATTTTTGTGGTATTCCCCTTTCTGAAATTAAATGCTACAGTGTTGGGCCACTGCGGCGTTTTCCCTGCCATGGGGATGTTAAATTTAATTATATTGTGGTCTCTATTACCAACCAGTCCAGCTATATTCACCTCTTGGATCTGATCCTGTGCTCCACGTAAGACTAAATCAAGAATTGCCTCTCCTCTTGTGGGTTCAAGAACCAGCTGCTCCAAGAAGCAGTCATTTAAGGCGTCAAACTTTATCTCTGCATCCCACCTTAAGGTGATATGTACCCAGTCAATATGGGGATAGTTGAAATCCCCCATTATTGCTGAGTTATTTTATTTTAATAGCCTCTCTAACCTCCCTGAGCATTTCACAGTCACTATCACCATCTTGGTCAGTAATATATCGCTACTGCTATATTCTTATTATTCAAGCATGGAATTACTATCCATAGAGATTCTATGGTATAGTTTGGTTCATTTACGATTTTTACTTCATTTGACTCTACGCTTTCTTTTACATATAATGCCACTCCCCCACTAGCATGACCTGTTCTGTCCTTCCGATATATTTTGTATCGTGGTATTACTGTGTCCCATTGATTATCCTCATTCCACCAAGTTTCTGTGACGCCTATTATTTCAATATCCTCATTTAATACGAGGCACTCTAGTTCACGCATCCTAGTATTTAGACTTCTAGCATTGATATATAAGCACTTTAAAAACTTGTCACTTTTTAGCTGTCTCCCATTACATGATGTAATTGTATGAGACTTTTTTCATTTGACTGTTTCTCATCATATCCTACCTGTATTTTTATCATTTTCCATACTCGCCTACTTACTAAGACAGAGAATCTCCACTAGTAGGTCCTCCTCTAAGGACTGTCTCTGTCCGAACACGTGCTCCTCTGCACCTGTTGGCTTTCCCGCAGCCGTTAATTTAAAAACTGCTCTATATCCATTTTAGTTTTAAGTGCCAGCAATTGGGTTCCATTTTGGTTTAGGTGGAGCCTATCCTTTCTGTATAGGCTCCTCCTTTCCCAAAAGTTTCCCCAGTTCCTGATAAATCTAAACCCCTCCTCCCTACACCATTGTCTCATCCACAGTATTGATTAACATCAACACTGTTACCTTTTATCAAACAAATTTATAAAAAAAAAAGTCAAGTTAGTTTGACAGGAACTGTTTTCCAAAAACCCATGTTGATTGGGATTAGGTACATTACCCTTCTTTAATACTTGAGTCCTGAATCAGCCACTCCAGTATCTTGTCCAGAATCAATGTCAGACTGACATTGATTAGTTACCCAGATCATCCCATTTATCTTTTGTCAAATATTGGCACATTAGCTTTTTTCCATGTTGTTGAACTTCCTTGGTGTTCTGAGGCTTACTGAAAACCAAGGTTAGCGGTCCAGTGGGCTGTTCAGCCAGCTCTTTTAAAACTCTTGAATACCAGGTATCCAGACCTGCTGATTTTAAAATTAGTAGCTGCTGTTTAACATCCTCTTTAGATACTAGTGGAATGGAAAGAGTATTATCATACAATATGACTACATCATCTGGCTTTTCTCAAAAACAGAATGGAAATATTTATTTAACAATTTTGCCTTTTCTGCATTATTATTGATAATACTACCATTTCCATTTTGCAATAGACCAATACTGATTTTTTTGGTCCTCGTATACTGAGGAGAAGGAGGTGTATTGTTTTTTTTTTTTTTAAACTCTGCTGGCTGGAGATTTCTACTTGTGTCCCTTTTCTTTCCTTATTAATGTTCTACAATTCTTAGCTTCCATTTTATATTCATTACTATCACATTCCCCTTCCATTTTTTTTTAATAGCTGCCTTCACTTTCCATCTAAACCAGGTTGATATTTTTTTTAACCAGTACAGACCCATTCTAACAGGGGAGAGAATGGGTGTCAGTGGTCTGGAGGGAGGGAGATGTGGGACGTGTGGTGGAGGGCAGAAGTGAGTAGGGGTTCTATGGTGGCCTTGAGATGTGGGAGAATGGGGGACAACGATATGGGGCAGGAGGACAAGGGAGACCGAGCCCCTGCCATGATGGGAAGGAGGAACAGGGCGGGGACACAGGAGCTCTTACATGAGGGAGGGATTAAGTAGGGTTACATGGACTCCCTGAAATCAGTGGGAATTGGAGGGTGGCGCACGGATTTCTGGGGGGAGATGGAGGGATACAAGGAGCCTCTGGTGTGCACACTGAACTTGGCCTAAGTAACCCACAGTGTGTGCACTCTCTAGATCTTTGTTTTAAAAATATTAAATAGTGTCAGGACTAGCACTGATCCTTGTTGTACACCATTTGAAATGGACATTTGATGATTGTTTCTCCATTGACACGAGTTTTCTTAGATCTAGCAGTTAGCCAGTTCCCGCAGGGTTTCCGTGCCAGATGTCAAGAGTGGATCCTGGCAAACTGGAGTAGTTCATGCTTTCTGCTTGTGCAAATGTCAAACTTCCTTGACATTGTTAAGAAAACATAGCTTTCCTCACTTTGTCTGATGTACAGTCTTGCTCACTTCACATGGTACAGAATTAACCAGAATGGAAAACGTTTGGATACCTAACAATAATGCTATCTGTAGTAGCTTGACTTGAATAGCAACTTTGCTTAACTCTTTAAATAAAACCATTAATCAACAGCTCAGAATAGATGGAAATTCTGCATGTTACTAATTTGTACCTAAGATTCTATTTATATATGAAAAATAAAATTCTATGTGGCATAACCATAAAGGTGGTAAATCTCTTTTGTTGTTCTTTCATGCAGTTTGTCATATCTGTAATATGTCAGAAGTATGCTCTATCTGTTAATTGTTGATTTCCCTCTAATCTCATTTTGAGCAGTCCAGAAAAAAGGTTTAAAACATCTTACAATGAAAGCACAAAATAGTATGTATTAAAAGAAGCTCACATTTAGGATGGTCCTTTAGGACACAGGTTTCTAAGAACAAAATTGTTACCCAAAACATGGTTTGAAATAGCTGCAAGAAACAGTAGTATTAATGCTAAGGAAAGGTTTTCCACCCAGTCTCTCTCATATCTATCTCTGTCTATTATATATAATCTAAACAATAGACTGGAGTTGTATAATTTTATTGTGCTGCTGATAATTCAAATTAAAACTTGTCTAGCAGAGCTGGGCTTTGTTTTGTTGCTCTTGAATTAAGTAGCTTTTGGTTGATCATAATTGTGTGTTGGGAATCAAAGCCAGACAAAGGCAGGTACAACTCTAATATATAATTTAACATGTTCTGTTTGAAAACATGATTGTTTTTTAATTAATAAATAACTGAACCTGTGATATTTGTGGGAGTCTAGCATTTGGGTAAGCAGTTTTATCTTGTTGCTGAGTGAAGATAACACAGGTCTTCTGTCATTACAGCATGCACAGGTGTGTACAAATTGATAATCTACGTGGTATGACTCTTTCCCTCCAGATTATGCCTATTTTATTTTACCACTGTCAGTTGTAAAATGTCATAGTGCTCTTGCGGAGAAGCACTTTGTTACCCAGCCTTGTGGTTGGGTGGAACTAGCCTCAACAGCAAGGTAAATAAGTCCAGTATTTAAAAAACTGCAAATATGTATAACTTTTGCAGTAACTTCTATCTTGTTATGCTTGGAAGTATGTTGAGACTTTCATTATAACTTTCCATTTTACAAGCTCATTTGTGAAAAAAATGTTTGTTTTTTCCACAAAGCATGCAAATTGTATTTTGTTAATCCTGTGTTTGTTTGAAACGTGTACATTATTCTAGTAATAGTTAATTAAATGTAAACTATAAAATACATAGGTTGCACAACGTGGCTGAGGTACTAGGAGAAACTTGATGCAATTTCATTTAATGATTTAAGATCTAAATGCTCAACCTTGCATTAGTCTCATATAAATTGAGCTAATTATAATACTGGTAAAGTAAATGTGTAACTATACTTTGCATTACCTTAAATTGAAAGCTAGAGCCTCAACTTGTTCTAGTGCAAAATGGCGTTCACTTGGTGGTTTTTTAGATTTTGTTGTTTGGACAGGCCAGATTTTTTGTAGTTCAATGAAGAAACTTATTTTGTAACCATAAATGACAAAGGGCTAAAAGCAAAAATAAACGGGAAGGTATACTTAATGAAGACAGTTCTCCATAGCCTTGGACAACTTTGCCAAAAAGCAGGGCTTAGCTGCACTGTTTTTTAAACACAGGTGTCAACTTTCTCTTGAACTGACACAAACCCATAGTGTAGCCACATCACACTAGAGGAAAAAAGTGACTTGGATTAGTGAGGTTTACCCCAGTTTCATGCCAGGGTGAGCCACTATGGTATGGCACATGTATGTTACAGGTTTGCACTGGTGCAGTTACACTGGTGCAAATCTCTCCTGCCTCTCCCTCTCCACCATCAGTGTAGATAAGATTCAAGTTGTTTTTTTATTCATATCATTGAACTTTAAAAGAAACTTTAAAAATATTTAAGGACAAGATTAAATGGCAAGTAGCAAAGAAATAAATAGCCCAAACACTTGCTTTATCTTATTTTCATATTTCATAATCAACCCAAAATACCAGGTAGATGCCAAAGAACCAATGAGGTAGATGTTGCTATGTTATGTGCTAACTGGATAGATGATTATTCTTTTTTTAAAAATTTTACAAATCGAAATCCTAGCTGTAACCATTTCATTTGTATAGAAAAAAAAACCTCTTATCGGTCAGTCACTCTATTTTTGTGAACTGAAAATATTGTTGTCAGTGGAAAAATGGTAAATTGGTACATTGTAAATCTTGTTGTTTGAATATGAACATGAGGCTTGTAAACAAACATGGCCTCAGCCTTTCCCTTTAAAGCTTTAAAAGGTACATGACACTTTATCAGTGTGGCTTTGCATCATACCTCAATACAAATGCCTCACCCAACTGAGCCCTTGGTTGCAAGTAAAACACTAGTAGGTGCTCCGATTAAGTAACATGAGGTGCTGTTGAAAGTTGTTAAACAGAGAAATCTGTTTACTGTTTTCAGGCCTGCAGAACATTGTACAGAAGCAGTAGCTTCTGCTTGATGGAGCTTTATCAACCTGATGATGTGGTGTGGCTCTTGAACAAACTAACAAAAATGCACTGATTAGGAATGTAATTTTAAGCAATAAAAGTAAGTAGTAATATTAGTGATTTAAGGTAACTATTCTAGATTTTAACGTCAGGTTAGTTTTCAGATTACAGAACTTCATGCTACAGTAGGTAGTATTAAGGCTATGTCTACACTAGCACTTCTGTTGGTAAAACTTTTGGTCAGGGTGGGGAAAAAAAACAACTACCCCCGATCGACATAATTTTCACTGATAAAAGCACCAGTATGGACAGTTCTGTGTCGGCAAGAGATGCTCTCCCGCTGACGTAGCAACTGCTGCTTACTGAGGGGGGTTTAATTATGTTGGTGGGAGAGCTCCCGATAGCATAGAGCCACTATATGGAGACCTTACAGCAGTGCAGTTGCAGCCGTGCAGCTGTGCTGCTGTAAGGTCTGTAGGGTAGACATAGCCTAACAAAGCAGTTGTCTGGAGGAGTATAATATCACTTGAGTTTTGCAGGTATTGGCCTGAAACCTAAAATGGTAGAGGGAGAGAAGAATACAGTGTCTGAAAGAGAAATGTTCCCAGCAACTTCATTGATCTGTCTAGGTATTAGAGGATTATAAATAGTAACTGGTTACAACTCAAGTTCAGTGTTAGAACCATATTGGTTGGCGGGCGGTGGGGGGGAGACAGAAGGGAGATACGGGGAGCTCAAAGTTTTCTTGGCACTTTGGTCCTGTAGAAGATTTAGAGAATGGTTACAGGTTGGTAGTGGCAATAGGATCAGAATTTTTACTGTAGACTCCTGTACTTAAATTTATCTTTTCTACAGATAATTGTTCCAAGTGATCTTGTATCCAAGAAAACTTCATTTTGGTAGCACCAAATAGGAGAAGTATTAATGGTCTCAGAGCATGTAACTAAGGAAATTGTTATTTCTTAGCAAGTATATTAAATATGTAGGGCAGTGACAATACAATATTTGAAATTTTAAATAAGAAAAAATTCTTTTGTGAGTATATGATCATGTACAGAGCTTTTAATTTAGCCTATTGTGGTGTGTGTTTGCCTCTAGTTTAGTAACACACAATTGAAATTGAAGTGCTTTTGTGTACAATCCAAGGAGTCAGCTAAATTAGATAAAATAACTAATCGAAAGCAAGAGAAATGAGTAATTGAAAGCATTTCACTGTTACCCGCAACTGAAAATTATATAGGCAATCTCAGGAGTCTGATCTTTTCATACAGTTCTCTTCCTGTACTGTCTCAAGATCCCCTCCGGATTAATACTGGCTTTCCTTCTTCAAATTGCACATTTTCAGGTAATGCAATACTACTGGGATGCCTTCTGGAGTTGTCCTGTGAATCTAGCACTTGCACAGTTGTATATTTCTAGACCAAAAACTTCATTAAATAGTAATTGAGATAGTAGGATAAATATCCGCGCAGTGTTATGAATTTGTAAAGCACTCCATGAATGCTTTTTATTAGTCATAACAGTAATTAGTAGGGGCATTAAAAGGAAATAGTGATAATTCAGGAAGTTCTAAATTGACAGACAATTTAAAGCAAAAGAAAAATTGCTGGAAAGTTTGGAAATGCAGAGTATAAGATTAGAGTCTGAAGTCTTGTCTACCATGGGGAAACTGACCACAGTAGTTCTTCAGGGGCCACTATAGAAGTGGATTAAGCTAAACCAGAAACAGGCAGTCTTAAAGGGAATTATTGTGGGATAATTATTATGCAGCAAATTCATGCCCTACCTTATCCTGGGGTAACTTCTCTGTGTAGACAGGTCCTCACTGTAACAGTTTTCTGCTCCCTACTGCTTAGTACACCTTCTGTGTAAGAATGTCTCTTGTGACACACATTGCAAGTTTCTGACATCTTAAACTCTCTTCATACTCCAAAGATATGCATATTGGTTTTGTTAAAAATATGCTACAGTTATGATACTCATGGATTGGTAACTGGATAAAAGATAAGAAACAAAGGGTAGGAATAAATGGTTAGTTTTCAGAATGGAGAGAGGTAAATAGTGGCGTCCCCCGGGGTCTGTACTGGGCCCAGTCCTATTTAACATATTCATAAATGATCTGGAAAAGGGGTAAACAGTCAGATGGCAAAATTTGCAAATGATACAAACCTATTCAAGATAGTTAAGTCCTAGGCAGAATGAGAGAGCTACAAAAGGATCTCTCAAAACTGGGTGACTGGGCAACAAAAAGGCAGATGAAATCCAACGTTGGTAAATGCAAAGTAATGCACATTGGAAAACATAATCCCATTTATACATATAAAAGGATGGGGTCTAAATTAGCTGTTACCACTCAAGAAAGAGATCTTGGAGTCATTGTGGGTAGTTCTCTGAAAACATCACTCAATGTGCAGCAGCAGTCAAAAAAGCAAACAGTATGTTGGGAATCATTAAGAAAGGGATAGATAATAAGACAGAAAAAATCCATGGTACGCCCACATCTTGAATACTGTGTGCAGCTGTGGTCGTCCCATCTCAAAAAAGGTTCAGAAAAGGGCAACAAAAATGATTAGGGGTATGGAGCAGCTTCCATATGAGGAGAGATTAATAAGGCTGGGACTTTTCAGCTTGGTAAAGAGATGACTAAGGGGAGATAGGATTGAGGTCTATATAATCATGACTGGTGTGGAGAAAGTAAAGTATTATTTACTCCTTCTCATAACACAAGAACTAGGGGTCACCAAATGAAATTAATAGGCAGCAGGTTTAAAATGAACAAAAGTAAGTATTTTTTCACACAATGCACAGTCAACCTGTGGAACTCCTTGCCAGAGGATGTTGTGAAGGCCAAGACTATAACAGGGCTCAAAAGAGAACTAGATAAATTCATGAAGGATAGGTCTATCAATGGCTATTAGCAGGATGGTGTCCCTAGCCTCTGTTTGCCAGAAGCTGGGAATGGGTGACTGGATGGATCACTTCATTACTTGTTCTATTCATTCCCTCTGCGGCACCTGGCATTGGCCAGTGTTAGAAGACAGGATACTGGGCTAGGTGAGCCTTTGGTCTGACCCAGTATGGCTGTTTTTATGTACTTACGTTGTATGGTGCAGTCCTCATATATTTAATCTCCTATTAACAGTAACCTTAAAGAAAAATGGGATCATCCATACACATTTTTGTTGCTTTTTGATGTGTAAAAAAAGTGCGAAAAAATATCTTTAGGAATCTGAGATTTTTTTTCTAGCTTGATGTTTACGTAAGAAATTTAAGAGGCAATTTTCAAAGATGCAAATGACTACTGGGGCTTTTTTTTTTTTTTTACAAAGAGTTTTCATAGCACGAGTTAAGTCCAAGACAAGCCCTTAAGATGCCAAACTCCCATTTGTGTCTATGAAAATCTCCATTCTATGGCTGGTCTATCAAGTCTTGAAGATGCTGTGACTGGTGAACTAGATGAATGACATCAGAAGAGACTGATCACTGGGAGAAGGAAATTATAGTTAAGAGTGCTTAAACTTCAGTTTTTGTTGGCAGTTAAATAGCTAAGGAAAACAAAATTATTAACGCTTTTGTGAAAAGAAGACTTTGTTAAAGATTTAACAACTTAGCCCCATCAATTAAGTTTTAAGAGCTAACAGTATTAAGATGGATTTGATTTAAATCATGATTTAAATTAGATTGATTTAAATCACTAGTCAGAAAGACTTGATTTAATCATGGATTTCTACATAAAAGTGCATTCTTGTTGGTTGTTATAACCTTAATACATATTCGCAACTCAAGAGATAGATGAGACCCACACTGGGTCTCTTTTACAGTCTGCTGCCATTATAGGTTTTCCCTTCTAGTGAGACAATGGTACGATAGATCTCAAATCAATGAAGGCTACACTCAAAGACCTCAAGACTTCTGGAATATGCTGCTCACACAGTTTCACTTTTGTTTCTACTGTCTGTCCCTCCCTTCTCACATTTATCTCCAGACTTCTTTTCCTTGTCCAGATCTATTCTGCTCCCAACAATCTTCTTTTCATTGAACTTTTTGAAATTTTGCACTTTTAGAGAGAGGTAAGGGTTTGACTCTGTGTACAGAAATTTGCAGAGGGACAATTGGGTTGAGGTCTGTTATTTCTCACCTCTGTATATTTATTTATTTAAAAACATTTTTGCTGTTAGCAAGCGTGTTATCTTTGGAGAGACAAATCCACAGTAGGGGAACTGCAAAACTAAGCATCTCTGATGGTATCTTCTAGACTAAGCACTGAGTCCCATTGGGTAAATAGAAAGATTAACCTAATTAATCTATACAGAAGCCCCTGGACACCCTCTTCCTGAACATCCCCCATAAGATTGAGTCCCTAAGCCATGAACTATTGGAACTCCTTTACAAAACTTTTCTTAAACATTAATTACATGACTATATTGTCTCATACTATAGAATTAGAATTTTATAATCCCTATCCTATAACGAGGTATCTTTGAGCTATAATGTATCTATCTTTAGACAGGTTTTTCCTCAAAAAGCATTTTATCAAAAAATCTTTTTTTTTTTTTTAATTATTGATTTTTATTCACCCTGAAGAGTATACATCCTTTGAGAATCCCAGCAGGTCCTCCAGCAGAAATAGGTGAGACCAGATTTAACATTAATGGTATCTCAAAGGTAAATAAGCAGAAAAGAAACTCTAGCAACTTGTTTTAAGTTTATACTACAGTACCCAAGTACTCAAATTTTATTGAATGCTTTGCTACTATATTTTGTTTTAAAGCATGCAATAACACTATCACACTTAAGACTATGCTAGTAACTCAGGTGTATTTTATTCAAAATGTGGCTGCTATTTCAATTTCCCAGTGCAGCTAGGAATCAGCGACTTTCTGACAAGAACTTCAGAGTTCTGTGTTCTTTCCAGTTCTCTTGTTGCAGAAACGAATTCAGTGATTTTTCCTTAATATTAGGAAAATAAGTTCGTTGCTTCAGTCCTTTAACACTATGATAACGTGAAAAGCAAGAAATCCACAATTTCTGAATTCTGGTTGGCACCTTTGCTTTTGAGTTTTGCAGTAACAGTTATTAGCATTAAACTCTTCATTTTAAAAGAAAGTTCAGTTTTAGCTCTGTCACAGATGTGGGTTTCATTTCGTATTTATTCATACAAATGTGATATTTACATTCACAAGTCCTAGAATAGGAACAACCACATTTGATATCCTGAATAAACAAGTTTTATTCTGTCATACTTAGAATAAACAGAATAAATATTTCTACATCCCTTGCATACAAGTATATGGGCATGTCTTATACTACAAAATTAGGTCGATTTTATAGAAGTTGATCTTTAGTAAGCGATTTTATACAGTCGATTGCGCATGTCCCCACTAAGCGCATTAGGTCGGTGGAGTAAGTCCTCAATACTGTGGCTAGCATCGACTCACGGAGTGGTGCACTGTGGGTAGCGATCTCACAGTCCCTGCTGCCCATTGGAATTCTGGGTAAACTCCCAATGCCTGATGGGGCAAAAACATTATCGCGGGTGGTTTTGGGTATTTGTCGTCAGCCTCCCCTCTCTCCCTCCCCCCTTGAAAGCAACGGCAAACAAACATTTTGCGTCTTTTTTCTTGGGTTATCCATGCAGACGTCATAGCATGGCAAGCATGGAGCCCGCTCAGCTGAGCACTGCTTTTGTGAGCATTGTAAATACCTTGCGCGTTATCCTGCAGTATGTGCAGAGCCTGGCTAGGAACCGCCAGCATGAGGAAGATTGTGAGGAGGACATGGACACAGACGTTCTTGAAAGCATGGGATGTGGCAGTTAGGACATTATGGTGGCATTGGGGAATGTTGATACAGTGGAACACCAATTCTGGGCCCAGCAAACAAGCACAGACTGGTGGGACTGCATAGTGTTGCGTTACCTAGGGAGGTTGTGGAATCGCCTTCCTTAGAAGTTTTTAAAGTCAGGCTTGACAAAGCCCTGGCTGGGATGATTTAGTTGGGGATTGGTCCTGCTTTGAGCAGGGGGTTGGACTAGATGACCTCCTGAGGTCCTTTCCAACCCTGATATTCTGTGATTCTATGGATGATTCCCAGTGGCTGCAAAACTTTTGCATGCATAAGGCCACTTTCATGGAACTTTGTGAGTTGCTTTCTCCCACCCTGAAGCGCAGGAATACCAAGATGAGATCTGCCCTGACGGTTGAGAAGCAGGTGGGGATAGCCCTGTGGAAGCTTGCAACGCCTGACTGCTAATGGTCAGTCAGGAATGAATATGGAGTGGGCAAATCTACCGTGGAGGCTGCTGTGATCCAAGTAACCAGGGCAATCAATACCCTTCTGACTCTGGGAAATGTGCAGGTCATAGTGGATGGCTTTGCTGCAGTGGGGTTCCCTAACTGTGGTGGGATGATAGACGGAATGCATATCCTTATCTTGGCACCGGACCACTTTGCCAAATAGTACGTAAACCGCAAGGGGTACTTCTCGATGGTGTTGCAAGCACTGGTGGATCACAAGGGACGTTTCACCGACATCGGCGTGGGATGGTCGGGGAAAGGTGCATGATGCTTGCATCTTTCGGAACTCTGGGCTGTCCAGAAAGCTGCAAGAAGGGACTTTCTTCCCAGACCAGAAAATTACTGTTGGGGATGTTGAAATGCTAATAGTTATCCTTGGGGACCCATCCTACCCCTTGCTCCCATGGCTCATGAAGCTGTACACAGGCAGCCTGGCAGCAGTAAGGAGCAGTTCAACTATAGGCTGAGCAAGTGCAGAACGGTGGTAGAATGTTCATTTGGACGTTTAAAGGGGTGCTGGCGCAGTTTGCTGAGTAGGTTCGACCTCAGCGAAAGCAATATTCCCATTGTTATTGCTGTGTGCTCCATAATGTCTGTGAGAGTAAGGGGGAGACATTTATGGTGGGATGGGAGGTTGAGGCAAATCGCCTGGCGGCCAGTTTTGAACAGCCAGACACCAGGGCAATTATAAGAGCACACCGAAGTGCACTGCATATCAGAGAGGCTTTGAAAAACAGTTTCATGACTGACCAGGCTACGGTGTGACAGTTGTGTGTGTTTGTCCTTGATGCAAACCCACCCCCTTTGGTGAATGTACTTCCCTGTAATCCAATCCCCCTCCCCGCCTTCGACCACAGCTGTCACAGGAAATAAAATCCCTATTGTTCTGAATCCATTCATTCTTTATTTAAAAAAAACTTGAGATCACTGACGATGCTGGCTAGTAAAAGGTAGCCTGGGTATACAAAGGGTTTGATAACTGGGTGGGCTGGGAGAGGAAGGAAGGACAAGGCCACATTGCTGATTGTAGCCACACTACAAATCAAAGCTGTTTGAATGACAGCCTTCTGTTGCTTGGGCCATCCCCTGGAGTTGAGTGGCAGGGTGCCTGGAGCCTCCCCTGCCCCTTGCATTCTTAGGTGTCTGGGTGAGGAGGATATGGAACTTGGCGAGGAGGGCAGGTGGTTGGTTACACAATGGATGCATCAGGGTCTGTACTCTAGTTGCCTTTCCTGCAGCTCCACCAGATGCCTCATCATGCCCGTTTGCTCCCCCATTAACTTCAGCATCTCCTCCTGCGTGTTCCGATCATGCTCACTGTATGCTTTTCTGGCCTCTGCCACCGAATGCCTCCATGCATTCAGCTGTGCCCTCTCAGTGCGGGAGGATTGCATGAGCTCTGAAAACATGTCATCTCGAGTGTGTTTTTTTCCTCCTTCTAATTTGTGATACCTCGGGGATGGAGTTGATGTGGGGAGCATAGAAACATTTGCAGCTTGCGGGAGTGGCGGGGAAGGGAGAGTAGATTTTTAAGAAGATACATGTGTGAGAACAAAAGGGAGACTTTCACAGTGAATCAAGCAATTCACAGCAGACAGCACATGTTTTAGGTACAAGGTCGCATTTTGCCTTTTATATTGAGCGCCTGCCAGTATGGTGACACATCACATACTGCTGGGCAACAGAATTCAGTTTCCAGGCAGCCAGGGTAAGCCAAAGGGTATGTAGGATTGGCTTCTTCTGCGTTCATAACATGTAGGAATGGTTTCAAACTGCAGCGCCCTTTCCCGTAGCAACCAATGCTGGATGGGTTTGCCATTTAAAAGGAGGGGCTGCGGTTTTGGGGTGGATATGCAGCAGCACCGTACCACCCCTCCCCCCGGTGTGGCTATTGTCTGGGATGATCCCTTTTAGCCAAGCGCAAACAGCCCAGCATGACCAGGGTCCAGTGTGTTGGGGATCACCAAACAGATGGGATTATTGGTCCCTTACAAAAATTCCCCTATTTCAACCAGGTGACCATGAATGATATCCCTCTCCTGACACTGACATAGAAAGGTAAAGACCGAATGTTGCATGAGTGCGACCAAAACACCAGGACCATTCGCTGCCATGCTTTGTGCTGCAGTGATTCCAGACCACTTGCTACTGGCTTGGTAAAGTGTCCTACTGTGGAGGACGAAATGAGGCAGCCCTCCCCAGAAACCTTCTGCAAAGGTTTTCAGAGTACCTCCAGGAGAGCTTCATGGAGATGTCCCTGGAGGATTCCCTCTCCATCCACAGACAGGTTAACAGACTTTTCCAGTAGCCGTACTGGCTGCAAATGCCTCCCAATTGTTCAGGGCAAATCAAACATTAAAAACAATTTGTTAGCCCCTGTAGTGTTACAAATGTGCACTCACCAGAGGTGCCTTCTCTACCTTCAGGGTCCGTGAACAATACGCCCTGGGAGGGTATTGGCTTCAGGGTGAGGAAAAGGTCCTGGCTGCTTGGGCGAACGGATTCTCCGGTTGCCTGCTGCTCATTCTCCTCCTCCGTGTTGCATGAGGCTGCTACCTTGCGGGTGTCCATGGAGAGTAGTGGGGTACTAGTAGGGTTTCCCCCAGAATGGCATTCAGCTGGTCATAGAAGCGGCATGTCTGGGGCTCTGACCCAGAGCAACCGTTTGCCTCCTTTGTCTTTTGGTAGGCTTGCCTGATCTCCATAATTTTCATGTGGCACTGCTGTGTGTCCCTGGTATAGCCTGTGTCCACCATACTGTATGCGATTTTGGCATATATGTCAACATTTTTTCTGCTGGATAAGAGTTCTGCCTGACAGATTCTTCTCCCCATACAAAAAGCAATCAGATCCAGTGTCTCTCGTTCGCTCCATGCTGGAGCTTGTTTGGGACTGCATGGTCACCTGTTCTGCTGAGCTCACCACGCTGACCAAACAGGAAATGAAATTCAAAAGTTCCCAGTGCTTTTCATGTGTATCTGGCTAGTGCATTGGAGTTGAAAGTGCTGTCCAAAGTGGTCACATTGGAACACTCTGGGATAGTTCCTGGAGGCCGATACCATCGAATTGCACAGCTTTGCATCTACACTATCCCAAATTTTGATCCAGCACTACTCTGCTTGTCAGGGAGGAGTACAGCAGTCAATTTTAAGAGCTCTTTATGTCGGCAGAATGGGGTTGGTTGTGTAGACGCATTCATTTTAAAATTGACCTAACACGGCTAAATTTGACCTAACCTTGAAGTATAGACCAGGCCTATGTATTCAGTGTCAAACCCTTATATTTGATCGAGCTTCTTGTGTGCTGCCAAAGTATTCAGAGTCTAGAATGTTTGGCAGTTGGAAACCTTTCCATTAAAATGATTGGATGCTTTATCAGAATTATGTAAGTATTATGTGGAGATTAGCAGGGATCACTTGTTTCTGCTCTTGTTGATTACTTTAGTCTAGCTGTACAGAATCTCTCTTAAAACTTGTCAGCTCCAACACAGGGAGGGTTGGCGTCTGCTTACTTAAAGTTTGGCGGGGTGTGCATTTGTGTAGAAATACCAGGATAGTTGGGATTTTTATCTTTAAGAGGGCTAATTTTATTATGGGATTGTTTTAGTTATATGGTGTTCTCTGCCAGTGCAATCTCTCTGCACATCCGAGAGTAAGGCCTTGTCTACACTTGACAATTAAGTTGACCTATGTTAAGTTGATGTACAGCCACTGCAGTATTACTGTGTTTTTTTTCATTTACACAGTACCCTCCTGCTGCTGGTTGCGTGCATCCTCACCAGGAGTGCTTGCACCAACTTAAGTGGGGCAGTGTAGGGGCTGACAGCTTGAGCTGTAATCCCTGCGTGGAGCTCATAGCTATGAGCATTGCTGCCAGGTGCTGACAGCCTGGGCTGTGGGCTCCATGTGGAGCTTCTTTGACAGGTGATGTAAGTAACGCAGTGTCTGCGCAGAGTCTACCCTAACCACATCTACCTAAGCGCTATGCCCCTCTTGGAGGTGGAGTTATTAGGTCGGTATAGTGGGGGACTTACATCGGTGAAAGGGTAGTGTAGACGCTAAAATTAGGTCAACGTAAGCTGCCTTACATCAACCTAACTGTAGTGTAGACCTGGCCTAAATAAACAAAACAATCCTTTAAAACCACTTTAGTCTGTCTTGTCTTGTGTTTCTCCTCTGTGTCAGCCCCTAACTCACTTTCACTGCATAGATTCTTTTGTTACATCTTACTTGGTACACTATAAGTCTTCCTGAGAAGTCTTTCCTTTCAACATTCTCTCTGGATAGTGCAAGCGAAAGGCAAAGCTATTCTTCAGTCCACCTACTTCACTCTCATTAGGTGAGTAATCTCTGAATGTAAGAGCACCCAGTATGCAGACACAAATAATTTCAGACTGGCTGAAAGAGCAGGTATTTTTTATTTCTATTGTATTACAGCACAGGAGGCCTAATTAGTTTTGAGGCCCTATTGTGCTACGTACTGCACATACACATAAGGCAAAATTGAGCGCACACGCTTTCTCGCCTCACTAGCTATTCCAGGCATGAATGGGACTCCTTACATACATTTATCCTTTTTATGCCTTTTTTTTTTTAATGACAAGACAACAGAATATTCTTGTTTATTTACCTAGTTACTTGTTGTTCCTGTCACCCTGCCCATGGTCCAGTTATCACTTATCTCCCCTAATATCCTTGACCTTCACACCCAAAACTGAAAGTCATACCAACATAGCACCTATTATGGACACACACCTTGGTCCATATATTGCCTTTGACCTGTGTAGCTTATTTCCATTTCTATATGGGAATAGTTAGGCTGATATAAACCACCTTTTATACCACTATTGTATCCACACTGGTGAAGTTGTGTCACATTAAGTGTTCCTGTGTAGTTATAATTAATGTGGTACAACTTCTCTGTGTGGAGAAGCCCAAAATTATTTTGCTACCTCCTGCTGCTTGAAGGGGAGACCTGAGACTTTTTAATATATAGCACGCTGCATTTACCTTTCTCACTGCATTTATTTCATTCTGGTCCACTTTATTTCCTGACCCACGTTTTTCTCTGTCTGACCTGGACATTTTAGTAAACTGAGTCCTTGGTCCTTCCATGAAAGGTCACTTTCTCTTATGTGCATGCATGGAGGGGGTGTTACCTTTTAAGTACCATTTCCTTTGTAAGATGAATGCAGAGAAGAGGTTTTAGAAAAGGTTAGGTCTTGTTGGCTTTGTGCTTGAAATCCTGAATAATAATCACTCCCACTTAGTTTAAGACTAGTTCTGTTGTATCCAGGTAAGTACACTGTCTCGGAGATTTCATTTTCAATATCCTCCTGGTTGAACATTCAAATCAGTTACAAGAATGGGTGCCACATAAGAGATTTCATCCAATAGGTGACATTGTTCGTACACCTTATCAGCACAAGTTTTCCTTTGTGCTCTACATCTAATCCTTCGAAAACCAGCACATTTTTCCTTCGCTGTAACATTTTTTCATCTGTGTACTACCTCTTAGAAGTTGCCTTCTTTAATGAAATATATTAAGTAAATAACAGGAGGGAACAAATTTGATCAAATAATTAGAATATCAATGCAATGTTAAGATGGGCATTAGGATGAAAGTAACTTAATAGTAGATGGGAATTCATGTGAGTTAATGGATACTTACCAAAGTCTAAACCTTCCCTTCTTTGGTAATCTGTCTCGTTGCTGAGACTGCATAGAAGGAACGTAAGAAAACTTGTAGCTATTTATCATGAGATAATGATTTATCAAAACTAAATTGGAAATCAATTTTAAGGTTTTTTTTTTTTTTTTTTTTTAAAGTGTACCACTTTACTAGAACTGCATTTCTGTTATTTGTAAGAATGGAAGTTGCAAAACCTGGGTTTTAAACAGTTGAGTAGATGTTGCAATGTAAATACAGTGACCTCAGATTGTCATCTCTCAAAGCTCAGTAACATTAAAGGGATGTTGCACTGTCTTTCTTCAAACTTGCTAAGAGGAATTTTTTTTATGTCACTTATCTAAATGTTTAAAAACATGGAGGAAAAGACATATTTCAGTTGACAACTGTACAAGAGTGCTTTCCATGTAATACTTTAAAGTAAGCAGTATGCAAGTTCCAACCCAACACTTACATTATCAAGAAAAGTAACAGAACTATAGAAATGAACAAATGCCATCCAGCAATTTTTGTCAGTACAGTAGTCAAATGCAAGTTAATTTGTTTTAATACTAGATTTATCTACAACATTTTTTTTCAAGAATGTAATTTTCAATCCAAAGCATCAGAACCCTTTTAAGATCAGTTAAATTGGAATTCAGAAGGGCTGTTTTTGGTTTAACTATAATGTTGGTAACCAGACCTCACTTGTTAGTGTTTTGGCGTTGCCATCACCATCTGTCTTGCCTTCCTCATGGTGCTCTTCCTTTTCACACTACTTATTAAAAATAATTATTGCTCTTTCCCATTCAGCAATATGCAGTTAAAGCTTTCAGTGCTCAGAATCGATTGTCTTGTCATGGTGTCACCTTTGAATTGGGCACATACAAGCACAATAAACAAAATTATTTGCAACATAGCCAGAGACTTTCTTCACATACTCACAGTTAACGTAACAGAAAGATGCAAAATCAAGTGTGTCTTCCCCAGTTTGCATTAAGGGTATCTTTTCTGCTTTCAACACACTTTAATCAATAGGAGCAAATGACACATGTAGTTCCTTTTTTGTCTCATATAATATGGTTGGAACTTTGCTAAAAGTTAGGTGGCTAAGTGTTTACCACAGAAAACAAATGCTTCATTTTTTTCCCTACTGTGGTCCCCAGAGTTTTGTGTAATAAAGGCTGTCTTCTACGATGCCCTGGTCCCTCTCGAAGTCTGCCATTTTTGGACTTAACACATAAGGAAAGTAAATGCAGTTAAGTAAGTGTTGCAGATTGGCTACTTAGACTGTAAGCTCTTTGGGGGCAGGACTGACTTTTGAGAGTGCAAGGATTCCTCAGGTGAATTCCCAACTCCAAGGAAAGTGGTGTTTTATTAGACCTTTAATCAGCTATTTACAGTTTCTTACTAAATCTAAATAAGGCCAACAGTTGTTTGTTTCATCTTGAACTCTTAAAATGAAAGTGCTCATCCGGGACAAGTGTGTTATTTCTTTCATACAGTTTGCCTGTGATTAACTTGTGAACGTGAGTGTGGGTTTCCTGTATAGAATTGAAAAAAATTAATATTATGCTGAAGTAACTTCACTTTGTGTCTTAAAAATCTTGACTTGTGGTTTTGGAGGGAGGGACCATATTGGAAATCTATGGTATTTTGTCCAATATGTCACATGTGACTTTTTAGAGGTAAAGCTGTGGCTCTTTTTTTCTTTATACCAGCTCACTTTCATAAACTCAGTGTCGTTACCAGGTGGAATTTCAACATTGCAGCTATTTGAGTGTTGTCAGTAGACATCTTCTGAATATCTTGAAATCATGTACTGATTTTTTCAGGCAACTAAGTCTCTAGCAGAACTATGTCATGTGGAGACAAAATTCACGGAGAAAATACTTGGTTTCGTTTTGGTTTTTTTCTGTGATGGTCAATGCCATAATATCTGAGCAATTTATCATCAGAGCAGTCCTGTGAGGTATGGAAGTCTTATCCTTAATTTACAGATTGTGAGTGGAAGTAGTGAGTGCCGTGTCCAAGAACACAGAGGAAATCTGTCAAAGCTGGGAGTAGTACCCAGCCTGAATCTCGATTCAGTGCTTTAACCACAAGATCTCCTACCTTGCCTTTCTTTCATGTTTAAATGAATTGTTTAATGATTTTGTTTTTAGAAATTAAACTGCGTAAATGAGCATACTGTTTTTAGTGCTAATGTAACAATTTCCCCCCCACCCCACTCTCTCCCTTCTTTAGCGATGTGTGGTGCTGCGTTTTCTGAAGTTTTCCCCAAACCGCAATAAGGTAAGAGACAACACGTTCTTCTGACTTGTTACTGTTCACCCATTCTGTTAAGAAACTCTCCACTTCTATCCCATATTAATGCCCACTTTTATAACGGAGTCTGCTCTGGGGCCTATGCAATGAAGCTTTGGAGCCCACTGGGAAAAGCATTGTGCTGATTTGTTAATCTGGTGCTGCTCTTGGAAGTACAGGTTCAGTAGTAGACGCTCTGACAGGGAACTGTTAAGGGTTTTTTCAGTATAAGATACTTTAAAAAGCCCTAAGGAAGTGGGGTGGCGCTGTCAGTCAATTATAAATAGCTTCTACCCTGGCCTAGAGTTGAACAATTTAGTGGTAACCCACTCCATTAGCTATAAGACAAAATATTAATCTGACATGCCTTACAGTATCTGCAAGAGCTCATTCTTTTAGGGCTTGTCTACAGGAACACTTAATTACCTGGCACTGTCCTGCCGTGTACTGTATACATGTACACACTAATGCTTTTTAGTGGGCTTTGATCTACCATGCTTTGAAACTGCTCAGTATGGGATTTTTAGTGTGGCTGCAAGGTTCACACAGATACTTACTGTGCAGTGGGCTAGTGTGGGGTACATTTACTTCCTGGCTAGTCATGAGCTAAGAGCTCTTGTAAACAAGAACTAAGTCTGCTCCGACTTAAGGAAACTAATGACAAGATGGATTATAAGCTTTTCAAGGCAAGGACTGAGTCCTTCTATGTGTTTATATACAGCCTCTTTCACAGTGGACTACCAAACATGACTAGGGCCCCGGATGCTACCACAGCATAAAATAATTGTAATTGCCTTTTTTGACCACCAGTTCTGATCCTATTCCTTACTTCAGAATTCTTCGCTCATTAATGCTTCTTGGAGAGTCATTGGAGGCTATTGCTCAAAATGTCTCAGATACTTTATTCTCAAGGTCAGAAGTATTACACTAGATATTATGTTATGCCTTGGGTTTTTTCCCCTATCATCACTAAAGACCTGCTGACATCTTATGAAAAAATTGTCAAAAAACTTCCTTTGTAGACAGTGCTGTTCATATGTCTGTTTTCTTCACCTTCCTTTTAATGCATAAAATCAGAATCTTTATTATTTAAATCAGCCATTCTTCCTTTTCACTTCTCACTTGAAATCATAACTACCTTGAGTTTTATATATCACACTAAGCCCTACTTGCATTACCAGTACAATAATTTTGTTATTCATCTGGCCTAGTTCCAGCAAATGCAGTTGAGCTCTGTCTACACAGCAACAAATGAGTTGAGCTAAAGAATAAGCTTTAGGAATAGATAAACATGTAAGTAACAAAGAACTTTTTTTAAATGAATTGATTTTAAAAAACAAACCAGATCCTAAATGTACACTTTATCTACTGCAGTCAGTCAGTCTCTTAGTCACAATTCTGGGATAACTGTTCCTTCTTGGCCTCCTTCAGGGCACCCTTATTCAGGTCTCAGGCCTCTAGCTCTCACCTCTTCAAGGCAGGAACTCATGCCCCTCTCCCTCCAGACTGAGGCTTTAGGCTGCAATTTTCTTGCAATTCATTGTGCTTATCACAGCAGGTGTGACTTTAGTCTAGTGCCTGCAGTTCTGCACGCTCTCAGGGGCTATGGCTGTGTCTACCTGTAGTCAGTCAGCCTTCACAAAACAAAATATATTTATTTAGTACAAAAGCATTACAGAGAAAACGTAAAATAATAAATGGTGTACACATGCTGTGACACGTAGCAGTTTCCTGCAATATCCTTGGGGGAGAAAACCTTACTGAATTAAGTTTAAGTATTTTCAAAGTCCATTGTACTAAATGTAAAGGTTATGCATTATTGTGGGATGGGATTATATGTAATCTCTCTACAGGGGAGATGGGATGTGAATCCCGGGAAGTGTTATGAATTCAGAGGACTGTATTGAACAATGTACCAGACAAGAATGGACTTCTGAGACAGTGTCAAGTGGTTTGTTCTGGGAATCTCTAGGGGCAAATTCCCCACCTCTGGTTATGCAAAAACCCAGCCCTTTAAAGGAATGCCCTGAGGAGAGAACCATTGTCTGGTGGTTACTTGGTCTTAGGGTCTCAAGATCAAAGGCCCAAGCTGTATAATGGAAAGACTAACCCATTGGTTGGGGTGTTACGAACTTGTAACAACAGAAAACCCATTTGGGGATTTGTAGGATTGATGCCTACCAGAGCCCTTGTTGGAGTTGGGGAGAGATCTCCAGGAAGCTTGGTAGTATGTGTGTAGGTTCTTTATCGTTTTTAAATGTTTTCTCAGTACTGGCTTAAGAATAAATGTCCTTGCTTATAAAGCGCTGTGTGCTAACTTGTTACTGTTGGCAGTTACAGCTGTTCATGGCTTTTGGAGAGAAAGCAAAGCACAGCTGCTTGGCCTGTTTAGGCAGTGTAGCTTGAGGAGAATATCATAATGCAGGCAGGGAACTGTGCATCCTGGGAAAATCCCTGGTCAGGAGTGGGACAGATGCAGATCTCTGCCCAAGAGAGGTGAGGCCTGAGGAACCTAAAGTGGGTGCCTTAGGTGGACTGTAGAGCGGGTATACATGTGTGGTTGCCCTGAACTGTGACACGCATGCTAAGCGTACCAGGTATTACCCATTGTCTGAATGGGATACTGGTATGTCTCTGTTCCTTGTTCCAGAGTTAGTCACCCTAAGTCAGCTCAGGCTGACCCTTTATACAGTTCCTAGTTATTTGTTTACTGGTCCTGCTGAACCCAGTTAAAAACAGTATATGCAGTTTCCCCAAAGGGGTAGTATGTCGATAGAATTGTTCACCTGTCTAGGGATTTGCGTTAGTTACCTCCAAGTGATTCCGGATTCCACAGGGGAAACACCTAGCGAGCCAGGAACAAAAACATGCCTTGATACAAAAATCTGATTATCTTATGTACCCATAGCGACTGGCACATCTCAATATAATAGTCTTGAAAGTTTCCATGCTTCTGAGGTCTCTCATCTGTCATATCTCCCCTGCTGGAAGATAGAGAAGTCAACCCCATGAATCCTTGACAAGTAACAATACAAGGTGAGAGGGGAAACTGAGTCATGCATATTCTTTCATAAAAATACATCAGAAGTTTACCAGTTTTCCACATTCATTAACTAGATTGCTTCCTATGTATCAGAGGCCCTACTTAAGATGCACCATGCTAATGATATAACAAATAGTAGGCAACAACTGACACTGATATAGGTCACTATTATGTGTCTAGTAGCTCCATGACCTCTGATATTTGGCTAGCTCTGAAAACAATATACTCTTATGTTAAAAGCAACGGAGCAAAATTATCTGCTACAGTGATTGGCACCTGGCCTGCTTAGTACTTGAAACTCCAAAAGCTATTTTATTCTATAGAATGTAATGAAAAGTTGTGCAAAAATTTGACTCTCAGAATTTTCTAATAACTGAAGTGAGCATGAAGCTGTGCATCATGTTTACTTGTGGCCCCAGTGAATAAATGTTCTGTTTCGAATTACGGGACAGAGCTGTCTTTGTCCCCATGGGCCTTATAAAGGAGCCGACATCGTTTGTTGTGGGATCAATTTTGTACATTACTGTCTCGTATCTAAGCCATCAAAAGTTAAACTGATTTTCCTGCTCTGTTTTTCATACAAGTACCCTTCACTAAATTCCACTTGGTTATCAATATGTTTGCAGTTGTTTCATCTGATTTTAGATACAGAATAGTTTAAAAGGTAAAATTTATTTCACTTCCCTGATTCAAAGCGGCTAGTTTGTTCCTTTCCCACTCCTTGGAGAAGTATAATTGGATAGTTTAGGTGACCTTGATATACTTTTCAGCCATTACGTTGTGGTAATATGCTGTCAACATTATACAGAGAAAAACGTCAGGTCTTGCAGTCTCAACGGAGCTACCTAGTGACAGTCCTCTTCTTTTTGGTTTACCATGGTGTTTAAGACAAGTACTTCTAGAATGGCATCTCAACCTCTTGGGGGTGGGGATGGGGGGATGAGACTGTGACAGATCCAGACATTTGTACTGGTGCACCAACATAGAATGAAGTGAAGTGTGCCATCTCTAAACCGAAAAATGGACGTGCAGCCATTGCTGATGGCATCCCCTCAGAGCTGCTAAAATGTGTTATTGATCCTGTAGCAGAATCACTTCTGGCCATCTTTCGTCTGGTGTGGAGAACTGAATCCCTGCCTACCACCTGGAAGGACGGCGTTGTCATATCCACTCTATAAAGGCAAGGGACTGTGCAGCGAATGTAAGAGCTACAGGCCGATCACCTTGCTTTCCGTTCCAGGGAAGGTGTTTGCACCTGTTTTGCTGGCATGCCTGGAGCCTTCACGACATCAGAAATGTCATCCCCAACAGTCAGGCTCTATGAGGAACAGGTCCACATTAGATGCCATTCTGGTCCTTCGCTTGCTGTCGGAGATGCATCGTGAGTTCAGGAAGCCCCTGCATGTAGCATATGTTGATCTTAAGGCTGCATTTGATTCAGTAGACCATGTTGTGTTATGGAAGGCCTTAAAGGACGTAGGTGTCCCTACCACTCTGCTGGACTTGATTAGAGAGCTGCATAATGGAACCACTGCCCATGTACGTTGGGGGAACCGGATGTCAGCGCCTTTTAAATCAGTATCTGGTTTTAGGCAGGGTTGCGTTTTGGCTCCTGCACTCTTTTTTGTCAGGCAGTGGATTTTATAATGCAGCATTCTGTCAGGTCCATAGGCCTTGAGATCGGTGATCTCTCACTCACAGACCTTGACTACACTGATGACGTTCTTTTAGTACAGAGCCCTGACAGGTTTCATGAGGCACTCGAGCATATGGAGGGGGAGTCAACTAAGAATGGTCTCAATGTTTCATGGTCAAAGACAAAACTGCAAAATCTAGGACCAGGTCCGCCTGTGACTCCAATCACTTTGAACAACGAAACCATCAAATCAGTTTCCAGCTTTTGCCATTAGGGTTCTATACTTAACAGCTTCTCTAATTCTCACATGGAGGTTCTCCATCAAATTGGCATTGGACTGTTTCCAGTGGATATGGAATCAACGTCGTCTTAGTATGATAACCAAGTTCAGGATTTATTCGACCTGTACCCTTCCCATACTGTTGTACGGGTGCGAAACATGGACGCTACACCATGCATACTGGACAAAGCTGAAGGCTTTCCACACAAAATGTCAACGTCATATATTGGGCATAAAGTGGAATGACTTCATCTGTAATGCAGATGTTTATGGTCATTCGGATTTACAGACTACTGGGGCCATTGTCCGCAGGCGGCACCTTATGCTTTTTGGATATGTCGCAAGGATGCCACAAGACGTTCCAGCAAACGCCATTCTCCAGGTGGCTTCTAACATTCGGGATAAAATTCCACCAACCTAGGGGTGGAGGTGGCCCAGCGGCAGACCCCACTATTACATGGGTTCATTAAGTCTGTTCCGATGTTGGATTTTCAGGCCGTCAAGCTTTCGCAGTTGAACAGGAACGGACCAAATGGCAAACAATTGCTACAGCCGACTGTTTGGCTAAGCGTAGAAGAAGAAAAAGAATGCTGTCCCAGTTTATCACACAATACTCAGTTCGCTGCTTTGTTTCTAAGCCATAAGGGGGTAATTTGCATAATACAAATAGTCCTGAAGCTGACGGTAATATGCAGATATTAAAACAAACCAACAAAAAACCCTTATTGGATTATGTGCAGACTGGCCAGGTAGCCAAGAAGAAGCTCATGTTTTTAATCTTTATATTGAGTGACCCTCCTGTTGGAGGCATTCAGCACTCAATCTTACAAATATTACACTTAAAGAAAAAAAAAAAAAGATCTCCTCTTAAAATTGCTGCTGATGTCCTAATAATTACTTGTATGGAAAACTAACTTTGTCTTTCATTTTCTACCCTTTTTCCATTGTTTGTTTTTGGTTAGTCAGACAATACTCTTGTCAGCAGCTTCCTTTCATTGGTCCTTTTATAGTCAAACCTGCAGTGTTGGCAGAAAGTTTATTGCTGCTTTAAAATTCACATGGAGACCATACGCTGCTCTTACCTCACCCCTTCTCCTCTGCACATCCCGAACAGTGGGTTTTTTACCCACGAAAGCTTATGCCCAAATAAATCTGTTAGTCTTTAAGGTGTCACAGGAGGGATAGTGTGCATCATCTGTGCAAACACTGCTGTAGCATGTTATGGAATTGAGTTCTGAAGTGGAGCTGATTTGCGCTGGTTTCAGCATTCCATATTTTGGCTGACAGGCACTGTGATTGTCAGACTGTGGTTTGAAAATCCTTTTTGTATTTTAAATAGGATATTATATAATTTTAATGTTATGACATCCTATTCATATTTAGAAATGACTAGTTTTTCTTGGAACAGAACCGAAGACTTAATATTTGACCCTGGAGGAGTTGTTTATCAACTTGAAGACCAAAGCTGTGTACCCAGCTGAGAAACCATGACTTTAGAAGCCCAGTAATTTGACAGCCATGGAAGTTGAGAGACAGAAAAGGCCTTCTAGTTCATTTGTCTGCAATGGAGGATTGCTTTGTAGGTATAATCTGTCATAAACCTCTAAGCACAGAAATGTGGCCTCACCTAATGCAAAAGAATTTAAAAAGAGAGTGCTGGAACAAAGGGTCTTCTTACACAGGTGGGGAGGAATATGGCTGCCTTTAGGCAGCCTGTTTTCAGTCCTGCCAGCATGGTATCCTGCTGAGATTTGTTGCCTGCTAACCAACTTTTTTTTTTTGGGGGGGGGGGGGGAAGGAGAGCGGGTTCATGAGTCAAGAAACAAGAAATCAATTATAATCTATTGAGAGGTCATTGTTTAGTACTGAATATTCAATATTGGCTTCTGGTTTAGGTACATTTCAAGCAAAACAGAGAATATTCCTTTCCTTAACCTTTCCCAAGGCTCACTTGAGCCTCCACAAAAGATCCTAAGGGAGAGCCAGCCTCACAGTTGGAAAAAAACAAAACACTAGGGGTAATGCTACTTGAGTTAATTAAATAAGACAAATTTTAATTTTTCTAGAATGACAAAAATGCCATCTAAACACTTGCTTCTTTCTCTTCCTACTTGTTTATATAATAGTTTATTATATAATCTTTTTTTCATATTGGTAATCCCTATTGGTTAATGGAAATCATACTATGCTAATACAGATAAGTAAGCTCAGGCTACGTCTACACTACAGAGCTTTGTCAACGAAAATTATGCCACTTTAATTAAACCTCTGTCTATGCTCCTTGTGTCGGCAGAGCACATCCACACTAGCAGCTCTAGAATTGACACAGAGCAGTGCACTGTGGGTAGCCACCCCATTGTACAACTGGCCACAAAGTGTTTTGGGAAGGGTTTGTAATGCCTCATGGGGCAGGTAGTGTCACATGATGCAGGTTTCTCAATCCTATCGTTCCATGGGCATCCTACTAGATCGCCAGCTGCTTTTCAACGGAAGTGTTTGGGGAGGTGGGAGGGAAAGTGTGTGACGGGCAGTGTGTGTGTGGGAGACACAGTGTGTGTTGGAGAGTATATCGGCATGCTGTGTCTAAGTTCAGACAGCAGCCTGAGCAGTCAATCCCGAGGCAGGGGAAGAGGTACCCTCCCTCCCCCAAGTTCCCTGTAAGCTGTGCAACAGCCTATTTAGCACTGCACAGGCACACAGGGAACCCACCCGGGTGGGGACCTGCCACAGCCGGGGGAGGGGCGCCCCTGCCCCCAACTCAGCCTGTGGCCTGTACCTGCTTCAGCCAGATCAGGCCTGGCTCCAGAGGGACACCTGTCCTACTGGGGCCAGAGGAGGGGTGCCTATCCTGCAGCCCCAGAACTCCCGCAGCAGGGAGAAGCACCTTTCCCCGCCAGCCCAGGTGCTGCTACTGGGGGAGAGTGCTGGGGGGAGTCCTCTCTCCCGACTGTAGCCCCAGAGCACCCTGCACCCCAAATCCCTCATCCCCAGAGCCCTCAGCCCTGAGTCCCTCATCCCTGGCCCCACCCTAGAGCCCACATCCAGAGCCTTCACACCTCTGCACCCCAACCCTCTGCCCCAGCCCGAGCCCCTCATCCCTGGCCGAACTCCTCAGCCCTACCCCCACCACATGAATTTTGTTATGTGCACCAATATGAAAGTGATATAATAGAATCATAGAATATCAGGGTTGGAAGGGACCTCAGGAGGTTATCTAGTCCAACCCCCTGCTCAAAGCAGGACCAATCCCCAACTAAATCATCCCAGCCAGGGCTTTGTCAAGCCTGACCTTAAAAACTTCTAAGGAAGGAGATTCTACCACCTCCCTAGGTAACGCATTCCAGTGTTTCACCACCCTCCTAGTGAAGAAGTTTTTCCTAATATCCAACCTAAACCTCCCCCACTGCAACTTGAGACCATTACTCCTTGTCCTGTCCTCTTCTACCACTGAGAATAGTCTAGAACCATCCTCTCTGGAACCACCTCTCAGGTAGTTGAAAGCAGCTATCAGATCCCCTCTCATTCTTCTCTTCCGCAGACTAAACAATCCCAGTTCCCTCAGCCTCTCCTTATAACTCATGTGTTCCAGACCCCTAATCATTTTTGTTGCCCTTTGCTGGACTCTCTCCAATTTATCCACATCCTTCTTGTAGTGTGGGGCCCAAAACTGGACACAGTACTCCAGATGAGGCCTCACCAATGTCGAATAGAGGGGAACGATCACGTCTCTCGATCTGCTCGCTATGCCCCTACTTATACATCCCAAAATGCCATTGGCCTTCTTGGGAACAAGGGCACACTGCTGACTCATATCCAGCTTCTCGTCCACTGTCACCCCTAGGTCCTTTTCCGCAGAACTGCTGCCTAGCCATTCGGTCCCTAGTCTGTAGCTGTGCATTGGGTTCTTCCGTCCTAAGTGCAGGACCCTGCACTTATCCTTATTGAACCTCATCAGATTTCTTTTGGCCCAATCCTCCAATTTGTCTAGGTCCCTCTGTATCCTATCCCTGCCCTCCAGCGTATCAACCACTCCTCCCAGTTTAGTATCATCCGCAAATTTGCTGAGAGTGCAATCCACACCATTCTCCAGATCATTTATGAAGATATTGAACAAAACCGGCCCCAGGACCGACCCCTGGGGCACTCCCCTTGACACCGGCTGCCAACTAGACATGGAGCCATTGATCACTACCCGTTGAGCCCGACAATCTAGCCAACTGTCTACCCACCTTATAGTGCATTCATCTAGCCCGTACTTCTGTCACACATCACCTTCATATTGGTGCAGGTAACAAAATTCATTCCGCACATGCATGGGGAATAATTAGAGGGAACACTGTACTCCCCCTCTCCACATCAGCCCCCAACTCTGTTACAGCACAGCAGTCCCCCTCAGCTCTCTGCATCTGCAGCCCACTCTGCCTGCCACTGTGTTCCTAGTGCCTGGGAGAGCAGGATTCCACATTAATGGTTCTGTGATTCCCTTAGAGTTCTCCCACAGCCTCCGCAGATACCGGGAGCAGCATCCTCAGCAGCTCTGTGAGCTCTCCATGCTGAAGAATGTCATAGCTTTCTGGAGTTTTGAAAGGGGAGGGGTGCATGCCTACAGGGCAGCCAAGTTCAAAACAGTGAGCAGAGTGGTCGTAGTGGGGATTGTGGGACACTGGGGGAGGTCAGTAACGGCGACATAATGAACGGCAGTGTCTACACTGATGTTTTAACTTCGATGCGAAAAACTCTATGCGTCTTGTTGAGGTGGTTTTATTTTGCCACCAAAAGCAGCTTTGTAGTGTATGCACCCCTACTGTTTTGTTGGCAAAACGCAGTGTAGATGAGGCCCCGTATTTGTGTAGTCCATATACGTTAGTTATTCGTTAAGAAGTTTCATTGTGGAAAAACTAATCTGACTAGGTAAACAGTATTAAATCGTACAGTTTGTGTCATCTGTAGAACTGTACATGGGTAAAGGCCTTTTAGTTTTTGCTTCAGAAGTGCTGAAAGCTCTCCCAAAGCTAGGATTCTCAGACCGTTTTGAGATATAAAATTAAACATATTATAGATGACCTGTTAATTCACACTTCAGGTTGCATAAAGAAATGCACCAGCTACAGTATCTGATTAATCAGTTGAATAATTCACCCCACTTATTGGCCTGAGAACTAAGTTTACCAGACCTAATTGAAAAATACCTATATCACTACAGCCCTAACAGTCATGCACCCTTCAGTTTAAAAAAAAAAAAAAAATACACAACTGTGCACTGTTTATATAATCTGTTTATGTAACATGTTTTTAGTCTGTTTCAGATTTAATACATTTCTGTATCTGTTTTCTTCTCTCTCTGATGGTATAGTCCCTTTTATTCTTTTCTCTTACTTTCCTTACTATGTGTTCTCTACCTTCTATTTGCTGTTGTCCCTCAGATTTTTCACTCTTCTCTCTTCCACATCAGTGTAAAAATCCCCCTTTCTCCTCTGTTCTTAATCACAGCCACTCAGATACTTGCTCATCAATTTACTCCCACCCTCTTATACATAGGGTTTAAAACCCACAGAAGACTAAACTACAATAAGGGGGCACATTGTCTAGGGGCAACAACTAGGTAAAAGTCAGGTAAAATTAAAGGCTGCTCTCATTCTCAACCCCTCTGTCTGCGGGTAGGAAGGAATATAATCTCCCTGTTTAACCACCATAGATCCTCCTGGCTGCTGCAAGCGTGGCAGTGACAGTAGAGAGGGGTTTTGGCTAATCCACTATTTCACTGTCTCCTTTTTTCAATCCTTTCATTATCTGCCTTTACTGCTTTTGCTCAGAAATTTCCTGAACATAAGTAGAGGGAAACTGATCTGATTCTTGAAAGTTTTACTGCTACCCATAAGATTTCAGATAGCAGCAGTGAAATGGATCATAGTACTATTTATGTCAATATGCAGTTTTTACCAAAGCTGTGAGCAACAGCACAGGCACTTGTGCAGCTTGTCTGCAGACTCAACAAGGCATTGCTGTGTGAATTTCCTCTTGCTTCGTGTTCGGAAAATTATATTTGCAACTGTAAGGGCTAGAAACTTACTTTAATTTCAGTGACAGCTTTAGGATCTCCAGAAGTTGATGGCACTTGCCCCCAATTATTTGGAAATTTTCTAAGACAAGTGAATATTTCAGGTGCTGTATATTATTATTATTATTATTGCATGCATTCACTTATGACCATGTACTATTCTTTCTTTTTCAGGCACCAGAGGAAATCTTACGCCACCTGCAAAACATAGTAGACTTCGGAAAACACGTCATGAAACAGTTTTTTGGGGAGAAATATGTTCATTATGGGGTAATCATTTTATCCTTTAACTTGTATAGTTTAAGTGCTTATCCATTAGAAACATTCTATAGGTGATTTTGCTTGATGCAAAGTATGCAGACCTTTTTGTGCGTGTTGTCCATATGAGATGCACAGCTTTGACCAGAGCTCGTGGTCTGCACTGTCTCCATATTCTTCATTGTGATCAGATCATTAGATTTTGCCCAATGGACTGAGCCATTGAAGATTATCAGTTTGGAAGTGTTGGAGGTAGTGGTTGGTGGGGGTGGGAGTGAAAGCTTCCATGCCTCTAAATTTGGAAGACTCCACCATCTGTGGCGGCTGTGTACTGTTTTGCCACAGATTTGGTGGCGGGGAGAGAAGAGATCTGGTTTATAGCTGTTGTCCTGGATTACAGGGCAATGAGGGGGCTCTTGTTTCCTGGTGGGCCAGGTCAAGGTGGCTTCTTGAGACCTCAGACATGAGTAAGACACACAGGAGAGATTTGTGAAGAAAATCAAACCTCTCATGCTGGAATGTTGGTTTTTATGGCATAGAAGTTACATCCATGAGTTTTTATGGTACCAGACTCAATCTGGTGCTACCTGCTTTCATTGATTTTTTTTTTTTTTTTTAATACTGTGTCATGAATTACTGGGACTGTGGCACATCCAACTCACTGAAATGAGTCAGGGTTCCTGTGGAAAAAATATCATACGATCATATGTGAAAAATGTGGGAGACAGCTGTATCTTGAACGAATAGTGTGTATGTCTTTTTCTATATGATTACTATCATGCTCTCTGCTACACTGGGAGCAAAGAGTTAACTCAGTCCTGGGAGGTTTTACGCATTACTAGGAAACCAACCTGTGACTTGAATTCTGTTGTTGGTGCTCATAAAATGGCTTTTTTGTGAAGTGGGGGGCACTGTCTTTGGGTCAAACTGAGAGGCAGGGGTGCAGTCTGCCTCACTGGCAGTCCAAATTCCTGAGGCATGAGGGGCCGACCTAAAATTGCAAGAAAAATGTAGGTTTTAGTAAGATAACATCTATAGGCATTTTGATTTAATCGTTTCCCTCTTTGTTTCTATGGTTAAATAAACAATAGTTTGTTTTGAGCAGACTGGTTACTGCATTTTCATATTGATCACAAATGCTGAGGGGAAGTCTACCACAGTGGCCACGACCCAACTGGGCCCGCTGAAGACATGGCTGGTGAGGAGGGGTGCTGTGAGCTTGCAACATAGTCTAAAAGTGGGGAGAATTAGAGGGATTGCACTGTAAGAGAAGAACAGGCCCATCCCGTGGAAAGGGTGCCCATAGGGTGACTGAGTGAGGGATTGGTGACCATGCACCCTGTGTTCACACCCAAAACACTATTGTAATAATCTTGTATAAAATATGCTGTGTGATGTATCGTTTGAAAACTAGTAACTCACTGGTCAATAATATCATGGTGAAATTCATGTAGCAACATTACATGTAAAGTTATGAACATAAGCTGAAGTTATGACCTGAAATGTGTTTATCAGACAAGTCTGGGGAAGAGGCAAACCAGTTTCTCGAAGACAAAGGACAAGGCAACGCCTCTAGCCAGGTGTCATGAAAGTTGATTGGCAATCACTTTCAAATGGCCATTCTTTGGCAGCAAAGGAGGGAAGGAACAGATAGCTTTGCATTTTAACAAACAGCAGCATGGAACCTCAAGAGCCCATGTCTCCATCCTCACTGCTGGAAGGAACTATATCTAGGGGTAACTCTCAGGAAAATGCATTTCAGAGTGTAACTGGACTATAAATGAGAGGGGTAAAAACACCCCAGGTATGTTATCTTTCACTCTCACTTTTTCACTTGAGAAGGCAAAGGAAATAGCCCTTTGGGGGCTGATCCTGACTTAAAAAATTTGGTCAGCAGTGTTGCTGGGAACCTGTGGTAAGAATTTTTACCTTGAACCAAGCCTAGTTTGTTTCATTACTAGTTTTATCTTCCTTTCTCTAGTAACCATTTCTGACTTCAATGATTTATACTTGTACTCACTTAAAATCTACCTTTGTAGTTAAATAAACTTGTTTTATTCTTTAATCAAAACTAATCCAGTATTGTTTAAACTGAACTGTTTTAGTTGAAGTAGCAAACTGTTGTACATTGACCCCTTACAGTGGCTACGGACTTCTAATAACTGAACTGCCCTGGAGAGGGCTGGACAGTGCAGAACACACGCTTTTGGGGAAAATCCTGGACTAGCAGCATGTTGGGGGTCGCCCTGAAAGTAGTAACCAAGGTTGGTGGAAGCTAATGTGAGTGGAGTATGGCTGGCAGACGGCAGCTATACACAGACACTCAGGGTGTTACCTGCAGGCTGGAATGCTGTTTGAGAGTGGCACAGGTGGGAGCTACAGCAGCAAAGCATTGTGCGGCACCCAGGGTTGCAGGGCAGGGGGTGACACAACCCCTCACTAGTCTGGATTGCATCCCAGAATGTCATAGGGTCAAAGGTACAGCTTGCCCTGAACTATAACATCATGTAATTAAAGACTATCATAGTGCACATGTAAAAAGGAGACTAAGGCAACATTAATTCTGGCATTTCCTAACTTTGGAGTGTTTGACGTTGCAACCTAAATCCCATTATTTTAATGTAGCTTTGTTGTATTTAATGTCATACAGATTACAGGTCACAAACATTTTAATAGTTGCATCTTAACTACCTTATTGGGACCGCTTTTTTTTTTTTGTTCTGCATATAAAGTCTTAGTGATCATGAGCTTGAAAATGCAAAGCTTAGAAGGACCAATTTAAAATGTCTAAACATATTAAATAGCCTTTCTAGACGCAAAATGACACAATTTTAATGTCTCTCATGACCTTCTGGAGCTAGAAGTGGAGGCTGTATGTCCCATTCTGAAGGGAGAAAGCTCCCATTTCTATCCTGCTAGGGTTATGAGTTCTGTTGTTGGTGCATAGGTAAATAATATCCTTTCTGGACCTTGACACAACTTTTGTTGTCAGGAAATTCTATATTTGAGGACAGGGGAAGGTAAAAACATTTTCTGTTAAGTTGATTTAAAAAATAAATAAATCTGAAATTGCTTAGAATAAGTTCCAGGGTAAGAGTAGTAGTAGTAGGGGGGAAAGTTTAGGTGAGGTAGGATAGTGTTGTGATTAAGATACTTGACTGAGATTCAGGAGATATGGGATAATTTGTCAGTTGGCTATAGATGAACTTAGTGTCCTTGAGCAATGCACTTAATCTTGCTGCACCTCAGTTCACCATCTGTAAAATGTGGATAATACTTCCTACCTTACTAGGCTATAATGAGGATAAATTTATTACCTTTTGCAAGGTGCTTAGATAGTACAGTGACTGGGACCATAAAAATACCAAGATGGAAAAGAATATGATAAAACGACTTAAGACCTGATTCTTCAGTTAAGTCACCTGGATATCATCTGTATGCCCTGGTCTACACTAGGACTTTAGGTCAAATTTAGCAGCGTTAAATGGATGTAAAGCTGCACCCATCCACACGATGAAGCCCTTTTAGTTCGACTTAAAGGGGTCTTAAAATCGATTTCCGTACTCCACCCCTGACAAGTGGATTAGCGCTTAAATCAGCCTTGCCGGGTCGAATTTGGGGTACTGTGGACACAATTCGACGGTATTGGCCTCCGGGAGCTATCCCAGAGTGCTCTATTGTGACTGCTCTGGACAGCACTCTCAACTCAGACAGGAAAAGAACTGCGAACTTTTGAATCTCATTTCCTGTTTGGCCAGCGTGGCAAGCTGCAGGTGACCATGCAGAGCTCATCAACAGAGGTGACTGTGATGGAATCCCAGAATCGCAGAAGAGCTCCAGCATGGACTGAACGGGAGGTACGGGATCTGATCACTGTATGGGGAGAGGAATCCGTGCTATCAGAACTCCGTTCCAATTTTCGAAATGCCAAAACCTTTGTCAAAATCTCCCAGGGCATGAAGGACAGAGGCCATAACAGGGATCCGAAGCAGTGCCGCGTGAAACTTAAGGAGCTGAGGCAAGCCTACCAGAAAACCAGAGAGGCAAACAGCCGCACCGGGTCAGAGCCCCAAACATGCCGCTTCTATGATGAGCTGCATACCATTTTAGGGGGTTCAGCCACCACTACCCCAGCCATGTTGTTTGACTCCTTCAATGGAGATGGAGGCAACACGGAAGCAGGTTTTGGGGACGAAGAAGATGATGATGATGATGAGGTTGTAGATAGCTCACAGCAAGCAAGCGGAGAAACCGGTTTTCCCGACAGCCAGGAACTGTTTCTCACCCTGGACCTGGAGCCAGTACCCCCCAAACCCACCCAAGGCTGCCTCCTGGACCCGGCAGGCGGAGAAGGGACCTCCGGTCAGTGTACCTTTAAAAATACTATACATGGTTTAAAAGCAAGCATGTGAAAGGATTAATTTGCAGCAGACAGTGCAGAAGGACTGCATGCCATCCACATCTCTTGCCTGCCGGCAGAAGATGATACAGTACGACTGCTAGCAATCCGTATCACCTGCCTGCTCACCATAAGACGGTTCAATAGGACTGACTGCAGGACTAAAGAGAATGACCTGGTCAAGTCACTCCAAATTTAGTCCCTGCGCCCATGTCTGCCCAGGCGCTCCTGGCCGATGTGGCCAGGAGCACCTCGGACATGACGATGACGGCTACCAGTCATATTGCACCGTCTGCTGCCAGAAGGCAATGGGTTGCTGCTACTGTGTAGCAATGCAGTACCACGTCTGCCAGCACCCAGGAGACATAGGGTGACGGTTACCTGAGCAGGCTCCATGCTTGCTGTGGCATGGCGTCTGCACAGGTAACTCAGGAAAAAAGGCACGAAACGATTGTCTGCCCTTGCTTTCACGGAGGGAGGGAGGGAGGGAACGGGGGCCTGACGATATGTACCCAGAACCACCCGCAACAATGTTTTAGCCCCATCAGGCATTGGGATCTCAACCCAGAATTCCAATGGGCAGCGGAGACTGCGGGAACTGTGGGATAGCTACCCACAGTGCAACACTCCGGAAGTCAACGCTTGCCTCGGTACTGTGGAAGCACTCCACCGAGTTAATGAACTTAATGCACTTAGAGCATTTTCTGTGGGGACACACACACTTGAATATATAAAACTGATTTCTAAAAAACCGACTTCTATAAATTCGACCTTATTCCGTAGTGTAGACATACCCTATGTAAGGAGGGCATGGGGAGGAGGGGAAAGGGGGGGAGAATGGCATTGTCAACTTTATCTATGTTTATATGGATATAAATTTAGAAAAAATTGACTTTAGACATCACTATTGTTCCACTGGCAGCTTTATGCCTTAGATAAATTTAGGAGGAACTAGAACTACGTGGTTTTTTGGCTCTGTCTTGTGAGTAAGCTGCTCAGTTTTGTAAAATAAAAGCTCAGTGGAGCTTGCAGTATAAATAGGGCACTAGATTTGCTTTTTATTCTGCAGTAAAATCTTGGGTTTAATTAAAAAAGGCAAATTTGGAATATATCTATTGAACAACAAAACAAAAAGTTCTAAAACATTTAACACAGCTAGGACACAACAGGGACTGAAAGCTGTTGGGTTCTCTCATACCACATATAGCTAAATCAACTCCACAATGGGGGCTGGCTTCTGAACACTGGTTACATGATTAATACTGTATTTTGGCTTTTATTTAACTCCGCCCACTCCTCAAGTCTACCTTTAATAGAGTGCAGTCTTTTTTGGTATGGAAGAAGAGACACACATGTAGTAAACCCTAAATCTAAATTGCCAAATTAGGGAAAATGTATTTGAAACTTTATGTGGAATTACAATTCAAGTGGACTTTGCAAATGGTTTTAACTCAACCATTTCACTAAAATAAGAGAATATTACATTGAGATAATGCACAACCTCGAAATTATAGCCACCGATAGAAGAGAATTAGAGTAGCGCACGAACCAGGAGTCTGGTGGCACCTTAAAGAGTAACAGATTTATTTAATTTTTAAGGTGCCAGCGGACTCCTCATTGTTTTTGTGGATGCAGGCTAACACGGCTACCCTTCTGATACTTACTAGCACAAGGTGAGAGATGTCCCTGTTGGTGCTCCACTTCAGGTCAAAGTGCATCCCAGCGCCTTCGTTCGGAGATTTCTACTGCAGTATCCCTACAGGCTGTGCACTCGCTGTGCCTGTCTCTTGAGCTGTTAGTGTTCTAATAGCGCGTGCACAATGTGGACTCCTCAGTTTCTTCTCTACTGTTCCTGGCTAGAGACGGAGTTCAGCCGTGCTCTTTGAGACTAGCAAGTTAGTTTGTTTCTCAGTTTAGTTAGTTTCAGTCATTAGAATTACTACTTGGATAAGTTACATTAGCTGTTACTTCTATTTCTTTTAAAAAACAAAACAAAAAAAAACCTCCGCAGTTTCCGACATGCCTGGTTCCTGAGGCTTCAAGAGATGCACCTCCTGTAAAGATGCCATCCCCATCTTGGACGGCCATTCACAGTGCGTACGCTGTTTGGGGGAGTCTCAAGTACTCCAAAAATGCGTCCACTGTAACTAATTGAAAGCGCGGGTCCACAAGGACAGGGAGCTTAGGCTTAAAATGCTGCTCCTGGAAAACTCCCTCAGACCTACCTCTGACCCTGGCCAGCAAACCTCTGTGACACCCTCCAGAGGCAAAGGAAAAGCCAAAAAATGGCCAGCTTCCTCTCCCCTCAAGAGTCGTTCCTTGGGGAAGAAGTTAAAACCAGCTCTCCAGTCTCCGCTGACTCCAGCTCTGTGGCTCAGCACCTTTCACGTGGCAGGCACCTCAGGCACCGACCGTGAGTCGGCTGCCCCACTACATGGTGCTGAGGCGCAGGGCTTCCAGTTGCCTGCCTCCTTCAGCTCTCCTACGGCCACCTTTGCTAGTATGGCGCCGACAGCACAAGCGGCGGGTGCGGCACGATCCTTTGATCTTGCGGCACTGCTTTTACACTGAGCCTCCTGAGGTCTTCTGCCTCCCTTGCAGTGCCTACCTCAGGGGCTTCTACTCTGGTGAGCCAGCTTCTGCCCCCAGGACAACCTTCGGTGCGCCAGCAGACTCTGCCTTCACCAGCTACACTAGCACCAACTCCTGGTCACTCAGCTCCACAGCAGCTTTTACAGCCAGAGGGTTTAAGGGTGTCCCGTGCTCCTGACTCTACTTTTCTCAGCACCAACCTGTCACCGAGACCTTTAGCACCCTACCTTCAGTACTCCCCTACCACTTCAAGCCCCTCTAGTGAAGTGTGGGAGGAAGAGGAAGAGGAATACAATGACCAGATGTTTTCCTCTCAATACTCTCCCCAGAGTCAGTTATCTACAACTGGGAGACATATTACAGCATGAGCTCCATATCCTCAAGGCTGTCCACACTGGTATGGCAATCCCTGGATGGGACCACCTATGCTCCGCCCGGAGCAATGGCCACCCTGGGGTCCATGGACCTACACCGCACAACACTCAGGTCTTCTGCAGGGTGGCCGGAGGAAAGCTGTCAGACCCTCCCCACTGCCTGCTTACACTGAAACCCAGATAAGACCTGAAGTGGCCACCACCCCTATAGAGAACACTGCCCCACACACCTCTTCTATAGCGATAACACCGCAAGATGCCATGGTACCCCCACCATCTCCCGCTACTGATGAACTTGCTCACTTTCAAGAGTTGTTTCACAGAGTAGCAGAAGAGGTCAAGATTACCCTAGAGGAGGTACCTGAAACACACCATGAGCTTACTGACATCCTGCAAGCTATGACCTCCACCCAAAATAGCCCTACCAATTAATGGGGCCATTATGGAACCTGCTAAAACTATTTGGCAGACCCCAGCTAAAATAACACCCATTAGCAAGAGATTGGACGGAAAATATTTTGTTCCATCTAAGGGTTCTGAGTTTCCATTTGCACACCTGTCACCTAATTCCCTAGTGGTCAACGCAGCCAATTAGAAAAACAAATACCAGCACTTCCGCTACACTCCATCAAACAAAGATAACAAGTGACTGGACTCCTTCGGCCACAGAGTGTGGTGTTCCTCCACTTTTGCAATTTAGAGTAGTGAACTATGTTAACTATGTTAGCGCTCTTAGCAAAATATGACCACAAAAATTATGCTAAGTTAATGCAATTTATTGATGATGTGTCGGGGGATAAACAACAACAATTTAAAGCAGTGGTGTCCGAGGGCCAAATGATCTCCCGCACAGCTCTTCAAGCCACCCTCGATGCTGCGGATGCAGTGGCCAGATCCACAGCCACGGCCGTTGTCAGGCAGCAGTCCTCATGGCTTGTTTCTTCCTCCTTTCCGAAGGAGATACAGAATATGATCAAAGATCTTCCTTTTGTTGGAGACAAGCTCTTCGCCGCTACAACCAATGGGGTCCTTCACTCCATGAGGGATTCCCGTGCCACTCTTTGATTCTTAGGCATCCAAACACCTGCCTCAAAGAAGAGACAATATAGATATCAGCCATACCAATGACCGCATTATCATACCTTTGTGCAACATCCACCTTTCGGACAATATGATACGCAACAACAACAAAGACATAGGCTCAGGAACCAGCGACGTTGCCCTCTGCAAACAACGGTGACGCACCCTCCTAACCAAAATAAATAAATTTGAGGTGTTGGTCGAGGGTATAGAAAACCTCACACCCTCTCCAGCCCCAACTCCAACCAACCATTTTTTTGGAAACGGTTTGCGTCCATTCCTGGCAAACCATCACTACAGACAGATGGGTCCTGGAAATGATCAGATTGGGTTATGCCATCCCCTTCCTCTCCTTACCTCCCACCCACCCTCTCACCCCGTCCCTCTTCAGGGACCCCTCTCACGAGCAATTGCTCTGGGAGGAGGTACAACATATAGGAGCAATAGAGGAAGTACCCCCTCAACCCAGAAGGAAAGGGTTTTTCTCCCACTACTTCTTGATGGAAAAGAAAAAGCGGTGGTTGGGGCCTGATCCTCGATCTTCAACGTTTGAACAAGTTCGTCAAGAAACAGAAATTCTGGATGGTTACTCTCCCATTGATTGGTTTTCAACCCTCGACCTCCAAGATGCGTATTTCTATGTCTCTATCCACCCTGCACATCGTTTCCTCAGGTTTGGTGTGGGAGCGCAGCACTACCAGTACAAGGTCCTCCCTTTTGGCCTTTCCACCGCACCATGTGTCTTCTCCAAGGTGCTAGCAGTTGTAATAGCACATCTCAGAGAAAAAAGGAATCCTCTCATTTCCTTACCTGGACGATTGTCTCCTTAAGTCTCCCACTCAGTGAGAAGTGAACCACACAACTCGTGCAACCCTTCACTGCTTCCACACCTTGGGTCTGCAAATAAACAAAAACAAATCTACCTTACAACCTACCCAACGAAGTGCCCACCTTGATTCCACCGCTGCTCTTGCATCTCTCCCCTAGGCCAGATTCCACACAATGGGCATCCTTATTACCCAGATAAGTGCCAGACTACAGTCCGAGACTCCCTACAGCTCTTAGGACATATGGCCACTTGCACATTTGTGGTCGCAAATACTCGCCTATACATGCAATGCCTTCAGGGTTGGCTAGCCACGGTATAAAACCAAACAAGCACAGGTTACTAACTATGCCCCAGAAAGTCAAGGACTCACTCCTCTGGTGGACCTCTCCCACCAAGCTCTGCACCCAGGATTCCCTTCCAACAAGATCCCCCTTCAATTACCGTCACCACAGATGCATCCCTCACAAGATGGGGAGCACGCATCAGCCACCTCACCACTCAGGGTCTATGGGCCACTTCAGAAAGCAGGCTTCACATAAATTTGCTAGAGCGCCAAGGCCGTACGCAATGCCTGCCTCCATTTCCTTCCCGTCATCCAAAACCACCAAATTCGAATCATGACCGACAACATCACATGCATGTTTTATGTCAGACGGGGGAGCCTGATCACACTCCCTTTGCACAGAGGTGGTAAAACTTTGGAACTGGTGCCTTCAACACAACATCCATTTCTCCGCCTCATACCTGCCAGGTTCTCAGAATACCATTGCAGATGAGCTCAGCCGATCGTTCCCCTTACAGCACGAGTGGGAACTCAATGGCATCATTCTTTCCAACATTTTCCAGACCTGAGGTTATCCCCAACTGAATCTATTCACCACAGCAACAAACAAAAAGTGCCTGACGTTCTGCTCCAGAACAGGCCTGGGGAAACACGGGGGGATGCCTTTATGCTCCCTTGGACCGAGACTCATATATGTGTTCCCACCAATGCTTCTATTGCACAGAGTAATTCAGAAGATATGGACAGAGCCAACATCATTCTCATAGCCCCAGCATGGCCCAGACAACCGTGGTACCCCTTTCTCCTGCGCATGTCAGTCAAGCCACCCATTCCTCTTCCGCCACTCAGGAACCTCCTATCACAATGCAGGGGACAACTATTTCACCCCGACATACGTCTCCACCTGAGGGCCTGGCTGATCAATGATTCTCTAATGCGGAGTTAACATGTTCAGACCAAGTATGCACTGTCTTGCTACACAGCAGAACACACAACACATGACACTACCAGAGCATCAAGATGTGAACCGTTTCCATTTATGCAGGTAGGTAAACAGACCTCTCCAGTTTTCTGCTTCACTCCCACTGATCCTGGATTACCTGTTAGACCTTAAAACATCTGGCCTCTCTACGAGCTCACTCAGGGTCCACCTTGCAGCAATCGCTGCCTTCTGCCATAAGGTTGACAATGTAACTGTCTGCCTATCCAATCACCAAAAGGTTCCTGAAGGGCATCCAGACGCTATACCCGGACGTGAAACCACCTGCTGCACCTTGGGATTTACACCTAGTCCTCAAAGCTCTGATGGCAACACCATTTGAACCGATGGCTACCTGCTCCCTTCTCCATCTATCCATGAAGACCGCCTTCTTCATAGCAATCACATCTGCCAGACGAGTAGGAGAAATGGGGGCGCTTATGGCGGACCCTCCGTATACCACGTTCTTCCACAATAAGGTCACACTCCGCACGTATCCAAGGTTCTTACCTAAGATACTGTTCCTTTCACCTCAATGAACCTATACCCATTCCAACATATTTTCCCGATACCTCATGCTAATGCCTTTGAAACAATGCACACGCTTGATGTTCAGAGCATTATCCTTTTACCTAGATAGGACAAAACCATTTAGGAAAACCCCCAGTCTTTTTGTCTCTACTACTCAGCGCTCACAAGGAAATGCTATCGCTACACGGAGACTTTCCAAATGGATTGCTGACTGCATACGCCTTTGTTACCAACTCAGGCAAATACAATCTCCTATGTCAACTAGAATACACTCTACAAGAGCTGTTTCCACATCCACAGCCTTTCTTTGTAATGTCCTACTGTCTGACATATGCAAGGCAGCTAGCTACCTGGGCATCAAACCTTACCTTAGCTAATAACTACACTGTCATCCACACTGCAGCATCTGACACCAGATTGGGTAGAGCTGTCTTGTCAACAGCCTTCTTGCCTCCTCCGAAGTCCCAACTATCCTAAGGGATACTGCTTTTCAGTCACCTGAAGTGGAGCACCCCCAGGAACATCTCTCAAAGAAGAGGAGGTTACTCACTCTGTGCAGTAACTGATGTTCTTTGAGATGAGTGTCCCTGTGAGTGCTCCACTCCCCGCCCTCCTCCCCTCTACTTTGGAATTTGTAGCACACTCAGTTGTAGAGAAGGAACTGAGGAGCCCGGGCCGTGCATGCGTTATTAGAACACTGACAGCTCAAGAGGCAGACACAGTGCGTGCACAGCCCTTACGGGGTACTGCTGTAGAAATCTCCGATCAAAGGCGCTGGGATGCACCTTGACCTGAAGTGGAGCCACCCACAGGGGCACTCATCTGGAAGAATGTCAGCTACTGCACAGGGTGAGTAACCTCCTTTTTTTTTTTTTTTTTTATAATTGAGATAATGCAATTATGAATGGAACCCTGCCTGCCCCAGTGATACATCATTACCTAATCTATCGTCTTTGACTTCAAAATTGTTTTGTAAGCATGGGCTGCCCAGCCTGTTTCCCATGTCACTGCAGTGTGGCATGTTGGAGGAAGGGGTCTCTTCTTCACCCAGCCCTGTCCTCTCTTTCTAGGGAAAGATGGTTAACCTTCAAAATGTCTGACTTCTTTTTGCTCTTTTTCTGGCTGATGAACGTATCCTGGGAGAGCCTCATATTTTTAGACTTGTAATCTGTTACCTCCTTATTTCAATTCTTTGATAAATGAGTTGCTTCCATGAGTGAGGAGATCAGATCTACTTACACTTCAGTCTAGAAGTTCCTGGGCTCTATTTGGTTGCTGTGTTAAATCCTTAAATACAAGGACTTTACTAGTTTATAAATATAAGTTTATAAGTACAAAGACAAACTGATTTGTTACTTTCAGAAAATGCATAATGTTCCTGTAGTTGCATGAAACTGACAAACTGGCGAAGGGCTTTTTCTGTGTCTCATGACAGGATATGGTATTGATTATCTGGTCTCCTCAGACACAGAGTAAGATGAAACTTGTACTGTTTTATAGGGTCGAATAACAAACAAAACTCTCAACCAAGTAAATGGCTTGTTTTCACTGCAGTTCAGTTGATCTTATGTAACTTTTTGGCCCACTTTGTTGATACCCTCCAAAATTTTATGTATTTTTGTGTATTACCAGGTAACATTTTATTTTAAGATATTTCCTTTTAAAAGAAGCTGTCTGTTAAAATATTAAATATTTGTGTTTTAGGAAGTTGTTCAGCTACCTTTGGACTTTGTAAAACAGCTTTGTTTAAAGATCCAGTCTGAGAGGCCAGGTAAGGATCCCATTGCTATAATTAAGATTCTTGCATTCAACTATAAAATGTTCAGTTAAATTGCACAAGAAAAAAATTTATTTCTAAAATCTGATAAATAAAAGTTTTTTGATAAGTTACAATATCATTTAATCATTGCTCTTGCCTAGTCCTTAAAGGAACACAGTCCACTTGAAAATCAGACTGTGTGAAAATGTTGTATCTATTGCAACTAAATTACTATCCATGAAACAGGAGGAAGAAATTGTTTGTTTGTTTAACTTGTACATTTGTAAGCACTTTGTGTAGTCAGGTTTTTTTCTTTGCTAAAAAGACCTTTACAAATAGTAACGGGAACAGAAAACCCATTCTCCATTTTTGTAATGGAATTAAAAAACACTTGGACGTTTAAAGGTAACTGTGCGTTGGAATTGGTCAGTTTCAAAAATTGCGAGTAGATGTTTGTTTTCAATGCTTTCATTTGAGGCTAGACATTGATAATATCTTACGTATTTGTGTTTTTGCTTTACTAGTGAAAAAGTATTTTATGTAAAATAAACCAGAATGTGGAAGTTGACTTGTATCCATTGTCACCCATAACTTGGCATTCCTTTACTAAGAAGCTTGGGTTTTGAACCCTTTACCTGTAGTCTGCATGAAAACTGAATAATAAGTGTTGTTCAGCTTCCTTGTTTCCACAATGAAATAGTATGACACTTGTGAAGTAGATTTTCCTGGAAAACTCATCATATGTCATATTCTAATCCGTACAGGAGAAAATTCAAGAGAGATCTCTCTTCTCACTGATTACTCTTAGGCTCTTGGGTGGTTAGTTGAACAAATTCATGGGTTTTGACTAGTGCAGTCCCCTGGGGAATGATCTGGTACTAAAGTCTAGGAAGATGAGACATACTTTATGGTGCCTTCAATCTAGAAGAACTGGAATTGCTTTACAGATTAAGTACAGGACTCTCTGTACTACATTGCTGAAATAGATCCACCACTGGGGTGGCATACAGAGCACAGTTTAACAGTGCCAGTAATACTACACAACAGTATTAACTAGCCTGGGAAATGAATAATTTAACTGAAATTACAGGAGAAATGATAGTAGGCTGCATTAGTTAATAAAATTGGAATTTAGTCAGGATGATGGGACCTAACCCTCTCACTTCTAAGGGGGTGCCTCGCACTCAGAGCTCTCAGAATTTTCTTCAGAGTTCCTGTTCTTGCACTGACTGATACTGAGGGCTTGTCTTCACTATTGGGTAAGTTGATCTAAGTTACGCTACTCCACCTACGTGAATAACATAGCTGGAGTTGTCGTAGCTTAGGTTGACTTATCCCAGTGTCTTCATTGATGCTCTCCGGTTGACTTACCTTACTCTTCTCAGGGAGCTGGAGTACCAAAGTTGACCGGAGAGCACTCTGCCGTCGATTTAGCAGGTTTTCACTAGACCCACTAAATTGACACCATCTGCATCGATTGCAGCAGCGTCGAGCTCCCTGGTAGTGAAGACAAGCCCTCATTCTTAGTTATAAGACACTGTCACATGCTATGGTTGTATGACAGCTTGATGAGGTCACATTCAAGTTGGGACAGCAGTTTTGTTTTTAACAGGGAAATATTTCAAATCAAACCTCAATGGCTTTATAGGTTTTTTCATACACTATGTCTTTCTAAAAAGACCACCTAATTTAGGTGGGAATTACTGATACTTGAGATTTATGGGTCAGTGTCATCTGGCATGAGATTTCTACTCACATGTCCTTCGTATTAAAGCCAGGCAGAAAGACAATGTGTTACCTTGGACATACAAGGCTTGTTTTTGACTCTCGCCCATCCCAGCTGAGTATGCAACATCTGCTTGACTTGAAGCTAGCAATATCTCCATTGCTGACTTTTTTCTGTGTTCTGACGCATTTTAATGTACTCAAGTCTACTTCAGTTTTCTTCTGATTGTGTATTTTTCCTTGAAATGGAGCCTGCACATGTTATTCCGCCAGTATTTTCTTTTTTTCTGCTTGCAACAAACCTTCAAGCAATTTAGTGTTTGTTCAGTAGATTAAAGTAATTAAGCTAATGTTTGTATAATTTACTCCTTTGTCATCCTTCCCCTTTTTGTAGTGTTTTTGTTGAAAGCTGTATTTCAGTGGCTGTGCTTTCAGTTGGAAGAATCATAGAACTTGAAGGGACCTCGAGAGGTCATCTAGTCCAGTCCACTACGCTCTCGACAGGACTAAGTATTATCTATTCTAGACCAGTGGTCTCCAACCTTTTTACGCTGAAGATCACTTTTTGAATCTAAGGGCAACCCAGGATCTGCCCCGCTCACTCCATCCCCCCATCCCCCCACCCTCACTCATTTTCACTGGGCTGAGGCAGCGGGTTGGGGTTCGTGAGGGAGTGCGGGCTCTGCGCTGGGGCCAAGGGGTTTGTAGTGTGGGAGGGGGCTCTGGGCTGAGCCTGGGGCAGGGGGTGGGGTGCAGGAGGGAGTGCAGGGTGCAGGCTCTGGGAGGGGGCTCTGGTCTAGGATAGCATTTTGGGGTGCAGGAGGGGGTACAGGGTGCTGGCTCTGGGAGGGGGCTTCAGGCTGGGGTGGAGTGTTGCAGTGCAGGAGGGGGTATGGGTTGCTGGCTCTGGGCTGGGGTGCAGGAGGGGGTATGGAGTGCTGGCTTCGGGAAGGGGGCTCAGGGATAAGAGTTGGGGTGTGGCCTTCCGCTGGGCAGCACTTACCACCAGTGGCTCCTGGTCGGCAGCGGGCGCAGCAAGACTAAGGCAGAGTCCTTGCCTACCCTGGCCCCACGCTGCTCCTGGAAGGATCCAATGTGCCCTTGTGGCCCCTCGGGGGGGGGGGGGGCAGTGGAAGGCCCCAAGCGCCATGCGCTGCCCCTCTCTGCAAGCACCGCCCCCACAGCTTTTCTGGCAATGCTATGGGGGCGATGCTTGCAGGCAGGAGCAGCATGCAGAGGGAGATCCCTGCCCCCAGGGCTGCAGGTCTGTGCTGCCCGCTTCCGGGAGTGGCTTTGGGCTGTGGTAGGCAAGGAGTCTGCCTTAGCGGCAGCCATACTCCACCACTGGAAATTGCAATTGACTGGTTGGTGACCACTGATCTAGACTATCCCTGACAGGTGTTTCTTTAACCTGCTCTTAAAAATCTCGAATGGTGGAGATTCAGCAATCTCCCTAAGCAATTTATTCCAGTGCTTAACCATCCTGACAGGAAGTTTTTCCTAATGTCCAACCTAAACTTCCCTTGCTGCAATTTAAGCCCATTGCTTCTTGTCCTATCCTCAGAGGTTAAGAAGGCCACCTTTTTGCTGCTGTTTTGTGTGGCCTGTCAGCCTGGACTTCAGGGAGTTTCTACTGCTTTGGAGAGGGCTTCTTTCGGAATTTACTGCTTAGTTTGGAAACGTGATGTCAGTGTGAATCCCCCTATAGGTGCACGTGTGAGATCGTAGTATTTTGGATGGTTATATCCACTAGGACAGCACATGTCCTTTCTGCCTCCTCATTCGCCCATACAAAGACATTCTCCCTTGACCCTCCATTTGATCACTCCTACTGCCTATGGCAGCAAGACAGAACCTAGTAAGTGTCTGACCTGCTATTCTTTAGTTACAGCTAAATTATTCAAAATTCTCTACTAGCTGTACAAAACTTCAATAAAAGGAACTCAACCCATCTGGATTGATTTCTGATGGTCAGATGCTCCTGTACGGGGTGGCACAACCTCAGCTGTCCCTGGCAGACTGAGTATATTGAGCTTCAAACCCTGGTACTGAGAGTGCCATAATCTCAGTGCTGCCCTCACAGGAAATCTATTCCTTCTCATCATCATCAGGACATACCTACCTCTATTCCCCATTCTTTATCCCAAAAAGAAAGGGAGTCGGGGGAGCTTCATCCTCTCCTAGAGCTGAGGGAACTCAACAAGTATGTATGCCATCTCAGGTTGTGGATGGTAATGTTGGCCTCAATCTTTCCATCTCTTCAGGCTAAAGACTAGTTCATGGTTCTCAGCTTGCAAATCCATTCTTCCATGTAGCCATGCTTCCTGATCTCAGGAAGTACTGCAGATTCACATTGGGTCTAACCATTACCAGTACACATTACTGCCATTCAGACTCCTTACAGCACCAAGAGTCTTCATGAAATGTCTAACAGTGGTAGCAGCACATGCAGAGACAGGGCACCCATGTCTGTACATACTTACAGGTTTCAGAGTAACAGCCGTGTTAGTCTGTATTCGCAAAAAGAAAAGGAGTACTTGTGGCACCTTAGAGACTAACCAATTTATTTGAGCATAAGCTTTCGTGAGCTACAGCTCACTTCATCGGATGCATACTGTGGAAAGTGTAGAAGATCTTTTTATATATACACACAAAGCATGGAAAAATACCTCCTCCCACCCCACTCTCCTACTGGTAATAGCTTATCTAAAGTGATCACTCCTTACAATGCGTATGATAATCAAGTTGAGCCATTTCTCACCCCCCCACACACACACATCCCACACACACAAACCCACTCTCCTGCTGGTAATAGCTTATCTAAAGTGACCACTCTCCTTACAATGTGTATAATAATCAAGGTGGGCCATTTCCAGCACAAATCCAGGGTTTAACAAGAACGTCTGGAGGCGGGGTAGGAAAAAACAAGGGGAAATAGGTTACCTTGCATAATGACTTGGCCACTCCCAGTCTCTATTCAAGCCTAAGTTAATTGTATCCAATTTGCAAATGAATTCCAATTCAACAGTTTCTCGCTGGAGTCTGGATTTGAAGTTTTTTTGTTGTAATATCACAACTTTCATGTCTGAAATCGCGTGACCAGAGAGATTGAAGTGTTCTCCAACTGGTTTATGAATGTTATAATTCTTGACATCTGATTTGTGTCCATTTATTCTTTTACATAGAGACTGTCCAGTTTGACCAATGTACATGGCAGAGGGGCATTGCTGGCACATGATGGCATATATCACATTGGTGGATGTGCAGATGAACGAGCCTCTGATAGTGTGGCTGATGTTATTAGGCCCTGTGATGGTGTCCCCTGAATAAATATGTGGGCACAGTTGGCAACGGCCTTTGTTGCAAGGATAGGTTCCTGGGTTAGTGGTTCTGTTGTGTGGTATGTGGTTGCTGGTGAGTATTTGCTTCAGGTTGGGGGGCTGTCTGTAGGCAAGGACTGGCCTGTCTCCCAAGATTTGTGAGAGTGTTGGGTCATCCTTCAGGATAGGTTGTAGATCCTTAATAATGCGTTGGAGGGGTTTCAGTTGGGGGCTGAAGGTGACGGCTAGTGGTGTTCTGTTATTTTCTTTGTTGGGCCTGTCCTGTAGTAGGAGACTTCTGGGAACTCTTCTGGCTCTATCAATCTGTTTCTTCACTTCCGCAGGTGGGTATTGTAGTTGTAAGAATGCTTGATAGAGATCTTGTAGGTGTTTGTCTCTGTCTGAGGGGTTGGAGCAAATGCGGTTGTATCGCAGAGCTTGGCTGTAGACGATGGATCGTGTGGTGTGGTCAGGGTGAAAGCTGGAGGCATGTAGGTAGGAATAGCGGTCAGTAGGTTTCCGGTATAGGGTGGTGTTTATGTGACCATCGTTTATTAGCACTGAAGTGTCCAGGAAGTGGATCTCTTGTGTGGACTGGTCCAGGCTGAGGTTGATGGTGGGATGGAAATTGTTGAAATCATGGTGGAATTCCTCAAGGGCTTCTTTTCCACAACCTATCCTGAAGGATGACCCAACATCTAAGGTGCCACAAGTACTCCTTTTCTTTTTGTCCATACTTAGATGATTGGCTGATCAGAAGCAAGTCCCAGAAGGATACCACAACAGCTCTAGAGTATGTGCTCTCATTGCTCACCCACTTAAGGTTCCTTGTGAACTAAGAGAAAATCTCAATCCATTACAGATGATAGAATTCACAGGGACTATGATCAGCTCTCAGCTGGCAAAAGTCTGTCTCCTAGAGGATGTGTTCCAGTCCAGTTGATAATAAATTACCCAAACTCAAGTCTAGTTAAGATGGTACTTATCCCAGGACTGCTAGGCTACATGTTGGTGTGTATATATGTGGTGCTGTTTGTCCAGCTTCACCTGTGGCTCCTATAATTTCAGCTGAGGTCCTGACACCACATGAACAAGAGGGTCACAGTCCCAGCTCAAACAGGAATCTAGTTGGTGGTTATACTTCAAGAATGCCTGAAAGGAAATTTGATTCTCTGTACACTCTCTGACAATGACATTCTTCATGGATGTATTAGGAACTGGGTGGGGACCCCATCTGAACCACTTGCAGATGCAAGGCACCTTATCCCAGGACATCTTGAACCTCCACATAAACATCCTGGAGCTCAGGCCCATGATACTGGCTTATGTGGCACTCCTACCCATCCTACGGAACTCCATGATGGAGATATTGACAGACAATACATCTGCAATGAGCTACATAGACAAGCAGGGAGGAATTGGTTCATCACCCCCCTGCCAGGAAGCAAAGAAGCTATTGATGTGGTGTCATCAACATAGAATAATTCCATAGGCTCTGCTCCTTCCGGGAGTCAGCAACAGCCTGGCATACTACTTCAGCAGGCATTTAGTAACCAACCACTAGTGACAGGTTTCAGAGTAACAGCCGTGTTAGTCTGTATTCGCAAAAAGAAAAGGAGTACTTGTGGCACCTTAGAGACTAACCAATTTATTTGAGCATAAGCTTTCGTGAGCTACAGCTCACTTCATCAGATGCATACTTTCCTTTTCTTTTTGCAGCCACTAGTGGTCGCTGCAAAACTGCATCGTAGGGCCAGTATTCTGTCAATGGGGGATTCCCACAACAGACCTTTTCGCCACCAAATGCCCAGGATTTCCTTCAGAGGAGGCATGAGCCTGGGTTTGTTGCCAAAGGCGTTCTTGCTACAGTGCACTCAGACTTCTTTTATATGTCATTCCACAGTTTCCTCCCCCTCCTCCTGGACCCGAGGGTGACATCCTAGGCCACCGTAATCCTTTTTACTGGTTGAGGATAGTTACGTCTGTCAGACCAATTGCAGATTTGGCCTCCCAACCATTTCCCAGCCTGTCTGAACATAATATTCCAGAATTGTGGTCAGATACTGTACCTAGACCTGCAGTCATTGGACCTGAAAGATTGGATGGTGGTTGGTTGAGTACTACTGCTAAGAATTTCATGAATCTGTTAGGAGCAGTTTCCCAGAGCAGAAAGCCATCCATAAGAAAGACGTGTTCCTTAAAATAGGAAAGGTTCTTCATATAGACAGTGCAACACAATCAATGTCCAGAAGAGGCCTTGATAACTGAGGATCCTTGAAGCATGCTGATCTAGTAGCCAGCTTCCAAGGTCCACCTCACAGCAATATTGGCGAGTTGTGCTCATTTTTCTCAGTTCTCTTACTTGACAGTATGCATCGTACCTGTGCAATGTTCTTTCTGGTTACTGTCACCTTGGCAACGTGGGTCAGTAAACTCCAAGCTCTTGTGGTTGGACCTCCCTATAAATTCTTTCAGAGACAGTCAGTTATGCTGCTATCACATTTCACATTCCACCATAAATGGTGTTGCAGAATTCCACCTGACCCAGTCAATCTCCCTCTGTCTTCTTCCCAAAACTCCACAGGAGGGAAAAGAAATGACATACACTACATGTCTCCAGAGCCTTACTCTATTACATTGACAAGATCAAGCCTTTTAGTTAGTCTCCTCACCTCTTCGTAGCCATAATCTGACCCTTCAAAAAGCCAGGCCATCTAGTCACAGATTCCCTAAATGGATCACCTGTATTTCCATTTTATCTGATAGTTGGGGAATATCTCCTTCTGAATATTGTGACTATCTCCTCCAGAGCACAGACAGCATCTTCAGCCTGCTTCAGGAGTGTACAGTACCTGAGATCCGCAAGGCAGCAAAGTGGAGCCACCCAATGACCGTAATTGAACACCATGCTCTAGACTTAGCAACTAGATCAGATGCCACATTTGGGAGATCAGTACTTCATTCATTATTTGACTAATGAAGCTGAAACTCCTCATTCCCACCATCCAGTGAAAAGACTGCTTTCCCGTCACCTGCAGTGAGATCCATCCCTACAAGATCTGTGGTTCTTTGATTGTAGTTAGTGTGGATTCCACAACTTGCCCTTTCTCCCTATTTTTCTGAGTCCTCCCAGTTGCAGATTGCAAGGGAATGACAGGGGGGGTCAGTGGCTGCACTCTTTGTACCATCACATTGGAGCAAAAGGAGGCTCTTTTCCCCAATGGATGTGACTACTGAAAAGATTTAGATCTTGCACACAGGAGACTCTTGTACACACAGTGGGATCCATGCTGTCTACAACATCTCCATCACATTTACTTTGCAGAGTAAGTAATAGTTCAGTCTTTTGCACGGATAAGGCATTAGCATGGTTGGGCATTAGGAAAAGCTTCCTAACTGTCAGCGTGGGTAAGCACTGGAATAAATTGTTTAGGGAGGCTATGGAATCTCTATCATTGGAGATTTTGAAGAGCAGGTTAGACAAATACCTGTCAGGGATGGTCTAGATCAGGGGAAGGCAAACTATAGCCCACGGGCTGGATTCAGCCCATCAGGGCTGTCAGTCTGGCCCGCGGGGCTGAGGCAGACTTCCTGCCTGCCCTGGCTCTTTGTCGCTCTTGGAAGCAGCCGGCACAGCGGCCCTGTAGGGGGAGGGAAGGGAGGGCAGAGGGTTCCATGCGCTGGCCTCGCCTGCAGGCACCCCCCCCCCCGCAGCTCTCATTGGATAGGAACGGCCAATGGGAGCTTCGGGAGTGGTATCCACAGGCGAGGGCAGTGGGTGATAGAGCTGCCTGCTCCTTCCTCTGGGATTGGGGCCACGACAGGCAGAGACCCTGCCTTAGCCCCACTGCCACCCCGGAGCTGCTTGAGGTAAGCAGCGCTGGGCCAGAGCCTGCACCCCAACCCCTTGTCCTGAGCCCCTTCCTGCACACTGCACCTCCTCCCACACCCTGCACTCCCTTCTGCGCCCCATTCCCCTGACCCAGCCCTACATTCATGGCCCTGCATACAATTTCCCCACCCAGATCTGGCCCTCAGGCCAAAAAGTTTGCCCACCTCTGGTCTAGATAATATTTAGTCCTGCCATGAGTTCAGGGAAATGGACTAGGTGGCCTCTCAAGGCCCCTTCCAGTCCTATGATTCTATTATTCCTGGACAAACATTATGTACTTGACTGGGGAATGAAGACAGTACTTCTGAAACTGAGATTTGCATAATCTCTGAGTAGTAAAATACAATGGTATTAATCTATTGGCAGGAATGTTAAATTCCAAGGACGTTTCTTGCTGGGAATATCCTTTTGTATAACTGGTCTAGATTTTTCTCTGTTTTCTTTCCAAATTTACTACAAATCCATCTCCACTAATCTGGCAGCAGTTGCGAAGAGATGTTTTAACTGGGGCTGTCGATTAACTGCAGTTAACTCGCACGATTAACTAAAAAAAATTAACTGCAATTAAAAATTTATTGCGATTAATCGCATTGTTAAATAAGAGAATACCAATAGACATTTATTTAATATTTTTGGATGTTTTTCTCCATTTTCAAATATATTGATTTCTCTTACAACAGCGAATACAAAGTGTACAGTGCTCCCTTTATATTATTTTTATTACGACTATTTACACTGTAAAAATGATAAAAGAAATATTATTTTTCAGTCCACCTCACACAAGTACTGTAGTGCAATCTCTTTATTGTGAAAGTGTAACTTACAAATGTAGATTTTTTAAAAAAAATTTTTATGTATCACCACTCAAAAACAAAACAATGTAAAACTTTAGAGCTTACAGGTCCACTCAGTCCTACTTCTTGTTCCGCCAATTGCAAAGACAAACAAGTTTGTTTATATTTACGGGAGATACTGCTGACTGCTTATTCTTTACAATGTTACCTGAAAGTGAAAACAAGCATTCACATGGCAATTTTGTAGCTGGCTTTGCAAGGTATTTACGTGCCAGATAAGCGAAACATTCATATGCCCCTTCATGTTTTGGTCACCATTTCAGACGACATGCTTCCATGCTGATGATGCTTGTTAAAAAAAAAAAAAAAAAGTGTTAATTAAATTTGTGACTGAACTCCTTGGGGAGAATTATATGTCTCCTGCTCTGTTTTACCCACATTCTGCCATATATTTCATGTTATAGCAGTCTCGGATGATGACCCAGCACATGTTCGTTTTAAGAACACTTTCACAGCAGATTTGACAAAACGCAAAGAAGGTACCAATGTGAGATTTCTAAAGATAGCTACAGCACTCGACCCAAGATTTAAGAATCTGACGTGCCTTCCACAATCTGAGAGGGACGAGGTGTGGAGCATGCTTTCAGATGTCTTAAAAGAGCAGTGCTCTCATGTGGAAACTACAGAACCCGAACCACCAAAAAAAGAAAATCAGTCTTCTGCTGGTGGCAACTGACTCATGATGATGAAAATGAACATGCGTCGTTCTACTCTGGTTTGGATTGTTATCGAGCAGAGCCCGTCGTCAGCATGGACGCATGTCTTCTGGAGTGGTGGTTGAAGCATGAAGGGACATATGAATCTTTAGCGCATCTGCAACATACATATCTTGCAATGCTAGCTACAACAGTACCATGTGGATGCCTGTTCTCACTTTCAGGTGACATTTTAAACAAGACGTGGGCAGCATTATATCCTGCAAACCGATATTGTTTGTCTGAGCAATTGGCTGAAATGGGACTGTGTGGACTTTTAGGTTCTAAAGTTTTACATTGTTTTGTTTTTGAATGCAGTTATTTTTTGTACATCATTCTACATTTGTAAGTTCAACTTTCATTATAAAGAGATTGCACTACAGTACTTGTATTAGGTGGATTGAAATATACTATTTTTTGTTTTTTTACAGTGCAAATCAGGGTGAATTTGATTTAAATCACTAGTCAGGAAGATTTTATTTAATAATGGATTTCTACATAAAAGTGCATTCTTGTTGGTTGTTATAACCTTAATACTTTTTTTTCACAACTCAGATAGCTGAATCCCAAACTGGGTCTCTTTTACGGCGTGCTGCCATTATAGGTTTTCCCTTCTAGTGAGAGAATGATATGGTAGATCTCAAATCAATGAAGGTTTCAGAGTGGTAGCCATGTTAGTCTATATCAGCAAAAATAACAAGGAGTCCTTGTGGCACCTTAAAGACTAACATATTTATTTGGGCATAAGCTTTCATGGGTTAGAACCAGCTTTATCAGATGCATGGAGTGAAAATACAGGAGCAGGTACAAATACATGAAAGGATGGGGGTTGCTTTACCAAGTGTGAGGTCAGTCTAATGAGATAAATCAATTAACAGCAGGATACCAAGTAGGGGAAAAATAACCTTTGAAGTGGTAAGAGAGTGGCCCATTACAGACAGTTCACAAGAAGGTGTGAGTAGCAGTAGGGAGAAATTAGTATTGGGGAAATTAAGTTTAGGTTTTGTAATGACCCAACCACTCCAATCTCTCTTCAGGCTTAATCTGATGGTATCCAGTTTGCAAATTAATTCCAGTTCTGCAGCTTCTCGTTGGAGTCTGTTTTTTGAAGGTTTTTTGTTGAAGAATTGCCACTTTTAGGTCTGTTATCAATGAAGGCTATACTCAGAAAAATCTCAAGACTTCTGGAATATGCTGCTCAGACAGTTTCACTTTTGTTTCTACTACCTGTCCCTCCTTTCTCACGTTTATCTCCAGACTTCTCCTTGTCCAGATCTTTTCCGCCCCCAACCATCTTCTATTCATTTAACTTTTTGAAACTTTGCACTTTTAGAGAGAGGTAAGGGACTGATCGTGTGTACAGAAATTTGCAGAGGGACAATAGAGTTGAGGTCTGTTGTTTCTCACCTCTATATATTTATTTAAAAACATTTTTACTGTTAACAAGCATGTTATCTCTGGAGACACAAATCTTCAGTTTGAGAAAACTGCAAAACTAAGCATCTCTGATGGTATCTTCTAGACTGAGCACTGAGTCCCATTGGGTAGGTAGAAAGATTAACCTAAATAATCTATACAGAAACCCCTGGAGCCCCATCAGATTGGGTCCCTAAATCCATGAACTACTGGAACTCATTTACAAAACTTTTCTTAAACATTACATGAATATATTGTTTCATACTATAGAATTTATAAACCCTATTCCATGATGAGATCTCTTTGAGCTATAATGTATCTTAATTAAAACTATCTTTAAAATATAGGTTTTTTCCTGAAAAAGCATTTTATAAAAAAAAAAAATCTTTAAATAAAAACTGATTGTTTAAAAAATTGATTTTTATCCACTCTGGTGCAAGTATTTGTAATAAAAAAATAAATAGAAAGTGAGCACTGTACACTTTGTGTTCTGTGTTGTAATTGAAATCAATATTTACAATTGTACAAAAATCCAAAAATATTTAAGTAAATTGTACTTTATTATTGTTTAACAGTGCAGTTAATTGAAATTTTATTAATCGCTTGACAGCCCTAGTTTTAATCACTATAACATCTAATCAGTTACTCCTGAGGATGTTCTGTGCCAAAAAATTTAAAGTTCTGCGCAAATAAATGTGGAGGCTCCAGCATGGCTTTGGGGAGCACAGGCCACTGGCTGCACAGAGGTGGGAAATCACTGTGCAGCTCCCCCCCACCCTGGACATGGACTCAGTGGTGATGCTGCACGCAACCATGACACAGTGCAAGGACTGGGCCTGCCTCAGAAACACCCCCCTCCATGCCTGGTGCATCGGGTGTGGACAGGCAGGCTCATCAAGGCAGGATCCAAGTGTGGAGGGATCCAGGTGTGGGTTGAGAGGGTTCTGTGTGGGCAATCTGGGTGTTGGTGGGTCAGTGGGGGATCCGAGTGCGGGGGGCATCTGGATGCACAAGGGCTTGTTGGGGTTTCTGGGTGCAGTGGTAGTGAGACTCTACAGGGGGGTCCAGGTGAAAGTGGTTGGGGTGCAGCAGGGGGGCGGGGTCTGGGTCAGGGGGAATAGAGCTTGGTGGGGGGGGTCTGGGTGTGGAAGGTTCGGGGGGCTTGGCGTCCAGATGCTGGGGTACTGTTTTCTGGGATTAGTATCCAGGTGCGTCTGATTGGGGCTTGGTGGGGTGGGGACAGGAGCAGCTCTACCAATTTTGCCGCCCCAAGCAGTCACCGCGGAATTGCTGCTGCCGCAACAGCTGCCACCAAATTGCCGCTGCAAGACACGGACTGCCACCCTATTCTACATGGTGCCCCAAGCACCTGCTTGGAAAGCTGGTGCCTGGAGCCGGCCCTGGGTGGGATCTGGGTGCGAGTATCTTGTCGAGGTGGTCCAGGTGCAGGGGGAGTGGGGCTCATTGCGGGGGGTTCTGAGTGTGTGTGTGGGGGGGTGAGGATCAGTGGGAGGGTCTGGTATGAAGAGGTCTGGATTCATGGGGGTTGGGTGGATGGGGGAGCAGCTTTCTGTACAGGGATCCCTCCCCCTGCAGCTGAGGAGTGATGGGTCGGGTGGGGGGGCAGTTCGCAGCTCTGGGGGAAATCTGGGGGTGGGTCTGAACCAGCCCTGCTGCCATGCAGGGGAAGAGGAAGTTCTGTCCTCCCAGCTCAGCCAGGGCTAGCAGCTGAGCCTGGTACAGGGTTGGGACCAGGTCTTCTCCAACCCCGCCCCATGCCCCATAGTGGTTAAACTCTCTGCTGGCTGCCCTGGGCATCTGAAACATACTGCCGGGGAGGGTCGCATGACCGCTCTTGTGGCTTCCCTTTCCTTTCCTGTCAGAAAGTCATTTTTCTGTGGGGAAGCAAAGAAATCTGCAGAGGACATAAATTCTGCGCATGTGCAGTAGTGCAGAATTCCCCCAGGAGTAAAATTCAGTAGACAAGTGGTAAAATACCTTTGTTCCGTCTGAGTGCTGCCACTAGGTCTACATCCTGTGAAACTGCAAAACATTAGCAGTACAATGATGGGGCATGTCCCACTGATAGTGACTTAATTTTGAGCTGACCAGTTTCGATTTATCCTTCCAGTATAAAAAAGCCTGAGGAACTATATGGCAATTGTGTACTTAGTACTCAACATGGAGTTAGGTTTGGTGGAAGAATCAGCATTTCATCAGCCCCTGTAATAATTTTAGTGGCTTTGGAACAGCCCTGTTTGGTTTTTTTTTTGTACCCATGACTTGATGAGTATTTATTGATCACCCCTCTAAAGCAATTTTCTTATCTATACCCTCAGAGACAAGTGAGGAAGAAGCTGGATTTCATGTAAACATGTAACAAAGAAATCATCATTTCTACTAACTACTGCTTATACACTGAACCTCACTTTCTGAATTTAGGAAGCTCTTCTGGTGTGGTAAAATTCTGTCTCATTTCCCTCTTTCTCCATTTTTCTTTTTCCAGAACTCTTGCTGTCAGTATAAAGGCAGGTCCAAGAGTTAAATAATTGTCCCATAACTGCAATGTTTTCCCTTCTCCACTAAGAATACATCTCTGAGAGACATAATGGGCCAGAGTCCTAGGGACTGTAGACGTAATGGGCCTAGAGTCCTAGTGATCAATGGCTCCATGTCTAGTTGGCAGCCGGTATCAAGTGGAGTGCCCCAAGGATCAGTCCTGGGGCCGGTTTTGTTCAATATCTTCATAAATGATCTGGAGGATGGTGTGGATTGCACTCTCAGCAAATTTGCGGATGATACTAAACTGGGAGGAGTGGTAGATACGCTGGAGGGGAGGGATAGGATACAGAAGGACCTAGACAAATTGGAGGATTGGGCCAAAAGAAATCTGATGAGGTTCAATAAGGATAAGTGCAGGGTTCTGCACTTAGGACGGAAGAACCCAGTGCACAGCTACAGACTAGGGACCGAATGGCTAGGCAGCAGTTCTGCGGAAAAGGACCTAGGGGTGACAGTGGACGAGAAGCTGGATATGAGTCAGCAGTGTGCCCTTGTTGCCAAGAAGGCCAATGGCATTTTGGGATGTATAAGTAGGGGCATAGCGAGCAGATCGAGGGACGTGATCGTTCCCCTCTATTCGACATTGGTGAGGCCTCATCTGGAGTACTGTGTCCAGTTTTGGGCCCCACACTTCAAGAAGGATGTGGATAAATTGGAGAGAGTCCAGCGAAGGGCAACAAAATTGATTAGGGGTCTAGAACACATGACTTATGAGGAGAGGCTGAGGGAGCTGGGATTGTTTAGCCTGCAGAAGAGAAGAATGAGGGGGGATTTGATAGCTGCTTTCAACTACCTGAAAGGGGGTTCCAGAGAGGATGGCTCTAGCCTGTTCTCAATGGTAGCAGATGACAGAACAAGGAGTAATGGTCTCAAGTTGCCGTGGGGGAGGTTTAGATTGGATATTAGGAAAAACTTTTTCACTAAGAGGGTGGTGAAACACTGGAATGCATTACCTAGGGAGGTGGTAGAATCTCCTTCCTTAGAGGTTTTTAAGGTCAGGCTTGACAAAGCCCTGGCTGGGATGATTTAACTGGGAATTGGTCCTGCTTCGAGCAGGGGGTTGGACTAGATGACCTTCAGGGGTCCCTTCCAACCCTGATATTCTATGATTCTATGACTGACGAGTGTGTGTCTGGGGTGGGATGGGAAGAGATGATTAGTTAAAATTCCATTACACTTTATGTAAGTAAGCTATGCTCTGGGCCTGATGTCATGACTCCCAGAACAGCCTTCAAACAGGAATTGGAGACTGTTTCTGAAACAGGAACTATGTGGTGGTTTATTAAGATGTGACCATTCTCATTTTGGAAAACAATTGTGCGTGGCTTCACTTTAGAAGCACCGCCCATGTTTTAAAAGGTTGGTGATAGGAATGAATATACTGATTACATGGAAATAATATTAGGAAATTTATGAAGGATTAGGTATTTGTTTCCATGTAATCTGTGATGATTTAGAAATAAAACTGAATAAGCTGGATGCTCTCAGCAGTGCAGTTGTATTCTATTATGAATGTTGGGATCAGTGTCTAGTCCCCTCTTTCTTCAGTAGTGCTCCCTCTGAAAGTGTCTTTTCTTGTTAACTTTTGTAACTGTTCTGTTACAATATGTCATGCTGTTAGATTCTTCAATAATTAAGAGAAGTGTGGGAGAATATCCTTCTATTGAGAAAATTTAGAAATGATGCCTAGTGCTCAAGAAAATTCAGCAGTTCAAGCCCTGTATTTCTATTAATCACTATACACTAGTAGGGATGCTGCATTTGGTGAGCACCAAAGAGATAATTAATAAACACTGCGTACGAAAGATAGGAAGTATGGCAAGAGACCATCCTTGCTTAACCAGGAGATCGTCAATGATCTAAAAATCAAAAAGAGTCCTACAAAAAGTGGAAACTAGGTCAAATTACAAAGGATGAATATAAACAAATAACACAAGTTTGTGGGGACAAAATTAGAAAGGCCAAGTCACAAAACGAGATCAAACTAGCTAGAGACATAAAGGGTAACAAGAAAACATTCTACAGATACATTAGAGGCAAGAGGAAGACCAAGGACAGGGTAGACCCGTTACTCAACGAGGGGGGAAAAATAATAACAGAAAATATTAAAATGCCAGAGGTGCTTAATGACATCTTTGTTTCGGTTTTCACCAAGAAGGTTGGTGGTGATTGGCCGTCTAACATAGTGAATGTCTGTGAAAATGAGGTAGGATCAGAGGCTAAAATAGGAAAAGAACAAGCTAAAAATTACTTAAACAAGTTAGATGTCTTCAGGTCACCAGGGCCTGATGAAATACATCCTAGAATTCTCAAGAAGCTGACTGAGGAGATATCTGAGCCATTAGCAATTATCTTTGAAAAGTCATGGAAGATGTGAGAGATTCCAGAATACTGGAAAATGACAAATATAGTGCCCATCTATAAAAAGGGAAATAAGGACAACCCAGGGAATTACAGTCCAGAGAAGAGCAACAAAAATGATTGAAGGGCTAGAAAACGTGACCTGTGAGGGAAGATTTTAAAAATTGGGTTTGTTTAGTCTGGAAAAGAGAAGACTGAGAGGGGACATAACAGTTTTCAAGTACGTAAAAGGTTGTTACGAGGAGGAGGGAGAAGAATTGTTGTTCTTAACCTCGAAGGATAGGACAAGAAGCAATGGGTTTAAATAGCAGCAAGGGAGGTTTCGGTTGGACATTAGGAAAAACTTCCTAACTGTCAGGGTGGCTAAGCACTGGAATAAATTGCCAAGGGAGGTTGTGGAATCTTCATCATTGGAGATTTTTAAGAGCAGGTTAGACAAACACCCGTCAGGGATGATCTAGATAAGACTTAGTCCTACCATGAGTGCAGGGGACTGGACTAGATGACCTCTCCAGGTCCCTTCCAGTCCTTTGGTTCTATATGCAGTAGCAGTGCTTCACTTGAATCCATTTCAGCTTCTTTTTTGTAACTTTGAGGTTTTTTTCTGTTGCACTAATGAGCCGATGGTCCATTGAAATCAGAGCAAAACCAAAACTGTGATTGTGGTCCATACTTACAATTAAATGTGCACACCGTGCTGTAGCAAATGGATTGAGACAAATGCACAGTGCCATACGAGGATCTGATGTGTCTGGAAGAATCGGCTTTGCCAATTATTCATTGCTCTTAGTAAAATGTGCTCTGTAAGGTGTGGTTTCCGTTTTTATTTATTTATTTATTTATTTTTGGTAATCCTAAAGCTTGCCTTGCCCTCCCAGAATATGTTCCTTGCCCACCCAGGGGGGGTCCGTCCTCCAGTTTGAGAACCTTTGCACTAAACTGTTGAAATCTGGAAGAAAAAAAAAATCTGTGTCCTTCTGGAGAGGGATGTTCTTTCTGAGACAGTGTCTGTTGAAGTGTTGACTGTATCAAAATGGGACCAACCCTCTTCCACCACTGATTTTAAAAAAAAGGTGGGGGGAGGGCAAGTGAAATGACAGATGGGAGCAGGAGAAAACATCTTTTACAAGTAAGGGGTGTGCTCCATTTCTTTCTTAGTTTTGGTCATTTCATTTGGCCTTACATAATCACTACTGCCATTTCTAATGCCCAAGCAGGGTTTTCTGGACCCAGTACTACTTGTCAATGACAGATGTGATTCTGGGAGAGGATAAGTTTTCTTTGTCTTCTGTATTTCTTCCTTTCTTCCCCCATCACTCTACCTCTGAACTCTACCAGCATGAGGCCTGGACTACATTAGAAAAGTTGCCCACTTTAAATTGATTTGAAATCATACTAGATAAATTGGTGCAAACCTGCTATGTAGACTGACTTAAACTGGTATAATCCTCGCTTATGTTGGTTTAGTTTAATTCAATGCAAGCTCAAGTGATTTAAACAAGAGTTAAACCAGTTTAAGTGCATCTACATGAGGATTTTTCATCAGTTTAACTAAAAATTCAATTAAACTGGTGCATCTTTTCTTGTATGTACAAACTCTAAGGGACTGTGCACTGAAGCTGGTGATATGTTCACTTGGTCATATGCTAGGAGCAAGAGTAGGATTGCATCTGAGTTACCGTCCCACACTGAAATAAGGCCTAGCTGCTTACATGCTCTCCTAAGAAAATAGTCCCTGTCTCTTCCTAACCCACTTCCAACTGAGGCTTTATTCAAGGTGACTTATACCATGATGCCTTGAGTTAGACTGGGAAGACAGCTAGTGCAGTGTCTTTGTCTTTACTTTAAAATCAGTGGTAAACAATGGTTGTGTCCTACATTTACCTTTCTTGGCAGTCCCCCTTCTGCAGTGTAAAATAAACATGTACACAAACTGTTACTTTTTCTCTCTTTTTCTTTTTCCAGAGTCTCGCTGTGATAAAGACTTGGACACTCTTAGTGGCTATGCTATGTGCCTTCCTAACCTCACTAGGCTGCAGACCTATCATTTTGTGGAACATCGGCCAATCCTTTGTGTGGAGATCAAGGTGAATTTGTTAAATATGGGGGAAAAAAATAATTGCTCCTGCATTCTTTTAAAAATAAAAGTATATGGTAATTATATATTTAGTTTGAAAAATTGTGCAGGTAGTAGGTAGAGCAGTAATCTTTGCCTTTTGAAAATGCTAGCTTCACAAGTATAAAGTATTTAAACAGATGTGAAAGTAGTTCTTACAAAAGTACAGGGCCTCATTTTTGAGACACATTTATCTTTCAAAAATTAGTAGAAGCTATAGTTTGGTATTTAGTGCTTTTCAGGGGATGGATCACTTGATGATTACATGGTCTGTTTATTTCCTCTGGAGAACCTGGCATTGGCCACTGTCGGGACACAGGATACTGGGCTAGTTGGCCCTTTGGTCTGACCCAGGATGGCCACTCTTATGTTCTTCTGTTCTTAAGCACGATATTGTTTCCCCTCGTAAAAGGTGTATGTAACTGTATTTTCTTTGTAGCATAAAGGTTTGTAATTATTCAGTGCAGCACTTGTGCACCTCAGAAAGCGCAAGAAACCCTGGCTTCCTTATGAAATACTGTTAAGTAACTTGCAAAGGAAGAAAATGTTTCTTTTTCACTATGCTTGAAAAAAGGCTTGAATGATTCTTTCCCCTGCTTGCTTTTGCATGGTAAATTTTGTTTTACTACCTTTGCTGAGAGACTGGATAACGAGTTATAACCTGACAACACACTGAAACCTGAGCAGTTTAGAGGGGAAGACTTTTAATCACTGTATGAACCTACCCCATGTCATGAATTTGAATTATATAAGTGTTGTTTTTAAAAGACTGTGAGCTCATGCATACAAACATTGGGGAGGGAGGGAAATCTTTGCTAAAGATTCAAATAACCCTCTTCAGTAGAATGATGAGAGGTTCACTTGACTTCTTCAGTCCTCCAGCAAAAATTGGAAGAGGGGATATGATATTACTGACCTTTTTTAAGGTATGAATGCAACAAAACTCTTCCAGGCTTATTGCAAGATTATAAATACGTGGTTTTGTTGTGTGTTCTTAAAATAAGGGCTTTCAGATAATAGGGAAAGAAAAATGAGCATGACCTATTAACCTTGTTAATAGATATTGCCTGCTCTGTATCTTTTTAAAGTCCTTTGATTAGCTATATGAAAGTAGGAAAGGAATATATATTATAAAAAAAGTACATTTTAATAGATGTTTGTTTCTTGCAGCCGAAATGTGGGTTCATTCCTTTCTCTAGTCATGTATCGCAGGAGATAAAGCACAAGGTGTGTCGTTATTGCATGCATCAGCACCTAAAGGTAAATCTTTAAATAGTCAGCCTACTTTTCCTCTTACTGGCAGTGAGCTTACTTTTATTATAAACATGCTACTAAAATCCTTCTTTCCTGTTGAAACATATACATGTGTTGCTTATTTCCTTGCGATGTTTAAAGAGGTAGGTATTTAGGAGTCACTGAGTTGCTGGATGTGAGCATGAGAGGGAATGCGGGCAAACGTTTTGTCCTGAGAGCCACATCAGGGTTCCAAAACTGTATGGAGGGCCGACTAGGGAAGGCTGTGCCTCCCCGAACAGCCTGCCCCCCACCCCCATCTACCCCCTCCCACTTCCCGCCCCCTGACCTCCCCTCTTAGAACTCCCCACCCATCCAACCCCCCGCTCCTTATCCCCTGACCGCCCCTAACTACCCCTCTGACCCCAACCCCTATCCAACCCCTCCTGCTCCCTGTCCCCTGATTGCCCTGACCCCTATCCATACCCTTGCCCCCTGACAGGCCACCCAGGACTCCCATGTCTATCCAAGCCCCTCCGTACCCCATCCCCTGACTGACCACTCCCTCCCTCCCCCCCATCCAACCGCTCCCTATCCCCTGACTGCCACCCGGGACCCCCTGCTCCTTATCCAACCCCTCCCCCCCGCACTTCCCACTCCCTTACCATGCTGCTCAGAGTAGCATGTCTGGCAGGAACTTGCAGCCCCGCCGCCCAGAGCGCTGGCAGCATGGTGAGCTGAGGCTGCAGGGGAGGGGCCGGGGGCTAGCCTCCCTGGCCGGGAGCTCAAGGGCCGGGCAGGATGGTCCTGCGGGCTGTAGTTTGCCTACCTCTGATATAGCTGGAGATGTAGAAATTTGTGGGAATTGGGAAACAAACAAGGATAATAGTAATCTTTGCTCAGCTTTCACAGTTTTAGTTGTCAGTTTGGTAAACTGACATGTCAAATTAAGTTTCAAGTACTTCTCATTAAACATGATCCAGGAAGTCATGTAATGTCTGTGGATGTCCGAAGAGCTCTGTTAGCTTGAAAGCTTCTCTCTCTGACCAGCTGAAGATGTTCCAATAAAAGATATTACCTCAGCCACGTTGTGTAACAGCAAACACTGAAATCATTCACTTGCTCATTAATATGTACATCATGTACTAATACCTTATTTAAATATTAGAGTTTATTCCTAGAATGGGCCTTACTCCTAATATGTGAGATTCCCCCTTTTAATGCTGTTATGGAATTTAACTGAATTGCCGTTTAAATATTAAGAGAAGGTAGCCCTCTACTGACCAGAAATAGTATGTCCAAAAGTTTTAAATATTCTGAGGTTCCTTAAAACAAAACTAATGCATGTTTCATAAACCTGCTATTGTATTAACTGAGAGCATTCACACGTGAACATTCATAGTGATATGTGTCTTCAACAGGTAGCAAATGGAAAATGGAAGCGATTGAGCAAATACTGTCCCCTAGATCTCTTCTCAGGGTAAGAAAATATTTACTTTAATTCCAGTGATTTGCTGACACTGTGTGTCTGTCTAGCTAGTTGTCTTAAATTAGGCTGAATTTTGTCTAAGATTAAGGAGAGCAAGTGCTGACAAATGTTTTGTGATTTATAGCAACAGTATTTGTTCTTTTCCTGCATCTTTGTTTTTAAACCTCTAGAATTTAACTCAGTAGCTGTTAATTATTGCATGTGGTCCAGATGGCAAAACATGAGATCTTGAAAGAACTTGGATACTACTCAGATTTGTTTGCTCTTAAGTGGTATCTCTTTCTTTGCCCTGGCTTCATCTTGAGTAATGATATGCTTAGGGAATATATTCAATGTGGGTGATGAATGTATATGGTTCTCCTTTTGCTACTGTAAAGGTAATATAATGAGAACTGTGTGTTTGTTAAAATATTACAAATGTATTTTTCTCTAGAAATAAACAGAGAATGCACTTTGCCTTGACAAGCTTATTACAGGAGGCACAGAACAATTTAAAAATATTCAAGGTAAGATTGACTGAAATTGCTTGCACGTTTTTTATACTGTCTTGTAAATTATTGGGTCCATTTAACTTAACGTCTGAATATTCAAAACCCCACTAGATATCTAGATGAGGATTTTCCCTATTCCAACTTTCTAATTGCAATATGAAAAGATGTATGTAGATTTGAAGTTATGGAAAGTAAATCAATACCCCACTTAATTTTTGTTGGAAAAGTCTTTGAGACATAATGAGGCTGATGGGACTGTATTACAGCATCCACAAGTAATACTATAACTGTTGCATAAACGATTGGGTTTTTCAAAATGTTGCAATTTTGAGTGCTCCTTGAAGGATATATTTTTTGCACAGTTTCATAACTTGTGTGGAATATGTTGTACATTGTTTACTTAAGAGCGTAAGGACATTTCTTCTCCTTAGAGGAAGTAAAACGTTACTTCACTGCCCACAACTGTTGAGCAAAAACATACAGCAGTAACATGAACACTACTCTGTAGACTATGGAGATATCACATGCATGTGTGTTAATTCTAGAAAACAAGATCTCTCCCGTCTCAGCTATTTTCAGCATAAAACAAATTAGCCCTCCAATGTAAAAGATAACTCCAGCTGAATTATTTCAGCTGTGTTGAAGTGTTGGTATTTTGATTTTTAAAACTGGTGGTAATGGGGGGGAAACAAACCCTTCAGTGCCACTCTGCCTAAATTGTTCTGGGCCTGATCCAAAGTCTATTGAAGTCAATATAGTGGTGTTGTTTTTTTTTGTCAGCGTCTATGAAAAAAGTCTTGTGGCTTACGGTTAAACTTATGGGGTTGGGAGGAGTGTTCTGTGCAACTTATAAACCAATATAATTCGATTTTGAACAATTTTAAACTTTCCTACTCTTAAACTTTATGCGCCAAGTCACTTTTCCTTCTGGAGTCTGTTCAGCAGCTGTGCCTTGGCTAGCAGCTAAGAACCTACTAGACAACTTACCCCAGCATGCAGTATTGCATTTGTGACTGATAAACAAGTGTCTAACTGATGCAGTTGTTCAATACTTTTAATTATTTTTTCTGAGAAACATACATTGTAGCCATCTTTGTTACATGATCAGACTCTGCTTGCATCCCCTGAAACATGCCTCTTCAACTGTTAAATCTTATACTTAATGAGTTTGTTTTCTGTTCTTTATCATTAAATATTCATAATTGGACTTTCCGAAATGCATAAGTATTTCTTTGCTCAATTACAGAATGGTGAACTAATTTATGGCTGTAAGGATGATCAGGACTCTCTCTCTGACTGGAATGAACTTGCTCGTCACTTAAAACCATTCTTCTTCCCTGCAAATGGAATGGTCAGTGGACCGCATTGTACAAGGACGATTATTAAAGAATTAATCCATGTAATAACAATGACTCTACTTAGTAGTACTGATGCCTGCAGGGCAGGTAACATGAAGACAGTTCCCATTTCACTAGGAAGGAGCTACTGTGAAGCAAGTGCTTTCAGTAAGGAGCTGGTAAGAAATGGTAAGATTTATTTCACAGTAATTAAATATATCATAATACAATCCAGGGTACATAATACACTGAGTCAGATCACTGCATTTTATTTACTGTTTGCTACTTAGGATGAGAGTTGAAGCAACAAGTGTGGGAGCGTTGTTACCTGTTTAAACACAAGAAAGTTAATGGGCTGAAAAGCCACTGCTCTAAAATTCTTTTACGTTCACTCTAGATAATTGATTTTGACTAAATTTAAATTTGAATTAATACTTTTTAGTATTGCATCTACTGATGATGAAACTCCACTCATCAGTGCAAGCATGTAAAAGCTGTAATGGAGAAAAATGAAAGAGAAAATATGTACTCCAGCTGATTACTGTATTGTGTCTTAAAAACACTGTAGAGTTTCTTGCCTTAGTTTGAGGTGCAGGCTAGCTGCTATTTTAACTTAATTTAGTTTGGATTATTTTTTGTTTTTTTTCCACATGAGGTAGGTATTTAAAAGGAAAAAGGGTATGTATGTGTGAGAAATGGAAATGAGGATTGGGAGTTGGGGGGTGGGGCAGAGCATATTACATCCTCACTACTCTAGTCTTGCAAAAGTGCAATTAGTCTTCAAGACATTGTCGCTGGTTGGGGGACAGCTCCTATACTGTAGCACTATGTGATCATGGAACCATTTCTAAGCAGTAATTGGCATTTAGTGGGTGTGCTTGATCCTGACATTTCAGATGCTGCATTACATATGCATATTACTGTTTTGACTGAGATTTTTCTTTAAGTTGATCTCCTGAGTTGAATTTCTTTGAAAAAACAAGTTTGTTTGTTTTTTTTTAAGTCAGAGAGTACAGTTTTCTACAATGTATAATAGCTATTCAAGATCTGAAATGCTACATGACTTGATGTGATATAGATTACCTTGTAAATCAGTCTGACTCATCTGGGGGATATTTTCGAAAGCACAAAGGGAAGATGGGGCTGAACAGCCCCTTGTGGGTTTGAATATTTCCAGTAATGTCAGACCGAGCATGGAAATGTGTGAGGGAGATTTTTTTCTGTTTTTTCTTTTTTTTTTTTCCCCTTTGAGTGTTTTGTCATGAAAGAAAGAAAATCTGATTCCATCCCATAAGATTCACTGCACAGTCAAACTCTAGTGTTATACGTAATATAGTCATTCAAAATGTGAAATGTTGAATGCCCACCTCTTACGATTTTACTATTTAAAACCTAAGAATCAGCCTGTAGCTTTTCCTTCAGCTGATCAAGTTGGGGAATAGTTGGGTCTATTATGTAAAAATAGTTGTTCTTTTTCAACCTGCGTAATTTGAAAATACTTTTTCTTCTAGGTAAAAATAAAATGGAGAGCTCTGGCTTACCAAGGGGCTGTCTACTTTATAAAACCCTTCAGGCTCAGATGCTGGACATGCTGGATATTGAGGGACTTTATCCTTTGTACAATAGAGTTGAACAGTACTTAGAGGAGTTTCCTGAGGAGAGGTAAGACTTCCAGGCTGTCTTCTGTAATGTGCTCAGGAAGGTGTAATGTGATAATTTGCACTGCAGACTCTGGAAAGTTTCTGTCTGTAGAGATTTGTCTTCTGGTTTCGATACAAATTCAGGGTATCATAAAACTTGGTGGAATGGATGAGACCATTGGTTCACAGTATAGCATTATGCCTCTGGAGGTGACCCATACATAGGGGAAGGCTGACAAATAACAGTGAAATGTATTAGCTTTATGTCTGGCCTTGTAAAGTTGTGAATGTTAATGACCATTAAAATGTTCAGCTCTATTTTTAAAAAGCATCAGCCTTAGTATTTACATCTGACATAACAGCACTTTGTTTTTTTCTAATCACACTGCCCTTTAATTTCACCACTCATCCCCTTATTCTGATATGGGACTGGGAATTAAGGCGGTGCTGAAAGTTTTCATTTTGATCTTTATGCACCTCTATGCAAGCCCCACCATACCATTTTAATGGACCTTTTCGGTCTCAGCTGTCTTTCTACGAGAGGCAAAGAAACTGGACACAGCACTTCAGATGGTGATGGGATCATTAGCCACTGTCTCAATATTTAGGAGCTTGGGTCTGTACTCTCTGCCTTCTTGCACCGTTTTTTTTCCTGTGTAGAGTGTAGTCTCAGCAGTTCCTTGCATATGGAAGTCTTGGTGTCTCTCCACTGATCTATGCTTGTAACTTCTGCTTCCTGAGTAGTGTAGTACTACTGGTTACGTAGCTCTGAAGAGGAACCTTCCCAAGGGCAGCTTGTTTGGGGGCCTATTAAACTTGCTTTGTTGCCTCAAAAGCTGGAAATCCCATCTCCTTAGCTTGGGATTGAAGCAAAATTGTTCCTTTGCTTCTCTCTCAAGTAACTTCAAAGTCACAATGCAGATTTACCAATGTAGATGGATTTCATTTTAATAGGGGTGAGGAGGTTGAAGTTTTTCATAATCTTTCACTATACCATGGCTATAACAAACAGCCTGGCCCCCTGCCCCCTATCCACCCCCTCCCACTTCCCGCCCCCTGACTGCCCCCCTCCAACCCCCCTGCTCCTTGTCCCCGACCGCCCCCTCCCGGGACCCCACCCCCTATCCAACCCCCACTGCTCCCTGTCCCCTGACTGCCCCAACCCCTATCCACACCCCTGATAGGCCCCCCCCCCCAGGCCCCCGACCCATCTACCGCCCCCCATTCCTTGTCCCCTGACCGCCCCCTACCGAGCCCCCGTCCCTAGCTGCCCCCCCAGGACCTCCCCCCCATCCAACGCACCCCTCTCCGAACCTCCGCACCATCCAACCCCCCCTGTCCCCTGACTGCTCCCAAGGACCTCCTGCCCCTTATCCAATCCCCACCCCCTTACCATGCCACTCAGAGCAGCAGGACAGGTTTATTGGAAAGCCTAGGAGGTGGGCGGGCACAAGCTGCCCTGCCCACATGGTGGTGACTGCGGGGGAGGGGGGATAGCAGGGGAGGGGCCGGGGGCTAGACTCCCCGGCTGGGAGCTCGGGCTGGGCAGGACGGTCCTGCAGGCTGTAGTTTTGCCCACCTTTGTTCTAACCACATGGCCACCCTTCAGATTTGTGGATTCCTTGATACCATGGGACAGATTACTTTGTTGTGCCTCACTCTGCTGTTGATACAAAAAGATACAGCCTAATTTTTGCAGGCTGGCCAGGTGTGTAGACACAATACAGCACTGTACAAAATCTGTTTCAAATCCTGCTGTTTCTGAATCATCTTTGGTAGAGACCCATTACGTTGCCTTGATCTTCATGCTTTTCATTTTAGTGTCTAGATATGGAACTTCTAATTTAACCTTTCATGTAACACAGCAGATAAACTTCTGCACAATCTAATTTGGGGCCAGTTTTCTGGTTGATGTGAATATATTTCCATCTAGATTTCTGCTAGGAAAGATAACCAAAGCCCAATTCAGAGCTGTAAGGATACAATTCCTAAGAGACCAATCTGAGGGAAAGTTCACAGAAAGGTAGTTGGCTCCTGCTGCTTACTAGTGGAATCCTAAAGGCCACTTGTTTTGGGAAACCCCAGAGATGAAGGTGAGGTGGATGTTGTTTTTTGATTTAAAAACAAATTAGTTTTTTTATTTAGATCAATTTTTAAATTAAATACATATTTATTAAAAACTATTTAAAATTAAATTTGAAATCAAGAACCTATATTAAGGTCTAAGATTATTGTAATCTATTCAAATAATTTAAATTCAATACAAAAAATATTGAGCAATACGTGTTGGCTTCCAAGTTTTAAAGAAGTCAAACCAGTGAACTGCTGGAAGTCATTGGCTAAGCAACTGGAGTGAGGGTTAGTTGAAGTGCTAAACAGCAGTAGCCTCTTCTACAGGGGGAGAGAGAATATTTTCTTCTTTTTCAGTTTCTTCAGCGTGTTCAGTTTAGTGACTAGTTCATTCAAAGTTACTAAATTGGAAATTGTAAAAGCAGGAAAACTTGTTTTCTCTCTTCCAATCTATGAATAAAAAGTAGCTGTGAACAGATGAGATGTACGAGTTCTAAAATCTTGAAGGACATTGTGACCGGAAACCATTCAGTTCACTAACTACAGATGCTGCTACTTTTTGTTTAAAAAATCAGCTGGTTTTAAATGCAAAATATCTTTTGATTTTTTTCTTGTCTCTAGCACTTTAAGGTATTTAATACAAAAATTTAAAATGCTTTTGTTCATTTTTAATTGAATTGATTGATACAAAATCATGAGTAGTAGATAAGAAATGCACATTTAATGTAAAGGCTATATTTAGTTGGAAATCAACATGCTTTAATGCTTACCAACCAATGAGAATCACCTTTCTTCCCCCCCTTTCTTAGCAAAAGAACTAAAAAATACAAATGCAAAACATGATTAAAATTGATTACCTCTCCCACTTCCCCTTTGTTTACCTGAGTGCTCTTTTTGGCAGTAAATCATGTGATAGAAGGAATTATTCTTTCACAGGATGTGAAATTAGGTTGTGGAATTCATCACAGGATGACCTTAGCACCAAGAATTTAGTGCATGTCAAAGTGGGATTTGACGAATGAATAAGAGTATCCCAAGTAGTTATTTTAAAGTTTTGGCAGGGATTTGAAACATAGTGCGTTAAGATTTTAAGCCAAATTCTAACTATTAGTATGTAAGATGAGACCACTAGGATGTGTGTATGGGAGTTAGTTCATTCCACATCTGCATACTATTGGTTTTCTTAAACCTTCCTCTGATGATACAGGATGCTTGTCAAGGTGGAATCTGATGCAGTGTGGCAATTCCTATGTTAAATTCTTCCTAGTGGTTGTCGAGGTGAGCAAGTTTGCAGCCTTGAAGTAATGAGTCCCTCGGTATTATTCAGCCAATAGTTGACATGAGTGTCTAATATTTCTTATCTCGTGTCTAACACACTTATGTCACTATTGAAACTTGTCCCCAGTTTATAATCTGATATAGAAAAATATTTCCTCAAATTCTGCCTAGATTATACTGAAACAAGTATCACTCCTCCTCCTTTGAAAGTGCCAAGGCTTAATTTAAGGTTGTGGATCCCCTATTGTCATCTGTTCTCTCCCTTACTTGATGGGCAGTTTAGTCTTGTGGGAGTGAGAAATTGATATGTTGGTTACAAATTGATTTCTGATGGAATAGAAATATCTGGTAATGTGTGACTTATCCGTTTCTGTACTCCATAGTAATAGCAACTGTCCAAGAGGACAGATATTACAGACAAATTACTTCTGTTAATTTAAGGCTGAGTTTTATGTTTTCCTGTCAATATGGGTAATGTGCAAAAAACCAAAATACATCATGTTTACACAGCTTAGCCACAGAAGTGATCAATTAGTGGAAAGAGAAGAAAACAAGGTCCCAGACAGAACATATAAAAGTCCCTATAGATAGTGATAGGTTCTGCTGCCCATCAGTCTAGTGGAAGAGCAATGGTCCATTACATGTTGGTAACCAGTGAAGAAGTAAAATAACCAAGTAAATTCTTAATTCCCCTGTTCCCGTCCAGTTTGCAGGAGGTACATAAAGATGTGCTCATAACAATGTGAAATTCTAATATATAATGACAGGCTTCAGAATAGCAGCTGTGTTAGTCTGTATCCGTAAAAAGAAAAGGAGGACTTGTGGCATCTTAGAGACTAACAAATTTATCTGAGCATAAGCTTTCGTGAGCTACAGCTCACTTCATCGGATGCATCTGATGAAGTGAGCTGTAGCTCACGAAAGCTTATGCTCAGATAAATTTGTTAGTCTCTAAGGTGCCACAAGTCCTCCTTTTCTTTTTTCTAATATGTAATTAACTATTCAGTTGCTCAGTGTGGTGCTTTTATAAGTGAGAATCTTCTGTGTTTGCATCATTGCTACTTGCAGTAAAATAGATGAGGAAGTTTATGGAGTATAGCTCTGATGTGAAATTATTCTAGTAAGACCCTCTCTGAAACAGAGAAAGTGATGAAATACTATGTTAATTTAGGCTGCAGAAATCCAAGATCAGTAGTTCTGTGAGTTTACCAGATTGCCATCATAAAATGGTGACCTATGTAGCAGCTTGTATTGAACAACTGCAATAAATGCCTTCTGGTATCTGTTGTTGGGGAAATACTAAGCACTGAGAGTTAAACTGGACTAACTTCAGATGGAAACCAAGTCCAGTTTGTTTTTGTAGTAAAAGATCACTCTAAGGCAAGGCCCTCTTTCATTTTGTATTGTCCTTTGTATTCCTTAAAATGTAACTTCCTTGTGTAATTTAGACACTAACCCCAAGAGGGTAATAGAGCTTCATTTGCAAAAGGTACTGTTTACTCTCTGAGCAGCTTCTGATATGTGGAAATCAACATTTTGATTTATAACTGAAATATTACATGTACAGTGAGCAACTGTAATATTGAGTCCTGCTAATAAATAGTTGGCAATATAACGCTATACTTTCTTAAAAAGTCAGGAAACATAAATTCAATTTTACATATTTTCTGCTGTGCACGTAGATTAAGCATTCCATTTGTCAATTTACCTGTATGTATCCTTTCTATCTGCTGTGCATTAGCACTAAACTAAAAACTTGTTCCCAGCTTGTTACTACATATTAGCCAACTCATACACTTGTGGCTTCAGTTTCTTAGGAATTGAAGTATTTGATGCAACAGTTCGTCTTCTAGTAAAAATGCCATTGCTCGGAGCCCTGCAAACTGTGTGGGAAGATCTGCTGTTTCTCCATGTTTACAACATTACAGTTCTTCCCCATCATAATGCTGTTTTACGTTTACTAAAGGTTTACTCTCACCTGATGAAAACACCTTTTTGAAAGGTTTGGGTCAGTAAAGATTAGAACTGGATCAGTAAAACTTCTTCCTATTTTTTGTACTTATTAGAAGTACATCACAGATAGATGGACCTTACAATGAAGCATTTTATGAGAAACTTCTAGATCTTTCAACTGAAGATGATGGAACAGAAGCATTTGCATTTACAAAGGTACCTTTCTTCAGCGTGGGTGCTAAAGCTTACTTTATTCTGTCAGCTTCCATAAAGTATGTCATATATAATTAAGCTTGGCAGAATTTGATTTCTATTTTTTATAATTTTGATGGATAATTGATTTTTTTTAAAGCATTTTTAACTATTTAGACTTTCACAGTTGTGGGAAATTTTGGGGAGGTTAGACACTTAATGACAGAAACCGCCCTTCAGAAAGTTAGATTTATAACCATTAAAACAAATTGTCAAGAGCAAGTAAATAAATAACCTTAATTCAAGCAGCATTTTTCTTCCTTTACTTATCTGTAAATTTCAATTATTGTCAATGAAACTATTTTTCATCGGTATGTGTGTTTACAGTGAAAATGACTACTGATAATCTAATCCTTCCAAGTTTGTGTATGCTGTAACAATCAATGAAAGAGAAAATCCAGGCAGATGCTGAACAGTTAAAATTCCCATTGAAGTGCTCATCCCCTTTGAAAATCAGCTCATACTACCACTTTTTAACTAAACAAAGGCACTAACTATTCACAAATTCCTTACTCCTTTCTAAATCACATGGTACATTTAAATGAATAGCTATTTCATATTAGTTGACCTAGTATATAGAATAAATATGTACTCATGCAAAGCAGTCTGTATGAAGAGTTAACCATTTGTAACATGTGACACAGGAAAAATGTTAGTGAATGCATAAAGTCTGTGATGACATCGATATAATCTCCTCAACACCCTGAAGTGATTATTACTTTACATTTTCATTGTGCATGCTTAGATAATGTACTTTGGCTTTGCATCTGTGACTAAGTCCAGAAATATTTGAACAAGTGCTCTTACTATGGAGATAACCTATCCTGTTTTTACCTTGTGTGTAGGTTCAGCAGTACAGAGTAGCAATGACAGCTAAGGACTGCTCCATCATGATTTCCCTTTCACCTTGTCTACAGGATGAATGGTAAGGGATTCTGAAAGACAGTTCAGACAGCCAAGAAAAAAAGCTTTCTATAGTTGATTTGAGTCCAATAATCTTTAGGGTGTTTCACTGTTGGGTTGCCCATGTTGACAGTGGGAGTACTAATCATGAAGTTCTGATTAAAATATTTAGAATAGGAGGCTCAACTTTTTTTTTTTTTTTTTAACACTGAAACTACTTAGGGCTTGTATTCACTGCAGCAGTTAGCTTGAGTTACTGCAGTTGAACTGTTGCATTGCCACTGCATTACTAGCTCAAGTATCACCTTCAACCTACTGTCTGACAGGCTACCGAACTCTAGCTAGAGAGTTTAACATGGGCAACTCTCAAGTTATAATTTGAGCTAACTGTGCTATGACGCACTCTTAATTTGGAGGCTGAAATCTGTTTCAAAGTCCTAATGTTGATGATGTGTCTTTAAGGATAAACAAAAATGAATTACCTCAGTCACCATGGCAAAAGAGTTACGTTCTCATTCTTTATCATTGCATATCTTTTGATTCCTTTCTGGATATTAGGATTTATTCAATGTCTTATCATTAGAGTGATAGACTTTGGATGGAAGACATACTTGGTAGTGGCTGTGTTCATCCTCTGATTTGAGGTATGGAGGAAAGCTGCTTTTGAAAACAGATAGAGCCAACTTAACCCTTTTAAGTGACTGACCTGAAGAGTTAAGTATCTTGCTCTCATTCTGTCAAAACTGGTCATTCATCAAGAGGTGCAACTTTTGTTGCAACTACACAGCTTTAGTAACTTAGTGTCCATGTTGACTTTTTTGTCAACACAACCCTAGTCATCTCCTCAGTGAAGTCAGAAACTAATTTTCCGTGTGGATTTGTGCTGTTTTTGAGGATCAGCTCTGAAGAAGGCAATCTCTCTTCTCTAACCTATAATACTCGTTTAATTGTTGAGAAAATAAGATAGAAAATTCTCCCATCCAAACCTTTTACTTAGATTTTGTAAGTCATTCAGGGAATTATTTTCTAATATCATTGTTTTAAGATGTGTTCATAACACCTGAATGCTAGTTCTGATAGGCAGAAGGCAATTTTATTAATTCAGGACAATAAATTGAACAAAGTAAGTTTCATACAGAGGAAGAAGAGGCTATTACTTCACAAATGTCCTTTTTATATACTAAACTGAAGTGGCATTAACACTACCTAACACTACGTTATGTCTGAGCAGGTGATGGTTGTTTCTAGCTGTAGAAGCTCTGTGCAGTACTTCAACACACTTTTCATTTATACAAGTAGCTCTTGCTGCCAAAACCACCAGTTGAGATTAATTCATTTAGCAGTGGTAGAGCAATTTAGGGAGGTTTGGTTTAGATTGGTATGAAAACTAACAGGAAGAGGATTGGCATGTGTAAAGAAATGGCTTATTCATTCCTGTTCCCACATAATTTTGGACTGGAAAAACTATACCTGAGTTAAGAATGAACCATGGCTGCTTTTAAAAGCTACATCATCTGAAGTCCCATTTTTCTGGTTTACAATGCCTAACAAATACGGAGACGCTGGCAATGTACTGCATGTGATCTTTACATGTAAAACAGAGTTATTTGTGATAGAGCCTTAGATAGGCACTGGGCTTTGAATTTCCTCTAAGAATATAAGGTGTCTGTTTGCTTTAAACAAATTGTCTTGCAAGATTACATTGGTCTTCTTTTTCAGCTCTGCTCAAAGGCCTGTGGTTCTGGCATCCAGATCCAGATTCACCTTTTCCGTTTCTGTCCTGGACCTAGATCTTAAGCCATATGAAAGCATTCCACATCAGTACAAACTTGATGGCAAGATAGTAAACTATTATTTGAAGAATGTACAGGCCAAAGATGATCCAGTGATGACAAATCTGTTCAAGGAGAATGAAGACTGCACATTAGTTCTCCATAAAGTGTAACTGTTTCCTTAAGGTTATGGTTGAAAGTGAAGGGTTAATGAAATGTAGTTACATTGATTTTCTATTATGTTCAGTGCATTTTTCAGCTGTGAATTCTTTTGCTTTAAGAAATATATTTTACTGGGTATGTCTTTCAAAGACATGGCCTAGTACTAAAAAAAAAAAAAAACCCACCTTCCAATATATAAATTTAATCTGAAGGAATGTATTCAATATTACAGAACAGATGTGTGCCATACCCTGCAATGACATGACAGATCAAGTCCATGTTCTTAAAACTGAATGACTACTATGTGAAGCACCGAATGAAACATTCTCGAGTAATTCTCATTTATTCTTCAGTGCAGTTAAGAATTTCCAGATACATTGCACTAATGCAGAAAGCCTGATCATTAACATGAGAATTACAGGATGGCCTTGTACCTTGTGCATTTTAAAACTCAATATTTTAAAATAAAAGCAAACCAACCCCCCTACACCTGCTGCATTGATAAAACCAAATTTAAAATTAAGCCGCACTGAGCACATTAAAAATGCACTAAACTTAATTCAAAATAAATTGCTGCCCATGTAATTTAATGTTAAAAAACAAAACACACTACTGTATTGTATAATTGCTCTTTGGTGCTGGCTAGGTAGAGCTTGCATGTTAATGCAAATCTATTTTAAGCAGAGAGTGAAACTGAGAACTCCAGACTTTGTTTCCAAAAGTGGTGTGATCAGTCTGAAAAAGCTTTCTGTCATAATTTGTATAAATGTAAGTAGAAATTCACAAAACGAGGGGTAATGGTTAGGAATTTTACTAGGGAAGCAGCCTTGATTTTTAATTATTTCCTGGTTGAACATATCAGGCTTTCATCCTATGGTCCACACAGACCTAGTCCTGCTAAATTAGTGAATCAGGAACTAGCTCTTTCCTAATCAAATTGAGCTTTAGGAATTGTATACTCAATTTTTGTCCATATGATTTTAGACTGAAATCACATGCCAATCAACTTTTTTGTGCATTAAATAGCAACTAGCAAAGGCTGCTCTTGAATCAGGCTGTGACTGCAATGACATTTTTCTTGAGGAAAGGGTCGACAGATGGTATTTGCTTTACCTTGTAAAGTTCATTGTAATTGTAGGTTGTGACTTTTCCCTGATGGTGAGTGTCAGTTAACTTTGTACCAACTTTTAGCAGTGGCTTTAGTTTGTGTGGTAACAAGTTAAACACATTCTGCTAAGCTGGAGAGGTGATCTGTGTGGATGAGGTGCTATTCTCTGATTCTTGTGAAGTTTAAAAGTGAAACTGCTTCAACTAGATCAAAAACAGTGGGATGAAACTATATATTCAGAAATGTGGGTATTGTGGTATAATGAACTACAGGTTCTCTTTTGCCTGTCTAAAAGCCTTCTTTACATTTCTTTGGGGTTCTCATACCCTAAGAATGTACAAGGAGATGTTCTTCAAGCCCATCTTGAAATGCTGCTATCTGTATACAGTAGGTATATACTGGTAATAAGTTTCAAAATATGGAGGTTGTCTTAACAAGGACTTACCTCTCCTTATAAAGTAGTACAGTAGATTAATATTGGGAGCTTGAATCTAATACCCTTCTTTCATTGTATTTTATTTGAACTTCTTCAGAGTATTGGCTTTCATAAAAAATGGCACCATGTTCATTGGCGGGACCCAATGTACAATTCTGTGAAACCAGGGACCGTTTGACAGTTGGGCCCAGAGTGGTGATATTCCTAATGAAAACTTATTTACACAGCAGTATTGCTTAACACTTAGGAGTGAACCATGTTACCTTGATCCGCTAAACCTACCACCAGTTAGTAATGTGCCTTTCTGGGGTGCAGTTGTTTGCTCTTTAGATTAGACTTGTTATATCCACAGCAATCTGACCTAGTTGTTGATTTATTGCTGTGTGCCTAGCTGCATTGTTGTAATAATACCACCCTCTGAGCAGAGGATTAAAAGAAAAGTCACAAAGGGGCTGGTCATTTTTAGTCAAAATGAAGAAGTTATCGACAGGAAAAAAACCAACCCAACATACTGTGGTCAGGTTTATACTGTAATTTTCCACTCTTGGTGTATGTACACCATAGTTTCCATTTACATGCAGGAAGCATCTAACTGTAGTTTGCTGCCATATGTAATTTAAAGAGGAATCTTGCTGGCACAAAGAATCAAGATTGCACAAAAATAGTGAAATGGATGTAGTAGTATTAGTTAGTTCTGCCTGCTCAGCAGCAGATCCCCAAAACAACCTTTTCTATGTCTGAATAAGAAGAAATTTGAAATAAATTGTAGTCTGTCAGCTACAGCTCCTACTGTTGCTCAACTGCATGCTCATCTGTAGGGGTAGGAAGGCTGAATCAAGCCACCCACATTGGTGCTTCAGTTCAGTTATTCCTTGCCAGAACAGAAGGGGATACTGTGAGTGACAAAATAGATGATTGATATTTTCTGGTAATGACTGACAAGCTTACTACTGTTTTAAACCAGGCAGGTCTAAGCCAAGATCTACCAGCCTTACCCTGGTTTATGTGTGAATGTAAATGTGTGTACACTGCTTGCTCCATCAAAATGTACACCAGCTTGTAGTTGTGTATGAATACTTACAGAATCATGCACTTGAGTTTGCAGAAGAACTCTTCATTGAAACTACTTAGCAAGGGAGTTCTATGTTTACATAAATTATAGCCTTTTTGGCCCCCTGAACCCAGAAAAATACACCATTTTAAAGGTACTAGCAATTAATTTTGAGCTTGCCTGCCATCACTTTTCCAATGTTTAAAGGCCTCCAAAAGTAAAATGAGGTGGTCACTTAACTACATGGAAAATGCCTGGCTATTGTAGTACTTTTAAAAGCCAGTGCAAAGTTGAGTGTTTTCCTTCCCCTAAAAATGTATTATGGTTTTCCCCTTTGAGAAATGCTAGACATTTACAAGTGAGCTAATTCTAAAATATCTGACAGAGCCCTAATGAGGTTGCAAGAATTGTCTTGAAACTGCTTCATATTTGTTCATGGAATGTAAAGTATCAAGTTGACAATATTCCTCGACTGTTGTCTGCCAGCAGTAACCTATCTCCGTGATGATGCAAGCTTTCAGTGCTTCGAAACCAAGCCATGTTAAACAGTCATTAATGTGTAACACTTGGTGAAAGTAGTAGTGTCTGTTCTCCATCCATGTTATAGAAGCAGCAGCAGCTGTACTGTTCCACTAGCATTCACAAAATTGATTTCTAACCACCTGACTATTCTTCACAAACTTCAATGTGGCTGTATTGGTCATTAATTTCTGTAATTCTAGCTTAATTGAGTAGCAGGAATATTTAAATACAACTTTATTCTTTCAGTGTCACTGTTCTCTCTATTTTAAAATCACTGTACTTTTTGTATAGAGCTGTGAAATGAAACTTCTTTTTATTGACTTGAATTTGACAGCATATGTTCCTGTAACCCGTTCTAGAAAATGTTAAGGACAGAAGAACCACTCTGGTACATTAATTCAGAAAGTTAAATTTATACTGAAATTCACTCTAATTATTTTATTTGGCATTTTTGTATTTAAATTGCTGTATTTATTTTTCATGTCATGACAATTTATATATAACGTGCCATAATTGTACAGATAGCATGTTTATGGGTATGGTTTTTAAATGGAAAATAACTTAATGTTTATATTCAATAAAATTATAGACTGTATAACTCAATATCATAATTAAAAGAATTTCCAAATTTCTACCAGTTAAAGTTTTGTAAGTAGTATTCATTTCTCCATGCCAACTGATTTGATCAGACTTTCAATGGCGGCCTCGATCCCCAGCAAAAGGAGCATGTTTCTGAAGCACTGGGGTCCATTTTCCACAGCTGCTTTCTTATCCTGCAGGGCTGCAAGAAAAGATTAAATACAATTAAGTCCTAACTACAGCAAATATACAGAGCATAAAACCTAGTTAAGAGGACAGTACTGGGCTCATGTGACTAGACTTAGAGCAGTACATAAACACCTCTGCTAAGGAGGAAAAAGTAGGTTGCACACTTAATTCAATCATTTGAATAAGGGGTTTGAAGCCTTTGCTTTATTTCTCTGTTAGACTAATTTACACATCAAGATTAAGCTTGGAATAATTGTCTCCAGTTGTTTGCCTCTGTCTTTAGAAAAACAGCCTGGTTATTCTCAAGCTTTAGAACAGCAGTGGAATGTAAACTAAAAATCAGCTGGTTAATACCCGGAAAAGGATAAAATCAAGGGATTCTGAACTTCTTGCTTTGCAGTAAGGGGCTACATCTGTATGCATTAATGAAACATGAAAATAAACATAGCCTGTGGAAGCTTCAGCATCACCTCAAGCTTCCTAGAGACCCCTCCAGAGCCTGACAAAGTAGTATTGTGGTTTCTGGACAACTCTTTCCCCTACCAAAGGTGCTGCCATCACAAACGGATTTCAGGTAGCTTCTGCCTGCTTTAGAAGAGGGGACCTGTTTAAGATCAGTCAATTTGGAAGCATGTGCAGAGGAGGAAGTACTAGAACATATTAGAGTCACTGTATAAATAAATACCTAACAATCAAAGGCAGTTAGATTTATAAAAACAAAGCAGATCCATCAATGTTTTTGGAATGTGTCTTCAATGAGACAGACTCCAGTGGCATATAAAATAGGTAGCAGGGAGCTTCTGTTTGACTGACATTTCCACCATGCCCTGCAACACACCAGAATGCCACTAAACTGAAATTTGGGATGAGATTGGGCTTTTTAATTAGTTTTGCTCTAAGTTTGTTATTTGTTGGAAGTTAAAGCAGCACAGCAAGCTAGATGAACCCTTCCCCCTCAAAAGAAAACCAACAACAATGTTGTTTCAACGAGCTTTGACAAAAAAAATTTTTGAAGGCGTCAGGCTGTGAAATGTTCAGACTCTAACAAAAGTTGTTCTTGGCCTGAGCTGTCATGACTTTCAAAAAGTATTACCGATATTACACACCAAGCACATTTTTTTAAACAGGGAACGCTTAATAGACATAGGTTTATGCCTATTGGGATGATAGACCAGTGTGTCAGTTTCAAAAACATTCCTAATAAAATGCCAGCTTTCATTTTTGCAGCCTTTCCTACAAAATACTAGTCAAAATAGGTTCTGCTAGATCTGCCACATATCACAAGTCAGAGCAAAGTAAAGTATGACATACTGTGTGTAACATGCTCTGTATTGTGAGCCCAGAGTCCATAAATACCAGGACACAAACTATTTAAAGTCAGAAATAGGGAAAACACCTTTAAAATATACAACAGGCATATTACCTTGCGCTGGTATTCTAGGCAGAAGATCCAGGACAGGTATAACTCTCCCTTCTTCATCCACATATATTTTCCAAACAATCATTAACTCAAACCTGTATCATGCATATTGGGAAGCACTTTAATGCACAAAAGTAGCTTGTATTTTTCTATGCCAAAGTTTTCTTCAGTGTATAATTTTTTTCCTGCAGAAAATAACTTATCAGAAAGTTGCTGCAGTTATGTCTTTTGCCCACCAGGGGCCACTGTGGCACTAGACCAGAGCAGCTGCTTTGGGGCCATCCCCAGCTGTGATAGGGAAGAGAAGAGGCTGCCTTCCTGAAGGCAGTAGGGCCAGGTCTGGATATAGGGGGACAGACTGGGGCAGGGGCTGAAGGGGAGTGGAGGCACAGGGCCACATGGGGATGGAGGAAGGGGGTGCCTGATCATTTTTCATTGTCTGTATTGTAACAGGCATAGTTGCTGACAGATTTTGAAATAAATTACCAAAATAATTGAAACTGGTGTGGTTGTAGTGTGTTATTTTGACAAATAAAATAAGCAGAATTTTAAAATATGCACAGAATTTTTAATTTTGTGTCTCAGAATTCCCCCAGGAGTAACTAATAAGACTTGGTAAATCTAAATGTAGTATAATGAAAAAGATTGGAGGACAGGGGAAATGATCACTTCCAACTTTGTGTAGTTCTGGTTTCCCTGTATAAGAAAATTAGCAAATTAATGCCTTATCACCTTCATAAACTGAGGGAAAAACTATGTAACCAAGACCCTTTGTTTCAAATAATCTTAGTAACCATTATTTATATATTTTGTGTTAGAAGTAATAATCAACCACACATCCTCTGAGGACCCTATCAATTTATTCACTATTACAAAGGCAAAATGTAATTCAAGCAGCTTACCCCTCGTACCGAGCAACAGTACATAATGAAATACTGTCTTCCCCCCACACATCACCCTGTACCTCAGACCCTCCTAACTCTTTGTGCATGAGGTGAAACAAACAGGCCCTGCAGCATGACGTTGAAAATTGGCAAATCTGGACCACTCAGACCAGGGGCAGGAAGACATTGCTGAATCCCAGGCTCTTGTAGAGAATTACTGCCAACTGCCCCTGTCTGTTATATCAATAGGGATCAGGATCTCTCCTGACCACAACTGTGGCAGGGTATCACAGGAGAGAACAAAGGTGGAACAAAACTGCAACCTCTAATTTGAGACACTTCCAATTTAAGGTATAGTGTGTGGCAGGGACATGTTTTTGATTTCAATCCTAGGGTCCCAAACCTTTCATTTTGGGTTGGTTTATGGGTCAGACCCATAGTGGAAGGTACCTACTTCCTGGTTCTGGATTGATACAATCAGCCTTGTAGGAATTTGGGACCAGATCGTTAGAAATGTTACAAGAGCAGGTATTTTATGAGATTTCCAGTGTCTTGAGCTAAGATCTTAGGAGAACACCTTAGATTTTACCCAGCACCGAATCCAACTTTGAACTTGGGCTACAAAGAGCTTTGGAACTGCTTCCTTGGCCCATCTTGACTCTCAGAGCTCTTAAATATACAGATTTGGGGCCAAATTCTGCTCACCTTACTGACATGGCTCCATTGATTGAATTACTGTCATCAATGAGATGAGCAAGATTTAGCCCCTGGTTCACAAACAGTATTTGTAATGGCATACATTGCAACAGAGGTGTTTTCAACTAGAGCTGATCAGGATGAAGTCTAATACTAGTATAATTTATTTAAAATGTAATTCAAAATCTAAAATTCTACTGGAGCCTCCTACTGTCTCTCTCTTTTATGTTGTATATTTTTCTAAAGGGCTCTATAAAGTAGCAACATATAGTTGTCATCCCCAGAAAGGCCATAGTGAAATAGCTTGCACCACATGCTATTTGCTTCTTGTCTCCCAAGATTTTTGTATGTGTTGCATCTATGAAAAGCATCACACAACCCCATGGTATACACTAGAGTGATTGTTTATTTTTTAAAGAAAAGTCACCTATGTAATTCTGAGATTAAACTACCTTTCAGTGTATGAAGGTGAAACTGAAAAACAGTTATTGGTGGATTTATTTCCAGTCCTAGAGACCATTAACTCAAATTTCAGGTTTTGTTCAATTCTTCTTAAATACAGACATTAATAAGCATCTTGAAATGTCTTACCCAGAAAGTTCAGGGCTCCTTATAACCAGGTAATCTCCAGACGGTCCTTCAGGAAGTCTTACACTATCAGGATATTTGGCCTGTTAATAAAAAGGGAAATAAGAATATAACCAAGCAGTAAAGGTGGTAACTACACAAACTGGCTTCAGAATAAACTTTTTTTCCAGTTACAATTGATCTTAAGAACTATTAAAGACAAAGACTAAAAAGTGCTAAATTTATACTGAAGTGAATTGCAAAGCTCTAACAATGTTTAGACAAAATCAGGTGTATGTAAGAGCAAAATGTGTATTAAATGTACAAAACAAAACCTTCATTAATAAACTCAGTTTGTTAGACAGCATTGTGGCATGTCCATCACAGCTCCTTTTTTTTCCAGCAGAGATTCTCCAAAAGAATGAGAAAACAAAATGGATTAATTTCCTTGTTGGTTACTCAGATCATTTGTTGATTAAACATGTTTTAATGTTTCATCTTTTCTTAATACTTAACTTTAAAATGTGAGCATCAACACAATAAAATGTAAATAACAGAATTTCTCTTCTAGAATGACTGGCCAAAACTGGAAGCACTCTCTCTCCTAAACATTAAAACATCTGAATTCGTGGGGAAGCTCATTAACACTCCAGAGTCGGACAAAATTTGCACTTAAAAGAGGAGGTTATCACCTGTAACTGGAGGTTCTTCGTGATGTGTGGTCCCTATTTGTATTCCATTGAGGGTTTACACCCCTGCACCATGCGTCTGGAGCCAGAGAATTTGAAAGTAGAGTCTGTTAGTCTGCGCATGCACCCTGGCTCACTTCAGGTTTCACCCAAGGTGATAAAGGGCATTTCCAGATCCTTTTTCACTGCAAATCCAGCAGATCTGCAGCAGAGGGGAAGGAGGGCAGGAAGTAGAATACAGATAGGGACTACTATCTTTAAGGACCTCCTGTTATAGTTAAGTAACCTCCTCCTCTTCAAGGATGGTCCCTATTGTATTCCACTGAAGGTGATTAACAAGCAGTACCTAAGGCAGAGGAGGATGCAGGGATGAAGATGGAAGGGTTGAGCAAAGGACAGCTGCACGGAAGAAGGCAGCTGCCGCTGAGTCCTACACCAAGGCATAATGTGTAGCAATGGTGTGTACTGATCTCTCTGTGGCTGCTCTACCTGTCCTAGAGTGGTACATAGATTCAGAGATTCGTAGATACTATGGTAGGAAGGGACCATTATGATCATCTAGTCACATCATGGAAGGAGGCCATATTCAAAGCCTGAGCTCTCATAAAATGGGCCCACACCCCAGAGTGCGGAGGCAGACCAGATAACTGAGGGAGTGTAACGCACCCCGAAATCCACTTGGAGAGTCTGTGTGTGCAGTGTGCCTGATGTTTCATTCTTTTAGCTATTCTAACAAACAGTCTGGGGGATTTCCTGACTGGTCTTGTCCCATCAAGGGAGTGGAGGAGTTGTCCTTCTTCAGAGTTGTGCAGCTTTGGGAAGAAAACAAAGTGAATGGATTGATTAACATGAAACTGGGAGATGACCTTTGGAAAAAATTTGGGATGCTGGCACGAGGAGACTATCTGTATGGAAAGTCATGAAAAGAGAAACCCATCATGGCCCCAAGTTCACGGACCCGTCTCGCCAAAGTGACAGCAATAAGGAAGGTGGCCTTTGTGGAAAGGAGGGATATAGGGCACGATGCCAGTGGTCCGAAGGGCTGTTTCATTAGTACAGATAGAACTAGGTTGAGGTCCTACTGGGGAGTGATGGGTTGGATGGGTGAGAAGGTTCTGATGAGGCCTTTCCAAACTCTAGCAGTCAACAGGTGTGAAAAGACGGAATGTCCTTCCAAATATGGTGATCAGCTAAACCCTGAGCATGTGGGCAAGACTCACCAGCCAGACACCCAGAAAATAATTCGCTGTAATAACTCAGATCCCATCCCATCTAACAGCCCATCACAGTCCATTGGGCACATCTACCGCTAATAGTTGAAGAGCAATTAATTGCCAAAATTAGGCTATCCCATCATATCATCCCCTCCATAAATTTATCAAGCTTAATCTTGAAGCCAGATATGTCTTTTGCCCCTACTGCTTCCTTTGGAAGGCTGTTCCAGAACTTCACTCCTTTGATGGTTAGAAACCTTCGTCTAATTTCAAGCCTAAACTTCCTGATGGCCAGTTGATATCCATTTGTTCTTGTGTCCACATTGGTACTGAGCTTAAATAATTCTTCTCCCTCTGTGGTATTTATCCCTCTGATAGCAATCATATCTCCTCTCAGCCTTCTTTTGGTTAGGCTAAACAAGCCAAGCTCTTTATACTGATCATTCCTCGGATCATCCTAGTAGCCCTTCTCTGTACCTGTTCCAGTTTGAATTCATCCTTCTTAAACATAGGAGACCAGAACTGCACACAATATTCCAGATGAGGTCTCACCAGTGCCTTGTATAACGGTACTAACACCTCCTTATCGCTACTGGAAACATCTCGCCTGATGCATCCCAAGACTGCATTAGCTTTTCTCACAGCGATATCACATTGGCGGCTCATAGTTATCCTGTGATCAACCAATACTCCGAGGTCCTCTTTCTTCTCTGTTACTTCCAAATGATGTGTCCCCAGTTTATAACAAAAATTCTTTTTATTAATCCCTAAACACATGACCTTGCACTTTTCACTATTAAACTTCATCCTACTACTATTACTCCAGTTTACAAGGTCATTCAGATCTTTTTGTATGATATCCTGGTCCTTCTCTGTATTGGCAATACCTCCCAGCTTTGTGTCATCCGCAAAATTTATTAGCAATTTCCCACTTCTTGTGCCAAGGTCAGTAATAAAAAGATTAAATAAGATTGGTCCCCAAACCGATCCCTGAGGAACTCCACTAGTAACCTCCTTCCAGCCTGACAGTTCACCTTTCAGTGTGACCCATTGTAGTCTCCCCTTTAACCAGTTCCTCAATTTTCATATTGATCCCGATCCTTTCCAAGTTAGCTAATAATTCCTCATATGGAACTGTATCAAATGTCTTACTGAAATCAAGGTAAATTAGATCCACTGTGTTTCCTTTGTCTAAAAAGTCTGTTACCTTCTTAAAGAAGGAGATCAGGTTGGTTTGACATGATCTACCTTTTGTAAAACCATGTTGTATTTTGTCCCAATTACCATTGACCTCAATGTCCTTAACTACTTTCTCCCTCAAAATTTTTTCCAAGACCTTGCATACTACAGATGTCAAACTAACAGGCCTGTAGTTACCCGGATCACCTTTTTTCCCTTTCTTAAAAACAGGAACTATGTTAGCAATTCTCCAGTCATATGGTACAACCCCTGAATTTACAGATTCATTAAAATTTTTTGCTAATGGGCTTGCAATTTCATGTGCCAGTTCCTTTAATATTCTTGAATGAAGATTATCTGGGCCCCTTGATTTAGTCCCACTAAGCTGTTCAAGTTTGGCTTCTACCTCGGCTGTGGTAATATCTACCTCCATATCCTTATTCCCATTTGTCATCCTACCATTATCCCTAAGCTCCTCATTAAAGTGTGAGGAAAAGTATTTGTTTTAGATACTGGGCCATGCCTAGATTATCCTTAACCTCCACTCCATCCTCAGTGTTTACTGGTCCCACTTCTTCTTTCTTTGTTTTCTTCTTACACGCCCATTCTAAAGAAGATGCCCATCCAAATACCACGCTTTGAGGTTAAGTGCTGGTGGATTGGGATGTCTGATCTTGACATCATGTTGTGTCAGTAGATTGGGGAAGGTGGGAATGGGCGGACATACAAAGGAGGTTGGGAAGTCAGAACTGTCTGGGCCAGTTGGAGGCGATCAGGATGAGACTTGCTCTGTCTCATCTGATCTTGTGGAGTACTCATGGTAGGAGTGGGAGAGGAAGGAAGGCATAGTTGATCTAGTCTGACAAGGGGAGTTTGAGAGCATTGCCCTGAGAGTGGAGATGAAGACCACCCACTGGAGCAGCATGTGCTGCATTTGCAGTTGATAGGGGAGGTGAAGAGGTCTCTGGTCAGAGTCCCCACTGGTCAAAGATGTCATGCACCATGAAATCGTGGAGTTCCCACTTGTGGTCGATCACAAACTGTCTGCTCAGCAAGTCTGCAATCACATTCTGAATCCCCAGGAGATATGCTGCAGATAAGAGGATATGATGGGCGATGCACCAGTGCCAGAGGCTGATTGCTTCTAAACATAGAACAGTTGAGTTTGTGACCCCTTGTTTGTTGATGTAGCAAACAGTGGTGGTGACGTTGTCCAACATAATAAGAACATGATGGGAACGGGTGAATGGGAGAAATGCTTGGCATACCTTCCTTACAGCCTGAAGTTCCAGAATAATGATGTGCATCCTGGATTCCCCAGGAGTCCATGTTCCCTGCATCATGTGATTGCCCATGTGCTCTCCCCAGCCTACAAGGAACGCATTGGTGATGATCGTCTTGTCCAGGGAGGAGGGGAGAATGGGAACCCCTATGCAGACCTGGCATGGGTCCGTCCACCAGTGGAGGGGAAAGAGTACCTGAGGGGAGGGGCTGTCAGCATGAGGTTTGGGTGAGTAAACCATCTGGAGCCACATCCGGACGCAGCGAAGATGGTGACTTATGTGCACGGGGCCATGTGGCTAAGGAGGGATAGTCAAGTCCTGTCTGGGACAGATGGATTGTTGATTATGTGGTTTACGAGTTCTTGCAGAGCCTGGAACCTGTCTCGCAGTAGGTAGGCACATGCTATGACCGAGTGGACGGAGGCCCCTATGAAGTCTAGGGATTGTGTCGGTTCCAAGGTTGATTTTTTGATCTTGATACTGATTCCAAGGGAAGAAAGGAGGCCAGGTAACATGGAGGTTGGAGCTTGGGCTTTGCATCTGGATTGTGCCACCTGGAGCCAGTCATCAAGATATGGGAATATGAGGACCCCATAATACCTGATGTAAGCTGCCACGACAGAGAAAACCCTGGTGAAGACTTGGGGAGCAGCATTGAGTCCAAATAGAAGAACCCTGTACTGAAAATTATGTGATCTGATTGTGAACCTCAGGAACCATGTGTGGGCCAAATGAATGTCCATGTGAAAGCAGGCATCTTGCATATCAAGAGCTGTAAACCACTTGCCTTCTTGCAATGATGGGTTGATCGCTGCTAGTGTGACCATACAAAACTTGGGCTTGCAGATGAAGTGATTGAGAAGGTGGAGGTCCAGAATTGGCCTCCACCCACCTTTCTTTTTGGGCACCAGGAAGTAAGTTGAATAGAACCCCGTCCCTTGATATTCTGGAGGAACCTGCTCTATCACTCCTCTTTGTAGTAAGGAGTTCACCTCTTGAGTGAGAATGCTGGCATGAGAGTGATCCCTGAGGAGACATGGGGGGTGGGGCTGTGGATGAGGTAGCATGCTGAACTCAACCATATAGACATGGTGGATGACATTTAGCACCCATTTGTTTGTTGTTATTGCAACTCCAAGCTGGAAAAAAGAGTGCTAGATGACCCCCAAAGGGAGTGGGATGGTTGTATGGCAGTAGGCAAGGTGGTTGACAGTTCTCTAAAGTTTCTAAGAAATATCTTTTCTTCGGGAGCTGCATGTGGGAGGAGGAAGGCTGTAAAGGTGGACCCAGAAGGTGAGATCTTTGAATCTTTTGACACTTCCATAGTGGTTTGTAAGGCATCTGATGGAAAAACTGGGATGTCCTGTAATGTTGTATGGATGGCAAGTGGTAGAATTTACACTTTAGCACAGGTGTGTAAATATCCAAGGAACGAGGTGTAGCTCTTGCATCCTTGAGGTATGGAGGGAATCACCTGTTTTCTGGTTTAAAAGCTCTGATTCATCAAAAGGGAGGTCTTCGATGGTATTTTGTACTTCCCTGGGGAAACCAGGGGCATGGAGCCACAATTCCCATGGCAGAACTTTGCCCGTAGCCATAGAGCAAGATAAAGTATCTGTCACATTGACAGCTGATTGAAGCAATGTCCTTGACACCAGTTTCCCTTCCTCTAAGATTGCCTGGAATCGGGCCTGGTCTTGCTGTGATAGTTTTTCAACAAATTCCTCCAGTTTGCTGTAATTCAGGAAATCATATTTGGAAACTAATGCCTAATCATTCGAAATCCTGAATCGAAGGCTGGCTGAGGAGAAGACCTTTTGACCTCCAAAATCCAACTGCTTGCCCTCCTTATCAGATGGAATGGAGTGTGGAGTGGACTGTTCCATTGCCCCCAGACCACAAGTGAATTGGGGGAGGGAGGTTATGTGAGAAAAGAAACTCAGACCCCTTAGCTAGTATGTAGTATCGTTTTTCTGACCTCTTGGGGATAGGCGTACATATGACTGCTGTATGCCATTGCCAAATTATTCTAGCTGGCTCGAGGATAGCATCGTTGATTGGCAGAGCATCTCTACCTGGCGTTCATGAGTGAAGGCTATCCAGGAGCTTATGCTGAGTGCCCTGGATCTCCTCCAGGGGAAGCTCTCTTGCCACTCTGTATCTCCTGGAACTGGTGGAAGTCATTTGGGGAAGAGGAGGATGCTAAAGTCATTGCCGCATCTGGGGGGGATGATGGGAATCTGCTCCAGTGGTACCATCAGAACTCGACTGAGCAGCTCTTCTTCCATCATCGGCTCTGGGCATCTACTTGAACATGCTTGAGATGGGGAGGCAGGTGAAGTTTCCCTCATGGAACCGGTGGGTTCTGAAGGTGGGTATTACGGCCTGGCTCCCCAATAGGGCCAGCATGATGGATCTAGAGGGTGCTGCAGTGGGCTGCACAGCAGGGGGGACCAGTGGCTCCATGGCTGCAGGACTGGAGGATATTGCCATGATGTAGGTGGCCTCTTTGGGTACTATAGTGGCAGTAGGGGATGGGCAGTCCCTGCCCCTCATCTGACTCCTGCAAAGATGAAAACTTGGACACCAATTCCATTGGGTACCATCGGAGCTGGTGGAAGTGTGTAGACCGTTGGAGCAGGGGGTGAGGGGTGCCTCATCTGTGGCATGTCCTGAGTGGGAGATATCATCTCCCAAGAAGTGGAAGGTCCCTGAAATTGTGGAGATCTCAGCTCTCCCAGGGCAAACACTTCCTGGGGATCTGGCACTTTTCCCTAGCTCCCTGGTGTTAAGGGTACTCTCTCTGGAACCAGTATCCGATTGGTGGTCTTCCCCTGAGTGCACAAATCTTGTACTTTATGGGGTGCCAATGTTGATGGTGTATGCGGTTTGGTACCTGGTACCAGCAGATCCGGCGCTTGTGCGGCCTCTTCTTGTGTTTGTGCGCTTTATAGAGTGCACTCCCTCCCCTGGAACTCATGGAAGGAGCATCCCCTTTCTTAGGTTTGGAAGAAGTCTTACTGCTATTCTTATGTGTATGCTTCCTTACCCATCAACACGGGCGCCATAGTGGTGGTATCGCTGGTGCCAGACTAGGAAATGGTAGGCAGAGGTACACTCCTGGTTGTCTGAGGCTAATGTACAGGGGAGGTTCCCTGATGTGGGTCCAAATGTCGCATGGCAACTTCCATCAGGTGCTTCCAGAGGAGAGAGCCTGACCTTCTCGCATATGGCTGGGGAAGGACTGGCAGATACTGCATCTGGGTGTAATGTTGGCTTCTCCCAAGGAGTAGAGACAGCGTTGATGTTCGTCGCTGACCAAGAAGGAAAGCGGGCAGGAGGCACAGATTTTAAAGCCTAGGGTCTTTGGCATAGTTCAGTACCCACATGTGGTAAGGAGGTAGAAAGGAGAGGGTGTTTATGAGAAAACAACCCCCCAAAGTCCCAATATTACTCCTAAAAACTATGTAAAGCAGTAAAAACAACAAAAATACTATAAAACTAACTATATATAACTTTTCAAGGTGCATCACACGCAAGAGGACGGTAATAGATCTGACCCGGCCCATGCAGTGGTGAGAAGGAACTGGAGACATAGCAGTCTGCCCACCCTTTATCACCTCAGATGAAACCATGAGGCGAGCATGGTGCATGCGCTGACCAAACTGACACTACTTTCAAATTCTCTGGCTCCAGACGCATAGTGTGCATGTGTAAACCCTCAGTGGAATACAATAGGGATCATCACTCAAAGAAAAATAAAAGCATGCTTTTCATCAAGTATTTATTTATTTCTTCACATTTCTAAACCATAATAATGGGCATCCATCATTGTGGTCTGGGTGCCTATCTTGTAAATTAAAACCACAACAGAAGTGAAGGACTGCCCATAAATATATCCACCTCATCCACGCTATGCTCAACAACCTTTAGAGAGAAAAAAAGACAGGCTTTCCAACATGTTTAGAGGATTAAAAAATCTGGGACCTGGTGGACCAAAGTGAGGAGTGAGTACTAAATCCTGTCCAGTTCCCTCTAGTTTATATTGAGGGTGCAACAGCTTGAGTACCTTGACTACTTTCAGTTGTGGCAGTATACCATGTGAAGAGAAAGAGGAAGGTGCATGAAAAGATGTAAAAGTAAGGCTAATGTGGGAAAAGGTGCAGCATCTCAAGCAGGGGAAGAATACTACCATGGGAGGAGCAAAGAGAGAGAAGACAGTAGGATGTGACAAAGGAAAAAGGATGAAACGAACTGATAAGTGGGTGGGACAAAGCTATGCAGCTCTTTTACTGGCCACAGAAAGAGTTGTTAGCAATGTTGTTGTGGCCATATTGGTTCCAGGATATTACAGATACAAGGTGGGAGAGGTGCTGTCTTTTATTGGACCAACTTCTGTTGGTGAAAGAGTCCAGCTTTTGATCTACACTGCTCTTCTTCAAGTCTGGGAAAGGTACTCAGAGTGTCACAGCTAAATACAAAGTGGGAGAGATTGCTTAGTATAAGTAGTTAACACATTGTGACAGTCTACACCCCTGTATTCACACCTTACACACTCTTGTAATAACCTTTGTACAAAGTATGCCTTGTAAGGTGTCATTTGAAAACTTACAATTTACTGGTCAATAGTGTCCTGATACAATATGTGTGTCAACATTGTATGTGAAGTTATAACATTAATACATGTTCTAAACCCCACAGCCCTGCCCAAACAAAAGTTGGCAAACAATTCTGTTCTAAACAAAGGAATGTGTACTCTGCTTAATTTCCATTAAAGCAGTAAACAAAGTCATTAAGCAGGAAGGGAAGGCAAAGGGAATTCAAACAGCTGAAAACACCAGTAGGGAATATCTGCCACATAGACACTTTGGATCCTGGTTCTCAGCTGGAAATGTTTTTCAAGAAGGGGACAGAAACTATAAAAAGGAGGGAAAATATCCCAAGGCACCCTCTCCTTGCCCATTGCATTCACTGTGCATGAAGAGACAAAGGAAGCAGTCATTGGACTCTGGGAGATGATTCCTGACCTGAGTGTTTGATAATCTGCTGGAGCATGTGGTAAAAAACTTTGCTTGTATGTAATAGAGTTTAAGTTAGGCATTAGTAAACATCTTATGACCATATCTGACTTTTATGCCTCATTAGTTGTACTCACTTAAAATCTCTTTGTAGTTAATAAAATTATTTTACTGCTTTATTTAATCCTATTTAAAACTATTTGAGATAATAAACTGGCATATTATTCCCTTCAAGGTCTAACACATTTAAAGTATTTTTACTGTCTACAAGAGGGTTGGGCAGTACAAGACATACATTTCTTGGGGAAAATCCAGGACTGGGGGCAGTGTTGGGGTCACTCTGCAGTATGAGCAAGGCTGGTCAGAGCCAGGTGTAACCCAAGTGTGTCCGGTATGCTGCAGTTACTTACACACACACACACTCTCAGGATGTGCCTTGCTTACTGGAAGGCTGTTTGTGAGTGGCCTACGTGGGAGCTACAAGGCATTGTAGGGTACTCAAGGTTGCAGATCTGGACTGTGCCTTGGTATATCATAAATATTCTAGGGGTCTGTTCCAGGTGAAGTGGCCTGTTAACACCCCTGTAATCATAGGACAAAACAGGGAGGTTAGTGTTAAACCTAGACCATATCTGATCAGTGTTTGTCTAACCTGTTCTTAAAAACGTACAGCAATTCCAGAGCTTAACAACCTTTATAGTTAGAATGTTTTTCCTAATGTCTAACCTAAATATCTCTCTCACTACAGATTAAGCCCATTACTCTTTGTCCTACCTCCAGTAGACACAGAGTACAATTGATCACAGCTCTCAAACATATTTGAGTCTTAAACATATTTGAAGACTTATCAGCTCCCCTCTGTCTTTTTTTTCCTGTGACTAAACATGCCCTGTTTTTTAACCTTTCCTCATTGGTCAGGTTTTCTAAACCTTTTATCATTTTTGGTGCTCTCCTCTGGACTCTCCAATTTGCCCACCTCTCTCAAAGTGTGGAGCCCAGAACGGTACACAGTACTCCAGCTGAGGCCTCTTATTCGCGTCTTGTTTGGAAGTAACAAAGGGTATAATTTTATGTTGCCAAATAATTTTTCTCAAGTGTTCAAGAAGCTTCTTTAGTAAATTATGGACATACGGAAATGTTACAGTGTGATCCTCTGATCTTGTGAGAAGTTCAGGTGGTTTGGATTAGAAACAGAATAGAAAGCATTAATATTTCAATAGCCCCTCAATAGAATCTCTCCCCGCCACCACAGCCCTGGAGGTTTGGGGGGGGAGGGGGGGAAGAAACATCTCTCCCCACCGCTGCCTGAGGGTTGGGGCAGGAGAGTTGTCTCCTATTCCCTATCTCACTCCACAAATGCCAAAATCTAGAGGAAAAGGGCCTATTTCTCATTTCAGTTATATCTGTGTAACCCAACTGAGATCATAAAGGTTGTTCGGTTATAAGTGAAAGTAGAACCTGGCCCAAAGACTCAAATCATGATTTATTTCATCCCCACTGGATGACTTCCTGGAGTGACAATGAGAAGGAAGCAGGAAGTGAAAATTCTACCACATCCATAATCAACCAACCAATGTCAAATGATAGCAATTTAGGAAAGAATAAACAGGAAATCTGCTAACACATAAGCTGCAATAGCAATTATGGATATAAAATGTAATCACCTTACCAAGGAAGTTAAAAAGTAGAAAATTTGGTGGACAAATTAAAACAACTACATAAAAGGTGTAACAGTAAATTTAAGTATGGGGGACTAAGAAGGGATGCCCATCCCCGCCATTTCTCTATAAAAATCTCTGTCTCAAATGTTAGAGTTGAATCCAGCTAAAGATCTATTATGTAACTATTAAACAGACTATATACACAGGAAAAAATATCTGAACTACCTTTGGTAATAGAGAGGTTCTTAGAATTTTGGATTTAAATTTGAAAGAATAAGTCAAAAGTTAGCTTGAAAACAAAAAGATCTTGAATAAGAACAAATTGCTTATTTTCTCAGATATGGGAATGAGCACAAAAGTGAAGAAATGGGAAATATTTCCCATAAGTAATCTGTCACAAACACTAAATATTGAAGCAATAATTTTTTTAGCATTTAGGACACAATAAAATGCTAAACTACTACTTCTGGGATGCTGAAAGCACAACAAGTCTATTAGACAAGACAAAGCACACAGGGCTAGGATGCATGACAGTATGCACAGCTTCTTGTTTCACTGCACATTTGAAAGGACAAAATCAATTTGAAATCTATATTTTTGTTGTTTATTGACTTTTTGTTGTTTTTTTTTAAGAAAAATAATAGCTTTTCAACATTCCCTCTACTTTTTCCCATCCATGTGCAGAATCAGTTCTGTTATGTGCACCAATATGGAGCTGATGTGTGGTGGGCCGAGGGGTTCAGAGTGTGAGAGGGGGCTCAAGGCTGAGGTGTGGGGTGGGATTCAGGGTGCAGGAGGGAGCTCAGGGCTGGAGAAGCGAGTTCAAGTGTGTGTGTCAGAGGTGAGGGCTCCTGCTGGGGTGCGGGCTCTGGGGTGGGGCTGGGGATGAAAGGTTTGGGGTGCAGGCTGCCCCAGGACTGTGGTAGAGAGAGGACTCCACCCAGCCCTCCCTCCTCATAGCTGCACCTGGGCCGGGGGAGAGCATCTCTACCCGCAGCAGCAGTCCTGGGGCTGGGGCCTGGGGAGAGGCGCCTCTCCCCACTACCGCAGCCCCAGAGCTGGGGTGGGAGAGTCCTCTCCTATTCCCCACCTCACCCCACTGTCATCTTCTAGGCTCGCTTGTGGCCACATCCGAGTGGAGTGTGCACTCTTGCTCGGCTCTGCTAACTAAGTGTGTGCCCTTTGGTGGCCTCCTGCACAGCTGCGTTGGTATGCACCTTAGAGGGAACGTAGGCTGCAGGTAGTATACCTGTCTTTTGGACTTCCTGTCCATTTTAGTGCACTACAACCACATTTTACTATTTTTAATAATATTTTTAATTTTTTCCTTGTTATTTTTTGTCTCACAAACAACTGGGCAAAACAAATGTATGCAAAGGCAAAAAGTAAACAAACTGAAAAATAGAAATATTTCACCAATCTTTCAGTAAAATAGTATCTTTGGTGTTACTAAAAATAACAGCAGTTTTAAAAAGTTTTATGTTGATGGTGCCTTCAAAAATGTTAAAATGAGCTACAGCTGTCTATTGGTGAGACCAAGGACCTGGGAGGCAAGGCTCTGGGATTCTATCCTTGAGCCACTGACTCCCCTTATACAAATAATTTCTCTGACTCAGTGTATCAATCTGTGTTGTGATATTTAATGGTTATAAAGTGTTTTAAGATCTTTGGAAGAAAAATGCTATATATTTGAAAAAGTATATGTTTATGTAAAATACAAGTAAATTTAATTTTTGGAACCAAACACAGATTCTGTGGGAGAGAACAGTTTTGGATACTTCTTTCATCATCCCCTTATTCGATCATAGGGGTCAGCAGACCAGAGGTTGAAAACAATGGTTTTAAAACATTTGGCATCATCCTACTCTGTGAAAATATTTTTTCTATTCTCAACTGTCACAAGTTACATTATTTAAACTGTCTAATATTCAGAGGGCATTGAACAAGTTTAAATCAATTCTCTTCCTAGAAACATAAAATTGTGTTGCCGTGATCAGGGTTGTTCTGACATATCATGGAAGACATTTATTACTCTATAACACATCTTTTACCCTTTAAAGACAGCTGTAATCAAGAACAAAGGTTTATCACCTTATGTGTTTCCAAGCCACCAAACACAAGCCAGGGATTAGCTAAAAATGCCACTAGCAAAGGTAAATTTGCCTGTATCAACAGAATGTACCTTCTGTTTATGGCTTCAGAAGAGGAGACAGGTCACTCCTTTTATGCAGAGCAATCCAAGAAATGACTGGCATTCAACAAGGAACAAGGGAGGATCAGTACTTCTCAGCATGCCTATGTGACCTCCTACCTCTATTTTTCTCAATTTAATGCTGAGAAAAATTCATGTTCAGTTTGTTTCAAGGTTCTAATAGAAATCAGCCGGAGAAACTTTTAAGATGCAAAGGGAAGAGGGGTACTTGCTCAGACTGGGTGACACAAAGGCCACAACACAACTCAGGTGTGGCCTGACCACCATGTTGTCATGTGTAATTGGTGCTGGGACCAGATTCCATTGTTGCCGCTGCTGACATCATCATACCAGGCCAAGAACATTTTGAAATCCCTAACCTGATGAGTAATTCTCTGTGGTTACTCAGGAAGCTATGTTTTTACTCCATCAAACAAGCTGAGAAGTGACTGTTAAACAGAGGATTCAAACTGCCAGGTAGACTTCAATTTTTTTTTTTTGCCATACAAAACTCTGCAGGAGTTACAGCTCTGTCACACATGTAGTGTTGCCCCTTTATATACAGTTTTGTGTTTTTATAATGGAAATCCTGGCGCACAATTAACCTGAGTGGTGTGAATGCTGCTGTGGTCATTAAAGATTAGAATCAAAGCACCGAAATTTGACTACACAAGCTCTGTACCACAACATTCAGTTTAAGGTTTCCAGACTAATGGAACTACTGAATCAGCAAAACAAAGGAATATACAAGAAAATTTATACAGACTGCGATTTTTTTTTTCCACTGGAAAGTATTGGATTAGATTTAAACCTCAAGGCCTTTTAAATTAAAATCATCTGAAACAAGAATATAAAAAATTAAGCATGAATGTTATAGTTTAAATGTAATTAACATAGTCAGCAACTTTATATACAGTCGATTTAGGGATTTGTTTAGTATAAGACACATGGAAAATGTTAAACACAAACAGGGAACATTTAAACAACACTGAGGTCTTGCTCTGAAAGGTATGACAGATACACTGTTCCTTAACTAATGGTGTTGTTACAAAGAAGGTACACGCTAAAACTCAGATTGACCTAGCCACGTTGTTCAAGGGTGTCCGTACCTAAGCCCAGGTATAGACACTGTTAGGTTGACAGAAGTTGACAGAAAATAAAGATCCCACAGACTTGTATAACAGAAACAGAGCCCCATTTAGAATGCTGACAGGCACTAAGGGGACTTAAATTAGGGGATGGGGGCTAGATCCTAAAGCTAATTGATTATACTGGGAGATTTCACTCACTTCTCTTCTGGCATCCTTACCAGCCAATTTCACAATAAATTCAGAATTAATGTTGACACTCATGGTATGGCTACATTACAAGTGCTTGCTACAATGGCACAGCTGCAGCTACACCTCTATAACGCTGCAGTGTTGACACCACAGAGACGGAAAGGGTTTTTTCATTGCTCTTGTAAATCCACCATCTCAAGAGGTTGTAGCAGAATTTTTCTGTCTACCTAGCTGGATCTACAATGGGGGTTAGGTTGACCTAACTATGTCATGTAGGGCATGAAATTTTTCACAGCCCTGAGTGATATACCTAGGTCAACCCAAGTTTTAGGTGCTGGTCAGGCTTCAGAACTTAATGTTTGGTTCTTGTGAGGGCTAGCATCCTCAATCTCCTATTGCTAATATGTATGTTGTACAGAACTCTCCCACACATTTACAATATGTAAACAAAATAAGCTTCCTTGAGACTTTTGAGGCTCCAAGGCTAGTCTGATCATAAAATACACTGCAAGAGCAATTTTACTTAAACAGCATATGTTCACATGGCTTTTCCTGTGGATCACACCTTGTAATTGCATCAGGAGAACTCTCTCTTCAATACCAAGTAAAGTAACTGATTAAAAGCAGAGCATTCTTAAAACTTGCATTACTTTTTTATTTTCCAGTGTTTAGACTAATTAAAACTTTCACCACTCAGGGTTTAAATCCTAATCAGATTAGTAGTTTAAGATATTTAAAATTCAGTAATTATTTGCTGACCTTATAGGTAGACAGATTTGTAATAAAATGAAAATGAAGTACAATCTCTCCTCCCAAAGGGTTTTGCTGTAATTTCCATATCCCTTTCTGCGTGTCTGACACAGCATCAACTACATCCTGGTGATTCTTGCTGTTCACATCAAAGATAATAGCCACCATTCTTCTGATTAAGGGAGACTGGAAACCTAGCCATGCCTCTCCTTAATTGTCTTAAGAGGCCATCACTAGCCAACACAAGGTCCTCTTGCCTCTCAAGCAGGGCTGGCTCCAGTGTTTTTGCCGCCCCAAGTGGCAAAAAAAACCAACAACAAAAAAAACCTTGCCGCTGAACACGGAGGTGGAGTGACAGTGCGGCCATCGAATTGCTTGGTTTGCTGGTTCCTGGAGCCGGTCCTGCTCTCAAGGATGAGAAAATTCGAATCAAATGGGGTTTTGCTGTATGTTCATATTTCAGTACAAGTGGCAGACATTCAAGAAACCAAAATGGTTGGTAGAAGTCTATATCATTTACGAAAGAGCCTGCTCTATAAATAACTATAATCTCTTTCCATCCTAACTTCTGTCTAAATTAAAAACACACAGAACGTTACATGTTTAATACAAAATAATTAAGACATTTCATAATTAAACTACTATATCTAGACGTGTCCCCAGCAACAATACAACCAAACCAGCTTGTTTCTGCTGGGAAACAGGGAATGTCGGAGACTCAGCACAGACTCAGATGCAGAAGCAGCCTCAAAATCAAAAACAGAATGTTCCACTGACATGAAACTAAACGAAGGTGCCAGCCTGGCCCTGCAGGCTTCAGCTTCTTCACTTCTTGAAGAGCATGGCGCTCTTAACCCCAAGGTTAGATCTGAGGGTTCAGCTCATATGGGCCTCTGTCATATGGAACAATGCGCCTATTCTTTTGGGCATAAGGTGTAAAAGCCCTGCAGACAGAACAATTTAGGGAATGGGGTTCCTTGAGGCGCATGTTGATATAGACAGGTGCATTCAAATCTTGGAAGAATTAGAAATAAGGCACATTTTTAGCAGAGAGAGTGATTAAGTACTGGGACAAACTATTGAGGGAAGTGGTGGATTCTCCATCTCTTGATGTCACACCAAGACTGAAAGCCTTTCTGGAAGATATGCTTTAGTCATTGGGCTAAATATAGGCGTAAGTAGGTGTACTTCTATAGCCTGTTTTATACATGAGGTCAGGCTAGATGATCTAATGATCCCTTCTGGCCTCATAATCTATGAATGAAGATGGGCACAAAGGACATCACCTCTACCAAATCTTTGTTTGTGGATCTTTATTGCAGATAACGTCTCAGGACTGAAGCTGTAGTCCATCCAGGAATTTAAAGAGCACAGTGGCATCTATAAACATTTTAAAATTACATAAATTATTGAAACTACAATATAAACTAACAACACAGAAAGCTCTCTAGGCCTGAAGCAAAGGTCCCTAAGCCTGCAGCTCATTGTGTTAAAAAAAAAAAAAAAAAAAAAAAAAAGAAGAAGAAGATACTGGATAGATTGGAGCAGGCTCAGATCCTAAGAATCTAGATTTCTAATGTTCTGTGAGAGGGAACTCATGTGGTCTGAATGGGCATACTTTTTCAGGAGGTTCCTGGAGCTCAATTGCACAGTTGGGAACATGCAAAAGCCACTTTGGAGAATAAAAAACTTTAACCAGTCATAGAAATATACACTCCTATCTGTTTGCTACTCTGGAAAGGGGAAAAAATAATCAATATATTGCTGAATGTCCAGAAGATAATATGTAAGTTCATCACTTGTTACCTGACTTAGGCCTTGTCTACACTACGAAATTAGGTCGAAGTTATAGAAGTCAGTTATGTAGAAAGCGTTTTTATACAGTCAATTGTGTGTGTCCCCACACAAATGCTCTAAGTGCATGTAGTCGGCGAAGTGTGTCCACAGTACAGAGGCAACCATTGACTTCCGGAGCGTTGCACTGTGGGTAGATATCCCACAGTTCCCGCAGTCTCCACCACCCATTTGAATTCTGGGTAGAAATCCCAGTGCCTGATGGGGCTAAAACATTTTCGCAGGTGGTTCTGGGTACATATCGCTGGCCCCCCCTTCCCTCCCTCCCTCCGTGAAAGCAAGGGCAAACAATCGTTTTGCGCCTTTTTTCTTGAGTTACCTGTGTAGACGCCATACAACGGCAAGCATGGAGCCCGCTCAGCTAACCATCACCTTATGTCTCCTGGGTGCTGGCAGACGCGGTACTGCATTGCTACATAGCAACAGTTTATTGCCTTTTGACAGCAGACAGTGCAGTATGACTGGTAGCCATCGTCAACGTAGTCCAGGGTGCTCTTTTAACCGACCTCGATGAGGTCAGGGGCACCTGGGCAAACATGGGAGTGACTCAGCCAGGTCATTTCCCTTTTAAGTTTCGTCTCATGGCGATTCAGTCCTACTGACAGTGCACTGTCTTTTAATCTGCAGCCAGCAGAAGACAATGGTCAGCAGTCATACTGCACCGTCTTCTGCCGAGCACCCAGGTGATGACGATGGCTAGAGGTCGTACTGCACAGTCTGCTGCCAGCAAGATGTATAAAGATAGATGAAGTGAATCAAAACAAGAAATAGACCAGATTTGTTTTGTATTCATTTTCTCCTCCCTCCCTCCGTGAAATCAACAGCCTGCTAAACCCAGTTTTGAGTTCTATCCTAGAGGGGGCCATTCTGTTTCTCGCAAAGCCACCCCCTTTGCTGATTTTAATTCCCTGTAAGCCATGTTGTCAGTCGCCCCTCCCTCCGCCAGAGCAACAGCAACAATTGTTTCGCACCCTTTTCCCTGGACTGCCCGAGCAGGAGCAGACGCCATAGTACAGCAAGCATGGAGCCCGTTCAGGTCACCACAGCAGTTATGACCATTGTAAACACCTTGCGCATTATTGTGCAGTGTGTGCAGAACCAGCACCTGAAAAACCAGGAGAGGAGGCGACGGCAGCGCAGTGATGAGATCATGAACACACTTTTCTCTAAAACTGCATTCCCCCACAATTTGGAAATCATGGTGTTAATGGGGCAGGCTCATGCCATGGAACGCCGATTCTGGGCCCAGGAAACAAGCACAGAGTGGTGGGACCACAGAGTGTTGCAGGTCTGGGATGATTCCCAGTAGCTCTGAAACTTTTACATGCATAAGGGCACTTTCATGGAACTTTGTGACTTGCTTTCCCCTGCCCTGAAGCGCAAGAATACCAAGATGAGAGCAGCCCTCACAGTTCAGAAGCGAGTGGCAATAGCCCTGTGGGAACTTTGCAATGCCAGACAGGTACCGGTCAGTCGGGAATCAATTTGGAGTGGGAAAATCTACCGTGGGGGTTGCTGTGATGCAAGTAGCCAACGCAATCACTGAGCTGCTGCTATGAAAAGTAATGACTCTGGGAAATGTGCAGGTCATGCTAGATGGCTTTGCTACAATGGGATTCCCTAATTGTGGTGGGGCTATAGACGGAACGCATATCCCTATCTTGGGACCAGTCCACCAGGGCAGCCAGTACATAAACCGCAAGGGATACTTTTCAATGGTGCTGCAAGCTCTGGTGGATCACAAGGGTTGTTTCACCAACATCAACGTGGGATGGCCGGGAAAGGTTCATGATGCTCGTGATTTCAGGAACTCTGATCTGTTTAAACGGCTGCAGGAAGGGACTTACTTCCCAGACCAGAAAATAACTGTTGGGGATGTTGAAATGCCTATAGTTATCCTTGGAGACCCAGCCTACCCCTTAATGCCCTGGCTCATGAAGCCGTACACAGGCAGCCTGGACAGTAGTCAGGAGCTGTTCAACTACAGGCTGAGCAAGTGCAGAATGGTGGTAGAACGTGCATTTGGACGTTTTAAGGGTCGCTGGCAGAGTTTACTGATCGCTCAGACCTCAGCGAAACCAATATTCCCATTGTTATTGCTGCTTGCTGTGCGCTCCACAATCTCTGTGAGAGTAAGGGAGAGACGTTTATGGCGGGGTGGGAGGTTGATGCAAATCGCCTGGCCGCTGAATATGCGCAACCAGACACCAGGTCAGTTAGAAGAGCAAAGCAGGAAGCGCTGCGCATAAGAGAAGCTTTGAAAACCAGTTTCACGACTGGCCAGGGTACTGTGTGACACTTCTGTTTGTTTCTCCTTGATGAAAACCCACCCCCTTGGTTGACTCTAATTCCCTGTAAGCCACCCGCCCTCCCGCCTTCGATCACAGCTTGCTCGCAAAGGAAATAAAGTCACTATTGTTTAAAAAACATGTATTCTTTATTAATTGATTATAAAAATAGGGAGATAACTCACAAGGTAGCCCGGGTGGGGTGTCAGGGGAGGGTAGGAAAAGACCACTTTAAAACTTATTGAATGCCAGCCTTCTGTTGCTTGGGCTGTCCACTGGGGTGGAGTGGTTGGGTGCCCGGAGTCTCCCACCCCCCATTCTTGGGCATCTGGATGAGGAGGCTATGGAACTTGGGGAGGTGGGAGGGTGGTTAAGCAGGGGCTGCAGCGGCAGTCTGTGATCCTGCTGCTGTTCATGAACCTCCATCAGATGCCAGAGCATGTCCGTTTGATCCCGCAGTATCCCCAGTGTTTCCTCATGCCTCCTCTGATCTTCTTGCCGCCACCTTTCCTCAAGTTCATCGGCCATTGTCCTGTATTCTGCTATTGTGTCCCTCCACACAGCTCTGTCAGTGCCGGAAGACAGCATGAGCTCAGAGAACATGTCATTGAGCGTGCGTTTTTTTCACCGCCTTATCTGAGATAGCCTCTGGGATGGAGGAGGGAGGCTTGAAACATTTGCAGCTGCTGGAGGAAAAAAAGGGAGTGAAGTATTTAAAAAGATACATTTTACAGAACCATGGCTATACTCTTTCACGGTGAACAACACTATTCACATTACATAGCACATGTGATTTGGGTACAAGGTCGCATTTTGCATCTTATATTGCGTGCCTGCGGCTTTGGTGTTAGAGATCACACATGCAGGGCCGGGCAACAGAATTTTCGGCTTGCAGGCGGCCATGGTAAACCATAGTCTTTTGGCTTCTGGAACCTTCATAACAGCAGCCCCCTCCTTTCCCATACCAAGCAAAGCCCGTTGAGTTGGCCATTTACTGCTGCAGTTTTCCTGTTAACGTGCAGCAGCAGAAACCAAACTAACCCCCTCCCCCCATCCAATTCTCTAGGATGATCATTTTTGCCCTCCCCCCACTGCCTGGCTGGTATCAGGGAAGATCTCTGCTAGCCAAATGTGAACAGCTCAGCGCCAGTGGCCCCCCCTCCCACCGTGTTGCTAACTGCAGGGAGAATTTCTTTTCAGCCACAGGCAAACAGCCCAGTAGGAACGGGCACCTCTGAATGTCCCCTTAACCAAATTCCCCTATTTCAACCAGGTTACCATGAACCATATCACTCTCCTGAGGATAACACAGAGAGATAAGAACGGATGTTGCTTGAATGCCAGCAAACACCGGGACCATACGCTGCCAGGCTTTGTCATGCAATGATACCAGATTACTTGCTACTAGCATGGCGTGGTAGTGTCCTCCCATGGAGGACGGAATAAGGCTGCTCTCCCCAGAAACTTTCTGCAAAGGCTTTTAGAGTACCTCCAGGAGAGCTTCATGGAGATGTCCCTGGAGGATTTCCGCTCCATCCCCAGACACGTTAACAGACTTTTCCAGTAGCAGTACTGGCCACAAATGCATCCCAAGTCTTCAGGGCTACTTAAGCATTAAAAAATACTTGCTTTTATAATGTGTATTATATTTGAAAAGGTACACTCACCAGAGGTCCCTTCTCCAGCTTCGTTGGGTTGGGAGGGTATTTCAGTCAGGGTGATAAAAAGATCCTGGCTGTTGGGGAAAACGGTGTGCTGTGTGCTCTCCCCAAGCTCCTCATCCTCCTCATCTTCCTCATCTGCAAAATCCTCAGCCATGGTGGAGAGTATCTCAGCCTCGGAGTCCATGGAGTGGGTCCAGGGGTGGGGTAGTGGTGGCGGCCCCCCCCTAGAATTGCATGCAGCTCAGCGTAGAAGTGGCATGTCTGGGGCTCTGTCCCGGATCGTCCGTTTGATTCTTTGGTTTTCTGGTATGCTCGTCTGTTATCCTTACCTTTCACGCTGCACTGTGTTGTGTCCCTGATGTAGCCTCTGTCCCTCATGGCCTCTGAGATTTTTTGAAATGTTTTGGCATTTCGTCTTTTGGAACATAGTTCTGATAGCAAGGATTCCTCTCCCCATACAGTGATCAGATCCAGTACCTCCCATTCGGTCCATGCTGGAGCTCTTTTTCGATTCTGGGACTGCATGGTCACCTGTGCTGATGAGCTCGCCTGGCCAAACAGGAAATGAGATTCAAAAGTTCCCGGGGTTTTTCCTGTACACCTGGCCAGTGCATCCAAGTTCATAGTGCTGTTCAGAGCGGTCACAATGGTGCACTGTGGGATAGCTCCTGGAGGCCAATACCTTTGAATTGTGTCCACACTAACCCTAATTCGAAACGGCGATGTCGATTTTAGCGCTAATCCCCTCGTTGGGGAGGAGTACAGAAATCAGTTTTAAGAGCCCTTTATGTCGAAAAAATGGCTTCGTTGTGTGGACGGGTGCAGGGTTAATTCGGATTTAACACTGCTAAATTGACATAAACTCGTAGTGTAGACCAGGCCTTAGCTGTATAGCAAGAAAAGTGCACTTAGGAAGAAATCACATACAGGTATTAGAGATGTTACAGTCAACTGCTCCCTACCTGAGTACTCATTGTCCTCATAGAAACCTGCTCTATTTACACAATGATCATTCTTCTCCCCCATATCTATACTGTTTAAAAAATATTCTGCGATACACAAACAATTATAGCATTATAGGACCTTTGTATTATTTTACTTCTCCCTTGTCAGATTATTCAAGGATGGATTACTGCCTCATAAACTGGAGCAATGATGTTATTATCACTTAATTAACTATATACAGAATAGCAGATAGTCCCAAGCACATAAGAGGTTGTAATTTAGTCAACCTGCCAACCTCACTGTTTATTAGTGGCAGTAGAATCCCATTAATGTGAATTATAGCCATCTATCAGGTATCTATTGAGTGCCATATTCATTGGGGGAAGGAATGGACAGATTTATCTTTTTCTTGTTCTCCTACAGTATTTACGGGAATGATCTAAATGTGCTAGTGCTTTAGTTATGATGTCTGGTTCTTGCTCACCTTCAGAATGAAAAACAAATGACAAGTAGTATATGAGGGGGTTGAGTCCGGTTTGGGGATGTCATTATGAACACCTTAGTGCTAACTGGTTCACTGTTCTGTAACAGTAACTCTGACAGGCCGGACAAACTCACTACACCCAACCCATTGCTTTCATAGTATTCATCCAAAGATGGTCAAGTGAGGTCTCAAACAATAGTTTATGTCATACTGATTTTCACAATAGTCGTGAGATGTATGTATGTATGTATATTTAAAGAATTGTGTGTGTATATATTTCTTTTGTTGTATTAACCTGCTGTTTTGTGCCTTCTACTTAGGCCTTGTCCACACTGCCACTTTACAGCGCTGAAACTTTCTTGCTCAGCGGTGTGAAAAAACACCCCCATGAGTGCTGCCAGGAAAATATGAAGAGGAAAATAAGTTTTGCAGTCTGAATGAAAGCAGAGTTGACAAGCAGGTTTTGACCAGACAAAGGATACATATTCATAGATCCCTGCGCGGATACAAAATTTGTATCCGCATCTGATCTGCAATCCACGGACAGCTGTAGATATAAAACGGATATCCGCAGATTTGCAGGGCTCTATATATTCACCTGCATGCCTTGGTTCAGATATAAAATAAGCATTGCAAGCCAACACAATGGAAGTCTATTTGCATATGACATCAACATGAGGATGTTGTCATAAATATAAAGGGAAGGGTAAACCCCTTTGAAATCCCTCCTGGCCAGGGGAAAGCTCCTCTCACCTGTAAAGGGTTAAGAAGCTAAAGGTAACCTCGCTGGCACCTGACCAAAATGACCAATGAGGAGACAAGATACTTTCAAAAGCTGGGAGGAGGGAGAGAAACAAAGGGTCTGTGTCTGTCTGTATGCTGGTTTCTGCCAGGGATAGACCAGGAATGGAGCCTTAGAACTTTTAGTAAGTAATCTAGCTAGGTATGTGTTAGATTATGATTTCTTTAAATGGCTGAGAAAAGAATTGTGCTGAATAGAATAACTATTTCTGTCTGTGTATCTTTTTTGTAACTTAAGGTTTTGCCTAGAGGGGTTCTCTATGTTTTGAATCTAATTACCCTGTAAGATATCTACCATCCTGATTTTACAGGGGGGATTTCTTTATTTCTATTTACTTCTATTTTTTATTAAAAGTCTTCTTGTAAAACACTGAATGCTTTTTCATTGTTCTCAGATCCAAGGGTTTGGGTCTGTGGTCACCTATGCAAATTGGTGAGGCTTTTTATCCAACATTTCCCAGGAAAGGGGGGGTGCAAGTGTTGGGAGGATTGTTCATTGTTCTTAAGATCCAAGGGTCTGGGTCTGTAGTCACCTAGGCAAATTGGTGAGGCTTTTTACCAAACCTTGTCCAGGAAGTGGGGTGCAAGGTTTTGGGAAGTATTTTGGGGGGAAGGACGCGTCCAAACAGCTCTTCCCCAGTAACCAGTATTAGTTTGGTGGTGGTAGCGGCCAGTCCAAGGATAACGGGTGTAATATTTTGTACCTTGGGGAAGTTTTGACCTAAGCTGGTAAAGATAAGCTTAGGAGGTTTTTCATGCAGGTCCCCACATCTGTACCCTAGAGTTCAGAGTGGGGGAGGAACCTTGACAGATGTGAAGACAACATAGAACCAGAGCACCAGGGAATAAACCACAGTGGACATCTGCACTCTGAAGACAGAACAATGAACTTTGGGGACACACGGAGTGACAAAAGGGCACTTCTTTATCCTTCATGGAGGAAGAAGGATCCCATCTGTGTTGGTTGGACATGCTGGGAGATTGAGATAAACTACTTTAGACAAGGGTTTTATCCTTTATCCTGCTTAAACTAAGTTTAGACACTAGGAAGCATGTTTCACTTTTTGTTTTATATGTAACCATTTTTGTTTCCATCATTATCCTTCTTCACTATCTCTTAAATCTTACCCTTTAATAATAAACTTCTCATTGTTTTCACTATTGTATATCCCAATGCTATATTATAGTTGAATCAAACAAGCTGGTGTATGCACCGTTCCTTTGGATGACAGCTTAACTGGTAATTTCTATGAGCATCCAACGGCTAAGGACTGGACACTGCCTGGGAATGCTTCAAGGGGGCTCAAGTGCATCTACTGTTAACCTGGAAGGCACAGTAAGGGCTGGCAGATCCCTGAGGAGATTGTTTGGGTAGTTAAGAAACTGGAGGTGTCAGTGGGCTGAAACCCAGTTAAGCACCAGCAAGTCCTCTTCTCACTGGAAGCAAGGCAGCAACAAGGTGACTCAGTCCTGGGCACCCCAAAAAGTGTCAGTCACCAATCCCAGGCCAAAGCCTGCAATAATTTATTTTATTTTATGCAAATGACTAACCATAATTAAATCAAGAAATATTAACAAGATACTATCTCTCTCAGGTGGTTTCCTTTTTACCCTTCTCCTTCTGTCCCCTTTCTATCCATATTGTTCCTTCAAGGTCTATTTTCATCACAGCCTATTCTCAGATTAGGGTCCACTTTCTTCATCATATTATCTACTACCCTCACCCCTCCACTCAAAATAAAATAAATCAATTCTCTCCCCACTTTGTACTTACTTTGCTTTTAAGACCTCTATCTCTTGAGCCCCTTTTCTCTCCCCTCTTTTTCTTCTTTGGTCTTTTTCTTTCCAGATTGCAAACAAAGGCACTATTCATGTGCACAAATTTAAGCATTGCAGGATTGGGGCCTTGATGAGAAACCTCAGATTCTTTCTTTAAACATTATTTTCCCCAATGATCAAGGCTTTCTTGATTTTAAAGTACAAGCATATTTGTCCAGTAAAATATGATCATAAAGTTTAAAAAATCATTTCCTGGATTATGTAAAAGACATTTGTTTTAAAACAGCAAAAAGCAGTGGTCCTAATTAAGGTCTTCATGCCTGGCTTGATTATGTTTTACAAATCCATTTTACATAAAAGCATCAGAATCCAAAGCACTTGGTTTGCTCACAACTATACAGAAGTGGCTTTGCTCTTTGGCTCATAACATGAACATTAGGAAGTTTCAGTCAAATAAGATATTTTTTTCAAGTTAATAATGAAAATGTAGTTTATAATTTGAAAGCGCACACTGATAACTGACTTTAGCATTACAGTCCACAGCCTATGGTTGTGAGCCATCTCTATATTAATTTGTGAATATTATGTATGTATATATGATATCAAATTGCTGTAACGGAAGTTTCCATCATTCAGCCAAAAGGGGCTATTAGGAAAAACAAGCAGAAAATGAAACATTGACAAGAGACCAGATACCCCTGGGGAAAACACTGCAAGGGCCCTTAAGGGAACAGGGAAGTGTCTACCTGCCTGGTTCCAGCAAAGTTAAAAGGCTTATTTTGCCTGGGCTGGGGGCCTAAGAGCAAAAGGACATTTAAAAAGTTCCTCTCAGGGGATAAAGTGGGGGAGAGGGGTGTCAGTTGTCAAGGGTCTGTTGCGGGAAACAGGCCGATATACATAGAAAGTCTGTAGAGGGAGTCAGAAGAAGCTGGGCTAACATTGAGTAAGCTATAGGTGGATAGGCCTGCATGTCAATCATTCTATTGTTTTAAAATCCTTGTTCTCTTCAACTATGCAATATTCCTACTGATAGGAATAAATAATATTGTGTTTTGTAAAGGCTGCATGGTCCCTCTGTATATACCACTGGTCACAGCTCCCAGAGAGTAGAGCTGCAGGTACTGAACCTAAGTCAGGCCTGCTGAGATAATCACAGTTGATACACAAAGGGCCTAGTCAAGGAGTAATTCAGGGCCTAGTCAAGGAGTGGGAGAATCATGCAATTCCACTCGCAGAGCAGTGAAAGCTTGGGGCTTGTTGTCTTTGGGGGGTATACTTAGATAGACCCAGAGACAGGACAGCAGTCAGCAGACAGACTTATCTTACAAACTGTATGTTCATATGCTATAAAATACATATGTTTCGTATTTATCCATTAACAAAACTAAAATGTGACTAAAATGTTTTATGTGATGGCTCAAGTTAAATCCAAACATATTAAAATTATTAAAAAAAAGTATATTATTAAAAGTTTGAGGCCCAAATAAGATTGTAAACAATCATAAATTTTCTAATTTTGTAGAATGAAAGAGGAATTGAAAATCAGGATACAAGCCAATGCATTTTTTGCCTTTCAACTAAATTACAGAGTGCACAAATACTGCAAAATAATATGGATTTATGAAACTTTACCACTCAATAATTACATCTTAAAATAAACATAGTTTACATAAAAATACTTTGCCTAAGCAAAATAGTTCTGCTGCTGAATTGTATTATGTACATTACATAATAAAGATTTTGAATCCATGTTTAAACAGATTCAAAGAACATCTCACAATAAACTTCACTCAAGTTACAAAGCCCCTGAGGGTTCAGGGGAATGGACAGAAGCTAATCAAATAACTTATTATAAATTTGACAATTGTGAGTTTTCAGATCTTTATTCATGTTTTCCTTAAAAAAAAGAGAAAATTGTACCTTCTATCTGAAGACGGATTATGATCCTATGGTAACCATGGAAAAGAGTTTACAACAAAAGCAGTTTATTTTGCCAGTTTATTTATTTATTTAGACAATAGCTGGGTTTGATTAAGAACTGTTTTCCAATAAAAGTTAGTTTGTCTATCTGATGTGAAGTCATCATACTGGGCTGTGAGATCATAATCTCTTGCTTATAGGAAGGATTGAGAAATAAAAACAAACTCATACATGTGCCTATCACCTGGAGTGTCTGTCTGGTTCCTCTCTGCAGTTTTTCCTCAAGGCCACATGGTAGGCATTAGGGGTAAGGTGGGGAAGGGGAAGCATCACCTGGGTCTCAGTTTCCCCAGAGTGTATGTGGGTGGTCTCCATAATGGATCTGTCAAGGTTCCTTCTCCACTCTGAACTCTAGAGTACAGATGTGGGGACCTGCATGAAAACCCCCCTAAGTTTATTTTTACCAGCTTAGGTTAAAACTTCCCCAAGGTACAAACTATTTTACCTTTTGTCCCTGGACCTTATTGCTGCCACCACCAAGCGTCGAACAAATATAACAGGGAAAGAGCCAATTTGGAAATGTCTTTCCCCTCAAAATTCCCCCAAGCCCTACACCCCCTTTTCTGGGGAAGGCTTGATAAATATCCTCACCAATTTGCATAGGTGAACACAGACCCAAACCCTTGGATCTTAAGAACAATGAAAAAGCAAGCAGGTTCTTAAAAGAAGAATTTTAATTAAAGAAAAAGTAACAGAATCACCTCTGTAAAATCAGGATGGTAAATACCTTACAGGGTAATCAGATTCAAAACATAGAGAATCCCTCTAGGCAAAACCTTAAGTTACAAAAAGACACAAAGACAGGAATATACATTCCATTCAGCACAACTTATTTTATTAGCTATTTAAACAAAACAGAATCTAATGCATATCTAACTAGATTGCTTATTAACTCTTTACAGGAGTTCTGACCTGCATTCCTGCTCTGGTCCCGGCAAAGAAAAAAAACACAGACAGAGAGAACCCTTTGTTTTCCCCCCCTCCAGCTTTGAAAGTATCTTGTCTCCTCATTGGTCATTTTGGTCAGGTGCCAGCAAGGTTGTATTAGCTTCTTAACCCTTTACAGGTGAAAGGGTTTTTCCTCTGGCCAGGAGGGATGTAAAGGTGTTTACCCTTCCCTTTATATTTATGACAGGGTCAAATTCTACAGTTCTTCCTCAACCAAAACTCTCATCAACTTCAAGTCAATTGATTCCAGTTCTGGTTTGCTACAATAAGGAGTGCAAGATTTATCACAATAACCTCACTATATGTTTGTTTCCAATATAGAAATGAATAAATAAGAGAGGAAAGTTGCACATGGATTTTATTATTAGATTGTCTTGCACAGTTTTCATGTGCGTCCCAGTGTGAGTTTAAGCAATGCAATATTTTCTTGTGGAACTAGCCAGCTCAGTATGAGTTGAGGTGTTACATTCTCACCATATATTTTACTCCAGAAAGCTGACTCATCTGTGCAGAGAGGAAACATCCTCTTTAGTTTTTCTGCTCATCGCTATTCCAAGTCCAGCTGTCCTTGGTGATCTCATTTGCACAAAGAGGATTGTTCCGCAAACTTTAAAAGAAAGAGTGCTTGCTAACAAATATAACCAGTTCCTTCTCCAAAAATTAATGTGAGCTTTGCCATTGACTTCAGTGGAAGCATGGTTGAGTTCTTATTCTGGCTTATAGACAAAATAAAGCCAAGGGACAATTCCTGTCCTGGTAAAATATCATGTGTCACCACATTTGCCATATGTACATTCCTTATTTCTTTAGTAACTCTATGAATTTTAAACATAATATTTATATTTTCATAATTTGATCTAAATTGTATATCTACAATAAAGCTGTAATAGGATTCTTTATACTCAAATGCGCACAGCATTATGTGTTTACAAAAGCATCTCCTTTAAATATCATTTAATCACATGGTAACCATCTGTATATCTGCCACTTAATTATAGCATACTGGAAATAAATTAAATACATATTGAAGTTTTACTTTCAAAATCTGAGGAGAAACAGAATTAACAAAAAAAAAGAGGTCCTAAAAGACAGGAGTAAAGGAGAGCCATAATACATGTCTACCGAATGCACAACTTCCAAGTCATAGGCTAGGTTTAAGTTTTCTTTTTTGCTTTGTTTTTCCTTGTGGGGTGTGAGAGAGAATAATATTCTTCTCTCCAACACTTTGACACACTGATTAAGGTGTTGGAGATTTCCAGTAATTTATGAAAAATAATACTCTGACTCATGAATATGTTCTGTGATGGTCATTCAAAAAGTGTGTTACAACACTATAGCATTGGAGATACTGAAGTTATTTCCTATTATATAAAAAACACCACAGTAATTCAGAAACCACATTATAACAGCTTAGTAAACAATGACTTAAAAAAATTCAATACATTTATTGACTAAAAAATAAGTTTTTGGCACATGTTAAAAGTTCTAATAATATTCAATAGTCAGTAAGCAATCTCAGTGAGCAATGCAGGCAGTATTGTTAATATAAAAACATCACAATCTTTCAGTTTACTTAAAATAACCAATTTTAAATATATCTGTTTTTCCATTGCTGTGATGATCTGTTACGCGGATCATCCAAGCTTTATCATCACATTAATTCTGACTTTTTCCAGTGGCTTCCTATTGCCTATGTATTGTGTAACCACCAGGAGATGATAAATCAGTTTCATCCTTTGACTTTGTTTACCCCTTCCACATGTAATCCTAGAAGAAACACTACAAAGTTACTGGTTTCAGAGCGGTAGCTGTGTTAGTCTGTATCAGCAAAAACAACAAGGAGTCCTTGTGGCACCTTAGAGACAAACATCTATTTGGGCATAAGCTTTCATGGGCTAAAACCCACTTCATCAGATGCATGGATGCATCGTCCTTCAGGATAGGTTGAAGAATGCCACTAGCTGTCACCTACAGCCCCCAACTAAAACCTCTCCAGAGCATTATCAAGGATCTACAGCCTATCCTGAAGGACGATCCCTCACTCTCACAGATGCTGGGAGACAGGCCAGTCCTCGCTTACCGACAGCCCCCCAAACTGAAGCAAATACTCACCGGCAACTACACACCACACAACAAAAACAGTAACCTAGGAACCAATCCCTGCAACAAACCCCGTTGCCAACTCTGTCCGGCTATCTATTCAAGGGACACCATCATAAGACCTAACCACATCAGCCACACCATCAGGGGCTTGTTCACCTGCACATCTAATGCCATCATATGCCATCATGTGCCAGCAATGCCCCTCTGGCATGTACATTGGCCAAACCGGACAGTCTCTATGCAAAAGAACAAATGGACACAAATCAGACATCAAGAATTGTAACATTCAAAAACCGGTAGGAGAACACTTTAATCACTCTGAACATTCAATAACAGACTTAAAAGTGAAAAGAAAAGGAGTACTTGTGGCACCTTAGAGACTAACCAATTTATTTGAGCATAAGCTTTCATAACCAGTCGGAGAACACTTCAATCTCTCTGGTCACTCGATTTCTGATCTAAAAGTGACTATTCTTCAACAAAAAAACTTCGAAAACAGACTCTAATGAGAGACTGCTGAATTGGAATTAATTTGCAAATTGGATACAATTAACTTAGGTTTGAATAGAGACTGGGAGTGGTTGAGTCATTATACAAAGTAAAACTATTTCCCCTTTTTTATTCCTCCCCGCACCCCCGCCACTGTTCCTCAGATGTTCTTGTTAACTCCTGGAAATGGCCCACTTTGATTATCACTTCAAAATGTTTTCTCTCCCCCCACCCCACTCTCCTGCTGGTAATAGCTCACCTTAAGTGATCGCTCCCCTTACAATGTGTATGATAAACACCCATTTTTTCATGGTCTGTGTGTATATAAATCTCCTCACTGTATTTTCCACTTTATGCATCCGATGAAGTGAGCTGTAGCTCAAAGCTTATGCTCAAATAAATTGGTTAGTCTCTAAGGTGCCACAAGTACTCCTTTTCTTTTTGCGAATACAGACTAACACGGCTGCTACTCTGAAACCAGACTTAAAAGTGGCAATTCTTCAATAAAAAATCTTCAAAAACAGACTCCAACAAGAAACTGCAGAATTGGAATTAATTTGCAAACTGGACACCATCAAATTAGGCCTGAATAAAGACTGGGAATGGATGGGTCACTACAAAAAGTAATTTTCCCTCTGCTGATACTCACACCTTCTTTTCAACTTTGGAAATGGACCACCTTGACTGCATTGGCCTTGTTAGCATTACAAAAGTAATACTGATACAAAAGAGTTGGATTTGGGGACAGACCCACCAAATATGAAACAATGTACACATTGCATGGCATCGAAACTCTGCACTGAATACAGAATTATTGATTTCCTAACTGGCTTTTCTATGGTGGTCTCATCATAGTATCTTAGTGTTTTACAAATATTAATTAATTTATCTTCACAACATCCCTCTCAGGTGGTATTATTACCCCCATTTTAAGCATGGAGCATAGATGTTAAGACCAAAATTGTCAAAAGCATCAACTCATTTTGAGTCCCCAATGTGAGACTCATAGGGTCTGATTTTTCAGAGTACTTAGCACTTTAAAGGACTTTATATATTCAGAGCACAGCTCCTGTTGACCTCAGATGCAGCTGTGAGTGTTTCGCACTTCCCAGGTGCCTCAGGTTTGGCACCCAGAAAATGATGAACACACAATGGCCACCTGTGAAAACTTTGCTTTACATGATTTGTCCAGCATCACAAAGGAACTCTGACAGAGGGTGGCATTTAAGTGCCTTAACCATGAGACCACCCTTTTTTCCCTGCATTTTTCCACTTCATTTACCAAACATCTTCCGACTTCTGCAACAAATAAGGCAGGGGGCTACAGACTATCCATCTACTTAACTATGGTACATATATGATCCCCATTATCATGGGAACTGAATGCCTCACAATCTTTTGAATGCGCTTATCCTCATAATACCTGTAAGGTGGGGAAGTACTATTACTTTCAACTGAGGCATGGAGACAGGACTGCCTAAGGTCACACAGGAAGTCTGTGGAGGAGGATATAATTGAACTCAGATCTACAGTTAGTACCCTAATCACTAGATCAACTTTTTTTTTCTGCAACCTCATTCACTGATTTGTTTCCAGAACACAGTCTATCCTGTGGATTGAATGAGGCAGGGTCCTGTGGAAAAAATAGTCTGTGATCATGCAGTTAAAGACTGTATCATACTACATATGCACAATGGAGCCAAATTAAAGTTGCATGAGCAACATTAATTCATGCAATTGTCTAATGTTGAGTGCCTCAACCAAGGCTCCTGCTCTACACCTCCTTCCTCCAGGAACTTATTCCCTACCCCACATCTCTTCCCCCTTTTCTCATTCTCTGCATTTGACTCAGGCTCCTTCCTCCTCCATGGTGCATGGGTGCCAGCAGAGGAAGCATTGAAAAAAGAGGGGGAACAGTCTCCCTGCAGTAAGTTCAGATGCCACAGCAGTCCCCAGCATGCAAGCGGAGCAATAGCAGGGAAAGACCTGCTCAGCCCCTGCTGCCCTAGGTTTGGAGCATGATTATTTACTCTGTGGGGATGGTGTACGCAAAGCGTGATAAGGACACAGGAGCTGTGAGAGGACAGGGCATGCTCAGTGCAGATGAAATCTAGTGTATACCATAGATGCAACATAATGATGCCCTGTTTTAAAATGTGTGCCTGCATGTATGCAAGTTTACTCAACATACAAATTTATCATACTGTCATAACAGAGGATGAATTTCTAAAAGAATTCAGCTCTATTTCTCACGTAATAATTTTAGCTAATCAGAAACAAGGATTTTTAAAACATTTTCCCCAATAGAATATACTCTAGCTGCATATAGGTAAACTTTTTCTCTTTGTAATCACTACTCTGTTTACAGACAACAATCACCAGCAAATTGACTAAATGTCATGCATTACCAGTGCTCAATTTCATTGCTCCAGTCACATACTGAATACTAAAAAGTTGATTTTGGACTAGATAATCCACAACCTAAGAGGGAGTTAAAGAACAGTGGAAGAAATGCTAGAAGTCATTGATCATAGAACACCATATATTTTCATTGCTAAACTGGTAATAAGATTGTGGGCACTATATCATCATTTCAGAATCTTTGAAACTATTAAATGTTCACTGAAAATTTTAGAGCTCAGGCCAAAACTCCCAAAGCCCCCCTCCCAAAACACAATGCAACTCTCTTCTCATCACTGCTAGAGTGTCCTCCACATTTTCTGAAAAGAAATGGACAGAACTCAGACTCCATAGCTCAACACCACCGCTCCTTAATTGGATAGAACTATGTGAGGTATTGTCTCCACCGTATACACAGTAAGAGACTGGTAATTACTCTTTGGTTCCCCATTCATAATTGCTGACAACCAGTATGAGAGCAGAGACATGGCCTGATCCTATGCTCTTTTTGTCCTCACACTTTACCACTGTGCAGTGCTCTAAGGAATTAGTTTACACTGTGAACTACTGGCAAGATTCACTTTTAAAAAAAAAAGATGTTCTAAGTTACAGGAGCAACTGGAAACAAAAATAAAAAATGGCTAACCAGATTTTTTCCGTATCTGGGAAATAAACTGAATATGGGATCAAGCCTTTGAATGCCAAATAGAAAGCCAAAAAACACTGTGTCATGGAAGCATTGACACAACCTTAGCTGCAGTGGCACAGAAACCACTCTGAAAATAGGCTACTTTGCAAAAATAGTGCCACAGCATCAGATATTCCTACTGAAATGACACAAACATTGATCTAGCATCTTTGCTTTTTCCTCTTCCTATTTATTTAATGGTGGACTGAACTGTTTTTTTTAAGTATAACGATGTGCAATTTCAGTTTAAATGCCAAAGCTATTACCATTGAAGTCAATGGGAGAATTCGAGCCTGAAAAATTAAAGGCCAGCTCCTGCAACCTTAGCTTACCGCATGTAAATAATTCTTACCCATACGTCCAGTGCTTATAGCCTTTATAAAGCCTGAGCAGGTTTAGTCCTGGTTAGTGAAAACCTGCCTTTTTCATTGTGCAATATGCCAGCAATTTCAATCAGCTTAAGCACCCCAGGTAACAGTCTGCTGGTTTAAACGAGAAGATGGGAGGCAGGCCATTTTCACTGTGAGTTATTTGACTCAGGAGTTTGTTTCCTCTGTTGGTGTACCAGAAGATAAATTTGTTCACCTACAGATAATGTTGCAAGACCATCCTTGACTTTTTCTGATAGCATGGGGAAAGAATAATGGTGGTGGAAGAAACTTTTAATTATGAGGAGAAGGTTAATTTTAGAATATGATACAAATTTGGTATTCTATCATTTGTATTGAAAAGTTTGTCTAAATGGCCACATTTTAAACAAATCAATATAATTATATCAGTATTCTGTTAAAGATGTGGTCTGAAGCAGTTTTTGGGTTTTTTAAAAATATATCAGTTCAACTTTAAAAGATACAACTTAGAACATATCCACTCTATTTCTGTGCAGAATAGTATAACATGATGCATACAATATTCTAGTTATATCTTAGCAAAGTTTTGAAAAAAATCTAACAGAGAAAAATGGTTTCCATTAAGAGCCATTTATTTATGTTCATGGAAAAATCCTTCCCTTCCCGGTCCCCAAGAACTCTCGTGGTTAGTTGTTACCATGCACATACTTCAGCTTGCCTATTTACATGATCAGACAGTGATATCCAGGCGTCAATAAAAATATAAAATTCAGATAAGGGCCTGATCCTTAACTGGTGTAAATCAATATAACTCCATTGGCTGCTGACATTAACTCCCTCTCAGGCCTTAGGCCATTCACTTCACTAATATCTCTTGGCTGCCCTATCTATAAAAATGGGGACAATATTTACTAATGACAAAAGCCAGTAAGATAGTCATTGCCCAGGAATTTGAACATAAAATACATATTTTTATATATACGGGCACAAGGGTTTTTGTTATAGAAGCGATGTATGGATGAAAGTAAAAAAAAAAAAAAAAGATATGTTGCACTTCATTTGATAATTGCCTAAGTTTCCAAAGTTTTGAGAACTTTCCTTCACAGAATTTTCATAATGAAAAGTTTGCAATCCATGTCAACTGAAAACAAAAAACTTCTGGAATTATTTGGCTTTAAGAAACTAATCAAGTCATATCAGATCCAGATGACTGCCATTCATGACTTCCTGATTATCAGTCCCATGTTTAAATGACTAGAGCACATTTCCTATCTTCACAAACTTCAGTGCTGGAGCTATTGCTAATCCTGCACACCAGAAAAAGGCTTTCATCTTCATTAGGTGGACAAGACAGTTCTTTGTAGAAATCTGCACCGTGTCAATACTTTAACAATAGTACTATATAACTATTTAATAGTTCTATACAATACAATATTTAAGACTACCTCAATAATATTCTCCAGACTATCTTCCACTTACTTTGGTTATGAACTATAGCCACAAGCCTCAAATATCATTATCCCTTGAAAATAAGGATCTGATCTGAAATGCCAAAACTCCTCATTGACTTCAATGGGAGCAAGAGTAGGTCCGACTGAAAAACTGGAAAGCTTTAAGTGATCTGCATTTATTCAATACTGTACACGACTATATTCCATTCAAACACAGTTGTCAAACATATAAAGTTTTAACTTGGTAAAATCTTCTCCTTAACATGAGCAAGAGTCGCACAGACAATACTCATAAGACGCACTGAGCGTCGCAACAGGAGGTCAACAGGACCTGCAGGTGCTTAGCACTTCTAATGATCAGGCCTATATCTCAGAATTGAAATTGGTCAACAAAGTAATGAACATTAGTTCAGTAAAATTTAAGTGTTTGTCATGAAATAATAGATTACTAAATATTTGAAAACAAAGAAAGAATCCGAAAAAAACTGAAACCACAAAAGAACAAAAACAAAATTCGAGGAATTCTGGGAAACCACCACTTTATTCACTTTGCTTTATGTGATATCTTTCCCCTACTCTTTGTCTGTCTTGTCTATTTAGATTGGAAACTCTCTTTTTAAACAATGATGCTTGGGCATCTAGCTTGTGCTGCAATACAGTTATGTAGCAGTAATAATAATACTTGATAGAAGTGTTATTAACTAATTACCACTACTGCCTCTAGGCATTCTCTCCCTGCATTTGGTTGGCAACACAGAAAAAGCTCTGAAGACTTGTGATAATTGGGCCTACATATTTACCCTAATTGTGAGTTTAACTGTAAAAAAGAGTGTAAATTCATCAGATGTCACAATAAGCTCTAACAACTGCTGGTGGGAAAAAGGTACAAAAGTGAGATAGAAAGACTGAATCAGACCAAACAAAAAGACTTCCTGATATAACTCAAAGACTGTGTTAAGATAAACAAGAAAAGTGTGGACCCAGAAATTAATTAACCAATATTGATGTGTCAGAAAGTAGGTGGACAACATAATGATGCTATTCCACCCATCACTCCCTTTTGAGGTCTTAAGGAGAGAAACTTTGGGGAGGAAAAATTGGCTATTGTAGTGAGCTTTACCATCATGGTGGCACCACCCCTACCACATCCTGGGACCCCCAATCTTCTTCATCCTACTCCTGAGAGATGTCCTGAACAGACTGAGCCAGACAGAAGGATCCAAATGACATTGCCACCTCCGCTGGCTAAATCCCAAACACCATCTGGCATGAGACTTTGTTTTCCCCTCCATGTTTCCTTTCTCTTTCCCACCTTATTTCGTCTCTTTTTTCTTTTGTCTAAGAAGAGTTTGGCTTAGCCCGCCAAGACTGCATATTTTGCAGTACTTCTGTAAGCCTGTGACCAGAAAGGCAACTAAAAGCAATGCCCTAAATGGCCCAATGCTCGTAAAAGTTTGCCAAGTCTCAGAATGGCTGTTAGGACCATGTGCCGGACTTGTGTTTTTCCAGCAGTGAGGTTGCAAGTGAAAGTCAAAACCAGAGACAGAAGTTACATTTTCTATCTTTGCTATTCTTTTCTCTTCCCTTTTGTGTGTGTTTGTCTTGTCTCACAGGAAATGTGGTCAGACCTCAACAACAGCAGCAGGGACAGCTGCAGCCCATTTCTATTGACTTCTTCTCTTTTCCCCAAAAGGGCAGTTATTACCATCTTTAATACCTTCTAAGGGCTGGTCTGTATTGAAAAGTTAGGTTGATCTAGCTATGTCACTCAGGGGTGTGAAAAATCCACAACCCTGATTGAAGTAGTTACGCTGACCTAACCCCCCATTTAGACAGAGCTAATTCGATGGAAGAATTCTTCCATCAACCTGGCTACTACCTCTTGGGAAAGTTGATTAACTATAGCGATGGGAGAACCTTTCCTGTCACTGCTGTGAGCGTCTATGCTACAGCTGTAGCATTTTAAGTGTAGACATAGCCTAAGTCAGTCAAAAACTTCTAAAAACTCTCTCCAGATAAAGGCAAAGGGAACAAGAGATGCTGTTAAAAAGAAAGCCTTATTTAATACTTTACATTTCATATGCTCTGTTTTTCCTCCTTTTTTGGATCTTTAATAGAATTTTAAATGGATTTTAATGATGTGTATGCCAAAGCAATAATCAGGCTGAGGTCTCTGTATACCTAACCCGGAATCTTGTTTAAAACTGTTTAAATGTTGGATTGTGACTGGGTTATGTTAACACCTTTGGCTCACATATTTCATCTAAACCAGGGGTGGGCAAACTTTGGCCTGCAGGCAGGTTACGGCCTGCGAGCCGTTTTAAGCCAGCCCGTGAGCTGCCACTGGGGAGCGTGGTCTCGGGCTTGTCCCACTCTGGCGCTTCAGCTGGGGCACCAGGTCGGGGCCACGCCATGTGGCTTGGCCCCGCTCCAGCACTCCAGCCAGGGCACTGGGTCAGGGGCCACACCACATGTAGGAGCTGTAGAAGGGACATGCCACTGCTTCCAGGAGCTGCTTGAGGTTAAGTGCCGCTCAGAGCCTGCATCGCTGAGCCTCTCCCCACACCCCAATCCCCTGCCCTAGCCCTGATCCCCCTCACATGCTCCAAACCCCTCAATCCCAGCACAGAGCACCTTCCTACACCCCAAACCTCTCATCCCCAGCCCCACCCCAGAGCCCACACCCCCAACCAGAGCCCTTACCCCCTCCCGCACCCCAACCCCAATTTTGTGAGCATTCGTGGCCTGCCATACAATTTCTAATCGCCAATGTGGCCTTCAGGCCAAAGTTTGCCCTCCCCAATCTAAACTAATACAGATTACAGGTTAAACTGAATCAAGTTGCTGGAAAAATCCAGTTCCAATTAAACTGAAAAAATATTTATCTCCTTACCTATTTAATAATAGTATAAAGTTAATTTGCTTCTTTTGCCTAGGAAAAAATAAAAAAGGGTTAAGTCACAATGCTGGCCGATTTGAAGATATAAAATTCCTTGGAAACATTAATGTGTACAAGTCCAATTCATATTTAAAGCTTTCTTTTTCTGAAATTCATTCATCAATATCATTCAATCTCAGTGATGACTGATAGAATGATTTATCATGACTCATGATCACTACAAACTAAAATTCAAGAACAATCCCTTTCTATTCTAGTCATGTTTCTATACCACACCTGTCACCCTGGTATCTGAGTGCCACTGTAGACCAGACTGTGACCCTGAGCACATATATGAGGGGAAGAAGGAATGCAAGAAGCCAACACACTTTTCATTCTCTTTGTAAAGTGCAATCACAATTTCTCCTCAAACGCTCCTTCAGCTACGCACAATTCACAACATAGTACAGTAGCGAAATGATACCATTTGTGCCCTGCTCTACTGAGAACTTTAGTTAGAATAATCTTGAATATTGTTCTGAGTTGATTTGCTGCCATTTAGAGAATTACTTCATGCCAGCTGGAACTGAACATGCATTGCAAAAAGAGCAGTTCAAGCCTGCATGCATGGCACAGATGTTGAAGTGACAAATGAATGGAATAACAAACTGGCCAATAATAAAGGTAGTATAAAGCCAAAGGGAGGATGGAACTGTTTTTTTCAATTAATTATTTACTATAATGGTGTGACATCAGCAGTGGAGTGAATGTATGCTCTTTGAGGCCCTTCATATTTTAGCTTCATTGTATCTAGTAAGAATGAATTTACTAATTATGTTAAACACTTCAAAATAAAAAGCTTGTCAGTTACTAATTCCACTGAAAAAACACAACAGACTAATCTGGTACTGAAGTGATTACAGTATCTAAACCCAAAAGGATTCCACATAAAACAATAAATTATTAAACAGTTTCAATATTTTAAAAAACAGATTATTGCTTGTATTCTAGAATAGCCTTACAAAATATAAAGTAACAAAACTGAAAAATCCTATGAAAGTCACAAGACGGACACTGAAAATTTACTACGTTATTACTGTACAAAACATGATGAGTTGAAGGAAAAGGGAATAGGAGAAGGGCAGAGAGTAAGAGAAATAGTGAGAGGGAGGATGAAGTTTGTCACTGTTCTCCTACCCAAGCAGAAAGAAGTCAAGATGAGAAAAATAAGAGAAGAGGACAGAAAGAGAATTAGAAATGGGTGAGAAGAGACGATCAAAGGGTCTGGAAGTAGAAGAGATAATATAAACAGCATAGGGAAGAAGACAAAGTTAAAAAAATAAGCGACAAACAGAAAGAAACTTCTGTGTACCCACAATGTATGCATGTGTGCATACCATTGGGGTATATACAAGTCAGCACGTCAGTCACAATGAGGATACGTTGCCACAAGACAAGCTGATTCAGACATGGGAAAGTACAGGAGCAATAACTGATGAATCACAGGGCCCTAGGGTACAAAAAATGGCAGAAAAAGTAAAATGACAAAGAGTATAAAAGGTGTCATCTCTTTTTTAAATTAAACTACTCCCAAATTGCTTTGTTCTTAAACACATTTTATGGACAGCTCCCTTCTGCAACACACTGAGAATTAGGATTCAGAACCTAGTTGGCAGGCATCTTCTATTTCTCCTTTCTCTCCTTCTTGGAAACAACAGTAGTGTCAGCATTTCTTACAACTCTTCCTGACCAGGCAAAGGAACTTACATACCAATACACACACACACCTACTCTTCTCTTAAAAATATTTCAACAGATCCTTTGCTCATTTTAAAATGTACTCTATTGTCTTAGGAAATTATCCAAAATGCAGAGTTATCTGCAATGATTGGGGCCTCATTAGAATCAATGTCACTGACTTAAACTGGACCAGAATTTCACCTCCTGCAATTATCAACAAGAACTTTTCATAAACAAGATGATTTTTAAAAAAATCATCTCTTAGGAAGAAAAATAGCACAGCTGTTCCCTTTCTCAGGCTATGCTGGCATACTCAATTTAATTTGTCTTTTACAACAAAGTATGGGTAATATTTGGAGAGGCTATAAAGAATTTACAAATGTAGTTACATTTTAACAAACTCAAAATATTCAGTCCCTTATAAGTTTAACAAAAATATAAAAGCAAAGCGGAAGAGTTGCTATAATATTTATGTAAAATCATAAATACAATACTCTTCTAATAGATCACAGTTATAGTAATATATATCTTTTAATAAAAACAACTTTCTGTTCCATTTTATAACCAGTCCAGTGACTATGTTAAATGAACAATTGATCTCCATTGACAAAACTAAAGATATAAATAGGTTTGCTGGCTAGCTGATACCCCGACTGATTTCAAGGTACAGCATTTAATAAAATAAAGAAAGTTTGAAATACATAATATAACCATTGGTTTTACAATACATATCTGTTGCTTGGTAAGATTTCTAATGAAAAATATTTATTGCTCACTGTTTACCTAATAGTTTTCAGAAAGGAAAGATGGTCTTATAGTTAAATTGGCACTCAGGAGGTCTGGATTTAGTTCCTGATGTTCAAGTGACTAAATTTTTCTATGCCTCATGATATTAAATGGCAGTAACAGTGCCTTTCTCACACAATTTACCTGTTTTATTTATTTGGACTGTAAGAACTTCAGACTGTCTATTACTATGTGTCTGTACAGCACCTAGCACAATGGGGACATGACCTAGTTGCTTCTGTTACTTAAAATACAGTAATAAGTAATAACACCTGCTAACAGGAATATAGATCTTAGACACTTTTTGGGCAAACAAGATATAAGTTTTCTTGTTACAACTTTTCTATACACACAACTATGTGGTGTGACTGACAAAAATACTGCAAAATGAATAACTGATGCTTTTCTTTTTTGGTAATTTAATCCCCAAGTACTATTTAATATTTTGCGATTTGAGAAATTTCTTGCCCTGCCAAAGGCATTCTGTCTGAGATGTAAACAGATCCATATATCACAGGAGTAGCCAGTTGCTTATGGAAAAACACCACAAAAATTGATATTGTATAAAATATTGCTAACAAAGCTAACCTTGTGTATTTTTTTATAAAATAGATTAGGAGTAATTAATAAATATGGTAGACCTGTGTATTATATTAATGTAAAAAAGCACTAGTTTTGTAATACAGATGATCATGCTTTCCACTTATTAAAGGCTTTTCATCCAGTGATCTCAAAGTGCAAAAGTAAGTAGTAATATCTTCAGTTTACAGATTTGAAAACTGAATGGCATAGAAACTAGCTAACTTGCTCAATTATATAATGTGGAAAAATCTAGCATTTAATCAGGTCTCTTGACCCCCCCAGACTGCTCCTTTTACACAAAGCTATTTCCTCCTCCCAGATTCCTCCCCCCCAAAATATGAGTACTACAATACAGAAACCCTTCAGGATTATAGGCAGTTTTTTATAATTATATTCTAAAATATTCAATACTAATCTTAGTGGCCAAATCCATTTTCTTACCAAAATAAATTTGGTGAGCAATACTAATACACAAGACAGTTAACCTGTCTTAGTATAATTAAAGAGGACGAATGCATACAAATGTACCAACTATACTTGAAATAGTTGCACAATTCAAGTGGTTTGAATCTTTTGTCCCATGGTAGTACTTTAACGCAAATATTAAGCCAGAAGTTAAGCAGGCGTAAATGTGTTTTAATCCTCAGTAAGGAACACCACCAGAGGTTCTGTGCAGCATCTAAATTCAGCAACTTCTTGTCCAATACATCACTCAAGTGTTTGAAGTAACTTTCAAGAGCTTCACAAATAATATAATGGTAAAAATGACTGAAGACATGGTTCACAGCACGTTCAGGCACAAGAGTTTTATTAACATTAAAAAAATGAACAAACATATAATCAGTTATGGATTGTGGCAATGTTTAGGCAGCTGCTATGCTGATGATTTCAGAGTTAAAGTATTGTTTTCTTCAATCTAGTCCTTTTTTGGTATTCATTACTTAGAAAAAACAACAGCTCTGACTCTACTGAGAGCTGCACTATAAACACTGGCTTGTTTTATTTTGTGGCCTCGAGTTACCTTTGATTTAAAAAAAAAAAAAAGTACTCTGAAATTCACACACCCAAGGGGACAATTCTAAAGCATTTCAGTAATTAAAAACAATGCTAGTTACCTGAAATGTATGTAAATTCCTGGACTAAAAATCATACAGGGCTTGCAATATTAAGAACGGTTACAGCATTAAAGAGGTAGCAAAACCTTTTTAAAAAGAAAATTTCCAACCCATTATATACATATTACAATATACTCAAGTAATCTCATTTGCATTATGAATAAATGTTGGCCAGACCCAACTGTTCTGTACATTTCCCAAATCTGTCATTTCCTTTGTCCCCCACTACTAAAACTCTGTTCCATGTTCTAATAATTTCCCACCTTGGTCATTGGAAATTCCTTTCTGGTCTTCCCTTATTTGCCAAGAGTCCTCATTTTCCGACTGCAATTCTTTCCTAATCCCCCACCTCCCCATCTACTGTACAAGGACCACAAACAGTATGTTACCATCCTAGACCAATATCACTATCTACTTGGTGTGCTGATTGCAATATACCTATGCACACCTTCCACCGAAAATTCTCTATGGATGGGACATTTTAATATTTATATACTAGTGTAGCACTATGCAGAGTGAAGGAAATTCTAAGATGAAACTGTAAAGTGATGTTTCATTTGTTTCTTTTATCCAGGTATTCCAGGAGCCTGACATCAGTGGGTGACGATAGGTAAACCACACACTATACAGATTGCTACAATAACCAAAACTGCTAAAAACTGATCACAAGTTAAAGATGAGTTGCAAGGTTAAGGCGCATGTTTAAGAAAGCATGCCAGATAAGTCACTAGTTTTGTTGGAAAAATTATTTGCTATTTTATAGCAGTCACAATAACCTAAACTAGATGAAAACAACAAGAATATTTTACATACTTCTCAACTTCATGCCACTACCCATAGGGAAGGGCTGTGTGCAATTAAAACATTCAAGGGCTGGATTTGCCTTCACTCACACCAATTTTATATTTAGAGTAACTGCTTAAATTCAAACCTGTGTATCAGGGAGGAGAATCCAGCTCCACGTCTCCTCCTTCCCATTCTCTCAAAGTAGCAGCCCATGTATGAGTACGTGACTTTATGCCAGCACTGAAAAAGCATGTTCCCCTTTATACAGGAATGATATTTCAGGCTTAATTTGGATTAACTCACTTGGTTGAATAATCAGTTGTGTGGCCCCACATGGGAAATAAAACATTCTAGTCGAACAACCATTATTTGAGACAATTTGCATGAACTCTTCACTTCCCTCTTTGTTCTACAATGCACTGTGACTGTGCTATGTTTAAATACACACACATACACACAATTTTTTTTAATGGGTCTGCGAAGTTCATGCTGAATTAGTCAGTTGTGTGTGGGGCCAGTTTCCATGGTTTTCAGCAGACTATTGGTCTTCAGAAACCAGGGAAAATATTAAATAAATCCCTAAGAAAAACTGATTACATCAATTAAAATAAAAAAAAATCAAAAGAGAGGTAACTTTAATTTTTTTATAAGATCAGATAGCCTTTGAAATGCCATATAATATTCAGTACATTACTACACTGCAGACTGAAATTGTAAACAGATTAGAAAGGCTTGAGTGATTGATTAAATGTATGTCAGAAAATAATTATGAAAATCTATCCCTGTAAGCTCTTTGAGGCATGGAATGTCTCAATGTGTTTGTACAGCATGTAGCATGTAATATATGGGGTCCCAATATCAGGTAGGATGTACAGGTGTTACTGCAATACAAATTATTTGTAATAAGTCATCCATCCTCCTAGGGCCTTTAAGGGATTTAAATTGATTGCACCCTTCTGAAAAAAAGTACATCGTATGCCAGAAAAAAATGTATATGAAACTAGTGGAAAGACCTGCAGTTTCTTTTAAATGCAAACATGACACCTCTGAAACATGATTTTATGTAGTAGTACTGGGAGACTCTCTCCTAGTTATAGTCTGAGGTAGCAAACACTGATTAGCTCGTTTCAGCAGAAAGGTTGCTGGTGCCAAAGCAGACGGAACATTGGGTAAAAAGTGGATGGGGAGGTACTGTAGTCTTTATATTTCTGCCTTGAGAAGAAGCAAAGTCTATTGTGATATTTAGCTAAGAGAATGAGATGCACAAGCCTCACTCTTCTCCACAGAGAGGTCAGATATACAGTGTAGACATAACTAATGATGACAAGTTAATGACCTTTTCTGATTTCAGCTGTAACAAATTTTACATCTGCTTAAATGTGAGGTGGCCAGCATCAAAAGGAGCAAATGATAACTCTTTTCTAAATATTTTTTCCTCAGCAAATTTAATAGTGATGCAAAACTGAAAAGTGTAGTAACTAAACCAAGAAGAATACAAATAAAGAATATATAAACACATTTCTCAATGTTTAGATTACGGATACATCATGACTCCAGTAAGCAGCCAAGAAAACCAGCAAATACAGGAAAGTGGCCAACGCTCCTTTATCCAAAGATGTGAGGGCTTGGCATGCTACTAAATATATTTATTTCAGTTTAAATGCATCTCTTTTTGATAGCCTCCAGATCAGCATGGCATGAAACTGAATATACAACTCATATACAACTGATGCTCCATGGAAGGCAGACATAATGAAGCAAAATGCATTCACTTCTGATTTTCCAAGAGCACCCTTAATTTAATTTTTTAATTTTTTTGGTGCTTCATACAGAAAACCCATGTAAGATGCCATAAATACAGAGTCATCACAAGGGGAAGACATTCTTATACAGGGAGTCACTTTAGATATTCGAGTTAATATTCTTAACACTGCATGGAAAACAATATTTTACTACTACTCAAGTGCCTCCAAATTATAGCACATGTGGTGCCAAGACTATACAATGATGTACCCATTATAAAGATATACTGTGAAAAAGTTCCTCCTCTGCCTTGGTGGGTCCTGCACTTATTGGCGGATTTGCTCACGTCAGAGATTTACGGCAGCCCACAGTTTGGTCACTTTTGCTAGTGGCCCAAACCTGCTGTTCACTCAGCTAACCTCATCACTGGCCAGCACGAGGAAAGGGAGAAGAACAATCCCTGCAGTCTCTGCTGACTCACCTAGTGGGTCGGGGGACAGGCCAGACACCTTCCCCTCTGGTGGGACCCATAGTCCAGGTCAACTCCTTTTGTATCAAATAGGGAGTTGAGGGGATGGGGGGAACCCGGGCCCAGCCTCTACTCCAGGTTCCAGCCCAGGGCCCTGTGGATTGCAGCTGTCTACAGTGTCTCCTGTAACAGCTGCATGACAGCTACAACTCCCCGGGCTACTTCCCCATGGCCTCCTCCCAATACCTTCTTTATCCTCACTGCAGGACCTTCTTCCTAATAACGCTTGTACTCCTCGGACCTCCAGTAGTACGCCTTCCCACTTTCACCTCCTTGCGCGCCTCTTGCTCTCAGCTCCTCGCACGCTCCTCACTAATTGAAGTGAGGTCCTTTTTAAACCAGGTGCCCTGATTAGCCTGCCTGTCTTAACTGATTCTAGTAGCTTCTTAATTGGCTCCAGGTGTCCTAATTAGTCTGCCTGCCTTAATTGGTTCCAGCAACTTCCCAATTGTTCTGGAACAGCCTGTTATCTTGCTCAGGGGAAAGGGACCTGCTTAATCTGGGGCTAATATATCTGCCTTCTATCACTTTCCTGTAGCCATCTGGCCTGACCCTGTCACAATACATACAAACATAACTGTTAAAATATACAAGGTGAGGCTGAAAATTAAGCTAATACAAACACAGCATCTCCCTGATACTCTGTATACACAGTCCTTATATTGCCAGAGAGCAACTTTGGATTTAGTTATTTGCTCCTCCTTTCTGGTAGGAACATTCAAAATATTGGAAAGTTATTTTTATCCTTCCTTTTTAACATGTTTTTATTGTATAGTTTTTAACATTCTTGCAGTTTTAGGTGTTTTCATTAAGCTACCAGAAGGTAGTTTCTTCTTTCCACTGCATTTTTAATACATGTGTTTTCAATTATTCTTTGCAGCATTCAACTATTCCTAAATTGGGTATGTTATTTGTGGTATACTGTCGAATTCAACGAATTTCTTTTGCTTCATAACGTTCCCACTCATATCTTCTCATATTATTTCACATGAATTTGTGCTATTTTCTGAAAGGGTCTAACAGTTATCAAATAATTATTAATTTCAAGGGAAACTAGAAATCTCTCATTTTTATATGTGGGCTTCCAATAGACAAATAATGAATATTAAAATCCATCACAAAAGTAATGTCTACTAGAGACAGATCTAATTTTGCCATTTGGACAAATATTCTTTAATATTTATAATAAAAATAACTACAAACAATGCTCTGGTTAGAGCAGGAGTCAAGACTAATGATTAGAACAGGAGTTGGTAGCCAGGAATAGGAGCCCACGGTTGAGCCACAGTCAAGAGGCCGGATGCCAAAGCCAAGGGTCAGAACTGGAGTCAGAAGTCAGAAATTGAAGCCAAGAATCTGATCCGGGTTACTTGGAGTGAGGCAAGGTGGGATCCAAGGCAGGAGCAAGGCTGGGTCCAAGGAAGGAGCAGGGCTGGAAAGGCTGAAAAAAGGCAGGAGCAGGACTGGAACAAAGTGGGAGCAAAGGCTAAGAACAATTAGGCACAGAAGCTATTGTAGTCACTGGCAAATGCTTTGAGCAGCCATCAAGCTGCTGCTGCTTGGCTTAAGAGCTGCTCTGTTGACTCTTCCCACTGAGCGGGTGGTGTAACCAATCAGGCAAGCTACTACAGGCCAGCTGTGCTCATATTCCCGGAGACTGGCTTTGCTGCACGCTCTGATTCCTGACATTCGTGACTGGAGATTGTAAATAGCCGTGTCCACAGGTCCACACCTGCGCAGAGTAGTGCCTCATAATCTCAGGCAAGTGCATATAAGGAGGCGGGAACCTGCTGCCATTCCAGTTCCTGGAAGATTCTGTAGCCAAGAAGAAAGAAGGCCGGATGTGGAGCACCCACAGGGACAAAACTTCTCTAAGAACTCAAGTTACTGCACAGGTAAGGAACCTCTTCATCTTCTTTGAGTGTATATCCTGATGTGTGCTCCATCATAGGAGACTCTCAAGCAATTTCTCAGTGTGGAGGCAGGTGCTGAGGTGGCAAATTCAAGACAGTCTGGAGGACTGCATCACCAAAGACAGTGTCAGTCTGGATGCAAATGTGATGCCATCACATTTGCAAATGTGTGAACTAAGAACCAGGTTGCAGCCCTGCAGATTTCCACGAAGGGAACATACTTCAGGAGTGCTATTGAAGTGGACTGAGCCCTAGTGTAATGGGATTATGAGGAAGATGTATCCATCAGCTTCATAGTAGGTCAAGATACAACCCATAACTCACTTGGATAGCCTTTGAGTGGAAATTGGCAGTTCCCAGGGCTGGATCTAGGATTTTTGCCACCCCAAGCAAAAAAATGTTTGGCCACCCCAGCTTTTTTTTGTGCCCCTCCCACCCCCCACTCCTCCCCAACCCCTTCCCCAAATCCCCGTCCCCGTCTCCTCCCCAGGGCGTGCTGAATTTCCCCCCCATTGCTTCCTGTGGCTCCCCTCCCGCAACCCGCTGGCCTAGCTCACCTCCGCTCCGCCTGCTCCCCTGAACATGCTGCCACTCTGCTTCTCCCCCGTCCCTCTCAGGTGAGGGAGAGGCATCACGTTCAGGGGAGCAGGTGGAGCAGAGGTGAGCGAGGGTGGTGGTGGGGAGTGCAGGACATAATGGGGGGGGGGGTAGAGGAACTGCTCCCTGCTCCAGCTCACCTCCACTCCACCACTGCTGCCTCCCCTGAATGTGCCACTGCTTGGCTTCTCTCTCCCTCCCTCCCTCCCAGGCTTGCCACATGAAACAGCTGTTTTGGTACGGAAAGCCTGGGAGGGAAGGGGAGAAGTGGAGCGCTGGCGAGCTGGGGCACATTTCTAGGGGCAGCATGGCTGGCACCGGAATGCTGTCCCTAGAAATATGCCACCCCAAGCACCTGCTTGTTTTGCTGGTGCCTAGAGCTGGCCCTGGCAGTACCTTCATCCTTTCAATAAAGGATACAAAGTCTTGGGAAGGCCCTAAAGGTCTTAGTCCTGTTGAAGTAGAAGGCGAGGGCTCTCGACATCCAGTGCGTGGAAACTAGCTTCCTCTCTTGAGGTATAAGGCTTTGGATAAAATACCGGTAATACCTCTTGGTTGATATAAATTCCAACGAGAGTTTAGGGAGGGATCTAGGATGGGGGCACAGTGTGACCCTGTCATGGTAGAAGATAGGGTATGATGAGTGCCCCAAGTTCTTCAGTTCTTTTGGCAAGGTGATGAGGGAGAGGTGGAAGAGGAACAGGTAGTCATTGGCTCAAATGGGGGGTTCCTCAAGGCATTGAGAACCAGATTAATCTCCCATGGAAAGGCGAGTTTCCGGACAGGGTGGAAATAAACTGTATAAACCCTTAAGGAAATTGGTCTTGGTTGGCTGAGCAAAGGCTAAAACTCCTTCTCTATGGGAGTGGAAGGCCATAATGGTAGTCAGGTGTATTCTAATTGAACTCACTGACAGACTTTGTGTGTATAAGTCCAATAGGTAATCTAGGATCATTGAGAGGGGAGCTTCTGAGGCTTGAAAAGAGTGGTGAGAACACCAGAAAGTGTTTCCACTTTTGCAGGTAATTCTCACAAGTAATAGGTTTTCTGTTAGACAAAAGGATTGACTGAACATTGGCTGAGCAGTTTAACTCTGTGTCCGAGAACCATCTAGGAACCAAGCTTTCAGGTTCAGAGATGAAAAGCTGGGATGGATCAGGGTGCTTGAGCTCTGTGACAAGAGATCCTCCATGAGGGGAAGGCAAAGAGGGATTGCCAAAGAAAGATGAAGTAGAACCACACTTGTCTCGGCCACAAGGGTGCTATCAGTAAAGCCCTTACCCCTTCTTGTCTCAGTTTGAGCAAGGTCCTGAGGATTAGAGGTATAGATTGGTAAGCATACATTAGGACAGAGGGGTAAAGGTATTAGTAAGACATCTCCCAAGGAATTTGGCCATATCCTTCTCTGGAGCAGAGTAGCTGACATTTTTAATTGGTCGAAGTTGCACTGATCGAAGGTCTACTTTTGGCAGGCCCCTGATCTGGAAGATGCCATGAAACAAATAGAGTCACTGAGCTCCCACTCATGTTCCTGATGGAAGTTCCTGCTCAGGGAGTCTGGAATTGCATTCTGAAGGTCTGGCAGATAAATCACAGAGAATTCTATGTGATGGGAGGTATACCAGTTCCACAGCGTTAGCGATTCTTCACATAAGGACTGGGATCCTTTCCCCATTGTTGGTTTATGTAGTAAATATCTGCCCTGTTGTCCAACATTACCCTGACATGCATAATGGACTGTCTTTAGTTCCAGGATATTGATGTGGAGTGATATCTTTTGTGAGGACCATTTGCCTGTGCCATGGAACCCTATAAGATGCACCTCCCAACCCAAGAGAGAGGTGCATTATGAGGATTTTTGAAGGTGACAGATGTGAGAATGGGATTCCTCCACAGACCTTTGAAGGATCTTTCCACCACCTGTTAAAGTCTAGTACCTGTGGAGGCACAGTGATTCATTTGGAGACTGTGTCTGTTTGGGGTGTATGTAGTCATTAGCCATGCCTAAAGACACTGAGATGCAGTCTTGCATGTGGCCTAATGAATATGGAGGCCAACAAATGGCCCTGGAGTTGTAGTCAGGTCTTTGTAGTTGTTTGTGGGCTGCTGTAGAGTAAAGATATAGCACAAAGGAATAAAAAAAAAAGAACACAAAGCCATTTTTCACCTTTGCAAGTCATTCTTAATATATCTGCTACACATGCACACTAACTTAGCATTTCTGTGGGAAAAAGCAACTAAATAGTTTAGTTTTTTTCACCTGTCATAATTACTGAGAGGTGTTAGAGAGCCCCATTTTTAACATTAAATTGGGGAAAACTGTTTTGGAATTTTAGGAACTATTTGAAATCTCTTATCCAATTTAAGAACCTAAATCTATTCCCATTGAAGTTGCTGGCAGGATCCCTAGTGACTTCCATGAAAGTCGGATTTGGCTCCAAATACCCAATACATTTTATCCGAGTTGTGTAAAAGAACCAAAACTTTAAAAACTGTCTCCTAGGTTCCTTTCCATTTTCAGTCTATTTTGAGTTTTGTACAGTATAGAATTATAAATGTCTGTCATTGGGTAGTTGTGAAACAAACACTAACAGAAAGTGTTATTAAAATTTCAAGGACAATATGTGAGATGAATATATTAAGATGCAGAGATAATCTTTTAAAAATTATTTTAAACTGCAAATTGCCATGTCACAGCACTACAAGATGGCTATAAAAGTCATTTTTGCCATTCTCTTGCAACCCACCCAAACAGATCAGCAGGAGGAGATGCCATTATCTGTAATGGGGAAAAAATGAAGCAATGGGGGGAAAGAACGATGTTTTAGCTTTAAAAGTAAACCACAAGCTGACTTTTTCATTTTCCCTAAGTAGCTGGTTGAAGGTGCGGCCAACGAACTGTTCCTTTTAAATAAAAAAAATCATAATATTTATGCCATCAGTTTACAACTCCTTCTGCAGACAGTCTCTTAGTGGAAAAGCATCTCATTACTGATTATTTCCTAGCTAATGTTAAAACCAACTAATGTGCAGACTTCTCAGACAACATAATAGACAGCAAGTGACATAAGAAGCAGCTCATATGAACACCACACTGTCCTCCAGATGTCAGATGTCAAATTGAGGTCTCTTCTGCCTGTAACGGGTAGAAGTTAAGATCCCATGGTATTTTTCTCATTTAGGTTTTATTTGATATGATTTAAGACTGTAACACAGTACATAAAAGAAAACAAAAATATGTACTTCTCAAAAGAGCATCCTGGGCCAAAATACTCTTTTCCTCAATAAACAAGTTCTTATGTTCAAGACTGTACGTGAACAATTGTTGAGCACATAGTAGTTGATATGTTTACCTATAAATTGACTGCACTATCAGTATAACTCATTACTATTAGTGTACATGAATATGAGAGGCCCATTAGAGTAACTATTATATTTTGATATTTCTATCTAACGCACCCCCCCAAATATCTAAACACAAAACTAGTAATACCGATTTCTATCATTAAAAAAATAAACAACTTGCGCCTTTTCTGTGCTATTGCATTTACATTCAAATAATTTTCCTGCAGACTATGAGCCGTATCTTGCCATTCATCTAGATGGAATGCCTACTGAAGTAAATGGAATTTTATACAAGAACCAATGGCAGGATATGGACCAAGTAAAATTATATTGCTCTGTAAGCTCTAGTGACTTGAATATCTGAGGAAATATAGCACTGTTTGATTTGCTAAGGGCCACACACATTCCAATGTGCCACTTTGGATTCTGTATTCATGTTTTATTTCAGGAAGTAATCTTCCCAATTTCATGAAAAATCTGGGTCTCAAAATAGGGTGTATGGACAAAATGGACTGACAAGAGAACTGTAAACTTTGGGGGTGGGGTGAGGTCTGTGAGCTGTACATCTTGATTTTTATTATTTATTGCAGAATAGAAATGGTTAAAAGCTGAGAAAGTGCTATCAGTGGCAATACCTGAGATTAAGATCTATATTCAGGGAATTAAATATGAACCTTACTTCAGGTTTCCCTACATATGCTATTGCAATTTAAGGACCCACCTCCAATATATACATTTAATGATACACTCTGTCAAATGTTTGAAAGGGATAAAAGTGGCTTGGGTAAAGGATACAGGCCAACAAATAAATCATATATACTGACTGGGGAGGATTTACAGGAATATAAAAATATTCACAGAACTGATCTCCAGTTTATACTACAAAAAATTTGTGTGAAGCAAGAAAGAGAGATAATGTCAATTGCTGGAACTATGGAAAGGAGATCTGCTTTTTTTGGTGGTTATGCTCAACAGTACAATTATCTTGGAAAGAAGTTAAGAACCATATACAGGCAGTCCTCAGACTTACGACACAATTGGTTCTTGAAAATTGCGTCGTAAGTCGAAACGTCGTAACTTGGAACCGCGATACATTCCATTGCAGGACTGAGCGTCGTAAAGTTGAAACCAATGGTCGTAAGTCGATTATCAGGATGTCAATTCAGAAACATCATAAGTGCCGTTCACTGTAAGTCAAATGTAGTAAAGTCGAGGACTGCCTGTAATTATAATACAGGACAGCACTATCCCAAGCAAAATGAAACCTTTCATATGCACACTTCAAGTGTTTCAACTTTAAGCAAGTTGCAAAAACAAGTGGTTTTTTTTTTGTTTATAATACACACACACACAGAGATCTATATTAGTTGCTAAATTGAATATTTTGAAAAAAAAACGCAAAATAGTAAAAGTTTGAACATAGCTGAACAGTATTCTGGGATTAGTCAACTGGTGAACCTGAAAAGAATCTGATACTGTTTGAAAGGGGAGACTGGGGAGCTTACTAGAATTAATTTTTTAAAATATCTTTAGTTATAATAATCATGGCTTTAAAAATGTACTCACTAGGGGCAAGTGGACCATTTTCTTTATCACTGAAGAGAACTGGCTGCAGCAGAGTGAGTGTAAAGCTCACATAATTCTGTTGAGTTTCACTGAGCAGTGAAAAATCCTAAATTTCACTCAGCACCTGTAGGACACAGACTCAATCTTCAATCACTGCTTGAAATGTTCAGCAGGAGACCTGTGATTGAAATCAGACTAAAATCCCATTATGGAGGACCAGCAGATGGAAATTAGGGTTGTCAACTGTCTAATCGCAACCGGGAGATTGAGGCCGATTCCAGGAGACTCCCGGCCAATGTAGGAAGGTTAGCAACCCTAAGAAATGCTTGAAATCTGGTCAGTTTCAGTGCTGTGTCCAGAATGAGGTTACTCACCTTGTGCAGTAACTGAGGTTCTTTGAGATGATTGTCCCTGTGGGTGCTCCACTTTAGGTGTCTTGGCGCCTTGCTCTTCTTGTCAGAGACTTGTCTGTGCATGTGCGCAGTGCCCCAGTTGGCTGTGCTTGTGTGGCATGTGTGGCAACCGTCTCTGTCATAAATATAAAGGGAAGGGTAAACCCCTTTAAAATCCGTCCTGGCCAGAGGAAAAATCCTCTCACTTGTAAAGGGTTAAGAAGCTAAAGGTAACCTCGCTGGCACCTGACCAAAATGACCAATGAGGAGACAAGATACTTTCAAAAGCTGGGAGGAGGGAGAGAAACAAAGGGTCTGTCTGTGTGCTGCTTTTGCCGGGGATAGACCAGGAATGGAGTCTTAGAACTTTTAGTAAGTAATCTAGCTAGGTATGTGTTAGATTATGATTTCTTTAAATGGCTGAGAAAAGAATTGTGCTGAATAGAATAACTATTTCTGTCTGTGTGTCTTTTTTGTAACTTAAGGTTTTGCCTAGAGCGATTCTCTATATTTTGAATCTAATTACCCTGTAAGGTATCTACCATCCTGATTTTACAGAGGTGATTTCTTTACTTCTTTTTACTTCTATTTCTATTAAAAGTCTTCTTGTAAGAAAACGGAATGCTTTTTCATTGCTCTCAGATCCAAGGGTTTGGGTCTGTGGTCACCTATGCAAATTGGTGAAGATTTTACCAAACCTTTCCCAGGAAGTGGGGTGTAAGGGTTGGGAGGATTTTGGGGGGAAAGACGTGTCCAAACTACATTTCCCAGTTAGAGTTTGGTGGTGGCAGTGGATATTCCAAGGACAAAAGATAAAATTAATTTGTACCTTGGGGAAGTTTTAACCTAAGCTGATAAAAGTAAGCTTAGGAGGTTTTCATGCAGGTCCCCACATCTGTACCCTAGAGTTCAGAGTGGGGGAGGAACCTTGACAGTCTCATGCCGCTCCGAGCAGCTAACCCACGAGCGCAGCCAACTGCCACCCAGTTCCTTCTCTACCCCAGAGGATCGAGCCAAAACTCCGAAGTAGAGGAGAGGAGGGTGGGTAGTGGGAAGGGGGAGGCAACCTTGCGTATGTAGTGTGGGTGTAGGATTACTTTGTCCTTGAAGAATGTGGGATAAGGTGGGTGAGCCATTAGGGCACCCAACTCTCCCACCCTTTGTGCTGATGTGATAGCTACTAAAAAGGTGACCTTCATGGATAAGTGTACAGATGAGCAGGTTGTTAGCGGTTAAAGAGTTTGCCCATGAGGGCACGGAGAACAAGGTTGAAGTTCCACATAGGGTCGTGTCCCTTAATGTGGGGTAAGTGTTCTCTGTATTTTCGAGAAAGTGCTTAGTCAGTGGATGGGTGAAGACAGTGAATCCATCAACCTTGTCGTGATAGGTGGTGATGGCTGATCAGTGCACTCTGAGTGAGCTAGTCGAGAGGCCAGATTTTTTGAGTGTCAATATATAATCAAGGTAATCAAGGTGGGCAATGGGGCGAATTGTGGAATGATTTGGTTGTCTCAGCACCAGATGGAGAATCTTTTCCACCAGTGTGCATATGTTCTTCGTGTGGAGAGACGTCAGCTGTTAAGTAGCATGTTTCGAGTTCTGTCATTCCTGGATTAGCCATGCCTTGAGGTGAAGTGTTGGAATGTTGGGGTGAATGAGGCATCCTATTAGTCGGTGAGGCAGGAGGGAAGCTTTTGTAATCTGACAGCCATCTGGATTAGGTATAGGAATCATGTTTGTCTGGACCATGTTGGTGCAATCAAGATAACTCTGGATTTATCTTGTCTGATCTTGTGTAGAGCATGACTCAACAGGGTGGGGGGAAGGCATACAGGAGCAGGGCCTCCCATTTGATGAAGAAGGCATCTCCGAGAGAGTTGTGTCCCAGTCCTGCTCGGGAGCAGTATTGTGGGCATTTGGCATTGGGGGTCCTCTAGGGACCATCGGCCCCAGATGGTGTTGTCAACCAAGTATGCCCCTCATCCTACCAGAGAGGCGACCATGGTGATAGTGATTGATGGGGTTTCCCTTCGGAAGGGAACACCTGAGCAGATATTTGTTTGTTTTGTCCACCATGTGAGTGAGTCTTTCACTCTGCTGGGCATTGTAAGCAGTCTGTTGACCTCGTGTCTGTGAGGAATGCATACAGTGCATAGCCAGGTTTGTAGACATCTCATATACAGCCTAGCATGTTTCACGATAAACGCGGTAGCCAACATGTGTCCGAGAAGTTGTAGGCACGTTCTGGCGGACGTTTGTGGGCTGTGTCTTACTGTTGTGATTAGGTTTGTTAAGGCAAGAAACTGTTGTTGGTGACGCAGTTGAGGTGTGCTCAGAAAAGTCCAGTTGTTGGGTTGGGGTCAGGGTGGGTTTCTGTAGGTTAGTTTGTAACCCTATGTTGATAAATAGGCTTAGAATGGCGTGAGTGGCATGAATTGCCTCGCCTTATATCGGTGCTTTTAGCAAGCAGTCGTCTAGATAGGGGAATATGGTCACACCCTGCTTGTGTAGATATGCTGCTGAAACAGCCAGTACTTTGGAAACAACCCTTGGAGCTGTAGAGAGGTCAAAGGGAAGTACCTTGTATTGGTACTTTAGATTGCCCAGAGTGAATCGTAGGAATCTCCTGTGCGCTGGGTGGATAGTGACGTGAAAGTAAGCGCCCTGTACGTCGAGGGCAGAGAGCCAATCTCCTGTCTTCAATGCCAGAAAAATGGTTTCTAGGGTTACCATCTTGAAGTGCTGTGTTCTCACGAATTTGTTCAGTTTGCGTAAGTCCAGAATGGCTTCCATCCGCCTGTTTTCTTCGGAGTGAGAAAGTAATGTGATCAGAACCCCCGACCCCTGCGCTGAATCGGTACTGGTTCCACAGCACCTAATTGCAGGAGATGATGTATTTCCTGCTGTAACAGGTACTTACGAGATGGGTCCCTGAAGAGGGATGTGGAAGGGGGCTGGGAGGTGGAATGGAAAGAAAGGGGATGGAATAGGCTTTCTGTATAATTTCCAGAACCCACTTGTCTGTAGTGATGGTTCTCCAGACTGGGTAAAAGGATGTAAAGTGGTCTCCAAATGGGCTAGAAATTAAAGGTGACTCTGGAATTGGAGAATGTAGGCCTTCGTGTCCTCAACCAACACTTCAAAACATTTCCCCAGAAGTGGATGGCTGAGTCATAGATGACCACTCCTGTGTCTGACGGCGTCTTGTCTGGTGCTGCTTGCGGTGTTGATCATAATGCGTTGAGGCTGAGTGTATGGGGCAGGATGGAATACTTGGTTGCAGAATCTACCTGTTTCTTTTGTTTGCCGCGATATAGATTCCAAGTGTCTTCAGTGTTGCATGGGAGTCCTTCAGGGTGTGTAAGGAGACGTCCGTGTTCTCTGCAAACAATTTTTGCCCCTCAAAAGGTAAGTTCTCTACTGTCACCTGAATTTCCTGGGGAAGCCAGAGTATGCAGCCATGAAGCCCTCCACATGACAATGGATGTGGCAACGGAGCGGGCCACCGTTTCAGCAGAATCCAGAGAAGCCTGCAGGGCAGTTCCAGCGATGTAAAAGATGACATCTGAGAAAAAATGTGTGTGTACTTTGCCAGTAACGCAGAATAGTTTGCTATGTGAAACTGGAGGGTTGCTGATGAATAGGCTTTCCTGCCGAAGAGGTCTAGGAGTTTCCAATCTTTATCATCCGGGGTGGTTTTGGTTTGATGTTGCTTCCCCCTTTGATTAACTGCCTCTACCACCAATGAGTTTGGAGTAGTGTGGGTAAACAAAAACTCAGCTCCTTTAGCCGGCACATAGTACTTCTTGTCAGATCGCTTACAAGAAGGTGGGACCATAGCTGGAGTCTGCCATATGGTTTTTGCTTGGTCCATGATGGCAGCATTAATGGGTAGTGCTTGCAATATATCTGTCGAGTCTCTGGTAACTCAGCCAATGAGATGTCTAATGAATCAGCTATTCTTATCAACAAATCCTGAAAGGACTTGAAGTTGTCTCGTGATGTGTGGGGAGGTGGCATTATTGTTTCGTCCGGAGACGAAGTCGGGATGCGGGTAGGTGGGAGGGTGTCACTCTCCAGCCTGTCCGCAGATTCTTCAGCTACCTCCTCCAGCAGTACTGGAGAAGCTGGAGCAGATGGCAGAGGCGATCGCTGTGTCCTGGACCCGGGTGGATTGCCTGGCTGGATGTTTTGGAGTCTGTACAATGCCCAGGGGTCCCAGTATGCACTGTGGTGGGAAGGCCATGGGATGGGGCACCAATTTGGGGGTTGCCGGGGGTTACCCTGTGGCCGAGCAGGTTCAGGTTTAGGAGAGGAGTGGTGAGGTGTGCTCACTCCTGTCTCCACTTCCTCTTCTTCATCACTGGAGAGAGGAGGTGCCAAGCCAGCGGGTGTAGTGATAAAGCTTGGCCCTGACCTGGTCAGGGTGCCAAAGAGCGTAGTTCCCAGTGTAGAAGCAATGAGTAGGTCTGCATGGGTGACAAACTGTTGCGGTACCAGGAGACTCGGTGCTGGCAGTGCAGGCAAGCTTAGTCTGGGAACCAGAGGGAGTGTTGTCAGTGCCGCACATGTGTCATATTTTATTGGTGCAGCAAATGGCATCATAGTGCTGCTCTGTGCCTAAGGTTTCTGTTTCCTCAATGCCAAGCTATGACGTTTAGTTTTGCTGCTATGAGAGCGAGACCGCACAGGGTCTTTTGCTCCTCGGGATGTCTCAGTACCGGAAGGTCCCAGTGCCTCGTGGTCTGGTGCTCTGGGTGCTGTCAGTACCGGGGTGGTTTTTGTGGTCGGGGACCACGTTTTTGGAGGCAAATCCCAGTGTGGTGAGGAGTGAGACCACGTTTGTGGCTTTGTTAGGACCCAGGGTCCTTAGCAGCCATTTTTACAGAGGACTCCATATCAGAGGCAGCTGAAGGTGAGGACTTGCAAGGAGATGTCCTGGACTAGGGGTCAAAGGTGGGTTGGAGGGATCTCTCCATCATTAAAAGTTTTATTGGAGGTCCCCTGCCTTTCTTGTTCATGCTGTGAGTTTCTTGCAGTGGGGACACTTTTGGGTAACGTGTGTCTCCCCCAAACAACAGACACACTGCGAGTAGCCGTCTGTCACTGGTATTTAGAGTTTGCAGGTCAGACAGCATTTGAAACCCTGAGAGCCAGGCATGTCTGAGAGACTAGCTGAATGAAGAATGGGAATGGTCCCAGTTTTCAGCAGCTGCCCACCTGAGGCAGGGAGAAAAACAGGAAAGTTTTTTTTTTAAACGTGAAAATGAAAAAAAAATGAACGGAGAGATAAACAATAAGGAACATTTACTGAGAAAAGGGCAGAGATCAAAGAAATATGAAAGTAGATAAGGGCGCTGATGTTGTTCCAACCAAAACTGAGAGCAACAGAGAAGGAACTGGGTAACAGTTAGCTGCGCTCATGGGATAATCACTCGGAGTGGCGCAAGCTGGCTGCCACGCATATGCCATCAACCAGGGCACTGCTACCACAAGTCTTCACCTAGAAGCGCAGGGCACCAAGACACCTAAATTGGAGCACCCACAGGGACATTCCTTGAAGAACCACCTTTTGGTTAACCGTGAAATTGGTCAATCTCATTTCGCTCCTGCTAGGAAAATTGTGACCAAAAACAGCAGAGGTGTGATGGAATCTGCACTGCATATGTAGCAGAAAGTGGACTTAGGGACTGGAGATAGCCAAAGGACACTTTTGCAAATTATAGCCTTCATTTCTATGTGACTTGGTACCTCATCTGTAAAATAGGGGTAATACTACTAGATAATACTACTCTGCTATCTCACAGCGGTGTTGTGAAGATAAATTCTATGATATTTGAGAGGTGCTAAGATACTACAGTAATGAACATCATAAGGAAATAGTTACTTATTCAGTGCATGTTTTGAATGGTGTGCGATAATGAAGATATAGGACCACACATTGAATGAGGAAGATAAAAAAAAAAAGGAACAATTGCATCAATCATAGAGTGCTGTTCATCCTGTGCACTAATGAAGATGGGGGTCTCATGGAAAAAATAGTTTATGATCAGGTAATTGAAGACACTATTATAATGTATACTATATGCCCAAGAGAACCCACTTAAGGTTATATAAGCAACCTTAATTCTTACATACCCTAATTTCTGAATGCGTTTTTGCAAGCATAACGTTCTTTTAATAGTTTTGATATGCAATTAATATTATCTGTACACACAATTGACATAATGCAAAGTTAGTTTTATCCTTAACTACAGAGGGCTCAGCACTCCTCTCTAATGTAACTTGAACAATTACAAAACAACAGAAATCTGTTTTTAATTTTTCTTTATGTCCTTCTCCAGAGAGTCGGCTTTTTCCTCTGTTCTCCTCCTATATTTTAGCTCTTTAAGGATATTAGGGACCACTGATTATAAAAAGGAATGCAGTAACTGCTATAGGTTTCATACATGAAGTGTACTGCCAATCCCAACTCTCGGTCTCACATTTTGTGCTGGATTATTATGGATTTGTTCTCCCTATTGGCACTTTCTCCAACAGGAAACTTCCTTGTGTGTTATATTAAAATCCAGTAATTTTCCAGGATTTACCACAGTTCAGGATTCCAACTTCACCTGTGGTCCATATAGCTCCCCACTGTAATGATTAATCATGCCAACTAAGTGAAGAGCAATTTAAAGAATTCATTAGGTTCACTTATTTTATAGGAGAAAAACATTATATTTAAAGTAGATTTTCAATACTTCCTTTCTTGGCAAATCTGTGGAAGGAACAAAGAAAAACAAGTTCCAGCCAAAAACTGGCATAACAATTTAATTTCTTCAAATATTGAAACCATTGTGGTGTCATTGTAATTGTGAATGAAGTACACAGAATTCATTTTTAAAAAATCTCTCTTACACTTTGAAAAAAACTTTTGCATTCTAACTTTGCAAAATGTGCAGTGCTGTTTGGAGGAAACAAAAGGAAGAAAAAGTTCTGCCACGGAAATGCATGCACTTTTGAAAGTTTACCCCACCCGGCTTTTAAAATCTTTTTTGTTTTGCTAATATCTGGATAGACATTCCTTGTTCAATCATTCTGGTCTTCAAAAGACTTCAATAAAACTACTCATATGAGTATGGGCTGCAGGAGTGCGCCCTCGGCTGTTTTTTGAACAAAGATTGCTGCCTGTATTTGGAATGCATTTATCTGTGTTGTTCTGTGAATAACCGTACATCTAGGTGGAAGTATAATGAAGCTTTGTGGTTTACAGAGACTGTGAATAGAAGTGGGCAGGGAATAACAATATTACATATCTACCTACACATCAAATGTGATACTGTACATCATCTGCATAAAAAGGAATATCCTCTTCTGCATGTATTATGGGTTATTTGCCTGTTGCTATAGTAATTTCATGGCTTTCTATCCTGGAGCAGCAATTTGAGGAGAGAACCATCCAGAAAGAAATGGCTGATCCAACAATAATACAAACCCCTGTGATTGAGGACATTTTTTCATGTAAGCTAGCAAAATATAACGTTCAATGACAGACAAAGAAAAAAAACCAGGACATGTCTGCATTTCAGAAATAGATAAATAATGGGTTCAGATAAAATCTCCCCCATCCACTTAAGATCTTACACTAAACAGGAGGCATAAAAGAATGAAGTACACTATGATAACATAACAAAGAAGTGTAAAACTACGAATTATTATGGAATATTTCAATCTCAGGAGTGCATTCTGGCTGGTGTTACATGTAGATGCACGCCATAAAGTGCATAGCCGGCAATTGGATAGGCGATCAGGAGATAGTTGGCTGCACCTGCCCTGATGGCCTTTCCTCAATGTCATAGAAAAACACATCACTTTCAGCCATAGAAGGGCATTATATGTTTGTGTGTGCGTGCACTCCAGTTTCTAAACAAACATCATACAGCCCCCTCAGCACACTAGTCTTGCTCTTAAAAGGCATGTCTCACTGAAGAGTTAGTCCAGATGATTGGTGAGCATCGATGTCAGCCTAGCTCAGGTGTGAACAGCAGCCACACTGCAAAACTCTACCAGAGATACTGTGTCTTCACTGATGCTGTGATCCCCTATGTATGGACTTGTCTACACTACCGCTTAAGTCGAAGTAAGTTACATTGCTCAGGGAGTGAAAAAGCTACCCCATAAGCGACGTAAGTTACATCGACTTAAAGCAATGTCCACACCATGCTATGTTGGCAGAAGATGCTCTCCCACTGACATAGCTGCTGTCTCTTCTTGATGTGGAGTAATTATACCGACGGGAGAGCACTCTCCTGTCAGCGTAGTGTGTCTTCACCAAAGGTGCTAGAGTGGCGCAGCTGTATCAGTGCAACTGTACTGATGTAGCGCGGTCGTGTAGACTAGCCCTATGTCACTAGGACTTCTGGGGGCATATTCCATATTCCTTCTGTGTTGAAATAAAATGAGCTGCTCTGTGATTCTTTCCCAGTGGATTGTAAGAGAACGTGTCTGTCCTTTTGGACACACAGGTAAAAGCATTACAAGATGGTCAACAATTGAGTGATTTAGCCTGCATCATCACTGTAAAGTAGGCGAGCTTCCAGTTAGTATCTAATTATAATATTTTGGACCCATAAAATCATTCATAAAATATTTGACTTGAAAACTTTCACTTAATTTAACCACTAAAAAGATTACATCACCAGATCATTGTTTTTTCTTTGATAACAGTTTCATTAAAGATCAGAGTCTAAGATCCTTTTTTAAAGAGCTAACAGATGCTTAGTTGAAAATAAAAATGAAAGCACATTTCAGAGGCTCTCTAATCATTTAAAAAAATTAGATCAGTAAAAATAATTCTGTAGCAATCATATTATCTTCAAAGCAATGCAGCAAACCATTCAGTGTCATAAAATGTTAAACACCTTTGCTGATATTAACAAAGAATAAGAAAAGGGCACTGGAAAAAAGCATACATGATGTAGTTCATTTGATACAATACTTTTTAAAATGTAAGTGAAACAGCGAGTAACATACTAAAATCCTTTTTTCCCCAATGCTATCTAAACTCATAGCCTGTAAGATTATGAGTGCAAAAACGGATGGGTTTGGACAAGGAATATATTTTCCTGGCTGTAGAAACATAATATAAACTTACTGTATTTATATAAGGAAAATGTAGAACATTTTCACCTACATGTACACTAGTCTGTAATTAGTGGTTAAGTATGGAATCCTGATCATGACCGTTGACTACTAGTTTACAGTACACCTTAGCTGCATAAACTCACCAGAAGAAACTTATTCCTGCAGTAATTCCAATACTTTAAACAGATTTATACCAGGCATTACTTTGACCAATTTATTACATTTAGCTGTATTTTTTTTTACCCTTAAACACAAGATTTTATAATAGGAAAAGACCAAGCTGATAAAAGAGCGAACCCTGCATGATCTAAAACTGAGCCTAGGTTTGAGGTTGACTATATTCTGTGATTATGAAAGAAGAAAATTAAGTCAATTGGAAAATTCACTTCTACACTCAATACCCTCTCCCAAGCCACCATCTTCCCGTACTCTCACCAAGCCCTACAACCCCTTACTTAACTTCGCTTTTGTCAAGGGATAGAATCATAGGGCTGGAAGGGACTTCAAGAGGTCATCAAATCCAGTCCCTTGAGCTGAGGCAGGATTAAATATAGCTAGACCATCTGTGACAGATGTTTGTCTAATTCGTTCTTAAAAACCTCCAGTGACAAGAATTCCACTACCATCCTATGTAAGCTCTTCCATTGCTTAATAGTTAGATTCCCACACCCCCACAATATCTCACCTAAATCTCCCTTGCTGCAAACTAAGTGAATTACTTCTTTTTCTACCCTCAGTGGACATGGAGAACAACTCACAACCATCCTCTTTATAATTTACCTTTTACATATTTGAAGACTTATATCTCCCCTCAGCCTTCTCTTGTCTAGTCTAAACATGACCAATTATTACAACCTTTCCTCATAGGTCAGGGTTTCTACTTCATATTTTTGTTGCTCTCCTCTAGATTCTCTCCACTTTGTTCACCTCTTTCTTAAAATGTGGTACCCAAAACTGGACACAGATGAGAACTCATCACTGCCAAAAAGAGTGAAACAATTAACTTGTCTTACATATAACACTCCTGTTAATACATCCTAGAATTACATTTGCCTTTTTTGAAAAATCACCACTTTGTTGATCATATTCAATTTTACATATTCAATATTACAATTCACTATAATCCCCAGATTCTTTTTCTGGAGTTCTGCTGCAAGGCAGTCATTCCCCATTTTATATTTATGTGATTTTCCGTCCCATGTGTAGTGCTTTGCACTTGGTCTTTACTGAATTTAATCTCATTTATTTCAGACACATTCCTCAATTTATTGAGATCATTTTGAATTCTAATCCTGTCCTCCAAAGTGCTTGCAATCCTCACCACTTGCTATCATACACAATTATCCCCCTTTTTATGAGTACCATTCTTAGTATTTTTTTGGTGTTTAAGTACCATTAGTAATGCACAATTTCAATATAAATCACAATTGTAACATTAATTAAATGCTATTTTTGTATTTAATATAGAATAAGCAGAAACATTAGTTAAATATGAAGTCAAGTAACATACAAGCTACACTTCAATTAGCGGTTAGAATGCCAGTGCTGTCTGTATTAACACTGCTGCTGGTGGTAACAAAAAATCCTGGACAATGTCAGTGCAGTGATGGAAATGTGCAAGTGCATTTTCTAAAAGTCTTCAGATGTACATGCAGAAATACTGTGTATTAGCAGAATGCCCTCAACCATGGTATTCACTCCCTCTGCTGATCTGGCAGAGCCCAAAGGCTTGTCTAAAATGGTCAATTTGTCTGCACCAGAATACAGTGAATTCCAGTGCACACTAGTGTGTCGCACACTAACTGTCCCAGGTGGACCCTTCTGGAGCACACCAAAAATTCTCTAGTGTGCATTAACTTGGTACTGTTTGAAGCAGGACAACAACAATATCCACCAGGAAACTTTCAGTGTGTGCTAGCAGGATTCATACAGGCCAGTTAGTGCATAACATGCTAGTGCACACTAAAATTTACATCCCTCTGGTGCAAACTAATGCACTATGTAGTTGTGACGTTGCACCCCATAATTCTTTATGGAAATATGCTTATGAATGCATATATGACATAACTGGAATATGTTGTATGCTACATATGCCGTGTAAAATATCTCTGTAAAGGTTATGATCTACTGAATATACTCATCCTATTTGTATGCATGTGTCATTTTTGTACTCGAAGTTATGAATATTGGCTGTGTACTTGCTTGAAAGTAGCCTTAGTAAAGATTTGGTCAGCTTCTTGAGAAAGAAATGTACAAATTAAGTGCCCAATCAAGAAGCACTTAACTGACATTAGCTCTTGGAAGACTCCAATCCACATAAGAAATCTTCCTGGAGACATTCAAGATATCATGTGGGCAATGGCTGCTGCCTGTAAAAACTGAGTCACACATGGATGTGTGACTTGCCCATGTGACTCCAAAACTCCATCTTGGAGATAGATTTTGCATAGGAGAGAGGAGGGTGTCTCCACCCACAAGAGAGAGTCTATTTAAACCCCTGGGATGCCCCTCCATTTAGTCTTCAGCTGGCTCAAGTGATAGCCTCTCCACCCCCAAAGGATACCTGAAAGAAACTGGAACAAAGGACAGTAACCACAGCAGTGCAAGTGATTGCTGGACCCAGACTAGAAGGAGCCTAGTCTGTAAAAGAAGCTTAATGGAACTTCTCTGAGGGTGAGATTTCATCTGTAATCACTTTCTTAAGTGATATTAGATAGATATTAGATTAGATATTAGATTTAGATTTGCGTGTTTTATTTTATTTTGCTTGGTAATTCACTTTGTTCTCTCTGTTATTACTTGGAACTGCTTAAATCCTACTTTTTGTATTTAATAAAATCACTTTTTACCTATTAATTAACCCAAAGTATGTATTATTACCTTGTGGGGGGGGAACAGCTATGCATATCTCTCTAGTAGTGTCATACAGGGCGAACAATTTATGAGTTTACCCTGTATAAGCTTTATACAGAGTAAAAAGGATTTATTTGGGGTTTGGACCCCATTGGAAGATGGGCATCTGAATGCTGGAGACAGGAACACTTCTTAAGCTGTTTTCAGTTAAGTCTTCAGCTTTTAGGGGACGTAGTTCAGACCTGGGTCTGGGTTTGTAGCAGGCTAGTATGTTTGTCTCAAACAAGGCAAGGTTCTGAAGTCCTAAATTGGCAGGAAAAACAGAGGTTGTCAAAGAACATCAGGTGACAGTCCCAAAGGGGTTTCTGTGATCCAAGCTGTCACAGTAGTCAATGCCCAAGTCTGCTGAACTTCAGGGCAAATACAGGATTGCATCTATTTATTTCAGTTTCTAAATGTGTGGACAGAAGACACTGGGCTCACGAATAATATTACTACAAATTAAAGGTCACAAAAAAAAAAGACCCAATCCCAAAAGCACCTATGGCTTCTCCATCCCCACCACCTCGCTATTCATCTCTACGTGCAGCAAAAGCCAAGGACAGGCTTGAAAGTCAACAAATTAAAGGTCTGGTAAACTGATTGCTGAATATGCTCACAGAAAATGCCCTTCCTCCAATTCCTTTATTATGAACTCAGAAGTCTGTTAACTCTGGCACCTCAGCTGATTTCAACTGCTCTGGTATTAAACAAGGTAAAAAGCAGTAAAATTGCAGACTTTTGTTTGCAGTAGGATTAGAATGGAATCTGATTTCTGCATACTATTCAGTACTGATGAGTATTAGGCAAGAGATTTAACTGCCGGCCACTACAGTCAGCATGAAGTATTTGTTAGGGTTTTTAAAATTATTAAACTCTAATTTCGGTGTATTTTAAAATATTTTATTTTTAAAATATATTCAATGCCCGTAGAAAACTTGCTATGGCAATAAGCCCTGTCTAAATAAATAAATGTGCACAAAAGATTCTGAATGGGTACATGTTTTTATAAACTAAAAATCCTCCCAAAACACATATCCAACTGTGTAGCTAAATTACTGGTCAATTAAAATAGCTTCTTAACTTTTAAAATTGAGTGCTTTATTCCACAGAGGATTAAAACCTGATAATATTGTAATTAGTGGCTCAAGATTTCAAAGGCTAGCATGTGTTATGCACGTATCTCCTCCTCCCCCGAAATTTTTAGCATGTATACATATGTATCACATGAGATGGGAAGACCCCAGGCATCATTAGCAGTCCCCATGAAGCCATCTCAACTGTAGCCACAAGCCCCAACACCTCGTCCATGGAGTCCACACTCACTCAGCTGCCACTGGGTTGGAGAGCAAGACAACTCCGCACTCACACACCCATGAGTTTATGTCCTGTAGAGCTGAACCCAGCTCTCCACTCCAGGTGTTGTGACCGGGCTCAGGCATTGTCCCGCCCCTCTCCCCACACCTCCCAGGTGGCCCTGCTGCCAATCATGCACACTGCGCATAACAAGTGTATGGTTGTGGCAGCCACTGGTTATGCATACACTCAACTGAAATTTCATACTTCAGCCATATATTATATATTAGCTGATTCCACAGAACGGTACCAAGACCCTTTAAAATGTTGATGCTGTACTTGTTATAGGGAAAAAAAGAGTTTCATTTCTTCAGATGTTTCTTTTGAGTGGGGTCTCCAGCTGATGAGCTGGAATTTTATTACAACAGCATGAATAACTTTGAAGGGGTAGTAAAATCTCTTCTTCCCTATCGTGGAAGCCATATTATAAAAATCTAGGATTTAGCAAGATTTGAGTTTGTCAAATGTGGCAATCCAGGAAGTTTTTGGAAAGCGTAGGGGACAATTTCCTGGCGCAAGTGCTAGAGGAGCCAACTAGGGGGGGCGCTTTTCTTGACCTGCTGCTCACAAACCGGGTAGAATTAGTGGGGGAAGCAAAAGTGGATGGGAATCTGGGAGGCAGTGACCATGAGTTGGTTGAGTTCAGGATCCTGACGCAGGGAAGAAAGGTAAGCAGCAGGATACGGACCCTGGACTTCAGGAAAGCAGACTTCGACTCCCTCAGGGAACGGATGGCCAGGATCCCCTGGGGGACTAACTTGAAAGGGAAAGGAGTCCAGGAGAGCTGGCTGTATTTCAAGGAATCCCTGTTGAGGTTACAGGGACAAACCATCCCAATGAGTCGAAAGAATAGTAAATATGGCAGGCGACCAGCTTGGCTTAATGGTGAAATCCTAGCGGATCTTAAACATAAAAAAGAAGCTTACAAGAAGTGGAAGGTTGGACTTATGACCAGGGAAGAGTATAAAAATATTGCTCGGGCATGTAGGAATGATATCAGGAGGGCCAAATCGCACCTGGAGCTGCAGCTAGCCAGAGATGTCAAGAATAACAAGAAGGGTTTCTTCAGGTATGTTGGCAACAAGAAGAAAGCCAAGGAATGTGTGGGCCCCTTACTGAATGAGGGAGGCAACCTAGTGACAGAGGATGTGGAAAAAGCTAATGTACTCAATGCTTTTTTTGCCTCTGTTTTCACTAACAAGGTCAGCTCCCAGACTGCTGTGCTGGGCATCACAAAAAGGGGAAGAGATGGCCAGCCCTCTGTGGAGATAGAGGTGGTTAGGGACTATTTAGAAAAGCTGGACGTGCACAAGTCCATCGGGCCGGACGAGTTGCATCCGAGAGTGCTGAAGGAATTGGCGGCTGTGATTGCAGAGCCATTGGCCATTATCTTTGAAAACTCGTGGCGAACCGGGGAAGTCTCGGATGACTGGAAAAAGGCTAATGTAGTGCCAATCTTTAAAAAAGGGAAGAAGGAGGATCCTGGGAACTACAGGCCAGTCAGCCTCACCTCAGTCCCTGGAAAAATCATGGAGCAGGTCCTCAAAGAATCAATCCTGAAGCACTTGCATGAGAGGAAAGTGATCAGGAACAGCCAGCATGGATTCACCAAGGGAAGGTCATGCCTGACTAATCTGATCGCCTTTTATGATGAGATTACTGGTTCTGTGGATGAAGGGAAAGCAGTGGATGTATTGTTTCTAGACTTTAGCAAAGCTTTTGACACGGTCTCCCGTAGTATTCTTGTCAGCAAGTTAAGGAAGTATGGGCTGGATGAATGCACTATAAGGTGGGTAGAAAGCTGGCTAGATTGTCGGGCTCAACGGGTAGTGATCAATGGCTCCATGTCTAGTTGGCAGCCGGTGTCAAGTGGAGTGCCCCAGGGGTCGGTCCTGGGGCCGGTTTTGTTCAATATCTTCATAAATGATCTGGAGGATGGTGTGGATTGCACTCTCAGCAAATTTGCGGATGATACTAAACTGGGAGGAGTGGTAGATACGCTGGAGGGGAGGGATAGGATACAGAAGGACCTAGACAAATTGGAGGATTGGGCCAAAAGAAATCTGATGAGGTTCAATAAGGATAAGTGCAGGGTCCTGCACTTAGGACGGAAGAACCCAATGCACAGCTACAGACTAGGGACTGAATGGCTAGGCAGCAGTTCTGCGGAAAAGGACCTAGGGGTGACAGTGGACGAGAAGCTGGATATGAGTCAGCAGTGTGCCCTTGTTGCCAAGAAGGCCAATGGCATTTTGGGATGTATAAGTAGGGGCATAGTGAGCAGATCGAGGGACGTGATCGTTCCCCTCTATTCGACATTAGTGAGGCCTCATCTGGAGTACTGTGTCCAGTTTTGGGCCCCACACTTCAAGAAGGATGTGGATAAATTGGAGAGAGTCCAGCGAAGGGCAACAAAAATGATTAGGGGACTGGAACACATGAGTTATGAGGAGAGGCTGAGGGAGCTGGGATTGTTTAGCCTGCAGAAGAGAAGAATGAGGGGGGATTTGATAGCTGCTTTCAACTACCTGAAAGGGGGTTCCAAAGAGGATGGCTCTAGACTGTTCTCAATGGTAGCAGATGACAGAACGAGGAGTAATGGTCTCAAGTTGCAGTGGGGGAGGTTTAGATTGGATATTAGGAAAAACTTTTTCACTGTGAGGGTGGTGAAACACTGGAATGCGTTACCTAGGGAGGTGGTAGAATCTCCTTCCTTAGAGGTTTTTAAGGTCAGGCTTGACAAAGCCCTGGCTGGGATGATTTAACTGGGAATTGGTCCTGCTTCGAGCAGGGGGTTGGACTAGATGACCTTCTGGGGTCCCTTCCAACCCTGATATTCTATGATTTTATGATTCTATCACTTTTAATTCAAAAATGTTAACATAGGAGCAGCGTCCCTGTCTCTCATGCAAGTTTGTGGTGGGGTGGGGCAGAGGGAAACAAGAGAAGCAGCCTCTCCCACCCATCATGAAGTCTACAGGAAAGCCAGGTAGACTTTGCATTCTAGGAAGCACAGCGACTGCTGTTTCTACTCCCCTCCTAGGAGCAGATGGTGGGAATTCTGGGAGGCATATTGCCTTACAGAGGCAGAATGTGTCTCAGTGCTCCATATGGGTGGTCTGGTTTCACAATATCCCTTACTATGGACTGTTCCTAACTGCACAAATGAACCAATAGTTATTTATTTTACAGAAAAAGCAAAAGCAAGAAAGCTATTCTAATGGGTCCAGATCAACATATGAGTTTTGGTATATGATGACAACAAAAGCCCTTATCCATGGAAACTTACTAAATAGTCAGTAAAGACTCAGATGCTGTGGTTCAACAATTGAAGCAGAAGAAAATGGAAAAAATACAGACTAAATATTTTCTTCTAAAGGAGCAACAGCACTTGACATTCAGAATTAGTCAACAATTTTGTATACATCAGTGTATACAAAAACCAAACTGTGTATTCTGAAACAAATGCGGAATAGCTTTTTTATCTTTAAGGATTAGGTTTACAAAAGCAGAATCAAATATATTACAATCCTAAAATACATTTACAACATAGTGTACAGAGAATTAGTCAGGTCCCCAACATTTTCTCTGTATACAAAATAATCTTTTTATAGTTATTTACAAAGAAAAAGGATTTGATTATTTGTTAGCAGTGTTTCCAACTCATTATTTGATGAGTCTCATGGTATTTGGTATTTTTCTTGAAGCCCTGGCTCCTGGAATCAGGTAATTAGGTGAAAATTTCAGCTTTCATTAAATAAATAAAATAAAATAAAAAAAGAAATAAAAAGGAACTCTGCAACTGGAGGCAATAAAAAATCCCCCAAATTATTTATTTATTTCAATCTTGTGATTGTTTAGCATTTAGGGCTAGTAAAATACTATGTTAGGATAGTACTTTTCATGAGGAAATGTATCCAAATTATGCTTCAACCTAAAATGCCTCTGCTAAATATATGAAGTTAGTAAAATTTTCATGACTATGCCATGTATGGTAGGTTATTAAACAGAGTTAAATGATGCCTAAAGAACATTAATATTGCGAAGTGAAGCGTCCCAAGGAAAATACCCAAGTTAAGATTGAACATGATAGCTTTAACTCTGCCCTTGGAGCTCATGCATTATTACAGTCTTTAGTTACAGAATCAGATATTGTTTCCATAGGATCCCTACTTTGTTTAGTGTGGAAGATGGATGGTGCGCTGTAAATGAGGCAATGTGTTTCACCAGTCTTTAAGGCTGTGGTAAGGATTCCTTAAGCACAGCTCACTTTATGCTGACTGTTCCTGAAACCCACAAATGGATAGTTGTCAATAGTGGGTTGGAAAGCACTGCACTCCATCTGATCCTTAGTTGGTGGAGCAGTATTGCAGGCTGCTCCAAGTTATGCCAGGACCCATTTCAGTTCCCAACAGCTACAGGATATGGAGAAGCAGAAAGGTGACTTAGAGACACTTCTTCACTCCCAGCTATACCAGTCATGAATTTTGTGCAGCATAGTATGTGGCCCTGATGGCCTATATTACAGTGAAAGAAGATTTGTGTATGCATAAAAATATTCCATTGAAAGAACCTTGCTTCATTCAATATGCTACTAAAAAGTCTTATTAGATATATGCATTTAAAGATGATATTGAATGATGCCACCAGACTCGATAAGATTGATCGCTCATGGGGCAGAGTAAAGAATTACTCACTTTAGTAGGGTATTGGAGGACTGAACCCATAGTTTGTAGTCTGCAAAGTGCCTTTGAAAATAGCAATATATTAAACCCAATAAATAATAAATCATCGTCACAAGTAACAGAAATTTATACATAATGCTATCCTTACCAAAATGGCAAGGAACCAAAAGAGCATTTTCACCAACACATCAGGCAAAAAAGCAGAACTCACAATTTAGAGTAAAAATAAATCTATTACACGTATAATTGTGTGTAGTGTACAAATACCCAATAGATTACTAAATTCTGTTTTAAAATGTGTGCTGGAAGTATCATGCTAGTACTCTGCTGGGAGGCATTTACATTGATATTGATTTTTTTTCATTTATTATAAAAACAAATGAAACAAAATAGTGTAAAAAGGGAAAAGAATAAGTCCTAGAATGTTTTAAGATGAAAGATTTGCTACATCAATGTGGCATTCCTACTTCTGGCAACTGAATTCTATTAATAATAGAATAACAGAAATGAAGCAAGCTGACTAGCCTTAGGACATGGAGTTGTACAGCAGAAGGATCACGTATTAGGAAGAACAGGATAGACAGTCTGCCCTGAAATTAGAGTATAAACATTTGATGTCTTCCAGAAGTGGAAAGACTTGAAATTTAAGCTACATATTCAGCACGTTCTGTAAATATAGGAGCTGAATAAGAAAATTCTAACTAAAGAGGGTCTTTAGTTTTGGCAGTTAAAAATATAGGAAAAATAAAAAAACTTTGTTTAACCACTGAAAAGTTTTCACAACACACAATTTAAGTAGTCAAAGAATTTGTGAAGGAAAAACCACTACCCTATAAAAGTTCTCAAATCTAAGACAGCAAGAACAGTTGAGAAATGTTATATAAATCACAATGACTTATTTTTGTTAGTAGTTACAGTGAACTGTACAGCAGATACGGTGCATTAAGTTCATACCCAAATACAGTAACAGCAGCAACAAGTTCCTGTAGCATCTTGTCATAGAAAGCCATTCCAACATGGCTTCAAAAATATTAAAACAATGGCTTAATACATCATGCAGGGGTAATGATAATTTTAATAAATTAGAGAAAGTGAGGATGTTTTGACTTTAACCCTAAACAAGAAAATTATCTTTTTTTAAAACTTGACAGTAAAAAGAATACTCATGAAAGGTGTTTTCGACTATTAAACGTGGTGACCGAAATCCTCTGTTTATCCAGTAAATAGGTACAGTTTTGTAGTGCAAGCTTCCTTCTGTGCAGGCCCAGCATACCTAAACTCTCTCCCGAAGGAACTACTTCACAGGGTTAAGAGAATAATTCTAACTCCATGCTCATTCAATCTGTGGCTCTCTACTGAAACTGTCAGTGTCACTAATTGAGTACCTTTCTAGGACCTGAAGAAGAGCTCTGTGTAAGCTAGAAAAACTTGTCTGTTTCACCAAAAGAAGTTGGTTCAATAAAAGATATTACCTCACCCTCCTTGTCTCTCTAATTAGTGACACTTGTGATATAGATAACTACCCACTAGGAAATAAACCAAATTCTTCAGTTTATTTTTATAGAAGGCTATTCAGTAGAGATTAGAAAAGAACAATTTTGGGGTTATTACCAATGTTGGATGGATCTGAGCTGGTGACCTAAAAGTGAATATCTCCGTATCCTATTCCCCTGAGCCATTCTGGTCTCAAGAAGAGGGCACTATGAACAGATATTGGGTTCCACAAATGAGATGAACAGCTAAAAGAACAACAATTCACATAAAATGCTAGGAAACATGAATAAGTTGAATTAAGCCAGCAACCAAGAAAACAGAGTGCAATTAACAATGGAAGAAGGTAAATGAAGATTGGTTACTTGTAACTGGAGTTCTTCGAGATGGACTCCGCATATTTATACTTTTGGGATGCGCCAACTGGTGTAGCTGGGACAATGGAACTCTCTCATAGCCGTGCCTGTTAGAATGCTCATGCACCCTTCCCCCTGCCCCACTATCAACATGAAATGTGTTCTGTGTTCAAGTGGCTATAGAAGTGGGCATGGTGCCCATTGCCGTCTCAGTTTCTTACACCACAAAAGCGGGAATACCAAGTAATACTGAAATTAGGACTCCACAGGAGCAAGGTAGGCAGGCAGGGCTTAAGAAAATGCTGAGTCCATCTTGAAGAATACTGGTTACAAGTAGGTAATCTTAATTTCTTCTTCAAGCGTCATCTACATATTCCCACTCTTGGGATAGTTTAGCAAGCAGTATAGACAGATAGAGGAAGGGAGGCAGGGTCCTCATTAAACAATGATTAGAGCACCTGTCAAGGTTCCTCCCCCACTCTGAACTCTAGGGTACAGATGTGGGGACCTGCATGAAAACCTCCTAAGCTTACTTTTACCAGCTTAGGTTAAAACTTCCCCAAGGTACAAATTAATTTTATCTTTTGTCCTTGGAATAACCACTGCCACCACCAAACTCTAACTGGGTTTACTGGGAAACATAGTTTGGACACGTCTTTCCCTCCAAAATCCTCCCAACCCTTACACCCCACTTCCTGGGAAAGGTTTGGTAAAAATCCTCACCAATTTGCATAGGAGACCACAGACCCAAACCCTTGGATCTGAGAACAATGAAAAAGCATTCAGTTTTCTTACAAGAAGACTTTTAATAGAAATAGAAGTAAATAGGAGTAAAGGAATAACCCCTGTAAAATCAGGATGGTAGGTACCTTACAGGTAATTAGATTCAAAACATAGAGAATCCCTCTAGGCAAAACCTTAAGTTACAAAAAAGACACACAGACAGAAATAGTCATTCTATTTAGCACAATTCTTTTCTCAGCCATTTAAAGAAATCATAATCTAACGCATACCTAGCTAGATTACTTAGTAAAAGTTCTAAGACTCCATTCCTGGTCTATCCCCGGCAAAGCAGCATACCAACAGACACAGACCCTTTGTTTCTCTCCCTCCTCCCAGCTTTTGAAAGTATCTTGTCTCCTCATTGGTCATTTTGGTCAGGTGCCAGCGAGGTTACCTTTAGCTTCTTAACCTTTTACAGGTGAGAGGATTTTTCCTCTGGCCAGGAGGGATTTTAAAGGGGTTTACCCTTCCCTTTACATTTATGACAGCACCACTCTGCCAAACTTTGCATCAAACCCAGCTGCAAGATCCAAAGCATAAAGTTTCGTAAAAGTGTGACTCAAATGCCACGTAGCCACTTCACATATTTCAGTAAGAATATGTTTAGTACAAATGCAGTCACTGTTCTAGGGCTCTAAGATGAACAGAAGAAGATAGTTAAGCTCCTCTGTAACACTCTTCAATACGCTGTCTAACCCATCTAGATGGAGACTGTGCTGGAAGGGTCAGACGTTTAGAGTTATCCACATACAAGATAAATAACTTAGGCAAGGACATGAAGTTTTAAATTCAGATAACATCAGAGTGCTCTCTTTGTATCTAAGGAACGTAACCTAGATTTCCCCTTTATTTGTACCAGGTTTTGGAAAGCATACTGGTAAATTAATACTTTGATTTACATGAAAGTTTGAAATAATTTCAGGAAGGAATTTAGGGTACTGATTAAGAACCACCTTGTCCTCATAAATAGTAGGATAAGGGAATCCACCATCAAGGCATCTAGCTCACTAACTCTTCTAGTCAAAGGGCTTGTTATTATTAAAGCTATCTTTAATAAAGATGAAACAAAGAGCAGCTCACTAGAGATTCAAATGGGGGAGACATAAGCTTGCTCAAAATACATTTAAAGAGTCCTATACTGGTAGGTACAGATTCAATAAGCCCTTTAAAAGTTTTTCACCAACATATGCAAAAAAACCCAATTCATTTCCATTAATGTGAGTATGGAATGCTGCAATGGCTGCTAAATGGAACTTTAAGGAAGAGAGAGACAATCCATTGGTTTTAAATGTAACAAATATTCTAAAATAAGTTACATGGGAGCTGAAACTGTGTCAACATTTTTATCACACACTCAAAACACAAATCTTTTCCACATAAGATTGTAACTTTTTCTTGAAACTTAGATAGTTTCTAGCATTCATTAGCATTTGCTGCACTTCAATAGAGCATGATTTTTCTAAAACTTTCAGTGGCCTGTTGCCCAAGTTGTCAGATGTAATGACTGGCAATCTGTGTGGAAGATCTTCCCTTCTTGCTGGGATAGTGAGACCATTGTTATAGGAAGCATCTTGTATTTGCTGTTGGATAAAAGGAGTAACTCACTGTCCCCTGTTGCCTCACCCATGCTGGAACAATTAGAATCACCCTGGCTAAATCCTGTCTTATTTTCTTTAGGACTTTTTAGGGTGGGGGGAAATGCATGCATCAGACCCATTTCTTTATCAAGGAAAAAGACGTGTGTCAATTATTGACTTTCTGAATCCACTCTTGAGCAAAAGCAGGGGCATCTCATATTGGATCAGGTGGTGAACAGATTTATGCCAATGGCTGAAAATGTTCTGAATCACTGATTCCTTTAGAGACCACTCATACATCTGTGAGGAATCCCTGCTCAGTTGATCTGCTATCTTATTGTGTTCTCCTCTACACATAAGGCAATTGTGTCAATATTGTATGGGATATAACAGTCCCAAAGTTTGAACTCATTGCATGATTGAGACTAATGAGCTCCTCTCTGTTTGTGCAAATATTACGTATGTATTGTCTATGGGCACATAAGTTACTGCATTCTGCACTTGTGGAAGAACACTTTGAGAGCCAGACAGCCAAGCCCTAAGTTTTAACATGTTTATGTGCAGCAGATGTTCTCTGCAGCTTCAAAGACATTGACTGAAAAGATTGTAGAGATGTGCTCCCCTACTCTTATCTTGGACGCATCTATGGTAACTATTAATATAGGGGGAACTGGGTTGAACAAAACTCCTTTGTGGACTTTGTTTGGTTTCAGCCACCACATTAGAGGCAGATGAATTTTTAGCATATTGTCCATGCTAGGTGTGAAGCACCTCAATCGAGAACGTTGAACTTGCTTCATTCTGAGCCTGGCACATGGAATCATATGCCAGAAGGATACCAAAAGGACTACAAATATCAAAAAATATATTACCTTCTGAGAGGACTGTTGAGGATTGTTGTATGGTGTTTAGTTTCAAAACCTCTTTTCCAGAAGAAAAGCCCTCTCTCCTTTCTGGAGTTGAGGATTGCCCAAAGAAAGAAATCCTTTGGGATGGAGACAGAAGGGACTTTCTTTTGTTCATGAGAAGACCCAGCGTTCCAAACAGAGAACAAATGATCTGAATGTCTTTTTCTAATTCTTCTTCTGACGCAGCCGTTAGGAGTCAATTGTCTAAGTAAGTGAAAATTAAAATCCCTTGCCTCCCCAAATATGCTGCTACCAGGCCAGACATATGGTAAAAACACTGGACATAGTGGAGAGGGCAAAGGGTAAAACTGTATATTGGAAATGGTCTAGAGCAAGGGTAAAACAGATATTTACAATAAGAGGGTCTTATAGAAATACTGAAGTACACATCTTTGAGATAGAGAGCAATGAACCAATCCAGAGTAGACAGGGCTAGAGCCAATCAGAGCCAGGGTTAGCATTCTGAAATGAAGCTTCCTGATGCATCTGTTTAAAGCTCTGAGATCTAGCACCGGTTTGAGAATTTGATTGGGATGGGGTGGGGGTGGGGTGGAAGTGTTGATTAGAAAGTATCAGGGAAAGAACTGTTCTTCTTATATAGCTCCTGCTTTCAATAGAGTTTGTTTTTCTGTCCTCAATACCTTCTTGTGGAAAGGGTCCCTAAAAAGGGAGTGAAGGGGGATTTGCATGGAGGAATGGCTGTCAAAGAGGAACAAGGGGGAATGTACTGACTGTGATACCTGAATATATACGTAGGTGCTTTCCTTCTATAAGGAGGAAATAACCCCAGAGATCTTGCAGTGGAGTGTGTCTCCATCAGTTTTTTTACTAAATAGTCCATTCTCTTCAGAGGGTAGATCCTCTATTTTAGATTTGGTTTCCATAGATAGACAGGATGACCATAGCCAGACTTGCCTATGGAGAACTACTGTGGATGACACAGAACTTAAGGTGATCAGAGACATCCGCTAGCTCATGAAATTGAATTGCATTCTCAATGCTGCAGCTACACCCACACTGTCATCTAGAAATGAACCACTTTCTAGTTCCATGATTTGCTGGAAATCATTCAGAGGAGCTGGTTCCTTGTCATCAGAGTGTGTGTTGCACTAAGGCAGTGGAATATTCCCTGGATGTCAGGTCTGGGCATCTCAGATCTGGATGACTCATATCCATAGGTTCAGATGGAAGTTGTTCCAGAACCAGAGAATGAGGTTCTCTCAAGTGCTATTGGTTAAGTAGGGGATGGCCAATATGGGCAGGGCATTCATGGTGGCACCTAAGGATTTAAGTCCTTAAATTAATCTTGCCATTTACCCCAAACTGGCATCACATCACTTGTTTGCTGTACAGGATTCCAGGAGTGTTCCTCTGAGGAGGGAGATGCTTTTTTGGAGGAAATAGTTGAATCTTAGAAGTGAGTGTTGGATCCAGCCCTAGATCAGATACTGAAATAATCAGGGAGATAACTGAGGTATGGAACTGAAACATGGAGACTGGTGATACGGTCTTTCTCAGCAAGCCAGTTGGAGTCTAGGAAGTGGAAATATGGACTTTGGAGATCTCTCCCACTCATGTCTTGGTCTCTTATCAGAACAATGTGATTTAGCTAGATCTGGTATGTCATGCAGGTTGGATGAACATGCACTGTAACCATGATAGTAAGGGGTTGAGCTGACACGTTTGGTTCGAAGGTCTCTTTTTGAGGTCCATACCCTTGGAAAAAACCAGAGGACTTAAGTCCTTAGGTCTTGGATCTGCATGCTGTGAATGGTCTGAAAAATTACCCAAGATATGTTTTAATTTAGCCTTTCTTTTCTATGGAACTGATGTAGTTAGTTCCTGTAAGCTGTCTGGCTCCTTAGGGTCTCTATGGTACTGGTTCCAATGGAGACAGTAAAAATTTTGAAGACAGAAACAGATGACTTCACTATGAGAAGCTCAGTCAACTTGTAACTGGAGCTTGGTGCTGAGGCCAAAGCTCGAGGAGTAAATATGCTACAGGTAGGCACATATGCTGGTAGGCACATCACCAGGAAGTGAATCTCACCTAGGAATTTCAGGCACCAAACATGTGCATTGGATGCTGGGAGGTCAGCTGGGAACACCACACACCTCTTAAAGCCATGCTTCTTTGAACTGAGATCTACCACGTTGGTATTGGTAAGCATTCCTACTTAAAGCTAAAATCCTAATCTAAAAACTATCCTAAAATCTAACTATAAAACATCTTAACAATAACTACACTAAAAGGTAAAAAGGGTCTTTTCTAGCTACAGATCCAAGAGGTTCATGTCCTTTCACTGCTCTGTTTGGAAGCAACTGAGGCAGCTATGGGTGCTACACTCCCTTCTACAGCCACGCCTTTGAGCACTGAGGTGTTGGGTTGGTTGGGAGCATGAGCACTCTTAACAGGAACAGCTATCAGAAGGTTCCATCATCTCAGCTGGACTGGTAGGCACATCCCAGAAGAGGGAATATACAGAGGACACTTGAAGAACTGGCGTCTAATTTTGTTCTGCTTTAAAAGTCAGTATGTAAACCTAAATCTAAAGATGAAGTTTACTCGTATCCAGTCTGGGAAAGTGAGCCAAAATTGGAGTTATCCTCTGAATACGAGTCAGAATCTCAGCTATTGTGCTCACACTAGTTGCAGCCTGTTAGGCTGGAGTGCTAAAAGTGTTAAATGGAGTCAAGAACAGATGCCGCCTGACAAATGGTGTGAAGTCATACTGTCCAGTTCACTCTTTACACACTGATCAATCAGGAAGGGACTTTGGACTTACTTTTTATTTGGACAGCTTGAAAAGCAGGGGGTGAGATCACTATTGTATGCCAAAAACCCTTGTGAAAAGTCAATGAGTAAAGAAAACACAGAACTGATAGCATGAAGTATGCCATGGGATGGGAGTAAAATGCAAATGACACTTTTCAAACATATTAGTATCAAACTGTAACAATAAGATACATTTAGAAACAACAATAGCAGCTGCAGAGGATGTTGGTGCTACATAGTCTGCTCACTGATTACAAAACAAAGGAGAAAAATAAACCATTGATTAAAGATGTAGGATGCCTGTATGTTATTGTCTGGGTATACCACAAAGAGGACAGGAGACTTGTTATGGGTTTTAATCAGGCCACAACTTTATTATATAGATGTCTGGGACTACCCAGCAGGTAAACTGTACAGTGCAGGCAAATCCATGCTTATTCAAATCAATTCTCCGGGGCTTTCACCAGCCCCCTCCGCTGTTTAATCCATGATTATTCAAATCAGTTTTCTGGGGCTTTCACCAGCCCCCCTTTGTTTCCGTCCAGGTACCCCAGCCGACCTATGGCTTGGACCTTACTATCCACCAGCCTCGTAAGAGGGTTAAGGAGGGCTATGAGAATTGGGGGAGGAGGAAGGAGTGTTTGGCTCCCTGCCATACCAATCATAGGAGTCCCTGAACCCCCTCCCCGTTCTGTTCCTTTATCCAGGACCTCCTTTTAAGTCCTTTACCAGGCCATTTATCTGGTCACTGGCTGCCCTCCCTATGGACTACCTGCACTGAACATCCGCCCAATATTACAAAATAAGTTGCGACATATGACCTACCACCTTTTCTATTCACCAGAAAAGGTCCATCCTCACACCCGCTGTGAGGAAGGTGAAAAAACCACACTCCACCAAAGCCAATTCTGGTGGTGATGGAAAAATTTCTTCCCAGCCCCCCTTTAAAAGGGGCAACTAGCATAATATCCCATAGGCTGACTCCTGTTCCCCTTAGGTGAACTCACTAAGTTTCTGACCTTCCCCCCGCCACCCAACCACAAAGCAGAGCCGCCCTTCTTTGGGTAAGTCCAGACAAATTCTGCCCCACCTTTAGTTGTGGTGCAATCATTCTGCATAAATGATACAACACAAATACAGTACAGAAGTAGGGTCTTTCAGCTAATCATATATGATCAGAAAAATAAATGAGCTGTGAGCAAACTCCACTGTTCTTCTGAATAACCAGGCTTGAAATCTTGCTATCCTATTTTTGTCCCTTCTCGCCTTTTCTTCCAGTATCTAAGCTCTCACAATACCCTATTACCTCTACCTTCACATCATCTCTAAAATTCATTCGCTCCCCTCCATATGTACTGCATAAGTCTCTGTCCACCTTTTGTTGATCTCCTGCCTTGACTATTGCAGCTCCTTCCTCTCCGCACTGCTCACCTCTCACTTATCTCCACTTCTCCAGCTACTGACAAATTATCTGTCACTTCGACTCTGCCACTCCCATCTTACTATTGCTTCGACAGCTTTCTCTTTCTGCATTAAATTCAAACCTCTCATCCTTGACTTCAAGGCTATGCACAATTATGTTTTTTCACATATTTCTATCTAATCTATCTGCACCATTATATCCTCCTACTCTCACCTGTGCCTCTTCTCTACACGCCCTACCCCTCTTCGTTCAGATCTCTTGTGAAAAACATATTTCTGCTTTGATGCCTTTCACCATGGAGACAAATGTATTAAAAAACCTGAGTCTTTGAATTTGGTTTTGGACCTTTTTCTGGTGCATTATGTGCTGAACTGTTCTGTCTTATATAATATGCAAGATTCTTTGGGCAAGGATAATTTCTTCCTGTACATTTTGAACAACTCCAAACACACTGATAGAGCTTAATCATTGTTTTCCCTCCATGATTGTAAAGTAAAGCACGATATAACCTAAATAACTGTGTGGAGAGGCAATATGTTTTCTTAGTATCTATTCATTACACACATGCTGACTAGCAATTATGGCAAACTAAATTGTTATACATTCCATAACTGTTGTCTTAGAAATTTCTTGTAGTGTGGCTTCAAACAAAACAAAAAATGTTCAAAAGATTAAAAGGCCCTGGAAGTCTCTCAGTAAACTCCATCTGGTAGATACATTTGTCATTTCTGAAACTAAGCAGGCCCAAAGTCTCACCAAGCTGTGACAGTCTACAAAAACTCAAGCTGAGTGGGAAGGAATTAGCCTCTCTGGCACACAAAGAACTTGTGGTAATTTACCATGTTCCCCCCCTCCCTTTCATATTTGGGTTATTAACATCAATGCAGCTTCTGGGTAGCTGTGCTTCAGTGTCATATTTCAGGATGTAATTACACTTACAATAATAAAGAAAAGGAAAATGCTTCAGTTGTTTATTTTCCATGTGCATGTTGCAGTTATAGTGAAATCAGTTGCTGTAAAAGGACAAAAGAAAAAAAACATGGCAAGTTTTATGCTAAATCTTCAATGAAAAAGTTTGTTTCACATAGATTTTTAGTAGTCTACACAGAGAAATGGGGATAAAAATGTGAATTCTGGAAAAAACTAGATCTATGTTCAGAAAGAAAGATTATGCTTAGATAGGTATACAATCTATCTAAGCATAATAAATCTACAATAAAATCATGTCACCTGGAAAATGATTTCAAAACATTTATAGTAGAATAAGAACGAAATAAACTGCAAATGTTTTCCAGTTTCCTTGAAAATAATGCACTTTCTTGTTACTTACATAAGCATATCATTTACAGAGAGCTTCCAGCTGTGCCTTGTTAGCCTAAGGACCAAATGCATTCTGCTGCTTTTCATTTTCCCAAAGTGAGGTTTTTAGTTTTCTGAATAACTTATTAGATAATTCTCTACACACAGAAGAGAGCAGCGCTTTGTCCCCAGGGAAAGAAGCTATTTCAGACTTCACTAAGGAGTCATCTATCATGTTTCAACAATCCCCACTGTTGCTCTCTTTGTTTTAAAGATATCAGTCTGATTTTGTTTCATTTGCAACCGGAGACTAAATGACACCAAGCAGAATCTACTGTTAGGTTAGATTACCAGGTAATATACATTTTACATTTTCAATTATTGCTTACAGCATGGTGTGGAATGGCTTAAACTACATGTTAATAATGTGGTGTTTAATACTTTGCAAATATGTTTAAAAGTTAACAAGATTAGTTCTTTATAGCAAATACTGTGTATAAAAGCTTTTCTAAATTAAGAAAGTATGCAGTATTGGGTGAGCTGGGCTTCTTTGTTCCATATGAATGCTTGGGATAGCTAATCATAATTAATTTCTATGCAAATTAATTTCAATAGCAGTATATTAATGTTCAGAAATCATTTTAATCCTCCTGCATTGTGAGAGAAAGTGATTAACTCAAAGAGATTTCTGAACTTACTCTGAATAGAGTCAGAAAGAAAGTAAATAATACTCTCTGTGGAACGTTTATAAAGGATCATGTGTTTAGAAATTAACTATTTCCTATCACATAAGGCAAAACAACAAAAAGACTGAACACAGTAAGAAAGAAAAACAAAATAAGTGACAAACAATTAATTACACATTGTAGATGAACAGTAGAGAGGATGAAGAAACTTATATAAGCATGACTTAAACATTTCTGTAGAAAATATGTCCTATTAACCCAAGTGATAAAATATACACTATATCAGGGAAAACTGTTGTTTAGTGTATTAAGCAACAATTACAAGAATATATTAATTTCAGCACCAATTAATACTAGATGCCCAAGTCACAGTGTTGGTGATATGCAATGATTTACAGTTATTTTAATTGTTCAAATCTAATTTTGTTTCAATTTTCATTTGATTAAAATTTGACTACACTATGTTAAATATTATTTTATGTTTGATAATTTAAGAGTGTCAATAGTGGGTGCAAAGGGTAGTACCAGTTGATTCTATGGCCTTTTCTTATCTTACAGGTCAAGGACACTAGTTGGAAAAAAACTGTAGCATTAAATTTTTAGTCAGTACTGAGAAATTAATGTTCTTGATGCTAAAATATAGCACTTGAGTTCACATGTATCAGTAGAAACTGATTATATAAACTAGTTTCACTTTACCTTACAGAAGCTGTAGTTACAGTGTAGTTTTACTCTTTGATACCTGTAACTACTACTACATTCACACAACTGGAAGGATAATTCCAAAGATAATATAATGCAGCTGATACAGCTGAATTCTAAAAATACATGCATGAAGTATGGGAAATGTCTAATAAGTATTTCTGTAATTTAGGTAAACCTCTGGTAAAATGAATGAGTGGTAATTAGCTATCAGAACAATCACTGTTTATTTGCAATGCAATTCTTGTGTAACTACAATGTAATTAGAGTCACAATATTATTAAATATAACCTAAAGATTTAACTGTAAAGATGTCACTGAGTGCTTGATGTCATGAAAAAACATGCTTACGGCTTCTCCTTACAATCAGCTCTTTCATTCAAACCTTTTGAGGTTTGGCCATCTATAGTTCTGTAATCTACTGCACAGATTTATGGACAGTCAAAAGAATGCAAGTCAATTACAAATCACAAAGAAAATTAGGCTGCTTGTCCTTTGTCACATCTGCAATGTTAGGTATCAGGAAATAAGCAAGCTTTGAAAAAGGCACCAGTTAGGATATTTAATGAGTTTCTGTGTGTTGGCATGTTCATTAACATTTGTTTCTCATAAGAAAAAGGTACTAACATTCAGTGCCACAGCGCATACAGCATAATGAAGGGTGTAAATCTAGTAATCAAAAAAGGCACTTAGGTATAATAAATCGTGGATTCTGTTCACAACTCTGCCACTAGTTCTGTATATGAGCTTGAGTGAGACATGTAACCTCACTATACCTCAGTTTACCCATCTGTAAAATAGGAATAACGCATACCTACTTAATTAATGTTTGTTAAAGTATTCATACAGCTTCAGATGAAAGTAGTTAAACAAAGATTATTATTATAAAGAGGTAAGTACAAATTTACTGTTCTAAAACTTATTTACTACTAACTTCCTGTAAAAAAACAAAATATGAAAATTCTGCTATGAGTAGCACGAAAAACATGGAAGCCACCCGTCAAAGTTCCCTACCCACTCTGAACTCTAGAGTACAGATGTGGGGACCCGCATGAAAGACCCTCTAAACTTATTTTTACCAGCTTAGGTTAAAAACTTTTCAAAGGCACAAACTTTGCCTTGTTTTTGAACAGTATGCTGCCACCACCAAGTGATTTAGACAAACAATAGGGAAAGGACTACTTGGAGTCCCTATTTCCCCACAGTATTCCCCCAAGCCCTTACACCCCCTTTCCTGGGGAGGCTTGAGAATAAACAAGATGAGCACAACCCCCTTGGATTTTTAAGACCCCAAAAATCCAATCAGATTCTTAAAAATCAGAGCTTTATTAGAAGAACAAAAAAAGATAAGAGAACAACTCTGTAAGATTAGAATGGAAGATAATCTTACAGGCAGTCAAATTCAAACATAGAGAATCCCTCTTGGCAAAACCTTAAGTTACAAAAAGACACAAAAACAGAAATACACATTTCCTTCAGCACAGCGAATTTACAAGCCAAAACAAAAAAAACCTAATGCATTTTTTAGCTAGATTACTTACTAACTTTACAGGAGTTGAAGGGCTTTCATCCTTGATCTGTTCCCGGCAAAGGTATTATACAGACAGACAAAAGCCTTCCCCCCCCCTTCCAGATTTGAAAGTATCTTGTCCCCACATTGGTCATTTTGGGTCAGGTGCCAGCGTGGTTACCTTAGCTTCTTAACCCTTTACAGGTGAGAGGATTTTGCCTTTGGCCAGGAGGGATTTTATAGCACTGTATACAGAAAGGTGGTTACACTTCCCTTTATATTTATGATACCACCATATGCTTTGTATCAAGAAAAGGAAAACTTGGCAAACCTGCAGTATGAAAATGACCTGACACATTAGCAGAAAAAAAAATCATGGTGATTAAAAAACTGTTTTAAGATCAAGAAACTGAGACAACATCTTACAACTATCTATGCACCAATATAAAGGCATTATTTGAAAGGGGATGTGCTGACTTCATTTCACTAAATTACAGCAATTGCTAACTTGTTATTCATCTATCAAGGATGGTCAATCAGACTTAGTGACATCCTCTAACTCAGTATTATTTACAATTACACGCATTATGTATACAGTCAACATCAGAAACCAAAATCTAGTTTAAGACAGAGGACTATTAAAATCACAGAAAATACAGGTTTTTGTGGGTGCTTCATGTTATAAGAACTAGAGTATGAAAATTTAATGCCCACGCATTTGTACTGTAAATATGGGATTATGGCTTCCAGTTTTTGTACTAGAGAACAGATCTAAATTTCTTACGCTCTGACATTGCTTGCATGACAAGCATGACATCTTGGGTCAATCTCATCACTAATACTGTGCAAACACAAAAAAAATCACAGCTATTTCCTAGAAATATTTTTGATTAAATGGATACCTAAAAAGACATCAACTACTTAACTTTACCTTTCCTAATATTAAATGTACTAGATGTCTTCTATTTCAGCATTTTAAATGGATGTTGCTACTGTAATTTGTGAAACTGTAAATATTAAAAGGAACTTCATTTTTGCCTCAGTTGTTGGGATCCCAAAATATTGCCACTTTGAATCCTGTTTTAAATGAAGTCTAGTTCAGGTGAAAAAATTATTCTAGCTCCTAGGGCAGAGGTCCCCAAACTATGGGGCGTATCCCCACTAGGGAGAGCACAGAGGAACGTTGGGGGGGCATGGCAGGGCCCAGACCTACCCCCAGCCTTGGCCCCTGACCGTGGCCTGGCCACGGCTTCCACTCCCAGCTCTGATCCCAGACCTACTTCCTGCCTCGGCCCCTGGCTGTGGCTCTGTTCCAGCCCCAGCTGCGACCCCAGCCTCAGCCCCCTTGCCCCTGTCCGCACCTGCCTCCCCAAGCAGTGGCCCCACTCCTGTCTCCCAGTGAGGGGGGTGTGTGCAGACCGGAATAAGGAGGGGCATGACCGTGAAAAGTTTGGGGACCACTGTCCTAGGGTTATACAACACTTTCTCTTAAGGCCATGATTAATACTCAAAAGATTCTGGACACTTAACAGAATTTAACTAAAAATTTAATTTACAAGAACAAAAGGTCAGTATGGCTAAGGAAAGCTAGTGCCAGAACAAAATCCCTCACAACATCTCTCCAAAACACAAATAAAGCCCTACCGCACTATCATAATCTATTATTTGCTAAGCTCTAATGAGCTCAGTGCTTTACAAGGCACAAAGATAAATACAAACCCTGCTTGAAGAGCTTAGAAAAGAAAGGAAAGTACTTGCTTTAAGCCTCTCTTGGAAGAATGCCACAGATTTAGTCTAGTCTATAAAGATGGCGTTATAGCCCACGAAAGCTTATGCCCAAATAAATTTATTAGTCTCTAAGGCGCCACAAGGACTCCTCGTTGTTTTTTTTAAAGATGGTGAGGTGTATTCCAAATCACAAGTCCTCATCAGAGAAGGTCCCATTTTCTCATCTTTGTAGGATAATAATGTTAGCATCTACAAGATTGTCACAACAAGTCAGAGGACAAAAGCTGGTGAAATACTTGTCATAAGTACCTCTTTTTGGAGTGCATTCCACACTTGAAAAACAGCTGTGTGACATGCTTGCTGTATTCCAGAAAATGCTGGAATCATGTCTAGTGGGGTTTTTTTTAACCCTGCTTGTTGGTGACAGTAAACATAATTTGATGACTGGTTCAGTGTACTAACTCCAAAAATACAACAAAGAGTCTGGTAGCACCTTAAAGACTAACAGATTTATTTGGGCATAAGCTTTCGTGGGTAAAACGCCACTTCTTCAGTAACTCCATGATCTAGCTATTTTGAGATGTGTTTTTAATAGCGTAGGGAACAACTCAATATGGAACAATCCTTTTAGATTATAGCCCTTGTGTTCTTCACTAAAGATGATTTGGGACACAACAGAAAGAAGTGGATTTGCCAATGTGTGAAGAAACCATCATTCCTGAGTTGCAGAGGTCAGGCAGCCATAAGCAACAGTGGTGGTCAAGGGTTGGAGAAAGCATTCCTTTAATTACAGCCATCAATGAACTCTTGTCTGCTGCCTGGGCTGGAGGCACGATTTGTATCTAACAGAAAACTAACAATTATCATTCTGACAATACAATGAACTACTACCATAAACTTAAATCTAGCCCCAAATGTACCGCCAGTTACTTATTAGATGAGCAGTGAACATGTATTTGAGTGGTATGAATCTGGAAATCTGTTCCATATTCAGGAAGGGATTTCCAGATCCATGCTGCCTGAACACAGTATCCCTGTATCCAGGGCTATATTTGAATTCAAGTGTACTGCTCAACTATAGAGAGTCAAAATTACAAGACTGGTTAGAGAGCTCTGTCATTACAGACTTTATCCAACAGATTGAATTGTCCATGCCAACCTGCCATTTTGGGATATGAGAGCAATCCAGGGTGGATAAAAATCAATGATTAAAATTTTTTTTAAATTGATTTTTTAAATTTAAATAGGATTTTTTTAATAAAATACTTTTTGAGGAAAAACCTATCTAAATATAGTTTTAATTAAGATATATCTTTGAGCTATATGTCTCATCATGGAATAGGGATCATAAATTCTAATTCTATAGTATGAGACAATATATTCATGTAATGCTTAAGAAAAGTTCTGTAAATGAATGTCAATAGTTCATCGATTAGGGACCCAATCTTATGGGGTTCCAGGGGCTTCTGTATAGATTATTTAGGTTAATCTTTCTACCTACCCAATGGGACTCAGTGCTCAGTCTAGAAGATACCATCAGAGATGCTTAGTTTTACAGTTCTCAAACTGTGGATTTGTGTCTCCAGAGATAACATGCTTGTTAACAGCAAAAATGTTTTTAAATAAATAAATAGAGGTTAGAAGTAACAGACCTCAACCCTATTGTCCCTCTGCAAATTTATGTACAGAGTCAATCCCGTACCTCTCTCTAAAAGTGCAAAGTTTCAAAAAGTTCAATAAATAGAAGAATGTTGGGGGTGGAACAGATCTGGACAAAGAGAAGAAGTCTAGAGATAAATGTGAGAAGGGAGGGACAGGCAGTAGAAACAAAAGTGAAACTGTTTGAGCAGCATATTCCAGAAGTCTTGAGGTCTTTCTGAGTGTAGCCTTCATTGATTTGAGATCTACCATACCATTCTCTCACTAGAAAGGAAAACCTACAATGGCAGCAGGCCATAAAAGAGAATCAGTTTGGGAATAAGAACCATTCAAGAAATATATGTTTGTTGATGATGTTTTAAAGAAAGTCACACCAGTCAACTGGTGGAATTCACTTAAGCACTTGGATTCAGAGACTGTTGAAGTGATAATCTCACTTTTAACAGCAGTAACTTCTTCTGACAGTGTAGAAAGAATATTTTCTTCCTTTGGACTAATTCATTCCAAACTGAGAAATCATTTGGGACCTGAAAAAGTAGGAAAGCTGGTTTTTCTTTTCCAGGTGATGAACAAACAGGAAAATGAAGGTGAAGATGACTGAGTTAGCTGCAGAAGCCAATATTTTAAGTTTCTTATGTTGATCTGGCTGACATAGTCAATTTAATTTTTTTTTAATATTTCATTTCACTATTTTCATTTAACTATTTTATTTTAACAAAAACAAACCTGATTTCAAAAAACTTGAATGTTTAACTAAATTCAAAAATTCATATGCTTGTTTTGCTAAAATATTATACCTTTGCTGTTGAAGAAAAAAATCCAGAATACATAACTTTGTTGTTTTAGATAAATAAAACAATTTAAATGTCTGTCTGGTGATGTTCTCCTCCTAATACATCATGGCAAGAAAATCCTCCAAATATTAACGATTAACCTGTTGAATTGGAGACAGTTCACCTCCCAATGACTTCATAAATATCTGCTTCAATTACCTTTGGTAAATGAAATAACCAAACAATCATTCATTTTCTGATATAGCTGTAAAACTAGTCTGAAAAGTTTTTAAAATAAATCACTTAAAAATGTATAGTGTGTACCTTCTAAAAATGAAACCTACATCTATCTCTAAGTTGTGAAGAATATGTATTAAGGTTATAACAACCAACAAGAATGCACTTTTATGTAGAAATCATGATTTAAATCACTGGTCAGGAAGACTTGATTTAATCATAGATTTAAACCAAATCCACCCTGGAGCAGTCTAAGCATTTTCTGAAAACTGTGTTTTAAACTTGCATTACATGACATATACTATAAAAAGCTGTATCTATATCTCACTTTTTCTTTTTTAGGGCACTGCTTGTGAAGAGAAAAACATGCAGACTGCATCTTTGCTTTATTATTTCCTGCTTGTCTGTTGGTGTATTGATTTTGTTGAAAATCAAACAAATGGAATTCCTAGGCGGCAAAGAAGGAGAATGCGCTATAGAGGATCAAGAAAGGGTTCCTCAGCAAACCACAGACCAAACAGACAACCACAGATTAAGACTTCAACTACTGTTGCTGTAGTACCAAGTGTTCCCCTTATTAATATTGATGATGGCATTACAGAAGTATTTGACTCTCTTATAGGTTTGAGTGGACATGAATCCAGTTACAGTGTCTTACCAGGTAAGAAGAAAACAATGATGTTTTGCATTTTACCTCTATACTTAGAAACCCTCCTCACTGTAGGCCACACTTTTCCTTTGCTTTAAAAGAAATTCATGCAACTGTAACTTTAAATTACACACACACACACACACACACACTCTCTCTCTCTCTCATTCAATGGTAAAAAGTGATGTGAATGAAGAGTTAAGATGATATGTAGAGTTGAGCAAAACTCAAACGTCTGCAAACCAGAAAATTCAGTTAAAGTTGCCTGTGCAAACTTAACTCTGCTCTCTCTCAGCAATGCCCCAATATGCTCCATTAACACACACACCTCTTTACTCTGCCAACCCCACAGCTGCTGAAATGTACAAGTGCTTTATCTCCTTTTACAACCCATTCACATTCACCCACAGGATACTATCTAACACTATTAAAGGACAAAAAGGTTGCCCACACCATCTTCCCTCTACCTTCTTTAAGCAATATCTTAATATGCACATACTAGTTCTCAGCACTACTAGATTCAGGAGGTTCCAGATCCTAGTATACACCCACACAATTAGCCAACTCCCCAGAAAGAATACCACATGTACACAATTTAAAAACCATTTCACAGCCTTTTACAACAACCTTACACTTACTCACAGGACACCATCTCACTTTCATTAACCATCACTAAAGCATCAGAATCTTTTCATATTCCACCTCACTTCTGAAAATATCCTTTATAATAAAAGCACTATACCCTTCTATTGACATAACCTACACAATTCTGCATAGAAATTATGCATGTTGCATCCTGAAGGTACACATGCACTTCTTCCCTTTTCTCACACAACAAGAGGGTAGAAAACAGATGTCCTCATATCACAGTCACACCTCTGTCACACTCCTCAAAGTAATCCATAGATGTTGCAAACACACCTCTACCAAGCACAGCTAACTACCGCATCCACCATTCAGTACAGTTAAACCCCTGTGCCCTGCTAATTATAGAATGTACACAATTCTGCACTGAAATGATGTATAGTGGATTCTGAAGATATACATGCAGCTCTTCCCTTTTTCAACACACATCAGAGGGTGCAAAAAATAGACCTCTTATCATAATCACTGCTGTCACAAACCACAAAGTAATCCATAGACATCCTCACCTCACAAACACACTTCTACCAAACAGGCCCAACTACGGCCTCGAACATTTAATGTAGGTACACCTAATACACTGACCGCACCTGGAGTATATCCAAATAATTTCCAATGATTATTAGCCAGCCCCAGGGGAACAGAGGGAAGATGGGGTTCAATGGTACACTGGCAGATCTGCAGGGTGAAGGACGGTTAGGGTTCACTAGAAGAGCTGGTTGGGGTTCAGAGGGGTTGGGGTGCACTGGTAGAGCTGGGGGGTTAGGGTGCAGTAGGTGCCCTGGCAGCACTGTGGGATGTAGGGCTTTTTTAGACTCATAGACTTTAAGGCCAGAAGGGACCATCATGATCATCTAGTCTGACCACTTGCTCATTGCAGGCTGCAGAACCTCCCCACCACTCTGGCAATTGGTCCATAACCTTTGGCTGAGTTACTGAAGTCTTCAGCGAATCTACCATTTATTCTCATTCAAACCAGCAAGTGACTCATACTTCCCACTGCAGAGGAAGGTGAAAAAACCCCAGGGTCTCTGCCAAGCTGACCTGGGGAAAAATTCCTTTCCAACCTTAAATATGGCAGTTAGATCCTGAGCAAATGGGCAAGACCAACCAGCCAGACCCCTGGGAAAGAATTCTCTGTAGTAACTTGGAGCCTTTCCCATCTAATGTCCCACTTCTGGCCACTGGAGATATTTGCTAATAACAGACAGAGAGGGGCCGTATGCCAGTGTAGACAACCTGATCATACCATCCCCTCCATAAATGTATCAAGCTCAGATTTAAAACAAGTTAGATTTTTTGCCCCCACTACTCCCTCCCCTTGGAAGGCTGTTCCAGAACTTCACCCATCCGAAGGTTAAAAACCTTCAGCTAATTTGAAGTCTGAACTTGTTGATGGCCAGTTTATATCCATTTGTTCTTGTGATAACATTGGCTCTTAACTTAAATAACACTTCCTCTCCCTCCCTGGTGTTTATCCCTCTGATGAATTTATAGAGAGCAATCATGTCTCCCCTCAGCCTTCATTTTGTTAGGCTAACCAAGCCCAGCTCCTTAAGTCTCCTCTCATAAGGAAGGTTCTCCATTCCTCTGATGATCCTGGTAGCTCTTTTCTGCACCTGTTGGGATGCACTGGCAGCACTGGGGGTGTAAGAAGGTTGAGGTTCAGGGTGGTTGGGGTTCATTGCAGGGCAGCTGGGAAGTGCAGGGGGATGGGGAAGCCAGTTTGGTGTGCATGGGTGGAGCTGTGGTGTATAGGGTAGTTGGTGTGTACTGGCACATGTGATGCAGGGTGGTTGGGGTGCACCGGAAGAGCTGTGGGGTGCAGAGGGGTCGGAATGCACTGGCAGAGCTGAGGAGCAGGGGTTTGGAGTGCACTGGCAGAGCTGTGGGGGTCAGACAGGTTGGGAGGCACTGCAAGAGCTGGGTTGTTGCCGTGCAGGAAGGTTGAGGTACATTCACAGAGCTGAGGGTGCAGTGGGGTTGGAGTGCACTGGCAGAGCTGAGGGGTACCAAGCCTCCCTCACGCCTGAGCCCCCAATCTATCTCGCTTCCCCTACCATCCATCCCCATTTGTCCCCCCACCCAATCAACTCCCTCCCCTTGCAACAGCCCCAAACCCCTCTTTCCTATTCCTCCAATCACCTGCTCCCCTAACACACCTCTCCTCCCAGGAAGAATTCACGTACCTATTTTCTACCTCGAAATATTTTGATTACATTCCCCCCAAAATAAAATTGCCACATGTGGACTCTCAAATTAGGAACATCCAGTGATTCAGTCCAAAACTTTTTTTGTTTTAGGAGGAGGTTTGTCATTAACCTATCCTTAGATATGTTAGTGGAATGGGGAGTTCAGAGCCTTCAAGAGGTCTGTTACTCATCCAATCATTAGTACTTCTCAGTTTAACAGTACAAAACACCAAAAGGAAACTTTTTTGGAGGGACCCTGTAACTCAGGAACCCATTGGTTAAATAATCCCAATTTGGATCACTAACACCATATAATGCTCTCATAAGGCACATCAAATTTCAAAGCAAGCCAATTAACAGTTCAGATTTTAGAGCACTTACAAGATTTAAGCTTTAAAGCATATAAAATAGCAGGAAAGGAAACCTTCCAGACATTTTTCAGTATCGGCACATCAAAAACGTACATTTTGTAATACCATTCTCAGTTTGGGTCCCTCAAAGATTTAGTGGCTGCCATGCACTACCTTGCATAAAACTTGACAGATTGAGACCATTTTGACCTGCATCATAATAATGATTTTATCTCTAACTCTGGGCAAAAAAAAAACAACCCACCTAGAAATTTTTTTAAAACTTTTTTTTTTCTGAGCATATATCTTTGGAACCCTGGCTCAAATGACACCCTCCTGAGGCACACCAGTTTCAAAGAAATCCAACTAAGCATGACAATTTTAGAGGACTTAGAAAGGTTGATCTTTAAATAGATGTCATGAGCCAACCTTAACTATAGTGGCATTTATATATATGTATATAAACCTTAATGTTAGGCAATACTACCAACACCCCCTCTAACAGACACACCTACTTAAATAAAAAAAATAAAAGTTTTATAATCCTAATTACTGCAGTACTTTTTTTTTTATAATTTACTGTGTTTAGTTCATTAAACTTGTTAATGACAATCATTTCTGCATGTCTACGTCTATAAGTCTCAGAGGTTTTTTGTTTTTTTTTACCACATAAGAGTAATATTTTCTGTAATTTTCCACACACTGACTGCACTTTACCTAATACATTTTTTCCCTTAGCCTCACTAATGTTTTCATAACCTCAAAATATCCAGTAGCTTTTAAGGTCATGTAATAATGTTCATAGCTCCTTTCTTAACATATCTGGTAAGTCAATTAATGGCTGCTCACTGGTGCCCTAATGGCAATAGCATCAGTGATACTCAAGACCACTTCAGATATTTTCCCAAATGTTAAAAACCTTAATACTTAAAATATTCCTTGAACTAAGTGTTTTGGGTATACTCTGATTTGTTTTCTTAATAAAATAAATTAATAGCTCTGAGATAATGGCTCTAAATCTCAAAAGATTATTAGAAATGATACTCCATGTCAGATATGTTATCAGTGGAAAGACTGAGCCTCACAAGCATACAAAACACATTCTTAAGAGACAAGATCACCAATCTCAGTCCATATTTATAATCTGGTGATTTTTAAAAGAAGCTGAATATAATGACACAGAAAGAGACAAAATCTTGATACTGTATAAAAATATTGCATGTTATTTCAGGGTCTACTTACTGATACTTTAATCTAGAGCATCATGCCTGTCTAGAAATTCTCCATACTAAAAATAATTTTGTAATTTGGAGCAGAGGGACTTGCTGCCTTAGGGAACTAATAATGAAGTATTTCACCTATGTTCATTAAAATCAGACCCAAATCATAATAATCTGATGCTTGTTTGGTGGACTATGTGAATTAAATTAGTGGTCTCTATCCAGGTCCTAGAAAAACATTACAAAAATCACTACCACAGTCTGCATATCCAAAAGTACTAGTTCACATTATGAAAATTTTCTGTGTCTTACAGGATGTGTTGCATACCCAGAGAACTTTTGAAACCTTCTTGTGACTTAAATGGCAGAAAAAAATTTTATTCACATTTTCTAGAACAATTCACTTTTGGTTTGGACCTTTTTTCAGACTAAACTAACCATCTCAAAACAAGCTTGAAAATAGGAGGTTTTAATGGAAAGGCTGACAAAACTCTGACTGTAGTAATTTCAGTGGGTGCTAATATAATGCATTCATAATGATACTACTTACATGAAACCTTTCATTTGAAAACATTCTTTAAATAGAAGAAAAACCACATAAATAGCATCTACTCTATTTAAGCAATTCTCATCTTTCTGTCAGAGACCATCAGTCATGTTGAAATAATGCGCGGTTTCCTTCACCCCCAGTTCTGTCCATTTCTGTTTATCTAGACTTTTACCCAAAAGTTGAGGAAAAGCCACTGGTTTTATTTTAGTCGTAATGCAATACTGGAGTTGCACCATATTTCCAAAGATTGAAAGTCCTGTGCTTAGCTGCCAAAGATTTCAACCACAAGGTATTATTCCGTCTAGTTTTTAAAGTTCAAAATTTTAGTTAAGATCAGATTTGGAAGTGTCTATTAAATAATAGACCTGCTATAAATTCTGCTTCAGCAGCAGAAAAAAATCTTACATTTCTGTTGCTCCAAAGCACCCCCAGATCTTACTCTCCTAAATGATTACTCTCCTCTCCTCGCTCTTGCATAACACCAATTAAAGACCATTTCTATTAATTTAAACACATGCATGAAAAGGAATGGACACAAATAGAATATCAATAATAGTAATCAGCTATCTGCATTCCTTTGTGTGTAAGATCATGTACACAGAGATGAAATAAGTAAGTAAAATGTTTCTTTACCTGTAAGGCAACTTTCCAGTCTCGTTTCTTGTTTATGGGCTAAGTCCTGTCTGTTATGTAGGTAAGTGTAATGGGAGGTACAGTGTTGCACTATTTAAGGGTGTGCAGTCTTTCCTACTCCTTGCATTGCTGGTCCTGTATGGTGTGTGGATAAGAGAGGCAGTGAGGGCCACAGTTCAACCTCCTCTCTGCCCCCTATGGAATATCATGAATCCCTGAGGAACTAAGGATGAGGTACAGGGACTGCAATTCTGCCTGGTCCTTATACAGGTCAAGCAAGAGGAGAAAAAGTTACTTGCTCCCGAGTTATCACTGAGCACATGCAAAATGGCTAGGCGGATTTTGTCCCTATATGTATAACACCGCCCTTTAAGAAATTTGAATTTAAACAGAAAGCAATATTAATAATTGAATATATACATCTGCAGAAAGAAGCCAAATCCTGACTCATTTCTTACCTAGTTTTCATTCAGACAAAACTTTCCTTGTCCTCAGATATTGTCAAATAACAAAAACAAAAGAGAAATTTTGAAGAAAAGCAGAGATATTTCCAGCTCAGATAGGATATATGCTACTTTGGAGCTGCTGGGTTTTTTTTTTTTTTCAGGGCCAAGTGTACTGTTCTTTGAGTTTCCTTTGAAGATGTGATAAATGAAAGGTGGGGGGTAGCTCCCTTTTATGGACACCCAGCCAGCCAGTTAGCTATAAATCCTTCTTGGTAGTAGTTCTGTACTTGCTTTACTTGTAAACTATGTAAAACTATGGCCCGTGGGCCATACTCTGCCCAGCCCTTGAGCTCCTGGACGGGGAGGCTAGCCCCTGGCCCCACCCCTGCTGTCTCCCCTTCCCCACAACCTCAGCTTGTTGTGCCACCAGTGCTCTGGGCAGCGGGGCTTCGAGCTCCTGCTGGGCAGTATGGCAGCGTGGCTGGCTCCAGCCGGGCAACACAGCTGCCAGTCCTGGTGCTCTGAGTGGCATGGTAAGGGGGCGGGGAGCAGGGGGTTGGATATGGGGCAGGGAGTCCAAGGGGGCAGATGGGGGACAGGGAGAAGGGGTTGGTTGGATGGGGCGGAGGTTCGGGGAGGCCAGCCAGGGGATGGGGAATGGGGGGGTTGGATAGGCATGGGAGTCCTGCGGGGCCTGTCAGGGGCGGGGGTGTGGATAGGGGTTGGGGCAGTCAGGGGATAAGGAGCAGAGGGAGCTGGATAGGGGGTAGGGTCCCAGGGGGGTGGTCCCAGGAGGGGGCGGTCAGGGGACAGGGAGAAGGGGGGTTTGGATGGGTTGGGGATTCTGAGGGGGGCAGTCAGGGGGCGGGAAGTGGGAAAGGGCAGATAGGGGGCGGGGATCAGGCTGTTTGGGGTGGCAAAGCCTTCCCTACCCGGCCCTCCATACAGTTTTGGAACCCCGATGTGGCCCTCAAGCCAAAAAGTTTGCTCACCACCACGGTAAACGGTTAAAAAGTCACCCTGCATAGGTAAAAGGAAGGGAGGGGCACCTGACCAAAGGGCCAATGGGAAGGCTAGAACTTTTGAAAATTGGGAAAAAAACTTCCCCTTTGTCTGTCTGTGTTGTTCTCCCGGAGAGCAGAGACAGGGCTGGAACTATGCTGTAAAAAGCTTTGGGCCAGGTATGATGGATCACCAGATAATATCTAGAAACTACTCATTTGAAACCCCAGATATGTAAGTAGATTAGGAAACGTCTTGGAAGACATGATTAGGTTTATCTCTTATTTCTTTATGGCTTGTGGACTCTTCTGTGCTAACCCCAGGTGCTTTTGTTTTGCTTGTAATCTTTAAGCTGGACCTCTAGAGAGCTATCTTGTTACTTAATCCTTGTAATTGTTTTTTTTTTTAAATCTAGCAAAAAGCCTAAGTTCCAAATGTATTTCCTTTCTTTTTGTTTTTAATAAAATTTACCTTTTTTTAGAACAGGATTGGATTTTTGTATCCTAAGAGGTTTGTGTATATAGACTCAAGGACTATCAGAGTTGGAAGGGGCCTCAGGAGATCATCTAGTCCAACCCCCTGCTCAAAGCAGGCACAATCCCCAATTTTTTTTTCCCCCCAGATCCTAAATGGCCCCCTCAAGGATTAAACTCACAGCCCTGGGTTTAGCAGGCCAATGCTCAAACCACTTAGCTATCGTTGTTTAATTAGCTGTTAGAAAACAAAGGAAATCAGCTGTTGTCTTCTCAGCTCTTCTCTGAAGGGAGTGTGAAAGGGCTTGAGGATACCCCACAAGAAGGAATTCCTGGGTTCTCGCACTTGGGTGGTCACAGCATCTACCCATCCAAGGTCAGAAAAAAGATGTAACCTTGGAAATTTAATGCAAGCCTGGAGTGGCCAGTATTAACTTTTAGAATCCTTGCAGGCTTCTACCTTCTGCACTTGAAGTGCCGGAGTGGGGAATCAGCCATGAGAGGAGAGTATATGAAAAAAATATAATGACCCATTACAGAGCACATAGAAAGCTGCAGTCAGGATCTTAGCAGTGAGTGTCTCCCTAACAGCTGTATTATGGATACTTGGGTGAAATGAGGAAGGGCACCAAATACCATTTGGACCCAGATAATTTCCTCTCCTGCTAGCATAGTTTGAGCTGATCAGAGTGCAAGTGAATAAAGGCTTATGCTAATTGAAAATATTGATATAAATCTATGGACTGTGCAGGCCTTTTCAGAAAATAACAGAAAAGAAATTAGGTGTAATTGTTTCAAGAGCTTACTATTTTTTTCCCCTGAGTACCTCAGTTCCATGGAGGGTCCTACCATGAAAATTCACACTATGACAGCATTTTCCCTTTCTCGTTCCCTCTATATCAGACAGTCTTCACGGTGGGATTTAGGAAGCAATAAGTCATCCCTAGGAAGGGAGGAGGATTCAATTTACCCGTGAAGAACTGAATAGGAATTTTAAGGGTTACAGGAGTACCCTGTTCCTTTAACAAACAGTTCATCAGCAAGACTCTACAGCCTTTGAGAAAATGTGGATGGAAGTCCCTGTAGTAGCCTTACAGTCCTTCTCATAAGATATGTGTGATCTCTCCACTCACAAAAACACTGTTCTCTTTACAGTGTAAAGTAAAGAGAGGAGTTGTACCTGAGGCTTTGAATGTGTGTGTTAAATGCACCTTATTCCTCTGTAGCGTCTGTTCACATCTAACACATGCATTTCTACTTAGGACATCTGCATTCAACCAAAACAACAACAATACCACTTCCTAATATGAGAAGATCATGGACTTGGGGATGGAGGCCTGGTTAGTTCTACCACATTTAGAGTTAGAACTACCACATTTGAAAGAATGTGTAACCAAAGTTTCATTTAGAGAATGTCATGCTCCAAAACCCCCTTAGAGAAGAAGTGTGGTGAATAGACAAGATACTTTCAGTGAGAAGAGACCTACCAACTGTGAAGCTGAAAGATGCCTTTATTAGCCCACAAATCAAGCTCATGATAAGAACCTGCATATTGCCAGAGGACTGATAAGAGTGGTGATCCTCAGGAATCTTATATGATGATGATGAGAGATTCTCATGGGTTTCTTATGGTGCAGCATGCCTGCAATCATTGAGTGCTCTTTGCAAAAGTATTGATCTTGAGCTAACTGATCAGGGCATATTGAAAAAACATCAGAATGTCCTTTGCTTGAACTGACTATGCCCTGATGCGTGTCCCTTGTAATGCCAACACCTACACCACAAGTGATCATTTGTGAATTTCCTCAGATTCCAAGAGGGTGTTTATCACCCTTCTTAGAATGAATGACTGTCGCTTCTTTCTCTCAGCTTCCCAGAAGATGGGTTAGGTAACACTAGATATTGGCTCAGGATAGATCTCTCTTGCACTATGCTGTGTGCGCGTGTGTGGACTTTGAGAGGAAGTTCCACTTTCCTCTAAATCAGGTCTGAGAAACAAATTCTGAGGATTAATGTGAAGGTCATTATAATAACTATGGGTGTTTCACAATCTTCTTTACCATCTTTGCTCTCGAGTGGTTGAGAGGCAAATAGCATAAAGAAGGATTTTTAGCCCACTTCTGAAATAAGGGGACAACAGCCTCTACTTTTGAATGTCTCTTCCTCTTCTTTTGGCTTTCCATCTGGACTTACATGCAAACACATTAATCAACAGGCTTCCAACCTGGCCTGTGGTGCACCGAAGACTAGATGGTATATAGATGTATTCCTTGTGTTCTAAGCATGTCTTGTTGAGCTAGTCAACCCTGACTTTCCTACTTCATGTAGGGTTCCAAGGAGTAGATCAAGGCTAATTTTCTAAGTAGTGATGAAGGTTGATAGTCCATAGCATTGGACAGGTTATATGCCTCTCTGGGCTACATCTGCCTCCACTCATATTTTTATTTGTATTATGGAAGTGCCTACTCATAGACCATCATGCTAGACACTGTATAAACACAGGACAAAAAGATGATCCTTGCAGGAGTCCAGTTATATTCCTACTATCTGGGGTCTGGCATCTATACTGATTACCAGTTTCTCTGGACCCATTCTTAGATAGTTGTTATGTAACATTAAGAATGAATTAACCAATTGCTGACAGGAAGTGAATCAAGAATTGTGCCAGGTAGCCACACAGGAGAAAAACTAGTTCAGAGAGTTGATCTTAGGATAAATATTTGGCGAATCACTCCCTATCTTCTTCTGCATCACTTCTGAAATAAAGATGGCTTTAGATATAACTTAAATGGTAGACTTCTCTGTGAATTGTAATGGGTGCTTCCACTTGTTTGTTCAAAGCCATATTTCTCAAGGTTTTCGCAATGGCTGCTGGGCCCTGTCTAACATGATGAAAAGTTATCAGACATTGGTGGACATATATCCCTTTCACTTGAAGATACAAGTGGTAAGGCAATTGTGAATATCCATGTAGAAGTTATGAGTCAAAAAAGGAGTACTCTGTATAGAAAATGCTTCTTGCTGCAGAAAAAACTCTAGTGCTTTCGGGTGAGTCTCCCTGATCATATCTCCAGAAGGTTTATTTTCATATTCTGAAGCTTTGGGAAGATAATAAGGTAATGGTAAATTTCAGTGTTTCCATCTGGAATATTGATCTCCTTATGGACTTGTTGGGAGACCTGAAATCTAGAATGGGCTGTATGCGATTGTTTCTTTTTGTAACACAAACAATACTGTACCCTTTCCAGAATATCAGTCTCTCCATGGAACTGGTTCTGTAGTTCAAATATGTAGGAGATAGACTACTGCACTCTTCATCTTCTGATGCTGTGAAAAGTCTTGTTGATAGTGTTGGTTTATTTTAATTTAATTTGGGATAACAAACTTGTCACTGGGACAATGAGTTTCATTGAATATCCTTCCCTGATTATCTGAAGCACCCATTTTCTGATGTGCTTCACTCCTAGATAAAGGCCTATCCTGAAGCATGCCCTCATAGGAGGGGTAATTTGTCCAGACTTGTGAAACCCAAAAAACAAGAACAGCTTTAGGCGGGATGAAGAATTTTAGTGTGTGCGCGCGGGGGAAGGGGGGCTGTTTTGGGGCACTTTCTCACAGTTAAGCATAGATTTCCACAATAAGAGACTGCAGCCAATGCTCTGAGGGTTGAGGCTGCTGTACCAAAGTTCAGTCTGAGTGATTATCTTATTCACCTGCTAATGGGTTTGGCAGAAATACTACCTCAACTGGTATTACTATGCTCTTTAACAAGGAGGCCATAGAAGGCTTAACTTTAGCCAGAAAAATGAAGACCTTATAGTCCTTCGATACAAGATAGGACTTTAAGGGAATTCCTACTCCACCTTCTTAACATACTTATAAACCAAATGAGGAAGAATTACACAGCAGTCACACAATTTTTCAAGGTTAGGGTCTTTGCGTTTGTGTGTTTTTACTGTTGTAGTTTCTAAAAGCATAAGCACCTATGAAGTTAACCCCCCATTTATATGTAATTCTTCGAAGTCTGGTGAACTGTCTGAGGTATCTCAAAATCTCAGCTTTAAAGATGTCTCTTTCTGTTTAGAGGATCTTAAAACCTCTTATAAAAGGTTTTAAGAGTTTTTGCTCTTTCTTTTATTGCTGATTGTGAGCAATATCCTTCACCAGTCCCCTGGGCCAAACTCCTGAGAGAAAGGCAGGAAGGGCGCTGTGAGGGGGAGACTACCGTACCAGGGAGACTGGAAGGAAGGAAGAAGTCTGTAGGCATGACTCCTGCATGCCTCCATAAGGAAAAGGGTAGCCACTTTATGACTCTGGTGGGACTAGGGAGGTTGTATAGGAAGTGGAAATACGTCCATCTCCCAGGGAGGAGGATGTGAATCACTTCAACCTATACTACTCCACTGCTTGGTCTGGATTGTGTGGGGACTGACCACAGAAAATAAGTAGGTTTAGAGTAGCAGCCGTGTTAGTCTGTATCCGCAAAAATAACAGGAGTACTTGTGGCACCTTACAGACTAACAAATTTATTAGAGCATAAGCTTTCATGGACTACAGCCCACTTCATCGGATGCATAGACTGGAACATATAGTAAGAAGATATATATATATACACATACAGAGAAGGTGGAAGTTGCCATACAAACTGTAAGAGGCTAATTAATTAAGATGAGCTATTATCAGCAGGAGAAAAAAACTTTGGTAGTGATAATCAAGATGGCCCATTTAGACAGTTGACAAGAAGGTGAGAGGATATTTAACATGGGGAAATAGATTCAATATGTGTAATGACCCAGCCACTCCCAGTCTCTATTCAAACCCAAGTTAATGGTATCTTGTTTACATATTAATTCAAGCTCAGCAGCTTCTCATTGGAATCTGATTTTGAAGCTTTTCTGTTGCAAAATTGCCACCCTTAAATCTTTTACTGAGTGGCCAGAGAGGTTGAAGTGTTCTCCTACTGGTTCCTGACATCAGGAATCATAACATTCAAAAACTGGTAGAAGAACACTGTCCCATGTTTGGTTTGAAAAAAACCTACCCCCAGTTCCATGACAATGATTCTGGCCTGTTCTCAACAAAAGGAGTTTTCATGCGGTCTGCTCAACCATCCTGGGGTGGATCTTGCCCCCACTCTGGTTAACAGCTGGGTTTCACTTTGGCCTGCTGTCTCTGACTGACATTTCTGAGAAGGAGAGTACTGTCTTTCAAACTCTCAGAAACCCAAAATATTTTTTTTCATTTTAACTGTTTTGAGGAGAAAAACCTCAAAGCCACTGAAGAAACATTTAGTTAAAAATCTTGTGAAAATTCTGCCTTCGGCGTGCTACATGTGCTGCTTGGAGGCTAGGCTGGCCACTGCCACATCCCTAGAATACCGCACCTGGAAACAGCGTGGGCCCACCCTGACCAATGTGACCTTGCAAAATTCACAATGCATGTGAGGCACATTGCATTGAGGACACCATTTTGAAGAGCCTGTCACTCCACACCCACTGGCATGACCTCAGCTGGTGCATATGAGGTCACACCAGCAGGTCTGGAGCAGCATGCTCTTGAAAATGGTGTTTCCCATCTGTGATACCAGATAAAACTATAGCCAGTTCTGTCTCAGGACAAAACCATAGAAAAAAATCACTGTCTGGTTTAAAACCTGACGAATCGGCTATCTACTGGAGGCAGAGAATTCTGGAAAATTCTTCCTGAGGGGTGATCTGAAGCTCTGGGTCAGAGCAAAGTTCTCATCAGCCTTCTGTTGCCACAGACAGGGAACATCTCTCCATGAAGACAATCAGACATGGAAGGGATTAAGTATAGAAACTATAACCAGTTCCCATCAGATGTCCACATCATAAAAGCCACCATCAGAATTGATGCTAATTGTCCCCTCTTTAGGCAAAGCAGAGAGGCCAAAGATTGAACAGGACATGGATAATTAACTATACCATCCCATCTCCCACCTTAATGACCTTACCAGGTCAGGATTGAGACACAGTGGCAGGGCAATGTGAGAGCAGCTGACATAGATTCTGCCCATGTTTAAACCATTTTTTAGAAAGAGGATTTTTATTTACAACTGTCAATCTGGCATGTTTTAATAAACACTAAACTCACTTAAGGCTAAATCCTGATTCTGCTGTTGTCAATGGGCATTCTTCTTTTCACTTCAATGGGTAAGGATTTGGCCCTGTTCTGTTCAGGTTCTTATACTGTGCTCATCACCATAGAATCTGAAGGCTTTCCAGTCATGCATTAAGCAACATGACTACACATCTGTTACACATGGTTTGTTCTCCCATCCTTTCCCCACAGGGAGATGCATATGCAGTGGAGTCTCGTGGTTTGGAAGTGTGTGGGTTTTTTTGTTTTGTTTTTTTAATAGAAATATACCTGTTACTATGTGTTTATGTTACAGAAGGCAAGGTCAAAGAAATGCTCCTTGCACTCAGAGTGGAAGGTGATGAGGTTTGTGACAGTCATTGTGATGCCCTTGCTTCCTAGAGAATATGGTGATGGGTGCGTTAGAAATATATACTAAAAAGAAATGTTTTATGTTCTCTTCAGTTCCTTATCAACTATTGAGGACTCAGATATCCAGAGTGAAATTGTAAGCTAAAGTATTTTATCTACATATTGGAAATATCCTCATTATATCAAAAATGTCTGATGTAATTTTTACAGAAAAGAATAATACACACATTTAAGAATTCTTTCTTCATACTGTACTCAAGCACCAAACTAAGACTCTTCTACTTAAATACATTCTGCAGAGAAATCATTCATTCACTTTCAGGTTAAGAGCAATAAAAAGCATTTAACACCTGAAACATTAATTAGCTGAAAAGCATCTACTGAAGATCCAGTAAAATGAAATATTTGCCTTTAACATTAGCCATATTCTCTGGCTTCCCCAACCAATTTACTATTAATATCAAATATATGCAAGATCTAAACAATGAAACTGTATAATGTTAATTTCAGTTTAAGCTATCAAAGAATTATTATTTAATTCACCTCTTGCTTTTGACCTAATTCTTTTTCTTTTATTAGGAAAGAAAGGGCATTGTACAGCTAACGGGATGATTATGTACGATAAAGCTGTGTGGTCCCCCAAACCTTGCATTACTTGTCTTTGTTCAAAAGGAAAAGTGATTTGTGATGAAACTACGTGCCTTTCTCTGACATGTCACAAAACTGAGATACCTGAAGGAGAGTGCTGCCCAGTTTGTTCTGATATTGGTACAGTACACTATACTATCTTCTTATCCATCATTTAATTTTCTATTTGTTATTTTTACTATTTTAAAACTACCTCAAATAAAACATTAAATAAAGACAAAGGGTAAGTGATATAACCTATAAAAAAACAAGTAATGATTTATGCAATTTTATTATACATATTTAACTTTTTCTAAAATATATATTATAGAAATTATTTTGGGGAAATTCTATGGCCTGTATTAACAGGAAGTCAGAATAGATAAGCAAAATGGTCCCTTCTGGCCTTGGAATTCTTGAAACAAACAATTTTTTAAAATACAGAAAGTAGAAAAGTTCAAAATTATGTAATAACGGCAGCTGTACAGCTCAGTTTTTCTTTACAGAATCAACAAAAAATGTTCCATAATAAAATCCAAAAGGTATGTAAAACTCTTTGTTGCTCCCAAATGGAAATATGCTATGCCTGCAATGGGAAAAGGATCAGGGCCCCATATTTTCTATTGATTTTTTCCCTTTTTTGTTTTCTCCTCCCCTCACTATCATCCCTATGTTTTTTCAGCTAATGAAATAAAAGCATAAACTTTACTCCTTTACAGTACATACCAAAAAGAAATAAGGTTCCATTTATAAAATGTTAATAAATGATTTCGACATGATATAAAAGCACATTAGACACACGAGTAGTATGTGTTATAAATTGTTATAAACACACCAGAAGAAAGCAATAAAAAGTGGTAGTTACAAGCAATCTATTAACCTGTTGGACACTAACATCTTTGACAACTGACCAACCATTTATTAGCACCTCAGTTAATCATTTATTAACCCTGGATATACTACCTATAAAATTAACCTTAATAGTGTGACCAAATGTCCAAGTTATCCATCACCCCACACTGAAGAACCCCCACAAAACTTTTCACTATTGAAAAGCATCTTTTCTATTGCAAGAATGCTGCATTGTTTCCAGGGAAGCAAAGGACAACTGAAGGTCCCCACCTAGCAGGATCAGACCCTTGTATCTCTTTTGCACTTAAACTTGATGGTGGAAAGTCTAGTTGTGCATTTAGGAAACAAGTACCAAGTATATTTCTTATCAGACTTTAAAGTAACAAAGCAATAAAGATGTTCTAAATACCAGTTAATGTGTTTTAGCAAAACAAGTTTCCAAGGTTCAGTAAATATTTTCTCTTAAATAGGGTATATAATTTTAAAAACTATTGTTTTTGAGTAACACTAATTTCAAATTATCACTAGAATTTCTATTTTAAAATAAAGAATCAAAAAAGTTATGAAGGTAGTTGAGTCCGCCCTCCTTTTAGCAGATGGAACTCAAACAAAGACAATGGGCGGTGAGCATATAAAAATGTGTACTCATGCTGACCAAGTGAGAGGAAGCAGTTAACATGGCAGAATATCAGCAAGAACAGCCTGCAACCCTGTGGTTTCAGATGATGAAAAGAAAGGAGAGAAACTGGATTGGTGACATTTGCATATATAAAAGTATTATTTATCCCACAAGAATGCACACTATTTAACTTTTGTACTTACGGTGACAGGAGTAGTGACACTTTTTCTTTCTATATCTCTGCTGGGTTGAGCATGGGTGGAAAGTTGATTGTAAAGCTAGTAGCAAGATTGATGTATAGAGCAACAAATTATACTAGATTTATTCAAATTGGCATGGTTTGCATGTGCAGATGCATATGTAATGCACAGATTGCAGTGCAATCTTTCCACTTTTCAGAGTAGCAGCCGTGTTAGTCTGTATTCGCAAAAAGAAAAGGAGTACTTGTGGCACCTTAGAGATTAACCAATTTATTTGAGCATAAGCTTTCGTGAGCTACAGCTCACTTCATCGGATGCATAAAGTGGAAAATACAGTGAGGAGATTTATATACACACAGACCATGAAAAAATACACATTGTAAGGAGAGTGATCACTTAAGATGAGCTATTATCAGCAGGAGAGTGGGGTGAGGGGGGGACAGAAAACCTTTTGAAGTGATAATCAAGGTGGGCCATTTCCAGCACATTTCGAGGAGTTAACAAGAACGTCTGAGGAACAGTGGAGGGGGGGGGGGCGGGGAGGAATAAACAAGGGGAAATAGTTTTATTTAGTATAATGACTCATCCACTCCCAGTCTCTATTCAAGCCTAAGTTAATTGTATCCAGTTTGCAAATTAATTCCAATTCAGCAGTCTCTCGTTGGAGTCTGTTTTTGAAGTTTTTTTCTTGAAGGATAATCACTTTGAGATCAGAAATTGAGTGACTAGAAAGATTGAAGTGTTCTCCGACTGGTTTATGAACGTTATAATTCTTGACATCTGATTTGTGTCCATTTATTCTTTTACGTAGAGACTGTCCAGTTTGACCAATGTACATGGCAGAGGGGCATTGCTGGCACATGATGGCATATATCACATTGGTGGATGTGCAGGTGAACGAGCCTCTGATAGTGTGGCTGATGTTATTAGGCCCTGTGATGGTGTCCCCTGAATAGATATGTGGGCACAGTTGGCAATGGCCTTCGTTGCAAGGATAGGTTCCTGGGTTAGTGGTTCTCTTCTGTGGTGTGTGGTTGCTGGTGAGTATTTGCTTCAGGTTGGGGGGCTGTCTGTAGGCAAGGACTGGCCTGTCTCCCAAGATTTGTGAGAGTGATGGGTCGTCCTTCAGGATAGGTTGTAGATCCTTGATGATGCGTTGGAGAGGTTTTAGTTGGGGGCTGAAGGTAATGGCTAGTGGCGTTCTGTTATTTTCTTTGTTGGGCCTGTCCTGTAGTAGGTGACTTCTGGGTACTCTTCTGGCTCTGTCAATCTGTTTCTTCATTTCAGCAGGTGGGTACTGTAGTTGTAAGAATGCTTGACAGAGATCTTGTAGGTGTTTCTCTCTGTCTGAGGGGTTGGAGCAAATTCGGTTTTATCGTAGAGCTTGGCTGTAGACAATGGATCGTGTGGTGTGGTCAGGGTGAAAGCTGGAGGCATGTAGGTAGGAATAGCGGTCAGTAGGTTTCCGGTATAGGGTGGTGTTTATGTGACCATCGCTTATTAGCACTGTAGTGTCCAGGAAGTGGATCTCTTGTGTGGACTGGTCCAGGCTGAGGTTGATGGTGGGATGGAAATTGTTGAAATCATGGTGGAATTCCTCAAGGGCTTCTTTTCCATGGGTCCAGATGATGAAGATGTCATCAGTATAGCGCAAGTAGAGTAGGGGCATTAGGGGACGAGAGCTGAGGAAGCATTGTTCTAAGTCAGCCATAAAAATGTTGGCATACTGTGGGGCCACGCAGGTACCCATAGCAGTGCCACTGATTTGAAGGTATACATTGTCCCCAAACCTTTCCACTATGGCTCTGAACTTCACAGGGACCTGGGAGAACAGCTCAATCAACCTCCCCTCTCCAGACAGCTTTAACCAGGGCTGTACCAGCTACCTTCTGCTCCCGCATTGGGGGAAAGGGTTCTGAGAACCTAGTGCTACTGTAAACCCTCCTCCCATCTCCAGGCACACTTTTTTCTATTTGGGACCTTGTGCCAGGCACATAACATTAACAAACGCAATAATTCAAAAATGTACTACCAAATCAAGCCTATATTCAAATTCTTTTGGAACTGCTTTGATACATTCTTATTTATCATATTAACACCTTTACAAAAAAGAATACAGATAACTATTCTACGTTGTAGCTGCTGTAAAGGCTTAACCATTGATCATCATACTCACTTAAAATCTGGATTCTCCACTAACCAGCTGTGTTCAGTAAAATTCATCAGATGCTGGATTTGCATGATTGTAATATTATTATTTCCTCCTAAAGGTATTATACACTGACATTTGAATCATTTTTACAGTAAAGATTCATCAAGAACCACAAAACAAATATTTAACATTTTAGTGTAACAAATTTATAATATATTATAATTAAGATTATAAATAAGAAATACATTTTTCATTCTTTAAAATCATATTCTCAATGTGAATTTATTTCTTCTATAATTAGAATATTTATAATGTTTGGGGCGGGGCTTAATGGTTACTAACACTAACTTCATTCTCATTTCCTCTTATACAACCTTTTTCTTTTTTTCCCCTCACTTTTATTACCCTGGTCACTCTCATTTTAAGTACTAAATATTTCACTGGATGACACACCTGAAATTTCTGGTGCTTCTCCAGAGCCCAATGACCCTAGTGACCCAATGCTATTGCAACCACTGCGTACCCAGGCTGAAATGGATGAGTTACTCAGACGAGAGAAGGAAGAACTTGAAGGGAGAGAAAAGGAAATTCACAAAAAGGATGACGAGAAAAGGAAGAGAAAAGAAAAGAAAAGTCAGGAGGAGAAAAAAAAACATGACTATGAAGCCCATCAGAAAGAAGAGGAGGAAATAAGCAGGAGAGAGGAAGAAAAAAGAAGAGCATATGAAGAGGAAGAGCTACAAATTGAAAAGGAAGAAGAAGAAAAAAGAAAGGGAAACGAACTTCCAGAGCAAGAAAGAAAACAACAAAAAAGCGAAGAGGAAGAAGAGGAAGAGGATGAACATATTTTACGAGGTGATGTTTTCAGAATGCCCCCTCGATTCCCAATTCCTGTTCCTCCTGCAGAAATTCCTCCTTTGCCAACTGGATGTTCGATTTCTGACACCACAGTAAGCTGCATTAATGCCAGACTTACACAAATACCACCAATTACTGATCCAGAGCTAACAAGCTTAGAGCTTGAAGGTAAGAAAATGTTTGCTTTATATTATTTTCTTCACCAATTAAAATTTAGCCCTCTCCAAAACCCACAATTTTAATGATAGCAAATTATAATGTAAAATGCTTTATACTACTAGTTTCTTATCACAGAAAGAAATTTAAAGGCATTTTACAACTAAGCCTGAGAAATTATGCAACAAACTAAGCCTAAGAAACAAGCAATAACCTAGAGATTAAAAGTTTTATATTTCATTATCAATGCCCTCAGAAGTTCAGGCCCATCTACTGTATATTAATTTATGATTTCTCTTATTACATTAGCTCTCCAACACTAATGCTTTTGTGCTCCTAAAGATGGTTTCATAATTATAGTAATTTTAGATCTATGGTAATCTAATAAAAGACGTTAGTGCCATGTTGCTACAATCTAATTTGCTTTTCAAAATTTAGATGCTACTAGTGTTGAGATACAAAGAGACATACAGTTGACTTTATTTCCATAAATACATTTTTACTTGTACATTACCTAGTTACCTGACTCAGACCATATAAACTGCAATACATCACTAAGATATATCTATTTTTAACTATCTGTCCTAGGGAATACCATTACTTCCATTCCAGATGAAGCGTTCAATGGGATCCCTAATTTGGAAAGGCTTGATCTAAGTAAAAATAATATTACTTCTCCAGGCATAGGTCCACAAGCGTTCAAAGTAAGCATGCATACTCTTTCTAACATTTCTGTCACTGATTTGTGCTTGAAGTAGATCTGGCTGAATACTATAGGGCAAATCATCAGCTGATGTAAATGGTTGTAGCTCCGCTGGAGTCAATGGAGCTATGACAATTTGCACTAGCTAGGGATCTACCCCTATGTAATGAATATATGATTAATCAAATTTTGCCATTTTCAATAAATCATTTTTGCAGTTTTCAGCCAGTTATATAGTCAGTTGAATAAAATTCACTGAAAAAGTTATTTATTGAATAACAATTATATTAATATTTTTCTGGTATTTTATCAGCTTCAGTACTGAGATTTTTAAAAATATCTTTTCCATCATCATAAAGTGCTTCTTATATCCTTTTTAGAAACCTCATAGTACTTGGACTCTCTTTTAAACAAAAGTAGTATGGAAAGGGAAGGTTTTGAAAGGTGCTGGCTTTACAGCACAGTGAAGTTCTTCATATGCCTAAAAACACAGAAGTTGCCCCACCAGTGTGCCTCATTGTCTAACGTGGAATGACCACCTCTAATGTTCTTTCTTTAGAACTTGATCAGTCATTAGCCTGCTAACAAGGGTGCCTGAACTGGCATCAGATAATGCAGTGTTTTTCTTTATGGCCTTTATCTTGAAAGGTGCTGAGCACTCTATTTCCAATCTAGCAAAGTACTTAAGTACGTGTTTACCTTTAAGCACGTGATCAATGCCATTGCTGACAATGGGACTACCTATATGCCTAATTAAGGCACATACTTAAGTGTTTTGCTAGATCAGAGCCAGAATACTCAGCATGTTGCAGGATCAAGCTCTACAAGCACACCTGAGTTACGATCTGGATGGTGACCATCAGCTCATTTCACACAGGCCATCTAACTGCCAATAAATGCTAAATACCAATCTGAGCTGCATTTCTAGCCAATAACCTAGAGATGAAAGGCTTTATATTCCACTATCAATGCCCTCAGAAGTTCAAGCCCATCTACTGTACATTAATTTATGATTTCTCTTATTACAGTAGCTCTCCAACACTAATGCTTTTATGCTCCTAAAGATGGTTTCATAATGATAGTAATTGTACATCTATGGTAATCTAACAAAAGACATTAGTGCCACTGTCCCCTTAGTACAAATGAATTTGAGAACATGATTTTGTTTAGTTTAATTCAATAATAACCAAAGCGTAAACCTACATTTTTGTTTGCAAAAACATTAATCCTCTGAATAAGTTGGGAAATAAACTAAACTACTAAAAACAAGATCCTATTTTCATACAAATGATCTAGGTAACAAAATAGCAGGGAAGATAAATACAGAACATCTGACACACAAGCAGAACTGCCACTAAGTGGAATTTCCTTTATCATTTACATGGAGAATAGGCCTTTGAAGTCTTCCAAGACTAACTTTGCAAAAGATTGAATATCTATGTTACTTATTTAATTAGCAATATACACATATCAGAATTATTTATTAGTACTTCATTGATTGTCCATACTAAAAATCTTCTGATAGTAAGCTGTAGTCGCAAAAAGTGTTGGACCCTGATTTTGGCCTCAATCCAGCGAAGCACTTAAGTACGTATACATATATAGTCCCATTGGTTTAAATGCCCTACTGAACAGTGGCCTTACACCCCTCACAATTGCACTTGTGGCTCTGTTGTAGAATTTCAACTGTTAGGTGAAATAAAATAGGTCAGAGTTACATTTCCCCCCTTTTTATTATATGAGTTTTTTTAAAAAGATGACATTTTATTATAAAATATCTTAATTTGTATTTGTATTTTATAAAACATACAAAAAAAATCTAAAAAACACACTAAAGAATAAAAGGAACATGAGTCATAGCCAAAAAGGGTTCATTTAAAATTGTACCCCCTTCAGTGTCCTGTCAGTGGAAAATTTCCCCCAGCTATTGAAAGGTATACTGCCATATTTACTCTTTTGCCTGCAGGAGACTTTTGCCCCTTAGCTCCACAGGATAACTGATGAGACTATGTTTAATGTCAGCCAGGGTAAGCGCTACCATATATAATGGCACCAAGGACTTTCTGATCATTTTTATGTAATCCTTGATGTCCATATGGTTTATCTGATTGACACACACAGTATGAGAGACAATGTGGATGAGGTAATATCTTGTATTGAACCAACTTCTGTTGTTGAAAGAGAAGCTTTTGAGCTTACACACCAGCTCTTCTTCATACGAACAGAACACTGAAGCTTTACAACTTATACATCATTTTAACTCTCAACCTGTGAAAATGCCACGTGCCTCTACTCCTAAGCCAAAAAGTCTGCTGACCTGTAGTGGAACAGTAGCCCTAGAGGCGATTTACTAAGGATTAATAACAGGACTGGGATCCAGTATGGCTGGGATGGTGGCTGGCTGGCGCATATGAAAGAGGTTGATGAACTAAGTCCAATTCTTGGGCGACAGAAGTTCATATACAAAACATAACCTCACAACTGACACCCTTGTTGGTAGTTTATACTGAAAGGCCAATGGTTCAAGTACTTAGAGAAAGAACTCCTTTCTTACCAAAACACTGGATATTCCACAACAGTGTTGAGACACTACAGCTTCCCAATCTTTACCTGTTCTGTGTAAATGAGACCCAGTTCTCCAGTTTATCAACCTGCTGCTTTTTATGAGTCCTAAACTTACCAGCATCAGCAACAAAATTAACATGGTTAATAAAATGGCAATTACAATTTTAGGTTATTTGACAATATAATTTTACATTTTGTTAACTGAATTCTGATTTTCCCCCCCCAATTAAGATCCTGAAAAAGTTAAAACGTTTGTATATGGATGGAAACGCACTAGTACATATTCCTCCTGAATTACCGTCAGCTTTAGAAGAACTTAAAATAAATGAAAACCATCTCCATGCTATTGATGAAGACAGTTTACAAGGTATTTAAGAAGTGAATATTGAGTCAATTAAATTAGATTTGAAACTCAAAATGCACAATAGAATTTTGAGATTTGCATATTAAGCAAAATCTGGAGAATCTGAGACCAATTTTCATCTGCCATTGTAGATGGAAAAAATTCAAGTTAGATGTGAGTAACAGACTGATCCTGCAAAGACTTATACATATGTTGAACTTTACATTCATGAGTAAAGTTAAGCACATGCACACATCTTTGCCAGTCAGAATCTAAATGTATTTTTGTTGGTCATTGCCAATCAAGGCAGCATACTACTGCAAGATTCAAGGATCTTCTGTTTCTAGAGGAGGCAGAGACGTGCTAAATAACAGAAACGTAATCATTAGATTGATAAATAGATCTGTTTTTCCAGATGTCTGTATGGCAACAAAGACGACCTGCATGAAACTTGAGTTTTTAAAATCTGAATTCTCTTGTAATTCTGAGGAATGTCAGTGTTTTTCCCAGCAAAGTCTGTGCTAATGCTCAAGTGCCCTAGGGAAACTGGACTGTGCACTGCACAGGGAGTATGTACCCTATATCCCAATGTTACTGAATTATGTACAGCAGAACCAGTACGGATATTTTTATACTCATGGGACAGGGAACAGGTTTTGACCTCTGTGCATCAAGAAAGCTTAGATGAAATTATTCAACATTTTTGTTTATGAACTTCAATATTTTGTAATTGAGAATGAAGAACTTTTTGTCATGAAATGATCATTTTTGTTTACATATAGTTGCCAACATTTAGTTCTTCTGGAATATATCTGGAAGATCAAGTCTACAATATCCATTCCCTAGGAAGGGGGATACAGGATACTCCATGCAGAGTTCTCAACACATAGTAGTACACTGAGGTGGGGCAAGGACCTGTGAACCTTCAAAGGGTGCAAGTAACATGACCACTAAACAAATGAATAACTGGAGTGCTGTGGGAGAATCCTACAGATCTTAGGGCATCTGTGCTGAAGGTTAGCACCAATATATTGCTCCATGCACCCTCCTGAGGTCTTGAATTACTAAGGACCTTCTGCTGCCATTAGCTCCCTACACCTGCTTATTTTCCCATTCTGAAAGTACAATATTAAAATAACAATAATCATATGATGGAAATTGCATGTCTCTCTTGGAGGATAATAACAAAGTTATATAATGTGCTGTAAACAAACTTTGTATTCTCAATACATTTCAGTTGCATTTTTCATAATTTAACTATTTACAGTATAGTTTTTGAACATGGTACAGTAATTGGCTGAAATTTTTTCAAATGATTGAAAATAAAAATAATTTTACAACCTATAAATGGGAGTATAAAATTGTTTTCTGTGCTAAGACCCATTCAGGCAAATGTTATATTTTCCCATTTTTTGAATGGATTTTAGTAATGTTAAAAATTGTTACAACTCATCTCATGTTTTAATAGGGTACAAGATTCTATATTACTTTATTGAAATTAATTAACAATTATTTTGTTTTCTACAGAATTAAAGAACTTGGTGACCCTAGAATTAGAAGGCAATAAACTTAGTGAAGCAAATGTCAGTCCTTTAGCTCTCCGTCCTTTGAAAAGCCTGTCTTATTTGCGCCTTGGAAGAAATAAATTTAGAACTGTCCCACAAGGTCTTCCCACATCTATTGAGGTAAAAATCTTTATTTTTCCAGATGTGTTCCTGTTCTTCTTTTGTATGTACTCCTCTACCACTGTACAGCACAGATGATATTGTTATATCTTAATAATTTGTTTCAAGACATATTGTCATTGGTTGCAAAGTCACTATTGCCAGAAATTTACTTATTTACTCATATTATACAAACTCCATCACAAATAGCATCCATCTAAATCTCTGGGCACTGGAAATCCTGTGTTTTGACCAACTCTGTTCACATACCTCAACTAGTACCTCATTCTTATTGCAAGTTTGTCATGCCTTTCCTATACTAAATAAGCATTTTTATTTTCTCTTGGCAAATTTGTGTCCAGAAAATATGAATTATGTTACAACAGTCTTAGCATTCAATACACCCACACACTCACTGTGCAACTGCAAGCAAGATGCAAAGGTGTTTTAAAAATAATGATTTTATTAATCTGTCTTTCAAAGTAATATATGTTTCCACAAATGAAAAGTATATTAATTTTGAAATATGTTTTTTCCAAAATCAAGTCATGCAATTACTACTACTGAGTTTATTATGCAGATGTGTTCAGGTAATTATTTTGATATCTGGAAAACAGTGGTTTTAGCATGAGAGGCCAATGACACTTAAAAATTAACTTTTTAAATCACAACAGGAAAAAATGTAAATATTGTTTTTCAAATTTTCTTTTTCAAATGTACTTGTAGGAACTATATCTGGAAAATAACCAAATAGAAGAAATTTCAGAAATTTGCTTTAACCATACCAGCAATATTAATATAATTGTGCTGAAACACAACAAATTAGAAGAAAATAGGATAGCGCCTTTGGCTTGGATTAATCAAGAGTAAGTACCAATTTAAGATTTAATTGTTTTGTTATCCAGTACTACTAGAAAACCCTACTGTGAAAGTAATATTTGTACCGTGTAACGAGGCTCCTCCTATCCCCACAAAAAAAATATATATATAAGCTCTGTTTTAAAAATCTATGGATACCATGATAATATCACCCTTACATTAACAAATTCAATTACCTTTCTATCCACATTATAATTTATCACAATCTAAGTAATATATAATATAACTTTTAAAATAACATTGTGATATCATGGGTCAGTTCCACTCAGAAACCAAGAGAACATTTAATTAAATCTCAAGTAAGGTGGATTGATTTAAATCAAAGCTATTTAAATCACCAATTTTAATCATGATGTAAATCAGCAATCTGCAGCATTCTGGACTCTTTGGTTTTTACTAATCTTATTTGAATCATGTTTTGCATTTGTACTTTTTAGGGTTGTTTTTTTTTTTAAAGAAAGATGGATTCTCATTGATTGGTAACCATTAATATATGTTGATTTGCAACTAAATATACACTTTACACTAAATTAAGTGCTTTTTCGGGGCTCAGCAGGAGGATACACTATATCTACACACTTTTATATAGGATTACCTTATATTTAATCAGATTCTTAATTTTAATATTTTTCATTATGCTAGAAAATGGCAAATAATGCATTTCTTATTTAATAGACTGTGATTAAATTTTTTAAATTGTAGTTTGTGTCAATTTCTGTTTGGATAGAAGTTAAAATTCAATTAAAATGCAAAAATAGCATTTTACTTTCCTTAATTAAATAAAACTATCTTAAAAGTGAAGAATACATAAGACAAAAACATTTACCAAAACTTTTTTTATAGTATTTAAAACTAACTGATTTATTAAACAAAGCAAATGTTATGTGTAGATAATTAAATGAACTGATTGTTTCTGGTCACCATGTCCTTCAAGATTTTAGAACTAGTAGATCTCATCCTCTCACATCTAGTGAGACTGGAAGAGAAAACTAGTAGATCTCATCCTCTCACATTCGTAGACTGGAAGAGAAAACAATCTTTCCTGCTTTTTTAATTGCCAATTGGCTTCTTAACTTTGAATGAATTAGTCATTGAACTGAATTAGTTGAAGAAACTGAAATGAAGAAAATATTCTCTCTCCACCTGCTGAAGAGGCTACTGCTGTCAGAAGCTGTTAAAAAATAGAATACCAATTGAAATGTATTAAATATTTTTGGATGTTTTCTACATTTTCAAATATATTTATTTCAATTACGACACAGAATACAAAGTGTACAGTGCTCACTTTATATTTATTTTTGATTACAAATATTTGCACTGTAAAAAAACAAAAGAAATAGTATTTTTCAATTCACCTAATACAAGTACTGTAGTGTACTCTCTTTATCATGAAAGTTGAACTTACAAATGTAGAATTATGTACAAAAAAACTCCATTCAAAAAAACCCAAACAATGTCAAACTTTAGAGCCTAAAAGTCCACTCAATCCTACTTCAGCCAATCGCTCAGACAAACAAGTTTGGTTAAAATTTGCAGGCGATAATGCTGCCCCTTCTTGTTTACAATGTCACCTGAAAGTGAGAACAGGCTTCACATGGCACTTTTGTAGCCGGCGTTGCAAGGTATTTACGTGTCAGATATGCTAAACATTCAGATGCCCCTTCATTCTTCGGCCACCATTCAAGAGGACATACTTCCATGCTGGTTTTCTATTATTGTTTACCAGTGTGATTAATCGTGATTACTTTTTTTAAGATTAATTTTTTTAATCAATTGACAGCCCTGGCATTAACATAAGTTGTCAATTTCAAATTTAATTTTCAGTAGATTTATTTTTAAAAAATAAACCTGTACTTAATGTGAATAAAAAAATCCAATATTTTTTTATCTACCCTGATCTCAAGGCTAAATATTATGTTTTGTTCAGAGTCAAAATTAATACCAATAATAAAAAAGAAACAGTGTATTACAAAGAAATACTGTACATCTCATATCTTCCTAGCCAAATTCCTTATTAGCTAAATAATCACAGGTGTTGATCACATCAGTCAATCCACATTAAAAATGGTGATTAAAATAGAACTTTTCCTCTCCTCATCTCTGACAATAAAGTTCTGTCTGAAGCTGGGTTGCTATTTTCTGCTCACCTGCATCCCCTACCTTACCTTTAAAAAGAAACAGAAATCACAAGTAGTAGTAAGAGTTAACAGACAGGGTCATGACAATACATGAAAGATATACAGTAACTGGGTGATATTACTTTTTGAAGAAAAGATGCTTATCTTTAGGTACTTAGGTCTGATCCTGCAGCACTTAGTCATATAAGCAGTCCCACTGAAGACAAATTTAAAATCAAACTTTATCTCAGTGTCAATGGGACACTGAATTAAGTGAAGCAAATGGGACTACTCACGTGTGTAAGGGTTGTTGGATCAGGCCCATTTTAGTGCCACCTTGGCCAATGAGTATTAGTCATAAAAAATGCAAACCATCTAGATAAGAGCTATGGGAAAAGAGCTGTTAACAGTAAAGAAAAAATGGTGTTCTCTAGCATACTAGTCTATTGCAAATCTGAGATGCTTATCAAGCACAAATTAGTCCCTGGGGTTTCCTATCTCTGTACTCATATTACTAGATTTTTCCCCCTCTCAACAAAAGTGTAAGAATAGCTCTTGAATGAGACGTTATGACTTACATTTTTGCTACTCTGATCTTTTTTCCTGAAATAATGATGTCTCTGCCCACACACCATAAAATGAATCTCTTTCTATTAACAGAAACCTCTCTCACAGAAAAAATATTTTCCCATACTTAAGCATCTGGACTTCTTGCCACCAACTGAATGTTATTTTGTATGGAGTCCAATGTAAACTATATAGTATACTGTATTATTTACATGTCCCTTTTTGTTTCCTTTAATGCAGGAATTTGGAATCTATTGATCTTTCTTACAATAAGTTATATCACGTTCCCTCCTATCTGCCAAAATCTTTACTGCATCTCGTACTTATAGGAAACCAGATTGAGAGAATACCAGGATATGTGTTTGGTCACATGAAGCCAGGGCTGGAATATCTCTACCTTTCTTTTAACAAACTTAACAATGATGGAATAGATCCAGTGTCATTCTATGGAGCTTATCTGTCTTTGAGAGAGTTATTTTTGGATCACAATGAATTGAAGTTTGTACCATTTGGAATCACAGAAATGAAGGCATTAAGCTTTCTGAGGCTGAACAACAACAAAATACGGTATTTACCAATTCTGCTGTGTTAACTGAGAATATAAAAAGGGATTTTAAAATATATTAACTTCCTACTCTACATTTTCCATAAACCATACATTTTAAATATTGTTAGAAGGGACTGAATCCTGAATTCCCTATTGCAATATTTTCCAAAACCATATACAAAAAAGAAGTGTGGTTTAAATCTCTCAATACTGTTTTTAAAAAGTGTACAACTCTGAGGTATCAGTATTCTCCAAGTACTCAACTTGTTAAAGATTTGGGGTCAAATCCCCAGCTACAGCTGTGCTCTGCTTGCCACAGCAGAGGAAAGTGGGGGAAAAGGTGGCTTTAAGTCACCTTTCTGCTTTTCTGATACTAAGGCTGACCGGAGGCCCAAACTAGCTGCCGACATAACTTGTAGCAGTCTAAAGGCTGGTCTAATTTATGCTGTGTGGAGCAGACTCCTGCTCATGCAATCAAGGATTACCAGAGTGCAGCACTTTCTAGAAACATCTCCTCCAGCCCTGTTACACTCCCTATGCAGCAGGGAAGCAGGTGATCTCAAAGTGGCTACACCAACTTTCTGTCAACTTTGCCAGGGGAATCCTCAAGTGCTCCTTTAGGGCACTTTTTCAGCTGGTTTGCATTGCCTGAACAGCACAAAGCAGCTTCATGGGCCAAGAATCTTGTTCATGTTGTCAAGACAAGAATTTATCTAATAACTAATGTATTCCAAGAATTTCTTAATAAAAGGTAAGTAATTATATTAAGTAACAATGCAAAAAGAAACATTCACACTATGTTACAAAGTATCATTTGTGACAAACTCATTTTTTAAATATATCAATTATGTCTACTTGAACCTTCAATTAGCATATATCTATTAATACGGACAGTAAGTACAGTATAGAACTAAAAATAAAAATAACTACTTTGGGGGTAATTTATAACTATTTTTCATTGCTGATCAAGTCCAAACCTTTTTAAAAAAAACCTTCTTAGTCAGTATCTCTAAAATGAACAACTTGTATGGAATGTGCTTACTAGTACACTTTAGTAACTAAGCCAAAATTTATCTTATGATTTCACAGGACAGTCCCTCCAGAACGCATCTGTAGATCTGTTGTCGATGATGACAATGTTGATGCCGACAGTAATGATGAGGAGGAGGAGGAGGTTGAAGATTCACATTTGGAACATCTTCATCTTGAAAACAATTTTATCAATACAAGAGAGCTGTCACCATATGCATTTTCATGCATAAGATCCTACTCCAGTGTTGTTCTGAAACCACAGAAGATCAAATAACAAACACCATATATTTTAATTGCAAAACCCATTTTCTTACCTGAGGTGACATTATTTATTTTCCATCTGATACACAGATCAGCTGATCTCCTAGTTAAAAGATGTCTCAGCACTATTCATACACTATTATTTTCCTAACAGTGTCAGTTGATATATCACCTAAAGACTGTTTGATTTGTTTAGTTTACACTGTTAAATATACATACCCACATACGCACGCAAAAATATGCAATTTAATAAGGGACTTTTGCAAGTTCTATTAACAGCATGTCGACTTGAAAGAGAGACTAAGTGGAGATATGATAAAGGTCTATAAAATCATGATTGGTATGGAGAAAGTACGTAAGGAAGTATCATTTACTCTTTCAGAACACAAGAACTAGAAGTCACCAAATGAAATTAATAGGTAGCAGGTTTAAAACAAACAAAAGGAAGTATTTCTTCACACAATGCACAGTCAACCTGTGGAACTCCTTGCTAGTGCATGTTGAGAAGGCCAAGACATTAACATCGTTCAAAAAAAGAACTAGATAAATTCATGAAGGATAGGTCTATCAATTGCTATTAGCCAGGATGAGCAGGGATGGTGTCCCTAGCCTCTGTTAGCCAGAAGCTAGGAATGGGTGATAGTGTATGGATCACTTGATGATTACCTGTTCTGTTCATTGCCTCTGAAGAACCTGGCTTTGGCAATTGTTGGTAGACAGGATACTGGGCTAAATGGATATTTGGTCTGACCCAGTATGGCCATTTTTATGATGGCAGTAGGGAATGATGATAAAAGACTGACACCTTTTATTTTTCAGATAATTATTTTCAATAATATATTGGCCTGCTCCTCTGAGGGACACTTTAAGAAACTGCCACTCTGTTTTACCAGACATACTGCTGCTGATCCTGAATGATCTTTTCTTTTTCTGAATGGATGAAAGAAGATGGAACAGGTTAATTCAAGGGTTGCCCTTTAAAAAAGGCCTCTGAGTTGTAGTAGGCAGCACACAAAAGAGTCTGAAGTCACACATGTACATCCAGATTTTTACCCCTTCCTCTGAAGTTGAAATTATTCTGCAGTCGGATCTGGTGATGCAGATGAACATATGGATATTATTTCCCACTTTTACTATGCAAATTCATTATGTAAATTAATGTACACAAATATAGGATTCATACATAAACAGATAGCCAAGGACCAAGAGTTTTTTTGTTTTTAAACTTAATATTAATCGCTATTATATACAGAATATAGAGTGCACATACACAAGGCAGATTACTCTGTTTTCTCTAAAATGAAACAACCACTAATCTATAGACTCTATAGAGGATAGAATCCTGTTAATTTACTTTTAATTTTTCTCTTATAACGTTAGATGACTATACATGAGACACAATTATATTCTGCCTGAATGCAAACCAAATAATGTATAACACATTGCTTGTAAAAATTGGCGTGGTATGTGGCCTTTTTGTAAAAACAACTGCTTTGGTTGTTTTGCTTGGTTAAGTATGGTCATACAGGTATGACATACAGATTAACTTTTTTGATACAATGTTCTACTTTTCACAGCTTTATTTAATAATTAAAATATTTTTGCATTTCTACGCATTGAAACCTTTAGGTTTCTCAGTAGTATCTAATACTTTTTGTCCACAGAACATCGTGTAAGTGACAAACTACATTTTCAGAGATTTTTTTTTAATTTAATTTTTTTTCAGAGGATGACTATATCATACTGTTAAAAAGATCTAGACTTAAGAGGAAAGTATATTAAAAAAAATTAAAAACCAAAACACTGCTATTCAACTTTTAAAAGGAAAAGAACACTGAAATTGTTTTTCAGAACTGTTGAGAAGTTCTCGCTAAAAATGCAGCTGTAAAAAACATTCAGCATACAAATCTACCCACAGGAGAAGTTCCAGAAACACAAGCCTTTTTATTACAGAGCTTTGTGTATTGTTAAAATAATTGTAAGCAAATGAGTGCATGGAAAATCTCATTTAATAGATTGGGGCCAGAAACAGGAATTTTAAAGGTGTATAAATAAGAAAAGGTTTTTGAAATATTTGATCATTTTAGGTGGTAAAAAGTCCCTTACGTAAATTCATGCATTTTCTTACATACTGTGATAGGAGAGAAAGGGAGGAGTATTTTATATATTACATTTTCATAACTGGCTATTTTTCATATTCTAATTAAGCCGTTTAGGAAACATGTTCAAAAAGGGCAACTCCTTCTAATACAGAGACCAACTGTAGAAAGGGAATTGGTGGATATCACTAGAAATATAGTAATTTTTTTTTAAATAACATTTTCATAAAGGACTGTCATTAATGGCAAAAATTCCATTGACTTAAAGAGGAACAGAATTGGACTCTGAAGTATTAATGACTTACGACTGCTTCTCTGATGCCTCTAAATACTTCAATGTATATTGAGCATGGGCAAGTTTTGCTCTATATTACCCAACCAGCTATGTCGTTAGCGAAATTAAATAAGTGTATTCTTAGTTCTAACATCTAACTGTGGAATATGTCTGAACAACATCATAACATCATAAAACAAGAGAAGAACTATACATATATTTTGCAGAAGGGAAAAAACTTCTCACATACAAGACGGGGGAGGAGGAGCGGGGGTATGTGAACACTGCTTCAGCTGCTCCCGGTTGAGAACACTTCCTCCTTGACCCCAGGGGAAAAAATTATTTCTCCCAGACAGCCCAAAGCTCCACTCTAGCTAGTGGGGTGAGAGTTCTCTCAGATCCTCAGGAGTTCTTTGCATGATTTTGTAGAAGCTGTCAGAAGTCATAGATAGTAGCACAAATGTTTTCAATCTTTTAGAAGTAGCAAGGCCATGCAGACATCTCAAGAACATCTCTGACATGGCTTACTTGTATCCAGGTACTCAAGGAACACCACACATTGTCAGCATCATGTCATGGAGGTTATTGCACACAGGGATAACTTTCAAAAACTTTATCACAATTACCCAATACCAATATCTTCAAAATGCCATTGCAATTCAGGAGGAAATGGCCAAAATTACAGTTCTGCATCTCAAATAATCATGTACACACTTTGCTGTCTTATTTTCAATGGCCAAAACATTACACAAGAAACTTAACAAATTCATTTGAATCATTCTTCGAATTCTCTAAATTTTAATTAATATGATTTGTGTTCCTGTGCCAGTTATAGGTCATTGATAATGAATGCTATTGAACGGTTTCACTTTTCATGCAAGCTAGGCAAAACTGTGCCTGAAAGGCCTGTAGCAGAGGATGGCACAGAGTACCACCACCCAAAAGGAAGCTCCTAGAGACACTGGATCAAATTTTCAAAAACATTTAAGTGTCTAAAGATGCAGATAGGCACCTACTGGGATTTTCAGAAGTGCCTAAGCAGGTGAGGCACCTACTTCCCATTGGTTTCAATGGGAGTCAGATACCAAACTTGCTTAGATGCTTTCCAAAATCCCACTAGATGCCTATCTGTCATTTATAGATATCTAAAAACCTTTGAAAATCTGGCTTGTTGTCCCTGCTTGAGAAACAATGCCTCTTGGACAACAGGGGGAATCAGCCACTTTACAGGGTGCAGCATATCATTTATGTTATGCGGGCAGTGCTCTGCTAGCCAGTGTTATTAACAGTTGGGCATTGAGTCATGGAGGCCTCAGGTAAAATCCTGGCCCTTCTGAAGTCTGTGGCAGGGCTGAACCAGGCAATGTGTCTCTTTGCTGCTGCTGGGCTGGGTCTGGGCAGCGTGTCTTCTCACTTCTGCTGGGCTGGGCCTGGGCTGCGAGTCTCCCTATTGTCAGTTGCAGTGATCTATCAGAAGTGAAGGGGTGGGACCATCATTCTCCCTGGCTGGTGTAACAGCAGGGCCAACAGAAAAAAGTCAAGAAAGCCAGAACTCAGGCTGCAGCTCCCAACCTGAGACTGTGGGTTCTGGGGCCAACCAGAATCAGGGACAGTTGAGAGGGATGTGATTGTTTCAAAAACTATTTTGAAAAAATACTTGCAGATAAAGGTATTTAAAGCATAAGTAACTTTTTAAAAATGTGCTTAAATACAAGTACAACATGTTCAAAGTAACTGTGCACAAGTACATATGGCACTTCAAAATACTTATATATGTAAATACAATGTACAAAATGTACTTAAATACATGGGGACATGTGGCAAAACCCCCACTGACTTTATTGGGGTGTAGATTTCATCCCTCATCCTTGAAAGCTAAGGACTGTGTATATACCTGGTCCCTGCACGTGACTAAGGCCATGTCTACACTAGCGAGCTTACAGCAGCACAGCTGTACTGCTGTAAGATAGCTCGTGCAGCTGCTCTATGCTGACAGGAGGAGCTCTCCTGTCCACTTATTAAACCACCTCTAAAGAGCAGCAGTAGCTATGTTGGCAGGAGAAGCTCTGTCAGTGTAACTTATGTCTCAAAGGCCTCGTCTACACTACGAGTTTATGTCGGATTTAGCAGCATTAAATCCGAATTAACCCCGCACCCGTCCACATAACGAAGCCATTTTTTCGGCATAAAGGGCTCTTAAAACCAATTTCTGTACTCCTCCCCAACAAGGGGATTAGCGCTGAAATCGACATCGCCATTTCGAATTAGGGTTAGTTTGGACGCAATTCGAAGGTATTGGCCTCTGGGAGCTATCCCACAGTGCACCATTGTGACTGCTCTGGACAGCACTCTGAAATTGGATGCACTGGTCAGGCCTACAGGAAAAGCCCCAGGAACTTTTGAATCTCATTTCCTGTTTGGCCAGGCGAGCACATCAGCACAGGTGACCATGCAGTCCCAGAATCGAAAAAGAGCTCCAGCATGGACCGAACGGGAGGTACGGGATGGGGAGAGGAATCCGTGCTAACAGAACTATGTTCCAAAAGACGAAATGCCAAAACATTTCAAAAAATCTCAGAGGCCATGAGGGACAGAGGCTACATCAGGGACCCAACACAGTGCCGCGTGAAACTTAAGGAGCTCAGACAAGCGTACCAGAAAACCAAAGAATCAAACGGATGCTCCGGGACAGAGCCCCAGACATGCCGCTTCTATGCTGAGCTGCATGCAATCCTAGGGGGGACTGCCACCACTACCCCACCCCTGTCCGTGGACTCCGAGCATGGGATACTCTCCCCCATGCCTGAGGATTTTGCAGATGGGGAAGATGAGGAGGACGAGGAGCTTGGGGAGAGCACACAGCACACCGTTTTCCCCAACAGCCAGGATCTTTTTATCACCCTGACTGAAATACCCTCCCAACCCAACCCAACGAAGCTGGAGAAGGGACCTCTGGTGAGTGTATCTTTTTAAATATAATACACATTATAAAAGCAAGTATTTTTTAATGCTTAAGTAGCCCTGAAGACTTGGGATGCATTCATGGCCAGTACAGCTACTGGAAAAGTCTGTTAACGTGTCTGGGGATGGAGCGGAAATCTTCCAGGGACATCTCCATGAAGCTCTCCTGGAGGTACTCTAAAAGCCTTTGCAGAAAGTTTCTGGGGAGAGCAGCCTTATTCCGTCCTCCATGGGAGGACACTTTACCACGCCATGCTAATGGCAAGTAATCTGGTATCATTGCATGACAAAGCCTGGCAGCGTATGGTCCCGGTGTTTGCTGGCATTCAAGCAACATCCGTTCTCTCTCTCTCTGTGTTATCCTCGGGAGAGTGATATGGTTCATGGTAACCTGGTTGAAATAGGGGAATTTGGTTAAGGGGACATTCAGAGGTGCCCGTTCCTACTGAGATGTTTGCCTGTGGCTGAAAAGAAATCCTCCCCGCAGTTAGCCACGCGTGGGAGGGGGGGCCACTGGCGCTGAGCTGTTCGCATTTGGCTAGAGGGATCTTCCCTGATACCAGCCAGGCAGTGGGGGGAGGGCAAAAACGATCATCCCAGAGAATTGGATGGGGGGAGGGGATTAGTTTGGTTTCTGCTGCTGCACGTTAACGGGAAAACTGCAGCAGTAAATGGCCAACTCAATGGGCTTTGCTTGGTATGGGAAAGGAGAGGGCTGCTGTTATGAAGGTTCCAGAAGCCGAAAGAGTATGGCTTACCATGGCCGCCTGCAAGCCGAATTCTGTTGCCTGGCCCTGCATTGTGTGATCTCTAACACCAAAGCCGCAGGCACTCAATATAAGATGCAAAATGCGACCTTGTACCAAAATCTCATATGCTATGTAATGTGAATAGCATTGTTCACCATGAAAGAGTATAGCCATTTTTCTGTAAAATGTATCTTTTTAAATACTTCACTCCCTTTTTTATCTCCAGCAGCTGCAAATGTTTCAAGCCTCCCTCCTCCATCCCAGAGGCTATCTCAGATAAGACGGCGAAAAAAACGCACGCGTGATGACATGTTCTCTGACCTCATGCAGTCGTCCGGCACTGACAGAGCTGTGTGGAGGGAAACAATAGCAGAATACAGGACGGTGACCGATGAACGTGAGGAAAGGTGGCAGCAGGAAGATCAGAGGAGGCATGAGGCAAGGCTGGAGCTACTGCGGGATCAAACGGACGTGCTCCGGCATCTGGTGGAGGTTTATGAACGGCAGCAGGATCACAGATTGCCGCTGCAGCCTCTGCTTAACCGCCCTCCCTTCTCCCCAAGTTCCATAGCCTCCTCACCCAAGAACAAGGGTGGGAGGCTCTGGGCACCCAACCACTCCACCCCAGTGGACAGCCCAAGCAACAGAAGGCTGGCATTCAACAAGTTTTAAAGTGGTCTTTTCCTTCCCTCCTACCCTCCCCCCACACCCCACCTGGGCTATCTTGTGAGTTATCTCCCTATTTTTATAATCAATTAATAAAGAATACATGTTTTTTAAACAATAGTGACTTTATTTCCTTTGCAAGCAAGCTGTGATCAAAGGCGGGAGGGCGGGTGGCTTACAGGGAATTAGAGTCAACCAAGGGGGTGGGTTTTCATCAAGGAGAAACAAACAGAAGTGTCACACAGTACCTGCCAGTCATGAAACTGGTTTTCAAAGCTTCTCTGATGCGCACCACTTCCTGCTGTGCTCTTCTAACTGTCCTGGTGTCTGGCTGCGCATATTCAGCAGCCAGACGATTTGCCTTAACCTCCCACCCCACCATAAACGTCTCCCCCTTACTCTCACAGAGATTGTGGAGCACACAACAAGCAGCAATAACAATGGGAATATTGGTTTCGCTGAGGTCTAAGCGAGTCAGTAAACTGCGCCAGCAACGCTTTAAACGTCCAAATGCACATTCTACCACCATTCTGCACTTGCTCAGCCTGTAGTTGAACAGCTCCTGACTACTGTCCAGGGTGCCTGTGTATGGCTTCATGAGCCAGGGCATTAAGGGGTAGGCTGGGTCTCCAAGGATAACTATTGGCATTTCAACATCTCCAACAGTTATTTTCTGGTCTGGGAAGTAAATCCCCTCCTGTAGCCGTTTAAACAGACCAGAGTTCCTGAAGACGCGAGCGTCATGAACCTTTCCCGGCCATCCCATGTTGATGTTGGTGAAACGTCCCTTGTGATCCACCAGTGCTTCCAGCACCATTGAAAAGTACCCCTTGTGGTTTATAAAAAGAAAAGGAGTACTTGTGGCACCTTAGAGACTAACCAATTTATTTGAGCATAAGCTTTCGTGAGCTACAGCTCACTTCATCGGATGCATACTGTGGAAAGTACAGAAGATCTTTTTATACACACAAAGCATGAAAAAATGGGTGTTTACCACTACAAAAGGTTTTCTCTCCCCCCTTTATGTACTCGCCGGCTTGGTGCTCCGGTGCCAAGATAGGGATATGGGTTCCATCTATGGCCCCACCACAGTTACAGAATCCCATTGCAGCAAAGCCATCCACTATGACCTGCACATTTCCCAGAGTCACTATCTTTGATAGCAGCAGCTCAGTGATTGCATTGGCTACTTGCATCACAGCAACCCCCACTGTAGATTTGCCGAAATCTACAAAAATTGATTACCGACTGACTGGTAGCTGTCTGGCATTGCAAGCTTCCACAGGGCTATTGCCACTCGCTTCTCAACTGTGAGGGCTGCTCTCATCTTGGTATTCTTGCACTTCAGGGCAGGGAAAAGCACAAAATTCCATGAAAGTGCCCTTATGCATGTGAAAGTTCCGGAGCCACTGGGAATCATCCCGGACCCGCAACACTCTGCGGTCCCACCACTCTGTCCTTGTTTCCCAGGCCCAGAATCGGCGTTCCACGGCATGAGACTGCCCCATTAACACCATGATCTCCAAATTGCGGGGGAACGTGGTTTTAGAGAAAAGTTTGTTCCTGTCCTCATCACCGAGGGGCATAAAGGGCAGAGCAGACCAAATTGCCACTCAGTTCCTTTGCCCATACAAAATCTATATGTTATAGGACTCCATTGCAGCAGGGAAGGAGGGTGGATTGTGCTCTATATCTGGACAACACATCTAAAAGAACCACATTTGTTGTAAGGTGAGTAAACATTTCTTCTGCTTCAAGTATTTGTCTGTATATATTCCATTCTTGGTGAAACATAAATAGTGATCTGATATAAGGAAGTGCGTGCTCTGAGAAAATTTACATAAAGATTGCAATGCAGCTCTGTCAAAAGAAGCACCAGACTTGGGCGCCTCTACCAAAGAGCAGGTTTCAGAGTAGCAGCCATGTTAGTCTGTATCCGCAAAAAGATGGGTAACACCCATTGTTTCATGTTCTCTGTGTGTATAAATCTCACCACTGTACTTTCCACTGAATGAATGCGATGAGGTGAGCTGTAGCTCACGAAAGCTTACGCTCAAATAAATTTGTTAGTCTCTAAGATGACACAAAGTACTCCTTTTCTTTCTACCAAAGAAGTGTCTCGTAAAAGCATGGACCAAACCTGATGTAGTTGCTCTCCATGTTTCTGAGTATGTCTACCAGCAGCTGGAATGTGTGATTCCTAGCTCAGGTAAATGAACATGTGCTAGCTTTGCTCAAGCTAGTGCATTAAAAATAACAGTGTGGCCAGGGTGGCACAGGTAGTGGCTTAGGCTAGCCACCGGAGTATGTACTCAAAAGGGGTTGAACAGGATTGTACTTGGGTGGCTAGCCTGAGGTGCTGCCCATGGTGCCACAGCCATACTGTGTGCTAGCTTGAGCAAAGCTAACACGTGTATGTCTACCTGAGCTGGGACTCGTCTCCTAGCTTCTGTGCAGATGTACCCTGACACAGGTATGCCTCTCAAGGAAGCCACAGAAGCTGTCTGACCCCTAGTGGAGTGAATTATAATCAGCACTGCGGGAATCTAAAATGACTAGCTTGTAACCAGTTAGAAAGTCTCTGGCCCTTCAGTCTATCTGCATAGGCAGCAAACAGTCTCAGGGTGACTTGGTTCTATGTAGATAGAATGATAATGCCTTAAGGAGATTGAGTGTGTGTAGTCTGGCCTCTCCCTAATTGGAATGTGGTTTCAGGAAGAAAATTGGTAAATGGATCAAGTGAAAATCAGTTACTACCTTAGGTCAGAACTTGGGATGGGACAGAAGGGTAATCTTGTTCTTACAGAATACTGTATGAAGATTTATCTAGACTCAATCTCCTGTTTTGTTTTTGAGTGCAGTTATGTAACCAAAAAATCTGCATTTGTAAGTTACACTTTCACGATAAAGTGATTGCACTACAGTACTTGTATGAGGTGAATTGAAAAATGCTCTTTTATCATTTTTACAGTACATATATTTGTAATAAAAAAGAATAATATAAAGTGAGCACTGTGCACTTTGTATTCTGTGTTGTAATTGAAATCAATATTGAAAATTTCGAAAAACATCCAAAAATATTTAATAAATTTCAATTGGTATTCTAGTGTTATATTTTTTTAAATTGTGATTCTTTTTTTTTGAGTTAATCACGTGAGTTAACTGCGATTAATTGACAGCCCTAGGCAAAATATGAAATATCTGTTTGAAAATCAAACAAAACCAAGCACTGATAATACACTTACCGGTCAGACTCTTTCCCAAACATGTACATTCCCATTTCCTTTTGACGTGTGTTACACATTCTTGTGAGCATTCCTTATTAAGTAACATTATCCTTCTATTGCAGCTAGCTAACATTAAATCCAGTGCTCACTATCCCAAGAGTAAAAGTTGTGATTTTGTTTCCTTTGGCACCATCAAAACATTTTGAATGGGAAAAAACCCAAAGGATGTGTGAAATAAGATCTCTCGTTCAATGAGGTCAACAACTTCTGCAAGGCTCAAACTATTATAAAATATACTGGACCAAAACTTCTGTCTAGAAATAGTGAGGACGTCAATCACAGAATTCTCATAACTGTAGTCAACAGATCTCCTTTTCCATCTAAGCAACAGGACACGGTATGTTAAAGTCTGATCAAAATGTATTTAGGTATATTAAACTTTTTATATGTTCTACACACACTAAATGAAGCTTTATTACATCATTCTAAGCACCAAACAGCTTGCAAATTTAAAATAGTAAGTATAGCTACAACCTTGTTTGGTTTTAAGAACCTATGTTTGGATTTCTTCTACAATTACCAAAGGTAAAATTCAAGGACAATATTCTCCCTACATTTATATTCAAACACGGAGTAATTTTATATAAATCCAAGATGAAGGCCCTCTTCACTACCTCCTTTCTTGATCACTGTGGACAACACCACCATCCTGTCTGTCACTCTGTAACCTAGGCATCTTGTTCAAATTGGACTTTTCTGTAAGTCCTCACATCCAGGCAATGTCTAAGTCTTACCTATTCTCTCTGCATAGCATCTCTAAGATATGGCCTTTCATATCCATCCACGCAGCTAAAATTCTCATCCAGGCTATCATTTCATGCCTCAATTACTGCAACATCCTTCTTTTTGGCTTGACAAATGCAATCTTGTCCCTCTCATACCCATTCAGAATGCTACGGCAAAGATAATTTTTTTAGCTCATCACTTTGACCACATCATCCCTCTCTTTGCATCCCTCTATTGGCTCCCCCTTATCTATCTCATTAATCATAAGCGGTTTTTATTCACTGTCAAGGCCCTTCACTGCTGATCACCACCCTGCCTATCATCTCCTGTTCACTATTGACATGTCGACTTTGTCTCCAATCAGCCCATGATGCCAGCCTCCAGTGCCCTCTTTTAAATTTTCCAACAAACTACCTTCGTACTTTCTCCCATGCTATCCCCCACGCTGGTGAGGCGCGCCCCGTAAACATCTGCAGTTATCTCATTATCCACCTTGAAATCTCTCCTCAAAACTCTCCTTTGCTACGATGCCTACAAAAAATTGACAATGATTTGGCTGCTGGTGTGCTGAGACTACTGGATATTGTGTTGACCAACATTGTCTCATTGTTTCCTTGCACACTCTGTGTGTGTGTGTGTATATATCTATCTATCTATCTTTAGCTTCTTGTCTTAAACTTCGATTGTAAGCTCCTTGGGGGCAGGGACCATCTTTTTGTTCTGTGTTTGTACAGCTCCTAATACAATGGACTCCTGGTCCATGACTAGGACTCCTTAGCCCTATGGTATACAAATAATAAATAATATTATTACTAATAAAGATCTGTGGTAAATCTGAACTGTCTCCTCTCTCCCTTTTGCAGGATCAGGATTTAACTTTATTACTTGTAGAATGTAGACCACTGAGATCTGATCCACAGGAAAAATGTGGCCAAGGAAAGGTTTACTGCTATTTGTCCTGACATGGATAAGAGTTGTGATCATTTTGTGAAAGGGAATCTCACAGCAATGGATCAGTCATTGAGAGGCTGTCTGTCTCCAGTTTTCACTATTTTCAACCCTGGCTTTGAGCGCTCCATCTTGGCTGAGGATCACAGCTTTCTTAGGCGGTCCTGGCTAGAAGGGAAATCTGTCTTTGAGATAGTCCAGGTCTAGTCCATTTTTGAATATCTATACCAGGATCTTGGACTTTCTCTTATGTTCAGTAGGCGGTAAAAGAAAGGAAGCACTACAGTGATTTATTCTTGCTAGCCTTTGTCGGTCAATGAAAAAATGCTGTGGTCTACAACAGCTGGAGCATCTTCAATGCCCAAAGACATGCACAAAAAATTGCCAGGGTATTCTCATGCACTTTTCTGGGGACCATGTGCACGCTCTTTCCCGATCATTCTGAAAATGCATTTAGCAGTGCAACTGATTATATTTCAGAGTTAATTTGGAAGTGATGAAACAGAAAATTCTTTAAAATTAATTTCTAAATTTAAAAGCTTTTTAACAAAAAAAAAAAAAAATTTGTGAGAAATTGTGAGTGTCCTGCACACACTTGAGAGGTGAACAAAGGAGCTAAGTGTAGATTATCTCCCTCAACAACAGAGAGCCAGAGAGAAAAGAAATTGGGAGGATGTCTCTACTCTCTTTCTTCTCTAATGGGCCATGCCATGAGAGACACTGTAATCCAACAGGAGACAGAAAGGGGAAGTGATTTTCACAGAATTGCTCCACAAGGGCTAAGGAGCATGTAAAGGAGACTGATGACACAGAGAAATGTGTTCTTCACTTTTCAAGATCCCTCTCTTAGGCACAGGAATCAGCAGCAGACGCTAAGGAAAAAAGTCTTCCCTCCCCAGGATCTTCTACATGAGACCCAGGTAGCCAGGAATCGGTGAGGGGGGATTCTTCTCTGTATGAGATCTAGGGATGAAGAAGTACACTAGCTGGTGAGGGTAAGGGTAGGATGTTCTGCTCCCACACGTGATGGGGCATCCTGCCCACACTTGCCCTGAAGGGGTTAAGGCAGGCCAGAGGGGCCAATTAGGCAGCAAACTGGAGGGAATTAAGGCTGAAACGCCCTAATTAGGAGCTCACCTGTACAGGAACAGATGGGACTTCCATAAAGCCAGGGAGCAGACACTCCCGGGAAGGGGGAGGAGTGTTTGAGGCTGCAGAGGCACATAGCCTGCAGTTACTGTCTGGGAGGAAGGAGTGGTGAAGCTGGTAGACCCAGAGAAGGAGGGAAGAGCCAGGAGGTTAGGAAAGGGCTCAGAGAAATGCAGCAAGGTACAGGGTACAACAGACTGACTGCTAACTAGAGGGTCCCTGAGCCTGAACCTGGAGTAAAGGGTGGGCCCATTTCCCCAACCAGCCACTGGAAAAGTGGCACCGGCAAGGCAGTGAGTAGGAAGACTGCCTGAACCTATTTGTGAGAAGAGACTTTCCACCTCCGCCAGAATGGGAAACCACAATGGTGACCTAGCGGGAGGGCTAAGTCATGAAGAGATTGCAGCAGCTTCTGGAGCAAGAAAGGGGCAGCAGACAGAGGCGGAGGAATAGCATGCAGGAAAAGGTGTCAATCCGGTGAGCTATTCCCCAGAACGGCCAGAAGGAGATGCCATACCTACAGTGAGTAGAGGCCCTGTCACACTAAGCATGTCTGTTATTAGTGCTTTTGGCCTATGCTTGCTCTTGGATTGGTGCAAAACACCAACAAAAACACCAGCATGGGAGCAGTTAAAAGCAAATCTCTGTCAAGTTTCTTTTAAAAAGGAAGCAGATAAATGAAAGAGACTAATTTAAAGATGCACTTTCACAATCTTTTTATTATATTGTCAATGTAAAAATCAAAATCAAATTGACAGTGTCCCCCTAAATGCAGTGAAAGTTTTTAACAAAAGGGAACATGTGAAGCTAGCAAGTGAAAGTTGATGGGACAGACAACCCTAAGCTCTTGAGGAAACTGTTTTAAAAGAAATAAAGATAGAACAGATTTTTCTTGGACTAATGTATTTTTTCTTCTTTTTCTATTTTAACAATGATGTTTTTGTTTTGTTCTACAGTGCAGCTGAACAGCCAATATTTCTACAATTGTGGTCAGATATTAGTTCTCTGAGAAGACTCGTCTGTCCTGTGGAAAACACAAACCAGCTCTTATATATTTTCCCTATGAATTGCTTTCAGGTTCTTAAATACGTGTGAAAAAAGTTCCCACAGTGAAGTATAGATTTATTCTAGTGTTGTTACATATAAAGCCTACAATTTTTGGTATGTGTACTCATTATGCTATTGGAATGAAAACACTTGCAGATTAATACTACTTTGTAGATTACCATTAAATATATCTAAGCAATTTTTAAGATTTTATAATTTTAAGAAATATAGAAATGTTCTCTTCAAAATAGTCCATATTCTAAAAAAGCAGTATTACACAAAATGTAGTCGAGAATAGGCATTTGAGGATAGAAATTAATATAAATTAAAATAGGTGTTTAGACACTACAATGTTGAGCACCATAGAAATGCCTATACATTAATATGATAAATAAATGAGTAAAATACAGATTTAATGTATTAAAAATATAATGTTATTAGATCCTAAATCCAGAAGACAGTAGAAAAGAATCCCTTGTCTAAGGTTACAGTTAGTGACAAACCTGAAAATATCTATCTTGGGGTCTAGGCTCCCAGGGTAAAACCCTAGCCCCAATGAAGTCAATATGAGTTTTGCCATAGACTTCAGTGGGGCTTGACTTTCACCCCAGTTCTGTAATTTAACTAGTAGACTGTTTAAACTGTGGCTTACAACTCTCCTTCCAGGTAAATGAAGTGGAAAAAGGAGGACTCCAGTAGCTAATCTTAAAAAGAAAAGAAAAAAGAAAAGAAAAGAGAAAAGAAAAGAGAAAAGAAAAGAGAAAAGGTGGACAAGTACTGAAATACCAATATTTACACCTTTTGGGTCAGTTTTCCAAACCCCCACATATTAAATCCTCAATTATGAAATCTTGTGTGTAGATATGCACAACTACCATCAAGGTTACTAGTTATAGGTATAGACATTCTAACCCATTAATATGTTCATAAGCCCATTTACAATCCTAACCCCTTTCTCCCCCTAGAATACTATTTCACAGACCCACATAATCATCCATTTTTATGCTCTTTTGAATATGGGAACTCACTTTTAAAATGATTTCCAAACTATTATAATAATTCCTAAATATACAACCAGTATTGTACATAGTGCAGCTTAGGCTAAATGCATTATGCATATGTAATAGTAATCACACCTCCTCACAGTTATGACAATTTCCATCTGCTCATGCGGTAGACACCTGCAGCTTGTATATCTGTGTACCTAGAGCTCTACTTTAGCAATTAACATTTATTGTGTGATACAGCTTTCCAACTCTTTAAACCTAGCTTTCCGAAACCCAGTTCATTACTTTTTCACTGTGCTTCTTTACACAGACACACAAAACCAAAGAAACACCTTCTTTTGATGAAAAGCAGAGGACAAAAATACCATTCACGAGTCTTGAACCAGCCTGTAAGCTGGCTGGTTTTATAGTGCAACTGAGTATATCAAACAGTAGGTTGGCAGAAATAAAAGACTCAATCATGAGTGCGATGGTCACTGACCACTGTGAATAACAAATACTTGATAGATTTATAGAGATTTTTGCATTGTACAAAGAATTAAACAAATAAAAACTCCTCCAAGACTGCAATAACAATCTACCTGGCAGCTGGGAGAAACTATATACTTAAAAGACAATTAAACAAGAAAATGTTGAACACATGAGAACTCCTCTTTTAACATAAGCACTTTAATATAGTGCAACAGCTGGTACTTTCATTTACATAAAGATTCATAAATCCATGAAACAACTTCAATCAATCTTACTTTTTACAAAGAGGCAGTGTGGTCTGAACATAGACTAAGGGAACCAAGAACTCAAATTCTAATATCAGACCTGTCACTAACTAACTATATTGCTGTAGGTAAGTGAGTAAACCTCTTCACTAGTTACTCTCTCCACATCTATAAAGTAGAGATAATATTTGTGTCCCTGATGTATCAGCAGATTCAGAGAAAACAACACGTAAATCAAATAATTTTACCGTTGACAAGGAATCAAACATAGATACAATGATGGATTTTAAAGCAGAAGTTCAGAACTTCATTACCTTAACAGAAGCAAATACCAGGTCTTTACTTGGTTCCAATGTGACATTAACCAGCATTATGCCAACCAATTTTGAAGTATGGCTTCCTTTAGTCTAACCCCCTAGGATTCAGCCTTCCCCAGAATCCTTTCACCCTCTGCGCATGAAGGGGAACAAAGATACAGAAAGGGTGTCTCAGTCCGTGATGACTTAAGGTCTACCCTTCTTCCTTCAGACTAATAGAGTCCACTAGTTATCTCCCATGTCTCATATTTACCTCTGGGAATTGATCCCTCTGAGCCTCACAGGCACACTGGACACCAGTTGCAAGAAAATTACCACTTATAAATGTACAGCTTTTACAATCTTGTCCTTACTCCTCATTAAAACTAAAACCGGGCCTCCAGAATGCTACAAGGAAGGTGAAAAATATCCACCATACACCTTGCAATCTTGCCTCAAGGGAAAAATTCCTCTTTGGTTATCAATTGTTATCAGTCAGACCCATGGCCTCTTGGAAAAGATGGTGTATGAAACTAAAGCTCCATTAGATTTCTGGGAGGCAAATACCACAGAAAGACTGCTGCATGCCCACCCCTTCTGATTTCATACATAGTGAAGGAGGACTGCACAAGACAATCAACTCTCCCTTCCCCGCCATAGCCTAGTTAATGGGTGACAGAGAGGTGGAGAAATTTCCTCCCCTGCATCACCTTCACGGTCAGGTGGGATCTCCGTGTGTGATTTGGGGGACAGGTGAGAGAAGGCGGCTCTGGAGCAGCTGAGCCTGTCCCTCTCTTCTGAGGACCCCACGTGTCATCTACCCCAGGCTGATCTGATCAAATATGTCCCACAGTGAACCAGGATGGAGAGGGAATTCTCTTTCAGGAAATCCACTGATTTGGTAGGCATTACTGCAAAAAGAAGGCAATTCTGTAGTGCACAAAGAAATTACATGCCAATAAACAGGTAGTTACTGGGGAAATCTTGTAGAGGTTCTATGTGTCTCAGCCAGTGAAATCACCATAAACCTGACAGAATATATAGTACTATGATCAGCAGGGTGTAGACTGGAAAATTTATAAGCTTGAGAAACATGCAACTTAATCCACCTAAAGACAGATGTTTAGGCCTGGTCTGCACAAAGTTTTTGTACTATTTTAAATATTTTAGTAAAAAAGAAAAAATCCCACACTCCTAATCAAAATAGCTAAATGTGTACAACCCCTACTGTGTTTATACCCAGTGAGTACACTTACACTGGTAGAATAAAAGAACCTTTACACTGATATAACTATGTCTACACTAGGGGGTTGCACCACTTTAGCTATAAAGGTTTCAAAACAGTACAGTTTAAGTAGCACAAAAACTGTGTGTAAACTAGCCCTTTCAGCATATATGTTGAAGTCATAAGTAGTAATAATGTCGCATACATGGAGGGGAAAGTACACTTCAGTCTACAATCATAACTTGACTTGTGGTCATTGCTACATTTTAACGTATTTTCAGATTAAAAAAAAGTAAACAAAACCTCCACACTTGCTTGTTCCTTTTGTCTTCAGTAAACTCTGGGGTAGATCTAACACTATAATAAAATAAAGATGGGATATTCAAATGCATCTAAAACAGCTTGGTACTGCCCACCCACTGAAAGTTAGTTGGATGCTTAACTCCCTGAGGCATATTTGGAAAAAAACACAAAAAAACCCCAAATCTAAAGCATTTTCAGCATCTCTTGTCAGACACCATCATCTTAATAAATATAATTTATATCAGTAATATTGAACCCAATTGTCCAAAATCATGTTAGTTTCCATCCTATAAAAATGGTTTATACATAGTATATTTAGGGACACATCACTTGTTATCTCTTGGCAATCACAAAACATTGTATTACCCAAATAAGCTTTGAGCACCAGAACACATGATCTTCGTAAGTGCCCTACTCAATAAAAAGAATTTCACATCAATGCTGCAAAAGACAACAAGGCAAAAAACAACCCCAGATATTTTCTTCTTCATAGAACTAAGCATTAGTTGTTACATCATTTAGCAGGCATTTACTTTGAGTACCTGAGTTGCATTATTACTCAATAGCTTAAAAAGTGTGTCTATCAAATTTACTGTGTTAACAAATGTTATCCATTAGGGGAACATTTACAGTCCCAGAAAATCGTCTGTTTAATCCACTGCTCTCTCACTTTCTGAGCAAAGGATATCTTATGTTTTTATTTTATGTGGGATGAAGAGACAGTTTATTACTCAGAGTATTTATAATGCATTTCACATTCATTATCCTGAAAACCATGAAACAGTCTTACTGCAACAAGAATAATTTGTTCACATACTATAAAAGTGGTATAATTCGCTCACCTCTTCAGAGGTTACTCATTGTACATTTACTTGCTGACCAACACCAAAACTGTTTAAAATCACTACTAGCAACCTAAATGGAAATGATTCCTTCAGTAATATGTGCCATCAGCTTCCAAATAGTTTACATAAAGCAACAGGGAATTTTATTTTCCAGACCACATATACATTTAATATGTAATCCTGAATTTATGTTTCTTTCAGGTTACATGAATGATGCCAATTGAGTGGTGAAAGTAACACATTATTTTGTGCATTTTTATAAGTATGTAAATCCATTCAAAATTGCTCTAGCAAACATTTCTAGTGACCAAAATAGGGAAACCAAAAACTTAAAATACTTACATTAAAAAGTCTATAAAAATATACAAAGATCTCGAACAACCTGTTCTGGCATTTTGTGTTACTGTTTATATAGTCCGTTAAAGCTAGAAGTTTTTCTATATTCTCTTGTGACATTTCTCAAGCTTATAAACATGCTGGAATACTATCATGCAACACCCCCATGGTGGGTCACTGGTTGTAAGGGATCGAACCTGGAATCCTCTGCATCTAAAATCATGAGTCTCCATTACCTGAACTAAATGATTCATATCTGTTAAGGCTATAGTGGGCTCAATCATTATTTTTTAATCTGAAGAAAAACGTATTGGGAACGGATGGAGAAAGTGAACATATTTTACAGGTCTACCAGCCTCATGTACGGAAAGCCATAGTTTCCATCAAACAACTTATACTATTATATGTGCTACCGTATAATTGATTCTGCAAGTTAGAGCTATCTGAATTAAATTTCTAGATTTGATCCTTTCTTCTTGCACTGATTTGTAGTTTTCCCTTAAGACTGTGGTAGAAGAGTATGTGTGCTGAAGATCATCAAAAGACCTTGTGTGGTATGTATGCGACAAAAGTAGTATTAATTTGGAAATTTGAATGATTGACTATAGACTACTGTTTTTAGAAACATACAATATTAGGCTAAGACTATGATGGAATGAACTCGTCTATTAATACTAAGGTCCTAATTCAGCAAAGCACTTAAGCAAATGATCACATCCCTTCCCTGCATAGAATCATAGATTAGGGTTGGAAGAGACCTCAGGAGGTCATCGAGTCCAACCCTCTGCTCAAAGCAGGACCAACCCCAACTAAATCATCTCAGCCAGGACTTTTAGTCAAGCCAGGCCTTAAAAACCTCTAAGGAGGGAGATCCCACCACCTCCCTAGGTAACCTATTCCAGTGCTTCACCACCCCCTTGTGAAATAGCTTTTCCTAATATCCAATCTAGACCTCCCACACTGCAACTTGAGACCATCACTCCTTGTTCTGTCATCTGCCACCACTGGGAATAGCCTGACTCAATCCTCTTTGGAACCCCACTTCAGGTAGTTGAAGGCTGCTATCAAATCCCCCCTCACTCTTTTTTTGCATACTAAATAAGCCCAGTTCCCTCATCCTCTCCTCATAACTCTCTTCTTCATTGGTTCTCCATTACCAAGCATTCTATAATTTATTTTATTGTATCTGAGAACACACGCCTAAGTGAGAACATTCATATGCTTTGTAAAACAGAGTTCAGAGAATGAATTTAGTGAGGTAATTCCTTCCTGTGTATTATTAATATTTCCTGAAGTTATATGTAAACTTTTCCATAATGAGAACATGTATCTTTCAAGAAATTTGGTTTAGAAGAGATCCAACAAGTCAACCTACTAAATGTTACATGCTCACCTTCTGAAAGAAATGTAAAAACACAGCTTCTTCAAAAACACGTAACAGGTTTGACAAAATTCATTAACCTGGAGACAAACATGCAAGTTGCAATAAATGATGTTTACAACAATGCCAAGTTATAAGTCTCACATTTTGCTGTTTCTAAAAGTAATTTTAATGACATTTCACACAAATCGACTGGAAACTATAACTATTTTAAGTTTAGAGATGCCAGCTTCTAACATACTAATTTATTTTTAAAAGAGGAAAACAATGCAACACTCATTAAGAGAACATATAGTACAACCCCAAGTGTCACCCTCACACACCCCAGAATGAAAAATTGGTTGATGTCAAACAGTGAATTTAAGCATCTCTTGTAGCTTGATGAACAAGTGTTTTTAACATTACTCAAAGCAAAGGCTTTGATCTATTTTACTGCTGTTGTACAATGAATCATGGAAGTATCTACGGGTTTGGACAGACTTTTTTTTCTTAAAACTTCCAAGCCAATGCAAATAAAAATAACTTTAAATATTGCCCTTAGAACTGAAAGCAAGATAACTCTGTAGCAAAGACTCATGTAGACAGATCCATTGTCAACTACCCTGTCATATCATTGACCCAAAAAAAAGATATGGCAAGAACAACATACATATATTTAGGAAGTGAGAGTTTTACTTCTTTAATTATTTTATTTTGTTAACAAGGAAGTACAGCATCAGCTTGATTTTGTGTTTCAAAACAGAAAACTTTTCCTAGACTCTAGTAACTGGAAGACTCAGTAGCTTGACACAGGTTGTGGAGCCTCTCAGCATTAAGTCCGTGATTTGACTTCAGGTCAAGATGTAGTTACTCAGGGCTTGTCAACAGGGTGCAGCTAATGGAATGTGATTTCTAAGGTGCACTACTTGGTACTTCAATGTAGTACTGTTTCAAACAGTGCATGAGGGAATTATTAGTGTGGGTCTACACAGGGACAGCAAGGTCTACACAGACAAATTAGTGCGCAACATGTTAGTGCATTTTAGAACTCATACTCCTTTAGTGTGCATTGCTGTCCCATGTAGATATGATCTTTACAACTGTTAGATTATCTATGTGACCATGATTGGGTTCTCAGTCCATTTATAATGGACAGGTATCCATATTACAAAAAAACATTCTCATAATGAGAAAGTTTGTAAGCAGTATCAGCAGATAGGCCAACAACTGAGTAGACATGGAGACTGAACTACTTATCTGGTCTCTCCAAGTTACAGTTGGGGAATGTTGACAATTTGCACTGCCACTACTCACCCTGTACCTTCTGTAGAAGTAATACAAAAATGCATTTACATAGTGCCTTTCACTACAGGTTGTCAAAGAACTTTTAAAAGTCACGTTTAATAGTTGGGGAATCTAAGATAGATTGCCTAAACCCAGAAAGGATGTCAACAGAAAAAATAGAACCTAGGCCTCTGGACTCCTATGTCCATCTCTAACCAGTGGACCACACTCTGCAATACTATCCCTTTTCATTAACACTTAAAAATTAAAGAAGAAAATATTTTTGTTTTGGTTGTTAACAGTATGTCTGAAAATCATGTGGGCACATGTTACTGTACACTTGAGTTTACAGCTCTTATGTACATGCTCTAACACAATACACAGACATATTTTAAGATACTAGTCATACCCTATTTGGTTTCAACATGTTGATAATTAAAAGGTAGAGATGAAAGGCTTCAGGCTGTAAAGTGAGAACACGTTTATTTTTGGTTTCAAATATTTTAGTTTATAAGTCAGATGTTAAAACAACTTTTCAGAAAAAAGTTTGCGTGCATTAACACATACATAAAGTGTTGATGCAATAAATTTATGTTTGTTGTGTACATAAAATTAAACAAGCATAATTATTACATCTACCCAGAGAGAGAGTGAAGAATCAAGATGAACCACAGAAGTGGAAGAATAAACTTTCCATATTCAAGTAGTGCAAATAGCATGGACGAACTTGAGAAAGCCCAGAACTTAACTAAAACCAAAACATATGACTGCATTCAAATGTACTGGGTTCTCAGTAAAAGAGAAATATGTCATGTTATTAAAATGTTATGGTTTGTCTCCAAGAGAGAATATGTACAGTCAGAGTTTACATGAAAATGATTAATGTAACCACCTTTAAAAACAGTGGACATTAATGAAAACTTATTTTGCCTTTCACTAAGACTTGCACACAAGCTTTGGAAAAAAGACAAAATTCAAACATACTGGAAGGTTTTAAGGACATATGACAACATATTCCTAATGATACGTACCCAGTAACCAAATATAGTCACTCTCAAAGGAAAAAATATTCATCATGGCCACATTCTACGGCGCTGATTTTGTTACACAACAAATAAATGTGTCCAGCGAAGTTTCTATACCATAGCTGCAGTTATGTAATTTCTCACCACTAGAAAGTGGTCTTCTGATTGCATTATATACTGGTCTTGATTTGTGCTTTATCCAATCAGAAGTTAGTCTGTTCTTAAAAGTAGCATTTGTTTTAAAGAATATACCAATTTTATATGAATAGCCTGCTATGTCATTAAGTGAAATTAAGTTAATTGATTAAGAACAAGCCAAGCAACAGTCTGACTGTCGGACAATCTCACTTGTAATTAAAAATATGGACTAGATTTTGATGCAGTTTTATGGTAAATTGTAAAAGATTTTGTGAATTTTTGAAAGAACTTGATTAAGTTCCCAAAGCCTAGTTGGCCATATTAGGATTCCCTGAACTACTTTTTTTGTGATGTCATCAACTATTGCATAAAAAAATAGAGACTCTGAGGTTCAGAATTTGGAAGTCAACTGACTGCAAAGGTGATTATAAAATATTTTATTTTAGAATTTAAGTCTCTTCATAATTTTGAAACTATTTCAGCTAGAATCACCCTACCCAAACCTCCACTATTAAAGGGAAAAAAAAAAGATGCAATTATTTTCCTCCTATCCAAACTACTACCTCAACAATGTTCCCTTTTACTATTAAAGGGCCAAGACAGACTTCATTACAGCAATTTTATCCAAATTTGTTCAAGTAAATGGATGCACACAAACTCATTCTATATACAGACAACATATTTTCTTAGGAAGTTTGTTCTAATGCTGATAGGATTTTGAAATCTAGAACTACATATCTGAAATATTAAAAGGAGTATCATTGAACTTTTGGTGTGGGAATTTGATTGTTAATGAAAGGTAATTTCACTATTTGGGAAACACTGATCCATAAAGGGTGTATTACTCATCTACTCTAATCAACCTGGAACATACAAAAAAGAACAATGCAGTGAGCAACACGAGCCTTATTTTCTTTAGTATAGTAACTTCAGTTTGGAAATGTTAGTGTAGCATCTCTGCTTCTTTTCCCCCTTAAAAGTACAGTAGACAAAATAACTAGTGCTACTGAAACAAATCTGTAACCTTATCAACATGTCATCAACATGAACTTATAATTCCTTGCCATCCAAACATTTTATCAGGATGGAAAGGAACTAGAATTTTTAATCTTTTTTTCCCCCTCTTGCAAGATTATCAGAATTGTAACATAAAAAGAGCCATTTACATTAGTAATGACAAAGTAACATATCTATAAAACTGGATAAATGAAAATCCTGAATTTGTCCTAAATCGAGGGACATAAACCATTAATTACGTTGACGATGCAAACAGCAGTATAGGTAACTCATGTTAGTGCCATATCACTTTAAATAGACAATCTGTTAAAGGTAAGGAGCATATAACCCTGCTTCTAACTATATTGGTATGGATACTGTAGTATGAATAATGTAAATGATTTCTATTTTTCCACGGACCTAGCTTAAACTTATAGCTCCAATCATGATTATAACATATTGCAGCTAAAGACTGGAGTTATGTTAACATAAGCAAGTTCCCGCAATAGGTATTTATTTCAATGTTCTCATTAATGACCATCATCCTTGAAACTTGCTAAAAAAAAAATTACTGTTTTAAACAAAGCATACACTTTGTTCCTTGTATTTAATAATATAATGTAGGGTTTTAAATCAGAAAGTCTGGTGTACACTTGGTCTGTTGCTAGGTATTTACTATAAGTAAGATGTCTTATCTATATACAACTACATAAAAGGATAAGCAGTGTATTAATTTTACAGCTTTAGTCTTTGAATAGGTTTGATAACTTGCTGATCATCATCACTATTTATTCTTTGAATGGATGTGTGTTCACATTTTGGTAAATGCCACACTCTATAAGGAATGATGCACTGAAAAATTATTTTTAAAAAATTGTTCTCATATCAGAAATGGATTTGAATGGACTTCACTGTACTTCCAATGGCCAGGTGCCATCCATTATTATATTTCAGGTTTTGCCAAGTCTTCTAACTAGATGTCTAGAGTTAAGCTAGAAGTTTTGGCTGTAATACAAGCAGTGATGAAAACCACATGAGTAATAACAAGTCTTCTTAATGTCTTTCTTCAGTACTAAAATGGGCTAATCTGTAGAAGCAGTTTACTCAAGTATCATCCAGGGTGTCAGGCAGATCAGGAACTTTTCAAGTTGAATTTTTCCTTGGAATGCCCACTCTCAATTTCACAGCACTCAAAACAAGTTTGTTAATACTTACAATTTAAACAATTGAAATAAACCTCTTCGGTGGATTATCACTGCTTTTGGAAGGACTGCCACATTTACCAGGTATGTTACATTTTTGCATCTATTCACATTTAAACAGCAGTACAGAATTAAGCAACATATTTATATGAAGATAACACTGTTAGGTAAATAAGTGCTTTGCAGTACTAAATGATTTATAAAGTAAAAATATTTTTCATAGTATACTTTGTAGTTCAAATATTTTCAAGTTTACTGAAATTTTAGAATCAAAGAGTAAAAGCAACAGTGCTCTAGCTGGATTAGCAAACAGTAATCAACCTCATAAAAAGAAAAGAAGTGATTTATATTGTCACGTAAACATCTAAAGCAAAATATGATAAATCTTTCCTTGTTATTTTAACCTATGCACAGCCCTGTTCTATAATCATTACTTATAATTAATATACTACTAAAAGTCATTTTAATGAAAAATTTATTTTATCAAGTATAACAGAAAAAAGATTTTAAAACAAAAATAAAATAGTGAACAGGATAGATGTTTAAATAAGTGAAAATAGCATAAATGCTCATAGATTAATGTTCATCTAATTTTCAAGTTATAAGTAAAGTAGTCCCTATTCAAAGTCAATAAAATAAAAACCACTATCTCAGCTATTTTATTTAAGTCTGCATTTCTCATAGTTGCACTGTGTATCTTTAACATAATGCTGTATTTTCCAGAATATATCTTAGTTTCTTATATGTTCTTATTCAGAAAGTTGTTTAATTTTATTTTTCTTAAGCATTAGTCCAAAGAAACACAAAGAGTTAAAATATAAAACCATTTATTTTTGGGAAGGAACAATGACTAACAGAAGCCAAACTATTTTTAAATATAGTGGTCAAAAGAGCTACTATCTTGCCTTTCTTTGGACAAAAGCTCTGCACAGAGCAATGATTTGTGATACTAATGAACACAAGGATTTTCCCTGCCTGTCTTCAAGCAAAACCAATGTTTTATTCCTGGCTCATTTAAACATTTCCTTTTCAGAAACAATGCTCTAGGAAACTTGCCTCCCTTCATCAAACTACCTTAACAGCAGCTCTTTCTAAACATGGCTCTAAAAAGGACTAAGTCTTGATTACTCTGCTGTTAACTCCTTCAGTGTCATGGCTTAAGAAAACAATGATCACGTTACAGTTTTCTGCTGCTGGAATCTAGCCATAGAGTAATTTCAATATTTTTCTTTGAACATATGCATACTTACCAGGGCCTTCAAATCATCTTTCTGTCCACAAACTGATTTATTGTATTTTCTCTTGTAATCCACATTTACTATTTTAATATTATGAAGTTTCTGTACTGTTACACCGGAATTTCTAATCCAAGTTTTATTACATCTGAATGGCGTTAGTCACATTAAAATAACATTAAGAGTTTATCATAAACTTTATGTAATATTCTAGAAATACCAAGAACTGTACCACACTAACAAATGCATAAAAAAAAAAGAGTTAATCTCTTCTGTATGTTATCTGGCAATCTGAGGTTTGGGATAAAACAGACAGCCTTTAGAATTCCAAATCATAGAGGCTCAACTGTGTCCTAAGGGGAGTCTGTAGAGGCACAATATCTTCTAGAGCAGTGGTCCCCAACCTTTCTGTGTGAATAGCAACGGGCACCACGTTGGGGACCACTGTTCTAGAGCTTCAGGGTGTGCAAGGAAAACACTACGATTGCAGTGCGTCTAAGTGCTGGGCATGCCTTCTGCACCCCACCAGCTTCCTGCCTGATGCTGGAGCACACAGCCCCCTCTACTTCACCACCCATACATTTGGGGTGGCTTGTCCTCCTGGAAGTGCTGCGAAGGAGCACTCTCTGAAGTCAGGGAAGCATAGGGACTCTATGCAGATGATGCAAGTAGAAGAAACGCTTCTTGTACCCTTTCCCACTCCTGCTGTATCTGGGCACAATCTCCCCCTCAGTGTTCTGGTCAATTAGTAAGTGTGAGAACTGCTGAGGGTATACATTATCTTGACAACAGTAACCCATTTCACATACTTTATTACAAAGTTACCTATTTAAATATTTCATAAAATAGATGAATTAAAACATTTGGAGCATTTATATTAATCTACTGGGGTTTAAGCAGACACAAAAATTAGTAAAGAAGTTAGAACTGAGCTAAAGAATCACAGTGTTTTTGCAGAAAATGTTCAATACCTCTTCACTGTGTTTCACGCCACAAAAACATTTGAAATTTCAAATGGAATATATTTGCCAATTGCTACACACGTGCTACTTCCCACTGACATTTCTGTCACTTATACATCCATTTGAGACAGAGAATAAGAATGGGTACTCCTGATACCCTCCCTACATTATAGCATAATAATTTTTATATTCCCTGGGATTTCTGAAGTTACTTCCAGTATAATGAATGTAATACTTACACACAGTTTCAATAATATTAAGAACAATGATCCTGACACACAAAAAGCATTGGTCTCATATAAGTAAATTAAAAGCAACAATGTAAAACAACAAAAACACAAAACTGGAATTTAACATAGGCCAAAGCAACACATAAACAGACAATTAAACATTTAATTAAGCAATTAAACAAGGATCTACATCCATCCAACATTTCCCAAAAGAATTCTATTACATCCCAAAAAAAGATTATCTTATAAACAGGATATGCATTACAAAGTTTACAGCAGTGTCTCTTGGATTCTACATAGAATACCGTAGGATACACTCAGCTCCTCAAATTAAGTCTAAATATCCTAGTAAGTGGACAATTAGAGCAAAAATCAGGCCTCCTGAATCTCAGTTCTGTGTTCCAAACAACTAGACCATGCTGCCTTCTTCAGTTTCAAGTCAAAGCTATCTTTGCTCCTGGACTGGAGTACCTCTTTCATAGATCCACCTAATCAGATTGGTGGACCCAGTTAGGTTTGAATTTTCCATGAAAGACTTATCACATAGCTGAGGACCACTCTATTAACAGTCTAGTGACTAAATATGATGGTCTTTTGTCCCCTGAATTCCACTACTTATGTATACTATCTTCACAGATCACTGGGGTGGTGGTGCGGGGTTTAGAGAGAGAGCAAGCATGTAAGGATGAAGTCAGGGAGCCAGTGGTGAATATTATACTCTGAGTCTGACTGATTACAGCAGAGAGAGTTTTTGAAATCCTACGCCATGGCTAAGGTACAAGAGAAAAGCACTTTCTTCATCTCCACTGTAGCATCTAGAAAGTCTTGAACTGCTAAAAAATTCTCAGTGACTGATTAAACCAGACAGCTTCTATTTCAAAGAACTTTTGCTTCTTATTCACTGTGACTATACGAACATAACTGATTGGATTCTAACAACATTGGCTACATCCATGGTAGCTGATCCATGTTAGGAAGGGACAAATCAAATTTATCCCATATTCCATAATTGTCTAATATGAAGCATCTGGTAATGTCTACTGTGAGAAGCAATTTCTATATTCCTAACTGACAACTCCTATATTCCTAACATAGTATCTAATTTTTGCCAGTTTTGCTTGCAAGATTTCTAATGTGCTGAAGGAGTTTCAGTCACATATCTAGCAGATGGAACCATTTTCCATGTTATTAATTAACTCTGATAAGAGGTTTTGGAACTACTTTGACTGTTTATTAACGTTTTCTTTGGGAAAAGGTATTAGCTCTCCTTGGGCAAGCAGTTTAGCCATGCTCAGGAACTCATGTAGATAGTGACAACCTTGATGGGCAGGTTATTAAGAAGGCTGTAGAGAAACAATCTGGAACTCTCCAATTTCTCTGACCCATGTCAATATGATTTTCCACTGGGCATGGAACTGAGACTGCACTTGCTTCAATGGTTGATTACTTTCTTCCAGTCTCGGAGAGAGGATAGGCATCCAGGCAGATTCTTTTAGAGCAGTCTTCAGTCTGATACTATTGGCCACAATGTTTTGTTCACTTGCTTACAGACTCTAACTGGGATAATTCAGTAGTTGCAATGTTACCGTAAATAGAATCATGAAAAGATATTGCTGAGCAATTGCTCATCAGCCTTAGTGGCAATTTCACAGGGTTCTATTTGATCACCCCATGTGTTCAATTTATATGGTGTGCAATGCACTGGGGGAAATTGTCAAGAGATGTGAATTGCCTCAGCATTAATTCACAGAAGATTCAAGGCTCAGGCCTGAATGGTGCAGGCTCCCTGCTTTCCCAAGGATTAGTCAAGGGGAGTGGATGAGATCAATCTGGCACAAGGTAAACCCAGAAATTATTTATTACATATTATTAACAGGCATCATGAACTAACATCTGTCTCTGCTTTTGCAGTAAGATATATGTAATTTGTTGAGATGGTCTGAAATTTGGGAGTGTTTCTGGATTCCTAAATAGCATTAGTAGTGTAAAAAATACTTTTTAATCTACATATGCTAGACTATTCCTCTGATGTGGATATAGCCCAATTGATTAACATCTTTGAGACCTCTGCACTGGATTACTACATGGGACTGGGATCAGCCATAAGTTACAACCGTAAGTCTCATCTATTTAGATTGTAAGCTTTTCAGGGCAGACTGTCTATGACTCTGTCCATGTAGTACTCCAAGAACAATCGTGCCCTAATCTTGGGGTTTGGGCCTACAGGTGCTCCTGTAACACAAATAAAAATATTACTTCTGTTCCCAGGGATGGGCATTGGCTTACAGTTAATTTACAGGTACAATTTAAGTCTCTGATTTTAAACAATACAGACCTATACCATTTGGATCTTTGTCACATAAAAGATCAACTCTTTCCCTATATGCCATTGCAACAATAGTAATAAGTGCAGGGCTTTTACCAGGAATCTTTAGATCTGAATACGTAAGACAAGAGGCAAGTTGATTCTGGGTTTGAGAACTTACAACTGTAGATTTTTTTCCTCCTCAAATTTGAGGACATGACCAGAGAATGTTCTGATGGATGCATTTTATATCTCATATAACTATTTCCCATCCCCCTAGATGCAATAGGAACAGTAAGTCTGTTTAAAACATACTGCAATTTAATGCTAACAGACATCAGAGGATTAATAAACTGGGATCATATCCTAAAAACTTGTAACAAGTTTTGCTACAAAACTCACATACAACATGTCTCATAAGTCTGGAGCTCACTGTACCACGCTCAAAACCTATTTCAGGGCATTATCAAGAGACCTTTTAATTGAGCTCAATAAACTCCTTAACTGTTGCATCAGCATCAACTATTCAGCAACTTCATTCTTATTCTTTGTAAGAATCATTTTTGGCTCTGGCCAAAGAGTGTTACAAGAGATGAATTAAACTAGAAGTATGAAGAAGTTATCTGTAGTTCTACATTTTCTAACTTTGGCTATATTTTGTTCTTTTCCCCCCCAAGATTAGTTATTCTCCGTGAGAAGACATGAAAGAATATGTGTTGCTTCTCTTCTTGGGTTTGTGCTCTGCTAAACATTTCATTGGCCCTTCACACTTTACATTAAAGCATATGATGCTGCAAGATATGGAAGATGAAAATGATGATGATAACTCTCTATTTCCAACTAGAAGACCAATTCTGCAACAAGTTCCTTTTGATATATTTCCAGTATGTCCCTTTGGATGTCAGTGTTATATGAGAGTTGTCCACTGCTCTGACCTTGGTAAGAATAAATCTGCATGTCTGTCTATCATGGGAATTATTCTTTGGAAATTTTTTAAAGAGGTGAATTCTGCATTTCCATGAATTATGAATTTATGAAACAAATCGTGTTTTGAGGGATAAAGTAGTATTAGTTTTCAAGGAGACTAATGTTTTTACTACTAGATTGTTTCAGTCAGATTTCCAAAGGATATCATCTATGAAGTTCTCTCTCTGAGGCCTTGTCTACACACACACAACTTATACCAATTTGTTCAATACCAGTTTAGAAACTGATGTAATTAAAATCAGTGCAACCTCCTTGTGTGAGGGTTGACTTGTATCAATGTAGTTGAAGTTGGTAAGCAATTTAGACTACATAAAACTCATTTCCTTAATAGTAAAATGCTATTTTATTTAGACAAATATTTCCTTTCCCATCTGTTAACAAGATTATTTCGATCCAAAGATGAGAGAATAATGCCTACAAAACATAAGAACTAAAATTTTCAGAGAGACACATTCTGCCTTCACATATTCCCTTTATTTCAATGGAAATTGTACCAAAGTATATGAGGACAGACTATGACCTGTATCAAATGTGCAATGTCTTGTATTTGTATTAGAGAAGTCCCTACTCCCTTCTCCCATAAAAGTTTATATCTAAAAAAGTATCTACTAGAATTTGTGGGGGTCAACAAGCATGCAGACAAAGGAGATCCAGGGATATAGTGTATTTAGATTTTCAGAAAGGTCCCTCACCAAAGGCTCTTAAGCAAAATAAGCAGTCATGGGATAAGAGGGAAGGTTTTCTCATGGATCGGTAACTGGTTAATGTATAGGAAATAAAGGGTAGGAATAAATGGTCAGTTTTCAGAATGGAGAGAGTAAATAGTGGTGTCCCCCAAGGATCTGTAGTGGGCCCAGTCCTATTTAACATATTTATAAATGATCTGGAAAAAGGGGTAAACAGTGACGTAACAAAATTTGCAGATGATACACAACTACTCAAGATGGTTAAGTCCAGGCAGACTGCGAAGAGCTACAAAAGGATCTCACAAAACTGAGTGACTGGGTAACAAAATGGCAGATGAAATTTAATGTTGATAAATGCAAAATAATGCACATTGGAAAATATAATCCTAACTATACATATAAAATGATGGGATCTAAATTAGCTGTTACCACTCAAGAAGAGATCTTGGAGTCACTGTGGATAGTTCTCTGAAATCATCCACTCAATGTGCAGCAGCAGTCAAAAAAGCAAACAGAATGTTGGGAATCACCAAGAAAGGGGCAGATAATAATACAGAAAAATATCATATTGCCTCTATATAAATCCATGATATGCCCACACCTTGAATACTGCGTGCAGATGTGGTTGCCCCATCTCAAAAGAGATATACTGGAATTGGAAAAGGTTCAGAAAAGGGCAACAAACATGATTAGGGGTATGGAACAGCTTCCGTATGAGGAGAGATTAATAAAACTGGGACTTTTCAGCTTGGAAAAGAGGCGACTAAGGGGGGATATGATAGACGTCTATAAAATCATGAGTGATATAAAGAAAGTAAATAAGGAAGTGTTATTTACTCCTTCTCATAATACAAGAACAATGGGCCACCAAATAAAATTAATAGGTACCAGATTTAAAACAAACACAAGAAAGTATTTTTTTCATGCAATGCACTGTCAACCTCTGGAACTCCTTGCCAGAGGATGTTGTGAAGGCCAATACTATAATGGAGTTCAAAAGGGAGCTAGATAGATTCATGGAAGATAGGCCCACCAATGGCTATTAGCCAGGATGGGCAGGAATGGTGTCCCTAGCATCTGTTTGCCAGAAGCTGGGATTGGGTGACAGGGCATGGACCACTTGATGATAATCTGTCTGTTCATTCCCTTTGGGGCACTGCCATTGGCCACTGTCAGAGGACAGCATACTGGGCTTGATGGACCTTTGGTCTAACCCAGTATGGCCATTCTTATGTTCTTATGTTGATTTGCAGAGTGGCAGATCACATGACAACAGAAAAGGATGACAAGAGACAAAAGCCACAAATCAACCGCAAGAAAATTATAATGCAAGAGCATGGAAAGAATATCAGTTATTTGTCTAGGTTAAGACTGAATAGCATAACCATAATGATGACATTTTCACCAAAGGAAAATATGTGAACAACACTAAGATTCATAGATATATAATATAGTACATAAGGATCACGATCTCTATAATTAATGACTATAGTCTCTATCTGTGTAAGTCTTTGTCGTTAGGCTTTATATAATTCAAGGATGCCAATAGGTTGTTTTAACTGGAGTTTATAACAAAATTGGGTATTCTTAAAGAAAAAGGTTTTTTTTTTTTTAAATTTCCCCTCCCCATTCCCTCCACTGGTTCATTTTCCTCTCCCTTGTTATCCTCACCCCTCTATCATTCCCGCCAGCTCTGCCTACTCTTCCACTTTCCATCCTCATCTGCCCACTCCTCCTGCCAACACAAATCCTCCCACATCTAGATACCTCTCCTCACCTCTGGTGACATTTGCCTATGGGCCTCCCTCCATTCTCACCCTTTCCTCCTCCTACACCCATCTCTGCCACCATATCTGCTCTTCTCATGCCACAAGTCTTAACCCCAAGCCCATCCTCCTTCTTTCTCCCTTTTTCTTGCTTTCTCTGGAATGTTCATTCAATCCCTGAAAAGATTACTGCCATCCACAACCTCTTCATATCTCGCTCCTTCCAGTTCTTGGCTCTCACAGAATCCTGGATCCCTTCATATGATCATGCATCTACAGCTTGGCTCTATCAAAGAGGCCTGTCCTCTCAAGCTCCCCTTGATGGATCAGACTGGGTGTGCTTCCTCCTCCCTTTTCCCACTCCTTCTCTTCATGAACTGCACTGTATCTGACTCTCCTCTCCCTCTTCATGTTGCTGTCATCTACCGTGCACCCAAGTCTTCCCCATCAGCCTTCCTCTCTGATCTGTGCACTCTCTCTTTCTCTCTTCACAATTCCCCTCAGCCTTGGTGAAAGCAAGATTTTTTTTAAATTCCAGAATCAGAAATTTGTGTAAATTTCCTGATCATATTCTCTCTCTAACATCGATACTCTGTCTAGAGAATATGCTCTTACATTATTAAAAAATAGTTATATACATGAATTTCATCAAAAATTCTTTTAAGAATGATATTACTTCCACAAGGTATGGAAGAAACCTTTTTACTTCTAGAACAGTTTATAATGAAGGCAACATCTTTTTTTTCTGCTTCCATTACAGTCAAATGGCAAAATTCCGATTCTTTTAGGTCCCAGTTCAGAAAGGTAACTATGCACATGAACAATCTTAAGAGCATGAATAATCCTTTGACTTCGATGGGAGTACTCATATGCTTATAGTTGAGCAGAATACCTTGCTGAAATGGGACCTAAAATAGGAGCAGACACATGCTTAGTTTTTATAAAAACTGTTAATGTTCTATCCTAGAACTGAATTCACACACATATTTAAATCAGAGCGAAAGAAATATATTTTAGTATTCCACACATCATCAGAATTCAGAAATATTAATGAGGTTGTCACAGGGTGCTCTACTCACTGCAGGACAGCCCTGCCTCCTGGCGATTCTGGGGATTAGCTCTGCCAGGCTGACACCTCTTCCAGTGATCACTCTCCATCACTCCGTCTCTTTCCCTCTCTGTGGTGCCTCTCTCGTTCCAGGAACTGCAACCTCCTCTTTATGACTTGGACCTCCAGCCAGGTCATTATATGGTTTCCTATCAAAGTCCCTTCTCACTAGCAGTCTCAGGCAGTCTTCCCTTTCACTGTGCCATAGTGCCACTCCCTCAGTGTCTGGAAGGGAAACCTGGGCCCGCCTTCTAATCCAGGTTCCTAGCCCAGGGACCCTGCAACATGCAGCCAAGATCTGTTCAGTCCCTAATCTTGGTGTTTACTCCCTAGGCTGCTTCCTGCTTTGCATTCCTTCTAGATCCTGCTCACTTCAGGGTATGCCCTTCCCTCAGGGTCAGGCGCCCTGGATCCTACTCTTTCCCTGCGTTCTCTACTTCCCTCTCTACTGAACAGAGGGTGACAACTGCCTTCCACTCAGCAGCCTTTGCTACTGCCAGCTGCCTGGGTTCATACTAGCCCAAGTCCACCTATGCTCAGGTGAGCTTCCCTCTAATCAAGGCTCGCCACCCAACCTACATCTCACTCATTTGCTGCTTAATGGCTGATTGGGCCTGCCTGGCCTAATCCAGCCCTCACAAACCAGTGCGCGCGCGAACACAAAAACAAAACAAACCAACACACACACTCACCTTTCTTTACTGAAGTTTTTGTTGTTTTAAGATCTTAGCTTACATAATATCCATCTTTATATTATACTACAAAATCTTGCCAAGGATAAGAGACCCATGCCTATACCCTTTGAAGGTCTATTCTTCTAAGAAATATAACCATGCTTAACAATCATAAATGTGCTTGTCATTTCTCTTTAAGTTTATATTTTTTTAACTGAAGAGTTCGTTTAACAGGAAACACTCTAAAAATTTATAGTAAAATAAGACTAACACTGTACTGATTTTCTAATGAACCCACTATTAATATATTTAGTGACCAAAGAGTAACACAAAGAATAAAATACCATATAACTAATAAAGATCCTTATGCTCAAAATAAAAACAGCACAGCAATTTCTTCCTAAGAGTTATCAAAACCACAGGACTTCTGTACAGGATATAGAGCAGAACATGCCACTTAAATAACAAATAGAATCTACCACTCTTTTAACTACAAAAGTAAAGAATAAACTAAATTAAATGTTCAACAACCATAAAGAACAGTATTGGTAGATCTAAGAGCTATATTCCAGTACATAAGAATGTACGAAAGGCCATACTGGGTCAGACCAGTGGTCCATCTAGCCCAGTATCCTGTCTTGTGACAGTGGCCAATGCCAGGTGTTTCAGAGGGAATGAACAGAACAGGCAATCATAGAGTGAGCCATCCCCTGTCGTCCATTCCCAGCTTCTGGCAAACAGAGGCTAGGGACGCTCAAAGCATGGCTTTCCACCCCTGTCCATCCTGGATGATAGCCAAAGGTGGAGCTATCCTCCATGACTTTATCTAGTTCTTTTCTGATCCCTGTTATAGTCTTGGCCTTCACAACATCGTCTGACAAAGAGTTCCACAGGTTGACTGTGCATTGTGTGAAGAAATACTTCCTTTTGTACTGTAGCCCTGTATCAGCACATTTTCTACCAATGAGCAAAGCTCTTAACCTTCAAACCTGCTCATTTGCAACACAAGCCCTTAAACTAAAACATACGTGTCACACATTGTATGTCAACTCATTATTTAAAGATTTTTTTAAAAAAGGGAAAAACCTGTTTTTATGGATGTTTTCCTCATTATCTGAATAAAATAAACAACTTTTGCAATCTGTAACAGGGTAATTGTAATTGGGTGCCCTGTTACAGGTTGCAAAACTGTTTTATTAAATTCAAACACTTAGAAAAGAATCCATAAAACAGATTTTATATTTAAAATAATTATACATTTGTCAACTATGGCACATGCCATTAAACACAGGCCATCTTGAACCCAGGTACTAGGGAGAGTTCTTGTGGGATACCACCACCTTTATTTCAGCCCTTTCCATATTAAGTACACCTTCCTCCCCCAGAACAAGTACTGCTGTCTGGACTCTACCTTAGGAGTGCTATACCCTCTTCTTCCCCACTGCCTTCCTGAGGCCATGGTCTGAATTCTCTCCTATCTGGAATCTCCTGTCAGTTCCTGCTTAGTTTCCCATCCTTCCCTGATAGGCCTTTCTCCAGTTCCTGGATGGGAGGAAGTGGGGAGAGAGGAACAGAGGGTCCACAGCTGCAGGCAGCAGCCTCTGTCTCATATAATATATGTGCAATGGGATGGAAGCCGAACCAGGTCTGACAGTGAGCCTTTTACAGAGGATAAGATTGTATTTCCTATTGCATGCTGTTGTTCTAAACTTACATTTTATGTTTAATGAAGAAGTGTATATTGCTCAAATTAATTTACATTATTTTGGGGATTCAAACTCAAGTTTAAAAAGGCACAGTTAGAAATCCTCAGAATTCGTCTATTCATGACAGCCAGCAACCAAAGCTGAAGACAATAAGATCATTAACTGGAGCAGCAAAAAACAAAACTAAACCCTGAACTCAGGTTGCCAAATACAAGAAGTGGGACTGATCTGATTTTAAAATGTGTTAAACATCCAAGGTGAAATTCATTGCAATGCAGAAGACCAATGAAAAATCCCTCCACACCCCACTTTACTTCTCCTCAACGAAACTTCCACTCTGTATTTAAAGTCATATCTACTTACTTTACTGACAAATAGTAGCTTTTACTCCTCTTAATTCTGAAGAACACAAAGTACTCTGGAAGAACACACCAGATTCAATTCTGCCTTATAAATCAATAGTTAGCAAAGAAAAATAAGGACTACATTTGAATTTCAGATCAAAGGTAGAGATTACATTACAAATAGTTTTTTAAAAAACATATTTTGACTTGTAAACTGATCATACATAATATGAATCCACTGAATTATTGAATCCCATGAAGCCACTTTATTGTAACTTTTCTAATCATAACCATTTAGTTTAACAAGCAAAGAGGATATGTACATTTTATTTTGAGTAATCCTAACAAACTATTTTTTACTGAAAGTGCAAGTGAAGATAAATCTCGTTATTTTAAAATGTCCTGTATAGAAGAGTACCATCATGGGAGTCAAGAGAGCTGAGCTCTATTCTAACTCAGTATGATCTCTCTGTGTCACAGTTTACCCATCTGTGAAATGGAGAAAAAATGCTTATCTGTTTTTCTAAAACACTTTGAGATCTATGAATTAGAAACGTGTTTAAGTATTATTATTTATTTTCAATATCCAAGCTTCTTAAAGTACAAAAAGTAGACTAGGCAGTTTAACTTTTTATTTTATACAGTCAATTCCTACTCAGTTTCACTTTCTGGTGCCTACACTTTAAGAGGAAGATACAATCTTTTGGGAAAATGACAGATGAATTTTATACTTTTAAAAAGAAACTGTTTCAATGGAATACTGAAAACAATTCATGGGAATTGTGGGCTGATGTTGAGCTTTGTATAAATATGAAACTTTTTTTGAAAGCTAAAATTATAAGCTAAACTTACCTAACAACTTATGTATTCAAAGCAGAACTAAAAACCACACATTTACATTGTCATTGTGTTATCCTGCTTAGCAGTTAATGGTTTTCTGTATATCAACATAGTAGGCATTTATATATATTTTTGTTTATCATTAACACTAAATAGGTTTGACTTCAATACCAAACAATATTCCATCTGATACTCGCATGATAGACCTTCAAAACAACAAAATTAAAGAGGTCAAGGAAAATGATCTCAAAGGACTCACATCACTTTATGTAAGTTCGTTATTTTCTGATTGAGTCTTATTTAGGCAACTAAGATTTTTATTCATTTATTTATTTATATAAGTTATATCCTTCCTTCTACAATAATTTAGATGAATTAGAATAAAATATTTTGATACCTTCAACTCTGGGTGCATACACATTACAGACTGCAATCTTGTCAGTTTACATGGAGCTCACAACATCTAGACACATGCCATGGGCAGGGAAAATACATTCAAGCTTTTAAATACCCAGAGAGAAATTTCTCTCAGCTTTAACTGATTATAAGACAAATTCCCACTCTCCCCATCTAAGAACTGTAACCAACAGCCATAAACTTAATCCCACATGTGAAGCAGATGTCAGGGAGGAATTTTCAAAAGCACCTAACTCTGCCTCCATTGAAGTGAATGGTAAAACTCCCATTAACTTCAAATGAAACAATGTAAGGCCAACACTGAGCTCCTTTGAAAATCCTGTCTGCCTTATTAATTCTTTAAGATATAGGTAAGCATACTAAGTTAAAATAATATGAAAATGATTAAAAATTATGATGAGAAAATGACACTTTAAAACTAGACTATATCAATGAGACAGGATTGTACCTGATACTCCCTTCCAGCAGTGCAAGGAAAATAGGACAAGCTGGGGTGACTGGGAGGTCTAGATCAGGAAAATCTGTATAAACAATTATGGTAAACAAAAATAAAAATCACATGCTTTTTGCAAAATCCCTCCTATCTCACACATATTTGAGATTTTTTCCCCATATCTTCTATCTCCTCACAGCTCATGGAGTATATCTTGGTTTCTTTAATAGTCTCTTAATTCAGTTTTTAGACATAATAGACAGCCACCATACACAAAAAGAAAAGAAAATAACAAATCCACACCTGAACTCAAAGTAAAAAAAAAAAAAAAAAAGTCAAGTCAAGTCAAGGTCAACTGACCAACATGGAGTACCTTAAAAAGGGACTCCCAATTTCATGGTAATAAATACAGGATAGATAGATTTGACTGATGGAAAAAGTCCTTTCCAACAGCACTTGGTTTCTCAACAACAAATGAAAGTTTAGCAAATCTAATTTACTCCGCAATCTATCAATAGAGCTTTTACTTATTGTGGATTCATTGGTAGTAGAGAAAATAGGTATTATACAACCTTAGTGGTTGCCACACGTAGTGTCTACTTGTGAAATGCATTGTATGCAGACGCAAAAATGTAATCAATATGAACGTTACAGGAAGTTAACAAAGAACTAATTTTTTATTTAAGTGAACACTAACTGATACTAACCTCCAGTGTAAGAACACAGAGATTAATCAAAAAAAGAAAGGTTTCAGAGTAACAGCCGTGTTAGTCTGTATTCGCAAAAAGAAAAGGTTAGTCTCTAAGGTGCCACAAGTACTCCTTTTCTTTTTGCGAATACGGATGCATCCAATGAAGTGAGCTGACCAAGTATGCATCTGATGAAGTCGGCTGTAACCCATGAAAGCTTATGCTCAAATAAATTTGTTAGTCTCTAAGGTGCCACAGGTACTCCTTTTCTTTTTGCGAATACAGACTAACACGGCTGCTACTCTGGAACCAGAGATTAATCAGGAGCCATTACTAATTACTAAGGCTGCAAGTCTGTCAGAGAAGTCATGGATTCCATGACTTTCCGGGACCTCTGCAGCTGCTGGTATGGCTGACCCCAGGGCCGCCCGAGCAGCTGCTGGGGCAGATCCCAGGGTGAGACGTCCAGGCAGCTGCTAGGGAGGCCTCAGAGCCGGCGGCTGGGGCAGACCCTGTGGTCAGTCGCACGGCTGCTGCTGGGGCAGCCCTGGGGGCAGTGGCACTGCTGGGGCAGCCCTAGGGCTGCCCAAACAGTGGCTAGTACCACTGGCCCTGGGGGCCGCTGGAGCAGCGGTCCCGGAGCAGCAAGGGTTTCAGGGTCCACACTAGGGGCCATCAGAGCAGCGGTCCCTGGGGGCCTCGGAGAAGCAGGTGGCGGGGGCTGACCTCCAGCCCCAGTCTAATAGGGTTGCTCAGAGTTTAGACTGTGTGCTTATATTTTATTGTGGTAACTAACTCTGACTTTTTACCTGTCACTTATAATCACTTAAAATCTACATTTTGCAGTCAATAAATTTGTTTAACTGTTTATCTTTACCAGGGAGTTTGCCTGAAGTGTTTGGTAATCTGCTCACGTTTGCAAAGGCTAATGTATATCCACTTTCCATTAATGAAGTGGTGAACCAATTAATAAATGTGCATTTCTCATATTGAGCCGTGCAAGACGGTATATTCCTGAGGTACAGTGCTGGGAGCTGGGGTATTTGGCTCTGGTGCCTTTCTCTGTGTGATTCATGAGTGGCTCTGGGAGCATTCATGCAATCTAGCTGGGTGTGGGTCTCTGCATGTGGTTGTGTTGAGTGGTGATAGCACCTGGAGGGGTTTAATGCTGGTCACTAACAAGGCATTGTGAGAGACAGCCCAGGCTGGATAGAGTTAAGGGGGCACAGTGGTCCCACAGTCCTAGGCTGCACCCCGGGGATCCCATCACAGAGAGTAACAACATTTTGACAGTACTCTCTGAAGCAGTGGAAAGTAGAAACATGAACAGTCATGACACTGAAATATAAAAGTATAATCTTATGTGCAAAATAATCTCAAGTAACACAATGTATCGATCATACTCACATGGCAGGCCCTCAACTAGTGAGGCAATGATTTCTAGAAGACCACAGAGAAAGCAAGATTAAGAGACCTATCAAAAGGAGGGATATTTGTTTAAATGAACAGAAAATAATTTAAAGTACATCAGAGTTCAAATATAATGGAAAGTAAGACAAATGAAATGTTTTTGTTGTTATATACAATTTACCCATTCCTTTTAATTCTGGCTGTGCAGATTTTCATTAATAAACCATTTCGAATACATCAACCTCCTCTCCAGTAGCAGTACTTAGACAGAGACAAAAGTCTTGAAAAGGACTGAGATATGACAGTGGGGAGAAAATATTTTATTCCTCCCCTTTACCATAATTCCTAATTTTCCCATATTATACCTCATACAATTTATTTACTTGCTCTTTTTTCAGTTCTTGCAGGGTGCTGAGCACATTCAACATCCTTTGACTAAAACATGAGTAGAGGACTCTCAGTACATCACACGATTTAACCTTTGAATCTCTCTAACATACTGCCTGTTTCCCTCTTTGTTTGACTTTTCACAATATGCCCATCCTCCTTTCCCCACATCCACCAAGGGCACTTTTTGTCCCACAATAATCATGGGGAATTGAAAGCTGGTGTTGAAAGATAGCAATTTCAGTTGGGATATTTGTTTTATAAAAAACAAAAAATTAACATAAAACAACAAAACAAATCTAGATGGAGACAGTCTGCCAGTCCAAAATGGGGGCGAGCACTTCTTGATGCCAGTTAGAAAATAAATCTAACTCTTTCCTCATTATTTGGCTTTCCCAACTGTATTTAGCTGTATTGGCTCATGGCCTTCAAAAATGTGACTACAGCATCACTGGTATGTTATATCTGAAACAATGAATATATAAAAAAGCAGAAATCATACGATTTATTCCCATCAGTAGACATGTCATTTTGCTTACTACACTGAACAGTAAACAGTCAGCAAAAGGAGCAAAATATTTGTTGCACAGCTTGCTTTAACAATCATGAGAATATGAGATTAGCTTCCCTCTCACAATCACTCATCTTTGCTGCATCCCAACAGCACTTTTCTCTTACTTTTTGTGGAAGCTTCAAGTTCTCGGTACATTTTTTGAGTAATTCAATTTTTATGGATTTTACGATTAAGTAAAACATACAACATGCAAGATGTTTTAAAACAAAAGCTATTGGAAACAAAAGCGACTGCATTTATGCAGTCAATTATTAGTAAGTAAGTTCTCATTTCCAAGTCTCAGTATGTATGTTAAATTAGAAATCAGGAACTCTTTAATGACCTGAAAATCAAAAAGTAATCCTATAAAAAGCATGGACAAATTGCTAAGGATGAGTACAAAAGAATAGTGCAACCATGTAGGGACAAAATCAGAAAGGCTAAAGCACAAAATGAATTACATCAAGCAAGGGACATAAAAGGCAATAAGATGACATTATTTAAATACATGAGGAGCAAGGAAAATGTAGGTTATCCTCTGCCTCAGCAGGGAAGGAGAGCTAATAACAGATGACATCAAAAAGGCTGAGGTGTTTAATACCTACTTGGCTTCAGTCTTCACTAAAAAGGTTCATAACAACCAGATAATTAACATAGTTAATATTAATATCCAGGGGAAAGGAACACAAGCCAAAATAAGGAAGTTAAAGAATATTTAGATAAGTTAAATGTATTCGAGACATCAGGGCTTGATAAAATTCAACCTGGGGTACTTAAAGGAACTAGCTGAAGCAACTTTGGAACAGTTAGCAATTATCTTCAAGAACACATGGAGACAAGTGAGGTCTCAAAGGACTGGAGAAGGGCAAACATAGTACCTGTCTTTAAAAAGGGAAACAAAGAGGACCCGCGGAATTATAGACCACTCAACCTAATTTTGATACCTGGAAGGATATTGGAACAAATCATTAAACAATCAATTTGTAAGCACCTAGTAGATAATAGGGTTATAAAGAATAGCCAGTGTGGATCTGTCAAGAACAAATTATACCAAACCAACATAGTTTACTTTTTTGACAGGGTTACTGGCCTAGTAGATGGGGAAAGCTGTAGCTGTGATATATTTTGATTTTAGTAAGGCTTTGGACATGCATGACATTCTCATAAACAAGCTAGGGAAATGTGGTCTATAATTACTTTAAAGGGGTGCACAACTGGTTGAAAGATCATATTCAAAGATTAGTTCTCATTGGTTCACTGTCAAGCTAGGTGGACGCATCTAGTCCACCTAGGGTCTGTCCTGTGTCTTGTTCTATTCAATATTTTCACTAATGACTTGGATAATGGGTTGGAGACCATGCCATAAAAATCCGTGGATGACATCAAGCTGAGAGGCGTTGCAAGCACTTTGGAAGATAGGATTAGAATTCAAAACAGCCTTGACAAATTAGATGATGGTCTGAAAACAACAAAATGAAATTCAATAAAGACAAGTGCAAAGTATTACACACAGGAAGCAAAAATCAAATGCACAACTACAAAATGGGGAATAACTAGCTAGGAAAGGATAGAGGGGGGAGGTTATAGTAGAATCACAAGTTCAATGTGAGTCAACAGCGTGATGCAGCTGCAAAAAAGGCTAATATTCTAGGTTGTACCAATAGGAGGGTCGCATCTAAATCATGAGAGTTAATTGTCCCATTCTACTCAGCACTGGTGAGGCCTCAGCTGGAGTACTGTGTCCAGTTCTGGGCACCACACTTTCAGAAAGAAGTGGACGAACTGGAGAGTCTCCAGAGGAGAGCAACAAAAGATGATAAAAGGTTTAGAAAACTTGACTATGAGGAAAGGGTTAAAAAAACTAGACATGTTTAGCTTTGGGAAAAGAAGACTAGGGGCAGAGGCTGACCATCTTCAAATATGTTAAGGTCTGCTATAAAGAGAATGGTAAGAGGATGATGATCAATTGGTCTCCTTGTTAACCCAAAGGTAGGACAAGAAATAATGGGCTTAATCTTCAGCAAGGGAGGTTTATGTTAGAAATGAGAAAAAACTTTCTAACGGCAAGGGTAGATATGCTTTGGGATAGGCTTTCAAGAGAGGTTGTGGAATCCCAGTCATTGGAGGTTTTTAAGAACAAGTTGGACAAACATCTGACAGTGATGGTCTAGGTATACTTGGTCCTGCATCAGTGCAGGAGGCTATATGCCTCCTGCACTGATGCAGGACCAAGTATACCTAGACCAAGGTGCCTTCCAGCCCTACATTTCTACTACTCCATAAAAAATGCATATGTAATTACTAAAAATATTTATCAATGTCCTCACAAATGCATGATCATAAAAATCCAATATAGATACTGTTTTCTTACTTTTCACATATTTCTTAGGCACTGGCTTTGAACAACAACAAAATATTTAAGATCCACCCAAAAGCCTTTCAATCAACAAAGAAGTTGCGACGGCTGTACTTGTCCCATAACCAGTTAACTGAGATCCCAGCAAACCTGCCAAAATCTTTAGCAGAGCTACGAATTCATGATAATAAGGTTAAGAAAGTACAAAAGGAAGCATTTCAAGGAATGAAGGCTTTACATGTTTTGGGTAAGTCCGTCTTATTGGAACAGTATTAAAATGACTGCATGTCACCAGTCGACAAAAATATTTCAGGATTGCATTAAGCAATATGGCAAATGTGCTAATAAATACAGTACAGACATCATAGCTAATCTACATACACAACTCCAAGAGCATGAGAGTTCTATACAGAGTGACTGCATAATCGGGTCGTAAATCACTATGGAAATATTATAGAAGTTTTATTAGCTTTATTAATAAAATGTTATTTTGCCAATTTTACTAACACAAGTTGGTGAAAATGCTAAATTGCTACATGTTCTTGAAAAACAGCTAAATTCAGAATGAAATTCATCTACATCCAAATATTAATGATCTTGTGAGGCAGTTGGCCAAAACCTTGGGTTCAGCTACAACCTCAAATGAGTTGGCTCCGTCACAGCTCAGCTTCTTTACTTATTCTTTCTATGAAGGTTGATCACTGAATTTGAGAGGTCACATTTCATGGACAACTGATTATGATGCCATGGATTTCACCACAGGAGAAAACACAAAAGCTAACTCAGGACAGGGGAAAAAAAGGCTCAGATTCAAAAATGCAAAATCTGAAGTAGCAGCAAAGAATATATATTTACTGGCAAACTTTGTTTCCTACATGTAGTTTCTGTTCATATGTTCCTTATATAGAAGTTCCTCTTTAAAGCAAGATATCTATATTAGGGAAAATTTGACACACCATCATCAATTAAAGCATCTTTTATTTTCTTTACATAAATGAAATTCAAATCTACCTAACTGTATAGGTAGTGGGTCAGGTTTTGGTAACTCCGCAGGTCAAAACATGCAATCCTTACTCAGGCAAAACTGTTAGAGACATGTACCTCTCCAAAGAGGCCAACGGGTAGCACCCAGCTGCTCCTGCATAGCCAACGGGAGCCACTTCAAAATTCCAATTATAATCCATGATCATAGTGAGGTTGATGGAGCTCCAGACTGTTTTGCAATGCAGAATTCGGTGGGAGGGAGAGGGCAGGGTTGATTTGCCATTTAAAAAGAAGTATGCACAAACTGCATAATCCCAGGACAATCTCCTCTGAATTATAGCATGGAAATTTTAAAACTCAGTCATGTAAACCATGGTTTTGTTTTGTTTTTTTTCAAATCAAATTACCAAAACAGTCATAATGATTACAAGTGAGGTGAAAGCAGAGTTGCTTTTAGTAAATCCTGTATAATTAGACATACTGGAATTAATATGCAATGTGTATTAGTTTACTTATAAAACACTTGCTTTGGCAGAAATGAGTGCAAATCCTTTGGACAATGATGGAATAGAACCAGGTTCTTTTGAAGGAGTGACAGTCTATCACATTAGAATTGCAGAAGCTAAACTGACCTCAGTTCCCAAAGGTATGGGTTCTTTTTTCTAGTAAGGATATGCCCGAATAATCTATAAATCTTTCAGATATGTGCTACGTACAATAAGAATCTTCCCCCTACATCAATGTTCTCCTGAATAGCCTGATTTTATATCTATTATTTTTCTTTGAATTTCTGTAGTATAACATTACAATATTCAAAATAATATTTTATATTCCATCCAATGGGTTCTAAATTTGTTCCTCTCTCTCTACTCCATCACAAGCAGCTGCCCATCCTTCCCTTCTGCCTTTTTCATCCTTGGAATGCTGTTACTGAGCACTGGTAGACACTCTCTTATTCTCAGTGGTTGAGGAGATTCACTTCTCCCACTGTCCCACTCTGTCCAGATGGTGCATGACATCTTCATTCAGGTCACGAAGCAGCAGAAACAGTAACAAACCAACCAACAGCAAGGAGGGGCAATTCAGCATAGCCCAGAGAATGAACTGGGCCAGGCCTCCCAACAAATTGCAACTCCCTCTTTTAACTTTCCTCTGGCAGCTTCTCCCAAATGCTTAAGAACCATGCAGGTCTAAGAATACCTGGGAATTAGCCAGTGTCGTAACTGAAAACTGCCACAGATACTTAGTCAGTCAATCTGAAATAACAGTTATTTTCTTTTTTATTCCTCTTCCAAGTAACCTACATAATGATCAACTTTCCAAGTAATACTTCCTTTCCATTCAAATTTTAATTTTTTTTTCTGTTAACAGCGATGCTTCTCAAGAAGTTGAAGCATTAAGAATCCAAGCTTTTGATTCGACATAGAGGACAATTACTGGATACGATTCCTCCTTGATCATGCCTCTTTGTGAGCACTTAACTTTTCAGATGGGCAAAACACAAACTCCTCCAAAACCACTCTTCATGTCCTTGCTATATTGAGTTACGCCTGGGCTTATGATTATGAGTGAAATGTGATCTTGCACCATTGTGCCTAATAAAACATTTAATCCATGCTAGGCATGATTCTCCACTGGTCTGGGAATCCGTAGGTTATTCCCAAACCTGAACAGCAGCACAATCCAGTACCATCTATAGGCCTGATTCTTTCACCCTTATTTACAAGTAGATACATGGATTTCAGTGAGATTATTCATGGAGTAAATAAAGTATTACTCAACATCAGTGAAGGTGGAAGAGTTTGACCATATAAACAAAAATCCAACAACAATAATTAAAAAGACAGCAGAAATCTAAAGGTATTGGACACTATAATTAAAATACTTATAAAAATATCTAATCAATTTACCAGAACATTTAACTAATCTAGGGTAAGAATAATATATTAATTTATTTTAAAAACAGACCATGAATAATTAGTCAATGTCCATTTATTGTTGATTATAAAATTTCAAGGAGAAAAAACAAATATTCAGGTTGATAATTCTTTTGAAAAACAAACCCTATCGATTTAAACCACAAATGAAGAAGTCTAGAAAAATCAAAAGCATAACATACATTTATATCTGCTGAATATTTTTTGATCCGGACATCAAACCAGTCCTATCCAGCACCTTTCCAACCCTCCCCAAAATAAAAGGGAGGAAGTAGTTGAGAATTTAATAAATATAAATATTTTAACCAATTAAATTACATTGATTTTTCTTCCCTTTAGGGCTACCATCCTCTTTACTAGAGCTTCATCTAGATGACAACAAAATTACTGCAGTTGAACTTGAGGATTTTATTCGGTACAAAGATCTTCAAAGGTAAAATGCAATATGTAGAATGATTCCTCCAAGAAGCACTACTTGGTGGAACGTTAAAATTTCCAGGATTTTCTCCATCACTTTTGGCAACCATTTTTGGGATCGGGTACTGTATGGTGAAATAGCTTAAAACATTAATTTTGTAATTACACTAGAACAGTGATGTCCAACTTGTGGCCCAAAGGGCTCTTTAATGTGACTGTTGAGGGAAAACACGATAGAAGAAAATTTGAAATTTGCTTTTGGAGTGATGTTTGGTACACCAGTCTTTGTTTTGACAGAGTGCCTAGGAGCATGCCAAGAGATACCAGGTTCAGGCAAGTACTCTAAGTGCTTCAGGTGCTCAGGCTCTAGAGGCTCTAAATACCTGGCTGGTTCAATCTACTCCACCAACTAACTTCACACGGCCTCCTCCCAGATCTGCACATACCCTGCCTCCATGATCACTTTTCCCAACTGTCTCCTAACTGACACAATTATCCTCCTCTGCTGGAGATCTATTGCCCCCCGAGCAGTGTGGGGAAAAAGCAGCAGCAGACTCATCATATTCCTTTTTACTGTCACATTTCTGCTCAGCAGATTCATCATAATATGTTTCCTGGTACTCTTTTCCCCACGCAGAAAGGGGAGGGCTAGTGAAGAATAACGCAGTTCTGAGCTTCTGCTTCTTTAAGAGGTGGGGAGAAAGGTACTGAGAAAGTGGAGAGCTGGCTGGAGTCATGCAGTTCTTCACAAGGGGGGGGAAAGAGGAAAAAGCAGTAACTAGTGCAGGAGGAACTAGGGCACCCAGCAGAGAGTGCATGGGAAAAGGGCAGGAGAGTATAAGTAGGAAAGTCCCTCTCCAAGGCCCAGCTGGTTCTCTGAAAAAGTGGCTGAGTAACTTTGAATCTAGAATTTGCTCTTAGAAACCTAAACTGGGAGCTGGTTGCAAGGCTTCTAATTCAGTGAAAGCAACTAGAACAGAGAGGAGTGAAGAGAGCTTTACATAATCTTCCCTTCCTCAATTTTGGCCCCTTAACATTTTGAAATAATATTTTTAGCCCTGCAGCTAGTCACTGTCTTAGACTAAGTTAAAGTGTGAGTGACAATTTATGTGAAGAGGAAATCTGAAAGTAGAAAATAAAAGTGAGGTATATGAAGAGTTACACGAAGCTGAAAATGATTAAATTTCGTTATATAAAAATTTTAATTTTTCCTGCTACTGTGTCTATATTATAACAATACAAAAATATTATTTTTCATTGTGCATAAATGTATTGATTGGGTATACTATCTGTTTAAAGAGTATGATTTATTTATACAAATACTGCTGATTTTTGTTTTGTTTTAATGTTTGCTCCTGATAGAATAACTATTGCATACCAACTGAATAACTAATGTACAATTGACCAAATAACTAATGTACAATAGCCCTTTAAGTGAAGCTAAATTGGGCAAATGTTCTGTTCCAGATTAGTTCCATAAAGCAATGCTGATTTATTTTATATCAAAATTAACATTTTTTCCTTTTCTGATTTTTAGTTTTCTCCTGTATACAAAACTTGATTGAAAAGGACGCTCAGCAACGCTGCTATAAATCACCATGTATCAGCAGTTAAGTTTTCTTGTTTTATTTCTAGGCTGGGACTGGGAAACAATAAAATCAAAGATGTGGAAAATGGAAGTTTTTCCAGTATACCAAATGTACGAGAAATACATCTAGAAAACAACAAACTGAAAAAGGTTCCTTCTGGACTACCTGATCTGAAATATCTGCAGGTAATATACTACTACAGATGGTTTTATTTTTATTTTGTTATGCTGCTTAGGGAACATAATTACTCTAACAATTATGTATCTTGGATACTGTTCTTACAACAGATACTCCTGGGGGAATTCTGCGCATCTGCCGACATGCAAAATTCATTTGTCTCGCATAATTTTGTATTTTCCCGCATAAAAAACATTTTGCAGAGGAAATGCTGCAGTTCCGACTTTTGCCCACCAGAGGCCGCTGTGGCGCTAGAACAGCTAGCATGAAAACAGCTGGCTGTTCTGGCGCCTCAGTGGCCTCTGGTGGGAAAAAGGCGGAACTGCAGCATTTCTCAGGCAAAATGTTTTTTATGCTGGAATACACAAAATTCTATGCCCAATGTTGCAGAATTCCCCCAGCACCCTGCCTGTGGAGCCAGGTTAGGACAGAGTGGGGCACACAGGGCTGCTGCAGGGGGTCATACACTGGGGTTCAGAATGGCTAGTGGGGGGACAGACTGGAGCATGGCCTCAGGAGCTAATGGGGTGACAGTGTTGAGCATGGGGATGGGGGCTGCAGAGACCCATGGAAATGAGGGGTAAGGGGACAGGGGCAGATGTACCTGACTGAATGGGAGAGGCTTGGGGACAGTCAGGGTCCGCATCGGGTAGGCTTCTCAACACCCTGACAATCCCACGCCCACATCCAAAGAAAAACCTCCCACCCACACCTAACACCCTTCAGGTTCAGTCCTAGGCTCCTTCTCTCTCACTCAGCTCTTCCACTACCCCTGACTGCCCCAAGCCTTTGCACTGCTTCTCACAGGTGCAGGAAATACAGTTCTGTATTGTAATTTAAACGAATTATACAAAGTTCTGTATAATATGCCTCGTAAGGAATCTATTTGTCAAAACAAAACAAAAAATCTTTCTTTTTTTTTCCTTTTGGTCCATACTGTTACAGACATACTTGCTGACAGATATTTTGAAATAAATTACCAAAATAATTGTAACTGGCATGATTATATTGTGTTATTTTGACAAATAAAATATGCAGAATTTTCCAAAATTTTTTTTGGTTCCAATTTTTAATTTTTTGGCCCAGAATTCTTCCATGAGTAAACCAAAAAATGGGAAATAATGTATGTGTTTGAAGGGATAACCAAGTACAAGTAACAGAATCACTCAATACAAGCAATTCTCTGCAAAGAAAAAACAGCCAAAAGGTATTTTGTGTGGTAAAGTAATATCTAGTAAGCCAATTGACCAATGGTCCCCCAAAACAGGGCAAATAGGTAATAAGTCAATTTGTAACAGAGGTTTGTACACACACACAGGCTGGGACTGAAATATTTTCATTCCCATGTTGAAAAATATTGATCTCCAAACCTACAAATTTATAAGATTATCTATTAAAATCAAGTTGAAACTGAAGTGTAGCGGGAGAAATCAAGGTGAAATGAATGATGCAGGTTTAAGGTTTGGTATTTAGGAACACACCAAGGTTAGAACAGTAATCAGAATCCAAAATGCTTTCATATGCAATACAATATTGCATAAATTGGAAGAGAAAAGCAGCATGGTAATCAGAATAATGTAACTTTAAGGTCTAATATTTCACAATCTGCCATGTCTATTACTTTATTCTACTGCCAAGCCAGTAACCTAAGTTTACCAACAGTACAGAGTATTTGTTTGTAGCCCTGATAGCTAGCATGACATATTAAGGCTGTAAAATTATCACTAGCATTACTTTAAAAAAAAAAAAAAAAGTATAGTAAGTCAGATACCTCAGACTGCTGATTTTTTTATTTCCCTTGTTAAGGCTGTGTGTTAAACTTAGGCCATGTTTACCAGAAACTTGAACAAAAATAAAATCAGGAATGAGCCAAATCTGCTCATCAGGCAGAGCTGTTAGAGCAATATGTCATATGGTGTAAATGTACTGCTGTTAGCAGAGAACCCAGATATACACAGTACCGGGGAGTGCCAGACCCAGTCTAATTAGGGTGGATAAACCTGTTCAGTATAAAGGATGACTCTTCTAAGTGCTCTAAGAACGGCATTCTTATTGGATCACTTGAAATTTGGTGTGCTCATGGGGGTCTGGGGTAGGGTTAGTGATCCAAATTTGGGGCCATTTGACCAAGGGGGTCATGAGATAAAGCCCTCCCCCACAAAAAAACCCAGCATTTCTTCAGCCTGGCAAATTTCACCAACTTTTTTGAGCACACTGGTGGTCAAACCATGGGTCTGATCATTTTCCAAAGTGTCTCAATCACTGAATATTTATCCCAGCAAGTGGCTCCCACTACTCCTCTGGGGAAGCAGTATTAAAAACATTAGTCAACAAAGAGCTAAACTATTGATAGGCTCAAGCCTAACTCTCGTGATTCATGAGCCTAACTCAGACTGATTATATTGTGCATGTGCAGACAGAATATGTAAGAAAATTTCTGGCCAGCCACTTTTCACAGAAGTATGGTGGCTCAGGAGAACATGTTGTGGCCGTTGTACCTGGGCTACACCCAGGCGTGCCCTTCTGGGGCAGATCTGAATCTCCTTCCTTCTATTCTGTGCATGTACTAGGATTTGGGGGGGGGCTAACCCTCAGGGAGTGTATGATCCCCTCTTCTTATCCCCCACAGAGCTGGAATCTGGGTGCCCTAGCTTGAAGATGGGGCCAAACTGGGTGGACCATGGGCATGGCTGGGATAATCCTGGCCAAAGCAGGGACAGAGAGTCTGGCTGAGGACCTTGTAGTGGGGGCTTAGGGCCTGGCAAAGTGCACAGTTCAGGCTATATAACCAAGTTAGCATGCAACCCTCCAGTAAGCTGCTGCCTGTGATATGTGTACATGCAGAACTCATAAGAGAATGTCAGTATCATATTTACTGTGAGAGTTATAATTATTGGCCCGCTATACCTTTAAGGTTGTGCCCTGACCCTTTAAAGATTTGGAGCTCTGCTGTAAAGAAAAAAAGAAACAAATTGGGATCAGAAATTGATTGCAGGAAGGTTGTTGGAGTGCTCCGGTGAGACTGAGCTTCTGTGGGACTTGTGAAAGCTGAGTTTGTCTGTTTTTTAGGATAGTAACTTTAACAAACCTCAGTTTTAAAATCATCCTTGGTTTGTGAATGTAACATGCAGCAGCAGAGCAACTTTTTGTGTGTTCATGTCTTCTAAAGTGCCCGTGACTTATTAGGATGGGAAGGGGAGGGTGATCTGGGTAAATTGGGTGGAGGGACCACGTTGCAGGGAATGATGATGGAGTGGAGTGGAGAAAGAAAAACACCAGTCTTTTCTCACATGCTTAAAGTTACAATAACTACCATGTAATAAAAATATCAAGGTTTTGGCTGTGATTTTTCTCACAGACCATCTCAGCAACTACACACTGCAAATCTTTCAAACCATGACCAATATCCCCATTCTGTTATTACCAAGTATACAGAAGGGAGGAGGAATACTTAGGAATCACATAGCAACCATGCTGCCTAGTGGAGAGACCACTTGATTAAGATTATTCCTGGGTCTGCCACAGGCCTGTTAGGTGATCTGGGCAAGTCAATAACCTCTCTCGGTCTCCATTTCCCCACCTGTAAAATGAGGATAATTATGTATAGTGTGTTATTTAAGAGTTAGGTGGTATTATTAATATTATTATTTCCTAGCCACAATTCCACATCAGCTGCAAATGTATATGATGCTACAACTACCTAAATGACCACTAACTACTAAAATAAACATTTCTCTGTTGAAAAAAACTAGGAAATTCACTGACAAGAAACTTAATGCACAGTTAAGATTCCCTTGTGATATCTCATGCCCTTCCAAAAAGTTGAGTTTATTGACACCCAACCCTCTGAAAACCAGGAAATGAAGAGTTAAGGTATTTCAGACTTAAACTTCTGAAAACCAGGAAATACAGAGGTCAAGTACATGCCAACACAACTTTAACCCTGCCCTCTTTGAGCAATGATCCAATATGCCCATAACACATGTAATAACATTCTGCCTTTTCAGATACTGTACATAATTCAGAGAGTAGAGCACATGACAAAGGTAGCACAGAGAATAATGCCTTCATTTTACTAAGGCAAAACTTGTATTTAAGTGAGTTGTACTTAAAGGCTACCTACATTTGTTTCTCACACACTTGCTAAACCTACTCCCCAGAAAAATACCCAAGCATGATATATTCTGCAACCCCCTGAACTCTTTGTACAATCCTTTTGCTCTCATCCACAGGATTCCATCTAACACTATACTTTCACTTACCCATCATTAAACCCACAGCCCACTCTCGTATCATACATCACTGCTGACAACCCCCAGGGCATGAAGACTCCTGTGTACCACTATTAACACAACCTATATAACTCTATTTTGGATTAAGGAATACTGGATCCCTCAAGATATATATCCAACTCTTTTCTTTCATTTCACAAATGGGGGGCGCTCAGAACCATGGCCCTCTCAGATCTCCTCATACACCATAATGGCAGTTCGACCAAGCTGCTCCAACTAAATCCTCCAGTATTCAAACAGCAACACCTCACAGCTGGATTGCATGCAGATAATTTCTAATGGCTATTGCCAATCCTATAGGGGCAGAGTTAAGGTTTTGTTTCTGTGCATCTCAACTCTGTATTTCCTAGTTGTAAGAAATTTAAGGTTGAAATACCTTTCCATAGACTCTTAGATTCCAGGGTCAGAAAGGACTATTGTGATCATCTAGTCTGATCTCCTGTATAACACAGACCATTGAACTTCCCCAATATAAGTCCTAAAACATATCTTTTAGAATAATAGCCAACTTTGATTTTAAAATTGTCAGTGATCCACTACGACCCTTGGTAAGTTGTTCAAATAGTTAATTAGTCTTATTGTTAAAAATTTACACCTTATTTCCAGTCTTAATTTGTTTAGCTTCGGCTTCCAGCCATTGAATCATGTTACACTTTTCTCAGCTAGATTGACAATCCCATTATTAAATATCTGTTCCCCATGTAGGTTCGTATAGACTGTAATCAAGTCATCCCTTAACCTTCTGTCATCACCTCTTGGGGTGATCTCTTGAGGGGTGTCAGCTTCTCCTGACTGACCCTCCTTAGTTTGCTCTCAGTCAAGTCAGTTCCTGGACCCTCACCTCCCATAAAGCCTGTTAGTCCTTCACTTTTTGGCTTTTCAGTCTCCTGGCAGATTTCTTGGAGGAAAGTCTGGTGCAGGGCTGTTGCTACTTTGCTGTCCAGGCCTTTCTGTCTCCTTTTCCTTCCCTGTACTCTCCCATTTATAGCAGGCCTTGTTTCCTCCATTGGTTGCAGCTGTCAGTGCCTGCCTCCATGATATGCCACTCTGGCAGCTGTATGGAGTTGTGATCAACCTGCTTGCTTGTAAACAGGACAGACTTTACTGCTCCCCCTCCCACCCCCCAATTATGCTCAGGATGGGGTTTGTAGACCCCCTTTACACCTTCTCTTCTTTTTGTTAAGCTAAGTATTAGGACTGTTGATTAATCGCAGTTAACTCATGCGATTAAATCAAAAAAATTTATCACGATTAATCACAGTTTTAATTGCACTGTTAAACAATAGAATACCACTTGAAATTTATTAAATATTTTGGATGTTTTTCTACATTTTCATATATATTGTATTCTGTGTTGTAATTGAAATCAAACTGTATATTATTTTATTACAAATATTTGCACTGTAAAAATGATAAACAAAAGAAATAGTATTTTTCAATTCACCTCATACAAGAACTGTAGTGCAATCTCTTTGTTGTGAAAGTACAATTTACAAATGTAGATTTTTTTTACGTAACTGTACTCAAAAACAAAATAATGTAAAACTTCAGAGCCTACAATTCCACAGTCCTCAGTTCTTTTTCAGCCAATCGCTAAGACAAACAAGTTTGTTTACATTTACAGGAGATAATGCTGCCCTCTTCTTATTTACAATGTCACCAGAAAGTGAGAACAGGCATTTGCATGGCACTTTTGTAGCTGGCATTGCAAGGTATTTACTTGCCAGATATGCTAAACATTTGTATGCCCCTTCATGCTTTGGCCACCTTCCAGAGGACATGCTTCCATGCTGATGAAGCTCGTTAAAAAAAAAAGTATTAATTAAATTGTGACTGAAGTCCTTGGGGGAGAATTGTATTTCTCCTGCTCTGCCATCTATTTCATGTTATAGCAGTCTCCGATGATGACCCAGCATATTGTTCATTTTAAGAACACTTTCACTACAAATTTCACAAAACGCAAAGAAGGTATCAATGTGAGATTTCTAAAGATAGCTACAGCACTTGACACAAATTTTAAGAATCTGAAGTGCCTTCCAAAATCTGAGAGGGACGAGGTATGGAGCATGCTTTCAGAAGTCTTAAAAGAGCAACACTCCATTTTGGAAACTACAGAACCTGAACCACCAGAAAAGAAAATCAACTGTCTGCTGGGGGCATCTGACTCATGATGATGAAAATGAACATCTGTCGTTCTACTCTGCTTTGGATCATTATCAAGCAGAACCATCATCAGCATGGACGCATGTCCCCTGGAATGGTGGTTGAAGCATGAAGGGACATACGAATTTTTAGTGCATTTGGCATGTAAATATCTTGAGACACCGGCTACAACAGTGCCATGAGAACATCTGTTCTCACTTTAAGGTGACATTGTAAACAAGAAGCAGGCAGCATTATCTCCTGCAAATGTAACCAACCTTGTTTGTCTGAGTGATGGACTGAACAATAAGTAGGACTGAGTGGACTTGCAGGCTCTAAAATTTTATATTGTTCTATTAATGAATGCAGTTTTCTTTGTACATAATTCTATATTTGTGAGTTCAACTTTCATGATAAAGAGATTGCCTTACAGTACTTGTATTTGGTGAATTGAAAAATGCTATTTGTTTTGTTTTTTTACAATGCAAATACTTGTAATCAAAAATAAATATGAAGTGAGCACTGTACACTTTGTATTCTGTGTTGTAATTGAAATCAATATATTTGAAAATGTAGAAAACATCCACAAATATTTAAATAAATGGTATTCTGTTATTGTTTAACAGTGCGATTAATCACAAAACTAATTTTTAAAATTGAGTGATTAATCATGACTAATTTTTTTAATCGCTTGACAACCCTACTAAGTATATTGAGCTCCTTGAGTTTATCACTTTAAAACGTGTTTTCTAATCCTTTAATCATGCTCCTGGGCTCTTCTCTGAACCCTCCTCAATTTATCAACATCCTTGAATTGACAAAAAGAAAAGGAGTACTTGTGGCACCTTAGAGACTAACAAATTTATTTGAGCATAAGCTTTCGTGAGCTACAACTCATTTCATCGGATTTCTTTTTGCGAATACAGACTAATACGGCTGCTACTCTGGATCCTTGAATTGAGGACACCACAACTGGACACAGTAATCCAGCTTATATTCAGAGAGCTTATATTCAGCTGATTACCTACCATGAACCCCAAATCTTTTCCGGAGTCATTGTTTCCCAGGATAGAGTCCACCATTGTCTAAGCATGGCCTTCATTCTTTGTTCCTAGATGTCACTGTACTAAATGTTCTGGAAAGGAACAAGGTTAACTGTGTGTTAAAGTTTTTTGCAGGGTAGATTGATTTAAATCAAAGGAACTTAAATCACCAATTTTAATCATTTTTTCTTTTTCTGAGGAAAGGTTTAACCTTAATTAATTAATTAAGGTTTAATTGACAACAATTAAAATATTAAAACACATACTGTTTGCTTGCACCTAGTTTACCAGGTGATCCAGATTATTCTGTATCATTCACTTGTCCTCTTCATTATTTACCACTCTCCCAGTTCTTGTGTAATTTGCCAACTATATCACTGACGATTTTGTTTTCTTCCAGGTCATTAATTAAAATGTTAAATAGAGTAAGGCCAAGAACCAATCCCTTTGGGACCCATCTAGAAAACACATGCATTCCCAGTTTACAAATGATTACATGATGATTCCCAGTTTACAAATACATTTTTTGAGACCCATCAGTTAGCCAGATTAACTCTTCATTTCCTGGTTTTCAAAATTTTGAGTGTCACTGTACTAAATGTTCTGGAAAGGAACAAGGTTAACTGTGTGTTAAAGTTTTTTGCAGGGTAGATTGATTTAAATCAAAGGAACTTAAATCACCAATTTTAATCATTTTTTCTTTTTCTGAGGAAAGGTTTAACCTAATTGATTGACAACAATTAAAATATGCTGATTTGCAACCAATAGATCTCATCCACTCACATCTAGTTTTTATTCTTAGATTGGAAGAGGAAAATAAGCTATCCTGCATTTTCAGTTCTGAATCAGTTTCTTAACTTTGAATGAACTAGTTGCTGAAATGAACTAGTCGAATAAACTGGAATGAAGAAAATATTCTCTTTCCATATGCAAAAGAGGCTAAACAGCACTCAAAAGCTGACTGAACACTTAAAACTCTGGTTCCAGGTGCTTAGTCAGTGACTTTCCCCAATTCAGTCATTTGACTTTCTGTAAAACTTTGGTAGCAAGCATGTACGTAGGCTGTCATAAAATAAAATTTAATTTTAAAGAGTTTTTAAAGAAAAATTAATTTAAATTCAAATAAAAAATCTGCTCTTTAAATTAAATCAATTTTTATCTATCCTGATTTTTTGTCCATGAATACTGACATATATTTCCTGTTTTATTAAATCATCACTATAATACAATTATGAATACCATTTTAGAACATGTTGCTTAAGATTATGCTCTCTAATGTATATACAAGCTATGCATTTTTAAGTGTTAGTTAATAAAACGGCAGATGTTGCTGAAATTAATACAATATTAGCTCTAGTAAGATAAATTTATTTTTATCTACTGTGAATAAAAGCTTACTTTTTAAGGAAAATGTAACACATGCATATGCCCAAATATGTTACATTAAGAGAAGCTGCACATCTTCACTCTATATTAACCATTTTGCCATCCTATAAATGCTGGCATCTAAGTGGCACATTAGATGACACTATAGTTATATTGCTGAGTTGGATTTGTTGTTCCTTAATGCAGCAAAGCACTGTAGAAAATTTCATGAACCTCTCTCATGCACTATATGTTGCTCAAATAATGAAGACTATCTGAAATGTTTGAGCTTTCATGGTATTAAAATGAGAAGTTCATTTAGATTAAGGTAGGGTGTGAATTTATAGTGGAATAGCTATTCCTGATTAACTCCCTGTGTGGATATTCTTATCCTGAAATAAGAGTTCCGTATTTTGAATTAACTTAACCCTCTTTTATGCTAATTTGAAATAAGCCACTTTTATTCTGGAACAAGAGTATCCACACAGGCAATTAATAGGAAATAGTTAATCAGGAATAACTATTCCAGAATACAGAGTAGCTGTCGTGTTAGTCTGTATCCGCAAAAAGAAAAGTATCCGATGAAGTGAGCTGAAGCTCATGCTCAAATAAATTTGTTAGTCTCTAAGGAGCTACAAGTCCTCCTTTTCTTATTGCAGAATAACTCACCACGTAGACAAGCTCATACAGATCTATATAAATAATTTTTTTGGTTTGCTGGCAATTCTGAAAAGCCAAGAAAAAAATAGTTTCAAGTTGAACCAAAACCAAAACTTTTCACAATTTCTGGTGAATTGAAAAGTCAAAAAAATAATTTTAGGTCAAACAAAACTTTTATACTGACATTTCAAAATGAAATATTTTCATTTTGAACATTTTTATGGTTTTTATTAAAAAAAACAAAGGAAATTTGAAACAGAAAGATATTTCAAACTGAAAAAAACCAAACATTTTGTTTCAGAAATGTCAAAACAAATGCTCTCACCTCCATGAATATGGAGTTTCCCAATACAAGTAAAATTTCCAAAGTACTTTCACTGCCTAGGAGGTTTAGATGGAGAGGTACATGTGGATCAACTATTCAGCTGATGTACACCTTGGCACAGAGCGCAGAGCTTGGGGAGATGCGTTTAGGGAATGCTAGTATCACAGAGTTCGCTTAAGGCCTTTCAGTTCAAGTAGTGTGTTTTAAATAACTTCAGTCCTGCGGGGGCAAGGCTACCTTCAACTTACTCCTGTGAAATTCTTCAGGACCAGGCTAGCTACTCAAGCTAGTATTGTGAGAAACAAATTTAGGCCTAAGGCCAGGTCTACACTAGAAACTATGGGAGAGGTGGTGTTTTTTGTGACATTACTATACTGGCAAAAGCCCGATTGTAGATCCAGTTATACCAGCATAGAAGTGGTTTTACTGGAATTTCTTATTTCTTTTGCTGAGCTGGCATAAGCTATTCCATCAAACACACTTATTTGCCAGTATAAGCTGTGTTTATATTAAGAGGGTTTGCTGATATAGCTATACTTTTGCTAGTGTAGACCTGGCCTAAGTCTCTACACTGTTTACAGTTAATACAATACACACACGAGTGAATGCACATGTTAAAGGAAAGGGTATATTGGTATGTTACGCATATAGTCAAAGCACTGTGATAACAGGATAATAAATTAAATCTGACAATTTTGCAAAACAATGGAAAAATCCCCTTCTAGTGACCTATTACCATCTGACTTTCAACTCTTGATATTATAGGGCAGGGGTGGCCAACCTGTGGCTCCAGAGCCACATGCAGCTCTTCAGAAGTTAATATGCGGCTCCTTGTATAGGCACAGACTCCGGAGCTGGAGCTAAAGGCGCCAACTTTCCAGTGTGTCAGGGGGTGCTCGCTGCTCAACCCCTGGCTCTGCCACAGGCCCTGCTCCCACTCCACCCCTTTCCGCGCCCTCCCTTGAGCCTGCCATGTCCTCACTCCTCCTGCTCCCTCCCCCTCAGAGCCTCCTGCAAGGCATGAAACAGCTGATTGGGAGGTGCGGGGAGGGAGCGGGAAGTGCTGATGGGGGGCTGCTGACATATTAGTGTGGCTCTTTGGCAATGTACAATGGTAAATTCTGGCTCCTTGTCAGACTCAGGTTGGCCATCCCTGTTATAGGGGTGTACATCCAACTGCTCTACAGAAAATCCAAATCATAATTTTTTTGTCAGTGACTGCATCAGCATGTTTTTCCCCCACTTTACCTACTAGATGTTATCACATATTTTTCTTTTTCTTATTCCTACAGGTTGTCTTCCTTCACTCTAATAATATTGCAAAAGTGGGAGTAAATGATTTCTGTCCAACAGGAGGAAGCACGAAGAAGACATTATACAGTGGCATTAGCTTATTCAACAACCCTGTGAAATACTGGGAAGTTCAACCTGCAACGTTCCGTTGTATTTTAGGCAGAAATAGCGTGCAGCTTGGGAATTACTGACAGTGACACAGAAGTTTGCACATTCCAAAACTATCTTTAAATAGACATGTTATATTGCTGGTTTTACAATACTTGAAACCTGCTGTAAAGGGGCAATTTTACACCCTTTAACCAGTTTACAAAATATCTACACTAATTTAGAGATTGTAAATTAGAAACACAATATACCATAGCAGTCCTTTGTTTTATTTTATAATGTTAAACTTATGTTTTTGAGTAAATTATGCAATAACCTTGATTTTCAAGGAAAGGAGGACTCTTGGAAACAGAACTGGAAACTGTACTTTGATGTTTCCTATTACAGATTTTAAATTGTTTACTTAAATCTACTCAGTTTGTTTTTTTGCCCAATACAGAAGCAATGAAAAGCATTAAGTAAAAAAAAAAAATTTCTATAATGACTTTTTCAGTACTGAAAATATTTTATTTTAAAAAGTGTATATAGAATGCATAAAAAATTGCAAACAAAATATATCAGATATAGTGTGTCAGATTTTTCACTGGTAAAATTAATTGGCTAAGAGCAATTAAAAAGGTATGGTATTTCAAATCTGATGTTGGTTTAGTTCTTCTAATGTCACTAAACCAGATTATATTTAGTTTTTTTAGTGAAATCAATCTGGGTTTGATACCTGAGAATTAAGACCTTAAAACTCCTAACTTTTTAGTATTTATTCTTGCAACTCTTAACCATAAAATGTCTATCAGTGTTTTGCTACCAACATAACTGTATGCTCTCTGAATACTAAAAGGCAGCATTCAAAATTTACCATATGCTTCAAGCTTATTAGGAGCTGTTATTAAAATCTCTGTAGGGAAGCACAAAAATAGTAACATTTTATATATATAAACTGTAATCATGTTCTTTATTTTCAATATGATTCTTTTACATTTTATGACATTAATAATAATTAATGATCTAAAAGTACTCCAACATTGCTGAATATACGCAGTGTATAATGTAAATGTAATTGACATAACCGCTTATGTTGGATAACATGCAGAATATGCAATACCGACAGTACTGTATAAAATGGATATTTTATATATCTATTTAGTGTATATTTGTTACTCATATTCATCATAAATTAAATGAACTTAAAGATTACTCTGAAATGCAAGTCTTTTAATAAAAATGTTGGATTGAACCCAAGTTATTTTATTCCTGTCTTAGTGGAATATTGATAACATATACAACAACACTTACCACTTAGTTTATTATTTTTTTAAGTACTATTTTTGCAACATACTCCCAGTACACAATTATAAACATTGATAGGTATAATTTCTGAAGGTATCTCAAAGTAAACTCTTATCGTACTTTTTAGGCTTTCCTTGTATTAGTCTTTGTTCCAGTTCTGCACACACTGAAGATAATTTAATACTACATTTTCTTTTACTAAATCACCAAGTTATGTGTTTTCTTTATTTGAAGTTCTAGTGGAAAGTGATGAAGAGAGGTACTGTATGCAAACAATACTGCAAGGAAATTCAACTGCCCTCTTCCTCTTACTTTTTTCTCTGAGATGATATTCTAAAAGATTATTCACTATGTTCTCTAAAAGTCTTTAGATAAAGTCTTCTAAACATTCTCCACTCAGCACAATTTCTTAGATCAGAAAAGTTTGTGGAATATGAGTCAAAACAAGAAACTCTGGCTAGTTTTCAGCGAAAAGTAATGGGTAGGAATTTCTGGCAGTAGGTCCTGTTGGGCTTGGGATAGTAGAAGTGGCAGCTGCTGTTGAGAGTGGTGAAATTGGTGGGTGCTGTTAGGTGTAGTGCTGACAAAGGATTTGTAGGTGCTGTTTCAGCACTTAGCCTTTCCACACCACTCCCAGCTGTTGTGCACTCTGCTCCAAGTAAAAATGCTGTTTTCCATGAGTGACAAACCAGTCAAGTGCTATGAGGAGTACGGGAATAGCCAACTCATCGCCTTTAAGAGATGCTTTGAAGGAGCCAGTGTTGGTAGGGATAAGGGCAGAAATAAGGAACTGGAGCGGGGGGCAGAGTGGCAGAAGCAGGAGGAGAAATCAGGCCTTCTCCTTCCTTCCCCTTAGCTCTCTCCTATTAGGGGCCACCAGAGGTTTAGTGATTTCATCAACCCTTCCTACATGAACAAAACTAAGGCTACTCATATAAAGGACTTACAGGAATGATAACTATTTAAGATACAAGTGTGAAAGATAACAAGTAGCTAAGAGTTTAGGTGGGACTGATCTCTTATGTATATTATTCTCTTTCCAACTACCACAAGGTGATGGTGCTTAAGACTGTCATCACCATACAGCTAAGGGTAGCGTAGAATTCCTCCTTACTTGTAAGGGGTTAAGAAGCTCAAATTACCTGGCTGGCACCTGACCAAAAGGACCAATGGGGAAAGAAGATACATTCAAATCCAGGAGGTGGGGGGCTTTGTTCTGTGTTCTTTGTTTTTGTGTGTTCTCTGGGGAAGCAGAGAAGCATCAGGTCAGAAAACTTCTTCTCATAAAATCATCCTAAAATGAGTCTCAATATTGCAAAAAGAGTAAGTAAATAAGGCAAGGCACATTAGATTATCGTTTGTTTTTAGCTTGTGAATTTTCCCTGTGCTAAGAGGGAGGTTTATCCCTCTTTTTTTGTAACTTTGAAGTTTTGCCTAGAGGGGAATCCTCTAGGTTTTAAATCTGATTATGCTGTAAAGTTACCTTCCATCCTGATTTTACAGAGGTGCTTCTTTTACTTTTTTTTCTTTATAATAAAGTTCTGTTTTTTAAGAATCTGGTTTACCTATTTGGTTGGTAGATTATTCTCAAGCCTCCCCAGAAAAGAGGGTGAAGGGGCTTCGGGGGATATTTTAGGGAAACAGGAACTCCAAGTGGTCCTTTTCCTGAATCTTTGTCTAACTCACTTGGTGGTGGCAGCAGTACCCATCCAAGGACAAGGAAGGATTTGTGCCTTGGGGAAGTTTTTAACCTAAGCTGGTAGAAATAAGCTTAGGGGGGGTCTTTCATGTGGGTCCCCACATCTGTACCCTAGAGTTCAGAGTGGGGAGGGAACTCTGACAAAGACATTTGACCATTATGATCAATTTAGTCTGACCTGCAAAACCCAGGCAGCAGAATTTCACCAAATGCATCAGGCACATAACAAAAGACTTAAATTTAAAAAATAGCATGTGATTAGGTAATTAAACATTTGTATCATAATGCATACACATAAAGGGACTGTATTAAGGTTGCACAGACAACTTTAATTCTAGCATTTCCTAACATTGAAAGTTTGACTTTGCAACTTTAATAATGTTCTTTCAACATAGCTTTTGTGTGCAATTTCCTAGGCTGTTAAAAAAGCAAACTAAAAAAACCAAATTCCATCATGTGGCATCATATTGACACCCACATGGTTCATCCTCGTGGACTGCTGCCACTTGAGCTCCCTAAGTAACTGATAGTGCTATGTTGTCATCTTCTATGTGGATCAGCACTAAAGTGCGATGAGACACTTTCCATGTGGGTTACACATATAATATCTCTCAGCAGAGGAAGTGTGAAATTCAGGAATCTTGGGTTCCATTCTAGGTTATGGAGGGAGGGTGTGGTTAGTAGGCACAGACTTTTCTGCCTAATTCCCTGCTCCCCCGCAGCTTGACCTCTTCTGACCAATCCCCTCCAACTTGCCTCTGTCAGAGAGTTCTCTCTCTTCCTTACTCCTGGATCCTCATCCCAGTCTCCTTGCCCAGAAAATCCCAGTTCTCACCTCCACTGTTTTTTCTTCTTCACCCTGCTCCTTTCCAACTCCATTCCCCCTTGCTCCACTGGTTCCAAGTTCCTGTCACTTTGCCGAGGCAGCCCTCATTTCCAACCCCCAGCTCCTCATCAAATCTCAGTCTCCCTGCACCCCCAGTTCATAGGATCTCATTATCCTCCTCAGATCACAGCCCGTCTCCCCCACAAGCCAACTCCCATTTTCCATCCCCCACACCAGCTTCCAGTCCCAGGCTATTTGTTCCAATCTACTTCCCCTGTCCCTCGTCCCCTCTGGATAAGAATCAGGCAGCTATGTCCTCCATGCTGCCTGGGCCCAGCAGAAGAGGTATTTATATCACAGAAGAAAGTGTTTCCCTGCTTTCAGTTCCAGTTCCCAGCCCTTGAACGTCCCACAGCAATCCAGAACTGCAAATACAGGGCAAGCTCTGCTCAGCCCTGGGCTGGAGCATGTCCAGTGAAGACAGAATCTTCAGAGATTTTAGTTGTTAAACTCTACAAAAGTCTTTGCTGAGCATGCACTAACTCTGATTTTTAAGGCTCACAACTTGGGAAAATCAGAGTAGATTTTCACAGGGATGGCAGAGAGCACATGCCTGACTAAAAGGGTGCCCATCCATCAAATTTCAAGTCCCTGCTCAAAATATGGGAGTACTATAGCTTTTGAAATAAAAGGTCACTCTAACACTGGCAAAACAATGATTTTTTTCCCTATTGTCATTATCTGAAACAGCAGAATGTTTTAGCTGAAAATAAATAAATAAATAAATAAATGTATGAATGAATAAATAAATAAATCAGCTTGAGGCAGATACCCAGCATGGGATATTTCAACCCAAGCAGTTAAAATTTTGCAATGTTAGAAGCAACTGAAACCAGGGTCCTATAATGAGATGTGTTAGGCAGCCTTAATAATAGGTGGTGCTACCAGCCCCATATATTATAATGAATGGTACACTGAAGTGGCTTCTTTTCTCCCTGTTTCACAACACAAGAACAAGGGGACATTCAAAGAAATTCAAAGGTGGCAAATTCAAAACCCATAAAAGGAAATACTTTTTTCTCATAAGGCATAATTAATATGTGGAACTCATTACTAGAAGATGCTGGAAGGCCCAAAGTTTATCAAGGAAGTTTAATTAGAAAATTGACATTTACATGGATTACAGGAATATCCGATGAAGTGATCTGTAGCTCACGAAAGCTTATGCTCAAATAAATGTCTTAGTCTCTAAGGTGCCACAAGTACTCCTTTTCTTTTTGTTAAAAAATTGTGGAAGCAATATTAAACCTCAAACTTCAGGAAGTAAACCAATCTTCTATTTTATACTTAAGTAATTATTGGGATTAGGAGGAGACATAATGTAGAGGGCAGATTATCCCACATCTGTTTTATGCAAGTTTGTCTGCAACTTTTTCTTAAGTACCTTGACTAGATGGAACACAGGTCTGAATGAACTAGTATCAGAATTTCTGTTTCCTATTGTTAGTAGAAAGTTTCACGTATTTCTGAGTTAACATAACTCAGTTAAGTAACCTGATTTTTGTAATTAGGCATAAGTCTCTATAAGGCAAAGCCTATTGAAGACCATGAAGTCTTACTCTTTGTTGTTATTATTGTTACTCTTCTAATAAATTACTGCTATAAAATATTCAACCATTTTGACATTTTAAAATATTTGACTGATATGTGACCAGTCAATTGATCAATTATTTTCGGACAGGTCAAATGCCCAGCCCTACTTCAATGAGATGTCAAACCCCTCTCCTGGGCATGGTGATTGAAATACACCGTAATAACCTTGGATAAGTTTAAGCGCATGTTCAGCACATGATACCAAATCGTGGTCACAATACACCATGAAGGGTACAATAAAAAAAATGGAGTTCACGATTAAACCCAGACTTAACCCACTCTGTTACAAACCTACATATGATAATCTGTTTACCTCTGCACATATAAGAAGAATCTCAAACCCAAAACTCAGTAGTGCCAAACTCCTGCAAACCTCCAGTATTAATTCCTGGAAGGCCAAGGAGATAAATTATGTATCACACTTCTAATTAGCAGCTTACTATGCAGACCATGAACTACTCAAAACCAGCAATGTTTGAAACTAACCAATTCCTGACTAGTCCCATCTAAAGCAAAGCAGAAAGATACAGAAACATGGGGAGAAAACTGCACTCTCAGCCTATGTTTGGTTCACAGATGTAAGCACATGTGAAAAAGCCAAAGCATGCATGATGCAAATCCTTCTTATCTTTATTGATGGTCTTCTGTTGGACCCTGCCAGCAGGACATCTGTTTAAACACAGGAATCTCTCCTCCACCCACACTTTTATTTAAATATATTTCTGACAATCAGTTCTCCTCAGTCCCGTATTCACCAAACTCCATAAAATTTATCTTGTAGCACACATTTTCTACAAACAACTGTGTTCCTAAAAAGTCTTATAAAAGGACTATAGATCTTTTTCTTTGAATTTAACAATTCCTTACAGCACAACAGTTATCAAAATTCCACCAGAGGATGGCAGCCTTATCCCAGTATATCAAGCAAAGCAGTAGTTCTGTAGAGAGTAAGAAAAATAAGTTAATGCAGTAAAAAAAAAAAAAACCAATCAACTGTACTGTAGCAGTCAAAACAGTATACATCACTTAAAGGCTTTAAGTTCATTTGACAGTTTAGCCTAATCATTAGAGTATTGGACCAGGATTTAGGAGACCTAGATTCTATTCCCAGTTCTGCCATTAGCCTGCTGGGTGACCTTGAGAAGTCATTTGGCCTCTGTGTCTCAGTTTCCTGATCAGTAAAATGGGGATACAGATACTGATCAGCCTCCTTTGTAAAGAGCTTTGTGTTCTATTGATGTAAAATGCTATAGAAGAGCTAGGTATTATTATTATTAATCATCAAGTAACTACACATTTTTAATAAAACAATACACATTTTTAAAAAGCTATTTCAAAATACTGTAAAGTCTCGATTATAACCTACACAACCAGAGAAGGACTGTACACTCAATTTGTATAAATCACATGCGTTAAATAGAGTGACAAGGATTTATTTCAAATCTATCTTGAAAGGGAGGACAAACACAAAGTGAATCTATATGTTTTAAACCCCAAACTCCTATGACTAAAACTAATTTATGATTAAAAAAATAAAATCAAGACATTTCAAAATTAAGACCAACTTCAGCCATACCACCCCCTCTATTCCTCATAAGTACCTGACTTCAGTATTAAAGGAACAATCCATTATGGAAAAATAACAGGTTTTTAAATTATATTATTTTACATACAGTGCCTGAGAACTTTTTTTTGGCAACAGGTGCTCTATATCTAAAGAACTAAGTTAAAAAAAGCACGATTTAGCTGAATACTACATGATTTTTGAAACACGATGCTCTATGCCACATAGGGATAATGAAGCCAATTAGCCACTGATTACAACAAAAGTAAAAGTAATATTCTTGGTTCTACATGTTATCTCACAGACGGGTTTGTACAGGAAAAGCTGCAATTCTGTCCCCTTGTGAGGACAGCACACTTTCTCAGGTGTTAAGTCTCATGTCTTTTATCTATCCTGGGGCAGAATTTCACAGTTCTCCCACTCTTAGAAAAGAAGATGGGCTAGAGCAACCTGTGGTGTATCCACCATTATTAACTTTGCAGGTTCAACTGATTTGAACACCTGGTTTCTTCCCTCTGGGACTCTGTGACCAGTGGTATATAGTGACAAAACATCCATCTTAAAACAAAAGCTTTGTTTATTTTGAAGTAAGAACAGAGGTCTTACCAAAAAATGGATTTTAAAATAACTGCCTATATGAAAAAATATGTCCATCTTAACTAAAGATTTACCATCTCCTGATGGTAAACTGGGCAAGCCTAACTTCTTCACAGACCCCCAGAGAGGTCGTGTATCAGTCTGTTCCCCCCAAACATTTGCCACCCCTCTTTGAGAGGGTCCCTTTTTATCTTGCCAGAGATCTTTTGACCTTTTGTATTAGGGTCCAAGCCATTCCTGGTCAAACTAGTTCTGTAGGCTGGCTGGAGACCAGAGATAGAATACTCAAAGCTTATCTGTTTTGGCATGGTCCCCTAACCACTCTTAAGTGTTTGCTAATAGGTGGTTCTCTGGGGCCATTCTTCTCCTTCCTGCCTATATTTCAGACAGACTCCTATTGAGATTAATCAATATATTCACTCAGTAATCATCATCCCAATTGTCAGACCAACCTAAAGTATTCACAAATGTACATGGCAGAGCCCTATCCACCAGAGATGGTTTTGTTGATAATTTGAAAATACTTTTGCACATTGTAAGCCACTGCCTCCTAAAGCATGAGAGAAAGGGGATGAAAACTAGCTGGGGGGAAGTGGGGCAAGGACAACTCTCTCATTTGTTCTTCAGTCTCAGCTTTCAATTTTAAAAAACTGTCTAGTTATTCTAGTTGTGAAGAAAACCTTCAAAATATGAAGTGTAACCAACACAGAGATGTCTGCCTGAGTTTACAGAGAGCCTGAAACAACAGCATTAATTTATTTAAATGGGACCTAACTCAAGTGCCAAAGATGATACTTCAGATATCAGCAGAACTATTTAACTGCTAATCAAAACATGTAAGGACTTGACTACACTGGCAGTGGTGTGTAGAGTATGTGTAGCTACATGCTGCAGTGACAAGCAGGCTGTGTCCACATTGTGGTAGCTGGAACATTTCCCATAAGCTCCCCACGCCAGACACTTTCCCTGAAGTGGGAAAAGGCTCTCGCAGCTCCCTATGGAGGAGAAAGACTACAGCAATGGAGAGCTCCCAGAGCTTTTTCCTCACTGTCTCCCCCTTGGAAGAGCCTTTCCCTGCAGCAGAGAAAGGCTCCAGCAGCAGGACACTATACTACTACAAATAGCAGCATAAACATGGGAGGCACGGCTTGAGAGTGTCAAGAGCCATGTAGGGTACACACCCTAAGATTTCAGTGTGTCTTTACTTGCCTACACAGTGCCTCATTGTCTACACTCCTATTTATACCCATGCTAGAGGGTATACATGGTTAGTCTCTAAGATGCCACGAGTACTCCTTTTCTTTTTGCGAATACAGACTAACACGGCTGCTACTGTGAAACCATGCTAGAGGGGCATGCAGTAGATAGTATATGTACTCTACATGCAACCATTGCCTCAAAAAGTTCAAAATATTGCCTCAAAAAGTGGAGGAAGTACATATTATTAAGATATACACCAACATTTCCCAAAGCATGGCAGATGCCAAGGACTACCCAGGGGACTGGAAGACCTAAAATTAAGATGTTCAGACTTCTAACAGTTCCTAAAGATGGGTGAGATTGGTTTCATAAAGGTTGTTCAGCTTTTGGATTTTGGAAAACACTGCTGTAAACTACTACTGTTTTGTCTATATTCATTCTCCCTTAAACTAATCAGTTAAAAAGTATTTTCCACAAACATGTTTCATTAAAAAAAAAGTTCAGATCTGCCACATAGCTCCTAAGAAGAAACTTCTCCCATCCACACATACAGAAAGTGATCTGTAGCTCACGAAAGCTCATGCTCAAATAAATTGGTTAGTCTCTAAGGTGCCACAAGTACTCCTTTTCTTTTTGCGAATACAGACTAACACGGCTGTTACTCTGAAACCTGTCAGAAAGTGATAAATTACTTTTCAGATATGTGCCATTGAATTAAACAAACCAGCTTTATTTGATATTCAGTAGTTAAATACTACAAACAAATGTTATTCAGTGTGAACAATACCAGCAATTATCTAGGAATAGTCTGACCTAGGTCAGATTTGATGATTCGAGTGGATTTTTTGACCCTACTACAATCTAGGAGTCTGTGAATATTTCATATTTAATTAAAATCTAAGGTAACAGTGATATCTTCTGATGTCTACTAAATTATTAAATAGATCTTCCGCTTCAGTCTTAAAAGGCATACCTAATATTGTACTAAATAATTTTGCAACTGTTCTAAATTTAAACTATAAAAACTATGCAAGAGAGCTGGACTCCCTCCCTTCTACATTTCACCTGATTGGAGGCAATATCCAAGTAGCTTACTTAATTTTCTTAACAGAAGCTGTGGGTACTATTGGCTGATTGGCATTAGTAAAAGCTATTTTAAATGTCTAAGGGAAGGTGGGCCATAAAACTAAAACTGAACAGTGGGCGTCTCGACATCCTGTATTCACTTACAAGTTTTGAGCCATGACCATTTGTCCTTATTTTTCCTAATCTTCTTTCTTCCTTTCCAAAGTTTCTGAACATGTTTGAACTTGTCCATGATTTACATAAATGTTATCCTTATAGTTTGTCCTTTCAAAAAGAAGTAGGAAGAAACCCCCTTTTGTAACAGAAGCATGAATTCTGATCAAAAGTTTTAACTGAAGAGTTGTAGGAATTTCACATTGAAATAGTTACAGTGTCTTTATTTTAGATTTTTTCAGCCTTGCTCACTTTTTTACAGACTGAAGAATGACATTTTATTTTAAATTAAAATACAGTGTAGCATTTAGAGAGAGATACAAATATAAAGCACATCACAATTGAGAAAAGAAAACAGACATAGGTGTGTGCCAATTTTTACATACAGTTATGTAGTGCTTCCCTTGTTATAACTTTAAAAAATGTATGACAATAAAAGTAATGATTACTTGAAATGAATGAAGGCATAATCAGCACACACCATTTTTTGACATTTGTTTTCTTCGGAAAGACTTAAAAACTCTTGGTTTTTTTCCTTTCTGGGGAGACTTGAGGTTTGGGAATGAAGTTTGCTAACAGGAAACATATGGAAAAGCTCTGCAGTAAATGGAAAGTTGGCTTGAACTCCATGTGCCACGTATCACATCCCAGTGTCTCAAATAATCTGGTAAAAAGTTAATAACATTCACCTTACATGCTCAATGAATCACTTTGCTGATTATAGCATGTGAAATTTAAGTATAAAAACAAGCAGAAAAGCTGATAAATTCTTTACAAAAAATTCCCAAAGTAGCAAACGTTTTTTAAAAAGAAATATTATCCAGTGCTTCAACTCTCTTTAACAAGCTGGCTGACACAAGTCTTGAAAAACATCCCATAAAAGATTAGCTCAACAACATATGCTGCCAACAGACAAACTTGTTGTAGTTTGTTTATAAAATATGAACAGTTCTGTGCAAAAAGTAATATTAAAATTATTAACTATTATGCTGCCAGGAGAGACGGGAAGATGTAATGCTTTTATCCTGTAGAAAAGAAATATTCACCAGACTAACTAAAGCTACTACTCTTCTCACTCTCCTTTTGATAGCATATTATTTACAGTGTGTTCACCTACCATTATAAAAATCCAAGGAAGTAATAACCTTACAGCTGTAACACCCCAGTTCAGCAAAACTTTTTAAAGCACATGCTTAAATCTTATTCAAATCAATGAGATTTAAACACATGCTTAGAGTTAAGCATGTGCTTAAGTGCTCTGCTGAACAGGGTTGGACTTGAGCATGTGCTTATTTGCTTTGTTGAACTGGGGCCTAATTTAATTAAGTTTTATAATACATCATCAGTCCTGTTGTCCTAAACTGGCAAACAGGTGGTCCAGGGTTATGACAGCACCACACCTTAAGTTGGGGGTGGGGTGTGGGGTCATTGTCTGGCTTCCTGAGGGAAGGGGTAAACCGCTTTAAAGGGAGCTGGAGACACACAGACTCTTCTGCAGAAGCAGAGCAGATTAGTGTGGTGATGCTGACGCATCCCCCAGGGTCCAGAGGAGAAAGGAGTGGATAAGGGGGTTTCTCCCACTGGTCTTGCTCTTTTCCCCCGGTCTTGCGGCAACTGCAGCGGCCTAGCTGGCTATGGGGGCTAGGACTCTTCAAGCAATTGGGTGTTGGCATTTGGAAGCATACAGAATGTATGTGAGACCCCAGACGGGGAGTCATTGCTAATTTTACATTATATTTTCATTGCAGATGTGGGAGGACGAGCCACAGACAGTGGCGTGGATATGTGGGCACAGCATTGTTTACTGGTCACATAGGCGGCATCCAGGTTGTCTGAGGGTTCACAGCTGAGGCTCAGTGAGGAAGCAATCCTGAGCTGGCACAGAAGTAGGGGCATGATATGGGACCAGCTGATGCCATTTGTGTACACTCTGGGGGCCTGACAGTGGGCACCAGATGTACTTTGGGGGAAATTATTTGGAAACGTGAAAAGGGGTAGCCTCAGTGCTTATTGCTAAGAGGGACTTGAGGCAGATCCTGGAATTTTTTCCAAGAGTAAAAATGATATGATTGGACACGCTGCAATGCAGAGTATGGCAGGGAGCAATGAAGCACCGCCTGCCCCCCAGTTAACAAGGCTAGGAGGTACATGAGCAGGGAGGTGATCAAATTCATAGAGGTCACAGGGGAGTCGGGTAACTTCACATCCTGATTCAGCATATGGGGCACCATTAGTATACAGGGACGATGGGATTCACCTGTCAGACTTGGGCACAGACACGTTTTTGGCTGATATTAAAGGGAGCATTAGGAGATGTCTGAGAACCCAGTTGGGTATATAGGGGCAGGGCACGAAGAAGCAGCTAAACCAATTGCTGGAGCCTCTTTGTGGTGGATGTCCAGTGCAGGTACTCCACAGGGAGGGTATACAGTGATCAGATACATGGTTTGGTGAAGGATTTAAAGGAGGTGTTTATTAAAGGAGTGGAACAGGGCATGTTGGAGGCGCCTATGGCTGGTACAGCAAGGAGCCTACTCATCACTCCCTTATAACCCACCTAAACCCTCATTCAAGGGGGGTGGGGATGGTAAAGTCACAGCATTGACTTCATGACATGGAAAGTCACAGGTCGGCTGGAGACAAAAATGGAAAAGCGGGGGTGCTGACAGAAGCCCTCAGGTAGACAGTGAAATAATCATGGAGATATTTGCCACATATCTATTCATGGGACACCATCATAGGGCCTAATCATATCAGCCACACTATCAGAGGCTCGTTCCCCTGCACATCTACCAATGTGATATATGCCATCATGTGCCAGCAGTGCCCCTCTGCCATATACATTGGTCAAACTGGACAGTCTCTATGTAAAAGAATAAATGGACACAAATCAGACGTCAAGAATTAGAACATTCAAAAACCAGTTGGAGAACACTTCAATCTCTTTGGTCACTCAATTACAGATCTAAAAGTTGCAATTCTTCAACAAAAAAACTTCAAAAACAGACTCCAGCGAGAGACTGCTGAATTGGAATTAATTTGCAAACTGGATACAATTAACTTAGGCTTGAATAGAGACTGGGAGTAGATAAGTTATTACACAAAGTAAAACTATTTCCCCTTGTTTATTCCACCCCCCCACCCCCACCCCCGCTGTTCCTCAGACGTTCTCGTCAACTGCTGGAAATGGCCCACCTTGATTATCACTACAAAAGGTTTCCCCCCACCCCCGCTCTCGTGCTGGTAATAGCTCACCTTACCTGATCACTCTCCTTACAGTGTGTATGGTAACACCCATTGTTTCATGTTCTCTATGTATATAAATCTCCCCACTGTATTTTCCACTGAATGCATCTGATGAAGTGAGCTGTAGCTCACCAAAGCTTATGCTCAGATAAATTTGTTAGTCTCTAAGGTGCCACAAGTACTCCTTTTCTCTTTGCTATATAGTCTCTCTCATTCCTTTCTTATGCCATCCTATGAAATATCAGTGACCCAATTTTGATTCATTCCAATTTATGGAGGTAAGCAAAGGAGAGGAAATATCCAACCATCCCATTACCTCTCCCCTTCTTCTCTTTCTGGATCACTGCCAGTTTTGTTGAAGCTTTATTCCTCTATACTTCAGAAAACACAATGAGAAGACAGAATAATGTCTCCCTTTTTGTGAGACGAGGTGGGTAAGATAATATCTTTTATTGGACCAGCTTCTACTGACAAGCTTTGGGGTACACAGAGCTCTTCCTCAGGTCTGAGAAAGGTACTCAGACACAGCTAAAAGCAAGATTGAACAGATAGTTTAGCATAAGTAGTTAGCGCATATTCAAGGAACCATCCAAGGTGAAGGTGAATGATCCCTTAGATTATGTGCTAACTACATATGCCAAACTATCTGTTCAATCATGTTTTTAGCTGTGACATTAAGGGCATGGCTACACTTTCAGATGTTGAGCACTGTGAGTTAAACCAGCCCTCGGAGACCACAGCAGGGAAAGCGCTGCAGTATGTTCACATTGTCAGTTGCAAGCGCACTGGCGTGGCCACATTTGCGGCACTTGCAGCAGCATTGGGAGCGGTGCATTATGGGCAGTATAACACAGAGCACCTCTTCCCATTCTGAGCTGTGGCTTGTGGGAAAGGGGCACGGGGGGGGCATTCTGGGTGCTGACCCAATGCCCCGTGATGCATCACTTCGCATCCCAGCAATCCCTGTGCTTCCATCCACAATTGGTGCCATCTTTCAACATTTCTTGTACTGCGCGCTCTGTCTTCCCTTTCGGTCTGCGGGAATGGATCCCAAACTGCTGAGGAATATGCTGATGGGTCTCGCCAGCACGTCACGAATTTCAGTCAAGTTGCTCCTTAAGCTACAAACTGACAGTGAGGAGTCATAGAATCATAGAATATCAGGGTTGGAAGGGACCTCAGGAGGTCATCTAGTCCAACCCCCTGCTCAAAAGCAGGACCAATCCCCAATTAAATCATCCCAGCCAGGGCTTTGTCAAGCCTGACCTTAAAAACTAATAAGGAAGGAGATTCCACCACCTCCCTAGGTAACGCATTCCAGTGTTTCACCACCCTCCTAGTGAAAAAGTTTTTCCTAATATCCAACCTAAACCTCCCCCACTGCAACTTGAGACCATTACTCCTTGTCCTGTCCTCTTCCACCACTGAAAATAGTCTAGAACCATCCTCTCTGGAACCACCTCTCAGGTAGTTGAAAGCAGCTATCAAATCCCCCCTCATTCTTCTCTTCTGCAGACTAAACAATCCCAGTTCCCTCAGCCTCTCCTCATAAGTCATGTGTTCCAGTCCCCTAATCATTTTTTTGCCCTCCCTTCCAATTTTTCCACATCCTTCTTGTAGTGTGGGGCCCAAAACTGGACACAGTACTCCAGATGAGGCCTCAACAATGTCGAATAGAGGGGGACGATCACGTCCCTCAATCTGCTCACTATGCCCCTACTTATACATCCCAAAATGCCATTGGCCTTCTTGGGAACAAGGGCACACTGCTGACTCATATCCAGCTTCTCGTCCACTGTCATCCCTAGGTCCTTTTCCGCAGAACTGCTGCCTAGCCATTTGGTCCCTAGTCTGTAGCTGTGCATTGGGTTCTTCCGTCCTAAGTGCAGGACCCTGCACTTATCCTTATTGAACCTCATCAGATTTCTTTTGGCCCAATCCTCCAATTTGTCTAGGTCCCTCTGTATCCTATCCCTGCCCTCCAGCGTATCTACCACTCCTCCCAGTTTAGTATCATCCGCAAATTTGCTGAGAGTGCAATCCACACCATCCTCCAGATCATTTATGAAGATATTGAACAAAACCGGCCCCAGGACCGACCCCTGGGGCACTCCACTTGACACCGGCTGCCAACTAGACATGGAGCCATTGATCACTACCCGTTGAGCCCGACAATCTAGCCAACTTTCTACCCACCTTCTAGTGCATTCATCCAGCCCGTACTTCTTTAACTTGCTGACAAGAATACTGTGGGAGACCGTGTCAAAAGCTTTGCTAAAGTCGAGATACAATACATCCACTGCTTTCCCTTCATCCACAGAACCAGTAATCTCATCATAGAAGGCGATTAGATTAGTCAGGCATGACCTTCCCTTGGTGAATCCATGCTGGCTGTTCCTGATCACTTTCCTCTCATGCAAGTGCTTCAGGATTGATTCTTTGAGGACCTGCTCCATGATTTTTCCGGGCACTGAAGTGAGGCTGACTGGCCTGTAGTTCCCAGGATCCTCCTCCTTCCCTTTTTTAAAGATTGGCACTACATTAGCCTTTTTCCAGTGACACGGGACTTCCCCGGTTCGCCACGAGTTTTCAAAGATAATGACCAATGGCTGTGCATCACAGCCGCCAGTTCCTTTAGCACTCTTGGATGCAGCTCGTCCGGCCCCATGGACTTGTGCACGTCCAGCTTTTCTAAATAGTCCCTAACCACCTCTTTCTCCACAGAGGGCTGGCCATCTGTTCCCCATGTTGTGATGCCCAGCGCAGCAGTCTCGGAGCTGACCTTGTTCGTGAAGACAGAGGCAAAAAAAGCATTGAGTACATTAGCTTTTTCCACATCCTCTGTCACTAGGTTGCCTCCCTCATTCATTAAGGGGCCCACACTTTCCTTGTCTTTCTTCTTGTTGCCAACATACCTGAAGAAACCCTTCTTGTTACTCTTAACATCTCTCGCTAGCTGCAGCTCCAGGTGCGATTTGGCCCTCCTAATTTCATTCCTACATGCCCGAGCAATATTTTTATACTCTTCCCTGGTCATATGTCCAACTTTCCACTTCTTGTAAGCTTCTTTTTTATGTTTAAGATCCGCTAGGATTTCACCGTTAAGCCAAGCTGGTCGCCTGCCATATTTACTATTCTTTCGACACATCGGGATGGTTTGTCCCTGTAACCTCAACAGGGATTCCTTGAAATACAGCCAGCTCTCCTGGACTCCTTTCCCCTTCATGTTAGTCCCCCAGGGGATCCTACCCATCCGTTCCCTGAGGGAGTCGAAGTCTGCTTTCCTGAAGTCCAGGGTCCGTATCCTGCTGCTTACCTTTCTTCCCTGTGTCAGGATCCTGAACTCAACCAACTCATGGTCACTGCCTCCCAGATTCCCATCCACTTTTGCTTCCCCTACTAATTCTTCCCGGTTTGTGAGCAGCAGGTCAAGAAAAGCTCCCCCCCAGTTGGCTCCTCTAGCACTTGCACCAGGAAATTGTCCCCTACGCTTTCCAAAAACTTCCTGGATTGTCTATGCACCGCTGTATTGCTCTCCCAGCAGATATCAGAAAAATTAAAGTCACCCATGAGAACCAGGGCATGCGATCTAGTAGCTTCCGCGAGCTGCCGGAAGAAAGCCTCATTCACCTCATCCCCCTGGTCCGGTGGTCTATAGCAGACTCCCACCACTACATCACTCTTGTTGCTCACACTTCTAAACTTAATCCAGAGACACTCAGGTTTTTCTGCAGTTTCGTACCGGAGCTCTGAGCAGTCATACTGCTCCCTTACATACAGTGCTACTCCCCCACCTTTTCTGCCCTGCCTGTCCTTCCTGAATAGTTTATAACCATCCATGACAGTACTCCAGTCATGTGAGTTATCCCACCAAGTCTCTGTTATTCCAATCACGTCATAATTCCTTGAAATCACCAGGACCTCCAGTTCTCCCTGCTTGTTTCCAAGGCTTTGTGCATTCGTATATAAACACTTGAGATAACCTGCTGATCGCCCCTCATTCTCAGTATGAGGCAGGAGCCCTCCCCTCACAGACATTCCTGCCTGTGCTTCCTCCCGGTATCCCGCTTGCCCACTTACCTCAGGGCTTTGGTCTCCTTCCCCCGGTGAACCTAGTTTAAAGCCCTCCTCACTAGGTTAGCCAGCCTGCTCGCAAAGATGCTCTTCCCTCTCTTCGTAAGGTGGAGCCCATCTCTGCCTAGCACTCCTCCTTCATGGAACACCATCCCATGGTCAAAGAATCCAAAGCCTTCTCTCCGACACCACCTGCGTAGCCATTCGTTGACTTCCACAATTCGACGGTCCCTACCCAGGCCTTTTCCTTCCACAGGGAGGATGGACGAGAATACCACATGCGCCTCAAACTCCTTTATCCTTCTTCCCAGAGCCACGTAGTCCACAGTGATCCACTCAAGGTCATTCTTGGCAGCATCATTGGTGCCCACGTGGAGAAGCAGGAAGGGGTAGCGATCCGAGGGCTTGATGAGTCTCGGCAGTCTCTCCGTCACATCGCAAATCTTAGCCCCCGGCAAGCAGCAGACTTCTCGGTTTTCCCGGTCAGGGCGGCAGATAGATGACTCAGTCCCCCGGAGTAGAGAGTCCCCGACCACCACCACCCGCCTTCTTCTCTTGGGAGTGGTGGTCGTGGAACCCCCCATCTCAGGACAGTGCATCTCATGCCTTCCAACCAGCGGAGTCTCCTTCTGCTTTCTCCCCCCAGACATATCATCTGGTCCACTCTCTGCAATGGTACCTGTGGAGAGAACATGAAAGCGGTTAGTTACCTGTGTCCGCTTTGCTGGAACCCGGACATTCCCCCTTCTTCTGGAGGTCACATGTTGCCAAGCTTCTTCACTGGCCTCTTGGCTCCATTGTGCAACCTGCTCTAAATCTTTAGAGCTTTGTGCCCGTAGAAGCATATCCTGACTTTTGTCCAGAAAATCCTCCATTTCTCGTATGCAATGCAGGGTCGTTATCTGTTGCTCCAGACCTTCAATCTTCTCTTCCAATATGGAGACCAGCGATGATGTTGACTCGCATAACACATACGACATGAGATTGCTTGTGGCATTCACAGACATACTCACCACAGTGGAACGCCGCTTTTTGGCTCGGGAAACAAACACTGAGTTGTGGGATCACATCGTCATGCAAGTCTTGGATGATGAGCAGTGGCTGCAGAACTTTCGGATGAGAAAAGCCACTTTCATGGGACTGTGTACTGAGCTCGGCCCCACCCTGCGGCACAAGGACAAGAGATTGAGAGCTGCCCCGCCTGTGAAGAAGCAGGTGGATATTGCAATCTGGAAGCTCGCAACTCCAGACAGCTACCGATCGGTCACTAACCAGTTTGGAGTGGGAAAGGCGACAGTTGGAATCGTGTTGATGCAAGTTTGCAGGGCCATTAATCTCATCCTGCTCAGAGGAACTCTGACTCTGGGTAACGTGCATGATGTTGTGGCTGGCTTTTCACAAATGGGTTTCCCTAACTGTGGAGGGGCAATAGATGGGACACATATTCCAAATCTGGCACCAGCCCACCTAGCCTCGGAGTACATAATTCAGAAGGGGTATTTCTCTATGGTTCTCCAGGCGCTTGTGGATCACCATGGGCGTTTCATTGACATTAACACAGGCTAGTTGGGAAAGGTGCATGATGCACGCATCTTTTGGAACACAGGCCTGTTCAGGAAGCTGCAAGCCGGGACTTTCTTCCCAAACCAGAAGATCACCATATGGGAAGTCGAAATGCCCATTGTGATCCTTGGAGACCCCGCCTACCCTTTAATGCAGTGACTCATGAAACCCTACACAGGGAGCCTTGACAACAGCAAGGAGCGATTCAACAACAGGCTGAGTCAGTGCAGAATGACTGTGGAGTGTGCTTTTGGCTGTTTAAAGGGCTGCTGGTGCTGTCTGTATGGGAAGCTAGACCTGGCTGATGACAACATCCCCACGGTTATATCATAACCTCCATAACATTTGTGAAGGGAAGGGTGAAAGATTCACTCAGGCATGGACCTCAGAGGTTCAACACCTGGAGGCTGAATGTGAACAGCCAGAGAGCAGGGCTATTAGAGGGGTCCAGTGCAGGGCTGCAAAGATTAGGGATGCCTTGAGGGAGCAATTTGAGGCTGAAAGCCACCACTGATGTTTGGTGCCCTGCACGGGAGGGAAGTGCAATGGTTCCAATGTTAGTAGGAATCTATGTTTGCTAAGTGTGATGAACTGACTTGCAATGCCTGTTGCTTTCCTGGGCTAAGGTATCTTTTACTTTATGCAATAATAAAGCTAAAAAATTCATTTAGTGAAAAGAAAATTCATTTTTTGAAAAGAAACACAACTGCTTGGGAAACAGAAAGGGTATGACACATCTGTGCTGTGTAGGAAGAGGGAAGGTGGTGGGGAACGGGACAATCACAGATTTGCGTATGTCCTGTTATCATACTCATATCATAGGGGGTTGAGTGTAGTGGGTAAGGGTCGTAGTTTGCAGGGCTGGGTGGTGAAACTACAGGCATTGGAGGCAGCCGGAGGTGATAAGAACCCAGATGTTGGGGAAAGTGGGTTGGCGGTGACATGGGGGCACAAAGCAAAGAATTTTGGGACCTTCCCAGACCTGAGGAAGAGCTTGGTGTAACTCCAAAGCTTGTCTCTCTCACCAATAGAAGTTGGTCCAATAAAAGATATTACCTCACCTACCTTGTCTCTCTAATATCCTAGGACAGACATTGCTACAATAACACTCCCTTTTTGTGAGTCAGCGATATTACTAATTCAACTTTTTAGTTTGAAAGAGAGAGAGAAAACTGCTGGGGCAAAACCATTTATTGATTAATCTGATCAGCAGTTACTCTCAAAGGTGACACTGCTATTAATCTGATAAAATGCAAGAAAGATGCATAAAGTGTTTTAGGCCTAATTGCCCAAAGCCATGCTTTCATACTTCCCTCACAGTGATAGTTCCTTGTAGCGTAAATATTGTTTGCTGAAGAATGAGTTTTTCACAGCCAATTAAGAGATTTCCACATGGAATGTAAACCTCAGAAGGACTATGGAATAATTTCAAATTATAAACCCTGACAATCTGCGAACAATTTAAAACAACAATATATCATGTAGCTTTTAAATTGTTGGTCTAACAGCATTTATCAGACAGAACTTTGCAATTTCACTATAATGTAGTTTCCTATTTTGAATTTTGATGTTTTTAAATATTTACATCCTCAGCTACTACATACAATTAAGAGTACATTTTTCCATATTTTTTCCTCTGATTACTCATATATTACCCCTATTTTTCTTCCTCCTATTATCTTTAGCACCACAAAGTTTTTTGTAGCATAAAGGAGACACTGAATCTATAAAATTATTCTAACGAAATAGGAAAGGGAAGAAAGTAAATTTTAAACAACTATAAAATTATTAATTAATTACACTAATGCCTAAGCTAACACAGAAACATAAAGCTTTGTTTCCCATATTTACTAATGGTATAACTTTTTCCTATCCCAATGACCAACAAAAGCATGTAATATGCTCACTGTTACTGAAGGGGTGGATGTTTGTCCAGGAGGCAGGAAAAAAGGGATTGGGACAAGAGGAAGGACATACATGAGCAGAGCCAAGCCAAGGGGCAGGAATGGCCCAAAGTGTTTTGCTGCCCAAGGTGAAAAACATTTATGCAACCTTCCCCTGGCCTAAGCAGCCAAGCATGCATAAATAAATAATAAAATAAAATAAATAGAAACAGCCAGCTAACCAGCCTAGAATTGACCCAGCCAAGGGGGAACAGAAAGTGGCCAGACAAGGTGGGGGAGGTGGAGGTATTTATACATTGTGCATTCTGGAAGGAACTCTTTCATAAGTCAGCAGTACCCTCTAACACCCATGTATCAAAGGAAGACTACCTTTTTTATGATCTGCAGTGGGCAGTTCCCTAGTCGCCTCTTTTCTTTTGGGGCTGAGAACGAATTATCCCCTCACTGGCAAATTGGTCAAGGCAGGGTAGATTTTTTCACCTCCTCCACAGCAAGTCAGGGACCTGGTGACATAGGTAGGAAGTGTAACCGTGCCTTGGTGGGTCGCAACGGAGGATGCCAAATTCAGGACGAACTGCTGAGAAATAGGGCAAACACAACCCAAAACTGGTAGTTATTCTTTTATAAGATATGCCAAACCAGTCACAAAAGTAAACTCCTGTTTTACCACACTGGCTAACAAGAAAACATAAAAGCAGTTTCCTCAGGCATTCCAGCTCTTATATCACCACCAAAACATTGGGTTTAGAGATGAGTGGTTCTTTACAACCAGTCTCATCAAATAATAGATTCTTGTGCTCCCCAAAGACCAGCCATACACCCAGTTCAATATACAACTTAGAGCTTACCCAAAAATCATGCTGATGCCAAACCTTTAGTATCTAAAATCTAAAGGTTTATAGATAGATAGATAGATAGATAGATAGATAGATAGATAGATAGATAGATAGATAGATAGATAGATAGATAGATAGATAGATAGATAGATAGATAGATAGATAAGCTGAACAATTTGAAGTAGTAAGCTTATGTAATAGATACCTTTAACAACATTTTTGGTACAGCCAGTAGGTACAACCCCAAGCTGTATCAGAGCATACAGTAACACCAGAAACATCTGATGCAAACCGAAGCACTTGGCAAAATCCTACCGTTATCTGGGAGAGCCAGACAGGACAGTGGGGCATAACAGTGTCATGTGTTTCAGAGTAGCAGCCGTGTTAGTCTGTATCCACAAAAAGAAAAGGGGTACTTGTGGCACCTTAGAGACTAACAAATTTATTTGAGCATAAGCTTTCGGGAGCTACAGCTCACTTCATCGGATGCATGCAGGGGAAAACACAGTGGGGAGATTTATATACATAGAGAACATGAAACAATGGGTGTTACCATAAACACTGTAACAAGAGTGATCAGGTAAGGTGAGCTATTACCAGCAGGAGAGCCGGGGGAACCTTTTGTAGTGATAATCAAGGTGGGCCATTTCCAGCAGTTGACAAGAACGTCTGAGGAACAGCGGGGGGTGGGGTGGGGGGCGGAATAAACAAGGGGAAATAGGTCATTACACAAGTAAAACTATCTACTCCCAGTTTCTATTCAAGCCTAAGTTAATTGTATCCAGTTTGCAAATTAATTCCAATTCAGCAGTCTCTGGTTGGAGTCTGTTTTTGAAGTTTTTTTGTTGAAGAATTGCAACTTTTAGGTCTGAAATGGAGTGACCAAAGAGATTGAGGTGTTGTCCGACTGGTTTTTGAATGTTATAATGTGTGTATTTCCAAAACACATACTATCCCTGCAGTGCATGACGATTTAGGAAAGGGCACCATAAGATGTTGCCCACTACTCGTTTGAGCACGAGCAGTGGTTACACACAGCGAACAGTTTAACATCAGCTGAACAGCTAGTCAAACAGGCGTGGGAAGTACAACAAAAGTCTATGTGCTAGCTGGTTATACCTTCTAATGGTTGAAGCAGTAGGGCGGAACCTGCTCTGCTGCTTGCATGATAAAAAGGTTTCTGGTACCATCTTCCCTAATGCAGTTTATACAGCAGAAGGCAGGATTTGGTCCACAGATTTTAAATATACATACAATGTTTTCTATAGCCTCTGAGTTACAAATTACAAAACTTTAGTAATTCTAAAATGGGGAGGTGGGAGGGAGAACTCATTCATTCAAACCTGCTGCTTTTCCATTTCCTCAAATCCATGTGTATTTTCTCTACAAATCCTGTTTACGTTTCATGCAAGTAATTACAAGCAGTTCAGCACTATTTAGAGATAATGAACATAAATATAAAAAGTAAACAGAAAAACACTTAGCCATCTCTGGTTTTTAATGTGACAAGAATGAACAAGTTCCAGATATTTTTAAATAAGTTCCTATACAATTTTTTACCACATTGAAAAACATATTGAAGCAATCAAAAAAACTGTTACCTATCTTTCGCAACTGTTGTTCTTTGAGATGTGTTGCTCATGTCCATTCCATTCTTGGTGTGTGAATGCCCACGTGCACAGTTGTTGGAGACTTCTGCCTTAGCGGTATCCAAAGGGCCAGGTGTGGTGTCTCCAGAGTGCCGGACTTATGCGGTGGTATCTCAGGCACAACCGATCCTACGCCCTCTCAGTTCCTTCTCGCCAGCAACTCCAACAGTGGGGCAGGAGAGTAAGTAATGGAACGGACATGAGCAACACATCTCGAAGAACAGATATGAAAGGTAGGTAACCATTTTTTCTTCTTCGAGTGCTTGCTCATGTTGATTCCATTCTAGGTGACTCACAAGCAGAATCCCTGGTGATGAGCTCAGAGTTCATAGACATGCAACTTGTAGCACTGTTCTACCAAAGCCTGCGTCGTCTCAGGCTTGCTGGGTAAGCGCAAAGTGAAATGTGAATGTATGCACCAGGTGGCGGCCCTGAAGATATCAGAAATTGGCACATGGGCCAGGAAGGCCGCCGACAATGCTGTGCTCTAGTTGAATGGGCTGTTACGACCGCTGGTGGCGACACCTTTGCCCGATCATGGCAGAACCGGATACAGACTGTGATCCAAGAAGAAATTTTCTGATTGGACACTGGACGACCTTTCATTCCTATATTCCACCATGACGAACAACTGCGTTGACTTGCAAAATGGCTTGGTCCTCTCAATGCAGAAGGCTAGCGCTCTCCGGACATCCAGAGAGTGCAACCTACGCTCCTTCTCAGACTTCTGAGGCTTTGGGCAGAAGACTGGCAAGAATATGTCCTTGAAAGTGGGTGGGATGGAGGACAAGGTTTGCCAGACGCCTTTGGCAATGTTCAGGACCCCTTCATGCACCGGGAGTGTGACACATGTGGACGAGGACATGGAGAGCACACTGAACGTGCCCAATTCCTCCACCATTTCCTTTGCCTCAAGGCCCTAGTTGGTGGCCATCCGTAGGAACACTGCTTAGTGCTCCCTAAAGTCGTCTGGTGGGCTAGCCCGGAAGGACACCGCCACACCTCATCTGGAGAGGAGGATGATGACTGCACCACCGGGGGAGGACCCAGGGCATCTTCCCCGCAGGGGAAGGGGATCTCAGGATGGGCAGCTGTTCCTCCACCACAGCGCCTGCTGGCACATCCTGCATCGAGCCCGGGGCTGACTGGGGTTTGTCCAATGCTGCGACCAAGGACTGGTGAGACGGGGGCATCGGCATAACCGGTACACCACAAGTTTGAAGTGCAGCGTGGCCTTGTCCTTCCGTCCTCTCCCACCCCTCTTGGGCTACCTTGGCAGTTATCCCCTTCTTGGTGTGATGAATTAATAAAGAATACATGAATGTGAAGCAACAAGTACTTTATAGCCTCTGCAAGTGGTGATCGAAGTGGGGAGGGGAGGGTGGTTGGCTTACAGGGAAGTAGAGTGAACCAAGGCAGGCTGGGGGGGGGAGGGTCATCAAGGAGAAACAAACAGAACTTTCACACCGTAGCCTGGCCAGTCATGCAACTGGTTTTCAAAGCTTCTCTGATGTGCAGTGCGCCCTCCTGTGCTCTTCTAACCGCCCTGGTGTCTGGCTGCACGTAACCAACAGCCAGGTGATTTGCCTCAACCTCCCACCCCGCCATAAACATCTCCCCCTTACTCTCACAGATATTGTGGAGCGCACGGCAAGCAGTACTAACGATTGGAATATTGGTTTTGCTGAGGTCTAAACGACTCAGTAAACTGCACCAGCGTGCTTTTAAATGCCCAAATGCACATTCTACCACCATTCTGCACTTGCTCAGCCTGTAGTTGAACAGCTCCTGACTACTGTCCAGGGTGCCTGTGTATGGCTTCATAAGCAATGGCATTAAGGAGTAGGCTGGGTCCCCAAGGATAACTATAGGCATTTCAACATCCCCAACAGTTATTTTCTGGTCTGGGAATAAAGTCCCTTCCTGCAGCTTTTGAAACAAACCAGAGTTCCTGAAGATGCAAGCGTCATGTACCTTTCCTGGCCATCCCACGCTGATGTTGGTGAAATGTCCCTTGTGATCCACCAGTACTTGCAGCACCATTGAGAAGTACCCCTTGCGGTTTATGTACTCACCGGCTTGGTGCTCTGGTGCCAAAAGAGACTGGCACCTTAGAGACTAACCAATTTATTTGAGCATAAGCTTTCGTGAGCTACAGCTCACTTCATCGGATGCATACTGTGGAAAGTACAGAAGATCTTTTTATACACACAAAGCATGAAAAAATGGGTGTTTACCACTACAAAAGGTTTTCTCTCCCCCCTTTATGTACTCGCCGGCTTGGTGCTCTGGTGCCAAGATAGGGATATGGGTTCCATCTATGGCCCCACCACAGTTACAGAATCCCATTGCAGCAAAGCCATCCACTATGACCTGCACATTTCCCAGAGTCACTATCTTTGATAGCAGCAGCTCAGTGATTGCATTGGCTACTTGCATCACAGCAACCCCCACTGTAGATTTGCCCACTCCAAATTGATTCCCGACTGACCGGTACCTGTCTGGCGTTGCAAGCTTCCACAGGGCTATTGCCACTCGCTTCTCAACTGTGAGGGCTGCTCTCATCTTGGTATTCTAGAGCTTCAGGGCAGGGGAAAACAAGTCACAAAGTTCCATGAAAGTGCCCTTATGCATGCAGAAGTTTTGTAGCCACTGGGAATCGTCCCAGACCTGCAACACTATGCCGTCCCACCAGTCTGTGCCTGTTTCCCAGGCCCAGAATCGGCATTCCACGGCATGAACCTGCCCCATTAGCACCATGATGCATGCATTGGCAGGGCTCATGCTTTCAGAGAAATCTGTGTCCATGTCCTCATCACTCTTGTCACCGCACTGACATCGCCTACTCGCCCAGTTTCGCTTTGCCAGCTTCTGGTGCTGCACACACTGCTGGATAATGCGCGTGGTGTTTAATGTGCTCCTAATTGCCAAAGTGATCTGAGCGGGCTCCATGCTTGCCGTGGTACTGCATCTGCACGGAAAAAAGGCGCAGAACAATTGTCTGCCGTTGCTCTGACGGAGGAAGGGGCGACTGACGACATGGCTTACAGGGAATTAAAATCAACAAAGGAGGTGGCTTTACATCAAGGAGAAACAAAAACAACTGTCACACAGAATAGCCCCCTCAAGGATTGAACTCAAAACCCTGGGTTTAGCAAGCCAATGCTCAACCCACTGAGCTATCCCTCCCCCCGGTATTCCAGGCAGGACTGAATCTCCATTAAACTTTTCAAGATGCCCCTGAAAGACCTCACTGAAACGATTGTCGGCCGTTGATTTCACAGCGGGAGGGAGGAGGGAGCAAATGAATACAAAACTAATCTGGTCTATTTCTTGTTTTGACCCACTCCATCTATCTTTTACATCTTAGGCTGGCAGCAGACGGTGCAGTGGAATGCTAGCCATCCTCATCTCCTGGCTGCTTGGCAGAAGATGGTGCAATACAACTGGCGGCAGGACTAAAGAGAATGACCTGGTCGCGTCACTCCTATTTATGTCCCTGCATCCATGTCTGCTCAGGTGCTCCTGACTGACCTCACTGACGCGGCTAAGAGCACCTAGGACATGATGATGATGGTTATCAGGCCTATTGCACTGTCTGCTGCCACAAGACAATGAGCTGCTGCTGTGTAGCAATGCAGTACCACGTCTACCAGCACCCAGGAGACGTATGGTGACAGTGACCTGAGCGGGTATGGCGTGGTATGGCGTCTGCACAGGTAATCCAGGAAAAAAGGCACGAAACCATTGTCTGCCATTGCTTTCACGGAGGGAGGGAGGGCCTGACGACATGTACCCAGAACCACCTGCGACAATGTTTTTGCCCCATTAGGCATTGGGATCTCAACCCAGAATTCCAATGGGCGGTGGGGACACACACTATTGACTATAACAAAACGATTTCTAAGAAACCAACTTCTATAAATTCAACCTAATTTCATAGTGTAGACATACCCTAACTACAGTACCTAACAGCTACTTACTAACTAATCTACTACAAACAAACTAAATACAGCTACAACACAAGGTTCAGGAGTAGGAGAAAAAATGCTAATCACTTGCAAAGCAAGGGAAAGAGGTGCTCCGACCAACCACCATGGGCGGTAAGAAGGAACTGAGAGGGCGTAGGGCAGGCAGCACCTGATACACCAACGCATGAGGGGGGCCACAGCTGGCCCTATGGATACCACTAAGGCAAAAGTCTTCGACAACTGTGCACATGTGCGCGCGCACACCTAGAATGGAATCTACATAAGCAAGCACTTGAAGAAGAACTAAATTATTCAACAAAAGGAAAGCATAGGCCTGTAGGTCAAGCTCTGCAATTAGAGACAAGATGGGTGAAGTAATATCTTTTATTACATCAACTTCTGTTGGTGAAAGAAAGAAGCTTTCGAGCATACACAGACCTGAAGAAGAGCTCTGTATAAGCTCTAAAGCTTGTCTCTTTCACCAACAGAAATTAGTGTAATAAAAAATTCTACCTCTCCCAGGTACAACACAGCTGCAAACAAGCTCTGAGATTGTCAGTCCTAAATAATTAGTTAGCAAACAAGAGTTTGGAGCAACCACCACATGCTTCAAATATCCTGAATTTCACCAGATTTATTCTCAATGACTTTAATTTGACAAAGTCCTCCCTTTCCTACAATGCAGTAGGACACCATAATGTCGTCTTTTCTCCAATTAAATAGCAGTTAAGATGGAAAAATAATGCTTTGACATCTCCTTGGATGAAAGGACCATCAAGGAAAGTCATAGTAAACAAATTAGGGGATTGGTCTTTTTTGTTTCTTTTCCCAAAAACCATTTTGGGAAAGAGCTTTTGCCATTGATGAGAATGTGAGCTGGAACAGGCCCTTAGCAAGGTCAAGTTTCACATGCAGCTATCTGAATAGGGAATTTATTTGCATCAAAGCTTAGATGTGTATTTTGTTAAAGGCCAGATAACCATAATCAATATTTGGAAGTTGTGAACCTCTCATATGCAATAACATTGTATTTGAATGGACTGGCTTTTAGGCCTTTACACAGACAGCTTATTGGCTCCCTTAGATGTAATCCATTTGGCTATTTCTTTCTGCCACCCTATCTTGGAAAGATTACTATATCTTGGGAGATATGGGAGGCTGTCTGTAAACTATGCAGTTTCACTAGTATACACATTTGATTTGTTAAATGGCCAATTAGGGAGATGGGCATGCTTGACTAAGGAATGTCCATTTCCAGTTGGGGATGGTAAGAACTTAGGTTGATACTGGGCAAAGCACTCAAATCACCACTCAGTATTTCATTTCATGCAGGACAATGTTTTGTCATTGGCCTGTTTATTTACAAACAACTCATGATATCAAGTCCTGTTTTTAATGCACTACACCAGGGTTTCTTCACCTTTTCAGGTTGGTGACCCCTTATTCAAAGTCAAAAATGTTCATGACCTTCTTACATTCACTATAAAAATAAGAATAAAATGTGTATCTCTGATAAGTTTAAATAATGCAACTACTATTTCTACAACTAAATACAATTGAACTAAAAAACTTTGAAGGTTATGGCCACCCCAAAGTTATTCTAGAAATTTTATTTATCTAAGAATTAAACTAAATTTTTCCAAAACCTCACTAGCCCCTTTATTGTCTTTTGTGCAACCTACAGTTCAGAAGCATGACAGTAGATTCTGAATTGCCTCTGAATCTATTTATCTGCAGCTATTTGTTTTCGGGCACTTTGGTTTGGCTAAGAATTCAATTTTTATCATTTGAAATTAAAAACAATAATTTATATTTCATCTGAGACATTTCTGTACATATCATGACACCCAGGGAGCTGATGAGATCAACAAAAATGCATCATACACTTCCAATTCAATAACAACACATCTGAAACATCTATGGACATATTAAACTTTATAAGACACTTTTTAAATCACACTGTTTCAAGCTTAAACATCCTGTGCATATGAAGACTAGTCAAGCGTCAACAACTGTGCTTTAACCATGCTTTAACAAAAAATCTTTATGTCCAAGAAAACGAAATAAAATATTTTCACGACTGTGCTCTCTTTTAAAGCTCCTAACATGGAAATAAGTCCGTAGAAAACTAAAACATCTGCTGTAAGATTGCTTTTTCAAAACCAGACACTCATTACTGCAAATTGGCACTGTCATTGCCAAAAACGTTAAATCAGCCCCACCCTTTCATTCAAACAGCTTCAATCTTGCATATTTTAACGTCTGCAAATTTGAAATGTAATCTTTGCTTGTGAAACAAAATGACTTGTAAATTAAGAGAGCAAAAACAAATGTTGAACAGTGAAACAATGTACGTAATATACATTAACAGTTTCCTAAAGTTATTAATCCTAGACATATGTCTATCTTTCTAAATTGCACTCTGTTCTCAAAATTTAAGGAAACGTTGTTTATTAGGAAGGATGTGGCATTGCATGACCCATTGGGGAACCAAAGCTCTCACAGAGAATTCTCTACATGTAGTTCTTTGCATCAGTGGTGTTATTGAGCTTCTACTCTTCATGAGCTTTCATCCATTCTGGGATTAACTTTCTAGCTTTCATATCTCAGTGCAGTTAGGCTTGCTATCAGCACACACACTTGATAATTTACAAAATCCCTACATGTTAAAAGTTATAGTTTAAAAACATATCTGGAAAAAACAAACTGAAACCAGAATCTATGAAAACGATGGTAACAAAGACCCTACCTTACATTTTACATGTGGATAAAGCTGGACTTCACACCTTCTTTAAAACATCAACTTTAGAAAGAATGGGCCAGAGTGGGGACTGAACGGGAGTCTCAGCTCTGTGCCAATCATTTCTCCAGTCAATTGGTGGTCTATTACAGGTCACAGATATAGGAGAATTTCCTCTAATGCTGCTACAAATGCTATTCAAAGTGGCTAATGGAAGAAGATGAATGTGCTGATCAGAGGCCACATCTACTTAGCCCTCCCTGCAAATCTGGGGCATCATTTAGCCCTCCCCGCAGGTCTGAGACAGTGGGAGGAGCTTCAGACCCCACTTCTTTCCCCCAGTCAGCCTGCAGTCGAAGGAGATAACTCACTGAGCATGGGACTCCGCTCCAACCCTGCTCAATTCTTCAGCTAAGCAGCAGATGCAGTGTAAATACAGATCACCTTTGTTCGCTCACTGCTGCTGTTGCAAAAAAAAAAAAGAAAATAAGGTGAGTATGGGTCAAATCAAGAGAGGCAAAAACACAGGTGGGAGAAAAAGAAGAGGTCAGGGCCCCCCCAAAATCCAAGAATATGGAGAATAAATTGAGAAAAAATAAAAACAAATGGATTCTTTAATTTTAGGGTGGCATGAAGGTTATCCACCTATAATTGGAATTCTTCGAGATGGACTCTGCATATTCATACTCATGGGATGCACCAACAAGGTGAAGCTTACTCGGTGGAAAAATAATTAGACATGCCAGTTGGAATGCTCATGCACCCCTCCTACCTCTTCCTTCAGCATTTGCTAACAAGATTATGAAAGGAGGCGCGACACTCCAGCCACCTCAGTTCCTCCCATCCCCAAATCCTATCAGCTATTAGAATTCCGGGGCAGAGGGGAAAATGGGTGGGGAATGCAGAATCCATCTTGAAGATCTCCTGTTACAAGTGAGTAACCTTCATTTCTTCTTCAAGTCACCTCCACATGTTCCCACGCATGGGATAGTTTAGCAAGCAGTAATCCCATAAGGATCAAAGGACCTGGAATCCTAATCAAATAAGGATTTAAGAACTGCCTGCCAAATCTAGCATCTGACCTGGATGCTCCAAGTCTCAAGAGTATTGTCTAGAAATAGTGTGAATAAACCCTTATGTCACTACCTTGCATATCTCAATAAGCAAAACATGCCTTCTTTAGCCCTACCCAAATAATAGGCTAACATTCCATCTGCATCTAGGGTATGCAATCAGCACTCGCCTGGTTGACCATGTTGGCAAGATGGAAGGTGGAGAGTCTTTCTTTTTATGATGTGAACTGGTCTTCTCTCTAATCTTCAGATCCAGTGGGCTCGGATCCAAAGCAATAGGTTCTGATGTAACTAAGAACTGCTTTCTGGCTCTTGCTAGAAAGTCTTTCCCCACAGTCAGTTCCTTAAACTTGTTCCGGAGGACATGGCATTGAGGAACACCTGCCCCATGGATTAGCTTTCGATACAGAGGCTGACAATATCAAGTAATCTCTGCTCTTGGTCTTGGGATCAACAGATTTCATATCTTTCCTCAGATCCGGCACCTTCTTGGAGCCCAGATCAACTGCCAACAGGTCTTGAAGAGACTTTTGTAGCCTCTTGTCCCTGGATATATTCGGGGCAAAGGAGGATCTATGTGACCCCTTGAATCCTTTCAGATGATCGGATCCAGGTGGCCTCAGTGCCAATGCTTCTTGCAGAACTATTATCTTCAGTCTGTTTTGTTTGTCCTTATGAGCACTTTGCATCAATGTTGCACAAATGGAGCATCATGAGAAAATGTCCTTCTCCAAAACACGCCAAATATCTTGTGTGGGTGTCGGATGTTGGGAAGACTGAAGGGCAGGAGGCAAAGCAGTTAAATCCCAGCTTCTTGATCTTTGGATACAGTATCCAAGAACTGAAAAAGATTATTTTATCTTGTCTCCAAACCTCATATAAACTATTTACCCTAGAGATTAAAATATGATATTTTAAAAGTATCTAAAGCTATGTGAATTGCACTGGAGAAAAGGATCCAGCTGAAACACAGAGCTGTTCCTGAATCCATCAACTGGATGTGGCAGGAAGGAGCTGAGGCCACACACATTGTCATAGCCTCACCCTGAGAAAGTCCATGAACCCTAAGGGGGCAGATCGGAGGAGCACATGAACAATCACTGCTAGTTCAAGTTCCACACTAAACTGCACCCAGGTAATGCATCCTATTAGTGGGATTATGGAAGGCCATTTAAAGACGTTCATATTATTTCAGTTGCATTAGTACTCAAAGACCCCCTAACAGAGAATTAGGAGCCACACTGTATTAGACTTTTTACAAACAAATATATTTATTTTTCTTTTGGTTATTGATCCTATCATCGTTATACGGATTACTATCTGAAAAACAGACAAAATCTATCCCAAGACAAACATTTTTTAAATTTCTCCTCCAAGTTATGAAAGCCCAGCTAAGTCATTGTCCATTCATAATTTGCACTTGGTTAATATATTGATCAAGGAAAGTTTTACTCAGAATCACCGTCTGATCAACTTATGCAAAATGTTCCCACAATCTGAACTACAATGAGCACTAAAAAAATGTTTTTTAACATATACCCTACTTTTGAAAAGCCAGCATACCAAATATCCCTGCCTGCTCATGTTCTTCCTTGTAGCTCTTACCTGGCAAAACTACTTCCTTGACACTTTTCAGACCCATAGGCAACATCAGCTAGAAGTCCCTAGAAAACTCTTAGGGTGATTACTTTTTTTCTGCCCAGGATCTACAGCTTAACTAGCAACTGCAGCCAGTCTGCAGGAGGTACAACCCTGAGGGTATGACTTACTTCAATGCAACATATCCTTTATGTGAGCCAGAATTAGAAAAAAAACAGATCTTTTCACTACTCTGGATCAAAGACAACAATTTCTATTGGGCAACAAATTAGAGGCAGAGAGTTGACACTGCAGGGAATGGTATTATTTTCTCAAAAGTATAAAGCAGGACCCCTTTAAGATGTAGGTAGAAGGTTTCAGAACTCTGTGGCTTGAAATAATTCTTCAGTCTCTCCCATACACCGATTCCAATGCCAAATTTGTAGAGGGGGAGCCTTTCAATTCAAGTGTGTTGATCCTTCCAAGAGAGTTCCCCATAGTATTACCCCTGGCAGTCGTTTTATTTTGCCCCTTTCTGGGATCATGAGCTGCCTACCCACTCTCAGAAGATTCATTCCCATCTCTACACATAAACCCACTGCCTCTTCAAATGAGCCATGTACACTCTGTAGAGAAAGGGGACTCCTTTAGCTCCTTTGAGCTTATAGGCTCAGAATATGGGCTAGAAGGGGAAAATGGGTATAAATGGAGCCTGAATGTACAAGTAGTATCAAAGACATTCCTTTCTTTTCGGGCTTACATTAAAATCAGGGCCCCTCCCATTCCTGATTGCCAGTTCAGAGTTCACCCATGGTGATCTACCCTACTTCTTTAGGTAGTTATGATATCCATAGAACAACTTGTTTCTCTGCATCTTGAAGTTTCTCAGAGTGGTTATATGTGAGTATCTTGCAGAGTACAGACCTCCGCTGTTTCTGAGTTAACAAAAAAATAAACAGTAAATAAGCCCCAATACATTATGTAATACTAAAAAACAATTTTTTTGTGTTTGAGATTGCATATCAGAATACAGACTGAAAATCTAACCAACTCTCAGGATTTGAATAGAGATAGTCAGTAAGGCCACATTTCATGTATCACAATCATTGTTACTTAAACTCAAACCATTGGTGATTTAAGAAAATAAGTCACTTTCAAGCCAACACTAAGTTTCAGCTTGAAGTACATCTTTTTCTATTGCATTGCAATCTGACTGTAAAATAAATTGGTAATAAAAATGTTCATGGAACCTTAATTGTAATAAAATTAGCAAATTTGGGTAGGAAACACTAGATTCCAGCCTAATTTTATTGGACTTTCCAAACAGTAAACAAACAGAAAAAAAGGGAAAAAAGTGTTTGGCATGATAACTGAAAAAGCTTTCAGTACATGATGTTAAATTTAATCCCCTATTTACCCTTCATGTTAAGGAAATTCCTACCATACCTCAAACCAAAAGTAAAGAGAACGAGATCAAACCCCATAAACTTGACCAGCATCACAAAATATAGCCTTATTTGTATCCAAGATAGTTTGTGCAACAAAAAGGAACACATAATTTTAATCTACCCTGCAATCTTCTATAGCAAATTATACTTCAAGTCCAGTGCTTCACTACAATTCAAAACGACAGAGTCCTTTTCCATTGTAGATTTTAGGAGCATCATATCAGATCTTGAGTATTTTGTTATCTCTAGAGGATTTGCAACACAACCATTGTCTGGGAACTAGAGAAAAATTTAATCAGGTATGGAATTATAATTTAAATTGCATGCCTTCAAAGTAATTTGAATATATCTTTACGTGGCGGATGTTTCAAGTGCGTGTATGTGCTTCATTTAGCTTTCGTGATAAAGTGCAGCTACTCCATCAATCCATCATATTCATAGACTTACATCAAAAACTTATAAACAACAAAAGACCATTTACAAACTGGATCAATAAAGTAAGTTTTAAATTGAATTATTTTTTATTAATCACAAAATCAACCCCTCAGGATTTTTTTTCAAATAAGATTTCAAGTACCTATGTAGTTCACCATAATCTTTGGCAATTAGTGTGGTACAGTGACTGCTTCAAATAGTTATAGTATATCTAATAATAAAGTACATAGGATTTATAATTTTCTTCTTGCAAGCTATTTCCAGTGTTGACAACTTTCATGATTTTATCATGATATATAATTTTTTAAGTCCCCAATACTGGAATCATGATATTGCATGAAAGCCTCATCTTAATTTTTTTACGTCTACCCCTCCTGGTTGCAAAGAAAAGCTTGAAAACATGAAACAAGTGCACTCTAAAGGCTCAAAAGCTAGAAGGCAAGTAAAAAACTTTTTTTAAAAAAAATCTCATTATTTTCAAGTCAGTCTCATAATTTGGGGGCTAGACTCATTTTTTGTCTGCTTAGGATCTAATGCAATAAAACAATCATGGTGATTTATCCAGAACGACTTTCCTCATTCACCCTAAAAAAACAAAAAATAAAGTAACTGTGTCCCTTTCTTAAGGTGCACTTTTGGTTCATATCACAGTTATAATTATCTGCTTTGTCTAGATGAAAGTAGAAATCAAATAATCATCAACTAGCAGCAAAAGAAGATAATCTAACACATGTTGTACCAATACTCAACCATTTTCCATAAACAATACCTTCAGTTATTTAATAGCAAGTGTTTATTTCTCAGCTTTTATCTATTTCATACAAATATTTTAGCTATTTTCACACAATTTATAAAAGTGTTTTTGAAACATTTTGTTTTTTAAAATTGTGTGCAGTCTTAAAGGCACATTGTAAAGCTGGTAAAATATCAGCTCAACACTGGAAGCACTTTATAGCAGGATGTTTTCTGTGTGAAGAAAACATACGAGTCATGCAGAGAAATCATGTAAACTCTAGAGTGAAGATATGTGAGAGGCCCTCCTCATAACAGGAGAAAAGCTGGAGAAAGACAGAGACAGGGATGTGGTGTTAACTTTCTTTCATCCAGCAGCTACAGTGAGAGTAGAGAGAATGGACTAGACTTCCCTCCTCCTGAAAACCAGGCAGAAAAGGAAAAGGCAAAAAGAGCTAGCAACTGTTTTGGGTGAGAGGAGCACTAAAGAAAAAAGGCTGAATGTAATCAAATATTGTTTTGGAAATTCATTAGTAAGTGATGGATGGAGAAGGAAGCGAAGACAGCATGCACAACTACACTGTCAGTAAGGTCTCATGAACGTAACCCGTCACCTCATGACTAGGGGGACTTTGACTGGCCTGGTAGGAAGACAGCAGTGGGCCTTTAAGGGTCCCCTCTCCCAACTCCAAAAGGAGAGGCTGAGAGGGGAGAAAGATATCACCTGAAATGGTGGGCAAGCTGGCAGGATTCAGGTAAACCACTGAAACCTGTATATCTGGGAGAGGGTATATGAACCGTATATCTCCAGCCTGAGACCTCTTTCACATCAATGATCCCATCCAGGGATCAGAGAAGGACTAAGTTTTTTTGGTCTGCAGTGGGCACTGCTCTAGTTGCCTTTTTTGGTACTGAGAAGGAAATGTTCCCTCATCATTGCATGTGTTAGGATGGGTGGGGTTTTTTGCCTTCCCCATAGCAGCCTAGGCACCCAGTGGCGTAGGTCAGGAGGGAAGGTTCAAGTTGTCACAATACAGCAAGCGTCAGGTGTCCAATGCAAGTACTCATTCTGTACATGGTCTGGTTCCCTGAAAAACCAGAATTGGAAGTGGACTTTGGGGAAGGCATCCCCTAAAAAAGCTGGGAAATGCAGTTGAGGTTCCTAAAGTCTGTTATAGCAAGGAGACAACCCCATTTCCACAGCCCCTTAACCCTTTTACAAGAGAAGGGCAATGGGGTCCCAGTGATGAAAGAGCAGACTTTCACTGGATCTAAAATGATTAGGGAAGCATAACCTGCAGTGTACTAATTATTGCTGGGTAGTTCTCAGATGAGTTAAGTAATAAAGTTGTGGCCTAATTAAACCATCATTCTTTCCACCTCTCCAGGACAATCTCACTTTGAAAAAATCTGGTTATCCCCATCACGGCTATCAAAGAGAAGTAGAAAGACAAGAGCTTCAGGTATTTTCAGTTGGTCACATATCTAACTATTAACCAGACTACTAACCAAACCTGTTAGCTTTTAACACCACCACACATCAGGTATATTTAGAATGGATTGGCAATTCTCTTTCAAGCATCATCCATTCAATACCCCTTCAACTACGATTTGTCTCAAATTTGATAATTTATTCAGCAATTAATTCATCTATATATCTGCAATATTATTGTTCAAGCAAGCACAAATGTTCATGAGTTATGGGGATCTCAAAATAATAGACTTTAAAGTAATTCTTTCATTGCTTAGAATTTTCAAGTACTGGAGCACAGATTGAAACTTTTAACCTGCAAGAATGTGACTTGAACTGGATAGTAGCACATTTTCTTAATTTTGATAAGGTGAAAATTTTCTCTGGACTCCACAGCTTCAGCCTCCCAGGAATATGAAGAGCAACAAGAACTTTGGCTGACTTCACTGTTGAAGATACAACTAATGCCTTCTGCAACTTTTAGATGTATCAGTTCTTCATTCTTTTTTAGACTCTAACTGATAATACTGAACAAACCCTGAAATTATTATTGAGGTAATTATAATTATTACTTAACTATGTCTGGGAAATCCCCATAGTGACTTGTGACATCAACAGTTTTTGTAGCTGCTGACATGGCTAAAGCCTCTTTACTGCCAAATTTATTTATTTTTTCTCTGCTTTGCCTTCCTTCCTTCCTTCCTATCCATAAAATATGGCCTAGACAGATCTTTTATTCCTGTGGTTATTTGTGTTACATTATTGCTCAGATGGTTTCAGCAGGACAATAATTTATCACTATAAAAATTTAAATTCATCAACAGGCAGGTCGGGAAGGACAGAAAAAAACTTTAAACTTTACAGGTGACTATACCTCAAAAAAGTCAAATCTCCTGAAAATGTTTAATTATAGTGTTTTGAGCAATTAAATTGGTTTGGTGCACACATGATGTATTTTCTGTTTTAACCAAAAATGGCATGCGATTTACTAGAGGTAGTTTTTACCAGGGCAAAAACATGGTTTCTATTGCCCGTGGAAAAACTAGTTAGTCCCAGTTCAAGACATTTTCTATTTTAAAAACTGTTTCATTAATGCACTCCATATTATACTTTTTTAGTTACATATTCCAATTGTGGTCACATAAGGCAACAGATTTAGAGATTAATTTAGGTTTGTACAAATAAAAAGTAAAACTGCTGTAGGTGCCATGCTAATATATGTAATATAATACTGAACACTGGAATGTCTGTATTAGAGCTGTTGATTAATTGCAGTTAACTCATGCAATTAACTCAAAAAAATTAATCGCAATTTTAATCACAATTTTAATCGCACTCTTAAACAACAGAAAAGGAGTACTTCTGGCACCTCAGAGACTAACAAATTTATTTGAGCATAAGTTTTCATGAGCTACAGCTCACTTCATCGGACGCATTCAGTGGAAAATACAGTGGGGAGATTTATATACATAGAGAACATGAAACAATGGGTGTTAAACAATGGATTGCCAATTGAAATTTATTAAATATTTTGGACGTTTTTCTACATTTTCAAATATATAGATTTAAATCACAACATGGAATACAGTGTACAGTGCTCACTTCATATTTTTATTACAAATATTTGCACTGTAAAAATGATAAAAGAAATAATATGTTTCAATTCACTTCATACAAGTACTTAGTGCAATCTCTTTATCGTGAAAGTGCAACTTACATATGTAGATTGTTTGGGGTTATATAGCTGCACGCAAAAAAAAAACAACGTACAATGTCAGAGCCTACAAGTCCATTCAGTCCTACCTCTTGTTCAGCCAATCACTAAGACAAAGTTTGTTTACATTTATGGGAGACAATACTGCCTGCCTCTTATTTACAATGTTATCTGAAAGTGAGAACAGACGTTCACATTGCACTTTTGTAACTGGCATGACAAGTATTTACATGCCAGATATGCTAAACATTCGTATGCCCCTTTATGCTTCAGTGACCATTCCAGAGGACATGCTTCTGTGCTGCTGATGCTCGTTCAAAAACGAATTCGTTAATTATATTTGTGACTGAACTCCTTGGGGGAGAACTGTATGTCTCCTGCTCTGTTTTACCTTCATTCTGCCATATATTTCATGTTATAACGGTCTCGGATGATGACCCAGCACATGTTTGTTTTAAGAACACTTTCACTGCAGATATGACAAAACACAAAGAAGGTAATAATGTAAGATTGCTAAAGATAGCTACAGCACTTGACCCAAGGTTTAAGAATCTGAAGTACCTTCCAAAATCTGAGAGGGATGAGGTGTGGAGCATGCTTCCAGGAGTCGTAAAAGAGCAACAATCCGATGCGGAAACTACAGAACCTGAACCACAAAAAAATAAAATTAACCTTCTTCTTGTAGTATCTGACTCAAATGATTAAAATGAATATGCATTGGTCTTCCCTGCTTCGGATCGTTGTCGAGCAGAACCCGTCATCAGCATGAACATATATCCTCTGGAATGGCGGTTGAAGCATGAAGGGACATATGAATCTTTAGAGCATCTGGCACGTAAATATCTTGCGACGCCAGCTGTAACAGTGCCATGTGAACGCTTGTTCTCACTTTCAGGTGACACTGTAAATAAGAAGTGGGCAGCATTATCTCTTGAAAATATGAACAAACTTGTTTGTCTGAGGGAAACTAAACAGGAAGTAGTACTGAGTGGACTTGTAGGCTCTAAAGATTTAGACTGTTTTATTTTTGAATGCAGTTATTTTTTGTACATAATTCTACATTTGTAAGTTCACCTTTCATGATAAAGTGACTGCACTACAGTACTTCTATTAGATGAATTGAAAAATACTATTTCTTTTGTTTTTACAGTGCAAATATTTGTAATAAAAATAAAGTGAGCACTGTACACTTTGTATTCTGTGTTGTAATTGAAATCAATATATTTGAAAATGTAGAAAACAACCAAAATATTCAAATAAATGGTATTCTATTATTGTTTATCAGCATGATTAATCATGATTTTTTTTAATCGCAATTAATTTTTTAAATTCCTTGACAGCCTATTCTGTTTACATTTTGGTTTGGTATTTTCTCAAGGAATTTATACATCTCATGACTCATTTCAGTTTTCAGTATTATATAAATATTACATATACTGCAAAGCTATTATCAAATTGTTAAATATATTTCAGTTATTTTCATTAGTATTTTCAAATAATAGTTTTATTTTCCCCAGTTTCATAGTTTAAACCCAATTTATCAGTGCCCTGTCTTAAACTAAAAGAAAAGGAGTACTTGTGGCACCTTAGAGACTAACCAATTTATTTGAGCATAAGCTTTCGTGAGCTACAGCTCACTTCATCGGATGCATTCAGTGGAAAATACTGTGAAAATACTCTTCAGTGAGGAGAAAGTTGGCTAGATTGTCGGGCTCAACGGGTAGTGATCAATGGCTCCATGTCTAGTTGGCAGACAGTATCAAGTGGAGTGCCCCAAGGGTTGGTCCTCGGGCCGGTTTTGTTCAATACCTTCATAAATGATCTGGAGGATGGTGTGGATTGCACCCTCAGCAAGTTTGCAGATGACACTAAACTGGGAGGAGAGGTAGATACGCTGGAGGGTAGGGATAGGATAGGTAGGGCCCTAGAGGATTTGGCCAAAAGAAATCGCATGAGGTTCAAGAAGGACAAGTGCAGAGTCCTGCACTTAGGACGGAAGAATCCCATGCACCGCTACAGACTAGGGACCGAATGGCTAGGCAGCAGTTCTGCAGAAAAGGACCTAGGGGTTACAGTGGACGAGAAGCTGGATATGAGTCAACAGTGTGCCCTTGCTGCCAAGAAGGCCAATGGCATTTTGGGATGTATATGTAGGGGCATTGCCAGCAGATCGAGGGACGTCATCGTTCCCCTCTATTCAGCATTGGTGAGGCCTCATCTGGAGTACTGTGTCCAGTTTTGGGCCCCACACTACAAGAAGGATGTGGAAAAATTGGAAGGGAGGGCAAAAAAATTATTAGGGGACTGGAACACATGACTTATGAGGAGAGGCTGAGGGAACTGGGATTGTTTAGTCTGCAGAAGAGAAGAATGAGGGAGGATTTGATAGCTGCTTTCAACTACCTGAAAGGGGGTTCCAAAGCGGATGGATCTAGACTGTTCTCAGTGGTAGCAGATGACAGAACAAGGAGTAATGGTCTCAAGTTGCAGTGAGGGAGGTTCAGGTTGGATATTAGGAAAAACTTTTTCACTAGGAGGGTAGTGAAACACTGGAATGCGTTACCTAGGGAGGTGGTGGAATCTCCTTCCTTAGAAGTTTTTAAGGTCAGGCTTGACAAAGCCCTAGCTGGGATGATTTAGTTGGGGATTGGTCCTGCTTTGAACAGGGGGTTGGACTAGACGACCTCCTGAGGTCCCTTCCAACCCTGATATTCTATGAGTCAGGGGCAAGAATATCTGTGACCATTAGAACACAGACACCTCAAAAACTCAGAATTTAACGCATTATTCTTGAGTTGTCAACATTCATCTGCTGCTGGCAAAATGTCTCCATCCCACACTAGTGGCAGACCCACACAGATGGTAATGACCTTCTACTGCTACAATTTACTCAAGTGGTACACAGATCCACTGTTAATCTAAAGATGCCAACTCTCCAGAGGACCCAAGTTGAAGGTCAATATGATGAAATTTTTATTTTTTCAGTTTTTAAGTATCTTCCAAAAATTATGAAATTACATTACAAATTATAGTACGTTATAACATTAATGTTGCAAAATCAACCACTTAAAAGTTAGGAGATGCCAGAAATAAGGCTGCACATGTAATTGTCTCCCTTGTGAGCAGCCTTTATTTGTGTGATCAAAATCTTCCTGAGATCTTCACAGATAAGGCTCAGGGATAGTTTTTCCAAGTGGTGAAAAATCCTTAACTCAGGGCTTTTACAACTAGACTGGAGAGCACAGCAGGAACTGTGCCATTGCAAACCATTCTAAATTTATACAGAAATGGACTGGATGATTTAATAGTATTTTCATCTCTAACTTTCATGATTTGTTTGAGTCAACTGAAGGAAAAAAAAAAGCCTGCTACCACAATGCTTGGTAGCATCCAACATTAGCCTCCAACTGGGGTCAGGATGGATTCAGCATTATACAGAATTCCAAGTTACCTGGAAATGATGCTATGGAACTTTTGCTGCATGTAATAGTATGAAAAGGATCTGTATCTCATCCAGAAGCAGAACAGAATTGCAGCTGAAGACCTTGAGTTATTGTGCAGTGAGATGGTCACCAGAAAGCTGTTTAAAGTCCAGTCTTGACATGTACCCAGCATCCTAATTTCCCAATTGAAGGTGCGACTACTCAGCACCTCTAGAATCAGGCTACTTATTTAAATGTGTATATATGGAATCATAGAAGTTTGAAAATTTTAACCATAGCTAATTGGAGGCAGTATGGTGTAGTAGATAAAGCACTGGACTGGGACTCAGGAGATCTGAGTTCTTTTCCTGGTTCTAGCACTGGTCTACTAGGTGACTTTGGACAAGTCACTTCTCTTTGTTCCTCTGTTTCCCTGTCTGTAAAATGGGGATAATGATATTGACCTCCTCTGTAAACCACTTTGAGATCTATGGTTGAAAAGTGCTATTTCAGAGCTTGGTATTATTATTAGAATTAATTTACACTGTGCTACATGTGAGGGGGGAAATTCCTTCTTGACGGGTGGTTAGTTGACAACCTGAAGCAAAAAGAAAAGGAGTACTTGTGGCACCTTAGAGACTAACCAATTTGCTCACGAAAGCTTATGCTCAAATAAATTGGTTAGTCTCTAAGGTGCCACAAGTACTCCTTTTCTTTTTGCGAATACAGACTAACACGGCTGTTACTCTGAAACCTGAAGCAGTATTCTTCTAACATAGCTGTAAATGTTTTTCATAGCAATTAAGATATATAGTCTTAAAATATAGCCAATATTTGTCTCAAAACTCTCACAGTGGATTGCACACAAAAGCTTATGCTCTAATAAATTTGTTAGTTTCTAAGGTGCCACAAGTACTCCTGTTTTTTACAGATTGCCTGCTTATTCCATAAAATAAATGTTTGTTTTAAATTTACTGTCTTTCACCATCTTTGAGCATTCCTCAGCCTATGGAAAGTTAGGTTTTCCTTTTTAAAAGTTAGCAGTTAGCTAAAAACTACCAAGATGGTATTAGACATAATTGTATTTTCTTAATTATTTATATTGCATGCCCATTCCCTCATTCAGATTGTGGAGTAAAAACTGCCCACAGACTCCAACAAGCATAGGAAACCCAGCAGTCTGTGGAACTAGTTAGAGCATCAGGATGTTTACTGTACTCCATAGAAACCGACATCACTTTAAAGTGGAATTTTAGGGCTGTGGCCTGTGCCTCCATTAGCAAATGCCCCTGTTCATCTTGAAAGGAATGCAGCGCCCATGGACTCCAGTACAACTCTCAGGCTATGTCGCCACTACTGCAGTAAGTTGACCGAAGTTACGCAACTCCAGCTACGTGAATAACGTAACAGGAGTCGACATAGGTTGGGTTGACTTACTGCGGTGTCTATACAGTGCTGGGTCAACGGGAGACACTCTCCCATCGACTTACCTTACCCTTCTTGTTACGGGGTGGATTACTGGGGTCGACCGGAGAGTGCTCTGCCGTTGATTGAGTGGCTCTTCACTAGACCCGCTAAATCGACCCCCCAGTGCATCGATCTCTGGAGCATCAATCCAGCAGTAATGTAGACATAACCTCAGGCTGCAATAGTGGGCATAAAGCCCCTCTCCCCCACACTATGTCTGTGCAATCTGTAGAGTGAAAAAAAGGAGGATGAAAATTTTTCCCTCCCACAATTGGTATACAACCCTCTAGCACCACGCTTGACCTCAGCTTTAGGATTTGGGCCCCAGAGAGGGGAAAAAATATGGAAAGATTGCAATTCACTTGTTTGAAGTCCACGTTAATAGGTGCCTTAGAAAATACAGAATTGAAAGAATAATAATTTTTGGTGGTAATTATACAAACTAAATGTTTATGTTTCCTGCAATAATTATTTTCTCCTCATTTAAAAAATAGTTATTTTTTTTCTTATATTGGAATTTAAATATGGTTTCATCTATTTATGAATTTTGTTTCTTCTTTTCAACAGGGTACTACAGAAAAAAAAAATGGGGTTTCTATGTCAACTATCAATTATCCCTCTTCTATTTGGAGCTATGGTCTTTTGTCAGCATGAAGGTTATGATTTTGAGGATGAATATGACCAAGAGCCAGATGATGAATACCCACCTATTTTTCATTTTAATCCTAGTGTAGAATATGTAGTTCCTCATTTTCCTACTCCAGCCAAGTGTGCTCAAGAATGCTTTTGCCCACCAACTTTTCCATTATCAATGTACTGTGACCATCGAAAACTTAAGATGATACCACATATTCCTTCCCACATCCAACAACTCTATCTTCAGCATAATGACATCAAAGCTGTAACTGCAGAATCTTTTGTTAATGCCACTGCCTTGAGAGAAATTAACCTTAGCCATAACAAAATTAAATCTCATATGATTGACCATGGTGTTTTTGCCAAACTTTCAAATCTTGTGCAACTTCACTTAGAACACAATAAATTGGATGAATTTCCATTTCCTCTTCCCAGCTCTCTAGAACGACTCTTTCTCAGTTTCAATGAGATTTCCAGATTACCTGGAAATGCCCTGCAAGGGTTAGTAAATGTGACCATACTTGATCTCTGCAATAACTACCTTGATGACTCCCTACTCAAAGGAAAATACTTTTCAAATCTGAAAAATCTATTGCAGATCAACCTATGCAACAACAGGTTACAGACTATGCCTCCTGATCTCCCATTTTCACTTATATATCTCTCCCTCGAAAATAACTCAATTTCTTACATTCCAGAAAACTATTTCAATAGACTTCCAAAAATAACTGCTCTAAGAATGTCACACAACAACCTGCAGGAAGTCCCATATAATGTTTTTAACCTTTCCAACCTTGTAGAACTCAATGTTGGACACAACAAGCTGAAGCAAGCATTCTATATTCCAAGAAGTCTACAGCATTTGTATATTGAAGACAATGACATTGAATGTACGTTGATTATTATTAGTCCTTAATAAAAATGAGAGAAGTATTTCTATAACATTTTTTCTTTTGCATAATTTTTCTGCTTATTACTCAAAAACTTCCTGACTTTTAACCTCAACCCAACACCAACACTACTGGGCTATATTCAGTCTTGCTGACACAAGGAGGTTTCTGCTTTGCTGTGATGCAGGTTACCTCATCCTGCCCTTCTTTGAGGGTCCCATCAGTTGGGGCATAAGGCTCAATAGTAGCCCTAGTTCTGCAGCTTGCCCAAGGAATGCTCTGAATTGTTAATTATCTTGGACTCTCAATGGAAGAAACATTGCAGAAGATTTGTACTTCTGCTATCTTCCTATCACCTCCAAGCAGGCTCTCTGTCAGACTCCGCTCCAGCTTCCTCTAATAAAAATCAACTAACAAGTCTAGCTTATTGTTTAGAACTTGTTTGTAGCAAAGGCATTTGATAAACATTTATATAGAAAGAGGCCACTATTAATACATTTCCCTTACATTAAAATAATCTATTTTAGGCCATTTTAACACCACAAACCTTCCCACTTCTACTTGATCAAAAGCTATTTCTCTTATTGGTTTTTCCATATCTGGAACTCTAACTTAAGTCAAGAGGCAGGATGATAGCAATATTTTTCATCAGTTACATGGGTGGATATTATTCCTGTTTCTAGCTATGAAAAAAAGTGGATTTTAAAGAAATTTGAGTTCTCTTAATATTTTCAATGTTTAAACTAATATTTTTCACTCTTTTACAGTTGTAAATATTACTCTGATGTGTCCTTCAATTGATCCAAGGAATATCAATCATTTAACCTATATTCGGATGGACCAAAATAAGCTTACAGCTCCAATAAGCACATATGCATTCTTCTGCTTTCCCCACATACGCATTATTTATTATGGTGAACAAAAAGGAAGTGTCAGCCAATCAACACAACTGAGAACTCCAGTTGTCCGCAGATTTTTAACACCAGAAGAATATGATGAAGCAGAAGATGGTCACGAAACGGAAGATGGTCATGAAGAAGGAGAAAGAGAAGATGACTACTTTCATCCTTACTTTTAAGGAAGTAATTATAAAGTATAAGTAAAGTATATATAAAAGAGGTGAATAATTTGGGGCACTACAAGGGAGTTATGAGCAATATGAACTATGTAAACAATAGTGGTTAGATCAGATTCCAAGTATATAGAACAGTGCTTTCTAACATTTTCCAGGCAACTAATTATTAGTTGAGTGAAGTAATCCTTGACTGTACCAATCATTACCCTTTCCCTCTCACTCACATTCCAACTTGGAAGAGAACTTGGTTATGTTAGTTTTGCAATTTGGACTAAACTTTTTGCATATATTTGTGTTGATTTTAATTTTAAATGTATACTGAGTGGTTTTGGTTTAACATAACTGAAAGAATAAAAATGCTCTTAATCTTAGAAAAATGTTTAGGGCCTTAACTGTGAAACTGGTCTGCATCACTTGTGCAGTATCTGTATCATCTAAATGCAAAGGAACATGCACGAGTAGTTTCTTAATAAAGTTTGAATTTAATGCAGTATTGCAACATTAGAATTAGAGAGAAGACTCATTAAATAGCTATCGTATAAAACATAGCAACATTAAACAGACGTAAAAAAAACAAATACTTTCGGATCTAGCTTGCACAATAACTATTGATATAGGTTTTATTCCTTATTCCTTTTTTTCATACATGAACAAATAATGTTACTTTACTTTCTGTGCCATTATACATTCAAAAGCACATACTACATATTTTGTTCTTTTAAACAGTACTTGCAGAAAACTGGCTTTTGTTTCATAAGAGAATGTATCCTGGGTGACACAGGAAATTTTTACAAATCATCCTTTAGAAAAGCAGCACTGGTGGTTAAAATATACACTAAAACTAACTAAATAAGAATAATGCTATGCTCATTGGACAAAAAAAAACGTTTACTTTCAGCCCTGTTTAAACCATGCAGCTGAGTGTTTTTATGCCTTTTTAATTTTTCAGACACCTCTGTGCTTTCATATGCCTTGTGTCTGTAGTTTCATTTTCAACTGGATGCACAATGCGCATATTTGTTCTAATACTTTAGAAAATTTAAATCTTCTACTTTTTTTTGTTTGTTTTTACAGTGCCCTATGAATTGTATAAAGATACCAAATATCTTCTGCTTGTAAATCTACCAGTGCATCTCCTTTATAAAAACAGGCTTTAGTTGATCAGTTTTTGTGGGCATCCAGTGATACAGTGTCCAGGTCTTTGAGATATGTTTTTGCTTGTTATTTAAGAAAAATCAATACAGCAAAAATATTTATGTTCTACCTCTCCATTATTTCAAATTATTTTAATAAAATTAATCATTTCATGCTTTTTGTTGTATTTTAGGCACTTTGAATACAAATGTAGGGTCTCCCTCTACATAGGTGATGAAATTTGTGTGTTGGACTCTGGTATATCAGTGTTACTTTATTCCCATACTGACGTAAACCTTGAGCTACTTTCAGACATCCATCTTACAAATATTAAATATACATGCTTTTGCCATGGGGAGTTTTGTACATTATCTCTAATGAAACTGATTAATTGTGATTATGGAAGGTAGAATACTTAAGAATATTATGAGATGCTTTTTCATCTTTATTCATTTGGATCTTCTACTTTGCTAAATCTAGCCCTAATTTCCTGAGAAACCCTTTCTTCTGTTATGGATAACTTGCCATCTGAACAAGACAGACATGAGTGCAGAACTGTACACTTTACAAAGCAGCATCTAATTCCATAAGATCTTCTGAATTAAGACAACAGAAATACTACATTAATGATGCAGAACAGCATTACTTTACAAAAAAATCCAAATACAACTGTGTATATTCTGGGATGTCATGTTTATTAAAGAACAACAATTTTTATTGTTTACAAAGACAAACAAAACTTATTAAAATCTACATTTAAGACTAATTTTCAGGCGTTTTAAATCAAAATATCAATTTTTCACCCCTCTATTCTCTTCATTCATAAGATGAAAAGATCTTGAAAATCAACCAAAACCACTCAGACTTCACAGGAAAAGATCCACAGATTCCAAGGCCAGGAAGGACTATTGCGATCACCAAATCTGACCTCGTATAAAACAAACCCACAGAACTTCCCAAAAATAATTCCTAGGGCACATATTTTAGAAAAAAAACATCCAATCTTGTTTAAAAATAGTCAGTGATGGAGAATCCACCACAACCTTTGCAAACTGTTCCAATGGTCAATTCCTCTCACTGCTAAAAATTTACACCTGATAATTGCCCCTTTCATCTTCATGGTAACCGCACAGATTAATAGCATAACAATTGTCTTCCTTTGTTATGGCCTTTCTTAATATATTTGTCAACCTAAAAAGCTCTTTTGAAGTCATATAGAAAAAAATCTGTGCATACAATAAATTCTTTAAATCTAGGATTAAAAATTTGCCAACATTACATATTTTTGAATTATTTTAAAGGACATATCAACAAACATATAGCTTACTAACTTCTGGAAAACACTGTGTATCATGACTTTTCTCTTTTTCTGAATACATTATAAATTTAGACTACTATTTTTAAAACATGAGAGTCTCAATTTAGGCAGCCATTTTTTTAAATCTAACATTAAGACCACTTAAATATAGCATAGTTAGAAATATTGTACATGCTTCCTCAAACTGCTGACACTTTAAGACTAACATAAAACTTAGTTTCAATTTGTGTTTTATACCTACAGTAAATCCAACAAATAAAAATTGAATTTTGGATATTAAAAAGTGTGCATAGCTGGATACTACAAATTCAAGAGATTGATTATTAACTTTATAGTAATAACATGTTGACATGGCTTCTCAGTATTAGCACATGCTTCTTCTCTCAAGAATATATACACTTAAATATGTTCCTATGACCACCTGCTAATTTTATTTCTGTCTTCACAACTATTAAATTTGTAGTCCCTTCAAGCATTCTTCTTTTTTTCCCACTATATATTACACTAGATTTTGTGGCAACCCAGTGACGGTTATGTGATATCAGATGGTTATGTGAGTTTATTTTCAAAAGAAAAACACAGCTAAAATGAAAATGTAAAATGAAATCTGCATTATAATGCTACCTGTTCTAACAGTCAATAAATAATAAAAACCATCACAGGGCTGCTTCAACAGGTTTCACTCTAGTAACTGAAGGAAGCGGTTGCATGATGCGGAAGATACATGTGACTAGGAACCAAGAGATCTGGGCTCTGCTTCTAGCTTTGGACAAGTCACTTTGCAGATTTATGGTTTATTCATTTCAATCACATAAAGGGGGATGATGATACTTTACCAGCTTTGTAAAATACATTGAGATTTATAATGGCTAGGGTAGTTATTTTTCATTATTACTCAACAGTACAGCAAGTTTGACTTTATTATGGCGTATTTTTAGAAATATTGATAACCTGTAGTCATAGTTAAATGTGTTGGATCAACTAAATCAAAACCATGAAATTTTCAAACAATGTTTTTATCAGAACAAAATTCTTAAAACTAGAAGCAAAAATGACTAATATAGAAATCTTGCCTCGTTTACATTACAATTGTTCGTGAACACTGTTGCAGTAAAAAAAAAATGGCTAACTTATTTTTACAGTCTCCATTCTTTCCTTTAGTCATAAAAACATTCAGATCCTTTTTAAGTCCTTCTAAAACGATTAAGCATTTTTGTGACATTTACTTCAATATCTTGATATATTAAAAAAGTCACATAAGTATTTGCTTCACATCCAACAGATGTTTTTTATTTCAACTTTTCTGATTGCTTTTAATATATTCACATTCCACTGAAATATGTAATAACTTGAATCAGTTTCCTTTTTATATTTGTTTTTAAATTGTACTCTGCAAGCAAATAAATAAAGGAATTTCCGACGCAAAGAACATGAACGGAAGCTGTAGTGAGTTTGTACCAGATTGCATCCCAAAGCTGCTTCTAAGCAGCTAACAACTTCTTTAATTACTAATGTGAGAACATTAACTTTGCCACTTGTGGAGATTTTACATATCTACTATAATACACATACACACAAATCCAATTGCATATGAGCTTCTGGTAGCTGTGTGATGAACTCTGGAAATATATGATAAAGTGTGCATTTATCATTCTCTTCTCAAAAGTTATTTTACCAAATTTTTAAAACTCTAGTAACCCAGGAAGTCAGGCTAAGTAGATGAGTAAAGCACATCCTATGTTCCTGTGCTATAGTTACCAGGCCTAGTGACATTATTCCAACTTCATTTTTATTGTCAGTATATGGAAATACTGTAGCATCTCATATATCAGGACTGAGGATGTGTGAGGCAAATTATCCCTTTCCCAGCAAAGAACAGACTGGGAAAAGAAAATATAGAGGAAGAAGTGAAAAACAAAATGTAAGGAAAACAACAGATGGTATTCACCCAGGAGTTCTGAAGGAACTCAAATGTGAAATTGCAGAAATACTAACTGTAGTCTGGAACATATAATTTAAATCAGCTTGTCTACCAAATAACTGGAGGATAGCTAATTTTTAAAAAGGGCTTCCAGAAGTGATCCTGGCAACTGCAGGCCAGTAAGTCTGACTTCAGTAGCATGCAAACTGGTTGAAACTATAGTAAAGAACAATATTGTCAGACACATAGACGAACATAATTTGTTGGGGAAGAGTCAACATGGATTTTGTAAAGGGAAATCATGCCTTACCAATCTACTAGGATTATCTGAAGAGGTCAACAAGCATGTGGACAAGGGGGATCCAGTGGATATAGTGTACTTAGATTTTCAGAAAGCCTTGACAAGGTCCCTCACCAAAGGTTCTTAAGCAAAGTAAGCAGTCATGGGATAAGAGGAAAGGTCCTCTCATGGATTGGTAACCGGTTAAAAGATAGGAAACAAAGGGTAAGAATAAATGGTCAGTTTTCAGAACGGAGAGAGGTAAAGAGTGGTGTCCGTACTGGGACCAGTCCTCATCAACATATTCATAAATGATCTGGAGAAAGGGGCAAACAGTGAGGTGGCAAAATTTGCAGATGATACAAAACTACTCAAGACAGTTAAGACCCAAGCAGATTGCGAAGAGCTCCAAAAGGATCCCTCAAAACTCAGTGACTGGGCAACAAAATGGCAGATGAAATTCAATGTTGATAAATGCAAAGTAATGCACATTGAGAAACATAATCCTAACTAGACATATAAAAAGATGGGGTCTAAATTAGCTGTTATCCCTCAAGAAGGAGACCTTGGAGTCATTGTGGATAGTTCTCTGAAAACATCCACTCAATGTGTAGTGGCGGTCCAAAAAGCGAACAGAATGTTGTGAATCATCAAGGGATAGATAACAAGACAGAAAATATCATATTCCCTCTATATAAATCCATGGTACGGCCACATCTTGAACACAGCGTGCACATGTGGTCGTCCCATCTCAAAAAAGATATACTGGACTTGGAAAAGGTTCAGAAAAGGGCAACAAAAATGATCAGGGGTATGGAACAGCTTCCCTATGAGGAGAGATTAATAAAACTGGGACTTCTCAACTAGGAAAAGAGACGACTAAGGGGGGATATGATAGAGGTCTATAAAATCATGATTGGTTTGGAGAAAGTAAATAAGGAAGTGTTATTTACTCCTTCTCATAACACAAGAACTAGCGGTCACCACATGAAATTAACAGGCAGCAGGTTTAAAACAGACAAAAGGAAGTATTTTTTCACACAACACACAGTCAACCTGTGGAACTCTTTGCCAGAGGATGTTATGAAGGCCAAGACTGTAACAGGGTTCAAAAAAGAACTAGATAAATTCATGGAGGATAGGTCCATCAATGGCTATTAGCCAGGATAGGCAGGTATAGTGTCCCTAGACTCTGTTTGCCAGAAGCTGGGAATAGACGAAGGGACGGATCACTTGATGATTACCTGTTCTGTTTATTCCCTCTGGGGCACCTGGCATTTGCCACTGTTGGAAGACAGGATACTCGGCTAGATGGACCTTTGGCCTGACCCAGTATGGCCGTTCTTATGAATGAGACACGAAAGGCAACACAGGAAAAAATGCCAAATTAATTTATGGTTATAAGTAAGTGGAGTTAACACAGGAAGGAAACAAAGCTTTTTAAAGCAGAAAGTTGTTAGTGATTTATTTTTTTTAATAATTAAATAGATGGTTGATTGACATGACAATTACAATTAACTCCAGAACATAACAACCAGTACAAAACTAGTTTATCCATTTAAAAGAAAGGAGAGCATGTTTATTTCTGTCTATCTTGAGGCTGTAGGTATCAGAAAATTTGATACCTGATCATCATATGCTGTAGGAGCCTCTACGAGTAATATATTTATTTGCAACATAAACTAAGTCTAGGTGTTCTTGTTTTCTTTTATAGCCATTCAATCAGTAATGTCTGCAGCTTTAACTGGAACCAGAAACTTTTGCAAGGTATTCACTCAGTCATGGGGCCTTGTTGCAGCTGCCTATCAGTTTCCAGACTTTTGGCCCTTGCGGTCACCCAAAACTATTTAATTGAACCTTGGAAATATTTCCAACTTACCTGTTGAGAAACTTACATATGTAACTCCTTTATTGTGTCCCCATATTTCTTGTATATCTTTTTCAATCTTTTTCTGGCTTCATTAAAGACATAAATTATCCATTTGGGAAATCAGTTTAACACGTCCCCTGGAACTTGTACTTTATAAATTCTTCCTTAGCTCCTCCTGTGCCACCGACACATGAAGAAGTCCGGTTCCTCCAATGATTACAATCACAATAATTGTGGTACTTCTTCCCAGGTTATGCCAGTGCATTCAATACCCTCTGTCACGATCTTCCACCAGTTCTTTCTTGGCCTTCCTCGCTTTCTCTTTCTGCCCTCCAGTACCTAATTCAATGCTTGCTCAGCTTGTCTCCCATCTTCCATACACTATACATGTCCCAATCATCTGAGCCTTCTTTAATGATATCTTCTAATATGTCCTGCTCTATCAGCTCCCTTACTCTTGCATTTGTTATTTTGTCTTTACACTCAATGTGTAATATCTTACTCAGCCTTCTGGGATAGGTAGCCTTCAATTTCTTTTTGCTAGACAGTCTCATTGGTCAAGCCTCTGCTCCATATAGTAGTATGCTCAGTACAATCAAATGGTATAATCTAGCCTTTAGTCTGAAGTGGAGACCTATGTTTGACCAGATGTTGTTCATCTTTCCAAAAGTGGTGCTGCTTTTCCTAATCTTGTAGGAATATAAAATATAATTCTAAACAAAGACAGAAATATAAGATAAAAATGCTAGGAAAAGGCTGCAGAGGCAGAAGCAGCAGCATAGAGGAGAGACTTCAACCAACTCTACAGAGCAGCAAATGATCTCACAGGAAAAAAAGACTTTCCCAGGTCTCAGGCCCTTCTAGAACTCTCATCAACAGATGTTAAAAATGCATGAAGAACATGCCAGATGATGGAAAGAACATTTCCACTCCATATTAAGCTGTCCAGAGCTGACAATCATTCACAGATTCAAGAGAAGTGTCAATACCAGGTTAGAAATAGAAGATGGACCAATAACACCCGATAAAATTAAAGCAGCCATCAAAGCCCTCAAATACGGGAAAGTTCCTGGGGTTGACAGAATTCAAGTAGAGTTGCTAACAGTGGGAGGCCAAATTCTGATTGAGTGGCTAACAAAACTGTAACAAAATACGGTGAAAGTAGCACCACAGCACTGGAAAGAAGGTATTATCATGGCATTGCTAAAAAAAGGGAGCATGAACTGGAGGCATAGTACTGCTATCAGTCCTGGGCAAAGAATTGGCTACTGTTATGCTGAATAAAACAAAAAAGGCAATGGATGAAATATTACAAGAAAAACAGCTGGGTTCCATTGAGATAGATCATGTCATGAACAGATATTCACTCTGACAGATCATTGAGAAAGCTACTGTTTGGCAAAAACCCATCTAAATTCACTTTTAGAAAGTGTTCAACAGTGTCTATAGAGAGACCCTGAGGAATATTGCTAGAAGCTATGGGATACCAGACAAGCTGATCAACGTAATAAGGAGTTTATACAATGGAAAGTAAGATCAGACATAGGCCTGGCTGAGTGAGGTGAATGGTTAAATATTGTGCCTGGAGTTAGCCAAGGGCGTGTGCTATTACCAATTCTCTTTAAATTAGTAATAGACTGTGATGAGGTGAGCAACAAAAGCCTCATGGATGGTGTAAAATGGGTTAGTGGAGACTAATTACACTATTTTGACTTTACTGATGACATTGCTTTACTAAGTATATTATGAAACGAATGCCCTTACATCAGAGGTAGAACAGGAAGCAGCAAAAACTAGATTTGAAGTAACTGCAGAGAAAACCAAGATTACAAAGGCAGGAAACTGGACAATATACACAAATGTGTATCTGGATGGAAATCTAACAGGTAAGACTTCTGCTGTCTGCAGAGCATTATAACACTTGAAGGTGCAGTGATATTCATCTTACCCTTTAAACATATAATATTAACTTTAGTTTAACTTTGCCTTCATCCAAGCACATTTTATAAGGGAAGACAGGCTTATAGTCTTATAAGAACTAACAACAATTTTGGCTTTAAATAACCCTCAGAATCCTCCCTAAGCACTTGCATAGTCTCTTCGTTGGAGAAGCCATAGGAAACATTCTCTATAGATCCTGCTTTATTACTAATTGGCTTTTATCAACATAGGTGTCTTTTCTTTGCGCATTCAGCTCAATCATCCTATATTCTTCTTTCACCAAACCCCATATTGCATGACTATTTCTCTCTATCTTGTTCCTCTGAGGGGACTTCATTCTTTAAAATACTCGAATGGTGACTTGAAACCAAAAATCTTCAACTGAATCAGTGTATCTGGACTAAAAGAAAAGGATTACTTGTGGCACCTTAGAGACTAACCAATTTATTTGAGCATAAGCTTCCGTGAGCTACAGCTCACTTCATCGGATGCATACTGTGGAAACTGCAGAAGACATTATATACACAGAGACCATGAAACAATACCTCCTCCCACCCCACTCTCCTGCTGGGAATAGCTTATCTAAAGTGATCACCCTCCTTACAATGTGTATGATCATCAAGGTGGGCCATTTCCAGCACAAATCCAGGTTTTCTCCCCCCCACCCCCCCATACACACACAAACTCACTCTCCTGCTGGTAATAGTTCATCCAAAGTGACCACTCTCCCTACAATGTGCATGATAATCAAGGTGGGCCATTTCCAGCACAAATCCAGGTTTTCTCCCCCCACCCCCATACACACACAAACTCACTCTCCTGCTGGTAATAGTTCATCCAAAGTGACCACTCTCCCTACAATGTGCATGATAATCAAGGTGGGCCATTTCCAGCACTGAATCTTGACCTTGTGCTAGCCGGACAAAGTGTGAGAGAAGTGAGACCCCACTACAAAGTAATAAAATCTAATCAACTGCCACAGCACTATACAGAAAGTGTTTAATTTCAAAACTTGTATAAACAGACCTTTTAAGTGTTACCACTAGTGGCAATGCTTTAGGAACTAGGTGGAAAGCTGTTCCTTCAGAAGAATGACAAAGGGTATGTCTACACTTCAGTTAGACACCTGCAGTTGGCCCATGCTAGCTCAGGTTCACGGGGCTAAGCCTAAGGGGATGTTTAACTGTGGTGTAGGCGTACGGGCTTGGGCTGCTGCCTGAGCTCTGGGACCCTCCCACTTTGCAGGTTCCTAGAGCCCAGGCTGAAGCCCGAACCTGAATGTCTACACTACAGTTAAACACCCCCTTAGTCTGAGCCAGAGCTAGATGGTTCAGGCCCGCCACAAGTGTCTAACTGCAGTGTAAATATATCTATACTGCATATCTATACATATTCATTAATATTTATTTGGATTTACAAAACGCTAAAAAAAGGATGCCTGCCCATACGCTCTAGGTACTGTAGCCTTTACTTAAAAATACATCATAGATAATACCCCGATATAACTTAAGTTCATCAGTATAACTCAACAAAATGTACAATCAGCAAGCCCAGCACCTTCGAATCTCAAATCACCCTTCTCCTCCAACAATTCCCTCCCTTTCTCTGTGAATTATTCTCAAAATTCCTTTGTAAAAAGATGAGCTTCGCAGCATGCTCTGAAAGTCTTAGGCTCAGGCTACTTCAGACAAAGGGAGGAAGGGGGAATCGCATTCTAAAGGTATAGGACCCCCACAGAAAACTTGACCTCTAGGTTCCCCATAAATTTTCATTATATTTATATTTGCCACCCATCTTCCTGGAAGAGGTTCCTTTTCCAAAGAAAGGTTCCTTTGTGACTGCTTTCTGAGGGAGATATAGGCTATTTCTCCCGCAGATTGTTTTGGTTATTCACTATATATGCTACTGTGCATATACACTTTTACCAACAATTTGTATGGTTCATAACACTTTTCATATATTGTTTGATTACATTCCCTTATCTTCTATACAAACCTCTTTCAGACTTTGAAGAAACTTTCACAGAACAAACCTGCATCTGAACAATATTGGTTTTGGAACCATCTGTGCTGTTGTTCCACCTATCCACATCTGTGCTGTTGTTCCAGTAATCTAACCATTCATAATCTTGCTACCATCTTGTCAGCATTTTGGTAATAAAGAGACCACCAATTCAGACAACTAACTTGATCCTAGTTTGTAAAGGGCTGTGTAAATAAAAAAAAAAAACCTTATAACCAGTAGAAAAACAAAATAACCAGAACAAATGGACTAACATCCAATTCCAACATCTAATCCCAATTAAAATTTTAGTTGCTATACATTTTATCAATGTATTAATAAAAAAACATTGAAATACCAATCAATAAACACCACAGTCGTGAATTTGGCAAGATTAAACTGGAAAAAAAACTTACAAATTCTGGGGGGTGGGAAATATTGCAATTTTGGAGTTTTTTCTTAACTGGTAGAAGGATAACTTCAGCATTACAGAGACTTGGTAATAAGAACTAAGGCCTGAACTAATCAGACCACCAACACTGTTAATGAGGGAAAAGCTGTATTTCAGAAACAAAAAATAGAAAGGAATGAAGAAGCATGCTTAAGCTGGTTTCTAAAAAACACTTTCAGTTCTAGCTACATTTAGCATCTTAGTCCTCTGAAGTACTCAAATGGTGTTTCATTGTTTATGTAATACTTTAGACTAATTATTCTGATTAAGTATAGTACTTATATACAAAGCTTCTACTGTAATATGTATTGCCATTTCCAAACCATATCACTGGCCAGCTGCTATGACAAAATCATGTTATTTTAATAACTTCTGCAATCACTCACAAAAATTCATATAAAAGGGATGCTGAGTGAGGTTTAATGTTTTATGCCAAATGTATGAATTTAGTAAGGTGTCAAATTTCAATGACCTACTTCAACTGAATGATTTTGATACTGTATGTTCCTAGGGCTATCCCACAAGTTTATGAGTGGACCTAACAGAATACAGTAGATTTATTTGTGTACGTATTGCATGAATGACTCACAGTGTCTATCAAGCACCAAGAAACTAAGTAATAATCTACTTTTCTTCCTTCCAAGTACAATGTTGCTCTAACTGCAGTATTTGCCAATATTATCCTTTACAGAATGCGTACAAGATGAAAGCCAAGGCCTCTAAGCAGCTGGAAAAAATATTTATAAGAGTTCTAAGTGAAGTGCAACAAACCTTCTAATACGTTGTTAAAAAGCAGGAATACATAAGAGCAGTAAATAAATATTACCATAATATAAAGCTAACAAACACACAAGTGTACATGAGTCTGAGGTGGTTTTAGGATAAAAACCCCAAAACAAAAACATCTGTCCTCCTATATGAATTGCTGCCATCATCGGTTACATCACATGTTGGACCAAAACTTCACAAAGGTCTGCTTTAGTGGTGGGCTTCAAATATGAATTGGGATAAATAAATTGTTTAAAGGGAAAAATTATATAGGGTATCTGCTGTGGTCTTTTCTATGAGGAAGAGTCACCAACACACACCGACAAAACAGAAATTCTACTTAGAACTAACCAATTCTGTTATCTTTGGCTCTTTGACAGGAATCTGAGTCACTGAAGTAAAAGAACATTCCATGACTCCAATATTGCCAATCCCAAGCATTCAAAAACCATGAATCAGACCCCCAAAAAACATCTGACCAGTTTAAAAAATTTATTTTTTGAGCGTGTGAGCTTTTGGAAGGAAACTGCATACCCCCAATTTGTGTATAATAATTGCATATTTCAAATTCGACTTTACTCATACAAAAAACTAACACAAAATTGCAGGCCACCTCCTGGCTGATCAAAAAGGGTCTCCACTTGCTGTCTGAACTCTGGGGTGCAGGAAGTTGGCCTTATTTCCCTCTCCATCCCCCTCAATATCTCCCTTGTCTGTCTCTCCCATTTTCCTTCTTGGCTCCACCAGTTCTGTCTCCCACACTTGGTCTGCCACTCCACATTATTGTATACTTTTAGTTTCCCTCCTTTTCCCCCTAAAATCTCATACCCCTCATCCTCCCTCCTGTTTACCAACATTACAGTGTACCCCTATTTTGCTCCTGCATACTTTTGAACCTGATCCCATTACAGTTGCATGTGCAGTCTCCAAACCTCAGAGCCTAGCTAGAAGCTGTCTCTTGTGAAAGGCACCTGGCTTCAGTACATTGGAAAATTAGACTGTCATCTTTACTGGAGCTACTTCCATGAACCTCTGCAAAACTGTAGGGAAATGGAAGCCATCTTATTTAAAGGCAGCCTGTAACTTCAATACCACTGAAAGCAATCGAAAAAATGACCATTTTAAATACAGGCACAAGTCTACAACGATATTGACAGACATCAGAATATCAAGAAAAGCTTTTTTGAGGAGGAACAAAAATCAAACCTAATAAAAGAGACTTGATAAAATTGTGACAGTTCGCAATTTAGACTTGCATAGGGTGGATTGATTTAAATAACCAATTTTTATCATGATTTAAATCAGTAAGCAGGAATCCTTGACTTAAATAATTGATTTTAATCATGTTTTGCATTTGTACTTTTTAGTTATTTTCCCAAAGGTTAAACTCTCATTGGTTACTAACCATTAAAACCTGTTGATTTCCAAATAAATATAGGTTTTGCACTAAATTGGGTGCTTTTTTTTGCTAACCAGAGGGATACATTATATCTATACACTTTTACTTAAGTTATTATACAGCTTCTTACATTTATTCAGATTCTCAATTTTTTTATATTTTTATGATGTTAAGAAATGTATCATTCACCAATTTTTATTTACTAGTTAATTATTTTTTTATTTGTGGTTCATGTCAAGCTCTGTTTGGACAGAAATTCTAATTCAACTAAAATGCACAAAATATTTTTATTAAATAAAACTACTTTAAATGTGACGAATATATATGAAAAACAATTTAGAAGTTTATCAAAACATACTTTGCATTTAAAAAATAACATTTATTTAAAAAAGCAAGTGTTATCTAGTTTCTGAATAGAAGTGATTGTTGTTGCTCACCACATCTGTCAAGATTTTCGATTTCACTCCCTCACAGCTAGTTTTTATTCATGGATTGAAAGAGGAAAATAAGCTTTCCTTCTTTTCAACTCCCAAGTGGTTTCTTAACTTTGAATAAACTAGTCATGGTACTGAATTAGCTAAATCAACTGAAATGAAGAAAATATTTTCTCTGCTGTCAAAAGCTGGTTTAGTACGTCAAACTCGGATCCAAGTACTTGACCTTTGACTTCCACCAGTTCAGGGTTTGACTTTCTTGAAAACTTGGCAGCAATTATGTTCTGCTTAATATTGTTTTTTGTATTTAAAAGATTGTGTTGACTTATAAGTTTGGACCTTAATGCAGACTGTAGATTTCAAATTTAATTTTAAATATTTATTTTAACTACACCTGTATTTAACATAATTTTTTAGAAAAAAATCTGATGTAAATAAAAAAAATTTAAATTCTAAATGATTTAATTTTATCCACCTTGGATAGCATAGCTTTTTATTTACCTTCTGTAGATTTTCTTCAGAAAGCTTTGGTCAATTAGACAGCAATAATTAAGTTTGTTCAGATTTGCAGGAAGGAACCCACATTCTACTTTTATAACTAAACAATGAACAAATAATGACTGATCAAACAATTTATTAAGTCAGCTCTAACAAAGATCAGGTGAAAAAATTCTGAACTTGCCTAGATACATGCTTCTTGGGGATTTTCCAGGAATCCTTATACTACCCATAGTATCCACAAGCAGCCTGCTCATCTGAGATGTTTTGTTGTCCTTATTGAAATTCTGGAAGGTGGGTGGGCACAAGCCCACCCGCTTCTAAAGGCCCCTCCCCCAGCCATGTGGGAGGAGCCACTGAACCCGGGACTCAGCTAAATACGGGAGACAGCTAAGAAACAACAGGGCAGGGAGTAAAGGTCACAGGTTCAAAACTAGGAATCCAGAACTGAGCAGAGAACCCCGGACAGCACCCACTGCTCCTCAAAGGTGTCTAGGGAGCCAGTGGACGCCGCCCAGAGAAATTCTGCCTGGAGACATGAGACAAAGGAGGAACAGAAATAGGCCCCACAGTCGCAGAGCCCCTCCCCGTCCAACATCCTCCCCCTGGGATTATAGATAGCCACTTTTGGCCAGGGCCAGGAGGAGGTTGATGAAGAGATCTAGCGACTTTGTGGGGCCACAGACAGGCTGCGCAAATACGAAATGGTCTGGGGAGAAGTGCAACCAGAATCTCAACAGGAGGTTCTGGAGGAGCCAGAATAGGGGCTGCAACCTGATGCATTCTAGATAGGCATGTGCCAGCATTTCCCCTCACATCACAAAAGGGTCAGGCATCAGGGATGGGGGTGAACCACGCCAGGTAAGCGCCCATGCTCACAGCTCCACTGAAGGAGCTGACAACAGATATCCCCGGCAGGCCGTGGAACCAGGGTGGAATATAGGTTGGGAAACTGGGGTTCCTCACCCTCTGCAGGTGATAGTAGGTCCCGCCACTTGGCATCGGGGCAGAACATGAGGGTGAGAAAGTGAAACATGTGGAGCATGAGCGTGTAAAGAGCGAGCACTCTTGGTGCAGTTTGGAAATAAACCGGCTCCAGGGCCAGCTCGGGTTATGGAAGGGAGAGGGTTAAGGGGGCTTGCGGGGCAGGAGCCCAATGAAAAAGTCCAGAGGACCTGGGGTGAAGGGCAGGCAGGGAGAACCCTCTCGCAGGACCTGCTCCAGGAAAACCCGAGAGTTGGGCGATAAGGCTGCCCTACCTCCTGGAGTATACACGGGGGGTGTGAAGGATGGAGAGCCCCATGTGCTGACTGAGCGCTCAGAGATCCACCCAGTCCCCCATTATAGTCCAGGAGGTCTCAGATTTTGGTGGTTTCTGCCAGGACCAGCTTCAGGCACACCGAGGAGGACTCCACCACCTGCACACGAAGATGGGGTTTGTGTAGCAGGGGCTCCACGAGGAGGTCTGCCCCCTCGAGGGCCACCATGGACCTGATTGCCGAGAGCAGCTTCCAGGTCCAGAGGAGGTCCTGGTAGAAGACTGGCTGCTCAGAGAGGTTTCGTGGAAGACCCCTCAGATGGAGAAAAAGAGCTGCCAGTTGTATCGGAGCCATTGGAGGTGGTGGAGGAAGGCGTGTGCCAAAATGCTCCACGCCGGACTGCCTGAGCTGTAAAGGAGTCTCCACAGGGCCTGGAGGCAGAAGACATGGACCGAGGCAGACCAGGTCCTGTCCTCCCTCCTCCAGGGAAAGACTCAGAACCCCTGTAGAGATCCAGTGCAGTCCTGGCCAAAAGAACTCCAGAGCTAACCTCTGGAGCTGGGCCAGGATCCCTGGGGCCGAGCTCAGGGTGTTAAGCCGGTGCCAGAGCACGGACAGGACTAGCTGGTTAAACACCAGTGCCCTCCCCCAGAGGGAAAGGTACCAGAGTAGTCCTGTCCATCTCCGCAGCCAATCACCCACCCTGGCCTCCAAATCCTGCCAGTTCTCTGGTGAAAGATGCGTGGGGAAAAGGTAAACGCTAAGATAGAGCAGTGGACCCACGCTCCACCGAATAGCTTGAAGCTCGGGTGGGAGGGAGCTCATCTGTCACCCATCCCCAACCATCAGGCCAGAGCTCTTGACCCAGTTGACCCAGGTGGAGGAGGCCACTGACTAGATCGCCTGGTCGGCCTCCACCTGCACCAGATCACCCGGGTCCTGGACCACAAAGAGCACATCATCGGCGTACATCGACAGGACCAGCCACAACTCCAGCTCCTGAAGCACCAACCCCGTCAGCCTCCGGAGGAGGAGTCAGAGGAAGGGCTCAATCGCCAGAGTATACAGCTGGCCTGACAGTGGACAACCCTGATGTACCCCTCACCCGAAGCTGACCGGTTCAGTCAGGGTCCAGTTGAGTCTGACCAAACACTCCGCAGAGGCGTATAGCACCTGGAGAAAACCCACAAAGTTTTGTTCTCATCACGACAAATGATAAGTGATTAAATAAAATGTCAAAACTGCATCTTCAAATATACTGCATAGAGAGCTGTTCATGAGCATGTTATGTCTATTTGGAGCAGCAAGTGAGAGTGTACACAAGTGATTTTCTGGTCATCAACAGCCCGAATTGCTGCTCTAACTGTGATCTTATTGATTACTGACCACTTGAATGGTATTCTGCAAAGGTCTTTGAAGATGTTCTAACATTAAAGAGCCTCCTCATGAGCATGAATTTGAGAGATGTCCAGAATCCTAGAAAATAAATAGCTTCTGATCAGAGAAGATTACAGCTTTCTTAGGCCAAGACCTGCACTTTAACATCCCTTCCTCATCTCCATATCTTAAATGAGGTTGTTATGTAAATGACCGCTCTGCACTTTTAAGCCGGGGGGGGGGGGGGGGGAAGGGGTGCGGGGGGTGTGTGTGTGAAGAGGTATTTGGCTGGCTGGCCAAATGAAGGGAACAGTGCTTTATGGCTGGGGGAGGAGGGAAGATGAAAACTCTTGCAAAGGGGACAGCGTGGTCGCTGACTCATCGCCTAGGAATGCAGGGTTTTAAAGGGGCAGCCCTGCATCTGAAGCTCCCTTTTATACGGAGCAGTCTGACGCAGGACCCACCCTCCCTCCCCTTTATGTGACAATAAATCTGTTGGAGGGACTTGGATGGAAAAAGGTAATTACAGAATAAAAATGAGGCTACCTGCACTGTACACTTTTATCTGCCGGGTAGTCCCAGACATCAAATAATAAAGTTGCAGCCTAATAATACCCATGTCAAATATCTCCTGTCATTCTTTCAGTATAGCCAGATGCATTCCCCAAAAAAACTCAGCATATCTAATCCCTGAACTGCCTCCACTCTTAGCACTCCTAGAAGTTTTTCCAAAAGGACACAGAAGATATATCTAATATTGAAATCTAATACTTTGAGCTCAAGCCCTTAGCATACAGTATTTTGCATCCTAGAATTCTTCCTCTGAACTGTTGCTGCTTGAGTTTGACTGTAGTGTGACATGAAAGTATGGATGGAACTCCAAGTTGCTACTCTGCAGATGTTTTGCAGTAGAATGTCAGATAAGGATGCTGTGGAGGTGGCTTGTGCCTACATGGAGCGAGCTGTGAGATGCCCAGCAGGGGGAAGCATTGCTAATTTATAGCATGCTAAGATGCACCCCAAAACTCATTGCAAAATCCTCTGTGCGGATATGACTTGTCCCCACGCCCTTTCTGCAAGGGCAATAAAGAATCTTTGGGATTTTCTGATGGGTTTGGTTCTCTCCAGGTAGAATGCGGGGCATGCCTGATATAGAGGGAGTGAAGTCTCTTCTCCTTGGAAGAAGCATGGGGTTTTTGGAGAAATACAGGTAAGTGTGCTGATTGATTGATTGATATGGACCTCTGACACAATCTCGGGGAGGAATCTGGGGTGTAACCTAAGGAAACCTTCTCCCTGTGAAATACTGTATAAGGAGAGTCTGTCATCATGGCTCCCAGCACACTGACCCTTCTCACTGAAATGATAGCTACTAAGAATGCCACCTTCGTGGACAGGTGAGTCATGGCACATGTTGCCAGTAGTTCAAAGGGTGGGCCTGTGAGTGTTGAAAGGACATGGTTAAGGTCCCATTGAGGGATAGGTTTAATGACGGGTGGGAAGGTTCTGATCAATCTCTTCATAATCGAGCCATGGTCAGGAGTGAAGATAGAACATCCTTCCATCAGGGAGAGGAAGGCACTAATTGCAGTTAAGTGTACTCGCAGTGAACTAAGGGCAAAATCTGAGGTGTTTAAGAGGAGAAAACAGTCTAAAGGAACTGGAATGACCATGGTATAAGGGGTATGCTGGTAGCAATGTGCCCAGGCTGAAAGGCACAGCCATTTAGCTAGGTACCAGAGTCTAATAGAATCCTTCTGGCTTTGGGTCAGGATTTCATGAACAGAGGTGGAGCATGAGCATTCTATGTCTATCACCCATCCAAATGCCAGGTCTTGAGGTGGAGTGGGCTTCAGTTGGGGTGATTGACTTTCCCCCTTGTCCTGAGTAAGAAGGCTGAAATACAAGACCTTGATAGGAAGGCATTTGGACAACATTAGGAGTTCTGTGAAATGGAATTATGTGAATAATGTGTTGCCAATTTTTTAAAAGGGCTCCAGAGGTGATCCCAGCAATTACAGGCTGGAAAGCCTGACATCAATCCCAGGCAAACCGGTTGAAGCTATAGTAAAGAACAAAATTATCACAGACATAGATGAACATAATTTGTTGGGGAAGAGTCAACATGGATTTTGTAAAGGGAAATCATGCCTTACCAATCTACTAGGATTATCTGAAGAGGTCAACAAGCATGTGGACAAGCGGGATCCAGTGGATATAGTGTACTTAGATTTTCAGAAAGCCTTGACAAGGTCCCTCACCAAAGGTTCTTAAGCAAAGTAAGCAGTCATGGGATAAGAGGAAAGGTCCTCTCATGGATTGGTAACCGGTTAAAAGATAGGAAACAAAGGGTAAGAATAAATGGTCAGTTTTCAGAACGGAGAGAGGTAAAGAGTGGTGTCCGTACTGGGACCAGTCCTCATCAACATATTCATAAATGATCTGGAGAAAGGGGCAAACAGTGAGGTGGCAAAATTTGCAGATGATACAAAACTACTCAAGACAGTTAAGACCCAAGCAGATTGCGAAGAGCTCCAAAAGGATCCCTCAAAACTCAGTGACTGGGCAACAAAATGGCAGATGAAATTCAATGTTGATAAATGCAAAGTAATGCACATTGAGAAACATAATCCCAACTAGACATATAAACAGATGGGGTCTAAATTAGCTGTTATCCCTCAAGAAGGAGACCATGGAGTCATTGTGGATAGTTCTCTGAAAACATCCACTCAATGTGTAGTGGCGGTCCAAAAAGCGAACAGAATGTTGTGAATCATCAAGGGATAGATAATAAGACAGAAAATATCATATTCCCTCTATATAAATCCATGGTACGCCCACATCTTGGGAACACAGCGTGCAGATGTGGACGTCCCATCTCAAAAAAGATATATTGGAATTGAAAAGGTTCAGAAAAGGGCAACAAAAATGATCAGGGGTATGGAACGGCTTCCCTGTGAGGAGAGATTAATAAAACTGGGACTTCTCAGCTAGGAAAAAAGATGACTAATGGGGGATATGATAGAGGTCTATAAAATCATGATTGGTTTGGAGAAAGTAAATAAGGAAGTGTTATTTACTCCTTCTCATAACACAAGAACTAGCGGTCACCACATGAAATTAACAGGCAGCAGGTTTAAAACAGACAAAAGGAAGTATTTCTTCATACAACACACAGTCAACCTGTGGAACTCTTTGCCAGAGGATGTTATGAAGGCCAAGACTATAACAGGGTTCAAAAAAGAACTAGATAAATTCATGGAGGATAGGTCCATCAATGGCTATTAGCCAGGATGGGCAGGGATAGTGTCTCTAGCCTCTGTTTGCCAGAAGCTGGGAATAGACGAAGGGACGGATCACTTGATGATTACCTGTTCTGTTTATTCCCTCTGGAGCACCTGGCATTGACCACTGTCGGAAGACAGGATACTGGGCTAGATGGACCTTTAGTCTGACCCAGTATGCCTGTTCTTATGTTCTAACCGTCTGGATCAGTTGGGTGATGGTGGCTTTCTCACACCAGATCTTCCATATAACTTGTGGTAGCAGAGGGATGGGAGTAAAGGTGCATCTGCCTAGGAGAGCATCTCTCTCAGAGTCTTGGTCTATGGCTCCCCTGGACCGCAACATTGGAAGCTTCTGTTTGCCTGGGACACAAAAAGGTCTCATAGTGGAGTTCCCCATTGTGCAACTATGATGGTTAAGACTGTGTCATCGATCACGCATTCAGAATCTGCAGAAAAGCTTCTGCTCCGTAAGTTCGCCAGGAAGTTCTGAACATTTGAGAGGTATGTGGCCTGGTGATATAATTTCTGATACACCAGTTCCAACGTCTGATTGCTTCCAGGCAGAGGGGAAAAGACCTCACTCCTCCCTGTTTGTTTATATCACTATGGTGATATTGTCTGACATTATCTGTATGTGGAATGAGCGTATGAGGGAAGAAAGGCCTCGTACGCCAAGCAGATTGCACTTAGCTCCAGTAATTTTACATGTAGCCTGACCTCTTGGGGGCTCCATGTACCGGAGCAGTGTAGCAGTCCAAGTGAGCGCCCCATTTTGTAAGGAAGGCATCCATCAAAATGGTTGCCCTTGGCATGGGAGGCTTTGTCTGGGTTGGATCACCAAGTGAGAACTCTGGAGGGAATGGTGACTTGGGAGTCTATGATCCCTGCTCAGTCAGTAGTTCAAGTGGAACCAAGTTTGTAGGCACCAAAGGTGGAGTTGCAGGAAAGATGTCACATAGGTACAAGCCTAACATGGAGAGGCACCAACGTCCCATGGTTTGAGGTTCGCAGGTGATGAGAGAGGTCATGTGGGTCATCGCATAAAATCTGTCTTTGGAGAGGAATGCTCTCACAGACATTGAGTCCAGCAGCGTGCCTATAAAGTTATTGTCTTTGTAGGTGACAAAACAGATTTGTCTTCATTTATGCAAACACTTAAGGTGACAAGGAGATGCTGAAGAAATTGTTACTGACATAACCTCTTGGCGAGATTGGCCTACAAGGAAACAGTCATCCAAGGTATGGAAATTCTGTATATCCCTGACATCTAATCTGGGACTCTGTGCTGTTGGACAGCCATGAAACGTAAGACCTTTCTCTGTGATGGGTGAATGTCCACATGAAAGTATGCATCCTTCATGTTGAGCGCTGCAAACCACACTCCCTCCTGAAGAGAGGGGATTAAAGGTGCCAGTGTTGTCATCATGAATTTCAACTTTTGGATAAAGACGTTGAGCTGCCAAAGATCCAGGATAAGATAGCCTCCAAAGATGACAGAGGAGAAGTAGGTGGCAGCGGTGGCGGTACATGGATCTTGACGTGTATGTCAAAAATGTCCTCTGGCCTGTGGTTGGGAAAGGTTGGAGTGGTGGAGTGAGCCGAGAAACAGGACCTCTGAATCCATTGTCACTTATGAAGAGGTTCAGATGGATGCTAGGAGTTTGAGATACGCAAAGGGGGTAGTTGTGGTTGAAAGGGATGTTTCCGGTATTTCTTCCAGGGCGCTGGAGTTTAAATCCCCAGAGTTTGCAGGGTGGATCCTGAGTCTTTTAGAGAATATAGAGATTCATCTGTCTTTTCATTTAAAAGGTTGGAGTAGTCGAAGCAGAGGTCTTTGATAATATTTTGGATCTCTCCAGGGAAGCCCAAGACTGAAGTCTCAAGGCACTTTGCATGACCAGTCCTGTGGACAGAGATCTGGATGCTGTATCAGTGACCTAAACCACAGTCTGTGGAGCCACCTTTGTACCAACTTCCCGTTATCCGGAGAGGACTGGAATTGGGCTCAGTCTTCCATGGGTAGCTTGTCTTTAAATTCGACAAAACTAGTATGTTTGTTAAAATCATATTTTGCTAATAAGGCTCTGTAATTAACAATATAAAATTGGAGGCCCACAGAAGAGAAAACCTTCCTACCTAATAGGTCCAGTCTCCTTGACCCCTTATCTGTTGGAGGAGATTTTTGGTAATGTGGCTGAGCTCCCTCTGTAGCCACTTGTATCACCGACGAATCAGAAGCAGGATTAGAAGCGTCTTTCTGCTCTTTTTTGTGTAGGGGCACAAGATGCTAGTGTGTGCCAAACAGTTCTGGTTGGTTCTAATATGATCTCACTGATTGGGAAGGCCACCCTGGTCAGTCCCTGTGGTTGTAAGATGTCCAGAAGTCTATGTGGAAGGTTCTGGACCTCCTCTAGAGGGATTCAGTGACACTCTGCAACAATTCCTGATATTGACAGTGGTCATCCAATGGAGAAGGCAACAAAGAAGTGACCGCGTCATCCAGGGATGATGAGAAGGCTCTCAGTGGAACCAGCGGAACTGGCTGACAAGAAGGGGAGGAGTGGTACAACTCCTGAGAGGGATCCAGGCACTTGCCATAGGGGTCCCAAGGGCCCCAAAAAGGCATGAAGGAAGGATGCACCAGCTGTGGTAGCCCCCATGGGAATCAATATGAGGTGTCCATACTAAGGGTGGTAGCCAGAGGAATAGTAATGTCTTGGCTGTCTGCCAGGACTCCTCTGCCTTCGGGGAGACACGGATACAGCTACCTCCTCTGATTCCTCCGATGGTTCCACTGATAATGGCAGAACCATTGGTACCAAGGCGCTCCAGCCCAGAAGATGGAGATGGGGTCTCTCCTGAGATAACAGCGCTGATCCCTCCTCTGTGGTAAGGACGTCTATCAGGAGGGCAGGGTCTGAAAGGAGTGGAGACTGCGGCTAGACGAAGAAGATACCCCTGGCATTACAAAGGTCTCTGCATGGCCCAAAGTCTGAGGAGTTCCAGTAGAGAGACCTGACAGGCCCAGTTCAGCTCGCCAGACAGTCTATGGATAAACGAGCCAGCAAAACAAGTCCAGACCTGCACTTGTGGATGGGACTAGCGAGTGTCTGTCTTTGCATCCTGGTACCGCAGTCACTGTCAGAACCAGCACATCCCTCTTCTGCCATGCCTTACCCTCCAGCCTGGAGTTCTTTGGCAGAGCCAGTTCCGTGAGTTCCATATGCGACATCTCACCTGATCTGGGCTGGCTTGGAGATTTGGACAATCCACCGTGGGGCTCTATACTTACACCCATGCGAGTACCTCTTGCTCTCATGGGGAGACATGTGTGATGAGTCCTTGGGATTCAATGGTAAGGGCTCTGCTCTGAGGCTCATGCTTGGAGGGGCACTGCTGGTCAGCTGAGGCCAATGTATGTGGGAGGGGTCTCCTGGGCCTGGGTCCAAGTGGTGCATCATAGCCTCTTCCATTAGCAACTTTTTCAGTCAGAGCTCCTGGGCCTCTCTAGTTCTGGGCAGGAAGGATTTGCAGATACTGCACTTAGCGGAGCTATGTGCCTCCCCAAGACAGAATAGGCATTGATAATGCTCATTGCTGAAGGACAAGGAGCAAGAGCAGGAGACGCAGTTTTTCAATACCAGGACCCTGGGCATAGTCCCAGGACCAGGAAGATTTCCCCCCAGCTGGGCAGGTATGCTATTCAGTACTAAACTTTATACTAACTAAAATTCTTAAGATATAAACTATTTCCAATTAATTTTTTACAAGTCCTGCAACAGCAAAGGAGGACACAATTCCAACTCAGGCCATGCAGTGCGAAGAAGGAACTGGAGACGTGTCACCTAAACTGCCTTATACCCTAAAATGGGCGCATGAGGAGAGCTGCTGCGCATATGCAGGTTAATGGACACTGCTTTGAAGACATTTCTGGACTCGGGCGCATTGTGCGCATGCTTACGGATGTGTGGAATACATATAGGGACTATTGCTTGAAGGAGAACAGGAAGCTCCAACCCTTAGCACAGCTGGTGAGATGAAAATGAGAAAGAGTCAACGTGGTCCTGCCCCTTAATCCCTAAGTTGCAAGCATGAAGATGTATAGGGCACATGCACCACCCCAATGGTATTGCTAGCAAAAGTCTCAGACTCAAGTGCACTGGGAGCACATAAACCTACAGTGGAGTAAACGTTTTTTACTTGCAGTTGTTCCAATTCAGAGCCCAATTTCCACAGCTACTGTGTTAAGCTTCTGCTCATCATACTTTTTCTGTCGCGGAACATCTGTATACAAAGTGAACTGTGAAGGTGGAGTAAAGGGAGAGGGCCTTTAAGAGTCACCATATTGAGTACTGAAGACCCAACACTGTTATCTCCTACAGGACAATCAATGGAGTAGTCCACAAGCAGCAGCCTACATTAGAATGCTAAGGAACCTAATCTGGCCCATTAGTTCTGAGGTCAAGACAATACAACAGAGTCCACCTGCCACAAAGGGATTAAAGGTGATCCCTGACTTCAGTCTGAAAGTTATTTCAGCTTTATGTTATTACAGCGATTCTGATTCAAGATGCTCCGACTCCAGCCCAGGTTTCATAACATACTAGGAATGTGATTATGGTATGACAACTGAGATCATATCTAGGACATTTTGCCTCATTTGCATATAGAAAGAAGTCAACAGACATTTTTAAAAAACAAATCACGTTTCTGAGTGGTGAATGGCTATAAACTGCAGAAATTTAAAAGCAGCAGATGTTGCATATAAAAATATTCATTTCCCCACTGAGAGCTTCAGGACAAACATCTGGTTTCTTAACAATAAAGTAATTACAAAAATATGTCACCTCCATCCCCAATAGGTTCACCCTTTACGCCCAGTGTTAATATATTCTCAACTGATAGAGCTTCCAAGAAAACTGGTAGTCTAAATGAAAAGGGGAATATAACTTTGTACTTTGCCAAAAACGTGTTGTTGTTTTTTTTGCTGTATGTTTTTTAAAGACTCAAAAAAGCAACTTTGCAAACTTTAAAGTCAGTCATCTGGTTCCCATTTACCTTGACTGCCAAAAATATATAACAATTAAAAGGACAAAAAAAGGTATGCAACAGACATTTAGAAAACTGGTGCTCCTCCTTCATATCTAAATCATAAGCCTTGATGCAAATTACTAAAATTCCTCAATTGCTAATATAGAATTTCCCCAAAACAAACATTCATTGTAAAAACATCTTTCCAACAAGTTGTCTAAGAAGTCACTGAAAATACCTACTTTAATGAATTACCAGACTGCAAATTATAAGATATAGCCTCCTAAAAACACATAAATTGTATATTTTTGTGTTAATCGTAATATCACTAGGAGAAAGTATCAAAACGGAAAGTACAGAAAAAGTCTGAATCTGCTAATGCTGACAAACTTGCATTTCATGTTTAAAACTTGGACCTTCTCTAAATACATGTTGTAATGCAACATTTTACTGTTCATAAATGTTACTAATATTGAATACATATAAAAGCGGCAAACAGTTCTGTGGCTCCACTACATGCATCTGACAAAATGGGTATTCACCCACGAAAGTTTATGCTCCAATACGTCTGTTAGTCTATAAGGTGCCACAGAACTCTCTGCCGCTTTTACAGATCCAGACTAACACGGCTACCCCTCTGATAGGCCCAAACATATGTACTCTATCTTTGTCTCAGTCAGAAAGCAGCTCCTTTGTCTCTTAGCTAAAATATTAGACAAAATGAAAAACATATGACTTGATACATAGGTCTTCATTTCATAAATTAATATTTTATTTAATAAAAAGAGGTGAAATGATTAGGTATGGTAGAGCAATACACATTGAATATGACCAGTTTTAGTAGATAATATTCCAAGTTAGATGAACTAGACTGATTTACCACTTATTAAAATTATTCTGAGTACAACCCCCTGCTCCAGAATATTACCTCTCACCCAAGGGAAAGAATGCTAGCACAGCCTTCTTTACCTCATGGGAAGTGTTTAAAGCTGACAATCTCTGAAGTACTGTTCGTTTCAGCATCTTGGAAATAAACCACAGCTTTATTCTCTTATTCAGCCACATGGGATTAATGCATAGATAAGAATATCTATACTGAAGAAAATCACAGGAAAACTCAAACTCTGCTACAACGGTAGGTGTTCTTTTGTAAGAAAACATCTTAATCCACAGTTCATCTAAAACAGTTTTAACTAAAGTAACTACTGTATCGATTTCATTGGGAAAGTACAGTAGAAACCTTTCAAGTTTACTTAGAAACTTATTACTTCTTGCTTTTTTCAGTAAGGGGTACAACTAAGTCCTCTCAATTTTAAAAAAAATTATACACATTTTTGTTTTGTTCATTTTCAAATCTAAAGTTTCCATAAACAAACGACCACAAATTTCTTATTTTAAGTTAGCTTTGAAAATCATTATTTTGAACTTCAAAATAAGATTCGGTCTTTTTGTTTTTAACAATTCAACCACATGCTTGCCAAGTATTTTAAATACTGTTTAACAAAATTTTCTGGCTATCAAACAAAAATGAAAGAAATATGATATCTTGCTAAATGTAAGTGACGACAATGAGGTTAACATTGCCTTCATTATTTGGAAACTAGTAAGCTTTTATTTATTACTTTTTAATATATCTTTTGCTGTTAAGTGCAGATTTTTATAGGGCTAACATTTAATTAAAGAATACCAAGAGTTAAAAGTTGATCCCTGTTTCTTATGCGTTAGAAATCCCTGCCAACAAGTCCTCTAGGCTTTAAATATTGTTTTGACAGATTGCATTTTTATTTCCAGTCACAAAGAAAGTGTTCTCGATAGTCAACACTACCATTTCTTCTCCAGCTCAGAAAAAGCCAGACACATTTTCTCTGCTAAAATGACGACTTTCCAGACTATGGTTTTTTTATTTTTCTTTGTGCCTTTGGTGAAGTTAGTACCTCCAATTCAACAAGAGTCACTCAATCTTTATGAGTATGATACAGACATTTTCGAAGAACTGTTTAAACAAGATTATGAAGACAAATCCCAGGATGCAATAAAGAAAAAGGTATTTCATTTATATTATAAATTAGCTATATAATCTTTTAAAAACTAATTCATTCATAATGCTTGTCAGGTTATCAGATGCATGTATACACATTTTACAGAAAACTCTTGAAATGGTAGGGAAAAGGTGGATCACCTAAAAATTGAAGCAAAGCAAAAATAGAATCACAAAAGCTTTCTTAACTATGGTTTTCATTAAGGGTCTGAGAAACCCAGAGAATATAGGCAATCACAAAATTGATGGCTGACACACCATTCTTAGATCCCTTATCCTGACGTGCCCAGGTATTTCAGAGGTCTCAAAAGGACATGTCATGTCCAACAGACAACAAGGTGAGTTAAAGATTGAAAATCAGGATGTAGTTAGTCTTAATTCACGAGTTTTGTTTGTTTGTTTTGATATTATAGTAGCATTTGAAACACTTTCATGAAAGTATGTACCGTATATGTAATATGTCATCATAAACCATAGCAGTTCTTTCAAGCTGGAACACAATCAATTGTAATATAATGCCGCTTTTGTTTTTTTAACTGATGGTCTGTAATAGCTCTGAGCAACTGTATCCTACCAAGCAACACTAGGGAGTCCATTGCAATATCAGTACTCTGTTTGCGTGGGCTGAGGGGGATAGAGAAGAAAGTGTGCACTACAACACTCCTCAGCACCCCCTAATGACAAATTGTGAGTGATGCTACTGTCAATCCTGATGCCCAGGAAGTCAGGTACTCAACAAGAGATATACTCAAGAAAAGGAAGGAAGATTTAGTACGAAGTGCCAACCTAAAATACAAATCTCATAGTTCTGTTCAGACTACTCATGAATGGAGCTAAGAGGTGAGAGTTCTTTTGATATGCACTATGCATAACTGGGTTTGAAAAAAAATTAAAGAAGTTTATGGAGCATAGGTCCATCAATGGCTATTAGCTAAGGGTGTCAGGGACGCAATCCCATGCTCTGGATGTCTCTAAACCTCTGACTGCCAGAAGCTGGGTCTGGACGACAAACGTGAACCACTTGATAAGCTGCCCTGTTCTGTTCATTCCCTCTGATGCATCTGGCACCGGCCACTGTAGGAAAACATGGTATTGGATTAGACAGACTATTGGTCTGACCCAGTATAGCCATTCTTATGTACAGCTGGGATCACACAGGCTGAAGGAAAGCTAATTTGTTTAATTAATGCTTAATGCTAACTGCCAGAGGAAAACTTCCATGGTATGTATACACATTTGCAGTGGCAATTTCCAAATATTAAGAGGCTTTTAAGTTATTTTTTACTTAAGGCAAGCCTAATTGCTAACTATGAAACTTATTTTCTAACATAAGCAGCAAAAGAGGGCGAGTCAGCTATACCAGCTCAGAGAATGCAGTAGTGATCACAGAATCATAGAAACGCAGGGCTAGAAGGCACCTTGACGGGCATCAAATCCAGCCCCCTGCACTGAGGCAGGACCAAAAACATGTAAATCATCCCTATTTGGTGTTTGTCCAACCTGGTCTTAAAAACTTCCAATGATGGGGATTCCACAACCTCTCTTGGAAACCTATTTCAGAACTTAACTTTATAGTTAAAGTTTTTCATAATAGTTAGCCTAAATCTCCCTTGCCGCAGATTAAGCCCATTACTGCTTGCCCTACCTTCATGGAACTTCAGTCTTCTTTTCTCAAGGGTTTTTTTCATAGGTCCGATTTTCTAAACCTTTTATCATTTGTTGCTCTTATCTGGAGACTATCCAATTTATCCACATCTTTCCTAAAGTGTGGTGACAAGAACTGCACACAGTACTCCAGCTGAAGCCTCCCCAATGTTGAGGAGAATGAGACAATTACCGCCCATGTCTTACATACAACATTCCTGATAATGCACCATAGAATATTAGCCTTTTTCACAACTGCATCACACGGTTGACTCATGAAATTTGTGATCCACTGTAACTCCAAGATCTTTTTCTACAGTACTACTACCTAGACAGTTATTCCCCATTTGATTTTTCCTTCTTTCGTGATGTACTTTGCACTTGTCTTTACTGAATTTTATCTTGTTGATTTCAGACCAATTCTCCAATTTGTCAAGATCATTTTGAATTCTAGCCCTTTCCTCTGAAGTGCTTGCAACCCCTCTGAGCTTGGGGTTATAAGCATATTTTTCACTCCATTATCCATATCACTAAAGAAAATATTGAATAGTACTATACCCATCACTCACCCCTGTGGGATCCTACCAGATACACCCTCCCAGTTTGACAGCAAACCATTGATAACTACTCTTTGAGAATGGTCTTTCAACCACTTGTGCACCCACCTTAAAGTAATTTTATCTAGACCACATTTCCCTAGATTACTTATGAAAATGTCATGCAGAATTGTGCCAAAAGCCTAACTAAATTCAAGATATACAACATCTACTGCTCCGCCCCGTTCACTAGGCCAGTAACCCTGTCAAAGAAGACAATTAGGTTGGTTTGGCATGATTTGTTTGTGACAAATCCCTGGTAGCTAGTCTTTATAACCCTATTATTCTCTAGGTGCTTACAAACTGATTGTTTAATAATTTGTTCCAGTATATTTATTTCCAAGTGTCCAAGTTAAGCTGCTTGTCCTCTTTGTTTCTCTTTTTAAAGATAGGTACTATGTTTGCCCTTCTCTAGTCCTCTGGGACCTCATTTATCCTCCATAAGTTCTCAAAGGTAATTGCTAATGTTTCTGAGATTAATTCAGTTAGTTCTTTCCGTATTTTGGTTTGCAGTTATGCCTTTAATATTGCCTTTTTGAGAAACTGCCAGATATCCTGAACTCCGTTATCCCTTAGATTTTCTTCCCATGGGATCTTACCTGCCAGTTGTCTAAGTTCATTAGGTCTGCTTTTTTGAAGTCCATTGTCTTTATTGTGCCACTTTCACTTCTTCCTTTCCTTAGAAACATGAAATCCATTATTTCACAACCACTTTCAGCCAAATTGCCTTCTACCTTCACATGTGCAACTGATTCTTCCATGTTGGTCAGAATCAAGTCTGAAATGGCTGTTCCCCTGGTTATTTTGTCTGCTTTCTGAAACAACACATTCCAAAAACTTATTGGAAATTTTGTGTTTTGCTGTACTACTTTTCCAACAGATGTCTCAATAATTAAGTCCCCCTTTATTACCAGAACTTGTGTTTTGGATATTTCTGCTATTTGTGCTAGAAATGACTCATCTACCACCTCTACTCCATCAGTATAGGTTATGGATTGCCGCAATTGTACAATCAAGTCTTATCTTACTTGTTTTTACATTAATTCCTCTCACTTCATCTTTCTTCCAATAGTTCAGCTGTTAACTTAAAGCATACAGTAGATCTTTGCTTTATTCTAAATTTGTGTGAATCATTTCTATATCCTGGGTTTATTTGGTTACCATAGTAATGAAAGAATAGTTGTCTTTTTGCAATTAAAACATTGATTCACACAACAAAAGGACTGGAGACCACTTAAACTAGATGTATGACAAACTGATAGCTACCTAAGAAGTCAACAGCCTTTACAAAATTACTGAAAAGACTAAAGCTTAATATAAGCAGGCAAAGCATCAAATGATATGCAATTTTAAATTATTTTGATAAGAGGCAGACTACTTCATGACCATAGAGCAAAATGAGAAGGCATTTATGTAAATGCGGGAAATGTCAGCAGTTATGTATTTGACTGATTCAAATGCCCAAATCAAATTCCATATACACAGTGCATATAATTAAGCAAAGCTATACACCACTCTGCATAATAAAGTTTTAGGAATGTAGCTAGTCATTATTTCCATCAAATCAGTTTTCCACAGACAAATTTTTCCTTGCAAGAAAAAAATAAAATAGTTCCTTATATGCTACAATTATGTCTAAATATGTTCCAAAATTCCAAATAAAAAAAACACAAGAGGTAAAAAAGATCAATAATTTAAAAGGCCCAATCATTTGTGACTATTTGCTTCCTGACTATTTCTACCACTGAACCTAATCAAAACATGCAACCACATTTTTTTCTGGCCTATCACTTTTGTACATGCCCAATTGAAAATCTGGTTTCATATGGCCAATTTCAATCTGTAGCAATGTATTTAAACTCAGTTATAAACAGAGAATACTGATTTTTAACAGGAATGCTAACAGATCCTTACTAAAGCGGTGTAAGTGACCACCACTGTAAAGCCTTTCTTTAAAGTGAATATAGTATATTCTTCAGATGAGCATTGAGATGAAAATGATTATAACATTTATTATTTGAAACCATAACATACTGTATGTTATTAGCTTTCTCTTTGGATGCACAACTCCATTCTGTCAACACAAATACTAAATTAGAAAAAAGAAAAAATGTCAATCCTTTTTGATTTAATTTAATTTTCACAATTAACTCTTATCTCCATAAACCTGCATGTACATATGTACTGTTTTACCTACAGAGTCAACTAAGCTTAATGTTCTACAAAAGAAAGAATTTGTTTTGATCAACAACTATTACTTAAAAATTAAAAGCAAACACTCAGAACAAAGGGGGCAGGGCTTATCAGCCAACAAAATGAGACAGTTCAGCGTGGAGTTCAGCTTTGTCAGTGGGTGTGTTTCCAGTTTTCTGTTTGTTTTTTGGAACAGTTAAGTCTGAAAAGAGGATCAAGGAGAACTCTAGCCCTACCATGGTGCTTCTTTAACAGGATGGACTAAACCAGAGTAGCCTAGATGCTACCAGTTGATTTTTAAGAGGAAGGAGGGGAGGAATCAAGTAACTTGAGACCCTACATTTTTCAAAGAAGGAAAAATGGAGGCAAAGGGCAGGGCAGAGATTGGGCCATGACTATTTTCATAGGTTGGGAGCAGGAAGAGGAGCAAAGCACAAAGCCAGAGCTCTTTTAAGAGGAGTGGGGAGATAAGGTACAGTTGGGGAGCCTTCTGTGCATCAGGGACAGCAACAAAGGAGATGGGGCCCAATATAAAATTGGTTATTGGGTGCATGGGGCCAATTAAGTTATTTAAGGAAGAGGAAGGACATCTGAAAGTTTCAAAGAATGACTTAAAAATGGGAGGAATAGGGGCAACAAACAGGTTCATGTAAATTCCAGGACAGAGAATGATACCAAGTAATGAAAAAAGAAGAATGCTAACTCAGCAGTTTAAGATGTGTTCATTATATCTGTGTAGCACCATGAATTTTTTCTATTATAATATAATTGAAGTTCATAATAAAGGTTTGAAGATTAGTTTTTTTAGGATGTGTGTAAAGATATCAATATTTCATTCACATTGCAAGTTGTAATTCACAGTTATTGTTACTCATATCAGCAGTTTTAATTCATTAAGGCTTGGACTAATTATAAAAATTCTCTGAAGTGAATAACTATGATGAAGCCTATTAACTTACTGCAATTAACTAATGACAACCAGGATCAAACACTACCTCTTTGTGTTTAAAATAAACTTTCAGCTATTTGGAGTGACCCTTAGTGTGCTTCAGAGCGTTGAGTTAGTGACTTTTCAGAGGGAGGAGAAAGTTGTCAGATGGCACCAGATTTTATATGTAAAAAAGCAATTTCTTTTTTAAATACTTATGTGCAAATCTTGCCTGTGCCTCCATAGCTTCAGTCCTTTTTGGAAGCTGCACTAATGTGCAAAAGGGAAGGAAGACAAAATATAGGAGTAGAGTCAAGGATCTTTCTTAGAATCACAGAACCATAGGGTTACAAGTGACCGCAAGGGTCATCTAGTCTAACCCCCTGCCAAGATGAAGTATTTGTTTTGTCTAAACCATCCAAGACAGATTGCTATCGAGCCTCTTTGGAAAATCCCAGTGAAAGAGCTTCCACAACCTCCCTAGGCAGTCTGTTCCATTGTCCAACTGTTCTTACAGTTGGAAAGTTTTTCCTGAAATTTAATCTAAATCTGCTATGCTGTTGTTTGAACCAACTGCCTCTTGCCCTGCCTTCTCTGGTGAGAGAGAATAACTTTTCTCCATCTTTTTTATGGCAGCCTTTCCAGCATTTGAAGATTGCTATAATCTCCCCTCTTAATCTCCTCTTTCCAAACTAAACATGGACCAGTTCTTTCAGCCTTTGCTCATTTGGCTTGCATTCCATCCCTTTGATCATCTTGGTCGCTCGCCTCTGGATCCTTTCCTGTTTCTCTACATCTTTTCTATACATGGGTGACCAAAAATGGACACAATATTCCTATTGAGGCCTAACCAGAGCCAAGTAGACCGGTACTATCGCCTCCCATGGTGATTTGCATGCTATGCCTCTGTTAGTGCAACCCAAAATTGCATTTGCTTTTCTTTTTTTTTTTTTTGGCAACAGCATTGCATTGCTGACTCAGGTTGAGGTTGTGATCCACCACAACTCTCAGAACCTTCTCAGCAGTGCTGCTGCCAATCTAGTTATCCGCCATTCTTTATCTGTGCATTTGGTTTTTCCTCCTTAAGTGTAGCACCTTTGTCTTTGTTAAATTTCATTTTGTTGCCAATAGCCCTTTTCTCCAAGTTATCAAGATCCCTTTGAGTTTTGGCTCGATCTTCCAAAGTGTTGGCAATTCCCCCTAGCCTTGTCTCATCCGTGAATTTGATCAGTATGCTTTCTGTTCCTACATCCAGTTCATTAATAAAGCTGTTAAACAACACCAGACCCAGCAAAGATCCCTATGGAACTCCACTTGAGACCTCCCTCCAACCAGACATCATTCCATTAATCAGAGACCTCTACCAACTAAGCTAATGGAGTAACTAATAGCAATAATATGTTATCTTCCTCTATGTCAACTAGTCATTACTGAGGGAATGACACACACTTAGTCACCAGGTTAAAGTACCTTGCTGAACTGGGGCAAATATCTGGAAGGGGATAGGTTTGGAAAGTAAAGTTTACATACACTTGATAAAAGATGTTAGCATGTTTAATGTTTCAGGAGAAAAATTCTCACTGACTTTTTATTCGGAAGAGTATTTTATTTTACTAAGACTATTTATGTACTATATATAGATGGTCTCAGTGTATTAGGATTGTTATCTATTTGCAAATAGTCTTTTGAATGCTGATGTTTAAGGCCAATTTAAATCTAGTCAATTTCTAAGATTAAGTTAAGAGCAGTTTCAGGTATACTCCTGTTTCATAGTCTCCTCCTCCTCATTATTTGTTGTTTTATAATGTTTTCCTATTATTTAAGAAATGCTTCTCTTTCTCCTCTCTGTGTACGAAACCCACAAACAAAAGGGGAAACTGGGTATATATCAAATGCTGTCCAAATGCAAATAAACAATATTTTTCTCTAATTCCTTTCAGTTAGAAGTATTCATTATAAGAATAGCAAGCAGCACATTTTAAACAGTAGTACAATATTAAAGTTTGACTTTAATGGTTTGGTTTAATGGTTTGCCTTTCATGAACTCTTCATTTTTATTACCTTTGTTCTTACAGGGAAAAGATGACATGATTGTTTCTCCTGACTCTAACACACAGCTGGAACTGCAGAGAGATGAGAGTGTACCTAAAGTACCACCAACCAAAGATACAGGTAAGTTATAGAAGTGTTACAATATTAAGCTTCCTAAAAAAAATATTTCACATTAAAAAAAATAAGAGTTTAGTAAAGGAAAACTGCATATAGCACTCATCTTTTCATTCATAAACAAGGTTTTCATGAGCTCAGTGGGATTTCTGCTAACTCCAGTGTGAAAATTTTAAAGAAGCTCCAGATACATTCTGAATACATGCAGCCCAGTTTATCTGATGCTCCTATCACATCCTCTAGGCAAACACACATATTGAATGGTCAAATGAAAACATAATAAAGCTAACAATATGAACTAGACAATCAGGCAAACATAAGGTAACTAATTCGTGTTGAAGTGAAACGTGCTCACCGCAGCTTGTATGAGGTGAGTCTTTTGCAGGCTGGCCAGACATAAAGAGATATTACCCTTTAAGGACTCTCTCTCAACAATAGGTGAGGGGAACAGGGACAGGTCAGTGGAGGGGTCACTGCCCTTTCTGCAGACTGGAATGTAAGGAGGGTGTTTAGAACCCACACACCCACAGAGGAGCTGTCTTTAACCTGGATCAGGCTGGCAGCTCCCACTCACCACCCATAACATTTGCAAAATAATTGGATTTCTATACGGCCGGCTGTAGGCATTACTTGTAGTCGCCCTTTTTCTTGGTGAGCTGGAAAGGTATTTTTCCCTCACCACCAGATTGTCCAAGACAGGGTGGGGTGATTTTTTTTGCCTTCCTCCCAGTAGGTCTGGGACTCAGTAGGGTGTGTGTGTTTGAGTTTGGGGGTGGGGATTAGGTTATAATGTCACAACTTCATAAGTAATAATTGTGCCAGATATCCAGCGTAGATAACTGTTATGGAACAGATACAGTTATCAGATAAAATGGACTGGCAAAGGATTTGAAAGAAAGGATCCCTTACGGACCTGTGTAAGAGGGAGTATTGGGACTCCTACATCTGGAACAGCAGGTAGCCAATACCTCTCCTTTTCTAGCCCCACAACAGGATGGTTGGGACCAGATTGTGGATTATGTGGAAGTGATTAAGGAAATAATCATGACCTGAATTATACAATTTATTGCAGGGTTCTTTCAGCTATCTTCAGTGAATAAAATTGCAGTCTAATTACACCACATCCATTTCCTGCTGTCTATTTTATGGCATGACTAGACAACGGGTGAAGTGAAAAAGTAGAGAGACTTCTATGGAGAGCTATCTGCTCTCAGCACTTCAACTTCAGAGAGGAGCAGACTATGTCTGTACTGTAGCTAGACAGAGCTTAACTTGACAGAGTTTATACATTACAATCAATACCTTGAAATGCATCCAGAAATTAAGTAGAATCCAAATTAATTTGGCACAATACACTTCACAAAAGGATCACCGTTAAGGTTTCCGCAGCTACATTCTCCATTAGCTCAAGTTTCCCAGTAGTTTTCAAGTGTATCCCCACAAATAGCTTTTCTGTAATTAACCATGATGTGATCCACATGTGAAAGGAAAATATAAATACAATAAAAAATAATAAAAACCCCACCTCCCTAAAAACACAAATAACCCCGCCCCCAACTCCTTGCCAAAAATAAAATAAATTAAATGAACCACTCTTGGGTACGACTTCTATCTAGAAATCCAGGATCAAACAATGATTTAACAAGACCCTCAAGTTGCAAATCTATAAAAATCTTTTAATCAAGGAATAATTATAGCCTCCACCATCTACAGGCATTTCCCCAGCCAACCAACATTCTCTGAAATGAATCATCTGCCAATTAGTTCTCATCCAACAGTGAGCAAAGCTAGGAGTACACCCTCCAACTCCAATGAAAGAGTCATGCACTGCTTCTCCAACCACTACACTATTTCCTGTATTCACATACAAAATGAGCAAGAGGAGTCTAAGGGTAGAGATCTGAAATCACAGGCAAAAGACTGAATGCAAGGCTAATGAATGGGGTCCAGTATTAACCTCAGGACCCTTTCAATGGAAAGAAATAACTGAAGACTTACCAATTCTCAGCTTGCCCATACCTACCAGCCATTTCATCAGGACTTCATTAGTTATGAGTATCAAAAACTGCCAATTGATCTAGAAGGAACTTCTTTGTTAGGTGGACAGCAAAAAGACAAGTATCACCTATGCACCAGATCCAGATATATATAGAAGATGACTAAAAGTTTCAATACCACAAAGAGTTAGAGATTAGAACTAACAAAAGTTGTAGCACAATTGAATTCAAAGCTGCAACATTAACTTTGAGGCAAGGCCTGAATATTCCATGATTTCATGAATGTGCAATTTGCCTTAGCATCCTTTGCTACAGAATTGTGCTCGAGAATCCAAATATTCTCCTGTTCTTATACATGTCTCTTTCCAGCCTTGAAAACGCAAAACTAGAAATTGATAGTTTTCATCTTGAGAATATCTGAAATGAAAGGTCAAAGGCACAAACTGCCCCATTATAGCAAATGAGTTTTCTGAAGCCTAAAGATAAAGTCAACATCAACATTAAGTATTTCACTGCTAATTAATTTAGCAGACACAACCAGTAAATGGACATTTCCCTCATTTCCCAAAATGTCTCCCAATGAGCCAAAAGCGCCAAGTATTTCCCTACTCAACAAAATCTTCAACTTTACCTATACAAACTTCTAAAATGCACTTATGTTAATATAAAAATCTTTGGCACAATGTAAATTAAAACAGCAGTGACAATGTAAATACAATTAATAAAGTCCTAGGATATTAAATTCACTTTTTTCATTTAATAAATTAATTCATTACCTATATTTTTCGATGTAAATCAAACTGGCCAGCAATTTCTAATCTGCCACAGGATACAAGACTCTTGAAGTATTTATGTACAGCTTGTACAGAGCACATAGGCCATGCTCATAAGATGTAGGGTGATTTATGGTCTCAGTCTTTGACTGGTTCACATGGAAGCTTTTGCTTTTCTAAGATTTTTTTTTCTAACGTAAGTTCAACTTTGAAAGCAATCATTTTTAAGGAAGGCGAGTGACATTACAATCAGTTATGCTGAATGCTTACACAGCTGTAATGATTGCAAACCAATTCAATAACATAGCTGAGTAACTCTGATAAATGGTGCTTCAGGAACAGATTAGAAAAAGGAAGCTAGAATGTGTAAGTAGAAAAGTGCAATCCTCAATACAAGGAATGTTTTTTCTAAGAGAAAGGATTTGATGACCATGACATCTTTTTTGACCATACTACCTTGAGAACAAATATATAAAATCCTGAAAGACGACAAACCTTAACTCAGTGAAATTCTATGTTTTGTATTAAAGATTGTCAATCTTTTAGCTTTCTACTGACACAAGAAAATCAAATTCTTTGTTTGCAGATTTGGCCACTTGTCTGCTGTGTGTGTGTTTAAGTGGATCGGTATACTGTGAAGAAATTGATATTGTTGCTATTCCCCCTCTGCCAAAGGAAACAGCCTACCTTTATGCACGATTCAACAAAATAAAGAGAGTGGCAGTCTCAGATTTTGCTGATATTCGTAAGTATATTTAGACTTCAATCTTTTTGATTAGGTGATATGTGCTTATAGTTTAAAGTTAAATTCTTCCTTGCATATGGAATGGGGGGACGGTGTCAATACCAAAACAAGATACATTTCATATTCATTGTTGAACTCCATCATTGCATTAATATGTATTATATATAACACACTACTATTAGAAAAGAATTGTAAAAGCAAATCTGAAAACCTAGCTAAGCCTAACCTATGGCTGGCGGGGGAGCGAGGGGAACATAGTTGTATGTATAAGACAAAGCTCCCAGTCCAGATAATATCAGGATGTCTGGTTACCCTAATTCACAAATACCACGAACCACATATTTCAGAGTAACAGCCATGTTAGTCTGCATCCGATGAAGTGAGCTGTAGCTCACGAAAGCTTATGCTCAAATAAATTGGTTAGTCTCTAAGGTGCCACAAGTACTCCTTTTCTTTTTATGAACCACATAAGTAGTGTTGTGTCTCAATCTGGGCTGTCTTAAAGGAACCATAAAGTATCACGAGGAATTCAGAGAGGCAAAGAAAATATACACTTTTATTTGTTTAAACCTTTTTCTGTGCTGATTGCCCCGCTCTCCCTAACTAATTAGTAGGGACATACAGCAGAGAAACCTGGTCTTAACTAAAGTTAAGCATGTCACCGTTAATGCAATGCTAAGTGTTTAAATTAAATACCAAGCTCTCAAAAGTAAAGAAATTCTACAAGTTAAGATTTCTCTTACACTGTCAAGTCAATCTCTTTGTTCATATGCAGTATTACCTATTCTCCTCTTTGTTGAAAGTGACTTTAAAAGCATTTGTCTTAAGAACTGGGCTTGCTCCTTTTTGTGATTCTTCTGGAAACGTGAAGAAGGCCTGGAAAGTTATTTTACTTAATTTTTTTTATGCTTATCTTTTACCGTAGAAATTCAAGTATGTTCTTGGCTGAAAGACATAATGACTATATAACTTAGGTGACAGTACTAAGGCCAACAGTGTAGAGAGAAAAGAGAGGGGATTTTGTCAGACTTTAAAGACTGCTTTTGTTTCTACTTACCTATTTAACTTCAATGACTAATTAACATTTGGAAGGACATCTTTGTTGTAAATTCACATGCCTTTTTACTTATATTCACCCTATCAGGGGATAGAATAAACCTCTTGGAATCTGTGTGTTCAATTAAAGTGAACATACACATCAAGGGGACTGAATTAACGTTACACAGGCAGCTACTATTATGGCATTTCCAAATTTTGAGTGTTTAACTTGGCAACCTTATTATTCTTTTAACAGTTTTCTTCAATGTAATTTCCTTATTTTTTAAAACAAACAGAAAAAACAGAAACTACATCAAGTGGCACCCTCCTGACCCCCCACATAGGTGGTCATCTGGAACAGGACCCTTAGATCCACAACACAGACCTCTATCACTTGAGATAACAAGTAACCAATAACAGTAGTAGGCTTTTATTCTCTGTGTGGATCAGCCACTAATTGTTAGCCTCTTTACAAACCTTGAGTGAATGTGTGTGAACTGAGAGTTTTTCAGATGCTCATATCTTGACCACATTTGGGTGGATTTCCACAGGGACAGGAGGCACATCCCTAAAACCCAGGCAACTTCTGTGGCAAATTTCAAGTTCCCCTCTAAAGGATGGAGGCACTAGAGCAGGGGTTCTCAAACTGGGGGTCAGGACCCCTCAGGGGGTTGCAAGGTTATTATATGGGGGGGGGGTCACAAGCTGTCAGCCTCCAACCCAAACCCTACTTTGCATCCAGCATTTATAATGGTGTTAAATATATAAAAAAGTGTTTTTAATTTATGAGGGGGAGTCACACTCAGAGGCTTCCTATGTGAACAGGGTCACCAGTACAAAAAGTTTGAGAACTACTGCACTAGAGCTTCTCAATGAAATGGTTAGATTTATATAATTTTAACTGGGCAAAACTACTTATTTTTCCATAGCCTGGCTCTTGGCAGTGGCTGAACTGTTTGTTTTGTTTTGTGTTTTTCAGCCTAAGGCATTTGTGGAGAATTTTAGCCCAAACAATTAAAGTTTGAGAAAGTTATAAGAAACTGAAAACAGGGACTTATGACGCAAAGGGTTAGGCAATCATATTTATAAGCATTTCTACCAGAGCCACTTATAATAGGAGTATATTATGGTTTACTGCATTTTACATACCATGAAAAATAAATTTTTTTGTTTCCTTTATATAAAGCTACGTTAAGAAGAATTAATTTAAGTGGAAATAGGATAGAAGAAATTGAAGATGGTGCCTTTTCAAAGCTTCTGTTATTAGAAGAACTTTCACTTGCTGAAAATAAACTGATAAGACTTCCAGTTCTGCCCCCCAAACTAATTACATTTAATGCAAACTACAACAGAATTAAGAGTAGAGGTATCAGAGCAAATGCTTTCAAGGTAAGTAACAGGTTATAAAAATTGGAGTAATTTACATAAACTTAGATAAATAACCATTATCATAGATGTAGTGTTTGTTAAATATTTGTAAACTTTACTGTAAGACTCTGAGCACAGGTATAGGAGGTTTTTCAGATTTTTAAAACAGCATGCTTTTTATTTAAGGTATATGGAACAACAGCAATGCTCTGCTAATTATGCAAACAGTTTCATTTTAAGTCCAATTTTGCCCTCCTCACTTCTAAAATCAACATAAAAAAAAAGTACATTTGGCCTCCAAATTGGTAGGTCAGATCAGGGGCCAAGGCAGAATTTCAATTTTTTTTTTAACACACTAGGAAGTGAATTGGACAGGAGCTCCTGAAATAAGACACTCTTAAAAGAGTTTTTATCCTAAAAGATTTGAGGAGGACCAACAACCTCTCCAAGCCTTGTGGTACTTCCAGAGGAAATGTCCTTCCTGAAGACCTCAGATCTACAGAGGAGGAAAATGACACCCTGGTCTCCCACAGCTACCTGTGTTCTTTTTCAGTACCTCCCTCCTCCAGCATTATAGATGTGAGTTCTGTAAGAAGAGGGCTTTGGAAGAAAATCTGATTATCTGCAAGAAAGAACAATTTTCCCCTACCCACATGACTCAGGAGGCCTGTTAAATCTTAAATGAGCTTCCATTGGTTCACCCCAGGCCTGAATAGCTTATTATGGTTTGTCTGGGACTAAGAAAACTACTAATGCTGGGAATTCTGAGGATCTGAGGAGTATCCTAAGAGTCTGTGAAATGCAGGTAGGAGAAGTGAGAACATGGAGCTAAGCATCTTCAGGTTTACTAACAATTCCAATAAGGCTCTTAGTGAAAAATACTTGTAGCCTTAACTTCACCTTACAGTTTTTGTATGGAAATAGTTCTGTAGCTATGGAGAGCTATTACATTATTACATAATAAGCTGTGATTACATAACTAAACTCAACAGGGCTTGATTTGATTCTAATTGTCAATTTGTATGTCAGGTTGTTGGCACAGCAACCCAGAAAAACATGATATATGGCAAAAAGAGATTACTCAAAATAGAAGAGTCAGTGAAAGCACCATGACACCGGCTCACCCCAGTAATGATCCAAAATTCTTCACCGCAAGAAGGACATAGCCCACTTTGGTATTCAGCTATAAGTATGGTTCTAGAAAGTGGGGGAAAACATTAACAGAGCAACAACCAACAATAATAACAAATCATTACAATCACAATGTGAAGCAATATTAATTGGTTTAATTCCCAAGGAAGGTTAATACTAGAGGATATTTTAGTCACAGCCACATTCAAACACTCTTAAATAAAGCTATGGCATTAAAGCTTGAAATTTAATAGAACTTGTTTTATTAAACTTTTCAATCTCTCAAAAATGTAACAAATCCTGTTCAAGCAATTTCTTAGTATGTTACAGCAGTGGTCCTTAACCACGGGTACATGTACCCCGGGGGTACACAGAGGTCTTCCAAGGTGGTACATCAACTCATCTAGATATTTGCCTAGTTTTACAACAGGCTACATAAAAAGCACTAGCTAAGCAAGTACAAACTAAAATTTCATACAGACAATGACTTGTTTATACTGCTCTACATACTATACACTGAAATGTAAGTACAATATTTATATTCAAATTGACTTATTTTATAGTTATATGGTACAATTGAGAAAGTAAGCAATTTTTCAGTAATAGTTTGCTGTGACACTTGTATTTTTATGTCTGATTTTGTTAGCAAGTAGTTTTGAAGTGAGGTGTACCTTGGGTACACAAGACAAATAAGACTCCTGAAAGGGGTACAGTGCTCTGGAAAGTTAAGACCACTGTGTTAGCGTATTACATACAGTACTTCCAACAAAAGAACATTCATATGGGATGTCTTTATGGACATATAATTAGCCAAGGTATGTATTCAGAAGAAAAATGCTGATACCTATTGTTAGACAGGCATGTGAGGTGGGTGGATTCCCTGGCTCTGCCCCCCCCCCAGTTGGAACACCCCCCCCCCGTGCTTCCCCCGCACCCAGAACCCTGCGCTACCCCCTGGTCGGAGGAGCTCAAGGCCAGCCGAAGTCCTGAGCTTCCCCCCGCCTGCCCGCTACGCCTTCCCTCCCCATACCCGAAGCTGCCCCAGGGAAAAGCGTCTCATCCGGAAGAAGCTTTTGATATCCCCCATGCAGGATCCAGGGCGGTATGTGCTACTAAGCTTCCTGGGTTCAGCAGTAATCTCTCTGGAGTCGGGAGAGATTATCGATGAATCCAGGAAGCCGAATACCACATACTGCCTCCTCAGCCACCCAGGAACCTGCACGGGGCATAATATAGCAAAAACTTCTCCTGCCAAACCCCACAACCGGGGGTCCAGCAGCAGCACCGGGGTGGCTGAGTCTCTCCTGGCCTTTTATACCTGCTGCCCATGTAGACAGGCACAGGAGGAACTGAAATACTGACAGTGTAATCAAGGAAAATCAACACTAATTTTTTTTTCTCCTCTTTTCTACAGAAACAGACCAATTTGTCATATCTCTATCTCGCACATAATACACTGGAATCTGTACCTCTTAACTTACCAGAGAGTCTGCGTGTTCTGCACCTTCAGGTCTCAAAGTATTTTTTTGATATTGTAGGGCACAGATAATGATTTAGCTAAAATAAGACCACTCTTGCTTTCTTTCATTATTTGTTTTCAATTTGGCTCAAACTGTTGTGTTACCATCGTCCAAAAACATTCCACTGAAAACTAAACATTAGTACAGACATGCACCTAACTATACTTAGCACCATAGCACATGTGCTCATCCTATCTCTGAAACATTAAAAAAGCAATAAAGTAGTTGAGACTTCAAATAATTCTTCAGAATAAAGTAAAATAGAAGGTCTCCTAGCCACTAAAGCTGTTTGGTGGCTGATTGTAACTGCAATACTGGAATTTGTCACTACTTTGTCTATAAACACTGTTGATTTCTCTATTTCAAGGGCAGTCCCCGGCCACAATGAGCAATAGAATAACCCTTTGTCAACAAAAAGTACTAGATTTCAGTACCAATGTAAAATTACTGCTTAATAACTGCACCCATAAAATAAACCCTTTAGAAGACTTAAAAACAAACAAACTTAAGATTCAAACACAAAAACAATAAAATAAAAAACCAAGAAAAGGAGAGACAATTAATTATTTGTAAGATTCAGATACTTTCATCTAGGTTTTGATGCTGAAACATTTTCAAACTATCCTTGTTTTGTTTTGCAGTTTAACAACATAACCTCAGTCACAGATGACACGTTCTGCAAATCCAACAACACACGTTATATCCGTTCACGTATGGATGAGATAAGAATGGAAGGCAACCCAGTCATCTTGGCAAAGCATCCTAATGCTTTCTCTTGCTTGAAAACACTGCCTGTAGGAACATATTAACAACCACTATCTATTAATTATACATGCTAAAAACTTAAGTATGGGAACATATGATCATTCCTGTTCCTTTTTTAAATGACTATCCTTTCCCTTGCTAATTATGTTTTTCTATATACCTAATGAACTTTTAATCACGTTAAAAATGTGGTTCTAGTCTGAAAAATCACCGTGTAAAAACAGCATCTGCTCACTTGACAGACCCAATACTACTTGTACTTTCAGATTCATGTAGGTTTATGACAGTGTCAAAAGTATGGGCTTAAACCTGCAACACTTACTTCTGCACGTATCCTTTACTCATAGATATCATTCCTTTAGCTTCAGTGGTTTAATTGCAATACTCATATGAATAAGGATTGCAGGATCAGGCTTTAAGTTTGAACTACTATATTCATACTAACACTGCAAAGCAAACACAGCTGTGAGAATGTTATTCTGGCTTGCACATCAGCAGAATTGTTAATTAAGTTCCAAGAGACAGCCACCCGCAGCACCTCAATTGCACGTTGGAAGCAATGGGGTTGCACTGGTGTAACTACAACCAGAATCTGGCTCAAATCATTTCAATTACTGATTAAAATCCATGACCTGAAAAAAGCACAGATTCACTCTAATTCTTTGTCTTGATCAGGAAAACCACTGAGTTTAGATCAGGCTTCGAGCAGGTGAACTTTGTTTTTCCTTTTGGTAAACCAAGAAAGTTTCAACTGGAACTCTCTAAGAAAAAATAAAGATGGACTTGTACAATGTCACTTTTTAGAATAGAAGCCATAGTTCAATTACTGGAAAAATGTAAAAAAGAGACACAGAAAACTTTTTAAAATGCTTAGGAATAAAATGCAAAGTTGGTTCTATCTTAAACTGTAAAACAGTATAAAAACCTAATACAATTATATTACCAACATGGTTTTATCCTTTTAGCTTTTTTCAGATACAAGCAATACAAAGGGACATAGTCTCATATTAATGCTGGGGGCTTTTGACTGACAGTTCAGATTAAAATAAAGATAACTACACCCTAAAGATATTGATTCTGACTTAACACAAATACACAATTTCAGATTTCTTTTTTTTTTCTGTTTTTGTTTGTTTGTTTCAATAGGAATTTGCACAGTCCTCATTTGGCCCAGCAGCTTCATAAATACAAATGTAGAAAAAAACCTAATCACTAATACTAGACTTATTTTTCCTGGACCAGTGATATATAAAAGGAGCTTGCTGAAATACAAAAAGTTCTCAACTTTATATACAAATAATAAAATAGTAGCTATTTAAATTTCAAATACATAATGGTATTTCACTTTGGAATCACTGTTTTTCCTTAGTAATACGAAGTCAGTTTACAGTAACAACTTTTTTTTAAATCTCCAACCTAAGTAAACAATAATATGACAGTGCTTGCATTATGGGCTATTATAACCTGCTCAACTAATATAGTTGAATTGAATATTGTTATGTGCTCATTAAAAGCCTGAGGTACTGTTGCTATGCACCTATGAAAATTGAAACCTAATAGGCTTTTTAGTGGTGTCAAAATCAAAAATTGTTTGGCTGGTTTTAATTTTCTTGGAGAAGAAAGTGATTATTTTATTATAATTATTTAAAAAATAAAAATAAGCCAGAAGATATTTTTAATCTTGAATCCATAATTAAGAAAAATCACAATCACACTTGCACCAGTATTGTTTCATTTTTTTTTCTTTTAAATCCCCTGACATTTTGAAAACTAAATCTATCACTCTTGTTGGGGTTGATGAATTAACTAGCAGCTAGAACACTTGATTTTCATTTTCCATTTAAAAAAATTACCCGAGTCATGAAACTCATATGCTTTAAAGTTTTTAATAAAACATAAAAGAAAAACAGCCACCCCACAGCAGCCACAATTATATTCCAAGTCCAAGCCAAGCTGATGCTAAAAGGAAAAAAGAAAAACATTTCTTTGTCCTAGTAGTGGCCAATGTATAACAATAGCCAGTATAAGAGTAATAATATTGCATATGTAGCAGGCCCACTATATCTTCATCTCATTCCAAACCTTGATTAGTAAAGAAAGCTCTTTCCATACATAAATAGGACCAAATAACAATGATTGCTTTCCTATGAGAAAATAGGTTTTTATACATATTAGAAAATCTGGAGAACAATCTCTTTGAGATTACAACATTCTTATGTTAAGTTAAATTTTGGAACTGTAATGTTTGACAGTGTCACTTTAAAACAACTGCATCTGCATATTTATGTTATTCATTTATTCACATGCTATAAACTCACTGGGAAGCCAACCAAGTACACTGCTCTTTACTTTCTTGTGATAATTATTGATTGCTTGCTTTAAAATCAGACACTGACTACATAACTATCATTGCATTGTCAGTTTAATATTTTACTGCAATCAGTTCTTATATCACTTAGTTTTAAATACAGTCTTATCAACTACATAACATCCATGTATAGTATACATTTTATGTGTACAAAATTCAAACAAGCTTGATCTTCCAGTCTAATAATATGAAATTATTATGGCTCTTAAACAGAAAGTTCTATAAATGAGCAACTAACAAAAACCACCTGTGACTGCTTCAAACCCCAAAGGAAATATTTGTATGGAGACTATCACATATTTGCGGCATTTACTAAAAACAAACTGGTTACTTGTGGCAACCTAAGAAGCTGACTGTTCCAAATTCCTTATCAGACATTTGAAACAAATAAAAAACTGCCCTCCAAACCACTGTTTTAATGTCTCCCAATTACTAATATTTTATTGCCCTCCAGCAAATCATCAAAACAAAAACCTCATCTTCAGAGTGGTTCCTCATATGACAATAAAACACAGAATAAGCAACACTATCATTATTTCCAAATGTGAACCTATAACAAAAGGCTTCAGTGTGATACTGTGCAAAGTCATTTGGTCATTACATGCGTACAAAATCTAATACAACAGACAAAATGGTGATGCTCTATCTAGGCCCATAGATTAAGATGTCTATTGTAAACTGAATATCCATCTTTATTTTTAGTGTAGGTGTATCCTTTTTTATTTTCAGTATGAACAGTACTATTTTAACCACTGCTTGCCTACCCTTTTGTGCATTAATAATAAAGCAAAAAAATATACCTTAGCAGGCAAGTTATCATTTTTTCTGCTGATTGTTTGTGATGCCATTGAACTGCTTGCTGTCTCTCCTATATCAGAAAACATCACTTATACGTCTGGTAAAATTATCACAATGTTGTCAAGAACAAGTGGTCTCTAAGTCTCTTAACAGGTCTATACTCATTAATCATGCTTGGTAAAGTTAAAAGGGTACCCAAAAAGTATGTTTTTCTTCATCCTCTTCTAATAATTTTTTTCATAGAAAGGAAAGTAACTTTAGAATCATTACATTTGTCATATTGATGGACAAAGTGTTCCATTTGTTGTCTTTACTACTTATTAGTTAACATTAATATTGTGCATCATAAACTCCAAGAATTGAAGCAAGAAAATCTTTTCTGTCCTTTATTTTCCAAGATGTTCATTAATAAAGTCTTTTGCATGTAATATTCAGGGACTTAGAGAAGTGAAAATGGCTTTCAAAAGGATTAAGATCTGAGGTAGTACCTTAGTGAGATGTCAGGGTTTTAATATGTATATTTACCAGGCTTCTAAATGAACCATATGCCTAAATATGAAAACTACAAAAACTTTTTAATGAATACATTTTTGGTCAAAAAAAAGTATTTCTTCATATTCTGCTAATTCATTTGAACAAAATGTGTCAAATTAATCTGTGATGTAACTCTACTGAAGTCAATGATTTATACCAGATATGAAATTGGCTTACTAGGTCTGTCTTATCAGTTTCTCTTAATTATCCATTTTAAAACTAATCTTTAATGAAAATATTCTTTCAAGCAGAATTGTATGTTTTGGAAAAATATAAGGGTTAATTCACAAGGAAATTAATAATTATTTTGAAAGCTAGCTCCAAAAGGAATTGTAGGACCAACATTTCCATATGAACTTTGGATTTTTCATACAAGAGGCATGCTTTTTTTGTGTCTTTCTAGGCATAATGGAAAAAAAAAATCTTACTTTCAGATGACAATATGTTTAATAGCTCAAAAATCTTTTTGTGTAAAGGGCCACAATCAACTTATGTCATAACGCTTAACATTAAAAAATTGCAAATTAACAAAAAACCAAACACAAAACACGCAAAAACAATTGTGTTCTCTTTGTGTTTGACAGCACTTTGTCAACAGTTAGTTTCACTATTTCCATGCATAAACATTTAGTAAAGACATAATTGATTATGAGAAGTCCCTTAAAATATCAGTGTAACAGAAATAGACGGGGAAAAAAGCAAGTTACATTGTGCAAGGTCCCTTGTCAGATAACAGAATTGTTAAAGGCAATTTTAAAATACATCAAGTTGACAGTATCTCTTTAAATGTTAAGTTTTAAGCTTTAAAAATGATCAACTTAAAATAAGAATGCATGTAGCTCTATCATTATTCAGTTACAAAACATGGGAAGAGAAAAAGATCACTTTTGCCGGTGTTTTTAAAAGAGTTGTTTCTTAAAACAAGCATAATAAGTTGCAATTATTTTCAAGCCTGCCCCCTTTTTAACTTCAAAATGGATTTTAGAATGAGTGACATTTACTGTAGAAAGTTACTATACTCGTGGAGTTTACATACTTAATGGCTGCTATCATGGAATTTACACACATGAACTAAGGACCAATAAAGCATCATTGCAGCTCCTAGCATCAGTGATCCATATGCCCTCATGTCTTCCCCTACTTCCTTCCTTCTGCTTCTTCATATAAGACCCCATTGAGGAACAGGAATAACTGTGTGTACAGTGATCCTAGGGATTAGAGCACTTCAGGGTTGCATGATCACTCAATTGCTAGATCAGCTAGTGATGGCAAAGATTTATTTTTCATATCATAAAAGATATTACTCTTTACCCAGCACATTCTTGCTCTAGGACACAGTTAGGAAATCTCCCTATGCATCAGAAAATAATTGGGTTACAGATCATCTCCATTGTTACATTACAACTGAAAACAGAAAAGGGTACAGTATTTCATGGTGGACAGTAGATATCTGAGCATGATAAAATTACCTCAACATCACCAGGAGCAAATGGCCCACCATGCTAGTATGTCCAGTATCACTCTTGCACTGTACCTCTGAGCATACCTCGGAAGGGTTCTGCACTAGCTGGTGTTAGGGGGCTTATTCCTTCACCCACTTACTTCCCTGGTCCTTCTCGCATGAACAGAGAGCAACAATACCCGAAGTCCAAAGGTGCAAACAATTCGATGTTTATTGGGGTGAACTTCCAGCAAGCATGATTCCAGTTTCCTTCCTTAGTATCCTCCTTCCCAGCTCTGACACCACAGAGCCTTACACCTGTGTCCCTGTTCCCATTCCTACCCTTAGCCAAACATGATTCCAATTTCCTTACCCCCATTCCCTGTTCCCACCCCCTCCCACCCACACTCACTCACTTCCTCATTGACTACAGATTATATAATAAAACTTGAGTTCTGCTTAGCTATACCTTAACCAATCATTTTCCTGAAATTTAACTAACCAATCCTCACATATTGTAACATGATTATGTAACCAGTTATATCCCACCACCTTAATTAGTTTACACCCAGCAAAATTAATTATACAGCAGACAGGAACAATCACAGAACCAGAGAGATTATATAGACAAACAATAGCAAAGTGGGAACTATAATGAAAAAACAATACAGAAGTGAGGATTTCACATCCCAGCTATTGATAAGTGAGTTCTTGCCAGACAGGATGCTATCAAACTAAGTTTCCTTTTACATTTTCTAGGCACTTCCTTTTCTCTGGAGGTGATAGGAATACAATTCTGTCCTGATAGTGCCTAACAGCCCAATAGCACCTTATTTCAATGTGACTAGTTTGGAATGTGAGGATGTGACTGTTCGCTTCCTAGCTTATGGCTGCCTCTGCTGCTTAGCCAAAGGCCTTAGCCTAAGAACAGGGCCTCAGACTGTCACAGTAAGAGAAGGCCCTTACACCAGCAGACAGTGATTTTGATTCTTTTATACCACTATAATTAGCCAAGTGATAAGAATACACCTAAATTCTTAGAGTATAGGCCTTTACAGACAGGCCTGAATATCTATATCCTAACAGCTGGAAGAATATTAGCAAGGAACTTCCATGATAATATCAACAGCCTTTACTGTACATAAAATGTTTAACAAGGGAGGATAGATCATATTTTAGCATGTTTAGTCAGTTAATTCTATTACTAAGAGATTGAATGATAGAATTTGGAGGTCACGTTGACATTTGGAGGAAAGTCAATGATTGAAAGCTTTCTACACAACCCTGTTAACAGGAGTTAGGAAGAGCAACAAAAACAAAGGAGTTGAGCATCGCATGAGCAAAAACCTCTATGAATGTACTGGAGGAACAATACAGAACAGTGATGTGAAAGAGTGTGTTTCTTAAAACAAGCATAATAAATTGTAATCATAAAAGAAGATATTAAAGGAGTAAAAATTATGCTAAGTGTAGGGAAAAAGTAATGGGGCAAAGCAGATTTTAGGTATTGGATGAACTGAAGTTAATTCAGAGAAAATTACTGTTCAGGAAAGAAAGTCATAAAAAAAGAGGTGGTAAAACTGATTTAGGGAAGTATTTAAGAAGGTGAGTAATGTACTTTATGTATAATTATTTTTATAGTTTAAAAATTTTACAATGATATTTATTTGTCATCTTGGGGCTAAGAAAAAATGTTAATAAGTTAGTTAAATGAGTTTGGCATATGCCTACTGTAGTTGTGCATGTTGAAATAAAAAAAAACAAGGGAAAAGCACTGTGTGTTCATTCAAATGCCTAGCACACTTATGGACACGAATAAAAAATAAGAAAAATCAATTAGAAATACCTCTAAGAGGGTTCAGGCTATTTTCTAAGTCAAGAAAAAATATTCTCATGGCCTAAAAGCCATCACACAACTTTATTCAATGGCAGAACATCCTTTAAAAAGTTGGAAACTTCATCTAAAACCTTACATTTTAAAAAAATAAAGTAAAATTGTATTACCATGAAAGTTCCATGGCTTGTAAGAAAACTGTACAGGATCACAGTTCACTTTTACAATTCTGTTCAATAGCACCTCTTTCATAGCAAAGTCATAGTGATTCTTGGATCTTTTAATGAATTTAAGCCCCTACTCTCTCTTGAACCATGTAATATCAAACTAAACTAGTGTTAACCTTACCATACATAACCCCTCCTCAGATACCTTCTCCATAAATAAATCTTAATTTGCTATCTCTTCATTTAATGAATATGTTGTTTTTGTTTAGATAAGTTCTTTTCTGTTTGCTTCTTCATGGCACTACAGACAGCTATTTTACTGGTTATCAAACTATGCTATAATTATGTTAATACAACAATAGTATGTACCTTCAAATACAGTACTTAACATTCAGACCTTGAAATTACTGTTGTGACTTTTTGGTATTTACTATTACTTATACGATATTTTTATTGTCTAAGACCTCTGACAAATAAAAAATATTACAGAAACAAATTGGTTTATATTTTGCTACAGAACTACCCATGTTTTTGAAACCTTAAATTCTCAGCTGTGAACATGACTACAACATAATTTATCCCGCATTAACAGATAAAAGTGGGACTGACAAAATCTGTAATCATTCTGTCAGAATCTGCAATCTTTCCGCTGCTTTGCTGAGCTGATTTTTGCCTCAGTATATATGCTTATTCCACTTTCAAGACACATTTTAACATCACCCCCCAGGCTAGTAATCATGCATATATCAACAGTCATGTCATCCCAATATAACTATGTAAAATAAGTTGTAAAACATCCATAAAAATGGGGAAAATTTGACTCAAATATTCCATTTTTTCTTAAATTTTCCATTGGCTCTTACTGTTTTTTCAATAGACTACACATGGGCTGAAATCCTCCAGCTTTACCAAGGACCAATGGGAGTATTCCTGAGCAACAACAGAATGAAGATAGATCATCATTTGAATATCAGCTTCAGGGTTAGATTGTGTATAAATGACCACTTCAATTTGTAAGCATGAAAAATACCCTGCCAAAAAAGAGGAAGTCCTTCATCTGTATTCAAGTTGTGTAGCTATTTCTTTGGAATCTTCTCCTTTCCTGGACTACAGTGAAAGATTCATGTCTGGTACGAAGAGGTTACTCAATTTTTTTTCTTGTATATTTCTTTATTTTATGGTTGGTTGGTTAAACCTTTATCCCTAATAATGCATTTTATTTAAAAAAAAAATTATGCATTTTAGTTAAAAAAAGCCAACGACCACCACCACCACCAAAAAACTGTAGCATGACATCTTATGCCATTACAGTTGTAATGGATTTGAACGGGTAAATCCCATGACATTTTTAATATGAGGTCCGCTATTGCCCAGTCACATCTTGTATAAGGCTTTTTTATTTTTATTTCTGGCTACAAGAGGTAACATTTGAAATTAATGTTTTTTATAAAAAAAAATCCAGGGAATAAGTAAATAAATGTTATTGCTTGGAGATGGTATGCTGAATACATATTTTACCAATTTATTTATTTTTTAAAACTTAAATCACTGTTCTTCCAAGTAAAACTACAGCAGAATGAAATGAAACACCACTAAGGAACAAATTATTATTTACATGAAAAATTACACAAAACAATAGCAAGGCAATTCAGTGACCTTCTGACCTGACCTCCAACTGCTTCCTGACCTTCTTGTCCATCCTAATAAACTTTCCCCCTTCTCCCCACCTGCTGCAAAAGGGCAACACCCCTTTTCTTCCAGCTAGCCAGAGAAAGACCCACTCACATGAAGTTGCAGTTGGAACAGTATTTTAAATTTCCCTGATGCCTTTACACTTGATTTAATCAGACTGCAATTTGTCTGAAAAAGAATATGGAAAATGCTATGACAAAATCAACTTAAATGACACATTAATAAAGAATTTTCCTTTTGTACATATGGGACACAAAATACCCAGTAAGTTTATAAACCTTTGGATAATGTTCTTTCTCCTCCAATTGCAAGTTTAATAGTAGTATTATTAAAAAGTGAGTTCTACTCAAAATTAAGATTGCTCTATTATTCTGAAAAGTGCTATGCAGAGTAATACTTATGTTCAATTTGCCCTTTCATCACAAAACTCTTATTAATATCAACACTTAGGAATGAAATATATAGAATGTTTTGTCACACACTACCTTGAAATGTTTGAAGGCGCATTTGCGATGTTCACACCACTCAGCAAAGGACGAAAGGCTTCTGAAAAATAGCAAAAGGTTTCCTTGTTCTTCGACACTGTAGGAAAAAAACCCAAACAATTTATGTAGTGCCTTCAGGCAGTTCTGGTAAAAAGCATCTATGATGAGTATATGTAACATGGGTTTTTTCTGCTAAATAATTCATAGCTAAATTCATTACATTTTTTTTCTTAAGCTCAGAACTTGCAACAAGTTGCATAATGGAAGAACCTTCCACATACAAGCTGATTTAAGGCAATGGGTATATGTGCACTGGAGGATCGAGATGTTAGTTTTTAAAATTTCTGTAGTACTACTGCTAGTAAGATGTAAACAGAAAATATGGGACTCAAGGAACATACTATCAAAATGAAAGATATAAAAACAAATAAAAAAGAAATGTATATAGTTTTAGCATTACAACATATATTTTAGGAATGGTCATTTTTTATTTTAATATATATTGTTTTTCATATTTCTGAACCCTGACTCCTGCCCTCTGCACCCAGCGTTAGGGGCTTTAAGGATTCAAGTAAGGTCTCTCTCCTCCTGTACTCTCACACATAACTCTGTAAAAACAGAGACTCTTCTATCTTTCTTGGACCACCAGACTACAGTCTTCATGCCCATAGTACATCTGAACAATAATCAAGGAGTCATTAGTTCATTTTCAACACCATGACATTAGTCATGGCGATATCAATGCAACAATTTATTTTCGGCATCAGTATTTTCCAACACTTTTAGAAAATACCACCTTACTTTCTAGCCATATGGACTGATATTGAATCCCAGGACTACTATGATTCTCTCAACTATTAACTGGCCTTTGCACAACTCAGCTATATCTCTGAGACACAATCAATATCAGGCTCTCAGCCTCTGCCTGCATTATGTTCAACTGATCAAGTTAGCCTTGAAATTGGATTTTCAACGGAGAAACAAGACGTTCTATTCATCAAAACATACATTTTAACTTAAAACAGAGATGTTCCTATATTTCTGAAACAGTTATATTAGCCGGAGCCTATATTTCTTCACATGAAATAATTCCGTTAAATCAATGGAATTTCTGTATGCAAAATAAATATAGGATTGAGCCCCACTATTTTTGTTGTTAATAATTTACATTACACTAGTGCACAAAGCACTCAAGCACGATTAGGGCCACATTGTGTTGGTTTGAAAAAAAAAGAAGTGACAAGGTTCTATCCCTTATTAAACCCTCAAGAAACCAATGTTTGAATCATTTCCCACAGAACTTTAGGTTTTTGAATTCACATCTATAATTATATGTTTTTAATAAAACTGCTCAAATTTCTTAATTCCACCAAAAAAAAAGAAATTGGAATACAGGCCTCACTGAACACAGACAAATGCATAGCTGGAAACCAGTCTGGCTTATGTCTGTGTTAGCATTGTTAAAATAGATGTTAAATTGATAATGTGTTTAGATTTGATGAAATACTTGTAGGATGCTGCATGTATTGATCTTACCTAGAACATCTGCAGCCCATGATATAAAGTTTTACAATGGAAACACTCGACATACCTCTATAATTGTGTAAGTCACCAAACAGGAAAGACACATTAGTTATTGGTAAGTGTTCGTCCTGCACCCAAGAAGGCTTATTGAAATCAAATGAGCCATTGTAAAGCATCAAAGGACTAAGACTTTGCTGAGAGCCTGTACACGTGCACGTACGTACACACAAAGAGGAGACAGGTGCCACGCCTGTTTGAATGCTGCGGGAAAGGGAATAAAAATCCCTGACCGGAAGGAACTTCATCCCTATGCTGCTTGAACTCTAAGGGCAAAGATTTCTAAGCATAAGTCAGGAGTCCCCAGGTGTTTAGTTTGGGATAGCCCTAAAGGAAATACAGGATTTGTTTTATTAGAGAAATTTCTATTATTTTTTATTGTAAATAACTCATGTTTCTTTCTCTTAGTTCAGGGGTGGCCAATCTGTGGCTCTGGAGCCACATGCAGCTCTTCAGAAATTAGTATGTGGCTCCATGTATAGGCACCGACTCCGGGCTGCAGCTACAGGCATCAACTTTCTAATGTTCCAGGGGGTGCTCACTGTTCAACCCCTGGCTCTGCCACAGGCCCTGCCCCCACTCCACCCCATCCCGCCCGCAGTGCCCTTGCTCCTCCCACTCCTCCCCCAGAGCCTCAGCCACGAAACAACTGATCGGGAAGCATGGAGCTGCTGGTGAACAGGAGGCACTGGGAGCATGGGGGGAAGGAGAGAAGCTGATGGGGGGCTGCTGACGTATTACTGTGGCTCTTCAGCAATGTACATTGGTAAATTCTGGCTTCTTCTCAGGCTCAGGTTGGCCACCCCGTCTTAGTTAATAAATCTTTAGTTAGTTTATTGCAGGCTTGGCTACAGGCATTTTCTTGGGTGAGAGACCTGGGATGCAATTGACCTGGGATAAGTGACTGGTCCTTTGGGATTGGGAGTAAACCGAACATTACTGCAATTTTTGGTGTAAGGGACCATCTATCACAAAGACAAGCTTGCCTGGGTGGAATGATAGTTTCCCTGGGCACTCTGGTCTATCTGTGACTCCTTGTTAAGGCAGTTATAGTGCTTTAGGAGTTCACACTTGTTACTTCGTTGGCGAAATCTAATTCTAGAACATACAACCAGTTTGTGCCATGTTCCTGGACAGTCTGGACTGAGGATGGCACTCACACTCGTGAGTCACTCCAGACAGGTTGACACTCCGTACTCTTAGTGCTGATTTTGGATTAAAATTAGTATGGGAAATATGTCTTAGATTAGGCTGTCTGTAACTGTGTGTAACAACCAATAATGGAGCCAGCACGGTGTCTGGTTGGGGCAGAAAATACACCTTACTTCACTTACAGTTCAAAAAATGAGAAAATGCTGTGGTTCTCTTCAATTTCCTGTATCTTTCAACTTTACCTAGAATGTCTTTCAGACAGAATTAATCCCACTGAGAACAATCGGTGTAAAACAGCCATATGAAATTATATATTTTGTTCCAGGGGCTGCAATCTTCGATTAGCAGTAAGCAGAAGTTAAATAAAAATTTTTGACAATGGAACACAGTGGTAGGCCACAAGCTCCTCATCATGTTTCCAGTCTGTTGACATGAAACCCTGAACTTTTTTTAAATATATATCTCAGTCATTATATGCAGATCTAAATTTATCTCGGTTCTGACTAGCTTATATTTAGGCTTGGAAGGATTTAATTATTATGGGTAAATCTTAGTAAATGTCGATTTCACTACACGCCCACAAACAGATGAAAAAATATTTTCATAGATAAAGATTTATAAATCAGCAAAGTAAGAAAAATGCTGCTCGAGAACTTAAAGTTTAAGTATACTTATATTTTGTACATTTTGGCATGTGATGTAACTTTTTGAATTCCATTATCTACTGGATAATGACCACCTATGGTTTGCCCCTTGTAATTATGCACAACGGCAAACATGTAAATTGATAAAAATCTAGAACAAAATGCTTAAAAATAAACATTGATATTATCTATTTAAATTATTTTTACAAAATCTAATGCTGCCAAGCCCACCTACATTATAAACGGTATGCAGTATTATTTGTCTTGTCAGTCCCATGATATTAAAGAAACAAAGGGGGAGAGGTAATATCTTGTACTGAACCAACTTCTCTTGGTGAGAGAGACAAGCTTTTGAGCTTACACAGAGCTCTTCTTCAGGTCTGGGAAACATTCTCAGCATCACAACTAAATATAAGGTGGAATGGATTGTTTAGCATACGTAGTTAATATATATATGGTACCAAGGTGGGAAAAAATCAATTTTTAAAATCAAATTTTTTTATTTAATTCAGACTTTTTTTTATAAAATGATTTTTGAGGAAAAAACCTATCTAAAGATAAAGATATATTATAGCTCAAAGATATCTCATAATGGAAAAGGGATTATTAATTCTATACTATGAGACAACGTTATTCATGTAATGTTTAAGAAAAGTTTTGTGAATGAGTTCCAATAGTTCAGGGATTAGGGAACCAATTTTATAGGGTTCCAGGGGCTTCTGTATAGATTATTTAGGTTAATCTCTATCTTCCCAAAGGTACTCAGTCTAGAAGATATCATGAGAGATGCTTAGTTTTACAGTTCTCACACTGTGGATTTGTGTCTCCACAGATAACATGCTTGTTAACAGCAAAAATGTTTTAAAATAAATAGAAGTGAGAAATAACAGACCTCAACCCTATTCTTCCTCTGCAAATTTGTGTACACAGAGTCAGTCCCTTACCTCTCTCTAAAAGTGCAAAGTTTCAAAAAGTTCAATGAATAGAAGATTGTTGGGGGCGCAATAGATCTGGACAAGAAGAAGAAGTCTGGAGATAAATGTAAAAAAGGAGGGACAGACAGTAGAAACAAAAATGAAACTGTTGGAGCAGCATATTCCAGAAGTCTTGAGGTCTTTCTGCGTGTAGCCTTCATTGATTTGAGGTCTACCATACCATTCTCTCACTAGAAGGGAAAACCTTTCATGGCAGCAGTCCGTAAAAAGAGACCCAGTTTGGAAATATTTTAATGAAGTTCCTCTACCTGTGAGTAAGACAGGCATGCGCACAAAATGCAAACAGTGCAACAAAGAAATGCAACGCCTGATCGTCCAAATGAAATAACATCTTCAGAAGTGTTCCTTTTCAGGAGGAAGCTGCGTTGAAGCTGATGAAAGGAACATGAAGGATCTTCAGGTTGGCAAACTTTTTTATTTCATATGTCCTCCTTAAGGACTGCCTGTCTTCCTTCTGCACTATTCTTGAATTCTCATGTTTAAGCAAAAAAATATATTTGTTACTCTATGGTAATATCATTTTAGATGCAGTTCTGATAAAAAATAAAAAGCTAAAATAGGCAGATCTTCCTTTTACAATTTCACCTTTAAAGTAGTACTAAGTGTCAGTGAATACAATGAGCAATACTCTATGAGCAGTATGGTAATAATAATTAAATAACTGCATTGATTATTTTGTTTAGGAGAATCCATCCTCAATATACAGGATTCTGAAGACTATCCACCGTGACAAAGTTCCTCCTCTACCTTGGTGGGTCTTGCGCTTATTGGGGGATTTGCTCGCCTTAGAGCTTCACAGCAGCCCTCAGCTTGGCCGTTTTTCTGAACCCACAGTCCAGGTCAACTCCTCCTGAGTCTGACCAGGAGTTGGGAGGTTTGGAGGAAACCCGGGCCTGCCCTCTACTCCGGGTTCCAGCCCAGGGCCCTGTGAATACAGCTGTCTACAGTGCCTCCTGGAACAGCTGTGTGACAGCTGCAACTCCCTGGGCTACTTCCCCATGGCCTCCTCCCAACACCTTCTTTATTCTCACCCTAGGACCTTCCTCCTGGTGTCTGATAATGCTTGTACTCCTCAGTCCTCCAACAGTCCACGTTCTCACTCTCAGCTCCTAGTGCCTCTTGCTCCCAGCTCCTCACACGCGCACCACAAACTCAAGTGAGCTCCTTTTTAAACCCAGGTGCCCTGATTAGCCTGCCTTAATTGAGTCTAGCATTTTCTTGATTGGCTGCAGGTGTTCTAATCAGCCTGTCTGTCTTAATTGTCTCCAGAAGGTTCCTGATTGTTCTGGAACCTTCCCTTTTACCTTACCCAGGGAAAAGGGACCTACTTAACCTGGGGCTAAATATATCTGCCTTCTCTCACTCTCCTGTAGCCATCTGGCCCGACCCTGTCACATATTCTCCCCGCCCCCCCAATCCCGCTCAACACTACGGGGTTGGGCAACTTGGGACGTCAGGCAGTGTACTCGTGACAAGCCATCTGCGTTGGCATGGTGGCTTCCAGCCCGGTGTTGTATGGTGAATTGGAAAGGTTGTAGGGACAGGAACCATCTGGTCACCCTTGCATTCTTCTCTTTATTTCGCTACATCCACTGGAGGGGTGCATGGTCGGTCACAAGGGTAAACCTTCATCCCAGAAGGTAATAACGTAGTGTTTCCATAGCCCATTTCACAGCGAGGCATTCTCTTTCAACCACAGTATACTTCTGCTCTCTCGCAAGGAGTTTCCTGCTGAGGTAGAGGATTGGGTGTTCTTCATCTCCGACCATCTGTGATAGGACAGCTCCCAATCCTACTTCAGATGCATCTGTTTGTAAAATGAATTCTTTGTTGAAGTCTGGGGCTTTAAGCATGGGGTTACTGCAGAGAGCTGTCCGTAGATTTATGAATGCTTTCTCTGCGGCATCTGTCCACTTCACCATGTCTGGACCCCGGGCTTTTATCAGGTCTGTCAGGGGACTTGCTCTGGTAGCAAAATGGGGAATAAGTCGTCAGTAGTACCCCACCACACCCAGGAATGCCTGGACTTGCTTTTTCCGATTCAGCCAGGGCCAATTTTGGATAGCCTCTAGTTTGTTTAGTTGGGGCTTGACCATGCCCCTTCCTACAATGTAGCCAAGGTATTTAGCCTTGGCTAGCCCAATAGCACACTTGGCTGGGTTGGCTGTGAGGCCAGCCCATCTTACCGTGTCCAGAACCACTTCCACCTTTTCCAAGTGGGTTTCCCAGTCGGGGGTGTGAATAATCACATCATCCAGGTATGCCACTGCATAACTGGTATGAGGCTGTAGGAGCTTGTCCACAAGACCCTGGAAGGTGGCAGGTGCCCCATGCAGTCCAAAAGGAAGAATAGTATATTGAAACAGACCCTCTGGTGCAGAGAATGCCGTCTTTTCTTTTGCATCTTTGGCAAGGGGAATCTGCCAGTATCCCTTTGTTAAATCAAAGGTGGTCAAAAATCGGGCATTGCCCAGGAGGTCAACTAACTCAATGATACGGGGTATGGGGTGTGCATCGAATTTGGATAGCTCATTCAGCTGGCGAAAGTCATTACAAAACCTAGTGGCGCCATCAGGTTTGGGCACCAACACGGTCGGGCTTGACCACTGACTGTGGGACTCTTCGATGACTCCCAGCTCCAACATCCTTTTTACCTCTGCCCTGACCTCCTCCCTTTTTGCCGCTGGGATCCAATAGGGCCTTAAAGTTACCTTTGCCCCAGGGTCTGTGTTAATGTGGTGATATGCTTTGGTGGTCCGGCCTGGTTTGGTTGAAAAACACATCCTGGTATCGGTTGATCATCTCAGTTACCTCCTTCTTCTGGTTTGGTGTCAGATCAGTAGATATCCTGATCTGCTCCTGCATGTCATTTCCCTGGATTGGGGTCTCTTGGGCCACTACACACGCCTCTCGTTGGTGCCAAGGCTTTAAGAGGTTAATGTGATAAATTTGTTCTTGTTTCCGGCGGCCTGGCTGCCGCACCTTGTAGGTTACTTCCCCCACGGGTTCAACCACCTCATAGGGCCCCTGCCATTGGGCCAAAAGCTTGCTTTCTGCCGTGAGTACCAACACCATCACCCGATCCCCTGGTTGGAACTGTCGGACTTTTGCCTGGTGATTGTAATGGGTTCGCTGGGCCTCCTGCGCCTTTTCCAAATGTTCCCGTACAATAGAGGTGACCCGGGCTATCTGTTCCCGCATCTGCAACACATGGTCAATTATATTTCTCTCCTCATTGGGTTCCTCTTCCCGATTTCTTTTGTGATATCTAGTATGCCACGGGGGTGACGTCCATATAATAATTCAAAGGGGGACAACCCAGTTGAGGCCTGAGGTACCTCCTGGATTGCAAACATAAGGTAGGGTAGTCGGGTATCCCAATCCTTCCCGTCCCAATTTACCACTTTCCTTATCATTGCCTTGAGGATTCGGTTAAACCTTTCTACCAGCCCATCGGTCTGCGGATGATAAACTGAAGTTCTCAGGGGACGTATATGGAGCAGTATACAGAGGTCCTTCATTAGCTTCAACATAAATGGGGTACCTTGGTCTGTTAAGATCTCCTTTGGTAGCCCCACTCGGGCAAAGATCCCCACCAACTCTTTCGCTATCGTTTTAGAGGCCGTGTTCCACAGGGGGACGGCTTCTGGGTAGCGAGTAGCATAATCCAGAGTGACAAGTATATATTGGTGGCCCCAAGCCATCTTCCCCAGGGGTCCCACTGGGTCCATGGTTATTTGCTCGAAGGGGACCTCTATGATGGGAAGGGGTACTAAAGGTGCCCTCAAGTGGGGACAGGGACTGTGCAGCTGACACTCCGGGAAGGACTCCCAGTACCTCCGCACTTCTTCATGTACTCCGGGCCAGAAGAATCGTCGCAGGACCCATGCCAGGGTCTTCTCTACCCCCAAATGCCCCCAAAAAGATGACTATGGGCCAGACTTAATACAGCATTCTGGTGTTTTTGAGGTACTAGGATCTGCTGTACCTTCTGCCCCTGTACTGGTGCAATCCGGTATAAGAGATTTTTCTTCATTATGAAGTAGGGTCCTGGTCCCTGGGTTTTCCCTTCCATGGGGACCCCATCTATTTCGGTCACCTCTTTCTTAATGTTGTTGTACCTTGGGTCTTCAGCCTGGTCCCGTTCAAAATTTCCTCTCCAGGGGCTAATCTGTCCGAGATCTAGGGGGCCAGTCTCTGTTGCCTCTACTGGTTCAGAGGCGTTAGGGTGTGGGTCAGACTCGGGTGCTTCTCCCTCCTGGGTGGCCTCCTTTTCAGCTGCTCGGGTCCGCCTACCTACGTGAGCGACCCTCTGGCTTTGGGCCAGTATTCGGGTTCCCAAGGCTTTAGCTGCCCTTCTTTCCTTTTTCGTCTTTCTAGCCCCTCTGGGAGCGGAGAACAAATCTGGGGCTATTTCAGAGAAGATTGGGGGTTGACAGTCTACTGTGGATGCCTCACTAACTTCAGGGCTTCCCCCTTTCTCCAATTCCCCGACCGGGAGTAAGTCTCCAAACCCTGGGAAGTCCCTCCCTATGAGCACTGGGTATCGGAGTTTAGGGACTACCCCTGCTGCTACCTCAGTAGCGTTCCCCTGAATCTCGATTTTTACTGGGATGGTGGGGTAATAACCAACTGTCCCATAGATGCACATTATCCCCGTACGCTTAGCCCACAGCAGCTGACTACGCTTCACGAGCTTCCCCGAGACAAGCGTGATAGCACTCCCTGAATCAACCAGTGCCGTGGTCTCTACCCCATTTAGCTTCGCTGGTCTGGTGCACATATGTGGGGTTAGTGAGACCCCCCACAAGGTGGATTAGGGAGCATGGGTCTGCCCAGTTCCCCAGGTTACTCTGCATAGGCTCCTCGACATTGGGACACTGTGCAGCTATGTGTCCCCACTCCCCGCCGGCGTAACATCTGTATGGAGCCCTAGGCATTCCCTGGTCTCTTGGTTTGGGCAGTCTAACATCAAGATCCTCTTCCCCCTCTGTGCTCCAACAATTTGTTGCTTCTGGTGGGCCTTCAGCCCCTCTCTTTTTCCACCTGGGCTCTCCTGGCGGCCCAGTCACCCGAGCTCTAGGGCTTGGTGCTGCTAGTTTAACCCGGGGTGCTTCTTCCTTAACTGGTCGGGTTAGCTCCCTCGCTGTCCTTCACCTTTCGACCAGTGCGACAACCTCGTCATAGGTGGAGGGTTCATTCTGGCTTACCCAGGCATAAAGGTCTGGCGGTAATCCTCTCATGTACCGGTTGATGACCAGAACCTCTAGTATTTCCTCTGGACTCTGGGACTCAGTTCGTAACCACTTTCCTGCGAGATGGTTGAGGTCATAGAATTGGGACCGTGGGGTTTTGTTTTTCTGGTACCTCCACTCATGATATGGCTGGGCCTGCACTGCAGTCGTTACCCCAGATCTGGCCAGGATCTCTGCGTTCAGCTGGGGGTAGTCTGCCGCAGCCTCTTCTGGCAAATCATAGTAGGCCTTCTGGGCCTCCTCACACAGGAATGGAGTGAGGATGCCAGACCACTGTTCTTGGGGCCAAGCCTCCCGCAGGGCTGTCCTCTCAAAGGCCAGGAGGTATGCCTCTACATCATCCTCCCGCGTCATTTTCTGCAGCCAATTGCTGGCCCGCATGATCTGCGTCCCATCATAGCTGTGATTCAGCTCTGTAAGGGCCTTTACCTGGTTTACCAGTTCCCGCAACATAGCCCAGTCTTGAGCAGCCTGGTCCATCAGCAGGCCATTAGTCTCTTGCTGCAGCCGCACTGCCTCCTGTTGGGCGGCTGCCTGGACATGGGTAGTCTCCTGCTAGGCAGCGGTGACTTGCATCAGTGCCCGCACTACCTCCCCCTGGCTTACCCCCCCCCACACACCCTCCTTCTTCCGCCGCACTGTGTACACCAAATCCCATTGCTGATACCAGTTGTAACAAAGTTCCTCCTCTACCTTGGTGGGTCTTGCACTTACTGGCAGATTTGCTTGCCTTGGAGCTTCACAGCAGCCCTCAACTTGGTCGTTTTTCTGAACCCACAGTCCAGGTCGACTCCTCCTGTGTCTGACCAGGAGTTAGGAGGTTTGGAGCAGCTCGCAGAGACCCCTTCCCCCTCTACTCCCCCCATGGCCACGGGAGTGGGGCTAGGGCAGGCAGAGAGCCTGCCTTAGCTGCAGCCCCGCTACACCCAGGGGTGGCAGGTTTGTAGAAATTTTGGTGGTGCCCAGAACCTGCCCCTCCCAAACTCTGCCCCCCCACCTGCCTAAGGCTCCGGGAGGGAGTTTGGGTGGGGGGAGGAGGTCTGGGGTGAAGGTCTTAGACTGTAGATTAGGATGCAGGAGGGGTGAAGGGTGCAGGCTCTGGGAAGGAGTTTGGGTGCTGGCTGTAGGCTCCGAGCTGAGGCACGGGGTGGGGATGCAGGAGGGGATGAGGGGGTGCAGGCTCTGGGACAGAGTTTGTGTGTAGGCTCTGGGCTGGGGCAGGGGGTTGGGGTGCAGGAGGGTGTGAGGGGTGCAGGATCTGGGAGGGAGTTTGGGTGGGGGAGGGGGTCTGGGATGCAGGATTTGGGATGGAGTTTGGGTGCTGGGTGCAGGCTCCGGGCTGGGGCAGAGGTGCAGGAGGGGTGCAGGCTCTGGGAGGGAGTTTGGGGCAGGAGGGGGGTGTGGGGAGGGGGTGCAGGATCTGGGAGGGAGTTTGGGGATACGAGGGGGTGCAGGGGTGAGGGCTGTGGGGCTGAGGATGAGAGGTTAGGGGTGTGGGAGGTGCTCAGGGCTGGGACAGAGATTTGGGTGTGGGGGGATTAGGGCTCTGGCTGGGGCTGGGGTTGGGGGCGTTGGAGAGGCTCAGGCTAGGGAGGAAGGGCAGGGTAAGCCTGCCCTGTCATTAGTGAATGGGGGGCACTAGGACCCTGCTGCAGCAGTTGACTCAGGGAGCCGGCCAAGCAGAGTCAACCTGAGCTGGGGGAGGTGAGCGGGGGCAGCAAGTAGGGGGAGAGACCCAGCCCTAAACATTGGTGGAGCTGGGCCCCGGGCCCTGAATATTGCTGGAGCCCGGGCACCACAAGTGTATATAACTTGCTGTCCCTGGCTGCACCACCGGAGATCGCCATCAATTGGGAGAGTCTCCATGATTGACCTCAACCAGTTGGTGACCACTGGATTAGAGGCATGGCTGAATCTTCATTGGATAAAGAAGAAAAGCATTTCCTCTTTGGGTTGGCCTTCTCCAGTTTTAATTGTAATTGTAAATCCAACACAGGAATGACCCCAGATCTGTCACCTAAAAAGAATGGCTCAGGTATGGCAATCTTCCTCACATCCTCTGCAGTGAAGACCAATGCAAAGAACTCATTTGGCTTCTCTGCAATGGCTTTGTCTTTCTTGAGTGCTCACTTAGCACCTTAATCATCCATTGACCCCACTGACTGTTTGGCAGGCTTCCTGCTTCTGATGTACTTAAAAAAAACTGATGTTAGTGTGGTGTCTTTTGCTAACTGCTCTTCAAATTCTTTTTTTGGCCAACCTAATTATATTTTTACACTTGACTTGCCAGAGTTTATGCTCATTTTGAGTTTCCTCAGTAGGGGTTTAACTTCCAATTTTTAAATGATGCCCTTTTACTCTGCTATTTAGCTATGGTGCCATTTGGTCTTGCTGCTTATCAAACTTGAAATTTAGATTAAGGTTTCTAACGAAGAGGGGTGAAGTTCTCGAACAGCCTTCCAAAGGGAGCAGAGGGGGCAAGAAAATCTAACTTGTTCCAAGACTGAGTTTGATAAAGTTTATGGAGGGGATGGTATGATGAGGTTGCCTACAATGTTACATGGCCCATCTGCATCTGCTATTAGCAAATATCTCCAAAGGCTGGGGATGGGACATTAGACAGGGAGGACTCTGAGTTACTACAGAGAATTCCTTCCCAGATGTCTGGCTGATAAGTCTCACCACGTGCTGAGGCTCTAACAGATTGCCCTATTTGAGATTGGGAAGGAAATTTTCCCCAGGTCAGATTGGCAGAGACCATGGGGGTTTTTCATCTTCCTTTCTTCAGCATGGGTCACTTGCTGGTTTGAACTAGAGTAAATGCTGGAGTCTCTGTAACTTCAAGTCTTTAAATCAAGATTTGAGGACTTCAGTAATTCAGCCAGAGGTTATGGGCCTATTATAGGAATGAGTGGGTGAAGTGCCTTCGAGCCTTTAAGTCTATGAGTCCATGAGATGGTTGATCTACTGACACCAAACTGGCTAGCTACTGACCGGTAGCAATCGGGAGTAGGGAGGTTCCAAATGATGATGGCTAGGCTAAGGGCAGCTTTCATCTAGGTGTTCTGCTTTGAGGCTCTGGGGCAAACTCTGCACAGATTTCCAGGAAAGTGTTTTAGGACATTCTAAAGTTCTGCCACCACTGCTGATCATCCCAGGTCTATAGCACTATCCTGTCCCGCCCGTCATTGCTAGAGCACAAAAAGCAGCACGTCACCAAGTGAAGTCGTTCCAGGAAAACATCAAGGAGACATGTTGGTCAGTTTCAGCCTCCTCCTAACAGGCCCTGTTCCTTAAGTAACTGAACAAAATTCAGGTATTCATGCAACAACCTATTCACCACCATGAGGATAACAGTGCTTGCCAATGCCTCCTCCATGCTTCCAGACAGCACTTTGAAAATACTACTGGCTCACAAAATATAGATGGATGATGGGATGAAAGAAGAGCAATCTTGGGAATTACTTAATTTGACCCCAAATCCCAAAATTCCACTGCCTTCTAGTAGGTATCCCACAACAGATGTACGAAAAATCCCAGAATGCATAAAGTACAGTTGCAGAGCAATCCACCATGGGATGCAAGACCTGAATGCTGATCACTTGTTTTCAACCATCATCCTCCTGTGTGGCAGCAATGATATAAGGCAAATTTACCTTAATCAAGGAGTAACTGTGGTGCATCGGCATTGCTCATGCAATACTTGTTAAGGGTCACTTAACATGTATGGACAAAACATGCGGTTTCAAGTGTAGACATGCCCTAAGTGTACACACATATGTACAGACGTAATGTTTGCTACATATGAGACAGTGAACCACATTACTGCACCAAATTCAAAATGAGTATTAGCTTTGACGGTACACGTGTAAGATAAGTGATTTTCTTCAGTGTCAGAGGGAGTGAAGGAAATGAGTACACAAAACCTAAATTTTTGAAGGGTAAGCACAGGAGTTCTCAAACTGGGGGTTAGGACCCCTCAGGTGGTTGCGAGGTTATTAGATGGGGGGGGTCACGAGCTGGCAGCCTCCACCCTAAACCCAGCTTTGCATCCAGCATTTATAATGGTATTTAATATATTAAAAAGTGTTTTTAATTTATACGGGGGGGGGGGAGTCACACTCAGAGGTTTGCTATGTGAAAGGGGTCACCAGTACAAAAGTTTGAGAACCGATGGATAAGCAGGAGAGCCTGAAGAAAAATATTTCTACTCTGACTCATTCAGCTGTCAAGAAGGTTTTCAGAAATCTGAAACAAAATGGAAACTCTATTTTCACAAGAAATAATTCACAGCACTGAAGTTAACTAGGTCTCCCCCGACCCTGCATTCCCACAGTTATTGCTGTTTTCGTTCACTCATTTCAGAGAGTGTAATGTGGCATTTCACTCACTCACTTTTGCCAGTTTGGAAATGATTCTCAAAGTGTTCCTAACACTGTAGGAGACTCCTTCAAATTACTTGGAGTTCTGACAGACCAACAACATAAACAAAAATTTATTGGTTAGCTTAATAATGATGTGAAGAAATATGAAGTATTGGCACTACACTGCTGTGTTTTTTGTAATGGTAACCTGTGTGTATACTTAAGTATTAAGAAAAATTTTCAAAGAAATAGGTAGATCTGTGAGAGAACTCATAATTTAAGACTGTTTTGGAAAGAATTTAGCAGTCTAGAACCAGAGTGGATTAAAAAAAAAATTCCATTAACTACAGAAAGAACTGATCTCGAAAGCTATTGTGCATGTGACAGAGAAGTTATCCAAGAAACAGAAGATAAATTTAGTAACACAGTAACTCCCTATCAGGCCACAATAAAATAGTCCCTATCCAATTTCTGTACCACTTTTACAAAAGCATATCAGTAAAAACAAAAAGTAAGTAAGAAACAAAAATCCATTATAAAAGAAACAGGATCCCTTAACTACTTCCAAAGAAAAAAAAATTAACTCAGCACAGTACTCATGACTTTTTGCACCAGATATAAAAACAAGAAATGACTCTTACAGCTGTGGTAATAATGATTGTCTCATGGGGTTCCCTTTCTCTCTCTCTCTCACACACACAAAACTACAACAGACCCACCCACCCCCAGAACTAAGCCCATGCAAAGTTTAATATAATACAGATGTGTTGCAGATACAACACAAAATGCTGCATTCTACTGACAAAGTCAAAGTTTAACTAGTTAGGAAACACAAAGTTGAAGCCATTCTCAAAGTGTCAAACAAAATACAAAACGGAAAGGGTAATTTATGCAATAAATTAGTTTACTATTCCCTGTCATGTGGCCCACTCACCGCTAGAGTCACCCCCTCCTGGACACTCTGGGGGTTAGCTCCGTCCAGTTGCTGGACCCTCTAGCAGTCCCTCCACCCAAGGTCCTCTCTTCTGCCCCTCTAGCTCCAGGAGCTGCAGCTTCCTCTTCATGACTGGGCCCTTTGACCAGGTCCCAAAAGTCCTCCCCTTACGTCCTTGAAGGCGAACTGCCCCAGGCAGTCCACTTTCCCCTGTGTGGACTGCACCACTTCCCCAGTGGCTGGTAAGGAAACCCAAGCCCACCCTCTACTCCAGATTCCAGCTCAGGGGTCCTCACTTTAACAGCCAAGGTCTGCCCTATCCAACTCAGAGACTAACCAATTTATTTGAGCATAAGCTTTCGTGAACTACAGCTCACTTCATCGGATGCATACTGTGGAAAGTGTAGAAGATCTTTTTATACACACAAAGCATGAAAAAATACCTCCCCTCACCCCACTCTCCTGCTGGTAATAGCTTATCTAAAGTGACCACTCTCCTTACAATGTGTATGATAATCAAGGTGGGCCATTTCCAGCACAAATCCAGAGTTTAACAAGAACGTCTCGGGGGGGGGGGGGGGGGGGGGGAGGAAAAAACAAGAGGAAATAGATTACCTTGCACAATGACTTAGCCACTCCCAGTCTCTATTCAAGCCTAAGTTAATTGTATCCAATTTACAAATGAATTCCAATTCAACAGTCTCTCGCTGGAGCCTGGATTTGAAGTTTTTTTGTTGTAATATCGCAACTTTCATGTCTGTAATCGCGTGACCAGAGAGATTGAAGTGTTCTCTGACTGGTTTATGAATGTTATAATTCTTGACATCCGATTTGTGTCCATTTATTCTTTTACGTAGAGACTGTCCAGTTTGACCAATGTACATGGCAGAGGGGCATTGCTGGCACATAATGGCATATATCACATTGGTGGATGTGCAGGTGAACGAGCCTCTGATATAGTGTGGCTGATGTTATTAGGCCCTGTGATGGTGTCCCCTGAATAGATATGTGGGCACAGTTGGCAACGGGCTTTGTTGCAAGGATAGGTTCCTGGGTTAGTGGTTCTGGTGTGTGGTACGTGGTTGCTGGTGAGTATTTGCTTCAGGTTGTGGGGCTGTCTGTAGGCAAGGACTAGCCTGTCTCCCAAGATTTGTGAGAGTGTTGGGTCATCCTTCAGGATAGGTTGTAGACCCTTAATAATGCATTGGAGGGGGTTTAGTTGGGGGCTGAAAGTGACGGCTAGTGGCGTTCTGTTATGTTCTTTGTTAGGCCTGTCCTGAAGTAGGTGACTTCTGGGAACTCTTCTGGCTCTATCAATCTGTTTCTTCACTTCTGCAGGTGGGTATTGTAGTTGTAAGAATGCTTGATAGAGATCTTGTAGGTGTTTGTCTCTGTCTGAGGGGTTGGAGCAAATGCGGTTGTATTGCAGAGCTTGGCTGTAGACAATGGATCGTGTGGTGTGGTCAGGGTGAAAGCTGGAGGCATGTAGGTAGGAATAGCGGTCAGTAGGTTTCCGGTATAGGGTGGTGTTTATGTGACCATCGAACTCCAGCGAGAGACTGTTGAATTGGAATTCATTTGCAAATTGGATACAATTAACTTAGGCTTGAATAGAGACTGGGAGTGGCTAAGTCATTATGCAAGGCAACCTATTTCCCCTTGTTTTTTCCTTACCCCCCCCCCCCGATGTTCTTGTTAAACCCTGGATTTGTGCTGGAAATGGCCCACCTAGATTATCATACACATTGTAAGGAGAGTAGTCACTTTAGATAAGCTATTACCAGCAGGAGAGTGGGGTGAGGGGAGGTAATTTTTCATGCTTTGTGTGTATAAAAAGATCTTCTACACTTTCCACAATATGCATCCGATGAAGTGAGCTGTAGCTCACGAAAGCTTATGCTCAAATAAATTGGTTAGTCTCTAAGGTGCCACAAGTATTCCTTTTCTTTTTGCGAATACAGACTAACACGGTTGTTACTCTGAAACCTATCCAACTCCTTGTTGCTTTTCTCTTGACCCTTGCCTACCTTTCTGGCTCTCTCTCCTCCCAGGAATTAACTGTAGACTACCCTCTATAGTCCCAAACCCACCTCTCTTCACCCAGGGAGTGACTCTGGGCTACTTCCCTGGAGCCCCTAGCTGCTCTCAGTTCCTGGGCTTTCTACAAGCCCCTTCTTTTCCCATCCAGCTGAACCTCATCTAATTAATCCTTGCTTCCTGACTCCTCCTCCTGGTAGAGAAATGCCTCCTCCTGCTGGAGAAACTGCAGAACAAAATTCATTTGCAAATTTAACACCATTAATTTGGGCTTGTATAGGGACTGGGAGTGGCTGGCTCACTACAAAAGCAACTTCCCCTGTCCTGGCTTTGACACCTCCTCCTCAATTATTGGGAGTGGACTACATCCACCCTGATTGAATTGGCCTTGTCAATACTGGTTCTCCACTTGTAAGGTAACTCCCTTCTCTTCATGTGTCAGTATAATAATGCCTGCATCTGTAATTTTCAGTCCATGGATCTGAAGTGGGTTTTTTACCCACGAAAGCTTATGCCCAAATCGGTTAGTCTTTCAGGTGCCACCGGACTCCTCGTTATCTTTTCATATAGACAGACAGTATGATTGAGCTCATTGTCTCTCTCTTCACTGCAATGAGCTCTAGGCCACTCTGAGGTTAGAACATGTCCAGGACAGTGGTTCCTATGTGGTGGAGATATGCTGTGCATTTTCCTTCAATAACTGGAAACATTTTTTCAGCATATGCTGCAAACCAATCTTTATCTTGTACATTCTTTTTACCAAAAGTGAAGACTATAGCTATATGGATATTCAGTCTAAGTGTGTTCCACGCTGCATCAGCAATCAGGGGAGGTGGAACGCAGGACACAGCTTCCCGGAGATTTTTAGTGAGTTGAAGACATCCTCCTTGGTCTTTTGTGTTGTTGATATTAATGTGTGGGCGAACAGCTTTGTTTGATACAATGGAATTTCCTCATTTTGCAGCATGGTCTGTGTCACAGTCTGAACTGTAAAAACTGTAAGTATGGAGAATATCCTGTAGGTGTTTTCTCTGGGTGACAATTAAATCCAGTTGGTGCCAGTGGCTACATGTGGGATGTCTCCAGGAGACCTTCTGGCCATGACTACCTCTGGAAGTAGTTATAACCAATGCACAGTACTCCTGTAGTGTTTGCCCACTGTTATTTATTTTTCCTACTCCATGGTGGCCTGTGCATAGCAACCACATCTTGTGATGAGAGGCGACTCTAACACTGAACTATCCCAATAGATATAGTCACTCACCTAGTGGTAGTTTGCTGGTGACACTGTCTACCTACTAATAGAACAAGTTCCTCTCTTGAAAGGTGGAATAAAGTGCTGGGGCAAAGGTAACAGTGATGTTGGCAAAGCTGCCTGTGGAAGATATTCTTAGTGATATAATACATCCTCATATTGCAATAGGACATTTGACCCTGGGTGCTAAGAAGTTGACTGCAAAACCAACCATCCCACATTTGTGATGGTCGTTTCCTTTTTCCATGCTAAAAGAAGGCATAATGCATCTCGCATAGAGAGCCTGCGTCAACTAGTCTGATTTCAGAGAGAGTGGCTACATCTATGTCAAGCTTCTCCAGCTCTCTGTCAATGGTGGCAACCTTTCTAGGGTCATCGACCTCACTGAGGTCATCCTCACAGTGCAGATTGTCCTCACATTCCGGCAAGCAATGAAGAGGGCAACCATCATACCCAAACCTTTGGCACATACACCTAGGCAGAAAAATAAGGCGGCTTGCATTATTACCAGGAGGGGGGGATTTGGTCCTACTGACTGGATCAAAAGGCACGAAAGACCGAAGATATTTGGAAGCCAGCACCAATGCAGGAGATGCCAGAGAGCAGAACTGAGTTGCAATGCCAACCACCTGATGCTTTCTCCCCAGTGAATTCAGTTCAGAGTTTTCTGCCCTAGCTTCTGTTCAACCAAGAACTGTCTACAAGGTATCAGTGCCAGACAGAACTACTCCTTTGTGAATATTGTTTTTCATTCCAGTGGGTATCTGGCATACCCACCACTATGAATTGGTGTGTGGTGGGGTTCCCAGTTTAGTCACCAAGCAACTGATTCAAGGCAGGTTACACGATACCAGTAGTAAGCCTCACATTCCTGACCTATGAGGATGGTAGCACTAAATGCCATGGCATAGCTGGTTAAATAACTGTCTAGTAAACAGGAGATTGTGGGTTCAAATGCCAGTGGTGCCTCTACTTACTTCTCACCTCTCTGATAAGAAAGATAAATATGTACTTTACAAGTCACTTCAATAAAAATATTAAACTTGTTTAAAAAAAGACCATTGTAGGCCGGACTGGTAGCATGACTGTGACATACTGGGGTGCAATCTAGCCAAGTGAGGGGCTGCTCTGCACCTTGGGTGCCTTAAAATGCCTGACTGCAGTAGCTACCACCTGACCCACTCACAAGCAGCCTGCCAGCATGCAAACACCTTGAATGTCTATAGGTAATTGCAGCCTGCCAGCCACACACGGGTCACACGCTAGCTTTTACCAGCCTGGGTTCTTTCTGCAGAGTGACCCCAACACACTACCAGTCCTAGATTTTCCCAAAAATATATGTATTGTACTGACCAGCCCTCTCTTCGACAGTCCAAATATATTATATCTGTTGTCCCTTTAAGGGAACAATACACAACAACTTGCCACCTTAAATGGCGTTACCCAATTTAAGTTAAACACACCGGATTAGTTTCAATTAAAGAATAAAAATATTTATTTAACTACAATGGGATTTTAAAATGACTACAAGCAATGAGGCAAAAAGTTAGAAATGGTTACAAGAAAAATAAAGTTAAAACACTTCCTAGGGCCTAACTTAAACTATCCTTGATTCAAAGTGAAGTCCTTACTATATCCTTCTAACAGAATTACTGACCAAACTTTACAGATCTGGACCTCTCTCCCAAAGTCCAATTGCTGTTTCTTTTGTCTTCTCAGGTACGAAGGAGGAGATTGACAGGGAGAGATACACCTTGGGGTGTTTGCCCCTCATTTTTGTCGTTTAGCCCCCTCAAAGTTCTAACCAGCTGAGCAGAAGGAAACAGAGTCTAGTGAGGTAAGATGCTACATGCTGTTTTCTGTCACTTGTGTGCTGAGATGCAGATTTTCTGTGTCTTCTTTCTTCTCTCTTGCTGAGGACATTGTTTACATCTTATATGCAAACTGAGACAACCACACATCCCTTTATATAAGACTGCTTGACCAGTTGTCCCTTAACTAGCTAGGAATAAGAAACAGACTCCTATCCTTTGAGGGTCATTCACTAGAGGGAGATGCGATCACACACATTTTGCCCACGTATAACAATGTTGGAACAGAAAAGCAGACCTTGAAAGGATTTCTTGCATATTAATTGAAATTAGTTAAATTATCTCTGGATTAAGCAATACAAAGTTCTAAAACACATAGCAAAAATATGTCTTCCTGTTTTTAATATGGCTTCATAATTCATAAATGTCCCTTTTCGGCCTTAAAAATCTATGATAATCTAATCTGCCCTCCTGCCATGACACAAACCATAGAATTACCTCTATTAATTCCTGTATCAAACCCAGTAATCTGAAGGTATTTAAGAGCCACTGATCACAACATGTTACCAAGCGAAGAAAATGACACAGCTTTTTCAACAAATCCAAAGAATCAACCCACTCAATACTTTCTCTAGTACAATGAACCATATCAACCATACAAAAATAATTTATTTAACAAACAAAAACCTTACCTGGACACAAACTTGCTTAAATCCAAATATTCACCACATTCCATTATAATGCTGAGGTCAGTAACAACAGCAGATATGCTTTCATTACTCTAGATTAGAGAAATTAAGAAAAAAATGCAGATTAATTTATAATTATATATAAACTTGTTAGTTAAGGAGATCTTAAACACAGATTTTAAAGTGAGGTCTACTTACACAAAAAATCTTTGATCATACACATAAATAGTACAAAGGTAACAACCTATTGGAATAATGCCTACGCTCCCTTGAAGAGAAATGGTAATTTTTAAGAAGTACAAGAGGATGGTGCTTGTATGCTTCATAACATAGCATTGCTTTCTGTTTAATCTATTATTGTCCCATTCTCTTCATCCCCCAGCATGACTTCAACAAGTAATATTAACAAATTAACTATTTGTGTAACACTGTGGTTTTCAACCACAGGTCCATGGACCCTTAGGGGTCCGCAAGGTTTTGGGCATCCCCCAAGCAGGGAAAGCTTTAGACTTGTTGGGGTCCATGGCAGAAACCCAAAGCCATGCCACCTGCGGCCCTGAGCCCAGCCACCTGGGGCTGAAGCTGAAGCCTGAGCAATGTAGCTTTGCAGGTGTCCCTGTGGTATGGGGCACCAGGCAATCCGCTTGCTTGCTACCCCTAACGCTGGCCCTGGCTTTTATATGCAGAAAACCTGTTACTGTAGCACAAATAGGCCATGCTTGGGGGGCGGGGTGGGGGCTCAGACAGAAAAAGGTTGAGAACCCGCGGTATAACAAACAAAACTTTGTCATCCAACCACTAATACATATAATACTGTAATGTGATCTAAAGAGAGGAATAAGAAAATCATTTGCTCTACAGTTCTCCTTGTGTTTTATTTCTTGAATTTGTTTTGTATTTTATGACATCCATTTTGCCTTACTTTCATTTTACTTCACAAGAATACGCGTACACAAATATATCTGCAGAAATAAGTGTGATTAACGTGTATACCAAATTAAAATCTCAAACAATGTATGCAATTTTAGCTTTCACAGAGAGTGAGAAAGTAGGTTCAAATAGAAAAAATATAATTCTTTGTATTATATGTTTTAAAACATGCCAGAGCAGTTAGCTTGGGAAAGGACAGTTAGAACACATCACTTGGAAAGACATCATGAAACAGGCAGCATTAATACTTCTCACTGCAGTGGGGCATACCATACTGTTTTTCCTATTCCAGCTACTATGAACTCATGGGAAGGTAAGGTAGAGGAAACAAATTTAATGGGAATGCTGGAGTCAAATGAAAACATATCATGACATTCTGTAGCATTGTTTGTACAGGGACATTGCCAATGTTGCCATGACTAGAGTTGGAGAAGGCTAGCCAAGATACTTTATAAAATTTGGGAAGTTGAATAAGCATCATAAGGAAAGAAAATAAATTAAAACATATAGCAGAAGGCTCAGATCTGGGCACAGAGCAGCAGACAAACTGCTAGCACAGTTATTGGATGTAAGCAATTGTATCTTTATAGAAAACTGGCATCCCAGGAAACTGACACTACCATTTTATGCCCAGACGCCATCTTATGGTCCACTGAAAACGTTTAAAGGAAAAAAAATCCTCTGGAAAACGGCAATTTTTAATTAAATTGACCACTCCCTCAATGTTCTTGAGATTTGACATGGTAGAGTTTAAAGTTAGTATAAAGCTAAAATTGTGTATGTACTTGGAGAGAGTTTAAGTACAATATGGCAGAATCTAATGGTATTTTTATGTCAAACTTCATCTTTCTGTAAAGGATCTCTGCTTTGGCACATGGGACTCCATCTTTCATTATTAATGACTTTTAGCACCAGTACAGGCTTTATTTTTTTCTTTTTTTTTTAAATCTAGAGACAAAAGTAAAAACCCTTTGCTGTGGTAAAACTTTCAGATTTCAGTCAAGAACCTGCGGAAACAAAAGAATTTAACTCATTCAATTGGAAGATCTATGCTGTGGCCATTTTATATCTCCCCAAAACAGGGGGAAGAAAAATAATCCTTACTTAGACCAGAACTGGGTGGAAGATGTGTTACCCAATTGGACATTCCTCGAAAAGAGGTTTGGGAGAATACTAACAGGAGGATTAGAGCTATATTTTTATTCTAAGGGTCTCAGAATACTTTACACATATTAGTAAATCTGTGTCCCAACACAAATCTCCTACGAGGTAAAACATTTATCATCCTAATTTTACAGGTGGAGAGCGTAAGGAACAGAAGTTATGGGAAAATTTTCAAGTTTTAAAATTGCGGATTAAGGACCCAATCCTGCACTGAGAAATATGGGCAAACCCCCGTATCCATGCAGACCCCCATTGACTTCAGTGTTTTCATTGCACATTGGAGACCTAAGTGTCTTGGATAACATCACACAGGAAGTCTGTAGCAAAACCAGGATTATCCCTATCTCACAACGTCCAATTTTGTGCCTTAAACGCAAGACTGCCATTACCCAAACAATTCCTTGTTTAAACAAATGTTGTATGCACAAAAAAATTCACAGACAGCCTCTCTTTCATGCTGCTGAGGTAGCCAAATAGCAGTGTATGAAATATTTCCACAGAACCTCCAACATACCAAATACACAACAGGATATTTTCTTAAAAAAAAAAAAAAAAGATTTTTTTCAATTCTGTTACATACGAACTTCTGAACTATACTTCCGGAAAAAAGTTAGTGCACACATTAGCCACATACAAAAATCTGAATGTCATAGTAAGCATGCTGCATTGTCCGTTTCTTTAAAAAAATAGAAATTAAAAGCAAGATGTGTCCATTTGCTTTGTTCATGAAATATTGTGTTGACATTTTACTACTGTAGGTAAATAATTCATAGATATTCTCACAATGAATGTAATCCAGTCACATTATAAATAAAATCTTCAAATTGAACACCATACATAGTAATACAGCGCATACAAGGAAGCTGAATTATAATTGCTATGGAAACCACAGCTTTAAATTTTCTGACTTGTATATGTAAAATCTCTATCATATTACAAGACCATATATTTTTGTTGTATTTAATAACTGTACAAGTAGATATGTGCTATACACATTAGAGTCTGTATGTGTAATTCCCTCTATGCTAGAAGATGCTTATATAGCTCCATATTTTTAAAAGCATGAAATATCAGAAACTTAAATTATATAATGCAAAAGGGGGGGGGGGAACAAAACCAGAAAATTAATCTCTCTCTACTAGCATTTTAAATTATAATTTTGACACAGGTTTTTGTTTTTTTTCCCCCCAGGAAATGACCCATCAACAAAACAAATTCACATAAAAATCACAATTTCTCTGATAAAAAAAATGTAATTTAAATTCAATAATCAGCCAGTAAATAGTGAAATACTGCCATCTAACGACATAGATTTAAATAATTTAGTGCACAGTCAACATGGATGTTTATTAGAATATTAGCCTGAAATTTTATTAGAATATCAACATGAAATTCTGCATCTTCACTTCAAAATGCTAACTTCACAATGCATTAAATGAGGTCATGATTCTGTAAAAACAAACTAAGGTGAGTAGTCCCTTGGACTTTAGCGAATCTTTTTGCACAAGTGATGACTGCTCAGCTGAGTACAGTTTTGTAGGATTCAGTCCTAAATTTAAGTCAATGGGTCTACAACTGTGAGTAAAGTTAAACATGTGCTTTGGCTTGCAGACTTAGGGTCACAATTATGGCCCAAGATTTGCTTATATCAGAAGTCTGAAGGGGGAGACCCAAACTGTTTTTTGAACTAAGAGGAAAATGTTAGACAAAGTAAAAAATTTCTAATCAGAATATTTTAATTATCTGTAGCTCAAGAACAATTAGATTCACTTTCTTAAATTTTGCAGAAACATTCTCCTTTGTTTTTAGGGTAAACAAGGCAACGCTCAGACCAAGCCATAGCTTTAGGAGGTAAATATAAGGCTTTATAATGGAAGCTGATTAGTAAATGTCTCATTAATATGTAGGGTTGTTGTGTTACTAAACAGGTTCACGTTTTTCTTATATTTATCTTAAGATTTTATATATTATGAGACTTTTCTACCCATTAAAGGCAACAATTTATACCTATTTTTGGAGGGGGCCAAATTCCATATGTAGTTAAACCAGTGTTGCCAACTTTTCTGATTTTTGTCATGATATTTCGTGTTTTTCTTAGAAGTCCAACTCTTGGACTCCTGGGGTTAAATGAAAATCTCCCCTTCGTTTCAAATAAAGTTAAGCTTACAAGCTTCATAGCTGAGGGGAAAAGCTTAAAAACATAATGCAAGTTCACTCTAAAGATTAAAAACAAAAAGACAAATAAAAAAACCCAAATTAAAATATATATCTCATGATTTTGGAGGTTCTGACTCATTTATGAACTCTTGGGGTTGGCACTATTACAGTCCATATGCTGCTTCATAAATTTAGGATTATACTCTACCTTAAATCCACAATCCATTGATATCAGTGCAATGATTGATCAAAGATTAAAAGTAGAATACGGCCTTTATATGGCGATTCAACTTTCAGATATTATTCTTTGTTAAACTGCGTTCACTATTGTTCAGTGGGAAAATATTTTCAGGCCAGGACAACAGCTATTTCGGTCTTGTATATCTTTCCTTTTCCTAACCTCCTTTCCCTATTTATCTCTATCGACTCTTTCTTCACTCTTTTTTTTCATGCAACAACTCTAAATTCCTGTGTGTGTTTCATTCTCACCCACAATTTCACCATCACAGCTGATAGAATGACCAGCAGTTAAATACTAGTGTCAGAAGTAATATTCTAATTAAATTAATGGGAGTAAGGAAGATCTTGACTCCCAGCACCATAGTTTCACACTCTCTGCAAACTGAGGACACCACCACTGTGTATCAGTTACTATGAAAGCTAACCCTTACTTACTTTTTTTTTAAATGAAAGTTTTGATTCTGAAGAATCTGAATATACCATGCTGGTTTCAAAAGTGTATCAGATAGACTGAATTTATGATACTACTTCATATAAGTATACATCTGAAGGACTTTGTAAGAAACCATTTCCTCCCAACCTCATTCTGGCACGTTTATCACTCTTCACCTCACAGATACATCTGAATGGCTAATTTTCTCTGTTCTACTTAATAAAATTAGATTTTTTCTTCCAAGTTGTCAAAACTTAATTCCTTGTAGTTATTTTTGACCGAATCTTTCGGAACTAATTTGTCTCTTCAAGTAGACTTAAACCATATTTCTTTTACATGTTCATAGGTATCTTTATTGAGTAACAATATTTCTGTGTAAGTATATCCTCAGCAAAAAATGAAGACACTGGAGCATCAGCTAAAGTACAACAGAAAAAAAAAAACTTGAAAACAATTACCTCTTGTCTGATAACTGATGCTTACAGAAATTAACACGCCAAGTTTTATGTAATAAAAACACATGTATTAAAACAGTGTAACTCCCTAAAGAGGACAATATAGTCTTTTTTTTTTTATGCACGTGCTTATTTCTGATTAACGTTAATGGCACTCATATGCCCTGTTTAAGACAGTAAAAGACTTAAAGATATAATATGCCAAAGTTTGGAAAATAAATGTAAAGTCAGAGAGAACCACTAGATCATCTAGTTGACCTCCTATTTATAACAAGCCATAACACCACCCAGCACTTGCATATTAAACCCAACAACCAAAATTAGACCCCATTATTACAGCCCACAGGAGACTAAATTATTACATGCAACAGGTAGAGAATAGAAGGTGCATCAATGCCCGCAGTGGCAGCAAATTGATTAAGTGAGATATACTCAGATAATCCTGGCAATCAACTTGCACTCCAGGCTGCAGAGGAAGACGTTAAAAAAAAAAAAAAATCACAAGATCACCGCCAATTTGGCCTGGAGGAAAATTCCTTCCTGACCCCACATATAGTGATCAGTATATGTAATATCCATCTATGACAGTATGATAATAAGTCTGTCAAGTTAATTTTTCATTAACAACATTTATTATCGTCACCTTTGGTGTTCATTACAACTTCCAATCTGTAGCAGGAACGGATTAAATCTGGGAAGCTGACATAGGGCCATCAAGGGACTATCAACATTAAATAGTTCCACTCTGGTAGAGCAATTGGGTTGCTTCCAGTAGAATCGTTAACTTTTAACAAGACTCTGCCCAGCAACCAACAGAGGAAGGTTGGAGCAAGGAATATTCCCAGCAATGTCTCTGACTCAAGGAATATTTCCAACACACCTCTGAATAACATACTAATCCACAGAGACCTTCCTATCTACATCACAAAAAGAAGGATTCTAGGTGGACTCCTCCTGAAGGTCGAAACAACAGACTGGACTTCTACATAGAGTGCTTCAGCCGACGTGCATGGGCTGAAATTATGGAAAAGCAGCATCACTTGCCCCATAACCTCAGCCGTGCAGAACGCAATGCCATCCACAGCCTCAGAAACAACTCTGACATCATAATCAAAAAGGCTGACAAAGGAGGTGCTGTCGTCATCATGAATAGGTCGGAATATGAACAAGAAGCTGCTAGGCAGCTCTCCAACACCACTTTCTACAAGCCATTACCCTCTGATCCCACTGGGGGTTACCAAAAGAAACTACACCATTTGCTCAAGAAACTCCCTGAAAAAGCACAAGAACAAATCCACACAGACACACCCCTGGAACCCCGACCTGGGGTATTCTATCTGCTACCCAAGATCCATAAACCTGGAAATCCTGGGCACCCCATCATCTCAGGCATTGGCACCCTGACAGCAGGATTGTCTGGCTATGTAGACTCCCTCCTCAGACTCTATGCTACCAGCACTCCCAGCTATCTTCGAGACACCACTGACTTCCTGAGGAAACTACAATCCATCGGTGATCTTCCTGAAAACACCATCCTGGCCACTATGGCCGTAGAAGCCCTCTACACCAACATTCCACACAAAGATGGACTACAAGCCATCAGGAATGGTATCCCCGATAATGTCACGGCAAACCTGGTGGCTGAACTTTTTGACTTTGTCCTCACCCATAACTATTTCACATTTGGGGACAATGTATACCTTCAAATCACCGGCACTGCTAGGGGTACCCGCATGGCCCCACACTATGCCAACATTTTTATGGCTGACTTAGAACAACGCTTCCTCAGCTCTCGTCCCCTAATGCCCCTACTCTACTTGCGTTACATTGACAACATCTTCATCATCTAGACCCACGGAAAAGAAGCTGTTGAGGAATTCCACCACGATTTCAACAATTTCCATCTCACCATCAACCTCAGCCTGGACCAGTCCACACAAGCGATCCACTTCCTGGACTACTACGGTGCTAATAAGCGATGGTCACCTAAACACCACCCTATACCGGAAACCTACTGACCGCAATTCCTACCTACATGCCTCCAGCTTTCACCCACACCACACCAATGATCCATCGTCTACACCCAAGCTCTACGATACAACAGCATTTGCTCCAACCCCTCAGACAGAGACAAACACCTACAAGATCTCTATCAAGCATTCTTACAACTACAATACCCACCTGCAGAAGTGAAGAAACAGATTGATAGAGCCAGAAGAGTACCCAGAAGTCACCTACTACAGGACAGACCCAACATAGAAAATAACAGAATGCCACTAGCCATCACCTTCAGCCCCCAACTAAAACCTCTCCAACGCATCATCAAGGATCTACAACCTATCCTGAAGGATGACCCATCACTCTCACAGATCCTGGGAGACAGGCCAGTCCTTGCTTACAGACAGCCCCCCAACCTGAAGCAAATACTCATCAGCAACCACACACCAGAACCACTAACCCAGGAACCTATCCTTGCAACAAAGCCTGTTGCCAACTGTATCCACATATCTATTCAGGGGACACCATCACAGGGCCTAATCACATCAGCCACACTATCAGAGGCTCGTTCACCTGCACATCTACCAATGTGATATATGCCATTATGTGCCAGCAATGCCCCTCTGCCATGTACATTGGTCAAACTGGACAGTCTCTACGTAAAAGAATAAATGGACACAAATCAGACGTCAAGAATTATAACATTCATAAACCAGTCGGAGAACACTTCAATCTCTGGTCACTCGATTACAGACCTAAAAGTTGCAATATTGCAACAAAAAAACTTCAAAAACAGACTCCAGCGAGAGACTGCTGAATTGGAATTAATTTGCCAACTGGATACAATTAACTTAGTCTTGAATAGAGACTGGGAGTAGATGTGTCATTACACAAAGTAAAACTATTTCCCCATGTTTATTTCCCACCCCCCACCCATTTTTGTTAACTGCTGGAAATTGCCCACCTTGATTATCACTACAAAAGGTTTTCTTCGCCCCCGCCACCCCCGCTCTTCTGCTGGAAATAGCTCATCTTAAGTGATCACTCTCCTTACAGTGTGTATGATAAACACCCATTTTTTCATGTTCTGTGTATATATAAATCTCCTCACTGTATTTTCCACTGAATGCATCCAATGAAGTGAGCTGTAGCTCATGAAAGCTTATGCTCAAATAAATTGGTTAGTCTCTAAGGTGCCACAAGTACTCCTTTTCTTTTTGAGAAAAGTTGTCATAGACTGCTTTTAAAACGGACATGCTCTCCAAGCAAGCAGTCCATCCCATCAATAGAAACAGACATCACAGCTGGAGTGGAGGCAGGAGAGGCTTTGTCTACCTCCAACACTGATCAATCCCAAGAACTCTCAGGAATGGTAAGAACTCTAAGGGCGGGATTGCATTCAGGCATCTATTGCTTTGCATAGATCTGTAATTCTTTTATGCTAAGAGCATGTCCACATAGGGGACACTCAGGTAAGTTAAGGTGAATCAGCTAAAAGGTATGAAATCAATGTGCATAAAATAAACGTTTCCACCACCATCACCCACACACACACACCCCTGTAGATGCTTTCATTCAGGAGTAAAGTGGAATTAGTTTGCTGTAACTTAATCCAGTTTAAATCTGAATGTCCCTGGGCAGGCAAAGCACTCATAGTAAAATGTCTATTTTAAGTAGTTTCTTTGGAGAACCTGTTTTCCTTGCTTGAACAACCATGTGGTCCCTGACAAAGGAACTGTAAACAAGAGCAACCACAGCTAGGTGGATGTCTGGAAGAATGTACAAAGTGGCTGGAGAAGTTAGGAAGGTCTCAACGTGAATTTTGGGTCCTATCGCAGTGGGACTGCAGAGACCCTCATCCCAGTAAGGGTGCCAGACAAGAGGCCTAACCAGGAGACTGTCTTAGGAGACCCTCAAATGGAAGCAGTGACTAGACTTTGCAAATGCAGCTGGATTTGATGCATGTAGGATTCAAAGGCGGACCCAATTATAACAGACCAGTGGACTGTCCACCGGGGGACTCAGCCAGGACTGTGACAGTACCCATTCCAAAAGTTCAGATTTCTTCTATCATGACAAATACACATCCATAACCATTTGGATTTCCCCCGCCCATAGAAATATCTTGTCATTACCTGTATTTCTAGAAGATGAAATTCCATCTGAAAAGGCAGTGAATAGCAATTTCCTGACAATCTGTGCTTCTGTATAGTTTTGTTTCCAGCTATAAAGTAGGTTAAAATATTTTAGATTTCTGATCACATTCAATAATTATTCTGTCTCCCCATTAGCAAAAACAATATTAAGCTATAAACTTGAAGAGTGGGCAATGTTATACACAATATAAATCATGCAATTAACCATGTAAGTGAAAAACTTTCCTACCAAATGGATTAGAAAGTCAAATTAGATCTTCAGTGTATCTCCAGCGATAGATATATTGGCAACATTCTGTCTTCTGTTATAACCTTTTAATACCATTGAGTGTAAAACCAAGAATAATTTGGCAATATGTATAAACATCACAGAATTCCATTTACCAGCAATTACTGTGCTAGTGTTTTATCATTTCAGAGCACAAGTTTTTCTGCAAATGTTGAATGCTGAATTATAATCTGCAACTGCAAACAAACTGTGACAAAATGCTTGCAATGTTACTAATAGGCAACCAAATGCTTACCTTTTTCCACTGTTTCCTTGGAGTAATTTGTGAACCAAATGCCAGTAAATTTCATTAAAAAAGAGAGGTCAGATTCTAAACAATCCAGTTCAGCTTTCAGATCTGGTGGAGATTCATGTAGTTTAGATTCTCCTTGGAGTGATTTTCTAGAATTGAAAAGATCCATTAGCAATCACCAGGGCACAGAGAAACCTTTTAAAAAGAGTTGCTCTAACATGTAGATCTATGAAGGTGATTCAGAAATGTCTTATGATTTCAGTTATACTTTGAATTCAGTGGCACTACTCATGTAAGTTCTATTCCATGTAAATACTTTATGTTCCCTGCCATGTACCAACAGGCTAGTGGTTATGGAAAGCTCTCACATTGACACAGGAGCATTCAGTAAAATGAGTTTTGGCAGCTTATCTGCATCTTTCCAGTTAGGATAATCAAAAAAACCCCATTTGCTTCAAGAAGATTATTTTACTTTGTAATTATAGATTTAAATCAGAGTCAAAAAATTAGCAACTTGTCAGGATCCCAACATAAAATTTAATATAGCAAATCACTGCTGTCCTCATTTTTAATACAGAGGTGCAGCATGCAACAGAGAGTAGGCACAGAGCAGTGCATGATAGAATCTGTGAACTCCACAGGTTGTACCTCCATATTAAAGAAGGCAGCCACAGGTCACACTGCAAACTTCTGAAGGCTACACTTCAGCCACCACTAAACTACCAAGTGCATTTCTCAATACTTCTGATTCTTTTATTGCTAAAATGTTTACTTTATGAAACAGCATGAATGAGGGTGGACAAGAACAATGCTGAACACATTCAAAAACCAAAATTAATCTGAACATATAAAATACATACATTGATATTTGTATCTCTTCATCAGAATAAAATGTAGATTCTTGTTTGTTTTCAAACTTTTGAGTTAACATTTCAATTTCTTCTTCCAAAGAATGAATTTCATCTTCATAAACTTGATAAATGTCACTCTCCATTTCTCAGATTCAATGTTACTAAAATGATACAAAATTTTGTAAATAAGTATATTCATTTTAACACTATTAATGTTTGATCCTATTTATTGATTCAAAAACCATGAAATATATAGCACTACAATATTAAAGTTTCTCTCTCCCCTTTTTAAAAAGATTACATGAGTCAGCTCACACAGCTTACCAATTCTGAAAACTAAATATTTTAGATACGAGTGTTTTTGACTAACAAATACATATTTGACAAACTTTAATGTTAAACTAGCTACAGAATAATATTAAAATCAAAGGAATTGTAGATACTGAGCCATATGTTCCCCTCTACTATGAGGTTTAAAGGAAAGCAAATGAGTTGAGTCTTGCATAACTGAAATCAGTGGGAGTTTTGCCATTGACTTCAACAGGCACAGGATCAGGCCCATACTTAAGTGGAAAAAAATCTATGGTGCTATCAGAAATGGGAACAAACTGAGTCCCCTAAGACTCCACAGAAACCCCTCTTGGAATCACTCTAAGATTGGGGATTGGAACATTCTACAATTAGGGACACATCAATGCATAATGTCTGTTCCTTCTAGGCTGCATGCTGTCATTAGGTGTTTGTTTTATAAGCAAAAAAAAAAAAAAACAACAGATGGCAGTTAATCCTGCTGAAAGCATAATAAATTCCCGTACAACAGCTTCCAACTCTTATGCCACCCTATGAGTTGGGCTAACACAGAGCAAGAAGTGAGTGGAGGAGACGACAACCTGATGAAGGTTCTAACTTGTGTGTTCTTTCCTCATACAGGATTTTTCATGAAAGGGTATAATAAAACCTAATGCAACAAATACACAACCCTGTAGGAAATAATTGGTAATTCCCTATGACGCTTTTAATTTCCACTGAATTTAATACTGGTCTCATTTAAATACACAGATTTCATGGTAGGTTCCAAATCCAGAGGTGTAATCCTGGGTCTACTGAAGTCAACTGAAGTTTTGTGATGGACTTCAACAGATCCAAGATTTCACCCCAATGGCAGGGAAGGGAGTGGGTGGTTAAGCACATTAAGTTGCTATACTGTGGCAAAATATTTAAATCAGCAGTAACAACTGATAGAAGACCTACATCAAATATGGCAACAATGTTGAGATGTGAACAGTTCACAGCTCTAAGTAGTCTCTGAACTGAAGAAACTACTTCAGTATTTGACTCTTATAATAGAGTGTCCATCAAATCAGCAGCAGGCAACAAAGATACAATGGAAGTGTCCACATACAAAAGCAGTTTAATTTCTGGAAAAACTGAAGATTTCGCCAGCTTCTTACGCACCAAATTCAGGATTTATAAATTTGAAAGATAGTTGTAGCAATTACAAAACTCAATATGGATAAAAATTGTGAATTTAATTTTTATTGGAATTTTTAATTGTTTTATCTCAATTGTGTTCTTTCAAACCTAGTCCTTTGTTGTCTACATATGTTTCTGTTTGTACTGAACCTATATTAATAGCGCTGTTTACCAACAGTTTGTTTCCTAAACACAGCACAACACTCTCTAAACCAAAACATTTCTGTTGCCTGCCAAGCTGTGTTTGTTTCTCATAAGGGCTGCAAGGTCAGCAGAGGTAACACACACACTGGGTGAATTAATTCTGATGTTAATGTAGTTGCACACCAGAAATAAACTGGGCACATCATATTTGAGAATACAACAAAACAGTTTAATGTTTACATTTTCCAGAAACAGATGTGTATGTTCTCTGCTTATGTTTAAAAAGAAAGATTTTCTCTATTAGTGTACAGCACACAATGTATTTCAGATATAAGTATGCACTTTGGATGTGTGAGCACGTCTTCAAAACAGAAGACTCAAAATGAGAATAAAACACAATGTACATATTTATTTTAAGAAAACTAACCACAATTTTTTAAATGCTTAAGTTTCCAAATCATTAGCAGGATGTACGTTTATGAAGTCTAAATATTTGTCTTTCATATACCATCTGATACAAATTCCTGAAGTTAAGTGTTTGCTCTCTAACACCTACACTGTCCTCCCTGCACAATTTCAAGGGGTCTGATCACAGAATAGCCTACCACTCAAAATTTTTAAGAAAATAAGATAAATGATTTGTAATGTTGAAGTCTAAAAATATTGCTCTTAGAATACACAGCACCCAGAAAGGTCATTTTTCTTTTTGATGTTTATCTACTATATATTCAAATAACTATCAGATACAGATAATCAAAGATAGGAGTCTCTTAACTCATAAACCCAAAAGAAAATATATAAGTGCCTAGCTCCCAGCCCTGGGAGCCAAAACCACAAATGGCTAGGGGTGAGGAGGATGCAGGCCCGAGTCTCAGGGAAATCCCACAGACATTTTGCATTGGTTGCTTGTTTTCAGGCAGGCAGACAGACCAGGCTCCAAGGAGGAGAAAGGGGGCCAGCTCCCTCTGGCAGCAGACCCTTCTTCCGACCACTGCACTTGGCTCCTGATAGTGGGACAGAGAAGGCTTCAGGTCTGTCCCTTGCTGATCAGACGCTGCTTCCCACTCAGGCACCAGGAACCCAATATGATCAGAAAGGAGGAGGCAGAGCCCTCCACGAACTGTAAGATTCCTCATTGAGTGAGGGAGGAACCAACTGTTAAGTACCCTGCTATCCAGTGGTTAATCTGTGTCAGCGCTTGCCTGGGCAGAGCCCCCAGCACCTCTGGGCTTGGCAGTGCATCGCCCCAGCACCTCTGGGCTTGCTGCATCAGTTATGAATATAAAAAAAGAATTGCTTGAGCGCCAGACACCTAATTGCTGCAGCCCTAGCGCCTCTTTCACGACAAATTCACCGCTTCAGCCCCAGTTGAACAAACCTTCCCCCACCCCAGCCTCCCCCTGAGAGGACAGAGGGCAAGACTTGACTCCCACCGGCAGGGAGCGTGATGACAGCACCACAGGGGGCTGAGCCTCACCGGCTGTCTTGTCCCTTCAGGCCGCGGAATCCGCGCTGCCTGCGCTCTGGAGCCGACGCTTCGAACCGCCCGCCCAAACGAACGCCCGCCGCTGCCCTGCGGGCGATACCACCGGAGCAGCCCAGGTCACCTTTCCCAGGCCACACGCACACAGCCGGCCAGGGAGCCAGTCACACGCCCCACTCGACTCTAACGCCGAGTCTCCGGGCAACGAGCCCCGGCCTTCGTTGGTTGGTTGCTTAGTTAGTTAGTTTTTGTTTGTTTTCCGGGCGCTGGCCTGAGCGATACCCCCGCGTTCTGGTCCCTGTGGATGAGCCCAAGCACGGCCTGCGCGAGCCAGAGATGTGTGCCAACTATACCCGGCCGGTCGGGAACAGTGAACCGCTGGCGGTTGCTGTATGCGAATGGGGTTTTGACGGAAGTGGTGGGGGCTCTAGGCACGAGGAACCCTGTTTTCCAGTGTGTCCCGGAAGCGGGAGGGGGCGTGAATAGAGCCGCACGCAGGAAACGCGTGTGCGTGAGGAAGAGGTCGCTGTGTTTCCTGGCTGACATGTGCGGTATGTGAACCCGTTGTGTATCCGCCCAGGATCAGTGTAATCTGGGAGATCTCCTCGGCGGGTGGCTGAACCTCTAGCTCGGAGGTCAAGGCTGCTGCGGTGACCTGGTCAGGAGTCTGGGGCCCGTGTTGGGAGGCTCTGTGGAGAGAAGTCCCGGTAGAGAAGCCACCGAGACCGAAAGGGGCCTGGGGGGCTTGTTCCGTCCCGGGGCTATGGATGGCCCCTGTCTCTGTTTTTACCCCCGGCGCTCCCCACCCTCCTCATTCCCGGGCTGTGGGGGCCCGAGCCGTGCCCCCCCCCCCCATTCCCAGACTGTTGTTTTTTTTTCCAGTTCAAAGTTGGCACAATGTAGTGAAAGTAATTCGGCGAAACTCGTACAACTGAAGGTTGTGTTACCTCTGATGTTTGGATAGATGTGTAGTTTTCTCTCACACGCACACACGTACCTGTTTTTTTCTGACGCTAATGATAAAAAACACAGTTTGTATTAGTGGCCCTATGTGTCAACCCTGAGCGTTCTGAATATAATGGACATTCCATAACATTGAATGGCAGCAAATCTAAAAACTGATTAAAGGAAAAGTTTTTTATTTGGTGCATTATTAGCCTAATAGACTCTTCGAAATAACTTACAGGACTGGACATTTCTCCAGGGTGTTGAAAAAAAGTAATAGGATATTTCTAGTGACAATGAGACTATCCTCCCCTATATGAGTGTGGAGTTTTTTAAGTTTAGTGTTTGGCAGGAACATTAACTGTTAAGAGCACCGTTCTCTAACCAAGGGTTGTAGAAAGAAACTTCTCCAATGGGCATGTTATTCAATAATCAATAATTACTCTTGCCAGGGTTTCTTGCACCTTCTTTGAAGCATCTGCTGCTGGCCACTATCAGAGGAGTTGGGTCTAGATGGACCAGTATCTCATCCAATATGCTTATATTTAGGCACTTAAATACAAGTGGCCTTATTTTCAGAGATGTTGAGTACCCACAAATACTGTTGTAACTAACATGGGGTTATCCATAAGTGCCCAGCATGTGTGAAAATCAGCTTACTTTCATTTAGGTGGCTAAATATGGATTTAGAGGCTAATTTTAGTTATTCTAGCGCTAATAAATTCATAGCAAAGTCATCTAATATAATCGGGTAATTGGTTTGCTATATTAATCTGATATCTAAAATTAAAAGTAATTCAGATATTGCTTCTGCCCGGAGGCTCCTGATGGTGGGTTTTGTTTGTTTTGTTTTCCAGTTACATTTTACTATTCTTTCACATGTTTTTCTCTCCACTGTTCTGTGAAAGACCCAGACACAAATGATGGAATTGACTGATTTATCATACAGAGTGCTGTCAAATGCACAATTTAAACAAACTGGAAAGAGACTTTTCTTCTCATGTTTTTCAATTATGGTAATTTTAGCTGTTAATTAGAACAATAATGTAAGATACTTAAGCTATTTTCCTTTGTGTTATAAAAATATTTGGCTTTTTCCCACAAAAGGAACAAAGAGGAGTGCTTTCTGATACTATGTCTTTAAACTTATTAAACGTTCTATAAAATGTTTAAAACGAACAGGTGGGGCAAATTGAGCACCTGATTAATTATGGTATGTTTGTCAAAAACAACTCTTACACATACAGTCTGCTTAGGACTGATATGTCAGAAGAATGTATAGTATTATCAACTGTAGGTTTTCTTGGTCACTTAGGGTATGTCTACACTATGAAATTAGGTCAATTTTATAAAAGTCGATTTTTAAAAATTGATTTTATACAGTCGATTATGTGTGTCCCCACTAAGCGCATTAAGTCGCCGGAGTGTGTCCTCACTACCGTGGCTAGCATCGACTTAAGACGCAGTGCACTGTGGGTAGCTATCCCACCGTTCCCGCAGTCTCCGCTGCCCATTGGAATTCTGGGTTAAGCTCCCAATGCCTGATGGGGCAAAAACATTGTCATGGGTGGTTTTGGGTACATGTTGTCAGTTGCCCCTCCCTCCGAGAAAGCAACAGCAGACAGTTGTTTTGCGCCTTTTTTTTCCTGGGTTACCCGTGCAGACGCCATACCACGGCAAGGATGGGGCCCACTTGGAGATTCAGTCCTACCTGGAATATCATGCGAGCTGGAAGCTTCTGCCTCAGGCTGCTCTCCCCAGCCGGCAGCACCGCGCGGTCACACCTACTCCAGCATACCCCTTGCTCTCATGGCTCATGAAGCCTGGACTGTAGTAAGGAGCAGTCCAACTATAGTCTGAGCAAGTGCAGAATGAGGGTAGAATGTGCCTTTGGAGGTTTAAAAACTCGCTGGCGCTGTTTGCTGACTAGGTCAGATCTCAGCGCAACCAACATTTCCATTGTTAGTGCAGCTTGCTGTGTGCTCCATAATATCTGTGAGACTAAGGGGGAGACGTTTATGGCGGGATGGGAGGTTGAGGCAAATCGCCTGGCATCCGATTTTGAGCAGCCAGACACCAGGGCGATTAGAAGAGCACAGCAAGGCATGCAGTGCATCAGAGAGGCTTTGAAAGCCAGTTTCATGAAAGGCCAAGCTTCGCTGTGACAATTGTGTGTGTTTCTCCTTGATGCAAACCCACCCCCTTTGTTGATTTTAATTCCCTGTAAGCCAACCATCCTCCCCCCTTCAAAATAAAGTAACTATTGTTTTGAAACCATGCATTCTTTCTTTATTAATTTTTTAAAAAATGAGATAACGGACAAGGTAGCTCTGGTGGGGTGGGGAGGAGGGAAGGACAAGGCCACGTTGCTTATTGTAGCCACACTACAAATCAAAACTGTTTGAATGACAGCCTTCTGTTGTTTGGGCCATCCTCTGGAGTGGAGTGGCTGGGTGCTCAGAGCCTTCCCCCACCCCGCGTTCTTGGGCGTCTGGGTGAGGAGGCTATGGAACATGGAGAGGAGGGTAGGTGGTTATACAGTGGATGCAGCGGGGGTCTATGCTCTAGTTGGCTTTTCTGCAGCTCCAGCAGATGCTTCATCATGTCTGTTTGCTCCCTCATTAGCCTCAACATCACATCCTGCCTCCGCTCTTGGCGCTCACTTAATTCTTCCCTGGCCTCTGCCACTGAATGCCTCCATGCATTCAGCTGTGCCCTATCAGTGCGGGCGGACTGCATGAGCTTGGAAAACGTCATCGCAAGTGCGTTTTTTCGCCTCCTAATCTGCGTTAACATCAGGGATGGATATGATGGGGGAGCATAGAAACATTTTCTAAGCTCTACGATTCTGGGGGGACTGCATGGTCACCTGTGCTGCTGAGTGCTGGTGAGTTCGCCACGCTGACCAAACAGGAAATGAAATTCAAAAGTTCCTAGGGCTTTTCCTGTGTACCTGGCTAGTGCATCGGCGTTCAAAGTGCTGTCCAGAGCGGTCACAATGGAGCACTCTGGGAAAGCTTCTGGAGGCCAGTACCATCGATTTGCATCCACATTTCCCCAAATTTGACCCAGCAAGGTCGATTTTAGCGCTACTCTCCTCGTCGGGGAGGGAAGTACAGAAGTCGATTTTAAGAGCCCTTTAGGTCGACAAAATGGGGTTAGTTGTGTGGATGCAGTCATTTTTAAATCGACCTAACGCAGCTAAATTCGATCTGACCCTGTAGTGTAGACCAGGGCTTATACTGAGTTCCTAGTGTTAAACCTTATGATCCAGCAAATGCTCCTAGATCAATTTACCATTGGGATCATCAGAAGCCCTTGTAGTGCACTCTTGTTATTTTAACCTCCTTTTCTCTGCTTGATATATTCCGTTTGTTGAATAAATCATATTCTGTTCTGAATAAGCTGGGTCACAGTTCCCAGAGAAGATTTCATAGCAGGGACCAAGTCCTGTTGGACCTGTTGAGTTAATATGGTTGGTGAGAGAAGTGCAGGTTTAGGTCCATCACTTGGAAGTGCCCACCAACTGACTGAGAAAGAGATCACAGGTGCAGTTCACCCAAGAACCACAAAAACCATTTATACTGATTTTTTTTGTTGCCTTTTTTACAGAAAGATAAAACATACATCCTAAATGAGACAGTCTGACTTTTTAATATGGAGAAAAAACAAGTTTTAAAACGTTTATATGTTGGAGGACTTGGCTATACAGTTTCTGAGGCTGAACTGCAGGAAAGATTCAGCAAGTTTGGAAATGTTACAGATGTGGAAATTGTTATCAGGAAAGATGAACAGGGTAATATTTTCATTTTGCTCTTTAGAAGTATAACTGTTCTTTACTTCAACTAGTAATGGAAAATAACGTCCATTTCAAAACTACTACTTTTCCTTAACCATCTGTAGAGAACACGTTTTCAATTTTAAAAACAAAAACTTACAATTTTATATACAAAAGTAATCAAATGTTTCTAATTATTGACCAGGGAACCCTATGAAAACTTTTGCTTACATCAACATCAGCATTTCTGAAGCAGATCTTAAAAGATGTAAGTACACAAATGATATTTGTTGCAGTTTATTTTAATCCCTGTAAACTAAGGATGTAACAAATACCTGAACCTACTCAGACCCCCATTGAAGTAAGGGACATAGTTTTTTCTCTTCATCTATACCTCTTAATTTCCGCCTCTCATTTGCTATTTCATTCTTCAATTCTGTTTAGCTCAGTTATTTTAGGAATCAGTGTTTATGGAAGATGCTCTTGAAAATAATGTATTTTATTGAAGTATCTATATTTTTATGTTACGGGGTACAGGCAATGGTCTATCAGAATAGCCTAGTGGGTTAGGGGCGGAGGGTGGAGTGTATATGTTAGCCCCTTAGTGAAAAGGTTTAGAAAATGATCTTAAACATATTTTCTTCTCTTTGATACATTGATACTTGTATATGACATTAGAATTGACTGAGACGAAAGGGAATAAAGAACGTTGGCTTAAGCAAAGTTTATTTTCCTTAAGGAGGTCAGTTTTAACCCTCTTAGAATGGAAATACAGATTCCCAGTCTTTTCTGGTAGTCATATGAACATTACAAAACTGCAACTCCTGTGTAATCTGCAGTAAACCAGTTGAGATTATTTCAGCACAGTCATCTGCACCGGAAGAATGGGGTTGATAACGTACCTTTGAAAAAGAATAAGGGAAATCTTCTTTTTAGGGATAGGCCATCTGGTTTAAACATAATTAAGAATCATCTTAAAACTTTGTGCTTCCCTTAATCTCTTTACATGGAATAAGGACTTCCCTCCCAATCTCCATCTCCCAATATTGCCAATGTGTCTGCCACTGCTTGTAGGATCTGTTGGGAAGGAGGGGAAGAAAAGTAAATTCTATTTGAAGATAGTGTGAAAGGACTGGATACAGTGGTGAGGGAACCTAAGAATGTAGATATATCTGAATTTTTCAATCCTTATTTGGAATGAGCTATTTAATCGTTCAATTTCATAGTGGTAGCCGTGTTTTTTTTTACTCCATGCATCTGATGAAGTGGGTTTTAGCCCACGAAAGCTTATGCCCAAATAAATGTTAGTCTCTAAGGTGCCACAAGGACTCCTCATTGTTTTTGCTAATGTTTCAATGTTTATTTATCACTGGCTAACTTACTGTTAGTCAAAATAGGGTTTGGATGTTGACAATATCTTGTCTTTTGTTTTCCATATTAGACCCTAAATTTGCTACCTGTAATCAACAAAGTAGTCTAATTGGGGGCAGGATCAGTCTCATAATGCTCCAAAATGTAAAATATAGCAAAAAGCGACATGATTAAAAACATTACTTAAATATTATATACATGGGTAATAAGCATTTTCTGTCTAATGCTTGTTTCCTAGGTATGTCCATTTTAAATAAAACAAGGTGGAAAGGTGGAACGCTACAAATTGAATTGGCCAAAGAAAGCTTTTTGCACAGGTAATGTTAATATACAAATGTATATTGTTGCTTGTTGAACTACTTTGCCACATAATGTCAAAATATATATATAAGGCCCTACCAAATTTACAGTCCATTATGGTCAATTTCACGGCCATAGGATTTTAAAATTGGTAAATTTCACAATTTCAGATGTTTAAATCTTAAATTTCACAGCGTTGTAGCCGTGGGGGTCCCAACCCAAAATGGGAGGTGGGGGAGTGTCGCAAACCTGTTTGACGGGGTCATGGAATTGCCACCCTCATTTCTGTGCTGCCTTCAGAGCTGGACTCCAAAGTCCATTGTCATTTAAGTGTTTCTTGATTGGACACTTACTGAGAATAGTCCTTTCTCAAGAAGCTGACCAAATGCTTCACTGAGGCTACTTAGAAACAAACACATTGAGATACAAGTACATAGCCAATATTCATAACTTCAAATACAAAAATGATACACAAATACAGACAGCATAATCATAACCAGCAAATTACAACCTTTCTATAGACGCCTGCTTGACCTTCTTTGTACAAGTTTTGGTGCGACTATAGGACATTGGTTACAACAATGATCTATACGGTCACAGTTCATGTCAATAACGTGTCACACACCTCCCTGAGCAGCTGTGCAGGAGATGGACAAGTCCTGTCCCTCCGGTGCCCAGCAAGAGCTAGAAACCCTCTTTGCTGGGGCTCTCCTAAGAACAAGGGTACATCGGATTTCATGGGGAAAGAATTATTTCAATTATTTCAAGGTCCGTGATGCTTTTTTCACGGCCGTGAAATTGGTAGGGCCCTATATATATATAATTTTGCTAGAATTGTGCAAAATACAAACCAGTGTCTGAATAATTCATCCTACCAACTTTAAATGTACATGTCCTGAGTTTTTCCCTTTATATTTGTCAAATACTATATTGAGTAAATTTTTTGAGAGCTTGTTTATAAGAGGGTTCTAATTAAAGAATGCTCTCCTATAATGAATCTGCAAAAGCCACTGGATATTGCTTTCACTTCAAATCCAAGTAAATGGGATTTTAACAGACTTAATAATAAATAACTTCTAAGAAGATAGTTTGGGTACTACAGTGTTTTGTATTTTTTATACTTGTTATTTTGCCCACTTTGCAGTTTTCCCTTACCCTTTTCTTATATGTTCTCCATTAGCTGCTTTCAGTGTTTGTTTATTTTTCATTGAAACTGATAGCATGCTGGTACATTTGCAGCATGCTTATCATACCTGCTATATTCATCGTCATAAAAAAGTTAGCTGGGTGGAGGCCATGTTCCTGGTTTCCTGGTTTTAAAGGGAATTGGCAAAACGTATCTTTGAGATGTTTCACATTGGCTCAGAGTGAATGGTTGTCCAGAAGTGTGAGACCCACCCATCGCTGATGATGGCTTTACACACAGATACTTTTTTATTTTTGCTTTTATGTCGTGGCAAGCTTAAACCATGCTCCTCCTGATACAGATTGGCACAGGAGAGACAAGAAGCAAGATTGAAGAAGGAAAAGCCACATACAGATGGCAAGGGAAATCTGTTGGAATCACTGAATGAAGCTGGAGTTGTGAACTTTCATATGAAAGCAGTGCCAGGAACAGAAGTACCGGATCATAAGGTGTTGTGGGGTATCCATTCTGCTGAGTTAAGAGAACTGCATCAGGCACAGTTTTATTTAGCTTTCTTCACATTAAGTTTACTTCAGATTTGTATATTTGATTATCGGAGACAATACATACAGGGTGACAGAATAGCTATGACAGAATAGTACAAAATAATCCTTATCCTTATAAAATAAGAGCATCGACATCAGTTTGTTTTTTAGGAGGGGATAGAGTGGCTATCTTTGCATGTGTGTATTGTCATTTAAAGTTCATAGCAATGTCTAGAATGAACTTTTATAAAACGTGTCATCTTGTGTATGAGCTGCCTTATATAACACAGTCATTTTGGGCCCTGTGATCAGTAGGACGATTCACAGTGCTCAGCATTGAGTTCGAGTATAAATTGTTGCAGGATTAGAGCCCATATTGTAGGGAGAGGATAAGTTTAAGTGAGACTACATCAAGATTTACGCAAATAAAACAAGTATTCATTTAACGAGATGTTTCAAAATTTCCTTTTTAGTGTTCAGCTTGCTCTTGGGGTTTTCTCTTTAGCTGCTGTGAGAGCAGAGTCAGTTAATGGTTGGTGTCTCTTAGGTTAAATCAGATTTTTTTTTGGTCTCTCTATTATTGTCACGTTACAGACAGACTATGAGAATATAATATTTGAGATGTTCCCTCCTTTCCAGAAAGAAATTAGCATAGTGGCTTAATACAGAAATGTGACATATAATAGAATCATAGAATATCAGGGTTGGAAGGGACCCCAGAAGGTCATCTAGTCCAACCCCCTGCTCAAAGCAGGACCAATTCCCAGTTAAATCATCCCAGCCAGGGCTTTGTCAAGCCTGACCTTAAAAACCTCTAAGGAAGGAGATTCTACCACCTCCCTAGGTAACGCATTCCAGTGTTTCACCACCCTCTTAGTGAAAAAGTTTTTCCTAATATCCAATCTAAACCTCCCCCACTGCAACTTGAGACCATTACTCCTCGTTCTGTCATCTGCTACCATTGAGAACAGTCTAGAGCCATCCTCTTTGGAACCCCCTTTCAGGTAGTTGAAAGCAGCTATCAAATCCCCCCTCATTCTTCTCTTCTGCAGGCTAAACAATCCCAGCTCCCTCAGCCTCTCCTCATAACTCATGTGTTCCAGTCCCCTAATCATTTTTAATAATCATTTTAATCATTAGAACAAAAAGGCTAGCTGTGGGCAGATTCCTTTTATTAGTATTCCTGTCATTCAGAATTCATTTTGTTTTAGCAAAAAGAAAAGGAGTACTTGTGGCACCTTAGAGACTAACCAATTTATTTGAGCATAAGCTTTCGTGAGCTACAGCTCACTTCATCGGATGCGTACTGTGGAAAATACAGAAGACATTATATACACAGAGACCATGAAACAATACCTCCTCCCACCCCACTCTCCTGCTGGGAATAGCTTATCTAAAGTGATCACTCTCCTTACAATGTGTATGATAATCAAGTTGGGCCATTTCCAGCACAAATCCAGGTTTTCTCACCCTTTGCCCCCCACCACACAAACTCACTCTCCTGCTGGTAATAGCCCATCCAAAGTGACCACTCTCTTTACAATGTGTATGATAATCAAGGTGGGCCATTTCCAGCACAAATCCAGGTTTTCTCACACCCCCCCTCCTTTTTCCAAAAACCACACACACAAACTCACTCTCCTGCTGGTAATAGCTTACCCAAAGTGACCACTCTCCTTACAATGTGTATGATAATCAAGGTGGGTGGCTGAACTTTGTGACTTTGTCCTTACCCATAACTATTTTACATTTGGGGACAATGTATACCTTCAGATCAGCGGCACTGCTATGGTACCCGCATGGCCCCACAGTATGCCAACATTTTTATGGCTGATTTAGAACAGCACTTCCTCAGCTCTTGTCCCCTCAGACCCCTACTCTACTTGCGCTATATTGATGACATCATCATCATCTGGACACATGGAAAAGAAGCCCTTGAGGAATTCCACCATGATTTCAACAATTTCCATCCCACCATCAACCTCAGCCTGGTCCAGTCCACACAAGAGATCAACTTCCTGGACACTACAGTGCTAATAAACAATGGCCACATAAACACCACCCTATACCGGAAACCTACTGACCGCTATTCCTACCTACATGCCTCCAGCTTTCACCCTGACCACGCCACACGATCCATCGTCTACAGCCAAGCTCTGCGATACAACCTCATTTGCTCCAACCCCTCAGACAGAGACAAACACCTACAAGATCTCTATCAAGCATTCTTACAACTACAATACCCACCTGCGGAAGTGAAGAAACAGATTGATAGAGCCAGAAGAGTTCCCAGAAGTCACCTACTACAGGACAGGCCTAACAAAGAAAATAACCGAACGCCACTAGCCGTCACCTTCAGCCCCCAACTAAAACCCCTCCAACGCATTATTAAGGGTCTACAACCTATCCTGAAGGATGACCCAACACTCTCACAAATCTTGGGAGACAGGCCAGTCCTTACCTACAGACAGCCCCCCAACCTGAAGCAAATACTCACCAACAACCACATACCACACAACAGAACCACTAACCCAGGAACCTATCCTTGCAACAAAGCCCGTTGCCAACTGTGCCCACATATCTATTCAGGGGACACCATCACAGGGCCTAATAACATCAGCCACACTATATCAGAGGCTCGTTCACCTGCACATCCACCAATGTGATATATGCCATCATGTGTCAGCAATGCCCCTCTGCCATGTACATTGGTCAAACTGGACAGTCTTTACCTAAAAGAATAAATGGACACAAATCAGATGTCAAGAATTACAACATTCATAAACCAGTCGGAGAACACTTCAGTCTCTCTGGTCACGCAATTACAGACATGAAGGTCGCTATCTTAAAACAAAAAAACTTCAAATTCAGACTCCAGCGAGAAACTGCTGAATTGGAATTCATTTGCAAATTGGATACTATTAATTTAGGCTTAAAGAGAGACTGGGAGTGGCTAAGTCATTATGCAAGGTAGCCTATTTCCCCTTGTTTTTTCCTAGCCCCTCTCCCCCCCACCCCGACATTCTGGTTAAACTTGGATTTATGCTGGAAATGGCCCACCTTGATTATCATACACATTGTAAGGAGAGTGGTCAGTTTGGATGAGCTATTACCAGCAGGAGAGTGAGTTTGTGTGGGGGGGGGGTGAGAAAACCTGGATTTGTGCTGGAAATGGCCCACCTTGATTATCATGCACATTGTAGGGAGAGTGGTCACTTTGGATGAACTATTACCAGCAGGAGAGTGAGTTTGTGTGTGTGGTTTTTGGAAAAAAAAAAAAGGGGGGGGTGAGAAAACCTGGATTTGTGCTGGAAATGGCCCAGCTTGATTATCATACTCATTGTAAGGAGAGTGATCACTTTAGATAAGCTATTACCAGCAGGAGAGTGGGGTGGGAGGAGGTATTGTTTCATGGTCTCTGTGTATATAATGTCTTCTGCAGTTTCCACAGTATGCATCCGATTAAGTGATAAGCTCACGGAAGCTTATGCTCAGATAAATTGGTTAGTCTCTAAGGTGCCACAAGTACTCCTTTTTTCTTTTTGCAAATACAGACTAACACGGCTGCTACTCTGAAACATTTAATTCGTGACATTTAATCCCTATTATTTTTTTCACTCTGATATAATTGTATATTTTTCTTTCTTACAGGATTGGGTCGTTAGTAAATTTGGCAGAGTTTTACCCATCCTTCACCTTAAGGGTAGACACAAAAGCAAAATATCCTTTCCTACTGCTTTAGTAAACACTGACTGATCATAGATACAGTTCCATTATTTTCTTCATTTGTTTACCATCTTTATTGGGGGAAGGAGATATTTGCATAAGTCTTTATATTGTTGATACAAAACACCGTGCAGTTACTGTCTCTTATGTGGAGATAATTAAAATGCTATGCTTGGCAAAGAATTGGTATATATTGGCTGATGATTAGAATTCCAAATCTTTCACTCGCCATTATGGAAAGGATCAGAGTGCAAAAAACAGATGGACTCACTTTAAATATGCGTTTGCTAAAAAAAACAGAAAAATGTTCCTCCAGTGCTTGATTACTTGGTGGCTTCATCCTAAATCTTGCAACAAACTTGCATTAGTTAGATGGATAGTTGTACATGTTGCATGTAACTCACTTAAAAAGTTCATAAAACATAGCTTTAAAAATGATGGATGTGGAGCTGTGATATAATACCCTAAAAATACTCAGATGTAATAATTTTATGAACATTGTATGTGACCTGGTCAGTAAGGTGAAGTTCCTATATCCTGGGTTATAAGACTCTTCTGCAGCAATGTATTGATCTAGCTTAATAGGAGGTTGCGGGGGGCGAGGGGGGGGGAGCAAGAAAGAAAGCAACACAACACTTATAGATAACCTCTTAGCAAACACTGGAGGGCAATTACCCAATGTGGGGGCTGCACGGGGGGGAGTTATGAGCTTAGAGGATCCTATACCTTGTCTCCAATGAAGATGCAAGCCTTGTTTTGCTGGGTTTAGAGCCTGGAGATCAAAAGGACACTAAATAGTTAAAAGCCATTCTCAGGAGAGAAAGGATGGGGTCAATAGTCAGTGGTTGAGAGGCAGGCTGAGACACAGACAGGCTCTCTGGAGGAGTTGGGCCTTTCCCAGTGCCAGGGAATAGTAATAGTCGACAGCAGAGCAATCGGGGATCGATTTATCGCATCTACACTAGACACGATAAATCGATCTCCGATAGATCGATCACTACCTGCCGATCCGGCGGGTAGTGTAGACATGGCCTGTGACAACATCTATTGTCCTTGTCCCTATAACTTAAGTTGTTACTTGTTGAAAAGTGGAAGCCTCCTTGGTTTTATTTTTATTCCTTAACTCTGACTATAACATAATGAAATATGACCCATCAAAATATTGCCACAACCTTAGAAAGCTGGAGCAAGACTTGACTGACACAGTTCCCATATCCAAGCTCACCTGGCAGTTGGAAGGCGGGGATGACAGCATAAGCAAGAAACGACGAGGAGAGTTCCCTGAATTTAAAAAAACACCTAAAAAAATGAGGATACAGAGTAGTGAAGATTTAAATAAAACACCAGGTTGCCACTTGAAAAAAGAAAACTTAACACAAACAAAATTAGTCCAAATGTCAAACTCCAAATCAACTGGTCTGTCTAAATTACTTCAGACACCTAGTCTTAATAGAATTGTCATGAAAGGCAAAGAATTATTTCTGGATAAGAACCTGGCAGCTGGTGTTAAGCCTAACAGGAATACAAACAGCATTTCAGACAGTGATATTGATTCAGAAGAAGAAATCAGGGCAATGATAGAGAAAGAAAAGGAAATACAGAAAGCTAAAACAAATGCTGCATCTGAAAGTGATCATTTGGAAGTTGTGGGGGATAATTTTGAGCTAAAATACAACACTCACTGGTCTTTAACCAATCCAAATATGAAGAAAGTGAGTAAGGGTTGTAACAGACAAGGAAAGACTATTGAAAATGACACTGATTATGATTCAGCAGATACAGATGAAATTATTGCTGTGACTAAAACTCCAGATAAAAACAGTGTGAAGACTAAAATTCTAAGAGATTCTGAGCTGGTGAAAATGCAAAGGAAGGACAATGTTAGGAATGAAACTTTCAAAAACAACAAAAGCTTTGATTCTGTAAATGATTCCTTTGTGTTGTCACCAGATAAGTTAAGAGACAAAAATAACAAAAAAGCAGTGCATAACAAAACAGCAGAAGTCCTGACTTCTGAACTACAGGACAACAGAGTTGACAGCAAGTCTGGGTCTACCGGTTTTGATTCAGAGCTGGAAGCAAGTGAATCTGAAGCTGATTCTGATTATGAAGACATGATGCAAAACTGTTACCGCCTACATCTTACATTACATGAGTTAGAAGCATTAGCCACTGCAAGTATTGAATCTTCAGAAGGAGATACAGCAGGTAAACAGAGGGATAGTCAGTGCAGAACTGAAGGTAATATTAGTAACACCAAGTATAGTACAAAGCCTATTGAAATTGCCTCTACAACTAAAACATCTATTAATCCTGAAGATATAGTTGCTGCCATTTTAGAGGGAGAGGAGAGTGCTGATGATGAGAAGCCAAAGGAAAATACTTCCAGTTTGAAATTTCAGCCTTTCAGAGGAATAGGGTCATTATGTGAAAGTGAGAATTTTGAGGAGATGAGCAAGGAAGGTTCTTGCAGCTGTAAAAGAAAATGTAACCAAAATTCCTCAAGCCTTGTTGATTTGAAAAATAAATCTTTAGAAGAGGTTTCAAAGCCAAACTGTTCTTGTCATGGGAAACACTCAGCTTCCAGAGAGTCTAGGAGTTCCATATTATGTTCACTTGAAGACAGAAGTGTGAAAAAGAAGCAAAATACTCTCAGCAACCAGCTCAAGAAGGTGTTAAATTCCCAATACTCAGAAGGTGGAAGTGAAAAGCCTGTTTGGAAACCACCTTTATTACGAGAGAATAACTACTTGAATTCTCATGCAGAAGATCAAACAGCAAACAGAGGAGACAGTGAGGACTGCACCACAACTAGTATCAGTGGAAGCGAGGAGGAAAGCACTGACACAGACAGTGTTTTATCTGTCGCACAGAAACACATTAAATGTGAATTGGAAAGCCCAGAATCTCTTCCTGGCAAACCAAAGAAGGATGCAAGCAGTAAAGGTTCAGCCTCTAAATTTCAGGAAAGTGAGAACAATAAGAAAAGTCTTCACAAAAGTAAAGAAAAGCTTTGCATTCCTATTGCTGTCTCAATTGAGTCAGATGAAAAGGAGAAACAATTGCAGGATAATCAGAAGAGACTTGCAGCTCTACAAGAGAGACAGAAAGAGAGAGCATTACAGAAGAAACTTATTCAGGGGGCTCTTCTGAACCTGGTAAGTATGCTTTCAACTTGTCTCTGAACAGTAAAACAGTACTGAAAGAATACTGGTTTAATAAGTATCTCTAGTATGCGTTCTCTAAGATGTTGCTGTGGTTTGAATCGTGTTTGAGAGCAGCGCCTATCTTCTTTGCCAGATTGATTTTTAGGATATGTCCAAAAAGGTGTCATGGGATTTTTTCCAGAAAACACAATAGGTGTTTTAATTTCATTCTCTACTGTTGTAAATGTGCCCAGCAGTAGTTCCCATAGTATATAACCAATATTTGAAATGTTAAACTTAACAATGTGTCTCCTTTTCCAGGAAAGCCAGTCAGCAAGCAAACATAAGCACATTGTATTTGATTCAGATGGAGAAAGTGAAGCTGAAGTAGAAGAGAAGTCTAAGGAAGAAGTGACTATAGGAAATCTGCCTGGAAAAGTAAGTGGCTTAGAATTTCTGAGAGGGCATTCACCTACCCAATTTGCTAGTATGTATTGTACTGAAGAGCAACACCTACTCTTATTCAGAGTTTGAGATCAAATCTTGAATATTGTCCTTCGTACTAATGGATATAAAACAGATGATACAAAATAAGTGATGCATATTCGTAGAGTTAAAACATGAATTTATAAATTAAGGACAATGCAAATTTTGGAGTATCTCTTTGGAAACTGAAAAAATCAGGCACTCTACCGCATAAAATAACTTGTATAAATTGATTGCAATGCAGTGTTCGCACGAACCATAAGAGCAATGGTCACATGGAGAGGCTTACATGTGGTTATACCAAAACTCCACTGCCCACTGTTGTCAGTTAAATAAAAGGAAAAGATTTGAATTGCCCAGTGTTGTGCAGAGAGTAAGTGGCTGGAAAAGGACTGGAAATCTGGCGTTCAAGATTCTATCATCTAACCACTAGCCCTCACTCCATCCCAAATAATGTAACTCAAAAACCAACAAATAATGACATTGAAATACACAAGCAAGGTTATGCATCTTTAAGTCAGAATGTCAAGCCTGTCATGCATTCCAGTTTACTGAACCTTGTTTTAATTTGGTATTGGTTTTGGTAACTGAGTAGAAATGTATTTTATTGTTTTTAACTGTAGTGTAAGATTTTGACTGTATGCTAGAAGAAAATGGGCTTTCGCTACATGAACAATTAGGTATATTCTTTTATATGCTACATGCTGTGCAAAATGCAGAAGGGTTTTTGCTTATTAATTGAGCAACTGTGGTAAAATTACATCTGCCATGGATCCTTCACATTTACTATCTATAAAGCGGAGGATAAATTTTAAATTGGCCCTCTTGGGTTTTAAAATGGCTGATGGTGTAGAGTTTGAGTAAATTTTGAGACTTTCTCCTGGAACTTTACTTAACCAATACCTTTTGTAACACCACCTCTCTTCAGAGGTTTCACCATCATGCAGTAGGTCAGCAGGTGATGATGCGTTTGATGGGAGGGAACTTCCTCTCCCTTGACATATTTCATTCTCTCCCCTTTTAAAGCCTGAACTGAAAGCTGTTTTCTTTTTCAAAGATGTTTTAAAATTAGGGCCACTGTCAACGTTAAATGTAAAACACCCTTTCTCCCTCCCATCCCTTTGTTTTCCTGACTTCTATTTAGAGGTTAGTTTATTACTTTGTGAATTGTTGTACGGTGGCCAAAACACTCTGATGGGGAGCCATAATTATTCTGGAAGACTTGGCTGTGACATTCTTGGCTGCTGCTGATGAGTGTGTCACTTGCAACTGCATTACGTTTCTTTTGACTTTTATCATTTTAATTATATTTGTCAAGTAACTTCCAGTGTATTGTGATTTCATAAAGCAAAAAGACAGTCTGTGAGGCTGGTACTTAAAAACTGGTTCTAAAACTCTTTCCTAGAATACCATTTTTCAAAATCCAAATTAACTTTTTTATGAAAGCCTAATGACCACTGTGAAACCTAGAGAAAAGCATGTTTAACTGAAATATTGCTTCATAATAACTATCAAACTGTTTTTATTGACTATCTGGATTTGAGAGGGTAAAGTGTCCTCTGCATCACCAGTGAATCATCTACATAAAAGGCATTTCACAAATACTAATCAGATATGCAGTTGCAAGAATATGAAATGTGTAACTGTGATCACGGTGCCTGGAGGGGCTACACTGAGAGTGTTTATTCAGGGCAAACTGCAAATAATAGGGCAGACAATCCCCAGAATTGGTGGTTTATTTTATAATGAGATTTCACCAAGCCAGTAACCAAACAGCTTCCTTACTGGTTATCAAGAAGCCAAAATACAGTCCCCTTTGGTTCCCATCCGGACAGCCAAGTCTAATATAGTGAGGATTTATTAATAAAAAGAAAGAGTTGCTGTGGTTAAAACTGCAATATACATACAGATAAGAACAAAGTTCTTAGGTCAGTTTCATAGCAGAGATGGGTGAGGCTGCTGATTTGTAAAAATCCTTCTGCAATCAATATAAAAGCCTATAGTCAAATAGGCAGTCCATGTGCAGAGTTTGTTCAAATTCTTCCATGAGAATGGCAGGGTTAATTGAGAGTAGACCTGGAGACCTCAGTCTTGTAAGCATAGACTTTCCCTGTCAAAGTTTAAACAGATCTGCGATAAAATAGGATCAGGCCCAACGCTTTCTTTATAGCTGAAGTTAAGTGGATAAGCCTCTTGACAGCAAATGATCACAGCTGGCCTTCCTTGAATGAAGAACAGGTCATGTACATTGTTGCTTTGAAGCTAATCTGTTTCCCCGGGATACACCGGTAACTAGTTGTATTAATTAGCATAAGGCAATTAACCATCAAACAGTTCACAGGTAGTTTACTACAAATTTCAAAGAGAAATGTGCCCAATAACATTATACCACAAGTCCTATCTAAATGATAATTTCGCCTTTTGATCTCTGAGTCAATAGAATTCAGTAATGAAACATAGCTAATTAGATCACATTGTTAAACTTCCAACAAGATATAGGTAAACAGGCAAATATGATTAGAGTTTATTCTTGATTCTCTAGATCCTTGATATGGAGGCCTCTATTGTTAGTCAACTTGAAATGGCTTTGATAACTATCTGCAAGGAATGGTCCTATTTACCATTTCAGTACTCTTCTAATATGTCCTTAAGAGTTGCTTTCAGGTCACCCAGCCTGCTGGTTGTTTAACTCTCACTGGCTCAGCATCACAGTAACTTATAAAATAAAATCATATGGAAAAGTGCGGTTACTTCATACAGAAATGTGCTCCTGCCACACTTGGATGATCACAACTGTAAAATAAAATTACCAAAGAATTGTCTCAGAACATCTAAAGCAGCTGTAACATCTTTTTACAAGGATTTGTGGACATCAATAATTAGGAGAAGTAAATGCGGTATCTTGAAAGAGTGTTGGCTTCCAGCTGTATTGGGAAAGTAATGCAAAACAAGTGGCTAGTAGTTGATAGTGTTCTTAGAACTGCTTATTATAACTGTTTCCTCTGTGTGTTTTGCTTTTTTTTTATTAAACAATTAAGGAATTTACTAGTAAAATTTCTGGGAAGTTGTTTGAGAGCAGTGACGATGAGCAAGAGGCTGCCGGTGAAGATGACCGATTCCAAATCAAACCCCAGTTTGAAGGCAAAGCTGGTGAGAAGGTTAGTGAACCTATTTAATAATATCTGCAGTTACCTGAAGAGGATGGTGTTGGCAAAGTTATGGTAATACCTGCGTTGGAAAAGTCCATTTAGATGTAGAGGAAATAATGTTTTCTCATAATGTAATAATGTAACTGCACTTTCCCACACCTCCCAAGCTGTAGTCAAATGGTATTTTCAAAAGAGGCTTATTAGTGTTTCTCAGATGTGGCCACCTTGGCCAAATGCAGACCCCAGGCACTTTTTCTTGTGGCCCCAGCCTCCCAAGTAGCTGCCCCTTCCCCTCCCTGTTGCTCCTGGATGCCCCACCTTGATGTTGGTTACTGGGGCCACCAGCAGAGGTTGGGCTCTGCTCCCCCCTTGGAGACACCTTGGGCACAACACCGGAGAAGGAAGCACCCAGTGAGTTTCCCCACATTTCCAGGGGCAGTTGGGCTCAGGCTTTGGGGTTCAGCCCTGAGGTGGGGGGGTGGCAGGCTCTGGCCACGGGGCTTCGGGCTCCAGTCCCGGGCTCTGGCTGCATGGCAGCAGGCCCCAGGCTCTGGCAGCAGAGCTTCAGGCATTAGCCCCCCACTGCCTTCCCTGGCCACCATCCAAGGCTTAATTTGTCCCCAGGCTTGCCAGGGCTAAGTCCGTTATGCAAAGTGATACTTGTATGTTTGTTACTATCACTTTGCACAACAGATTTACTAGCTATCAATAAATAAATTACAATGATTTGGATGTGTATATGTGCATATTTATTTGCTTTTCCTAAAGCTAATTAAGTATTTTAGGAAAAAGTGTGAAAGCAGTCACCAGCAAGAGTTGGTGGCTGCACTCTGAGGCCACTAAAAATTTCTCCTGAGAACCTCTACAGTGAAAGCTTATGTTAATTCATGGCCATGATTCCAGTTAAAACTGTTACTGCTTGTCTGATTGTTATAAAGCTGCTGGACTGCATACATTTAATCTCAGATTTTTTGTTTTGTTATCAATGTAGCTCATGCATTTACAATCACGCTTTGGCACAGATGAAAGATTTCGTATGGATGCTCGGTTCCTTGAAAGTGGAAGTGAAGAGGAAGGTAAACATTTTCTCTTATTTTCCAGGTCTTGCTCTTCCACAGCAGTTTGTAGTCACAACTAATTAGTAATAATAGAGAGGCATGATGGGTGTAAGTTTTTGAACATTTAGAATTACTTATTACAGATTTCTCTTCTCTGGATTTAGCTTCATGGGAAAGTAGTGTAGAAGTAAATAGTACTGGCTTCATAATTTAGAGAACAAATTTATAAAATGCCCTATTTAGCTACTGTAAACTCTAGTTTGGGTTGTAGGTGGGGGTGTATTTCCTTGTTAGAAGGGCAACATTTTAAAACATTTCTTTTGTTATAGGATGATATCAAAATAAATGTATCTGCACCTTTCAGAAGATAAGGGGATACCATTAACCAGAGTAACCTTGCTTTTTGCTTTTCTATTCCTTGGCTATACTTGAATTTTATGCATCTTGCAGTACCATGCTATACAATAGCCACAAGGGGGAGTATTGTCAATTGAGCTGGTTGAAAATTGCAAAAATGTTTTCCTGAAAAGAAATTTTTTTGGCAAAAAAACAAAACAAAAAAACCCTCCTATCAATCCAAAACAAACAAATTTCAAACAAACCAACCCTGTTTTAAAACACCCAAATTTTCAGCCAGTCCTACTTCTCACTTGGATATTTTTGTCTACAACCCCAAGAAATGTCCCTTAACAGCCTTAAATGACAATGTCTGGGTAATTATTATAAAATAGAAGAATATCATGGGACAGAAAATGATTAAATCTCTATCTTTCATGTTAAATTGATGCCCATACCGCCTCATAAGCAAAGCTTGAGCATAACTTGAGGGGAAAACAAAATGTATCGTTTAAAAAGTTTTAAAATAAGGAGGAATAGAGAACATATCCCATCCTTTTTAACCTAAAACTCTGTGAGCTTCTTAACTGACTTACTAGTGGTGTAAAATATTGGAAGAACGCTTCAAGTCATTTCATAGAGGTTTTTATATATTTTTCCTAGAAGAGGCAAAGAAAGTGAAGACAGATGAGGAAGGAGAACTTGCTGCTGAGAAAAAGAAAAATCTGGAGATATTGGGAAGTCTCTTGCAGATCAGCCTAGAACATCCTAAATCAAGCAAACTGGCAACAAATACCAAAAAATTCAGGTATGGATCCTGCTTTAGCAGAAGAAACCTGAACCTTAGGAAGACTATAATTTTCTGTTACATGACATAATTTCCTCTCTGTTTTATTAGTTTACTGAAAACAGCTTTCTCCTCCCCGCCTTATCACATGCATGGAAGGTCACCTTTGAATCAGGCTTCCCATCCCAGTATGACAATAGATTATATTATTGGCCATAATCATTATTTATATAGTGCCATTGTGCGTGAGAATTTATGGGTTAATAAAATGATCTCCTTGCCCCCAAAGAGCTTAAAATATACCAAAGTTGAATGCTTCCTTATTTTCTTTTCCCCTCCAAAGAGAGACAAACTCAAAATGGCTAATTATACTGAAAGTAGGTTGAATAGTGGGTTAATAGGCTTGTCATAAATATAAAGGGAAGGGTAAACACCTTTAAATCCCTCCTGGCCAGAGGAGAAACCCTTTCACCTGTAAAGGGTTAAGAAGCTAGGATAACCTCGCTGACGCCTGACCAAAATGACCAATGAGGAGACAAGATACTTTCAAAAGCTGGGGGGGGGGGAGAAACAAAGCCTCTCTCTCTGTCTGTGTGATGCTTTCCCCGGGGACAGAACAGGAATGGAGTTTTAGAACTTAGTAAGTAATCTAGCTAGATATGCGTTAGATTCTGATTCCTTTAAATGGCTGAGAAAATAAGCTGTGCTGAATGGACTGGATATTCCTGTTTTTGTCTTTTTGTAACTTAAGGTTTTCCTAGAGGGATTCTCTATGTTTTGAATCTAATTACTCTGTAAGGTATTTACCATCCTGATTTTACAGAGGTGATCCTTTTTACTTTTTCTTCTATTAAAATTCTTCTTTTAAGAAACTGAATGCTTTTTCATTGTTTTAAGATCCAAGGATTTGGGTCTGTGGTCACCTATGCAAATTGGTGAGGATTTTTCTCAAACCTTCCCCAGGAAAGGGGGTGTAAGATTTGGGAGGATTTTGGGGGGAAAGGCTTTTCCAAATGGACTCTTTTTTTTCTAATAATAATAATACCGGTTAGATGTTTGGTGGTGGCAGCGAAAGTCCAAGGGCAAAATGTAAAATAGTTTGTACCTTGGGGAAGTTTTAACCTAAGCTGGTAAAAGTAAGCTTAGGAGGTTTTCATGCAGGTCACCACATCCATACCCTATAGTTCAGAGTGGGGAAGGAACCTTGACAAGACTAGACTTTGATTTCTGGTAATTGCCATTTCTGCTCTTCATCAACATCAAATTTATTCCTAGACAGAAGTGTTTTGTAAAAATATACATTCTCATTTATAGTTTGTCCTTACTACTGTTAGGATGTTTCTTCAGTGTGTTAGGCGTGGATTCTCTACCTTTATCCCACATGTCCTAACTTTCATTGTCCGAGGAAGCCACAATTTCTAGATACAATGCATTTAATAATACATTTCAAAAACTGAACTCTTATCTGTATCTTCAATCCATACATTTGGAGGAGCAATCCATCTGTGGGCTGAATTAATACAGGAATGATTATTTTTAATGGTGGTGTGTTGAGGTATTTTGCAAATAGTATATTTTCGTTCCAACTTCCATTATTGGTGTATAGCCCTGTTTGGTAGGCAACTGTGTCACAATGCTCATTTTACAATTGTATGAATCTTATAAAGAACTTTATGTATCTCCTAAAGATTTTCTCAACAGTTTCAATGGCCTCCTTTCCTTGTATTTTTGCTTCACAGAAGTCAAATCACCTATTTTTGGGGGGTTAACTTCCGTGATAGCATAAATTAACTTTTAATTTCACAGGACAAGAGAGGCCTGTGTGGGGAACAGAATATTTGGTTGAATATTTTTGTATTGTCTTTAAGCTGGATGGAATAATGCAGTCAGGCTATTTTCCTCTGATCTAAAGTTTGGACTTCATTAACTAATTTCAATAACATTTTCAGTTTTGAAAGGGAAAAAAAATCTCCATTTTTGGTATATTTGAAAATTAAGGGGAAATCAGAATATCTGGATATAATAATCATAAACTCAGTTAATCTCCAAACGATAAAACATATCTATGTATTAATGTTGTTTCCTAAAGAACAACTGAGAGATGTTTAATGCTGAAGATTTTAATAATTTGATGTGAAGAATGCTGCGTGGAATCTTTTTTTTCTTCACAGTACAGACTGTAACACACACTGATCTGCTCTCATAATGCTAATAATTTTTGTACTGTATAAAAACAAAAGTGAATTTCAATCTGCTTGTGAACACAAATAAGATGAGCTGAAAATGTCATTGCACTTGTCAGTTAGGTTGTTTTATTTTAGACATTTAGTTACAGTATCTCTTTTTATTATTCCTCTTATTCATACAGAGATATTAATACCTTACGCTATGATCCCACAAGGCAGGACCATGAAGTTTTTGAAAGGAAAACAGATACTACAGAAAAAGAGAGGTAATATCTTATCACCTCCTTATAGTTGTAAGACAAACTTTCTTCCCCTTGAGGGCTGATTTTCAAAAGTATTTGGAGGCCACAAGCCTATCATTCTCCTTGCTTACTCTGCTGTCCCCTTTGCAAGTCTCCCCATCCCTAGTAAAATGTAGACTCTCTATAAAGATTCCTTTTAGTACAGCAGTGATGATGCTAGCAATAGATCAGAGTTGTCACCAGTCTCTTAAGGTCAAACATGAATTTTTCCCTTCTGTAGGTTGTGCTTATCTGTATGATCTGGAGAGAGGAAATAGTTGAAAAATGAAAAATTTGCTCAAATTGATGAGACAGGAATGTAATCCTTTAACTCTTAGGGCATCCTATTACCAGAAACTGAAATTCCTGAGAAAACAGGAATGCAGAAAAGCAAAGTACTTGCTAGAGGATTTGAATATTTCCCTGGATAGGAAGTCTCCTTTAAGTAATACAAAGATCAGTCAAAAGAAAACCCCATATCTTTCAAATGTTTGTCCAGTGCATAATTGTTTTTTAAAATAAATATAATTCCAGTAAAGCTAAAAGAAAGAAGAAAAGGGAGGAGGCAGAGAAATTGCCCGAAGTGTCTAAAGAAATATACTATGATGTTGCGGTGGATTTAAAAGAGGTATTTGGATCAACAAAATGTGCAGCTGAAAAAAGTGAAATAATACCCTGGGACAAACATGATGATATGGAAGAATCAACTCTGGCTGACCAGCATATATTAAGACTTAATGTTGAGGGCAATGCAGAAGAAAAATCTAGTGGCTTCACGTTTTCCTTTTTTGGTGATGATATGAACCAGTCAGCTGTGAAAGAAGGTAACATTGCAGATTCTGGTACTTTTTTTAATAGTTTGCTTTTACTGGCATTTATTTGTTTTAACTTTTGAATCACTGAAGATTGTATTTAATAAGATGACTCACCAGGTTGTATGAAATCATCCTTCTGTCAAACAGATTAAACAAATCTCATGGACAGATCTGAGCAAAATTTAAAGCAAATTTTCACAATTAAGCATAACTTGAATATTTCCTTATAGCATGGTATACAGACATTACAGGTAAGATTAATGCATGGAGCAACTTATAAGAATTGTATAGAATCTAAACATATTCTTACAAATCTAACATCTATCTTGAACAATATTAACATACAAGTGAGCTGGTCTACCAGCGTCACAATCTGCATGTAAAGAATTGCTTTCTACTTGGATTTTGTACTGTTGGTTTTGGGTGGTGTGTTGTACCGCACAGGGAAAACAGTTGTATTGTTGTCCTTTTCTCTTCTTTGACAGATCAGCAAAGGCTGAGAATACTACCTGGGGACTATGCTTATCCTCTGGATATTTAACAGCACTCTCCCTGGCCAATAAGGAGTAACATTGACTGGCTTCAGAGGAGATCTGCTATTCTCTACTTAAGCCAAAATGATACTGACTGTAGATTTTGGGGATGGAAATGTAAAACAGAGGAAGATAGGGAAAATCTGCATATCCTTCTGAAAGCACAAAAAGTGTCCTTTCCAAATCAGATATTTCACACTTACCTAAACAGAAGTTTCACTTTGTAGTCAGGGGAATGATCAGACTTTTTGGTGGTACTATTGCAGAGCCCTACAAAATTGAAACAATAAAACCTGCAAGAGTAGCATGGCAAGAGGATCCTCGTTTCCAGGACAGCAGCTCAGAGGAAAATGATGAGCCAGAAGACTCTGAAAGTGAAAACTTCAAAGAAATGTAAATCTGGTTTTATATTTTGTGGCTATTAAGTACTTACTGATTATCAGGATTTATGTGGCAGCCGGGAAAAAATCCTTTTATTTGGCACCCCCCACCTCCACCCCAGCATCAAAAGCCTCATTCTGGAAAACTGAATTCCTTACTGCCCACCAGACAAGTTGCTGCTATACATTTAAAATTCCCTGGTTCACTGATTGACCAGTGCATTTGACTGAGGCTGGAAGTGAAAACTGGCTTCCCTGCCACGTAAATGTTGCTCGGTACCTCACATGCATTGCAACTTAACATGCAAAATAAAAAAACAACTTATTTTGGCTTCATGCAAATACTTTGGAAAGTACTTCCTTATCCAATAATTAGATTTACATTTAAGTTGTTGGTGAGCAAGTCTCCTTGTTTCAAACAGACATCCCATAGCTTTAGTATTACTATTACAAATTAAACTGTTAAATCTTTCAGTGTGTAGCATTTCTGATATTATAAAGCAATGCAGTTTTACATAAGAACGGCCATACTGGGTCAGACTAAAGGTCTATCTAGCCCAGTATCCTGTCTTCCCACAGTAGCCAATGCCAGGTGCCCCAGAGGGAATGAACAGATCAAGTGATCCATCCTGTCACCCATTCCTAGCTTCTGGCAAACAGAGGCTGAGAATACCATTCCTACCCATCTTGGCTAATAGCTATTGATGTACCTATCCTCCATGAATTTATCTAGTTCTTTTTTGTACGTCATCACAGTTGGCCTTCACAACATCCTCTGGCAAAGAGTTCCACAGGTTGACTGTGTGTTGTGTGAAGAAGTACTTCCTTCTGTTTATTTTAAACTGCTGCCTATTAATTTCATGTGGTGACCGTTAGTTCTTGTATTATGAGAAGGAGTAAATAACACTTATTTATTTACTTTCTCCACATGATTTTATAGACCTCTATCATATCCCCCCTTAGTAGTCTCTTTTCAAGATGAAAAGTCCCAGTCTTATTAATCTCTCCTCATATGGAAGCTGTTCCATACCCTCTAATCATGTTTGTTGCCCTTTTCTGAACCTTTTCCAATTCCAATGTATCTTTTTTGAGATGGGACGACCACATCCACCCGCGGTATTCAAGATGTGGGCATACCATCGATTTATATAGAGGTGACGTGATATTTTCTGTCTTATTATCTATCCCTCAATGATTCCCAACATCCTGTTAGCTTTTTTGACCACCGCTACACATTGAGTGGATGTTTTCAGAGAACTATCCACTATGACTCCAAGATCTTTCTTGAGTGGTAAGAGCTAATTTAGACCCCATCATTTTATATGCATAGTTGGGATTATGTTTTCCAAAGTGCGTTACTTTACATTTATCAACACTGAATTTACTCTGCCATGCTGTTGCCCAGTTACCCAGTTTTGTGAGATCCCTTTGTAGCTCTTTGCAGTCTGCTTGGGACTTAACTATCTTGAGTAGTTTTGTATTCTCTGCAAATGTTGCCATCTCTCTATTTACCCCTTTTTCCAGATCATTTATGAATACGTTAAATAGTGCTGGTCCCAGTACAGACCCCTGGGAGACACCACTATTTACCTGTCTCCATTTTGAAAACCAGTTACTGATCCCTGAGAGGACCTTCCCTCTGATCCTATGACAGCTTACTTTGATTAAGAGCCTTTGATGAGGGACTTTGTCAAAGGCTTTCTGAAAATCTACATACACTATAGCCACTAGATCACGTTGGTCCACATGCTTGTTGACCCCCCTCAAAGAATTCTAGTAGATTGGTGAGGCATGATTTCCTGTTACTAAAACCATGTTGACTCTTCCTCAACAATGATGTTCATCTATATGTTTGACAATATTGTTCTTTATTATAGTTTCAACCAGTTTGCCTAGTAATGAAGTCAGGCTTACCGGTCCGTAATTGCCAGGATCACCTCTGGAGACCTTTTTAACAATTGGCGTCACATTAGCTATCCTCCAGTCATTTGGTAGACAAGCTGGTGTAAATGATCAGTTACAAACCACAGTTAGTAGTTCTGCAATTTCACATTTGAGTTCCTTCAGAACTCTTGGGTGAATACCATCTGGTCCTGGTGAGTTATTACTGTTTAATTTATCAATCTGTTGAAAAACCTCTAATGACACCTCAACCTGGGACAGTTCATTACATTTGTCACCTAAAAAGAATGGCTCAGATTTGGGAATCTCCCTCACATCCTCAGATGTGAAGACCGATGCAAAGAATTAATTTAATTTCTTTGCAATGGCTTTATCGTCCTTGAGTGCTCCTTTAGCATCTTGAACTTCCAGTGGCCCCACTGGTTGTTTAGCAAGCTTCCTGCTTCTGATGTACTTAAACATTCTTTTGCTATTACTTTTTGAGTCTTTGGCTAGCTGTTTTTGAAATTCTTTTTGGCCTTACTAATGATATTTTTACACTTCACTTGCCAGAGTTTATGCTACTTTCTATTTTCCTCACTAGGATTTAACTTCACTTTTTAAAGGATGACTTTTTGCCTCTCACTGCTTCTGTTACTTTGTTGGTTAGCCACGGTGGCACTTTTTTGGTTCTCTTAGTATATTTTTTAATTTAGGGTATACATTTCAGTTGAGCCTCTATTATGGTGTCTTTTAAAAAAGTTGCCATGCAGCTTGCAGGGAATTCACTTTTGCCAATGTACTTCTTAATTTCTGTTTAACTAACTTCCTCATTTTTTTGTAGTTCCGCTTTCTAAAATTAAATGCTACTGTGTTGGGCTGTTGTGGTGGTTTCCTCGCCACAGGGATTTTATATTTAATTATATTATGGTCACTATTACCAAGCAGTCCAGCTACATTCACCTCTTGGACCAGTTTTCAGAGTAACAGCCGTGTTAGTCTGTATTCACAAAAAGAAAAGGAATACTTGTAGCACCTTAGAGACTAACCAATTTATTTGAGCATGAGCTTTCGTGAGCTACAGCTCACTTCATCGGATGCATACTGTGGAAAATACAGAAGATGTTTTTATACACACAAACCATGAAAAAATGGGTGTTTATCACTACAAAAGGTTTTCTCTCCACCCACCCCACTCTCCTGCTGGTAATAGCTTATGTAGAGTGATCACTCTCCTTACAATGTGTATGATAATCAAGGTGGGCCATTTCCAGCACAAATCCAGGGTTTAACAAGAACGTCTGAGGAACAGGGGGTAGTAGGAAAAAACAAGGGGAAATAGGTTGCCTTGCATAATGACTTAGCCACTCCCAGTCTCTATTCAAGCCTAAGTTAATTGTATCCAATTTGCAAATAAATTCCAATTCAACAGTCTCTCGCTGGAGTCTGGTTTTGAAGTTTTTCTGTTGTAATATCGCAACTTTCATGTCTGTAATCGCATGACCAGAGAGATTGAAGTGTTCTCCGACTGGTTTATGAATGTTATAATTCTTGACATCTGATTTGTGTCCATTTATTCTTTTACGTAGAGACTGTCCAGTTAGACCAATGTACATGGCAGAGGGGCATTGCTGGCACATGATGGCATATATCACATTGGTGGATGTGCAGGTGAACGAGCCTCTGATATAGTGTGGCTGATGTTATTAGGCCCTGTGATGGTGTCCCCTGAATAGATATGTGGGCACAGTTGGCAACGGGCTTTGTTGCAAGGATAGGTTCCTGGGTTAGTGGTTCTGTTGTGTGGTATGTGGTTGCTGGTGAGTATTCGCTTTAGGTTGGGGGGCTGTCTGTAGGCAAAGACTGGCCTGTCTCCCAAGATTTGTGAGAATGTAGATCCTTGATAATGCGTTGGAGGGGGTTTAGTTGGGGGCTGAAAGTGGCATTCTGTTATTTTCTTTGTTAGGCCTGTCCTGTAGAAGGTGACTTCTGGGAACTCTTCTGGCTCTATCAATCTGTTTCTTCACTTCCGCAGGTGGGTATTGTAGTTGTAAGAATGCTTGATAGAGATCTTGTAGGTGTTTGTCTCTGTCTGAGGGGTTGGAGCAAATGCGGTTGTATCGCAGAGCTTGGCAGTAGACGATGGATCGTGTGGTGTGGTCAGGGTGAAAGCTGGAGGCATGTAGGTAGGAATAGCAGTCAGTAGGTTTCCGGTATAGAGTAGTGTTTGTGACCATTGTTTATTAGCACTGTAGAGTCCAGGAAGTGGATCTCTTGTGTGGACTGGACCAGGCTGAGGTTGATAGTGGGATGGAAATTGTTGAAATCATGGTGACGCTTCCTCAGCTCTCGTCCCCTAACGCCCCTACTCTACTTGCGCTATATTGATAACATCTTCATCATCTGGACCCATGGAAAAGAAGCCCTTGAGGAATTCCACCACGATTTCAACAATTTCTATCCCACCATCAAAAATTTCAAAACCAGACTCCAGCGAGAGACTGTTGAATTGGAATTCATTTGCAAATTGGATACAATTAACTTAGGCTCGAATAGAGCCTGGGAGTGGCTAAGTCATTATGCAAGGCAACCTATTTCCCCTTGTTTTTTCCTACTACCCCCCCCCCCAACCCCGTTCCTCAGATGTTCTTGTTAAACCCTGGATTTGTGCTGGAAATGGCCCACCTTGATTATCATACACATTGTAAGGAGAGTGGTCACTTTAGATAAGCTATTACCAGCAGGAGAGTGGGGTGGGGGCAGGTATTTTTTCATGCTTTGTGTGTATAAAAAGGTCTTCTACACTTTCCACAATATGCATCCGATGAAGTGAGCTGTAGCTCACGAAAGCTTATGCTCAAATAAATTGGTTAGTCTCTAAGGTGCCACAAGTACTCCTTTTCTTTTTGCGAATACAGACTAACACGGCTGTTATTCTGAAACCTATCCAACTCCTTGTTGCTTTTCCCTTGACCCTTGCCTACCTTTCTGGCTCTCTCTCCTCCCAGGGATTAACTGTAGACTACCCTCTATAGTCCCAAACCCACCTCTCTTCACCCAGGGAGTGACTCTGGGCTACTTCCCTGGAGCCCCTAGCTGCTCTCAGTTCCTGGGCTTTCTACAAGCCCCTTCTTTTCCCACCCTGGATTTGTGCTGGAAATGGCCCACCTTGATTATCATACACATTGTAAGGAGCGTGATTACTTTACATAAGCTATTACCAGCAGGAGAGTGGGGTGGGGGGAGAGAAAACCTTTTGTAGTGATAAACACCCATTTTTTCATGGTTTGTGTGTATAAAAACATCTTCTGTATTTTCCACAATATGCATCCGATGAAGTGAGCTGTAGCTCACGAAAGCTTATGCTCAAATAAATTGGTTAGTCTCTAAGGTGCCACAAGTACTCCTTTCCTCTTGGACCAGGTGCTCCACTTAGGACTAAATCAATAATTGCCTTTCCTCTTTAAAATGCTTAAGTGTTTAGAAAATAATTTGCCTTTCATGGGGGATGATTTTTGGCACTTGGAATGGGATAGTACTGTTGGCTCTTCTGTCTGAGACTAAAATTTCTTTATCTTTCCAGGTCTCAGTCTTTACCACAGATGAAGACGAGTAGATTTTTCTTCTTTTCCAAAGATGATGAAAGATTAAGAGGTACAACTGAACTTATCCAAATTTTTCCTACAGGATGATGGAATTTAACAAAGAGGCATTGTAACAAATTATATTAGTATAATATTTAATTCACGTGGGATGGTATAGGGATTAATTAGAATGTTTCAGTATTTGAAAATGTAAAGTCCAATGTTAAAAGCTACATTTTGAAAACTGTTGAGGCACTTTGGGCTGTAAAACCAGCCATCTCCTTGAGTATCAATTGCAAGGTTCTTCTGCTTACCCAAGCCTTATTGGAGAAAGTGACTTAAGTTTGCTTTTTTGGAAGGATTGCTTAGTGTGGAGTTTCCATTGTCTTGGGACATGTTTGGGTTTTTTAAAAATATATGATTAATGCACCCCCATGGTTTGATAGGTGCATTATAAATAGACTGCTAATAGCAGGGTTTAAGGTGAATCAGTCTAAAAAAGCAGACACAAGTCTATATTTTCACCAATGGTTTGTTGTTAAAATTTGAGCTAAAACAATGTGTCTCTTATACATTCAAAATAGCTTATCCTGGTAACTTTCCATATACAAATTCAAATTAATTGATAATGTTACTACAATTTTTTCAAACAAAAGCTTATAAGAAAGAAAATGGTTAAGTTGTGTTTTAACCTGGCTCAAAGTTGTTCTGATGCATCTCTTGTGTAGATGGTCCTAAGCTGTTCCGCAGATCATCAAACCTCAATGAAGAAAAAGATAATTGGGAAAACCAACGTAGATTGTTACTTGAGGTGAGTGATTAAAGCTGTAATTCAGTAACAACTGAAAGAGTTCATTATGATGGCAGGGGAGGGGTTGCTTGTGGAAAAAAAGTGGCTTATTTTGTTCATTTTAATAAAAATGAATCATTTGGACTTTCAGAATGGCCTAATATCCTACTAAGACCAGGGAGTTTTGTGAAATAAAAATTAACTGTCTGTATAATATATATAATTTGTGTATTATGTCCACTTAAACTGTTGATTTGTTATAACTGCCAGAGCTGGCTAATTTCTGTTAAATATAAAAGCAAAGCAGGTTTAAAAGAGCAATTTGTGAGTTTATAAACTGGATTTAATGCCATTTAACATTTTAATATTTCCAGGAATGCCGGAAGAAACATAAGGATGCAAGAAGAAAAGTTAAAGCAAAACAATAAGTTTGACAGTGCTAGCCAGCAATGTTTCTTGATACATGTATATTGTATTACAACAAAATGAAAATGTCTGGGTTCAGACTTGTGGTCTTTCAGAGGTTTAACAGGAAAAATATTGCAGCTGAACTGAAAATAAACTGTTAGAAACTTTTCAAGTTTTGAACAGCTGTCGGGATAACAGGTCTGTAAATATGGCCATTTTTATGTGTACAGTTGCACTTTTATTGTTATGTGGGGATATCTGTTAATTTGAACAGATGGAATGGGTGTGTGTGTGTATATACACACTTTTTTTTTTTTTTTAACTTTGGAGAAAATTGCTTTGAGTGTAACGTTGCTGCTTTATCGGATACTTTTAGTGTTCAGTGCAATGTAGTTTGTATTTGGCTATATTTTTTTATGTTTTCTGGGTCCAGTCCTGCAAGGGGCTGAGAATCTACAGCAGTGACTGAAATGGATGGGAGTTGAAAGCATTCAGCTCCTAACAGAGGTTCTCAGTAACATGTGGGATTGGCGTTCTGTGTTTAGCAAGATACAGAGCCTTTAAGATTTGTTTTGCTAACAATCAAAATATTTATTGTAATTACCAAAGTAAAAAATTATACAGGAAGTTCATGAAAGTGTTTAAGTAACTGGAAAGATTTATAAAATATGTATGGACTTCTAATTCTTTGCACAAAACCTACCTTTCCATTTTTTAAATAAAGGTTTATTCATCTGTAAAACTTAAGACAACTTTTGGTGGGGTTGTCTTTGCTCTTGAGTGATTATACATCACATACAAATTTATATTCATACAATTATGTAGAACATAGGCTTTTAAGAGTAGTGGCTGCTTTTCAGGAATTTCAAACTACTATCAGGAATCTAACTCATTTAATATAGTGAAAATTGAGACATAGAGCATCCTTGTGCTGTACTAGAGACAAATACTTTGGTTTCAATTCCTAGCCTCTTCGTGGACTGACAGAAGATAAGGGACAGCTGAAGGTCTGCGGCCTATTAAACCATGGCAGTGATAGCTAAAGGGAGAGCCAAGCCAGCTCATTCTGGCTGGAATGTTAGAGGCCAAGAAACAATCTGGCACTGGATGAGTTAAAGCAGTAAAAATCAGAAGCATTGTCAGGTATGCCAAAGAACCCAAGCAGAGGCAAAGATACAACAATATTTCTCTTCTCAAAGTCTGAATTAAGTAATCTCCTACTCTGTGTGAGATTGTTGTAGAAGGAAATGTTTGTTAGTGGTTTCTCCACTAAGGGAATGGATATATCCCATTGCTAGATTTAAATCACCTAACATACAAATCTCTATTTCTAATTTCTTCTGTCTTGCATTGTTGTGCATTCTGGAGAGATAGCAATATGGACACGTTTTTCCAAAGTACAAATTATGTATAAAGATGGCAGGTAGGGTAAACCATCTTGGGATATATTTCCAGAGTGGTGCAAAATGAGCTGCTCTGAGGACTGAATCATGGCTCATAGTTACATGAGAATAAGGTATGTGAATAGGTTCCATGGCTGCTTTCAGAAATAAAAGCAAAATGTTCTTCTGATTTGGCTTCCCCTTAGTGTCTTCAAACAACACAACATACCCAGTTGTATAAACAAATTAATGAAACTCTAGGAAGTAAGCAAGCTATTTCTCCTACAGCTAGAAAGAAATGTTTAGTTGTTTTTAACTATATGGTACACAGTACCTGGAAGGCAGTTTGATACTGCAGTGCCTGGAGGTGGGAGTGTGTAAGTTCCTGAATAATTAAAATCAGTAATGAACAAGTTAAGCACGTTATGGTTGCTGCATGGGAGTAGTCTACACACATGCCACATCAGCAGTTTCAGAGTCCACAGCTGGAGTTGGCTATCAAGAGAACTGTTAAGAATGTGTGCAGCTTCTTTTACAGTGAGCTGTGGACAGCTTCCCTGATTACCACAGAGTCAGAAAGCCACTGAGCAGGCATGTTACTTCTCCATTTGCACCCAGACACAGATGCTGCCCTTCAGGCAGTAGGCAGCATGTTGGTCAGAGCAACTACAATGATGACTCTGAAAGGTGGTTCCCCTCTCACAATACTACTAGTACTTAGTGGACATGGACACAGTTTAGGCCTTACTTGGGTTTGTTTTGGGGGGTTTTTTGTTGGTTGGTTGGTTAGTTTGGGCAGAGGGCAGGGAGCTGTTTTGTTTTGAGAGGATATACTACTTTGACTTTTCTACATCCTCCTTGCATCCCGTTACAGAGAGGTGGTTGTTACATCTGTTTAACTTGTAAATGGTTTTATTCGCAAAAGGTAGAATCTGAACAAGATGGCAAGCTGGAAAGACAAAAAGTGGAATAGGGACATTTTCGGTTTTGGGAAGCCATTTTTTTTCATCTTGTACTTCGATCTCTGGGGTTTCCAACTTTTACATCCTTGTAGTTGTTGGTATTGAATTATGGCTGTTTCTTATCCTTCAAGTGGCTTGCAAGGAGTGCATGGTAATGGTGTTCTCATCAGTTATTTCCAGCAATCTTAATTGAAGTATGACCCTGCTCACAGAGGAAACAGGACCATGCTTGCTGCAAGGCTTAGACAGAAGCACAGAGAGAGAGTGCACAAGTCAGTGATAGAATCGGGATGAGAACCTGGGGCCCAATTTTTCAGAAGCACCTAGTGATTGTGATGGGCATCCAGAAATTGAGGCAAACATGACACCTGAAAGAAAGGTAATTGTCCAAGTACTGAGCACCTATTCTTTGAAAATTAAGGGTTATTAGAGTATTACAAGTTTGGCATTAAATTACAAGGCTATATGTGAAGGAGATGAAATGGCTTCAATTGGATTAGAAAGCTGTGACTGAAAAAAGGGCAAAGCAAAACTTTAAGAGCACCTAAGTTTTTTAAAGGGAATAGGAAAAGTATATAGTCTTTACAACATATGTCAATGTGTCTGTTTGGGGCTGGCCATGATGGGGAAGCATTATTGGGAGCTTCCATGTTGAAGTTTTTATGAGAAATATTAAGTATTTGTCTGTTTTACTTGCTGTAATTCTGCTCCACTTATTTAACTCAGCTTTATATATAGGAAGATATCTTTAACTTCAGCATGTTGGTCAGTTCCTTTGATGCTTTAGATAACTACCTTGCTTTATTTTAAAAAAACAAACAAACATGTAATCCTAGAAAAGGACTATGTTAAATTTATTCTGTTAAGTATAATTATGTTCAGTAGCAATGGGATTGTGGAAATTTGTTTTCCTTTATCAGACTCTCTATCTGCTACTGAGGACTTGTCTACACTTAAAACTCTGCAGCGGTGCCACTGTAGCACTCAAGTGAAGATTGTACCTATGCTGATTGGAGGGGTTCCCCCATAGACATCGGTACTCCACCTTTGCGAGAGACGGTAGCTAGATTGATGGGAGAATTCTATCAACCTAGCGCTGTCTATGCAGGGGGCTAGCTTGGTTTAACTGTGTCGCTATGGGGTGTGAATTTTTCACACCCCTGAGTGCCGTTATTATACTGGTCTACACTAGGAAATTAGGTCAGGCCTTAGTCATAGAGTTTAAGGCCAGAAGGCACCACCCAATCATCTACTCTGACCTCCTGTATTGCACAGGCCCTCGGCGTCATCCAGCACCTTCACATTAAACCCAACAACTGAAATTAAACCAAAGTATTACAACCTACAGGAGACTAGACAATTATATGCCACAAACTGAGAATAGGAGGGACCGAGAACATCAATGCCGGAGATCTCTGCAATGGCAGAGAAATTGTATACCCAGATAATCCTGGCAAGTAACCCATACTCAAATTCTGCAAAGAAAGGTGAAAAGTCCTTAAGGTCACTGCCAATCTGACCTGGGGGAAAATTCCTTTTCAACCCCATAATCATTTTTTAGCCCTGAGTCTGTGAGAGAGAGAGAGAGAGAGAATGCTCAGTACTTTGTTTTCAAGCAAAGGTATTAGAATAATAGACATGTATGACTGGAAGGGACTTCATGAAGTTACCTAATCCATCTCACTGTGGTAGGACCAAGCTTGCCTAGACCATCCCTGACTAGTATAATGCCAGAGGCATTCTTACTGCTTTATCTGGAGAACAGACAGACTTTTGCCACGTGGTGTTTAAAATGTGTTGAATGAGACATCACAGGGGGAGAGATGACACTGGGCAACAGGTGAGGGAATATTACAAAGTACAGTTGCGGTTGCTTGTTCCACTAGGTATCCATTGTTAGCTGTTAAACAATTACTACATTTTAATTAAGTCAAATCAAGAATTTTTTTCTAACTATAGCCACCAGACACTCCGAAGGCCAAGATGGATTCTTTCTAGGTCTCCATCTTCACCAATAATAAATACTCTGCAGTAAGAGTATAACCATACTCTGCAAAATTAACAAAAATTAAGTTTAAGTAAAAACTCTCCTTGTCACCATGATAAGCAGAGATGACTGTACATAGACTGAAGATGTCATAGACAGGTTTTTCTGACCATAAGTGCATTGGTGGGGAGGTAGGGGGAGACATTGTTAATATTAAAAGTTCATCTGAGTCCATGTTCATTATAAAACATAACAACAACAACACAAAAATTCAACTTAATTGACATCTACTTGAGTCTAGAGTCCCAAAGGAAAGAATTACCTCAATAGAGTTAAAATAGTCTTTAAAAGAACCATAGATTTGTCATCTTACTTGTACTGAAAGACATGTTGCTCCAAGAGGAGATGTCTGTGCAACAACACATTAAAGAACAAATTGAATCTTTAGTAGTTTCGCCGACTGGTGGTTCATCCACCACGCCCGGCTCAACTGCGTCCTGCTCAACGGAGCCGTCCGCCATGGGAACCGAGACAAGCGTTGCAGGATGTGCGGCTACTCCAACCATACCCTACCCCACTCCAGAGCCTGGCAGCTGCGCCACAACACCATCCAGAACCCTCTGGTGAAAGCCATCGCGCTGTGCCTGGGGGAGGTCTCCATGAACTGCGCCATCCCCGGTACTGACAGCCAGTTGCGACCTGACGTGGTAGTCACCGACGAGGCCCAGAAAAAGATCATCCTCGTTGACATCACGGTCTCCTTCGAGAACAGGACCCTGGCCTTCCGCGAAGGCCGAGCTCGTAAGCTGGAAAAATACACCCCCCTGGCCGACACCCTGAGAGCGAAGGGCTACGAGGTGCAGATGGATGCCCTGATCGTCGGAGCCCTGGGCGCTTGGGACTGCTGCAACGAGTATGTGCTGTGGACCTGTGGGATCGGTCAACGCTACGCACAGCTCATGCGGCGCCTCATGGTCTCGGACACCATCTGATGGTCCAGGGATATCTACATCGAACATGAACATCGAACATCACCGGCCATCGACAGTACCAGGAGGTGTGAGCCGGTACGACATCGTGCATCAACTATGGGAAAGGGACTGAGAGACTTTTTCCATTGGACCATATGAACTGGAACCATAAACTCACTGAACATTAAATCCCACCAAATGAGGGTAGATCCATCCTCATTATCGTATCCACTCATTATACTCCACACCTGAACATAGCCATTATATGGACAACATACTCCCATAGCTCAATGGCTGTGCTTTGCCCCATTAAACTTTTACCCCCAATTGGGGAGATTGCAGATTATGTATTCCTTACGCCACCCGTTCCTAAACCGAATTTCGCACCCCTTGATAATCTGTACCTTATTCCCTGATAAGCAGAAACTTCTATGCTTAAACTCTGTACCGTTTTCTTTTTACTTCAACATTATCTTAATAAAATTTTTAAGGAGTGAAGTCAAGGGGATTGTCCCCTCACGCTATGATAAACTACACAAAAAAGCAACATAAATTTTAAAAAGCAAGCCTACACCATCTAACAGTTCTGCAAAGCATCAGTGGCAGAGGAAAGATCTGCTTCTACTAGTACCATAAAACTAAGTTACACTTCAGCGCTTTATAGAAGACAAGCAAATTGGGAAATAAGATATTTTGTACCAAAATCTTTGATGCTATCAAATTTAGCTGTATTACTTTCATACTCTTTTTCTGAACATAGGCCTCTCAAACTGAAAGGTGACATCCCTGAGTGTCATATTTCTGTCTGTAGTGACAGTTAGGAGAGTTACAGTAAATCAGCATTCCTCCTGCATAGACTCTGAGCAATTTCTTGCACTCAAAACAAAAGCCTTGGTAACTCTGTTATAGCCACTTAAGACCCTGTTGTCTTTGCTTTTTCAACTGACTGCAGGGTGAACCACCTCCTGTGGTATGGCAGGGATGGGTACAAAGGTGCAAGGGGAGATAATCCAAGGCATAAAAATGGAAGTTAGGCACCTAACTTATTGACATCCAATAGGAATAAGATATCTAACTGCCATTTCTGCCTTTTCACTAATCAGCTTTTATTCTCAGTATTCATGCACTTAAAAGCAATGTTTCAAAATTAATTTCACAATTTAAAACTGCTGCACTGTGTCTTGGAAGAAACAGGCTTCTCTCTTCCCACACATCTGTCATATTCATAGCTTTGGCTGCACAGCATCTACCATGTGCTAAACTCTAGTAAAACTTTCCACTAATCACAGGGGGCTAAATCCTGCATCAGACAGTGACATTTTAAGTGAGAGTTTTACCTGTGTAAGGACTTCAAAATTGGGCCCATTGTTATCAAAGTAAATATTTGTGACCTAATACAACTTAGATTTACCAGGGAAAATCATTTACGTAAAGAACAAAACTTTTTTTTGGGGGGGGGGGGGGCTAAAATAACAAGATGGAGGAACTATCGGACTGTGGGGAGGCCGCTGTGGCACCAGCACTGAAGGCAGGGAACTTGTTTCTTTTCCTCTACTCTCCATGACCTCTCCCAGGCCCTGAAATGCCCAGCTAGTGTGGACTGACAGAACGGAGGAGGCGAGCAAGTGCAGCTGGCTGCCTCAGGGTCTGGCAGGCATGTGAGAAGGACAGAGTGGGGGAATAGAGACAAGGCCTCAAGGAAGTGCAGGGTGAAAGGCTGAGGAAAATAAAATGGGAGGGAGACAGGGACTCAAAAGAGAAATGGAAGAAGAGACAGAATGGAGGTAGGGAGGGGGGCAGAGGAAGAGGGCTCCCCTTGAGTCCAAGCCCCATTTTGTTCTTGTGCAGTCTCATGGGTCATTCCAGGGTCAATTAGAATCAGGCTTTCCACATCTGGATAACCTACATTCACAAAAAGCATGCTCATCCACTTGAGACATTCCCTATACTTTTGAATTATGTTTATGGTTGTCGATATAGCCAATATTTTCTCTAGCATACATGAAGGTAGGGGCGTAAGCTCACTAGCTTTGAATAACGTGGGGCTTGATGGTAAAGATTCTGAGTCATTGCTCTGAATTATCAGGGCTGGCCTTACCATGAGGCAAACTGAAGCGGCTACCTCAAGTGCCAGACTGTGGGGGGGCACCATTAGGACCCAGAGTGTAGAAAATTGTATCTGCTGCTGGTGCGTATGTATTCTCTCTGCTCTAGATGCACAGAGATGGTGGAGTGCTGTGCTGGAGGAAGGAGGGCACAAGAAACATAACAGGCAGGCAGGAGAAAAGGTGAGAAGAAATAACAGAAAGCAGCAGGAGCTGCAGGGAGAGAGAGAAGGAGGAGCCTCTTATGTACCTCTCTAGCACCCCCAGGAGCTTGGACTGATTAACACCAGGTCCTCAGGGAGCTTCCTGTTTCCTGCTGCTTCCCTGAACCCACTTGAGGAGAACAGGCAGTCAGCTGAAGTAGTAGGAGCCAGTTAGGCCCTTAAGACGCTGATATCTTCCCTCACTCAGGCCCTGCTACCAGCCTGCTTATTTGTCCCCTTCGATTGAGCGTTGAGAGCCATTATAGCTGGCACAGAACAGCAGTCATGAGTGAAAGGAAAATGCCCCTCTGGGGCAGCATTCAGAAAAAGAAAGAAAGCTTGTCTGTCTAAGCAGGAAGGAGCTCTCCCGAGATACATAGACACAAATGTTCACAGTGAGCCTTCTGGCCCCAGTGAGGATGAGAGTGGTGAGGAGATGCCTGATCTTCCAGTTAGTCAGAGTGCAGGTGAACTGGCAGTTCACCATCTCATATCTCCATCTCAAATGGATGTAACCATGCACATTCCTGGAGAAGAGTGTGGTGGAGGCTCAAGAAACAGCTGCTGCTGAGTTTAGTTCCTTAAGTCTAGATGATCCAGAACTGTGGATCCCCTTGAGCAGTAACCTGAGGGACTTCCTTGTACTCCATGGGCCACAGCAAGTAAAAACTTCATGTTCCCCAAAGACAATGAAAATAGAAGTTTCCATCCAACACATTACTGGCGTGAAATCCCCAATGGTGACAAAGGGGAGAGGCCATGGCTTATGTACTTAAAAACCCAGAATGCTGCATACTGTTTTTGTTGCAAACTCTTCCAGTCTAATGTTCCAGCCGCATTGGGTTCTACAGGAACAAAGGATTGGAAAACTCAGGCATGCCACGAGAAGGTAGCAAATCACCAAAGAACATTCCATAGGTGGAAAGAGCTTGAGATGAGACTAAAGTTAAAGGCCACCATAGATGATCAGCATCAAGAGAAGATTGCATCAGTGTCTCTTTATTGGCAAAATATTCTGAAAAGGCTCATTGCCATTGAGAGAATGCTTGCTACCCAAAACCTAGCACTGCGTGGCACTTCAGATCAGCTGTATGTGCCAAACAATGGAAACTTCCTTAAAATTGTGGAGCTGATGGCTGAGTTTGATGCTGTACTCCAGGAGCATCTAAGAAGAGTCACCACCCAAGAAATGTGTACACACACCACTACCTTGGAAAAACCATTCAAAATGAGATCATACAGTTACTGGCAACAAAAGTCAAACAGAAGATTGTGGCAGATCTGAAGTCAGCAAGATATTACTCTGTTATTCTGGACTGCAAACCTGACATCGGCCATATGGAACAAATGACTTTAATGGTGCGTTTTGTAACAACAACAGAACCTCGTGAAAATGTCCCTGAAATAGTGACTGTCAGCATTTTCTAGAATTTATTGACACTGATGATACTACAGGAGCTGGTATCACAAATGTGCTTCTTAAAAAGCTGGAAAATACGGGAATTGCAATAGCTGACCTCAAAGGTCAGGGCTACGATAATGGTGCCAACATGAGAGGAAAGAACAGAGGAGTGCAGACACGGATCCAAGAGTTAAATCCTCGAGCTTTTTTTGTCCCAGGCAGTTCTCGTTCGTTGAACTTGGTGATCAGTGATGCAGCATCAGCTTCTAGTGAGGCTGCTGAATTTTTTAATATAATTCAAAACATCTATGTATTTTTCTCTGCATCAACTCATCGATGGCAAATTTTGAAGAAACATCTGGGAACATCCTCTCTGATACTGAAACCACGGAGTGCCACACGGTGGGAAAGTCAAGTGGAGGCGATAAAGCCTGTCAAACACCAAATTGGGAAGATAGATGATGCCATAGTTGCCATTATGGAGGATAATGCTATGACAGAAGCTGTTCGTGGGAGAACAGTGGCAGAGGGAAATGGAATCACCAGAAACATACATAACTTCAAATTTCTGTGTGGCTTAGTGTTGTGGCATGACATACTGTTTGAAATAAATGTGGTAAGCAAGAGACTCAAAGGTGTTGGCCTTGATATATCTGGAGCAATGGAACAACTGGACAAAGCAAAGTCGTACCTACAGTCTTACCGGTCAGATGATGGATTTCAAAACGTTCTGAAGTGTGCACAGAAGTTGGCAGAGGAACTTGACACTGAAGCTATTTTCCCACCCATTCAAGAATACAAGAGTCACCGAAGAAGAAGACGACATTTTGATTACAAGGCACGGGATAATCCCATAAGAGACCCCAAACAACAATTCAAAGTTGAATTCTTTAACCAGGTGCTAGATTGTGCAATATAGTCAGTTGAAGATTTCATGCAGCTCAAGGAACACAGCAGTATATTTGGGATGTTGTATGATATTCCAAAACTCCTCACTATACCTGAAGAAGACCTACACCAGCAATGCAGGGCACTAGAGACAGTGTTGACACATGATGACATGCGCGATATTGATGCGAGTGATTTAGGTGATGAACTGAAAGCCCTTTCAAGATACATTTCAACAGGATCAACTCCAAAGGCTGCTCTGGAATATATGTGCACAAATAAGATGACCATTCTTTCTCCAAATGTTTTTGTTGCTCTGTGCATACTTCTAACACTTCCTGTAACAGTTGCCACTGGAGAACGCAGCTTCTGCAAGCTGAAGTTAAAAATACATCTATGCTCCACAATGACACAGGAGAGGCTGGTCAGGCCTTGCAACCATCTCAGTAGAGCATGAGCTGGCCCAGACTGTGGACCTTCAGGAAGCAGTTCAAATCTTTACAACCAAGAAGGCACTGAAAGCACCACTTTGATTATTCAAACAGATAAAAATGCCAGTCTTTACTATGCACACAAGAAAAGTTACCTTTGCTGTTCAGGCGTTTGAAAGTTAAGTGTTACTTAAAAATTTTTGAACAAGGCATTTTAAGTTGTTAGTTCTCCTTTACTGGGGTAGGCAGCAGAGCACTACCATGAGAGAAGTAGAACAGGAAAAAGGCAGAATTGAGACCTTTCAAAGTTTTGGCCCAAGTGAGGGGGCATTGGGGCGTCATTTGAGCTCCCTGCCTCAGGTTCCAAAATGTGGGCCAGCCCTGTGAATTACGTTAGTGCCTTCTCCCCAAAAGAGGTTGGCTGAATGGGCAGACCCTTCTTTTCTAATGTTTGTGTAGAGCATGTGTGTGCTTATGGCTAGTCAGATTAAAAACCAGGAGTTGGGCTCCCCCCCTTTGTTGGCAATAAAATCCAGTACTAGGACATCACTGGACTATAAAGTTACTGTACTTTGGGTAAGAATTTATCTAGTAATAATTATATATAAAGGTGTGTGGGAGGGCAGTGACTATGGTCCTTCAAACATTTACTATGACACATAGTGCCATCTAGGACAGGTGAGCCCACTGACTTCAATAGAACTACTCACAATAGTGAGCATTTCAATCCAGAGTATGTGTTTTTATGGTCATGCCCTTATCTTAATACATGTCCGGGCCCTTAAGAACTTTTACTTGAAGGCTGCAATCCAGCAAACAGATCAGGACAGAGGTTACCTGCAAAGAACCCCATTGATGTCAGTGGGGCTGTTTGTAAGTGCAAGCATCTGTACCGTGTGCATGCTGGATAACTGTTGAAGTTAGAAGAGAAATTCTTGGAAGGAGTGAGGGTTAATAGGTTATATGAGAGAGGATTTCATTTTCCGTCAGAGTGTCATATCTACCGGTTTCTGTTGGTTTACAGGAAAGAATGTAAAATCCAGTGGCACTTTGTGAAGAAAGGAGCAGCACTCTCATCCTTTTCCCTGTAAATACAGACGTTTATATACAAATCTACACAAAAGTGATTGCTGAGCACAAAATGGCTACCTTCTCTGATAACACTGCCCTATCTGAATCTAACATCCAACTCATTAAGTTGTTTAGGTGTTTGAGATACTTCAGGCGTGAAGTGTGCTGTACAGAACCACAAACTACTAAAATCTGGTAACAGGAAAAAAGCCTGACCTAGCAAGTGTTAATGACACATTGGATGTAGGATTTGGCTTATTTTAAAATGAAGAAAAGGGCACAATCCACCATCTTTAAACCATATTTTGTATTTTTCACAAGATAGTTTGTCATACTTGAGCATTACAGACATGGGCCACAGATGTTCAGAGGCTTTATTTGGACACTTTCTCCTTTTTTATAATACTTCTCCCCCTCCTCTTTTCTTTTGATCATGTACTTCCTTTTGCATTATTTTGTAAGTCTAATGTATACTATACTACATGTGTGCATCACATGTCTGATATGGGAACTTCAGATGTTTCATTAGAAACCCCTCTTCTTTGTCAGTATTACAATATCAGTCTTTTGTCTTTCTCCTCCTGCAAAGCTGGAAGCATTTTACGTGGTGGGAAGGAGTTGGTGGGGTGATGTACCAATGTCTCACTCATGATGGCACCACTGAGCAGTTTTCAGCATAGGAACTGTGATGCAGAAGGAAAACATATGTCAAGAAAGCAGCAACCAGACTGGAAAAGCAGGAGGGGGGTGGGAGGTGGCCACCAAACTGCTAGAAATAGTGAGCCTAGTGTGATGCAGTATGCCATCAGCATTTCCAAAGCCATAAATTCCAGCTCCTAAAGCCAATTGTTTTTATTGATTTCTCAATTTTTGCCAGTCCCTACAGGGATCAGACTGGAAATATGGAGGCATTAGCATGAAAAGATTCATCTATGAGTGTTTCAGAGCTGCTATGCATAAGCATCTCTGTGCCTGGAGCTATCTAACACCGTCTTAAGGATTTAACATGTTTTCAAGCAGCCTGTTTGATTTTCACTTTTAAATTGGCTTTATTGCATCTGAGCTCTGTGCACAAAGACAAATATGCAATAGGCTAAATTTACAAGATTTCTATATTATTCCCTAAACCTGAGTCTAGTGACTATGTCAGGCAGTTATTGATAATAAAACTACCAAAACATTAAAATAAAATCCTCCCATTATTAGTTCAGTCCACGTGATTTGTTATACAGTCCCTAGGTTTTTAATTGCTGTAGTGGAAGATGGGGAAAGGAGAAAACAAAAAAGGGTAGGAGGTAGCATCTGACAGCTGAAGGGGGAGAGTCCAATTCTTGCTTGGACATAGCTTCTAGCTCCGTGTTATATAATAGTAATCTGAATCCCCCACCTCCCATATTCCCACCACCCCCGTCCCTCACACACCTTCCAAAGGATTTATAAATTAAGTGTCATTGGAAATCAGTTGAAGAGCATACCATCTTAGGAACTGCCTCATTATCTGTATACAGAAGCTGCCAATAATATTCTCCTTTGGAAAGAAAGAACTTTTTTAAAAAAAACTTGGTATTTCAGTACTGCAAATTTATCAACATGCAGTTAAATAACTAGCAAATTATAAAAAATTTTATAAAACTGACACTAGTAAATAAATTATCCTCAGCAAAAATCCTCAGTGTGGTACAGTGCCTTGTACTAAAAAGGAAGATGACAGCTGTAGTTTTGTCATCCTAGAAAGGCTGTTGTTTTACTCTGTGCTAAGAGAGCCTTCTGGAAGTGAGAAAAGTGCGATTAGTCATTGTAAATTTTATCATAAATTGTCATTAGGGGCCTATAGCCGTTCACTATGAAATTGGGTATCTTCACACTCCAACACATCCAGTGTGATGCAATTTACTGATAAGTTCCACCAGGAGACTTCAGCTTTGTCTTTTCTGCGAAAAAAGGTGTTTTTTAATAGGTTAACTAGCATGTTAAAATCTTAACATAGACCAAGGCAGTTGACGTTTTAAATGTGTTAGCTGGTCAGTATAAACCCTGTGCTCATCGTTGGATTTCACCTCAAACAGTTCGTATGTTAGACCTACAACTGCCCCATCCACTCTAGAATTTTAACACATGAGCTAGCCTCTCTTTCTAGTATAGAAATGGTCTTTATGGGCAGTAGAAACACTGAGAGGATGGCAATGTAAAGGAGAGAATGGGGGGAATCTAGTTATCTCTTAAAAGAGACGAGAAGAGAAAAAAATGCATTTGTAGAATTACCCAAAATCTGTTACAGAATTTCTCAAGGGGCTGAACTTAGGTAAGTGGAATGAGTGAGGAAGAGGCCAATTTCTGTTCAAAGGCTGCAGTCACACAAGGGCAGCTATGTTTCATGTTGTTTTCACACAAGTTTTAAAATTTGCTTCCACACAAAACGCTGGCACAGAGACAAAACTGCAGCTCCCAGATTTTCCTACCTCATTTGTAACAGCACCAACTAATTAAACACAAACTGCACTTTGGAGCAAAACAGAATTGATTTGTTGCTTCCCACTGCCAGAAAAAAAGTTTGGCTAGAAGTGAGGCTGCTTAAGGGGCTTGTATTTGTTTCCCAAACTTCCTTCCCTTCTCCCTGGTGGCCGATGTGTCACTAACTCCCGTCCTTTTTCCATTGGGTTCTGCATTTGCAGATCATGGCCTGGCTTTGTGACAATTCAAGCACTTCCTCTTCCCCACACCCCCTGATCACCCAATCAGGCGTACAGAACTAGCATTTCTCAGCTGCCTTAGAAACCAGTTTTACACATGCAGTGCCCCTGTTTATCTTCAGGACATTGTACTTAAGCAACTCCTCATGCTTGCACCGTAGTTCAGTGAAGGAAGCCAATAGTGTTAAATCTCAGTGTTAAATCAGCTTAAATAATAATGGTGCTAGAGTGAATGCAGAATGGCTTTAAAATTAATAGGGTTGGCAAGTTTTTGAGCATAGCGTGCTAGTGGATAGGTAATACCAAATAATTTATTTGTAAGGACAGGAGCTAAGTGATTTCCACTCCTACCAGCAATGACTTCAATTATTTCTGTTTCCTGGCATGGAATGTTTAGTACCTTCCAGCCATGGCATGTATCTTCTCCTCCTCTATATATATTTGTGGTTTGCATTGTCTGTTACTAGTTATTTTACGACCCAGTATAGCTGAGGCTGCAGCTGCTAAACGTTTTGTGTGTAGCTTCCTACTAGCCCTCACACCCCCAAAATTCCTCTAGTGAATCACCACTTTGACAAGTTTTGGAATATCTCTGTTCTATAGAAATTCATTTCCCCCCTGGCCACAGTCAGACTGTTTATAACAGTTGTGAGTAGTGGGATAACAAATCAGTATCAATCTCACATGCTGTAGTTTAGCAGAGGATTGGTTGCATTTTATCATTATTATTTCCATTAATGCTGCATGATTTTTAAAGTGCCCTGCTCAATTGCATACATTTTTTACATCTTTTTATTTTTGCTGGAGTCATATTCTTTAGCAAAACGTTTTAAGGTTTGGATAAATAATCTTCCCTCTGGTCTCAAAAGGCTTCCGGCTTCTGCAGGATTTTATCTGTGGACATCAACAGGTCTATCTTTCTATCTTGCAATTAGCAGGCCTTCCTAGTGGTTAGGAAGGTAACAGTGCAGCTGTAGACTCTTCTGATCTGCTGAACCCTAATAGGGTTGCCAGGTGTCCAGTTTTTGACCAGAACACAAGGTTGAAAAGGGACACTGACGGCACCAGTCAGCAACGCAGTGGGGCTAAGGCAGGCTCCCTGCCTGCTGTGGCTCTTCACGGCTCTCGGAAGCAGCAGCATGTCCCCCCTCTGGCAGCCAGAGGTCTCTACACACTGTCCCCGCCCCAAGCACTGGCTCTGCAATTCCCATTGGCCAAGGGCTGTGGCCAGTAAGGGCTGTGGGGGCTGTGCCTGCAGATGGGGCAGCGCGCAGAGCCGCCTGGCCATGACTCCATGTCGGAGCCGGAGGGGGGACATGCTGTGCTTCCGGGAGCCGCCTGAGGTAAGTGCTGTCTGCACCCCTGATGCCCTCCCACGCCCCAACCCCCTGTCCCAGCCCTGATCTCCCTCCCTCCCGCCCTTGGTTCCAGCCTGGAGCACCCTCCTACACCTCAAACCCCGCATCCCCAACCACCCTAGAGTCTGCAACCAGGACCAGCTCTAGGCACCAGCAAAGCAAGATGTGCTTGGGGTGGCACAATTCCAGGGGCGGCATTCCGGCCATCTTTTTTTTTTTTTTTTTGCTTGGGCATTTGCACCCTCGGAGTTTGGGGCAGCAAAAAACCTAGAGCCAGCCCTGTCTGCAGCCCCAGCCAGAGCCCTCACCCACGCATGCCAGCCTCCATTCAGACTGGAAATACGGAGGCACTAGCATGAAAAGATTCAGCCCCCTCCCGCACGCTGAAATCCCTCATTTCTGACCCCACCCTGGAGCCTGCACCCCCAGCCCAGAGCCCATACCCCCTCCCACATCCCAACCCCTGTCGCAGCCCAGAGCCCACTCCCATACTCCGAACCCCTCAGCTCCACCCTCCAGCGTGGGAATATTGAAGTTGCTTTCCACCATTATAGCCTCTCTAGGATACATCTTCCACAGATGTTTCTCCCCTCATCTGGTCCAGTATCTGTAAAGTACCATCACAGTGACAACTATATTACTATGAAAGAAGCAAGATGAAGCCACTCCTAGACAAATAGCTTAGGGAGAAATATGTATTGTCAGAGGGGCTGGAACAAGACTATGGAGAGAGGGTTTTTGTTTTTAGTAGTAAAGAAAATCCTTTTATACCACTGAGGGCTTGTTAAGGTTCTAGAAGAGGGAATAAGATAGACTCATAGACCTTAAGGCCAGAAGGAACCATTATGATCATCTAGTCTGACTTACTGCACATTGCAGGCCACAGAACCTCACCGCTTTGATTAAACCACTGCTTTAATCAACCCGTAACCTCTGGCTGAGTTACTGAAGTCCTCAAATCATGATTTAAAGACTTCAAGTTCCTGACAATCCACTCTACTCTAGTTTAAATCTGTGCGTGATCTGTTCTCCATGCTGCAGAGAAAGGCGAAAAACCCCCAGTATCTCTGCGAATCTGACCTGAGGGAAAATTCCTTCCTGACCCCAAATATGGCAGTCAGTTGGACCCTGAGCAAGATGTTGAGAAAGAGTGAAGAAGTTGGTTGTAGGGAAGGTAGAAAGGAAACCAGAGGTTTGAATTCCATAGTTTGAGGAGGATTATCTGAATGTTCTGTAGTGTTCACAGCACTAGCATTTGTGCCATGTTACTGAGAAGAACCTAGTGTAAAGTCTGAGTCTCCCATATGATGTTTTATGTTAACATGAATTGTAAACTGTAGCTTTTCCCCCTTCTTTCACACAGATGGTACTCTTAAACTTTTTTTATCACATCAAAGTAACAAAGAAGAAAGTAGAAAAAGATACAAAGAGGCATGTTTTCAATGCAGTTGTTAATGCAGGTTGAAGGGGTAGGGAAATATTAGGGTAAAGCATTTAGCAGACTGAATGATAGCTGGTTCTGCCAGTACTGAACATGCTGTAGTGCATTGTGAGCATATCAATCCTAAGGTTAATGTTTAATTGCATAACCTATTTATTTTACTTGCAAGTTGTACCAGAATATATAAACCCTCTCCCAGTCAAAGACCTACAGGCTAGGAACAGGTAGCTTTACCATTTGTTTTAGGAATATGGTATTATTTTATCATATTCAAGGCTATTTCAACAGGGATAAGGCCCTTAAAGACTGCAAGCAGCTGAATGAAGATCATTTACAAAAACCATTTTAAAGGCAAAAACAAGTTTCAAAGTCCTTCAAGAAATGTATTTAAACAGCTGATCTTTATATGGTTCCTATTACCCAAACATTTGACCTATTGATTCAACAATATATACAGGGATGACTTCACCCCCATTACAAATGCCATCTTTGGGGTGAAAGGGAACAGGTGTTAACCCATACGTATCGCTTTAGCCAGGAAGTAAAAGTTTTTTTTCTAGCTGAAGCTCCACGATTTAGTTGGTTTTGTTTGGTTTTTTTCCATGTAGGCAGAGTTTAATCAATAGGAATTTGGCCAGGATACCTACTCCTGTGGAAGATGTCATGAGATTCTGTCAGGACCTCCATTTTACACCTCATTGTTAGAATATCATCTTCAGTAACACAGTATCCTCTAACAGTATGCCAAGGTAGTGGTTAAGAATTTGGCTGAAATAGGCCATTGTTTGAACTTACACTCTTCGAACTTGGATGCAGCAAGCCATGTCTTGTACCTTTGCAGAGGGAGGCTTCACTTTATTTGGATTTGGCCCTTACAAAGGAAAGATATTTTTATTTATTTTTCGGTTTACACTCTGCTTAGGCATTCCGAGTCCTTTCCTGCTCCAACATTAACTTAAACTTTCATTTCTGCAAAATTTCCTTCCTAGCACAGGTCTCTGGGTGATTTTTCAGCTCATCTAACCTGAAAACTGGCTATAGCTAGGTTTTTGTGTGGCTCAGATTATATTTTTCCATTAAGGATTTATGCTTACACTTGATCAAAATACTTGTAAATGGAGAAAGCACTAAAAATAGATAGATACACATATTTTTTCAGGGACTAACCTACACAGGTCCCTCTGGATAAACAAGGTAACACTATAGGCTTTTCTCCTCCATCTTTAATCTTTGTTACAGACACAATTAATGTCTTAGCATTTGAACTTGACTATAAAAATGACAACTGAACAACTCTGGGCCAGATTATTTCTTCACTTATACCTGATTTACAGGAGTTTAAGAGGAGAGTCAGAACTGTGTTTTTCCATAAGTCAGTTATATAGAGAAAATAGAAAAGGAGTACCCTTTTCTTTTTGCGAATACAGACTAACACGGCTGAAACCGGTCATAGAGAAAATATTTACAAAAGCTTTTAAGAGTAGACCCCAGGAACTGTGCCTAGTAGTCTGATTTTGGTGAACTTTGGAGGGGGAAAATCCAGCCACTTTGCTTTACCATTTGTTTTTATGATGGCCTTTTCATTGGCATTTCTGTATTATTGCTTTGGTAACAATGTACTCAGCCTTTTGCAAGATGTGAAAGACAACATGTTTTTTATAACATTAACAGGTACAAAATTCTTTGAGAGCAAGTGTGACCCTATTAAGTCAATTGGGTTTTGCCACCTACTTCATCTGGTTCACAGTTTGACCCTTTACACCCTGTAACTTCCCCATTACTCTCTAGCAAAAAACCACGGTCATACAATGCCTTTACCAATGACCTAAATGTTGGGGCGTGAGAGCTCTCTGGCATCTCTCACAAGCAATTTAATTAGGGGCTGGTATTCACATGAAAAAATTTCAGCTCCATTCATGGTGTTCTTTCCATAAGCAGGCCCTGGTGTGATAGATTGCAGTGTACATGGAGGGAGTTGAAGGTTATTTGCGAAGAAAATAACACTTTACATTTGTTCATATCACTAGAAAAATTACTTACTCATACCTCCACCAGCACATCCGAAAGCTTGCAGGAATGTACATAAAACTCAGATACAAAACAAATACAATTTGAAGAAACTTATGACGGGTCTGAACTAACTTGAAAGTGTCAACAACAGTGCAGACAACATGAGGTTTGTGGGAAAATTGCTTCCTTCTTGTTGGATCATATTAAAGAAGTTCTGTATTAAAATCACAAATGAGTTTGATTCCCCAGAGTTTAAATTCCAGGGTATTACTAATTAAGAGGTCTCTTGGTTTTTGGTACTTTCTCTCCCTCTATGTGTGAAACTTGCAAGCTGCTAATTGTGTTAGTACATTCCAAGACAGAGTCTGTTCTCAAAGCAATTCACAGAGAGAGAGACTCAAAGCAATACTCTAACAACAGAAACAGCACCCAGAGACTCCCCACCCTTTTGTTGTATTAACCATTGTGATTAAAATAGAGATAGAGGATGTATGTGGATGGATGCTTGGTGTGGATAATAACTGAATGATCAGGGAGGTGCCAGCCTAAGAATCCAGTGTCCATCGGCTGAAGAAGGCGTCAAGTGGAAATAACCAGAGGACCCCACCCGGAGGGCAGACTGGAATCCACCCAACAGCCTCAAGAATGGGAGAACCAAAGAACAAGATAACATCTTGGAGCCGTCAGGAATGTGCTATCTGCTGATTGATTCAGCAACAGCATGATGAAGCAATTCCCATAGACTGGCATAGGAAGAAATTCCTATAAAAATAGACTCTAAAAAGTGAGAACTTTGGGGTCTGATTCTGCAAATCAACTTCCAGGAGCATCAGATGAGCATCTGACAAGGCCCTGCTCCCTCCTCATGTCCAGGCCACCTGGCCAGTGGCTTGGCATGAGCAACTCTAAGGCTGGTAACTATGATAACAACCTTGCAGAACCTGTGAGCGTGTGTTTGTATGAATGAATGTGTGAATAAATATGAGATTGAATGGCATGTTATAGCTATAACTAACTGCTTACTATGATTCTTTCTGTATTCACAATAAATGTGGTATTTTGCCTTTTTCCCTTTAATAAGATCCTGCTGGTTTTTATTTTATTGGTACAACATTCTGTGCAATGACACATCAGGGAGTACTGACCATCTCATTCCACAATTATAGCTTTATTCTGCCCACAGAACCACATGGATTCCACTGGTTTCAAAGGGAGTCTCATGTACATGTAAGGGGACAATTTGGCCCATCTAAAACACTATAGTATTGTACAATAATGGCCCCTGACATTGTAGCTTAAAATGGGGTTATTGAAGATTCAGTTTGGCAGTCCTTATCCAATTATAATTCCCAAGTAGAGTAAACTCAGTGAGGAATTTTACCTAAGTAAGGACTGCAGAATTTGTACTAGTAGTAACATTATTGAATGGAGAGTTTAAGTGCTTTGTTTGCACATGCAGTTTCTTATTTTGTTGTTGTTTTTTTCCAGGTGCAGTACATGCATACTGGGTGCATCTTTCGTATACTTGCTTTGTGTCGTGGGCCCTGGTGACTAAGCTATTTACTGGCAGGCAGGTTACTACTCTTTTTAAATTAAGGGCTGTGTAGAGAGTCTTTCCTTTGATTGCAACTGGATTGGGCCCTCAGTGCTGGAGATCTTGGTTCAATCCCCACTCATGACTGATATCTGTATACATGCAATCATACACTGATATCTGTACACATGCAATTTGTAATATGTACATTATGTTCCCACCTTTGAAAATTGACTCCCTAATGCTATTATGTTTGAAGTGTGGTGATTGATCATATTTATCCAGACATCCTTATTCATTTATTCCCTGGTTTCCATGTAGTTTGTGTCATATTGCACAGGTTTAGTCACATGAACGTTTTCCTCATGTCAGATCAAAATACACCAGTGACTCTTATAACCCTTCTGAAGGTTCATAGAAACAACAGCCTCAGGCATCTGTATTTCTCTTGGTATACATTTAGGCCTCTTACTGGATCTCTCTGTTGTTTGTCCAACATTCAGACAATCTGAGTCTTACTTGATTAGGAGCAGAAGAGGAAGTGTGTTAGGTTTTCCATTTCATAGCAACAGGCAATGTGTCCCCTCCCCCACGTCCCCTCCCATCCTCAGCCAAGGCGTGTCCTTGACTTTCAGCAAATAGACTAACACAGAATAGGGGAAGCAGCAGCAATATCAGGCACTCAGGTAACAATTGTACCAGTGCCAGTTTTACTGTGTGTGTGTCATATGAAACAGGGAGAGTTGATTTTGTAAAAGAGTTGCTGAAGTGCATTTGCTAAGCTACTTGCTTGTGTTTTGTCTGCTTGCTAATTTCAATTCAGAATGCTTTAAAATAGTCTTTTCTTGGCCCTGTCTTCTTTCCTTCCCTCTTCCAGTGATCAAGCAGCTTCAAAAGAATTTTATCTGATAATACATCAGCAGGTATTTGAAATGTATTCTTCTGTTGCTTTGGAAACAAGAACTAAAGCAAGATAACTTTGAATGGTTTGACATAAAAGGTCCATACTTCAAGGGTTTTGCTTATACGTAAATAGAGCTTGAATTAATATATTAATGTGTTTTCAGGCAAATCTGTTAGATAAAAACATTTTTAAAAATCAAGGAAGGAAATTAGTCATTGGGTAGTTCAAATCAACTAGAGTTTGCCACACTGCTGCTTTGTATAACAGAAAGGAAATACGCATATTAGTCAGCTAGAATGTGTGTGATTATTAGGTACTGCACGGAGCCTAAGTTTGTCTGTGTAGCAACAGCTTTTCCAACCAATCAGCATAGACAAATTAAAGTTGAAAGCGTTTGTCTCACTTCCTTTTCCCCTTATAATCTGCCTATTTTTGTCCCCTCCTCCATTTCAACCTCAAAGAAATTCATTGTGGTTAGAGTGTGTTTTTTATGCGATTGAATTTAAGCACCATATAGAAAGCTCAGTCAACAATTCAAGCCAAATTTGTTTAGTCTTCCAATTGTGACCTATGATGTCTGCAAGGTGTAAGACTGTGTGTGACTTACCCCTCCTGCCGTAAATTCCTATGCCTTCTAAGCGGCAGAGGTCAGCAAACTAATGTGCCTAGAATTTTCATGCATGCATGTTTGTCAGAGGAGGTAGTGGACAAAGGTTTTGCTGGCCCTCATTGCAGCTTCCCACTCTTCCTGATTTAACAAGGTTACGGTTAGGGGAGAGACAGCCTGACTCCTCTATTGAAACCCTATTGAATGAGGAGATGTGGGCATTTATGTGCCACAAGAACAAACTCATGCCTCACACCATATGACAGTGGAGCATGAGCGGTGAACATAACACTAGCTTTAGTGGGGTGCCCCAACCACAGGGGCTCCTGAGTCCGGAGGGTTAATTCAGTTGGCCCTCACAATTATCCTTGCATTGGAAGGAAGTGAGGCAACCTAGGAAGTGAGTAATGCAAGTTATAAATGTTTGTATTAGGAAAGTTGCCTGTTCTTAGTACCACCTGCCTTGTACTCAGGGATCACAGACAGTCATATGTGCTCGAGAATGGCGACTGGGGGAGTCTTGAGTCCCTTCACCCAACCACATTAGGTCTCTGACAGAGATAAAGTGACCCTTAGCTTCTAAAAAAAATGATGTTTTCAGTTGCTCTCAAAAATTAACCACATACACCCACCCGTTCACTCCATCCCCACCCTAACTGTCAGAATCAGTTGACAGAGCAGGGGGAGCTAAGCAGCAGGTAGCAACTTTGTTGATTCTTTGTTTCAGTAACAAAGTCCAGCCTTGAGTAATAGCAGTTGACTTTTCAGAGAAGATCTCCATGTTATCTCTTGAAACAGACAGGTTATTAAACAGACACCCTCCCCCCCGTGTGCTGCCGTGTAACATGACCTGCTGTTTTTGGCAAGGGTTTCAGTTCAAGTTTATGAGATCTCTTGTCCCACATACCCATTTGCTTTTGTTTTAAAAAAGTGATCTGTCCCAGAGATTAAAATGGCAGCCTCCTGCTCAGCCAGCCCGGCTTCAAAGAGGGTGAGAATATCTTGTTTTTGAGAAGTGAACATTCCCCTTCTCTAAAGAGCATGTTAACTGAAGGTTATGAGCAAAGTTTCTGGTGTTCAATTTTCCTTAATTTTCTGTTCAAATATGCTGTAGTAAGTCCTTGTGTTTAATTTCCCTCAGTAATATGGGATGTTATATCACTCTTTCAAAATTTCATAGAATGAGTAGACTTTTTTTTAAATGAGCAAATGAAATTAATCTTTTGTTTCTATCATTGTGGTAAAGGGCAGGCAAGTAGAATTTTTTACCTGGGCTGGCATTTTTTACCTGGGCTGGCATTTTTAGACACATTATTTCAAGCAAGGAAATAGGCTGGCTTGCATTAGTGACCTGTAATTCAGCATGAGTTTTGTTGAGAATACCGTCTTGCATTTCCTTCATGCCATAGAGTTCTCAATAATCAGCAAGGGTGCTCGGTGAAGATGAACAGATATAACCACATGTGATGTTACTGACATGCATGAAGCCACACAGTACTAATGAAAAAGGAAAACAGCCATTTTATATCCACAATGAACATTACATCCACAGATGTTATAAACCAGACAAAATGCTATTAGTCCAAATGAACAATAATGTGATCTGAGTATCAGAGGCTGCAACATAACATAATATGCCAGGTTTTACTGTTACTTTAAGCGAGGTGCACTCTCTAAAAACAATTATTACTCTAGCATCCAGACTTTATATCATGGGGTCTGTAATATTTTGCTGGCATTTGACTGATGGGCTCATCAGTGACTGAAGATTACAAACTGCAGTAGCTAACTGCACAATGAAGAAAAGATCACTGTCCACTGAATCATCATATCTCCTGCCCTGGCTGAAGTGTGTCTGTGTTTTTCCAAAGGAAAGCCAGTTCTGCCAAATGACTCTTAAAGGAAAGTTGTTTTTATCATTTTATTGTTTTGATTATTGTAGGTAACTGATGTTAGATTTTGAAAACTAGCACTAAAACCCTACCTGAGTAGTCTAGATGATCCAGCAATAACATTTATTCTCTTGTATAGGGACCAGTCTCCTCCTCCCTGCGCCAACAACACTTTGGTGAAAACATACACAGTCCTGGGATGTGTAAAGCTTTTGCTGCACTAGAGTTAACCCTTCTGGATGATCGCAATCAGCTCCCTCTGTAGAAAATTGTAGTATTATGGTGGTCAGACAGAAACAGTCGTTGCTGCGAGAGAAACATGTGGGTACAGAGATCTAGAAATTCACCTTGAAAACAGATCAGAGTCTAATATCCATGAGACCTGGGGATCTGGAATATCTGCCTGCTCTCACATACCCTCTGGGCAAGTGTCTCCCACTTCTCTATACTGGGGTTCCCATTCACCCATTTACCTTTCTCCATTAGAAACCTAGAACCATTCTTTGAAGGGGGGAAATTTTTGTCCCTCCAGATATAAGCCTCTCTTCTTGTCTCTTGGGGGCTCTAGTTCCTGATTCTCCAGGAAGCCCTATCTTTTTGAGGGGGCCTCGGGGTCTCCCCACCACCTCTATCCCCAATATGCATGTTAGCCACACTGCTGTTCCAAAAATCCTTGTCCCCTGCTGATGGGCATCTTACTTCTGCACAAGGAATTGAGGTTTCCAGCCAAAAAGGGGCCATTTCCCCCCCCCCCCCCAGTTCCTTTATAAAAAATCAGACAATTTATCCACCTTGTGCCTCATTGATGGTCAGCCAACAAAACTGTTGCAGTTGCGTTTTAACTGGCTAGAAGATATACTGTTGTGTTTGATCTCCAGACTCCACTAGGTTCCTCCCTAGGCAGCCATGTCAGACACACAGAAGCACCCTGAAGCGGAATGTTTGTGACGAGTTCGGTCACAGAGACCCCCTTGGGACTGTCACCTGACATTCTGGAATTACCTCTGAGCCCGTTTTCCCTGCCAACTTGGGACTCTAGAACCCTGCCTTGTTGAGCCAGACACACTAGCCTGCTGCAACACAGACCCAGGTCTGGTCCACACCCCCAAAGCTGCAGACTTTAACCAAAAACTGCTCAGCAGGTTTCCTATATCCAGCACCCAGCTCTCAATGGGATCCAAACCCCAAATAAATCCATTTTACTCTGTATAAAGCTTATACAGGGTAAACTCATAAATTGTCAACCCTCTATGACACTGATAGAGAGATATGCACAGCTGTTTGCTCCCCCAGGTATCAATCACTTACTCTGGGTTAATTAAATAAACAAAAGTGATTTTATTAAGTATAAAAAGTAGGATTTAAGTGATTTAAAGGAATAACAGACAGAACAAAGTACGTTACCAAGCAAAATAAATCAAAACACACAAGTCTAAGCCTAATACATTAAGAAACTGAATACAGGTAAATCTCACCCTCAGAGATGTTCCAATAAGCTTCTTTCACAGACTAGACTCCTTTCCCTTGGTACATTCCTTGTTAGTTCCAGCAGGCATCTTAGGTGAAAAGCAGGGGTTTTCTCATGACTGGGACCCCCGTGGTTCTGTTCCATCCCCTTTTATAGGTTTGGCACAAGGTGGGAATCTTTTTTCTCTCTCTGGGTCCCCATCCCTCCTTCTAAATGGAAACGCACTTAGATTTAAGATGGATTCCAGTATCATGTGACATGGTCACATGTCCTGTGAGACCCCAGCCTTCATTCTTCCAAAGCTTGCCCTACCCGGGAAGGTTTGCAAGTAAACAGAGCCATTCACAACCAATTGTCCTAGTTAATGGGAGCCATCAAGATTCTAAGCCACCATTAATGGCCCACACTTTGCATAATTACAATAGGATTTCAGAGTAATACTTCATATTTCTAGCACAGTCGATCGTAAGCTTTGTAATGATACCTTACAAGAGACCTTTTGCAGGAAGCATATTCCAGTTACATTATATTCACACTTATAAACATATTTTCATAAAACATATGGAGTGCAACGTCACAGTGCTAGTAGACCAAGTTTTGGAAAACAGGAAGAGACCAGTCACAGTCGTGACACTGGGCCAGTTCTCCGACATCCTTCTGTGACCCTCCCTGTCCTGGAGAGCCGTGACAGGAGAAAGGAAGAACAGCAGCAGGAGGAGCCACACATGGACTGGCAACAATAATGCCCTCAGACAAATAAGGAGGGCTAATTGCCAACATTTAACTGACTGGATATGAGCAGCAAGAACAGAAATGTCAGTAGCAACAGACACTAATCAGGAGAGGTCTCAGAGTAGGGAGCGTCAAAGAGAACTCTTGGGCACTAGTAGGGACTACCATCTTGACCTAAAACTGGAGCAAGTAGCAGTGAAGTTGGAGCTTGAAAAGTAATGATATATTTTGATGGTATGACTGGAGCAGCTGGAACCTCATCATGAGAATATAAATTAGTAATCTCTACATCAACTAAACAAACAGTAAGGGAGAGTGGAGGCTGGTAAATTGAAGCTTTATACATTGGTTCTCACATATACTTTGGTAGATTAATCTTTTAACCCATTTGTCATTGCTCTTAATTCCCCTTCCCTGGTTTATATTTCAGAGAGATCTTTTTAAAAACCTCCCTTTCACTTTCCCCTCACTTAGTTTTTAGCTCTCCCGCCTCTTGTCTTTGTGCCAAGCACTGCCCTGAACTGGCACTACAGATATCCCCTCTATTGTTTCATTGACAGAAGGGCGGTGCTTGGATCAGCTGCAGAAAGAAGGCGGTGGTTTCAGGTCAACCCAATGGAAATATCTTCATTGTGTTTGTTAATGTCAGCCTCAGGTGGTAGTACATAATGCTGCTCCATACCATTGGTTTAGAGGAAAATAGGAGAATCCATAAGAAGCTGTTATCTCACTACCCCCTCTGAGACAAGACTTTCTGTTCTAACATACCAATATGAGTGCATCATGCACCCAGTTTCATTCAACCTCATTCCAATAATCTTCATTAACAATAATTTGGACTTCCATTGAACTATAGTAGAGTAGGTGTGTGGCAATTATGCAAAAAGGGTCATATTTTTGGAGTTTAATGTATCCACCATTCACACACCCACATCATATATAGTTTGAAAGCTATGTATGTTTGGATGAGGAATGATATGGAGCTATCAAGTGGTGACATAAACCTGTAGGCAAAATGAAATAATGGTACCCCAAAGAAGAAAATGTCAGTTTTTTTCCCTGTTCCAGAAAGACTGCAACATGACTATGATTACAGTTTTTATTAAGTTAATTTCAACACCTCAATGTGGTGTTTACTAGTCAAAGCTACCAAACAACAATGAATTAAAAGATTTTTATTAGTTTTGAATGGGGCAAGTTTTTCCCCCCAGAAATTATGCAGTTGTTTAGTGTGGGGCAAAAATGGCAAATATCAACATTTTGCAATATACGAATATGAAATGTTTTCATATTACATATTCTTATTGTCAAAGTATCTCGCATGTGATTATAATAGTTTTCTATATTTTCAATTTAAATTTGCTGACCAGATCAGTCTCATACTGCACAAGTAGCAGTAAAGTGTGTACCTACAGCATATGCTGCATTGTGGATAGATGTAAATGTACGTGAAATCTAATGCTTCTCCATTTGTAAGCTTTTTTACATACAATGTAGCATCTAGTCTGCCTGGTAGAAGGTTTTAATTTGTAATTGCCTATGCATGTAGTACTAGCCTTTAAAATATTCTAGAAAGTAGTTTAATTCAGTGACACTTATGCACAGGTTAGCATTAGTGTTAGAGATGACAGTACACAGCTTCATATTATGAATAGGCAAAAGCTATGACAGAAAGAAGTGTCCGAACAAGAAACAGTGAAGACAAAGTATACAAACAAGTCATTGCTTCTGCACTGAAGAGGGATGAAGAGCATGTTACAGCTCTTTCCAACCATGTCATCAACAGGATGACAAATCCATTTGACCATGAGTCACATCCAGGAGTGCTTATGAACATATCTGCTGCACTGCATGTAGCATCAGATATACAAGAGTCTCTGCTGACAACAGCAGATGATGGTGATGAACAAATGGAGAGGTTTGTCAGAAGGGCACTTTATTTGTTGACATGGCCAAGAAAGCAAAATTTAAATCTGGCAAGGCAGGGACAATCTCAGCAACTATCAGTCCAGAAATTGTTTTCCGCAGACCACTGTCCTTAGCAAGATTCAGAGGTGATGTTTCAGTGGCAACTGTTCTTATTCACCTAGATAGGACCTGTAAATATGTACCTCTTCCATGCTGATGGAACAATGGAAAGAACAGACAAAGCTGAATTAGGGCATCAGCTGAAAGCTCAAGCTGAAAAAATCCATGAGCTAAGAGCACACAACAAAGAAAGCACAGTAAACATCAAAGATGCCATGGCTGTCTGTGAAGATATAAGGATACCATTCCTTTGAAGTCAGAGACTGGCAGCTACCTGGCTGGCTGATCAGCCCTGCCCCCTGCACCTGGGAAAAGACCTACAGCTTAACTGGTTGATCCTCATAAAAGGAGGAGCAAGAAATGGAAGGGGTGGGGGCTGCATTACCTACCAGAAGCTGGAGCAACTGCTTGGAGGAATTGCTCCAAGAAACAAATGGATAGAAGAGAGACTGTGAGAAGCCCTATTATCACAAAAAGAAAAGGAGAACTTGTGGCACCTTAGAGACTAACCAATTTATTTGAGCATAAGCTTTCGTGAGCTACAGCTCACTTCATCGGATGCTTATGCTCAAATAAATTGGTTAGTCTCTAAGGTGCCACAAGTACTCCTTTTCTTTTTGCAAATACAGACTAACATGGATGCTACTCTGAAACCTATTATCACAAAAGTTCTGAGGTAAGAGCCAGGAACTTGTGGGTTGATGAACTTATCGGTGTCAGGTTCAGACTTGTGGAAGTTTTGATCTTATTTTGATGAGGAGACTTGAAATAAAAGAAAAAGAAACAGCTAACCCTGCTGGAACTACCTTTCCTGGACACTGTGAGAAGGTTCCAGGCAGAATTTCCCCAGGGTGCTGGCTCAGCAAGAGCAAGTCTGGGTTCAACCAGAAGAGGGTGCTATAAGACAGGCACCATTCCTTTACACTGTCATACAAATGATGGCTGGAGACAAATTCCACACATTCCATGAATTGGCTGCTGAGCACTTGAGGGAGGCCCTAAAAGGATTTGACAACGCTAATTCTGTAATCAAAGTCTTTGACAGATATGATAACAGTAACTCTGTGAAAACTGCAGAAAAACAGAGCCAGAGAGGATCTAAGGTTGGATGCAAGAAAATGTTTCTAAAAATAGCATCCAGAAAGCAGTCATTTATAAAATTTCTCTGAGAATGTATGGTTCAAAATGCACCTCAATGTGTAGGTGCACACCCAATACAAACACTTCTCCTTGCTGGAGACTTTTCCAGTGTTGAAGTAGTAAAGTTGATCACAAGTAGAGGTGTTGAAGAAGACCAAGACTTGTACAGTACTCAAGAGAAAGTGGGTACAAAGAAGCTTCTGCATGCACTATGTGCAAATACGATTTTTGGGTCTGTTGGTGTCAAAGGAACCATAGTAATTAGGTCACCTGATACAGATGTTTTGGTCCTTGCTGTTCACTACTTTCCAAAAATGGAATGCATAGATAATGTGGATTGAAACAGGCACCATTACCAGCCCAACTGAAAAGGGTCGCTTCATACTTGTGTGTGCAATTTGTGATGCACTTACTCCTGACCTCCGCGATATACTTCCTGCTCTACATGCATTGACAAGATGTGACTCTGTGTCATCCCTATTTGGTATTGGAGAAAAAAAATCTGCTTTTAATGTTGTCAAAACAAAGACAGTTTACTGCTTCAGAGATTTTGCCAAATTGGGAGAGAGTGACAGACAAGCTGCAATTTCTGCAGCAAGAAAGTTGGGAGCTGTATTGTATGACCAGAGCAAGAAAGAAAAGGAGACCCACAGAGACTTGAATTCCTTGTGCCTCAATCAAAAAATGACAAGTCACTGGCCAAACTCCCACCATGTGAGGATAGTTTTGAAGAGCATGTGAAAAGAGCATCCTGGCAAACAAAGGTTTGGATGTCTTTGCATATTGTCTTTGTAAACCATTGGATCACCATTGCAACATGGATGCAAAAATGTGGATGCTGAACTACTTCCTGTATTGTTCAAGGCTCTAATGGCATCTCAGCTTCTACAAAACCGTAAATGTCCATGTACCAATAGGGGGTCACAGCACAATCAACTGTCTGCAGTCAGAACAATCTTCCCTGTGCAGAATTGTGCACATGCCAAGACAATGAAGACTGTGGCAACCCATGCACTCTTGATAGAGATCATGGTGATGAACAAGATGATGATAGTGATGTTGACTAGAAATGTCACCAGCCTTATTACATTTCAGTGATACCTGTACAAATGTATTATTAGATTTTGTTATACACTTTAGATTGTTGTGATGCTTTGAGGTCACAAAGAAACCAAATTTTATGTCTTAAAATAACACATAGAGTCATTAAACTAACAGAAACAAATGTAAATATTTCAAGTGATCATTTTAACGTGTTCATGGTGTGGTTATTTATCCCCATCTCTATGGTAATGGCACCACTTGACAGCTCCATATCATACCTCATCTTAAAGTAGAAAGAATAAGCTTTCATATGTGTGTGTTTAGAGAGAGTACATTAAGTCAACTGCATCGGTGGTTTCTGCCACTCACCTAGCATATTGCTTATTAAAGTTTTTTTTAAATACTTCCTCCCTGCCCAATATTGCCAAACCCAAGCAGCCAGAAACCATTACCAGGCCATAATAAATAATTGATTTTAAAATGTGGGGTCCTTAGATTAATAAATTGGATTTTTCCTTCTGGAATTCAAGCTTTTCTCTGAAACTAGGAGGGTTAGACTTTTTAATGTTTTTAATGGAAAGCTGAGATTCTCATATAGTCACATGATTCTCAGAGCTGGGACTTTAAAGAAACCACCTCATCTAGAGTTGGCAACACTGCACTGGGTGCTCAGCACTTTGGAAAATTGGGCCACTTGTTTAGGTACCTAAATATGTCCTTGGGGAAGCCTTCCTTTCCCTTTCTTGGAGACTACTCCTATGCATTTATGTTTGTGGTTTCCTGTTTCACAGTTTATGGAGATCACTCAGTGGTGGTTAATCTGGTGTCTGGTGTCACTGCATTCTGCCTTTTCCTGACAGTGCAGCAGAGAGACAGCTGCAGAAAGACAAACTGAGAGTTAGCTTCTGCACACAACTGAGCCCTCTTTTACATCCACAACAGTCACAGACTCTGAAAAGATGTCAGGTACAGTTATGGGGAGCGCTGAGCTATCTTATCTAAAAACAGCCACAGATAATTTAGGTGGCTAACTTTAGTTAAAGAAACATGTTGTTAAAAATAGTTTTCTAAAGTTCCAGAAGTGCAGATAGCAGGGATAAGCAGCCACACAGATCAGGATATTATCCATCAGTTACAAACATTTTATAAAATCAGCGTGACACTTAAAGAAATTCAATTACCTGGATTATATACCCAATGTGTTAGGTGACTGAAGGGACATGGCCTTTGTCCTTGTGTAGGGTGATTAGATGTCCCATTTTTAAAGGGACAGTCCCATATTTAAGCCCTCCTGCAGGTGTCCCAACCTTCTTAAAAATGGGCAAATTGTCCCATATTTACTGTCTTCTCCTATCAGTACTGTCAGGTCCTGCTGCTGGCCGGATCCCTGCTCACCAGCCGCCTGCCCACCAGTGGTGAATGTGGAGGATCCAGTGGCCAACAACGGGAGTGGGGATGTAAGGCTGGTGGCGGGGCGAAGATGCAGCACGTGGGGCCAGCCGCTCCCGCTGCTGGTCTGTCGGCACAGCCCCCGCTGCTTGCCGGCTCTTGACCAGCAGGGCCCCACCCCCGTCCCATTTCCGGCTGGCACTAGCTGCGAGCTGCGGTGGTTGGATAAGTGTGGGCAGGTGCCAGTCGGCAGCCGGTTACATGTCACCTCTGCTGCCCACCCATTGTCCTTTATGTGCTTCCCCTCTCACTGTCTTCTCCCTACTTTGCCCCTTTGCCTCCACTCCCCATCCCTGCTGTTCCTCCATATCCCCACCAGTGGGGCAAGTCCTTCTCCCAGCGCTGTGCAGAGAACCAGCCCCTGGTCGGAGCGCTGTGCTCACCAATAGCCTGGCTGGCAGACTCCTTCCTTCCCCAAGTGCCTCTAGCTGGGCTGGTCCAAGACCCCCTGGGAAAGTCCAAGACCTGGGAAAGTCCAAGACCCCCTGGCCCAGGGCACTGGCCAGGAGGAGCCAAGCCCTGCATGTAGATTCATAGATACTAAGGTCAAAAGGGACCATTATGATCATCTAGTCTGACCTCCTGCACAACACAGGCCACAGAATCTCACCCACCCACTCCTGCGAAAAACCTCTCACCTATGTCTGAGCTATTGAAGTCCTCACATCGTGGTTTAAAGACTTCAAGGAGCAGAGAATCCTCCAGCAAGTGACCCATGCCCCATGCTACAGAGGAAGGCGAAAAAGCCCCAGGGCCTCTTCCAATCTGCCCTGGAGGAAAATACCTTCCTGACTCCAAATATGGCGATCAGCTAAACCCTGAGTATATGGGCAAGATTCACCAGCCAGATACCCAGGAAAGAATTTTCTGTAGTAACTCAGATCCCAGCCCATCTAACATCCCATCACAGGCCATTGGGCCTATTTACCATGAATATTTAAAGATCAATTAATTACCAAAATCATGTTATCCGATCATACCATCTCCTGGAGCCCTGCACAGTACTGGCATGGGGAAGCCTCTCCTTCCCTCATCTAAGGTCTGGAGTGGTTGGGGGGGTGGGGGGAAGGGAAGCGATTTCCAGCCTGTTCACATCCCGAACCTACATGCTCTACCGCAGGCCCCTTGGCAGGGGTTTTGCACCCTCTTACCGCTCCCTCCCCCCTGCCGGCCCTGGGTCCTGCCCCCAGGGAGCACAGGGCTGCTCCATCCCTAGTCACCCTCCTCTGCTGAGCCTCCTCTCTGGCCAGGTTCGCTGAAGCCCCTGCAGTCAGGTTCCCCAGGCCCTGGTGCACAATCCATCCTTAGGGCTTAACCCCTTCCTGCCTGGGCTGTAGCCAGGGGACAGGAGGCTGGGTTATGTCGGTGGCCAGCAGCAGCCTGAAGGTGTTAGCTGCCTTTTGACATTGTGTGGGCCGGAAGGGACAAGCTGCTTCCAGTCACTCAGGAGCAGTGCGGGCGGGAGGGGACAGAAAGATGAATTCTGAAAAGACACAGGCCAGGTCATCCCTTCCCCCCGCCCCTCCTCCCCTGCAGCTGGAAGCAGCTCCCGTCCCTTGCCTCCTGCACTGTGCCGAAAGGCTGCTGCTGGCCACATTCTGGTGTGGCAGAAATCTGGGGATTGGGGGCATGTGACCCTGTGTGCCCCCACACATGTTGCCTCAGGAAGACATGGTACCAGATAACAGGAGAGGTGGGTCTGTCCTGGGGGCCCAGCCAGGCATGGAGGGCAGAGAGTGCCAGGCAGGGTGGGTCGGTCAGTCACCCCCGCTATGTGAGACAGGTGAACAGGAGTGTGTGTGTGTCACCCCTCCCCATCTGGGGTGGTAGGGTTGTGTGTGTTACCCCTCTCTGTGTGAACCCTAAAGCCTTAAAGAAAAGGTAAATAAAAAGAATCCAACTATACAGTATTTCTTTTTTCATGGGCTCTGTCAACTCGATGTTAATTTGAACTTTTGTATGATTGATTGCCGTTGAACTCGCTTGAATACAAGTAATTTTACGAGGTGTCCCGTATTCGGCATAGGGAAATATGGTCACCCTATCCTTGTGTCTTTCACATGTACTCTTGTGTGTTTATATAGGGTGGCCACCTACACTTGCTTGTCTGGGTTTAGTCCCTTGGGCTCACCTGTCCACTGCTGCACAGTGCCTGGGCATACAATACAAAGTTTTCCCCTCGAGTCTGCCTTTAAAGGATTTTACAACTGGTGATGCAGCATCTTTTTTACCACACAAATCTGATCCCGTAACAGATATCCAGTATGTATGGGCTTATTTCAGTGGGTTCATTTACCCTGTATTTCATACAGGGGTATTTATAATCGTGTTGATTTGTTTATGACTCCAGAAGTAACAGGACATAACACATTATGTGTCTTAAAAATGCCCTGCCTTAGCTGGCTTGCATATGGGCTATGAATACAGACAAGTAGCGAACTGCAGTAATTGCAAGGGAGGAAAGCGTGACAGACAGAGCCGCTATTGAGCAGAGTGTTTCTGTTCAGGGAATACCTCAACAGGGCTATTTTATGTGTGACATTTAATTTTATCAGAGAACTTTGCAGGTGTAGTCTGAAACAGCAAATATGTTAATGCTCTCCAAATCTAGCCTTCAGCTGAACTTTGAATTGAATAATAAATTAAAACCCTGATCCTGCAGCCCTTATTTAAGAAAGGTCTTAAAAGGTATAAATGAGACATAATTTGACCCACTTTCTCTAACTGAAAGCAACTCTTCATTTTCTTTTTTTTTTCCATTTAAACCCCACCAGTTTATTTTAGATTCACTTTACGTTATTTGTTAGCCACAATAACCATAAATCATGCTGTCGCATGTCCTCTCCGTGTGTGTGTATGTGGTTTGTAAGGTCTGTCAGAAATAGGCAAACTAATTCCCAAAGATGTTCTTTTCTACTCCTTTGATCCAGACCACAACTGTGGATCGAGCATTCCATCATATTCTGCCATTCCATTGGGGATGTACCAAATATCCAAGTCCATACTGTGTGTGTTTATGTTATACATCACATATGTAGTGTCAAGCCAAAAGGAAGCACTTTGTGAAACATGCTGTGGTAGCAAAACATAAGAAAGGGAAACCTGTATTCTTGTCATTGGTTTTTTTTAATTGTGAGGGGATAATTGTTAGGAAATAATTCTATTACTTGGATTTGACACTGATGTGATTAACACCAAATACCAGCACTTGTTGTGTTAGCAGATTAAAACTGTTGGATATAGTAAAAAAAGTTGTGATCATCAAGTTTATCTTTGAAAGTGTGCCATTTCTGAAAGAAGGTTACATTGTTGTCTAGGCAATGACCAATAACTAGGAGAGAGAGGGTAGAAGAGTCAGAGGACATGTTCATGTATACTAACAGACATTGCTCTATAAGTCTTGGTTATAAAAATGTAAAAATTAAAGCCTGTTAGCTCACACAGATCAACATCTGTACATGGTTATGATCTTATCTGGGAAGCTATATTAGAATATATACTTTAAAAACCTCTCATTTTAGACTGATGCTTTGTTTTAACTTTATTTTAAAGGCCAATTTCCACTTTTTTGAGGTAGAATAAGAATTAGAATTGTCCTAATTCTCTTTAAGCCCTATCGTCTATGAGAAAAAAAGTTTCTGATCAGCTGGGAGTACTGATTTCCTGCAGGGCTATGAAAGTATTTAGAGGGGGTTATACCCTCCAAAGACAGTAATTTAAACACCCAGATACCTGTGTATTGCAGTTCAGTCTGAATTCTTCAGTGAAGAATATGAAATCTTAAAGCTTTCACACTACTGTGTCATCAGCTGAAACATGCACCAAGAATTCACCTAAGGCTCTTCTAAGGATTTTGCAAAATAACTACTCTGTTTAGCTCTAGATAAGTCTCTCTGGGCAAAATAAATTCCTTCAGTCATCTGCAAACTTGCTGAAAACCACGCCTCATATACCAATGTATACCATTTGTCAAAATGTCTTCTGTGCTGTTGAAAGCTTCATCTTTTGGATAAGAGAGGAAATCAAACAACTGTCCATATGTGGTCATTAAAGATCCCATGGCACTTTTTCTAGGACTTAAAGAGATGTTACACTAGTGTCCAGGACAAATTGTTAGCCACTTCTTCTGACCTAATTTTCCTTTGCATTTTGAATTGGCTATGATTTTCCTCTTCGCTTTCTGTCCTGCATTTTTTATGTGGTGTTGCTGCGTAATGTTGAACAGTTTCAATGTTTCCTGTTGCACAGGTAGCTGTATTTTAGAGATTGCTGAAATCTCTTGGTAGTGTATACCACTGTCTTAAAGTATAGTTGTATGACAAAAATAAATCTCTTCCATTCTGGTATTCTTGAATCTTGATGGCATCAAACAGCTTTAAACAGTAGTAGCTAATATGGTTCTGATACCAGTGTATACAAGGTGTCTCTCAGGAAGCAGTTTCAGGCATGTGTGTGTGAGACCCATTTTGTTTTGGCTGTTTTGTTTAGGGATACGCAATGTTCCTTACCCTTATTAAACTCTGTCTACACAAGATATTTTTCTGAAAAGCTTTCCACCAGTGGTATCAGCAGGAGCCACTAGCATTTTATTTTCTCCACAGTGTTGTATAGGGTGGCTTTGAGTAGGGTTAGGCCACATGGCTAAAACACCAGGGGCTGTGCAAACACTAGCACTACCCAGAGGCAACATATGGTAGCTGCCCTAATGTGAGCCAAGGTGGGAGGCAACTTTTTTAGAAAGAAGGCTAGCGTGCAGACAGCCTAACTTGATGACTAATTGCAACCTTGCTTGCTGTTCCTAAAATGTTACTTACTCTGTCCTGTCTCCTTTGTGGTGTTCCTCTTGTTCAGAAAGAAAAAGGATGAGAACCCCTACTGTAGATGGTGGTTACTGTAGAGCAATATTCTAAAACTCTGCTTTGTTTCATGTTTTAAGCTCACAATGGAAACATCATTATTAGGTAACTAGTGGGAGAAAGTGAAAAGCGAGTCACATGTGATTAATTAAAGAGAGAATATGGAAAGAGCTTATGCAAACCACAAAAATGTAAGAATGTATCTCATGTTCTAAGCCTATGTTCTTACTCCAGTTATGCGTGGACAAACTTGATTTGCGTAATTCCAAACCTACTGGAATAGTGTGGGTTGGAAATTTGACTGTCTCTCTAGTGTTACTGACTTTTGTTCTCAGTAGGAGACACTCTGAGAAAGAGGGGAGAGGAAGCAAAATAAAATATACTAATTGAGTAATCTGTGTATTTATTCCATATAGCATATACATGGCACCCATTGTGCGAACCTAGCTCTTGGGAAGGGTCTTGTCCGTAATACATAGTACAAACTTCTCGTTTGGTATGAAACCCCTTTTAATTTAAATGGATTCTCCATTTAAAAACAGAGATGCTTAAAGCAGAGGGAAAAAAAGATTATGAACTCAAATTAGTTTTTTGCAAACTCTCTAACTCTCTCCCCCTACAAATATATTTTGAGGGCCTCACACACCTTTTAGCTCCATGAGGCTCAGCCATCCCCAATCCCAGTATTTAAACCAATACCAAATTGCAACAACAAAAAAGGAGACGCTTCTATGTCTATTTCCATATTGATTGATTTATTTTTGCAATTATTTAAGTTTCCTTTGCTTTTCTTAAGTAAAACAAGCTACTTTATAGGTACTGTAAACAATGATAATTCCATAAAGAATCAACCCTTCTATTCTGGACCACAGTGGTTTCTAGAGCTGATCAGATGGATTGTAGCTTTACTTCTACACTTTGGGGCCTTTTTGACACTACAAAATTGACCTAAGTTAGGTTGACATACAGTCACTGCAGTAATTACAGTACTGCAGTGGTTCATGTCCACACAACGCCCTCTCTGTTGGCAGTGCATATCCTCATCAAGAGCACTTCCACCAACTTAACTGTGTGGGGCACTGACAGCTGGAGCTCCTTCCCTTTCCCACCAGGGCTGGGGCTCCAGCTGTGTGCCCTGAGCAGGGCTGACAGCCAAAAGGTGATGTAAGTAATGCAGCATCTACACAGACCATTCCGTTGCCCTAACTACATCAACCTAAGCATTATGCCTCTAGCAGTTATTAGGTCAGTGTCGTGGGTGTCTTACATCAGTGGGAGCAAAGTTGTAGTGTAGACACTTACAGAGTTAAGTTGATGTATGCTGCCTTAGGGCAACCTAACTCTGTAGTGTAGACCAAGAGTGGATGTAAACAGTCAAAAAGTGGGGCCTTATAACATCAACAGACATACAAATTTAAATCTTTCATCTACAGTAGTGATTTAAATGAAAAAGGTTTCAGGACTTTTGGAAAAGGCTTAGTCTTACAAAAGGTGTTGTTTACTATATAAGGGAAAGGACAGCTCGTTACTTTCTGTCACACAGGATGGAATTTATTTCATTAAAAAATAACCTTGTATGTCTAGTTAAAGTTTAACTCTGAAAAATGGCAATGCTTGAGTACAATGGGAATACTCAAAGGCATAAGATTCGTTAGGTGTGTGTTTGTAGAATAGGGGCCATACTGATTTCTTACATTACAATAAATTTATTAGACGTGAGTCTGGGGTTACCAGTATCTTATGTTCAGCTGAGGTATATTTTGTAATGGTTACAATACTGTTTTACTCTAGCTACATCCTTACAGATATGTTCGGGTTTTTTAAATTTTTAAAGTATGCAACCCCTTATTTAGAAACTTAAAATACATGTGTTCAACATGTTTAAAATGGTGACTCTAACTCATCACAAACCTTTAGCTTATCGTTCCCAATCACTATGAGAGGAATCTGCTTTTTCTTCTCTTCCAAAGAGTGGGAGGAATAAATGAGAACAACCACTGAGCTGCACTATTGGTAATTTTATAACACAAGGGAAGATTTAGGGCTTAATCCTGCTCTCACTGAAGTTAATGGAAGCAAAAACAGGCTCTTATTCTGTGTACTGGCTGCATGTACAGTACATGAATGTATTGGGTAAAATAGTGATATTGAGGCCTTAAGTGATTACCTGCATTAGAGTTTGGACCGTGGAGGTAGCTCTGCAACAGAAATGACTCCCAGAGCAATTAGGACAGTTTAGTCTTATTTTACTTCCTCATATTTCAGCAATACAAACACACTGTGCAAAAACAAGACAGAACAAAGCTGGATAGAGAAATACATGTGGGGATATATTTGTATAAATTTCAGGGTATGCAACATTTTGAAACAGGTGCCTCAAAAGTGCAGCAGTGCATTTTAAAAAAGCCATGTCAAGTCCAGGAAAACAAACAACCACATTCAAAATGTAAACATTTAATACCTGTCAGGGCTGGTCTGAAGCTCTAGAGAGAGAAATCTGTGGCCCACACCCTTTTGGGAAACAGATTAAACAGAGCTCTGTAGAAATGTAATAAGATTGAATAGAGATTACTGAACCTACTGAATTGACAGTCATATCCTTTCTACAGTTTTTTGAAATTCCAATGGAATTTGGTAAGGATTAAACCAGTAAGGCTTTGTAAAATAACATTGCATAGAGATTACTTTACCAACAGAGTTTAATAGAAAATAACTTTATGTAGTTTTTCAAAACCATCCTATAGAATTCCGTAACAGTGATTGACATTTTTTCTATATTTTTGAACTGCCCATAGAAATGAATAAAAAATTCTCTCAGTTCTATACAACTTTTCCATTACTTAAGGCAGTTCAGCATTTCAATTTTCATTTCATTCTCAGAAAGGGCATCAGGATGTAAGGAGATTATGTAAAAGACAGTTCTTTGCCATATCCCTTGGTAGCAGTTGACAGTAAGATACAAAGGAGAAGGCTTGTGCTTTTGAGGAGCTGTAGGGTAGACTTCATTGCCTGAGGACTTTTAAGTTGTACAACTTTCCTTGTACCTTTCTCTTTAGTGAGCATGCACCTCTAAGACACAGAAAGCCACCATAGTGATCAACCATAAGCAAAATTATCCAACTCTTTGATGGAAATGGATCAAGAGTATTTGTGTGTCTCCTTGCCCTATTTAGAATTTAAAAAAAAAAAAACCCTTCAAAAGCCTGATTGAAGCTTAATGCTAAGTTTCCAGAAAGCCAAAGAAACATTTAAAATCCTTACTTCTGGGTTGGGAGATAACATCAAAATCAGCTATAAAGTTGAGTAAGGCAGTTTGCTGATTTTTGTTTATGGTCGGCTTATAAGCCTTTGGAAGTATGAATATTAAAACTCAGAGGCTGATGTACACTAGTGTTATTGGTCTCACTAGCACGTACACCATACCATCACACACACTAGTATGTCTGTTTGTTTTACGACACCCACTATGTCCTGGATCATAACAAGGCAGTCTGATTTAGTGGTCAGAGCCTGGGTCACAGTCAGAAGTCACACCAAAGGTCAAAGCCACACCAAGGGTCAAGCCAGAGTCAGTCTCCACTTCTGTCCTCCATCCCGGCAGCAGCTTTTCCCCATTTGCTTCGGATATTATTCAGGACACAGCAGGCAGCTTCAGCCATTGGGATTTTTTCACTGAGATCCAGTTTTGTGAGTAAACAACATCAGCATCTCCTCAGACTAACAAAAGTGCTTTCTGCACCTGCTGAGCCAGTAGTTGAATCTTTCCTTGGTGCTGTCAAGCTGGCCAGTGTATGGCTTCATGAGCCAGGGGCGCAAGGGATAGGCTGAGTCCCTCAGGATCTCTACTGGCATTTCAACATTCCAATGGTAGTCTGCTGATTGGGAAAGAAAGTCCCTGCTTGTAGCTTTCTGAACAATCCTGTGTTCTTAAAGTGGTGAGCATCATGCACCTTCCTTGACCAGACAATACTGATGTTGCTGAAGCATCCCTGGTGATCCACCACTACTTGCATAACGATAGAAAAGTAGCCTTTTCTGTTGATGTACTCTGTGGAAGGGTGGTCTGGTGCCAAAATAGGGATATGTATGCCATCTATTGCTCCACTGCAGTTTGGCTGCAAATCCGAACCATTATGCTGCAGATCCATCCACTATGTCCTGCCCATTGCTGAGAGACACAGTCCTGGGTAGCAGGAGACGATTAATGTCCCTGCACACTTGCATGACAGGGGCCCCCAGAATGGATTTTCCAACTCCAAAATGATTTCCCACTGACCAGTGGCAATCTGGCATTGCAAGTTTCCACAGTGCGATTGCCACTTGCTTCTCCATTGTCAGTGTATTTCTCATTTTGATGTCTCTGCGTTGGAGGACTGGGGCAAGCTGAGCACACGGATTCAGGCATGTGACCTTGCACATCCAAAAGTTCTGCAGCCATGGCTCATCATCCCAAATCTGCATTATGAGGCAATCCCACCAGTCAGTGCTCATTTCTCGGGCCCAGAAGCAGCATTCCGCCATCTGCAGCAGCTCCATGAATGCCACCAACATCCTTGAACTGGTTCTCGCTATGTTCCACAGCCCTTCAAGAAATTGTCATGTTCCCCACTGATTTGGTTCTTCTCATGGCTCTGCAACTAATGGAGGATCATGCATCCTCTGCTTGCAGCGCTTATGACAATAGTGCAGAGCTGTGCAGGTCCATGCTTCTGTCAGAGATGGCAATGAAGAGGGTTACATGGGTTCATGGGATTTCTAAAAAAAGCGCAAAAATTATGGGATAGAGATGACATTATGGGATGGAGATAGTTTCGGGATGGAAAGTTGACCCCTTGCTCCCAGTCCCTGCTGCATGACTCAAATTTCTGTCTCCCCATGCATTGCCAAAACATTCCAAAGACAGCGCACTCGATGGTGGTAGGTTGCACATGGAGATACCTACCTATGGTGCACCACCCTGTGCATGAACATAAGCACTACTGCTGAGTACAGGCAGCACTGATGCAAGATGCCAAGTGTGCATGCGCACAAGTGATAGACTAACTGTGGCAGCTTTATGCTGACATAACCAGTGATGAGCTGCCAAAATCTTAACAATGGGTTCCCTCCTCACCCCACGAGGGAGCCATTGCCCACCCCCGCCCCCCGGGACTCCTGCCCCATCCAACCCCCCCGTGTTCCTTGATGCCCCCCCCGGATCCCTGCCCCATCCAACCCCCTCCCCTGTCCCCTGACTGCCAGAACCAGGCAAGAGGGTCTCGTGGGCCACCGTAGTGGGTGCCCACCCCGTTCTGCCCCTGCCGGGGGGCGAGATAGGGGGTCCCGGAGGTGCTTACCTGGGGCAGCTCCCAGGAAGCATCCAGCAGGTCCCTCTGGCTCCTAGGGGCGGTGGAGCGTAGCTGGGGGGGAGCAGGATGAGCGGCCACTCCCCCACTGATCACATCAAAAGTGGCACCTTAAGCACCAACTCCCTGGGTGCTCCGGGGCTGGAGCACCCACTGGGAAAATTTGGTGGGTGCAGAGCACCCACCACCAGCTCCCCACTCGGTGCCTGGCCCCAGATTACCTTACCTCCGCTCCGCCTCCTCCGCTGAACACGCTACCCCGCTCTGCTTCTCCGACCCCCACTCCGACTTCCTGTGAATCAGCTGTTCGGCGGTAAGCCTGGGAGGGCTGAGAAGCAGGCCGTGGCTTCCCGCTCAGGCTGAGCGTGGCGGAAGTGAGCTGGGGCGGGGAGTGATTCCCCTGCACTCCCCCCCGGGTTACCTGCTGCGGCGCGGGCAGCCCTCCTCGCACCCCGGCTCACCTCTGCCTCCCTGGGCCTGAGCGGGAAGCCGCAGCCTGCTTCTTAGCCTACCCCAGCTTCCCGCACAAACAGCTGATTCGTGGGAAGCCTGGGGTGGGGGGCGGAGAAGCAGAGCGGGATGGTGCCTTCAGGGGAGGAGGTGGAGGCGGAGATGAGCTGGGGCCGGGGGTGGGGCAGGGAGCTGCTGGTGGGTGCTCTGCACCCACCAAATTTTCCCCTTGGGTGCTCCAGGGCTGGAGCATCCATGGAGTCGGTGCTTAAGGTGCCACTTTTGGCCGGTTAAATTTAGAAGCCCTTTTAGAACCAGTTGTCCCTCGCGGAACAACCGGTTCTAAAAGGGCTTCTAAATTTAACAACCAGTTCTAGCAAACCGGTGCAAACCGGCTCCAGCTCACCACTGGACATAACTTGTATTGACCAAAGTTTGTAGCATATACATGGCCTTCATGGTTTCAGTTTATATCCTAGTAGATAGGGGAAGAAGGATGTTGTAGTGCTGACTAATATTGTCTCATTGGTGTTTGTGCTGAACTTCTCTGCCTTTTTCTTGGTCCACCTGTGATCTGCTGTCTTATTCTTAGATTGTAAACTCTTTGGAGCAGGAAGGACCATCTTTTGTTCTGAATTTGTACAGCACCTAGCACAATTGGGTCTGTGACTGGGGCTTCTACATAATTCAAACAAATAATAGTGGATAGAACATTAGACTGGTACTCAGATCAGGGTTCAAATCCTGGGTCAGCCATATGCTTCCTGTATTCCTTTAGACAAGTCATTTAAAATACCCAGTGTCTCAATTCTCCATCTCTTAAAATTAGGATAATACTTATCTTCATTACCAAGGTGTTCTGAGCATAAACATTAACAGTTGTGAGATGTGAGGATGATGAGGGCCATAGATCCATTTAGATAGATAGGGGTCCACATCCCAAAAGTCACCCCCATAATGGATAACTAACTACCTAGCTGCAGCAGAGGACAGAGTGGTCTGGAGACTGGGCTTCCCTCTCAACCCAACAGTCAAGATCGAGAGAGAAGTACTGAATAAACATTCACTACCATTGCCTATACTGTATCTAGTCCATCAGAATCAGAACTCCAATATCTAAAACTGTTAATCTTAGACCAGCATCAAATTTACAAAATAATAAATGGACGTTTATGATGAGTCCAGGAAGTTTGTATGGCTGTAAAACAGGAAGGTTATATGGTGAGCTAGAGGGCATGCTGCAAAGCCTGTCTTTTTGGACAGACATTTGGAAAGAACAGAAGCATATGGGTTGTGAAGAAGGTTGTGGGGACTTCAGGGATGGGGATCTTAGATATGCTTTCTTCAGATGGGCTCAGTTTTGTGGGATTTGGTGTTTTTCTAGAGTTTCTTTAATGGTTATTTCTATGTCATGATTTGTATTTTTAATATTTATCAGGATGCATAGATCCTGGGATAAGAATCTTCTTGCATATAAAAATAGATGGATGAATAAATAACATAAATATTAGCAGGAAGAATGTATTTCCAAAGCCAAGATTTGGGCAGATTTTGGCCTGATATTTAAGAAGTTGTTGATGATTGTGTTTAGTTTTTGTTAGTTACACTTGCGTTTCCCTGAGGAACTGGACATTGGACTGAAGGAGACAAGTTTCAGGCGTACACCAGGGATGAGGAGGAGATGGGCACCCAGATGTAAACAGCTCAGAGGAATGGATCTACTCAATGCAGCATGCTTGAAACTCTGTAGCATTTGTTAAAAAAAAAAGCTTTTAGAATAATGTATTTGCACTATTCTGCGCTTCTTCACTAATGCATTAGGAGCTCAAAAAAAAGGAAATTGTCAGAACAAATGGAAAGGCACTGGGGAGGATATGTTATCTATACCTGCTTGAGAACCAAGATTTATATTAGATTAAGACTCAAAGGGAAGAAGTGAGAAGTGCAAGATACAAGTCTGCACCTTGTCTTAAGGACTAACGGTAGGTCTTTGCCATGAAGACAGAACAAGGAGAATCTGAATTATTCTCATTGAAACTGCAGGTTATATAGTGTGTGTGGAGGGGAGAGATTACTTAACCGTAATGAAGGTTATACTGTCAGCATTTTGCTTCTGAATCCTGTGTATTCAGATGAAAATGGAAGACCCATTTTTTTGATAAAGTGTGTTAATGTACAATTTGCTCTGTCTACAGTAGGGTTTTAAAACATGCTAGTTAAAATGCATTAGCTAATATATAAAATACACCATGTAGCCTACTGTTGACAGGTGTTCACTTTTGGACAGTACTCACAAGAGCACTTTATAATTCCAGAAACAGACAGAAAGGAAAGCTAGTATAAATATATAACATAATCGACTTAATTGTCAGTCACTTAAACAGGACACTTGGTTACTTGGGATGTGCGCTGGAGAACGGGTTTAAATACTGCTATCATGTAAGGTTATTTGGTTAATTGGAATGGGTTTTTTCCTAATTACCCTCTTAGCTAGCACATCTGCAACGCTGTGCATCCATAATGTACTGCTAATTTAAGTTTACTAATATTTGGCTTCCCTGCTGATACATCTACCTATCTGATCAACTTGACTCAGTCTGGGTAAGGTTGAAGACCTTGGGGTACTTGCCTCCCCAGTCTGTTGTGATGATTTCAGAGAGTCTATTTAGGAGCTGGAGGGGGATAGAAGAAATGAATGGCCTCATTCTATCTCAGTGACACCCAAACATATGCCCTCAGCACTAAAGACATGATGATGCTGAGCCATTGATGCATCATATAGCTACAGTATATTGGATTAGAAACAAAGCAAGGTCACAGACTTGTTTTGTAAGCAATTGCAGAATTGTAACTGCTTGCTTAAACTTGTCAACAAGGTACTGTTCAAATGTTGCTTCTCTTCCATAAAAGGCAAACAGGAGATGCTAGCCTCTCTCAGCTTCAATTAATACAGATATTTTAGTATAAACAAAACCTTAATATAAATAACAAGTGACCATGTTTTATTTCTTATTGATCCTATATTGGGTTCCAATAATGGGGACAATTTCTTAGCTAGATTTTCTCCATCTGCAGATATGTGCCAAGAAAAACAGATTGAACTGTATGTCCCTATTAAATTTGATATTACTGCTGGGTGATTGCTGACAAATTCACAGCTGGAATCTTGGCATGCCATGGATTAGAAAAGTCCTTCGTTTAAATGTGTGTGTTCTAATGAAAATTTACAATATTTTAGCCAAAGGGCTTAATTTGATATAAACAGGATCTTTGATGTAGTGATGCCGCACTTATTACTGGGTACAAACAGTAACAATATTTTCTATTTAGCACTGACTTCCAGTGCAGTCTAGCAATATCATGCTGTGACTATGATTATTAGTAGCAGGCTGATAAAGTTCCTTGCTTTGTTACAATGAATGAAAAACAGTCCAGGTACAGATCTCCTTCCCTCACTGCCCCACCGAAAAAAGCCAAAGGATGGGGACAAGAGGGACAGAAAAATTAAATTAAACAATGCAAAGCTCCCTGGCCCACATTTCCATAGCAGCAGGTGGAGTTTTTTTGAGACAGGGTGTGGACTCCCAACGGCTGGATCCGATGTGTGGCAGCTGAGGATTCTGCCTCCCTGTGCTGCTGCAGCACACTTCCTTCGGTTGTTTTACTTTATTAAAAACGGGGGGTTCTCATATTACCTATTTGAGAGGGACTCTTTGTAAAATACCAAGCTACTGTGTACAGTAGAAATACTTCCTCTTTAATATCCATGTGATAGTAACTCTGCATATAAAAAAGTCCTCATACTGTATTTTCCTAAATCCCCAAAGAGGGTAAGGATCTGATAAGCCACTCTCTTGGTTCCTCAAACACTAATTCTACTCTGTTTTTCCCTTCACTTTCCCCATCATCAAGGCTTCACCCATCAAAACAATATGAATTATTATACTCTGCCAAGTCAGATGTTGTTCTTTAAAGACAAAGTACAAAGACAAAATACAACAGGAATTGGTCCAATGAAAGATATGACCTCACCTACCTTGTCTCTCTAATATCCTGGGCTAAAACAACATTGTATAGTCAGTAATAACTAATTTAACCCATTTTCATCAGTCTACTGAATATTTTTAGACTGCAAATCTGTGATCCAGTATACACTAACTCTATAGATAATGACCATAGCTAGTTATTCAAATGCCTTCTAGCTGACTGTCAAGACGTATTTAGAATTTTAAGGGTCCTAGAAAATTCTATGGCCAAATTCCAAATGTCACCAATTAAGACCAGGATTGGGTCCTGTCTGTAGTTCATAGAACTACCAGCTTGGGCATTCTGGCTAACCCCTGCTCCCATCCCATAGGCAAAGTTTCCATGATTGGTCTGTTGTCCTGTGGGGCAAAAAGTAACATTAGGACTTGTTATCATGTATTTTTAAACATCCTGAAACTGGCCTTGCAACCTGTAGGCTGGACCAAACAAAACAGGGTAGTACGACAAACTTTGGAAAGGGTAGGAATTCTAAATGATGGGTCAGCAAGGTATCCAAGGATACTTACTGTATTAATCTGCTTTCTTTAACTTGTTTATATTCACACAAGTTAATTTCTAAAGTCCTGTCCCAGCATGCAGTGGGCCCAATATACAACTTGAGATCAACAGTTTAGGAAGGGCCTCTTCTTGGGTTATGTCTTGATTAGAAACATGGATGGAATCTTCCCAGAGCTTTCCTGTTACATATTTTAAATAATGTTGGCATATGCAGCAGCCTAAAGAGTTCATTGTTACTGTCACATCTACCCACCTCATGAAAAGGTCCCACATTGTCTAAAGTAATGGATTTTTTAAATATGGAAATTGTAGACTCCATTACTTCTCTACTACACATCTACAACATTAGTAGTGGGATATGGAGGTGTGCCTGTAATTGAGACCTGGTTGGTAATAACTGAAAGTTGTAGGCTTTTTGACCTAGGTAAATAAGATGGTTGTCTCTGTCTAGTTTCTATTGGAGCAGTGTCCACAACTCAAACACATTGTTGCATTTGGCACCCTTTTTAGCAGTCTCAACAGAAGCCAAGTACTCATTTGTTTTAGAGAATAAAAAGGGTCATCGCCCTGCTAACCCCATACAGGTGATCCCTTTAATTCATAGTTGATACATGTGCTGGGACACTGCGGCGAAGCTTATACGACCACTACCTGTGATGGGGATAACTAAGGGCTTTTATTCCTTAGTTGCTGTTAGTCTGGTATCTTTCATCAGCTCTGAAAGAAAAAGGGAAAAAGTTATTTGATTTAATACTTTTCTTTATTATCAAATGTCATAATAGCAACAACAACAAAAAAAAGCCTTTGCTGAGCTGTTATTTTTTCTTTTTAAGGCCATGTCTACACTACCAGGTAAATTGGCACTGCTGTGATCGATGCAGCGATGTTGATTTAGCGAGTCTGGTGAAGACATACTAAGTTGATGGGAGAGTGCTCTCCCGTCGATGTCTGTACTCCACCTTCCCAAGAGACGGAAGCTATGTCAAGGGGAGAGTGTACGTAACTGAACTAGCGTAACTTGGATCGACTTACAGCACTAGTGTAGCCTAGCTCTAAGTCTTGTGCTCTAATAAACTTTTCTGTTTCAGATGGTGGTTATAGGTCCGGCTCTCGGCACCAGCAAAGCAAGCATGTGCTTGGGGCTGCACATATCCAGGGGTGGCGTTCTGGCCATCCTTTTTTGGGGGGCAGTTGCGCTTTCGGAGCTGTGCCACTTAGACAGGGTGAGGGCGCTGCGCCCCCGGCTGCAGCAGGAAGGGGAAGCCCCAGCCCCGGGGTGCTGAGCTGCCAGGGCCCAGCCACTACCTGGGGAGGAGAGGGCGAGTCCTGCCAGGAGCCGGGGCTGCGCCGCCTCATCTGCACACTGGCTGCTACGCTGCCTTGTGCCACCCCTTATATTGCGGCTTCTCTGCATGGCCAGGCGGGGGAGGGGGGAAAGCCCCTGCAGGTGCTGGGAGAAGGTGACATCACTCCCTCCCCTTCCAGCGCTGCCTGCGAGCCCCAGTCCCACCTGAACTTGGGGTGGCAAATTTTTTGCTTGGGGTGGCAAAAAACCTAGAGCCGGCCCTGGTGGTTATGCTGCTGTTTTAGCTCATTGTTAACATATTAGGTTTCACGAATCCTCCCACTTAGCTGACCAAACACGGGAAAATGTCTGCGTCACCAAAGGATCCATGGCTGCCAATAGATAGAGCAATAATTAGGCAAATAGTAGTGTCCAAATGGTCCCAGCAGAAAAATGTGGCATTGTTTGTGATGAGCCATGCCTGTTACATTATCATAAAGGCTAGGCAAATGAGGAAGGATTTCAGTGGGGTGCCAACTTGGGGCTGAAGCAGAGACCATAGAAAGGTTTTTAATTGTCCAGCCTCTTTATCATCGAGTCATGGCAGCAACCTGAGTATCAGCTTAAAAGCCTTCCTTGATCAGATGAGCCATTCACATAGAAATAGGTAGAAGAGGTAGACAAATTCAGTTCAGAGCTAATTATAGAGGCACTGCGATGTTTGTATGGAACAATTTACAATAGTCTGTTATGCCAAACCGATAACCAAATACAAAGTGGTACAGAAGCTAAGCTATTTTTAAAAGCTCTCAGTTGACTTCAACAGTTCATTAGTTCAAATAATAATACAAGTTTTATAGACTGCATTATCCATACTTTCTGTGTGAATGTTTATAATATGATGGCACAGAGGAAAACTCACCCAGAGATATCTCATATCAGTTTTTAAAAATGCTTAATATGCTATAAACCTGCTTTCAGATTAAACCTAAAATGGGTAGAAACACCAAATTTTTCAGGCTATACCATAGAGAGGTATAAATGTAGATCCCTAAGAAAGTGCTCAGTTTTGATTTTTCATGTTGTCTGAACAATTCTATTTTACAGGAACTAGACCTGAGCCTAAGTGGCATTAGTCCCTTTTTCTCCTACCTCTTCAAAACCCATTTTCCTGATGGTTGAGGTTCTCTGGCTATGGGATGTGTGAGTGAGTAGGGATAGCACCGTAAAAGAGTTTGTCTCTGCGGCATCATCACTTGGCAAACCTACAGTGGTCCCATTAGTAGTGATTCCTGTTGGTTCCTGCTCTGTGATTCAAACCCCAGAGGAGAGATGGGATGGGAGGGCCTGAAGAGACTGCTGCACCTAGGCATATTCATGGTTGGAGGGTCTGGTCCCTGCTCTCCATGGAGGCAAACTCAAGCCATCATGACTATATGATACCTTGGGAGCTTGGAGCTTTTCCAGTAACATTAGCCTTCCTGTAGTATTTCCATGGGGTATTTCTGGCTCTGAGTTTGTAATGGAATGGCAACCAGTATGTAGTAGTTTTACACTAGGGACAGCTGTACAATATATACCTGATTCTCCTTTCTCATACAGTGATTTAAATCAGGAGGAATTACACTGAAGACAGTGGAGTCACATCAATGTGAAAATACTCATACTCAAAGAATCTAGCAGTGAGTGAACATTTTGTGGTAGAGTAAGAACTGTAAGTATAAGACCTGATTTTAAAGTGTTTCATGCCTGCTTAATTGCCACTTACTCACAGTTGCTATTATAATAGTAAACTAATTTAAAACTTCAGCAGCTATTGCTAATGGGGAAAAACCGTACATAAGTGGAAAGTACCCCTTATGGCAAATAGAGATGTGAAAGTGTTACGTGGATACCTCTGCCTTTCCATGGAAAAAGGCACAATCTGTCTTTAGAGGATATGGATTATTCCGATGTAAAGCTGAAACCTTTTCCTCCTTAACAGTGTGACACAGTTGTGTCAAACCCCCCCTTTTTTCTCACCATCTTATTTTTGGCATTCGGTGAGATTCTGTTGGTCAGTAGCAGGAACAGTCAGGAGACTGGATGGTTCAAGTGGAATATATTGAGCCTTTTGCCTTGAGTTTTAAGTGTAGGTCAAGTTCTTCAGCAGCATATAGTGAATTGAATTGATTGGTCTTAGACCAGCTCCTTGAAGACAGATGCTCACATCCCAAAACACCATTACAATTGGCAGTGTCAGCAGAGAGAGCATAATAGACTAACTAGGCATAGAGGTAGAATTACCCTCTCACCCATAGAGATACAAACCTTTCAGGCCAGGCTGGAGGCACATTGGCAAGGCAATGCTTCAGAAGCTTACAATGCTGCTTCCTGTCCTGATCAGATAACAGCCAAAAGCGGAGCTTGGTTTCAAGAGCTGTCCACGTTTGGGTAGTGAGAATTTGAGTGAGATGGAGGATACCATGCTCTCAAGAAATATGTTAACTTTTTTTAATGCATTCTTCCTGTGACAATGTTGGTGATCAGGGTGGAAACTAGTCTCTTCCATTCCTCTCTGTCTTTTGCTGCTGCTTCCATCTGCACTTTGATGTTGAGAATGACTCTTCTGCCCTCCCTGCTAAGAGTCCTTCATGAGTTTTCTCTTGGGTGCCCTTGTTTCCTCACATCAGTTGATTTCCATGTAGGAGTCTGTGTGTTGGCATTTGGAAAATAGGTCCCAAATATGTTTAGTGCTTCTTTCTGATTCAGGTGGAAACAAGCTGTTGGTTGGTGATTTCTCAGATCTCTTTGTTGGTAATGAGAGTTTTTCCAACCAATGTCCAGAATCTTTAATAGACACTGTTGTGTTAATTTAGATGGAATAAAGGTGTTAACGTGACCCTGTCACTGATCATCATTACTACTGTGCTTAATACTATGGCAAACACATTGTTAAAAATCCCTTTAACCTTTTACAAAAGAAAGAGGAATAAAAGGAAAACAGTTAAAGCATTTGAAATGTAAAATATTAAGTACGGTTTTCATTTTAACAACATTTCTTGTTCCCTTTCCCTTTAGTCAGAGAGAGTCTGTGGAAGGAAAGTTCCCCTTGTCTGATGGTCTTTTAGATGGCAATAATTGTCCTTTTGGGAAAAAGAAAAGTAGTTAGTTGAAATGGGCTGGAGCTGTTGTTGCTGCTGCTGTTAAAGTTTCTTCCTGTTTCCTAGAAGAAAAAACAAGACAAACAAGATACAAAAGGGGAAGGCAAACAATAAAAAATGAAGCTTCTGTCTCTAGTGTTGACTCACGTGTAACCTCACTGCTGGAAATACACAGCATAGCACATGGTCCTATCAGCCACTCTGAGACCTGGCAAACTTGTAACCAGTATCAGGCTGCTTAGGGCATTGAATTTAGCTGCCTTTATAGCAACCGGCTTACAGCAATATAGTAAAATATACAGTCTTTGCAGGCTAAGCCAGGCTCTTATTAGAAAAAGGAAAGAAAGAGAGAAATAGGAACAAGAAGAAATAAGGTAGGGAAGGAAAAAGACACATTGCCAGGAAGCTCTGGTGGAGCCTTCCCAAAAGTGCAGGGGCCAGGGCCAGAAGTCGGAGCAGGTCGGAAGCCGCAGACCCTCCACCTGCCTGGGGTGGGGGCGACAGCAGCCCTTGGCCTGTCTCCCTGCCCTGTGGGTCCCCACCCAGGACAGGTGGAGGGTTTGCAGCTCCCCACAGCTTCCCAAGTGGCTCTTACCCCAACCCGGCTCCAGCCGGGAGACGGGGCCTCAGAGCTGCAGCCCGGCCATGGTAAGAGCTGCAGAGCCTCCACCTGCCCTGGGCGGGGACACGAGCCAGGGGCTGCTCTCAGTCCTCCCACCCCGGGCAGGTGGAGGGTCCACAGTGTGGCACCCCCCATTGCCTGGGCTCCCCAGCCTGGCTCCAGCTGCCAGCCTGGCTGCAGGGGTGGGGCTGGGGCTGGGGACTCGCGAGGAGGGGCAGGGGTGGGGGAGCCCATTGCCCACGGTAGAAACAGGCAAGTCTACTTTCAAAAAGTGGGAGAGCCACGGCAACCCTATCTCACAACCCAGCTGATGTTCAGGATTTAGCTGAAGCCAGGGGAAGAGGTGGTGTTTCTGGGTCTCTTTCGCTCTCTCTCTGCTCCAGTCTGGTCAGGACATCTCTCAGGATCCAGGACAAAGACGGCACAATAGTGTCACACTGGATCATGGGGTCCCCGGAAATGGTGGGGTGACAGCCATGATGGTGAAGCTCACGCCTTCCCTTTTTCTTGTCTTTCAGCCAGCTAGGGTTGTGGTAGCCAACTTTTCTCCCAAAAGTCATTTTTAAGGACCCCAAAAAGAAGTGATGGGCATAATAGCCCATCCTCTTATTATTTTGTCCATTATTTAGGCCTAATTTCCAGCACACCAGTTTGGGTTAATTAATTACTGGTTCCACACTTCTATGGTTTACCAGGCATGAGTTTTACACAGTTCTTAAGTTATATTAGTGGGCTTTTTTGTTTAAACTAATCTAGTCTTTTTGTTTTCCTTATGCACCTTTTCCCATTAACGCTTACTGGTATAGTTTATTGTGACACTTTATAAACTTCCTTACAGTTAAGCTTACAATTCAGGTATACTTGTAGGCCCAATTATTACAACAGCATTTATTTTCAAGGGCATCTAACTTTTCTTAACACTGTTTTGGTAGATCTCCAGCTCTCACAGCTGTATGCTAGCAGTGAGGTTATGTTTGCATAGAAAATTCTCAGCTTTTTTTCTGATGCTATTTTTCTTTGATTTCCATAAATTATTAAGTTAAGTAAATGCTGTGGATGCCTTCCCATCCTTGATGTCACTTCCTTCTTGAGGTCTCTGTTTGTCAATGTAGTGCTGGCCAGGTACATGAACTGTGCTATTTTCTTGATATTTTTGCCTGCTAATGTGATGTTACAGCTTGATTTCTTAGTTTCAGGGATATTTATTTTAATATAAGTTATACAGTGATTTTTTTTTAATGGCCAAAAAGATCAGGAGGGGGATGGAAGCAAAGCTCAGATATTTTGGAATTAAAAGTTATCCATGGTGACATTAGTGGTAAGCTAATGAGGCCAGGTCAACACTACAAAATGTTGTTGACCTAACTTACGTTAGCATACAGCAACTGCAGTTACAAAATTGCTTGTGAGTGCGCATTCTTGGCGATGCTCATCCTCACCAGGAGTGCTTGTATCAATTGTTTTGTGGGGCATTGTGGGATGGCTCCTGAAAGCTACTGACACTGCATCAGCCTAATTATATCAACTGTGACTCTGCACTGCTAGGGGAGGTAGTGTTACTAAATCAGCATAGAGAGGCATTTACGACAATGGGAGCCAAATTTAAGTGAAGACACTTCCACAGCTAGATTGACAAAAGACAGCTTACTACCTAACTTGTAGTGTAGACTATGCCTCTGTTTGTGAACCAAAGTAACATGATGTAGGAGGTTCTGAAGAACTGTATTAGTCAGCACCAAGAGAAGATACTACTTCAAAATATCTTACGAAAAAAATCTTCCTCACCATGTGAAGTCCTGTAAGTGGAGTATGGAGGTTAATTGGTTTTGACCAAGATCACATACATGGAGGAACCGGGAATACAATTCACATCTCCTGACTCCCTGTCCTGTTCCTTAATTATATGGCTCTTCTTGAGGCATATGGCTCGAGATTTAATAGTGCACTGTTCCATATGCATAACATGACTTTTAAATCCAGAACTGTGATGGGGCACCTGCTCCACACTGGGATCTCCCAGGGGTTAATAGAGCCCTAGGGAGGCTGTGCAGAGGCAACCAATCACAGAAGGGCTTATAGGAGCAGCCAGGTTCGGGCAGGCCCATGTAGGTACAGATGCCATACAGAGCAGCTTCAGTCATTCCCTGGAGCTTGAGGAGGGAGGTGGAAGGGCTGCCTTGCAGGCTGAAGGCAGCAAGCACCCTGGACAGAGCAGTGCTGCAGGCAGAGACCCGGGGAGCTAAAGGCAGCTCCTGGTGGGCTGCAGGGATCTGCAGGCTGAGGCCCTGAGGCAAGGGCAAAGAGGGTGCTGGGGCTGTGGGGAAGTGGTCCAGGGAAACCTACTGAAGAGTCAGAGGGGGTGCCTCAGGCAGCCGCCATCTGGACCTGGAGTAGTGGGCGGGCCCGGGTTCCCCCGCCGCCTGCCCCCATTCGCCACTGAGGAAGTGCTGGACTAAGGGACTGCAACATTCCCCCGGAAGGGGGGAGCACAGAGCTTGGCACAGACAGAGGGCTATGTCATTGAAGAGGACACTGAGGTTCTGAGAGTGACATGGGTCCCTGGAGCAGAAGTGATGGTGGCGAGACAGAAGAGAGTGCATTGACATACAGAACTAATCCCCAGGATAGCCAGCAGGAGGCGCCGCAGTGGTGAGTCGAATCCCATCACAAGGACATTAGCTGAAGGTTGTGTGTGTTCAAAAAAGTAATTTTAAATACTAAAGAATATAACAACTAAGGTAACTATGTTTTTGGTATGTTAGGAGATTTACCATGTGGTAACTTGGTCCCCCAGCTCAGCTTTTATAGCATATATGGGCCCATAGTTGCAATCAGAGTTTGTTCATTGTGGTTTTCACTGGCAACAAAGTCAGGATTTCTACAAGTAAAGTTTATCCTTTTAAAAACAGTGTTTTTAAACATCCCAAATAACTAATAGAAAACGTAATAACTTAAAAATGTAACCCTATCTGAGGTAGCTGAAGTTCTGCTGGCTCATTGTGGCAGGAATGGCTTATTAATTCCACCCTTGATATAAAAGAGATGATAGTGGTTCTTGAGGAAGAGGGAACTAGGGAGCTAGGAGTGGAGAGGAACTTTGTCTGGGTCTATTTTTCAAAGAATACATTTCACAGGTTTTCTGGATTGTAAAAAGGAAGAAAGAGAACCCCTTAGTTAGCCATCACTTAGGGGACAAGGTGAACAGCACACACTGATTATGTGAAAGGTGAATCCTCCTACCTGAAGGGCTGGAGTTGCTGATAGCTTGATGTAAGTGGGAAACTATTTTAGGCAAAGAAATAGCTTGCTAGAATTAAGTGTTATGCACTAGAAAACACATTATTTTTGCTTTGTAACCATACCTGTCTCTTTTTCTCCTTCTTACTGTCACTTTAATTTATGTTCTTTATGAATAAAGTTATGGTTAGTTTTACTATAAACCATCTATGTGTATTAAGGTAAATAGTGTGTCCTGGGCTGGGCTAACAGGCTAGTTTGTGTGTGCTGTATCTTTGTGGACAGTGGACTTAATTTCTGTGACAGTCGAGTCAAAGGGAGAGGACACTACAGAGAGGTGTATCTCGGAAACTTGGGAACTGGCGTTCACTGAATATTATCTGCAAGGCAAGGTTTAGCCTGGCAGAATCTCAAGGAGTTTGCTGGTGAGCTGAACAGACTAGTGTGGCGGGGAGTTGACATACAGTCTAAGCTCCAGCAAAGCTCTCTCTTGCTGACACAAAGGGGTAACACACTGGCTTACAGTTCTGGGCGTGCCGAGAGCGTGTCAAAGAGGCTTGGGTCAGTCTATTTTTAAAAGTTTAATCTTACAAGAAGAGATCAATTCCGAGATCAGATTGATGTGTATTATATCCCATTACCTACTGTGATTGTGCACAAATGTATAGTGGCTAGTTTTCATCAGATAAACAAGAATGATGATGTGGTTCCATATGTATCTGAGATATGAACACTGTAGCTAGCCCACCTTTGCAAGGACCTTTAACACATATAGCTAGTCCACTTTGCCAGCACTTTAAGAGGCCTTATTCCCACCCCCATCCCCAACCTCCCAGCATACAAGTAACTCCCAATGAATTCAGTAGAAATTACTTGTTTCCTGCTGGAGGAGAATTCTGGCCTCAGGTATTGACAAAATATTACTAATAGTAAAAGTGTATAAGTGGTGACATTTTTTCTTTTTCTATTTATCCCACTACTTCCGTGACAAAGTAGCTTCAGACTCTCAGTATATTGCAAACATCTACATCAGAAAACAGTTTGGTTCAAAGTTCTGTTCTCTGTGCACATATGCAGTAGGTCCTGCACAGTCGTGCAGCCCTAAAAATAGATAAATGCTCATGCCAAATTGTGTGTCAGACTCTATCTTTCTCTGTTACAGATGATGGAAGTGTTGTGTTATGCATTTAAAGTATGCCCAGCAGAGGTTACATTTGGGCGTATGAAGCCATGGCCTGGCTTATCTTTGCCTATTTAGTATTTGAAAGCAAAGCACAGCTATCATTGAAATATCAAAATTATTGAAGCTGAACCTTCCTTACCTCTAAAATTGATTACACAAATATCTATGCTGTAGTCCCAGTAGCAATTAAAGATTTAATTGTGCTATTCAATATAAATTAATTTAACACAAATTAGCTCATTTAACAAGAGAATTTTTATCATAAATAAAAATGAGCGGGTTTGAGCAGCCATTTTTAAATTAATATGTGTCAGAGGAACATTGCATTTTGCTGTACCAGATCATATAATTGGCTCAGCTAGTCTGGTATTATGATGCCAAAAATAGCCAGTACCGGTTACTACATCCACCTTTCCTTTGTCACTCCACCCTTATACAATGCAGCAAGTCAGCTGTGAAATGTTGTATGTGGGATAGAGTGATTAATGATTAGTGATTAATTCCTGATTACTGTAGTTATTTTACTTTGTGAGGAATAAATCAAGAAAAAATAATTAGTGTAAGCATCAGTTTATTCTCAGAAGGAAACATTTTCCTTCCCATATCTGTTTCTAAGTCTCCACCTGGAGCTATCAGCTTCCTAACACTCCCAGTTATTCTCACTGCACTGAGATGTGGCAAAGAGCTGAATGGCAAGGCCAATCCAGAATGGAAGTGGTACAGACAACTGCTGTGCAAACCTCTAAGAGGTGGGCTAGCTAAGAGACAAGCGTTTTATAGTTTATTTAATAAATACTCCTCCACCAACATTCCTCTGCCAAAAAACAAAACAAAAAAACAGTGCAGGTTTTTGGGAAATACAGACGAAGGAAAGCCCCAGGCATAAAGGGACAAAGTCAGTCCTGACATGTGCAGATACAGCTCCTATTGACTTCAGTGGGAGTTGCCTTTGTGCCAAGGCTGAATTTGGTCCAAAGTGTTGGTGTATGGAGATGGAAGCACTAGTGCAGGCCTGCTTTGTTCAGGGTTAGACTATGGAGTAGTGGTTAAGCCTGTTCTTGGTTTACACTAATGTTTCTATCTGAGTTTTTTGCATGGACTAAACCAGCTGTGGGAGAACTGGAAACAATTCTCAATGTGACAGTGTTACCAACTCTTGCTATTTCATTTCAAGACTAGTGATTTTAAGGTGTGTTTTACCTGTCACACGAAAATGCAATGAAAAGCTACAAACTCATTAATTTTCCCTTATTCAAAATGGCCACCATGTCTATTTACTGCCAATTGGGCTGAAGCCAGCAAGATGGCTGCTATTTCCCTATGTTCAACAGCAGTCTTACCATTTCCAGCTGTTTTCAGTGAGACCAAAGCCATGCCCGCAGGCCAGATGGCTGCCACTGTGTGGTTGCAGGGCTAGACAAGACACTATTAGGACACAGACTATGAGAAGCAGTGGAGACACTGAAGGTGGTTGCGGAAACTGAGGCTATGTCTACACTAGCACTTTTGTCTGTATAACTTATGTCACTCATGCATGAGAAAAAACCATCCCTCTGAGCGACATAAGTTACACAGACAGAAGTGCCAGTTTGGACAGCACGAAATCCATAGTTACTGCCGCTCATTGGAGGTGGGTTAATTATGGCATAGAGCAGCTACATGAGTGACCTTAAAGTGGCACAGCTGCATCGGTACAGTTGTGTCACTGTAAGCTTGCTGGTGTAGACATGGTCTAAGAGGGGAAGCAGGAGGTTGATATAAAGGTTGCAGGGGAATGGGAGGGCAAGGAGATGTGCAGGGCAGGAGGAGACTAAGGAGAATGGTAGGGTTGTCAACTTTCTAATCACACAAAACCAAACACCCTAGCCCCGCCCCTTCCCTGAGGCCCCACCTCCTACCCCACACCTTCCCTGAGGCCCTGACCCCACTCACTATATTCCCCCTCCCTTGGTGGCTCACTCCCCCCTATCCTCACTCACTTTCACCGGGCTGGGGCAGGGGGTTTCAGTGTGGGAAGGAGTGAGGGGGTAAGAGCTCTAACCTGGGGTGAGGGCTCCGGGGTAGGGCCAGAAATGAGGGGTTCAGTGTGCGGGAGGGGGCTCTGGGCTGGGGCAGGGGATTGGGGTGTGGGATGGAGTACAGGCTCTGGGCAAGGGTTGGGGGCTCTGGGGTGGGGCTGGGGATGAGGGGTTTGGGGTGTAGGAGGGGGCTCCAGGTGTGGGGTGGGGCCGAGGGATTCGGAATGTGGGAGGGGGCTGCAGGTTGAGGCAGGGGGCTGGGGTGTGGGAGGGGGTGATGGCTCTGGGCTGGGGGTGACAGCTCTGGGGGGGCTGGGGATAAGGGGTTTGGGGTGTAGGAGGGGGCTCCGGGTTTGGAGGGGAGGCTCAGGGTTGGGGCAGGGGGTTGGGGCTCAGGATTGGGGAATGGGTTTACCACGGGCACTCACAGTCAGCGGCGCAGTGGGGCCCTGTGCTGTGCCCTGGAAGCAACCAACAGGTCCAGCTCCTAGGCGTGGGGGGCGAGGAGGCTCCATGCACTGCTCTCATCTGCAGGCACTGCCCCCCAGCTCCCATTGGCCGCAGTTCCCAGCCAATGGAAGTATGGAGCCAGTGCTTGGGGCGGGGACAGCGCATGGAGCCCCGTGGCTCTCTGCCTGCCCTGGCCCTGTGCTGTGTCCTGGAAGCAACCAGCGGGTTTGGCTCCTAGGCGCAGAGGGCGAGGAGGCTCCATGCGCTGCTCTCATCTGCAGGCACTGCCCCCCAGCTCCCATTGGCCGCAGTTCCCAGCCAATGGAAGTACGGAGCCAGTGCTTGGGGCAGAGGCAGCGCACGGAGCCCCGTGGCCCACCCACCTAGGAGCCGGACATGTTGGCCACTTCTGGGGTGCAGCGCGGTGCCAGGACAGATACGGACTACCCTGCCTTAGCCCTGCAGCACCGCTGACCAGACTTTTAATGGCCCACTTGGTGGTGCTGACCGGAACTGCCAGGGTCCGTTTTCGACCAGCTGTTCCGGTCAAAAACCAGACATCTGACAACCCTAGAGAATGGAGTAACATGAGAAGCTGGAAGAAGAGTGAAGTGGTGCAGAAGGAGACGAAGGGGGTCCAAAGGATAATGATGGAGTGGGAGATGAAGAGGGATAGAATGGCAGTGACCCCAACCTGAAGGTGGTAGAGAGAAAGGGGATTCCCTTGCAAGTGCCATTGGGAAGGACACATTTTGCATGTGTATTTGAGGCTGGATTTTGACCCTTAGAAGCTCATGCAGACAGCCACTGGGCTTTAGGCTCCTAAGTGCCTAAATCACTTTTGGAAATTAAATTCAGACTCCTACTCAGTTAGGTGTTACACCATCGAGTGCAGCAACACCTAAATACTCCTACAAATGTGGGACTTAGGGCAGGTGTTTTTCCCTCTTAAGCTTCAAAAACCTGATGGTAAATAAGAAAACTCAGACATTTATTATTTTTGAAAAATCTCATGATTTTTGAATGCGTAGAGCTGGCAATAGTGCATGCATCCCTAAGGAGAAGCAACATTTGCTCCCTTGCCTGGCAGAGTGGCATGCACACCATTGCCTAGCTGCACTGACCACTGGCAAGGTGGGGTAGGTTGAGTAGTTCTCACCTCCTCCTTGACCCTTTTGGAGTGCCTTGCCTCCAAGGTGTTCTTAGCAGGGAATAATCTCTAGACTCAAGAAAACATTCATTGCTCCTTCCATGCCTGTGTAAGGGCCAGCTGAAACTCTGCTTTGTCTGTGTGATTTAGGAATATACAGCACATGCCTGATATTAAAAGAGCATTCCAGAGGACATGCTTCCATGCTGATGATGGGTTCTGCTTGATAATGATCCAAAGCAGTGAGGACTGACGCAAGTTCATTTTCATCATCTGAGTCAGATGCCACGAGCAGAAGGTTGATTTTATTTTTTGGTGATGCGGGTATTGTAGTTTCCACATTGGAGTGTTGCTCTTTTAAGACTTCTTCACATGGAAGCATGTCCTCTGGAGTAGTGGCCGAAGCATGAAGGGGCATACGAATGTTTAGTACATCTGGCATGTAAATATCTTGCAATGCCAGCTACAAAAGTGCCATGTGAACACCTATTCTCACTTTCAGGTGACATTGTAAATAAGAAGCATGCAGCAGTATCTCCCATAAGTGTAAACAAACTTGTTTGTCTTAGCAATTGGCAGAATAAGAAGTAGGACTGAGTGGACTTGTAGGCTCTAAAGTTTTTTCACTGTTTTGTTTTTGAGTGCAGTTATGTAATCAAACAAAAATTTGCATTTGTAAGTTACACTTTCATGATAAAGAGATTGTACTTCAGTACTTGTATGAGATGAACTGAAAAATACTATTTCTTTTGTTTATAATTTTACGGTGCATATATTTGTAATAAAAATAATAATATAAAGTGAGCACTGTGCACTTTGTGTTCTGTGTTGTCATTGAAATCAACATTGAAAATGTAGAAAAACATTCAAAAATATTTAATAAATTTAAATTCGTATTCTATTGTTATAAGTTAATTTTGAGTTAATCGCGTGAGTTAACTGCGATTAATTGACAGCCTAGTAATAACTAATGAGATATTGATGTCCTAACAATTCCCATTGGAATAATAGTGCTGTTCAAATTAAGTGGTTTTTTAACAAATGTTATAGGTGTATATCACCTTAATTTTTTGGCAGGAGGAGTAGAAGGAATTTAACTTAGTTCATATAAATTAAAAACAGGGTCTGGTTGATATGAATGCGGCAGCAAGATACGTTTTTTCATAAAGTTGAATTTTAATAGTACTGTAGATATAAAGGAAGTCCTTTTTAATATAAACTACATTGTAACATATTGTATGTTTCTATAAAATTTTAAATTTGAATTCTTTTTTGGATCAATCTTTAGGCTATTGATTTGTTCAGAAAATTCTGAAATTCATATATTTTTGTGGTACTTGCATTTTTAAAATTACTTCTTTGAGCTAAATATTTATTACATTTCTTGCACAATATGAGATTGTGCTGATGTTGTTACCTTAATTTGGGTGGTAAGTGTTGAACTTTTTTGCTGAGATGATTTGAGTGATTACAAGTAATATTATTTCTGTATTTATAATGGATTGAATATAGTGGTAGTAGTAATGTATTCTTTTGTCCCTCTCCTTTTCTTCTTGCAATTTGAATTAATGCTTAAGGAAGCTGAAGCTCTGCTCACTTTTTGATATTACCATGTCCATTCTCCCTGCCTAGACTGAGCAGGTCTCCAACCATCCCTGTATAGTGACCAGCAAGGGGAGTGAATTGTGCAAGCCACAATTGAGCCCTTAATGTTGTTTTAGCATAATATTGTCGATGTAGGGCTCAGTCTTTGCTCCCATTTTGCCATTGAATACAACGGGTGCATAAGCTTCATATTAGGCATATAGATATTTTACAATGAACTCCCAATTATAGTCTTTACAAAATTCCACATCCTTGTGATATTTTTAATTGGCATTCAAGATGGTGAAGCCCATAGCATCTTCTGTTCAAAAACAAAATAATGTTTAGGAGCTCTATAATAAAGCTCATGTGTGCTTGGAACCTGAATATTTAAAAAAAATTAGTAATGCAGCAGCATTGAAAAATAGGAATGGGGAAGTGAGTCTGGATATTTAAACAACTTGGCATCTTTAATGTCTTTCTCACGAATTAACAAATTTGATTTTCTGATCATACAGAAAATCCCCCAAACTATTATTTTTCAAAGCTGTTAAAACATGTATTCATTTAGTTTAAGTGGTACTTTAACAATGCGTGTACTTGTGCTTGTATAACACTCATTGTGTGAGTCACAAGAGGAACACTTTCACAACAGATAATATGTACCATTCTCCCCCATCCATAACGTTAGGACTAAAAATGTCATTTTAATCTTATGGAAAACTTCGTCAAATACTAAAATAATCAAATCAGTTATCAAGAGGAAGAATATCAGAGCAAAATGTATGTCCTAGTAAACTACAGTGATTAAAGACTGAAACAAGCTGAGACTTGTCTATTCAGACTCAAAAGTGCCTGTACGCCTGCTACAGCTTATAAAACTTGTCAGTAGTTTTGTGATTTACCTCAACATTTTGCCTCTAAATTTGTGTATAAGAGGAAGAAAATTGGGAAGGGGTGTAATGTGCAACCTCACTCCTGGAAAAATTGGGAAGGGGCATAATGTGGTCAAGAAGTTTGTGAATGTGCGTGGGATTGCTGGCTAGTAGTCAGATTAGTGATTTTATGAGGTAAAAAGAACAGGAGGACTTGTGGCACCTTAGAGACTAACAAATTTATTAGAGCATAAGTTTTCGTGGGCTACAGCGCACTTCATTCTATGCATCTGATGAAGTGGGCTCTTGCCCACGAAAGCTTATGCTCTAATAAATTTGTTAGCCTCTAAGGTGCCACAAGTACTCCTGTTCTTTTTTGTGGATACAGACTAACATGGCTGCTACTCTGAAACCTATCTTTATGAGGTAAGAACTTCTGGTTTCTATTCCCAGTTTTGCCAGTGACTCAGTGTGTGACTTGCTGAATTTCAGCCAGTAAAGTACTTTCAAACCTTAAGATTAAGGTTATTTGTGGTAGCACCCACTACATGCTGGGGGAAATCCAACAGAAGCACATGGTTTGGACAGAGACATCCCTTAGGCCTGGTCTACACTAGGGGTGGGGGGGAATCGATCTAAGTTATGCAACTTCAGCTACGTGAACAACGTATCTGAAGTTGATGTACTTAGATCTACTCACCATGGTGTCTTCACTGCAGTGAGTCGACTGCTGACACTCCCCCGTCAACTCCGCCTGTGCCTCTCGCCCTGGTGGAGTACCTGAGTCAACGGGAGAGTGCTCGGGAGTCGATTTATCACGTCTAGACTAGACGCGATCCAGCGATAAATCAACCCCTGCTGGATTGATCGCTGCCTGCCGATCCAGCGGGTAGTATAGACATACCCCTAGAGGAGGATCTATTAATGGGGAGTCTCTGTGTCAGAGATTCTTGTCAACTGCTGGAAATGGCCCACCTTGATTATCACCTCAAAAAGTCCCCCCGCCCCCACTCTCCTGCTGGTAATAACTCACCTTACCTGATCACTCTCATTACAGTGTGTATGGTAACAGCCATTGTTTCATGTTCTTTGTGTATATAAATCTCCCCACTGTATTTTCCACTGAATGCATCCGATGAAGTGAGCTGTAGCTCACGAAAGCTTATGCTCCAATAAATTTGTTAGTCTTTAAGGTGCCACAAGTACTCCTTTTCTTTTTGCGGATACAGACTAACACGGCTGCTACTCTGAAATCTGTGTTTTAGTAAAGAGGAAAGGATAGAAGTTGATAAAGTACATGTAGGAACTGAAGAGTAACAGCCAAATGAAAAAGACCCCCATTCAATTATATCACATGAAGGCAGACAGCTAAAAAGTGACAAATTTTATAAGTGCTTGTATACAAATGCTAGAAGTCTAAATACTAAGATGGGTAAATTTGAGTGCCTGTAAATGAAGATATTGATATAATAGGCATCACAGAAACTTGGTGGAACAATTATAATCAATGGGACACAGTAATACCAGGCTACCAAATATATAAGAATGACAGAGTAGATCGTGCTGGTGGGAGAGTGGCACTCTATATGAAAGAAAGCATAAAGTCAAATAAAGTACAAATTGTAAATGAATCTAACAGTAACACAGAATCTCAATGGACAGAAATTCCATGCTTAAATAATAAGAATATAGTAGTAGGAATATACTACCAACCACCTGACCAAGATGGTGATGGTGACTGAAATGCTCTGGGGAATTAAAGAGGCAAAAAAATAGAAAACTTGATAGTAAAGGGGATTACAACTATCCCCATATTGACTGGATACGTCACCTCAGAATGGGATGTAGAGATAAAGTTTCTAGACATCGTAATTAACTGTTTCTTGGAGAGGCTAGTCCTGGAATCCACAAGGAGACAATTCTTGTTTTAGTCTTAAGTGGAGCACAGAATTTGGTCCAAGAAGTGACTATAGCTGAACCGCTTGTTAATAGCGACCATAATATGATTAAATTTAACATACTTGTCTAGGGATTTGAGGGGCGTGTGGGAAATACCGAAGAAGCCCACCACAGTAAGAATTTAATTTCAGAAAGGGGAAGTACCCAGAAATGAGGAAGCTAGTTAAACAGAAATTTAAAAGGAACAGTCACAAGAGTAAAATGCCTGCAAGCTTCATGGGAACTTTTTAAAAACACCATAATAAAAGCTCAGATTAAATGTGTACCCCAAATTTAAAAGAACAGTAAGAGGACCAAAAAAATGCCACAATGGCTAACCAAGAAAGTAGAGGAAGCAGTTAGAGACGAAAAGGCATCCTTTAGAAATTGGAAATGAAATCCTATTGAGGAAAAGAAAGGAGCATAAACTTTGGCAAGTCAATTATAAAAAGTATAATTAGGCAGGCTAAAAAAAGAATTTGAAGAGCAACTAGGAAAAGACTCAAACTAGCAGCAATATTTTTTTTTAAGTACATCAGAAGCAGAAAGCCTGCCAAACAATCACTGGGACCACTGGACAATCAAGGTTCCAAAGGAACACTCAAGGAAGACAAGGCCTTTGTGGAGAAGCTAAATGAATTATTTGGAGCAGCAGGTTTAAAGCAATTATAAGGAAGTACTTCTTCACAAAAAGCACGGTCAACCTGTGGAACTTGTTGCCAGAGAATGCTGTGAAGAACAAAACTATAACTGGATTCAATAAAGAATTAGCTAAGTTCATGAAGGATAGGTCCATTAATGACTATTAGGCAAAATGGTCAGGAATGCAACCCCATACCCTGGTGTTCCTAGGCCTCTGACTGCCAGAAGCTGGGAATGGATGATGGGGGATAGATGTCTTTATGATTGCCGTGTTCTGTTCATTCCCTTTGAAGCAGGGATGGTGTCCCTCACCTCTGTTTTGCCAGAAGCTGGGAATGGGTGACAGAGGATGGACCACTAGATGATTACCTGTTCTGCTCATTCCTTCTGAAGCACCTGGCACTGGCCACTGTTGGAAGACAGGGTAGGATATTGGGGTGACCCAATATGGTCATTTTTATGTTTCTTATGTAGGTACTTTCTAAACACACCAGAAGTATGGTCGCTGCTTTCAGCAACTAAAGACAGACCAGAAAAGAGGTTTAAAGGAAAGCAGGCAATTTATATACAAATCAGCTCAATTCAGTGTAAGTGGATAGGTTTAGAGGCCATTCTAAGGAGTGCACTGAGGATGTAACTTGCATGGGGAGCTGCCTGAAAGAAGGCATGGAGGTGATTGTGTAAGAAACTGAGAAGGCTATGTGCAAAGATGATATCTAATTTAAAGCATTGTTATTAGTTTTGTTATTTAGCTGTTTATTTTTACTCCTGATGTTTGGAATCAGCGATTAAGAGATAACAAGAACAGTGACAGAGGTGAGAAGGTGAAAAGTAAGCTCCCTCTTAAGATTTGAAATTTCAAATTAGAACTGGAATTGATCCTACATGGCATGTTCCATTGATTAGTGATGGGAACACAGAGAGCCTCTTTTATTAATGTGAATCCACCTCTGTAATTCTGGCAGGCAATATGTGGCCTGTAATTATTTCTTTACACTGTTCTAGTAATTTGCATTCCAATTATACTTTGTTTTCAATAGATAAAAACTGCAATATCAAACATAAATATAATTTATATTGATTGTTTTGTCACCCTATAAAACAATAATAGAGCAAACCTTCATGTAAATATTACTAGTCAGCTTTCATCATACCATTTAAATGTCAAGCCGGAAAAACCATACATCAAACATTCATTTAAACATGTTGCTGCAGTTCTGGATTAGCCAATAAAATATAAACTTTCTGAAGATCAAATCTGTTCATGCCACTAATTTATTTTAGTGTAAATTTCAGCTTGATTTGTCTACACTAGAGATTTGCATTGGTGCAACTACAGTGGTGACTGACCACTCATGTTTGAAGGGGGCAAATGTCCACTGTAGACAAGGTCTTATTGCAAACCTCCCATTATCAGTTAGACCTGTGCTTTGGATCAAGAGGTTGACTGTATATGGCCCTTAACTTACAGCAACAACCCATGCCTCATTTAAAAAAAAAAATTAAGTAATTTTGGCCCTCCTGAATTAGATAGTTCTGCTTTGGGGAAGGCAAACACACAGATCCCATTGCCATAAATTATACTTTACAGTGCTACAGCTGATGTGTTAAGATTCTGAAAGAATTTACTTAGTTTTATTTTAGCTGGTAAATATGATGATAAAAATTAGCCCCAAACTGTTTCCAAGGACAGGAAGGTGCCATTCACAAACAGACAAACCCTGAGCTTCAAATGTCTCCCAGTGAATCTATGAACAAATACAGACAGTGATAGATTTAGTATGTATGTACTAATGTGTTGAATGACTATATTCATAATACTGGAACAAACATAAAGGACACAGACATCGTCTTCAATATGTATTGTTTTAAATTTTCCAAATGCTTTTTTCATATAATTCAGTATTCAGTGGGAGTTTTCCCTAAGTTTAGAGGTATGGGATCAAAGCAAAAAAAAAAAAAAAAAAGAAGTATATTTTTGTGGTTTTTAAGGATAAGGCTGTACACAACACCCCCCTATAAAGCCATTCCTGGAAAACTGAAATAACTTTGCTCATTTGCTAGGTGTCTACATTTTTGAAGTGTGCAGAGACCCTTAAAGTATCTTGATAGGCATTTCTATCACCGTAATCTCTAGGAGAGTAGGACTAAAAGCCTGCTATCAAGCACTTAAGGCAGGCATGATAATGCTTTAATTATATAGAATACAAAAAATTACACTATAGTGCTAAAGTTATTCAGTAGCTTATGCCCAATGTGCCACTTTGCTATGATTGCCCTCCTTAAAACGAAGGGGATAATAAAAAGCTTCAGAATCAAAGGCTACACTGTTTACCTTCGCTGCTGTGTTTCTATTGAACATTCTTGCGTGTGCACTGAGCCTTGCATTGAGCTGTGCAATGCCACGGAAGAGCTCAGGAAAAGCTTTTCAAACCTCATGGAGTTTTGATCTCCAGTAACATGTAGAATTGTTTAATCTCATTTTTCTCCTTTCCCCCCACCAAAAATTGGTAGATGCCTCTGTCTTCCATGTTATTATTGTAGAAGGCCAGCTCTGCTTCTTGTTTTGGTTTCTTGTTTTCTTAACTTACAACTGCACTGTTAATTAAACATTTTATCCTTAGGGAGCCAGAAAACAAGATGAGGGTTGGTGTGTGGGTAACAGTTTTCCTTTTTGTGTTTAGATGTAAAAAGGGTCTAGATAAGCAATATTTATTAATCATAAAAATCAGTGCTATTTCAGTTTAGAGTCCCTGTTTGCTGCTGGTGCTTATTATATTTTTAATAGCTGCAAATGGACTGGGGTATGACCAGTCCTCTGACACGTGGGCTTGTCTTTTCTCTGTCATATTAAAATATGTCTCACATCTGATCCCATGTATGAGAATGGGGAAAAGGGGATGTGTAGACATTCATTCCTCCCTACTATTCATGGCTGGAGTTTGAGAGTGCAAAGATATCTATTGCTTTATTTTCCCCGCCCCCATGTTACCATCAGTCATGCTCACCCTGACTCATGATATAAATACGATCAATAATGTTTCTGGTCTGGTTCTGTGGTTCACTCTCACAGCAAAATGCCTGTTGACCATTTCACATTCAGTATGATTAAGGCTACAAGTCTGTCATGGAGGTCACGGATTCTGTGATTTTTTGTGACCTCCGCAACTTCAGGGCTTTGGCTGTCAGCGGGTGGCAGGGTGAGCCCTGGGCGGCAAAGGATTACCACATGGCCTGTATTTGACCGGCCTGGCCATTTTTTAAATGGTTTTGCCAGTTGCTAGAAAAATAATTTAATCTGCCGGGGGGGGGGGTGTGTGTGTGGTTTATGTGGCTCTAAAGATTTGCATTATTATCACAATACACTGGGATATCTAATGTTAAAGGTTTCTGTGTCCAGCTAAAGATGGGCAGTGTTCCCACCTCTGCAGTTTAAGTAAGAAAATGATGTTATCAGTCTTATCTCTGTGTTCTTTCTCTAATTACTATAAGTAGCTGTCGAAGCTTGCTGTTGGGGTTGTGTCAGGCTTGCTTTGTGTGTGGGGGTGCATGCCTTTTTTTTCCATTTCAAAGGTGGTAAACCTAGGTCGGTGTGGCTCTCGCTGTCAGCCCCTCCCCCGGGCAGCAGGATGAGCCCTGAGCAGTGGGGATCTGGCTGTCAGCTCCCTCCACCCAGGTGGCAAGGTTTGGTCTGTCAGTCTGTCCTAGGCAGCAGGGCTTGGTTTGTCATAGAATCATAGAATATCAGGGTTGGAAGGGACCTCAGGAGGTCACCTAGTCCAACCCCCTGCTCAAAGCAGGACCAATCCCCAACTGTCATCTCCCCCTGGGCGGCGGGGCTCTGCCTGTCAGCTCCTCCCACCCAAGAGGGGGAGCTCTGGCTGTCAGTCTTCCCCCGGGTGACGGGGCTCAGGTTGTCAGTCTGTCCTGGGTGGTGAGGCTCTCGCTGTCAGTATGCCCTCAGTGGCTGGTTGCCAACTGTCTAATCGCACAAACCCAAACACCCTTGCCTTGCCCCGCCCCTTCTCCAAGGCAATGCCCATGCCCTGCTGCTTCTCAGAGGCCCCACTCCACGGTCACTCGAGCCCCCCTCCCTCCGTCTCGCTCTCCCCCACCCTCACTCACTTTAACCGGGCTGGGGCAGGGGGTTGAGGTGTGGGAGGGGGTGGGGGCTCTGGGCTGGGGGGTGTGACTGAGGGGTTTGCAGTGTGGGAGGGAGCTTCAGGTTGGGCCTGGGATAAGGGTGCAGAAGGGCGGTGCGGGCTCTGGGAGTTTGGGTGTGGGAGGGGACTCCAGGCTGAGCCTGGGACAGGGAGTGGGGTGTGGAAGAGTGTGAGGGGTGCAGGCTGCAGGAGGGAGTTTTGGTGCAGGAGGGGGTTTAGGGTGTAGCTCCAGCCAGGTAGGGTTTACCTTGGGCAGCTCCCGGAAACGACAGCATGTCTGACAGCGGCTCCAAGTCTCAGGGGCGGCCAAGTGCCTACAGGCACTGCTCCCGCAGCTCCCACAGGCCATGGTTCCCTGTTCCCAGCCACTGAGAGCTGCGGAGTGGGTGCTCTGGCTCGGGGCAGCTCATGCAGACCCCTTGGCTATGCCTCCGCTGACGGGCCACAGGGACATGCTAGCCGCTTCTGTGTCGAGCCAGGGCAGGTAGGGAGCCTGCCTTAGCCCTGTTGCGCTGCCGGACTTTTAGCAGCCTAAATTTTCCCGGATTCGCTTCAGTAGCCTCAGGGAGATCGAGCCCAGTTCTGGGAGACCCCCGGCCAAACCAGGACGACGCCTCTGGCAATGCTACAGGCGGTGGGGCTTGGGTTGCTAGTCTGCCCTGGGCAGCTGTGCTCTGGCTATCAACTTCCCCCCTGCAGGCAGTGGGGCTCAGGCTGTCAGTCCGACCTGGGCAGCGAGGCTCAGGCTGTGAGCTTCCCCTGTACTGCCCCTGACTTTTACTAAAAATAACTGTGACAAAATCTTAACCTTAAGTATGATGAATGCGATTATTGTAACCATGCTCATATTCCCGTGTACTCTGCAACCTCCATAGGCTCCCCCTTGGTGGTTACCAGGCATGGTCCCCCCGCGCTGTGGCCCGCCCCTTGCACTGAGCGGAGGCGCTGATTCCGTTACTGTCCCATCCCACTTCTAGCTCTTCGCTGAAGCAAGCCAAGGAGTGTGTTTTGTGCCACTGCTGCCAACGGGAGCAGAAACAAACCGCTGCTGCGGTGGCTTTTCCTCCTTTGCGCCAAACCGCGCGCTCCTCCTCCCCGTTCTTCCTTCCGCAAGGCGCACACTCCGCACACCTACGCAGGAGACCCCCCCACACCCCCACGCCGACGCTCTTAGTACCGGACACATTTTCCCAGAGAGCACACACTTCGCACAGTAGATTTGTTTTAATTTACAAAAGTTCCTTTTATTTAAGATCCAGAGCGTGTGGTTGTTTGTTTTTTTTTAATATAAAATGACGTGGCCCCGCTTGACAACAACGCAAAAGGGTGGCGGTAAAATAAATAAAGCGCTTCAACAAACAAGGCCTAGTATGTAATCCCATGTCCCTTCCCCCCCTCCCCCGGGGGGGGGCAAAATGCCCCGCCACCTCCTCCCCCCGTCCCCGGGGAGGTTCAAATGCCAACAGATGAACTTAACGTTTGGAAAACCATTTTACCCATGAGAATCCACATACCCAGCTCGACCGGATCCAGCTGTGACCCGGAGATACGATCGCCCGCATAACCCAGCCAAGTATAAAAGGCAACGGGAGGAAGGGGTGGGTGGTGGGAAGGGGGTAATTGTATCAAATAAATAGATGCCCCCCCAATTCAAGCAATTCTGCTACAGAACTCATGGAAGTCCTTCTCCATGAATATCTCGCTCTCGATCACATCGTCCTCGGAAGGGAAGTACTGCAAGCTCTCCTCCTGGTGCACGTCCGCCAAGCCGCCACCGAAAAACCGCAACTGCTGCTGCGAAGAGGGCTCCGAGTCAGTGGCGGCCGAGGAAGCGGGCGGAGACCAGGAGGAGGAGCGAGGATCCTCGGCAAAGTCCATCAGCGCCCCCCGGGAGTTCTCTAGCACCCCCAGGTAAGAGTCCATGTCCAGCGGGTCCATCTCACTGTCCGACCCGCCGCTCTCGGTGCCCACCGAGTCCGACCGCAGGTGCATGAGTTGGTACTTCTCCCGCATCAGGAACTGGTTGGTGTTGCGGGGGGCCCGCATGCCCGGGGCTCGCTTGCCCATCATGTTGACGGGGCGCAGAGAGAGCAGCACCCTGGGGCGGGTGGGCCGATAGCACCGCTGGGAGACCCTGCAGTGCTGCTGCTGGTAATGGGCGTGCGTCCTACTGCCCAAAAGCTTCCTGGAGAAGGGGGGGGTCCTTCCACGCCAGCTGTGGTGCCAGCGACCCCTGCTGCAGCCCCTCCGGGGCGCTCCCTCCTTCTGCTGCTGCTGGTAGGCTTCCGGCACCTCTTCCTCCTTCCCAGCCCTGGCAGGCTCCCAGGGGGCAGCCCTGGCTCCTGTGCCACACGTGATCAGCTCTTCTCTTCTCAACATAGTAACCCTCTCACATACTCTTTGCAGCCCTGGACAGCTGCCAACAACCCCCAAAGAAGCAAATTCAATGTCGTCCGTCTTCTTCTTAGCGTTTCCCCCCCTTCTGGGTTGGCTTGTTCGTTGCTGGTTGGTAAAGCACTGCGGTTTCCCCCCAGCCAAAGGGGCTTTCCTGCTGCCTCTACCTTTTCACAATCCGCTCTGTTTTTTTCTTGACCAGAGCCCTTTGACAGTGCATAGCCTGGCTGAGCTGCTGCAGGCTGTGGGGCAGCTTGACCAGTTTTAGGCTGCTGCCTAGAAGAGTTTATCTCGCCTTCTTCTGTAGCAGATTGTTACTCCGGTGCAAACCGCTACAGAATAACAACTGCCTAGGACTGTGGGTGTGTTTGACAAAAGGAGAAGGGGAGAGAAGCAGGGAGGTCGCGTCGGACGCTCTTTGCCGTTCACTGTCTAGTTGCACAGCCCCGAGAAAACAAACACACACCACCCTCCGCGTTTTGCTTGCTCTTTTTTAGTGTTTCTCCAGTTCACACCCCCTTATGTACAGGACATGGAGCAGTCCAAAAGCAGCCAGTGTGGAGGGGGTGTGTGCATCAACGAATAATTTTTCCTTCCAAACCCTTGCATCGACGTGCAAAACCGACATGCTGCATGTCAGGCAAGGAGGAATGCGTCTGCATGGGGTGTCGGTGGTGTTTTCTGCTTCTCCCCCTACATTTGTTGCATTTACACAATAGTGGTTTGGCCCAACTCCAGGCGAGTTATTCTGTGTGATTTCCATGCACAACCCTCGCCTACGCCCGGATTTTTTTGCGCAGCTCCACCCCGAGCTTGCCTTGGTTGCATCGAATACGTAAAGAGCTTAACGGCCGGTGGAAGCACAAAACAAGCGCTTGAGTGGCGTGTTGCTCAGAGGAACAGACGGGGTGGTGCCTAGGCAAGTGAATGCCTGCGAACTGGCAGGAGAGACAGCTAGCAGGGGAACCCTGGGTCTAGCTGCACACTGCAGCTGTGTTTGCAAAAGGTTGATATGCTGGAGGGACAGTGTGTGAAAACTCTTTTCAGCCTTCCCCACCCCTTGTAACTCCTTGCATGTGCGGTCTGGGTGGTACACCAGCAATAATTGGAGATAGGGGAAGCGGCCATCCTGCCACTGAAAGTTGAGGAAAGAGGGGTGGGGTGGGTGATTGATCGTGGGCATTTTAGCTGTGGGTTCTTGTTTGTTTTTATTGGTGGGCGTCCAAGACGCCCGCCCCTCCCCCAACATCAGCTGTTTGGACTCTGGGAGATCCCGCCACATTGCTCACTAGAGCTATTCGTCCTCTTGCCACCGAAACCATTGTAACAAATCCTGTGCGTTTTACATCTCAGAAAAAGGCAAAGGATTTTTAAAAATATCCCGAGGGCAAGTCTGTCTAACACTCTTTAGCGGGCTCGGCCCGAAGTTCGGCTTAAAAGCTGCAGAGAAATGATCAGGAAGACCCTTCCTCATTTCGAAAGGTCCGGGATAAAATTGCGTATTTTAGTGTAAAAAAAGAACACGAACACAAGATTGATCTCGTTCACGAAACAGCAGTAGCAAGGGGAGTATGCTAGGAGTGAAGGGAGGAGTTGCAGGGGCCTGCGGCAGCACTGTCCATACACATTCAATTTCTATTTGACTACAAGGGGGCGGAGTGGAGGACTGGGAAGGATCCGTTCGCAAGGGACGTGCTAGACTTGTTCTACAGCCCTTGTTTACAGCCATCATGTTTAGCCAGCCCCCTTCTCTCCCCGCTGGCAGACAGACACCCTGACCCTCCCCCTTCTCATCGGCTTTTGGGGTGGGGGTGGGGGGTTTGGGAGGAGGAGGAGGATTTAAGGGCTGTGCAAATAAACTGTCATCTCAAGAACTCTGCTAGTGTTCAAATAGTTAACTGTTTGTATCGTGTTCCTTAATGCAATTTAGTAACCCCGTGTATTAATTAAAATACTTACAGATTATGCCAGATGGATCTGCCAATAGCTGGAGTGAGCAAAATGTTCCCATTAGCTTTGTTTACACCTTTTGGCCACCTCTTTAATTGGTTTTTCACCTAGATATTACTGGTCTGGTTTTTAGGGAGTGCTGAGCAACTATTTAAGTCAGGAGGAGCAGTGGATGTTTAACATTTGAAAATCAGGTAACTTAATTTAGTAGCTTAAATATGCATTTAGCTGCTTAATTTTAGGCACATAAATTTGAAAGCCTTGGGCTTTGTATTTATGAGTAGATTTTTGCCTTTATTTAGACAACTTCAAACAAACTGTTGAACAACCATGTGATTGTTGGAGCATTTTGAACTTTAGTACCAGAGTGTGGCGTAAGGGCTGTTTAAACAGTTAGCATTTAACTTTGTCTTCTTACACATGACAGTGACTTCTCTACTGTCCCCAGTCTTGAAGATACATTATTTACCACAAAAATAACTACTATGTACTCAGTCAAAATAATTTTCATTACCGTGTGGGCATGAGTAAGGACAGCAAGATTGGGGTGCTTATATATGTTTACTGTAGCTGTGGTGAGGGGAAAGAGGAGAATAAACTATACAAGACTGAGCCCTGGTCTACACTACGAGTTTAGGTCAGATTTAGCAGCATGAGATTGGTTTAGCCCTGTACCCGTCCACACTAAGAAGCCATTTTTTCTGACTTTAAGGGCTCTTAAAACCGGTTTCTGTACTCCTCCCCGATGAGTGGATTAGCGCTGAAATCAACCTTGCTGGGTCCAATTTGGGGTAGTGTGGACACAATTCGATGGTATTGGTCTCCGGGAGCTATCCCAGAGTGCTCCATTGTGACCGCTCTGGACAGCACTCTCAGCTCAGATGCACTGGCCAGGTAGACAGGAAAAGCTCCGCAAACTTTTGAATTTCATTTCCTGTTTGACCAGCGTGGCGAGCTGATCAGCAGAGGTGACCATGCAGTCCCAGAATCGCAACAGAGCTCCAACATGAACCGAACGGGAGGTACTGGATCTGATTGCTGTATAGGGAGATGAATCTGTGCTATCAGAACTCCGTTCAAAAAGACGAAATGCCAAAATATTTGAAAAAATCTCCACAGGCATGAAAGGACAGAGGCTATAACAGGGATCCACAGCAGTGCCACGTGAAACTTAAGGCAAGCCTACCAAAGAACCAGAGAGGCAAATGGCCACTCCGGGTCAGAGCCCTAGACATGCCGCTTCTATGATAAGCTGGATGCCATTCTAGGGGGTGCCCCTACAACTACCCCAACCCTGTGCATGGATTCCGTCCATGGACTCTCATGCAACAGGGATGTGGATTTTGGGGATGAGGAAGATGAGGAGGAGGAGGAGATTGAAGCACAGCAAGCAAGTGGAGAAACCGTTTTCCCCAACAGCCAGGAACTGTTTTTCACCCTGGATCTAGTATCCTCCCAACCCACTGAAGGCAGGCTCCCGGACCGAGAAGACGGAGAAGGGACCTCTGGTGAGTGTACCTTTGTAAATATAATACATGGTTTAAAAGTAAGCATGTTTAATGATTAATTTGCCGTGATGACTTGGGATGCATTCGCGGCCAGTACAGCTACTGGAAAAGTCTGTTAATGTGTATGGGGATGGAGTGGAAATCCTCCAGGGACATCTCAGTGAGGCTCTTCTGGATGTGCTCCCAAACCCTTTGCAAAAGGTTTCTGGGGAGGGCAGCCTTATTCCATCCTCCGTGGTAGGACATTTTAACCAGACAGGCCAGCAGCACGTAGTCGGGAATCATTGCATAACAAAGCATGGCAGTTTATGGTCCTGGTGTTTGCTGGCATTCAAGCAACATCCGTTCTTTATCTCTCTGTATTATCCTCAGGAGAGTGATATCATTCATGGTCACCTGGTTGAAATAGGGGAACTTTATTAAGGGGACATTCAGAGGTGGCCATTCCTTCTGGGCTGTTTGCCTGTGGCTGAACAGAAATCACCCCAGCTGTTAGCCACACAATGGGGGGAGGGGTGAAGCGATCATCCCAGAGAATTGGGTGTGTGTGGGGGGGTTAGTTGGGTTTGTGCTGCATGTTAACCCGAAAACCACAGCCCCTCCTTTTAAATGGCCAACCCATTTTAAAGGGCCAACCCAATGGGTGCTTTGTATGTGAAATGAGGGCGCTGCTGTTTGAAACCATTCCCACATGTTAGGAAGGTTAAAGAAGCCAAAAGACTGTGGCTTACCATGGCTGCCTGCAAGCCGAATTCTGTTGCACGCCAGCCCTGCATGTGTGATCTCTCACACCATACTGGCAGGCCCTTGATATAAGAGGCAAAATGCGACCTTGTAAAGAAAGCACACATGCTATGTAATGTTAACAGCTTGGTTCACTTGAGTCTACCCATTGTCCTCTAAAATGTCTCTTTTTTTAAGACTAATCTCCCTTTTTTCCCTCCCGCAGCTGCAAATGTTTCATCGCTCCATGTATCATCTCCGTCCCAGAGGCTATCAAAGATTAGAAGCCGAAAAAAACGCACTTGCGATGAAATGTTCTCTGAACTCTTGCAGTCCTCCCACGCTGAAAGAGCCCAGCACAATGCGTGGAGGGAGACAATGTCAGAGTCCAGGAAAGCACAAAATGAATGTGAGGAGAGGAGGGAAGTGCAAGAGGAGAGGAGGCAGGATGCAGTGCTGAGGCTACTGGAGGCTCAAACTGATATGCTCCGGTGTATGGTTGAGGTGCAGGAAAGGCAGCAGGAGCACAGACCGCTGCTGCAGCCCCTGTCTAACCAACCACCCTCCTCCCCAAGTTCCATAGCCTCCTCACCTAGATGCCCAAGAATGCGGTGGGGGGGCCTCAAGGCACCCAACCACTCCACCCCAGAGGACTGCCCAAGCAACAGAAAGCTGGCATTCAATAAGTTTTGAAGTACAGTATGGCCTTGTCCTTCCATCCTCCCCTCCTCCCCCACCCCTCCTGGGCTACCTTGGGAGTCATCCCCCCATTTCTGTGACGAATTAATAAAGAATGAATGAATTTGAAACAATGACTTTATTGCCTCTGCAAGCGGTAATAAAAGGGGGGCTTACAAGGGAGTAGAGTGAACCAAGGGGGCGAGTTTTCATCAAGGAGAAACAAACCGAACTTTCACACCATAGCCTGGCCAGTCATGAAGCTGGTTTTCAAAGCTTCTCTGATGCGCAGCGCACCCTGCTGTGCTCTTCTAACCACCCTGGTGTCTGGCTGCGCCGAATCAGTGGCCAGGTGATTTGCCTCAGCCTCCCACCCTGCCATAAACGTCTCCCCCTTACTCTCACAGAGATTGTGGAGCACACAGCAAGCAGTAATAACAGTGGGAATATTGGTTTCGCTGAGGTCTAAGCAATCAGTAAACTCTGCCAGCGCGCCATTAAACGTCCAAATGCACATTCTACCACCATTCTGCACTTGCTCAGCCTGTAGTTGAACAGCTCCTGACGACTACCCAGGCTGCCTGTGTACGGCTTCATGAGCCATGGCATTAAGGGGTAGGCTGGGTCCCCAAGGATAACTATAGCCATTTCAACATCCCCAACAGTTATTTTCTGGTCTGGAAAGTAAGTCCCTTGCTTTAGCCGTTCCCACAGACCAGAGTTCCTGAAGATGCAAGTGTCATGTACCTTTCCCAGCCATCCCACGTTGATGTTGGTGAAACGTGCCTTGTGATCCACCAGTGCTTGCGGCACCATTGAAAAATACCCCTTTTGGTTTATGTACTGGTTGCCTTGGTGGTCCGGTCCCAAGATAAGGATATGCATTCTGTCTATCGCCCCACCACAGTTAAGGAATCCCATTGCAGCAAAGCCATCTGGTATGACCTGCACATTTCGCAGAGTCACTACCCTTGATAGCAGCAAGTCAGTGATCACGTTGGCTACTTGCACCACAGTAGATTTGCGCACTCCAAATTGATTCCCGACTGACCGGTAGCTGTCTGGCGTTGCAAGCTTCCAGAGGGCTATCGCGATTCGCTTGTGAACTGTGAGGGCTCCTCTCCTCTCGGTATTCTGGCAATTCAGGGCAGGGGAAAGCGAGTCACAAGTTCCACGAAAGTGCCCTTACACATGTGAAAGTTTTGCAGCCATTGGGAATCATCCCAGACCTGCAACACTATGCGGTCCCACCAGTCTGTGCTTATTTCCTGGGTCCAGAATAGGCATTCCATGGCATGAGCCTGCCCCATTGCCACCAGGATGGCCAAATTGCCAGGGCCCGTACTTTGAGAGAAGTCTGTGTCCATGTCCTCATCCTCATCGCTCTCCTCACTGTGCTGCCGTCGCCTACTCGCCTGCTTTTGCAGGTTCTGGTTCTGCATATACTGCTGGATAATGCGCCTGGTGTTTAGAGCAGTCACAACTGCTGCAGTGATCTGAGCGGGCTCCATGCTTGCCGTGGTGTGGCGTGAGCAGAAGAGCAGAATGGCAGCGGAAGCGGCAGGTGGATGACGATGCTGACAGCAATATGGCGCCCACACAAAAAAAGGCACAAAACAATTGTAGACCGTTGCTTTCATGAAGGGAGGAGCAAGGGGTAGGCTGGCAGCAGACAGTGCACTACGACTGCTAGCTGTCGTCATCTCCTGGGTGCTCACCAGCAGACAGTGCAGTACGACTGCTAGCTATGATCGTCTCCTGGGTGCTCGCGGTGCTGCTGGCTGGGAGAGCAGCCTGAGGCAGAATGGCCCCCTCAAGGATTGAACTCACAACCCTGGGTTTAGCAGGCCAATGCTTAAATCAATGAGCTATCCCTCTGCCAATATTCCAGGCAGGACTGAATCTCCATTAGACAAAACTTAAAAGAAGAGACTGACCTGAGTCACTCCCATTTATGTCCAGGTGCCCCTGACAGACCTTACCGAGATCTGCTAGGAGCACCCATGTCTGCTCAGGCACCCCGAGCGACCTCACTGAGGCTGGCCAAGAGCACCCATGAGACGATGAGGATGGATACCAATCATACTGCACAATCTGCTGCCATAAGGCAATGAGTTGCTGCTGTGTAGCAATGCAGTCCCACGTCTGCCAGCTCCCAGGAGACATATGGTGACGGTGAGCTGAGCGGGCTCCATGCTTGCCTTGGTATGGCATCTGCATGGGTAACCCAGGAAAAAAGGTGCGAAACGATTGTCTGACATTGATTTCACGGAGGGAGGAAGGGAGGGGGCTGACGACATGTACCCAGAGCCACCCGCGACAATGTTTTTTGCCCCATCAGGCATTGGGATCTCAACCCAGAATTCCAATGGGCGGCGGAGACTGCGGGAACTGTGGGCTAGCTACCCACAGTGCAACGCTCCAGAAGTTAACGCTAGCCTCGGTACTGTGGACGCACTCCGCTGACTTAATGGTCTTAAGTGGGGACACACACAATTGACTTTATAAAATCGCTTTCTAAAAAATCGACTTCTATAAATTCGACCTAATTTCATAGTGTAGACATAGAAGAGGGGGAGAAAGATAAAAAAGATAGAGAATGAACAAAGGCAAGCCAAAGGTAGTTGTGGGAGGAGAAATGGAGTTGAGCAACAGGAGTAAAAGGTGAGGGCAGAATTGACCAGACACATGCTATATTCAATCAAAGTGGAAAAATATAATTTATTAATATTGCTTAAATACGTATTATTTTAACTAGTAATTTGTTTTAAAATTCCTTTAGAACAGGAACTAATACAGAGTTTACTTTAACATAACTGCTTAAATTTGTTTGTCAACTGTGAGTTAAAGAAACTAGGACTGTCGATTAATCGCAGTTAACTCACTAAATTAACTCAAAAATTAATCATGATTAAAAAAATTAATCGTGATTAATCGCACTGTTAAACAATAGAACACCAATTGAAATGTATTACATCTTTTTGGATGTTTTTCTACATTTTCAAAAATATTGATTTTTATTGCAACACAGAACACAAAGTGTACAGTGCTCATTTTATATTATTTTTTATTACAAATATTTGCACTGTAAAAATGATCAAGAAAAGAAATAGTATTTTTCAATTCATCTCATACAACTACTGTAATGCAATCTCTTTATCATGAAAGTGTAACTTACAAATGTAGATTTTTTTTGTCACATAACTGTGCTCAAAAGAAAACAATGCAAAACTTTAGAACCTATAAGTCCACTCAGTCCTACTTCTTGTTCAGTCAATCCCTAAGACAAACAAGTTTGTTTACATTTAAAGGAGATACTGCTGCCTTCTTATTTACAATGCCATCTAAAAATGAGAACAGGAATTTGCATGGCACTTTTCTAGCCAGCACTGCAAGGTATTTACATGCCAGATATGCTAAACATTTGTATGCCCCTTCATGCTTTGGCCACCATTCTAGATGACATGCTTCTGTGCTGATGGTGCTTGTTAAAAAAAAAATGCTTTAATTAAATTTGTGACTGATCTCCTTGGGGGGGAACTGTATGTCTCCTGTTCAGTTTTACCCGCATTCTGCCATATATTTTATGTTATAGCAGTCTCCGATGATGACCCAGCGCAAGTTCATTTTAAAAACACTTTCAAGGCAGATTTGAAAAAAACGCAAAAAAGGTACCATTGATTTCTAAAAATAGCTTCAGCACTCAACCTAAGGTTTAAGAATCTGAAGTGCCATCTAAAAGCTGACAAGGATGAGGTATGGAGCATGCTTTCAGAAGTCTTAAAAGAGCAATACTTAGATGTGGAAACTACAGAACCCAAACCACCAAAACAGAAAATCAATCTTGTGTTGGTGGCATCTGACTCAGATGATGAAAATGAACATGCGTCGGTCCGCTCTGCTTTGGATTGTTATCGAGAAGAACCCGTCATCAGAATGGACGAATGTCCTCTGGCATGGTGGTTGAAGCACGGAGGGACATATGAATCTTTAGCACATCAGGCACATAAACATCTTGTGACGCCGGCTACAACAGTGCCATGCGCACACCTGTTTTCACTTTCAGGTGACTTTGTAAACAAGAAGTTGGCAGTATTGTCTCCTGCAAATTGTAACCAAACGTGTTTGTCAAAGTGATTGGATGAAGTAGGACCGAGTGAACTTGTAGGTTCTAAAGTTTTGTTTTATTTTTGAATGCAGTTTTTTTGGGTATATAATTCTTCATTTGTAAGTTCAGCTTTCACGATAAAGAGATTGCACTACAGTATTTGTATTAGGTGAATTGAAAAATGCTATTTCTTTTGTTTTTTTTCAGTGCAAATATTTGTAATAAAAATAAATTTAAAGTGAGCACGGTACACTTTGTATTCTGTGTTGTAATTGAAATGAATATATTTGAAAATGTAGAAAACATCAAAAAATATTTAAAGAAATTGTATGCTATTATTGTTTAACTGCACAATTAATTTTTGTAATCACTTGACAGCCCTAAAAGAAACCAATTTCTAAAGGCATACACCATTTAGAAGAGAAAACTAACCTAAGTAAAAGTCGTATTTGGTCATATTTATCTAAAGATGCAACTTCTGTAATTACACACTTAGGACAGTGAAGAATGTTATGGTAACATTTAGGCTTTATTGATTGATTTCTAAAAGTGCACTTATTACGTGTATGACTGGTCACATATATGTGTCTTAAAAAATAAAATTAGCCCATGGATAGCATTTGAGGAGGGACTAAATCCAGATTACCTTTCCTAAGTGAACAGTCCCACTAAAGTCAATGAATCTATTTGCATGAGCAAAGGAAGAATGATTTTGCCCAATGTCTTTAAAGCATTGTACAGATGTTAGCTAACTAGTTATTTCAACAAGTTCAATAAGTATTGTAAGTGTATATTACTCTAATTTTCCTCAGATGAGGAAGCTGATGTACAGAGATAAAGTGCTTTCCTGAGGCCAAACACAATTCACTTTGAGGGTGAGGATAACTAAAAAGTTTGTGACTCAATCAAGTACTCATGCATTCCTCCAAATTGTCCTGCTTCTAAGTTGGTTGACAAACATAAAATATAACAGATAAAATAGATTTAACTTCAGATTTCAAATTCAAGGCAGAACAGACCCACTATCACTGCCTCAGGCAAAAACTTGCCTGAACTGATGGGCTTTGCACTAGGCCCTGTAGGTCGAACAACTCAGGCCCTGTTAGATAAATAGGGAAAACAAATTTCAGAGAGAAAGGGCCATTGATGAAAACTTCCTATTCCTAGTCTCAAATCTAGGGAACAAAAGTGAAAAAGAGAATGTAAAAATGGTGGTGGTAGTTGAAAACAGCTTGATTTCACATTTAAGTGCACATAGGTATGCACAACCATTAACAGCCTTACAAAGCATTATGTAAAAAAGAAAAGGAGTACTTGTGACACCTTAGAGAGTAACAAATTTATTTGAGCATAAGCTTTCGTGAGCTACAGCTCACTTCCAATAAATTTGTTAGTCTCTAAGGTGCCACAAGTACTCCTTTTCTTTTTACTGTAAAGAGAGTGATCACTTAAGGTGAGCTATTACCAGCAGGAGAGCAGGGGGGATGTTACCATACACACTGTAAGGAGAGTGATCAGGTAAGGTGAGCTATTAGCAGCAGGAGAGATAAAAAACAAAAAAAAAAACCCAAAACCTTTTGTAGTGATAATCAAGGTGGGCCATTTCCAGTAGTTGTCAAGAATGGGGGGGGGGGAGAATAAACATGGGGAAATAGTTTTACTTTTGTAGTGACACATCCACTCCCAGTCTTTATTCAAGCCTAATTTAATGGTGTCCAGTTTGCAAATTAATTCCAATTCAGCAGTCTCTCGCTGGAGTCTGTTTTTGAAGTTTTTTTGTTGAAGAATTGCCACTTTTAGGTCTGTAATTGAGTGACCAAAGAGATTGAAGTGTTCTCCGACTGGTTTTTGAATGTTATAATTCTTGACGTCTGATTTGTGTCCATTTATTCTTTTACGTAGAGACTGTCCAGTACAGACTCCAACGAGAGACTGCTGAATTGGAATTAATTTGCAAACTGGATACAATTAACTTAGGCTTGAATAGAGACTGGGAGTGGATGTGTCATTACACAAAGTAAAATTATTTCCCCATGTTTATTCCCCCTCGCCCCTCCACCCCATTCCTCACAGGTTCTTGTCAACTGCTGGAAATGGCCCACCTTGATTATCACTACAGAATGTTTTTTTTTGTTTCGTTTTTTTTTCTCTCCTGCTGGTAATAGCTCACCTTACCTGATCACTCTCGTTACAGTGTGTATGGTAACACCCATTGTTTCATGTTCTCTGTGTATATAAAATCTCCCCACTGTATTTTCTCCTGCATGCATCCGATGAAGCGAGCTGTAGCTCACGAAAGCTTATGCTCAAATAAATTTGTTAGTTTCTAAGGTGCCACAAGTACTCCTTTTCTTTTTGCGGATACAGACTAACACAGCTGGTACTCTGAAACAAAGCATTATGTAGTCACTCCCTCATCAATGTGGAGATATAGTGCTTCCTAGTGGTTTTTAAAACATTAGCAATGTGCCCTGCTGCAAATGAGTTTTGAGTATATGTTTCTATTTTATAGGTAATAAATGTGTAAATAAAGGGCACTGTCAAGGTTCCTCCCCCACTCTGAACTCTAGGGTACAGATGTGGGGTCCTGCATGAAAAACCTCCTAAGCTTATCTTTACCAGCTTAGGTCAAAACTTCCCCAAGGTACAAAATATTCCACCCGTTGTCCTTGGACTGGCCGCTACCACCACCAAACTAATACTGGTTACTGGGGAAGAGCTGTTTGGACGCGTCCTTCCCCCCAAAATACTTCCCAAAACCTTGCACCCCACTTCCTGGACAAGGTTTGGTAAAAAGCCTCACCAATTTGCCTAGGTGACTACAGACCCAGACCCTTGGATCTTAAGAACAATGAACAATCCTCCCAACACTTGCACCCCCCCTTTCCTGGGAAATGTTGGATAAAAAGCCTCACCAATTTGCATAGGTGACCACAGACCCAAACCCTTGGATCTGAGAACAATGAAAAAGCATTCAGTTTTCTTACAAGATGACTTTTAATAAAAATAGAAGTAAATAGAAATAAAGAAATCCCCCCTGTAAAATCAGGATGGTAGATATCCTACAGGGTAATTAGATTCAAAAACATAGAGAACCCCTCTAGGCAAAACCTTAAGTTACAAAAAGGATACACAGACAGAAATAGTTATTCTATTAAGCACAATTCTTTTCTCAGCCATTTAAAGAAATCATAATCTAACACATATCTAGCTAGATTACTTACTAAAAAGTTCTAAGACTCCATTCCTGGTCTATCCCCGGTAAAGACCAGCATATAGACAGACACAGACCCTTTGTTTCTCTCCCTCCTCCCAGCTTTTGAAAGTATCTTGTCTCCTCATTGGTCATTTTGGTCAGGTGCCAGCGAGGTTACCTTTAGCTTCTTAACCCTTTACAGGTGAGAGGAGTTTTCCTCTGGCTAGGAGGGATTTCAAAGGGGTTTACCCTTCCCTTTATATTTATGACACGCCCCCCAAATCTCAGCTAGGGTGAAACACTGGCTGGGATTTCTTCCTGGAGCTCTAGGAAAACAGAGTTAATAAGACACATGCATCTCTAAATATACTACCAAGTACATAAAGACTAACAATATTTTCCACATCTCAAGGACGATTTTAACCAGTTGATTCTGGGAAACTTTCACGGGAGAGTGCATCAGCCACTTTGTTAGAAGCTCCTGAGATGTGTTGGACGTCGAAATCAAAATCTTGGAGAGCTAAACTCCACCGAAGAAGTTTTTTGTTAGTTTCCTTGACGGTGTGAAGCCACTTCAGTGCAGCATGGTTGGTTTGCAGGTGGAAACGCCGTCCCCAAACATATGGGCAGAGCTTTTCCAGAGCGTAGACAATGGCGTAACATTCTTTTTAAGTGACTGACCAGTTGCTTTCCCTCTCAGACAGTTTTTTGCTGAGAAACATTACAGGGTGGAATTCTTGATCAGGTCCTTTCTACATTAAAACTGCTCCCACACCACGCTCGGACGCATCTGTGGTTACTAGGAACGGTTTGTCAAAGTCTGGGGCCCTTAGTACAGGGTCAGACATGAGTGTCGCTTTAAGCTTGTTAAAGGCCTTCTGACACTTTCCGGTCCACTGAACAGCATTTGGCTGTTTCTTTTTGGTTAGGTCTGTCAGTGGGGCAGCGATTTGGCTGTAGTGCGGTACAAATCGTCTGTAATAACCGGCCAAGCCTAAGAAGGATTGAACCTGTTTCTTTGACTTTGGGACAGGCCACTTTTGGATAGCATCCACTTTGGCCTGTAGGGGGCTGATAGTTCCTTGACCCACCTGGTGTCCAAGGTAAGTCACTCTGTTTAGGCCTATTTGACACTTCTTAGCCTTAACAGTTAGTCCTGCCTCCCTTATGCACTCAAGGACTTTGTGTAGATGTTCCAGGTGGTCTGCCCAGGAATCTGAAAATATGGCCACATCGTCAAGGTAGGCGACTGCATATTCTCCTAATCCCGCTAGGAGACCATCTACAAGTCTTTGGAAAGTGGCGGGTGCATTTCGCAGCCCGAAAGGGAGTACATTAAATTCATACAGCCCGAGATGTGTGATGAAGGCTGACCTTTCCTTGGCAGATTCATCTAGCGGTACCTGCCAGTACCCCTTGGTTAAGTCCAAGGTAGAGATGAACTGGGCCTGTCCCAGTTTCTCTAATAGTTCATCTGTGCGTGGCATTGGATAGTTGTCTGGGCGAGTTACAGCATTTAGCTTACGGTAGTCCACGCAAAAACGTATTTCCCCATCTGGTTTGGGAACTAGAACCACTGGAGATGCCCATGCACTTTCAGAGGGGCGGATTACACCCATCTGTAACATATCCTGGATCTCCCGTTCTATAGCAGTTTTAGCTTGAGGAGACACCCGGTAAGGGTGGACCCTAATTGGGTGAGCATTACCTGTGTCAATGGAGTGGTATGCCCAGTCAGTCCTGGGGTGGCTGAGAACGTTGGTGCGTAGCTAGTGCACAGCTCCTGGATCTGCTGTCGCTGCATACGCCCAAGGGTCATGGAGAGGTTCACCTCTTCCACACCACCACCACATTTCCCTTCGTAGTAGACACCTTCGGGCCACTCAGCGTCGTCTCCTCCGTGGGCTGTAAACTGACAAACCTTTAATTCTCTGGAATAAAAGGTCTTTAGAGAATTAATATGGTACACCTTAGGCTTTCGGTTGGAGGTGGGGAATGCTATGAGATAATTAACAGCTCCCAGGCGCTCCTGGACCGTGAATGGCCCTTCCCACGATGCTTCCATTTTATGGGTCTGGAGTGCCCTTAAGACCATGACCTGGTCTCCTACTTTGAAGGAACGCTCTCTGGCATGTTTATCATACCAGGCTTTTTGCTCTTTTTGAGCATCCTGTAAGTTTTCTCTAGCAAGGGCTAAAGAGGTTCGGAGGGTGTTTTGTAGGTTGGTTACAAAGTCCAGAATGTTAGTTCCTGGAGAAGGTGTAAATCCCTCCCATTGCTGCTTCACCAACTGCAATGGTCCCTTAACCTCACGGCCATATACAAGTTCAAATGGGGAAAACCCTAAACTGGGATGTGGTACAGCTCTGTAGGCAAAGAGCAACTGCTGCAACACTAGGTCCCAATCATTGGAGTGCTCATTTACAAATTTACGTATCATGGCCCCCAAAGTTCCATTAAACTTCTCCACCATGCCATTTGTTTGATGGTGGTAAGGAGTGGCAACCAAGTGATTTACCCCATGAGCTTCCCAAAGGTTTTTCATAGTTCCTGCCAGGAAATTAGTCCCTGCATCTGTGAGGATGTCGGAGGGCCAATCTACCCTGGCAAAAATGTCTGCTAGTGCCTGGCACACACTTTTAGCCCTGGTGTTGCTTAGAGCTACTGCTTCCGGCCATCGGGTGGCAAAATCCATGAAAGTCAGTATGTACTGCTTTCCTCCGGCTGTCTTTTTCGGAAAAGGACCCAGAATATCCACAGCTACTCGCTGAAATGGAACTTCAATGATGGAGAGTGGCTGGAGAGGGGCTTTGACCTGGTCTTGGGGTTTTCCCACTCTTTGGCACACCTCACAAGACTGGACATAGGTAGAAACATCTTTGCCCATTCCCTCCCAGTGGAATGACCCCCCCCCAAACGGTCTTTGGTCCTGTTCACCCCAGCATGGCCACTAGGGTGATCATGGGCTAAGCTCAAGAGCTTGGCCCGGTATTTAGTTGGAACTACCAACTGTCTCTGAGGATGCCAGTCTTCCTGGTGTCCACCAGAAAGAGTTTCCTTGTATAAAAGTCCTCTTTCTACAACAAACCTGGATCGATTAGAAGAGCTGAGAGGCGGTGGGTTGCTCCGTGCCGCCGTCCAAACTCTCTGGAGGCTTTCATCTGCTTCCTGTTCGGTCTGGAACTGTTCCCTTGATGCTGGAGACATCAGTTCCTCATGGGATTGGGGACCTAGGCTTGGTCCCTCTGGAAGCGATATAGGGAATGGAGCTGTTTCTGTTGACTGTGAACCGCTCTCCGCTGGTGCACTATGTTGGGATTCAGGCTCCGGCTGAGCCTCTTGTGTAGGGTTATCGGCTGCTGCCAGTTCAGGTTCGGTGGGGCCCTCTGGTGTTGAGGTTGCAAGTACTGGATTCAGTGCTGACACGGGGTCTGGTGTTGGTTGTTTGGCTGGTTCCGGTTCTGGGACTGGATCCACTACTGCTGTTGCAGACATTGGCCTGGGGTCCGGGTCCATCACCTCTGACCGGATCCTGATAGAAGTTTCCGGAACAGAGCTAGGCCTCACGGCTTGTTTAGCCTGGCTGTGGGTGACCATTCCCACCCTCTTGGCCTGCTTCACATGATTGGCCAAGTCTTCCCCCAACAGCATGGGGATGGGATAATCATCATAGACTGCAAAAGTCCACATTCCTGACCAGCCCTTGTACTGGACAGGCAACTTGGCTGTAGGCAAATTGAAAGAGTTGGACTTGAAGGGTTGAATCGTCACTTGGATCTCTGGGTTGATTAAATTGGGGTCCACTAAGGAAGCATGGATAGCTGACACTTGTGCTCCGGTGTCCCTCCACGCGGTGACCTTCTTCCCGCCCACACTCACAGTTTCCCTCCGCTCCAAGGGTATCTGGGAGGTATCTGGGCCTGTGGACCTCTGGTGTGATTCCAGTGCAATGAACTGTAATCTGTTGGGGTTCTTGGGGCAGTTGGCCTTTACATGCCCCAGCTCGTTACATTTAAAACATCGTCCAGCTGACGGGTCACTGGGGCGAGGAGGGTTGCTGGAGAACGGGGTGGTGGGACGATAAGGGGTCTGGAGGGTTCTTTGGGAGGTAGGTGGGGCTTTGGGCGGCCCCCAGTAATAGGGTGTGGTCTGGGGTGGTCCCTTCTGGTCTCCGCTCCAACTGCGACCAGTTTTCTTCTTCTCTGCCACCTCCACCCATCTGGCTCCAATCTCTCCTGCCTCAATTACAGTTTTGGGTTTCCTGTCTAGGATGTATCTTTCTATTTCCTCAGGAACACCCTCTAAGAATTGTTCCATTTGCATTAGGAAGGGCAAATTTACTGGAGATTCAACACTTGCTCCTGATATCCAGGCATCCCAATGTTTCACAATGTGGTAGGCATGTCGGGTAAATGACATGTCTGGTTTCCACCTTAGGGCTCTGAACCTCCGACGAGACTGCTCGGGTGTTATCCCCATTCTGACTCTCGCCTTGGATTTAAACAGTTCATACTTGTTCATGTGTTCTTTAGGCATTTCATATGCCACCTCAGCTAAGGGTCCACTGAGCTGCGGCCTCAGCTCTACCATGTATTGGTCAGTAGAGATGTTGTACCCAAGGCAGGCCCTTTCGAAGTTTTCTAAGAAGGCCTCAGTATCATCACCTGCCTTGTAGGTGGGGAACTTTCTGGGATGGGAAGTGGTACCTGGAGAAGGATTGCTAGGGTTTGTTGGTATATTCTGCTGGGCCTTTATCCTCTCCACATGCTTCCTCTCTTTTTCCCTCTCCTCCTCCACATGCTTCCTTGCCTCCATTTCCCTCTTGTGGGCAGCCTCCTGTACCTCCTTCTCCAGCCGCATGAGTTCTATCTGTCTTTCATGTTCCCTTTGTTTTTCCTCAGCCTGAAATTTGGCTAATTCCAGCTGTAGTCGAGCTGAGGATTTGGTCATTCTAACCTCTCTGTTTTTAACTAACTTTATACCCGAGGTTTAGAAATAAACAAACAAAACTTGGCTGTAAAATTTTGCTGTGCTGGAATAGAATATCTATTCTCTGATAGTGATTGTCAGCCTACAGAAAAAGACAATTCCCTTGTCTCTGCTCTGGGCCCAAATTAAAGCAAAAAACTTCCAACTACTTGGAAACCTGCTTACCCAGCCCAAAGAAAAAGCAAATGGGTAGAACACACACCCCCTATTTACTTTTAGGAAGAAGAGAGAAAAAAAAACCTCTGGGTTGGAAGACTGTGAATTTCCCTGCAGGAGTTAAGTACCCTGCCTCCAGGCAAAGAAAACCTGCAATTCACAAAGATAATCCCCTTTTGTCTCTGCTTGGCCACAAAGCAGAGAAAAAACAAGCTGCTTTCAGTTTCAGCTGCTTTCTGGACTTCCTTTCCAAAGGAAAAAAAAATTTCCTTTTTAAAATCTGTATTTCTAGTTCAAAAAATCTCAACTGGATCTCAAAATGATTTCAGGTTAATCCCACCACTATGCCACCATGTCAAGGTTCCTCCCCCACTCTGAACTCTAGGGTACAGATGTGGGGACCTGCATGAAAAACCTCCTAAGCTTATCTTTACCAGCTTAGGTCAAAACTTCCCCAAGGTACAAAATATTCCACCCGTTGTCCTTGGACTGGCCGCTACCACCACCAAACTAATACTGGTTACTGGGGAAGAGCTATTTGGACGCGTCCTTCCCCCCAAAATACTTCCCAAAACCTTGCACCCCACTTCCTGGACAAGGTTTGGTAAAAAGCCTCACCAATTTGCCTTGGTGACTACAGACCCAGACCCTTGGATCTTAAGAACAATGAACAATCCTCCCAACACTTGCACCCCCCCTTTCCTGGGAAATGTTGGATAAAAAGCCTCACCAATTTGCATAGGTGACCACAGACCCAAACCCTTGGATATGAAAACAATGAAAAAGCATTCAGTTTTCTATAAAGAAGACTTTTAATAAAAATAGAAGTAAATAGAAATAAAGAAATCCCCCCTGTAAAATCAGGATGGTAGATATCTTACAGGGTAATTAGATTCAAAAACATAGAGAACCCCTCTAGGCAAAACCTTAAGTTACAAAAAGGATACACAGACAGAAATAGTTATTCTATTCAGCACAATTCTTTTCTCAGCCATTTAAAGAAATCATAATCTAACACATATCTAGCTAGATTACTTACTAAAAGTTCTAAGACTCCATTCCTGGTCTATCCCCGGTAAAGACCAGCATATAGACAGACACAGACCCTTTGTTTCTCTCCCTCCTCCCAGCTTTTGAAAGTATCTTGTCTCCTCATTGGTCATTTTGGTCAGGTGCCAGCGAGGTTACCTTTAGCTTCTTAACCCTTTACAGGTGAGAGGAGCTTTCCCCTGGCCAGGAGGGATTTCAAAGGGGTTTACCCTTCCCTTTATATTTATGACAGGCACTTTCCACTTTTTTTTCTCTTTAGTGCAACATTTTCACATACTTCACAATCAGTGGATGATGCCAATATTATAACATTGGTTGGTGGGTGGAGAGCAGTGGTGAATATTTGGACAGAGAAATTACAATTCTCAACAGTATTAAAAACAAAAAACTCTAGTTAGATAGATGGAGCCTGAGGTAGGGTGGGAACTGGAATACAGTGAGAGAGAAGTTAGTTGTAAGAACTTAAGAATGGCCATACTGAGTCAGACCAAAGGTCCATCCAGCCCAGTATCTTGTCTACCGACAGTGGCCAATTCCAGGTGCCCCAGAGGGAGTGAACCCAACAGGTAATGATCTAGTGATCTCTCTCCTGCCATCCATCTCCACCCTCTGACAAACAGAGGCTAGGGACACCATTCCTTGCCCATCCTGGCTAATAGCCATTAATGGACTTAACCTCCATGAATTTATCCAGTTCTCTTTTAAACCCTGTTATAGTCCTAGCCTTCACAACCTCCTCAGGCAAGGCATTCCATAGGTTGACTGTGTGGTGAGTGAAGAACTTCCTTTTATTTGTTTTAAATCTGCTACCCATTAATTTCATTTGGTGGCCCCTAGTTCTTATATTATGGGAACAAGTAAATAACTTTTCCTTATTCACTTTCTCCACATCACTCATGATTTTATATACCTCTATCATATCCCCCCTTAGTCTCCTCTTTTTCAAGCTGAAAAGTCCTAGTCTCTTTAATCTCTCCTCACATGGGACCCGTTCCAAACCCCTAATCATTTTAGTTGCCCTTTTCTGAACCTTTTCTAATGCCAGTATATCTTTTTTGAGATGAGGGGACCACATCGGTATGCAATATTCAAGATGTGGGCGTACCAGGGATTTATATAAGGACAATAAGATATTCGCCATCCTATTCTCTATCCCTTTTTTAATGATTCCTAACATCCCATTTGCTTTTTTGACTGCCGCTGCACACTGCGTGGACGTCTTCAGAAAACTATCGATGATGACTCCAAGATCTTTCTCCTGATTAGTTGTAGCTAAATTAGCCCCCATCATATTGTATGTATAGTTGGGGTTATTTTTTCTAGTGTGCATTACTTTACATTTATCCACATTAAATTTCATTTGACATTTTGTTGCCCAATCACTTAGTTTTGTGAGATCTTTTTGAAGTTCTTCACAGTCTGCTTTGGTCTTAACTATCTTGAGCAGGTTAGTATCATCTGCAGGCTTTGCCACCTCACTGTTTACCCTTTTCTCCAGATCATTTAACCTGGAAGGGAGCTGGAAGTAGCTGAAGCATAGTCACTGAGGGACATGTCAAGTGGATTTGGCAGGGAAGACTGTCAGGAACAGAGTTTAGGGAGGGAAGGGTAGAGTGGGTGCAGCCTAGGAGAAATGGGCTAGGGAACTGGTAGAGAGACCACCAGGCCAAGAAGGAGCAGCCCATAAAGAGATGGAATATAGGGCTGTGTTAAGGAATGTAACGTGGCATGAACTTGGAAGGATGGCCAGGAATAATAGAGAAGAAGGGTTGCTGTGGTTGTACCACCACCAGCAGCAGTGCGGAAGTAAGGGTAGCAGTACCGCAACCCCCTCTATAGTAACTATGTGATCCCCCCACCAACTCCTTTTTGTGTCAGGACCCCTACAATTATAATACCATGAAATTTCAGATTTAAATAGCTGAAATCATGAAATTTACTATTTTTAAAACCCTATGACCTTGAAATTGACCAAAATGGACTGTGAATTTGGTAGGGCCCTATTTATTATATATAGTGGAGCAGTAATTTCTTACATAGTCATTGACTCCAACAATGAAAAATGCTGAAGTAATCCCAATACAGCACAGAACTAATTGCACAGGTAGCTAGCAGCAATTTACTTCCAATTACATGAAACATTTTAATAATTAGCCTCATCAATATTATAAAGCTAATGAAATCCAATGTAGTATTTCAAATGTTAGTGTCTGTATTGCTTTGTTGTGAGCTGTGAGGACAAGATTGTGGATCTTACAACAAAATCACCACGAGGTCATAATAACCACTTTTACCCTTACATTACTTGGTTATTTTTTACAAATTCTAACAATTGCAATTTGCTTACCTCACAGTTACTAGCCTGACTACATTTCTGACCCCTCCTGGTCTATTTGAGCATACCTTCTCAGGCCTCAGGCTTTCACTTCTATCTTGGGTGGAGTTACATGACTTTCCCACTATCAGAGTGGGCAGTGGGTTGAAGTTCCCTAGTATAAACTGGTTTCAGAGTAACAGCCGTGTTAGTCTGTATTTGCAAAAAGAAAATGAGTACTTGTGGCACCTTAGAGACTAACCAATTTATTTGAGCATAAGCTTTCGTGAGCTACAGCTCACTTAATCGGATAAACTGTGATTACTTCAGCAGACATGATTTGGAAAAGACCACGTAGCTTTGTTCCTTCCAAGAACAATCACAGAGGTATATACAATGACCACACAGGTTTCAGCCTCTTTAAAGCAAAGTATTAAAATTTTTAGAACAAAGCATTTCTGAGAAAACATTTTTAAAATAATAACAGACTATAGTCATATCTACTTTTCCCTAAGACTTAATATTTCCTGGAACTAGGAAGGCCCAACTTCTTTAGAGAGACTGACTACCTAGTTTGTCTATATCAGCTTGTCTCCCTAGATAGCTTCTGACAAGCGACCCCCTAGCTCGCCAGAGAACGGCTTTTTAACTGTTCTTTTGATCTCCAGGTCCTAGCTTTTGCAATTTGTCAGAGACAGGATCCTTGAAAGTAACAGCTTGCCACATTATCTTTCTAGTGAGTGTTGGTAAGTGCTCATTTAGATCTGTTGTGTTGCTTTCCTATTTGTTCCTCCCATGGACCCCTATTAAGTTAGATAAATTCAATCAAACAGGCAATTCTAATAACCCACCATACATTAAGGATACCTCACCAACCAGTACACTGTCAGTGTGAATAAAATTATTGAACCTCATTATTTTTAATTATTCCTACCACTCTTCCATCACAATTCACCATTGAAAAACTGTTCATGCTTCACCCATTTGCCAATTATTTGGTGGCTTTGAGGAGTACTGATCTCCATTCACCTAGTATCAATACTGAGAAAAAATAAAATTAAGAGGCACTCTTGTAGGCAATCTTAAGAAACCCCCAAAGTCACAAGTGATTTGCTTGCAGGCAGGGAAGTTACGGAAACTTCCACTCTAAATTGGCATTCAGAGACTCAACATCCAGTTTCCCAAATAAGGCTTGTATTTTATTGTATTCTGTGTCTCTGTGGCTTGTATGACCATTTGCTAAATAGCAAGCCTGTCTAAGAAACTGGTTCTTGCACACACTCGTTGTGCTCTAGGCAGGCCAATTCAGTGTATGTGTAGGAGTAATTTAAAAACACAAACAAAAAAAAACCAGGACGGAGAGAGCAAAATTTGGATGAAAAGAACAACAACGAGCAAAACAACAAAGAGAGACGGGGAAAGGGGGAGAGAGAAGGGAAGCAGAGACGGATGGAACTAAACCAGTTGAAATTATATTGTATACATCGGGTGCCTCTTATGCCGGCTTAGCTTTCGGGGGTACACACGGTATGTGTGCGGGGGGGGCTATCCCCCCTGCAGAGCAGAGCCCTCAATTGAATTAGATCTGTCGTCTAAAATGGATTCCGTGTCTGAAGCTAGGAGCGCACGGTTTGCAGATGCAGAGAGCCCCAGCGTGCAAATGCTCTAACTCAGCACCGCTGCGCCGAGCCCCCACGCAGCATGTTAGGGCTGAGGCTGTCAACACGCCACAGACTCGGGTGCAGCACCGAGCACCAGCCTATTTCCCCCTGTTACGCGTGCGGTCTCCCAAGAAACGCCCCTGCAAAACCCAGGCGTGGGTCACGTCACGTCACGTCACGTCACGTCACTTCTGCACGCACTCATTCCCCTCGCCCTACCTCTTCAGTCTTCCTCCCATCATATCCCCCATGATTTACAGTTACCAAGAGACCCGCTTGACCAATCAGAGGCTGCCTTGTTGCGGCCTGTGTATGGAGCGCGGTGATTGGATACAGCAGGCAGGCGTGTTCCTTTGCTTCCTGTCATGCTTTCTTTTGGTTGCATCATTCCCAGCCGGCTGGTGGCTTGGGTCGTGGAGGGCGAGGCGACTGGTGAGTGCAGGGAGCCGGGCTGTCTGGCGGGTTACCCGGAGGGGGGGTGGGGTGGTGCTGTGCAGGCGGGGCTCAGCTGACTATCCACTCGCAGGGATTTGGTGCAGTGACCCCCCCCCCCCCGTGGTACCAGCTGTTGGGGTGGGGACTAAGCATGAGGGGGTTGTGCCTGGGAGGTGAGGGGAGCGCTGCGCCTTAGTAGTGACTGCAGGGAGGGGTGCGTGCGTGGGAGGGGGCATGTGCCAGCTCTTGATGGGGTTAATGGGTTGCCTGGGCCGCAGGCAGGACCTTGGAGGGGAGACTGTGAGTGCCTGGTTCTTAGGGGTTCTTGGTTTGTGGCAGTAACGGAAGGAAGATTGGGGAGGGGTGTGTCTGTGTCCAATTCTTGAGGGATAGATGGTTAAGTACAAAGCAGACTGTGAAGAGTTACAGAAGACTCTCACAAACCTGGGTGACAGGGCAACAAAATGGCAGCTGAAATTCAGTGATGATAAATGCAAAGTAATGCACATTGGAAAACATAATCCTAAGTATATATGCTAAATGGTGGGGTTTAAATTAACTGTTACCACTCAACAGAGAAATCATGGAGTTATCCTGGATAGTTTTCTGAAAACATATGCTTAATATGCAGCAGCAATCAAAAAAAGCTTACAAAATGTTAGGAGCCATTAGGAAAAGGATAGATAATAAGACAGAAAATATCATAATGCTATTATATAAATCCATGGTACACCCATCCATCACCTTGAATACTGCATGCAGTTCTTGTCACCCCATCTCAAACAAGATATATTGGAAATGGAAAAGATACAAAAAAGGCAACACAAATGATTAAGGGTATAGAACAGCTTCTGTATGAGAAGAGACCAAAAAGACTGGAACTATTCAGCTTGGAAAAGAGATGCCTAAGGGGGAGTATGATAGAAATCTAAAAAATCGTGAATGGTATGGAGAAAGGGAATAAGGAAATGTTATTTACTCTTTCACATAACCCAAGAACCTGGGGTCATCCAATGAAATTAATAGACAGTGGGTTTAAAACAAAGAAGGGGAAGTACTTCACACAGTCAACTTGAGGAACTTGTTGCCAGGGGGTGAGGTGAAGGCCAGAACTATAACTGGGTTTAAAAAAGAATTAGAGACTTTCATGGAGGATAGGTCCATTAATGGCTATTAGCCAAAATGTCCAGAATACAAGTCCACACCCAGGGTGTTCCTAAACCTCTTACTGGCATGTGCTGGGACTGGATGACAGGGGTTGGCTCACTTGATTTCCCTTTTCTGTTCATTCCCCTTTGAAACAGCTGGCAATGGTTACTGTCAGAAGACTGGATATGGACCCAGTATGGCAGTTATGTTCTTAACCTTTAACCCTGAGAGTAAAGGGAAACTGCTAATAATGAATACAGTAGTACAAATATTGCATTGTAAAGAAACATGCATTGTTAATAACTTTTAAGTTATTAAAACTAATATTTTAAAAGTCTGATTTTGTCCTTATTATAATTGCTACTTGCTTTACATGTTTCTCTTAGCTTGGAAATTGAAAATCAATGAAGCCAGTTTCATGTTTTTTATGATCAGTTTCTTTTTGAGGTTCCCAAAACTGCAATGTTCAAGTGGCAAACAGTGCACGGATGGTAAAGATGTCTGTTTAATATATGGGAATTTTAAACTGTCAATGCCTTTTTAGTTTTAGAAATATGAGATCATAACATGCCTCATGTTCCATTAAACTTCCATGGATTTGATATTGATTCTTGACTTGCTGGTATTTTTAAAGATCTGTAGAATGTAGTTACCTGTTTCCTTATCACCAAGTAAGCAACAAGTCAAGGAATTAACCAAAGGATGCTAGATAAAGAAACTAACATTTCTTGCAAAGTACAGTACTTTGTAAGCATTCTACTTGTACTGGCATATTAAGGGAAATATATTCTTAAGGAAGGCTGACATTTGTCTGGTTTAACGGTAATAGATTTGACTCCTTTCCCCTGGGGAAAAGTTACCCAGATGCCCCCTTTGAGCTGGAATAAGCATCTTTACGAATGGCCATACTGGGTTAGACCAAAGGTCCATCTAGCCCAGTATCCTGTCTTCCAACAGTGGCCAATGCCAGGTGCCCCAGAGGGAATGAACAGAACAGGTAATCATCAAGTGATCCATCCTTTGTTGCCCATTCCCAGCTTCTGGCAAAGAGAGGCTAGGGATGCCATCCCTGGCCATCCAGGCTAATAGCCATTGATGGACCTATCCTCTATGAATTTATCTAGTTCTTTTTTTAACCCTGTTATAGTCTTGGCCTTCAGAAGATCATCTGACAAGGAGTTCCACAGGTTGACTGTGTGTTGTGTGAAAAAATACATACTTTTTGTCTGTTTTAAACTTGCTGCCTAGTAATTTCGTTTGGTGACATTTAGTTCTTGTGTTATGAGAAGGAGTAAATAACACTTCCTTATTTACTTTCTCAACACTAGTCATGATTTTATAGACCTCCATCATATCCCCCCTTAGTTGTCTCTTTTCCAAGCGGAACAGTCCCAGTCTTATTAATCTCTCCTCATATGACAGATGCTCCATACCCCTAATCATTTTTGTTTTGCCCTTTTCTGAACCTTTTCCAATTTCAATATATCTTTTTTGAGATGGGGCGACCACGTCTGCACACAGTATTCAAGATGTGGGCATACCAAGGATTTATATAGAGGCAATATGATATTTTCTGTCTTCTTATCCATCCCTTTCTTATGATTCTGAACATTCTATTCCCTTTTTTGACCACCACTGCACATTGAGTGGATGTTTTCAGAGACCTATCCACAATGACTGAAATATTTTAAATCCACCATGCTAAATTATTTGAATTGTATTAATTTATGGTATAATTAAATTATTGATTTAATATATTTTAAATAGAATTTTAGTAGGCTCCTGATTTTAATGCGTATGTAATTGTATTTCCCTCTTCTAGGTAAAAAGACTGCTATTTGTCCATGTTAGCTGTAGCACCATCAGTACAGATTGAAGAACACCAGTCCCGCTGAATGTTGTCTCCTTTTAAAAAAAGTATGTTAAAAATTTATTCCCTAGTAGTATGTTGTTTACATTTAATTTACTATTCAGTAATAGCACTAAATTGTGAATTAAAGAAGACATAAGAGAGACAGCAAAATCATAGTAGTAGTACAAATGTATGCATATATATGGCAAAATCTTATTTCTTTCTTAAAATAATTAATGCATAGCTTAGTGTTTCATTCTGTGTGGAAATGTTGTCTTACCAAAAGTAGATATAGAGCGATTTCCACAGTACAATACTCTCACATCACTAGCAAAAACAATAATTTCTGCCTGCAAAGTTATGTCAATAAACTCAGAAAGTAATCGTGTCATGGTTTTTGTTGCTTTGTGTATATCTTTTTGGTTGCTTGGGTTTTCTGTCCTGAGCCTTTTTATCATATTGATGCTTGACTTGTATTGGAGATTGATGGCATTTTAACTATATCTCTTTTTACTTTTATGATTTTAGCAGCATCAGTAGTGGGTGGCAGGTTTAGTTTTTCACTTATGGTGCAAGGCTTCCTCTTGGTATCAATTTTGAAAGATTTAGTGTACACTGCTTTTAAAACATTTTTGGAGACAGAAGTAACCTTTTGAAAAGAACTTCTCATTTAGGAGAAGTTAAACTTTAAAAAATTCAGCTTGCTTGGTTTCATGCTTTCGTGCCAGCAGAATGATAGATATTAAAAAACAAAAACAAAAAGTGTTTTAACCAGTAAATGTATAGTCAAAATCAATACAGCTTTTATCATCACTTCTGGTTAAGGCCCTTGTTACAGACCCCTGGGGTACAACCTGGACCTGTGGGACTGCTGTGCCCCCTTAACTCTCCAATCTGGGCTGGGCTGTCTCTTAAAATGCTATACTAGTGACAAGCAGCAAACCCCTCCAGGTGCTGTGATCACTCAGCCAACAACATGCGGAGACACACCAGCCAAATTGCACGAATGCTCTCTAAGCCACTCATGAACTGTAAACAAGGAGAGATCAGCAAACTTCCTCCCCCTCCCCGTGCCGACCCAGCCTCACCCCTCAGAAATGTACCATCTCACACTGCTCAAGACCTCTTGAACAATACAAGCTCATTAATTAGTTCGCGTTGTCATCAAAGGATAGTGGACATTGCCCAGCCTTTGTAATCTGAGCAGATCCCCCAAGCACTTAGGACAAACTCACTGTTTACAGTTAAACATCAAAATAAGTTTATTAACTACAGAAAGATAGATTTTAAGTGATTTATAAGTGATAGGCATAGAGGTCGGGGTTGGTTATATAAGAAATAAAAGGTTAAAATTACAGTCTAAGTCCTAAACTTTATCAGACTAAGCAAGATTTGAATCAAGCAGTTTTCCTCACCCTACTGGATGTTGCAGGCTGCTTACAGTTCTTAGTAAACAGGCTGAATTCCCTTTTCAGCCTGGGACCAATCTCCCCAGTTCTTTTTCTTCCCAAAGTTCTTGTTTCCTTCAGAGTAGGTGGGAGAGGAGAGCAGTCAAGTGGTGATGGCATTGCCCCTTCATTTTAAACTCTCTTTGAGGGGCTGGAAAGATCCTTCCTGGTCACGGGGGCTAGGCAGTCCCTATTGTGTTCTCTCAGGGGTCTTTGGGAGGGGCCCACTGGGAGAGTAGATTGTCCTTAATGGGCCATCAACACATAGCAAGCTAGTCCTGATGTAAATCTGTGTTGGGGTTGTTAGTTGCTCTTTTGTTGCCACTAAAAGGCTAGCTGTGGATATCTCCTGGACTCTCAGCATATTGCAGTAACAAGCATGTAGCAAAACCTACTATCCTCTGAAGTTATGAATGTTAAACAGATCATGACTTCTCGAATAATACCTCACAAGGCATACTTTACACAAAACATATCATAATTAGGGCTGTCACGCGTAATTAAAAAATTAATTGCTATTAATCGCACTGTTAATAATAGAATACCATTTATTTAAATATTTTTAGATTTTTTTACATTTTCAAATATATTAATTTCAATTACAACACAGAATACAAAGTTTACAGTGCTCACTTTATTCTTTTGATTACTAGTATTTGCACTGTAAAAAACAAAAGAAATAGTATATTTCAATTCACCTAATACAAGTACTGTAGTGCAATCTCTTTATCACAAAAGTTGAACTTACAAATGTAGAATTATGTACAAAAATAACTGCATTCAAAAATAAAACAGTGTAAAACTTTAGAACCTACAAGTTCACTTGGTCCTACTTCAGCCAATCACTCAGACAAACAAGTTTGGTTACAATTTGCAGGAGACAATGCTTCCCACATTTTGTTTACAGTGTCACCTGAAAGTGAGAACAGGCGTTTGCAGGGCACTGTTGTAGCCAGCAATGCAAAATATTTATGTGCCAGATGTGCTAAAGATTCATATGTCCCTTCATGCTTCAGCCACAATTCCAGAAGACGTGTGTCCATGCTGATGACAGGTTCTGTTCAATAATGATCCAAAGCAGAGTGGACCGACACATGTTCGTTTTCATCGTCTGAGTCAGATGCCACCAGGAGAAGGTTGATTTTCTTTTTTGGTGGTTTGGGTTCTATCCACATCATAGTGTTGCTCTTTTAAGACTTTTAAAAGCATGCTCCACACCTTGTCCCTCTTTGGAAGGCACTTCAGATTCTCAAACCTTGGGTCGAGTGCTGTAGCTATCCTTAGAAATCTCACATTGGTACCTTCTTCGTGTTTTGTCAAATCTGCTGTGAAAGTGTTCTTAAAACGAACATGTGCTGGGTCGTCAAAGGAAACTGCTATAACATGAAATACATGGCAGAATGCGGGTAAAACAGAATGGGAGAAATACAATTCTCCCCCAAGGAGTTCAGTCACAAATTTAATGAACACATTATTTTTTTAACAAGCATCATGAGCATGGAAGCATGTCCTCTGGAATGGTGGCTGAAGCATAAGGGATATAAGAATGATTAGCATGTCTGGCACGTAAATACCTTGCAATGCCGGCTACAAAAGTGCCATGCGAACGCCTGTTCTCATTTACAGGTGACACTGCTGCCTTCTTATTTAAAATATCTCCTGTAAATGTAAACAAACTTGTTTGTCTTAGGGATTGACTGAACAAGAAGTAGGACTGAGCGGACTTGTAGTCGCTAAAGTTTTACATTGTTTTGTTTTTGAGGGCAGTTATGTAACAACAACAAAAAAATCTACATTTCTAAGTTACATTTTCATGATAAAGAGATTGCACTACAGTACTTGTATGAGTTGAATTGAAAAATACTATTTCTTTTGTTTATCATTTTTACAGTGCAAATATTTGTAATAAAAAATTATATAAAGTGAGCAGTGTACACTTTGTATTCTGTGTTGTGACAGAAATCAATATTTTTGAAAATGTAGAAGAACATCCAAAAATATGTAATACATTTCAATTGGTATTCTATTGTTAAACAATACGATTAATTCTGATTAATTTTTTAATCGCAGTTACTTTTTTTTGAGTTAATCATGTGAGTTAACTGTGATTAATTGACAGCCCCAATCATAATCATATAATGGTGAATATGTGGGTACAGGGTGTCCTTTTGAGGTACAGTGTATCAGTATTTGGGGTTCAAATAGTTTCCATCAGCTTGTATCTCCCTCTTGTGTCACGGGAATGATGTTTTTTCAACAGACTGCTACATGATTTTAGTAAGGCTTTTGACACAGTCCCACATGACGATTCTCATAAGCAAACTAGGTCTGGATGAAATGACTGTAAGGTGGTTGCATAACTGGATGGAAGACGGTACTCGGAGTAGTCATCAGTGGTTTGGTGTCAAATTGTGGGAGGGTGTTGCCTAGTGGGGTCTTGGAGGACTATGTCCTGGGTATAGTACTATTCTATATTTTCATTAATTATTTGAATAATGGAGTGGAGAGTGTGCTTCTAAAATTTGGGGATGAGGCCAAACTGGGAGGCATTGCAAGTACTTTGAAGGACTGGATTAGAATTCAAAACAACCTTGACAAATCAGAGAAGTGGTCTGAAATCCACAAGACGAAATTCAATCAAGACAAGTGCCAAGTATTGTGATTAGAAAGGAAAAATGAAAGGGGAATGGAGAATAGCTGAAAATGATCTGGAGGATATAGTGTATCACAAATTGAATATGAGTCAACAATGTGATGCAGTTGTGAAAAAGGCAAATCTCATTATTGTGTATATTAACTTGAGTGTTGTAAGACATGAGAGGTAATTGTCCTGGTCGGCACTGGAGAGGACTCAGCTGGAGTACTGTGTCGAATTCTGGGTGTCACAATTCAGAAATACTGTGGACAAATTGGAGCGAGTCCAGAGGAAAGTGACAAAAATGATTAAAAGTTTTAGAAAAACTGACCTATTTAAGGAAAGGTTTAAAAAAAAAAGTGGGTATGTTTAGTTTTGAGAAAAGAAGACAGAGGGGTGACCTGATAAGTCAAATTTGTTAAGAGCTGTTACAAAGCGGAATACAGTAATCCAGTTGTCTTTCACGTCTACTAAAGACAGGACAGGAAATAATTAGCTTAACCTTCAGAAAGGTAGTTTTAGATTTAGACATTAGGAAGAACTGTAAAGGTAGCTATTTTCTAGAATAAGTTTCCAAGGGTTGTGGTGGCATCCCCCGTCATTGGAGATTTGTAAGAACATGTTGGACAAATGCTCATCGGGGTGGTCTAATTTTATTTGTTCTGTCTCAGATCAGGGTGCTACTTTGATGACCTCCTGAGGTTCCTTCCAGCCTTAGATTTCTGTGATTCGGTATTTAATTCTTATACCTTGAGCTCCCATGGTGATGTGAGTGCAGTGTCTTGGAGGCTATGAACAGTGCAACCCAGTCAGGATGGGTACTGCAACCTGCTTCTGGGTCATGACACAAAGACCAGAAGTAGTAGAGTCAGAATATTGCATTGTTGTTTTTGTATTATGAATGGTCTGTCTTTAAGGCACTAATTTGTCCTTTATCCCCCGCTGTATCAAAGTACTAGATTTAACATAATAAATTCTGTGCTCTAGTCTTGTGTCCAGTTGTAGTTTATCTACTAATGTAGCAGCTTGATATAATTTTTGTGGTAGCAGTTTTTATTGGCTTAACGTCTGTTAGTATTGTTTATGCCACAGCTTCAGGTAACTAAGCATAGTTTTGTAGTATTAAAAGTCAAGTTTTTCTAAATTCTGTCCTGCAGATTGAGAAAACTGACCTGTAATGAGGAGTTACTACATCCCTGATCTTGCCCATTAAATGGTTTTTCGACGCAGTTCTGAAAAATTAGACTTCCATCAATTCAGGTAAAATTCCTTTGTACTGTTAAAAATAGAAAGTCTTTGCTATGCATGTGAATGTGTGCCCTGTGGTTACTGGAAACTGTTGTGTTGGTACAGTGCTCCAGTTAGTAGAAATGGGCCAAAAGTAATACTGTGGTTTATGCATGGAGTCTGTGATATCATAGCAGCCTCCATAGCCCGGTTACAGTTACATTTTATTAGTATCTTATGAACAGAAAAGAACTTTTAAAATATTTACTATAGTGAGTCATGAGGAATTGATGACTTCATTCAGAGAAGATCACCATGGTAAATACTGAGTAAACTTATGGTTTAGTATGTTTGTATTTGCTGCCAATCAGAGGAAACCATTGTGTTTGATAGAGTGTGTGTAGTGGTTAAGGCAGAAGGCTTTGCATTTGGGAAATATTGGTTTTATTTTCACTTCGGCCACTAAATGGCTGTGTGACCTTGGGGCTGTGAACAAAACATAGATGATCCCTTCCTCCAATAGTGACATGGAGCTAATTAATGTTTGTAAAGCACTCCAACATCCTAGGGTGGAAATTGCTGCAGAAGTGTGAAGTATTGTTATTTATATTAATTAAGTCTTAACATCTAGGCCAGGGGTTCTCACCAGGGCCGTCCCTACCCATACGCAAAGTACGCAGCTGTGTAGGACACCAGGAAATTTGGGGCACCAAATTTGTCAGTGCCCTGTGCAGCTGCGTGCTGCTCCAGCCCCTGCCCCACCTCTACCACATGGCCCCCGCCCCTGCTTCGCCCCAACCCCGCCCCCACTCCACCCCTTCTGCAAAGCCCCCGCCCCACTCCACCGCTTCCTGCTCCGCCCCAGCCCTGCCCCTACTCCCCGCCGCCGGTGAGTGCAGGCCCAGCCCTGCTGCAGTCCTCAGGGAAGTACAGCGACCTGGCCCCAGCTGCACCGCCGGTGAGAGCTGGGGGGAGGTTCCTCTTCCCTCCCCCCCGCCCCCACAGAGCCTTGGGGGGGGGGAGGGGGGCTGCGTAGGGCCCCAGAATAGCTAGGGACGGTCCTGGTTCTCACCACAATTTTTTTTGGTGCCCTCAGAGTGCGGCCACCAACTCTTGCTGGTAGCTGCTCAGACAATTTTTCATAAAATACTTAATTTACTTTAGAAAAAACAAATTTGCACATGTATATGTTCAAATCATAGTAATTTATGTAGGGGGTTTTTTCAGACTCAATAATAAAAATAATGTACAGTTGTCTCTTTTCTTTACTGAACCTAAACAGAATAGAAACACAAATAAGGTGCTCTGCATGTTCTTGTCTTTTCTTATTGTTTCTCTCCCTTTTTTTGGCTGCATTTTTTTTAGACTTGCTAGCTACTGTGAAAAGTGATATTTGTATGTTTGTTAATATAATTTTTTCACAGCAGCAGACTTCTTAGCTAGCTAGGAGGCAGTAAAAAGTGATATTAACAAATATACAAATACCATTTTTCGTAGCAGACTTACTCAGCCCTGGCAAGCTGGGGAACAAATTAAACCTTGGATGGGGAGCTGGGTGGGGAGGCAGCAGTGGACATGAGAGGGGTGTTGAGCCTAGGGATAGAGTCCTGTGGCCAAGGGATGGAGGCCACCGCTGAGTCCTCAAAGCCCTGAGCCCAAAGCCTCGCGGTCAGAGCCCGTGGCAAGAGCACGCAGCCTGAGCCTGCTGCCCACCACACCAGGGCTGAAGCCAGAAGCCTGAGCCCCACCGCCCTGGGAAGATGGGCAACTCACACCAGCTGTCTGCTCCTCCGGTTGTTTTCAAAGGGGGGCAAGGCCCAACCCCTTCTGGCAGCCCCAGGGGAGGGGCCGCTGCTTTGCTCCTCACTTCCCCAAATCACCACCCAAGAGGCTGTGGCCGCAAGAAAAGCCCCTGGTGGCCGAATGCAGCCACAGTGGCCACATTTGAGAAATGCTGGTGTAGGGTTATTGCTCGCCTTGTTAGAATACACAAAAGCATTGTCTTGTTCAAGACTCCTTATAATCATCAGCTAGTGGTTTCCTTGATGAGCTATGTACCAGAAGATGACTTTGTGCTATAGCAATAACCAGGGCTAAATAGTGGCATTAAGCCATGTACTGGAGATGGCGCAGAGTCATGCTGTCCCAGGAGACATTTTTCTTTAAGGAGGTACTTCCTGGAGTGCACAGCTACTGCGCCATGGTTCTGTGGATCTGTCTGTCGGTTGTCAACTGGCTCTACTGGCTGACCTTGTTGAGGGAGTGGACCTGCCTCCTTCATATATCCTTTGCACAGAAAAACACTTTCATCATCTCCAGTTCTGTGGAATCTTTGCACTCTGAGCACAAGGACTCCCTTTATGTGCCATTGGGTACTTTGCTTCCCTCCAACATTTGCACAGGGGTCAGACACAGTCTGGCCCAAACTTGTGAAAGATATGTGGCATATCCCCTCCTAAAAGGGCTATATATTTCTGAGGAAATATGAGGAAAATTGAGGAAAATGAGCCATCCTTACTGTTACGAATGTAGTACAAATCAGGGATTGAAAAATTCACCTGCCGCCTCACTTAGGTGAGCGGTTCTTGGATGTGTTTTGAGAATGATGGGTGTGTGACGGGTTCGATCACAGAGATCCCCTTGGGACTGCCACTTGATGTGCTGAGAGTACCTCTGAGCCCATTTTCCCTGCCAGCTAGAGACTTCAGTACCCTGTCTTGTTGAGCCAGACACACTAGCCTGCTGCAAACACTGACCCAAGTCTGAACCACGTCCCCCAAAGCTGCAGACCTAACTGAAAACAGCTTAGAAAGTGCTCCTGTCTCTAGCACCCAGACACTTTGTTCCCAATGAGATCCAAACCCCAAATAAATCTGTTTTACTCTGTATAAAGCTTATACAGTATACAGGATAAACTCATAAATTGTCCGCCCTCTATAATCCTGATAGAGCAATATGCACAGCTGTTTGCAGAATGAAACAAAGCAAGCAAGTTTAGGCCTAATATATTAAGAAACTGATTACAGATGAAATCTCAGCCCCAGAGATGTTCCAATAAGCTTCTTTCACAGGCTAGACTCTTTCCTAGTCTGGGACCAACCCTTTTCAGACCAACTTTGTAGTCTGTGGCCTGCGTCCAGCAATCGCTCACAATCCCGTAGTTACTGTCCTTTGTTCCAGTGTCTTTCAGGCATTTCTTTGGGGTGGAGAGGCCATCTCTTGAGCCAGCTGAAGACAAAATGGAGGGGTTTCCAGGGCCTTTTATATTCTCTTTTGAGGGCAGAAACCCCTTTGTTCTCCTGTGCAAAGTCACAGCAACAAGGTGGAGTTTGTAGCCACCTGGGCAAGTCACATGTCCGTGAATAATTCAACTTTTTACAGGCCGACACCACTGTTTACATGTTAGTTTGAATGTTCCCAGGAAAGCACAGATGTGGATTGGCATCTCCCAAAGTCCATTGTCAGTTAAGTGTTTCTTGATCGGGCATTTAGAATAGTCCTTTCTCAAGAAGCCGACCAAATGCTTCACTGAGGCTACTTAGAATCAAACACATTGAGATACAAGTACGTAGCCAATATTCATAACTTCAAATACAAAAATGATACACACATACAGACAACATAACCAGCAAATTATAACCTTTCCATAGACAGCTCACTTGACCTCCTCTGTACAAGACCTGGGGCAACCATAGGACCATCATCCATAGGCAACAATGATCTTTACGGTCACAGTTCATGTCAATAATGTCACAGGTGGACAGGCTAAGCTGTCATTTTCTGCAGCATTTAAACTTTCACATTTTAAAAATGAAGCTTCTGGATTTTATGGCTCTGTGTAAAAAAACACAAACAAACAAAAAACCTTTTGATCATGAATTGATGCTGTCTTCCTGAGTAGTGCTTCTGATGCTTCTCAGTGTACTTGACAAGACTGAATACAATTAACAAAGCTCTGTCTTTTCGGTTCTGTGATTCACAAACCTGTGGGCAGCAGTGAAACGGAAGACTCTGACTGTTTCATTTTTGCTGTGGTTTGGGAAACCCAGAGCAGTAGCAGCAGATATTGGAATAGAGACAGATTAAAGCTTCTTCCCTTTTTCACCGATCTCCACAGCCACTTAAGCAGACAGGATTTGTCCTGAATATCACTGTGTCATTGGTACCAGCATGTTCCATCAGCACGGGTTCCACCCCAGCACTCACTACAAATTTATGTAGATGTTTTGTGAAATCTGTGTTCAAACCTGAGTATCTCAGTCACATACTCATGTATTTCTAATGGTCAAATCTTCTAGCACTATTGCATCTCCATGTGCTGGAGAAATCTTGTTTGTGAATGAGAAATGATTGTCCTTGTAGTGAGTCATTGACTCAGCCAGAATTAGAGTACAGCTTTGGGCTCTGACTTTTACACTGGGCTGTTTTTTAGCTCTTCAGGGAATTGCCAGGAATAAGCAAGAATGGGCTGTTGGCTGAAAACTTTGGCTTGATTTTTTACTGAGAGCAGAGAACTTTGCTTCTGAAAAGTAGGTGAACAGGTTGATTAGAAATTGTCAGAGCCATTCACCAACTCCCAAAGTGCATAGTGGAGGTTTTACCACCAAATAATGGGGAGCAACAGGAGAAAAGTAATAAACAAGGGCAGAAAAATGTTACTGAACAGCTCTGGTTGCAAAGTCAGATAGAAATTGTTGCTCTCCACTTTTCTTCTTTCTTATCACTGATCTAATTCCCTGTCTCCTTGTCCAGACCCTTCCATCCTCATCCTTCACTACACATCTATTGTACTTCCTTTTACATTACCGTGTTGGTTTAAATGCTGATTTGGGATCCAGCTCAGATCTCTATATTTAAAGTGTTAAATTTGAGCTGCTTTTTAATACCTGGGAGAACCACAACCTGACTAGAGGGGGGAAAGCACAATTTCTTAAGTTTTTCATGGAAGTGCTCCTTCAAATCTGGAAGAAAATTTGAAAGGGCATTTAGTTTTAAGTAACCAAGGAAACCCAGTGGAAAACCAACAATGAACGTAATCAAGAGTAAATGGAGAACCACTTCCTCATACTATTGTATCACCATGAAATATGAAAATACGTCATAGTGTATTTAGAACAGACTGCTACCTTAGTTATGATTTTGAAACAAGCTGCTAAGCTGTGATCAAGAATCTTACTGTGATATGGTGGAATATACTATGAGATTCTTTTCTAATGGCATAGTGTACTGTATTGAGAAGCTATTTATCCTTGCTTGTTCTGTCTTGAAAATCAAAACTCATTTTCTACATGATATTGTTTGATCCTTATAGGGGAAAGAATGGTTCAGCAAGTTGCAGAAAACATAAATTTTCCTCAGGAGGAAGAGAAGATACTGAATCTCTGGAACACACTTGATTGTTTTCAGGAATGCCTGAAACAGTCAAAAAACAGACCAAGGTAAAAAGCGGCATAAAAGATACAACTGGTATGCATGAAAATAAAGTGCTTATTTACCTGTAGCTCTTCTCCCTTCTGCTTGTCCACTCATACTACAGCTGCTGCCTCCTTTAGAACTCTATCTAAGCCAGCACCACTTTCCATGTTATTACCTTTTCTTTTTTTTCCTCCTGAAGGAGCACGCGCACACACGCACACGCACACGCACACGCACACGCACACACACACACGCACACGCACACGCACACGCACACACACACACACACACACGCACACGCACACACTTTTAGCTCCAGTGCTGGTATTGTAGAACCTCAGAGATATGAACTGACCAGTCAACCACATACCTCATTTGGAACCGGAAGTACACAATCAGGCAGCAGCAGAGAAAAAAAAATACAGTACTGTTAATTTGTTTTTTGTAATTTACATTTCAGAGAAAGCAGCATTTTTCTTCTGTATAGTAAAGTTTCAAAACTGTATTAAGTCAATGTTCAGTTGTAAACTTTTGAAAGAGCAACCATAATGTTTTGTTCAGTTACAAACATTTCAGAGTTGCAAACAACCTCCATTCCCAAGGTGTTCATAACTATGAGGTTCTACTATACAACTTGTGGAGCCATATAAGTAGGAGCAGCACAAGAACAGAAGAATGGTCTTCCTGTTTTGTGAGGGCTGATTTTGAACTAATACTTACTTTGCCTATTGTTTCACAGGTTTACTTTTTATGATGGCCCTCCATTTGCAACTGGGCTTCCCCACTATGGCCACATTCTTGCAGGAACCATTAAAGATGTAGTAACCAGATTTGCTCACCAGAGTGGCTTTTATGTAGACAGAAGATTTGGATGGGATTGTCATGGTTTACCCGTGGTACGTGCAATAAGTGATCCTGCAGATATTTTTGATACCTTGATCTTTGCATATGGTTACCTGTGCATCTGAATAATTTGTTACTTCCTCTTCCCTGCCCTCCTCTGTTACTCCCCCCGCCCTCCGAATTCCTCTAAAACAGCGGTCCCCAAACTTTTGAGGGTCTTGCAGCCCTCCCCCACCCCGCCTCTCTGGAGCTGGGCCTGGGAGCGGGGCCATGGCTGCGGGGTGGGGAAATGTGGATAGGGATAAGGGGGTTGCAGCTGGGGGAGGGCCTGGGGCTGGGAGCTAGGCCACAGCCAGGAGCAGGGGTGGGAGCAGAGCTGCAGCTGGGTTGTGGTGAGGGCCAGCAGCCAAGCCTACAGCCAGGTGCGGCTCCACTCCCAGCCTTTTCCCCAGCCTCATCCCAGGGCGAGGAGCAGAGCCATTTGGCCGAGGCTGGACATGGGGCCAGGTGCACGCTGCACTGGGAGCCAGGGATGTGGCTGGGACTGGGACCGGAGCAGAGGAGGGGGTGGTGAGGGGTTGGATGGCGCTCCCTCCCTGCCCCCATAGGGGCTGGTCTGGGCCCTACCATCCTCCCCACACGGTCCTCCATGCCACCTTGGACAGGTTGAATCACAGAAACCCCCTTGGGGCTGCCAACTGATGTGCCAAGACTACTACTGCCCCTGCTTTCGGACTCCGGAACCCTGCGTGGCTGTGCCAGACATGCTTGCCGGCCACAAACACAGACCCAGGTCTGAACCATGTCCCACAAACTGCAAGCTTAACTGAAAGCAGCTTAAGAGACGTTCCTGTCTTTAAACACTCAGATGCCCAACTCCCAATGGGGTCCAAACCCCAAATAAATCCATTTTACCCCGTATAAGCTTTAAGCTTATGTATAAACTTCTATGGTAAACTCATAAATTGTTCGCCCTCTATAACACTGAGAGAGAGATATGCACAGCTGTATTAATACTGGGGAGGGAGGGAGGAGAAACAGCTGTGCATATCTCTCTGTCAGTGTTATAGAGGGCAAACAATTTATTAGTTTACCCTGTATAAGCTTTATACAAGGTAAAATGGATTTATTTGGGGTTTGGACCCCATTGGGAACTGAGTGTCTGGGAGCTAGAGACGAGCACTTTCTAAGCTGTTTTCAGTTAAGTCTGCAGCTTTGGGGGACGTGGTTCAGACCTGGGTCGATGTTTGCAGCAGGCTAACGTGTCTGGCTCAACAAGACAGGGTACTGAAGTCCATAGCTGGCAGCGAAAGCAGGGGCAGAAGAAGTCTTGGCACACCAGTTGGCAGCCCCAAGGGGGTTTCTGTGATCCAACTTGTCACACCACCCCTTTGGGTTCTATCATCTCCTTTGTACATGGAGTACCTTTACATGGTATGTATTTTTTGTTTGGCCCCTGCATCCCAAATTTGATCCTGGGAAATGGAATGAGTAATGCCTGGTAATAACTTTAGTGGACTAGCATGTCATTTAGAAATTTGGAATGTTCCAAAGCAAATGATTCAATAAACTGTAAATTTTGCTGTGCAAAGTACAAGTAGCTATGCAAACCTATTGTTAGTAGTTGCCATGCAAAGGATGACTGTTTATTGATTTACTTTGTTTATGACAGCCCTTATTTCTGAAGGATAGACTCATCCATTACTGGTTTTATTGTGTATGTGAGTGCAGGTAATGGTTGTGGGAGGAGAAAACCCTGTACCTGCAAAATAGGAGCTCAAATGTACATGCTTTTTTGCATGACAAACTTGCACATTCAGATTTGAATCTGGGGCTTTGGATGTATTTGTATAGCCATAGGGCCGGGACAAAAATTTAATGAACTGGAAAATCCTGAAGGTTTCGCACTGCAATATATATTGACTTTTTTTCCACCTCCCCTCCTCCTCTCCAGGAGTATGAAATTGACAAAACACTAGGAATCAAAGGGCCAGAGGATGTGGCCAAAATGGGTATTGCAGAATATAACAATCAGTGCAGGGGGATTGTGATGAGATACTCTACAGAATGGAGGGTAAGTAGAATGTCAGTATTAACTCTGCCTGTGTGTCTAAAATTGTGTGCAATTCTTATGGAATTCAGTAGGACATGGTGGAACTACTTTTGCTGCACCTGAGGAAAAACAGAGCAGAGCTAACAGTGTTGACTGATGACTGCAGCAGTCCCGACACTGCCTTCTGTATGTCACAGTACTGAGATAAAGTACTTAAGCTGCCAGAGTCCCTACTCCCCAGGCGGTGGGTCCTGGCATCTGCATTTCAGAACAAGTCAAAGAATTGAGGCAAGGGGTTGTGAAATTGCATGGCATTGTCTTGATGACGCACTGTTAAATCGCAATGTCTGGATGTCACTGTGTGGTGACATCAGAGGGAATTCAGAGAGAGCAAAATCTCAAATTGAGATCCACTGTTTCAATGTGAATAAAAGTTAAATCTGAAAAGGACTAAGATTTTAACTTCAATAAAACATTGACCAAGAACATTGGGCGTACATCACAAATTTTGGTCAGTTTGTACCCACAAAACTTGTCAGCATTTTTTGTGCATGTGGCTTGCTTGTGATGGTGAATCTTTGTAGATGTGCATCTACTTGATTGCAGGAATAAATGTAGTTTGACTCTTACTGTACCAACATATATCAATATCAGGAAAGGTCTAGCCTGTTTTTGGTCATGTTGCAAAGATGGCACATCGCACAGTTACCCACCCAACGAAAGGATATCGCTTATCGAAGTGAAGCATAATGTTCATGTAACTTACTCATTAATTGACTTATGTGCTCTATGTGAGTAGATGTGAAGCAAAGACTTGTCAGAGTCCTTGTGACTTCAGCAATGTGGCTTCCTAATATAGAGAGGCCAGAGAAGGCAGCTGGTCCTGAAATAATTTTGTACAGTGTTTACACAATGGCTTTTCCAGCTCTGATTTAGATAAATGTTCAGAGCTCTCAGACTAAGTAACCCTGTAGAAATGGAGAGAACTGTGAAGCTCTGTTCTTCTCCCCATTTTGACTATCGCCATAGCAAACATGTGGTTATGATCAAGAACATAACTAGTGCAGCCAAAGCCAAGTTTCTGTTGAATCATTTGGCTGTATGCTGAGCAAAGATCTGCCTCACCAGCTACAATACTCTCTCAACCTCTAAGTTTAGTTGCAGTGAGTAGATGCTTCTGTATTGCATGGCTTTGGATTTAAGGAAAGGCCTGTATCCATGACCTTTTCTTGGCATACTCCATGCTAGATAAAATGCTCTACCCTGAACCATTGTCAGGCTTGACTGTTTTGTGGGCTTGGTTCACTGATAGGGGTAGAACATGCTGCTTTTTCAACAAGCTATTACAAAGAGATAAATCTGGGAAATGTACCATGATCTTTGTTTTAAGCTGCCTTTCAAGCTGTATGTTCATATTTTAACAGATTAGCATTACCAGACTAGGACGCTGGATTGACTTTGACAAGGACTATAAAACTCTATATCCTGAGTTCATGGAGACTGTCTGGTAAGTAGTTTTAGCATGTTGTTGATGCCATTAGAAATTATCTCTTTAAAATGCTCTGGTTATTATAACTGTACAGTGAGATGTGATTTTTCCCTTCCCCCCTCTCCCCCAAGGAACATGTTTCCTACATTTCTCAAGAGGTTTACTTTTACACTACTGAATCAGGAGTATGGAAAATGGGTCAGTTTAAGCATCTCACCTATTATTTCTCTTGGAGCTTATTTCCAGGTACAATGTGAAAATGTGTTAGGCAAGAGACTTAATGATCTGCCTGCTCTTTGTTGACTTGAATAGAGTTTTCGAAAGAAAAGTATAAAGTGGACATTAATAGAAGAAGTGGTCATTGCTAGTCTGGCCCTGAAGTCTCATACCTGATCTACTCCATTCAAACTTAAAAAAACAGGAGTACTTGTGGCATCTTAGAGACTAACAAATTTATTAGAGCATAAGTACTCCTGGTTTTTTTGCAGATACAGACTAACACGGCTGCTACTCTGAAACCATTCAAACTTTGTAGGTCTGCAGAATGGCCTTGAAGATTTTCTGTTGTCTCTTTAACAAGCAAGGGTATCTAGCCCAGAAAAAAATTTCCTTGATGTTTCCAAGAGGACAAACAATTCAAACTCTAGATAGCTGTAGCCGAAACCCTTTTGTTAGGTTGAATTCAGATGCTGGGAATCTAGTGCTTTTTCAGTTTTTTCTTTGTGGCTCTGGCGTTTGTCAGCTTCTTGTGACTTCCCTAGAAAATCACTAGGATGGCTCATCAGCCCTCTGGTGGAATGCCAAGGGTATTTACTAGATTTCCAAAGGAGAGAAAAAAGATATTACTTCACTTGCTTTGTGTCTCTAAGGAGAGAGATCCTGCATGGCTGACGATTCCCAAATTCAGCTAACACTGTGGACAACATCATAATGGTCTTCAGGTGTTAAACTCACAAGTAGAATTATAGCTAAATTTAGTTCAGTGTTAAATTTATGTCTGAGGCTCATTATGAATGATGTAGTTTTTTAGTTGATGTGAACTCCCCCTGTCCTTCAGGTCTTAAATTTCTCATGGGTTGTTTTTATAGAATTTTTCTGTTCTCTCGTAATGTTTTCTCTTGCATGAAAAAGTAAACATATTTAGTGTCAAATTAAATGGGTAAAATGAATTGCAGATTACTAATTTCTGCTATGACTTTAAGACTGAACCACAGCTAATCCTCTTGAGGTGCTCTGACCTGTCCATGGGAGGAAAATATGACTCCTATGCTCGACAGGACGAGATGCCAGTATATTAATAATGGTAATGCACTGTCTCACTGTCCATAGTCCTTCAGTTAAAATACACAAAGGATTTCTTAATTTTTCTACCTATTTCAGTGACACTTCTCTTCCAGCTGTTCCCAAGACACAAGATGCTGGAGACTGATCAAACAGCATTTCTAACAGTTACCCATGGTGTGATTAATTGATTGGCGATCTCTTGATTCGAGGATGATCTCTACCATGGATTTACATATGGGTCCTGAGATGACTCAGGAGTCTGATCCTGGAACCACAGATCTGCCCGCAGTAGGTACAGACATTTTGTGGCTGGCCAGTGACCTGTTGAGAGAAAGTTATTTCTTTTTCCTTCCTCCTCTCTCTCTTTTCAGCTTTGAGGGCAAGGCGCTTCTCCTCGAAGCGGGCCACTGGAGGATATGGAGCCATTGGGATAGGTTGGTGGCTTGCACTTCCCAGCTTGTGATGTCCAAATCAGTTTTCTTAAAATATGCTTTTAGTGTGTCTTTGTAGCGTTTCCTGTGACCACCACGGGATCTCTGACCATGGGTGAGCTGAGAGTAAAGGACTTGTTTTGGGAGGTGAGAGTCTGGCATCTGCACACGATGTCCAGCCCAGCGAAGTTGGTGCATGAGGATCATTGCTTCAATGCTGGTGACATTGGCTTCAGCGAAAATGCTGGTGTTAATGCGGTGTTCTTGCCACTTGACGTGAAGGATCTTCTGGAGGCATTGTTGGTGATACCTTTCCAGACTCTTGAGGTGCTGTTGATAGGTCACCCGAGTTTCGCATCCATAGAGGAGTGTTGGAATAACAGTTGTCTTATAGACCTGGATCTTGGTGTCCTGCTGCAGGTCATGGTCTGTGAAAACGCGTTGGAGCAATTTCCCAAAGGAAGCAGTTTCGCACTGGATCCTGTGCTGGATCTCACTGTCAATTTTTGCATTTTGAGAAAGTTGGCTACTGAGGTAGCAAAAGTGCTCAACTGTCTCCAAAATCTATCTGTCTGATGGTGATTTGTGGTGGGTCATGTACAAGGCCTGCAGCAGGTTGATAGAGCACTTCAGTCTTCTCAATATTGAGTGAGAGTCCTCTCCTTTGGTAAGCTTGTGCAAGAAAATCCAGTATGGACTGAAGGTCATTCTCAGTGTGTGTGAGGATGACACAATCATCAGCATACTGAAAGTCAGTAATGAACGCCCTGAAGACTTTGAGCGGCGATGTCGAAGATTAAAGAGTCGCCCATCCATTCTATATTGAATGTCAACTGCACTGGGGAGATGATCTTTAACGAGGACCAAAATGGCTGCTAAATAGATGGAAAACAGTGTTCGGGCAACAATGCATCCTTGCTTAACCCCAGTTTTGATGATGAAAGGTTCCATCTCAAGGGCATTACAGAGAACTGTGACAGTCATATGATCATGGAGAAGCCTTAGGACATTGATAAATTTTGGAGGACAGCCAAATCTGGCCAGCACCTTTTACAGGGCTTCACCAAGATTTTTCCTGGATTTGGTGGGCAACGAAGATGATGTCAGTTGTCCCGCGGGATGATCTAAAACCGCACTGAGATTCTGGCAATATTTCCTTAGCAAGGGGAAGTAATCGGTTTAAGAGGATACAGGCAAGAATTTTCCTAGCTGTAGATGGAAAGGCAATGCCTTGATAGTTTCCACACCCCGACTTATCTCCTTTCTTAAAGATTTTAACAATGTTAGCGTTTCTGAAGTCTCTTGGAATCTTCTCATTATACCAGATATGAAGAAGAAGTTTGGAGCTTCCCTATCAGTTCTTCACCTCCAAACTTGGAGTCTTTAGCTGTTATGCCATCTGGCCTTGCTGCCTTGTACTTAGTTTGCATAATGACTCGTGTTACTTCTTCAGGGGAGGGAGGGTCTGTAGGAGATTCTCTTTCATGTTGTTGAGGTATAGATTTGATAGTGGCATCAGAGACAGTTGACTCGTGGTTCAGGAGTAGCTCAGAATGCTCCTTCCATCTGGCTTTGATGGCTTCGTTGTCATTAAAATACATTGACCCGTCTTGGCTTGGAGTGGTGTGGGTCCATGGGAGCATGGGCCGTAAATGGCCCTTATTGCCTGAAAGATACTCCTCATGTCATGTTTATCAGCATAAAGCTCAGTCTCCTTGGCATTTTCTTGCCACCATTTATTTTTGATGCCACAGATTTTCCTTTGGGCTTCAGCCTTGAATTGCTTGTATGACTCTCTTCTGCTGGTGTGATATGTCATTTTGCCACATGCAGTGAGCTTTTCTTTTCTGGTCAAGCAGGCACTGAATCTCAGCATTGTTCTCATCAAACCACTCTTGGTTATGGCGGGTGACGTAACCAATGGACTCAGCACATGCTGAGAGAATGGCAGTCTTTAATCCCTTCTAGAGATTTTTATTATTATCATCAGCTGTAGTCATAGGGGCACATTTCCTCTGAGCTACATTAAATAGAAGCATAGATCCTGTTTTCTGCAAAATTAGTCTTTAGGGATGCAAGCCTTCTTTTAAAAAAACCCCCAAAAAACTAACTCCCCCAAAAACAAAAAAACCCAAACATTCTCCCCCCTCCCCAAAAGAACCCAAAACATTTAAGATTGAATATCCTTTAGAAGGAAATTGGGGTGAGTCCCCAAACTGATTTTCATTTGCAAACCAGGCAGGATTTTGTGTCCAGATCTGCATGAGTGGAAGGCTAGTGTGTCAACCATTGCACCAGCTAATGTCCCAGTACATACCATCTTTATATAAAGGCCCTTAATGAAAATATCTGTTCTGTGCTTGACAAAGTTTTGTGTTTGTATTGGCATTTCATGCTTGGTGGTTGTGGTGGCGGCGGCAGATGACTATTTTTTAAAGGTGAAACAGGCATTTCCAGTTGGGTGACTTTTACCCTTGAACAGAACTTCATCTTTTTTAATATTAAAGACTGAAACACTTTGGCAGAATCTTTAAAGGAGTCCTAGGTGTTACTGTTCAGTAGTATTACTTAAATATTAGTTTTGTGCTCTAAAAGAGAGTTCTGTGAGGGTTTCTGATGAGAAGGTACAGTCAGACCTCCAAGTCTTAAAAATCCTTTTATTCATACTTGTGTGGAATTTTTAGGTTTGTTTCTCTCAGTGCAGGGTTGATTCAGGAGGTAACTGTATTTATAGCCCAAAATAGTGTTGAGAGCACACCATCTCGAGTTATTGAAACAAGTGCTGGCATACAGCATACTTTATCTTCTGACCCAAAAAGAGCTGCATTGAGTCAAAGTGAAAACAATTGGTATCCCCATGCATTTTACTGACCTGAGACTGGCCTGCAGGAAGTGTCTCAAAGACATATACATGCCAATGAAAGACCGTAAGGATTTTTAACACAACTATTGGTGTACCTTTCCAGATGGTCCTGTGGTCAGTTGAGTCCTGGATCTTAAACAGAAATTTCTCTGGTCAATGGGTAAAGGTCTGAAATAAAGTTGAGTTAAGGAAATAGTACTCCGCTCATAGCTGAAATATTTAATGTCATGCTGAGAAGCAATAACAGAAAAAATAACTTAATTGTTTCACTTTTTATAACAATCAAATATCTAAATGCTTGCTAGGAAGACGTAATGTGCCATTTTCTATTCTCCACTGGTTTATAAGACTGGAGGCAGTATGAAAATTAGAAATAGAGAAATACCCCAATATACTTTTTTGACACCACCCTATTTATCAGTAAGGATTTCAAGTGTGTTTGTGGCTCTTATATTACAGTCTTTTTTGGATTCCAACATGTCCTGATCTCTTCTTAAATACCAGAAGGAGGATATATTTTGGGGCCTGTTGACCTTGAATGTTTCTCAGTGTTTATGTGGATCGGCGCTTGTTTCAAATAGTTTAATAGCACCATCTAGTGTCTAATTCTGAAAGCTTCAGTACTGAATATGGCTGAATTTAAAAACATAGTGTATGGCCTTGTCTACATGAGCACTTAGTTTGTGGTAAGCTGGGCTGTAAATCTAGCTTGCTCCACACTAAATGTCTGTGTGGACCCTGATGCTGCACTCTAAAAGACTTTAAAAAAAAAAAAAAAGTCTAGTCATCTTAAGTTGTTTTTTCTATGGCTAATGACAGTACTGGACTCCTTGTCTAAGCCTTATTTTTTAACTCTGTTTAATAGGTAAGTTCTCATTGCCTTAAAAAACAACTACAAAAAATACCCCGCGTGGCTACAATGTTGGCTTGTGATAATTTTGAGAGTCTTGTTTCCTGAACTACCTTGAATAGTGGAAGGGATTGCTTTCCCTTTCATGGAAGCAAAGAATTCTAGATGGTTTCAGATCTCTGACTTCTGATCAAGAATAGGCAAGATGCTAAACTTGCAACCAGACAGATCCCCAAAGCAATGGGCTTGAGAATAACTCCACAAGGACCTTGTAGATATTAGACTCCCTGTCAGAGTGGTCCACGGAGCTACTTCCCTGTCATGTGGGTTGAAAGTGTGTATGCTAGACAACTTCTTTGCATCTGGGAGGTATGTTGAAGAATGTACTGCATGGTAGGTCAGCTAGCTGGTTGTATGAGAATTGGGGAAATCTTTTCTTTCAGGATAACAGGCTTCAGGCTTCTCTGAAGCAAAGATTTGTGACAGTTTTCTTGGTACCCAGATTAAGGTTAAATGTGATCCCAACTGCCGAAAACTACGATGAGGGTTGTGCTTTGTGATGTGTTGTGTGGGTGGATTGTTGTTTTGTGTGTGGGGTTTTTTTAGTTTGTTTTTTATTTGTGAATATAGTGCTTATCAGAGTATGGGGCTCAGGGCCAGATCCCAAGAGATGCTCAGCACCTGCAAATTGCACCGTTTGGTAGGAGTTCAATGTGCCTTTGAGAATTAGGTCGTCAGTTTGCAGATGCTTAAGATGGCAATTAAAAATGTGCGTTCACCTGTCTAATATTTGTTTATAGAGTGAAATTCTTGGAATAGTAAGAGTGGTGAATAATTCTAACATGAGACAGTAGATATGTTCAAACTCATTAGGGTTAAGGACACTAGACATCACGGGGAACTTGTTTAAATACTTGCTTGTGGTTGAGTTTGGAAAGGCATGTTATGTTTCTATTGATGAATCCCTTTTTAGGATTAAGTTTGTTCTTCCTGTATAGCCCCCATTAACATAGGTTGGGAGAAATTGAGAGACAAATTTGCTCAGGCCTTGCATTTAATTTATAAATACCTATTGAACTACTGCTAAACAGACTGAGTGCAACTAAATTTGAGCACCTCAAGTTTGAGGGGAAAAGTTAGCAGAAAGGAGTATATCAAGGGAATACATTTTTCTGTTAAAAACATTTTTTTTTTATTTTCCTTTGCACACAGAAGTAACCTGTGGTAAGAGAAGTTTCTGCACGCTTCCCTGTAGTATTGCTGACCTTCCAGAAAGGGCTGCTGTTTCTCTATGCCAGGATCACAAGCCTAATGCCTCTTTCAGACTAGTCATCAAATATATTTTGCTTACTTTAGGCACATAAAGATGAATTAAAGGACTGTCCACTTGCAAGTAGTAACTGACTTTTATTTTTTTTAGATGTAAGCAAAACTGCTGATGCTTAGTGTGCTGCTTTGGGGAAGGGAATGCTGCTAGCAGCAAAAGTTATGTCCTGTCTACTTTGTCATCTCCTAGTAACTGATACTTTATTGATAGAAAGACAGTTATGTATAGCTCAGAGATGACAAATATATTTTGTCATGGTGGTAACACAAGCAGTTACATCAAACAACAGTCTGTTTTTATGACCCAATAATGCAGTCTGCTCTGAGTACAAATGACTATATCCTTTGACAACTGGAAATTTAAAAACAAACAAATTTTTAGTGTGAGATGTAGTAACCTCTCTTCAGAGATCTCTGAATGGTAATGCATTTTGAAAGCTAAATACTGTCTACCTGGCAGTGGAAAAAATTGAAGCTCCTAAATTGCAAGAGGAGGATGTTCATTTGTATTTGAATTTTGTAGCTCCATCTAGTGGTCCCCCTTCTCTGATTTTTGTTAAGGTTACACATACATCTAAGCAGTCATTAAATGATCATAGATGTGGCACTGAACTGTTTTTCTCTGTGGGTTTGGTAGGCTATGTCCCTTTACGAAAAAAAAAAAGTAAATTGGAACTCTTTTGTGTATCTAAAAATATATATAAAATATTTTAATCAACACTTTTCAGAAGGCAAATGCAAGAATATTGAAGAATAAATCCAGAATCAGTGACTTGTCACAACTAAGTCATTTAATATAGCCTAAGTTGATAAAACATTAAATGAAAATTTATACTTTTGCTCAACTGCAACAGAGCTTCCCTAGTTAGGATACTGAAATACCTGTGTTTGAAAGTGCACTTCAATAAAATTTATCTCTCTACACTTTGGATATATTATTGCTTGAATGGTTGGTGGCTTTAAATTAATCCTAGCAATGATGCTCTTTTCATAAACTTAGCAGGTATATCTCCTCTCCTCTCTCAGGAGTAATGATCAAAAAGTAATGCATAGAAAAAACTATAAAAGTAGCCATTGTCAAAGCGGTCAACTATTTGGCTTCCTCACATTCAGAGCACCTTTATTCCAGACCAGAATTATATGTACTTGGGCAGGGGAAAGAATGTGTCCCAGAATGTGGACTTGAATAGTTCTTTGAATTTGGGTGAGGGTGGGGGGAATATATACCTAGGGATCAGATTCTGTGAGGGTAAATAGTACTACTCTTCAGCTCCTTCTAGAAAATGAGCCCTACCAGTTTGAGAAGGCACTCTCAATGGATTGTGCAGAAGTTCATGATAAGATCCTGCAAGGTTTGCTGGACTCCTTGGTTTCGGCTCCCTTTGGTTCTGGCTGGATGCCTCTCTGGGTTTCTGAGACTTGTCCTCTTTGGTGGTGCTTGGATGCTGCACTTTGCTCCCTGGAGTGTATTAAAGTGCTCACTAAACTTCCTGGTCTCCTACTGTTGGGTCATGGATGCCACTCTCAGTAGATTGTGCAGATCCTCATAATATGGTCTATAGTTTCTCCTATCTGCAGTGTAATAGTTGACATTTCTGATTATTACATTATCATTAGGCTTCAGTGTCAATAGGTCAGTTCATATCTCTCAGTGCTGGTGATTCAGGCTGCAGACTGATAACACTGTAGCTGTTGGAATTGTTTTCCCATGTTGAATGGTTATCTTAAACATAAGACCAAGAGATCTTTGTTTAAATGAATGCATAGATTCTGAAGCACAAAATAAGGGTGTACAGAAAAAAGGACCAATTGCCAAAACAGCATGACCCAGCGCAATTTGGTCTCATAAACATACTATTTAACGAGACCGCTCTGTGTTTGCTTGCAAGATGTTCATCTGGAAGGAAACACTGAAAATGTTAACAGTGCTTTGAAAACGTAGCTTGGGTGATTCAAGAGTTTTTAAAGTCAGTAGCAATTGCTGAATAGTCTGATCATCCAACTACAAAATAACTAGACTCCCCAGGACCACAGGGCCAGATTCCGGTGTGACAATTTTGAGCCCTTGGAGAACTGTGTCACTGAACATGCAAGCCTCTTGAATGAGACTTTACAAATAAAGGTGTACAATGTAGACGGTGAAGATCTTTGTCTATTTTTTGAAGAGACATCATTCACCTGGGTTGCAAAAAAATCCACTATTTTCTCCCCTCCCAATGATGCACGGTGCCATACATATAGCTGGTGAAGCAAGGGTCTTTTGGGATGGAAAGTGTTATACAATGGTTCATTAATGTAAATCATGGAATCACAAAATTTCTTGTTCTCTAAACAAACGTAGTTGCCTAGATGTGGCCTCTTGAGGAAAGCATCTCGTGTTAATCACTGAAATTTAAGTTTTATGGTCCCCAAGCAGGAAGTTGGGGAAAGATTGAACTGTTAGTGATTTATATCCCATCTGAACATTGCCATGTGTTGTGTGATTTGTGCAAGGAAGGCAGAGCTGGCAGGATGACCTAAAGCTGAATCTAACTGAAAGAATATTCACAACAAAAATGTCATAGTGGCATTAAGTATTTATATTGTTTCAAGATACAACTTGTATATGTATGTGCAGATGCTTTAAGTTCTGGTGTTTCAAGTAGTAAATATTGTCTATAGTTTGAAAATTATATGAACTTTTCAGAATATCTTCTCTACTGGATCATAATCCTACACTACAGCTGCTTTTAGTTTGAATCTTAAGCTATTATATGTTCCTTATTTACTTGTAGGTGGGTTTTCAAACAGCTGTATGACAAAGGACTGGTTTACAGAGGCGTTAAGGTTATGCCTTTCTCGACAGCATGTAACACTCCCCTTTCGAATTTTGAGTCTCACCAGAACTACAAGGTATGTCAGTGTCTATATGTGTGTATAATAATCTGACCCCTGAAATTGCTCTGTCATATTGGAGTGTCTGTCTGTTTTGGATTGGAAAGTTTAAATACTTCATTTGCATGGAATGTAGGCTTATCGACATACTCCAAACTGATAGAATAGTGCTAGTAAAGAGCTGGCCTAGTCATGTATATGTCCTGCTGTGATTTTTCTGGCAGTTGCTTTGGTCATTACTTGTTTCCCCTTTCACCATTCTCACAGTCTTTGATCTGGGAAATTGCTCCACTTCTACCTCACACGTTTCTGATACCTCACTGTTGGGTTTCTACAGTGAATATTTTACACTGCACCTTTCCTGCTCACCCCAGCAGAGGATGCCCTGTATATTGATTCTTATCTTCTGGGGTGACCTAGCTGGCAGTTCAGCAGACTCACCTGTAACTTACCAAAGTTAGCAGATGAGTTGTGGGAGGAGAATTAAATTCTGTGATCTTATATCCAGTGTTGCAGCTTAAATACCACTTGTTGCTCCTCTGCCTTCTCTTGTGCCATTAGTAAAGCTATTCCTTAGCACTCATTTCAAGAAACGAAGGAAGGAAATGGAATCATGAACTTCTGCAATGAAGCATGATATTATTAGTATAGTATAAAAACCGATTTTAGTGTGTAACAGAAACCATAAGTGTGCTTAGAGGAGGCCGCCATGTAGCAAACTTTCACAACTGAAAAATAAATAAATAAAATCCCAGTCATTTTGTGTCTGTGTAAAGAAAAGTATATTGTTAAGGGAACTGAGATAACTCAAATCGAGAAATACTAAGCAATTATTTTATTTGTAAATATAACAAGATTCAGCTTTCAAAATGCCAGGATGTTGTTGAGTTGCTTGGCATGTTTAGTACTTTGTGAAACATTCGAACAAGCTGGTTAGAAACATCCCGGTCTTTGTATAACAATTGGTAGGGACTAAATTTTATTTATAGCATGGTCTTCCCTAGGTGTTGCTCATAATCCAAGCATTACATAACTGTCTGAGTCTGACTGTTGCCTGCCCCACCTGCTTATAGAAAGAATTCCTTCTGGAACAGCCCTTAGCTTTGACGTAAATAGCTGCCCATTCCATAGTGGAAGTATCTATTCTGAGCTGTGTTGCTGGAGAGGAGTCAGGGATGCTTTCAGTGCACAAATGGCAATGTGACATAATCTGTTTGAGTGTTTCTGGTTTATGCATATGATGTTAATTTGTTAGATGTTGTAAAAATGCCCAAAGAAAGCTTTTTAATGCAGTTTGGAACTTTTCACTTTGGAAAACATTGCATGTTTTATTAAATTTTAATGATTTCATAGCACACAAACTAAAGAGAGACTGTACAGTATAGTACACCAAAGGATCAGCTTTCTTGCCATGGAAGTTGTATCCCTTTATTGGTGGAATGAAGGAGCCATTATTTAGGAGGGAAAACGAAGAATAAATTGTTCATTTGAAACTCCAGGGGGATTTTAGGCAGGCAGAAGAATATTGCCCATGTACCTTTTTGTCAGGGACTTTACAGATAACACACCTTCTCTTGCAAACAAAAGAGGTCGTGTCTTCAGGTTTTCATATTTCATTTACCAGGTGCACCTCTAATGTTACAGTACCATGTTGCAGTGGGGGTCATTGTTTCACCAACAATTCAGAAATAAAAGTGCTGTCTACCTACCTGAACAACTTCAGATATCCATCTAGGTTTCACCTGAAGGTTTTCTATTAGAGCAGTGACCTTTCCAACCCTGTTTAGTTTGCTATTTATTTAGATCAGAGCATTAATTGAAGACTTGTGCTTACTAAATATTCAATGTATATGTAGTATTTTGTTTGCAAAATTGTGCAAGCATTAAGTTTATTCACATAACACCGCTGTGAAGTAGGTAGGAAAGATAAATGGACGCAGTTTGAGGTTTATAAAGAGAATCAAACTCCACATTAAGAATCTATCATGGAGCCTGATAATGCTTTTACTTTTAGTTACAAAATAGCAAACTTGTTCTTTAGTTCTATAACAAAAATATTACCATTTCTGCAGGCTGCCATTCGGTAACGAGCTCTACAGAGCTATGGTAGATCTGTATTGCCACTTAGATTTGAGCCATAAAACTGCTGTTGCTTCAAAAGATTTGGGGTTTGAGTAACACTTGCTCTTCAAATTTGCCTGTTGGAAATAATTCCTTACACAGTTATGTAAAATGCGAATCCTGTAAGACTCTGGGCTCTTCATCAGGGCTTAACTTCATTTAAGATCTTCCACAATCCAATAGTATTGATAATACAGAAACTATTACTTGTGCAAGTGCTTCACTCTCTCCAGTGGTGCAAAGAGATTTTAATTCTCACCGGTATGCATAGGCAAATCATGGGAGGGACACAAAGGGGGGCATGAGCTAAAGGGGGGGTGCACGTGACCTCCCCATGTGACCCCTCTCTGCCTTGCTCCCCATCCCAACCCATGTTACTTGGGGGTGGGGCTCTGTCCTCCCGCTGCACTGGATACTGATTTTGGAACCACATGGCTCTCCCAGGAACCCCAACGGCCAAAGGAGCAGAACATGGGGCTGCCTGGTGACCCCACACCAGCAGCTCCGGGCTGTACCGCCCCCAGCCCTTCCATGCAGCTGCGTCTCCGTTCTGGGGTCTGTACAGCCTCGCTGGAGAGCAGGGCTGGGAGGGGAGCTGAGGGTGGGTATTGATATAGCAGAGGAGCTCCTGGCGTGGGGCACTGGCTACTGAGAGTGGCAGCCCCACGTTCTGCTGCGGTTCCCGGGAGAGCCCTGCTGTTCTGAAAATGCCTTTCTGGTACGGTGTATCTGACTGTACCTGCTTACTTGCACCACTGACTCTCTCCCAGTGTAACACTGATATTATTAATACAAAAGGATTCCTTTGACATGATTGAAGGCAGGACTCTTGGAGGCTGACTGGTAGAAAACCATCTGTCAATTGTGCATTATGTTTTAAACATCCACGTACTCATATGTATGAGGACATATAGTTTATGTGCCTTGGTTAACAATAGTTGCCTGCTAAGAGAAAACTTTCTCAAGTAAGAGCTTGTCCTCCCAACTGCTGGTCTCCTGGGACAAACTAGGTGAGTGTTGTACTCCAGGTTTCAGCAGCTGAAAAATTATTAAACTATGAAGGAAACCTTTAACCAGTTCCGATCTTGGATTATCTTTGTATAATCTTAGGTAGGGATTATCAAAGGCATCTGAGGGAGTCAGGCACCCAGCTCTCAGCCTTTAGAAATAAACTCTGACTACGCTGAGGCAGTTGTGTCCCTCGTGATTTGGGCAAGTAGCCTACACGGGGGAGGTGGAGAGATGTGCTTAAGTTGGTCCTCATCTGCATTCACTCTTACTGCCTTTCTTTGACAAGCTAGGTTGCAGGGCACTAAAGGAACCAGGTAATTGAGTGACAACAGCTGTCACTGCTTTTCCTTGGAAAGTGTTTTCTCGCCGACTCACAAGAAACCTTTCATATCCCTCTCCCTATCACTGTTTCATTTAAGGATGTTCAAGATCCTTCGGTGATTGTGAGCTTCCCATTGGATGAAGATGAAAATGTCTCTCTTGTTGCTTGGACAACTACCCCCTGGACCCTGCCTAGTAACTTGGCCCTCTGTGTTAACCCAGAATTGCAATATGTGAAAGTAAAAGGCAAGTGCTAACCTGATATGAAATACAATGAAAATGTAGTTCCATTGAACTCATGCATGTGTATGGCAGTCTCTGTGATATACAATTCTGTTTGACTTTCAACATGTAGCATTTCACTGGAATTGACTGTATGCTGTTCTGAAGGATGAGTCCAATTTACTGTGTTGCTAAAATCTCCATTCATCTTGTACTCTTTGATTGTATCGTAGCTATATTACATGAGTACTAAAGGACTAGCAGTTACATAATAAATGCTCATACTACGCTACTACATAGTGAGCAAAAACAGGTATGCAATATGGGTGTTTAGTTATTTCACCAGTTAATCCCCCATCACTCCCCAAAGAGTCTCTCACCAAGCAATCCTAACTCTTCCCTTGTCAATTTCTCTGCTTTGCCCCACTTCCCAACCACTTCAGACCAAACTGGCTCGTTGCCTTTGGTGAGGAGAATCAGAATGTATTAGGCTAGCTCAAGTCAGTGTGTAAGGTAGCCTGTTCCTCAAGGGCCCCTGATACATTGGGAAATGCACTGCAGCATGTTCCTATGGTTAAAAATGGAATTCATGTATAACAGGTGGGTAGGATGTATGAAAAAAAATAGATTTGCTTTACTTGCTACTTCTCCCACCGTCTTTCAGAGGTTTACAGCTCCAGCTTCTCAGCAGCCAGGGGAATGTTATCTTCATCCTTTGTTCCTTGTATCATTTTCAGAAAGGAATATTTTTCCTTAGTGTTGTGCAATATCTATACAAGAAACGCAGTTCCTCCTAATGATTCCCTGTTCTAATAAGTTTCTTCTAATGTATATTTTAATATTTATTGTAGTTAGACTGTGTAATACACTAAGATCTTGTTGGTTGATTTGGGCATAAGCAGTCATTTTTGCATTCAATTTTTCAGATTTTCCAAAACTGCTGACCTTTTCTAAATTTGTAGCATACATAACCAAATACAGTGATTCAGATTACCTCTGGCATTTTCTTAACACAGATGAAATGGCACAGTTAGAGTTTTCACTTTAACATAGACTTTAAAATTTAATTTATGCATGCCTAAGGTAGTGGCACATGTAAAACACTGGGAGACAAATCAACCATTTCCCAAGACAGGCTTTTGGATAAATTCAGTTTTGTTCCTTAAGTCTTCATTCCTGACCACTCCTTCAAGTATTAAGACATACAATCATCTTGAAACCTATGAAGCTCAAAAAGAGTTAACAGTAGTTTCAGGCATAACACCTAACTTCTACCAATTATTTTGCAATCGCATTTCCCTATTGTCTAAATTTTTTTCTCACTTGTTGCTTACTGACTATACTGGAGAAATAGTGACACTGACTATGCATAATGTGCTGTCAAATGCACTAAGTATGCTAGAAAAAAGATCCTCCCACTCCCCCCCGTGAAAGTCTTTTAAACAGCTGTATGTACAACATTAACTTAACCCAAAGATCACATTGTCCTCACAGGATGTATGGGATTTAACTCATTCTTCAGGAACATCCTAGTTCAGGAAATATTGGTTCATCATTATAACGAGAAACCAAGTGAACTTGTCCTCGATTAGAATAGTCTTTCACGGAATATTAAAAACAAACAAACAGCTGTTTGGAACTTAAATTCCTAAAATGAACAAGCACTAGGAAAACATTTGGCTTTCAGATGCACTTTTTTCCTCAGACTGTTCTTACAACATATCTAGCTGAACTTGGCCACAGCCTCTGCCATAATGGCAAAACATTGGTTGATCTTCAAGAGTAGGTGCTTGCTGCTAGTTTCTTCCCAGGACTTCTAGGATTTCCAAAGGCCTCTTCAAATTAATAAATTAACCTAGGTGGAGGCAACATGGCCTCCTGGGTATGGCAGGTCCTGGACTGGGAGTCAGACCTGTTTTCTATTCCTGGCTCTGCTACTGATCTTTTGTTTGACTGTGGAAAAATCACCTTTGTGTTTGTATCCCCATCTGTGAAATAGGAATAAGGATACTTATGTTCCTTTATAAAATATTGTGATATCTGGGGATGAAAAGTGTTAGATAAGAAATTAATATTATTTTATGGGGAAAAAAAATCTCATTGCCTCCTGCATGGCAGCGTCATGGCTGATTTTGGTGTTTGGTAATAATTAAACCAGTACAAAGTATTAGACCTCTGCTAATTTGGGGAAAATCAGAAGTTGATTGTCAAACTATAACTACACCTTTAAAGGTAGCTGGGGTGAGGAGGAATAGTGATCTGCCTTAGTAGTGAAAATATTCCAAGTTGATATAAGGGTATGGGAGTTAGTGGTAGGGAGGAATTACCCTATTCTTGATAAAGGTTCAACTTTGATTATTTAAAGCTTCCTATTTACCTTCCCTTTTTTTAAATCCAAGAAAAAAGGAGCTAAGAGTAATTTCATGATGTTATAGTAAATCTCAGAAACACAGCAAAATGGGATAGAGTGTGATTGTTATGTAAAGCGCTGATCTACTAATTCTTGCAGCTCTTGTTTAATTTATTATAGTTTAGCCCAGTGTTTTTCCCTCTGTTTTATCTGCCTGGGCTACACCTATTTGGTTGCCTTCCCTTGCCAGAAAGAACAGTGGGCAAACTATCTGTTAAGGCAGCCATGGTATTTTAATTCAATTCAGCAGGTCAGGTCCTGAAAGCATCACCTCTACAATTCAGGGAGTCTGTGCACATGCTGATGTCAAGAGTGTGTTGCCTAAATTTTAGCTCTTTGCGATGCATTTATATCAAACGGGTATAAATGTATCTTTCGGGAAAAATAGAAAATTTGAGTCTAGTAAGCAGAATTATTCTGGGTAGTTTTAGACCTGATGTCTTATTGCTCTTGTGTGAAATGGAAGCTTTTGTAATGGTACAAAAGTAGAGTATTCATTTGTTGTTGTTGTTTTTTCCTTTTAGATAGTGCCACAGGGAAGATTTATATTTTGATGGAAGCCAGGCTGGTAGCACTGTACAAATCTGAAAGTGATTATGTGATACTTGACAGGCAAGTACATGAATTATTGCACACTTTTAAACTTCCATTTTTTATAAATAAGTAATGAACTACTGCAAGAAGTTAGATAACTGCAGAATCCAAGACTGCTTTCTTAGGAGAAAGAAAAGGAGTACTTGTGGCACCTTAGAGACTAATCAGTTTATTTGAGCATAAGCTTTCATGAGCTACAGCTCACGAAAGCTTATGCTCAAATAAACTGGTTAGTCTCTAAGGTGCCACAAGTACTCCTTTTCTTTTTGTGAATATAGACTAACACGGCTGTTACTCTGAAACCTTTCTTAGGAGATAGGTTTAATGCATGAATGTCTTTTTATGTACATCCTGCTACAGCCTGTCAAGGGATTTGACATCTGTAACTGCAAATTAGGCTTGGATGGAAGTTTTTGTCAGAGTAGCAACTGCATCTGGGTTTACTGTAGCTAAGGAAAAGGTTATAAACACAATATATTTGGAAGCCAGAGTAGGAAAAAAATTGTCTTCAGCAACCCAGTATCCTTCCCATATGGTAGTCTACCTCTTCCGCTTGTAAAGCTAGTATCAGCATGCATTTCTAAGGACTTATTTGTTTTATTCATCCCAATACAGTTTAGAATAGAAAATAAAACTTCCTAATTCAAAAAGCTGCTGTAAACAGATTTACCTTTTTAGCACTCTTCAGCAGAAAACATAATTTTTATAAAAGGCATACAGTATGACAAAAACATTTATGCTCCCTCTCTTCCCGCCCATCCTTACCTTTCCTTTTGCAGTGATATCCTATCCACTCTTGGGTATCTTCCAAGAACTGGAAACTTCCTGCACCTAGATAAAGCCAGTTATTTTATCCCTTTTTACAAAACAATTACATTTTTTATAACATGAACATCTTTTTGAGAATGAAAATACATTTAAAACCGAAGTGGAGCATACATAATTTGTTTTCCTGCAGTTCCCTAGAAAAAGCTTAAGCAAGTTATGCATCTGCCTCTTATATATTGGCTCTTTAGTATTTATAGATATTTTTTAATCGTGGAAGATTTATTAGTTTCCCAGATTTTCCTCCCTGTGTGTTACACTGCTCTTCACCTGTATAGTTCACACCTTCATGTTTTCTGTTCCATGTTCCAGCATGTTAAAATTGTTTTTTTTGTCTCAGAACTAATCATCTCTTTGAAGCTTGGGACATGAATTGTTTCAGTCCTTTTTTAGAGCTCTAAGTTCTCATCCCCTTCTGGTGTTTTCAGGAGACTACACGTCTGAGCTTGGAGTTCTAGACTTAGTAATTTGGGGCCAATGTTTACTTAGTTTTATTCGTTATTGTAAATACCAGTAGACACTCTGCTTATACTACAGAGCTCCACTATAACCAGTTTATTTTTTTATTTCCTGATGGTCCTATCATAACTTCTTATGAAGTGGGTTACTGATTTATGCTTTGCTCCTGCATTAATTTATAAATGTGTACTTTATTGTGGGGATAATGAATTTATACTAGTGGCAAATCATTAACAAATATCTCCGCTTTCATTCAGTATTAAAGTTGACAAATAAAGGTAGAAGTAGGAAGCAAACTATTTGGAAATCAAGTGCTTTTCCTCATATCAGATTTCAGTATGAAAAATATTTAAAAAGAGAGAAAAATAGTACTTCTAGATTTAGTCTTTATAAGGTAACTAGTGCAATTTACAGTGTATTAATGTGTGTACATATAAATCTTTTTCTACATAGGTTTCCTGGCATTAATCTTAAAGGCAAGAAATATAAACCACTATTTGAATATTTTATTAAGGTAAGATAAGTCAGTCTTGTGTTTAGCCACAGAACCAAATGACAATGTTAAAACCAAGAGACTGCAATTTTAAATAGTTGTACATTTTGATCAATATTTCCCACTGATATGATGGCAAAATGAATATTGTGCTTTAAGAATTTGCTTTCATTTATTTTAAGACCCATAATTTGGCTGGATTTAGTGATAATACTGGCTATATGTTAAAATAAAATCCCAACTGTCAAGGGATTTTTGTGGGGAAAATAGGTAAAATAACAAGCAAGTTAAATCTCAGGCCTGTATTTCCACAAACAAACTCATTGTCCCTTATTACATTAACATGGCTATACTCTCATCTCATGCTTTGCAACAGAGAGAACTGTCACTTTGCCAGAAAGTTGGCTGCTTCTGTTTTTGCCTTCCTTTCTTATGTCCTTTATGCTTATACTTCATATAAGTACACACCCTGGAGGTGATGAAGGTTGAGAGCAGGGATGACTTAGGTTTTCAGAGGACTCTTTATTGAACAGTCAGTATTCCCCAGTGTCTATGACCTAGCTCTGCTCAGTTGCAGTCAGCATCCTCATTCTCTGCCTTCTAAAACCATAACTTCAGTATTCAGAAGTGGAATTATGATGACATTGAACTTGGAGGTTCTTTGTGCTTTTTCATGTGGAGTATTAAGACCCCATATTGCTGTAACTGTTTGCATTTTTGCCTTTCCAGTCTTTATGGATGTCTTGTTATGCTGCACTTAAAGCAGGAGTACATATTTTACTGTACTAAGAACATAGCTTAATACACATCATGGGCCTATAGAAATGAGTTATGGAAAATAGAATCGGTATATAAGCATTTTGATAGAACTTGACTGAATGATGCAAATAGTTAAAGTACTGAACTGCTGATACATAATTACTTTACATAAAAGAATAGTTGGTGTATGCAGTCAATTCCTGAAGTCAGCAGAGGTAAAAGGAGTTCATCAACACAATAGAGAGCAGACCTATTTTTGGAAGAAGGTGGGAATCACAGTTGTAGCTATTAACTGGACTGCAGGGTATAAAGATAGGCTCTATACTAACTTGTTGGAAGGTTGTATGGTAGCCTCTCTGCATCTCAATACAGTAAAAGCTGTATTATCTGGCCCTGTATTAATTGGAAAGCTCTATAAACCGGCATTTCTAATCTTCATAGAAAATCCGGTTGGTGCAGGGCCAGCAGACTCCCTACCTGGCTCCACGTGGCTCCCTGGAAGCAGCAACATGTCCCTGCTGCTCCTAGTCAGAGGAATGGCCATGAGGGGTTCAGAGTGTGGGAGGGGGGATCGGGTTATGGCATGGGAGGGGTTTCAGGCTGCCGCATCCGGGGGGCGCACACCTTGGGTGGCTCCCTGCAAGCAGTGACCTGTCCCTGCTTTTCCTAGCCGGAGGCATGGCTAGGTGGGTCTGCGCGCTGCCTCTGCCCACAGGCGCCACCCCGCATCTCCCATTAGCTGCAGTTCCTGGCCAAAGGGAGCTGCGGAGCCAGCGCGTGGGGCAGGAGTAGCGTGCAGAGCTGCCTAGCTGCTTCTCCACCTAGTAGCAGCAGGGACAGGTCACTGCTTGCGGGGAGCCTGAGATGAGCACCCCCTGGATCTGGCACCCTTGCCCCAAACCCCCTCCCACACCCTGCACTCCCTCCCATGCCCCAACACCCAGCCCTGCACCCAAACTCCTTCCCTCTTAGTTAACCGGAATTTTTCAGTTACTGGCACCCCCCATTTCCCCAACATGCCAGATAAAAAAGCTTTTACTGTATTCCTTATTAGTTGATATGTGTACTCCAGCTTTTTTCAGAATTGCTTCCTTACTCTCAAAAATCTCTCTTCAGATCAAGATAAAACTTAATATTGTGACAAATCATTGCTTCAATTGTGATCACGAGGATAGTTCATTTTAAGTTACTTTTAAATTATGTGAGGGATATGAAAATAGCTCATTACTCTTAATTATCAGAATGCTGAACAGATAGCAGATAATTGGTTCCATTATCCTTCACGATTTTCTTCCACCATTAAAGTTAAAACTTAATGTTAAATGTCATCCCAAACTTTTACCTTCATGCTTTCCTTAGTGCTTATCAACCTGTCAGCTGACTTAAAATATTTAGTGGCAACCCCCCCTATTTTTATGGTAATAAGAAACAATGGAGATGCAGAAGCTTCTTTGTTTATAAATAATTATATGTATGTGTGTATATATAGGTCTATAAATGGCTGGAGACTTTTTTTATTATGTATCTTGTTTATAGGATCCTATTAATTTGTAGTCTCTTAAGCATGAGATTGGATCAGTGCAAGCATATGGATTAGTCAACTTTATGATGTTAACAGAAGTCTTAGATTTAGTCTTACGCTCTTCGTGCTCTGTAAAAAGAATGGATTGGCTTTGCATTTTAGCTGAGATAAGAGATTAGAAATGTCAGATAATTAATTATACCTATGCATAAAGCAAACTAAAATATAGTTCTGGTTATTGTAGCTTTTTGACTTAAAGGTTGACCTGTTAAATGTACATTTTCCAATCCTTTTGAAAAATGCTACTTTACTGTATGTCTGAAAAAGAATATAATACTTCAATATTTTGTGTGTTGCAGTGTAAAAACAATGGTGCTTTTACTGTGGTCACAGACAACTATGTGAAGGAGGAAGAAGGTACAGGAGTTGTACATCAGGCTCCTTACTTCGGTGCTGTAAGTAAAAACTAACTTTTATTATATGTTTGACTTGGAGCACGTTCCCATGGCCTCCAAGGGCCCTTACAGATGCACAATACTGACTCTCTGCAGGCCAATAAGGGTAATCAGTTGCTTTTAAAGCATTGCATGCATTCTGGTGAACGCTCAAACTTCTCTTTGTAGATGCAATTGCCCTTTACTTGCACACCATTGGGGAGATAGTTTAGATGTCCATTCCTGTTATCTTTACTATTCATAAAACGTCCATGCCTGTAGCATCTGAGTGCTCTAGCTCCTTCTCTTCCCTGAAGATCGAGAAACGCCAGCTTCATGACAAAGAAGAATTGAGTATTCTACTGCTAAGTAGGGACCAGCTGTTCTAATTCATAAACTGGACAAATATTAGGACTGTTGTTCAGCACGGTATGCCTTTCAACATGATCATTTGTTAATTTATCTGCGTTGAGCACAAAAAAGTACTTAACCTGCTTCTGTGTCTTCTCTGTCCCTTTGGGCTAAAAGGATTTTTTGCACAATGGCCTTTTTTTTTTTTTTTAAGGATGTTTTATTTCCTTTTTCCTTTCCCCAATTTGCTTGAGATATTGAAGTCTAGAAAAGTCGGACAGATTCTCTTAAGAGTTAATCAGTTGGCCTTTGTAAACCCAGGAATTAACATACTAGATCAGACCTGTGGTCCGCTTAATCCGCTATCCTGTCTCAGTGGCAAGCAACAGATGCCTCCAAGGAAGATGTGAGATATTTCCTAACCTCTGGTAGTTAGAAATTGGTTTAATTCCTGATGCATTAAATAAATTGTATGTTGGTATACTGCCACTCAGGATGTTCTTGTTATCCATCTAAATGCCCAATCCTTTTTTTAATCTTGTTTTTTTTTGGCCTCAGTGACAACCTATTTAGTTGTCTCCTTTTGAAGAATGTGTATATTCCTATGCTTTATTTCCTGTTGTCAAGATGAAAATTCTTGTCCACATATTACTCAGGAAAACCTCCTACTTTTTACTTTTAATTACATGAGTAGAATAAACTGGTTAGAGAGGCACAGAAGGTTCACAATTTCCTTAATTTGACAATTGCCTCACCATATCTACAAATAAAAGCAGACTCCGGATCAAGTGTTAACTGAAAAGTGATGAACCCACACAGGGAGTGTTAGTGTAAAAAAAGAAGTTTGAAAATTTCACAGAACTTGATACAGTTGTTAGTACACAAGGACTAAGCAGTAAAATGTAAATTAACTTAGAGAAAAAGCTGTCTGCTATGAAATAATTAGCAGTCTGTTAAAATCAAAGTTTTTAAGAGATACTATCAGTTTAATGCATAGCAAATAGTGCATATGTTGTGATATGGCTCTAACTCCACAAGCCAAATTTTCTGTTACTTGCCTATAGAGTAGACAACTTCATGATATAGCAAATTGATTTCTGAATACGTGGATATTTTGTCTTCAGAAGGAATTTATGTAGCACATTGTTAAATAACACATTTGATTTGAATGTTGAAACCTTTTCTTCTTGGACATCTCTGCATTTCACCTCATCCCCTCCAGTTAGTTCAAAAAAGCACTAGCTCCTAAAGGAGGCTGTTAGGATCAGGGCTCCAATAAACTAAGTGCTGTTCAAACACATAGGAGAAATATGATCCTTCTCCTGAAAAAGCTTTCAGTTTAATTAAAGAGAAAAACAGGTAGAGGAGAGAGACCGCCTAAAAAGCCATGTGACCTTGGTTCTGATGAGCACGTTTTGTAGTTCAGTTTCCTCTCTATCACTTCATTTACTTTTTTTGTATTAGGAACTGAAGTGAATGACACTGACGTCGGGGCAGGAAGAAGGGGTATATTAGTAGCAACAAGGGAGGGGGAAGAGAGGAAAGTGGGAGCGTGGGGGGAAAAGAGGAGAATCCCACCTTCCATGAAATATTTAAACATCTTAACCACTCACTGCTTGTTCTGTTACCTAGTGTACTGTCTCTGAATAAAGAGAAGTCTCTTGAGGCAAGGATGCGTAATGAAGTAAAATGTGGCTTCAGTATGATTATAGTGGTCACAGTAATCCATTGGGGTTCCCCGCACAGATTCGGATCCTGCTGACTATGCCACTGTAATGGGTTCTGTCACAGAAACCCCCTTGGGACTGTCACCTGATGTGCCGAGACTACCTCTGAGCCCGTTTTCTCTGACCGTTTGGGCCTCCAGAACCCTGTCTTGTTGAGCCAGATACGCTAATCTGCTGCAACACAGTCCTAGGGTCTGACCCACGCCCCCAAAGCTGCAGACTTAACTGAAAATGGCTTAACAAGTGCTCATGTCTCTAGCACCCAGACACCCAGCTCCCAATGGGATCCAAACCCCAAAAGACTCCATTTTACTCTGTATAAAGCTTATACGGGGTAAACTGATAAATTGTCCACCCTCTATAACACTGATAGAGAGATATGGTCAGCTGTTTGCTCCCCCAGGTATTACTTACTTACTCTGGGTTAATTAATAAGCAAAAGTGAATTTATTAGATATAAAAAGTAGGATTTAAGTGGTTCCAAGTAATAGACAGAACAAAGTAAGTTACCAAGCAAAATAAAACAAGACACGCAAGTCTAAGCCTAATACATTAAGAACTGATTGCAGATGAAATCTCACCCCCACAGATGTTCCAATAAGCTTCTTTCACAGACTGGACTCCTTCCTAGTCTGGGTCCAGCAATCACTCACACCTCGGTAGTTACTGTCTTTTGTTCCAGATTCTTCCAGGCATCTCTTGGGGGTGGAGAGGCCATCTCTTGAGCCAGCTGAAGGCAAAATGGAGAGGCTTCCTGGGCCTTTTATATTCTCTTTCTTATGTCCGGAAATCCCTTTGTTCTCCTGTGCAAAATCACAGCAACAAGATGGAGATTGTAACCACCTGGGCAAGTCACATGTCCATGAATGATTCAGCTTTTTGCAGGCCGCCACTATTGTTTACATGTTAGTTTGAACGTTCCCAGGAAAGCTCAAATGTGGATTGGCATCTACCAAAATCCATTGTCAGTTAAGTGTTTCTTGATTGGGAACTTACTCAGAATAGTCCTTTCTCAAGAAGCCGACCAAATGCTTCACTGATGCTACTTAGATATAATTAAACACATTGAGAACAAGTACATAGCCAATATTCATAACTTCAAATACAAAAATGGTACACGCATATAGACAGGTTTCAGAGTAACAGCCGTGTTAGTCTGCATTCACAAAAAGAAAAGGAGTACTTGTGGCACCTTAGAGACTAACCAATTTATTTGAGCATAAGCTTTCGTGAGCTACAGCTCACTTCATCGGATGCATACTGTGGACTTAGTTTCCACAGTATGCATCCGATGAAGTGAGCTGTAGCTCACGAAAGCTTATGCTCAAATAAATTGGTTAGTCTCTAAGGTGCCACAAGTACTCCTTTTCTTTTTACATATAGACAGCATAATCATAATTAGCAAATTAAAACCTTTCCATAGACACCTTACTTGACCTCCTTTGTACAAGATTAGGTGCAACTGTAGGACCTTGGTTGCAACAATGATCTATACAGTCGCAGTTCATGTCAATAACGTCACAGGATTCTTAACCAAAATTTAAAGGGTAAAAAAAGATGCAGTTAGTTCTAGAGTACTTCTTAGTCTAAGACCAGTTTGCAAACTGTTTTCCCCCCAACTTGAGTTAATATGTCACCAACTAGCTCACAATTATCCAGCTCATGAAATTAAATATCACACAATTCAAAAAGAACATAGATCAGAAAACAAGACCAGCCTGCATGAATCTTGCATTAAGTTTCTGATCTTTGTTTATCTGAAAGTACATGCTACTAAAATTAAGCAGCCTAGACAGTTCTTCGTCTACAGTCACATACATGTTTTTGAGTTTTTATTTTTCTGCTAGCTATATAGCAGATCTTCTGCATTGTATAACCAGGGTTTACCCCCATCCAGCTGTTTATTACGTAGGTGTTAATACCGGCCCCATACCTGGTTCCATGCTTTGAATGGCAGATGCTACAATGCTGCTAACTGCCTTGCCACTGAATGATATGGGCTTGTTATTGAGATGATATAGAATCATGGTTGTTGCATCACAACCTTTATTTTAGTTGAATTTTAGCTTTTAGTCCTAAGTTTTCCATAACATTTTTCAGTAATTTTCTTTGTAATTTTTTTCAAAGAAGGAAACTAAACTTTTTCAATATAGATTTCTTTTCTAACTTCTTCTGTTTCATTTTGCTTTTTTAATCTTTCTGTATGTCTGTGTCCCCAGTGTGGACATAAAGATATCCGTCATGGACATACATGGTCACTGCCTTACTTGTTTTCTTATGGAGCTTGCTGTCATTGCCACTCTGATATCTGTGCCTGAATTCAGGCACACTCACCCAAGTAAGTTTTCAGTCTGGAAAGCTTCCAGTCTAAGCTGTTCAGAGTCAAGGCACCCAGCAGTTGAAAACTGGAGTAATTAGGTTGTTATATAATTTGTGGGCTGCACTGATGATGCAAATACCACAGTGTCACCTCTTGGCCCAGATCCTATAATGCTGAGGGGTCATAGTCATATATAGGACAGATGTCAGTATGCTAGGCTTTGATGTGCTCTGCACTGGCTCTTTCTCCAAAGCCTTTTACAGCTCATGATGTTAGCCCTATTGTGGTAACTCCAGTTCTTGCTTTGTTTTTTCATCTGGGTTACACTAACACCACAATCTGCCTGCTACATGTAATGATAATGGAAGACTAACCAAGGAATTGGTCAAATAACCAAATGAGCTAAATGACACAGATGAGGCCAGATAGATACTGTACACGTAGTAGGCTGTGGAGGAGAAAGTCAGTCTTGTCTTCAGAGCCAAATGATTGCTGCAACCTGAGGGTGTTTTTTTACATGTAAAGCTTTAGTCCTTGTAACAGTTGATTTCGTGCTCATTGTGAGTGAGCTTCACCATTTCATCCTGTACCATAACGCTTGATTGTAGCATGACTTCCCTGACCAATATGGACAAGGATATAATAGCTGTGCTAGCCAAACAAATAGAAGCTGTTCTGTACCATGATTTGATAATAAGGGCTTTGTCTGTGCTACAAAACAGAATTGCTGCTGACAAAGATTGCATCTAAGGAAGGTCTTAGCAGCAAGTGTAAAGAAGGGCTGACCATGTTCAGCACCAGTTCAGCTGCAACCATATCTAATGAACTTTGTCAATAGTGGTTTCTCAACCCCAAAGTCCATGCCTACTTTGGTCAGAGAAAATGCAATAACCTTCAACTGTCAAAAGGGGACCTCACATATAGCACGGTTCTGACCTTTGCATGTACAAAGCCTTGCTTTTCAAGAAAATAAAACGATGCTATGGTTTCTTCCCGTTTCCTCCTGAAGGTGATGTCAGAGTTTTAATTGCTAACTTTTTTTTCTGTGCTACTGTGCCTTTTGTGTCAAAAATGTACTTTCCAACTCCATTAGGAAGGCAACACTTATGTTTTAATTTGGTTACAGTTTCAGGTTTGGCTGCTGTTTGGGATGAGTACTCTAACTGTCCTGTCCACCTCCCCTCCCGCCCCCACTTAAAGCATGAGAGTATTTGATGTGTTTGGTGCTTAGTTTTATGTATTAAAAGGCTTGAGAACTGAAGCCTTGGGGGAAATCATATCAGTTAAATGTGGAGAGCATGGACCTAGGAGTGGACATCTCTTAAAACTACGTGCCTTCTGAGAAACAGAATTACAGGCATGTGCTTTAAGGAGATACCACAACTTCAGTGTACCCTCTTAATTCATACAATAGCATGAAATGTATTCCCCCAGCCCTTTACTTTCAAATGATGGGCAGAGGCTGTAAAATAGAACAAACTTGTTCCCTTCACTAGGAAACTGGCACAACCCTAAGTGGTAGGGAACAAGTGTGCCCTACATCATTCTTTTCATCTTGATGGATGAAGTATATTGCTTAAAAATGCTTTCAAAAGTGTTTTTTGGGATTATTTGACTGTTTGTTTTTCGTCTAATTATGAAGTAGCTTTATATTCAATTTTTAATCCCTTTTCCTAGGTCTTGACTTTTGAAAGCTACATTTAGGAATAACATATTTTGTACTTCTCTTTTAGGATGACTACAGAGTCTGCATGGATTTTAATATTATTCAGAAAGATTCTGTTCCAGTTTGTCCTGTTGATGCTTCAGGCTGCTTCACAGCAGAAGTGATGGATTTTGCTGGACAATATGTGAAGGTTGGTGGACTTGGGGGAATAGTAAAGTGGTTTTTTTTTTTTTAGTTTGATCTAGCATTTACATGTGGTAGAAACTCATTTTTCTCTCCCTGGTGGTTTTGTCTTCAGTATGTTTTTGACGGCCATATTACAAAGACTTGTATTAAAAAAGGTTATCCGTCTCCAGTTGGGACTACAACAGAGAAATAAATTTGTTCGTCTCTAAGGTGCCACAAGTACTCCTTTTCTTTTTGCGAATACAGACTAGCACAGCTGCTCCTCTGAAACAGAGAAATATGGATATCTTGTGTGCTGTCAGTACACAAAATGTTCATTATGATGTTAGGCAAATAAGTAACTTGATATGTTAACAATGATGTAAGTCTTAGAAAAAGGAAAGGAGAGTGTACTCTAATGCCTGCTCTATATGCCTGTCATGGGAAGAATCAAGTTTTGTTTTGTTTTTTAAATAAGGATCTCCCACTCATAATATCAATAGTTAAACACATTAAAAAAAAAAAAAAAAGGGAAAATGGTATGAAAACTGTAAAGTTTAAACCCGTGATGCACATACAGGATGATGCAAACAAATTGAAATATTTTCCAGTTGCCATCTAATATGTATAAGGCAGTAAGATAAATAGGAAATATGGAGCTTCTCATGTTTAGGATACTGGTACTGTAAGCCAGAGTTCAATGCTTTTAAAAATGTTTTCATGATATTGAATTGTCTTTTCACTGTGGGAGCACTGTTCTATCAAACTTCCTAGCACATTTTTTTTTTAATCAAAGGAGTATTTTGTAGCAATTAACTAATCCAGCAGGCTTTCTTTGAATATCAGTTGCTGCTCCGATTTTGGGCCTGAATTAAATACAACTGTTCAATCTAATAATAAAGGTTCAGTTGGTGAGGTGTTATAAAAGATAAAATGTCTTCTATTGGTTTCTAGGCCTTCACATCTAAATTTAGAATCATTCCACATCAGTTTCACACTATAAAGCAGTACAAATTTCGTGAAGAGGTTCAAAGATCAGGTTTGAAGCAATTGCATCGATACATGCCAAAAGACTTAATGTTATGGTATCAAAACAGCATGGCTGAAAACATAACGGAATTTGTGCGTCTGGCTGGTGTTGGGTATGCTTAAATATTTGTGATTTGTAAAGAAAGTTGTAACGTACACACACAAAAATAAGGTGAAGTTAGAATTGCAGGTATGCATCCCAGTTTGAGGAGCATGTTCTCTTCCAAGAATATTAGAGTAGTTGTTATGGTACCTCCCCAGTAGATGCACATAATTAAGAATTTACAAATTCTGCAGCCATAACATTGTTGTTTCACATCATCGCATGTAAATATTGATCTTTCTTTCTTTCTCTTTCTCTTTTTCTTTCTTTCTCTCTTTCAATTGAGGACCCAACCATGAATTAACTATTACAGGGAATTTTCAACGTTCTGCTCAGAAAACTTTTTTTTTTTTCTTTTTAGGATGCAGATAAGAACATCATCAAAGCTCTGAAAGAACAAGGTAGACTGGTTCACACCAGTACTTTCAAGCACAATTATCCTTTCTGCTGGAGGTAAGAAGAGAAATAAATTTGACTTTCAGATTAATAGAGAAATGCGAGGGTTATAACTAGTAATTTCTTAAGTGTGGTTGTTTTTCTTGGTGGTTTTTTTTTTATTTTTTTTTTTGGCAAGGATAGTGAAAGTACAAGAAATAAAGTACTGCTGAATTGCAATTAACTTGTGGCACTGAATTAAATTTGAAAATGTAATTTAGTTCTAGAAGTGATTTTTTTTTTATTTTTATTTTTTATTTTTGCATTTAAAACACGCGGTCATTAATTCAAAAATTGAGAGTAGATACCTGATCTCCTTCCAAATGACAGCAAACCTTGGAAGGGAAGTAAGTGTCCAGTTCTCTGCTCCAAATTTGGGTGGGCACATACGTGAAATGTGTTCATTCATAGCTTTACTGAATCTGCAAAACTTCTGCCCAACTTCTGTCTGAAAATGCTACCAGTCAGAAGTGGTACTTTTGGCAAAATTATGCTGGAAAACTTGCTCAATGTGAGCTTGCAGTATGTCTTGTACTAGACTAATCTGCTGGTTTCTCACTTTAAAGGGCTTCACTGTTTGTTAAATAAACAAAAAAAAAATCTAACAAATCAAAGGGATTTCTGCCTTGGAAATATAAATGTTGACTGGATGACATTCTTAGTGGAGGCTCTTTGAACGTTTTCTTGACAGGTATATTTTCAAAGTGGCTTAAACTCTATTTTTATGTTTAACCTTTCAGTGTGTTGGATAAAGCAGTTTTTTCCATCTCTACTATAATTACTATCTTCATCTCATTTAAATTTAAATTAAATTAAACCGATTTCCTCAGGTTTTTAGAATCCCATGAGACTCTTGTTACTTAGTATTTCAAACTGAGCCATTGTACTCCTACTAGATACTGTTGATAAAAAAGAAATAAAGCTGATCAGTCAATCCACATAAATGTTCGCATATTGTATGAATTGATTTTATTGCAGTAGATGCTCATTAGTAGTGACGTATCGGAGTCCTTTTGCTATGTTGCTCCTAAGTGGCTGTTCCTGTTATGGGAAGTGTTGTCTGACCAGCCTGCTTTTTCTGATACGTAAAACAGTACAGTACACCAAAGGCAGCACACCCCATTGATGCTCAGCACCCCTTCCCTTATAGAGCCGGCTGCAAAAGCCTTCACCACACCCCTCAAATTGAGCCAAAGCTTCAAGTCCCCTCCTCACCATAAGAAAGGTCCCCCTGACCTCTGCCCCCCAGGTGCTCTGGTTGGGGGTGTGGCTGCGGTCCCTTGATGGCAGGCATGTCACATTCCACTCAGCCCTGGGACTGCCACAGCACGAGCTCAGCCCGCTGGGCCTGGTTCTCCTGCAGCAGGTGGGAGAGTGCCCCCTCCAGCTGGGGAGAGATTGGGGGGGCAGAGAAAGGAGACAGAACCCGTTACCCCAGTCAGAGCAGGGGTTCAGTCCCAGAGAATCCAAGCCCTGCCCCTGGGACAGTGGGGTGAGTGGGGCGACACTGAGACAAGTTTGGTCCAAGATGGCTCCTGCTAATGATGGCTCATGAGGTGGTGGAAGGCATGGGGTGGGCTGTGGTATATGAAGTGTTAAGGGTGTTTTGGAAGGGATGGGATAGTTGGGGTGAATGGGTCAGGGGATTCCCCAGTCAGCAAAATGACTGAGTGAGCCTGGCTGCAGAGTACAGGCTGAGGATGCTCCCACTGGCAGCTTCATGCTCCACCCTGGTGAGGGAGGGCTGGCTGGCTGGGGAGGGCACTGTGCACAGCCTGCAATGGAGGGGCATGATGGCTCCTAGCATGGACAGCGGAGACAGAGGGGAGAAGGGGACAGGTCAGTGGCCTGGGGAAGGGAGTCGTCCGACCTCCTACTGAAAAACAGCACAACCGCACCCTGCTGCCAGCAGCCGAGATACTCCCCACTCTAAATAGCAACTCCCCCAGAGTCTCCCCCCACCACTTGCAAGCCAGATGCTGAGGAAGGGAGGAAGAAACCTTCCAGCTGCGCCTCTGCTGCTTCCTCAACCCCATCTCTCCCCTCCCCCGAAAAATCACTCTTCTAGACCCTCTCCCCAAACTCCCCCCTTCACATGCTCTCCCCACAAGCTCAGTCAGGCAGGGCAAGTGGACTGTGCTGTGTGCCTTGGAGCTGCACTCAGGGCCAGGGTTGGGAGAGCGGTGGGAAGATGCAGTTTGGGGAGGCCATGCCCCTATATGCCCCACACTCCCCCAAACTCTGCCCCTGGTGTGATGTCACAAATGTTGGTTGTATGTGGCTGCTATGTTGTTGTTACTGAGTGGACAATTCTCGGTAGGGAAAATGTTCCCAGGGGAAATGTTGCTCATAAGTGGCGATTGCTCTTACAAGGTGTTGCTGCAGACAAGCATCTACTGTACTCTGTCACCTCTTGCCGGAATTCAGCTGGCTTAAAGGTATTGGTGGTTACATCATTTACCAAAAACTGCAAATAATGTGATTTTAAGATTTACATTGGCCCCCCAAAATGCACATTTTGATCAATGTTAACAGTAGTGTACAGCATAAATTTGTCACTTAAAAGCTGAGATACTCGGCAGTTGTTCAAACCAATTGAAGCTCAAGTTGCCTGTAAGTTTTACTCACCTTTTGAAAGTGTGGATGTGATAACCAGACTTTTCTGTACAGTTAAGGACCTTTAGATAAGCGTCGTTAATCTAATATATTGAACTGCAGAGCCATCTGCAATTCTAACTGAGTTGCATTTGTGTGTTTGTATATAATATATATTGCACAATGCAACACATAGTTTACATCCTTTATTCCAGTTTATTCGTATTTTAAAAAGAGGTGTTGGTGGAGGGATGTCGTGGAAGGAAGCATGAGTTAGAAGCTTTGGAGGCTGCTAAAATTAAGACTTCGATATCACTGCTTAGGTTTGTGCTAAATTTGGAGTGAGTAAAAGCAACAAAAAAAGATAAATCCACTTGAAAATTAACTTTTTCACTTATAGAATTAAATGTGTGAGACCAGTCATGTTTTCCTTTTACGATGAGGCTGTATACTGGTAATCATACAAAGGTGAACTGTGGACAAGTTTTCATATTCACATAAAGAAAAGGAGTACTTGTGGCACCTTAGAGACTAACCAATTTATTAGAGCATAAGCTTTCGTGAGCTACAGCTCACTTCATCAGATGCATATTGTGGAAACTGCAGCAGACTTTATATATACAGAGAGAATATGAACCAATACCTCCTCCCACCCCACTGTCCTGCTGGTAATAGCTTATCTAAAGTGATCATCAGGTGGGCCATTTCCAGCACAAATCCAGGTTTTCTCACCCTCCACCCCCCCACACAAATTCACTCTCCTGCTGGTGATAGCCCATCCAAAGTGACAACTCTTTACACAATGTGCATGACAATCAAGTTGGGCTATTTCCTGCACAAATCCAGGTTTTCTCACATCCCCCCGACCCCCATACACACACAAACTCACTCTCCTGCTGGTAATAGCTCATCCAAACTGACCACTCTTCAAGTTTAAATCCAAGTTAAACCAGAACATCTGGGGGGGGGTTGTTTCCTCTTGTTTTTTCCTACACCCCCCCCCCCCAGATGTTCTGGTTTAACTTGGATTTAAACTTGAAGAGTGGTCAGTTTGGATGAGCTATTACCAGCAGGAGAGTGAGTTTGTGTGTGTATGTTTCTGTGTTCAGCAGCCACCCAGCAGGCTATCAATTGCCGGGCAGTTTAGCTGTCCTTCCCCACACTGTCATGTGCTGCTCCTGCCTTCTGCCTTGGAGCTGCTCGCAAGAGCCTCCTGCTTGCTATGCAGGGTGTGGAGGGAAGAGTGGTGCTAATGTCAGGGTGTCCCCCTCGCCCTGCTCCTGCCCCCTTCCCCCCCCCCGCTCCTTTACTCTATCTCCACAGAGCAGGAGAGGGACACCAGGATGGAGGGAGCTTGCTGGCAGCAGCTGTTGTCTCAACTTGCTGATCTACTTAAAAAGGCAGTGTACTTAGAATGAGGTCAGAGTACTTAAAGGGGCAATGCATATCTCTCTCACACACACACGGTGTGTGGCTGTGTCTCTCTGCCATGCTGTCTCCCCTCCCTACATTCGTGCTGCCTTACAGAGTTGAAGCTACATTAACAACAATGTGTTAACCCTTGAGGGCTCAGCCGAGTGCTAGTTATCATTTAGCAGTAAGGCATTCCCTGCTAAATATCCCACCCTCTGACTCCACCACCTCAACCAAGCTTCATAATCATCATTGCTGTGTACAGTATTAAATTGTTTGTTTAAAACTTATACTGTGTATGCATGTGTGTATATATAGTCTTTTGTCTGGAAAAAAAATCGTGCCCCCCCCATTTACATTCATTCTTATGGGGAAATTGAATTTGCTTCACATCGTTTCGCTTAAAGTAGCATTTTTCAGGAACATAACTGCAACGTTAAGCGAGGAGTTACTGTATTGGGTTTCCTCTGCATTTTTGCGCACTTAATTAAATATTTGGTATGGAAGAGAAATAAACTGAAGGAGAATAAATTACATTAATTGGTGTTAAATGTTGCCTTCAGAGGCTATCTTGATGTGAGATCCAATGAATGCTTTTTTTCAGTTTGCTAAATCTGTTTGTTTTGTTTTTTCTTCTGTCTCCCCACATGAAGACAATAAAGATAGGCAATGTTGTCAGTTTTATTCACTGTGATGATTAATAAAGTAATGTTAGTGGCTGTGATTCTTCAACCTCTAGAATTGTTTTTTGTAGATTAATCATAGTTGGTCTTGAGTTAAAGAATTTTTCTACCACAGTGGCTTTCATCTGATGACCTGTGGGCATCTTGGTGGTCATATAGTGCTGGCTATCTTCCTAATTTCAAATTGTTAAATCGCATTAGAAGTAGCTAAAAATATTTTTCCATGTAATAAATTCTTATAACTGCTACAGGAAAATTATGTAGTTGTGAATGGGAAAATAGTAGACAGCTATCACAGATGGGAGGGGTGCAATTAGACAATTGCAGGCCATACTTGGGAAGTCTTGAGAATGTTGATGCTGTGATCACTGAGTGAAGGCTTGCTTTTAAAGGTGTCTGAAATCTGCGTTTTTTTGTTTTTTTTTTAAGATTTGTTACGTTAGGCAATAATTGCTGCTTACTGTTAGAGCCTTCCAACTTTGTATAGCTAAAGTAGTGGTGCTCAACCTATTTACCGTTGTGGGCCACATCCAATACTACCTGTATGGCCCTGAGGATGTCACATGGGCTGCAGCTCTGTCCTGACTGGGCTGCAGGTTGAGAACCACTGAGCTAAAGGGACATCTTTGTGGTTTGCCACTGAGTTGTAAATTGTCCAGAAGAATATGAATCTTGAGCTACCAGTTATAGTGCTAATCAGCTAGTGAAAGCAAATTAGTTGCAAGCCTCTAGCTGGCAATAAGCAAACTCCGTGGATCATAAGGGCAGAACAGAAGTCTAGGCAAGGGGCTCATCCCATCACATGGCTTCTTCCACCCCAGCTTTGTCTGCTTCCTCCCACCCAATGCCAGAAAAGCTCCTGACCCAGTCAAAACAATGATCAGCTTCAGGGTTGGGGAGAGAGTGCTTCACTGGGCTCCTAAAATGGGAGGGAGAAGCACTTCCACCGGAAGGCCCAGCTCCCACATCTCATTAGCTCACTCTGTGGTGACTCAGACAGCCTTCCATTCGGATCTTCTCATGACCTGAATCTCTCAATCCTTTGTGACTGTAAAAAAAAAAAAAAAAAAGAGAGAGAGAGAGAAAAATCTGAGAACCACTGCTCTATTGTAATCCACCATGCAGACCTCTAAGATGTGCTGACAGTTAGTTCTTTGCCCAGCTCAGCCTAATATAAAGCAAGTTTTAATGCATCCAAAGTCTGTTGACAACTATGGCCATCTGTTTTCTTTCCAAAGACTACATATTTGAATGTGTGGGAGTGAGAAATAAAATATATGGGGAAAACTGCGTTATATGAAGTTTACACTCAGGATTGTTTGTGTTCAACCTCTTGAGAGAGTCAGACATCTAACTCACTGTTGAGTTAGATTTGATCTGCTCTTATAATATCGAGAAAACTCTAGACCAGGGGTTTTCAACCTTTTTCTTTCTGAGCCCCACCCTGAACATGCTATTAAAAACTCTGTGGCCCAACTGTGCCACAACTATTTTTTCTGCTTATAAAAGCCAGGGCTGGCATTAGGGGGTAGCTAGCAGGATTATTCTTCAGGGGGTCCGTGAAGCTAAATTGCTCAGGCTTTGGTTTCAGCCCCAGGTGGCAGGCCTCAGGATCCTGGGCTTCAGTCTCATGAGGTGGGGCTTTGGCTTTCTGCCCTGGGGCCCAGCAAGTCTAATGCTGGCCCTGCTTGGTGGACCCCCTGAAACCTGCTTGTGGCCCCAGAGGCTCTTGGACCCCCGATTGAGAGCCACTGCCCTAGACCAGCTGAAATGTATCCGTTATGTGAAATGTTGGCAGCCCAAAAATGCAGCCAAGTGCATGAAAACCAGTACATGAAAATGACTCATCATTTTCATTGTTTATCTGAGTAATGCATAAAGTAAATAAAGACTTTAAACAATAAAGAACAAAGTTAGATTTTTAACAATGTAGTTCAGTAATCTGGTAAGAATATTTGGTTTCAAACTGTTTTTAATCCAAGTCTCTTTAAGAAGAAACACATTTTTAATACTGTTTCACTTCTAAAAAAGCTTTGAAATTAGAGTGACCAAACAGCAAGTGTGAAAAATCAGGACAGGGGGTGAGGGGTAATAGGAGCCTATATAAGAAAAAGACCCAAAAATCTGGACTGTCCCTATAAAATCGGGACATCTGGTCACCCTATTTAAAATTGTACTAATCCTACTCAAAAGATTTTGGCAGCAGCATTGATATAAGGACCTAGATAAATCTAGATACATAAAAAAGTACAGACTTCTTTTAATGCCACTAGATGGAATCCTTAAGCAATGAGCATTTCTTTTGCTCTGTATCAAGGATCACCTTTAATTCTCCTTGAACAACATCATTATCTTATCTAGGTTGAGATTACCCTGGGAGAGGGGGAAAATGACCTTCATGTATTGTTTCCATGATGAAGTTGGCAAATCACTGTGTCTGAGAGAATTTATACTATAGCTAATGCAATCTTATTTTTCTGATGTAGCAAACTTTACAATGCTGGACGTTAAGCCAAACCAATATTAGAGGGGTGCCTTACACAAGACAGAAATGCTACTATTGCAGTCTGTATTTGCTTTCCTACTGATGATAGTAAGTTACAAGCAATACTGGGAGGCAGACACTGGGTTGGAAGGAAGTAATAGATTTCAGTCACTTACAAACTTCATTTCAGTGCCAGCAGAAGCAAAAACCATAGTTGGGATGTGCTTTAAGTAGAGGAATAAATTCTTGAATTGTTGGGTTTTTTTCCTTCAGTTTCGTAGTAGGTTTGTTTTGAGCAATATAGGATAATTTAGCTGAGGCTGAGCTGCTTTACTGAAGGCATGTTATCCGGATTTTTCTGTTAAGTTACTTAACTATTCTTCATCCTTCTCCCTGAAAGTGGGCAGTTCTGAATTCCCTAACAGATCAAGCAAAGGTGAATAAAAATTGATATTTAAAAAAAAACAAAAAAACTTGACAAGTTTTTATTTAAATCAGGTACTTTGATTTAATTTTTTATTTAAATTAAATACAGTTTTACTTTAAAAAATAAACCTGTTTGAAATGATGACCACCTATGTTAAGGCCTAAATTTACTCTAATCTAATTTAAATTAAATTAAAAATATTAAGCAGGGTGGATTTGATTTAAATCTATTTGATTTAAATCACTAGTCTGAAAGACTTGATTTAATCATGGATTTCTGCATAAATGGGCATTCTTGTTGGTTGTTATAACCTTAGTACATATTCTTCTACATCTATCTGTTGAGTTGTGGTTTCATTTTTAGAAGGTACACATTTTTAAAGTGATTTATTTTGAAAACTTTTCAGATTAGTTTTACAGCTATATCAGAAAATGAATGATTGTTTGGTGATTTCATTTACCAAAGGTAATTGAAGCAGATAGTTCACCTCCCAATGACTTCATAAATATCTCCAATTCAACAGGTTAATCGTTAATATTTGGAGGATTTTCTTGCCACAGTGTATTAGGAGGAGAACATCACCAGACAGACATTTAAATTGTTTTATTTAACTAAAACAACAACAAAGTTATGTATTCTGGATTTTTTTCTTCAACAGCAAACAAGCATATGAATTTTTGAATGTAGTTAAACATTCAAGTTTTTTAAAATCAGGTTTGTTAAAATTGGTTTTAACTAAAACAGTTAAATGAAATTAAAAAAAACAAAAATCAAATAGACTATGTCAGCCAGGCCAACATGAGAAACTTAAAATATTGGCTTCTGCAGCTAACTCAGTCATCTTCACCTTCATTTTCCTGTTTGTTCATCATCTGGAAAAGAAAAACCAGTTTTTCTGCTTTTTCAGGTCCCAAATGATTTCTCAATTTGGAATGAATTTGTCCAAAGGAAGAAAATATTCTTTCTACGCTGTCAGAAGAAGATACTGCTGTTAAAAGTGAGATTATCACTTCAACAGTCTCTGAATCCAAGTGCTTAAGTGACTTCCACCAGTTCACTGGTGTGACTTTCTTTAAAATGTCATCAGCAAACCTATATTTCTTGAATGGTTCACCCGTAGCTCTGAAGTTTATTATAGTTGGCATTATGGAGGGATGATTGCTGGGTCCATGTCATAACGAACTCCTCTTCTTCAGCAGTTAAGGTTTGACCCTGGCACCGAGTATTGAGAATATCTGCAAGAAAATGAGCTGGAGATGGTGCTTGTCCCATTCGTTTTTTTTTAATGCTTATAATTTAACTCTGTCATTGCATATTTCTTTCTTTAAGATCTCACTCAGTTCCTTCCAAATTTCAACAGTGTCAGCAATAAAACAGCTATTTCTCTGCATTTTGTTTAAGGCTACAGAAATAGGCTTCAGGGTACTTGTCATGTGTTCAACATTTCTCTTAAGCCCAATGTTGAGAACTTTGGCTGTGAGAGTGCCATCTATATTTGCATGATTTTGTTCACAAACTGTTATCAGATTAGGCCAGTTCTTGATATAGTGCTCAAAACGGTCCACACCTAAGTTCCATCCCACATCTTGTGGGAGAGTTAGCTTGGTTCCTCCCACTGTTTTCAGAGCAGCTGCTGCAAAGTGGTTGTTACGGAAGTATTTTGCAATTTCAGCAACGTTAGCCTTTATTTCTGGAACACTGAAGTCTTTGGCTAGGAGGTGCATCAAATGAGCACTGCAACTGTATGTTATTAGCTTAGGACTCTCTTCTAAATAATTTCTTCTCATCTTGGATATATTTGCAGCATTGTCTGTGACCAAGCTGCGTATGAGACATCTGAATTTTTTTTCACAGTTTGTTATAGCTTTTACTGCTACTTCTTGTAAGTATTCTGCTGTGTGGGCATTTCCTGATGTGTTAATCGTTTCTGTAAGGAAGACATTCTCTTCTTCTGTTATCACACAAGCACATACAACAGGATCATTGTGGACATTGCTCCACCATCAAGACTCAGGTTAACAATTTCACCCTCTAGACCTTTTGCACACTGCACAATTTCTCTTTCATACACCTTTATCCAGCAATTTGCCTGCGACATCTGCTCTGTTGGGTGGACTGTATGCTGGTCTTAATTACTGAACCATGTTAATGAAGTGTGCGTTCTCAATCATACGGAAAGGAGAGTTTTTTGCATAAATGAACCGGGCAATTTTTTTAATCTGCTGGTTCTTATCACAAACTTATCTATGGTTGTTTCTGGATGATGGAGATTTTTTCTTTTCTTTTTGCCACAGGTGATATACTGTGGCTATGTGACATGCATGATGTGACTGAAATGCTATCATTGGCAGATAATTCTGAAACTATAGAAAATGATTGTGATCTTGAAGGTGGATAGTCTTCAGAATCCTGTATGTTGAGGATGGATTCTCCTAAACAAAATAAGTCAATGCAGTTATTTAATTATTATTACCATACCACTCATTTAGTATTACTCATTGCATTCACTGAGACTCAGTTCTACCTTAAAGGTGAAATTGTAAAAGGAAGATCTGCCTATTTCAGCTATTTATTTTTTATCACAACTGCATCTAAAATGATAGTACCATAGAGTAACAATTATATTTTTTGCTCAAACATGAGAATTCAAGAATAGTGCAGAAGGAAGACAGGCAGTCCTTAAGAAAGACGTATGAAATAAAAAAGTTTACCAACTTGAAGATCCTGCATGTTCAGACATGTTCCTTTCATCATCTTCAAAGCAGCTTCCTCCTGAGAAGGAACACTTCTCAAGATGTTGTTTCATTCGGACAGTCAGGCGTTGCATTTCTTTGTTGCACTGTTAGCATTTTGCACGCGTGCCTGCCTTACTCACAGGTAGAGGAACTTCATTAAAATATTCCCAAAGTGGGTCTCTCTTACAGCCTGCTGCCATTATAGGTTTTCCCTTCTAATGAGAGAATGGTATGGTAGATCTCAAATCAATGAAGGCTACACTCAGAAAGACCTCAAGACTTCTGGAATATGCTGCTCAAACAGTTTCACTTTTGTTTCTACTGCCTGTCTCTCCCTTCTCACATTTATCTCCAGACATCTTCTCCCTGTCCAGATCTATGCTGCCCCCAACAATCTTCTATTCATTGAACTTTTTAAAACTTTGCACTTTTAGAGAGGTAAAGGATTGACTCTGTGTACACAAATTTGCAGAGGGAGAATAGTGTTGAGGTCTGTTATTTCTCACCTGTATGTATTTATTTATTTAAAAAACATTTTTTGCTGTTAACAAGCATGTTATCTCTGGAAACACAAATCCACAGTTTGAGAACTGTAAAACTAAGCATCTCTTATGGTATCTTCTAGACTGAGTCCCATTGGGTAGATAGCAAGATTAACCTAAATCTATACAGAAGCCCCCGTAAGATTTGGGTCCCTAATCCATGAACTATTGGAACTCATTTACAAAACTTTTCTTAAACTTTACATGAATATATTGTCCCCTGCTATAGAATTAGAATTTATAATCCCTATTCCATGATGAGATATCTTTGAGCTATAATGTATCTTAATTAAAACTATCTTTAGATAGGTTTTTTCCTCAAAAAGCTTTTTATGAAAAAAATCCGATTTAAATAAAAAAAAATCAGATTTTAAAAAAAAATTGATTTTTATCCACCCTGATATTAAGCAGTACATGCCTGCTGCTGACATTTTGAAGAAAGTCAAACCACTGAACCAGAGTTAGCTGAAGTGCTAAACCAGCTTTTGATAGCAGTTGCCTCTTCTGTAGGTGCAGAGAGAATATTTTCTTCTTTTCAGTTTATTCAGCTAGTTCAGTTCACTAACCTAGTTTATTCAAAATTGAGAAACCAAATAGGAAGTCAAAAAAGCAACGAAAATGGCTTCCCTCTTCTAATTTATAAATAAAACCTAGCTGTGAGAGGAGATAAGATCTACTCGTTCTAAAAACCTGAAGCACATGGGAGCGAGAAACAATGAGTTAAATTCACTAAATCGATTTTTAAAAAAATAAATCAGTTAATTTAAAATGCAAAACATGTTTTAATAAACATTCTAATAAACTTTTATTATGTAACCAGTACATTTAAGATTTTTCAATTCGTTAAAAGTATTTTAAAATGTTATTTTTGTGAATTTTTAATTGAATTTGAATTTCTGAATAGGACTTGTAAATTATAAATAAAAATTATATAGCAAATAAACATATTCACCATTTTATAATATAATAAATGTAAAAATTAAGACTTTGAATAAATTAGCTATATACTTACTTAAGTAAATGTATATAGCTGTTGTGTATCTTCCTGGTTAGCAGAAAGAAATTCCAAAATTAGTCTAAAAGCTATATTTAGTTGCAAATCAACATGTTCTAATGTTATCAGCTAATTTGGATCAAGCTTTCTTTAGGAATATAGCTAAAAAGTACAAATACAAAACACAAACTCAATTATTTAAATCAAGTTTTTCTGCTTGCTGATGTCAAGAGTTGTTCTTCCTTTAGTACATGATCAGAATTAAGGTCCTTTGTATGTTGCCATCCTATTGCTATGATACACATTCAGATAAGTCTTAAAAGTAAATCGCAAACAATAGGGAAAAATGGTGACCGCTTGGAAAGCGTGTAGAAAACGGAGCCTTGCAAAGTTCCTTTAACTGACGTTCGTGAGAAGTATGACCCCACATGAACTTGATATTCTAATATCAATAGTGCTCAACTCGATAAAAGTGTCAGTAACAGGCAATCTAAGAACTGTGAAAGATAAGAGGTAGAAGAAAATGTGACGTCTGAAGTCTGTATGTCAATTATTCCAGCCTTTCCATGCATGTCTATAGCAGCAACATCAAGAACCTATAGCTGTTGGTTGTATATTTTGTCATCAGCCACAGTGAAAGCGAAGGTAGAAAGCTTAAAGGATGATAGGTTAGAAGTCAATTTCTTAATTTAAATTATTTCAGGTTTATTAAAATGACAAGAAAATGGGAAGAGTGACAGGTGGGTGAGGTAATATCTTTTATTGGACCAATTTTTGTTGGTGAGAGAGATGAGCTTTTGAGTTCACATAGAGCTCTTCTTTAGGTCTGGGAAATATACGCAGGTTTTGTCTGTATTACCTCGCTTTTAGCGACATGGGTGTGCCGGCATAGCTGTGCCGCTAAAAGGCGCACAGTGTAGCAGCAGCTTTGTTGGCAGGAGAGCACTCCTGCTGTTAACACCAGCGCTTTTCGTTGATAAAACTTTTATAGCTCGGGGTATGAGGTTTTTTGTTTTTTTTTTAAACACCCCTGAATGATCAAAGTTTTGCCAACAAAGTTCCAGTGTAGACAAAGCCTTGGTGTAACCTCTAAATACAAGGTGGAGCAGATAGTTTAGCATAGTAGATAATGCATTTGAAGGGACCATTCAAGGAGCAGTGGCCAGTTAATACTGATCCAGATATCAGGAGTGGGGGCAAGGAGGGGGATTAGTGGGTTACAGATTGTTGTAATAAACCATAAATCCAGTCCGTGATTTTTTGCATCTAGCGAAGTTATGGGTTTAAAGTTATGAGCTCCCAGGTTCGTCTTTTGAATGTATTGTGAAGGTTTCCTTTGTGGATAAGGCCTGAGCGGTCAGATATAGAGTGATTGCTTTGTGAAAAGTTTTCTCCCACAGGTGATAATGGCTACAACAACATTGCATAAAAGAAAATGGAAAAGTAGTAAGGATATCCAGAATTAAATATAGGCAGCCAAGTTAAAAGTATTGTAGCCATGTTGGTTCCAGGATATTGGAGAGACAAATATCAGATCTGAAGAAGAGCTCTGTGTAGCTCGAAATCTTGTCTCTAACACCAACAGAAGTTGGTCCAATAAAAGATATTCCCTTACTCACATTGTCTCAGCCAAATTAAAATGTGGTCCGAAAACATGCATTAGAACAGTGGTTCTCAACTAGGGGTACATGTACCCTAAGGGTTACATAAAGGTCTTCCAAGGGGTACATTAACTCATCTAGATATTTGCCCAGTTTTACAACAGGCTATATAAACAGCACTAGTGAAGTCAGTCCAAACTAAAATTTCATACAGACTGACTTGTTTATACTCTCTATATACTATACACTGAAATGTAAATACAATTTTTATAATCCAATGGATTTATTTTATAATTACATGGTAAAAAGAAGAAAAAAAGTAATTTTTCAGTAATAGTGGTTGTGACACTTTTGTGTTTGTCTGATTTTGTAAGCAAGTAGTTTTTGAGTGAGGTGAATCTTGGGGGGTACACATGACAAATCAGACTCCTGAAAGGGGTATAGTAGTTCAGAAAGGTTGAGAGCCACTGCATTAGAAAATTACTGGAAATATGTATTGGACACACAGCAATCTGTTGTTGATGCAGAGAGGCAGTCTTTCCAGTCTTCTTCTCTTTATGTACAAAAAGATCTCATGAATTTGAGAGGATGCTCATTCCAGTATACAGCTAAGTGATGTTTAGCTTCTATTTCTCTACCGTGCTGAAATAGAGGAATTTTAAAGAGAGTACATTTCATAAGTGTCCAGAAAGCATGTTACCTTTATCGCTTCTACAAAAGAACTACTGGTGCTGAACATCAACGGTAATCTACAGTTATTGCTCCTTTAGATTTTTCTTAAAATGTTTATATAGCTTAGATATGTTTTGACATTTGATACATGGCTGTGTCAGGCATTAGCATGTGTAGAGAAACTTTTCAACAAAGCAGAATAGCAAATATTCTAAATGACTGAAATAAAGTTGATTTTTTACCTTTGAATTAATTTTGCTTTAATAATAATAGCTTCAGGATGGTACCTTGTTACTTCTGAATCACCCTAGGGTTTTGCTTGAGCTGTTTTACTGTGCGATCTTTTTTTTTCTTTACACATTAACTCTTTGTTATTAGCTCTACATTGCTGTAAGATATTCAGTTGATGTTTCACTTCGTAGAAACTTCAAGGATTCCATGTGGAAAAGGTATTTCCTCTAATGTTAACTATTATCAGACAGAAAGGAGTAATCCCAGCTGATATTGATTTGGGTGTACAGCTGTTGGTGGGGGTTAGTAGAGAGGAAAGTAAAGGCCTTATTCTTTTCAGTATAAGATTATACAGTATTATGTAGAATATCTCGCTCTACAATTGGAATGCTAGAATAAGATTTCATCCCCATTAAATCCCCATTAGTGCCAGATTTGGTGCTTGATCATACCCTTGCCCCTGTTTGAAACCAGGGGCCTGCTACTGAAATACCCCTTAGCGGCCTGAAGGTTCAGAAGAGTGTTTTTTTTCTTTTCAGGAGTGCTACTGCTGCCACACGGGTTGCCCTGGTGAGGGGAGGGTTCCCCTTGCAGATGTGATATAGGTGAGGGCAGGGGTCAAACCGATGTGGTGAAGTTTTCTAAGGTAACATAAATGTGCCTATACTTCCCCTTCCCTCCAATAAAGAGAATACTGCAAGAATATTACCGCTCCAGGCTCTTGCTCTTCCCCATAAAGTAAAAGTCATAGATATTGTAACTCTTAATTGCACAATTAAGTTTATAACCTGGGATTAAAGGGAAATAGAAGCCAAGATACAGTACTGGAGAAGAAAAGTGATGTGACTTCCGTTATCAGGCTGCATGAAACATACTCCCACTTCTCAGCTTTAACAAGCTTTGCTGGTGGATTTTCCTTTCCTTTCTTCTGTCACTCAGGAAGGCTCACCACTAGGCACAGTATTCTCACAACAATTGAGCTATCTCTTAATTTTCATCAGTATTCTGTAAACTTCAGGCTAATCCTTGATGTGAAGTAGTTCATTGGATATAGGCAAGATGTTGAGAGTTTTAAGAGTGGGTTGTTGACAGTAATGGCTGCATTTGGGAAATAGTAGCAGGTCATTCTTCAGGATATTTGCTTACAAATGTCTGTCAAACATGCACTCCAAGTACTGAAGCAGACTGGATAGGAACCTTGCTCATTTGTGCAGACAGCAGTGTTTTAAAGAAGATAATGTTGTGCTTAGACTCTAGCCTAAACCTGCTCTGTAACCTTGGGCATGTCACTTTCCCTTTAGGCCTCAGTTTCCCCATCTAAGACTGGGATAGTGGTAGACCATTGTAAAGTATTTGGGGATCTACTGATGAAGTGCTTTATATAAGAGTTTAGTATAAGTGATCATTATTGCCACCAACACTTAGGATACCAAAATGGCCCTTTTTTGCAAGGTTTCACTGGTTATTTTTGCTTCAGCGGCAAAGAGTCTCTTGGCTGTTTCAGCTACGAAGACAATTGACCAGGTTGTTGTAGGTGGTCAGCTTCAGTATAAACACCCTCGTGATGTGAAAGCACCAACCTTTGGAGGGCAAATACACTGATGACATTCTTGTTGGTTCAAACTGGTGAATCACTGCAGCTGATGGTCATCTGGCTGGATAAGAAGCAAAACATATTGATCTGGTTACTAATTCAGGTAAAACTAAGTCCTTGGCCATCACCATCAAAACGTCTCCAGCTCCAGATTACATCTGCTCAGTATTAATCTGCCTGGAAACAGCATCGAGCAGGTGGCAGCAATAAGCTTTTAGAGCTGACTGAAAACTATAATTCTTCATGCAAAAATTCCATTCATAGTTTTTGTTTTTTTTACTTTATTTTTAATTCGACAAAATTTTTTTGCTTGTGAGATCCCAAGTCTATGAAAGGTGTGTGTGTGTGACTGGTACCCATTTTAAATACTGTCTAATTGGCACCCCTTCGTAGAGAGCCTTTTGTTTAGTTTCACTAATGAAGATCCAGAGTTATAATTGACTACAATGTACATACAATCCTACAACTGGTTTGTGTCCTATTTATGGTTAGTATTGTATACAGTAGAAGAAAATAAATACTGAGGGATTGGTTTGTAGTTACATGCAAACATATGCTGCTGTTTGCATCTTGGTGGGATGCCTTGAAGGAGTAACAAGTGAATGGGTAGAATTAATATGACCTATTCTGTACCTGTATCCTGGTTTAACCCATGTCAAATAAGTGAGGAAAAAATACCCAGTGACTGCTAAGTGAAATATCTGTTTGTTTATGTTTCATATGAAGAGGACAGAGACTGGTGTGTGGAAGAGACTGTCCAGTGGGAATCTTACCTTTATACTACTTCTGGTCTTTTTTTGGGCCTGGTTCTGCTTTCTATTAGGTCAAACGGCATAAATGGATACACTTTAATTTACAAGGGTGTAGGAGAATCAAAACCTATATTGAAATCTTATCTTTACTCTTTCACTTATGGAATATTTTTTCATTTAATAAAAATGAGATTTTTAAATACAGCAGTGAAGAAAGTCTACTGATTTACATGCAGGCACTTCCAGGAATTACTGGAAAGAAAAGGTTGTATACATCCACAGGTGTCTTAATTTAGATAGCAAGCTTCTACAGGACTCTCCGTCAATCAGCTAAGCAGCATTTGTGGTGTTTGTAATGTAAAATTGCACTAAGATAGTTAAAACACGTTACTTGTCTAATATCACTTTTCCATGTGTATAATTCCTATGCATGTCAGAGATGTTGAATGCCCATAAATGGGAGAGGGGGATGATCCCTAAAACGGTTTCTATTAAAATGTGGTCCATGCTATGGACAAACATTAAAGAGCCCTATTTTTAAGAAAATCCCCACTAAATAAAGATAGTGGTAAAGAGCAAGTGAAGAACCATACATCAAACATAGACAACATTCAGAAAATGTTTTGCTCCTTTTACTGTGTGAGGGTCTCCTACTAGGGAGGTGTTTATATATTGAACTTGTATTGCTTTAGGCCAAGGTTTTCTAAAGTGCCCTGGTGATTTTTGGATGCCTCAATTTTTCTGTTCTACTCATTAAAAGGGTCTGACTTTTTTATGACTGCTGAGCACCCATTCTCTGAAATTCAGGTTCTTTAGAACTAGCACTAGTCTCTTCAGAAAATCTTGGCTCTAACTTTCAGTTCCAGAATCTTTGAATAAGTGTTCTTCTGTAAAAATCAGAAATCTTTAGCTCAGGCATGATTGAACCCCTTGTGTTCATTAAAACTGCAAATGAACTAAAATATGATCCTGTACAACCAAACCTGAGTTTTTGTTTGTGAAACGGAGACATTTTAAACAATTTGTTTTTTATAAAGTTGGGGTCTGAGTTAATAGTGTGAACTATGTAAAAACAGAGATTAGAAGAGTAGGAATAGGGAGGTATTTTAGTCTCTGAATATATGGCATTGTTGACACCAATATACATATTGGAATATTGAGCACAGTTCTGGTGTTCACATTTTAAAGTTAAAAATTACAGAGGATGTGCAGAAGAGAGCTAGAAAAATGATTCAAGGGCTGGAGAGAGTAAATGCCCTACAGTGAGAAATTTAACATAATGAGATGAAGCGCTTTGTCAAAAAGAAGCATGAGAAATTACTTGATTATGGTGTGGAAGTTCCTTCCCTGGCAAAAGATACTAGGTATTAAAATCTACTGGAGAAAGACATAACAAGAACCAGTAGTTGGAAGCTGAAGTCAGACAAATTCAGACTGGAAATAAGGCATAAATTTTTGAAAGTAAAGGTGATCAACCATTGGAACCAACTACTAAAAAGTGGTGGATTGTCCGTTTTGAAGTCTTCAAGACTGGATACCTTTCTGAAAGATATCCTTCACTCAGACACAATTATTGGGTTCAGTACAGGGGTAAAGGGGTGAAATTTAATGGCTTGTGATATACAGAACATGAGACTGGCCTTAAACTTTATGAATCTGAGAACTAATTTTTAAAATTTTATTTACTAATTGTTTGTAGTATTTTAAACTGCTAATTGAAACATGCCTAAATGAACTTCTTTGTGTAATAACGTTTCAGGTTGATTTAATATGTGGTGGGAAGTGCTACAACATAAACTCAGTTGGAAGGCTTAAGAATTTGACTTGTTTTACATTAAAATCAGCATTGATCTACATCAGTCAGATGCAAAATAAGGTGTAAGAATATAAAATTAACCCCCCACAAATACAGTTTCTCTTATTTTCAGAATCGAAAATAACTAAATTTGCTACATTTTGTTGTGGGTTTTGAAAATATGGAGCTGTTACAAAAATAAATTAAGTATAATAATTCCTAACAAGTGTGTGTGTTGTGTGCAAAAATTGATCTGTCAGTACATTAACTAAATATTAACTATTGAAGTATTTGGTTGTGGAGAGAGGATGTTGGCATATAACAATATATTGTTTGCTAGGTAAGAAGATATCCAAAATATTTAAAATATATATATGTGAACCTGTTTGTGCACTCTTTTCTTACAGGTCAGATACCCCTCTAATTTACAAAGCTGTACCAAGCTGGTTTGTAAGAGTAGAGCACATGGTGGAGAAGCTGTTGGAGAACAATGGTCAATGCTACTGGTACTGTATCTTGCATATATTTATTATTTCATTTCTGCTTATTAATACACTGTGTTAATTACTGGCTTGTTTCCATTCTACCCTTCTGGAGCTAAGTTAGTGAAATGGTGATAGTGACCAAATCTCCAGGAGTAACTAACGACCTCCAATAATAATAAAGGTTTCAAACTGGGACATAAGATTGAGGCAGTGTTCCTGGCACTAATAAATAGGGACAGAATCAAACTCCACATAAATACACGTAGTCTCACAGCTGTCTGAAATACCCATATGTCTTTACCCACATATACATTTCCAGAGGAAAAACTAGTTTTAGATTAATTTTTATGGTTGAGTACCGATCAGTAATTTGGGATAAAATATGTTATAGGGATACTGCAGTTATCCCCAAACTAAGGAAATCCAGAGCAAATGTTAAGCTTAAAAGAAATCTGAACGTGTTTAAGGTGTGGAAATGCACCATTGAGGCATAACCTCATCTTTGTCCTTTAGAGACACTATGCAATAACATATGATTATGATTAAATTATTATGTTTATGGTTCCAAATCAGATTACATTGGTTTTTGGACAGTTGCTTGCATGTTGTCCTTACATTGCAGAGTTACAGTTGTTTGTCCTAACTGTGCAGTTCAAAAATTTTAACAAGAAAAAAAAGTGACAACTCTGTAATCATATATATAACACACTGAATTAATGATAGGACTGGAGGGGACCTCGAGAGGTCATCTAGTCCAGTCCCTGCACTCATGGCAGGACTAAGTATTATCTAGACCATCCCTGACAGGTGTTTGTCTAGCCTGCTCTTAAAAATCTCCAGTAATGGAGATTCCCTAACCTTCCTAGGCAATTTATTCCAGTGTTTAACCACCCTGACAGTTAGGAAGTTTTTCCTAATATCCAACCTAAACCTCCCTTGCTACAATTTAAGCCAATTGTTTCTTGTCCTATCCTCAAAGGTTAAGAAGAACAATTCTTCTCCCTCTTCCTTGTAACAACCTTTTATGTACTTGAAAACTGTAATCATGTTCCCTCTGTCTTCTCTTTTCCGGATCAAACAAACCCAGTTTTTTCAATCTTCCCTCATAGGTTATGTTTTCTAGACCTTAAATCATTTTTGTTGCTCTTCTCTGGACTCTCTCAAATTTATCCACATCTTTCCTGAAATGTGGCGCCCAGAACTGGACACAATACTCCAGTTGAGGCCTAATCAGTGTGGAGTAGAGCGGAAAAATTACTTCTCGTGTCTTTCTTACAACACTCTTACTAATACATCCCAGAATGATGTTTACTTTTCTTGCAACAATGCTACACTGTTGACTCATATTTAGCTTGTGGTCCACTATGACCCCCAGATCCCTTTCCACAGTATTCCTTCTTAGGCAATCATTTCCCATTTTGTATGTGTGCCACTGATTGTTCCTTTCTAAATGGAGAACTTTGCATTTGTCCTTATTGAGTTTCATCCTATTTACTTCAGACCATTTCTCCAGTTTGTCCAGGTCATTTTGAATTATAATCCTATCCTCCAAAGCATTTGCAACCCCTTCCAGCTTGGTATTGTCCGCAAACTTTATAAGTGTACTCTCTGTCATTATCTAAATCACTGATGAAGACATTGAACAGAACCAGACCCAGAACTGATTCCTGTGGGACCCCACTCGTTATGCCCTTCCAGCATGACTGTGAACCACTGATAACTACTCTCTGGGAATAGTTTTCCAAACAGTTTTGCACCCACCTTATAGTAGTTACACATAGGTTGCATTTATGAGAAGGTCACACGAGACTGTATCAAGAGCTTTACTAAAGTCAAGATATACCACATCTACTGCTTCCCCCACATCCACAAGGCTTGTTACCCTGTCAAAGGAAGCTATCAGTTTGGTTTGACACTATTTGTTCTTGACAAATCCATGCTGACTGTTACTTATCACCTTATTATTTTCTAGGTGTTTGCAAATTTTTAACTTGTTCTTTTTCCTATTTTATCTGATCCTACCTCATTTTCACTGGCATTCACTATGTTAGACATCCCACCCATTACCACCAACCTTCTTGGTGAAAACCGAAACAAAAAAGTCATTAAGCACCTCTGCCATTCCACATTTTCTCTTATTATTTCCCCTCCCTCATTGAGTAATGGGCCTACCCTGTCCTTGGTCTTCCTCTTGCTTCTAATGTATTTGTAGAATGTTTTCTTGTTACCCTTTGTCTCTAGATAGTTTGATCTCGTTTTGTGCTTTGGCCTTTCTAATTTTGTCCCTACATACTTATGTTATTTGTTTATGTTCATCCTTTGTAATTTGACTTAGTTTCCACTTCTTATGGGACTCTTCTTTCAGTGTCAGATCATTGAGGATCTCCTGGTCAAGCCAGGGTGGTCTCTTGCCATACTTCCTATCTTTCCAGTGCAGTGGGATAGTTTGCTCTTGTGCCCTTAATAATGTCTCTTTGAAAAACTGCCTACTGTCTACAATTGTTTTTTCCCTTAGATTTGTTTCCCATGGGACCTTACCTACCAACTCCCTGAGTTTGCTAAAGTCTGTCTTCTTGAAATCCATTGTCTTTATTTTGCTGTTCTCCCTGCTACCACTCATTACCCTATACACCTCTACCCCGATATAACACGACCCGGTATAACATGGGTTCGCATACATGCAGTAAAGCTCTGACAGTAAAGCTCAGAGTAGTGTGTTAAGGGTGCCGGGCCGGGGCCGAGGGGTTGGATAAGGGGCAGAGGGTCTCGGGGGTGGTCAGGGGCTCCTCCTGCCCCCCCCACCTCACCCCCCAGGATCTGGGAGGCAGGAGCTGTGTGGAGGAAGCACTTGTGGGGCCCCGCAGTCCCAGAGTGGCCCGAGGGATTAGCGGGAGGCCAGGAGGAGACGGCTCTGCTTCCCTGGCCCAAGCCGTGTCGCCTGGGGGAAGGGATCCCCCCCGCACTCGCCAGCAGTGCAGCAGCCCATCTCCAGCCTGCTCCACTCTGCCAGCTCCCAGCCGCAGTGCTCCACTTCCTGCCACAGGTGAGTGCAGGACCTTTCCCCAACCCTGTCCCCCAGTAACACGGCTGGGGCCAGGGCAAGGAAAGCGGAATGGGCTGGGGCCGCGTCTCTCCACTTCCCGCCGCCAGTGAGTGCGGAGGGTGTCCTTTCCACAACTTCCCCACACTCACCGGCGGCGGGAAGCAGAGCACTGCGGCTGGGAGGTGGCGCAGTTGAGTGGGCTGGGGCTGCGTTGGTCTGCTTCCTGCCGCTGCCTGTGAGTGCCTGTCAGGGAGTGGGGTGTGTGGATAGGGGTCGGAGCAGTCGGGGGACAGGGAGCCGGGGGGTGGGGTAGGGGGTAGGGTCCTGGCGGTGATTAGGGATGGGGGGGGTCTCTGGAGGGGGCCATCAGGGAACAAAGGGGGCCAAAGCAAGTGGTCTCCCCTATAAAGCTTTGAGTTTGTTTGTTTTTTTTGGTCTCCCCAGGACCGGGTTATATCTGGGTAGAGGTGTATTTTCATGATCACTTTCACCCAAGCTGCTTTCCACTTTCAAATTCTCAACCAGTTCTTCCCTATTTGTCAAAATAAAATCTAGAACAGCCTCTCTCCAGTAACTTTCTCCACCTTTTTGAAATAAAAAATTGTTTCCAATACATTCCAAGAACTTGTTGGATAATCTGTGCCCTGCTGTGTTATTTTCCCAACAGATGCCTGGGTAGTTGAAGTCTCCCCATCACCACCAAGTCCTGTGCATTGGATGATTTCGTTAGTTCTATATAAAAAGCCTCATCCACCACTTCTTCCTGGTTAGCCGGTCTGTAATAGACCTCTACCATGACATCACCTTTGTTTTTTACCCCTTTTATCCTTACCAAGAGACTTTCAACAAGTCTGTCTCCTATTTCCATCTCAGCCTCAGTCCAAGTGTATACATTTTTAATATAGAAGGCAACAGCCCCTTCCTTTTTCCTCTGCCTGTATTTCCTGAGCAAGCTGTACCCTTCTATACAAATATTCCAGTCATGCATATTATCCCACCAAGTCAGACTGTGATGCCAACTATGTCATAGTTGTGTTTATTTACTAGCATTTTGAGTTCTTCCTGTTTATTCCCCATACTTCTTGCATTACTATACAGACATCTAAGATACTGATTTGATTTCTCTCCCCCTCCCCCCAGTTCTGTCTTGTCTCTCCTTTATCCCTGCTATAACAGCCCATGTTCCCCCCCAAATTCTGACCCTTCTCCCAGGTGTCCATGTTTTTGACTTACCTGATTTCTCATTGCTCATTGCCAGGGCAGCATATCGGTTTTCCATCACCATCGTGGGTGGGGTGGGAGTAGGGATGGAGTACTGCCCGTTGCTGGAAGTAACCAGCAGCCAGAGTGCTCCCTATGATAGAGCCATATCCTTCTACCCCCAGTGGTGTGACAGCGGTCCTCTGTAGCGGGATAGCTTCCTCAGCCTTGGAAGACTCCATATGAATACTGGCAATGAATTCCGCGTGGGCACGGATGCTCCTCAGCCTAGCCACCTCTTCCTGTAGCTCTCCAACCTGCTTCCTGAAAGATTCCACCAGCAGGCACCTTTCACACTGGATGGTCCCCCCCGCAGCCCGGCTTTCTGTGAGTGGGAAATGCAGGCCACAGTCTCTGCAAGTCCACACCAGGATTTGGGTAGAGGCATCCATGGTTAGGTTGTTTGGATACAGGCAGAGGTGGAAGAGACAGGAGCAGTTTTGGCACTGGTGATGTGGCCCTTCCTAACCATAGCGATTATATTATGACTCCCTCCCACAAACTCCCTCCTAACTCCCCTGTTTGTGGTCCCCTTGGTTGCTTAGTCTCTGGCTTTTAAGGCCTTCTCTCTTAGGTCAGCCCTACCCCCTCGTTGATCACAAGGCTGATTGAGGCTGATCAAAGATGATCAAGGATAATCCAGGGAACAAAGGCTCAAACAGTCCGCAGACACACAATCCCAACTGACCCAGTATCTGAAATAACTAAAATAGCCTGAAAGAGAGAGGAAAAAAATGAATGCCTTATGTGAAAAAAAAATTAAATATCTGTGTACCATAAGTAACTAAGGCTTTACTGAAGAGGCAAAAGGAGTGAATTATTGGAGATGGCAGCCATTTTGAGATGCTAAGGCTTTGTGACTCAGCTGTGTGCTGACAGCACTCAGGTCTGTCATTCTGCACACTGACACAGCATTTATTGTTCCAAAGATTGTCCTAGTGCCTTCCTTCCTTCCTTCCTTCTCCCACCCCAATATGAGTCCATGATAAGAAGCTTGACAGGAAAAGGGAAAAGAGGATGAAAATGTACCCTCACAAATGAGGGGAAGGGGGGGAAGAGGAGCAGAATAGAGAACCTTTTGGTTCTACAGTGCTACTTCACTGGTTGTCCAATGTTTAAATACCCTGATGATTAGACAGCTCAGAAAGTGAAGGCTTTAGTGCAGTATACTCTGGGACTCTCAAACTGTAGTCCAGTTTGGGGAGTGACTTGACTTAATTTCTGCCATCCCTGTGCTCCTTTTTAGCAGGTGGATAGCAATTAAGATCTCCCTAAATAGCTCTTATGAAACTTGGCTTGCATGGAAGATTTTTTTTAAAGTGATATGCCTGCTGTGAATATTAATTGACATGAGAGAAATTAAGTAGCTTCTTGTTGTAGATTATCCAGAATGCTTCAGAGGTGGCTCATTAAGTGTCCAGTAAGCAAATGAACAGCTTGGATTTATAAGGCGGTTTTATACTTAATATTGCTTTCAGTTTTCAGTAGCAGAGCATACTGCTGTTCTGCTTTTGGGGAAAGTAATGGAAGGAGGAGGTAAAAGTGTTTTGCCCTCTGTTTGAATTAGCTTTTACAAGAAGTTTTTACTGTTTTGATGACTGAGAATGAGTATACATGTTGATTTGCCTGATGTCAATTTGAAAACTACAGTTATTTATTCATTAATAAGGAAAAGGAGTGTTTCAATAGTAAAAACAATATCTGTTTAATGGACTTTTAATCTTAGTATGGAGAGGGCATTTAGGGGTAGAACTTGAAGGTATATCCACCAAGGGCGACATTCATCCTGATCCAGGGGATCTCCACTTGAATTCTACTTAATCATCATGTTGAGGATTTCAGTGATGTCTACAGCCTTATGTACATCATTTGCACTGGAGATAAACTTGACCCCAAATGTAGACAGCTGTCGTCGAAAAGATAGGCTTATGCTAATAGTATAAGATACTGATGAAAAGTATGACAGTAATTTAAAAAAAAATTTATGCTTCCCCATCTAGTGACTTTGTTAATGGACAATATTCGTAACTCTTAATAATTACAAGAAAGTAGTTTGTCTTGGGAAAAATTGCCTGTTCAGACGACACACGTGCCGTAAGTTAACTGAACGCCTTATTTTTTTTTTTAAAGGCATCCTGTAAAAGCAATGATGTTTTACGGGTTGGCATAATCTCTTCTTTGTGGCTTCACTGACACAGGGAAGCTTGTATTTTTATAAATGTCTTGTAAAATTATGCTGATTTCTCTAGCATGTGATTGCATAAAAAAATTATTTAAAAGCATCCAGGATATAGTATTTAACAAAAAATCCTTATGTAGCAAAAACTACATGAGTTTTAGACTCTCTCAAAAAAGGCTGCTCACGGAAAACTTTTCCCTTCTGTGTACCATAAGTCTCACTTATGTGAACCACAGCCTTGGGGCTTGATTTCAGAGTTGCTGTGGTAATTTCCCGCTGACTTCAGTTGTAGGTACTCAGGATGTCTCAAAACCAGGTGCTTTGTGTTGGAGTGATTTGGCCATTTTGATACGGTCTTGGGAGTAGGACCTAACTTTTTAAATTCTGATTTGGGTTCTTTGGGCTTCAGCATCTCCTAAAAATAGGAAAACTGGAAATGGTTGCCTTTTGGGCTGTATTAACCTTTGCAAAATGAGTTTTATGGCTGTCTTGCTTTTATAATTAAAACAAATGACTGTTAAGAATATTGTCCCTTAAGAATATTCTCTCTCTTCTTATAGATGTTGCTTTTGACAAAGCAGATTAAATTTTAAACATAGTTTGACAAACTTTATAACCTAATTGAATTCCTAATTAGTTTTTTAATGAATTAACTTACCACTAATACATTTTTGAACAGGCATGGCTTTAAAGCTAGCAACTGTCTTCATTTTTAAAAATGAGCTAGTAATATCTTAAAAGAATGCACGAGCAAATGGAACAGTAATACTTCAAAGTTAAGTAGGAGCTCAGAGCTTTACAAAAAAGCTTTTCTATCTTCTATGACTGAAGTTGGTTGTCTACCCATTTTATAGCCAGGGAGGTGGAAGTACAGACATTGTGTGACTTGCCAAATGTCTTGAAGCAAGTGTGGTAAAACTGGTAAACAAAACTCAAGAGCCCTGATCCCCAGTGCCAATAAGCCAAGGTCCCTTACCTAAGGCTCTGCTGCATGAACATTTCCCCTATGTTTCCTATACAAGGTTAGAATTGCTGGAATTACACTTCATTTTGTAACCTTGGACAAATCACTTCATCTTGTTGCTTCAGTTTCCCCATCTATAAAAGAGGGATAATACTTCCCTACCTTACACTGGAGTTGGAAGTCTGTGTAATTTATATTTGAGTTGATGAGGACTGTAGAAAAATGTGGAAATAAAAAGAAGAGATATGTAGAGTCAGCTGTTGCATGTAAATTTCAGTTTTAAAAAGGTCTCCCTTTTCTCACCCTCTCTCACCTACTTGTACTACTGCGATTAAGTTTGGCCAAAGGGTACGCATGTGACTAGTTATCAAAAACTCTACCTCCAGGCAGGACCCACCAACTTCCAGATCAGGCATTCTTTGTATCTAAAGTAAAAGCCCCATCACGGGGGCAATGAAGAATGATGAAAGGGGAGAAAGACAGATGCAAAAGACAATAAATGACTTCATTTTATTTTTAAAACCATCCTAGCCTGTTACATTTCCCACCTTCAGGAGGCTTGATTGCACAAAGCATTACATCGGGGTCGGCAACCTTCGGCACACGGCCCATCAGGGTAATCCACTAGTGGGCTGCAAGACATTTTGTTTATGTTGGCAGTCTGCAGGCATGGCCCCCCCATAGCTCCCAGTGGCCGCAGTTTGCCATTCCTGGCCAATGGGAGAGGCGGCCAGCACGTCCTTGCAGCCCCCTGCAGGTCCCATTGACTGGGAATGGCGAACTGCGGCCCTTGGGAGCTGCGAGGGGCCATGCGTGCGGATGGTCAACGTAAACAAAATATCTCGCAGCCCGCCAGCAGATCATCCTGATGAGCCACATGCTGAAGGTTGCCGACCCCTGCATTAGTTAATGGGAAACTCTGAGAGAAGACTCATCAGCCAGTTCTTACCTTTTCTCCATCTTGTTCCCAACTAGAAGCAAGGTCCCAAGGTCATATTTTTTTCTCTTTAAAAACAATCCTATCAGCTATTAAATCTAGTGCAAAAATCTATATTGATAATTTTGCAGCATTAAAAGCAGAAAGTCAGAAAATGTTAAGATTCTAATAATAATTACTTTTCATGCTTATAATGCATACCTGATATTTTTTATAATTAGTGATTAAGTTGTGTATATAAACCAGATCACTAGCTGGTACAAATGTAGTATGGGCTCACTTGCACGAGCTGAGGATCTGGCCTCCTGAATGTGATGGTATGTTACTATAGCTAAATAATGATTTTGCACTTTTTTACTTGTGAATTTTGCAAATTCGTTTGTTGCAAATTTTAACTTTCGGTGTCAATTTGATGTTTAATACTTGAAAAGATAGCAGTTTGTTTTTATGGATGAGAAAGCTAACCCTGGGGATTTAACTTGTTTTAGCCCATTGATTTAACTTGAAGGATTTTACTACACCTTTTTCGACTTCCAGCAATAAAATTAATTCTGTAAGTCCCTTTTTTTGCTGTCTATCAGTGAAGCTTTAGTTAAGAATAACAAATGGATATTTTTTTCCCCATGTAAGCTGTTTAATTTTAAATGTGAAAGTTATATTTCTTTTATTTGGCATAAGTAGGGACTTTTTTTAACCAAACACCTGTAACTTCCTACTTTTTAAAATATGATAATAGAATTGTCATTTTTTGTCTGTGATCCAATATATTTAGTTTCCTTCAAGGCATCCACAGTTGCCTAAGCATATAGCAAAGTCCAACACTAGATGGTAGCATTTACTGGGGAGAACGCAAACTTCATTCTGTCGTCTAGACTGGGATGCAAAAGAAAACAACTGCCAAAGTAACTCAATGTTTGTGTTTATTTTAGGACAATGTAAGCGAGAGGGCATTATCACTGGTAAAAATCAGATTTAGTGTAGATTAGAGTAATTTAAGGTCTTTTCTAGCAGTCCTGACACCTGGATTCTGATACAATAAATGTGCTATTCCTGCTCAAGGACTCTAGAGCAGAGACTACCAATTGTGACAATCTGTGGCGAATGTTCTTCCTCCCCAATGAAGTGGCCACAAAAGAACACCGTCACTTGCCAGTTAAGGGATTAGTTGAAATAAGGACTCCAGATTTGGAAGACTAATTGACTCACCTACTTTTAACAACAAGTCGCTAGAGAATTTACTAAATTATCAGTAAATACATTATGTTGAATGTCTGTCCTTTTATATGTCTGTAAAAATATTAATGTATATGTGTTGAAACAGGCTAATTTGTACTCCAGTGTAATGTACTTTTGCATGCAAAGGTCAAAACATTTTAAAGAAAATGGTGTGGAAAGAATAGCAGTAGAAGGAGGGCTTTATTTCAGTAAGTGAAAGGTTGCACTTGAAAATGCAAATTTTTCAGCATCATTGGCCAGATTAGGATATTAAGAGTAAGTAGCATAGTGTCTGCGTCGTGTAAAGTAAAAATCGTTGAGCGCTTGTGTGAAGGATCCTTCCCCACTCTGAACTCTAGGGTACAGATATGGGGACCTGCATGAAAACCTCCTAAGCTTACTTTTACCAGCTTAGGTTAAAACTTTCCCAAGGTACAAACTATTTTACCTTTTGCCCTTGGACTTCCGCTGCCACCACCAAACGTCTAACCAGGTTTATTTTTGGGAAAGAGCCATTTAGAAACGTCTTTCCCCCCAAAATCCTCACCAAAACCTTGCACCCCCCTTCCTGGGGAAGGTTTGATAAAAATCCTCACCAATTTGCATAGGTGACCACAGACCCAAACCCTTGGATCTTAAGAACAATAAAAGAAACATTCAGTTTCTTAGAAGAAGAATTTTAATAGAAGAAAAAGTAAAAAGAATCACCTCTGTAAAATCAGGATGGTAAATACCTTTCAGGGTAATTAGATTCAAAACATAGAGAATCCCTCTAGGCAAAACCTTAAGTTACAAAAAGACACAAAGACAGGAATATCCATTCCATTCAGCACAGCTTATTTTCTCAGCCATTTAAACAAACAGAATCTAACGCATATCTAGCTAGATTACTTACTAAGTTCTAAGACTCCATTCCTGTTCTGTCCCCAGCAAAAGCATCACACAGACAGACCCAGACCCTTTGTTTCTCCCTCCCCCCAGCTTTGAAAGTATCTTGTCTCCTCATTGGTCATTGGTCAGGTGCCAGCGAGGTTATCCTAGCTCCTTAACCCTTTACAGGCAAAAGGGTTTTTCCTCTGGCCAGGAGGGATTTTAAAGGTGTTTACCCTTCCCCTTATATTTATGACAACTTGCTTGTATGTGTACTTTGTATAAAAAGAGTGGGTTCTCAACCTTTTTCTTTCTGAGGCCCCCCCAATGTGTTATAAAAACTCCATGGCTCACCTATTGCACCACATTTGGTTTTCGGCATATAAAAGCCAGGGCCGGCATTGTGGGGTAGAAAGCAGGGCAATTGCCTGGGGCCCCACACCACAGAGGGCCCCACAAAGCTAAGTTGCTCAGGCTTCAACTTCAGCCCCAGGTGGCAGAGCTCAGAGCTCCAGGCTTTAGGTCTGCACAGTGGGGCTTTGGCTTCCTGCCCTGGGCTCCAGTGAGTCTAACACTGGCCCTGCTTAGTGGAGCCCCTGAAACCTGCTCGTGGCCCCCACAGGGGGCCCCAGACCCCTTTTTGAGAACAGCTGCTCTAAAATGTTTGTTGATATGAGAAACAGGGTAGGATAGCAAAGGAAAATATTACCATACAAAAAAGACTGAAAATACTAATAATTTCAAAAATTAGTAGGGCACATATGGAAAGAATACAGTTTCCTTTTACTGAGGTGACCCTAACTCTTTGTGTAGGGTAGATGGCATGTGGACTATTGTAATAAACTTCCATGAGTTGGAAGGGAGAGATTCTTTTCTTGAAAATTCTGCATGTCTTTGCAAACTGTTGATTTTTTTTCATCTCTATTAATCCCCTTGTTACATGTTAAATTAGGTCTATGACATAGTATTGGAGCTAATTAAAGTGTCAGAATGGCATGAGAATTCACTTTACTTTTCTCCTTGAATTAAAACAATTAAAAATTAATTTGAGGCACATTGAGAGTTGCTTATTGTAGGATAAATTAACACAAAGGAGATTTTAGATTCTAGGGTTTTTGAGGTCTAGATGCCTGTTTAAAAAGGCAGTAATTATAAATGTTATACTAAGTTGAGACTACTTTTTCAACCAAAATGTGTTTAGATTTTCAGGAAACCTTGGTGTTTGAAATTGAGGGACTAGTGCTATTTATTAGATTCTACTTCCCCCTCCATTAATACAGCTTACTTGTGATGTGCAGCAACCACACTGGTTTCTGGTTTTAGGATTTGCTTGAAGAGAGAATTCCCATTATGCCAAAGGGCAGATTAGTTTTGGGCCCCAGATAAGATTAAACAAATTAACATTTGAGACCTAAAATAGGATTTGAGCTTGTAGAAGAGGAAGAAAACTAGTGCAGTAGCTTACTCCTCCATCATACTATCTTTCTTATTCTAGTCAAGGAAATTCCCTTTTTTCCCTGTAACTCTTAAAATAGTGTATGGTTAAATGTTTGGCTTTTGCACTAAATTTCAGGATGTTAAAAATGTGTGTCTTAAAATAGCTCATAGCCCAAGAAGCTTCTTTTAATCATTAGAAATTTATCAAGTGAAACTTGACTAACTATAGCTAAGTTACTGTGGCTTTCAGAAGAATGTAGTGAATAAAAATAGTTGATGGATGAAAAAGAATGAGTATATATTAAATATTTAATGTACTTAAAGCTATATAATCAGACACATAATTTCAGCGAACAGTTAAAGTTGTTTTGGTGGTAAAGTAAGTGACATTTCTGCTATAGCAGTATTTGACAGTACTATTTACTTGAATATTTACACTGTTGTCTTCAGCAAGACATGGAAATAATAGTGATGAGACAGTAGTCCTATATCTTGTGCTGGGAGGAAGAAATGGAGAAAGGTGTGGCAACTCATTTAGTGCTATAGTGCACGTATGAGCTCTGGAGTAGAATGAGTTTAAATCAATATTTAGAATTATAGTATGAGCACTGTGGAAACACTTCAAAGTAGGCTTGTGAAAAAAGAACAGCTGTCTTAGTCTTTCCTGTCAATTATTTTTATTTAATCATTATGTACTCCTTTATATTTTTTACCTCTGCCCATCAATTTTGAAAATAAAAAACATGTTCTATTAGAAAGTACCAGAACTAATTCTAACCAGTATTAGTTTCCAGAATGTTTCTGAATGGAGGTGGAAATTCTGAGCAGATTAACAACAATGAGTTAATTATTTCTATGTTAATATATAATTCAGGGCTGGAGCCACTCTCTGCTCTTCTTCTCATCCTACACCTAAGGTCACACAGGCGTAGACACCTCAGATCTTAGACACACTGCAGTATTTACACTTGGAGGACAGGGAAAACAATTTTCCTGTAGAACTTTGGCTGACAAAGATCCTGTTTGAAGGACTTTATATCCCATTGGATCTCATAGCTTGCTTTTTGCCAGCGTAAATTTTGGCATTAGATTCTTAACTTGGGAAGAGGATGGGTCAGACAAAGAAAAATGATTGATAGTTCACAATGGAAGATTGAGGGATAGTAAATCTGGTTTCCATAGAACCTTTTTGCAAAAGCTTGAATTAAAATTTCACTGAAGAAAAGCCCACTTATGTCATTTATAAGGGTTTACATCACTCTGGCAATGTTGGGGCCTTAAAACTTTTACAGGTTTTTATGCTCCTGGGGGAATTGACTGAGAATGGGAACAGTTAACTAACAATAGAATAATTAACAATGTTACTATGCAGACAAGTTGCTACATTTTTGCCTTAGAGAATGAGATCAATTAACCATCAACAGACACAATAACAAAATGTGGTGGGTTTTTTTGTTTTTTTTTACAAAAGCTATTTTCTTTAACTTAAAAACAAACAAGTTTCAGTAACATGATACTAATATTGAATTAAGTGTTTTTTTCAATACTCAAGAAGTTCAATTTTACTAGGCAGGCAGGCTGCTACATTTCTGCTTCGGGGAAAGAGCCTTCTTCCTGCATAACGAAAAGACCTACGCTCCTCCATGCCCCTCAAGGCAGTTTCCACGATATGCATCTGAGGAAGTGAGCTGTAGCTCACGAAAGCTTATGCTCTAATAAATTGGTTAGTCTCTAAGGTGCCACAAGTCCTCCTTTTCTTTTTGCGAATACAGACTAACACGGCTGCTACTCTGAAAAAAGTATCAAGAGAGAGGGACAGTGTCTCTCACGCTTGTTGGCTATCTCCTCCCCCTGATAGTGATCAACATCTTGCCTGCAGGCATGCATGCCCAGTGACCCCCCTGCAGTGATTTGCATCTCTGAAGCTGCTCCAGACAGCTGGGACAGACATGCTGCTGGGGAAGAGACGTGTGTCCCCCTGCAGGTTTCTCTTGCGTTTTTCTGCGCAGGAGGCACAGAAATATGTGGGCCCGCATGAGCGCAGAATTCTGTCAGGACTAGCAGTAGAAGGAGTTGGGGTTTTGGGGGGGATTGAAGAGCAGAGATGAGGTCTCCAGGAAGGGAATGGGTATCTTGGACAGATAGTCTTGATCTTTCTTCAGGAACTACAGGAAGAACATTAAGAAAAGGAGTACTTGTGGCACCTTAGAGACTAACCAATTTATTAGAGCATAAGCTTTCGTGAGCTACAGCTCACTTCATCGGATGCATATCGTGGAAACTGCAGCAGACTTTATATATACACAGAGAATATGAACCAATACCTCCTCCCACCGAAGAGCATGATGTGTGGCCAACAGGTTGGGAAGCAAGCTTTGGAAAATTAACTCAAGGATTGTTGCTGTTCCCTGCAACACAATAAGCAAATATTTGTATAGATATTATTTGGAATAGTTAGTGTTCAGTTCATGCATTCTTGTAAAAGTTCTAAATAGAAGGTGCTCTTGATATTTCCTGATGTGCAGAAAAGTCACATATGTCAGACTGGAAAATCAGTAGCTATTTCTGTTGAAACAAAATAAAGGGACAGAGTACCATGTGGCAGAACAATTAGCTGATTGGTAAGACTGTTAGGCTTTGGCATTTGACCAGTCCAAAAATAATTAGTCGATTGATCAGTCACATATTGTCCTTGTTAAAAATGGTTAAACATTTTAAAGCACTAAATTTATTAGAACAGTAACAAAAAATGGGGGTTCACTTGATGGAATAACAGGCAGCAGGTTTAATGCAAACAAGGAAATACTTTTTCACACAATGTACAATTAACTTGTGGACACTCATGGCCATGGAATGTTGTGGTGGCCAAAAGTATGACTGGGTTCAAAAAAGGACTAGTTAAGTTCATGGAGCCTAGGTCCATCAATGGCTATTAACCAAGACAGTCAGGTCTGTAACCCCATGCTCAGGGTACCCCTAAACCTCTGCCAGAATGCAGGAAGGGCAGACATGGGTTGGTCTCTCCAGAATTGCCCTATTCTGTACATTCCCCCTGAAGCTCTGGTACTGGCCATTGTAAGAGACAGGATACTGGGCTAGATGGACCATTGATCCGACCCAGTATAGCAGTTCTTATGTTCTGATTATACCAATTGATGACCCTCATGTTATAAATCCAACAGAGCAGCATACCGTTGCTGTTAGTGAGCCCCATCTGTAGAAGATGACATGATCTCTAGTGTTGCACTAAAAGCTAGCATCAGGCTCAGACAATTTCTCAAGAAAAAGGAAGCATGGCTTTATAGCTCAAGGGGAGAGAGAATTCAAATGTTTAAACTTTCCCAGTTATTGTACACATTAAGGGAAATAAATTACTTTTTTTACACATTTTGAGGAGGCAAAGAGAAAACTTTTAAGCATTTTAATGTCACTAGGGGATTGTCCCAGCCTCTGGCTATGTTAAATAGGACTAATAATTTAAGGTAATCACAGTGTCTAAGAACTTCTTAAAAAAAGGAAATTAGTTTCTGTAAGAGCAGTGTAAAGAGAAGTTTTCCACACTGGTAGAATGATGGTCACATGCTAATGTTTGTAATACAGTTTCCACTTGTGATTGGAGATATGGTCTCTGAAGGTCAGTATGAAGAGTGTTACAGTAATAAGTTTCAACTCTAAAAGAATCCGTGAAGCCTGAATATTCTTAATTTCGGTGCAAGAAAGCTTAACCGTTGGATTTCTTTAAGCTATTTCAGCCATAATTACTTGACATTGGTAGTTACAGAGCTTATATTCTTAGCACAAACAAAAAAGGATAGTGTAGTGGAAGATAACTTTTGAAGGTAAAAAGGTCAGAAAACAGGGATAGCTCAGCGGTTTGAGCATTGGCCTGCTAAAACCCAGGGTTGTGAGTTCAATCCTTGAAGGGGCCATTTAGGGATGTGGAGCAAAAATTGGGGATTGGTCCTGCTTTGAGCAGGGGATTGGACTAGATGACCTCCTGAGGTCCCTTCCAACCCTGATATTCTATGATTAGCAAAAAGTTACATCATTTAGTTATCTGTCTCAAGTATTTTTGTTGTCTGATGCTTCCTTAGTTGGCTGAAGAAGCTTTCAGGCCTAGTAGTAATCGCATCCATTAAGATTTCGAATGCACCTGTATAAGCATAAATGAAACTGTTTAAAGAGCCAGTACCTTCAGCAGGCTGCAGGAGAGGTTTTAAGTGCTGGTGGTGTAAGATCTGGCTTGTGGACCAGACTGCCTATACGCCAAGAAATCCTGGATGAATTTTGGGGTGGGAAGGGAAAGTGACTGGAAGAGGCAAGCAATAAATGACTTAGCCTGTTTTTCCGCTCAGTATGTCGAAGGTGAAGAGAAAACCACTAGGTCTTTTTCTCAGGTAATGATCAAAGAGATTCAGCATCATATATATTTAAGGCCAGATTGGACTCTTGTGATCTTGGAGTTTGACCTCCTACGTAACATACGAAATAGAACCTCACCCAGTAATTTCTGTATCAAGTCCGTTACTTCTGTTAGAACTATAGAATGTCTTTTAGAAAAACATCCAGTCTTGATGCTGATACTTCAAGTGATGTAGAATCCATCACATCACCAGAACAATTGTGCCAATTGTTAATTCCCTTCACTGTTTAAATAACATAATTTTTTTTAGTCTAGGTTTGGATCTCTATATTTTTGATCTGTTAGGGAAAAAGGGTTTCCCTCCCATCTAGGGTTTGGAGGGTAACCTTCCCTGGACTTCTGTATTAGCCAAAGAAACAGAGTCAGGGCTCTTAGATAAAATGAGGCACTTTAATGCTATCAAGTACGACAGCTGAAGGGCTCACCAATTCCTACACAGAGGAATATGGCAAAGCCCAGAACAAAGAACAAGGTAGAGCTTTTATAGCTTGGTTCAACATACTTTGTGATATCTCTTCCAGTTCAAACCGGTCAACCCCTGTTGGTCTGAGTCCTGAGGTATGAACATGGAGGCCCATCTGTATAAGGAATTCTTTCCCCAAACGGGGAGTACAGGTTACACATAGTTCAAATTCTTTCTACCCATAAACATAGGGAAAGGACAGATAAGCATAGACAGAAGCCTAGCTTTACATGATTATGGGGTTGTTTTCTGGTTCTTTTCTTTATCAGATCATATTATGCCTTTTTCTGCTAGATCAAAGAGCAGTCTCTTATCTGAAACCTTTTTCCAGTGTAGGTACTTGGAGAGGATGATGGTTACTTTTTAACTTTCTGTCGGATAAACTAAATAAAATTTCTTAGAGTCTCTCTCTATAATGCATGTTTTCCAGATCTGGTATTGTTTTTGAAGCTCTTTTCTGAACCCATCCACTTTTTCAATGTCCTGCTTGAAGTGTGGACACAGAACTGGATACAGTAGTCCAGTAATGCTTTCACCAATATCACAGAGAGAGGAAATATCACCTCCCTATTCCTTCTTATGGATATTCCTTTTCTTATACATTCAAGGAGTGCATTAGTCCTCTTAGCTACAGCATTGCCTTGGGACCTCATGTTCAATTAGTTGTCTACAGTGACCTCTTAGTTCTTTCAGTGTGACCACATCTGAGGAGAAATTCGCCCTTCTTTTGTGATCTATGTCCTTTGTTTTTAGACCTTGCATTTGATTGTGTTAAAATGCTGGTTGTTCAAATGAGCCCACCTTACCAAGAAATCAAAGGGTGATTTGTATCCATCACTCTTTACCACCCCACCAATTTCTTTGTTATTGTCCACTAATTATCTTGGTTCTTTTTGTTTTTTTTTTGGTTAGTGAAAAACATACTGAATAGTATTGTCAATAACTGACCCTTGTGAGACCCCACTAGAAACACCTACACTGGATGACCATTACCTATTTACAATTACTCTGAGATCTCTGTCAGGTGTTTTTAATGTATTTAATATGGGCTCCATTGGAGGATTTTTTGGGGGGCAGGGGAGGTGGGATAATTCAGATTTTATGGGAGTGTCAGGGCTAAGTCAGATACCTAACACAAATGTATTATTTCAACAGTTACCTTTATTAACCAGACGATTGATCTCATCAAAAAACGCCATCAAGTTTGTGTGTTTGACAAGACCTATCTTCCATAAAACCATGTTGATTGGCATGAATTATGCTACTGTCCTTTAATTCTTTATGGCTTGCCCATTAAGTTCTCGCACCTGTGGTTCTTCAGTTTGGGAATCTGTGATCAGTGGCAGCCTTCTTAAAACAAGAATTGTTGGGTTAATAGTGGGAACAAAGTATTAGAGACTCTCAGCAGGTCCCTATGTCTGTCTGGTTCCCCTGAACAGCTACTGCCCTTTTCTCTTTAAACCCTGCTATAGTTCTTTTGTTCTGGTCAAAACCAGTTCAGCAGGCTTAGTAGGAGGTCTAGCCAGAATCCTTAGGGCCAGTAGTTCTGGCTCTGTATGTTAACAGCTGAGGTGTGGCTTAGCTTGAGTTCTGTTCCTTCTTACCTGTTTTTCAAGACAGACCCTTGCTGAGAGAAACCAATATAATCATATAGAAAATACCCCAGTAACAAGGTCAATATACAGTACCATAAGTTATCACAAGATGGCTCCCAATCAGTCAACCTGATACACATTTAAAGAATTCCTTCTTTTTGTCCTTAACCCTGCTGGCCATAGTTTTTTTTAATTGATACCTTGAGCTTCCCTTATCAATTGTCAGAATTTACTAACTGTTGATTTATAGTAGTTACGATCTGTTTCTTCATTTTTCCATTTGTTAATTAATAAATTTTTTTATTGCTGCTTTCACCTCACCATTTAACCGAGATGGCTTCTTAACCAGTGAAGCCTTCTTTAGTGTTTGTGGAATTATTTTTTTGGAATCTAACAAAGCATATTTAGACAGACACACCCTCAGATATTATGGTGATGAGTATTATAGAAAATCCTAACATGGTTGCTTGAAGGATGCCTCTGGAAGAGTTTCTGCTTGAATCACTGGCTGGATAGGCAGGTGAGAATTAGGAAATTCACACTACTGCTGGATTGCATACATCTGCATTACATCTGGCTATCAGATATTGGACTATATTTGTTTCACCAAACTGATCAATGTTCATACTCTTTGGCAAATTACTCGTTTTGAATTGAGTCGAATTTCATTAAATATTTGAGACTCATAAGTATTGAACTTGAATTTCATTAGTTTTATTTTAATGTTTTGCTTTTCTTGAATTAGTAGACTTCAGAGTTACCATTTTTCCATACTATTTTGCAGACTTGCCTGCAAGTACTTTTGAGTCACGGCTACTTCAAATCTTAGAAAAAACAATCAATAAAATATTCCTGTGGATAAGTCAGGATCTCTTTACCCTCTTTCAGTTTTTAATAGTTGGGTGCGGTTTGGGGAGTGGAGTTAGGGGAATATCAACATTGGTGCTATGAGGGATGTAGGTAAAGTCAGTGAAGAAAAAATATTTCAAAAGCACTTAAGTCCCATTGACTCTTCACAATTTAAGACTTAAACTCTATGATCACATGGGTGCTTTTGACATTTTAAATCTTTGAATGTCTTTTTGAAAGTCAAAAATAATTCTGGATATTTTTCCCTTAAATTTTGTATACTCTTACTTGTGTATCTGTGACATTTGGCTTAAACAAATATATTACCAGCTCAGTAATGTTTATAAGCCTATGGCTGTACAGGGTCTGAAAATGTAGTAGTGCCTCGATGTTCAGTGAAACTTCAAAAAAAAAAATGCATTGACTTCATAAGGAATATGCATAATGAATTTTAAGTTCCCAGGGCTGCTTCCTACAACCCACCACTTCTTTTATGTGCTGTGACTTTTAAAATGTTTCTTTAGGCATGAAAGTAATATGCTGTTGACCTCAAAAGTTACCACTTTTTCTATTACATTGTATAGGCACTGAATTGAATTAAACAGTTACGTTTTAAAATGCTCTTCAGCTGTAACTATGTGTTTATAAGGCTGTAAAGCCCCAAATGAGTTATGCAAGTGAATCCCATAATTCTCAAAAAAGTTCTCTCTAGGCCTGAAATGTTGTCTTTATATTGAGCTTTAGCATGCAACTCTTTTTTTTATTTTTTCTTGGTGCTTCTATCAGTAAAAAATAATTCTTTAAAAAAAAGTTTTTTTAACTAAAGAACTGGAAAATGCACAAGTTCTTCTTTGAGTGATAGCATATGCCCATTTCCAGTGTAGGTGCACACGCACATACATCAGAATGGATGTATGCAACACAGCTCAAAGAACCTGTACAAGAAGGTAACTATCTGAGGTTTGGGTTTGTTTTTTTTAACAAATACAGCAGGCTGTGGCCTGTGACTATGTAGAGAATGTGAATAATCAATTGTTAACCAAACTATCAGATTAATTAGTCTTGACATAGTATAATCCTCAACATTGTCTTTGATCTCCAAGATATTTCATACGCTCAGGTCTCGTAGTTAAACATCTCTTAAAGCCCATTAAGCTAGAAATGAAGTCTTCAGAGAGTGCTGCCATTGACTACATTTTTTTTTTTTTTTTTTAATTTGAGACCCATGAGCAGTTTTACTAAGAGTAAAGCAAGAGCCATCACCTTGTGGGAGAGTTAGTGGATCTGGAACTTTGTTTATTCTCAAGGTTCCATGCTCTGGAATAGTCTCTAACTCATGCAGTGTTGATAGAAGTGATATCCATGGAGCAAAGGCTGGTGATAGGTGCTAAACAGCTGCCCACAGTGGTGAGCTGGAGCTGGTTCGCACCAGTTCACTGGAACCGGCTGTTAAATTTAGAAGACCTTTTAGAACCTGTTGCCCTCACGGGACAACAGGTTCTAAAAGGGCTTCTAAATTTAACAACCAGCCAAAAGTGGCAGCTTAGGCGCTGACTCTGTGGGTGCTCCAGGGCTGGAGCACCCATGGGGAAAATTTGGTGGGTGTAGAGCACCCACCAGCAGCTCCCCGCCCCGCACCCGGCCCCAGCTCACCTCCACTCCACCTCTGCCCCTGAATGTGCTGCACTGCTCCTCTTCTCTGCGGAGCAGAGGAGAGGTAATCTGGGGCCGGGCACTGGGTGAGGAGCTGCCGGTGGGTGCTCTGCACCCACCAAATTTTCCCAGTGGGTGCTCTAGCCCCGGAGCACCCAGGGAGTCGGCACCTAAGGTGCCACTTTTGATGTGATCAGTGGGGGAGTGGCCGCTTCCCCTGCTCCCCCCCCCCCCCAGCTACTCTCCACCGCCCCTAGGAGCCAGAGGGACCTGCCAGATGCTTCCTGGTAGCTGCCCCAGGTAAGCACTGGTGGGACTCCCCACCTCGCCCACCAGCAGGTCCCTCTGGCTCTTAGGGGCAGGGCGGGGTGGGCCTCCACTACAGTGGCCCACGAGACCCTCCTGCCTGGTTCTGGGGGCAGTCGGGGGACAGGGGAGGGGGGTGGATGGGGCAGGGGTCCCGGGAGGGGGGGTGTCAAGAAACGCAGGGGGTTGGATGGGGCAGGAGTCCCGGGGGCAGGGGCAGGGCAAGAGTCCCAGGGGGCGGGGGTGTGCCACAACCCCCTCGTGGGGTGAGGAGGGAACCAGTTGTTAAGATTTTGGCAGCTCATCACTGGCTGCCCACAGTACCAATTTAGCCTAGTACAACTGAACCTTTAACTGTTGTCTTACAAGCCCCTTAGAAGATTTTCATCCATTAGCCCAAAATGGGGGGGTGGCTGGAAGCCTGCAGTATCAGAATTGTTGTTGGTTTTTTTTTCAGAACTGTTTTTGTAAGATAGTGATAATGTGAATTTTTCTAATTCTTTATCTCAACTTTTAGTAGAAATTTTCTAAAGAAAGGTATTCCAGTGAAGTGTGAACATCATTGTCATAAATATAAAGGGAAGGGTAAACCCCTTTGAAATCCCTACTGGCCAGAGGAAAGCTCCTCTCACCTGTAAAGGGTTAAGAAGCTAAAGATAACCTCGCTGGCACCTGACCAAAATGACCAATGAGGAGACCAGATACTTTCAAAAGCTGGGAGGAGGGAGAGAACAAAGGGTCTGTGTGTCTGTCTATATGCTGGTTTCTGCTGGGGATAGACCAGGAATGGAGTCTTAGAACTTTTAGTAAGTAATCTAGCTAGGTATGTGTTAGATTATGATTTCTTTAAATGGCTGAGAAAAGAATTGTGCTGAATAGAATAACTATTTCTGTCTGTGTATCTTTTTTGTAACTTAAGGTTTTGCCTAGAGGGGTTCTCTATGTTTTTGAATCTAATTACCCTGTAAGATATCTACCATCCTGATTTTATAGGGGGGATTTCTTTATTTCTATTTACTTCTATTTTTTATTAAAAGTCTTCTTATAAGAAAACTGAATGCTTTTTCATTGCCCTCAGATCCAAGGGTTTGGGTCTGTGGTCACCTATGCAAATTGGTGAGGCTTTTTATCCAACATTTCCCAGGAAAGGGGGGGTGCAAGTGTTGGGAGGATTGTTCATTGTTCTGAAGATCCAAGGGTCTGGGTCTGTAGTCACCTAGGCAAATTGGTGAGGCTTTTTACCAAACCTTGTCCAGGAAGTGGGGTGCAAGGTTTTGGGAAGTATTTGGGGGGAAAGACGCGTCCAAACAGCTCTTCCCCAGTAACCAGTATTAGTTTGGTGGTGGTAGCGGCCAATCCAAGGACAAAGGGTGGAATATTTTGTACCTTGGAGAAGTTTTGACCTAAGCTGGTAAAGATAAGCTTAGGAGAGGTTTTTCATGCAGGTCCCCACATCTGTACCCTAGAGTTCAGAGTGGGGGAGGAATCTTGACAATCATTATTACCTTTTGTATGGGTATAATATACATCCATGGGCACATTGTAGATATTTGTCTAATCTAACACAGATGTTGATTGAATTACTTTGAAAATGAACAATAAAACATAACATTCTTGCACTTGTATAGCATATTTGAGGATCTGTAGGAGTCAGAAGAAACAACACTATTATTTTTTTCTCCAAAGGTCATACAAGTAATAAATGTAATTCCTAGCAAATGGTCAACACAGTAACCTGAAACTACACCAATTATTGCAAATTTCAAAAAGTAAATCACTTTTCTTGTGATCTGGAGGTATGAATGTAATGTCTGCCTATCAGATGACTTAAAGGTTTAGTTTGCAGATAATAATTTAATTGCTGTTAACTTTCGTAACAGGGTTCCTGACTTTGTGAGAGAGAAACGTTTTGGAAACTGGCTGAAAGATGCACGCGACTGGGCTATTTCCAGGAACCGATACTGGGGAACACCTATCCCTTTGTGGGTCAGCAATGATTTTGAAGAGGTATGTAAGAAAACAAAAATCTCCAGTTATTGATAAAAGAAATCTTGCTATGTTACAAAGTTGGTTTGCTTAGTTTCCTAGAGCACAGAACTGTCTTAGTGCTTTGCAGTTTGAAGTGCTCTGCTAATAGTTCTTAAAACTGCCATGCAGGCAGAGGACAAAAAGTAGTGCTTTTTTTCTTCATCTCTCTAAGGTAAAATTTCAGGTGTATTTTTCTTGTTTGTTTTTTATCTTTTAAATTAAGCTCTACCCTGGAAGAATCTACAGCGTCAGGAGAACTAGTGAAATTATAACATCATAAGATAAAACTGAGAAGAGAAGGATTTTTTTTAGTCACTATTTTTCAGCTTTTGATTTTAATTTTTAACAGCCAGGAAAAAGTCTGTGTATAACTGGTAGTTACAAACCGCCTAAGATTTTCTCTTGCAAGTTAAGCCTACATTCGTAGAAAAGCTAACATATAAATATATGGTAATGGACTGGGTGAGTTGTAAGGTGTCTCAGCATTAGTAGCATGAAGTAAATGTACAAAACTATATACTGGGGTAATTGGCAGTGCCCAAGTTCCTGGTCTCATAAAACACGCAGATGTTCAATTTCTTTAAAGGTAAAATACTCGTACCTTAGGGATCAGCTTGGTTAGTCAATTCTGATAATGCAAGTAGGTGGAAAAAGAAAACAGGTGAAGTTGTCAGGATGCCCATATAAGCCTGAATGGTGGTGATAGCGTTCTGAAGCTTCTTTTCCTTTCTACCCCCCTTGCTAATAAGGAGGTAACACATATTATCACTCTGGACTGAAGCAGGATAACTGTGAAAATATATGTAGGTAAAAAGTAACTTTTATGCCTCATACCCTTTCCCTGTTCTTATGTTTAAAAACATTTCTACTGCCCAACAGAGCAAGATCAAATTATTTTTGCCTTGACCTACGGTTTACTTTTATAAACAAAAAGGTATGTTTTCCATAAAAATTGACACAAATATTGCTGTATTGTCCATATATGTTGGCAGTCTCTGCTGTCTTACTGTACTATAAAAACTTACATTTGAGAAGCTACCGTTTATATTAATCCGTTTTGCTTTCCTGCTTAGAGATGCTTCAGGCTTCTGTTATGATGTCTTCCTGATTTTGATATGATCTTCCTAGGGCCACTGATGAGGCAGGTCTCCTCAAATGAGGAGAGGTTTTATACAACAGGGAGGTGGTGGAGACTCTTAGGCTAAGTGAATCCTGGCCTGCATCTAACAGCTGTGTATTATCCTTCCCTTGCAGTATTATGTCCTGCATGACCCTTGGAAAAACTAGGACACATTCTCAAACTGTGATCCCTGGACTATTCATTGTGGTCCATGAAGAGCTGATTGGTTGCTTTATGCTAACAGTTTTTCCCTGCAGCAGATGCTGTACTGCATTGAGATGGCTAAAAATAAAACAAACACTTTCTTATATTACTCTTCCTTGGAAGCAATCGCTATAATTCTCTGAGTGCCCACCTGTGGATTAAAATCCACTTCTATGACTGACATTTTTGTACCTAATGGGTACAGAATGGCCAAGTCAAAATGAAAATACTCTATACTGACTGGTAAGGGTTTTAGTCATATGAAAAAAATTCAGTACTGTACTATGCTAAAATATTTGAAGTTTGGTCCTGCAGCTGAAAAAGACTGGACAAAAGACTACACTATCCATGTTTGCTTCTGGTAATGCTCCTTACAATCTCTGTCCCTCTTTTACTGATGAAATCTTTACAATTCCTTTTCTAATTTGGAAGATTGAGCTTCGTGTCCATGCAGTTTAGTGCAAATAGCCTCCAGGGGTCAGACATTGGGAAGAAATGGTCGAATGCATACAGACATCTCTCATTTCTCCTGAGACTGCATGTACCCACTGGCTAGAAAGCAAGTGTTGAGGTTTGGTAATCTGGTATGGCCACTGGGCCACAGTAAAATTCAAACTGAGTTGTACCTATGTTCACTCATATTTTATATGAAAGGGGAAGTTGTTTCAAAATTAATATAAAAGATAGGTTAACATTGGAACACTCAGAACTCTTGAACTTTACCTTGGTCCAGTAGCCATACCAGATTACTGAACCTCAACAATGTGCCCTTCAAAAAGGAACACTCCATGCATGCAATTCTATTTTTTCCTGTTAAAATCAGAAAAAAAAATGTGATTTATTTTTTAATATATAGAAAGGTGACTAATTGCTAGTAAAGTAAAATATACTACAAATCAATATCTAGTCTTGTTTTGGCATATTATAAAGTAGTAGAAGCACATAGTGGAAGGTGAGCTTTGAAACGTGTGTTTTCATTACTCTGTGAAAATCATTGTTTTGAGAGTTTAAACCTATAAGTTTCTGAAGAAAGGACTAAGCAGAAAATCCCATTTCAACTAGATGTAAAATCTTCTAACACAGCACGACCAAGTTTATAAAGCAGGAAGATGATAAAATGTTCAATTAAACTGTAAACCAGTTTTCTAGAAGTTGCTGAATATTTCGTGAAGATGTGGTTCAGATGCTTTAGTGTGGCTTGGAGCACCCCACACTCAACTGAGGCATTTGACCAACTAGTTTTATTGCCAGTAGTCTTGTATAACAGCACTAACCACAGGAAATCCTTGGTTATGCTGTTTTAAGTCTGTGAGGAAATCTTTTCTATGTCCTGCACCCAGTCTGTTTTGTTTCCGTTTGTCAAGCTGCTGTTAGGCTGCCACCTCTAGATCATCTTGTCAAGCATTCTTCATATAAATCATTCCCTGTAAGTTTCTTTTAAAGCTCCTAGGTGGTTTGCTTGGTACTGATATGCAGGAATCTTCTGTTCTCTCTTCTCATAACACAAAGACAAGGGGAAATTCAATTAAAGGGGAAAATCAAAATGGGTAAGTTTCACATGTGTAATTAAACTGTGGAGCTCATGGTTTCAACAACTTCTTGTGGCAAAGACATAAGCAATATTCAGAAAGGACTGGACATTTATATGGATATCAAAAATATCCAGATTTACAATTTATAACAAACATTTCTTCTTTGAGTGCTTGCTCATGTACATTCCAATATAGGTGTGTGTGCAAAAGGGATATCACATTTCATTCTTCAGGGTTAAGCCAGTCTGTAACTATCAGATACCATGATGAGACCTAGTGTGGGGCAGACTATCCCCCATCTGCCTGTTTGAAGGGTACTTGCTCCTTTCTCTGAAGCATCTGCTACTGGCTACAGTCAGAGACAGGTTACTGGATTAGATGAACCTCAGGTCTGATCCAAACTGGGTACTCCTATGTTCCTATGATGATGTTGAATTGTAGGTATAGATTGCAAGACTGGGCAGTGTGTGTCCTGCCAGTCTGATTCCTAAATGCTGGAAAACTGACCCACCATTAAATATAATTACCAGTCTGGGTTCTGCACCTTTGTCTATTCTGTGAATCTGTTCTAGCTGCAGCAATTCCATGGAAGGTTCTCCTGGAGGTTTGGTTGTGCAGATGTAAGTTTTCTGCTGGATGCAGGATGTTTTAAGGACACACATTTTTCTTCCTTGATAGATTACTCTGATTTTTGCTTTAAATAAGATACGTCTCTCAACTTTTTCCAGTACCCAAAAATCCCAATTGAGCCAGATGCTAAATTATGCCCTCACGGTAGTCCTAGTAATTTAATATAGTCAAACTCTTTCATGAACATGGATTGACAGGTCCTGGGATGGAAACAATGGTTGGTAACTAAGAGCCATTTTAAGATGGATGAGACTGTGTACTAAAGGAGGCTTGAAAGCCTATGAAAATCCCCCTGCCTTGACAGTCAGAAGTCCTTTTGCGGGGGTGGGAGAGAGATTGCCTCTTACCTGGGTCACCTCTAAGCTGGTCAAGACACTTTTTGTGTTGCTTCCTTTTTATCTGCCTACACCTTGAACAAATATGATGTGGATTGTCCATTTTCTGCTGAAGCAAACATTGGTAGAAGGATTGAGGCAGCTCCAGTCCATGGATAGGTATTTTTAAAAGCCCCTTTGCTGCTTTTTTATATGGAGTCAAAATGCTACTTGTGCATTAAAATACCAGTCTCTAAAAGCACTAATAAGTAGGGAGCATTTTATCTCAAACACATTGTTTAAAAGTCTGATAAAATGCTAATTGTTGCTAATCTGAAATGCCTAAATCCCATTTTTCTTAGACTTGTGAAAGGGATGTTGTCAGCTCTCAGGCAGGGACAGAGAATGACCCTATAGCCTGGTATTTAAAGCACTCACCTAGGATGTTGGAGACCCAAGTTTGTGTTCCTGCTCCAGTGACTATTTAAGCATTAATACACAGGGGAACAGCTTCAATATGAGAGACTGAGAGAGACCTGCTCCGGAATATCCCATAACCCAGTGATTAGTATATTCTCCTGCAGTGTAGGAAATATAAATTCAAATTTCTGCTCCACATCGGGCAGAGGGGGGAATTGAACTTGGGTCTCCCACAGCCCAGATGAGTGAATCACTGAGCTAAAAGGTGATCACTTATGCATTTTTAACTCTACTTTTATGTAGTAAATATCAGGGGGTTGTGGAAAGTTTGGCTTTGAAGGGGTCACCACCCCAAAAAAGTTGGGAAATTCTGATTTAGAACATGAGTGTCACTTCTGGATCTGAGCCAGTTCTCATCTAACCATTTTGCTAATGTTTCTAGTTTAAATGGTTAATGACATTATGCAGCAGTTCACATTTGTCAGTGAAGACTATTTTGACTCCTTGGAAAGCAGCATTTTCTAGTGGTCAGAGCAGGAGACTAAGCATATCTGGGTTCTGTGCCAAATTTTACCGCTGTTTAACTCTGTGATTAGGCAAATTATTAAACCTCTCTGGCCTCTTTTTCTAAATATAAAGTGAGATAATCCACTTTTAAAGTGATTCAAGATCTTTGGATGGAAGGTGCAGTTGAAGTGTCAAGTATTGTTGTGTTTTATATAAATATATATTGGGTTTTAGATTTAAATAATTTTTTCCCTTACACATAGTGAAAACAACCATAAAATGTTGCAGGATTTCTGTATAAAAGGGTAAATTTAACTTATAGTTTGTAGTTAAATACTTCAGCTCTGTATTGTACTTGAAAGTGATCCATAATACTGTGCAATTATGTAATATCTCTTAAAATATCCATTGAATTGATTCTAAAGTATTTTACTATCTTTTAACAGGTGGTTTGCATTGGGTCAGTGGCAGAGCTGGAAGAGCTGTCAGGAGTGAAAATCACTGATCTCCACAGAGAAAGGTCAGTCACTGAGAACATGTACTTCTGTTGTTAATTAGCAACTGTGAGGCACACAGAAATGTTAGTTATTATTGTCTTAAACCTGAAAAACCATTTAGGTTTTAGGAGAGTATGGAGGAAACTAGAATGGCTTTACATATACTGTATTAAGTATATATACATTTCTTTCTTGGAAATTCATAGGCAGCAGGTTTAAAACAAACATAAGGAAGTGCTTCTTCACATTAACGCACGGTCAACTGTTGTAACTTATAGCCAGGGGTTGTGATGAAGGCCAAAAGAATAACTGGGTTCAAAAAAGCTAAATTCAAAAAAGATAAATTCATGGATCTTAGGTCCATCAATGGCTATTAGCCAAGATGTTCAGGGATGCAATCCCATGCTCTGGCTGTCCCTAAACCTTTGACTGCTGGAATCTGGGACTGGATGATGGGATGGATAAGTCGATAAATTGTCTTGTTCTGTTTATTCCCTCTGAAGCATCTGGCACTGGCTGTTGTCAGAAGACAGGATACTGGGCTAGATGGACCATAGGTTTGGCCTAGTATAGTCATTGTGATGTTCTTATGGAACTTCAATTTGAGATTGATACTAAATGTACAAAGCAATTTTAAATTGTAAAAATTTTTATATGAAATCTTGGCCTGTTGGAAATCTCAGTGAAACTGGGTTTTTTTTGTTCCCTATCGAATGAGTAAGCAGAATATGGATATTATACCAAAGTTCTTAATATTTGGATTAGCATTTGTCCATCTTTTTCTCTTACAGTATTGATCATCTAACCATCCCTTCACGCTGTGGAAAGGGAATGTTGCACCGTGTTTCTGAAGTCTTTGATTGTTGGTTTGAAAGTGGGAGCATGCCTTACGCACAAGTCCATTATCCATTTGAGAACAGAAAAGAATTTGAAGATGCCTTTCCTGCTGACTTCATTGCTGAAGGCATTGACCAAACCAGAGGATGGTAATATACTCTGTTCCAGATTTGAGAGAGAGAGTGCACTTAACATATGAACCATTCCTGAGTGATGTGCAAACTATAAGCATACAGCTTTCACTAAAATGCAGTTACGTATGTGGTGGGAGGGAAGTAGTCAGCAAATACCAGGACAATCTCTTATTCTTTCTGAAACTTGCCATTGGATAGTCTCATTGAGAAATTTGCCACAAAGTAAACTGCTTGAAATTCAGTTTATTTACCATAAAGGGAGGAAAGACTGAGTTGACTGACCTGAGACAAAAACTGTTCTGGGGATGGTAGATATTTCATACCTGATGAGTAAGCCAGTAAACCCCATGGTCTAGATGCAACTTAACTTTTCTGTGTTAGTTTAATGGGAAAGGGCCAAAAGTGTAACTAAGTCAACCCTTGTGTGACTAGTAGGAGACACTCCTTTTCAAAACTATAAACTTCTAGACTTAAGTTTACTTCCATAACGTTGTGAACTGCTCCATTGACGGATATTTCCTTGGCTAAACAAACCTTTCCTGATGTAAACCTAAATCTTTCTCTAATCTCAGGTTTGTCCCTGGTAATTCCTTATATATAATATTTAGTTTTTGGTCTTTTTGGCCCATTTAGGAATGTCTGTTATAATCATGTGTCCTTGAAGTCTTAATTTTGAGGTTGACTATGCTTAGTTTAACAAACCTTTCTTAACTAGACTTTCCTTTCATTGTCCCAAATTAGTGTAGTTCACTGTGTTGAAGTGGTACTTGCACAGTAAACAGATCTGTTACGTTTCTAAGGGTATGTCTACACTACCCGCCGGATCAGTGGGCAGCGATCGATCCAGCAGGGATCAATTTATAGAGTCTAGTCTAGATGCGATAAATCGTCCCCTGAGCACTCTCCTGTCAACTTCTGTACTCCACCACCATGAGAGGTGCAGGCAGAGTCAGCGGGGGAGCAGCAGCAGTCTACTCACTGTAGTGAAGACATCGCGCTGAGTAGGTCTAAATATGTCTACTTCAGCTACATTATTCAAGTAGCTGAAGTTGCGTAACTTACATCGATCCCTCCTCCCCATCCCCCTCACCCCCAGTGTAGACCAGGGCTAAGTCAGACAGGACTAAGTGAGCTAAATTCAGTATTGTTTTGTATATAACAGACTTGTTTATTCAATTCCAGTCATTTGTATTTTTGCAAATCTCTGAGATTAGAGAAAATGATTTAGGTTTAGTTTCCGAAAGGTAGTGGGTTTGAACAGGTATCATTGAGGGCATGATATGAATACAGAAAAGTTGCATAGGTATAAATGAAGACCTAATTTAACCTTGCAATAATTTCTGGTTGTGATGTGTGAGATGGAAAGAACCAAACTTGATTCCCAAATTCCAGGTTGCGCTTTGAAGGCTGGCAATTAAAAAAAAATATATTTTATTTGCCAGTTGAGCACACTTAACACAAAATCACGGAGACCAGAACCTTCACATAATTTTGGTTCCTTTGCAGAGTAGAACTGTACGTTGAACTCTGTTCAAAGCAGTGGATAATATTTTAGATGGATCCTCACCAAAACTTTATACACAGTCAACACTCTTTCATCATTACTACCCCATATTTGCTTTTCTGGGAGCAGTCTCATATTATATGTAAAATTCTATTAATTATTTATTTCAATTCTGAAGTATTCTTCCTCATTAGTCCTTTCTAATTTTGTTCCATTAACCCTAAAATTACTTTACTACTTTGTTCCTTACTACATTAAATTCCATTTGCCACCTGCTAGCCCACCTGTTTAGATCTTACTTCAGTTTGTACTTCCCGTGATTATATATTGATTTATTATTCACTGTACAGTATCAGAATGATTATTAATAAAGAATATTTATTAGAGTGAATCTCAACATTGAAGAGCATCAACATCTTGTTACTTTGAGACACAACTTCCTATAGGTCATGATTATTCTTGACACACTGTTCCTTAAGTATTTTTCTAGACATTGTTACTAAGCCCTGAGCCCAGATTCCCTAATTTAATTTATTAGTTTTTATGCAATACCTTATTTGGTAAAAGTCCTAGAAATAGATTTTATATGGATATGGAATATATGTTTATTTTAAAACAAATATTTCTGTATTAAGTATCAGTTCAAGAAGGGGACCTGGGCATCATTGTAGAGAGCTCAGTGGAAATTGCTGTTCAACACGCAGCTGTGATCAAAAAAAGCTAACGTGTTAACACTTCTAGGGAATGAGATGCAGAATGGAGAATATTCTAGTGCTTTTATATAAATCATTGGTGTGGCCTCACCTGTCATATTATATGCAGTACTAGTCACCCCATCTCAAAAAAGATATTGCAAACCTAAATATGATTCTGAGAAGAGAAATGAGAATGATCAAAGGCCTGGAAAAACTGTCATAAAGAGAGATGGAAAAAGCCTGGGATTGTTTACTTCAGAAAGGAGAACATAAGAACAGCCATACTGGGTCAGACCAAAGGTCCATCAGGCCCAGTATCCTGTCCTCTGACAGTGGCCAATGGCAGGTGCCCCAAAGGGAATGAACAGACAGGTTATCATCAAGTGATCCATGCCCTGTCACCCAATCCCAGTTTCTGGCAAACAGAGACTAGGGACACCATTCCTGCCCATCCTGGCTAATAGCCATTGATAGACCTATCTTTCATGAATCTATCTAGCTTCCTTTTGAACCCGATTATACAATTGGCCTTCAAAACACCCTCTGGCAAGGAGTTCCAGAAGTTGACAGTGCGTTTTATGAAAAAATATTTTCTTGTGTTTGTTTTAAACCTGCTACCTATTAAATTCATTTGGTGTCCCCTGTTCTTGTATTATGAGAAGGAGTAAATAACACTTCCTTATTTACTCTCTCTATACCACTCATGATTTTATAGACCTCTGTCATATCCCCCCTTAGTCGCCTCTTTTCCAAGCTGAAAAGTCCCAGTCTTATTAATCTCTCCTCATACAGAAGCCGTTCCATACCCCTAATAATTATTTTTGCCCTTTTCTGAACCTTTTCCAATTCCAATATATCTTTTTTTTGAGATGGGGCGACCACATCTGCACGCAGTATTCAAGGTGTGGGAGTATCATGGATTTATATAGAGGCAATATGATATTTTCTGTCTTATTATCTATCCCTTTCTTGATGATTCCCGACATCCTTTTTGCTTTTTTGACTGCTGCTGCACATTGAGTGGATGATTTCAGAGAACTATCCACAATGACTCCAAGATCTTTCTTGAGTGATAACAGCTAATTTAGACCCCATCATTTTATATGTATAGTTAGGATTATGTTTTCCAATGTGCATTACTTGGCATTTATCACCATTAAATTTCATCTGCCATTTTGTTGCCCAGTCACCCAGTTTTGTGAGATCCTTTTGAGATCTTCACAGTCTGCCTGGGACTTAACATTCTTGAGTCGTTCTGTATCATCTGCAAATTTTGCCACCTCACAGTTTACCCCTTTTTCCAGATCGTTTATGAATATGTTAAATAGGACTGGGCCCAGTACAGATCCCTGGGGGACAACACTGTTTACCTCTCTCCATTCTGAAAACTGACCATTTGTTCCTACCTTTATTTCCTATCTTTTAACCAGTTACCAATCCATGAGAGAACCTTCCCTCTTATCCCATGACTGCTTATTTTGCTTAAGAGCCTTTGGTGAGGGACCTTGTCAAAGGCTTTCTGAAAATCTAAATACACTATATCCACTGGATCTCCTTTGTCCGCATGCTTGTTGACTTCCTCAAATTATTCTAGTAGATTGGTGAGGCATGATTTCCCTTTACAAAAACCATGTTGACTATTTCCCAACAAATTATGTTCATCTGTGAGTCTGACAATTTTGTTCTTTATTATAGTTTCAACCAATTTGCCCAGTACTGAAGTGAGGCTTACTGGCCTGTAGTTGCCAGGGTCACCTCTGGAGCCCTTTTTAAAAATTGGCATCACATTAGCTATCCTCCAGTCGTTTGGAGGGAACATGATAGAAGTATATAAAACAATGAATATAGAGAAGTTAGATTGGGAGGTTCTGTACCATACCTCATAATACAAGAACAAGGGGACAGTCAATGAAATTTAAAAGTGCAGAAATTAAAAACTGACAAAAGGAAATACTTTTTCACACAGTGTGTAACTTAGCTGTGGAGTTTATGCGGTAGTCTGTCTCCAGACTGAGTCTGTCTTTGTCAATCTCAAAAGAGAGGCCACTTGTAATACCAGTTGTGATTTGATTTTTGTGATATGGACATAGATCCATTGGGTATTGGCGTGAGCCTACCAATTCAATTTATATTCTGTAGGTTACATAACAGCTGCCAGATGGTGGAGATTTTCAAACTGTATAGTCCTGGGTAGTCTTTGCCCTACCTGTAGGTTGTCATACCAGAATTAATTGCTTAACCAAGCCTTTAAATTCTGACAGAGGTTTGTCAGTGTTGGGTTGGGGTAATGTGGGTCTTTACCCCAATCCCACAAAACTTGTGCATGTTTATACAGAACGTTTTACCAGCATCGGCTGTCTGTTGGCTGTTATAAAAGGCATGTTTTTAATTGGTTTATAGATGTGCGTGTCAAAAGCATCTTACTGTACTTGGTGGTTTTAAGTTTTACATTTGTAACTCCTCACTTAAAGTCGTCCTGGTTAACGTTGTTTCGTTGTTACAAGGCTGATCAATTAGAGAACATCAATTAGAGTGCATTGCTCCCTTATAACATTGTTTGGCAGCCGCCTGCTTTGTCCACTGCTTGCAGGAAGAGCAGCCCATTGGAGCTAGCTGGTGGGGGCTTGGAACCAGGGTGGGACAAGCAGCCCCCCCATCAGCTCCCCGCTCCCATAAGTTCCCTGTGCAGGAGCCACCCAGCAGGCTATCAATTGCCTGCAGTTCAGCTGTCCCTCCTCCCACTGCCATGTGCTGCTCCTGCCCTGTGCTGTGGAGCTGTTCTGCGAGCCTCCTGCTTGCTGCAGGGGGGGAGGGGAAGAGGGAGGCTAATGTCAGGGTGTCCCCCTCCCCCTTGCTTCTGCACCCCACTTACCCCATCTCTATAGAGCAGGGGGACACATGACAGGGCTCAGGACCGAGGGAGCTTCCTGGCACCAGCTGTGGTCTTAGCTTGCAGATTAACTTAACAAGGCAGTGTACTTAGGAGTGGGTCAGCATACTTAAAGGGGAAATGCGCATCTCTCTCTCTCGCGCACACACACACACCATGTGTGTCTCTGTCTGCCATGCTGTCTTCCCTCCCTCCATTCCTGCTGCCTTGTAGAGTGTGAGGCTACATTAACAATGAGTTAACCCCTTGAGTGCTCAGCCAGTTGCAAGTTCATCATTTAGCACTAAGGCATTCCCTGGGAAATATCCCACCCTCTGACTTCACCACCTCAACCAAGCTTCACAATCATCATTGTATTTTACTAAAAAATATAGTCTTTTGTTCGGGGGGGGAGGGAACTTTCCTGGAACCTAATCCCCCCTATTTACATTAATTCCTAGGGGGAAATTGATTTGCTTAACATTGTTTTGCTTAAAGTCACATTTTTCAGGAACATAACTGCACTGTTAAGTGAGGAGTTACTGTACAGTCTATAAAGCCAATCAAACCACAGAATGATCATGAATAGGAATATGTAGATGATATTTTGCAATGACTATTGTGGTTGTCATTAAATTCATAACATTTACTACTGCAATTAATTATATACTTCTATACAAGTACTATATTCCCAACAGTACACACCAGGTATGTTTCAATTATTTCCAAATATACTGTCCAGTATGATTGTGGTTATATTTCTGTTCATCTTTTTAAGAAACCGAACTATCTAACTTAATGTCCCAGGAGAAATTTCTTCAGTCACTAAAAAATTTCTGCATGTGCCACCTCAAAGTACGTAACCCTCATGTACCAGTCTCCTATTAAAAAAACAAAAAAACACTGAAGCCCCTTCTAAACAAAGTCAGTTTTCACTTTTAAAATAGAAATGCCTTACAGTGTTGTCATCATTACATGACAAGTGCTGTTGTTGGTATCAGTTTGTTGTTTGTTTTGCATGTGTGTTGTATGTATATTTACATGCAATAACCCATGACAGTTTGTCAGTTGGGTACTCATACTAGCTGAGGGAAGAATCAGCTAGTATGCAGTCTCTTTAGTTTTGGTTTGTCTTGATCATATGGGCAAAAGCTCAGGATTGAGGGGTTTTTTTCTTTTGAAGACTAAAGATGGAGGGGGAAGAGTGGGATGTAAGCAGGAGAGTAAAGGATTATGGACAAGGAGTAAAGACTGGGAAAGTAACTTAAAATGGGAAAGATTTTCATTCTACTTTTGTGTATGTGTGAATGTTTGATAAAGGTTTGTAAGTTACATTGTAATTTGGTTGGTTAGGAGTTTTACAGCCCAGAGGGGTGTGTGCCCTGAGATGATGATGTGAGTTGAAAGCCTCTCTAGGGAATAACAATCACAGCTTTCATCTAAGCCACTTTATAAATGCAATAATGCACCCAAGCAACCTTTACCAAGTCTTGGATACTCAAGAGCCACAGATGTGTTCAATTCGATGCAGCTTTTTGAGAGCCAACCACTTCAGAGGATACAAATGAACCCTTCTTTTGGCAGAGAATTTCTTCTCTAAATCTTATGCTAATAAACAGTTTTGAAAGATAACCTTCTGTGCTTTGGTCTAAGTCAATTAGTTTTCATAAAATAATCTTTAATTTAAAGGTTGTGTTAGCGTTAGCTCTATAGATTGCTGATGTATTTGATATTCTTCCTTAGCTGACAAGGCTGTGCCCCACCCTCAAGTTATTTAAAAAAAAAAAAAAAAAGAGTTGCACAAGCCCAGGCCTCTGACAAGAATCCTATTTGTAAATGTGAAATAATTCAGTTCCTTCACATCTCCACTTACTATAACACTTTTTAGCATCTCAGAACTAGTGATACATGTAGGCTTCTGTTATGATGTAGGTGCCTGTACGGAAGCAAATCCTAGTTTCTCAAGAATCCAGAAAGCTAATATATATGTTTTAGGAAATATAGCAAAAGAGAGACGACACTGGGAGTTGCATAGTATTTGAAAGCCCAGATTATTCTTTTGTTGTGCCACCACATTTGAGGTCTTACATTACTGCTGCCATCCTTCATAGTGAGGAGGACTGGATGAGACTCGCTTGAGAGCTAACTAACTCCCTAACCTATATAGAGAAGGGTTTTTTTAATTATGTGAAGCTGTCTCCCTTTAGTGCTCACTTACGCTTAGTCTATAGCAGCCTCCTGGCCCCTGCACCTGCTGGCTTGGAGAATACAACCATAACTGGAAATTAAATTTGTGTTCCATAAAAGAGGGTCAGTCTGGCCCACCATTCATTCCTGGGCTTAATTTACTGTTAGGCATTGTAACACATTGGTGTTTAAACTCGCACTGTTTAGATGTACACAATAAGGCACCATGGAGGCTAATTTAAGGATGGAGTTTCATTGTTAATTTATTATGTAAGACCCTTTAATGTACGTTTTTGTTTATTTTTTTTGTAGATTTTAAAAATCTATTACTTAAAGGGGAAATTCTCCATCTTCCTGTTTCCCAACCTTGCTAATTATTCCCAAAATGTTTCACTGTCATTTATTAGTATTCTAGTACTTGCGTGTAATATTTGGAGAAATAATAGTATATACTGCACAGCAAGAAAACAGTTGTACAATAAGCTTATTTTAATGAATCTTTTCCAGTTATATGTCCACTAAGATGTTTTTTAATTCTAATGTGCTAGAGTGAATAAATCCAGCTTAATTGAAATTTGATCTGTAATTGACAGCATCGTGCTTTTAGAATAACGTGCCTAGAATATGGTTTGAACTGTCTGATAACAAACTTATCACTTTTGTTTCAGGTTTTATACTCTCCTGGTGCTATCCACAGCTCTTTTTGGGAAGCCGCCTTTCAAGAATGTAATTGTAAATGGGCTGATTCTTGCTAGGTTAGTATATTAGTTTTCTTTAGTGAACAGCTTTTTATTGTCACCTAGTTGTAATAGGTTCAGACATGTTACTCTAAATCACAGGTGAGATGTTTTGGTAGCCTAGGAGTACATAGTGGTTATAGTTAGGTCAGTTCTGGCTACCAACGAGAGAGAAACTTGTCACAAAGTAGCAACGTTGCAGAAGAATTTAACTGACCACCAGAGAGGGACATTTGTGTCTCCTATCCAGGAATTATGGCTGGTTCTTCACAGAAATATTTGCCCTTACTTATCAGCCACAAATCTAATTAAAACTGGATGGAATTGAGGAAAGAAGTGAAATGCCATTGTGCAGAAGGAAGGATACCCTGTTTAAAAGAGATGTTGATTTGGAGGTTTATATATTTTTTATAACAGTAAATATATTTTCCAGTGCCACAACTTGTCACATCTTCAGGATGATATTACTGATCCAAAGCAAATGTTTTGTTTTTATCCTCTTGCACCTTATTATACACCTTAATATCTCCAAGGAAGATGGAATCTTCTAATTGAGTCTGTAACTTAGGAGCCTATTGCTTCCAGATTTTCTCAGTACTCTGGAATTGTCCATCATGCTGAAGTAGTGTGCTGAGTGCATGACAGTGGCTTGGGTAACTGTAAACATATTGTGACAATCAGATTTGAGTTTTAATCAATTATTTGGAAAGGAAGCTGGATGTAAAGGGATACTTGGTTAGCAACTCTTGTGTTGTCAAAATCCTGGGAACTCATTCCCCAAACTTGGCATTTGTTTTTTTTTAGTGATGGCCAGAAAATGAGCAAACGCAAGAAGAACTATCCTGATCCAGTGAACATTGTAAATGGTTATGGAGCTGATGCGTTAAGGTAGGAGCTGGCAATTCTGTCTATATTTTTCTGTAATGTAGATACCTAATACTTCAAATTCCTGTGAATGGTTATATCAGACATGTATACCAGAAAGCGTGTAATGGGTTTTGACAGATAGCAATAGGAAGGAACTTAAGTTTAGAGTATTTCAGAACTCTGTGGCAAGGAAATAGTAGGGGGAAGGGATGACCCAGGGTATTGGTAATGGGTTATGGAGCCTTGAACTTCTAAATCGTTGGTTCTGATCCTAACAAGGCTGATAATGACTGAAGCTAATTGCTATCTGCTGGCTTTTTTGTTAGGAAATGAATTGTGTCCAATTCCTATTATATAATATGTGAATTTAAGCTGACGCTAATTGGTATCATTGTTGGCTCTATGAGCATACAGGCCAAGTATTTGAATGGTCATGAAAACTATGATCAACTTCTCAGAGCTAGTTACTCTAGAATAGGGTATCTGCACATACGCTGCATGGTGGAGGGAAGCTTGTGCAGTCGCTACCTGTGCTATATACTACTGTTGTGGGGCGGCTGCCCCACTCCTGGAGAACAGGGGTTAAAAGCAGCCAAGATTGGCTGCTTCCCCAATCAGCCTCAGCTGTAGCCAGCTCAATTAGGGCCCAGTTGGCCCTGATAAGAGGGCTGGGGGGCCGGGAGCTGGAGGAGTCTCACTCTAGTCCTGGAGTGGGAAGGGCTAGCTGCCTGGGAGCAAGGTACCAGAGGCAGAGCAGTGCTGGGGAAAAGGGCAAAGGGAGCTAGGGAGCTCCAGCCTGCAAAACCGCAAGGCCTACAAAGGCCTACAAAGGTACTGGGGCTACAGTGCTACAGCCTGGAAATAGGCAGAGGCAGCTGGGCCTAACCCCTTGCCAATGATGAGTGGCCATTACAGACTGCAGTTTGCTCCAGTGAGCAGGGGCTAGATGATGACTGGCAGTAGCCACTGAGGCAAGGTGAGGACAGAGGGTTGGGGGTTCCACTGGGAGGGGAGACCCAGTGTGTGGGGGTACTGCAGTGGGCAGAACCCTAGGGTAAGGGGCACCGGGGTCTGGGAGGGACACGGGGGCCCCAAGGAAGGTGAGACACTAGCCTGCAGAGGGTGCTCCGGGCTGGACAAGAGCTAATTCTCAAGATGACCAGCAGGAATCGCCACACCAGTGAGTCTCACCTTGCTACAACTACCTATGGAGAAAAGATTTAGTCTACATTGCTGTTTAATACAGCATCTTTATAAGCACTATGTTCAGTTAAAATTGGAGACAAAAGTGAAGAGGCAGATCTGAATATATTCATGTACAAAAAGCAACTTACTGATTAGACTATCTAGGTCTTTGGGCAGTTTAAGTTGTTTCATTAAAATAACATACATGCTCAAGTATAAGAGGCAGTTAATTTGGCTGGGGGCAATAAAATCTCTTCACAACCTAAAGGTGGAATATGGACATTGAATATCTGAATTAATATCTTATTTATGGTTGTAAAGAGCCATTTGAATGTTGCTATATTCAAGTTTTTATACTATGTCACCAGGCATCATGATTGCATGCTGAGACTATGGCAGTACAAATAATAAATGTGTGTGTCTATTGAAAACTTTTCATTGGCCATAGCTGAAACTTGCTTTAAAATTAACATTTATTTTAAGAAGACTAGACTCATGTTTGATCAACAAGATCAAACTCTTTTATAATAGTCTAACCATGGTCAGCAGAATATGAAGAAGCAGAGAACTGGTAGATGAAGCAGCATGACTGCAGAGATTCCCAGTTTTTATAGAGGGTTTTAAACTCAATGTTCAGTTGTTTTTTTCCCTAATTTTTTCTGCCTACAAACAAAAACCAAAATGCTAAAAGGTACAATTCCATTATTTCCCCATTTTTGTTCAATAAAAGGCTAATTCATTTTTCTGCCTGACATACACTCTCTAATGTCATATTTATTTATACACACGCCCACACACAGAGTACAAAGCAGTACAGACTTGGTTCAGTTAAGGAAAGTGCTCTGTGATTCAGTTGTTTGTGCTCATCCACTGAAGCACTTCTTGGATACTATTTAGAATAAGCTACTTTAGACTTGTCATTTTGGCACTGCTTCTATGTAGAGTTACTTTAGCTTCTGTGAAGGAAGTTCTCTCCTCCACCTCAGTAGAATCTTTACGAACGGTAGCTTCAAATTAGTCTCAGCACAGCAGTATGTTAGTAAATACAGCATCCCCAGCAGTTACACACACAAGTGCTTAAATGTATAATAGGATGAGAACTCCAGATGGAAGGAATAGCTAGGTAGCACAGAGCACACTGGTCTCTGACTTTTAGAGTCTTTAATTCCAGTGTTCTTTGAATCATATGTGAAACCATTCAGTGTCTAAGAGCTTGTCTACACAGTGCAGCAATGCACATCAGAAGAGGTGTAAAGTTGTAGAGCACCTTAAAATGTTGAGCTCTAACTGCCCTGTGTTGATCTAGCTGATGCAGTCTTAAATGTATGTGTTAATGTTGTATTGTTTTCAAACAGGACTATATTCATGGACACTAGGAACTTTTTAGAGCACATCAGTAGAGTCAACACAAAACTGTTAGAGTTCAACACTTCAGAGCCCTCTACAATTTTACACCCCTTCTGGTGTGTACTGTTGCACTGTGTAGACAAGTCCTAAATGTTAAAGCTGCTATCACACTTGGGCAGTCTTGACAAACTTGACTCAGACGGGCTGTAAGCCAAAGATAAAGTTGTGCAGTGAGGGGGAAAAAGTATCAGCCGGAACCCCAGACTGTCAGCGGGCTGAGCGGGGTGGCGGACAGAACCCCAGACCGGCAGCGGCTCACCCACAGCCGGGGTCCTGGCCGCCGGCCCCGCTCAGCCTGCTGCTGGCTGGGGGTTCCATTCACCCAGGCAGGCAGCGGGCTGAGTGAGGCCAGCAGACCAGACCTCGGCTGGCAGCAGCGTGCCAGTAAAAATTGGCTCACCACCTTGCCGCAGGTTGCCGACCCCTGGTCTAAGGGCTTGTCTACACCATACAGCTTTTAGCGACAAGGCTGTGTCGACACAGCCTTGTCGCTAAAAGTCAGCGTGTGTAAATGCTCTTTTTGGGTACTTAGTCAGCACTTTTGCCGACAAAAGAATTCCAGCCCCGCGAGCGGCGTTAGCTTTGTCAGCAGGAGAGTACTTCTGCCGATGAAGCCATGTTCACACTGCCACTTGCATTGGCAAAACTTTTGTCTTGTGTGTGTGTGTGTGGGGGGGCTTTTTAAAGTACCTATGAAAGACAAAAGTTTTTGTCGACAACTTCTCAGTGTAGACAAGCCATTACAAGAATGAATGATTCATAAAAGTATGCAAGTTATGTCCCTTTCTTTGGATTTGTTCCAGAGTAATCAATTTCTTCCTTCATTACCTTGAAAGTAATATTTCACTATTGTTAGTATAATCAAGTGACCTAAGCACCCATCTGCCAACACAGGCAAACAAGTAGACTCAGACACTGCCGCTGAGTGTCTGCAATTCTGTCACACTTCATTTTTTATCAGAGGGCAATAGCTTCTACAGCTGAGCTTTTGATTGCTTCACTGAGGCCTTATCCCTCAAAGTTCAGACTGGTATCCTAGCAATACAACTCTGAGAAAAAGTGCTATTTGCATTTGGCAACTAATTTTCATGGCATGAGGTGCCATAAGGATAAATTGTGTGTTTGGGAAAGAATGTAGCAGTGTTATTGTTAATTTCAGAGGTCATCCAAGACGTACATCTTTATCTCCTTATAGAAGACAGTCCAGTGTGCAACAAAACCAAACCCCTATACTTTATATCACTTACCTAGACAATGTTTAACCTCAAATATCATCTGCTGTCTAAATATATCTTCTCTCACTCATGAGATAGGAAGGATCTGCAAGAAGATTACATGTATTTTCTTCTCTAGATACCAGAAGCTTTTGATGATCCGCAGTGTGTTTTTTGAGACAGTTTCATTCATTCCAATCACTGTAAACAATTGGTTTTATGCTTCTTCTATACATAAGGAGTCAGGCCAGTGTTCACCATGATGCCTTGCTAGTACACCAGGGTGCCGGGTTTTCAAAGACCTAGGGTGTAGGTTTGGATGGTTTTTTTCCTAGGTGAATTGAAGAAAAGTTGATAACTGTCTTTTTATATCTTGGGTTGGAGTCTGAGAGCTCTACATGACCAAATGTTCAATGTGGAGACAATACAGGTGCAAAATGATCAAAAATGCTAAGTCCTGTAAAAATAGGTAAAGCCAAAGCACGGAGAGTTTTGTATAGCTGTAATATGGACCATAAATAAAATATCAAGGTTGTAAAAGTTAAGTCGGCTGCTTCATTTCATTCCTTCTGTTTTAGCCCTAAGGCAAAGCTTTTTCCCCCTCCTTGCACACACAACTGACGTAAAAACACCTGTACACAACATTAAATACCAAATGCATCTGAAGCAAGTCAAATAATTTTCTGCTTCAGTAAACACAGGCCACATTATGATTTTGAGGTTAAGATGTTATTGCAAGCCAAGCAGGCTCAGTATAAACTGCTTTAAATAGGCGTTTGACCATAAGCAAGTGTCCTTAAAATGACTGAAAATAAAATAAACTCTTGTTTTGTGCTTGTTTCTTTTCTTTACATTCAGAAGCATTTTATTCTGACTAGCATTAAAAACAAATTTCATTTGAAGATGCATTTAGTCCAAAACAGTCCATGCTTCTGCTACTATAAATAATTTACTTACAGTATCTTCAATGTACTGTAATTACACAGCTGCCAGTACACAAGGACACCAGATAAAACCAAGAGACGTGCATGTTTTCTGAAGCCTGCAGACAGTAGTGTTTGTTACTTTCCTAAGTTACTTACAGGCCATTTGCTGTGGTGGTAACCTTGGAACACAGTGGGTAAAGATTTAAAATGACATTTATGTAAAATAAATTTGGAAAATTTAGAGATGACAGTATTATTGGTTTGCCGTGTCTGTGTTATACATTATTGCCAGCCCTGAAAGTTCAAAAATCACCAGTCAGACCCCTATAAATCATGTGAGACTGGCTCACAAATTATGAGATGAAAAAATTATGTAGTGTTTTTGGTCTGTTTGAAGATCTTTGTATCCCCTCCCCACCTCCAGTGTATGTGAGACAAGTAGTGTTGTAAACTCTGCCAGATTTGTTGAGTAAGGTGGCCTGGATCTTTCAGTTTATCCCACATTCTAATGAATTAATTTTTGTGTCCTTCCCCCACTCCCACTCTCATACAAATTCTGCCAGGCCTGGGTGGGCAGCTGCAGGGGGTCCTCTTCTCTCCCTTCGCAGTGCTGGTCCCTGTAGGTACTCTCTGTGGGTGTGCATGTGCTCCATGCCCCTCGGGCTGGAAACTTTTCAGTAGCAGTGTCTGTTGGTCCATGCCTGCTCCCTTTGCCGCCTTGTGCTCCCAACCAAAGGTATAAGGAGCAGCATGGACCAACCACCTTGCTCCAGTTCCTTCTCTAATGTGAATAGAAGAAGGTCTGAGCTACTCTTCCCCAGGAGGCAGGAAAGTGGGTGACTTGGCTAAAGTTTGAGGGGACTGGAGCTTCTTGTATCATTTTGAGACTGGTTCCAGATCCAGCCAAAATCCTGTCACTTGAGAATGAATTGCAAGAGTTGGAGACAGCATGTACAAAGGCTTGTACAAAGATATTTGCTTTACCAATAAATAAATAAAAATTGGAGGCCAAATTGCTGTTTCATTTACATATTTATTTAGTAATTAGACATAATACTGAACTATTTTACTTTGCCACATATTGGGGTTATCTAAATTCAAAAGAAAGTTTCTTCTATTTTTAAACATATATATTGAAATCCAGCTTTTAGAGTTGAATGTTAAATTCAAAGTAGTACCCATTCCTGTACTGCTGACATTCATGCTTTACCATCTGTTTGCCCTAACAGCTGTATTGTATGTATTATGTTGATGTGAGAAGGTCTTTCAAGAAGAATTCATGGTCCAGTATTTTTGAATGTATTCTGTCAGCCCAAGTTAGGGTTTTCAAGTGCCCTAAAGGAAATCTCTGTATAGATTCATTAGTTTAGAAAATTGTGTTCTAAAAAGTTTATAAAACATGACAAATTGAATTCTGAAATAAATCTGTTACTGAAAATGTTGAAATCTTAAAAAGAAAATATTTTTGGCAAGTTGAATGAAGTACTAAGTACATCTTTATTTTAAGTAATTGTACAGGTTAAGTTAGCTGAGTGAGACACTAGTTCTGACCTACAGTAGTCTCTGTTATACATAAGCTAGTAGAAACCAAGCTGTCTTTGTAGTTTAAAATATTAGCTTAGGGCAGTGCAGATGTAAGATTTTAAAAGATAAACTTTTTGCAAACTGAAGTGGATACATATTATGATACACTTAAAAAAAGTAAGTGAATATTATTCTCAATATTACCTCCAAAAAAAATTTGTGTGAACCACTCTTCTCCTCTTTGCAGCAGATTTACAGGCTACAGACTTTAAATCTTATTCTAAATTAATTCAGATTTCACTGCTTTCTTGTAGAAGAATAGCAGAGACATTATGCATTATTCTAGGTACCAGTGTTTTTATTTGGTACTTTAAAAAAAAAAATGTTTTCACACTGAGCGTCTGGTGGAAGAAGTTGACTTGTTTTCTTCAGTAGGGACACCTTAAGTTCTGTATTGTTGGCTCTAGTGGGGTAACTGGTTAAGAGGAATAGTGGCTCAATTTGACTTCCTGTGGCTATGCAAATGGGTACTACAAAAACAAGCATCCACTATCCTGTCCTGAAGATGAGATAAGGGGGGAATAAGGCAGGAAGGGAAAATCCCTTGTCTAAGCCAATGTTAAACACTCCTATTTGCTCTTCATGCAGTATGGGAAAATCTGAGCTGGCAGCTCTTAAAGTTGTCTATTCTGACCGGCAGAGCTGAGCAAATAGTGGGAAGATATTTTCCCATCAGTTATATTCTCCTTAATGACATTGCATCTCTTGAGCCATACTATAGGAGTTAAAACATTGAGGAGTCCTTGTGGCACCTTAGAGACTAACAAATTTATTTGGGCATAAGTTTTCATGGGCTAAAACCCACTTCATCGGATGCATGGAGTGGAAAACATAGTAGAGAGGTATAAATACACAGCATATGAAAATATGGGAGTTGCCTTTCCATTTGTTATGTATTTATACCTCTCTACTGTATTTTCCACTCTATGCATCCGATGAAGTGGGTTTTAGCCCACGAAAGCTTATGCCCAAATAAATTTGCTAGTCTCTAAGGTGCTACAAGGACTTCTCGTTGTTTTTGCTGATACAGACTAACATGGCTACCACTCTGAAATTGTAGGAGTTGTGAGCCTGCTCATGTGGGCTCTGAATCTTTTTGTGCAGTACTGGCATTTAGCAGGCATGTGCAGAACATCCCTCAAGACCAATATTCTGTTCAATTAGGTTGTAAATACCTGGTTTCCACCATGTCTCCATTCCTTTCTAACCACCAGAAAGCGCGGTCATGGTACCTTACTCCCTCTCCTTCTTGTGTGGGAAAGTTAGTTTTTTGTATCAAACCTTTTAATTTAGTTATAGGATTAGTACAGGGCAAGTTATTTAAAATCCCCCCCCCCCCGCCACCTTTGTTATCTGATTAAGATATACCAGGGGCCTTGTTATTGTGGTGGAGGCAGAAAAAAAGGCAGGGATCAGTTTCCCTTCCAAAACATCAGTTGGATATTTGTGTGGTTAATGGTTTTCAGTGCTTTTGGGAAGGGCGCTCCTCCAGGAGATATGCTGTTTGTGAAGTCATCTCTCCCAAGATCCAGAAAGGAGATTGGGGCAGTAGGGTTGTCTTTCTAATTATGGGAGACCTGTTGGTTCAGGAGAAACTGATCTGAGACAGTGTTTCCTGGACCAAGTAGATCAAATTTGAAACCTTCCTTGGCACTGAACTTGGGATCCTTTGGGTCCCATGCTGTTAGAGGAAGCCCTAAAAATGAACAGTCCATCTAAGTAGTATCCATTGCTAAAGGACGTAAAACTTTCAGATTGTGCCAGAGAAGAGCCTTGTCTTAACATGGATTCTTGAAACCTAGACAAGTCAAGAGACACTTTCTGAAGGATCCAGCAATTGACTCTGGTCTCAAGGCAGCCAGCCTTCTTGGTTCCAGGTGCACAGGCAGGAGAGATTCTGAAAAAGGAGAGGTCTTCCTTCCTGCTGAGCTTATTGGATCACTCCTCAGCATCAGGACAGCTTTTGAATAAGTCACAACAGCAAGAGCACTTCTCCCTTATGGACTTTGAGGAGAGGATATATTAGTATTCTGATCCATATTTGGTTCGTAACCCTGACTATTTTCTTTCTGAGTTCCAGCATGTCAATGCTGGTAGTATTCTAGCTGGAACAAGACTATGACTGGGGTACAAACCTTCATATCTTCAACATGCTGTACCTACTTACGATTTTGTCTTTTTATAGATTTTTTTTTTTCCTGTGAATCCATCCCCTTTAGTGTTTTTCTATCACTGTGGCACAATGTTTGGAATTTGCTATGGTTTGTAAAGTTTGATGAGTATTTGCAGGTGAGCTTTTAGAGTATGTAATTTTTTTAGTTAAAATGACAAGCTTTCTAATATGAGTAATAGAGACCATAGGGGAAATGCCATTAAACTTCTTCCTAGTTGATCCTATTGCACTGTTTCTCTGCAGGCTGTACCTCATCAATTCTCCTGTGGTAAGAGCAGAAAACTTGCGGTTTAAGGAGGAAGGAGTAAGAGATGTGCTGAAGGATGTATTTCTGCCCTGGTACAATGCGTATCGCTTTCTCATTCAAAATATTGTGATCCTACAACATAAGGTATGAAGTTTTGAGACACTGAAAAGGCAAAGGCTAGTTTGTACACCTGGCACTATTTCTTGGTGGATTTTATGTTATGTTAATAACATACCCTCTTGCCACAAAGCTAACCTCACCTCCTTAGTCTCCTTTTGTTCTCAGTACCTTCTCTTGCTGAGCTCCTTAAGCCTGGAGTATAGTTCTCTGATCCTGACCACCATGCTTCCATCCTGTGCTCCAGGAGCATGATCCAAAGTCCACTGAAGTCTATACGAGTCATTTACATTGACTTCAACTTTTTTTGATCAGGCCTCAAATGCTACAAATGCTAATCTTCCCTTCTAAGCCGTAATAAGTGCATATATGTGTACATCAAGGAAAACAGAAGGTACAGGGGAAGGATAAGGATAAAAAATGAGGTTAACTCTCAAGTTGCATGCATCAGCAGCCACAGTTAACTTACTGTTGTAGCTCTTTAGTCCTATTCGTCTCACTCCTCGAGGCTTGGCTACATCCCTGTTATAAATTACATTGTAAAGATCATTTTTAGTTGTCTGTAAAACACTCTGTAGGTTTATGATGTTATAGAAATAACAGGAAGTGGAAATTTACCGACACCTGTAGTATGTTAGCTTTCTTGCTCTTACAAATATAATTCCTTTTCAAGGTATAAACATTTCTTACAGTACAAAGGTGCTTTTACTTGTTGGTTTTGAAATGAACTTTATGCTATAGCAAGGTTATAGTGTTGGAACTGGAATAGAAAAATTGAGCTGTGGAGTAAACCTTGTGCAGTACATGCTCGTTTTAAGCCTGGCTTCAAATCAGATCAGTGCTGCTAGCGTCACATTTCAATGAGAAGTAAGTTCACCAACCAAACACTAACTACCGAGGACACCAGAGTTAACACTTGCGAAAAAAGTTCCATTAGGACTGTTGGTCCTTTCAGAGCAGATTTCTTTTTTTCCTTCGGCTAACTTTTCTTCTGTTTCTTGCCTTGTAAGGAACTGGCTCAAGCTACACCAAAACCAGAACTTTGTTTTAAAATAAAATTGGCTTATCCTAGCATTCTGTTAAATTTAGTTTTGAACATTCTTGTTCAAAAATCTTTTTGGAGCGTTGTATTTTCATGTGAGAGATGGGAGCAGCTCTGTGTTGTGAACTGGAACTTCATCTAAAAGCGAAAGTTAGTTCCCACTGATTTAGTTGCTCTTTATTTCTGTAAATCTAACACACCTGTACACCAGATTATCCTCGTGCTTCTGTTGGACTCTGGGATCAGGAGTTGGTTTGGTGTCAGACTTACTTTGAAGAATTTGAACAATGTTGGAAATAGCACCATAGAGCTTCAATGTGTTCAAATCATCGTTTCATTTCCCTGTCTTGAGAGTTCATATCATGTGGCACACATCCATTTCTTTAAACTCATAATCTGCTCCAGGGGATGCAGCCATTACCCAGTCTTGCACCCTTGTTCTCGTACCTAGCCTGTAAATCTGTCACGAATTGCATAATCTGTTTTCTAGTTTAAAGGTAGCAACTGCCACAAATCCATCCTCGTCTTCTTGCAAGCCTGGGCCTGTTTTGCTTCATAGCTCATGTCATAAATATAAAGGGAAGGGTAAACCCCTTTGAAATCCCTCCTGGCCAGGGGAAAACTCCTCTCACCTGTACAGGGTTAAGAAGCTAAAGGTAACCTCGCTGGCACCTGACCAAAATGACCAATGAGGAGACAAGATACTTTCAAAAGCTGGGAGGAGGGAGAGAAACAAAGGGTCTCTGTCTATATGCTGTTTCTGCCGGGGATAGACCAGGAATGGAGTCTTAGAACTTTTAGTAAGTAATCTAGCTAGGTATGCGTTAGATTATGATTTCTTTAAATGGCTGAGAAAAGAATTGTGCTGAATAGAATAACTATTTCTGTCTGTGTATCTTTTTTGTAACTTAAGGTTTTTCCTAGAGGGGTTCTCTGTGTTTTGAATCTAATTACCCTGTAAGGTATCTACCATCCTGATTTTACAGAGGTGATTTCTTTACTTCTATTTCTATTAAAAGTCTTCTTTATAGAAAACTGAATGCTTTTTCATTGTTCTCAGATCCAAGGGTTTGGGTCTGTGGTCACCTATGCAAATTGGTGAGGCTTTTTATCCAACATTTCCCAGGAAAGGGGGGGTGCAAGTGTTGGGAGGATTGTTCATTGTTCTGAAGATCCAAGGGTCTGGGTCTGTAGTCACCCAGGCAAATTGGTGAGGCTTTTTACCAAACCTTGTCCAGGAAGTGGGGTGCAAGGTTTTGGGAAGTATTTTGGGGGGAAAGACGTTTCCAAACAGCTCTTCCCCAGTAACCAGTATTAGTTTGGTGGTGGTAGCGGCCAATCCAAGGACAAAGGGTGGAATATTTTGTACCTTGGAGAAGTTTTGACCTAAGCTGGTAAAGATAAGCTTAGGAGGTTTTTCATGCAGGTCCCCACATCTGTACCCTAGCGTTCAGAGTGGAGAAGGAACCTTGACAGCTCACAACTAGGTGATAGGAAGGGAGGGTTTGAAGCTTTGACTCTCTCATCTTGCTGACCTTTGACTTCAGTTAGAAGTGATAATTTCTCAGAGCTTCAAAAGCACTCTTGATAGCATACGTACCAAAAACATCAATGAAGTCACTAATAAATAATAAAAAGAAATTACAGTGAGTAATTAGGTTTAGGATTAGACTACTGTAAGAATTCTCATACTGGGTCAGACCAAAGGTCAATCTAGCCCAGTGTACAGTAAATCAGTAATACTGAATAAAGAGCCACCTAAGATAGCGGCACTCGCTGTAGATTTGCATAAAAATGTTGGTAGTCAAGAATACTTGATACTAGATATTCATGTACATAAAAGGTTGTTACAAGGAGGAGAGAGAAAAATTGTTCTCCTGAATCTCCAAGGATAGGACAAGAAGCAATGGGTTTAGATTGCAATAAGGACAATTTAGGTTATACATTAGGAACAAATTCCTAACTGTCCGGGTGGTTAAACGCTGGAATAAATAGCCTACGGAGGTTGTGGAATCTCTGTCAATGGAGATTTTTTTTTTTAAGAGCAGGTTAGACAAAGACCTATCAGGGATGGTCTAGATAATACTTAGTCCTGCCATAAGTGTGGGGGACTGGACTAAATAACCTCTCGAGATCCCTTCCAGTCCTATGATTCTATGAATCACCTTAGCAATAGCAAGAGGACAGCATCATATATAACCAATATTGCATCTTTGTAAAATAGTTACTATCTGCAATAGGTCTTTGAATGTAACCTGTAAATGTCAAGAGCTAATGAAAGACACTGGAGTAAGTGATATGTGTGTTGAACACTTCCCATTAATCCACAAAAAAGATCAAAATATCTTTCCTCAGCAACACTATTATTTTGTCAGATGTTGAAATTTTTATGCTTGTGGAGAGTGGGATCCTTTGAAAGCAATTTCTTCCTTTCAACAAAGTCATCCTATAACAGGTTACCACTTATTAGTGCAGACATTTCAAATAGGCTGGAAACTAAGCAAAAACTAAGTGAAAAGTTCAGACCTTGTAGTACTCTTGAAATTATGGTAGCCATTTAATCACTTAAATGGGGGGAGGGATAGCTCAGTGGTTTGAGCATTGGCCTGCTAAACCCAGGGTTGTGAGTTCAATCCTTGAGAGGGCCATTTAGGGATCTGGGGCAAAAATTGGGGATTGGTCCTGCTTTGAGCAGGGGGTTGGACTAGATGATCTTCTGAGGTCCCTTCCAATCCTGATATTCTATGATTCACTTTGGAAGGCTGCCATTTAAAGTGATAATGGCAACAGACTTCAATAAATAGTTGTGCAAATTGTTTTGTCTTTTTAGTAATAATCTTTTCAAGGAAAGTTTGGTAACTACCTTATAATTAACGAGCCTTTTCTGAGGATCCTCTCAGCCTTCATAAGAAATTTCTCATGTTACCTAAAAAATTCCATTTTTTTTCACCTGTGACCATGGAATTAGCTGAAATGAGCTTTGCAGCCAGCCATTTTCTGCTGTCATCCCGTTAGATTTTGCAAGATCAACAGAGTTGGGGATAGGAGACGTATGTGGAAAACCTGGATCCTTCAGCAAATAATTTTTTGATTCAGCAAATGTAAATTTTCTTTATGAATCAGTAATGAAACAATGTGTCAGCATAGAATTAGAAGATAATATGCTGCCAAAGATGTTATTTTTTGGGTGAGACCTGATACAGAGGCTCTGGCTGTTTGTTAATTTCATTATACTTCCTGTAAGAGAGAAATAGCTAATTCCAGTGTCCTGGCTGAAATCTGGGAATTACATTCTGCCTCCTAAAATTGCCATTGCAGTTACAGTTGGGTAAACTATTGTTTGCTTCCCCACCCTGAGTTGTTGTGTAATCTTGTTGTGCACCATTTAGCAGCTGCCATTTTGCACCACAGGGGTGGTTGAATGAATAGTGGACAAAGAGATTTATATACAGTTTCACTTGTCGGGGCAATCAGTGGAAGCCCAGTTCAAAGATGAGCTCCTCAACTGAGGGTATGCCTACACTACAATTAGATACCCACGGCTGGCCTGCACCAATTGACTCAGGCTTGTGGGGCTCGGACGAAGGGGCTGTTTAATTGTAGCATAGATGTTTGGACTCAGGATGGAGCCTGGGCTCTGGGGTCCCAAGCCCGAACTTTTACACTGCAATTAATCAGCCCCTTAGCCTGTGTCAGCTGGGACAGGCCAGCCATGGGTTTTTAATTTCATTGTAGAGAGGGCTATGGCCAGATGTGGTGTACTGACTTAAATTCTAATGGCTTCTGCTTTCCAGCCTTTAACAGCCTTGATATGATATAGGTTGAGACTATGGCCACACAATATTGCTTTAAATTTGCAAGAGAGAAAAGGTGGGTGAGGTAATATCTTTTATTGAACCAGCCTCTGTTAGTGAGAGACAAGCCTTTGTGCTTACACAGAACTCTTCTTCACGTCTGAGAAATGTATTCAGCTGTGACATTCTGAATACAAGGTTGAACAGATTTAGTGTAAGTAGTTAACACATATTTCAAGGGATAGTGGCCCATTAAAACCATAGCAGTCATAGGGGGAAAAAGGAGGGGAGGAAAAGCTGGGAGTAAGTGGGTTACAGATAGTTGTAATAAGCCATACATCCAGTGACTCTATTCAGTTCATGGTTTTTAGTGTCTAGCAAAATTATGAAATTAAGCTCCTAGGCTTGTCTTGTGAAGTGTAGTGCAGGTTTTCTTTGAGGATGAGGACTGAGAGGTCAGACATAAAGTGAAAAGTGTTCACCCACAGGTGAAATGGTGTTTTTGTCTTATTTTTCTGTGAGAGTTCATTCGAGAGCATAGTGATTGTCTGGTTTCACCTGCATAGTTATTATTGGGGCATTTAGTGTACCTCGTCCAGTGCACCACGTGTAGTGATAAGCATGTGTAGGATCCCAGGATCTTGAAAGGTGTGTTGATCATCAGCAGTGGAGAGATGCCTGCAGGTTTTGCATCTGTTTTTCTGCCAGGGTCTGGTGTTGCTTTGAGTTGGTGCGTCTTGGTCTGTGGGGAGCTTGCTTTTGGTGATGAGGCTGAGGGGGTTGTTTAAAGGCCAGAAGAGAGCGTTCAGGAAAGATTTCTTTCAGGGTGTGCTTCCTATCAAGTATGGGTTTAATTGTTTGATGATCTCCAGTATGGGTTTTGGTGTGGGATGGTAGGTAACAGCTTATAGTGGTGGGGTTTTTATTTCTGTATTGAAGTAGGTTCTTTTGGACTATTTGTGAGGCCCATTCCATGATGCAATCTGCTTCGCTGGTGAAGTGTCCTTGCTTTTAAGCATGTTAAGGTGTACATCCCGGACTTTCTCCGCAGAGTATATTCTATAGTATCTGAGTGCCTGGCTGTAGGTGAGATTTTGTGGTGTGTTTGGGGTGATAACTGGATCTGTGAAGGTAGGTATGTTGATCCGTGCGTTTCCTGTAGATAGTTGTTTTAAGTTTGCAAAGCAGTTTCGGATCTTTTTGGATGGAAGATGCTGTACATGAGATACTATTTTGTTACTATACCATTTCAAGAAACCTTGTGACAAAGGCAAACCTCCTATATAGAAGAAAGGTATTTCAGTGGCATTTGGAAAGAAAAGTTCTTATGATTAGGAAGCCTACTATAATTACTTTCAACAAAGAACAGAAGACTTCCTATTTCAAAACATATTTTCTAAACAAGATGCACTTGTTTAAAGGTCACATAACAACACGTCTTACCATGTCTCCTGGTAATTCTATGGTTGGATAGATATGTCTGCAAATTAGTGCAACACATTCTTGTCTATTTTTTCCTTGTCTTCAGACCTAGCCCCTCTCAAACTGTGATTTTTTTTAAATTTATTTATTTAATTTATTTATTTTATTAGATTTTTCAAGAATAAAAATCCTCACTACAGGGATAGCAGGCCTTTAGGGAAAACCTGTAGGGAGTGGTATAGGAGATTCAGTAGGGATCTCCACTGATCACTGTTTAAAAGCTGCTTAGTTAGAAGTCAATGTGGTATTCTCCCTCCCTCCCTCCCTCTCTGGAAGAGCAAAGTGAATGGGTAGATTACCAATTTAGCACATATACTTCTAGCCTTTTCCCACCTTCTCTTTTGCAGTGTATACTACATTACAATCCAATGTTAAGGGGCAGTGAACAGTGCTGCCTCTCATGAAATGCTAAATATGTACAGTAATGACATGATGCCTGCCTAAAATTCCTCCAGCAGTTCCAGTTGAGTTTGCTATTTTTTCCACCTACTTGTAACAATTCTTTTGCGGTGCCATGTGCTATTGAACAATTGCTGCATTTGAAAATTATAGTTATTTATATACATGTCCTATGTTTGTCTATCTATCTAATGTTCACTTACCTATATTTTCTCACACACACACGCCTCAGAGTCAGTAAAGTTCTTTAAATGCTTTGGAATCCAGATGGATGAAAGGGACATAAAATCAGTATCATTAGCCTGTGTTCATAAATTGTGATGAGACTACATACAAAAGGTGTAAAACGTGGGATTATTGAATTTCCTTGTGTACTGTACTACTATTTCTGTGTGTTAATAAATACAGAAAACTGGTCCCTTTTGTAGTTTACATTGTTGTGTAATGAAACAGGATCAGTGCAAATCAATTTATCTTGGCTTTTTCTGTTAATGTGTCTCAAGAACAAATATCTGTATCTGACAGCGAATACTCTTACTAACCAATGTAATGGAGAGCGTGGATAGGAGGCTCTTGTCAATGAATAACAAATGGGCTTTTAAGAGGAAGGGTGCTCCAGTCATTAGGGCACTTGTTCAGGACATGGGAGACTTGGATTCAGTGCCCTGCTTCACCACAGACTGTGATCTTGGGCAAGATGCTTAGTCTCTGGGTCTCCGTTCCCCATCTGTAAAATGGGGTTAAAATGGCCGTGACCTAACTCACAGGGGTGTTTTGAGATAAACACATTAAAAGATTGTGAAACACTTTGAGATCTACTGATGATGAGAGAGGTATTATTTTATAGGATTTAATGTGTTCAAGAGTTGACATGCTCTACTACTATTCATTTTTCCAATGATGTTTATAGGAAGATGTAAAGGAATTCCTGTACAATGAGAACACGATGAAGGAGAGCAACAACATCATGGATAAATGGATTCTTTCCTTCACCCAGTCACTCATTCAGTTCTTCAAGGCTGAAATGGCAGGTATGTGTATCTTTTGCTTTTTGTTTCAGTTCAGAAAAAGACTTCATTTGAATAATTGTCACTGACTGGTGACTAGGGATGGGCTTGCACAAAGGATGCATTTATCCAGGGATTTTCAGATTTCAGATCAGACTGCATGAAAGAAAGGGGCAAAAAAATCTTAAAACAGTAACACAGGGAAAGGGGCAGCTATAGAATATTAATTTAATTGATGTACATACCATTCTTGCTGTTATAAGAACTTAGTTCTGGCGACACAGTGGCCTTCAGCCTAGAGTAACTTCTCCCACAATGAAGTCTGTAAGATGACCATGGTTTTTGAAGTACTCACATTCATTTCACAGTGCTGTTGTCCTCACCCGTCATAACTCTGGGCTCAGTAATATAGGCTTATTGAGTTTACTTGGTGCGATAGAACCGTTCAGAGAATTAGGGCAATTAGCAAACCCTATTGCTTGTAACCTTTAAGCTGGACCTCAGGAAACTATTCTTGTTGCTTAATCCTTGTAGTTGCTCTTTGAAAATCTAGCAGTAGCATACGTTCCCAGGTGTATTTTCTTCCTTCTGTTTTTTAATAAAATTTACCTTTTTTTAAGAACAGAATTGGATTTTTGTGTCCTAAGAGGTTTGTGCACACGTTGTCTAATTAGCTGGTGGCAACAGCTGATTTCCTTTGTTTGCTTTCTCGGCTCTTCCCTGTAGGCAGGGTGAAACGGTTTGAGGGTACCCCACAGGAAGGAATTCCCAAGTGCGCCTTCCTGAGCTCTCAAAGGGGTTCTGCACTTGGGTGGTGGCAGCATCTACCAATCCAAGGTCAGAGAAAAGCTGTAACCTTGGGAGTTTAATACAAGCCTGGAGTGGCCAGTATTAATTTTTAGAATCCTTGCTGGCCCCCACCTTCTGCACTTGAAGTGCCAGAGCAGGGAATTAGCCCTGACAGATCCTTTGAAACATACTCATTTGACTGTTTCTTTGTATCATTATTTAATTTAGTCTCCTGTACTCTTAACACATTGATTTGGTGGAAGTGTCCCTTCCACAATTTCCCTGTTAAAGGCTTTCAACACACTATTTCCTTAATCCTCCTACAGGGAGTGCCTGTGGTTCTCTCCTTCATTGACCTTTCTAACAGGGAGCACTTTACAGTGCCTTTCCACGCTTTGACCAGTTAACAACCTAGAAGGAGGGCCAGTGACCAGTGGACTCCACACAATACCCTTGATCTTCCATCAGTGTCACAGTCCAGAGGAGTTTGGGGGATAATCAAGGTTACCTCGTCTGAGCCTTTCAACCTACTAATGGGTTGAATTGTTTATTCGCTCCCTCTACCATTTACACAGAGACCTCATAAGTGGGTGCATTTAATATGTAGTAGTATGCATTTAATAGCTAGCTGAAACATTTTTGGTTGAAGCATAGTTAATAGAGTCTGTTACAAATGTACAATCAATGCATACTTAATTGTTTTACTGTTTAGTTGGACTTACTGGGCATACAACTGCCCTGTAGTTCATGCTCCATTATTTTAATTTACTGTAGCTAGCAAGCAAGCAATGAGTCAGTGGCTAAAAATAGGTTGGTTTTTAAAATCTGAAATGTGAATTTGCTGGTATTCAGATATAGCCTGGCAAGCCACAACAGTACGGCACTGCTGTTGACAAGAACATAAATGTCATGGACCAGCACTGATGCTTGTGTCTGATGACTTAAAAAAACTACAAAGCAAATAATAAAAAGAATTTACCCATCAAAGAGCACAATTTCAAATGCTGCTTCCATAGCTCAGCTCCTAATGCCTAATCCCTATATTGTAGAAAGTAATATTTCATTGGGTTCTCTCTGTTTCTCCTACAAAAGCACCCAGAGAATTGCTGAAGACTTTTCCAATCTGGTATAAGTAGATATTACAGAAAATAAGTAATTAGCATGAGCTTATTTGAAATACAGTAGAGAGAGAATTGGTTTTGTATTTATTTACTGGATTTTTTGAATTGTGTCACAATCTAAGCTCTTTCTTTAAGCATAGATTTTTTTTTTCCTTTCTATCTCTGCTCATTAGAGGTGTAGAACTGGAAAAATGGACATGAATGGCCACTACTTGGGGAAAAAAAAAAACAACCAGCACCAAACAAACCTTAAGTTGTTAGTTCTGTGGGGGAAGTTTAAACAGGTCCTCTTTGCTAGAGCTGGCTTCCACTTATTAACATTAAATTGTAGCCACCAAAATAAAATGTTAGCAGGTAGACCTTAGCATCATTTATTTCTCCTATTAAGTCATAAGGTTTTAAAACTGGCAATCTTGGGTCAAATTTTCATATTCTTTTTCATTTGAGCACTTAGTACTTCAGTGAATAAAATATTAAATATCTAGACTGTGACAGTTGATAAAGTCATTTAAGGATGAAAGAAAAATTGAACTGGAAGTTGGAAATTTAGTAAGTAATTCTTCATGGTTTTAGGGAAGTGAAATTCCCTATCTAGAAACAGTGATTTTTACCATAGTGCATTTGGTGCTTGAATAGTGCCTGTGTGCAATATACAAGAGGATAAATTACAAATCAGCGTTTCTCACGGTGGTTAAGCTTAAGAGATTGACTTAGTGCAGTGGTGTCCAAACTTCTCCTGCCCCCCACCCCCTTATGGAATCTGTTGTGTCTCCCCTCCATTACTGCACAGTCAAGGCTTTCTCAGCAGAGGAGTTGGGCTGAAAGTAGAGCTGGGGACAGAACTGGGGATGGGGAAGGAGTTGGGGCTAGAGGCAGAGCTGGCCTTGGGGTGGAGAGAGAATGAGGGTAGAGCTGAGCTGGGGGTGGAGTGGGGCTGGAGCTGGGCTGGGGGCAGAGCACGGGGCAGAGTGGAGCTGGGGTCGGAGCAGGGCTGGGTGGCGCTCCCTCCCTGCCCCCTGTGGGGGCTGGCCTTGGCTCTGCTGTGCACCCCTCCACTCCCTGAATGTTTCTCTGTACCCCCTAGGGGAGTATGTCCCACAGTTTGGGAACCACTGACTTAGTGTCTTTCTTTTTTTCCCTTCTGTCAGCTCAAAGTATAATATCATGGCACAGGTTATAACTGGAGATTCTAGACTACTAAAGGTGAATGAAACGTAGTTTCAAAACAAACAAATATCTCACTGTAAAATACACAAGTATGTTGGCAAGCTTTTCTTGTTGTGCATCATAGTTACTTTTCAAGCAGCGTTAGTAATGGGATCTCTATCAGAACATAAAACCCCATAAATAGTTTCTTTGTTTTACTTGACACATAACTCCAGAAAATTTCCTTTTTAGGTTGAAATATCTAGTGCTCTGTCTTTTACAAGATTTTTCTAGCTTGCAAAATGCAGTTGTAAAAAGTGTGCTGTGGAACTCTCAAAGGAAAGGTGTATAATTCAATAGCTGTTTGATTAATAAAATAAATGGCAGAAGCAAAAGACCATGGTATTAATAGCAGCTCCTTATTTTTAACCAAGCTGCCTGCAAGTTAGTAACTTTTGTTTATAAGGACTAGTTTATCTAATCTTTCTAGAAAACAATTTTTTGTAAACTAAAAATGTTTGAGCATTTAAAGTCATGTTTCCCTCTGGTTGGACTTTGAAGTTTGTGAGAACCTCTTATTTGTGTTAGCAGTTCTTCATGCATTTGAATTACACAGAACATAAGAAAATGGCTATGCCTAGCTTTTTATTCTGTTAATATTATTCATGAGATAAAATAAAATCTATTTGCATGAATGACTTTACAGCCTTTCGTCTGCTCTATTTAGAAGAACTGTGCAAGAAACTGTCGTGGGGAAAAAAAGTTAAATACAAAAAACATTGCAATAGAAATTAAAATGGTTCCTGAATTGGGTAATTGCATCTCCATTCATGTTTCTCCCACAATTTTTGGTGAATTTAAGTATTCAGCAGTTTCTTTTAGCAGTATGTTCAAATTTAGGAATTGCCAAGCCATAATAGATCAATGGTCCATCTTGTCCACTATCCTCTTTCAATTTGCTTCAGATTAAGGCATAAAATGGCCATAATGCACCTCTGTGCAGTACCAGACTATAGCAATTTATTTCTGACCTTCAGCTGGTGACATGCTTATGCCCTGAAGCGTGAGAATTGATTATGTTCGTAATTTTAATTTTATGATATAGTTTAAGTGCAGATTCTAGTAATACTAGTGTGTCTAATCAATTTTTTTAATCTTATGAAGGTATTTCCTTCTGTAAAGTCATGAGTGTTAAGTTGTCAAGGCTTTATATTACTGTGTGATTCTTTAAGGGAAGAATTTTGATGCAGAAGGCAAGTGTTTTGTACAGTAAGAAATTATTTTTCCTCTTAGCCTACAGACTATACACTGTAGTCCCTCGACTAGTTAAGTTTGTTGATGTACTGACCAACTGGTACATCAGAATGAATCGCAGAAGGTTAAAGGTAGGTGCTATTTCTGTTGCTAACTTTTTACTGTAGATAGACCCAATGTAGTTTAAATAGATTAATTAAACTAATAAAATCCTTATAGTACCTTTGTGTGTTATATAAAACTGTGTAGCTTTCAGCTGAATAGCTGAAATTGCAAATAAATATGATTTTCCCTTTTTACTCCATTTATGTTCTTGCCCCTTGTTTCTTCATAGGGCAAGTAAAAATACACTGTAGCCCATAATTTTTGTTTTGTTGGATAGGATTGAACTGTAATTGTGGATCTTGGAAAGCTAGCATTTATTGGGTGAAGGAGTAAAATCATGTATTACAGTGTGAGAATGTAGTTCATAATTTAAAAAGTGTAGATGGTTTTTCTAATCCTTTTCCTTTCTCCATGGATACTCTGAATAGGGTGAAAATGGGAATGAGGACTGCATTATGGCCTTGGAAACCTTGTTCAGTGTTCTGTATGCAATGTGCAGACTCATGGTAAGGTTTTACACTCAACTCTAATTATTTAACGTATTCAACTTGATTCCCCAGCAAGCCTGGGTGCATGCTTCTAATTGTTACAGTTGCCCCTAGAAGTAACAGACCAGAAAACTAGTAAAGACCAGACCTGAAAATGGGGGAAACTGCTACTGCATTTTATCATTGTATTTTATAGTATTGTGTTTTCTCTGGGTTAAACTCAAACGGAAGGTGAAAAGGTGGCATCAATTTAATTTGTTCATCATGGCCTATTCCTTGAATTAGTGTTATATTTTGTAGTGTTAAAACGCAAAGTAAATATTCCATTTTTGCAGCGCTGTCTGCTGGACAGTATAATCCTGTAACATAAGGATTCCTGATTAATAGGAAAAAAGGAACACACAAAAAAATGTTGTGTTTTGATGATAATGAAGGTAATTGGTTGAAAATATAGAGGATACAATTCAGTAAGAGAATGCATTCATGAATAATATATAAAATATTGCAGGCACCTTATACTCCCTTTATCACTGAAATGATGTATCAGAATCTGAAGACCCTTATTGATCCGGCCTCAGTTCAGGAGAAGAACAGTGATAGCATTCACTATCTCATGCTTCCTCAAGTGAGGTAAGAAACAACCTCTGTTGGTGACAGTGGGCAGGGTTCTCTTTCCTGTAGTTACAGAGAGAAGTTCTTCATACCTTATTCACATATTTAAACAAAGCAAAAATACCAGTCTTTGGCATTTACAAGCATACAAGGAACACATTTTTTGATACAAAGGATTCCTTTTGCACCCAGAAAATGATCTTGTAGTTGTGCTTATTGTTTTAAACACTTCTGTTTTCCTTAGGCGGGCAAAATATGTAACTGAAGTGTTTATGAAACTATTTTACTCCTGTACACCAATTTTCTTTAGGGAAGTGTTTCCCTTTAGTCTTTAACACACTTGCCATTGCTGAGGTGTGTTAACCTGACAGGACTGGCTGGGGCAGTATTGATAAGGTGCTGTGGCAGTATTGGGAGGAAAGGTGCAGAGTTAGCACTCTTTCTAGATCCAATCTCTCTCCTTCAGCAAAAAGGCTGGCTACCGACTTGGATTTCTCTGCATGCTGAGAAGCAGTAGGGGTCTACAGCTTGCTGGGGCTAAAGAAGAGTGGTCACAGAGCTATAATGTTCCCCATTTCTCATCAGCATGCAGTATCTTTTTCAAGATGGATGCTTAATTGGAGGCTGCAATGCCTGCCTTCTCCAAAAGACTCCCAAAGGATCGTAAAACTCTGTGCCAGAGCCTTTTCATGGCTGAATATGTCTGGCCATATTTGACATCAGAGTTTAAAACTTACCTAGGTTTTTCTTTTCATGCATATTGTGCCTTTTGGTGTCTCTGACCAAGCAAGAGAGCTACTAGTTGTGTTCCTTCTGATGGCCATACAGTATACACTAATTGTGGAAAGTATTGTTACAAGAAATCTACTGAGATTCATTTAGCAATGCTGCTGGTTTTATGTATTCTAGAAGTGTACTCTTCTATGACACAGAATGTGAAACTGATACGTTGTCATTAGGAAGGCCCTTGAATTGGTGGTGTATATGGATTAATAGAAGGAAAATCAGTTATTCATGGCAAATTAATTTGTGTAACGTATTGGGTCGCATGTGCATTCCTGTTCCCATCTACTAATCAAATCAAAGATAGATGTTATTTTAAAACTAAATTACACTTGAGGTTTTATAGTGGCTAAAAATCTGGCAGTCATTTTTCTTCGTTGGTGCCTTTTTTGTCTTAGTGTTATGTTTAAATTAAGTTTTGATTGTGATAGTTAATCTGTAATGAGCTAGCTTTTCCAAGGACAGTAGCACAGATCGCAACAGACATCTTTTTTTTGTAGCAGTTGTAGGCTATGGTGCTGTGTGGCATGTACTTTCACAGCAGCATGATAGGTTTATACAAAAAAAGCTATATGGCAAACATTATGGTTGTCAGATTAAATTGACTGTGTCATTTTCAGGGTTGGACATAAATTTGTATCTTTTAAAACTTTTAAAACTGTATATGCGTAAGAGAATGAATTGTTTCTATGACACTTAAGCAATGTATTGATACATACAACTAATGGTAATAGCCGTGAGTTCTTGGGAGTCCACAGAAATGTGATTTCATTTTCCCTTTAAGTGCTATTCAGATTAGTGATTTAGGGAAATTCTGACAACCTTCAAGACAGCCACCAAGATGCAAGAGGTTAATCCAACCCTCTTGTCCTGCCTTGACTCCCAGAATTCTCAGCTCCAGCTGTGGCTCTTATTTCCTGTTCTTCGTTTAATTGCACAGTCTCCTGATTGCTTGTTGCAGATTTTTATATACCCTGGAAATCCAATAAGTTAATACTTTTTACAAAAACAGTTGAATATGAGTTGCTATAATAGATCTGTACTTCAATTACAGTCAAATAAACAATAGATCTGTAAACTTTCACCCTGAAATATTAGGATTTTTTTAGCAATGATTTATGTTTCAGGCCCTTCGTTTTCAGTTTTTACTGATTTTTTTTTTTTTTAACCAAAAAGTTTCTGGGTTTTATACTATTTGGTTTTTAACTTTTTTTTTTCTACCTGAATTTTGGATCACGCAATAAATGAAAATACTGATGACGAGAAGAAAATCCAGGACATTACATTAAGTAGATACATTTATTTTAATAATAAATTTAGTCTAATTGTAAATGTGAGGCTGTTCAAGTAAGGCAGAGTAGTGGAACGAACAAATACACACGCATGTGCACATATGTATGTACTGTTGACGTGCAGTTCATGAAATAAACCACAGCATTAAACTGCTTTTACTTTTAGTACTCTTACTTTTCTCTATTTGTTGCTTTTTTCTGTCCTCCCTTCTCCCGATATTTACCCAGAAAACTGCTCAGTTAGTTTTTTTGCACCAATTGTCACCTATTTTATGTTGATAAATTCCTGGGAAATTTTCAAATAAAGTAATAACTGAGAATGAAGGACCTTACTTATGCTGTATGCTAACTAGATTCTTCTCTGTCCAAAGTAACAGGTAAAATCAGAAACATTGTTTTTGGGGTACTTCATTGAGTTTTATAATAAACCACAAATCTATGAAAAATATTCTCACAATGCAGTTTCACAATAATGCTTTAAAATCTAAGAGGAAAGTAATATTTCTTACTATGAACATTTATGAAAAACAAGGAAACTTTACATTGCAATAATGTACAAAATTTTTTTTTTAAGTCCTTCCCTGGGAAATTGACTTGAAGAAGCACAGAAACTTAGAAATGGCCAATAACATTAATCCAAATATTCCTGGTATCACAGATTAGGGCATAAGTCTTAAATCTTGCTCCATGGAGTCTTCTCCCTTCTGGTAAACCTTCCAGACCACTCTGTTTTACACCAAGAATGTTTCCAGTTAAAGTGATATAATTAGTAACTTCACATCCACATTATACTTTTCCTTTGTTCACAGCTTTTCTGACACAAATAAATACCAAAATAGAAATGACTCTGTGCTTTGCTTGAAAATGTATGTAGTTTTGAAGGAGCTGCCTGAATTACAGATACATTCAAACAATCAACAAAGAACAAGAACTGGCATCACTTATAGAACTGGTGATTGCTTTTACATTTGAAACAAGCTTTGACTCTGTGCTTAACCTGAAAAACAAGCTGTCTGGAAACAGAGGTTGGGGGGGGGGGGGGGCATGTTATCAAGCCACAGAGAAAAGCAAAAGATTTGAAATACATAAGCTTTCTGGAAAATACAGGTCTGAATTCTGGGAATATGCACATGGCCCATCATTCTTTTACAACCCACACTTTCAAGATAAAAAATTATGGAGATCCCACCAATTCACTGTGTGTGGGTATTTCAATAGCAATGTAACTAATTCATTTGTTATGTATTTTTGGATATTCCATTATATCATAAATATAAATTCTGCTCTTCATTGGATACTTGTAAAATGAATAGTGTACATAATTATTTCATATCAGTCAGTCATGTGAAAGGTATTAATGACAGCTAATAAAAATAATTCTTAAAAAATAAAAGAAACCCACACACAAAATTGCTTCTTAGCATTACCAGTGTATGGATATGACCAAATCTGTTGTGGGAAATTTTTGACAGATGTGACGATGGGTTAAAGGCCCACTTAAATAAATCTAAAGAGATGTAAACATTAAATTGTTTCTTCCTAATCTAGGGATGATCTGATTGACAAAAAAATTGAAAATGCCATTTCCTGGATGCAATCTGTTATTGAGCTTGGCCGGGTAATCCGAGACAGAAAAACCATTCCAGTAAAGGTTAGAAGCTCTTAATATCTCTTACATCAATATTCCATGAACATATAGCAGCTCTGTAACTTTCGGAGAAGTGGGGAGTAAGTGACTAAATCTGTGCTAGCAAACAGAATTAAACAGAAAGGAATTTAGTTTAAAATGACCAAAATAATACTTTCTGTAGCCCTTTATTTCCTCTCTCATACTGAACCTCTATTGATTTTTGTTTCAGTATCCACTAAAAGAAGTAGTGGTTATCCATCAGGACCTAGAGGCTCTGGAAAACATCAGGTCTCTGGAGAAGTATATACTTGAGGTAAGAACATAATCAACAGAGGATATTATTGGAGTTTTACTGTGCAAGTCAGTTTCAAAGGAGCACTTCTATATCATTTCTATTGGCTAGGTTAATACCTCATTTAACTGAATTTCAGTAAGTTACATATACTGCTCTTTTGGGCCACATTCCATATTTGGTCAATATGCAAATGTGAGCTATATAAATGGGAGCTGTAGGCAAAGGGTGGATTATGACCCTAAATCTACAGACTACATTTATGAGAAACGCTTCATCTCTGGAAGTGTCTAACCACACAGCATTACTTTGGTAATATACAAGTCATTCAGAGAACTTTAGAAATACACTTTTCCATGACCATTGTGGGGCAGAAATGTAGTTTGAATGAAAATGAGGCATGCTAAATCACCCAGAATTGCCAAAGTATATTATAGTGAAATCTTGGAGGTGAAATTGTAGGGGTAATCATTATTAATAAATAAATAATTCAAGGATATTAAAATGCAATGACTAGAGTATATGCTGAAGGGTTAAGGAAGTATGCAGATCCATAGCTTAGTTAGATGGAAAGTTCTGTGAAAAGTAAGAGCAGAAAACAATTGAGTATGTTCCAAAAGTTCTCAAAGCTTAACCTGTTTTTCCAAAGTTTATAGAAAATAAAATGTCAAATAGGTAAGATTTTATGGTCTATATAATTTCTGGCAATTATCTTGAGCATCCCCTGTGATATGCCTTTAAAGTACTCTCTCTTTAATGCGGGTCCATTAGAGAAAATGCACTCTGCCCTACTTTAATACTTTACAAGGATAAAAACCCTGCCATTCAAAATAAATTAACCTTTTTGGTATTTGACATATTTGAGTTGACTTTCAAATTGTCTGGGCATCCTGTTTTCAGGCAATCATCTAAAAATTAGTAGTTTCAAGATGTTCTTGAAGCTTTTAATCTCTGTACCAAATTCAAGAAATTGGGGTGGGGAAACAAACTTATTTCTTTTTATCTTTAAATGCTGGTTGTGGAGCTGTTGTTCATTGTCTCTTGAATTCAATTAAATGCTATTACAAACAGCTCATTTTAAAGTGTATATTCTTTCACTTCAAAGATGATGACCTGCAGTAGAAAAATCAAGTGTTTGGGTAGAAGGGGAGGAAGGTAACATTTGGTAAGGAAGACTGTTTTTCAGGCGGAGTGGTGTATTTGAGCTGTTTTACAGAGTTTAAGAGAGAGACTATTTTTTTTGGAATTGAGGTTTAGGGGTACTTTGAACTCTTACCGAGGTAGATAACATGAGTATAAAGGATGACTTGGAGAGTGCCAGGTGTTTGTCACAGTTCTAAAGTTCCTCCTCTGCCTTGGGGGGTCCTGCGATTATTGGCGGATTTGCTCGCCTCAGAGGTTCACGGCAGCCCTCAGTTTGGCCACTTTTGTGGCACAAATCTGTCATTCACTCAGTTAGCCTCATCATTGGCCAGCATGGGGAAAAGGAAGAAGAACAATCCCTGCAGTCTCGGCCGATCCACCTAGTGGATCGGGGAACAGGCCAGAGACCTTCCCCTCTGGTGGAACCCACAATCCAGTCAACTCCTCTGGTATCAAGTAGGGAGTTGAAGGGATGGAAGGATGGGGGGAACCTGGGCCTGCCCTCTACTCCGGGTTCCAGCCCAGGGCCCTGTGGATTGCAGCTGTCTACAGTGGCTCCTGTAACAGCTGCGTGACAGCTACAACTCCCTGGGCTACTTCCGCATGGCCTCTTCCCAACACTTTCTTTATTCTCACCACAGGATCTTCCTCCTGATGTCGGATAATGCTTGTACTTCTCAGTCTTCCAATAGTACAGCTTCTTGCGCCTCTTGCTCCCAGCTTCTGCACGCACACCACAAACTGAAGTGAGCTCCTTTTTAAAACCCATGTGCCCTGATTAGCCTGCCTTAATTGATTCTAGCAGCTTCTTGATTGGCTGCAGGGGTTCTAATCAGCCTGTCTGCCTTAATTGTTTCCAGAAAGTTCCTGATTGTTCTGGAACCTTCCCTGTTACCTTACCCAGGGAAAAGGGACCTACTTAACCTGGGGCTAATATTTTAAGAAGCACATGCACCAATTAATGAGATTTTTATTTTTTTTTTAAAAAACACACTAAAAAATCAATCACTCTCCTGTAGCCATCTGGCCTGACCCTGTCACAGAATTAATTAAGCAATATACAGTTGAATTGTTTAGTTTGATGGTTTAGGTGGATTGTCATGTGAAGTCTATAGGAAAATACGTGCAATGGTGAAAATCTGCTGATTAGTGTTATAAAATAAATATCCAAATTAAAGCACAAAAATTGCACAGGGTCTTCACTGAGCATGTGATGAAATCCTCCATAGGGAACTGTAATTGCACATAAACATTGAATGTACTGTAGTAGTTCTTTCATCCAGTCATCCTTTGCATGAACTTGATTGTTTTGTTGTAATATAACTTCATTTTGTGCATCATCTTGGTAATATGCACTAAAGAAACACAGATTAAAAATGTACTTGAAAAAATCTTTGTTTTTCTCAAATAACAAGGGAGATGGTTCCAGATGGGAAAAGATTTTAAGAACTAATTCAATTTTTCTTTGCTGTTTAGTACTTGTTTCTCTTAGATTAGGCAATATAAATGGACTAATCAATTTCACTTTCAGGTTCATAGCCACTAGCAGAATTCTGCCAAGTTGCTCTACAAGCACCGCTCTCATTAGAATTTTTTTAGTTATAAAATAGAAAATAAAATTATAGAAACACTTCTACCAGTGCTTGGTTTGGTACACTCTAGGCCAATTTTGACTGGTCTCTTTAAATATGAAAATATAAATTCTTCCGCTTAGCATTGCACAGTCTGGTTAGGTGTACTGAGAGTGTTTAACTTTTTCTAGCGCCATCAGGCACTGGCTGATACCAAGCTGGATGCCAGAGGACTGGTAAAATATCTTAACTAGGAATCTTCTATTTCCTTCACAGCCGTACAAAGACAGCCTCCCATTCTGGCTCTTGGAGAGGCAGTATATGTTGAATAGCCACCCCATCTTTGATAATATCTTCTCTCCAATACTTGGCAGTTGGAGGTTGTGTGGTCCAGTGGTATGAGCACTGGGCTGGGAACCAGCAACTCCTGACTTCTAATGCTGGTTTTGTTAGCACTGACCCTCTTGTCTTCAGCAAGTCATTTAGCCTTTCTGCCTCAGTTTCTTCATCTGTAAAACTAGGAGTAATACTCAAGCCACAAGGGAGTTATGAGGGTTGTGGTAAAGCGCTAAAAGTATTGGTTTATTTAGATGTGTATAATGTAGTATTAACTTTCATTGGTTTTCAGGAACAGAGACAGATGTGTAAAGGTAAGGCTGGGTTAACCTCTCAGATTAAACATCGGAAAGTTTGTAATAAATGGTTTTAAGGAGGAATGATTAAAGTTCCACACCCATGACAAAAATAAGGGACATCTTTTTCTCTCACAAACATCAGGCAACAAACTCAATACAATATTTCTTAGTGTATTAATTTGCCCCTATGTTAGAGTTGTGCTGTGTAAATCTTAGTCTTTCAGGTTGATACCAAAACCCAATATTCGTTTTGCTACTTACTGAAAGTTTTCAAGTTAGTTACTGGGAAGGAGAGCACAGAGCTAGAGATATCCAGGAACTCAGCCAGTTATGATATGCTCTGTTTTGATTATACTTCTCAGCTTTGCTGTTCATCAAACTTGATTATGTAATCAGAGTATTTATTACTTTTATTTTTTATTTGTTAGCATTAATGCCAGAAATGATTTTTGGTAATTTTGATAAAGTGGGATTTCTCTTGTGGTTTACCTCTGTGATGTCACTTATAGTGTAAGCTTTTAGTACAACTCCTGACAAAAGAAATTGAGAAGTGCAGGAGATGTCAATTTTTGTAAAACCTCATTTACCAGAACAATTTTCTGCAGAGAGCTCTATTTTAAATTGACTTGCTTTGTGAACTGCAATCTTTGATTCTTTATTATGAAAATAAAGCAATTATTTTAAACAAATGAAACTTAAGACTAATGGTAGAGCTGTCTAGGCTAGGAAATAGATGCCTTGCCAAAAATGGTTTAAGTGCTAGTGCAGAAAGGACCAAGATCAAGCTCACAAGAGAAACAAGTCTTAAGAAAGCTTTTAGTAACAGTGCCAAAAATAGGTTTGTCTTGTCAGCACTAGCAATTAAGCCATTTCCAGCACTGGTTTGTGGGACCTATTGCAAATCCCTTTCAGTGAAGAATCAGTGTCCTAACAAGGTTTTACACAGTTTTGAAATCCATCAGATAGCCCTACATAGTGTATGAGCAGAGATGTTAAGTTCTATGTATCAAAGTTATTTATAGCTTTATACCCCAAAAAAGAAATGTGCAACTCTTAACCCTACATATTAAAATGGAACATAATCTATTCCATATGGGTCATGTCCAGCATCTCCCATGGTTCCATATTAATTGTAATGCCCCAGCATAATGCATGATGGAGCATTAGATTGGCAGAGGAGTTGGCTAGCTAAAATTGAGATGGATATTATGGTCTTATTTTTTTTTTCTTCCAATGCAATATGCTGAATACTCATCTTACTTTAGTTATTGGGAGAATTCAGTCCACATTTAATCAGTACGCAACTTACTACAAGTATCGTAGAAGTGTAGGTTTGGAAGGGACTTCAAAGTCCTCAAGTCCAACCTCCTGCCCTGGGGTAGGACCAAGTAAACTTAAATATCCCTGACAGGTGTTTGTCCAACCTGTTCTTAAAAACCTCAATGATGGGGATTCCACAAATTCCCTTGAAAGCCTATTTCAGAACTTAACTACCCTTACAGTTAGAAAGATTTTCCTAATATCTAATCTAAATCTCCCTTCCTAAAGATTAAGCCCATTACTCTTTGTTCTACCTCCAATCGACAACAACGGCTATTAGCCAGGATGGATGGGGATGGTGTGCCTAGCCTCTGTTTGCCAGAAGCTGGGAATGGACGAAGGGATGGATCACTTGATGATTACCTGTTCTGTTCATTTCCTCTGAAGTACCTGGCATTGGCCACTGTCAGATGACAGGATAGATGGACTTTTGGTCTGACCCAGTATGGCCATTCTTATGTCGTCCTCGAGTTCTCAAATATAATTGCTAACCGTTCTGAGATTGCTTCAGCTAGTTCCTTAAGTACCCTAGAATGAATTTCATCAGGCTTTAGAGTTGTGAGCAAGTTTGTCACAGAGGTAATGTAATTGGTGTTAGATAGGATGTCAGTTGTATTATGTGAGGAAATCCTAGTGGTTAATTCCTGATGCAGAATTTATCAGATTAAATATGCTTAACAAAACATAAATTACATAAATAGTTATCACAATAAAAAAAACCAAATTCAGTTTCTATAGGTGCGTTTACAGCTTTTGCCACATGGAGGAAGAAGTAAAGTGCTTTATAAATACTCTAGCAGCAGATACCCACCCTTTAAAAAAATATGTTCATGTTCTGCTAGCTCTAGCTATAATTCTGTTATTGTAAGATGTCTGCAGAGCTACCACCTGAAATGACAGCACATAGTCGCTAATCCATAAATTTAAAGGGCAAGACTGAAAATAAAGTCCATTATGGATGGATACTATCCAATAAAGATTTCATGTCTGCAAAGTCCGTAGCCATTTTCTTCTGTGTCAGATCATGCTGCTGAAATCTATTGTTTCATACAGACTGATGCTTCGCTTCAAGAACCTTCTGATTTCATTTCATGACATTTTTGTGGTGTATGAAAACTGCAGATTCTGCCCCATCTGTGAAAAATAAGGTTTTAAAACAGCAACTTCTATTTTTAAAAGTTGGCTTTTCAGGAGATAATTTAACTTTTTAAATGTCACAAAGGATTAAACATTTAGGAGGACAAGAATTATATTACATAACTTACCTTGAGTCAGTTTATGAAACAAATACATTCTTGAAATTATTATTATTATTATTATTTATTGTTGCATTGATTAAAAACATAAATGAAGGTCATGATTAATCCAGGATGAAAGGACCTATGCCATGCTCACTATTGGATTCTGGAGAGAAATGCTGGGTCTAAGCGTTCACAACAAAGATAATGTGAATAAAATCACTTAAATACATAGTGATCTCCTAGTATCTCAAAGGATGGTGCCAAATTAGAGTGCTGAGAGAATTTTTAATGAAATGCAATGGGAAAGTTTAATTGCATTCATGATATACTATTTTCCTGGTAAATTAAATATTTCAGTTAACTTAATATTTATTCATTTATTTATTTTGGTGTAAGTTACTTAAATTTACTTTTAACTAATACATTTTTGAAAACTAGAGCTTTTACTTTGTGTACTGTAGATTGTTAAAATATTGAGATGCAGGTATTTAAAATACTTGTAGTACAGATACACATTGTAACATGTTACACAGTGTATAGGTATCTTTTTGTGTAGCTGTTCAGATATAAATACAAATTCATGCACACAGTATAATGCCTTAATTTTATATTGAGAAAATTAAGGATGTCCTAGTGGCAAAGTCAAATAAACCAACTGTTTTTTCTAATCAAAACAATATGTTAAGACTAATACACAATTAAACCTATACTATCCTGCTACTTGATTGCACAAGTAACTCTGCTTAAATAATTCTACTAGTATTATCACTAACACTATATACAGAAAACTAGTTTTTATTCTGATTATTCTTGAACATTGTTTGGCAAGTATGTCTAGTTTTCATATTCACCTTGTTAAAACTCAGGCCAGAGATGTTCTATAAACTTGAGCTGTCTTATTTGTTATGTCTGTCGTTTGTCACTTTCCATATGGATTTGTGTCTAACAGCACAGAGTTAAAACTTAATTACCTCTGAAACATTTAATTCCAGTTCAGTTTTCTTTCCTAAGCAAGTTTGTTAAATGGGACAGTGTGTTAAGTGAGTGTTCTTCTGAGCTGTTCTCTTCAACAGGACTTTCTCAGAGATGAGTCCGTGGTGTGGATAGAATATTTAGCCATCATAACCCCAATCTAACTATATCAGCTGTTGGTCCTTTCATACTGACATGAGTGGTGTTTTCATCTAGTTTCCACAACTTATACAAAATAGATTGCTTATTAAATGCATTAGGTGATTCTATCGCAACTTGCGTGAACTCTGCTAACCTGTCAGGTACTAAAAGCAAAATGTGTAGGTTATTCAACAAGCTCAAATATCGGTGGTCTTGGTAAGTGCATAGAATTTTACAACCAACAATGTCAGTAAAAGAGTTAATGGGCAGAAGTTGCAAAGCATTGTTACAAACAAAAAATGATAGAAGATAGAGCAAGATTCTGCCTTAAGCTCCAATTTTAGATATGAAATTGTGTGTCTTGAGTGTGACATTCTTCTTTAATTTTACAAAGTAGACAGAATAAACACAGGCTTTCTATAAGACTCAGAGCACTTTTAGTGTAGTTTAAATCTAGATACAGTGCTTTCCTCTTTAGAAGGAAATTCCTCAAACCTACAGAAATTACAAGTGGTGCATGTTGTGATCTCTGCTTTTCAATAGAGTTGAATGTAGAGTACAAAAGTCTACAATGGTTCTTGAAAATCTGCATCACTTCAGGCCAATATATGTAACAAGGGTAAAAGTTCTGAGGCAACTTTTAATTTAATTAAATAATGAGGAAAGCATCTGTAGTTCTACATCATCAGAATTTACTGGCAGCTTTCCAGAACCACAGGCCATTAATTTAACTTGTTCAAAATGCATCCACATACAATGAGAATGTAGGAAAACCAGAAAAGGAAAGAGGCAAAATGAGATTACTCATACTTAGGCTGATGTTTGGTCCACTGAAGAACTAAAACTTGTAGTAGTCTGTTGGCTACAAATATACTGAAGCCAACTTCTTAACACAATCCTGAATATGTTATGCATCCTTTTGAGCCAATGCCTGGCAATATAACTTATTGGACACACAAAGATCCTTCAGTCACATCTTTTCATGTAGTAGTAAAGCATCAGAGAAGGCAAGTCTGATTTGAGGTTAGAGCTGCACAGAATCTTTAGACTGCAGTGAAATCTTTACCCAATAGGCCAAATGGACTGCAACTGTAATACAAGAATGGGGTCTGCACCTAAAGAATAATCTACATGTCATTGTTTTGCTTATACATTGTCACACTGATACAGCAGTTTAATCCTTTTATTTATAAGGACATCTAGATAGAAAACTCTTCACGTGCGTGCTATAATCTCCCACCCACCCTTTTTCCCTATTTTTCTAAGTATAGTTTTAATTTTGTCATAGTTGTTATTTTGCTTATATGTTTATTTTCTTTTTGCAAATTTATGCAGGAACTTAACGTACGTCAGGTGACATTGTCTACTGATAAAGATAAGTACGGAATCCGTCTAAGAGCAGAACCGGATCATATGGTGCTCGGGAAGCGTCTGAAAGGTGCCTTTAAAGCTGTTATGACTGCCATCAAGGAGCTGAAGAGTGAGCAGCTGGAAGAATTCCAAACGTCAGGTGCATAGTAGGACTCTATGCATTGATCAGCAGTTGATGGTCATGATGTGGACCTTGGAAAGAAGAGCCAAAGGATTTCAGGCCTCTCAGACTCAAGCCATTGCTTTTAGTTTAAATTTATAATAATCAGTTTAACACATTTTTTGTAAAAAAATAAACACAAATACATAGTTAGATCAAAATGCAAGAGATTTTTAAGGCCCAACCCCCAGCTAACATTCCAGGCAAACTAGGGAACTTTCCAAGTGAATAAAGGGAAGCTGTGAATTGATACCTTGAACCTACTTGTCTAGAGTAGAAACAAATGGCTTTATGTGCTTAATTTACACATTGCTTGTATGTACTGTAGTGAAAAGTATTATGTAGAACAGAGGAAACTGATAGATTCTTGTATGGAGCACAAGAACTGGATTGTTCCATGACTCTTAAATTCATATATGAAGTAAACATCTAGCTGAAACTTTTTTTAAATATTTGTTTAATAGTTTCAGGTGGGTGAGATTTTTCCAAACATCTTTACTCTGTCTTGTGTGTTTAACTTTTATTCGGCTGTAATAATAGACTGCTATTGATTCCAAATGGTCTGCACCGGTGGTGTTGCTTGAGCTTAAATTCTGCTGCTTGTAATGACTTTACTTGGGAAAGTCTAAACTTGGAGTAGTTTTAGTGTTCCTGACAATTGCTTAGCAATGTTGGACAGAAGTGCTTGACTTCAAATAACATAGCTCAGGATTCCTATCAATTTTGTTGCTTATAATCAGAAGTACCTGTATTAACGTCTTCTGGATACTGTCTTCTTGTTGAAAGCAATGTCACAATTGATGTATTTCTTGTATTTGAAGTTAGATATTAATATATACTTAGTTCAAGAGTTAACTGCAGGATGCTCACTGACATGACTAAGAGAGAAAGGCTTTGTTCTGTAATAAGCTAGTGTAAATAATTGTCTTATTAATTATATAGGTACCATTGTTGTGGAAGGGCATGAATTACATGAGGAGGATCTCCGTCTCATGTACACCTTTGACCAGGTCATGGGAGGATCTGCCCAGTATGAGGCACATTCTGATGCTCAGGTATTGTAGTAATTATTTCTCTGCTTTAAGCAAAGTGTTTCCCTAGAAAGTAAGCATTTAAATATTTAAATGAAGTAATTGTCGCACAGTGAGTGATTACACTAGCCTTTCACTTCAGGATACTTAGTTTCAAATCATATTTAGTACACAACTAGAAATGAGCGCTATTGTCTTAACCTAGTTCTTACTGAACATTCATCTATGTCAGGGGAAATGCCAGTACTTAGGATAGTATAATGGGTAGCTCACTCTCCTCCAGCAGTATGAACTGTTCATTTGTAACAGGAGTAACAGCAGTAAAGGCTGCTCTTTGTCACTAAAGAAACTGTGACTTTGAATCCATATGTGGAGCTGATCTGTTGAATATGAACACACCTTATTAAGTCTGTCTCCTCACCATAACCACCCTTAAGTGAACAGCTTTATAAAAATGTAACAGTGCATGTTAATGCAATAACTGGTGTATTTTATTAATGGTTCTGCTGTACATTCTTTCAGGTTTTAGTTCTCCTAGATGTCACCCCAGATCAGTCAATGGTTGACGAAGGAGTTGCTCGCGAAGTGATTAATCGCATCCAAAAACTTCGCAAGAAGGTTAGTAAGTGATGGAATGGGATATCATTTTGAAAAATCAGTTTTATTTAATATACCAAAGGTGTTAAAGTTTCCAAATTGATTTAAAGTGCAGCCCCATGTACTTTAATCTTGCATGGTTAGCTGTAGAAATGTTTGCAGCCTACTGGTCAAGACATAAGTGGTAATAAGCTTTGTTGATCACTCCTTCTTGGTCTCATAGCAGCTAGCAGTCTAACCAGGCCCCATATTGCTTGCATGTCTACATCATTTATAGTGGAGACACATCTTCTAGAAGTGGAGCTTATGCCAAATCTTCTGATTTCTTTCCCCAGCCCACTAGCATCAATTAAGTCTTATCTGGGTTGAGCCTCAGCCAGCTAACCTGCATCCATGCCCCAGTTTCTACCAGACAGTGAGTTTAAGATCTGTGCCCCAGTTTGTGTGAATTAGACTGCATCAGCTGGGTCAGTGACAGAGAGATGAGCAGGCTGCGATCATCATACTTCAAGACACCACAACTTGTATGTCTTCATTCACACAAGCAAATGTGTATTTTACCAAAATGTGTGAGGGAATGTCTGGCAACATTGTGTTGACAGAAATATTTTGCCTATTTATTTCTCTCTTTCTAGTTGCATGAAACAACTAGTTTGGCCTAGTTTCCCAAACCACAGCCCTGTCTACGTTAAGGCAATTTGAACCAGTATAACTATGTTAATACAGTTAGCCTGGTGCCATGCCCCTAAGGTATATGCACTGGTTCTGCACTCAGTGGAAACTCCACCTTGCACCAGTGTACATTAGGCATATGCATCAGTGTGACTACCCCTGGGTTCAGATTTTCTTAATGTGGATGGTACTGTATAGTACTGTATAGCCCGTGCAAGGAAATATAATGGCTACAAAATCCACAAGTGAAAACTAATGACTCCACAGCCATTGTGGCCAGATAGTACACGTCTGCCCTGACTCCCATTTGGAGTCTTGCTGGAGTGAGATTTTGTTGTTCATGGGATAGGTTCTGGGGAATCAAACTGTCTGATATGTTTAGAGTTAATTCTTTAGAGAGCATCTGTGAAGATTGACACACTGATGTCAATGATAGTATGTAATACAAATAGGAAAGAATACAGGCAAGAAAATTACCCTTTAACAGAAGCTATTGCAAAAGTTACGTTTACTATCAGAATGATTTAGGGTCATAAATTCATCCCATCTGGTCACTAAACCCCATATGTTTTTTGATCTCTATTCATTAATAACTGTCATTGCTAAAAAACATCCTACAACTTGCATTGCTTCATTCCTGTTCCTTTTGTTGAAGTCTGATTGTTTTTCCTAATGAATTATTTAGAAACATCCTAAGCTTTCAAAATACATATTGCAGTACAATGTAGCAAGAGTGGTACTGTTTAGAGGCTTGGGGAGTTTGAGTCCCTACCCCAATAAATTGTAACTCATAATTCATATGAGGTCTTGGTCTGAAACACTGATGTGCATCTAGCACTATGTGTGCAGGTTAATGTCATATGTTTTCAGATATCTGTATGTAAATTTCAGTGCTTGATTGTAACAGCTGCAGAACCACTCAGAGAGTTTAACTTGTTAAAAGCTTTGGTCTGAGACCAACATGTTGTTTTAATTCTATCTGAATTATTTAGCATCATGAAGAAATGAATATTTATAAACTAGTTAGTTTGATTCAGAAACGTACAGTGTTTATTTGTATTCATTCAGTTGACTGGAAAAATACTTTCTGCTTCTGTCAAAAGGTATAGCCTTGTTTTCAGTTTTCAGGAAAAACTTTTAATTCCATATTAACAGAAAATTGACTGATATTTTTCTAAAATACTTTTTAAAAAAAGTTTTAACTTGCATGTTTCTTACAGAATTTTGTATATGTACAGATAAACTTGCTGTCATTGAACTGTAATTCTGGATTTTCTTTCAGCGCAATCTAGTTCCTACGGATGAGATTACTGTATATTACAGATCACATCCTGAAGGTGACTACCTGGATTCTGTTATTAAGGAGCATACAGATTTCATTTTTGCAACAATAAAGGCTGCCCTGAAGCCATACCCTGTGCCTACTTCAAGGGAAGTGCTTATTCAAGAGAAAACCCAAGTAAGAATGCTACATTGAACTACATGCTTGAAAGGATTTTTCGTTCAGATTAAACTGAATGATACATTGGACTACAGATGATGGCCTAAATGTTGACATTACATGTTCGTTTTATCAGATGGCTGTAACCTTTTCAGACCTGCAGATTGCCATAGCTAGCATTTTAAGTACAAAATGTCACGGGGCTCTGCTTGGGTGTTCGGTATCTTAGAAAATCAGGCCACTTAGGGTATATCTACACTGCAGTAAAACATGTGTGGGCTGGCTATGTTAGCTGACTTGGGCTGTGGGGCTGTAAAATTGCAGTGCAGATGTTCGGGCTCAGGCTCCAGAGCTATGAATAAAAACTGGGTAGTAATGATTTCTTCAGGCCTTATAGAGGATCTTATGCAACAGTATTCTACTTTAACTGAAGTTACCCAAACAGTTCAGTTTAAACAAAACACTGGATTAGTTTTGATTTAAAAAAAAAAAAAGTTTATTCAACTACAGAGAGAGAGTTTAAGGGAGTACAAGTATAAGACATTAAAGTCAGAAATGATTGCAAGAGAAATAAAAGAAAAAACGCTTTCTGGAAGTTAAAATTTAACAAGCTAGACTTTGTTCAAGGAAAAATCCTTATGACAGGTTCCCAGCAGCACTGTGTGACCAAAATCTCAGACAGGAACTCCCCCAAAGTTAAAGGGTTGGTTCCTTTGTCGTCTTAAATGAGAGAGCAAGCTTGGGGTGTTTTTACCCCTTGCTTTTATAGTCCAGTCACCCTTTGAAATGCATTTTCCTGAGATTTACCTATGAAGTTCCTTCCTGCTGTGAGGACAGAGATATGGAGTCTCATGAAAGAGGTTCCATGTTGTTGCTTACTAAAATGCAGATCGATCTGTTCCTGGCCCCCTTTGTTGCCAAAGAATGGCCACTTGAAAAGTGATTGCTAATCAACTTTGACACCTGATAGAGGCATCAGCTTGTCTTTGAGAAACCAGTTACCGCTTCTCCAGACTTGTCTGGTAAACACATATGGTCATAATTTCAGCTTATGCTCATAACTCTTAATGCACATTTTGTACATACATTACACAAAAATATTGATGAGCTATGTGTTAGTTTTTAAATGATACCTCACAAAGTGTATTTTGGACAAAAAATATTATAATAGAGTGTGAATACAGGGGTGCTTTTGTTCACAAATACACTTTTAAAGGGCTGTATTTTGCCCTTGCATGTATGATAAAGATGATATTGCATTAAAATCAAGTCTAATTTTTATTAAGATCTTCTATAAGGCTTGAAGAAACCATTTTAACCCAGTTTTTAATGATAGTTTTGGAGTTTAGCCTTGCATGATAATACAGAGCAGGCATTTGGAATCTTTTGCTAGGTGGCTTACACTTTTCAGCATCAAAATCGAGCTGCTTCCTTTGCTTCAGTAGATATTTGGCCTACTTGGACCACACCTTGTCTTGAGCATGCCTTTATCTCCCTATTCTGCTCAGAATGTGCTTGTATGTCACATTAAACAAGAGTGACAAGCCCACATGACGGAAGAGTCTAGGCATAAAATAACTTACTGATTTGATCTGCAGAATGATGTATGCCCTGGGAATATCTGAAAACAAAGAGGTAGATATTCGTGAGTCATTTCTGACCCTGTACTGATACAGAAGGACATATTTGTTTTTCTTATGAATGAACTTGTAATGTCAGAAGAGTTTTTCAAGCAAAGGCTTCTCTTGTCTTTGTTCAACACTGTTAGTCATCTCTTGACAAAGGCATTGGGAAATATTTGACTGAAAATTAGAGAACATGCTGATATAAGAGTTGGTGAGAACACAGTAAAAGCCTGAGAACTGGCAAGTAGTTTGTCATATTCCAGGTAGATATTTGCTAGTTTGTGATGAATATGGAGCTAGATGCTCCTTGACTGGACTTTTGACCTTAGAAAGTTGATGCCAAATCTGAGAGCAAACACCGGGGAATGTAGGACAGCTGGAAAAAGTGAATTTAGTCTGAATGAAATTATATTCTTAGTAGACTATGCGCAAATGGTGTGTGAAAATGGAATAAATGAGGCACATTTATTCTAAAATGCTTTCCATGAGATCTGATTTTCAAGGCCTCATGGAAAGTCCATCTATTTGCTCAGGCTTTTGCCGGAGGGTATAATTGTGGGGCACATTTGTGTTTGCATAACTGTGATGTTGAGTACTGTATTTAGCTTAATACTGGTCAACTTATTTTGTTTTTAGACTTCTATGAATGTGCAAATATGAAAAACCAGAGAAACTTACCTACCCATCTAAAGAGGAAAAGATGTATCATAGAATAGCTAAGGATGAGCACAAGAGTAATTTTTAATTTTCTCCATCTGTGTGATGTTGAGAGCTGATCCTGGCAGAAAGTGCTGGTTTCTTTGTAGATGTGCTGTGTTGAACATGTTCTGCAGATAGCAGAAAGAACAGTCAGCTATTTTTGAAATTAGAAGCTAGTTATTTACAGAGCACATGTGAGATGGTTATGTTGAGTAGGGCTCGTCATGTGAAGATGATGAAAAGAGATCAGACTACAAATATTAAAGAATTTTAGCAGAGATAAAATTTTCTGTGGGGAAAAATTGAGTAACTATTGTAAATGGTGAATGGGCCAATGGAAGCACACAACAAAATCTTGATCTTCGTTAAACTGAGTTTTGATAGCTGTTGTTGACTTAAAATCTACAGGCATGGTAGGTCACTCATAAACATTGGCTAAGAATTGATGCAAGTTTTGGATTGATACACTTGAAAAAGCTATTTCATAGTAAACATTTAAAAAAATGCAAACATTTTAATAAAAGGAAATATCAGAGAGGTAAACAGACAATCTTTAACAAATGAAGCACTGTGAAGTTAATCTGTGTTTGGTTTCCTTAGATGTATGGCTGTTCTACATATTTAAGTTGTTAATCTGTGTTTGGTTACCATTTAAATTAGGGCTGTAAAGTGATTTAAAAAATTAATTTCGCAATCTTTTTAAGCGCGTGATCAATCTTTTTAAGCACATGATTAAACAACAATAGAATACCATTTATTTAAATATTTTTGGTTTTCTACATTTTCAAATATATTGATTTCAATTACAATGCAGAATACAAAGTACACAGTGCTCACTTTATATTTATTACAAATATTTTCACTGTAAAAAACAAAAGAAATAGTATTTTTCAATTCACCTAATACAAATACTGTAGTGCAATCTCTTTATCATGAAAGTTGAACTTACAAATGTAGAATTATGTACAAAACCCCCTGGTATTGAAAAATAAAACGATGTAAAACTTTAGAGCCTACAAGTCCACTCAGTCCTACTTCTTGTTCAGACAAACAAGTTTGTTTACCTTTGCAGAAGATAATACTGCCTGCTTCTTGTTTACAATGTCACCTGAAAGTGAGAACAGGCGTTTGCATGGCACTTTTCTAGCTGGTGTTGCAAGATATTTACATGCCAGATGTACTAAAGATTCACATGTCCCTTGATGCTTCAACCACCTTTCCAGAGGACATGTGTCCATGCTGATGATGGGTTCTGCTCGATAACAATCCAAAGCAGTGTGGACCAACGCATGTTCATTTTCATTATCTGAGTCCGATGCCACCATCAGGGGGTTGGTTTTTTTTATTTTATTTTTTTGGTGGTTCAGGTTCTGCAGTTTCTGCATCAGAGTGTTGCTCTTTTAAGTCTTCTGAAAGCATGCTCCAAACCTCATCCCTCTCAGATTTAGGAAGGCACTTCACGCCTGTTCTCACTTTCAGGTGACGTAATTAAGAATGGGCAGCATTATCTCCCACAAATGTAAACAAACTTGTTTCTCTTAGCGACTGGCTGAACAAGAAGTAGGACTTTTAACATAGTACTGTACCATATTAGCTTTTTTTTTTTTTTTTAAATCTGCTGCTGCCTGATTGCATACTTCTGGTTCCAAGTTTGCTGTGTGGTTGACCAATCAGTTCATAACTCTGGTGTTCGTAACTCTTAAGTGCTACTGTGTTTGCATTTTGCTCTAGATGTTGGTCATCTTAACTGTCAAATATCAATAACTACTTTAAAAAAAAAAAGTTGAAACCCTTTCATTGTAGAATGTGACCTTAAGGTGCATGGTGGTTATGGATACATGTTTTGTTTTGATTTCACATTTTAAAATTTACTGTATATTAGAAAATGTTATGTCAAAGTCTTCACGATTTTTTGGGGGTACAACTCGTAATTTTTGAAAATGAACTAAAAAAACATGAGACTTTTTTTAAAGTACTAAATGTTGGCTTCTTTTTATGTTGGTTTTTCAGTTTTTGAGCCTTTAGGATTTATGTTTTCGAGGCCTTCTCATTGACCACAAGGGCTAGAAACTTGAAGGTGGTTTTTCTGTTTTTTTTGTTTTGTTTTGTTTTAAAATGAATGTTGAGATTTGTGCATACTCAAATGAGGCTCAGACCTCCAGCTTTTAAGAGAAACACCATGTAACATAAGACTGGTGATAGTATCAAGCGAATTGGCAACAATGGGCCACAAGCAGTTGCTGTATTTTACATTGAGCAGAAAAATTCCGCTTCTAACTAAATATAATGACTTTCTTCACACGAGGAGCAGGCCCACTGACATAGTTCTGTGTATGGAATTCTCACTATAGTCTCTGGAATATTTTAACAGGGTGGGGTGGAGAAGTATCTTAATTTCACTTAATTTTTTTTGAAAACCATGCTGCTCAACACTGAAAATTAAATAATCTCATGTAAATTCCAATGAAAGCTAATTGCAAAGGGAATTCAGGAATTGGTAACACTCCAGTGCTTTCTCCTTAGTTTAGATTTTGAACTCCAATCACAATAATGATTTTATTTAGAGAAAAAAATATATGGCTCTGACTCCAATCTAGTCCCCATTAACGTTTGTGAAGTTTCCTGCTTCTAGAGTACATGGTGGTAAGGAGAGGTTGAAGACCTTTTATAAATTAGAGACATTGTTAGCTGTGTCCTGAACAAAAAATGTACCTTGGCATTTGTTGTGTGTTAAAGCTTTTACTGTAGATATGCACAACTGTGAAAGATGAAAATACCTTCCTTTGCACAAGTTACTGCTGTGTGTGTGTGTGTGTGTGTGTGTGTGTGTGTGTGTGTGTGTGTGTGTGTGTGTGTGTGGAAATTCTGTTACACAAACTGCTACCTACCACAACCTGTATTCAGCAATATTTTCAAATAATGTAGTTTTGTGCACAAAATATAACCCCTAATATATACCTATAGATATTTTTGTGCATACAGCAGTTAAATGAATAAATGCAGAGGTGTTAGCAAATCGGGTCCAATATGAATTTGAAACTATTTTATACATAAAAAGAAAAGGAGTACTTGTGGCACCTTAGAGACTAACAAATTTATTTGAGCATAAACTTTCGTGAGCTACAGCTCACTTCATCGGATGCATTCAATGAAGTGAGCTGTAGCTCACGAAAGCTTATGCTCAAATAAATTTGTTAGTCTCTAAGGTGCCATAAGTCCTCCTTTTCTTTTTGCGAATACAGACTAACACGACTGCTACTCCGAAACCTGTTTTATACATAGACTTTCTTCTGTGTTTGTGGAACTCACTAAGTGCTTTTCATGTCAACATTGATATACGATAAGATTATATAACTTTTTAAAACGCTTAAAGTGGAAAAGATCTAGAGAACATGGTGCATATAGATTCCCCAAAGCACCTTGCAGATGAATTGAAAGCTAGCAGGTTCTTTTTTACCAAATGTATGAACAGTTGAGTGCAATTTGTTAAGCCAACAGTTTTGTATGAATTTGAATTTGTATGCAGACTCAAGATGAAATCAAGTTTAAACTCTTTTTGCTGAAAGTATTTTGTTTGAACTAACCTCATCCCTTATCTGATGTTTGCAGTGATTGTCAGCTCTTTATGTAGGACCTCAATCTCATATCTCATAGCAAACTGACTTCCAAAAGGCTTGTTCTAAAAAATGGCAAAATGTAATACCCTTATTGTGGAAAATACTGTGGGAAGGACAAGTACATGATTTAGTGTATTGATTCTTTAATTGCTAATAGGAGAGAGCCGTCCTCAAGAGCTCTTTCTCCTGCTTTCATGACTGACAGCCTCTAGACTCATAATGGACAAGAAGCCTCCCAAATGAATTTTGTTCCCTTCCTTGGGCCTCTAATCATCTAACCCAAATGTTCCTCCTCAAAACACATCCTTATGATTCTTATCAGAAAGGCAGTTAAGTTAGTTCTCATACCTCCTATATTAGAACCCAGCTCTTTGAAAAGAGAAGCTACCATGTAAATGGTAGTTCCATGTTTGTCTCTATTTACAGATTATATTTGTTTCCAAATAAAAGGATCTCTCCACAGCATCCTGCACCAGCATTAATTTGAACACAGTTTGTGTTAAGAATTGAAAATTCCACCCAGCATGGCCATGCTATAGATCGTAGACTGAGAACGGCATTGTTCACTATAACTTTCATGGAAGTTAATGTTTGAATGAGAGTACAAACTACATTTTGTTTTTCCAGCTCTGTCAGACTTCCTGTATGATGATGGGCAAGTCACTTAATTTCTCTATCCCTCAATTCCTCATCTGAAAAATGAAAATACTATTATTTCCATTTCTCACAGGGGTGATGCAAGAGTGAATTAATGTTTCTGGGTTAGTCAGATACCACTGTGAGTGCCATAGAGAAAAGTTGGCTTGTAACGAAAACCTTAACTCTTTTCGAATGTATGCATTAAAATACTGTTGACTTACATGATCCCATACTAGTTCTCAAATAATATCATGTACATTATCGCATGGTTATTTCTATACCTGCTATAGGATATCAGTTATATTTTTTCAGTTATTGTCATACATGTGTCTGAATAAATTTCAGACTGGGGGAGTAGGTCTGGGAATTATTAAAATAATGTGCTTCCAATAAGCATAAGGTTCTGTATACCCCAAAGAACACACACCTGTCATCTTTTTTTCACTGTCCACTTCTGCATATTTTTAATGTGGAAGAATCCTAAACTGAATAGGAATAAAGAAAAAACAAAGCTTCAAGCATGTGAAGAATCCATTACCAGGAAATGCTGACTTTTCTGCTGTCAGGAGGAGAATGCTCTGCATCATTGCTAGGCATTACTTAAATAGCATAGTCCATGATTAAGGTGCTTTTTCTTGCTTACAACTTGCTTTCTGACTAATTGCAAGGTGTTTCTGACTTTAAGGTGTTGGGGGAAGAAGCAGGACAACAAAACCAGCCCACAGTTCATGTGTCTTTCTCCATATTCCAGCGGTTTTAAGAAATTTTTCCATAGCACTTCACAACAAGGTGGAAAGTGGGGTTAAGTGTAGGCTTGTGGTTTGGACATGGGACAAAATTCAGGAGACAGAAGTTTTTCCTCAGCTCTGCCACTGTCTTGTTGTTTGACCTTGGGCAAGTCATTTATGATTTCATTTTCAAAGGTGTTCGAGCACTTGCGGTCCCCATTGACGTCAGTGGGATTTGTGGACCACAGCACTTCAGAAAATTAGGCCATTCTAGCTCCCTGTACTCCAGTTCCTCCCCCTTCCCCCCTTCTTTATCTCATAGGTGTAATAAGGTTGAATTTATTCATACTCACAACGCTCTCTCAGATCCTGAGAGAGAGAACACTATAGAATTTACCATTTTATTATGTTCTCATGTAATTATTTTTAATATGATCCATAGAAATGTCCTAATGTGCTTAATTTGAGGCATATGTTTTGTTTTGGTTTTATATCTTAATAGAGTACTATTGAAGTAAAAATAATACTCTTGGTTTGGTTTTGTTTTTAGCTGAAGGGGTCAGAACTAGAAATCACACTTGTCAGAGGAGGCTTACATCATCGTGTTGACCCAGCCTGTGCTTATGTCAATCTCAACATTTGTATTAATGGTAAAGAGCAAGGTAGGAGATTTTTGTTTTAATTAGACATATTTAATGTTTCAGAGCCATCACCGCATAAGATGAATTAAGGAATAATCTGAAAGATAACTGAACAAAGAGGTTATGTGCACAAGGTGGTGCTGACTTCCTTTATGAGTTGTTGTAAATAGTATTTGATAAAGATTTATTGAGGAAATCTAACTATCACTGTTATAACTATGTCTTTCAATGAAAGATGATACTCAACTGGGTAAAAGAAAATAGTGTGTATAATGCTTTTTAATTTATTTATTTACCACTACATGCACATAAGGTTTTGCAAAAGAGACAGTGCCCTGCTGAAAGAGTTGACAACCTAAGTATCCAACCCAGAAATCATTCTACTACGGTGTGTAGCACATACTGCTCTGAATAGCCAAATGAACTATTCAGAAGTAAGCACTATGCTTGTTGATAAATATATTGCAGGATTGGATGCTAAATTAAAACAAGAATGGGGGTATAGCAGGTGGCCTGTGCCTGAAAGAGCCTGTGGAATCAGGGAGCAGCAAGCTTTTGCTTAAGGAGAAGCACAACCGGAAAGTGATGGAAACCAGCTGATCCAGTTGAGTGCAAATGGTTGGCTCTGAATAGATTCCCAGGGTGATTTCCCAAATCAGAAGAGACAGAGCCACATTCTCATAGCTCCATACTTACTGAGGCAGCTTCGGCTGTTTGACCTACTGCAAATGTCCATCCAACCACGGATCCAGCTCCTGGACTGTTTAGACCTGATCTCCCAACACCACAGCCAGGTTCTCCACCCAGACATGAAATTACTGTGACTGAGGGCATGACAGTTGGCTGGTACCATAGACAAGGACTGTTCCCTGCAGGTCCAGGAAATCCTGACAGAGAGCAGAAAATATTTAACCAGAAAGACTTATTCATCTCCTTGTGAGTGGTTTTCAATATGGATAGCCCAACATGGTCTGAATCTGATTCAGATCTCAATACCATAGATATTTGACTACCTGTTGCACTTAAGAGGCTGATATTTCACTTCTAAGGTCCAACTTGCAGCAATTTCAGCTTGACATCCTCTGGTACAGTCATGCTCTGTCTTTTCTCATCCAATAATAACAGAGTTCCTCAAAAGGTTGTTACGTATTTACCCACAGATCAGAGAACCTACTTCTGCCAGAGACTTCAACATAGTCAACCTGAGGTTCATAGAGCCTCCTTCTGAACCTCTTTCACAATGTTCCTTACATCACTGTGCTGACTCTGAAGATGGTCTTCCTTATGCTGGTCACTTGGGCAGGAGTGATTGAGCTTCAGATGCTTGTAACTGAACCCCCTGTACAACAAAGGGGTACTAAAATCTGACCTGAAATTCATTCCCAAAGTAGTTTCAGACTTCCATTTAAACTAGTCAATCAACCTATCATCTTCCTGAAACCATACTCTGCACCAGAAGAAAACAAGTTGCCTGCATTAGTTGTGTCCAGGACTTTACTTTGTGACATTAATAGGCGCAATCCATTCAGACTGTTGCAGTGTCTATGTCCAGCTATAGATGGGCATTCTGAAGGTCAGGTCATCTCATCACAGCAACTTTCAAAATGGATAATGTGATGTATCTCACTGTGTCACCTGTTGATTGGAGTTGTCTTTCACGCAGAACATCCAGGCTCCCTCCTCCTGCTTCAGAAATATAATAATACAGTATCAGAAATCTGCAAAGTGTTGATGTGGAGTAACCCACTGGACCTTTGTCTAACATAGTGTCTTGGATTTAACTGATAGGTCAAACTCTTAGGAGAGCAGAACTACAATTCCTGTTTGATGCAGCTGGAACTCCTCATTCCCACTGTTTTGATGGGATACTGTTTGTGAGTCACCTACAGTGGGATCCACCCTGACACATACTCAAAAGGATGGTTACGTATGCTTAAGGCTGTGATTTAGTCACAGAGGTTGCAGAAGTCACGGAATCGGTGACTTCCAGCAGCCTCTGTGACTTCAGCCTGTGGTGGTTGGGAGCTGCAGGGTCTCCCGCTGCCTGCTGTGGCAGGGAGTTATGGGGTACCCCCGCCAACTCTGACGGCCCTTGGAGCTCCAAATCCTTGTGGGTGGCAGGGATACCCCGCAACTCCCTGCCGCCGCCACTGGCAGGGGTATCCTGCAGCTCCCAGCGGGTGGCGGCATGGCAGAATGCAGATAAAACCATAAGAATGGCCATGCTGGTTCAGACCATCTAGCCCTGTATCCTGTCTTCTGGCAGTGGCCAATGCCAGGTGCTTCAGAGGGAATGAAAAGAATAGATAATCATCAAGTAATCCATCCACTGTCGCCCATTCCCAGCTCCTGGCAAAACCACAGAGCAGGAGACATACAATTGTCCATCAAGGAGTTCAGTCACAAATTTTAATTTTTTTTAACTAGCGTCATCAGCTGGAAGCATGTCCTCTGGAATAGTTGTTGAAGCATGAAGGGGCATATGAATGTTTAGCATATTTGGCATGAAAATACCTTGCAATGTCAGTGTGGTGGGTTGGATCCCACTCTTCCGGAGTGCCACCTGATGTGCTGGGGTCCCACTGAGCCTGCCTGTCCCACCAGCCTGGGTTCCGCTTACTCTGGGCTGTTGTGACAGGCTCTCAAGCTCCCTTCCAGCATATACACAGGTAGGGACACATCCAGCTGCAGAATCACACAGAGTCTGCACTCAGCTCTGTGTGGGAAGACTCAGCTCAGGAAATTGCCCAGCATGCTGGTGCATGCACTCCCTGGAGTATAAACCCAAAATTATATTGTTTTTTGCATTGTATAGCGATCATAGAATCATAGAATCTCAGGGTTGGAAGGGACCCCAGAAGGTCATCTAGTCCAACCCCCTGCTCGAAGCAGGACCAATTCCCAGTTAAATCATCCCAGCCAGGGCTTTGTCAAGCCTGACCTTAAAAACCTCTAAGGAAGGAGATTCTACCACCTCCCTAGGTAATGCATTCCAGTGTTTCACCACCCTCTTAGTGAAAAAGTTTTTCCTAATATCCAATCTAAACCTCCCCCACTGCAACTTGAGACCCATTGAGACCAACTTGAGATCTATACAGCGTAAGATCATGAAATTCACCTACTCCCTCAATGTGGAGGAAGATATGCACAACTTTTTGCGCCCCCCCCCCCCAGTTATGAATTGCACAAACTGGGTTTAGAATAAACAAGAAAACAAGTTTATTTACTACAAAAGGTAAATTAAGTGATTATAAGGGATAGCAAAGAGGACAAAGCAGATTACTGAGCAAATAAAACAAAACACGCAAACTAGGCTTAATACATTAAAGAAATTTGGCTACAAATAGTAAGTTCTCACCCTAAATGTTGCAGGTTGCAGAGTTTCTTGAAGGTAAACTGAACTGCTTGCAGTTTAAATCTCCAGGGTTTCCTTTCTCACCTGGGCTCAGCCCCTGGCGCCCCTCATCTTAGTTCCTTTGTTTCTTCAGGTGTTTTCAGCAGTCTTTCTTCCTGGGCAGGGAGGCAGTGGAGAAGAGCCAAGATTAACTCACTCGCCAGCTTTAAATAGGATTTGCATATGGCGGGAATCCTTTGTTTCCCATCCTGTGGAAAAATATCAGCATTTTAAGACCTGCTATCCAGTACCAGATGACATGATCACATGACCCTGCAGTGTCAAAGCAGCATCCCAAGCAACTTCTCAGGAGGGAGGGAGATTAGTATCTTCAAAGTCCTATTGTCCTTCCTAATGGCCCATCCAGGCTGATTGCATATTGTATGGTGGGCGATCCCCAAGTACACACACAGTTGTAATTGTTACATAGTCAATATTTCTAACTTCAGATACAAAAAATGATACATGCATATAAACTGGATAATTACATTCAGTAAATCATGACCTTTCTAATGATCCTGCACCTGACCCATCTTGCATAAAACCTATCATAGTTATGTCATATTCATATAACAATATTTCTATGAAGAATATGGGGTGTAAGGTCAGAGCCAGTTACAAAAGTGCCATGCGAACACCTGTGCTCACTTTCAGGTGACATTGTAAATAAGAAGCGGGCAGGATTATCTCCCATAAATGTAAACAAACTTGTTTGTTTTAGTGAATGGCTGAACAAGAAGTAGGACTGAATGTACCTGCAGGAGCTGAAGTTTTACATTGTTTTGTTTTTGAGTGCAGTTATGAAAAAAATAATTGTACATTTGTAAATTGCACTTTCACAATACAGAGATTGCACTACAGTACTTATATGAGGTGAATTGAAAAATACTATTTTTGTTCTTTTTTACAGTGCAAATATTTGTGATAAAATAATATAAAGGGAGCACTGTACACTTTGTATTCCGTGTTGTAATTGAAATCAATATATTTTAAAATGTAGAAAAAATCTAAAATATTTGATAAATTTCAATTGGTATTCTGTTATTAACAATGTGATTAAAACTGCAATTAATCACAATTAATTTTTTTAACCAAACTAATTTGTTTTGAGTTAATTGCTTGAGTTAATTGTGATTAATGGATAGCCCTGGAAATAATGCATTCATAACTATCTGGTCGAGTTCTAGTGCTCAGATTTTGTTTATTTCATGGATATCACACATAGCAGTGAAATATATGTTCCTTCAACCTACCAGAACCTAAGCTCTGGTATTCACTTGACTGATGCATGATAGGGAAGTACACTAATAAATCCAGTACAAGGTTAAACATTGTTTTTGAAGACTTCCATTCTTTAAAGTGTGTAAGATTTTTCTGTGTTCAAATATGATGTCAGTCTCCAAGGGACACAGGGATTCACCCTGAGAGGAGCAAACCCAAAATGCCAGCTGGGATATTGCAGCTCCCATAAGATACTGAAAATAATTGGTTTTGAGTATTGCACTGTTTTGTTTTTGAAATGATGGCAGTATTTTGAGCTGCTATGTTTATTATGAATATCAAAATGATAATAGCTTAAATTCTCTTTTTAAAGGTGCCTCTGAGAGGGTCTTTTGTGTTTTAATTGAACTTGAATGCTAAATTTGTGACAGGTTTCAGAGTAACAGCCGTGTTAGTCTGTATTCGCAAAAAGAAAAGGAGTACTTGTGGCACCTTAGAGACTAACCAATTTATTAGAGCATAAGCTTTCGTGAGCTACAGCTCACTTCATCAGATGCATATTGTGGAAACTGCAGCAGACTTTATATATACACAGAGAATATGAACCAATACCTCCTCCCACCCCACTGTCCTGCTGGTAATAGCTTATCTAAAGTGATCATCAGGTGGGCCATTTCAAGTGACAGCCTCCCAAGGCTTCTGCAGCTAAGAGGGTCCCTACGCCTTGTCCCTTATTCGTCTTTCCGCGGAATTGAGTGACCGATCCTGGCTTGGCACCGCTGGAATCGAGAGATGCAAGGAGGGTAAGAAGCACCCACACCTGATCTCCTATCTTTAGTGTACACATATTTTGAAATAGAGCTCTATACTTTGTTTTCTTTCTTTGGGATTGTGGCTTCAGTTTTGTAACTTGTTTGTGTGTGTAACATCTCTACATTTAAATAAGTAGGCACTAGCAATTTTGTAACCACATGATTAGAATCTAGCTTAATAAATTTTGGTAACCATTTATGCATAAGCCTGACTTGTTTTCTCTGGTTTACTGTAAAGCAGCCAACACAATTAAAGAACCTCAGCCGTTTGGGCTCTAAAGCCTGGCCATTAGGTGAGAGTACTAAGAGCCTAGCGTTGAGTTGTGCCGCCTCCACGGGGCAAACTCTTGGGGCACCTGTCAGTCAATCCTGGCTGCCCGCTGCGAAGGAGCTCTGAGCTCTAGCAGTTAAAGTCACGGGTGTGGAGAGGCTCTTAGTGCTGCCATTGGGGCACCTGTCAGTCAGTATTGACTGCCCGCTGCGAAGGAGCTCTGAGCTCTAGCAGTTAAAGTCACGGGTGGTTAGGACCTTGGGGCATCCGTCAGCCTAGCCCGGGCTGCCCGCCGCGAAGGGACAGTGCGTCCTAGCGGTTAAAGTCACGGATGGTATAAACGGGCATAGCTGGCACCTCACCAAACATCCTTGGCCGTCGGCTAACAGAAATTGGAGAGTGAATTTGTGTGGGGGGGTGGAGGGTGAGAAAACCTGGATTTGTGCTGGAAATGGCCCACCTGATGATCACTTTAGATAAGCTATTACCAGCAGGACAGTGGGGTGGGAGGAGGTATTGGTTCATATTCTCTGTGTATATATAAAGTCTGCTGCAGTTTCCACGATATGCATCTGATGAAGTGAGCTGTAGCTCACGAAAGCTTATGCTCTAATAAATTGGTTAGTCTCTAAGGTGCCACAAGTACTCCTTTTCTTTTTGCTAAATTTGTGGTGGAACACCAATTTAACTGTATTCATGTTGACACTTCCTTAATAGAAATCTGTAGCATAAAATAGTGTCTGTCTACAGGGCAAAATACTGCATGTCTATAGAGCATCACTATTTTGGACTTTACCCAGTATGTGCTTAAGAGTGATGAAGCTGCCAGTTAATTGTAAACCACTCCTACATTTGGCACATGAGTTACTTTCACTTAATTTCAAATATACTGCACCGAGCCATCATGTAATATATACATAAATAATTGATTTGATTTCATTATAGTCTCTTAATTTAATTTGCATGTATGTACATCTCCCTGGTAGATTAATATGCAAACCAATCTCCTGCATGTGCTAGATTTTAATGAGTGTGTATTGCATTTAGGCCAGTCCTTGCCTACAGACAGCCCCCCAACCTGAAGCAAATACTCACCAGCAGCCACACACCACATAACAGAACCACTAACCCAGGAACCTATCCTTGCAACGAAGCCCGTTGCCAACTGTGTCCACATATCTATTCAGGGGACACCATCACAGGGCCTAATCACATCAGCCACACTATCAGAGGCTCGTTCACCTGCACATCTACCAATGTGATATATGCCATCATGTGCCAGCAGTGCCCCTCTGACATGTACATTGGTCAAACTGGACAGTCTCTAGGTAAAAGAATAAATGGACACAAATCAGATGTCAAGAATTATAACATGCATAAACCAGTCGGAGAGCACTTCAGTCTCTCTGGTCACTCGATCTCAGACCTAAACGTCGCAATATTACAACAAAAAGACTTCAAAAACAGACTCCAACGAGAGACTGCTGAATTGGAATTAATTTGCAAACTGGATACAATTAACTTAGGCTTGAATAGAGACTTGGAGTGGATGGGTCATTACACAAAGTAAAACTATTTCTCCATGTTTGTTCCCCGCCCCCCCTCCCCCCCCCACTGCTCCTCGGACATTCCTGTTAACTGCTGGAAATGGCCCACCTTGATTATCACTACAAAAGGTTTTCTCCCCCCGCTCTCGTGCTGGTAATAGCTCATTTTAAGTGATCACTCTCCTTACAGTGTGTATGATAACACCCATTTTTTCATGTTCTGTGTGTATATAAATCTCCTCACTGTTTTTTCCACTGAATGCATCCAATGAAGTGAGCTGTAGCTCACGAAAGCTTATGCTCAAATAAATTGGTTAGTCTCCAAGGTGCCACTAGTACTCCTTTCTGCGAATATACATTCAGTGTATATTTTTGAGTTGTATATTGATTTATCCAATACAATATAAAACATTTGCACACAGGATTTTGGTGTAGCAAAGGAGCAGATTATTTGTATTTACACTTTTCAAGAAATACCCAAATTGTCTACGTCACATACAAATAAGTATGTCTCTGTACTGTTATTTTGTTACGAAGATGGCATCACGCATAAATATTTGCTTCCTTTTAGATTTAAATTCATTTTTCTGTCAAAGTGTATAGGATTATTGCTGATTAAAGCTACTGAGAGATGCCCACACAAATTCTGCAGTGGAGATTAGATTTCTTTTTACTAAACCTATCCAGAAACAGGGTTTTTTTCTCTTATAATGGGCTTAATTTAAGAAAAGAGGAGACCCATAGTTCATATTCCTGGGATAAAGAAATGTGAGACACATTTTTTTGTTCACTATAATCAGTATTGATTTTACATAATATAGCAAACCAATTCTAAGTAGTTCATCATTGCAAAATACAAATTCATTTCTTAAATAAAATTCATTTTAATTCTTCATTTTTGTTTTTATTTTTAGATGGTGTGTTGCTGCTGGAAAATCCAAAAGGAGATAATAAATTAAACTATACCAAACTTGTGGATGTTGTGTCCTGCATTTTTGGCCTTAAAAATTCAAAGCTGTTAGTTTTCAATGGAAAATCAGGTAAGTGATGTTTGCGGATGAAAGCTGAGAAAGTGCATACAGTAGCGATTCAGTTGATTTTCAAAGAATGTCACTGGCAGCTTGTATCCTTTAATGTATCATTTTCTCAGATTGTCTATATGAAGTTTCTAAAAAAGAGCTCCTGGGAAGTATGCCCAGTATTCTAGGGCTGATTTTTACTAAGCATATGAGAACGTTTTTATAGATAGTTTACAGTTATAAACTATCTAAATGGTTTTAAAAGTTCTTGCTAAATGGTGTTCATCACTTTTGTTATGCGATCCATTTCCAATTTGTATTTCTTTTTCAGTTCTCATTAGGATGAAATTTCATCCATTTGAGAAAGCATTTTCATCAGTTTAGTACTGTACCATGAGTTGGCAAGCTGCCATAAAATATAGTTGCATGATTTTGCAAATACACTAATAGATGGCGTTAGAACTTAAATTGAGTACAAACTGATTTTCCTTTTTAGTCAAATTCTTTGCTGTTGCCATACTTTTGTATTTTACAGCAGAGCAGTTTGAAGATCTCCAGGCTTCTTCTGTTAGAGAACAGTTTATTTTGAAAACATTTTTATAGGATTGAATTTGTGCTCAGACTCTGTAAACAAATGAAAATGTAAAGTGCACTTTATGGGTTATGTACAGAGCACACATAATTTAGCAAGCATAACGGAGATAGAGTGGCTGATACAACAGAAACTAAACACTGAAATATGTTGCAATTCGTGACCATGAGATGTTGGCAAACAAGCTGGCTTTATTTTCTTGTCTTCGAGATCAAGATTCTGTTTTATGATAAGATTACATTTTGTATTCTGTTGTATTGGAATTAAGGGACAATTAATTGGCTGGTAGTGTAAAGACCCTAAGTAACCAAACCACTCAGTGAATAAATCAAAAAAGAGAAAAGAATTAGCTGCATCAAAGTAAAAACTTTGATTAGCAAGAATTGGAAATTTATTTTTATAGTATATTAGTGAGTTCTTTACAGACATGTCACTGTGAGTAGTATTGCTCTAGAGAGTTTTAAAAACTGAAGCATTTAAAGTTAATATGGATTCTGCAAATTACACAATTCAAGGTTCAACAGGATTGGATAAAGGAGACCTGAAGACAGTGTTTGCAAAATTGACAGAGGTCAATGGTTATGAAAAATTTGTTTTTTATCTTTAAAATTACTTAATCCTGAAGAATAGCTAATATTAAAGGGGGGGGGGGATGAATGTAATAATTTGATCACCGTGAATGGAAAGTATGAACAGTTGCCCTAAAATTCCTACAGGGCTATTAGGAGCAGAAGTTTGTGCCCATACATTACATCACTGGACCAGTAACTTGCCTTAGATCTGTGTCCCCACCATTTTTTTTTCTTACATTTTTGCTTTCCTGTTTCTCACTCCCTGAAAAAATATTTTTTCTCTTCATGTCTTTAGTAGAAGTCTTTTGGGGTACCCTTACTGAGTCTCTCTATCTGACACACTCCATTTGCCTTATTCAGCTTGTTAATAGCCAGGACACTTAAAGTGGTTGGTTGCACAGAACCAAGTGGAATATTTCTACCATATGAAAAGAGTACTCTGCTTTTCAGGATTGCTTAACAAGATCATTTAAAATAAAGTTGGCTGTGGAAGAAAACCTTTCCTTAAAATAATTTTCCAAATAGCAACAATGTATTGTATTTGGAATGAGGAGAACAAAATCAAAGTAGTCTGGTGTGAAGTTGTAGAGATAAGTAGTCGGTAGAACCATAGTAGCTGATTGGTTGGACAGAAGGGTGCAGCATTCTATTTGCTCCTAAGGGGAGGATTTATAAGCCCTTCCCCTTGTCCAAGGGTACCATTCTGCTCAGGGAAGATACCCTTTCCCCATCTCTCCACGGTATTAAGGAAGGGCTGGGTTTTGGGGCATTGCTCTGGGCATCGTGCTAACTGCCTTTTTGGAGGTAGGAAGGAATTTTTCCCGCACTGCCAGATTGGTCTGGATAGGGTGGGTTTTCTAGTCTTCCTCTCAGGGACTTGGTGGGTAGGTTACACTGTAAAATTCAATTTATTGCTACTTGACAGTAGTCCAGTTAAGGTGATTGTTCAGTGGCGGGTCTGGTATCTCCTAAAGAAGGTGGGGAGTGGGGTTGGAGCACCTTATGTCTGGTACAGCAAGGACACAGCCCTCTCTTCTCCAGATCCTTAACCCTTGTCTGAGGCGAGGGTGGTGGGGCCTCAGGACATTGCTGGGACCGAGTTAAGTGAGGGCTAACAGCAGCCTTCAACCAGATGGAATAGGTTACAAAGAAAGAATGACCTGAACTGGATAAGTTATTGCTGGATAATTCTCAGATGTGTTCCTTAATGAAGCTGTGGCCTATTTAAATCACATTCCTGATGTCTAGTCTGTCTTCCTCTGGCGTCCAGGACAAAGGGTCTCAGCAGAAAATAAATAAAGCTGTAAACCATTTAAAATTAAAAGTATTTTTTTAAACAGTTAAGATTAAATGTACACATTGTGCAGTTGTGGATAAGCTAAATTTTTTCCCCTTGGGAGGTGGTTTGGCCTAGACTGAGAAGGACTAGGGTTTTGGGAAGTCCATCTTACTGCCATCCCAGTTGAGTGGCTGTGCTTTCCAACTACAAACCTCAGCTCCAGGCTGAACTGAAGGGTTTTTTAAAAGCTTTAATATTGATGTACAATGATGGTTTGTGATTTTTCACACTTTTTATATCAAGTATGTGAAAATATTGCTTTCCATCTACTCTGAAAGACTTTTTTTTTTTTTTAAGTAAATGGTGACAGTATTGCAGATGGAGAGTTGTCTTTGTGTTGACATGGCAACGGCCCTGTGATGCAAAATACTAGAGTAACTTGAAAGATAAATCACAATTCCTGTCACTCATGCTTGTCCACCTCCTACCTGGATTATTCCAGGGATCCAGTATTACTGTGAGCTCCTTGGACCATGTCTCTTACTTGTTCTGTAAAACACCTTGCACATTTAAGGTGCTGTATAATTAATACATAGTAATCATGGGTTTAGTGCATGGCAGTGCTAGGCACAGCTGCTCTAGCTTCATGCAGCTTAAAAATAACTGCTGCTACGTCTCTCTACTTTATAAATTCTTCTCACTAAGTATTGTGCATTAGTGACTTGATTTTTTTTTTTCTGCTTTGTTTGAAAAGTAACTGTTAACCCTCTGGAGACAGCAGACACATACACATGTAAACACATCCCCTTCAGCATTCTGTTTGCTGGAAAATGCTAACATAAAATTTTAGTAGTACTTGTGGTACCTTAGAGACTAACCAATTTATTTGAGCATAAGCTTTCGTGAGCTACAGCTCTTTGTCGGATGCTGTAGCTCACGAAAGCTTATGCTCAAATAAATTGGTTAGTCTCTAAGGTGCCACAAGTACTCCTTTTCTTTTTGCGAATACAGACTAACACGGCTGTTACTCTGAAACCCGTAAAATTTAAGTTTAGCTTTAACCCGGCCCTTTATTCCTGAAAACTGTCGGCTTCATGAGAAAGCAGGGAATTTTGTGCATTTCTTTATTGCCTAAGGATCTTGTGGAATATTTTGTTTCCATAAATACTTGCTGTTGCATCAAATACTCCCCCTGATCCTTGGAGTAAGATGTACCATACCATTAGTTTCACATTAAAATGAAATGAACAGACAGAAGCAATACACTTGTCAGAACATATTAACAGAGAGGACTATAGCTCCCCAAGTGATGAGGGTCATTGGTAAGCTTTGTCATTGTCTGATTCAGCATTTTGAAGGGAAAACTTAGCCATATCAGCTTTAGTGAAGTCCATTGACATAGTGTTCTAAATTATTTATCCCTCCTATGGTCTCATTTTACTACAACAAAGACGGTATCAGGATGTTTTAGTATCTTAAAATCTTTGGTTTTTCAGTTAGTGGCTTAGATGGAAAAATACTTTTTTGTTCCTAGTGTTATACCCACAAGCTTAGATATTTACTGTGAGTAGCTGAAAGCCCATGCTGTCTCATGGGTGTAATTTGTAAAGTTATATGTGGTATTTTTAAAGCCAAAAATAGCTGAGAACTTTAAATAATTGGATAGTAACAGGCCATGAATCCCAGTGATGATTGAACCTGGTGATGTTCTAAGCAAAAAGAGCTCACAACCGTGCTTGTTTTTTCAACCTGTTTTTTCTGAGCCCCTCCTCCCCCTCACCCCCCATGCAATAAAAATTCCATGGCCCACCTGTGCAACAACTGTTTATCACTAGATTTAAAAGCCAGGGCTGGTGTTAGGGGGTAGCAAGAGGAGCAACTGCCCAGGGCCCCATGCCATAGGGGGCCCTGTGAGGCTAGGTTGCTCAGGCTTCAGCTTCAGCCCCAAGGAGCAGGGCTTGGGATTCAGCTTTCTTCCCTGGGCCCCAGTGAGTCTAACGCTGGCCCTGCTCTCTGGTTTATTTTGGTGGCCCCCCAGGTGGCCCCAGACCCCTGGTTGAGAACTGCTGTTGTGGCTGTTTCCATCACTTCACACCGATTCAGCAGACATTCTGGGCTTCAGAGTGATGTTTAAGGTCATTGTTGTGTTCATGTATGGGTGGTTGTGTTGGATTTATGTCTCGGAGGTTTGTGTTGATTTATGTGAGCGGCTTTAGGGTGTATGGGTGTGACAGTTGGGCCAAGTAATCCACTGTTTGTGCACAACTTCGTCATACAACTCATGAAACTGTTGCATGCAACTTAGCTGTAGAGTGAGGGTGGTGACTGGTTGAGTTATCTCTGATAGCATAATAGTTTAGGACTCTTGGCATGTCATAGATTCTTGTCTTACAGTAGCTGTACACTGCATGAGTGTAATTCGTTAAGTCAAAATGGCTGAGAACTAAAAAATTGGAGGGTAGCAGACCAGAAAACGCAGTGATAATTCAACCTGGTGATATTCTGCACAAAAAGAGTTCTCAGCCATGTTTGTAGCTGCTTCCATCACTTCACACTGACACAATAGACATTTTAGGCTTCAGAGTGACATTCCTGGACTCTTATTATATAGATACATCTGTGGGCTTGTCTACATGGAAACAATGCTTGGCATGCTAGTGTACTGTTGAATCACAGCCTGACTTCGCTACACTGCGTCTCCATGTAGTCAAGCTCTGCTTGTTAAAAGCTTGAGTGACATGTGAGTCACCTCTCTCTGACAGCTGACAGCTCCATCACTCCAGGCCACTGCTTATCAAAAAGGGGGCATGAGAAAGTAAACATTTTAGTTGTTGCTCTTTGACTCTGTTTTGGGTATTACATGCAAACGCCAAGGGCTTCATACACAATCAAATCATTTTATTAGCCACTGCCTTTGCATTAATTGGCATCTGAAGCGTCAGAAAAATACCTTGAATAAATCATTGTCTAAAACATGTTCTATGATGCTTCAGCTAACAAAATTGAGATAGAAGCGAAGACTTCAAAGTTTTAATTTGATGGTTTGGAAATGGCTGATACAAAGGAATCATTGTTGGCTTACTATAAACAAGCAAGCTATTTATTGTATATATAGTTATGATTCTAGAAGTTGACCTACCGAGTAGGTGTGTTTCCTGGCTTTCCTGTATGAGGGCTGTACTTCTAAGTGACATCATCTTAACTTCCCAGCCTCTTATACAATCTTCGAAGTTTTTTGCACGATAGTGCTGTTGTGCATTCTGAGCCCATTATGCTTAACATATTAATTGCCATAGCAGATGAGATACTTTGTATCATAAAACAAGGTATCTCTAACTCACTGTACAAGTTCACTTATGTTTTTCAGAATGAAGAAATATATCTCTCTTGAGAAAGGAAATCTGAAAAGGAAAGCATTTCTGTAATGGAAACAGTAGCTAGAAATACTCTGTCAGTTAATCAGATGAGAGCTAGATGTTAATTAGCCTGTAATGGCCTGACTGGTCTCATTTTTCTTTTCAGAACTGTTGAGCAACACTGACTTACTGAGTCTCAGTGGAAAGACTCTTCATGTGACATCAGGGTCAGCCCCTGCTTTGATCAATACCCATGATACCCTCGTCTGCCAGTATATCAACTTACAGCTAGTGAATGCAAAACCACAAGGTACTGTATGTAGGATATTTCTCATTTCAGTTACTGGTTTTATCTGTTGTAATTTAAGTTTTCGTGAACACTATTCACTTGAGATCTATACATGTTTGGACTGGTAGTTGGTGTGTTCTACTTACGGTATCCCATATAAGAGAAACTTTCTAATGTACAAAGTGGAAGATGAGTTTTAGTTTTTCCTCACTTCTTTTGAAAAAGAGAGAAAGATGAGTTGAGAGAGGGGGATGATGGTCTTATTGGCATTTAAATATGAGTTTCAGAATAGTTTCTTCTATTTCTAACTATTCATTTGCATATGCAAAACTTGTTCTGAAAGGCTACAAGCCTAAAATTGACTTGAAAAGGCCAGCTTCTCTTGTAATGGGATTGTCACTGAGTGCATGATGCAGGAGTCAAAACCACTGCTTTTACGCAGATTTAAAAAATAGGGGAATTATATCATCATCAATCTAGAGATCAATACGCATGTGTAATTTGGTTTCTTCTTCATTGATCCCATTGTATGCTCATTCCTTTGCCTCCCCTCCATCATTACTTTGCCTCCAAAAGACTTATTTGCCTTTCCAGTGAAGGCTTTGTTTTAGGCCTGGATTCCGTGCAAATAACTGCCCTTATTCCTGCATGGATTCTTTTGAAGTCACTGGAAATCAGCATGGGCTGACGCTGGGCAGAAAATAGGACCATAATCAGCAATATATTTGGTGTTTTTCCTTGAGCATTTATGATCTGTACTTCTGTGAAAGATCACCTGTGTCTTACTGAAATATTTGTTTTCCATAACCCCTCTTCAGCTACTGTGGCCTGCCCATTGTAGGGGACCTAGTGATTTCCTTTCATTTGTTGATGTGCTCACAGAGTTCAGTGCTTATGGATCTATAGCTCAAAAAGACAACTTTCCAGTGATTAATCTGTGATAGATATTTGTTGTAATATTTTAGCTTAGACATAAGAACAGCCATACTGGGTCAGACCAAAGGTCCATCAAGCCCAGTATCCTGTCCTCTGACAGTGGCCAATGGCAGGTGACCCAAAGAGAGTGAACAGACAGGTTATCCTCAAGTAATCCATGCCCTGTCACCCAATCCCAGTTTCTGGCAAACAGAGGCTAGGGATACCATTCCTGCCCATCCTGGCTAATAGCCATTAATGGACCTATCTTCCATGAATCGATCTAGCTCCCTTTTGAACCCGATTATATAATTGGCCTTCATAACACCCTCTGGCAAGGAGTTCCAGAGGTTGACGGTGTGTTGCGTGAAAAATGCTTTCTTGTGTTTGTTTCAAATCTGATACCTATTAATTTCATTTGGTGGCCCCTTGTTCTTTTATTATGAGAGGGAGTAAATAACACTTCCTTATTTACTTTCTCTATACCACTCATGATTTTATAGACCTGGGTAAGTGAATGCTATTAAGGAATGATGTTGAGGAAACAGGTGAATTGAAGGAATAAGTCCTATGGGTCAAGACAAATGCAAATGTGTAATATGAGGCAGTTTTCCCCGCTCAAATAGCAATAATGCACAATTTGTTGCCTTAGAGTGTCTGAAAGGAGTGGTGGGAACTCTTCTAATGGAAAACCCAGTTGGTCAGAATGGACTAACATATCAAGGTCTTCTCTATGAAACAGCAAAAGTGTTTGGACTCAGGAGCAGGAGGCTAAAATTGTTCCTAGATGAAGCACAAACACAGGGTAAGTTACTTAATGCCTGAGTGTACTGTAGATTTTTTTGCTTATGTACTTTGTTTCTCTTCAACAGCAGCGATATATCCTTTTAATTGGATTCCAGTGAATTAACTTAGTTGCCTACAGTCAAAATTTCTTTCTAATTATCTTGCCTGATAATTGATTGTCTTCTACTTAGTTTTTTAAATCCTTAGATTAGTACGTAAGTGTTTGCAATATCAGGGCCTTAGTGTGTTCATCAGACTTGCGTGCATTTGATCTGTGGTAAATCTGTTTAATCCAAAGTACATCATATACATACCAACAGAGAGTACTTTTAATGTAGTAAAATTTTGCATGAGTAGTGCAGTTACATGCATTGGCTGAAATGGCTAAGAATAGTTTTCTAGGAGCCTCTTCAGTTGAAATTGAAAGGTCAGTCAGTAATGAAAATGTTAGGTATGTACTGATGTCATGAGTAAATTTAAAAAGAAGTCTCTACTTAGAGGAAAAAAATAATTTAAATAGTAGCAGAATCTTTTTGGGAATCTGTTCTGCAGTAAACTGCACATTGTTATAGGAATGACTTGATTTTTTTCTTTTGGCCAAAGGGAATGGAGGAAAGGAGTATAACTGTATGGATCAGAGCAGGCATTTCAGAATGTTGTATAGATCGGAATCCGAGCAAGTGACACACTTTTTTACCTGTTATTTTTCATTTTGAACAATTGATTCAGTATTACCCAGTTTAATTCCACCAGCCTATGCTTTCACAATCATGAAGCACGTCTACTGAGTTTATCTATGAATTGCTCACACTAATGTTCAAAGTAGTCCATTTGAGTCTGTATTCAGTGTTAATAAGTGCTAGTCTTCAAATATTTTGAGTGCTTTCATTTTATTGAGGTAAGTGTTTGGTTGTATATGTGCACTTCAGAATCTGTTGGGGGAGACCATAACCCCAGAACTGTCTACTTGATAGGTTCTCCTAGTCATTCCAAAATTATCGTCTGAGCCAAGACTCAGGTTTATATCCTAGGTCATACTAGGTGTTGTTTCATGTGAACCACAAATACTGGTTATCCAAAAGAACTTTTCTTCAGTGAGGTGGTTGTGAAATGTTGTAACTGCTAGTTTGAACTCCTGCTAAAGAGAATTTGCATGGTTGATGTTAGTTAATATAGAGGAATGAAAATTACCATCATTAAATCACTGCAGAAGACATAAGAACAGAATATACAGAAAGCACAGTTTTAATTTGTGTAAATGTGGCTGTATGTGAAATCTTGCTGACTAGAGAGAACGCTGTCACTTAGCAGCAGTTGATGTTACACTTTATTATTAAAACCACATCTGTCTTTGGATTCTGTCAATGTTATTGCAGGGCAGAAAGATCTCAGTGCAGTGAATGATCAGTGTAGCTGCTCGAATTATCACAGAGAAAATACTCGCTTGAAATAGTAAAATAAATGAGAAAAACAGTGTGATGTACAGTTTCATAGATATTTAGGTCAGAAGAGACCATTATGATCATCTAGTCTGACCTCCTGCACAACGCAGGCACCATTCCTGCAAAAAACCTCACACCTATATCTGTGCTATTGAAGTCCTCAAATCGTAATTTAAAGACTTCAAGGAGCAGAGAATCCTCCAGCAAGTGACCCGTGCTCCATGCTACAGAGAGAGGCGAAAAACCTCCAAGGCCTCTTCCAGTCTGCCCTGGAGGAAAGTTCCTTCCTGACCCCAAATATGGCGATCAGCTAAACCCTGAGAATATGGGCAAGATTCATCAGCCAGATACTACAGAAAATTCTTTCCTGCGTAAGTCGGATCTCACCCCATCTAATAGCCCATCACAGGCCATTGGGCCTATTTACCATGAATATTTAATTACCAAAACCATGCTATCCCATCATACCATCTCCTCCATAAACTTATCGAGTTTAATCTTAAAGCCGAATAGATCTTTTGCCCCTACTGCTTCCCTTGGAAGGCTATTCCAAAACTTCACTCCTCTGATGGTTAAAAACCTTCATCTAAGTTCTAGTCTAAATTTCCTAGTGGCCAGTTTATATCCATTTGTTCTTGTGTCCACATTGGTACTGAGCTTAAATAATTCCTCTCCCTCTCCGGTATTTATCCCTCTGATATATTTATAGAGAGCAATCATATCTCCCCTCAACCTTCTTTTAGTTAGGCTAAACAAGCCAAGCTCCTTGAGTCTCCTTTCATAAGACAAGTTTTCCATTCCTCGGATCATCCTAGTAGCCCTTCTCTGTATCTGTTCCAGTTTGAATTCATCCTTCTTAAACATGGGAGACCAGAACTGCACATAGTGCATTCCAAGTGAGGTCTCACCAGTGCCTTGTATAATGGTACTAAAACCTCCTTATCCCTACTGGAAATACCTCGCCTGATGCATCCCAAGACCGCATTAGCTTTTTTCATAGCCATATCACAATGGCGACTCATAGTCATCCTATAATCAACCAATACTCCAAGGTCCTTTTCCTCCTCCGTTACTTCTAATTGATGCGTCCCTAGCTTATAACTAAAATTCTTGTTATTAATTCCTAAATGCATGACCTTACACTTCTCACTATTAAATTTCATCCTATTACTATTACTCCAGTTTACAAGGTCATCCAGATCCTCCTGTAGCGTATCCCTGTCCTTCTCTAAATTGGCAATACCTCCCAGCTTTGTATCATCCGCAAACTTTATTAGCACACTCCCACTTTTTGTGCCAAGGTCAGTAATAAAAAGATTAAATAAGATTGGTTCCAAAACCGATCCTTGAGGAACTCCACTGGTAACCTCCCTCCAGCCTGACAGTTCACCTTTCAGTAGGACCCGTTGTAGTCTCCCCTTTAACCAATTCCTTATCCACCTTTCAGTTTTCCTATTGATCCCCATCTTATCCAATATAACTAATAATTCCCCATGTGGCACAGTATCAAATGCCTTACTGAAATCTAGGTAAATTAGATCCACTGCGTTTCCTTTGTCTAAAAAATCTGTTACTTTCTCAAAGGAGATCAGGTTGGTTTGGCACGATCTACCTTTTGTAAAACCATATTGTATTTTGTCCCATTTACCATTGAATTCAATGTCCTTAACTACCTTCTCCTTCAAAATTTTTTCTAAGACCTTGCATACTACAGATGTCAAACTAACAGGCCTATAATTACCCGGATCACTTTTTTTCCCTTTCTTAAATATAGGAACTATGTTAGCAATTCTCCAATCATACGGTACAATCCCTGAGTTTACAGATTCATTAAAAATTCTTGCTAATGGGCTTGCAATTTCTTGTGCCAATTCCTTTAATATTCTTGGATGAAGATTATCTGGGCCCCCCCGATTTAGTCCCATTAAGCTGTTTGAGTTTCGCTTCTACCTCAGATATGGTAATGTCTACCTCCGTATCCTCATTTCCATTTGTCATGCTACCATTATCCCTAAGATCCTCTTTAGTCTTATTAAAGACTGAGGGAAAGTATTTGTTTAGATATTGGGCTATGCCTAGATTATCCTTGACCTCCACTCCATCCTCAGTGTTTAGCGGTCCCATTTCTTCTTTCTTTGTTTTCTTCTTATTTATATGGCTATAGAACCTTTTACTATTGGTTTTAATTCCCTTTGCAAGGTCCAACTCTACTTGACTTCTAGCCTGTCTCACTTTATCCCTACATGTTCTGACCTCAATAAGATAGATTTCCTTGCTGATCCCTCCCTTCTTCCACTCCCTATATGCTTTCTGCTTTTTCTTAATCACGTCTCTGAGAATGCTTGCTCATCCAGCTTGGTCTACAACTGCTGCCTATGAATTTTTTCCCCTTTCTTGGGATGCAGGCTTCCAATAGCTTCTGCAGCTTTGATTTAAAATAATCCCAGGCCTCCTCTACCTTTAGATCCATAAATTCTTCAGTCCAATCCACTTCCCTAACTAATTTCCTTAATTTTTGAAAGTCAGCCCTTTTGAAATCAAAAACCCTAGCTGCAGATTTTTATTAATCCTTTCGTTCAGTTTGAACTGAATTAGCTCATGATCACTTGAGCCAAGATTATCCCCTACAACCATTTCTTCTGAGGTCCTCACTACTCACCAAAACCAAATCTAAAATGGCATCCCCTCTAGTTGGTTCAGCAACTACTTGCTGAAGGAATCCATCAGCTATCGCATCTAGGAAAATCTGAGCCCTATTATTATTACTAGCACTCGTCCTCCAGTCTACATCTGGGAAGTTAAAGTCTCCCATGATCACGCAGTTTCCATTAGTATTTACTTCATTAAAAACATTAAAAAGGACTCTATCCATATCCAAATTAGATCCCGGCGGTCTATAGCACACCCCAAGCACTATCCCAGGGGAGGCTCTAATAGTTTTCTTCCCCAATTTAATTTTTGCCCAGACAGACTCGGTCATATCCATTTCATCGCTTCTTATTTCTTTACATTCTATCTCATCATATCAGTGCTACTCCACCACCTTTACCTTTATTTCAGTCTTTCCTAAACAGCACATACCCTTCAATACCTGTAGTCCAGTCATGACTACTATTCCACCATGTTTCTGTTATCCCTATAATATCTGGTTTCACTTCCTGCACCAGTAGCTCTGGTTCCTCCATTTTGTTACCTAGGCTCCTCGCATTGGTGTACAAACATCTTAATTTTTGCTGTTTGGCCTCACTCACTTTCTGTACCCTATTAGGCACGGTCATTTTACTGCCAGTAGACCCTATTAGACTTGTATCTACACTGCCCTTCCTCCTACCCACGGCTGTATCCACTCTTACTTCATTTTCTTTCCTCTCAATGCTAAATTCTGGCGTGGAGATTACCTGGATATCTCCCAACCATCTCCCCCAAATTCCTAGTTTAAAGCTCTCTTAATCAGTTGTGCCAGCCTCCATCCTAGAAGTCTATTTCCTTCCCTACTCAGATGAAGTCCATCCCGAGAGAACTGTCCTCTATCCATGAATGCCTCCCAGTGGCCATACATCCCAAAGCGCTCCTTATAGCACCACTGCCTAAGCATTCCGTTGATAATCATAATCTTGTCACACCTTTGTTGCCCTTCTCTAGGAACAGGCAGAATCCCACTAAAGATCACCTGAGCCTCAATTTCCTTAAGCGTCTTCCCCAGCCTAGCATAGTCTCCCTTAATACTTTCCAGCGAGAATCTAGCCGTATCATTTGTTCCCACATGAAGGATAATTAGGGGATTCTTTCCTGCTCCCTTTAGAATCCTTTTCAACCTCAGGTCTACATCCCGTATCTTAGCACCTGGAAGACAGCACACCCTCCTATTCTCTGGATCAGCTCTGGTTACAGGCCTATCTATTATTCTTCAGTAAAGAGTCCCCAATCACATAGACCTGCCTTTTCCTAGTGATGGTGCTATTCTCCAGTCTATCCCCTGTTCCCTCTGGCTGCAAGTTCTTTCCATTCCTATTCTCCCTTGTAATCCTCTTTAACCCATCCTGTATCCTCCTGGGGCTCATATTTGGTGTAATCTCCATTAACTCTTCCCCTTTTCCTATAGGGCTAGCTGCTCTTCTCTTCTTCCTTGCCCTTCCACCTTCAGTGACTACCTGCTGAGCCCCTTCTTCATTTTCCAACTCTGCAAACCTAGCCTTAGGCTCTGTTTCTCCTTCACTAGCCCGTCTTTTCCTCTGCCTGGTTCTTTTAGTCACATGCTTCCACTGACAACTTTCCTCACCTAGTCTCCCCTCAGAATTGCCCAGTCCTGCTTCCATCTGCAAGTCTGAGCTTTTCCCTTCAGATACCTCATGTCTTTGCTCCATAATCTGCTCAAACCCCTTCCTAAACTCTACCAGACTTTCCACCTGCATCTCCAAACCTCGGATCTTTTCCTCCATCAGCTCTATCAGACGGCACTTCATACAGACACAACTCTTACCAGGTGCCCCCTCCAGGATCATGTACGTACCACAGCTTCCACATCCAGTCATCTTCATTGTGTCTTCCCCTACATGGGTCACTCCCACTGCTGCCTCTGTATCTGTCATAGCCTTCCCACCTCAATCCTGTTAATCTGGGAAACACAAACCACACTAAAACACCACCACCCACAGCAAAAAACAAGCACCACAAGACAAACTCCCCTTGCAAACTCCCACTCAAACTCCCCTGTTTACAGCTCTGTTCACTAGCTCCTGTGCCGCTGCAGCTGTCTGTGCCGCTGCCTGACTGGCTGCTACCTTTTAGGACCCCTAGTCAGAGAAGCCCCGCCCCCGAGTCAGGGCTCAGCTTCTCTCCCAGCACAAAGCCCCTACAAGCCTCTACACGTACAAGTACTACCAATACAAAACCAAACACAAATACCTTCTCCTCCGACAGAACTGCCACTCAAACTCCCCTGTTTACAGCTCTGTTTGCTAGCTCCTGTGCAGCTGCAGCAGTTATCCGGTATTGGAGGGGAAAATATGAGGAATAACTTTTTTTTAGCTCTTACATTTTTAAGCATAATTCCTACACAAATGAAAATGGGTAGATTTACTCTTAAGGTTAAATAAAGTATAAATTGAGTTAAGGAAAGTCATACCATCCATTTGTGGATTAAACCATAATTTGTACATAACATGTAAATTTAAAATGTGCGGTTTCTGTAAATACTCTTCTTTAAAGGCTAAAAGCCCTGATTGGAATATTCTCTAAATCATACCTGAGCCCCAAGAAGCATAGTACTTTCAGTTGGTTAACAGGCTGATTTGTGTAGCTAACACAGTATGTGTGTAATGGTTACAATTCTATTGTCTCAATTCAAGTTCTCACTTTCCTTTTCCCTATTAATATGATGTAATATAGGAAGTGATTTGGCAACACTTTTTATAGTATAAATACACAAATTGAGTTATATTACTCTAATTCTTTTTTATGACATCATTACATTAAATTATCTGCCACAAAGAGCCAAGATCAATATCGAGCAAATGTTTTCAGAGAAAATAATTATTTTGGAGTAAATTATATTTTGGGGCTTCTGTAAATCATTTTGTACAACTAATGGCAATGCATATTTCTGCAATTTTACTTATTTTTTTAAATAATCTTTTTATCTATCTATCATTATAGCCACAGCTCCAGAAAATGTTTAAAGCTTTGAAATGGCAGACAGCAGCTCTGATATTTCATAGTATTGGAGAGTCTAATTTTTTTTATTAACTCTTTAGGGCTACTTCTAATACAAAATAATAATTTTACTCATTGGTAGATAGTTAAAGAACTGGATAAAATATCAGCTGGAATTGTAAAACTGCTGGTGCCAGGTGTTGGAATGTTTTTTATAGGCTGAACTGAGTTTTGAAAGGCTTGAAAAACTTTTTTTTTTTAATATTTTTGTGTCAAACTGCATGCTCTCACTTCCTTTATCTCTTATAATTTTTTCTTTGTGGAACTCCTGGAAAACTCTCAGAAATAAATGTTATAATGGTAAGTTTTGCCTAAATAAGGCTGTCAGTTTACACTGCTGGGCAAAGTATCTGAGACCTTAGAATTTCAACAGAGCTAGGAAAAGATTACCATATACAGTTACATGTTAACAGTTACAGTAAATCCTAATTTAAATATGCTTGGTTTAGAACACAAGCCTTATCTAGTGTATTTTTATTTCATATTCCAAATTAAAACTATCTTACAATAATAAAGGGGAAGCTTTTTACGCTTTCTTAATGAGGTTATGCATATAGTTAGGTTACAGTGTATCTGATAATAAACCCATCTTAAGCTGGTATTATATAGTCAATGATGTTTAAAAATAATTTTTAAAAAACTTTGGGACCAGGTTCACAATTTGAGTAACTCAGCAGTGAATTTGGCTTTACTCTGCTTCCGAATAATTCTTTTAAATTATTTTGTTAATGAGAGAATCTTTTTTTTTTTTTTGGCAGGGAGGGGGTGTAAGGGAGCTATTGAGGGAAAGAAATGTTAATTGCTGAAATGAATTAATGCCCTGATCCTATATCTTTTGTAATTTGCTCTGAAAAGAGACTGTAAAAACAGCCTCATGAAGGTCCATGTTTTGTCTTGTTAATTCCATACAAAACTGGCTCAATTTACAAATAAAAGACTTTTTAAATGACAGCCCTGCAGAGTCACCCTGGGCTCCGAGTGTTGAGCGTGGTTCTTTTCTTCCTGTGTGTCACCACTGGTAAAACAGAATCTTTATTAGCTGCTCTGGTACAACCCAATTTGAAGGCTAATTGTATTGACAAAAACCCCTCGAAGGTTAATAGTTACTCAGTGCAGGTGTGCGTCAAATTTGACCTGTGGCACCTGTATTACTGATGGTGATGCATGAGAAGGAAAGAATCCAGTTTGACTTTCAGATCCTGGGCAGTTATCTAAGAAAAAGTAAATTTTAGTTGTAAAAGAAGTGCATTTGATGTAGACCAAGTGAAAGAGACAAACCGAAAACCCCACAATGCCACTTTCAGAATCACTTTTCAGAGTGGAACTTTGTTAACGTTACAGACTAAAATATATTTAAGTCTCCATTTGCACACATTACAAAGCCTCTGTACAGTTCTTTGCTTGGCTCTTGGGGGCAAGCAGAAGGCTAGAATTGTAAGAGTATTGAAGGACAGTATTGTGACACAGTGGCAGAGTTGTCTCCATCACAACACTGCACAATGCCTAGCTCCAGCCATTGTTGTTAATCCATTACTTATATGACCATTAAATGTACTCAAAGATTTTAAAATATTTCCTGTTCATTCACATGTTTTTACGTGGATTCTACTATGCCGTGTAACACTGTTGGCAGGACCCTGATATCCACTTGTCTGTTTCAGCATATGCATTTGTCATTACTACTACTTGGACAATCCTATGCGATGCAGTCACTGGTGTGTTTGTTATATAGACTATGTTTAAAGGCTGGAAAATGAGGACCCCAATAGGTAAAACTGAGCTGCTCTTCCACTGTGGTGGCATGCTATGGCCCACATGTAGGGGAGGGTTGGAGTTAGCAGTCACATTACCTGACCTAAGGATAGCTCTTTTAGATAGCAGAATGGTAGAAGATCTTGCCAGACGTTTCACGAACATTGCCAAGCCTGTCAAATATCTCTGCTACATCTATGAAACAGGATTGCTTTATGCTCCTGTAAATACTAACTGTAGTCTCTAAATAGATTTTAAGACTAATTTACATCCTTTTCCAGGCAGTTATTCTCCACAGGTGCATCACTTCTGTTGGTGAGCTATTTCCTCCTATTGCTCTCTGATAACTAGCACTTCTTACCGTGGAATTTTGAAACATGTCCTCTATCTGCAGAACATCAGCCACCAAATAATCCTTAGAACTCCATGTACATTGTTTTGGAAAGCAGATTTAAATTACCAATGTAGTCCAGTGTGGAATACATTATTATATTTAACAAGACAGTTACACTAATCTATTTTAGCACTTGTTACTATAATCACTGCCTTAAGTGTAAAACTCAGCTCTGATTTGGCTATGGAGTCATGGTCCGGGAGTACATAATAAGGCACTTAATTTCATTTGGTGCACTTAATTTTTCATGGAAACCACCAACCTAGTGCAAAAGTTTGGTGGTTTTCAGTCAGCTTTTGTAATGGGGACCATCCCTGCACTAATATTTTTTGACACCATTTTTAATTGGTCCTAAAAAACTTGCAAAATGTTAACTCTCCAGGCATGCCATCATGTAATGCCATGCTTCATGAAAACGGTGTGAGAGTACTGCTGCAGAAGATACATATGGGATGTACATATGTATTCAGTAATCTGAATCAGGTGGCTCAATATTATTTTTTCACATCAGAACTGTCTCAGATTCTTTTTCAAACAGGTAAAAATAGCCACTGAATAGTCAGATGGATGTACCTGTGATACTGAGAGAAACTGATGTTCATCCAGGTAGCAGGACAGCGAATCTTGAACATGTATAAAATACAGAATATGAATAAAGCTGGTTTCATCACTGTAGTTTTGCACAGTTGTTGCATATAATTTATATTAAGTGTATATTATATTCTTAATCATTCAGAATATTAAATTGCTGCAGATTTTAATGTGGGCATTCCTTCTAATGTTCCAGAATTGAAAGCTGTTTAGCTCTGCTGTCTCCTGTGCTGAGGAGAATTGTTATTGTGCATTTGACTCTGGATGTGGCCTCACTTTACTGCTGTAATACATTCCCTATATGCTTCTGCAAGGGAGGCCCCCTGCCTGTGCAGAGTTCCACTGAATACGTAAATATGCCCAATGGCCTGTGATGGGATGTTGGATGGGGTGGGATTGGAGTTACTACAGAGAATTCTTTCCTGGGTGTCTGGCTGGTGAGTCTTGCCCACATGCTCAGAGTTTAGCTGATCGCCATATTTGGGGTCGGGAAGGAATTTTCCTCCAGGGCAGATTGGCAGAAGCCCTGGGGGTTTTTCGCCTTCCTCTGCAGTGTGGGGCATGCATCGCTTGCTGGAGGATTCTCTGCACCTTGAAGTCTTTAAACCACAGTTTGAGGACTTCAGTAGCTCAGACGTAGGTTAGGGATTTGTTACAGGAGTGGGTGGGTGAGATTCTATGGCCTGCGTTGTGCAAGGTCAGACTAGACAATCATAATGTCCCTTCTGACCTTAAAGTCTATGATTCTATGAACTTTATAGAACTCCACAGAGTAACAACGGTCCTGCTGTAACGAAGCGGGCTCTAACGGGACACGACTGAAAGTATCAATTCAGGACAAAGTGCTTAGAGCAGGGCAGTCACAGCCCAAAGCTGGGTGTCCTTTATTATTAAGACACACCAAACCAGCCAAACAGAGAAGACTTCAGTTTTACTGCACTGGTTAACCAGAAGTCATACAAGCAATTCCCTCAGATACTCCAGTTCCCTTGTATCACCGCCAGCACTGCTCCTTGAGAGGACGAATGGTTATGAAAACCAATACGCCAGTAAAAGAAAAAAGGTTTCTCCCAATCCCAAAGACCAAGCCCCAGACCCAGGTCAATATACAAGTCAGATCTTACCCACAAATCATGCTGTTGCCAATCCTTTAGAATCTTAAATCTAAAGGTTTATTCATAAAAAGAAAGAAATATAGTTGAGAGCTAAAATTGGTTAAATGGAATCAATTACATACAGTAATGGCAAAGTTCTTGGTTCAGGCTTGTAGCAGTGATGGAATAAACTGAAGGTTCACATCAAGCCTCTGGAGTACATCCACAGCTTGGATGAGTTGTTCAGAGCTTCAGTGTAGCAAAGTTCCTCCAGAGGTAAGAAGCAGGATTGTAGACAAGATGGAGGAGATGCAGCTGCCTTTTATAGTCTCTTGCGATGTGACCTGTGCTTCCTTTGTTCCAAAAACAAGCTACCCAGCACATGGCATGGAAAAACTTTAGCGTTCTGTCCATAGGCATGTCCTTGCATACCTTGCTGAGTTACGTGTATCTGCCTTCTTTCAATGGGTCAGTTGTATAGCTGATGGTCCCATAGGTGCCAACTCCATGGGTGCTTCAGGGCTGGAGCACCCACGGGGAAAAATTGGTGTGTACTCTGCACCCACTGGCAGCCAAGCGCCCTGTCCCAGCTCACCTCCCCTCACCTCCGCCTCCTCCCCTGAGTGCACCGGGTCCACGCTTCTCCTCCCAGCGCTTGCTGGTGCAAAACAGCTGTTTCACGGTGTAACAAGCTGTGGGAGGGAGGGGGGAGGAGTGGGAATGCAGCATGCTCAGGGAAGGAGGTGGGGAAGAGGCACGGCTGAGGCGGGGATTTGGGGAGGGAGTCCAATGGGGCAGGGAGGGGGTGGAGTTGGGGCGGGGACTTTGAGGAAGTGGTTGGAATGGGGGTGGGGCGGGGTGGGCGTGGAGTCAGGGCAGGGATGAGGGGGGTTGAGCACCCACTGGTGCCAGAATTTGGTGCCTATGGATGGTCCTTAATGGGCCATCAAGCAGACTATGCAGTTCTGACCCCTGTGGCAAAGTTCCTCCTCTACCTTGGTGAGTCTTGTGCTTATTGGTGGATTTGCTCACCTTGGAGCTTCACAATGGCCCTCAGTTTGGCCATTTTCATGAACCCACAGTCTAGGTCAACTCCTCCTGTGTCTGACCAGGAGTTGGGAGGTTTGGGGGGAACCCGGGCCCGCCCTCTACTCCGGGTTCCAGCACAGGGCCCTGTGGAATGCAGCTGTCTAGAGTGCCTCCTGGAACAGCTGTGCAACAGCTACAACTCCCTGGGCTACTTCCCCATGGCCACCTCCCAACACCTTCTTTATCCTCACCATTGGACCTTTCTCCTGGTGTCTGATGATGCTTGTACTCCTCAGTCCTCCAACAGTATGAGTTCTCACTCTCAGTTCCTAGTGCCCCTTGCTCCCAGCTCCTTACACGCGCACCACAAACTGAAGTGAGCTCCTTTTTAAACCCAGGTGCCCTGATTAGCCTGTCTTAATTGATTCTAAGAGCTTCTTGATTGGCTGTAGGTGTTCTAATCAGTCTGTCTGTCTTAATTGTCTCCAGAAGGTTCCTGATTGTTCTGGACCCTTCCCTGTTAAGGAGCCGGAATCGTTCTTCACTCGCTCCTGAGCTATTTGCTTTCCTTTCTTTCCTAAAGCCCCCCGGCCCGGATTTTTCACACTTTTCCTTTTGCTTAGTTTCCCCCCCCCGCGTTTGGGCCGGACGCTTTGTTTTTTTGGTTTCGTTTTTTCCCGTTTTTTTGAGCTGCGTCAGTGTGCTGGCCGGTCGCCAGCACCCCCCCCCCCCCGATGCCTGCTTTTGGACTTTGCTCCTTGCTTACTTGAAACCCCCGGAGGAGGGGGGGAGGACTGCCAACCTGCTGTCCGGAGAGGGGAGTGGATCCCCCCAGACCCAGCTGTTTTGCTTTTTGCCTGGACTTTTTCCGAGAGCCTTGGGACAGAGCCAACAGCTGTAGCAGACGCCAGAGGCCGGAGAACTCCCGGGCAGCTATGAATCATCGTGGAGAGAGGCCGTAAGACTGAGGGATTTCTTTTGAATTTCTACCCTCGGGGGGGGGAGTTGACTGCATTTCAGCTGCGCCTGCGGCGGCACAGGGGTGTAGCAGGGAGCTACCCCCAGATCCATCGGTGCCCCCAACCCCCCCCACCACTATTACAACTATCACGGCCCCCGCTGCTTCGTCCCTGCTGGCAATCTGCCATCTGCCTTCGGATCCAGCTGTTTGCTTTGGACTTTGCCTTTTGGACCAGGCATAACAACCAACCAAGCGAGACTCTTTGGACACTTGTGGTGGGTTGTCCTCCCCCCACCCCCCCCCCCGGATTGTTTACCCCATAGCCTACCCCTACTACCGGACCCCGATTTTTGCCCCCCCCCCCCCCCCAGTGTTTCCCTGTCTCTCCCTGCTTACAATGGCAGAGAAGGAGGGACGCAAGGCCCCTCCACCGAAATTGGTTGCCCCTTCCCCATCTACCCTCCTGCCCACCCCTCAAGATTTCCCCACCGCCTCCATTGTTAGAACCCCTGCCACCGCCCCCGCTGGGGCATCGGCAGTGGGAGGCACCGGGGCGATTACTACTGCTGCTCTGGTTCCTGCCCCACTAGATTCTAGGAACGCCCCCCCAGTTAGACGGAAAAATCGAAGCGGGCCAAAAGGGAAGGGCCCCGCTAATGCCGCTGGACCCTCCGTGGCAGAGGCCGCCCCCACCACAGTGGCCTCGTCATCGATCGCGGCACCCCTCCCAGCTGTTCCCTCCACCAGCTCTGCGACCATCCCTCCCCCGGCCCCCAGGACGTATGCCCGGGTGGCGACAGGCCCCCCCTCACCTGCCGCCTCCTCATCTCGCCCTCCCACTGCCTCCGCTGCCATTACCAGTAGTCGGGGCCCTCTTCCCGCCCTGACCAGGAAGCACGGTGTTCGTTGCCTCTTAGTACCCGCCTCGCCCCACGTGGAGGCATACGTGCAGGCGTTGGCGAAAGTGGTAGGACCCATGGCCATTGTGGCGGCCTCCAAGATGTATGGGAAGGTCGTTCTCTTTCTGGCCTCGGAGACTGCCGCCCAGGAGGCGGTGGAGAAGGGCCTAGTGGTGGGGGGGGTGTTTCTCCCCCTAGAACCGCTAGAAGATCTGGGCGTTCGCTTCGTCCTCACCTCCGTTCCTCCCTTTTTACCTAATGTTGCCCTGTTACCTGCTCTTTCTGCCCTGGGGAAGCTTGTTTCTGTTATTAGCCCTCTCCCGTTAGGCTGCAAGGACCCCGCCCTCCGTCACGTCCTATCGTTCCGCCGGCAAGTGCAGATTTTACTGCCGGCGGGGGTGCGTGACGGAGAGGCGCTCGAGGGGTCCTTCCTAGTTCCCTACCAGGGAGCCCGCTATAGGGTCTTTTATTCCACCGGAGAGGCCCGGTGCTACCTCTGCCGCTCGGCAGGGCATGTCCGCAGGGACTGCCCTTTGGCCCGGGGGAGAGGGGCACCTGAGACCCCCGAGACCCGGCGGGATATCGGCCCTGTTGTTGCCGACACCCCTGGCCACCCGGCACCCGACACCACCCCCCCTCCCACCCGATCCACCGCTGCCCCCGTCCGGGCCCAAGAGGCACCCCTCCAACAACGCCCGGGCGACCACGGGAGTCCCACTCTTGCCGTAACCACCTCGGCAGAGCCTATGGAGGGGGGTGTGGCAAAGCTTTTACCGGGTGCAGGAGAGGGCTCGCCCCAAGGAGAACCCCCCGCCCCTAATGCTGCCTTACCGCTACCCCCCCAAACCCCTGAACCTCTGCCTCCGCGCCCCGCTCCGTCCCCTGCTACTCAACCCCCGGACGACGCCATGGAGGGCTGGACTGTAGTCCAGGGGAAGCGAGGCAAGCGGAGGGCTCGAGCCCCGCTGCATTCATCTGACGCGGAAGCCCCCCGGAAGACCAGGAAGGGAGGTACCGACCCTGAGCCTCCCGCCTCGGCCACGAGTGAGATCCATTCGCTGGTGTCGGGAGGTGAAGATAGACCAGCATTGGAGGGTGGAATCCCCCCTCCGCGGGGGACCCTCCCCTCCGAAGCCCCGGGGGAAGCCCCTTCTAACCAGATACCACCTGAACTCCCAACGAACCCCGACGTGACCGCCGAGGCGGGCCCTAGCGGAGAGGCCCCTGGGGTGGTGGGAGTTGGCCTCTCCTCTGTGTACGCAGAGATTGAAGCCCTGGATTTGACCCCGGTCACCCAGGGAGGGGATGATTTACTGCCGGCCGGCCTCGATTTGGGCAATCTCACCCCAGGCCCCCTCTCCCCATGCCCTTTCCCCCTGACTGCCTTTCCGGGTGAGCACCCCACGGAAAGTGGTTTACCGCCTGGGGCCATGGCTGCCACGACCACCCCGGAGCCAGTACCTAGCATTCCTCGGAGCCCCCTCCCTTGCCCCTTCACCCCCGACCCTGCTCGGGAGGCGCCTTCTTTTCGCTGTGCGCCTCCTGAAGCCCAGGGCCTTACCTCTGCCCCTGCCCCCACCCCTATTCCGGTTCAGTCTCCCTCCTCCTGCAAGGCTACCGCCGCCCCTGGGGTTATTTCTTTTCCGCCTTTTGCAGATTCCCCCCAGGGAGCAGTCTTTATGTTTTCTAGTTGCGACTCCCCAGGAGTTGCACCTTTCCCCCTGCCATCCCCGTCCGCCCCAAGGCACGAGATGGAGTTAGTAACCCCAGCCTGTCAGACACCCCGTCGGCGGTCCGCACCCTGCCTACCCGCCTTAGCGGACCACGAAGCTGCATCAAAAGCCCCACCAGGGACTGCTCTGGGAGTTGTAACCCTACCCCCCCATGAGCTGCAGCATGCATTACGGGAGTTCTTGAAACGATGCCGTGGTGCCCGCGATAGGGCACAGCTGGCTCTCCAGCAATGGGGGGACTTTGATCGACTCCTTCGGGCCGCGAGAGCCCTTATGAGGGAGGGTAGAGGGCAAGGGAGGGGCGGTGCCGCGGCCTACGAGCGGGCCCGCAGCTTCCGGAAAGAGTTACTTACTCACGGGATGGGACACGGGTTGCTACGCGACCCGCCGGGGGCCATGAGTACCCCCACCCCTGAGAACTCCCCACCCCCCCAGCCCTCCGCATGACACCTCTCATCATTGTAACCCTGAACACCAGGGGCTGTAGGATGGCTCTCCGCAGGTCCCAGGTGCTCTCCTACCTTCGGGAGGGGAGGTACTCTGTGGTTTTCCTGCAGGAGACCCACACGGACCCAACCGCCGAGGATAGGTGGCGGCTGGAATGGGGGGACGGGGTATACTTTAGCCACTGCACGGCTTGGCAAGCTGGAGTGGCGACCCTGTTCTCCCCCACCCTGCGGCCCGAGGTGCTCGGAGTCACTGAGGCCGTGCCGGGCCACTTGTTGCACCTCCGAGTTCGTTTGGAGGGGCTCGTGGTTAATTTTGTTAATATCTATGCCCCGCAAGTGAGCTCACAGCGGCCGCAATTTTACCAGCAGGTGTCCGAATTTCTCGACACCCTGGATTCACACGAGTGCCTGATCCTGGGAGGGGACTTTAACACCACCCTCGAGGAACGGGACCGCTCGGGGGCCGAGCCGAGCCCGGCCGCCGCGACCATTCTTCGAGACATAGTCGATTATCACTCCCTAGTGGACGTCTGGCGTGACCATCACCCAGATGATACTTCCACGTTTACCTTCGTTCGGGTGGAGGCCCGTCGGTCGCACCGCTCTCGGTTAGACCGTATTTATCTATCCCGTCTCCATCTTTCACAGGCCCACTCCTCCACCATTCGGCCGGCCCCTTTTTCCGACCATCATTTGGTTGCCGTCACGGTCTCCCTCCGTGCAGAGGGACCGGGGCCGGCTTACTGGCACTTTAATAACAGCCTGTTGGAGGACGAGAGCTTTGTGATGTCCTTCCGGGAGTTTTGGCTGGCCTGGCGGGAGCAGTGGCGTGCCTTTCCCTCGGTGCGGCGCTGGTGGGATTTAGGGAAGGTGCGCGCCAAGCTCTTCTGCCGCAACTACACTCGGGGCACCAGCCGACGGAGAAATGCGGCGATAGAGCAGTTGGAACGGGAGGTCTTAGAGCTGGAGAGGCGCCTGGCCGCCAGCCCCGGGGACCCGTCCCTCTGCGGAGCGTGCCGGGAGAAGCGGGAGGAGCTTCGAGCCCTCGAGGACCACCGGGCCCGAGGTGCCTTTGTCCGGTCCCGCATCCGCCTCCTTCAGGAGATGGATCGCGGCTCCCGCTTCTTCTACGCCCTGGAGAAAACGAGGGGGGCCAAAAAACACGTCACCTGCCTTCTAGCGGAAGACGGCACCCCCCTCACGGATCCGGAGGAGATGTGTGGGAGGGCCCGTGACTTCTACGCAAACCTTTTCTCCCCGGATCCGACCGATCCTGGCGCTTGCGGGGTGCTCTGGGAGGAACTCCCCACGGTCAGCGTGGGCGACCGAGACCGGCTAGAGCTGCCTCTCACCCTGGCCGAGTTCTCGGAAGCCCTCCGTCGCATGCCCACCAATAAATCTCCGGGCATGGACGGGCTGACCGTGGAGTTTTACCGCGCGTTCTGGGACATCCTTGGCCCAGACCTAGTCACTGTCTGGGCTGAGTCCTTGCAGGGCGGGGTCCTCCCTCTCTCGTGCAGACGAGCGGTGCTCGCCTTGCTGCCGAAGAAGGGGGACCTCCGCGACTTACGAAACTGGCGTCCCCTCTCACTCCTTAGCACGGATTATAAAATCGTAGCGAAAGCAATCTCGCTGCGGCTAGGGTCCGTGATGGCGGACGTGATTCACCCAGACCAGACCTATACTGTCCCGGGTCGCAGCATTTTTGACAACCTCTTTTTAGTCCGAGACCTTTTGGAACTCGGGCGGAGAGACGGTCTGTCGTTCGCCCTCCTGTCTCTCGATCAGGAGAAAGCGTTCGATAGGGTAGATCATGGGTACCTCCTGAGCACCCTGCGAGCGTTTGGATTCGGACCTCAGTTTGTGAGTTTTCTCCGGGTGCTGTACGCCTCCGCGGAGTGTCTGGTTAGGCTCAACTGGACCCTGACCGAACCGGTCAGCTTCGGGCGAGGGGTGCGGCAGGGGTGTCCCCTCTCAGGCCAGCTGTACGCTCTGGCGATCGAGCCTTTCCTCTGTCTCCTCCGCAGGAGGTTGACGGGGTTGGTGCTGCGGGAGCCGGAGCTGCGGCTGGTCCTGTCGGCGTACGCCGATGACGTCCTCCTCGTGGTCCAGGACCCGGGCGACTTGGCGCGAGTGGAGGCATGCCAAGCCATCTTTTCGGCAGCCTCCTCCGCCCGAGTCAACTGGGTCAAGAGCTCTGGCTTGGCGGTGGGGGGCTGGCGGCAGGTAAGCCCCCTCCCACCCGCGCTTCAGACCATCCGGTGGAGTGCCGGCCCTCTGCTCTATCTCGGCGTTTATCTTTCTGCCACGCACCCTTCTCCGCCGGAGAACTGGCAAAATTTGGAAGGCGGCGTGATTGAGCGGATCAGGAAATGGACGAGGCTACTCCGATGTCTCTCCCTTCGGGGGAGAGCACTGGTGCTTAACCAACTAGTCCTGTCCACGCTCTGGTACCGGCTCAACACCCTAGCCCCGGCCCCGGGTTTCCTGTCCCACCTCCGGAGATTGATTCTGGAGTTCTTTTGGTCAGGATTGCACTGGGCCCCTGTCGGGGTTCTCCACTTGCCCCTGAAGGAAGGAGGGCAGGGCCTGAAGTGTCTGTACACTCAGGTCCGCGTTTTCCGCCTCCAGGCCCTGCAGAGGCTCCTTTATAGTGCAGGTAGTTCGCCGTGGAGCATATTGGCGCATGCCTTTTTACGCCGCTTCCATGGGCTCCGCTATGACCGACAGCTCTTTTATCTTTGTCCGAGAGGTTTTCCGCGAGACCTCTCCGGGCTGCCGGATTTCTACCAGGACCTCCTCCGGGCCTGGAAACTGTTTTCAACGACCAGGTCCGTGGCGGCCATCGTGGGGGCAGATCTCCTCACGGAGCCCCTGCTTCACAACCCCCAACTTTGTGTGCAGGCGGCGGAGTCCCGCACGGTGCGCCAGAGGTTGGTCCTGGCGGGAGTTACGAGGGTCGGGGACCTCCTGGACTACGACCGGGGGGACTGGCTGGATCCCCTGACGCTCGCTCGACGCATGGGGCTCTCCAGCCTTCGCACCCCCCGGCGCGTGCTTCAGGAGGTGGAGGCCGCTCTGACCCCCGCCGCTCGGGCTTATGTTAGCCGAGCCTTGTGTGAGGGCGCGCCCCGCCCATCCCTTACCCCAGGCCCGCCGGACCTTTCCATCGGGCCCCTACTCTGTCGATCCCAACACACCCCTCATCCTTTCACTGCGAGCCGGCTGCATGAACTGCAACCGGTCGGTTTTCAAGTTGCATCACGGAAATATCTATATACACTCACGCTCCATACCCTTCATGCCCGCACCCTGGTGTCCCGCCCCGATACAAAGTGGCGAGATCTCTTACCACCTTTGGAGGGTGAGCAACCTCGGTGGGCCAGCCTGTACTCCACCTTGGTCCCGAGGCCCGTCGGGGACATCAGTTGGCGGCTCCTTCACGGGGCTGTGAGCACGGGCGTGTTTTTGACACGTTTTACCTCCCTTCCGGAGACTTGCCCTTTTTGCAACGTGAGGGAAACCCTGGCGCACGTCTATTTAGAGTGTGCCAGATTGCAGCCTCTTTTTCGGCTCCTCACAAATATTCTTTTGCGCTTTTGGCTTCATTTTTCTCCCCACCTCTTTATCTATACACTCCCCATCCGTGGCCCCACCAAGTCGCGGGATCTCCTGGTTAGCCTCCTCCTAGCCTTGGCTAAAACAGCCATTTATAAGACCAGAGAGCGGAGGTTGGCTCATGAGGCGTCCTGCGATTGTGAGGCCGTTTTCCGACTCTCAGTACATTCACGTATCCGGGCGGAGTTCCTCTGGGCAGCGTCCACCGACTCCCTTGACACCTTCGAGGAGCGGTGGGCGCTGTCCGGGGTTCTCTGCTCGGTGACCCCGTCCGGTTCCCTCCATCTGACCCTCTGATTGAGGGAAAGAGCGAGAGCCGCCAGTCACAGCCGTTAGTTGCTGTGAATACCATCATTACTGTTTTCTAGGAGGGGTCCTATAATACATGGGTGTACCCCCCTCCCTCCCAACCACCCACCCCGCAGCCGTGCCCATCTTGTCGGGCACTCTCAGGAGAGGGAGGGTCGGTGACCCTGGGCGCGGCGCTAGGTAACTCGAGAGGGTGGAAGACCACGAGTGTCGAGGAAGCCCCCCCGCTCTAGGCCACCAGGTAACTCAGGAGGGTGGAAGACCACGAGTGTCGAGGAAGCCCCCCCGCTCTGGGCCTGGGCTAACCTGAACACCTCTCCCTCCTGAAAGCTGTTGTGTTATACCTTTTGATTGCGTTGTTTTGTTGCTAAGTTTTTTTTTTATCCCTTTGTATTCTTTGTAACTGTTACAAATAAATTTCCTTTCTGTTTCAAAAAAAAAAAAAAAAAAAAAAAACCTTCCCTGTTACCTTACCCAGGGAAAAGGAACCTACTTAACCCTGGGGCTAATATATCTGCCTTCTGTTACTCTCCTGTAGCCATCTGGCCCGACCCTGTCACTTCCCAAATTGTCTGGGGTGTCACCCAGAAGCATAGCACAAGTTTTTGAAATACAGACAGTATACAACCAATACTTATAACTTTATGTACAAAAATTATACATGCATACAGATAGCATAATCATAACCAGCAAATGATAACCTTGTCTTAGACACCTTATTTGACCTCCTTTATACAAGATTTGGTGCCACTACAGGACCTTGGTTGCAACAATGTTCTGTACAGTCCCAGTTTGTGTCAGTAACATCACACCTGCATGTTAGCAAATGCTTGATTTAGGACTGAAGCTTTAATTTGTAAATTGCCTTGATCCTTGGATAAAGGTGGTACAGAAGAAATTAATCCATCAGACTTCAATGAGACTTTGTTTTTGCTCTTAGTTTTGGGCACACTAATTCACATCTCAAGTGCAGAGAGTTAGATAAAATGACTTTTTCATTCTTTGTTCTGTGCTGCTTTTGTTTTCACTTCATCTTACAAAAGGAAATGGAAGACAGTGTACCAGTAGCATATGGCTTATTTAGGTATACTTCACCACATGTATTTATAACTGACTCTTCTATTATTTGTTAAACTCTTTGTATGTAGCATGTATTATTTAATGGAAGGAGACTAAAATAAACATTTAAATGTGCTCAGTACAACTCACTTTCACTCTGACTACAGATTTTTTTTTTCCACCTAGTTTTCTCCCACCCCTGTTCTCTTTCTCTGAATGTTGTGTTCTTAGTAGCACTGAGCTCAGCTAAAGCTGCTTGGAGCAGGCAGCCATATGGAGGAATGAATGTAAACAATTGTCAGAGTATTTTGTCTATTGAAAACTTCCCAAATATCCTTGAACACTTTATGCTGCTCAAATAATTTTATTTGGAAGACATTTAGTGACCAGCTCTAGCAGGAGAGGTGATTTTCTATCAGGAATATTAGCCCAGTATGCTAACCACCTCTGTTTACATTAGTATCTATGGAGTTGGGAGTCAGGATTTCTTGTTCTTCAACTGAATGCCACAACCAGCACAGTTCAGAATCTTTAATGCTGCAAAAAGATAAGATGAAGAGAAAAGTATTCGTGTACCAAAGTCTGAGAGTCATGGTTGATGAGGTAATATCTTTTACTGGCCCAACTTCTGTTGGTAAGAGAGACAAGCTTTTGAGCTACACAGTTCTAGCACATAAGTAACGAGAGATAAGAAAATGGGGACTTTTGTGTCATTTAAGGTATCCTACAATTTCATCATGTTGTACTGTTAACTTTTTCATAGTGGACTCCTGACTCCATATTGTTGCAATGTAACATGGTCTTCCCGTCGCCATCGTCATCATGATCCACGTAACACTATGAATACTTGAAATTGCTGAGGGCTTTGTCCCAGAACATATTTTGGGACGTTTGTGTCCTTCAATCTTAAACTGCATGTTAGCTTTGTTGAAACCGTACTAGTACCTTGGAAATTTTGATGAGTGGCAAGCTTAATGTATGCTGATCTCTCCTTTGACTTCATTGCATTATCATTGACAGGATCTGATTTCAGCTGAGAATTTTCTGTCCAAGCATCATTTTGACTGAGATAAAGAGAACTGGATTATTATTTCAGAATATGGAAATAAGAGTGTTGACAATGTTCTGTTGTATAGAGATTGCTAATTCTGTTCCATCTTTTCTCTTGCCTTTTGTTCAGAGATTACAAAGGACACCTCCATGAAGACCCTGAATACGAAGACTCTGTATGTTCATGTTATACCAACAACAGCTGAATGCTGATGATTCCGTTTTTATGAATAAGCCCATGTAGACTTTTTTCACAGAAGAGAGATCTGACTCTGATTCGTATGCTTTTTAATGAACATCCAAGTTGTGTACAGTATTTTCAACATCAGCAATTGTACACCGATGATGTTTTCTACCAGTGCATGTGTAATATGCTGCTTTCGGTTTCAAATACAATGTATTTTTGTTGTTATCATAAGCTACTATAAAGGCTATTCAGAGTAATGTCAGATCTTAAGCCTAGATATCTATGCAGTAATTTGCCTGAAAGAAATGGACTCATACCTCAGTGATGCTGTTCTCTGCCTGTCCTTTATGCAGAGGCTATCTTTAATTTTCTAAGCCGTGTGTCCGGGGGTGTGTTACTATAGCTTTGAAACTAATGAGGAAAGAGTTACCCAGTTCTGTGCATTCAAATTAGTTGGGTTTTAATGAAGTGTGATGTTGATGAAAATACTTCCTAATTTCCATACTTTGGAACAATAAATTTTCTTTATCTCCAAAACAATGTTTCCTGATTTGGTGGTAATTCACTTCCCTACATCCTTAAAAAAGATTGTACATTGGTTCCTTGGGGTTCAGCAAAATCTAAAGGAAACATGAAACTTGTACAGTTTGTCTAAGTGGATGTTATGGATGGTTAGGTTGTAAAATTTGCAAAACATTTTTGTTTTTAGTTTTGTTTACAGTATTCTGATGGATAACCCAAATGACTAAAACCCTTACTTCATGAACTTTCCTAGGGTCCAAAGAGGGAAGAGAACAAATAAATCAGACTCTCTGATCCTATGAAATTGACACTTTGATTTCATACAGGTTCCTTTTAGAGATGTGATATGGTATTGGAGTCTGTGCTCACTATGAAATACTGGCATAAAATTTACCATCACTATTTTACCTCTCTTAGTTTTTGAAGAAAGCTAAGTAAATTGGAAACAGGAATGATGAAAAGACTCTCATAAGAATAACCAATACTTAGTTAAAATACCTCTCCTTTGCTCTACATCCTTATGCTCCATTTCTTTTTCATCTTCATGCTAAATGTAGATATAAAACAATATTGAATAGTGTTTTCCACAATATACTATATCAGTGGCAAATATAAACATCACTTTTATTATGCTTGCTTACTGTTCTTCAGTGGGATACACACAATTCACTAGAAGTGGAGCAAGTTTCTAGCATGTAGCTACATATGTGTATTTGCCTGTAGTGTGATGAAACCCTTTCTGAAAATCTGTATCTCCTGAAATACTGGGAATGCACAGTTCTAGAAGTATTGGACAGTGCCAAGTTATTTTCCCGTCAACCATGTTTATCTCTTGATTTAGTCACATGAAAATCAAATAAGCATTCATTTTATTGCCATCTTTCCTTGCACTTGAAGTAATGTGTTCAGGATTATACCTTCTGTGAAGATAAAACTGCTGATCTACAGCTAATGACTTTGCTTTGCACTTTTACAGAAAGTAAATAAAAGCAGAGTAAAAACTGAAATAAAAATCTTATTAATGAGATGAGAAATCCATTTTAATGAGGATATTGAAACATAGGACACAATTATCTGCATCTTAGAGTTGCTTGGCATTTAGTCACACAAATCCTATTTGTTCACGTCCTACACAGCTCTTAAAAAAAAAAACTGGGATATGAATTGGAGTCAGAATCTGAGTTACCAGTAGAAAAAAATCAAAATCTCTTTCAGAATCTTTACCCTTTCTCAAAGTATGCACAGTGCTGCTTCATGCCAAAAATGCAGTCCACCCTGCAGCAAAGGAATACCTTCTATGGGCTAAGTCTGATGATCTCCCAATTGTATCCAGGAAAATGTAGCCAAAATAGGCTTCCTAGTTAAGCAGCTGGTATATTCTGCAGATGAAAATAAAACAGCTGCTTTCCCCTTCTTTTTATACCAGTCTTCACTCCAAAGGCTATTTGCAAAAGTACAATACATATGTTGCATTGTTAAAAGTAATCCTTGTTGATACTCCAATAAAAAAAAGAATATCTTTGGAGATAAATAGTTTGGGTAAGTTATTTACTCTGTAGGGATGAAGGGGGAATGTTGAGATGTCTTTGTATTAACACAAGTCATCTGCATGTGTCTACTACATATTTTCACAAGAATGTTTACTGCAGAAAGCATGTACCCTGACTGACTGTCACAGCAGTGGCTGAAAGCTAAGTTAGTGATGACAGACCTCTCTCAATGTGCATCTCAATATGTGCTTCCACTGCAATCAAAGAAGAACTCTCATTGACTTCAATGGGAGAAAAGTCAGGCTAACGTTGAGCACCCTCAATGCTTCCCCACTTCCACCTCCTTTCCTGTGAGGCACAGGAAAGCAATTTCTGCATTAGTGAGGACAAGTTGGGAGCGAGGTTCTGGAACATCACTTGATTTTTTTTCTCACATTAATAGTAATATTTGCACTTTGTTATCAAATTGCTGTGCTTGAGAACAGAGAAATGAAACAAATAGCCCTAAACAAATGAGAAATATAGACAAGAAGTAATAAAAATGAGACCTAACATGGAATAATGCAACCTATCATCTGGAAAAATCATCTAAAATCCAGATCTATGGGAGAGGGAAGAAGCAGGAAAGCAGTTACTCTGAGAGAAGTGCACAGTGTTATATGGAAGATGGTAATAGTTATCGTGTTTCCAGTAGCATCTCAATGTGCTGTACAGACATAAGAAAACATTGTTCCTGCCCTAAGAGTTGGTAGTCTAAAATTTGACAAAAAGAACAAGGCAATTTTGAACTGCTTATATAGAGGCAACACAATACAGCGTAGGTGTGACTGAGCCTGGAATTTAACTTTTTTTTTTTTTTGACACATGATTAACAGAAAGATTGACAAACAAGGCAATGCAGTGATGAGCAAAAAATTGATACCTTTTGATCTATTTTCATAAGGGATATTAAACCCTCATCCTTCAGGGTGTAATCAAATCAGTAACTGGGGTGAGGAAGAAATTTCCACTATGCCAGGTTATTACATAATTGCCTACTATGGAGTTTCTTGCTCCTTTCTCTAAAGAATTTGATGCTGGTCACTGTCAGAGACCGAACTGGAGCAGGTGGGCCATTGGTCTGATCCAATATAGAAATTACTGTGTATCTGGAAGTTCACAAATAGTACAAGGCAAATTGCGTACAACTAGATGAAATTTAAATAAGAAATATGGGTTGAATATTGGGAAAAACATCTTGACAGAGAGATATATAATGCGACAGAACAATTCCTCAATGAGAACTTTTAGAAATACCCCTCAATGGACTCTTTGACTTCTGTAAGCTTTGTTTTGGGCCCTAGAGACAATTAAAACTGAACAAGACAAATTACTACAGGAAGCTAAATCCTGCATTGGCAGGGAGATATGCTGGGGAGATGATTCCCTGTGTCTGGTTTAGTTGTGTTTAAAGTGAAAATTACTTTCCCCCCCTCCCAGCTTTTGGTTTGTCTTAACATAATGTTACCTGGTCTTATTTTCTCCATTTAGAATAATGCATTATGTATTCCCAAATATGTGTGTTTTGAAGTGAATGTTATCACCCTTCGAATGGCATGAGATGGTACTTGTAGTTTCTATCATTATGCTAATTGGGATCACTGCAAGTCTGAGAGTCTTGCTTCAAGTGGCACATGGCACAAGGGATCATCTTTCAAGCAAGTGCAAGACTGTTCTCCATGTCAAGGAGCATATTCAACTAACAATTTGAGTTTTGTCTTTAGATAAGTTGCCTGCATAACTCCTTCACTGCACTCTGCTCTTCTTCTCCAGATAAAGGTTGTGCTTAAATATAAAAGAAGGGCTGTGCAGCATGCACTGAAAAGAACCAAAGTTAAGGCTGCAATTTCCTCAAATAATTTGCTTCCATTGAGCTTTTTTGAAGTACTGATCTTCCAAAGAGAACTGTGTGTGGGCTTTGCATGGGTACAGGGCTCCTTTTTCAGGGTTCTTTTTCCAGGATTAGTGTCTTAATTTGCACAGTGCCATAAATAGTATTCCCACCCTCTCCCCCCTTTTCTCTCTCTTCTTTCGCTTTCTTCATTGTATCCCCCATGTATTCTTCCCTTTCTCTCTGTTTATTGCATCCTTCCCCACTAGTCCTTTAAGACGCGCACCCATGTTCTCATATCTGTATCCTATCCTCCTCCGGAGCTGTGATTGGATGGAAGAGACATGGTGTCTCCAACTACAGCTGATTTTGTCACAAAGTCAGAAGTGTCCTTAAATGCTGTTGCCATGGGTCAGTCAGGATCAGTCATCATTCACAGGGGGACACACCCACCCGCCCACCCAGGGCAGGTAGTCAGTGCAAGAATCAGACAATGGATTAAGCCTGAGTTTTTTCACATGGCACTATTGAGCATGATTGCTAGGTCACCAGATTACTTTGGCCTCCCCTTTTTATGCATATTAGTGTTGTGTAATTAACAAATGAGGATTAGTATAGAAGTTCAACTTTTGGCTGCTGCAGTGTTAGCTCATCAAGTTCCCATATCTATAAAACTTACTGTAAGAAATCATTGGGAACAAGCAATGACCCTTTGGGTTGAACTCTTTTTATTTCCCTTTCCATTTTTAGTCGTCATTTCCCCCAGGGTACTATCTAATTATTTCTTCAGCGATCTTGTCTCATGAGCTTTCATGAGATGTGGAAAGTTTCCTACTTACTTTTTTTAAATTAGTTTTTCTTTCATTTTTGTGCCTCCTGTCTTGCTGTTTCATCTCGATTAAGCTAAAAATAGTTGCTTGACTTGATGTGATACTCTTTAGGATTTATGTACTTCAATTGACTTCCCTCTAAACTGTCTTTTGTTGTATAAATTAGGTCCAGGGCCATTTTGATGTAATGCTGCAGAAGCCTGTATCAAGTGCTGAGCATGTCCTTACTTTAAGAGTTTATATCTTCCAGTCCTGGCAACAACCCCCTGACCTTTCTCTCTCACTTTTTAACAGATGACAACAATACAGCATCCCATCTTTCTCATCTCATTGAAATATAAGTTCCTTTCAGCAATCTGCAAGAGCTGAATTCTGCTGAGCAAGTCCTTTATTGCTGGGGAGCTTTAGGTAGTGTAACAATGTAGATTTATCATTGCAACTGTGTCCAAAATCATGGCAATGTGGTTTCAACAAGTGAAAGGATGGACATTTATATTTTAAAATGTCAATAGTTTTCTTAAAAAGAAAAGGAGTACTTGTGGCACCTTAGAGACTAACCAATTTATTTGAGCATGAGCTTTCGTGAGCTACAGCTCACTTCATCGGATGCTGTCGCTCACGAAAGCTCATGCTCAAATAAATTGGTTAGTCTCTAAGGTGCCACAAGTACTCCTTTTCTTTTTGCAAATACAGACTAACACGGCTGTTACTCTGAAACCTGTCAATATTTTTCTTCTATACAACTCCCTCTTCCCTGATCTGATGGCCACTGTGTACCCAATGGCTCATGCTAGCTTCTCTTGCAGTCAGTGGGAGTTGGACTGGGCCATAAGAGTGGGTTGTATCCAAACAATTCCTACCGGAGAGGTGTCTACTCCACAAAATCCACCACAATTGGCACCCTTGTTAGCACACACAGCAGAGGGGCCAACAGCTGAATGACACCAGAGATCCTCTCCCTTAGAGTTGATCTCTCCAGGTGAGTACTAAGATATACTGGCAAGGCAATGTGGGGAAATATGGTTCTGCTGCTCCTGGTACTGCACCTGTTCTCCAGCTCAACAGAGAGGATTTCAGGGTCTAGCTCTGTCAATACAGATTCTTTCCCCCCAGATTGTAATTCAGACTGAAGTGGTGGATCTGTATAGTCATGTTACAAGGTGTTAATTTAGTTTTTCCATATGAATGTATAGTGCCGAAAACCTGTGTTTGTGCATTGTTGATGTGCACTCAATAAAATATTAAAGACAAAATCTTCATGGCAATTATTATCACGGCACTTCTTATGGTTAACTTCTTTTCAGTGAAGGTATAGATTCCTCTAGGCCTTTTTTAAGTTTTTCTTCCCATCAAAATTTTATCCACAATCATTTTTTTCATAGCAACTGAGTTTTGTTTGCCGATTGCATCAAATATGATCACAATAGCTACTTTGCTATTGTGAATCTTCCTAATTTCCTCTTTCCTTCATAATTCTTGAGAGCTGTCTAGAACGCCTTGTCACATTGGTTAAGCAGGAAGCAATTATTCTTTTTTTAGTAGTTATTGATATGATTTTGCATGGTATCAGCTCATGACATCAACAAAACAGCTAATGAAAAGCCTGTGCATTAGTGTAAACTAACTTGATACATGGTCCCCAAGGTTTTCCTTAAAAAAAAAAAAAAAAAAGAAAAAAGAAAAAAAAGACGACAAAATGGAAGAAAAAAGGAAACTTCCATTCTGTAAACATATGGAAGCAGCTTACAGCATGAAGCTCTGTTTGTTGAGTTAATGTTACTGTTTTGCTGTGCTTTGAGTGGTGGTTGGCTGGGGTTGGGGCAGTGTGCATCTCTAGTTACCTAACTTTTTTCACAGTTAAAATGTTTATATAACCAATGTAATTATAACTTTTATGTAATTGCAGAAAAGTCTCTCCTATTTCTCTCCTAAGTCTGAATATTTAAGCTAATTTGCTGTCCCTGTCGGTAAAGAGTTCTAATGATAGGTCACTCAGCTCCTCAGAAGGTAGATTTAAAAAAAAAATTCTTGTAGGTGCACTTAATGCCCAAATAAAACCATCCATAAATACGTTTCTGTATTACATTTTAAGAGCTTCTTGGTTTGGAGGTCAGGGAATTCTGTGGAAATTACCCTCATTTTGCAATTTGTTCCCAATACTCTTCAGTGATTAAAACAATGACACACACATCTCTGATAAATTGCCAGGGTACCCAATGCTTATAAATTGCTGTATTTGATTGAATATGACAATTAGACATCTGTGCATAAGGTACTTCCATGGAATATCATCTTTAGTACATTTGAAGGACAAATCATTATCTTTACTTAGCAGAATTGGTAATTTGCAAAGGAAAAATAATCAGAACTCAAAATTATACCATATGTTGTGTGACTAATCATACATCCAAACGCCTTTATATTTTATCTTTTAAGCTCTTTTGGGCTATACTGATTACTAATTATATATGAAGTGAGCTCTGCCAATCAGTGTAACTTGAGGAAGGTCTAAGAATTAGTGGAGAAATCTAGTTTAGGATAATTGAGTCTGCAATCTATGCTTATGTGAGTATAGTAGAGTTTACGAATACCTCTGGAATGGAGGTTGTAACTCTGAAATGTTCGTAACTCTGAACAAAAAGTTATGGTGGTTCTTTCAAAAGTTTACAACTGAATATTGACTTAATACAGCTTTGAAACTTTATTATGAAGAAGAAAAATGGTGCTTTACTTTTTTTAGTAATTTATGCTCAACACTGTACTTTATTTGCTTTTTTTGGTTTTGGGTCTCTGCTGCTGCCTGATTGTGCACTTCTGGTTTCAAATGAGGTGTGTGGTTGACTGGTCAGTTCGTAACTCTGGTGTTGGTAACTCTGAGGTTCTACTGTATTCCATCAACTTTTATAATAGCATGAAATAGTCCAGCCAGACTTGCGGCTGATGAAATACAGCATATTATTCCTGTAACAGGAGCAATGGTCATCAAGCAAGGAAGGTCCTTGGCAAGAACTGAGAGAGGCAAAAAGTATCTTACTGTTTAAGGACAATGTGTCATCAGAATTAGTTGTGTGAAGACCTACTATCAAGTGATGCTTAAACCCGGGATTTGACGCTTTGTGAAGATTACTGTGGGGAGAAAATAAACTCGCTCTATCCATGTGTGATGATCTGAGACATTTAGTCTTTTCAGGTTCTTAGTGTGTTCATTGTGGTATCTCAGCACCTTTATTCCACTCTATTTGGTTTAGTTCAGGACTTAATTTTTAACCATATTTTCATGTGGGCCTAGACAAATACACTGGCAAAATCCCTGAGTTCTCTTGTCTGGGTATGCCAATCCTACATTCTCATGTACAAGATAGGTAGCTGTGTCCATTTTTACCAGCTTTTACACATGCAAACTGGATGCCCCAGCAGATTTTCCTAGTCCTGTTTAGATCTATTCAAGAATTTGGCCCTTACTGGTCCCAACATATGGGTTAATAAAAAGTCAGATGTACCATCAGCTTGGCTGAAGCTATAGTACAGAAGGAATCAAAAAGTAGCTATATTAAAGATCTAGTAGAGAGGGTGTGCAAAAATTTACATAATATAGGCATCTCTGAAGCCAAGTGGTGGTAAGATCAGTTGTGTACATGTAATGGGCAATCAGTGGGATTTAAATTACAGTTTAAGGGAATAATCCAAGTCATTTTATGTTATACTGAGGCTATTAGAACTGGAAACAACACATTCCCAATCTTGATGCCCTAGAGCAACTGCCATGGGAAGTAGTTCATCTTGGGTTCCTTCCTACCACGTTCTTTGTGGCCTGTTCCTTGTTCAGCATCATCCTCTATTTCCTACTAGCCCAAAAACTATGTTAAATAGGTCATTTTTAGGGGCAGATGACCATGATGTTCCCCAAATCACGTTTCCCCCCCCCCATTCAGGATGTGCCAAAAATGTTTTCCACAGTGAGCAACAAAACTCTTAGAGCCAGCCCTGCTATTAACCCCTCTCTCTGGTGTCTGCTATATCATTGTCAGTGACATAGAATTTATCTAAACTTTACAGTTGAAAATTAACAAGACAGATTGACTGGTAACTAGCCATAAACTAGTGGCTCTCAAACTATTGTACTGGTGACCCCTTTCACATAGCAAGCCTCTGACTGTGCCCTCCCCTTATAAATTGAAAACACTTGTTTATATATTTAACAACATTATAAATGCTGGAGGCAAAGCAGGGTTTGGGGTGGAGGCTGACAGCTCGCGACCCTCCATGTAATAATCTCATGACTCCCTGAGGGGTCCTGACCCCCAATTTGAGAACCCCACCACAGAAGTTAAGCATTAAGCAGAAATTGCTGGAAACCATTTTCAATACAGTTTAAGGGAAAAATAATTTGTCGTGATGTCATTTTCCTTAGTTACTGTATCACGTGATGCTGTTTTTACTGGCTACGTAATGTTTCAATCTTCTGTGTTTCTTATCTCAGGTAGCCAGTATTGCTCAGCATTGGAAGATAAAGTATCTTAACATGGTAGGAAGGGAGTCCTTTCTCACTGTTAGTTTTTCTTTCAGCTGTGTAAGGCTGAGGTCCAAATTGCAATGTTCCTGCTAGGCGTTAGATCTTTTCTCCTTCAGAGCTGAGTTTTCTGCTTCAGGTGTCAGGTGAATTTGCGGTTCTGATTTTATTTGTTTTGTTGAGTCTATTTCAGCCTACAAACATAAAAAGAATGTCTGTTAGAGACTCTAGGGGCCGTTAACAGCTAATCAATCAAATTAAGGAAAAAAATACCAATAGTCAACCAGCAACCTTTTTCTACACAAAAGAAACCTATACACAAAACAAAAAATTTCCCACCTCCTCTTCCACAAAGCTCTCCTGGTGACAAAATAAAACCACCAAGAACAAGGGGCGGTAGCTTTATCGAGGAGAGAGTGGCTCCAGCCGACGAAGCACTGTCCAGACCAGCACTTTGTCATTAAAGCTTTTGTCATTCAGGGGGCCAGGGGTTTCACATCCCTGAGCGAGAGAAGTTTTAGCGATGAAAGTTCAGTGTAGACATGGCCTGAGTGAGGTTAAGAGTTTGAGACAATCTTTCCTTTTTTTCCCACTCTCATTTTATTGAGTACTTTATTCACTCCCAAGATACTATTCTTTAAGCATAATGTATGGGTATGATAATACCTTGTTATTGTCTTAATGTTATAAATGACAGTTCATTAATGTTTTAAAAAATATTAAGGGCCTTTTTGAAAACTTGGCTGTTAGCCTGCAGTGTTACTTAACTTAACTCCACGTCTGATTGCTTTCAGCTTACTTTTATGATGTGTCTGAATTGCCAAGTGTGAGTTGCAAAATTAAACTATGGCTTTACTGATTTGTTACCTTACATTTGTGACATGAACAAAGGAGTTGCCAAGAAAAGAAACAAGTTAAATCAGTGCTGTCTTATGGAGCTAAGAAATAGTCTGATTACTCCTCATGTTTGCATTTTTAAAAGTTTAATATGTCAGTTTATGGTTTAGCCTTATCTGGTTTCCCATTCAACTCAGTTGCAAAACTCCCACTAACCCAGACCTTAGAATGCATCTGCCCCCACTGGTGCTTTTCCACCCAAATTCAGTCATCAGTCTGTGACATCATAGTTATCTTCATAGCAACTGGTTGTGATGTCAGCATGAGACATAGACCTTGGCCTCAGACTAACCAGCAATTATTTTTTAAATAGTTTCCCTCATATTAAAAAGGGGAAGGAAGGAATATAGTATGATCAGAATGACATAGACCATATTTTCATGCAAATGTGCATATTTTTTGGGGGGGGGGAGACAAAGGAGTGGATAGGGATATAAGAGAAATACAAACTATGTTCATTCTTTACTGCACAATTGTCTTCTTAAATGAATGTTTTTCAGAAGGTGTTGGAGTGGCAAGAGGCCAAGGTACTTCATATGGGGTCATAAAATACCAAATAGATTATACGTACCTTTGTAATAGTCTTTGTAAAATATTGCCAATTTAGAACTATTTTTACAAGAAATAAAAATCACTTTGAAAAAATGTCTTATTCCTCTCAAAAGGGCCATTAAGATATTTTATAGTGGTGGCCAGCAGTAACTCTGTGGTTAGGGATCTGCCTGCATTTTCCTCTTACACATGATTTAATTAATGAAGAGAGAGACTTGAGCATTTTTACGAATTTCACAGGGAGCATAAAACAAGCACAATAATAAACCAGAGTAAACACGGTAACGTTTTAAAGGGGGGAACCACATAGATTCCAAATTTGGCCTCTAAAGGACACTGTTGAGCTACAAGGTTAACAAAACATTGTAGTCCACCTGCTGTTGTAAATATTTTATGATAGTGCTCTGGAATATGATCAGAGGCTTTTCCACGATTGCCATTTATGTCCCGTAGGTTAGAGAGACCAACACAGAGCAATGCAGCATCTATCCTTGAAATAATTTTTTTTTCATTTGTAAGAAGTGAGGGTTATGTTTAATTTTTTGAACTTATCTCAGGAGTGAAAGACCATCTCAGTCTTCATAGGTGCTGGAGCTAGGGGTGTTGCTGGCACCCTCTGGCTTGAAGTGGTTTCCATTTTTACAGGGTTTACAGATTGGTTCAATGGCTCTCCGCACCCACATGATAAAAATTGTTCCAGCATCCCTGTCAGTCTTGGTGATTTTAGCCTTATCAATGTTCCTTAGTGCCAGAATTTGGGCATGATTGGTAGAGAGAATAGACACTAAGAGGAAAGATGGTGCCAATGGAGCTAACAGGCGATACTGAGAACTGAAAAGTGGTTAAAGAACTTGTTAAAGGGGAGACTACAACGATTCATACTGAAAGGTGAACTGTCAGGCTGGAGGAAGGTTACTAGTGGAGTTCCTCAGGCATCAGTCTTGAGACCAATCTGATTTAACATTTTTTTTAATGACCTTCGCACAAAAAGTGGAAGTGTGCTAATATAATTTGTGGATGAGACAAAGTTGGGAGGTATTGCCAATATGGAAGAGGACCAGAATGTCCTACAAGAAGATCTGGATGACCTTGAAAACTGGAATAATAGAAATGGGATGAAATTTAATAATGCAAAGTGCAAGGTCATGGACTTAGGGACTAACAACAAGAATTTTTTGCTATAAGCTGAGGACATATCAGTTGAAAGTGACAGAGGAGGAGAAGGACCTGGATGTATTCGTTGATCACATGACTATGAGCCAGCAGCGTGATGCAGCCGTGAAAAAGGCTAATGCAAGGTATTTCCTGTAGAGATAGAGAAGTGTTAGTATCAAAGGTGTAGGTGTCTTGCCATCCAATAAAAATACAATCCGTAACCAGAACAACTATAACAAAACAACACACCAGCAACATAAAAGTTCCAGACAGCAAAAAATCACAACAAATGAGAAATCTATCACCCTGATTCCCAAATACATAAGCTAAACCGCAGCCAGTCCAGCCCTGTCAAAATGGTGGCTTTTTGCAATGTGCCCTGCAAGTCGATCACTGAGCTATTTTGGGTCAAAAAGGTTGGAGGAGAGTGAGTTTCCAAGTCAGAGTAGACTACATGGAGAATACCCTGCCAGCAACCGCTCTTTTACACCAAACCAGCATCTTTCCATATCACATGAAGAGTGATGGGGATGGGGGCAGTTTCTGAGGTCATGGGTCATTTAGGGCTTTATACGGCAAATCAAAAAAAGCAATGTTTTACATTCCCTGTAGAACCCAGTAGACAGCTGGTGCAAATCATGATGCATTGCTGTCATGTGCTCTTGATGAGATGCTCCATTTAGTGTAGAATGTGGCAGCTTGCTGGTTAACTTCAGCTTCCAGGTAGTTGTATCCCCATGGGAGAGTGCATTGCATTAGACCAGTCTAGAGGTGACAAAAGCATGGATCATGATAGCAAGGTCTGCATCCGGGAAAAACTCTTGCAACCTCTGGCTCAGGCAAAGGTGACCACACAGAGTTTTACAGTGACATAACAAGTGAGAATGAATACAAAGGAGAGGATTTGTTGGCCTTAGGTGGGAATCCACAAATAAGATTAATATGATCTAAATGCTGGCCTAAAGAAAATTATTTTTATAATTTTATTACTCATCTTCTTGAGGACTTTGTGGCAGATGATGTGTCTTTAGCAGGGATTTGAAAAATGGTGGCTTGCGAATACGTTCGGAGACAGCCTGGGTGCTAGATAAGCTGTTTCCAGTGCATATTCTATTTTGTCTAATGAGTCAACAGTGAGTTTAAATGTTACTTGCCACATCTCATTTGCATTCCCCATTTTGAGATACACTCATGTAGTATCCTTTATCTTACCTATTCTTTTGATAAAGCTATTCATAACTAAGACATTAGTCTTTGTTTTTTCAGCATTTGATACTGCTGCAACCTTCTTCACAGAGGAGAAGGAACAAGTTTATAATTCACAGTCTTCATCTTCTTAATCTCTCCTTCCCCAACCTTCAGAGTTTGATGGGACAATTCATGTGAAGCTGAAATGTAGTAAAAGTTCACAGCACAGGCAAGAGTTACTTTAATAAAATGCAGCTTTATGCTTACATAGTATATGCCATCTGCTGACTTTACAACTCTTTAAAATATTTAATTTAATTGAGTCTTTTCACTTCTGTGAATCATTGTCTCCATTTTTTAAAATAAGTAAACGAAAGCACCTAGAAGTATATTGACTTGCTTAAAGGCACTGCGAGTCAATAGAGAACAGAACCCAGGAGTCCTAACTTCCAGTGCCCTGCTCAAAGTACAAGACAATACCCACAATGTGAAGTCAAATTGTTTGACTGTGAAATGAAGAATACTCAATCACATCAAGATAAAGCTCCCACACCATCCTTAAATTGCCTACATTTTGCTGCATATATGCAAACACATATATAATCTAACCTCAATGCCTGGATTGGGATTTAAATGAGTGTTTTATAATATCTAGGCAAAGCAGTTTCAGTCAAGCAGAAAACTAGATGAAATACATTTAATGTGTCTGCTATTTGAAATTCTCTCCCCACAACCATGTTCATTGATGTTGACCATCATGTGTGCTGTAACCATCACATTGTGCTACCTAAATATGGCACATACAGTGGAGAAAGACAGTTCACGGAGGAGGCAAATACAGAGGTGGTGCCCAGGACAAGAATTGCCACCTGTCCAGCACTTAGCTTTCCAAGGCTCATATTCAAATCACAGTGCTCTTGTGTCTGATAATCCTTGTAAGAGGATAAATTAACATTTATATTGCCTTATTTAACTTGACCTTTAAACAGGAAACCCTTTTCCAAGTTGGATCTCTGTACAGCTCTCTCATCTTTGAATATGTTTGAACTATTTTTGTGCGCTCATAATGATTTGGTAAGATTCTCTTCCTTGCATTTGCAGTTCCCTCCAGTCTATTCCTCATGTTCATTACTACTTTGCTTGGAAGAGATGATCCTGAGTGCCCCACTGACTTCTAATTGCCTATTAATAATTTATCTTTTTAAAGTTGCCTCCCTTCTCAGTGCATTATACAACAATAAAATACAATAGTGTGATGCGGTCATCGTAGGAACGATTACTAATCTGACTTTAATGGGGTATTCATGATGTAAGGTACTACTCAGCATGAGTAAGGATGTCACAATCTGGTCCTATATGTTACAAAACTAGATGATCAAATAGACAGGAAAGAAAAGTAATAAATAAGGAGCCAGCAATGCTCATTCCAAACAAACCAGGGAGCAATGAAAAACTTTGAGATGTTTCTTTAAAGAGGGGAGAAACAGGGGGAATAAATTAAAGGAGATTCTGCATGGGCATCAGCATTTAGCCCCCCACAGCTCGAGGGCAGGACCTACATTAAGACAAGAGAAATGAGTAATGCTAGGCATTGAACTGGGGAATGGGGCTACAGCTGTAGGTTTCAGAAGATCTGGAGCTTAGGCACATGTTTCAAGGCTTTTTCTTTTTCCCCTTCCTACCTCTTTCACTCACAACCCTCCAAGATTTATTTACTAAACCATAAAATGTTTCAGGGCTATAATAGAATCATAGAATCATAGAATATCAGGGTTGGAAGGGACCCCTGAAGGTCGTCTAGTCCAACCCCCTGCTCGAAGCAGGACCAATTCCCAGTTAAATCATCCCAGCCAGGGCTTTGTCAAGCCTGACCTTAAAAACCTCTAAGGAAGGAGATTCTACCACCTCCCTAGGTAATGCATTCCAGTGTTTCACCACCCTCTTAGTGAAAAAGTTTTTCCTAATATCCAATCTAAACCTCCCCCACTGCAACTTGAGACCATTACTCCTCGTTCTGTCATCTGCTACCATTGAGAACAGTCTAGAGCCATCCTCTTTGGAACTCCCTTTCAGGTAGTTGAAAGCAGCTATCAAATCCCCCCTCATTCTTCTCTTCTGCAGACTAAACAATCCCAGCTCCCTCAGCCTCTCCTCATAAGTCATGTGTTCTAGACCCCTAATCATTTTTGTTGCCCTTCGCTGGACTCTCTCCAATTTATCCACATCCTTCTTGTAGTGTGGGGCCCAAAACTGGACACAGTACTCCAGATGAGGCCTCACCAATGTCGAATAGAGGGGAACGATCACGTCCCTCGATCTGCTCGCTATGCCCCTAGTTATACATCCCAAAATGCAATTGGCCTTCTTGGCAACAAGGGCACACTGCTGACTCATATCCAGCTTCTCATCCACTGTCACCCCTAGGTCCTTTTCCGCAGAACTGCTGCCTAGCCATTCGGCCCCTAGTCTGTAGCGGTGCATTGGATTCTTCCTCCTAAGTGCAGGACCCTGCACTTATCCTTATTGAACCTCATCATCTTAATATTAACTTAAGCTCTAAAAAATTTGGTATGAGGAAATGTGATCCTATGAAGTCCATATAGGTCACATTCAGTGTGATGTAAAACACATTTTATCTGAGGTTGCAGATTGAAGATCTAGCCTCTCAGCATCTGAAGACCAATTTTCCCCAATAAAAGAAGTGTTCCTTGCTTTTAACTATTTTAAAGTTGAGTCATTTCCTATAAATACACTGAGCATAATAAGGATACAGGCACGAAACAGTCTGTACCAGCATTTTAAAAAAAAGTTTTACATTGTTGTTTTTGTACACTTGACATACATGCCAGACTAATCTTAGAATGCCTTTTAAAGCTTAGCAAGGCCAGTGAGTGTTTTGTGCAGATCTTACATATAAGTTGTATTTAACATTTTTATTTAAGTTTTCTGTGTGCTCAAAAATATGCATAATTAATCTTTGCTGTTTTTATTGTAAGCATATGATAAATGGACAGAAAAAAATTATGAGAGCTTGGTGAAGGTTTGTCATGTCTGCCTGCTCCCGGGAAGCCAGTAAATCTGCGTACTCAGAAAGTTTGTCACAGTATAGCTTCATTTGTATTCAGATCTCAATAAGTTATATAATTAAAGAAATATTAATCTGTACTAAGTACATCTACTTGAAAACTCCCTTATAATTGTAGTACTTTGTAATGATTATGGTGTAACTTTAGCTTAGAATATCTGATTAATATATGCCACTGCAGCTCATTAAAAGTAAGTAATGTGTATATACAATCTTAGAGATGTTTCAAGGAATGGTTGATGTTTTGCTTGAGTCTTTTTGCTGTTACAAAATTGAGTGTCTTTTCCCTCATGGGTACAATGCTGTCCTGTACAATAAATCAACCTTTCCCCCCCAATATTGTATCCAGAAAGAATGCTGCACAGCTGGGGTTTGTTTTCTTGGGTCTTACATAACTGTACATACACTTAAATCCATCTCCTCTGTATGTCTGCAGCTTACAAGACCCCGGGGAAGCCTCTGCCACTGCACAGGATTCTCTTAGACTCTCATCTCAGACTTTAGATTGTTATTTCTGCCTTTAGTGCAGGAATTTGTGGACTTGTCTTTAATGAAGTTCACATAAAATTGTATCAAAGTATAGATTTTTTTTAAATAGGACTTTTTAATTGCTGCAGGCAAAAATGGTGAAATGTTTGCTGTATGTAGGGCATTTCAGAACACACACACACGCAGTAACAAAAAGCAGCAGTTGTTACTACACAAAACCCAACAACATTAGACAGTGATAGTCCACAGTACAGGGCACCATTGATAGTCCTTTGCCCATGTGTCTTCAGGCTGTCAATCCTGGGCAACTCCCATCCCACTCTAACCTACTTGGTTGCTTTCTATACGTTTGGAAGAAGAAGGAAACAACTCGTGTAACAACCCAGTATTATTGGATGTAGAAAAAATGGTTTAATGGGACCTCTACTTCTACAATCTCTAACTGGGAAGAGCAGGGCCCAAGACATACTATGGATCCAGATCTAATTTCCCCAAAGTGTGCATACATTATAAGGCCAGAGGGGTCCACTGTGATCATCTGCTCTGACCTCACATATCACAGAGGCCACAAGACTTCCTTGAATTAATTCTTGTTTGAATTAGAGCATATCTTTCAGAAAAAAATCTAATCTAGATTTTAAAATATCCAATGATGGAGAATCCACCACAAACCCTTGGTAGGTTGTTCAATGGTTAATTAAACTCACTGTTAAAAAAATTATGCCTTCTTTCTAGCTTGAATTTATCTAGCTTCAAAAACCAGGCAGTGAATCTATTTTCCATAAACCCATGTTTGGGTCGATTGATTAACTCCTGTTTGCCACTCCTATTCACCTGCTCAGAAGTTTGCCTACCAGCTGTTTTATATACTAGCCTTGCTACTCGGCTCCACCCTCCCATTAACAGGGAGGGATTAGATACTGAGGAGTGTATGAAGTCTCTGAATAGTTCAAACACTCTTCAAACACCAGATCTGATAAAAGACTCAAAGTGTCCAAGCCACATGGCTCACACCAAGACACAAACAGAGCTTCCCATATGGAAGGGCCCACAGCCTAGCTGTACAATCCTCATGGAAAACAGACGGACAGACGAAACACGCCACTCATTAATCTCCTCTACCTCCAAGCACAGAGTCTGCAGCTATGTCTTCCTGTTTGCTGGGTCTGTTTGCCTGTTGAGATCCATGTTTTCTAAGCAGAATTAGGACAGTTAGTTGTCTAGTAAGTTGTTTAGTGGGTTTAAGAGTTAAGGTGAATTTGAATGGCTGTAATACCACACATTAGCAGTACTGTAAGCACTATAGATTTCCTAATATAAAACTGCACAGGGTCTTACCTTCTACTTTGCAGAACATCTGTTCCATTGGGAAGGTAGATGTTAGTGTTCTATCTGTAACTGTTTAGATGCAACAAAACAGTTTGTGAATGTGGAGAGAGGAAAAAGTCGCCACTGACCAACAGCTACAATGCTAAGACTAAAAGTGAAATATGATTTTTTTCATAGGATGTTCCCAAGAGCCTAAAATATGCAAGTAAATTCCATGTTCAAATAATAGTTTCTCACTTCCACTAATGACTTGGGATAACTGGTTTGTGCAAAATAAGAATCAACTTAAACCTTCCCCACACTTATATAGATCCTGGTCCCTTTACTGAGTTTTGAAAAAAGTTCACTTAACTTTTTTTGTTCTTTATTTTTAGGCAATATACTGAAACTCTGTGATAAAAGCTCACCAGAGGTATTTCTGATCCTTGAGATTTTTCTGTTCCACCAGGAACTATTGGAAATAACATAATTATCCAATATGTCTCGAAAAGCTCAGATCAACTCCAGAAAAGCTTTTGGAAATGGAATTTCCAAACATTTTGATGGGTTCATACAGAAAAATTTGTTACAACCCATATAGGTCAAGAGATACTGTGATTAAGATGCTCTTTATTTTAGGTCAAATGTATGAGTCTAATTTTGTACCTAAAAGTGCCTGAACAGTGTAACCAATGTGTTGCTGACTTGCTAGTTGGGCACATGGCATAAGCAGCAAGGAAAGTTCAAGGTTTGTACTGTACAATTCTTCAGAGCACATTTGTTCTTATGTATATATTTTGGTTTTTCAAAATATTTGCATTCATGTCTGAAACACCATATGTCATAAATATAAAGGGAAGGGTAAACACCTTCAAAATCCCTCCTGGCCAGAGGAAAAACCCTTTCACCTGTAAAGGGTTAAGAAGCTAGGATAACCTCGCTGGCACCTGACCACAATGACCAATGAGGAGATGTCAAGGTTCCTCCCCCACTCTGAACTCTAGGGTACAGATGTGGGGACCTGCATGAAAAACCTCCTAAGCTTATCTTTACCAGCTTAGGTCAAAACTTCCCCAAGGTACAAAATATTCCACCTTGGACAGGCCGCTACCACCACCAAACAAATACTGGGTACTGGGGAAGAGCTGTTTGGACGCGTCCTTCCCCCCAAAATACTTCCCAAAACCTTGCACCCCACTTCCTGGACAAGGTTTGGTAACAAGCCTCACCAATTTGCCTAGGTGACTACAGACCCAGACCCTTGGATCTTAAGAACAATGAACAATCCTCCCAACACTTGCACCCCCCCTTTCCTGGGAAATGTTGGATAAAAAGCCTCACCAATTTGCATAGGTGACCACAAACCCAAACCCTTGGATCTGAGAACAATGAAAAAGCATTCAGTGTTTTACAAGAAGACTTTTAATAAAAAATAGAAGTAAATAGAAATAAAGAAATCCCCCCTGTAAAATCAGGATGGTATATATCTTACAGGGTAATTAGATTCAAAAACATAGAGAACCCCTCTAGGCAAAACCTTAAGTTACAAAAAAGATACACAGACAGAAATAGTTATTCTATTCAGCACAATTCTTTTCTCAGCCATTTAAAGAAATCATAATCTAACACATACCTAGCTAGATTACTTACTAAAAGTTCTAAGACTCCATTCCTGTTCTGTCCCCGGCCAAGACGACTACAGACAGACACAGACCCTTTGTTTCTCTCCCTCCTCCCAGCTTTTGAAAGTATCTTGTCTCCTCATTGGTCATTTTGGTCAGGTGCCAGCGAGGTTACCTTTAGCTTCTTAACCCTTTACAGGTGAGAGGAGCTTTCCCCTGGCCAGGAGGGATTTCAAAGGGGTTTACCCTTCCCTTTATATTTATGACAGGAGACAAGATACTTTCAAAGCTGGACGGTGGGAGAAACAAAGGGTCTGGGTCTGTCTGTGTCTGTGTGATGCTTTTGCTGGGGACAGAACAGGAATGGAGTCTTAGAACTTAGTAAGTAATCTAGCTAGATATGTGTTAGATTCTGTTTGTTTAAATGGCTGAGAAAATAAGCTGTGCTGAATGGAATGGATATTCCTGTCTTTGTGTCTTTTTGTAACTTAAGGTTTTGCCTGGAGGGATTCTCTATGTTTTGAATCTAATTACCCTGTAAGGTATTTACCGTCCTGATTTTACAGAGGTGATTCTTTTTACCTTTTCTTCTATTAAAATTCTTCTTTTAAGAAACTGATTGTTTTTTCACTGTTCTTAAGATCCAAGGGTTTGGGTCTGTGGTCACCTATGCAAATTGGTGAGGATTTTTATCAAGCCTTCCCCAGGAAGGAGAGTGTAAGGTTTTGGTGAGGATTTTGGGGGGAAAGACGTTTCCAAACGAACTCTTTCCCAATAATAAATACCGGATAGATGTTTGGTGGTGGCAGCGAAAGTCCAAGGGCAAAAGGTAAAATAGTTGGTACCTTGGGGAAGTTTTAACCTAAGCTGGTAAAAGTAAGCTTGGGAGGTTTTCATGCAGGTCCCCACATCTGTACCCTAGAGTTCAGAGTGGGGAAGGAACCTTGACACCATATGTTAAAGATCTATGATGGATTAGCCAAATGAATGCACCTAATGTAAAAGCACCAAGAGTCACATTTTTCAAGGTATTTAGGTGCCTAAGTGATCTTGGCTGTACTTTCAATACATTGGCAAGTCCCTTTATAAAAGTCTAAAAATTCCAATCCTGAATTTTTAAAGAAGTTAAGCATGCAATTGGATACACACATGCAAAGTCCATGATTGTACATATCTTTTGGATAATTGCATACACGAAGGGAATGGCTAAATATTGTTATTTGTACATCCAATTAGCCATGTGAAATACTGGTCATGTGGGGCCAAATTAGCCATGTGTTTTGTGCACATAACTCTACAACTAATTTAAAAATAAATCTGGCCCTTAACCTTTTTGTTTAATGATAATTAGCTGAGAAAGCAGGCTAATACCAAATCCTATACATAAGCAGGGAAATACTTCCATACCTGGAGATACACACAAAGGTTCAGGTAACAGGAATGTTTATAACCTTACCAACATCATCAGGACAATAGGAGGTTTTACATCTGGTTAGCTAAAAAGCCAGTTTTAGGGCTCAGTAAAAGAAACTGAGACTTTTTACAACATGTTGTAAGAAATTAGAGTACTATCTTAAACAGCAGCTTTTGGCCAAAGGTTGGAAAAGTGAGAAAACAAGAACCAATATTAATCTAAAAGAAAAGCAGTTTATTAGCAGCATTAACTTTCTTTTACAGTGACATGGATTTCTCTGAGTGGAACCTAATGGCTTTCAGATTAGTTACCTTGACAACCACTAGCCTGACATAAAGATTTTACCTGCAGACCACTTACCTTACATATATATACAAATAAATCTTGCTGTAAACCATATTTTTGGGCAACTTGGCCTTGCCTTTGTGATGTTTGATTTTGTTATGTGTGCCTTAGGCTAGCAGTACAAGTATAAAGGATAAGTGAGCATCCCAGCAAAACAGCATAAATGTTGCTGGCATTTTTCACTGTAAATAAGATATTTCAGAACTCTCTCATCCACAAAATAAGAGGGATCTTCTTAACCAAACAGCAGCAAGCTAAATCTGATATTTATATTATGACCATTGGGACCATTTCTGTGTCATGTGTTTGAACTTGCTAAATCCATCTTGACTTGTGACAGGACTTTTGTAGTATTGATAAATATTTTGCTTCAGGATTTTTTCTATAACGTTTGCACAGTAAATTTTTGCCAGAACCAGTGATGACAACTAGCACTTACATCAATTATTCCTTTTTTCCCCTGGGAAAATATTGTAGAAAGCAAAAGATTTATTTGTAAAAATAGTGGACTGTTCTGTTGAATCAAGCATGTCAATAATCACGGAAAATTCTTATCAATATTGACCTTTTGCTGTTGCCTTGTGTCTTACCTACTTAAAGTTAAACTTCTTGCCTGAATTTTGCCTTACATCTCAGATGTCTCCAACCTAGGTCCAAGGATTTAATCATTAACCAAATTCAAAATATAGCAATTCTTTGTCACTTTGACCATGTCTCCAAGAGTCTGAAACACAATCCACGCAGATTATTTTATCAGTACCTGACTCTGAATACAAACCATGTAGCTACAAGAAAAATAAGGAGGAGTCTTGTTAGAAGTCAATTTGTGATTATGTCCAGCTCCCCAAAATAAAATCTCAAGTAGCCTTATGCCTGAATTGTAAATTAGCTCCTACTGTAATGTAATATTCTATGGCACTCTGTCTTGGGTTCCTGAGATCTACAGTGCCTCCATTTTATTTAAACACAAATGCTCTTTGCTTCAACATTCAGCATCCATATCCACTTTTCTTCTACCTACTTTTTCCTTTGTCTTCCCTGCCGCTGAGCAGACTGAAAATACGGTGGGCTGATCCTATGACAAAACTCTTTGGCCAGAAATTGAAAGAATGTGCTCGCAACAAAATAGAATTGTGTGGCATCGACTTGTGTTCATGGAGGAACAGACAAGGACAAGCCAGACAAAGGTGACAACGGTGACTTTTTCCTTATAAGTAGACTTCTGCAAATGACGTGAATGTTTATAAAAAGATCCATCCATCCTTTCTAAAAATCCTCCTAAATTACTTGTCATGATGGCCTCTGTACAGAGTAATGCATAGCATTTTGTTTTTAAAATCAAAGGCCACTGCCTAATAAACCTGTCGAGGAACGCAAAAGAACTGTCAGAGAATTTTTGTAAAATTCTAAAACACCTCTTCTGTTATACTGAAATCAGTTGTTTATAATAATCTTTTAAAAGCTTGAAACCAGACTGTTTCCTTTCAAATTTTAGTATATTTTGCATATGAACTGTTTTATCCTGGTGTGATTGCTAATGAGTTCTAGAGTGCTTTTTAAAAAAATCAAATGTGCACCTCCTCCATCCCCCTTTATATCAACATCCATTTGGTAAACTAATTTAAGAGCAAAAAGCAAGACAAATTATGCATCTGCCAGTGTTGGCTGTAGCCCTTTAATAAAATAAGAATTCTCTGGGCTCTGAGCTATTTCATGCCTGTTTGCTGTATGTTTCAGGTGACAGCTTTTTAAGATTAGGTGTGTACTAGACATTTCCACCAAATACTAACTTCCAAAGGAACTCTCCTTTCACTTAGTTTCTGAACAAATGCTTTTCACTGCAAGTTCATCAACTTTGATGTCAGGTTTAACATATTGCTTAACTGTGAGAATGCTTTCCAGGCAGGTGTCAGATTTACTTTAGAAAGAAGTCAATCAGTAATTTTTAGTTGCTCTTCTCTGTAACCGGGGTCAGTCCAGAAAGGTCAGCAATTTGGGCACTGTTTAGATTGTGATGTCTGGGCTATAAAGTTGCTTTTCACACCAGATGGTGGTTAAGTCCATCTAACAGGCAAATTTAGGCCATTCCAAAGGCATTACAGCTAGGTACATATCATACTATACATTCTCTGCTGTGACCCTAGGCTCCAGCTTCATCTCTTTTCCTTTGGTGCAGAATCAGAGGTGATACAAAATGGAAAGGGAGACCAATGAAATATAGCAGCACAGTGCTGTATTCTAGTATGTTTAAGAATCTTGCAGTCAGACATCAATTCTCTCCAAATGAAAGTCAGATTTTTTTAAGCCAACTTCTCCCAATCTCTTTCTGTAATGCATACCATATTCAAACTTTATGTATGAGAAGATGCTTCCTCACGGGGAACGTTAACTGATTGTTTGGTATAAATCTTCATGGACAAACTTTGAGGATGTGTTACAGTCATCATCTTAAGTTATAACTGTTTTAGCTCTTAAAAATCTAGGCAGTATTAGGACTGGTCTGTTTTTGGATGGGAGACTTCCAAGGGAATGCGAGATTACTGGAGGAAATTGTGCTGGTAATTCAGTTGGTGGCATTCTTCTTTCTAGGTCAGTGACCTAGTTTGATATTAGGGGGCACTGTGCTGCTGGCAGCTAAGTGTTTCAGAAGAGATCTGAAACTGTAATACTGACCAATTCTGATAATTAAATATCTCACTTACTTATAAAAGGATGTGAGGCTGACCCTGTTAGCCTTGCCAGACTCCATTTTGGTTATAACTGCATTTTACCTACTTAATTCCCAGCCACGCTTTCAGTTGGATAAAATGTTCTGCCCTTCCTCTCTTACGTGGTTGCTCATTCTAGCAGCAGCTGCATTTTAAAAGGAGGAGAAATGACTGCTGTGTGTACACAGCGAGTAAGATGCATTGGGATCATTGGGGATGGAAGGTGTGTTGTACTATATAAATATAAGTAGTTATATTGTACACTTGTTTCAGGAATTTCAGAAGAGACCTCAAAATTTAAGAAATAGGGCTTGTAGCGGGGTGGTTACCCGCTCCTGCCCTGTGGGGCTTAAAAGCCAGCCCTGGGAGAGAGCCAGGGCTGAGGGCAAGAAAAGCTAGGCTGATTGGGGAAATGGTCGCAGCTGGGCCATGCCCCAATCGGGCTGCATCTGGGCCTATAAAGGGGCTGCTAGGCTGAAGCTTAGCCAGAGTCTTTCTCTGTGTTCAGAAACAGAAGGGCCTGGCTGTAGGGACCTGAGGGAATACCCAGATTAGAGCAGGGCTGAGGGGGAAAGGCCAGGGGAGCTCCACCCTGGAAACCCCCAGGCTGCGAGGCCTAGATTAGGGCCTATTAGGTACTGAGGTTGCAAGGGGGCAGCCCACGGCTAGACAGAGGCAGCAGGTCCAAACCTCTTCACCTCTGATGTGGGGCTGATACACTGCAGTCTGCCCTGGGGAGCGGGGCTAAGCGATGACTGGCAGTAGCCCAGACTGAGGTGAGGTGGGGGTAGTGGGTGGGCGTTCCCTGGGGAGGAGAGACCCTCAGGGATTGTTGGGGTTTACTGCCAGGGGACAGCACCCGAGTGGGAGGAGGCACCGGGTCTGGGAGGGATTGGGGCCGGTGGTAAGGCAGATCACCAGATGGCAGAGGGCACTCCAGAGGCTGATGAGCTAATTCCCAAGGACAACCAGCAGGAGGTGCCACCAGGTGAGTCCGGCTCTATTACAGGGCTATTCAATTCCAATGTTGTTGGTTAACAAATTGGTTGGTGCAGCAGCACATTGCATTGGCACCAGTTAGAGCCTCACTTTGTAAGTGTTCTTTAAATTAATCTTTTATTTTGTTTTGTGGAGATAAGTTGTAGATGGTGAAGATGTTCCACTTGTCAGTGAAATGGAATGGGAGGGTGGGGACAATTGTGTGTTACAACCTTATGTCTCGATGAGTCAACCACAAGGAAGTGCTGTACTGGCAAGAGGGTTCTGTGGTTGTCGTACTCTCTGCTGCTTCCCATGCTGTGAACTAAGTAGATCGTCTTTGTGATGTTTCACTCCATATCTTTATGAAAATATGCTTATGATATGAATATGACATAACTGAGATGTTTTATGCAAGATGGGTCTTGTAAGGTACCATTGGAAAGGTTATGATTTACTGAATGTGATTATCCAATTTGTATACTTGTATCATTTCTGTATCTAAAGTTAGAAATATGGACTATGTAACCATTACAACGGGGTGTGTATCCGAAAACACCCACCAGACAACAGGCCCTCAAATTTGATGAGCCATCAGGCAGGAACAACAAAACCATGAAGATACTAATCTCTCTCCCTCCTGGGAGTTACCCACTGTTACTTCCCTGGACATGTCTATATTGGCAGAATTACAGCACTGGCAGTTACAGTGCCTCTCGGAGAGCGTTGAAGGGAAACCGCTGTTGTGTGTTCACACTATCAGCTGCCTGTGCAATAGTGTGTTCACACTTGCAGTGGTATTTGGAGCGGTGCACTCTGGGCAGCTATCCTACGGAGCATCTTTTTCTCTTCTGCTGCTAAGAGTTGTGGGAAGATGGGGGTTTTGGAGCATCCTGGGTCCTGTCCCAATGCCCTATGATGCATTGCTTCGCATCCCAGCAATCCCTGTGCTTCCATCTTTCAACAGTTTGTGTACTGCATGCTCTGCCTCCTCAGTCTGCAGGAATGGATCCCGAACTGCTGACCAGCATGTTGCTCGCTCTGACCAACACACCATGAGTGACAGTGGAGTTGTTCCTTAAACTACAAAGGCAAGAGGAATGTGACATTGTTCTCGCCACACGTACTAGCTATGACACAAGATTGCTTCTGGCATTCACAGAGGTGCTGACCACAGTGGAACACTGCTTTTGGGCTCGGGAGACAAGCACTGAGTGGTGGGATCACATCATCATGCACGTCTGAGATGATGAGCAGTGGCTGCAGAACTTTCGGATGGGACTGTGTGATGAGCTCGCCCCAGACCTGACGCGCAAGGATACAAGAATGAGAGCTGCTCTGCCGTTGAAGAAATGCATGGCGATTGCACAGTGGAAGCTGGATACTTCAGCTTCTGTTCAGTCGCTAACCAGTTCGGAGTGGGAAAGTTGACTGTTGGACTCATTGATGGAAGTGTGCAGGGCCATTAATCGCATCCTGCTCCGAAAGACTGTGACTCTGGGCAATGTGCATGACATTGTATATGGTTTTGCACAAATGGGCTTCCCTAATTGCGGAGAGGCGACAGATGGCATGCATATTCCAATTCTGGCACCAGACCACCTAGCCACTAGTACATTAATCGCAAAGGATATTTCTCAATGGTTCTCCAGGCGCTTGTGGATCACTGTGGGCATTTCAATTCCTGTTTTTTGGCCGTGGAGTGCATCATAACGTCATGCAGAAAGTCCTCCTTAGTTCTTCATGGCCGCTTTCTAATTCTGTGTAGCCGTTCTACTGCAGATAACAAAAAGGGAGGCTGGGCTCCCAAGGTCATCTCTGTGAAGTTTAAATGCAACATTTTACAGAAGCAGTATTGTTTGCAACACACACAACACTGATTCAGTGATTTTAAAACACAGCCAGTATTCACACACCTGTTACTAACTGGCTGACCCCAGGCAAGCACACATGAGCCACAAAACCCCCAAAATGGTGAGTAGCTGCAGGGTCAGGGTAAATCAGTGTTCCCAGACCCTGCTGTACACTGGGCATGTGGCTCGTGGGGAGAGCCAGCACTGTAGGGAGAGCCTGATAATCATTTCTGTCGCACATTTTCCACAGAATGTGATCATTATGGAAGATATCTCTCTGCTGAGGGTGAGCAGGGAATCAAGGGAGGGTCTTCTTCAAGACTGCGGCTTCTGCCCTGGCCCTTATGCAGCTTGCTTGTGTACAGCAATGGTTACCCTCCTTCCCCCATGATGGTGCGGGACAGTTACTGTTAATGGGGCAAGAAACAAAGCAACTCTGCCAAAGAACTTGCGGCGGTGGATTGCCGAGTATCTCCATGAGAGTTTCCTGGAGATCTCTGAGGCAGATTCCTGTGAACTTAGGGAGTCAATCAACAGCCTGTTCTGCCACTCAGACTAGGCATGTGGTGGTACGGGCATCATACATGCCTGCTTTCTGCAACCCTCCTGCCCCAACAACTCGCCTCAGTGATTCCCAAAATCAAATCCACTTACCAGGGGCCTCCTCTCCTGTTTTGTGCTTTGCCAAGATCTGACAGTTGTGGCTGGATAGCCTCCTCCAGTGTATAAAAGAGCTCCTGGCTGCATGCATGTTTGACCTCTGAGTCATCCTCTGCCTCTGGGTCCCCCTCCACATCCTCGTCCAATATTTCCTCCTCTGGTTTGGTCCACTCTCAACTGGCATGCAAGCCATCGAAGTATCCACAGTGGCCTTCGTAGTGGAGGTGGGGTTAGCACAGAGTATTGCATCCAGCTCTTTGTAGAACCGGCAGCTCGTGGGCACAGCATCGGAGCAGGGGTTTGTCTCCCACGCCTTGTGGCAGTGTTCTGCAGCTCCTTCACTTTGACCCTGCATGCAGTGTGTCCCAGACATGGTCCCTTTCTGCCATGCATTGTGAAATCTGTCTGTAGGTATCATAATTCGTATGGCTGGAGCATAGTTGGGACTGGACAGCCTCCTCTCCCCAAATGCTGATGAGGTCCAGCAGCTCAGCATTGCTCCAAGCGGGGGATTGCCTGGTGTGTGGAGCAGGCTTGCGCACCTGGAAAGATGTGCGGAGACCACTGCACGTGTCACCGAGCAAACAGGAAGGTGACTTTCAAAATTCAAAAGGAATTTACGGGGTGAGGATGATGGTAGGGCAGTAGAGGTCAAACCGATGACCAGAGAGGCGAGAACAGGCATTGTGGGACACCTCCCAGAGGCCAATCGCAGCGCTGTACTCGACCAGGGTGTCTACACTGGCACCGCAGCACTGTACTTCCGGTGCAGAAAGCTCTACGCCTCTCGTTGGGGTGGGTTTTTTATAGTGCTGCAAGTGCGCAGTTTCTGCACACTAAGTGGCTTGGCATGTGTACACCTCGGGAGTTACAATGCAGAAAGCTACTTTACTGTGCAGAAACTTGCCAGTTTAGACAAGTAACACTACTTGGTCAGGTGGTCTTGTCACCTGATACAAGAAGTCCTAGGTAATGTTTAGTAGCTTTCCACTGGAAGGGCAGGAGGAGTCAAGTTTGGGAAACACAGGATTTACACAAGGCGGGAATCCTACGTAAGAGTGGGGAAGAAGGTAAATGAGACTTCTCCTCTCCATGGCCTGTCTGCCCAAGAAGAAACACTATTAAAGCAACCTGAAGGCAAGGTGGGAGTCCAGATTGAGACAGGGGCCAGTCTGAAAAGGAATATAACTGGAGCTCTGAACCACAGAAATTTTGCAACCTGCCTAAATTTACATTTAGGGCGATAATTTACATTTTGTAACATGTTTCTCAAGTATATGGAGCTTAGCTTGCATATTTTGCTTTATTTGGTCAGTAATTTGCTTTGTTCTGTCATCTTATATTCACTTAAAATTCACCTTTTGTAGTTAATAAACTTATTTCTTGTTTATAACATAACCCTGTGTTTACAATTCATAATTGAAGGGCCGGGGGGCGGGAAGGGAGAGTAAGAGGCTGTGCATACCTTTCCCCACATTGAGGAAGGAGGTGGATTTCATAATATATATAAAATGGGTAGGGATTTTCCAGGATTTCCCTGAATATCAAGGCCTGAGGAGGGTGGGTCCAGAAAATCCTATGGGAAAGGTCTCAGGCTCCAGAACAATGGAGAGATGTTGGATATTTTCAGATTTCCCAAAGGTGGAGGAGGAGAAGCCATGTATTACTAAGGCTGGGAGGATCGTCTCTGAGGAGGAAATGTCAGGTAATGGTGGTTGGTGACTCTCTTCTGAGGGGTACGGAGGCACCCATCTGTCACCCTGACATGGCATCCCAGGAGGTATACTGCCTGCCAGGGACCCATATCAGAGATGTTATGGAGGGATTGTCGAGCATCATCCGGCCCTCTGACCACTACCCCATGCTTCTCATCCACGTGGGCACTAAATGATACTGCAAGGTCTGACCCTCAGCAGATCAGATGTGACTACAGAGCTCTGGGAGTAAGGGTGAAGGAGTTGGGAGTGCAGGTGGTGGTCTCTTCGATCCTGCTGGTCAAGGGTAGGAGCCCAGGAAGAAACAGATGCATCCTGGAGGTGAATGCCTGGCTGTGAGGATGGTGTCAGCCAGGCGGGCTTCAGCTTCCTTGACTGCCAGATGCTGTTCCAGGAAGAAGGATTGCTAAGCAGAGATTGGGCCCACCTATCGAGGAAGGGGAAGAGCATATGTGGATACGGACTGGCTAACCTAGTGAGGAGGGCTTTAAACTAGGTTCGAAGGGGGCAAGTGACCAAAGCCCACAGGTAAATCCAAAACATGGAGATCTGAGAAAAGGGTAGGAATCTGGGGGGAGCATGGGCTGTTATAGCAGGGATAAGGGAGAGACGAGACAGAACTGGGGGAAGGGGGAATCCAATCAGTATCTTAAATGTCTGTATATAATGCAAGAAGTATAGGGAATAAGCAGGAAGAACTTGAAATACTTGTAAATAAACAACTATGACATAGTTGACATCACAGAGACTTGGTGGGATAATACACATGACTAGAATATTGGTATAGAAGGGCACAGCTTGGTTAGGAAGGACAGGCAGGGAAAAGGGAGGAAGTGTTGCCTTGTATAATAAAAATGTATACACTTGAACAGAGGAAATAAGAGACGGACTTGTTGTAAGTCTGTGGGTAAGGATAAAAGGGGTAAAAACAAGTGCGATGTCATGGTAGGGGTCTACTACAGACCACCCTAACCAGGAAGAAGAGGTGGGCGAGGCTTTTTTTAAGCAACTAACAAAACCATCCAAAGCACAGGACTTGGTGGTGATGGGGGACCTCAACTACCGAGGCATCTGTTGTGGAAAATAATACAGCAGGGCATGGATCATTTAACAAGTTCTTGAATGTATTGGAGACAATTTTTTTTTATTTCAAAAGGTGGAGAAAGCTACTGGGGAGAGGCTGTTCTAGATTTGATATTGACAAATAGGGAGGAACTGGTTGAGATTTTGGAAGTGGAAGGCAGCTTGGGTGAAAGTGATCATGAAATGATAAAGTTCATGATTTTAAGGAATGGTAGGGTGGAGAACAGCTAAATAAAGACAATGGATTTCAAGAAGGCAGACTTTAGCAAACTCAGGAAGTTGATAGGTAAGATCCCATCGGAAGCAAGTCTAAAGGGAAAAACAATTGAAGACAGTTGGCAGTTTTTCAAAGAGACAATATTAAGGGCACAAGAACAAACTATCCCACTGCATAGGAAAGATAGGAAGTATGGCAAGAGACCACCCTGGCTTACCCAGGAGATTTTCAATTATTTAAAAGTCAAAAACAAGTCCTTCAAAAAGTGGAAACTAGGTCAAATTACAAATGATGAATATAAACAAATAACACAAGTATGTAGGGACAAAATTAGAAAGGCCAAGGCACAAAACAAGATCAAACTAGCTAGAGACATAAAGGGTAACAAGAAAACATTCTACAAATACATTAGAAGCAAGAGGAAGACCAAGAACAGGGTAGGCCTGTTACTCAATGGAGGGTGGGGTGGGGAACAATAACAGAAAATATGGAAATGGCAGAGAAGTCAATGCTTAATGACTTCTTTGTTTCGGTTTTCACCAGTAAGGTTGGTGGTGATAGGACGTTAAACATAGTGAACGCCAGTGAAAATGAGGTAGGATCAGAGGCTAAAATAGGGAAAGAACAAGCTAAAAATTACTTAGACAAGTTAGATGTCTTCAAGTCATTAGGGCCTGATGAAGTGCATCCTAGAATACTCAAGGAGCTGACTGAGGAGATACCTGAGCCATTATCGATTATCTTTGAAAAGTCATGGAAGACAGGAGAGATTCCAGAAGACTGGCACTATATTTTTCCTTTTTCAATCTATAAAAAGGCAAATAAGGACAACCTGGGGAATTACAGACCAGTCAGCTTAACTTCTGTACTCTGAAAGATAATGGAGCAAATAATAAAGCAATCAGTTTGCAAACATCTAGAAGCTAATAAGATGATAAGTAACAGCATGGATTTGTCAAGAACAAATCGTGTCAGACCAAACAGATAGCTTCCTTTGACAGGGTAACAAGCCTTGTGGATGGGGGAAAGCCATAGATGTGGTATATCTTAACTTTTGATACTGTCTCACATGACCTTCTCATAACTAGGGAAATGCAACCTAGATGGAGCTCCTATAAGGTGGGTTTATAACTGGTTGTAAAACCATTCCCAGAGAGTAGTTATTAGTGGTTCACAGTCATGCTGGAAGGGCATAACGAGTGGGGTCCCATAGGGATCAGTTCTGGGTCCGGTTCTGTTCAATATCTTCATCAGTGATTTAGATAATGGCATAAAGAGTACACTTATAAAGTTTGAGGACAATACCAAACTGGGAGGGGTTGCAAGTGCTTTGGAGGATAGGATTATAATTCAAAATGGTCTGAAGTGAATAGGATGAAATTCAATACGGACAAATGCAAAGTACTACACCTAGGAAGGAACAATCTGTTGCACACATACAAAATGGGAAATGACTGCCTAGGAAGGAATACTGTGGAAAGGGATCTGGGGGTCATAGTGGATCACAAGCTAAATATGAGTCAACAGTGTTACACTGTTGCAAAAAAAGCAAACATCATTCTGGGATGTATTAGCGGGAGTGTTGTAAGCAAGACACAAGAAGCAATTCTTCTGCTCTACTCCATGCTGATTAGTCTTTAACAGGAGTATTGTGTCCAGTTCTGGGTGCCACATTTCAGGAAAGATGTGGACAAATTGGAGAAAGTTCAGAGAAGAGCAACAAAAATTTTAAAGGTCTAGAAAACATGACCTATGAGGGAAGATTTAAAAAATTGGGTTTGTTTAGTCTGAAAAAGAGAAGGTACATACCTTTTCAAGTACATAAAAGGTTGTTACAAGGAGGAGGGAGAAAAATTGTTCTTCTTAATCTCCTGAGGATAGGACAAGAAGCAATGGGCTTAAATTGCAGCAAGGGAGGTTTAGGCTGAATATTAGGAAAAACTTCCTGCCAGGGTGGTTAAGCACTGGAATAAATTGCCTAGGAAGGTTGTGGAATCTCCATCATTGGAGATGTTTAAGAGTAGGTTAGACAAACAGCTGCCAGGGATGGTCTAGATCATTGGTGGGCAACCTGCAGCCAGTCAGGGTAATCCACTAGCTGTACTGCAGTTAAAGTAAAGAGAATGACCAAAAAAATGTAGACAGTTGCAAGCTTCAGGAATGGTAAGGGCTGACTTAATTGGCCCGTGGAGACTACAGTGATGTGCTCCATATAAGGAACCTGATAGGGTAGATTCCATAACCTTAGGAAACTTAAAGAATTATTACATACTTGTTTAAAATTGGATAGATTTTCATAGGCAGATGTAGCTAAAATGGGCGAAGTGCATCCTGGATTCTAGGTGTATCTTACCATCACATGTTATAAAGAGCTGTGAATTTATGCTGTTTTGTAACAATATATAAAGCCAGTCTGAGGAAGGAAGGGACAAGGATCTGAGGCCAAAAGAAGGGAAGAAAAAGGATGAATTGTTAGTATTTCCTGTGCTTTGTTTTACCAGTCCTTCTTCATGTTAAGGTAAGAGACTTGCTGTCGGGACTATTATGTGCTCCAGTCATACACTCAAATACTATCCTACTATTGTACATACAAAAGAAAGAATGCACACCTAATGCTTCTCAGTTTGTATCCCAACAATCTGCTCTAACTGCTTAATAAGCACAAGCTGAAAATAGCACCAGATTTACCTAATGCCTGCCTGATTATTTTTGTTTTGCAAACATTTTAATTCTGTTTTTCTCTGGAGTCAATTTAAACATTGTCAAAAGAGAGATGCTGTTATTTTTTATTAGGTTTTCCCAGTTCATTTGCTCTTCATGTTTACACAGGTATGAGATGTAGCTGGGGAAAGGATTGTAAAATGTTGTTTCTCAGTTGATTGTACATTTGAGGATAAAATGAGGAACCTTAACTGGATGTTATCAAGTATTCTAATCTTTTAAAACTTTGCAGGAATAGCCTATTTCTATATTGCTAACTAGCTTGTGCTGAAAGTACTGCAGAAATATAGTGGATGTCCTACTGTTTTTTTGTAAATGACAAATTAAAAAATGTCTCTAAAAATATGTATTGACTTGCATTCTGGCTCCTCTGGCTGCCCTAGGTCTTCAGTTGGAATCCAGTGGGGTGAGGTTATGGTTGGAATTCAGAAGGTGGTGATGGGGAAGGCAAGATGGTAATCAGAATGATGTGATTTAAAAGTCTAACATCTCATACACCACCAGGGCTAGAAAACAATGCTGTACACCTTTTGAAAGCTGGTGAAAATCTTGGTGTTTATAGACTCTATTATAAAAGTATTTCACAAGAATTTACATATAAGACAAGCACTGACCCTTTGGACCATGAAAAATGTAGGCACTTATCAGACAGGCCAGGACGTTTTCTTCATCCCATGCATCCTGGGTGGGGGCCTGTAGCCAGTCAGATCACACAAGTAAGAAATGATCAGAACCTTGGGCAAAAGAAAGATGCAACTTTCATTTACCAGGATCTGCTCTCCTGGGTACCTTTTACAGCAGTTCCTTTCAAAAGGCCTTGTGGGATAAATCAGATTTCCACAGTTCTAAAGGAAGCTCCCATAAGTCCCTGGAAATGGGTACCATTTCTTGTCATTTGCTCAAAATGAAAGCTGGGGTGAATGTTCAGCTCTTGCTTCTTGCTCCACAAGAAAGGTGTTACTTTGTGCCTTGGAAAAATAACCAAAACGTTTCTCAGATGGCTCCAGAGGCAGTGGGGAAGGTTTGTGGAGAGCCCGGGAAAGATAATGAGTTAATGGATTTATTGCCATCTCTATCCCTTTAGGAGTATCTGGCTTAGGACAGTACTTCAGTAGGTCACTATGAGGGTCTGGAGAGACTGGCAAGACCACATGGTTTTTGAGACCTAGGAGGAACAATAGTGGGTGAAGGACTTCAGGGTGAGAGAGCCTTTTTTTGTACCTCTGTGGTAAATTAGTCCCAATATTGCAGTAGTCCACCATGAGGATTAGAACTGAAGTAAGTAATGGAAAATTGAGAGGCAATTGCCTTTGGGAAGTTGGCTATCCAGACAGATTCTTGTCAGCTGGGCAGAGCTTGGGGTTGGGAAATCCATAGTGGAGCAGTTTCCATGGCATTACAAACCATACTGCAGGAGAACTGTGATTGGAGTGGACTATGTACCTGAGGTTGATGTGGAATTTCAAAAATTGTGCTTCCTGACCTATGCTGGAGCTATAGATAGATATAATCCATGCATCTATTCTGTACTTCCATCCCCAACACGGCCAGGATTACACCAACAGAAAGGTGTACTAATTAATGGTGATGCAAGACATAGAGGATCATTATGGCAGGTACCTTGATCATTCCATAGGTCGAAGTACACAATGCCAGAGCTTTCAAAAACTTTGGACTTTTCAAGAGTGATCAGAAGAGAAATTCTTCCATCAACAACAACACTGAGGATGTTTCCATCTCCACAGTCATTCACAGTATATCCATTATTTCCGTTGGCTTCTGAAACTATGTTCAGAGTATGTAAAGCCAGCCTACTCTCAGCAGACGAAGGATGGTGGTGGAGTGTGCTTTTGGTAAACTGAAAGCAAGATGGAGACATAAGTAGACTTTCAGTGACTGGTCCTTTACTATTTAATTATGTATTAAATAATTATTGATTTTATTTCTGTTGTATTTTACCTAATACAAAATAGTGCAGTGCTCCTGATACCATAAAGGGAGAAGGCAGAAAGACTTTCTGCAAATTATTCCTAGTTAGTCAGACAAACTGTTGCCCCTGTGTGTAGGTTCTAATTTATCTTAGCACAGCCTGCAGAAGGTGTACTAGCCAAATTAGAAATGTTTTATGCACATATATTAAAACAGCTGCGATGGGACTGGGATATATCATGCAGATCATGAAGTAGCACGTAGCAATTGTTGCTAATACAGTGAATTGTTTGTTCTCTTGGCAGACAGATTTTCAAGCAACTGACTCAAGTTGTGGTATGATAGCCTCAGCACCATTGGGGGAGAGAGAGTGTGAATGTGAGAGTGGTGTGCATGAGAGAGAGGGAGAGATTAAAAATCCACACCCTACCTGAGTGTGGTGCTCCGTCCCATCTAGTGGCACTGAGACCACTTAGAGAGAGAAAAAGAGATTGAGTCTGCTCTACAGTCACGTAAGAGGCAGTTGGCTTTTAGCTCTTGCAATAGAGGCTCATGCACTAAACTCCAGAGACCCCAGGTTCGATCCTGCCTGCTGACGATCAGGGTCTGTCGGTGTTACATATACATGGGCACATGTGGACAGATAAGAGCAGGGGTGTTGGAACAATTTTTATAGTGGGGGGTGCTGGGAGCCATTGAACCAAACTATAAACCCTGTATGTAATGGAAACCACTTCATGCCAAGGGGTGTGGCAGCACCTCCAAAACTCCTAGTTCCAGCATCTATGGATAAGGGAGCTGGTGGGTGCTGAAAGTCTAGCCAATAGGGTGTTAGAAGCATGCTACAGGGACCAAAGAATGGTCAGCACACCAAATTTCTCTAGCATAGACAAGGTCTTGGAGCTTGAAGAGCCCTAGAATATCCAGTCAGTTTATCATGGATTGTAAATACAGATCCTCAGTTAAGCTACTAAAAGAAATAGCTTAATACATATTGGGGGGGGAAAAGATAAATGCTACAGTACAGTTTTTACTAGGGAGGCTTGGTTAAATCACCAAATGTTAACAGAGCTGGTTGAAAAAGGGGTCATATTTTTGAGAACTCACAAAAATTCTATCTTGTTATTAACAAAATTTGGATTAAAAATGCAAATTTTTAATGTTTTTGACCAGCTCTAAGTGACATGTAGTCTGTGCTGGTGGGAAATGTCTAACACACACACACACCCTTGCAATGTGTATTACAAATAACTGTACTTACATCTCAGGGTGCCTTGGATACAGTACCATGTTGTTTAGTGTATGCACAGGTCTGTTGTCTTAAGGCCTGATCCATCACCCCTTGAAGTTTAATGGGGTTCTTCCCACTGATTTGTATGGACATTGAGTCAGGCCCTTATTAGGCATGGAAATGATAGGAAAACTTCCAGTGATGGTAGTGATAACTACACAATTAAATCCCCTCTTTCATGGATGGAAGTAGTGCTTCAAAGGTCAAAGTGTGATATGATTTTCTGTCTGCTACTGTAAAAATCTATTTGTGATAAAATCACAGATGTGAGAGGATAAAATTGTGAGGCGGTACCCATATATTGTATGGTAACAATTAAAGCTGTAATGGGCCATCCTGATTATCGCTACAAAAGTTGTTTTTTCTCCTGCTGATAATAGCCCACCTTAATTCATTGGTCTCATTAAGAGTTGGTATGGCAACCCCCATTTTTTTCATGGGGTGTGTGTATATATAATCTTCCTACTATATTTTCATCTGCATGCATCTTATGAAGTGGGCTTTAGCCCACAAAAGCTTATGCTCAAATAAATTTGATAGTCTCTAAGGTGCCACAAGTCCTCCTCCTTCTTTCTGCTGATTACAGACTAATACAGCTACCCCTCTGAAAGATGTCACAGGGTTCCCCTTCCCCAGTCCACTTTATTGGTTGTGTTTCTTTGTTCCATATGCAGATATAGGAGTGAAGTGAAAACAAATAGCATCCCAGTCTCAGAAATACCCTGCCTGTGCCTTTAGGATCAGGAGCCTGCGTGAATGGGTGACCTACTGAATGGAGCATCGGAAAAGAGGGGTTAGAGCAGGGCCCAGGTTAAACGGGGGAAATCCAGCTGGGCAGGAGCACTCCCCATTCCTCCAGCTCTGCCACATGTCCCCCGAATTCTCTCCTAAAGAAGAAAATGATTGGATGCATCCAAGTCCTAATAGCCCTTAGATAATAATGATTAACATTGCTCCCCTTGCAGGGTGGACACCCAGCCTCCCTCTTCCCTGTCCCAGCAGAAATGACAAAATGGAGGGATGGTGATCCCCTTCCCTCGGGTACACATCCTCTCTCCAGTAGCACCCAGAGCAGCCCCCCTTCTCTCCCTTGACCCCCTTGGGGAAGCTCTGTGCCAATGGGAACAGTGGGTAGTGAGTGGCAATTAGAGTCCCCCTTCTTTAGCCAACCCTTCTCCCTGGCACTGGGCCTGCCAGGCGTTTCCTTGCCTGCCATGGGGCAGGGCTGGAATCTTCCCCGGAGGGCGGAGGATCTGTTTGTCCTGCAGGGCTCCCCCTTCACGTCGGGCCCGCCAAAGTTGGGCTGAGGCTGGCGGTGGAATGCCAGAGCGCAGCAGCAGGGCGCAGCAGGATGGTGCAGCAGCAGCAGGAGGCGTCGTGCAGCCGAGGAATCCCCGGGCGCCGCCGCTTGCTGCTGGGGATGCTGGCGCTTTGAGCGGACCCTTGCTCAGCCGCCTGTGTGACTTAGCAACAGCTGCAGCAGCAGCAGCAGCAGCATCCGCGCGCCCGCCCCGGCCGGCCGGCCAGCAGCTTCACTTCTGAGGCGCGCGCTCCTCAGTCCCCAGCCCAGGTAAGCGAAGGAACTTTCCGTTCCGGCTCCGATCCTGCAGCACTGGCGGGCCGGGCAGGGGCGGCGGGGTATCAAGCGCCAACCCTTCCACAACCCCCCAGTGCAAAGCAGGGGATCCCTCCTGCGGCAGGTGTTTGTGGCCAGCGGCTTTGCAGCAGGCTCCCCCTTCCAGGTGCTGCCGGCTTTGTCATTAGGTGACCTTGAGCTGCTCCCCGGGGGTGGGGGAATGGGAGAGACGGGGCGATTTGTTGGGCCCGTGCTGAGGGGGTTTCCGCAGCGGGGGGAGGTTCTTGGCGGGCTGCAGGGAGCTCCAAGGGGGTCCTGCGCGTTCTGGGGCGAGGGTTGGGGCAAATGGCCAGAGATGGGGGGAGGCTGGCAGACGAATGTGGGAACCATCCGCTGAGCGAGGCTGGACCGGTGCAAAGGTAGCAGCGTTAGGAGACTAGGCTTGGACCTGCGGAGATGGAGATAGTCATTGTGACTGTCCCAGTTGTGTGTGTGTGTGTGTGTGTGTGTGTGTCCCCCAGCCGCAGTAGGTCACAACCTGCTGTGCTTGGAGCATAGCTAGGGAGAGACCAGCCTTGGCTGAGGACAGGCTGCTCGCTCGGTAGCAAGGAACTCTGAAAGGCCGGAGCTGCAGGCAGGGGGGGAAAGTTGTACCTGTGAAAATGGCCAGCCTGGGCCGCTGAGGCTGGGTCAGTTTACAATAGCCATCATGCAGCGGATTGTAAAATTCCAATCGGGGGGTTTCCATATTGTAAATAGAAACTTAAGGCTGACACACATCTTGTGCTGTGTTTTAGAGTGCTGTTACTTTAAGATAATCCACGAGTCTGGCACAGAAGGGCATGCTCAGAACTTTAACTGGACTAGCTGATTTAACAGAGCTTGAGTAAAAGCATTTTATAAAAGAGCCGCTCGCTTTCAGCGTGGGAAGACTGGCATTACTTAATGCACGGAATAAAAAGACAGAAATACATAGTTAATAAAACTTGCTGTTTTCACCCTTGTTTACCAGTTCAAGAAGCAAAAGTAAATGCTGTCATGGAAATATACCCCCCACCCCCGCCCTCCATTCTAGTTTACAGCACAGCAGTTCACACTAAATAAATTAAAAGTTACACTCTATTCATTAAGACACAAAATAGTTTGTTTTAAAATCTGTGATGTTTTTAATTTTAAGGAAAAGTGAACAAAATATTCTTTTGTAGTGGGCTTCAGTGTGTCAATGGTGTAAAACAAAACTTTCCTTTTTTGGAGAGTTCCAAAAAGGTTTATAGTCTTATTCCTTAAATTGCGTTTGTTTGAGCCAGATGAATAATACAAATGAAAAAAGAGAATCTTCAGAGCAACTAAACCTCACTTTTCCACATGTTGGATGCACATTTGTGTGACTAGTAGACTATTGTAACAATTAGCTATTGTAGAGATTTTTTTTTTCATTTGAGGGATCTCAAAGTGGTTTACAAATGCTAATTAACCCAGCTTCACAACACTTTACTGAGGTAGGATTTGTATTATGGTTATTTAAATTCATAGCTAAACTGTGGCAAAGAGAGAGGGTGGCTTGCCTCAGGTCACACAATAAGTCTGCAGCAGAGCTGTAAATGCAATCCTGGCTCAGTCACCTGCTGTAACCCCAAACCCCAGGCTGTCCACAATTTCAGAGTGCTGCTGACATTATTAGCAATTTTTATATTAGTTATAGGAACACATGACTGGTTTTAGTGGGGTAATGACCTGATATGAGAATATATTGCAGTTAGTTTATTGCTCTGTATGGTTCTAATGTGTATGACAAACATCTTTGAAAAGTTGATTGATTTTTATATGGAGGAATCTTATTTCATTTTTAATTGACATTTCTAATGAGAAATGTGTGTTTTCTCTGTACTTTTTTGTTTGCATTTTCTTTACATTCATATAAAAATATTATAGCTGTATTTTTTGATAACACTGTGGATTGTACCTAAACAAATGTAATCTATTTTTTGATGCAGAATTTAGTTGTCATAAAATAACCTTTTTATGCACAATACTCATTTTATAATACAATTTAGATATATGGGGAGTATGGACGTTCTTTTATGAGCTAACATATTTTTTAATAAAAGCTATACAAACTATTAGTTAGCAATAGTATAGTTCAGGAATTTCTAAGGTAGTAAAACATAATTTTATATATACCTGTACTATAAGAGTTGAGGCAACTATCACTTATTTCCAAGAAAAAAAATTTGGAGGAAATTCATAATTATTTGCAGCAGAGCCTTTTAAAGAATGGTAATATCTGAGGGATGAATCTAGCACCTCATTAGTCATGTAAGCAGTCCTTTCTAACTCAGTGGGACTGCTTGCATTTTAAATGGTAGCATTCACAGGATCAAGCTCTTGGCATCAGAGCCTGCAGTACTATGCGTGAGTAACTTTAGCAGGACTATTCTCATGAATGTAGCTACTTATGTGTATAACTGTTCGCAGGTTTCATATTTATGACTAATGGCTTGCAGGGCTTGTGTACATGTGTCTCATTCTGCGAATGAATGTATTGTTCACTGGGGTTTGTGATTTGATGTCCAGTTTCATCTTCTAATTGCACAATGCTGTGAAGAAAAATAGCTTCTTAATCCTTTTTTTCATCTTATGAAAGAATTATTTTGTCTTATTTCAGTCTATTGTTGAGTATACTGAATGTTATTTCATTTTACAAGGAGCTATAAATACTCTATGCTACCATTGGTTCACATTATTTCTTTACTCAAATCCTCACTTTCTCAATGCTGAAATCCAGTATAGTAATCTTCCAGTTATCCAATCTCCTCTACTTTGAAACTCATCCACATTTTGGTTATATCCCTCAACATGAATCACATAGCTATCCAATACTCTGAATTCCTGCTTATCCAAATATTTTTGATGTCCTTGAAACTTTTCATAGTAACTGAACTTTGATACTTGTATATTACTTGTGATGCTGTCACCTCAGTATTAATGAGGTTCATTTTATCAGAATGTAATGAAAAAATCATATTGAGATGGTGCTTGGTGTTCCTCTGTGTTGCCTATTCATTGTTATTAATTAAGGACCCAATCCTGCAAAAAAAATTAACACACACGAGTAACTTCACTGATATGAATAGCCTGGTTGAAGGCAATAGGACTGCTTGCCTTAATACAGGTTTCAGAGTAGCAGCCGTGTTAGTCTGTATCCGCAAAAAGAACAGGAGTACTTGTGGCACCTTAGAGACTAACAAATTTATTAGAGTATAAGCTTTCGTGTCACCTTCAGCCCCCAACTAAGACCTCTCCACTGCATCATCAAAGATCTACAACCTATCCTGAAAAGTGATCCCTCACTCTCACAGAGCTTGGGAGAAAGACCAGTCCTCGCTTACAGACAGCCCCTCTCCCCCCCCCCAACCTGAAGCAAATACTCTCCAGCCACCACACAACAAAAACACTAACCCAGGAACCTATCCTTGCAACAAAGCCCGATGCCAACTGTGTCCACATATCTATTCAGGGGACACCATCATAGGACTTACTCACATTAGCCACGCTATCAGGGGCTCGTTCACCTGCACATCTACCAATGTGATATATGGCATCATATGCCAGCAGTGCCCCTCTTCCATGTACATTGGCCAAACCGGACAGTCTCTATGCAAAAGAACAAATGGACACAAATCTGACATCAGGAATCATAACATTCAAAAACCAGTTGGAGAACACTTCAACCTTTCTGGCCATTCAGTAAAAGATTTAAGGGTGGCAATTCTACAACAGAAAAACTTCAAAAACAGACTCCAACGAGAAACTGCTGAGCTTGAATTAATATACAAACTAGATACCATTAACTTGAGTTTGAATAGAGACTGGGAGTGACTGGGTCATTACACATTTTGAATCTATTTCCCCATGTAAAGGATCCTCACACCTTGTCAACTGTCTAAATGGGCCATCTTGATTATCACTACAAAAGTTTTTTCTCCTGCTGATAATAGCTCATCTTAATTAATTAGCCTCTTACAGTTTGTATGGCAACTTCCATCTTCTCTGTATGTGTGTGTGTGTGTGTGTGTATATGTATATGTATATATATATATATAAAATCTCTTCTTACTATATGTTCCATTCTATGCATCAGATGAAGTGGGCTGTAGCCCACGAAAGCTTATGCTCTAATAAATTTGTTAGTCTCTAAGGTGCCACAAGTACTCCTGTGCCTTAATACAGTTACACATGTGAATAGGTGCTTGCTAGTTTGGGGCCTATCTGATTGAATCAAAGCAACATTTTTTTTTCTCTCTCTGGTAATTTTGTCCATAAATTGCAAATGAGTCTTTAAAGTGGAGTAAAAAAACCAGAAATTAAAATGTCTAAAATCTGAGCACTCACCATATTCTTTGATTTGCATCAAAAATTCAAGATAGATAAGGATTTGATGAAAACACTGTGGAGTTGTTTTGTTTTTTTTCCCCTCCAAGCTTATCTAAATTGAATATTAGGAAAAATCCATTAGTTAACTGGATTGTAATAATAGTGAGTCAGTGGAAGTTCATTCCTTAGAAAAGAAAGAAGAAAACATGTTTAAATAAAGTTACGTAAAATTCAGAGTAACAGCCGTGTTAGTCTGTATTCGCAAAAAGAAAAGGTATGTAGAAGTCCAGTCTGCTGTTTCGACCTTCAGGAGGAGTCCACCTAAATTGGTTAGTCTCTAAGGTGCCACAAGTACTCCTTTTCTTTTTACATAAAATTGATATCCTGTTTTTAAAATAAATCTGAGTTTTTGAGTTAAGTCCAGATGTTTAGTAAAAGTTTGCTATTAGAATGAGCTTCTAAGGTGTAATATTTTTAAGGGTTTTAGGCAACAACAGAAGCACATGCAAAAATATTTGTAATTCATAAAAATCAAAGCACAAAATGAATAATATCTTTAAAAGGAAAAATAAACTATAAACTTGCCAAAGCAATGCGAAATATAAATATGCAGTATATCTTGCATGAATCAAAGTTGCCAATGCTGTAATATCAAAAAAGGGTAGAAATGTATTCTAATTAGTTGAAAAGGCTATTATAGGACTGGTATCTAAGAGAATTCTGGCAAAAATGTTTTAACACAGAATAGGTAGACACAGGAGAAAGTAGAAAACCCATTGAAGTCAATAAAAAGATGCCATTCATTTTAATAGGCTTTGGATCAGACCCTTAATATCAGGTCCAGTGATGTCCTTCAAACATTGGGAGCCAAATCTGTAAAGTTTTAGATAACTTCCTGTGGGGTAGTAGTCTGCACATATTTAATACTTGCTATGAAAAAGAGATTCTGGGGGGTTATAGAATCATATTGAAGGGACCTGGAGAGGTCATCTAGTCCAGTCCCCTGCACTCATAGCAGGATTAAGCATAGGAGTAATATATAGTTTCTGAAAAATCAGAGGTTTTTCTGCCCAGTTGGACCTGTTAGCCTGACTCAGATGAGAAGTCTAGTTGAAGTCAGTCAAGTCAAGCTGGATTTGCTGTTTAATTCTGTAGGATTTCTCAGGACTCACTTTTTATTTGTATACTTTTAATTTATGCTACTTGAATCTGGAGCAATATAAATAAATGTAGCAAAATTGAATTAAAGGAGCATAGTGAATTTAAAACAAAAAACCAAAACCAACCATCTCTCTTTAAAATTAAGTTAAGTTATTACACACAGAATGCTGGTTTTATAACCAAAATTAAATCACTGCTTAATTTCTTGTTTGAGTATAGATATATTTGAAATGTTTGGTCATATGGGATTCAATTAAATCTATAACAAATTTATATAAGTATAAAATACATAGTCAGACTTGCCTAGTGACTTACAGACTTAATTAAAATGTGATTGATATTCTAGTTGCTATATTTCTCACTTAGGACTACAGTGAGAGGTTAGGATTTTTCTGAATAGATTCTGAATTGTCTCACACAAATGTACTCCCCTGGTTTACATATTTAAGGATACATCAACAAAGCAAAACGAAAGAAACAAGAATCTCTTTGAAAAGTGGTCATTGCTTTAATTTTTCATGTAGGGTTAGAAATTCTGTTCCAGGTATCCATCAGATGGATCCTACTTAAGTAATGGCATAATAGCATAAAGATTCCTGTCATTTATGTAACAGCTTTTAATTCTTTCATTCTTATAGATTAAATCTGCTGTTTTAGGTGGAGCTGGTGGCGATGCCATAGTTAAGGATGTCTAACACTTTATGTTATAAGCCACTGTATTCAGTTACTTATGAATTTGCTTAATTTTAACCACTTGGGCTGAAATTTTCCATACTTGCTCGTTGTTTGTGTTTTTGTTTTGTTTTTTAAATTTTTGTGATAATAATTCAGCAATCTCTGAAAATAAGGCTTGTGAAAATAGGTACTTTGTCCAATGTTTAAAATAGTTTCCAGCCATTTCTTTGAGAAGTTCTATTGTTTTCATAATTTGAAGCAGGGACTTGAAATTTGGCTGGGATGTTGTCTTGGGGTCAAAAAATCCACCTAATTTTGGGTCAAGTTAAAAGGTTCTGAAAATCACGATTTGTACATGCTTAATAGAGCTACCTAGAGGCTTACTACTAAAATTTAACACTTCATCTGCACTGAGCATGTTGCAACTTCATAGAACTTTTCTGCATGCCACCTGCAATGATCATGTGTGCATCCCTTCAGGCTCTGCTGCACTTCTCACATGGGATGCCCAAAGCTATATCCTGGTTGGGGGAATTGAGCAGCCAATCCCACACCTTTTGGCCTAGGGAATTTGTACTGGATTGGGAGCCAGGAGAGGACTACAAAGCCTACTGCAGACCCCAGGCAGATCTAATTCTAGTAAACATTTTATTCACTTGAGCCAGATGGAAGCTGCTATCTTCAGAATGCCAAATGCAAGTAAAAGCAGTTACATTATGTGATCATTGTAATACAGCCTAGAGACTGACCCTGCTATCATTACTCATGAATATTTTTTATTTATGCAAATAGTTCTGTTGCCACCAATGGAACTACTCATGTGAATAAGAGTTTCTGACTCTCCCTAGGGGTACCCTAGGTTGTGAGGCACCTCACCATCACCTTTCCTTTGCATGAGGAAGTATTGTCTGTGCCTGCTGTAAAACCACCACCCACAGGCAACACATGCACTGCCTTCCAGGCTTCCGCAGGCCTTGCTCTCTCTCTGTACAGGTAGTGATAGGAGCTGACCAGCCTCTGAGCTCTCTGAGAGTTCCTGTAATATCCAGTCCCTTATCCACTGAACACTCTCAGAATGACCACATCTGCTGTTCCCAAATGAACAGTACAAACCCGTTTGTAAGATTCAACTCAGTATAATCACTTTGCCCAACACAGCACTTATATACATTTATAGTGAAAACAAGAATAAGAATATTATCAAAGAACAGTCAAGTGATAGTAAGTAAGAATATTGGAAACAAAAGTTGAACTATAAAACAAAATCAAAATCTGCTTTCTAGAGACTAAATTTAACTACCAAGTTACTCTCTTGTCTAAAGAAGCTCATTTCATCCAAAGGTCTCTCCAGTGTTTTCAACCATGCCTGTCTGAGACCCCTCTTTCATGAAGCAAACTTGCTGTCCATATATTTCCTAGGTGAAGGATGAGTGGGTGTTCCCCAAATATACTAGAGCAACCTTTGATATGGACTTCAGGATAGGCTCTCCTCCCCTACCCATCCCCACTGTTTACTTTTTGCTGTTACTTTTCTCTCTTCAAAGTTTTCACAATCCTTTATTATCAGTTGGTTCAGACTGATGAGAGGAGACCCATTGTGATACTTAATTTACATGTGCAAAACCAGATAAATAAACATTTAGTATAAGAACATATTTTTCAGTATATTTACATAACTCCTTATACAACATCCATGCATGTGTTTTATAATGATATAGATGATCAGTGTGACACCAGCAGACCTCACATGACAGTCTTTGGTGAACTAGGATGTACATACCAGACTCAGGAGATCCCTGTAACCCATATGCACCTGCTTTGTGCCCTGGGTCAGTTGGCTCTAAGATGTTCCTGGGTCACAGGGTTGCAACACTCTGGACCAGTGGTGGGCAACTTGCAGCCTGTGGGCCACACGTGGTCTGTCAGGGTAATCTGCTGGCAGGCCATGAGACAGTTTATTTACATTGACCGTCTGCAGCCACAGACACCCGCAGCTCCCATTGGCCGTGGTTCGCCATTCTCGGCCAATGGGAGCTGCAGGACGTGGTGGCCAGCACGTCCCTGCGGCCCGCACCGCTTCCTGCAGCTCCCATTGGCTGGGAATGGCGAGCCGCAGACACTGGGAGCTGCTCATTGATATCCTTGCACAGGATCATTTCATTGTCCTGACTGAACATCTATTTGTCTGTGTGTATGTATGTTTAAGGCATCACAAAGGTGATCATCAGAAAGGGCCTGAAAATTAATTGGAACTATTAAAAAAAGAATGTATTATTGTAATTCAGTTTTAAAGATGGGGCATAATTCAGAGCTGAAAAACTGAACATCCCCTTCTCCACCAAACTTGGTGACAAGTAGGGTTTGGATGTGAACTTCATGGCTTGGATCTTTCTCTTTGCAGTATCTATCCCATATTCAGGAACCCATCCTTGTTCATGACAGCACTTAAGCACATGATTCTAAAATGAATAAGGACAAATAAGGAATTTAGGACATTTTGGCATTACCTTTGACCTAATTTCTCTATTAAGGTGCCTAAAATAACTTACATTATACGAAGTTAGTAAAATTATGTTTTAGGAACATCTCTGATGCAAAATCAGACAGACATCTTGAGAAATGAAACTGGCTGCAGGTGTCACAACTACAGTGGATCAGGTGCTCTACTTTAAGGTCATGTCATATGAAAGCACTCTCCAAATCCTTCAAGAACATGGGTTGTGCAAAAGAGAGACTTTTCAAATGCCCATGTAGTTTCACCATGTGATAGTGGTGATTTTACCCCAAGCATATCTGGTGTTGAGATATATTTAATAATGTTTTTTGAATGGGGGCTCCTTGCCCATTCAATGGGAGCTAATTTAGCTACAGCTAATCAGGAAAGAGATCTTGGAGTCATCGTGGATAGTTCTCTGAAGACATCCATGCAGTGTGCAGTGGTAGTCAAAAAAGTGAACAGGATGTCAGGAATCATTAAAAAAGGGATAGGGAATAAGATGGAGAATATCTTATTGCCCTTATATAAATCCATGGTACGCCCACATCTTGAATACTGCATACAGATGTTGTCTCCTCATCTCAAAAAAGATATACTGGCATTAGAAAAGATTCAGAGAACGGCAACTAAAATGATCAGGGGTTTGGAACAGGTCCCATATGAGGAGAGATTAAAGCGGCTCGGACTTTTCAGCTTGGAAAAGAGGAGACTAAAGGGGGATATGATAGAGGTATATAAAATCGTGAGTGGTGTGGAGAAAGTGAATAAGGAAAAGTTATTTACTTGTTCCCATAATATAAGAACTAGGGGCCACCAAATGAAATTAATGGGCAGCAGGTTTAAAACAAATAAAAGGAAGTTCTTCTTCACACAGCGCACAGTCAACCTGTGGAACTCCTTGCCTGAGGAGGTTGTGAAGGCTAGGACTATAACAGGGTTTAAAAGAGAACTAGATAAGTTCATGGAGGTTAAGTCCATTAATGGCTATTAGCCAGGATGGGCAAAGAATGGTGTCCCTAGCCTCTGTTTGTCACACGGTGGAGAAGGATGGTAGGAGAGAGATCACTTGATCATTAGCTGTTAGGTTCACTCCCTCTGAGGCACCTGGCATTGGCCACTGTCGGTAGACAGGGTACTGGGCTGAATGGACCTTTGGTCTGACCCAGTATGGCCATACTTATGTTCTCCATCGATGGTGGCGATTCCAAAATTAGGAAGTTTCCCATCACAGCAGAAATGACTGCATTCACCAGGGGATACAAAGTATGCCCACATGGTAGAGCACTAGGACATAAATATATTTGCAGTACAGATGATACTGACACACTTCTATGTAATATGTTTGCATATTTATTTTCAATGCATTATAAAATAAAAAGATTGTTTCCTCACATGTGTACATAAGTTAGTAATGATTCTTTAAAATAATTATTTAAAAGATACAAATTATTTTAAAATAATCTTTTCAGTACTCTTTGAGTGCAGATTGAAATATACTATTCATTATGAAGTTTATTTTGGGATATTTTTTATATTACTGAAATTGGAAATCAACTAGAAGGGAGAAAAGTGGTTCTTTGGCAGTATTCCAATGGTGAGAGCCTTGGGATATTTTTAATTAGGATTAACATAGGTGAAGGCTAAAGATAATCAATTGTATCTCAAAGTTTCTTTTGGTACTGTCATGTTACTTAGCACTTATATTGAGAGCGACCCTCAAAGCTTAAAGTATATTCAACCCCCTCTGTCTCACAGTTGTGGATTTTTGTCACTTTAGGGAACTGGGCTGTGAATTTTCACATTTTGGCACAGCAGCAATAAAAGTTTAAATGCTGACAACAATCTTCCAAGCAGGGAAATATGCAGAAGAACAAATCAAATTAATGGTGACATTAGTGCATGTGTATATATCTATAACTATTCTGGGTATTCCCTTGAAATTCTGTTCTTTAGTGCAAAAGTGCTAATGCATTGTTGGTACTGCTATAATTGTTCTACAAAATCATGTTTATCAGTATTTTGCTAAACAATGCAATATTTATGTCAAAATATATTTAAAAAGAATAAAAGACTGAGAAATATACCTTAATTTTATACGTAATAGTTAAGGTAAAATAGCAAAACACTGTATAAATATCTGAAAAATTAATCTGTTCCTCTTATTGTAAGTGGTCCTTATTTATTAGATAAAGTAATTATTACTGTAGTGACCAAAAGATGCCAATCAGAATTGAGGTTTCATGCTGTGTCCTATACGTACATAGAAAAAGTGAAAATTGATGATGATTCCACATTTTCTCTTTTTAAAAGGGTAGAACTAATCTGACTACACAATTTAAATACTTGTGTTAAAAACCTGGGGGGTGTAAACTTTTTCCATCCAATTCTATCAATTTTAAAAAGTGTCAAACATAAAAGAACTTGAGGGTAATGGAAACAAGAATATGGCATTAAAGCCATCAAGACTCGTTGATACACTGTTTCCTAGAGAAGACATAGCATCCTGACCCTGTGGTATTCATCTCATACGTTTTGCTTGGCAGGTGTCATTACTACTTTTTATTGCCTCCTGGTTGAAAAAGATGATGAGGTAGAGGCATTTTTTTGTGAATTTCCTCATTTTGACTTCATATTCTGAGATTTTGCTCTTCACAGAAAAGAACTGGAGGAAAAAATGATACTTGTAACACTTTTAATGTTGTAGGCTTTAGTATTATTCCTTTCTTTGTCTGTGTTCTACAATTGTTTAACCTATACTCATAGCTGAAATATTTAATCTTTGAACTGTGTTGCATTTCTTTGTCCTAGATGAACATACAACAATAGTTTTTATATCTATAAAGAACTCAGTGTTCTTTATAGGCTGTTTGTGTGGTTTTCTAGATTACCGTAATATGGGAGAAAATATTTGGTCTTCATTCTACCATTGTAGCCAGACTTTGTGCCTTATTTATACTGCACACTTGTCAGTCAAATCAGTAGAAAGACTAAGTATACTGTAGATGGAGCATGGGACTCCTGGGTTCTATTACTTGCTCTTTCACTGACTCTTTCGACTTTGGGCAAGTCACTTAACCTTACTATGCCTCAGATTTCTTGTAAAACAGTTATAGTATGTACCGAACACACATTAATTCATATTACAAGATGGATAGCATTGGAAGAATTGGATTTTTATTGGTAAATGTCAATTTAAGTGTACATGCACAAACTGATGAAAAGATATATTACCATAGATGATGATAAAAGTTTACAGATAGGTACCATTTTTCTTAATTTGCCTCAACATTTATTAGAGTCAAAATCCAGTGATTTGGACAATTGTAGCAGGCTTGTTACAAATGGACTCATGAATGACTGGTAAAAACAGGCATGATTTGTTTATTTAAGGATATTTACTTTGTATATTTTGACATATGTTTTAATGGTTATAAAGCTTTAACTTTTAGAATCTGAATGTCTATTGTAATTAAATAATTGTCTGACCCTTCCATAATTTCCTGTAACTGAGAAAAATCTAAATAGATAAAAATAGAAAAAATGGTTAAAACTCATAATTTCATGCAATTGTGAAAATATAAATCAATAAAATATTTTTAAAATGCTTAAAACTAAACATCTATCTAAATTTTATAAAAAAATCAAATTCTGCCAAGCCTAAGAATGTACTAATGTACCAAAACATCAGAATAGATGTCAACATTTAATACTTTCTGCTGTCTCCTGTTGAAGGGTTTTTTGTGACAGATGGCTGCTTTTACCTCATCAGTGACAGTCTACAATAACTGCTCTCGCACCACCAGATCAAAGGGTTTTGTAGCTCCCTCAGCCTCTGCCCCACTACCCATTTTTTCATATAATTACACAATCTTATGTACATATTCCACATAAATAACATTGTCAATTTTAAGATTTCTATAATTCAATTGATAGGACTCAGGGGTAACGTTAAACATTTTCAATAAATTTTCTTTAAATTTCTTGTGCACCTTAGCATCACCTTCCTTCATATCATTAAAAACTTGTCTGGCTTTCCCAGGCAAACTGGTTAAAAGAATAGGCATCCTCTGGAGCCTTATGGATCCCACATAGTCTCTCAAAGATGGACAGGAACTCCTCAACACAGTCAGCCTCTTGATAAATGTGACAGGCTTTCTCCCACTCCCGGCTGTTCCAGCAGTTTCTGTCTTTTCCTTTATTTGGGGTTCCACCATCAGTATCTTGTGTTCACGTTCTTTCTGGGGTTTGAAGAACTTCAGCTTAATCAGTTCTGCTGCAGTGGTCTTTGTGGCATGTGAGTGCTCAGACCCTGCTCTTTGGTCAAAGTCTCTGAGCAGAGCTCTCAGTTCCTGATCTGAGGCTTTCTTTTTTATGGGATATTCCCCTATTTTTTACATAATTTGTCAAGGTCTTTTGTGTCAAGACCCTCATATGACTGCGATTCACATATTGTAACTAATCTTTAACCCTTAAAACTCTCAATATCAAATTTAAACTTTTAACAGCGTTGAGTTTTGATCTTTAAGCCCAATTGACTCATGGCATGTGAATCCTGTCATGACTATGTAACGCTGACAAACCCTGGTTGTCGGCAGGCAAGATCGAACCTGGGACCTCTGGAGCTTAGTGCATGAGCTAAAAGTCAACTGGCTGTTAGCTAAGGCAGTAGAGCAAACTCATTAATCTCTCTAAGTGGTCTCGTGCCATTGGATGGGACAGAACACCACACCCAGGAGATGTGGGTTACATACTTCCCCTATTGAGGAAGCGTGTCCCAAGCTTCAGCAATTTCCCAGTTGAAATCCTGGACGAGCCCTCACTTGTAACGCTGGCAGACCTCTGTTGTTGGTGGGCGGGATCGAACCTGGGACCGCTGGAGCTTAGTGCATGAGCCTCTATCACATGAGCTAAAAGCCAAACTCATTAATCTCTCTCTCTCTCTCTCTCTCTCCATTTCTCTCTCAGTGGTCTCAGTGCCACTAGATGGGACAGAACACCACACCCAGGAGGTGTGGGTTACAACTACACCAATTGTTATGCTGTCTGGAATGGCTCATGACTGTGAGTACCTACCTCAGGGCAGACTGTCAGAAAGAACGGCAAACACCCCAAGCTAGTGGTGTGTTCTATAATTAGATTTCACTAAGCCAGTAACAAATGTGAACTCCTGGATCACTACAGTCTTACCATGGAGTCACAGACAGTCCCCTTAGACTCTCCAGTCTTTCTTGCCACCCAGACAAACTGGACTTTGAGATAAAAGGTCACTTACACCAACAATCACACCAAATTTAGGTTGCTTCCAGTCCCAAGAGACCAGTCACTTACCAGATCAACTGGTACCCTAGATCTTACACCAAAGACAACGCTGACAGTCAATTCCATAGTAAACCAATTAAAGGTTTATTATCTAATAGAAACAGTTTATAGATTGGCAAAGAAATTTCATTTACAGGTTGGTGAATTCTGTTTGGTTTATCATGGATAACCTAACAGTTTATAAATAGGCAGAGATGAGTGATCTTAATTAAGTCCTATGAAACCAAAGAAAAATTTTAACTGAGTGACTTAAAAGAAGCCATTCAAGGAGTGGTCTTGAGACAGGAAAATTAATGAATATTAAATCCCACCATTTCTCTCTTTACCAAGGTTAGTTTATGTCGCCTCTCCAGAAGTACACAGCTCAAACAATCTGGTGTTTAACAGGAAAAGCTGTTAGTACCTTAAATTACAGTATCCCATTGAAATTATTATAAGAAAAATTTAAATGTAACCCTTTAGCAGTGCTTTTTCACACTACCTCTCACCATGATGCTGAAGTCTTGGTTATGTCGTCATGTTGCAGAAGCAGTGCTGGACTAGAAGGTTGCAGCTTCTACTGCAGTGTTATGGCTTCTTTCTTAGCTGTCTTATTGCTACTGTTTGCTTGCTTATGAAGATGAGATGTATAGTCTGAGATGACAGCTGAGTGTTTAAGCATGTAGTGTATAGAGTGCGTAAGAGTTTAAGTGTAAGAGTGTAATAAGAATAAGAGAGCATATAAACATAAGAGTGGCTATCCCAATTCAGAGGAATTTATACTGTTTTTCCACAGTCTCACTGAAGGTGGAAGGCTCACCTCTTTCAGGGCCTTCGCTAGATTCATATAAGCCACTGTCACCTTTCATTGGTTCAGCATTTTAATTGGATGGTCTTTGTAGCATCTTCAGCTCATAAATATGCAATCTCCTAATACACATACAGCAGAGTTGTAATTCTTCAATTTTATGGTTATGTTGCTTTTGTGTTTGTGGTGAGAAATTCTCAGTGCATCTGTAAACTAGTTTTAATGCTTTCTTTTATTCAGTACATTTTCTGTTACATATACCTTCAGTTCCATTAATAGGAGTTGAAATTCCATTTCAAATAAGTCCAAACGCTCCCTCTTATATGAAAGTCCTATAGCACTCAATTTTTTTTTATATAAAAGCCTTTCTGCTCTGAAAATAGGCTTTTTAAACTTAGATGATTTTTAAAGAAAGTCTTTAAGCTTAAATGGTCATCAGAGAAGTTATTGTATTTTCTTTTTATCAGTTCTTGTAGAGGTTCTCCTTCCATCTTTCTTCGGGCATGGCTAGACAAGAGGCAGAGGATGCGGCTTAATTAGGCCGCAACTTTATTCACTTAAAATATCTGGGAATACTTGGCAATAAATTGTATGATGCAGATCATCAATTTTTCCTTAATAATTTCAAATAATCCCCAACCAGATCCCAGGTATCTTGCTGCCTTCCCCTCATCTGAGGTGAAAGGGTCCAATCAGAGCAGGTGGTTGGCTTCCCACTGTTTCACATATAGGAACCCAAAACCTTGTTCCTCAGCTCTCTTTAAGGGGGCTAGATAAAGGAGGGGGGTCGGGTCATGCTGTGTGAAGTGCAGAAATCCCAAACCTTCCTTCCTCAGCTCCCTTAAGGGACACCTTTCTTCAAATCCTTTACTAATCCATTTTATCCGATAACCATATCCCTTCAATGCAGAGTACCTGCATTGGACATCTACAAGTTTTAGGTACTAAGTTGCAATGTTATGACCTAACCTCCATACTCCAACCACACCAGGTCCCAGACCTGCTGTGGGGAAGGCAAAACCAAAAAACCCATCCCAGTTTGGCCAATCTGGAGGTGAGGGGAAAATTCCTTCTCCTCCCGCCAAGGAAAAGAGCACTATAATGCTCTCAGCGGGTCAAGAGGGAACCCAGTCCTTTTGCCATGCTCATGGGTGTTTGGGTGCTGCCACCTCATCCATCTCCAGGGCTGCATGGGTTATGAATACATCCCCACGCTTCCCGTCAGCAGAAAAAACAGTGCAGTGACCTTCCCCTGATCTGGCCCACAAAGCTTCCTGTCCATCCCTGAAAACTCTCCCCCTTCTTCTCTCTGTTGCAAGGGAGCCCTTATAGGGGAACACACCTGTTTCTTTCAGCTAGCTAGACAAAGACACCCCCCCGCCACCGACACACACTTGGATGGAGATTGCGGTGGGTACAGTCTTCCTGTGTTTGGTAATGAAGTTGCTTAAGCATTGCCAAATGTGTAATTAATTCCCCAATTAATATAAATGTTTTTATATTGAAATGGCTCTTATATTAGTAATTAGTTACAACATCAAATGACCTTGTTATATTTTTACATACATCTTAATAGTCACATAACAATGGTTTCAGGTAGTTATTATGTGAAGTCTTGCATTTAGATACAAACTTTTTGCAATTATACATCTCGAAAGAAGCTTATACCATCTTAAGCATTTCAGGGACAACAAAGGTTTTCACCTTTAAGAGGAAACATGAGTTAAAAATAACCAACATCTTTTGCAAAACATTTCCCAGTCATAAATGTGTACTCCTTGAAGTTGAAAGAACACATACTTCTGAGTGTTTATAGAATAAATATGTTTCAATAAGAACATTTCTAGGATTCTTTGTGGGGGTTTAAAAACAAGGTGTTTTCTCTTTGCAAAGCGGGATAAAGACTTGTTTATGACTTGGGTTATAGTTCTGAGAACACATCCTAAGCACCACTCCTCTTTGTGATATCCTGAATAAAGAACATACATTATTTTATATAGTCAGGTCTCTTTCCATACCATAAATATCTTACAAAGTTTGTTTTCTTGTGATAAAGATCATGACTATATCAAATTGGTTTCTTGTAGAAGGAGGAAGTGCCCTGTTCTCTGAGAAGACACTTTTTGTTGGTTTGTCTTTTTAACCAAATGGTTCCTAGATTTACAACTTACCATTTCTAGTACGTTTGCAATTTAAGAGTCCTATCAAATATTCTATGCAAAGCACGAATCAAAATAATTAACACTAATATACATCTTTCAAAACAGAGTATAAAAGAAAATAGAAATTAGAGCTGCATTCCATAGTCTGTGTTAACACACATGCAGATAATAAATATGGTGTTATGGCTAAAGAGGGGTCATCCCTTTTAACACCTGGAGTCTGTCATCGGCTGGCAGAAAGCAGAGATTTCCTACTAATTTCCTTAATTAGCTAGAATATTTAATTTCATTAAATAAGTAACCAAAAACCCAAGCATGTGATTCTCCAAGCATCATGTGTATGAAAATAATTGTCTCCTAAAATTCAGTAAAGGCAAAATCAAGATTGTAATAACCAAAAGTAATGAGTAAATAAAAAAAAATTAAAAAATATTATCAATATTGAGGTCTATCCTACACATACAAGTTTTATATATACAAGTTAAGCAACTTTTAAGTTGTCATACTCAAAATATTATATGTTTGTTTTTTGCTCCTCTTTCACCACTGCCAGAGTTTCATAATGGGTATAAATGATGTATAGATGATTACTTCCCTCAGAATCACCAGGGACATGAAGAAACATTAATTCAGATGGTTCATCCTAGGCTTAGAAATATAATTAGTGTTATTTTTTATGTCAAACACAAGTCAAAATAAATTATATTCACTCTGCATTTTCACTCCCCCACCCCATCTCTTAAACTGGAGCTAGCATAAAAATGCAACAGTCTATGAGAGCGCTGGGCCTGCTCTGTCTTACCTAGGGTGTACAGAGGAGTATGTAGGATGCAAAGCTATGGCTCCCCGCCCCCATGTGTACTGACTGTGAGGTGATGGGGACATGAGCACACTACAAGCCATGAAGGAGTGTAGCTGTGTTTGCACTTCCCGTATAACCCAGAGAATGCCAGGTTACATGCTACAGTTATGCAGTTGGCACAATGTAGTACCCCTATAGTCTCATTGGAGCAGATAAAAATTTAGCATCTACTTTTTTATTGATGATTTTTTTTGTAAAATGGAAAATTTCACTGAAACCTTTGGAGTCTTTGTTGAAATTAAAATGTTTCAGTAGAAAATATTTTTTTTTTCCTGACCAGTTTTAATTCTCACTGATATCTCAAAGTTCACAATTTTTTTAAATCAGAAAAAAATCGAGATGAGTCAGATTCAGTTGTTGTGCACATAAGAGAGGTACAGAAGAAGTGAAGTCTGGACATTATAGGAAGTTTCAAGAGCTTAATGTAAAGACTGGGGAATTTGAGGTCTGCATAGGATACAGTGCCTGGATTAGATTTAATGTTCTGGGTTTCTTGATGAACATTTATCTTATTAACATCCTCATTGTTACCACTCTCACAATATTTTCTGTTTTTCTGAAAGCCACAGCTCCAGGAGTCAAGTGATTATGTAAGAATCTTGGCTGCCTTTTATAAAAAGTATCTATCCCTCATGGTTTCAGAGAAAACACTTAAAATGTACTTAACCCAGCTCAAACATTGGAAGGTAAATAAAAAGCACCCAAAACATATTTAAAAAAAAAAAACCCTCATGGTTTTTAAGATTTTTTTAAAACCCATGATTTTTAATGCTTATGGTTGACAATAATGCATCTTTTGAGATAAAACTATTTGCATTGCTCCCTATGTGTTATGAAGGCCAGGTTCTTCTTCTGTCATTGCAAACTCTCTAAGGCAACTGCTCTAATCTAGGTCCAGGACATATCTTTGAGAAATGGCATAAAGGCTGTTTGAAACTATGAAAATTCTTCTACTAGCAATGATAAGCAGAAAATAGTTCTTATTTATGTGGCATAAGTAATTGAGTAGAATGACTCAAAGAAAATCATATTAACTTTAGGAATTAAAGGTAGCATGTGGCAATTTAAAATTTCAATCCTAAAGAAAAAGAATACAGACTCAACAAAGTGAATAGATAAGTGGTCCAGCAAAAGAGGAACAATGGTGCCGCAGGCTGATTTTCTCCCACCTATATACTATATTAAAATCTAATGTAGTTGCAGGCATTAGTATGTGATCATATCGTTAAAGACTGTATCATAATGCATACACATAAGAGGGCTGAACTAATGTTGCACAGGCAACTTCAGTTCTGGCATTTCCTAATTTTTGAGTGCTTGACTTTACAACCTTCATAATGTACTTTTAATGCAGCTTTTTGGTGTAATTTCCTAGGTTTATAAAAAAGCAGATGGGAAAAACAGAAATTCAGTCATGTGGCATCATATTTACACCCACACGGTTCATTAGCAGGGTTGGTGCCTTTAGATCCATCATACAGACCTTTGTCTCTTGAACTAATGGAGTAACTAATAGCGGTAGTAAGTTGTCATCCTCCGTGAGGCCCAGCACAAGAAGGGGATGGGATCTTTTGCCAGTGGGTTTCACAGATATTTGCTGACAGCAGGGAAATGGTGAGACTCAGGAATTCCAGGTGCCATTCTAAGCCCTAGAGAGGGGTGTTTTAATGGTCACAGATACTTCTGCCCATTCTCCCCAAATTCGACTACTGTGCTATCCTCTCCAAGGTGCCCCTATCTCTTTCCCACCCTGGCTCCTCATCCCAGTGTCCCATTCTCCTTCCTAGTCAGTCCCAGTCTCCACATTTCAGGCTTCTCATTGCAGTCTTGTTGCCCAGCACATCCTGTTCAAATCTGTCTAGACTCAAAGCTCTGGTCTCCTTGCCATTTACTTTCTCAGTGCCTCACCCACACCCCACACTCCTTGCCTTGAGTCTCCTTGTACAGCCAGTCCCAGTTCCCTAACTCCCAGCTCACTATCTGAGCTGTCTCTCTCCCCACTGACTCCTGGGTCTCCTTCCCCACCCGTTCCCAGAATCCTCCCCACCCGCAACCTACTTTGCTGTCCCAGTTTTCCTCTCCAGTCCCTGTCAGCCTCCAGTCCCAGTTTTCCCCTCAGGCTCCTTCAGGTGCCTCAGCTTCCATTCTACTCCCCCATCACACCAAGTCCCACCTCTGGTCTGGCTCTTGACCCATTTGCCTTTGAATCAGGTAGCTTCCTCCTACAAGCTAAGTAGGCTCAGCAGTGGGGTCATTGAGAGCACAGGAGAGACTGTCTCCCTGCTTTGAGTTTCAGTGCTTAGACTCAGTCTGGGCCTGTAGCCATCCAAAGTGGCAATTTCAGGGAAAGTGCTGCTCAGACCTGGCCTGGAACATGCTCAGTATGGATGGAATCTTCGGAGAATTCAGCTGCTAAGCTCTAGCAAGTGCATATGCAAATTAATGTTTTTCAAAGACTTACAACTTAGCCAGATTTGCATGGGAAAAACAGTCACATCCTTGACACAAAGGCTGGCCCCTTGCTTGATTTCAAGATCCTGCTCTAATGTAGGGGGTGCGGGACATACAGCTTCTAAAAAAACTATCACAATTTTTTAACATGGGCTAATCCATTTCCCCCCCCAGCTACCTCCTTAGAAATTGACTGAAATTAAAAATAAAATAAAAAATTCAGCCTGATATTCACCTGGCATGACGTATTTTAGCTCCAACAGTTGAAATTTGGCGAAGTTATAAGTAATAGAAAACAGGGTCTTATAATAGGAAATATTGGACAACCTTAATAATAGGCGGTGCTATTAGCCCTGCTTATAATAATGATAACAGTCAAATGCAAGTAGACATGGTGATAACAGCGAGAACAATGTAGGAAGGCTTTGTGAAAGAGGTAAGTTTTGGAATGTGCTGTGGCACACAAGAAGCGAGGCTTTTCCCAGCAGAAGGTAAACTAAGAGGAGTTATGTTAATGGTAAGCTTATGAGCCACTCATAAAATTACATGTCTTTTTAGATTAGATTTTTTTGATAAAAAATTGCAATATCTTTTTACTTTTTTTTAACAGTTTGACATTAAACACGAATTTAAAGCACTGTAGTAAGTTACTCCAGCTCCCTGGGTTTTCTCCTTTCTCTCCCTTTTCTGTTTGTTCACCCCATTTTTTAGTTTCTACTCTTCATGGTATTTCTCCCTGTATCACTATCTTCAGGCTCCATTTTCCACAAGTATGATTTCTTTTTCTCTCTCCCTTATGCTCTCTTTCCCCCTTGTCCCTTATGTCTCTCTTCCATCTCCCTTCATATGCTGTCTCTTTCCTTATTCCAAGTCTTGCAATTTCCATCTTTCTCATGCAATCACTGTCTGCTTTACTCACTCACATTGGGTGCATCCTACACACATGCTTGTTAACGAACACTAACATTTGTGCCAGGGAAGGTTACTAACATTGCAAGGACCATCTCCTTCCATGTCTTAGGAAAAGTAAAGTAGCACAGTTCTCTGCTCGGGGAATCTCTGTTCACTCTTCCTGCTGAGATACTAGAATTGGGAGAAAAAATGGAGTGGAGTGACGTCTGCTCTGCATCAGTAGACTAACCCCTCAGGCGTAGTTAAGGTCCCACAGGTATCCACACCAAATGATACTGACTGTCATCTGTATTGTGCCGATCCTGAAATGGGCTTCCTTCCACTATGGATACCTAACATTAGTAATGACAACCATGAAATTGAGACTATTTAAGTATCCCCCTGTGGAGCTGCAAAGTTTGTCTTCTCAGTGGGACTGGTATTTTAATTTTTCAGAGATTAGGAAGGTAAAATCACTCTGTGTATGTGAAATGTGCAAAGTTGCCTTCCTATAATTAAAACACTTGTTAGGCTCTTTCAAAGCACAAGATGAATTGGGGGCGGGGGAGGAGAATCTGAATACTTTACCCATAATTTTTTGAAAACTTCTTTAAGAGGTCTTGCCCTTTAAAACCAAGAATTTACAGCACAGAAAGATACGACAAAAAGGCAGGGGAGCAAATTAAGAGCCAAAGAGCCATAGGGCATTTGAGTCCCTCCAGATCTGTGCCTCTCCAGGTCTGTGCATCTCTCCTCTTTGCACATATCCCCTCCTGTTTTTCTGCTGTGCTGCCAGGGAGACAGTGGGAGGGACCAAGGGGCTGGAGCTGGTGCAAAGAACCAGGGCTTCTGTGCAAGTGGTCCTGGATTCCTGCATTTTCTCCCCAGGATACATCTGGTTTGGGAGTAGGCCTAACACCCTTTTCCATACAGATGCATGCAACTCCCACCCATGCTCCCATTGGGACTCTTTGTGAGGAAAGCCCTATGGATATTTTTTTACTCTAAAAATCTCCCTCCCTTGGTTTGTAATGTGGGATGGGATAACCTGGCCCCATGTTTTAAGTACGTAGATGAAAGAGGACAGGGAAAACTGCCAAACCTAAACATAATGTCCTAAACCGGATGTATCATGTTCTTTTGGAGCTGGCCTACACATTTGTTTAACTGTAATGGATATGTAAATAAATTCAGTTAAACTAGTGCAAACCAAACCTGGTGTTAACACACAGATTGGCTTACAAATGGCTTATATTAATTGAACTGACTTAACATAAATTGATGTAAGCCTGCTGTAAGCTGATTTAAGTGAGTACAAAGAAGTGTTTGCACTGGAAGGTGCTCCCTGTAAACATCCACAAAGCTACCTTATTATCCACCCTGAAATCCCTCCTCAGAATTCTCCTTTGCCATGATGCCTACAAAAAACCTGACAATGGTTAGCTGCTGGTGTGCTGTGATGATGCCTATCCACCAATATTGTCCCATTGTTTCCTTGTGCTCCCCCATCTGTCTGTATCCATCTGTTATCTCTTCTTTTATACTTAGACCGTACACTCAAAGTGTTAGGCTTTAAGACAACCGTCTACACAGAAATTAATTAAACCCACTCTTTATCGGTTTGTTATGTGATCGAAGCAAGGATGAGTTTAAAGAACTCAGGGCTTCCAAAGATCCTCATGCTGAACTTTTAAATCCTGACTAATTTTGAAAAATACTTGTAATGCAGAATCTTTGCAGGTTGCTGTGCTCAAGAATCCTAGCAGAAAAGCCGTATAACTAGAGCAGTGCGGTTTTCTCTTCAGTTTTGACTTTGTTCCCTGAAACCTACAGATGAGCTGCTCCACAGAACCTCTATGAGAAAAACTGCAAGCAGGATTTAGGGACAAGGGGGTCAACATTTGTATATTTTTGCCCTTAAACTCCCTTAAGTAGCCACACCCGTTAGAAGCATCCACTCAACTTATTCCTGCTTCTATCAAGAACAACTTATTTGGAATAATGTGTATTGGTGAGGCTGCTGCCAGGCATAATGCAGGCAGTTAATAACATTGCTTCTATATCAGAAGGCATGCTTACTTTGCAAAATTCATTAATGAGCCTGAATTTGGCCTTGCATCTTCTTTTCTAATAACTTTATAATTCTGTTTCATTTGAGTCATTTTGGCAAGTCTAACTGCTAAGTGTATCAGCAGTAGCCATGAACTGATAGGGACAGAAAGTGCATGATATATTATTGATAAGGTTTAGTTAAAACTCCTACTTTGTTGTTATCCCATCTCAGATAATGTAAAATGCATGTAGATAAATGTAATGCATAAAAGAGTTAAAACCTAAATATATTATGTGGAAAAGAGTAATCTGTAAATGAAGCACTGTCTACCAGGAGTTATAATGTTGTTAAACAGAGACATCAGCGGAAAACTAATTTAAATTTCAGATGTGGTTTGAGAAACATCAGTGTGCTACTATTCTTGTAACATTTTTTTCAACGGGTGACGTGCCCTTTGGTAGTCCTGTATAAAACAAGTGTAGATAACATTTATTGAAGAAGAATAAGGTGCAAACAGAGGGAATTAAGACTTTGAATGCATTTATAACCTACTGCTATTTATAAAAAATGAAACTGGTAAGGAGGCCACAATTGACAATTGACCTTTGCTTGCTCTATAGAATGTGTTCAGCATAACTTTATAGTAGAGCAATTCTATGCTTTTTTCAATACTGCACTAAAATATATTAATTGTCAAAAAATTACAGAAAAAATGTGTTCCAGTAGGTGACCAAACTTACGTTACCTATAACAAATTAAAATGCATTTATGTGAAATAAAAACCAAAAATCAGGTTGTTCTTATCACTAGAGAATAGACTGTACTTTTTAATTGTTCTCATGCACAAAAATAAGGCAGTTAAGTATCTAATACAATTGAACAACTTACAGAGGACTATTTAGGTGTGAGGCAGAGAAGTCTACAAACAAGGCAGGTGGTTGTTTATATTCTCCTTCCTTAAATAGAGAAACAACAAAACCCCCAACTTTTATTTCACTGCTTTGAAAGAAACACTATAAACGTTCAGTCTCGTGCCAGTATTTAGCCTTGGATGGAGTTTACCACCAGCTTTGAGCTGCATTCCCAAGCAACCCAACTCCAAGAAGACCTGGTCCCGGCGCGCTGGGGGCTGCTACCGGCCTCACACGGTCCATGGGCACCAAGGGCGTGCTACCGGCCTCACACTGTCCATGGGTACCTCTTAATGGTTTCACGCCCTTGGTGCCCGTGGATGGTGTGCAGCCGGTAGCGGCCCCCAGCACGCCGGGACCGAGTCATCTTGGAGTCACGTTGCTTGGGAATGCAGCCCAAAGCTGGTAGTAAACTCCACTATAAACATTCACAAATTGTCATTATACAGTCATCTCACTTATCAATGTTATGTGGAACTGGAAACACGAATTGTCAATGGAGGGATTCAGTTGTGTGTGTGAATTATAAAAAGTTCATTTTCTGCTGAGTAACTCTCTTTAACTGGCTCAAAAGTGCAACTAATAAAAATAAGCATAGCTTTACAGATATCTATATAAATCTGTCAATGACCTTTAATAAAAAATTATAACCTTAATAATCTTGTTCAGCACAGCTCTCGTCACACTGCTACCCACAGGTCAATACTCTGTAAAGCTTTACTGTTTAGAGAGAGACTAATGGAGAAATGCTAGACTTTGATATAAAAGTGTTATGTATAGGGTGGATAATTATTTAATCTGAACAGAGAATATGAATTTTTGAAACTGATCAAACAGGTAAAAATCCTGTAAAATACAGTAGCTAGTTGTACTTATAGGATAAAATGTCTACGCATAATTGTTAATTTCCTTCAGAAACCAGGTGGGAAAATTTAAATAGTTGAATTTGGTGTCTTTTTATGGCAGACCTCCTTATCTGAGCTTTTATAAAATCTTCTTTGGAATATATTTGGACTGATTTGGCCAAGTTTATATTTTATTTTTTGCCCATGGCAATTCAGTTTCTTGACTCAGTGAGTTACTATCTGAAGGGCATTGTTTTCCCAATATCCCAGTGACAGAGAAAGAGCTTTCTATTTTTCATAGGGTCAGGAGTTAGGGCTACTGATAAAAATGTAGTTTATTTTTTTTTCTGGGAGATGTGGTTTTATATTTGGTAACAGAATAGTGAACACAAATACAGCACAAGGTACTGCAAGAGTTAGAAATACACAGCACCTGCTTCAATATTAGAAAAATTTTGTATTATGTAAAATCACATGAAATCTGTCTTGTAAATCATCCCAGCATCTTACTAATATACTGAACATTTACATATATATTGCAAGATAATTCACTAGACTTCTCTTCAGCAACTGAAGCAAACTGGTTCCAGTCTTGACAATTTTTAACGGCATAGAACTTACAGACATGTGGGGTGGGTGTGCACGTGCGGATGTGCATGCCCATGCCCATGTGTTGGTATTGGTTTCTTCAGATGTCCCTCGTGCTTTCAAGATATTTCTTTTCTTAGCAAAACTGGTGATAGCAAGAATGTCTTCTAGTTTATATGAATCAAGTCACACAAGTCTGTAGTTTTTTTTAATGATAAAATCTTCATTTTTTTTTGCCAACATCCATTTTGTTCTCAGAATATATTAGAACACCATGTTTGGTTACTTCATTTAAGAAAAACAGATTTAAAATACCAAGTGTGTAAAGGCTGCCTTTCAGAGCATAGACTTTTATAGTAAACTGGCTTGTTTACAGAGGCTTGGGATGTTATGCTTAAAAACGGTATTGTGTTGTAAAAAATGTTTTAGCTATTTATGCTATTTAGCTATTTAACCTTTTGAATAAGCAGTTCGAAAAAAAACATTACATGTACTTAAATTTTCACTTAAGAAATATAGCTTTAAGTTGAGCAGAGTATTGTTTCTGCAAAACAGCCTCGCAGAAAATGAGGAATTTAAATATTCTGCTAAAGTACCTGTTAAAAGAAGATACTAATAACTGGCCTCTGGACTGAGAGATGTTTCTATTTTATCTTCTGTGTAGCAAATCCACAAAAAGGAGAAAAAACAAGCAAATTAATAAATAGCTCAGGGGATTGGTAATATGATATTATATTTGACTTAGGCTGCTCCAGTCCAGATAGGAACTGACATTAACCCCATCTAATTGTTGTTTGGTGGGCTTTTGAAATAAATTTAGAGGTCTCAGTAATGTTCCCAGAGGACAGATATCTAGAACACAAAAAGCCCCCAAAACCCAATACAGTGATCACTCACTGGCAAGGTGATCAGGCAGGCTCAGCAAAGATGCCTCAGCAAAGTATGGATAGGCCACAGAGACTGAGCTATACAGTGCCTAGGTGATACTGTAATACAAATTAAATATAATTAAATATTCTGTTATAGTAATATATTACTATATATAGGGCCATTGATTTATAACCATTTATCAGCACTAAAATATTAATTACTTTTAAAATTTCAGACTAGAAACAGAGAAGTTAATGTACAAATGCTAATTGTTGGGGTAGGAATGAGGCTTTGTACATGAAGAGCTATGAAGATGTTTTAGAGGAAGTGAACTTGTCCTGATTTCAGTGATTCTCAGTTTCCCTCTTAACTCTTCTTATGGTCCATGTTTTTCTGTAGACTAGATGGAGAGGCAATTTCCTGTTGATGAATCAGAAATGGAGAAACCAAGTTTCCACTTTTCCCTAGAAGGGTCTATAGTGTCTTTCCCCTGAGGCTTTTTTAAATATTAGTGCTTGTGAAAGATGCCAGATTGAAAGTACTAGAAATTGAAGTCTTCTATTTATCCAGCACAGTACAGCACAGGCATGGCAAAGTTACCCACTTGACTTGGATGGGACCACTTCTGAGAGTGAGAAGATAATAGGTCTGTTAGCTGAGAATGCTGCAAGGTTGCCCATTAGTGGCAAATGTCATGGTATTTCTTGTGAAATGGACACCTGCCCTATAAGAACTGGTGACAAGTAAGCTTCCAATCCCTATTGAACTAGACTGGTTTTGAATCAGTGCTTTAGAAGTGACACCTGGTATCTCATCACCAATCCATTGTGCCATCTAACTTGCTCTCTTTACCCACCTCAACACCCTGTTCTGTTGGGGGATGAGTTATAATTTGGGGATTCCATATATTCCTCCTCTGTATCCAGTAAACTCTAATCTGCCTACTTCCCACATAAATCCTGTCCACTTACTTCTGGGATGGCTGGGTGAGGAACATCTCAGGAACAGCCCCTGAGTTCCCCTAAATGGCAGGAACTGCAAACCAGGAAATCCTTACCTGACTGCTTAAAGGCCCCAAATGTGCAGCTGCTCTAGGGCTAGTCACATGCTAGTCCTAAGCGCTTTCCAAAAGACTAAACCACTTTATTTGTAGGCTCTTCTAGAAATACATACATACATAATTCATAATAGACTTAAGTGGAACCATTCTCCTTTCCCAAGAGTCTCTGCTAATAATACATTTAGCCATTCATCAAAGGAATTTCCTACCATCTCCAAGGTCTGATTATTAGAATGGTGTATGGCTGTCAATACAAGGTCTAAAAGCTTTTTATTTTGTTTGTTTAGTTTCTTGTTACAGGTTCTGGATGTTAGCCCAGCAAAGCCAGTTAAGGTGATTTCACTTCTATAGGAACTAGTTCATTAACAGTCATTGAAACTGAATTACAAAGAGGGAAGATCTCTGCATGGAGGGTGGGAAATGATGCAATAACAACAACATTGTTATTACAGTGGTACATTATGTGCACCAATGATTGTGCAGCTCAGTGACATCTCTTGGAGTCTGCTGAGATGACTTCTGCATAGATGTTAATAATCACTTTTGGTTTAAATACAGAATCTTCTGGCTTTGATCTCCTGTAACTATTGCATCCCTGCCTACCAAAGCTGCTAAATCGAGTCTTTTCTGAGGCCAGACAAATTTATGTCAAAGATCCAGAGAAATTGCCTTGCCACAAACTTCAGCATATGCCAAACTCACATCTTGGCTTCTCTATTTTCAAATTTTTGTCATGAGATTTTTTTATGCCTGGAAATGAGGCAAGCTCACTGCAGCACTTCTTCTTTTTCTCCATTTCTTCTCAAGAAAAATCACCTGCATAAATCATTGAAATTGGATCATTCATTGTCACAGTTCTATAATGTAATCTGAAATGTAACAATGATTCATCCTTGGATCTGCTCAAAGCCTGCAAAATATAAATGAAAAGAAAAATTAAATTAATTATTTAGATTCTGCAGAGGTTTTGATGAGGAAGCCAAGCACTGCCTGCTAAATTATTGTGTAAATGCTCTCCGTATCACAGCATATATCCATCTAAGCAATGCGCAGAGGCCCTGTTCTTGCAGTGAGCTCCATGTGGATACAGAGCCAGAAGTTTCCTGAATGACATGCAGAAAACCCTGGAATTATATTATTCCCAATATCCACAAAAGAAAAAGGGATTAATGCTTATTTTAAAAAGGATTTTAAATGACTTTCCAGGAATCCCTGCAACCACAACACAGTCATTGTTACACCACATATACAGTACCTCCAAAGACACGGAAGAAGTCGCTTCTATCCATCTTTGGGGAACTCCATAAAATGTCATGACAAAACACTAACAAGAGTGACTAACTCCCCCGTTAGAAGGTGTCAACCAACCAGATGAATGAGACCATGTTTTCCATCACAAGGACTGTGTACTCTGGCCAATACTTCTGGTGGAATAACAGGGATATGATGGTCAGCATGAAAACATGTTGGCAGAGCTATGTAGGGACATTAGCACAGTGCTTGTCCAAACTAAAGTATGGTTAGCTCTAGCAAATGCTATTAGATTTTCGGTTTCATAAGCATTAAAATTAACCCCAGAATATATTAAACTGATTGAAGTAATTCATTTCTAAAACATCGCAGCTAAGGAGACTGACTTAAAGGCTTAAAATTCTCAGATAAACCATAATGATTTTTAATAGACATTTACTACTGCAGTATTTTAAAAAATGTAAACGTATTTCTCAGCACTGCTCTGCATACTGATTGAAAGGAATCCAAACTCTCTCACTGGCAATGAGGAGGAGAAAGAAACTGGATCTGAGGCAAACAAATATGTTTTGGTGAAATAGGATTAGTCCTTAAATCTCAAAAGAGCTTGTGGAGTCATGCAAAACAGAAAAGAGAGGTTTAGCCTGCATAGAAACAGAATCACATGAGTGAAATATCATTCAGACTTTCACTCATGTGACGCTTGGTTGTTGTTGGAGACAAATCTTTGGGAAGAAAAAGTACAGTAGTTTTTATGGCTAAGGAGCTCAATTTCCTTAGAGTTTTGTGGTACATGAAATGTAATTATTGCAAAGGGGAAATACTCCTGGGAGAGCTGTACGTGTGATTCTCTGAAACAGTGCATCATTAATCAGGAAAATTATGAGGTTAGCTGGCTGTAAAACTGGGTGAATGGTATGTCAAGGCTAGCACTTCAGAAATGGTCATGTAAGGTCTTAGAGGGCAAAATTTTAGGCTTTTCCTAGTGAAGACTAAAAAGAGGGTGCTGGAGTAGTCACCTAAGAAGAACAAGAGATTCATTTGTATGCTTATATTAATCAGGCAGCCTCTTCGCTTTTCTTTTGGAGTCATTTCCACCTACACAACAGTTCTGTTTTTTTCTGAGTCATGATGAATGGTACAGTGTGTTACAGGTGGCCCTGTTTTAGCTTAGACTCAGACTTGTGAAAGGAAGAAACTCAATGCTAGAATGGTCGTCTTTAGCTACTCTGATTACCTTGGGAACAGAAGTAACTGAGAAATGCAGGACCAGTGGAGAAATAAGTGAGGTACTGTGAGCTTGAAACAGTAAACTTAAATTTAAACAGCATGGCATCACAGAGTACTTCCACAGGCCAACTTTAATGACTGGGAAAAAGATGCTTACACTTTTCTGTACATGTAGTTTTCATTTATTAAGCTTTAGTTTCTTGGTGTCTGTGATGCAGTTCACTCACCAGAGTGGCACCTCCTGCTGGCTGTCTCAGGGATTAGCTCTCTCAGCCCTTGTCTTGTCTCTTAGGTGCACCCTCTCCTGGTGGTACCTCTCTCGCCCTTGTGTCCGCTTGCAGACCCACCTCAGTCCAGGAACCGCAGCATCCTTTTCATGACTCAGCCCATCCATGTTTCCCCCCTGCTGGAGGGCAAGTATCTCTCAGTTCTATAGTCCAGCCACTTCCCTCGTGATAGGTGGGAGGGACTCGAACTCGCCCACTATTTCAGGTCCCGACCCAGGGACTCTGTAGATAGCAGCCTCCTGCTACACCTCTAACTTCCATCTCTGCTGCTTCACTTCTGTGCAGCCCCAACGTCTTCTTTGCCTTCTTCTCAGAGCCTTGAACCAGCTAGTCCTAGCAGCCAGCTTGGAGCTTCCTCTTGCTTCCCCAGTCCTTGCTAGCAGCTGCTCTGTCCAAGGTACTTCCTATTCTCTCAGCCTCTCAGGGTCACAATCCTCACTCCCTGAGTGCCCAGCAGCCATTGACCCTGCTCTGCCTTGCAGCTCCCTTTTATGCGAGCCCGCTGGGCCCTGATTAGCTGCTCCGTGCAGCCTCCCTCCAACCGGATGCTTCCTGCGCAGCGTCCCTAGGCTGCTTGGAGGATTCACCTCCACTGCTCCTCTCTGGGACAGGGTATGTCAGGCCCATGCGGCCTTCCTCTCTGGTGTGGGGTGAACACCCCATCACAGTGTCCATATATTTTAACCTCTTCTGCTTGTTGATTCTTCCTCAAACCAGAGATAAAGTAAAACCTTTTGCAAATCATATTGTCATTCCAACCCCCTTTATGTGTTTGCATAAAATGTGGAACACAATTGGCCCTTGGTAACTCCTCCCTTGTCTCTCTGCTGATTCACTTACTAGCAACTTACTTCTTAAGGTTCTCTCATTTCTCTGACAAGTGAGGCAAAAAGATAACTTTCCCATCAACTCTAGGTTCAAATGTGTTTGGTGTGTCAGTCCATTTCCAGCTGGACAAAAGTCTACATCAAAAACACTACCAAAATGTGCACTAATTGGTCCCCTTGATGGCAGTCTCAACAAACAAGGGCAAAAAAGAAGCGATGGGGCTGCTTACTCTCTAGAGTAAGTCCCTCTAGTACTGGGTTAAGACATGTTGTTGGGGGCAGGGTTTTGCAGCTTGGATTATTTCTTATTTTTTTAAACACAGGTTTTGTGTCCAGGTGCGTTCAATCCAGCACTTTTCATGCGTACTAAATTCACTATTTTCCTTCAGTAGTATGCTCTACTGATAACTTCTCTAGGGTTGGATATGGTAAGTACTGTACCTAATGCTCAGAGACTTGTCAGTAGGTCATTGCAACAGCCTCAGAAGCATTGTGTATGAGGCTTCGTAATATGGTAGATTCTTGACTATCTATTCGACAATATCTTCTCACATAGTGATTGTGTGGTTTTTATGGATTAGAACATTTGAATAGGAAATACTCAAACTCTTTGGACAACAGGCAGCAGCAGTCCCCATAGTTGCAGTTAAGTGTTTAGTCAGATGCCCAAATTACTGTATATCTATGTGTAATATATTTTTAAACGTCTAAAAAGAGAAGCAGTGGGGGTGGAGGGTTGGAGGAAGGCTCTGATGAGTGAATTCACTTGCACAGCAATATGGGACTTGTAAGCTCCACAAGAAACTTTTTATTATCCTTTTTAGACATATTTTGGTAACATTGATGTAGATGGAATAATTGTAATTCGGTAGAGAGATCTAAATATGTGGCCTCCCTTATAGCATATAGGCATCCCAGGCTCTCTCTTTCTAGGAACTGCTCTGGCTCACTGTCTGTTGAGGCTGTACCAACTCCACAGACACAATGATTTTGATGAGCTAACGTGAAAAAAGTTGTCTGTCAAACGAAGGAAATTCCCAAACAAAATTTAAGATAGAGATAGAGAGAAGGTTAGAGACAGACAATTCATTTCCAGCATTATTACAAATGATATTTTAAAAAAGAAACAATGAAACAAACAAAAAAAAAGGCCCAGTCCCCATATAGTAGCCAGGAGTCCTCTGGTGAGTGTTCTTGAGGAAGCAGCTTTTTCTCAGCGGCTATGAAGAGAGGTTATATTAGATGCCTACTACCCAGAGTGATATAAAAGAAGGCGCTGGGCCCACGGGCAGCAAGCTGGTTAGAATCTCGCCACCCTTTAATTTTCCCAGCAGGAGGCAGCAGATGCTGGACTTTCCAACATGGGGTGTTATCCCTGGACCTTTTTTGCTGCCTCCGAACCCTCAATCAACTATCATATCAGCCTCCAAATAGTATGTTTTGTTCTCTGGCTAGTAGGTCTCCAGTAAATATTCATTTTGTGTTTCATTTAGTACTTGGTGAGCTGTGATCTGATTGAGTAAATGTCCATTTACAATGAGGAACAAGTACTCTGATGGTCTGTATTTTTAGCCATCACACTGTATCACCTTCAATTTTAAGTTGAATAAGCCCCATCTACAAGTCATTACTTTTTTCTCATCTTTCTTCATACCCACTAAACTCTCCTTCCTTTGTTTATGGCCACCATTGTGGTATTTGTCCTGTGGGTGGATGGAAAGTAATGCCTTCTCAAACATATCTCCCTGCTGCTCTATAAGTCTGTTGCTAATGACTATTCAAGTTTATGGTCATCTCTCTCTCCTGAAACCCAGGCACACCTCAGTTCCATGCTAAGTAGTTTTACTTATTGAATGCATTGCTGAGTATCAGTGTTTCTTCCCAATGTATCCCATTAGTACATTGCTTATGAGTTTGAAGGAATAGCAGTTTTAAGTTGCTAAGTAGTTTTATTTATTGAATGCATTGCTGAGTATCAATGTTTCTTCCCAATGTATCCCATTAGTACTTTGCTTGACTTTGAAGGAAAAGCAGTTACTAACTCCTGGTAACTTTTTTCACTGCAGTAATATTTCTTTTGCTAGCATAATTTATGTTCAAAGATGTTTTTCACTGTGATTATTTTTTAGGAGGGATGATTTTGGTTCTTATTTATTAATAGATTGAGTAGGTACAGTGAGAGAGCAGGTAAAAAATCTCATTAGTAAGATCATACAGACACTGAGGTTAGGTTTAGAAAAATCAGTATTGTACTATAAAATAGTTCTTTGACTAAGGTGGTGTTTGCAGCTATAAATCACTTCATAAATCAACCTTGCATATTTTCCTTTCTGGGTAGACATGACTTGCTTCTAAAGCCAAGAATGTTTTATTTGCACTGATTCTGCTACGTTCATCATTTCAAATAAGTGCAGTCAGCTTTGAGGCTAATAAATTAACATGGATTTAATATGACTGACATAGCTTTTGGTTTATTTTTAAAAAACCCTATCCATATTTACTCTTTTCTCCTCTTCACTAGTTAGGAACAACTGAGTCACCTGCCCTTGTTATGGGTGATAAGCAGAAGCTCTGATTAACCTGTCTGTATTTTTTGGTCTTGAGAACTCTTGGCCTTACCTTCTCTTTCCCATTTCCCATAGCCTAAGTTGAGCTTATCACTTAGAAATAGAGGGGATGTTAAAAAGAGGAACTATAATCAAATCATCATAAAATAATGTCAGTTTCTACGGTTTATTAACTAAGGGTGGGCGAGAGTGGGGAACTAATATTAACAGAAAAGCATCAGGAAGGGAAGGACCAGGAAAAAAATATTTCACCAGTCTCCTGTACACCAGTCTGGAACTGTTGGGCTCTTTCCAGCATCCCCTTGCAGAGAGGAAATAGGATGTGGTGGCATGTGAACAATCACTCTTAGCACTCCATAGATGGCTGTTGAATCTGCATCAGTCTGGTGATGTCTGGCTAACGGAACATAAGACGGACCAGACAACAGACTTGTACACCAAGGCCTCCCATCTCTCCACCATGATGTGGCACAACAATATGAGTGGTCCGTGATATCGAGGACACGGTGCCACTAAGTGGCTGTACAGAATAGTAGCTTTAATCCAGCAAATTGAGGTAAATTTTAGAGGCATCTGTCCCATAGATAAATAATTGGGCAACAGACAGGAAGGCCAAGATTTCCAAAAATCTGAGCCTAAGGTGAAATGTGACAATTACCAACAGCACACAAACATTCGTAAGAACCATATTTGCTGACTTTAGCTCTGAGAGTGGGGTCAGTCCACTAATAAACAGTATTGCAAGTTGTTTGCATCAGATTTCTGGTGCAAGGAACAGAGCTGGATGTGGATGTGAAAAATAACTCTTGTCAACTACCAGAATAGTCCAAAACTACATCTGCCTGAAAGAAGAGAATGAGGAAAAGAGGCTATAACCTGAGTGAGCTGAAATGACAGGTGTCTTTTGAAATGAAGCTTTCATTTTTTGCTTGTTAGGGGTAAAGTGCTAACCCCACTGAAGTCAATGACCACTACCATAGACTTCAGTGGGGTTAGTATTTCATCATAGGTACCATTTTTATTTTTGTTTTTCTCCCTTTCCCCTCTCCCGTATGGATTTTGATCTATTCTGGAATTAAAAGGCACCTCCATCAGCCAAAGAACTAGGTGGATCCATTGTAAAACTCAGCATAGCATCTGCAAGATTTGTCTTCCTGTTTTTAGCTTCCTATCACTCATGGAGAAAGGAAATTAGAATCTTCAAGTAGTGTTGGGCTTGTTTAAAAAGAGCTCACAAAACTTCTGCAGTGTGATATTCAAATAATATTGACTACCCTGCACAAAAGGTGTGAGAGTCTGGTTCATGGCTATGAATGGCAGGAAAGAAGACTATACAGATGCTTCGTTCTGTGTAGAAGAGACGTAGAAAAACAACAGCAGGAAGAGTTGAGTCAGTGGAATTGCCACAAATCTCCATTTTATTTATTTATTTATTTATTTATTTCTAGTTTAGTCTCTTCTGTTTATGCACAGATCTGTCTTTTCTTATGATTTATTTCATGGTACCTTCATTGTCTTCCTCTTCTGGTTTATGCTAAAGTTTCAGACTGCTCACATTGTATATTAAATATATATTCAATCAGTGGATTTTAGCTAAGATAATTAGTTGCTCATGTAGAATGCTAGTGGACAAGATTAATACTGGGAATTATTGTGTGAAATAAGGTTTAGGCTTTCTCATTTTGGCTAGATAATGGTAAGCTATACATTATTTTTCTCCTTTCTCTTATTTCAGGTTGAAGATTTCAATTGGGTTTGGGGCTGGAAGGCACAGATTTCTTTACTGGACATATGTAGAATAGGAGAGTGCCATGCTAAAATTTTCCATAACACTGGCTAAAATTTTTGTAATAAATGTCTGTGTAGCTTTTGATTTTGGACTGATGTGACATTCACGAAATATTTTAATCTGGGATTCTTGCAGCCATTTTGTGGAATCTGCTCTGCCTTCAGAATTGTGATTAAAGAATTATCACAACATTGAGATAGTGAACTGGGATGGTATTTAGAAAGTAAACAGGGATATTTATCATGTTTTGCAGTCAAGTGCTGAAATTCAGTTAAACAAAAATGCTATTAAAAACCCTTCTATGGCACCTCATGTTTTGCTTCCATATTGCACCTGGAGAGTAAAATTAACACTTGGAATAAATGGGTGGAATTCCACTGAAATCAACAGCATTCAGCACTCAGGTTGCATTTGGACCAGTTTTTGTAACATTAATTAAAAAAATTTGTCAGCATTTTTATATCAACAGAAGTCATAGTTTCTCAGTAAGTAAAGTGAAAATGTGGTGGAACCAGGAGAGGCATACAGATGAACCTGTCTGATGAAATATAATGAAAATTCCCACTTGTTTCTACTTCTAGATTTCACTATAGGGCTGAGTATGTATTTTTGCAGCATGTGCAGGCTGTCCTTCCAGTTATAGTGAATCTCTATTTATAGTTAAATGGTTCTTATAGAAAAATTGACTTCAATGTAAGAGACTCTTATTATGTTTGAAGAGGTTGTGAGTTTTTAAATCACTTGTATATTGGGTGAGAGTGATGATCTTCACAAATGCTTTATTTTGTTCCATACAGTGTCATGGATTATTTTGTTAGTTAGTCAGAAAATACAGTGTGCTTAAAAAATAGCATGCTAATTTAACATGCTTTTTTTTTTAATGTGTACTTATGTCCAGTTGTGAGAGAGATGATTCACTGAGTCATTTTGAAAGTACCTTGAATTCTATACCAAGAAACTATGATGCAGGCTACAGGATGCAATGACACAGTGGCAAATCTTTGCTTCAGAAAGCAGTTGCATTATCTTCCCTTATTTTCTTGATTACATGTTTTAAATCCAATTTTGTATATGCTGAACTGCCCTGGGTTCTAAAATGTGTGCATAACTTGAAATTACTGTACATATATATATATATATATATATATATATGCTGGAACAAAGCACAGCAGATCTTCTGGGTTTTGTTTAAAAAAAAGTACTCCCCAGCACAATTACATTCTCAAAGAACACAATCTGCGGAACACGTTCTATCTGATTTTTACTTACACATACAATAGAACAGAAAGGATTAAGGGGGAGATTTTCAAAGGCACAAAAGGGCAGTAAGGTGCCAATGAAAGTCAATAGGAGTGCCTTTGAAAATCTCTCTCTCAATATCCTTTTTTAATTCTCTGTATGAGGGCCATATTTTGTTTGATTGTGGTTCACCTGTGCTTCTCTTTGAATACTGGGCAAAAGCAAGAGAAATGCCAACTGAGCTGCAGTTGAAAAGTTTGTCAAGGCATTGCTTGTACATAATAGGGGTTTCCAAATCATTGGGACTAGACTCATTATATGCATGGCTTGAGAGAAAATTTAGTGATTTTTGTTGTCAGCTTTTCGATAAAGTAGATGTTTTGCAGATTTAAACTACAGCTTGGGGTATTACAACAATTTTTGTCACTATCCTCTGCCTGTTTCAGAAAGTTACTCAAGAAGTCAGTTATGATGCCAAGGGCTGCTATGGGCCAAGAAACTGAATCAGTTGCTTCTTCAGCAAATACAAAAGTAGTCTGAAGATGAGGGAGAGCTTACATGTGATTTGACTACAAATATTACTTAACTCTATTGGAAAAATTCATATTGACAATATTGGCAGTTATGTTTATACAGTTGCATTTATACTAGTGACCAATACCCCATCCCCCACTGCCTATGACAAAACAAAGTATATTAAGAATTGGATATTTTAACTTTAGCTCTAACTGTCCAGCAGTACTAATTCTTTCTAAGCAAGAAAAAATATGGTGTGAACAATGTCGTTATGGAGTGCATTGCCAGTGTGGGAGGCATACTTCCATTCCATGTGGATGTTGGTATAAAATATTTATTGGTGGTGATTGTACACAGAGATTAGAATCACAGTAGAAGTGGCTGTTATTACAGCATATAATGTCACAGAAATTGTTTACATACATGCACAGAATTGACAGTCAACTAAAATGTTTACACAGTCAAGGCTGAGAGGCACCCTATGCATCCAAATTTCAACTGGAAACCCTATCTGTCCAGCAGTTATTCTCTATGGTGTCTGGGAACTCGGTCCAATCACTTGTTCTATGGCAGGAGTCCTGGGCCGTTAAGTAGTCACACTCTGCTTCCTTGCTGTTAAACCACCCATATTTCTCTAGGCCATGTCGCAACTCAAATTGTCCACATTACTCATTCTCTACAGCAGAAAATGGTCTTTATGCTGGCCTATTCCTACTAGTAATACTAATGTGCACTTTCCCTCTTTTGTCATACTTTATGCAACATCTTTCATCTGAGGGTAATCACTGCGTTGTGTTAATCTGCAAACGCAACCTTTCTCTGCATTTCTAAACCATAGTGATCCAAAGCAAAGCTAATTCATATAACCTGTGTTTCATGTTATTGGATTTTACAAAGATTTGACCTCTATTGCCAAACTATAGTTCAAAACCTTTTTGTCAGTGACATCCCAGTCTTGGCATTTCTCTTCCAGCCTTCACTTTGTCATTAAGAGAATGAGTCAGTTTATTATAACACTTAATCGTTGGGCAGGGTGCACTTGAGTTTTCCTATCCCGTATTTGTCTTCTCTGTAGTCTTTCCAACATCAACCAAGTGCTTTCACAAGCTTGACAAGTTCCTGTCTGAGCTCCATAGCTGTCATTTTCCTGCCAGATACTTGTTATCTTTCTAGAATTGCAAGTCTTTTATTTTCCTCAGCAAAGAAGTCTTTCTCACATTACCAAACTCTTGTTTTTTCAAACCTGCTCTGTAGAGAGGCTGGGCAGTTCTACATTAGATACTGACAATGGACAGTTTATTTTATGGTCTTTCAACTTCCTTTCTTGGAAGAATAGAAAAGGGCATTCATTTGGGTAAAAAATGCTTGACTGTATCCCTTTGTGTGCACTGTATTTACAGTGCAGGTATCTTTTACCTGGACCCAAAAGGTCTGTTTGAGATGGTATAATCTTCCCCATGGAAATTAGAAAGAAAAGTTCTTTGAATCCCATTCTGTTAAAATAGATTTCCAAGACCCTGGATCAAAAGGATAGATTTTAGATTTGTGTATGGTAGGGAGACCTCATATTAATAGCTGTTCAGTGATTTTGGGGGGGATTGATGAAGATAAAGTGTCCATGCTAATTCTGTTCCTTCTGTCAGGAATCTTTGATACCATTGACCATGGAGATGTGGTTTGACATGCTGCAGATCATAGCAATGATCAAGGAACTTCTCTAGTGTGACTTTGCTCTTTAATTTTGGAGCAGACCCAGAGGGTGATATTGTTATCGTGACCTGAGGGCTGTCATCTGTGGGGTTCCATTGTCAGCCTTCTTGTTGAACAGATATATGTGGTTATAAGAAACGGTGGTATGGGTTGAGAAGCCTTCAGTATGAAGATAACATACTCCTCTACACCCTTCTCTTTTACTGAACCTAGACAGTCAAGGAGGGCGCGGGACCTGGGGCAGAAGTGACAGATTAATCTCTTCTGGTTCCAACCTCACCGGCCAATCACACAGGGCCCGGAGCGGTCGTCCTGATTCGCCCTACCCAAGGGACAGCTCCGTAGACAGTTCAGTTGACCAGCTTTTCCAGTGTCTGAGAGAGATATCCAAATAGGAGCTTAGCTGGCTCCAACTCAAATATGGATAACACAGTTTGTTAAATGCTGGGGAACAGCTGAAGGGAATGGCAGAGATGCTATTGGTGCTTTCGGCTGAAGGGAACTAGCCTGCTTTTTTTACTTATATTCACAGCTTGAGGGTCTCTTTGGATCCTTGGCTGCATGCCCCAAAAGTAGTGGTTATAAAGAGAATGTTCTTCCCGCTACTCTTGGCAAGAAGGTGGTTGCAATCCTATCTTTCAGATGTGGGTCTCACCACTGTTATCCATGTCTGTCTCCTTGAGACTGGATTTCTGTAGCGTGCTGTACAAGGTGCTGCATCTGAAAAACACTGGGAAACTTCATCTAGTTCAGAATGCAGTGGCGGTGCTACTCACAAGGAGCACTGCCTCTCCTGATCTGCACTGGCCTCTGATTCATTTTCATGGTTTTTCTTTCGACCTGTACAGCCCTAAGTGGCCTCTGACTGATTCCCTTTGAGATGACATTTCTCCTTGTGAGATGTCAGTTGCAACCAGGTAGGGTGACCAGATGTCCCGATTTTATAGGGACAGTACCGATATTTGGGGCTTTGTGTTATATAGGTGCCTATTACCCCTTACACCCATCCCAATTTTTCATACTTGCTGTCTGTTCACCCTACAACCAGGGAAGGGCTTTCAACTCTGGCCATGCAACACGTTCTGGGATGCATTAGGGAATTAAAGGTGGCCTATGCAGATGACTAATTGTAAGTGAGAGCTGCTTTCTGGAGGAAGAAATCAAACATAGGGAATTGTCTGGGGTTGCTAAAGTTACGTGAAGGAGGGCTACAGTAAGTGAGTGACTGAGGTAATGAGAGAGCATGTACCAGTGAACCTTATAGCTTGGATCTGGGCAGTTCCACTGAATTGGTTTTGCTGTTCTTTGAGTTTACCACCAGGGGGTGCAGGAGATCAATGCAGATTGAATCTTATCTTTTGAAGAGAGCTAATTAACTGAATAAAATTCTTGTGACTATTTCCTAGTCACTTTCTTTTATATAGCAGAGAATAAGGTTAAGATTGTAAAAAATTGCCAGTTTGGAGTTACCTGTGGTTTAGTTCTCTATGAAGACAGCTGTAAGTTCTTTGTTTGTATGGCCTAGAAAACTTAAAGCAAATTGGGAAAACTGTTTTTCCCCCCATGAAACTGTTTTTCATTGTTTACCTGAAGATCTCCTCTGGGGATAGGAGTTTATTACAATGGCCTCTTCCCCCAAAAGTCCTTGGGGCCAGTCAGCCTGTATAGAATCTTTGCAGTGGTTGGCTCCTATGTCTGCTGCTCCATGCCCAAGACCTCCATTAACATCATCAGGGCAGTGAATGCCTGTCCTCCTGTCCCCTGTCAGGTTTGAGAAATGCTGCTGCAGTCCCTGTGCTGCTTTATAAAGGTCTTTCACCTTTCTCAGGAAGCTCTGACCCAGAATGCCCCATCTGATAATATTAATTTCACATACTTGGGTTTAAAGTGAACTTTTTGCACAACACTGCATAGTGTTCAGCTAATCTTTCTTTCTGTTTTGCATTTGCATTGAGTGTCCAATTGAAACTGTGGTGTAGTGATAATACAGAAATATTAAATATTGGTGAACTGCATATAAGAAATGTATACATTGATATTTTATAGTTATTTTTTGTAAGTTCACTCACTAGTTCTGAATTAAATTTAAATGTTGCATGCTATCATTTGTACTTAAATCTCTTCAAAAAATCCAAAATCAATATTAAACCAGCATTCAGGGATGGAATTTCTGCCTTAACAATACAAAAATGTGTCTGGGGCAAGAGACATTGCTCTTCAAAGAACCACTTTAAAAAGAAGCAGAAATCAAACAAGACATTTTAAGATACCCCCCCCCCCCCCCCCGCACTTAAATCTTTTTGGCACCACCTTAATAGTGTTCTGTGTTCATAATCTCTAGGTTCTCTGATACCCTGTTTTCATGGCATGTAGTCAAAGCACTTAGAGCTGAGTGAATAGCTGCTTTTTTTTTTCTTTAAGACTGCAGTAATTGGAATGTTGCACCACTTTAAAAACAAAATTTGTACTGCTTGTGTGTTTCCACTTAGCAGACACCATGTGTAAGCACCTTATGGAAGGACCTCTCAAGTTGCTTCATCATGTGCCTGAATCTATTCAAGTTATTTAATAAACACGCAAGACTTCTACAAACTGTGTGAGTTTGGCATAAAGCTGCAAGTGGGTGCAGTTAATTACATCAAATCTAATTATAATTTATAATAGCATTATAGAACCCCTTTTTGTATTCTTTCAATGCCATGCTTTTAAAGAGACAAGGTAGGTGAGGTAATATCTTTTATTGGGCTGACTTCTGTTTGAGGAAGATACAGGCTTTTTAGCTACATAGAGCTCTTTTTCAGGTCTGGGAAAGTGAGCACAGTGTCTGAGCTAAATGCAAGTTGGGAAAGATTGTTAAGCAGAAGGAAAGGAGTACTTGTGGCACCTTAGAGACTAACCAATTTATTTGAGCATGAGCTGTAGCTCACGAAAGCTCATGCTCAAATAAATTGGTTAGTCTCTAAGGTGCCACAAGTACTCCTTTTCTTTTTGCAAAGACAGACTAACACGGCTGTTACTCTGAAACCTGTCATTAAGCAGAAGGGTAACTCATGTTGGAGGCGATGACTTGAAATAAAGTGAGCAATTGGGGGTTAGATTGTTATGCATAAAGGGTTTGAAGTGGGCAATTAAGGGTACCAGGCAATGTGGTTTATTACAAATTGTTGTCCTGAGCCATAAAACCAGTGTCCCTGTTAAGTCCATGTTTTTTTGGCTATGTCTGCACTATGCACCTTTTAGTGACACTGATGTGCCACTTAAAGGTGCACATTGTAGCTGCTCTTTGTTGGCAGGAGAGAGCTTGCCCACCGACAAAAAGAAAAATCCACCCACAACGAGAGGTGGTAGCTTTGTTGGCAGGAGAGCGCTGTTCAGACCAGCGCTTTTCGTTTTGTCATTTGGGGGCATGTTTTTTTCACACCCCCAAATGACAGAAGTTTTACCGACAAAAGTGCAGTGCAGACAAAGCCTTTGTGTCTAGCAGAGTTATGAATTTAAGTTCCCAAGCTTGCCTTTTGAAGGTGTTGTTCAGGTTCCTCTTGATGACAAGTATTGAAAGACCAGATATGGAGTGATTGCTTTGTGAAAAATGTTTGTCCAGGAGTGATACGGTGACTTTTGTCTTTTATCATTTTTCTGTCTGAGTTTATTTGAGAGCATAGTGTTTATCACCCACAGAGTTATTATTGGGGGCATTTTGTGAACTGGATGAGGTACACCACACATTGTTATATAGTTGTGTAGGGTCCATGAATCTTGAAAGGTGTACTGTGGATGGTATTGATTGTTGTAGAAGTGGAGATATGTTTGCAGGTTTTGAATCTCTTGTTCTAGCAGGGTCTGGTACCACTTTGAGTTGGTGTGTACTGGTCTGTGGGGAGCTTTCTTCTGTTGATGAGCTTGGTGGGGTTGGAGAGTTATTTGTAGGCCAGAAGAGGGAGTTTAGGAAAGATTTTCTTTCAGGCTGTGGTTCCCATCAAATAAGGGTTGTAATTGTTTGATGATACCCTGTGTAAGTTCCACTGTGGGGTGGGAAGTGACAATTAGGCATGTGGGGTCAATAGGTTTTTTTTCCCTGTATTGAACCAGGTTCTCCCAGGGTTTTCCGGTGGCTGCTTTGGGGGTGTTCTAGAGAGGGATGGATGGATGGATGGTGGTTTTTTAGTGTTGTGGAAATCTATGAGGGAGTTTAGATCTCCTGTCCAGAGGATGAAAATATCATTGATGTACCTCAGGTATCTCATTGGTTTCATGATGATTTTGTCCAGAAATTCTTCCTTGACGTGGTCCATGAAGAGGTTGGCATATTGTGGAGCCATCCTACTAGCTGTGACTGTTTGAATAGTTTAGACAAAGTGTTTGTTGTTAAATGTGAAGTTGTTGTGGGTGAGGATGAAATGGGTGAGTTTGAAGTGGTTTGGGTGAATTTCTGAGTGTTGTGCATTATCTTGTATGTATTTGATGTAGGCTGCGATGTTGTCATGGTGAAGGATATTGGTGTATAGGAGGTGGCATCCGTTGTGGCAAGGATGGGGTTCTGAGGGAGGTTGTTAATGTTGCAGAGTTTTTGGAGGAAGTTGGTAGTGTTGTGGAGGAAGCTGGCCCTTTGTGTGGTAAGTAGTTTAAGAATGGTTTCTATGATTCCTGATATTCCTTCTGTAACCAGATATGAAGGGTCTGCCTGGATTCCCTTGTTTGGGAAGTGTGTGGGAGATTCCTGAGATGGGTCCATGGAGGATCAGGTTGTAGAGTTTTTCTTGGAGAACTTGGGGAAGGACTTGATGCTATATTGAAATTCCTGTGTGAATTGTGGTGAGGGGTCATCTTTGAGTTCTTTGTAGTAGGTAGTGTCTGAGAATTGTTTGTTGGGCTCGTTGTGAAATAATTCCTTGAGGCGGAGTCTGCGGAAAAATACTTCTAGCTCTCAGCATTAGTATGTTATCTGATTCTGTGGTGGGGCAGAAGTTCTGTCCCTTGGAGAGTACAGACCAGTTCCAGTTAGGGGTAGTCTTCATAGGCTGATAATGTTAGAGTGTCATGTACTGTCCACGTGATGGGCTGTGGTGCCTTGGTTTCTCCTGGAGGTGGTGTTCTGTTAATTGTGGATTGTTGTAGTTGGTTCCACTTTTTGTTTTTATGTGGGATGGTTGTCATCAGGTTTTTTTGATAGTTGTTTTGGATTTGCTCTGTAATCTCTAGGTAGGTTTCCTGGTTTTTTCCTTCCAGTGTGTGGGAGCATATGATCATTTCTTGCTTAAGATGGACCCTTTTGGACTATGTAAGGTGGAGGATATGGTTCTTCCTTTTTTCTGAAGTCCTTCTTCAGAGCTGTTGAGCATATTTGGAGTTGTATGTAGTGGCCAGAGGGTTATAGATGGTAAGTCCTCTGGGGATGATGTGTAGTTTCTTGCATTTGCTGAGGAAGTAGATGTCACTGTTTAGTCTGGCTTCCTTCTTCATGTTGTGAAGTTTCCATTTTAAACTGCAAAATTTGATAGCTTGTCTCTCCCATATCCTCATTGTGCCCAACATGGCTACAACAATACTGCCAACATGCTTTTAAAGCACCTTTATGGTAAAGCAACTATCAAGCAATTAGCACTTAGAACTTTAAAAATGTATGAAATGACATCAAATTTGGTTCCAATATTTTAAATTATTCTAACTTATGGGTTACACTGTAGCATGCTTTTCTGTTTATTATGGTATTTAGGTTTGCATCAACAATCCACTTATAGTAAAATTTATAATTATTTATATTTTTGAAATACAAAACTAATATTGAAATACAGGTGACAATTTAATTCTCTGAATTAAAATATCATTATTACACTGCAGCAAACTTTAAAAAATGAATATATTAAAACATTTGATTAAAAAGTAAAATATTTTAAAATATGTTTTCTTGCTTGGAATTAAGATGTTTAAGCTTTCTACTCAACCTGTTGCTCCTGCCTCTGTAATCAATACTGCAGTTCTGTGCTTGAAACATCAGACTCAGTTCCATGGTCATCAACTTCTGAGGTCACAAGCATTGGATGGTGTTTGCTGGCAATGTGTATTATGAATATGAATAATTTGTATCACCTAGTTCCATAGTTTACCATACTGTTATGGCAAATACCATGACAATGGTGGTGGGGGGAAGATGGGAAATCACTGATAAACCTGTAGATTGAGCTGAAAAACCTCTGAGACAAACATTATGGCCAACATTTAAAAAACAGATTAGAGAGTTTGTATGCCTCAATTTTGGGTGTCCAGCTTGAGGCACTGTAAGTGGCTTCATTTTCAAAGGGTGGGTGCTCAGCACTTCGTGTAATCAGGCTTTTTGAGGTATCTCAAGTTGGGCACCCAAAGTCACTGCTCACTTTTGAAATTCTTGTGTTTGTGAGTATGACAATATCAGTCTTTGTAACATTTCAGCTGTGGTAGTTCTATTATACACACTTCAGCTATAGCACCATCATGCAAACACTCCCTACATTGATTAAAGGGGTTTTTCGGTCCATGTAAGTAATCAACTTCCTTGAGTGGCAGTATCTAGGGTCATGGAAGTGTTCTTTTGTCGACCTAACCGTATCTACCCCAGGGTTAGGCTGGTTTAACTCTGTGTGTGTGTGTGCATTTTTCAACCCCCTGAGCAACATAGTTGATATAAATTTTAAGTATAGACAAGGGCTTATTTTAAAAGGCGTAAAACTAAAGAGCTATTTATATATTTATTGGCCAAATATATACACACATGCCTCAATGTACTATTTATAATATTAATACTCATCAGTAATGTGCCAATTCCAGACTCATGTCAATGAAATCATTCCACACCAATAAGCATTCTTTATATATTCAGATACACCATTTACATAAATTCATTTGAAAAGAAACAAGCCTTGTTCACATTTAATTTGTGTCGGTCCAGATAAGATGTATGGACATAAATGAGAGGAGAATTTGACCAAAATTAAGTAAGGTACACAACTGTAAAAAACAAAAACAAAAAACAACCCTCCTCTTTAGCTGTAAAGTATTTTCACCGTATTATGTAAGAAAAATGGAAGAGCTTGCAAGCAGATAGCAGAATAGGAGAGACAGAAGGAGAGGAACAAAAAATATGCTAAGATTACAGTGGGAAATTAGAACAGACAGGCAAAAACTGTGTGGAACAAGGTAGAAAATCCAGAGAAGGCATTGGAAAGAGAATTACTGTTTTCCCACACCTGCCCTTTTACTTTAATATTATAACCCATTTTCTTCTCAAAAGGAGGAAAGCTGGGGAGATGTAGAGAGAATCCTCTGCTGAGCTACTCTAACTAAAGAGACAGATATTCTGGTATTTCACACTAAACATCTTGTTGCCTCAAGATGGTCCTTAGGGCTAATGTAATCCTATCGCAGGGAATAGTGGCTGAAATCCAGCTGCTCTACTGTGCTAATGTCCCTTGCTTAGTCTGGAGATTTCCATGTGGAAATCCCATTGGGAAGTAGTGTTGCTTGAATACCTCAACAGTCCTTTCCACAGGTTTCAGAGTAGCAGCCATGTTAGTCTGTATCCACAAAAAGAAAAGGAGTACTTGTCGCACCTTAGAGACTAACAAATTTATTTGAGCATAAGCTTTCGTGAGCTACAGCTCACTTCATCAGATGCATGCAGTGGAAAATACAGTGAGGAGATTTTATATAAACAGAGAACATGAAACAATGGGTGTTACCATACACACTGTAATGAGAGTGATCAGGTAAGGTGAGCTATTACCAGCAGGAGAGAAAAAAAAACTTTTGTAGTGATAATCAAGGTGGGCCATTTCCAGCAGTTGACAAGAACGTGTGAGGAACGGTGTGTGGGGGGGAAATAAACATGGGAAATAGTTTTACTTTGGGTAATGACACATCCACTCCCAGTCTTTATTCAAGCCTAATTTAATGGTGTCCAGTTTTCAAATTAATTCCATTTCAGCAGTCTCTCATTGGAGTCTGTTTTTGAAGTTTTTTTGTTGAAGAATTGCTACTTTTAGGTGCGTAATCGAGTGACCAAAGAGTTGAAGTGTTCTCCAACTGGTGTTTGAATGTTATAATTCTTGACGTCTGATTTGTGTCCATTTATTCTTTTACGTAGAGACTGTCCAGTTTGGCCAATGTACATGGCAGATGGGCATTGCTGGCACATGATGGCATATATCACATTGGTAGATGTGCAGGTGAACGAGCCTCTGATAGTATGGCTGATGTGATTAGGCCCTATGATGGTGTCCCCTGAATAGATATGTGGACACAGTTGGCAACGGGCTTTGTTGTAAGGATAGGTTCCTGGGTTAGTGTTTTTGTTGTGTGGTGTGTGGTTGCTGGTGAGCATTTGCTTCAGGCTGGGGGGCTGTCTGTAAGCAAGGACTGGCCTGTCTTCCAAGATCTGTGAGTGATGGGTCGTCCTTCAGGATAGGTTGTAGATCCTTGATGATGCGTTGGAGAGGTTTTAGTTGGGGGCTGAAGGTGATGGTTAGTGGCGTTCTGTTATTTTCTTTGTTGGGCCTGTCCTGTAGTAGGTGACTTCTGGGTATCTGTTTTTTCACTTCCGCAGTTGGGTATTGTAGTTGTAAGAATGCTTAATGGAGATCTTGTAGGTGTTTGTCTCTGTCTGAGGCGTTGGAGCAAATGTGGTTGTATCGTAGAGTTTGGCTGTAGACAATGGATCGTGTGGTGTGGTCTGGATGAAAGCTGGAGGCATGTAGGTAAGTATAGTGGTCAGTAGGTTTCCGGTACAGGGTGGTGGTTATGGACCATCGCTTATTAGCACTGTAGTGTCCAGGAAGTGGATCTCTTGTGTGGACTGGTCCAGGCTGAAGTTGATGGTGGGATGGAAATTGTTGAAATCATGGTGGAGTTCCTCTTTTCCATGGGTCCTTTCCACAGTTGCTAGTGAGCTCCCTTCAGGGGGCTCAGTCAATATTGCTCACAGAGCTGTGGAGAAGGATGGTTTCAGCCTCTGTGGTGGGTCTGAAGCTACTTGTGGTACTGCCAAGCCCTTCCAATTTGATGTGATACTTCACAGAAGACTCCATCGGGGTAACCTCATGTAGATTCTTGGCCCCCCTCATGGGTTTTTTTTCTCCCTCACATCAGGGCAATCTGTCCCTAAATCTTTGGAAATTAAAGAATATAACTGAGGTTTCTTTTGGGGCAGGGACAGTTTGCTTTATCATATTGAAAGCAGGCATTGGAAGTGCTTTTAATGCTAAGATTTTCATGATGTTTCTGACTGATTCTGAGCATCTTGGTGGCTTATAAATAATTTATTGGGACAGTTTAAAGCTTTTTTCCATACAGGTGTAAATGAAACTGGTTTTTTTTTAATTCCCTGAATTCTGTCTTAAAATTCTAAATACTTATGTGAGGCAACTGAAAAGGGAGGAAGAGATGCAAAGTTAATGCATTCATTATATTATCTTATGCTGCTTTGTAATCTGATGCTTTCAGCTCGTTGGCCAATCAAATTGAGGTCTACTACGCAACTCAGTGGCATTTCTGTTTGCATTAATATGTGAGCAACAAATTCACACTGGGGAAAAACTGTGATCCTTATCTTATATTCAAAGTACATGCTGATGAAAATGAAAAGAAACTATCACAAGTGCAAAGTTTAGTGGGAACTCAGCTTGCAGAATAATTCCTTCAACCTTGAGGGTTGTTTTTTTTTTTTTAAAGATGCTTCTGAAAATGCAAAGAGAATTTGTCATGCCTCTTTAGGAATTAATATTTTTAGAATGCTCCAAGAAAACACTCTTCTTTCTTCTAGAGGCTTTCTACACATATCAAGCCATTTTATAAAAAAGGAAAATTTAGCTGGTCATGCTTGCCTTATTGTGAGACACATGTTTTCCCAGGTCAGCTAATGTAGTTCTAAATTTTAAGCTGTTACACAAGCTGCCTTCCTCAGTCCGGCACGACATTATTTATGTTTATGGGGCCTAATTTTTATGTCCTAAATATATCCCCTCTATTCACAATAATATGTGTCTGTTGTTGGGCCTGTAATGCTCTGCCACCACAGTATCTATGTGCCCTTCCTTAATACTTTGTCAAAGGAGTAAGTATTGTTTGATCAGCATTTGATTCCAGTGATTTACAGGGAATCAGTGACTCTGTGATGCTCGTATAAGAGAACCTACTGCAGAGTTTAATGAGAGGGGAAAAAAAGGACTTAACTATTTTCTGGTAATCTTTAAATCCCCAATTCAGCACTGCACATAAGCATGTACTTAAATCCAGACCTTTGCAGCAAAGCACTTGCTACATGTGGTTAACTTCCAGTGGGATGGATTTAAGCATGTGCTTAAAGTGCTTTATTGGATGGGAATTGGATTTTGGTGGTGCATGCTTATGTGCTTTGCTGAATCAGTGCTTAAACGGTTGGTCAAGCAAATTAGGCCTAATACTTAACATGATGGTATTTCTCTATTTGTATGTCTTTCTGTAATGCAATAATTTTTAAAGAGCATGTCCAATCAATACCAAGATTTTAGGGAATATTCTAGGCATCAGTGGGAAGAAACCTTATTGATTATGCTGGCCGTAGGAAAATTGGAATACTGGAAAAGCCTAATTTTCACAGGGTGCCCATTTGGTGCTGCAGGCAGAGGAGCATTGTGATATTAGAGGTAACTCAGTCAGTCATCAATCACTTTCTCCAGTTCATTTGCATACTTCAATCCCATTGCTTGAAATGAGTCAGCAAATGAAATTATTGGTCAGGACTGAGGTGCTTTGACAGAATTTGTGTGGGGTTGTGCTCAGGCCACACTCACCTTTTGAATATGCGTAGAAGTCTGCAGTTCCTTTGTAGGTCCTATTCTATTCATGAATAGAACATCCAATGTAAAGAAGGGAAGGAATCCAAAAAGTCATGTATATTTTACGAGCATCATTTTTTAAATGTAAAATTACCATCAACAAACTTGAAACAGAATGCTATAACCTTAGCTTATGTTCTAATGTAGGCTGCAGCTGAGATCTGATAGGCTGGAGTTTCTGAAGATGTAAAGGGAATCGGAAACTGCCAAGTGTAACTACTGTTCTGCCATCTTACCTTAGAAGTCAGAGAAGTGGTCACTAAGCTTGTTTTATCTTCCAGGAACTATAAAAATACAACAACTCAGTGATCATGCATACAGAATTTAAAACTGGCTGGAATATACAATGCTGGGGATTGGGTGAAATAGCCTTGAAGCTGATGTGCATAACATTCAGAGTAAGTGTAAGAAACGATTAAGCTTTTTAAATGGAATTAAGTAGCTAAAGCAATAGGAGCTACCACACAAAACACAGGCCACATGCAATTCCAGTCAGGCATCTGAGTTATGTGGACAGTGGGATTTCACGGTGGGCAGAATGCAAATGCAGGCAAGCTGGCTATTGTTTTTGGTGGAGCTATGCATCTGTGAAGAAACAAGCAGAAACACTAGAGAAGCTGACAAAGCAGCAGAAATCCAGGAGACAGTCAGAACAAGCATTGGGAGAAACACCCTAGAGAGAGAGAGCTCTTAGGGTAGAGTGCTGGCTGAACAAGGCATGGTAGTGTGAGCAAAGAACCTATCTCCTTGTTTGATTCCTACTGTGTGCAGAGAAACAGGACTTTATGTCACTCTTTGTAAATAAACAGGATTGCATCAAAGAAATACTGGATTCCATCAATTTCTCCTCCTAATGGAAACAACCTACAAGACCCTGAACACTGACTAACTGCTCAGGTCAAAAGGGGCAACAGTATTTATAGCAGTTGGCAGATGCACATGGAAATGATGTCATCCAGACTGGACGAGCAAATTATAACATTAAGACCATTCTTTTCATTTTGAAGAAAAACATTGGCTAACATTTCTGTTTTAGGCAATTGATAAGTGTTTCATTAAATCTAAATATAATACATTTGTATTTGGGACCCTAAATGCAAATAAATAATTTTATGCAGTACTGGATATACAAATTCTAGTAAATAAAGTCACTAGTACTAGTTATAGTACCACCCTAGGCAAGTGCAGAGAGAAGATCACGTATGGGAACAGGAAGAGGATATTATAAAGCGTAGACAGATGATGTTGACCTGTATAAACGATAGCGTAGTAAGGTGTAATAAGCACTGTCCTTCCTGAGGTTTCTCAGAACACAGAGACATTGTAGCACTCTAGCTTGCAGTCTACGGAGTACAGTTTGTGCAGCACAGTGTTACCACATAGAGTCTGCCTAAGCTGTGGTGTGAATTACATCAGCATGAAATGGATTGCTGAATACAATGCAAAGAACATTCATAATTTTGCGTTCAAAATCCAGAGGCCCTGCACGCCAGGGTTACGACCTGGGACATGGATTTGCTATGCTGTGCCAGTTCTATTACCAGCTGCTTTCACCAGACTGTAACATGATTTTCAATGGTCTGGTCTCTGAGTTCCAAGTTGTCACTGGGCTTGTCCCAGGATACCTGTGGGAAACAGCTATCTGTGGCCTTGCCTACACAAGACAGACGTAGTGTGCTACTGACTGTGTGGACCAGTTGTGAAGACTCCTCTCTGGTACAGCTATTCCAAAAGAGAACAAACAAAAGCATACACATCCCCCTTGCTCCATTGTGAGAGGGAAGAAGAAAGTACTAAGGCTATCTTACTGCTCAATGAGATTATCGTTCTGTAAACTGCTGAGATACTATGAGGATGAATGCACTATAAAAGTCTAGAACGATTTGATTGTGGCAACAGTTAACTTTATTAAACAGACTTTTATGAAGTTAGTTTAGGAGGCACCAGTGCTGCCCTGTTTAACTTCACTAATCAGAGAGCTCTCCATTGCGTCATAGTTGCTGAATTATGCAGGACAGAAGCAGGCTTCCTAGTAGATCTGGTGCATTTCTTCACAGCTATGGCAACTGCATTCTAAACACAGCCGGTTGGCTGTCGGAGGGCATTTCCATGCCTTTCAGGCAGGGCACCTGGCCTGAAATTTGTAGTCAGGAACTACAGAGGGCAAGACGCACTGGGGCCTGACGGTTGAATTACCCATCTAATGTTTTAATTGCGGTAGCGCATCTGTTGTAACCAGGATTCAGGAGAATGGTCAAGGGAGTATCAAGATTATGCAGGCAAATTGGATATCTGCATGTAAATGACCAGTTTTATATCTTTAGGCACACCAGCGACCATGAATTTTTCAAAATCAGGCTCTGAATGCCCAATATGTATGTATGTGTGTGTGAGAGAGAGAGAAAACAACTCATTTTCAATTTCAAAATAAAGAGACCTGAAAATTTGCTCCATGTTTATTTGAGCCAACACTTTCAAAAATCCAGCAAAGTAATCTGGTATCCCCACAGCTTTCCTTCTGAAACATCACAGCCTTTCCTGGTTTGGAGTGGTACTGTGAGAAGACATGCGAAAATACCTCAAAAAAGAGCCTGTTTTTTGGGTTTAGTTCTGCAGCCATAAATGAGAAGTATCAGAAATATCTCAAACATTTACATGATTTTATGCCTAATTGTGCAGCTCTGTGAACTACAAATAATCCAGATACGCATCTGAACTTTTGATCTTACTCAAATTAAAACTCTGAATTGTCTTAGGTTCAGCCAGCACTAGTTCATAATGTATCTTTTGACACCTCCTTGCTTTGTAATTAATAGTACTGTAAATTAAGTTAAAAAGTGGTCTTTGTCTTCAAACCTAGGAAAAGAAAGTCTTAGGAAAGCATAGCATAAGCAACTGCATATGTGAGAGTATTTCACAGTCTGCAGGCAGCATGAAGCCTACTGGGTCAATAAGTGACTTGGGGATGGGGCAACATGCAAAAGTCTTTCAGTGAGCTTTGATTAAGGCAGCTACTTACCAGCTCTCTCAAGCATTGCTCTTGGGTGCATGGAAACTCAGAATATACTGCATTTCACACTGTCCCTTCCAATTCATAGACGTGTAGCACTTTGTATAACAATCCAAAAAAAAGTAAAACATATATGCAGAATGAGGCTCATCCACCACACAAATTTCAGAGGTTGTGTCCTACCCGTTAGCTGAGATTCACACTGCTGCCTCTGAGGGTATGTCTATACTTGCGTTTTTAGTCATGTTTTAACATAATTGTAAATTCTGATGTAAACACTGCACATATTTGTTGCTAGTTGTATTTAACCACAAGGAACAAACATTTGTGTCCTGCCTACACTAGCATTTACAATTGTCTTAGTAAATGCATGTTAATATGTGTTAAAACAGCTAAAAACACAGCTAAAAATTAAAGTTCAGATAATCTTTGTAGGGCAGACTCTCAGGTGTTCCCACTTTCATACCTAACTTTCTCATAGCTGAGCATTATTTGAATTCTGGTACCAAAATTAATCTGGGAAGTCAGCATTTTTTATATCAATGAGGCAGATTTCCAATGACCCTTGACTCTTTAATAAAACAGCATTTATATTATATGGGCCAATTCCTTAAACATTTTTTTGATTAGTCTTTTAAGAAAGACCTTTTAAAACAAAAAAGAAAAAAAAGAAAGAAATTAGTTTTTCCCTTTTGATTCTCCGCACTCGCCCCGTCCTTCTCCATTCTGTTAAATGAATCAGAGACTTCAAGATGGGGAGGAGCACATCAATACTGGAATGACTACATGCAAGAGCTGAGGTGCTGTAACTAGGGTTGCCAAGCCTCCAGGATTCTCCTGGAGTCTCCAAGAATTAAAGATTAATCTTTAAGTAAAGATTATGTCATGTGATTAAACTTCCAGGAATATGTCCAACCAAAATTGGCAACCCTAGCTATAGAACATCCCTGTTCACTCTAACTACAGGGAAGAAGCAATGAGCAAACAACCTGAAGGATAAGAATTTGCAGGGCCACAACTGAAAAAGGTAATTAGAAATTTAATCATTCACATTCTGCTTCCAACATACCAGTTTTCCTATATGCTACTTCTAAATTCCTGGTTCCTGTTGCAAAAAAGATGAATAATTTAAACACAGTCATCAAAAGGGAAAGGGAGAAGAGCCTACACTTCCAGTGATCTATATAATTTGTTATTTGACAACTATCAATGTGCTTGGTACTGTACAAACATTTAAAACACAGACCAGCCTTGGGGAGCTTTGGTTGAAATCACACAACGACAATGCACATGTGGTTACTTAGGGTGAAGGTACAGTCCTAAAATGGGATGGATATTTTTCAATTATTTAGCTTGAATGGATTTTTATTGAAAAGATTCACTTCCAACCTTTAAAAAATACTCAGTTTTGGCTAGTGCTGGTGAGCTAGTTTTTCCTAAATGCCAGTGTCTAGCTTCACTCTGCAAGCTGAAAGATCCATTATGGTAGACATGTAGCGGAATGTCACCTGTCTTTCTGAAGAGGAGTCGCCAAGAATGGTATGCAGTCTGAGGTTACTGAGCTGTTAGCAGATAAAGCTAACCAAGTGCTAGGGGGAAAAGTGTGAGAAAAATCAAAGGCTGAAAAGCAATACAAGCTGTTTTGTTTTTTAAAGAAAAAAGCCATTGAAATGTAGCCTTGAAGTGTAGCAAAATCAGTATGTGACATACTCACCAACAACCACATACCACACAACAGAACCACTAACCCAGGAACTTAACCTTGCAACAAAGCCCGTTGCCAACTGTGCCCACATATCTATTCAGGGAACATCATCATCACAGGGCCTAATAACATCAGCCACACTATCAGAGGCTCGTTCACCTGCACATCCACCAATGTGATATATGCCATCATGTGCCAGCAATGCCCCTCTGCCATTTACATTGGTCAAATTGGACAGTCTCTACGTAAAAGAATAAATGGACACAAATCAGATGTCAAGAATTATAACATTCATAAACCAGTCGGAGAACACTTCAATCTCTCTGGTCACGCAATCACAGACATGAAGGTCGCTATCTTAAAACAAAAAAACTTCAAATCCAGACTCCAGCGAGAAACTGCAGAATTGGAATTCATTTGCAAATTGGACACTATTAATTTAGGCTTAAATAGAGACTGGGAGTGGCTAAGTCATTATGCAAGGTAGCCTATTTCCCCTTGTTTTTTCCTCCCCCCCCCCGACGTTCTGGTTAAACTTGGATTTAAACTTGGAGAGTGGTCAGTTTGGATGAGCTATTGCCAGCAGGAGAGTGAGTTTGTGTGTGTGTGTCCGTCCCCCGGGGGGAGAGCCTGGATTTGTGCTGGACATGGCCCACCTTGATTACCATGCACATTGTAGGAAGAGTGGTCACTTTGGATGAGCTATTACCAGCAGGAGAGTGAGTTTGTGTGTGGGGGGGCAGAGGGTGAGAAAACCTGGATTTGTGCTGGAAATGGCCCAACTTGATGATCACTTTAGATAAGCTATTCCCAGCAGGACAGTGGGGTGGGAGGAGGTATTGTTTCATGGTATATAAAGTCTGCTGCAGTTTCCACTGCATGCATCCGATGAAGTGAGCTGTAGCTCACGAAAGCTCATGCTCAAATAAATGGGTTTGTCTCTAAGGTGCCACACGTCCTCCTTTTCTTTTTGCGGAGACAGACTAACACGGCTGCTACGCTGAAACCTGTCAGTATGTGACATGTGCACTGAGGCCACACCTACCATCAGCAAGGGGCCCTTGCACAGGTTCTAAGTGGTACAGAAAGTAAATAAAAAGAGACTTGATGACCACAAGTAAGAGATTGGAAAGCTCGATGACTTGGCTGGAGGAAAATTTCAAATCATGCCGCTAGAACTTGTAAGTTGAAGATACAGGCTGTGAATAAAACTAGTTTTTATGGGGGACAATAACCAAGACCTGAAGCGGGGAAAAAGACAAACCAAAAGGAGTAGGTGGCACACACCAGGCTGCTTCTAAAGGAACCCCAGTTAATGGAGAAGGAAATAGAGCAGCTTGATAACCAAGTCATACCATGAAATATGTTAATACTCACCGGTCCTGTAGGCAAAAAGGAGCCTGAGTTGGTTATAAAGCAGCTAATTGTGGACTTGCTCAAGTTGGACACTAAAGTGAGGGGGGCGGGGTATTGTTAGAGAATCCCAACAGAGAATAATGTGGAAAAAATGGCCCCTAGGGGTTCATTAGTGAATGAAGATAAAAAATTTTAAAAATGCCTAAAGGTCAGATTTTCAAAGTTTTTTATGTGCCTAAAGAGACAGGCAAATCCAATTTATTTTAAATGGGAGTTTTCACTTTTGAAAATCCACTAGACACCTGTCTGTATACTTAGGCCTAACTACATTTGAGAACTGTCTTAAGACCCATTTTGAAAAGAGATTTAGGCACATAGAAGCCTAAGTCTAATCAATGGGACTTAGACTCCTCAGTCACGTAGGCACTTTTTGAAAATGCTACCCCTCATCTAAGGAAATTTTATAAGAGACTGGAGGAGCTACTGAAGTGCCTGTGCTCTGGCTATCCTCAGCTGCTGTATAGTCCCTTGGGGCACACAGCCAACTGCAGCAAGTTAGAACAACTTCCAGGCTCCTCCAATGCAGGCTGAGGCCAAGAACAAGGGAGGCAAAAACGGTTGTTGGTTCTGAGTTTCCCTCTTCTACTATTCTGGGATGCTCCAGATGACTGGGGCCAGGGGGCGGGGAAGAGGACCCATTCTTTTTTAGGCTCTCACAAAGCCAGTTGTGTTCCTATGTTGCTCTCCCTTGGCCTCCCACAGTTTGGTAGGGAAGCAGGAATAGGAGCAGGCAGAGCTACCGTCTCCTTTCCCTGTGATGCAGCAAGAGGCTAGCAGGGTAGGGACAAAGCATTCCCAGCTTTCACCAGAGCTGCTTCTTGGACTGTAGGTGAATCAATGCTTTCTTCTGTAGCGCAGGAGCTGATTCGAGCTTTTCTGTTAAAATACAGCTCAGGGAAAACATTCTAAATTCAAAATCAAGTAATAAGAAAATCTGTAACCCACTTGAGGGCCACAATCGGCCCCAGGCCAGAGTTTGGACATTACAGTTAAACAGTTTTGTTTTGTTTGCGAGCAAAGCATTTTCCTCTTTGTTTCCTAGTCTGTACTCAAGTTAGCCAGTGTTTGATAATACTGATTGCTTTGTGACTGAACTGATTAGTTTCAGTGGTTGTATAGCACAATTAAATTGGACGTGCAAGGAGAGAAATTCAGGGGAAAGAGATATTTTTCCTATTGTTTTTAAACAGTTCTGGGTTAAAATTAAAGGGAGGGATTTCTCTTAAACTACATTTTTCTCATACCTGATACATGATGGAAGACAGCAAATTTACTGCTGCTAGACTTCAGCCAGGAGGTAAATTTTTACCTCAGGTTTGGGGGGTTATTTGTTTTTTATTTGTTTTATTTCCTTTGTTTATTGTTATTTAATTTGTTTTGTTAAAGTGGTGGATATTCCTATTCTGAACTCAGACTAACTGTCTGTCCAAATTTTGGGTCTGGTATGACAACCAGATTGCGGGTCAGATGTTCTTGAACTCAGTATTAAAAACAAATAGTCAGTGCTGCCTACCAAGGGAAACACTGAATCACAAGATAAAGTTCCCAGCTAATTTTTGACACGCTGCATAATAAAGGGTACAAAGGAGCTATTATATCACCAGTTTAGTGGAGTCCCTTGAGTACATAGGCACTGTTTCTTCCCTGCATTGTGACTGATTTGTGCTATGCTGCTGGCACAAAGAAGCCCTAAAGCTGATGAAAGCAGACTCAGGAGGATGGTGCCAGTGTAAGGGGGATCCTCCAGTGGCTTAGAGCTAAGGTAACAGTTCCTATTCCAATCTCCCTCCTTGAAGCTAATGTATGGGGCACAGTCAAGGAAAACGGGATGTAAACAAGGCTTATTGGGGCCACTGGCAACCAGTAAAAAGTTAGAATAGCCTTCAGGCTGCTCTAGATTATGCCAGGGGACTGGCCCAGTACACAACCAGCCCAGAGAGGGGGAGTGCAATAATGTTTAAAAGCCAGTTTTGTACATCTTTAAGTTAATCGGTGTGCCATTTGGCCACAGCTGAGAATCCGGGCCATAACTTCATGATAGTCATGGTCTGTCCTTTCACTAATATGTATGCTGAAGAATCAGTTAAAATGCACCCAGTTATGTGCACTGAAAATCAGTTACACTGTAGTGGAGTTCAATATACTGCAATGGCTACTTTGCACCATCTATTGCATTAATGCTTCATAAACAGAGATTCAGAAATTCCTTAATATTCACTGACTAGCAGTGCGTCTCATACTTTCTCTAGGATTAAATTGAACAGTAAAACATAAATGAGATATATTTATTTCAATGCTGTGATTTTTTTAAAAAGCAAAGGGACAGTAAAAACAAACACATACAATCTGAAAACAACCACTAATGGATTTTAAGAGTGACAAATACTAAAGTTTAAATTGATTTTTTGGGGGGTGCTGGTTAGTGTTGCCATAGTACCTAGATCAGCCACAAAAGGAGGGAGTTTAGGATGACATCCTAACCTGCAGTATATACTTCAGTGTATATTTGTGTGTGTGTGTGTATGTACTATGTATACAAATGTATATAGTTTATACTTTGGTAAATATCTGAGCCTTGACTCAGCATATACTAGCTTTTGAGTATTTAAATCAGATTCTCATTGTTTGAACGCAGGCACAAGGGCTCATAATGGGACTGCTGAAATGCTTAAAGTTAAGGAAATGCAAAGTATTTGCAGGACAGGGGCCTTAATTTGGAGTACATTGCTTGTCCACAAAGTATTTTGTTGATGCAGTTAAATGACAGCATACTATTTGGTCTACTTTAATTTTCTGTTATCTAAGTGGATTTCTGGGTTTATTTTTGTAACACAAGTTATGCATTCCATTATTTTGAAAGAATGCAGGGAGTCCCTGGTTAGGGATGTCAAAATGGCTTTGTTATGAAAAATTTATCCATTGCATGTCATGCTATGATGAATCACTGATAAATGTTTGCCTTTTTATTAATTTTTATTTTGTTTTGATTCATCAATTACTAAAGAGCTTTACAAAAAGTAATATTAACCATGACATTTACTTGCAACAAGGGCTGTGATAAAGAAGTACAGCTAATGGAGCTGAAATGCTTTGTGTTCTGGTTCAAAGCCATCAGTTCTCTACCAAATTACAAGTTTTGGTTTTGTCCACCATTCTGTAGGTTAGCTGTATTCCAAGGTCAAATAATCCAAAGTACAATTATGAAATATAACTCTTGGGTAAATGCACAGCCTCAAAACATTTTAATGACAGGTTTCAGAGTACCAGCCGTGTTAGTCTGTATTCGCAAAAAGAAAAGGAGTACTTGTGGCACCTTAGAGACTAACCAATTTATTTGAGCATAAGCTTTCGTGAGCTACAGCTCACTTCGTGACACGAAAGCTTATGCTCAAATAAATTGGTTAGTCTCTAAGGTGCCACAAGTACTCCTTTTCTTTTTGCGAAAACATTTTAAAATATTAATATATATAACCTGATTTGTTTCTTACAAAAGTTACCAGCTACGTTTTGAAGAATGATTTAAAAATATTTTTTCTACCAGAGCAATTTTTTTGATAGGTGGATTTAAAGATATTTGTTCACTTTCTTTTCAGGTACTAAAATTTGTGTAGCCCTTGTTTATAGCAAATCTATATTTATTGAAAAATAATATTTAGTAATTATTAAAATGCCATCACAGCAGCTGCTTTTGGTGGCAGTTATCTTGCTCTTTGAAGATTTTTGTTTTCTGACAGGAGTTTGCTTTCCCTCACTTGAGGCTAGAGAAAGTTCATTTTGTTCTGATGGGGTGATGGGTTATTTGCTTGATCTGTCACCTTCTCAGAAGAGAATATGAGGCAATGAAGGATAGTCTTTTTGGAGCAGGAGGAAAATTAAAATGGTGCCATATCTCAGACAGCTTTTTCCTGTATTGCACTGTAATATAAAGTATCTATAAACTTAAAATGAAAGTTGTTTGTGGTTTGATCTAAAGTCCTTTGAAGTTAAGAGAAAGTCTCTACCATGGTATGGCAAATAGCATGCTGGCAGTGATCATTTAATGATGCATCCAAGAGGGCACATGATCACAGAGTATAGAATGTCTCTTTCCAAAATTTGTTGAAAGCATATAATACAATTTATTATGCTTTCTTCTCCGTTATTATATGCCTGTTTGAATGCTGGCATCCATGGTGCTGCATTCCGATTGGTGCATTAATAGGTTGTTTATTTCATTAATATCAAGAACAACTCATTAAAAATGCTGTATTTTCAAAGGTGTCTATGTCCATGAAGATGAAAAATACATTCATCAAACTTTTCCCAGTAGGAACAATGACACTCATTCTGTGACTCCATCACTTAACCCATTTTGCTTGGGTTAAGTGATGCTGGACAACATTTTTTTCCCCTTAAATTCAGTGTTACATCACCAGTTAAAGTATCTACAGTAATTCTTGTATCAATCTCATTTCTGAATTGGGTCCTTAACTTAAGCGATCATTATCTGAATATTGAAGTATTGGTGAATCAACCTCTATGGCTGAAGCATTTCAAAGTGATATTATCCTTTTTGGTGCAACTAATTTCAATGTTGTTTAAATATAGAGTTTTCAGACGTCATTAAAGCTGTGACTCCATGAAATTTTAACAGATGTGATACTTGAGAGGCTTTGTAGTGCTAAGTGATCATTTATCACACAATACATTGAGGTCTGGATTATTCTCCAGTAATTAAAAATTCACAGGGGTGAAAAGATACCTTGTAAATATTTTATTCCCTTTTTTTCCCCTAGAAGAATTTTGAAGACATTAGTACTTCTTAAATAAGATTAGTATTGCCTTATGGATAACTTCATGGTAAATATCGCTTTGTGTGGATATTACTGATGCATCTCTAACTAACAGATACCAGGAGACATTAGTATTATTTTTAAACTCAGAGTCCACATCTGTAGGTGTTTTGAAGGAGGAAAATATTCATAACTTCTTGATGGAAATGGACAATGGATGTTTAAAATAAGCGAGCTGTATTTTGATTGTGATGATTTGTCATCTGGAAAAGTTAGATTGGAACAAAGCTGAACTCCACTATACAAAATTATTAAAATATAATGTATACAAAACAGGCAAAATATACAACCATGACCTAAAAGTGTCTTAGTTCAAAGTGCTGTTAGTAAAACAAAAGTTTTGCTATAGAGAGATTATATTGTTAGTGTATTTTCTGTTTTACCTAAATTCTAATTGTTTCATTGGAGAACATTGGATAGTCCTCAAATTTTTGCAATATTTAAATGATTTTTTAAAATTACTTCTTTCCTCTTTTGTGCTACCTTCAATTTTTTTGTGCTACTTTGTTTATTGTGCTGCTTTACATCTTCTTCTTTCAAGAGGGTGAAACAGGGGGTTTGGATACACCTTGTGTTTTCTTTTGTAACAGTATTCAGCCAGTGTCAATGGTATCCTGAACTGAAAGAAAACATCTCTGTCCACCTTGGAGTACAGAACTAGAATCCCAGTCACAGATTGGTAAATTTCCATTTGGAATTGCATCCTTCATTGCATTGTTCCACTGTAGCAGTAGGATCAGCTTTCTTTATTAGGAGCTTAACTGCTTCTATTTTAGCTTCATCATGTCTTCTTTGATATCTGATATTTATCTCTCTAGGTCTTTACCACATTTGATATATTAAGGACCAGGTCAAATTCTAGACTGAAGCCTCTTCCAATTAAAACTTTTCTTTCATAAGCACATTTATTTAAAAAATAAAATCTGGCTTGTAATTGATCAGGTGCATACGCTTAAAACATACACAAACTGGAGACTGTGTAGGGGTACTCATATTAACATTGATCTACTCTTAATCTCATCTTGTCTGGCAAAGAGCACCTGCTAATCAGTTGATACAACTGTGGTGCCCTTTTATACTGCCGTGAAATGGATCCTCAGTTTTCTCTTACATCAGTAGGAGTCAGCTTCTGTGTCTGGAAAAATTCTTCCAAGGATAGAGTAAGGCTAACTGGGGCTAGAATCTGGAAAATATTAGGGACCCCCAGGCAGATAATTCTTCCTATCTTAGACATCCTTTCCCCCTCCACACCCTCAGAAAAAATGATTCCTGCCCCCATATAGTCTTGTCTCTCTCCTGACCTAGAATCTTCATTCTCCTTCCCAACATCCCTCCACTTCATGATTATCCCAACAGGTGGCTGATGGGCAACAGTCAGCTCTTATATTGTCACTGCTGCTGCGTCTAGGCTCCATTCTGACCTCTTTTCCTGGATCCTAAAAATTCTTCCATAATCTGCTGCTGCCCTTAATGTATTATGATCATATCTTTTTAAAATGAGCATGGAAACAATGGCTCAAAGAAAAGGCTGCAAATTTGTGCAATGTGGGATACCTTTCAAGCCAGTTATGGTGGGATCAATCTGCATATGAACTTTTCAGCAATGTTCTCTCCAAGTGGGATGTAACTATATGTAAATAATCTCAGGACCCCTTATTTGCAGAGGCAATGTAGCTGAAGAAAATAGACCAAAAATGAGTTAGAGGAAGCCTGGAACTCTGATTTAAATGACGGAACATAAATTGCACAAGCATAGTGGTTTTCAACCTTTTTTCATTTGCGAACCCCTACAAAATTTCAAATGGAGGTGCAGACCCCTTTGGAAACCTTAGTCATAGTCTGTGGTCCCACAGGGGTCTGCGGATGACAGGTTAAAAACCACTGTTCTATTGTAACAACAACCTTTTGTGGACCCCTTAGGCATAGTCTGCGGACCCCTCGGGGTCCAGGGTCCACGGGTTGAAAACTGCTGCACTAGAGCATGTTGTTACACCTTCAGGAGCTTTTCTCTGTTACTATGCACCCAGCAAACCAGAATGCTTGCAGTGTTGTGGAAAGTGAGAGGCACTGCCCCAGCATGAAGCTGGAGGATTTCAGGCTTATTTAGGCAGACTTCTTGCCGTGGCTGCTGAAGGGAGGGCATTCTGGTGATGGAGCTCTGCCACCCTTTGAATGAGATCAAGGTGTGTTGTGCTCACCTATGTGGGGCCATTGCCTTTGGTGAGTGAGGTGGGGACACGACAAAGCAATAGTTCTACCTTCCTAGGGCTTTGGGGATGGTGAGCAGCAGCACTAGCTTGGAATAGTCTTTGCTCAGGAAGTGTATAAAGTCTATGATTGGGTGTGGCCTCAGTGTGAGAAGACTTTGTGGGGAAAACTCTATGTGCTCTCTACCTACCCTTTGTGTACCAAAGCAAGGCCAGACACTGTCTGGAGCAGAATTTGCATTGATTTCAAACAAGCACTCCCTGGTGGGGAGCTGCAACCTTTAGCTTTCTCCTTGAAAGCTCTTGTGCAGGACATAGATACTTTCTGTGCTGGATAAAAGCTTTGCTGAAGGAGCTCAGAGTTCAATAGAGAAACACTGTTTTTCAGAGGCAGGCAAATGCCCTTTCAAAATCCCCTGTGGAAAACCATTCACCCTATAAAAGCCCCCAGAAAATTTACAGGAAAAGATACAGCAAATCTATCCAGGTTACCAGTTAAAAACCTTAAAGTTAGACCCTTCCACATTCTACAAACATTAGAATGAGAATAAAAGACTTCCTTAAATATGAAGGGAAAGGAGTGGAGGGAAAGAGTTTAAACTGCAGCAGCCCAGTGAACAGTGGAGAAGGGGGCATAATGTCTAAAGAGTATTAGGACACATTTCATCCGTGAAGAGGCCTTAGCCTTGATGGAAGGGAGTAACATTTTTATAGGAAGGAGCTGCCTGGCCTTCACTTGAGACATTACAGCAAACACATCTTTCCCAGAGCTGATGCAAGCTTTCAGATTTCTTTCTGCAAACGTGGACATTCATTTTAATTTGTACATTTTTGCCTGATGAGGAAGAATTCTGCCAAATTTCAATATATCCCTTCAGCTGGAATAATTACTTATTCTTCTTTGTCCTAGAATTACTGAAATAAATACTTTAAGGAAGGGGCGGGCAAACTTTTTGGCCTGAGTGCCACACTGGGTTTCCAAAATTGTATGGAGGGTGGTTAGGGGAGCCTGTGCCACCCCAAACAGCCAGGCATGGCTCGGCCCACACCCCCATCTGACCCTCACTGGTTCTCGCCCCCTGACAGCCCCCCTGGGACTCCTGTCCCATCCACCACCCACTGTCCCCTGACCACCCCCAGACTCCCCACCCCTGGCTGTCCTCTGCCACCCCATCCAACCCCCCCTCTCATTCCTGACTTGCCCCCTGGAACCCCTGACCCATCCAATCCCCCTTTTCCTTACCCCGCCCCTTATCCACACCCCTGCCCCCTGACCACCACCCGCAACTCCCCTGCCCTCTATCCAACCTCCGCCTTACCGCGCTGCCTGGAGCACCGGTGGCTGGCGGTGCTACAGCCACGCTGCCCAGAGCACCGGGTCAGGCCGCAGCTCTGCAACTGCGCTGCCCAACCGCCCAGAGCGTGGTGCGGCTCGCTGAGGCTGCGGGGGAGAGGGGCAGCGGGGCAAGGGTCGGGGGCGAGCCTCCCGGGCCAGGAGCTCTGGGGCTGGACAGGAGGGTCCCGTGGGCCAGATGTGGCCCGTGGGCTATAGTTTGTCCACCTCTGCTTTAAGGGATGACAGGAAGAGAGTACATTATATAGAAATAAATGTCTTTGATACTATGTGTACTTTAGCTAGAATATTTGAATACTGGGCTTATATTACCTTTTGGAAATATGTGCTGTCAAGGTTCCTTCCCCACTCTGAGCTCTAGGGTGCAGATGTGGGGACCTGCATGAAAGATGGAAAGTGGGGACCTGCATGCTTATTTTTACCAGCTTAGGTTAAAACTTCCCCCAGGTACAAACTGTTTTACCTTTTGTCCCTGGACTTTATGCTGCCACCACCAAAGTGTCTAACAAAAATAACAGGGGAAGTGCCCACTTGGAAACATCTCCCCCCCAAAAATATCCCCCCAAGCACTACACCCCCTTTCCTGGGGAAGGCTTGATAAAAATCCTCACCAATTTGCATAGGTGAACACAGACCCAAACCCTTGGATCTTAAGAACAATGAAAAAGCAATCAGGTTCTTAAAAGAGAATTTTAATTAAAGAAAAAGTAAAAGAAAAACCTCTGTAAAATCAGGAAGGAAAATACCTTACAGAGTAGTCAGATTCAAAACATAGAGAATCCCTCTAGGCAAAACCTTAACTTACAAAAAGACACAAAAAACAGGAATATAATCCCATTCAGCACAATTTATTTTATCAGCCATTTAAACAAAACAGAATCTAACAATCTAACTAGATTGTTTACTAACTCTTTACAGGAGTTCTGACCTGCATTCCTGCTCTGGTTCCAGCAAAAACAACACACAGACTGAGAGAACACTTTGTTTCTCCCCCCCTCCAGCTTTGAAAGTATCTTGTCTCCTAATTGGTCATTTTGGTCAGGTGCCAGCAAGGTTATCTTAGCTTCTTAACCCTTTACAGGTGAAAGGGTTTTTCCTCTGGCCAGGAGGGATTTAAAGGTGTTTACCCTTCCCTTTATATTTATGACATGTGCATATTGAAAATGTTGATAAACTGAAGAGGAGATGGGTAAGTTTTGGAGCTGTTGTTCATTCTGAATGATAATTTCCCAGTTGGACAGTGTCCATGGGAATAGTACTTCTCAGGTTGACAGGTAAATGTTAATGAACCATGGCTTCCTACGTAGTCAAACCATGTTAGTTTTATGGTTGCACATTGTGTTCAGGAAGTGCTGGGGGCCAACTCCAGCATGGTGTCTGAGAATAAGATAGGTTAAAAAATATGTCTGTGCTGGAGCACTAAATGGTCAATTATTTTACATGCCAAGAACACAGTTGAGTTACATGGCATATCCACACTTGATGGCCACGCTTGAAGGCAGTTGCAGCAAGGATGTTTGGTGCTGCATGCATTCAAGGCTGCTGTGAGGCAGAACGAGTATGGAGTGGCATGGGGCTCAGGCTGTTGAGCAAGTTGGAGTATTTTCGAATGCTATGGTTCACCTGTGTATGTGGCTCTCCGCATTCATCAGAGCAGCAGAGTGGGACCCCAGAGATTCATGTGGAGGAGGGCATCAAGCTCTGAAACTTGAACTGCTGAGAGGAATCCTACCACCTATCTCACTTCTGCACATTAAGAAACTTCCTCTTTGGCTTGCTTTGAGCAGGAAGCAGCTACTCTCTGAGGCTTCCAGATCCTCGCTACTTTGTATTCTTCCAGATCCTCGCTACTTTGTATTCTCCTCTCCTTTTCTGGTGGGGACAGGAAAACAGCGTACCCAGAGTGAACAGGAAATACTTGAGGTGGGGCATGTGTGGTAGTGGGTAAAGGGAGAAGATTATGAAGGATGAGAGAGAGGATATTATAAAGGAAAGATGATGATAGAAGGAAATAAGAGACCACAACAGAAGGAAAGGGGGAGAGAATACTAAGTTAAGCAACTTTATAGAAAAATTAGACCTAGAGAAAGCACAGTAAAAAGGAGAAAAGAAAAAGGGAGAACTTGTTTTACCTGACATAATCAGTAAAATCCTCCAGTTCCTTCCATGTATAAGTTACGGAGGGAAAGCAAAAGGAGTTCTCGCACACTCCAGAAAGCTCTAATAGAAGGGAAGCACAAAATAAAATCGAGACCTGAATGCCTCAGTTTCTGCCCATTGGAGTGTTAAATACATTTTCATCAGAGTTGGGCTGATTCCCCTTCCCTGATAGCCCTTCACAAACTACAGTTAACTTAATTAGATGTTACATATAATTGAAATATCCCTCCACCCCAGTTCTCACTGTTACTTCCATAGTGGATCATCCCACCTTATGAACAACAACACCTAGTGCTACAGGCATCTTTTTGTTAGTTTATTTAAAATCCTTTGAAACTCCCCACACATATAAAATATGCATGGAGAGGAGAATTCAGCAAGGAACATAGGTAAACTGTTTCGACATGTAGGCTGAAAACATGTTTGACCTTGATTGGATCCAGGTGAAGTAATCACCACCATCACCCAGTATCTGGGTATACATTATACTGAGGACTTCATATTACATTACTCCAGTGGAGAATGCGTAAAGGAGTTTTTGTTCCTAGAATGGATTTGAATAGCTATGAGAGAAAATGTACTGGATTGTCTGCATTGTGCCACCGCTACTCAGAACCCTATTTACATCGCAGGGAAGAAAAGGCTGTATTGTGAGTGCTGAACACTTTTATGCCAACATAACATTTGAAAAGGTTAATCACAGTTGTTTGTTCTGATTTGTTGATTTCGTTTTGTGTGTCTGCAATTTAGGTCTTGGTTATGAAACAGTATGGAATATGAAACATTTTCTGTAAAGAGAAAAAGTGCCAAAATATATCTGAAGCTAAAGCAAAAACAGAATTGATTTTGGTTAGCTGGAATATTCTTGTATGCACAGTTCATACTGTGTTTGTTGATGGACTATTGTGTGCCACTGCCGATCTCCTGTGGACTGCGCCTGTCATTCTTGGAAACTAAACTTATTCCAATCTTGTCATATATATATTTCTCTCTCATATAATATAATATGACATCTCTTTTCTCTCCAAAGTATATTTCATACAAAATACAGTGAGATTTTTAATCTCTGCTACTATGGTTCATTCATCTAAGTTAACAATACTACCTCTGCTTTGTCTGGTGACCCCAATGATTACTTACCTAACACTTTAATGACAAGCTATGAAACCTTCTGGATAGCACATCCTCAGAAATATTGCTTACTTCAAAACACTCGGTTAAAAGGCAGAAGGCATAACTCTACGACTGAAGTACTAAAAGATACCTTGGCAACATTTCTCGCACGTTTGGTTCTTTATTATTATACCTCTGCCCCAAAAATAAAGAACTGATAATTAGAAATATTTACCTATGAATCTCAAGAAGAATTACTATATCCTAGTTGCTGTTCATAATTGATGTTCTGAGGGAACATTAATAGTTTAAGACACAAGACTTGATTAACATTAACTGTTACAGACTACTCTATAAACTTAAATATATAGAATCAGTGTTCTTTTTGTACGGGTGATGTAGATGTATATGTGGACTTGTAATATTATTATTAAAAAGCAATAAAATAGTTAAACCATGAGGACTGACCAGACTGCCTTTTATAAACTCTTTTCTATAAAAACAAATCCATGCATACCCTCTGATTTTAGTAGGAATCATTCAGTTTGAGTTTTTTTTAAATACAATATGTTAGAACAGATGACTCCAAGCCAATCTCCTGAACACCTAGTATAGTCAATATTTTACTTTTAACACATACATGTGTATGAAACTGCCTGTAAATAAACTGTGAACAAATGGCGCTTTGGCCTTACAGATTTTTCTTTTATTCTATATGCACTAATGTCCAATTATGCACATAAAAGCATCTGTTCTAATATCTCTCCATTTAATTTATTGTTTGTGAAAGGTTAGAGATTTTTATCATTGGTGGTCAAAATCTTTCAGATGCCTACAGAATAAATACAGTATGGTCAGAAACAGAGCAAATTTCCTCACCTAGTTGCATCAGTGGACTTTAGTTTTGACTGGGATGTGAAAGGGTAGTGAAGTCTCCATGCAGGTTCAGTCCTTGGCCTCTATGCAGAGATTGAAACTCTCCAGTGCCCATAATAGTTGAAAATATCAGTAGCATTTCTCTTACACCGGTGATTAACATTTTATTGAAATTACTGTGGCCTTATATAGTTGAACTGTATTCGTGCCAGTCACAGGCCATACATAACCATAGATTATCTTGAGCTGACGAAGGCTTTCAACTTGGACATTTGCTAGGAAGAAAACAAGACATTTGCTAGTTGGCCACGTTCAGTTCCCCACTCTCAGTCCTACTGAAGTCCCCATGCATAGCATACATCCAGCAAAACCAAATTACATTTCTTGTAAAACAAAAAACCAAACCAAAACACGTACACACACATGCCCCCACAAACACGTTAAAGAAATTTTTAAAAATTAGTTTATCCAATGCTGTATTATTTCATTAATAAACCACAGTCCAACAAAGCGCTTAGGCACATGCTTACCTTTAAGCACATGAGTAGTCTCATTGAAGTGACTCATATACTTAAGTGCTTTGCTAGATCATGGCCAGAGTGACTAGCTGTGACACTTCCAGGGGTACCCAGGTTGTGAGGTACCTCACCACCACCTGCCCTTACCATGAGGAAGTCTTGTCTGTGCCTGTTGTGGATCAGCTCACTGAAACCACCACCCTCTGGCAACGCAAGCACTGCCTTCTAGGCCTCTGCAGGGCTTGCTCTCTGCCTAGGTTAGCGATAGGCACTCACCAACCCACGAGTCCTCTGAATGTCCCTCTGCAATGCTCAGCCCCTCTTCCAATGAACACTCCCAGAACTCTCTAATTTCCTAAATATAATTAAGAATTCATTTCTTACATATCAACAGTGTTTGTTTTTGGAGAGTTTGGGTGGTGGGAGGGGGTTTAATTTTTACAATCTCTCCTCAGGAGTTCATAATAATTCATAGTGGAATTCTAGAACAATGGGCCAGTAGTTTAAGATTTTATGATAAATGTCATTTTATATTGTGGCAATATAAATGCTCATTTTTGTTCATTTTATTTTCCAATGTAGAGCTTTTTTTCTTTCATAATATAAAAATGAAATACATCACTAATTCTGACTGAAATAGATTCTTCAGCTTCAGATGGGGTGATGTTAAAGCTCACATCCAGTGTAAGAATGCCAAAAAATACAAAATATATTGGTTTCTTTGAGTCAAGTTATGCTATAAAAGGAAGAAATCCTTTGTTAAAATAGTCTGGATGTAGTTCATAACAGGAACATTTCATACTGATTAATGGTTTGTAGTTTTCCTGTAATAATTACTTCTAGGTGATCAAAATCATTCATTATATTTTAATGAAAAAAATCAAAGATTAAGGATGGAAAAATGTTCTGTCATTTTGCCCATCTCAAACTTTTCATAGTAACTGCAGGACTAGATACACTGGAAAGTAAAGACAATGAAGATTCAATAAGGGATTTTGATGACACTAGAGTATCTGTTAGACATAAGCCAAAGGCATTATAACCAATTGTTTCCAGATGTGGTAATATATCGTAGTCTAACAGTTTCTTTACAGTGATTTAGTGTTAATGATTTTATATTTTACAAAGCTACATGGTAATTTAAATATCTTGTTCAATGTTTGCCAAGTAAATTACATTAAAAAGGCTGACAAGAAGACTGAAAAAGGGAAATGAATAAAAATTAGAGGATACTATAATCGTCTTATTATTGGGAAAATGGCAACATGTTCAGCCAAGAATATTACCAAAATGTAGAAGAATCTATCTCAAGCAATTAAATTTGAATATTCAGTATTTTCATAATTTCATTGACTTATTTATATAGCTAGGTCTTTGATTTTACAACTTTTTACGTGAATGGATTTTTATTTGGTCACATATTTTGCCTATGGTTAGATTCGAAGAATTTTATTGCACATATTGAAAACAAAGGACTTTCCTGCAAAGCCCCATAGGGCTGGAGGGCATACCATGTCTTGTTGGTAGCCCAATCCATTCATCCTACAGCAGAGGAACTCAGCTATGGCAAGTCAGCTTCATGGGGTTTCCAGGCCCACTTATACTCCTTGAGGGTATTTCCCTGGAGGGTATAATTTAACTGTATGGTATTAATGTGAGAAGTAATGCCAAAGAGTGTAAATGTACATGAGAAATTGAAAACTGTAATGTTAAATGTCTTGAATTCTGTGCAGTTAATGCAATGATTATAGTTAGTATTTTAACATAGCTATTTGAATTTAATATTTACATAACTTGATAAGAAATGTTTGATAATATGCACTGGATTTTACCCTCAGGCATATTATATATTATCATGGATTAAAGCACTCACCAATAGCCAGTAAGATAATCAAAACTCATGGAATAGGATTTTTGTAATGGCGTATTAAGCCTATAAACAACAGAAGAAAAGGTGCAGCCCAGATGAAGGCTGAATAGCAATGCTCACAGAACATACCTCTTTTTTTGGGAATGGTGGGATTGGAGCTGATTGTATCCCTTCAGGTGTCAAAATGTTTATCAGTTGAGCACATCTTTATTTTTCAGTCTCTATTCAGTTTTAGTTTGCATTCTTGGAATAGCAGTTTGGCTGACTAGTAATCAGCTGCAGTTGGTAAGTTTCTATAGTTTTGAGTGTGGATTGAACCTGGTGCCTTGTCTGTACATTGGATTGTTAGCCATTGATGTAGCTGATGAAACTGGTGAAAAACATTAATGCAGTTACTATTTACACCAGTTCAGCTAAATTTTTTACAGTGTATCTTAACCCCACTTGAAAGTGGGGTAGGTTCCAGCAGTACAAATCACACTGCACTGATGAAAATCATGTCTGTACTACATATTAAGGTCTGGATTGGGAAGCAATTCTATGACCAAAGGGATGTAAGGCAGAACCTACCCCGAGATTGATTCTGTGGGTGGGAGCATCAACAATCTATGGTGCATTTAGGTTGATGCAGGACACCCTTTGCTTTGCCCACCCTGTTCACAGCAAGAGCTGTGAAGAGGCGTGTCAGAGTCACAGTTCTTTCAGGAGCTCACCCATTCTTGGCACAGTTTTGCACTCCACCCTTAGGGCTGAACATAAACTCTCAATCTAGTTTGGCTAAAGTTCTAGCCTTTAGGAGGTGTAGTCGGAACTATCTTGTGCTGGGAGATAAGATTAACTGTGGAGGCATTTGGCTTCAGCTAACCTCCATCATCTCATGTTGTATCCCCATCCCATTGGCTTTTTTTTAAAAATTTTAATCATACAACCCTCTATCACCTTAGTCTCATCTGGTCAGCAGGAAGTAAGGGGTAACCCACATCAGGCACATGAGAAAAGAGAAATGTCAAAATCCTTAAAAGTAGGGTGACCAGATAGCAACTGTGAAAAAATGGGACGGGGGTGAGGGGTAATAGGTGCCTATATAAGAAAACGTCCCAAAAACAGGACTGTTCCTTTAAAAATCGGACATCTGGTCACCCTACTTAAAAGTAACATTCTGCAGTTTCCCATTTTTAATTCTACTGAGATGCTGACTTATACAGAAGAGATGGGGCAATATATTGTTTCCTTGCAAAGGGAAGACAGAGACAGCCCAGGAATGAGATGAAAGTTGTTCCTGAATGGGGATGCTGGTCCAAATAAGGAATTTCCAGTAACAGAACTGCCAGTGAAGAAATACGTGACACTTTTCAATGCAAGAGAAATGAAATCTCATCCCTTTTCTTCATTATGATCAGTTGATTATTTAACATAGTGTTCTTTGTAAGTCCTAGTTTTTAAATTGTGTGTGTGTGTAAAAGAAAGTAGATTCACATTACACTATACTGTAATACTGAAAATACAAACAGAATTAATAAAATCTTCATATACAATGATTTGTGGATGCATTGTCTAGGGAGGGGCTCCTGAGTGTTCAGCAGCTTTGAGAATCAGAACACCTATTTAGGTGCCCAAATTTGGATTTAAGAGTGTAACTTTTGGCACCCATTTTAAAATCTTAGCTCAATTCTGTATTTTTACAGCTTCAGTTTAACGCTTTGGTAACACAGATTTTAATAATCTCATTAACTAACCACAAAAGTGTATTTATTAGTCATTAAATGAGTTGCACCTATTTTACACTGCCAAACAGGTCCTTTTATGCCCCAAGAACTATTCTGTTAGAGAACATTTGAGGTAAGTAGTGCAAAATCTTAGAAGCTGCACTTTTGATATGCCTGCAATTCATGTATTGTCAGGCTAATTATTTTGTGTTTATTATTATTATAACTAAATACATCTGTAAACAAAACAATTTCCTTGAGCCCAGATGGCTAAAAGAACAGCACTTTCCAGACAAGGAAATGCTAACCTTTTTATTTCTTCTGAGTGGGTACTCACCTTTCAGTCATCATACTAACAACAGAAAAATAAATTCATCTTAGTTCATATAAGAAAGGGAATATGATCATCCTCAGCATTTCAAACACCAGCTTTCAGTTAGTTGAAAATATAGCAGTGGGAGCTGATAAGCAGTTCTGGAGACATGCCAGCAAAATGATCTCTCAGATTTTTTCCATCAGCTGTACTGTATACTGTATCTATGCTAGATAAAGGCCCTTTTTTTCCTTCCACAGATCAATTATCTTCATCCCTGAAGAGAAGCAACCACATCCTGTTTCTTTATGTCAATGAAAGCAAGTGTAGTAGTCAGAAAAGCAATCTCTTTTAAAATTTTGATAATCTCATCCATCAAATTATTGTAAAAGCTTGTTTACTTATGGTTTCATTTGTTCCAAAATGACTTATTTAATATTGTCTCCTTTTGAAACAAATCTAATGGTATTTATTTTTAGTAACTGGATTACATTCAGCAGCATATTGTCTTCCCTTAGTGTGCACTTACAATTTTAAATATTTTTTAACCACATGAAGATCTGATGCAGTTTGATGACAGTGGTATGGGTCATATAAGACATATTGCCCCAATGATATGAATCTCCTAGTTCTAGATTTGAAAAAAAAAATCCAGGACTGATGTTTGGCCTTCATCATCAGGATGACATGAGTTATTCAACACAGTTGTGAAATGTAACATAGTGAATGAAAGCAATGTGGTTGATTGCTCTCTTCATCTGGCATCAATGTATAGCCAAAGGCTTTTTTCCCGGTGAGAATTCAGAGTCAACTTTTTAGGTCTTTTTCATTTCTTTCTTAGAACAACCCCTTTGCCCCGCATTATATTTCAGTGTCATTGAACTTCACCATTAAGCAGAAATGCAGATCAGAAAAGTATAAAATGCACGATGTATGATATTTTTACTAATATGGTTTACTTTAGACAGTTACAGTAGTCATAAAGGAAGTCCACTCTCTCTAACCGTAGGGAAATGACTGTGGTATTTCAGGCACCATAATGTGGTAACTATTGCTGACAGCTAAGGACGACTGGACCATCAAAGCTGTTTTCATAAGCAATTGAAGCACCAAAAAAGTTTTGCAGCAGCAAGATGAGTTGATGCTGAGAATCTTTAAAATGCTGCCAACACTACAGTTCAAGTAGACAGGGCTGCAGAGCCTTGCAGTTTTAAAAAAAGAAGACGAAGACGAAGATGAAGAAAGGAAAGAAACCCTTGTCATTCTTTCAGGCAATGAAAAGCTCACACCACCCCTACCAATCGCCTCCAGTTACTTTGTCCAATAACCCCCCAATACCCACACTCTGATGACACTGTTATCTGGTGGTGAACCATTGTAAACAAAAAGCTATTTGTATTTTGACATGCATTCTGAGATGTGGCAGTGTGCCATGTGCAATTTATTTTGGTATTACAGAGACAAATTAAAATCTGTTCACGTTGTATTTCCTAGTTGAACAGATATTAGTGAGGTCACCTGCATCTTGCCCAGAACAGCATTTTAATCACTCAATCATATTTAACAGATTAGATTTACCCCAGCAGAGAACACTTTTATAGATATGTAGGGGCAGCAACTGATGGTACTACAAATAATTCAATGAAAGCTGAATAGGTTGAGCCTCAAATGGCTGTGCCAACAGTTCTGTATTCTAGTTTAGTGGCTAATAATATTGTTGCCATTGCCCATTTCATTTCTGGGATTACAAAAATTCTTGGCGGTAAATCCAATAATTCTGACAAATCTCTGGAATTTGAAAGCTATGAAACCACAGCTCAGGCAGAAGTGGAATAGAGAACATGATCTTGGCTCTTAGTGATGCCCTGCAGCAGTTTTGACTGACTTTTCATGGGCTGGTGATGGGTGAAGGAAGATGTTTCTAAAACCCATGAGAAACTGGACTACGTCAAATATTGCAAGAGCTTCCAAAATGTTCACTAAGAGTTGCATAGATCAAGGGTTCTTAACTTTTTTCTTTCTGAGGCCCCCCCAACGTGCTTTAAAAACTCCATGGCCCACTTGTGCCCCAACTGTTTTTCTGCATATAAAACCAGGAACAGTGTTAGTGGGTAGCAAGTAGGGCAGCTGCCTGGGATCCCATGCCACAGGGAGCCCTGTGAAACTAAGTTGCTCATGCTTCAGCTTCAACTATGAGTGGCGAGGCTTGAGCCCATGGGCTTCAGCCCCATGCAGTGGGGCTTTGGCTTTCTGCCCTGGGCCCCAGAAAATCTAATGTGGGCCCAGCTTGGTGGACCTCCTTAAACCTGCTTGTGGCCCCCCAGGGGTTCCCAGACTCCTGATTGAGAACCACTGGCATAGATTTTTAAAAAATGTATATATTTTGCACATTAGAAAGACAAGGTGGGTGAGGTAATATCTTTTATTGGACCAGTTTCTGTTGGTGAGAAGCTTTCGAGCTACTCGAAGAGCTCTTCATCACGTTTGGGAAATGTACTCAGGGCTTGGCTACACTTACATTTTATAGTTCTCTAACTTTCTGGCTCTGGGGGGTGAAAAATCACCCCCTGAGGTCAGCAAGTCAGAGCGCTTTAAAGCACTAGTGTAAACAGGCTCCGAGTGCTGGGAGCCGCTCTCCCAGCGCTTGGAGCTAATCCCCTTGTGGAGGTGGATTATCAGGAATTTACCACACCAGGTGGATTACCACACTCGCACTTCAAAGCGCTGCCATGGGAGTGCTCCCGCGACAGCGCTTTGAAGTTTCCAGTGTAGCCAGGCCCTCAGTGTCACAGCTAAATACAAGCTGGAACAGATTGTTTAGCATAAGTAGTTAACACATATTTCAAGGGGCCATTCAAGGTTAAGAGGCCTGTTAACACCTCTCCAGCCATGCGAGAAGGGGAAGCTGGGGAGGTGTGTGTGTGGGTGTTAAATGGGTTATAGATTGTTGTAATAAACCATACATCCAGTGTCTCTATTAAGTCCATGATTTTTAATATCTGATACAGTTATGAATTTAAACGAGTACACTTCACCAGAGAAGTGGATCTTATCATGAAATGGGCCACACAAATCTCTGCTTCTGTGCAGAAATAAGACTCCCTCCAACCTCACACCTCTAGTTGTCACCTCCCATCGCACAGTGGAGCCCACGTGGGATATCATCAAACAATTACAACCAATACTTGATGGGGACCACATCCTGAAAGAAATCTTCTCTGAACCCCTTCTTATGGCATTCAAACAACCCCACAACCTCTCTAAGCTCATTATCAGAAGCAAACTTCCCACAGACTAGGACAAGTCAATTTCATTTACATTAGAAACCAAGACCTCTTGAATTTACTTCTTGTGTGGCAAAAGGTGGGAACTACTGAGCAAGGGCAGCATCTAAAATAACTATACTGGAATTCAAATCTTCCTGTTATAAAGAACAAGTTTAATGTTATTTGTATAGTGTTAGGGCCAAGAGGCCCCATGCTGGTTTGTGTAAGGTTCTGTACGTACATTTATATAGATACAGTCCCTGCCCCAAAGAATTTAGATGAATATCAAACATCTACAGAGATATATAGCTGTTGCTACTTTACTAAGATTATTCCCCTTTTATGTTGCTATAGCAGCATATGGGGGAGGGAAGGACAGTGGGACTCATAATGAGGCAATAGTCTGAAAACATAACTGTTTCTCTTGATGGTGGGATGCCACAACTGAAAGTGCCCAGCACAGAAGGGTACACCAGTAGCAAGTGGAACTGCTGTGCTCTGCACCAGCACCTGGGGAACAGCTCAAGTTGTGTGTAAATTAGAGGTGCCCTAGGCTACTCTGTTTTACACCAGGAACCAAGTAGGCCCCTGTGCAGCCTCAGAATGCAAAAATGTGCATCATTTGTAAAATCACAACCATCATGTTGATTTGTTAACTCTTTACGTAAGTGGGTGCTAGGGTAGGCATGTGTGGAGTTCTGGTATTATTTACACTAAGAATTGTGTGCTCTGGAATATTGTGTAGAGGCTGTGTGGTCTAACTGAACTGAGCATGGGGCTCAGACTCAGGAATTTCTGAATTCTGTGCCTCACACTAACTCCCTGTGTTACCCTAGATAAATCTTTAACTTCTGTGTGTCTGTTAATCCACCCATAAAATGCAACTGATTCTTGCCTGCCTCACAGAAGTAGTGAATATTAGTCAATATTTCTTCAGGGCTTTAAAAATACAGCACAATATGAATGATATATTTATATAGCCCTGTATAATATTTAATAAATATCTTTGGGTTTGAGCAGGTAGGGTATGTTTCTCTTGCCTCTGCCTTTTTGGGGGGACTGTTTTGAACTATTTTTTTTATTTTCTGCTTCTGTTGTTTTTTCTTTTGAAGGAAGGGTACATATTGTACTGACTTCTGTGTTCAGAAAAACAGGCGAGGGGGAACGCCTCAGCTCTTCCTGCCTACACAGCCTTTCATTTTAATTAAAATTCAGTTGACTTTCTGTATGATTTGTATAAATGACTGACTTTAATTTGACCTCCTGGAATGCGAGGGGAATTTAGACTTCAGTTAAATGGTAAAAGATGCTATCATTACTGGAGTGTACGGGGAGTGGGAATTGATGAAGCATTTCTATTGGAGAAACACCTGTTTGAGATCAAACATAGCAAGCTGAGATAGAACTGGGCATGACAGGTCTCTCTGCCTTCTCCTCTATGAAGCATAAAATGAAAATAATGGTAGCTTTATAATAGTTATTGGGAGCTACCTGGCATGAAGACAGCCGTTTATTATACTCCTAGTAATTATAATCCTGAACTTTGATACAATTTTAGCAATATAGCCTCCTTGCTTTGATTCTCAGAATGTGTTCTCTGGAGATAAGTGCTTCATTTTTAAAAATTTCGCTAGATATTGTTTCCAGTGTTCATCCTTCATTGAGAAATTTTAAAGATTTATCCGTTATAGACCATAGTCACCTTGACCCTGGAGAAGAAGGGGTATCGTGAAATACCAACTCTGCAAGGAAAGAAATATAATCCTAATAAGGAATATAGTTTGAGTAGGAATTCACAGAGGCTGAGTGACTGATGGAAGTGACAGCTGAAAACAATAATTAAAGTTAGCAAACAGGTAGATGAGATTGATTTTATTTTTATTAAGGGCTTTATGGAAGCAAGTGCAGAATATGCACTTAGAGCAGTGAATGAATGGCTCATTGGGGAACAGAGTCTTGAACATGCTTTGTTTTGAAGGCAAATGAGGACTTACTAGTAAATGTAAATGGGGGAACAGAGCTGAGATTGTTGTTATAGCCTTGGCCCATGAAATCTAGCAAGCTACAAATTTTCCTGTGGAAGCTCTCGGGAGTGGGGAGGAAGAGATTTTCAAAACACTGATAGGCTCTGAAAAGAGAAGGAGACCACTAAAAAAACCAGTCCCATCACCCATTGGAATGTTGAATAGCTATTGAAGAGACCTAATTAGTTTGAGTGGGAAGAGGAGACTAACAGGACACATTCCTATTGCTATATGGAAGGACTGTGTTCTGTAAATGGGTATTATAGATGAAGGAACTTTTTGTATATGACAATGTTCCTGTTTCTGTCTGAAGGAGAGCAGGCCCATACATAGGCATGGAATGCAAGCTAGTTCCCACTGAGGGAAAGGTGGGGGGGCATCAAAATCATCTAGAACACATGGGGAATTAAGTAAGATCATGAAGGGGCCACAAGATGGATTGAGGTGAGAGGTAGAGACTCTGGTTTGTATGTCTGTATGTGAAGGATGAATTCACCTGGAAGAAGGGAAAACTCATATGAGGACATTCATCCTAGGTACTAGCAAAATATATGCCATCCATGTCATGCATTATTGGATAACCAAACTGAGAAGAGTCTGAGGGCACATGGTGGCCTATACAATGACTGAATAGCAAGGATTGAAAAGGAGCCACCAGAGAGAGGGAGAGGAGGAGGTCACGATCTTAATTAGTCACCTAGAAGTAGAGCTTGTTGAAAAATTTCAAATGTAGGTGTTTTCCAAAAAAGAAAATGACAAATTTTCACAAAAAATTGTCTTGTTTTTCAACCAGCCATAGAGTGGTTCAGTTTTTTTTGAATGTTAAAGTGTGATGGAATGCAGAGAAGACAAGTTTTCCCACTAGCTCGACTCAGAAGTGAATAACATGGCCTAGGCTCTCCCCATCCTAGACAGACAACAGCAGAGTAAGGTTGCAGTTCTTTCCATGGGACCTTAACTTTAGGTGCCTGGGCAGAGATATTGCAAGAAGAGTGAACAATATGGGGAAAGCAGGCTCATTACTGTTTGTATGGGAGTCAGTTACAATAAGAATTAGAGGCAACTTCAGTGATCTCAGAAGAAAACTGAAGGTAAGATTGATATAGATGATATTTTCTGAGATTCTTCTGCTGCCAAGAGTTAGTAAAGAGAGAAAATATTGGATATCAAATATTGGAGGATCATAGAATTGTAGACACATAGGACTGAAAGGGACATTGAGAAGCCATTAAGTCCATCCCTGTGCGCTTACGCAAATCTAGACCATTCCTGACAGGTGTTTCTCCAGCCTGTTAAAAACCTCCCATGATGGAAATTGCACACCCTTCCTTGGAAGCCTGTTCCAGAGTTTAGATACCCTTGTAGTTAGAAAGTTTTTCTTAATATCTAACCTAATTCTCCTTGCTGCAAATTAAGCCCATTACTTCTTGTCCCACCTTCAGTGGATGTGAAGAATGATTGATCGCCATCCTCTTTTTATAACAGCCTTTAACATATTTGAAGACTGTTATCAGGTCCCCTCCTCAGTCTCTTTTCCAGATTAAAAATGCATAATTTTTTAAATCCTTCCTTAGAGGTCAGGCGTTCTACACCTTTGATCATTTTTTGTTGCTCTCCTGAACCTCTTTATCCCTTAGATTTTCTTCCCATGGGACCTTGCCTACCAGTTCTCTGAGGTTGTTACAGTCTGCTTTTTTGAAGTCCATTGTTCTTATTCTGCTGCTCTCACTCCTTCCTTTCTCTAGAATAATGAAATCTAAATTCCCTGATCACTTTCTCCAAAGTTCCCTTTCACTTTCAGATGCACAACCAATTCTTCCCTGTTGGTCAGAATCAAGTCTAAAATGGCAGTCCTCCTTGTTACTCCCTCCACTTGATGAAACAAAAAGTTATCCCCAATACATTCCAAGGATGTATTGGACATTGGTGACACCACACTTAGGAAACTATGTAGATTTCTGAGCACCTCAATACTAGAAATGTCACATTGTAGGGAATTTAGTTACAGTCAAGCCTGAAATATGTACAACTTGGACAAACAATGACTAATGGGTAACACAGCCATCTACAAATATTTGGAGGAATTAAAACAAGGATAGTTAGGAATTGTTTTGTGGGTAAGCCTAAGAATAGTGGGCTGAATTGATCTAATGAAAGTTTCTGCTGAACACAATAGTAAGTAACATTTCCTAGCAGTGATGTCTATTAGACTGAAATACTCTCCCCAGGGAAATGGTGGATTCCTCCTTGCATGAGTCACTTAAAAATAAAATAAACAAAGCTCATAAGAATAGAGATGTGACAAATATTCCATTTATTTTCACTTGGTATATATTTGCCGAAGGTTTGCCATGTGGTTTATGTGAGGGAATTTGGGAAAATAGACAATAAAGATGGAATATGCAGTGCCATTAAAACAGCACTCTGGGGCTTCCCTGATGTGAAGTACTCCCAAGGTCAGCCTCAGTAAAAATCAAATATGGGCCTTCTCCAGTTTGACACAACCCCCCCCATTAGTGCTTCCTGCTGCCTTTTCAGTCATGCAAAGCAGCAGATGACCTAATAGTTCTCTTCCCTCTCTAAATTCTCAGTTTCTGCGATAGACATTTGATAGTAATGTGTTTAGGCAACTGACCTCTGTGAAGCAACTCAGAATTTAATGCATAAGATTTCTATCTTCAGAAATGTACCAGTGGTAACTAACTGTATAACTCTTGGGACTTCCCTGAGGTAACTTTTTGTTTGTGTGGAGAGCACTGTGTTACCCAGATGATGCAAGTTATGTTTAAATTGATGTCTCTTTTAACTCATGTAGTCTTAGGTGACTGTCTGACAATGTATTGTTATTTTTGACAGAGGTGAGGAAAGTCAACACCAGGTTTCCTAATACTTAAATCAAGAATCTATTATATCATCATCTGGCAAATGGGAATACTTCAGTGAATGATTTAGTCAAACATATTGCAATAAACAAGCCAATGTCTTCTGCTGGATAGAAACATAATGGTTTAGTTGTGTACTTTACTCCCTGTTTTGCTAACTAGACCTGGTTTAATAATTTATTTTTTAAAATAACGTACTCAAGTGTCATGGCACTTTTATTTAAAATATTGGATATATAATTGTTTTCATTATTCACCCAGTTTAACAGCTGTATGCTAAGGGAGAATGTGATTTTGGAGCAGGAGGATTTGAATTCCATCCCTGTTATCACAATTAATTTCTCAGTGGCCAAGGTATGGATTATAGTGACAACCATGCAGTCCAGGTGGTCATAAACTTGTTATAATATTATGGTGTGTCCTTCCTGGATTTCATATTGAATTGTAAATGTCTAGTGTCTTGAAGTGATCAATAGTCAGCATGCAGTATTTTGCAAGTATACTTGTAAATTAGCAAATGTAAATATTGTTTTTAATCTACTACAGCATCCTAGGTGTTCATGGTGAGCATTATCACAACTAATAAAACCTTATAATGAGGAATCCAGATACATAAATGACACATTAAAAGCTATTCGGATACTTTTGTGGGCTTAAAAACCATCTGAGTCTATTCAGCACATTTATCTTTTGAATACCTCTTTAGCTTTCCATTTTGTCAGGGGCAAATTCACACAAACTTGTTGCACTGGTATGAATATTGAGTCTGATAACTATGCTTTACTCGTGGTTGATTTGCTTGGTTCTAAACTCTTTTCTTCCAGTACTACATTTGGTAAAGGGTTAATTGGAGTCTGATCCAATGCCCATACATATCACTGATGTTAGGTTTTTTTCAGTCTAGATAATCCTTCCCATTGGGGAAAGTTGGAGTGAGCGCTTCAAATCAGATGATACATGTAAAATATTTAAAATAACATGGAAGGAAATGTCACTTTTGTGCCCCTGGCTATTTCCTTTTGGGTTTGTCCTTTGCACCTACAATAAGATAGGTCACCTTCAGCTCTGCAGCATTTGGCCTTGCAAGTGTTCTTTCATTACTCCTAGACTGCTTAACACCTAATCACATACGTAATCCTATATTAATTAAGGACATCTAAAATGAATAACTTGGGAGTAGCCTATGTTTAGGTAGACTTCTTTTTCTTATTTTCACAAACTTTTTTTCATAATTTTTTTGTTTGTTGGAGAATGATGTATCCTTTCATATCTTTTTCTACTTGTTGTTCAGGGACTTCTGTTGTATTAGAGGTAGTTTTGAAAATCATGAAGGTTGTTATAATCCAGAGAATACTCTTAAAATCCTCCCTGTATGGTTTATAATATATCCTGGAATATCAGTAGCTTTTCTTTTGTTATACAGAAAAACTGTCAGTGAACCTGTATTTCCTCACTTCCTCAGTATAGGAAAAAACTTGCATTTATTCTAGATAAAAGCCTATTTTATTTACTGGTTTTATTAATTTCCATTAGAAACATTCTTTCCATTAGATACAGTCAGCTTTCTCCGGTTATTGCCATTTTAGCTATGTATTTATCATGAGATGGGGGTATCAGTGCATGTATAGACTATATTGACATTGTTTACTTTAACATTATAAATGCATCTCAAAAGTTGCAGTGTCCTCTTCAAGATTTAATGCTAGTGTCCGTATGCTGAAAAAGCTCTGTGTTAATAGCAGACTGCAGAAGCATTACTAATATGTTAGATTTTGACAGAATGAGCAATGGCGGGGTTAGAGGTGTTTGATGGTGATTGCTCTTCTGTGAACGATAAAGAAAATGATGCACCTGACTGTAAAGAAACTGACAGGGACATATTTCTGCACCTTCCATTCTTATTTTCAATTGCGTTTAAGAACAAATTTAAATATTCCCAATCAGGATACGTTATGGAATTCATTTATTTTCATTTGTGCTTGGTTCTCTAGCTTTAATTCCTTTAAAAATCTCATTTTTCCACATATGTATTAATCTCAGCCCTGGTGTACACTGGGGGGGGAGATTGATCCAAGTTACGCAGCTGAAGTCAATGTAATTAGATGGACTTACTGTGGTGTCTTCACCGCGGTGAGTCGACTGCTGCTGCTCCCCCATCAACTCTGCCTATGCTTCTCGTGGCGCTGGAATACAGGAGTCGACAGGAGAGGGCTCGGAGATCGATCGCTGCCCGCCGATCTGGCAGGTAGTGAAGACATACCCTCAATGTATAAATCTTTTAAGAGAGTCATTTCGTTCCAATGATATCCAAGTATTGCAGACATGTCTATTCTACTTGATTTATTAGGAAAACCAATTTTCAGAATTGTACTTGCTTGGCAAAATCTTCTTCCCCTGTGACATGATGCAGCTTTGGACTGCAAAGGTTCCTTTAATGTTGGTTGTTCTAAAAACTAAGCACTGTGATATTATTTTGATCCTAGGAGATGTGTGAAAACTGAACTCCTACTGTACAGATGGGAGTAAGAATTGCTTCTAATACTCCCGGTGTTTCTTCATTTTGTGTATACTGTGGTAGCACCCAAATGCCTCAGTCAGAAACCAGAGTCCCCTTGCTTATGGCACTGTACAAACAAGTAGGGGTACATGGCCCCTTCCTCAAAGAACTTGCTCTTTTAGAATCCAGGGAAAGGAGCATTGAGGGCCTGATCCAAAGTCTATTTAAGTCCCATTGTTTGAGCTTGGATCAAGCCCTATGCTTGTAACCAGGCAAAAAGCTGAAAACAGGCTGTGGCCATTGTAGGATCCTGAGGTGGACCAAAAAATCCCAAACAACCAACAACCCCACCCCACCCTAAAAAAACAAACAAAAAACCCAAACAAACAAACTTGGGATGGCTCCAAGCATAGGAGCTTTGGTCAGCTTAATAAAAATTCACAAGCATTGTTGCTTGCTATTTGGCAATCCTGATATATGCAAAAAAGTAGGGAATTGTGGGGAAAAGATGTGGAGGTTATGGATATAAGCTCTCTAATCAAAGGGAGCAAGGAGGTTCCCTAGTAGAGCTGTGCAAATTATTGTGTGTTAAACCTCCCCACTCCGGCCCCACACAAAAAAATGTGAATTTGGGTAGATTTCAGCAAATAGTTTTAGTAGAATTTTTTTTCTGGAAATGTCAAAATGGTGTATTTTGGCATTTCCAGAATGAAACATTTTGACTTTTTGTTTCAGAAATATATTTTATTTTGGATTTTCTCTTAATTTTATTTTAAAAAATGTTTTAAAATGTGCTAAAATCCTCTAAACGAAAACAAAACTTTTCCCAACATTACAACTTGCTGAAAATTTTGAAACTTTTTCATTTTGGGTGTACCTAAAACTAATTTTTTTGAACATGCATCTGAATCGAATATTCAGTTGTCTGCACAGTGCTATTCTCTGCTCCACTTATCTGTCTCATACTGGGAAGAGATAGCTCTGGTTAAGATCTTTAACTTGGGATGAATTATTAAGTGTAATAATTTATACTTTATACTGAAAGTCATTCTACTATAAAACCAGGGAGAAAATCTGTTAATGCTATAATGGAAAGCTTTCTTAATGAGAATTATTGACTTCACTGAGAGCAGTAGAGCTGGGTGAATTTTTTTTAATGAAAGTTTCCCATTGAAAAATACAGTTTCATCAAAATTGAAACTTCTGGGAACATGTTGATTTTGACTCTATTTTCTATAGGAAAATTTCTTGTTTCATTTGATAGTGTCAAAACATTTACATAGTCAAAATGAAATGTTTTTACCTTATCATTTTCATTCGTTTCATTTATACTTTATGTTAAATAAAATATTTTCTTATATAAAATTTATATATTCTGTTTAACTTTTTATATTAGAAGATGTTCTGCCATTATCAAAAGAATTTTTTCAACTTTTTTTGAACATTCAACATTATTAGTTTTGTATCTACATTTTTCAGAATTTTCATTTTACAGGAAATTTCAGCATTTCATTCTAATTCAAAACAAAAACAAATTTCAAAATGTCAGAATTTTCCATGGAGTAAAAATTCCATTTTCTGACCAGCTATAGGAATAGTGTCAATAAGTGCTTTTTAAAATCTCACCCCAAAGGGCCTCCTCTGAAATCTAATACTTAGACTTGAGCAATATAATACATTTTGCTTAATTATCCATTTATTAAATGCCTGATTGAAAGTTGGCATTCAGTTTTGTTGGAAGCTGAAGGATAGAATATTGTATATCATTCAAAGCTTCAGTTTTTGTCTCATAACTGCTCTATGTGCATTGTTTTAGTGAAAATAGCTCCATTTTCATGTGCCATAAAGCAGAACTGTAAGTGCTGTTGTGATATGCTACAAAGAGTTAACTAGTGTTTGGGGTTTTCTCCATGTTTTCAGTATATATTTATTGTCCATCCTGAGGGTCAGACAGAGGGCTGTAATTCATTATTGAGGATGTTGTGAAAATATCTTTGCACATTCTGTTATTCTAGCTGTTCATGACAGTAGAATTTCTTGGGGAATAATTTCCTTGCATTTAACTGTCAGGTGTTTGTGTATGTAGAGCTAGAATTTTATTCAGGAACATACCTACTCATGATAATTTTATTCTTAGTAATCACCATTCTGAACTCATGCTAATATTGGTATGCCATTGATATTCTATCTTTTTTAAAATAAAAGTAATGAAAGTAATTTGTTCATTTTTCTTCCTTCAGTAAGTTGCAGTTGAGATAATTTTCTTAAGCACTGTACATACATTATAAGGTATTTGGAGGCACTGTCTCTTACTATCTAGACAAGACAGACAGAGGAAGTATTACTGTCCTAATTAGACAGACTGTGCTTTGTGCCCCTGAGATTGTGACTTGCCCAAAGTCATACAAGGAGGCTATAGCAGAACCAGAAAATGAACACAGTTCTCTAGAGTCCTTTGTGAATGCATTCACTTCAAGACCTTCCTCTCTGTAATAGCTTCACATTGCAATACCATGACAATTACATGCGATGCTATCAGCATGATGTGGGTATAGGACTAGAAGATATTGACATGTAATGTGGTATTTCGTATTTGCTAGTGATTAATGGAAAATTAGCCATATTTACTACCCCGGTAGTAAATTTCAAGCAACCTGTCTTCTGTCTCACTTTAAGCCGGAAAGCATACAGTCTGTAATTTGGACTGTAATACAGCTAACTAATTTGCAGCATAATTAGACTGGAAACATGATATTCAAAAATGGAAATGTAATCCAACTATCCCACTAAATAACCAAAAACACAATAGTGAGAATCATGGGATAATGAGCTCACTTAGAAATGCTCTGTACTGTTGTACTGATCAATTATCAGTGGACTAATCTGCTGTACTTGATTAACTCCGAAGCTATCAGCTGGAATTCTAAATTGCTCACTTGGGTGGGGAGCTTGGCTAAAGCCAAGAGAATTTGTATGTTTTATCACACCAGGCATAGCTACTCAGGTGATTTATATCATTAAGCTATAATTCCTGACCAAAAGCCTGTCATTTTAAGCTTTTTTCAACATCTTTTAAATATTTGAGCTATATGCTGATGTACAATAATAGAATAGTTTCAATGAAGCTTAACAGATTGTGACAGTGCATGGTATCCGCCCTGTGTTCCCCTGGACTGTATTATATCTTCATGAGAATGTGGCTTTTCTTTTTATTATTAGGCATCTGTATATTTGTGTAGTCCATTACCTATTCAGGTGATCTTGTTCAAGTTACTTTTATCCCAGGACTTTAGACTTGCTACACCAATGCTGCAGCGATAAGCAAGAGAGACTCACTGCTAGGAAAGATTAATGTGAAAACAGTTTTTTCTTTTGTTTGCCATTACTGGTGAATACCAGAAACTTAAACTATAATTCCAAAGTTTCGTAAAACTAAGGAAGTTGTGATTAAGTTGGCTACTGTGAACATTTATCTTCCTTTCCTATTTGGTACAACTTCAGCACAATTCATTCTATATTTTATATTACTGCAGTTAGCCGTTTACTTGTGCAACAAATCTTGTTAACAAAGACAGATACTCATGTTGCTTATTTTCTTTCCCTTATAAAGTGGATAATTATGCCTATGAAATGGGTCTATTGGAAGATAGAACTCCAGTCTCCCTATGTGGGTTTTAAGAAACTGCAGTTCTTTTATTCCATCCCATAAAGTATATTTTCTAATGTCTGTTAGAAATTCCTATATTTGCTGTAGCTGATTAAGTTTTTTCAGACTTCTTAAAAATTGGCCAGCACATCATGTGTTCCCACCTAATGACTAGCACAGCAGTGTTCCTGAACAATTCCTTAAAAGACAGTCCATTGCTGAAAGATATTAGTATTTCATTTCCGTAGTTTTGTTCCCACCTAAATCAAACCTCAGTTATGCAAAGTCTCATCCAGTGCCTTGTCCACTCACACAGAGATGACATGTGCCGGCCAATTGTGGGAGGGCAGAGTGTGGGTAGTCTGCTTCAGCAGTGTTACTGAACACGCTCAGTCCGTGTGAGCATACTCAGTACAAAACAAGCAGAAATCTGGCAGAGGGGGACAGGACCCTGCATGTCCCCCACATATTGCTTCTGCCCTTGGAAGATAAAGTGGCTGTTAGCTGATCCCTTCGTTGGTTCTGGAGTCATTGGTAGGGATTGCCCTAATTTTCTTCAAATCCTTCTAGCACAATTTCCAGAAGGTTGCACATGAAGTATAATTTTGTTAGGCAAATTAGGTGTCTTCTCCTTTTTGGAAAATAGCATTTCCCCAAAGTGTGCCCTGGAAAAAGAAAGGAATTAAAGGGCTATATCTGGGCTCATGGGGCCTGTCACAGATCTAGTTGAGCTACCCCCATTTGGACACTCACTGGACTGCTGTGAGGGGATCCAGTTGCTGATTCCCCAAATGTTTTCTAACTCACCCTTCCTCAGGGGAGTCTTTGGGGGACCAGTCTGAGTTAAGCTAGGCTGGCGAAAATGGCTGAAGACACTGAATACATCAGCTCCTGCCCTTTCATAATCTTCCAGTCCCTCTGTCAGATGACTCCAGAAATAGCCTTCTGAGGGTGACTCAAGGTCAGGACTTGAAGTGGCTTTGTGGCCAGGCGGCCTCTCCCCTGACAAACCAATTCTTCTGGGTGGGAGTCAGTCTATTGTCTAGGACAGGGGTGGACAATCTTTTTGCCCCGAGGGCCACATCTGGGTATGGAAATTGTATGGTGGGCCATGAATGCTCATGAAAATAGGGTTGGGGTGCAGAAGGTATTGCGGGCTCCGAGGTGGAGCCAGAAATGAGGAGTTCAGGGTGTGGGAGGGGGTTACGGGCTGGGGCAGGTAGGGAAGGTGGGAGGGGTGAGGGCTCCGGCTGGTGGTGTGGGCTCTGGGGTGGGACTGGGGATGAGTGGTTTGGGGTATGAGAGGGAGATCAGGGCTGGGATCGAGAGGTTCAGAGCGTGGGAGGGGGGTTCTGGGTTGGGGTTTGGGACAGTGGCTCAGGGGTGCATGCTCTGGGCTGCACTTACCTCATGCAGCTCCCAGAAGCAGCGGCATGTCCCTCCTCTGGCTCCTATGCAGAGGTATGGCCAGGCGGCTCTGCTGCGTGTTGCCCAGTCTGGAGATGCTGTCCCTGCAGCTCCCATTGGCTGCAGATCGCAGCCAATGGGAGGTGTGGCGGCATCGTTTGGGGTGGGGGCAGCATGCGGAGCCGAGCCCCCGGCTGTCCCTATGTGTAGGAGCCAGAGTGGGGACATGCAGCTGCTTCAGTGAGCCACACGGAGCAGCCCCCGACCCTGCTTTCTAGCTGGAGCGCCGGAGTGGGGCGAGCCCCAGACCCTGCTCTCCAGTGGGAGCTCAAGGGCTAGATTAAAATGGCTGGTGGGCTGGATGTGGCCCGCGGGCCATAGTTTGCCCACCCCTGGTCTAGGATGTTGGTATTTGAATAGAAGACCATCCAATTTAATGACCCTCTGTTGTCAGCCCTGTATCACCACCCCTTCCCATTTCAGGCCAACATGGAAGTAAAGAGACGAGAGAAAGCTTCTAGTCCCCACATTCAAAATGAAGTTTGCAGTGTGGTAAAGATACATAGAGAGAGCTGAGTTCATAATCTCACACAGAATTCATAAACTGTATGGACAGATTCCCCAAATTGTCACAAGGCCACAATAAGTATTGTAATTACCATGACTGTCTTATTAATTGCTGCTCCTCTAATGCCTTGTCATTTGGCCAAAGCCATCCTTGAGTGGCTAAAAGCATTTATAAAAGATGATTTTTTCAGGGTGACATAAACAAATTTATTTTGTGTAGCTAGTATTTGAGCAAACACTTGTTTTCCAGAAAACTTTGTAATTAATATACTGTCCTTGGTGACCATATTCAGAATATCACTACAGTTTTATAGGCAAAGCCAGACTGATTCTATATTCCTCCCCTCCCCTCACTCCAATCAGCTACAGCAGTAGGAATTTCGAAATGTTATTAGGGAGACATCAGTGAGAATGGAAACTGTTGTATGCCGCATCTCATGAATATTCCCTTCAAATCAAACAAAAATACATACACACAGCATGGGATACAAGGTAGTAGCTTCAAACAGCAATTTTGATGTTTTTGAGAAGGGGTGAAGGTGGATAGCTTATGTCAAGGCACTACTTGTAACATTTTAAGTTTCCCACATTAAGTAGTTTGCCCATCCCTCGACAGTCAGGCAGTGGTGTAAGTAGAAGTGGAAATTTGGGTGGGCCCAACAGTGCTAGCTCAGCGTCTTCCCCGGTGCCTCGCCCTCTTCCTAGCCCTGGTCCTGCCAGACACAGGGCTTCACCTGCCACGCTGGACACGTGCATGGGGCAGCTCAGAAAATGGCAAGGCAAAGCTGCCAAAGCATAGATTTCTGAAGGGCAGGGGCATAGCTCTGTCCTGGATTTCAGGTGCCCAAGTGACACTCCCAGGCAAGGGAGCTGTAAATGAGGAACTGGTGCATCTGAGAGATTCTGATAGCTCTGAGCGTAGAACCCCCTGGTCTTTTCCACAGCAGTGGGTGGGAGGCAGATCACATACCCTTTTCCAAAGGAAGAGACTTACAAGGAAACTCTATGAATGCAAACTTGCAGATTTTCCAGTCTTCTTACACAGGTATTGGAGTATTGGGCCCTAAGTTATGACTGACCTGCCATGCATAAATTCATTTACTTGTACCTTTTTCTCCTTCGTGGTCAGGGAAAAACAGAACCCCTTGTTTTTTACAGGTTTTGTTTTTAGCTTTTTCCATTTAGCAGCTTGTCATTTCAGTAGGTCAGATCTTTCTGCAGAATTGTGTACCACGTTTGGCTGCGGTAGCAGAGTTTATATAATTTGTGCTTGGCTTTTTGCCAGTATCAAATAATATGCAATCTAAATTAGAGCTGAAGAATGACTGCTTTTTCTCTGCTTGATGCATTGTTAAAATTCCAGATCATTTTCTATCATTGACTTTGTTTTTTGGCCTGTCAAGAGGCACCAGGATTCAGCATCAAAGAGTATCAGATATTTTATGTTCCACTGCTGCAGCATCTTAAACTAATAACTATGTGTTGATAGCGAGCTGGCATCTAGCCTATGCTTGACCTGTTGGGTTCCAGGAGGAAGGAAGACTGCTTTGTAGAGAATCAGGTTATTGCATTTTTATTAGGGCTGTCAATTAATCGCAGTTAACTCACGCAATTAACTCAAAAAAATTAATCGCGATTAAAAAAATTAATAGCAATTAATTGCAGTTTTAATTGTGCTGTTAAACAATAGAATACCAATTGAAATTTATTAACTATTTTGGATTTTTTTTACATTTTCATATATATTGGATTCTGTATTGCAATTGAAATCAAAGTATATATTATTTTTTATTATAAATATTTGCATTTGATAAACAAAAGAAATAGTATTTTTCAATTCACCTCATACAAGAACAGTATTGCAATCTTTGTCTTGAAAGTGCAACTTACAAATATAGATTTATTTTTGTTACATAACTGCACTCAAAAACAAACAATGTAAAACTTCAGAGCCTACAAGTCCAGTCAGTCCTACTTCTTGTTCACCAATCACCAAGACAAACAAGTTTGTTTACAATTACAGGAGATAATGCTGCCCTCTTCTTATTTACAATGTCACCAGAAAGTGAGAACAGACATTTGCATGGCACTTTTGTAGCTGGTACTGCAATGTATTTACGAGCCAGATATGCTAAACATTCATATGCCCCTTCATGCTTCGGCCACCATTCCAGAGGACATGCTTCCATGCTGATGACGCTTGTTAAAAAGCAACGCGTTAATTAAATTTGTGACTGAACTGTTTGGGGGAGAATTGTATGTCCCTTGCTATTTTATCTGCATTCTGCCATATATTTCATGTTATAGCCATCTTGGATGATGACCCAACACATCTTGTTAATTTTAAGAACACTTTCACTGCAGATTTGACAAAACGCGAAGAAGGTACCAATATGAGATTTCTAAAGATAGCTAAAGCACACGACCCAACGTTTAATAATCTGAAGTGCCTTCCAAAATCTGAGAAGAATGAGGTGTGGAGCATGCTTTCAGAAGTCTTAAAAGAGCAATACTCTGATGCAGAAACTACAGAATCTGAACCACCAAAAAAGAAAACCAACCTTCTGCTGGTGACATCTAACTCAAATAATGAAAATGAACAAGCGTCGGTCTGCACTGCTTTGAATTGTTATCAAGCAGAGCCCATCATCAGCATGGATGCATGTCCTCTGGAACAGTGGTTGAAGCATGAAGGGACATACGAATCTTTAGCACATCTGGCACATAAACATCTTGTGACGCCGGCTACAACAGTGCCATGAGAACGCCTATTCTCACTTTCAGGTGACATTGTAAAGAAGAAGTGGGCAGCATTATCTCCTGCAAATGTAACCAACATTGTTTGTCTGAGCGATCAACTGAACAAGACATAGGACTGAGTGGACTTGCAGACTCTAAAATTTTAGATTGTTTTATTTTTGAATGCGGGTTTTTTTCTACATTTGTAAGTTCAACTTTCATGATAAAGAGATTGCACTACAATACTTGTATTAGGTGAATTGAAAAATACCATTTTGTTTTTTTTACAGTGCACATATATAAATATAAAGTGAGCACTGTACACTTTGTATTCTGTTTCAATTGAAATCCATATATTTGAAAATGTAGAAAACACCCAAAAGTAGTAAAATAAATGGTATTCTATCACAATAAATGGTATTCTAATCACAATTTTTTAATTGTGCGATTAATCGCAATTAATTTTTGTAATCGCTTGACAGCCATAATTTTTATTCATGTAAATATGAACACGTGTTAAGATTCCACCTGTGGTAACTGAGTGTCAACTTTGTTGTCTTGCCAAATGTTGCTTTGCTTACTGTGAAATATATAGGTCATGCAGTCAATGATGTCGATTTTCACATGTGTGACTGGACAAATAAGGCTGGATAGGTGAGCTAGGACATCAGTTCAGTTGTTCCTTTTAGGCATCTAATTCTGGATCTTGGAGAAAGGAGATGGGAATGTTACAGAAAGGGAGCAGCTGAGCAACCTCCCCACTCCATTTAGGGCTAAAACCTCCCAGGGGCTGAGTATCCTCTTGTCACATTAATTCAAATTTACAGCAAGCACTTACATTTTTGTAACTGAATGTCACTTATAAACAATACATTTGTGTCCCCCGCTTCTGTTTAACTTAATTGGAGTTGAGGGCAATAGGCACTTTGCAGGATGAAGCCCCATGGGGGGAAAGACAGAGAATGAGAGAGAGAGAGATTCCATCCCAATTCACATAAGAACATCAGGAATAGGAAGTCTCAGCATTTATATTGTAATCATGGTTATCCAGAACAGTGTGGGGCAATTTGAAGCCATCACATTGACTCTTGGTGCTTTTGTGCAGAAGAAGAAGCAAGCAAAGTTCAATCTTTCCAAAGAGGGGAAATAAGTTGTTGATGCCAACTGACATCTAAAGAGGTTGACCCAAAATGGCAGTCACAACACAGCCAGTAGGGCAGTTGTGCATATGGATGTAAGGACAAGCGTGTCTCAGTGAGCAATTGTTAGGAAAGGCAACTTCACTGTATGCATTAGATGAGTGAAGATGATATTAACTTTGGTGCCTGTTGTTGGGCATCCAGATTTGTACTTAGGCACCTGAATGGCCTCATTTTTCTGAGGTTCTCAACTTCCAATAGATCTCATTGTCTTTAAAGCATCAGATAGTATGGTGAGGAAAGCTGTATCAAGCTCAACCAGTTGTGGGAGCTCAGAAACACTGGAAATGACTATGAACCAGTGAATAGTTGAACAACCATTAAACATTTTCTTTCATCCTTAGATGCAGTTGTGTAGAAACTTAATATTTTTTTAGTTTTGTATATTTAAACTAGTTTAATTGTCCTAATGGTCCAGTACAGCTTCATTGACTTAGTTTGTATGCAGATATCTTTCTTTTAAGATATATATCAATACTGTGGTCAGCTATAGTGTATTACAGTATATGTTCATCAGGATATCGTTTTCCTCTGGAGACAGATGGGCCACTGACCAGTAACAACTTATTGAGGAACTTGAATGATTCTCTCTCAGTTAGAAGAGTTGTCTATATTTTTAAGGAGTTATTGTTCCACCATTTGGTTATATACAAATATCTATTTTGAGTTTTTCACGTGACTTATCCTGAAACTGTTTTAATAAAGTTTGAGTATTACTTTCTCAAACCACTGGATGTACTTTCTTTGAAGAGAGTGAGAATTTATGTAGAGTTCATATAGAAAATTGGTTTCTAATTGGACAAGAACATAGAAGTTTCTGTTACAGAAGTGGATAACCATAAGCCGCCCCATTTTACACACATCCATACAAAGTGGAGATCAGACCAATTACATTAGGTGTGTGCTGATCTAGTGAAGACAACTTTGATGTGATATTTCAGTGATTTGGGTTCACTTGCAGCCTTGCCATACAAACTTCCTATCTCATCTTGGGCAAGTTACTTAACTACTTTGTTCCTTAGCTACCCTAACTATAAAATGGGGGATTTGCTTACTTAGGGCACTGGTGTGAGTCTAAAATAAGGTTTTTCAAGTATTGGGTATTAAGTCTAATCAGGGGAAGAGGTTGAAATAGAACTTTGCTTCCTGCTTCCTAGCCCCATGCTCCTTCTGTAGTGCTTGAGTGGTGGGGATGCAGGAAGAGGGAAAAGAAAAGTATCTCTTTTTATTAGATCCTGGACAGTCAGAAAGCTGTTGTGACCTGTGTAGAGCAGTACAGAGGCCGAGGTGTTGCACAACAACTCTTCAAAGATTTGCATGCTCAGGTTTTTACATAATATATTTTTTAAAAGTTCTACTCTGTATGACCAAGTGGATTTTCAAACATTCTTTTACATCCAAGAGTCCTGGAATTACCAAAGCCCGTGCTACACCTCAAAGACTACTTACATATCAAATTTCATGTTTAAAGGTTCAGTCTATTTTCATGGATTTTTAAGGCCAGAATAGAAAACTATGATCACATACTCCTACCTCCTGCACAGCATAACTCGTAGATCTTCATTCAGTATTTATTTCAGTAGCAGGGAACCCATCCATGGCAGGAATAAATGGTTCAATAGAGCATCGCTTTTTAGAGAGTCAGTCCTTTTGATTTAAGGACTTCAAGTAATGACAAATTATTTATTTCTCTTGGTAATCTGTTCCTATGGCTGATAACATTGCAGTTACATGTCTACCTTATTTCCACTTTGAACTTTTCAAACATGCCATTATCCTCTGAAAAAAGTTGCAGTATTTTTTTAAAGAAGAAAAAATCCACTCTCTTCATTCAGTAACAGCCAATGGGATTTTGCTTAAACTTGAAAAAAATACAAAATAAAAAGCCACCTGTGAGAGAGACACATGGGATGAAACATATGCCCAAATGGTAAAACTTGCTGAAATCGTGTTTTAATAGAAACTCTTCCTCAGGTTTTACTGTAGCAGTTTATACCCGGTCCAGCTCCAATAAAATTGACTATTCAGTTGGCAAAAACAAATTATGCAGTAGCCTGTACCCATTAGGTAAAGCAATCTAGACATGACTGAATTAAGATGATACCTCAGTAGTAGCAGCAATGGTACAGGGTCTTGCTTTAAAACCATTTTTTTCCCAGCCTGGAAAACGGAGGGAAATAATGTGTGTATTGTTAAGGTGAATACAATCCTTAATACCCCTCGCCCAACCCCCATATTGTGATACTGAATTTAGTATAATTTCTTCAAATCTCTAGAACTTGCAGTATCATGTCAACTTAGTTCTAATATGAACAAAACATACTAAAATAGTCTATCAGTTTCTTGTATTTTGACAATCTGTATAAGTGAGTAGGCTCTATTTAGAGTAACTGGTAAGCCTATACATAAAGGCATTGGAACATGGTGTCACACACTGCCTTTCCCCCCCCAGGTCTTCAATCACAAGCATAAGTGCTGGAACTAGGGGTGCTGAGGGGGCTGCTGCACCCCCTGGCTTGAAGTAGTTTCCGTCATATATAGGGTTTACAGTTTGGTTCAATGGCACTCAGCACCTCCACTATGCAAATTGTTCCAGCACCGCTGGTCACAAGTCTTAAAAGCTCAAGGAAATGTAACATGCCTACCCAAAAAACCAAAAGTTAAGCAAGTGGTTATCCTGCAGTGTGTTGCTGAGAGTTATTCAATATGTATCATTTTCCTCCTGAGAGGATGGATGCATTTTACAGGTGGGTCAAGTGACTCCCGTTTATATTGTTTGTAGAACTTGCCTGTATGTAAAGCCGCATCACAAAGAGGACCACAAGACAAGATTTTATCATTAGGAACCATATATTAAATGATAAAGTTTTCATTTTGTGTAGATGAGGTTTTTTTTAAAATTTAATATAAATACAAGCCAACTGTAAAGTAGTTATTTTAAAATGTATGAAACCCAGATTCATGACAGATAATCTGATGTTCCGTAATCATTTGCAAGTAAACTATTATTTCTTCAATAATGCAGTTTCCCAATCCAGGGTTCAAGAGTCATTTTGGAAGGTCCACGTGATCACCTGTGAATTGGGTCCTTGCCCCTTGTTGATGGTAAGATCGAGTAGGGAATAAATGCACCTGCAATTGCTGAGGCTTGTTAATGCCTTCTTGAGGGATGGCCAGGTTTCAGCTACCCTCAAGCACATAGTGGTCTGGCTGCGTTTGAGAGAGTGTTGGCAAAGTGAACGCTAGGTCTTTAAACTCCCTTTTCTAGGACTGAGGTGATTATAGCAATTGACATCTGAATTTTTTTTTTTGTTATCAGTCAGGCTTCAGAGCAGGACACAGAACATAAATGTCCTGAGTCTCAATGATCTGATCTCATCAGTGTAGCGGAGAGACATAATATGTCTTGCCTAGGAAGGAGTACTGTGAAAAGGGATCTGGGGGTCTTAGTGGATCACAAATTAAATATGAGTCAACAATGTAACACTGTTGCAAAAAAAGTGAACATCATTCTGGGATGTATTAGCAGGAGTGTTTTAAGCAAGACACAAGAAGTAATTCTTCCACTCTACTCCGTGCTGATTAGGCCTCAACTGGAGTATTGTGTTCAGTTCTGGGTGCCACTTTTCAGGAAATATGTGGACAAATTGGAGAAAGTCCAGAGAAGGGCAATAGAAATGATTAAAGATCTAGAAAACATGAGGGAATGATTGAAAAAATTGGGTTTGTTTAGTATGGAAAAGAGAAGACTGAGAGGGGACTTGATAACTGTTTTCAAATACATAAAGGAGGAGGGAGAAAAATTGTTCTTCTTAACCTCTAAGGATGGGACAAGAAGCAATGAGCTTAAATTGCAACAAAAGAAATTTTAGGTTGGACATTAGGAAAAATTTTCTGTCAGGGTGACTAAGCACTGGAATAAATTGCCTACAGAGGTTGTGGAATCTCCATCATTGGAGATTTTTAAGAGCAGGTTAGAGCAACACCTGTCAGGAATAAGGTCTAGATAATACTTAGTCCTGCTGTGAGGGCAGGGGACTGGACTAGACAACCTCTCAAGGTCCCTTCCAGAACTATGATTCTGTGATTCTTATCTGAGATCTTTTTGTTGGTGAGATTTGATTTAGTTAATTATGAAATGCCAATATTTCTTGCACTTAAGAGGGAGAAGAATTGTTTTAAGTGGTTCTACGTGATCCTGTCAAAAAGGTCTTTGAAGCTACTGTGAGTGGGGGGATTGTAAGGTAGTGTAAGCTGTAGGGTCACCCATATACAAATGAAACTCACCTGAAGGCCTTTTCAGAGCCTTTCTTCTTCTTTCATAGATTCTGGAAGAGACAGAGACCTAGACTACTGAACACTCCTTAGACAAGAGCAAATGTCTTGAGGAACATAATCTAACTGCCTCATAGGTTGAAGGGATCTGCTTACCCCTTGTCAAAGGGGTCCCTTTTTTCAGGTTTACTAGGTACACCCCTGTTCCGCATTCACAGATAGCAAGAAAGGAGAACCCTTTTTCCCTCTGATTCACTTCAGGCTTCCATGCTTTTGTGACTTCTAGTTCATGCTACTGCACTGTGCTCTCAGTGAGACTGATACTAAGGCACCAGAATGTTTGGTTAACGTGGAATGTTGCTTGCTCACCTGCCATCCATCCAGATCGATCCTGAAAAGATATTGCACTTCTGCTCAGCACTGGCTGCTAGTAACTGTGTGTGATATACGGTGCTGATGTTACCATCTATAAAGTCTGTCATGGGTTGGGAATTAATAGTCTCTGACTACAGCCCACACCACCATCTGCAATGTTCTAGGACATTTAAGGTTAACCATCCCACAGAATGAAACCCAAGCAAATCAGCAGCAGGACCATTCTCAGAAATGGACAGTTATCTCTGGAATGTGCTGTTGCCAAGATTGGCTTAAAGCCAAGCCTGGTCCAAATCAGAAAGCACTGGAAGATGCATGACTTTCTGTAGGTTTCTCAATAATTGTGACAATAATTTCCATTGTCTTTTAATCCAGTGGTTCCCAACCAGGGGTATGTGTACCCCTGGTCGAATGCAGAGGCCTTCAAGGAGGTACATGAACTCACCTAGATAGTTGCCTAGTTTTACAACAGGCTACATAAACACTAGCGAAGTCAGTACAAACTAAAATGTCATACAGACAATGACTTGTTTATACTGGTCTATATACTGTGCACTGAAATGTAAGTACAATATTTATATTCCCATTGATTTATTTTATAATTATATGGTGAAAATGAGAAAGTAAATTTTTCAGCAATAGTGTGCTGTGGCACTTTTGTATTTTTATGTGCGAGTTAGTAAGCAAGTAATTTTAAGTGAGGTGTAACTTGGGGGCACGCCAGACAAATCAGACTCCTGAAAGGGGTACAATAGTCTGAAAGGTTGAGAGCTACTGTTTTAATCCACATTGCTATTTTCCTCATCTCTGTCCTTATAAAGTGCTGAATAGTGTTTTAACATTTTACATAGGAGGTGTTCTTCCCTTGCTTGTTGTGAACGTGGATACTACAGTGATAGTTATCAATTCAATATTTATAATAAATAGTGGACTCCCCCTCTTCTTGGATGCCTCACTAACTAGACACAGAGACCTACAGAGACTGTAACACATTTGTCTTTTTTTTTTTTAATTCGTTTGCTTTTCTTATTAAATGCTGGCTGATGTTATGGGTCTGAATCTGTATTCTCCATACATTCAAATGCTCAGTGATGTTGGTGGCCATTTGTGGGTATACAATGAATGCAGGATTGGACACAAAAATGTTTGAAGGTGTTTTAGCTTTTAAATTTTCTAGAATTAAATGTTTAAACAAAAGCACTATATAGTATATAAGTATGTAAGATATTACACGAGCTCTCAAGTTTCATGCAGTAAAGAAGTCCAGCATTTGAGGTGGATTGTGGGCTTGTGGTATTCATTGTAAGTCACCTGGAAGTGGTTACTGTGCTTGTTTAGCTAATTTGTTATCATTAATAAGGGAGTTTTGGTCACTTAGGAGAGAGAGACCAAAAACAATCACTTAAAAAAAATGCTTGAATCCTTGCAATAAACTGATTTTGGTGGCGAAAAGCAAGTATTATATGTATCCGCATTAAAATTAAATGTGTTTTTACAAGTTTTAAAAACCTTTAAAACATTTTTGCTTGCAGGCTCATTGAATGCTAAGTATTATCTCACTGTGATATGTAATGACAGGTCTCTTTTTACAGAATCAGATATAACAGAAGCTAAGTTTTTAACGCACAGGAACATCTTATTGCACAGCGTGCGAAAAGCCATTCAAAGTAGATTAGGTCCAGGACCTAATCGTCTAAATAAAATATCACAGGCCTACGTTCAATAAATGCTCCATATTTTTGTACTTGTGTTCAATGAAGTTTATTAAAATTGTCTATAAATAATTTGAAAACAACTTCTAAGCATCAATAGTTATATATATATACACACACACAGTGAACAATAGTTCAATCGACTGTTCAAAACACAGGTTTTTATGGCTGAAACTTGTCATAAAAATTAATTTTTTTTAGTTTTAGTGACACTTCAAAACTCAATAGGAGCTAAACATGTTAGCCATGTTTAATGTGGAAAAATACATTCTAAAAGACACAGTATGTTTCAGCTTATTCAGGTTAAAGTAGTTTCCAAGCAGAGGGTAATGAAAGTGACTATCTGAAGCACCTTCAATGGTCTAAGGAAAATTAGTTGATATTTAAATTTAAATAGGTAGATGAGATCACAGACACCTTTGTCTTCAGTCTATTTGGAGATTAAAAGTTTAAAAATCATGCCTTTAACTATTTGCCCCTTCTGATGTAGATTGAGTTCGTGGTGCATCAGTAGGGATAGAAGTGCTGTACTTTCTCCTGAAAGTAGGAGACGTCTGTCTCCAATGATGTATTAATCTGGGACCTTTCAACAGCACTAAATTCACTTTCTGACATTTAAAAAAGGCCTCAGAGGACTAATAAATCTCACTTGCATAATTCAAAACAATTCAAATGATGCATTAAGCAATCTGCAGCTAATGCAGTGGAAGAGGTAAACAAGGCTAACGGGATATTTACAGTTCTGAAATACAGCTGTCTGAAAAAGGGAATCCATTTCTGGGACAAAAAATCATCTTTCTGAAACATCAGACATGAAATTTGTCACGGAAAGGGTTTCAAAGACAAATTCCCATTGAGGGAGAATCAAAATGGAATTTTTTGGCTTTGCAGCTGCCCACCAGAAAGGCTCTTGGCAGACTCGGAGGCAGAGAGCCCAGGCCTTCAGTCTCCCTGCTAAACCCACAGCTCCAGACCAGCAGAGAGTTGGGGCACCTTTGCCTTTGAGGTTCTTTTGCCTCCTGGAGCTGATGTGGAGGTACAGAAGCGGAGCATCTGAGTTCTGTCTCTCCCCATTCCCCAGAACTCTGCTTCAGCAGCCTTCCAGGAAAGCTTTTGCCTATTTCACTGGCAGAAAATGAACTTGACAAGAGCCTTCTGGGCGGGGAGCCAAGGAGCCATCATTTCAATTTTCTGCAACAAAATTTTGGTTTTGCAAAAAGGGCATTCTCCATCAGAAAATGACTCAGATGGAAATTTTTTGACTAGCTTGATTCAGGAATCAGATTCTCCTGTGTTGGCACATGCCTATCTTCATGGGGCTGCAGCATAATACCAAGCTTTTGGGGATAAATCCACTGCCTGGTGCTAAGGCAAAGTCAACAGGCTTGGGGAAAGGAGTCAACAATGGGGATTGGTGTGTATAGGGAAATTCACTCCTCCATTTAGGCCACAGAGCTGCAACAAAAACAATTGATAACTACTGTGGTTGCCTCAGGGCTGTTCGACATCTACAGCTATTGACCCCCTTTTGGAGGGGAAGGGAATAGAAGATTTTGGCTAATAGACCTACATAATCTGACAGACCTCACATTCATTGTATGGGCCAACTTGATTGATTGATAAATTGCACTGGATTTCCTCTCTATTAGGACATTTACTTGTGCAAGGAAGCGAGTAGGTGTTGAAATTGCCCATAACTAAGGGCTTGTCTTCACTACGGCGCTAAATTGGCACTGCTGCAATTGATGCAGCGGCATCGATTTAGTGGGTCTAGTGAAGTCACGCTTAGTGGATGGGAGAGCACTCTCTCATCGATTTCTGTACTCCACCTCAATGAGAGGTGGAAGCAATGTTGGCGTGAGAGCTTCTAAGCTATGTTGACTTGAGTATGCTACTAACATAACCCAAATTGCATAGCTTAGATCGACTGGCGGCGGTAGTGTAGACCAGGCCTAAGTGTGGTTCAGTTTCATTCAGTTGAGACCAATAATAGGGAAAGGTGGTGAGAAATGAAGAATTTACCCATACAGTTGCCCCATGTGAATCTAAAGTAAACTTTGTGAGATTTGATAGTGTTAGATTAATTGTCTCAATCTCATACTTTTACAAGCCCTTGTTTTCTTAGTTTACAAGCAGAGCTGCAAAAGGAGATGCTGGATTGCTGTGGGCAAACAATCACTTAAATTTGTTCTTATGAAATTTCTAGCCCAGCTTTGCAGTCAAGACATTATTGGGAAAATCTGGAGAACTATTTAAATATTATGGTGTTGAAGCATCCAGACCCTTGGGGGCTTACCCAGCACTACCTGCTACAGAAGCCTGTTGCAGAATATCCTATTCGCAAAACAAAAAAACAAACAAAAAAAGGGAGTGGCAGGTGTGGAGGAGGAGACGTGACCCAAATTTGAATAAAAACATAGTATAATCTTAATTTTCAGTATTTGACAGAAGGCAAAAAGGTAATATATTCGAGACACTTCACTGCCCAGATTTGTTCTGAGTTACTTAAACGCTCATTTACAAGAGTAGATTCAGCACTTTTAGCCTTTCATAATTCTGATATTAGAGGTAAGTGGCCTTCAGAAAATTGTCCTCCCTTCTATTAAAAAATGGGCATAGTGATGGTATATATATATATTTATTGAGGCTTTGCCTGAGAACATTGCTGCATTATGGCTGGCTGGCCAAGCCAGAATTATTGCTATCCTAAGGGCTGCAAATTTGGCTGTGCAACTATTTGCTGAACTAATTTATTTGGCAAACACACTAAATTCTTATCTGTGCATATATTGAACTTATCAGCAGTGACTGTATTGCTGTTCTTTATCAGAGAAGCTGATGAGAAGAATCTAAGGTGTGGTGGTGTCAGCATAGTAGTGCATGTATTATGCAGTAGTTTTTTTTTTTGGGGGCCGTGTAATCCTCACAAGAATGTATCATTGCTCCTTTTTATTGGCATAGTAATAATGTCCCAAAGATACTGCATGCTAGTGCTAGTTCAATTCCTGGAATAAACTTCTTAGTTATTGAATACTTTCCCCATGAATTATCTGCAAATAGATTTTTAAGAACTAATGCTTAGTTGCAATTTTTCCGGGCAGAGTGTTGTACAAACAAGTCAGAGGTTGACAAGTCACTCTCGCTACTGCTAGTTGTAACAACTATTTGCAATTATTGCTATTTTGCGTAGTTAACAACTGGCAATTTGCTATTCACAATTTGTGCCTTACAGCTGATCACCTAAGCCTCATGGTGGTGTTTTGGTTGCCCAACTGGATGATCTAGGGATTATAAACAGGAGAAAATTACCTGCAAGCAATTGTAATTGTTAGAAAATATAATGTGAATAATAATAATAATAAATAAAAAAATTCAAAATGGCCCCCAGAGCACTTCCAGTAAAAACATTCTTGTGAATATTAATTCTGGCTAGTATTGGTGATGATTTAGTTTTCACTCTATGTTCTGGTGCATAAAAGCTCACACACCCAAATGTCAGGGAATAAAAGGAGCTAGACATACTCACAAAACTAATCAATGTATTTCATTTGTAATGATATTCTAGAGTACTTTTTTTTTGGTCACCTGAATGCATTCTGAAACTGCAATATAGCTCTGCAGTATTCCTCTACTTTTCCAATATATTATAGTGAACGTGCCCTTTCCTACTTTATATGTTCCTGAGTCTTTATAGCAGTGCTATCAGCAGTCACTCTCCTTAGAGAGCTGGGTCGAAGTTAAGGGTTATTTAAGTTCTTCAGAGAGGAGGATCCCATTAGCTGAGGTATGACTACTAATACAGTGAACATTATAAATATTCACTATTTACACACACACACACTACAGGCCTATCAGGTAAACCAGCCAGCCAGTTACGCTTCCGGTCAGGATGTTTTTCTATGATTTGTGCTCACTCTGAGGGGAAGACTTCTGTGCACACTTGCAACATTTGTTCAGTGTTGTCCTACTTTAGTAGGCCACAGACATTGCTAACAGGATATATTTTTATATGAGCTCAAAAATTTTCAAATTCCAAAGAAAGTTAGTTTACATTTGGTACAATGAAAAGTTCTTACCTCCAAGGAGGAAATTTTTACTCATTGACAGGGGATGTTGTGAAGGCAAAAAGCATAACCAGGTTCAAAAAAGAATAAGTTCATGAAGAATAGGTCCATCAATTAGCCAAGATGTGTCCCTAAACCTCTGATTGTCAGAAGCTGGGAGTGGATGACAGAGGATGGATCACTCAAAAATTGCTCTGTCATGCATATTCCCTCTCAAGCATCTGGCATTGGCTACTGTCAAAAGATAGGATATTGGTCTGACCCACTGTGGCCATTGTTATGTTCCACCAGTTTATTAAGCATAAAAAGATTTCCTGTTGATCTCAGCAAATATGGGGACAACGTGCAGAATATCTTTGCATGTGTGTAATACCTGCAATAAAGACAAAGACATTCTCATCAGTTTTGGTTAGTTCATAATATCTATTTTTTACTGTTTCATGAAGTGCTATTGTTATGCCAAGTTTTATTAATTGACTCTCTGAATTAAACACTATAATATGAGCTAATGCAGTGCGAGAGAGTGTACCAACATGGTCACCAATCTTTCCAAGATATTTTAATGTTGAAAGGGAGAGAAGAGAACTGGTTCAATGGGTCTCTGCATGAGCACTGAAAGTGGGAGGTGTAGAGATTAGAGACCCGCACAGCATGGTTACGGCGAATGCGAGATGTCTTTATTTCCCATTTACATGGACCCTTAACTCCTTGCTATGTGCACCCTATTGGCTACCATGAATAGTGGCTCTAAATATTCACAACTAACACCACAAGAGGAGTTCACAAACTTCAAGGAAATAAATACTCAAGATTGTTTTGGTATAAACTTCAATTTAAAGCGATGTATGGAATGGCTTTCTCGGAGAATAGTGCCTGAAGGTAGGAAATGGAATAGAGCCACCAACCTTCAGAGCTTTGGGGTTAATCCAGTCCTAGCATCAAAAAAAGCCTAGCAACTTCACATAAGTTTTAAACTAAGGTTCACATAACTGCATACTTTTCTAAAGCTTAAATAATTATTTGAAGCTGTCAGAAAGATGAGTGATTTATGATGTGCAGAGGGGGGAAAAGTGTAATTATGTTCCACTTAACAGAACCAAAAAGTGTTACACAGCATCAAAGGAAACAGTAATATATCTAATTCAGTTATGAAAATTAGCTAACTGTCTTTGTAATGAAAAATGCTTATATATAAAAGCAAGTTGAAGGAGTTATTTTAATGCAAGCCTAATCTCTTTAGAACTCAAAAGAGGAGTGTTAACAGCTTACAGTATAATAAAAGTTTTATAATTGGTGCTGACTTTACCACGGATTGCAAAAGGAATAGCACTAAATAAAATAGCAAAGCAAGTCTTAAAATTGCTTATTGAACTAAAAGCTGTGCATTTCCCTGTTGATACACCCTTTTCCCCCCCGTCACTTATTCAGCAGTGTTCATCTAAATAAAAATTGCTTTCTTTCCATTAGCCCCTGTTCATATATTTGTTCGCTGCCCACAAGCCAACTAATAAAAATTATTTTCTAGTGTCAAACTTGACACACATTAGATATCTTAAAGCCCCAAAGTAAACTATTTATTTCATGTTACCCTTTAGTTTATTACTCTTGCATTTAGAAGCTTTTATTTGTCTGTGACAGTCAGAGATAGGGCTTTTACATGGTTGGCCTTTGGAACTATTTAAGTGAATGATACTCGGGGACAAGCTTTTAATGTCTATTTTCAACTATCTAGTTAGAGGAACAGGCTTGTTCTTAATTTGTTAATCTACATTGTTTTTGTGAATGTAAAAAATAAACAGCAAAGAAACAAAGATGCCTCTGGCTAATGTACTACCAATATTTTTGTTATATTTTAAGGATTTCACTCATGGGTGAACAAAAAGGGTTAATAAATTATTGGCAGCGGTTTTAATATGAAACAAATCAATCATAAAGGTGCTAAAGAGGTTGCTAATAACTTACTATTCATGCCTGTAACATGCTTACAACAGAGGTTCCCAAAAAATGTTCTGACCCCCCCCATTCACATTAAGAGACTTATGTTACATACATGTCACCCTCTGTCTAAAAACAGTATTTCCACAGATGTCTGTGGTCCAGGAGCCAGCAGGAACTGAAGACTCAACTAGAATCTAGAAAACAAGAAACAAGAAAAATCTGTAACCCGTCAGGTCCTTGCGCCCCCCTGATAACTTTGCCATTCCCCACAGTTTGAAAACCAATGGCTTATAACATTTGTTAATCTTTTAGCAATTGACAAATGTACCCTTCATAAAAAGTGTTATCTATATTTCAACCGAGACTTGGAAAGACTGTGACAATATCTTCACTACAGACAAAGTGCAGCTCCTGAGATAGAAAGTGGCAATACCACCCATAAAGATTGACTTTTTGCACCTTGAGGCCATGTGACGTTTGATCCAGTTCTGCTTCACTAGAGACTGTTACAACAACTCCAGAAAGAAAATAGTCTGTCAGCGTGTGTCTTTGATTTGAGTCTTGGAGAGGAGTCCAGGAAAGCAAGAAAAATGCTGGGAACGCAGAGGATGTAATGTTAGCCTCAGGTTTCACAGGTAATTGGTTATACTGAGAGTCACTCATTTAGCCTCAAGAAGTGAAGAGGGTTTTTGTGTGTATATAAATACTAGGTTTCCTTATAAAAAGAAAAGGAGTACTTGTGGCACCTTAGAGACTAACCAATTTATTTGAGCATATTTATTGATGCATTCGATGAAGTGAGCTGTAGCTCACGAAAGCTTATGCTCAAATAAATTGGCTAGTCTCTAAGGTGCCACAAGTACTTCTTTTCTTTTTGCGAATACAGACTAACACAGCTGTTACTCTGAAAGGTTTCCTTATGTGCTCTCCTCTTCTCATTTCAAATTCTCTAGAGCAGGAATCTGGCTGAACTGCTCCTTCCTCCTTCCCCCAGTCCTTCAGGGAAATGAAACCTCCCACCCTCCCCTTCAACCCTTCCCTGTGTTAGAGGCTTACCCATATTTTAGAATTGTAATGAAATTTTAGAATTTAATTGAGAAATTTAATGAAATTTAGAATTTTAACGAACTGAAGTCAAATTGTGTTAAAATGTGTCCTTATTTTTGGGGGGGGGGGTAAATCTTCATGATATTGATGGATGGAAACCTTCCTTTATGTGCTTTGAGCAATGAAAGGGTTAAGGTTGATATTTAAAAGTATCTTTGATCCCTGGATTAACACCTATTGAAATTAACGGGGCAAGTCATATCTCAGAGATACTGTTTAAGACTCTTTGCAAAATCAGGCAGACAATGTTACACGAGTTACACTTGTGTCAAATTTTGAAGTTGGAGGCTAATTTTTTTTTAATAAAAGACAAGACTCTGGAGGACAATTGAGAGTTTTATCTGCACACCCATGCTCCTGAGCTTTGGGAAAAATTGCTGTCATGGGAGACCGTACTCAGTCATTTCAACCTGTCTGTGGTTACAGAAAATTCCAGCAAGGTTTCCAAAGGAGCACTTGCTCCTACTCCCTGCTGTTAGCTGCCAGACTCCCCTTTCCCTATTATTGGTAGCCATCACGCTTTGTGAGACGTGGATGAAGAAACCTACAGGCCATCTACTCAAAGACTCTGCTTTGGATTAGTTTGGTTATAATAGAGCAGAGGTGGGCAAACTATGGCCCGTGGGCCACAGCCGGCCCTTGGGACCCTCCTGCCCAGCCCCTGAGCTCCTGGCCTGGAAGGCTCACCCCAGCCCCTCCCCTGCTGTTCCCCCTCCCCTGCAGCCTCAGCTCACTGCGCCACCAGTGCCATGCTCTGGGCGGCGGGGCTGCGAGCTCCTGGGGCAGCGCAACTGCAGAGCCCGGCCTGACCCAGTGCGCTGTGTTGCACGGCTGTAGCGTCACCAGCCACCGGTGTGCCAGGCAGCGCGGTAAGGAGGCGGGGGGGTTGGATAGAGGGCAGGGGAATTTGAGTGTGGTTAGGGGTCGGGGCAGTCAGAGGGCAGGAAACAGGGGCGTTGAATGGGGGCAGGGGTCCCGGGAGAGCAGTCAGGAAGGAGAGGGGGCATTGGATGGAGCAGCGGGACGTAGTCAGGGGCAGGGGTTCTGGGGGCAGGCAGGGGACAGGGAGATGGGGTGGTTGGATGGGGCAGGGGTTCCCAGGGGGCAGTCAGGAATGAGGGGGGTTGGATGGGGCAGTGGGGGGCAGTCAGGGGCAGGGGGTCTGGGGGCGGTCAGGGGACAGAGGGTGGTGGATGGGGCAGGAGTCCAAGGGGGGCCTTCAGGGAACGGGGAGCAGGGGTTTGGATGGGATAGGAGTCCCGGGGGAGGCATCAGGGGGCATGAAGCAGGGGGGTTGGATAGGAGTTGGGGGCTGGGCCATGCCTGGCTGTTTGGGGCAGCACAGCCTCCCTTAACCAGCCCTCCATACAATATTGGAAACCCGATGTGGCCCTCAAGCCAAAAACTTTGTCTGCCCCGTAATAGAGGCTGTCATTGTTCATCTTCCTTTGCTTCCCAGGAAAGGCATTGTCATTGTCACCAAACCAAAAGTGAGTCATTTTCTGTTTCACACTCCATTTCCTTTGTGTCAGTCAGATGAGCTGTCTGTTTTGGGAGAGAATCATGGACAGAATCTGTGCTTCATGTCTTAAACAGGATCTATGGATCCTAACTCTGAAGTGATTTGAACAGCAGTTTGTAACTGAGAGGCATATTAAAATGCAATTCATCCATCAGTCTGGATGGCTACCTTGAAAGTGGAGGCTTACAAGCATTGTTAAAGACACAATGTTGAAATTAAAAGTTTGATAATACAGTGCACCATGAACTTGACAAACCCACTGCCACTGGAAATCAGAGAGATTAGGGTTCAAAAGAAGATTGTCATTTTGTGTGGACGTGTAGCGAAGCGATGACTCACCGGTGCAATGCCTCCTGCTGGTTATCCTGGGAATTAGCTCAATTTCAGCCTGGAGCGCCCTCTGCAGGCTGGTGTCTGCCGCTGGCATCCATGTCCCTCCCGGACCCTGGTGCCCTTTACCCTGGGGTTCTGCCCCAGCAGTACCCCCACACTCTGGGTCTCCCCTCTCAGGGGAATCCCCAACCCTCTAAACCCACCTTGCCTCAGTGGCTGCTGCCAGTCATCATCTAAGCCCCACTTACTGGGGCAGATTGCAGTGTAATGGCCACTCATCATTGGCAAGGGGTTAGGACCAGCTGCCTCTGCCTATTCCCAGGCTGCCCCTCTGCAGCCCCAGTACCTCTCTGGGCCTTTACCCAGGCCTGCAGCCTGGGGGTTTACCAGGCTGGAGCTTCCCAGCTCCCTTTGCCCATCCCCAGCACTGCTCCGCCTCAGGTACCTTGCTCTCAGGCAGCTAGCCCTTCCCACTCCAGGGCTATAGTGAGACTCTTACAGCTCCTGACCCTCAACCCTCTTATAGAACCAGCTGTGGCCTGATTGGGGCATGGCCCCTGCTGTGGCTGCTTCCCCCAATCAGCTTAGCTTTTCCCAGCCACAGCCCTGTCCAGGGCTGCTTTTACTATTGGCTCCCCCAAGACTGTTTTAACTCCTTCAGGGCTGGAGTGGGGTGACCATCCCGCTACAGGCCAGTTTTAAAAGGATTTAAATAGGTGTTAATAATAGAATTAAGCTTACCGTCCCCTGTGCTTTAGGCTATGAAATACTCGCTCAATAAAGGAATTACGAAGAGCCACTTACGTGCATCTTATTTCATAATTTTCCCAAACAGGGTTTCTTGCATCATCCTCTGAAGCAGCTGGTCCTGGACTAGTTATCTGATCCAGTATGCCAGTTATGTTCACCACTGAGCAATACTATCCAGAATATGTCTGCTTTGGTCAGTTTTTTCCATCACCTGCCCTACTCTTCCTTTTCCCTTTGGCTTAGCCACAGCTCTAGAAGTCTTCACCAAGGTAGTGCCAAGATCACAGATCAGCCCTCAGAAGATAGAACCTAGCAATGATTTCTCAAGTGTGGCAGGTTGTATTTGGGCATCACTACGACAGGCATCCATTTCTGCTACTCAATCAGTTTTGAGACTGTCGGACACTTTATGATGGAAACAGTGCTTCACTGGAACTACTTGTGGTAGTAAGGATAATCATGTGTATTTCCAGGATTGGACACTAAGTAGACAAAAGATTTTGCGGGGAGAAAGGACATCATCCCAAACATGTAGTGTACATAGATAAGGAAGATCCAGAGGGAGACTTGTTTCCCTGCAACACTATGTTTTATTTCCAGAAGATCGTTCCCACTTCCTAGATCCAGAAGTATCTTCCATTCCAAAAACAACGAGGAGTCCTTGTGGCACCTTAGAGACTAACAAATTTATTTGGGCATAAGCTTTTGTGAGCTAAAACCCACTTCATCAGATGAATGAAGTGAACAATACAGTATGCAGTATATATATATCACAGCACATGAAAAGATGGGAGTTGCCTTACCAAGTGGGGGGGTCAGTGCTAACTAGGCCAATTCAATTAAGGTGGAAGAGGCCTATTCTCAACAGTTGACAAGAAGGGGTGAATATCAAGAGAGGGAAAATTACTTTTGTAGCGCTAACGAGGCTAATGCAATCAAGGTGGATGTCGCCCATTTCCAACAGTTGACAAGAAGGTGTGAGTATCAGCAGAGGGAAAATTACTTTTTGTTGTGATCCATCCACTCCCAATCTTTATTCAGGCTTCATTTGATGATGTCCAGTTCACTCCTTCTTGTCAACTTATTTTTCACTCCATGCATCTGATGAAGTGGGTTTTAGCCCATGAAAGCTTATGCCCAAATAAATTTGTTAGTCTCTAAGATGCCACAAGGACTCCTCGTTGTTTTTGCTGGTATAGACTAACACGGCTACCACTCTGAAACCTGTTTCCATTCCAAAGAAGCGTTAGGTGGGTATGGCTTTCTTATGTTTACATAATGTACACATTTATCAGGAAAACAAGGGCAGCTCCTGACTTAGCAGATTTATGGGTTTTGACATGCAGGCTTTATATAGATATCAGCAGACAGACACTTGCTGTTCCCAATCTGCAGGAATAGGCCACCTCACCTATGGGTAGATATTCATCTAAAATCTCTGTATCTAAGCTTTAGCTGTCTGATTGCTGCTCAAGAAAATGCAACAGGTCTAGGGTGTTCTGGAACAGAGACACTTTCCTGTCATTTATATTCTAAGATACTGTGGTTTCTGAGATTTATTTTCAAAGTTTTGTGGTAGAAATAGGGACTATTTAACACCCTCAACTTCTTTGGGAAAGGTGGGAGAGGGCTAACAGAGTTGTCACCTATTTTTATGTATTTGGAGCAATTCTGCTAATTATAATATCAAACTGGTTTTGGAGAGCTCCTGTCTAAGTCTTGCATAACTCCTATATATCTCATTTAGTTCAGTTGTCTTCATATCCGTAAGAAATAGCCATTTCTTCACCATTTTGTGCTCCTGCACTTAACACTGATTGTTACTCATGTCACACAACATAATTGCTGATCTTACTAAATGACTGCTGTGTGTTTGAGAGTATCTTTCAGTTGAGAAATTCTTATTACATTGAAATAAGATTTTAAGTCACTTTGTTCCATAAATAGCATTAGGAGCCAATAGCAAGAAATACCTGGAAATACATTCTTGCATTAGGAGCCAATAGCAAGAAATACCTGGAAATGCTACTGCTACAAAACATGAAGTACGAGTTTGAGACTAGAATAGTTTGATATGCATGCTACACACACACAGTACGTCTCAGCCATGTAACGGGACTAATAGACTGCGTCCAGTTGGAGAATTTGACCACAAGGTACAGTGATAACTGTACTATAATCCCACAAAGTGGAAGCACTTTTTGTTTTTGACAGATTTACAGTTTGAGAGGATAAAGCCACAAGCTATGCATCCTCTTTTACAGAGTGTCTTCTTTGTTGAATGAATATATTTAAGTGTGATCCATTGAGGATTGTCTTTTAGGTGAATTGATTATGTCATACTTTTTCAGGAACCCACTAGAGATCATCTTGTCTCTAAGATTAGTACTTCTAGGTATTTGCAATCCATGTACGACTAGGCTTCTAAAATTAATTACCCAGTTTCCATTTTCTCTTTTATAATATATAAGTTCTTAGGTAACATCTAAAGTGCTCAAAATTGAAGTTTTAGGGCCTAATGTTTGCAGCACCACCTTGTACCTCTTGGAGCCTGTTTGATGTCATTGGGATCTGCCCATGCAAGAGCTTGCAATTCAGGGCCTTAGCCTACAAGCTTTTCAGAGTAGGGCTTGTTTCACCTCTGTTTTTGTACAATGCTTAACCTACTGCAATGCCCATCTTGATGTGCCTCTTAGCACATCATATAAATATTTAAACAAAAGCCGTTGTATAATCATGCATTTCTAAACATTGTATTATGTGTGTTTTCCATCCTTTTGAAAGGGGAAAGATCTATTAGAGACCTTTATGCTGTTAATTTTTTGTAAGTTTCAGAAATCTATGTTCTATGTTAGTTAGGGGTACAACTTGGAACTGCAAACAATCACAGTGCTATTTAGGCTCCTGTGATGTCAGCCTGTATCAGACTCAGAACACTGCTGCACAAAAGAAACAGCCAAAGGCAGCAATTACTATCTCTGGGACTGATATTTTAGAATGCAGTTGTGTGCTGTCTCTTCCTTCAGCCTCTCCTTTTCGACAGACTGGTTCAATGAAACATATGCTGCAGTTTCACAGGGATATGAGTGTGAACAGGCTATACTTGCAATTTGCACAGTAAAACTAGTGCATTTGTTTATTGCACTTTACAATTGCCTGATGTGACAAGGGAGAGTCTCAGAACCTAGGCTCCAGCCCGAGCCCAAACACCAACACTGCAATTTTTAGCCCTGCAGCCTGAGCCTCTCCAGCCCAAGTCAGTTGACCTAGTCTCTGTCTTGGTGCTGCATGTTTTTTATCACAGTTTAGGCATACCCTTAGAAGTTATCTCCCCCTCTGCCCTCCCAGAATTCCTCTTCTTCTGCTGAGGCAGCACCAAGACTAGACTATCCCTGAGAGGGTGTTTGTCGAATTGTTCTTAAAAACATCTAGTAATGGAGATTCCACAACCTCCCTTAGGAAACTATTCTGGTGCTTAATCATCTTTATAATTACAAAGCTTTTCCCTTGCTGCAAATTAAGCCGACTACTTTTTGCTCTACTTTCAGTGGACATGGAGAACAATTGATCACTGTCCTCCTTTTAACAGCCCTTAACATATTTAAAGATTGTTATCAGGACCCTCCTCAGTCTTTTTTTCTCAAGACTAAACATACCAGTTTTTCTAAAGTTTCTTCATAGGTCAGGTTTTCTAAACCTTTTATAAAAGGTTTGCTCTCCGCTGTTGCTCTCCGCTGGACTCTTTCCAGTTTGACCACATCTTTCTTAAACTGTGGTGCCCAATACTCTAGTTGAGACTCACCAAGCCCAAGTAGAATGGAAAAACTACCTCCCACGTCTTAGATACGACACTTCTGGTTGTTTTGAATTCTAATCATGTCCTCCAAAGGGCTTGCAACCTCTCCCAGCTTGGAGTCATCTACATATTTAATAAGCATAATCTCTACTTCATTATCCAAGTAACTAATAAAAATATTGAATAATACTGAACCCAAGACTGAAATCTGAGGGACCCCAGGAGATACATCTTCCCAGTTTGTCAGTGAACCATTGATAACTGCTTTTTGAGTATGATCTTTCAAGCAGTTTTTCATCTACTTTATAGTGGGTTAAGCTAGACCACATTTCCTTAGTTTGCCTATGAGAATGTCTTGCTGGGACTGTGTCAACTTTACTAAACTTTAGCTTTACTAAAATCAAGGTATATCATGTCTACTGAATCCCCTTCTCCATCCACTAGGCCAGTAATCCTGTCAAAGAAGGAAATTAGGTTGATTTGGCATGATTTGTTCTTGACAAGTCTATGTTGGCTACCACTTATCACCCTATTATACTCTAGAGCAGTGTTTTTCAATCCGTGGATTGCGACCCAGTACTGGATCGTGGTATGTAAGGCGCTGGGCCACAGAGCTCTGTGTAGTGCCCCCGTCCTGAACACTGGCTCCTCACTCCCATTGGCTGGAAACTGGTCAATGGGAACGGGGGTGGGGGGAGCGGTGCCTGCAGGCGAGAGTCGTGAGGAGCCGCTTGCGTGCCTCCGCCTAGGAGCGAGACCGGCTGGTGGCCACTTGCAGGGTGCAGTGCAGTCCGCAGTGCATCCTGGCTGTGCCGCTGAGCCACCGGAGGTAAGTCCATGCCCATACCCCTATTCCCTGCCCCAGCCCTGAGCCCCCCCAAACCCAGAGCTCCTCCTGCACCCTAAACCCCCAGCCCAGAGTCCTGACCCTCTCCCGCACCCCAACCCCCTGCCCAACCCCCTGTCTTAGCCCTGAGCCCCCCCAAACCCAGAGCCCCTCCTGCACCCCAACCCTCTGCCCCAGCCCAGAGCCCCCTCCCACACCCTGAACCCCTCATTCCTGCAACTCTCACCCCTGCACCCCTACCCTCTACCCCAGCCCTGAGCCCCTCCCATATCCCAAACCCCTCATCCCCAGCTCCACTGGGTCGCAGGCATCAACAATTTTATTCAATTTTATTCAACTGGATCCCCAGAAAAAAAGTTTCAAAACCACTGCTTTAGAGACTTATAAATTAATTGTTTAATAATTTGTTCCAGTATCTTTCTAAGTATAAGAGTTAGGCTGACTGGTCTATAATTCCTGTGTCTTCTTTGTTCCCCTTTTTAAAGATAGATATTATGTTTGCACTTCCCCATCCTCTGGAACCTCTCTCATCCTCCATGAGTTCTCAAAGATAATTGCTAATGGTTCCAAAATTGTTTCAGCTAATTCCTTAAATACCCAAGGGTGAATTGTGTCAGGCCCTGCTGATTTTAATACATCTATCTTATCTAAATTTTCTTTAACCTGTTCTTTTCCTTTTCATTTTCTCTGAAGTTCCCTTCCACCTTCAGATTCACAATGAATTCTTCCCTATTTTATTACTTCCAATGAATAGGTAATTAGTAATTGTATTAACAATATCTATAAGGCTCAACAGGAACAGTTCATATTTTGTGGTTGTTTCCTAACCTAAGTGCTTGTCTTGGTTCCTACTTCATTGAAACTTCAGTTTAAGGCTGAAAGAATTGTTGCATTTCTCAGTACTTTAGAATAGTAGAAGTAGTTGTGTGTCAAAGCGTGGGTAATTTGGTCAAAATGTGCCTGTCTGCTATTGGTTACCTGATAACCAATTACTATTTAATTACTTATACATAGTGGAACAGCTTCAACAGGAGAGAGAGACCCCATCCTAGAATATCCGATAGCTGAGTGTCTAGAGCACTCTCCTGCAATATAGGAGACTCAAATTAAAATCCCTGCCCCACTTCAGGTAGAGGGGAAAATAAACCCCAGTGTCCTACATCCTGGTGAGTGCTCTAACCAGCAGGCTAAAAGAAATACCACTACCTCCGCTGGTGCCTAAGTCCCTCCAATTTGTTTTGTCCTGTCTGAAACTATTGTTTCTTAAAGAAGGGTTAGGAGGTATCCTAGACAAAAAAATGAAAAATGAACCTAAGTTATCTAGACACAGTTTCATAGCGTGACCTGGATTTCAAAATTAGGGAATAGTTTAAGAATGTGATTTCATGAGAGCTACTCATAAAATAGGGAAGAAATATTTTTGTCCTATAACTTTGGAAAGTTTAAGTAATCTTTTCTTATTAATAATTTAAGTATAACAACTTGAATTCCTTGGCAGAGGGAAGTATTATTAATGAAGTTGTTAGCTACTGAGGGTTTTATTTTTGTAAAGCTCTATTAAAGGCTGAAATGGACCGACTTTCTACTCAGCTGCCCCAAATATTTTCTTCAACAAACAGGAGTTCACACTCAAAAGTATAACTTGTGTTTTTTTCCTTCCCATGGTAGATAGGCAGAGGATCTTTGGGAATGGCACCAAAATCAGTAAAATACCCAATTTTACTGTGGAACTGAGATTTGACATAGCAACTCCCAGATAAAATTTTACTAAAGTAATTCAGACTCAGCCTGGGTTCTGAACATGATGGTTCGTTTCTTCTCACATATTAATTCATAAATATTCAGCATGTCAAATTATTCTTTCTGAGGTTGCATAGGCATCACAAGTCTTCACTGTGGTTACAAGAATATTACCTCAGGTAGAATTTGGCCTCCGTGATCTTTCCTTTGTACACATCACTGTCTATAAAACAGATTCCAGCTTGACTTTCAGTTCCTAGACTGAATGTGCAGGGTTAGCAATTACAGTCATATTTGTATTGAAAAATAAATATTTACAAATAAATGTTCCTTGTTTACTCATTTATTTATTTATGTAGTTCATCTGAAAGCAATTAAGGGGTAATGAAATGGTACCCCACATTTCACAGTGAAACTGTACTTGAAGGCAAGCTGGTAACTCTAGGTAAAGAATCATGTGTCAGGCTTCGATGGACATCGCCTTCAGTCCTAAGAGCCGGTGGGGTGAAGGTGCAGGGAACCTGCTATTGTGTTACTTTAGAGCTATTGTTTAATGTATCTAAAATCAGTAAAAAAAAAAATCATGTTGAAAGGGGTCAATTTCACAGTGGTAGAGAGAGTGAATAGAGTGATAGTACCATGGAGATGAGAAAACTGGACAAACCCTGGTTTGGAATAAGTCTGAATTGCTGAGTCAAATTAGCTGAAATGCAGTTTACTGACTAGCAATTAATTTCCATTTTTGGTCTTTTGATTATGACAATTAAGTTTTTGAAGCAGAAGTCTGATGGCTGAGCAAGTATTGCCATTCTCTCTTTGGGTGCCACTTGAAATTATATTTATCCCCTTAAGAATTCAGTCATGAAAAGTGAATGAGTTCCTTGCAGAGAACATTATTTTATCTTAGCATCTTACAAACTTACTAAAAATGCATTCAGTGCCCAATGGTCTTGTTAAAGGCTGAAGCAGATTAATCAATGCCAGGTTGGATACCCAAAAGTTAAAGAAATCTTTACAAGTGAAATAATGACATGTTTTTGAAGATGAAGATGTTCAAGTATATTATAGAAGTGTGGAGACAGAGGAGTTCACTGAGATTGCATTTTATGTCACACCATGAGTATTTGAAAAAGAAAACAAGGTACCTTCTATCACTTGTAGTTGCACAAAGTAGCCGGACACATTTTTCCGGGGTTTCTCTAGGTTACTGCGTCAGGTTTTAACTATACTTACACAAAAAAAAAAAACCACTAGACTTTGTATCATTCTGGGTGGCTGCACCCATAATTTACTTCAAAAGCAAGAAAAGGAAAAAATAATTCATTTCACCGTATATAACCCCTTTTCTCCATGCAGTGATGCACCTGACTGCATGCACAGCCACTAAACCCCCATGTGTATACAGTACAGCCTCAACCCTGTTGGGACAGAGTTGCCAGCCATTTTGCATGCTGTTCTCCAGACTCTTATCTTCTGTTACCTATCAAACAAATCAGATTCCTCCCAGGCCATATTGTCCCATCAGTCTGGGACTATACGGATTCAAGTTTGGGGAAGGAACTACTGGGAGGCATGCATTCCTATTATGACAGTGTTAAGACTGAACCAGCATCTGTGTTATAGAGTACTTGTATTGAGGTGTGGGGCCCTGGGTAGATGAGGAGTGGGTGTGAGCAGTTAGATGGCTTCACTTTTCTTTTCTTTCTGAGGTTTCGTCTGGCAGTTTGTGTACAGCGGTCTTGTCTGATAGACGTACAATGTGGAATGTGTACTTCCTCTGGCCCATTTTTTTGTTTAGAAAAGCTCTCAAAGTGGCTTTTTACACTTCCACAAAGAATAGAAGTTTCAAGATTATTTTTGTAAAATGAGATGCTACTAGCCACCAAATATAAATATTGTCCATATTTTCAAGATTTTTCAGACAATTAGGAGAGCCAGATTTTTTTTAAACTGCTATGACCAATATTATCAAACCAAAAGATAATACAATAACCTGCTGAAAATCTACATGTGAAATAATTTTCAAACAACCACCTCTCCCTCTCCCTTTCCCCTCTCAACCCCACCCACTTTCCAGGAGGTTATTGAAATAAGAGATTAAAAGTAAAGTTTCTAAAAGCGTTCACTTAATGAATTTTAACTTAAAGTAATTAACAAAGTTACTTGGAAATCATCAGAAAAATCAATCTTCACTTATAGATTATAGGTTGTAAGTTTAGGGGAGAGAATACTATTCTCCATGTAAAACAAAGCTCTAATTGTCACCTTAATTGAAAAACTGAACTCAGGCTTAACTGTAGAACCACAATTGGTTCCTTCATAATACTTAGTAGTAGTAATTATATAGGTTATATAGGTTAATTGTGATGTTTGTAGCCTAACTTTATTTTTTAATTTGTTTTCTTGCGAAAGGAAGAATAAAAGCCTAACTATCAATCCATCAGATTTACAGGTAGGATGTTTATTTAAACTTTTTTATTTTATATGTGTGCTTTCTGTCTAAGGCTCCTGTTGGGTCAGGTCCATATTCCTGAAGCAGTCATGTTTTTGAGCATAGAACAGAATGATATACTGGTTACTTCAGATAACTGTATCGAATTAAGTCTGCTGGAGATTTAGTGACAGTACTGGACTGGTATCATTTCTGAAAATTTGAACAGTGTGAGAATAAGACCCAATACTGCATCTAAATGTAACATATAGAGAAAATTAAAGTTTTCAGGATTATTGGCAACATTTCTTTTTTTTTTTAAAGTATACTAGCTTAGGGGCAGATGAATCATATACCAACATTACCAGTACATGGCAGAGGGCATTGCTGGCACATGATGGCATATATCACATTGGTAGATGTGCATGTGAACAAGCCTCTGGTAGTGTGGCTGATGTGATTAGGCCCTATGATGGTGTCCCCTGAATAGAAATGTGGACACAGTTGGCAACGGGCTTTGTTGCAAGGATAGGTTCCTGGGTTAGTGGTTCTGTTGTGTGGTGTGTGGTTGCTGGTAAGTATTTGCTTCATGTCATCTGTAGCAAGGACTGGCCTGTCTCCCAAGATCTGTGAGAGTGATGGGTCGTCCTTCAGGATAGATTGTAGATCCTTGATGATGTGTTGGAGAGGTTTTAGTTGGGGGCTGAAGGTGATGTGCCATCATGTGCCTGCAATGCCCCTCTGCCATGTACTTTGGCAAAACTGGACAGTCTCTACGTAAAAGAATAAATGGACACAAATCAGATGTCAAGAATTATAACATTCATAAACCAGTCGGAGAACACTTCAATCTCTTTGATCACTTGATTTCACACCTAAAAGTGGCAATTCTTCAACAAAAAAACTTCAAAAACAGACTCCAACGAGAGACTGCTGAATTGGAATTAATTTGCAAACTGGATACAATTAACTTAGGCTTGAATAGAGACTGGAAGTGGGTGTGTCATTACACAAAGTAAAACTGTTTCCCAGTGTTTATTCCCCCCCCCCACACTGTTCCTCAGATGTTCTTGTCAACTGCTGGAAATGGCCCACCTTGATTATCACTACAAAAGGTTCCCCCGCCCCCGCTCTCCTGCTGGTAATAGCTCACCTTACCTGATCACTCTCGTTACAGTGTGTATGGTAACACCCATTGTTTCATGTTCTCTGTATATATAAATCTCCCCATTGTATTTTCCACTGAATGCATCTGATGAAGTGAGCTGTAGCTCACGAAAGCTTATGCTCAAATAAATTTGTTAGTGTCTAAGGTGCCACAAGTACTCCAATTTCATTTTTTACATCGTTATCTCCCCCCAAATTCTGATGACACAATTAGCAGAAAGCTTAAGTTCCTATGAGACTTGATATCTGAGACAATACAATTTCCATGGGAGTTGCTGGCGAGTGAGTGAGTGGATAAGTACTGAAATAACTCAGTCAAACCAGAAGACAAAGAAGTTACTTGAAGTGACTGAGAATTGGTGTGGCAGTAGGACCCAGTGGGGCATTCTAGAACTCTAGAGTCAGTGGTAATGAAGTAGGTCAATTTCTAGTGCATGTTTGAAACAGAAAGAGGGAGAGGAGAAAGAGATCTAATTTTACATCTATAGTTAGGGAAGCATCCATTGGACTTGCACTTTGAGTGGAGAGATCTTTAGAGACTCGAAAGCGGCCCTCCTGCTGATCTCCTGGGGATTCTTGTTCGGATGGAGGAGACAGCAGAAGGGGATACATCAGCATCAGCAATTAAAATGATTGGGGAGTGAAGCAGTCTAAGGAAATCTCAGATTTCTCATGCCCTTAGTTTCTTTTTGTGGGGTTTTATGTAGTAGAAGATAGCAGGACTCATTTTATTCCATGTATTTTGTGTTCCCAGCTGTTTTACAAAGGGACCTGAAACATTTTAACTTGCATTCAGATTAAAGATGCACGGTCCATCCAGCACACCAGCTCTTCGTCCAGTTCTGCAAAAAGAATTTACAACTCCACATATATTTATTCTCGTTGAACTCTTCCTAGCATATTTCATTCGAAATAATCAGCCTGCTTTGCTAACTTTACAATATTCCTGTGTAGCTGGCTTGTGAAGTGCAGTCGTCTCTGGTGTAGAATGTTCCACCTGTTTAACAATGCACAGCAAAGCTACACAACTGTTTGCATCAAGGGAAAAATACACCGTGCTCTAGAGCCCATGGCTGCAGTAATGAAGGAACATTGTCAGTAGAAATGGCATTAAATAGTGTTCACGATAACAATATAGTTAACCTAAATGTAGGTCAGAGCATTGGATGGGGCATTGGACTCATGAAACACAGATTCTATTCCTGGCTGTACTACTGAGCCCCATTGCATTAGCTGATTAATATGCACTGTGACAGGGTCGGGCCAGATGGCTACAGGAGATTGATAGAAAGCAAATATATTAGCCCCAGGTTAAGCAGGTCCCTTAAGGCAACAGGGGCAGTTCCAGAATAATCAGGAACTTGCTGGAACCAATTAAGGCAGACAGGCTAATTAGGACACCTGGAGCCAATTAAGAAGCTGCTAGAATCAGTTAAGACAGGCAGTTAAGACAGGCAGGCTAATCAGGGCACCTGATTAGACAGGCAGGCTAATCAGGGCACCTGGTTTAAAAAGGACCTCACTTCAGTCAGTGAGGGGTGCGCAAGTTGCTAAGAGTGAGAGGGCGTGCTGCTGGAGGACTGAGGAGTACAAACACTATCTGGCATCAGGAGGAAGGTCCTGTGGTGAGGATAGACAAGGTGTTGGGAGGAGGCAATGGGGAAGTAGCCTAGGGAGTCATAGTCGTCACACAGGTGTTACACGAAACACTGTAGACAGCTGTGATCCACAGGGCCCTGGTCTGGAACCCGGAGTAGAGGGTGGACCTGGGTTCCTCCCTTCCCCCAGCTCCCTATTGGATACAGGAGGAGTTGACCTGGACCGTGGGTCCCACCAGAGGGGAAGGTGGACCAGCAGAGACTGCGGGGATTGTTCTCCTTCCTTTTCCCCATGCTGGCCAGTAATGAGGTTAGCTGAGTGAACGGCAGGTTTGAGCCACTAGCAAAAGTGGCCAAACTGAGGGCTGCCATGAATCTCTGAGGCGAGCAAATCTGCCAATAAGCGCAGGACCCACCAAGGCAGAGGAGGAACTTTGTCACAGCACATAGTAACAAATAAATGAGGATTAACTGTTAAATGTTTAAAAATGTATTCTAGATTCTTATTATTCCATATTATATAGCATTCTGCACAATAAAAATTCTCATTTTTCTTGATCTGTCTATGGTTTCGTAAGACTGTAGGGAAAAGTTCATTTGCTTCTGTTTTTTTCTGTTTCTCATTGAAGTATAAAGAAGTTATTTGTTCTTTTATTGGTGGGAAGGCCTCTTTGGTCTCTGATTCTTAATAAGGAATTTCTGAATTTGGTCAAGTATTTGTCAGTGAATAATCTGATTAATTGCTGCCTAGTTTTGAATAGTGCCTATAACTTTTTGTAAAGTAAGTTGATTTATGCCTGTGAGTGAAATATTGATGTAATTGGTCAAAAACCAAAGAAAATTCACTAACATTTAATCAAAAAAAATCTTGTTTATTTTTCAATTTATTAAATTTGGAAATTAAAGTTTAATTTTGACTAGCTGTTATTTCTTTTGTAAAAATATTGTTTTGGTTTTAACCTTGAGGTCCTGTCCCAGACTGAAGTCAGTATAAAGATTGCCTGTTTAATTCAGTGAGATTTAGATCATGCCCTAGAAACCTGACATTTATGTGTATCTATTTATGCTTTAGGAAAAATTGAGGGCTTTTCTGGTTGGAAACAGTGTCATTAAAAAGTTTCTTATCTACAGATTTTATACTGTAACAAAGCCTAGACTCTATGGGCTCTTCAACGGGTTCTTATAGTGGAATTGTCCTTGACTGGTTAGTTGCATTAGCCTTTCCATTGCAAAGATCTTCTTTCTCTCACTGAGCTGCATTTGAGTGACTGGTACAGCCATGGGAGAAAGTCAAGTAACTGAAGGGATTCCTGAAAAAAGAAGTTTGTGCCATATTTTTACAAAATGGGGGTTGATTATAGGAGGCTGTTTTATCATTTGTCAAGGTAATTTAATCATTTGAGAATTTCTCAAGGAACTTTGTGTGAAGCCCAAGGAAAGAAAAGGACTCGTTCATTTTGTTATGGAATCACAGTGTTAAATACAATTGGAACCTCAGGGCTTGTTTTCATATTCTCCATGCAGCATTCAAGATTAATCTGCAATTTTAAAAGTATGAGTGGGAAACATAAGAAGTCCCCTGGGGAGGAAGAAATGTGCCCCTTCTATTTTCGGGGCATCTGGGGAAATACCTACCAATTTTGTCATCAAGTATGGAGTTAGAATTCAGGATGTGATGGAGTGTCTGCCAAGGCTGATCAAACCCTCAGACCGCTACCCCTTCCTACTTCTCTACATGGGCACCAATGATACTGCCAAGAATGACCTTGAGCAGGTCACTGCAGACTACGTGGCTCTGGGAAGAAGGATAAAGGAGTTTGAGGTGCAAGTAATGTTCTTGTCCATCCTCCCTGTTGAAGGAAAAGGCCCAGGTTGGGACTGTTGAATTGTGGAGGTAAATGCGTGGTTACACAGGTGGTGTCAGTGAGAGGGTTTTGGATTCCTCAACCATGGGAAGTTCTTCTGGGAAGGGGGTTGCTAGGAAGAGATGGGATCCACCTAACAAAGAGAGGGAAGAGTATCTTTGCCGGCAGGCTTGCTAACCTAGTGAGGAGGGCTTTAAACTAGGTTCACCGGGGGACAGGGACCTAAGCCCTGAGGTAAGTGGGGAAGTGGGATACCAGGAGGAAACACAAGGAAGAGGGTGCAACAGGGGAGGCTTCCTGATTCATAGTGAGAAAGCAGGGCAATCAGCTAGTTATCTTAGGTTCATGTACACGAATGCAAGAAGCCTGGGAAACAAGCAGGAAGAATTGGAAATTCTGGCACAGTCAAAGAACTATGATGTGACTGGAATAACAGAGATTTGGTGAGGTAGCTCACATGACTGGAGCACTGTCATGGATGGGTTTAAACTGTTCAGAAAGGACAGGCAGGGGAGGAAAGGTGGAGGAGTTGCACTGTATGTAAGAGAACGGTGTGATTGCTCAGAGCTCCAGTATGAAACTGGAGAAAAGCCTGTTGAGAGTCTTTGGGTTAAGTTTAGAAGTGAGAGCAACAAGGGTGATGTCGTAGTGGGTGTATGCTATAGACCACCAGACCAGGAGGATGAGGTAGACGAGGCTTTCTTTGGACAATTAACTGAAGTTTCTGGAACACAGGCCCTGGTTCTAATGCGGGACTTCAATCACCCTGACATCTGTTGGAAGAGCAATACAGCAGTGCACAGACAATCCAGGAAGTTTTTGGAGAGTGTTGGGAACAACTTCCTGGTGCAATTACTGAAGGAACCAACCAGGGGACATTCTCCTCTTGATCTGCTGCTTATAAACAGGGAGGAATTGGTAGGGGAAGTAGAAGTGGGTAGCAACCTGGGCAGCAGTGACCATGAGATGGTTGAGTTCAGAATCTTCACAAAAGGAAGAAAGGAGAGTAGCAAAATATAGACCCTGGACTTCAGAAAAGCAGACTTTGACTCCCTTAGGGAACTGATGGGCAGGATCCCCTGGGAGGCTAATATGAGGGGAAAGTAGTCCAGGAAAGCTGGCTGTATTTTAAAGAAGCCTTATTGAGGGCTCAGGAACAAACCATCCCGATGTGCAGAAAGAATAGCAAATATGGCAGACGGCAAGCTTGGCTTAACAGTGAAATCTTCAGTGAGCTTAAACACAGAAAGGAAGCTTACAAGAAGTGGAAATTTGGACAGATGACTAGGGAGGAGTACAAAAATATTGCTCCAGCATGCAGGGGTGTAATCAGGAAGCCAAAAACACAACTGGAGTTGCAGCTAGCAAGAAATGTGAAGGGTAACAAGAAGGGTTTCTACAGGCATGTAGAAAGAAGAAAAAAAATGAAGAAAAAGGTCAGGGAAAGTGTGGGACCCTAATGAATGCGGGAGGCAACCTAGTGACAGATGATGTGGAAACAGGTGAAGTAGTCAATGCTTTTTTTGCCTCGGTCTTCACAGACAAGGTCAGCTCCCCCACTGCTGTCCTGGGCAGCACAGTATGGGGACGAGGTGAGCAGCCCTACTGGTGAAAGAACAGGTTAGGGACTATTTAGAAAAGCTGGACATGCACAAGTCCATGGGTCCAGATCTAATGCATCCAAGGGTGCTGAGGGAATTGGCTGATGTGATTGCAGAGCCATTGGCCATTATCTTTGAAAACTCGTAATCGGGGGAGGTCCCGGATGATTGGAAAAAGGCAAATATAATGCCCATCTTTAAAAAAGGGAAGAAGAAGAACCCGTGGAACTACAGACCTGTCAGCCTCACCTCAATCCCTGGAAAAATCATGGAGCAGGTCCTCAAGGAATCCATTTTGAAGCACTTGGAGGAGAAGAAGGTGATCAGGAACAGTCAACATGGATTCACCAAGGGCAAGTCATGCCTGACCAACCTGATTGCCTTCTATGATGAGATAACTGGCTCTGTGGATATGTGGAAAGCGGTGGACGGGATATATCTTGACTTTAGCAAAGTTTTGATACGGTCTCCCACAGTATTCTTGCCAACATATTAAAAAAATATGGATTGGATGAATGGACTATAAGGTGGATAGAAAGCTGGCTAGATTGTTGGGCTCAATGGGTAGTGATCAATGGCTTGATGTCTACATGGCAGCCGATATCAAGCGGAGTGCCCCAGGGGTTGGTCCTGGGGTCGATTATGTTCAACATCTTTATTAATGATCTGGATGATGGGATAGATTGCACCCTCAGCAAGTTCACGGATGACAGTAAGCTGCAGGGAGAGGTAGATACTCTGGAGGTAGGGATAGGGTCCAGAGCAACCTAGACAAATTGGAGGATTGGGCCAAAAGAAATCTGATGAGGTTCAACAAGGACAAGTGCAGAGTCCCACACTTAGGATGGAAGAATCCCATGCACCCCTACAGGCTGGGGACCAACTGGCGAAGCAGCAGTTCTGCAGAAAAAGACCTGGGGATTACAGTGGACGAGAAGCTGGATATGAGTCAGCAGTGTGCCCTTGTTGCCAAGAAGGCTAACGACACATTGGGCTGCATTAATAGGAGCATTGCCAGCAGATCGAGGGAAGTGATTATTCCCCTCTATTCGGCACTGGTGAGGCCACATCTGGAGTATTGCGTCCAGTTTTGGGCCCCCCACTATAAAAAGGATGTGGACAAATTGGAGACAGTCCAGCAGAGGGCAACGAAAATTATGAGGGGGCTGGGGCACATGACTTACAAGGAGAGGCTGAGGGAACTGGGCTTGTTTAGTCTGCAGAAGAGAAGAGTGAGGGGGGATTTGATAGTAGCCTTCAACTACCTGAAAGGGGGTTCCAAAGAGGATGGAGCTCGACTGTTCTCAATGGTGGCAGATGACAGAACAAGGAGCAGTAGTCTCAAGTTGCAGTGGGAGAGGTCTAGGTTGCATATTAGGAAACACTATTTCACTAGGAGGATAGTGAAGCACTGGAATGGGTTACCTAGGGAGGTGGTGGAATCTCCATCCATAGAGGTTTTTAAGGCCCAGCTTGACAAAGCCCTGGCTGGGATGTTTTAGCTGGTGTTGGTCTTGCTTTGAGCTAGACCTCCTGAGGTCTCTTCCAACCCTAATCTTCTATGATAATCCATAACAGAGGCCATTTTGTCCTAATCAGGTTAGGATTGAAGAGGTGGCTTTTGTTCTTCATCAGAGGTATTTTTATTTTGTGCGAACACTTTCTCTCTGCTCTAGCTAAGATAAAAAGCACATTTTGCCTGGTAAGTATTGACATACAACACCGTAGCAGGAATGTTAGGGGAAAAAGCAAATGCAATTGAACAAACTTTGGTTTTTTTTTCAGTTTAGTGAATTTTTATTTATATTAATCTACGGAGAAGTCTCTCTCCATACAATGAAATATCTGCAGAAATGTAACACTTTCAGGACTGCTTAAGATACAAAAGATAAAATTTAAAAGGTGGAAGAGAGTGCTTTTAGGAAGAGGAGAAACTGAATTTATGTATGCTTTGGAAAATAAAGAAGTCCCCTAAATTTAGCTCACACAAGCAGATTCAACTTATTTTGAGGCACACTGTGTGGGATATTTCCAACCTTGCATGAAAGAGGGCATGGGAAGATTTAATTTCTATGTGGGCCTTCCAACAAATAAATAAAATAAAACAAATAAAGCCAACAGACAGCTATCTTGCTAGTTATGCATGTATTTTAATTCTCTGATGTTAGCATTCTGTAAATATGAGGGAATAAGTAGTTTATTAAAAATATTACAACACCAGCTAACACTTCTGCTGTAGAAAGAAATTTTGCTTTAGCAGTAAAAACTTAGCCCATTAGCAAAAAGTAACTTATTTTCTCTTCTACCGGACAGTTCCTTGGGTGCAAGTACTTTAGGAAACTGTATTTTATGAAAAGCGGTACTGTATATATACGTTGTTCCCTGATCCTGGCAACACAGAATTTTTTTTAAAAAGTGTGATGGTTCAGTATTTTTCTGCTTTCCCTTGCTTTCAGTTGAATGTCTTCGTTAACCCCTTTACAGCTGCTTTACTGCACTGCTTGTGCTCTGGATGCAGTTTACTGAACAATGTAGATTAAAAATAAATTGATTATGAAGATGCACCAGAAAGATCTGGCCCTTCAGGTGTTATTCCCTAGATACTGCGTTAACCTTTCAGAATAACACCTTGTGACATTAGAGAAATTATACATTAGAATAATGGAAGGAATCTAGAGAAGTCTGTATTTTGCCTTTGTCTGCAGACTATTGAATAGGCAAAGAAATATTTCAGCTGTATGACTGCATGAAAGAAAACGCAGCGTAATCAGCCAATTTCTTTTATTGGAAGCACGCCCTAGAATCATAGAATATCAGGGTTGGAAGGGACCCCAGAAGGTCATCTAGTCCAACCCCCTGCTCAAAGCAGGACCAATTCCCAGTTAAATCATCCCAGCCAGGGCTTTGTCAAGCCTGACCTTAAAAACCTCTAAGGAAGGAGATTCTACCACCTCCCTAGGTAACGCATTCCAGTGTTTCACCACCCTCTTAGTGAAAAAGTTTTTCCTAATATCCAATCTAAACCTCCCCCACTGCAACTTGAGACCATTACTCCTCGTTCTGTCATCTGCTACCATTGAGAACAGTCTAGAGCCATCCTCTTTGGAACCCCCTTTCAGGTAGTTGAAAGCAGCTATCAAATCCCCCCTCATTCTTCTCTTCTGCAGGCTAAACAATCCCAGCTCCCTCAGCCTCTCCTCATAACTCATGTGTTCCAGTCCCCTAATCATTTTTGTTGCCCTTCGCTGGACTCTCTCCAATTTATCCACATCCTTCTTGAAGTGTGGGGCCCAAAACTGGACACAGTACTCCAGATGAGGCCTCACCAATGTCGAATAGAGGGGAACGATCACGTCCCTCGATCTGCTCGCTATGCCCCTACTTATACATCCCAAAATGCCATTGGCCTTCTTGGCAACAAGGGCACACTGCTGACTCATATCCAGCTTCTCGTCCACTGTCACCCCTAGGTCCTTTTCCGCAGAACTGCTGCCTAGCCATTCGGTCCCTAGTCTGTAGCTGTGCATTGGGTTCTTCCGTCTTAAGTGCAGGACCCTGCACTTATCCTTATTGAACCTCATCAGATTCCTTCTGGCCCAATCTTCCAATTGGTCTAGGTCCTTCTGTATCCTATCCCTCCCCTCCAGCGTATCTACCACTCCTCCCAGTTTAGTATCATCCGCAAATTTGCTGAGAGTGCAATCCACACCATCCTCCAGATCATTTATGAAGATATTGAATAAAACCGGCCCCAGGACCGACCCTTGGGGCACTCCACTTGATACCGGCTGCCAACTAGACATGGAGCCATTGATCACTACCCGTTGAGCCCGACAATTTAGCCAGCTTTCTACCCACCTTATAGTGCATTCATCCAGCCCATACTTCCTTAACTTGCTGACAAGAATACTGTGGGAGACCGTGTCAAAAGCTTTGCTAAAGTCAAGAAACAATACATCCACTGCTTTCCCTTCATCCACAGAACCAGTAATCTCATCATAAAAGGCGATTAGATTAGTCAGGCATGACCTTCCCTTGGTGAATCTATGCTGGCTGTTCCTGATCACTTTCCTCTCATGCAAGTGCTTCAGGATTGATTCTTTGAGGACCTGCTCCATGATTTTTCCAGGGACTGAGGTGAGGCTGACTGGCCTGTAGTTCCCAGGATCTTCCTTCTTCCCTTTTTTAAAGATTGGCACTACATTAGCCTTTTTCCAGTCATCCGGGACTTCCCCGGTTCGCCACGAGTTTTCAAAGATAATGGCCAGTGGCTCTGCAATCACAGCCGCCAATTCCTTCAGCACTCTCGGATGCAACTCGTCTGGCCCCATGGACTTGTGCACGTCCAGCTTTTCTAAATAGTCCCTAACCACCTCTATCTCCACAGAGGGCTGGCCATCTCTTCCCCATTTTGTGATGCCCAGCGCAGCAGTCTGGGAGCTGACCTTGTTAGTGAAAACAGAGGCAAAAAAAGCATTGAGTACATTAGCTTTTTCCACATCCTCTGTCACTAGGTTGCCTCCCTCATTCAGTAAGGGGCCCACACTTTCCTTGGCTTTCTTCTTGTTGCCAACATACCTGAAGAAACCCTTCTTGTTACTCTTGACATCTCTGGCTAGCTGCAGCTCCAGGTGCGATTTGGCCCTCCTGATAACATTCCTACATGCCCGAGCAATATTTTTATACTCTTCCCTGGTCATATGTCCAACCTTCCACTTCTTGTAAGCTTCTTTTTTATGTTTAAGATCCGCTAGGATTTCACCATTAAGCCAAGCTGGTCGCCTGCCATATTTACTATTCTTTCGACTCATCGGGATGGTTTGTCCCTGTAACCTCAACAGGGATTCCTTGAAATACAGCCAGCTCTCCTGGACTCCTTTCCCCTTCAAGTTAGTCCCCCAGGGGATCCTGGCCATCCGTTCCCTGAAGGAGTTGAAGTCTGCTTTCCTGAAGTCCAGGGTCCGTATCCTGCTGCTTACCTTTCTTCCCTGCGTCAGGATCCTGACCTCAACCAACTCATGGTCACTGCCTCCCAGATTCCCATCCACTTTTGCTTCCCCCACTAATTCTACCCAGTTTGTGAGCAGCAGGTCAAGAAAAGCGCCCCCCCAGTTGGCTCCTCTAGCACTTGTGCCAGGAAATTGTCCCCTACGCTTTCCAAAAACTTCCTGGATTGTCTATGCACCGCTGTATTGCTCTCCCAGCAGATATCAGGAAAATTAAAGTCACCCATGAGAATCAGGGCATGCGATCTAGTAGCTTCCGTGAGCTGCCGGAAGAAAGCCTCATCCACCTCATCCCCCTGGTCCGGTGGTCTATAGCAGACTCCCACCACTACATCACTCTTGTTGCACATACTTCTAAACTTAATCCAGAGACACTCAGGTTTTTCTGCAGTTTCGTACCGGAGCTCTGAGCAGTCATACTGCTCCCTTACATACAGGGCTACTCCCCCACCTTTTCTGCCCTGCCTGTCCTTCCTGAACAGTTTATAACCATCCATGACAGTACTCCAGTCATGTGAGTTATCCCACCAAGTCTCTGTTATTCCGATCACGTCATAGTTCCTTGACATCACCAGGACCTCCAGTTCTCCCTGCTTGTTTCCAAGGCTTTGTGCATTTGTATATAAGCACTTGAGATAACCTGTTGATCGCCCCTCATTCCCAGTATGAGGCAGAACTGGCACTTAATCATGTACCAAATCTACAGTGAAAATGAATTGATATCTTTCAATATATTTATAACTTTCTCAAGTTACATAAATAATTATTATAATAATAATTATAAATAATAATTATAAATAATTATTCCTGTGTAAAGGAGGTTGGAGTCTCTCTGTAATCCTTTATAGGCATTTCTCTGGTGTCCAACACCATAGTATCTCCTAATTTAGGGGTTTCATTTCATTTTCCCCTGTGTAAAATGGGGACACTTACTGTTGTAAAGCATGTTGAGATAATCATATACCATAATGTTTTTTATGTAAGTGCTGAGCTAGTTGTGTTTAATAAAACTATGAGTATTTTTCTATTGTCTCCTTGTAATGTTATACTTTGTTTTGGCAGATAGATGTTTCTGATAAAAATATTCATAGAAAATATTTTAAGGAGGTCACCACTGAAGATCAAGTTATCTTACTTGTAGGTGACAATCCATACTTTATTTGAAGTCAGTTCTTGACCTTTGGAGTATCTGATTTTACAACAGAACTACCAAAGGTTGATCCAGGTTTATTCAGAAGTAGAATCCCATGGAAACGTGTTGGCAAACATGGTGTGCTGCTTACCTTAATCCTTAACATTCCTGAGCATATGGAGGGCACAAGTTTAGCAAGCTTTATTCTGAACCAGACTTTGAGCTTTTTAAGTTAATGAAGTAGCTACATTATACAGACAACACCAGGAGTAGGCTTAAATTTTCCTTCAGTTGTGTAGATGTAAACTTGACAAAAGTTTCAGGAAAAATCCAGTATATATTTTGACAGCATTGTTGACCACACAGCATTCTTTTTAGTATCTTAAATATTAACAACAAACCTGAAGTCTTTAAATTTATGCAGACTGACAAGAATTATTTGAACCATTTGTGACAGCCCCTGACAACAGTAGATGCTGCATAAAATACAAATTCTCAATATTACAAATAAATAGTTTCTCTCTCTTTCTGGTGAGCACTTTTATGCGAGAGAGCTATTTTCATAGGCATTCTCCCCTCACAAGTTCTAGTTGTGAGTTGGTTCCTGCAAGACACACAAGGGAAAGTTGCACAGGTTAGTCAGAAAACCACTGCAACAATTTAAAATCACCATAGCACATTAAAGCTAGAAATCTTTCACAAGACACTAAAGTTAAAATATCAGAAGAGAGCAGAAATATTGTAGGGAAAAAAGGGAATGTTTCACTGTTTTTTCATAAGTCTGATGTGATTGACTCTGGCAGATGAATTTAAGCAATGCAAGATCCTTTTGCATTTCTTAATAATGCTGGATGAGAAACACCGAAAATAAATAAATCTGTATTTCCAAACACTTTTTGACTTGCGGGTCTGAAGGTGAGGAAATGACTATTAAATTTTAATGCCTGTGAAAACAGGGACTGCTATCCATAGTCCCAGTGTCAAGAGGCATTATTATGAATTTTTTTCCACACTGGAGATAGTCACTTTTACTGAGCAGACACAATAGGGCCACAGCAATACATTAGTATGTTGCTTTGTTCATTTCAAATGTTGAGTTAACGGTGTGAGACCTTGCTGAGATGACATTCACATGGCTGTGTTATTTCTGACAAAGTAAAATAGGTTACCTAACTTGTGCAGGTTACAGTGCTATCACTTTGAAAGGGCAATTCTGTGGCTGCAGCATTACTCTGTTGAAAAGAGCTGCAAGACTTTATCAAATGATCTTTGCCACCCAAGAAGGTGGTGTGACAGGGTTGGGCCAGACGGCTACAGGAGAGTGACAGAAGGCAGATATATTAGCTCCAGATTAAGCAGGTCCCTTTTTCCTGGGTAAGGTAACATAGCAAGTTGACGCCTCTCAGAGCAGCATTACATTCAGTTGTCTGCAATTTAAGTTTGCATTTCCAGGGCTGCATGGCTTTGCTGTGACTCCGTCAGGCTACAGTCTTTCTTTCTTTCTTTTTTTTTTTGAGTTGGAAGATCTTTTGTGAATGCTTCCTGAGACCATTTTAGTGTAAATTGTTATGGCAGCATATAAAGTAGGAGATTTTAGTTTGTATATAGAATTTAGCAAGCTGCTAAACTTCTTAGCACATAAGCAACAGGAGTATATGCTATAGTCCTTAGGGCTCAGCCATTTTCAGAAAACTGCCATTTATGCTTACACATACTAGATGCCATTGTGGAAACCACCAAGATAATTTTCACTAATATCTTGAGTCAGGTTCGAACCCAAACTTCTAGTGCATGAGGCTTAACACTGCTATATGCTACCTAGCTTCACCTTGTCCCTCCCCAAAAATGGCATTTTGGATTAGCAAGAGGGAAGTTTGGCTAAATATCAAGAAGCTTCCTAAGAGGGCAATTTTGGAATAGTTTCCTCAAGGGAAATTATGTAAACATTACTACTAGGCTAATTTAAAACTGTAATTGTGTCTTGAATCACTGAGGAATGATCATGTGCAGTTTTGGACATAGTAGTGATCAGTTTTCTTTATTTGGAAAGTTAACTAAATTGAAACTGTTGCTTGTCAATATTTTTTTAAAATTAGAATTCCTTCTTTCCCTCTCTCAAAGTGTGTTATTTTGCCCTCATGATGAAATTTAGAAGTCAGTTCTTCTGAAACACTTCAGTGAGGGAGAAAAAATTTGGAGGGAGAATTACCTCAAACTTTGCAGATGTGTATGACCAGATATCCCTTCTTAGAGGGCTACTGACTTTTTAAAGACTGTTTTTTCAAGCTTTTCACAATTTAAAGAGTAAGGTCAAAATTTAGAGCCCAATCCAATTTCTATTTGGACAGACTCCAGTTGACTTCAGTGAAGGATGTATCCAACCTTTAGTGAGGGACTGATTATACTGGACTTGATTGATAACATACCTGTGTATATCAGAAGCAACTCCATTGAAGGTGTTAAATTAACATTAGTGAGAATCAGACCCATTGTTTTTTAATCCTAACTTCACAGAACTGGACTTGTGCCATGATCTTTTGCTTCCTTCCATGCCCTCCCCACCCCAACTCTGTAATGTAGGAGAAGCCATTAGAAATAAAAATAAATACTTTGGGAAAGGCAGGATTATGTTTTTCTTTAAAGAAATCTTCAATGAGCTCTCTCTTATCTGCAGTCCTTTTTGAGATAAGGAGGGAATAAGTAAGGGACGGTAGGAGGAGGATATTTTTGACAGGGAAGCTGAAGCACAAATACAGGAGACTAGTTTATAAAAATGCACAATCTGCAAACACTCTGCTTCCGCCATTCTAAGGATATATTCAATCTTCAAAGGGTAAACGTTAGCCAATCTACTTCCAATGTAGCAAACTTTCAGAGATTGGTTACCAACAACTGCTTCAGCTGACATTGTAAGAGTTGATTACTACCGCAAAAATGTAATCAATAGTTTGTATTAATGACGGTCATAATTTTGCTTCTGAAGTGAAGTTAGCAAATATTTCTATCTGAAAGAGGATGATTTATTAGAAAAGAAGTTTTCCTTGAAAAACAGCATTTCCACCAGCTGAACCTGGGATGGAGAAATATGAGTATATAATGTCTGGACTAGAAAGAGTATATTCTTTCATAGCTTCATCCTGTGGGTATGGTGAAAAACCAAGGAAACTGGGGTGCTGCTGAGCAGAAATGTCAATAGGTCACTGATAGTACATATATCTTTATCTTTTAATCGTAAGACTACTATTAAGTACAAAGAGATTCTAATAGAGTTTTTATGATTCAGAATATTTGATAATGTCACTGTGTAAGAGAAGATTAAGTTCCAATACTGACAATACAGTAGTCTAAGGACTGTTTATGTACTGAGTGTTATTTAGGATGTTATACATTCAAAGTATAGCTCCTCTCAGCACTTCTGCAAGTCAGATCCTAGACTCTCAAATTGGACACCCAAAAATGAGGAACACACACTTAGTGACCATTTCTGAAACGTCTGATATTAGTGACTTGCCTAGCATCACATAGGAACTTGGTGGTAGAGGTGGGAATAGAATCTAGTTCTGCAAGGCAGCATTCATCTTCCTTAAACATAAATAGGGCCCTACCAAATTCATGGCCATGAAAAACTTGTCACAGACCATGAAATCCAGTCTCCCCACCGTGAAATCTGGTCTTTTGTGTGCTTTTACCTTATACTATACAGATTTCATGGGGAAGACCAGTGTTTCTCAAATTGGGGTCCTGACCCAAAAGGGAGTTGCGGGGGGGGGGTCACAAGGTTATTTTAGGGGGGTCACAGTATTGCCACCCTTAGTTCTGTGCTGCTTTCAGAGATGAGCAGCTGGAGAGTGGCGGCCGCTGACTGAGGACCCAGCTCTGCAGGCAGCAGTGCAGAAGCAAAGATGACAATACCATACCATGCCATCCTTACTTCTGCACTGCTGCTGGCAATGGCTCTGCCTTCAGAGCTGGGCTCCTGGCCAGCAGCTGCCGCTCTCCAGCTGCCCAGCTCTGAAGGCAGCGCCGCCGCCAGTAGCAGCACAGTCGTAAGGGTAGCAGTACCACACCCCCCCGTACAATAACCTTGTGATCCCCTCCCCAACTCCTTTTTGGATCAGGACTCCTACAATTACAACACCATGAAATTTCAGATTTAAGTAGCTGAAATCATGAACATTATTATTTTTAAAATCCTATAACCATGAAATTGACCAAAATGGACCGTGAATTTGGTAGAGCCCTAACCATAAGACCATTCCTTCTCTTCCTGCAATCTCCTGCCTCATTCACTACATACCTTCCAATAAATGAGGCAGGATTCCACAGGAAGTGACCTCTTGGGTATGCCTATACAGCATTTTGGACTGAGCGGGATCTTGGGGTTAATTATGAAGACACTGTGGTTCACAGGCGACTAGTACTGTAACTGCTGATAGTAAGGGGGAACAATTTAAAGAATATGGTGGTATGCAGCAGAGTTCAAGGCAGGTACTCATGAGACAAAGGAGTTTTGGTTTCTAGCACTACTTCTGATGTCATGTTTTACGATACTATGTAATAGCAGATGGAGATTGTTCTAAAAGAGAGCTACACATGAAGAAAACCATGATTGTATGTTTCGTACATGCATTAAAAATCTTAAGAAAGTTGTCCTAATATGTGGCTAGTATTAAGGCCAATTTGTACTTTGCTGGCTCTGACACTTTGAGATTCTTAAAAAAAAGAGCGCTCGCAGAAATTCTTATGCATGCTGTCATTTTTCTTTGGTGTGCTCACTGCTACCTTAGAATAAAGTGCCAGACTCAGTCTTATGAATAAATATAACCCCAACAGAATGCCAACACAACTGCGTACAGCTTTATAATTACAACCAAACCAAGTGAGGTTTTGGTAGAAAAAATAATCCATTTTTATTTTAATAAAAACACTGTTTGGAGTGAAGTCCTAGCCCTCGTTCACATTCTCAAGCACTAAGATAACTAATGATTAATATGCATCTAGGGTGCTAATATAAATTTCATAGGCAGTGTCAAGGAATTTTCCTGATTCTAGTGGCAAAGATGCAAGCGGACCCTTAAACCGCACGGTAGGCAAGCATTGCTGTTGGGGTGAAAGCTCTGAATAATAGGAGCAGCTTAGCTCTCCAACAAGTTTACATTTCCCCCAAAAAATTCCTGCAGCTGCTCAGAGATACGGTCATTCTACCTGCATTTTGTAGTTTAGAGAAATTCAATAAAAGATGGCTGCCAAGAGACATACACTGTCTTGCAGCATGCAAGCAGGCAGCAAAGTACACTGCTAGGCAGAGTTTGTCTGGGGAGAGTGCCCAGCAAATTGGGCAATAGAATGGGGACTGAGAAACAAATTAGCAAGCTCTTGCTCAGACAGTGCACAAAAATGTGTCATTGATTTGCTATCTAGCTGTCTTTGAACCCTGCTAAAATGAATGAGAATGTTATGCCCTTGAGCTGCTATATCCCCATCAAAGCAATGAGACAGCTGATCCACCTTTATTTCTGTATTACTTATTTAAAGAGACCAGCCATGGGCTAAAAATGTAAGAGACCATTTTCCTGTAACAATAGCTATATAAATGGGGATACCAGGCCAAGATGCTTATTTCAGTGATCCATTACTCTGGTCTATTTCAGAGATTTGGGCTTAATTCTCCACTGTGCCCAAGAGGAAAGATCCCCCAAGGACCTTAAACCAGCTGAGAACTGAGTATATCAGAGCCTAGCTCTGCCTCCTCCCTTTCCCTCACATGCTCTGTCTCCTCCTTGCCTCCAAGAAGTGGGATCCAGCACAGTAGATGGCAGATGCAGAAGGCAGCAGAACCATCACTGCCACTGGTGAGATTCCTTTGGCTGTTTCAAGTTCCCTCTGTGCTGCATAAGCAGACACCTGTCCCTTAGGTCTGGAATACCAGGGACGGATAATGGTGAGATCATCTTAGACCAGATTTACCTCCTCTATCACCACTGACCTGTTTTGGCTTTGTCTTTGGGAGCAGAGCAGATCTATTGCATCTCTCAAGCAAATTTCAACAGCATCAGCAATAAAACAGCTATTTCCCTGCATTTTATTCAAGGCTACAGAAATAGGCTTCAGGGACTCAGCACGCGTTCAACATTTCTCTAAAGCCCAATGTTGAGAACTTTGGCTGTGACAGTGCCATCTATTTTTTCATGATTTTGTTCACAAACTGTCATCAGATTAGGCCAGTTCTTAATCTAGTGCTCAAAACAGTCGACTCCTGAGTTCCACTGCATGTCTTGTGGGAGAGTTAGCTTGGTTCCTCCCACTTTTTTCAGAGCAGCTGCTGCAAAATGGTTGTTACGGAAGTATTTTGCAATTTCAACAACATTAGCCTTTATTTCTGGAACACTGACGCCTTTGGCGAAGAGGTGCACCAAATAAGCATTGCAACTCAAAAGGTAATAACAAATAGTTTTTTAAGTACATCAGAAGCAGGAAGCCTGTTAAACAACCAGTGGGGCCCCTGGATGATCGAGATACAAAAGGAGCACTTAAAGACAATAAAGTCATTGTGGAGAAACTAAATGAATTCTTTGCTTCAGTCTTCATGGCTGAGGTTGTTAGGGAGATTCCCAAACCTGAGCCATCCTTTGTAGATGACAGATCTGAGGAATTGTCACAGACTGAAGTGTCATTAGACGAGGTTTTGGAATTAGTTGATAAATTTAACAGTAACAAGTCACCGAGACCAGATGGCATTCACCCAAGAGTTCTGAAAGAACTCAAATGTGAAATTGCAGAACTATTAACTATGGTTTGTAACCTATCCTTTAAATCAGCTTCTGTACCCAATGACTGGAAGATAGCTAATGTAACGCCAATATTTAAAAAAGGGCTCCAGAGATGCTCCTGGCAATTACAGACTGGTAAGTCTCATGTCAGTAGTGAGCAAATTAGTTGAAACAATAGTAAAGAATAAAATTGTCAGACACATAGAAGAACATAAATTGTTGGGCAAAAGTCAACATGGTTTCTGAAAAGGGAAATCATGTCTTACTAATCTATTAGAGTTCTTTGAAGGGGTCAACAAACATGTGGACAAGGGGGATCCAGTGGACATTCCAGTGTACTTAGATTTCCAGAAAGCCTTTGACAAAGTTCCTCACCAAAGACTCTTATGTAAATTAAGTTGTCATGGGATAAGAGGGAAGATCCTTTCATGGTTTGAGAACTGGTTAAAAGACAGGGAACAAAGGGTATGAATAAATGGTAAATTTTCAGAATGGAGAGGGGTAACTAGTGGTGTTCCCCAAGGGTCAGTCCTAGGACCAATCCTATTCAACTTATTCATAAATGATCTGGAGAAAGAGGTAAACAGTGAGGTGGCAAAGTTTGCAGACTATATTAAACTGCTCAAGATAGTTAAGACCAAAGCAGGCTGTGACGAACTTCAAAAAGATCTCACAAAACTAAGTGATTGGGCAACAAAATGGCAAATGAAATTTAATGTGGATAAAGGTAAAGTAATGCACACTGGAAAAAATAACCCCAACTATACATACAATATGATGGGGGCTAATTTAACTACAACTAATCAGGAAAGAGATCTTGGAGTCATCGTGGATAGTTCTCTGAAGACGTCCACGCAGTGTGCTGCGGCAGTCAAAAAAAAAAAAAAAAAAGCAAACAGGATGTTTGGAATCATTAAAAAAGGGACAGAGAATAGGATGGAGAATATCTTATTGCCCTTATATAAATCCATGGTATGCCCACATCTTGAATACTGCGTACAGATGTGGTCCCCTCATCTCAAAAAAGGTATGCTGGCATTAGAATAGGTTCAGAGAAGGGCAACTAAAATGATCAGGGGTTTGGAATGGGTCCCATATGAGGAGAGATTAAAGAGACTAGGACTTTTCAGCTTGGAAAAGAGCAGACTAAGGGGGGATATGATAAAGGTATATAAAATCATGAGTGGTGTGGAGAAAGTGAATAAGGAAAAGTTATTTACTTGTTCCCATAATATAAGAACTAGGAGTCACCAAATGAAATTAATGGGCAGCAGGTTTAAAACAAATAAAAGGAAGTTCTTCTTCACATAGCGCACAGTCAACCTGTGGAACTCCTTGCCTGAGGAGGTTGTGAAGGCTAGCACTTTAACAGGGTTTAAAAGAGAACTATATAAATTCATGGAGGTTAAGTCCATTAATGGCTATTAGCCAGGATGGGTAAGGAATGGTGTCCCTAGCCTCTGTTTGTCAGAGAGTGGAGCTGGATGGCAGGAGAGAGATCACTTGATCGTTACCTGTTAGGTTCAGTCCATCTGGGGCACCTGGCATTGGCCACGGTCAGCAGACAGGATACTGGGCTGGATGGACCTTTGGCCTGACCCAGTATGGCCATTCTTACATTCTTATTTTCTTATGTTCTTAACTGTATGTTATTAGCTTGGGACTCTCTTCTAAATAATTTCTTCTCATCTTGGATACAGTTGCAGCATTGTCTGTGACCAAGCTGCCTACTAGACATTCGAATTTTTTTTCACAGTGTGTTATAGCTTTTACTGCTACTTCTTGTAAGTATTCTGCTGTGTGTGTGTTTCCGGATGTATCAACTGTTTCTGTAAGGAAGACATTCCCTTCTGTTGTCACACAAGCACATACAATAGGATCATTATGGACACTGCTCCACCCATCAAGACTCAGGTTAACAATTTCACCCTCTAGACCTCTTGCACACTGCGCAATTTCTCTTTCAAACACTTTATCCAGCAATTTGTCTGCGTCATCTGCTCTGTTGGGTGGACTGTATGCTGGTCTTAATGACTGAACCATGTTAATGAAGTGTGGGTTCTCAATCATCTGGAAAGGAGAGTTTGTTGCATAAACGAACTGGGCAATTTTTTAATCAATTACCTCTTTTTGTAATCTGCTGGTTCTTATTACAAACTTATCTATGGTTGTTTCTGGATGATGGAGATTTTCTTTTTGCTACAGGTGATATATATACTGTATGTGACATACATGATGTGACTGAAACACTATCATTGGCAGATAACTCTGAAACTATAGAAAATGATGGTGATCTTGAAGATGGATAGTCTTCAGAATCCTGTATGTTGAGGATGGATTCTCCGAAACAAAATAAGTCAATGCTGTTATTTAATTATTTTTACCATACTACTCATTGAGTATTACTCACTGCATTCACTGACACTCAGTACTACTTTAAAGGTGAAATTGTAAAAGGAAGATCTGCCTATTTCAGCTATTTATTTTTTATCACAACTGCATCTAAAATGATAGTACCATAGAGAAACAACTATATTTTTTGCTCAAACATGAGAATGCAAGAATAGTGCAGAAGGAAGACAGGCAGTCCTTAAGAAAGTAGTATGAAATAAAAAGTTTACCAACCTGAAGATCCTGCATGTTCAGACATGTTCTTTTCATCATCTTCAAAGCAGCTTCCTCCTGAGAAGGAATACTTCTCATGATGTTGTTTTATTCGGGCAACCAGGCCTTGCATTTCTTTGTTGCACTGTTTGCATTTTGCATGCATGCCTGTCTTACCCACAGGTAGAGGAACTTCATTAAAATATTCCCAAACTGGGTCTCTTTTAGGGCCTGCTGCCATGAAAGGTTTTCCCTTCTAGTGAGAGAATGGTATGGTAGATCTCAAATCAATGAAGGCTACACTCAGAAAGACCTCAAGACTTCTGGAATATGCTGCTTAAACAGTTTGACTTTTGTTTCTACTGCCTGTCCCTCCCTTCTCACATTTATCTCCAGACTTCTTCTCCTTGTCCAGATCTGTTCCGCTCCCAACAATCTTCTATTCATTGAACTTTTTGAAACTTTGCACTTTTAGAGAGAGGTAAGGGATTGACTTTGTGTACACAAATTTGGAGAGGGACAATAGGATTGAGGTCTGTTATTTCTCACCTCTAGATGTTTATTTATTTATTTAAAATAATTTTTGCTGTTAACAAGCATGTTATCTGGGGAGACACAAATCCACAGTGTGAGAACTGCAAAACTAAGCACCTCTGATGATGTCTTCTAGGCTGAGCACTGAGTCACATTGGGTAGATAGAAAGATTAACCTGAATAATCTATACTGAAGCCCTTAGAACTCCATAAAATTGGGTCCCTAATTCATGAACTATTGGAACTCATTTACAAAAATTTTCTTAAACATTACATGAATATATTGTCTCATACTATAGAATTAGAATTTATAATCCCTGTACCATGAGGAGATATCTTTGAGCTATAATATATCTTAATTAAAACTATCTATAGATAGGTTTTCCTCCTCAAAAAGCATTTTATCAAAAAAAATCCAATTTAAATAAAAAAATCTGATTTTTAAAATTTTTTTAAAAAAATCATTGATTTTTATCCACCCTGCTGTTTACAATACAGTATGCCATACCTTCCAATATCCCACTGTACACAATATACCATATATTCCAACCCACCACTGTACACAATACAGCATATCTTCTAATACCCCACTCTGTATACAGTATTTTTAGAGCTTGTAATTTATAAGCCCCTATTAGGTATCCACATATTGTAATAGAAATAATATTATTAGTTTTAAAACTTTATTACTCCTTGTTCTGACAAAGCAGAGGGACTAATTTCTTCAGAATGATCATGGTATGCTTAATTATTAGGGTTATTTATGTATGTTAGTACAGACCAAAAAGGATGCAGAGTCAAAAAAAATGAATGTTTTTATGTCTTAATCATACTCCACTAATGCTCAACTTGGAAAGTCCCTTCTTGGTGACCCAACTCTTTTAAAAAAGCCTTTCTTGTCTTCATCAGATAAGTATGTCTAAGACAGCTATTCTAAAGTGCTGATTAATCTATCAAGAAAGAAACATAAAGAAACAAACACCTCATAAAAGCAGAATCACCCTACAAAACTGGAAAAATACTTTGATGGATAAATTTTGGTTGTGTAACAATGCAGTATCAGATTCCAGATTCCTTTTCCACTCACAAAGCTAAAGGCATGTGTGTATTCATATGTCGTACAGATGTACTGTATGCAGTACAAAAAACACTGATGCAATGTACAGGTTATAACCCAGCAAAAGAGTCAGAAAGTCCACACGGTAGACACATTTTTCTTAGAACTACCCCTGACCTGTAGAACAGTGGAAGAACTTTAAACTTGCCAGTTAACTTAGATAATTCAGTCCTTGCAGTTTGACAGCAATGTTTTCAGAATTTCAGTAATAAATACAAGGCAATACTGCAGATGAGTGAGAAGGTGAGAAGGTTAAGAGCCTCCCCTGTATTCTCATTCTAATATGGCTTTTCTGGGATCTGATACTGTATATCAGGCAAACGTTCCTGGTAATCTGGAGACATGGCTTTATTTTCAACAAGATCTTTCAAGGTTGAATAAAATGTATCAGGATATTTCATGTCTACAACATCAAGACTGCATTGTCTCCATAGGTTCCCTCTGGGTACCTCTCTGTTCATAGTGGAGGTGGTGAGGAGAACTCCTGGTTCATCTAGGAAAGCTACCTCTTAGTCCAAGTCTCCAATGTAGCCTTCATTCATTTCCATGGGGAGGGTGGTCCAAGACTTCCCTTTACATTTCAGCTGGTACCCTTACAGAAACAGTGAGAATCCTTGCATTTTTAGATGTGTTTTGAATTAAGTTCAAGCTCATGGTCATGCCACATAAGATATTGGTTCTCATGTCCCTGAGAAATGTTTCTTCTTCTCCTGGCAGAATTTGTGCTGTTTTTCCTTCTATAACAGTCCAGGCAGGTACTTTCATCGGAGAAAGCCATTGTTTAATATGAACTGCGCTTGAAGAGTTAGGGGCCTCCAATCCCATCTGCTCCAAGAAGTCTTCTGTTTAACTCCCTCGTCTATGAAGAATTCAGACAAGGGCCCTGATTCTCCTTTCATGCTAAGTTTATACTATCATAACTCCATACATTTCATTGGAATAACTTCTGATTTACAACCATGTAAGAGCGAAGAGATCCTTTGTGCTTAGATCAGAGGAGGTTCATCAGTTGCTTTGTTGAGCAGTATTCCAGGGCTCTTTAGTAGCTTCTAGACATACTTCTTATACACCCACAGGAGTGCTGTTCCAAGTCCAAGTTTCACTTAAACACCTGCAAAGCATCCAACTGTTAGTCCCTGCGCAGCAGAGTAAAATCACAGGTAATTATTTACTTCACTGTACCCCAAAAGTCACGAAGAAGAAACCCATCTTAAACTTAAAGTGTTAAAAATGTTTGTCACCATTGCAAAATTCTAACTAGTGTCTGTTCAGACAGCCTAGGTAACTGTCTGGCATCGGTGGACTTTCAAAGTGGTTATCACTGCATGCTGACAGCAGTTCATCACCAGAGATTCTGCCTAAGCAGGGAGTTGGCATACAATTTTATGCTCTTCTGCTCTGTTTTAAGTCACTTGAAGGTTTCACAAAGCTGAGGGTTGAGGAGTGTTTAGGATCATTCCTGTTGGAGACAAATCAGTAGCTCAGCTGAACCTGGAACTTTTTCACCTTTTTCCACCTAGCCTGGTAGAGAATGATTCTTATCTCCCACTCAGATTCATATCTCCCACTTCAGCTTCTCATGCGCCTTTTGGTCAGCATCAGGATGAGGGCAATCTCTTCCTGCCTGGGGAGAGTAGGTAAAGCAAATAAATACACCCCACCCCAGACATTGTTCTGTGGTCCTCAAAGCCCTTTCACTATCATTGTTCAAAAGGTGCAACACATATTGATATCCCTCCAAAGACCCTGTCTTGTGACTGTGTCCTGTTCTTAAGTTCTCCAGCTGTTTCTACAGCAACTCTCTGGCATTCATGCATCAAACACTTCATAAGGCCTGTTTGTGTAGCTGCTAATGGACCTGTTAAGACCCAACTGGCACAAAGGGACTGCCGATGATAGTCTGAAGCAGAACATGGACTGGTAGTGCTAAGGCCCAGATCCTCAAAGGTACCTAGGTGCCCAACTTCCACTGATTTTCAATAGGAGTTAGGCACCTAAATACCTTTGAGGGCCTGGCCATTAGGGTTCAAAATGATAGAGGGGAAATGATTCTTTCTACTCTTTTGAACCCTAATGCCCAGATCCTCAAAGATGTTTAAGTACATTGGTCTATGTATTTGAATTCAAGTCCATGAGGTGGGTGCTGTTACCACTGAGAAATCCCTAATAAGGAAATTACTAATATTTAAGACAGAGAGCACACAACCATGTGCTCATGTAATAGGTTTTACCTATATAAATTCTCAAGTGTAAAGGATATTTCAAGTCTTCATCCACTTGGTCAGTATCTCTTTTTCATCTGTGCCTACAGACATTTCTTTGTTACAGGTTTGAAACTACAGCCCAAACTCCCTACAACTTCTGTTTAATTTAGTTATAGTATTTATTATGAAAAACACACTCTGTCTTCCCAAGCTCATTACAATCGGGGATCTCTGAAGACTAAACTAAATTGTAAATTTTCATTCTGCTGGGAGAACTGAAAGTGTTTGTTTTCATTACCCTCTTTGAAAAGATGCCCTTCCCAATAGAAAAATACACAACTTCTGTCAGCAAGACAAGCATGAAAACCATCACATTTCCAGTCTCTCACTAGCTCTTTTAAGCCTGCTGGGATATTAATTCTATGAGTCAGTGGGATTGGACAGGCTATAAATCACTACAGATTTTAGCTCTTTCAACTCTACAGTATTTGTGGGAACAGGTTGTTTTGTTAATTTTTAAATGATTTTCACGTTGTACCTCAGGGAAAAGTAAATAGTCTCAGTTTCCATGTATTAAAAGTTACACAGAAAGGATTAAGTGCTATTAAACTGTGGTGTGATAATCAAGTTACATTTGACCAGCTACTAGATTACCATGGATTAGATTGCTTCTTTTGCTTTATTGGCTTTATTTTGCACTGGTCCCTTGTACATTGTTTGAAAATAAATACAACTTGATTCTCATCGGCGAATATAGTTATGCATAGTATAGAAGCCTGTTTATTTTAATTGAAGTTTTGCAACCTAAGAACATTCACATTTACTGACTGTACATTTGTAAGACACCATTAATAAATCCATATTACATTGCTTTGCAAAATATGGGTTTTAATCTTTTAAAATAAGTTCAAATGTTGGTAATTTTGTTTGGTGCTTGTGTAAAGCACTGGCTGAATAGTCCTGAATCCCTCTCTTTAACCACAAAAGAGTTTCAGCATGGACAGCTACAGTACAAGCCTCCTCATGTTGCCCTACTAATGCTTGCCCTCAGTGCTCAGCTGGAGGGACCACTTCCATTGGTGGGGGAGTTGGGGGAATTCAGTTACCATGGTCCATGCAACACTTGTCTTCTCTTTTGGGACTGCCAATGATGCAAGAATTAATGCCAATATGTGGATGCCTTTTACCCTAAGAACTGGGCTGAGACCATTAATTAGTCAGTTGAACAATCAGGTGGTAGCAAATTTTGTCCTTACTTACCTGGGATGGATTTCACTCAGCAGCCAGGAGGTGAAAAGCTCTATGTCCCATTACCTGTTCCTGAGCCAGGCAATTCTCCTGGAAGCTTTAATCTTAATAAAACTACTTATATGAAAACTAGCCACATCAGTAAATACATAGTGCAGGCTAACTTTAAATTGGAAAAATGGTTAGAGTCACACTAAGAGGATAGGGGATTCTTACTGTAATCCTGTGCTTTTTAGTTCTGGTTCAGATCAAACGTAGCTCAATAGCAACTGGAAACTACCATGTGAAACCGTTGATATTGATTATTTTTGCAGTGCCGTGTTTGTGTGGCTTTTGAGTACCAGTGCATAATGAGTTGGTAATATCAGCTCAGTTCCTATAAGATAGATATCCACTGCATACGTGGCTCCTTTATGATAAGCATAAATTAAATGATTTCTTGGCATTTTTGGCAGAAGACAGAATGACTGGATTGGCTTGGAGACTTAATGGCATTTCTCACAACCATGTTATTGGTATTCCCAGGGCCGTAACAATATACTGATGGGAAACCAGGCATAAATTAGCTATATAACCGAAGTGCCCCTTCACAAGCCCTGCCCCTTTTGCTACCCATCCACATAGTCCATTCATAACACCTACTTTTTCCTCCCTCCCCACTCCTTGGCAGCTCTGCTCTTGCCTGACCCCATCACACCCAAGTCCCTGCTGCTTCCACCCCGCATTCTAACCCTCGTTGAGTCTGTCCCTACTCAATACTCTTCTGCTGTCTGCTTCTACTCTAGACAAGTGATTTAGAAAACCAGACTTTGACTCCCTCAGGGAACTGATGGGCAGGATCCCCTGGGAGAATAACATGAGGGGGAAAGGAGTCCAGGAGAGTTGGCTGTATTTTAAAGAATCCTTATTGAGGTTACAGGGATAAACCATCCCGATGTGTAGAAAGAATAGTAAATATGGCAGGCGACCGGCTTGGCTTAACAGTGAAATCCTTGCTGATCTTGAACACAAAAAGGAAGCTTACAGGAAGTGGAAGATTGGACAAATGACCAGGGAGGAGTATAAAAATATTGCTCGGGGATGCAGGAGTGTAATAAGGAAGGCCAAATCCCACCTGGAGTTGCAGCTAGCAAGAGATGTTAAGAGTAATAAGAAGGGTTTCCTCAGGTATGTTAGCAACAAGAAGAAAGTCAAGGAAAGTGTGGGCCCCTTACTGAATGAGGGAGGCAACCTAGTGACAGAGGATGTGGAAAAAGCTAATGTACTCAATGCTTTTGTTGCCTCTGTCTTCACGAACAAGGTCAGCTCCCAGACTACTGCACTGGGCAGCACAGCATGGGGAGGAAGTGACCAGCCCTCTGTGGAGAAAAAAGTGGTTCGGGACTATTTAGAAAAGCTGGATGAGCACAAGTCCATGGGGCTGGATGCGCTGCATCCGAGAGTGCTAAAGGAGTTGGCGGCTGTGATTGCAGAGCCACTGGCCATTGGCCATTATCTCCCAGTGATATTTGGCCTGTGATGGTGCTACTCACCACAAATATCCCTCTCTTCTCTAATAGAAGTAAGATTTATACAAGGATACAAATATAGTAAAATACAGGGACCTCTGATTAAAAGGGGTTTAGAATAATGCCTTGGACTTAAACCCAAATGAGGAGCATATTGTAGGAATAAGCTACTCTGCAGAAGCTTGATCAGAACGGTCAATAAGGAGTGTCAAAGCAGGAAAGGGAGAAGATTTCCAATGGAAAAATTAATGATTGGAGTGTAATGGTGCATAGACGCTTGTATTCAACATTAAAAATCTTCTCATCTGACAAATTGTAAAAAGCAAACGCCCACACAATTTGTGTGGGCTTGCTCTGAAAGGTGACTTTATAAAATAGCATTTTGGAGTTCCATGTTTGTGTCCCAATTTTTATATGGAATGTGCTGGGTTAAAGCTTTTGTTGATGTTGTGATTACATAAGTTGCCAGCTCCATCAACTCTGTTTGGGCTCTAGAAATTGAGCTGGGTACTTTCCTTTTCACACACTGTTGTCTGTAGTTGAGATATTGCATGCCAAGTTCTGCCTCCTTAGCTACACCTGTGCTAACCTGTTGCCTTTGCTGGATTTTCACTGGTGCTATTGAATATCACTAATTCTTAAATAATTTTGATGATGCAGAAGGTGGAATAGAAGCTAGCTCATTCTCTTTTTAATTGTTGACTCTATAGTGCTATAGCAGTAAATGGTGGTAAAAGCTGGTTTTAGTTCCCGGAGTAAGTTCAGAAACTCTGGATACATATAGGAAAAATGTCTGAGCATGATGGGACCATTTTGGTTTGTTTTAAAAAAGATTCTCTTAGAAGTACACTTTAAGATGTCTGGCTCAGAAATTATGATTCCGTGCAGCTTTTACTTATATTAGTCATATTCAGCATATCCTTCAATTAATCTCCAAATGGAATTGTCACCAGCATTGTGTCCCTGCTCTAACTGCTTCCATGACTGACAAATAAGATTGAACATGCTCTTCCAGAACTGAAGGAAGCTGAACTAAGTTCAGTCAAATTATCCTTCACCTGTAGTGACCAATAAATCGATATTCCAATGTCCAAAACTGACTATTTTATCCATCTACAGGACAACAGCAGCTCTAAGGCCCCAGTTAAGGTAGGTATTTAAGCACATACTTAAGCTCATACCCAGTCAGCAGTGCTTTTAAATCCCATTGAAGTAAATGAGATTTAAGTGTGTGGTTTGGCGCTTCTGTGAGCAGGAATGGATTGCTGAACTGAATCCTTAAAAATGACATGGAAGAAAATGAAGTTAGGACTGGTAACCAGGCTATCAGCTACGGTAGAGAATCACACAATCTTTTGCTTAGGTGGTAGTCAATCAATTTTATTTAATGTTTTATAACTAGGAATTATTTTCTATAAATAATGTATAGAACTGTTTATTTTAAAGTTAACTTGAACTCACTTAACAGGGATTGTCATTGCTGCTACAATTGTGTTTTGCAAAGATATAGAATAGTTAATAGAAAAGGTGTGAAAGCAGAATGGCTACTTTAATTACATTGCCGTATTGTTAATTAGACATGAATTATGTTCAAGAATATCAGTATGAAAGTCCCTGTTTGAGGACTTTGGATGCAAATTGTTTACTTGCAAATGAGCTGCCTGTCTTACATGGGAAACCCAATCAGTAGAGACAAGTGGATCTGAATCAAAGAAAGCAAATGCCTCAATAAGAAAATACGATTTCATTGTGCCCACTTCTTGAACAAGTCATTCTAGTGTGCTCCTCTTCAAAATATTGATGTTTTGTTTAATCTGGAACTGTACGAAATGCTTAACTCCAAAGAGTGGAAGTTTGCTACTTTAAGTTGGTGCTTCTGTATCATTTCCATTGAAATTTATCAGTAGGGGTGTGTAATTCAAGTGAAGTCTGATGTGTTCTTGCAATATCTAGATAAACAAGAATTCCAGTGCAGCCTTTTGTGGGTGCATTTTCAAGTTTCAAAGTAGGTTGATTGAGTTTTTTCATATGGCGTTTTCCCCCTTAGTTTCCTGATTGGCTGAACATACCTCTATATGCACAGTGCATCAGGGAGATCATTGCCCTTTCCTGCTTCTCCTCTGACCTTGCTAAGTACTCCTTCAGAGTGTCCTTTGAAAGATCCTCCTCATCCCCCTCCACCTTTCTGTTGGGGTTCCACAGGGCTCTGTTCTTGGTCACCTTCTCTTCTGCTGCTAAACCTTATCTCTGCGTAATCTCATCTGCAAACACAAATTCAACTATCTATGTGGACTACTCATAGATCTACCTTTCTACTCCAGACCCATTTTCTTCTGTCCAAACCAAAATCTTGGCCTGTCTATGACATCTCCTTGTGGATGTCTAACCATCATTTCAAGTTGGTGATGGTTACTTTCTCCCTAATCCTTTTCCTCTCCTTACTCAACATCTCCCAAGGTCCTCACATCCAGGCTATGTCTATGAAGCCCATGAGTGATGATAGGCAGTGACAGGAGGGTAATGATCTAGTGTGATAACCTGCTCTTAATAGTCAGGAGGAGGCAGTAGGCAGAGGGAAATTCCCAGTGTACCTCATTGGGCATATGCCTCCTTTGCAAAGCAGGAGTATGATACACATGAAAATGCTGATAGACCTTCAGGCAATGCTGAGCATTCACCTTCTGAAAACCAGGCCCCTTTATAGGCAACTCAAATTGTTGCATAGAAGCTTGTATTCTAAGTTATTCAAAGTTAAAAATAAAAGTCCAGCTCAGCCTGTTATACAAAATTTGTAACAGTGGGCAAAGTTGGAGACAAGTATTGGTATCAGCTGTGTAAAGGGGTATTCAAGTCTCCTGCTGAAGTCCTAAGTTGGCATAACAATGAGTTAAAAGATTACAGAAATGGTAGGAAAGAATTGTAGTTGAAGTCATCAAAATATGTTTTGATTGGTTAATTTTATTAGGGCAATGTTGGGCATTATTTATTTGAGGTCACTCATTGGGACAGAGGGATGAGTGGACTGCAAGGACCAAGCTTCACCATTACGGCTGCTGCTGCCCATGCACTCTGAGGTACACTATGACATTGCTGGGTCCTTATTTTCCTGATCCAGAAATATGTTCTGTCCAGATCAGGTCAGAAGGAAGGGGCTATGTGATACCACCTCCACTGGCCTTAGCTAAATCCTGGACACCACATAGGATTCAGAATTTGAACTTTTAGTTTTTGCTGCCACCCCCTTCCTAAGGTCTCCTCTTCATTCTTTGCTTTACTTCTCCTCTTCTCTCTCTCCTTTTGCTTTCTGACCTGTCAGAATCTGACTTAGCTATTCAAGACAACCGGTGTAGCACAGTTGTGAGCCTTCAGTCTGACACTGGTCAAAGTTTGCCAGGTCTCAGAGGGTACATTTACACAGCCTTTAAATGTCTGCAGCTGGCACAGGTCAGCTAATACAGGCTTGCAGGGCTTGGGCTGCAATGCTGTATAACTGCTATGTAAACATTAGGGCTTGGGTTGGAGCCCAAGTTCTGGGACCAGACTCCAGCCTAAGCCCGAACGTCTACCCAGTAATTTTTAGCTCTGCAAGCCTGCGTCAGCAGACCCGTTTCGTGAGTCTTTTATTCCAGTGTCGATGTACCCAGAGTGGCTGATAAGAGAGTGTGCTGTGACTATGTTTCTCCAGCAAGGTTGCAAGAGAAAACAAGTTCCAGAGACAGAAGCTGGACTGTCTGTTGTCGCTATTCTTTTCTCTCCCCTTCTGTCTGAGTTTGTCTTTTTATCTGTAAAGAAACACCACTGGACTTCAGAAAAAACAGCTGCTGAAGATCTCCGAAACGTAACATTCTCTTTTCCTTCAGAAAGTATTGGTAATGCACTCCAAGAAGAGTTCAGCAGTGGTTTCCCTGTAATAGACTCCAAACAGTTATAGAGAATGGTGATTTAATAGAACGAAAGATGTAATTCTCTAAGTTTTACATCCTTTAACTGTTTTTTCCTTCCTTTTCTGTGTCTTCAGTGTGAGATTATAACTATTTTAATGCTGGTTGTCACAATGGGAGTGAGCCAGCAGTGACCTGACACAAAGCCCCAATCCACAGTAAACTGGTTCAGGGGCAGTGGAACCAGGAGGCTGACCTGGGCGGCTGTGGTTGTGTCACAGGGCTTTTATCTACCTGTGTAGATGTACCTATAGTGGCTTGCTCAGGATTATACAAAAAGTAGATGGCAAAATTGGGAATGGAACCCAGGAGTCTCAATGCCCAGGCCCCCCTTCCCGAACCACAAAATAATATTTTTTCCCCAGTGCATGGAGTATTTTTGAACTAGCAAATTAGATCTCTACCAACTTTTAGTTTCCTAATAAAGTGAACTTTAATAATAATGATACAATAATAATATAATATTCATTAAATATTTATACCATCTTAGTAATGTCAACAAAAAGGAGGAAGACAGCACAAAAGCTTGTTACTTAAGCAGTTAGCTACATCGAAGGCATGTTACTTTGCCTCAACAATACATCCAAGTGCACAATTAGGCACAAGGCCTAAAGCAGAGTGCCACCAATAGCCTCACCAGCTCTAATATAGTTTCAGAAAAATCAACCTAAAGCAATTCTTGGAAACCTATTTCCTAATTCAGCCTTTATAGGATTTTTTGTGTAACTGGGAAATTGTTAATAGTTGTACCAAAGATTGAAAATTAATACTCCAGTAAGTTAACTAGTCATTTTAGTATATAATTTTATGAATAAATTCAATGAATTTTTAGTAAAAGGACTGAAGTGCACAAATTAAATATATTAAAATCATAATCTAATTTTCACTTCCATAATAAGGACTAGTATTAGGGGCCTGGCTCTGATCTCATTTACACTGGTGTAACTCCACTGCCTTTAACAGAGTTGCTCCAGATTTACATTGGTGTAGGTGAAATCAAAATCAAGCCCTATGTATATTGGGTCAGTTGATTTGATTTGAAATGCTCTGGAGCAAAATTCTGTGGCGAACACCGTTACCTTTCATGACACATCAGTTCTGCAATCCGCAAGAAACACACCATTTGTTTGTTAACATCACATGAAGCATTGTCAGCTTTAGAATGTACTGTTGACATATTTTTAAGTCACAGACAAAAGGCCAAATGTCATAGAACCATTTAACTCTCCTGGAATGAAATTTAATTGACAGAATGTTAGCAGGGAAAACCCTGTAGGGGTTTAGCTCTATCAGTATTAGGAATAGAGTGTTTTTTAAAAGAAGTTTCCTTACTTAACACAAGAGTAAATTAAATCCCTTTGTAAGATCTAAAGTGGAGAAACTCTTGGGTTTTATAGAGGCATTAGGTAATATGTTCCTAATGGGTTAGCAAAAAACTTGGTTTGTACTTTTGTAGAAGATGCTTGCTTGCTTGCTTTTAATTATATCTTAAGGAGTAATTTATGTTTTTCCTCATGGGTTATTTAAAGTCTCTCAGATCGAGGGCCTTCTTTCTTTTCTGCATCCCTTATATATATATATATATCAGATAATCCTGCAGACATTTCACTTGGGAACTAAATGTAGAGCCCCATTCACTGTATTACAGAGCAGGGAGTTTAAAAGTTACATTAAAAACCTGAAGCAGCTGCTGTGTTATCTTCAGACCAAAATGTAAAATCCTCTCATACTTGGTCTTCCATAGTAAGATATTATTACTAATAATGTTTAACTACTAAATATGTGTCTCTGATAAGGGGAAGAGGCAGAAAGAGAAAAGCTTCACTTCAACTCCTTTTTCATTTTGCTTGGTGCTCCAATATCATGGCTGACTGCAGTTTAAATAATGAGATAGAGTAGTGTAGAAGCTTTATTGTAGATTTATGTATGCTCGTTTAAAGGTCACTTTGTTTAAGCATTAGGTAAGCAATAATGTTGGAAAGCTTTTGAGAAAGAGCAAAGAATGGTAAACATGATAAAAAGCTTGTTTTGCAACTATGTATATAATATAAAAATTGGGCGTTGTCATAGTTACTGCATAATGGCAACTTTTATTACATTGCATACACTATTCATTGGTATTCATTAAATATTCAGAGACCATTAAGATTGCACAGTTAAGCACTCAAGTCAAGAAATTACAAAATTAAAGTTACATATCCAGTTCTATATCTGCTCTTTTGTGTATGCTTATAATTGTTTCATGTAACACATGCCCTGCTCCTACCAATGGAGGTGGTAAAGTTTTTATGCTGGGCCTTTCCTGAACCAGCATGCACATTTAGGTAGTTTTTCAGCTTGCAGCTGATTAGCTATGCATGCTTGTACACAGCAGTCTTCCTTGCCTAAACACAAATTTAGGGCCTAGTGCAATGCCCACTGAAGTCAATGGGAGCCCTTCTGTCCCATAGTGAAAACATCCTCCAGGGGGACGAGCAAAAAAGATATTACATATGCACAGAAGGCAACAAATGGGTTATAACTACAACATCAAAATCAAGCTTCACCAGAACACATCAGCTTTCCTCAGTGAGGGCTATTTCCTTACCCAATGTAAATTTTCTATTGGTGCTATATAAGGGCTCAAAAAATGCCTTGTAATTTTTTTCCAACAGGGAGAGTATTAATTTCACAAGCTGTCTAACCCGGGTTTCCTTAAACTTACAAAAGCATTTTCCTTTGGGCAGAGACTAAGGCTGAAAGGTGAATATTTTTGTAAACTATTTTACTGCAAACAGGTAATTAGAATGGAAATGCTTATGCAACCTTAACCTAACGGTCATTCCATTTCTAACACATATTAAAAAGTTTATTTTACAAAGTTCTCATAGTCTAATTTACCCTTCAGTTATAATGTTAAGCTCATTGGTGAAGAAACATTTTTTGTTGTGACATTTATACAGAAGCTGGTTGAATTGGTATAATGCCATACACAACTGTAAAATTTAAGTCAGAGACTTTGTTATTCACAAAGAACTTTTTAATGGAACAATAAGCTATTTGCTTCAGCTCCTTGACAGATTACCTTTAGATGTAAAGACAGAATGCCCATATGATCTCTACCAGCATAGCATGGAGCAGAGTTACATAAACTTTCATATTACTGCCAATATTTCTTCCAGAAAATACTCTATCACTGGTGAGGCGTATGCAATGAGCATCCACTCCACCTGGAGTAGACAACTATGAATGACTACACAGCTGCAGGATTCTAAAGTGAAACATTAGAGACATATGTCTTCCTCCATATATGTACTGCTTTCGGTCAAGACTCACAGATGAGATAAACTGTTAGAACTGTAACTCTGGCATGCAAGTTTCCTTTTCTGTGCATGGATTTTTCAAGTGCTTAGGAGATGTAGTAGATATTTTTCTGAATGGCTGGCTATTACAGATTGCATGGTTACTGGAAGAGCCATTAAAACAGCAGATGTATAGCCAGTGCTGATCCTTTCTACAAAGCAACAGACACTAAGGCTCATTTCTTCAATCAATGGAAAATAGGAGCCTAAACACCACTGAGAATCTGGGCCTAAGTCCTTACAGTTTATTTTAACTCTTTGTGATAGGGTGGATAGAGCCTGTCCAAGGAATGGCAGAGGAAGAGTTAACACTCATACTCTGTCTGGGTTGGAACAGGACAGCTGCATGTACTAATTGCTGGGGCTATCATAACAGCAGGGCATGGGCAACTGTAGTGAATTAAGTAATTTCTCATTACCCTGGAAGTGGTCTGAGTGGTGGCTTGCAAACAAACTCTTCTGGGGTAGGGAGAGAGAAAGAAAGAGGAGAAAAATAGTAGTTAGGAAAGTTCCTGCCAGTAACAGATTTCTCTCTTTATTTATCCTGTCTTTTTTTTTTTTGGTGATTGAAAGGCTTTATGGAAGCCTGTTTGAGTCTTGACTGTGAGAAGTTTGTTGTAACCAGACTCTGAGAAGTATAATCATGCTGGTCCTTTTTACATTTGATTGCAGCTCCCTGCTTTGTTGTACTTTTAATAATCTTCTTAATAAAATTATTTATTTTAAGCCACAGACAAGCTGTTACACTTATCTCTTTCTAGATAGCCTAGGAGAGTGAGTGGGGATCTGTGCATAATATAAGAAGTGACAGAACTTTGTAGATCTCACAAAAGTGTTGCTTATGGTACAAGCATTCCCACATTAGCTATTTATGTATTTTTATTTTCAGTATAACTGAACATGCTTTTAAAAAGGAAATAGCTAGTTTGTCTCAGACTACTTAGAGAACATGGACCTGTACTTTTCTTTAATGCTTGAGCATGCACAAGGAGGAATTCATGACAGCAGTCCTCATGGAGCTGCTGTGGAAAGGATACTTGTTGCTGTCATCACTGTAACAAGAAAAAGTCTGTTTCAGAGCCGGGTAATATCTTTTCCATACGCAACAGGTAAATTTCCTCTTTTTGTACTGGTTTTGTGAAAATGTTGATGGGGTATTTTTACTGGTTTATGCCATAAATGTGTGGCATAAACCATCACTGTGTATGGTGAACTGGGAGTTAATACAGATGTGGCAGAAAAGCTGGGGGGGGGGGAAACACAAAAAAGATGGAAAAAACCCACTAAAATTGTTTTTTTGTTTTTTTTTTTAAACTTGGGGGATAGGACAATTAGTAAATGTTTTATCCTTTTTTGCAAGGGAGAATCACAGGAGAGATAAGTTAGGGGAATGTGTGCAGGGCTGGGAGTCAGGAGGACTGGATTTCTATTCCTGTTTTTATTTTCCACTGCATGCATCCGATGAAGTGGGTTTCAGCCTATGAAAGCTTATGCCCAAATAAGTTTGTTAGTCTCTAAGGTGCCACAAGTACCTCTTTTTTTTTTTTTTTTTTTTTTTTGCTGATACAGACTAACACGGCTACCAGTCTGAAACCTGATTACTTTGTAATTCTCTGTATTTTATGGCCCTGGTCTGACAAAGACTTGTGCTTGTGTTCATGTGTCTTCAGTGTGTGGATTGTGCAGGGCTGGCCCTATGCGTGGGTGAGGAGGGCGGTTGCTCAGGGTGCCAAACAGCTTCTAGGGGGTGTTGCATGGCTCTACTACTTGGCATTGTGCATGTTTGAGGGATTTTTTGGCTTGGCGCTGTGTGTGTGTATACTGAACATGTTCTCCACCCCGGGCATTAAAAAAATGGCAAAACACCGACACAGAAGACTGCCTTTTCTATGATTGGAAAGTGGTTGTATGTTTGGTGAGCGAACATAATTAATCATACTGAAAGAGGTGGAGGCATTGGGTAACAGCAATACTGACATTGCCATAAACAAAATTAGCGAGACGACAATGTGCGGAATGTAGACGAGAGGGGATGAGAAAACTGGCTCCAGTAAATCTATCCCTACCCAGCAATAGATTTCTTTTATGTTTAAGGTGCAGTGACAATAAATATACCAGTAGCTGCCACTGAGGGTGCATATTCTTTTCTTCTCAGTAGGACAAATAGGGGCACTGGTTGACCTTGTTTTCTGAACATGGAGATATTCATCCTGCTTATTGCACCAGTCTCTGGCGTGTGTGTGTCTGCATTCTAAAAGGCATGCACATTACCTGTGGAAGTGGTTTTGGAATTGCCTGCTTTTGAGCAAATGGGGGAAATCACTGGCCACCGCCTGTGAATGAGCTTTAGCTCCTTTTTTGTCTCTTGCTTGCAGAGGGTGTTTGAAAACACAGGCTGGCTAAACCTGGATTTCTAAGATCAAGGAAGCAAAGCCAAAAACGAGCACTGGTGCAGATGCTCCTTCTGCAGCACTGAAGAATGAATGATTATATATATGTTTGGGGACTGTTGCCCCCGATTAACATTCAGTGGGGGGTGTTTTAGTTGCTAGCTCCCACTACTAGGGGGAAGGGTCGATGGGGAATCAGGACCCTGAGATTGCCAGTCCCTAGGAGCAATGGGGAGAGGCCAATGCTCCAGGTCAGCCTGAATGACAGGGCGGGCAGGCTAATCAGGGAGTCAGCAGGCCGGGGGGGGGGGGTCCCGTCCTCCTTGTGAGCTGGAATTGACTGGGTCAGACAGAGTGGGGCAGAGCTAAGGAGAAAGCTGGGGAGCAGAGCTGTGCCAGATCCAGAGGGACCAGAAAAGCAGCCCAGAGAGGGCAGCCCTGTCCTGGGAGCAGAGCTGCAGCCTCAAAGCCAGAGGCACAGCCCAGAGAGAGCAGACTTGCCCTGGGAGGAGAGCTGCCGCAACCAGAGCTGGAGGGGCCAGAAAAGCAGCCCACGAAGCAGGTCAGTGCTGGACGCAGAGTCACAGAAGCAGCCTGGAGAGCAGACCTGTCCTGGGAGCAGAGCTGTAGCAACCAGAGCCAGAGAAGCAGCCCAGGGAGCTGGAGGCAGAGCAGCAGCTATGCTGAGGCAGAGCGGAGCTGGAGCTGGGGCAGTCCGGAGCCAGGTGTCGTGAGCAGCTGGGGAGAGCAAGGGAGGACCCTGGGCAGTGGACCCAGCACAGGGAGACGCCTCAGCCAGAAGGCTCTGCAGACCAGACTCGGAGGGGGATAGGTAACCCTGACAGGGCGGGGGCAACGCTGGGAAGAAGGGCCCTGCCACCTAGAGCCTGAGAGTGTGTTGCCACCACCATTGCAAGTGTCCAACCCACAGCATCCCTGCAGCACAGCCAGAGCCTGAGAAGGAGGCCTGGGACTTACAAGGAGCAGACTGTGAACTGCCCGGACATCCCAGAGACGCTGTTTGTGCTGTTCCCTGCCACAGAGCAGGTTGATGTGTTTCCTTTAACCTTTCCCATTTTCCCTTATTCTTTTTAAAATTAATTGTTGATTAAATAACTTGCATTTGCTTCTAATTGTATGTAATGATCTGTGGGTCAGAGAAGTGCCCAGTGCAGAGAGAGTTCCCTGGAATGGGGACACCCTAGCCCCGTCCTAGGTGACCACAGCAGGGTTGGGGATCGAGCCCCCCAGGAATCCTGGGCCAAGCCTTGTTGGGGTTACGAGGACTCTGCCAGACAGGAGAGTGGAAGGGGAGTCCCCCTGGGCAGGGAGGCCACTGGGTAAAGGAAGTGGGAGTGAGGACTCAGATCCTTTCGCTAGTATAAGGTGCCCTAGTGGAGAACAAAATCCAAGGCAATTATCATGGGGTAATTGATGAAGGGGGGCATACTTGGTGGCAGATAATTTGCACTGTCCGTTAGTTTTCTGCTTCTAAATTTCTGAATGTTTGAGTTTGTTAAACTAGCTTTTAGACACTATCAGTGGCATTAAAATGAGCATTTGAAGTTAGTTATTATACTTTATAGTTTATCAAAGCTAGTATGCAAGAAAAAAATAGAAATAAATATTTGCTTTTAATAGAGTTGGGACTAAGCTGCAAAATCATTCTATAATATTCAGTGCACATGGAACAATTTTTTTGGTTTGGTCTGTTACCATGGCAGAGGACATGTGTAAACTTTGGATTGAGGCTCAGACTTTGATCCCTGCTTTCCTGTAAGTTGAGGGTAATTTGCATGCTGGCTTTTGTTTCATTTTTAGATTTTAATGGGGGCCCTTTGGCCATCATCATTTGGATAATATTTAAAATCGTTGCCAGTTCAAAAATAATTGTTGGCTGCAGTCCTGCAATAAAACACATGGGCAGTCCCCTATTGACTTTATTGGGCATATGCAGGGGTACACTCATGTGGAGTTCACAGTTGTATCAGAGCCTTACTCATCAAGGGTGAAGGCAGGAGAGAGATCACTTGATCATTACCTGTTAGGTTCACTACCTTTGGGGCACGTGGCGTTGGCCACTGTCGGCAGACAGGATACTGGGCTGGATGGACCTTTGGTCTGAGCCAGTATGGCCATTCTTATGTTATATGAATGTTAGTACTGTCTTGTTACCTTGTGTCTGACTTTTTCTAAATATACACTTACATTTCTCAACATGTTAGCAATATTTTGGAGGGCACCTTCTTTGTTTTTATAACCACATATAAGCCTGAGTGATAGAAGTGCAGGTGCAAATGTATTAAGGGACGTACCATATGTGAGTGTTCAGAACCTTAGCACGCTGCACGCTGGAGGCTGCAGCAGCAAGGAATTGTAAAGGGCACCCTAGATTAGAGGGCAGGGGTGACACAGCTACTCATTAGTCTGGATTGTACCCTCATATATCTCAGGCACCTCATTAAGAGAACAGTGTTTTTCTTCAGAAGAGTTTTTCTCCTGTTTAGGCATCTAAATTGAGTGGCCAGCTTTTCAGTTTATCAGATATCCAGTAACTCCCATTATTTTCAGTGGGAGATTGGCTGCTGGGTCATTTTGAAAATCTGAGCTCTTGACTTAAGTGCCTAAGTGGTTGCTGACCGCTTCTGAAAACCTGGCCCCAATTATGGGTACAGAGCACATGTGAAAATCTGCCCTATACCTATAGTTTTGTTTCAGAATTTTCCTGTGTCTTCCTGCGGAGGCATCTGTGATTGATTTGATTTATTTATTTATTTATTTATAACTTCTGTATTGTGTAACATATACAGGAAATACATGACTTCAGTGAAGTAGTTCACATAACTGAGCAGTATTGTGCTGAGCTGAATGAAATGATTGAGTAATTGAGCTCGAAATAGTGAGCTGCTGTATGAATCATTACCAGCTTAGTCTTTAGCCACCGGACTGAACTTTTTGATGTATTCCCCTGGTAGGCGAGCAGTGCTACAGGTACCTTTCTCCTAAATGCATATGTCAAGTAAAGCCAGCCTGCTCATTGTTTTACAGTATGTATTCCTGGAACAGTGTGCCATGCCCTTGATCAATTCCAGCTGGCAAGGAAATGCTCCACACAGATAAAGTGCAGTAGTAGTCAAATGGAACCATTTCATGCTCTATTTATCTATCTTGTCTCATATGCTAATTTGAGGTCAAAACACCTCTTGTCTTCTCATGTTCAAGTTTATTAAACAAGATGAGGTGCAATATGTAGTTATGACAGATGCAAAACGATGTAGAGATGGATTTCTGGTCAATAGAGATTTATCTGTAGTACTTTTTTCATTATCCTTTGCAAAATACACAGGTGTTCACACCATGTATCAGAACATGGTCAGTAAGAAACAGGAGAAAATCCCAAAGCCAGCATCTATTTCCTTTGTGGTATTCATGTACAATATGGGGCGTGACTCTTAATCCATTGCAATGAATGGGAGTCTTTCCCATTTGACTTCAGTGGGCTTTGGATCAGGCTCTGAAAGCTTACGTTTAGCTAGTCCTCTTTCCTTTTAAGTAAATAACATGAGCAAGGGACTGAGAAGATGAAGACCAAGACTTTCAAAAATGACTAGTGATTTTGGGTACCCGGCTTGAGCCACATTAAAGGGTCCTGATTTTCAGAAACTGCTGAGTTGTCCTGTCTTCTGAAAATCAGTCCCTCTGAATGTATCTCATGCTGGTCACCCAAAATCAACTAGTCAATTTTGAAAGTCTTGGTCTTCATCTTTTGGGGCTAATCCTGGAGTCCTAACGATGCTGACATTTCCACTAAGATCATTTAGAGTCTTGGTTGAGTAAGGACAGCAGAAATTAACCCCATAGTTTAAAAACGTCTTTAAAAAGGAGAGGGGGGTAGCCGTGTTAGTTTGTATCCACAAAAACAGCGAGGAGTCCAGTGACTCCTTAAAGTTTAACAAATTTATTTGGGCATAAGCTTTTGTGGGTAAAAAACCCACTTCTCCAGATGCATGACTGTTGGTCTCTAAGGTGTCACTGGACTCCTTGTGTTTTTTTTTTAAAAAAGGAGAAACTACTCAAATGCTTCACTTAAAAACCAAAGCTTAAAATTATTCAGAATAGCTTGTAATAAAAAGGAAACTATCCACCACTAAGATAGATACTGTGAAAGAATGGAATGTGCATGTGGCAGAGGAAAAATTTGGAGTAAAATAATTGGAACAGACACCTGAGCAGCCTCAGTTTTGTACTGCTTCTTAAAATAAGGAGGAATAATTAAATGCAGAGCTTCATAACTAGAAAACATTAAACTCTGATGGAAAACCCTTTCAGTTGCCCTGGATGACTTTGAATTACTTAGATGCATATTTAGGTGCTGCTTTCATTCTTTCTGCAGGGAAATTTTGATTTGTATGTTTTGGGTGTCTAATCAATGATTTGGTGTATGGTAGGTTGCATTCTGTGTCACATCAGCCATTATTCTCTTTGACTTTATAAAGTTTCACTCATTTTTTTCTGATAAATGAGATATTAGTCCTTAGTAAGAAAGTAATCCAAGACTACATGTCAAATACCAATAAAGATATGAAGATTAAGGGGACCACAGTCAACCTGGACCCTGGTTGGAATGTAACAGGTTCAGCACATTGACCCAGTTAGCCACTCCTGGATTTTGGGTTTATTCTCCTGGCTCTGTATCTATTATTTTCTTCTGGTCTGTCTGTGGAAGCAAAGTTTGCCAAGATCATGCTGCTCTGTGATCACTTTTAGCCTGCAAAACTGGTCATAGGTAAGTGCTATAAAACGTATATGTTTATCAGAGCTGGATAAATGTTGGTGAGAATCGGTGGGAGGGAAGAGAGATAGAAAAGAGGTTGGAGGAACAATATAGGGAAATTGGCAAGCTATAGAAGACAGCAGGAACCTTAGGTTTACATCTCAAGAGCATCTCAGGACACTCCTGCAGTACCATCTGGTTCAGGTTAAGTTTCCTCAATGGGCCTGGTCAAACTCAGTATCAGAAAAAAGAAGGTCCAGTTGCGTCATGGTGAATCCTTATATCTTAGCGGGTGGTAGTTGTGGTGGTAAGGTGAGGAAATAGATGCCCAAAGATCCTGTACCCTGCATACATTGTCAAGTGCTCCAGAAATGTGCAAAGGGGTGTCAATTGGGCCTCAACTACATTTCTGAATCAAAATAATTGTTTTAGTCTCATCCTAGGAAAAAATCTGGTTTGTTGCTTTAACAGTTTTGTAGCTGTACCGCAAGCCTTGAAAGCACCTAGTTGTCATCTATTTTACTTCAAACAAAGTCATTTCTTTGATTTTTTTTTTCTGTTTCCTTTCACAAAGGTGAGAAGCCACAGTATTAGCATACTGTGTGTGCCACTTTTTGAAAGTGTCTGAGAAGAGCTACCTATGTGTAGAACTGTTGTATGATTCAAAGCTCCATTAAGATAGAAGTATCACAAGTAAGAATTGTGGTGCTTATATATTTACATTTCTATTTTAAGGGAGTGTTTTGTTTTTTTTCTGTGGGGTAAACTAGGAATGGTTACACCTAGATAGGCTCACTGACTTCATTCAGAGCTGCGAAGGAGCAACTGAGGGCATAATTTTGGCTGTGAATAATTTACCACTTGTGCTGTTAATTTGGATAGCTTTAATCTGATTTTTTTTTTGGTCAAGCTTTATAAGCTTAGTGGTGACCTAATTACCACAATACACATTTACTTCACTTTTCAGATAGTTTTACTTCATGGTTCACAAAGGTCTTGTATCTGGGAGTTGTATCTTGCATATAAGCTGTTTTAATATTTGCAAATTGCTTTTATTTTTGTGTGCTATGCATTTCTGGGTTACTAAATTTATGAGACACAAACTGAAATGAGTTCAGGGAATATTCTAGGGAAAACAATTAAAGATACCAATCTCTGAAACAAGGGAACTCAATGAATTGTTGGGCAGATCCCTTGATGAGCATGTTAAGGACACAGCAGAATAGTGTTCCAAATTGCCAGACATGCCAGCAGTGTGAAAACTGCATATAAGTATACAATTGACTCTTTTAAACTTTAACCTTGGAACACCTCAATATCTTTTCCCTCATTTGGTAAAGTGGATACTATCCTTTTATAAAAAAAAATCATTTGTATTTTGCAGTGCAAATTTTTAATTCGTTGGAGAAATTGGACTACTCAAAATAGCACTTTGCAAGTCTCTCTTCAGACTATGACCGTTAATAGTAAAATCATATATTTCATATTCTGGCAATATCTCTTATCAGGAAGGATCCCAAAATTCTTTATAAATAAGAGATGCATAGGCAACCCTTAACTCACTACTTAAGTGCAGCCACATCTTGGGGCAGAAGGCATCAGTTGATGAATGGTGCCCAACAATACTATATACAGTCTGTTTATGATTTGTAAGTGGAGAAACGTGCATTCAGTGGGTGAATTTAGGCTGACAGAAGACAGTTCACTCAGTCTGGTATTTGGCCAGGACATAATGCTATTTTGTGTGCTTTTCCAGTACCCTTTTGGCTGCCATGGGATTCTCAACTCTAATTCGCATAGGTTGGGCACACAGCAGTGGACGACTTCTTTTTCTTAGCAGAAATGAATTTATTTGAAGGTTGGCATTTTTTGGATTTCACTGCTTAATATATCATACAAACATGAGGATCTAGTCTTGCAGCTCATGCAAGTCAGTCCCATGGAAGTCAATGAGAGATATACATGGTTCCAGGGCCCATGATGTCATAAATGGCAAAGGAAAATTAGTACTGGGATGTCTTATGGCTCTGGTTACCTGTCTTTAAATTTTGATTGCATGTTCTGAATGCAGTTAAACAAAATAAACAGTTTACAAAATAAATGTGGTGGTAGTGAACAGAAAATGGAGGGTGGTGGGGGGGAATATTGGAGCAGTTAATCAAACTAACAGTTTCATTTTTTCCTGCATTTTTCAGGTTAGGTAGATGTTAACAAATCCTATTCAACTTGGTGTTTAAAAGGAAACTCATCTTAGCTTTTATAAACAGGTTTATGTCTAGCAGGATAATGATGGCTGGAGAAGCAGGGTACCAGTCTGGTGACTGAAATGCATTTTAATAAAATGTATTATCCTACCATGTCAGAAAGCATTAACTGAATGTACAAAATGATTCCATTTATTCATAACATAAAAAACTTTGGCACAAATTTTTGTTAAAGTTTCAATTATTCTGTATATTTAGTGAGAATGGACAGCCTGCTCCATCAATTTAAATACATGCTGTGCTGTTTTTCACACTGTACGGCTGTGCATCTCTGAGTTCCATCTTCAGCATATGCATACAGCATGCTGCTCCCTCTCCCCTCCCTTCATTTTTCTAAGAGAGCTAGATTGTTCTCTTTTTCTTCACTCCAAATCCATCGCTAATATTCTGTTAGGGATTGGTCTGGCACAATTTGCTGGGTTTGTGTACCATCTCTATCAGGATTGCCAGCTCGAGCATTCAAAAATTGTAAATTAGACTCCCCAAAAATAATGAGGTTGGCTTAAAATAATGAGATTTTTAAGAAAAATACATTTTTGATTCTTTTTATTTGCATTCTGTTTTAAGCCTTTAAGATTCATGTTTTCAAGTTTTACTCCACAAGCATGAGGGCTAGACATTTTTTTTTATAAATGAAGGCTGAGATTCATACATAGTCACATGACTTGAGCATCTGGGGTATTAAGAAAAGCACTAAATGTCTCAAAACTCATGATACAATTGCAGGAATTGGCAACACATGAAAACTGTATATGTTTTAGTGCTTCTCCAGGTCAGCGGCATCTGAGACGACGACGCTTCTGCTCTCAACTCGAGGAGAATGTGAGAATATGCTAATTTCAAAGACTGTAAATGAGAGAGAGATTTTGGCAAAGACTGAGGCCTGGTACAGAAAGAAAGATTCTTCTTTAGCTGAATTTACTCAGCCAAAAAAAAGTTTTGGATTTTGTCACATCATATTTTTTCCAAACTAGTTTGTTCATCATTAGTGGGAAGTGAACTTAATGTGGTCTGAGCAAAGTCCATAATCATAAGCATCTGAATAGCATACTTTCAATTTAGCAAGCTAATAATATTAAATACGAATTTTGATTTTTCACCTTTAATAACTTTGACTTCAGAATCTGTATTTAAGCTGAACTCGATAGGCCTGTTTTCTGAAACTATCAGATAATAACCTCTAACAATATTAGAAGAGTAAAATCAATAAAATCAAGCCAGAGTTTACGTTTGAGTGTGTGCAGGCAATTACCAGGTAACTCAGCCAACAGGATCACTGTATGTTACCAGTCTCTGGGATTATTTTTTTACGCCTCTATTTTATTATCCTTGGATTGTTTCCTGGAGGTAGGGCCGTGTGTGTGTCTGCATGCATCTGGACATAGATTTCCCCATTTCTGCCCAGAAGGAGGGAAGGAGTGTCCTCTCCATGCCCTGATCAGAAAGCTGAGCAGGGGGAAGAACCGCTAGTTGCCATGTTGTCTTGGCCTGAGTTGCCTTGAACAGCTAATGAGTCACCACAGGGAGACCCAGGAAAAGGCATTGTTGTTCCAGCAGAAGCTGTGTTGTCAGATTATCCCTGATCCTGGTTCCATATAAAAAGTCACTTCCTCCTCTGTGGTGTCCTGAGATCTGGGTAGTTTTGTGAGGTTGCATCTGCTTCTTCACAAGAGTGGGTGGTGTAGGGAAAATTTGCAAGGGGAATCTTGCAGTTTTTCTTTGCACCTTAGCCCCTTCTTTTATGTTTCCTGTGAAGGAAGACTGTTTGGTCTTTGATATTAAGAGGTTGATTATAACCTGTTCTACTTCAAATACTTGGTGTTGTAGTCCTTCAGTTTCTTTTAAGAAACCGTGCTTAGGTGACTTGGTGATAGACACCTTGAAAATACCTAGGAAATACAGACAGAAGTTCTGGATAGCATTCATCCAAGTTTTCCCCTTCCAAAAACCAAAACCAAGAGGCTAGGCAAATTAACTGGCAACCATACAAAATTCTGACTGACATCTCATCAGTATTTTTATTGATAAACTGTCTGATCTGCTGCCATGTAATCATGCATATAATTAAAGGAATTAGTTTTAATGCACTTCTGTATATGCCAAGAACATAATTTATGTATCACATTATTTTAGCAAATAAGTGGAAAATATAACGGATCCCTGCTTATGAGTCAGTATGCATTAATTAACAGACTGAATACAACATGCCTTGCATAAAAAGTCAGCTGACTAACTTACTGATGAATCTGTTACAGGATGCTTCTCCCCCTGCGGTCATGCAAAATACTTTAGTTTGAAGACACGCTAGATCTTTGCCAGTCATCATCATCGCTCCTTGGCATTCTTTAATCCCCACACTCCAAAGCTGTCATTTTAAAAAAATGAAACAGAGAGAGGACGATTTAGGGTTGAACAAACAGCAGATGTTCAGATGTTGGGATAAGCAGTTAGAATTAGAGAGTCTTATCTAAACTACTGAATCGTCCTGCAGTTGCAAAATTGAGATTGTCTTAATGAAAATATTAAATAATACCAGATGCAGGACTGACCCCCTGGGACTCCAGTAGATATGCCCTCCCAGTCAGACAGCAAATCATTGATAACTCCTCTTTTGAGAACAGTCTTTCAACCAATTGTGCACCTATCTTACAGTAATTTCATCTAGACCACATTTCCCTAGTTTGCTTATGGGAATGCCATGTGGGCCTGTGTCAAAAGCCTTATTAAAATAAATATATATCAGATCTACTGCTTCCTCCCATCAAGTAGGCCAGTAACGCTGTCAAAGAAGAAAATTAGCTTGGTTTGGCATGATTTGTTCTTGACAAATCCATATAGACTATTCCTTATAATCCGATTATACTATAGGGTTTTAAAAATTGTTTAATTTGTTCCAATATCTTTCTAGGTATCAGAATTAGGTTGATTGAGCTATAATTCCTGGGTCCTCTTTGTTTCTCTTTTTAAAGATAGGTACTATGTTTGCCCTACTCCTTGCCCTACTCCTACTTCTTAAAGATAGTTGCTAACATAGACGTCGACTCTGTGGGTGCTCCGGGGCTGAAGCACCCACCTAGTGCCACCCACACGCCCGCTAACCGCGGGATCAGTGCCTCCTTTCTCCCTCCCCGTGCCTCCCACTCATCACGATCAGCTGTTTGCGGTGTGCGGGAGGCTAAGAGGGAGGAGCGAGGACATGATGTACTCGGGGGAGGGGTGGAACTGGGTGGGAAGAGGTGGGGTGGGGATGCCGAGGGAAGGGGGGGCCTTGTGGGAACAGGTGGACCGGGGGCAGGATGGGGGCGGGGGAGGGGTGGAGCACCTTCCCCCTAGCACTTTGAAAAGTTGGGGCCTGTGGTTGCTAATGGTTCAGAGATTGCTTCAGCAAGTTCCTTAAGTACCTTAAGAGGCATTTCATCAGGCTCTGTAAACTTGAGTACCTCTAACTTATCTAAATATTTGGTAACCTGTTTTTTTCTGCATTTTGACTTGTTAATGTTAACTGTGTTGAGTATCTGGTCTCTGTTAACGTTTTTAGTGAAGATTGATGCAAAATAGGCATTCTACAGCTTAGCCTTTTTGATATCCGTTATTAGCTCTCCTTCCCTAGTAAGTAGAGGATGTACACTCGCTTTGTCTTTCTCTTGCTCCTGATGCGTTTAAAGAAACCTCTTCTTATTGACTTTTGAGGTCCCTTGTTCCTCACTATAGTTGTGTGGCAGGCAAACAGCAGCATTATGTATTGCAGTATGTTAAACATGAACTCTGCATTTAGAATAAGTTTTATACACATCCTGTTTTGTGTGGGGTGGATATCCATTTTGTCAAGTCTGAGGAGAATTGCACTTGTCATTGTCCAGTAAAACAGAGTTCTATTTGGCAATAAGTTGTACAAAAATGAGTGTATGTGTGCACATATACACTAGATGTGGTAGAAAGGCACTCAAACCTCAAACTCAAAACGGCATATTAGTCATTTTGCACAAATTTTAGAGGTCACCAGAAACCAAAATAAACACCATCCTCTAATAATCAGGAGTAGTATAATTTTTATATTAAAAGTCTAAGAATTTTAGTAGAAGTGAGGACCATGATGGACTCATTTGTCCCAACACAGTAGGTTTTGCCTCTCTAAAAAATGTTTGAATACCTTACTAAAATGCCATGAATCTGAACTGCTGTATTTATTAAATTTATCATTTGTTGGGGTAAGTGAACAACTTGTATTTTATACTCTGTTAAGTTGATTGCTTTGTTGTTTATCTTATCCCCTGGTGCCATTTTCTGCTGTTATGCAGAATGATTAGAGGCATTGCTCTTATGTAGCCCATAGTGCATATCCTACGTGTATATTATTATGCTTTGGGTGGGTTTCCTAAATGCCTGCTGCAATACAGTCTGTCTCATTTGCAGCCATAAAAGCCCATGGACATGTCACTCCCCCCACCAAACTGTTCATATTCTTTTTTTGGCACATAATTGATAACAGGTTTTGACTTAGTGTGAAGAGACATGTGGTATGAATGTGTCCATGCTGTCACAGTGGAAGGACTCCTTACGTTAGAGATAGATGGCATTTGGAAGCAGCATGCGAATTGCCCGTTTAAATCCCTTTTTAGTTTTCATTTAACCCTAGAAAAACTGACCTATCACACTCTTACCTGGCAGAATGCCAGTTTAACACACAGGCATAAGTATAGGTAGCCAAGAAACCTTGTGCATGCATCAAAAGTTGAGGGCATGATTCCCAGCTTAGAATATTTGAAGCAGCACTTTGCCAGCCCTGGATTTTCATTTTTAGGATTAAGAGAATGTGCTGTTTAGATGAAAGAGGGACTCATTGTACAAGTCCTAAACTAGCTTCTGAGAGTGCATAAAGGTGAGTCTCTGCCCTTTGGAATTAGCCCCTTGTGCTGTGTTCGGTATGTGTCTTCCAAAAGGGTAGGAATATTATGTAAGATAGTTGAACTGGTCCATTGGAGGAAGAAACATTTATGTGGGATACAGCCTTAAAGCTTTATGGAACAAGGTTGTAGTTGTAGGTATCCTGAGAACTTTTATCAGATAATATTCTAGATCTAAAGATATGCCTTTATAAAAGGAATTGGTAATAGATAGCTCCTGATATTTGTGTTTGTATGTGAGCATTTTATGAAATCCTGGTAAAAATGAACAAAGAAGGAGTTGTTTATGGTCTAGCTTATTTTTGTTTTCTTTTTAAATAGTTGGAGTTGTGCTACAATCTGGATCCAGTCAGTACATTTGTTTGCAATTAAGTAAAGTATTTACAAAATACTAATACAATGTACATGCCAAAATTTGGTGGTGGTGAAGATCATGGCTGGCTTTCACACTGCCCATTGTTCTTGACACCAGAAATAATTTCAGAAAGATAGTGGTTAGAACTGTTAAAATGCAAATAATCTCTAATACAGATCAGACACTACTTTGAATTCTGTGATTTTTAACTCCAGCGATCAAATGAAATCATGCATGCCTGTTTCACTTTTTAATGATTCCTTCCAGTAATGTAAAAGATGGTCCTTGCATGAGACAGATAATACAGAGGCAATGTTTTAAGCCACTAACCATGCTGATAACACTTCTTTATAAACCTGTGCAGAGATGCCTGGTTTTGGTTTATAAAGTTATCAACATATTGAATTCATCTGCATTTGTTATACAGTATGGATACTTTAAACTTCTATAACAGTTAATTTGCATTAAACATAAAACTGTGTATTGAATAAAGTGCTTACATAAACAAGTTTTTGTTTGATATATGCTGTATGTGTGACCTAGGCAACAAATGCATTGGGTATCTTCAGTGTAGAGAATAAGTGTACAAAATTAATGGAGTTGGTTTTCTAAAATTTGATGCAATTCAGGCAAATCATTAATCACATTTGTCAGATATTTTCCAAACAAATGTGAACAAACCAAATTTAACTTTGTGACCCATTACAGTTGTTACAGATGGATTCATTAACAGTCTGACTCATGATGAAGTTGATACAGCATTTTAAAAAAAGTAAATTCCAACTTGTGATTGAACAGAGACACTCTTGCAGTCTGAATCAGTTATGAATACTGAGAAATTACTAAATGGATTTCTGACAATTTGATTAGCAGCACATGGAGTGAAGAGGCTTTATTAGAATTACCAATGAGCCTCGAAGGAGCGTGAGTTCAGAACTTGCATGTTCAGGCCTCCAGACAGCTTATTTTTACCGTTGTTTTCCTAGTGTTGTAATTTAATCTGTAAAGGAAATTGTATTTTCACTACTAGTTTATTTTAACAACCCTGCCCTCCCCCCCACAAGTTTGTTTAATTTTTGGGTAATGCTACAGTTTGCAGTGGAAAGACAATGAAATACTTCACCATTCCTTTGTCTCCACCATTTTTCTCATTGGTACTCATAGCAATGCCTCTGCACATCAGTGAATAGCAGAAACTCGGCAAATTATGTATTAAAAAAAACAACATTGTAATACACAACTGCTTCAGGCATCTTCCTTCCAATGTTCCCTTGTAACATCATCTGTTTGACAAGTATCCAGTTGCACCTACAGCACTGTTTAATCAATAAATATAGTAGCTATTTGACTTTATACTCTATTATATACTCCTTTATCTGGACCTTATTAGGAGGCAGAAAATGTGTCTTGTGTCTAATCATTTGGCAGTAGTGGTGGTGGTTTGTAGTGGCGGGGGAGGGGTAGAATTATGATGGTAGAATAGGTATATGTTAATTCTTTTCATAAGGTACTTATTTTCACCATCTTCTAACATCACTTATTTTGCTGTAAACTGTACCTTCCAGTTGGTAGGTTTGAATTACTGCTGTTTAGAACTAACTGTGGAAGGTGACCTTTATTTTGAAACTAACAGTGCCACTTTTGTGGCAAAAAATATTTTAAGGAACCCTTAGAAAAGGTAAAAGTGCATTTATCAAAGAGCTCTCAAGTGTTCACATTCTGGCTCCTTTTTTTATCTGCTCTGGCTGCGTTAAAAAGATTCACCTGGGGCACTGGAACAGATCAAAGAGAGACTCAGCTCTGTATCTTCCCCGGAGCCCCTCGCTTCCTTCTATTCTATGGTTCTGGCAGCCACAGATGAAAGGGACGGAAGTATTGCTCTGTATTGTCTCCTTGTCTCTTCATGCCCTCTGATCGAGAATAGGCCTTTTGCACAGAAGGTGGTTAGTTTATTTGTAGCAGAGATGAGCATGTCTACATTGCAATTAGATACCTGCGGCTGGCCTATGCCAGCTGAATCAGGCTTGAGGAGCTTGGGCTAAGGAGCTTTTTTAATTGCACTGTAGGCGTCCGGGCATGGGCTGGAGCCTGGGCTCTGGTGCCTTGCAAGGTGGGAGGGTCCTAAAGCTTGGGTTGAAGCCTGAGCCCAAACATCTACACTGCAATTAAACAGACCCTTAGCTCGAACCTGGGAATCTGAGTCAGCTGGCACAGGCCAGCCACGACTTTTAATTGCAGTGTGGACTTACTCTAAAGGCCCCAACTAAGGATCAGAGCTGCATTGTGTTAAACATGGTACCCACCATGTAATAAAGAAATAGTTACTGGCCCAAAAAGCTTTACAATCTAAGACAAACTAGACTGGATCATCAACCTACTGGACTTTATATTGTACTCTTGTCACCTGCCAACTTATGACAGGCTTTGGCTTTGAACAATCATCAGCGCACACACACTCTGTAATTACTTCTTGTATCATCATAACCAGGCATCTGGAACAAATGTTTTGTAGTTTAAAAACAGGAATGTTGTCACTGACTAAATGAAAAACCAGGACATTTCAAATGTCCTAAAAGTAGTTCTCAAGATACCATATAAACAAGTCAGGACTGCCCAGTAGGACGTGCGGTTTCTATACACTTAATGCTGAGTCTTATTCTAAACAATGTGAAATAACAGTTTTATGATTACCCATTGACTATCATTCCAAAAGTTACCAGTACAACTTACTACCATGTATACAGAGCACTAGTGATAGAAGGTAACTTCTATGGCAGAAAGTAGTAGTTACCCGATGATCTTCAACATCAAAGTAGAGCAGGCAGAACTTCTGTTTTTATTCTCTCATCTCTGCTTATGTTTGTTAAATAAAATGTCAAAACAAACCCACCAAATTTAGTCACAATAGGGACAGTCTTCTGCAAACTCATTGTCTGGAGAACTAAAAGATCAGTAGAATACCATGAGCCCCCATTATGATGTCAAACTCATCTGTTTTTTCTCAGCCATTGCAAGCAACTGAACGACTGCACCAATAGTTCAAACTCAAGTTTCAGGTGTGTCATCCTATGTCTGAAAACAGGTTGAACAATGACTCTGCCACAGGTAATCTAAAACTGTTGCATTAACAACTGCCAGGGTCTCAAAGAAAACAAGTGGTTAATGTCTGTCCTTCCTTAGATGCACTAGTATCTGAAAAAGTCCTAAAACCAATTGTATGTATGTCTGCCCAAGCTACAGTGGAACTTGCAGATTTGAGGCCAACAGATTCTGGAATACAGATGTTAAAGGAGCAGAATAATAGAAAGTCTTCCATAGTCTCCTCTGATACAGTGCAGTCTTCCTGGAGGCTGCCTTTAACCTACAAGAGAAGCACATAGTAGATATCTCTAACATACAATTTACCATGAAATATCCTCCACTGTATATTGAAGGGAACTCTGTCTCAGTGGGTGTCATAAATATAAAGAGAAGGGTAAACACCTTTAAAATCCCTCCTGGCCAGAGGAAAAACCCTTTCACCTGTAAAGGGTTAAGAAGCTAGGATAACCTCACTGGCACCTGACCAAAATGACCAATGAGGAGACACGATACTTTCAAAGCTGGAGGGGGGATAGAAACCAAGGTTCTCTCGGTCTGTGTGATGCTTTTGCCAGGAACAAAAAAGGAATGGAGTCTTAGAATTTAGTAAGTAATCTAGTTAGATATGCGTTAGATTCTGTTTTGTTTAAATGGCTGATAAAATAAGTTGTGCTGAATGGAATGTATGTATGTATGGAATGCCACAAGTACTCCATTCCTGTTTTTGTGTCTTTTTGTAACTTAAGGTTTTGCCTAGAGGGATTCTCTATGTTTTGAATCTGATTACCCGGTAAGGTATTTACCCTGATTTTACAGAGGTGATTGTTTTATTTTTTATTCAATTAAAATTCTTCTTTTAAGAACCTGATTGCTTTTTCATTGTTCTTCAGATCCAAGGGTTTGGGTCTGTGTTCACCTATGCAAATTGGTGAGGATTTTTATCAAGCCTTCCCCAGGAAAGGCGGTGTCGGGTTTGAGGAGGATTTTGGGGGGAAAGACGTGTCCAAGAGGGCTCTTCCCTGTTATATATTTGTTAGACGCTTGGTGGTGGCAGCAATAAAGTCCAAGGGCAAAAGGTAAACTAGTTTGTACCTTGGGGAAGTTTTAACCTAAGCTGGTAAAAATAAGCTTAGGGGGTTTTCATGCGGGTCCCCACATCTGTACCCTAGAGATCAGAGTGGGGAAGGATCCTTGACAGTGGGGCACTGTTGTACCTTTTGAAATAACAATCTTTTGGACAATTCAGTACTGGGAAATGGTGTTCTGAAAAATATTTCTGAAGGACCCTGAGATAGCACTGTCCTAAACTCTGAGTCAACATACTCTTAACCCTCTTGACCCGTGGCTTGAGTATCATATAGCCAGTGCAGTACTTGCAACCCTTTTTGTCCTTAAGAACAAGATGAGGAGCCTGGAATTTGATCCTGGATATCATCCTTGTCTCTAATGATGCCTAAACACTAAGGTTATAGGCATAAGTTTTCCTCCTTGAAAGTCCATAGAGGCTTGGGGGTTGGGGCATTTCAGCCAGACTGTGATGTCAAGCTGATCGTTTCCCCCCCTGCATGCACTGTGCTTTCTCAACAGTGCCAGCTCCTATTTTTGGGTCTATCGCCTCTAAGACACAACTGTTCTTCAAAACAACCCCCTTGACTGATCTAATAGAACAAGGAAACTTGGCACTCACAACTTTTCCAATTTGTCACCTGATGAGAGATGACAGTAGATGTACCATAGCCACTGAGAGGCTGTGCAGGCTGTCTTTTTGACATATTGCTCTAACACAGAGGCATTCAGTTTTATTTTGTAATACTATAATTACTAGTACTGAAATCCTGGTTTATCAGAAGGATGAGATGGATTTCAAATTGCAGATAAACTATAATAATCTTTATGTAAAATAAAGCAAATATTGAAAGAGCATTAAAGGTTTATACCCTTATAAAATATAAACAATAAAATCACCTCAAAAAGTACAATTTCTTTCTTTCTGGCAGTCGGCCTCCAAGCATCAGTGTTGGTTGCATTGCCTAATGCATTCCCTGGCCTCTAGCTTTCATAACTTCACCACCAGCTTGAATGGCAGAATGCCTAGTTTCTGTGGGATTGCTGATATTGCTACTTTTTGAAGTGGCTGGCAGCTCTGAGGTTGAATAGACAGTCTGCTTCAGAGACCTTTTGTTTTGCTTTGCCACTCACCTGGTCTCAAGTTTGATCCATTCAGTGAGCAATAGTTGGTTCCAAACTTAGGTCTCTCACAGGACCATTCAAAATACAGTAATTCAGCTACCAGCTTGAATCAATTGCTAGCCTATTCTATTAAAGCTATTTCCCCACCCATCATGTGTAGAATTTGCGGATGATAGTGCAATTTGTACAAGAATGGTGTCACAGTTACAGGGTGGGACTGCACCTTAAGTCCCGTTCAGGTTACTCTTGGAGGAATTCTGCACCTAAAAATTCTGCACATAATATTTGAAAATTCTGCATATTTTATTTGTCAAAATAACATAATCGTACCAGTTTCAATAACTTTGGTAATTTATTTCAAAATATTTGTCAACATGTCTGTAACAAAAAAGATTCCGGAAATGTTTTTTGACAAATAGATTCCTTATTAGGCCTATTAATATAAAACTTTTGGTGGTAATTCATTTAAACTACAAAACAGAAACCTATTTCTGGCATCACTCAGAAACCATGCAAAGGCTTGGGGGAGTTGGGTAACAGGAGTTGAGGGAGAGAGAAGTAATTTCTGGGAAGGAGCCTGGGAGTGAACCTGCAGGGTTGTTGGGTGGAGGTGGGAGAAGTATGGAACAGGGTTCTTTTGGAGAGGGAGGGATTGTTAGGGAGTTGGGGATTCTCCCTTATACAGACCCTGGCTGACCACAGCCTCCCCCATTCAGTCAGGCATATCTGCCCCTGTTCCCATCTGGCCCTGCACCCCCACTCCCATTCAGCCACTGGCTCAATGTTGTGACCCTACCCTGCAGCCCTGTGTACCTTGCCCTGTCTGTCACCCCCCACCCCCCTGTATATCCCATGCTGCCTCATCTGGCCCTGTGGGCAGGGCACTGTGAGGAAGTCAGTGTGACGTTGCACCCCATAATGCTTTATGGGACTATGCTTATGAATGTATATATGACATAACTGGAATTGTTTTATGCTACATATGTCATGTAACATATCTCTGTAAAGGTTATGATCTACTGAATATATTCATCCTATTTGTATGCATGTGTCATTTTTGTACTCAAAGTTATGAATATTGGCTGTGTACTTGCTTGATTTTAAGTAGCCTTCATAAAGCATTTGGCCAGCTTCTTGAGAAAGGAATGTGCAAATTGAGTGCCCAATCAAGAAACACGTAATGAACAATGGCTCTTGGAAGACTGCAATCCACATAAGAAGGCTTCCTGGAGACATTCAAGATAGCATGTGGGCAGTGGCTGCTGCCTGTAAAAACTGAGTCATGCATGGACATGTGACTTGCCCATGTGTCTCCAAAACTTCATCTTGGAGCTGGACTTTGCATAGGAGAGAGGAGGGGGTCTCCACCCACAAGAGAGAGTCTATTTAGCTCCTGGGAGACCCCTTCATTTTGTCTTCAGCTGGCTCAAGAGAGAGCCTCTCCACCCCCAAGGGATACCTGAAAGAAACTAGGACAAAGGACAGTAACTACAGGGGGTGTGAGTGATTGCTGGACCCAGACTAGAAGGAGCCTAGTCAGTAAAAGAAGCTTACTGGAACATCTCAGAGGGTGAGGTTTCATCTGTAATCACTTTCTTACTGTGTTAGGCATAGGCTTGCATGATTTATTTTATTTTGCTTGGTAATTCGCTTTGTTCTGTCTGTTACTACTTGGAACCACTTAAATCCTATTTTTTGTGTTTAATAAAATCGCTTTTACTTATTAATTAACCCAGAGTATGTATTAATATCGGGGGGGGGGGGGGAGGAACAGCTGTGAATATCTCTCTATCAGTGTTATAGAGGGTGGAAAATTTATGAGTTTATCCTGTATAAACTTTATACAGGGTAAAACAGATTTATTTGGGGTTTGGACTCCATTGGGAGTTGGGCATCTGAGTGTTGGAGACAGGAACACTTCTTAAGTTGTTTTCAGTTAAGCCTGTAGTTTGTGGGGGACATTGTTCAGACCTGGGCCTCGGTTTGCAGCAGGCTAGCGTGTCTGGCTCAAACCAGGCAGGGCACTGAAGTCCCAAGCTGGCAAGAAAACAGGGGCAGAAGTAATCTCAGCACATCAACTGGCAGTTCCCAAGGGCTTTTCTGTGATCCAACCCATCACAGGCAGCCTCTACCCCCTTCCTCTCTACAGTTATCTGCTTTGGCCCATGAGCCAGCTGCCCTTCCAGCACCACATCAGCCCTGGTGGGTGAAAGGTGTAATTGCAGCTTCCTTTTGCCTCCCTATCACAATCAGTTCTGGGGCGGGGGGCAATCTGCGGGGGATGTGAATTTTTGTTTTATCTTTAAAAATTGGCTTTACTTATTATATAGCATCAAGAGTGTGCTAGGCAATTTACAGATAATATGAAGAGAAGGTCATATAGTAATCTAGAGAGAGTAACTGACTAGAATATCTTTATTTGTTGAAAAATGGTAATTTCTTCTACTGTCTGGTATTTAAGGTCTGGCTAAGAGCTGATATCAGATTTTGACTGAATGTTCATGTTTACTATGAAGGTTGAACAATGTAGTCAGCATATTTTGATAATGATTCTTTTGTGAACTACAGGCATGTTCATACTTGGACAAAAAGTTGTGTAACTAGAAGACAATCAAATAAAGAAAACAATGGAAAACCCTGGCTATCGGATGCCGGGTTGTGCATATTGAGTAGTGGAAAATACTACAAGTGGAAAGAGCTCTGTCTAGGTGTTGGAATAACACTGTTGTTTGAAGCACACAACTAGGACATTTTAAACAATTATTAAAGAATATTGCCAGATCTTATCACTGAAGTCATGCATATAAATCAATGATTCTGGCACAGCATATGTGAATGAGGTATTGTTACTAAAAATACACCTACTGAGTGGCATTAATAAAATGCAGTTGGTTAGTGGACAGAAGCATACAATTCTAGCAGTGGGAAGTGTTTTCCGAGATGCAATGCAAAAATATATCGAGGTCTAACTACAGTATTAATTGACTTAAAGTTAATGATGTTTACTTAAGAGAGCATTTTCAAGCAAAGATTGTTAATACATAATATTTTAATGGCGTACTTTTTATTTTATTGTTTAACATTCACAAATGTGGGAAAATATAGGCTGCATAGTATCCTAATTACTGCCAGGCAGTCAAAATATTATGTTAGTTTAGTTGTGATCAGGGTTAGTGTGGTTTGATACAGTGGAAGAATATGCACAATGCAGTAGATCTAGGAAAGCACTAATATATATATTTCATCATGTGCGGAAATTACATGTTTCTATTGGTACAAAATAACTCTAAAGCTGGAGTGACCAACCCTTGAGGATGCCCCAGGTTAGTTCATGTGGCACAGAACCATCACAGTGTCCTCTACATCATCCTCTTCCCCTGCAGACATTACAAAGGGGTGTCACAACATGTCAGTGCTGCCTGGTCACTGTACCTGCCCTTTTGGATCCATTGGCGGCTGGTGTAAATTATAAGCACTTCTGTCTGCCTTTACACTTTGGAACCAGCCTGCTGCCCAGACAGCTCAAGGTAAGGGGCAGAGAGGTGAAAGCAAAAGGCATGTGTACCTCTTCTCCTCCTACACTGTTCTGGGCACTCCTTGGCCAAAGCTGAGCATCAGAGCACAGATGAAAAAGGGGCATAGTATCAATGCCAGCCATCCTTTTAACTTAATCATTTTTTCATGTCTTCATGCGCCATTCAAAAATCTTCCTTCTCCTCCTGAAAGTAGGCAATTTGTATGCTGAAGCATCTGTCTTCAGCATCTAAGCTTCATAGTGCATGGCTCTGCCAGATTTTTAGGGTCGTGAATAGATGGGGTTTCAAATCAACATCTTTAGAGTTCAGTCTTCAGTTCTTATATCAAACTTTGACTCAGGGAGATGTAAATCCCTTCCCTCATCAAAAATATTCTTAAAATCAATACCCTTTGTTCTCCATAGCAAGCTATTAAATCACCATTATGTACATAATTATTCATGTTTTCTGCCAAATGCTATTAGGCATTTACAGGCATTCTGAACTTCTGTTTCAATAAAGGTTTAAACAATTTAAGGGAACAACTGAAGCTCGACGATTGTGATAGGAAAACTAGTTTCATAGAAAATTTGCTATCATGAGTGATTAGGTTTCTTAGATCAATCACTTTTATAGGGAATTTTATAGCAATATGTAATAATTCTAACAACTGTAATTTTCCAGAACACAAGAAATAGCAGATGGCAGCCTGAAGACTTACTGAACTGTTAGTCTTGGCTAATCCTTTGAACCAAAGTAACATGTTTTAAAACTAATACTGATAATTTTGTGAGGTGTAGCTCTACAAGCATGGGTTGCGGTCTCATCAGATCTCTCAATTTTTAGTGGTATTGGGTCTTTCATCTAATTGCTTTGATTCTATAAAGAGTGTTTAGGTATTTATCTGGTCCTTATCACTAGTATTTGAGCACCTGTCCAGCAGTTTTTGGACTTATATTAGGTTTGTCAATTTAATTGCAGTTAACTCAAGCAATTAACTAAAAAAAAAATTAATCAAATTAAAAAAATTAATCACAATTAACTGTAGTTTAATCACACTGTTAAACAATAGAATACCAATTGACATGTATTAAATAAGTGATATTAATTACAATTAATTTTTAATCACTTGGCAGCCCTAATTTATACACACAACCAGTGGCAGATTAGCCACTGAGCCAATGGGGCCCCTACCAGGGGGCCTTGGAGAAATGGGTACCCCACATCCTGACCCAGCTCCCTGGCAGAAGTGGCCAGGCCGGGGGGCGGGGCAAGCCCTCTGTGCCCTGACCCCATTTCCCTGGCAGGAGCCCCAGGGGGCGGACTGCAGCGGAAGGGGAGGGGAGAGGGGCCCCCACTTCCTCTGGCACAGGGCCCAACAAATCCATAATCCACCTCTGCTTGATAAAACATCCTTGTAAGATATGGGGGAGTATTTTACAGATGGAGAACTGACAAAGAGATTAAGTGGTTTACACAAAATCACACAGAAAATCTGTGATAGTCCGCAAATACACCCACATGTCCCTATCCTATGACTTGACCACAAGACAATCCTTCCTCTCTTAGATAAGGACAAGGACTTTGTTTTCACATTCTGTAAAGTGGTAATCACAATTGTGGTATTATACAATATAATCATCAGTACATCTCCCTGAAAGCTGAGGGTTTTTCACTGTAGTATATTTTCTGGGATTTTGTCCAGTCCATATATTGCTTTGGGGAGTTCATTCCACAGAATAATACATCTCAATGTTTGAGAAGTCTGATGTTCAGTCCATTTTTTCCTAGTTTCCTCCATCCATCACACTAAATTTCTTTCCTTCCTTGGTGTTAAGACCCTTCACATATTTGTAGACCAATGTCATATCTGTGAGTGACTAATTGCTTAGCCACAGTATACATTTAAATTGTTAATCCTTCCTTGTAAATCAGTTCTCCCAGCACCATTATTGGTTTTGGTCTTCTCAGAATCTACTTGTAACTTGCCTATTTGTCTATAATGTGTTGCCTAGAATAGAATATTCCAGGTATTGGTTGCATTGAAGTTACGGAGAGAATAATTGTACTACCTCTGTAATTTCTATGCAGCCCAAAGTTGCATAGCTTTTTGTTTCCAGTCATACTTACATCCCTCTGGGATGGGAAACTTCCAAGGGAAAGACAGGAAGTGGTGTTGAAGATTCAATGTTGGCATCTTTACTACTTAGTCACTGGTGAAACTATACCCTGACAAGGCATTAGGAACTTGGAAAACCTGTACTGCTGGCAATGCCCTCTTTCGGATGGCATGTAAAATAGAGATCCTGACCACTTGTGGTAATTAGATCCCATGCCACTTCCAGAATTGTGATAGCCTTGGTCTTGTAACCAAATTCTAATTTGGCTAATTACATATTGCCTTCCTAAATTAACCCTGATGTTTAAATTGGATATGTTGTTAGTTTTTAATTCCTGGCCTAAACGGATGTGCAAGGTTCAAACAGTGAATAGTAAATAGTAGATTACACCCAAGAAGGGTTTGCATTTTGGTTGTAAATAAAGTCATTAATCAATTTTGTGAACCTGATTTATATTTCTGAAGTGTTTTTGGACTGTGAGAGAAGTTGATATTGAAGTTATTTTATTCATTATGCCAAGGTTTCTGAGATTGTCAGATGGTTGTCATTGGTATGTAGCAGTGCATAAACTTGTACCAAAATATTCAGAATGGCTAATGTTAAGATGTTAGGTTTAATAAGACCATTTATGCTACTCAAATGTTATCCTGACAAATATTAATATGAATTTTGTCCTCATTTATTTAAAATACTTAATCACCTCTAAGAGGTGTTGAAATAGATACTAACTACAGATTTTGTGAATTCAAAGTGTCAAATCTGGAAACTGTTTATCTTTGGGATTTCTCTTGATAGCTATTCCTAGAAGAGCTCTTTTTTCATCTTCTCCAAAAGCCATTGTGATCTATTACTCTGAATAATGTGCATATTTATTTATTAGCCCTTTTTGATTCAGTATATTTGTTTCTGAGTAAAACTGAGTGTCTGCTTATTTCTAGGCTCATTTTAATGCTTTTAACTCTGCACTTTACCAGAGAGCAATTATGAATTACAACATATTATTAACAAAATGGATCCACATTTCTAAATGTTTTGATTTTGGCAGTTGTTATAACTACATAGTTTTTCGCACTATAGTTATACAGAAATTAGTGTTAGTTTTTTTCAGACTCACTTTCAGATTTGTGGAGTAGGAAAATAATAATAAAAACATGTTTTGTTTTATTCCATAACTACTAGAATAATGAAAACCAAGTAAAGCTGGGCATTCTTAACTGGCTGGGCTGGATTTCCTTGAGTCTTAAATTCAATCTGTTTAATCAATAATTTGCATCTCCAAAGATTAAGACTCATTCTTCAATTTTTTTTTCATTTAGTGCCTGCACACTGTTGCATGAGATCCAGACCAGACATATTCAAGGTAAGTCTTTCATTTCCTCAGTTTTAGTTATTTGTGATACAATCATATGCATTTGTTACACTGACACAGTTCTAATTTGTCAGTGTGTCATTTTAAACCACCCAGGAAACGTACTGAGAAATGCTTTTCCAGATTAATCCACACAATTAAAGCCATGTTTCTAGTTTAGTACAGTAAAACCACTACAATGTCCAATGTAGCATCACTTTTTGAATATCCTGTTGAGAATGCTTATCTGTTTGATACTGAGATCAGAGGTTTTTTTTTACCTTTTTTGGTCTCATTTTAATTTTACTTTTTTTTTTTAAATGAAATGTGCTGGATTGCCAGCTTTGTGAACTGAAGCCTTTTTATTCAGGCAGCAAACTTATGGGCAGTGGCATGCATGCACTTACTTATTGGATCAGGGACCATCTCTTTTTTGTTTTTTGTTTCCTCCCGCCCCACAGTGCCTATCCGAATAGGACCCGCATCCATGACTGAGGCCCCTGGGGTACTGTAATACCAGTAACAACAACAAGCACTGCAAGTTGCCCCACCAGTGTGTCTCTACCTTGTGCAGGGACCATTTGTAGAAGGCACGTGATTCTTTAGGTCAGTCTCCATGGCTGTTTAGTCGTTGGATCCTCTGATCAGAAAACCAACAAGGTGTTTAGTAAAGTAGAGGCTTGTCCAATAGAAATACTCAGAGACCATCACCTCATTTCTTACAGGCAACAAAACAAAAATTAAACTAACTACTTTTTCATCATCAACCTAGGCTTCATTGATAGTGAAAAGTTTTGTATCTTGGAACGAATCCCTGAGTCTGATTGTAACATACTGACATAATATTTACACTGAATGGTTTCCGGGGTATGTCCTGTACATACAGTACACGCAAATTGTTTTTTCTTGGCATATATGATGGGCAAAGGCACTTACTTATACATCCACAACTATGAATTTCTCCCCTACCATCTCCTACTTTCTATTATGAATAGATTAAATCCTCCCTCTCTCTCTCCTTTTTTTTTTTTTTGAACCCCTTGGTAATGAGTTCACTCTTGTCAGCCAGGGATAGTCACATAAACTATGTTAGTCAAAGACCTCTATCTCTTAGGCTCAGGAGCAGTAAACAGCTTTCCCTGGTTGATGGGATTAGAGTTGTCAGGGAAGAGTCTAAGGTTTTAGAACCATGATCTTTTAATCTTCTTTGGTTCACTTAAATTAACTCAGCCACTGAAAATCCAAGCCCTCATTAGGCTGTCTAGGTAATCAATGGGCATGTTCACTGAAGTTCCTTGATGTCATTTCCAAGTGCCACTTACTATACTAAAGATAGGAGGAAGTTCCATAGGCAAACCAAATTTCTCAGTTTCCCAGGTTTGTCTTTTGTATTTTTTTTTCTAATTCTAGAAATGGTAGGCCTGTTTCAGACTATCTGAACAACCTGTATTCTCCTGTACCACTGATGATATTGGGAAGGGGTGGAAGGGACTCTTTCTTCTAAAATTCTGGCAAGATGCACCTGGCTATTGGAAGGTGCATGAGCAATTCTGTATTATTCCACAATAGATGTAATTTATCTCGGAGCCCGACAAACACAATAAATGGATCTGTTAGTAATTTCAATTTTAAAATACTGACCATCACCACCAAATATGACTGATGGTACTGTTCATTTCAGACTCTATCCCAGCTGCTATCCAATGCAAGCTTTATAGATTTTATTTAAAAAGGAGTCACTGGAATAGCAGAGCCATTGAATTTTTATGTCAACTGCTGAGGCTTGTCTGGAGCAGGCCCCAAGCGTGAAATTCCTTACTTGAAATAGTTTTGCACAGGGCACAAGAAAATAGTTGCAATCTCCAAATTTTCTTCACTTTATTAATGCAGATTATTATTATGGGTTCAGGCAAGTGAGCTGATTCCTTTGTGTCATTATATCAGGGTTGGAGTACAAAACCGAATAAACTAGACTATTACTCTGAAACTCAAGGGATAATGCATTTCATGCTGCCAATTTGTCTGCAGTGGGTTTGAAAGGAAGAAAAATTATAATTAAAACAATAAATATTAGGAAAAAATACTTTATTGCTCAAAGGCATTTTCAGTCTTGAGAACGGGATTTCTGCACAGTCAGATCACAGTGACTATAACTACTTGCTTCACATTTCATTTAATAAAATAAGAAAGATACCCAATATCTAAGGCTTAGACCAGTTGAGCTACTGGTATTCAACAACAGATAACTAAAACTAAGTGGCAACTTTTAGCTGAGTGAGACGGGACATGGATAGCTCAGTGGTTTGAGCATTGGCCTGCTAAACTCAGGATTATGAGTTCAATCCTTAAGGGGGCCATTTAGGGATTTGGGGCAAAAACTGGGGATTTGCCCTGCTTTGAGCAGGGGGTTAGACGAGATGACCTCCTCAGGTCCCTTCCAAGCCTGATATTCTATGATACATTTACAGCACACTGCAACTTGTTCAGTGGATTCACAAGCCTGAATGGGTTGTTACATCAAGTATAAGTTATTGGTGAATAGAAACCTATACCTGTAAATATATGGATATTTTTTCATATCTTTTAAAATAGGTCCAATATGTCTTTTAAAAAATAAATAACTTAATCTGTTGACATGGCTCTAAAAAGAATGAGAGTATTAACTGGCATTTTGAAATTCTAATTTACTTTCAGATATTCATTGTTCTGCAAGCTGAGCCCAGCATCATTACTCACTTTTTGAAGTATGACTTATCTGATTAATGCGGTTTGGAGATTGCTATTATTTTGTGTCATTTGTCTCCTTTTTATCTTATGTAATGCAATTTCAATAAGAGATACCCTTGAAGAGTTGACTGCAATTTATGTTACTGAGTTAGAGACACAATAAAACATAAGAGAGTGGAAGAGGGATACATTAGGTTTATCTACTGATATGATCCTGGGGATCATTGTCCTCATGACTTGCCTCTACACTAGAAATGCTTCATGTGGCCCAATGCATTTTTATAATTAACTTTTTCTGAAGTATGTATGTGAATAAAAATTTTATAAAAAGAACAGGAGTACTTGTGGCACCTTAGAGACTAACAAATTTATTAGAGCATAAACTTTCGTAGGCTACAGCCCACTTCATCGGATGCATAGAATGGAATATATAGTAAGAAGATATATATCTATATATATATCTTGGAAGTTGCCATACAAACTGTAAGAGGCTAATTAATTAAGATGAGCTATTGTCAGCAGGAGAAAAAAACTTTTGTAGTGATAATCAAGATGGCCCATTTAGACCATTGACAAGAAGGTGAGAGGATACTTAACATAGAGAAATATGTGTAAAGACCCAGCCACTCCCAGTCTCTATTCAAACCGAAGTTAATGGTATCTAGTTATCTATCTAGTTATCTAGATACCATTAACTTGGGTTTGAATAGAGACTGGGAGTGGCTGGGTCATTACACATATTGAATCTATTTCCCTATGTTAAGTATCCTCAAACCTTCTTGCCCAGGGTCTAAATGAGCCATCCTGATTATCACTACAAAAGTTTTTTTTCTCCTGCTGATAATAGCTCATCTTAATTAATTTGTATGGCAACTTCCACCTTCTCTGTATGTGTGTGTGTATATATATCTTCTATGCATCTGATGAAGTGGGCTGTAGCTCACGAAAGCTTATGCTCTAATAAATTTGTTAGTCTCTAAGGTGCCACAAGTACTCCTGTTCTTTTTGTGGATACAGACTAACATGGCTGCTACTCTGAAACCTAAGAATTATATAGTTTTTCTAGAGACAGGGTTTTTTATGCAGGTCCAATGAAAGCAGTTGACAGCACACAAAATCAGACACATAGGGTAACTAATCTGATGTACCTTGACTTTTCAAATTCTCTCTTTGTTTTATATTCTTCAAAGGAACACAACTGTATGAGTTCCATGTTTCTGCTTATAAGAGGCATTTCACAAACTCTTCTCCACTCATGGTGGAAGAAATGAAAATGGAGTTGAGAGGTTGCAACCTCTTATTGAGGAACTATGGAGAGAGAGAGAATGGGGACGATAAAAGAAATGTATCTGAGAGAAGTTATGTCCTCAAGCAGACTCATCACCAGACAAAACAGACATTTGTGTGTAGAGCTGACTGAACTTTTCATGTTTTAAATGAAAAATGGCCTTTAAAAACCATTAATAGAATTTTAAAAAAGTTTTATGTTTCAGTGACACCTCCCCAACCCTTGAAATCCAAAGTTTTGGCATTCTTGCTTCCCTCTTCTTTTTCCCTCTTTTGTTATGGTGGGGGCTGGGAGTGGAAAAGGAGAAATGAGAGAGACTAAAAACAAGTAAAAAAATGTGAAACAGAGTTAACATTTTTCATCTAGCTCTATTTGTTTAAATACAGTGCCTGAAGCTGTTTATGGACTCCCATTTCTGTCCCTATAAATGGCATCATTATAATTTAGACTTAGCAAGATGAAAATCCTTTACTGATATCAAAACAAATTAAACTGGGGAGCTTGTGGGATACTTCTCCATAGATTTTGTTTTTGTTTTTTTGTTAAACACCAATACAGGCCTCTGAATTTCAGAACTTTTCCAAATAGTGATCTATTTAGAGGAGAACAGGTAGATCTGGGGACTCCAAGCTGGAAACCCTCCTCTCCTGTCAGGAACTGATGATTCACCTGCCAGCAGAAAGTCTGCGGGCCCAAGAAACCTCATATTCAGGCACCAGAACCTAAGTGCTTTCCCTTCAGATTTTCATGTTCTCATTTTACCAGCCAAAGAGGAAGGGAAAAATTTGAGAGAGCAGGGCTTCTCCCATTCAGGGACAGGCAGCTTGTCCTTTGATTTTAGCAGCAGCAGAGGAGCTGAGCTTTCTCTTGGTTTAACTTCTGCAACCCACAACAAAATAAGGTAAATTTTCATACATAGTTGACCACCCTTTTCTGGACTGCACAATAGAAAGTATAATTGGCATTATAACTGTTTATTTACTTTCCTCCCTAAAAAAACCTCCATAGTGGCACAAGGCCTTGAAAATATACCTTAGGTCTTTGTAAAACTTGCAGGGTTACCCATGGTCACATCAAAACTAATAGCAAAGTCTGCAGAACAGCAAAATTTAAAAGTCCAGACTCTACACATAGATACTAGCGATGACTTGTTTCCTTTCTCACGTATAATATGCATGCATGTGCTGGTTTTTGGTTTTTTTTAAGACTTCCCAAATTCTCAGCTGGTGTTCACTGGCATAATAACTCCATTGACTTTAATGGAGTAAGACAGTTTATAGCAGTTGAGGATTTGGCCTGGTATTTATAGAAAATCTTTAAATCTAAAATAAGGAATACCAAGTTACTTAACTAGTGGCTCCTACTTACACCCAACAAAAGTTAACCCTTTCCATAGCTATTCAAAAACTGTCTGATATGCCATCCTATTATTGCATATGGTGTTTGGAGAGAAACTTTTTGGTGATGAGCAGGTAATAGGAATTAAAGTAGAAATCTAGAAAGTTTAATTGTTCTTCACTCTGAGTCAAACTTGGAGCACTGTATTCAGAATTCATTTGACCTCTTGATTGCACTGGACAAAACAAGGTTGTTGAAAGTGTTTTAATAATAATAATAATAATAATAATTAATTTAAAAAAGTTTGTGTGGCTTGATTTTGGCTCAAAGATGACTGTCAACTATAATACGATGTTACTGGTGTTACATTTAGTGTATTTTGTGAAGAGATTTGAATGCATGACAGAGGCAAAGACTGTTACTGGAGCTAGTGAAAGAGACAGTCAAAGGGCATAACAGAACATGACATATTCAAACAGATTTTGATATAAATTCCTGTATTTCATTATCCTGTATTGCTGAAACGGATGAATGAGTTATTGGCCCATTGCAGAATTACTATAAATTTTTATTGCAAAAATGGCTACCTGTAAAAGTACTGAGTCAAAGATTCTGGGCCATATGGTCCCCGCCCCCTGCCTTGGCTTACAGAGTGCAGAGGGGACCTTAACATCCCGAGCAGGGATGAGGGAGATACACTGCTCTCCATCTGTTCATGTGGTGGGTACCACCCTTTCCCCAACAGCATAAATGTAATTTTCTCCTGTGGTTTCTATGTACAATGCAATTGCACTCCACACAGCCGAGAGGTACGGGCCCGCAGTGTCAAGGGAAGACCTGTTCCATGCATCATGTTCCTTGTGATCTTCTGTTACATGGGAAATTGTATGGCTACATTCAGTTTAAAGACAGATTAACCTATTTGTAAAAACAAAAGAATTTCTCTCTATCTTAAATGTATTTGTTTGGTTGTGTTCTGCTTTTTTTTTAAAAGAATTGGGAGAACTCTGCCTTGTGCTTCAGCAAGAAGGGGAGTATTCTAGGATGATAATAATCCATATTTAATTAGACCCAAGATCCCAGTTAAATATTCATGAGATATTCACTGTCTACAAATGTTCTTGAGAAGTAAGTTTTGTGTGAATGTAAATACTGTGAAAATGAATTCCATTTCTATTCTAATGAATGTTCATAAATACATATTCAGTATTATTCACCTGGACCCTTAGCCCGTAAATGATTGCCAAATGGCCCAAGTGTCACATTTTTGGCTTTCTACATGATAGGCTTTGTCCACACTGGGTCTATAATATGTCAGTGGCCAAATCCCACTGCGGCTGCACTGAAGCAAGTGGCTAGTACAGGCAGGCAGAACTGTCAGAATGCATGATTTGCGCCAGTGCTGTATAACTTTTCTTGAAACTAGGGTTGACTGCTTGATACATGTCTTGTAGCATAGTTGCCTGTCTACTCTAGAAGTTTGCATCAGCACAGCTATACTGATGGCTGTGAATAGGGCAAGTTCCAGAATATACAAGGCCTATTGGTGTATCTTTTCTGGTCTCCTATTCATTTTTTTTCCTTGCTGAACTATAACACTGACTGATTTAACTCCCATAAAGTCTTTGGTTACTGTTACTGTTCTGGGCTGAGGATAAAACTGTCTTTTCAATGTACTGCTCTCTGCTGTATATACAGTGGGCTGGCTGAACATGCAATGTAATTCAAACAATAACTTGACATTTATCAGTGTAAGTATTTAATAGGGAGCTGTTCAGAAATGTCATATTAAGGTGTCATCACAATTAGTCATAGGGATGTTACAAAAATAACAGTTAACTAGTTTACTGTTAACTGACAGTAAAGAAGTTTGTCTAAAACTGCTAAGAGCCACCCTTAGCTGAACAATATGTTCTGCAATTGGCTACCTTGAAATAAAATATGAACATAGTTTTTAGCCATGAATAAAATACATATTTTTACAATGATAGCATTTTATCAAACTGTAAAAAGCCTTCTAAACTTTGCATTCTGTAAGTAAGACTAATTGCGTGCACTGGATAACTCAAATTCAGATGTGATGGGGTTCTCTTGGATTTTATTCTATATTTGTTTAGTTAGGACTAGATTTGGTAGTCTGCATCTGACCAGAATAAAGGACAGCACATTGTTGTGCTGACCCTGAAGCTGACTGGAGGGAAATGGGGTCTCTCCATGGCTACAAGGAGCAAATAGACTATGCTGGGTCTACACCCAGCACAACATATGCTCCTGATGTGCTGGTGTAGCTCTGTTGCCAGGCTCTCTCTGTTGGTGTTTGTGGGTGTATGCTAGGGCTCCCAACCCCTTAGAGATACTGTGGAGTCTGCTGCCCTTTTAGTGCTGAAAGTGATGCACAGGAGTATTGTGCTATTGTGCAGTGCAGGCCATAATCTGGCCCTTGATATAAGGAAGCCGCACAGGCACCAAAAAGACAACCTGCACAGTTACCAAAAGGAATGTATCACTGTTGTTTGTATAGAGACATTCTGCAATGATATCATTTGTTAAAACCTTTTCAGGCTCAAGGCCAGAGTTCTTACTTGTGACTAACTTAATTCCCCCTGACTGACTGAATTTTTTTCAAATAATAAAGATCTGTATAATGATAAATATGTTTATATATTTTAAGAAAAACAGAAATACTTCTGATTTTGCCATCAAGTTAACTTGCCTTTAACTTGTCTATAGCAACTAGCAGCTGAGAGTGAGTGGAAGGGTACCCCTTACATCAGTGATTTTCTTAGTTATACGCAAAGTTCTCAGCACTGAAGAAAAATCAGATTCTTGGTGTCATGACCACAGATCTCGAACCCAATTTTGCAGGAGTGGCCATGCTCCAACTCTCCAGCTGGCAGCCTGCTCATGTTTGCTTGCTTACCTGGGACCCATGAAGCCCAGCTCCAGTTTGAGGCTCCACCTCTGAGGTCCTAGTGGCAGACTCTTGGAGCATCTGATTGTCCCACTGTCCCCACTTAAGCCAGCTGTAGGAACAGGAAGCTGTCTGAACAACTGGGCTGCATCCTGTTCTGGATTGTGTGCCTTGTGCTTCCTGCTCCCAGGCTTTGATTTCCTGGCATCCTGACCTGGCGTAACTCCCAGCATCTGATTTGTGGTTCTGATCTACGGTTTGTCTCCTGTGTCTGACTGTCACTGGTATCTTGACCCAGTTGACTCCTGATTCCGGTCTTGTGACTGTGGGCTCTGGCTCCGGTTACTAGGTGTGGCTGTCCACAACTCAGCTGTGACACTTGGTTTCATAAAGTGAAGCTGGTTTGGTTTTCAGCTAGAAACTTCTGCCTTTTACCTGAGAAAAAGAGAGGATTCTCACTCTAAAATTGTGCTTTGTAGGCAACAAACTGCTTTTCCTCCTGTGCTAGAGTGATATGTCACTATAAACATAACCAGTAGCTTGCAAGTTTGGACGAGACCAAATTACCATGATGTTGATTGTGGAATAGCTGCTGTATTACTGCTCGTTGCCTAGGAAGATCATGCACATCTAATGTTGTGGTTACCATTGCCACAATTCTGAGATAATTGAACCTCTGACCCCTCTGTCATCTGCTGCAGGATGGCCCCTTAGTCCTCAGGCTTCCGGCTGTCACCTCTCTACAGGAAGATCCCTCTCCCTCTCGACTGGGGATTTAGGTTTGCACTTCCCGTGAAAATCACTGTGATTATCCCAGCAGGTCTGATCTTACCTCAGCAGCTGCAGCTTGTCTCTCTTTCTCCAGGGACAGTGGCTGTGGATTTACCAGTGACCAGGCAGCCTGCACAAACCAAAGTACATTTATTTCAGGAGAAGCAGCATTACAGCAAAAATGTCATAAAACAATGAAAGGTCTAAATGCATATTAAGCTTACCAGAAGTCACCCATCTTCTCTGCTTGGTTGTCTGGTACATGTCAACGTCCTCTTTAACCCTTCCAGCAGAGTTGGCCGTTTTGGTAAAAGGTTCATGTCAGTTTGCAGATGAAGAACCTCCTTATTCAATTTAAGCTCAGTCTTTATACTAAAAGCCACTCTTTGTCCCCCTGGCCTCTGGTTCCAATTATTTGGTCTGACCTCGTATATGCAAAAATCTCAGGTGAGTGGTACCTTTTGGAATTGTTTACCTGTTCCAGAATTTGCAGTAATCACCTCTCACAGATTATAACTCCCTGGGGGAAGTTTGATAAACAATTTCTGGCTCACAAAGATGGAGATAACATTTATAAAGTTGTTAGAATGGTCTGATATGCCTGTGTTCATCATATCCGCACCTTGTGTCCCTGAAAAATTGACTCTCCCTGTTTTCAGGAGCATCTCTGTCAGTCTTACAAAAAACATGAATTGTCCCAATTTTCATAATCCTTGCAGATTCTGGCACTGCAAGATGCCCCTCTCCCCACAGCCAAATGGGCTGGTGAAGCTGAAATGGGCTGGCTATGCATACCCATATTTCAGGGCCAGCCCTCTCAATAGGTCTGTCACGTGATGCCATCCTGTCCTACCTTCTCCCAAGATGTCTCACTGAATCCTTTCTGTGCTCTCATTCTCCCCCCTGCCCCATCACTTCTACAGTTAGGCTATGAGAAGGACACGAGTAACTGGGCTGAGGAGGCAGGGGTGCTGGAACAGTTTGTATAGTGGGGGTGCTGGGAGCCATTGAACCAAACTATAAACCCTGTGTATGATGGGAACCAGTTCAAGTTAGTGGGTGCGGTAGCCCCCTGAGTACTCCTAGTTCCAGCACATACATGAGGAGGGAGAGTTAAGAGCGGGCACTTTTTTCTCCTGCCAATCTGCAAAAATCCTGCTGTGTAAAGTTACTTGACTGTTCTCTAAATCTCCTGCATGTCCAGACTGTGCAAACAGGTGTGTTCTGCTTTGACAATCTTATCCCATTACCTAACTAATAATAGAAATACTTAAATTTAAAGTGATTTCCCTTCTTCTGTTGCTGCTATAGGAGAATGCTCTCTGAGGTTTCTGCCTGTGAGATGAAAGCTTACTTTTTTGCAGCATAGGTTTTTTTTTAATGACTTTCTGTGCTCGTCTATACTTGGATTTGCACACACTGGCTGCTCTGCTACTGTTTGAATGTATCCAAATACAATTCCAGGTGGTCATTGGTTGCATTAAGTACAATATTTACTTCTTGACTGATAAAATATTGAAGGGAATGGGTTAATGCGGAAGCAGATTTGACAGAGACTCAAATGTGAGCAATGAGATAATGAAGGCTTCAGCACCACTGTAGAAGTGACTGAAAGCCTATCTGGTATTGCATGTTTTTAAATATATAAGTACATTATTTGATGAGAAAATATGGGTATTTCATATGGTATACTTTGAACTTGATGTTCATTACTCATGCAGTAAGTCAGTACTCTAGTGATTTAAACGCTTGGCTCTATCCATTTGCTGTGCATTATGCTACATTTCTTTAGGATCCATGGAAAAGCGTCTAGACATTGATCAATGGGCACTAGATCTGAGAATTACCATTCATGCAACTTTACTTAAAACTGACATCACTTAATTATGAATCCTGTTTCTCAGCTGTTATGCAATTTTGGCCATAAAAAGCACTCAGCAGTGAAACCTGGAACAAAAGTTGTCGGCCTGGGGAAGAAAATATTCCTTTTTACAAAATTCTGATGGGTATTTTCATGTTAGTGATTTAAAAAAAAACTTTATACATTTCAAATTTGTTTTAGTGCGTATGGAACTCTCATACAACTTAAGAATGAAGAGCAGAAATTTTTGCGATTGGTTATTCCATAATGTGTGTGGACTGGCATTGATATATTTTAAAAGGTAAAGAGCAAGTTCAGAGACAAATCTAAGCTGTTGTAATTTACACCTTCTACATTTATCACTGTGTATCTTACACAGTTCTACGGAATTTGACCCACTGTGTCTAAATTGAAACTTAGATTGAGGGACCTAATGATATATACTAATAAGAAAAGCAACTAATAGGAGTAAGTAGGTGTAAACTAAAGAAGAATCCCTCACTCTCCACGCACGTTTTATTTTGTCCTTGTTTAACATAACTGTTTAGATGAATGATAGTTTTAGTTCTAAAGACACTCTTAGAACATTTTGACCAACATATGCATGCTTTCAAGATGCCTGACTCTGGACACAGGCAGCTTATTCATCTTTGCTTCTATCTTTTATGAAGATCCTAGCCTTATGTTAGAAATGACTTAGATGTGATTTGTGGCTACCCTACTTATGCATCATTCCAAAGTCAAGGAATGGTGAATGAGCTGTGGAGCCAAGAGTCACATCTGGAGAGCTAAGGTATAGGGCTTGACAGTGACATTTTGCTTTGGATCAGTAGACTCATGTTACTTTGCGGCTCCTTTATCAGTTTATGGAATGTAAGCCAAGGTATACAAATACATGAATGAATGATAAAAATAGGAGATATCTTTATAACAGTAAGAATATTTGATTTATGTTAATGTATGTTCGAACAGAAGCTTTTTATTCTACCTTTAAAGTGCTATCATGCTTCTCCATATATTAAATAAAAATAAATACAGGACTTCAAATTAGAGTAATTTGAGTTATTCTAATACACAGTAGATTTTTGCTTTTAGTGCAAAATCCTTGGGTAATTTAGTGTGCATTATTTTCTCAGGATAGTGTGTAAAGGTACCTTAATTACTGTAATTAACTTTGCATTTGGAATAGCAGGTACTAACCACTCAGTGTGGGATCATATTTAAACCTCTGTTATTTGTCTTTGATGAAATGTCAGGGCAGGTAAAGCTGTTCTCAGGCAACTTCAGCTTAGTTGTACTTTGTTGTATGGAAACCTTCAGTTATGGAGAGAGAAGAAAATTCCTTTTGCTCTTTTCACAGTTGACATTTTTTTAAAAAGCTGTCACTTTTCTGAAATTCAGCATACACTGTGACCTATGAGTGACTAGCTTCTCTAGAAGGTCATTGTATCATGCACATTGGAATATGATCCTCATAGCATTTATATGAACATATATTTTCTTTTCTTTCAATATGCACTACAGTAATGGCAAATTAGTGGTCTATGGGTGGAATTTTAAGAAGTACCTTCGTGACTTAAAGAAGCACACAGTCCACTGAAAACCTGTGCTGTGTAACTCATTTAGGCTTTTATTTATGAAAAAAACATGCTTTGTGTGTATAAAAAGATCTTCTACACTTTCCACAGTATGCATCCGATGAAGTGAGCTGTAGCTCACGAAAGCTTATGCTCCAATAAATTGGTTAGTCTCTAAGGTGCCACAAGTACTCCTTTTCTTTTTGCAAATAAAAGTCAGTATCTCTTTGCTCTGTGATGTGCTTTCTCCATCTTGACTACAGGCCCTTTCTAGCCTGGACCTTGTGGTAAGTAGTATGAAAAATCCTGAGGCAGACCTCCAAAAACCAGGAGATTGACATAAAAAGCATGAGGCTTTCAAAAAGCAAGTATCTTTGTTTTTTTGGCCCATCTTCTGAGTTTGGGATGACTCCTAGGACTGAGGCTCTCCAAAGTTACCTCATGTAGGGGCTAACAAGCGTTTGTAAGATGGGAACAAATTTTAAACCTGCTGGACTGGATTCTAACTGGTGACCTACAGGTGAACGGCTCTATAGAGCCTTAGCATTGTCCTGAGGTATCAAATCACCTATAAGTACTTTTAAAAAAATCTTGCGGAATGAGACTTGCTTTCTGGAAACACATGTTTATTAAATCAAGGTCTGATCTTTTTGGAGTAGAGTCTTCCAGTCTCTTGACCCACAGACAACATGTCTCAGCCTGAAGCATATTGCAGAAAATTCCACACTGTTCTTAAGGGATAGATTCTGTTATTCAAACTACAAACACTAAAAATGCAACAGTAAACAAATATTAACACAACACTCAACTTCACTGCTAAAATACAATGTTTTGCAATGTAAAGTCATTCAACCAATTTTGCAAGGGTCCTTATATTAAAAACAAACCAACAAAAAACCTTAACAGTCTTTGAATCCACTGCAACAACTTCAATTTCAGCTGTAAGATTGAGGGGGAAGTGTATGCTGTTATCCTCTGTGAAAACTAGCCTAGTCAGGGAGACAACACTCCTTTTGAAGGTGGATTATGAAAGTATTTGTGGCACAGCAGTAGAACTCTGGTTATCAGGATTCTTGGTTTCTTTTCCTGGCTCTGGGGCAGATAGCATTTGCCAAATCTAACAATACTCCTGTTTGGGTCATCTTAACTGGGGCCTTCTGGATGTAAAAGCCACTTCCACTAGAACCAGAGAACTAGATCTCTCAGCATGGAATTAGCAGTAGAGTTGTAAACTTCTGTATATTGATCTAGCCACTAGAGGGTGACAGCTATACTCTGGTTGGTAGCGGTTAGAGAAACACCTCAGGTGCAGGCATGTTCCTTCTGAAAGATTGTGTGGAAAAGTGGATGAGACTTAGTTCTGTTCTAGTAGAACCATTTGTTCTACTCCCAGCTCTGCCCGGAGTGACCTCATGCAAGCTCTTGGTTACCTCAGCTATAAAATGGGTGAGTAACAATTACTCTTGTAAGGTAATGAGGAGAGGACTGGGCTCATAATAGTGGAGTGGAAGATCTGGGACTAGAACTCTTGCTGCCTTGGTTCCAGTTTAGTGCCTCTTCCCTTGGGATACAAGGCATTGTATGAGGTAGTAGCTCCTGCTTTTCATCCCCTAGACTGTGACAGAACTGCAGTTTTGGACATCTCGACAAGACTAGCTGCAGCAGGGGCTGAACTCGCATTACTTGGAATAAATTTGTGGGAGGGACCTACACAGGAGTAGAGTGTATCAGATCCATGCACAATATGGAATTCATTCTGAATCAGAATGCAACCTACTGCACATGGCTGGAGGTAGCTGCTGAGATTTCAGCATGAAAATGTGAGATCAAAAGTGTCCAGCTATTAACTTGTCCAGCTATTAACTCTTTAACATCTGTAAGTAAATGTGTGCTTTTGGGCTAGATCAGGGAGTTACCAAAGTCCTGAGTTGTGCTGCCCTAGGAGCTGATCAGGGCCAAAGTTTAGTCCCAGCTACCCATTGCTCCAGAGAGGGGAAGTAGGCTGTACAAGTGTACAATGGCACAGCTAAGTAAGCTCCTCTCATCACTTGCTCAGCTGTGCTGGCTAGTGCACTGAGAGGATGGAACCAAGGCTCTGCAAAACTATGCAGGCAGGGAGTAGCAGCTCTCCAGCCACAGCTATCCCTCTACTCCCATGCACAGACTGGTGATGCAGGTAGCCCAGGCAGGGGTTTGAGTATGTCTTATATCCTTGTACTTATACCCCTGTGATTTTGAGGGAGCTCACAATCAAGCCCCTAATAAAATAGAGAACATTTCCAGGATCAAAGTTTGGAGAGTTAGATAGCTCTATCTTCAAGGTATTGCTCGTGAAATCTAGACCATGTTAAGAAGGGACTTCCTTGAATACCAAATGTTGGAGACAACAGTGTGTGTAATAGTGATCTCCTCCTGTTCTGCTTTCTTAGTGATTTAGGGTACAGTCATGAATTTGAATTTGCTATTTACATTAATTGTTTCAACAATTTGAAGGATTAAAAAACATGAAAACAAGTAATCACATAGGAAAAAATATTACTGGGGTGCCATAGATGTAGAGAGAGAAATCACTCTATACTAATGAATATTTATGTTGCACTTCTCATTGGTAGGTCTCAAAGTATTTTACAGAGGTAGTTAAATAGCTCCATTTTACTGGTTGGAAAGCTGAGACACAGAGAAATGACTTACCCAACCTCCTGCCCCTAGCCCTGAGCCCCCTCCCACACACCCAAACTGCTGCTGGCCCAGGGGCTGCACCCCAACACCAGCCGCTGCAAAAGTCTTGGAAAGTCATGGAATCCGTGACCTCTGTGACAGACTTTCAGGCTTTCTTGTAGCACATGAGTTGTCCAAAATGCTTTGTCAAGGTACTTGTTTTAGTCAGATGCTTTCCAACTATGACATATATGATTTTCTTTGGGAATGCAGATGTTGATAAGAGCAGTGTTCTGTAACATCCACAAGAGCAGAATAAAGTCAATTTTTCTATAATGGTGTGAAGTTTATAGTGCAGATACCACTATTTCAAACTTGATGATAAACCTCCTGAATAAATGTTTTTGAGTAAGAGTTTTTTTACATTTGTTTAAACTAATCTTGATAATAGTTAATATTTTCAGTACAATACTTTTTTCCTCAAATTTGCTTTTTAGTGTAACACAGCCACTTTGAACTCCATAGATCTCACCATCTGCTTCTCTACTTACACTCCATTAAATATTTGCTGACATCTGTTTAATTAAAAATTTTTACAATCATGGAGAATTTTAGTTCAGACTCAGTATCATAGTATTCTAACATGCCAGCTAAAAAGCCTGAAAAGAACCAGAGGGAACTTCTGGGAGTGGAGGAGGAGAAAATGTACATAAATTAAGTACGTTGTTGCTTGGGACTGGTCTTAAGGGTGGAACTTTTGTCTTGTAGAATTATGGAAATGCACATTTAAACAGTTGGCTGCAGCTTCAAAGCTTGTTGCAATGGATAGAGGGTGGAAAGAAGCTCAATGCCTATCTAAATTTGACCTCCAGTAACTCTGCTTTTAATTTTTGTGAACAGTTAGTAGTGCTCTGGAGTTTGAAACACTTCAGGTCAGCCTACAAAAATTTGAATGCACAACTTCATTTCCCCCAGCTGTCATCTTTATGCTTGCTTTCATTCCACGCCTAACACACATGAAACCCATCCCCAAAATGAGTCCCTCTGTCTCTTCAAATTCTCCCTCTGTACCCACTTATGTCATGCAACTTGCAAGAAATTGACCAAGTAATAAGGAGCAGTTATGAATAGTTTATGAATATATTTGTAAAGTTGATTGTATGTTTTAGCTTCCTTTCCCTTTCAAATGTTTTATGCCTTCTAGGATTGCAAACACTTTGGCTTCATTGTCTTCCTTTTATGTGGACAATACCTAGCAACACGGGTGCTACTGTAATACAGTAAGTACTACTACTAATAGACCCTTAATTTTTTTTTCCTGAATAGGTTGTTCAGTTCACACCCAGACATCCGCAGTTCAATTCCATAAGTACAACATAGATTGTTTCAAAGCAAACATACCGTAGTGGTCAATAGCTAGACCTTAAAAGATAAATTGGAAGTTCGCGTCACCACTGCCATCATTGACAGATAATGAATATCCATAAAATGCCAGAAAATACTTGCCGGTCTAAAACTAGAATACCTTGGGGAAATAATGCTTCAAGGGCAGAATTCAGCCCTGGATATGTATCCATGTCTTCCATTGATTTTAAATGAGAGGTGTTTGCATGTATCAGTTAACTGACATTAGCCTTAGGTTAGTTGTGCCTAGTGAATATATTTTATAGTATCCTCATTACAATTTAGTTGGATTTGTTAATAAGGGAATTCTATTATACCTAGGGCCCTACCAAATTCACGGCCATGAAAAACACATCACAGACCATGAAATCTGGTCTTCTCTGCCCTCCCCCCCGTCTGGTCTTTTGTGGGCTTTTACCATATACTGTACAGATTTAATAGGGTAGACCAGAGTTTCTCAAATTGGGGGTTCTGACCCAAAAGGGAGTTGCAGGGGGTCACAAGGTTATTTTAGGGGGTCATGGTATTGCCACCCTTACTTCTGCGCTGCCTGCAGAGGTGGGTGGCTGGAGATCGTTGGCTGCTGACTGAGGGCCCACCTCTGCAGGTAGCAGCGCAGAAGTAAGCGTGGCAATACCATACCATGCCGTCCTTCTGCACTGCTGCTGGCAGAGGCTCTGCCTACAGAGCTGGGCTCCTGGACAGCAGCCGCTGCTCTCCAGCTGCCCAGCTCTGAAGGCAGCGCCGCCGCCAGCACCAGATCGGAAGTAAGGGTAGCAGTACCCACACCCTTACAATAACCTGGTGACCCCCTCCCACAAGTCCTTCTTTGGTCAGGACCTTACAATTCCAACACCGGGAAATTTCAGATTTAAATAGCTGAAATAATGAAATTTACGATTTTTAAAATCCACTGACTGTGAAATTGACCAAAATGAACTGTGAATTTGGTAGAGCCCTAATTATATCACAAGACTTTCATATTCATGAAAATTTAGCGCACAGGCTTGTAAAATTCAGAATTCAATGTTTGTCTCTGGTAAGCTGGGAAAGTAATGCTAGCTTTCCAATTTAGCAATCAGAAGTCTTTCACTTAGAAGTTGAATGATTCTAATTAGAGACAGGTGAAATGGTTCAGATGGACTTAAAACAGGCTTGTAACTCAAACCAAACCTGGACCACTCTGAAGGGTTTTAGAAAATAGAGTTCCCGCCTACTAGCTCATTCTAAAGTCTGGGATTTTGGGCATGCAAACAGATGCATGTACAGTTAACGAGGCTTACTGAAAACAATCTGATACAAAAACTTAACAGAAGTAGAGTTTTTTTCATGCTGTGATACATCTTGGCTGAAGGTGTTGCTTTCAATATGTACTTTGTACTGTAGAATAGTCATACAGCCATAACATTTCTCCTTTACAAGGAAGGATTCTCTTTCTTAGCCTGAAAGAGGACACCATTGGTTTGGCTATTGAAACATTACATTGCTACTTCAAAGTATAGCCTAAGAGGCTCTCAGGGCTTCCACAGACCAGAAACAACCTCAGTGGCTTTTCTCTCCTGAATGCTTCCATGTAGCGTTCTAACAAGATTTGTGAAACTGCTTCTCCGTTAAACTCTTTTGTTAGTTCAATCCATTCCTGCTACCATAGCAATAGTAGCATTTACAAGCTTAAAAAAACTGTTTAATGAATGGAGTACTTGTGGCACCTTAGAGACTAACCAATTTATTTGAGCATAAGCTTTCGTGAGCTACAGTTCACTTCATTAGATGCATAAAAGTGGAAAATGCATGTCTGTTGAATTAACTCCTTTAATAAATTGCAAGATAAAATTAGGAGGACAATTAAGGTACATATCCAAAAGCACTACAGCCTCATACCAGGCTAATTTTTGAAAGCAGCACCTTATTCTCTTAATCCTTAATGTTTGAGACTGTAAAGGCATTGTTTCCTTTGGACACCATAAAATTATATTTTCCCTCCAACACACAAACTTACCCAGATTTTGGTTTGACACACTTTGGTTCCATATGGCATGAAGAAGAATCCTAGCTTCTTTTCCTAAAGCAAAATTGTCTTGAATTTTTTGGCCAATATATTATTATGTGTAACATATAGCGCACTGAAATATTTTCCAGAATACTTGAGACATTTTGTCTTCACATAATGGTTTATGGTATGATGAGATATTAAACCTTTTAATTAGACTCTAAGTGCTAATAAGTCAGTTGACAGATATGCTATTATTATTAAGTGACTTTTTGGGGGGTGGGTAAGGACAGAAAATTGTGTATCTTTGACCGTACTTTTTATATCCTGTGCAACACAAATTTGCACTTTAAGTTAGTGCTGTCTTAATATTCTGATCTGATACATTTTATGGAGATAGTTGTTATCACATATGTCACATCAGAGATTTCAAAGAAGATCCAGCAGGTGCCATTTAAAAAAACTTTCTGTTGCTATTGAGGCTTAGCATATGGATGGACTTTGCCTTTTACTAAGATTTTGCTGCATGAAGTAAATTGATATTATTGGTAAGTCTAACTGAATTTAAATCTATGACTGAGATGAAGCTAGTTTATTACTTTTCAACTGAACACTAAGTGCAATATATAGAATATCTTATTTGCTTTAATGATAAAAGGACATAAACCATCATATTTTAATTTTCTGTTGCATCTAATTTTGTCATGCATCTAACATTTCTATTTAGATAACTTTCCCCAAAATTGTTGGGTCATTCCTGGGACTGGAAAGTCAAGTTTTTAGTTATACAAATGGTTTGATTAAAAAGAAAATCAATTTCAATCAAATTGTAAGCACAGGTCTACAATGCTTCTGGTATTTTTCCTTGAAGACTCATTTTATCCATTAAAAATGGACAGGCTGTTTAAGTTTTGTTCATAAAATAAAAATTTGATAAGGTACACTTGGAAGAAGAAAATGCTGATGAAACCAGTGTTTTTCTTTAATACTGGTTTATTTAGAAATTGCTCAAGAATGTGTACTTTTTTCTGGCCTTCTTTTGTAAATAACAATGCTCAAGAATGAACAGATTAAAAACAAATGAGAAATGTAGTTTTTATTTACTTTTAATAGGAGCTTGCAGCTGTAGTATTTTTTCTGCAAGTTTAAATGCCCAAATTATTTCAGGGAGAGAAGACTTCTTTATAGAAAATAGTTGGACTAAAACAGAACATACAATTTATTTGCTTGCTGCTGTATCACAGCAGACAAAATTAGACTGTCATCTTCTTTTCTAATAATTAAATCCAATATACTAAATAAAACAGCACATACCTTAGCTATGGCTATGAGCAATGTTTGCAATCTTTTTGAAAAATCTGCCTTGAAAAAATTGCAGTGATTTTGCTTTTAATTACTTTCATGTGGGAGTTAGCACAAGTGGGGGGAAAAAACCCAACACAAACCTTGAATGGTGAGGGTTCCTGCATAAAGCAACAGGCTTTAACCTCTGTTCAGAGTAGAGCTAGCTGGAAAACAATTTTTCCATCCCATGAAAAAACTTGATATTTCAATTAAAAGTTCAGCCTGAATAGGGATGAAAAGCCAAACATTTTAAAAAAAATTTTCATGACTGAAAAAGGTGTGGGAGGGATCAGGTGAAGCATTTTTATTTTTTATGTGAAGTTAAGTTTGAAACAGAAAATTGAAACGTCTCATTTTGAAAATGTTGCAAAGGGACTTTTTGACTTTTTTTCTAAACAAAATTTTGTCAAAGGTGATGAAGGTTTCATGAAAAATTTTGTTTCATCATGTCATTTTCCAATGGAAAACTCTTCTCATGAGAATTTTTTGATAAGCTTCAGCTGAGAGTTAATATTTGCATATCATACCAGGCTACAAATAATGCTGTGTGGGGGTGGGGTGGGGAAAAGAGATCTTGAAACTATCTCTACCAGTGTATACCTTGCATTGACATTTAGAACAAAACTTTGTGAAGCTGAAGCATGACAGATAAACACACAGTGAAATTTACTGGGCACAGATTCAGGCTAATTTAGCTCAGACTTTTTATTTGATGAGGAGCCATAGGAATAACATTTGATAATGTCCTGCTATTTCTCTCCAACTCAAATGAGCGGGATGATACTGAAATGTTTCCACATGGGCAGGATTGCCTGGCACAGCAGTATGTTTCCTAGAGCTGCACTGAAGGCATCACGTAAATAATCATGCATAGTCAGCTGTATACTGCTGTCAGTGCCACAGGGAGAGAACTGCTGATGTGCAGAACCACAGGAGGAATTGCTTGTACAGCAAGCTTTTTCCTTTTTATATGCTGGAGGCACTTAGACACCCACCCACACTCTCCTGGATACTCCAGACTCGTGAAACTTTTACCTGCTGTAAGGAAAATTACAGAGGGAAGAATTACAGTTAAAATGCAGCTATATAAAAACAGTAACTTTAATGTTTGGGAGAGATGCTGAATTGGGACCGAATGAGACTCAAGTTCTCTAGTTATCCACAGAAGAGTTACCGCACGCAAGCAATGCATGTTCCTCCATGCTGACCTACAGAGATACTCCTGCTGAAGTGAGGAGCTAGTTTAATTACTGTGCTCCATTAAGTCTTTAGATTCTCTGCTGAAACGGCTAACAAAGGCGCTGGTTGTGGCAGGGATCTTTTGGTGTAATCAAAAGACTGTGTGTGTCTAATTCAGAAATCATCACCAACTTGGACTCATGGCTCAGACATGAAACACTCCCAGTCACAAGCCATCGAGTGCCCCATAAAGGATGATGATAAAAAAAATGAACAAACCAGCATGCTCTTTTTAAAATCAAGTAAATCAAGGAGTAAATCAAGACTCCTTTTGAATACATTGGAGACAGCTGCTAAACAAGTAGTAGAAAGAAGAACCAGTGGATATAACTTTAGGTGGGTTGTTTTTTTTTTTTTTAAACCTTTTGGATCAAGATTCTAACAAGAGGTCCTGAAGGAAACATAGTAACCACGGGATGAAAGGTTAAAGTTTGTCATGAATTAAAATGTAATTAGGAGATAGAAAGCAATGAGGGGAAATAAATGGCTTTTACTTAATGTCAGAATAATAGTAGCATTATTCTGCTACTAGTAGCAAGGTGCCCAGGGATCAGAGTTGTGGTGATTTCTTTGTGAGTCATTCACGTAAGAGATGGAGAAAAACTCTAAGGCTGTCCAGTGCATTCCCCTCACAATACAGGATTTCCCCCCCAAACCTTATATCTTCAATTTTTAGTTTATGTTTCAAATGACATTTCCTCCCTTTCTCTTGGGACCCTATTCCACAGCCTACTGCATATTAGTCTAAGGAGGTTTGCTTTAATTACTGCTTTCTTAACTTCATCAATGCTCCCAGTGCTAATTTGCTTTGTACCCCCTTAAAGCATCCTCTCCGTATGTAGAGTTTATGCCTTTTCTTAAACCGTTACCATGTCTTCCCACCATCAGTCTTTTTTTTTTTTTATCTACTTTCTCTAAATCTTTCCACACTGATAGGTTTTGAATTAGCTGTAACTTCTCAAGAAATGGTTTGTTCCACAGTGGAGTGCTCACAGAAGGTGTATGTTCATTGCAACACGTTGGTCAAAACAGGGGAAAGTACTGAGTTGTATAAAAGTGGAGACTGAATACTACATCTTTTGTGCAGAACAACGGGTTCTGCTTTATACAGCATATAATCACATTTAATTTTTAGATTGGAATTTTGGTGGTAATTTCATTTGTTTCATAAGACAAAGTAATATGAAGCTTCTTTGTCTGCATATATATTGGCTCTACATTGCTACCAATAGTAAAAACTTGCCACCAGTCTGAACAGACATGACTCAAATAGGAAATATTTTCAAGTCTAGTATAACTTCTTCACTAGAGACTGGTACACCAATAATAACATATGCATTTTGTTAAGTGTGAATTTTGGCTGTATCTCTTTCAACAGTTAAAGTTGGTTAATTTCAGCACTTTCTGCACCCAGTCTCTGACAAAACCAGAAATCCCCAAATATCAAGGGAGGTAGTTGTTGTGGAACTCCTGATCTGACCCAAACCAAGAATTCCAGAAGTCTAGATAAACAGTAGAAATGCTCCTGAACTTTCAGGTTGTATCTGACCCACATGTCAAATTTCGGGATTTTGCACATTTCTAGGTTTTTCTTTTCCTTAGACCCAATGTTCTAATTAGAGCCACAGGTTGAAAGCTTACATTAGCTTCCTTTTACAGCCTCTCAGTTCAGTGCCTCAGTGTTTTTCGTAACCCCCTTAGAAAAAAATGTCAAGAGTGGAACTAATCTCTTCATTCTTTACCACTTCTGCATACTGAGTTCAGCTGTGGGCATCCACATTTGAATGGTTGTTTGTTTATACACCTGTCGGTGATGCTCTTAGCTTTATCCCCAACTTCGGCTCACTACTGGATTGCTGCTTATAGGTAGATGTGCATCACATTTGGCTCACCGTACATTGTTTAGTAAAGGCATTGTCCCATGAAATGACTCAAGGAATGCTCCATGTTCAAGGACAGACTACAATTTTTGTAGTGTTAAGCAACTTGGAAACAACTTCCTGAGTAAGAAAATAGAGAAGCAGAATTAATTATCCCTTTAATCTTTGGCTATTACGTATAGTCTAATAAGCAAATTGGTGAGGTAGTTTTTTTCCTTTACAGCCCTGATCCACTTTCTTACTGAAATAAGGAAACTTAACGGATGTTTTCAAAAAATAGCTTGCCTCTAATTTTCTGTTTTTTAATTAGCAATATTACATGCCACCCTTCCTCTGGCGTATCTAAATGTAATTTGGGGTCTCAGCCTGCATTTGGTAGCGGGGAGAAAGTGGTGGTATTGAGAGAACCTGGGGGGAAACAGGGGAGTCAGTGGAATGAAGGATAAGAGAAGATGTGAAGGTAAAAATGAGACTGAATTAAAGAAAATGATAGAGGAGGAGAGAAGTTTCATAACTCCACGGTGAGGCTAATTTATTCATTGATTACTCTCATTGAAAGGATACCTGTATGTATCTATATGGTGAGGAGAATTTTCAGGCTGACTGTTGCCCAAGGAGGAGAAGGAAGTACATACTAAGATTTTCCACTCCAATTTGAGTTCTGGTCACTGGAAATCTCGGGGAACTTCATTGCTGTTTTTAAAGCTGAGTGATAAGTATAGTTTTAAAAATACATTTTAAAATACTAAGTGCAACTTTTTTGGCTAGATTAGTAGAATACACTTAGCATGTACAGAAAAGAATGGGAACTGTTTTATTTTTTTCTATAAGTAGTAACTTCTTGGGATTATAATGTCAGATTCCTTGATAATACATAAGTGCTTTCACTCCTACACAAACCTTCACAGGAATGTAAATTTATGAGTCATGTGAAAAGTACAAAAGGAATGGGAGTTGGAAAGATTTTCCTTTTCTGCAGCAGAAACTCTTATTTGATTTGAAAGTTCTAAAACTTTAAAATTGTGAACATTGAAATTAAAGTTGTTGTTGAGGTACTGCAATAATTATAGTAAACAATATGAGTAAGCTACTCTATATCTAAATTTAGTGTATGGAGAGAAACTAAAACAATTTTATTTTCCTTAGGGAGAATCATTTTAATTATAAGTAATTATGTTAAATTGCTGTACTAGTATCTGTAATCCAAATTATAAAAAATCTTTTTCTAATTAGTCTACTCTAAATTGGAGTAAGTATTTATTTCAGTTAAACCCGATACACTTCTATTTTATAGATAAAGTTCAGAGATGGGTCATGAGAAAGATTAGAGGCATGGAAAAACTTCCATATGAAGATTGAAAAGATTAGGACTGTTTACTTTAGAAGCGGTTTAGCTGCATCCTAAAGCTGCATATAATAAAGTATGAGCTAGAGAAGGTAGATTGTATCCTTCAAGTCACCGTTTCTCATAATAAGGAGCAAGGGGCCATTCAGTATTACTGGAAAAAAAGCAAATTATGATTTTTTTTTTTACCCCAGAACACTAGTTTGTGGAACTGACTGCTACAAGGTATCATTAAAGCCAAGATTTGAGTAGGATTAAAAGAGGATTAGGTATGTCTCTGAATGAGAGTGACCAGTGTTACACAGGTAAATATTTAACAATTTTGGAAGGGATATAAAACTTCTAGCTTCGGGGCATAAGTGAACTTTAGACTACTAGGGGTTAGAAGGAAACTTTCCTTGGGAGCAAGTTATCTTATGTGACTGCATTCTGCAGCATTTCTTCGTCCAAAGCAGCTAGTACTAGCCGCTGTTGGAGACAGGATACTGGACTGGAAGGAGTAGTGATGAGATCCATTCTTAATGTTTTTCTGTAGCAATGTCTGTGGTATGGTAGTATCTTGGTGCTCCTATATATTTGATGTTTCAGTTTAAAGAAAGAGTATGGGTAAAAAAATGCTCATAAGATAGCTCAAAAAAGATTATAAAAACCTAGATACAATTCTATCAGTAACATTCAACATTTGATTTCCTCTTCTTGTACTAACATTTTAACATTGTCTTGTCAGAAATACTTGGTAGAAAAGATGGGCTGAGAATAAGTGTTTCCCTACAGCTCCTGCCTTTAAATTCCTTTTGAATCAATCACATGCACATGTACCTTGCACTAGGGAATGTGCACACACTAATAAAAAATGGCATGAACAGCATGGTAGTTGGAATTCTATCTTAGAATTGGCAAGCTGTGGTGGAATGGATTTGTTATCCAAAGGACATGCAAACAGATGGGTACAAACAATGTTTCAAATGACAGAAGGCTCCTGCCTGCCAATAGCAGTTGGAGGTCTAAAGTGGGAATGGGTTAATTGTAGCGAGTCAAAGGTGACGTTGAAGTCCAATAGGTCTGAAGAAGAAGATATAATTGTCACTCTACTGGGGTGCAGGAGAGGTGGATAATGAATCCAGTAATGCTCTCTGCTTTGAAATACATTTCCATTTCCTTATAAATGGGGATTAAATTGAGGAAATGTTTAACAGGAAAACATCAGTTGTTTCTATCACTTTTCTGGTAGCACACAGTAGTGTATTCTACAACTAATCACTGATGCCCTGATCCTGCAATGCATTGCTCGTAGGCAATCTTCTCTGCCCTTGTGGACACCAATGAAGTGCATGTGGATGCAGCGTACTGTCAATTTGCAATGCATTGCAGGTACTAACTGCTGTCCTGTAAGTACTAACTTGACAAAATAGAGGCCACTCTATCCCATTTATACACAGCCTCAATATTCAATACACGTTTCTGCTAACTTTGTTAAATACATAGGTTATTCAATTTCGGGAGAGTTAGTCATTAAATCAGGCAGTAATGCTTGGTCAACTTTTAGTCATAAAGTGACCAAGAGCTTTGCTTTGAGAAGCTTTGCCAGTTGTATGTGTATTTAAAAAAGGAATATAGTTCCTGAAAGTTGCATTTCATGTTATGATAACCAAATACAGTAAAAGCTTTGTTATCCGGCATATTGGGAGAGTGGGGGGTACTGGTAATTCAATAATTGCAGTTAACTAGGAGGGAGGGAGTTTGGGTGCAGGAGGGTGCTGAGGGTTGGGGTGTGTTTGGGGGTGTGGGGCATGGGCTCTGGGAGGGAGTTTGGGTGCAGGAGGGGGTTTGGGGCAGGGGGTTGGGGTGTGGGAGGGGTTTCGGGGTGCCAGATTGGGGCAGCGTTCACCTTGGGCAGCTCCCTGTAAGCAGCGGCATGTCCCTGCCACTCCTAGGCAGAGGTGCGGCTCTGCGTGCTGCCTCCACCAGCAGGCACCACCCCCAGATCTCCCATTGGCCACAGTTCCCAGCCAATGGGTGTTGCGGAGCCAGCGCTTGGGGTGGGGGCAGTGCACGGAACCCCTGTGGTAGTTCCTTCTCCTAACATCAGCAGGGACATGTCGCCACTTCCGGGGAGCCACGCGGGGAGCCTGCCAGCCCAGTGCCAAATGGACTATAAACCGGACTTTCAATGAAGATCAGAAATGCTGATTTATAGAGCTTTCCGGTTGGTACAGAGCTGGATAACACAGCTTTTACTGTACTGAGCTTCACATATAGTGCAGCAGATACTGTAATTTTAACATTCATAGGCCTGATAAGTGCTCCAAACTTGTAGCCTTCTGAAAACTTAAATAAGCCCAATGGAAATTTTATATTGATTTATGCCAGTTTTAGCTATTGGAGTTGATGCCAATATCACTGTACATTCATTGTGTGATAGCCATGTTCTGAGGTGGTGCTGCCGCCAGATATCAAACTGATTGCAAATGTCTTAATATATATTAATTTTCTTGTGTGAAGACAGTGATTTGTATTGCATTTGAGTATTAAAAAACCTATTTCCAAATGATAGCTTTAAGAGAGCAGATATTTAATCATAGGTTTAAAGTGTTACAAACCATGTCTAAAGACTGCCAGTGCAGTGATCATTTTCTAGAAATATGGCTATCTTCGTTTGAGAACCTTATATGTCACTCACGTGCTGGATGGAGATTTTGGAGCCTCCTGCTTAAGTTCTTTCACTGAAAGGAGAGTCTGGGAAATTTGTTTGCCTTTTGGTGGATTTCATGGTTTCTCTGGACATTGCAAAACCATCTCTGAACAGAAATGGTTCATCACAGGAGCTCATAAATATGTTTCTGGGTGGGAAATTGTTTTTTGCCTTTTGGAATTTGTCAGATTGCATTGAGTACCAGAAATGTACAAAATAATTAAGCTAGCACCCTACCAACCTATACCATGCTGTCCCTCATCCCAGTTGAACTTTGTTAAAGCTTGTCTTCATTGTTAAGTTAACTCAGGCCCTTACTCAGATGTTCCCCCAATCCAGCTCCTGTCCACACACAAAACTCTCTCACACAAATATTGCTTAGATGCTTTACATTCAAGCTAGCTGGTTCATCTCAGGCTAAAGCCCACATGCTGCTTATGTTAAAGCTGATAACCTGCTCACTTTGCAATGTGGACACAGGCTAAATCACTTCAGTGCTGATAGGCCTCGTCATTGTTGTCTTCCCTTTTCCTAGCTAGCTGAGGATGGGTCACCAGATCAGTTTTTTTGAGGCTTGCTGGTCCAATGCTCCCCCCTTTTCCACTCCATCGTCCCATATGCAATCTAGCCACCATTTTCTTGGTTGTCCTTTTTGTTCTCTGACCACAAACTCTAGTCCTTTCATCCATCCTTTGATTATGCCCATACCATCTCAGCCTCCTCTCTTGCAGCTTCTGTCTGATACTGATCTCACTCCTGATGGTGATCTGCATGTGGTCTAGGAATGTCCCCTCTCTCACTGCCCTCAACATCTCATTTCAATGGCTTCAGGAATTTGAATCCCTTCCTTGTCTCCATCCCAAAAACAATTTCTTGCATGCAACCCTCCAGTAAGCCATCCTGCCCAGCTGCCGACGTGCAACCTCCCAGTGAAATCCCTGGCCTCCATGCCCAGCACTTTCCCTCCTTCTACATTCCTTGCTACCTCCCTTCACCTCTACAGTGGAATTGCTCTTCACCTGGTTGGAGCTGTATGTCTAGCCCTGGTTGATGCAGCACCATGGTACCTAGCTCCCTCTTCAGTGTTGTCTCCATATGGCCCCAGGTGGGTTGCAGGAGCCAGCATGTGAGTATGTGTGTGCTCCAAGGAGCTGCAGGAGGAGCCTGGGTGCCAGGGAGTCTGCTACCTTGCTGTTACTATGCATGTATAATGAGAACAGTGAAATCTATACCCAGTCCAGCTGTTTTTGACTGCAGGGGTAAGAGCTTGGGGGGATGGGTTTGAGAAAGAGGTTGGCCTCTTGATTATCCAAGCTCCTGATTATCTGAATAAAATCAGTGTTCCCTGTGGTCTTCAAATAAAGAGGAGTATATTATATTCAGACAGCCATTAAATGGACATTCAGTGGCTTCTGGCAATTCCCACAATTTACAGGGCAAGAATCACAGAGCAGCTCTTCATATTGCAGAGCTAGGAACCATAGGATGTGTCCCCAGAATTCTTAGTTCCTCATATGAATGAGCATGAGTACAGCCTCAGTGTAGATGGAGTTGAGTGGATACACTGGAGTATAGCTTTTGTGACAGGGTCGGGCCAGATGGCTACAGGAAAGTGATAGAAGGCAGATACATTAGCCCCAGGTTAAGCAGGTCCCTTTTCCCTGGGTAAGGTAATGGGCAGTTCCAGAAAAATCAGGAACTTGCTGGAACCAGTTAAGGCAGACAGGCTAATTAGGACACCTGGAGCCAACTAAGAAGCTGCTAGAATCAGTTAAGACAGGTAGGCTAATCAGGGCACCTGGTTTAAAAAGTACCTCACTTCAGTCAGTGAGGGGCACACAAGGAGCTGAGGGTGAGAGGGTGTGCTGCTGGAGGATTGAGGAGTACAAATGCTATCTGGCATCAGAAGGAAGGTCCTGTGGTGAGGATAGAGAAGATGTTGGGAGGAGGCCATGGGGAAGTAGCCCAGGGAGTTGTAGCCGTCGCACAGGTATTACATGAAACACTGTACACAGCTGTGATCCACAGGGCCCTGGGCTGGAACCTAGAGTAGGGGGCAGGCCCAGGTTCCCCCCAACTCCCTACTGGATACAGAAAGAGTTGACCTGGACTGTGGGTCCCACCAGAAGGGAAGGTCCCTGGCCTGTCCCTTGACCCACCAGGTGGACCAGCAGAGACTGTGGAGATTGTTCTCCTTCCTTTTCCCCATGCTGGCCAGTGATGAGGTTGGCTGAGTGAACAGCAGGTTTGAGCCACTAGCAAAAGTGGCCAAACTGAGGGCTGCTGTGAATCTCTGAGGCGAGCAAGTCCACCAATAAGTGCAGGACCCACCAAGGCAGAGGAGGAACTTTGTCACACTTTGCAGTGTGGTGGCTCATACTTGAGTTAAGCCAACCAGCTGCTTACACCTGAGGACCGATCACCCATACTAATTCCACAGTGAAGACATAGAGCTTAGGATGTGCCTACAGAGCTGCTAGGAGGTGAGGTTCCCAGCTTAAATAGATATTTACTTGCTAGCTCTGGCTTGAGCTAGCATCTAAAATAGCAGTGAGGCTGTGGCAGCATGGGCTTAGCCGCTTGAGTATGTACCGGAGAGTTGGTTGGGATTGTACTCTGGTAGCTAGCCACACTGCTATTTTCAGGCGCTAGCATAAGTATGTTCACCTGAGCTGGGAATTACACCTACCATCTGTGGTATAGATATATTGTTAGGGTGTAGAGAGGGAAGTCTCACAATAGGGGTGATTTCACCCCATACCCCTTTTTTATGGAGAAAGGTGAACACAGTACTTACTTTTTAAAAGGGGAATTAAGAGGACTCAGGACTTAGACCAATCAACCAAACTCCAATATCTGGAAAAATACAGGAACAAACTGTTAAACAATCAGTTTGTAACCACCTAGAGGACAATATTATAAGGAATAGCCAGAATGGATTTGTCAAGGACAAATCACGTCAAACAAACCTAATTTCCTCATTTGACACAGTTACTGGCCTAGTGGTTGGGAAGAAGCTATAGACATAATATATTTTTGATTTTAGTAAGGCATTTGACATAGCTCCACATGGTATTGTCATAAGGAAACTAGAGAACTGTGGTCTAGATTAAGTTACTATAAGGTGGGTGCAAAGCTGGTGAAAGACCACATTCAAAGAGTAGTTATCAATGTTTTGCAGTCAGACTGGGGGGGTGTATCTAGTGGGGTCCAGTCCTGGGTCCAGTAAATGACTTGGATAATGAAGTGGAGAGTGTGCTTATAAAATCTGGGGATGAGGCCAAGCTTGGAGTGGTTGCAAGCGTCTTGGAGGACGGGTTTAGAATTCAAAATGACCTTGATAAATCGGAGAACTTGGCCTGAAATCAACAAGGTGAAATTCAGTATAGAAAAGTGACAAGTATTTTACTTAGGAAGGAAAAAAATCAAATGTGCAACTACAAAATGAAGAATAGCAGGCTAGGTGGTAGTACTGCTGAAAAGGATCTGGAAGTTTTATAGTGGATCACAAACAGAATTTGAGTCAACAATGTGATGCAGTTGTGAAAAAAGGAATATCGTTCTGGTGTGTATTAGTGTTGTATGTAAGACTTGTGAGGTGATTGTCCTGCTCTACTCCACAGTGGAGAGGCCTCATCTGAAACATGCTTCAATGGAGATGTGGACAAACTGGAGAGAATCATAGAATCATAGAATATCAGGGTCGGAAGGGACCCCAGAAGGTCATCTAGTCCAACCCCCTGCTCGAAGCAGGACCAATTCCCAGTTAAATCATCCCAGCCAGGGCTTTGTCAAGCCTGACCTTAAAAACCTCTAAGGAAGGAGATTCTACCACCTCCCTAGGTAACGCATTCCAGTGTTTCACCACCCTCTTAGTGAAAAAGTTTTTCCTAATATCCAATCTAAACCTCCCCCACTGCAACTTGAGACCATTACTCCTCGTTCTGTCATCTGCTACCATTGAGAACAGTCTAGAGCCATCCTCTTTGGAACCCCCTTTCAGGTAGTTGAAAGCAGCTATCAAATCCCCCCTCATTCTTCTCTTCCGCAGACTAAACAATCCCAGTTCCCTCAGCCTCTCCTCATAAGTCATGTGTTCTAGAATCCTAATCATTTTTGTTGCCCTTCGCTGGACTCTCTCCAATTTATCCACTTCCTTCTTGTAGTGTGGGGCCCAAAACTGGACACAGTACTCCAGATGAGGCCTCACCAATGTCGAATAGAGGGGAACGATCACGTCCCTCGATCTGCTCGCTATGCCCCTACTTATACATCCTAAAATGCCATTGGCCTTCTTGGCAACAAGGGCACACTGCTGACTCATATCCAGCTTCTCGTCCACTGTCACCCCAGGTCCTTTTCCGCAGAACGGCTGCCTAGCCATTCGGCCCCTAGTCTGTAGCGGTGCATTGGATTCTTCCGTCCTAAGTGCAGGACCCTGCACTTATCCTTATTGAACCTCATCAGATTTCTTTTGGCCCAATCCTCCAGTTTGTCTAGGTCCTTCTGTATCCTATCCCTACCTGCCACCGTATCTACCACTCCTCCCAGTTTAGTATCATCCACAAATTTGCTGAGAGTGCAATCTACACCATCCTCCAGATCATTTATGAAGATATTGAACAAAACCGGCCCCAGGACCGACCCCTGGGGCACTCCACTTGACACCGGCTGCCAAGTAGACATGGAGCCATTGATCACTACCCGTTGAGCCTGACAATCTAGCCAGCTTTCTACCCCCTTATAGTGCATTCATCCAGCCCATACTTCCTTAACTTGCTGACAAGAATACTGTGGGAGACCGTGTCAAAAGCTTTGCTAAAGTCAAGAAACAATACATCCACTGCTTTCCCTTCATCCACAGAACCAGTAATCTCATCATAAAAGGCGATTAGATTAGTCAGGCATGACCTTCCCTTGGTGAATCCATGCTGGCTGTTCCTGATCACTTTCCTCTCATGCAAGTGCTTCAGGATTGATTCTTTGAGGACCTGCTCCATGATTTTTCCAGGGACTGAGGTGAGGCTGACTGGCCTGTAGTTCCCAGGATCCTCCTTCTTCCCTTTTTTAAAGATTGGCACTACATTAGCCTTTTTCCAGTCATCCGGGACTTCCCCTGTTCGCCACGAGTTTTCAAAGATAATGGCCAATGGCTCTGCAATCACAGCCGCCAATTCCTTCAGCACTCTCGGATGCAACTCGTCCGGCCCCATGGACTTGTGCACGTCCAGCTTTTCTAAATAGTCCCTAACCACTTCTATCTCCACAGAGGGCTGGCCATCTCTTCCCCATTTTGTGATGCCCAGCGCAGCAGTCTGGGAGCTGACCTTGTTCGTGAAGACAGAGGCAAAAAAAGCATTGAGTACATTAGCTTTTTCCACATCCTCTGTCACTAGGTTGCCTCCCTCATTCAGTAAGGGGCCCACACTTTCCTTGGCTTTCTTCTTGTTGCCAACATACCTGAAGAAACCCTTCTTGTTACTCTTGACATCTCTTGCTAGCTGCAGCTCCAGGTGCGATTTGGCCCTCCTGATATCATTCCTACATGCCCGAGCAATATTTTTATACTCTTCCCTGGTCATATGTCCAACCTTCCACTTCTTGTAAGCTTCTTTTTTATGTTTAAGATCCGCTAGGATTTCACCATTAAGCCAAGCTGGTCGCCTGCCATATTTACTATTCTTTCGACTCATCGGGATGGTTTGTCCCTGTAACCTCAACAGGGATTCCTTTAAATACAGCCAGCTCTCCTGGACTCCTTTCCCCTTCATGTTAGTCCCCCAGGGGATCCTGGCCATCCGTTCCCTGAGGGAGTCGAAGTCTGCTTTCCTGAAGTCCAGGGTCCGTATCCTGCTGCTTACCTTTCTTCCCTGCGTCAGGATCCTGACCTCAACCAACTCATGGTCACTGCCTCCCAGATTCCCATCCACTTTTGCTTCCCCCACTAATTCTACCCGGTTTGTGAGCAGCAGGTCAAGAAAAGCGCCCCCCCTAGTTGGCTCCTCTAGCACTTGCGCCAGGAAATTGTCCCCTACGCTTTCCAAAAACTTCCTGGATTGTCTATGCACTGCTGTATTGCTCTCCAAGCAGATATCAGGAAAATTAAGTCACCCATGAGAATCAGGGCATGTGATCTAGTAGCTTCCGTGAGCTGCCGGAAGAAAGCCTCATCCACCTCATCCCCCTGGTCCGGTGGTCTATAGCAGACTCCCACCACTACATCACTCTTGTTGCACACACTTCTAAACTTAATCCAGAGACACTCAGGTTTTTCTACAGTTTCGTACCGGAGCTCTGAGCAGTCATACTGCTCCCTTACATACAGTGCTACTCCCCCACCTTTTCTGCCCTGCCTGTCCTTCCTGAACAGTTTATAACCATCCATGACAGTACTCCAGTCATGTGAGTTATCCCACCAAGTCTCTGTTATTCCAGTCACGTCATAGTTCCTTGACATCACCAGGACCTCCAGTTCTCCCTGCTTGTTTCCAAGGCTTTGTGCATTCGTATATAACGACTTGAGATAACCTGTGGATCGCCCCTCATTCCCAGTATGAGGCAGGAGCCCTCCCCTCACAGACATTCCTGCCTGTGCTTCCTCCTGGTATCCCGCTTTCCCACTTACCTCAGGGCTTTGGTCTCCTTCCCCCGGTGAACCTAGTTTAAAGCCCTCCTCACTGGGTTAGCCAGCCTGCTGGCATAGATGCTCTTCCCTCTCTTCGTAAGATGGAGCCCGTCTCTGCCCAGCACTCCTCCTTCATGGAACACCATCCCATGGTCAAAGAATCCAGAGGATATCAACAAAAATAATTTTAGAAAACCTGACCTCTCAGGACAGGTTTTAAAAAAACAAACAAACAAAAAAAGCCACAGGCATGTTTAGGCTTGAGAAAAGACTGAGGGGGACCTGATAAGTCTTCAACTCTGTTAAGGGCTGTTATAAAGAGGCCAGGGATCAATTGTTCTCTGTGTCCATTGAAGGTAGGACAAGAAGTAATGGGCTTAATCTGCAACAAGAGAAATTTGGGTTAGATATTAGGAAAAGCTCTCTGACTATAAGGATAGTTAAGCACTGGAATGGGCTTCCAAGCAAGATTGTGGAATCCCTATTGTAGGAAGTTTTTAAGATTATTGATGAACACCTGTCAGGGATGTTCTAGTTATACTTGGCCCTGCCTCAGTGCAAGGGGCTAGACTAGATGACTTCTTCAGGTCTCTTCAAACCCTACATTTCTATGATGTTATTATTTCTAAGGTTTCAGCTTCATGCCACCCTTTACATATAAAAATAGAAGTGCTCATGTTCTCAGATTTTCAAGGAAAAACCTCAGCAGACAATTATTGGAAACTTTCTGGGGAAAAAAGCTAAATGAAATTTCAGCCTCTTGTATGATGATCATGGGAAACTTTTAAGGGAGCCTTTACCTCCTTACTCCAAATTCCCACTCTACCTGCTTACTCCACATAGATTCTTCGATTCCAAGGCCAGAAGGGACCATTGTGATCATCTAGTCTGCAATCCGCTATAACACTAGCCATACAACTTCCCCAAAATAATTTCTTTTGAACTAGAGCATATCTTCCTTTTTTTTAAAAAAAAAATCCAATCTTGATTTAAAGATATCAGGAGATGGAGAACCCACCTTTATAACCCTTGATAAATTGTTCCAATGGTTAATTACCCTCACTGTTCGAATAGATTCCGACTGGAAATAAGGTATACATCTAGCTTCAAATTACAGCTATTGGATCTTGTTATACCTTTGTCTTCTAGACTGAAGAGCCCATTATCAAATATTTGTTTCCTGTGTAGGTACTTGTAGACTGTGATGGAGTCATCCTTTAACCTTCTCTTTGTTAAGCTAAATAGACAGACTCAAGGAGCTCAGTCGCTATAAAGCATATATGCATTTTCATTTAGCTATATTAGAATACACATTACTTGTGCCCAGCTTTGCAAGTGCTCTTTATCAGTGACCTCTCTTCATTATTTACCACTGCCCCGCTTTTTGTTATCTGCAAACATTACCACCGATGATTTCATGTTCTCTTCTAGGTTGTTGATTAGAATGTTAAATAGTGTAGGGCCAAGATCTGATCCCTTCAGGACCCCACTAGGAACACACCTGCTTTATAATTACAGTCTGTTTACAATTACACTTTGAGACCTATCAGTTAGCCAGTTTTTAATCCATCTATTTTGTGCCATGTTAATTTTGTATTCTAATTCTTTATTAAAAGGTGCAAAGTCAAGTGCCTTAGAAGTCTATATATATTACATCAACAATACTAAATTTATCTACCAAACATATAATATAAAAAACACATCAAGTTAGACAGGATTTATTTTCCTTAAACCCATGTCGATTGGCATTAATTACATCACCCTCCTTTAATTCTTTGAGTCCTGTATTAGCTGCTCCATTATCTTGGCCAGGGTAGATGTCAGGCTGTCAGACCTATAATTACCCAGGTCATCCCATTTACCCTTTTCCCAATCCATCCATCCTAAATGTATTAACCCAAATCCCAGGCTTCATTCATCATCAGAAGCCCACTCCAGCTGCTTACATCAACACTGAACAAATGATTATTTATATGCTTATTTCTGTTATAATGACTCCCTGAGCCCCCACATGGGATTGGAACACCACTCCGTATCAAAAAGGCTGATAGATCTTTTAAGTCTCTAATTTTTATCAGTTTTATTATGGACAGTTACTCAGTTGTCTCTCCATAGTTCAGGTTGCAACAAGGTTTGTATTACAAACCTGATTTTGATCCCGTTTGTAACTCAAGAAATTCTTGTGCTAAATAAATTCAATTTTTTGAAGAGTTTTGGATGTGGGATCCTTGTAAAAATGGTTAAATTTTTTCTAAAGTTTTGTGTCCCTATAAGCATTGAAATCACATCCCAACACATGACTTCTAATATACATAGAATAATATTGACTTGTACAATAAGTCATTCCTGCCCTTGCAAGCCACATAAATATTTTACTATTATTCCATAATGATACGATTCCTATCCTTAAAACAAAGAGAGAGAAAGCATCCCACAAGGTATTCATTGACAGAGCCCATCTGTGAAATCTCTGGGTGAGGAGAGTTTTACTTGTGTATCCTTTTTTGGGGCAGTCGTGGGAGCAGGAAAAAATTTCTCAGAATTGATAGAAACAAAGGATGGATTTCAGCACAAAGAATATTTGCATTGAATTGTCTCCATCTGCCCCTCTTTTTACACTGTCACTCCTTTCCCTAGGCAAAATCAAGCGTATGGTCTCTTTTCCCTATTCCCTTCCAGCCGACCAAGTCAATGCTTTTCAGATTCCATTATTGCCAACAACACCACGAGTTATGATCTCCTATATCATGACTAGATTTAAAATCATTAGATTTTTAAAACAATACATTTTGGGTTCTTTTTAGTTGCCTTTTGGCATTTGAGTCCTTAAAGGTTCACATTTTGAACCTTCTGTGCAGCCATGAGGCCTAGAAGCTTAGGGTTTTTTTATTAGTGGAAAGTTGAGATTTTCATATGATCACCTGATTCCAGTAGATAGAGCTTAAACAAGCCCAACCCTCCACCCCCCTCCAAAATCTTGACTCAATAAAATCATGAGTCAACAACTTTGCATTCTTAAAAGCAGTTTGATACTTCACTCATTGGACGTAGTTCATGCAGTACATCTAAACTTAACATCACTATATGCTGAACTTTCAAACACCATTGGATTACAACAGCTTTGAGAGAATGCGAACTAGGGGCCTGACATCAATTTTCAGATAGGAAGACTTGTGCCTGGAAGGGAGAAGCAGGCCCAATTCAGCTATGAAATATGCCTAGATCCTGACTCAGGAAAGCATTCATACAGTATTTTAAGCATATGCTTAACTGCTTTCCTGAATTGAGGCCATAAGACTCAATATGCTGAAAGTAACTCACATATAGTTGGGTAAATAACACCTGCGATTTTGTCTTCAGTGCATGAAAACTTGCGTACAGAGTTCTTAAATAAAATAGGTAAATGATGCTCTACATTCCTCTTTCCTTGCCTGTCAATACTTCTCCAGCTGACACCAAGTCTCAAGTGAGCTCATACCAACAAAAGGTGCTGACAAACTTCTATGCTTTGTCCCTGTGCAGGATTAAAAAACCAAACAAACGGACTAGCTCTGCTGTAATATAGTCCTGATGAGAGGGATGAGAGCTTGGAATCCATTTTTATTTTGACTTATTACTTTATATCACACAGTAATACCAGCCATAAGAACTTATATTTCTTATGTGAATGTTAACACACTATAGTGTGATATAATATATAACTGGCTATTTTTGAGACCATAGTGAATACTGTTTCATTTTGTTTTTACTGTGGTGTGTTAGACTAAAACTGGCTTACACTGAATATTTAACAGGATATAGTTCAATATGAAATTCTGCTTGCAGTTTTACACAAATTATTGCTTTTTCTAGGCAGTCTGTCTCCAGGGGCTGGAAGTTATTGTGTCTTTTTACATGTTGTGGCAGATAGAGAGGAATTCTGAACTGAGAGAGCTGCTGCTGTCTTCTGATATAATCACCAACAACCATAAATAAAAGATTATATTTACTAGCTGAAAAGATGAAATGGAATTAGTTACTGGTATGTTCATTATATCATTGGATAAATATATCCACTGCAGTAAAGATTCTTTGAAGTTTCTAATTTAAATAAATAAAAGTCAGGTATGTCATTCTGAGATGGTACAATCTACATTATGAAGCTAGGTTTCTATTAAAGTGTCAGGAGTTGCCGCTGTTTTGGAAGTTTTGATACAACATTTTAAAATCATTTTTATAGTATGCTGCAATAGATACATAACTTAGAATGGGCGGAATCGTTCTGGATGAAACCGTCATAGTTAAGAACAGTTTTTTCTTTTATGGATCCTGTAAGTTATTTGTTGTTGGAAAGATAGGGAAAAATTTTGTTTTTCTCTTATTTTCTTTTAGAAGTGAAAAAGGATGACCAGGTATATTTGTTTGCTAGTTAGGATGCCAGATGGAGCTAGAATATTCATATGACGTGACAACTGTTCTTTTTTTTTTTTTTTAAAAGGAAGTGAATAGTGTACCTATTACTTTAAGGCTATGTCTATACTAGCATGCTTGTCAGTTGGGGGTGTGTGTGAAAAAACACACCCCTGACTGACATAAATTACACTGACAGATGCATTGGTGTGGATAGCGCTATATTGCTCCGCTGCCGACATAGCTACTGTTGCTCGTTGGAGGTGGTTTAATTACGCCGACAGCAGAACTGTCTCCTGTCTGCATAGAGTGGCTACCAAGGAGAGACAAATGGAATAAATTTGTCATTTGCTGTCACAAAAAAATCAGAAGTATAGTATAGCTTGCTAAACTAGGTGTATAATTGTATATTTAGTACTATGGCCCATGAGTCTGGATACAGGTGTTCAAACACACAAAAACACTCATTGTTACAAGGTGTGATTGATAACGTAAACTTATTTTAAACAAAGAGAGGATTTAGGTGATGGTACATCTTTACTAACATCTACTCCTTGGCTGTTTTGTGGAGGATACAAAAAATAAGATTATTAAATGAATAATTGTAAACATCAGTAAAATGGAAGATGGGTGTTTACTACACTTCACTTCTCAACCCTTTATTTTCTCTTATTTTTCCAGTTTGAAAAATATTATGTGGGAAATATGAAATAGTTTTAAATATTTAATTTTAAATACAATCTAAATAAAGCAATATCATACTGGTATTAATGTAAACAATAATGCAAACAAGTATTCATATAAACCAACATGTGTTTTATTGAACCAAGTGTTTGTAGATATTCTGCCTTTGATTGTCTGGATACACCGCAAGGAGGACAGGAGACACTAGTTATGAATTTTAATCAGGCTGTAACTTTATTTTATAGCTGTCTGGGACTACCTGGCAGATAAAGTGTACAGTGCAGGCAAATCCATGCTTATTCAAATCAATTCTCCAGGGCTTCCACCAACCCCTCCCCCCCTTTGTTTAATCCATGATTATTCAAATCAGTTTTCCAGGGCTTCCACCAGCTCCCCTTTTTTCCATCCAGGTCCCCCAGCCAACCCATGGCTTGGACCTTACTATCCACCACTCTCGTAAGAGGGTTAAGGTGGGCTATGAGAATGGGGGGGGGGGGGAGAGTTGATTCCCTGCCGTACCAATCAGAGGAGTCCCCAACCCCCTCCCATGTTCTGTTCCTTTATCCAGTAACTCCTTTTAAGTCCTTTACCAGGCCATTTATCTGGTCACTGGCTGCCTTCCCTATGGATTACCTGCCCTGGACATCTGCCCAACCTTACAAAATAAGTTGCGACATATGGCCTACCACGTTTTCTTCTCACCAGAAAAGGTCCTCCCTCACACCTGCTGTGGGGAAGGTGAAAAAACACACTTCACCAAAGCCAATTCTGGTGGTGTGGGAAAAATTCCTTCCCAGCCCCGCTTTAAAAGGAGTGACTAGCATAATGCCCACAACAGGTCCTAACCCAGCCTGCCATTCACCTCCACTAGGGGAGGGAGAGTGGGTGAGTGCTGGCTTACTCACTGTGTGGAACAAAGAGACTTGCCCCACCCAGGTTTCCTACCTTTATGCCCTTCGGACCTCACGTTCCTGGGGTGGGGGGGTGAGTCATTGCTGCAAAGCTGACCACCAAGCAGCTTTTTTACAGCACCCCACCGTAAAGCAGAGCTGTCCTTCCCAGGTAAGCACCAGACAAACTCTGCCTCACCTTAGTTGTGGTGCAGTCAGCCTCATGCCTCTGGTGTACCTCAGGTGCAATTTTATGTTACAAATAAAACATACTGTTCCATCCTATTGCAAAATTAAATTCTCATTTTTGTTACTTAATATTAAGTGTTACTGACATGTCTGACTCACCCAATATTAGCAGAAAAATGTTTTGCGTGGCATCTGCTCTCTGTAATTTTCTGCACCACAGGTTATTTTTTAAAATAGAAATTGAACATTTCTAGGGGAGACTTAGACTTTCCATTTGACACCTTTAAGGGTTACAACCAAAAGACAAAATCTGAAAACTGATTAATGATATTTTTGTATTTATACTCTGCCACTTCCATTTTGCAAATTAAATTAATAATGTGTGTGAAATGCCCAAGTGAAAATGAACAGTCAGAGAGATGTATGTTACGTATATATATGACACATGTACCCACACCTTCCATTGCATTTGGTGCATATAACTTATGGATAAAGAGACTTTCTGTATTCATTTGTATAGTATGAGGTTTTCCAGTTAAGTAAATGATGGCTAACCAGCTATGCAAATCAGAATGTCATAGAGTTTATTGACTGTAATTTAGTACCTAGTTAAATAACATGTATATGAGGGTTTTAAAAAAGCACTGTAGTGGCAGGGATGGCAGTCTAACTTAGTAATTTTTTGTTCCATGTTTTTGGATAAAATTCACTTAATTTTGTTATGAAGTCTTCATATTGTTGGCATATAGCATGCTGACAATTTGTTAGTTTCACAATCCGTTCCCTAAGTTGATTTGTTTGACATTCCATTTTCATTAAAGCACAAGGGAAGCAAAATCGACATATCTCACGCCCTTTGTTTGGATCAAGTGAAAATACTTCAGGCTTTTTCATTTCTCAAAATTAAATATTGATGTAACTCTTACTATCAGACTGTTGCTGGAAATTTGATCAGTTGAAGGTGTCAGTTCTGCATTCTAAGTAGCTCAATGTTCGTATGAGATTAAGGTATTTCAGAAGAGTGAAAATTCTATATCCACTTCGTCCATTGATTCTGAATATAACTTCTCCAAAAGTTTTCATTGCTGACCGCAGGTTAATTTGGTTTTGGTTTTTTTTGCAGTAATCCCATGAAATAAAAAGGAGACTGCTCAGTTTCCACTCTAACCTGTTCGTTCTTCCATTCTGACTCTATGTACAGCAATTTTTGTATGTATTCTGTACTAACATGTGTCGATCGGGACCAGATCTCCGGAGAGAAGGGGGCACCTGGACTGAAGAAGCTTTTTATTTGCATTGGTCACTTCCTGTGTTTTAGCTATATGCAGTTTACCAATCTCCTTCAGCTATAGCAGCAACTGGCTCACTTTTCTGGTAGGAGAACCTGGATGGGTGTAAGATTTTAATCTTGCCAGTGCTGGGAAAATTTCTATCACTAGCAAAATTAGCTCATAAAGGATTATATAACTGGTATTGCAGATGCCCGTAGGTGCCAGGCCCTCTTGAGCTAGGCATTGTACAAACATAACAAAGAGAGAGTCACTGCCTTGAAGAGCTTACACTGTAAGTATCACTTTGCATCTGTCTGCTTAGGGGCAGCCCGGGGACCTTGCTGTGGCTGCCTGAATTCCTCCCAGCACCCTCTTACCCAAAGTCGGCTTCATGTAGTGGACTCTGAATGGTCCGTGCCTGAGAGAGTGGCTTTTCTGGTACAAAACCCTCTCTTAAATTGTCTCAGATTCAGGGAGATCAATCTTTGAAATTCTTTTCAGTTACTAAAATAGATTAGTACCAATTTTGGTTAAAAAAAATTGCACCCCAAATCTAAACAGTAACATCAGCACAATAATGGTGTGTAGACCACTCCTTACTCACTAAGACCTATTTCTGTACGTGCAACTGGTGGAGCCATCATGATGTGCTGTAATAGCATAATTTGCCCTTTCTTTTCCATACTCAATGGCTCACTCCAAGAGGGGGGAAAATCCAATTAAAATTCCAAGCTGCAAAGTTTGTCCAAAGGGTCCCCATCCTTAATCAGCGATTCATAGATTCTAAGGCCGGTTAGTACCATTGTGATTGAGTCTGATCTCTATAACACAGACCATAGAACTGGCTCAGTATAGTTTTCTAGTACAATTAGAGCATATCTTTTAAAGAAACATCCAATCTTGATTTTAAAAAATGCAAGTGGTGGAGATTTACCACAATCTTTGTCAGGTTGTTCCAATTTGGTTAACTAACCTCACTGTTAAAAATGTACATCGTATATCCAGTCTGAATTTGTCTGGTTTAAACTTCCAACCATTGGAGCTTGTTATACCTTTGTCTGCTAGATTATCAAACTATGAACTGAGAGACTGGATCAAGTCACCCCATAATCTTCTTTGTAAGGTGTCTTGAGTCTATCACTATAAAAGAGGTTTTTCAGTTCTTCAATCTTTCTCCTGGCTTTTCTCTGAACCCTCTGCAATTTATCAACATCTTTCTTGAATTAGAGTATTCTAGTAGTGGTTGTACCCTTGCCAAACAAAGAGGCAATATAACCTCCCTACTCCTACTTGAGTTTCCCCTTTTTATGTAGGAGGCCTATGAAACTCCTCAGTTTGCTTTGAGATTAATGCTCTGTTGCACCCTTAGAAATCAGTACCTCAAAATGCTCAGTGTTGGTAATACCCATTGGACAAGATTTATCTAGTAGCAATGCTGTTTACATGTGTGGACCTGTTCATATCATGGAGCAACAAGAAAATCCAGGCTTGCATCTTTGGACATTAGCAATTGTATGGACATCTTTTTGTTTCCTCTGTTTCACAAAGGTCCCCCAGAGCTCTGTAACCTCCAGAGGTTGAAATTAGCAGTAAGATGTAAAGACATGGACTAGCTACTTATTTGGCAGAAATTCCACATATATAACATACAAATGAAGATGGAGGACATGTTTCTCTTGAAGAGGAAACATTCTCTTTATCAGCCCCTTAGGATACTTCTAGACACTATCACAAAGACCTCATATTGATTATTTGGGTTGGAGGTTTTTTGATCCTGGAAGTTCTTAGCCCAAGTCCTTTCGGTTACCTTCCCATCTCTGAATTTTAGAAGCAGTCTTGCAGTTATGCACCCTGGTGGTGAAAGTCAAAGGGACTCAGGATAATGGTGAACTCAACAATGAACTTACAAGCAGAACAGGAAAGGTATGGACTAAATGGATTGGAGTGATCTGCAATAGGAAAAGTAAGATCTATAAGATGGTAACTAGGCCTGCACTTTCATATAGGTCTGAATGCTGGACATTGAAGAAGAGACAGGAGCAGATTTTGAATACATTGGAAGTGAAAATGTTAATCTAGATGCTTGGCGTTACAAGGATGGACCATGGTCAGAACAAATGCATTAGCAGAAGTGTGAAAGTGGTACCAATTATAGAGAAGCTGAGGGAATCCAGTCTTGTATGGTGGGCGTGGGCATGTGGAATGAGGGCATGCACAAACAAGATGGGAAGACTATGTAGGAAACAGTATGTTATATTTAGAAATGGAGGGTAAGAGACGGGTTTGGAGGACACACAAATAGATGGATGGAAGTTATGCAAAATAATTTGATTAGCTGAGGAGCTGCTTCAAGACTGAGTGGAATTGAGATGGACTTGAAGAACAGACTCCGTATTCATGGTACTAAGGCTAGAAGAACAGTGATGAAGGTCAAACTTCCATTGGAACCAGTGGTATAGGTTTCATCTTACTCTCTCATTCCTTTCAATCATCAGATTAGCTAGAAGAGCAAGTGAAGCAGAGACTTTTCCCATTAGGGAATATTTACAATATTTTCTGCATCCATTCTTTCTTCAAACTCCTGAATTTGTACCCAAGAGAAACAATGAATTCTTTGTGATTAGAGTATATTCCTCTTCACTTCTTTTAATTTAAAACTGAATGTCTGGTGGAATCCCTGTGGATGTCTGAACAGCCTTAACAGTGTATATCTTATCCCATGGTTTGTAAATCTCCAGTTTCTCTGGAGGCATGTAATGAGCCTTCCACTGCGCCTGTGTAGTGTTAGTCAGAATCGTCCTCTCAGGAGTTGGATCTACTGTGAAGTCACGATGTCCTGTGAAGTCATCTTTTATAACTGTATCTGCAAGAAGAGATTGTAGAACTTGTTTATACATTAACTATCAATATCTCAACCCAATTCCTCCTAGAGACAATGGCTAACTGGTTTGGATTTCAGTGAGAGCAGGACGGGGCCCCAAATGTCAGCCACAGAACCAGTGTTCTAAATTATTGCCAGTGGATGAACTGTAAAATCCATTCCATGGAAATACTTTTCCATCTTTCTGGAGTACCAAAAATTTCAGCCATACATACAGTGGTGAGCATCCCTTCTTGTAAATGACTGCTCCTGTGTATGAACCACCCCCCACATATTAAACAGGCAAGATCTGGCCATTTCCACTCATCTTACACTTGTAATCCTGCTTGTCTGTAAGGCTGATAAACTAATTTGTGAGAACCCGTACACTGAGAAGACTTTAGAGGGAATGATGGCACATGCTCTTTATAACACCACTGTAATAATCCTGTTGTATCTAATAATGGGATTAGGCAGCACCACAGGTTCTTCAATGGAGGAAGAAATGAATGCATATTGTTTCAGCAGAAGATGGGAACCTGGCACATGTCTATATGGTTATTTGGCTTTGCTATGTGTATAAGTCTTGCCTCCCACTCATAGTTTTTCTTCTTATGTCATGTTTAAATTTACATTGTATTCAGTGGAGCGGGATCTTGTGTTGTGTCTTATAAAGTGGCAAGCACGCTTTTGGGTGCTATGAATAATTCACAAGTTTGGCAGCTGGATCAGAATTATCTAAAGTTTCCTTGTTATTGTGATACTTTGGGGATTCACTCAGACATGTGCTGACTCTGTAGGTGCCCCAGGGCTGGAGCACCCATGGAAAAAAATTAGTGGGTGTTTAGCACCCATTGGCAGCCAGCTCCCCCGGCACCTCCCATCTGCTGTTGGCTCTGCGGATCACTCCTTCCCCTCCCTCCCAGCGCCGCCTCCACACTGTGATCAGCTGTTTTGCAGTGTGCAGGAGGTGCTAGTGGGGAGGAGTGGGAACAAAGCTTGCTCAGAGGAGGGGGCGGAACTGGATGAGAAGAGGTGGGGTTGGGGGAAGGAGGCAGGGCTGGGGTGGAGCAGGGGGTTGAGCACCCGCGGGGCCTGGAGGAAGCTGGCATCTGTGTACTCAGGCCAATAAGCGATTGTGTCACTGCCTGCCCTGTAACCTTGGGTGCTTCAGTGCTGTGTGGCTTTTGCTTAGACTCCTGCCACTAGCAGCCCGTTTACAGTACAGTGGCCTCACCCTGGCTTCCACCACACAGATTATTACTTGCAGGGTAACACCAACAGCACTTCAGTCCCAAGTCTCCCCTTCAGTGTCCAGTCCCTCTTGCTGGACTCTCACACAAGTTATCAAGTTTGCTGCCTCCAAAGAGGCAGAGCACATAGCAGCCTGTTACTTTGGCTGAGGATTTTACCCATCAATTTGATACACAGTGCTGAGATGGATTTGTAATAAAACAAGACTAAGTTTATTAACAAAGAATAGTTTTAAGAAATAAGAATAGAAGAAACAGGTATGGGTACAAGTAAAACAAAACATAACTGTTAGTCCCTAGAAAGCAATTTCAGTAAGTTACAATTTTTTGTCTAAGCAGATTTCTCTCCTATAGTCAGATTCCAGCTACTTTTGTCTCCTGGGTCAAGAGGATCTCCTTTTTCATGAAGTCTAAGGATGCTGCTCCATTTGTCCTCTAGATCATGGATACCCCAAAGTCTTTCAGCAGTTCCTTATATCTTCAACACTGGTTTTTGAAAACTATGTTAAGAAGCCCTCCTTGGGGCTCATCTTTGTGTCCACTGGGGAACTGACATCATGCTAATTTTTGCAGTCCCCTGTGATTTTACAATACAAATGATCTTTCTGGGATCCACAATGCAAATGAATAGCCCATTGTTCTTGGTCACAACTAGCTTGATTTGCAATTGAGCCCAAGAGGTGTTGGCCAGTGTCCTTTGTCTGGGGGAAAAAAAAGCCACCCTGTTTTTCGTCCTTTGTCTGCTTAGACTCCAAAAAAATATCAGAGAGTATCCATAAGTTCACATACAGCATGGCTGCATACATTTCACAGTGCCATTAATGACCAGCATGGTGTTAGTTTTCAAGTGATATATTACAAGACACCTTTTAAATAAATGGCAAGTGTGTGAGGTGTTTTGAGCTGGTCAGATCCGCTAAGTTTCCCTCTTCCATACCAGGGATCCCCTTGGTATCTGGCACTGGAGTGATCTTAGGGTCACAGTTACCAACTTCATGCTGAAATCCAAGTGGATACAGATGCAACTGCATTAATGTTCTCAGCATTTTTATTGCAATAGTTTTCTGAACACTTTGGAGTTTAATTTAAAATATACATAAATATAAAATGTAACTTATCCTCAAAATGTAAGCTACAGTATACTGCAGGTAGCCATATTTAATGTGCATAACAGTGCCAAACTTGCTGCTGCATAATCATATACAATTTTGCCATTAAAGTAGCTCTGAGCTAGCAAAATCCTGGTCACCATGAGAAGAAACTAATCCATATAGGAATTCAGGCTTAAGGATAAATCTAAATCTTTTTTGTTCTAAGACACACACATTTCTTAATTTAAAGGAACATGAGCCACCTGTGATTTTAACTGAACTCTCTGCTTTTTTACTCTCATTGTTTATGTTAGCTCTAGGACTGGCAGACAGCTGGGCAAATCACTAGGAGGGAGCAAGTACAGCAAACAGTCTGGGACTGATTCTGGCTGGTGATGTGTGTATTGCCTGAGCAAGCCAAATTACCTGGCAGTAGCAATGGGGAGATGGTGAGAGAATCAGGGTGGACAGCTTCTATCTCATTGGGCAAGTAACAGACACATCATGGTACAGAGGAGATGAACCTCTGTCCCTAATTCACAATATGCATTTAATAGCCAAGGAAGATGAGGGAAATGATCCCCCCAGCTTTAGGGAAAAAAAAATTCACCCAGCCAGATGAAGCTACTTTCCTCAATGGACAATGGGTATGACCCATCAGACACCACTTTACTTGATGGTCATACTCGTTTATGAAGTGCGGTATCTAAGACGAGCCTTTGAAAAACAAATTTAGAAGGTTATTTCCACAATTGTCCATCTGACAGAGGAAGCAGAGACTCTAAATAGATTCCAGGGGTGCTAACACATAGTTAATAATTCAGCAAATGTTCCAGCAGCTTTAAAATGATAATTTCAGACGGGGACTCTTAAGTCATCCACCTACAACAACCACCACCTCCTTTTTTCCACCCCTTTATTGTTCTGCGAAGCATACCCTCAGTTATCTCTCAAACCCCTATCATACAGACATCTTCAAGGAGATCTATTGTTGCTTGTGGGATTTTAATCCGTCCATCTCAGAGGAGAAAAGCACCGTACAATCTTGAGAGGTTTAAAATGTAAAAGAGTTTTTGGAACCTACGCTCCACTCTTGATCTCTGTCAAGGCATAATAGACAATGGTGTCGTATTTTGGTGAGGAGTTGCAATTAGGCTGTGGTCAGGGAACACAAGGGGAGAGACTGAGGGATCAACTAGGAAATGAGTTGGTGGTGGTTTTTGGTCTAACAGCATTTAGGATATCTTCAGTAACTGACATCACTGAGGATGGTAACAGATGTGGCTTGTACTACACCTATAGATGAATATTCATATGCAGTCAGCTTGATTCAGCCAAGATCTTTACACAGCACCTGTGCAAGTTTTCCCTATGTCTAGCAAGAAGAGAATGCATGAGGAGCTGTGCCAGCTAGAATAATAGAAATTATCAATGAGAAAATATCACATCCAGTCCATAAATCTGCTCAATAAAGAATGTTCTTGAGCATATTTTTTTTTCTAATCTATTTTCAAATTTCCCAAGGGATGGCCCTTTCACTATATTTTCTTGGGATACTCTTCTATGGTCACAGACTTTTCAGTGTTGATAATTTTTTTTTCTTGATACACTGCTTAAATTATGTGTGTCTGTATCTTCGGTGGCCCATCTACTAGAACGTAGGAAGTCCTCAAAACTTCATTGTGTGTTTTAAGTAACTGGAGAAAACTGGTTTGGAAATCAGGAGTAACCACCATGGGTCTGAGATAGGGTGGGGCCTTGATAAGTGGGTTGCGTGACAATTCTTGGGGGACTCAGGACCATGAGTCCCCTTGCCCATGGTGGCTGGGTGTTAGCTTTTTAATACCACCAGTCTATTAACCACTCATGCACTTTCTTCCAGGGTATGCCAGCCCTTCTTTCACCTCTCTTCCCCTTCTGCTCTTTCTCCCCCCTGTGTCGTCTTTTGTTTAGCTTCTTGAAAGAGTATAGATAGGTTAAGGAAACCAATTCTATTCTTGTAATTCAATTTTCTCTGTTTTTAACAAATCTAGTTTATGATGACTGTTGTGTATGGGTAATTTAATGTCCCCCGAAGAAAGAGTAAGTTGCAGTCTCTGAGGAGAGGTTCTGTGAAGGGTAATTAGTTTCTGGAGCCTAGAAACCTGGAACATACTCCGTCTTTGTCAAGGGGCATGAACAGAGATGCTTGCTCCGAGTGAGGTGTGATGCTATCTGGCTATGGGAGGGAGAACACAAGTGGAAAAGATGAGACTAAGAAGAATGTGAGAGTTGGTGATGGTGTCAGTGACAGTCACCTTCTAATTTGTAAGTTTCACCCACTCTAAGGGTAGGTCTACACTGCAGCTGGAGGTGTGATTGTAGCAGGAGTAGACACATCTGATCTAATAGCACAGACTTCAGCTCAGGCTTGCTGCCTAAGTACTCAGGGTCCTAGGTGAGCTTGTGCTGCCTGTATTGAAGCTGCTATATGTACCTAAGCTAGCTAATCAAAGCTAGCACAGGTATGTCTATGTCCATACAATCACACCTCCAACTGCAGTGTAAACATATGCTTTGTTATGGCATGGTTGATCTATATACATATTTAACTATTTCAGTTTTTCCTCAAGAGTCAGTCCCTCCATCTTCCTCAACAATTTTGTTGCTCTTCTCTGGACAACCTTTAACTTGTCAATGTCTTTTCAGTGAGGTATTGCTCAGAAAAAGAATGCAGTATTCTAGGTCCCTGAAGCACCAGGGCCATAAACAAACACTCTCTCCTATACTTCTGTACAGGTATGTAGCCCAAAAACACACTGACCTCTTTCTGTTCTGTTGAAAAACTAGATGACATTTGGGCAGTCACTCCTAAACTTCTTTCACCATTGCTGCTATCCAATTTTCTTTATCCTCTTGAATATTTTCCTCCGATATTACAGCAGTTTGCATTATCAAAGTTGAATTTTAATTTGTGTCCATGTTTCTGATTCTCCCTAGTTCCCTTTTTTATTTCTGTCCTCTCTGTAACTGGCAACACTTCCTAACTGAGTAGTATCCACTTATTTCATTATGCTCTCTACTCTTATAGTTTAATGAGTTAATGTAACAGATCTTTGTAACAACCCACTAATCACCTTGGCATAAAAATGTGGAATCTTATTTCCCATTACTCTTTGGTTACAGATCTTGAGTAATTTTTCAGTCCTTGAATGCTTGTAACAAATCCAATTTAAATTAATTTTCAATTTGATTCCATGACCCCATTAAATTGCTTTAATAAAATCCAAATATTATTTTATCTGTTAATTTTGTAATTTTACATAAAGCAAATTATTATGTCTTGCAAGGCGTACTCTTTATAATCCCTGAATGCTACACATGATTCAATTATCTTTTTAGATGTTTAATGTATATTTCCTTCTCTGTATTTGTTCCATTATTTTAGTGGGACTGGATGGAAATTGCCTGTATCCCTTTTCTTTCCATTTTTGAAAGTCAATTCTACTTTTTGGATGGATCCAGTATTTAGGTTCGCATTTCTCCACGGATTTGTGAAATTATTTGTAATAATATAATCTTGTTTATTTAGCTATTCTTTAGAATGTATAAGACCTCAACTGTCTGACTTTTTAAATTGAAAGACCAGGTGGGTGAGGTTATATATTTTATTGGACCAACTTCTGTTGGTGAGAGAGAAAAGGTTTCATTTTACATAGAACTCTTCTTCAGGTCAGCAGTTTTATATGAACTTCCTTACTTCCTCATTGTCCTTTTTTAAAAAAAAAAAAAAATAAAGGATAGTTAATGAATATGGAAGTTTACCTGAAGCTGACTTCTGTGCTTAATGCCCCTCAGCCTAGTTAGTGGGGAGAATCAACTGTAATTAACTCAACTTTCATTCTATGTAGCAGTTCACCTTTAAGCAGTGATAAAATATTACAGTTCTTCATTTCATAAATACCCTTTTTTCCCCAGTAGCCTGCATACATTTTACTGCACTTACAACTTGCAAAATACACCAGGACTTTAGCTTATACCCACTGACACTGCAGTATAACATACAGAGTGCTGTACTTGAACGGTTAAACTGAGGTCCCTTTTGCTCATCTGTGGAGGCTGAAATGAAAGATCTTAGGGATCTTAAAAAAAGAGGCGTGGGAATAGAGTGATAACTGCAATGTCCTGGTCAATATTGTCATGCCCCCATAAATAAAATAGGTTCTGCTATCCAAAAGAGTGTGAGAGCTATTGTTGAGTGTGTGATGACTGCCCATTTTGTGTCTGTAGTCATGAATTGCCTTGTAAATTATTTAGGGCAACCTGAGTATGAAAGGTGAAATACAAAATTCTAATCTGAAGTGGGTACTGGATTTCTGAAATTTCTTTCAAAGGGGTTTCAAGAAAATCCACAGGACGCTTCTTGTTGTAGAAGCGTTGATTTCATTGGAGTTAGGCAATAGGAGTTCATAGGATTTCATAGGAGTTAAACACTTCTGAAAATCCCAGTAGGCACCTATCTGCATCTTTAGGCATGCCCAATACCTTTAAAAATCTGGCCTTTGAAAACCTAAGTCTTATTGAAAGCCAGTGGAGCATAGGGTCCAAGTCAGATTTGAAAATGGGATTTAGTATCCTAAACCACTGAGGTACTTCTGAAAATTTTGTGCATAATCTATACTGAGGGGGAGAATTGTGTGTGCAGGGGAGTATTTTGTTTCGGTGGATTTGGAGTTTTATTTAAAATAAAATAATTAGACGCTGTTGTGTATTTATATTAGAGAAAGTAAGGTTGGAGAAGTGCTCCTTACATTGGAGACCTATCACAGTGAGGCCCTGTTCTCATTTGTGGGCCTTTAAACACTACCTTAAATAATAAAAAATAATTAGGCATTGAAAAGCTATTTTAGGAGAGTTTTGGAGGTGTTTTATGTTTTTTACTTTTCGTTTGATTTCTCACTCTCGAGTCCTGCTGCAGGATCATGATAACCAAGGCATCTTGTAGCAGGATACAAGAAATAGTCTCATTAAAAGTCCCCAAATAACACCTTGAAACATTTGCTAAAATATTGTTATCTATAAAAGGTAGCATATACAGAATACATGTTGGGGTTGGGTTGGGGTTCTTACTGCCACATATTTTCATAAATCACTTGTAGCTTCATCACCCATGAGCCACTGTAGTTTCAAGCTAATGCCAAAATGAACTTTAAACTACTCCATAATTTATTAGTTATATAAAATATATAGTTAGTGAAACATGGTTTCCTAAATACAGATGAAACTGATGCACTCTTATCAGCCTAGACTTGTGTTATCTATAACTGTATAATAGTAGTATAGTAGTAGCTAATAATAAAAAACACCAGTGACACACTTTTCTTATTGAGCTGAGAAATCCAAGGTTTTTTCTTTCCCCCCCAATAATGCTCGATGTTGATGAAGCAAAGTACTGATGGAGAATACTGTTTGTTGGCAAGATGCATTATGTTGCCTAAAGCAATCATAAGCTTTAAGCATAAAAATACTCCATTTAATTATGTTTGGGAAAGCCAGGCATGAGAGAGAATCAGTCTATAGGCTGGCCCAAAGTAATCTCTGTATCCATAACCTTCAGTAGCAATTAGTTTGCTTTTTCTTAAATCATTGTGAATTACTTTTTATTTTGTAACTTCTTTTGAGCTATAAGGTTCTAGATTATAAGGAGTACAGGGTAAAAAGATTCCATTCTGAGTTCCATGTTTTTTCCCCGTTCATTTCAGGATCCCATTTATAACCGCTGTTGTTTTTCAAAACCTCCCAAGGACTAGTACTAGCCTTAACACACACACATCCTTAACTGTATGCTTTAATACACTGGGCTTGCCTCTCCCTCTGCTCACACAGTTTCTTTTTGGCCATGATTAGTGCTAGACCCTTTGCTTCTGTAACTTCTGCCATCTGGACCAGCTGCCCTGAACCTCTCGCAGGCACTATTCCATTTCAAATGTCAGCTGAAATTTTTTTCTCCTCTGCCTTATGGCTCTTTAATTTTTCTTTTGGTTAGCCATTTATTATTTAACACGGTGACTGTTTTGTTTAATTTTGTTGGACTATAGCTTATGAAAAATATACTGTAGAATATAGAACACTGTTGCAATGATCAGCATAGATAGCATCTGCACCAGTAGATGGCACTGTATCTTTCCAATAGTGTTGAATTGTTCTCTTGAAAGATACAACTTTCTATTTGATTGGCAGAGTTTAGTGAGAAGTTATGTGTAGCCTCTGGTGCTGGAGGTGTCACTTGCAGTGTCTCATTATATCCCCTGATGTCTAAAGTGAATGTTCTTTGCCCTCGCCACCCCGCTATCATAATCCAGATCACAGTTTGACTATTGCTGATATGTGACGCTCCTTTGATGCTTCTCTAGCATAACATATGACAGTTATAGTTTGATTCAATATGAGTTCAAAGCTAAGACTTGTAAGATGTCTTTAAAAACAAATGACAAAGCTTTTTAAAAAAAGAACCCCAGATATATTACTTGAAAAAAATCTCATGATTTGTAAGTCAGTTTAATGATTTTGGAGGCCTGACTCATGATGATTGAATGCTAGGGGTTGGCAATACTGGTAGCAATGAGTCTAGCTAAGAAGAGTGCAGGTAATGAAATGTGTAAGCTTTCTCCACGCAACTCTGCCAGTGCAACTCAGCCCTGACCTGCAACTCCTTTAGTGTTAGTCTTGAGTCACTTATGAGTCCAGATTACCTGGGGTGCTAGATTGCAGGTTTGTCTCCTGTAAAAACATTTTTTTTGATTCACCTGGTAACTTGTGTTTTTGAACCATTTATGTCCCTTAGTCCTTACAGCAAGTTTCCATCTTCCTGGAGGATCGAAAGTAGCAGAGCTCTGTCACTCATGCATTTGTGATCATGTATCTCACTGAATTATCTTCTTTTCAGTAAAAAGAAAAGGAGTACTTGTGGCACCTTAGAGACTAACCAATTTATTTGAGCATAAGCTTTTGTGAGCTACAGCTCACTTCATCGGATGCAGACTAACATGGCTGCTACTCTGAAACCTTCTTTTCAGTGGAGCGGTGGGCCTTCTCACATAATTATCCCACTATTATTTCTTTGGGCTGAAGTCAAATCCTTCCTTTCTATTGGAGGGACTAATAGGAACCATTTTTAGGCTGGGGTGAATGTTAGTCTATTTATGTAAAGGTTTTATACTGTAGTATGAGTTTTCCACATGAAATCAGTAGCAATAGCAAAGTCCCTAGCAGATTTCATGAAGTCTTTGGCACTTCTTCCTTTTCCGGGTCAAAACTTTGCTTGAGGTTAGGAGGGGTGTGTCACTGCCAAAGCAAGATCTTTCCTCAAAGGGGAAGGTTTTGAAATGTTCCTTAAGATGGACAGACTTTGGATTCACCTGATTTTCCTCTGGAAGACTGTTCCATAGCCAGACTCCCTTGATAGAGAATACTTTGTCTCTAGCTCCCACATGCTTCAGGCTGGGGTTTGGGAGTTGCATTGTCCCAAAGAAGCACAACTGTTGCAGCGATTCACAGCCTGAAACTTGATCTTTGATGTAGCTGGGCACGATCCATTAATTGCTTTGAAAATGAGGATACGTTTATATTATCCTCTTGAAATGTCTAAAACAATGTATGGCAGAACTCTCTTTAACAAAGAAAGCAGGTTACAATTCAGAATGGAAATGGAATAATGCGGTTTCTGAGTATAAGGCTGTAATTACATTTAAGGATTCTGCTGATGTGATATGAATCACTAGAGCATTGCTCCAGTAGCTGAAAAATGATCAGGCTCTTTGTTCTGTGTACATCAGTCCAGAGGGAACATTGCTGTGGAGTGTCTTCCGAAGAACTTTGTGTTTTAATCTCTGCTGGCTTCAGCTCTTATTCTTGGGGAAGTTATAATGTTCATTTGGACAATTTCCCAATTTTTATTATTGTAAACCACTCATGTTAACTGGGCTTGATTGTGTTGTTGTTGTTGTTGTTGTTTTTATAGTTCAGAGTGAATGCTGACAGGTTTTGAGTACTATCCGTTATCTCTCAACATCAAACTGCCTTATCTTCACCGTGTAAAGGTCCTCTCAATAGTAGATCCATTCAGCCAGTACCAAGGGCTCAGAATGCTCTTTCAGGGTATGTCAAAGCTCAATTTATCATTTTAGAAAGACTTTAACCCTGTTGGGTAGTCTCACTTGGATGGTTGCCGAAGCTGTAACATAGAGCATTGCTCTTTTCTGGATTACAGCGGAGCTTGTCTACATGAGAAGTTTGTGTGGAATAAGCTAGAGTGTGATTTTTTTTTTTAATACTATTCTGCACTAACGCCCCATGTGGACACTCTTATTCTGTGCTAAAAGTGCCTTTGTGCAGTTCAGTCCACTTGAAAGTAGATGAAGCTAAACCACAAAAACCTTATTTATACTACACAACAAAACTGTTGCGACACTGATTTCATTCCCTGACATTACATCCCACTGGCTCAACTAATGCTTGTAAAATGCTTCGGATAGGTCTTGTTTAATGACACAGTATTGTACATGTAGTGCAAGGCATTTCATTGAGTGTACACAGGGCCATGTGATGAACATTACTATAAGGGGTGTGCAAAACTGGTTAAAGACCATACTCAAAGTAGTTACCAATAGATTGCTGTCAAACTGACAGGGTGTATCTAGTGGGGTTCTGCAGGGGTCAGTCCTGGGTCCAGTAATATCAGTATTTTTCTGAATAACTTGGATAATGGAGAGGAGAGTGGGGCTTATGAAGTTTGCAGATGACACCAAGCTGGGTGGGGGTGCAAGCATTTTGGAGTACAGGATTAGAATTCAAAATAACCTGGACAAATTGAAGACTTGGTCTGAAATCAACAAGATGAAATTGAATAAAGACAAGTGCAAAGTACTTTACTTAATAAGGAAAAATCAAATGCACAGCTACAGAATGGGGAATAACTGGCTAGTCGTGGTAGTACTGAAAAGGATCTGAGGGTAAAGTGGATCATAAATTGAATGAGTCAATAATGTGATGCAGTTGCAAAAAAGGTTAATATCATTCAGGGGTGTATTAACTGGAGTGTTGTATGTAAGTGTAACTGTGCCTCAGTGGGTCACAACTGAGGATGTCAAGTTTAGGGAAGAGCTGCTGAAAAATAGGGCAGATACATCCCCAAAGTGGTGATTATTCTTCCATAAGATAGACCAAACCAGCAACAAAAGTAAACTTTTGTTTCATCACACGGGCTAACAAGAAGTCATAAAAGCAGTTTCCTTGAGTATTCCTTATGTCACCACCAAAACCACTGGATTTAGAGATGAGTGGTTCTTTACAACCAGTCTCATCAAATAATGATCCCAAAGGACCAGCCACACACCCAGGTCAATATATAACTTAAATCTTACCTAAAAATCATGCTGGTGCCAATCCGTTAGTATCTACAATCTAAATTTTTATTCATAAAAAGAAAGAAAGGTAGGAGTTAAAATTGGTTGAAGGAATCAAGTACATACAATAATTACAAAGTTCTTGATTCAGGCTTATAGCAGTAATGGGCTTAATCTGCAGCAAGGGAGTTTTAGGTTAAAAACATTCTAACTATAAGGTAGTTAAGTTCTGGAATAGACTTCTAAGTAAGGCTGTGAAGTCCCCATTGTTGGAGATCTTTAAGAACAGATTCGATAAACACCTGTCAGGAACAGTCTAGTTATACTTTGCCCTGCCTCAGTGGGGGGCTGGGCTTGATGACTTCTTGAGGTTCCTTCCAGTCCTGTATTTCGACGATTGTCTGGTTGTGCCCTAAATTCTTCTGAGCAGCAAAGAGAGATTCTCCCAGCATAAAAAACTAAAACTGAAACAGCACTGAGATTCCCACATTTCCCTCTCCACTGCCCCACAGGCCAGTTGGGGAAGGTAAAAACAGCAGCTCCTGGTGCAGAGCCAGCCTGGGCACAGGGATGCTCTCTCAGTAGAAGTAGTCAGAGCAAAAACAGCAAGTATTAGAGGGGTAGCCGTGTTAGTCTGTATTCATAAAAATAACTAGGAGTCTGGTGGCACCTTAAAGACTAACAGATTTATTTGTGCATAAGCCTTTGTGGGTAAAAACCCATTTCTTCAGATGCATGGAGTGAAAATTACACATACAGGCATAAATATATATTGGCATATGAAGAGAAGGGAGTTACCATACAAGTGGAGAACCAATGTTTTTTACCCATGAAAGCTTATGCCCAAATAAATCTGTTAGTCTTTAAGGTGCCACTGGAGTCCTCGATTTTTCAAAAACAGCAAGAGGATCAGGGAAGAGGCTAATGCCTCTGTAAACATGTGATGTCATTAGATTGTGACTTATCCAGTTTAGAGTCTGCATTCTTCTCTTTGCTTTTTGTTGTGACTGCCATATGCCCCTTCTCCTCACAGCTCCTCTGCTGCAATCCTTACTGTCCTGGACCTCCATGTTCCTTTCCATTCTGCCCTCTCCCTCCCCTCCCCTCAGCACTTCCTCCTCTTGTTTTTTCCCCCCACACTCTTGCTCCTGTTCTAATTCTTCCCCTTTTATCTTTCTCCTTTACCCCATAATTTATTAACAAGAAATACCGCAAACTTGACACAAAACCAGAAAGAAATCAACATTCTTAGCCGCTGTCCTGATTGGTCTGCTTGTATATCCATGTCTCCTACCTTCTGTCTTCAGGGACCATTTCTTACTATGCATATGCAATAGAACATAGCACAATGGAGTTCTGATCACAAGTGACCTCTCTAGGTTCAACTGGAATGTAAATAAATAAATTTGTGACATGCTGCCCTTTCACTTAATGGACAATTTCTGGTGGAATGGTGTTTAGACTGTTACATTTGATAGGAGTTTATACAAGCTAAGCTCTCAGCAGGTTTGGAATATCTGGTTCTCTTATAACCTTGGTTTACAGTCCTCCTGAAAGGTTTGTTTAGCCTGTTTTAGTACTGGTTTGCTTATTTGACTGACTGAAATATTGTGCACACTTTTTAAAATCCTAGCACTGAGTGTACTATTGGCCAGCCATTTATTTGTGTTTACTCTGATCTGCAGACTTTTTATGCTCCTTTTTTACGCAAAAGTCACACATGTTTCATTTGTTTGAGATATGTAAATTATTCTCATTCTCTGTATAAAAGGCTTTCATCTTTGGTTTTGTAATGTATAGGGTATTATTAATTTCCTCTTATTTTAAGGACTGGCCAAACTGAGACTACAGCCTAAAGTTTGTTTTATTTTTATTTTTCAGATTGAAACTTATTTACCATTAGTTGGACTGAGATCACATGCTGCTAAAATGTTTTAGGCAGCCAACAACTGTTTGTGCACAGTAATATATTTTAGAGCACATTTGTTAGTTGTATGCCTCCCCCCCTCCCTCACCCCTGTATCAGGCAAAGCCATTAGTCCATAGTAAAAATGAATAGGTTTAGACATCACATTTTTAAAAAGCCATTATTGAACAGTAGGACTGCAACAGCAAGTTTGAAAAATCCTGACTGTTTTATTTAATCTCTTGGATCTCATGCGCTTGATCCTTAATGGATTTTTCCAAATCCTCCTCCTCCCACCTCTCCTTCTAGGACTTAAAAATAAAATTTCCCATTCTTTGTTTGCCAGCTTTCTGTCCTGAGGTGTTTTAATGATCAGAATTTTATTATGAAGTGTTTTTAAAAGGAGGAGATCAGCCTATGCTAAGTGATGTTCATGGTCATGACTCTTGATAATGATTCTTTAAGCATTCCTTTTCCTGAAATAAATCAGGGTACATACACCCTGCTACAGTTTCAAGTAACTGCACCTGTATCTCCCCAGCCTCTCCCCTGTGGTCCATTCGAGACTTGCCAGCAGACTACTGCCATCACCTGTCTCTGGTAGGGACTCTTGTCCCACTCCTTTCTGACCCAGACGTTTTAAGGTGGCACAGCTCCCTGCCTTAACCCTGTGAAATTTCCAGTAAACCAGTCTGCCTAAAGTCCAGCACCTGTGCTTTGCTTTCTCTCTGAGGGCTATGCAGAGTATATTGCCAGAAGTTACAAGTAACCACAGAGTGCTTTCTAAGCAAGCACATTTATTCTTAAGGTAAAAGCATCACAGAGAAAAACAACATGCTAAATCTTACCAGAGGAGGCAATAGGAGGCCAAAGTCTTTCCAGTTTTTCTGCAAGGTTTGAGGGCCCCCTTGGAGAGAAGGCCCTGTCTGTTTGCTGGATCAGAAGGAAGGCCCTGATTAAGTTTAAATCCAGCCTATTTATATCAATAGCCCTTTTCTTTGTCTTTTAAGTCTCTGGAATATCTAGTTTAAACAGTATATGGAAGCCTCCCCAGGAGGTGGTACCTCTCAGGTGGTGTTTACAACCTAAGTGAGTCACCTTAATTTCACCTCACTCGTTGTGGTTCCTGGAGGAGCTGTGATAACCCTCCCCCCTGGAATTGAATACAATCCCTGGCCCACAATGATGGATGAATTTAAGATATTGTGTGGCACTGCAATACCTGTCATGGTCACCATGTTTCCTTACTGGGTAAGAATCTTAGTAAGAATTAATGTACATTAGTTTTTTTTGTTTGGATACAAACCTCTAATTTCTCAGTTTTCTTAGTCTGGCACCACTTCAGAGTGAACTGCAGATGGATAAAGTACTTTCTTTTCAAAGCCTTTAAATGTAAATATTCAGCTGGTTGGCCTCAGTTAGTTTTTGGGGAAAAAGTATATTTTCTGCTTTCAGTCTTGAAGTTTGTATGCTAGTCCAGCAGTTAGAGGAGAAAGCTACCATTCTTATCCAGCAATTCGTACAATGTCCTTTTAGTGACTACTATGAATACTCTTTGAATATTGTTTCTTCTTGCTTATAAGTTTGTATTAGCAGCATAGATGTAAGTAGTCAGAGTAGTAAGGAAACTATTGAGTTGTTAAGGGGACATGGTTTGTTATCAAGTACTGAATGATTGCTAGACCCTTCCATTTATTTGTCAATCCATGGTAGTAAATACTTGTTGGCCTAATTCTGTCAACTGATTGTAGAATTGTATAGTTTCGGTTTGAGATTTAACTCAGATTCATGGGATATAAATTTTCTCCAAGATCTAAAGATGAGTAAATTTTAGATTGTCTATTATTAGTCAAATGATGAAAGAAATATGTGTTGATATGGTAATTAAATTTTAAATAGTGTCTGTAACACTTTAAGAAACCTTATTTAAATTCCACTTGATATTCTCTCTCCCCCCCATCCTGTTTATGAATGTCTTGGTGACTGTACAGATAATCTTAAGTCCCTCAGTCACTGGCTTGAATCCGAATCATGTAGTATGGGTTTAGTTGATGCACAAGCTTGCTCCATAACACAAGCTGGCTGGCAGAATGGTGTGGCTTAAATTAAATTTCTAGTGAACAGTTGTTTAACTAATTGTCTCTCTTATTGGCATGCTTGGTGGAGATGCCCAGGATTGAATGTGTCTCATGAAACAAACTGGGTCTTAATCAGAGGTGGTTATTGAAGATCATAACACTGTTTGCTTTGCTGTTTGCTTAATAGTGAGAGTGAAATTCCAGTGTTGATTATTATTTATACTTCAAGTTTAATACAGAATTAATTGTGATTACCTTATGCTTATCTACACTTTTTCAAGAGGTAATCATTTAGTTTTTTTGAAACTGTTATGCAGTGAGGAGGTCTGCTGTTGAGCAAGTGCCATGTTCCAATGAAATCTAAAACTTTCTAAAACATACCTATAGTTTTTTTTGCTGTGTAACATTTCTGCAAATGGACAATCCAGTGCAACACTGCAAGCTGGAGAATTTGCTGCTTTATGCAACTTGCATCACGCAACAAACTCCCCCTAACAAAACAGGAAGTAGGGAAGGGTGGACAATAGCTCCATTCCCCGAAGAAACTGGGTAACCCAACTAAGCCCAAGGTGATCACTTCATTACATGGCATATGTGGTTCAACTGGACTCATTCAGGATGACCTGTGTGATTTGTTCATAGCTTTTCTAGTCAGGAAAATAAAAACCTTTACATTAAATTCATCAATATTTATTCTTTCCATATATATTTATATGCAATAGCGAAGCACTTTGGGGTCCTATAGGGTAAACTCCTTAAATTCCTGTGAGATTTGAATAGTTATTGAACACAGCTTTTTTAAAATCCTACTTTTTGCTTGAATTGGCAGACAATATTAAGCATGCATCTGTCTGTGCACTGTGATGGGGTGTGCACCTCACACAAGGCCTGAGCAGGTTAAAAAGGACCAATTGTCCTTATAGGCTGCACCTGGAAGAGAGCCAGGGATGGGTAAGGTCTAATTGATGATGAAACCCAGTTGTGCAAGGGAAGACTTAGCTTGTATAAAAGCAGGAAGTTGAAATCAAGAGGGGGTTGCAAGTCTGCTTTAACATTTTAAAAAAAAAAGAGAAAAAGGAAGAAAAGAGGGGGTTATAAGTGGGAGCTCTGCAGTTTCTCCCTAGAGAGAAAGAGGGAGTAGGCTTGGGACAAGGAGGAGTTCTAGGGGGAAGTAAGACCTCTGGGATCCTGTCCTGGATTACAGAGTCTGGGAGCAGAGGAGACTGGGGCTGGTAAAGCCAGAGGTGGGCCTGGAAATGAAATGAGGTAGGAAGGAGCCTAGGGAAACAGCAACAGTGTCTAAGGTTGAGTAGACTATGGCTGCAAGGCATAGGATCTCTAGGCTGTAACTTGGAGTAGTGGGCAGGCCCAGTTTCCCCTACCAGGCACTCGGAAAGTGACACTGAACCTGGACTTGGACTGGAAGACTGTCTGACATGGTTTGAGGACAGCTTGTCCAGTGGGACTTTGACAAATTGGAAAGGGACAACTAACTAGTGACCTGACTGGAAGGTCGAGTCACAAAGAAGGAGCACCCTAAATCTCAAACAGAGAGGCTATGGTGTGAGCAACCAATAGAAAGGGGTACCAGGCTAGATGAGAGTTGATCCCCCAGTCCCAAAGAGGCACCCCCACTGGTGAGTGTACCCTGTTACAGGCACACATACTCCTACGGTAGTAGATTTTGAGAACTGACTTCTGTGTCCTGGATTGTAATGAGTAGGAGCAGATTGCAATACATTTTTAAGTTATTTCAATAATTCTAACTAGTCTGTATTAGAAAGTGTCTTGAGCCAGCTTAATGTTCTTTCTTCAAACCAAATCTCTAATATGATGGCTATCTTTGACTAACATGAAAAGCTAGCATCTCTTTGGCATGTAAATATGCAATGCTGTTAAGATTGCATTATGGTTTGTAAAGTATAAAACCTTCATTGGAGTTGGAGGAAGCAGAAGAAATAACAAAAATAGGGTTTTTTGTGTGTCAAGTGCAGTCAGTATTTAATTGTTTGATGGGCATGATCTCTCTGCTGTCATCTAAAGTGATTTTTGCATTCAATTTAACTAACAATCATAAGTAACAGACTATGAAAAGTATGACAGAGAATCATAAGCAAGCAGATTATATGGTGTATGATAGAGAAGTGCTAAACATTTTCATTTTAAGGGCACTGAATGTCATTATATGGGAGTGATTTTTTTTATCATCTTCATTTTGCAATCTTGCCACCTGGTGGTGTACTCTGTCAATAAAAGCTTGATAATCTTGAAATAATGTTGAAAAATAATGTTTTGCGTGGAAGGAGAGATTAACAGTAGAATTCTGCATTGGATGATGATTATATGCCTGCTTCTAGGAGTATGCAGTATTGTAGCAGTGTTGGTCTCAGGATATGAGAGAGAAAAAAGGTGGGTGATGTATCTTTTATTGGACCAACTTCTTTTGGTGGCAAAGGCGAGCTTTGTTGCTACACAGGTCTCTTCCTCAGGTTTGGGAAAGGTACTTAGTGTCACCAAGAACATTGAGTACCTTTCCCAGGCCTGAGAAAGAGATCTGTGTAGCTGCAAAGCTTGTTCTAAGAGTGTGATTTCAGTGTGTTCTGCTCCAATTTCAGCAGTAGGTATTTTTGCAATCCTAAAAGCAAAGCAGCAGTCAAAAGGGGCTAGCAAAAAAAAGGTATAGAGCTCTGAGAGTTTGGGCAAACTTGACTGGTGTGCATTTTTTTTTCCTGAGCTTTAAAAAAAAGTTGTCAAATGTGGGGCATAGCTAGATTTCCTTTTAAAAAAATAAAATAAAAATTAAAGCCATAATATGTTTGAGTTCTACTTAGGTTGGAGTTCTGAATCAGACTCCTACTTATTGTGTCTAGGGATAACATTTGTCTTAAAGGGATATTAGGGTAATGTCTTCCTTTGTCATAAATACTGTAGACCCTGCCTTTCTCTCTCTCTTCCCCTTGGTCTCATAAAAATGAGAGAAGCTAATGTTTAGAAAGGTAATACAGTCTTTATAAAGAAGATTTGATCTTCAAAACCTTAATCCTCAGATAAACTTGAGAGATAGGTAAGTACATATTATCCCCACATTACAAATTACCAAATAATAATGTTAAACTTGAGTTTAGGGTGAATATATAACTAGGACTTATGGGTAAAGACATTAGAGACAATTGCAATATCCCCATAGCAAACATTACTAACTTAGCAAATTCAGAGCTAAGGTTCAAGTTAGAAGAAATCCAAATATATTAAGGCATGTTTAAAAATTGGAAAGAGTTGAAAAAAGAACAACCAGAATTATTTGAGATCTGTGAAAGCTGCTTTACCGTTAGACTTAAGTAGCTCAATCTATTTGGTTTATCCAGGAGATGGTTAAGAGGCAACTTAATCATGGTCTACAAGTACCTAGAGGGGAAGAAGATTTCTGATAGCAGAGGTCTGTTTCTGTGTACTAACACAAAGACATAACAAGATCCAATGGCTTGAATCTGACACTAGACAAATTCAAATTTAACAGTGAGGGCAACTAAACATTGCAACAATTTCCCAAGTGATGTTCTGGATTATTTCTCATTCAACATTTTTGAATTATGATTGGATGCTTTTCTGAAGGCTGTCCCCTAGCTCATCCAGAAGTGATAGGCTTGATACAGAAATTACTGGCTGAAATTCTATGGCTCGTACTGTGTAGAAGGTCAGAATAGATCAGAATTGTTACTTCTAGTCTCAAAATCTGAGTCTTTTGTTAGCTTTGTTTTTTACGGTCTGATGCTCAAACTGTAATGCATGTGCATGCAGAATGTTCATGATCCCCTGCAGAAATGCTACCTTATGATGTCAACGAGTCTTCTCTCAAGTTTCTGTTATGGAGCAAGCTTGTGCATCAAAATGTCATGGCACTTATGGTGCATGACACAGTCATCACATCAAGCCAAGACATCCGAATTGCTCAGGTCCGGGCTCCTGTGTTTATGTGCAGTGAAGCCCACAAGAATTCTCTGGCCAAGTCTAAGGTGGTGAATCTTGAGCTCCAGGAAGCTGAACAGGTCTGTCAGGGCTTGTCTACACTTATAGCGCTGCAGCCACTGTAGCACTTAGTGAAGAGACTATCTACACCGATGGAAGAGCCTCTTCTGTGGGCGTAGGTATTCCACCTCCCTAAGAGGCAGTAGCTATTTCAACGGGAGAAGCCCTCTGTTGATACAGTGCTGTCTACACTGGGACCTGGTTTGGTATAACTAACTGTGTCACTCAGGGGTGTGGATTTTCCACACCTCTGAGTGATATAGTTATACTGATATAAGTTGGTAGTGTAGACTAAGGGTATGTCTACACTTTGAAATTAGGTTGAATTTATAGAAGTTGATTTTTTAGAAAGTGATTTTATACAGTCGATTGTGTTTGTCCCCACACTAATACACTAAGCGCATTAAGTTGGCGGAGTGCATCCACAGTACTGAGGCTAGTGTTGACTTTTGGAGCGTTGCACTGTGGGTAGCTATTCCACAGTTCCTGCAGTCTCCGCCAGCCATTGGAATTCTGGGTTAAGCTCCCAATGCCTGATAGGGCAAAAACATTGTCGCGGGTGGTTTTGGGTACAAATCTTCAGTCGCCCCTCCCTCCATGAAAGCAACAGCAGACAATCGTTGCATGCCTTTTTTCCATGCGGATGCCATAGTGCTTTCAGCAGACAGTGCAGTAGGACTGCTAACCATTGTCGTCATCCACAGTTTCTGCTGCCACTTTGCTCTCCTGATGCTATGAATCCACCTCGCAGGTCCTCTATATGAGCATAGTCATCCACTGCTTCTGCTGGCATTCTGTCTCCTGGTGGTCTCACAGGGCTGCTTCCGCTGCAACTCTGCTCGGCTGCTCTTGTTTCGCCATACCATGACAAGCATGCAACCCGCTCAGCTGTTGTGTCCTGGTACTACGGTGCAGTAGGTCTGCAAAACTGGTCATCCAACCACTGCTTCCCCTGCAACTCTGCTCTCCTGCAGATGCCATACCACGGCAATCATGGAGCCCACTCAGATCACCGCGGCAGTTATGAGCACTGTAAACACCTCACTTATTATCATGCAATATATGCAGAACCTGCAAAAGGAGGCAAGGAGGCAATGAGAGTGATGAGGACATGGACACAGACTTCTCTCAAAGTACGGGCCCTGGCAATTTGGCCATCCTGGTGGCAATGGGGCAGGCTCATGCCATGGAATGCCTATTCTGGGCCCGTGAAATGAGCACAGACTGGTGGGACCGCATAGTATTGCGGATCTGGGATGATTCCCAGTGGCTGTGAAACTTTTGTATGCATAAGGGACTTTCATGGAACTTTGTGACTTGCTTTCGCCTGCCCTGAAGCGTAAGAATACCAAGATGAGAGCAGCCCTCACAGTTCACAAGTGAGTGGTGATAGCCCTGTGGAAGCTTGCAATGCCAGACAGCTACTGGTCAGTCGGGAATCAATTTGGAGTGGGCAAATCTATTGTGAGGGCTGCTGTGATCCAAATAGCCAACACAATCACTAAGCTGCTGCTATCAAGGGTAGTGACTCTGGGAAATGTGCAGGTCATAGTGGATGGCTTTGCTGCAATGGGATTCCCTAACTGTGGTGGGGCGATAGACGAAACGCATATCCCTATCTTGGGACCGGACCACCAAGGCAGCCAGCACAGAGATGGAAAGGGATACTTTTCAATGGTGCTGCAAGCACTGGTGGATCACAAGGGACGTTTCACCAACATCAACGTGGGATGGCCGGGAAAGGTACATGACGCTTGCATCTCCAGGAACTCTGGGACTGTCTGAACAGCTGCAGGAAGGGACTTTTTTCCCAGACCAGAAAATTACCGTTGGGGATGTTGAAATGCCTACAGTTATCCTTGGGGATCCAGTCTACCCTTTAATGCTGTGGTTCATGAAGCCATACACAGGCACCCTGGACAGTAGTCAGGAGTTGTTCAACTATGGGCTGAGCAAGTGCAGAATGGTGGGAGAATGTACATTTGGACGTTTAAAAGCGCGCTGGCGCAGTATACTGACTTGGTTAGACCTCAGCGAAACCATTGTTGTTACTGCTTGCTGGGTGCTCCACAATCTCTGTGAGAGTAAGGGGGAGACATTTATGGCGGGGTGGGAGGTTGAGGCAAAGTGCCTGGCCGCTGATTATGTGCAGCCAGACACCAGGGTGGTTAGAAGAGCACAGCAGGGTGCGCTGCACATCAGAGAAGCTTTGAAAACCAGTTTCATGACTGGCCAGGCTACGGTGTGAAAGTTCTGTTTGTTTCTCCTTGATGAAAACCCGCCTCTTGGTTCACTCTACTTCCTTGTAAGCCAACTGCCCTGCCCTCCCCTCCTCCTTTTATCACTGCTTGTAGAGGCAATAAAGTCATTGTTGTTTCAAATTCATGCATTCTTTATTAATTCGTCACACAAATAGGGGGATAACTGTCAAGGTAGCCCAGGAGGGGTGGGGGAGGAGGGAAGGACAAGGCCACACTGCACTTCAAAACTTATTGAATGCTAGCCTTCTGTTGCTTGGGCAGTCCTCTGGGGTGAAGTGGTTGGGTGCCCGGAGGGCCCCCCTCCCCACGTTCTTGGGCATCTGGGTGAGGAGGCTATGGAACTTGGGGAGGAGGGAGGTTGATTACACAGGGGCTGCAGTGGCAGACTGTCCCTTTCCTGCACCTCAACCATACGCTGGAGCATATCAGTTTGATCCTCCAGTAGCCTCAGCATTGCATCCTGACTACTCTCATCATGCTGGTGCCACCTTTCCTCTTGATCCCGCCACCTCTCCTGTTGCTCCCACCACCTGTCCTCACGTTCATTTTGTGCTTTCCTGGACTCTGCCATTGTTTGCCTCCACGCATTCTGCTGGGCTCTTTCAGTTTGGGTGGACTGCATGAGCTCAGAGAACATTTAATCGTGAATGCATTTTTTTTGCCACCTTATCTGTGCTAGCCTCTGGGATGGAGACACTAGTGGCAGCGTTGAAACATTTGCAGCTGCGGGAGGAAAAAAAGGGAGAGTAAAATTGAAAAAGACACATTGGCCATTTAAAAGGAGGAGCTGGTGTTTTTGATTTCTTTTCAGCCACAGACAAACAGCCCAGCAGGAACGGCCACCTCTGAATGTCCCTTTAATAAAATTCTCCTATTTCAACCCGGTGACCATGAATGATATCACTCTCCTGAGGATAACACAGAGAGATAAAGAACGGATGTTGCTTGAATGCCAGCAAACACCGGGACCACATGCTGCCATGCTTTCTTATGCAATGATTCCAGACTACGTGCTACCGGCCTGCCGTGGTAAAGCCTCCTACCATGGAGGATGGAATAAGGCTGCCCTCCCCAGAAATCTTTTGCAAAGGCTTTGGGAGTACCTCCAGGAGAGTTTCATTGAGATGTCCCTGGAGGATTTCCGCTCTATCCCCAGACACACTAACAGACTTTTCCAGTAGCTGTACTGGCCGCGAATGCATCCCAAGTCTTCAGGGCAAATTAATCATTAAACACGCTTGCTTTTAAACGTGTATTATATATACGAAGGTACACTCACCAGAGATGCCTTCTCCGCCTTCAAGATCCGGGAGCCTGGGTTGGGAGGGTACTGTCTCCAGGGTGATCAACAGTTCCTGGCTGTCGGGGAGAATGGTTTCTCCGCTTGCCTGGTGTGTGCTATCTTCAACTTCCCCCTCTTCGTCATCCCCCAAATCCTCATCCCTGTTGTGTGAGACTCCCTTGCAGGAGTCCACATACAGGGGTGGGGTAGTTGTAGGGGCACCCCTTAGAATTGCACGCAGCTCATCATAGAAGTGGCATGTCTGGGGCTCGGACCCCGAGCCGGCATTTGACCCTTTGGTAGGCTTGCCTCAGCTCCTTAAGTTTCACGCAGCTCTGCTGTGGGTCCCTTTGATAGCCTCTGTCCTTCATACCCTTGGAGATTTTTTCAAATATTTTGGCATTTCATCTTTTGGAACAGAGTTCTGATAGCATGGATTCGTCTCCCCATACAGAGATCAGATCCAGTACCTCCTGTTCGGTCCATGCTGGAGCTCTTTTGCAATTCTGGGACTGCGTGGTCACCTGTGCTGATGAGCTCTGCATGGTGACATCTGATGATGAGCTCGCCACGCTGGCCAAACAGGAAATGAAATTCAAAAGTTTGAGGTGCTTTTCCTGTGTATCTGGCTAGTGCATCTGAGTTGAAAGTGCTGTCCAGAGCGGTCATAATGGAGCACTCTGGGATAGCTCCCGGAGGCCGATACCATCGAATTGCATCCACATTAACTCAAAATTCGACCTGGCGATGTTGATTTCAGCACTAATCCCCTTGTCAGGGAGGAGTACAGAAATCAATTTTAAAAGCCCATTAAGTTGACAAAAATGGCTTCATTGTGTGGACGGATGCAGGGTTAAATCGATCTAACGCTGCTAAAGTCGACCTAAACTCATAGTGTAGACCAGGGCTAAGCCTCAGCCTCCTCAGTAGGTGCATCCTGTGGTTCCTTATGGCAATGGGACAGCACCTTTCTGCAGCTCCCTTTCAGTCTCCTGTGGGATCTAAGCAGCAAATACAGATTCCATGCACCATGACCATTGCAGTCCACTTTCCTTGTCCTTTATCTTCTTTTTCCCCACTCATTCCCTGGTTTCAGACCCCATACCTCTTGTACTGCTAGCCCTCCTTCGTCAGCTTCACAGTTTATATTCTGTGTTTGTCCTGTGAGTACCGAATATGAGTAATGTTGCATAGCTTCACAGTGTGGACCAGCTTTGGGGTTTGAATTGTTGAAGGTATACACATATATTTTTCAATTAAAAAAACAAACCGAAACCAAAACAACAAATTGCAGTCAGATTAGCCCCAAAAGAAATGTATGTAGGTGACGCATACTGTTTGTTAAAATATGATGGGTCGGGTGATATTAAGGCTACAGTGTTCTAAGCCACTGGTATAAATATTTATGCCACAGGGTTAAGAACTTTTTAACCACATAATTACATAATGATATGTAACCATTTATGGCACTGGATATTTGTTCCCAGATGGAATGGAAGTTTTTGTTTGCTTGCCCTATTACTTTGCTTAATCTTTTAGGGTTTGTCATTGCTAATGTTGCTTCCTCCCCCCTTCCCCTTTCTCTTTTTCTTTCCAGTTTTGAAGCCAAGATTGATTAACTAGACTAGAAAGAAGCAGCTGGTGGTGTGATTTGCATCCTTGTTTATGAAGCATTCATTCATTTTTATAAGGAGAAGCCAATACTGTGAGTTTTTGTTTAATGTTCACAATTTCAGTGTGGGTTACTATAATGCTTTAACCAGAATCCTTGGGGAGTCCAATTATTCTTGGTAAATCAAATCTTGACTGACAGTTTAGTGAAATCAGTCAAGCAAATGAGCGGTTTATTCACTTTACCATGCTACAAATCAGCACATCCCTCCATTTAATAACACCACAGTGGCCCATGTTATTTAAGGAGAACCTTGCTGGCTCTAGAGAATTAATCTGCTTTCTTTTTATTTTTTAAAAGGTAGACACAAAAAAAGGAAGATTGAAAAAGAATTCTAAAACCAGTGTTGTTTGGGTTGTATAAAATATGAGAGAGAGACTGCATTGGTAATGAATTACGTAATGGCCAATGCTAAAGAATTCAGGGCAGGAAATATAAAGCAAAGTGAAAACACGAAAAGATTGCAATACTTCTTAATGGCACCTACACAAATAACCACTAGAGCTCTAGTTTCCTGCCATTTTGTTTTTCACCAGGATTTTAGACCATTTACATTGCTTTCTGCAATGGGAAGGGGTCAGCTCCTCATATGTGCCACCTAGTGGTTGGGCAAGGGTGTGACAGGCGCTCTTCTATCTTGAGGAAGTATTTCTTCAGACAATGCACAGTCAACTTGTGAAACTCTTTGCCAGAGGATGTTGTGAAGGCCAAGACTGTAACCGAATTGAAAAAAAGAACTAGATAACTTCATGGAGGATAGGTCCATCAATGGCTATTAGCCAGGATGGACAGGTATGGTGTCCCTAGCCTCTGTTTGCCAGAAGCTGGGAATGGACGACAGCGGGTAGATCAGTGGTGGTGATTACTTGTTCTGTTCATTCCCTCTGGGGCATCTGGTATTGGCCACTGTCGGAAGATACTGGGCTAGATGGACCTTTGGTCTGACCCAGTATGGCTGTTTGGGTACTTATGAGGCTCCCTGTTCATAGCTGCTCCCACCCTGCAGTGGTCTGTCACCTTTTGTGACTCTGCCCTCTGGCTGGGCCACGAGTTGTCCACCCTTTTCGGGGTACATAAAGAGTCCAACAATGACTAGTTTTACTGCCCAGCAAGGGGCTTCAGGTTTTGCCCAGCCAAAGTCTGAGAGTTGAGACTTTCTGGGATATGGGGTCTTCCTAATCTTGAATCCCTGATAGGCTTTTTGCCTCCGGCTCCATCGAGGGTGCGTAGGGAACCCAGCCCACTGTCTCCAACAGGTTCTGGTTCAGAGTCCAAAGGTAGGTGGCTGAACCCTGTAGTCCTGTGTGGCTGGAAGGAAGTACTGCAGTGGGGCAGCCTTCCCAGGCAAGAGGGTAAAGCAAAAACATGTAAGCAAAATAAACCAAAGAAGGAGTCTCCGACCTTGCCAATGTTCAGAGTCCTTTTTCCCCAGCCGGTTAGGTTAGACCATCGATAGTCAGGGGCCCCAGCAGCAGTAGGTCTGCTCACTTGCATGGGCTGCCTCCAACAAGTGTGCTACTCAGTCTGATCCTCTTTAACTGCCCCTCCAGCTTTCCACACATTGCAGGTGTGGTGGGCCAGTGATGTCTGGGACCAGAGCAGCTCCTTAACTCTTTCTTCAGTGTGGGGTTAGTACACCCCCATCACAATGTATTGCAGCAACATTAACTGGGCTGTTTTTAATGTGCCCTTGTTAGGTGTGTGTACTTTTGTAAGTGTTCTATTATAGATCTTTAACAGCATGGATAATTTTAAGAAAAATATCAAATAGAAAATATTACATCCATGCAACGTGACCACAAACATTGCTACGAATGCCTTAACTTTTATCTTCTCTGTGGCACCTTAAACTCACATAGAAAGATGGCAACATTAAACCTTTGCTCCAGCGTAATCTTTTTCTGTTCCTAAAATGTGCCATTATGAATTATGCAAAAGTAAACCGTCTTAGTGGTCACCATAAAAACAACAACATAAAAAAAAACACCCCCCCGACAACCTTTCTACTTTTGCCTTAGATAAATAGGTAAGTAAGTATACCACAGTATTTTCGGTATTACCTAAATTTCTCTACAATAACTAAACAGAATACCTAGAACATGCAAATACGAATTTAAAGTTATGTAGTTATCTGTATGACAAACTAAGGGTAAACACTAAATTGTCAAACATATTATATTTTGTGTAATATAGGTATTCACCATTTAATATCATTTACTTTTAATAGGAGGTACCACTGTGAATGTTTCCAGATGGATTCAAAATTATTTATTGACGAATTTCTAGTCTGGCTGCTTTTTACAGATGTATGTAAAAATTCATTTTAATCTAAACTTTGCATATCCTAATCATTGTCTGTCTATATTTTTATCAGTTTAAAACAGGAGAAAAAATGTGTTCATGAAGAGCATGCTAGTAACTTTATTATTATTTAATAAATGCAGTGTTTTAAACACTACTACTAATTGACATAATCTCTTTCACAGCAGTAGTCTATCAATATTGCTTTAATGAAGGGTTTTAATGGGTTCTATAAAGGGTAAGGAGCAAAAATTGCCACTATCTAACATCAGTTTTTTTCAATATGTTCCTGAAATGAACAGTTCTCAATAATATTTAAGTAGTCAGACATTTAAATGCCTGTCCATAGGAGATTAAAAGACTTAAAGAAGAAATACTGTTATTACGGAACGAGCTTTTTGTAATTCAGTTATGAAAATGGAGACAATTTTTTAAAAAAATTCAACTCTTTCAACATTTTTGTAAAGGAACATAGATGAGTTTGAAATGTTATCACGTAAACAAAGTTTTGTGTACTTGTGGAACTTTAGAGACTAACGAATTTATTTGAGCATAAGCTGCAGCTCAGTTGTAGCTCATGAAAGCTTATGCTCAAATATATTTGTTAGTCTCTAAGGTGCCACAAGTCCTCCTTTTCTTTTTGCAGATACAGACTAATACGGCTGCTACTCTGAAACAAAGTTGTGTGTTTCTCATGATAATACACAATATTGAGGCTCTCATTTTTAGGGATGTTCATTAAGATGTAGTGGGCTAATGCCCCAACATAATCTGGATTCTATAGAGTTCTCTCTCTTCCCCCCACCCCGTCTCCGTCTCTCTCTCTCTCTCTCTCCCTCCCCAACTGAAGAACTGAAACTTGCATTTATATCAAGAGTTGAATACATTATTTCAGAAATGTATCCATTTGATTCCATTGCAGCTTTAAATAACATTAATCAGGAGGTACTGCTGATTTGCCTGTGGGATTTTCAGATTAGCCAATGAGTTTATTGGGGTTACTTCTTCCTCATCAAGGTCACTGAGGGTAATGTACTGTAATTGTTGTTCTTTTCCAAAGTGCCTCATATATGAAATCCAAGGAATTTCACTGTGTCACTCTTTTTGCTGTTTGTGTAAGCCATTAAGGGAGAGATGAGGAGACGCTTTGGACTGCAGTCTCCCCTTTGTGGAATCTAGATTGCAGTGTCTAATTACACAAGCCTCTTGCTAAAAAGCTGTAACTCAGTCCAAAGAAACCTAGAGGGACACTCATTGGTATTGGGAAGCATTTGAAGAAATGGGTGGCAGTTGCATCTGCATCAACAACTGAGTGTTCACCTGCCTTGTACTGGAATGGTTTTTGGACTCAAGTCCTAGTGGACCCATTGGTGCTCCTTGTTTCTCAGACTGGTGGTGATGACTCTGAGCGCCTTCAGTTGTGTGCAGCTTCCAAAGAGGTTGTAGTCATTTCTCTCTAATTTGGACCTTGCAACAATATTCCATGTCTTTTTCACCTCTAGGTCAGGCTGCACTCTACATGGGGCTCTCCTGGAAGTCCACCTGAAAGCTCAGGCTGGTGCACAATGCCTGTAGCTAATGCTGATTGCCCTTGACTCTGGAAGCTGAGGCTTTACTTTTAGTTTTCACATATTCTCTTATTTTCTCTTGACACAAATGTTATGATACCCCGTACAGTATCACTTAGGGGCACAACCGTGATCAGGAACCCCTTGTGCTAGGTGCTGTACACACACTTAGTAAGGCCAGGTCTACACTAGGGATGCTTATACCGTCCAGTACACTATTTTACTAAAGCACACCTAGTGTGGATATAGCCTATACCAGCAAAACTGTCATCCGTATCAGCATAGTTTATTTCAGCCAGCCCAAGCAAAACAAGCTACATCAGCAGAAATGTAGTTTTGCAAGTATAATTGTGTCTACAGTAGAGGCCTTGGTAGCACAAATAAGCCAACTACAAATCACACTCTTGACACGACTATGGTGACAGAAATTTGTAGTGTAGACCTGGCTTATGAGAGAGTCCCTGACTACTCTTCCTCTGCCTGTTGTGGCAGTTTCCACGATATGCATCTGATGAAGTGAGCTGTAGCTCACGAAAGCTTATGCTCTAATAAATTGGTTAGTCTCTAAGGTGCCACAAGTACTCCTTTTCTTTCTGCCTGTTGTGTAGTTTTGTGTTTTCTTTTGTTTTAAATTTCTATGATGATAGTCCATCTTTAAATATTTTAGCGTGCCAGTCTCCAGTGTTTGGCAGGGAAGAGGAAGATGTGCTAGCCAGCCAATTTTCATGGCTCGTGTGCAAATATGGGAACAGTTGAGATTATGAACAATGTAGGTGCCTCTGTGCCTGCAGTTGTTTGATTTGCCATTCTCGTCATTGCATATGCAAGTTAGGAATCCAAATGTACACGCCTGCATTTTGAACAGCTGCATCTGAAGATCAGTTCTGTGGGTTTTTTCCTACTTTTACTGGTATCAAAGGTAACTTATTTTCAAATCATATAAAAATAATTTAAATCTTTCAAATCAGTTTTATTTATAATAGGTCAAGAGTTTTAATACTATGCCATTGTTAGGTTTAAAGAGACAATAACGGTAGGTATGGTGCTAAGTAATACCTAGCTCTAATATTACACATTTCATCAGTAAATCTCAAATCACATTACAAAAGAGGTTGATATTATTGTCCCTGTTTTACAGATGGGAGGGGAGAGACTGAGGCATAGTGTGGCAAATGGAGTTGCCCAAGGTTACTTAGCCTGCCATTGGCAGAGTTGGTAATAGAACTCAAGTTTCCTGGGTCCAGTTCAATGCTCTATCCACTATGGCACACAGTGTGATGATTCATTTTGGCTATATAGTACAATGCTATTCATTGTAATGTTTCCTTAAAAATTGCTAGGTGATATTCTGACTGTGTACATATTGCTTTTTAGACATTGTCTCTTTAGACAAGTTCTTCCATGCATTTAGTTATACCTCACCAATATGCTACCTTTGAGGGGTAGCATATGAAACTGATGTGGTCTGTGACTAATTTTAGAAAGGTTTATTCCCCCCTGGTTGTGTCTGCTGCTGTGGGTGTAGGTTGGTATTCTCTACTATGTTTTACTCCCTAATAGGTTTTTAAAATGACAAAAGTTCACTCTTTTTTTTGAGTGCTGAAGATGGGGCAAGTTCCTGGGTTCCTTTTATAATAGATCAAAAGTGTGTTACTGTATCCCCTGCTGTATTTCTTACACAAATATATGTACAATATTTAGAATGACCCTTGTTCAGCCTGCTGTTCGGGTCACTCAAACACTGATTTTTGTGTGTGTGAATCAAACGTGAAATTAATATATAAGATGCTTATTTTAAAAAAAGCTACAAGATGTTGCCATGATGTTTTAATGTCTTTTCTCTGCCTTCTTAGCAGTCTTGATTATTATTTAACATATACTAGCCATTGAAAATGACATTGAGATTATCATAAAGACAAATGTTTGTGTTTTGTTTTTTCCTTGTCACACTGTATAAGCGTACTGTTTTTCATCTGACTGGAGTGCCTGGATTTAACATGGTCTCTTAATGGTGCTCACAAGTTGAGCAAGATTCAGAATCTAGTAATCAGATGAGACACCAATGAAAATCCTGATTATGGTGGAAAGTGGGGCTGGTGGTTGAGTGACTGTTGTATTTGCCTCCAACATGCTCTTGCACTAGATATTTAGTGATCCCTGTTCCGGTGAATAAGTTGTGAAACTTGGATCCTGGGACATTCGGGTTGTTAAAGATTCCATAGGGTTTTTAATAGAGCAGGGTGCAAGTTCAGCTTTTCTTTTTAAAATCCATTTTAATAACTTCTTACCAGTTTTAATTATTTTGAGTCCCTTCTCTCCTTTTATTAGATTTGCTATAAAATGTTCTGATTATATGGAGATAATTGCAATTGTCCTATAATGTATTGTAACATTGTGCTTTTGAGTGAGGGACAGTGACTTGAATTTTCATTCCCTTCTGATGTTTGTATCTGAAGTACCAGGGTTGTTACTAAAGAAAGCTGTTTGAAAATGACAAGAGGGGCAGTTACCCAAGTTGGAATTTGGCCTGGGATACAGAGGTTAATTACAGTGGGACAGATGTCAAGAAGCTCTTACACAGGAACTCAGGGGAGCACAAGATGTTTTTCTCCCCCTCCACCCCCCCAACATAGCCATGCAAGTTGCTCTCACAGTAGCAGTTGCTTCTGGGGGTGCAAGGCCTATTGACCTGTACGCCCCTGGGGAGCAAGACTAAGATTCTGCCCCACCATCCCCTTTGGCACTGGCCTTCTGCCACACCAGGGCAGAGCAGTCTGGTGGTATACACACAGACGTGAGGTGCAATCTTGGCAGCACCCCTCCTGTCGTGTTTGTCTCCACCCAGCCCCCTCCATAGAATTGTACTCTCCAATACTTACTAGGAGACCATCTTAGGAAAGGAAAACAGAGGGCTAGATTGTGGTATTTAGACTACTTGTTCTTTAAACTATAGAGTTTGCACGATTGAATGCTTGCTGTGTTCTACCCCCATGGGTGAAGGTGCTTCAGTGGTAAGCAAAGTGATACTCCGCTTTGTATATCATGTGGCCAGTTACTATAGCTCAAAGTGTTTAGGAGTTTTACTTGAATGAAAAGTGTTTAATAAAATGCAAATCTATGATTATTGTTCATCTAATTTTCATGATTGAGTTCTAGTGACTTTTTTTTGGTGCTTCCACTTCTTTTGCTTAATCCTTAATCTTCATGTTAATTTCCGCTTCTTTCTCTAAAACCACCAATCATTTGTTATCAATACCAGCAATTCCTCCTACAGCTCCCCCCGCCCCCCCCATTGTCAGGTTGTTCCATATCTAGTAATCAGTCTCCTGTATCTTGGCCTGCAGGACCCAGTTCAGCAGATATATCTGAAAGGTGCAAGAGCTACTCATCCTAGTTTAGCTTGGTCTAAGCCATTTAGCACTATTTCCAAGGATGGTCCCTGTGTGCAACTCAGCATGGCTTTGTTTAAATTGCACAGCACTGGTACCTACTATGTGATATCTTGAATCTCAGCTCACTACGGCCAGGTTTAAATTGGGTCAGGCTTAAATGAAAGCTAGGTTTTTACTCTAGATTTTCTGGACAGGTGTCAACAAAACCTACAGCATCCCAGATATTTTTTGGGGGAGGGGAAGCAGCTATATTCCCAAGAGGCAACCTTCTTCAAACTGAAAGTCAAAAGGGGATCTTTTCTCATTTAAGCCCTTAAAGAAATCTGTGGAGTCTGCTACTGACTTTACAAAATCTAAAAATCAGGCTTGCTGCTCTCCATGAAGGGGACTTTTCCATCTCCAGATAAAAGGAAACTCTTATAAAAAAGGATAGTTTCTTCTCGTCACTGCCATCATCTAGAAAACTGATCAAAAGCACAGGAATGTAAGACAGAGTGAAAGGAAAAACTGTGTGTGAGAGGTTTTTACATTGCGGTGAATTTTCAACATTAAGTGCATTGGCTTTTCAAAAGTGGAGGAAAATAAGAAATATAGTTTTGTTCCTCTGTAATGATTTCCAGCCAAGCAACTGGCACAAGCCACATACTGAAGATGAAGTTGCAGCTTACATAGAACTGCTGATATCTGGTACCCAGGTACTTCATCTGGGATTTGCCAGAGAGCCAGCCGGAAAACTATTTGTTGGGGAGATTGCCCCAAAGTGTTAAATAGAGAGACAAAAAAAAAAGAGCATTCCACACTCTGAATTTATTTATTTATTTTTACTTTCTCTGGTCAGACCTATTCTCTCAGGTTAAATTAGAATGGTAGGTGCACAATGTGATAGGAAATAATTTGAAGGTGTTCTTTTAAACTGATGGCAATAAACAAGATTTTCCTGCTTATAAAACCATGTTCACCAGCAGCACTGGACATGTACATTAAGTATGAATTGGATAGTGGGCAAGTGAATGAAAACAGAAATAGGAAACTATAGCTCACAATTAATGCAAATCATCTTCCTGCTCCAGTTTACCAGCCTCTTTGATTTTATACAGATTCATAGAATCATAGAATAGAATCATAGAATATCAGGGTTGGAAGGGACCCCAGAAGGTCATCTAGTCCAACCCCCTGCTCAAAGCAGGACCAATTCCCAGTTAAATAATCCCAGCCAGGGCTTTGTCAAGCCTGACCTTAAAAACCTCTAAGGAAGGAGATTCTACCACCTCCCTAGGTAACGCATTCCAGTGTTTCACCACCCTCTTAGTGAAAAAGTTTTTCCTAATATCCAATCTAAACCTCCCCCACTGCAACTTGAGACCATTACTCCTCGTTCTGTCATCTGCTACCATTGAGAACAGTCTAGAGCCATCCTCTTTGGAACCCCCTTTCAGGTAGTTGAAAGCAGCTATCAAATCCCCCCTCATTCTTCTCTTCTGCAGGCTAAACAATCCCAGCTCCCTCAGCCTCTCCTCATAACTCATGTGTTCCAGTCCCCTAATCATTTTTGTTGCCCTTCGCTGGACTCTCTCCAATTTATCCACATCCTTCTTGAAGTGTGGGGCCCAAAACTGGACACAGTACTCCAGATGAGGCCTCACCAATGTCGAATAGAGGGGAACGATCACGTCCCTCGATCTGCTCGCTATGCCCCTACTTATACAGTAGATTCCCCTTGATCTACCTGACCTCCATTCTTCACCTGCTCATTCCATTTTTCTAATCTTGTGTGCCTGCTCACCTCCAGAGATGGGTGTGACTCCACTTGTTCTGTCAGTGGAGAATTCTTTACACTGCCACCATTCCTCTGGCCTCTGGGAAATAGCATTCTGTCATGCTGAAGATGTGTGATTCACCACTGTAAATGCTTTGGCTGTCAATCCAGCTTGAGATATTGTACTGAAATGGAAATAAAATCTGTGCCCAGTGGGCTCAGACATAACTTCCAACAACAAAACTGTATTTCTTCTCCTACTTTGTTAAACTACGTGCATTTCTATCTGTCAATGCACTTTATGATGTTATAAGGTGAAAATAAAACATACACTCTGATGTGACTAAAGTGAATGAGATTATAGCTGGTGGTAAATCTTGGGTAGTTCTCTACTTTAGCAATCCCCCAAATAGCCATCCTGAAAACTAACAAATGCAAATATAGGGACTGATCCAAAGCCCATTGAAGTCAGTGCAAAGAAAAGATTCCCGTTGATTTCAGTGGGCTTTGGGTTCGGCACATATAGTTTAAAATGTATAGGGAGAAAGTGTTTTGTAGTGGTACTAAATGTCAGGAGGCTTCAACTCTGTATTAGAGTTGATCGATGGGGTGGGAAGAGACCATGAAGAACTTTTAAAAGGAAAACAAACAATGAAAAGAGAGGGGTGATACAGTCCAAGTGGTGAGCCAGAAGATCATTTATGCAGCAATGTTCTGACTACACTTAAGGGGTGGCAAGATGTGAATTTAAAAATAATTTTTTTTTCGGCCAAACTGGGGAAGATTGCAGTAGTTAAGACATGAGAATCTAAGGCCACTATTAGGGTAAGAGAACTTTAACTCTGCCACACTGTAGCTTTGCAAGCGTTCCATGTTTCTATTTGCCACACTCTAAATTTTTCAAAGTTGAAAAAGTTATAGAAAAAATGACAGAGCAACAGAAGGAAAATACAATTCTGCAGCCTCTGTTCAGTCTTTTTACCATCCCATTATTTTCTTCACAGACTGCAGCCTTAGTCAGCCTTTATTCAGGCAAAACTCTTGGTGAAGTGAATGGGGATTTTTCTTGGCGTAGAACTGAAATATTTGGTCATAAATTAACATAGTAAGGAATGTTCACTATGTTGTATTTTGGTGAAAAGTTGTTAGGGCCAAGGCCAATGCACAAATGTGCTCACAAGAAGCATCTTCTATAGCATTTTCAGTTCCTTCCAGTCTCTCTCCTCCTGTCCCAATCATGTTTATGATATTTGCTTAACTATACAATTTGCTTGAAGTATTCTGTAAAAGTGACCTGTTTTCTTAGACTGTGTGGTCTTCAAGCCTGTTTGTGAAAGTGGCTTGTGGAGGCTCATCTTAGATTGCACACCCTTTGGGGTGGGGACAACACTGTACAAAGCCGAGCACAATAGGACTACAGTCCTGATTGTCATCTTAGCACTCTACTGCAATGCTAACAACAAATGGAAATCAGTGTTTTCCCTCATTAATAAAGTCTCCTTAATCTCGGTATTCTGACTGCTTCTTTCCCTGGTTATAACATCCTTATTCATGAAAGCAAGGAAATGCTCCTAAAGCAAATATTCAATATTATGTAAACTGACTTACAGTGAACCTTGCACATTTGCAGTGACCTATGCCACTTAAGATCAAAGCATAAATTGTAGGGGCTTGGAGTTTGAAAATCTCTAAACTTATTTCTGAAATCCACACATCATTACAACACATCTCTGAAGGGCCACTGGGCCACACTATGAAGGGTATGTGGGGTTTTTATTTTTTTTACTCTTGAAAAGGACTTGTTACAGAGTGATAAAGTGCAAAGTATCTTTAGAATCAAAGGTGCTATATTAGAAAGAAATGGCATCCGCAGGGACAAGTGAAGAAAAAGTATGTAGTCTCCTGTGTGTGCACGCACGCACGAATGACTCAAACAACCAAAGTCTAGTATATTCTTTTCACTCCCCACGTCTACAATACTTCTCAATTTCTCAGAGAGGTTATACAGGAGGTTCCTTAGTGAAAAGAGATTTTTTCATGGTATAGTTTTTAAAGGTTTCATCTGAGACAAGTAATTTCTTAGAGTAAACCATATTTAACAGTTTACTTGTTCTGGCTTTCTGGCAGTTTTTATTCTTTCAGAGGTTCATCTCTGTTGATCATGACTTTGAAAGCTGACAAATTATCTTTGGAATATTAGGAATTCACTCAAGCTGTTAGGCAGTGCTATAATATACACAATATGCAATACTTTTAATTCAGTTTGAAGCAGTTTAACTTTGATCAACCTAAACTCAACAGCAGTAGAAACGTCAAAAGCTTATCTATCTTTAGTTTGCTTCCTACTCAGAGTATCATATGACTTCTTCATGAGCACGCTTGTGGTGACAAGATGGTGAGATAGTAAACTGAGGCACAAATGTTAGATCACACATAAGTCAACAACAGTGCCGGGAATAGACCCTCACAGTCCTGAGTTTGAGTCCTCTGCTTTAATCATTAGGATGCTCTTCCCCATAAATTCTCTGGCTCTCTCCAAAGTGAGCCAATCAAGGTGGTGGTAAAGGTGAGGAATGTATGTAAATGTCAGCCACCTTAGAAGAGCTTTCCTACACAAAGGACTTAGTGAGCAGGAGGTGGCTTTATAGGCTCTAGAAAGATGGATTTGCATTGGATGCCTTTGTGGAAGAGGCAATCACAGATGCGAGTATGTTCTGGGTTTAATTATGATCCACAGAAAAAATACTAGCTCACTTCTCTCCTTAATTTTGAGTTAATTGGCACTTACCTAATTGATTACATTTTAAACCATAAATGGGTGATTTCTCTGGTTTTTGGGCATCATTGCTTGCAATTGATATTTATGAAATATTTCCTAGTGGCTAGGACCCAGTTTCAAGGGGTTTGAGGCTTGTCCAGGGTACACACAAAGACTAGGCACCAGTCTTTTCTGTTTGAATTGATTGTCAGCATGTATAAGTAAATGACATAACCCTTTATGACAAAGAGGTGCATATTAACAATCCAGAGCACATGACTTAATCTTCATTCTCATACTTGGCTCAGTGGATATAATAGTCCCAATATATATTGTCTTTTGCTGTTTGTACCCTAGAGTCTTCAGCTAAGTGCCCTCTAGGCTGCGCAGCTGCCTATTAAGCCTCATGCAGGGGCTCAGGGCTGTGTTGGGAGAGATGCCTTCCCCCCAGCACGGACCTGCTGTGATGGGGAGAGGTGCCTCTTCCTGCCCCCCCTGAGCCCTGGTGCTGCTGCGGGGGGAGAGAGCTGGGGTGAGTCCTCTCTCCCCACCGTAGCCCCCAGGCAGCTTGCACCCCCAGCCAAAGCCCTCACCCCTCCTTCACCCCAACTCTCTGCCCCAGCCCAGAGTCCCCTCTTGCACCCCAAACCCCACATCCTTGGCCCCACCCCAGAGCCTGCACCCCAACCTTCTGCCCCAGCCCTGAGGCCCTCATCCCTGTCCCCCCACCGCATGAATTTTGTTACCTGCACCAATATGGAGGTGGTGATGTGTCACACATCACCTCCATATTGGTGCAGGTAACAAAATTCATTCTGCACGTGTATGGGAAACATTAGAGGGGACACTGGTCTTCAGCCTCCCCCATTGGTGAAGGACATCTTTCTAAGGCTACGTCTACACTAGAAACTTCAAAGTGCTGCTGCGGGAGTGCTCCCATGGCAGAGTTTGAAGTGTGTGTGTGGGCACATGTGAGCACTGGGAGAAGCTCTCCCAGCACTCCTGGTAATCCACCTCCACAAGGGGAATAGCTCAGAGCACTGGGAGCATGGCTCCCAGCGCTCGGATCCTGTCCACACTAGTGCTTTAAAGTGCTCAAACTTGTTGCACTCGGGGCGGGGAGTGTGTGATTTTTCACACCCCTGAGCCAGCAATTTAGAGCGCTATAAAATGTAAGTATAGTATTACTGTCTATCTAGTAATGGATGCCAAAGATGGCTTCTGTCTCTGCTTATCTTCCAAAGTTCAATGACTTTGTTTCAACAGGCAGGGTGATCTCATGCTATTCTTCACTTCCTGTGGTGTTCCCTCCACCTGTATGTAAATAGGGCTTTCATGGTTTTGATCCCACCATGCTTAATGTACATAGGAGACAGATAAATAGCTGTCTAGGAGGGAACCTGTTTCTCCCTATTTGGTCATAGATTTTTAAAACATAATATCATTAAGTATCCAGATTGTGAAATGTCTGTATTAACACTATATTAATCACCAGGGTGTCATTAGCTTTCAGAAAAAAACCTCTGTACGCTTTTATAATACAATAATCAGTTGATTCAATTTCTCATCACTTAAGGTTCAGCCCCGTCTTTATCAGCAAGTAAACTTTTGCAGTGTATTTTTTGAAAAGTAAAACTTAGACCAAGCTTCTTTCTCCTGCTGAGTTTGGATGCTATGCTGTAACCTCCCCTTAGGTATGTAAAAATGGACCTTTGTTGTCTTTGCCTGAAAACTGGGCTGGTCAGAGAATCAAATACACATTCCTTTGTTTAAGGCAGTCTGTGCTTGTGCGTTGATTGCCAAACACACCTAATAATACAATTCTAGTGCATATCCGTAACTTTTTGTACTCACCCTGTGCATACATCATACAAGAATATTGATGATCAGTAAGTTGTTAATTATCATCTTACATGAGGCCTGTTAGATACAGGCTATAACCACTGACTTGGTCAGGCCACCTTGAAACTCATTACCCTAGACCAGTGAGCTGTTTGCCTTGTAGCACTGGGATGCACATTTCACAGTGACATTAATAAACACTATGCTGTTAGATTTCAAACGATATATTACATGCCACTTTTTAAATATCTTTACAGTGTGTGAGGTGTAATGGGTATGTCAGGCCTGATGAGTTGTTGACATAGTAATGAACCACAAATGGGCCTCTCTTTCATCCCTTCAATGGGTTTATTTTTTTTAAAAATTACCTCTGTAATAGACTGCCCCATTCTTTCCAGGGCAAACATAGTAAACTCGACATTACAAGCAACTATAGCATTGTTATAACCATATGAATATTTTCTGTTTAAAACTTTCTAATTAATTTGAATGAAAAGGAATAACTTCAGTTCTTTATAGCATCCTGTCTTCCTTTCCTTGCACACATTTCTATACCTGTCTCTGCACTGCAACAAGGGCTTATGCCACAAATACTGAAAAGAGGCTTTTAAAAATGATGCAGAAGTAGGAAAAAAATTGACATGAGACCCTTACAAGCCTGGAAGTATTCAAACCTTGTTATATCTGTATATTTCTGGTTTAGAAATTTCGCTGGGAATGTCATCAGAACTGATTTTCCATGTAATATTTTCTTTTTGTATTTGGTTGTTCAACAATTTGTCAAGATGTCTTCCAGTTGGATAGTAATAAATTGGCAGTACAGAAATTAAGTCATATAGAGGAGCACAATAATAGACAAGAACTTGGGTTTAATTTTGATTTCTGGGTGAAATTCTTGTTATATCCAATTAATTCACCTGTTCCTTATAAGGATCCAATTTACTTGGGTTGGGGGAGGAGAGAACCAAACCTCCTCCTCTCCCCGCTCCCTGAAAGTCACCACACTGGATTTTTATAGGGTGGTTTGTTCTTGCACAATTGAGTGCATAACTCTCGTAAAAATGTGAACGGTAAAAAAAAAATTGGATTTTAAACTTATTCATTCATTGGTGAGGAATTTGAGAGTATGGTAACTTCACTCACATTGATTGGGAATATATAGTTTGCATATATTGTTTTTATATGTTCCCTTTGTGATGCTTGCTTGGTTTAATTGGATATGACAAATTACCCTTTGGCTTCTCATCTGTTGAGGCCCAGTTTAATTTATAAAACCAGGTGATCATTTCCCACCTTGTCTCTTGTCATAAATATAAAGGGAAGGTTAAACCCCTTTGAAATCCCTCCTGGCCAGGGGAAAGCTCCTCTCACCTGTAAAGGGTTAAGAAGCTAAAGGTAACCTCGCTGGCACCTGACCAAAATGACCAATGAGGAGACAAGATACTTTCAAAAGCTGGGAGGAGGGAGAGAAACAAAGGGTCTGTGTCTGTCTATATGCTGGTCTTTACCGGGGATAGACCAGGAATGGAGTCTTAGAACTTTTAGTAAGTAATCTAGCTAGGTATGTGTTAGATTATGATTTCTTTAAATGGCTGAGAAAAGGATTGTGCTGAATAGAATAACTATTTCTGTCTGTGTATCTTTTTTGTAACTTAAGGTTTTGCCTAGAGGGGTTCTCTATGTTTTTGAATCTAATTACCCTGTAAGATATCTACCATCCTGATTTTACAGGGGGGATTTCTTTATTTCTATTTACTTCTATTTTTTATTAAAAGTCGTCTTGTAAGAAACTGAATGCTTTTTCATTGTTCTCAGATCCAAGGGTTTGGGTCTGTGGTCACCTATGCAAATTGGTGAGGCTTTTTATCCAACATTTCCCAGGAAAGGGGGGGTGCAAGTGTTGGGAGGATTGTTCATTGTTCTTAAGATCCAAGGGTCTGGGTCTGTAGTCACCTAGGCAAATTGGTGAGGCTTTTTACCAAACCTTGTCCAGGAAGTGGGGTGCAAGGTTTTGGGAAGTATTTTGGGGGGAAGGACGCGTCCAAACAGCTCTTCCCCAGTAACCAGTATTAGTTTGGTGGTGGTAGCGGCCAATCCAAGGACAACGGGTGTAATATTTTGTACCTTGGGGAAGTTTTGACCTAAGCTGGTAAAGATAAGCTTAGGAGGTTTTTCATGCAGGTCCCCACATCTGTACCCTAGAGTTCAGAGTGGGGGAGGAACCTTGACATCTCTTCTTCATGTGACAAACAGTATAGTAATACAGTGACAACTTAAAATAAGTTCAAGTTCTGGATAAAGAATGGATGCCATGGTTTTGAAAATATCAAAAATACTCGTTGAATAGTAAACTAGTTGAGATGGAGGGAAAGTGTAAACCCAACAAGTCACATTTTTATTAGAGGGGCCTGCCTTACAAATTGGGTTTTATTAGTCAGTGTCTTGGATTTACTGCACAGGAATTTACTGTACACATCTCATACATAAATTAATCTTGTACAAATAGACACAGATTACAAGAGGAGAGGAGGCAATTCAGCTTGTGTTGCGTCGTGGGTTTTTAGGTAGGTTATGAAACAACCCATATAGCCTTGGAAATAACACAAGTTGGAGAGATGGGTTTGGGGAGAGGAATTTTCATTTGGAAAAAAAAAATCATGCCAGCGTTTGTTGGCCCTGATATGGAACCGGCATTTATTTTCAAGGATGGTCTGTCAGCTTGTCAGGGTTATCTTCAGCTTGTCAGGGTTATCTTCAGCTTGGATCTGCAAATTGCTTCGCTGGTATTGATGTAGTGTTATGGTTGAAGTGAAGCAGTGTCTGTAGTGCAATATGTACCATTTGACATTTGGAACATCTTTATGGACAGAAAATTCTTTGTTTTCTGACAAATGGTGCATCTTTTACAACAGAGACCATAAAAACACTTCATATTAATGGTAAAATGCATGTTTACCAAAAGCCACAGAGTAACGATAGAATAAATTCATTTTTGTTTTTGACTTAGTACAGCTCCTTAGGAGTCTCACGGTACAGATGAGCTTAGCTCAGGGAGTACAGACTGGGCCTTTGTTTTTGGGGTAGAAGGTACGGGGTGGCATGAGTTACTCCCTGTGAAGGTGGGAATGTGTAGCAACTCTGAGGGTGAAATGGAATGTGGTTCCCTTTAGGGATTGGGTGGTATTCCCATCTGTAGAGGTTCTAACTATGGTTTTTGTTATGCTGTAATGCTCATGAATTGTTTTGTTTGCTGTTACATAATTGTTTATATGTAAATAAAGCTATTGCCACCCTCTTTCCCTCTGTTATGATGGTGCTGGTTTAACTCTGTGGTACAAGGAGGAGGAATGTGTGGGAAGCTAGGGCATGTTCATAACATGCTTCATTTTTAGTTTTTCAGTACATTTGCTAATTGCCATGTTTAGTTTAATTTTCTTTTGCTGTATGGAATGCATTTCCATTTTATTGGTTAAATTAGCTGAAGATTTTAGTTATTAAATCTTGAGAACTGAACAGTAGTGCATTACTTTGTGTCAGTTACTACATATATAGAAAATATAATGTACTGTTTTCTTCCTGTTAATGTATGTACAGGAGGATCACATTATAGTGGGACACTGCTTATACAGAAGTAGAATGTAAGTTATGAATTACTTCAGTGCACTTTCACTCCTCCTGTAGTCAAGTTTAATTTCACTGTAAATGAGTGGTGGTATGTCAATTTATTGGAATATAGCCATTATCACCCACTGGCTATGTGTCAGATGTTGCTTTCTGAAGGAGATTAACACCTCCCCCTCCTCCTCTGCTCTAGCAGAGCTGAATAGAGGGACTAAGCAGGAACTGACAGAACCATGTGGAATGAAGGACAAGGAGGAGTAATGCCCCTGGTTTTGACCCAACTGCTTCCAGGATGGAATTAAGATAGAGGGCTTGATTCTCTCACTCTCTCCATTTTTACACCGATGTAACTCTGATGTCAGTGGCTTTAGTCCAGTGTGTGAGATCAGAATTAGGCCAGAAGTCTTAGAGTTATGCCGCTGACGCAGCCTGTGAAAGACCAAGTGTCTAGATTGGCTTATAAAGAAAATAGGTTCCAGTCACGGAGGAGGGAAATGGAATTTGAGTTTTCCACATAATAGGGAAAGGAACCAAAACCGTAGCAATGGTTACAATGAATAATAGCATAAGGATCTAAGTCCAAAATAATGGGGCACTGCATTAGCCCTGAACCATAGCTAGCTCCTTTTCCCATAAGGTTTTCAGGTGTTTTTTAGCCAGTTTTCTGTGCCTCCTGTTCCCATTTGCTAACCTGCTGCATCTGTGCCTCCAACAAGGTTTGGCTAATCTGTATCTGCCAGTAATTTATAGCCTGACAACCACCACCATTCACTTGTACACCTGAGTATAGATTTGTCTATTTGTCCTTTTCCCTAGTCTTCTAGAAAGGGCAGAAAGAAAGAGAACAATGCAGTGATTAACAGAGAAGAATGAAAACAAAAGAAAAATTTACTACCTTTCACACTTTATATGACCTTTGTTCACACACTGCTGCTGCTCCGAACAGCAAAGAGAACTTAAACTTAAAGGAAAAGACAAAAAAAGCTCCTGCAGCCTCCTACAGAGACAGACCACCCAATCACACAGCCAATACATGCAGGTGGGAATAACTGCAGCAGTTTAGGCAAAGGAGATCATATTCCTGTTCTGTGAAGAAAAGAGGGTATAGTTTTCCGAGGTAAAACCTGTCCTGTCCAGATTAAATTCTGTTTATAGTGGAATATTTTTAGCAGGGGAGAAAAATGTCTGAGCAAAGCACTAGGAAAGAAAACTTGTAGGAAACGGTTTCATAGAGAAGTGAGATGGTTTTCTTTAAGAAATCTAAGGGCCATAATTTTTTTGAATTAAAATTTAAGTTCTCCAGAATCATATGATAGCACCAGCAAAGTGCATTTCGGTTCACCCTGGCTAACTTTCAGTTCAAGATGTGCCAGTAGTTATGTCGCATTTATTTTTCTGCCAGGAATTAATGTTTTAGAGGGACTGAGGATGTTGTCACTATTATTTATTGCATACTTAAAACTGTACCAAGTACCATACATTCAGATGAAGAAAAACCCCTTCCAAGCCTAGAGTTCCTTTTCCAAAGAGCTTGCAATCTAAAATATAGACAAAGATGCAAAGAATGGTAGCAGATGGTAACGGGTGGTGTGTATTAGGGGAGGATAAGAACTACAAATATACAGCCATGTACATAAACATTATGTTCACACTGAGACTCCACTGAACGCCGCTATATGTATGTGTAGCGGGACGAGGACTCACCAGCGCAGCGTCTCCTGCTAGTCGTCTCAGGAATTAGCTCTTTACAGCCTTCGGAGCGCCCTCTGCAGGCCAGTGTCTCGCCTGCTGCTGGCATCTGTATCCCTCCCAAACCCCAGTGCCCTTTACCCTGGGGTTCTGCCCCAGCAGTACCCCTACACTCTGGGTCTCCCCTCCCTGGGGAACCCCCAACTCTCTAAACCACCTTGCCTCAGTGGCTACTGCCAGTTATCAGCTAGCCCCCACGCACAGGGGCGGACTGCAGTATAATGACCACTCATCATTGGCAAGGGGGGTTTAGACCTGCTGCCTTTGCCTATCCTCAGGCTGTCCCTCTGCAGCCCCAGTACCTTTCGGGCCCTTAACAAGACCTGCAGCCTGGGGGTTTACTAGGCTGGAGCTCCCCAGCTCCCTTTGCCCTTCCCCAGCACCGCTTTGCTCTAGGTACCTTGCTCCCTGACAGCTAGCCCTTCCCAGTCCAGGGCTAGAGTGAGCCTCTTCAGCTTCTGGCCCACAGCCCTCTTAAAAGGCCAACTGTGGCCTGATTGGGGTATGGCCCCAGCTGCGGCTGCCTCCCCCAGTCAGCCAAGCTGTTCCCAGCTGCAGCCTTCTCCAGGGCTGCTTTTAACCCATTCAGGGTTGGAGTGGCGTGGTCACCCTGCTACAGTATGTAAGTGTGTGTACACTATCTGCGTAGACCAAAAGGATATATACATTCTGATGGATTTTAAAGAAGTGCGGAAAGACTAGGTAATCAATTAATATTAGGGCTCAGCAATTAATTGATTTTTTTTTTTTTAGTTTGGTAACCATAATAAAATATTCTGGGGGAGGAGGGGAGGTGTTTAGTTTCAAACTGACTGTTTCTGTGTGAGTTTTTCTTATTTCACTGAAATGGAAACCCCAGCCCCCCCCCCCCCCCAAATAATTTGAGTTGAGTGAAAAGATTTGAACATTGTTTTATAATGATATTTTGAAATGAAACCATTTTGAAGCATGACATCAAAGTGATTTGTTTTGAAATGTTGAAATGAACAGTTTTGACTTTGAATTTATTTTCCTTATTTTTTATGTGGCCTGAGTTGACTAATAGTTTTGGATGCCCCAAAACTGCATTTTTCAGCAAACTTACTATTTTTAACAGAAAATTTTTGCCAAACTCTAATTAATATACTATTTTTTGTTGAGTGGGGCTGGAAGTGGAACTGAGGTAAAAGGATAAATTTGGTTCAAGGAACAGAGAAACGTGTAGGAGAGGATGGAATGCAGGAAGGATATAGGATGGAAAGAGAGAAGATTGCATGGTAAGGCAGAACAGGTGGGAGAAGTTAACTGAGGTCACGTCCACAGGGCAATGAAAAATCGTGGCACCGAGTCTCAGAGCCTGGGTCAGCTGCCTCAGGCTGTGGGGCTAAAAATTGTGGGATAGATGTTCGGGCTCAGGCTGGAGCCCTGGCTCTGAAACCCCGATAAGGGTGAGTGTCTCTGAGCCTGGCCTCTCAGATGCTCACTCCTGTCAGGGTTTCAGAGCCTGAGCCCAAATGTCTACATTGCAATTTTGTAGGCCTAAGCCTGACTTAGCTGACCTGGGCCAGCTGGAGCTGGGCCTTCAGTCTTGTATTGCAGTGTTTACATGCCAAAAGAGTCCTGGGACCTTCATCCCATAAAGACTTTGTTGTAGTAGCCAGGCAAGGTACTAACAAACTTCAACAGGACTTTATTTTTTAAAGTGGAAACCTCTTTTCCAAGTTGCTGCTGCACCCTCAGTAGCTCTCCCTCAGCCTCTTCAACGCCTCTCCACTCCTTCCTGTTTCCTGTCCTTTCAGACTCCCAACAGCCAGTGCTCCCAATTGTAATAATTACAAGCAACATCTAAACACCACAGACATGTACATTTGTTTAACTTTACACTCTGTGTGAGTAAGATTCAGAGGCAATAATCTGTGTGCATCATTAAGCACTTGCAGGATTGGGACCCGAATTCTCTTGTGGTGAAGTGAGAGTGTGCTAATGAAGAAAAGCAGAAATGGCAATCAGCAGTGTTAGAGATTCTAGGGGTGAGTGTTTGGGATGCATGATGCTACGAGATTTGAGTGAGGGGTGTGGCAGCAGGCAGCTCCACTGCATTTCCTTCTATCAGTTGTGGCTGAAAGTCATTACCATTAATTGGTTGTCCAGTGGGCTACATGAATGGGTTTGTCAGTTTTGTTCACATCACCTATGTAAATAAACAAACAAAACATCAGAGATGGTACTAACGGGCACCCTCCTGGGTAGTCTCAGTGAAACCACTGACGGAATGAGCATAGACAATTACCAGAGAATGAGCGACTTCTTATCACAGAGACGGTTCCCACCTGATCAAATTTGAGGCACATTGACATGGGCAATATGGGGAAGCTTGCAGTGCTTTTGCCCATACTGTGTCTGTTCCATATGTAAAGGAGTTGGGGTTCTGAGGCTTGTCAGCCTTTCAGTTTTCACAAGCATTTATAATTCACCTTTGTAAATGACAGGTTTCAGAGTAGCAGCCGTGTTAGTCTGTATCCGCAAAAAGATAAGGAGTACTTTTGGCACCTTAGAGACTAACAGATGTATTTGAGCATAAGCTTTCGTGCGCTACAGCTCACTTCATCGGATGCATTCAGTGGAAAATATTCAGTGGGGAGATTTATATACACAGAGAACGTGAAACAATGGGTGTTACCATACACAATTAAAGAAAAGGAGTACTAGTGGCACCTTAGAGACTAACCAATTTATTTGAGCAGAAGCTTTCGTGAGCTACAGCTCACTTCTAACCCAGGAACCTATCCTTGCAACAAAGCCCCTTGCCAACTGTGTCCACATATCTATTCAGGTTTCAGAGTAACAGCCGTGTTAGTCTGTATTTGCAAAAAGAAAAGGAGTACTTGAGGCACCTTAGAGACTAAACAATTTATTTGAGCATAATCTTTCGTGAGCTACAGCTCATTTCATCGGATGCATACTGTGGAAAGTACAGAAGACGTTTTTATACACACAAACCGTGAAAAAATGGGTGATTATCACTACAAAAGGTTTTCTCTCCCCCCACCCCACTCTCCTGCTGGTAATAGCTTATATAAAGTGATCACTCTCCTTACAATGTGTATGATAATCAAGGTGGGCCATTTCCAGCACAAATCCAGGTTATCTCCCCCCCCCCAACAACAGGGGACACCATCATAGGGCCTAATCACATCAGCCACACGATCAGAGGCTCGTTCACCTGCACATCTACCAATGTGATATATGCCATCATGTGCCAGCAATGCCCCTCTGCCATGTACATTGGCCAAACTGGACAGTCTCTACGTAAAAGAATAAATGGACACAAATCAGATGTCAAGAATTATAACATTCAAAAACCAGTCGGCGAACACTTCAGTCTCTTTGGTCACTCGATTATGGACCTAAAAGTGGCAATTCTTCAACAAAAAAACTTCAAAAACAGACTCCAACGAGAGACTGCTGAATTGGAATTAATTTGCAAACTGGATACAATTAACTTAGGCTTGAATAAAGACTGAGAGTGGATGGGTCATTACATGAAGTAAAACTATTTCCCTATGTTTATTCCCCTCTCCTCCCCCCACCCCCACAGTTCCTCACACGTTCTTGTCAATTGCTGGAAATGGCCCACCTTGATTATCACTACAAAAGTTTTCTCCCCCCACCCCCCCCGCTGGTAATAGCTCACCTTACCTGATCGCTCTCATTACAGAGTGTATGGTAACACTCATTTTTCATGTTCTCTGTGTATATAAATCTCCCCACTGTATTTTCCACTGCATGCATCTGATGAAGTGAGCCGTAGCTCACGAAAGCTTATGCTCAAATAAATGTGTTAGTCTCTAAGGTGCCACAAGTACTCCTTTTCTTTGTAAATGAGTAGTTCTGTGAATGTAATTGAAAATTTCATAGTGATTATCATCATGTATGTTAAATGTCCATTGGATCTGTGGGTTTTAAATGTAATTGTAACCTGTGCCAGCTTGGTGTGGTGCTCTGTCCCCCTCTAGTGGCACCAAGCCCAGCTCAAGATCGAGGAGTTTGCTACAGCTGTGTGGCTTTTAGCTCATGCAGTAGAGGCTCCTATACTAAGCTTCAGAGGTCCCAGGTTTGATCCCGCTCATCGACGAATGGGGTCCGTCGGCATTACATAATCACTTTTAATTTTTTTTAACTTGGTTGTTTAAAAACTTTACAATGATTGTTCCACCAGTTCCTATGACACAGCATTATACAAGCTTATGAAACTTCATTTTATTTTTTATTATTACCCACAGTGCTTTTCTTTACAACAACACTTGAGTTCATTGGCCCTCTGGAAGAGAACTGAACCTGGCTCTCCCGAGTCTCAGACTAGCACTCTTGCCACAGAGCCATCTTTCCACATAGAGGCCCCACCTGGGCTGGGGCCCCATTGTATTAGAGGTATGGTACAAACGAATGACAATCCATGCTTCAATCTAAACAATAAGACAGCAAAGGTTTTAAATAAAAATAATAGCAAAAACACTTAGCTATAAGTTGCTCCCATCAGAGAATGTTGAGGTTCAGATGTGAAAGTGCTGTTCTGATTTGGTCTAGTTTTGTATGTTTTTTTCCTCCCTCCAATACTACTACATTCTTTCATAGGTAGTGAGACTTCTGTTTCAAAAGCCATGAAAAAGCCTTTAAGTGGGATCAACTCATGCTTTTCCTGAGAGCAGAAGCTAAGAGGAAATCCTCTTGCCTTGACATCTTTATTTCCCCCTCTTGCTGCCAAAATGATCTTGTCCTTGTCTTATATTTCTTTAAAAAATCTTTAAAAAATCCTTTAATTGTGTTGAAAACGTATTTTTGTTACATAGCAAGAGTTCACCATCTGGATTAGGTTGGATACCTTTGGCCGTCTGAGAGGAAGGATGATTAAACCACTGGCCTGGAACTAAGCACATCTAGGCTTATTTTCTGGCTCTCTCTCAGACTTTGTGGGACTTTGGACAAGCATCTGCTCGCCTCGTGCCTCGGTTTCCCTATCTTTAAAATGGAGAAAACACCCATAATAAAATAATTTGAGTATAGTATTTTTTCAGTGATGGAAATACTGTGCCTCTCTCAGGCCTCAACACTATACATATTTATCAAATGTAGATGTATTTGTGTCTTATTACTGCATAAGGATTGATAAATGTAATGATTGCAAAAGGTTTTAATCTCACCTATAATGATGACATTTTCATATCTGACACCCTGTTGTGATGACAGGGCTTAGCTTCTGAAGGAGGAGCGTCTTTAAAGTAGACAAGTACTACTTTGAAGTAGTGTTTCTTGACTTTAGCAAAGCTTTTGACACGGTCTCCCACAGTATTCTTGTCAGCAAGTTAAAGAAGTATGGGCTGGATGAATGCACTATAAGGTGGGTAGAAAGTTGACTAGATTGTCGGGCTCAAGGGTAGTGATCAATGGCTCCATGTCTAGTTGGCAGCTGGTGTCAAGTGGAGTGCCCCAGGGGTCAGTCCTGGGGCCGGTTTTGTTCAATATCTTCATAAATGATCTGGAGGATGGTGTGGATTGCACTCTCAGCAAATTTGCGGATGATACTAAACTGGGAGGAGTGGTAGATACGGTGGCAGGTAGGGATAGGATACAGAGGGACCTAGACAAATTGGAGGATTGGGCCAAAAGAAATCTGATGAGGTTCAATAAGGATAAGTGCAGGGTCCTGCACTTAGGACGGAAGAACCCAATGCACAGCTACAGACTAGGGACCGAATGGCTAGGCAGCAGTTCTGCGGAAAAGGACCTAGGGGTGACAGTGGACGAGAAGCTGGATCTGAGTCAGCAGTGTGCCCTTGTTCCCAAGAAGGCCAATGGCATTTTGGGATGTATAAGTAGGGGCATAGCAAGCAGATCGAGGGACGTGATCGTCCCCCTCTATTCGACATTGGTGAGGCCTCATCTGGAGTACTGTGTCCAGTTTTGGGCCCCACACTACAAGAAGGATGTGGATAAATTGGAGAGAGTCCAGCGAAGGGCAACAAAAATGATTAGGGGTCTGGAACACATGAGTTATGAGGAGAGGCTGAGGGAACTGGGGTTGTTTAGTCTGCAGAAGAGAAGAATGAGGGGGGATTTGATAGCTGCTTTCAACTACCTGAGAGGTGGTTCCAGAGAGGATGGTTCTAGACTATTCTCAGTGGTAGAAGAGGACAGGACAAGGAGTAATGGTCTCAAGTTGCAGTGGGGGAGGTTTAGGTTGGATATTAGGAAAAACTTTTTCACTAGGAGGGTGGTGAAACACTGGAATGCGTTACCTAGGGAGGTGGTAGAATCTTCTTCCTTAGAAGTTTTTAAGGTCAGGCTTGACAAAGCCCTGGCTGGGATGATTTAATTGGGGATTGGTCCTGCTTTGAGCAGGGGGTTGGACTAGATGACCTCCTGAGGTCCCTTCCAGCCCTGATATTCTATGATTCTATGACAGCACAGTAAAGCAGAGAAAGATTAATAGAATGACATAGATCTGTGCTGTTAACATGTAAACACTTCAGTGCCAGATTTTAGGCTCATGTACTTGGGGTTTATGTCCTCATTAAAATTGAATACTTTAATTATTTTCTTTTGGACCAATATTGCAAACACTTAATCACATGTCCCATTGCTCATATGATTTAGTCCCATAGAGATCAATGAAACTGCTCACATTGCCAAAGTTAATCACGTGCTTAAGTGCTTTCCTGGAACAGAACCTTTATGCAAAAAAAAAAAAAAGCCAGATTTTGTTACGGCAAAGAATACTTTTTTTTTGGTGTGCAAAGTATTATGATTTCAGAATGGCCTTGTTTTGTTTGAGTTAATTATTCCTCTTAGCTCCCCAATACAGATAACGTGGAACTGAGACCTTTCTGATACAGTGGGGAAATCATTTTCTTCCCATTCAGTCCCTGAGTTGTGTCCTCCTTTATGTTCTTCCACTTGACTCAAATACCATGTAAGCAGGAGGCTTGTAGGTAGCCTCCCAGGTTGTCCTCCACAGACCACAAGTGTCTTTCCACAGCTCTTTTGCTAAGAAGTGAAGAGGTGGGTGCAGGCTGGCGTAGCTCCTATCACAGAGCAGAACAAGTGGGTAATATAACGAGCTGTGAGCAGAATAGCTTGTACTCTGTGTATCTGCCATTCTTACGGCTTCCTTCTGCCAGCTATGTGACAACCACCGTTTCCCCCCAAAAGTCTTTTCTGAACAAACTGTAGGTCCTCTATGTGCTTTCACATACAACAATTGCTGTCCCATGGCACTTGACTGCCTGTGACAGCAAGTGTAAATTGATTATTGATTGAATGAAGATGACTGATTACAGTAGTAGTATAGTCAATTTATTTAGCAACAGTGTTCATTTTACAATTTTAAAACAGTGTACAAGATTTATGCATATATTAGTCTGATGATGCACTGCAAATAGTTCATGATTTAGCACCGGCTGGTTGTTTTATTGTATAGTCAAGGCCGAAACCCTACGTAGAACGATACCTGAACAAAGGATTAGACCAAAGAAAGTGCTAAACTGCACAAATGGAAAACTGGCAAGGGTATACTTTTTTTTTTCTACTTGCAAATGGCACACCCCATGTATTTCTGAAACACCTTTCCATAAGGTGGTTGAGGCTTACTCAAATTCCTCATTAAAATTGCTAGAGTATGTTTTTGTAATTTTTTTTTAAAGTGGAATGAACTTATTCTGATACCCAATGAAGTAGTGGACATTATTTGAACTTCTGGGCAACAAAATGGCAGATGAAATTGAATAATGATAAATGCAAAGTAACACACATCGGAAAACATAATCCTTACTATACATATACAATGATGGGGTCTAAATTAGCTGTTACCACTCAATAAAGAGATCTTGGAGTCATTGTGGGTAGGTCTCTGAAATCATCCACTCAATGTGCAGAGGCAGTCAAAAAAGCTGTCGGGTATCGTTAGGAAAGGGATAGATAATAAGACAGAAAATACCATATTGCCTTTATATTGCCCCCCATTGCCAAAAAGATACACTGAAATTGAAAAAGGTACAGAAAAGGGCACCAAAAATAAGAGGCATGGAACAGCTTCCAAATGAGAGATTAATAAGACTGGGACTTTTTAGCTTGGAAAAGAGATGACTAAGGGGGGTGGGGTGGGGATCTGATAGAGGCCTGTACAATCATGATTGGTGAGAAGACAGTAAATAAGGAAGTGTTATTTATTCTTTCTCATAACACAAGAACTGGGGATCACCAAATGAAATTAATAGGCAACAGGTTTAAAACAAAATGAAGTATTTCTTCACATAACACACAGTTAACCTGTGGAACTTTTTGCCAGAGGATGTTGGGAAGGCCAAGACTATAACAGGATTCAAAAAAGAACTAGATAAGTTGATGGAGGATAGGTCCATCAATGACTATTAGCCAGGATGGTCAGGGATATAACCTGATGCTCTGAGTGTTCTTAGCCTCTTATTGCCAGAAGAAGGGAGTGGATGACTGGGGTGGATCACTTGATTGCCTGTTCTGTTCATTCCTTCTGAAGCATCAGGCATTGGCCACTGTTGGAAGACAGGATACTGGACTAGATCAGCAGTTCTCAACCCGCAGCCCAGTTAGCACACAGCTGCATCCCAGCTCAGCTGTGTGCTAAAGGCCACAGGCTGGTCTGTTGGCTGCCTCCCAGCCCGCATGGCGAGCTTGGGGTCAAGGCTCTGGGCTGCCGTCCACCCCTCACAGCACCACTGGCAGGGTTGGGTCCGGGGTCCTGGCTGCTTCCTCCTCCCCCCCACCGGCCCCACGCAGCAGCAGGGTTGGGTCTGGGGTCCCTGCTGCTTTCCCCCCCGCCTCCCCCTCACCAGCTCTACTCATCGTCAGGGTGTGGGTCCGGGCTGTTGGCTGTCCTCTGCTCCCACACAGCCTGAGGATTGAGGTCCCAGCTGTTCCCAGCCCTGTGCAGCGGCAGGGTTGGGGTTGTAGCTGCTCCCCGCTCCATGCAGCGGGGTCCGGGATCCCCGCACGCCGGGGCTCGGGGTCCCTGCTGCCTGCTCTGTGCCCAGCGATACGCTCCTGGCCCCACTCTGTGGACGGGTCTCTGGGTGGAGGGCTCTGGGCATAGGGGTTTGTGTGGGGGGCACTATGGTACTCAACCTGTGGCCTAGGTAACACTCTGTGGGCTGCATATGCAGCCCACAATGATAAACAGGTTGAGAATCACTGGACTAGACAGACCAATGGTCTGACCTAGTTTGGCCATTCTTATGTTCTGATGTTGGGTTCTATTCAATTATTTTTATTTTCAGCTGAGAAAAGACACATGAAGTAGCATGCTTAATTGTGCCCTGTATTGTGGGGTTCTTTCCTGTAGAATTGCCTGCCAAAACTAATTTAAAGAACAAAAATTAGGGAAGCTTTCTAGTTGATCACAAATAGTTATTTCTACTTTCTATGAATGAGTGACTGTTCTCTATGTGCCTAATCCAGCTTCCATTGATGTCAGTGGAAAGATTCCAATGGACTTTATTGGGAGTATGATTGGCCCTATAACTTTACATGCAGAATAGGCAGTCCTGGCTCTAACATATACAGGGGAAATTTCTTGCCTTTCCATTATTAGGCCCTGAGCATTTCCCAATTTTCTCATTATCCTCCCAGCCAAGAGGATGGGGCTTTATGTGGAGCCAGTTGGTTGTGCTTCTTTGCTAGTCAAATGGTCCTGCTGATTCCAGGGGATACTGTTTATTTCCATGGTGATAGGAATTCCTTAAGCCAATTACAGATGGTAATAAATGATTTGTTAAAAATATAGACTGAATTATATTTGTATGACTAACAGTTATCAGGAGTGAATCACAGCTCTGGTTTGTATCACGGTTTTGTGAAATTTTGCATGTGGTGTGGTTGGGGTTTTTTGTCTATGAATACACAATCGGTTTCCTCCTTTTAAATCAAATTAAATTGCCATTCAGACTCGAGACTGGTGACATTTTCATTGCTGAGTATACAAAATGAAAGACTGATTAGATATCTTTAAAATTGTCAAAAGGGTTGCTCTCTAGCAATTTAGAGCTTTCTAGTAGACTGGATCAATGAAGTCAGCTAAAACATGACAACCAAATAAATTAGTAAAATAATGCAAACACTTCAGGTGGCACTCTGGACAGAAGTTGGGTACAGAAAATACTGTACGTGATCTTTTAATCAGAGAGAGTCCAGGCTCTCTTAGGCCTTGTCTACACTACGAAATTAGGTCAAATTTATAGAAGTCGGTTTTGTAGCAATCGTTTTTATACAGTTGATTGTGTGCGTCCCCACACAAATGCTCTAAGTGCATGTAGTCGGCGGAGTGAGTCCACAGTACTGAGGCAACCTTTGACTTCCGGAGCATTGCACTGTGGGTAGCTATTCCACAGTTCCCGCAGTCTCCGCTGCCCATTTGAATTCTGGGTAGAAATCCCAGTGCTTGATGGGGCTAAAACATTGTTGCGGATGGTTCTGGGTACATATCGTCAGGCCCCCCTTCCCTCTCTTCCTCCCTCCCTCTGTGAAAGCAAGGGCAGACAATCGTTTTGCACCTTTTTTCTTGAGTTACCTGTGCAGATGCCATACCACGGCAAGCATGGAGCCCGCTCAGCTAACCGTCTGTCTCCTGGGTGCTGGCAGACGCGGTACTGCATTGCTACACAGCAACAGTTTATTGCCTTTTGGCAGCAGACAGTGCAGTATGACTGTAGCCATCGTCGACGTAGTCCAGGGTGCTCTTTTAACCGACGTCGATGAGGTCAGGGGCACCTGGGCAAACATGGGAGTGACTCAGCCAAGTCATTTCCCTTTTAAGTTTCGTCTCATGGCAATTCAGTCCTACTGACAGTGCACTGTCTTTTAATCTGCAGCCAGCAGAAGACGATGGCCAGCAGTCATACTGCACCATCTTCTACCGAGCACCCAGGTGATGACGATGGCTAGCGGTCGTACTGCACAATCTGCTGCCAGCAAGATGTGTAAAGATAGATGAAGTGGCTCAAAACAAGAAATAGACCAGATTTGTTTTGTATTCATTTTCTCCTCCCTCCCTCCGTGAAATCACCGGCCTGCTAAACTCAGTTTTGAGTTCTATTCTTGAGGGGGCCATTCTGTTTCTCGCAAAGCCACCCCCTTTGTTGATTTTAATTCCCTGTAAGCCAACCCTGTAAGCCACGTTGTCAGTTGCCCCTCCCTCCGCCAGAGCAACGGCAAACAATCGTTTCGCACCCTTTTCCCTGGATTGCTCGAGCAGGAGCAGACGCCATAGCACAGCAAGCATGGAGCCCGTTCAGCTCACCGCAGCAGTTATGACCATTGTAAACACGTCGCGCATTATTGTGCAGTTTATGCAGAACCAGCACCTGAAAAACCAGGCGAGGAGGTGACGGCAGCGCTGTGATGAGGACATGAACACACTTTTCTCTCAAACCACGTTCCCCCACAATTTGGAAATCATGGTGTTAATGGGGCAGGCTCATGCCGTGGAAGGCCGATTCTGGGCCCAGGAAACAAGCGCAGAGTGGTGGGACCACATAGTGTTGCAGGTCTGGGATGATTCCCAGTGGCTCCGAAACTTTCGCATGCGTAGGGGCACTTTCATGGAACTTTGTGACTTTCTTTCTCCTGCCCTGAAGTGCAAGAATACCAAGATGAGAGCAACCCACACAGTTCAGAAGCAAGTGGCAATAGCCCTGTGGAAGCTTGTAACGCCAGACAGCTACTGGTCAGTCGGGAATCAATTTGGAGTGGGCAAATCTACTGTGGGGGTTGCTGTGATGCAAGTAGCCAACACAATCACTGAGCTGCTTCTATCAAAGGTAGTGACTCTGGGAAATGTGCAGGTCATACCAGATGGCTTTGCTGCAATGGGATTCCCTGACTGTGGTGGTGCCATAGACGGAACGCATATCCCTATCTTGGGACTGGATCACCAAGGCAGCCAGTACATAAACCACAAGGGATACTTTTCAATGGTTCTGCAAGCACTGGTGGATCACAAGGGATGTTTCACCAGCATCAACGTGGGATGGCCAGGAAAGGTACATGACGCTCGCGTCTTTAGGAACTCTGATCTGTTTAAACGGCTGGAGGAAGGGATTTACTTCCCAGACCAGAAAATAACTGTTGGGGATGTTGAAATGCCTATAGTTATCCTTGGGGACCCAGCCTACCCCTTAATGCCCTGGCTCATGAAGCTGTACACAGGCACCCTGGACAGTAGTCAGGAGCTGTTCAACTACACGCTGACCAAGTGCAGAATGGTGGTAGAATGTGCATTTGAACATTTAAAGGGTCGCTGGCACAATTTACTGACTCGCTCAGACCTCAGCAAAACCAATATTCCCATTGTTATTGCTGCTTGCTGTGTGCTCCACAATATCTGTGAGAGTAAGGGGGAGACGTTTATGGTGGGGTGGGAGGTTGATGCAAATCACCTGGCCGCTGAATACGTGCAGCCAGACACCAGGAAGCGGTGCGCATCAGAGAAGCTTTGAAAACCAGTTTCATGACTGGCCAGGGTACTGTGTGACACTTTTGTTTGTTTCTCCTTGATGAAAACCCGCCTCCTTGGTTGCCTCTAAATTCCCTGTAAGCCACCCGCCATCCCGCCTTCGATCACAGCTTGCTTGCAAAGGAAATAAAGTCACTATCATTTAAAAACATGTATTCTTTATTAATTGATTTTAAAAATAGGGAGATAACTCACAAGGTAGCCCGGGTGGGGTGTGGGAGGAGGGTAGGAGGGAAGGAAAAGGCCACTTTAAAACTTGTTGAATGCCAGCCTTCTGTTGCTTGGGCTGTCCACTGGGGTGGAGTGGTTGGGTGCCCGGAGCCTCCCACCCCGCGTTCTTGGGCGTCTGGGTGAGGAGGCTATGGAACTTGGGGAGGAGGGAGGGCGGTTAAGCAGGGGCTGCTGCGGCGGTCTGTGATCCTGCTGCCATTCATGAACCTCCACCAGATGCTGGAGCACGTCCATTTGATCCCGCAGTAGCCCCAGCATTTCCTCATACCTCCTCTGATCTTCCTGCCGCCACCTCTGCTGACGTTCATCAGCCACTGTCCTGTACTCTGCTATTGTGTCCCTCCACACAGCTTTCTCAGTGCTGGACGACTGCATGAGCTCAGTGAACATGTCATCGCGCGTGCGTTTTTTTCGCTGCCTTATCTGAGATAGCCTCTGGGAAGGAGGAGGCTTGAAACATTTGCAGCTGCTGGAGGAAAAAAAGGGAGTGAAGTATTTAAAAAGATACATTTTACAGAACAATGGCTATACTCTTTCACGGTGAACAACACTATTCACATTACATAGCACATGTGATTTGAGTACAAGGTCGCATTTTGCATCTTATATTGAATACCTGCAGCTTTGGTGTTAGAGATCACACACGCAGGGCCAGGCAATAGAATTCGGCTTGCAGGCGGCCATGGTAAGCCATAGTCTTTCGGCTTCTGGAACCTTCATAACAGCAGCCCCCTCTTTTCCCATACCAAGCAATGCCCGTTGAGTTGGCCATTTACTGCTGCAGTTTTCCTGTTAACGTGCAGCAGCAGAAATTGAACTAACCCCCTCCCCCCATCCAATTCTCTGGGATGATCGCTTTTCCTCTCCCCCCACCGCCTGGCTGGTATCAGGGAAGATCCCTGCTAGCCAAACATGAACAGCTCAGCGCCAATGGTCCCCACTCCCACCGTGTGGCTAACTGCGGGTAGGATTTCTTTTCAGCCACAGGCAAACAGCCCAGTTGGAACAGGCACCTCTGAATGTCCTCTTAATCAAATTCCCCTATTTCAACCAGGTTACCATGAACGATATCACTCTCCTGAGGATAACACAGAGAGATAAAGAACGAATTTTATTTGAATGCCAGCAAACACCGGGACCATACGCTGCCAGGTTTTGTCATGCAATGATACCAGATTACTTGCTACTAGCATGGCGTGGTAAAGTGTCCTACCATGGAGGACAGAATAAGGCTGCTCTCCCCAGAAACCTTCTGCAAAGGCTTTTAGAGTACCTCCAGGAGCGCTTCAAGGAGGTCTCCCTGGAAGATTTCCGCTCCATCCCCAGACATGTTAACAGACTTTTCCAGTAGCAGTACTGGCCACGAATGCATCCCAAGTCCTCAGGACTAATTAATCATTAAAAAGCGCTTGCTTTTATAACGTGTATTATATTTAAAAAGGTACACTCACCAGAGGTCCCTTCTCCAGCTTCATTGGGTTGGGAGGATATTTCAGTCAGGATGATAAAAAGATCCTGGCTGCCGGGGAAAACGGTGTGCTGTGTGCTCTCCCCAAGCTCCTCGTCCTCCTCATCTTCCCCATCTGCAAAATCCTCGGGCATGGCGGAGAGTACCCCATCCTCAGAGTTCATGGACAGGGGTGGGGTAGTGGTGTCGGCCCCCCCTAGAATTGCATATAGCTCAGCGTAGAAGCGGCATGTCTGGGGCTCTGTCCTCGAGCGTCCGTTTGATTCTTTGATTTTCTGGTACGCTTGTCTGAGCTCTTTAAGTTTCATGCGGCACTGTGTTGCATCCCTGATGTAGCCTCTGTCCCTCATGGCCTCTGAGATTTTTTGAAATGTTTTGGCATTTCGTCTTTTGGAATGTAGTTCTGATAGCACGGATTCCTCTCCCCATACAGCGATCAGATCCAGTACCTCCCGTTCAGTCCATGCTGGAGCTCTTTTTCGATTGTGGGACTGCATGGTCACCTGTGCTGATGAGCTCACCTGGCCAAACAGGAAATGAGATTCAAAAGTTCCCTGGGGCTTTTCCTGTACACCTGGCCAGTGCATCAGAGTTCAGAGTGCTGTCCAGAGCGGTCACAATGGTGCACTGTGGGATAGCTCCCGGAGGCCAATACCTTCGAATTGTGTCCACACTATAATTCGAAACGGCGATGTCGATTTTAGCGCTAATCCCCTCATTGGGGAGGAGTACAGAAATTGGTTTTAAGAGCCCTTTATGTTGAAAAAATGGCTTTGTTGTGTGGACGGGTGCAGGGTTAATTCGGATTTAATGCTGCTAAATCCGATATAAATTCATAGTGTAGACCAGGCCTTAGAATTTTCATAAAGCTGTTGGGGAAAATTAAACTCTTGTTAACCTTCAGGCTTTTAGAACATTTTTAATTATTAATGAGGAATTGCTGTATATATAGTTTTTAGTATATTAGAGTTGTGTTGTAAATGTTTCTTTCGTCAGTTGGATGATTGTAAGTCAGAACTAAGGTACATTGCCACAACTATTTGTGGAAGTGTGCATCTATTTATTTTTGAGTTCTCTCTGAACAATTCCAGGTTCTTAGCTATTGAGAAATCTAGTTTTCCTCTTCAAGTTGAAGTCAGAAGTATTAAATGACGTTAGTATGGACTGTCTGTGTTTTAACTGTGTTCCTGTAGATGAACATAGAGAATTCAAATATTGTCATTGAACGGACCTGAGCACATATTGGAAGATGTCTAATTTTATTCTTATCCTCAAGGTCAGCTAGCATTTTTGAACGCAGAAAAACATCATTTTCTGCAAATTTGGGCCTCAGTCATAACGCTTAGGCAGGCATACAAATTTAAGCGCACATGTAGTTGCACTGAAGTCCATATGCATAAGTGTTTACAGGTTTGGGGCTTGAATTACCTTCTTTTCCTTTGAGCTTTTGGGGGGAAAAGCCAAGTTTTAGAGGCTGCACATCTGCAGTATTTTCTAGTCTTGTGACAGTCAATTTATAAAAATCTGATTGAATGCAAAATGTGAGTAATTGCAAAGAAAACCACCATGTAAAAAAACTCACAGATTTTATTATTGAAGTGCTTGCAAACCAGTGTTACGTTGAAATAAATCTTCACATATCTGTAGCAAAGCTGAGGCATCCTACCAGAATATATCTTTAAGAAGTGATGCTGTTCAAATTAGAGTTTGAATAGCTGCAGCATACTTAAAATGGCTGCCAGAATGATCTATTACCCTCTTCCATGTATGGCATTTTGTTCATTTTTAGTATTCTTACAGGAACCTAAAATTATTCTATTTATATACAAATCAGTTATTCATCATATCCCCAGGATTCTCCTCATCTAGATTTTTTTTTAATTGACAGTATTATTAGTTTATTCCCTTAGTGTCAGATCCACCAGGTGCTGAACCTTTTCAGCTCCATTAGCTGCAATGGAAGGTGAGACTATTCAGCAGCTTGCTATATCAGCCCCTTAATAGACAGTGCAAGCTACACATTGCAACAGTTTAATAGGGAGATCAAAGAGTGATGCTTTTGTTTGCTAGGTCTGCAATTGCTTTACAATTCCCTTCCTAGTTTGCTGTTGTAAATTAGTCTTTCCTCTGTTGGCTTTTTTGTGAGGCATCAGTATTTATTCACTTCCACTTTCTTAGGGTTTTTTGACCATTTTTTATGTGGTGTGGAGTCTCAGGTGTTAGAGCCCAGAGTGTTCTATGCCTACGCAGTTGGCAAGGGCACATGCCAGAAGAGAATTGTGGTAGTACGTGCCAATCTAAGAGTAGGCAGGGACTGTGGGGATATAGTCATGATGATTTGTAGTTTTATTGCTGAACATCAAGTCATTCAAGAGATTTACTCACCGCACAAACCTCGATGCCAGAATATGTATTGATATTAGCTCTGAAAAAGAGGGTGATTACTGTAGGTGCTATGACAAGCTCTGCACCCCCTTGTAGCAATCATTCTGTTATCAGATTCTGAAGAGAAAGCAAGCACTCTCCCACTCCTCTGGGATGCTCCCAAATTGGATTTTCCTGTGTGGTAAAGCAGTGAGCTGCCAGATTTCTCTCAATTAGATGTGTCAGAATTATGTTTTTAGAGCAAAATCGTATTTTCTGAGGTATTGTCATGCTTAACTCCCAATTCTTGGTGCTCAAAAGCAGCGATGTAAAACCTTTACTGTTTTTTTTTTTCCCCATTACAAACATATTTGCAGCATGTGAATCCAGGTATTGTTGGGCCATGGGCAAGAGCTACAAATATGTATCTGAGAACACCTAACTAAAATTTAACCAGTGACTGGCACTTCTTCAATGTCTGTGGTCAGTGGTGGGTTAAGCCTTCATGTGATCTAGATTCTTTCCAAACAAAGGACCCCATCCCACAACAAGCCAAAGTTCTCCTGGCTCCTTGCTGATGCAAACTTGTGCTTTTCCATTAGTCTTTAAGCATCTCTGGTGGCAGGGGCCTCACTATGTGCACTTAGATCCAAACTTTGATGTCCATGAATCCTACCTTAATCTGTCCTTGGCTACACTCAGGCATGGTGTTGTCACTCATTTGGGTTTATTAATGCAGAATGACTCATCAATATATAAGTCCCTAGGATAGTATATAGGGTTTCTAAGAAAACATTGAAAGGATGCAGCATTTTTGTGGTGAGTGGCATGGTGCAGTTTGGGTGTTTGTCACACTTGAAAAGCAAGCATGTGAGGTATCTCAGGGCTTGTCTACACATGGAGTAACTCTGGAACTATTCCAAAATAACTCAGTGTGTGGATGCTATTAGAAATCAGAGTTCCCTTTTTCAAAATAGCTTAATCCACTTTACAAGAACAATATTTTCAGAGAATATTTTCCACTATATGACATAGAAACTGACAATCGGAAGAGAGGGCATTAAACACTTGTGTTCTTCTGACAGTACTTTGCTCTAGTGACAGTGGATGGGGTTGAACCGAAACTCTGGTTCCTAACATCCTTGAACTTTGAGGAGGATGTACTTTGGAATTGTAACCCAGATCTCCACTTCACAATCTACAGTTCGATAAATCATAACTCTAGTCCCAATCAGTTTGCAAGTTTCGAATTGTTTGAACTCTACATTTACATCCACCTTTTGCAGCGTGTGCCTTTCTTTAATAACAACAGAAATCCTCACTTGAGATTGGAAATGCCAGTATCTTAAGAGTAGTCCAGCAGGAGCCAGGATCTCCATCTACCCAAGAAAAACAATTATATTAAGAGAGTGTAGAAAAAATATGCCAAACTTATCCAGTAGCTAGGACAGAGTGCGGTTAGAGTGGAGTGGAAAGCCAGTATCTACTGCCAAGGGCCCCAGTAGCAACAGTATATGACATTGAGTAAACAGATTAATATGCCACTAGATATTTGGTATTACTCCTATTTCAGCAAAAGACACACAGAGAAGTGAAAATGGAAGACACATTGAAAGAAATGGATTATTCCTAAGCATATTCAATATATATCTAGGTGTCACATCTCCAAACTGGTCTCATCCTCAGAGGATTCTTCATAAAACCTCTTTAGGTCAGGGGTGCTGGAACAAATTTGTATAGTGTGGGTGCTGAGAGCCATTGAACCTAATTGTAAACCCTGTTTATGATGGAAACCACTTCAAGCCACCCCTAGTTCCAGCACCTATGCTTTAGGTCCTTGTTTGTTGGTTAAGGCTTCTTCTAAGTGTTAAACTACAGTATCTTTCTGAGCCTCAGGTGATAGAGAGGATTGCATCTTTAATTAAAAAGAATGAGTGTCAGGGTAGTGGTGTTTCAAAATATCCAGGTGTACCCTAGGCCATTCAGATTACGAGGAACTAAATTTCAGTCATTGAAATTAGATTTTGTTAAATTAAGTGCTGAGGTTGCTGATTGTTATATGGCCAAAGTGGGAGTAGTTTTGGGTAGTCGGTTCACATATTAGGATGATGCTTATTTGTGTGGTCATCCCACCCTGTCTTTTTGAATTAATTTACCATTTATTGAATTAGGGTTAACACTTTGTGGTACATTGTATTAAAAAAGGCACTTGTGTATGAGTAGATGTGGCACTATGTACCCTCTCTAGTAGGAGGAGGGATGCTAGTGAACTTCCTCCATTAGCATCCTTTGTAGCCATTCCTCCTGGAGAGAAACACATACACTTGTTCAAAATGCATTCTCCAGATTCAGGGTGGTTTTCCTGATCCAGGACCTCTTGTCCCCAGAGGATTCCAATCCTTAGGGGAGATTGGAAGGACTTGGCCAACTGAGGCTTCATAAAACTGGGCCTCATAACTTATTTTTCTGAGCTAAAGCTGGGAAGAACTTGTAGCTACAAGGAAACCCTGAGGATGGGGTGTTGAAAGACTTTTCCTGTCAAAGCCCACTTTGGAGTTGGGATGAACTCAGGTAAATGTATTGGTATGTACAGGTTCTTTTATTGTTTTTAATGTGCTTTCTAATGCTTTTAATCTTAAGAATAAAGTACACTTGTGTAGAAAGAGCTGTGTGGTAACTTATATCTGTAGCAATTGCTCCATTATCAGTCTCTGACAAGAAAGCAAGCAGGTCCGTTTAACTTTAGGCAGACTGTCTTTGCTGGGAAATAAACATGGAAGGCAGGGAACTGTGTAGTCTGAACCTATCCTGGCCAGAAGGGAATGAAATGTATGTCTTCAATCAAGAGAGGCAACATGAGGGGAGGTGGAAGCTGAGAGTGAGTGCTCTTGCCAGGACACCAAGGGGAAATACAGGCACAGTTGCTCTGAACTGTGACAGTATGTTCATCCCACCGTGTCTTCTGGCATTGCATTGGCAGAGATAAGCAGTTAACCAGGTTCGCTGTGAGTTTCTTTGGAAGTTCAAGCTAATTATGAACTCCAATTCCTCCTGTCATAGGCCCTACTTTCCTTATCCTTTGCTGTGTTCAGAAGAGTCTGGGGGGCCTTTCTCCTCCTCCATCCTTCTCAGACAAAGTGGCCCTGCATGTTCATAGAGAGGAGAATGCAGGAATGGGCTGCTTTCTCCATGATCACTAACAGTGTTCTGTGGAGACAGGCAGGGGAACAAAAGTGCCTACATATGCATACTGCAACACAAGCTGGAAAAGCAAGGCTGTAATTAGTCACTGCAGGGAGCAAAGAATTTGAGAATTGTACAGGTAGTTGGAATTTGTGTGGGATATGGCAGGTGATGGGATGTTCAGGAGTGTTGTGGGGAGAGGGATGACGTTACCTCTTGCTAGCAATTCTGGAAAGAGGAATTGGGGTTTGTGCTGGGAGTGAGGAGTCAGTTCAATCTCTTACCGGGGAGTGACTAAAAGGTAAGGGAGGAATCGAGATTTGGGTGTGAAGGGCTCTGGTGGCATGGGATAAGGAGCTGAGGCATAGTGTGTCAGGTATGATTGGCTTGGAAAACTCCAGGAGGTAAGTGGGGCTAGAAATTGGACTCAACTCCTGTCATGGGTTAGGAGGGGAAGTAATTATTGGTGGTAGTGGGGTCGCAAAATAAATGGAGTTCATATAATAGAGCTGCAATTTAAAGGAACAGTAAATACACAGACTTACCTGCAACATTCACATTCCATATTTGATAATATTATAATATAATATTATGTAACTTAACAATCATATCTCCAAAAAGCAGTCCAGCTTTCTCAAACACTGTTGCTTGAAAGGAAAGGGTAGTGTCCCATACAGTAATACTTCAAAAAGAACAGGAGTACTTGTGGCACCTTAGAGACTAACAAATTTATTTGAGCATAAGCTTTCGTGGGCTACAGCCTACTTCATCAGATGCATAGAACGGAACATATAGTAAGAAGATATATATACATACAGAGAATATGAAAAGGTGGAAGTTGCCATACCAACTCTGAGGCTAATTAATTAAGATGAACTATTATCAGCAGGAGGGAAAAAAAACTTTTGTAGTGATAATCAAGGTGGCCCATTTCAGACAGTTGACAAGAAGGTGTAAGGATACTTAACATGGGGAAATAGATTCAATTTGTGTAATGACCCAGCCACTGCCAGTCTCTATTCAAGCCCAAGTTAATGGTATCTAGTTTGCAAATTAATTCCAGTTCAGCAGTTTTGGTGTGTGGTTGCTGGTGAATATTTGCTTCAGGTTGGGGGGCTGTCTATAAGCAAGGACTGGTCACCAGCAACCACACACCACACAACAAAAAAACTAACCCAGGAACCTATCCTTGCAACAAAGCCCGATGCCAACTCTGTCCACATGTTTATTCAAGTGACACCATCATAGGACCTAATCACATCAGCCACGCCATCAGGGGCTAGTTCACTGGCACATCTACCAATATGATATATGCCATCATGTGCCAGCAATGCCCTTCTGCCATGTACATTGGCCAAACTGGACAATCTCTACACAAAAGAATAAATGGACACAAATCTGACATCAGGAATCATAACGTTCAAAAACCAGCAGGAAAACCCTTCAACCTCCCTGGTTACTCAGTAACAGACTTAAAGGTGGCAATTTTGCAACAGAAAAGCTTCAAAAACAGACCACAAGGAGAAACTGTTGAACTGGAATTAGTTTGCAAACTAGATACCATTAACTTGGGCTTGAATAGAGACTGGCAGTGGCTGGGTCATTACACAGATTGAATCTATTTCCCCATGTTAAGTATCCTCACGCCTTCTTGTCAACTGTCTGAAATGGGCCATCTTGATTATCACTACAAAAGTTTTTTTTCCCTCCTGCTGATAATAGTTCATCTTGATTAATTAGCCTCAGAGTTGGTATGGCAACTTCCGCCTTTTCATATTCTCTTGTATGTATATATATCTTCTTACTATATGTTCCGTTCTATGCATCTGATGAAGTAGGCTGTAGCCCACGAAAGCTTATGCTCAAATAAATTTGTTAGTCTCTAAGGTACCACAAGTACTCCTGTTCTTTTTGCAGATACAGACTAACATGGCTGCTGCTCTGAAAGTAATACTTCAAGCTTTGCATGTTGAAAGTGTTGTACAAATGTTACCCTCTTCATTTACTTAGCACTCCTATAATGTAACCTGGTGAGTACTATTCCTATTTTATAGATGGGGAAATTGAGGCACAGAGAGAGTGATTTACCCAGTGCCACACAATCCATTAGGGCAGAGTCAGAATTAGAATTTGGGAGTTCCTGGGTCCTTGTCCCATGCCTCATCCATTAAGTCTCATTGCTTTCTATTATTGCAACATGTTTATGCCGGTTTGAAAGCTGTTTGTATTAGTAGAAATATTACTATAAAATGTGGCAAAACTGGAGAAATATTCCATTTGAAAACAGATTTCACTCTTGTTTTTTAAAGTTTAGCAAATTAACCCAATAAATGAGGTTTAAAATATGAAAGGCTGCCAGTTTGCTATTCTGCTTTAAGTGGCTGGGCTGAAATTAGAAAAATATCAGGAGTCTGCTGTTGACTTTTGACGTTACTCATTTTCTCACATAGCCTCATAGAAAATTGTGTCTTAGTCCCAAGGTTCTGCAAGAGGTATTAAAATCATGCTCCAAAATTTCTTATCTTAAATTGTTGTTCTCAAAGGGGTCCTAAATGAGAGTTGCTCATGATGTCAACCTCCAGCATGCATGGAATAAAATTGTTCAAAGAAAGTAGACACAGGCCATGTTTATACTAGGAGCGCTTTACCAGAATATGCATACTGATATACTATATCGGCCAAGTGCTCCTAAATTTGGATGTAGCTTATAATGGCAAAGCAGTGCTTTTAGTGGTATAGTTTATTTCTCTCTGTCCCCACACCTCTCTCAACCCAAGTGAAACAAGCTTTATGGCAAAAGCTCAGTTTTGCTAGAATAACTGCATCTACACTAGAGACTTTTGCTGGCCCAGCTATGTCGGTCAGGGATCCCATGTCTTCAAACTCCTGACCAACAGTGCTATGCCAGAGGAAGTCTTGTCTTCTGGGTTCTCCAGTACCTGGATGTGCTCGGCACTTATTTTCAAAATAGTCAGTTGAAGTTTGACTCACCAGGGCAATGTTACTTGGGCTATGTCTACACTACAACCTTGGCCAGCATAGCAATGTCGATCAGGGGTGTGATCTCTGATTGTCAGAGATGAGCCAGCAGAAAGTCCTAAGGTAGACCGTACACCAGCAAAACTGTGCTTTTACTGATACTGCGTGTGAGTGAGTGAGAGAGAGCAAGAGAGTGGGGCGGGGTGGTGGTGGAGGAATAGACAAATTTGCAACTCTGCCACTATAAGCTGTGTCCTCACTAGAAGTTTGATATCAGTATAGCTATATCTATAAAGCACCACTAGTGTAGTCATGACCTGAGTTTTGCCAGTGGTATCTTCTAGTTCAACAGCCCAAGTCTACCATCCTTTTTGTCTTTGTTTTCCCAAGCGTTCACATGTCTATTTTAGCCAGTTGGTCTTTTGTCAGGTTAATTTCAAAGAATTTCTTTCCACCTGTTCTCAAATGAGAAGTCTCTTGTTTCCTACTCTGTGTAGTGTAGCACTCAGGATTTCAACCATCTCATAGCCAGAACTCCCTGTTCCGTGAGAATAAGGCAGAGGACACCTTGCTGAATAATAAGATTTTATGGTCTCTCTGATGGGTGACCAGTCTTACAGCAATTTAAGCTCTTAAAATTTAGGCTTTCTAAAAATCTTTTCAGTAATCATTTTTCGTACAGAGACTCAAGTGGAGAAAATTTCCAGAATATAGGAATTTATAAGAGAAGATAATGATACAATTTCAGGACATCTAAGAATCGTTGCCCCTCAGTCCTATGACAAAGTGTTGCCTAAATACTGAGGTTTAACTGGTAAAATAATACATTTGATTTCTATACATTGATTTCTACATCCGTACAACGTATTTGTAAATAATGCCCCAATCCCCAAAGCCTGGACCTTGTAACATTTATTTCCATACAGTATGCACAAGCAGGGCTTGGTCTTTAAAATATTAACTGCTGAATGATTTTTGTGTTCTCATTTGCTACTGGTGTGGGACAGAAGTATCTGGATTCCACTGGTATAAGCAAGGGTGCTGCAACAATTTATATGTGGGGGTGCTGAGAGCCACTGAACCAAACTGTAAACCCTGTATATAATGGAAACCACTTCAAGCCAGGGGGTGCTGCCACATCCCCAGCATCCCTAGTTCCAGCACCTGTGAGTACAGAACATTTTCAGCACCTTAACTGGAATTTTAATCACAAAAGGTAGTACAAATAATACTGTCTAATCCATGTTCTGATTGAATATTTCTCTAGGTAACTACCATTTTAATACTTCTACATGCGGTGTGGTTTTAAGTGGCTGATCACATACATAAAAATTTGGTTAATTTCATTCTTTGCACCAAAGAATTCAGGTGTTAAGTTGTTGCTGGGTGGAGCTAAACTATATTCCTCTGAACCCCTTCAAAATCAATAAAACAAGCTGAGATTTCTTAGTTCCAGGAAAGGCTGGGTTATCCAGAACTTTGTTGGTAGTATTAATATGCAATGTGGATGTGGTATATTCTTGGGAACAAACGTAAGTTATTTTGGGCTGTAATTGTTAGACGCAAAAGATGTACTGACGGGTTCTGTGTAAACCGCATGATGTTGTCTCCCCAAGTACTATAGTATCTGCACTATATGTATAGCAGGTACTCCCTGTGCTAGGCAGTTTTGCAAGGAATCTATCAGGAGGTTTGACTAGTGTAATCATGTACTAAGTTTTTCAGCAAGTAAAACTTCATTCTTCTTTGAGGATTCAAACTACTACCTGGTGCAGATTTTGTAGTAGTGCTGGCTTTTTGCAACAGCTTTGTTTTGTCGATGAGTGCATCTGTGGCATCTTTGAAGATTTTGTACGTATGAGCCCCAAGGAAAGATAAATATAATTACACAAAACTGCGCTGCTCTCCCAGTGCAGGGCGCGGTCTCTGAATCTAGCCGCTCCATTCTTATTCCAGGAGGCACATCTTGTGGGATTTCTGCTCAGTAATCTTAGCTGGCCCTTGTTGCCCAGTGACAGCGAGATGACTCATAGCATTACGATGAAGGTAATACCAACACTGGCGGTAACTTGCACACAGCGCTGGGAGATAGGCCCCTAACTGATGAGACTAGCAACAAGGTTAATAGCTTGATCATCACGTTACCTGGTACAGCACTTTTGAGGCCCTATGTTAAATGAGCATTGGGAATACTTATGTGCAAACTTGTTTTCCCGGAATGGTTCTTCAGTAATTCATTTACATCATACAAAAATAGCTAGGATATTTCCTTCTTGAATATATACTTATTTTTCTTCCTTCCTTCTTTCTCCCTGTTTAATCTACACAACAAAAAGAATGAAAGCATTTTCTAAAGGTTTGACTCAATAGTTTCATTATAGGTACAGTAGATCAGTGATACGCAGTCTTCGGAACAAATATGCTGGTTGGCGACAGCTAGGTGCCTTGAATAAGGGCTTTACAATTTTGTTAGAGCTTTCCTTTGATTGATCTCCTCTTCCCCCCACACAAACCCCAAACTCCACCTTGAACAAATTGTTGTTTAATCTGCCTTGTTTATTATCTTTTGGCTTTAGTTATATTATCAATCGTCTAGGTTTTAAAAAATAGATTGAGAACTTGTATTCAGATACATGGAAAAATCTGGCTTCTAATAACTGAAAATGTGCAGTATACAGTACCGGCACTCTAGCAGAGCAGTAGAGAGCACTAGCAGTTACAATTCTTGAACCTAAGTGGAACACATCTTAAACTGTAACATTTTTTCTGCTATGATTGCTTTGTTTAGCTTGATTTCAGATGTGAAACTGGGTTCAGCGTTCCTTAAAGACACAGTTAGAAACAAAGACTTGCTTAGTAAAAGAGTGTGCAGAACTATGTTGAATGCAACTCAATATCACTGCATAGGAAGTCATGACATGCATGTATTGCTTGAAGCTTTCCAATGATAATGGCAGCTTCATTTTAGAAAAATCTGTATTAGGTCCAATCCCATTTTAACTTTCACCTCTTTTTTTTCCCCCATTGATCAACAAAGATTAAAATTCTCTGATCAGTAATCTTAGCAGGGTTGGGTCTTTTTTTTTAATAGCTTCCATTTTGGTGCAGTGCAGTGCAGACTTTTGGTTTAACTGGCTGAATTGATATTCTGAGCAGCAAGTAAGCAAGGATGACAGAGCATCAGTACAGCTACTCCTATTAGTGCTCAGGGAGGTATGCTTAGTTGTAATTGCCCGCTCTTGTCTAAGAGGCAGCGCAGTCACGAAACACTGCTGTCCTTAGGATACTCTACAAAAGCTTTCAACTTTGAGGCATAATGTTTTATACATGCTTTAAGAAACAGATGCATTTTCTCTGTATTTCGTCAGTTTCTATATAGAATGTGTTGTTTCACAGGCAGAATCTGAGCTTGTAGTTTGTAAAATACAGTGACTAGGACAATATGAATATTTTGAATGTTTAAAAGACATTTGTAAATATGCTTACACTGTACATATGCTTTGGGGCAAATGTTGACAGTAATGAACTGTGCTGTTATATGTAAAATGTAATGTTTTGAAAGAACAGGTGGCTCTCCTTTTGTCCTGTAGCAGTTGGATTATTTTTTTCACAATAAGTGCTTTAAATGCTTATTGTACAGCTCTGGCATGGTATGAACTCTAGTTTATACCCCCACAGCTCCAGCCCAGTACATTCATGTGTTAATTCCAGATATGAAGTTGTAACTTTCTAAAAATACTACGTAGAAAGTAGCTGCCTCAAAACAATATGCAATAATTCTTCAAAGTGAAAAGTTAACATTTTAGATGCTACAGTTTGAAGAAAACTGTGCCCCCCCAAAAGGATGGTTCTCTCCAGTAACAACAACCTGATATTTTTAGTATGAAGCATTAAAAGGGTTCCTATGTCCTAATCGGTAAAAAATGCTGAACATTACTACCATATGTTTATTTGGTTTTACAATACATGCTAATGAGATCAATTTAAATTAAATTTAGTGCTGGCTATGTGCTCGTACTGTATTGGCTGTTAAATTTCTGTAAGAGCATAATACTGTGAAATAAACATAAATATTGTACGAATACTGCAGACCCAGAAGCACAAAACATTTTTCTGGAATAACAGGAATTTACAGGATGTATTTGTGTTGTGCTGATCTTGTTTTTGTTTTTTACCTTTGCTTGCAAACATATTTATTACTGGTAAAATATGATTTCTAGGTAACATAATTTGAAATACAGAAATGTTCATTCTGTTAGCTGTTGAATTTGTCACTAAATTAAAAAAATAAATTGGAAAGCACTTGGTCTATAACCTGAAATTCAGAAAATAGCTCTGCAGCCTGTGTCTGATCACTGTAAAGATGAAGTGAATTTGTTGCTTTCCCTCACCTCCTCTAGTCCCCTCCATACAGAACCTTTCCCCCCTCCTTCTTCTCAAATGATAGTGATAGAACTTGACAGTCCTTGTCCTTGAAGGTTTCTCCCGTTTCGGAGTAAGTGTCATATTCCTGGTAGTTTGCCATCTTCCGTTTTTGTCATTATCCCAAGGGAAGTATTAAAACCACAAACAACAACATGGTGGTTCAGTCCATTTTCCTTACAGAGCAACATTTTCTTCCCTTACTGTAGCTGCTGTTCGCCTTCCTTCTTCAGCAATCTTAAACCGCAGGCAATACATGTACCCTGTGCTTGCACTCTGCTAGCAAGATGCTCTGACAGAAATATCAGCTCTCTCCCCCACCTGCTTGGTCAGGAATGGTACAGTCTGCAGAGGGACTCCTGTAATGTAGCTCAGCTTATCAATCCCTTACAGATGCCGAACAGTGATTACTCCGCTGTGTAATTGAAATCATTTTGGATTTGTGATGATATCTTAGCCAAGTAAGTAGCGACATCCACAGCATGAAAATAAAAAATAAGAGCATTCCCCTGTCTGTTCTGTGCTTGTTTATTTGTCAATTCTCTTTTTTTCTTGGAGGCAGAAGCTGATGAGAAAATGGTGTGGAGACTTGGTTTGAATGATGCATTAGATTTTAGTTCATGTCCTATGAATCTCTGGAAAGGTAATTCAACTTCTATAGAATATTATTTAAGAAGAAACAGAAACTGCATGGCAGAAATAATCCAATGAGATTTTGGAGGTTGAAAATAGAGTATAGATTTTTTTCTGTTTTTCAAGTCAAAGTGGTAAAGATTTTGCTTAAACCAGTTATTTAATAATGAGAAAACATGTGGATGCTTTTATCATTATTGGTATTCAAATGTTAGTGATTTTTTAAACAGAGTGCAAAGAAAGATTCTAAAACATAAGAAGTACAGAGAGACTTTTTGGCTGATAAATGTAACTAATATGACCATAATATGTATGACCTTATGCTAGACAAAGGTATATAGCAAGTTTTTATTTGAAAAGATTCAAGTCCGAAATGGGTTTATTTTTCACAGCTTGTCATAAATTTTTAAGGTGCACTTTTAAAAGTAGAGAAATGTTGAGATAAAAATCATAGCTCATTTACATTATGATGGATTAGAGTATACTGTTACATATAAAGGTAGGGAATTTCATGGTAATTTTTAGAGTATGGCAAGTGTTTCCTGAAAAAAGCCTTTCTGTGGGATATGATGTAATAGCTGTTGTTCTATACACAGATCAGACTTTTAAAGAAAAATTAAAAAAATCTTTAATGAATACTGCCTGGAAAAGCTTTATACAGATCATAAGTATAATGCTTTAACAAAAACATGTAAGATTACTGGAGTCTTTGCCCATTATGTAAAGGGAGATTCTGCCTGTTTGATCTCTGGTTGCGGAACTGACAGTTCATCTGTCTGACTTGGACTAGGCAGCAGTCAATCTGTTGTCCAGCCTTTGATTTAGTGACTTTAAGTTGTCCTATACAAGCTTAGCCAGTTACTTTTAAAATACACATTGCTACCTTTGACTAATGAGATGGTTACTTTAGGCCGTCTTGGAACCGTTGAACTGTCAGAAGCAGATGCTTAGCCCAGTGTTTTTTTACCTTCTGGAAGGTAAGTTATGAAGTTGCTAAAAAGAATTGTTCATTCTTTCATAATGAAACTCCTCATTTCACCATGCACACTTACACAAGAAGGAGTATGTATTTATCAAGACTTATGATTGTTCAACCTTTTGATTACATCCCTTTACTGATTATATTAAAGGATGAAGAAGGCATTATACTGATTAGGCTGTTTGTAAGATAGCAGACGAGCTCAGTGTGGAAAAATTGTGCCTTCGCTTCTAGAATATTTGGTTAATAGTGGAAATATGAAGTAGGAGATTGATGAATGGTGCTTAAAATAAGAACTTTTTTTCTTTTTTACCTGAAAAGAAAGCTTACAGACCTGCTTCGTAATACCTTATATTGCAAGATGTGTTTGACTAGAATTTAATTTTGTGAAAGGTCGTCCGTTTGCATGACTAGCTCTCCTACCTTGCTCACGAGAACTGCTTGACTCAGGAATCTAGAAGGTCTTCGATCACATACAGCTTTTACTTTGTTCACGTTCTTCTCATTTTGGTGGAAATTGCTATCTGTGAAGAAAGTGTTTCATCTTTGCCCTGGAGTGCTGGTAAAACAAATAGGTTTGCAAATAACGCATGAGAATATGGGTTCTAGAAAAATTGTACACTGTAATGCTGCATGACTTATTTTCCCACCCTGAATTCCTGTAGAGAATTGATTTTGGCCCAGCACATCAGAGTTAAATATACTTACATTTCCACTGGAAAGGTCAATTTTTTCCAATTGCACATGGTCAGTGGCTATCTCCCATATTTTATGCACATATAAAAAGGGTTTATGGGTATGTATTGAGATAGCTTTTGAGGACAGTTTAAAATTTTCATTAATTACAGGTTCGAGAAAACATGGTAATATTGAGCTGGACATCAGACTGTTAAGTGCTTTCATAGTGACTTTTGTAAGTGCATTTCTCTTTGAATTTCTCACCATGCATCTTGGAAACAGTCTCAGAGGGTTAATTTTCTTTCTCTCTCCATCCCACATTTATAATATTCTGGACACCTTTTAAGATGCTGTAGAATCTTGACTGATTTTTATGCTGGATTTCCTCCTGTAATTTGGTTTCTGAAAGTGTGATGACGTGTTCTGCTGTTTGTTTTTGTATAATTAGTAAAAGAAATGTGTTCGTACTTTATTCAGATCTCACTTTAAATATCTGTAATTAAATTTAAATAGCTTTAAATAGCCAAATTACTGTAGTTGCACTTTCTGTAGGTATGGATATAATCATTTCAAATTCCACAAAAAATTATTAAAAGGACATGACCTTGTAACTACCTCTTTTATGTATTTAAATTGCACCTAACTTCCTTAATACATTTAAATACATTTTCCTATGTGTAGCTTACAGCAATGCTCTGAGAGTGGATGACAGCTGATTTACCCTACAAGGGGACCTTGTACTGAAGTGTTTCAACTCTACCTTTAACATATTGCTATATCTAATAAGTTTTAAAGCAAATATTTTCAGAAGCAAGGAAGGATGTGCACCATACTTTTACTTAGCTCATACTGCTGTGCTTTTCAGATTTACTTTTAGAGAATAGGAAAAATGTTTGTTAGTTACATTAATATCCTACATTATCTGGTCAGGCTTAAAAAGATCCAGCATTTAAATGACTAGGTTTTGAATTAATTAAAAAAAAACAATGCGTCAATTGAATAGAAGAAAAATATGAGTGAAATACTTATTTTTAAAACATCTCATTTTAGCTTGATTTGGTTAAATCATAGTTCAGAGTTTGGTGGTAAAGTTAATGACAGCATCCTTTGTGCTTTTAATAGGATTCTTTTTTCCTTAAGCCAATAAGGTAGTAATAAATCTACTTTGAATGGAGGCTTCAGCTTGGTCTGGCTGCTAATCAAGAAACAGAAATCTGTCTGTCTGATTAGTATACTTGTGCTGCCTTTTGAGCACCTCCTTGCCAGGCATTGTGCTAGCAATTAGCAAATCTTACTTGAGAGTCCATTTGCTAAAGCCTTAAAATGTAACAGCAGTTGCACTCTATACTGTAAATGGGATGCAGAGGTGTATACTGTGAGATTCTGTGTGTGTGTCTCTTGCTCATAGATAACATATTGCTCAACATAGCTATTTGAGATATTTTGTTAGGCTAAGTTTTACTTATTTTACATTATTCTTACTTAAAAGTTATCTATTATAACTTACTCATATATACATTTCGTTTGGTATTTTTATACGTATAGTAGTAATTATGAACAATGGGCATTTTACTGTTTTTGTTATGTAAAGCAATTTTGTGCAAAACATGCATAAGTATACATAATTTCTAATTTTGTTTGGAAAATTAGACTGGTAACAGTCATATGGATGTAAGGGGAAAGTTCTTTAGCAGTAGTAATATTTCAGTTTTTATATTTTGTTTTATAAAATTAATAGATGAAGAAAAAGAAATGGGGTAGATAGTTGCAAAGATAGTCAGTGGACAGCAGCAATATATAATTTAAAATAGCAATAGAAGGATAGTTACAAAAGTGTGCCATCGTCAGAAAAGATAAAATAAACTTCACTATGAAACTGTGGGTCAATAAGTTAAGACTCCTAATTTATATGGATTGGCCACCTGGGTATTCAAGACAGCATGTTTGAGAAATGGTAACCAAATTGCAAAATACTGTTCTGTTTTATCACACTTCAGGTAAGTAAGCGTCTCTCTAACCAGTATGTCCCCTACTTCAAAGTGCCTATTACCCAGAAAAGGAACAGAAGTGTTGTATCACTGGGCTGCAACAGCAATCCTGGAAGCAGTTGTGAGAAAGCACATTGAAGGATCAATTGGGGGCAATTGTAATTTCACACTGGGAGCTAAGAATTTTCTCCATTTCATAGATGGGGACACTGAGATATCCTTCATTTCTCTGTATATGTCTACGCTGAAAATGTTAGTGGGACAGCTGAAGCTGTGCTGCTGTAGTGCTTCAGTGTGGAGTCTTCCTATGCCATTGGGAGGGGTTCTTCCAGTGGCGTCGGTAATCCACCTCCCCGAGAGATGGTAGCTAGTTCAATGGAAGAATGCTTTCTACACCAGAGATTAGGCTGGCATAGCTACATCACTTAGGGGTATGGATTTTTCACACCCCTGAGAGATGTATCTGTGCTGATGTAAGTTTCCAGTGTAGAGCAGCCCTAAGTGACTTGCCCAAAGTATCACAGACAGTCAGTGGCAATGTCAGGATTAGAACTCCCAGTTGTGTGCTCAGTCTACTAGAGCATGTTACCTCTAATATCCCTCACTAGTAGCATCACTAAATTAACACCAGTTGCAATAGCTTTTTGGAATATTGGTATGCTAAAATATATAGCAGTAGCAAATGTAAATCCACTTGGGGACAAATGTTTATTTAGCCAAAACTCTCCTTGATTTCAGTGCTTGATTACAGACTGAGTTTAGACTATAGGACTTGGACCGCAGCAAACAACTTGCATCAAAATGATTCATCACATTTTCTTGTGTTTCTTAAGCGAAAAATCTATTCAATACCCTGGGTGTGAGTTCCACTAGTGGTGTGCAAACTACAATATTCTGATCCATTTGTAATGCTCCAGTACTATGGTGGTTGGCCTGGCATAAAATCTTAGATAGAAATGCCTTCAGTATATAGTAAGATAAGTCATTGTATTTACACGATGGCAAAAAATGTTGAGTAAATTATTTCAGATATAATGAAAATACCCATTAAACTTTATGTTCTTTTGACATGTTTGTTAAGCACATGTTCAATGAAAACTTAGATGGGTTATTTTTAAATAACTAAATATTTGACCAATATTGCTCCACTAGACATTAAAATTTACCAGTGAAGTGAGAGGTCAGTAAAAACCTCTACGGAGTTCAGTTTGGTTTGAATGCTGCTGAAGATGTATTAAACAAATGAGCAAAAAAATCTAGATAACATTTAGTCTTGCCTTGAGTGCATGGGACTGGGCTAGATAACCTCTCAAGGTCGCTTCCAGTCCTACGATTCTATGAAACTATGAAGGAAGAAAAAGAAAACAGCCCAGTACAGACATTTTTTGTTCCACTCACTGGCCCTTCAAGCCCCAGTTCACCAGTCCAAATGGTATTCCCCAACAAGCCCTCTGTCCCCGTAGGAAGATTTGTACCAGAACAAGACATACCTTCCGTATGGAAAGCCCTTCTTGTTCTCACTCTTATTGTGCCCCAGCTTTGGGCTTAGGTTGGAATAAATTTCAGGGCCACAATGCATTACAACGCTAAATGACTTCTGCTACTCCTGAGTTGACAAACCCATTAATATTCCCCAACTAAAGTTAGAAGTTGACACAACAGCCATGTTATTGGTGACAGCACTCAGTTATCTTGTTTAAAATAGTGTTAAAAAACAACGAGTCCAGTTTACTGAGTGTTCTAGGTGAAGAATAAATTCCTCCACATACCACCTTGGTACCACTGATCTACGGTGGCAGAAAAATTCATTGCTGATCTCCACATCTGAGGTCAAGCACAGTCCGTAGCATGCGGGGAAGCCTACAACTAAAACGACCACAAAGCATGCTTATTAGTCAAAATGCCAATCAAATTCCACACACTAGCCCTTGAAGCATTATATAGGTGTTCTCATTGCGCATATGCTAAAAAGAACAGGAGACGCTATGTGCTTCACGTGGCACGTGACCTGGATTCGTCACTGCATTTGGTCCGCTGGTTGGATCATTAGCTTCCCTGGGCTGAGTACTGACAGAGCGTGACATGAACACTGATCCATGACCCCCTCATACTGACTGGGAGTACCTGTGTTCCCGCCACCTGCCAACACAGCTAATACCCTCTGTGCAAAGGAGAGATGATCCTATCAGCAAGCTGATTGCTTCAGACCCTCTTCCCAGTTGGCAGAGATTTAGGTCTCATGATCACCTTAATTCCTTCTCTCTTCCTCCCCCAGGACCTGTGAAAGCTGGTTGAATGCTGGTATCCATATTTGTGATAGCCAAAGTTTTTGATATAGCCACAGACCTTCAGTAAAAAAAAAAAAGTTGCATTGTTCAGACATACAGGATCTGTTTGGTTTGGCATGTGCAGTACTTGGTGTACGGAGTTCGTCTTACAGGATGGACGAATAGATTGTAATGGTTGTAGTCTGTGATATAACCTTAGATGCTCACGTTAGTGTAATAATATGCTACCACCATCCTGTCATCTTTGCTGTTTAGAAATGTACCCTTCCTATACTGTACATAATTAGAAAAGAATGGTGTTTCCAGTCAGCTATTCCAACTTGCTGGGGAAGCGTGCAGTCCAAAATGTCAGGAGAAAACATTGATTTGTAGCATTTGTAAGTCAGCTTTGGAAGAAATTGTTGCCCTGACTTCAGAGAGGCATTTAATTTTACACTGCGTGTTTACTACATTTCTTTTCGCTGCTCGAATTATAATGAATGATTCTGCATGTTGTTCTAAAAATATCCCTATTGATGTTTGATGCTAAGGGACCAATAGCATACAGTTGCAATGAGATGATTATTCCATGTTGGCACTCATAATGAAATGGAATTGCCACTTTATTTTTCTCTAATGCTTAAAGGGACATTAGTTTACGAACAGCTCGCAAGATACAGCCTGTGAAATGCCGAAGAGAACTGTGTGCATTTTCTTGCACTGTATGCAGAGTCATTAGCCCTTGGTTAAGATTCTGGTTCTGACTTCATTCCAGAAAAAACAAATAGTGCATGTGCATTGTGCTATGACTAGTTGCTTCTGTAATAATGTAATGGTGAATTATTATTATGCAGACAGCTGCAGGTTGAGATGGTTGTGCCAAATCAGCTTTATTTAATAGAAGCAGTGAGAATGCCAAGAGGTTAAGACACTGGAGCAGGAGAATTACAGAAATAAAAGTTCTGCGTAGGTATTCCTTCCGTACAGACTTGCAGGACAATGGCCAGCTGGGTTGGGTTTGCAGGGGGTTTTCCTGGATTGATACTAGAAGTTCCTTATCCTTAACTTTACTATATAAAATGAAAATAAATTAGGAGTCCTCTTTTTGCCTTTTAAAAACATACTGAAAATATTTAATCCAAAACACAATGACATGATATCAGAAAAGATGGTAGGAAAATGGAAAATAATTCAGATTATTTTTTCCAACAGTCTTTTGAAGCATTAAAATTCAGTGCATGAGGTCTTGACATCCAACCCTCTTTTATTGGTCCCTTATGGGTTAGGAGGGTATTATTAAAGCTGTTACTAGAAATAAGAATTTTTAGGGATAGGGTGAAGCACATTTGCTTTTATTTATTGCTTGGATGTAAAGAATGCAAATATAATGTCACGATTTCATGATGTGTAGTTGCTCTTTAAGCACATTTTATTTCTCTCTTATCTTTCACTTAGAGAAAGTGAAAGTTAAATATAAGAGGATAAAGTCAATTTTTTCCATTTCTGTTCTTAATCTGCGTCATAACCAGGTCATAGAATCATAGAATATTAGGGTTGGAAGAGACCCCAGGAGGTCATCTAGTCCAACCCCCTGCTCCAAGCAGAACAAACCCCAACTAAATCATCCCAGCCAGGGCTTTGTCAAGTAGGACCTTAAAAACCTCTAAGGATGGAGATTCCACCACCTCCCTGGGTAACCCATTCCAGTGCTTCACCACCCTCCCATTGAAATACTGTTTCCTAATATCCAACCTAAACCTCCCCGCACTGTAACTTGAGACCATTGCTGCTTGTTCCGTCATCTACCACCATTGAGAACAGCCTAGCTCTGTCCTCTTTGGACCCCTGCTTCAAATAGTTGAAGGCAGTTATCAAATCCCCCATCACTCTTCTCTTCTCCAGACTAAATAATCCCAGTTTCCTCAGCCTCTCCTCATAAGTAATGTGCCCCAGCTGTCTAATCATTTTTGTTGCCCTCTGCTGGACTCTCTCCAATTTGTCCACATCCTTTTTTGTAGTGGGGGCCCTAAAACTGAATGCAGTACTCCAGATGTGGCTTCACCAGTGCCGAATAGAGGGGAATAATCAGTCCTACTAATGCAGCCCAATACTGTTGTCCTTCTTGGAAACAAGGATACACTGTTGATTCATATCCAGCTTTTTGTCCACTGTAATCTCCAGGTCTTTTTCTGCAGAACTGCCACTTAGCCAGTCGGTCCCCAGCCTGTAGGGGTGCATGGGATTCTTCCATCCTAAGTGTGGGACTCTGCACTTGTCCTTGTTGAACCTCATTAGATTTCTTTTGGCCAAATCCTCCGATTTGTCCAGGTCACTCTGTACGCTATCCCTACTCTCCAGCATATCTACCTCTCCCACCAACTTAGTGTCATCCGCGAACTTGCAATCCAACCCATCCTCCAGATCATTAATGAACATGTTGAACAAAACCGGCCCCAGGACAGACCCCTGGGGCACTGCACTTGATACCGGCTGCCAACTAGACATCGAGCCGTTGATCACTACCCATTGAGCCCAACGATCTAGCCAGCTTTCTATCCACCTTATAGTCCCTTCATCCAATCCATACTCTTTTAACTTGTTGGCAAGAATACTATGGGAGGCCATATCAAAAGTTGTGCTAAAGTCAAGATATATCACGTTCATCTCTTTCCACATATCTGCAGAGCCAGTTACTCATTATAGAAGGCAATCAGGTTGCTTAGACATGACTTGCCCTTGCTGAATCCATGTTGACTGTTCCTGATCTCCTTCCTCTCCTCCAAGTGCTTCAAAATGGATTCCTTGAGGACCTGCTCCATGATTTTTCCAGGGACTGAGGTGAGGCTGACCAGTCTGTATTTCTCTGGATTCTCCTTCCCCTTTAAAAAAAAAAAAAAAAAAGAGAGAGAGATATGGGCACTATATTTGCCTTTTTCCAATTGTCCGGGACCTCCCCCGATTGCTATGAGTTTTCAAAGATAATTGCCAATGGCTCTGCAATCACATCAGCCAAGTCCCTCAGCACCCTCAGATACATTAGATCCAGACCCATGGACTTGTGCATGTCCAGCATATCTAAATAGTTCTTAACCTGTTCTTTCACCTCTGAGGGCTGCTCACCTCCTCCCCATACTGTGCTGCCCAATGCAGCAGTCTGGGAGCTGACCTTGTCTGAAGGCCAAGGCAAAAAAAGCATTGAGTACTTCAGCTTTTTCCACATCATCAGGTCAGCAGTATGCTTTCAGAATCTTAGTTGTGAGACCCTGGAAGGAGAGGAAATGTAATACAAAGTTAAAAAAAATAGCTAAAAAGGCTATCAATTAATTAATAAATAAATTTACCCAGAAATATAGCTCTATTTTCTCCTCTGGTAGGAGAGTTTGTGGTACTTTGAGTTTAGGGTGGGAGATAATAGCATGCCTGCAAGGTTCTGAGAGTCTGCTCTGCAGTATAGAAATGTCTCCATGGGAACCAAAGGGGCTCGGCACTCTGTAGGAGGTATTAGGATTCCTGAAGGTCAAGTCATAAATCGTGAAGCCTGTGGGCCAAATAGAACGTATTGCACTGTAAAATATAGCCCACAACCATCACTTCCTTTAGAACCAAGGTACAGCCCACAGGCAACAATAGTGGCATTACAATCAACATTGGCATGAGGATCAAGACTTGTAATGATCATAGATTGTACCACTGTGCTAAACATTTGATGCTATTGTGGGCATTTCCAGGACCTCAGTTGAGCAAACTTTTTGTCACTGCTGGACTAAGGGTAAGAGGAGGAAAAGGTCATTGGAAATGTGATAAGTAAAGGAAGGAGAAGAAATGAATCAGTTGTGGAGAGAGGAATATCCTATAATGAGCTCGGGCCAAAAGGCAAGAGACCATAGAAATGGCTGCAAAACCATCTGTTACCATTCAAGCTACCTGTGAAGGCTAAAGCTGTTTCCTCATTCTTCACGGTACTCCTTTCATTGTTTTGGTCACCATGCACTAAAACCCAAAGAAGTGAAATCCAAAGAGCAATAGCAGCCGTAGACATCCTTGACAGGTGAAGGCACTCATACTCTTCTTCTATTTGTTTAGTTTCTTTAATATTCTGCATTTGAAATTTTTGTTTATGCACACCACAGACACGGGAGAACTGACAGTTTAATATAAAATACTTGTTTTAATTTACTATGTAGCTTAGCTCCATTCAAAGTTACTGTTTCATGTGTAAACAATAACAAACTCCCTGTCACGCACACCATATCCAGTCCCTTCCTCACTGACTTTTTTTGGTTTTGTTGAGCCTCATAACTAGCTCCCCCTGTTCTGCTTGCTGCAGTGGATTCCCTGGCAATATAGAGTCCATTTCAAGGTCTCTGCCCTTATATTCAAAAGTCTACATAGGTTTGAGTCATCTCTCTGAGGTACCTCTTCTCTCCCTGTGACCATGACCTTCCATGACAGTTATGTTCCAATAGAACAATGAAAAGGGGGAGGCTTGTGAGTACAAGAGATACAGACTTCTTAGGAGCTATGGAACTCATGTCTGCAAGATATAAGAATGAGCATGAAATTGGACACACACCACATCACAATCCCTGTACATTAATTGAGTCACTTCTTTTCAAGTCTGAGAAGGAAGGAAGGAAGATGTAGTGTGTGCTATTGTGGTTTTTAAGTATTTGGGAGGCATGCCGGTACTAAGGTGATGGATACTACTACTGTGACTGAAAATTGCTGTCAAGCACAGCTCTGCTTAACATAAAAGACATAAACATCCTTGACAACCATTTTCAAACACAGTTTGTTACTCCCAAATAGGATTTAAGATTGCCAAGAAATTTGTGCGTTTGGGGTTCATAAACTTTTTTTAAAATATGTAGCAAAAAGTGCACATAGCTATTTCAAAAGTCATACAATTCCTTACAACTTATTTCAGGATTAATATTGACCTTATTTAGGTGCTATGAAATACAGGAATAGTCATGCAACATCTTACTCTATATAACATTCCTTTTTAATCTTATTAAATTAGCACCATTAATAGTGCATGTAAAATTATATTTATATTCAAAAACACGTTTAAACTCATGCTACTTAGTATTTTGATTGCCATATCTATAGCTTAATACACTTAACTTTTTCCATTACTTGAATTCAGACTTTGCTGTTTGTTGTAATTACTAATAAAGTAGAACTTTGCTAATTCACACGAATGACTTGGAGATATGAACTACTGAATTTTTGAGGATTAAAAAGGAGGCAAATAAATACAATTAATGCTTGAGATACACAATAATTTGTTCATTTAGCAAATGTAGCTTAGTTTTAATTGTTTAAGATATAACTCTTTAGAAAACTAGTAAGTGTTCTATAGCATACATCCATATTCATAGAGGCAATGAAGCTGTAGTAATATGGGGCCTCACTACAGCTCTCTGATCCCAATTAAGCAAGGTACTCATACATGCCTCATTTTCAAGTGTTTTAATTTTGGCATGTGCTTAAGTACCTTGCTGAATTAGGGCCTCTATTAAATATTTTCAGAAAAGTAGGCATGATTTTTCTGTGTAAGTTATTGAAGTGCACATTGAAGAGATTCAACTCAACTTTGTACTTGCATAGTACCTTTAAGCTGAGGATTTATTATAAATATAGTGAACAAAAATATTGAAGCTTGACAACAATCCTATTTTACTAGTGGTAATATACCTATTTTGTGGATAATTAAACTGAGGTATTTATCTGACAAGTGAGTTCCTCTGAGCTACAGAAGAGGTTTGTGTTAGATAGGGGTAGAACCTCACAGACTTGTCTTTCAAGCCCACATTCCTGTCCTTGGACAATTTTTCCAGGATATTATGCACATCGTGATATTCATCCATATTTTAAATAAAACCACAAAAACCCCTCCCCAAGCTATAAATAAATCCATATAATTTTGTCAGACGTAAATAATTGCAATACAGAACATAATTGGGTTCATATATTCCCCAAAATAATCAGTGTAATTATAACACCATGTAATTATAACTCCTTTAGCTTTTATTTCAACAGTAATGGAAATGACATTAATGATGAAGTCTAGGGTTTTTTAGTGGGGCAAAAGGCTTCTGTTATAATTTAAAAAGGCAAAGCCATTAACATTTTTTAAAGTAAATATTAAGGAAAATGTGACCACTAAGTGTTATTTCCTAATTTATTAGCGACACAAGCTGGGTGAGGCAATATCTTTTATTGGACTTGTGATAGAGACAAGCTCTTCTACAGGTCTGGGAAATGTACTCAGTGTTACAGCCAAATACAAGAAAAAAGAAAAGGAGTACTTATGGTACCTTAGAGACTAACCAATTTATTTGAGCGTAAGCTTTCGTGAGCATATCTGATGAAGTGAGCTGTAGCTCATGAAAGCGTATGCTCAAATACATTGGTTAGTCTCTAAGGTGCCACAAGTCCTCCTTTTCTTTTTGCGGTCACAGACTAACACGGGCTGCTACTCTGAAACCAGCTAAATAGAAGGTGGAACAGTGTGTTTTACATAAGTAGTTAACAGACACTTCAAGTGGCCCATTAACACCTCTTTAGTCATAAGAGTGGAGGAGAAAAGCTAGGAGGGGAAGTTAGTAGGTTACAGAGTGTTGTAGTAACCCATAAATCCAGTGTCTCTATTCAGCCCATGATTTTTAGTGTCTAGAAAAGTTATGAATCTAGGCTCATTGCTTGAAGACGTTGTGCAGATTTCCCTTCAGGATGAGAACCGAGAGATCAGATATGGAGTGATCGCCTTGTGAAAATGTTCACTCACAGGTGATCATTTTTCTGTCTGAACTCATTTGAGAGCATAGTGATTGTCTGGTTCCACCCACATAGTTGTTGGGACATTTTGTGCACTGGATGAGGCATACCACATATGATAGACATGTGTAGGACCCATGGATCTTGAAAGGTGTGTTGTGGAAAGTGTTGATCATTGTAACAGTAGAGATATATCTACAGGTTTTGCATCTGTTTTTCTGGCAGAGTCTGGTGCAGCTTTGAGTTGGTGTGTCCTGGTTACTGTTGGGAGCTTGCTTCTGATGATGAGGCTGGGGATTGTTTGAAGGCCAGAAGAGGGGGTTCAGGAAAGATTATTTTTCAGGATGGGGTACCCACCAAGTATGGGTTGTAATGGTTTGATACCCCATTTGATACCCCAACTAAGGGTGTGCAGTCATGGGGGTTTTTATTTCTGTATTGCAGCAGGTTCCCTTGGTGGATATAGGTGGCCTGTTCCATGATGCGGTCTACTTCTCTGGGGGAGTGTTGTTGTTTTGTGCGTGTGGTTTTGAGTGTGTTAAAGTGTATATATCCCAGACTTTCTCCTCATAGCATATTCTGTGGTATCTGAGTGCCTGGCTGTAGATAACACATTTCTTAGTGTGTTTGGGCTGGTTACTGGATCTGTGAAGGTAGGTGTGATGATCCATGGGTTTCTTGTGTATAGTTGTCTGTAGGGTTCCACAGTTGAAGCTGATTGTGGTGCCTAGGAAGTTCATGCTAGTGTGGGAGTGTTATGGAGAGAGTTTAATGGATGAGTGGTGGTGGTTGAAGTTATGGCGGAAATCTGTGAGGGAGTATAGATTGTATGTCCAGGGGATAAAATTAACATTGATCCATCTCAGGTAGATCATTGGTTTTGTGGTGCATTTGTCCAGAAATTCGTCTTCAAGGTGACCCATGAAGATGTTGACATATTGAGGAGATATCCTAGTATGCATGGCTGTTCCCATGGTTGGGGCTACATGTTTGTTGTTAAAAGTAAAAATTGTTATGGATGAGGATGAAACGGATGAGTTTGGCAATGTCTAGGGTGAATATCTGAGTGTTGTCCATTATCTTGTAAACATTTGAGGCAGGCAATGATGCTATCTTTGTGAGGGATGTTGGTGTATAAGGAAGTGACCATTTCCCAATTTGTTGTCATTTCACAAAGTTAAATGGGATTTAATATGTGGTAAAGTGAGATCAGACAGTACTAACCAGCCCTAGTGTTATTTCCATTCTCCTTGTGCAAGGTGGACACAAACAGAATTCTTTTTCAAGAATTCTATTACTGCAGATAGATGAACGCTGCCAAAGGAAAGTAAGAAGCCTTGGATAATGCTGTGGCATCAGCAACCTCTGTAGCTAACTAACTAAATTTGTTAGTCTCTAAGGTGTCACAAGTACTCCTCATTTTTTTTGCTGATACAGAGTAACACGGCTACCACTCTGAAACCTGTGTAGCTGAAGTCATCTGACGAATGTGAGAGCTTGAGGCAAAGTTGCAAGGCCCACGCTTTTCCTGAAAAGGTAAACCAGCCATCCACAAGAGGAGAAAGATGTCACTAGTTCGTATGTTTTGTTTTGTTTTTCTTTTTTTCAGAAATGGGAGCTCTGGGAGGGGACCCTAGTCTGAGAAATGGGAGCCATAGGCCAACTATAGGATGTGATCCTGGCAGCTACTGAGCATGTGCAATTCCCATTTAAGTCAATAGGAGTTAGTTGCCAGTGCTCAGCAGTGCTTGAATTAGGTGTACAGTCTGCATGTCTGTATTCACTGGCACGAAGACAGGCTTGTTTGGAAAGAAAGGAGCATTGCTGTGATTGGTGTCATTGCTTTTGTTCTTTTTTCAAGATTCCTGTGGATTTGTTAATAGTGATAAGACAGGCGACAAAGGAGATAATTTCATTTGTATAAAATGAGACCAGTTCAAGGGCTAGATGAAATGCATTTCTCAAAGGAAACCTTTTCATAGTCCGCAAAAAGAAAAGGAGTACTTCCTTTGTACCTCACGAAAGCTTATGCTCAAATAAATGTTAGTCTCTAAGGTGCCACAAGTACTCCTTTTCTTTTTGCGGATACAGACTAACACGGCTGCTACTCTGAAACCTTTCATAGTCATGCATCTTAGACTAGAGTGTCACTAGTATTTGTCAGTGAAGGAGGCATTGTCAATAGGAGTATGCTGTTCACTGAGAGAACAATGGAAAGGTGGCAGAGGCATTTGTATATGTTTTGAAAAATAAAACTGTTTGCTGGCATTAGGCGAAAAAAATCATACAGATTTATAGTAATTCTTAACAGAAAGTTTATGATGCAGAAAATTTGGTGTTAAGTGTTTCACATTTTCTTGGCATTATATCTATTCTCAGAAAAGAAATATAAATGCTGAATTGAATGTGAATATTCAACCCAACCCCACCACACACACACAATAACCTTGTGATCACCCCACAACTCCTTTGTGGGTCAGGACCCCTACAATTATAACATCGTGAAATTTGAGATTTAAATAGTGGAAATCATAAAATGTTATGATTTTTTTTTAAAACCCCATGACCGTGAAATTGACCAAAATGGACTGAATTTGGTAGGGCCCTATCTATAGGGGAAATTACCAGAATTTGCCTTTTATCTGGGGAAAAAAATGTAATAAAATAGGTACCATCTACTATTTAATATTTTCCATTTTCCACTTGCATTTAGCTTAAGTTAATATGCTTACATTTTCTAAATCCACGGTTTAATATTGAGGAATATCTGGTGAACAGTAATATACATATTGAAAATCAAAAGCCCCTTGTCTCTGATTATATTAGCTATTGTTCATATTAAAAGTGGCTGGATAGTATTCAGTAAGCAAATATTCATTGACTTTTGCAATTTTTAACCAATATTATTTGACTAATGTGTTTTTTCCAGTAGTCAACTAGCTCCATCGTTGGTCAGACTATTTGTCAAATGTAATATTTATTGCATGATGGTAATATTAAACTATAGTTAATTCAGTGAATACTAATTTTGATATTTGACCAGATTTAGTTCAAAACATTATGTTTCAGTTTTCCTCAGATCAGTCTTATGCAGTGTTAGGACTAAAGCAGTGTTTTGACGAGAGCATTATGACCCTCCTGTATAGTACAGGAGACGTACACAATCTTTGTTAAAAATCTTAACTTGAAGTTCTTGTATAATTTACAGTAATTAGTCCCACAAGGTACTGTGGTTGGATTTGACTCCAACAAATATCTCCATTCTATTAAAGGTATTTCTAATAAACAGCATAATAGTCTGGTCTCATGCTGGCAGCATGTTGTGCTGCTAATGTGCTGCAAAGAATATGTATAACTCTCTGTCTCTGTTGGCATGAGCTAGTGTGGCTCCTCTTCTAGTTAAGCTAGCAGAGCACCCACTGGGGAGTGCTTGAGCTCAGCTATTAGTCTCATCTCTGTTCTCTGTAAACTAACTGATACATTAGCATGCATGTTTTGTTTTTTTTAAGTGAGGTTTGGACGGTAGCCTTCACTGGGATATGTTTATGTGAAAACTAAAAGACAGGAAATTCTAGGAGTCCTTTCTAGGCTGCAAGAGATTGGGTACTGGTGGGAATGTGCTTAAAAGGATATCCTGTGACGACTTCTGATCCAGTGACTACAGAAACCCCTCCAGCTCCAGTGGATCTTCACAGGGAGAAATATTTAATGGCTTAGGAGGATGTCTAATTTGCCTGTTTGCTCTCCAGAGAAAGTGTTTCAAAATTGTCAAAAAAGGTGCTGGAGAAAAAAATGTGAGAGTTGAAATACTCCAAGATATAAGTAGATTCATAGAAACTAACTGCCCTACTCCATTAGGAGCCCCTGCCAAATCCACCCCTCTTTGTATCCCTTCCTAAAATGGGTAATGGGAGGTAGTCACTGGAAAGATCTAATGGGGAACCATTTCATTAAAAAAAAAACCAAACCGTAATATACATTCTAGATTGTTTTATATGGCACATATAAGGTAGATTGGCAGATCAGTTAATGATGTCCTTTATGTTGCTGAGGATCATGCTTGGAAATGAATGTAGAACTTAAAATATATACCTGTATTAATTACCCACCATGCACCATTAACTGATAACTTTTTTTGGAAGGCTGCCCGTATCTGTTTAAAGGGTTTGGGTCTTCCAGGGGAGGACATTGATTTTTAGGACCATTATCTAGTTCTTAGCAACACCTTTTTTTTTTTTGGCAACGGAGAGATAAAATATGCCATTTATGTCCAGACCTGTCAAAACGTTTCCCATATTTCATATAGAGACTTCAACGATTGGATGAAGACGTGCACTTTGCACCAAATGCCAAAAAATTAAACCCACTTTTCAATTACCTTTCAGGCATATCTCCAGCCTGAAAGAGGAAGGACAAAGTTTTTGGTTAAAGCACAGAACTGGGTTATATTTCTCACAGTTTTTCTTGAATGTGATATCCTGGCTTCCACTCGTGCTACCTAGGCTACACACTCCCGGTAGAGGGAGGTCCACTTGGAGTGAGGAGGCAATGTGTGTGCACACAAACTTTGGTCCAACAGGAGGCCTAACTTACCACGTCTCCTTGGCAGTCTGCGCTGGCCAGAATTTAATGGTGCTTCCACTTGAGGGAGTGCCCCCCAATGAGGGAGGGGGTAGTTCTGCTTTAAACTCTCCTTTGGGGATAAATACTCATGAACTCAGGAATGAGAAGGGTATAAATGGCACTCCCTGGTGCACCTGCGCTCGATGAGTCAAGCCCAGGAGCACTTCATCTTGCTGGGCTGATGTGAGGCTTGATTCGTTAATCTCTGTAAAGTGCTTTGAGGATTTCAAATGGAAGGTGCTATATATATGCAAAGCATTATTAGAGTCTCTACCATGCAGTCTTTGAGATGTATAATATACATTCTGTAGTATAGCAAGTACTCTCTAGGCATGGGTGTGAAATGCAGTGTTTAAAGCAGAGGTGGATAAACTATGGCCTGGGGGCCACATCCGGCTCTCCCAGATGTTTTAATCTGGCCTTTGAGCTCCCAGCGGGAAGTGGGTTCTGGGGCTTGCCCTGCTCCAGCACTCCAGCTGGAGAGCAGGATCGGGGTATTGCCCCCCTCTGCATGGCTCCTGGAAGCAGCGGCACATCCTCACTCCAGCTCCTACTCGTAGGGGCAGCCAGGGGGCTCGGCACGCTGCCCCCACCCCAAGCGCCACCCCTGCAGCTCCCATTGGCTGGGACACGCAGCTAATGGGAGCTGCAGGGGCAGCGCCTGTGTGCAGGGCAGCACACAGTCGCCTGGCCACGCCTCTGCATAGGAGCCAGAGGGGGGACATGCTGCTGTTTCTGGGAGCTGCTTGAGGTAAGCGCCGCCTGGAGCCTGCCCCCCGACCTCCTCCCGTGCCCCTTCCCAGCCCTGATCCCCCTCCTGCCCTCCGAACCCCTTGGTCCCAGCCCAGAGCACCCTCCTGCACTCCCAACTCCTCATCCCCAGTCCGCACCCCCAGCTGGAACCCTCAACCCCCAATTTCATGAGCATTTGTGGCCCGCCATACAATTTCCATACCCAGATGTGGCCCCTGGGCCAAAAAGTTTGCCCACCCCTGGTTTAAAGGGAATTAGAACAGATGGTTCTAATGTAAAATGAAGTAGAAACCACAGCAGTAGATGATGTAGAGGAAGCTTTGTTAGAAATCAGAAATGCCAGTTTTAGAGCATTGACACGGGACACATATTAGGTTGAGAGAGTTCTACCTGTTGTCAGAAGTAGAGTTGATGTCTTGGGATTTATCTGGGATTGTTTCAGGTTAGATGTTTTGGCTTAATCCTGAACTAGTCAAACGCTGACTGAGGGCCTCCTCCATCTACTCTTTCCTTTAGTACAATTAGCGAACACTTCTTATAAATGACAATCACAAAATGCACCCAGCGTAAGAGATTTAGGTCCTTGGTAGGCTGGATAATCTTCCTAGATTGAAACAGATTCTAGGTTCTGAATGCCATTTCCAATAAATCCAAACATTTTCCTTGCAGTAGTTTTGGATGCTGCCTCTCCGTCAAATGAATAGTCATAATCTTCACATCCATGTTTGAAATAGGCATTAAATTCATGATTGGACAAATCATAGTTTACATACATTTTTACATTAATAAATTCATTTTTAGTATTCTTTGGGCAAAATATGGAGTAGCCACCACGCTTGTGATACGCAAGATCTCGGGTCAGAAAAACACACACACAAATCATAATGGAACCGTTAGTCTGTTAAATCTCCAAATGAGACATGAATTTCATATAAAATCCGGACTCCAGTTGTTTTTAAATATGCAGCCATAGTACATATAATGTGTCGTTCATTTGTCTGTTACGCGTAATACTAGTTATGCGTAATACTAATATCCGTAATATAGTCACGTAAAAGGCTTGTGCGGGGTTTTTTAATGCTTTGAAATGCAGCTAGTGTTCTTCCTCCTTTTATCCTTTCATTTGAACATCCAGCAATAGTGCTTGCCTGCACAGGTGCATACTTTCAAAGCACCATTCTCATTTGTCTTTATCACTTGGTCCATGAAACACAGAGGCTGTTTGCAGGTTACAGTTAACACTTTTGGTCCCTATTGGCATCACGCTGAGAACATAGTCTACTATGAGAGCAGCAGATTAATCTTTTTTATTTCTCAATGACCTTGAATTCATTTAAGCTTTGTGGAAAGCTGGTTTCCTCAGGTAAACCAGGCAAACTCAATTATGGATGAGAGTAGCTCAGTAAAATGTATCCCCCCAATTCTATAATAGTGTTTCCTTAAAAGTTCCCTTTCCTTGCCATTTTTGTGGAAATTATGGGCTAGGAGTTTGTCACCAATTGTAAAAAGGAGTAAATATTAGAAAATGTGATATATTTTTAATATAGTGTCAGGTAGAGGAGTTACCATCCTTGCAATGTCCCTCGCTGACCAGTAGAGGATAGAGGGTTGGAATGATCCAGAACATCTATTCAAGAAAAAATGGATGTTGCATGGAGTTGGGTAAGAATTTTAATAGAAACTTTTTAAAGTAGCAAAAGAAGCTGAGAGGATTTCTGGTTAATGCAGGCTATAGTTTGTCAGCATATGCACAAGACGTGAGGCAATTTTAATTTGTAAAATAAATAAATTTAACATGTATTAACTACATTTTGTGTCATGATAGCCAAGTTGGCTGGTATTGTGGGTGCTGCCAAGGCCTGATTATTTTTCCTAATTTGTTTCCTCCAAATTCCTGCAGCAGATTATTAGTGCTTGTTGATGTGTCACATTAGCATCTCTCTCTTCCTCTCTTGGCCTAGGTATCTGTGCTCCAACACGCTAATTGGGAATAATATGTGTTGTGGCTAAATGTACTTTAGCTCAATTTGTATAAATTGGGACTCACTGTTCCAAGGTGAACTCCACAGGCCCATGGAATGAGGATTACAATGCAGTTTATGAATACAAAAATATCAGACCAACTAAGTTTGGTGCAACTGGAAATTTTATAATGCCTGCCACTGATTGGTGGCCGGGGGGAAAGGGGAGACACTGAATTCAGAATACCGTTTGGCATAAGGAAAGTGTATTGGGATGGGAGCTAGTAGACAGTGGGTTTTCTTCCATGGATAGGTGTTAATATTTTTGAGAAGTTCACAACTCTTTCATAGACCAAGGCCTCATTTTCCTGCCTTAAGCCTTCTATGGCAAGTATGGTTCCATTATTTTATAAATAGAGTAACTCAGATTTTACCTAAGTTTATTTCAGGCAGAGCAGGGAATAGAATCCAAGTCTTTGATTTGACAGTCACAAGCCTCCTCCACTGAAGCATGTTGCCTTTCAGATTGACTGTGCTAAATGTATGTGCTGTTATGCTTTCTGTATTCATCAACCAACACACTGCTCCCAGAGTTAGCAGAAGAACCCAGGAATCCTGATACCTAACATTCCACTTCTGGCTCACAAATAGTTGTGTAATCCCTGTGTCCTCCTGTTGATGTTATTGAGGTAAGTGGATCTCAAGGTCCTGAATTCAAACCCTTTGGATGACCCATGAAAGAAAAAAGTGGGTGATTATGTAATTAAAGTCGTCATTGCAGTGCATACACACACAAGGAGCCAGCTATAGGGTTTCATGGCCAACCTTAATTCTGGCATTTCCTGACTTTTGAGTACTTGACTTTGCAACTTAATATTCTTGTAACATAATTTTGTGTACGTAATACAACATATCTATGGCATTCCCTCTTCAAATTAGTATTTTCGCAGGGACAGGAAATCTCAGGGCATTTCTAATGAGCTGCACAGCATTTAACATGTAGGCCATCAGTTTGAATTCTGCCTGCCTCAGTGAGAATTAAAAGTTGTTCCGATGTAATGAATGTTGGCCCCTCTATGAGATTAATTTGGTGCGTTTCAGCTCCTGTTCCAACATCATAAATTCAGCACCAAGGTATGCACTAAGTGGCAGACTCGGCAGAGGCCAAGTTTTGTCTGGACAATGGAGAGCGAACTACCCTTGTTGTCACTAGAGGAAGACTCTCCTCCTCCCCAGATCAGGGTTGAGGCATGCTGGCAGGGAAATGTGTCTGTACATGTAAAACAAATGACACTAACTAAAATAAAATGGAAATGGTACAGTAAATCTAGACAATGAAGCTCTGCAACTCATTTTAAGCAGAATTTAATTTGAAACCATAGTGTATTAAATTACATTCTTTGTTTAAAATTTTGCACTTTGTCCCTTCCCCTGCCAAATATAATTTTCTCTGGAACAGAGTGGAAATAGCCAAGAGGCTTCCTAGATTGGCTTTAATGCCACCCTTTGAATACATTTTTCAGAATTATAAAGGGGAGAAGTTCAGGGACAATGTACTAAGTTTTAGACCTGAAACTGGTTCTAAATAGGTGCTGAGGTCTACCAGTGCATGTAAGCTTGGAAGATTGGGGAGTAGACTTGCAACTTATTTAGCATTTAACATTTAATATACTTGCATAAACAGATGTCAGTATGTTCTTCAAAATAGCCACGTGACTGCTTTTTCTGCAGTGGGGGAGAAGTCTTTCATCAAAACCTTTATACAAGCTGTCTAAGAAACAGCATAAACATCATCATAAAATAAGAGAGTGAGTCATAAAATTAGTCCGAATAATGTAAATAAACTTAGCAAAGAGCCCTACTCTGAAAAGAATGATTTGGTTTGAGTTTCATGTACTTGGACAAAAACATTTTTAAAATCGTTGGCGTTTCCCCCCTCAGTTTTCTCTCTGTCCTCCCACGCTGTGACAGCTGCTGCTCAGCATTTTTCTTCCTCTTCATGCCCTTATGAGCAATGTTTTTGACAATTCATGTTGGGCTTGAGTTGAAACCAGTTGGTGCTCGTGCATATCATTACATCTGACAAGGGGTGAAACCAGTAATGCAACTGATTTGCACTGCAGCTCTGGTCATCTTAAGTATTTCTCACAAGTTTAGTCTTGGGTATGCAGCATAACCCATGTTACTCAGTACAGGAATAAGGTTACTTAGGCGAACGTTTTGGTCATTAAGGGTGGGCAGACCAGTTTGGATAAATAACTGAGAACAAACTCTCTTTTGAATTGAAACCAAGCATTTTTGAGATTCAAGAGTTTGGTTAAGTTTAATTTAAATTTACTTTCTATCACCCAGGGCAAATCCCAATTTCAGCATTCTTCCCTTTATAATATAGGTAGATATGTGTAAAGTTAAGAATAACACATTACTAGGAAATTGTAAAATCTCATTTCTTTATCAAGGGGTCTGTTTCCTATGTGCTATGTTTAAAATCTAACATATAGCATGCTATTTTGCTTTTCTTTTTAAAGCAGGAGAAATCTTATAAAGACTGAAAACTCTTTGGGGATCCATCTTTTTTTTATTTTGGATTGCCTATCACAATGGGGGTGGGACCTTGGTCTCTGATTTGGGCCTCTATCCTTTTATAAATAGTAATAAAAACAAGTGTCTTCTGGTAAATGTCATTGGCAAAACCACCATTCAGCAAGGTCCACATATATTGACATAAATACTGTATGTTTCATATATACCAATACCTTATATTGTATGGTTTTCATCAGTGTGTATCTCTGAGATGAGACATTCCAACTGATAGTGGTATCCAGGATAAAATGTTTTTTTCTTTAATTGCAGAATTAGTGTTACTGATGCAAGTTTCGTGTCTGAAATAATTGATTTTGTAACATGCTTGCAGCAGGTGACTGGGATGTTTTCTTGAACACTGCCCAACACTAAATAAGCAAAACTGGACAACATCTGTGAATACTGGGAGAGCTTAAAAGCACTGACTGTAGAGAATTAAAATGGAGTGGTCTAACTTCCATCAGTATCTACTTGATTTCACTCATCTGCAACAGTTTAAGAAATAATTGGTCATGCAAGATTTGCACTTAGCTAATATTTTATCTTAATATCCACTGTTTTTATGTACTATACATATGCTTGTAAGACATTTTCCCAATCTTACTCCTTTGTATAATTTGGGATAACTTAACAAATAAGCACGCTGACTATAGAAGAAAGATTTAGGCTATACGGAAGTGCTTTATCTGAACAGATTAAAAGTCTGGCTAGGCTGGTGTTGACAGTGTCCTACATATTCAATGAAGAATGATCTTGAAGGAAAAAGGAAGATTAAGTCTGTGTGTTGTAAGGGAAATGTCTACAATCTCAAAATAATAGCTTCAAAAAATGAAAGATTATGTACTTAAATTGGCAAGTTATTTTACATTGAATACAGTCACTCTCTACTTTTAATACAGACAGTGCCACTTTTTTTGCGTGTACTTTTACATCTGTCACTGGCAATTTGACTCTCAAATTGGTATGCAGCTGCCATTAGAAGCCTTTGAATTGTCTTGCTGGCAAGACACTGCAATGCTGCATTATTTGTACATTAATCTAATAAGAGAGTTGTGTAAAATTACTGAAGGTAAATCAAATTACTTTACTTTTACCTACCTTTAGCAAGAAGCTGAGTCATGGCTGGTACTTTTTTGTTAACCTTGTCCTATAAAGTTTGGTTGAGACAGCAGTTCTTTCTAAAATCTGAAATGATAAATTGCCACTCAAATATTGGTGCAACTGGTAAGCGTTTGTGTAGCCAAAAGTGGAAGAGTCAAGGCAAATAGCATTGCATGGGGCAGGCTTTCCTTCTGAAGGAACTTAGTGGAAAATATGCTGGATAGCAGGCTGCACATGGAAAAGACAGGTTTAACTGTGGTAAGATATAATTAATTAGTCTTCTGTTTATTATGTCCTCTAAGATTTCTGCTAATTTTTTGAACTAATACGTGATTTTCTGCACAGTCGAGCTTGTACCCATGTTGGGGGAGAGGGGGGAAGATAGCATGTAAATATATAGGGTAAATTTTCAGCATGGATGATATGGGCACCATCTGCACTTAGAAGTTACCCAGCTAAATCAGTTCTGCTGAAAATGTTTCCTCATATGGTTACAAAGCCTGATTTAACTCTCTTTTCTTGTATGCTTGTAGAAATTGTTTTGAATAAGCTTTCTTTGGAAAAAAAGTAGAGCCATGAATTAACTGGTGTGGAAAGGCTAATCTTTATCATCCAGAAGTAGCTGCATGCATATCAGTGGTCACTGAAATTATGCTTATATTTAGTAGTTAGCACAACACTGGGATATGTGTCAGTGTGAGGCAGTGGTATTAAGAGTCTGCTTTATGCTTGGAATTCATTGTAGAGTAAAAGAATGAAACTAAATGCAAGTGTAACTTCCTGAATTTAGAAAAACTTTATTTGATGGTGGAATGTGTAGCTGAGGTGTGAACTATCAAGCAGTGAATTTTGCTAATAGGGGAGCCCAAAAGAAGTAATGTTTATTTACAATAGATACATAAACATAATAATTCAGAGTTTCTGAAAGATTTGTGATTAAAGTCAAGATTTCCATATTCTTTAGGTTCACTAATCCAGACTGTTGAGTTGAAAATCCTCCTACATGAGGGATCTACAGCGGACACTAGATATGACAATGATGGACGAATTAAAACGTCTAGAGTTTTTGGTACCAAGGATCAATTTGCCCCATTCTCTGCCATCTCTTCCCAAGTCTTTGGTAGACTTCAGAGTGCAGCAGCAGCAGCATGCTCCTACTCTACAGTAGCTAACTTCAGGCTTCTGTAAAAAATTCACAAGGCAAGAAATACTTTACTTATTTATTGGAATTTTACTGAAGCTTTCTATAGTAGTGGTGCCTGAACTGGCACAAGGTCCGATTTCTTGGAACCTGAGTGCAATTCAATCTCTTTGACAACGTATTGGTCTGAGGAAAGTTTCCGCCAGCTCGAGGAAAAACACTTCGATGCAAACCAGATGGTGGGTATATTTAGATTGTCTCCCTTTCTGAGTGTTTCTGATGCCTTGGAGGGTGAGGTCATTTTACTCTAGCCATAATTTTTACTGGGTTTGGTGGTTGCAATTACCCTGGTCCTCACAAAGGCCTGTTCTACAGTCAGTCTTCCTTCTGTAAAGCTATTATTGGCCAAATTTCAGTGGCACATTTTGGGGAGGGAGTCCTCATAGGTATATCATCATAGACATAAAAAGTTAAAATAACGTCGTTGTACTCAAATGGTTCAAAGTGGAGTCCATGGGTCAGATCCTCAGCTAGTATAAATTGGTATCACTCCAGTAATTTCAGCTGTGACTAGTGATCCTGACATTTCATTGGACGTCAGATTCATTCTTAATGGATAATCTCTTCATCTTGGTCCAAAGGGGGATTATATGTTCTCCCTGTCAGTCACAGTACATATATACTAGATGACTCTGAGAATCCAGAAACATAAGACCAGAGGCACCCACTTTTAACCGCAGCTTGGATTCAAAGAGTTTGGATCACAAACCTGCTCAAGTTGTCAATGGCAAAACTTGCCACAAGTCTCTGATCTCTTGTTTCCAGCACCATCTTATCCTGACAGGTTGATTTGTGAGTGGGTATGATCCCAAAAAACAAGTTATTAAAGTCTAAAAGAGAAAATATTTGCAATGGACAAACTGGATTGGAAAAAAAACCACCTCTTCCCCTACTTTTGCTCATTTCAGAAGAATCTTCAATATCTTTTGAAGGCTTTTAAAATATTTAGTTAACTACTTTCCATTATTTTTGCATATACCTACGCGTTTCCATTCTAACTGGGGTCAAAATTAGGAGTAGTTACATATTACATAGGATTATGTTTCTGCTTCAGGTGGACTCAACAGTCTCTTGAGATGTAGCCAGACTCAGATGTCTTGAAATTTGCCTTTTTCTAGAAACTACTTCCGTCTGTGTTGCCAGTTAGGCAGAAATTCTCCTTAGTGTAGTTGAGGGTTTTTAGTCACATGATTGTGTAGATGATGTGCTACATTTTCTTCAGTAAGCCTAAACAAAAGACTGCCTGTTGATTTCAGTGCTTAGCATTTCCAGTAGTCTAATAAGAACAAGATCAGATGGGTGACCTTCTGTTAATTATTGATTTCCTCCCAGTTGCCACACTATTGTTTCCCTATTAGTTTTAGTGTTCCCTCTTGGAGTCTGACTGAAAGGCTTTATCTCCTAACTAACAAGATGCTTCCCTCCTGTCCCACTCCGGTAGCTATCTGGCTGCCCTCCTTGCCAAAGAGGGGAATCCCAAGAGATTACTATTTGTACTTTTTGCCCCAAAGTTTCTAATAATGGTGATGGAAATGATACAGTACTTTGCACTTCTGTAAAGCCTCTTGTCTAAGAATCTCCAAGTGCATCACAAATAGTTAATTAATGAACTACAATGGAAAGTAAGTTTTATTATACATGCTCCACAGATACATAAAGCTGACACATGGAGCAGTTACGTGATTTCACCATGGTCACACACAAATCAGTGGCAGAGAATGGAACAGAACTCAGCAACTTGACTCTCAGTTCTGTTCTCTAACCATTCACCCACACGTTCTATGACTAGGAGTGTACTTGGAACTCGTTAGATTGTAAATGATCTGTTCAAAATATATCACAGGGTAAGGACTATAGGGTTAAGTTTAAATTCTCTGAGAATTCTACTAAGCCCAGTGATATGGTTTAGAGGCAGCATTACTGATCTTTCTATTGAAGGGGCTATCTCTGGCAGACATGGGCCTCTTAACGAGCCCCTTGGTAGGAAACTTTTGCAAGGATTTGTGTTCTTTTACTAGGTGCTATAGGCAGGATACTTTCACCTCTACACATGAAGTGGTTGCTGCATTTCAGAACTGTAGTCCTCCCCCCAAAGTAACCCAAATTTCTTGACTGAAGGTTGCAGATAGTAGAATTTTTAACCTATAAACATTATACTGCATCTGCAGCGCAGTGTGAAGTTATATGAATCCGGAATGTCCTTCCCTGATTAGATCTGTGGAATTACCCTATGTATTTTGTTTCATTTGGGGATTGAATTTCATATTCTGGTTTCAGAGATCATTTTACGAAGTTAGTTGATGATTTTTTTATTGTTAGGATCTTCTTTGTCTCTGAATTATATAGAAATCTCATCGGGGACAGAGGTGTGACACTGTGGGAGAAAAAAAGATTCTTGGCACTAAAAATTGTGGGTCAGTTCTTTTGTGCTACAGCCTGTCATTCAGGTAACAAGAGCTGCAGCTTGGGTTGGTGTATCTGAGGTGCAGATACATGATTCACAGGTAAAACCTGTACCGTCTTATTGTAAAAAGGGACTAGATACTCTTTGTTATGCATCACAGTAGTTTCTCTACTGTACTTATTGGAGGATATTGTAAATAATCAAAATATTGAGTGGAAAATACAAGCATGAAACCTGTTACTTGCTTGTTCTTTCAATAGGTCTTTGTCTTTGTTTTGGAAACTATTTCTTGAAATCATGAGTTCCATGATTGTAACTTTTATAGATGCCTGCTTTCCATTTCTTCATAAAATGGTAACTCAATGCCTACCCTACCAAGAGGATGAGTGTACCAGATATATTATTCTGCATGCCTTTTCTTGATTAAGTTGTTACCCACATCCAAGCAGTTATTAAAGAGAAATGATGAGACTTAAAACCTTAAGGTCACAAAAATAGAATGAAAAGTTGTTTACTGTATTTTATATTTTTTCCTAGAAAGATTGTGCATTTGTACTTGAAAAACAGAGTGTATATATATCTTCACATATTTGTTTGAATATGCATATGGATATGCACAGTTTAACTCTGAGAGAGGAATGAACTGAAGTTTTATTGAAAATGTAAATCAAACTCAAAGGGGGTATGATGAATTTTGGAATGTGGGTTTCAAGTTTTTATGTACTCAGTGCATAAATCTTGTGTGGAGTCTTCTAAGCTGTTTGCTTATAATAGAGGAGTTTAATATAATTTAACTGGTTAAGCAGTCTGTTGTAAACTGATTACAGCTAAGTTTTTCTGGTAACTTATTCTGAAGCAGAAAGTAAAGAAATAGTGAACTAGTGAGTCACAAGTCTGGTAAAAAACTGATAATTTCCATGGAGTGCTAAAGTCAAGAATAAGGCTCAGGTTACATGTGCAATAATTTAGTAGATTATTACAATGGGAACTAAAAACACTGAACTAGTCATTTCTGCTTAAATAAGATTGGGGTAAATATGCTTTTCAATTTGGAAAGTATGTTTTCAGCATGAAAGAGTAACTAAACTTGGCAGTTTCTCTTTGAGATTGACAACAATATTATAAGGAGCTTAATTGGCTCATTCCTGGGCACTCCTCCCCTCCCCCCCCCATGAGGTCAGCCACTGGTCCAACAGAAAGTCAGGTAGGCAGACTCCCTGAAATCCTCTAGAGATGTGTCCCCAGGTGACATACACTCTCAGCAACTAGCCAGATCACCATAACTGACCTGAACCGATTATCCTGGACCAGCGGCGGAGGCCGCTAACAGCTAGGAAGAATGCAAAGATTGTTACCTAGCAACTGGTTTGACATCCCCATTATTCCCCATAAATGAGGCCCTTGTGCAGAAATACTGCTAGGATAACTGAGCAGGGAGATGGGGCAGAAGGGTATCCTAAGCAAGATATGTTTTCCTCATCGAAGACCAAAGGCAGGCAACCAGGCCATTTGATCCTTGCGCTGTACCAATAGGCTGCAATATAAATGTCTGTAGATAGGGTGAAAACTGTTGATCTTTCTCTTGAAAAACAAGTATAACATGTTTCTCTGTCTGCATCTTTTTCTCCCACAGCCCCAGTGAAGTTTGCTTTTTTTGCTGTGTGTATGTGGGTGGGGTGGCTTCTTTTTGGATGGGAAAGCCACCAGCTGCTTAAAATCCCTCCAGTGATTGCCACAGAGCTCACTGCTCACCTGGCACATTTAAAGGTGTTCATAAAGGGTTGTGTAACCGCAGCGCTCAGAGCAGTCCAGCAAGGAGACATTTTATGCAAGTATAGCAAACCGAGCGGATCAAGTAAGCGTAACATGATTCCTTGTACATAATTCACAACTTTCTTTCTTAAAATAAGCGGAGCATGGAATCTTATGAAAGACAGAAAAAAGAAAAAGCCTTGTTAATCTTTCACATTGTTTCCCCCTTTACTACTCCGTGAAAGATTTTTTTTTAATCCATTTGATGGCTCTGGGGTAGTCTCATGCCTAGGACCCTACCAAATTCACGGTCCATTTTGGTAAATTTCATGGTCATAGGATTTTAAAAATAATAAGTTTCATGATTTCAGCTATTTAAATCTGAAATTTCATGATGTTGTAATTGTAGGGATCCTGACCCAAAAAAAGAGTTGTGGGAGGGGGTCGCAAGGTTATTATAGGGGGAGTTGCGGTACTGCTACCCTTACTTCTGCGCTGCTGCTGGTGGTGGCACGGCCTTCAGAGCTGGGCAGCTGGAGAATGGCGACTGCTGGCCAAGAGCCCAGCTCTGTAGGCAGAGCTGCCGCCAGCAGCAGTGCAGAAGTAAGGGTGGCCTGGTATGGTGTTTATATGCTTACTTCTGTGCTGCTGCCTGCCGAGCTGGGCCCTCAGTCAGCAGCTGCCACTCTCCGGCTGCCCAGCTCTGAAGGCAGCAGTGCAGAAATAAGGGTGGCAGGGTATGGTATTGCCACCTTTACTTCTGCACTGCTACTGTGGGGCTCCGCCTTCAGAGCTGGGCGCCCGGCCAACAGCTGCCCCTGTCCAGCCACCCAGCTCTGATGACAACACAGAAGTAAGGGTGGCAATACCATGACCCCCCCTAAAATAACCTTGTGACCCCCCCCGCAACTCCCTTTTGGGTCAGGACCCCCAATTTGAGAAATGCTGGCCTCCCCCATGAAATCTGTATAATATTGGGTAAAAGCACAGAAAAAGACCAGATTTCACAGTCCGTGGCACTTTTTCATGGCCATGAATTTGGTAGGGCTCTACCTAGAGATAGGCAAATTCAGAAAGACTTGGATTCCTATGAGGATGTCAGTGCCTGGAGATCTGTTACAGTCCAGAATAGAAAAGCCAAAAGATGAAGTTTGAATATTCACATTCAATTCAGCATTCATATTTCTTTTCTGAGGATAGATATAATGCCAAGAAAATGTCAAACACTTAACACCAAATTTTCTGCATCATAAACTTTCTGTTAAGAATTACTATAAATCTGTATGATTTTTTTCGCCTAATGCCAGCAAAGTTTTATTTTTCAAAACATACACAAATGCCTCTGCCACCTTTCCATTGTTCTCTCAGTGAACAGCATACTCCTATTGACAATGCCTCCTTCACTGACAAGTACTAGTGACACTCTAGTCTAAGATGCATGACTATGAAAGGGTTTCCTTTAAGAAATGCATTTCATGTAGCCCTTGAACTGGTCTTGTCTTATACAAATGAAATGATCTTCTGTATTGGCTGTGTTATCATTATTAACAAATCCAAAGGAATCTTGAAAAAAGAACAAAGGCAATGACACCCATCCCATCAATCACAGCAATGCGCCTTTCTGTCCAAAAAAGCCTTTCTTCATGCCAGTGAATACAGACATGCAGACTGAAAACCTAATTCAAGCACTGCTGAGCTCTGGCCTGTACAGACTCCTTCATTGTTTCATAGTTTTCCATACATTAGTAGCATTACACTACAGCACAGAATAACGTTTCCAGATAAGCAGTAGGAGAGAGAAAAGTTCACACTAGTCCATTCCAGAAGCTGTAAACCAGAAGGCCATCAGTGCAAGAGAGAATAAGGGATGTCTTTATTCGGCAGTGTAGTTACACTGGTGTGCTGGGGAGAGTACACAGTGACAGGTATATACCTGGTTAATTTACTCCCTCCCTGGAGCAATGAGGAGACTGGAAGAGTGATTTGTGTCTGCCTCCCTTCCACATTTCTGCAGCAGCAATGGAAGAACACAGTGCCCCTTCCTGGACTGCAAACTCAGAATTTACCTCATAGTTTGTAGAGACTGTTTGTCATGCTGTCTGAAGTGGTTCACAACCATGAATTCCAACCTCAGTGCAGACTATCAAAAGCAGGGCAGACGCCCCAATCTGGTTGTATGTTCTGTAATTAGTTTTTACCAACCCAGTAACAAATGTGAACTCCTGAAGCACTAGAACAATCTTACCATGGAGTCATGGACAGCCTGCTGGGGCAAGCTGGACATAGTAATAGTTGGTTGCCATACACCAAAGATCACAAAAGATTCAGCTTGATTCCTAAGAGACCAGTGTCTTACCACAGGTCAATCTGTACCTCTGATCTTACACCAAGAACAAGGCTTGTAGCCAGTCTTATAGTAAACTAATGAAGAATTTATTATCTAGGAGAAAGAAAGGAGAGACTTATTGGCAGGTTAAAGCAGGCAACTATATATATGTGGATATATACACACATACACAAATGAATTACAGGCTATGGTTTTAAAAAGTGATAGAGTTGTAGTAACCTGTCAGTACTTTAATGTCTTGTAGGACTAACCCAGGCTGACCCTGAGGATCTCTGCTTCTGTTTTGCAGCTCCTGCCCTTTGAATCCAAACTCAAAAAGAGGAAATTAAGAAAAAAATTATATCTTCATTTCCTTCTTCCAGAATTCAAGCTGAAGGGATGAGCCCTTTTGCATGTAGCCTTTTCATGAGTATGAAGGGGCAATTAACGAAGTCATTGTATTATGATGTCCAGCAATTGCCCATTTAGTTTTGATAGCCAACCTATTGAGCAGGAGACAATCCCTTTTCACAGGATGACAGTTTCAGGGCTAACAGTTTTTTACTGCTATAAAGCAGAAACTTAAATATTATTGTATGAAGTATGATAAAGTTATTTCAGTGAGATTAATGCATGCAGCAATTTACAAGCATTTCATAAAGTCTAAACACATTGTTATAAGTTCAATACCCATCTTAATCATACTAACACACAAGTGAGCTAGACTGGTTTCTAGCAATGAATTTTTCAGGGCTTGGCTGAAGCCTAAAGCCTTGGAAAGAGTCGGCACCTGGTTTGCTAGCATCATGCTATTATTAAGCAAGTCAGTTTAAAAAGTTGGAGTAAAGGAACTTCAGACATTTCAACTGTGCATGATTTTAGAGCAGCCTTGAAAAGATTGCCAATGGTCCATGATGTCAGCAAGTGCCTTAGCTGTTTTTCCTGTAAATAGTCTACAATAAAAGCAATATTTTTAATTCAGAATGCTATATAATTTCCAGTGAGCATAATATCATCCATAATGCAGCTATAAACCAACAGTTTTCAATGAATATAACATGGTGGGCCACAAAAACCAGTTGCACAATGTTTAATAATAATAATGGTGATGAAATATTTGAGATAGTTGCCAAAAGTTTGCACTGCAGCATACATGTTGTAAGAGAGGTATAAGTGGAAGAAGAGCTGACCTTGATTTTTTTAAAAATAACCTTGCATTTGATAGTTCATGCTAGTTTTGATTTCTTTCTAAAAGCATTTTACTTCCTAAAAAGTGCAATTTTAATGACCCGAAGATGGTTTTTAATGGTGAAGTAACACTTCAGCCTCCTTGTCTATTGTGTCTCTGGTGAAACTTCAACAGAAGTGCCAATTGTGACAGCAGTTTTTTTTAAGTACAGTGGACACCAGTCCAGTCCTGCACAGTGAATTTGACATGTAACAAGAATGCAGTCTAGTGTACTACACATGATTGAGACTGGTGGGGCCTGATCTCCACAGTCCTCCATTGAGACCCGTTGAGTTAATTTAGGTCCCAATTTAGCATGAGGCAGAGGTAATTGCAAGATAGGGACCTAAGTAGGGGAAAATTCTGTATCCTATCACTAACATCTCAGACTTTCCAGTGACTTGTTTGGTGTCACAACTTTAACATTAGGGGAAAAAAACCTACCTGTATTTAAATAATCAGTTTGCACATATACCTCAATATGCTTGCAAAATAGTAGCTGACTTTCATTTCAAGAAGTAGAATTAAAGACAGAATATGCTCTTTTCACTACTGAGATGTTATTACAGTCTATGGAGAAAAATACAGAGCAACATCTTTTAGAACTGTGAAAGGAGTTCTTTCAGGCAGCTATTACAGGAAAAGCCATGTCAGTATCCCTTTGGTCAATTGATGCAGGCCGGTAAGACAGGTTTCAGAGTAGCAGCCGTGTTAGTCTGTATCCGCAAAAAGAAAAGGGGTACTTGTGGCACCGTAGAGACTAACAAATTTATTTGAGCATAAGCTAAGAGTTCTCCTGCCTCTCATCTAGTGTTGAATTTCTAGTTCCAAGGTGATACTCTCATGAGGAATAGACTCTCGTGGCCAACACAGAGGTCTGCTCTCATTGTTCCCCATGCTGTGTATAAGATTAGGGATAAGAAATGTTCAGACAATGCTTCAGTGTTTGTCAAATCTTTCCTTGTAAATCATTATTTTCATTCAGTGCTTATAACTAAACTACAGATATACTGTAAATGCTATGCTAAATTGTTTTTGGTAACAATACTATAGATACTATTTTATGGTGTTACTATTCATTATATACAGTGTAGGCTAAGTTTATCACTTCCACTTTATAGGCTCTTCAAGTATAAGTAATTCTACAAATCATTGCCACGCATGTGCCAGAAATGCAATATTCATTATAAAAATGAGCATATGCACTTCGGAGAAACATAACCTTTTATTTTCCAGGTTGTTGTATCAATGGTGTACGAGTACCCTGGTCTTACATTTTTTGTATTGGGATTGAATTTTTGAAAATTTTTAATTTTATTTTTTGACATTTAGTCCCATATTCTTTTTCTGTTCATAAATTTTATTAAGAAAGGATAACACAACAATGAGGCAAATACAGAAGAAAATTTTAACTGTATATAATGGAAAACCAGGAGCAGAATAATACTCATGGAGTTTTTAGGACAGTTAACATAAAATGGCTGAATTAAAATTTGATCCAAAACTCAATAGGAAACTGTAGAAAGAGATAATGCAGTTCTAAATTCCATTGTAATGAAAAGGAAACTAACTCAGAGCACATTCACTGAAATATAATCATGTAATATGCACATGCCTGGACTCTGATTGGTTGACACCCATTAGCAAATCCAGGTGCAGGGATTTTCACAATCACAGTACATTTATTATACCATTATACTTGAGGGTGCAAGTTTCTGTACAGACCTATTTAAATCCAAACAGTGAAAAAATATTGTACTGGCCTTGTAGGTAGTAGAGGAACTACATTTTATGACTGATATTCATTTAAATAATGTTAGGAGCAATGTGATCCCATCCTGCAGAAACGTCCTATTCCTTCAGAATGGTGAGAGGCCTCAATTTCCATTGATGCAAACCTGGTTGAGGGTTCTTTGCTCTTTGCAGGATTAGGCCAGTGGTGAGCAGTTAAGGTGTGTATTGATTGAAGACTGTTTCTCTAACACTCAGTCCCATTAGTGCAGTGGTGCATGTACCCCTGTGGGTACTCAGAGGTCTTTCAGGAGTACATCAGCTCATCTAGATATTTGCCTAGTTTTACAACAGGCTACATGAAGCACTAGCGAAGTCAGTGCAAACTAAAATCTCATACAGACAATGACTTGTTTATACTCCTCTACATACTATACACTCAAATGTAAGTACAATATTTATATTCCAATTGATTTATTTTATAGTTAGTTGGTAAAAATGGTAAAGTAAGCACTATTATGCTTACTGAAGTGCTAGTGTGCTGTGACATTTCTGTATTTTCATGTCTTGATTTTGTAAGCAAGTAGTTTTTAAATGAGGTGAAACTTGGTGGTACGTAAGACAAATCAGACTCTTGAAAGGGATAGAGTAGTCTGGAAAGGTTGAGAACAACTGCACTAGTGGGAGTCAGGTGCATGTACTGATGGCAGAAGAGACCCCATCACCACTTCAGGTCATAGTGGTTGAATCATATTTTTGTTTTGGAAGAATTAAATCCTTGAAACTGTGACTCTTGACAACACACACAGTCAGTTCTTGTGGTCTGGGGTTTTGACACTTGAAGATTACTAACATACTTAAATTTGTATTTGGATAACTGGAGGATATTTTTTGCTTTTTAAAAAACCATTCATAAATACGTGTAATATATAAAACAAACCCTGCCTCAATATATTTTATACCTGAGAGACTGCATCGTTTGAATTAGGCTTTTATTTCTGTAGGGTAAATAGTGTGCATTTCTTTCTTCTCCATGAGTATATTTCTTTAAAAAACAAAAAGAAACAAACAAAAAAACCCCCTAAAAGTTATTTCTTTCCTTATTTTGTACTGCTAAAAGTAAGCCAGTGCTTTAAAAACGTATCCCTTGACAGACTGAAAAATAAGGTCACTATTATTATTTGACAAATAGATAGCTTAGAAGGTGATATTGTCTTGTTGTTTTTTGTGCTTTCCTGTCTGTTGCATCCACCTATTGGATTGACGGCCCCAAAGCTGACATTTAACCATGAAATGAGCAGTGACAATGCAGGCTTCTGCCAGCCTTGTTATCGTTCCACTATGCCTCATACCTGAACTGGAATAATTGGTGTGGGAGGCTAATCCATTATTTGGCCTCTCTGCTGAGACAGCAAAAAGGGTTCTTATTTCGATGATAGTTTGTTATGTGAGTACATCTATGGGAATTATGCCAGCTTATTTCAAAGAGGTAACTGAAGAGCCAGAAGATGGTAAGGACCTTAGTTGGGTCATTACCAAGCTTAGTTATAGCTGAATTGGCAACTTCTTGATAAAATCTTAAGTAATATACTCAAATCAGCAGCTGTTCTGACATTACTGTAAGGCAAACAAGGATTGGACTTCATAGCCAATTAAATGCTGCAAATATTTTTATTAGAACAGCTGCATCTCTCAAATTGGCTACAATACATACTCAGCCACTAGTTCCAAATGCTGAAATGTTTTTGTAACCACTCGAAAAAACCTCCTCTGAAAAGTATTGCTTTAAAAAATTCCTTTGCTGCTTGTTTTATTTATTAGAGACTGACATTTGCTACTTCCTCAGATAGAAACCATCAGGATTTTTTCTTGTATTGGGTCAGGCATTGTGCTTTGTGGCAAAAAATGTGAAGATGACAACAGATAAAATATACCTGACTAGATTCATTTAGCTGAGACCTAGATGCACAGGACCAAATGACTAGCTGATTAGCAAGCATCCTAAAGGCTACAGTTGGTTGTAAAGAACGTTTTAAGGCTGTCAGAGTATTGTGGTTGGGTTCCTCCCATTAGCCTCTTAAATTTCACAAGGGAAACCAAAAGTCTTACTTCCTGTCTGCCTCTAAGAAGTCTTATAAGGCTGGAAGTGATGGGGCTGAGAGAATGCTTGATGAGCCTCCAACCTCTGTTGGAATGGGGTTGGAAGGTTTCTGAATTACCTTCCTGAAGGTCCCAGCATTCTTACGCATTTACACTGGATGAGCCCTTCTGTTTTGGTTTCTTGTTAAACTTACTGTTAACATGTAATTTTAGGGTTTTATAATGGCTGGGATTTGTTTGTAAGGGTTTTTGCACTTAAATTGTTTACGTGAATTTGTAACCCTTTGAGTCACGTTTATAATCTGGGATTGACCGTTCTTTCTGTCCCATCTTAAAACAGTCGAGCATTTGTTTTTTAAAAAAAAAAGATTTTCAAACTATTTTCATGTTTTGGTTAAAGGTTTGGGACAATTCTCTCTTTTTTTTTTTTAGGTCATTCGTCTCTAGATTATATTTGTCATTAAAATTATAGAAAAAAAGCATGATGGGGAGTGAATTCTCATAGTAACACCTGTGAGAACAGCCTGGAGCCAAAATTACATGACTGGGTTATTGAATTCCTGGATTCTCATTTTAAAGGAGATCTAACAAAACAGCATATAATTAAGTATTAATTTTGCAAAGATTGAAAGGGATTTTGCAAACTCTGTTTCCATTATTCTGTCTACCTCAATAAAGGAAAAGAAAAATGACTTAAATAAGGCTGCATGTAACCCAAACTTACAGAGCTTTAGATTTTAATGTAGAAATGCTTTTAATTTTGGAACAAAATTCATTTGTCTCTCCCCCCGCCCCCCACTAACAGATAATCTATTCTGTTATCATGGGGGAATCTTTCTCATGTGTAGATATATTTGCGTGAATTTAGACCAATGAAGTTGCTTGAGAGGATGTTTGTTTTAATACTAACTAGTTCATGTATAAACATCAGATACTTTTAATAATAATAATAAAAATAAATTCAGGTTAGAGACCTCAAAAAAGATACGTTTCCCACCTAGTTTTTTTCTTCTTAATGTTCATGTTTGAAAATGTTTACAAGTATATCATTTATTAAAGTTTAACGAAGATATTGATGGATCATTTGTTCTGACTTTATGGGCCAGATACTTGTCTGGTATGTCACAGATGATCTAGTCAAGCTCCACCTGTTAGACTCTCATTAGACTCCTCTGAAGGGATCCAAATGCTGGATCCCTTGTACTCTTTCCTTGGTGGGTCTGGCAGAGTTCAGGTGCTTTGGATCTTGGGGCACTTAGGTGCTTCAGGTGCAGACCTGGTGTTTGGAACCTCTCTTGGGAGTGGGGACTCTCTCGATCAGTTTGCCCAGGCCTGGAAAATAATGCCATTTTCTTGAACTTCCCCAGCAGCTCTTGTACATTTTCTAAATTCTCACCAAAGGAGTGAACCTTTACTCTCTCAAGGGCTCCTAGGGATACCCAGAATCTTCCTTCTGCAGCTCATGAGTTCTATTCCAAACCATAGAATTGGTATTGGGTGGTGGTGGTGGTGGTTATGATGCAGCTATTAGAAGCAAATAGTGGATTCCATGTACACTGATACAGTCTATGATTCACTTTTCATAATAACTTCATACCATCAATCTGTACAGACAGATTTCCCAAATCATCACATGGTATAAAATTGCATATCTGTTGAAATCACTGTAGCAAGGTTGTTTTACGTCCCCATAGAATCTAGCCCTGTGAGAACAAATATTGCTTAGTTTCTGTGTGGTGTTAATTTTAAAACCAATTTTACAGGAAAATATATTGGATCAAAATCTTTAGTGGTGTCAATTGGCACAGCTATGGAGAAAATTTGATCCATTATCTTTCTGATGTATTATCTATTCATATTACTGGCAAAACTTGATTTCAAGGAAATCTGTTGTAGTGGTACTCACTCTGTTATGAGCCTGTATTCTATTGAAGGGATACTACACATGTAGGGCCAGATGGTGATACCCTTACTCATGTTCAGTAGTACCTTATACCGTGTGTACCGGTCAGCTCTGCCATGTCTCCCTGGCATACTTCCTTCTCGCTACACAAGGGTTGGAGGGCATGACTTATACAGGAGGTGATGGAACTGCCTTTGTCAGCTTTCTGCCAGTGGAGAGCTCCCTTATGCAAACAGAGTTCTCCACTGACCATCTCCAGCTGTTTACGTCCACCATGTACCCACTCATGCTTACGTGGCAAAAAAAGGGGACTGGAGAGTACTGCCTCATGTATTTGTACATATTTGCAGAGTGTAGCAAATTTTCATAATAATGACTACATTGTGATATTCTTACAAATGAATAGTGTGACAGATGTTAGCAATCAACTTTACTGAATTACGTTAAACCTTATTGAATAAAGTTTCAGTATCTAAGGAGCAGGGGTGTCCCTAAGGGGTGTGGGGCCTGGGGCAAATCAGCCTTTATAGGCCCCCCTCTTAACATTTTTTATACAGGTAAAATCTGGTTACAGTGAACTTCAGGGGCAGCTGCTGGTCGCAGGTTAAATATTGATAGCACTCAGCTATATAATTATAATGTTGTTGTTATATTGTAGTTCTTTTTTATAATTATAATGAAGTACATATAACTAAAAAAAAAATCTCACCGATCACAATCAGAGTCGCACTGCTTACATTCTGAAATCCACCTTCCTGGGCTTCCTTGCAGCAAACTCACTTCCCAGGTGCATATGGTCTTGCTACCCTTAGTGGGTTTGTTTTTAAGTGTAATTACGCATTTGCAACACTGGGACCTCATTTCTCGGGAACTGTGTGGCTCTTGGAGGGCCTATATGTGCCTGGTGCTGGGGGAGCCCAGGACCCTCCAGCATGGAGGAGGGGCTCTAAGATCGGTTTTCTCTGAGGGCTGGGAGCGGGAGGGGAGGTGGAAAAGCAGGTGGATGGAGGATGGTCCTGGTGGGTGGTGGAGAGAGCAGAGTTGTGGGACCCTAAGGCTGGGAGAGCTGAAAGGCAAGGAGGACCCTGGGGATTGATAAGAGCTGGCCCTGGCCTGGAGGTGGCATTGGAGGATCCCACCCAGTGCTGGGAGAGGGGAGAAAGGGCAGTGGAAGGGGGAGGTGTGGGGCACTGGGGGGAAACCAGTGATGGGCGAGGGATGATGGAGACTTCTGGTTGGCACTCACCTGTGTGAGGGGGCCCCCATGTGCTAGTGGAGGGTCCCACCAGAAAAGAGAAGGGTCTGTCCAGGGTGGAAGGGCAGGGTCAGGGTCAGCCTGCCCTGTCATTAGTGGTTGGGGGGAGCTAGGATCCTGCGGTGGCAGGTGACGCTGGGAGCCAGCGGAGTGGGCTGGCACTGGGTTGCTTGCTGCAGATGCTGCCACAGAGACTGAGCCTGAACCTGAGCCCGCAAGAAAAAGCAGCAGGCAAGAAAAAGAAATAAATGCCCAAGCTGGTGAGTGCAGGGCACGGGCCTGACCCCTGCTGCAGGTGCCATTTGCCCTGTTAGCTCCCTGGGTTGCCCTGCCCCTCACATCCTCCTGAAGTGCAGTGGCATGGGCTCCAGAGAGATTGCCCCGATCTGCCCTATGGACAGGACAGCTCTGCTAAGGAGTTCATTGTATTAAAAATGCAAATGAGTTGTGGAATTGTATGCAACATCGCTAGGGAGGAAACCTGACTAATGTAAACCTTGGGAAGTATTATGAGCTTCAAAGGCTGATTTGAGACTGTGAATTTTTGAAAGTTTCCCAGGAATTCTCATGGAGAAAGTGTGTGCAAATGTGAACTCTTCCCGATATGCAAGAACTCAGCCTTTGAAGCTTTGGAATGAGGAGGGGGGCCTTGTCTTTGTTGATCACCTGTTACATGAGGACAGATCCAACACCCAAATGGATAAAGAAGGAACTCTCAGATTCATGGGGGTGCTGGTTCTGAGGTAACAGTTGTTAGGAACTTGTGACCACGGAGCCAGAGCTCTTGTTAGAGTTGGAATGATAGCTGGTAAGTTTATTAGCATGTGTGTAGAGTCTGTTGGTTTTTTAAATGTTTTCTCGGTAATGCTTTTACTTTAAGATTAAATGTACTTGCTTAGGAAGAACTGTGTAGTAACTTAAAACCCTGAGCAATTATACTGCTCTTAACCCTCAAAGAGAAAGCAAAGCAGAGGCACTAGTCTGTTTAGGCCATCTACTTTGCTGGGAAATTCAATGTAGGCAGGCAGCTGTGCAGCCTGGAAAACCCCCCAATAAGCAGGGAGAAAGACGCAAGTGTCCAGCCAAGAGAGGTGATAGCTGGAGATCTGGAAGCCTAAGAATAGGTGCCCTTGCCCTGAACTGTGACATATTTAGTAACTTACTTCACTGGAATTATTCATTCAGCATGAGTTTAAGGTATTAGAATATGGCACTGAGATGATGGGTTAATGTGATTTTTAAAAAATTCCTCCCATGCATATTTAACAAAGCCATTATAGGGTTCACATTCAAATAATAAGGTCAACTGTGTTTAGTAAAATGACCCATGCAGACAGTTAAAATGTAGACACAGAACATAATAGTTGTCTTGCTGTTATCAGTTACTTCTGATGGGCTGTAAGCTGACACCTTAATGAAATATTACTGACAAGTAGCAATCTAGATATCTAAACCCTGTGCTGCCGCGTGACGTTTTAAATACTGCTGCAAGAGCACAAAAAGAACTCTGGGGGTACGCATCTAAGGTTGGATTTCCTCTTAATGTATTTGTGCAGATTTTGCAACCCACAGTTCAACAGGGGAGTGGGGTACAATGGGATCTCTTTTTACTAGGTGCAGAGCTTGGAGGTAACAAGCCTAAGGCCAGTATCGTTTGGTGGCATCCTAGTAACTCTTACTTTTCATAGTGCATGCGCATGCTCTCTCTCTCTCTCTCTCTCTGTGTGCAATATCAATGCCCAGGTTACTGGGAAATGGGTATAAGGGCTTGTCTCCACTACGGGGAGATTGCTGCTGCAATCTATGCAGCAGGGATTGATTTAGCGCAGAGGTTGGCAAACTACGGCCCACAGGTCACATCCGGCCCACAGGACCGTCCTGCCCGGCCCCTGAGCTGAACTCTAGGTCAGAGAGGCTAGCCCCCGGTCCTTCCCCCGCAGTTTCCCCTTCCACCCGCCACGCTGCCGTGCGGGCAGCATTCTGGGCGGCGGGGCTGCGTGCTCATGCAGGGCAGCACATCCGGCACCAGCCAGGCGGCACGGCTCCAGACATGCTGCTCTGAACGGCATGGTAAGGGGACCAGGGCTGGAAGGTTGGATATGGGGCAGAAGGTCCCGGGGAGCAGTCGGGACAGGGAGCAGGGGGCGGTTGGATAGGGCAGAGGTTCGGGGGGTGCAGGGGACAGGGAGCTGGGGGGTTGGATAGGCAAGGGAGTCCCGGGGGGGCTGTCAGGGGGTGGGGGTGTGGATAGGGGTCGGGGCAGTCGGGACAGGAAGCTGCGGGGGTTGGATAGGGGATGGGGTCCCGGGGGGCGGGGGTCCTGGGAGGGGGTGGTCAGGGGACAAGAAGGAGGGGGGTTGGACGGGTGGGGGATTCTGAGGGGGACAGTCAGGGAACAGGAAGTGGGAGGGGTCGGATAGGAGGCGGGGGCCGGGCTGTTTCTGGGGCACAGCCTTCCCTACCCGGCCCTCCATACAGTTTTGCACCCCGATGTGGTCCTCGGGCCAAAAAGTTTGCCCACCCCCGATTTAGCGCATCTTGTGAAGACCCACTAAATGGATGGCAGAGCGCTCTCCTGTCTGCCCCGGTACTCCAGCTCTCTGAGAAGAGTGAGGGAAGTTGACCAGAGAGCATCTCCCATTGACTCAGCACCGTGAAGACACCAGGGTAAGTTGACTTAAGATACGTCGACACCAGCTACGTTATTCATGCAGCTCGAGTAGCGTAACTTAGGTCAACTTGTCTCCATAGTGAAGACAAGCTCTAAGTAAAAATGTCCCAGGTGATGTGAAATTAAAGATCTTGTGTAAAGGTCACTTCTGAAACTCTGTAACAGATGCATTCATGCACAATTAAGTAGGTTTCAGCAAAATCTTTGAAGTATTGAAGACTCCTGGTGCACACTTAAAACAACCTAATTTCTATAAAATGTTTTAAATGAGGTGCTTTTCTTAAAGATGAAATTAAATTATTAAACTGCCTTTTCAAATACTACATTTATTAGAACACAGTTAAAGTCCCATTTCATCTCCCCCTGCCCCTCAGTTCATTATTTCTCTGGCTCCACCTATGTGATTTTTATTTGTTTTTGCAGCAGTGGTTTAATTTTTTCTGCTTCAGCCATTCTTTGATTGTTTCTATTTTATTCCCTCATTGTCGTTTTCAAAATGCTACTGAGATGTCACACAGAGAAAGTTCAAGATTAAAGGAATCTTTTGTTTGAGAACCTGCTTTATTTGGGAGTAAGAGGTCTTCCCTCATTATAGGTCAAGGATAATTGTCTGTTATCCTCTGCTCCTGATGCTTATTCCTCACCTGAAATCATGGTCTCCTATGACCTTATAATGGACTTCTACTAGACAATTATTTTGTCTAGTAGAGTGTGAGAGAGAGATGATTACTTCTGATTTTAACCTAAACTGTTAGATGCTCAACAGTATTCTATCTGGAATCAAATTATCTGGGCCAGGAAATTAAACTATTCCAAGAAACCTTGTATACAGCTATCCAAGGAAGATGATGGTTAAAATCTTACAGGACAGTAATGATCCAATAGTGCTGAGCGACACACAAATATCAGAACAATGCCAAATAATGTGCTGGCTCTTCAAAGAAATAGATTCACAAAGTATGTGGCAGAAAGCCAAATACTTTCTTAACCCTAGGAGTAATTTTTTTTGGGGGGAAGGGGGGTTTAAAGCTTCAAATTTGTTAAATATTTCAAATAGTTTTCTTTAAAGGAGACTCATCTGAAAAAAAAAAAAAGTATTTTTGGGATCCTCCAGGATACCAAGAACCAGAAAGGTCAAGAATCATCATTGCTATTACTGCTCCCTTTTAATTTTAAATACTAACTTTTTATTCCCCCGATTCAAGAAAGCATCTTGATTCAGTACAGCACTTTAATTGTATGGTTGTACGTAAGCATGTGCTTAAATACTTTCTTCAGAGACTTAAAAAAACCCCTCTTAAAACAATGGAGTAAACAATATATTAGCTTTGCGTAAACATGATATTGAGCTGGATTTGCTTTCAAGTGAAATTTGGCTTTTGCTTACCTCTTTCCTAGAGTAGCTTTTGATATTTTTCTCCCAAGTACGTATTGTTCACATGTACAGGACACAGTTGCGTTTTGGCTGACTCTGTGCTTAGTGTACTATGTACTTTTGAAGGTCACAGTGACATTTGGACTTTGAATAACTACGTAATATATTTATGGGTTACTTTGAGTCTTTCTAAGTTCCACAGCAATACTGTATAATCATGTACAGCTCCTTGCAAAGTGAAAATGAGTTGTAGTCTTTTTCGGAAAAATGACTATCTGATGAGCACTAAGAGGCTGATATTGCACCATGCAAGTCAAAGGGAGCCAGATCTGTCCTAAGAAAGGCTCTTAAGGGGCTCAATTCGCCAAGGTACCAAGCACTCAATTCCAGTTGATCAAAGCATGTGCTTAACTTTAAGCTTGTGAATTATCCATTGGGGTGGAGCATCTAAGTACATTTCAAAATACACTCCTGGTTTTTAAATGATTTTATTTGATTTGCTTGAGACCAGTAAGAGATGAAATAAGCAATATCACTTTCACATGCTTCCTTTAAAAATGGTTTAAAGTGTATGCTAAATTTTGTCATCACTCAAAAGCTTATATGTGTTAGTTTAGGAAGTCTGGATTTAAAGATACATGTGAATGAAAAGCAGAACAATGAATATGGCTTTAAAAATGTTCTTGCATAACGTTTCAATAAAATGTAGCTTAAACAAAATCCATCACCACTGGATGGACACTTGCCTTGTCTTCTAGAAAGTAAATCCACTTGGGATGACTTTTGTAACTTGAGTGTATGTTTATGCAGCAAACCCAAAGTATTGGCAATATTACTACTAATGGAAATAGTGTGTATAATTTTATATATTTCTTTTTCTTGTGTGTCTTTATAATCTCCCTGTTTAAATATCCTGAATTTGGTGTTTTGGGGGTTTGGTGCCCTTTTTCCTGTTAAAAAGTTTGCTGTTTTAAAGTGATGTTGAAAAATGTTTATCTGTGGCAAATTATTTTTGAAAGCTTAATATTTTAATGTTAAAACAATATTATCCGATTACACTATTACTGAACCCACTCTGGGCTTCTTAGGTAGCTGTACTTTTCAGTTTGATCTTTATGTCCTATAAAGCTAATGAGCCCTAATGTAAGGAAAAACATAGCCAAAGAATGGAAGTTGTGAAGGAAAGTATAGCCAATAAAAGTCATATACAAAATCTCTGGTCAGAAGGTATGGCTAATTTCATGCATGGATTAATCATACCAAAATACTTTGTTCATGGTATACAATTATTGCTGTGAAAGGTATGTTAGAATGTGGTCAAATGTCTATTTATTGATATTAGCTATAACGAGCTGGGAAGAAATATCAGTGCTAAACTCAACAGGCAAGTTATTAAACACTGATCCAGTGGACGTACAGAATTAGGAAGCATAGAAACTGTTTACTCTCCAAATATTCTTCCATCATAACCCCCTATAACTGATTAACCTTTTTGGGCATATGTATTTGATAAACATAGAGTGTAAGAAAAACTGAATCAAGAGTGCACTTAAGCATGTGCTTAACTTTTAAGAACATGCTTAAGTCCCTTTGACTTCTGTAGAACTTAGGCGCATGCTTAAGGTCTTGATCTTGCTAAGATTTACATGCATGCTTAACTATATGCCCAGTGAGTAATTCCACTGATTTCTGTCTATATATGACCATATAGCCAGAAATAACCACAAAGTGTGGAGACTACTTTTACTTGAATAGGCACAATACACCAAGGAGTAGGAAACCCAGGAACTGCCATAGCAAATGCAAACAGTGGTCCATATTGTTTGCTACCCTGTTCCCAGAAGTAGTAAGAACTGGATGCTGCAAATGAAGGCGTAAAACATTTTGGAATTGTTTTTCATTTACAAGGTTTATTTTAAAAACAAACCACTGAACATCTCTCTTCCCACAAACTCCCTCACCCCAATCTCCCCATGTTGCCCCATTTCGAGTGTGTGTTACATTCAAGAAAGCCCTCTTTCTCTGTGTACAGCTGCCTCACTCACTTTTGTTCTTCAGGACAGCAGTGAACTTTAAAAAAAAAAAAAAAGCCACAGGGGGTGGAGAAAAAGCACCTTTACAAGTAAGCAAAGTACGCCTCTTCCCCACACACATTCACAGCATTCAGGAGTTACAGACTAAGGTAAATTCATCTTCTTATGGCCATTTATGCAATCTAACTGTAATGTGTCTGTGTCTCACATACTTTTATACTTTCTCTCTCACTTCAGGAATACAATCTGTGTTCTTCTGAGAATTTCAGGTACATGCGACTAATGCTTTAATGCTAACTAAGTATTGCTATCCACCAGGGCAACTATGTATGCAGACTAAAGAACGTTCAGTGTCCATGTAGGTTACACCAGTAGTGCATATAATGGACAAGAACTTTAATGACTATAAACTCTGAGCCAGAGGTGAGGGTCTGTAACAGCGAGAAGGTCCATTGTCTGTTTGCAGAGCCAGCAGTGCAGATGGGGATTGCTATGAAAATGTTTTTAACTGTCCTATATTTTACATATTTTTAAAAGTGCAAATTTTAAATGACTGATTATCATTGCAGAATAAAGTAATTTAGAAGAAAAGCTGAACTCACATTGCAGCAGATTTATTTGCTAGTGATATTTTTGGGGTTTTTTTTTGTATTATAATATTACTTTTAATATACATTGTGATGTAACATGCATTACATCCTATTTGAAATTGATTTAGCTGAATTTCATAGACAAAAATAACAGATTCACAGAGTTTAAAGGCCAGAAGGGACCACCAGATTATCTAGTCTGACCACCTGTATCTCATAGGCCACTAAACAACACCCAGCCACCCCCAATCTAACCTCAGCAACCAGAATTAGACCAAAAGTATTACAACCCTCAGGAGGCTAAACTATATGTGCTACAGAAAGAAAACAGGAGGGACTGAGGTGTGCCAATGCCTGAGGCTCCTACAATGGCAGGGAATTGATTAAGTGAGAGATACGCTACAATCCAAACATTGTTGGAGGGGAAATTTGGAAGGGGGATAGGAAATAGTAAGACAGCCTTTTGAAAGTTTAGGAAATAATAATAGCATTTTGTGCAGATTTATACTAACAGTTCAAAATTATGCTTTTCAGCACTTCCTCACAAAAGTACTTTGTGTTTCAAAGCAAAAGTTGAAGTTCCTTTAAGTGAGTGCTTTTGAAATGCATTCAGTGCCAAATTCTATCCTGGCGAGACTCCATAGGCTCCAGTGCTGTGAGCTTTCCTTTTTTACTCTGGATCATGGAGGTTATGAATTTCAGTTATTGATCTTGAAACTAGAGGTGGTAAACCACAGAAGTCAGAAGTTCATTTTGAAGGCTATAGTCATGCTTCCTGAATGAACTAAATCACTTGAATCAGTAAAATTGAACTGGATACATCATGAGAGCAGGCTCTCTCCTGGTATGTGTCATGACTTCTGCTCCTTGTTGGATTACATCCTTCTGGATTAAATTCAGTAGCACTTTACAATATTTTAGTATTTTCTGTTTCATGTGGCCAGATTTCAATTACATCTGAATTTCAAATATATTCACCCTGTGTTTTAATGGAGTTATGAACACACAGCTAGACTAATGAAATATATAGCTATGCGTTTGCAGATGCTTATCTGAAATGTATATCAGTTCTACTTTTAATTAGAAAATGAAGCATTTTCTAGTATGGATCATGAATTCCAACCCAGTAAGAGAGAAACAAGTTCCCCTTTAGCAGTGTGTTTAAAAAATGTTCAGATGTGGGGCAAGTGGGTGAAATGGAATTCTGTCTGAAAAGACAAAACTGATAAAACTGCTGCAACTGATATTATATAATAAGATGTCATTAGATACTCCAATATTAGCTCACTATTACCACTGATAGTTCAAGGAGAAAGGATTACAGGGATGTGACTAATTACCCTCCTTCCTTAGGGTCACCAGATGTCCTAGTTTATACAGAATGACGTGGTTAGCAGGGACAGTCTTGGTATCTCAAAGGGTTTTACTGAAAATGGAGCTTTGTTCTATTTTCAATAAAATCCCATGGCATCTGGTTACCCTAGCACTGCCTGACAACTCTGAAAGAGCTCTGTGAGCACTGTAGCACCTCCTTTGTGGTATTACCAGGCAGTTGCTCTCTTCGTTGCTTTGGTTATTAGTAAAGAGGTATGAAATCTGGAGCTGCCATAACAGTGATAGCCCCACTTCGGAGGAGGATCTTCAGTCCTTTTGCGGCAGGGACAATGATCTTTATATGCTCATGGAGAGGGAACAAAGGGAAAATGAAATTTGTTTTATTAGTTTAGAAATGCATTCAGCTTACTCCTTTTGTGACTTTCACATAACCACAAAGCCCAGATTCAATGACGAGACTGAGAATGGGGAGCCATCCATGGAAAAAAGGGATTTCAGGTTAACTGTCACACTTAACAACTTGGGCAGACAGCCCAAGGCATAAAGCTTCCACTTAAATGAGAAATATGGGCAGGCAATGCTGAGGTTTACAAAATAACTCTCCTAGGGGCACAAGACAGCCTAAATGGAAGGAGAAGCAGCTCAGTGAGCTGTCTCCACTCAGAGAGCTGTTCAAAATGGAGTGCCCTCGGCAGGAGGAGAGTAGTCTTAGAAAGCTCTCAGATTTGTCCCACTACATGCGTTTTACTCCACTGACAGCTGAAAACATTTCTCATACGTATTTTCAAATAAGAAAATCCTTTAAATGTCCGGCTGGATCATCTCCATGGCTGTACGCTATTACAGCTGAAGGCAATTGCTACTTCCTGGCAAATCTGGGGAAAGATTCTTTATCTGAGATTTGTAAGCATAGAATTATGGCTCACATTTCCAGTGCATTCAGTTTCACGCTAAGCAGGTACATATGTATGGGTTTTCTGTAACACTCATCACTGTTGTATCTAAGTGCTGCCCAGGTAAATTACAGCTGTATTACTAGGTCCATACTGGACTTAATAGAGGACCCTTCCCATGCATGAGAAAGCTCCATGAGGCTTTCAGTGTGGGTTTTATTTTACCTTCAGTCAGAGCCTTCCAACTATGGTGGGAAGGTTTTATCAAAAGCGAAGTATTGCAATGTGTTCGGCAAGCTGTCAGGCTTTGGGTTGTTCTAATATCCTCTAATGGCTCATTTCACAGCTCACCCCCCTCAACCAGGATAGCTTAGAGTGAAATCCTGTTCTTTCTGGAATTCACTGACAAAACATCTGTTGACTTCAATAGGGCCAAGATTTCACCCTCTCTCTCTCACTAGCTCTAATGTTCTTAGTTTTCTTAGCTGCAATGGCCCAGAGGAGTGCCGTTACTTTGGCTGGTGATGTGCTTACTGATGTTGCTGTATCTTCATCCACTGATGACTTTGAAAAATTGGGACCAAGGCATTGAATTGGCATAAGAAATATATCTGAGCTTTTTATGTATAAGGTGTGGTGCTCACAGCAGCCTATCCTGCTGAAGCCTTCTGCAAAGCTGGAGGCTCTGCTTTGCTTTCACCTAGAGCTTGGGACACAGTGAGTTATGACACTATAGTCTGGAGGTTTCCTAATATTTCGCACATTGATCTGGCTGTTCTATAGCATATCTAGAAATATAGCACCAGGTTTTTCTTTTTAGGAAATCAAAGATATATAATAATGCAAAAAGAAAAGTTTTGTATGTACAAATTGCACACACAGTGACAGATTTACATAAATAGGCAACACAACATGCAAGAAAAGGGTGAGTAAAGCACAAAATCTCTGTAAGCTGTGAGGAATTAAGTAAGACAGCATTAATATCAGATACAAATTACAGAAAATAGTCAGCACTGTAGGTTGGGCATGTGATTACTTCACTAATTTCCAGATACACTAATCAAAATTGTGAGACTGATTCTGAGGTCCAGCTGAGCTCTATAAGATGCATGACCCAGCAGGGACTGCGGGGGGTAGGGAAATGTCACATTTGCTTTCCCTGAGGCATTTTGGGGCTGGTCCAACCAGAAGAAGAGCTCTGTGTAAGCTCAAACTTTTCTTTTGTGAATAAAAGATATTACCTCACCCACCTTGTCATTCTGGAATTTTAGTGTCTCTTGGAGATACATTGCATGCATTATAGTGAGACACATATTTTTAGGAAAAAAAATACTTAATGTGATTAACAATATGAATTTTTGCTGTTGACCTAATCAGTGTTAGTGTGGGTTTCAAGAAATGTAATTTCTTGAACAACAGCTTATTTAATACTAGGCCCTCTGTAAATGACAGAGCTAAGATTTCATGCATCTGCCATCTCAATTTCCTTTCTTTATTAGAAAGGTTTCACATACACCCACAAATTGTGATTAGAGTAGCAATACGAAATTCTCTTGTAATTAAGGAAACTAGTGTATGAATATGCTGTCAGTGCCATGTTTCCTAACCGGAGATGTAAAGTCCCAAAACAATGAAAAATCTTCCATGGAAAAGATACATTGTTATTATCAAGACAAATGTCAGCTCTTAACAGTGGTGTTGACAATTTGTGATTTATAATTAAAGGCCAAGATTTAATGTAAGGTGAAGGAATTAAATCACTTAAAGCATCTGAGGCTATGTGTAATGATAAAAGCATCTATGGAATAATTTGTAAGCAACTGAATGCTGCGAAAATCAAGTGAAAAATGTTTGCTTTTTCTTAGCTAAGTGGGATACGCTTTCAATGTTAATGCATCATGTGGATTAAGTTTTACTGCTCCATTTTTGCTAATGGGATTTTTGCATGTGGCAAAGTCCACAGGCATCAAAGAAAATTTATTTCCATCTGACCTAGAAAATTATTCAGTCATCTCATTTTTGAAACTTCACTTGGGCAACTTCAGAGGTCTTGTTATCAGCCAAAATTTGGCTTTACGTCATCTAATACAGTACTTCACGTCACTGACTAAGTGCTGGTCATGTTCAAACAGGTCATGTTCATCTTGTACAAATACTTGGACAGTATATGCTGTCCACGGCAAGTACTAATATTCATAACAAGCATCTGAGAAGTACAAGGTTGTTACTGCCATGGAGAGTGGCTGTTGGTGACTTAATCCATAGCAGTAGAAATCCAAACCAAACGACAATACCAATAGCTGTTCTCTTCTCTGGGCTTGTATCAGACTTACTCCAGTCTCTTGACCTGGATCATGGGCACTCTGTAGATTTTTTCTCCCTGGCTATATGGGAGGGAAGGGGGCATTTGTCAATCTTTATCCAGTCTCTTCCATAGCCACTGCCCTGCCCTTCCTCCAGCAGTCTCTGGGAGGTGTAGAGGAGTTGTTGCTTTCTTTTTACATGAGCTCCAGCTCTGGGACTCTAAATAATGAAGAGGCCTCCTCAATGAAGAGGCCTCTCCAACCCATCCCTGCTTCATTCCCCCCATCCCATCAAATGTACCTTCCTCTTGTCCTCCTCACTGCATATTCCACGAAACCTTTACTAGCTGGCACCCAGGTCACTCTTACTGCTCTCTTGCTTCCTCCGCTTTTAGGGAGAAACCCGCAGCTCTTGACCTTTCTCAGTCTCCTCCTGCAGTAGAGGGGTCTACAGTCGACTCATTTCTCGACAGTCTGAAGCAGAGACCTGCCATAGGTCTTACTCCCTCCCCTGTTCTATCTCACAGTGAGGAAAGGGAGGTTAGTTATATGCGTGCCCTCTTTTCCAGCATGCTTTACCCTCTAGCTTATAGTTCTCATGTTCTTTTGGGAACTACAGTAACAGGGATGGGCTGGGTCTGTAACCTGTCTTAAAGGGCCAGGATATCCTGTAACACATCTGCCCCCCTGGTTAGGCTTTACATGCCAATACAAGTTTTAGTGTTACCCTTGCTGCACTGTGACTGTGAGAGACAGAATGTAACAGCACCTTTTTGAGGTCTAAATTAACACCCCGTCCCTTACAGAGACGATAAAGCATGGCATTTTGGACTCTAGTATAAGCCCTGCTGCCTGCCTGAATGTTGTTTTTTTAAAAAATATTTTAACAAAAGAAAATCCCTGTGTGACATTGCTCTCCATATGCTTTATGAAAATGCTTATCCTAGAATCATAGAATATCAGGGTTGGAAGGGACCTCAGGAGGTCATCTAGTCCAACCCCCTGCTCAATTATGAATTTGAATATAATGTAACTGGAATATGCTTTATGCAAAAGGTCTCTTGTCAGGTATCATTACAAAGCTTGTAATCTGCTGAGTGTGTTCATCCTATTGTATGCATGTATCATTCTTGTATCTGAAGCTAGAAATATGAAGTATAACTCTGAGGTCCTATTGTAATTATGCAAAGTGTCGGCCATTAATGGTGGTTTAGGATCTTGATAAACAAGGAGTCCAGTGGCACCTTAAAGACTAACAGATTTATTTGGGCATAAGCTTTCGTGGGTAAAAAACCCACTTCTTCAGATGCATGGACCCAGAGACATGAAAGGTTCCCGCCTTGTGCCAAAGCTATAAAAGGGGGTAGAGCAGGACAAAGAGAAGGCCAGTTATGAGAGAACCCCTGCTTAACACCTAAGATGTCTGTTAGAACTATCAAGGACTGTGCCGGGGAAAGGATTGGGCCCAGACTAGGAAGGAGTCTAGTCTGAGAAAGAAGTTTATTGAACATTTCTGAGGGTGAGAGATTACCTGTAATCAGTTTCTTAATGTATTAGGCTTAGACTTGCGTGTTTTTCTTTTTTCTTTTTTGCTTGGTAACTTACTTTGTTCTCTCTGTTATTACTTAAATCCTGCCTTTTATACTTAATAAAAGCACTTTTATTTATTAATATACCCAGAGAAAGTGATTAATACCGGGGGAGCAAACAGCTGTGCATATCTCTCTATTGGTGTTATAGAGAGTGGACAATTTATGAGTTTACTCTTTATAAGCTTTATGCAGAGTAAAATGCATTTATTTGGGGTTTGGATCCCATTGGGAGCTGGGTGTCTGGGGCTGGAGTCCGGTAACCTGCGGAGCTGTTTTCACTTAAAGCCTGCAGCTTTGGGGGCATGGCCCAGATCCTGGGTCTGTGTTGCAGCAGGCTAGCATGTCTGGCTCAGCAAGGCAGGGATCTGGAGTTCCAAGCTGGCAGGGAAAACGGACTCAGAGATAACTTCAGTACATCAGGTGACAGTCCCAATGGGGTCTCTGTGACTGAACCTGTCACCCTGCTTCAATGTACTGATTTTCTTCATTATTATTGTAGATGTGCTGAAGTACTAGTGGCTTGTTTTAATTTTTTTGGCTGCCCTACGTGCCCACCACTCACTCTCTAATGAAAAATCACATCTTTTCCCCTGCTGGGATCAATTCAGTTCACTTCAGTCTCTAGGGAATAGCAGGCTTATTGCCTCCACATCACTGAATGCTGCTCTTGTTTTTATGTATTTGTATTAGCATCTAATATAACTTGATTGCCCAGTCTATATCCATCTGATAAAGGCTCAAAAACACTGAGGCATGCTTACATTGATAATCGAGCTGCAGCTGGGTAAAATTTCCTACTTTTCTGTTCACCGGTCATTGGAATATTTTTTGATGTACCACACTTTGACTCTGATCTTGCCAACACTTGTGCATAACCATGCACTTATTTTTAAGCACATAAGTAGTTCCATTGTAGAAATGGTTTCATGTTCTTAAAGTTAAGCATGTGGACAAGTGTAGGATGGTAGCTTCATTTGTAAACTGCCTGAAACATCTTTATGCTAGCAATGTAAACCCTCAAGGAATTTTCTTGTCTTGTATTTATCTAGTGTTAAGAAATATGTCATTGTTTCAGTCATAAGTTATTTTAGAATTCAAGTGTTGCACTATTTTTTGCACGTTGTAAAAATGTAAAAGAGCTGAAATCCGTTCTATGCATTATTTTTAGAAATATACCATCAGTTGAAAGTAGTGTTTGACTTTTATACCATTTTGTGGCATTAGAAAATATTAGTTTTAGAAACACTGTCTTGATAGTTACTGTGAATAAGAATTACAGCTGGAAATATGAACAAATCTTGCTTTGATGGTATTCAAATCACTTTTTAAAATATACTTGACTGAAGTAAGACCACTTTTAAAGGACTGTTTCTTGCATAGTAACAGCAATTCTACATCTATAAGATGGCCTAGTAAGATCTTGAATCTAGTTAATCCTCATTTGCAACATCTGACCTTAAAGTTCATTTATGATTCTAAAAATGTCATTGAAATGGCTCCCACATTTGTGTTTCACTGGTTTCCTTATCCAATTTGCTTTGTTATAAGTAACGGAGCTTTTTTCTAATGATCAGTGGTGCAAACTTGCCTTTACTCTGAAAGTCAAGTTGTGTTCTCCCTGGATTGTGGAAAGTCCTGGTCTCAGTTACAATTCTGTTTTCAATAAAATTGTATGCGGGAAGGAAACAACACAATTTTGGCCCCGCAGTTGGAATTTAAATATTTTGTTGCTATCTGATCCAAAATATGATCATTCAGCTCTTCAGTACCTGGGTTGGCTCTAGCCTGCAAGCCATGTAGGACTTCAGAAGCAGCCAGAGGCTAAGCAGTATTTAAATGGTGGGCCATACTGAAGAATGATGGGCACAAACCTTTAATAAGGGAGTTGGGGAGTGGGCACCATCCACACTGTATTCTTGAGATCATCCTTCAAGCAACCAGTACCTGCATTAAGCTTCAGCTATCTTTATATGTAAGCAATGGCTGAACAATCCTAACTGGTGCATTGCATTTCTCTGGAATAGTGTGGGGAATTGCCCATGTGGGGTTGGGGAGTGTGGTGTGGTATACCTGGCCTTTGTGGCTCCCTACAGGAGGCTCGGCAGTCCTACTACATCACACCCAGAAAGCCGTGAAGTGACAGGAAAGGAGCAGTGAAGGTGGTTTCTCCAGGCTTGCCTAGAGAGGCCTCATGTAAGCAGCCCAGCAGTCTCAGGTGTAAAAGGAGCTGCAGGGCCTTATGAGGTCAGATCCTGGCTGGGACCAGAAGAGCAAACAGGATTGAAAGATCAGTTGTAACACAATTTAGTCATGGTTTAGAACATCAAATGGGCATTGTCATCCACTCCAATTAAATTAAAATTCAATCAGTTTTCAAAAAGTGAAAAATAGTTTTCAGAACTTACATCTGTCTTCAAACTCTGTGGTTTCCGAATCCAATTTTTCAGGTTTGTTTTGTTTTGAAAGATTTTCCTTTCCCTTGCTGCTTTGTGGAAGGGCCACATGAACAAGAGAGGAAACTAGGCAGGGGGAGAAAATGAAAGTGACAAAAGTACAAAGTTCAGAAAAAGAAAAAAAGATTTATCTCCTCTTTTCTGTTTAAGGCATATTGTAGGAGTTACTTTGTAACAATGGCAGATTTAAAAAAAAAACACCTTCATTCAGTTGTGGTGTTCATTTAATAGAGAGAGGGGCAGGTGGAAAAAATGTTACCAGCATCTTGGATCTATTTCCATGTTATCCATATACCTGATGTTATGTTTTACCAGGAGCTCTTAATTTGATGGCAATGGTATTTCAGTGCTTCTGTTGTTAAAACATCTTGCCTGGAAGTTTCACCTTCCATTAGATGAAAGATATAATGGAATTAGTGAGGGATGTGCAATATACAGTAAAATATACACCCTGCATTCTGGCTTTGAATGCGTTGTGTCTAAAAAAAGTACCACAGAAAGGAGGTTAATTATCCATGGCAATGTGCTTATGCTATTTGTTAATTAAAAAGTTGCCTCTTTTCAAACCATCCCCCCCAAAAACCCCCAAAACTCTTGGTGTCCAGTATTGGTTACAGAGACAAATAAAACTAGCTGCTAACTGCTAGTCCCATCTACCCAACTAAAGTCAATCACCACAATCTCTCACAAATTCTGTGTCCTCGCACCAACATCAGCCCTCCTTCTCTAAAAGCCTTAGGTCACGTCTACTCTACAGGGACTACAGTGGCAAAATGTTGCACTATAGCTACGTCAGCAGAACCCTTAGCCTACTGTGACAAAGGATATTTTCTGTTGCTGTAGGAACATCACCTCCCTGAGTGATGGTAAGTAGGTCAATGAAAGTATTCTTCTGTTGACCTAGCTGTGTCTATATCTGGGCTTAGGTTGGCATTGCGATGGTGCTCAGGGATGTCGGGTTTTTACACCTCTGAGCACCGTAGCTATGTCAACCTAAATTTTAAGGGTAAATGCAATAGATAATCTCTGTGTGCTGATCTTCAGTGCACTCTGAAAGCCTATTTCACACTGGGGATGGGGTAGGAGTAGGTTCCAAAACTGAGATCTATCACTACCCCATCTTTCTTAAATCCAGAGGGTAAGAGCTTGAGTGTCACCACTGATTATAGCAGCAGCGATATGGAACGATGAGGAAGGCGTTCCTTCAAATTGCAAGGTCCTGGCTATATAATGCATAGCTGTTAAGCAGGTTGTACTCACAGTGAAGTGTAAAAGATTTGTCTTATGTTAACATTAATTGTCAAACTAGCCTCTTTTTCACCATCTGTGTCCATTTTGAGAATATTGCAATTGCAACTAAACTTTCTACAGCATGGTACTTTTATACAAGTGTATCAATATAGCACCTCTTGTCACCTTTCTAGCATTTGCAAGCATATGTTATGCTGCCCTTTTTTGATCTGAGCAGCTAGTCAAAGTTTGGGGCACTGGGGAGGTTCTAACTGAAGCAGAAATTGATGGAGTCTGATATTGTCTTTGCGGTCTTGTCTATTTACAAGGAATATACTTCTCCAAATGCAGAAGGATACAAGAACAAAAAGAGAGGTTCTTAACTTACAGTCCCAAGCCTCTTTAGCCAACACCAAGCCCAAAGCTCTCTAGCTTTTCCCCAGATCACACTGTGCTTAGAGGCTTGGCTTTCTTTCTTATTTTGCCTTTGTTCTGTGTTCTGCCTTCTCTCACATATGCATGTTTACCCAAAACAAAATTTAGCTGAACCCTCTACCCACATGGTGCTAGTTTCCAGACAGACTACACTAGGCTGTATTTTAGGTGTGGACCATTAACTGTGTCTTATAACGGTTAACTGAAGGGCATAATCACATATCAGATTTAACAAGGTTTCACCCTGCTCATAAATTACATAATGGATCTTTTGTAAAATATTAATAAATCAAATAGATTAGTCTTTATCTGATTTTATTTTTAAAGTTTGGCCACCATTTTCAGCCTAATTCTGTGCATCACTTTTGTCATAAATATAAAGGGAAGGGTAAACCCCTTTAAAATCCCTCCTGGCCAGAGGAAAAACCCTTTCACCTGTAAAGGGTTAAGAAGCTAAAGGTAACCTCGCTGGCACCTGACCAAAATGACCAATGAGAAGACAAGATACTTTCAAAAGCTGGGAGGAGGGAGAAAAACAAAGGGTCTGTGTCTGTCTGTATGCTGCTTTTGCCGGGGACAGAACAGGAATGGAGTCTTAGAACTTTTAGCAAGTAATCTAGCTAGGTATGTGTTAGATTATGATTTCTTTAAATGGCTGAGAAAAGAGCTGTGCTGAATAGAATGACTATTCCTGTCTGTTTTTTTTGTAACTTAAGGTTTTGCCTAGAGTGATTCTGTATGTTTTGAATTTAATTACTCTATAAGTATCTACCATCCTGATTTTACAGAGGTGATTCCTTTACTTCTATTAAAAGTCTTCTTATAAGAAAACTGAATGCTTTTTCATTGTTCTCAGATCCAAAGGTTTGGGTCTGTGGTCACCTATGCAAATTGGTGAGGATTTTTACCAAACCTTCCCCAGGAAGTGGGGTGCAAGGGTTGGGAGGATTCTGGGGGGAAAGACATGTCCAAACCACGTTTCCCAGTAAACCCAGATAAAGTTTGGTGGTGGCAGTGAAAATCCAAGAGTAAAATAATTTTGTACCTTGGGGAAGTTTTAACCTAAGCTGGTAAAAGTAAGCTTAGGTGGTTTTCATGCAGGTCCCCACATCTGTACCCTAGAGTTCAGAGTGGGGAAGGAACCTTGACAACTTTTAATTTCAATGTATTTTTAATTAGATTAAGCAATCACATTCTGTATTAAGTATAAACATCGGTTACATACTCTTGCCAAACAACTGATTCTTTAGTAGCTGATCAGATGAGATCCGAATCAGATGTTCATTTCCTCTTATAGAATCAATGTATAAGTAGTCGTGTTAGAAGCCAATGCAAATTCTGCTAGTATATTAAAATTCATTACCAGAAACTATATTGGATTCCAAGATAGCTAACAGTTTGACAGAGGCATGATGTCAGGTCACTGCTACTGTATGTACGTCAGACATAAATTGTGACAGAGGTTAGAGTTAACAGTTATTTACATATAGAAATTTAGTTAATGCAAAATAGCCAGTTACTGTTATTGCAAAATGGCCAGTCTCCCTTGGCTAAGCTTGTTCTGTTTGTTTAGTGAAAGATTGCCTTTGACAGAGAACTTCAAACAATAAGAGGCTGGGTAACCCTGGTCCACTGGATAAACTGAAATGTTTGTTTTACCTAATCAGGCAGTAAGCCCTTTGTTTTATGCTCCGTTATGTCCAAATCATCTGCTCTGTAAGATTTCACTCTGACGCAAGGCTAATTAATGGACTCCAGCTTTACTATGACTGTCGACAGCATGGCTTCTCTGGTAGTTCCCCAGGAGGTGTTCCTTCCAAACAGTTTTCCCACAGGAAACAGTATGGTGCCTGAAAGTGTCTGCTAGCACTTTCATATTGTTACATTCATTCTCTTCTAAAGAAAACTAACACCCAACAGTAACTGATAACATAATTGAAAATATTCCTTCCGAATGCTGACTGCTTTTGCAGTTATTGCATTCACCACCTTATCCGTTTGTTTGGCTGTACACCTGTACAACTTGGAAATCCATCACATGAAATCCCTCAGATGAGCAGGTCTTTTAATAATCCACCTTATTAAAGGTTGACAAGTTACTGGATTCTTCATCCAGTTTGATGTGCCAGAATCCATTTTTTACATTATGTAGTGTAAAAAGTCTTGCTTTAGACCAGGGGTTCTCAAACTTTATTGGACTGTGACCCCCGCCCTCTGACAACAAAAAATTAGTACATGACCCCAGGAGGGGGGGGACCAAAGCCTGAACCCACGCAAGTCCCACCACCCTGGGTTGGGGGGGGGCACAAAGCCAATGCCCCAGAGCTTCAGCCCAAGGCAGGGTGCCTGTAACCTGAGCCCCAATGCCCGTGGCTGAAGCTCCACATTTCTGCAAGCTCTGTAGTTCGTCTTTCAGTGGCTATAGTAATGCAATGGGTATTTTTCTTTTTGGCAATTTAACTGGCTTCACATTGGTGTCAGTCTTTTATTTTTTAAACACTATCTAGCCATCTGTTTCACTGAAATTCATCTCTATATGTCCTCTGTATCATCTCCTGGTCCTAGATAATACTATTGAACATATCTTTAGTCACCCCACTATCCAGTTTCTTTATGTTCTGAAAATGTAGTTTATCAGGTTCATGGTTTGGATGATCCTGCTGCCTAGAAGTGTACAGTGCTGTCTCATCATCTGTGGTCACAAAGTCCAGTCTGTATTTCTTTGATTTTACATTTCCCCATGGGCTGTAGTGTGTTATGATTGTATATTGTTAACAGCAGGTTAGTGTCTTCCAACTGTATATCTGGATTCACCAGCCTGATAGGGATAATGTTATAACTTGTGCCCAGATTGAATGGAAAGAGATTGATACAATTTCAAAGTAACGTGTCTGCATGCAACAGTTTCTGGTGCTTAGTAGGGTTGTCTTGCACTGTGTTTACTAGCTGTTCGTTCACCCACATAATGTCCTCATACTCACCGTTGTGCTCTTGAATTACTGTGTGTATCTTAGATTTGTTTTTCTTCTCTCTGGACAAACACTTGACAGCAAAATGATTTAAATCTGTCACATCTTTTCCCCATAAGCCGGACATGTTTCTTTTCGTGTCTCATGTTTTTTTTCACACAGTACTTGCATGTGTTTGTATTGTTATCTGCTAATGGTGTATCTGGGTTTGCTTTCTTATGTAGTGTGTGGGTAGTTTCTGCTGACTGCCCTTTTCACGGTTATAATCTCCTCTTTTTGGGTAGCTCTGCAACCCTGTGTATCTCCAAACTTTTCCCCAAAGTTAAGTCAGCTTCCCTCAGCAACTTCTCTTGTACTTGAGTCTCTTATCCCGCCCACTATCTGGTCTCCAAATCTATTTCCAAATCTGGAGCCAGGTGCTAGCATTTTAAAATCAGAGGGGTACTCATCTATACCCTCCCTAGCTACTCGATCCCAAATAAAAAAACTATATATTTCTATTGTTTCATTCTTCTTGGGGTTACAGTGAGTATCAGAACAGCCCATTATTGTTTCTGATGTGTGATGAGCTAAGGGAATTTCCACACACATTCTTACTTATCTATCTCCCCCTCCCCCTTTCTACAATCAGATAACAAAATAGTTTTATTTTCACAGCATCCTCTTTATCTTCCATAGTAATATCCACATAGAGGTTAAATTCCTCTTTTCCAGCTCTTCCATACTTGACCTAAATTCTTAGTTTGCAGGTTTAACATTTCTGGACGCTTCAGACCCTTCATTTTCTGTTATCAGCCTGGTATTCAAATAGTATACTCTTAGAAGTATTCTGATATCTACAGTGCAGCTGTGAATGGTCTCTCCTGCTGTCCAGGACTCAATTATCACTGCCATCATGTTTTATGTTCTGTGTCTGTATCATCTGCCACATAAGATCTCATTATGACACAAGGTTAATTAACAAACTCCAGCTTTATTGCAGTTGTCTACAATATGGCTTCCTCTGGTGGTTCCCCAGGAGGTGTTCCTTCACAACAGTTCCTCCCAAGAAAACAGTATGCTGCCTGAAATTGTCTTGAATGCTTTCATATTTTTACACGCTTAGCTAGGATTAGCCAATGGGTAAAGTCAGGACGAGCATCTCTTGTTTACAGGGATGGCAGGTTGAGTCACTGAGCAAAGGCAAGTATACCTTAGGAAAGACAATAAGAAGATGTAGGGGTTGATTTATGAAGAAATATTAAAGGAACTATGTATAACCTGCATAAGAAACCATGATGGAGGAGACGTGTATGGATATTAACACTAGTGATGGGGAAAGGACTATTTAGGATGGTACAAGAGAGTATCAGTGGATAGAGTATAGCTAGATGACCTACAGGATTACTTCCTAAAAGGGAGAGGTGTTAGGATGATCTTGCTTACAGTGAACCTTATTTGGATCTTTAATTGTCCCCCTGGGGGAGCAGTAGAAGATCCTCATCTTCATGTCAATAACAAGCAGTAGAAGCCTATCACTTCTGAAAATTGTATCCTAAGCGCTTAGCATCGACTTAATGCTGTTTCCATTGAAATATCCCACTGATATGAATGAGAGTAGAGTTAGGCAAATGCTATGCAATTTCTAGACTGGAGAAATCACTAGAAAATGGACTTTAGGGAACAATTCTGTAAGATTACTTAATACTTCTTTTCTGCCTCTGCTTTCTGTGATTCCCTTGTTCTCCGTCTGGAACCTACTTCTAAGCCAAATGCAGCTTAAACCACCGTGCCCAAGCAAATCAGTGCTGTCTATTGGTGAGAAGCAATCACTATATAGCACTCCTATCTACAGCACAGCATTTCTGCCTGCAGCCATATTGCATGCAGACATTGTTAGACAGTGTGAAATATTTCTATAGGTCTTTTTCAACCATTTAAGCTATGCTGTTTGAATTAATGTCCCTTATAAAATGTTCACCAACAACTTTACGTGTATTATGAATTGAGATATGATTTGGTCAGGAAAATTCAGGATTGAAATTGCAAATTTGCCATTTTGTTAGCAAAAAGTAAAGTGGATTGAAATGTGACATGAAGATGAGGATCTGAAATTAATTCAGCAGCAACATTTCTTTACTGTGACATCAATAACAAGAGTGCTGAAAACTGTACAAACATAATTCCTTCCACCTGCTAATGCATGTCTTTTGCTTTTGTGAACAGTCTTTTAAAATCCATGTTAGTAAAAAGAAACTTGTCTTTTGTGGGAATCAGTTTATTTTCCAATTCTACAACTACCATAGACTTCAAAAGCAATTGAAGTACACTCACTACCTTTCTGGATCAAGCTCTATTTACTCTTCCCTTTACCTGTATTTGAGTGGCAGAAAGATCTCTAGGTCACACATCATTTAAAACAAAGAAAAGTGGGTTGTGTAAGGGTTTGGGGATTTATTCTGGTCCAGTGCACGTGAAGTATCTTACAGACTGGAAATATGTATCTGCTAATAATGTCAGTGTGAAAATATCATTGACAAGATGCAATGACAAACTAATCTGCGTTGATTATTCAATTAATTTGACAATTTATCTTGGCTTGATTCATGTTTCTCCCTTTAAACTGGTGAGCCATTCAGAAGCGCAAAGGCCCTTGTCTCTGAGTCCTGTGGCTTCTATGTATCTCTAATTTGGTTGCCTCTTTATACCAGTTTAACCGGGGGATGTTTTAATCACAGGAGAATAAATGTTTTGCCATTACAGCATGAATTCCTGTCTGCTCTGAACTGAGTAATTGATTATATTAATCTGACTGTTACCAATTTAAGCATTATACTACATCTTGAATGACAGTATGGGTAAACAAATTCAGCAAATAAGCTGTCCTCCCAGTTTGTTCTCAAATGACAGATCAGGTCAACTGGAGAAACAGATAAACAGGCACATACATACAGATTTTCTTGTGTCATTGCCTTTTGACTGTGATGTATGCAGACAGCCAGTGAGCAGTAAGATCACTATAAGATTTGCTATAAGATTTTTCAGCCTTTTTATTGTGTAGGTAAAGTGGATATGTTTTGTGGGTGGGAGAGCACAGTGGAGAATTCATTCAGAGAGGATGGTCTTTTTTTCCTCCTGTGAAAGATGGGTCAATCTAGACGTACATACTACGTGTACATTGTTTGTATTCCTGTAATGCCTATAGATTCCAATTGAGACTGGGACCCCATTGTGCTGTGTACAGAACAGAGACATAATAAGAGACAACCCCTTTCCTAATCTATAAAGACGAAGAAAGGAAAAATTTACGTTTTTTCCCCTCATTTTACAAATGGGGAATGAGGATCAGAGAGAAAATGTTACTTGCCTAAGGACACAGGAAAGTCTCTGGCAGAACTGAGATTTGAAATCAGATCTCTTGAGTCTCAGTCTAGTGCTTTAACCCCCTCATACTTCCTGTCATGTACATATGCGCTGAGCTTAAAAGAAATGCACTTCTTACAAGCTTAAATAGGTAAGAAAATAAATAAATTATATACAGAGACAGTGATGACAGAGAAAGAAAATCAGTAATATGGGTGGGTCTGATGTAGGGGTAAAGTTTTCAAAAACACTTGAATGGCTTAGGAGACTAAATCTCATTTTCAGAAGGGACTTAAGCTCCCAAATCCCATTGTCTTTCAATAAGAATTAGGCTCATAAGTGCCTATGTCACTTTTTAAAAATGGGACTTAGGTGCTTTTGAAAATTTTACCCTAGGACTGGGAAACTACGGGTCCTATTAGAAATCACAGAAAATCAAAGTTGTTTAAGTTTATTTTTAAAGGAAATGTTTTCATCTAATTCACAGGTGATTTAATCAATACTTAAATGAACCACACTTTATGTTAAAAAAATTTTATGATGAAAATAGCTTAATAGCTAAGAGTTCATTTCTCAGTTAATGGCATTATTGGGGCATGAGAAATTACTGTTAAAGTTGCCAGGGTTACCTTGACTTCTAATGAGTTCAGACAAATAGAGCACTGTGGAAAAATTCAACCTGCTAAATGTAGAACTAGGATTTTCAGAGGCGACAAAGGGAGTTAGGCATCCAAATACCGTTGAAATTCAGTGGCATTTGGGAGCCAAACTCACTGTCCTTTAAATTGCAAATTAAATTTGTTCATTTAATCACTTAAGCTAAAATCTTACAAAAAATAAATTCTGTTGGGCGGTATTTTTCACTTTATTTTTGTGAAATGGGCTTAGAGGTTTGTTGTGGCTGCAGGAATGGTTATTGGATGGAACAGGAATATGTTTGCTGATTTTTGGTTTATACTTTCTACCTTTTTGTTTTCTTTTGAATCTTAGTGCATTAAGTGATTAAATAGAGATTCTTTTGATAAATGCGGGCTGATTTTGGTAGGCTTTTGTGAGCTGGGCTGTACTTTGGTTTTGGTTGTAATAAGCCACATAGATCTAGATGTTTTGCCGTGGTGTGTGGAATCTGGCAAATTGGTAATAGCTGTTTCTCTTATGCATTTGTTGGGTGGTGCTAGAGAGAATTGTTCTTCTGGTACAATGAATTAGGTTAGTTTTGGCAGAACTCTTGCAATGAGAATTATACATCTAAGTAACGTGTTTCACCCAGTTGGATGGATTCTACCAAACAAAACATTACTTGATCCTGAACTACTTATATCTGGAGCAGTAAAGCTGTACGTGTTGTACAACATTGGTACTAACCTCATAGGCCTCGCCTATACTAGGATTTTTTAAAAAAACCCCTAACATGTTAGCTAACAAGTTTTGACCAGCCCTCCCCCCACCTTTCATCCTAGTCTTGAGATATCCATAGATAACCATGAGCATCACTGGCAGTGCTGGCTAGTAAGACATGTTGTTCCCATCACTCATGATTTTGCAAGTATCTAATATCTCACTCTTGGCTTTAAACTTCTTTCAAAGATAAATACATTCCCACACTGGAACATGTGTATTTAACTAGCTTGTGATGTTGTATGAGCTTTGGACTGAAAAGGAGTTTCCTGGTACATAGAGCCTTAAATCTGAAATTTCTATTTTCCATTTTTATATGCTGAGTCTCTACTGTGTGTGTGTGAGAGGAAAACCTAAATACAAAATAGTATTTAAAAAGTGTAAAATGAGTTACAGGAGAATAAGTCATTTAACATGGAAACTATTAAGACCAGCAACTCAATGGGAAAGAAATGTGTTGGAAAATGTTCTGTTTGTAACCCTTGTGTATAATTAATCAGGGTTTTCTGTAAACATGTAAGTGCTTATTAGAGCTGTCTGGAGACCAACAATTCCATTCACAAAGACTTTTGGGGTTTTGAAATTTGTTTTGTTAGAACAAAACCCAAACCTTTCAGTTTAATGAAAACTTCTGAAGTTTATCAAAACATCTATTTTTGGATCACAAAGGTCAGGTTTTCAATCTGGGTCTCTCTCTCTTCTTTGGGAATTGACCAGAGTGTCCATCCTGGACCTCAGAAACCTTTCCATTGAAAATTTAATTGAAATTGATATATCTACATGAAACATTTGCGGTTTGACACAATGGCATTTTCTGACCAAAAGAAAGTTTTTAATAAGTATTGCAACCAGCTTTAATGTTAAAGTCTTCATGCTTTCTGGCATTCTTTTGAATGGGTGATGACTTCTTTAGAGGTTAGAGTATTTGTTTACTGGCAAAATACACCAGTGTTTACAGGAGCGCATGTATTGTGAACCTCTAAGGGCACCTCTAGCTTAATGACAAAGGTCCCAATGCTGGAAATACTTACACATGTGCTTAACTTTAAGCATGTGACTACTCCTATTGAATCCAGTAGAATTGCCTTAAACGTATGTATCTCAGCCTTTGCAGAATGAGGGCATAACTGTGGAAGAGTGTGGGTAATTCCACACTAATGTTGTAACTGCAGAGAGAAAGAGAGAGAGAGATTGTATTTTGTCACTGGAGTTAAAATGTGTCCCTATCTGTGATGCTACAACACATCTGTTGGAATCTTTTTCAAGTCAAAGATTTAGAGTTGGTGTCTGCTTCAAAAGCTTAGGTTTGTAGCAAACATTTGATGAGCATTAGTGATGGGCGCACTTCATAGCTTTAGTTTGGATAACCATAAAATATTCAGATACTTATCCAAATCATTTCAATCTAAGAATGAGGATAGAAATCTTGTGGAAACTGACTGAATTTTTTTTGGTATTATTATTATTTTCCCCCCTAGGAAAATACAGAATCCAACAAAACAATGTAAATATGCTAATTTGCATCCGGAACAATTATTGCCAATAGGACAAATTAAAAAAAGAAACTGACTTTTCTGGTGGGATGTCTGCCGCTTCTTTTTTTTCAAATATCATTTCTATTGGTGGTTTGTTTGTTTTTTTTTTTGATTGAGATGGAAACTCGTGGTTTTCTGATTTTACTTAATAGTAATTACTAATAGGAGACAACCCAGAACATTTTGTGTGCGTTTATGTTTTCACATCAATAAATAAAATGTTGACTACTTCTTTTATTCTTTCAGTAACTCCATATTATATGTGCTCATTTTACTTGAAAATGATTTTATTTAATTAATTTTTAAACTGGCAGCTCTGCAAACTGTACTTGGCATCTGAAAGTAAAGTGGTTGTATTTCTGAATCATTCATTATCCACAGAATTGATTAGTTAAATCCACTTTGTAGAGTCTTCTTATTTTATGGAGGTGCTTTTCATCAATGGAACTCAAAACAGCTTTCAGTAACATGTAGGAGCCTTCTTTTTGTGTCTATTTTTACCCTGCTTCAGCTTCTTCTGCAGCTGAGAGTGACAGTGGCGCTTTTGAAACTCATGTTCTGAAACTACCTGCAGTTTTTGTAATTGCTAAAGCTGCAAGAGACAGCGTTGTTTCTCCAGATAGTAATTGTTTTAAAAAAAATTGTTTTTAAGGTTTAGTTAAAAAAATCAGAAAAATAAAATAGTGAGGGAACAAAAGAGACTTTATTCTGTTTTCTTCTCTATTAATTGGGATAGACCTTAGATATAAGGAAAAGGTTATGGGAGAATGTTGTGGAATGTCTTTAACTTGACTGCTGTGGATGTATACCTATATTTTTCATCTAGGTAAGTCCATATCTCCCCCACTACAAAGTGTTCAGCCAAACATCAATGGGTTTTAGACTAAACATTAAGTTTCAGTAAATATTTTTTTCTTTTCTTTCGGATCTTCTCTTCTGCCCTATTCCCCTCCTTCTGAGCCCAGGCTCTCTTTATTTTACAAGCAGGATAGCTTGTCAGCTATTTTGTCAAATCTTGTATAGTTGCTTGGACAAGAATATATATAAAGAAATCAGTTTCTATTTTCACCAGCTGCTATCTCTCCTGTATGTTGAAGACATATGCCTGGGCCATGAAATTATAAATTTAGGTTTACGAAAGATGCATCCATCTAGTGCTCTATGTGCATTCGCAGTTTAAAAATATGTACTTGACCAAATGCAAATTGGCCCAATGTTAACACCACATTGAAGCCACAGATCAAGTATTTTCATCCTCACATAACCTGCCACTTTGCAGAAAGCATAGATAAATAAGTGATTACACACCCAGAAGATGAGCACACTTGGGCTCTGTTGCACCAAAATAGGAGGACGATTCTAAAATGGAAGGCCCTACACTAAGGAAAACCCTTTGCCAGCTCCATAACAAATATACCTAGGGAGTTTCAGCTCAGATGTCCCAGCTGACTGCAACTACCATGGTAAGGCGTGAGGGGAGAGGTTGTCTCTAAAATGCACAAGTTTCTAGTTGAAAAGAGATTTGTAGATCAACACCTTAAATTGCAACCAGAAATTAAATGAAAACCAGTGCAATCTGTGGAACAAAGGTGTATGCTCTTTGAAAGAAGCATGGCTAAATTCAGCAAGTGTCTATATTCTACAATAGCTGAAACTTTTGCATGGTCTTATGGTTTACCCTTAATTAGAGCACATAGCAGCAATCCCATCTTTAGGTGAGATGCGCAAGGTCCACATCAGAAAGGAAAGGTAGTGATCATCATATCAATTGTGGAAGAAGAAAAAGCTGTTTTCTAGATCTTCAAGTAGAAGCAGTGGAGAAGCAGCCAAGGGTCCAGTTTGACCCCGCTTTCCAGACTCAAATTAAAAAGGTGGGCAAACCAGCTCAATCAGTAGGGCAGAATTACCTTCACCATCTCCTTCTGTTGTTGAATTTGGTATTACAGAAGTTTTTTTTATTGAGGGATGCACTTCACTACCCATCTAACTGTCGTAGCATGGTGTATGAAGGTCCAGAGGATATTAACTATTGATATTCTGTAGGTATTTGCCTAATGCAATACATACTATTATTATGCAACCAAAAACTAGGAAATTGGATTTGGGAGGCACTTATTTTATTCAGATACTTGTAGGTGGTTTTGATCCACGTATCTGCATAGTAAGCCTCTTTGACCTATTTTACCAAAACGAACTAGGAAAATATAGTCCCATGAATTTTGTTTTATAACGAGATCACGTATACCTTGTGCCCTTGAATTGACATAGTGCATACCAGTAATGCTGCCTCTCCTCTCGAGCTCTAAGAAAAAGAGTACTTGTGGCACCTTAGAGACTAACACCTTTATTTGAGCATAAGATTTCGTGAGCTACAGCTCACTTTATCGGATGCATGCAGTGGAAAATACAGTGGGGAGATTTTATATACACAGAGAACATGAAACAATGTTACCATACACACTGTAATGAGAGTGATCAGGTAAGGTGAGCTATTACCAGCAGGAGAGGGAAAAAAAAAACTTTTGTAGTGATAATCAAGGTGGGCCATTTCCAGCAGTTGACAAGAATGTCTGAGGAACTGTGTGTGTGTGTGTGTGGGGGGGGAATAAACATGGGGAAATAATTTTACTTTGTGTAATGACACATCCACTCCCAGTCTCTCTTCAAGCCTAAGTTAATTGTATCTAGTTTGCAAACTAATTCCAATTTAGCAGTCTCTCATTAGAGTCTGTTTTTGAAGTTTTTTTGTTGAAGAATTGCCACTTTTAGGTCCATAATCGAGTGACCAAAGAGACTGAAGTGTTCGCCGACTGGTTTTTGAACGTTATAATTCTTGACATCTGATTTGTGTCCATTTATTCTTTTCTGTAGAGACTGTCCAGTTTGGCCAATGTACATGGCAGAGGGGCATTTCTGGCACATGATGGTATATATCACATTGGTAGATGTGCAGGTGAACGAGCCTCTGATAGTTTGGCTGATGTGATTAGGCCCTATGATGGTGTCCCCTGAATAGATATGTGGACAGAGTTGGCATCGGGCTTTGTTGCAAGGATAGGTTCCTGGGTTAGTGGTTCTGTTGTGTGGTGTGTGGTTGCTGGTGAGTATTTGCTTCAGGCTGGGGGGGGCTGTCTGTAAGCAAGGACTGGCCTGTCTCCCAAGATCTGTGAGAGTGATGGGTCATCCTTCAGGATAGGTTATAGATCCTTGATGTTGCGTTGGAGAGGTTTTAGTTGGGGGCTGAAGGTGACGGCTAGTGGCGTTCTGTTATTTTCTTTGTTGGGCCTGTCCTGTAGTAGGTAACTTCTGGGTTACTTCTTCTGGCTCTGTCAATCTGTTTCTTCACTTCAGCAGGTGGGTATTGTAGTTGTAAGAATGCTTGACAGAGATCTTGTAGGTGTTTGTCTCTGTCTGAGGGGTTGGAGCAAATGCGGTTGTATCATAGAGCTTGGCTGTAGATAATGGATCGTGTGATGTGGTCTGCATGAAAGTTGGAGGCATGTAGATAAGTATAGCGGTCAGTAGGTTTCTGGTATAGGGTGGTGTTTATGTGACCATCGCTTATTAGCACCGTAGTGTCCAGGAAGTGGATCTCTTGTGTGGACTGTCCAGGCTGAGGTTGATGGTGGGATGGAAATTGTTGAAATCATGGTGGAATTCCTCAAGGGCTTCTTTTCCATGGGTCCAGATGATGAAGGTGTCATCAATATAGCGCAAGTAGAGTAGGGGCATTAGGGGATGAGAGCTGAGGAAGCGTTGTTCTAAGTCAGCCATAAAAATGTTGGCATACTGTGCGGCCATGCGGGTACCCATAGCGGTGCCGCTGATTTGAAGGTATACATTGTCCCCAAATGTGAAATAGTTATGGGTGAGGACAAAGTCACAAAGTTCAGCCACCAGGTTTGCCGTGACATTATCGGGAATACTGTTCCTGATGGCTTGTAGTCCATCTTTGTGTGGAATGTTGGTGTAGAGGGCTTCTACATCCATAGTGGCTAGGATGGTGTTTTCAGGAAGATCACCAATGGATTGTAGTTTCCTCAGGAAGTCAGTGGTGTCTCGAAGATAGCTGGGAGTGCCGGTAGGGTAGGGCCTGAGGAGGGAGTCTACATAGCTAGACAATCCTGCTGTCAGGGTGCCAATGCCTGAGATGATGGGGCATCCAGGATTTCCAGGTTTATGGATCTTGGGTAGCAGACAGAATACCCCTGGTCGGAGTTCTAAGAGTGTGTCTGTGCGGATTTGTTCTTGTGCTTTTTCAGGGAGTTTCTTGAGCAGATGGTGTAGTTTCTTTTGGTAACCGTCAGTGGGATCAGAGGGTAATGGCTTGTAGAAAGTGGTGTTGGAGAGCTGCCTAGAAGCCTCTTGTTCATATTCTGGCCTATTCATGACGACGACAGCACCTCCTTTGTCAATCTTTTTGATTATGATGTCAGAGTTGTTTCTGAGGCTGTGGATGGCATTGTGTTCTGCACGGCTGAGGTTATGGGGCAAGTGATGCTGCTTTTCCACTATTTCAGCCTGTGCATGTCAGCGGAAGCACTCTATGTAGAAGTCCAGTCTGTTGTTTCGACATTCAGGAGGAATCTACCCAGAATCCTTCTTTTTGCAGTGTTGGTAGGAAGGTCTCTGTGGGTTAGTATGTTGTTCAGAGGTGTGTTGGAAATATTCCTTGAGTCAGAGATGTCGGAAATAGGATTCTGGGTCACCACAGAACTGTATCATGTACCAATGCATCATCAAGGATCTACAACCTATCCTGAAGGATGACCCATCACTCTCACAGATCTTGGGAGACAGGCCAGTCCTTGCTTACAGACAGCCCCCCCCAACCTGAAGCAAATATTCACCAGCAACCACACAACAAAAACACTAACCCAGGAACCTATCCTTGCAACAAAGCCCATTGCCAACTGTGTCCACATATCTATTCAGGGGACACCATCATGGGGCCTAACCATATCAGCCACACTATCAGAGGCTCGTTCACCTGCATATCTACCAATGTGATATATGCCATCATGTGCCAGAAATGCCCCTCAGCCATGTACATTGGCCAAACTGGACAGTCTCTATGGAAAAGAATAAATGGACACAAATCAGATGTCAAGAATTATAACATTCAAACACCAGTCGGTGAACACTTCAGTCTCTTTGGTCACTCGATTACAGACCTAAAAGTGGCAATTCTTCAACAAAAAAACTTCAGAAACAGACTCCAATGAGAGACTGCTGAATTGGAATTAGTTTGCAAACTGGATACAATTAACTTAGGCTTGAAGAGAGACTGGGAGTGGATGTGTCATTACCCAAAGTAAAACTATTTCCCCATGTTTATTTCCCCCCCCTCACTGTTCCTCAGACATTCTTGTTAATTGCTGGAAATGGCCCACCTTGATTATCACTACAAAAGGTTCCTCTCCCACCCCCCTGCTCTCCTGCTGGTAATAGCTCACCTTACCTGATCACTCTCGTTACAATGTGTATGGTAACACCCATTGTTTCATGTTCTCCTTGTATATAAAATCTCCCCACTGTATTTTCCACTGCATTCATCTGATGAAGTGAGCTGTAGCTCACGAAAGCTTATGCTCAAATAAATGTGTTAGTCTCTAAGGTGCCACAAGTACTCCTTTTCTTTTTGCGGATATAGACTAACACTACTCTGAAACCTCTCTAGCTCTGTAATCTCCACTTTCCAGTCTTGCTACTCCAAATTTAGGTCCTTTCCACGTTACCTACAGATGGCTGCCTCGTACCCATCCTACATCAAGACTAGAATCACTGGACAAGGGAAGATAAATCCAGTCTGCTGGTTGCAGTAAACAACCTCTGGCTTAGCTGTCTTTCTGCAAATTTCAGGGCTGTCCTATTCTTGTGCTAATTCATCACTAGTCATGTTGGAGAACAACTTTCTTTGAAGTGGGCCCATAGCCCTGGGGTGCTCATGGTAGCTACTGCAGCCGTGAGACTTGTAACAATGCCACTATTGATTAGTGACATAACCAGAGAGCAGCCACACTTGGCTCTTTCTGAACTACTCATGCTATGACTCCCTCTCCTGCCCTTTGTCCAAGGGAGTTGTAGCCATGTGACCTGTGTTTCACGTGTGCAAAGGGGTCATGGCACTGATCCTTACAGCTCCCAACCATCCCTCGTGGTTCAGTGCTGACCTCATCCTCCTGCCTCTTCCCCACAAACTCTCCTTTCATGGTGCAGGCCCACTCCCAGTGGTAGGAGATCAAAACTAGATTCCACTCCTGATTGCAAGGAGGTACAGAAACAATAGTAGCTACAACTGAATTATGATCCAGAACTGCTTAGCTACTTTGTAAGTCTTCACTCTAGCAGAGTACTTCGTCATGTGCACAATTTTCAGCACATGAGCAGTCCCATTGAACTTAGTGAGACTACTCATGTACTGAAAGTAAAGCACATGCTGAAATGCTTTGTTGGATTGGGGGCTAAGTGTGCTACTGCTGATTAAACCGTTAATTACATCAGTGTCCATTGATGAACTGGAAGAGGGCTGTTGAGATACCTTAGAGAGACTGCAGAACAGTTCAGAATAGTTTTTGTTCACAGTTTATCCCATATTTCAGTGTGTCCCTATTCTTGTTATGGCAGTATTGCTGGGTGCTGATAAAGATAATATTCTGAGGAGCCTCAGGCATTGAATCTCCATTTCTTACCTGCTAGTTACTTATATTTGTGTCTGGACTTTTTTCATCAAACATGTTACAATATTGCAATTCCAAAAGCAACAGATTTATTTTTAGCCTAGCAAGGGCTATAAATAGAAAAGAAAATTACAAACTCTCATGGTTTGAAGAAATCCCAACTGAAGTCAACAAGGGAGAAGATATTAAATACAACTACCAAGCATGGCTTTTAAATAAATCGCAATGTTAACATCTGAGTAATGATGGTGATAATTTGCTTGTCTGTTTAAAAGGGTTAGCCTCTGTTCGCAGTGATATTTGTCACGTGACCCAACTGGTGATGCATAGTCATTACGTGTATCCTGTTTTATTGTGTAAATTTTTTGTATGATTTTTAAGGTGCTGTGCTGCAAGGTTCTACACAGCTGAAATCACTTTTTATCCACCAATTGATGTGTGCTGCTGTTTTATCAGCTTATTTTTCTGAGCCTCCAGCTAGGATAATGTGCCTGAGGGAAAATTATACCCTACATCAGTGGGTTTGCTACAGCGCATTGTACATTATTGGTAATTTGAATGCACCCAGATAAAAATAGAAAGGTTAAGTAGTTTTCCAAGTGTTACTGATGTGAAACAGAAAAATGAGTGGTGTCTGAAACATACCAGTTTTGAAGGGGGAAAATTTTATTTTTGTATCCTGTTCATGTTCTCTTTCAAGGATGGGACTTGCATATGAGCACAGATTTTCATTTGCTTCTAGAATTCGCCCCCTATGCTCCCCCAAACCCTTTCTTCTGACACATTTTTAGGATTAATGAAGCTTTTCTAGATGTCAGCTTTGGTATATGTATGTATATACAGAAAGTGTTTTTCCCTGAGGCAAGTGGTGGTGTTTCCTGTCAATTGGAATGAATTGCAATAAAATGGTGATCTGCTGTAATGTGGTGGTCCTCTAGATCTGTCAGCTCTATGCAGTGGATTTAGTTTTGTCCTTCAATTTTTCTTCCAGTAGTGTTAAAAAAATCTGATTTTGCTCATATGTTTTCAGTAGACAGGAAGAATATAATTTCTGTGGTTGGTGCATTTACACTGTATATTATATTGTAAATCTATAATTTTTCTACCTCTTTCCAAAACATTTTAAGGCTATATAAGAACGAACAATTGGTGCAGAGCAGATTCGAGTGTTGTGAAAGTATCTAGAAAAAGATATATAGTAGATTTAAAAAATCAATCTTCTAGGAATGCCCTATTTAAAATCACTGCTGAACATCATTTTTTGTCCTTCACAACTGAAGCCCATTGAGGATTAAAACCTCCTCATCTGTAATTTTCGTATCAGTGACCTTGATTGATGGTTGGTATCACACAATCAGTTGCCTGTTTTTTCTCCCTAATTCTTTCATGCTGATTTACATGATGCTGAGGTACTTCACCTGTAGCTCTGGTTCTGTCATTCCAGTAGAAAGTTCACAGGGACAAATGTGTGTTCAGAGCTTTGGGTCTCTTCATAGATTGAACATACTTCAGAAACCATATATCACGTTTTATTCTAACATTTTATTGGATAGTCCCTTTAAATGCTAAAAGCTTTCCTGTCAGAATCAAGAGAAAAAAAAATCACAACTGTTTTTAATGGCTGGTGGTTAAAATAAACAGATTGATGGTGTGACCTTTTAAAATTGGCGGGGGGCTCCAGCCAAATGCTGGGCTCAGACCAAAATCTGCAGTTCTAACTTCTTCCAGTTACCAGCCAAATCAATGCACACTGAGGTGTGGGAAAGTTCACGGTCAGATCTGGAATTCAAAGCTGCAGAAGTTTGGGCCTACCACCATTTTTAAATATGAGCTGGTAGCAATACAGATGATAGGAATTTACCTCACAAGAGAACCCTAGAAAATCTGATATTTCAGTATTATTCTTTCTTTATTTGTAAAGTTTATCAAGTACAACTGTGTGCTAGTTTTTTAATGTTAAAAATATCCTTTGTTTTTGAAAGAGAGTGGCTTTGTTTACTGTAAGTTTGCCTGCTTTGTCTTGTTTGTTAATAAAATAAAGATACATTTAATTTATTGTCCTCTGATTATCTTATCATTCAGCATGGCCTTTTGAAGTTTGTGCTTAAGTTTAATTCCATGCTTAAGTCTCATTGACATAAATGAGGCTGAAGCAGGTGCTAAGCTATATTTGTGTCTAATTCTTGTAAGGTCCTTTGATAAAACACATGGGAAGTTTCATAAAGTTGCCGAGCAAAAAATTGTTCACTCATTTATAATTTACTTTGTTGTTAAACTTGTTGCTTTTTCATCAGTGTCCTTGTATTATAGGGCAGAATATGCAAGCGTCAGTGGTTAGCCCACTCAACGCAAAACATACACACACACACACGATGATAGGCCTGTTTTAAAGATGATTAATAATAAATATATCCCAGAAGTTTGGGTAACTTAGCCAGGGGTCCAGTTACTATTTATCATTCCAACTAAACCAGTAGTTACTATTGGTCTATTTCTGTCACCAGACACTTGGAACAAGTAAATAATGTGGAGAGAATAATATAGCAGCATTGCTTACCAGCAATAATGAATTTTTTCTCCCATTGCAGTAAACGTTTGGAGGTAACTGGGAGTGTAATATGTGAAATGCTCAGATATTAAAAGGGAGGAAGAAACATTCATTAGAAAGCAGTAAGGTAAAGAAACGGCTATGGGTGATAGGGAACAGTAAATTAAAGATGAGCTTGCAATGTGATATGCTGACACAAAAAGGAGGATGGGAGAATTTGCGCTGCTTACTTACAAGCATCACATCATAAAAAATTATATATAGTACTAATAAGTCCTCACTTATACTACAATACTGCTTCTAATTCTGGGCAATTCAGTATTGGAAGGAGCTGAAAAAAAGGGCAACTAAAGTAACTCAGTTATGGAAAGAATGATCGAGAGAGAGAGAGAGAGGGAAAATCAATGATAAATAGAGGATGTTAACATCTATGATCTTTGTAGACAATGGACAGCAGGGAGGAAGAGGATTGACAAGGGTCATCTGAAGGAGTGACAGGATGATAATAGAATAATGAAGAATGAATATCTGACACATTTGTCAGTAGTTGTGGTGATTACGAAATAATATATTAATGTGAAATAATGGAAGACCATTGCTTCGGTCATATAAAATTGGGCCAGACAATTGTGCACTGACAGGTGGATGTAGGGTGACCAGATGAAATGGACAAAATATCGGGACACATGGAGGAAGCAAAAAAAAAAAAAAATGCCAGAGCAGCTAATATCGCAATATCGGGACAAATGCCGTCCCGACCGTGCATCGGTCGGGACGCGGGACAAAGAACTAAAAAGCGGGACAGTCCCGATTTTATCAGGACATCTGGTCACCCTAGGTGGGTGGGCCCAGTCCAGTTTATGGGGAAAAGTTTGGATTTCCTCAGCTTTCAGTCTCTCTGCTTAGGTTAGTATTCTGCCATTCTCCCCTATACACAAATCATGGCAATTTTAAAATTCTGAATGTAAAAGAATGGTTCATCAGAATCAGATCATAATTCCAATTGGCTCAGTCTCTTCCACTTTGCTTTGGGGATGGAAAGCAAAGTTTTTTCTGTGTTTCATCCAACATAGAAAATGCTCTCAAATTCACTGATGCTTTTTATGTAAACTTAAAAATAAATGGAATGCCTTTAACCATTTTGCAAAAAGAAAAGGAGTACTTGTGGCACCTTAGAGACTAACCAATTTATTTGAGCATGAGCTTTCGTGAGCTTTATTTATTTATTTATTTATTTATTTAACCAATTTGTTTGAGCTGTAGCTCACGAAAGCTCATGCTCAAATAAATTGGTTAGTCTCTAAGGTGCCACAAGTACTCCTTTTCTTTTTGCAAAGACAGACTAACACGGCTGTTACTCTGAAACCTGTCATTTAACCATTTTAGTTTCACAGAATGACAAAACTATAACCAGTATAATAACCTTAAACTAGTGACATTTAAAGCTACATGAAAAGCCTCTTTAGGGGTATTAACATATTAATATAACTGCAAATATAAGTTTAGGAAGTGCAGACACACATGGAAAGAGAAAAGTTATCCAAATTGTTTCAAAACTTAAACACTTGGTTTGGATTCTAGGCAAACTTTGGCAATTTCTTATTAGATCATAACTAATGGATCATTAATTCATAACCAGATATATTTTTATAATTCTCATTTTTTAAAAATAAAAAATAATTCCAATAACCTATTCAATATCTGAAAAAAGAAAGGTAAAATGAGGCAAAGCTCTGCACTTAATTATCAGGAAAAATGTTCATTTTTACTAAGTTATTAAAACTTGAGTTATGTTTAAAGTATGAAGTGTAGATAGCAACTTTAACCGTCTTTCTGTAATAAAAAAAATTAGTAAAACACACAAATTACAGTAAGAAACAAGTTTAGGTTCCAAAAATATTGAAAGAGTATTGAATAAAGGAAGACTGTCATATTTAATAACTGTCAAGTTGAAGACCCTTCTTGTTGCAAGTAACTAGATAAACCCTTTGCTGTAAGAGGTTTTGGGGATTTGCTCGGTTAAAACCAGATGCAATCAGCTGTCAGAAACATGGAGTGTAAAATATGCTGTACAACAGCACCTTGCCAAAATCCTCTGAAATAGCACACTTTAGGGTGATGGTTTCTTTATCACAAACTCACTGCAGTGTGAATCAAAAGAACCTACTCAAATCTGACCAATGAAATGAAGATGCCAGATAATTTCCTCTGAAACTCTGCATTCATTAGGGTAATAGACATTTTATATTTTAATAATTTCTAACAAGACAAAGGAAAATAACAAGGCATTAACCTGTTTTGTTTAGGTTTTTGCATGTAGTAAATCTAAACTTTCCACTGATGTTGTTTTTGGATCATTGTGGTCCAAATTCATCCTGTAATGGACCTCAACATAATATTAAACTTTTTATTAGAAAATGATCAATACAAAAGTTAAATATCATACGTGTTACTACAAGTTTACTTAATTATATGGTTCCTATAACTGCAGGTAAAGGACTTGATCCTGCCCCATTACAGGCAGGGAATTGTGTCATTGATCTCAATGGGTGAAAAATCCACTAGAGGAAATATGTTCCTTAAATTCTTTTACATACTGGAGGTTTGGTCTTACTGATTTGCAGATGTAATTTTGTATTTAATTTGGTAATAAATTAAATTATAAAATGGTGTTGGTGGTTAGGGTTTTTTTCTGCTGTAGAAATCTGTAAGAAATAGGTTGAAACCAATTGGCAAACAACAAATCTGCAACATGTCCATTGCTACAATCAGAGGGATGAAGATATACAATGCCTTGTTTTATAGCCTAATTTTTCCTGATATATATATAAAATCTGAGATTTTGCCCGTTGAATTGGGTCTCCAGGAGGGCTATTTTCACCAAACTGGCACTGGGATGTGCAAATTACATTATATGTGCCAGCTAATCCCACACTTCTCTAGTGTTTCATCCTGAAGGAGCTCAGTTGGAGTTTTCACTCTGATCCTCTCTCATGGCTCCTGCTTTGTTGGGGCGGGCCGCATGGGGAAGGGAGAATTAGTTTTAGTTCGTATCTGTGACTCCAAAAAGCCACCCCTAGAGATACTATTGATGGGGGTACAATGACTCTGTGTGTCTCTGGACCACATGACTTTCTTGGCCAAGCCTCCCCCTTTGGGTCTCCCAGTGGAGGGTAGTTATGAAGGCTTTCTGGTGCCATAACCTCCAAAACTGCTGAAGTTTGTGCCAGTGGGCCCTGCACCTGGGTCCGCTCAGGGATATGTCCCTTTGAGTTCAGTGTTATGTTTCTTATAGAAACCATTTTTAGTGATTTTTTTTTATTTTCATCAATTTATCTCTTATTTAATGAGTCTGGGAAGCTAACACCCTTTCTGCTGCACAGTATTATATAGACTGTGACAAAGTTCCTCCTTTGCCTTGGTGGGTCCTATGCTTTTTGGCAGATTTGCTTGCCTCAGAGATTCATGGCAGCCCTCAGTTTGGCCACTTCTGCTAGATTCTCAAACCTGCTGTTCAGTCAGCTAACCCCATCACTGGCCAGCATGGGGGAAACGGAGAACAATCTCCACAGTCTCTGTTGTCCCACCTAGAGGGTCGGAGACAGGCCAGATCCCTTTCTAAATTAGACCTTCCCTTCTGGTGTTGCTCACAGAACAAATCAACTCCTCCTGTGTCCAGTCAGGAGTTTGGGGGATGGGGGAACCTGGGCCCACCCTCTACACTGGGTTCCAGCTCAGGGCCCTGTGGATTGCAGCTGTTTACAATATCTCCTGTATCAGCTGCGTGACAGCTACAACTCCCTGGGCTACTTCCCCATGGCCTCCCTCCAGCACCTTCTTTATCCTCACCGCAGGATCTTCCTCCTGAAGCCCGATCATGCTTGTACTCCTCAGTCCTCTAGCAGCACGCCTTCTCACTCCCTGCTCCTTGCATACCCTTCACTAACTGATGGGAGGTCCTTTTTAAACCAGGTGTCCTGATTAGCCTGCCTGCCATAATTGATTCTAGTATGTTCTTCATTGAACATAAGAACATAACATAAGAACGGCCATACTGGGTCAGACCAAAGGTCCATCCAGCCCAGTATCCTGTGTCAGGTGTCCCAGAGGGAGTGAAACTAACAGGTAATGATCAAGTGATCTCTCTCCTGCCATCCATCTCCACCCTCTGACAAACAGAGGCTAGGGACACCATTCCTTACCCATCCTGGCTAATAGCCATTAATGGACTTAACCACGATGAATTTATCCAGTTTTCTTTTAAACCCTGTTATAGTCCTAGCCTTCCCAACCTCCTCAACAAGGAGTTCCACAGGTTGACTGTGCGCTGTGTGAAGAACTTCCTTTTATTTGTTTTAAACCTGCTGCCCATTAATTTCATTTGGTGGCCCCTGGTTCTTATATTATGGGAACAAGTAAATGACTTTTTCTTATTCATTTTCTCCACACCACTCATCATTTTATGTACCTCTATCATATCCCCCCTTTGTCTCCTCTTTTCCAAGCTGAAAAGTACTAGTCTCTTTAATCTCGCCTCATATGGGACCCATTCCAAACCCCTAATCATTTTAGTTGCCCTTTTTTGAACCTTTTCTAATGCCAGTGTATCTTTTTTGAGATGAGGGGACCACATCTATATGGAGTATTCAAGATGTGGGCGTACCATGGATTTATATAAGGGCAATAAGATATTCTCCATCTTATTCTCTATCCCTTTTAAAATGATTCCTAATGTCCTGTTTGCTTTTTTGACTGCCGCCACACACTGCGTGGACGTCTTCAGAGAACTATCCACGATGACTCCAAGATCTTTCTCCTGACTAGTTGTAGTTAAATTAGCCCCCATCATATTGTATGTATAGTTGGGGTTATTTTTTCCAATGTGCATTACTTTACATTGGCTCCAGGTGTCTTAATTAGCTTGCCTGTCTTAATTGGTTCTAGCAGGTTCCTGATTGCTCTAGTGCAGCCCCTGCTCTGGTCACTGAGGGAACAGAAAACTCTTCATCCAGGGGCCAGTATATTTGCCTTCTACCAGACTCCTGTACCCCACTGGTCTGGGTCTGTCACAAGACACACACTTGGAAAATGAGCTCTTATTGAGACATCTGCATTATACTGGTATTCGTGTTTATAGTGATGTAGCTACAAACAGTATGAATTATAAAAGGCTATATGGTGTGGAATTGGTCATTGTTCAGTGTCTTACAATTCTTTGATGGGTTGTAAAGTACAACTCTAAAAAGTATGGATCTGTGGAGGTGGTTACTGAATAAGAAAAATCCAGTTACTGCTATGTAATGCAGGTTTTTCGTCTCTGGAGAGTACAAAGCTGATAGCCTCATTTATCCATGAATGTCAAAGAAGTTGAGGTAAGTTCTTGGTAGTAAAGTGGTTACAAGAAATGAGAGAGGGAAAAGCAGCTTTCTAAAATGCATGACCTGTACAGATCCTATTAGGGAAAAATGCTTTTGCATAAAATCAGGTTTTTTTCCCTTTTGTTAAAAATCTCTTAAATATGTTTAATCTTTATACTGATTTAACACAATTAAATTACCACCCAATTCTGCAGTCACTTACGACAGCCACTGGAGTCAATGGAAACTGACCCCTGTCACATGACAAGTCTTCTAATGTTTTTTTTAATTCTGACCAATGTCAGGCGACTGGCAACAGTAAAGAAAATTCAGTCTCTTACCAGTAGTCTTGCGGGTCTCACCTTTACAAACCTTATGAACGTTGATTTAAAGCCTGGCCCCACTGAAGTCAAAGATTTCACTTGTATAGCCTAATCTCACCCTGTTGAAGTCAGTGAAAAGGCTCCATTTATTTTAGTCTTTAATCATGTCAGTACTTCAATTGACTTCACTGGGACCTGTCATGAAAGTACGGGTTGCAGGATTAGACCTTGTGTCCTATTTGGTTCAAATGGGTACGTAGTGTAATCAGCTACCACAGATCATTTTATTTCCTAAATTATTAGTTCTCCCCATCTATATTGTTACAGAAAGGGGAAAAGGCTCTGTTTATTGGTGACAGTTTTATTTTTGTATATATAATCTGATTGGCAGTCATTCTAGATGAGTAGGATTAGTACATGGGTTAAGAGTAGCTGCCGTGTTAGTCTGTATTCGCAAAAAGAAAAGGAATACTTGTGGCACCTTAGAGACTAATTGAGCATAAGCTTTCATGAGCTACAGCTCACTTCATTGGATGCATATAGTGGAAAATATAGTGGGGAGATTTTATATACACAGAGAACATGAAACAATGGGTGTTACCATACAGACTGTAACAAGAGTGATCAGGAATGGTGAAAAGAAAAGGAGGACTTGTGGCACCTTAGAGACTAACAAATTTATTTGAGCATAAGCTTTCGTGAGCTACAGCTCAGACTGGGAGTGGCTGTGTCATTACATAAAGTAAAACTATTTCCCCTTGTTTATTTCCCCTCCTACTGTCCTTGTAAAATGCTGGAAATGGTCCACCTTGATTATCACTACAAAAGGTTCCCTCCCCCCGGCCCAACCCCACTCTCCTGCTGGTAATAGCTCACCTTTCCTGATCACTCATGTTACAGTCTGTATGGTAACACCCATTGTTTCATGTTCTCTGTGTATATAAAATCTCCCCACAGTATTTTCCACTGTATGCATCCGATGAAGTGAGCTGTAGCTCACGAAAGCTTATGCTCAAATAAATTTGTTAGTCTCTAAGGGTATGTCTACACTATGAAATTAGGTTGAATTTATAGAAGTCGGTTTTTTAGAAATCCAGTTTTATATATTCGAGTGTGTGTGTCCCACAGAAAATGCTCTAAGTGCATTAAGTGCATTAACTCGGCGGACTGCTTCCACAGTACCGAGGCTAGAGTCGACTTCCGGAGTGTTGCACTGTGGGTAGCTATCCCACAGTTCCCGCAGTCTCCACTGCCCATTGGAATTCTGGGTTGAGATCCCAATGCCTGATGGGGCTAAAACACTGTCAGGGGTGGTTCTGGGTACATGTCATCAGGCCCCCCTTCCCTCCCTCCCTCCGTGAAAGCAAGGACAGACAATCGTTTTGCGCCTTTTTTCCTGGGTTACCCATGCAGATGCCACACCACGGCAAGCATGGAGCCCGCTCAGCTCACTGTCACCGTATGTCTCCTGGGTGCTGGCAGATGTGGTACTGCATTGCTACACAGCAGCAGCAACCCATTGCCTTATGGCAGCAGACGGTACAGTAGGACTGGTAGCTGTCATCGTCATGTCCGAGGTGCTCCTGGTCGCCTCTGTGAGGTCGATCAGGAGTGCCTGGGCAGACATGGGCGCAGGGACTAAATTTGGAGTGACTTGATCAGGTCATTCTCTTTAGTCCTGCAGTCAGTCCTATTGAACCATCTTATGGTGAGCAGGCAGGCGATACGGATTGCTAGCAGTCCTCTTGTACCATCTTCTGCCGGGCAGGCAAGAGATGAGGATAGCATGCAGTCCTTCTGCACCATCTGCTGCCAGCCAAAGATGTAAAAGATAGATGGAGAGTATCAAAACAAGAAATAGACGAGATTTGTTTTGTACCCATTTGCAAACCCCCGCCCTCGCCCCCTGTCTAGGGGACTCATTCCTCTAGGTCACACTGCAGTCACTCACAGAGAAGGTGCAGCGAGGTAAATCTAGCCATGTATCAATCAGAGGCCAGACCAACCTGCTTGTTCCAATAAGAACAATAACTTAGGTGCACCATTTCTTATTGGAACCTGCCTGAAATACTCCTTGATGTAAAGCCACCCCCTTTGTTGATTTTAACTCCCTGTAAGCCAACCCTGTAAGCCATGTCGTCAGTTGCCCCTCCCTGCATCAGAGCAACGGCAGACAATCGTGCATCTGAGTTGAGAGTGCTGTCCAGAGCAGTCAGAATGGAGCACTCTGGGATAGCTCCCAGAGGCCAATACAGTCGAATTGTGTCCACAGTACCCCAAATTTGACCCGGCAAGGCCGATTTAAGCGCTAATCCACTTGTCAGGGGTGGAGTAAGGAAATCGATTTTAAGAGCCCTTTAAGTCGAAATAAAGGGCTTCATCGTGTGGACGGGTGCAGGTTTACATCCATTTAACGCTGCTAAATTCGACCTAAAGTCCTAGTGTAGACCAGGGCTATGGCGCCACAAGTACTCCTTTTCTTTTTACATGGGTTAATAGTCACTAGGAAATTGCTCATGTTTAGTAAGACCCATTAACTGAGGAAAATTTTCTTTGGGATCATAGTTCTAGCAATATCTGCCTCTAGAATAAAAGAAAAATGATTAACAAAACATGGTTCAGAGTAGCAGCCGTGTTAGTCTGTATTCACAAAAAGAAAAGGAGTACTTGTGGCACCTTAGAGACTAACCAATTTATTTGAGCATAAGCTTTCGTGAGCTACAGCCAATGAAGTAAGCTGTAGCTCACGAAAGCTTATGCTCAAATAAATTGGTTAGTCTCTAAGGTGCCACTAGTACTCCTTTTCTTTTAACAAAACATGGGTAGGGGAGTATAACTGATCCAAAAAATACCTATAAAAGATTGATAGTTTTATTTGTTAGGTAAAGCAGCTTTATAATACTGAGCAGAGACACTGATTCATGGTGAATGGACAGAGGAATTGTTACTTTGGGCATTACAACAGTATTTGCCTGGTTGTCTGGGATTAAACTAGTATTCTATTTTTTTCCTAGCTTCTTGAATTTCTTATTGTTGTTTTGAAGAACCTTTACTTAAGTGATCACTGCTTAAAAAAAATTACCAAACTTTTCTTCTGACAGTATGATGTGGTAATGTAATATTTCCATTTTAGTCTATGACTACACTAGAGAGCTTTCAGTGACACAGCTGTAACAATTAGCTGTGCTGCTGTAGGATCTCTCGTGTAGCCTCTCTATGCCTACAGGAGAGACCTCTCCCACTGGCATAATTAAACCACCACCAACGAGCAGCAGTAGCTATGTGGCAGAAGAAGCTCTTTCACTGACAGCACTGTCCACACCGGTGCTTCTGTTGGTGAAACTTATGTCGCTCTGTGTGTAATATTCACACCCCTGAGTGACATAAGTTTTGATGACTTAAGTGGTAGTGTAGACATGGCCTTAGAATAAGAAATAGTTTCAGCATCTCAGATATAAAGGTATGTGAAGTTTTTTGCACTAGGTTTTTGTTTGTAGTGCTTGCCACCATGGTGTATTCAATATGCATGAATTATTTACCAGTTTGTTTATGAATTTCAATTTGCAATAAATTATGTAGAGATGCCATTATGAAGCATATTATGAAGCATGTTCCAGAGCATATTTAGTTGCAAAGACCGTTTCTCTTTCTTGATCCACTCTTGGGTCCTAAGACAGGGATCAAACAGGAATACGCATTTGTGAAAGTGAAAAAGTAGTTCCATTCAATGAGTCTTATTTCTTAGTTTCCTCTGCATTTAGTGTGCTCCTGATAATTATGTTTCAAAGCTAATATTCTTTTAAGATGAGAGAGTGTTCTTGTACTTCTCAGAGTGTGTTTTATTAGTTTGGCTTGCTGTGGATTCTGTCAGACAAAACATCCATCATTCTGAACTATCAAGGTTATATTCGCCACTAGAAGGACTGGGAACTTATTTTGTTTTAGATGAAAGCTTAGATCTTATGGTGAATACAGCCAAATCTTTAATAAATAACTAGTTCTGGGATTGATCGTGCGCTGTTCTTGCTTGTCCCAAACCTTCACAGAGTACAAGGATTTCATGATCCTTGTTCTGTGAAATGGCAAACCCGGGGCTGATCTACTACTATGTTACACCAGTTTAATTTCAGTGGAACTCCACTAAAATCAGGCTACCAGCATTCTTGGCAATGATATTTACATAGGCATCATTCTAATGCATTATCAAAACATTTACAAGCTTCCAGGGATGATATTTTGCTTATTAGGAAATAGAAGGATAGTTTTCCCAGCAGGCCTGCAGTTAGTTCATCCAAATCACTTCTTATTTAATTGGCATGTATTGCCTTCAGACAATTGGAAACTGAAAAATATTTGACTGGGGTGCTGCAGGAATGAATGGCTGTTCCTCAAGGCAAAGCCTTTCCAAATAAGAATTAAAAAAAATCCCTGGTTTCAGTGTATTCACACAGCAAAAATCTGTGTTACCTTTGAAGAACAAACAATCCAAGAATTACATTGCCTTATGCAAAATGAAGGTATTGTCTTACATTTCTTTTATGAGTAAAATAATGATTATTTTCACTTTAAATTTAAACTTTGGTAGTGGATATTGACAGTAGGAATGAAAAGTCTTTTTCCTACCTGAACTACGTATAAACAAGGTGCTACATTAGATTGATGTGTTACAACCAATGTTTTCAACCACTGTAAGTGACCGCTTTTAATCTGCATTTTTAAAAATTTTGTCTAACATTTTTTAGAGATTATTCAATAAGAAAAAAAAACAAACGGACAAAAAGCAGTTGTCTTAGACTAGAGAGAGAATGTAACATATAAAGGTCTGGCATTAATTTTTCAGTATAAATGTATCGGCTCTGATGAGCTTGTCTCTTCCTGTCTGCAGCACATTCTAGAGAGCATGCTTTGCCTACCAAGTGCAGAGCCGGGCCTACAGGCCCTAGGCAAGATCAGGATTCCATTGCGCTAGACGGGCACAGACACACGCAGGCATCATGCTCCCTGGCTGGACTACATCTCCCAGAACGCAGTCATGTGATTCCCTGAGACACCACTGAGAGTAGTAAGTTGAGTCCGCATTGCATTGTTGAAGATGTTGTCCTCCAGGGAACCCAGCCTGTAGTAGACAATGGGGGCCCAAATTACAACTCCCAAAAGGCAAGGGCAATGTAGTTTACTGTTGATCTGACATGAAAAGAATCATTTTAGGTCAATTCAACAAAACAAAAATATCCAATTTAAGGAATGTCAGTGTTTCATTTCAATCAAAAATGGCAGAACAGAATATTTTGACATTTCTGAATAATTGTTTTTCAGAATTTTGTTTTATGAAAAAATTTGTATTTTCATACTGTTTCAGGATGAAACCAAATATGGAAATGTTGGAATTTCCCGTGGCATGGAAATTCTGAATTTTGCTCAGCTCACATGAAGAGTTTCACTTTGAACCTACAAATCTTGGAGCCCCACTGGGAGTCATGCCACTATACTGATCTCATGTTTTGGATTTCTCAGCTTTCGATAAAGAATTATTAATCTCAGTAAGGATGAGGTGGCCCATCTATCAGTCACATTCAACTGGCATACATTTGGCAAAGTTCCTAGAATTTTCATAAAATATTCCAGGATGAAATGAAGCCTTTATATCTTGTTCCACAGGATTAGAGAGATTCATTATTAGTGAATAATATTAATCATGCTTTGTGCTCTCTATATTTTACCATCTGCCTTTGAAAAACACTAGGGATGTTATTTCCTTGGTGTCATGCCACTGGGTGAATTCCAAAGATCACATGAACTTAGAAATACTTTTTGCTTGAGCACTAATGGAAGTATGCCTCTCAATTTAGTGGTTTATTGATTAATATTTAATTGAAAGTCAAATAAAAAATTAAACAGGCAGATGATTCAATCATATGCAAAGGAACAACATCCCTGGCTAATGTTGTCTGACAAATGACAAAAGTGGCATTTCCAAGAGTAGGAACAAATATTAATATATAGTGATGGTGCTATGATTTTAAAAAGTGTGTTTTGCTTGACAGTAGTATTACTGTAAACATCCCACAGAGAAAAATCCTCTGGCAGACACATCTGACATCCAGCTTTAATACACTTTGCATTACTTATGAAAACAGTAGGTGGTATTCATCAAAGGGAACTAATAATTGATTTTTCTTGAAGTTTCATGAACCACTTGTAAGGACTTGGTCAGAAAGAAAAAGAAAGAAAGAAAGAAAGAAAAAGAAAAACAAACAAAAAATAGCAATGAGCTTTCTGCTATGTAAATGCTGCAGGTTCTTTACATTATGTCTGGTGCTGTGATACCCCATGGTCAAATTCTTTATACACACACATTCTATAAATAGCATTTCTGTGCCTGTCTGCAAGTAGCAATCTGTCTTTTTAATTATTCTTTTTCATTACTGAACCCAAATTGGTTCATGTCACCGTCTTTGGCTGATATTTCAGCTCAAACACTAACATGCTTTCTGGTGAGGTTTCCTGGCTTTCAACCATTCATAGATGAAACCATAAATGGCCGGATCCTAAGATGTGCTGATGTCTGCTCTTTCCCCAAGCAGTGGGAGTTTTGGAGTTCATTGTCTTTTGGGATCATGCATGTTGTGCAGGGATACAAAACTTTTCCTCTCTATTTTACAAACTTTTTTTAATCAAACCCAAACAATGTTTTGAGCTGGTTCCCATTTTATCCAAATCTGGCTACCAGTCCCTCAGAAAAAAATCTGTTAGATACACAAATAGAGGTATTTTTGAACTTGCTGTGTTTTGAGGTATCTGTAATTAAATAGATGCTGCAATGACTGTTTTGCATTCAACCATAGCAGCTTGTGTGTGAGAGAAAGTAGGATACCTCCTATCTTCTGAAGATGCAGTTATTTCTTTTTGAAGGATAAAAGGTCTTTTTTTATTCATTCCAATTTCTCTTTACCTTTGTATTTATTGTGCAACATACACAGAGTTTCCCTGGCAAATTCTGATGCCCTGCAAAAGAATACATGAAGTGCTGCATTGCTGAATTATCACCACCAGAAATTTGACAATGAGCATGGGGTGGGGAAGAACAACTCTGATCTAACATTTGACTACTACCTGGATTCTGTGCTGTGGCAATTTAAAATTCTGATGCTCTGGTATTCTGTGAAATTCAAAGGAATGACATGTATTTTTTGCTAGAGGTCCATATTGCATGTTTTAGCTAGTGTGTTAAGCAACCTCAAAACGGATAATGTAATTGTGGGCAAATAGGAAATATTAAACACTGATTACATTATCCCCTTGAAATCAATGGCAACACGCTCATTTCAGTGGGCCCAGTAGCGATATTAGCTGTATGTGGGCATGAAATTAAGGTTGTCCTGACAATGTAAAGATGGGAGGTTAAAAACATTTAGTTCATTCTTCTTCCCTTTGCATGCACTCTGCTGTAACAATTCATTTCTTTGTGACTGGTGTGCTGCTTAAAAAAAAAATCCACTCTGACAGTCAGAGGTCCATCATTCATTAATCTGATACCACACTCAAACCCTTTCTGTCATGTGAGAAATATTCAGGGGTCTATAGATTAGGCAGTGAACAGGCACTATCCCACTTCAGGCAAAAAAGAAACCTTTAATCTCTGTTAAAACTCTGTGACAAAGTATAATAGGTGGTTTCAACAGCATTTCAACCAAGTTCATTAGACTCTGCATAAGGAGAGCAGATTTTAAAGGCTGGCTTAGAAAGTAGTCAGTTGGTCTCCAGATGGTCCAAATGTGACTCTTCAGGAGTATGCATGTTAAAAACCCTGTATAAGTACAGTCCTTTCTTTATTTGAATGCTTTGTAGCTCTCAGGCCAAAGCTATCAAATGTGTTGGTGAGTCAGCAGCTAGTGCTGAAGGAAAGCAAACTGAAACCTTCCCATTCCTATGAGAGACAGTGCTCATTGTTTAGCCTGAAGCACTCAGGTGCTTTATCTCCTTTCCTGTGTGTGTTTATTTTCATATCTGACAAAGCTGCAATGCTTAATTTATTTAAATGTATTCTGGATTGGTAATGAAAATGTTCCTATTCTTTCTCCCCCCTCCCCCATTTTACTTTTATTGTGCTGAAAAATGGTTTATGTAATGGATGAAGGCATAAGTAATAGTGTTCAATTAATTTTTATTACTTTGTAGTCCTTCATGGGTGTTTTGTTCTTTTCAGATGAAAGATTGATATAGCAGTATGAACCAGAGCCACATACCAGAGGCACATCTAGACTGTTGGACTAATGGCTTACTTATTAATATTCATGAGCCATCTCATTTAGCAGGCGCTCTTGGGACTTGATTAAAGTAAGGAACACTGCTATTGCTGCTGTAGCTGGAAAGAGCCTTATGTATGACACAGCTAAGCAGTATCAGTCTTTGGGGTCGGCTGTGACTAACTGCAGCAACGTGCAGATTCTTGCATCTAGCTTTTTTTAATCAAGGACTATGTTTGGGAGAATGAAGTTCAAAGGCTCTTTCTGAAGTTTTTAGGTTCACTCTTCTAACATGTGCTTTGTGTTTTGATCCCAAAGGTCCGGAGGAAGAGATGACCATGTAGATACTACAGCCTGAGTGCAGCATAATGGGAAATGGTGAATGGAATGGAGCTGGTCTGCAGCCTTGAAAGCAGCCATCCTGCGGACTATCACTTGGTCAGGGACACCTCAGTCATCAGAGGCATTCTCCACTGAGTTCACTGAACACCCACTGGATTCTTCTTAATCCCTTAGGTTGGAATTTGAGTTTCCTCCCTTGCTATTTTGAAGCAATTTTAAAATTCCATCTAGTGCACAGAGTGGAGCAATACAATCAGCAACAATGGGTGACATGACAAACAGCGATTTCTATACCAAGAACCAAAGAAACGAGGCCAACCATGCAGGAGAGTTTGGGTGCTCACTGGAGGAGCTGCGCTCCCTCATGGAACTCAGAGGAACAGAAGCAGTAGTAAAAATTAAGGAGACGTATGGGGACACAGAGGGCCTCTGCAGGCATTTACAGACATCACCAACAGAAGGTAAATGTGTTTCCCTTTCTTCATTTGAGTCAGGGGTGTGCAGGGTGGTGAGATTCATATAAAGGACCTCCACCTAAAGTAAATGGTGGAGGGGGTAATCTTGCTTCCCTTCTGAACTAGGATTCATACAGCACTTCTGTTATTCCCAACAATGACAGTATACCACTACAAAGGAAAAACAGCTCTGAAAAGAGAAATGAATAAAGACCTAGACAACCTGCTTGTCAAATATGGCTACTTGTTAAAGCTAGTGTGAGAGTGTAAAAATAGGGCTGCATATTCAAGTTGTGAATGTGCTAATTCCATTTTAAATAGCAGACAAATAACTAAATGAGAAATTCAGCTCCAATTTTATAGCAAAAGAAAATTGCATTCTGAGGATGCTCTAACTTGTGGATATTTTTTGGGGCGCAAGAGGAGAATTACTTTGAAGTAATTGTTATTCTATACAGGTATCTAGTGGTATGAAGAGAACTTTTAGGTTATGGATATTAAATTGGTCAAAAGGGCAATATACAGTATATATTTTCTTATGACTTACCTTGACTTCTGGTAATACCGTAGATAATTTTGCTTAGGTTACTATTTGGCTATGAGTATTTGCTTTTTCTATTGGTAACTGCAACACTGGGCCTTCCTCCATTTAATAAGCTGAGGCATAATCATTCAATAGTCTATTCTCATAAATTGCCCACAGCATTTAATGGTAAATGTATTTTCATATCTAAAAGAGAAAGGAACACATTAGGTTAATAACACTGTCTTTGAAGCTATAGTATTCATTGTCTTTGTCTTCTCTTGTAATGCCACCAAGATCCACTCATTCATTTTAATATTTCCCCCCCTTGTTTCAGAGGTAGAAGTTAGTTTAATGTCTGATTCTTTTTTTTTTTAAGTAACCTTTTAAAATTATTCATTTCGACGTGAGTAAGGAACTAATTACTGAAATTCCTGAAGTATTAGTTTAGTGATAAGCATGTCACTTTATTATAATATCATGTAATGTGATATTATAAGCTTACATAAGGAAAAGAGTCTTTGGGAAATAGATACGTGTTTGTCTTAAATAAATTCTTCTTAGCCCTACACATACTGCTTTTCAGTTACCTATTATGGTCAAGTGTTGGCACTATGATAAAGACTTAGTCTGCTTAGTAATGATTTACTAGGCAAAACTACCAAAAAATGAGCAGCAAGTTCTAGAAGTACCACAACCTTCACATATCATGATATACTGTAGAAGAAACAATGCAACAGGAATACTGTGGAGAAGATCTTGGTGTAGTACAGTATGTGCTAATATACAAATATGGCAATACCTCTGAGATACATAACTCAGTACACCCGTTAAATATCTGTGGAACTTTATGGACCAGATTTGCAGCTTGAGCAAGTCATCAGAACATCATGGGCTTCAAGGGAGCTTTGTCAGTTTAACCAGCTGAAAGCCTAGCCTAATGCATGCTTGGATGGAATTGTTAATTACTTTTTCTGCACAGTTTGAAACACAAACGGAACATTATTCCTTATACCCAGACAGACTGCATGGAACCAAGTAACATGGCATGCTGACTCCACTATTAATCTGCATGTGATACTTCATATAAAATAACGTTTCCCAAGCCCTCAATTTTGATCTTTATTTTTAAACTTGTGGCTTGGAAACATGTCTTTTAGGTGGGAATACTACGGACTGATTGGTTTCAGAGTAGAAGCCATGTTAGTCTGTACTCGCAAAAAAGAAAAGGAGTACTTGTGGCACCTTAGAGACTAACAAATTTACTTGATCATAAGCTTTCCTGAGCTACAGCTCACTTCATCGGATGCATGCTCAAATAAATTTGTTAGTCTCAAAGGTGCCAAAAGTACTCCTTTTCTTTTTACGGACTGATTGTACACTATATTGAGATATTTTTGAATACATGCAGAGATGGCTTTGTACACTGGGAATCTATCTAGTTGGGGATAAAAGTCAAACTTCAAAGGGATAGTGATAGGTCAAACTTTAAATATATTTTTAAAAATAGAGCCTCATGCATTCTACTAAAACTTGTATCTCTCTTCACTGTCATTTGAATTCAACACTATTAAGATGACATTCTATAGGATCTTCTTTTGCTATGGAATGAAGGAAACAATCAAAATGGAGTTTGTTCATATGGACATGAGTTTCACATGCACCAAGAATAGTAATAGGACCAAGAGTCCAGAAAATTGCCAAGCTGGTTGTATACATTTTCAGAGGGTAAAATCACCCCATCCCATGGAGTTTTCTTTCTTGCAATGAGTAACAAGTTGCATCCTTGGATGCCACAGATCCCTTGAGGGCCATCTGTAGGGAAGCATGTGGCTCTGCAGCCCAAAGATTCAGCCAGCCTACCTTCAGTGACACCATGCTGCTTGAGCTTCCTCTACCAGCAGCCACCCCCCAAAATCCCCAAAGGACATTTTCACATTGCTGAATGCTGCAGATTCCCTGCAGGGCTTGTGTGACCCCAGGCCACTTCCTCTCCATTACAAGATCCACGAACTTTGGTTGGTGAGGATCCTGTGCATGGCTACATGAGAGAGCTGTGGTGGTTACTCTGCATGCACAGATCTACGGAGCAAGTAGCACCTCAACATTACAACACTCAATTTATTTTCACGGTGTATTGAATAAGTGTAAGAGCTGATAGAAAAATTTCACCTGAAAGCTGACACTTGACATTTCACCATATTGAAATATATCTGACCTGAGTCTATTTGCCTGTATGATATCATATTAGGAAGTTTATAAGGTGTAATTAGTGAAGAATTTTGTCTGCTATACCTTTCCCATGTTGATATTTGATTTAGTGCCTACACACTGCTAGGAAGAACCACTTAAACTCAAAGTGGCTGTTTGAGGTCTGGTTTAAAGCCTTTGAAATTATGGCACCTAAGTTAGACAATGCAAATATAACTCAACCCTTGTTGATACTGTTGTACATACCCTTTCTTGTGCTTTTTGAATTCTGGTTATTAAATATCTAACCTCATATATTAATGCTAAAAAAGAGTTTGCCAGAGCATACTGATTAATATAGTAAGATTTACCGAGTGAACATATAATATATTTTGTCAGTTACATGTCTTCTTTAGACTCTTCTTTACATTTTCATTGATCTTGTGTTTCCTAACTGTAGATGTGGTGTGGATCCTTGTTCTCATTATTCTTAAGGAATTTCTTGCTATAAAGTATGGCTTTGTTGTATTGGAAAGCTACTATTTAGGCTTTATTGAAAAGCCTATGAAAACCCTTTCTGTGGGGAAAATACAAATATGTCCCTGCTTGAGCTCAAATTAATTTTCATTAAAATATTTTAAATAGTTTTTCTTAACATGGTGGTACAAAAATCAAGGAGCACCCAGCTATCTGTCAGTGTACAAGACACCATTTGAACCAGTTGAACAGCTCTGTGTTGATAGTTGTATAACTTTCCATGGAATTTGAGTCTGTGAGGCCACCTCAAGTGTAATGATACCTTATGAAGGAGGAAAGACTGCTGTTACCGTGTGCTGAGTTAGCTGGAAGAATATCAGATGTATTCCTTCCAGAAATTAATATGTAAATATATTTAATCGAACATTTTATGTAGTGTGCGCTAATATAAATATGCAAGACATTTTTTCTTCAGAGAACAGCAAAACTATCCATTCCTTTTAATAGTAATTAATATATTAATTATTTAAGTGAGAAATCATGTGAGACAGTTTTTCAGAGATCCTGAAATGTAAAAGCAAAAGGTGTCTTTAATACTGATGCATGTGTTATCTTGTTCACTTCTACATCCATCTACAGAAGCAGCTGTTGCCTTGGTAATATCTGTGCTGTCATGTCTGAAGCAGCACCTCCAAGAGATGTTACATTTTAGCGATGGTGTTACAGCACCAGAGAATAAGCTTGTCAGCTGCTGTACAGTAATTATCTGACGTATCAGTCTTTTAGAAATGGGGTTGGTGCAAACCGAAACCATTTAAGACCCAAACTTTAAAGACTGAGTCAATGGCACCTGGATTTTAATCACCTCTGGATTTAACAGTCAAAACTAAAATCACCCCATTTTCTAGCAGCGTCTCTTCTGTAAAAAGACTATGATAAGCCGAAAGAATCAATGTGCAATTTAACCATATATTCATTTTCAGAAACCAGCTTTTGTGTACGGTAACTATCCTCTTGCTAAGGAATTGTGTAATGTGTATCTTGCACCTCCTTCCCCACTGTTTTTGTTTTCAAATGGGTGGTTGTTATACAGCAGATATAAATTGACAGTGGCTGCTGAACAAGTGTGGGTTCATTTAATTTTTAGTTATGACAATCCAATAAAGCCTTACATAATTTTATTAAACTATTCAAACAGAGTCACTAAGGAGCAAAAACCAACAGTGTAACAAAACGGACCAATTATTTGGTGCCACAAAACAGGAGAGACCAACAAACAAAGCTAGCAAAGCCGGAACAGAGACTTACGGTATATAAACCAGTGGAGACACTCTAGCCTGTTTCTGTTAAAATATGGTCACATGAGTTTTCCATCAGTTCTGAATCCTTTCAAAGGTACTCTGAATAGTTAAATGTTAGAACAGTAATGTAAGTTAAAAGTTATTTAAATAAAAATTATTTTAATACAGAAGTTTAGCATTGAACCAGACTGATTTACAAAAAATTAAAACCTTCAAACTGATAAATAAGTGGAAGCTAGACATTTGTACAGCAATTGAAATTGCCACAGAATGGGAAGGAATGCTCCTAGGAATGCACTGATGCAAAATTTAGAAAAATATAAGGCAACAGTGGAAGAGAGGGAGATAACTGTAACAAGGTTAGCATAAAAAACTAGAAGATACATTATACAACAGAAAGAGTCAAGAAAACAATGAAGTCTTTCAATGAGCACTATATGTACTTTTCTAGTTTTTAGTGTCAGGGAAACAAATGTTGGCTTCTAAGAAATTGTTGTGGTGAAATCTGACACACCGTAAATGGTGACAAAAACAGAGCAAATGGAAGATTATGAAAGGGAAGAGATTAGTAATTCATAGGCTGAGTTTTAATTTGTTTGTGCCTGATTTTGTTTGAGCTGGCTGAAAGTTTGACAGTTTCTATGCGGGACTGTAGGTTTTTTAACATCAAGATTAATGTAAAAGTCTAGATATTTAAACTTTTGAGGACCATTTTACACAGCGGTTCTAGATTAATTTTAAGTACTAGGTGACTTTCTGAAAATTGTGTGATATTTTAATTAAAATACTTGCTCCAGAACCCAAGAGCAGCGTCTCAAAGACAGTGAAAGATATGCCCATGCAGGTTTTCCTTACAGATTGCTGCACTAATTAACTCATTCCTTTCTTTTGTGTTTTCAGAAAATCATTTTTATTTCATGCCTATTTGCCAACACACATGCAGGATTCAGACTTGATGTTCATATCCTACCCCTGATTTGTGTATGTACATACATGTATCTAAAAGAAAAGCAGGGCTTTAAACAGTGAAAGCCATCTTCTTTTGCTGCCAAAGCCCTTCCCAGTTAGCATAGTGAGGTAAGGTCTGATCCTGCATGTATCCTAGCCTTTTCACATACTAAACTTCTATTTTCTCAGACAAGTAGAGAAAGGGACTAACTTTTAAATACATGTTTAACTTTGTTCACATTATCATATGCAGTATGTAGGAACTTTTTGTGCCTAAATAGAGCACATATTGCCTTCATATTTTTCTATGACCACTTTAATAGATAAACTGATTGCCCCCCCCTGCACCTCCAATTATAATAAACCACTTTCTAACAGTCTCCTTAGACCCCTACTCCTACCCCACCTAAGAAAGAAGTTGCACTTTGCACCATGTCCAGAAGGTTTTAAAAGTCTGAGCTCTAGTGTAACAAGTGGGGGAAAGCACGTTCCCAAGTCAACTGGACCTCACGGAGGATGTCCTGCCAGCAGCACTTCTCAACAGAGGGAACTCCAATTTGAGCATTTTTGCTCATCAGAACTGAAGTATTCCATGCCCATTTACTGTTGCTGTTTTTCCTTGTTCAGATGTCGCATAGAACACGAGGGTGGGATTCACCGAGGCACACAGGCATCTAACTGCCACTGGAGATGACTAACTGCAACAGTTAGGCCCTGCTTGCATTCACAGAACACCTGCTTATCTGCCGTCTAACATTGTAAGCACCTAAAGTTCCTGGATTCCTAAGTTTCCTCTGGTAAAGACATCTAGGTGACTAACTTTTAGCAGCTGGGCATGTGCACTGAGTCCTGACACTGCCCAATTGTTCAGTACCTAATTCGCTTCTAAGCCCCAGCAAGATTCACAAACTAGGAGTCTTCCTTTCCTGTGCTGCTTTTGGAGCCCAATTGGATAAGTGTGCTCAGAGCATATCTAAACCGACACAACACCCCACTTATAATCTTTAGCCTGGTCATTAGAGCATTCATGCAGTATATGGGAGACCAGGGTTCAGTCTCTCTCTGCCTGCTTTGTGGTGCAGGGAGTTGAACTTGGGTATCCCATCTCCCCAGACGGTGCCCAAACCACAGGGCGATAGGATTTTTGGGGCAGGGCAGGAGTCTCTCAGTCTCTCCTGTTGAAACTGTTCCACAGTGTAAAATAGTTAAATATTCATTGGGCCAGACAGAGGGTTAGAATGACTTTATAGACCTCTCACGTAGGAGGTGGGAGACCGAAGTTCCAGTCTTCCTGTGCCAATTAATGATTAATTATCTATACACAGTGGAACAGCTGAGTGTTGGGTGCCGAAGCCCCCTTTGTGAATACTACCCCAAGTGTATTGGAATTGTCTGGGCATTTAATACAAATTTATCCAAAACTAAATTAAGTTCCTTTGCAAATCCCTACCATCCTTCAGTGTGATAATGGAGCTGAATTCATTGGGAACATAAGGGCCAATGCTCTCCTATGTAGGTTAATGCTGCCTGCCAAAGGTGGGAAGATTCTGGAAGTTTCCACTTAGTTTCCTCCAGGTTATTTGTGTCAGAGGGTGGAAAGTTTGCCCCCAAAATCCACAGTAGGTGCTGGAGACAAGAGCCATCTGCTTGGGTGCCCTGTTTTTTTTCTGCAGCTGGACTCTCCCAGTCACCTTTTGAACTCATAGCAATATAGGCCTGATCTCTGCTGACGTGCACTCTCCTGCTGGGTTCTACCTTGCAAAAGTTGAACCCCTACAGGATAATATTGACCCAGCCAGCATTAACTTGTACTAGGTTTCCCTATGGTATTGTGCGTGGAAACAATGCAGCGTATCGCATCCATTTTTTCAGCCTTGATACCTCCAGAAGGAGGCAAGAGAAAAGGATAGAGGGGTATACAGTGGAGTTGCCACTTACCCTGCTATACCCTCCTAGCCTGGATCCTTTGATTGTGCTCCCGTTCCATTCACCACAATGGAAAGGAGAAACCAGATTATTACTGTTCATCTGGCTCTTCCCACATGCATTCTCTGGAGAAACTTTGGATCTGACCCAAGGCCATATTGGGAAAGAAGTGTCAGAGTAGATTTTGAATGACATCTGATAACAGTTAAAGAAATGCTCAGGAAGAAGACTATGCATAGGGAACTCATATAGCGCATGCTGTTTAGAATAGACAGATGGCACCCCTGGGACAGGAGTATACACTATTTGTGTGAGTAGAGCTCAGAATCGGTAATAATATATGTAGGAATTTAATGCTGCTCAGAATCCCAGTCCGTCCATTTCTTTAATCTGGGGGGCAAATTATACCCCGATACACATTCTTTCAACTTCCGCTGACCATTAGCGTTTGCTTAAATTTATGAGTGGGGCTAAGTGGGTAGAACCTATGACATTTCCCTCAAGGACACTTCTTGCTTAGGATATTGGCACTGTTAGTACCATCTGTAGCAGCTTTACAGTAACTGCGACTGCTTCACTGGAGATGTAAAACCTGTGTTTAAACACTCAGCACATCTCGGGTATATTTGCTGCAAATTAAAACTTCTCAAGCTGTGCTATACTTGCCCCAGTGACCCTTTCCCCAGGCAGTGTTAACACCTCTAGTGGGACAGAACATTTTAAAATTGCAGTATGAGAAATGTTACACTTAACACACACACATAACAGCAGAAGAAAATTAACTTCTATAAAGCCCATTTAAACCATTTTAATATTGTTTCCAGAAGCTAAATCCATCTCTTAGCTCAGCATCAGCAGTAAGCTGGTATACAAACAGGTTGGCTTTTCCAGTAGTTCAAAGAATATAAGTACATCTTCACACAGAAATAGGGAACACAGCAGGAAACCAACAGGATGTAGTTACGATTCATTGTTTACACTTGTCTCTACTTCCTAAACAGCCCAGGCTTAACTGATAATGATGTGTTGTCTTGGATGAGTCTCCTGGGGTTGCTTTTATGTGTAATGTCTCAGGCCAATCTGTCAGCACATAGTATCTTATTTCAGTCTCACATATTCTTGGGAGACTAATGACTGGCCATTTTCTTGATCTAGACTAGGGAGGTCTCATCATATTGCAAAGGAGCTGATATATTGTGTGTACCTCCCAGTTCTTAGCAAGCACGAGAACAGAGCCCTCCCAATTGGACATAAGAAATTTCTGAGAAACCCTCATGCTTGCTATTTTCTCACCCACAGTTTATTCTTCTGGATTTCAGTATGGCATTTTCTTTGATCAGACCTTTGGCTTTGGTATCTGAGAAGTTCAAAGTTAGAGACCACTCCACTGGTCACCATTAGTCGTGAGCCCAGTCACCCAAATGTATATTCTGTCCTAGAGCCCACTGCCTCATGGGGCAGCAAACTTGATTAATAACTGAAAACACTATCTCTCAACCTCATAGCCTGTTGAAGCTCTTTTATGTGTTGATGTTTGGAGGATGGATAGCTGCTGATGCATTTTGCATAACAAATAGGGATTTGAACAAGAAAGTGTATTTTAACATTGAATTTCTATCCTTTGGCATTATTTAGAAGCAGGGTCACAAATATTCAAGTGCAGCAGGCTTAATTAGTGTTTGAAAATTCCCATGAAGTGGAATTTAATTACAGATTGAACTGAAATCTATATACTCATTGTAAATACCTCACAATGCCAATTAACTGGAGGTCTATGCTAGCAATCTATTCCTAATTTGGAGTTAGGAAGTGAGTGGGTATTTTTGGCACCTATCTCTAGCTCAGGTACAAGCTTGTTTTCTCTCCCTGTTCCTCCAAAAAAGGCATCACAGTGATAAATTTAAAATATGAGTTGTGTATAAAGTTGGTGAGATTAGCATTTGTAAAATGGTATTTGACATTCAGTATTCCTTTGTTGATGTGATAAGTGGATTTCTCTTTGAGTCATGCAGCATGAATACATTTATGACCCACAGAAATTAGTTATTGTCCCCTGTATAAATGATTTTTTAACATAAGTATTAGAGCAGTGGATATTATGGGGACGGAGTTGTCATGCTCCACTATTGCATCCAAAGCGCAAAATTTCTACTAGTGAGGAATTAGTACCTGTCTACCACGCATTTCAAATTGTGACCACATTATTATGATTAATCATGTTTATTCTGGTAGTGCCTAAGGACTAGCCAGGAGTGGGGCCCGATTGTAGTAGGTACTGTACAAACAGAGAGCAATAGACAGTGCCTCCCCTGAAGAGCTTACAGTCTAAACAGACCAGACAGACACAGGGTCAGGTGAGGAGGAGGACATACAAGCAGACTGAACAATGTGGTGGTGGCAAACACTGTGTTAGTTCCATTATTTTTGATGGTGTGTGGAGAGGGACCTGGGTATAGTTGGGAGGGGATCAGCTAAATGGAAAGAAAAGGGAAGACAAGAGGTAAGGGGGATGGGGCAGGTTTGGAATGAAGCTCAGATGAAGAGATGTTGAGGGTGGGGGAGGGTTGGAACAAACACCCAGTTAGCACAGAGCAGAGTAATTCCAGTCAAAACTGAATAGTTCTCTCCATGTCCAGAGGTCCTTGCTTTGGGTGCTTCTGCTCCTACTGGGTACAAAGTTGCTGGTTACTTGCTGCTGTTTAGCCTCCAAGGCCACATGGTGGAGGGGGAAGGGAAGACATCACCTGGGTTGTAGTTTGCTCAGAATAGGGGGGTGTCTTCACTGCACAGCTTTGGGTTCAGGGGGTGAATCCAGGCCATGCACTCTTGTCTAGATGAGAGATTAGCACCTGAAATGAGATAGGTTAATAGGGTGGGATTTATCCCATGGTCTTCCACTGACCCTCCTGTGTCATTGGTCTACAATACTGATCATATATTGACAAGGTGAGATCTGCGTTTCTAATGATTTGGTGGGGTATGTGAATGCATTCTTGTCAGTTGTAGGTATTTTCTTTATCTTGATATACTTCTATTATTTAGCTAGCAGAACAACAAACGTTCTGTCAGGTTACCCAAACATAAGCATCTCAGCTGAATGGCTTTTTTCCCCCCAAAGTGATAAGATTTGATTGCTCATTTTGTGTCTGTTTTCAGAATGTCATGCCATTTGCTGACTGACTTTGGCTTTGCTCACTTTGTTGTGGGAAACTAAACAAATAGTGCAAGGTGCACTTTCTCCATGGGGCTTTTAAAGTCAATATAAGCCAGCTCACCTGCTAGCTTGACATTTGAAATTATCTACTAAAAGGTTCTGTTTAGAACTGGGTATTACTTTAAATGAAATTTGGGTAAAGGAGAAAACTAGCAAGTGTCTCCTTGCTTGTTACATGAGACAACGTCAAGTTTTCTGAGGCTAGTGTTAATTTATTCATGTAAGTATTCAGGCTGGTTTTTCCCACTCACTGGTTATCTTACTTGCTCCTGGTCTGTCTTATTCATGGGCAGTGTGCTCTGAACTGAAGGTATTATTAGGGAAACTGAATCACAGTTCCTTTTGGAGCAAATTATCTATGTTAGCTACTGCTTCTGTGCTTAAAAAATAAGGTAATTTCAAGCAACTTTAATAGGACATGTATGGTAGGTAGCATAAATGTGAGACAATATTTCAAAAATGTTTCTAAAGGTTGTGTTTGTTGCATTAATTGTTGAGCTTTGACATTGAGTTCAGCGAGTTCATCACTGCCCTGTTTTTTTCACAGAAAGAATGCTGGTAGTATCTGATGACTTTCTCTTACTTTATGCCTGTCTACTTTGATGAATCCATCAAAGTATGTACATTATGTTATGTACATAAAGTTATGTACATTAAATATATGCAGACAACGCTGACCCTAGACACATCAAATTCTCTGCTACTTTTCATCTTGTGTAGACATGTAGATTTGTGCAAAATGATTATTAGAAGTAGTAGATCTTCTAGAAGTAGATATTCTAGAAGTAGAATTTTACACCCATTTTGCACAGGTCTAAATGACTACACAAGCTGTAAGCCAGTAGATAATCAGGCCCAGCAAACTATGATGGTGATCTCCTTATAGTTTTTAGCCTAGTGGTTAGGACAGTGGGATGTGGGAGACCCAGATTCAATTCCCCCCTTCCACATCTGATGTGGAGCATGGATTTGAACTTGGTCTCGCATATTGCAGGAGAACACTCTAGTCACCAGGCAATGGGATATTCTGGTGAGGGTCTCTCTCAATCTGGCCCATGGAATCTGTTCCACTTTGTATAAATAATTAATAATTAGAACAGGGACTTGAACTTGGGTCTCCCTTTCCCAAAGCAAGTGCCCTAACCACCAGTTTGATAGCATCATTCTCGTTTTATCGCTCTGGCTAAATGACTGTTCCTTGTCCTTATAAATGGCTATGAATATATATAAATGATAAACCATAAATCCAGTGTCTTTATAAGACCATGATTTTTAGCATCTAGCAAAGTTATGAATGTAAGCTCCCCAGCTCGTCTTTTGAAAGTGTTGTGCAGGTTTCCTTTGAGGATGAGGACTTATAGGTCAGATATGAAGTGATGGCTTTGTGAAAAGTGTTCACCCACAGGTATTGTGGTGATTTGTCTTTTATAATTTTCTTGTGTTAGTTCATTCAAGAGCGTAGTGATTGTCTCGTTTCAACCACATAGTTGTTGTTGGGGGCATTTAGTGCACACTGAAAATCATCGACTTAACAAGGAAACTGGAACGTATTGCAACAATATGTAACTCCCATTTTTGTCCTATGACTGCAGGGGTGTTAATGGGCCACTTGACCTTGAATGGTCTCTTAGAATACGTGGTAGCTGCTTATGCTAAACTATCTGTTCCACCTTGTATTTAGCTGCAATGCTCGGACCTGAGGAAGAGCTCTGTCTCTCTCACCTACCGGAGTTGGTCCACCAGAAGATCTGTTTGTAAGTGCAGACCTAGAGAGGAAAGCCAGGCAATGTTCTATTCTACTACATTTTCCACGGATGCTCTGCCTGCAGAGTTTCCACAGAGTCTCAAGCAGCTTCCCAGTGGCAGAGCCCACAGGAAGCCATGGAGGTAGAGCTTTCTCTTGCACAGCTCCACACTGAGAGGTGCAGTTTTAGCTGTGGTATAAAATCTGGCCTAACTTGCATAAGAGCTTGTCTGTTTTCACTGACGCCATTGAAACAATCTGAAATAGTTTGTTAAACAGAAGTTGCTAAGCTACCAATGTGACAGAGAAAAAAAAGAACCTCTCTCCAGAAACTTGTTGCCTTGTCCTTGCCTCAGGGCAGGCAAAATGGTATGGATTCTCCCATCTTTATTAGCAGCTCTGACTCAGCAGCCCATACAAACTGTGGCTACATTTGCTGCATTGTGTGTCTGTTGTATCATAGGAATAGCTGTTTAGATACAGCTGTTGCTGCTTCTCTAATAATAGAATTTTTAAATTTACCAGCCCTTAGTTCCACTTCTCTCGTATGAAACTCTCTAAAAAATGCAGAGGCTTTTTTCCCCTATCAGTTGGGAGTCTCAGTCATTGGCTGCAGGTACTGCTGTTATAAATCATAAGATCCTGAGACCCAAAGGCAGTGCCACTCCTAAGATTGTGCCTTTTGCACTGTAGTCTGACTCCTCCCTCCCCTAACCTCAGAAGGTACAGTCTTTGCTAATCTCCGTGCAGTTAGGTGTAGTTCCTATGCACAGCCAGCAAGAGAGGAGGAACACAAGAATGCTAACCAAATTGAGCTAGCAGTATGAGAGCTGCCTCAATTCTTCACCCACCTAGTATCTGAGTGAAACCCAGATGCTGAGTAGAGGAAGAAAACAGGGATATCCCTATTCCCTGATTGGAGTGCTGGAGAGATTTTTCTCTTCAAGCAACCAGGAAAGGGAGAGAAGAGCCTTCTCATCTCTTGACACATTGCATCAGTGTCTGGCCTGCCTGCGTTGGACTTCTTGGCTTTGACTCCCTCATTTGAGAGACTCTCTCTCCAGCTACTAAAGACCAAACACCACTGGTCTGTGTTCTACGTAGCATTAATGTAGTGGAGACAGATGTATGTCCACAACGTTGTAGATTGGAAAGTTAAAGTTTAAATATCAGATTTTGTTCGTAACCCTTAGGATGGACTCCCTTCTAGGCAATTCAGTTGGTTCTGCAGTTTAATCTAGTTTTTTTTTAAACGCACTCAGTTTTTCTCCTAATTTAGAATCATTTCCACAAGTTAGCATTTGGGGTGGCAGATGGAGTGTCATGAATTTGCCTGTGGTTGCCCCATTTACTCCTTATCCAGTGCATAAGTTCTGAAATTTAAAGGAATGATGATGACTTTTAGAGCTGTTGTTTTATAATTGTATTGCACTCTGAAGTTCTTTTGCTGCAATGCTAGCTGCTAAAGAAACTGAAAGCAGCTGCAATGTATTCTGCTTTGTCAGAAGAGTCAGCACTCTGGCATATCTCAGCATGGATGGTGAATGTTACCCAATTTGGCATTCTTCATGCTGTGATATGATACCCCTAACGAGGATATCTTGAACATTGATCATCTGACTGATTTTCAGTTTTCAAGAATATATTGTCGAAAATGAGGTTTAACTCCTTGACTTTTAGCCTTTGACACTTTTTTTGTCTAACCAAAAATCACTTCTACTGGCAGGTGACTTATTTAGAAAGGTAAAAAGTGAAACCAGCACTGAAGAGGGGAAAGTGGCTTTTTTTTGTCTGTGCCTTTTTTGCAGACCCACTGAAGTCAGAATTCTTCACTTTCACTCTGTGACATTTCTTGAGTAATTCCAGTTACTGCATTTTTATATATATTCATTAAAAAAAAAAAGCAAGCCACAAATACGGGATAAGGTTAGAAAATTATTCACGTGCTGAGATGTGCTTACTGTGGGTGATCTGCTCGTTTTGTACACGCCTTGTATGGTGACAGTGAAGTACGGAATCCTTTGTTCTATTGTTTTCTTAACCCAGTGAGTTTGAGCAGTTGCGTTCATCAGGTGCAAGGACGTTTTGACACAATTGACCTTTTCTCTTCTTTCATCATGTACACGAACCTGACTAAGGAACAGTGTGCCTAGCTCTTCAGTTCCAAGCAAATAACTTTCAGTTTCAGGTTAAAAACACACTGAAGGGCAGCCAGAAGACAAGGTGCTAGTGGATTCTTGTTTTATCAGTACATCAAATGGTCTAAATTTCTCCAAAAGCTTCAAAATAGGATTTAATCTGAATGCTACATTGCTGTTACCAGATTGATTTGGGAAGGGATTAAAGAATCGTCTCGTGTTTTGTTTCTACAATGAGGTTTTCCTAGATAAATGACAAATTAACTGGAATGCAAAATTTAATGCTAATGGGCTTCAAACCAAACTAACTAATGGGCTTCAAACAGAACATTTTATTTCCTTTAAGAAGGATACTTACAAAAGACCTCCTTTTCTAATAAAATTGGGTTTACTGGGAAAAGGAACCACCACTAACACTTAATGCATTTTAACAATCTTAAAGATGTTATATAATGTCTGTCATACCTGAGGTCCTTAAAATTAGTGATCTTTAGGATTCAAAGATATTAGTGCTTTATACATTTGTGTGCAGCTATTGTTATGGTCACTACAGATCACCTTTGTCAGAATCCACCTGTGCTGAGCTGTACTAATGGTTCTCAGTATTGTCTGTATTTTGTATGTTGTACATATTCTAGATTTGCTGTGTTGTTTATTTTTAACTATGCATAAATGTGACTCAAAATATAAAACCATATACATCATTAAGTGAACATCTCACAGATAATCCAAGCTGCATGTGAGGTCTGAGTCTCAGTATGTTGCCTTCAACCTCAGGTACAGTTTTGCAAATGGACCACTTTTCTAGCTGGGGTTAATACCAAAAAGGTTTAATGCCATCCCAGCTCTCTTGAACCCCCTGAGGGCTATGAAACTGGGTTGAAAATCTCAGTCTGGATAGCAAGAGTGGGATAAAGTTCAAGTTGTTTATCTTGATCCATAAAGCTGTATGTATTTTAAGACTTGGGTATCTTAGAAGCTACTGTCTTGTGTTAACCTAACAGAAATCAGTTGCAATGGTTTTACTAACCATCCTCAGATTAAACTTGTCCCTATTTTGCTGATCTTCAGAACATACTGCAAGACTTGTCTATTTGCTTTGTGGTGGCTTTCATGGGTTGAGTTTCATTTGGTGTTGGCCATTTGTTAATCACTGGTATTTTAAAGGGATGTACCAAGAGGGGTGGTCAACAAATAAAAATGAATTTAAGCAACATTCAGTAATTAGCAGTAAGAAAAAATAAGTACAGGAAGAATAAGTTGTTCTTGTACCCATGATCTTTAAATATGTCCCGCTGTTACAGCTCCTTTACGTTATCAATTATATCCTCTTTGCTGCACTCCAGCACACTTGTATCAGTTTTTGTGTGGACATAAATATACCAAAAAATGAGATAAGAACCCAGACCACAAACTATAGAAGTGAAATGTCATCCAGGCCCTCAATGAAAGACTATTTTATCATTCATATGATGTATTATACCCAAAGAGAAATACACAGAGTAACATTCTAGTTTTAGTAGGGTAACTATAGTGACTTTGATATCTGTAGAGAGATTAGCTGGGTTTTTTTTAATGTTCTGGTTGTGCTTTTTTTAACCATCACTGTGTAGCTGGAGTGGCCTTACCTTTGTAATATCCGATGGCAGAAGTCAGTAAGCTCAGGTTGTCTTATCCTCTTTTAAAGTGACCTACTTTTAATGAAGTACAAAGAGTGAACAAAATTCTTTAACTCACATGTATGCTCATACATTTGCTATTAAATGCTGCATAAAAGCTAAGAGTAAGGTGGTATTAGAGCTCAAAGAAGATGAATGTTTAACAGCCATCTTAGGAGAGTGAAAGATTTAGCCTTGATTCCTTAAAAAATTTGTGTAGTGAAATATCGGCAAGTGTCTGAAATAATTAAAAATAGCTTTCATAGCAAGCACTGGTAACTGTTTTAGCGGTAGCAACACACAAAGGCGCTTAAGGCCAAATCAGACTCTCCCCTCCCCAACAACCATAGATGTTATTTTAAATTCCTGATGTTAATCCTCTGTAACAGTGATAGCAAAGTGTGGCGTGGTTTGCCGTGAGATGCTGGCAGTGCTTCCTCCTGTCCCAGTTCTCCCGAGGTACTGCTTCTGACACTAATGTTGATGCAACTAGCAGCTTAAAATCATTGGAGAGAAATCTATTTCTGCTTGCTGCACAGTGATACCAACAATAATTTATTATGTGTCTCAACCTTCCTGCAGTCTCTTGTTCTGCTGTTTTCTTCTTTGAATCTTCTCCTTTGCAGGTGCTACAGCGGACAGCTCACCTTGCACTGTGGGCACATGAAGTTGTTCCTTCAGGGATGATGCCAGCATTGCTCTCTTAGGCTCAGTGTACTGGACAAAGTGACGTCTGGCAGCCTTCCCTGGAGAATAAATTGAGCAGTTTCACAAGGCCTCTTCTATCTAATCAGCCTCATTGGATTGTGGCACAAATTGTTGCTAAATGGGAGATTTAAGATACATGGCCTGAACCTAGAACCCAACTCTGAATCCTAGGTTTCCCATGTGATGGGTCGTTGTGTTGTCACCATTTGATGAAATTGGCTTATTCATTACTTTTATCTCCAACAACTTAACTAACATTCATCTGATCAGTCTCAGGCACTTTATAATTTTGAACTTAAGGCACTCAGACAATACCTTTTTATATGAGCAAAATATTTTCCTTTGAATAGATATTCAGATAGATATTAATATGTGTCACTATGTCTTGCCTCTGTCGACTCTGTTGGAAGGGGCAGCCTTAATTTCTCTAAGGAGAATTCTCTGCACGTTGCCCTTTATTTTGGTCATTTTCCATTTTGAACAATTTTGTTTATGAAGATGTTCTCTGTCTTTAAATTCAATTTATTTTGTTTGAAAGTGATTGCAGGGTTTAGTTATCAATGGTATCCTGTGTGAGTTTGAGTTTGTCAATTGGTTACATAAATCCTTAGCCAATGTTTCCTTGTTAAATACAAATTTTAAAAAAATGCCTTTCAGTGTTTCTGCTGTAGCAGAAATTGGAAAAGGTTCAATTTTGCTTCCTAAGCAGCTCCGACAATCCCACGGTTGTGTGTACAAAGTTATTTGTATGTACAGATGCTGGGTGAGATCTTTATCTCCACTCCAGCTCTTTACACCAGGTAAGAGGGCCATGTCAGCATAAAGGGGCCCTAAAAGCCATTATATGGCTGGATAAGGATTTCTCGAGTGCAGCGGCTCTGGAAGCTACTCCCTCCCGGGCCCCATTGCAGGGGACTTGCTTGTGATGGGGCTGCAGCAGATTGCACTGCAGATATTCCAGGTAGCACTGCACCCCATAGGGCAGCTTGTGGAGGCTGACAGAATGTAGACATTCTCCCAGGGCTCTAAGTTCCTGGAAAAGTCAAGGATCAGAAGAATGCAAAGTTGCTTTAAGGCCACTATGGTTCCTGGTTCCCTTAGGCTGCAAGTTATGTGCTGCCCCTCTTCGAGTGTTATATTGTAAAAAAAAATAATCGTTTTCTACTAAATTTCTCCCCAAAAAGTTGTATCGTGCCACTTTATCTCCAGATTACATAGATATAGGAAATATAAATGTTTTTGCTGCAGGGTGCCCTTCAGGATAGGATATTGCTACACCCAACCTTCTTGCTAGTTACAGGTATTCTCTTGAGAGGTCAGTTAAGTTTTCACTATTGATCAGTGCTGTGGAAAGCTTTCTGCATCTGAGGAGTAGGCTGAGTGCTATGATTTAATGTAGTGCTGTGAGAGGACTGTTCAAGTGTGTTATGAATAACAAGGATAATGTGTTTGCTCATCTATCTGTAATTCCTCATGGACGTTTGATCACAGCTTCTAAAACTCCATACAATATTGTATTGATCAGCTGATTATTAGTAAAAGATATTTCACATTTAGTATTAACAGTTGCCCAATAAATATACTTCAATAGTCCAATTATTTAGATGTGATTCTATCACAACATGGTATAGGGTTAAAATTTCAATGCAAAGATTCAGATAGATTAGGCATAAAGAAAAGGAGTACTTGTGGCACCTTAGAGACTAACCAATTTATTTGAGCATGAGCTTTCGTGAGTTACAGCTCACTTCATCGGATGCATACTGTGGAAAGTGTAGAAGATCTTTTTATATGCACACAAAGCATGAAAAAATGTATATAAAAAGATCTCCTACACTTTCCACAGTATGCATCCGATGAAGTGAGCTGTATCTCACGAAAGCTTATGCTCAAATAAATTGGTTAGTCTCTAAGGTGCCACAAGTCCTCCTTTTCTTTTTGCGAATACAGACTAACACGGCTGTTACTCTGAAACCATAGGTTAGGCATGTTTTTATATAATGCAGATCTTTTCTGCATCCGACAATGTAAGCATGAATGGGGTAAAGCAATGTATTCATTTACAACATCTATGAAATGGGATTTTCACTTGCATATTCTTGTGTCTGAGATATGAAACTGAAAGGAGCTATAAGCTATTTTCCTTTTCCTGAGCACTTGATGTGGTTGTGAAAACATTTCCTGCTTTTATTGTTTTGGGTATTTTAGCATTTCTATTCCAGATGCAGAATTCAGCACACTGCTTTTGCTCCCTGATTTTCCTGCATCTTGGCTCGTTCTTACACTACAAAATAGTCAGTGCTAATTATGAAAGCCTTATCCTCCCACAGTTCCCTATTCAGATCCCTTCGTTGGCTTTCTTCATCTTTTGAATCGGCTTCATGCATCTTGCCATCAGCTGTGTCTACTCAACTGCAGCAGCCTGCATGTCTGTCCTTTCCTCCTGCACCACCTCTATTCTCTACTCCCTGCAGGTCTTCCTAACTTCTTTACTCCTCTGTGGGGCTACATGCTGGCCTTAGGTTTGGAGCACAGTTCCTTTTGTACTGAATCACCTCCTCTTTTTATTCAAAAAGACCACCTTAAGAAGACATGTCTGTACATCCCTATCACTGAAGGTTTTTAATAAAGGGTTAGACAAACACCAGTCAGGGATGGTCTAGGTACACTTGTCAGCCCTACATTTCTGGGATTCTATAATTACTCGTTTTAGAGTAGCAGCCGTGTTAGTCTGTATCCGCAAAAAGAAAAGGAGTAGTTTGGCACCTTAGAGAATAACAAATTTATTTGAGCATAAGCTTTCGTGAGCTACAGCTCACTGCTTCGGATGCATTCAGTGGAAAATACAGTAGGGAGATTTATATACACTGAGAACATGAAACAATGGGTGTTACCATACACACTGTAATGAGAGTGATCACTTTGAGCTATTACCAGCAGGAGAGTGGTGGGGGCAGGATCCTTTTGTAGTGATAATCAAGGTGGCCCATTTCCAGCAGTTGACAAGAATGTCTGAGGAACAGTGGGAGTGGGGGGGAGGAGTAAACATGGGGAAATAGTTTTACTTTGTGTAATGACCCATCCACTCCCAGTCTTTATTCAAGCCCAAGTTAATTGTATCCAGTTTGCAAATTAATTCCAATTCAGCAGTCTCTCGTTGGAGTCTGTTTTTGAAGTTTTTTTCTTGAAGAATTGCAACTTTTAGGCGTGCAATCGAGTGACCAAAGAGATTGAAGTGTTCTCCGACTGGTGTTTGAATGTTATAATTCTTGACGTCTGATTTGTGTCCATTTATTCTTTTGCATAGAGACTGTCCAGTTTGGCCAATGTACATGGCAGAGGGGCATTGCTGGCACATGATGGCATATATCACATTGGTGGATGTGCAGGTGAACGAGCCTCTGATCGTGTGGCTGATGTGATTAGGCCCTATGTTGGTGTCCCCTGAATAGATATGTGGACACAGTTGGCAACGGGTTTTGTTGCAAGGATTTGTTGTTACTCGGGGACTGGTTTTTATTTGGTCAACTCACATTGAGTTGGATATTTTTTGAGTTGTCTTAGTTCTTCCCAAAAGCTCTCACTTTGTCTTCCTTGATGCAACTGTATTGTTATGCAGACTGATGGCACTCAATTTAACATTATTTGCATAGCTGGTTGATTATGATTTCATTAACTACAAAATCGTGGGGTCAGATTAAATCTTGATGATTAAAGATAAATATTCCAGCATCACTATGAGTAAAGCTTACATTAAACACTAAACAAAAACAGTGTAATTAATCCATTCATGTAGACTAAGTCTCCTATCTCTGTTTGTTGCCAATTTCCAGTTGATACTATTAAAAGGTTAGCATTTATTTTCCAACTTTTGCTTTTGTAGCTTACTAAAGGACTTTATATATAGCATTTACAATAAAACATCCGCTTTTAGCAAAAGTTTTCACACAGTTAGGTAAGATCATTATGCAGTTTCTTTAAGTATAAGGAATAGACTGTGGATTCATGAATCTTTGAAAGACAATACAAAGTCCATCTACCACCACTGACCTACTGGTTTGGCCCTATCCTACGCATGCATGTTATTGTGTACTATTAGCCATCTGTTCAAAACCTTTTCTATTGTTCTCACCTATACCCCCCTACCCCAAAAGTCATTTACCTTTCAATACCAGTGATTCCTACTCAAGACTTCAGAGAAGGAGATAGGGCAAGGTTTTCAAATGGTATCTCTGTCTTCCTTAAAGAGAGAGAGAGAGGTTCCATCAGTTTAAAAAGTGTGTGATCCAGGGGCTTAGGGTATAGGATTAGGGGATCAGACTTTGCTATTATTCTCAGCTCTGCCAATAGCTCATTGTGTGACCTTAGACTCACTCACCCAGTCTGAAAAAATGTGATTAGTACTCACCTACCTTTGTACAATACTTTGAGATCTATGGATGATTGTATACGAGTGACTTAGTAGCATCTATGACACAAATAGGTATATTACTCCTGTGTCAAACCACATTCTTAATATTTCACCCAAGGGGTTGTGTGTGTGTCTGCCAAAAGCTAAGAACTAGCTAGTTGTTATGGTTATTGTGAGATGTTTGTACAGTAAATGATTTTAGTTACGTACATGTGAGGTATTGGCTTTCAAAACTGTTGAAGTAAAACTTGTCACCTGAGATGAGAAGGGCCTCAGAGCTATCTCAATCAACGTTGAGAACAATGGACATCCATGGAGACAGCCTATGTTTATTGTCTGAACGAGATGCAGGCTGGAGACTGTTACAAAAGACAAATAAACCCCAGGAGAGTTTTTGGAGGGGGGAGGGGCAAGGCCTGGGAAAAGAGACAATAGCTTGTGACTGTATAAGAGCAGAAGAAATGGCCCAAATGATAATCCATTACAGGATGAGACACTGTGTCAGTGAGGTGTAAGAGTTTCATGAAAAGTGGATCCCAGCTTTCTGGACTAATTAGCACTGTAAGAACTAACCTTTGGATGAGAAATACCATATTAGACAAGAAAGCAACTTGTTAATAAGTATAGGCTACAGATTGTGTCTTGTATTTTTCTTTTACCTGTAACTGTATGTTTCCAAATCCTTTACTTGCTTTAATTAGAATCTTTATTTCAAGCTCTGTAAAATAACTTCAATTTGGATTTACTATAAACCAAAAGTGCCTTGAGCTGTGGTGAAACCGGTGGTCTGGGGTGCACTGCTTCAACTGAGGATCACTGTACATTTGTCAGAGACATTGTCGTTGTTCAACTGAAGTTATGGATGCTACACTAATAGACTTTGTTAAAAGAAAATATAGATTACTGGTAAAGAAAACATGAAGGTGGATAAGTGTGGAGCAGGTAGCATGATAAAGTAGTGTAGTCATCACTGTTATTTTAAAACCGTACTTCTCACTAGCTGAAGTCTGTTCTCTCTCATTTTAGACATTGGGAAACATGATTAAGTCCTCTCTAGATGAATCTTTCTCTCTCTTTTTTTTTAAGAGCTACACACAATAAATATCTGGAATAGCAATTTGTAGAAAGAGAATTCACTGTACCAGAAGTCACTACAGCAGAAGCAAGTTACACCAAAATGGACTGTGTGGGGCCATCATACAACCACCTTTTGCCATGTTCTTTACACGGTAATATTTACAGTAAGAAAAAAAACTCAGTACTCCCATTACAAGATGTGCTCTAAGACCAAATAATGGACCTCCTGTATATTATCTCAAAAAAGTTTACAAGGGTAGAGTTGCAACCAAAAGAGAGGTTGGTTTTAGGATAGGTGAGCTTAATAACTCCTATCAATAGCACTAGGAACAGACTGAAAAACTTTATTTTGTGTGTATATATACCCAGAAACAGCAATAAGAACATTTTATAAGGACATCTGTTATCAGGATGCAGTGAAAAGAATATAACAAGTGCTGGAATGTCTGCAGTCAGTGAATTAAAAAAACTATGCAATATGAATCCTGTGTGAAATTTTATGGCCTATATTATGCGGGAGGTTATTCTAGTCTTAAAATCTGTGAATCTATTATAGTCAGTATAAAGTGATCTCAGCTATTTTTTCTCCAAAGGCAAACACTTTATATTTTATTTAATATTTCAGCAACTAATTAAGGTGAGTTGGCAAGCAAAGTTAATTAATGAACATGTCCCGGTCTTTTGAGAGGCAAACACCTGACATTATATTTAATATTAAGCCAGTATGTGTAAGTAAGGTGAGCTGGCAAGCAAAGTTAATTAATACAGTCATTCAGTTTATCAAAGGTTACAGCCTTACTATACAGTTCATACTGAGCTGGGAATGTTTACCAGGAGAAGACAGCAGCAACTTTAGTTGTTGGCAAATTATTATTATTATTATTTTATTTATTATTTATGTTCAGCTTCTGTTTTGCAGGGACTCGGCTACACAAAGGTTCAAGTTGATAGCTCATCTTGCTCTGTAGAAGGAACTTGTTTTAGCTTGATGCTTAGAGAAAATTGTATCACCACAGGGAATGCTGTACATTCACAACTACTGACAGTTTTTTGTGATGAGCCTGACAACAACTAACAGTACAAATGTGTAAGACAAAGCATGAGTCCCTATAAATGTTTGATTTGAAATAGGTAGTAGCATTGATAAGTTCTTATATGTGTTGTAGTAACTGCTTCTTCCCCACCAAGCCTTTATCTGTGAAGTTTCTCATGGGAGGAGATGATCTGGACCTATATTTTTAGAACTAGTGGTGGTTGCCATTAAAAAGGTCAGCTGTTACTACACAATACCAGAGATACCAGAGATAGCAAATAGTCTATCAACATCCCTTTTTTGTAAATAAGTAATTTCTTTTCAACTATGCAATCAATCAAAATTTGTTGCCCAAGTGTCTATTCATATCTCTCCTTCCACATAGTGTTCACACAGTTGAAATCTATTCTTTTTTGGAGGAGGGTGTGAAGAAGCATCATGCCAGAGAAATGCTTATTCTGAGGTTTGGCCTTTGCATAGAATGGAAGTGGCTTTTTTGAAGTCATAAATGCCACCAGGACATCATTTGGAGTGTTGACACCTTTATTTATTTTAATTATAAGAAAAAAAGCATCTTAATGATGCATTTGCCTTTTTAAAGCATGAAACCTTTGCTAGGTCAACAGAGTCTCTGGGTGAACTTTCTGGAACTCTACTACGCTCCATCCAAAGGCATGAGTCTCACTAGTGTGTGGTGAAATGGCTTTTGCTCAATTTCCGATGATCTCAGTCTGGAGGAGATCTTCTAGGTCCAATTGTGTTTTTGATCAACAAGACTGCCATTGTGAGATGTTATTCACTGGCATTTTATGGTTTGTGTTCCACATGTATTAGAATACATGTACAATTTTACATTAATTGCATCTCAAGTGTAAAATGTACACGAGTTACATTTTTTACTTCACCCAATGAAACGTTAACTTTCAAATTCTTCAGATACTTGTGATAAATCTAATAATTTTAGAAACTTTGCCATAATATATTTGTTGGCTCAGCAAATTAGTATTTGTCCTTTTGATCGAAGCTACTAAAATTTTTCTGCGTTTGATCTTCTGGCAGTAAACATCAGAATCTTTACTGGCTCCAATAATATTCTTGGAAAATAAAATTATCAGATTGCTTAATAACTGTGGAAATTATTGAGGGCCAAAATTGGTCACAGAATTGAAGAGAAACTCTCTGAAGTCAGATAAACAGTGCAATCATCTAAAAAAAATAGACTACTTTACACTCTTCAGCTGACTGAAAACCTGGGAATAGCCCACAACATTAGCCCAGTGATAAGGAAGAAAGCCCATTTTGGGTAACTAAAATGTTGCGCTGGGATGAGAAACGTGAGCCAGTCCTCTTGAAGGACACGGGATATTCGGGAATACATATCAGCAAGTTATTTGTCCTGAAATGAGCATAATCTGCAGGAACATCAGGTTTTAGGGAGAAAGGTCTTTGAAAATGAGGGCATGACAGCAAAGGAAGATCTAGTTTTAAAAGCATACAATGAATCATAGAATCATAGAATATCAGGGTTGGAAGGAACCTCAGGAGGTCATCTAGTCCAACCCCCTGCTCAAAGCAGGACCAATCCCCAATTAAATCATCCCAGCTAGAGCTTTGTCAAGCCTGACCTTAAAAACTTCTAAGGTCTACCACCTCCCTAGGTAATGCATTCCAGTGTTTCACCACCCTCCTAGTGAAAAAGTTTTTCCTAATATCCAATCTAAACCTCTCCCACTGCAACTTGAGACCATTACTCCTTGTCCTGTCATCTTCTACCACTGAGAATAGTCTAGAACCATCCTCTTTGGAACCACCTCTCAGGTAGTTGAAAGCAGCTATCAAATCCCCCCTCATTCTGCAGACTAAACAATCCCAGTTCCCTCAGCCTCTCCTCATAAGTCATGTGTTCCAGACCCCTAATAATTTTTGTTGACCTTTGCTGGACACTCTCCAATTTATCCACATCCTTTTTGTAGTGTGGGGCCAAAACTGGACACAGTACTCCAGATGAGGCCTCACCAGTGTCGAATAGAGGGGAATGATCATGTTCCTTGATCTGCTGGCCATGCCCCTACTTATACATCCCAAAATGCCATTGGCCTTCTTGGCAACAAGGGCACATGGTTGACTGATATACAGCTTCTTGTCCACTGTCACCCCTAGGTCCTTTTCCGCAGAACTGCTACCTAGCCATTCGGTCCCTAGTCTGTAGCGGTGCATTGGATTCTTCCGTCCTAAGTGCAGGACCCTGCACTTATCCTTGTTGAACCTCATCAGATTTCTTTTGGCCCAATCCTCCAATTTGTCTAGGTCCCTCTGTATCCTATCCCTACCTGCCACCGTATCTACCACTCCTCCTAGTTTAGTATCATCTGCAAATTTTCTCAGAGTGCAATCCACACCATCCTCCAGATCATTTATGAAGATATTGAACAAAACCGGCCGCAGAACCGACCCTTGGGGCAATCCACTTGATACCGGCTGCCAACTAGACGTGGAGCCATTGATCACTACCCGTTGAGCCCGACAATCTAGCCAACTTTCTACCCACCTTATAGTGCATTCATCCAACCCATACTTCTTTAACTTGCTGACAAGAATACTGTGGGAGACCGTGTTGAAAGCTTTGCTAAAGTCAAGAAACAATACATCCACTGCTTTCCCTTCATCCACAGAACCAGTAATCTCATCACAGAAGGCGATTAGATTAGTCAGGCATGACCTTCCCTTGGTGAATCCATGCTGACTGTTCCTGATCACTTTCCTCTCGTGTAAGTGCTTCAGGATAGATTCCTTGAGGACCTGCTCCATGATTTTTCTGGGGACTGAGGTGAGGCTGACTGGCCTGTAGTTCCCAGGATCCTCCTTCTTTCCTTTTTTAAAGATTGGCACTACATTAGCCTTTTTCCAGTCATCCGGGACTTCCCCGGTTCGCCACGAGTTTTCAAAGATAATGGCCAATGGCTCTGCAATCACAGCCGCCAATTCCTTTAGCACTCTCGGATGCAATGCATCCGATCCCATGGACTTGTGCATGTCCAGCTTTTCTAAATAGTCCCTAGCCACTTCTTTCTCCACAGAGGGGCTGGCCACCTACTCCCCATTTTGTGATGCCCAGCGCAGCAGTCTGGGAGCTGACCTTGTTCGTGAAGACAGAGGCAAAGAAAGCATTGAGTACATTAGCTTTTTCCACGTCCTCTGTCACGAGGTTGCCTCCCTCATTCAGTAAAGGGCCCACACTTTCCTTGGCTTTCTTCTTGTTGCCAACATACCTGAAGAAACCCTTCTTGTTACTCTTGACATCTCTTGCTAGCTGCAGCTCCAGGTGTGATTTGGCCCTCCTGATTTCATTCCTACATGCCCGAGCAATATTTTTATACTCTTCCCTGGTCATCTGTCCAATCTTCCACTTCTTGTAAGCTTCTTTTTTATGTTTAAGATCCGCAAGGATTTCACCGTTAAGCCAAGCTGGTCTCCTGCTATATTTACTATTCTTTCGACACATCGGGTTAGTTTGTCCCTGTAACCTCAATAGGGATTCCTTGAAATACAGCCAGCTCTCCTGGACTCCTTTCCCCTTCATGTTAGTCCCCCAGGGGATCCTACCCATCCGTTCCCTGAGGGAGTCGAAGTCTGCTGTCCTGAAGTCCAGGGTCTGTATTCTGCTACTTACCTTTCTTCCCTGTGTCAGGATCCTGAACTCGACCAACTCATTGTCACTGCCTCCCAGATTCCCATCCACTTTTGCTTCCCCCACTAATTCTTCCCGGTTTGTGAGCAGCAGGTCAAGAAAAGCTCCCCCCCAGTTGGCTCCTCCAGCACTTGCACCAGGAAATTGTCCCCTACGTTTTCCAAAAACTTCCTGGATTGTCTATGCACCACTGTAGTGCTCTCCCAGCAGATATCAGGATGATTAAAGTCGCCCATGAGAACCAGGGCGTGCGATCTAGTAGCTTCTGTGAGTTGCTGGAAGAAAGCCTCATCCACCTAATCCCCCTGGTCCGGTGGTCTATAGCAGACTCCCACCACTACATCACTCTTGTTGCTCACACTTCTAAACTTAATCCAGAGACACTCAGGTTTTTCTGCAGTTTCATACCGGAGCTCTGAGCAGTCATACTGCTCCCTTACATACAGTGCTACTCCCCCACCTTTTCTGCCCTGCCTGTCCTTCCTGAATAGTTTATAACCATCCATGACAGTACTCCAGTCATGTGAGTTATCCCACCAAGTCTCTGTTATTCCAATCACGTCATAATTCCTTGACATCACTAGGACCTCCAGTTCGCCCTGCTTGTTTCCAAGGCTTTGTGCATTTGTATATAGGCACTTGAGGTAACCTGCTGATTGCCCCTCATTCTCAGTATGAGGTAGGAGCCCTCCCCTCACAGACGTTCCTGCCTGTGCTTCCTCCCGGTATCCCGCTTGCCCACTTACCTCAGGGCTTTGGTCTCCTTCCCCCGGTGAACCTAGTTTAAAGCCCTCCTCACTAGGTTAGCCAGCCTGCTCGCAAAGATGCTCTTCCCTCTCTTCGTTAGGTGAAGCCCGTCTCTGCCCAGCACTCCTCCTTCATGGAACACCATCCGATGGTGAAAGAATCCAAAGCCTTCTCTCTGACACCACCTGCGTAGCCATTCGCTGACTTCCACGATTCGACGGTCCCTACCCCGGCCTTTTCCTTCCATGGGGAGGATTGACGAGAACACCAGTTGCGCCTCAAACTCCTTTATCCTTCTTCCCAGAGCCACGTAGTCTGCAGTGATCCGCTCAAGGTCATTCTTGGCAACGACCTTATGTTTAGCTAAGGAACTTGCATAATAAGTTTTATTATCTCAGGAAATACTTTCCTAGTATGATCTCAGAGGGTTATTTGTTAAAACCAAAGATCATGTTCTGCACATATATCCAGCTGCTGTGGGACTCTGAATTGGAAGTATGCCTCTAACACAGTCCAAATATACATTTAATGCAGTAGTCACGTTGGTCCTGTTATAAGCTGTGACATTTGCCACTAAATTGAAACATTATTGCCGTGACTTAACAATAAATATCTTTTTTTACTCAGCCCTTCAGTTGGTAAAATATTTTAGTGCAGCTGTAGTTCTCTCCTTTTCACCCAGAGGATAGTGTATCTACCGTTGAGATGACCTAATTGCTGCAAACAAGGTGCTGAATGCCTTGTAGTCCCATTGAAGTTGTTAGCAGTTGAAGGCACTCATTACTTTGCAGGACTGGACTATGAGGAAATATACTAATAACTTCTCTTTTAGGGAGTTCAACTTCACACAACTTAGCATGTTTTTCCTTTAAGCTTGCTATAAATTTGTGCATTTCAGTGTACGATTTCAGAAAGCTTTTAAATGATTACATATTTAACTCCATTTAGGGCAGTTGTATTCCATAGTCATATTCAGATGGGCTTTTAGATACATTTACCTGACTTTAGGCCCTTGAGTAATGTGGCAAGTAGGTGCATTCTTAAGAGACCTGTGTTGTGGCAAGTCCAATCACAGGGATGTTTAATTTAGGCCCGCAATTCAGCAGAACACTGAAGTATGTGTTATAAGTCTCATAGACTTCAGTGGAATCTAAACATTGCATTTTTATAGTGAAGAGGAATTCAGTATCAGAATTAGGATTTAGATTGTATTTCACAACTGATTCCTATTCCCATGGTGGGTCAAACCAACTCTGGATCTGAACATCCCTAAACTTTTGAGCTGTGCGTTTTCCAAATCCTGACTAATGCTGCTCCTCTAACTGGCTTTAATAGGTCAGAGCTGGGCATAGCTGGGATGGCTCTGCCTCACTTGTATCCCCTACTGTTGGAAGATGAATTTACTGAGAATAGAACCTGCGTCTCCTTTGTGCTATCTTCAATTTGTGATATAATTGGGAGTGGTGAAGAGATCCAGTATAAGTGCTGTCTGGGCTGGGAAAAGTAGGTTGTAGCTTCAATCACCGCAGGCAGTAATTCAGCTATGACCAAACTCAGGTAACGTGATGATTTAGGATTACTGTTAACATGCTGTTTTGAAATCAGGCCCATAATCCTGTATAGGAATTTGTATTTTTATCTGTATTTCTGTGTGTTCTAAGAATAATTTTAACTTCTGATGTATTCCAAATACGAATGGAGTTGCAGAATTGTTTGACGTTCTGAATAATTAATCATATTAAAGGAAATCTAGTGTTTGAGAAATTTTATATTTAAATATACAACTTTCCACTCCTTCAGGAGTCTGTACAATAAGAGTAGTGCTTCTGTATGTTATAACATAGGCCATTTCTTTCCACTCTCATGTAAGAATTTGATAAATCTTTTTTGTCAGCTCAAATTTGCAGTCAACTGAAATTCTGAATGATACATTATAGATGAGTGTACCTGAGGGTTCTGAGATGCCTGCTATCAGATCCATGCAATGCTAGACTTTGAAAGGGATGCCTGAAGAAAAGGAAGTCTTTAATAATTAAATAGTTTGTGTAGAGGATGGGGAGGTAGCCTTGGCCTACATACTGTAACTATTTTTCCTTCGTGGCAAAAAAGTGTAGTGATTGGCAATTTCGGCTCTCATACACCAGAAGAGGCTGCACTGCTCTTCTCTAAAGACATAAATACCTCTGAAGCAGGAAGCCTGACAGACAATCAGTGAGGCTACTGGACAATTGAGGTGCTAAAGGAGCACTCAAGGAAGATTGGGCTGTTGCAGAGAAACTAAATGAATTCTTTGCATCGGTTTTCATTGCAGAGGATCTGAGGGGGATTCTCACACCTGAGCCATTATTTTTAGTGACAAATCTGAGGAACTGTCCCAGATACAAATTGGTAAAATTAAACAGCAATAAGTCACCAGGACTAGAGAATATTCACTGAAGAGCTCTGAAAGAACTCAAACATGAAATTGCAGAACTACTAACTGTGGTATGTAGCCTATCACTTAGGTCTCTGTGTCAAATGACTGGAAGATAGCTTATGTAATGCCCATTTTTAAAAAAAGCTCCAGAGGGGAGCCTGGCAATTACAGGGCAGTAAGCCAAAATTCAGTCCCTGGCAAATTGGTTAAAATTATAGTAAAGAACGAAATTAACAGACACATGGATGAACATAATATGTTGAAGAGTCGATATGGCTTTTGTAAAGGGAAATCATGCCTCACCAATCTTAGAATTCTTTGAGGGTATCAACAAACACGTGGACAAGGATGACCCAGTGCATATAGAGTAGTTGGACTTTCAGAAAGCCTTTGATAAGGTCCCAGACAAACCAAGCAGTCATGGGATAAGAGAGAAAGTCCTTTCGTGGATCAATAACTAGTTAAGAGATAGGAAACAAAGAGTAGGAATAAAACGTCAGTTTTCACAGAGGAGGGAGGTAAACAGTGGGATCCTCAAAGGATCTGTACTGGGACCAGTGCAGTTCAACATATTCATAAATCATCTGGAAAAAGGAGTAAACAGTGAGGTGGCAAAATGTGCAGCTATAAAACTGCTCAATATCATTAAGTCCAAAGCTGACTGCAAACAGTTACAAAGGGATCTCACAAAACTGGGTGACTGGGCAACAAAATGGCAGATGAAATGCAATATTGATAAGTGCAAAGAAATGCACATTGGAAAAATAATTCCAACTATACATACAAAATGATGGGGTCTAAAGAAAGAGATCTTTAAGTCATCGTGGAAAGTTCTCCAGAAACATCCACTCAATGTTCGGGAAAGGGATAGGTAATAAAATATAAAATATCACAATGTCACCGTATAAATCCATGGTATGCCCACAAGTGGAATACTGTGTGTAGTTCTGGTCACCCAATCTCAAAAATGTATATTAGAATTGCAAAAAGTCCAGAGAAGGCTGGTTGCGGGGGGTGGGGGGGAAGATTGGTGATATGGAACAGCTTCTGTAAGAGGAGAGATTAAAAAGACTGGGACTGTTCAGCTTAGAAAAGAGACAGCTAAGAGGGGATATGATAGAGATGTATAAAATCATGACTGGTTTGGAGAAAGGGAATAAGGAAGTGTTATTTACCCCTTCACATAACACAAGGACCAGGGGTCACCCAATGAAATTAATAAGCAGCAGGTTTAAAACAAATATAAGGAAGTACTTCTTCACACAACGCATAGTCAAACTGTGGAACTTGTTGCTAGGGGATGTTATGAAGGCCAGAAGTATTAACTGGGTTCAAAAAAGAATTAGATACGTTCATGGAGGATGGGTCCACCAATGGCTACTATGCAAGATGGTCTGACCCAGTATGACTATTCTTATGTTCTTATGACTGGATTTGTCCTATGCATTTGTTATCTGAGAGCAGGCTGCTCTTTGTATTACAGCTTGCTGCCACTCAGAAGCTGGAAACAGTTCATGCAAGTTAATGGGTTAGTGTACAGGAATAAATTAGAAGTTTCTTTAGAACCAAGTTTTCTGGTGTTGCCAGGCAATATCAGCAAATCTGGTCCTTTACCCCAACTAGTAATTTTAAATCAACAGATATTATTTGGTTATCTTCACTATTTTGTTAGTCAGTTGATGCAATAGTTGAATTACATTAAACATGGCTGGGACTCAGGAGAACTGGCTTCTGTTCCTTTCTCTGCCACTGTCTTGCTGGGTGACCTTGGTCAAGTCACGTCTCTTTGTGCCTCAGTTTCTCCATCTGTAAAATGGGGATCTCCTTTATAAAGTGTTTTGCTATCTGCTGATGAAAATTGCTATATAAGAGCTAAGTGTTATTCTAAGACACATTGTTCAATGTTATATTCAAGAGTTAAATTGAAATTGCAGTTTATAATTTCAATTGTGTAATGCAGTTGGAATCTCATATTAACAAATGGTTTGAGTCTTGTAATTTACTTTGTATGATTTATAGCAGAAAGGTGAACAGTCAAATATTGTGAATGTTCAATAACTATGACCAAAGGAGCAACTAGTGATTTCAGGCTCCTTAATATTTAGGTGTCCAACTTCACAACTTAAAGATGCCTGACAAAGGCAGAGTGCTCAGCAATTTCTGAAAGTCAGGCTCTTTTGAAGAGTCAAACTGGACACCAAAAATTGACACATTCCAGAAAAACCCCACTGCTCACTTTGAAAAACCTATGCTTAGTTGTTGAGATGGTTTAGTCATACAGGAAAAAAACCCAAACCTTTAACTCAGGTTTAGAGCAATTTACCTTTCTTCATTAAAATAAGAAGGCTACTATTCTCTTGGATACATGAAACAAATATTGCCCTCAAAAGCAAGATGTTTACACACACCTCTTCACATTGTCCAGTAGTGATCGATCAACTGTAATTTTTCATCTGTCTGCAAAGCACTTATCTTAGTCAGGTGCTTTTAACACTGCTTTCAACAGTGTGGCAAGTAAGCAGGGAATGTCAGTCCTTGTAAATTTTAGAGTATCACATGCATTAGCAATCATTTTAGGTAGAGACATAGCTGTATTGTAGAACTGAGAGTAGTTGTACAGAAAACCTTGCTTTCAGGATGTAGTCCATGAGCGTATAAAGCTTTTGTCAAAAAGAGCACTTTTATTTCAATGCCATATTGTAATGGGTGAGTTGATTGAAACTGGCAGTATTAAAGACCAAATAAGTATCTTCATAGTAATGAAATACTCAGTATTTTAAATTTTTAGTAGGATTATCACGAGGAAAAAATATGAACTGAACAGATATTTTTTTTAAAGGAAAAAAGTTTAGTAAAAACACTTGAGTAAAATGTGTCTATGAATAAAGACAAGGAGGATATACTCTGGCATTTGAGTAAATTTATGGAATTCTTGTAATCAGAATAGTTACAGTGTAATTATTTTATGAATTGTCATCTTAATTCTATTACCTCAATTACAGTAGGTGGAGGAAAGATCTTTAAGTTTCACACAACCCAGAGTCAGCATTCTTACAAACAATTTATGAGGTCTAATTACCTGAGCAAGGTGAAACTGCCCTTCAAGTTTTCACAATTGATTTTGCTCATCAGTTTTTAATTCTACAGTTACATGCAATGCACAGTCCTTACATATCACATTCTAGTGAGTGCTGTAACTAGTTTCCATAATAGAATGCAATCCAGGATATTTTAAAGCTCTTTTTGCTGAGTACTACCCAATTCTTGATTAGTTGTAGATATGGGATATAAGAAAATGCCAGTGAACTGCTATAAAGTTGAAAACGCATTAAGGCTCTGAAGTAGTTTGAGCAATACATTGACTGTTGCTTGTGATTCGAACACTTGATAGTAAAAATAAGTTATTTCTTCACACTATTTACTGATAACAGCAACATGCATTTATTACTAATCAGCTTGGGTAAAAACTAATTTTTAATACTTTGCTTAAAATTCTTACTGAATGAAGTTAGCCTTTTCTGTGGTGAGAATGCAGTACTGTTTTGTTCAAGATTCAGAGCTTTATCAGTTTCTTATGACAGTGAAGCTTCATCTTTAGATCACTTACTTTTCAAAATTTGTTTCAAAACCCCACAAATTCTCACCATTGGGTTGATCTATAATTTGAATTCAAAGCTATGAACAGAGCTATGAAATCCTGAGTATAAAAGATTTTTTTCCTTTTAAGAGGTAAAATAGTGACAAATGCTAAGCAGTGGGGGCAAAGGATCTATCTGGCTTTAAGATTAAACTCGATACGTTTATGGAGGAGATGGTATGATGGGATAACATGGTTTTGGTAATTAAATATTCATGGTAAATAGGCCCTGTCAAGGTTCCTCCCCCACTCTGAACTCTAGGGTACAGATGTGGGGACCTGCATGAAAAACCTCCTAAGCTTATCTTTACCAGCTTAGGTCAAAACTTCCCCAAGGTACAAAATATTACCCCCGTTATCCTTGGAATGGCCGCTACCACCACCAAACTAATACTGGTTACTGGGGAAGAGCTGTTTGGACGCGTCCTTCCCCCCAAAATACTTCCCAAAACCTTGCACCCCACTTCCTGGACAAGGTTTGGTAAAAAGCCTCACCAATTTGCCTAGGTGACTACAGACCCAGACCCTTGGATCTTAAGAACAATGAACAATCCTCCCAACACTTGCACCCCCCCTTTCCTGGGAAATGTTGGATAAAAAGCCTCACCAATTTGCATAGGTGACCACAAACCCAAACCCTTGGATCTGAGAACAATGAAAAAGCATTCAGTATTTTACAAGAAGACTTTTAATAAAAAATAGAAGTAAATAGAAATAAAGAAATCCCCCCTGTAAAATCAGGATGGTATATATCTTACAGGGTAATTAGATTCAAAAACATAGAGAACCCCTCTAGGCAAAACCTTAAGTTACAAAAAAGATACACAGACAGAAATAGTTATTCTATTCAGCACAATTCTTTTCTCAGCCATTTAAAGAAATCATAATCTAACACATACCTAGCTAGATTACTTACTAAAAGTTCTAAGACTCCATTCCTGTTCTGTCCCCGGCCAAGACGACTACAGACAGACACACAAACCCTTTGTTTCTCTCCCTCCTCCCAGCTTTTGAAAGTATCTTGTCTCCTCATTGGTCATTTTGGTCAGGTGCCAGCGAGGTTACCTTTAGCTTCTTAACCCTTTACAGGTGAGAGGAGCTTTCCCCTGGCCAGGAGGGATTTCAAAGGGGTTTACCCTTCCCTTTATATTTATGACACGCCCCCCAAATCTCAGCTAGGGTGAAACACTGGCTGGGATTTCTTCCTGGAGCTCTAGGAAAACAGAGTTAATAAGACACATGCATCTCTAAATATACTACCAAGTACATAAAGACTAACAATATTTTCCACATCTCAAGGACGATTTTAACCAGTTGATTCTGGGAAACTTTCACGGGAGAGTGCATCAGCCACTTTGTTAGAAGCTCCTGAGATGTGTTGGATGTCGAAATCAAAATCTTGGAGAGCTAAACTCCACCGAAGAAGTTTTTTGTTAGTTTCTTTGACAGTGTGAAGCCACTTTAGTGCAGCATGGTCGGTTTGCAGGTGGAAACGCCGTCCCCAAACATATGGGCGTAGCTTTTCCAGAGCGTAGACAATGGCATAACATTCTTTTTCAGTGACTGACCAGTTGCTTTCCCTCTCAGACAGTTTTTTGCTGAGAAACACTACAGGGTGGAATTCTTGATCAGGTCCTTTCTGCATTAAAACTGCTCCCACACCACGCTCGGATGCATCTGTGGTTACTAGGAACGGTTTGTCAAAGTCTGGGGCCCTTAGTACAGGGTCAGACATGAGTGTCGCTTTAAGCTTGTTAAAGGCCTTCTGACACTTTCCGGTCCACTGAACAGCATTTGGCTGTTTCTTTTTGGTTAGGTCTGTCAGTGGGGCAGCGATTTGGCTGTAGTGCGGTACAAATCGTCTGTAATAACCGGCCAAGCCTAAGAAGGATTGAACCTGTTTCTTTGACTTTGGGACAGGCCACTTTTGGATAGCATCCACTTTGGCCTGTAGGGGGCTGATAGTTCCTTGACCCACCTGGTGTCCAAGGTAAGTCACTCTGTTTAGGCCTATTTGACACTTCTTAGCCTTAACAGTTAGTCCTGCCTCCCTTATGCGCTCAAGGACTTTTTGTAGATGTTCCAGGTGGTCTGCCCAGGAATCCGAAAATATGGCCACATCGTCAAGGTAGGCGACTGCATATTCTCCTAATCCCGCTAGGAGACCATCTACAAGTCTTTGGAAAGTGGCGGGTGCATTTCGCAGCCCGAAAGGGAGTACATTAAATTCATACAGCCCGAGATGTGTGATGAAGGCTGACCTTTCCTTGGCAGATTCATCTAGCGGTACCTGCCAGTACCCCTTGGTTAAGTCCAAGGTAGAGATGAACTGGGCCCTTCCCAGTTTCTCTAATAGTTCATCTGTGCGTGGCATGGGATAGTTGTCTGGGCGAGTTACAGCATTTAGCTTACGGTAGTCCACGCAAAAACGTATTTCCCCATCTGGTTTGGGAACTAGAACCACTGGAGATGCCCATGCACTTTCAGAGGGGCGGATTACACCCATCTGTAACATATCCTGGATCTCCCGTTCTATAGCAGTTTTAGCTTGAGGAGACACCCGGTAAGGTTGGACCCTAATTGGGTGAGCATTACCTGTGTCAATGGAGTGGTATGCCCGTTCAGTCAGTCCTGGGGTGGCTGAGAACGTTGGCGCGTAGCTAGTGCACAGCTCCTGGATCTGCTGTCGCTGCATACGCCCAAGGGTCATGGAGAGGTTCACCTCTTCCACACCACCAGCACATTTCCCTTCGTAGTAGACACCTTCAGGCCACTCAGCGTCGTCTCCTCCCTGGGCTGTAAACTGACAAACCTTTAATTCTCTGGAATAAAAGGGCTTTAGAGAATTAATATGATACACCTTAGGCTTTCGGTTGGAGGTGGGGAATGCTATGAGATAATTAACAGCTCCCAGGCGCTCCTGGACCACGAATGGCCCTTCCCACGATGCTTCCATTTTATGGGCCTGGAGCCCCTTTAAGACCATGACCTGGTCTCCTACTTTGAAGGAACGCTCTCTGGCATGTTTATCATACCAGGCTTTTTGCTCTTTTTGAGCATCCTGTAAGTTTTCTCTAGCAAGGGCTAAAGAGGTTCGGAGGGTGGTTTGTAGGTTGGTTACAAAGTCCAGAATGTTAGTTCCTGGAGAAGGTGTAAATCCCTCCCATTGCTGCTTCACCAACTGCAATGGCCCCTTAACCTCACGGCCATATACAAGTTCAAATGGGGAAAACCCTAAACTGGGATGTGGTACAGCTCTGTAGGCAAAGAGCAACTGCTGCAATACTAGGTCCCAATCATTGGAGTACTCATTTACGAATTTACGTATCATGGCCCCCAAAGTTCCATTAAACTTCTCCACCATGCCATTTGTTTGATGATGGTAAGGAGTGGCAACCAAGTGATTTACCCCATGAGCTTCCCAAAGGTTTTTCATAGTTCCTGCCAGGAAATTAGTCCCTGCATCTGTGAGGATGTCGGAGGGCCAACCTACCCTGGCAAAAATGTCTGCTAGGGCCTGGCACACACTTTTAGCCCTGGTGTTGCTTAGAGCTACTGCTTCCGGCCATCGGGTGGCAAAATCCATGAAAGTCAGTATGTACTGCTTTCCTCTGGGTGTCTTTTTCGGAAAAGGACCCAGAATATCCACAGCTACTCGCTGAAATGGAACTTCAATGATGGGGAGTGGCTGGAGAGGAGCTTTGACCTGGTCTTGGGGTTTTCCCACTCTTTGGCACACCTCACAAGACTGGACATAGGTAGAAACATCCTTGCCCATTCCCTCCCAGTGGAATGACCCCCGCAAACGGTCTTTGGTCCTGTTCACCCCAGCATGGCCACTAGGGTGATCATGGGCTAAGCTCAAGAGCTTGGCCCGGTATTTAGTTGGAACTACCAACTGTCTCTGAGGATGCCAGTCTTCCTGGTGTCCCCCAGAAAGAGTTTCCTTGTATAAAAGTCCTCTTTCTACAACAAACCTGGATCGATTAGAAGAGCTGAGAGGCGGTGGGTTGCTCCGTGCCGCCGTCCAAGCTCTCTGGAGGCTTTCATCTGCTTCCTGTTCGGTCTGGAACTGTTCCCTTGATGCTGGAGACATCAGTTCCTCATGGGATTGTGGACCTAGGCTTGGTCCCTCTGGAAGCGATATAGGGGATGGAGCTGTTTCTGTTGACTGTGAACCGCTCTCCGCTGGTGCACTATGTTGGGATTCAGGCTCCGGCTGAGCCTCTTGTGTAGGGTTATCGGCTGCTGCCAGTTCAGGTTCGGTGGGGCCCTCTGGTGTTGAGGTTGCAAGTACTGGATTCAGTGCTGACACGGGGTCTGGTGTTGGTTGTTTGGCTGGTTCCGGTTCTGGGACTGGTTCCGTCTGGGTCTCTGGGACTGGATCCACTACTGCTGTTGCAGACATTGGCCTGGGGTCCAGGTCCATCACCTTTGACTGGGTCCTGATAGAAGTTTCCGGAACAGAGCTAGGCCTCACGGCTTGTTTAGCCTGGTTGCGGGTGACCATTCCCACCCTCTTGGCCTGCTTCACATGATTGGCCAAGTCTTCCCCCAACAGCATGGGGATGGGATAATCATCATAGACTGCAAAAGTCCACATTCCTGACCAGCCCTTGTACTGGACAGGCAACTTGGCTGTAGGCAAATTGAAAGAGTTGGACTTGAAGGGTTGAATCGTCACTTGGATCTCTGGGTTGATTAAATTGGGGTCCACTAAGGAAGCATGGATAGCTGACACTTGTGCTCCGGTGTCCCTCCACGCGGTGACCTTCTTCCCACCCACACTCACAGTTTCCCTCCGCTCCAAGGGTATCTGGGAGGTATCTGGGCCTGTGGACCTCTGGTGTGATTCCGGTGCAATGAACTGTAATCTGTTGGGGTTCTTGGGGCAGTTGGCCTTTACATGCCCCAGCTCGTTACACTTAAAACATCGTCCAGCTGACGGGTCACTGGGGCGAGGAGGGTTGCTGGAGAACGGGGTGGTGGGACGATAAGGGGTCTGGAGGGTTCTTTGGGAGGTAGGTGGGGCTTTGGGCGGCCCCCGGTAATAGGGTGTGGTCTGGGGTGGTCCCTTCTGGTCTCCGCTCCAACTGCGACCAGTTTTCTTCTTCTCTGCCACCTCCACCCATCTGGCTCCAATCTCTCCTGCCTCAATTACAGTTTTGGGTTTCCCATCTAGGATGTATCTTTCTATTTCCTCAGGAACACCCTCTAAGAATTGTTCCATTTGCATTAGGAAGGGCAAATTTACTGGAGATTCAACACTTGCTCCTGATATCCAGGCATCCCAATGTTTTACAATGTGGTAGGCATGTCGGGTAAATGACATGTCTGGTTTCCACCTTAGGGCTCTGAACCTCCGACGAGACTGCTCGGGTGTTATCCCCATTCTGACTCTCGCCTTGGATTTAAACAGTTCATACTTGTTCATGTGTTCTTTAGGCATTTCAGCTGCCACCTCAGCTAAGGGTCCACTGAGCTGCGGCCTCAGCTCTACCATGTATTGGTCAGTAGAGATGTTGTACCCAAGGCAGGCCCTTTCGAAGTTTTCTAAGAAGGCCTCAGTATCATCACCTGCCTTGTAGGTGGGGAACTTTCTGGGATGGGAAGTGGTACCTGGAGAAGGATTGCTAGGGTTTGTTGGTATATTCTGCTGGGCCTTTATCCTCTCCATCTCCTCCACATGCTTCCTCTCTTTTTCCTTCTCCTCCTCCTTCAGCCGCATGAGTTCTATCTGTCTTTCATGTTCCCTTTGTTTTTCCTCAGCCTGAAATTTGGCTAATTCCAGCTGTAGTCGAGCTGAGGATTTGGCCATTCTAACCTCTCTGTTTTTAACTAACTTTACACCCGAGGTTTAGAAATAAACAAACAAAACTTGGCTGTAAACTTTTGCTGTGCTGGAATAGAGTACCTATTCTCTGATAGTGATTGTCAGCCTACAGAAAAAGACAATTCCCTTGTCTCTGCTCTGGGCTCAAATTAAAGCAAAAAACCTCCAACTACTTGGGAAACTGCTTACCCAGCCCAAAGAAAAAAAAAATTTCTTTTCAAACCTGTGCTCCTTGTAAAACAAAAAAAAAAAAATCAAAATCCTAAAAAAAACCCCTGCCACTTTTGTCTCCAGGCAAATGGGTAGAGCACACACCCCCTATTTACTTTTAGGAAGAAAAGAAAAAAAAAAAACCTCTGGGTTGGAAGACTGTGAATTTCCCTGCAGGAGTTAAGTACCCTGCCTCCAGGCAAGAAAACCTGCAATTCACAAGATAATCCCCTTTTGTCTCTGCTTGGCCACAAAGCAGAGAGAAACCAAGCTGCTTTCAGTTTCAAAGCTGCCTTCTGGACTTCCTAAAAATTCCTTTTTAAAATCTGTATTTCTAGTTCAAAAAATCTCAACTGGATCTCAAAATGATTTCAGGTTAATCCCACCACTGTGCCACCATGTCAAGGTTCCTCCCCCACTCTGAACTCTAGGGTACAGATGTGGGGACCTGCATGAAAAACCTCCTAAGCTTATCTTTACCAGCTTAGGTCAAAACTTCCCCAAGGTACAAAATATTACCCCCGTTATCCTTGGAATGGCCGCTACCACCACCAAACTAATACTGGTTACTGGGGAAGAGCTGTTTGGACGCGTCCTTCCCCCCAAAATACTTCCCAAAACCTTGCACCCCACTTCCTGGACAAGGTTTGGTAAAAAGCCTCACCAATTTGCCTAGGTGACTACAGACCCAGACCCTTGGATCTTAAGAACAATGAACAATCCTCCCAACACTTGCACCCCCCCTTTCCTGGGAAATGTTGGATAAAAAGCCTCACCAATTTGCATAGGTGACCACAAACCCAAACCCTTGGATCTGAGAACAATGAAAAAGCATTCAGTATTTTACAAGAAGACTTTTAATAAAAAATAGAAGTAAATAGAAATAAAGAAATCCCCCCTGTAAAATCAGGATGGTATATATCTTACAGGGTAATTAGATTCAAAAACATAGAGAACCCCTCTAGGCAAAACCTTAAGTTACAAAAAAGATACACAGACAGAAATAGTTATTCTATTCAGCACAATTCTTTTCTCAGCCATTTAAAGAAATCATAATCTAACACATACCTAGCTAGATTACTTACTAAAAGTTCTAAGACTCCATTCCTGTTCTGTCCCCGGCCAAGACGACTACAGACAGACACACAAACCCTTTGTTTCTCTCCCTCCTCCCAGCTTTTGAAAGTATCTTGTCTCCTCATTGGTCATTTTGGTCAGGTGCCAGCGAGGTTACCTTTAGCTTCTTAACCCTTTACAGGTGAGAGGAGCTTTCCCCTGGCCAGGAGGGATTTCAAAGGGGTTTACCCTTCCCTTTATATTTATGACAGGTCCAATGGCCTGTGATGGAATGTTAGATGGGGTGGGATCTGAGTTACCCAGGAAAGAATTTTCTGTAGTATCTGGCTGATGAATCTTGCCCATATGCTCAGGGTTTAGCTGATTGCCATATTTGGGATCGGGAAGGAATTTTCCTCCAGGGCAGATTGGAAGAGGCCCTGGAGGTTTTTCGCCTTCCTCTGTAGCATGGGGCACGGGTCACTTGCTGGAGGATTCTCTGCTCCTTGAAGTCTTTAAACCACGATTTGAGGACTTCAGTAGCTCAGACATAGGTGAGAGGTTTTTCGCAGGAATGGTGGGTGAAATTCTGTGACCTGTGTTGTGCAGGAGGTCAGACTAGATGATCATAACGGTCCCTTCTGACCTAAATATTTATGAATCTATAAGTACATAAGAACGGCTATACTGGGTCAGACCAAAGGTCCGTCTACTCACAGTGGCCAATGCCAGGTGTCCCAGAGGGAATGAACAGAACAGTAATCATCAAGTGATCCGTCCCCTGTTGCCCATTCCCAGCTTCTGGCAAACAGAGGCTAAGGACACCATCCCTTCCCATGCTGGCTAATAGCAATTGATGGACCTATGCTCTGTGAATGTATCTAGTTCTTTTTTGAACTCTGTTATAGTCTTGTCCTTCACAACATCCTTGGGCAAGGAGTTCCACAGGATGGCTGTGCGTTGTGTGAAGAAATACTTCCTTTTGTTTGTTTTAAACCTTCTGCCTATTAATTTCATTTGGTGACCCTTAGTTCTTGTATTATGAGAAGGAGTAAATAACACTGACTTATTTACTTTCTGCACACCAGTCATGATTTTATAGACCTCTATCGTATCCCCCCCCCAGTCATTTCTTTTCCACGATGAAAAGTCCCAGTCTTATTAATCTCTCCTCATACGTTAATCTCTCGTCATACATATTAATCTCTCCTCATACGTTCAAAAGCCGTTCCATACCCCTAATAATTTTTCTTGGCCTTTTCTGAACCTTTTCCAATTCCAGTATATCTTTTTTGAGATGGGAGCGACCACATCTGCATGCAGTATTTAAGAAGTGGGCATGCCCTGGATTTATATAGATGCATTATGATATTTTCTGTCTAATCTATCCCTTTCTTAATGTGGGAGTAGAGTGCAATCAAGGTTCTGCCACCTCCCGGCTGGGGAAAAGCCCAGATCATGGATATAGGTCTGGTGCAGAGCACATCTACTCTCTGGGCCTTTCTCCAGCCAGGAGGCGGCAGAGCTTGATTGTGCTCTACTCCTACAACTGATTGACCAGAGTAGCTGAGCAAGTGAAAGAAGTAAGTGAAACCCTTTAAAGGTCTACACTAGCTTACTTCCATCCTGGGGAAAGAAGGGAGCAGGGAAAGAACTGTGCCTAAAGGCATTGGCCTGCAAAAAGCTGAATCATTCATGGACATGTGACTTGCCCAGGTGGCTACAAACTCCATCTTGTTGCTGTGATTTTGCACAGGAGAACAAAGGGGTTTCTGCCCACAAGAGAGAAAATATAAAAGGCCCTGGAAACCCCTCCATTTTGTCTTCAGCTGGCTCAAGAGATGGCCTCTCCACCCCAAAGAGGTGCCTGAAAGAAACTGGAACAAAAGACAGTAACTATGGGGGTGTGAGTGATTGCTGGACCCAGGCCATAAACTAAAACATTGGTCTGAAAAGGATTGGGCCCGGACGAGGAAGGAGTCTAGTCTGTGAAATCAGCTTATTGGGACATCTCTGAGGTGAGATTTCATCTGTAATCAGTTTCATAATGTATTAGGGTTAGACTTCCGTGTTTTGTTTTATTTTGCTTGGTAACTTACTTTGTTCTGTCTGTTATTACTTGGAACCACTAAAATCCTACTTTTTATATTTAATAAAATCACCTTTTGCTTTTTAATTAACCCAGAGTAAGTAATTATCCTTCATGTGGGAACAAATGATACGGCTAGATTCTCACTGGAAAGTATTAAGGGAGACTATGTTAGGCTGGGGAGGACGCTTAAGGAAATTGAGGCTCAGGTGATCTTTAGTGGGATTCTGCCTGTTCCTAGAGAAGGGCAACAAAGGTGTGACAAGATTATGACTATCAATAGATGGCTTAGGCAGTGGTGCTATAAGGAGGGCTTTGGGATGTATGGCCATTGGGAGGCATTCATGGATAGAGGACAGTTCTCTCGGGATGGACTTCATCTGAGTAGGGAAGGAAATAGACTTCTAGGATGGAGGCTGGCACAACTGATTAAGAGAGCTTTAAACTAGGAATTTGGGGGAGATGGTTGGGAGATGTCCAGGTAATCTCCACGCCAGAATTTAGCATAGAGTGGAAAGAAAATGAAGTAAGAGTGGATACAGCTGTAGGTAGGAGGAAGGGCAGTGTAGATACAAGTCTAATAGGTTATACTGGTAGTAAAATAACCGTGCCTAATAGGGTACAGAATGTGAGTGAGGCCAAACAGCAAAAATTAAGATGTTTGTACACTAATGCAAGGAGCCTAGGTAACAAAATGGAGGAACTAGAGTTACTGGTGCAGGAAGTGAAACCAGATATTATAGGTATAACAGAGACCTGGTGGAATAGTAGTCATGACTGGGCTACAGGTATTGAAGGGTATGTGCTGTTTAGGAAAGACCGAAATAAAGGTAAAGGTGGTGGAGTAGCACTGTATATCAATGATGAGATAGAATGTAAAGAAATAAGAAGCGATGAAATGGATATGACTGAGTCTGTCTGGGCAATAATTAAATTGGGGAAGAAAACTATTAGAGCCTCCCCTGGGATAGTGCTTGGGGTGTGCTATAGACCGCCGGGATCTAATTTGGATATGGATAGAGCCCTTTTTAATGTTTTTAATAAAGTAAATACTAATGGAAACTGTGTGATCATGGGAGACTTTAACTTCCCAGATATAGACTGGAGGATGAGTGCTAGTAATAATAATAGGGCTCAGATTTTCCTAGATGCGATAGCTGATGGATTCCTTCAACAAGTAGTTGCTGAACCGACTAGAGGGGATGCCATTTTAGATTTGGTCTTGGCGAGTAATGAGGATCTCATAGAGGAAATGGTTGTAGGGGATAATCTTGGCTCAAGTGATCATGAGCTAATTCAGTTCAAACTGAATGGAAGGATTAACAAAAATAAATCTGCAACTAGGGTTTTTGATTTCAAAAGGGCTGACTTTCAAAAATTAAGGAAATTAGTTAGGGAAGTGGATTGGACTGAAGAATTTATGGGTTTAAAGGTAGAGGAGGCCTGGGATTATTTTAAATTAAAGCTGCAGAAGCTATCGGAAGCCTGCATCCCAAGAAAGGGGAAAAAATTCATAGGCAGGAGTTGTAGACCAAGCTGGATGAGCAAGCATCTTAGAGAGGTAATTAAGAAAAAGCAGAAAGCATATAGGGAGTGGAAGAAGGGAGGGATCAGTAAGGAAAGCTACCTTATTGAGGTCAGAATATGTAGGGATAAAGTGAGACAGGCTAAAAGTCAAGTAGAGTTGGACCTTGCAAAGGGAATTAAAACCAATAGTAAAAGGTTCTATAGTCATATAAATAGGAAGAAAACAAAGAAAGAAGAAGTGGGACCGCTAAAAACTGAGGATGGAGTGGAGGTCAAGGATAATCTAGGCATGGCCCAATATCTAAACAAATACTTTGCCTCAGTCTTTAATAAGACTAAAGAGGATCTTAGGGATAATGGTAGCATGATAAATGGGAATGAGGATATGGAGGTAGACATCACCATATCTGAGGTAGAAGCGAAACTCAAACAGCTTAATGGGGCTAAATCGGGGGGCCCAGATAATCTTCATCCAAGAATATTAAAAGAATTGGCACAAGAAATTGCAAGCCCATTAGCAAGAATTTTTAATGAATCTGTAAATTCAGGGGTTGTACCATATGATTGGAGAATTGCTAACATAGTTCCTATTTTTAAGAAAGGGAAAAAAAGTGATCCAAGTAATTATAGGCCTGTTAGTTTGACATCTGTAGTATGCAAGGTCTTGGAAAAAATTTTGAAGGAGAAGGTAGTTAAGGACATTGAAGTCAATGGTAAATGGGACAAAATACAACATGGTTTTACAAAAGGTAGATCGTGCCAAACCAACCTGATTTCCTTCTTTGAGAGAGTAACAGATTTTTTAGATAAAGGAAACGCAGTGGATCTAATTTATTTAGATTTTAGTAAGGCGTTTGATACTGTGCCACATGGGGAATTATTAGTTAAATTGGATAAGATGGGCATCAATAGGAAAATTGAAAGGTGGATAGGGAATTGGTTAAAGGGGAGACTACAACGGGTCCTACTGAAAGGTGAACTGTCAAGTTGGAGGGAGGTTACCAGTGGAGTTCCTCAAGGATCAGTTTTGGGACCAATCTTATTTAATCTTTTTATTACTGACCTGGGCACAAAAAGTGGGAGTGTGCTAATAAAGTTTGCAGATGATACAAAGCTGGGAGGTATTGCTAATTTAGAGAAGGACAGGGATACCCTACAGGAGGATCTGGATGACCTTGTAAACTGGAGTAATAGGAATAGGATGAAATTTAATAGTGAGAAGTGTAAGGTCATGCATTTAGGGATTAATAACAAGAATTTTAGTTATAAGCTAGGGACGCATCAACTAGAAGTAACGGAGGAGGAAAAGGACCTTGGAGTATTGGTTGATCATAGGTTGACTATGAGCTGCCAATGTGATATGGCTGTGAAAAAAGCTAATGTCGTCTTGGGATGCATCAGGAGAGGTATTTCCAGTAGGGATAAGGAGGTTTTAGTACCGTTATATAAGGCACTGGTGAGACCTCACCTGGAATACTGTGTGCAGTTCTGGTCTCCCATGTTTAAGAAGGATGAATTCAAACTGGAACAGGTACAGAGAAGGGCTACTAGGATGATCCGAGGAATGGAAAACTTGTCTTATGAAAGGAGACTCAGGGAGCTTGGCTTGTTTAGCCTAACTAAAAGAAGGTTGAGGGGAGATATGATTGCTCTCTATAAATATATCAGAGGGATAAATACCAGAGAGGGAGAGGAATTATTTAAACTCAATACCAATGTGGACACAAGAACAAATGGATATAAACTGGCCACTAGGAAATTTAGATTAGAAATTAGACGAAGGTTTCTAACCATCAGAGGAGTGAAGTTTTGGAATAGCCTTCCGAGGGAAGTAGTGGGGGCAAAAGATCTATCTTGCTTTAAGATTAAACTCGATAAGTTTATGGAGGAGATGGTATGATGGGATAACATGGTTTTGGTAATTAAATATTCATGGTAAATAGGCCCAATGGCCTGTGATGGGTTTTTAGATGGGGTAAGATCCAAGTTACCCGGGAAAGAATTTTCTGTAGTATCTGGCTGATGAATCTTGCCCATATGCTCAGGGTTTAGCTGATCGCCATATTTGGGGTCGGGAAGGAATTTTCCTCCAGGGCAGATTGGAAGGCCCTGGAGGTTTTTCGCCTTCCTCTGTAGCATGGGGCACGGGTCACTTGCTGGAGGATTCTCTGCTCCTTGAGGTCTTCAAACTACAATTTGAGGACTTCAATAGCACAGATATAGGTGTGAGGTCTTTTTTAGGAGTGGTGGGTGAAATTCTGTGGCCTGCATTGTGCAGGAGGTCAGACTAGATGATCATAATGGTCCCTTCTGACCTAAATATCTATGAATCTATGAATCTATAATTAATACCTGGGGAGCAAACAGCTGTGCATATCTCTCTATAAGTGTTATAGAGGATGGAGAATTTATGATTTTACCCTGTATAAGATGTATGCAGAGTAAAACAGATTTATTTGGGAACTGAGTATCTGGGTGCTGGAAACAGGAGCACTTTTTAAGCTGTTTTCAGTTAAGTTTGCAGCTTTGGGGGATGTGGTTCAGACCCTGGGTCTGGCTTGACAAGGCAGGGTTCTGGAGGCCCAAACTGGCAGAGAAAATGGGCTCAGAGGTAGTCTCAGCACATCAGGTGATAGTCTCAAGGGGATCTCTGTGACCAAACCCATCACAGTCTGTTCTGTTTCATCTGACTTTGTTTCAAACTTAATGTTCTGCCTTCTGTTTTATTTTCCAAAATGGAAATCTCACTATTTCAAGTGTCATGAAAATTCACTAAAAAGAGAAATACATTCAATCAAACTTGCTTTTGGACAGCCCTTAGCACCTATTCTACTTATGTTAATGATCAGTATGAAATGGAGTGCAATAGCTCTAAATTGATTGGAAATTATTTGAGATAGAAAGAATATTGATCCTTTACTGTACCAATCAGTTAGGGAAATGTTTTGTCACACCCTAAATATATTTTTTTTAAAATAGGTGTTTTAAAAATTCCTTTAAGAAATACAACACATTTTTATAGCTCTATAGGTGTGCTTAGAATTTCTATCCACATTTAGTATTTTAACATACTGTTTGTCTCAGGTACATTTAATGTTAATTGTCAGGTTGTTCTGTCAGCCTCAAACTTAGTAGAAGAAGATTTTGAGCTTAGTTTTACTTGATTTAGCTCTTTTGACTTAACATGTTAAAAATTAAATAATTGTCCATCACTTAAATAGTCTCAAGTCATCCATCTTTATAGTAGGTTGCCATTGAAAAGTTTAAGTTTAGTACTCTGGCATTGGAGATACTGGTTCAGCAGTGTCCCCGAATATGTAATGTGGAGAACATCTTTTGTGAAGGTGGGGCAAACTTCTCTGTCTGTGTTTATGGTGGGTTACTCTCTGTGGAGTTGGATCAAGCAACTGTTAGGGAAATCAAGCAAGAAAGGCAACCCAATGGCCTATATCAGGAGCATCCCAACACACACTCAAACACAACAGCTACTCTTGTGGCTGTTAAGAGACAACTCCTTAGCCCCAAATCTGGTGATGTAGCTGTTTTGCTGGGGTGAAAGCCTGCAGATCAAAATGCACAGATCAGTTAATAGATTTTCCCCTGCAGAAAGAAGAAGAAAAGTTGTCAGCTGCAGCAGGTTGACAGCTGACTTTGAGTGAGGGTCTGCAGCAAGCAGAGTGTAATTTGCTCCCCAAGAGAAAAGGCAGTGCACCAAGGTTAAATTATGTCTAACAAGGGGAAATGCCAAGTGTAGCCGCTTGCGTATAGATCTGTTGTTTTAAATCCATTTCTGAGTGCTTTTGGCAAATAAATCATACTTTGCTTTGAAGAAGGTGCTTTTGTGCCTCTGCAAAGGTTACTGTTCACAGGTTCCTGAAGGAAAACTCTTGCAGTACGGGGCTGTCAAGGTTCCTCCCCCACTCTGAACTCTAGGGTACAGATGTGGGGACCTGCATGAAAAACCTCCTAAGCTTATCTTTACCAGCTTAGGTCAAAACTTCCCCAAGGTACAAAATATTACCCCCGTTATCCTTAGACTGGCCGCTACCACCACCAAACTAATACTGGTTACTGGGGAAGAGCTGTTTGGACGCGTCCTTCCCCCCAAAATACTTCCCAAAACCTTGCACCCCACTTCCTGGACAAGGTTTGGTAAAAAGCCTCACCAATTTGCCTAGGTGACTACAGACCCAGACCCTTGGATCTTAAGAACAATGAACAATCCTCCCAACACTTGCACCCCCCCTTTCCTGGGAAATGTTGGATAAAAAGCCTCACCAATTTGCATAGGTGACCACAAACCCAAACCCTTGGATCTGAGAACAATGAAAAAGCATTCAGTGTTTTACAAGAAGACTTTTAATAAAAAATAGAAGTAAATAGAAATAAAGAAATCCCCCCTGTAAAATCAGGATGGTATATATCTTACAGGGTAATTAGATTCAAAAACATAGAGAACCCCTCTAGGCAAAACCTTAAGTTACAAAAAAGATACACAGACAGAAATAGTTATTCTATTCAGCACAATTCTTTTCTCAGCCATTTAAAGAAATCATAATCTAACACATACCTAGCTAGATTACTTACTAAAAGTTCTAAGACTCCATTCCTGTTCTGTCCCTGGCAAACGCAGCATACAGACAGACACAGACCCTTTGTTTCTCTTCCTCCTCCCAGCTTTTGAAAGTATCTTGTCTCCTCATTGGTCATTTTGGTCAGGTGCCAGCGAGGTTACCTTTAGCTTCTTAACCCTTTACAGGTGAGAGGAGCTTTCCCCTGGCCAGGAGGGATTTCAAAGGGGTTTACCCTTCCCTTTATATTTATGACAGGGGCCTGTTAGGTGTCACCGCTGGTTACCAGGAGGTGTAACCCGGAGACTCAGTCAGAATGTGATCATATTATGAGTCTTACCCCAAAGAAAAGTGGAGGCGAGGGCATGTAAGTCAAAGGGGTACAAGGGGGAAACTCAGAGCGGGTAATCTACCCAAAGACTGTGACATGTAGCGTCTGCTGTGGTATGATGAAAACTTGGTAAATGTAGACTTGTCAAAGGCAACTGCGTTTTAATATTTTAAGCCATTACTAATTAATTACTAATTAAAAGATATTTACCCTCAAGCTTTCCAGTGTTCCACTTTTGTACCCAAGATTGAAAGTACATAGATTTCTGAATGGACATTTGCATGCCAAATTATTCATATTTCTTAGTCTGTTGCCTACTCTCCCCTAACTGGGGCCAGAAGCTCCCTGCGAATGGAGGGGGTGGGTGAAAACAATAGGAGTTGGGAGTGAGGGGATGTACCAAGCTAGGTGGAAGCTGTAGCCAGCTCCAGGCTGGTAAGGAGGGTCCCAGGGATTCCTACTTGCTCCTGGGCCTGCTCCCTGGTCTGAGGTCGGGAGCTGTGGCGGTCGCACTCCCTCTCTCTCTTGGGGATGTGTGAATTTACGCAGGGGCAGAGTCCCCACAATATTTCTGTTGTGGGGGTGCTAACTCCCTCCAGTCCCCCTCCCTGGATCTACTGCCCCGTTCCCCCATAATAATGATCATTTTATAGCTCTTTGTAACAATTGTATGAACCAAAGTTACCATAGTGTTTTATATGAGGGGAGTCACCATGCAATACGCCTTATCAGCAGAAGCAGGTTTCTACTGCACTTGGAGCCAAGGTAGCAACACTTATCTGTACAATTCTTTGCAAAGTGTTAAGTAAATTGTTTACCGTTACTTAAAAAGTCTCCAGTAGCTTTTCTTATGTTATAATAGGAAGCTGGGAACAGCTATAATGCTTTTCATCTGTTAGAAGCAGTGTACAAACATGACTTCACCTAATATCCCTGAGAGGTGGGTAGAAGTAATAGTTCCATTTTATGAAAAGGGAAACAGATAAAGGTAAAGGGGCTTTAAGACCGCATAATAATCTAGAGACAGAGCCAGGAACAAAATTGGCAAACCTCATCTTATTCTTCCAAATTATACTGCCCAATGTTGCCTTCTATCTGCAGAATTTCATTACTATGACCATTTACCATTCAGGCCTATGGTTGCCAACCCTCCAGGGTTGTCCTGGAGTCTCCAGGAACAGAAGATTAATCTTTAATTAAAGATTATGTCTTGTGATGAAATCTCCAGGAATACATCCAACCACAATTGGCAAGCCTATTCAGGCCCCCTGCTCCATTCTCTGGGACCACTGCTCAAGTCACTCAGTACTGGAGCAAATTGAGGAACAAGGTTCCCTAGGATTTGAGCTCTGCCCTGGGGAACAGAAGCATCAGCATAGGGCTGGAGAGAATGCTTAGGTCAGCTGCTGTTGCTATGCAGTTATGGGCAAATTGTGCCCCTAGTACTTATAGTGGTGTATATACATAGTATGGGCATAGAAGACCCTGTTTCCACATGCTTTCTGCATGGCAACTTCAGAACTCCATGAACATTAGGCAAATTGGAATTTTGTTTATTCCAGGACTGACCTCTTTTTTAATGTAGTCATATGGCCCCTGTTGCAATACTATGTGAGCAGAGCACCTCACAATATGTAATGTATTTATCCTCCCAATACCCCTGTGAATTAGGAAAGGGCTATTTTCCCCCTTTATAGATGGGGAACAGAGGTACAAAGAGGCTAAGTGGCATGCCCAAGGTCACACAGGAAGTCTGTCATGGAGCAGGAAATTGAACTGGGTCTCCCAAGTCCTAGGCTTCTGCTCTAAACAATGAACCATTCCTCCTTTTTTGTCTACCCCCTCACTTTTTCCTCAGCTTGTCTCCTTTCTCACTTGCATATTTTCATTTTCTGTCTAATTTGGCTTATGCGGCAGTTGATTTAAAGAATTTCCTGTGATTGTCCTTGTAATACTTGAAATTTTCATATTAGATAATTGCAAATAAAAACAAACCATAGAACATTGTGATATGACAATCTTGCCTAGAAGTTCTACTGATTACATTAGATTGCTTTAAATTGTGCTGTTATGCCTTATTATAGGGATTGCTAGTACTGACTTCTCCAGTTGAATTTGTAGGGAGCAGTAGAGTTCCCATTCTCCCCAATTTTGCATTGCTCACTAATTCTGAGAATTTCTAGTTTTGAGTTGAATTTTTCAGTGTCTTGAAACTATTTTGAAAATGTTGAGGCAGTGATGTGCCATTACTTGTTTTGGTTTTTTACACTAGAAACACTAACCCTGTTCTGAAGACCATTTTGTTCAGAAGACAGCAACACGTGATGTTGACAATTTGTGTTTTATTGGTTATAAAGCTTAATTTTTTGAATCTACATGTCTGCTGTTATTCCTAATTAATGTTCCCTCCATTGTCTGGCCACCCCCAATAATTTTCCACAACTGTGAAAATTTAAATAAATAAAAATTGAAAAAGATTGCTTCAAAATAAACAATGATACTCTCTATTGAAATTATAACAAAAATAAAAAGTGAATTCTGCCAAGCCTACAAATAATGCAAGTATAGGCTGAGCACCTGACTGGTGCGCGCACATGTATTACAATGGTTGGGTGCCTCATTCTCTGGTGTCTTGACATCATTGACTTCAATGGAGTCGAATCAGAAAGAATTCAGCAAAGGGTTTGTACGAGTAGAGAGGCCAGTTAAATGCATCTGACCATTTCTGCATATAATCATGGTGTATGATTGCGTAAGCAATTCTACAGCTTTGTTTCCAAAGGCTGACTAGAGCTTCTGATCTAATGATCTGGGGACTATTTCAGAAGCCACAACAGACAGTGTTGAAGAATACACCACAATCTTTAAATTTCATGAACTAAGTTAATCATCTTCTCAGATACCTTTGTACAATCTTGGAGTAATTCTCTTAGCATTAATGCAATAATGCCAGATTTACTTTGGCTTAATTCTGAGCAGAATCTGCCCCTTAAAATGTCAATACTCAAGAGTGTTCCTAAATTAAGGGTTCCTGCAGCAATATTACTTTGGCCATAGCCCATATAAATAATGCCTAAGTAGTCTTAAAAATATATGTGAAAATGCTCACTTTTATATTGCTGAATCTATAACAGCTGGGCAATGAGGCCTAGCTTGTGTAGCTGTAGGAGTTTGTCTGTAACTTCTGCTGACATTTTTTGTTTTAGCTGGGCAAACGTAACATTCTTTTCCTTTTCCATAAATCTTACACCCTGAAAGGGAGATGATGTTGTTTGTGAAAGCAAATGAAAAAAACAAGGTCCTTTACCAGCAAAGGGTTCATCAACAAAACATGAGCACAGAGCACTCGCTTGGCACTGTTTTATGTAAACTAAAGAAGCAGCAGCAGTAGCATTCTCCTTTTTCACTGCAGAACCATTTTTGAGAGGGTTGTAGGATAACAGTTGCTATAAGTATCTTGGGAAAGTGCCATTTGAATTAAAACAGGGGTCTCAAACACGCGGCCCTTGGGGTTATTTTGTGTGGCCTGCCAGCTCCCTGCGGCCCCCACAGCGTTTACCTAGAGTGGCTCCGGCCCGGCACGCACCGGGGTCAGGGCAGGCTCCCCGCCTGCCTGCCTGCCCTGCCCCTGTGCCGCTCCGGGAAGCGGCCTGGGGGGTGGGTGGGAGGCACAGGGGTCTGTGTGTTGCCCTGGCCGCTCCTCCAGGTACCTCCCGCGAAGCTCCCATTGGCCGCGGCACCCCTCCTGCACCCTGACCCCCTGCCCTGAACCCCCTGCCACACCCTGCACCCTTCCTGCACCCCAACCCCCTGCCCTGAGCCCTCTCCTGCATCCTGCACCCCAACCTCCTGCCCTGAGCCCCCTGACGCACCCTGCACCCCTCCTGCACCCCCTGGGGGCAGGGAGGGGGCGGAGTTGGGGTGGGGATTTTGGGGAAGGGGTAGGAAGGGGCAGGGCAGGGCCTCATGGAAGGGATGGAGTGGGGGCGGGGCCGGGGCAGCGGGTATGGGGGTGGTCAGTGGTGCAGCCCTCAGGCCAATGTACTAGTCCTCATGTGGCATTTGAGTTTGAGACCCCTGAATTGAAAGGTTATTTATTGGGAAGTCTGATACTATCACAGGATGCCACTTATGTATGATGTGGACGTGCTACTGTCTGTTTAAATGCTTTATTAAAGAATATGAAAAGATTACAGCTTTAGGGTGAAATGGAAGGGTGGACAGAAATGTCTGTTTCTGAGACATTTTGAGTGAGCTGATGCAATTCCCTAAGATAAAATTGGCAAAAGGAAGGTTTTGAATTTGTACTCCTTCACAGAACAGCATCTCTTTGGGAAGATTGTGTACTTGATACTCATTTCCTGTTACAAGTTACTACAGTAAATGCAAGTACTTTCAAGTGTGTTTGTACTCAAGGAGATATGCTGCTTCTCACTCCATATAGGTAAATTTCCCCCCTTCCTCCACCTCTGTTACCAGATGCAAGAGTAGCCCTTAAAGAATCATAGAATATCAGGGTTGGAAGGGACCTCAGGAGGTCATCTAATCCAACCCCCTTCTCAAAGCAGGGCCAACCCCAACTAAATCAAAGGGGGCAATATTCTCTTTTCTTCCAGCCAGTCAAAAAAAGACCCCCCACAAAAAGTTGCAGTAAGCACATTTTACATTATTTCTATATAAATATTTTACTTAGGGTTGTAAAACTGCTTCAGTTTTCAGGCATTCAACAAAAACCTTCTTGCTCTGAGACGTGAGGACAAAATGAACAAGGCCGGACTATGTTCTCTGTCTCATATTGCATTGTAACATTGCATCAGGTGGTAGAACTTTTTGCAGTGATGCTAAAATACCAATGTATATAAAGCACCCAAACCCCATTGTCTGTATTGCTAAAATACATGTACCTGTAAAGCCAGTGAGGGAATAACCTCAAAGTTTCTGCATTTATTATCTTAGATAAGCATCTGTGGGTACATCTGCACTGTGATTTAAAAATCCACAGCCCTGAGTCTCAGAGTGGGTTTTTAAAATTACAGTGTAGATGTTTGGGCTTGGTGGGCTCTGAGAACCTCCCTCCTCACAGGGTCTCACTGCAATTGTATAGTCCCACAGTGGGAACCCCATGAACCCGAGCCCAGCTGCGGGTCTTTTAACACAGTGAAGACAGACCCTCAAAGTTCAGCTACTTAAGCAGATCCATGGAGAAGCTTCTCCAAGAGACTCAAACTCCCTCCCCATTTCTAATGGGGAATCCAGTGACCTTCCACACCTAATACAATAGAGAGTGGTTAGTAGATTCACTCGCACTTCTAGAATCTTTATTGTGGTTGGCAGACCTGTTCCTGTAGTGTTCTCATGGGAAATAATTTATCCAAGACACTGCGCAACAAAGAAGCCTTCATTGGGAAAGGTTAATTCTTTAGTTATGTATGCAGTCATTTGCTAGCCAACTCTATTCTTTAGCACTGATCAGGTTGTTAGAAAAATTTGGCTGCAGTAAAGTAATAGATTTTCACTTCGGAGTTTGACTAGAAACAAGTCCCTGATCTTCACTTCCACGTAACCTCAGTGTTGAAGTTAGACTTCAGAAAGCATTTTGTCATATGTCTGAAATCACATTTCATAGAGAATAATTACTTCATCCATAGCACCAAGGGTTTTAAAAGTAATACCTCAGTATTGGGTGGAGAGTAATGGATACCTTAAAATGGAACAGAAGAGTAGAGATGTGAAAGGGTAACGGGGAGCTAGAAATATGTAATAGGTCAAAGAAGGATTTAGTGAATTGGTTGTTGATGCTTTTAATGGAGCTGCATCTCCCGATGGGTTTGTTTAATTGAGGATGTCTGAAATGCTCACTCTGTGCCCCACCACATTTCTCATCTCTTCAAGACCAATCACATGATGAAGCAAGATTCTATATTTGCTGCTTTTTTGCTTACTTCCAGGCACATTTGATGGTTGTGTGTCTGACATTTTGGAGCCAGGCAACACTGGAAGTTGTGGTTACTGTCTATAGCAGTGTCTCTCAACCTTCCCAGACTACTGTACCCCTTTAAAGAGTCTGATTTGTCTCTGGTACCCCCAAGTTTCACCTCAATTAAAAACTTGCAGAATCAGACCTAAAAATACAGAAGTGTCACAGCACATTATTACTGAAAAAGTGCTTACTTTCTGATTTTTACCATATAATTATAAAATAAATCCATTGGAATATAAATATTTTACTTACATTTCAGTGTATAGTATACAGAGAAGTATAAAATCTTTGTCTATGAAATTTATTTGTACTGACTTCATTAGTGCTTTTTATGTAGCCTGTTATAAAACTAGGCAACTATCTGATGAGTTGATGTACCCCCTGGAAGACCTCTATGTACACATACCCCAGTTGGGAACCACTGGTCTACAGGGGGTACACGTACCCCTTGTTGAGAACCACTGGTCTACAGTATAGCTACAGTAAGCAGAAATGGTTAAGAAGGGATTCCAACATACCCAGTCTCCATCTAATAAGAATTTCTTCTTTGTACTTTAGAAGGCTCTTTGTATTTCATACACACTAACAAACTATCAAAATAAAGGGCAGCCTATTCGGGTTATTGTAAACTTGAGTATTGTCTTTATTGGAAACCTCAGATATCCTACTCTTAACTTTATACCAACACTGGTGGTATACTGCAGTTTTGTTGTAAGCACAATTTTGTGCATATAACCACAGTCATAAAGGGGAAATTCTGAGATATATAGATTATATAGATTATTAACCTTGCTTTCTGAAAGTTTGCAGTGAAGGGCTTTTACTACTACTTTGAAATGTCACAATAAATAAGGAGGCCATCTTTTTATCCTCATTCTTGGAAGAAAGAACATTCAACACTTTTGTATTCACATCTCAGGCCTTAGGCTTTAAATAGCATTTAGTAACATATTATGCATTCTACTTCCATGCAGTGCTTCATATATTTGTCACTTATGTCTGTCTGGTGACTTTATTTGCCTTATGAAAGGTGCCACTGTACGCTGAAATCATCATAAGTACTATGTGTACTTGAATAGGCAGAACAAATGTCTGGCACTAGACAGCAGTGCTTATTGTGTCAAGTCTTTGAGATGTCATTTGTTTTTAACTACTTCTAATTAATGTCATTCAAACCTAGTAAATTAACTGCGAGGCATGTACCAGTTATTGCAGAGAATGTGCCTGTACATTGTCATTTTGTGTAGTCAAGTGGTGTTTATAAACTAGAAGTACTTTGATATTAACTGCAGCTGGGTGGTAAGCTCCAGCATTGACATTCCCAGTGTTTTGAATATGGAGTATTTCTTGAGATCATATTTAGCTCTGGCTACTCCTGCTTTACTTATGAGTCACCATTCCTGCAATCCCTTGTAATCCAATTACTGTGTCTTGGCTGCTTCTGCCTAACAGCAACAGATTACCGGTCCACCCCAGGCAGTGCTGCTTCCTCACCATCAGCCATATCCACAAGAGCAATGAATGAGAGATGCATTACAGTAGTGGTCTGGGGAGAAGGAACACCAAATGGTAGTGGTAGAGAAAGCTGCAGTAGGATAGGCCTTAAAGGCAGAGTTCTGTGTGGATTTTGGCATCAAATCTGAAGGGGAAGAACAGGAAAAGAAGTGGGTAAAGGGAAAGCCCACAAGAAGTGAGACCCTCTAGGAGAGTGACAGGGAAAAAGCAAAACATTTATTGGAGAAACAAAGCAAAGGATGGAGAGTTAATACCCTACAACAGCAGAAGAAAAAAGGCAGTGGAAGAATTTCAGTTAGAAGAGAACTAAAACTCATTAAAAACATAGTGGGGAAGAAGAGAGATGAAAGCTACAGTAAAAGTTAGATGGAAAAGATGCTGTTAGACTTAAACATTAAGCTTTTAAAAGATTTATAAACATACAGGAGAAAAGAGACCAGAAACTAGCAGTCACGTTATGATTTAGTTTTCTAGCTGTTTGATCTCTTTGGTGGTCCTCATGCTCAACTGAAAAAAGAAAAGGAGGACTTGTGGCACCTTAGAGACTAACAAATTTATTAGAGCATAAACTTTTGTGAGCTACAGCTCACTTCATCGGATGCATTCACCGCTGTATGCATCCGATGAAGTGAGCTGCAGCTCACGAAAGCTTATGCTCGAATAAATTTGTTAGTCTCTAAGGTGCCGCAAGTCCTTCTTTTCTTTTTGTGGATACAGACTAACACGGCTGCTACTCTGAAACATGCTCAACTGAGCTTAGGGCAGTTTAAGTGGCTATAAAGCCTCGGAGAATGAAATAGCCTATCTCGAGGATACACTGTACTCCCACTAGCTAGTATTTGCTGAGAAGTTGCAACCTGTCCCACCCAGCACCAAGGCCTGGTCTACACTACGAGTTTATGTCAGATTTAGCAGCGTTAAATCCGAATTAATCCTGCACCCATCCACACAACGAAGCCATTTTTTCGACAGAAAGGGCTCTTAAAACCAATTTCTGTACTCCTCCCCAACGAGGGGATTAGCGCTGAAATCGACATTGCCGTTTTGAATTAGGGTTAGTGTGGACACAATTCGAGGGTATTGGCCTCCGGGAGCTATCCCACAGTGCACCATTGTGACTGCTCTGGACAGCACTCTGAACTCTGATGCACTGGCCAGGTGTACAGGAAAAGCCTCGGGGAACTTTTGAATCTCATTTCCTGTTTGGCCAGGCGAGCTCATCAGCACAGGTGACCATGCAGAGCTCATCAGCACAGGTGACCATGCAGTCCCACAATCGAAAAAGAGCTCCAGCATGGACCGAACGGGAGGTACGGGATCTGATTGCTGTATGGGGAGAGGAATTCGTGATATCAGAACTACGTTCCAAAAGACGAAATGCCAAAACATTTCAAAAAATCCCAGAGGCCATGAGGTACAGAGGCTACATCAGGGATGCAACACAGTGCCGCATGAAACTTAAGGAGCTCATTCAAGCATACCAGAAAACCAAAGAATCAAACGGACGCTCCGGGACAGAGCCCCAGACAAGCTGCTTCTACGCTGAGCTGCATGCAATTCTAGGGGGGGCCATCACCATTACCCCACCCCTGTCCATGGACTCCGAGGATGGGGTTCTCTCTGCCATGCCTGAGGATTTTGCAGATGGGGAAGATGAGGAGGAGGAGGGCGAGCTTGGGGAGAGCACACAGCACATCGTTCTCCCGACAGCCAGGATCTTTTGCTCACCCTGACTGAAATACCCTCCCAACTCAACAAAGCCGAAGAAGGGACCTCTGGTGAGTGTACCTTTTTAAATACAATACACATTATAAAAGCAAGCATTTTTAATGATTAATTAGCCCTGAGGATTTGGGATGCATTCATGGCCAGTGCAGCTACTGGAAAAGTCTGTTAACGTGTCTGGGGATGGAGCGGAAATCCTCCAGGGACATCTCCATGAAGCTCCCCTGGAGGTACTCTAAAAGCCTTTGCAGAAGGTTTCTGGGGAGAGCAGCCTTATTCTGTCCTCCATAGTAGGACACTTTACCACGCCATGCTAGTAGCAAGTAATCTGGTATCATTGCATGACAAAGCCTGGCAGCGTATGGTCCCGGTGTTTGCTGGCATTCAAGCAACATCTGTTCTTTATCTCTCTGTGTTATCCTCAGGGGAGAGATACAGTTCATGGTAACCTGGTTGAAATAGGGGAATTTGATTAAGGGGACATTCAGAGGTGCCCGTTCCTACTGGGCTGTTTGCCTGTGGCTGAAAAGAAATCCTCCCCGCAGTTAGCCACGCAGTGGGGGGGCATTGGCACTGAGCTGTTCATGTTTGGCTAGCAGGGATCTTCCCTGATACCAGCCAGGTGGTGCGGGGAGGGGAAAAGCGATCATCCCAGAGAATTGGATGGGGGGAGGGGGTTAGTTTGGTTTCTGCTGCTGCACGTTAACAGGAAAACCACAGCAGTAAATGCCAACTCAACGGGCTTTGCTTGGTATGGGAAAGGAGGGGGCTGCTGTTATGAAGGTTCCAGAAGTCGAAAGACTATGGCTTACCATGGCCGCCTGCAAGCCGAATTCTATTGCCTGGCCCTGTGTGTGTGATCTCTAACACCAAAGCCGCAGGCACTCAATATAAGATGCAAAATGCGACCTTGTACCCAAATCACATGTGCTATGTAATGTGAATAGTGTTGTTCACCTTGAAAAAGTATAGCCATTGTTCTGTAAAATGTATCTTTTTAAATACTTCACTCCCTTTTTATCCTCCAGCAGCTGCAAATGTTTCAAGCCTCCTCCATCCCAGAGGCTATCTCAGATAAGGCAGCGAATAAAACGCACGCGCGATAACATGTTTACTGAGCTCATGCAGTCGTCCGGCACTGAGAGAGCTGTATGGAGGGACACAATAGCAGAGTACAGGACGGTGGCCGATGAACGTGAGGAGAGGTGGCGGCAGGAAGATCAGAGGAGGCACGAGGCAAGGCTGGGGCTACTGCGGGATCAAACAGACATGCTCCAGCGTCTGGTGGAGGTTCATGAACAGCAGCAGGATCACAGACCGCCGCTGCAGCCCCTGCTTAACCGCCCTCCCTCCTCCCCAAGTTCCATAGCCTCCTCACCCAGATGCCCAAGAACGCGGGGTGGGAGGCTCCGGGCACCCAACCACTCCACCCCAGTGGACAGCCCAAGCAACAGAAGGCTGGCATTCAACAAGTTTTAAAGTGGTCTTTTCCTTCCCTCCTACCCTCCTCCCACACCCCACCCGGGCTACCTTGTGAGTTATCTCCCATTTTTATAATCAGTTAATAAAGAATACATGTTTTTTAAATGATAGTGACTTTATTTCTTTGCAAGCAAGTTGTGATCGAAGGCGGGTGGCTTACAGGGACTTTAGAGGCAACCAAGGGGGCGGGTTTTCATCAAGGAGAAACAAACAAAAGTGTCACACAGTACCCTGGCCAGTCATGAAACTGGTTTTCAAAATTTCTCTGATGCACAGCGCTTCCTGCTGTGCTCTTCTAACCACCCTGGTGTCTGGCTGAGCGTATTCAGTGGCCAGGTGATTTGCATCAACCTCCCACCCCACCATAAACGTCTCCCCCTTACTCTCACAGAGATTGTGGAGCACACAGCAAGCAGCAATAACAATGGGAATATTGGTTTTGCTGAGGTCTGAGTGAGTCAGTAAACTGCGCCAGCGACCCTTTAAATGTCCAAATGCACATTCTACCACCATTCTGCACTTGCTCAGCCTGTAGTTGAACAGCTCCTGACTACTGTCCAGGGTGCCTGTGTACGGCTTCATGAGCCAGGGCATTAAGGGGTAGGTTGGGTCCCCAAGGATAACTATAGGCATTTCAACATCCCCAACAGTTATTTTCTGGTCTGGGAAGTAAATCCCTTCCTCCAGCCGTTTAAAAGGACCAGAGTTCCTAAAGACGCGAGCGTCATATACCTTTCCTGGCCATCCCACGTTGATGCTGGTGAAACATCCCTTGTGATCCACCACTGCTTGCAGCACCATTGAAAAGTACCCCTTATGGTTTATGTACTGGCTGCCTTGGTGATCCAGTCCCAAGATAGGGATATGCGTTCCGTCTATGGCCCCCATTGCAGCAAAGCCATCTGGTATGACCTGCACATTTCCCAGAGTCACTACCTTTGATAGAAGCAGCTCAGTGATTGTGTTGGCTGCTTGCATCACAGCAACCCCCACAGTAGATTTGCCCACTCCAAATTGATTCCCAACTGACCAGTAGCTGTCTGGTGTTGCAAACTTCCACAGGGCTATTGCCACTTGCTTCTGAACTGTGAGGGCTGCTCTCATCTTGGTATTCTTGCACTTCAGGGCAGGGGAAAGCAAGTCACAAAGTTCCATGAAAGTGCATTCATGCAAAAGTTTCAGAGCCACTGGGAATCATCCCAGACCTGCAACACTATGCGGTCCCACCACTCTGTGCTTGTTTTCGGGCCCAGAATCGGCATTCCACGGCATGAGCCTGCCCCATTAACACCATGATCTCTAAATTGTGGGGGAACGTGGTTTGAGAGAAAAGTGTGTTCATGTCCTCATCACCGCGCTGCCGTCGCCTTCTCGTCTGTTTTTTCAGTTGCTGGTTCTGCATAAACTGCACAATAATGCGCGAGGTGTTTACAGTGGTCATAACTGCTGCAGTGAGCTGAACGGGCTCCATGCTTGCTCTGCTATGGCGTCTGCTCCTGCTCAGGCAATCCAGGGAAATGGGCTCAAAACGATTGTTTGCCTTTGCTCTGATGGAGGTAGGGGCGGCTGACAACGTGGCTTACAGGGTTGGCTTACAGGGAATTAAAATCAGCAAAGGGGGTGGCTTTGCGAGAAACAGAATGGCCCCCTCAAGGATAGAATTTAAAACTGGGTTTAGCAGGCCGGTGATTTCACGGAGGGAGGGAGAAGAAAATGAATACAAAACAAATCTGGTCTATCTCTTGTTTTGATCCACTTCATCTATCTTAATACATCTTGCTGGCAGCAGACTGTGCAGTACGACCACTAGCCATCGTCATCTCCTGGGCGCTTGGCAGAAGACGGTGCAGTATGACTGCTGGCCATCGTCATCTCCTGGCTGCTCATTAAAAGACTGAATCACCGTGAGATGAAACTTAAAAGGGTAATGACCTGGCTGAGTCACTCCCATGTTTGCCCAGGCGCCCCTGACCTCATCGACGTCGGTTAAAAGAGCACCCAGGAATATGTCGACGACGGCTACCAGTCATACTGCACTGTCTGCTGCCAAAAGGCAGTAAGCTGCTGCTGTGTAGCAATGCAGTACCACGTCTGCCAGCACCCAGGAGACATACGGTGACGGTTAGCTGAGCGGGCTCCATGCTTGACATAGTATGGAGTCTGCACAGGTAACCCAGGAAAAAAGGCGCAAAATGATTGTCTGCTGTTGCTTTCACGGAGGGAGGGAGGGAAGGGGGGCCTGACAATATGCACCCAGAACCACCCGTGACAATGTTTTAGCCCCATCAGGCATTGGGATTTCTACCCATAATTCAAATGAGCGGCGGAGACTGCGGGAACTGTGGGATAGCTACCCACAGTGCAATGCTCCATAAGTCAATGCTAGCCTCAGTACTGTGGACGCACTCCGCCGACTACATGCACTTAGAGCATTTGTGTGGGGACGCACACAATCGACTGTATAAAAACGCTTTCTACAAAACTGACTTCTATAAATTCGACCTAATTTCGTAGTGTAGACAAGGCCCAAGCAAATAACCCCTTCCTGCAATTCTAATAGGTGTAAAGGGACATATCTTCATATAAGAGGTTTCTAAGCAACCCCTCCCATCCCCTCAGTCTGCCCGTGGTGTCCTGGTTTGTAGGGTGGTGGCTGATTAACCACAGTATCAGACTGGAGAAGAATTGCATGGTATCATGGGGAGTAGAGCAGTGGTTGCTAAGGAAGATGAGTAACTGGTCTAGAGACAAGGAATAAAAACCTTGTTTGATGTGGACACATTTTTACATCAAAGTTGTCAAGTGAATGCTGAAGATATGAGCCCAAAACTGAGCTTGGAAGCCTAAAATTAGGCACCTTGTGCTATATTTGGGCACTTGAGAGAACTGTGTTCTCTCCCCACTGCTACCAGTGAGTGCTGAGCACAACTCCCATTGATTTTAGCAGGAGCTGCACGTGCTCAGCTCCTGCAAAAATCAGGCCACTCGCATGTTTAACTTTTGATTCACACGCTCAACATTTTGGGCCATAGATCTTTAATAATTCTCATTGACAAATAGCAGAAGAGTGTCACGACCTCAGTCCAAGTTCCGTCAATGTCTTAGCGAAGCCATAATTTTGCTGTTGCTTTTTCTTTCGATGTAATTTATAAACGTAATCAAACAGCAAAACCATGTATGCAAATGGCCTACAAATAGTAAGGCTGCCTCCTTAATGATACTTCCCCCACCCTGCAAAATTGCCTTTTATTTAATTAAGACTCTCCAGGAGGCTGACAGTTTTCTCTGGCTGAGACAACAGCTGTACTGCAGTGATAAATTCCAGAAAGAGCTAAACATATCGGTGACTGCTGTGAATCTTGGCAGAGCAATGGAAAATACCTCTTGGTATTGCTAAGAAAACAGCCTTATTGCTTTTATAGCAATTTACTTAGTGATCACCATACTACTTTGCAGTGAGGTTTAGGGTTTAAAACCAGTAATTTTGGATGTTTCCCTAATGTAATTTAACTTGCTGTTTTTCACAGAGGTATTTAAAGCCAGTCTCTGAGGCTACATTTGCCAAAGATGGCCTCATGAATAAGCCTACTCAGGAGAAGGAAGTTAAAACTGCACATCCTTGCAGCTGTGAAGGAAATGCTAGCTACAATGGAGACAGACTTGATCTGCCGTTGCAAGATTGTGCCTAATACAAGGGAATGAGACCCTCTGTTCCTGCTCTCCGTAATGTTGCCCGCTGAATAGGATTGCAGTGGAGACAGTTTTCCCTTTCGCCCAATGTGCAGTGTGTCATGATGATTCCTCATTTATTCTTTACACTGAGAACATAAACACATTCATTCTGGGTCAGTCAGACCGCTGGTACACCTAGCTCAGTATCCTGTCTCTGACAGCAGCTGATGCCGAATGCTTCAAAGAGAGTGGATTGAACAAGGCAATTTTGAGCAATCCCTTCCCCTGTTGTCCAGTCCCAGCTTCTGGCAGTTGGAGGATTAGGGACACCCAGAGCATGGGGGTTTCATCCCTGACCATCTTGGCTAGTAGCCATTGATGGACCTATCTTCCATGAACTTAGTTCTTTTTTGAACCTTCACAATATGCTCTGGCAATGAGTTCTACAGGCTGATTGTGTGCTCTGTGAAAATGTACTGCATTTGGGTTGTTTTCAGCCTGTTGCCTATTAATTTCACCAGATAACTCCTGGTTCTTGTATTATGTGAAGGGGTAAATAACACTTCCCTATTCACTTTTTCCACACCATTCATGATTTTGTAGACCTCTAGTGTATCCCCTCTTAGTTGTCTCTTTTCTAAACTGAACAGTCCCAGTCTTCTTAATCTCTCCTTTTATGGAAGCTGTTACATAATCCTCATCATTTTTGTTGCTCATTTCTGTACCTCTACCACTTCTGATAATCTTCTTTAGAGATGGGGTGACCAGAGCTACGTGCAATATTTAAGGTGTGGGCGTACCATGAATTTATATAGTGGTATTATATTTTCTATTTTATTACCTATTCTTTTACTAATAGTTCCTAACATTGTTAGCTTTTTTTTTTTGACTGCCACTGCACATTGAGCAGATGTTTTCAGAAAACTATGTACAATGATTCCAAGATCTTTCTTGAATGGGAACAGCTAATTTAGCTCACATCATTTTGTATGTATAATTGGGGTTATGTTTTCCTATGTTCATTAATTTGCACTTATCGCCACTGAATTTCAATTGTCATTTTGTTCAGTCAGCCAGTTTATTGAGATCCCTTTGTAACTCTCCACAGTCTGCTTTGGACTTAACTATCTTGAGTGATTTTGTATTGTTCGCAAATTTTGCTTCTGCACTGTTTATCCCATTTTCCAGAGCATTTCCAGATTGCACTAATCCCATAAAACTAAAATAGTGTAAAGGGAAGAATCATAGAGTGATGAGCTGAAACCATAATGGTAGTGGTGGCAATAACTGTAAACATATGATAACAGCTGTCTTCCAAGAGCTTTCCAGGACTGGGTTATCACGACATTAACTCTTCAAAAATTTCCATGGTTAGGTATGGGTACGAACTCAAAGGCCATATCTTTAGCTGGTATAAATACATTGATTCAAAGGAGTTATGCCAATTTATACTAGCTGAGGATCTGGCTTCAGATGTTTTGAGGATTATCTAAAGCATATTCGAATTTATAGCTGGCAGCCCTCAACTATTTACCTAATAGCAAAAAAGTGATCTTCTGGTCTTGCCTGAAAATATACTTCTGTGTGGATTGCTTGTGGGAACATGAGGGCACTGGAAAATAAAAGTGGATAAAGTCTCCTGTTCGATATGCAAGATATAATAATTGTGTGGAACACACTGCTGGGGAATATAGTGGTTGTTTTTGAAAACATCAGTGACATCTGGGCTCACAGTACCAAGGTGGATAGTAAAGCTTAGATATGTACAGTGGACCTCATAACTCAATATGTACCAGCGTTAACTACACCCTTATAGTGTCCATTACAGCATGGTGTTATTAACCCCCATCTTGGCTTTAGTGAAAGGGAGCTATGTATCACTATTAGCATAGTGAAGAGTGAAAAGAACTGGGAAACATCTTTATTATTTTGTATGAGTATTGTGCATGCCTCAGTGCATTTGTTTTTGATGGGTTACTTGCTATGGAGTTAGATCAGACCGTGTTGTTAGAGAAACCAGGCAGGAAAGGTAAAACAATGGCCTAGATAAAGAGCATCCCAGCACAGGTTAACTGCTGTGAAGTGGCAGCTTAGCCCCATCCCTGGTGACATAGCTGAGAACCTGGAAATCAAACAAAACTATCTGTTAAAATTTCTTCCTTACAGAGAGGCAGGGGAGAAGTTATCAGCTGCTTCAGGCTGACACAGGCCCATATTTACCAAGGGGCTTGAGAGGAACCGCCAAGTGTAAGAAAAACAGCATGCGTATAGGTCTCTTAGTTGTTTTAAATATATTTCCCTAATGCTGTGCACCCTTTGGGTAAATAAATCATACATTTTTTGAAGCTTCTTCTGTGGCCACAAGCTTCTGAAGGGACACTTGTTTATGTGCCAAGCCTATTGGGTCTGCCATCATAGGCGTAGTTTCAATTCTTCATTTAGGGGAGCAGATTCAGTCAGGCCAATGGGGCCGCACATGTGTGTGGGGGGGCAAATTCTACACTTGCCAGAGGCCTGTAGTTTGGGGGTCAATTGCCCTCCCCCCCCAACAGTGTCCAGGTCTGCCAGGTATCATGACTGGTCACCAGGATCCCACTGAGAATGTAGGTGGATTGTGGGTCCAACCCCAAAGAGAAGTGGAGGCATGGGCCTGCCACTTGACCAGGGTACTTTTGGGGGCTAGAAAGGAATCTCATAAGGAACAGCATTTTCAGGGCCATGACAGAGGTTCCTTTAAATAAAGTTACTATAGTAACTTCAATAAATATTAAGGAATTGAAGAGGGGCTGGGCAGATCCTCATCTGCAGCAGTGGAGTATTTAATGCAGTCATGGGGGGACACACACTTGTGTTCCTCCTACTCTTGGGGTTGCTTTGTGCTGGTCTGGACTCTCAGTATATTGAAGGAGTTGGAAATTGCTCTAACCTTTGCCTGCTACAAATCACTCCAAGAGACTCTTAAAGCAACTGGAGATTATGAAAGTGGTTTGGAAAGAGTGATATAAATTAGTTAGATTATTTTTTTTATTACCTGATCACCAGAAGCCATCACTTCTATAAATGTTAGTTTTCTGTATAAAACTTTTCTAGAAAGCTTAGAAACACAATACTGAGGTGCTAAAGGCACTAATAAAGAAATGTCTACATATGAGATGGTGGGGAAAAGATTTGGATAGACAAATTACCCCAGAGGAATGGGCTCTGATCCTGAAAAGAGGATCAGTCTGTAGCATGATGAAAGAAAATGTCTTTAAAAAGTTGTTTCAATGGTGCTTCACGCCAGTCAGGTTAAAAGATACACTGAGAGAAATGAAAGGGGTAAATGGTAGAGAAATTGTGGTGAAAGAGGAGAGCTTTTGCAGGTATGGTGGACATCCCCAGTTATTTGATAGTATTGGGATGCAATTTATAACCAAATGTTACAAATTGTTGGATATTTATTAGTGAATAATATTTTGGTAATCCTCCTGGAAATAGTTACAGTCAAAGAAATAAAGAATTAATGTCTCATTTGCAGTAGCTGCTAGACTACTAACAACCTGTCATTGGAAAAAGAAAAAAATGTCCAGACATGGAGGAATGGCTCAAAAAAACACAGGAGGCTCTCAGAAAAATTAGGTTTCAGAGTAACAGCCGTGTTAGTCTGTATTTGCAAAAAGAAAAGGAGTACTTGTGGCACCTTAGAGACTGACCAATTTATTTGAGGATAAGCTTTCGTGAGCTACAGCTCACTTCATCGGATGCCACACCTTAGAGACTAACCAATTTATTTGAGTCTCTAAGGTGCCACAAGTACTCCTTTTCTTTTTGAGAAAAATTAGGAGATCAGTTACCTCGCAAAATAGTCAAAAGGTCAAATAGATACTTCGATATTTGGCTACTACTTATACACTATTCAAAGTACATTCATCTATAAAAACTCCAGCACCCCGTCCACTTTTTCTTAGCATTAACATCTGATAGACCCACATTGTTTGATAAATATGAGAGTTAGCAATTTCACATAATTTAATAAAACTAACAGAGCAACATGTCCTGGATGGTATAGAGAGACTCACTCTTTAATATGGTAACATCCTGTTAAATAGAGAGATTTGATTATTATATTACTGCTTCTCTAAATAAACAAAAACCGCACTGTGGTAATTATTGTTTTGTTTATGATATTTACATGGCAACACTTTGTAAACCCATTTAAACTTCCTAGAGAAATAAATCATTTTAAAAAGCTGCTGGGGATTACTATGACATGCGGATTTCAAGCCACGCCACACCACACCACACCTGAAAGCCAGAGAAGATTGTGACAAACCCCAAATGGAATTTCAGTTTTAATCCCTTTGCTGCCTCACTGTTCCACAAGAGATCAGGCACTGCAGTGTAACTCCTAATCTTTAGCTTGATTACTCTAGTATTCAGTTAAAAGCAAGTTTTGATTTTATATAAATTGTCAAATTGACATCTTCCAGTAAACACCGGAAACTACTGTATCTTGGAGTAAACGATATGCTATGCTTTTTTGTTCTTACCTGACATTTCATAGTATATGAATTGCTTTGCTCTACCTTGGTATTGAGGAATTTTGGTAACTTCTAGAACAAGCCATTTAAATTCCTAAACCCTGTTCTTTATATTCTCCTCTCCAGAAGTCAGTACTCCATATAAACTGGCCATATATGGATAATTGTGAACCTCAAATGTGATTTGTTTTTCAAGTATAATCTGTTGACAGTAAAAACACTTCTGTGCATAACAGGGCATGCAAGTTGAACTAACGTGCTGGGGGAAGTCATTTATGGGATTAGAACATAGACTGTTTTTTCCCAGGTGAAAATAAATCTACACACTCAAGTTGTAGTTAATGAGAAAAATTCACCCCGGCATGATTCCACTGAAGTGAGTTATTCCAGCAAAAAATTCGGCCCACTAAGTCCATGCACACTTGCCTGACTTGTATTCAAAGAGATTAACTGAATAGCATTTTATGTATACACAGAATAATTAATGAATGGTCTTTTGAGGTTTCTTTCATTAACTTGTAATGTTTTCCACTTATCACAGAACAGGTATGTGGTATAGAAGCACAAAGCTGCTTGTGTAGTTGTACTCAGTCTTTAATTTCTAGGAATCAAAATACTTGGGGAAAATGTCATGCAGTTTTTCTTAAAGGGACTCATTTTGAGCCTAATTTTTAAAGAAACCCCCAACATTCTAGAATGATTTGGTCCTGCCAACTATTATTCAGTCACGTGTTTTTGCATTTCAATAGTACTGTACTTCTGTGATTAGCTGAGAGCTGTTAGAATGCTTTCTGAATTTTATTACAGCTTCAAAAGGTAACTTATTTATGGAGACATCCTTTAGATCTGCAGTCACACTGCATTTTTAAAGGGACAGTATGTGTCAGAAACTAAATAATTAAGATCCATGCCTCCTCAGCATTTTATTTCAAATTTTAAATATTACATAAGAAATTTTCCCAATGGAAATCAAGACTTTAAAGTGAGACAGACTAGGATAGAAAAATCACTACATTGTAAAATGAACCTTATACATCTAGAATCCTACAAATAGTTCAAACAGTTACAAAATAGTGTATGTTTGAAAGTCAGTAAATACTGGCAATTTTTTTGTTATCACTTTGTATATTTTAGCTTGTGATGGGGTACTTGATTTTGACTATTAAACGGCCTTTAGAAAACACAAGGCCTACTTGTTTTCAACCTCCAATTCAATTTTAAACAAACATCGGTGCTGTTATACCAAAGACAGGTTTTATGAAGCAACCCAGGATGTGACTTGACACAATTAGCTTACGATATGTAAAATCTGGAGTCCATACACATCTGTGGTAGTGGGGACAGTTCCTTTAAGAACTAAGCTTCCTAGATGGAAAGTCTGGGTGCGGCACTGTGAAGCTCTTGTTATGCACAGCCAGTCAGAACCAGACACAGAATAAAGGAGATTTCTTTCGAGCACCTTAAGCACTGAGTGATCACTGAACACCACATGGTACCGGGAGTAAAAAGGAACTAGGATGATACCCTGAGTGGAAGAATGGAGCAGTAAAAAGCCCCCACCACAGCTGAAACTTTCTGAAAATGTGGAAAACAATTGGAGAAAGTTTGAACAGTTATCTGCAAGCAATGGGTGCCAGCAGAAAGGAAGAGAGTGAGAAGGTAGCCTTGTTTCTGACAATAGCTGGTTCTGAAGCACTTTGTGTTTAACTTTTTTCCAGCTGATTCAGGCAGAGGAGGCTAACTATGTTACAGAAATGTGAGCTGTACTGCACTGCATGCAGAAAGGAAACATCTGAGAAATGTTTTAAACAGAAAGTACAAAAAGATGAAACCATGGAAGATTTTGTGACTGATCTAAGGCTGAATTCTGAAATTTTGTGGGGCTGAGTCCTCAATAAGAGACCAGATCATAATTGGGATTTGGAATAAAAAACACAGAATACCGTAAAACCCAGAGTTAACCCTTGAAAAAGAAATTAGAATTTGACAAGCAAAGGAAATCACCCAATCCAGAATGAAGGCTTTGCAGAATGGACAGTGCTCTGACACTGTAGAATTTATAGAGAATCCAAAATACCACAGGGAAAGAGACCTAAGGCAGAAAGTCATGCCAGAAAGTTGGAGTCCAGCAAAAATAGCACATGGCGCTGCGCATGCTGTGGCAACCAACACAAGCGAAGTCAATGCCCGGCACATGGGAAAAGATGCATGAATTGTATTATATCACTTTGCAAGCACCACCGAGTCTGCACATCATGCACGAAGAGGGTGGTGACAGCACCACTACCTGAAATGGAAAAAACCTGTCCAATATCGGATGAAATGTGGATTGTGATTACCGGAGCTATTGCTCAGGATTAGACTCTGTAGAAAGTAATAGAGGCCATTAGCACATGGGGGCTATGATGGCATATTCCCAGTCCCTATTATCAATTTAAGGGGAAGCTTCCAGAAATAGATGGGATTCTGTTAAGGTTTCAGCATGGTAATTCCTCAGGTACTACAGGAAAAAAAATATGTTGAAGGTCATTCAGGGATTGAAAAATATAAGAGAAGGGCCAGAGATGTTTTCTACTGGCCTCAAATGAAAAGTGATGTTGAGGAAACTGTTAAAGATTGTTGCTTAAGCCAGGTATACACACCAAATCAAGCAAAAGAGTTTGTGTTGGTGGCATGGGAAAAACTGGCTCCCAAAGAAAAGTAGGCATAGATTTGTTTATGCTGCCTGGAAAAAAATAATATATTGGTTCTAGACTATTATTCTCATTTTCCTGAGAGCCTTACTAGAAGACACTACAGTTAAGCAAAGGACTGTGCATATCAAATCTCCTTTTGCTAGATATGGTTTACCTGACATCATAATGTCTGACAATGGATCAAGTGGGCATAAGTTTAAGCAGTTTGCAGTAAAGTAAGTGTCCCTATTATTCCCAATCCATGAATTGGTAGAAAATGTCAAAATAAAGCACCTAGTGAAAGGCTGCAGTCTGACCCTGATCCATATTTAGCACTGTTGAATTATATAACTGCATCAGTGAATCATGGGTAGTCACCAGCTAACATCTTAGTCAATAGAAAACTGACAACAAGAATACCTGCACTGTTAGAAACTAATGTCAGAGTCACTGGGGACCTGCACGTGTATAGAGATAAGGCGAATCAAAACATTCAGTATGAATTGGGGTCCTAAGAAAATGTCATGCTCTCACCATGATGGGAAACAATGGTTGCAAACTGCAGGGGTGTCACTAGACATTGTCACAGGGTCATCTGAGGTTGTCACCTGAGATTGACACATACTATGTAGGAATAAGTGATACTTTCTCCAAGTCCCAGAAGAAAGAAAGATAAGAGGCACTTTGTCTGCTGTTGCACAAGAAGGTCTCAGGCAGGCAACAACCAAAGGAAGCTGAGATAATGGAGCCTCAAGATATGAAACAACAAGAGCAAGTGGACAGGCTACTCCTGGATAGCAGTAGTAGGGCACTGCTGCTGGCAAGAGGTAGCACATCCACTTGTTCTGGTTGTTTATCTCATTGATTTTCCAGGGGATTCCTCCAGGTCCAAGTGAGAGTGCAGGACACCTCAAAGACTAATTGAACATGGTGAGTAAGTTTCGTTATAGGTTTGTAATTGTGTATTGCATTAATATGGGGGGGGGTTGTTAAGTTTTGACTTGGAAGGGAAGATGTGGTTTCGAAGACTGTGCCTTTAAAGGCTCAACTTCCCAAACTGAGTCTGGTGGGGTCTTGTGAAGCTCTTTTATTTATGCATGGCCAGGTGCAATCCATTACAGAATAAAGGAGCTCTCTTGCAAACACCTTAAGCACCGCGGGTTCACTAACCACCACAATATCCTTGCATTGCTAACGTGCTGAACCTGAAGGCTTGCCAGATGAGATGTAGCCATTAAATTCCTTCTGTTGCATTCCACTGTCCTCCACTGGCTGGAATTAGAAGTATGCAAGTGTGTGTCAAGTCCTAAACTGCAAACAGCAAATCAAGAGTCTTTTGCTTTAATGGTAGCAGGACAATCCATATTCTATCCCTGCTGCTTCCACAAAGTTCTTAGCAGCCATGGTGTGTAAAAAACACCCTAAGAATTTAGATGACCACAAGTATATTCAAACATATAGGTGAGAGTTTAGATAGCTGTTCTGTAACTTTTATGGTATCAAATGCTCTTTGTGATCCAGCACCCAGAGAGAGGGGAGACAATATGGGTTTGCCTGCTGTCATGATCAATGTGTTTCCTTCTGAACAGAAGATTTTTTTTGTTGTTAAATAAAGTGGCTACAGACACCGACACAAAAGCTTTCAAACAGTTCGAGTTCTAGCTTTGTCTTTATTTACCAAGGGCAGAAGTACTTGGCAGCTTAGTCAATTGGTGGTGACTAAGCCAGCACCCAAAGCCCTCTTCCCTATTCTGCACACAATCTCCTTGGTTCTGCTGGCCCATGATACAGCTGACAATGTAGAGTCAAGGAGGGGGTAAGCAGCCTTGTAGAGGAGTGCGGGGAAGGGGGGCTGAGTATGAGGAAAGCAGGGCTTGAACTCTGGGAGAAGCTCCTCTTCGCCCTCCCTCCTTACAGGTCAACCTACCCTTCTTTCCTGTTATGCAGAGCTTAAATTCCCCTATGCTTCTCCCTAATGTTTCACACCCATCGCCATACCCCTTTCCCCAGGCTCTTATTCCAGAACCCCTACCACTACCACGTTCAGCCTATAAACGTTTATATGCGAGCTGAGTGAGCATTTACTTGCCTTTTTAGTGCTCGTGTTGATGATGTGTATGCTTCAACCCCCTTAAGTGTACTGCCATGCCCCCATGAATACACCTTTTGTCAGAGGGGAACAGAAACAGATGTACTGTGAAAGAGCATATTCAGGACATTTGGGAACTTCCCTCTAGCATTAAAAGATGTGTGGCCTCTGGGATGGTTTGCCATAGACTTAGTTCATGTGGCAGTTAAAAGAGCTATTAAATGTTGTAGACAAATTGTGAATATCTTGTCATTGACAAGGCACTAGGTATAATGAAGTGGGGGAAATAAGTGGTGGTTGGCAATGCTCCAAGATTAGTGCTGGACAGATCTTAGAGAGTCTGCTGCAATTGCTTAAGGTTTGGAGGTCTGACTCATCGAACTTGCATCATCATTCTGAACTATGGTCATTCATAGGTCAACATACATTTTTTTTAAAATACCCCTCATGTCCCCTTTATTTTGGAGAAGGTGAGCTGAGATGTAGGGCAGATCAACATGATGAAAGAAAGTGTCCTGGTCTGGCCCAATTAACTTTGCAGGAGTAGAGGGGGTATAATCCTAGCTCTCCTAACCCAAAGGGTGGTAGAGGAACTGGGTCTGCTGCCTTTTCCTAGGTCTGGAGCTGCCTTTGTTGCACTGGCGAGGTGGTGAAGACCCAGAGGCTTAAGATAATGTCCTCCTGCCACATTTGCTCCCCCTAAAGCCACTTCATGTCAGGATCCTGCTCAGAGGTGTGCTCCAGATGCATAAAGTGCACTCCCTGCAGAAGCTCCTGGGATCACTCCAGGGAGATAGTCAGAAAACTGACAAAAATTTCACCCAGGAATGAAAACGCAAGTTTGTGAATTTCATTTCCATTTCTCAACCATCTCTAGTGTCCACATTCCAGTGTGCAAAGCTGAATTGTACAGCAGAGAGGGAGGGATTTGGGCCATAGCAGCCTTCTGAGCCATGCCACATTGTTGTACCTCAAGAAAGACATGGTCAGTGCATTTATGTTGTTGTAGCACCCTAGCAAAGTGTGCATGATCAAATCATCTGTGCATGGCTAGCTCAGAGAGTAAGGACTGTTTGGAGTTACTCTTGTTCTATAGTTGTATAGGATCTTGATTTTAGTGACGAGTCAAAAGGTCACATCATGTGAAAATGCTACAGAAGTAAGGAATTGGATATAAGGGAAGCAGTTCTAGCTGATAAATTTATATTTTTTCAAATTTTAAAAGTGAATCTTTTGTATTATACACAGTTTTGATAAATGTTAGTGTAATGTATAAAGTTATCTCAAGGTTGTGTAAAACCTCAAGTGTGCAAAAGTAAAAGCCATTGAATTAGATTGATTTACATATTAAACTCTGAGCAGAGATTAAACACTAGAATGTTACCCCGGTGGAATGTTTCCAAAAAGAGTTATAGAAAGTGAAATCGTTTAGAAGCGAATGACTAGCTATCCTCACTGTGCAGTAAGTGCCACATATCCTGGCATTATACTGCTAAGGTTGTTGCCAGTGGAGGCTCTTGAGGTGGAGCACTGCCACTTTCAGCTTGCAGGGCTCTTTTCATGAGGGCTTCTCAACGCTGGAATTTGCCACTTAGTCTGCTCAGGGCTGGCTCTGAGAACCTTTCAGACATGCTACAATATCGCTCTTCTCTCAAGTTCTTGGGGAAGAGGCAGGGGTGGAGATTACTGAAATGCCTGCTCTGGTGATTTTATTCTTCTTCTTCTGGTGGCTGTTTGTGATCATTTCAGATTTTGACACTGGAATTTATGTTGGGTAAAGGTTCCAGCAGTGTCCCATGGTGGTGAACACACAAGGAATCTCTTTCCCCCAGGCTGCTCACTTAAGAACCAGACAACATTACACTTCTCTCCACCTCCTTCACACCTATGGAGGATAGACTATCTCCTGGGGTGGGGTAGTTCTACATTGCCCCCAACAGGGCAGTATGTGCAAGGCACATGACCCCCTAATGATTATAACTCAAAGCAGCTGGATTTCCTTTATCCTACAGTTCTTAAAAGGATAGTGGTAGAATATAAGGATAAATGGCCCCTTATACTGTCGTCATCTTCTTCTTCAACACTTAGCTGTAGTCAGCCTTAGCAATCGTTTGCCATTTGGTCCGTTACTGTGTGGCCAGAAGGGCTTGATGGTCCGAGAGCCCAACACTGGAGCAGACTTGATGAACCAGACTTGATGAACCAGGGGGTCTGTCTCTGGGTTCCCTCCACCCCTCGGTTGGTGAAATTTTCTGCCGACGTCACAAGCCACATGGAGAATGGCATTCTCTGGAACGTCTTGTGACATTATTGCAACATTGTCCAAAAAGCGTAAGGTGCTGTCTGTGGACAATGTCCCCAGTAGTCTGTAGACTGGAATGACCATAAACATCTGCATTACAGATGAGGTCATTTTACTTTATGCCCAATATACTGCATTTGGATTTTGTGTGAGAAAAGCCTCCAGTCTGAGCGGCATAGTGTCCATGTTTCACAGCCATACAACAATACGGGGAGGATACAGCTCAATAGATCCTGAACCTGACAGCTGTCTTCTACTTGTTAATAATTAATGCTCTCTGTGCTGTCTTATTACTCATGCCCTTTGTTGCGAATTTCTTTTCCTCCCTTCTTCCTATTTCTTCACATCAGTCACCTTTCTTTCCCCCCTCCCCCCACCTTGGCTCCCATCCCACCCCATCTTCTCTCAGCAATCCACACTGTTTATGGTTATATTTGTTTCTTTTGTTTATCTGTGTCTAGTGCACATGGGGGCCAATCTGGCAGTCACATCTTGTGTCATATTTCCTCTGAAATATTGTTTCATTTCAAGACTTCATTAGGACTTCCACCCATGGATCAGCTGCAGAATTTGGCCTCTGTCTTGTCTCTCAAGGGATAAAAACACATCTACAGCTCTTAAGCCAAATGCATGTCAATATCATCTTCAGTTAAGCTTGCACAAAAATATCCCTTTCTTTCCGAATCCTCTTGGCATGAATACCAAATGATCCAATGCCAAATGCTTGGCTGTTGTAAGAGTTCTCATTTTCACACACCACATACTTAGTGGAACTTTCCCACTGACTTATTTAAAATCAGTAAAATGAGCTGGATTATATTGTTTTATCTACTAGAAGATTGTAAATGGTTATGTATTAGTGACTGCTTTATGGTTACACCTGCTGAACTCTGGCTTCAATTTTAATAACTGTATTGGATTTTAATGTTCTTCCCAGTGTAACCCTTCTGCCAGGTGGAGCCAGCAGCAACAAGGGCCGGGTTCAATATCTAGGGGTTCCTTTTCAACAATACATCACAAAAAACAGCTTGAGCCCCCACCCAGTGACCTGGGACAATTACATACCACCCCCTGGGTGCCTCTAAGAGGCAACACTTCCCCTCTCTCAAGCACAGAGTCTGAATGCAGCAAAACTTTTAATAAAAGGAGGAAATTAACTCAGCATTAATTTGGGAAAACACCGCAATTAAGGCTCATAAACACAAACCATGAGCAAAAGACCCACCCCCAAGTAAGTTGGGCAGTGTCCTTTCCCCCTCAGGGTCTTAAATCCAGCAACCCAAAAGTTCCTTTAACGTACCCATCCCTACTCCGTACCCCACTCACAGTTGGTGTCCTTGGCCAGTGCAGCCCCAGAGTTCACCTCCCACCCTGTGTGGAAGGCAGGGTGGGAGAAGGAGGCACCTTACATGTTGCACTGCTCGGGCACTTGCTTGTCACCCCAGCGGCCAATGCCACACCTCTGCAGGGCTCTGCTCTGGCCCTCTCCACCAGCCTCCCTGCTAGCTGCTTGCCACGCCTCTTCACCAGCTGCCCTGCTGGTCATGCCTCTCTGCTACCCGCTTGCCACGCCTCTCCACCCTTCTGGTCACGCTTCTCCACCAGCTGCCTGCTCACCAAGATGTCTTCCACCTCCCCCACACTTAACACAGCTCTGTGATTTCAGCTGCTAGTGCACTGCTGGTGCACCCTGGCAGTCTCTTGCAATAGAGACACTGTCCCAAAGTAGCTCTAATACTTAGACCTAGGTATCAGTGATTTCAGCTCTGCAGCATGTAACAAGACTCTCAATTGAGTCTAAATTGGCTCTTTTATTATACCATGGGGCGGAGGGGGTGTCAAATGGTGCCTAGGACCCTTAAACAGGATCCACACCACCAGGTACAAGTACCTGTCCCCACCCTCTCTCCACTCATTGGGCTTTGGAACTCATGTCCTCTGCCTAGCAAGTGCTGTTCAGTGGAGGGTGAGTCCCTCCATTGGGGTATGCCAGGTACATTTCTGCTGCTTTCGGTTCACACAACAAGAATAGCAACGCTTTATTACTCCTGTCCCAATAACAAGGAAACTGGGGATCCAACACCAGCCGCAAGTGATCATTTGGGCAAGCAGTCCCATCGTGCTGAACGCCTAGGCAGGGTGGGTGTGTCCATGCAAACTAGATTAACTTCTGAAGTCTTTTTTTTCACAGCTCACCACTAGGTGTCAGGGGAGAGCTCATAAAGACTTGCTTACACCAGCTTTGTTCTAAGAAGGTCTTAGGAAATGAGATTTTGCCTAACCCAATAGTGTGTGAAAGTTCCCATCTTCTGTTGAATGTGGGGTTTTTTATTGCAAAAATGCTCCTTAACATTTGGAGAAAAAACATTTCTTACTATTTAGTTTGTGTCATTTACACTAAAGAATTTTAAGTTTGGAAGTCCTTTTAATCAATTCATTCAGATGATGGACACTTCTAATTCTTATGAACCATTCAGTAGGGCTTGTTTTCATTACTTCTTAAGTACATGCCTTCACATGGAATAATGTGAATGTCACACAACTAATCTGGATAGTCCTAGTAATTTCCTTGTGAAACAAATGTGTCAGACCACAATATTGAAAACCTATTTACAAAAGCTATAAAATTAAGTTTAGATATTGAAAATGGGGAAATACTTTCCTAAGTAGACTGTATTGCTATGAATTTTCAAAATCAGTTTAGATATAAAAAACTATTTGCTAACTTGTAGGTGTTTCTTGCTTTTCCCCTGGTTGTCTTTATAGTTCCTCTAGACATGAACTTAAGAGATAATTAAAATAATCATGCCTGCACTCTCAAGGCACCTATACCTCAAGGCAAATCAGTTATTTTATTACTAGTTTCTTATGGTACTTGGACACTCAGAAAATATAAATAAGGCTTTTTCAGTCACTAAGTATGCAGATGATCTCATTTAGTCACTTAAATCAGATTCTGAGTTCTTATTAAACAGAAATTCAGATTATGTTAATGTATTATTTATAGTGATTTGGGTTTACACCAACTCCCAGAAGATTCTTTCCTCTTCCTTATATTATACAAAATCTATATGAAGTCTTTGGGAGAGCTGGTTAGAGAACAGAGGCTGAAGTGCTAGGTATGCACAGATTTAGCTCAACATCTCCTTTGTGTCAAACAAGTGCCAGAACTAAAGAGGCACAATTTCTCTTCCCTAATCCTGGCTTCCTTTCAGGATCTAGTGTTTGCAAATATAGCTATAAATGGGCACTCTGGGAGAAGCCCTAAGAATGAGGGAGCTAGCTTGCTTGTGCATATACTGTATCCCATATCCAACCCAGCAACTGGCGCTCTGAATTTTTCTGTATAGATTATTCAGGTCCCTAACAGGAATTATCTGGGGTGAAGGGGAGCACATTGTAGGCCAGATGACGGGTGCAGTGTTAATTTGACTATTTTGCTTAGAAGTGATAGAAATGTAAGCCTATGAGATGCAACAAATACAGGATTAGGGAAAAAGAATGACAATTTCAACTGGGGAAAACAATATAATGACTGAAGTATAATAGCAAAAAGCAATTAGATTGCTTTTACAGTTCAAGACAGAATCTTGATATTCGTGGAAAGTTATTGAAAAAATTTGGGACGTTTTATTAAGCCCTGTGTTATCTCCCTGCTTTTCAGTGCTGTAGATTTTTCAACCATATTGCCAACAATATACCTGGTGAACAACAATACAGTTTTAAATTGGTTTGGTTTCTAAGAATCAGAACATCCACAAGACAATTGTAGACAGAGAATCTTTCAGGAGAATTTGTAATGAAAAATTACAAAATTTAAGTCACATGCTCTTGAAAAATTTTACTTAGGGACCTGGAATTCTTAACTACTGCAAAATTAAATACATGCCAAGGCTTCTTGACCAGTTTCTTGAATAGCTGAATCACTGTAGTCTGATCATTTTGATCCAAGTCCAATTACTCTGAAATATGAAATACTGCAGAAAAATTATTTTATGGCAGCTGATTTAAACATTTAAGATACTTTTCCAGTTAGCTGATCCCTTGTCTACGTGCAAGTTGTTTCCTCAACTCTTTTCAAGATTCAAAATTCTGCTACTATTTGTTATTAAACCTTTATATAAAGATAATGCTTTTATACTTGTCATGCCTGGTGGCCTCATATTTTTCCAGATCAGAAGATGCATGGATAAAAGAATCTAAAACTTACGACCTTAAATGCAACATTTTAACTGCATATGATTTTAGAAATAACAGAAAGCTAGATTATATTTAATATTTTGAGAATTACAAAAACAGTTAAAGTCTCATCCTTCCAACAAACTATCAACAGTATAAGTGCCAGATTGAATCCAGCAACTGCATGAAAAGGGTATCTTACTCAATCTCAATTTTGCATTTCATGGTAGAAATTGAAACTTAAAAAAATCCCAATAAGTTTCTTTTTCTTATTGTCTACAAGCTCCCAATTAAGACTCCATTAGATTTGAGAGAGAGAAGGTAGGTAAGGTAATATATTTTATTAGACCACCTTCTGTTGGTGGAAGGGACAAGATTTCGAGCTTCACAAAGCTCTGTTCAGGTCTGGAGAAAGTAACCAGAGTTTGTCAGCTAAATGCAAGGTGGGACAGATTTAAGCATAAAGAGTTTCACACACGCTGTGGGAGACCATTACAATACAGAGGGCAAATAAGGGTTAGCAGGCAGTAGGATGTGTTACAGATTATTGTAATGAGCCATAAAACCAGTGTCTCTGTAAATCAATGGGTTTTAGTGTCCAGTAGAATTATGAAGTTAAATTATGAATTATGAAGTTGTCTTTTGAAAGCGTTTCCTTTCAGGACGAGGACTGAGAGGTCAGATGTGGAGTGATCATTATGTGAAAAGGGTTTGCCGGAGGGTGATATGGTTTCTGTCTTTTTTTATCATTTTTCTGTGTGTGTGAGTTCATTGAATATCTGGTTTCACCCACATAGTTGTTATTGGGGCATTTAATGCACTGGATGGGGTACACCATATGCTTTGATAGGTGTGTGTAGGACCCATGGATCTTGAAAGGTGTTTTGTGGTAGGTATTGATCATCATAGCAGTGAAGATGTCTTGGCAGATTTTGTGTCTGTTGTTCTGGTATTAGTTTTGATTTTTTTGGTGGAGGGGCACAGCTGACAAGATAGCAATTATACACTTGCAAAAGAACCTGGGCTTCCTTCAGCCATATGAATCATGAACCATTCCATTCTTTGGAGGCTAAAGCCTCCATGAGCTTTTCTCTGATATTAAGACATGAATCTTATTTGGGCATAGTGGTTTAGAAACATGAAGTGTATGTTGTTTTTTGATTATGGGTCCTAACCAAAACTCTGGATCTGAATATTGTAGCTTGGAGACTTTATCCAGTGTTCACATATATAGTTGATACCTCTCTCATGTCTCACTGACATGTACCTCTTCCTCTCGTATACTTTATATATTTCGGTGTAAAGGTGAGTAAAATATGAATAAATGTGCTTGCTGATTTATGTTATGACATTTGTTATACAGGCTCTATATAATGCAAACTGTTTTAGTCCCTCTTGTTTTCCAGGGCTAAAACTGATGGACAATTATGAAAATTCAAGCACTTGAAATGTATAGGCAAATAAGGTTGCAAGGGATTATTCAATAGCTAGTGTCATGCATAACATTGCAATTATCAATGCAAAAAATATGTAGACATATTTGCTTGCAGGATAAGCTATCCAAACAAAGAAGGCTGAAACCTTTGACTCTCAGTGGAGTTTGGCCTCAAAACTTCATCTACTGCATAGTTGTGCTTCTGAATCAAACATGAAGATTTGGCATGTTCTAGTTTCTCATCTGCCCTTTAGAGTAGTGATCTTTGTGCAGCTAGTGCCTTCTCTGTGGTATCAAGTTCTTGTTAATTTTAAGCAGTTGTATGTAGAGATTCTGAAAAAGTAGAAAGAAAAGGAGTACTTGTGGCACCTTAGAGACTAATCAATTTATTTGAGCATGAGCTTTCGTGAGCTACAGCTCACTTCATCAGATGCATAGCTGTAGCTCACGAAAGCTTATGCTCAAATAAATTGGTTAGTCTCTAAGGTGCCACAAGTCCTCCTTTTCTTTTTGCGAATACAGACTAACACGGCTGTTACTCTGAAACCTGAAAAAGTAGACTAATACATACCTTTGTTTAGATGTTAGCACGTCAAATTGAGAAGGATAGCACCTTATTGTTACTATTTTTTATTTGCATTGCCATAGTGCCTACAGGCCCAAAGCATGGTTCAGGTCCCCACTAAGCTCGGCAAGGTACACACACAATCATCATTTATCATCATTCATTGAGCATAACAGCAGGAGAGAGTATTTGAGTGGAGAAGCTTAGGTGATGTATTTCAGAGTAGCAACTATGTTAGTCTGTATCCGCAAAAAGAAAAGGAGTACTTGTGGCACCTTAGAGACTAACAAATTTTTTTGAGCATAAGCTTTCGTGAGCTACAGCTCACTTTATCGGATGCATGCAGGAGAAAATACAGTGGGGAGATTTTATATACACAGAGAACATGAAACAATGGGTATTACCATACACACTGTAACCAGAGTGATCAGGTAAGGTGAGCTATTACCAGCAGGAGAGGAAAACAAAAACAAAAACACCTTTTGTAGTGATAATCAAGGCCCACCTTGATTATCACTACAAAAGGTTTTTTGTTGTTGTTTTTGTGGTGATGTGGTGGTTGGTAATCACCCAGAGACAAGGTGCTTGACAGACATCTGCTTCATTCAGTGTCGCAATTCCAGCTGCCTCTGAGTTATACAACATGGGCCTCTGCATTAGACAACCTGAGCCTCTCAAAGGTATACTTTCCCACAGTGATACAGTTCAGATCACTGGTTGTAAATGAGAGTTTTATACCAGCTCACTGAGAAGCAAATCCCCCTACAAATGTGTTAGGTTTATAGGAAATCAAACGCATGTCAGCAAGCAGCCTGTTGTCATTCCGTGAACTTTTTCTCCCATAGATCAGGCTCAGCATATCTGATAACAATGTTCAAATTAGAAGCTCTGGACAGAATATTACTCTGAAACCATGTCCTTGTGTACTACCAAATCATCAAGATTTATGGTCCTCTTTTATAAACTTCTGAGACAATTAGCCACAAAAGATTCAATATGCACAAATACCCAAACAATTACTGCAAATAGTGGTGTGATGTGTCAGGAGCAAGGCAGCCCACCAACAATTTTACTGTTGCTCTGCTATCAATCTGTTGCTTTTGACAGATGCATTAACAGTAGTGGCCAGCTGATTCAAATCTTTCAAGGTAAGTACTTTCTCCCCTTAAACTGACTGCTTATAAAAGCAAAGCCTGATCTCATTCTTCTTTCTTACAGATAAATGTAATTGTGAGTTAACCCATTTTGAAGGCAGGCAAATTAAATTGCTGATAACAGTTCTAAAGCAGCATGAAACAGAATTTGATTGCTCAGTTTTCCTTTCTGTTGCCCTAGGATTCTTGAAGTTGTCTTTAGCACACACAGAGTTCTGTGCATGATTAATTCCATGTCACTCAGCTCAATTTTCTGACAGTAAAATGAATGCTGTAGCAGGGTGAGTCATGGGTGGAGAGAGCCATCTCAAGGACAAGCCAAGGGTACTAATGGCAATAGCCTGATGAATTTAAGATTCAGGACAGCTTATGGAACAGTTCAACAGTCCTCATCCTCGAGGTGTGCAAATTTAGGAAGTTGTGGCTTCAGTACTGAAGCCAGACTCTTTTAAAATCAGCCAAAGTCAGTTTTGTTTAATCTTTGGTAAACTATTTTATTTAAATTTTGCAGTCCTCTTCTATGACATTATACAGAACAATGTTATATAAAACAATCCTTGCTTTACCAACAGATGCAGTGCAAATATAGCAAATTCAAAGCATGCATAACAAAGAAAGAGAGAAAATGTGGTGAAACTATAGCAGATAGAAACAACTTTAGGATATTTAACCAGGAGAAAGAATTATTAAGTAACAAAATATAATATATTTTTAAGTCTGACTCTGAGTGTTAATTAATAAATAATTGTCTCCATCTGGCCTTGATACTTTTTTAAAGAGTTTAAATAAGTGTCAGATTTATAGCACTGGGAATACACCCACTTTTTCAATGAGGGGCAGATTATAGCAAGCTCAAAAGTGATCTGTACAGGGGAGGAAGTGTGCACACAGCTAGGGTGACCAGATGTCCCAATTTTATAGGGGCAGTCCCGATATTCGGGGCCTGTTAACCCCTGTCATAAATATAAAGGGAAGGGTAACCACCTTTCTGTATACAGAACTATAAAATCCCTCCTGGCCAGAGGCAAAACCCTTTCACCTGTAAAGGGTGAAGAAGCTAAGATAACCTCGCTGGCACCTGACCAAAATGACCAATGAGGAGACAAGATACTTTCAAAGCTGGATGGGGGTGGGGGGAACAAAGGGTTCTGTGTGTGTGTGTGTGATGCTTTTGCCGGGAACAGATCAGGAATGCTCTTCAGAACTTCTGTTATGTTAGTAAGTAATGTAGCTAGAAATGCGTTAGATTTCCTTTTGTTTAAATGGCTGGTAAATAAGCTGTGCTGAATGGAATGTATATTCCTGTTTTTGTGTCTTTTTGTAACTTAAGGTTTTGCCTAGAGGGATTCTCCATGTTTTGAATCTGATTACCCTGTAAGGTATTTACCATCCTGATTTCACAGAGGTGATTCTTTTACTTTTTCTTTAATTAAAATTCTTCTTTTAAGATCCTGTTTGCTTTTTCATTGTTCTTAAGATCCAAGGGTTTGGGTCTGTGTTCACCTATGCAAATTGGTGAGGATTTTTATCAAGCCTTCCCCAGGAAAGGAGGTGTAGGGCTTTGGGGGATATTTTGGGGGGAAGACGTCTCCAAGTGGGCTCTTTCTCTGTTCTTTGTTTAACACGCTTGGTGGTGGCAGCATAGGGTTCAAGGACAAGGCAAAGTTTGTACCTTGAGGAAGTTTTAACCTAAGCTGGTAAGAATAATCTTAGGGGGTCTTTCATGCAGGTCCCCACATCTATACCCTAGAGTTCAGAGTGGGGAAGGAACCTTGACAACCTCTCACCTCCTTCTCAATTTCTTTCACTTGCTATCTAGTCGCCGTATGCACAGCAGCCTCCGCCTTGCATGTTAGCAGGAGTAATTGCTGGATAGCAGACATAAAAGTCTTGATCCTTCTTCTGCTGACTGCAATGGAAGCAGGAAGGGACCCTAACTGAAGTTTTCATAACATACACACACAAAAATCTCTGGGAACGCTGCACAGAAACCTTAGATGCAATTTGGTACAAATCAATAATAGAAATATACTACATAGGGGGAAAATGTGCAAAAAGTTCCCAAGATGAATTGTGCATCATTAGCATCATAAGCAGGCAGCCTTCTCTAAGGGATTGAGGGTCTAATCCTGCAAACACTACTAATCATACTGCATGTTACTGCAAGTACTGTACTTAGTATTAAAAGATTGCAGTATAAGGCTCTTTTTAAAAACCAGTGTTTTGGTTCTTTGTGTGTCTAAAAAAAAATTTTAAAACAAACATTTAGTATAGAACATTATGTAGTCAAAACATCTTTATATCTTGGAGGAATTAATGTAATGAGTGTGGACGTTGTTATACTAATTAAAAGGCGAAGAGGCCCTCGCCTCAGGAACAGGAAAGAAAGAGTAGAGGAAAAAACAGAATACTCAGCAGCTGGATGAGGAAATGACACAGCAAACTATGACAAAATGCTGCTGTGACCCCAGAACCCTTTAATGCCAGCTGGGTTACATTCTGGTTCACCAAAGAATGTATTGTGAGGTCTTAAATGAAAGTTGGGGTGTCAGTAGTCATGAATATTGTTGTGAAATGTATGTACAAGTACTATGCAAGGAGTTGTGTATGAGAGTCACCAGCAGAGGTGAAGAAACAGGTTTTATGTCAGACGAGCTGTATTTTCACCTACCTCTGTGACAGGTGTAAATTAAGCATTGTAAACTAACACAATAGGTGCCCATTTACATATGAAGTTATCAGAGGTGGGAAGTCAAGGGGGAAGCAACACAGAGGAAAACCAAACCATGGCTGGTCATACTGTTTCTGAGTACAGACAATGAACTTCGGGGAATATTAGTAGAAGGCAAGAAGACATCCCCTTATTCTGCATCTGGGAAGTAAATGGGCAGTGCGTTTACATTCATGAAAACAGGATCTCAGCCACCCTTGGTTGAAATGCTGCAGAGGACTTTGAGGGTGAGATAAACTTCTTTAGACAAGAAGTCAACCTGCTAGTCAGTTTAGTCTCAAGAAAGCATGCTATGATTTTGTTTTATTATACTATCTCTTGAATCTTTGATAATAAATTTTGGTTTTTGTTTTCAATATAAATACATCAAAGTGCTGTGTTATTAAGCAAGATGCTGATCTCAAGTTGAATTATACTAGCTGATGTGTACACTGTTCCTTTGGGGACAGCAGACCTGGTATTTCTGTGAATATTCAGTGAATAAGGGCTGCATGCTACAGGGGAATGCTTCAAAGGGATTCAAGGACTGGGATGCAACTGTTGTTACTTTGCCTTGCAGGTTAACCTGCAGCAGAGAGTGCTTGAATGGCTAACAGGCTGGTGGTGTCAGAGAGCTGGCACCCAGTTAAGTACAAGCAATACTCCCTCACACTGGTGGCAAGGGGTAATGAGGTGTCTCTCAGTCCTGGGTACCCCCAAAACCATCATAGCAGCTCCTTGATCAGGCCTCAGTTTCAGTAGCACTAAGGGATAGGTTGGTGATACACTACTTGTAAGGAACTGGCAATATTCTCCAAAGCATCTTGTTTCAGTTACGAAGACAAAGATTCCCAAATGCCAAGGTCTAGTTTTGACAATGTTGGATGATAACCAGCTATCCCATAATCCTCAGACAAGTTGTTATTCTGTCTTTTTCCCAGCAGAATCTCTCTGATTGTCTATTTTCTACTAATATTCACCTCTTTAATGTCAACCTTTTGTAGAACCTTCTCCTAGCATGCCTTTCAGTGACGGGTTCTTTACATTTGACAGAGTCAAGCACCTCCAGCCTTACAGTGTCTGATTTGTGGCTGGTTGCTGTCTCACCTCTTTTTTGCTGGTTAGTGTTTTTAGTTTCTCTTGTGTAATTCTGAGGTGATAGTAGATGTTTTTACTAAGTGTTATAGTCAGTAAAACATTGTGATATGTAACACACGTTTGTTTGCCCGTTATATTTGTTGGGCTATAATTAGAACTGGGTGAAACATTTCACCAAAATGAAATTATGGCAAAATATGTTGTTTCATAAACATTTTTTGGAGAAGTATCTGTTTCCTTGAAATGTAGGTTGGGAAAGTTTTTTTCTGTCTGGGGAGGGGAGTAGAGAGAGAGAGGGAGACTATAGCCTGGTGGTTAGGGTACTGCCCTGGGATATAGAAGATCCAGGACTAACTCTCTGCTCTGCCTGATTTGGAGTGATCTATGATGGAAAAACTCTGATCTGAAATGGGGAGAGCAGGGACTTCTCCCTGGTTCTCCCACATCTCAGCCCAGCACTCTAATCACCAAGCTGTAGTGTGTGACTGGTGCACACATACTCCTCCCCCTTACACTAGTACATTTTCACTAAAATGTTCAAAGGTTTTTTGTTTGCATACCAATGTGGAATGAAAACAAATTTCAAAACCTCAAAAGTTGGTGTGAACCAGAAATGGGCATTCTCTCGTCAGCTCTAGATATAATGACACTAATTGTTTTGCTCTTCTTAAATTTTTGTCAGCATATTTGTTATAACCTTTCTATAGGCTTCCATACTTGACCTTAAAAATTCACTCTGGACTCACTCTTTTCTGGAAGGTGTCAAGCCACCAGTAACTTTTAAGGTAACCTTTTCACATTGTCACTTTGGCTGTTGATATTACATAAAGGTAAACAAATATTTTAACCATTTTATGTCACTTTTTGTATTCCCATAAACTGAAATGTCTTAATTGTTTTTAACTGAAATTTAACATGCTATTAGTCTGCCATGTAGAACAGTAATTTGGGGTATTTTCAGGGGACTATTTTGTTTAGCTATACACCCACCCACCCACCCACACACACCCTTTTTTCCCTATTTACAATTATATTAGAATTTTTATTATGTATCCATAATGTGGAAAGATCAGATGGACTGAATACATGCAACATTTAAGGGACTGAGTCAATAACCTGTGTTCTTCAATTCACTAATGTAATACAGAGAAGATAAACAACATGATATCAAAGTCTAGTGCTTTAACATGGATTAACACAAGAAGAATTTTAAATTAACATTAGCATTCTGTTGTGTACCCTTAGTTCCAGTCTAGATGTCTAAGTCTTAAATATTTATTTAGCTGAGCCTGAGTATATTTAAAAAGAAAATAAAGTGGAGGAAAAACAAGCTTATTAACAAATTAAGAACTTACGTTTATATCACAATAAAGAGTGAAGCAAATGTGCAGGCTGGATGTGTTGAGGATCGTTATTGGGATCCAGTGTCTTTCATGTTAGGCAGTCTGACTCAATATGGTTTCCATTTAATGGCAAATCAGATGATGGTTGCTGTCCAATGTTTAAGTACCCACATGCAAGGGAAAAGATGGAAAGTAAACATAATTGGTATCCTTCTTGGAAGTATTATTCAGACACTGAGGACTGAATAAAGTTTTAATAACCTCTCTCTTCTACCAAGCGGTTCTTATAGGTCACGGTTAGCAATTCAAGTGCCCTTTGCACTGAGCTGCCCATCCACAGGGCTGCTGCGTGAATAAAAGGTTTATCAGCCTGTGACTTTCATATACACTAAACTTAATTGAAAATAAAGGCTGTGGCCCAAAAAGAGCTCAGGAAGTTAAGTTTTCCTAGGCTTTGTGAGTGTGCCTTCTGTTTTCATAATGGCATGAATTGAATTTTTTGGCTTTTCCTTTTTCTTTCACAACCTTAATACTACATCAAAGAACAGCCCTATTAAGTCTTATTTAATATTTGGTATTATTGTTTCATGCAATTCTTTTTCGGTTTTTCTTGCTAACAGGTTTCCACCAATCAGATGAATGTAGTATTTTTCTTTCATGTACTTTGTCATTTGAAGTCTTACAACTTGTGTAACATTTTTATGAGAAGCAAAATAAAATACCAGCTTAAAAGTGGTACAGATGCAATACAATAAGAATACGTGGGCATATTTAGGCTCTGATCCTACAAAGATTTACATACATGCTTTATTTTATTCTTGTGAGTAATCCCCTTGAAGTCAATAGAACTACTCGTGTGCAAAGTTAAGTAAGCATGTGCCATAAGCCTTTGCAGAATTGCAGACTTAGAGGATCATAGGAGGAATCCTCAAAGTTAGTATTGGGATTCAAGGAGAAAGTTAGGAGGGGGGTAATGAGCAAGAGACAGGAAAGGGAGGATGAGAGGTCCCTCTGGATGGTATAATTTTCATCACTGGGAAAACTGACAACATTTTTGCTACAGAGGAGTAGAAGGGATGGGTGAAAAACTGTTTGAAGAGGTGGTTGAAGATCCTAAATGAGAGTTGTAGACATAGCAGTCAATTAGCGGTAAAACTGTTTAGCAAGGAAGATAACAGAATTAAAAGAATAGAAAAATATCCTTTAGAATTTCTGGAATACATTAGCATGCCCATTCTGTTCATCTCTGGTTATCATTTATATAACAAGTAGGCAACAAATACATGTTCTGCAGATGTGTGTTTCAAAGTACTACTTTATCAATAGCAGTGCCCTATGCTACTCAGTATGCTGAAAGAGAGGGTGGTTTTGCTATTTAATGGCAATATTAATGCCCTATTACTTATTATTAATAATTATATTTAACATATAACTTTCTGTAAATGTTTCAGTAGTGTGTATAGTAAATGTCTTTGTTTGCTTCTTCTTCAGTGCTAATATAACAGTGTCATGCCTACAGGACTGCATTAATGAAATATTTTTGCCCTGCATTGACCACTACTCTAGGTCTCTTTCATAATGAATAATGGAGGAGGAGGATAGGCAGCTGGCCATTGGATACTAAAGAAAATGCTGCATTACAGCTACAAATAAAAAATGGTGGTACACTTGATAAAACATTTCTAAATTTAATTTCTGTAGTTGCTAGAAGCGCCTTTCCAGTTTCCACTGAATTTTTTTATTAATATGTAAATATTTTTTGCAATCAGCAGAGCTTTTTTCAAGTAAAGTGTGTTGAAATACATTCTGTTCCATAAACTTCTAAATCTGAACTACAATAGAAGTGCGGTGCCCTTTACTGTGTGATGTTTCAATAGCCACTGAAGGTTATTTGTAAAAACTTCCTAGTTTAGGACCTGTGCAGTAGCCTTTGAGCTATTAGGCTCATGCGTAAAACTTTGGACACCATGATTCCAGTTTGAATTGATTTTTTGTATATATTTTGGATGAGACAGGGACCACATTAGGAGAATAATCTGGTGTACAAAGGAATTATATATATAAAAAAAAGGTTATTGAATTGTAGCTGTGACCAGGTATTTGTGATAGGCCACACAGAGAATGCCACACTCAAGGCAGACTGCAAGAAATCGGGCAGACAATCCCCCCAAGCTGGTGGTTTATTCTATAATTAGGTTCACCAAACCAGTGTCTAAAGAACTTCTGCAGTACCACACTGGCTAACCAGAAGCCAAACACAGTCCCCTTTAGGCATTCCAGGCCTTGGCTCCCATCCAGACTAACAGGTCTAAAATAATGAGTGGTTATTGAAAAACTAGTTCATCATATGTGAGGGTCTTACTAATCCTAGGGGATCAGACACTTACCTTCAGGTCAATGTATATTTCAGATCTAACCCAAATATCATGCTGAGAAGAGAGTTTCTTTTCTTTGCATACTATTTCAACAGTTATCACTGTGTTTCACATGTATATTAATGTCCTTTGCCATCAAACATGATTTAGCTTTATATAGTGTGTTAGACTGGGATCTTCTGTCTTCCGCCCTGCTTTTACTTCTGGTTTGGTTAGAGACTAGCTAATGCTCTCTAACTGAATGGTATTTGTCTAAGTCTATTACCTACTGAATGAGGGCTGATGCCTTCATTCCATTTATCAGTTTGTCACTTTCCAGATCGGAGGAGAATAAATTCCAAATTACTGTGTCATTCAGGAGATAGTGTCCCATTAATATGAAGGTCAATGCATAGAAAAAACTGCCTGAGCAAGCCATATTTGAGTCACTCGTGCTGGTTAACATACACCAAAGAGTAAGTTTAGAGAGTTCCAACTAATTGTGCATGGAATGTAGTTGACTCTAGTAAATATTGGTCATAAAAATATACAGCCCTATACCACAAAATAATAAAAAAAAAACAACTTTTGAACACTTACATTTTTTGTCATTTTCATTATTTTTAAAGTTACTTTTTCTTTCCACTTCTTCATGTTTCTTTTCTATTACTTTTTCTTGGTTTTTCTCCTTCTCTTCCTTCCCTTACAAGAGTTTAACATTTCCTGCTTGACAGTGTTCCCTGATGTTAAAACTATGCTATCCTCCTATTGCATAATGATCTGCTTCAGCTGCAGCTGTCCACCTTGCATAAAATGAGCTGAGACAGTGGGCTATAACTCAGATACACATTGTGAGGGAAAGACCCCAATATTAATGCAAAAAATACACGAATAAAATTATTATAACTTAGTTTTTAAGTCATTACACACTTATGTGCAAATATTTACTTTAGCAAATATTAAGGTATAGCTACAAGAATGGTCTAGCCAGGATGCGTGGAAATATACCAACAAAAATGTTTGTTCATATATTCATAGATTCCAAGATCAGAATGGACCATTGCAATCTTCTAGTCTGTCCTCTTGTATAACACAGGCCATGGAACTTCCCCAAAATAATTCCTAGAGCAGATCTTTTAGAAAACCATCCAATCTTGATTTAAAAGTTGTCCGTGATGGAGAGTCCCCCTTGACCCCAGGTAAATTGTTTCAATGGTTAATTACGGTCACCATTAAAAATATACACCTTATTTCCAGTCTGAAGCTGTTTAGCTAGTTATGTTACAAAACGTTAAAGCTAATCAAAAAATTCCAGAAGGTTTCTGCTTCTATCTCCCAAGAGAAGGTTTTCCAACCAGTTATGTAGCCACCTTATAGAAGCTCCATCTTGGTTGTATTTCCCTAGTTTGTTCATGAGAGGGTCATGTGAGACAGTATCAAAAGTCTTACTAAAGTCAAGAGTATGCCACATCTACCACTTCTCCTCCTATCCACCAGGCTTGTTACCCTGTTGAAGAAGCTATAGTAGGTGAATAATCCAGCAACAATTTTCATGGATACCAATGAAATAGTGCCTAAAACAAAAAGTGATGGAGAGTTGGAAGTCCTTTGTGGACATTATATAGCCATTCTTAATATTATTGTCAGACACTAGGTGCCACATTAGCAATGTTTAGATTGTTGTAGACCAGTGGTCCCCCAATTTTTCAATCACACACTGCCCCCCACCTCGGGTGGAGGGTGTGTGGGGAAGGATGAAGGGGGGGCATGGTGTGGGGGTGACTGGGGCAGGGGAGGGGGAGCCACGCTCGGGGCAGGTTTGGGGAGCCGCTGGTACCTCTCCCACCGGAGCTATCCCCGAGTGCTCCTCCAGGCTCCAGCAGCAGTTGCTGCTCTTCCCACTCCCTGGTGGTGGAGGGCTGAGGCCAGTTACTGCCGGTAACTGGACTTTTAGTGTCCAGGTGGCTGGGACTGGGGCCAGGCTGGCGCAGAACTCGGGGCAGAGCGGGGCTGGATGGTGCTCCCTCCACACCCGCCAAGGGGCTGGTCCAGGCTTGCCACAACCCCCCCCCCCAGACATTCCTTAGCACCCCCCCATGGGGGCATGCACCACAGTTTGGGGACCACTGTTGTCGGTCCTGAAGTCCGTTTTTATGCATTTTGCAGTATATCCTTAAACTCCATTCAGTAAGTGATTAATTAATGGGCTCTAAGTATACTCAAGTAGCTGGCGTGAATACTATGAAAGTATGCAACTTTACTGTGCTGTGAAAAATTATTAAACCTTAAATTGATTAAATAAGTTTTAATTTGACAGCTGGCTTTTTGCAAAAGCCTAGGAAGCTTCCAAAAATGTAACATATGATTAATATACGGAGGTGGTATTTTGAGAGTTTAAATAACCATAACATGTTTTGGTTTTTTTAATTATTTGCTGCCATTGCATAAAGAAGCTTTCTTTTGTGACACTTCAAAAATGAACAAGATGTATTCATGTAGTGAATTAATTATTGCTAATTAGGGAACCAAAACCCAGAGAGAACAATGGAAGGACCTTAACAGCCTTTGGATCAGGTCCTGTAATGCTTGAACTATTGTTAAAATAAAGTTTTGGAGGAGAAATAAGAATATAATGAGGTGCTATGATTTTGGATTCTTTCTAAAGGTGCTTACTGTCCATTTTGAATTAATAGTTTGCTTTGCACTAGAAAAGTAAAATGGATGAAGAGTCTGAGGCACTGTAACTTATGATTATTTTATTTAAAATAGGTTATTTGTGCTGGGACATGCAGAGTAAATTGACAACGTGAACTTAATATCTGAGGCCACCTTCTCTTTTTCAGCTTTTTAGTATGCTAAAATGGGAAATGTCCATTGGGATACTGGTTCTTATTAAGTTCTATTGCATTGTGGCACAAGGATAAAATAACACTGTCTTCCACAAAAGGTTCCATAATAGCTCAATCCAGCATTTTAAATGTACTAGTCATGTAAAAACAGGACTTAAAAAAAGCTGTCTATTTTCACATTATGACAAGATACCAAGTCTTAGTGCTAACCCGGAGCAAATATCATACTTGCACGAAACTGAATGCTACCAAGAGGAACAAAATTAGGTCCATTCTTGTGGCAGCCCACCACTAGTGCCTTCACCCCCACTGAAACAGGCTGTGGTTGCCGCAATTCTGTCCCGTTACTCCTAAGCAGCTGTGTTGGACTCTAAGAGGAACCCACTTCCGGGAAACTGGATGCTGGGGAAGAGACTGGGCTGCCATGCCTATGCTCTGTTTCTCTTCACCTAAAATAATATTTTGTAAAAATAAATAAAAAGATGGAGCAATTGGAGAGCACTCTGTACCTGCTAAATGTATCCGTGACCAAGCTCCTGAGGCTGTAAGCCCTTTGAGGTAGGGATCGTGTCACTGTGTTCATTTGTAGCGTGCTTAGCATAATGGCACGGACCCTGCCCCAATACAAATAACTGTGTTTGCTGCACTGCCTGTGTCACCACAGCTACCTCTAACTCTGGGCTTTCACACAGCTCTCCGGTTTTAGGCAAGCAGATTAGGATTGCGGTGCAAGTACTACGAGCTGGCATCATGGTCACACCATGCTAATAATTATTACCTTTAAAAATATTAATGTAATTAAGAGTGGTGCTGGATTTCCATGCCAAGCCCGCTTCTTACTTTTCTTTGAGTTGGCTTGAGGCAACCCTTCTGCCTCTTCAGCAATAGTCGATTTTACTATTGGTCTGTGGTTCCCAGCCTTTGTTTGTTTGTTTGTTTGTTTGTGATCACTAAAATGTCTGAAAAACACCTTGTAGCAACTTTCCCTGCTGCCTCCCTTCTGCCAGAGGCTTTTACTGACACATGTGGCTACAGACTGCAGTATGGACCCAGCAGGCTTTTCGCTGCAGTTTGTAGCTACCTGTGTGCTACACGCTGCCGCCAGCCTAAAGATGGTGGTGGTTCGGGCTGGTGTTCTTGGAGTGGCTGAGGGTGAGGCTGCTGAGTGGGTTGTGGGGCTGATGGTTTGAGGGGTGAAGCTGCTCTCTCCTCTTGTCTTCCCCATGTCTGCGCAACACTCAGCTTTTGGGCAAGCTCAGCGACTACTATTAGGGGATGTGAAGTTGGTTCTACTGTCCTTTGCAGTGCCTCTTTGCTGCTCCAGAGACAAGCCCAGTATGGAGGAACTGCTCTGACTGGTGGGAGATGATGGGACAGGAGCACGGTAGTAGGAGGAGTGGGTGAACTGCACCTTCTCTCTTATGCTTGGGTTTCTGCGGGGTCTAAGAGAGTCTATTTCACTGCCCTTAGGCAGTGGGATGTAACCTAATAGGAATCCAACTTTCAGTTCACTTCTTGGTTGTCTCGCAACTGGTTTAGCAATGATGCCAGTTTGTGCGATGCCAGATTGCCACTGGTCAAGTTGCTAGTGTACTGTCATCTTCCCGACCAATGGCTCAACTGTAGTGATATCTTTTAAATTTGGTCTCACATTTATATATGTCGAGTAATTTCCCAAACTCACAACAGCTGAAAATGTACCAAGGTGAGTGATCTGCCTCTTGCGAGGCTGCACGTTTAAGTGCATGATGGGTTCAGTTGCTGTGGAGATAAGCTGATGTTATTCAGAGGAATGCTGATGAAACAGATGCAAATAGCAACAAAATTAAAAAGTGTTGCCAAAGTAGCAACACTTAGAGGTAGCACCTCAGAAAAATCCTCCTAGTAGGTCAAAATTCTCTAAAAAGAAAGGAGAGAAAATAAACATATCATGGAAACAGACTAAACAGGAAGGGTGGTTATTTTGATTGGTATATTGTGGTCACACAACACTTGCTCCTTGCCTTGGGAAAGTAAACAACATTACTACCTCCATATTTATTTTGATTTAAATAGTAACAAAGAGATGCCTATACAAGTTGCCTGTAGCAGGGTGGTTCCCCACTCCGGCCCTGACAGGGCTGAGGCTGTGGGGAAAAGCTCAGGCTGATGAAGGGAGCAGCTGCAGCTGTGGCCAGCTCAATCAGGCCCAGCTGGCCCCTATAAGAGGCTGTGAGCCAGGAGCCGAGTCAGTCTCCCTCTGCCTGTAGAGGGAGAACGGTCTGGCTGCAAGGTGCTGAGCAGGACCCCTAGACTGGAGCAGGGCTGGGGAAGGGCCAGAGGAGCTGAGAGCTCTGGCCTGGAAAGCCTCAGGCTGCAGGCCTGACTAAGGCTGAATAGGTGCAGGGTTGCAGAGGGGTAGCCCATGGGTAGGAGGAGGCAGCAGGTCCAAAACCCCCTTGCCTGTGATGGGTGGCATATACACTGCAGTCTTCCCCCAATACAGGGGGCTAAGTGGGGACTGGCAGTAGCCCAGACTGAGGTGAGGTGGGATTAGAGGTTGGGGGTTCCCCTGGGTGGGGAGACCGAGAACCTGAAAGTGTAGGGGTACTGCCAGAGGGTCAGCACCCCAGAGAAAGGGGCATCGGGTCCTGGGTAAGGCAGATCACTGGTCTGCAGAGGGCGCTCTGCTGGAAAAGAGCTAATTCCTGACAATTACCAGCAGGAGGCGCTGCAGGGGTGACTCCGAACCTTTACAGTGCCCTAACAGTGCAATATGGGAGGCCGCATGGCCTAGTGGATAGAACACTGGACTGGGACTCAGGCGAACAGGGTTCTATTCCTGGGCTGGCCATTGGTCTGTTGCAGGACCCTGGGTAAGTTGATTCTCCTCAGTGCTTCAGTTTCCCCATCATTAAATGAGAATAATGATACTGTCCTCCTCTGTAAAGTGCTTTTAGATCACTTTTTTCATCACAAGATCTCAAAGTTAGGTAATATTGGTAACAATACCCCAGCAGCATTTAAAACAATTATTCACAAAGGAATTCAGCTAGCCACCTACCAAAAAGCTTCTTCCATCCTTACATTGTTCTGAGAAGCAAACCCTCAGCCTTCTCCTAAAATCCTATCAAACATATGTTAGAAGTAGTCCCTATGAAGTGCTTGTATTCCATATGGGTAATACTGCAGAAACCTTTTGTGCCTTTTAAATAACAGACTTACCAATGCCTGTAATAACTAACAGATCAATGATTGCTGCGATAAACTGCAACAGAGTTAATAGAAAAATGATTCCTAATACAAAAACCATCCAATACACAGTTCTTACAACACCTTTCAATATACTGGCATGTATACTCTGTGGGGAATGTGCAGTTGTTCTGGGTTCTGTTTTCTGAAAAGGTTCAGGGGGTTGTTTCATCTAAGTGTGCAGATCTATGTTCTATATCAACCAGCTTAATTAAGCAAAAAATATGCTAACAGGCAGATCCTTTCAGTAAACTATCATATATTACTTGTAAAAAATAAAATAAAATATTTTTTTTGTCCTGGCTGAAACTTAGGACATTTTAAATCCTCAGACTCCCTGTGAGAATCTGCAGCCTCTGGTTTAGATTAGGAGGTGGGCAGTCTATCTCAAAGCAAAAATACTTCCCCCTCTCCTAAGACTAAACTTTCTGCCTTCTATCTGGGGATAGATCTCCTCACAAGCTCTTTCTCACCAAAGACTTTATCAGCCAGTAGAGTCAGCCATCTGTAAAAGTGTTTCATTCTTTTGTCATGTGAAGTCTTCCTGGAGTGATCTTGATTGTCATCCTTAATGGAAAAGTCCTATGGAATTGAATAGAAAATGATCGCTTTTCTGTAATGTATTTTTGGACCATCCCATAGAATTCTGTAGCAGTGACATAGTTCTGTTGAATGCTGGTATTTTTACTAGTGGATTGGTATCTTACATAGAGAAGCCCAGTTGGAGGTAACCTCATCTTCCGGATAAGTTTGTGTTGACTGATCCTGGTAGAACTGTGCTTGGAACATAAATCCGTGGGAGAGAGCTTCTTAGGAGCAGTCCAGTTCTTGTGCCCACCCGTCTTATAGAAGACACTAAAGGGGGACAGGTTTCAGAGTGGCAGCCGTCTGTATCCACAAAAAGAAAAGGAGGACTTGTTGCACCTTAGAGACTAACAAATTGAAACACACGACTGGGAGAGAAGTTCTATAAGAAGTCAGGTTACACTGAGGCAAGCCATGTAAATGTTGAAAAGTGAGGACTATGTTTTTCATTTCTTTATAGCTTTTCAAGTCCTTTTTTATGTATTTAGTATTTGTTTGCACATTATCTTATATGTGATGACTGTTGTTCCAGTATAGCGTTGTTGTTCCTAATTTTTGGTATCTTTTTTCCCTCATTTCTTAGTCTTTGTAAGTGTATATAAATAAACCAATCTCTTAGTTTCCTCTTACCTCTGAGATGTGTTACGTTTAGACTACAATCCTGCAAACACGCACATGCTTTAAGTTAAGCAAGTATGTAAGTGTTTGCAGAAATGAGGCTTGTTATAAAACAAAATTGTGGTACGAAGAAAGTGAGTGACTTAGTGGTAAGTGAGTGAAAATATTTAGTACATAATTTTTTTATTTGTTAACACAGCAATGGATTCTGTCACTGTGTTTTATCTTCTTTAAACAGAAGCTATTTCTTTATCACTATTTCAAAAACAATTAAGAGGCACTGAGTAAACGAATCCAGCAACTGCACTATTTATTGATCACCTAGTTGATAATGAGTCTTTTAAAATTCAGTTACAGGGGTTTTAAGTTAACTGGCAAAATATCCCCACAATCAATTCAGAATGTTTTGCTTACCAAGTAGTCAAGAAGAACTGGGATTTTACTTATTCATAGACTTGAGTCTATTGAATTTAAACAGTCATGTACTCTGTTAACTTGTTGAGGACGTTTCATTGACCCACTGATCTTTCCTTACTTAGGCGACTGGTAACTGCTAAGTGTTTGTGTGTGTGAGAGAGACAATTTAAAGGTTCTGGTGGCATGCAGCAGGGTTCAGGGCAGGTACTCAAGAGACAAAGGAGTTTTGATTTCTAGAGCTACATTTGATGTCATATTTTATGATACTCTGTAATAGCAGGTGTAGACTGCTCTAAAAGAGAACTACACATGAAGAAGCTCTGGATTGTACTGATGTATTATATCAATTTGAAGAACAGAGATATTTGCAGACCAATCCTTTGATATGATCTTTTTAGAGCTCTTGTTATGATATAGACACCCAATAATTATGTCAGGAATCATTTTTAATTGAACCTTATAAAATTATTTTTCCTCTTCATTTGAAATCTGCTCTCTCTTCTGGGTTTACAAGGAGACATAGGCTCTCTTGAGCATCACAAGTACCAGAAATTTCATACTAACTCTCCTGGTGGCTATGATGTGTCCTCTGGCATATTCTGGTATCTATAGTTTCACAGAATGATGAATATGGGTCATTATTAGCAAACCTGTAAAAACAGATTTCATGGCAGGAGCAGAGTGGTTTGAAAGAATTTTTGGAAAGTAAATTAAAACAGATTTCTGTGCTTAATCTCCTGTGCACAGCCCAGTTAGCTGGGACAGTCAAGTCATGTTTCTGAGCTTGCCTACAATACCATTTTCTCTTTACACTTCACTTTTAACTAGAGATGGACCCAAAATTAGGACACAGAATCTGAACCACTCAGAAACATGAGGAAGATCAGATCTAGATCCAGATTTCAACTTCACAGCTCAGGGTTATTTTTATGATGGGCCAGTTCAGAACTTCAAGTCCCAACACTCTTGTGAAGTGGGTTGGGTTTGGATCTGAAGTTTAGGAACTTGAATTTGGATCGAAGCTTCACAACTGACCCCCTCTTGCTATTAACGTCACAAAGTTTAATAGTGTGACTTTCCAGTTCTTAATTATTATTTATTTATAATATATTCTGACATTAAGGCCCCAATCCAGCAAATTCTTAAGCATATGTTCAGTTCTAAGTATGTGAGTAGTCCCACTGAAATCACTGGAATGGCTCAAGTCCTTGGACTTAAGCATGTTTAAATACCCTGCTAGAAAAAAATGAAATAAAATATGTTACAAGTGCAGTTCCCCTGAAACTGTATTCCCCCTGTTACCCCTGTCCCCTGCTGCCTCCCTCAGCACTCCTGGGCCCCCACTACTTTCCACCTCTCATTGCCGCAAACTCTCTTCTGCAGCCTCACACACACCCCACGCAGGCTCCACTATCTGATGCCAGCTGCGTCTCGCTTCCCTGTTCCGGGCATCACCTAGCAAGAGTTAGCGGAAAGGCAGTGTTAGTGCCTTTCCCCCGGGCACGGTCCCCTCAGCCACACTCAGCCCAACTCCCATCTGGTAAAAATTGGAGTGCGGAGGGTGCGGGGGACGACTGTGACCTCGTGTGCTCTCCCTCCCCCACTCGTTGCCTATGTTTAGATCATAATGTTTTACTCAAAAAACTACAGGTGACATAAGGTCATTCAGGGAATACAGTGAAGTCATTGCATTGAGAAGAAATATGTAAATCTAAGTTGAAAGCACTTTTTTTTTGCCATAGGGAATTGACATATGGGTATATTTTTTAAATTACTAATAGGAGAAACCTCACCACTACAAAGCCAGTTGCTCAAACATTCATCAACAAAATAAAAATAAATTCAGATTTCTGATTAATTTATCATCTCCACTTTCTTCTTTGCTAATCTAATAAAAGCAAACAAATGTTCCTATTCTTCCAGACAAAGGAATTTGGAACTGGGCTATAGGTCAGACAGCTTATCTTCTGAAATCTAAATCTTAACAGGGAAACGTTACTTTAAACCTCATGAATTTAAGATGAAACATTTGAAATATACGCTTTTAAATTTTATGGGGTGGTCTCTGCCTACGAAAGCTATTTTCCTCACTTGGGCATACACATGTACAGTACACTTGCAAATATCCAGCTGGTGCACACATATGCAGTAGAATGCACACACAAATTAGGCTCACTGTTTCTGCTTGAAAGTTATGCCTGAAATGTTGGACCTGTTGAAATATTTGTTGTCCTTTACTGGATGGCCATTATAAAGGTTATAAGTAGAGCTAGTCAAACATTTCATATTTAGAAAATTTACAAAAATGGGACAATTTTTTCACAAACATTTTCATGGAAAATATCCCCCGTTATTTTTGACCTGCTGTAGATATATAAGACCAGAGGCAACTGATACAGTCCTTCAGCTTCTTAGAGACACAAGGCCAAGTTCTGTACTGACTGATATCCCTTGCAACCTCTTTAAAGTCAATGGTTTTGCAAGAGGTGATGGGGAGAACAATGGAAGTGAAGGTGCTTGTTGAAGCATGTTGCATTGAAGTTATACCTCTTTGAAGTCAGTGTGTGTAAGAGATATAAATCCATGTAGAACTTCCCCCTAATATATATGGACCCTAGGTGTAGCCTGCGTAACAGCTTTTATTGATGCCCATGAGGACTTGACAGTGTACGTATTTCAGCTGTCAGGATCACTGCATTGCCTCCTGAAGTTTCCTGCCTTGAGAGATGCAGAGAATGCTGTGCACCTGTGTACATTATATTTGTGTTAAGTTATGTTGAGAGGGTACTAAACTTTTTCTCATTTTTCCCTAATCTAAAAAAACAAAAAGAAAAAAAAGGGAAGAGTAAAGTAGCTGGTTTTGTTATGCAATCTTGAAATTTGAAAATAATTCATGTAGTACTATTTATAATGCACAGGCGAAAAGCTTTTATGATTAAAATAATGAATTTGGAGGGTGTTTTTGATCTGCTGCATAGTGTTATCTTAGGTGCTTTCAGAACTTCTATAAACTCATAGTTATGCTCTGTTAGATTCTTTTACACAGATTATTGAATTATCTCTTTCCTGTTATCCATTACAATTTGAACCTATTTTTGAAGTGTGATCTTTATGCTGCTACATTCTCAGAAATTCTCAGTAAATTAGCTTGTCTGAGACAAACAATTTTCATGACGGGTCTGGTTCAAACATTTTTAAAAGTCCTGCATTTAATTAGAATAGCCTGCTAGTTAGACAAATTAAAGTTTTATATGAGGTGAAGGCTAATATTTTTTAGCAGTCCCCTTTTATTAAAAAACTTAAAAAAAAAAAGGCACTGAGGCGAGTTGAAAATATATTGAAGACATGAGGTTGTTCCCTTGGTGATACAGTACAGATTCAGGGCATTATAGTTTTCAAATTAAAGAGCTTTATGAGCACATGAAATGGTGAAATATGCTGGAGCAAAATTATCTAAAATTGAAATTCTGTCGAAAATTGTTTGATCGCTGCTGTCTCCAGAGGTTCTGGCGTGCAGAGTTACCGGTTCACTCAGGTGAAGAGACTCTGACAAGGTATCCGGTTCCTTGTGGTTTAATTCCCAAAAGCTTACACCAGAGGTGTCATTGGGAATTAAGGAATTTATACTTTGAAGAGTGTTTCCAGGCACTTTTCTTCACTGGTCCGGTGGAGAGCACAAATTTGACTAGTCAGGAGATTGTAGTTCTATTCACAACTCGGCCACTGACTCACTGTGTTGCCTTGGACAATTCTCTTGGCTTTTCTGTGCTTCATTTTTCCATATGCAGTCCCTCTCTGCCTTTACAAATCTATGCACAATAAGCAGATAATAAAATTCTATATTGAACTCCATCTGTGTTTGTCTTTTTATGGGCTTAAAAAAGGAAGACCTCAAATCTTAAGGTTATCAATAAAATACACCTGAAACACACAAACCAAACCACCCTACTATGTTTCCTTCCTAATGTGGATGCCTCTGGCAATTGTCTTCCTCTCTAGGTAAATCTTACCACAGTCAGCAGGCGAGCTACTGAGAGCAATGGATTCTTTCCGTACCTTTTCTTATCAGTTCTGCTAGCATTCCGAACCCTGCTTGATTTTCAACCTGTCAGATGCAGAAGTGCTGGAGTTACTTAGGGGTCCCTAGGCAGCAATCTGCAAGGTAGATACACATTGCTTTTGGCTACATGATACTAGTGACAAGATGATAGGCTCATTGTTGAGGATTTCTGTGCAAGGAATTGCCACTGAGATTTTATACCTTCTTCCAGTTTATTGCCTCTCTGGTTATGGTTCAGGGGAGTGTACTAATTCTGGACAAACAGCCCTGTATCTTCCTTTATTTGTCTTTTTTGATTAAGAACGTGAGGACAGTCTGTCAGGAGACAGAAGATGGGAATAATTGTTAAATGTTTATTGTGGAAGTGGTGAATGTGTTTCAGGGAAGAGAGGGGATGGGGTTTGTCAGCAGTTTCATTAAAATCTACCTTTGACGTGGGGAATTGCTTTATAGGATTCTGGAAAAATAGCAGTTATAGCAGGGTGTATATATTACCATACATTTCTAGTTCTATTTATGGCTGCTTATTCCCAACCATTTCCTGGAATGGTTAAGAAAATGATACCTTGGATTCTCTTTGTTAATCTTGCATGATTGCCATTCTCTGCTATTACACTGCTCAGATGTTAGCTGCTTTTACAGCATGATCCTATAGAACATCCAGAGATGGCTATCTTGAGCTTCAGTCAGGGATAGCTGATTTGATTTATTTATAAAGGGCAAGAAAAACCCTGTGAAATGGTTTGGATCCATCAAGTTATAACTAACTATTGTAACAGTGAGTTCCCTGTCCACTTTGTTCATATGGTCGGTCATGGACTCACAGGTCATGTCCACTCCTGGCCCTGTGAGCTCCATGGGGGAAACCCCCTTCAGTGAGACAGGCCTTCTCGGGGGTCCATTCTCTCTTGGGGGTTAAGCCTGTCCACCTGCTGGAGCCGCACCACTCTGAGCCTTAGCACACCTGTTTCTCACCGTGGGCCCCCTCAGGGAGTCCACTCGCTCTGGACCCCCAGGGCCTCCACTCCCAAAGGGAGTAATGCAACCCTGTTCTCTAGACTGGAGTGACACTCAGCCAGCGTAAAACAGGAGGGTTTACTGAGCATTTGAACACAGCATAGGAAACTCTCAGGGCCCTCAGGCCTGGCCTGGCCTCCCTCAGCACAGCACATCCAAGTCTCCCCTGCATCCAGGTGGGCTCTTCCTGCTCTCCCTCTCCAGCCCAGAGCCCCCCTGCTTCCCAGCTGGGCATCTGATATCACCGGCCCAAGTCCCACCTCTGTCCATTGTCTTCTCTCCAGGTAAACAGGGTTGCCTGGGCCTCGTCTCCCTCTTCTGTCCTCTGGTCCCCTCTGGCTGGAACTGGCTGGTTAGGTCACTGGGGTCCTCTCTTTGCAGCCCCTTGTCCTCCCACTGGCCAGAACCGGCTGCGACTCCTGAGCTGGGCATCTGGGTCGCCAGGTCATCAGTTGCTGGGGTATCCATTCTCCAGGCCATTGGCTGGGGTCCAAGTTCCCTTGCTGGTCCTCTTTAACAACAAACTCCGTCTCCCATCACCTTGTTAAACCAGTAACACCCAGGGAAACTGAGTCCCACCCTCTCTGCATGCAAACCATTGGAAAAAACAAGGAAAAAACAAGAAAATCCCCCACTTCATCTCATGGTCACACTTCTTAAATTTCATTTTGAATTAGGACTAAGCTCTTCGGGGCAAGGCACCTGCCTTCCTGGTGTGTGTGTGTATAATGGGGGCTTGCTCCTGATTGGAGATTTTGCACAGTACCTGCCAAAATACATTAAATCAGAATGCTTTCATTTGTGGGGTGGGAGGGAAGAAGCCAATGGCAATTTGCTATTTATTAGTAATTAAGGCACCCTAAGAAACCATCTCTAGGCATTGATGATACCTCCAGTTAGCTGCCTGTCCCTTTTTGGAAAATGATTGCTGAGAACATGTTGGTTGCAACTGCTCCTGCAGCATCAGGAATACTCATTTGCTGCTGTTCTGGTTTTAGGCCTAGGTGCTGTATGGAAAAGTCACTAGTTTTGTTGGTTCATCATCTCCTGATGATAGACAGAGAGCCACACTGATTCGTTTAAATCTGTTGCCTTGGATACTGTCTGATACAATCAGCATGATTGAGTGATTTTCCTAATATGTCACAGCTGGGTTATGGGTGAGGGTTAGCTGCTAGTGGCTCAGTCCAGATTGTTGTTAATTTGTATCGCTGATAGCGGACCAGGACCCTGTTCTGCTAGGTGCTGCATACACACAGACCAAAAGACCATCCCTGGCCCCCAAAAGCTTACCATCTAAAATGAGAGATGGTGATTACAGTGTGTGGGAAGGATCTGGGGAAATGGCTGAGATGATATCAGTACTGTATTCCTTTTCATGGTAATATGTCTGCTATTATGTAGACTTGCTACCTATTGTCATGTTGGACTCTCAACTGTTGCTGGATGTTTAGGTAGCAGCAATTGTCTGAGAGCTTTTCGCTACCTGTGCTTGGCAAGAAGGATGTGCCTTTTGGATGTAGACCTCACTATAATCTCCCATGCCTTTGTTCCTTTCAGATTGGATCACTGCAATACACGCTACGTGCGCACTCAGTACCACTCTGAGATTGTGGCAAGGTTCTCTCCTGTTTTGTTAAATGAAATTCACATTTGTAGAGAAGTCCTGCTCTCAGAATCAAGTGATTTATAGAGAAAGTATAGTACTAGTATCCCATTTTTGGTCCCGCTGTACTAACTGATTGCAATGATTTACCTAAAATGGCTGATTGTATCTGCTCAGTACAATTGTACTTTATTTAAAAAAAAAAAAAACAAATAGGGCGACTAGATGGGGGATGTAATGTTTTGGGGTTCAGCCATGCCAATAAGGGGTTCAGTCGACACCTGCCTGGTAACCCTGGGTGTCGGCTTTGTTCTGACCCCAACAGCCTGCCAGGAGTTCATTAGTTCATGCTGAGTTAAGGCACCATGAGGTCTAGAAGATAAAGTTCTGTGCTGGTTCCCCCCTGCTGGTGGTTGCTACAATGCAAATTATTTCTTGTTGCTGCAACCTCTGATACAAATAAATAGCCATTGAATTTGGGTCAGATCTGGTTTGAGGTGTTGGCCTCCTTCCTTTGTCTGGAGAAAACCTGTTGATCAACTCCCCCTGAAGTGCCTGGGTTAAACACCTCCTAGTCACAGACTTAAAAGCATAATATTAGTGAGTATCCGTAATTCTTCATACAGGATTGTTACGTATATTTTACAATGATATTATTTTGCATATTTTGTACAAAAATTGTTGCAGTAGTGAGTGGGGTGTGAATACAGGGGTGCACAGAATCACAAGGAGAGACCTAAGAAACAACTGTATTGAAGTAACAGTTCTTCCTGGCACTAATAAAACTACAACTTGGTATCTTGAAGGGCAACTGTGGTCTAGTTGATTGAATATGGGCTAGAATCTCAGGAGATCGGGATTCAGTTCTTAACGGTGGCATGCGGTCTATGCATGGAAAGCATGCATTGCATGGAAAGCATGCATTGCATGCCCCAGAATTCCAACTGGTGGCCTGTGGACTGGATCTACCCCATGGGAAGATTTTGTTTGGCCCTCAAATGTGCGTGGAGGATGCCATTTTGTAGAGTGTATGTGCAAGGTCACACTGCTTTTAGGATGCTGTTTGGTGGAATGTCACTAAAATGGTTGGACCACTTAAGGCATTCAAGTTTAGAATCGAATCATTGTAGCCTTACTAAAAATGTCACTGTAGGCCACTGATTTCTAATTCTGACACTTTTCTTGGGCAAGTTTCAGAGCAGCAGCCATGTTAGTCTGTATCTGCAAAAAGAAAAGGAGTATTTGTGGCACCTTAGAGACTAACAAATTTATATGAGCATAAGCTCATTTATATTTATATGAGCATTATGCTTCAATAGATTTGTTAGTCTCTAAGGTGCCACAAGTACTCCTTTTCTTTTTATCTTGGGCAAGGCATTTAACCTCTCTCTGTTTTGTAAAATGGGGCTAATAATGTGAATAATAATGCTGATGTAGCTTTGAAAGGGTACTGGGAGTTACTGATGGAAAATCACTGTAAATATGCAAATTATTATTATATATATATATGTATTTCTAACATTTACTTTAGTTATATTCATAGTCTAGAAAAACAACCCCCAAATTACATAATCTTTGCTCTTTTTTAAGACATGAAAAATCTTTTGTTATTTGCTGATGCCCCTATCCTTACATGCTGAACCAGATTACTATATTCAGTTCTTTTTCCAGTTTCCATTTTTTAATGTGCTTAATTATCATGGAAACACAATGCTTAATTGTTAACAAAATATGCTTTAAAATATTCCTTTGTGAAAGCTGATTGAATAATGAATATGAACATTTTACTTATCTCACCAGGATTAAAATGAAGCTATCATTTCATAACATCCCAGTATCCTTATTTTCTAAAATACTTTTTGCAGCAAGCGTAAGAGAAAACTAACATCTGTAAGTTAACTGAAGCTCCCTGTGAGACAGTACTGAGAGACTGATTGTTCTAAGATATAGTTTAACATTTAGACAAAAGATGAGGAGCAAGAATAACGTACATTCTACAATATTTCTAGGTGTTTTTTTGTTTGTTTGTTTGTAAGCACAGAGTTGGGGCCGAATCGTCCTTGCCTTACACACGAGTAGTCCTTTTGAAATCAGTGACTCTAATGTGAGTAAGGAGAGCAGGATTTGGTCATTCATGTGTTTCCTTTTTTCCTTTTATTTTTTTTTCTGTTTGACTAGTTATGCTGGTGAAGGAAAGAAGATAGAAACAGAAGAACAGACATAATTTTAAGCAATTCAGTAATTTCAAAAAGAAAAGGAGGACTTGTGGCACCTTAGAGACTAACCAATTTATTAGAGCATAAGCTTTCATGAGCTACAGCTCACTTCCTCAGATGCATATCGTGGAAACTGCAGCAGGCTTTATATATACACAGAGAATATGAAACAATACCTATTCCCACCCCACTGTCCTGCTGGTAATAGCTTATCTAAAGTGATTTCCAGCACAAATCCAGGTTTTCTCACCCTCCACCCCCCCACACAAATTCACTCTCCTGCTGGTGATAGCCCATCCAAAGTGACAACTCTTTACACAATGTGCATGACAATCAAGCTGGGCTATTTCCTGCATAAATCCAGGTTCTCACATCCCCCCACCCCCATACACACAGAAACTCACTCTCCTGCTGTGTGTATGGGGGTGGGGGGATGTGAGAACCTGGATTTATGCAGGAAATAGCCCAGCTTGATTGTCATGCACATTGTGTAAAGAGTTGTCACTTTGGATGGGCTATCACCAGCAGGAGAGTGAATTTGTGTGGGGGGGTGGAGGGTGAGAAAACCTGGATTTGTGCTGGAAATCACTTTAGATAAGCTATTACCAGCAGGACAGTGGGGTGGGAATAGGTATTGTTTCATATTCTCTGTGTATATATAAAGCCTGCTGCAGTTTCCACGATATGCATCTGAGGAAGTGAGCTGTAGCTCATGAAAGCTTATGCTCTAATAAATTGGTTAGTCTCTAAGGTGCCACAAGTCCTCCTTTTCTTTTTGCGAATACAGACTAACACGGCTGCTACTCTGAAATCAGTAATTTCAGTTTTTTAAAAAAGTGGTGGATTTAGATACTCTTTAAAGTGAAGTCTTTGGGAGTGTTTAAAAAAATCAGTGCTGAGGGAGTTAGAGCTCCAGTTGTAATGTATAAGTGGAAACCATTTATGCAAAGATAGATAGTGGTTATTACTGATACTCTTGCAATTATGTGGCCTCCTATGATGTCATTATGTTGCACACAGTTGCAGAACTTCACAGATGAAGCTGTTATAGAACAAAAGTCTAAGCCCCTACCACCTGACCAAGAGAAGGGTTATCACTAGTTGTGAAGAGGCAGCATGGTCTAGTGGATAGAGGGGCACTGGACTGGGAATCAGGAGAGCTCAGTTCTATTCCTGCTTCTCCCATTAGTCTGCTATGACACATTGTGCAATTCACTTTGCTGTGCCACTTGTGTGGATTATTTAGATTGTAGGCCTTTGGGGCTGAAACCATCTCTTATGCATCTGTATAGTGCCTAGCACAATGGGGCTCTGATTCCAGTAGGGAGACATCAGCAGTGTAAAGACTATAAGATGTGCACTAATGAGTTCCTTGCAACATATTTATAGGCTGTAGTGGCTTTTTTCAAGAGCTTATAGAAAAAATATAAATAAACTAGAGTAATGAAAACTGGTAATGAACCTTACTAAACTATATAATTTGATTGCACATATATTAAAAGGAAATGATTATTCAATACTGTAGTTCTAGTCTAGCCTGCTGAAACCAACAAACTCTATTTTCAAAGATTTTCAAACTGATAAGAGTTAATAGAAGACAATCTATTTTTATATGGCCTAGATAAATGCTTGCTAATGTCTCCAAGAACGAAACTTAAAACAACAAATTGGGTAAGATGAGAAGCCATTTTAAAATTTCCTCTACATTACTGAAGGCTTTCTTGTTGTGCAGTCTCCCAGGCAATCTCTTTTGTAATAAAACTCATATTGATTTTGCAACTCTGAAATCAAAATAGCTATCCTTTGCTTCTAACACTGATAGAAAATATAGACAGATGAATTTGAATATTCAGTAGTTTTGCTTGATTCACTAATGCTTTGCTTGTGAAAGCATTTGGCTTGTAGGTGGAATTGTCCAGGTGAGAACTGCAGGATGATGTGATCCTTGTTTAGCTAGCAATGGGAGATGCACTTGTACTGTCTGTCAGGCCTTCAGTGTCTAGGCACATGTCTTCTGTATTCTTACCAATATTTCATCCTGCAAGAGTAAAACAGTCCAGTGCAGCACCTATTTAGTTGGCATACGTGCTATTAAAGCACATCTTACTAAGCTCTCTGTCTTCCCCCACAATGATTTGACCTAGTAGATTAGACCTTAAAGGTATTCAAGCTTTATTACTCAAAAGCCATAGTATCCCAGCAGTCTCATATTTCATTGCATTTTTCTATTGGTATGTGCCTGACTACAATATAGCATTGTGGATAAGTGTCGTCATACACCATCTGCTTTCATGGTTCCATCTGACCAAGGATCTCATCATATCATGGTGTAACATCTTCACGTCTGCTCATTTCTACTCTTGGCTGTGGATTTAACACTTACTCGCAGTGCAGGTTTGAGAAACCCAAGCTGATAGCTCCTACTTCTTACCTCTTCACTTTAAATTGTTCCGCTCTCTCTCTCCTGTATGATATGTATATCAGGCAAGATAGTGTGCTTTTGTGATCAGACATATGTCATCCTGTTTGAGATTAGGTAGAGCTAGAAGTATACTATGGTTCCACAAGAGATGCATGCTGAGCGAGATGTGTTTCAGAAAGGATATATTTAGGATCCCTATTGTAAACAAATATTTAACAGAATTTGTACGTCTGGTAGGTCTGGGCTCAAAGACAATACTTTTAAAGAACCTTTTTGTTAGTAAGGGAGTTTATATGTAAAATTTCACTCTTGGTTAAAAGAACTGACAACGCAATGTTGCCATCTAATAGATACTTTTCAGCAGATTACAGTTCTATCTCAGGGACACCAATAGCTGGAAGGACACTACAACAGAAGGTGCATTACGTTCTTGAAATATTGGTACTTTTTAGATTTTGAAGCATCAGTTGGAAACAGTTCTTAAGCGTTTGACCTTTTGTAATATGGTACGCTGATGTAACATCACTAGAGCCAAAACCTCACCTATTTTTTGGGAAGGCGAGTTACGTTGCTTCCTGAGTCAGAATTAGATCAAGCAGATTAGTATTTCTAAAGCAAAGGCACTATGTAACTCTTTAGAATGCTGAGAAATCATGCAAGATCTGTGCAACTCTATAAACCTGTGCAAATTATACCACAGGTTTGTGGCTAGTGGCAGTAGAGGAGAAAAATAACTCCTATTGAATATGAAACTAATGGAGGCCTGGTGAAATAAAGGCCATCTATGGAAAGGGGAATAAGGAGAATGCAGGGAATTACAGACCAGTCAGTTTAAATTCAGTACCTGGAAAGATAAGGGAGCATATAATTACGCAATCAATTTGCAGACACTTAAGGTGATAAGCAATAGTCAGCATAGATTTGTCAAGAAGCAATCATGTCAAACCAACCTAATATTTTTCTTTGACATGGTAATAAGCCTTGTGGACAAGGGGAAGTGGTAGATGTGGTATATCTTTACTTTAGTATGGCTTTTGATACTATCTCACATGACCTTATAAACAAACAAGGGAAATATAGTCTACATGGAGCTAATATAAGGTGTGCATAACTGGATGGAAAACCATTCCCAGAGCATAGTTATCGGTGGTTCACAGTCAAGCTGGAAGGGCATATTGAGTGGGGTCCTGCAGGCATCAGTTCTGGGTCTGGTTCAGTTCAATATCTTCATCAATGATTTAGATGATGGCTTAGAGTTTGCGGACTTTATCAAGGTGGGAGGGGTTGCAAGTGCTTTGGAGGATAGGATTAAAATTCAAAATGATCTGGACAAACTGGGGAAATGGTCTGAAGTAAATAGGATGAAATTCAATAACGATGAATGCAAAGTATTCCACTTAGGAAGGAACAATCAGCTGCACGTGTACAAAATGGGAAATGACTGCCTAGGAAGGAGTACCGCAGAAAAGGAAAAGGGGCAGAGGTGAAAGTAAGCCAGTATGCCACAGTACGGTGTACTGGCAAGAGCCGGTGCACCGTACTGGAGCAGCCCGGCTTCCACTGCTGGGAGCCCCAGGCCCTTTAAATTGCCTGCAGAGCCCTGCTGCTGGAGCCCTGGGGTAGCGGCTGCGGGGCTCCGGGGGCTATTTAAAGGACCGGGGCTGTAAAAGCAGGGGAGCCGCAGGCCCTTTAAATAGCCCCCAGAGCCCTGTTTCACATGTGAGCTGTCACATAGTAGGCAGTCACCAGTATCGTTGGGCTTTTAATGTCCTTCCTGGACAATGCCTTCCATTTAAAACGACAATTCCTAAGATGATACTGTAAAAAAGTGCAATTCTTGCCATTTTTCTCTCTTCATTCCGTTTTGACAGAAATTTCATGACCTGTTGTAATTAGGAGTAAAGTCAAAAATTGCAATGGCCCTTAATTAAAAATACCCACAGTAGCTCATTGAGGATTCTGTATTATTCTATATCCTTCATCATAAACAGCTGTGAAACATGCTATGTTTACTGATAACTGGTCTGATAAGTCATTTTGTTTTTCACTCTTACTGGCTTTTTACTATTAGCAATGATCTTGTTTTGCTACTTATACCAAAGTAGGAATCATCCTCTGTTTGTGATGCTTCAACTGGTTGCTATGGAGATGATATCACAAACAAATTGTTCCATGAGACATTCATGGCTATTTAACTGATGGATTTTTTTTCCAGTATGCGGTAATTGTGCCATATGCGTAAGGAACAGGCAAAATAATTGATTATTAGGTCTTCTGGTTCCTCCGATCTCCCCCAGGTCCCACCGCCCAAAAAGCAATAGATATGTAGAAATGTATTACTTTATTGAATCACCTGGTTTGCATACAGAAGGCAGAAATGCATTAATATACTGCACAAAAGTAGAGTCAGCAATTTAATTTTTTCCAGGCAATCACTTAATTTCCTTTTTCCCCCCTCACTATTTCAAATCAAATAAAAATAACTTTGTAGAGGCTGAAAGCTTTTGAAAATATTGTCATGCCAGAGAATCACACTGTGATAATTTGTCACAACATTTCTGAACCATACCTGTGCGGTTTGTAAATGTGTCCAAAGAATTTCCTTTCCAAAACACTTGGATCAAGAAAAAAGTGTTGAATAACTTATTGATAAAAAAAAAAGTTTTATTTAAAAAAACAGTTTAATGCAAAAATTATCCTGGATATTTCATGCTTTATAAAAGCAAGTGAACGTAATACATGTAAAAAAAAATCACATTACAGAATATAATATTAAATGCCCTCTTCTTATGCCAATAACGTATAGATCATGAGGTCTATTAAAATTTACATCTCCTTTAATTGATTTCTTTTGCAGAATCTTTGTCGGGTACAACTTTTACACCAGGGGTGAGCAAACTTTTTGGCCCGAGGGCCACATCTGGGAATAGAAATTGTATGGCGGGCCATGAATGCTCAAATTGGGGTTGGGGTGCAGGAGGGGGTGAGGGCTCTGGTTGGGGGTGCAGGCTCCAGGGTGAGGCCAGAAATGGGAGTTCAGGGTGCGGGAGGGGGCTCCCGGCTGGGTTGTGGGAAGGGGTTTGGGCTCTGGCTGGGATTGTAGGCTCTGGAGTGAAGGAGAGTGCTCCAGGTTGGGACCGAGGGGGATCAGGGCTGGGGCAGGAGGCTGGGGCATGGGGGGGGTTCCAGCTGGGGGGTGCAGGCTCTGGGGTGGGGTTGGGGATGATGGGTTTGGGGTGGAGGAGGGTGCTCCGGGCTGGAATTGAGGGGTTTGGAGGACAGGAGAGAGATCAGGGCTGGGGCAGGGGTTTGGGGCACAGGGGTGCAGGCTCTGGGCAGCACTTATCTCAAGCGGTCCTGGAAACAGCAGCATGTCCCTTTTCCGGCTTGGAAGTGGAGGCGGGGCCAGGTAGCTCTGCACACTGCCCCATCCACAGGCACCGCCCTTAGCTCCTATTGACCACGGTTCCCAGCTAATGGGAGCTGTGGGGGAGGCACTTGGGGCAGGAGCAGACTGCAGAGTGGAGTCCCTGGCTGCCCCTACACATAGGAGCTGGGGAGGGGCATGCTGCTGCTTGCAGGAGCCGCGTGGAGCAGCCCTCGACCCTGCTGGAGCACTGGAGCAAGGTAAGCCTCAGACCCCGCTCCCCAGCAGGAGCTCGAGGGCTGGATTAAAACAGCTGGTGGGCCGGATCCGGGCCACGGACCATAGTGTGCCCACCCCTGTTGGTTGTCGGGCTGCTAACAGCAGGTCAGGCTCCTGTACCAAGGGTTGCTGGGTGTCCAGTTTTCAAACAAACACCCGATCGAAAAGGGACCCTCCCTAGCCCGGTGAAAATGAGTGAGTGAGGGTAGGGGAAAGCAAGTGACGGAGGAGTGTCTCCTTGGCAAAGAGATACACCAGAGATGTGGTGCCAGGTATGGCTGAGGTTAGCTTAAATAAGGCACAGTAGAACCTCAGAGTTAGGAACACCTGGGGAGTGGAGATGTTCGTAACTCTGAACAAAATGTTATGGTTGTTCTTTCAAAAGTTTACAACTGAACATTGACTTAATACAGCTTTGAAACGTTACTATGCAGAAGAAAAATGCTGCTTTTAACCATCTTAATTCAAATGAAACAAGCACAGAAAGTTTCCTTACCTTGTCAAATCATTTTTTTAAACTTTCCCTTTATTTTTTTAGTAGTTTATGCTTAACACAGTACTGTACTGGCTTACTTTTGTCTCTGCTGCTGCTTGATTGCTTACTTCCAGTTTCAAATGAGGTGTGTGGTTGACAGGTCAGTTCTTAACTCTGGTGTTCCTAACTTCTAACTGATGGTCTACTGTATGTTATACACAATGCCACCTACTGTCAGTAGAGTATAATACAGTTACCATTCCGTCACAACCTTCAGTCCCCTTTTCCTATCTTCCTTCATTACTATGCTTGTTTGTTTTACCTTACTGACATGGCTGCAGTAATAGCTCTTTGGAATATTGCCCTATGCCTTAGACCAAGGGTTTCTAGCAATTTGTTTTCTTTGTCTCTGAGAATGGAGTGTAGTAATTAAGACCATGCATCTTTAAGAAAGCAAGATTCATTTAAAAGAAATAAAACAATAATTCTAGGTTCCAGCTGGCTATCAGTTAAATTTGATAAGGCATAAATTTGAAGATCAAGTTGAGTCAAGTAAAAAGCTGCCTGTTTTCAGTCCTGGTCTGGTTCTTAGCCTTGCAGTGTCTGAGATCCAGCCTACTCGTGTCTCTGAGATATGGCTGCCTTTCCTCTCAGGAGTCAGTCCTAGTGTCTGGATCCCCTTTGCTTTGTAGGCTATTCATTTATAAACTCTAAGTACTTATGATGTGTTTGTGTGCCAACCTGCTCATTAACATATGAGCTTGGCAGGTATCTTTGGTATGAGAATCTTGACAATAATGTTCACACAAGTGTATTATCCTGGGAAGTGATGACTTCACTGTTTATGTGCCAATATAACTGACGCTGGACACTATCTTTAATGGAAAGTCTCAATTTGCTAGAGCTGTAGTTACTTTCCTTAGTATTTAAAACTTTCATTTTATCCTGTTGAATGAATAATTATTTACCTTCTCCATTCAGTTTTTTTTCTATCCTGCTGTAGCTGGCCAAGTGAAGCTTGTAAATACTCCTTATTGTGGACAAAATGATTTTTCTTTTTCAGGCACTACTTCCATCCCCTTTCCCAATCCAGCGTGAGTTTCCTCACTGAGGATCCCTTTAAAGTCTGTCTATCTTAGAGTTTTGTACTGCCATCACCATAATATCTGAGAGCTCTCCACATAAAATCCATGGCAACAGCAAGGTTCCTAGTGGACTTCATGGAGTCTCTGGCACTTCTCTTTTCATGGGGTTAGAATTCTGCTTCGGGTAGGTTTTTTTGGGGCGGTGGGAAGAGAATGTGCAGAGATGTGAAGGTTTTGGGAATAAAAGGGGTGTTTGAATTTTGTCACTTATAGTGGAAGGGCTTCCTCAAAGAGGAAGGTTGTGTAACATTCCCTAAAGGTGGCCAAACTTTGGATTCACCTAATCTCCTCTGGAAGATTGTTCCGTAGCCAGACCCTTCGACAGAAGATGCTTTGTCCTCAGCTGTTATGTGCTGCTTCTTGGGCTTTGGGATCTGCATTGTTTCAGAGGAGCACAGCTGTCATGGTGGTTCATAGATTGATGTTTGGACTTCGATGTAGCAGAGGCTTGATCCATTAATTGCTTTGAAAATTAGGACCAAGGCCTTAAACTGGCATCAGAAACAAACCAGGAGCTGGTGGGCAGACTTGCACATTGTGTGATGTGGTCACTGGGGTCTGAGCCATGGAGAAGGCAGGCAGCAGTCTGTACCAGCTGGAGCCTGTGTATTTTTTTTTTCACATTCAGCTTCAGATACAATAAACTACAGTAATCCATCATAGAAGTGATAAATGTACCAATCACTGGGGCCAGGGTCTCATCCGGGAGGAAGGAACAAAGTTGCCTAGTAAGCTTGACGTGAAAGAAGACATTTTTAAAAACTGATGTTACTTGGTCATCTGAACTTACCGAGGAGACCAGCCAGGTCCAGGGGCTTTGCACTTCGGTGAATGGAGACTGTATGCATTTGATAGAAGGTAAAGACATCTTGCCCAGCTCTTCCAAGTATTTTCCCTTTCTGACAAGCATTACTTTGCTCTTGCCTGGATTTGGCTTGCTCCAGCTTCTCTTCATCCCAGAGATAATTTAGGCATTCTGACATTTTAGTAGTGGCACTGGCTGCTTCAGTTGAGAATAAAATATATAGTTGAGAGTAATCAGCATATTGTGACCGGATAAGCCCATGGTGTCTCACTATCTCTTCCAGAAAAAAGAAAAGGAGTACTTGTGGCACCTTGGAGACTATCCAATTTATTTGAGCATAAGCTTTTGTGAGCTACAGCTCACTTCATCGGATACATACTGTGGAAAGTACAGAAGATCTTTTTATACACAGAAACCAAGAAAAAATGGGTGTTTACCACTACAAAAGGTTTTCTCTCCCCCCACCCCACTCTCCTGCTGGTAATAGCTTATCTAAAGTGATCACTCTCCTTACAATGTGTATGATAATCAAGGTGGACCATTTCCAGCACAAATCCAGGGTTTAACAAGAACGTCGGGGGGGGGGGAAATAATATGGCTCCAAAACACACACACACACAAACTCACTCTCCTGCTGGTAATAGCTCATTCAAAGTGACCACTCTCCCTACAATGTGCATGATAATCAAGCAGGAGAGTGAGTTTGTGTGTGTGTGTGTCCCCGGGAAAAAAAGGGGGGGGGGTGAGAAAGCCTGGATTTGTGCTGGACATGGCCCACCTTGATTACCATGCACATTGTAGGGAGAGTGGTCACTTTGGATGAGCTGTTACCAGCAGGAGAGTGAGTTTGTGTGTGTATGGGGGTGGGGGGGTGAGAAAACCTGGATTTGTGCTGGAAATGGCCCACCTTGATTATCATGCACATTGTGTAGAGAGTTGTCACTTTGGATGAGCTGTTACCCACAGGAGAGTGAGTGTGTGTGTGGGGGGGTGGAGGGTGAGAAAACCTGGATTTGTGCTGGAAATGGCCCACCTTGATTACCATGCACATTGTAGGGAGAGTGGTCACTTTGGATGAGCTGTTACCAGCAGGATAGTGAGTTTATGTGTGTGTGTTTTTTGGAGGGGGGTGAGGGGGTGAGAGAACCTGGATTTGTGCAGGAAATGGCCCACCTTGATTATCATGCACATTGTGTAGAGAGTTGTCACTTTGGATGGGCTATTACCAGCAGGAGAGTGAGTTTGGGCGGGGCGGGGGTGAGAAAACCTGGATTTGTGCTGGAAATGGCCCAACTTGATGATCACTTTAGATAAGCTATTACCAGCAGGACAGTGGGGTGGGAGGAGGTATTGTTTCATGATCTCTGTGTGTATATAAAGTCTGCTGCAGTTTCCATGGTATGCATCCGATGAAGTGAGCTGTAGCTCACGAAAGCTCATGCTCAAATAAACTGGTTAGTCTCTAAGGTGCCACAAGTACTCCTTTTCTTTTTGCGAATACAGACTAACATGGCTGTTACTCTGAAACCTGTCATTGTAAGGAGAGTGATCACTTTAGATAAGCTATTACCTAGAGTGGGTTTGTGGGGGGGGGGGGGGGGAGAAAACCTGGATTTGTGCTGGAAATGGCCCAACTTGATTATCATACACATTGTAAGGAGAGTGATCACTTTAGATAAGCTATTACCAGCAGGAGAGTGGGGTGGGGGGAGAGAAAACCTTTTGTAGTGGTAAACACCCATTTTTTCATGGTTTCTGTGTATAAAAAGATCTTCTGTACTTTCCACAGTATGCATCCGATGAAGTGAGCTGTAGCTCATGAAAGCTTATGCTCAAATAAATTGGTTAGTCTCTAAGGTGCCACAAGTACTCCTTTTCTTTTTGCGAATACAGACTAACACGGCTGTTACTCTGAAACCTATCTCTTCCAGTTGTCTCATGTCAATATTGTAGAGATGCAGAGATAAAGGACCCTAAGGACAAGGGTCTTGGAAAGGAGGAGCAATTATCTATTGCTCTTCTGAGTTCTGCTGAAGAGCAATGATTGGAACCGCTGTATTGCTGAGGCCTCTACTATAGGTTTGTTAATAATACCCTTTGGTCCACTCTGTCAGTCTAATTAAACCTTCGCTGTTCTGGCTTAGTGTTAAACCTGAAGAAAGTTGTTTGTATATTTATCTTGGTGATTGCATTAAAGGGTGGCAGTTGAATTTAAATTTCAATGTATTGATAAATCCAATTGATATCCCATATAATTTCTTGACAGACTGCATCAAATCCATCAGAGTATACAACGCAGCATGCTTTTGAGAGCAGTATCTGGGGTTTATGGGAAAGCATTTAATTTCTAAGATTTGCAAGCATTTGTGGGAAAATAATGACTTTTGTAATAAAAATTCTAGCAACACTCAGGTTCCGATAAAATTTCCTACTCTGCGTATAAAAGTCTCTGGTACATATTGTCCATGTCATAAATATAAAGGGAAGCTTAAACACCTTTAAATCTCTCCTGGCCAGAGGAGAAACCCTTTCACCTGTAAAGGGTTAAGAAGGTGAGACAATCTCGCTGGCACCTGACCAAAATGACCAATGAGGAGACAAGATACTTTCAAAGCTGGAGGGGGGGGACAAAGGGTTCTCTCTGTCTGTGTGTTGTTTTTGTCAGGACCAGAGCAGGAATGCAGGTCAGAACTCCTGTAAAAAGTCAATAAGCAATCTAGTTAGATATGCGTTAGATTCTGTTTTGTTTAAATGGCTGATAAAATAAGTTGTGCTGAATGGAATGTATATTCCTGTTTGTGTCTTTTTGTAACTAGAGAGATTCTCTGTTTTGAATCTGATTACCCTGTAAGGTATTTACCATCCTAATTTTACAGAGGTGATTCTTTTATTTTTTCTTTAATTAAAAGTCTTATTTTAAGAACCTGATTGCTTTTTCATTGTTCTTAAGATCCAAGGGTTTGGGTCTGTGTTCACCTATGCAAATTGGTGAGGATTTTTATCAAGCCTTCCCCAGGAAAGGGGGTGTAGGGCTTGGGGGGATTTTGGGGGGGAAAGATGTTTCCAAGTGGGCTCTTTCCCTGTTATATTTGTTAGACTCTTGGTGGTGGCAGCAATAAAGTCCAGGGACAAAAGGTAAAATAGTTCGTACCTTGGGGAAGTTTTAACCTAAGCTGGTAAAAATAAGCTTTGGGGGTTTTTCATGCAGGTCCCCACGTCTGTACCCTAGAGTTCAGAGTGGAGAAGGAACCTTGATAGTCCAACATTCCTGTATGACAAGTTAAAAGGTACATAATTAAAGTCTAGGTAAAAGGCCACATATGAGGAAGGGAATTTGTAAACCTTCCTTTTGGGAAAAGCTAGGAGGAACACACTCCAACAGCAAGGTGATCAACTGAATTGGACAATCATTCAAACCCAAGCCAGAAACATATCCGCACAAATACGCACGCATGAAACAGAAGCGTTTTTAAATTGGGTCTCCTGCAAACATATATTTCTGGTTGTTCTCCACTTTTCCATCTGTACTTCCTATACACACAACATCCAGTGGCACTGTGACTCTTCTTTCAGCCAAGAAGGGCTGGACACAGCTCACCCAAATGCTTAGTGCATGGCCAGAACTGTTACTGGAAATGTTGCAAGAAGGTTCCTCCAGAAGTTTAGCACACTGCTTCTCTCCTGTGGGCCTGTGCAGTGAGGACCTGAGCTCAGCACCAAGATTTGTACCCTTTGGCAGCTGTCCCAAAGCTGCCGTTAGATGTCCCAGCCTTGCCCATTATATTTGATGGCACTCTCTACAATCTACTTTTTAAAAAATTGTTCACTTTTCAAACCATTGTATATATTTAGATCTCGTAAAAGTAAACATACTACTTTGGGGTACTATATAATTAATAACTGACAGTAAGGGGTTTTATTTAAATAATGTGTCCTTAAAAGTTTCTGAAAACATGTTTTAGGCCTCTGCTCAGAATACAGGGACAAAAGAACTATTTTGCAAAACGAAAAGTTTAAAAGTGGCAAATCTGCTATCCTGTCTAATATGCCATAGGTGATGAAGCTTGCAAGTCTACTTTGAAAATACAGTTTATTTGAATACTAATATATTTGGGCATTTTTTTGTTTCCATGGCACTTGAATCAATTGTTTTTAATTTGTTCACAGGATTACCTGGCACTGCTGCAGATCTAGAAAAAAGAAAGCTTATTTTTGGGCAAAACTTTATACCTCCAAAGAAGCCAAAAACTTTCTTACAGCTAGTTTGGGAAGCGCTACAGGATGTGACTCTTATAATCTTGGAAATTGCAGCCATCATATCTCTGGGGCTCTCATTTTATCAGCCGCCTGGAGAAGGGAATGAAGGTAAAAACAGTTTATACTTATCTGTAAATTTCACTGGTGTTGAGTTAAATGTTTTTGTTTGTTTGTCTTCCTATGATACTAACATGAGATTTTTTTTTTAGGTCAGCGTTTTTGTTTTCTTCTAACTCCTAGGACTATTACTTAAAATCTGAGAGATAACATTTTTCTAAGGATACATGAACTTGCATTTTTCTTGCAGAGCTGTAAGAAGTTGCTGAATCCCAAGACATGCATTAAAATATTTAAAGAAAAATCCTAACTTTCTTATAAAGCTTCTTTGAAAATGTCTTTTAAATTCTCTGTCATGGCCATTTGAGCTCAGCTTTAGTTTATGCATTTACTCATCTTGGAAGACCATTTACCAAATAATACAGAAGGAGCATGTAATCAGTTTATGTACCAGTTATGTCTTATCATCCAGCATAGATCCATAGGGGCAGATCCTCAGCTAGTGAATTGAGCTATGACAATTTACACTAGCTGAAGATCTGACCAATTAATCATTCACTCACTGACCTTCTCTAATGCTACTTTTTAAAAATCTTTTGGCCATTAAGCTCTCAATAAGCCTAATTCAAAGAGAAATGAGAGGGACTATGTCATGATCCCATGCTTTACCTACAGATCTTGTACTGCAGTGTCCTACTGTGGTATTGGTAGAAAGTTTTAAATTGTTTGTGTGTCTGGAGAATTCTCTCTAATTCTCATACATAAGAGAGTGGATCCCCTCCACATTTCCAAACTACCATGTCAGGCAAATGATCCACGGTTTTTTTGTTTTGTTTTGGGTTTTTTTCAGTTCTCTCATAGACCAGTGGAGCTACATGAGACATGCTTTGTAAAATTATGTGAATGACTTGGCAAATGTATGAAGAATGTCTTCCTCTAAATATAGTCTAGAAATGCTGTTTCATTCGTTTCACTGTCCTTTGGCTACATTCCTTAAAGACCTTTCTTTCTTTTCCATTCACATGCATATATACAGTGTACTATACACTATGTACATATTTTTATCATTTATTATTCCTTTATATATAACGAGATATCCTTGTTGCATACTAATGGTCTGCTCTTTCTGGAATCTTTGGCAGTTTTGCCAGTGACTTTAATGGGAGTGCAGTTTGAGTCCTAGGTGAGAAAGAAGTTAGATAAATTTCTTTCCCAACTGAAACAGATATTAAAGGGTTTTTTGCATTTTTAATACTATTGCTGTATAGTTTGACATTGTGATGTTGCTTGTATGAAGGATATATAAAACTAGGATTCGATCCTGCAAACCCTTTATTCGCATGAGCAGCCTTTACTTGCTTGAGTAAGGATTTGCAGACTAGGGCCCCATTTTTATTTGTAATTTATGAAGAAAAAAATCTTTGAAAATACACTTATGACTGATTTTTTTTTGTTGTGTGCCATCAAGCTATGAATTTTGCTTTGATACTGTATTTAAAATGTTCAGGATTCCCATGGGAATCAGTCACATGTCTGAGACACAGAAGATATGCTGGAAAACTCAGCAACACAGCATGGGGAAATGGGTTCATGTTTTACCATAACAGTATTTGATTTAAGTGTTCTTTAACATGTTTGCCTTCCCTAGGTTGTTAGTAACATTTTGTTAGAAGGATCTGGCTACCGTGACAAAGTTCCTCTCTGCCTTAGTGGGTCCTGCGCTTATTGGTGGATTTGCTTGCCTCAGAGATTCACGGCAGCCCTCAGTTTGGCCACTTTTACTAGTGGCTCAAACCTGCTGGTCACTCAGCTAACCTCATCACTGGCCAGCATGGGAAAAAGAAAGGAGAACAGTCCCCGCAGTTTCTGCTGATCCACCATGTGGGTCAGAGAACAGCCTAGAGACCTTCCCCTCTGGTGGAACCCACAGTCCAGGTCAACTCCTCCTGGTTCTGACCAGGAGTTAGGAGGATCTGGGGGGAACCCGGGCCCACCTTCTATTCCAGGTTCCAGCCCAGGGCCCTGTGGACTGCAGCTGTCTAAAGTGCCTCCTGGAACAGCTTTCACGACAGCTACAACTCCCCGGGCTACTTCCCCGTGGCCTCCTCCCAATATCATCTTTATCCTCACAACAGGATCTTCCTCCTGGCATCTGATAATGCTTATTCTCCTCAGTTCTCCAGCAGTACGCCTTCTCACTCTCAGTTCCTAGCACCTCTTGCTCCCAGCTCCTCACACGCATGCCACAAACTGAAGTGAGGTCTTTTTTAAACTCAGGTGCCCTGATTAGTCAGCCTGCCCTCACTGATTCTAGCAGCTTCTTAATTAACTCCAGGTGTCCTAATCAGCCTGCCTGCCTGAATTTGTTCCAACAAATTCCTTCTTGTTCTGGAACTGCCCCTGTTACCTTACCCAGGGAAAATGGACCTGCATAATCTGGGACTAATATATCTGCCTTCTATCACTCTCCTGTACCGGATCCCAATAGGATCACTCTCCTCTAGCCATCTGGCCTGACCTTGTGACATTACGTTTACATGGGGAAAATGTATCATGTTAGTAAAAGTGTATTAATCTGACCTTTAAAGTATGTTGTAAGGCTTCCCTTTTTCCTTCAGACATTTAAAAATGAGGGGAAATTTCTTTTCCGGGGGGATGTCTCAAATTACTGGACTTATATAAAGTCATATAAATAAACAACTAACATGTTAAACATGATTTTGCTCTTACTGTGGACAAGAGCAGCCATTTTTAAAAACATGTTAGCTGGAGATTTAAAGCATAATTTGTCTCTATATTAGGTGTTGAGTAAAAAGAACCTATGAGGTCTTTTAAAAAAATATTGTTATAACCTAGTTAAGGCCCCTTCATTTCCAGTTTTTATTTTTATTTTTTCCCCAAGGATTTTTATCTATGTTTATTTCAAAAACTAAAGAATGGATGAAAATCAATGCAAAAAATTAACTTCACAGTTTGCGGGGTAATATCAGGGTTATTATTGGGGAGCAGGAGGACAGAAGAAAAGCAATCAATAGAGAAAAGTAAGAGTTTATTGTTTATGAAACTGTTATTTCTCATCTCCATTACAAAAATAAAAAATAAAACTCCTTGTTAAAACAGTTATTTTCAGAAATGCAGTCATATGCAAGGATGGCTTGGTGTCACAGGAAAGAGATCAAGGAGCATAAGCAAGGAATAGTACTTCAACAGAACCCCCATCCACAAACCATCTGTCTTGTCACAGAGGTGGGCCACAGAGGCTGGGAGCCAGGAGAGATCAGATCCCAGTCACTGAGGTAGAGACCTGTCAGCAGCAGGGGGACCCTCCGCACTGCAACTCAGCTCCACTCCCCAGTGCCACTGGTGGATTGGAGTGACTGTTCCCGGCCCGGGCACAGGAAGGGATTCTGACTGGCAAGTGAGGCAGACGGGGGCTTCTCTCCAGGCAGTGACACGTTCCCAGGCCCAGCTATTCACAGGAGTGGGGATTTGTGGGGGTGCCCTGCATTCACAGGGAGGAGTGGAATGGGTTCCCAGCACTCACAGGGGAAGGGGGGCCCTGGGTCCGGATACTCATAGGGGAAGAGGGAGTAGAGAGAAGGGGTCCTTGGCATGCATGGGGATAAAATGGGGTGCCAAGCCCTTGGAGGGGGGAAGGGAAATGGGTCAGGCAGGGGTCTAAACTCATGGGTGCAGCCTCCTTATCCCTGTGGCCCATCGCTGCAGTAGTTGGTGGTCTTGGCAGGCTCCCTGATTATCTTGCTCCCCCACTGTGCAGCTGCAGCAGGCACCAACTGGCAGTTCTCCTCCTCTGCACAAGCACACGAAGGTAGCTAGGGGAGATGGGGAGACAGAGTGGGGAGACGGGTCTGGAGAGCTTGAGCAGGTATAAAATCCGGGTAGAAATGGCAAAAATCTGGTGTTTTCAAAATCTGGGAATTTTTAGGAAGGTTTTTGGTAAAAGCCAAAACAAAGGGCCTTAACCACTCTATTGACAAATTAATGTGCTTGTTTCTTGAACTGAACCTTGGGTCATATCACACAAGGACATGCCAAGCTACGTGGTAAGATGAGTATGTTTGCAAAGTGGTGGTTCCTGCTGCACTAGCTGTCATGTGAAGATGATTAAATACCTGCGTCAGTTTTCTATGATACTTGTCAGTTACATTTGATTTGCCTAGGGACTATTGCTCGAACAACATGGAAAACATCATTGCGCCATTTTTCTTATTGTATGGAGCTTTTAGAAGTCCCCTTTACCTGTGTTCTGTCAATTGGCTGCCCTCATTTTCCTGAGATTCCCTGGGCAATGCTTTCCAAAGAGCAATAGGTGTAACAAGGATTTTATAATCAGTGACTAGGATAATGGATCAGACACCCCCAAGCAGAACAAGGATCCAAGTTTTACTCCTCTACTGAACCTTCCCAGTAACTTAATGTAGTAATTGAAATGGGCATTGTCTGAAAGCAACAGGAACTACAAAAGCTGTGAGAAACAGAGTTTCTGTCCAGTAGGAAATCCTATTTCAACATTCATTTTTGTTCTGAGCTGGGGCAAAAAAAGTGAAATATTTAAATTTTTCACAGGATGAAAGATTCCAAACCAACTTATTTATTTATTTTTGGAAATGGGAGTAGTAGTTTGGGTGCCTGATGCCTTCATTGTTCCTATGGACTGGGCTCCCTGGCCAGACTACATCTTCCATAATGAACCTGTAAGCATATGACTCCCATGATGCGCCACACTACTCAGTCAGTTTTGCATCATGGAAGTTGTAGACCAGCCAGGGATCACGGCCAATAGGAGGGAATGGAGGCATTAGACAGCTCCCAAAATGCACCATCACAGGAAAATACAGTTTTAATGTTGAATTGACACAAAACAAAATGTTCCGGGTCAGTTTAACAAACTAATATTTCAGTTTGGATCAAATTGATCCAAAACAATATACTTTTCTTTTTAATGGTTCCTGATGAAAAATTGAAATTTTCTGCAGGAAAATGTTGATTTTTAATGGAAACTCCATTCTCAGTCAAAATATTTCCAACAGAAAACGCCCAACCAGCTCTCATGATTGTGCTGTAACTGACATTAATGCTCCTCGCCTCCCTTGTTGAATTTGTAATTGAACACGTTTCTATGTGTAAAGTTAAGGGTACCGTGGTAGTTTTTGAAAGGGTTTGTCATGTTATGATTCCCATGGAATTAAGGAACATGGGGAGTCCTATAGAGCAGCCATAAGTACAACTGTCTGCTCAAGGCAATAATTTGAAAACCAACAGGCTACCGATGGCCTTTTATTAGGGGTGAGTTAATGTTTTGGGCTGAAATTCAGGCAGGTCTGAAACTCCATCCAATTCTTCAACTGAACTGGAGTACAACATTTTGTATAGGTCCGAATCAGTTTGTGTAAGTGAAATCCTGTTCCTTCCAAGCTTTGACGCTAGGTCTGCAGGGGCATAACAGTTGTGGCAGACACTTGGCTGGGCTTCAGTGAGTATGAAATACAGTATAATACAGTGGAAGTACAATGGATACCGGGACTTCCCTGTACATGTTATAGGTATTGTGACAAAGCTCTGTCCTTGCCTCCGTGGGTCCCACGTTTCCTGGTGATTTCGCTAGTCTCAGAGGCTCACTGTGACCCTCCACATAACCCTTCTCTCTCTAGAGACAAGGGTCACAGTCTACTGAGCCATTTTCATCATAACCCAGTGAGGGAGATGAGAAGTTATCCTTCCTTGCACAGTCTCTGTTGTCTCCCAGTCTCAGTGATTAATCAGGGGGCAAAGGTTGGGGAGGAGCCCGGGCCCACCATCTACTCCGGGCTCCAGCCCAGAGACCCTAATAGTATCAGCTATGGTAGCTGAGCTTTTAGAAAGATAACATGTACAATTCCCTGGGCTACTTCCCCCATAGCAGCCCTCACTTCCTCAAGCTCCACTTCACCCTTACCTCAGGGCCTCCTTCCTTGTGCCTGATATGGTGTGTACCTCTCAGTCTCTCCAACAGCACAACTTCCTCCCACAGCTCCTGACATGCACACCCACCTGACTAACTGGGAGGCTTTTAACTAGTTTCAGCCAGTCCCTAATTGGCTTCAGGTGTCCCAATCCACCTAGCCTTCTCCCTGCCTTCTGGAAAGTTCTTAATTGGCCCCAGGTGTCTTAATTGACCTGGAGCAGCTGCCATTTCACTTATCCTGGTACCAAGGATTTGTTTAGCCTGGAGCTAATATATCTATCTCCCACTACTTTTCCATAGCCATCTGGCCTTGCCCCGTCGCAGTACTAATATTAAGAGAAGGATTTTTAGAACAGTAGAAAATTAATGATGCATCATTCCTTCCAGACATTTCAGAGTTCTATTAGGGAAGTGTCTTTTCATGGCTGACATTTTGGTTTCCTTAATTCAGAAGTCAGTGGTTTTATTTTCTCCTTTGCAGGCCAGCTAGCTTATGGGAAAGGTCTTTGCTCTGAGTTTTCTGCCACAAGAGCACATTTCAGAGATTTGTGGGGTAGTAGATAGAGGAGAATAGAGGCATCAAGGGAAAAATCAGCAATGTCACATAGTCTGGTAAAAATCCAGGGACTAAATTGAGGTTTTTACTCACTTCTCTGCATTTTGTATGTGCAAGGAAATGAAGTTTGCACACTGCTCTGAGCAGTGTCTACAGTCACACTACATTTGGTCCAAATATATACCCACTTCTGGGGGCTTTAGTTATATTTGTGACTCAAACAAGCTTTCACATCAATCTTGTCTGATCTTGGGGTCCATGCACAATCATTTCTGTCCTAGTCCCCAGTTCGCTCTGCCTAAAGAGTCACTTCTACTTCCCTCATATCTAGGATGGAGTTAAAAAGGTGATCCTGCCATAAAGAATCAGCAATAAACAGCCAGCATTATCCGGCATGGCTTCAACACATGCTGACAATGTTCTGCCCCAGAGAAAGCTCTGGGAGGCTCATTTTCCCTACTACGCGGCATGCAGGGGACGTGTGCAGGCTGCTCTCTCCTTTGTTTGGAAGGAAATAGCCCTGTATCCTCCAGCTTCCTCCCCAATGGGGAGGAATCATGCTCTAGGCTTTACAGCGGGAGCCATACACTCCCATTCATTCCCCTAAATCCAGAGGCTTGATAATCCCTAGCTCTCAACCAGGGAGTGTGGGAGAGGAGGGGAACAGAAGGCTCCCCACTATGCACCTACACAAATGCCAGGGACAATCTGGCCATGTATTGTATAATTTTCCCTATCCTTGGCTACCCCCACTTTCCCCTTCCCCCAAAACCACACCAACAAACTTAATCTAACACCTGATGCTTTATGTGTTATGTATTTGCTTTAGTAGTTGCAGGTGGCAGGCCTTTGAAGTCTCTCACTTCTCCAGTACCAAATTCTTATTGATCTTTTTCTATAGTTAGTGCTAAGACTACAAACTTATATTATGTTTCCAAGAAGTAAACTCTCTGTGGACTCTGTTCTCTCTGATGGTTTGTCTGAGTTTTCATTTCTCAGATGAAATCAACTTATTCTTAAATTTTGTAAATGCTTGCTGGGGAAGCCTTGGATTCGATTCTCATGTAAGCTAACACATCATCTACCTTGAAGAAACAAATACTTGTAATTTAGGCAACATGTACATGTCAATAGTATGTAGTCAGACATTGGAAAAAAAGCTCATTAAAACCAAATACTGTATTAGAATGCATGCAGTATATGCCAACATGAATATATTATTATTAATTTTTATTACCTTAGCACCTTGGAGCCCTTGTCAACCAGGACCCCTTTATCAATAAAGACATCATATGTGACATCCTTAAACAAGTTAAATTAGGTCCCAGTGGATAAAGAGTTAATGAGAGTTGTTGAAGGGGAAAAAAAGTAAAGGCAGTAATTAATGAGCCATTTCTTTAGCCTGTGATTAAATAACATCAAATAAATAAAACAGCTGGGAATTCTGAGCATCCCCTAAGGAATTTCAGTTCATGTAGTTGGAATTGATGCACAAAGTGTTTAAGTGAATTAAGACTGAAATTACAGTAGTCAAATTTATAGAGCATTACCTTCTCTTCACCCAGGCAATCAGCATACAGGGTTTTCCCATAGTATATAGCATTTTAATTTTGCTAAAACGATTGCATAGCTCTCAAAACATGAGGAAACTTTAAATCACTTGAACTAAAGGAGGCTACTTATGCTTAAAATTAAACATGTGTTTAAGTGTTTGCTGGATTGAGATCAGAGTACTCAGAACCTTGTGGGATCAAACTCATATTCTAGGATTCGAGAATCAAAGTTTCAGAGACTGATGCAAATTACTTAGTGTTCTCCAGCCATTAAAACAAATTCCTGAAGTTTATTAATGTAAGAATAAAAAAGTAAGCACTGGAACTTACCAAGGGAGCTTGTCATATCCCCATTGCTGGAGGTGACTAAGGACAGGTTAGACAAACATCTCTCAGGGATAGTCCAGGTATACTTAATCCTGCCTCGTGGGGGCATGGACTAAATGATCTTGGGGTCCCATTTCTATGATTCTGTAATGATTGGTCAGTGTATGAACGAATCAAATATGGAGGAACTAAGATTGGTACACTGAAGAAATTAACCTTCAAGTCTGTCTTTTATATAAAACTCTAATCTGTTCTTCTTTTAAATCTTCTATTTTTGAAAGTATTGACTGCCTAAAAATAACCATATTCTCTTTGTTTTATAAGGCCAGTATTAATGTTGTTCCAAAATACTACCTAAATCACAAACATATATTTATATCATACTCTTTGGTCGAACCCCACCAGTACCAGTGCCAACTTCAGGACCCATTTTACTGGTTCCACAGCATACAAATCCTCTATAGACTATGCAGATACTGAAGGAACTCTACATCTACATCAAATTAATGTGCAAGTTATAATTCTTTTTGCACAGTGAAAATCAATAGATGCTTCAAGTATCTTATCCACTAAATGGTGACAGCATAAAGTAAAATTAGAGGCCTTCCCATAATCTAAGGGTATGTCTACACTACGAAATTAGGTCGAATTTGTAGAAGTCGGTTTTGTAGAAAGCGTTTTTATACAGTTGATTGTGTGTGTCCCCACACAAATGCTCTAAGTACATGTAGTCGGTGGAGTGCGTCCACAGTACTGAGGCAGCCGTCGACTTCCAGAGCGTTGCACTGTGGGTAGATTTCCCACAGTCCCGCCACCCATTTGAATTCTGGGTGGAAATCCCAGTGCCCGATGGGGCTAAAACATTGTCACGGGTGGTTCTGGGTACATATCGTCAGGCCCCCCTTCCCTCCCTCCTTCCGTGAAAGCAAGGGCAGACAATTGTTTTGTGCCTTTTTTCTTGAGTTACCTGTGCAGACGCCATACCACAGCAAGCATGGAACCTGCTCAGCTAACCGTCACCATATGTCTCCTGGGTGCTGGCAGACGCGGTATTGCATTGCTACATAGCAGCAGTTTATTGCCTTTTGGTAGCAGACAGTGCAGTATGGCTGGTAGCCGTCGTCGTCGTATTCCTGGGTGCTCTTTTAACCGACCTCGATGAGGTCAGGGGAGCCTGGGCAAACATGGGAGTGACTCAGCCAGGTCATTACCCTTTTAAGTTTCGTCTCATGGCAATTCATTCCTACCGGCAGTGCACTGTCTTTTAATCTGCAGCCAGCAGAAGACGATGGCCAGCAGTCATACTGCACCGTCTTCTGCCGAGCACCCAGGAGACGACGATGGCTAGCGGTCGTACTGCACAGTCTGCTGCCGGCAAGATGTGTAAAGATATATGAAGTGGCTCAAAACAAGAAATAGAACAGATTTGTTTTGTATTCATTTTCTCCTCCCTCCCTCCATGAAATCAATGGCCTGCTAAACCCACTTTTGAGTTCTGTCCTTGAGGTTTTGAGATCTATCCTTGAGGGGGCCATTCTGTTTCTCGCAAAGCCATCCCCTTTGTTGATTTTAATTCCCTGTAAGCCATGTTGTCAGTCGCCCCTCCCTCTGTCAGAGCAACGGCAGACAATCGTTCCGTGCCTTTTTTCTGTGCAGACGCCATACCACGGCAAGTATGAAGCCCGCTCGGATCACTTTGGCAATTAGGAGCACATTAAACACCACACGCATTATCCAGCAGTATATGCAGCACCAGAACCTGGCAAAGCGAAACTGGGTGAGTAGTCGATGTCAGCGCGGTGACGAGAATGATGAGGACATGGACACAGACTTCTCTCAAAGCACGGGCCCTGGCAATGTGGGCATCATGGTGCTAATGGGGCAGGTTCATGCCTTGGAATGTCAATTCTGGGCCCGGGAAACAGGCACAAACTGGTGGGACTGCATAGTGTTGCAGGTCTGGGATGATTCCCAGTGGCTGTGAAACTTTCGCATGCATAGGGGCACTTTCATGGAACTTTGTGACTTGCTTTCCCCTGCCCTGAGGCGCAATAATACCAAGATGAGAGCAGCCCTCACAGTTGAGAAGCGAGTGGCAATAGCCCTGTGGAAGCTTGCAACGCCAGACAGCTACCGGTCAGTCGGAAATCAATTTGGAGTGGGCAAATCTATTGTGGGGGCTGCTGTGATGCAAGTAGCCAACACAATCAAAGATCTGCTGATATCAAGGGTAATGACCCTGGGAAATGTGCAGGTCATAGTGGATGGCTTTGCTGCAATGGGATTCCCTAAGTGTGGTGGGGCCATAGACGGAACCCATATCCCTATCTTGGCACCGGAGCACCAAGCCGGCAAGTACATAAACTGCAAGGGGTACTTTTCAATAGTGCTGCAAGCACTGGTGGATCACAAGGGACATTTCGCCAACATCAACGTGGGATGGCCGGGAAAGGTACATGACGCTTGCATCTTCAGGAACTCTGGTCTGTTTCAAAAGCTGCAGGAAGGGACTTTATTCCCAGACCAGAAAATAACTGTTGGGGATGTTGAAATGCCTATATGTATCCTTGGGGACCCAGCCTACCCCTTAATGCCATGGCTCATGAAGCCGTACACAGGCAGCCTGGACAGTAGTCAGGAGCTGTTCAACTACAGGCTGAGCAAGTGCAGAATGGTGGTAGAATGTGCATTTGGACGTTTAATGGCGCGCTGGCGCAGTTTACTGACTCGCTTAGACCTCAGCGAAACCAATATTCCCACTGTTATTACTGCTTGCTGTGCGCTCCACAATCTCTATGAGAGTAAGGGGGAGACGTTTATGGCGGGGTGGGAGGTTGAGGCAAATCGCCTGGCTGCTGGTTACGCACAGCCAGACACCAGGGTGGTTAGAAGAGCACAGGAGGGCGCAGTGCGCATCAGAGAAGCTTTGAAAACCAGTTTCATGACTGGACAGGCTATGGTGTGAAAATTCTGTTTGTTTCTCCTTGATGAAATCCCCCGCCCCTTGGTTCAGTCTACTTCCCTGTAAGCTAACCACCCTCCCCTCCTCCCTTTGATCACCGCTTGCAGAGGCAATAAAGTCCTTGTTGCTTCACATTCATGCATTCTTTATTAATTCATCACACAAATAGGGGGGATAACTACCAGGTGGTGGAGGAGGGAAGGACAATGCCACACAGCACTTTAAAAGTTTAAAACTTTAAACCTTATTGAATGCTAGCCTTGTGTTGCTTGGGCAATCCTCTAGGGTGGAGTGGCTGGAGGCCCCCCCCCACCGTGTTCTTGGGTGTCTGGGTGTGGAGGCTATGGAACTTGGGGAGGAGGGCAGTCGGTTACACAGGGGCTGTTGTGGCGGTCTGTGCTCCAGCTGCCTTTCCTGCAGCTCAGCCATATGCTGGAGCATATTAGTTTGATCCTCCAGCAGCCTCAGCATTGAATCCTGCCTCCTCTCATCACGCTGCCGCCACCTTTCAGCTTCAGCCCTCTCTTCAGCCCGCCACCTCTCCTCCCGGTCATTTTGTGCTTTCCTGCACTCTGACATTGTCTGCCTCCACGCATTTGTCTGTGCTCTGTCAGTGTGGGAGGACAGCGTGAGCTCAGAGAACATTTCATCATGAGTGTGGTTTTTTCACCTTCTAATCTTTGCTAGCCTTTGGGAAGGAGAAGATCCTGTGATCCTTGAAACACATGCAGCTGGTGGAGGAAAAAAAAGGGACAGTGCTAGTCTCTCCCCCCTCCCCATGGCTAACAGCGGGGACATTTCTGTTCAGCCCAGGCAAACAGCCCAGCAGGAACGGGCACCTCTGAATGTCCCCTTAAGAAAAGCACCCTATTTCAACCAGGTGACCATGAATGATCTCATTCTCCTGAGGATAACACAGAGAGATAAAAAACGGATGTTGTTTGAATGCCAGCAAACATACACTGCAATGCTTTGTTCTACAATGATTCCTGAGTATGTGCTACTGACCTGGAGTGGTAAAGTGTCTTACCATGGTGGACGGAATAAGGCTTCCCTCCCAAGAAACCTTTTGCAAAGGCTTTGGGAGTACATCCAGGAGAGCCACGAATGCAAGGGCAAATTAATCCTTTTACATGCTTGCTTTTGAACCATGTATAGTATTTTAAAAGGTACACTCACCAGAGGTCCCTTCTCCGCCTGGCGGGTCCGGGAGGCAGCCTTGGGTGGGTTCCGGGGGGTACTGGCTCCGGGTCCAGGGTGAGAAACAGTTCTTGGCTGTCGGGAAAACTGGTTTCTCTGCTTGCTTGCTATGAGCTATCTACAACCTGATCATCATCATCTTCCTCGTCTCCAAAACCTGCTTCCATGTTGCCTCCATCTCCATTGAAGGAGTCAAACAACACAGCTGGGGTAGTGGTGGCTGAACCCCCTAAAATGGCATGCAGCTCGTCATAGAAGTGGCATGTTTTGGGCTCTGACCTGGAGCAGCCATTTGCCTCTCTGGTTTTCTGGTAGGCTTGTCTCAGCTCCTTAAGTTTCACTCGGCACTGCTTGGGGTCCCTGTTATGGCCTTTGTCCTTCATGCCCTGGGAGAGTTTGACAAGTGTTTTGGCATTTTGAAAAGTGAAACGGAGTTCTGATAGCACGGATTCCTCTCCCCATACAGCGATCAGATCCCGTACCTCCCGTTCAGTCCATGCTGGAGCTCTTTTGCGATTCTGGGACTCCATCATGGTCACCTCTGCTGATGAGCTCTGCATGGTCACCTGCAGCTGGCCACGCTGGCCAAACAGGAAATTGAAATTCAAAAGTTTGCGGGCCTTTTCCTGTCTACCTGGCCAGTGCATCTGAGTTGAGAGTGCTGTCCAGAGAGGTCACAATGGAGCACTATGGGATAGTTCCCAGAGGCCAATACCATCTAATTGTGTCCACAGTACCCCAAATTCTACCCAGCAAGGCCGATTTCAGCACTAATCCCCTTGTCGGGGGTGGAGTAAGGAAATCGATTTTAAAAGTCCTTTAAGTCGAAAAAGTCTGCCGGGTGTATCACCAGTGTGTCCGATGGCCACTGATGCGCACTCACAGCATACAACAGTGGTATCAGTTGATCCCATAACATGCCCGTCTGTGTGTCCCAACTGAGTAATGCTTTGCCACCGAATCCCAGCTGGGAGCCCTTGGGCAATCTGGATGCATGCCTATGCACCCAAAACACAATACTGTGCCCACAGATCCACACCCTTGTGTGTATAGCCGGCTGTCCCGTATCTGAAATGAGAACACAACTGATTAATGTTGATTTTCCACCTGTGGTCTTACATACGTTTGGTATGCATTAGACTACCAACACCCAATTGCCTGAATAGCATCTGCTTCCATACCTATCTGCGCTGCTGCCATAGTTGCCCCTATTCTGAATGAATGGGAACCAAATTCATGGGATGGCAGCCCCAACATTGTTAGCCCCTGTCTAAACATGGTAATGAATTGATATGCCCTGAGGAGACTCCTGTCTGTGTGTACAAAAAGGGGGCCGTCTCCCTTCCACCTTATTGCCATGTAGGCCCTCAACACCCGAACGGGGCAGACCCCAGGCTTGCCACCTTCCCATAGGGTAACAAATGCACCCTGGCCAACTTCATCAGTCTTTGACCTTCACAAGTGTAATATCACAGCATGCTTGTGCCAGTTTATGTCACGAAATTCCAAAGCACTTCCCATAGAATCCCTGATGGACCCAGGAACTAACTTACTGGTCCTGAAACCACAAAAAAAAAAAAGCTGTCAAGAATGCTGCCCTGAAGAGGGACACCTCCTGTGCATATGACACTGAGGATGTGAAGGAGCTCCCTGAGTGTGGAAACCCTGATGGGATGACGGGAATCCTCCCTGGGTCCACCTCTATATGACCATCCCACCAAAAACGTTCGAACAAAGAAACCCCCACAAGGATCTGGGTAGCCATTTAGCCTACTGACAAACGTAATGGCCGAAAGGCTATTTGAAATTGTGGAGGATGCCAGTTGACGGGTTGTCAATGACAGCATGTACCGCAGCACCTGTTCCTCTGTAATGGGCCACATTGCTGACTGGCCTTCCTGCTCCTGAGCGGGATGTCCTGCATGTGTGTGACCTGTTCCACTTTGTACAGCCTGTAGTGCTGTGGAAACAACCTCATATGCAATACATTTAATTAATCATATTAGCTCCATGCTAACTGGCCCCCATCAGACGCTGCTAGCTCAGTTGGGTGAGCGAGAGCTACACCTGGAGCCCCCACTTTCCCAAGCCTGATAGGCAATCTGTAGGTTGACTTTGATACTCTGGTGCACTACCCCAGGCTTCCCCAGCCACTTGCCCCTGCTGTATGGACTGTGCCCCTGGCTTGCCCTGGGCCCACCGTATGTGTGATGTTATTGTTTTCTGGGTTTCTGTGGTAGTGAAACTAACTTGTGGTGGCGGGGCGATTCAAATTCCACCCCCTCCTGTTGTATTCTGGCTACACCAGGGAAAAACTGCAAAATGATTCCGTAAACATCCATGTACACTGCAACTGCTATGAGAGGGACCCACTGCCCCCCTCCTTCTCCTTCTTCTATCCATTCCCCCTCAAATGAACTCTACCTCCCTTTGTGAATCTGTTCTTCTATTGCTACCCTGTTCCACTGGTGCCAGAGGAAAAGGAGAATTAAGCCTTCCCTTTTGTGAAACCATTTCTTTCCCCTTTTTGGGTCCCCCTGGAGCCATGCTGAGCCTGCTTACCAGCTGCTGCACTTTCTGCCTCCTTGATTGACACAAGGAATGGCTTGTAACCGAATGGCTTGTTAGTTTGGCTTTCTCTGTCTTTTCCCCTCTTTCTTTCTCTTCTGGCCCTCTGTGGGGACCCCACTTGGTCTGAGATAATCTACTAGGGCCTTGTGTCCCCTGCCACAGCAAGGTTTCCTCCCCCTTAACTGTCTGGACTGCCTTTTGGGGCTGAATTGAGCTGCCCAGAGCCCTCTCCTACCTGCCAGATGAGCATGGGAGGTTTCTTCCCCCCCTCCCCGCTGTATGGGCTATATGTGAAATTGTACCTCTACCTGACACTGTCTGGCTTTATGTGGGAGTGGATTGAGCACTATTTATGAAATAGTCAAATAATAATAATAATAGTGAAAAAATTGGAAAGCGTCCAGTAGAGGGCAACAAAAATGATTAGGGGACCGGAACACATGACTTATGAGGAGAGGCTGAGGGAACTGGGATTGTTTAGTCTGAGGAAGAGAAGAATGAGGGGGGATTTGATAGCTGCTTTCAACTACCTGAAAGGGGGTTCCAAAGAGGATGGATTTAGACTGTTCTCAATGGTAGCAGATGACAGAACAAGGAGTAATGGTCTCAAGTTGCAGTGGAGGAGGTTTAGGTTGGATATTAGGAAAAACTTTTTCACTAGGAGGGTGGTGAAGCACGGGAATGCGTTACCTAGGGAGGTGGTGGAATCTCCTTCCTTTGAAGTTTTTAAGGTCAGGCTTGACAAAGCCCCGGCTGGGATGATTTAGTTGGGGATCGGTCCTGCTCTGAGCAGGGGGTTGGACTAGATGACCTCCTGAGGTCCCTTCCAACCCTGATATTCTATGATTCTATACTGCGTCCCTCTCACTGCTACCTTCCAGTTGTGGCAGGGAATTGTTTTTGTTGTTGTTGTTGTTGTTGTTTTTTAAACAGGACTCCGAGCTGAACACATGGGGGTTTCTATGGAGCAGGGAACCAGTGCCTGCTCCCCCCTGCCACTGTGTCCCAACTCCTCCCTGTTTCTATGGCCTGAAATGGGGAAGGGACTGCTGCCCCCCCTCCAGCCCTCACTGATCGTCTAGACTGCTTCCACATGGTGCGGGGAACCTTTGCCCGCTCCCCTGTGCCACAGTGTCCAATTCCTGCCTGTTTTTTATGTCCTGAAATGGGGAAGGGGTTGCCCCCCGCTCACAGTCTGACTCCATGTAGTCCTGCAGCAAGCCATGTGCAGAGCCTCTGCTTGCTGCCTAGTCTGCTCCGAGTCCCTCAGTTTAGCTTCCCTCCTCCATAGGCTGGGACTGGGTGAAGCAGGATATGGTTCTTAGTGACAGCAACCCAATATTTCGTTAAATACAAAAAAAAAATCACTTCAAGGATTTGCTTAAGAATGTAGTTTGCTTTTCAGATCCTGCCTTAACTTCTAGTTGATTGCAGTGTTGTCAGATTTTTCAATTTGAAATGTTTTTGCCACTAAGTTGTTTCAAAAATAGGTGCTATGTTGTATGGTATTACTTATGAATTTCAAATACACAATGCAGAAAACAAAGCCTCCATACACAGATCATTCATATATATTAGTGTTTCCAGATCAGCTAACACCACATGCCTAAAATAAGACAGGTATTTTTTGTTTGAGAGTGACAGAACTCTGAAGACGAGACTTTGTCACTTCTTCTATGGAGAAACCAATGGGGGAGGGGGGGGAAGACCTTTGAGACAAAATGTCTAAAACTAAAAGAGTGTACATACATGTTTAAAATTAGGCATCCTATTAGGCCCTTGAGAAAAGAATGCAACAACATTCAACTTCCAATCCATATGGGTACACTTGAGATTTTAAAAAAAGGATTATCCAGTGAAAGGAGGACAGGAGTCCTCCTAGGGAATCCTTAGAAAGAGGAGAAATGCATATACATGTGCATGTTTTATTGTTTCATTCCACTGCAATTAGATTTAATGTGATAAAAAGGGAAAATGCTAGATATTGACCTACTGGCCCCTTGGAATACACCATTCATTCTATTTCAGTAAGCATCCATCTGTTCTTCATTTAAAAAAAAAATGAATATGATTGTGTTGAGACCACAATTGTACATTACAAACTCAGTCTTTTTTTTCGGCAATGATTCTAATTAACTCTGGTTTCAGCCTGATTTGCATTCCGGTCCAAGAGATTAAAGTATAATTTACTAATCTTTTACTAACACAGTTTTTCACCTATTATAACTTTATAGCAAAGAGTGGGATTTTAAAAAGTAATTAACTGTGCAGTTCAAGAGCTGATTTTGTAACTGAGTGATAACTCTTCCCCATCTTTCTCAACACATTCCTATTTGGATGCCTGTAATAAATTAGTGACAGTGCAGTGATGCTGAAGAAGTGGAAGAAGGGAAAATCCTAAGAAGTGGGAATGGAAACTCAACAAGGAGGCATCCCAAGGGGGTTAATTGAAAAATGCACAGCCCAAGTTGGGGGTAGAGAGCCTCGAAAGTCCCTTAGCAGGGAAAGGGGAGGAGGGAAGAGATAGGAAAGAGATAGATAGGGAGACTAGAGGCAGGGGACCTCAGGGCTAAGAAAGGGAGAACGAAAAAAGGAGCAGACTGAGGCAAGAAGGACCAAAGGACATGTCAGGAAGATAGGAAAAGGACCACAGAAAAGTGGAAAATAAGAAAGTGGTCAGACCCAGAGTAGTAAAATGGGAGAAGCACCGCAGCATGGACATGGAGTGGGAGAGGTTTATGAAAGATCTCCAAATATGGTAGAGGGAGAGAGATTCAAGATGGGTAAAAGAGAAGGGGACAATGAAGGTTGGAGCTAAGTGAGGGAGATAACAATAGGATGGAGAGAGGCAATAAAGCAGAAAAGGAAAGGAAAATTAAACTGGCAGAAAAGTGAAGAGATAAATATACACAAGCTAGATGGCAAGTTAAGTTTTTCTTTTAGAATTAGGTGCCTAAACCATTATGAACACTACATGTACATTTTTAAAAATAATCTAGACCTTCTTCAGTATGAAAGTGCTGTGAAGGGGCACTGGGATGGAAAGGAGATTTGCATTTCTAGTTATAAAACGAATGGAAAAATATGGTGTTTTGTTTCTGGATTGGGTTGTGTTTCTGGATTGGGTGCTTGTTTAGTGTTTCTAGCTTTTTGATTATTTTATATGCACAAAGTTTCCATGTGCATCTGATGGGAGATGCACAGGAACATTTGCTGGGTTTTGGTACTCATCTATTGATATTATAAAATAATCTAGCTTGCCCCATGCAGGCTGCCCTACTGGAGAATTCCAGACAAATACCAGATGGACATGTAGTTTATTGGGCACAAAATGTTTGTTGTGAAATGTTTTAAAATATTCTAAAATGCATGAAATTGCAGCTGATATTTCAAAATATGTCTGGGAGGACCTCATCTCTTTCGTGTCTTTCTATAGCCTCCCTGGTCCCCTTCCCTCTTGGCCCTGGCTTGCTATGGACCAGTCTTATCTTTTGAAGGCTTATGCATAGAGATGGTCAGGACTTTTTGATTAAACGTTTTTTTGTCAGAGAATGCAGATTCGTCATAACTGAAACTGTTTTCAGAGAAGGGTTGATTTTGACAAATTTCTTGTTTAAAAAAAAAAATTGGGGAGAAAAAAGTCCAAGTGGAAAAAGTTCCATTTTTAGGGCCAAAGTGACTCTTCATTTAAACATTTAAGTTGTTAATTTAAAAATGTCAAAAATAAGTTGAAATAAAAATGAAACATTTAGAGTGATCTGATCCAAATTTTTGTGACTTTTTTTGTTTACAATTTTTGTGTGTGTGTGTGTGCAAATTTCAACTTTTTGCCTTGTTTCTGGATGAGGAAAATTTTCATAATCTCAAATTTTCTTGAGGGACAGAAAAACATTTCCCATCCACCTCTACCTGTGAATGGAGAAAAAAACAAATTCAAAGAAAAGTGCTATAGCTGGCAGCTATCAATTACATAGCTAATACAGTGAGTAAATACCTGTCTATAAGCAGCCTGTCTGTCTGCAACATTAACACAAGTGTTCGAATGGAAGGATATTGGTGAATTCTAAGAACTGTAATTTGCTTTTTGTTATATTGAAGCTGCATTCCAAGTCCTCCTGCATTTGTGACTCTCAAGGACTTGAAACAAGAAGCAAATGTTTGTATCTTTGTTTTTATCCTGGAGAAAACTTCTAGGCCAAATTTATCCCCAGTAGAATTCCACTGAAATTACTGACACCAGTGATTAATTTAGTCTGTTGCCATTATTTTCTAAAGGTGATAAGGAGACTTCAATCTAAGGAACTGACTCCAGTACATGTAGTCTAGCAACACCTCATGGTGAAGAGCTTTGGAGGTGCTAGATATAATTAAATCAAAACAAAACAGGAGCCCAGTTTAAACTCCTAGCTTCCTGGTCACTATTTGATTTGCTGCAGCTGCAATGGCTTAATTATTCTGGTTTGCAATATATTGAAAACTATCTTAACCAGTAAATACTTGGTCAGTTGAATATTTTTTAGCATCTGTGGGCAGCCAAAGAAACATGTTCTATTAAAATTAGTGACGTATGATAAAACAATTGTTTGAGAAATCAGTCAGCAAATCACAAATGCTGTGCTTTGATTATTTGTAATAGTTCTGTTGAAATGAACGTCAATTCCGCCTGTGGAGGGTGAGGAAATTACCTTTTACAGAATTGTTTTGCACCACTTTGGTAGTTTCTCTTTTATATACAACTTCCCTGTAAAATAATCTTGGTTAGAACATCTTGTTTTAAAGTGAAACATTAAAAAAAGTAATATATTTGGAAACAAGCACATTTTATGTGTTGAAAAAAGCCACAGAGTGATACAACAACATGGGCATCTATTACAGAGACAATTAATGTCACCCTGTAAACCCTGTGCATCCGATGAAGTGAGCTGTAGCTCACGAAAGCTCATGCTCAAATAAATTGGTTAGTCTCTAAGGTGCCACAAGTACTCCTTTTCTTTTCACTTCAAATGAAGGAGTGCATCCCTAGTTCCAGCACTTATGGGGATAGTGGTGGAAATATGGCTACAATACAACTCAAAATCATAAAACCTTTCCTATCTAATAAATTAGGTTTGTCCCCCAAAGTTTTGTTTATTGTAGAGCTGGCAGGTTTCACAAGAACCAGGATCCAAATTTTCATGAATCCCTTCCACTCCACAAGGGGTTCACACAGTGAATAGATACATAGCGCTTTTCCTCCTCCTGTGTTACACTGAAACAAAGTGAACCCATCTAGTTGTAATACTCCTTTTTATCTTTAAGTAGTTTCCATTGTCTCTGATGGGTTTCCGTTGAGAATCTTGATGCTGAGCAAGGCTGAACAAATGAGTCTTACATTGCATGACCTGTTAAATGACACAGGATGACAACCTTCTCCTGCCTCAATAGGCCATTACCAAGACACATTACCCCGGTGACTAATTTCTACTCCAAATCCATAAAGCATACTTTAAATGTAAATACATGGTTCCTTAGCTATTACCTGTACATGCCTCTCACTCTTTATGGATAAATATCCTGTAAGACACATGTTTGGTGAAATGAATTTGTCAGGTCTGGGGTGAGAATTGTTTGTAAAGAATAGGGGACCCTTTTTCAAGGGCCTCTGTCACAATTTCCATGAGCCTCTGTGCTTCCTGGTTCTCACTGGGATGAAGAGAGGAAGTGATCCTGTGATATTGGTCTTCAGGTATTTACCACCTTGCTGTAAATAGGAAGTACTGGAAAACTCACAAAAGATGCTGGTGAAATTCTGACCCTACTGAAGTCAATGGCAAAACTCCCATTAACTTCAGTGGGGCTAGGATTTCACATGCTGTTCTTCTGTGATCTGCAGTTTGGTGTTGCAGACTTAAGAGATTCCAGTAAGTATCCAAAATCTTTTCCAAGCCAAACTTTTTAAACATGTTGACATTCACACATCACGGAGCTAGATTTATGTTTTTAGGAGCAGCAGAGGGTTACCTATTCTGTCAAGAATTGCATACATTATACATACCGTGCTCTGAACTTTGATCTCTCCCTCCTTTGTAGGAAGTGCTCCGGGGCTTAGTGCCTAAGATAACTTTGGCACCTTAAAAACTAACAGATTTATTTGGGCATAAGCTTTCGTGGGTAAAAAACCACTTCTTCAGGCATTTGAAGAAGTGTTTTTTTTTTTTACCCACGAAAGCTTATGCCCAAATAAATCTGTTAGTTTTTAAGGTGCCACCAGACTCCTTGTTGTTTTTGTGGATACAGACTAACACAGCTACCCCCTGATACTTAAGATAACTTTGTTACTCCTCTTGAAGGAGAATACAGAGATGATTTTAATCAGTGACTCTGCAAACCTCTGCGGCTTGTTTAATTTCAAGTGAGCATTCTGATAAAGGCAACATTTTCATTTAACATCCATGCATGATCATAGAATCATAGGACTGGAAGGGACCTGGAGAGGTCATCTAGTCCAGTCACCTGTGCTCTTGGCAGGACTAAGTATTATCTAGACCATCCCTGCCAGGTGTTTGTCTAACCTGCTCTTAAAAATCTCCAATGATGCAGATTCCACAACCTCCCTAGGCAATTTATTCCAGTGCTTAACCACCCTGACAGGAATTTTTTCCTAATGTCCAACCTAAACCTCCCTTGTTGCAATTTAAATGCATTGCTTCTTGTCCTATCCTCAGAAGTTAAAGAGAACAATTTTTCTTCCTTCTCCTTGTAACAGCCTTTTATATACTTGAAAACTGTTATCATGTCCCCTCTCAGTCTTCTCTTTTCCATACTAGACAAACACAATTATTTTCAATCTTCCCTCATAGGTCATGTTTTCTAGCTCTTCAATCATATTTGTTGGTCTTCTCTGGACTTTCTCCAATTTGTCCACATCTTTCTTGAAATGTGGCGCTCAGAGCTGGACACAATACTGCAGTTGATGCTTAATCAGTGCAGAGTACAGCAGAAGAATTACTTCTCATGTCTTGCTTACAGTACTCCTGCTAATTCATCCCAGAATTATGTATGGTGGTTTTTGTTTGTTTGTTTGTTTGTTTTGCGACAGTGTTACACTGTTGACTCATATTTAGCTTGTGGTCTACTGTGACCCCCCAGATCCTTTTTCATAGAATTCCTTCCTAGGCAGTCATTTCCCATTTTGTATGTGTGCAACTGATTGTTCCTTCCTAAATGGAGTATTTTACATTTGTACTTATTGAATTTCATCCTATTTACTTCAAACCATTTCCAGATCATTTTGAATTATAATCCTATCCTCCAAAGTACTTGCAACCCCTCCCAGCTTGGTATCGTCTGCAAACTTTATAAGTGTACTCTCTATGCCATTATCTAAATCACTGATGAAGATATTGAACAGAACTGGACCCAGAACTGATCCCTGTGGGACCCCCACTCATTATGCCCTTCCAACATGACTGTGAACCAGTAATAACTACTCTCTGGGAATGGTTTTCCAACCAGTTATGCACCTACTTTATAGTAAATGCATCTAGGTTACATTTCCCTAGTTTGTTTATGAGAAGGTCATGCGAGACAGTATCAAAAGCTTTATTAAAGTCAAGATACACCACGTCTACCGCTTCCCCCCCATCCACAAGGCTTGTTACCCTGCCAAGGAAAGCTATCAGTTTGGTTTGATACAATTTGGTCTTGTCAAATCCATGCTGACTGTTAGTTATCACCTTATTATCTTCTATATATTTGCAAATTGATTGCTTAATTATTTGCTCCATTATCTCTCCAGGTACAAAAATTAAGCTGACTGGTCTGTAATTCCCCAGGTTGTCCTTATTTCCCTTTTTATAGACAGGTACTATATTTGCCCTTTTCCAGTTTTCTGGAATCTCTCCTGTCTTCCATGACTTTTCAAAGATAATCGCTAATGCCTCAGATATCTCCTCAGTCATTAGGCCTTGATAAAGTTTTTTCTCTAATGCCACCTGAAGACAGATCCAGGAGCACTATGAAGGGCATAGTATAAAGTCTCAGATTCTTTTGATAAGAAAAATATATCTCTCATTGCTGAAGTCAAGTTTACTGACTATGGGTAGTAGGACAATAAGATTTCCTGAACCAAATCCAGTCTTAACATGCTTTTTAGGGCAGGTAATATCTTTTTGTTCTATGTTTGTACACCGCCTTGCAGAAGTAGGTCCTGTAACATGACTGGCACTCCCAGGTGCTATGGTAATAGAAATAATAATAATAATAAGTAATAATGGATAAATGTTAATAATGATTTTTTTACTTTTAATATCTGTCACTCTTGTTGTAACTATTCTATGCAGTCTCTCTTGCTGTTGGTCATTTTTCAGCTTGCTTTCTGAATGCACAAATTAAGTTCTCGCAATTATCTGTAGAAATTTTGGTCTGTCAGAGTGACAGGAAATTGAAAGTAGTTTTTCTATTATTATAAAATGTTTAATTTTGGTAAATTTATCAGTTAGTATTTAGATAGGTAATTTTGGATGTGTTTATGAAAATAAAACCTCAGCTTTTCCTTTTTTAAAATAGTACATGTTGCTGAGCTAAAAACATTTTTATTTGAGTATAAATTAATAAAAAGTCAGACTGTCTCTTGCACTAAAAGGGAATTCTGATCCTCAGAAGAATATTGTTTTGCATTTACTACTCTTTCCTTTTATGTAAAGTACAATTTAAAAATAGCCTCTAACGCATCCACTCATGTGATTTTTAGCTATTATGAGCTCATGCATGCTGTTCTCCTTGGCAAAAATCCTATTGTAGAAATGAATTAATAAGCATTTTCCCTGAATAAGGATTGTGAATTCAGCTCTTAAGTTTTGGAATAGTTGCTTTTCTTAGCTGGCCTCTGTTTAGTTGCTTTTGATGTTATCCCTTTTTCATATGTTAAATTCAGTTTATTTGGGGTCAGTGGCCACTAGGTTTCTTACTGTGTTTTGCACATGGTGGTATCATGTCTGATAGGGAAGTATCCACAAGTTTTGCAGTTTGGTTCAGATATTTAGACTTAATTGGGATAGAAATTTCATTGTGACTAACAACTGCCTTTCTCTTGAGGTTTCCAGTACTTCCTGGCTTCTTCCAGTTTGGAAATAACATGCCAAGGTGCTGAGTATCCACAATACTCATTTAATTCAATGGGCATTCTACATATCTCTGGATTTGACTCTCTGAGAATAGCTGTTCTCACAGCATTTTGGTATTTTGATTTCTGGTCCTTTCTGGAATGAAGTGCAGAAGAATTGAAGTGGTTTTATAGAAAGGTACATTGCTATTTTTTTTTAATCTTGAAAAGAAAATATGCTGAAATAATTTGTCCCAATCATTCAGCAAATATAAAATGATCTCCCCTTTTACTTTTTCTATTTTTTTTAAATTATCCACCATGTGTTACAAAAAGCCCACAAGCGCTTAACTTTACTGCATATTTCCCCCCAAAAAGGCCTAGCTAATTGAGGTCCCTGAGAGCACAGAGTCTTGTTGTGATCATCCATCTCATTTCACTGAGCAGACGTTTATTCAGACCTTCCCCATGATCATGCATTTACTATGCTCGCCCTTAAAAACTTGCCAATTGTCCTCAAAAAACTAAATAACCTTACCAATTGTAGTATTCCCTAGGTATGCTTTAGAACAAGTATAGAGCTGTATACAGAACACTGAAAATGCAGCATTGAATTTGTCTATTTAGGAAAAGTCGGCAAATTTCTAAGGTTGACAACTTTTAATACAGACACTGACTTTACAATATCCTTAGATTTCTTCATTTGTATTTTATTCATAATATCTTGTTTGCACTAGCATTATGATGACCATTTCCAGTTCTGTTGCTTATTGTATATGTTCAGGTATAAAAGGCATCCCCTCTGTTTCTATTTTTTCATTCATAGGCAACTGATATACATATATATTAGCATTCCAGTTATGTGAGTCATACCCCTGGAGGTCTCTGAGATCATACTTTCTGACAGTATAATTAATTTAATATGATACATATAACATAATGTATCATTCTGTTCAGCTGTTTTATGGTCCAGAAATTTGCCAGCATAGCCATGTTGGTTAGGAATATGAAGAAAATCAAACCCATAACTGATGTAGCTATGCAGGCAAAAGCCCTAATGTAGACATTCGGGCTGGCCAGAAAACAAGAATTCAGTTTAATGAAAAACTTCAGGTTTTTGATGTAAGAACATAGGAATGGCCATAATGGGTAAGACCAACAATGGTCCATCTAGCTCAGTATCTTGTCTTCTGACAGTAGCCAGTGCTAGATGTTTCAAAGGGAATGAACAGAACAGGGCAATTATTGAGTGATCCATCCCCTGTCATCCAGTCCCAGCTTCTAGCAGAGGTTTAAGGACTCCCAGGTCATGGTGTTGCATCCCTGCCCATATTGAGTAATAGCCATTGATTTACCTATCCTCCAGTAACTTATCTAATTATTTTTGAACCCAGTTATACTTTTGGCATTAACAACATCGTTTAGCAATGAGTTGCTCAGGTAAACTGTGTTGTGTGATGAACTACTTCCTTGTGTTTGTTTTAAATGTGCTGCCTGTTAATTTCATTGGGTGACCTCTGACTCTTGTGTTATGTGAAGGGGATAAATAACACAACCCTATTCACTTTTTCCACGCCATTCATGACGTTATAGACCTCTCTCTTATACCCCCTTTGTTGTGTCTCTTCTAAACTGAACAGTCTATCTTTTAATCTCTCCTTATATGGAAACTGTTTCATAACCCGAATAATTTTTTTTGCTCTTTTCTGTACCTCTTCCATTTCTGATTTTTTTTGTTTTGTTTTGTTGAGCAACTAGAACTGCATGCAGTATTCATTCTAGGTGTGGCTGTACCATGGATTTATATAGTGGCATTAGGATATTTTCTGTCTTTTTATCTATCCCTTCCTCAGTAGTTCCTGACCACTGCACACTGAACAGATGTTTTCAGAGACTGTCTTTGCTGACTCCAAGAGTACTTTCTAATTTAGACTCCATCATTTTGTATATATAGTTGGGATTATGTTTTCCAATGTGCATTACTTTGCTCTTATCAACACTGGATTTCATCTGCCATTTTGTTAGCCGGTCACCCAGTTTTTCGAGATCCCTTTGCAACTCTTTGCAGTCAGCTTTGGACTTAATTATTTATTTATTTAAATAAGTAAGTAATTTATTATCATCTGGAAATTTGGCATCTCACTCTTAACCCTGTTTTCCAGATCATTTGTGAATATGTTGAACAGCACTGATCCTAGCACGGACCCTTGCAGGCCTCTGCTATTCACCTCTTTCCATTGTGAAAACTGACCACTTATTCTACCCTTTGTTTCCTATCTTTTCAAAGTTTGCTAATCCATGAGAGAACCTTCCTTCTGATCTCATGACTCCTTATTTTGCTTAAGAGACCGTGGTGTGAGACCTTGTTAAGGGCTTTCTTACATTTGTGTTCATTCCACACTGGAACAAAACTTACACATTTTGAGCTTGCTCATGAAAAAGCCTGAGACTCTGACATGAGACACCCGGGTTCAAGTCCTTGTTCCATGTGGCATAGCTATACTGGAAAACTCTTTCTAATGTGGACAAGGCTTTCCTGTACGCATCATTTGCACTGTGCTGTACGTCATCAAATCTGAACATGACCCTTGCCTTCTTGACTGTCATTTTTCATTTCTTGTATAACTAACTTAGATAATTCAATGCTTACTGAGTTAAAAGCAGTCTGATTATTTCACTGCGGTATTTTGACTAACTCAACGTTTGTATTTGTATATGTAACTTGTACACTAGGTAATTATGTAAATCTGTTTATGGATGTTTATAACTGCAGAATGAATAATGTGTGAAAATATTTATATTGCAAACTTTGACTGGGCTGCATCGCAAGTATATGATTTACTGTGAACATAAGTGAAATTAATTACTTTTATTTTAAAAAAAACGTTTTTATGCAAATTTCCGTCATAGTAGATTTACAGTATGTCTTTTGCTATATTTTTCTGAAATGTTTATCAGTGGTCTACTCCTTGATGATGCAAGGCTTCAGGAGAATTGTACACAACACTACCATTTTCTAAAGTTGCCAGATTAGTCTATTTAGAGTCTCACCTTTCCTTTCCCTCTCCCCCGATCTGGGCATAATGTCTCTGTGAGTTGTCATCTTTTTAACCTAATAGCATCTGTCAGGCTTTGCTCATTCAATATTCTGCTTTCTTGTGATTTGATTTTTATATTGCAATTTTCCACAATCTGGAAATATCACATATGATTTGCTTCTCCTGTAAGAAATAAAGAAGACGCAAAAGCAGAATAATAAGCTCCCTCCCAAAGACACCCAGAAACATATTTTAAATATTCAAGGGAGTATTACTTTTCTTGATTGACCTATGGTGCCATGAGACCAAATGCCTCACAAGTCTTTACAGAAAATGTTGCTGTTTGCATTGTCTGCTGCAACTTTCCTGCTGAGTGAAGGATGGTAGACAACTTGTCATTAAAATACAATTAGGATGAGAGAGAAGTTGAAAGTAGCTGAGAGCTCTGTAGTTTTCAAGGAAGGAATGGCTTGATTCCCATTCTGCTTTATTAATTGAAATATGTTTTTGCTATATTCATTCATAAGCATAAGACATGTTCAGGGAAAACGGTCACTACAGGATGTCAATAATATTGATGAGTTATCACCACTGCAATCGATACAGCGGTGTCGATTTAGTAGGTCTGGTGAAGACAAGCTAAATCTATGGCAGAGCAGTCTCCCATTCATGTATGTACTCCACCTTCCTGAGAGGTGGAAGATAAATCGGTGGGAGAGTGTCTCCCTTTGACACATACGGTGTAGATACCCACTGTAAGTCTGCCTAAGTTACACTGACTTCAGTTACATAACTTACATAACTGAAAAATAGCAAAACTTAGGTCAACTTACAGCTTTACTGTAGACCAGCCCTCAGGCTTCTGGCTCAACCAGACATAGAGAACCTGGTTTTCTGATTAGAGTTTCCCTATCAGCCTTTTTGAAACCATCATTGTTGGTGACACCACAGGAAAATGGGGTGAACTCAATCATTGGAAAAATAAAGCATATAAGTATATATATTACATCCTAAAAAAATTCTCATAAAACAGTAAGGGTCTAATCCTTCTCTCAGTTACTTTAGTGGGGGGTAAAAACCCAGCATTTCAGCAGTGTCTTTTTAGAAAAGCAGTTTTCCCAAAAGCAGCAGTCCGTGAATCTTACTGAAAATGACGACTTCTAGAGCTGAGTGAATAAGTCTCAATAAATGTATGACGTGAATTGCAACTCTTCCTCTGTTCACAAAATGTTTGTGATCAGATGGTTAAATATCAGATTAGTTATTTGGAACTTTTTTTCAAATGTATTTCCTGATCTGAATATTTAATATTTGAACTTTGAAAAGGATTCTGTGCGTTAGTTACGTTATGTTTCAGGTCTTTTTCTTTTGCTTTACTGAGTACCTTATATAACTAATCAAAACAGTATGAACTGAGGATTTCCAATATTACGTTGAAATAAACATACAAATACCACTCTTGGTGAATAGTCAAGCATAACAAGCTTTAGATTTATGTTGTGTATTTGTGTTAGTAAATCTCTAGAGTTTGAATGGTTACAGAAACAACTGCATGTCTCAAACCCAACATGATGAATTTCAATCTGGTTTCTACTTTAATGCAAATAACTAGAAAGTGTTTTTCACGTTTGAATGAATCATCATGGAATATGGGAAGAGGTTTTCACCTCTAGTCATTTCTGTGACATCTCTTCAAATATGTGAATATGTAGGAACTGGTCATTGGCATCTTGAACTTTCTGTTATTCTGTCTTGTGCTGTGTCCTCAACAAATATCAAAAGCACGTCAAGCTCACACCAGAAGAATACACAAGGTACTTCAGGAAATGGTGTTGGTAATTCAGTAGGTGGCAGTATCATGCAGACTAGCAGACTGGTTTCAAGATGAACCTTTTAATATGAACAAGAACTATGTACAGAAATGAGGTGACAAATTTTCTACTAATCTGTGCAGCTGCAGCCTGCAACTTCCCTCTCCTGGGCTTTATTGTTTCTGTCCCAACATGAAGTGTCCCAGGATACCAAAATGTAAAGGAAATCTACAGTGTATGGGAAGTGTGGCATCTCTACATTTCCTAGAGGACTTACTTTATACCACCTCTTCCCTTATTTAGATCCCTTTTTAAAACTTCCTGACTGAACTAAAATGCTATCAAACTATTACAAATAACAATACTTGACTTAAATCTTTAGGTTACTTGAACACAATCTAAAATTTTTCAATCAGTCTGATAGGGCATCTCGGCAATCTTCCCGATCTGCTGTACTGCAAATTTAGTCAAATCTTTCTCTGTAACAGACTGTTCAGTCTCATAGTCAATAACAGGGTCAATCTGTGAATTGTTTTCAGCCTATACGCCTGCTCTCATTTCACTTGTGTTGGCCAAGTTTCATAGATTCATAGATATTAAGGTCAGAAGGGACCATTATGATCATCACACAATGCAGGCCACAGAATCTCACTCACCCACTCCTGTGATAAACCTCTCACCTGTGTCTGAGCTATTGAAGTCCTCAAATCGTGGTTTAAAGACTTCAAGTTGTTCATGATTGCATATGTTTATAATTGCATCATAAGATTTTTGCCTTCATCTCTGATCTGACTATGAGTGAGGTAACTCTTCTTTGATCACTGAAGCTTTGACTGGCCAGTGGCCATCTTGCCATAATCTTATGAATTTTTTTTTTAATAGTGGAAGAGGTTTTGCTCCTTAAATGTAATATTTTGTCTGATTGTATTTTCCCTGTGTTTTCCTCACTATCACAGATTCCTTAGTCATCCTTTCTTTTCATCCACTATCTCGTAAGTGAGTGCTTGCTTGTCATCTGTTGTAGAGGACTTCAGCGGGTGATTTCCCACATTGTAGTGGTGTAACTCTATAGCTGAGTAGTGCTAAATGTGGTTCTTCTCTTTCAGCCACTGCTTTTTTTGGATCAAGTTCTTTTCTATATGTACTTCACACTCAGGTTATCAATTGGCTTGGATACCTGGGACTAGGCGTGCCTCATGATGAAAGCCAGACATTTTAGCAAAATCCAGTAATTCTCTGTTTCTGAACTATGGTCCATTGTCCATTATTACTGTTCTTGGAAATCCATGGCATGCTAATACAGATTTAATGTGCCTTACAACTGTTGAAGTTGTGGTATCTTCAAATGTGACTACTTTTGGGAAATTGGTAAAGTAGTCACTTTATAACCAGGTGATCATGTCTTCCCATGTAGAACATGTCAACTCCAACTTTGTCCAATGGAATTCAGCTGTGGGTAGGAGGAAGGGCAGTGTAGATACAAGTCTAATAGGTTATACTGGTAGTAAAATGACCGTGCCTAATAGGGTACAGAATGTGAGTGAGGCCAAACAGCAAAAATTAAGATGTTTGTACAGCAATGCGAGGAGCCTAGGTAATAAAATGGAGGAACTAGAGCTACTGGTGCAGGAAGTGAAACCAGATATTATAGGGATAACAAAAACATGGTGGAATAGTAGACATGACTGGACTACAGCTATTGAAGGGTATGTGCTGTTTAGGAAAGACCGAAATAAAGGTAAAGGTGGTGGAGTAGCACTATATATCAATGATGAGATAGAATGTAAAGAAATAAGAAGCGATGAAATGGATATGACTGGGTCAGTCTGGGCAAAAATTAAATTGGGAAAGAAAACTATTAGAGCCTCCCCTGGGATAGTGCTTGGGGTGTGCTATAGACCGCCGGGATCTAATTTGGATATGGATAGAGCCCTTTTTAATGTTTTTAATGAAGTAAATACTAATGGAAACTGCGTGATCATGGGAGACTTTAACTTCCCAGATGTAGACTGGAGGACGAGTGCTAGTAATAATAATAGGGCTCAGATTTTCCTAGATGCGATAGCTGATGGATTCCTTCAGCAAGTAGTTGCTGAACCGACTAGAGGGGATGCCATTTTAGATTTGGTTTTGGTGAGTAGTGAGGACCTCAGAAGAAATAGTTGTAGGGGATAATCTTGGCTCAAGTGATCATGAGCTAATTCAGTTCAAACTGAACGAAAGGATTAATAAAAATAAATCTGCAGCTAGGGTTTTTGATTTCAAAAGGGCTGACTTTCAAAAATTAAGGAAATTAGTTAGGGAAGTGGATTGGACTGAAGAATTTATGGGTCTAAACGTAGAGGAGGCCTGGGATTATTTTAAATCAAAGCTGCAGAAGCTATCGGAAGCCTGCATCCCAAGAAAGGGGAAAAAATTCATAGGCAGCAGTTGTAGCTGGATGAGCAAGCTGGATGAGCAAGCATCTCAGAGACGTGATTAAGAAAAAGCAGAAAGCATATAGGGAATGGAAGAAGGGAGGGATCAGCAAGGAAGTCTACCTTATTGAGGTCAGAACATGTAGGGATAAAGTGAGACAGGCTAAAAGTCAAGTAGAGTTGGACCTTGCAAAGGGAATTAAAACCAATAGTAAAAGGTTCTATAGTCATATAAATAAGAAGAAAACAAAGAAAGAAGAAGTGGGACCGCTAAACACTGAGGATGGAGTGGAGGTCAAGGATAATCTAGGCACAGCCCAATATCTAAACAAATACTTTGCCTCAGTCTTTAATAAGACTAAAGAGGATCTTAGGGATAATGGTAGCATGACAAATGGAAATGAGGATACGGAGGTAGACATTACCATATCTGAGGTAGAAGCGAAACTCAAACAGCTTAATGGGACTTGTCACGGTTCCTCCCCCACTCTGAACTCTAGGGTACAGATGTGGGGACCTGCATGAAAAACCTCCTAAGCTTATCTTTACCAGCTTAGGTCAAAACTTCCCCAAGGTACAAAATATTACATCCGTTATCCTTGGACTGGCCGCTACCACCACCAAACTAATACTGGTTACTGGGGAAGAGCTGTTTGGACGCGTCTTTCCCCCCAAAATACTTCCCAAAACCCTGCACCCCACTTCCTGGACAAGGTTTGGTAAAAAGCCTCACCAATTTGCCTAGGTGACTACAGACCCAGACCCTTGGATCTTAAGAACAATGAACAATCCTCCCAACACTTGCACCCCCCCTTTCCTGGGAAATGTTGGATAAAAAGCCTCACCAATTTGCATAGGTGACCACAGACCCAAACCCTTGGATCTGAGAACAATGAAAAAGCATTCAGTGTTTTACAAGAAGACTTTTAATAAAAAATAGAAGTAAATAGAAATAAAGAAATCCCCCCTGTAAAATCAGGATGGTAGATATCTTACAGGGTAGTTAGATTCAAAAACATAGAGAACCCCTCTAGGCAAAACCTTAAGTTACAAAAAAGATACACAGACAGAAATAGTTATTCTATTCAGCACAATTCTTTTCTCAGCCATTTAAAGAAATCATAATCTAACACATACCTAGCTAGATTACTTACTAAAAGTTCTAAGACTCCATTCCTGTTCTGTCCCCGGCCAAGACGACTACAGACAGACACAGACCCTTTGTTTCTCTCCCTCTTCCCAGCTTTTGAAAGTATCTTGTCTCCTCATTGGTCATTTTGGTCAGGTGCCAGCGAGGTTACCTTTAGCTTCTTAACCCTTTACAGGTGAGAGGAGCTTTCCCCTGGCCAGGAGGGATTTCAAAGGGGTTTACCCTTCCCTTTATATTTATGACAGGACTGAATCGGGGGGCCCAGATAATCTTCATCCAAGAATATTAAAGGAATTGGCACAAGAAATTGCAAGCCCATTAGCAAGAATTTTTAATGAATCTGTAAACTCAGGGATTGTACCGTATGATTGGAGAATTGCTAACACAGTTCCTATTTTTAAGAAAGGGAAAAAAAGTGATCCAGGTAATTATAGGCCTGTTAGTTTGACATCTGTAGTATGCAAGGTCTTAGAAAAAAATTTGAAGGAGAAGGTAGTTAAGGACATTGAAGTCAATGGTAAATGGGACAAAATACAACATGGTTTTACAAAAGGTAGATTGTGCCAAACCAACCTGATCTCCTTCTTTGAGAAAGTAACAGATTTTTTAGACAAAGGAAACGCAGTGGATCTAATTTACCTAGATTTTAGTAAGGCATTTGATACTGTGCGACATGGGGAATTATTAGTTAAATTGGATAAGATGGGGATCAATAGGAAAATTGAAAGGTGGATAAGGAATTGGTTAAAGGGGAGACTACAACGGGTCCTACTGAAAGGTGAACTGTCAGGCTGGAGGGACGTTACCAGTGGAGTTCCTCAAGGATCGGTTTTGGGACCAATTTTATTTAATCTTTTTATTACTGACCTTGGCACAAAAAGTGGGAGTGTGCTAATAACGTTTGCGGATGATACAAAGCTGGGAGGTATTGCCAATTTAGAGAAGGACAGGGATACCCTACAGGAGGATCTGGATGACCTTGTAAACTGGAGTAATAGTAATAGGATGAAATTTAATAGTGAGAAGTGTAAGGTCATGCATTTAGGGATTAATAACAAGAATTTTAGTTATAAGCTAGGGACGCATCAATTAGAAGTAACAGAGGAGGAGAAGGACCTTGGAGTATTGGTTGATCATAGGATGACTATGAGCTGCCAATGTGATATGGCTGTGAAAAAAGCTAATGCCGTCTTGGGATGCATCAGGAGAGGTATTTCCAGTAGGGATAAGGAGGTTTTAGTACCGTTATACAAGGCACTGGTGAGACCTCACTTGGAATACTGTGTGCAGTTCTGGTCTCCCGTGTTTAAGAAGGATGAATTCAAACTGGAACAGGTACAGAGAAGGGCTACAAGGATGATCCGAGGAATGGAAAACTTGTCTTATGAAAGGAAACTCAGGGAGCTTGGCTTGTTTAGCATAACTAAAAGAAGGTTGAGGGGAGATATGATTGCTCTCTATAAATATATCAGAGGGATAAATACCAGAGAGGGAGAGGAATTATTTAAGCTCAGTACCAATGTGGACACAAGAACAAATGGATATAAACTGGCCACAAGGAAATTTAGACTAGAAATTAGACGAAGGTTTTTAACCATCAGAGGAGTGAAGTTTTGGAATAGCCTTCCAAGGGAAGCAGTGGGGGCAAAAGATCTATCTTGCTTTAAGATTAAACTCGATAAGTTTATGGAGGAGATGGTATGATGGGATAACATGGTTTTGGTAATTAAATATTCATGGTAAATAGGCCCAATGGCCTGTGATGGGCTACTAGATGGGGTGAGATCCGAGGTACCCAGGAAAGAATTTTCTGTAGTATCTGGCTGATGAATCTTGCCCATATTCTCAGGGTTTAGCTGATCACCATATTTGGGATCGGGAAGGAATTTTCCTCCAGGGCAGATTGGAAGAGGCCCTGGAGGTTTTTCGCCTTCCTCTGTAGCATGGGGCACGGGTCACTTGCTGGAGGATTCTCTGCTCCTTGAAGTCTTTAAACTACGATTTGAGGACTTCAATAGCACAGATATAGGTGTGAGGGTTTTTTTTGTAGGAGTGGTGGGTGAAATTCTGTGGCCTGCGTTGTGCAGGAGGTCAGACTAGATGATCATAATGGTCCCTTCTGACCTAAATATCTATGAATCTATGAATTCGGAGTTTTTCATACAGTATTATTGGTTCTTTCTGCAGGGAATATCTGTACTTCTGACACATTCCACACCTGCTCACCATGTCTTTAACATCACTATTTATTCTGTGGTCAGTTTACAACTTCCTTGGCTCTCCTTTTTGATTTGGTCATTCCCATGTGCCTTTCATTTATTTGTACTAATATTTTCCTTCCCACTGTCCCCTTCAAGAGCAAACTGAGAGCTTGTTTGTACAGTGGGAATATGCAGGTGGGAAGCATTTATTTCCCCCTCCGGCTGGCAGCATTTCATGTTTCTGTCTCCGATTCATCCCATATGCCTGGATATACAACAGGTGTCATTTTTTCCATTTTTACATGTATGTTTACTGTTTATTCCAAGTTATCAGGCTGTGTTCCAACAGATGGAGCATATGCTCTTATGAATATCTGCCATTACTAAAGTGGCATCCAGTTGGATCTCCAGGATCACATCAGACTTCTGTATTTTTAATCACTCTTTGCTTGGTGGTGCTACTCAATGTCCCTTTTTGTGTATTGCAGTCAGTGGTTTGTCATCAGTTTCTGCTGTAAAGATATGACCATAGAGGAAGTCATGAAATCTTGTCATCCATATACCAGACAAAGTGTCTCTTTTTCAATTTGTGGGCACGTTGTCTCTGTGGCAGTCATAACCTAGATGTATGTGAGACTGGCAACCCATCGGTTCTATGACATTGTAATAGTACGATTCCCATTGCTCATTTTGAAGCATCTTGAGGAGGGAGTATGATGCAGGGGCCATAGCTATGAGTGGGCCTTGGCTCACCCACTTAGCATCCCAGCCCAACCCCCCAGTCCAGGTTCTGCTCCAGCCCCAGTGCTAACCCAAACCTGCCCAAACCTGGAGGATGCCACACACCAGGTGCACATACCCCCAGCAGCGCCAATCATCAAAAAGTGTAGGCCTGCCAATCTGGGGAGCCGACCCAGCATGAGGTGGTGGTGTGACAGGGATGCCAGGAGCAATGCATGCTGGAGAGCTGCATCTCCTCCCAGAGCTGGGTGCATGCGCAGAAACCCGGGCGGGGGGGAGGGGCCCTGGCCAGAGCATCCATTGCCCCCTGCTATGCCGGCTGGACTGGAGGGGGTGAGTGGAGGCAGGGCCTGCGATCCCTCCTGCCCCCCCCCCACCATTGCCCACCCACCCAAAGTTGGGATCCACCCAAATATCCCATGCTAGCTTTGACACTGATACGATGTCTTTCAATGGGTCAAAAAATTGCAGCACTGGAGCTTATGTCAGACTGGGCTTAGATCTTTTAACTGTCTTTCATACTCTGGAGCCCATGCCCACTCAGTGATCTTGTGGTAGAGATGCGTTAGGTGAGTCATGCAAGCTGTATAGTTAGGTATGAATTTACTGATGTAATTCAACATGACTAGTAGCCTTTGAATTCCCCATGTATTTCAAGTCTTGGCATGTTCGGCATTGCTTGAATCTTTGATTCATTAGGAAAGAGTCTCTTGGAGGTCCATGTCTCTCCCAAGTATGTTATTTCTGTTTGAAATTGACATTTGGCTTCATTCAGCTGAAAGTTATTAGCACTTGCAATTTCCTCAGTACGCAGCTCTCGGTACTCTCCTCAATTGTTCCGTGGCAGTGGTGCCCCAAATTACTGTGTCACCAGTGTATACTTTCACACCTGCTAGACCCTCTAACGTATGGCTTATTGTATGGTGATGTTGATTTATAATCCAGGTTTCTTAAAAGGCCTATAGCGTGTTTATGAGCCACACTTCCCCTTAATGCCTTGGGTGTCCTGTTAAGAAGAGAAAAATACTAGCCTGCTACCAATTATTGGCTCAAGAATCGTTAACTAAGGAATAAGTATTTTGGTATTGGCCTAACAATCAAGAACAGATGCTTAGGATAGCAGGATTTGCTATGTTAAGATGGTACACAACAGATGTTATGGGTAAAAATAAGATTTCTGTCATAGAAACAGGATGTAAGTGAAGGTGAAACTATATGCAGCCCTGTAATTGTACCAAGCTGTAAGCTAACCTTAGAACCAAATAAGAGAACGGTACAAGCTGTTGGACTAAAAAGAGAGTTCTCTAGAAAATTGGTATGTATATGCTTTTCTCTTATGCGTTTACTAATAATATTTAAAATAAAAATGGCCGAGCTGGCTACTTTGAGGTCTCTTTAATTATTAAATAAAACCCTTGTTAGTAACAGTGAAATACCTCTAGAGTCAAACGTATTCCAAAAGGCAATCTTAGCAAGCACAGTAGTGTCCAGGAAATGGTTCTCTTGCGTGGACTTGTCCAGGCTGAGGTTGATGGTGGGGTGGAAATTGTTGAAGTCCCAGTGAAATTCTTCCGGGGCCTCCTTCCTGTGGGTCCAGATGATGAAGATGTCGTCAATGTAGCGCAAATAGAGTAGGGGCATTAGGGGATGAGAGCTGAGGAAGCGTTGTTCTAAGTCAGCCATAAAAATGTTGGCATACTGTGGGGCCATGCGGGTACCCCTAGCAGTGCTGCTGACTTGAAGGTATAAATCGTCCCCAAATCTGAAATGGTTGTGGCTGAGGACAAAGTCTCAAAGTTCTGTCATCAGGTGAGCCGTGACATCATCGGGGATATTGTTCCTGACAGCTTGTAGTCCATCTTTATGTGGGATGTTGGTGTAGAGGGCTTCTACATCCCTAGTGGCCAGGATGGTTGTAACAGGGTCTCGACTCACCTCCACTGGCGCCTCCTGCTGGCTGCTCCGGGAATTAGCTCTTGTCAGCTATGGAGCGCCCTCTGCGCATGGTGTCTCGCCCGTCGTCTGCTCTGCTAGTTTGGGACCTGTGTTGCTCCCCACTTGGCAGCATCCTCTTTGGGATACTGCCCTCTGGCAGTGCCCCCTACTCTGTTCTTACCCTCTTCTGTGGGGTGGGGGCGGTCAACAGCAGTCCTTTGGTTTGCACTTGCCTCAGTGGCCAACCACAACCCCAAAGTCTAGCCCCTCACTTCAGGGGCAAGTTGCAGTCTGTCTCGGCCACACTCCTCTGTGGCCAGGTGCAGTGCAAGCGTGGGAATGGGGGACCCAGGCCCACCTGCTACTCTGGGTCCTGACCCAGGGACCCTCTAGCGGCAGCCTCTCTCTGCCCTCCTTCTCTCTCCTCTTGTCCGCCTATCTTTCCTGGGCCACTTCCTCTTTGGCCCAGTGTACCTTCTCGACCCTTTCTAGCAGGGGCTGCAGCCTGGCAGGTAACTGGGCCAGAGCTCTCCTCTGCTCTCCCCAAGCCTGCCCAGCACTGCGGTGTCCAAGGTGCTATCTCCCTCATCTCAGGAGCCAGGGAGAGACTGCCCTCTCCTCTGCTAGGCGGCCTTTATATAGGACCCAGCTCAGCCCTGATTGGCTGCCTCTCCCTTTGTCCTGACTGGCTCTCCAGAAGCCCCTCCTGATTGGCTGCTGGTCTGCGCAGCCTCTCTGGCCTATTCTAGTCCTTTTTGTCATGGAATGGGGTAACTGCCCCACTACAATGGTGTTTTCTGGAAGACCACCAATGGATTGTAGTTTCCTGAGGAAGTCAGTGGTGTCTCAAAGATAGCTGGGAGTACTGGTGACGTAGGGCCTGAGGAGAGAGTCTATATAGCCAGACAATCCTGCTGTAAGAGTGCCAATGCCTGCGATGATGGGGCATCCAGGATTCCCAGGTTTATGGATCTTGGGAAGCAGATAGAATACCCCTGTTCAGGGCTCTCAGGGTGTGTCTGTGTGGATTTGTTCCTGTGTATCTTTAGGGAGTTTCTTGAGCAGATGGTGCAGTTTCTTTTGGTACTCCTCAGTGGCATCAGAGGATAGTAGCCTGTAAAATGTGTTGTTGGAGAGTTCTCTAGCAACCTCTTGTTCATAATCCAAGCTGTTCATGATGACTACAGCACCTCCTTTGTTAGTCTTTAAGGTGCCACAAGACTCCTCATTGTTTTTGCCAGGGCTTTGGATCTGTGCTCCAGTTCCACTCCAGCTTCAAGCAAAAACCTGCAGCTCCACTGCTCCGGAGCTGCTCCGCGCTCCAGCTCTGGGCTCTGCTCCAAAGCCCTGGTTTTTGCTAAAACAGACTAACAAGGCTACCCCTCTGAAACTTGATTCATAGGAAAGGACATCACAAGTTGAAATTTCTTTTTAAAATATATTACAATATTTCTTGCCACTTAAGAGATCCTGTTAATGAATAGAAGTTTTTTCCTATCATTATCATAAGTCCCTGGTTAATGTACTTTTTTTTAATACTCAAATGTACATGTTTAAGTCATACAAGGAGGTAATGTTGCTCATAATGCTAATATCAGATGCTAGCCCTATCGATGAACAGGGCCGCCCAGGGGATTCAGGGGGCCTGGAGTCTTCGGCAGTGGGGGTCCTTCCTCTCCAGGTCTTTGGGGCACTTCACTGAAGACATGGAGCGGAAGGACCCCCGCCACCAAATTGCCACTGAAGACCCAGAGCAGAAGAAGCGGTGGCGGGTCCTTCACTCCAGGTGTGTTTGGTGACACTGAAGGACCCCCCGCCGCTGAAGTGCAGCTGAAAACTCTCGTGCGGGCCCCTGAAAACTCTTGTCGGGGCCCCTGCAGGGCCCAGGGCCTGGGGCAAATTGCCCAACTTGCCCTCCCCTCTGGGCAGCCCTGTTGATAAATAAAAAGTAATCTATGGATACTCAATTTGTTTGAAGTGCTTTCATTCATTTTGGGTGGAGTCTTAGTTTTCAAGTTTCATATTGGAGGCCCAGCTTTGGAAATATGACTTTTTAGAGAGAATGATTTAATACGTTTTAAACTATGGGAGCTCTTATCTCTCTGATGACACATACTCTTTGATTGATTCAAAAATTACTTCTGGGGGTGTTATGAGATTTTCCTGGGGAACGTAAGCTCCACAAGGTGTTCTGAAATGTAAAAATAGAGCTGTGTAGGTGGCACAGTTGCTTAGAGCTCTGTACTATAGATGGGGGCTCAGTTATGAATACAGATGTTCTCAAATTCCTTAATATGAAGCTTTCTCTGATTTGAAAATTACGATGCCTCAGCTTGAAATTAGAGGAGTCCTAATTATAATTGTTATCCTAATCAAAACGGCTTTTAAAAAACCCTCTGATATCTCATGGAAAACTTTTCAAACATTTTGTTTGGGCAGCAAGCTGCTAATATGTCATGTTCTGTATTTCTCATGCTTTAATTAATATCCCTAGAAACATCTGCATTTAATGTGAACATAAGAATGGCCATACTGGGTCAGCCCAGTATCCTGTCTGCCTACAGTGGCCAATGCCAGGTGCCCCAGAGGGAGTGAACCTAACAGTTAATGATCAAGTGATCTCTCTCCTGCCATCCATCTCCACCCTCAGACAAACAGAGGCTAGGGACACCATTCCTTACCCATCCTGGCTAATAGCCATTAATGGACTTAACCTCCATGAATTTATCCAGTTCTCTTTTAAACCCTGTCATAGTTCTAGCCTTCACAACCTCCTCAGGCAAGGAGTTCCACAGGTTGATTGTGCACTATGTGAAGAACTTCCTTTTATTTGTTTTAAACCTGCTGCCCATTAATTTCATTTGGTGGCCCCTGGTTCTTATATTATGGGAACAAGTAAATAACTTTTTCTTATTCATTTTCTCCACACCACTCATCATTTTATGTACCTCTATCATATCCCCCCTTTGTCTCCTCTTTTCCAAGCTGAAAAGTACTAGTCTCTTTAATCTCTCCTCATATGGGACCCATTCCAAACCCCTAATCATTTTAGTTGCCCTTTTTTGAACCTTTTCCAATGCCAGTATATCTTTTTTGAGATGAGGGGACCACATCTATGCACAGTATTCAAGATGTGGGTGTACCATGAATTTATATAAGGGCAATAAACTATTCTCCATCTTATTCTCTATCCCTTTTTAAATGATTCCTAATATCCTGTTTGCTTTTTTGACTGCCGCTGCACACTGCGTGGACGTCTTCAAAGAACTATCCACGATGACACCAAGATTTCTTTCCTGATTAGTTGTAGCTAAATTAGCCCCCATCATATTGTATGTATAGTTGGGGTTATTTTTTCCAATGTGTAATACTCTACATTTATCCACATTAAATTTATTTTGCCATTTTTTTGCCCAATCACTTAGTTTTGTGAGATCTTTTTGAAGTTCTTCACAGCCTGCTTTGTTGTTAACTATCTTGAGCAGTTTAATATCGTCTGCAAACTTTGCCACCTCACTGTTGACCCCTTTCTCCAGATCATTTATGAATAAGTTGAATAGGATTGGTCCTAGGACTGACCCTTGGGGAACACCACTAGTTACCCCTCTCCATTCTGAAAATTTACCATTTATTCCTACCCTTTGTTTCCTGTCTTTTAACCAGTTCTCAATCCATGAAAGGATCTTTCCTCTTATCCCATGACAACTTAAATTACATTGCTATCTGCAACTCTGACATCATTTCCTGTTATACCTAGAATTAAAAGCTGTAACTACTCACACACTGCTATGTGACAATTTTGCCATTTCTCCCTGTAGGTTCTTGCCAATTTCAAAGAGAGGCTCAACAAGAGCCACCAAGTTTTTTTCTCCTGTTAGTGACACTGAGGTTTCTTGTCTGCTTTCCTCCTCAAGCCCTTTCATCTCCTCCTGTAACCCGATCCCCTTCCTCGTTTACATCTCTCTCTCTCCTCTTCTCCTTCCCACCACAGTACAAGCATGTTCTGGACTTTTCTATTGCTCAGTTATACTTACCCTTTTGGTTAGCACCTTGTCGCCATTCTCCTTTCTTCTCTTCACCTCCCGAAGTCTTAGAATGTACTGTTTGCAGTCATTGCTGTGAGTCCCACTCTGTCACCTCCCTTATGAATCTTCTCCTCTTTCAGTTGTATTTTCTTCCCTCTACTGAAACTGCACTCATCATTTTAATGATTGTTTTGGACACACTTAGGCATTTACTCCCTCCTCATTATTTTTGAGCCCCTGCTATTTTTCAGAAGTACCATCCTGATTGACATCTAGTTCTCCCCTGGCTTTTTTGGACACAGTCTTATGATTCTTTTGCATCCCTGACCACTCCTTTAGTATGTCTCTTGACAGGCCCTCTCCAACCTTTCATGCCCTCCCCACCCCCAATCTCTCTGGTAGGCCCACCCCTTTTCTTTCTCCTCTCTATTTCTGGGTGACTTCATCCATTTGTGGGGCTTGAACTACCATCTCTGTGCTGAAAACTGAGAGATGAACATCTAAATGATTGACTTGTGTTTCTCCATCCAATCTCATGTCTCAGCCTGAGCATACAGTTTCTAGTTGTTAACCACAAGTCTTTTTTGGGGTGGTCTAAACATTTAGAGATTCCAGGGCCAGAAGGGACCATTGTGATCATCTAGTCTGCCAGTAGGAAAAATCCCCGAATGACTGGAGATGGGACACAAGATTGGGAGGGCTCTGAGTTACTACAGAGATTCTTTCCCAGGTGTCTGGCTGGTGGGTCTTGCCCACAGGCTCAGGGTCTAACTGATCACCATATTTGGGGTTGGGAATAAATTTTTTCTCAGATCAGAATGGCAGAGACTCTGGGGAGTTTTGCCTCCCTCTGCAGCATGGGTCACTTGCAGGTTTAGACTAGTATAAATGGTGACTTCTCTGTAACCGGAAGTTATTACATCATGATTTGAGGATGTCAGTAGCTCAGCCAGAGGTTAGAAGTTTATTACAGGAGTGGGTGGGTGTGAGTCTGTGGCCTGTAATGTGCAGGAGATCAGACTAGATGATCACAATGGTCTCATTGTGGTCACAGTGGTCCCACATTGGATCTTGATTTCAGAATTGTCAGTGATGGTGAATCCACTGCAACCCTGGCTAAATTGTTCCAATGATCAGTTCCTCTCAGAGTTAAAAATGTATGCCTTATTCCCATCTGAATTTCAACTACCAGCCATTGGATAGAGGAATACCTTTCTCTGCTAGACTGAAGAGCCAGTTATTAAATATTTGTGCCCCATGTGTGATCAAGTCACACCTTAATCTTTTTCTTAAACTACATAGATTGAGTTTTTTGAGTCCATCACTATAAAGTGTGGTTTTTAATCCTGTAATCTTTCTCATGACTCATGAACCTTCTCCAATTTATCAATGTCCTTCCTGAATTGTGGGTACTGGAACGGTTTCCTTTTTATAACCGGTATTTTCTTTTTATAGCATGTATTCATATTTACAGATCTTAAGTCTAATATTTTTCTTTTTAAAAAAACTCGTCAAAAGAAAAACACTACATTTTGGATCTTAACTTTTCTATTGAATAGGACATATGCTAAATATTGTGAATTAAATTGATGGTTTACACTTTATTATAATAATAATCTGTGTACTTGAGTGTGTAGACTATTGTAGATCACATAGACCACATTTACAGTGAGAAATAAATATTGTGGTGATACATTTCAATCTGTACCCTTGTAATAATAAAATCCCAGGCTATAATATATATTCTGTGGCAACACCATGAAGTGGTGCTACCCTGTGACAACCCGAGAGCTATCTCATAATACTTTACAACAGTTATAACAATAAATATAAATATTCACAATGCAGAGCATTGGTCCTAAATGGTCATTGGTCACATTCTAGGTTCATATATTATTTCCTCTTTTCCGTGCCTTGTTTTTCTCCTGCTGTTCTCTTGTGAGAGTAGCTGGCAGAAATTGTCACTGTGCGTGCTAGGGAAAAAGGGTTTAGTGAATTCTAATCTCAAAGTTGTTTATTTCTCACCAACATAAACTCTGCGGTGAAAAAAAACATAAAAGGTGAATGACATTTTTACGGACTACAAATCCATTTAGTTCATATTTCTGCTTACTTTTCTGAACACATCACACTTAAAATGCACTCATCCCTTCATCTCTTGGCAGAAGAGGCACTATAATCTTTGGCAGAATTTTCTGTTTTGATTATGCAATTTGGTGTAATTTAAGTTAACATCTGCTTCATTCTGACATAGTGTAATCTCAAAGAATGCTATTTGAGGAGGATAAAAGAAACCGCTAGACTGATAGATTTATGTGACATTAAATACTTTAATATGCCATCTTGTGCTGCAACTCTCCCTAGAATAAGATGCTACCTACCTTAGGTCATCTAATAATTGACTTTCTCCTACCTTTCTCCATGACAATCTGAGAAACCAAGTGCTATTTTTAATTAACTCTTACACTGATGGTTACAATCCCCAGGTAACTATCTATCTATCAGGAACTGTAAAACTTGAAAATGTTTAGAGTAATGGCAAAGGGAAAAACAAAAGGGAAGATTTGATTTTTCTTCCTCAGATATGTGCATGAGAATTCTGCAAACATAGAAACTTTAAGTCTTGAATATCCACTTCCCCTAATGTGCCTTTTTTAAAGCAGGAACTCAGTATAATTTCACTTAATACCCCCATCAGGATAGGTAATCCCCTGCAGGGCAGGTGACATTTTCAACGCCCCTGTCTGCAAATCCCAATATCTATACGTGCCCTGTGAAATGCCTACTCTGACCTATTGTTCATAATTCTATTTAAGTTGCCCAAAATGTAAGTTATTGCTATAATTAGAGTAATGTGAGATTGAGTTAATTCATATCACAGGAATTTATCCAACCCCTTTATCCAATATCACTTCAAACTGGTTTGTACAAAGATCATGAAAACTAATGAAAGTCCATTGAGTAGCAGCTAATTTGAGGTGAAATCATAAGGCATTTCAGATTTGACCTGGTTTTAGATACATAGTGAAACACCAAGCCATCAAAGTTTCTTGTGGTTTTGGGTTTCAAAACAGAAATTTCTCACGGCTCTAGCAATGCTGTTTGTTACTAGCAGCTCATGTTATTGTCATCTATTGGGCAAATGGGTCAGGCAGAAATCTGAGGCAATCTGGACCAACTGATATAAGTCTACTAGACACAGGCTTCTGCTCTTGAGACCCCATCACTGGAGTATAGAAAAGGAGGGAAGAAGTTGGATAGAAGTTTGTCTTTGTAGCCAACACTAGTCTGAATCCAAATTTTGCTGGATTCATAAGCCCTTAGTTTGTTCAAGTACAATAGGTATCCTTGATCTCCAAGTCCCAGAAAATACTTTAAAATGTCTTCCATATGTATATCTTAAACAAAGAAATAAAATAAGAAAATATGTTAGTGTGTGTTTTAAGGGGCTTCATAAAACCGCAAGTTCATCTTATTTGTAATTTTTGACAAAATAACATCAAACTCAAAACTCAGGCAAGTTCAATCAGCTAGACCAAATATATGCGGATAGATTTAAATGCAGTAGGTCAAGTACAGTATTTTGATTTCAAGTATTTTTATATTTAAAAATATCTTCATTTAGATAACAATATTTATGCCTTGTAACAGAATAAATTCTGTGGAGTATAAAGGAAAACCAAAGCAAAATAACGATATCTATTTTAACCATAAGAGAGAGAGAATCACAACTATTCACTGGCATTTTATCAGACCTGGATGAGATCAGGACTCTCTTCCTAATGTTATTAGCTTGGACATACATATGTTTGATGAGCTGAGGCAGGAATTTTAAATAATGGGTAGTTAACAAAGAGGAAAAAAACAAAATTCTATTCCTATGGATGTCATAAAGAACAGTAGATACAACTGAAAGCTGCTTTACCTGAATACCATTGGAGAAAAGATCTATGTTTCCACAAGATTACAGTAATCAAAGCATAGGAGTTTTCTGCCAACTATTCTATTTTTTTATATGACAGGAACATCTTGATGCCCAATTGAGATTGTGGCCACATTGTGATCGGCACTGTACAAACCATAATAACCTCACTCCAATGAGTTTACAATATAAACAGACAAGATGAAGACTTTACAGGTGGGGAACCAAGGTATAGAGGGAGAAATGAACTTGCCCAAGGTCTGTGATAGAGCTGAGAACTGAGCCTGTATCTCCTGAGTTCCAGTCAAATGCCTTAACCTCAAGAGCAAACTTCCTATTGAAGGTACATGCACATTGTAGCAACAGTGCAGGAGTTAAAAGTAGAATTTTCAAGCTGAGGACATGTCCCATGCTTTTTGCCTGTATCTTAATCTCTGCTGAGGCCAACAGTGATGCTCTGGGCTTACTTTACACACTACTGTATTTAAAACAAAGAAACAAAAGCAAAACACTCCCCTCAGATCAAGATGCATTTATCTTATTTTAAGCTTTACTGTATGCTTCAGCAGCTCTATGCTTTTTATTGCCATCAGCTCAATGGAACAACTTTGCATGTTCAGCTCATTGCTCACTGGAATATTGCTTCCATGATTTCAATGATAGTGTTGAAGGATTTAGCAGAGTAAAATTGTGAGGTTTGAAGGGCTTGACAGAATTGTTCTATACTGTCAACTACAGCCATGTTTTTTGAATGAAGGCATGCAATTTTTGCAGGAAAAGTGTGTTATAGTCAAATGTTCCCAAACTCTGATTTCCTAAATGAATCACCACCCTTAAAGTCAGGTTTCAGAGTAGCAGCCGTGTTAGTCTGTATCTGCAAAAAGAAAAGGAGTACTTGTGGCACCTTAAAGACTCAAATAAATTTGTTAGTCTCTATGGTGCTACAAGTACTCCTTTTCTTTTCACCCTTAAAGCATTCATCAGAATGCAAGTTTATCTTTGCTTTCCATTGATTTCACTTTGAAACATCCAATTATAACCTAGTAGAATGTTTTTTCCTAAGTTGCTTATCTGCAAAGTTGAAATTAATTACCCTATTCACAAGTTTACAGTGTAACAGTTAAAGCTGTGCAGAGCTCAGCACTTTGACTTTGAGGTTTGTGTGAACATGTTTTTCTTCAGCTTTGGTCCATGTAGCTTGCCACCTGTTGAGTTTTTGCTTAGTTTGATTTCAGTAAACTAAAAATAAAAGTGAAGGTCTGTTGAAATGTCCATATTTCCATCTGGTTTGGAACTAAACCATGACTCATCCCAGGTTCACTCAGAAAACTTGTGATATTGAGAGAGCTTTCCATGAACCTACTCTGAGTTCTCAGCTTCCAACAAAATCGGGCTGGTTTCACCATTTTTGTTCCAAACATTTGCACAGTTCTCATATGCAGTATTAGGATGAATAGCATTCTTTATTTGTGCATAGTCTGAGGTATCTGAACTCAGTCCTCAACTCTTCTGTGTCTTAATGATAACATTTTATGTGTATTTCATCGACGTGAAAGTTGACTGTTAGAACATCAGTATGGATATACTGAGTCAGACCAACAGACCATCTATCCCAGTATCCTGTCTTCTCACAGTGGCCAATGCCAGATGCTTCAGAGGGAGTGAACAAAACAGGGCAATTTATTGAACATCCCCGGTTGTCCAGTCCCAGCTTCTGGCAGTCAGAGGTTTAGGGACTCCCAGAACATGGGGTTGCATCCCTGGCCATCTTGTCTAATAGCCATTGATGGACCTATCCTCCATGAATATATCTAATTTTTTTTAACCCGGTTATAGTTTTGCCCTTCACTTTCAGCCCCTGGCAATGATTTCCACAGGTTGATTGTGCATTGTGTGAAGCACTACCTTTTGTTGGTTTGAAACCCGCTGCCTTTTAATTTCATTGGGTGACCCCTGGTTCTTGTGTTTTACTCCTTCAGATAACACTTCCTTATTCAATTTCTCCACACCATTCATGATTTTTTAGACTTCTATCATATCCCGCCTTAGTTATCTCTTTTCTAAACTGAATAGTCCCAGCCTTTTAAATCTCTCCTCATATGGAAGCTGTACCATGCCCCTAATATTTTTCTTGCCCTTCTCTGTCCTTTTTCTGATTCTAATATAACTTATTGAGATGGGGCGACCAGAACTGCACACAGTAGTCAAAGTGTGGGTGTACCTTGGCTTCATATAGTGGCCTTATGATATTCTCTATCTTATTATCGATCCCTTTCCTAATGGTTCATAACATTGTTAGTTTTTTTTATCTCTGCTGAACATTGAGTGGATGTTTTCAGAGATCTTTCTTGAGTGGTATCAGCTAATTTAGATTCCATCATTTTGTGTATATAGTTGGAATTATGTTTTCCAATGTGCACTACTTTGAATTTATCAACATTGAATTTCATCTACCATTTTTGTTGTCCAATCACCCAGTTTTTTGAGATCCCTTTGTAACTCTTTGCAGTCAGCTTTGGATTTAACGATCTTGAGTAATTTTGTATCATCTGCAAGTTTTGCTACCTCACTGTTTACTCCTTTTCCCAGATCACGTATGAATATGTTGAATAGCACTGGTACTAGTACAGATCCTTGGGGGACCTTGCTATTTACTTCTCTGTTTACTCCTACTTTTTGTTTTATATATTTTTACCAGTTATTGATCCATGAGAGGACCTTCCCTTTTATCCCATGATTGCTTAGTTTGCTTACCAGCCTTGGTGAAGGACCTCATCAGAGTCTCTCTGAAAATACAAGTACCATAACCACTGGATCACCCTTGTCCACATGTTTGTTGACCCCCTGAAAGAATTCCAATAGATTGGTGATTTCCCTTTACAAAAGCCATGTTGACTCTTACCCAAATATCGTGTTCATCTATGTGTCTGATAATTCTGTTCTTTAATGTAGTTTCAACCAGTTTGCTTGGTACTGAAGTTAGGTTTACTGGCCTGTAATTTCCAGGATCGCCTCAGGAGACTTTTAAAAATATCAGCGTCACATTAACTACTTTTCAGTCATCTGGTACAGAAACTGATTTAAATGATAGGTTACATACCACAGTTATTAGTTCTGCAATTTCATATTTGAGTTCCTTCAGAACTCTTGGGTGAATACCATCTGATCCTGGTGACTTATTACGGTTTAATTTGTCTTTTTTTCCCCAAAAGCTCCCCTGTCGTTGCCTCAGGTTGGGACAGTTACTTAGACATGTCACCTAAAAAGAATGGCTTAGGTGTGGGAATCTCCTTCACAGTCTCTGCAGTGAAGATGGATGCAAAGGATTCATTTAGCTTATCCACAATGGCCTTGTCTTCCTTTGGTGCTTCTTTAGAACCTTGATCATCCAGGGGTCCCACTGGTTGTTTGGCAGGCATCCTGCTTCTGAATAGTTAAAATATTTTTGCTGTTTATTTTTGTGTCTATTGCTAGTTCTCTCCAAATTTTTTTTTTCAGCCTGCACTTTTACACTTGACTTGCTAGAGTTTATGTTCCTTTCTATTTTACTTCTAATTTATAAAGGGTGCATTTTTGTCTCTAACCACCTCTTTTACTTTATTGTTTTAGCCATGGGGGTGTTTTCTGGTACTCTTACTCTTTCTTTTTTATTTGGGGTATACTTTTAGTTGAATCTCTAGTGTGGTGTTTTTTAAAAAAAAATTAATGCAGTTTGGAGGCATTTCACTCTTATGACCATTTCTTTTAATTTCCATTTAACTAGCCTTCTTATTTTGTTGTAATATGATCTAATAGTAGGTATGGTATTGTTCACGTTTTGAGAATTGACTGATTTCTGTGTTAACCTACAAAAAGAAACTCTAGTGCTTAAATAACTAAATGTTTGGATCTTTGTGTGTTTTCCAGGAAGTTGAAGTTTTTCTTAACTACTTTCACAGATAAAATGTTTTGCTGAAGTAATTGCAATAATTTTGTTCTTTAAGCCGGTCAATGCATAGTAAGTTAATAGCAGGGTACAATACACCAAGTAACTGTTACTCTGCTTCACCAACTTGTATCAGAAACAATGATTAAATCCATTAGTCATTTGGAATAATAATAGCAACAAAGCCCTCTGTTGTAGTGAGAGGCTATTTTATTCATCTAACAATAATTTATTGTATTATGCTCTTGGAAGAGAAGAATCCAGAGGTGCTACAAATGATGAAGGATGTAGCATAATTGTAACCTTCAAGCACTTTCCTTTCCTGGCTATGTTCATGTAACTGTTCAGGTCGAAAGCTGATGACTTGGCTCTTTATTGTAGGTATTATGCAATGTTAGTCTATTAGCAGGAAATACTTGGAGGCAAATTATCAGTGCTTGTTGCTCAGAACAGGAAAAGTTGGCCTGCCACAGAGGCAGTAATAATAATTAATAAAATTCCAAAGGAGGTATGTGGAACTGCCTGAGAGCTGAGCTGTCTCGTTCACACTACACATCATCTCTGTGTGTGATTCTTGTACATTAACTTGGGATCCTTTGGCCACTTTCACAACCATTTGATTCTCTGTGGTTTCTGATGCAGCACAGGTTCGTTGGCATACTTTGGATTCTAATTTGAGTTGGTTTTGATGATTTGGAGGGTGTTAAATAAGGCAATTCTCTTAGATCATGACCTGATTCAGACTAAAATCAGGTAAAAGCTCTGTTGTCATCTTGCAGTCAACTCATTCTCCCACCCTGTTCCTTCATTTTTTTGTTGGGGCATGGTGCAGAAACACTGCTCTAACCTCATTGGTCAGTGTTCTTCTCTTAATGATGGGCATAGGTCATTTGTTGATTCTGATAATTTTTATCTCTTTCCACAGTGTTTGATCCTATTGACCATGAGACTGTTGACTTAAAAGGATTAGGAATAGATCTATCATACTTGAATGGCTTCATTCAGCCCTATCGGATAGATCCCAGGAGGTTAGGTGACCTTACAAGGTCTCCTTTGTTGTGTTTCTTTGGTGGTTTATTCTGACACCCCTCTTTTTCAATCTGTATGTGAGACCAGTGTGGGAGATACTGAGGTAGTGTAATATGAACAGTATGGTCATGACACTTAACTGTGCAGCATGTCCTCATCAAATCTAGTTGGTGGATGATTCTTGTCTTGTGCTTGGGCAAGATGAGATGACATTGAGTTGGGGGGAAAACCTCAGTCCTTGCAAGGTGGAGGTGAAGCTGGTAGTTTGGAAGAGCCAACTAAAACAATGTCACACTATAAATCATCTAAAACCACTCAAACATCTTCTAAAGCAGAGTCCAGTAGTCCATTTATGTAGTAGTAATTTGCATGTGGAGCACATTTCACCTGTGTTCTTTTGACTACATTAGCTACCAAAATGTTTCTGTATGTAGTTCAAGGGATTAATTTTGAATTGTAAAGCCATACTTGGTTGTTTTCTTGGCTGTTTCAAAAATGACCTCTCAAGTAATAGCTCAACATTCAGAATGGGAACCTAATGCAGTCTGTTAATTTGAATTCTGGGCATTCTCACAGGAAGGCTCTCTGTTTTGGGATTTGCTTTACTGGTTGGTCAGACAGGGTCAGAATTTGACCTTCAGGGCATATTGGTAAGGCGTCTTTTTATTCAGACTTCTTCTGTATTCAGCTGGTATAAGGTTGAATCTTTTGGTGGTCCACGGTGGGTCTTCCCCTCCCCCTCATTAACTTTTGTCAAATGTTACCATTTATATGTAGGCACAGTTCCTTAGCTGGACAAAAAGTCAATGGTACTATGGCAACTGATGCCAGCTGTTGATCCACCATTTAATTTTTAAATATAAATGGCTAAAATTGTAAAGTCACTCAGAGAATTGTGATAGGTGCACATTTTATAAATCCATCAAATTAAAACGCTGGCCATTTCTCCCTGTTGGGAGTAGTACAGCCCCTAGTTATTCCAATGCATGGCCACCAGAGTAGGGACAAACTGGTTCCAGGCCTACCTCATTTTAAGGCAGCCAGTATAATTAATTGTTTGGGTGAGGGGAGCTAGGACTTTCTGCCCCCTCCTCTATCACTGGTTTGAGGAGGTTTCTTTGCCAAGGTCAGACTCCTGCAGATGAAAAAAGGCTCCTTCTCCTTGACCTCCAATTTTATTAGATGTCAGAATAATCTGCAAGCCATGTGGCTGCCTGATTTTGGAAGCCACCTCCTATTTGACTTGGCCCCTTATGAAGCAGAATTATATGTGAGAGAAATTAGCCCCCTTTTCTGAATACAGTCTGGGAAAATTATTCAAATCAGTTGCATGTTACTTTGGGAGGATTAATTAGCAAAAAATTATAAAGTACTTTGGGATTTCCTTAGAAGAAAGATGTGCAAAGAGGAGTGCCTAGTGTTAATATTATTTCTTTGTAAGGAAGTTACTGATTACAATATCTGTTAATCTGGAGAGATCGTTTTAGTGTTATGATTTAGTTTTCTTGTATCTAATTTTTTTCAAGGAGCCTAATTTTATATATATATATCTTTGATTACTATATTAAAATATTCATAGTCAGAACAAATTTTTCTCATAAAAAGACCAGGTGGGGTAAACAGACTTTGAATGTATGCCTTTCAGGTGAATTACCTCACATAAGAGTGCAAAGATTCATTAAATATTGTTTCATATAGTTATCTTGGAGGACATACAATCTAAGTCATCTAGTTGCTAACACTGAATAAACAGAAAGCTATCAAGTGTGACAAACCTCTGTCCTTGCCTCCGTGGGTCCCGCATTTCCTGGCGGATTTCGCTAGCCTCAGAGGCTCACAGTGACCCTCCACGTAACACTTCTCTCTCTAGAGACAAGGGTCACAGTCTACTGAGCCATTTTCATCATAAGCCAGCGAGGGAGGTGAGGAGAAGTTATCCTTCCTTGCATAGTCTGTTGTCTCCCAGTCTCAGTGATTAATCGGGGGAGGTCTTCTGGCCCTGGGTCAGGATCCGGGTTCCCAAGACCTTCGCGGCCTTCCTCTCTTTTTTTGTCTTCTGGGTCTTTTGGGGGGGCTGAGAACAAATCCTGAGAAATCTCAGCGAACGTCGGGGGTTGACATTCCCCTGGTGACGAGTCGCTGTCCTCAGGGTCCCCACCTCCCTCCAGCCTCTCCGGGGGGAGTAAATTATCAAACCCTGGATAGTCCCTCCCAATGACTACAGGATATGGGAGTTTAGGAACTACACCCACGGTCACCTCAATGGGGTTTCCCTGAACCTCTATCTTCACTGGGATGGTGGGGTAATGGCTCACGGCCCCATGCACGCACGTCAGTGCTATATATTTGGCTTGTAGCAGCTGACTATCTTTTACCAGCTTACCCGATATGAGGTTGATAGTATTCCCAGAGTCCACAAGCACTGTAGTCTCTGCTCCATTTATCCTCACTGGCCTGGTGTAATTATGCGGGGCTAATGCGACCCCCGCGAGTTGGATAAGGGAGTATGGGATCTCTCAATCCCCCAAGTTACATTGCATAGGCTCCTCGGTGCTGGGACACTGTACTGCTATGTGTCCCCACTCCCCACATGCATAACATCTATAACTGCTTTTAATCACTCCCTTATCCAAGGGATTAGGGGGTTTAGTCCCGGAGTTCCCCCCAGTCAGGCAAATCCCTTCCTTCTGGGGTCCCTGCTGGATTTTGCCCCCCTCCCCCTTCTTCCACCTAGGACTCCCCAGTGGTTTGGCTGCCCAATCTTCCAGGGTTGGGGTCGGTGCTTGCTTCGAAAGGGGCCTTCCTTGGGTAGTCAGGTCAATTCCCTGGCTGTCATCCGTTTTTCTACCACTGTGATCATCTCATCGTATGTGGACGGCTCATTCTGGCCTACCTATTTGCGGAGATCTGGCGGCAGTCTCCGCATGTAATGGTCTATGACCAGGGTCTCCAAAATCTCTTCCAACCTGCACGCCTTGGGCTGTAACCACTTCCGCGTGAAGTGTATGAGGTCGAATAGCTGGGACCTCGGGGGGTTGTTCTCCTGGTATTTCCACTCATGGAACCTCTGGGCCCTTACCGCTGCTGTTACCCCTGATCGTGCTAGGATCTCTGCCTTCAGACGGCTATAGTCAGAGGCATCCGTGGCAGGCAAGTCAAAGTAGGCCTTCTGGGCCTCTCCACACAAAAAAGGGGCAAGAATCCTGGCCCATTGTTCTTGGGGCCACGCCTCACGCTGAGCAGTCCTTTCGAATGAGAGGAGATATGCCTCTATGTCATCTCCTGATGTCATCTTTGGCAGACAACCAGTGGTCCTCAGGGTTCGCATCCCATCAGACCCCTGGGCCTGGGTGGTGAGGATCTTCAGCTGGTCCACCACCTCTCTCAAGAGGGCACGATCTTGGGTCTCCTGGCTCATCAATAATTGATTGGTTTCCTGCTGTAGCCACATAGGCTCCTGTTGTGCCATTGCCTGAACACGGGTGGCCTCCTGCTGGGCTGCCATGGCTTGTACCAGAGCTCTTACCACCTCCTCCATTGTGGTACAAAGCAAACAAACAAATCAAAACAAAAAAAAAATCCAAAACCCCAGTGCACTTTTTAAAAAAACCCTCTTTCTTCCGCCATGCTGTGAACGAAATCCCACTTTTGAAACCAGTTGTGACAAAGCTCTGTCCTTGCCTCCGTGGGTCCCGCGTTTCCTGGCAGATTTCGCTAGCCTCAGAGACTCACTGTGACCCTCCACGTAACCCTTCTCTCTCTAGAGACAAGGGTCACAGTCTACTGAGCCATTTTCATCATAACCCAGTGGGGGAGATCAGGAGAAGTTATCCTTCCTTGCACAGTCTCTGATGTCTCCTAGTTTCAGTGATTAATCAGGGGGCAAAGGTCAGGGAGGAGCCCGGGCCCACCGTCTACTCCGGGCTCCAGCCCAGAGACCCTAATAGTATCAGCTATGGTAGCTGACCTTTTAGAAACATGACATGTACAATTCCCTGGGGTACTTCCCCCACAGCAGCCCTCACTTCCTCAAGCTCCACTTCACCCTTACCTCAGGGCCTCCTTCCTTGTGCCTGATATGGTGTGTACTACTCAGTCTCTCCAACAGCAAAACTTCCTCCCACAGCTCCTGACATGCACACCCACCTGACTAACTGGGAGGCTTTTAACTAGTTTCAGCCAGTTCCTGATTGGCTTCAGGTGTCCCAATCCACCTAGCCTTCTCCCTGCCTTCTGGAAAGTTCTTAATTGGCCCCAGGTGTCTTAATTGACCTGGAGCAGCTGCCATTTCACTTATCCTGGTACCAGGGATTTGTTTAGCCTGGAGCTAATATATCTATCTCCCACTACTTTTCTATAGCCATCTGGCCTTGCCCCGTCACACAAGTTACATATTCAGTTCTTTAATTTTTCAGTCAGACTACATATTGTTTCTAAACTTGTCTTTTGTAACTATTTTAACATTTCAGTGCTTGTGGCAGGGATGTAAATGTGTTTAAAATGTAAATTTGATGCAGTAATGTCCACACTTTTAATGTTTTAAGCAAATTACTATTAGTTACTTTGTAACAAATTCTTGTGAAACTAAGTAACTATCCTAAGTAACTTGTGATCCTTGTGAAATCCTTGTGAAATCAAGTAATTTGAAATCCTTGTGAAACTAAGTAACTATCCTAAGTAACTATCCTTGTGAAACTAAGTAACTAAGTGCAGCATGTCGAATTATATATGGATTTCACTGTTTTTCTGATATTTACCTTAAATTTTTCTTAATTTCATTTCATTGCTCCCAGTTCATCTTATTACTTACAATTGTATTCCTTGTTAACACTCTGAATAAATCCTCTCCTTCCTTGGGAATATTTGATTCACATATTGGTTTTGATTTTGAGGCTACTTTTCTCCCATCTATTTAATTCTTGTTTACCCAAGATGTACACGTTCATGAAGAAACATTAAAACAGCTGAAGATTCTGATCAACATTCCTCCTATTCTCACTCATTGTTTCCCCCTGAATTTCTGCCTCTGTATTCTCAAAGCTTGGCTGTTCTAACACATCTACTTTCAATACTTCAGCTACTTAGTATATTTCCATCAATTCTTTGGCTGTGTTTTAATTCTTTGTTTTGTAATCCGATAAAATCAGTCTAAACTTTGCTTTGACCAAACAGCTCTCTTTTATGGCTATTTCTGCCTTTGTTTTTCCAGGTTGTGCTACTGTATCAGGAGGAGCTGAAGATGAAGGTGAGGCAGAAGCTGGTTGGATTGAAGGTGCCGCTATTCTGCTCTCTGTTATTTGTGTTGTACTCGTCACTGCCTTTAATGACTGGAGCAAGGAGAAGCAATTTCGTGGGCTTCAAAGTCGTATTGAGCAGGAACAGAAATTTACTGTGGTCCGAGGTGCACAAGTTATTCAAATCCCAGTGGCAGAGATAGTAGTTGGTGACATTGCACAGGTTAAATATGGTAAGTTTCCACAGATATATTTTCACAACTACTTATCTGGTCTTTAGTAACTTTGGGAAAGACTGATGTTTCAATCAACAATATAATGAGGTGAAAGTTAATTTTGGGACTGACTGCTCTAGAAATGACATAAAAGGCAAAAATGATTCACTACTGAAATTGCCAATGGTAAAGGTGAATGCTGTTAGGGTAAGAAAAGAGCATGACTTGACCTGTGGGCTTGCCATTTTGTGGCCTCATGCTAGTGGTGCTAATGAAAACTGGTTAGAGTGGAACCTGTGAGAAAGCAGAAATATGAGAGCAGGACTGAAAAGAAATGTGGACACAATCTTCAATGCCTTAAAGTTAGGCATCTAACTAAAACTGGTTTGGCTTTCAGAAATGCTGAGCACCTACAACTTCTATTAACTTAAATAGGAGCTGAAAGTGCTCAGCACTTCTGAAAATTAAGCTTCTGATATTCAGAATCTCTAATTATTCCCACCACAAAAGCAGATCCTTCTTGCTGCTATCTTGCCATTCTAGTCATGCACAGGGAGCTGTCAGACTCCTATCCCAGGCAAGTTATTTGATGAGCTACTTCGCATGTTTGCAGATAATTTTCATAATAGCTTGTGGTCAGCACACCACAGTGGTGGGAGCAGGACTTGGAGCAGCAGAACATGGAGGTTCTCAATTGTGAGAGGGTGTCTGGGGGTGCTGGATAGTTAGGTGGATGCTGGGGGATGCCTGGAGAGTGCTAGGCTGTCTGCTGCAGGTGGGGAGTGTGTATGGAGGAGTTTTCTCATGGCAAGGTGGGGGAGCTGGAGGCTAGTAACAGGCCCTTTACTGTGTGCCTTTGATGTCTCCAATTGCTGTTGCTAATGATGCTACTGATTAGAGCTGTACAGAAAAAGGTAATTTTGTTCTATGGAAGATTTCAATATTTCTATATTTGGATTCTTTCTGATGAGAAACAACCTCCTCCCTCCCCCAATTTTGAGATTCTCTGCAAAGGAGAATGGAACCCTGGTGCAGTCCACCTTGGGGGCTGCCCGGGAGCTGCAGACCCTGGAAGCCTGGGTTCCGCAGCAGCTCCCCAGGCTGGCTGCCAAGGAGACGGGAGGACAACTGGTAGGAAACCTGCTTGGCACAGAGGGTTCTGTCAGTACTGTGGTAAAATCAGACTCCCTCTGCGCAATGTTCTGATTTCACCCAATCCACAGATTTCAGTGAAACGATGTTTTGTTTGAACTTTTCTCATGAGCTCTAATGCTGATCCTGCCAACTGCTCCTTCCTCTCTTGTATGCTGCAGAGGGAGCAGTGAGAGGGGGAGGCTGTGAGTAGTTGCTTGGTTGCCTGCAAAAGAGGCTCTGCATGTAGGCGGAGCAGCTGCAGAACCATGTCTGCAACCCAGAAAATGAGGATCTAGTTAGGCTGTGGGAATTCATGATAGGTCTATCAGGTGCTTGAGTGTTGCATGAGGGGCACAAAACTTAGCAGCCCTGTCAAATCCCATAAACCCTATCAGTGATCAGCAAGGGGAGCTCACCATCTCCCTTTGATTTTCTAGCAGCTGAGGAGGCTGCCTGCTACTTCTCTCTGGGATGGCAAACTTCACATGCTAAAAAAGTGCTTTTTAAAAAAAGGTTAAACTTGTCTTCGGTGGGATTTGAAGGTGCAACACGTGCTATGTTAGGAGTGACATAGCACTGGCTTAAGATCTTGGCCCTCCCCTCCACAGACTCCCTATAAATAGGGTTTGGGAGGACCAGGAATATAGAGGCCGACATGAACTGTTGTAATGTGTAGTCTTCCATCAGTTGTTTAGTTCAGTGGTTCCCAAACAGGGGTACACAGAGATCTTCCGGGGGTACAACAACTAATCTAGATATTTGCCTAGTTTTATAACAGACTACATAAAAAGTATTAGCGAAGTCAGTACAAACTAAAATTCATACAGACCATGACTTCTTTATACTGCTCTGTATACTACACACTGAAATGTAAATTCATTATTTATATTCCAATTGATCTATTTTCTAATTATATGGTAACAATGAGAAAGTCAGCAATTTTTCAGTACTAGTGTGCTGTGACAATTTTGCATTTTTTTGTCTGATTTTGTAAGCAAGTAGTTTTTAAGTGAGGTGAAACTTGCGGGCATGGAAGATAAATCAGACTCTTGAAAGGGGTACAATAGTCTGGAAAGGTTGAGAGCTATTGGTTTAGTTAAATGCTTATTTTAATTGTTGTTGAGTTGTAGTAATGTTTTATAATATTAATTATGTTATAGAATTTCCCCCCACCCCCCATCTTACTAAGTCTCTCTGGTTTTCTTTTACCTTGGGCTTAACTAATAGGTGATCTCCTGCCTGCTGATGGGATTTTCATTCAAGGAAATGACCTTAAAATTGATGAAAGTTCCTTAACTGGAGAGTCAGACCAAGTCCGCAAATCTGTTGACAAGGACCCTATGCTGCTATCGGGTGAGTCTGTTTTTTATTCTTCCTGAATTAGTAGTGTTCGCACATCAAAATTTTGATGCTCTTTTTTCCCCCATGAGGTGTGGTTAGATTTTGAAAAGTTGTCAGTAACTTTAGAAATACCATTTATTTGTTGTATGCTGACTTAGGCACAAACCTTGGAGAGTTTTATCTATTAGAAACCTGAGAATTTATTTTAAAATAGACTCTTCAATTTTTATTCATGAAAAGGATCCTTTCTAGATGTTACTTGTGGATAGTGTCTTTATGTTGGGATTCATTAAACAGGTAGGTGATTCTACAAGGTGCTTTTCCTCACTAAACCAGGGTCCCACCATGAACTTAACAGACAACCCCAGCAACCTGGTAATTTCTTATCAAATAATTACATTCAAGCCATCTAAATTCCACTTGCAGTTTCCACTGACTGCAGAATTATTCACTGTGTAACCTGGATGAATTTGGGGTGCAATTTCCAGTTGTCACAAATAACTGGCTATGAATTTCAGTGGCTACGGAAAATTTCTTTTAATAGATGAGATTGGTGAGTCACATACTTAAGGACATTAAAACCCAAATTAGTGCAAAACGAATAAAGTTCCCCCAAAGATAGAAGCATACAGCATAAAAGTTCTTAGGGTTGTCACCCCCTCAGACTTTCAGAGACCATGGAAAATACTGGGAGCCAGGTATATCGTAAGTGGAATGTGCCACTTCAGCTTACATCATCCTGTCAAGCCTGAAATTCCCAAGGAGGGTCCGGTTACCAGCTTCTTTATATACCTTTTCCAATTTCTACCTACACATCTCTGGGACCATATTTGATGAGGTTTCTGCCCTCCTTCCCATGTGTGGTATTCCGGAGAAACTTATTTGGTAATTTAACTTCTGAGGCTGGAATTGGAATTTTTTTTTTTTTTACTGTTTCTGTGGAAAAAATACCTATATTTGGCCAAGTTATAAGCCTTTGAAAATTCTGTTTCTACATTCATAGTAGAGATTTGTTAGAGTTTGTCACCTAAATACTCCCAAGATACCATCTACTGTGAGCATGCTTAAGGCCAGCACTACAAGGACTGAGTGGGAGTTTCCCTGCAATTGCTGCTGCAAGCCGCTATGGCACCAGACAAAAGAACTAAGAGCAGGGGGACTCACTCTCTCTCTCTCAAGCTCTCAAAATACACTTCTCACAAGCTCTCAGACAGTGTATAGGACTTGTTAGGTCTAAGCATCTGGCACTGGCCATTACTACAGGTAAGATGCCAAACTAGATTCATCAGTGGTCTGGGTTAGTATGGCAAATCCTATATCACAGAGCAGAGATTAAACGTGAAATCAATGTATGGATAAAATATTTCACTTGGAGCTGTGTTCTAATGTCTAAGTCTTGCATAGTGTCTTCCTTGTGATACTAACCATCATTTTGGTGAATAGCAGTTTCATGTTTAATCCATAGCCATCTGTTTGCTGTATTCTTATATTTAATTTTTCAATTTTTGCAAAAAATCCTTTTTTCTATTGATAGCGGATATGATTTATGAAATTGTAAGTACAGCCATTGATAAGCTGCCATAAGCTAGAATGTGTCCAGTTTTCTGTAGTAGATCTAATACTTGTGTTAATTTCACAAGCTTCTATCATGAAACATCACGAGCTTTTATAATTTGAAACAGCCACTGTTATAATATTCTTGATGACAGCTGATATGCAGTACACACACTCCGACCCATACATGAATTTTGTGAGAGCTATTTGGATGTGTATAGCTGTCAGTTGGTAACTGAAAGAAAACATGGAAAATGTTAGCAGATGTCTTGTCCTGAAAAGATAGCAGAGGAAAAAAATAGCAGTCAAATTAGGGGAAGAACATACGATGTCCCCACTCCTGCTTCCAAAACCCCCAAACATCTGCCTACTTAAAGAGAGAAGCTTGGCTTTATAATTTTATGACACAATTAGACAAAGTTTAAGCACTTTTAAAGTTCCCTTTATTGTGTAATGACAAAGATGGTGAAGAATTAATGTGATATTTTAATGAGTGCTGTGCAAGCTTTCATAACTTTCATTAACTGACTGACTAATTTATATTGACACTATTCTATAAGAGTTCTGAATTGTGTTGGCTCTTAGGCACTCTCTGATTTGGTGCCTCATACTGCAAGGACTGAGCATCTCTTGGGAAGGGCTAAGAATTCTCTAATCCCAGCGATGTTGATAAGTGTAGAGGGATTACCAGCACCATGCATGAACCAATTGAATTTTGATGGGAATAAAAATTGTAGCTCTATCTCTTCCATAGTTACAGTACATTAAACATTTATTGTGGGTGCAAAGTACAAACTCAAAGTACAGAGAAGTGGGTGGGCTGCAATAAAGGAAGCCTTTAGCCCCATATATGTTGGGCTGAGAACAGTTGTATTTAAGATGTAACTTGGTTTATACACATTTTGACCAATTGTTGTGGAGGGGGAACCAGAATCTTTACTTGGGTTTTAAAATTTAGTTTCTGGTCGATGGCAAAACTGTGTTAGCCTGGCCAATGTTTTAAACAAATTTGTGTAGCAAATGTGCTGTAAACATCTTAGATTTTCCTCGTCTTTTTACATATGAAATATATAGGTAGACTATTCTGGGAGCGTCAAGGTAAATATTTTCACTGATAACATCCCTTCAGCTCTAGGACTAAAAACTAGGATAAACCAAAGCTCATCTGGGCTGCAGTCTGACATTGTCTTCTCCTGAATCATCCACCGAAGATGAAAAACATTTCTTCTGTCTTGTCATCACAGAGAACAGCTATAAAACATTACAATTGAAGTTCACAAACTCATTTTCAATGCCATTGTCAGACTAAATCTGTTGAAAGACTGAAGCAAGAAGTAGGTTGATATTGAATTCACCCTTCTGGCACCTGAAACGGTGTTTTTAATAATCATTCAGAGTTTCAATGACATAATTAAGCTGTGTCTTACTGCTGATATCCCTTTTAATCATCAACACAGTCATTTGCTCAACTTGAGAAGCAGTTCTTATCATACAAGTGCTGACTAAAACAGATGGTTCATTTCCACCTGTATTAACACATTTAGAACCACCTTGAAAAATAAAAAGAGTTCACCCGAAACCAAAATAAGCAATCTCTTTTCTAGTTGTATTGTACTGACATTCAACACATTTTTTAAAAAATTGAGGATGTTAAAATAGATTTAGGGGAACATGTAATAGGCATATCAATTTCATTGTCTCAGCTAGAGTGCCAGGATGCAGTACATTAACCAACTCATACTTAGCTTCTTCTCAGTTATACAAATCCTGCATACAGGCTGAGGGGGGCCTGTTTGGCATAATGAAGATGTTACTTTCCAAGAGCCATGCAGATCTCTGCTCTCTGATTGAGATCCAGTTGTATAAAGGTACCACTCAACATGAGTAAGATTGGCAGAATCTGGCCCTGTATGAATAGGTGCTTCCTTCTTTCAGTATTGATTAATCTGGATGAGACCTTTTCTTGTCAATGCTGACATTGTATATACTTATTAATTTCACTCTGATTTAGCATTAGTTAATGGCAACTTGGAAAGTATCAGGATAAAAACTTATAGTATAATGTTTTCATAAGACAAGATAGAGGCAGGTAATAGAAGGAGCAGTATGTAGAGACGTTAATATTTTTTGGGAAAAAGAAAAGATAGCTTACAAAGATCCAGAATTGTAGTACTTCAGGTCAATAAAAAACTGTTAAAACATGCAACGCTTATGAATATTGTGCATACTGTTTGTATGTGCCCCATGTAAGGTAATAAGAAATGGTAATTGGTCCTGGGGGAGCTCTGATCTGCAGTGCCTTTTTTAGTGACTTCATTTTTAGTCTATAACTTTAAGGCATGGCTATTCTGAGAGCCCTAGACAAATGAGAGCAATTGCCCCAAACTGTCCTCTGGGAGTTCTCCCGGAGATTAAAACAAAGCCACTGAAGGGCAGTACTTTGATTTGTTTCTACAAGGGTTCATATGCAAGTCAGTGGTATCAAAAACACCTGATAAACAATATCAGCATGTTACCAGAGAGCTGAAGAAATCAGACAGCTTGGGAAGTTGTCTCACCACAACTTTCACAATCTTAAACTGAAATGGCAGATTAGAAACTGGATGATAATTGGGTTGGGGTGTTTTTTTGTTTTTCATTTTGTTTTCTTAGCAGTGACAATACCATAGTTCCCTTAACAGAAGCGAGCAACCTGCCTTCCTAATGGAAACCTTGACGCTCTCAACCAGAAATGGATCCAGTACTTCCCCACTTGCCTTCACCACTCAGGGGGACATGTATCCAAAGGGCAGGTTGCAGTACAAAGTATTTTTTGGAACCCAAGTAAGCAAATCTGGCCTAAACTCAAGGAAAAGTGGTCTGCATATATAGAATCATATGCTTCAGTTTGCATCTTCTCATTTCATCTGCAAATTTCTTTGCACTGCGGGCAAGACTTGCATCAGCCAACAGATGAAGACAGTTTAGTTTAACCAAACTGTCCTCTATTCACAAAGAAATCCATGGATTGAAGCTGATGCATTGTTTAATTCTGTCTTAGTCAAGAAAGCTGCTTGTTTGAATACATCCCTAAATCATAAAGAGAACTTTTGAACATGAGACTAACCTCACTGTTATACTCATCAATGTTCTGGGGTACTGTGTGATAGGTAATTGTTAATTTTCTGTACATCTCCGAAGACTGAATGTTACACATTTTGTCCCAGTGTTCGTGAATTTAGTTACAAATATGGGACAGTTGCATAGAAGAGCAGAATTAATCTAATTCTAATTTTATATAAATAATGATTGAATTGGAAATGACACAATGTTATTGTATCTGAACTTAATTTAGTGTCTACCTGTACATTTGTATCAAGGCAAAGCAAGGATCCAAAACCAAAGAGAAGTCAGTTTATTGAAGAGCAAATAAAATACATTTTGAGGCCATGGTGCTTTGTTAGTTTCTGAAAATAAAAAATGAAGCTGGATTTAGGAATCAGGTCACTAACTGCCTGGAGAAAAACAGATCAGATTTTGTCTCGATTCCCTGCCAGTAAATATTCCAGTCTGGACTTCTTGCAAAGCAGAAACCTTCAGAGCAAAGCATCCGACCTTTAAAAGCTCCACATTATTTTGGTTATTCTGCAATTATAATGACTTTGATGGAAAGTTCTCTTTCTTTTCTAGAGGGATTTTTGATAGATGTTTCAGTTTATTGATAACATCAATTCTATTTTAGCAGTTGCAGGGAAGGGGCTAAAATAGTTGCCTGGATTTGCAAACAGAGAATATGTGTCCACTGCAGTTTTGATATTAGTTACTTTGAGCCCTGAAAGTGAGATGTTATTTTTCACTTGCTTCTTCATGCCCATTTCACCATATTTAACCAGTTTCGTTCTCTGATGTTTAGATTTCTGGACACACTAACTTTTAGGTACACTATTGTCCAGAAAATGTCTGTGGTCGCATAATAGTCTCTGCCTAACTTCCTAGTCCATATATGTTTCATTAATTTTCCGCTCACTAAAATATTTTCTTTTCCATGCTTGAAAACTAACCTTTTATTAGCAGCTTCAAAAATCTGAGTTTTTCTGAACTATGTAAGTATTGTGAAAGTTCTGATGCCCACAGTAGGAAAAAATTGATTTTATTCACATTGGAAAGAAGTCTTATGAATGAAAGAAATAAACAAATTCATTTCACATGAACCTGACATACAAGATTTAAGATTTATTATTCAGTGAATAGATTAGGAGGAAACATGAATTTTTTCCATAGTTCCAAGTACATAATTATAGCTAATAAAGATTTAGAGTCTGATTCTTCACTCAAACTGGTTTATATTAGTCATAACTTAACTGATGCCAGTGGAGTTACCAGTGTAAAGTGAAAGAAGATTCAGTTCTTTCGTCTGTCTGTAGATATTTAAGAGCTCTTCAAAAATTACTGGTTAGATGCAGCTTACTGAACTACTGGTACTCATTACCCACGCAGAAATGTCCCTTTAAACTTTAAATTCACTTTTAAATATAGTCTCCAGACTTATTAGAATTACATGAAGGGTGAGTCTAAAAGCTTTGGCAAGGCTCAGTTCAGCAAGGCTCAGTTCAGATTGATAACTAGAAGTCTGGATATTTATGACCTTCCTAAATCTGTGGGATTGAGCTTGAAATCTTGTGAGTGTGGCTTTCTTTCTGACTGAGACAGTGATACATAAAGCATAACCTTTCTTTTGGTATTTTAAAACACATATTTATGTTCCAATACAGATCAAATACATGACTTTAAAACACAGTTTAAAAGTTTAAACATTTGTGAGCTTGAGAAAAGATTCTGTTTTGCATGAGGTTTTAGGTTGGTTCTTGTTTAACGAAACCTGTAGTTTAACTGAACCCCTATAATGAATTCTCTAAGTATTTGCTATTCCTTCTGACTTGAACTTCACATTTCTTCAGTTATGATTCTGCAAGCTTAGTGCAGGTGTGTCTAGAAATGGCATATGAGGTTATTGAATTGAGCTTCAGTAGATTGGCATCCAAGGTAATGCAGAAGCACAGTAGCGCAATGACATTTCATGCATTCACCATTATCGTTTACATACTGAGGGGTAATGAGATTGTTGGCACAGCTGACTGGAGAACAACTGTTCTGTTTTGTGGCCTCTCTTGAGATTTCAGCATTTGTTTTTGTTCTACATTGAAATGAAAACAAAACCTTTAGCAAAACTGAATTGTGTCAGAACGTCTCTTTTCAGATCAAAATTGTTAGAGAGTCCTAAATCAAAAATCTATCTGTGGAAGTGACACCTGAGGGTACGCCCTGGATTTCAGAAACCGCCTCAACAATAACTTCATTAAAATCAGTATGTCTCCACACAACATTTCGATTTTAATGTTTTGCCAAAAATTTTCCAACCAGCTCTAATTATCAGCACTAATTCAGTCCTGATGAATCGGAAATATCCCTTTCTATTTTTAATAGTCTTTATAAGAGGCAGTTTTTGGAAGAGGGCTAATGCTTCACAGTCTTACGTAAAACCAAGACTAATTTACTGTGTTACCATGGGGAAACTACACACTGCATCACTTTGATGTCAGCCAATAATTCTCTGACAAAAAGGTTAGCTCAGTAAAGGCTTTATATATAGTACAATATGTTTGTGCCTAGTTTATTCAAGTTGCTCTAGTAAATTTATAAAAGGACCTCATGGATTCATACAATCAATTATCTGTTAATCTAAAAATACTCTTTAGATCTAAACACAGAGTTTCTTTTCTTGACGTCATCATGTTAGTTCTAGGTGTACCCCAGGACTTTTAAGTGACTGTGATGGGGTGGACTAGACCCTGAGTCTCCTGATTACAGTTTGTGGCCCTGCCAAACCCTGACCCAGAAGAAGGCAGTAGAGTGGTACTCCAAGCTGCCTAGAGAGGCTGAGTAGGAAGCAGCCCAGCAGAGCCCAGTAGGCTAGTAGACTAAGAGCTGCACAGAGAGAGCAGTTCCTTGCTAGAGCTGGAGGAGAATGGATGGTTCTCTGGGCTGGCTGCTGGGATTTCAACAGGACAAGGCCCTGAGGTAAGGGTGAAGAATGTGCTGGAGCCATGGGGAAATGACCCAGGGAATTGTAGCAGCAGTACAGTTTATTTAAAGGGACATGGTGGACAGCTGCTATCTACAGGGTCCCTGGGCTGGGACCTGGAGTAGAGGCAGGCCTAGGGCCCCCCAACCTCCTATTAGTCACTGGGGGGAGTGGCCTGGACATTGAGGACCCCAGAAGGTGTAACTAACTCTTTTAGAGGCTCAGCTGAATAGCTGGGGCCAGAAAGGCCCTGAGAGGGCAAAGACATTTCTTCCAGAGAAGGAGCCCTGGGTCCCTGCTCTATTCTGGAGCAGGGACAAACTGAGAGAGATGTTACAGAGGGCACTGAGAGGTCCCTTTTGGACTTGTACCCTGAAAGGGGTTGGCTTTGCTTTTATCTCAGACAGATTGTGTATGACTTGGCCGGAGGGCTAAGTCAGCAAAGACCCACCACAAAAACAGGTAGAGAGAGAGTGTAGGCACATACACTTGGCTAGGGGGCGCTCGCAAGAGGTGAGTGCAGCCCTGTTACTGTGACCCATTAGGGAAAGGCATCACTAGCCAGCAGGTAAAGAGAGGGGTAATTGTAATCAAGAATGGGATAGGAGAGTGGGGGAGCCACCAGAGGATGGTGAAGGGGGTAACACTAATCAGTTAAGAGCATTTCGGTGACTGACACAAAATGAATGGCTTTTGTTCACACACTGTCTGCAAGCCAATCTCTTTTGACAGTGTGGAATTCAGAACATTCAGGCGGTGATTCTATTTTAGTTGAAGGGACTGGGCTTTGATCAGTAGGGTTTTTGTTGTTGTTATCCACTTGAATGTTCTTTATTGTCAGCTTTTTTGGTCAGATGTAGTCTCACCTTTTTTCTGTCTTCTGTTTACCTCATTTCAAGAGATATTTAGAAGCTAAAATTATTTTAACTATATTTATTCTGTGGCACTGTCCAGCTGTTTAAATGACCATATACAGCATTTCCTGGAGATATAGCTTAATTGAATTGGTTTGCTCATCTATTGGATGAACATTTTGGTTTCTATATAGTGTCAAGCATCTTCTATACCATATGTAAATTTACTTTCTTTTTGCTGGTTTAATGAATTATTGGATACACAGGGTAGCTCCAGAATTCTGATCCCTCTGAAAACTCTTGTTTTCATAGCCATACATGTGATGGATGTATATGGAAATTGGAAGAAAGTTGCACTGCTGCTGTTCTTTTCGGCTTAACTTAGCTGTTGATATCTAGTGCCCATTTTTGAAGCTACTCTCTTGAACTTTGCATCAGAATGACATTGAAAAATAGTGTCTGCACATTATATTGGAAATGGTAGTTGCCATAGATTTATGATATACTGTGTGTAATTGGTGGCGGGGGTGGGGGGGGGCAACCAATATACATTTGTGCAGAAAACTTCCACTTTGAGGATAATGCCTGTGCTAACTGGTAGGATAGGTTAAATGCAACAGTATTGATAGAAGTGGTAGTTGGAATGTTTTTTAAGAACTTTCATACTTTCAGTATAGTACAGTGCCTTCTTATTTGCTGTATTTTTGATCACATAATGTCTGTCTGCTGACAGATCCCAGTTCCTGAGGCAGTTCACCTCAAGGAGGAACCCATGCCCTTCCTTAGAAGCAATTTCTTTTGAAATACTAATGTAGAGAACTGGGAAATTTTTTATTTATTTATGAAACAATGTGTGACTCAGTTTTCCCCTTGCATTCTATTGTTTCCTACCTGGGTGAAGGGGATTAACCTCTTTCTCTTCCACTGGGGAGATATGACAGATGTGTGACCTTGGAAGCATGGAAAGTGTCAGACAGTTGTATCAAGATGTACAAGATGCCATAAGTACATAGAATATTCATGGACTTTTGCATCAATAAGTGTAATATGCATCTTTGTGTTCCTGGCTTGCTGGGTGGGTTTTGTGTGAAATCTGGAGTGACTCAGGAGTGAGTAATGCAAAGTCCCAGTATCGGCAGTGCAGACACCCAGCTGTTGAAGCTTTCCCCTGAGGAAAGGGGTATTGATTAGTTTTATTTGTTTCAGAACTGGGCAAAAAAGGGTCAGCTTGAACTGAGTCACGGTCCCTCACGTGACCCCCCCAAATGTACATGAGTATTTAACCAAGAGGGAAAATCTCTGCTGGAAGGGTCGGAAGGACTTTGAAAGCTACCAGAGGCTCCATGTGGAAGATGTGTAACGCTTAGCAAGCTTAGCGTACATGTAGACTGTATATTGTTTTATAATATATTTTCTCTGTAGCACTTTTGTCCTAAATAAATGTACTACGCTTTGTGAAAGCTGGCTGATCACTGGCAAATGCTGTCAGAGGCCCCTGAGAGAACAGATCTGTAGGTGCTGGACTAAAATCAGACCTGCTGGGACAAGCACAAGACTGCAACCCTAAAATTGTAGTCTGGAGGGAGAGGAAGGTGGGTTCTAGCCCATGGACATTTAGAGGCTTGAGACTTAAAGTGACACCCTTGAGAAGATGAGGGAGGGAGCAGAGGTGCAGTTTACTTTGCTTGGATGCCCTTCTTTACATGCCATATGACAAAACAGGATGTATAAGTGTGTCTAAAAAGGCTGGTGAATAAAATCACATTAAGGCTACCATAAATATCAACACAATATCCAGGAAAGGTCATAGTGATCCTGCTTTATTTCTGAGCTACTCCTGCATAGCTTGTGGATAGTTTGAGCCTTTCCTCATCATCCCAAAATGGGTCAAGTCTGCCCAGGTAATCTCACTTTTCCTTTATACCTGTACCAGAGTGTTTCCTTTTTGCAACTTTTACAGATATAAGGGAAAAGCGTGCACTGGGATCTGCAAGGTAAGCTGAGGCCAATACTGGTAAAAATAGCAATTTTTTTCTTGGCTCATTTAGCATTCAGTTAGACTCTGAGCCCAGTAGTAGTGATAAAGACACCGCTTACTGTAGCCAATTTTGAATGCTTCACTTGGAAGAAATGTTAATCTGGGTTGAGTCAGAGGTTATCCATCTGTTCATATTTTTATGTCCATTTCATTTTCACCCATCCACTCAAAGGATGAGGCTCAACAGCTCAGTTGTCAGTGATTGATGTTTCTTGCTCACTTCCTCTGACACACCTCTAGGTTGATGATTTTCCCTCCCAAATTCTGTCAGCTTCAGTGCCATTAGTTCACCCTCACTTTAAACATTCAGCTAATTTTGTGCAACTTCCCATTTTCACTGGAGAAAACCAGAGCTGGATTCCTCCTTTCCCCCTAACTGCGCGGGAGAGAAGAGCTCACCCTTAGCTGGGACCTTATCCTTTTCATGGGGCGAAGCTAAACCAGTGCACAGAGACACTGAATGAGAGGAAGACAGCTTCTCTCTTTACATTTTACCTTTTGAGCTGGGAGACAGGGCAGCTCCCTCCCCACAACTCCTCTGTTGTGGACATCATAACTATGGGACCCCAGGCTTGTAGTGGGATTGGAAAATAGACCTCATCACTAGGGGTCCCATTCTGTGGGAGCCCCATCGCCAGAGTCATAGGGAAGAATATATAATGTTGCCTGGAAGCCTTATCCACAGGGAGGGGAAAATTCTCTTGGGAAAGGAAACAGGAGGAAGACTACAAGACAGGGACCGCATTCCTGTGCATAAGCAGAGGGAAGACCCCTCTGCCTCCTGGCACCTGGGTTTCAGAAGCAGAGAGAGATCCACAAGATCTTCTCTCCAGCAGAGGCCCAGGCTCTCTTCTTCCATACCTGTCTCACCTGTTATTCGACTCATGTCTCAGCTCACCCCATGAACAGTACCTAGCACATTGCAAGCACCACTGGGATACAAATAAATAGAGTAGTATATTCTTCTGGGAAAGAACTGGGTTCAGAATTGTGTTCGTTGTGGAACTGAGACGGGAAAAAGGGAAAATGGAAAACTGGATTGAGAGCACGTTTTCCAAGAGGGAAAAGGCCACTGAACTTTGCTCCCTCTCCTGTTGTCTCAGGTGGAGGTGGGAGGAGAGCTCACTAGCTTCCATAAAGGGGAGGATCAGAAGTCTGAATTTGATGTGGAAGTTGAGAGGAATCCAGTGGAGAGATCTGAAATAGGGAAGTGCCACAGTCCCAGTGGTGGGCCAGGGAGAAGATTGTAGTTGCATAGTTTTGAGTGGGCTGAGGGAAGAAACATTTGTTTAGAGGATGTTGGAAGATAATCAAGATAGCGACAAGACTTAGTCATAGAGGCAAAGAGGAAAAGTCAGATTTGAGATGTGGAAAAACAGAGCCCCTGAGATTTGGAGGCAGCTTGGATATTTTGGAAGAAGGATACAGGAGTGCAATCATACTGAGATTCCAAGACTGGATGAGAAGAAGCAGGATGATGGTCTCTACAGCAGTGGAGAAGGGGTTGAGAGGCAAAATGGAGAGGCACTCTGTATTTGTGAAGTTGAGATGGGATAGCGATAGCGTGGCCAGGCAAAAGGTGAGAGAGGCAAGACAGGGCAATCACAGAGAAGGTCATGATAAAGAAACAGATTTGTGAGTTGTTGACAGAGACATGTGACTTTGTAAGAGCAGATGAGGTTACTCAGGGATAATGTGCAGAGAGATTGTGTGGAGAGCAGGAGGACCTCAGACAGAGTCTGAAGGATGCTAACAGAAAGATGGGAGGAGAGACAGCTACCAAAGGAGATGCTGGAGGTTTAGGGAGAAAATCAGGATTGTATGGGAGTCCATTCCCATTTCTGAATGACAGAAAATGTGCTCTCAGTCCAGTTTTCTATCTTCCCTTTTCTCTTCTAACCTCCATAATGAACATAGTTCTGAACCAACTTCACTGTGAGTGCTCTGTTGTTCTGCAGCTTTCAACAACTATTTTCAAAACTACTTGTTGGTAACTTGGCTTGGTTCTCCAGTTCAGACACGGTCTCGACAAAGGTAGTCAATATTCAATACATTTGACCACTGGTGTTATTGACCAAGTACCCATGAGTGCCTTGTTGTTCCAGCCCCCAACGTACCAAAGATTGGATTTCAGAGACTAGAATACCAGTTAGAATGTGGCTGAGAGAAACCTAAAAGAGAGCAAAATATCCTAGAGGGAATCAAATTGTATTGAAGACAAACAGCATTTCCAAATATGAACAATCTTCAGTGCACTAAGAAATTTTTTTAACATGTCTGTCTATCGATACATTTTAATTGTTTTTTTGTCTGCTGGAATGGTCTTAGGGCTCTGATGAGATATTTATGCCCAAATCAGCCTCAGCAAGCTGTTGACAGAACTTCACACTATGCTGTGTTTGCCAAACCAATCAAAGGGACATTGGTGGCACAAATTAATTGTAGTGATTGCAAAACACACGTTACTGTATGGAGACAGTATAGCATCTGTAGTTATCACAGCACTGTCACCTAATAACTTGTGACACCACTGGTATCAGCTTCTAAAATGTCAGCCTACTTTTCTCCCAAATATCCACTCTACAATGTTTTTTTCTACTTACTGAGTTCTATTCATTATCTAGCGCCTAAGGATCTATGTGCTGTCACTCCACTGGCATTCTTTTATGTTTCTATTTTCATTTTATCAGTGTGAGAGAGAAAGATGTGGCTGCTGGTGGTGGGTGTGTTTGAGGGTTGTAAATTGGTGGGAGAAAACAAAGGAGTGGAAAACAAGCTTGGGGCCTACTGGAGTTTATATAGAGACTATGTAAGAAGATGCTTAGCAGCTTGTTTGTGTTCATATAAAAAAAAACAAAAACAAAGGGTGGAAGGTTAAGTGCCAGGTTGTAAATGGGAATATTATCTTAACCTATAAAAGCATTGCTATCAGCTGCAGGTTGGCTACTTTAGACAAGTCTCGGCGTGTTACTTGGTTTTCTGCAGAAAATAGCTGCTTTATTCCTGGCCCTGAATCTGGATGAGGAGAGAAATGATGAATGTTTTTCTGTCACTATTTTATCTGATGGACAGAATTATGTTCTTAAGAAAATGTGGCGCAACATATTTATTTTGTAATGACCTGGGTTGATGTATCAGACGTCTCAATTTTCAAAAGAATGCATGAAAATGAACCGTGACTCAGGGCTCAGTTCAGCAATTTGGTGAAAAACAGAGGAAGAATATTTCCATGGCTATTAGAGCTTGGCAGCTGTGAAAACCAAGCAGGATTCCCTGTGGCAAAACGAAAAATATTCCCCCTCTCATGCATGGAATCTGGAACTCTGCCCAGCTCAATTGGTTCATATTGCAATTGGTCATCAGCCAGCTGCTGTGGGGGGCTCCATGGAGCCTACTCAGGAGCTTTCCTAGCGGTATTCTACTGTGGTTGTAGGCACTTCTATGTTTAATAGAAAATCTTGCACTGGGGAGTTCTCAGAACTATGGATCAGGCATCAATGGAAGTTCCTTTTGTTTTTAGATATGGAGCAATGTTAATGATGTGGCACTGGGGACTGTGCCTTTAAGGACTGGGCTTCCCAGTCAGAGTCTGGAAGGGGCACTGTGAATGAAACTCTTGTTATACACAGCCAGTTGAAACCAGAACCACAACACAAGAGATGTCTTGCTAACTCCTTTAGCACTGAGCAATCACTGAGCACCACATGGTATCAAGAGTGAAAAGGAACTAAGCAGATACCCTGAGTGGACGAATGGAGCAGTAAAAAGCCCCCACCAGTGCTGAAACTCTCTGGAAATGCGGAAGACAATTGTCCGGCCATGCCAGCAGAAAGACAGGAGTCAATGGATGTGGTGTAATTAGGCTTCAACTTTATTCATTTTAAATAACTGGGATTACCTAGCAATTGCATAGTACAGGTCATCATCATTCCTTAATCGTTTCTAAATTATCCCCAACCTGATCCCAGCCATCTCGTTGCTGGGATCCAACCATCTTCCCCTCATTGAGATAAAGGGGGCTATAGAAGGAGGAGGGTTAGCTCCCTTCTGTGTTAGTCACAGAGCCCCAAACCCCACTTCCTGAGCTCCTCTAAGGGATGCTTTATTTCAAATCCTTTCCCAATCCATTTTATCCAGTCAGTGTATCCCTTCCAAAACTGTTACCCGCATTGAATATCTGCCCCCAAATTTAATTGTTGTGACAACATAACCTAACGCACTACCCCACCCAACTGGGTCCCAGACCTGCTGTGGGGAAGGTGAAAAACCACCACCCAGCCTCCGTAATCTAGTGGTGAGGGAAAAATTTCTTCCCAGCCTCCAATGAAAAGGGCAATTAGCAGGATGCACATAGCAGATTGTGAGGGAACCTAGTTCTTTTTCATATCCGTGAGTTTGGGGGTGGGGGGTGCTGCCATTGTGATCCAGGTGAAAAGGGGCTTCTCCAGGGACTGCATGGGATATAAATACTCACCCCCTTCTGATCGGCAGGAAGGGCAGTGACCTCCTTCTCCTTCACTCCCTCAGACTTGGCCCAGCTGCTTCCTGCTCTTCCCTGCTCCATCCTTGTATACGTTGCCCCCCTCCCATCTAACCACCTGTACTGGGAGGAGTCATTAAAGAGGCAATACTCCTGTTCTTCCAGCCAGCTGGACAAGGACCCAAAACATCAAGCTGCAGTGAGCACATTGGCAAAGGTTTAAACAGTATTTTACTCTGTATCTGTAAGCAATGGGTGCCAGCAGAAAGGCAGAGTCGGAAGGTAGCCTTGTGACTGTCAATAGCTAGTTCGGAAGCACTTGTGTTTAACAGTTTTCAGTTCAATCAGGCAGAGGAGGCTAACTGTGAAACTGTATTATAGAAATGTGAGGTGTACTGCACTGCATCCAAAAAGGAAACATCTAAGAAATTATTTTAAAGAGAAAATACACAAAGAAGGTGAAACCATAGAAGAACTTGTGACTGATCTAAATCTGAAGAGCTCATCTTTGCAATTTTGTGAGGCTGAGTTCCTGATAAGAGACCGGATCACAACTGGGATCTGGAACAAAAAACTCAGAGAGACTACTGTAAGACCAAAAATTAACCCTTCACAAAGCAATTAGAATTTGTCAAGCAAAGGAAATCAGCCAGTTCAGAATGAAACTTATAGAGGGTGGACAGTGCTTTGATGCTGTAGACATAATAGAGAATCCAGAATGCTACCAGAAAAGAGACCTGAGACAGGAAGGCATGCTTAACTCAGTCGGAGTCCAGCAAAAACAACATATGCAGCCGTGCAAGCCAAGTGGATGCCCAACACATGAAAAAGAGGCAAGAGTTGCAATGGATTACATCTCTTTGCAAGTTTGTAAACACCAACAGAGCATGCACAGTGTGGACAAGGACAATGACATCACCACTAGCTTAGATAAATTCTTCACAGGAACAATGGACAGTGTTGCAGCAGGAGATGGTTGGACTACCAACCAGAAACCAAAGGGGACGTTTATTAATTTCAAGTTTGTCTGTTACATAAGTTTGGGCAGCATCCCAGCCTTCCTCTGGCTGGATAGCCAGAAATGTAATCTTCCATGGCACAGTTCCAGTTCCTTGATGTATGTCCACCCACTTGTTCCCCAGCTTCTGGCAAGTCTAGTACCTCAGATCCTTGAGATCTTTCCTCTGAGGTTGGCTCAAAGTAGTAGCTCCCTCCCGCTTCCCAACTCCCTGGTTTGGGTTTGCTAACTTCATATCCGTGGTGAGCACATGCAAGTACTTTGGAGGACAGGATTAGAATTCCAAACAACCTTGACAAATTAGAGAATAGGTCCAATTTCTGCAAGATGAAATTCAATAAAGATAAGTGCAAACTGCTTCATTTAGGGATGAAAAATCAAATCAGAGCTACAAAATGGGGAAAAACTGGTTGGGTGGTATTGCTTCTGAAAAGGGTCTGGAGGTTATTCTGAATCACAAATTGAATGTGAATCAACAATGTGATTCAGTTGTGAAAAAGGCTAATATCGTTCTGAGGTGTATTAAATGGAGTAAGACTTAGAAGGTAATTGTCCCACTCTATTCATTACTAGACTTAAGGTGACTAGATGTCCCGATTTTATAGAGACAGTCCTAATTTTTAGGTCTTTTTCTTATGTAGGCTCCTATTACCCCCCACCCCCGTCCCGATTTTTCACACTTGCTCACCCTAACTAGAGTACTGTGTCCGTTCTTGGCACTACACTTTCGGAAAGTTCTGGACAAATTGGTGAGTGTCCAGAGGAGAACAAAAATAAAAAAGTTTAGAAACTTTAGAAAGCCTGACTTATGAGAGAGAGTTAAAACACCTGGGTATATTTAATCTTGAGAAAGAAGACTGAGGGGAGGGGGACCTGATAACAAATGGACAGTATGTTAAGGGCAGTTATAAAGAGTGATCAGTTGTTCTCCATGACCACTGAAGGTAGGACAAGAAGTAATGAAGCAAGAGATTTAGGTTAGATATGAGGAAAGATGTTCTAAATATAAGGGTAGTTTAGTGGGTGAGGTAATAGATATGTGGATGAGGTAATATCCTTATTACTTCACCCACATTTTCTCTCTAATATCCTGGGACCAACACAGCTGTAGCACTGCATACTAATCGGACAGTGACATACAAAACATTTAGGGTCGTGACCCTCCAACCTTTTTCGCATCTGTTTTCTAAATATTTCAGCATTCATAAAGGAAAAGCTAAAAAAGTACAGGCAACAACCTACTCTTTAGCTTTCACTATTTAGGTTATGAACAGGTAGAGAGTAAATCAGTATCAGCTTTGTCTGGTCTTTCAACCCTTTATCCAATCATTATCTGACTATTAAAGACTTTAGATTAGGGCTTCACCACTAAATTAAGTGACAGCATTGTCAAAGTTTTGGCACTGTCCTTTGCACATTTGCTCTTATCTTTTGTTGACCGACCAACATTTTTTCATATTTGTATTAAATTGCCTTAAAAGTACAATATTGCACAAGCTTGTTCTTTTCTTAAAAAACCTTTATGAGAGTGTTCAGTATAAAACTGTCTAGAGTAAACTTTGTTGCAAATTCTCTATTTTTAAAATACTGACCCTCTTCCCCTCCCCCTCGCCCCATTTGGGGAAGTGGGCTACTTGTAACTCTTTCCAAAAAGTTCTGCCCTGTTTATGCATTTTCTTCCTTCTCAAAATGACTAGCATCCTGCTTCCTCTGCTGTATATCTAGAAATGTTCCTAAGAAGCTTACAGTTTTAGTTGCATGTAATACTGCGTTAATTTCTAGTAAAGATTCTTAGACTATGGTCTCTGGTGCCCAGTCCTCCGATTTGTCACAGCGTGCTCTCTCTCTTTTTGATTTCCAGTAAATGGAATTAAAATGCAGCAAAAAATGCATTAAACAAATTCCCAATATTACTTTTCCACTTAAGCAATTTTTGTAGTTGCCATTATAGGAATATTACATAATCACAAATGGAAAGGAAAGTGGTCTGTGTAATTGCACACAGGTAGGGAGGGAAGTTCCTGAGACAGCTTCTCAAGATGTGGCTTACCCTATGAAGAAGTTAGAACCTTTGATTTAGGGCTTGTCTGCATGGTACTTTGGCTAACTGGCCCTCGTGGGCCCTGCTCGCACACATTAAAAAATTCCCTAGTTTGCATTAAAGTAGTACTGTTTGAAATGAGACTACAGTACTGCACACTAGGGAATTTTTAGTGCATACCTGTGCATCCACATGAGCCAGCTTAATGTACACCCCGCTGTTGCAGTCTAACACACCATGTAGACAGGCGTGATAGATTTGTGTGATGTAGATCCCTCATTTGATATGTCTACGTGGGCAAAGTGTTTGGCTATAAGTACTGAAAACAGGCAATCTCTAGACAATAAAGCACAGAAGATTTCTTCAAAAAGGATTTGGTTCCATAATTAACATATTATCAGTTAAATGTTAACTAAATAGATTATCCCTTTCAGGAAAAACTCCCTTGTTATCAGTTTAATTTGTTCAAAAAATCCTTTTCAGACTGAATCATCTTCATATGGGTGCAGACTTCTCCTTTTCCTCTGAAAAACATTATCCTTCAGTTAGTAATGCCATGAAAATATGTCTGAGTCTTGACTGCTTTAGTGTTGGGAACATGGGATTATCTCAATAAGCAGTTCATGTTCTTATATTCCCATGAATCATAATTTGATAAACACAATTAGCTGTGCAACAGTTCACAACTTTTTTTCACGATATTTAAAGGTGTGTGATCAACTTCAAAATCATACTTATCTGAAAATATTTTATTACAAGTAACAACTGAGATTACTGTAACTGAAAGATGAGAAATTTTCCTTACTTTAAATTTTGCTTCTGAATTTGACTTTGGTGTATAATAACTTTTGCTGCTTTTCCTATGTGCTCCATTTTCCCCTTTATTTTGTGTGTGTCTTTCACACAAAACAGGAGAAAAACATTTGTAAAAACAGCAAAATGTATGTTAAAATCACAATAATTGGCTTGGATGCAAGTGTAATATCTGAAGTTACTTTTACCTTTAAAAATTGCATCAATTTCAAGTTGACAGCAGAAGTCAAGTTTTAAAATAAACTTCATCTATTTAATCGATACACAGGCACCCTGAGATTTGTAATAAAGCACCTTTTATTGTGTATGCAGTGGTTGGGCTTGTTTCACTGGCATGTGACCTGACTGGAGTCACTCTGGATTTAAACTGGTGTAACTGAGGTTAGAATCTGATCCACTGTCTACCCTGGCAGTAGTCTTTAAAAAACACATTCAGGAAGTATTTGTATGAAGTATTAGCAAAAATGTCAATTTCTCTTTTATCCTGTCATTTCAGGTACCCATGTCATGGAGGGCTCTGGGCGAATGCTCGTAACCGCTGTGGGAGTGAATTCTCAGACAGGCATCATATTTACTCTATTAGGGGCTGGTGGAGAAGAGGAGGAAAAGAAAGATAAGAAAGGTAACCTCCTCATAGCACATCTCGGTGGTCTCAAATTATTCTTGTAGGCCCTTTATCGGTAAAGCACTAAAAGTATCTAAAGTACTGTCTTCATGTATATTTTTTGTCATTACGTATGTGAGGGAATACAGCAAGAGCTATATATTACTAATACGTAAGTCGTGATTAAAAGTTTTTCATTTTAAGTTGCAGACTGTAATGTGTGATCAAATGAATGGGAAAATAAGGGTAGATCTTCCCATCACAACATTTTATGTTTGCACATAAATCTACACTCACATAAATTTTGCACCTTTACATAATATTAGTCTTCATAAGTCAGACATAGAAACAGCATCCTTATTTAAGTTTGAAAAATGAAATGAGGAAAATTGTGCCTTTTTGGTGATGTAAATGGTGAGTGCCTGTCTTTGTAGTTCTTGTTATAGACTAACTTAAGTACACTTTGTTCACAGACACCTTTTTATTTTCTAAGATTGACAGGTCAGGTTAGGAATATTGGAAGAAAACTAGTCTAAGTGGCAGCAAGTGTTGAATGAGGGTTACGATTTAACTACAAGTGCCAGGCAGTCAAATCAAGCAGTCTCTTTAGATCTTGATCTTATTGCAGGATGAAGTCAGAAGAACTTACTAAGCTTATTGGCTACACACTAAGCAGAAAATTGGTTTACTGTCTTTTTTTGTCCAGGTTTACATACACACACAGTCGTCAGTGTAATCTGTTCAAGTCTGGTTGCTGCATTTCTGGCCTGAGTGTAAAAGGGATTTTTTTTAAACTATCCTCCTCAAGCATTCAGTTGTGTTTAAGGGTTAAGAAACATAAAATGTGACATTTTCTAAAAATTCATAACTTGTCAGCAATAAAAAAGCAATTATAACTTCACCTAATGATTTTACTTGAGCTACATGTTCCTTTGGGATATCATTTATCTTTCTCCTGCATTGCATGTTTTTATATTTGAGGCTGCAGACACACAGAGTAGACTTAGATGGTTTTCAGGACCTGAAATTCCCCATTTACTAACATCTGCCCTCTAATATTTTTATGAAGAGTGGCAAAATGGACTGTTGGGAAGGCTTAAGTGATTGCACTCAACGCCACATTTCTACAAGAAAACCTATTCTTCGTACCACATAACCTCCAAACAGAAGTACACAATAACCACTACTCATAATAAAGGCTAAGATAATTAAAGAGAAAACATTTGCAGTTTCCCAAGGTAGACTATTTTATGCTGTTATTTTTTAGGGCCCAATCCTGCTCTCATTGAAAACAGGGGGAACAAAATCAGGCTTTTACAGTACCAACAGTTTCTGTTTTGACAGTCTGTGTCAGCAGGGTGAGCGGGATGTTAAAAGTTCAATATTTGTTTCGAGCTAACACAGCTTGTCTGCAATGAGTGTCTGCTTTGGACCAGGGAGAACCCCCTCTGTATATCTTCTTGCTTGGTGTCTGTATATTGGTGTATATCCCAAGCTCTATTGTTTGTAGTCTTTAAAGAAAAAGAAGCAAATCTGCCATGGCAGATTAATAGAACAAGTGGTGATTCTAAAGAAACACTGAGGGGCAGGGCTTTTCAGAGCAATGCACAAGAATTTCATATAACACACATTAACTCTGATTGGAACCACACAGCTACAACACCAACCAAATGCTTTCAAAATTCAGGCTCTTCTCTTGCAAGCACCATTGTGTGGGTGCAGGAATCTGCCTGCGTAGAGCGACATGTAAGGATCAGGGCCTTATTCCCCCAAAATATATGTTCCCTTTATATAAACCTGCAGTCTTCTGAAATCCTACCAATTGTGTGTTTACATGTCAGTTTTCTCTGGTTGTGGGCTTTTATTCTTCATTAACATTTTGTAAAAATCATCATGCAGGTATGAAAAAGGAGGATGGACATCAGCTTCCAGGTAGAGTAAGAAATCTATCAGATCAGTTAGAAGGATGAGGCTTTTAGCTGCTGCCATCTGAGAGATTATGGTGCAAATCAGGGCTGAAAAAAATCAGGGTTGGAAAAATTATCCTTGAATATTCTGTTCAAATTCAAAAGTTGATTTCATTTGACTTCATTTGAGACCCTTTCATGCTTATTTTCAGCAAACATTTGAGTGCTCAAGCATTACCAGTGCTGCAGATCATAATTTTAAGCTTGGATGCTCAATTATTCCTGAAAAGTAAATTATTGTATATTGAATTTTTAAATGTACAGTTTAATTGCTGTGCTGGTTCATGTAAGTATCCAACTTCAGAGAAAATAAATGTAAGTAATCAGTTATGAATTATGAGTATTGTAATCAAATATGCAATTTGAAATTTGCATATATGTACTATACGGTGAATTTCAAATTCTGTATTTTATTGTGTTCATTTTGCACTAGGTCCATCCACAACACTGCTATTCACTTTAAGTTGAATAACTAACCTGTGTGAAATTATCAATTGTGGGCCAAGCATCAGTCATTAAAGAATTTCATTTGTTTCAAAAAGGAGTAAATGTGAAAGTTGTTTTCTGTTGTGAACAATTAGCCAACAGAAAGCAAAGTGAAATTCATTGAATCAGTTATTCATTATGAATTGTTCTCTCAACTCTAGTGCAAATGAGCATTAATAATAATAAATAAAACCTTTAGGGAACTTTTCTCCTCCTGTTATGAAGCAACCTCTAGTCTGACCAGTTCCCCTAAAATAAGGAAGATTGCTGAAATCTAAACTGGGATTTTATTTTCTACTATATTCATTTTTATCATAGATGAAATTGAAAAATGCAGGGACCAAATTTGGCAAGTTGCTGTATTTTGTATTTCCCAAAATATCTATATGTACTATTGAAAAATGTAATCTAATTGAAATCAGTGAAGCATATTAAATGTGTTATTGTTGCATAACTTTTGGACCTATGCATATAGTGTGCACTAGTTCAGTGGTTCTCAAACTTTTTTTTTCACGGACCATTTGAAAATTGCTGAGAGTCTCGGCAGACCACTTAATGATCTTTCCAAATGTTGTTTGTACCATTAACTAACTATTGTAAAGTGCTTTGGATAAAAGCGTTATGAAAAAAAAACCTTAATAATAAGTGAAGTTTTTTGTTCTACAAATAAAAGCACACAATATTTTAATATCCGTAGTCTTACCTTTCTAATGTGATGGATGTGCCCTCTTTACCCCTCCACAACAGCCCCTGAGTTGGGTTTGGGAAGGAGGGGGGTCTCTCACTTTCTCCCCCACCGCAGCAGCCCCTGAACTGGGACTGGGAAGGAATAGGGTCTCTCCCCCGCCACAGAGCTGAGACTGGGAAGGAGAGCCAACTCTGCGGCAGCCACAGCCCTGGAGGTGGGGAAAGTCATCTCTTTCTCTGGCCGCCTTAGCCCTACACATCCCAAATTCCCCCATCCCCTCTTCTCACCCCACTGCCCCCACCCACCCACCCCCTATTCCCCCCAAGGCCACCACCTCACCTTACATGTGTATCTTCTCCAGGGTCCAGGCACCTAAATAGTGGAGCCACAGCTGCACTACACTAATTAGGTGGGTGGCCCTTCTTCCTCTTGTGTGCAGCTGCCCGGGCGCACACCTTAGAGGGAGCTAGCTGCGGACCCTGAGTGGAGCTCATGGACCACTGGTGGTCCACGGACCACAGTTTGAGAACCTCTGTACTAGTTGTCTTAGTAGCAATATATTGTACATTTTGAAAAATACTGACAGGTTTTATAAATGCATTTATTCAAGCCAAATTGTATTTTAGCCTATTTAAAGTCAATTTTTTTGCAAATGAAGCAAATAAAATGTCTGCATAAAGGAGCAGAGGTATAGTAATACATAGTACTGTGTATAGACAGTTCTCACCAACTCTGTTAACTTTGTTAAATGTGTCTTTCATATTTCTTCTTTTTTTAAATATTCCATGTATGAGGGGGGGTGTTTCTGACTTTGGTAACATCTTTGTAATGACATTCATTTTCAGCCTTTATGTTGCTTAATTTAAAACAAATCTTTTTTTGGAAAAAGCAAAGTCACACTAGTCCATAAATGTTATTGTTTGTGTCATGTAAATTTGTTCATATTATTATTTATTATTCTTTTTTATCCATTATTACTCAGTAGATTCTTCCCATCCCTCCTCCCACCCTCCTTCAGCTACAGATGGTGCAGCAGGTGCAAATGCCACTGATAATGCAAATGCCAGCTTAGTCAATGGTACGTCAAGAACACCTAGCTTGTTTTATTTGATGGATATCTCTCCTGACTATATAAGCTTTCCTCTTATGAACTGCACAGATGTTGTATGTGCATGTGATTACCCTGTGAGAGCTCCTACTCCATATACTGTACAGCAGCTTATAAGAGACGCCACAACAATTTTGTGTCTCACAGGCAATTTACATCTTTTCTTCAAGCTGAACTAAGAATGGGAGAGGAACAAATAGGAATTTTGATATTTCTTTTACCATTAATTAAAAATGGTGATTAAGTATACTTTTCAAGTATGTCCTGTTTCCAAAGCTTTTTAAAGAAGTTGTCTTTTCTTAAAATTTTTAATGTCAAACTCCTCTTTACATGCTTTTTAACATAGATTTGAAACCAAGCACTATTATAAATTTGTTCTACAGTTCCAAGTGGCACTCTCATAAGCATTCATAGTCTCAATGTAGCTTTTGGAAATAGTACTGGGGTCAGGAATCTGGCTCAAATGCAACATGTAGCACTTCGGTGGCATCTTTTAACTAAGCACTATTCATAACACCCTTTTGACAGAGATTATGATTGAAAAGAGGAACACTTTTATGCAAGTTTGTGCCCTTCAGCATAAATTGTTTAAAGGGCTGGATTTGTGTACAATAAAATCCTATTACATCAGTTTTGACTTTAACTTAGTACAGCTTCTTGACCCCATTTCTTAGCATGCTAATACTTTAGGAATACCTGTTCTGGTAGTCTAATTACAGTATTGAATGGAATGGGTAGATACTAGTTTAAGCTTTTGGAATAGCTTTTATTTTTGATTATCATTTACATTTTTCAATCTTAATCACTTTTTGTGCAGTAGTATCTGTTCCTTATAGCTTTGCACTATTTTACATCACCAATAACGTGGTGGAATGTAAATACTATTTCTCATAATTATTCATCATATTTGTGATATAAGTAGATTCTGTGCCTTGCAGAAGCCATTGTAATGTGCATATTAAGGTAAGCTGGAGATCTGACATCACAATAAACACTACTGTGTTTCAACAGGATGGTATTTTCTGCAAAGCAATGGCATGGGAAATCCTCTGCACATTTTTAAAATAATTGTATTAAAATTAATGCAGCAATCTGCAGACCCTTAAGATCATTTCCATTATACACACCCATGCACACACACACACACTCTCACACTCACACTCCTGTTGGAAAAGTGGAACCCCCAAGCCATGTTTTTCCATTGGTTGACAAATACCTTAGAGACAGAGAACCATTAAGTTAATGACTATTTCATTCTCCCTGCTCTGATGTGTTTGATTGCTATAATAAATGTACTTGCTGTACATTTTGTATAAGGCAAACATATGTATACAATAAAGCCTTGATAGATGTTCTCCTTCAGTACCCCAAGGGACCAATACTACATTAAGGGCTCAGTTCTTCAAGGTGCTGAGCACTCTGGCCCTGATAAAGTTAAGCAGCTGCTGAAGTGCTTTGCTGGATCAGAGCCAGAGTTTGCACAACATGCTGAAGGATTGAGCACTATGTGATTCCAGCTTAGTTTCTCTACTGAACCCTAGTCATTTTTATTGAGCTGTGTTTAAAGGACTGCTGTGTTCGGCCTTATTCATTTCATCTTGGTAATGTGATGGAGTTTACAGTAATATTAAATCAATATTTCAAATCAAGTGGTGTACTAAATTCTTTTTCCCGGAAATTATAGTCACTGTCCATGCTCGTCTCAGAATTTTGGTTCCCAGAAACACACACACCTGTAAATCCAATTCTGTATGATGCTCAAGGTAAAAAGTCAGATTCCATGCATTTGATTGTATTCTGTGAATTGTTTTCCCATCTTCTCTTGTGATGCTCTCAGCTTAATTTCTCATGAAATTTGATCCATATGGATGAGAACGCTCCACCCCAAGTTCAGCATGCCTTGCAGCATGTGTTCTGAGGAGAAACAAGACTGGAAAAGTAGTGCTGTGTGCCTCAGGTTAGGACGAGAGTGTTTTGGGTGAGGATGGCTGGGGTAATTTCCAAGGTTTTGGCTCCAGTCTGCACTATTACTATGCCTTTTTCAAGACTGCGGCGATGGTAATTCATTTTTCAAGAGTAGTTACAATGGACCACATTTTTTTTTAATTAAGAGAAAATGAAGTTTTAAAGCAAGAAAGTTAAACATTACAAGACCTCAGTTAGGACTGGATAATCAGGATATGTATATAAGAGCAGTTTCAAGAAACATGAATGTATATCTAATGCACGCTCAGTAGTGAATATTAGATTGTCTAACAAATATAGTGTAACGCTCTTACAGGAAATGCTCTTGTACAGTAGCTGTAAATCAACACATTACAAAAAGCAGGCTGAGGCACACCAATAATTATTCAGTTGTCAATGTAATTTCAAAACGAAAATATGTGTTTTCCTTGGTTAGACTTGTAGTGACATACTTGAATAAACAGTTGCCATAGCATGCTTTTTCCAACTGTATAGCAGGTTAAGAAACTATATCTATGAATTCCAACCGTTTTTCTACTTTTCAGTAGTTAGCAACTGAAACTGAATAATTGTTTGCTATTTGTTTTTATGGATGCATGCATTAATATTTTTAGATACAGAACAGTGTAGATAGACAGATGGACTTTTTATTAAAAGGTTTTAAATATGAAATTTTAGTATCTTGCTTTTGCCATTCTATATTAAAAGAGGGGAAAACACAAACAAGCAAAAAACCCTTAACATGAAAGTTGTGCAGAAAGTAATTCATTCAGAAAGTATTTGTTATGAAGTCTTGAGGAGCAACAATGACTGCAAACCTTACGAAACTTGTTTGTCCCAGCTAATTAAAATTAGATCATCAACAGAGCTAAATAAGTCTGCTAGCTTCCCAGTGATCCTACTTGGGATCTTGCTTTAGACCAGTGGGTTGATGGGGAAAGTTGGGGAGCTACTGATAGGGACCTTGTCAAGCCTCCTAAGGCTGTGGAGCAAAAAAGCCCACTAAAGGTCTGTGGGAAGGAGGGGAGACAATCAGTTTTCTAAGGCTCAGAAATGGGGCTGCTGGGCAACAATAGCTCTTAAGGTCTGCAGGAGGAGAAAAATAACCTTGATTCTGTTGTTTCTATGTTTCCATTTTCCACTAATCTAATTCTCCTTTCTCCTGTTGACACCTCCTAACTTTACCTGCTTCCTTCATCCTCTTGTCTCCCACTCTAGAAGCACTCTCCATGCCCTCCCATTGCCTGTGCCAACTAAATTTTGATCCATGCCTTCTCCACACATGCTCTCATTCTCACCCCCAAACACACTACTGACCTCTTGCAGGTCTCCTAAGAGCCACGGGAACCTCTGGAAGTCCAGAGGAAGGAAGACTGGAAAAGCAAAGCAAGGAGGAATCTTTTCTCCCTCCTCATTCAAACGGATGAACCCAATTAGCTTAATTTTTATTGCTCTCCCCCTCTCTGTTCTCAAGTCATGATTTGGCAAATGCATGTTAAAAGCATTTTCTAACTGAGGAGTCCACCACGTTAATATTATAGTTACAACTGCTTGAATGTCTTCAGTTTGGGTATAATGTTTTCTTTTTTACATTAAGTAACATGACGATTAGTTTATATTTTGAGGTCTATATCTTCAGGGAATTAAGCAGAGAATTACTTAAAGGTTAGGTCTCCAGCTGTCAGTTGACACTAGGTGGAGAAAGTTAATTCCATTTTGCAGAGGATTTTGATATTTTGAAATTTGTTTTCATTCTGATTTGGAATGAAAACCAAATGTCTTGATATTTTCCGTGAAAGGGAATGGAACTCCAACTCTGGGGCAGTCAGCCTGGTGGGCTGCCCCAGAGCTGCATATCCTTGCAAGTTCTGGAACCCAGGCTGCATGGGACCTTCGAGCTTGGGAGCCAGGATTCAGGCAGGTGAGAATGCAGGCAGGCTGCCATGAAGCTGGACAGGCAAGCTGTCAGGAAACCAGTGCAACGATTTGGGGTGTAATTCAGACCAGTGAATGATTGTGTCACTGATTGTCCTGTAACCCTGAGTTCCTTAGAATTCTCTGCTGCTCTAGCTCCCTGTCTGTATGCCCCCAGCCAGCATACAGCCAGGCACTGAGTATCGGTGTGTTCAGCAGCATAGCATTTACAGATATGTGTGATTGTCTTGTGTAGTTGAAGCTAAATTGCTCAGATCCCCAATTATCTTTGGAAGTATACTATCCTATTGGGAAGTGTATGACTGTAAATGAGAGTTACTCCACAACTCAGTACTCAGAATAAATGATAGAATATATAGTAAGTCAGCTGCAGCACCCAGAATAAGTGAACACTGTTCCAGTTTTCCCAATTGCAGTTAACTTGTCCATTCTTTCTAACATTTATTAAAATTCAGTTGCTAGAATCAGTCTAGCACTTCTGTGACAATACAGGGTTGTTACGGCATGTCTTGCGTTGAAACTGTGGGATGCATTTTCCGTTGATGAACATGCATAGTTTTCTTTAGGATTGATCAGAGTTACACGTGGGTGGCAGAAGGAGTGTAAACAGCTATATATGTCATTTTCCAACATAATACAATGAGTTTTGTACTTGGACAGTTACTTGGAAAGATTTGCAGGGAATGCAGTTAGGAATAACTGGTAGCCTTTTTGGAATTTGGGAGTGGCTGTGTTCTGGTTGCCTAACAGAAGGTTATCTTATTCTTAATTCTGGATTTCCTTGCTTTTGAGAAGCTCAGGTCAGAGACTTAATTTTATTTTAATCTTATATTTTCATACTTAATTATCACACTTGTTTGAAGGAGACATGTCATCAGGTAAAACATTGTCATAGTTAACAGTAGGTTAAACAATCCCAGGTCACTTGTCTGTGTTTACCACTGGGATTCCTATTAAATAAGTTGTAATTCCTTAATATAATGGATTTACAGAGTTGTAGGGAAGTTGAATTAGACAATGATTGCAGAAAAGGTTGCTATTCATTTTTGTGATACTGGAGATACTCCATTGCTATTAGTCTCAATTTTGCTAACCCACTGCATCTGATACTACGCAACAGGAAAGAACTACTAGTAATTCTGTTCAATCACTTTCCCCATCATATTTTTGACTACATATTGACTTGCTGTATGTCTCTGATCTTGTTTACCTGTAGGATTAGATTGGTTTGGGGATGAGGGAATAATTCATTTCCAGAGCAAGATGATAGTTTGAAAAATCATTATGGTGTACCATACATTTCCTGGGACTATTCTAACAGAGGAGAATGTAATTAGAGTCTGCTAAAGAGTTTTTAAACAGCATTTGCCACCCACTATTCAGTTTCCAGGTCACTCTTATGGATTCCTGTAATTATTTGTGATGATTTATATATCCTAATGCCAGCAATAGTATTAAGTTATCCTGCCACACTGGTCTAAATTAGATTTGAATGAAATAACTATTTTTAAAGGGAACAAGAAGCTTGACTGTGACAGTGCCCTGATCATGTTGCAAAGGACAGAAATCTTAATAAAGGTGAAGACAACACAATGTAATAGATGTCAAAACCATACAACAACAAAACACAGAAAGCCAGTGGTACTGACCCCTGTAGCCCACCCACATGTTCACAAAGCAAGCAATTAATGGGGCTGTCACAAGCCTCTAATGTGCACAACATATCATGTGGGCAATGATGCTTCTCTCCAAACGTCTCAACCTGGTATTCCAGATTGGAAAAGGGAGAGGAGTTGTAATAAACTGAACTGACTTCCACTGCCCTCACAGCCCCTACCACTGTTACCTTCCCCCCTCATTTCCAGGAAAATATTTGTGCAAAAATAACCCCAATAAAAAAAGTCATGACAGTTTTTTAATGCTCCATTCCTTATCCCCCCCTACAGTTCTAAAGAATTCACATAGATGAGCATGTCGTTCCGATCCTAGCACAAAATGAAAGAGGATGACCCTCTCAATTCCAAGGGTTATATATCCCAAATCCTTGCATCCTGCTAATTTATAGTCAAGTGCAGCGCTCACCTCTGGATTCCAGAGGCTTTTTGGAACAGCAAAAACCCAAAAGCCTTTCCCCCCACTATTCTCCCATTGGTACTCTCTTTATATTAATCTTTCATATGTTTCTTTGGTGTAAATTCAATTGTGATCCATCATATTGATGTGTGGGAAAACACACACGGAGACAGAAGCGAAGTGTGACGTTACCTGGAGAGGTTAGGGCAGTCAGTGATGCACACAAGAAGGAGAAATTTGGTTCTGATGAACACCACAAAGAACAGGAAACAAACAGCACAGAATCATATTGAGTTGGATATAACAAAACAATCACCACAATTACAGTAAAGTAACTTTATTTTAATTCTTTCTTCTTGCTTGTGCTGGTTTCATGAACTATCATGTGAAGGAAAGGAGTAGAATCAGCACTGGGAGGTTAGAAGGGAACATTGTCTACCTGAGTCTTAACAAGTGATTTGCAATATGAATACATTTTGGAGAGTCAGTGCCTTAGGGCACCTTTTGATATTGATTTGCCATTTAACCATTGGGTTTGAGTGTATATGCTACTAGATAAAATTGCAATGTTAGGATATCCTTGAAAATTTTTCTTGCTACGTGCATGTATCAGCCATTGTTTTGCAGAGATATATATTTTGTGGGGCAATCTTCAAATTTCTCTCTCACTCACAGTAATATGCTGACACTGTTTCTGACTCAGGAAGACTGGTTGTGCCTCATTGGGAACCTTTTAAGTTTTAGCAGTGTTACTAAGGGCAAATAAATGTGCTCTCTTTGAAAGACTGAACAACGATGCTCCTGTTAATGGACAGCAATGGCTCTAGTCATGAATTCTGATACCCTGGGAAATGACGTAGCTAGACCTTGAGGCATGATCAGACTTTTTTTTTTTATTTGTAATAGATTGGTTCATATATTGTTATCCCCTGCAGAGTTCTCTTTTCATTAGATAAGATAGTTAAATGAGCTTTCACTACCTTAATTAGTTGAAATAGTAACTGAAGATAGATTTATTAAATACCTAGATGATTATGATATGGTTAGAGGCAAGCACAGCATAACTAACTGTGCCTCTCCGGTCTATTAGAATTCTGAGGGAGTCAACAGAATAGTGGAAAGGGAAGAACTATTAGGCATAATTTATCCTTTGATTAAAATTCCTCCCAAGAAGGAGTTAAGGGAACTAAGTTATCACAGCAAGGAAGAAGAGCAAAGTTTTCTCATGAAATCAGCAGTTTTCAAAATGGAAGGAGATTGGTAGTGGACACCCCAAGAATCTGTTCTTAGGACGTCTTTTGTTTGATGCACTAACGATCTTGAAAAGAGGGTAAAACTTGTGTATGAGATAAAATGTCTAGTTAGTCAGGAGTAAGGCTTGGGCGGTACATCAAAAGAGCCCAGTAAAACTAGGTGAATGATCAACATGATGACAGATTAAATCCAGTATTGATGCATGCAAAGTAATGCACAATGGAATGAAAAATTGGAGTCCAGTTGAATGTATTCACCAAATACACTATTCAAGAAATACTGCAATTATTAATCAATTGATTTTGGTATTTGATGTACTCACTTCTCTCACACATTGATATGTCCTAAATTAACTGTAGTTAATCAAGAAAAAGACCCATACGTAATCATTGACCATCTCAGTGAAAACATCAACTTGATGTGAAATAATGTTCAAAAAAGTCAACAGTATGTTAGATTGTATTAAAAAAGTGATAGAGAATATTACTGGAAAAAGCATAATGTGAATCAGTGAACTCACCTAGAATATGGTGGTCAATTCTATTCACCTCATCTTAAAAAGGATTTAGTAGAAATAGGAGGGGTATACAGGGAGCAATGCAAATTATTAGTGGCATTAAAAACTTTCATGTGAGGAGAGTAGAAGAGGATTAATTTAGAATGTGACTAGAAGATAAATGAATAAATGCAAAATATTATATAAAATAATGAATGTTAAAGAGGTCAATCAAATGCTTTGATTTACTATTTTGTAATGCCAAGAGTACAAAAGTCAAACAGTGTAATTCACAGGCAACACATCAAAGAGATAAAAATCAACTTTTTAATACAATGCATAACTAAGCTTTGGAACTTACTGCCACATGATAATTTAGAGACAAAGAATTTAGCATGATTTAAAAAAGGATTAGTCGTTTATTCTGCATGACTAGTAAGAATAGTAAGCATCTTATACAGGCCACTTTCGTAAACAAGGTGTCAGACTAGATTAAACTAGATCCAAAGTGGCAATTCCTATATTTCTCCTTATGCAATAGGTATAGTGTGTAATAGAGAAACAAAGTGAGTGAGGTAACATCTTTTATTGGACCAGCTTCTGTTGGTGAGAGAGAGAAGCTTTTGAGCTTACGCGGACCTCTTCTTCTATCCTTTCTAATATCCTGGGACCAGCACAGCTACATCAACACTGCATACAATAGTAGTTTATGTATAGTTGAATTAAGTACTTTGACGTATGTAGAAAAGCAGCATATTTTGGTGCTAGTCACTTATACCACTTTTGGAAGCTTAATGCTCTTTTGGCATGAGGAAATGTTAACTATGCTCTTAGAAGTCTTTCAATAATGTTTTACCTTTCAAAAAAGAAATAGACTGTATCTGCCATAAATTAAGACTTTGACTCCAAAGGCAGCTTTTCCTCAGGTCAGAAATCAAAATCTCCAGGGATATTTCATATCTTTTGCCATACATATTAAAAGCCAGTCTAGTAGTAAACTTTTCTTAGACAGTAAGATGCTACATTTAAGAATACACTACTATAATTTTTAGATTAATCAAAAATGTTTGAGCAGCTTTGTACAGATTAAAAAAATTGACTTTTTAAAAAATGTTCAAAGTTGATTGAAGGATGTCTAATCAAAAGCATTGGTCTTTTGAACATAAATATTCATTTTAAATATATTCAATTCACATTGTTTTGATTGTGGGAATAAAGATTGTTGTATCATTTAAAAAATTACCAAAGTAAACGGAACATACGTACATTTCAGTGATCTTATAAATTGTCGTGCTTTCAGAATTAATAATTGCTGCATTTTAAAAACATTTCTTGCTGCTGGCAAAAAGAAAAAAGGTGTCTGTGGACTAGAACTGGTAACATAGACCTGAATATTGATGTCTACTAATGTGAATAGCCTATGATTTGGAATAATTGCTTTGTTTTAACATAAATATAGACAAAATATTGATGCAAGCATTGCTGACCTGAGAAAGAGTGATTACATTGTAAATCCAAAATGTAGGTGTATTCTGCTATGCTTCAATGGACCTTCTGAGTCCTAAGAACATCAAAGCATAGCAGTGTTGTTTCTCTCACAATAATTCTGTATTTTAATCTCTTTCTAAATTTCTTAGAAATCATAGTATGCTAGTTCCAAGTTCTGATGCAGGAGTTGTGTTAACTTTTCTGTTCTTTGAGTTTTATTTAAACAGAAGCCAGTATTTATTGACCTCTAAATCACTGAAAATACAAACAAGATAGGAATAGATGGATTAAAATAGTAATCCTCTACAGTCCATTTCTTAGCCACCCAATTATGTTACTATAACAAATATGTGTTCCAGTAGTACCTAGAGTTAGTTAATAAACTAGTTGAAGCATAATTTCTGCTTCTTTGATGTCCACCTATGTGTTGACTTCAGCTGTAATATAATATCTAAGGAACAAAAATTAATGGCTATTTTTTTTGGCAAACTCTCCCCGTCTATTTAATATGAAGAATGGGCCAAAAGTGCCATGAAAATGTATTCACTACTCTGCTTCCGTAGTGGAATTTTTATATTAAGTATTGTGAACACTCAGCAGCCAACAAAAGATGAGAATGTATTTCACCATGTGGGTATAACATTCATAGACTCAAACGTTGATCTTTTCCATATGAGAAATGGTCGTGTCGCTGTAGAAGATGCACAAGGCCTCCCATTTCCAAGACTTGTATGCAACTTGAAACTGGCCAGTTATGATTTAGGCTGCCAAAGTGTCTGAATTAGTCAGTTCGCATTCAGAATTACAGAGGGTAAAACATTTCCTGGCTTAGTAATATCACCTTTCCAGGATATTTAATTCCAATATGTCAATTTTAAAATCAAGGCTGGTGTTATAAATATTACTATAATTTGTTTCTATCAAAATTAAATCATAGCATTAATTTTTAGCATTCATTTGTAAAACCATATACTAAACCATATCTGGATGAAACTGTAGTTTGAGAGTACTATTTAAGTTTTAGCTCATACTGAATGTTTTATTATATTTTTCCCGAAGTTAGTTCATTTTTCCAAAATATATGCACCACTGTTTTTATTTCAATAAAGGAAACAAGACTGGGATTATTTTAGCTGTTAGAATATTGGACTTGGTTTCAGTTCTTTGAGTTTGTCCAACTATGCATCTAAATAAAAACATTATGATAATGCCTGTTGATCATAAATGTGTATGTGAAACACATTCATTATTTTCGTCTGCCCTTTTTATTTAAATTCCCATTGTGGTGTTCTGTCAGTGTGATGACTGTTTATTGTCTGTTCTTTGTTGTCTGTTACAATTCTTCATCATATAGGCAAAATGCAGGATGGGAATATGGAGAACAGCCAGAATAAAGGTAATCTCCTTTCATACTAAGCAGGTTGTGGACTGTTATGGTTAGCATGTTGATAGATTCTGTGTGGCAAATAAAATAATTTGAAGACGTGTGGGGGAAATATCTTATTTGTTTGAACATACAATGTGATGGCAAAATGTGGGTGGAAAAATGAATAGTAGACACTTTGTGAACCAAGGTCAGGGAAATATTGGAAATGCAAGAAAAAATAAATTGTAGTATATAGACTTTTCACATACCGGAATTTAAACAGATTAACAAAATCAGTGTTTCAAATTCACCATTTATATAGAAGATGTGTGTGTTACAAAGTTCATTCTGAATTCATTTTTTTCTTGTGCAAGTTACAAAACCAGATATACTATTTATTGCTAATGAATTTCCAAATGCTATTTTTACTTAAGTCTTGTCTGCTTTGTCTGGCTAATGACATTGTATAAATGTATTTTTCTTTGCAGGGAGAAGGTAAATAACACTACATGTAGCAATAGCAAAAGCGAATCTTAATGCAATTTGATCTGGCTCATAATATAAAAACAGAAATACATGGGTATTGTTGAATAATAAGAAAATGAAAGAGTGTTAGCTGTTTCTAATATACTGTATATTCTGAGGGAGAAATTAATGTAAATATTTTTCTTTCTCTGTGGAAAAGTTTTAATTGCTTTTTCATTATACTGAAGAGATCATTAACTATGTTTACTTCAGAACCTGCCAAGTAAACAAAATAAGTACTGTTAGATGTATTTTTTTTCCTCTGAGAATTATTTAAATGCACTTCTGCAGAGTGAGATGGAATAGAAACTAGTGAGATTAACTCTGTCATGCTAGATGACTACTAAATAGAAGGACAGTTCATGAATAATGACTTAAAACAAAGGAGAGCCTTTCAGTCTCCTAGTTAAATTAATCTGGTTTCATACAAATGATGATGTATATCAAAATGTGGTAGAATGATTTTGTCTCATTTCATTCCATTTCATATAATCTATTCTATCTACCACACTGACCACACACAGGAAGGTGATTGACCTTTAAAAAAAAAGACAGTTTTGCCTTAGACACTATTGTTGCCTTAGATACTCAGTATGGTTTCTCTACTCCCCTGCATACTCCCTCTATACTTCCTATCCAATCCCAGTACCATAAAAGTCCATCTCTCCTGAAGGAAGGGAGTGGTTTTATTTCTGTAAATTTTAGTCATAAGGATTTTGGGGGAGCATGACTACACAGATACTTTTTAATTGTGCTAGAAGGCATAGTCAGCGGGGCGATAGATGTTGAAATTTTTCAGACTCTGGGATTATCTAAAAAGTACTGAGGTAATATTCTTATTTGTAAAACAATTGGCATGTCTGTAGGGGTTGCGTGCACACGCGCACACACCCACTCTTATTAATAGTAAGAAGGTATTGAATGCTATAAATGTAGATGGCACTATAAAGTCACATTATATGTCCCAAAGAATTTACAGTCTCAGACCTTGATCCTGCAAATGAGCAGACCTTTGTGCAGATGAGCAAAGCCTCTTATGGACATCCGGATACAGGATCAGGGTACTGCATATATTCATAATTAATCATCCATGTTACTACCAGTACGCATGTGGGACTATTACAAGTTGAATTTAGTATGAATAAACAACTTCAGAGATTTTTTCTTTAAATAAAAGGTTAGAAATTTTGTTGGTTAAAAGTTCTGGAGTAATGGTTTTCTTCTGCATTGTTAGCCAAGCAACAGGATGGTGCTGCTGCCATGGAGATGCAGCCACTGAAGAGTGCAGAAGGAGGAGAGGGAGATGAAAAAGAAAAGAAGAAGGCTAGTATGCACAAGAAAGAGAAATCTGTCCTCCAGGGAAAGCTGACCAAACTAGCCGTCCAAATAGGCAAAGCAGGTATGAATGGGTAACTAACTAGATATCAGCATGCTGTGGTGAGGATCACGTTATAGGATTTCAAAGCAAATGATTATGAAAAGGGATAGTTTTATTAAAAATATTAAGAAAGTAATTATCACAGTACTCTAGAATTGTATGCCTAAGATCGTTTTTGTGCATACTTTGAAAACTGAGAAACTAGAAGCTCTAAACAACTTGGGTTGTTGTGAATATTTGAATCAAAGTGAACTGCAGTTTCTCATAGCCAGTGTTCCCAAGTGCAGTAATTACAAGATATTTAATTTCCTGTCCCCTCAGGATGCCTGAGAATGTGCATTCAAAATGGATATCATCGTCTCAGGCTTGGAGCCAGATCCTCTTCTCCCTCAATGGATTCTGGTGTAATTTCGCTGCCACTTCTCCTTCACCCCCCACAGTAGCTTTTTACCAAAAACAGAATAAAACCTGTTTTATTCCATTCCTTCAAAAAAAAAAAAGGGGGGTGGGGGGATGAAAAATAAATCTGCTGATGATAGTGTTCTTAAAAACAGCCTTAGTTTGAGTTTCAACTGTATCCATGGTGTCTCAGTGGTTCACTCTATTTTTTCCACAAATGCTAGTGTAACCCACACACACCACCTGGGTGTGGTGTTCTGTCCCATCTAATGGCACCGAGACGACTTAGAGAGAGAGAGAGAGATTAACGAGTCTGTTCTACAGCCTTAGCTAGCAGGTAGTTGGCTTTTAGCTCATGCAGCAGAGGCTCATGCACTAAGCTCGAAAGGTCCCAGATTCGATCCTACCTGCCAACGACCAGGGTCTGTCGGTGTTACACAAGTTTCCTTGCTCTGTCTTGATATACTCAAACTTTATATTGCTACTCTCTTTTGTGTATTTCTAGTACAGGTTAATTTATTGGGATAGGTCATGTGGTATAAAGCAGTTCAGTCGCATCATATTTAATTTCCCAGATTGGTTGAGCCTGCCCCATATGATCAGGCAGTTTGGCATAGTAGGAGCAATTTTGAGTTGATTTCTTATACATAGAAGGCAGATGCTCTTTAAATTTTCTGATTCAAATTTGGGAACACTTTATAATGGAACTATGAAGGCTGTAGTTATTTGGCCATAGCTGAATAAATCTTTCAAATACACAGACTCCAGAGAATCATTGAGGCTGTCTTGGTATTTAGATTTCAAATGATGGTAATGATACATTTGGAAATATGGCCCATTGTTTAATAAATGTTACGGTTATAAAGGAAAATAACCACTTTACCAAGCTAACAAAAGAGAAGCAAACACTCTAAGGGACAAGATTTTTCTAGAAGGCCCATGATTATTGGGTTTACAGTAAAACTCAGATACAGTATTCCGTCTGGCTAATATTAATATTAGTAATATTAACTGTTAATTGTCACAAATGTTTTTTTTTCATACATTGGGAGACAAGGTGAGGGAGGTAATCTCTTTTCTTAGACCAACTTCTGTTGGTGAGAGAGACAAGGAGCAAGTCTACACTTACAGTGATGCATCAGCGCAGCTGCAGCACTTTAATGAAGATGCTCTAAGCTGACAGGAGAGAACCCTCCCATCGGTGTAGTTAATCTGCCTCCCTGAAAGGCAGTAGTGATGTCAGCAGGAGAAGCTCTCCCACTGACATAGCGCTGTATCTGCGGGCCCTTGTGTCAGTATAACAACATTGCTCTGGGGTGTGGATTTGTCACACCCCTGAGCAATGTAGTTATACTGATATCAGTCTGTAGTGCAGAGCAGCCTAAGCTTTCAGGCCACACAGAGCTCTTCTTCAGGCCACTCTACCTTGAATGGTCTCTTAGAATATGTGCTAACTACTTATGCTAAACAATCTGTTCCACTTTGCATTAGCTGTGATGCTCTGAGTACCTTTACCAGACCTGAAGAAGAGCTCTGTGTGGCTCGAAAGCTTTTCTCTGTCACCAACAGAAGTTGATCCAATAAAAAATATTACCTCACCCACCTTGTCTCTCTAATATCCTCGGACTGACATGACTATAGCTACACTGCATGCTTCTTATGTGTCAGTTAAGAGGTCCAAATGTCACAATAAAAATTCAAATAGAAAAATTTTCCAATTGCCTCTTTCCACTGATGGAAATGGGAACTGTTGATGAAATTGCACCCTTTCCAGTGGAGGGACAAAAAAAAAAGTTTATCTTATCACAACCATAGCCAGATATCCTGTGCCTAATTCTGAATTTTCAAAAACATAAGAAGAAGCACTTGCTCCAAATAAATTGCTGACTAGAAGTCTGTGACTTGGCCCACTTTCTTCAGTGCTGGGACAAGAAGAAGGGAGCATAAAGTGTTCTTGGTAGAGTGCCTTAGTTAGAAGAATATTCTATTGCTTTAAAATATTTTATTTGTTTTTAAACTTGTGCATTAGTTTAAAGTTATTAAATGATTTATATAAATGTATTAAAATAACTGAAGTATTAAAATATTTGCCATTTATTAAACATGTCAACCTGATACAAGTTAGAATAATGTATGCTGCTTGGTTCCTTTGGCCTATCATGTAGTCCTGATTAGTGAACAAAAATGCAATTTACAATCCGTCCTAAATCTAAGGTTAACATGTTCATATGACACCAATTATAGTTGCCCTGGTTTCAGAACAGTAGCAAATTATGAGCTAACTGTGAATACATTTACCTTTTGAGTATTATAACAATTCCAAATGACCAAACTTCTTCCTAGTTCTTGCGTATTTAAAAAAGGGACTAATGTGTGGCCAATAAATCTGAATGATAGAGTGAATGCAGCTTTTTGGTGGTAAGATTTCCTACTGCGTATGAAATGTCATGTTTCTGCACAGTGCTGTGCATCACGGTCAAATGCTTAACGTTTGGGAACAAAACAACACTTTGAGAACACTGCTGTTTATTTTATTATTTTTATAAAATATGTAAATACTTGTCCTTATAGCCAAATTCACTTTTACCTTTGCAATCTTGCCCAGCTGCTGGTTCAACAGATTATTTTTCTACAAACTATGTTAGAAATCAAAGACAACAGATCCTTTCCCCAAGGTCTATTATGATGTGCTTTTATTTAAAAAAAAAAAAAGCATGTGGAGATGGTGTGTAAATACCTGAGAGGTAACTGCACAGAACAGGCAGAGGTTAATTCTGTTGTAATAGGGTGGTGTTAGGATAATGTCCTGCAATTGAAAAAGGAAGACTTAGTTTAGACAACAGGAAATCTTTCATTAAATTAAGCAGTTGGTACAGTTTTCCAAGGGTGATCAATAAGATGCTGATGCTAGAGGTGTTTAAAAATAAATGTGATAACACACAGGTGTAGTATAGAGTTCAGAAGAATGTAACAAATAACCCAAAAGCTCCTTTTAAAACTTTATCTATGGACTACGGTCTCCTGATCTTACATTTATATGATTCACAATAATTGAATGTTGTTGATGTGTTTTTTTCCCTGTGGCCTAAGAGCATGGGTTCAAATCAGATTAGATAAAAGTGTGGGGTACAAACAGCAAATGGTTTGATTTGTTACTATTGCTCCCTGTAGTTAAAAATAGTTGTTACTTTTTGTGTTTCAGGTTTGGTGATGTCTGCCATTACTGTAATAATTTTGGTACTGTACTTCGCTGTTGACACTTTTGTTGTCAACAAGAAGCAGTGGTTGCCCGAGTGCACTCCTGTTTATGTTCAATATTTTGTCAAGTTCTTCATCATTGGTGTTACTGTGCTTGTGGTTGCTGTTCCTGAAGGACTTCCACTTGCGGTCACTATTTCTCTGGCTTATTCTGTTAAGGTAAGCAGTGGGGGGGAAAAAAGAGCTCTTTCAACCAACTCTCAATATGTTTTAGTTTGGCAGTTGACTCGCTGTTTAATTTTTATGTGGCTGGTAGAAAGCTGGATCACACATCAGTATAATCAAAATGTGCAGTTTGACTGAAGCTTCTTTAAACATATTAAAGGTACTTCAAAGTAAAAAATTCCAACAAAATAAATGTATTGACGTTTCTGTAAATGTGCATTGCAGAAAAATGTACTAAACAAACACTAAAAACATTTACTTATTGAAGACAAGAAGAAAAGGAGGACTTGTGGCACCTTAGAGACTAACACATTTATTTGAGCATAAGCTTTCGGGAGCTACAGCTCGCATCATCGGATGCTGTAGCTCACGAAAGCTTATGCTCAAATAAATGTGTTAGTCTCTAAGGTGCCGCAAGTCCTCCTTTTCTTTTTGGGGATACAGACTAACACGGCTGCTACTCTGAAACTTATTGAAGACAGTCTCTCAGAAATTCACTGTGAAAATTTATTAATGGGAGAAGCACAGTCTTTTTGTATATAATATCTGTTTATCTTCCTATTCCCTGCTGCATCAGTATAGTTTTTGGGAAGGATTTTGTTCTCTTCAGTAACTCTCTATATTGAGACATGAGGTTTCCACATGTGTTTGTGTGTGTATTATTAAGTGCTGTTATAGTTGCCCATAGCTAATGTAAATGATTCCATTAGGGAATTTAAGGGAATTAAAACTGGGATTACGGATTTTGGAGTGGTAGATTATTCCCCTATCAAACTCTGTATTCTCAGATTACTTTAGAAATCTAATCTACTAACAGCACATTGTGTTTATATAAAACTTTCATCTGAGAATCTCAAAGCGCTTTAAAAAGGTAGACAATTCTGTTATCTCCGTTTTACACAGGGAGAAACTGAGGCACAGAGAACATGAAGATGTGAAGTGATTTCCACATTGTCACACAGCCAGGCAGTAACAAAGTTGGAAATAGAGCCCACATGTCCAAACAGCCCTGTGTGCTAACCATTAAACATTGCAATCGCCTGTTAAATCAGTTGCATAAATACATACTCACACATAGGGCCAGATTGTGATACACCATTGTTTGCATTTCGGGATACCTTGCTCCAAAGAATAGATTTACTGACTTCAGTGGGACTTCACTTGGGATAAGGGACCACTCTGAGTAAGAGTATGACAGATTGGCACAAGGGTAAAGATCACAGCCATACTGTGGAATATTCACAGTAGCAAATTTTTGTAAAATTCATTGCCCCGGTGATGATAATGCATTTTATGATGCAAGAGCATATAGTTTTACCTTACAAATCTAATAATACTGGGGTTTGAAATACTGTAAAAGAGCCTAACGCAGCCGAATAAAGAGAGTTTACTAAAACAGATTATTTTCAGAGTACTGCAGTTCAGTTCAAGATTAAAATAAAATAATATTAATTGATTTACAGGTGGGTAGCTTTGGGTTCATCTGAGGCTTGCTGTTGTCATTTAGCTTCTATTTACACTCTTTTGTATTTGCAAATTTTGATCTGGCAGGAAGTTTATTTTTAAACAGTTAATTACTAATTGTTAAATCTCTACCATTACGGTGCTTGGCTGAAGGAAAACAAAAATCTGTGTAGTAATTTAAGAAAAACGTATAAAATTACATGAGTGCTTAATATTTCTTACAGTGATCGCTGTTTTAAATGGCCTGTTGTTTTAGCTAATGTTTTGTATAGCTAAATAATGTTATATCGGTATTCAAGCAGTTCCTTAGAATGGATACACTGCAAATCCATTCATCAAAAGCAAAATTGGCAAGCATTTTAAGGGGTGACTACTATATGTTCTCTACACTGACACATTGGTAAACAAGCGTGACTACACTCTAATAGTCACATCTAACTTTATGCATTTTTACTATGATGAGAGATTTTAAAAATCTGTCATAGCAAATTTTTGAGGCTTTCTTACTTTGCTTTCCATCAGAAAATGATGAAGGATAACAATCTGGTCCGCCACTTAGATGCTTGTGAAACTATGGGTAATGCGACGGCCATCTGCTCTGACAAAACAGGGACACTAACAACCAACAGGATGACAGTAGTACAAGCCTACATTGGTGATGCCCACTACAAAGAGATCCCTGACCCAGATTCTCTACCAAGCAAAACCCTCGACTTGCTGGTTAATGCAATTGCCATCAACAGTGCTTATACTACAAAAATTCTGGTAAGTAGGCTTATTGCAGTTAATCAAGTAAAATGTGGCAGGAGAAGCTGAATGGGTTTTGAAGCATTGTTAATACTTCAATAACTTGTCATTGATCATGAAATATTAAATAGGTCCCCAAAATGAGAGTAGAAGGGACAAAAATGTACAAATTTTGTTTCTTTCTTTAAGAATGGAAATGTTACCATATATTCTTTATCAGTCATTGTTCAATTGATTAATACAATTGATTATTGGAGGGATTGATGCCATGCCTGGTCCCAGAAACAAGGGCCACATTATATGCTGAAACCTCTGATATTGTTGAATCAATATGTGACTCTGGATCCAAGCTGTACACTTGTAACTTTGCTTGCACAAATAGTTTTCAATGGCTTCAGTGAGACTATTTGAGTTTAAAATTACTCATGCGCACAAGACTTTGCAGGATTGGGACCTTAATTCTTGAAATATGAAGAATTAGATTGGTGGGATTAATGGATATTCATTCCAAATTAAATGGATGATGAATTTAACTCAGTGTGTAAAGGAGGACACTCTGGAAGGAGCAGATATCTAAAGGGGCTGTAGATTCCACTATGTGGGAGGATTAAGAGGCTACAAAATTCTGATTTCTGCTGCCCCAATTTATTTATCATTTGAAAGGGCAAATGATGCTTTTTTTTTATTCCAATCATAGAATCATAGAATATTATGGTTGGAAGAGACCTCAGGAGGTCGTCTAGTCCAATCCCCTGCTCAAAGCAGCACCAACGCCCACTAAATCATCCCAGCCAGGGCTTTGTTAAGCCAGGCCTTAAAAACCTCTAAGGATGGAGATTCCACCATATCCCTAGGTTACCCATTCAAGTGCTGCACCACCCTCCTAGTGAAATAGCATTTCCTGATATCCAACCTAGACCTCCCCCACTGCAACTTGAGACCAATCTTAATACTATAACCTGAAACTTTTTTATAGAGTACACTGAAGCTTTTTTAGGCTTATGAAATAATTTTTTGTCTATTTGCACGTTTGTACGGAACTGCCTGGAGTGGCCAAAATACACATTAATATGATTTTAAAAGCTGTCAGCCAAAATACAGACAGAGATAGTATATTTGCAGAAACGTGAGAAAGTAGAAGTCCAATTTCTGGTGAGCTACTAAATCCAAATCAAGGTTTTCTTTGTTTAAGAATTCGTTAACAAAATGCTGTGTCTCTTGTAATCCCTGGCATGATTTTTAGGAGTGATGATATGTAGGCATTAGTTAGCAATAACCATTTATAGGAAGAGGAGTTTGTCGAGAAGCCTGACAGAAATCTCAGTGGTTGTCAAGTATGTTTATGGTGAAAGTGTTTTTGCAGCAAGGGTCTGTATTTTTGTTACTTCTTTTTAGAGTCTTTGAGCAATGGAAGTATAACATTCTGCTACCCTGAGCCATATTTTTAGATGACCTGACTAATTTCAACCTTCCGTTCTCAACTGGCTTAGTGTAAATGTATGTCCTGCTGTGTCACCGCTCAGAGCAAGTATTTTAATGCAGTGGCTTTCATAAAACTAAAAATAAACAGACATGTCTGAGCTGAGAGATCTGACTCAACTTTTTCCTAACACTGGGCCAGATCTGGAGAGGAGCTTAGTCTTGATAAACAACAATAGATGGAGATACTGAGAGCATCTCTGTTTTGTCTTTACAGGGATCTCACCATCTTACATGTTTCATTCCTCTTGTACATGGCATATGATTATTATTGTTCTCTAGGAATGGGAGTGTCTTGTCCTGTCTTTGTCCTGTGATTTGATCACTGGTGATTGACAGGGTAGATATTCCTTGTTGTTTTGAGAGGTTGTTTTAGTGCTTGTATGCTAAAGACTTCAGAACCCATGAAGGGGCTGATATGTGAGTTAAAATATATTTCAGTGCCTTAGCACCCCATTAGCTTGTGGTATGTGTGATTGGCTTTTTCATTATTTGTATACTGTGGTAGTGCCTAGGTTCAGGCCCTCATTGCGCAAGGCACGATACGGACAAGAGGAACAAAGACAGTCCCTGACCCAAAGAGCTGTCAAACCAGGATGATGACAAGATGCCACAGATTAATATACAGACAAACTGGGACGGGGGACAAAAGTTAACTGTAAAAAGTAACAACGCATTTTGAATAAATGGTTTGAGAGCGCCTACTAGTCAGAAGTGACTGCCAGGCAATAGAGGTGTGTGGGCATCATTGTAGAGGTAGGCTTTCAGGGAGGACTGAAGAGGATTTCATTGGGAAGTTCTTCCCATCGATGAGAGGCAGTGTGGAAGAAGTGTGCAACGGTGCTTGTGAGTAAATTGGCAATTGAAGTAGGTGTTACTGGTAGAGTGAAAGCATTGTCAATCTCATGTCCTTTGCGTTTTAGGTTTGTTTTTTCATTTTAAATTGTCGAGATTATAACATGTTGAAGAAGCATCTCTATCCAAATTCTGTGCCAGTTCAAAGTTTCCTAGCATCTTAATACTGGAAATAATATTTGTGTGAGAGTACTGCGTAATAGGACAGCAATATGTTCTCCAAAGCGATATACTAATGATCCTGGACAAACTGAATGAATGTTTCCCTTTTCTCTTGGAGTGACGTCCTCGTTGATGAAAATTAATTTCCTATCCAGTGTAATTCAGTAATCACATTTTAGTTTCAATATGATTTTGTATTCCTGGCCAAGTTTTGACCTCATAGCTCCTGATTAAAGTGGATCATGTGTGTACATTGAAAAAGGTAAATCACTATGCATTATCATTTCAGTTCATTTTAGCTTTGGGTTGAACATAAACTCTATTTCTCTGTAAAACAGATAAATGGATGAAATCCTAGGTAAATCCTTAATTGTTATCTCCACTGTAGGATTTATATAGCGCCAGTATTTGGATTTATCTGTTTGTCAGCGGTGATTATCTGTCTTATAAGCTCAGTGATTACTATATGGACTTCAATGAGAATCACAGCTGTATTATAAGCAGTTACCTTCATTTTTTGATTATATTTATGACATGTTTAAGGGAAGGTGTCTCAAAGATCTCAGCTCTGATGTAGAAAATTTAAGGTCCTTGTTCCACAGCACTCATTCTATTTAGATCATAAATAGGTCTGGTATAAAATACATAAAGAGGTTTGTTTTCAGGACCAGATGTCCAAGATTATTTTTTCTGCTTGTTCAGAATGCATACTTAGTCACACATTCTTTGAGCATACTTTAATGAAATTGTGGGTATCAGCTGACACCCAAAGGGCATGTGTATTATGTCACAAAGATGAAAGTTTGCCTGTTCTATTAATAGTTATGCAGATCTATATACTCTTCAAGTTGCACATTGTGTGAACTTACATTAAGTGATTATATATTGGACCATAAAATTAGTCAAGATACACCGCTGAATGAGTAATGATGAGTTCCCCCTCACATAGGAGTGGTTCTAGGCACCAGCAAAGCAAGCATGTGCTTGGGGCAGCATTTCAGCTATCCCTTTTTTTTTTTTTCTTGGGCAGTTGCGGGTGGCAAAAAACCTAGAGCCAGCCCTGCCCTCACGTCATCTTTTCTTTAAAGAGCAATAGAGCCAGTGATAAAAATACAAAAAGAAAACAATGTCACTGCTTGGGATAAAATATTTTCACTTCCCTGAGAAATCAGAGACAAATTATTCCACTAGAGTTACAATACCATTAAATCTAGCCCTTTATAATATTTTTAAGAACAAGATATGGGATGAACTAAATTGGCATTCAGTTCACTTCGGAGCAATGTTGCTGCTGTTTTCAAGCTAATCTCCAGAAAGCCTTTTTTCCAGAATAAATATGAGACCACTTTCAGAGATGTTTTCCCAGAGAGATTACAGCTCATACACTTTTGCTTGTAAACTGTAGAGGGGATTTAGTTTAATTCTTCTATTAATCTGAAAGCAAAATCTATGTTTTGGGAATATTCTGATTGCACTTTGAGTAGCTGTACTTCTAACTGGCATACCACGGAGTTGCTGGGAAATAAAGAGTGCTAATATTGGTCTAAGCTAGCAGCCATAACTTTTCTTGAATAACGTACTAGTATGCAAGTTTGATTTTAACCAAAAAGGTATTCATTCCCCTCTTAGAATCACAGTGGATATGTTTATGGTAAATGTCTCCTTTACTTTATGGTATAATAGGCCTCTGTTAAATGGAGATTCCAGTAAGCTCTCAAGTTAGTAGTGTTCAGCTCAGGCCAAACTTCACCAACCATTCTTTATTATGTCTTGACAATGGATGCCTCAGTTTGTGCTGCATAAGTCCCGTCCACTGGAGTCAATAGAGCTCCACCAAGTCACACTAGCTGAGTATATCTGGCCCCATATATTGAAATCAGATGCTACAATTTTGGGGGCAGAGAATGTCATTTACTAGGTACAAGAGAGCTGTGCTGTTTGTTACCAGCTAACATATAGATGTTATATTTCTAAGGGAAAGGGCAAAACTTTAATTTCCCTCTCTAACACACTAAAGCATGTGTAATTTTGCCAAAATATGATTTGAAATGTAAAACAGACAAACCCAACTGCTTCCATTAATGCTCTGGAAGAATTAAATTTTAGTTCAATAATTCATGTATTTACCATTTAAATATTTGTAATAGGTAGGAGTCTCTAATTAGTTACCGAAAAAAGCACAATTGAAACATAAAACCAATACAGAATTTAAAGAATGTGTACAAGTTTACTGGAGTGGCAGTACAGAGAAAAAATGCAGTTCCTTTTCATGATATCATCTATCTAATAGTGTAATGTTGCCCGTTGTTGTTGCTGTAATTTATTTTTGATTATGCTCCAATGGCATCCTTTGCAATGTACAAGATAATATGAAGACAGGTCTTCCCCCAAAGGGCTTATATAAAAGAGAAGATCTTCTGGGTGAGAGATGAAGGCGTGATTTAGATTTTTTTTTGTTCTAATGAAAGATCTTATTAAAATATGTATGTACATGTGGAGAGAGTTAAAAATTGCCCTGAGAAACTGAATTTTAATTTTCTAGATATTGAAAGGAATTCTAGAGATATCAGCCTAGCGGTTTGCTTGTAAAAATAAATACTGGGATAGAAAAGGTAGCGTTGTTCCATCAAAAAGTGCACCTACATTTAGTAAAAAGTCTAATTCAAAATACCTGAATGGACACTCTTCATGGTTTTTACACACACACACGCGCACAAATTGCCTCTGGGCTGAGAACTAGCATAAGGAATTGCATCTCAGAAAGTGATTACTTGGGAAAGGTGTAAATAATTGAAAATAAGCCTTTAGCAAAATAGGAAATTAATTAGCTGCCTTACAGGAATAAATGAAAATTGTATGTGGATGTTGAGAACATAGAATTGGAATCCAACTGAAGCGATCTTTTTATTTGTGAGAAAAATATTTGCATCCAAAAATAGCTATCTGTAAGGGCATATGGTGGTTCTTCTGTCAGAAGTTAACTTACTTGAGACATGCTAAGTACACAAAACATGCTTCTCTTTTACAGACTGTTTTTACTTTGAAGGTCAGTGAATCAAGTACTGAAAAACTTTTTTTAAATCAGAGGAGAGCAGATACATCGAGATCAGCATAGCCATTCCATGTAAAGGACCTAACCAGTGACTTCTCAGTAGCAACTTACTGTCATTTACATAATTTCATCATTCCAAGATGCACTTCTATATTTTCTGTACAAATTACATCATTAATTTTAATCACTGTGCAGGTGACAAACTGGAAATTTAAGGAGGTTTGCTGTTGAACGCTCATCTTGTATTGGAGGTTCAAGCTCTTTAGAAGGAATATAAACTTGCTGACATGATGTTCCTGTCTGAAAGATTACCAAATCCAAATCACTTCTATCCTTTATTAACCAGAAACCCCTAGCTGTCATGAGAACAATAAAACACATACCTACTGCTTGTAAACGGTACACTTGGATGTATGATTACACCAGCAAGGAATTACTAATTACTCAATGTTTACTACTCCCCTGTATATCTTGTCCCACAGTCTCTCCTGCTCTGCATACTATGGCTACTGTAGGTACCTAGGACTGTCGATGTTCAGTTTTTACTGATGGTCACTGTAATATACTGGCACGCTCAATAGATAATTACATATTTTCAAATTAAATTTCTTTAAATTTAAACTGGCATTTATTATTCAAGAATACATTTCTGCCAGGTGGAGCCAGCAGCAACAAGGGCTGGGTTCAGTATCTAGGAGGTTCTTTTTCAACAGTACAACACAAAACTGGCTCTAGCCCCCACCCAGTGACCTGGGACAACTACACACCACCCCCTGGGCCCCTCTAAGAGGCAGTACTTCTCCTCTCACAAACACAGAGTCTGAGTATAGCAAAAACTTTTAATAAAAGGAGGGAATTAACTCAGGATTAATTTGGGAAAACACCGCAACTAGAGTTCATAAATATTAACACAGCTCTCAGTGATTTCAGCTGTTAATGGGGGAGCCTCACTGCTGGTGCACACTGGGCAGTCTCTTGCAATAGAGACACTGTCCCAAAGTAGGTCTAATCTGTAGACCTAGGTATCCGTGATTTTTAGCTCTGCAGCGTGTAGCAAGACTCTCAATTGAATCTAAATTAGCTCTTTTATTATACCATAGAGAGGAAGGATCAAATGGGGTCTAGGATCCTTAAAGAGAGCCCACACCAACAGACGCAACTACCTGTCCCCACCCTCTTTAAACTCATTGGGATGTGGAACCCATGTCCCCTGCCTAGCGAGTGCCGTTCAGTTGAGGGTGAGTCCCTCCATTGGGGTATGCCAGGTACAGTTCTGCCGCCCTCGGGTCATACAACAAGGATAACAACCCTTTATTACTCCTGCCCCAATAACAAGGAGACTGAGGATCCAACACCAAGCCACAAGTGATCATTTGGGCAAGCAATCCCAACATGCTGAGCATGTAGGCAGGGTGGGTGTGTTCATAGAATCATAGAATATCAGGGTTGGAAGGGACCTCAGGAGGTCATCCAGTCCAACCCCCTGCTCAAAGCAGGACCGATCCCCAATTAAATCATCCCAGCCAGGGCTTTGTCAAGCCTGACCTTAAAAACTTCTAAGGAAGGAGATTCCACCACCTCCCTAGGTAACTCATTCCAGTGTTTCACCACCTACCTAGTGCAAAAGTTTTTCCTAATATCCAACCTAAATCTCCCCCACTGCAACTTGAGACCATTACTCCTTGTTCTGTCATTTGCTACCACTGAGAACCGTCTAGATCCATCCTCTTTGGAACCCCCTTTCAGGTAGTTGAAAGCAGCTATCAAATCCCCCCTCATTCTTCTCTTCCGTAGACTAAACATGCCCAGTTCCCTCAGCCTCTCCTCATAAGTCATGTGTTCCAGTCCCCTAATCATTAAACAAGTCCCCTTGTTCATACAGACAAGATCAGCTTCTCAAGTCTTTTTCCACAGCAAACCACTAGATGTCAGGGGAGAGCTCATTGAGTCCCTGCTTACACACGTATGCCTTCGTAGAAGCTTTAAAACAGATTTTATGAAATTATATGTCAGAATATACTATTTTTTAAAAAAAGGTGAACAGTTCATTTCAAAGGTGAACAGTTCAAAGGAAAGCCAGAATAAAATAGCTTTTTATTCTTCCAAAGAAATGTCTAGTTATTTCATTACCTGAAATTGGGAAGTTGGTTTTGTGCTCAATTTTTGTCTTTAAAAAAACCACACACACAAATCAAGCCATTTCTTCCAACGTTAATGTGTAGCTGAAGGTGCCTTCTTTCTCAGAGATACATGAAGGCTCAGGCCACATCTTACTTTTTGAAGACAAGTTCACCCATCACTGCTAACAATATTCTGAGAGGGATAGATAGATAAATAAAAAGAGGGACAGAAATGGTAAAGAATGAGGAAAGGTGGAGGAAAACTTTCACTTATATTAATCCAAAATGACATCCAACTAAATGACATGGCCTAAATTCTATTTTATCCTTTCCATAGTTTCCTACTTAAAAAATTAAGCTGAAAAAAATGCTAACAATCTCATTGGTTGACTTCGGGGGAGGTTTGTGAGACTGAGAAGTCACCTGACAGGCAGATGATTAACTTGTCAGCCAACTGACTTCCCTGTATATAAGGAAGTCCTCTTTGTGGAGGAAACTTGAATGGGGGGAAGGGTCAATATGTTAGCAGCATCTACCCACTCTTATGAAAAGTGTCATAAGATCTTTATCCACACATAGCAGGGAAGGCTTTACTTTTTAGAGTCTCCTCCTAAAGGATAAATTGTATTGTTCTCTGGTTGCAGCAGGAGTATGAAGTTACACTTTTTAGGATTTAGGCTTATGGCTCCACGGTATGTGTGTAGGTAGTTTGGATCTACTGCCTATATCATGAAACCTTATCTCCCCACGTCTGCTCTTTGATTTCTATTTTAGGAATAGATTGTATTTTACAAATGCTCTGTAATGTGGAGTTTTGTTTTTTTATGTTCTTATATTACATTATCTCTTCTATTCATTCCCTCTGAAGCACCTGGCATTGGCTACTGTTGGAAGACAGGATATTGGGCTAGAGGGACCTTTGGTCCTACCCAGTATGGCCGTTCATTTCTTTCTTGTGTTTTCTTAAATTCTTCCCTATTTTGAATTACACACAGACTGTGCTGACTAATTAAATAGGGACAAATGAACCTGTGCCTTTAAAATCTTATTTTAAAATAAAATTATATTTTAAAAAAGCAGTGAGACAGATTAAATTTGTGTTAGAACCACTGATAGCCAGATGCACTACTGCACTTATTCCAAAAGTGCTAAAATGATGGAGTGTTGTTTCTAAATCTGCTAGCCGTTAGAACCATAATTTAATTTGAATTTGAAATATCATTTGCTTTATTTCCAACATCTGTAGAATGTATTTATTGGAGTGCAACATAATACTGAAAATGAAAATAAAGGACACTGAAAATAAAATGTGGAAACTCCTTTTGAAAAACATAGTAAATACTTGGTTCACGTTGCTTCAGAAATGTTTTAAATTCTCTTTATAAAAAAGAATAGCTTATTCCAGTTTCTCTTCTGTTATAGTATATGATTTACATAGGAGTCAATGATGGAAAGGTGTAGTCTGAACATAAGACTCTGAATGAAAAATTCTGAGTTCTAATCCTGTCTTGTCTCATGCATTTTTTTGCTTTATAGGCAGGTCACTTAACCTCTCGGCCTCAACTTTTCCATCTGTAAAAAAAAAAGAAAAAGAAAAAAATACTCTCTTGTTTATAGAAGTGTTGCAAAGATTACTTAGTGTAAATACATTGTAGATGGAGCAAGCTATGCAGTACTAGGTATTATTTTTATGATTATTAGAAGCAATGCACTCACCACAAAACACTGAAGTAAAATAGCTTTTTCGTAAAAGCTTTTTTATAAAATATATGTCAAATCTTTTCACAGAATAATTTAGGCTGGAAGAAAATGACCTATTATGGCATATGGTGCTTTATACATAATAAATATTAATAATGGGTCATTTAGTCAGTTTCCTTTGCTTCTAGAAGTGATAATTAGCAGAACATAAGAAGCATGGTTTACCATTGCAGTTTTATATAATAAGGGAAATAAATATAGCTACTAATTCTCATTAAACCAGACTGAATGAATTACTAATTGAAAGAAGCTGGTTAAAAAAGATGGTGATAAAGTCCTTTGCATTATTGAGTAAAACATGTCTCCTGTGTTATTTCAATTCATATTAATTTTGTGCTTGGAAAAGGTGCTTGACTGACACCATTGTAAAATGAAGTCTTTAGGGGATGCCTTCCTCTAAATTGAAATGCCTTCCTTCCAAACCCAGTTTATCAGAAAACTGGACCCCTTCACTGAATAATGACCTGTACTGTCTGTGCCAGATTGACAATACCCTGAACAACGTTTACAGAATTAAGATAAACTTTATTGAACTAAGTTAAATCTTACTGAATTAGGATTAGAGCCTTTGGGGGATATAATACTAAAAATGCAGTTGTGTATGTGTTGTTGCGGCATTGTATGTACCGTGATAGACCCAGGCCAGTTGAGTACAGCGGAGTAGTAGAAGGCAGATATACTGGCCACTGGATAAGCAGTTTTCTGTTCCCTGACTGACCAGAGCAGAGGCTGCTCCAGGCTAGGGTGGACACATGACTCCAATTAACCTTCAAAGAGTTAAGTGAAGCCATTAAGCTAATGTGAACATCTGACTCTAATTAAAGCCCCTCTGATACTATAAAAGGGCTCACTCCGGTCAGGCTGAGGAGAGCCAGGAAGCCAGAGGAGAAGAAATGCGGCTGAAGGGCTGGGTAATGAAGACACCCTCAAGCCACTGGAAAGGGAGCAGTAAGGTAAGGGAGAAGAAGGCGTTAAGAGAGAGAAGCAGGAGAGCTGTGGGGATGTGGCCCAGGAAATGTAGCAACTCTGGCGGTGAAAGGTCGGCTGCCAACAGCTGCTGCTATTAGGGTCCCTGGGCTGGAACCTGGAGTAGAGGGCAGGCTCGCGTTCCCCCCAACCCACCACTACAGAAACACCTCCTGGGAGGGGAAGACAGGCCCCTGTCAGGACAGAAGGCTTATGTTCTGGAATAAGCCCGTAGGGACAACAGAGACTGTGGGAGTTCTCTCACCAACCTCCTGGCTGGCTTATGATGAAAAGAGCTTGGTAGACTGTAACCCTGGCCCTAGAGAAAGAAGGGCTATGTGGAGGGTCGCAGTGAGCCTCTGAGCATAAACTGCCTGGAAGTGCGGGACCCATGGGGACAAGGTCGGAGCTCTGCCACAGCACTTCTTTAGCAGAGAGGGGGGATGTTAATCAACTTCCTGTTGTCAGCCTTAGCACCCTCTGGGGAGATATGCATATGCTAGTTCAAATTGGGTTCTCCAGAGACCAACAGACAAAGAAAAGATTTTGGATAAAAGCCTGTGTTTTAAACTGACTCAGGACCTTCCTCCAGATCCACCAAATGGACACGACCCCTGATCTACAGAGGACCTGAATATTTTTTGGAGGATTGGAAGGACTTGGCCTACTGAGGCCTCATAAAACTGTGAGCTTGTGCTGAGCAGAAATGCTGATTAACCTGTAACTACAAAGAAACCCCTGGAGTGGGTTATGTCCTGTAGGCACGTGTGCAGGTTCTTTTATTATTTTTATGTGTTTTATCTGCGATGCATTTTACCAGAAGAATAAAGTACGCTTGAGTACAAAGACCTATGTAGTAACTTATATCTGTAGCAATCATTCTGCTCTTAGTTTCTAAGGAGAAACTGTTTAGGCAGTCATCTTTGCTTGGAAAGGCAGAGAACTATGCAGCCTGGATGTATCCTGGTGAGAAGAGAGTGAGACATGGGTTTCCACCCACAAGAGGTAACAGCTAGACGCTTGAGAGCCTTGCTGAACCATTGAGGGAAAATACTGGTGCAGTTGCCAACTGCTAAGTTGCAACAACTTGAACCTTGCCTGTGGACATACCCACCAGGTCCTTGAGCTGCTGTGGGGAAGGCAAACCCTTCCCCACCCTTGTCCTGGCCCATCTGGTAATGAGGGAAAAATTCCTCCCGAGGCCCAAAAAAGGCAACTGACACAGTGCCCACAGCAGATTCCCCAAACCCCAGTCCTGCAAGTGAGAGTTGTTGATCTGGATGTTCAGTGGCACCTCGCCACAGGGAAAGGACTTGTATGCCCATCTATTGGGCAAATGGAAGTCAGCAGAGTGCAGTTGAGCCCCTTTGGCCAGTCAATCCACTTGGTCGATGTCACATCCCCCTCAAACCGATGAGGAATCTGGGGTGGGGGGGGGTGGAGAAGGAAGAAAGGGGACCCTTAAAAGAGCAACAGTCCTTTTCCATCTGCCCCTGCCAGTCCAGACAATGGCTCCCTGTCGTTAAGGCTACCAGAGTGCATTTTTAATATTTTTCTTTGGACTCATCTGGACTAGTAAGAACTCTTTCCTGCCTGATCACTTTATTCCTTCAAGTTTCATACTTGGCATTCCCAGTTTACATATTTGCAGCTGACTGTAGTTTATGGAATATCGTTTATTCACTGCTTGTGAAGATTCATCTGAGCCCTGTGATCCTGCAAGGCCTTTATATGCAAGGGGATGAGATCACTACAATTTGAATAATGCTTAATTTTGTATTGCACTCCACTTCAGACATTAACATGCAGTGATTACTATTAATGTATAATTCATAATTTAGACTTATCTGCAAATGTGGGAACTTCAATCAATCAATAATGTATACAAGTTTGAATGCATCGTCTTTTTCCTATGCGCAAAAATGTTACAGTTAAAGAACCAAGGAGAATTGAGAGCATATTTAAAGACGAGCCTGTTACACGTGCCATATCAGGTGGCCTCGGCTGCCACTTTTTTGAGATTTAAGAACTGCCTGTTCTCTGAAAGAAGGCTTTGCATGGAGTTTAGGTCAGTTAGGGAAAGCAGAATCCTTCAGCTACTGTATGTGATCAGGTAAACTATTCTACCAGTTGTACCTTAGGATTGCCTTTATCAGCAGATATGTTCAATACGTGCTGGAAATACTAGGTGCAAATGGAATGAATTACAGGATAAGTTTGAATTTTGGATTTCCTGGCTTTAACTGATTTGTCATTTCCATAACATTATCTTAACATGATTTAGCTTTTATATTATCACTTTATATAATGTGTGTGAACGGGATATGAAGGATGGATCAGAACTGTTTAGGAAACTTTAGCTTGAAAACTCCATAGCTTTTAATGTCTGTTATTTATGGATTTGGTCAATGGTATGTCTTCCCTTGGATTACACTTGGCAACCTTAACTATATCTTAACTAAGCTTTTGTTTTGGAACAAATGTGTTATGTTTATGTCTGATGCCTTTTTGAGCCAAAGGAGATTTGTTCTCTATTTTTTATATACAGAAGTATTGGTGTGATATATAATTTAGTACATAGTATTATTAATCTTTCTGATCCCCAAATCCTTCCTGTGGTATTTTGATAGTATACTCAACTTTGCCAAAACTGGCACACTGTTTTGTTTGATGTAGTTGATTGGCAGGGTATCTTTAACTCAGTACAGCACATGAGAAAATTACCACTAAACAGATTATCTCGATGGGAGGTTTTTTTTAATTTTTACCTGAGTGGGTGTAAACTGCTGAGTTCAGGCATATCTGTTTTTCGTGTGGACTTTCTCATTGTCTCCTGTGTGGTTCAGGGAGATGATCATTTCAGATGTGAGAATTTAATACCAGTTTTACACAAAGAACTACAGTGGCTTTACAAATCAAACAGGGTTAAGCAAACAACCTTTTTAAAAGACAGGACACTGCTGAAGAGCCACTCCAGAATACTGCATGATGAATTAGGACATTAGTTCTGTTAAATAGAAATGCTGTGCACATTGTTTTAGGAACTTTGTTTTCTGTTGTTTAAGCACTACTGGATGTGTTATTTTCTTGACTAATGATGAATAAACTATCAGACAAAACTAATTTTTGTACCTCAAATAAGGTAAGGGAGAGAAGTCTAGCTATGCTCCCAAATTCCATCTTTCTGTGAGAGGGTGGCAGTACTGAGTCTTCTTAAAATGCCTTATTGTTTACATGGTACTAGCCTATGGGAACTCTCTTCTTAATTCATCCCTCCACTGATATATATTTAGGGTGTACACTTTAGGGACTCTGACCTTCTTGAGCGTTTTACCTTTGCTTTTCAACAAGTCCATGTCAGGTCCTAGCCACCCATTTCTTCTTTCACTGGCTCCCGCCCCCCTTAATTATCTCCTCCCCACCATGCCAACCCCAGATGCTACCTTGTTCCATGGCTATCTTTAAGTACAATGTGCACCCATACTAGGGTGGGGACAACACTGTTGCATCCACAACACTTTGGTACCCTTCCAAATGAAAGAGAATATTAGATCATTTTTATTTGAAAGAATTGCATTTTACGCCCAACTCTCTCAGAGGGCTGCGACTGTAGAGTTACATTGTGCTTTGCTTATAAGGTAAGGAAATGTAAGCAAATCTGGTTCTACAGAGAGAGTGCTGCTGCATAGCCACAGAGTTACACCTGCCTACCCGCTGAATTATGTCTGAGAAGCATATAGTTGTGTGCCTATGTGAATTCACCCCCTCCTGCCAATGACGCACCTGTCTTCACCCTGCACATATGAGAGAAAAGAAAGTTTTGAGACCTTCTGTAACTCAATATGGAGGACTACACCTGGTGCTCAGCCTTACTTGGACATTGGATATGTGTTCCACTCACACTTGTGCTGGAATGAAACAGTTTTGTGCACACTGCCGTTCACAGTGCAAAGACATACAGGCTGAAGACTTCACTGACCACAAACCAGGGTGTTGTTTTTAGACAACACAAGACTTCATTTGTTTTCTTAATGGAAATGTTTTGATATTTCCCAAACCATTTTTTTCCCCGCAGAATTTCCTTTCCAAGGGATATTTCTCACTTCCTAATGTGTGGGTTCTGGTGTCCCTGGTGTGCAAGCCTGACATCATCATGCTGCTCTTTATAAGAGAGTGCACCCCTCCCCCGAACTGCCTCATTTCCCTCATCATAGAGTGAACGGAACTCATCTTCATGCCGTCCGGACTAGATCTTCTCATAGCCAAGCTTAAGACCTTATCGTAATGAGTAAATTGAGTAGTATGGGATAATCTAGTGTAAATTGCTCATCCTTTGGCCCCCTACTTGGGATTATGTCAGGCCCTGAGCACTGTAATGGCTTCAAGAGAGTTGCTTCTTGCCTGGCTATCATGCTGACCCTCCTATTCAATGCCTTCTGTGTTACAGGGAGGCCCACTCAGTAACCTGCTATACTCTTTGCCATGCGTCATTCCCCATCCCAGAGGGGAGACGTCTGAGGCTCCAGGCTCCTATGGCTTCTCAGTGCCTCCAGCCTGATACCTTGACAGGTGTGTCAATGGTACAGAGACCAAGGTCCTCTTACACAGGACTCAAGGCACAATTTACCAGTGTCTATCACCACCACCTCCTTTGCTCCCCTTGCCCAGCTAGTCCCAGTTTCCCTCATTCCCTGCCTCCTCATTTAATCTATCTCCTCTTGCCTCCTTTCCCTGCCCAGTCAGTTCTCAGTCCCCAGTCTCTCCCCACTAGGTCCTCGTCTGATCTCAGTCTCCCCCCAGCCTACTGGCTCCCAGTCTCCTCCCCCATTTAACTTGCTGGCTCCAAATTCCAGTCGTCTTCCCCACCCAGACCAGTCCCCTATCCCAGTGTTTCTCCTTGCTCCCAGGGAATCTCCCCTCAGTCCAACTAATAGTTCCTGTTTCCCTCTCCTTCCCCTCCAGGCTCCATCTCCGCCCACCCCAGGGTCCTTGTCCCAGTTTACTTCATGTCCCACAGGTTCAATTATTTTCCCTCTGTATCTGAATCAGGCAGTTTTCTCCTCCATACTGCCTGGACCCAGCAGGGTAGTCCCTGAGAGCACAGGAGAGGCAGTCTCCCTATTCTCAGTTCAGGTGCTCAGATCTGGCATGCAGCAGCAGCCCAGACCTGCAGTTTCAGGGCTGAAGCATGCCCAATGTAGATGGAATATTCAGGGAATGTAGCTGCTGAATTTAAAAAGTTTCCACTGAACATGTGCAAACTGACTTTTTTCCGAAAGCATATAACTTAGTTAAATTTGGGTTGATTTTCACTAGAGTGACCAGATGTCCCGTTTTTAAAGGGATAGTCCTGTATTTAAGCCCTCCTGCAGGTGTCCCAACTTTTTCTTTAAAATGGGCAAATTGTCCCGTATTTACTGTCTCTTCACATCAGTAGTGGTGGGTCTAGCTGCTGGCCAGATCTCTGCTCGCCAGCTGCCTGCCCACCAGCGGTGAGTGAGGGGTCCAGTGGCCAAAAATGGGGGTGGGGTGTAAGGCTGGTGGTAGGGTGAAGATGCAGCAAGCGGGGCCGGCCATTCCCCCTGCTGGTCCGTCAGCACAGCCCCCACTGCTTGCCAGCTCTTGACCAGCAGGGCCCCACCCCCTGTCCCATTTCCGGCTGGCACTGGCTGCAAGCTGCGGTGGTTGGTAAGTGTGGGCAGGCACCAGGCAGCAGCCGGTTATGTGTCACCTCTACTGCCCACCCATTGGCCCTTATGTGCTTCCCCTCTCGCTGTCCTGTCCCTGCTTTGCCCCTTCACCTCCACCACCCCAGCCCTGCTGTTCCTCTATAGCCCCACCAGCGGGGCGCATCCCGCTCCCAGCACTGTGCGGAGAACCAGCCCCTGGTCGGAGCGCTGAGCTCACCAAGAGCCTGGCTGGCAGACTCCTTCCTTCCCCCAGTGCCTCTAGCTGGGCTGGTGCCCTGGGAAAGTCCAAGACCCTCCGGCCCGGGGCGCTGGCCAGGAGGAGCCAAGCCCTGCATGTGCCAGAGCCCCACACAGTGCTGGCATGGGGAAGCCTCTCCACCTCTCATCTAAGCTCTGGAGTGCCTGGGGGAGGGGGGAAGGGAAGAAGCGATTTCCAGCCTATTCACGCCCCGAACCTACAGGGTCCACAGCAGGACCCTTGGCAGGGGTTTTGCACCCTCTTAACCCCCCCCCCCCGCCCCCTGCCGGCCCTGGGTCCTGCCCCCAGGGAGCACAGGGCTGCTCCAACCCGAGTCACCCTCCTCTGCTGATCTACCTCTCTGGCCAGGTTTGCTGAAGCCCCTGCAGTCAGGTTCTCTGGGCCCTGGTGCACAATCCATCCTTAGGGCTTCACCCCTTCCTGCCTGGGCTGTAGCCAGGGGACAGGAGGCGTCTGGGTTATGTCGGTGGCCAGCAGCAGCCTGAAGGTGTTAGATGCCTTTTGACGTGCAGGCAGAAAGAGACAAGCTGCTTCCAGTCACTCGGGAGCAGTGGGGTGAGGGGAAGACATGAACTCTGCAAAGACACAGGCCAGGTCATCCCTTCCCCCCACCCCTCCTCCCCTGCAGCTGGAAGTAGCTCCCGTCCCTTCCCTCCTGCACAGTGCCGAAAGGCTGCTACTGGCCACATTCTGGTGTGAACCCTGGCAGAAATCTGGGGAGTGGGGGAATGTGACCCTGCGTGCCCCCCCCCGCATGTTGCCTCAGAAAGATGCGATGCCAGGTAACAGGAGAGGCAGGTCTGTCCCACAGGCTCAGCCAGGGATGGAGGGCAGATAGTGCCAGACAGAGAGGGTAAGTTGGTCATCCCTGTGAGACAGGTGAACAGGAATGTGTGTCAGAGTAACAGCCGTGTTAGTCTGTATTCGCAAAAAGAAAAAGAGTACTTGTGGCACCTTACAGACTAACCAATTTATTTGAGCATAAGCTTTCGTGAGCTACAGCTCACTTCATCGGATGCATAAAGTGGAAAATACAGTGAGGATGTTTTTATACACACAATGCTCCATCCCGAGTCACCCTCCTCTTCTGAGCCACCTCTCTGGCCAGGTTCGCTGAAGCCCCTGGTGCACAATCCATCCTTAGGGCTTCACCCCTTCCTGCCTGGGCTATAGCTGGGGGAGAGGAGGCATCTGGGTTATGTCGGTGGCCAGCAGCTGTGTGTATAAAAACGTCCTCGCTGTATTTTCCACTTTATGCATCCGATGAAGTGAGCTGTAGCTCACGAAAGCTTTGCTCAAATAAATTGGTTTGTCTCTAAGGTGCCACAAGTACTCCTTTTCTTTTTAGGAATGTGTGTGTGTCACCTCTCCCCCTGTGGGGGCATAGGGTTGTGTGAACCCTAAAGCCTTAAAGATAAGGTAAATAAAAAGAATCCAACTATGCAGTATTTATTTTTAATGGGCACAGTCAAATTGATGTTAATTTGAACGTTTGTATGATTGATTGCCATTGAACTCGCTTGAATATGAGTAATTTTACCAGGTGTCCCGTATTCAGCATAGGGAAATACGGTCATCCTGATTTTCACTGGCACAGCAAAAGGCACATCCTTGACGTAAAGGCCACCCTACTGCTAAATTTCAAGTTCCATCTCCAAAGCATAGGGACACTTTTCAAACAAAAGGTTGTCAGAAATGGTCAAAGTAATGTATTTGTCACTAACCTTGTTCTCAGAAATGGCTGTTTTGGCTGAAATTTTCTAGAAGAATTCACCCTGAGGAAGGCACCCAGTGTGGAAAATTACAACCTAAATGGTTAAAGTTTGGCAAAGTTACAAGTCACTGAAAAAAGGATCTTATGATAGGGAGTGTCTGGCAACCTTAATAATAGGTGGTGTTACTTGACCAGCCTATAATATGCACACAGACAGTGATAATAGTTGGTCACTCAGAATATTTGTCCAGAGAGTTGAATCATCTCAACTGCTAGGAAGTGTGTACCAGTGTTGCTCATGTACATATCTTGCTGTGCAGCCTGTTCAAGCTTCTAAACCCATTAGTCATCTTTTTAAGGCTCCTCGTGCTTTTGTGCATTTCTTATGCTCTCTTTCTGATGCTGTGCAGCACCATTTCTGAGGGATGCATTACATGTTACATGTTGGTGGCACTGCACATCTTTCTTCACTGCCAGGGGGAGGAGTTCATGGCATAGTTCAGTAGTATGTTGGTAGGGATGCTCTGTCAAGCTGTGGAAAGCAGACATCCTTGGAAAAGGCAGGAGGCAAGAGGTTTCTTGTGGAATCTTCCTTATGAAAGTGGCATGTGGCCCAGCCTTGCAGCCAATCCTGTGCCCTTTTAGTTCTGAGTGAACAATCAAACAGTGTAACATAGTGATGCTGTGATTGGCTGGCAGAGGCATGGGGCCACTACAGTCCCCCGTCATCCCAAGCAAGGGCATTATGGCTCTCAATATTTTGAAGTGAGAGTGGGGCCACCCAGCTGGATTTCATGAAGTGAATTCATAAGGTCTGTGTAGCAAGTCTCTCATACTCTGGTAATCATACCCCCCCCCAAAGTAAACATTAATATAAGCATCTGTTTAATTTAACGTGTTCTATGTTTGAGTCCCTGAGTTTGATTCAAATGAAATTTTAAAAATCCACACCAAAATAACAAAACAAAAAGCAATAAAAAATAACTTTAACTTACCACATTCTAAGTGGTATCACACACGGTTTTAAAACAAGTTCTTTTGTAGAATAAATTGTGTGTAATATGTATTGAAATACCTATTGTGGATACTTTTTATAACTGTTTAGAAATGCTTGCCTTTGCATAAACCCTTTCCTTATTCTGCGCATCAATAATATTGAGAGAGAAGATTTACGTTTCAGCTATAATCAGTAGCTTAACTCAAGTGAAAAATTTACGTTGATGTTCCCTGTGGCTATATTTGCTTTGCATTTACTAAATTTAGTTCCATAAACTGTACGGGTTGTCTGTAATTGTGCTGCAACCAGAAAGGCAGTAAGCATTGTTTGACTTTACTTCAGTAAAACCTTTTCAATAATTTAATGTTCCTATTTCAGATATACTCCCAAACCAGAAATAGAAATTCTTAAACACTGACTAGATTTGCAAAGACAGAAACTCAGTGTAATTGACAAGTCAACCACCTTTATTTATTTATTATTTTGCTCTTTCCTTGATGTTAGGTCTTGGGGTTTTGATGTGAAAGTGTAAAGGGCATAGGTTTGTAAACAATAAATCCCTTTTAAGTGATGTCCGCAATGCTTGTACAGTAAGACCATTGTCGTAATTCCCTAGGGCACATTTTACTAATAGCGGTGTTCTTGTTCATTTCATTAGACCAGGTGAGATGTATGACATAGCCATAAGATTCATCAGGTTCCCTCCTCCCCTTCCCCGCTTTGGACACACACTAGAAATAAGGCATTGAGGAGATTAACACTAATTAAAATAAAAGCTTGATGTATTAGGCTAATATGTGGTAGGCAGTGGTCACTCCACAATGAACCTTAAAAAGTCAGAAGCAAAATGTTAAAAACAGTGTGCAGTGGGTAGCAGAAAGCAGCACGAAGACTCCACAACCTGTGTTAAGTTATGTGTTAGTGAAGTCCTAGTCAAAAGGCTGGCTTAATTATGAGAGCCGACTAGTAAATTTAATTAGGAGGAAGCCTAAGAAACTTGGAATTGCAATAAGATGATTTATTAAACATGAAATGTCAATGTCAACTCTGGAGAGAAAAATGGGTATTCTATCAATATTTTTGAGATAGTAGAAAATAATATTTGGGGACATTTTTAGTGTGTTCCAGCATAACCCAGAACTTAAAGTTAGACCCAAAACTTAGACTAGATAAAACCAATGTAATATTGCAAACATCAAGGAACCAACTGAGTGAAGGCATAGCACTCAATAACAGCACTTAATAATAATGTAGGCCCCTAGCTGATAATTAATTTAAAAATGTTCTGTGCCATCTTGAAATGTAGAAGTATCAATAAACATAGCATTATGCATTACAATATAACAAGCAGTGACATTTCACAAAGTTTCGTTGTCACTAATGGTGATACATCATACACTCCCAAGGAGAAGCATGTTTATTAAGTAGTTTTTGGGTGAATGCTTATCAAACCTATTCTATTTCAGTCAGGCTCCTGGTTTTCATTTTTGTGCTCCGGGAACTGCAATTCTGTACTCAAGTCAGACAAGTTTGTTTTTGCAGGCAGAGTTTCCCACTAATGAGGCATCTTTTATGAAAAGCCTAAGGAAAACCAAATGTTTATTAAAAGCCCCCAAATGAGGCACCAAAATCCATATTTAGGGTGTGACTGCCAATAAAAGACCCCTCTATGTTGAGGCAGTAAGTCCTGCTTTGGGGGCAATAATAGTGGTGGATGTGTGACACAATGAGGTCCTCTCTCAGGATTTTCATGGATTATCTTGAACTTGAACAAAGTCAGTTGGGACACTCATTGTCCAGCCACGCTGGAAGACAGACAGGAAGCACTGGATATACTATAATTAGGCTGCAAATTTATTCACTTAAACTACTTGGGAATACCTGGCAATAAATTGTATAGTGCAGGTCATAATTATTTCCTTAATCATTTCCACCTATTTGGGAAGCTGCCATCAGCCCCTGCCCCTTTCTAATCCAGTCCCAACCAGTTGCTCTTTAAATCCATTTTGTCGAATAACCACATCCCTTCTCTAATGAGTACCTGCACTGGGTATCTGCCACATGTTTTTATTTACTAAGATGCTATGTTTTAACCTAACCTCCCAGCCCGCTCCATGAGGTCCCTGACCCACTGTGGGAAAGAGGGGAAAAAAAAACACCCCACCTTGGCCAATCTGGTGGTGAAAGAAAATTCTTTCTCAGCCCCCAAAGAAAAAGAGTGACAAGCATAATGCCCACAGCAGATCATAGAGAAAAGAGGTTCTACTCCGATACCATGGATGGGAAGATGGGTTATACCAGCCCAATCCCAGTAAGAGAGGGTTTCACCAGCACTGCCTGGGATATAAATACCCTTCCTCTCCCAGTCACCTGGAAGGACAGTTCACACACACGCACACCTGGTCCAGCCATTTCCTGTTTCTCCATGCCCCCATCCAGGGAAATCTTCCCCTCTGCCATCAGTTGCAGATTGAGACCTTTTAGAGGTAACAACCCCTTTTCTCCTGGCCATCTGGACAAAGCACCCACTGTATCTTTGTGGTGAGCACTGTTCATCTGAGAAGGAGAATTCTCTCTTGTCAAATGTGCCAGAATGTCAAGGTTCAAATACTGGTGCCACAGAGAACTGGCTAGTTCAAACATTGGGATTGAAAAAGAGCTACCAAGCCATAGGACTTTCCCAACATAAACATTACCTAATCAGGTGATTTGAGGAGATAGTTAAAGTGACAATGGGCTGAAAGCAAGTTCACTTGGAGAAAGGAGTAGGTGTCCTGTTTTGGCTTTCATGTGAAATTTCAAAAGATAGATGACAAAAGTGTGTCAATTTTTTTGTGAAAAAATTTTCTTGTCAAATTAACAGAATTATCTGTTTTTAAAATCACAGGTAATCTGATTTTTAAGTAACTTCATTGAGTTTTTTCGTGACTAAATATAAGCAAATACAATACTAAATGTACTATGGATTATCTATGATTTTCTGAAATGAATAATTGTAACGAAGAAGAAGCGAATTCATGGTTAGCAATAATAGTCACCTAGCAACAAATCTAAAATATAGACATATAGCATATTGCAGATCCTAGTATTGACTAAATGTTGTTGTTCAATCCTTCAAAGGTGATATCCTGGATCGTTTCCAGCCCAGAGAGAATATTTCAGTTTCTATTGACTAGGGCTGGATTTGAGCTAGTTACCTAGAGATAAAAAGCTCTGTATCCCATTATCACGCTTCTAAGATACCAAATCTGTCAGACAGAGGCTTTTATTAAGTTCAGACTCAAGTTTAGAGCTGGATGGAACATTTTCTGTTTTGTCAGAGCCGAAGTGTTTTGTGGAAATACATTGATTTTGATTGTTTTCTTCTGGAAGGGTGGGTTTGTTTGGTTTTTTTTTTTGAGAGAGAGAGAGAGAGACCCTCACTTTATAGCCTAGTGGTAAGGGCAGTGGCCTATGGGAGGCCTAGGGTCACATCCCTACTGTGCCTGATTCAGAATAATCTGGGATAAAAGACTCTGCTATGAATCAGGCAGTGCAGGGACTTGAATCTGGGTCTCCCATATCCCTGGCCATTTGCTTTAAGCACTCAGGCTGATGCATGCCTCCCTCCCCGCTTCTCAAATCAAAGGGCTCAGGTTTCAGTCTGGAAAAGACATTTTGACACAGTTCCATTTTCATGGATACATTCAAAAGCGTATGTTTTCTTTTGAATACATAATGAAACCAGTTTTTTGAAACCTCAAAAGTTGTTGCAAAATGTAATTATCATCCTCTGGACCGTCCCACTCAGAATTTCTTTCTGTGCCTGCTATAAAAGTGAAGCCAGTCTCCAACCAACACTTAGCAAAAACTCAGTTTAACAGATCTAAAACAAAGTGACAACTGTCTAATTTCTCTCTTGTTATAAAGGTGCTGGTTGCAACTCCACAGTTAAGGTTGCATTCCATTTTGCACTTGAATCAGGGGTTCAACATCTTTGTTATGTATGAAGAATGCAGTGCATCTTCCCCAAACTTACAAAAAAAATTTCCAGAGAATTTACAAGGCAAATTGGTCGTGGTGAGTTAAAGAAAAAAGTTAAAAATGGGTTCCTTTCAGAAATTTAGCATCTATCAGCCTTTTCCTGTCTCAAGTGTTCTTAATAATGGAGTAAGTCCTCCTGAATCTTTCCATTTAGGTAACATGAATTGACTTGAAGCAGGAACATGTCAACCAGCTCTTTTAACTCTTAAATGGACATCAGAGTTAACTCAATCAATCACCACCCTTCTTCTATAGCTAATTTGCATCCAACAAATCCATTGGTTGTAATGGGTGAGTGGTATGAGGGAAGAGACTGGACACAAGTGTCCAGAGTTTTCACTGGTATAGTACTTAGGCCAGACACCCTTTAAAGAGTTGGGCTTAGTATTTGTGCTTGAAAGTCTCCCCATGGCACTGCTATCTCAGTGAGGTGGCATCATAGAGGGAGCAGTTCAAACGCAGACATTGGAACTCGGAGACTGGGCTCCTCAATTGCAGTCTCACCAACACAGCTCTCTAAACCAGTAAATCCATTTGCAGACCAGGGTCCAGGTACCTTGACTGCTTTGGGATGCAGGGATGTAAAGAAGCTGGAAAGACCTTAACTGGCCAGCGTGCTCTGAGTGTTTTGCACTACATCGGTGTACTGTTGAATCTGCTCTTATCCATTATTATTTTTAAATTAAGGTTGCTGTAACATATCTTCAAATCCTTAGAAATATTGCAAGGTACCATTCTCTTTGGGACTCTTGTTTAGTGTTCATATGTGAAACTTTTAATAATTTTTTTAAAAACGTTAAGGCAAATCACAATAAAACTTTAATATACTACATAGTACATTCCTGATTACTCATTCAGGATAAGCTTAATATTGAGAGAATCTAACTAAAGATGATGTGAAAGGTTTTCCATTACAGGGATGGTCCATATGTTACTATACCACAATTCTACAGGAGGGATAGTCACAGATTTCCAATAAGATGTAATACAAAGTCCAGCTGTTGACAATAACAAAGAAATGTGAGAAAACAAGACAGTCCAAAACAAAAAAAAGACATTAAAATAGATTTAAGTTTGAGAGTTAGTATCAGTAAGAAACATGTTAGTGCATGGTTAAACTACCATAACTCTGCCTTGTATTGGCACCATGCAGGAGAAAATATGGAGAAAAATACCTGATGTGTTTTAAAAATCAGTTTAGTTTAATCTAATCCAGAACCAAAACACATTAAAATGAGTTAATCATAATCACTTTATCACTCCAGGGCAGAATTTAGGTTGTTTGGGTGCCTCAACCATATGTTTTCATACCTTCACATGATTTCCTTTAAGTTAAAAGTAAACTCTGAATTTCCTGTGTTTGTAATGTTTGGTTTGGGGATAAATATAAACAGCTCAGTAATATTGGTTTTAGTTTTAAGATGCAGATGCATTCAACCTTAATTCTGTCTTAACATCTTTTTGTTTTGGAATATAGAATATTAATTATAAACTGGACTAAATTCGGATTAGAACAGCAAAAACTTCCAGGGGTGATGGGAGTAGCCTATAAGGCACTATTAAAAGAAGTTGTCTGGGGGGACAGTGCAGCTAACCGACTGGTGTAATCACCAAAGTTGAAGCAGAACTAGTGTCTTACTTTGGAGCGTTAGGATGAAATTAAGAGAGAAAATTTTGTTTGAATATTAGATAAAGCTTATCTGAAAGTGACTATTAGTTTGGTGAATAGTCTCCTGAGGGAAATGGAATCTCTTTTGCCTTTGATTTTTAAAACTAGACTGACCAAAACATGAGAAAACTTCATCATTGGAGGATCTATGTGGTCTTTCCCATCTCTGACTTCTTTGATTCTGTGATATAGAATTTAAAAGAGGATTTACAATTGAATTGCAAAATTTTATCTGCTAAGACTGTATGGCTCTTAAATCTTTGTCCTCTATCACAATAAAGAATTAGCAAAATGTAAATTTAAAAATATATAGTCAATAATGTGGCTAATAAGACAGGAACCTAACTGGAAGCTTTCAAAGTGAATATTTATCCCTCTTACAAATGTAATAGGACAGGGTAAGAATCCGTGCTGCTATAGCAAATCCAATTCATGCAATTATACATTAATTAGTTTGATCCAATGCATTTTGATAGTGTGTTAATGGTGTTGGCTAGTGTATGGCAAATAAGGCATTCTCAAATGTTTGAGGGGTAAATATCTGTAAAGCTACTTCATTATCCTCGAAACTCTCTTTTTCTGTGATGCCTGTAAAAACTTCATGATGATTACACAGCTGCTGAGCTGAGACCACTGCCTATTGTGTTGACCAATATTGTCATTTTGTTTCCTTGTACTCCCTTGTCTGTCTGTATCCATCTGTCGTCTCTTTCTTTATTCTTTGAGTATGCCTGCAATCAGAGGGGTGACTGCAGCACATGTAGATATATGTGAGCTAGCTTTGGTCCAGCTAGCTGAAATAACAAGAGAAATAAAGCAGCAGCATGATATAACCACTTGAGTACATATCCAGTGTCCAGAGAAGGCTTTTACACCCTGCTCTGCCCCCCATGCTGCTGCAGCTTCATTGCCATTGGCACTAGCTTGATCAAAACTAGTGTGGGTGTGTCTACATTTCCTGCAGTCACACCTCTGATTGCACTGTAGACGTACTCTTAGACTGTAAGCTCTTTGGGGAAGGGACCAGCCTTTTGTTCTGTTTGTACAGTGCCCTGCACAGTAGGGGCTTGGTCCATGACTAGAGCTCCTAGGCATTTATGATAATATAAATAATAACACAAATATTGTTTTCTTATAGCATTTTGCAGTGACTCTAGTAATGCCTCTTAAACCAGCAGTTTTCATAGTAACAGAGGTCAATAGTTTTGCACGCCGTAGCTCTCAGTAACATGCACTGACTAATGCATATTTTTTAATCATTAAGGAAGGACTATGACACTCAGACACATTGCACCTATTGAATATGCGGGTTATAGCAAACAGTCTTCGATTTTTAGAACAAATTCATGTCTGATAGCTTCAAGGTTAATACTTTCAAAATGTATAATCATTCCTTCATCTTGTGTAGAATTCACATCTCTGCAGAGGGCCAACACAAAGTGTATGCACCACTTGGATCCCTTGCATAATATAAGCATAATTTGATTACTTTTAGTGGTGTTTAAACTTTGTTCTTGTCCTCTAAATGAGAGTTAATTTCACCTTCAGAATGAAGGATCAGTATTTACTAGATGTGGAAAATCTGTAAGATATTCCTAATAGATGACTAGAAGAAATGTATACTACTATCATTATTTAGATTCTAAAGTAGTAAGCACCTAAAAACACCTCAGATTGATAAGACCTGGTAGGTTTTCCTCTAACAGCATAGAGAAGATTATTTTCAAGAAATCGTAGGATAGTTATGGAACTTATTAAATACCAACAAAATAAATTCTATGATCTCAATTGTAAATGTCAATCCAGCTATAAATAAACATTCTCAACTCCTTAGGTTTATTTAAAATATTGACATAAAATAGATTGCTATTAAGGCCAACTACTACTACTGTGTAAGATTACTATTGGACCACTCAGATAAAGAGTTTCTTAAACTGGAGTTAATTATAGATTAGATGAGGAAATTCATAAAAGGCTGTCCTTGTATAAAAAGTAAAAGCAAAAATAACCAAATCAGTGAGTTGTAAATAAATGTCATGATCTCAGAAAATCCTGCAATGAATGCATTTAAGTGCCAAGTATGTGAGAGAGGGTGGGTAGATAGTGCTTGCTGCTTACATCCATCCATGTCCATCTTTCTTTCACCTGCATGTCATGATAAATATTCTCATTTTACAGCTATTTAATGCCACCTTCATTTGTAGCAATAATTTCTTATCCTTAATCCTTGCTTTTTAAGTAGTGTCAGACATTTTTGTTGCTGTACAGATTTTGAGTTTAAACAGTTTCTGTATCATATAAGGGATATGTTCATATACTGAGCTGTAAGAACTCAAACCTGCTTTATGGAGAATCAGCGTTGAGCTCCCTACTGATAACCTCCTTAGATTCATGTCCAGAGTAGATTCTGTTTATGAAATTTAGCTTTGCTGGTTGAGTTGCTCTATATATATTGTCTACAGTTTATTCAGAAGTCCCTTAAAGTAACATCTAAACAGCTTGCAAATCTGCTGTAACAATGGATTCCACCATAACCTCTCCATTTATTATCTTCCTAGTTGTGGAGCCGGTGGAACTAGGAAGTAGCTCTAGTTGCTGTGCTAATTATTCTTTCATACATCAACATAGTAAAAAAAAAAAAGCATGCTCATGTAAACACTGCACGTAGTTTTTAAGTCTGCAGTTTGCATATATGAGAAAATTTATTGGGACAATCTGCGTGGTGGTTTGTGTTAATCAGATACCTTCTTTCTAATCTGTGCTTTTTGCGCTTTGGGAAAATTCTCACCAGAGTAATGACATACCAGTCTTTTATCTTAATAGGAAAAGAGGGGAAACAGCTTTCAGTGCTGCTGTAAAGTTTCTGACCATATAATTAAATTACTTAAAGCCATCACACACAAACTGGTCTTTGAAACTAAACGGATGATTTAGTTATGTGCTGTTAATATTAAAGGCAGTGCATTTATTAAAAATTTAACAGTGCAGCAGGCAAGGAGTAGGCTCCACCAGCTCTTCAGTCTGTTCTTTATGCTTGATTTCATCATCTTTCGTAACCATTATTCTTCTGGGATTTTTGGATAGTTCTGATTTCCATATCATTTTCTCTCTTGTTGCTATTATGTGGGTTGAAATAAGTATGAAGCCATGCTCACTGAGCCACATCACTTCTGCTCTCTCGACTTTACCATGCTGATAGGAAATGTCACATTGCTACATTATATAAGTACAACTGGCCATTTTTTTTACGATGATTGCGCTTCTGTTTTTGATGAGACAATGGATGCTGAAGTATGTAAACTTTTAGATATGGTCAATCCATATATATCTATATCTATATCTTAAATCATGGTAGTGAAATTACATAACACAGTGAGATTGCATTAAAATTTAGAAAAACTATTACATAATTTGCAGAAATGTTTTCAGAGGATTAACAAATATTAATGATCTAATAGGAAGTAGTAAGCCTGACTTTAAATAGAAATCTAACTGAAGTGATTGATTTAACTGTGTCAGTTGCAAGTCTGCCTAAGTAACTACATTTGCTTGAGCTATTGTTAGTGTATTGCATCTTTTTTATTCTACCGAGTATTGTAACTTGGACATTAAAGAAGATGATGCTGTTATCAGTTGGACAATAAATTTGAGCTTATTTGATATTTAAACAGTTATGAAATAAATCAGCATCTCTACCCTAAATTCCATGGGCTGCTAATTACTTTTGTTGGCAAAATATAAAATACAATATAAAAAGTTGTTTAGGCCTTTAAACTTTGAGCCCCCAATTTCAATTTAACATGCAGTCCAAAATAATGTGAGATTGCTTGTATATGTTCAGTGTATAATAGGCAGTGGACTGTACAATAGAATCTGCAATGAAAGGACAGCCCATCACAGTTCATTAACATTTCTGAAGGATGGTTTTGGTGAGCTTGTTTTTAGATTGCTCAGAACTTAAATAGTTAACAACGTTGACCTTTAAATATGCGTCATTCAGTGTCAGATTTAATACCTTTATGGAGGGAAATGATATAGTTCACATTTCTGACAGCTATTATTGGAGGCTGTCTGCAAACTTAGGCAGACATCACTGCATTGATTATATTTAGTTCACATTTTCAAGGCTATCCCCAAAATCAAAACATCTGGAGCTTTACTGTTTTAAATTTAACCTGAGATTCTGGAGTATATGATGGGAGCTTATTTTTTAAAAACAACAACCTACCAGGGTTTCCAACCAGCACAACTTGGCCCAATTCAAGCCCTAGTTTCAATGCTTTATATGTAGATCATTGGCATTACCAGTTTGTTGCGACATGATACTAATACTTCCCCCCCAAAAGAGAAATAAGACTCCTCAAAGCAAAAGCTGAACAGTACCTCAAAAATGTGTGCAATAATCATTTGTTCAACATGCAATGTGATATTATAAGAAAATGTTTCTCTTTGTAATTTTTTCTTTTCAACCCCTGACCTTAAAAACAATGTTGATTAATTTAAAAAAAAATTTTAACTTATGTAATTTGGCAGCTGCAAACAAACACTATTGCTCCAGGGACTTCCCATGATGTAGTTAGAATACATAGGCAAGACCTTTTGATTTAGGTTTGGGTTCAGATCAAGCCCACTGCAGCTCCCTTTCAGTGACCTGCACTGATTGCTCTAAGTGATTACACTAATACAGTGTATCAGAACTAGTTATAACCAAGAAAATAGGAACACATCTTGCATGATAACAGATCTGTGTGCTTATCAGTTGGAATGTCTCTAACCAATTAGTGTGTGATATTCAGGATTTAGTTCATGGTCTCGTGTTTTCTGTGCTGAGTTAGAACAGTGGTGATTGGTATCCAAAACAAGTGGTGGGAACTGCAGGTGCCTGATTCCCAGCGGATTTTTCAAAGTGAAAAAGTTGACTGGAGGGATGTTACCGTTTTCTTGGAGGAGATGGATGGGGGGAGATGGAATAAAAGGGTTGCCTAATATTCCCTCTCCCTGATTTCCCTTTCAGAATGAAAATCTGGGACAAATCTCAGTAAAGGGCAGGGTTGAAGAATCTCCTTTTTTATTAGCTATTTGTCTCTGTGCCTTTTAGTCTCCCAGTTATGGCCTCTTGTCTCTGTCTCCCTTTCTTACAGTGCTCCACACCACAATCCCACACTGACCCCCTTGATCACCAGTTCGTTATCACACAGCTGTCAATCCATCCAGCCACCATGTCCCTCAACCCAACTCCCTTCTAAATTCTAAAATCCCCTTCCATGCGCCGAACCTTACCAGGCTCAGAACCTTTATTCTCCAGATATGGGGATTTTCTGAGTTGGGCTGCCGGGGGAGAGGGAGAGGTTGAGATGGCTGTGTGTGGGAGTTCTATTGGTGGTGTGAGCCTAGGGAGAACCAGGGGGGTGGGTTATGAGCTAGAGCAGTAGGAGGGGTTTTAGAGCCAGGGAAGGTATTGAGCTGTGGGGAAACTGTGTAGGAAGGGTGAGTTTTCTGCCAAGGCGCATGCGCGTGAGAGAGAGAGAGTATAAAAATAAAATAAATATGAAATAAACTTTTCTCACTTTAAAGAGCACGTACCTCTTGCACACAATGCACACTGGCATATGAAGTGACTAGTGAAGACCATGTTTCAGTGGCTTAGAAAACTGATGACTAGCCCTTTGTTACCAAATTATAGAAGATATTCATTCTTATTTGTAGCAGGGTTCCCAGGAAAAGTTTAGCACCAGTACTTGATACCAATCACTGTTATGTACATAGGAAATGGATGTTAGGACCTTGGATGCATATTTATAGGAGTCAGAGTGATGTTTTATACAGAAAATGGAGGAAATTTTGATATTCGGGTTTGAAGTTTGCCCATCTTTAAGGAAATGCCTCTGATGGAAAGAGTTGGGATGTGTTGTTAAAGCTGACTAGGCTTTGAGGGGAAATAAAAGGAGGGTTTTACCTCAGTTTAGTGTTTCAAAAATTTAAAATCTTCCTGCGGGCCAAAGAAGATAAACTGCACCACCCTGGGTAGTGGAGATAATAAAAGTGAGTTGTAACATTTAAAGGAGTCTCTTTAGCACTGTGCATAAATGCTGAAAAGTCTTTAAACTCTTAAAGATTGGCAGTTTTTCTAAGTGTAGCGTTGGCTTTTAATCCAACAAATGAGATCAAATATTATATAAGGGAAATTCAGCTAGTCTATTAGTTCTGATAGGAAGATGATTATGAAACCAGCTCTGAGAAGTTAACTGCTCTTTTTTTCAATCCCTTATGATGTTCCAATTTCAAGATGTCTTTTAGGACTTCAATTTAACTGAATTTCCACAACAAGTATTTTATGTTATGGTGGTAAGATTATTTCAGTTTAGATGGTTAGTCGATAATCTTGTGAGAATTGTAAACTATTATTTCTGAGCTATAAAGCAACAACTTTATTAAGTAAGTATTACCTGTATTTTGAATGGTTGCCCTTTTTGCTGTGAGTACAAAACCTAGAGGCAGTCTATTATCCTTTATTAAACTGTACAATGCCAAAAACTCCTGAAAGACCAGAGACATCTCCATTACCAGTTAAATCAATGAAGTTACTTTAGATCTACACCCAGGGTAACTGAGATCAGAATCTATCACAAGAAATAGAAAATACTGATGCTCGTTCCTCAAACAAGCCATTGTAGAATAGGCAGGCCATTTGGTTTTAAGCTGAATAGTCCTCTTCTCCCCTGCCTGGAACTGATATAAAACCAGATGAGGTTTTCTCTGGTATCATGCATGAATAATGCTGCGTGTCTGTAATTGAGGTCACGGTCACGTGACTTCTGTAGCGGCCAGCAGCAGCATTTTGGGTGTGTGGGAGGGGGCTCAGCGATGTGGGGAGTGGGGCGGTGCTTATCTGGGGGAGGGGAGGCTCCCCGGCTCCCATTGTCATGTCCCTGCAGCTCCTAGGCAGATGGGCCAGAGGCTCCGCACTCTGCCCACACCTGCAGGCGCCGTCCCTGTAGCTCCCATTGGCTGCAGTTCCTGGCCAATGGGAGCTGTGGAGCCGGCGCAGGTGGTGGGGGCAGCACATGGAGCCCCCCCCAGCTGCCACTCCCTCTTGGAGCTGCAGGGACATGCTGGTTGCAGCCGGGTAGGGAGCCTGCCAGCCCCATCAATTCCCCTCCCCCAGCACCATCAGGGGTCCCAGGCCATGTGCCATCACATGCCAGTGCCAGCGGGGGTCCCGAGTCATGCAGCCCGCTGCCCAAGTTTTAGTTAGGGTTCATAGCAAAAGTTATGGACCGGTCATAGGCCATGAATTTTTGTTTACTGCCCGTGACTGGTCCATGACTTTTACTAAAAATACCCCTGACTAAAATATAGCCTTATGCATGAAGGTGCATGTGTCCTCCATGTGTTGTTACCTGACATGCACTGTGCATGAGAGGTCACGCTGTGGGGCAGGGCAGGGACAACCAAGGGGATGCCTTTATTCTGGAGATGCATCACTGACACCTTCTTGTAAAATTTTTTTTTAGTTTTTTTTTAAAAGTACTTTAACAGTGTGGCACTGACCCTTGTTATCTGTAATGGCACCTTGTTTTTCTTTGGTTTTGTTTTTTATCTAAAAAGAGAGCTGAAATTTTTCAAGGATGCTGATCATATATGTGCACTTTGCTTACCTAGGGCTGTTCTGGTCTTTTGAGTAAATAGGTACCTGAGCATTTTAATTTGCCTTCTCTTTATTGCAACTTCCACAAAACGAAAAATGTGCATTACGTAACTACATATCTGATAAACTGTGGCTCTTTATTAGGTTAATAATACAATTAAGCTATACAATTTTGGCCCTTAGAGAGTTATGCATGAGTAGAATTTGACTACTTTTCCCCTATTTTCCAGCCTGGCTGAAATGTCTTGTAAATAAGGTTTTAGAAAGGAAACACTAATTCTTCTGTCATCTTTACTTTACTGAAATAAACCTGCACACCAGAGTATTTCTCTAAGACAAGTTGATCACTTTGATTTTAAATCTAGTGGTGTGACTGTTTTATCTTTTTTAGATGATTTCCATAGCAGAGAATTTTAAAACACTAAACTAAACTGTGCAGCGAGATGAAACATCTCCAGATTTGGCAATGCTATAGATTCATTCAGTTGTCTGAAATCGCTTTACCTCTGTACAGTATTGGAAATGAAAAAATAACACATCATCTGAACATCTTATTTCTCCCAAGTTATCTTTAAATTCTGGGCATTTAGGTTTAAATTAAAAATAAATAAATAAATAAACCCTCCATATCCTGGCCATTTTCCCTTGGCTCAGTACACAAACTGTAGAATTGAAATTATTCTATAATTTAAAATGAAAGAATGTTTTTAAAAATATTTCTCTTCTGTTTGTCTTCCTGTTTTTTTCTATCACAAGTAGAGCTAAAAGAAGCATTTGTTATAGATAGAATACGCTGGCAAAATTAGTTTATTGGAATCAATAATAAAAAGGGGATACATTCCTAACCAGTATTATTCTAACAGAGTAGCTCAACCAGCTGCACATAAAAGCATTTGGTGAGCCAATTGAAGACTTTGTACTTTGCATGAACTCATAGAAATTCAAACTGGAAAGGCTTATGTAACCTGCCCATACTGCTACCAGTATAGGATTGGACCAGGCAAGCCATGAAAACTGAAGTTTAATAAGTTCTATAGTGAATCTGGAAGCTTTTGTAACTCCCCAGTCTAACTAAAAGATGGAAGCATTTTTAAGTCACCTTTAGAGAGTATCATTTTTAGCTTTAACCCTTCCTTAGTAGCATATCTACCTAATCAGTTATTTAGCCCCTGCCTACTTCCATATGTATACGAAATTGCCACTGATGATATTCTCATTATTCAGTACATACAGTGATTGTATTTCCATCAACTGATACTCTCAGGTGCCAGAAGCTGGTTAATGATCTCAGAGGGAGGTAGTGTCTTTTGTAATGATATATAGCACTGGTCCTTCAATAAGTGCTAAATTGTTACATAACGTTATCTTGTGGGTTGATAGGGCACTAGTGATAGCATTAATTATGAAATTTAAAGTGGTCTGATGCGATTAAAGATGATTTGCTTTGCAGAATAAGTAGCAGATCATTTCTGTGAAGCTCTTAGCCCTGGTCTACACTAGGACTTTAGGTCGAATTTAGCAGCATTAAATCGATGTAAACCTGCACCCGTCCACACGATGAAGCCCTTTATTTCGACTTAAAGGGCTCTTAAAATCGATTTCCTTACTCCACCCCTGACAAGTGGATTAGCGCTTAAATCGGCCTTGCCGGCTCGAATTTGCGGTACTGTGGACACAATTCGACTGTATTGGCCTCCGGGAGCTATCCCAGAATGCTCCATTGTGACCACTCTGGACAGCACTCTCAACTCAGATGCGTGATTGTTTGCCGTTGCTCTGATGCAGAGAGGGGCAACTGAGGACACGGCTTACAGGGTTGGCTTCAGGGAGCTAAAATCAACAAAGGGGGTGGCTTTACATCAAGGAGTATTTCAGGCAGGACTTCACAGAGGGTTCCAGTAAGAAATGGTGCACCTAAGTTATTGTTCTTACTGGAACAAGGAGGTTAGCCTGGCCTGTGATTGATACATGGCTAGATTTACCTTGCTGCACCGTCTCTGTGAGTGACTGCAGTGTGACCTAGAGGAATGAGTCTCCTAGACGGGGGAGGGGGGAAAGCAAATGAATACAAAGCAAATCTGGTCTATTTCTTGTTTTGATCCACTCCATCTATCTTTTACATCTTTGGCTGGCAGCAGACGGTGCAGAAGGACTGCATGCCATCCACATCTCATGGCTGCTCGGCAGAAGATGGTACAGTACGACTGCTAGCCATCTTCATCTCTTGCCTGCCCGGCAGAAGATGGTACAGTACGACTGCTAGCAATCCGTATCGCCTGCCTGCTCACCATAAGACGGTTCAATAGGACTGACTGCAGGACTAAAGAGCATGACCTGATCAAGTCACTCCAAATTTAGTCCCTGCGCCCATGTCTGCCCAGGCGCTCCCAGCCGACGTGGCCAGGAGCACCTCGGACACGACGAGAACGGCTACCAGTCGTACTGCACCGTCTGCTGCCAGAAGGCAATGGGTTGCTGCTACTGTGTAGCAATGCCGTACCGCGTCTGCCAGGAGACATAGGGTGACGGTTACCTGAGCGGGCTCCATGCTTGCCGTGGTGTGGCGTCTGCATGGGTAACCCAGGAAAAAAGGCGCAAAACGATTGTCTGCCCTTGCTTTCACGGAGGGAGGGAGGGAAGGGGGGCCTGACAACATGTACCCAGAACCACCCGTGACAGTGTTTTAGCCCCATCAGGCATTGGGATCTCAACCCAGAATTCCAATGGGCAGTGGAGACTGCGGGAACTGTGGGATAGCTACCCACAGTGCAACACTCCGGAAGTCGACTCTAGCCTCAGTACTGTGGAAGCGCTCCGCCGGGTTAATGCACTTAATGCACTAGAGCATTTTCTGTGGGGACACATACACTCGAATATATAAAACCGACTTCTATAAATTCGACCTTATTCCGTAGTGTAGACATACCCATAGAACAGGTATGTACAACATGCATCCTAACTCTGTCCTGTGTCAATGCTAGCTTCAGAAAAAAGCCTTTTTATGCAGCTTTACTTTGACCGAGAAACATTTTGGGGCAGCTAAGGTGAAAACTACTGTTTTTAATTGATCAGTATATTTTACAAGTGAATGTCTAAACCTAGAGTATTAATATTATACAAAATTACATAAAGGCTTAAATGAGCTAACTAAAGGTATTATAGTACATATGGAATAATAAAAGTTACAAAATTTAGACAGACATATTAGGTCACATCGCCCATCTCCATTCCAGTGCAAGATTTTACCAAGCAATATGTAAGCAAACAATCTTGTTAATAGCCAAAGTAGCTTGTAATGTGTTCTAGAGGTTGAACACACAAAAAAATGGGTTTCTATGTACAAATCATAATTAAAAGACTTTCTAGTGTCTTTCATACAATGCAAAAGATCAGCAGAGTATTTCCAGTTAATTATTCATAGATAGTCCCTTTGTCTTTTAATTTTGTTCTGAGTGTTCTAAACTGCAGATTTAAGCAGGAAATAAACTTACAGAGGGCACAGTTTGAAGTTATCACATCCAGCAGCTTCTCGTGTGAATTGTCGAAAGCAATCTGCAAGGAGGCTAGTTTGGCATACAGATTTTGTGGTGAAACAGTATAGGAAAGGAAGTGCTACTGCCAACTCTCACCACCATATGCTTGTTTTAATATAGTATACAGAGAGTGTGGAGACAGCAGCTGCTAAAGGGGAAAGTGGACACTTGCTAGCAGATTTAAAAATCTTTCTGCATCATTCATTGTCTGTCAAAACCAGATGAAGGATAGGAGACACTGGATGTGGTTTAATTAGGCTGCAGCTTTATTATTAAATGTGGAGGCATACCCAGCAGATAAGTGTACAGTGCAGGTACATCCATAATAATTTCAGTATCCACCTGAGGTGCTTCTGTCAGCCCCCCACCCCACCTGTCTATTCTGGTCCCCAGCGAACCTGCTGCTGGGACCTTACCATCCCCACTCCCCTTGAATGAGGATTAAGGTGGGCTATAAAGGGTGGGGGGGTTGTTGGCTTCCTGCCATGCCAGTCATAGGAACCCCCCTGTTTCCGCTCCTTTAACAAACACCTCCTTTAAATCCTTTACCAAACCATTTATCTGATCTCTGGATCCCTTCCTTACAGAGTACCGGCACTGGACATCCACCCCACTCTTACATAATGAGTTGCAACATAATAGTCTAACTCTCATTCCATGCTCAGCTTGTCTAAGGCCCCTCCGAACCTGGTGTGTGGAAGGTGAATCCCCCCCACATACACACACTCTGCCTTGGCCAGGGAGGGATATATTCCTTCCCAGGTGCCATAGAAAGGAGTGTCTAGCAGATCCTGACCAAACCTGGTATTTCATCTCTTTCAAGGGTGGGTGCTGCTCCGCTTGGTCCAAGTGAAAGAAGGCTTCTCCTGCCTGACGTACACCTGTATCCTCTCCCCTCTCTTCTAGTCACCTGGGGGGATGAGTCACGTTCATGCCTCTGTGCTCTTAAAGAGGTATACCCCTTCCACCGGAAACTCAAACCATGGCCCCTCTGCTTAAGGAGCGGTCATTTTCATGCTACCAGTAATATTTTTCTTGTTTACCTGTTTACATTCTAAACAAGCTGTTAACTAAAATCAAACCTGATTTCAGATCCCCAGCCCATTCCCATACCCTAACTTCCTCCCAGACCCTGCATCCCAATCTTGAGCCCTGTCCCACACCGTTACTCCCACCCAGACCCTGCTCCCACACCCTAACTCCCACCCAGACTCTGCTCCCCCCAGCCCTGAGCCCCCAGAGGAGAATGCAGGGGAAAAAAAAGAAAAACAAGGGTCAGGGGGTGGGGGGAGATAAGAGGGAATGCTTCCCCTGTTGGGGGGGGGGGAGCTAAAATGAAGCTGAGCACAGGGCCCCACTAACTCTAAATCCACCACTGATGTGGACATATTTCTGAATGCAGCAAAGCACTTAAGCAGACTTTTGATTCAGCAAAGCACTTGAGCAAATCATTAAGTCCCATTGAAGACAATGACTTCAATTCTTTGCTGAATCAGGGCCTAAGTGTAAGTTTATTTCAAATATTGCAAAACATTGCGAATCAAAATTGTGAAAGGATTTTCCCCACTTCTAGTCCCTATGGATTTAATGCATCAACTTTAGTGATTTCATTGGAGTTTTGCCTGCTTATGTGAAGGCTGAATTTGACTTGATAGCTTTGTTGAGTGCAAGATGGTTGAAGACCTCAATAGTCTTCAGCTAATAAATTTGACCACTAAAGTCTTTTGGAGCAGTATTAATGACAGAACTATTATTTTTTTAGCTTTATTTCAGCTGATACTCAGTATTGTTTCTAATGTTTTCTTTTGTACTTTTTTTTTTTTACCTTAGCAAGGGAGGATCAATATTTTCCAATAAAAGCATTTCTTCTAAGGGTAGTACCATTCAGAATTGCTAGAGTTGCTGGGTTAGTATAATTGTCATAACTTAACCTTCTTTTTTTCCCATATAAAGCATTTACAGTCTGAAGTAGCAGACTGAAATACTGTAGTAACTCATAGATATTTAGAAGTACTTAACTATTGATACAGACATTATATTCATGGATCCCTGGAAATACCATTGGCTATTTATTCTTCTGATTAGATGATTTAGTAGATTTATTTTTAAAAACGAAGTAGGTTCAAAATTATAGTGGATGAATGTTACCTTAAAACATCTACCATGCCATGAAAAACAGCAAAGCAACATGATTCAGAGCAATACAATGGGAAAAGGTGGTGGTCTGTTTGTGAACATGTATTGACCCCGAGGAAAATTCATTTATTTTTAAGGGCACGTACCATAACCGTCATAAAATCTCGAATGGCCAGAGGATAAAAAGGTGGAAGAGAATTACACTGGTTATTTAAAAAGAAAAATGTTGCTCCGTTATCAAATAGATTGCTTTCAGTCTGTTCTAATTGTATAAAACTTCCACTGGCTCTTTAAAATTGGATGAGCTATGACTTTACTCTAAAGGTTTTAGATCTTAACTAGTAGCCTGGGACCTCATTATTTATTGGGCTTGAAAAGTACAGTATACTGCCAAACATGAGAGAGTGAGGGGCTGAAATCTGATGCTTTCTTCCCTTCAGCCACCAGAAAAGGAAGGTGGCCTGCCTCGTCAGGTTGGCAACAAGACAGAATGTGGCCTGTTGGGGTTTGTCCTGCAACTGAAGCAGGATTACCAGCCAGTTCGGAATCTAATCCCAGAGGAGAAACTCTACAAAGTATACACGTTTAACTCCGTAAGAAAGTCAATGAGCACTGTCGTTAAAATGCCAGATGGCAGTTTCCGAATGTACAGCAAAGGTGCTTCTGAAATTGTTCTGAAGAAGTAAGTGTACTGTGTCTATTTGCCTTATTTATTGTGACTTGGAGTGATCCCACAGTACTAAAATATATGGGGATTTTGCCACTGACTTCAGTGAAAATAGGATCAAGCCCTTATTGTCTTGGTTTGAAGTTGGAAACTAACTAATATTTCCAAGTAATAGGCATTAACCTTATTGCAGGAATGTAACATACATTTTAATGTGAATAATCTTTTATCCTTTTAAAAAGTAATTAGTCTTGCACAATTGTCTGGATGGCCAGTGTCGATGGTCATCTTTCCTGTCTTCTATTAGCCGCCAAAGGATACTGCAGCTGGCATTTCTCTGCTCTCTCGTCTCCTCCCTCCCCATTAGATTGTAAACAGATGCACTTTTGAAATGTGCTTTTATTACGTAGGGATATAAATCCAAATGTCCTCTTGTTAGTTGACATGAACATATACCACACATTTGACTTAGCAAGATTTTTTTTTCAATTTGTGTGTAACTTCTTCACTAATTATGGACCTAATGGAAATTACAGTGTCTAACTGAAATGTCAGATAAAAGCATCTTAAAATGTGCCCAACAATTGTTAAAATCATAGGTACATTCTCTTACCCATCATTAGAATAATGAATCTGTTTTTGTTTGTGAAGTGCACTAGAAATTAAAACTAACAAAAAAAATAAAGTGTGCTGTTGGATGAAATGAGCAGGTATAATGGAAACCAGTAACCAAACAAATGCAATTCATGTCCTTTTCTTACAGGTGTTCTAGAATCATTAATGCAGCAGGTGAGATTCGTGTCTTCAGACCCCGTGACCGGGATGAGATGGTGAAGAAAGTGATTGAACCCATGGCCTGTGATGGACTGAGAACTATTTGCATTGCATACCGGGACTTCAGCAGCAACCCAGAACCAGACTGGGATAGTGAAAATGACATTTTAACTGACCTGACCTGCATTTGTGTAGTTGGTATTGAAGATCCAGTAAGGCCTGAGGTATGTCACACGTACAAGTTAAAGTGCCTACTATCTGATACTTAAGTGTGAAGTAAAAGAACTGTATTTCCTGAAGTTGTTTATTTTTGTTTAATTTTCTAATTAGTCAAATTGGATGACTCAAAAACTTAGGTGCAGACCCTATAACTGAGAAAATACCTTGATTGTTCAGTTGGCATTATTTAATTATAGCAAAAATAGGGTTATAAGAACTATTGCAAGAAAAAGGTGGCAAGATTTTCGTTTTGTCTCAGTGAGTACTTTAGAGGAAGTCAGATCAGAAAAGCTCCCCTTGTGAACTGTCATCTAGAAAATAAGAGAGAAACTTTGCGTTAGGTAATGTGTGAGGGTCCAATATTGAAGTTGTATGAGGAACAGAGATGGGTTGCCTTTGAGAAAATAAGTTGCAGGCATAAGTATGAATTGATATTTGCTTTCAACATAGAATAAATCTGCTCTGGAGGAAGTTCTGTTTTCTGTAACAATAATTAACAGCTCTTTGTTACTTTGGCACATCGGTGACTGTACTATAGTTGCAAATTCTGGGTTGCCAGATGGCAAGTTGTTTTTAATGTTATGTTTGGATGAGGGCAACATTTTTCAAGTGTCTTTTCCAGGGAGAGGTTAGCAACTGAAGGGTTAAAAATCCAAACCTAAGATTCACAGATGTTATTCTGCCACCATATGTAAAAAGTCGGTTAGAATCTTCACTCCTGTTGAAATCAATATTAGTATTGCACGTGTGAAGTGTCTGCAGAATTATACTTTGTCTTTGGCTGATTGTAGCCTTTATTTGAAAACTTAAAAAGAAAATGACTTTTTATATAAAAATAAAATAATAGAACACAGTAAGAAATAGAGGCGCTCTGATGTCATGATAATGAGAACAGTGTTCACTCCCATTAAGACTACAATGTAGGGGATAGGTTAGGGGATGGTTGGTTTGTATCTGATATATTTATATAGTGCTTGATTATTAATCATTAAAACCAATGGGGGGGAATTATTCCCATTTTACAGTTGAGGAAACCGTATAACACAGAGGATAAAGCCAAGATAAATTAGAAATGCTAGGAGTAAAAATAAGGAATTCCCAGCTCCAAGTCACATGCTCAGTCCATTAGATCACACTACTTCTGTGGTCTAGAACTAATAACTATAATTCACTTTGGAACCTGACCATCCATTGATAATGTTGTTACCGTTTACAAAGGCAGTGAGATTTTGTGTTGAAGGCAGTGGCAGTCTGGTGGCAATCTCTCTCCTTCCTGCCCTTACATCCCATTTAATTTGCACGATAGATCTTTTTAAGTAGGTTTTTTTAATCATTCTGTTTGAATCCTCCTTGCCTGGATATCAGGTTGGCCGCAACGTTGTACATTTTAGGAAATACTGTGGGTTTTTTTTTAATAGAACATCAAATGTACACATTAGGCTGCTCTGAAGGAGTATGTGTGAGTCTTATGTTTCCCTGAATGCTGTAATAAAGCCAGTATTTTATATTTCTAACTATAGTAATGCTGTAGAAAAACCCTCTCTGTGATAAATTCCCTATTTCTGCAGCCATGTGATAAGCTACTCACTCATGTGATAAAGAACATTTATTTTATCCATCACCACCTGCACTCTGGCCACTAATCCTTCTGTCCCCAAACCAAACCTGAGATTCCAACTTAAAACAACTTTGAGTTTAAAACCAAAACCTTCCTGGTGTGTCATAAAATGTGGATTAGGTAGAAGCAAGAAGTCAAAATGGCATTTCTGACAGTTTAATGAGTTTTATTCGGTTTGGGATGACCTGCATGACTCATTTATAGTTAATGCAGGAATCCTGAAAGTCATACATTTAAAACCTTTATACCATGGCTACTAACATGTGTATTCTATTTATAATCTTGGGTTCTAATCACTTTAAAATCTTATGAATCCCTGAGGGGAAAAAACAAAAAACCCACCTTATTTATGGAGTGCAAATAATGAAAATTATTCATATGCCCTACTTCAGATAATGAGATTCTGTGTTCTGGAAGATCAGCTTCTGCTTAGCTGAAATGTTAAATCCTGATATAGTTGGCCGCATTGGGATTAGAACTTGCATATGTAGGTGCATTGATTCACCATGCTTCTTGCATATGCAGTATCATCTGTACTTCAATTCAACTGAAAAGTTTGTTTTCAGATGTTTCTTAGTGGCTTTAAGCACAGGTTTATTTCCATGAAGAATATGCGTAATTTCACTTCTTTCATTACAATTCTGTTACAATTCTGTATATTTTGTTATTTTTACAATTGTAAAAAAACTGTAGTCTCTCTAGGGGTCCCAGCTTTCCCCTCACTGATCTACTTCAAAGTGTCTGCAGCTAGACCAGTTCATAAACTCTTAACTTATATTGAGTCTATCAGCCCCTAAACCTCAGGGCTTATGGTCTCCTTTTGTCTCCTTGTTTTTCAGAGGCAGCCTGTCATGGGGCTGTGGTCCTGCTATCTCAGGCCTTTTTGTCTCCCTCCTTTATAGCTGGACTTGTTTTCTTTATTGGTCACAGCTGTGGTTGCGTGTCTCCACGATTGGCAATCCTGGCAGCTGCTCAGAGGTGTGATCAGTCTTCCTCTGCCTTCTGCCTGTGCTCAGCCTAGGGTTTATAAATCCCATTACCCCACCCCAGAAAAGATTCTGGCAGCACATCTGCCTGCGAGTGTGTAGTCCTCATCTTCCCTAGTAGTCCTGGCAGAATCGAATCCAAAATGACTAAATATCTTAAGTGAAATCTGTGTTCCACTGAAACACAGATCTTCCTTTTTCTTGGCAAAACAAGCTGCCTCCCCTGGAGTTAATAACCATAAATTAGATGTCAGACACCGTCCCATAGATGTTACTTCTAATACGAATAATTTTTTAAAATCAAAATATATAGGTTGGATTGTCAACTGTCATGAATTGGCATAATTCTATTTAAGTCAACGGAGCTACGCCAGTTTATACCTGCTAACCATCTGGCGCTATTTTCTAATGACTCACTGAAAGATCTCTGATGTAAATAAAGGGGAGCTTTGCCAGTCCTCAAATTCATTTGCCCCATCCCTTCTTCCACGTAGCTTAAATATTTTCCATGTTATTTAAATATTCTTTCAAGGTTTTTTGTCCCTTTTTTGTAGGCATGCTGACTTCATGGTAATTCCACCAGACACCTTTATGGCCAAAGGTGATAAAATTGCTTGGAACTCACTTCTGTCCATTGTTTTCTGTGCCCTCTAGTGTTAAGAGGTTTGGATGTTGCAACGAGACTGCAGTTTACCTATGCCTAGCTAATATTTTGTTAGCTTATCTTTCTTTCTCAGAGTCAGACAAAAGCAAAGGCAATTCCTTGTCCGACTGTGTGACTAAATCTGAATTCAGTGTTTGTGGGATGCTTTCTTTTCGTATTTCTGCAAGTGCTGAAGTAGTGTCAAACAACTCTGGCTTTGATGAATTGTTTATTGATGTTCCCTTGGGGTACTTGTTTATTATAAGATACGAATGGGTACACTCGTTATATTGATGATGCAGGACCTCATTACTGAAAAAAGCCCATAAAGAAACAGTAGGTAATTATCAAAGTGATATATTACATTTTTTTTTCATTCCATTATAGTTTTGGCAGCTTTTAGATGAAATGCATTGCAGTCAACATTCGACGTATAGTGCCGGTCACCAAATTGCTTATTCATTGTATAATGAATTGGAGTTGAGTTTCTGATTTTAATTACTGTGGCTAAGCATCTATAGCAAGCTAAAACTTTACTTAAAAATATTGCTCATTATCCGTATTATTGCTGACTTTGGAAACCATAATTTCATTGTTTAGTGGTATATTTAGTTGGCACTGTAGTGCAGAGCTCATTTCACCAACTTAAAAATGATTTACATTTCCTAAAATATCTCCCTTGCACCATTCTGTTAAGAGAAGTGTGCTCCCCAGGATGGTGTTTGTTGAAAATCTTTATGTGCCTGCTCCAGAAAATTACTATGACCACTTTTTATTTAACTGAGAGCAGAGGTTAATTCCCTTTATGCAATTAAAAGATAGGGATAAAAATAGTGTAAAGTAGTCTATGTACTGCTTGATCTTCTGAATTCAGACTGTGACTTTCCACTGGTCCCCAAAATTTCATAGGGTTTTGGTTTTAAAGGTTTTGTTTTAGCCCATTTCTATAACGCCAATAAAATCATATAGCCTTTGTGATAGGCTCCAGGGTTATTACACTTAAATTAAAAATAGGAGACAACAATGTATATTTTCATAAAGAATTTTTAAACATTACAGTGGTTCTGTGCATGAGTGTTACTCATTACCAAAGTGCCCTTAATGTGCATATTAGAAATTGATTTAAATTGTTTTTTTTTCCCTTTAGAATGGGAAATTTTGGGCAATTCTGTTTACAGTTGAATTGCAAAAAAAGAATGGTTACCTTACGTTACTGGTGGCTCCTCGAGGTGTTCTGTTCAGGTGGATCCCACTCTTGGTGTGCATGTGCTCCATGCACACAAGCTTGAAATCTTTTAATCAGCAGTGTCTATGGATGCATATGCCATGCAGAGCCTCGAGGGCATAAAAGTGGTCCCATAAAAGTGGTCCTAGCTGCCACTCAGAATATTGAATAAAAATACTCTGTTGCAGTAGGGAAGGAGGCAGATTGTGAATAAGGCTGGTTGTGAATTTTTTGATTAAATGGTTTTTTGTCAGAAAATGCCAATTTATCAAACCCAGAAATTTTCGTGGGAAAAGTTCTGTTTCAATGAATTTCCTGTTGAATTTTTTTTTGAAAAAAGTTTGAAATTGACATTGAACAGTTCAATTTTTTTATTTGAAATTACTTTTCAGTTTGAAATTTAAGTTAACTTATAACCAAAAAAAAGAGAGGTTTAAAATTAAAAAAAATTCACAATTATAGAAACAAAATATTTTGAATTGATCAAATGCAAATATTTTTACAGATTTTTCAGTTCATGAAAATGTCAAGATTTTTGACTTTTCAGAATTCTGATTTTACCACTCCCAAGAAGAAATACGTCTTGAAAAAAAGGAGCTGATCTTGCCTCTCCTTGCCTGTTTATTAAATACATTGCTGTGCTATGACCTGTGTGGTTTTTCCTTATAAGAGAGGTAGGAAAAATTTGCACATCAGACTTATTGCTCCGAGTTCCAAAACATTTATCTCTAAATGGGAGTATGAAGGGGGACACAGCCTGAGAGTCTGAAAATGATCCAGATGTGCTTCCTAGAGGCATGTATTATCGAAGTCTTGCTGAAGGATGGGGAAATGAAAGGTATGCTGTGACAAGCATTTCGTGCATCATTCCACCAGAGAAGAGGAGATAGGACTTGTTCAGGATCCGTTACCTGCAAATTCAGCCACCTCTGAAAGGGTTTGAGGTGAAGTTTGGCATATGGTATTCTGAAAATACATGACACCACGGGTCCCAGTAACATAAGACAGACTTAAGTGAGATGACTTTCCCAAAATTGAACAATTGTCGAGGTAAGGGTAAACCTGAACACACTGTCTCCTTAAATGGGCAGCTACCATGCAGAGGCATTTTGTGAATACCCTTTGGGGCAGTAGAGGGACCAAAAAGGAGGACTTTGAATTGTTAACATATATCAGTTACCACAAAATATAAATACTACTTGTGAGTTGGATGCATAGACATATTTACTTGAGCTAAATAAATCATGTCCTTCAAAAGATAATTTCTCCATCACCATCTGGACTTTTTTGGGGATACCAGGCACAACCAACTACGGGGTTCTCTTCATTGTGACACCAGTAGCCACTGATCTTGTGGCTGTGTCAGCACTATCCAGTGCTGCTTGTAAAGTCGTTTCAGCAATTAAAGCATACAGAGAAGATTTAAAGAACTGGGAAACTTAATCCCATTAAAGGTAGTCATACTTGGCTAGAGAAGCCTGGATAGTTGGAGATTCTGACATTTAAACGAGACAAGGAGTCTAGTCTTCCTTCCAAAAAGAGCCAACTTTTTTGGTTCCTTATCTTCTGTGGCGGACTTCGGTGGAGCAGGATGTCTTGACTTTTCATTTGTAGCCATAACCAATAATCCTGGAACTGGGTGAATATAGAAGTACTCAAAACCTTTTTTGAGGAACTTGTTATCGACAGTCCACTTGCTTTGATGTAACAGAGATGGAAGGTGGGGTCTGCCAAAGATTGTTGGTTGGGTCTAGAATCCCGCCATTAATAGGCATTGCTAAACATAACTGGGTATAAGATATCCAACAGTTCGTATGATTTTTTTTCCTGGATTATTTCTAGTGGTATTTCTAGGATTTCAGCCATCCTTTTAAGGAGCTTTGAAGCTTTAAAATCACCCATCATAAATGGCACTGATGAAGTGACAGCTTCATCTGCTGAAGATGAAGAAAATTCCAAAGGAGTCAAAGGATCTCTCTGATAATAAAATTATCACCCCCTCACTTTGTATTTCTTGGCCCTGTGTCCACACATCTTCCCTTTGGGACTACTGAACCATTCTTTGAGGTTCACTGGTAGAGGAGATTTACCCATAGACATAGGGCGACTGATACTACCATGGGCAGAATGCTGTGAATGAAACCTATAAGGGTACGGCATGAGGCATCAAAGAGGGGACTGAGGGGAACTGTGACCCATACCCCAGGCTGCCACGCCTGGAGAAAAGAGCTGGGTCCAGCCCTGTGGGACAGGAGCTGCTGCTGCAGGGTGAGTGTGGGCTGGGCTCACTCTCCAGGGTGCTCCCTTCCTTCCCCCCATGTGTCTCCCCTCCTCACCGGTCAGAGCTAGGATTGTGCTGCCACGGCAGAGGTGCTGCTGCAGGTTGGTGACAGTTTAGTATAGAGCACACATTGAGTCAGGAGAGTGGGATCCACGTGGACAGATACCTGAAGAAGAACTTTATATACAGTGATGTAAGCACCATGTTCTGGTGGTCTGTTGGGATGGTCTGTGATAATCACTGTTGCTTTATGTCACTATTTGCCGTTCGCTCAGGCTACTTTAATATGAGCTAATGATCTGACATGCTTTAATTCTGATCAGTGGAGGCCAAGCTGTCATGACCAGGATGAGTGTGGTCAGACCTAGTGGTTGAAACAGGAGTTGAGAGTCAAGCCGAGTCTATCACATTTTACTATGTATTTTATATTATAGTGAATTATAAGTCCAATAATATTTTTATATACATGCAGATTTATGTGTCTTATTAACATATTGTTAAGAAAATAGCATTTTAAGTTAGTTTAACCATTTTTAGGATTCTATTATTGAACGATGAACCCAAGGAATGGATTTGACAGTTATTTTTTCAATGATCTGAAAACTCTCATTTAATGTGACTGTTGTTAGTGTGTTTAGTGGTGCTAACAATAAGGAGGTCAACTCTGAAGTCTATTTAATAGATCAAAGAAAATGAAGTCAGAAAAACATTTTATTTCCAAACAATTATTTAACTAATTAATTGAATCCCTCACAATTAAATGTTGATATGGAAAATGTTACAACACATGTTCATTTCAAAACATTCAGTAAAATTTACGCCCTTTCAAAATTTCACCAAGAATTTGCCAAAAAACTTCAGATGAGTCTAGGCTCTTATTTTTTCCAATCCTTTTTTTTAATATAGTACTAAAACAATGGAGTAATGAGTCATTTAAAATTGTATTCAAATTACTAAAAACTCTCAGAAGTCCATAACTTATGGTAAAACAAAAGTTGCCAAAATGTCTTGGAACAGAGTATTTCAGGAAAATAAAACTGCAAAAAACATGTTCTTCTGGGATAGCTCCTTAAGAAGGAAATAGCTGACTTTTAGTTAAAGGGTAGTTAGGTGACAGAATTTGCCATTACAGCCCCAAATTGCCATTGTTTCTAGCAGGGACTCCATTAATTTAGCAGAACAAAACTGACAGTATCATGTAGAAATGTCACTGTCCGTCAAGAAGAGCTCTGTGTAAGCTTGAAAGCATGTCTGTCTCACCACCAGAAGTTGGTCCAATTAAAGATATTACCTCACTCACTGCACCTTAAAGCATTTTAGAGGAAAAAACAGAAGAGCGAAGAATATTACTATAAATGTGTCTTTTAATTAGCTTAATCTTGGTGGAAGTCATGATTTATCCTGCAAGAAATGGCAAGTCATGGAGCTGTGATAAAATTAATGAAAAGTCATAACTCTGACAACTTGTTCAGGTATTTGTTTTAACATTAAATAACATTTTAGAGGGAAAGCCTCATTTCCTCTTTTCCTAAGATGCTTCTGGGAGTTAGCATAAGTGAAAATACAGCCTTTTCTACTTTCACAAACCTAACCTCATGGATTGCTACAGTGATGCTTAATGTCTGCTGTGCCAAAGGTGTCCCACTGACACCTTTCTTGGAGGGTTTGAGAATTGTGCCTATTATGAATATGTACATCTCTATCAGATTTATTTTTAAAAAAGCCCACAGCTAATGTAAAAAGCCTGCTTGTGGTTGCATTACCCTCAATAATAAATAGAAATTGTTTGGATGAATTCAGCAGCAATAAAACCAGTTATTGATTAGCTTTGTCTTTCTCTCTTGCCTGAGAGCTAGTAGGCAGGGACCTTGTTCTGAGTGTTGTATACTCCTATATGTAGGTTCACCCATTCAAAAATTCTCTTATTTACCCATACTGGTTAATTCTCACACACTTCTATATCTTCACCCCAAGCTGTGCTGTACATCTTTTATGTTGGGTTAGGTTTTGTACTTGATGTTACATTTGGAAATATTCAAGAAGGCAAGCAACTAAAGCAGCATCTTGTACCTGTAGAGATCTGTCTCTGAATTTTGAGACAACCTCCCTGAGCCAGGGTTAATGAATCTTGTTCACACGTCAATCACTCATCCATTTGCCAACTTGCACCCACTATCTTTTACATCACATCTCAGTTTGGCCCATTGGTTGTCAGCAGATTCAGATAGAGATTGCTGCATCAGGCTACTTTAAGCTTATATCCAGAAAGCTTTCTCTGCATTCATAGATGCTAGAAGCTTGATTCTTTGTAAATGTAAGCTTAGGTTCTGTGGAAACAGCTTGGAGATGTGTCTGTTTCTACTGCCCACTCAGTCTGCCAATGTAGTCTCTTACCTACATAAATAAAAAAGAAAATATGAGCAATATTTTGAGTATAGTTGCTCTACACAGAGTTAAACTAGACACTGCCCACCAGCTGTCCAAAAATAAGAATAGGATTATATCTTTTCTTAGATATTATTTTGATGTGCATATGAAACTAGGTTCTGCCTCCATGAACTTGCTTAATAGAACTGGCATTGCAAATAGAAGCCTTCATTTTCTCTTCTTGACACTGGGACTATCATTTTCCTCTTTTGTGCCCCATATTCTACTTCTGGCTTCCAAACTGTCATCTCAATCTCTCAAATCCTGTAAGTGAGGGAGTCATGTTGTTCAAAACTGCTGCTAAGGTCATTTTAAATTTACAAGCAGGACATATGCAGAATAACAAAATCTGGCAACTCAGTCAATCACTTGGGAGCCACCTACGCAAGTTGCAGATTGCTTATGAGCTTAATTGGTGCTATTTTCCAGTGCTACCACATCTTCAGGTTGACCAAAAGAGGTTTCCAGACCAGACTCACAGCGGGAGGTGGGAATGCTACTTGTAGGTCATAGATACATAGGTCATAGGCAGATAAACTTCTGTCCATTGTTCATTCTTTTTTTCTTGCCTGTTAATGCTGTTACATTATTTGTACTGACTTTGAGCCATTCTGTAAACGGCAGATATTCTTGACCTATCCTGAAGGTGGAGTAGTTTACTTAGGGCCCATGAAAAGCTCAGATTTATTACTCTTATAGCCCAGCTTTTATTTTAGTGATCTGCATTTGGCTCACCTAGTTACGACCTCTGGTTTACCAGGTAAATGGAAGAGAGAAGAACAGCACAAATGACCACATGAGCTGTCTCATGCCAAGTGAGCATCTGTCTGAATTGCTTTAGAAGCATTAGGCTCATTTCTAATTCTACCACGTTAGTGAATGTTGTTACTTTTTTGGAAGGAAAAACGTCTTTGTAATGATGCAAATGTCAGTGTGTCCCATACTTGCTGCTACACAGGAAGGTGAAAACCCTTGCAATGCATGTAACCAATTGTGCAATGTTGAACGTGATGGAAAAATTCCTTCCCAGCCCCTTTTGTTATCGGTTTATGTCCTGAAGCATGAGATTGGACTATCCTCTTAGTTTACATTGACTTCTAGGATGTTCTTATTTCTATAGTAAAGTTAGAGCATAGCAAATAACATTGGATTTTCAATGATAAATAGTAATGCAGGTACATAAGAACATAAGAATGGCCATACTGGGTCAGACCAAAGGTCCATCCATTCCAGTATCTTGTCTACCGACAGTGGCCAATGCCAGGTGCCCCAGAGGGAGTGAACCTAACAGGTAATGATTAAGTGATCTCTCTCCTGCCATCCATTTCCACCCTCTGACAAACAGAGGCTAGGGACACCATTCCTTACCCATCCTGGCTAATAGCCATTAATGGACTTAACCTCCATGAGTTTATCCAGTTCTCTTTTAAACCCTGTTATAGTCTTAGCCTTCACAACCTCCTCAGGCAAGGAGTTCCACAGGTTGACTGTGCGCTGTGTGAAGAAGAACTTCCTTTTATTTGTTTTAAACCTGCTGACCATTAATTTCATTTGGTGGCCCCTAGTTCTTATATTATGGGAACAAGTAAATAACTTTTCCTTATTCACTTTCTCCACACCACTCATGATTTTATGTACCTCTATCATACCCCCCCTTAGTCTTCACTTTTCCAAGCTGAAAAGTCCTAGCCTCTTCAATCTCTCCTCATATGGGACCCATTCCAAACCCCTAATCATTTTAGTTGCCCTTTTCTGAAACTTTTCTAATGCCAGTATATCTTTTTTGAGATGAGGGGACCACATCTATATGGAGTATTCAAGATGTGGGTGTACCATGGATTTATATAAGGGCAATAAGATATTCTCCATCTTATTCTCTATCCCTTTTTTAATTATGCCTAACATCCCGTTAGCTGAATCCCTAACAGACGTAAAAGTTGCAATTATTCAACAAAAAAACTTCAAAAACAGACTCCAATGAGAAGCCACAAAACTGGAATTAATCTGCAAACTGGACACCATTAAATTAGGCTTGAATAAAGACTGGGAGTGGATGAGTCATTACACTAACTAAAAACTATTTCCACATGCTAATTTGCCCCCTACTGTTACTCATACCTTCTTGTCAACTGTTTGAAATGGGCCATCCTGATTATCACTATGAACGTTTTTTTTTCTCCTGCTGATAATAGCCCACTTTAATCGATTGGTCTCGTTAAGAGTTGGTATGGCAACCCCCATTTTTTCATGTTTTCTGTGTGTGTGTATATATATATGTGTGTGTGTGTGTGTGTGTGTATCTATCTAACTACCTATCTATCTAAAATCTTCCTACTGTATTTTCCACTGAATGCATCCAATGAAGTGAGCTGTAGCTCACAAAAGCTTATGCTCAAATAAATTGGTTAGTCTCTAAGGTGCCACAAGTCCTCCTTGTTCTTTCCGCTGATAGAGACTAACATGGCTAGCACTCTGATTCTTGGCTGAGCTATTCCAATGATCAGTGACAGAGGCCCTTGCTGTTAAAACATGTACCCCTTATTTCCAGTCTGAATATTCCTAGCTTCGACTTCCAACCATTAGATCTTGTTATGTCTTTGTCTGGTAGATTAAAGAGCCCTGAAGTATTGGATGTACTCTCCCTGTATACATACTTATAGACTATGATCATATAACTTCTTACTTTTCTCTTTGATTACTTTCTCAGAGAGAAGGTTAATTGTTATGAATAGAGCCATGGACTGGTTTTGAGTCCAAAGAAAGTATTATAATTTGCTGGGAAAGCCACTTTTATGTATATCAAGGAGAAAGAGATATCATTTAGATCTTTCACACTTTTACATATTCTTTAAAAATGTCCTTGGGTTGAAAGTTTCTACCATCCAAAATAGTTTCACTATGGTTGTAAAAGTTACAAAATTTCTGTATTTTGAAATATCATTTTTGATGATGCAGTTTGTTAAATTTGATAAAATATGTAACAATCTTGTGTCCAAATTACAAATTTAGTGTTGAATATTCATCAAATAATTGTGTTTTTAAAACTATTTCTGAAGATATGTACAATGCAATTTAATATTAGTTACATTTCTACTTTAATTTCTGGATTACTAAGAGTTCATTTTATCTGGGCTGACCAAATGAGTTTAAACATGGATACAGGAAAACACGTACTGCCTTCAGAAAGAATGAGGTGCTTCTTACTTACTAATATTAGCAATCAACCTTTGTCTCCCACGTTCACCAAAACTACTGCATTGTACAAACATGCTTATTACAATAAATTATGTTTAATAAAATGGCCCTCAATGGCCCATGTCCTTGATATACATAAAAGGGGCTTTCCTAGCAGATTCTAATACTTTCTTTGGACTCAAAACCAGTCCATAGCTCTATTGATCTTTATAGCAGGCAGTGAATTCAGGGGTTTTAAGCTTAGACTGTGTCTGAATACAAAGTCTCAGAATTTGGATGTGATAAGACAGTTAGGGGCCAATCCTGTGAGGTGCTGACTGATCACTATCTGCAAAGTGCTGAGTGCCCTCTGCTCCCATTAATGTCAACCACAGTGGAAGGTACTCAGTACCTCTCAGGATTTGGCCCCAATACACTTTTTCTCAAAGGCTCACTCCTGTTCTAGATCCATATATTTTTAATAACACTTCACTCTAGGATCTGGATGCATCTGATAGTTCTTGATAGTGGGGTCATCAGTTACATTCATTTGGTGTGCATCCACTCGCACATAGGCTTCATCACTCCACTGTCCTAAATGACTTTGCTAGGGCTTTGAATTCATGAGGTGAATGCTTATTAGGAATTTTCTAACTATCTTGCTTAGTCGAGACCTTTAGAATAAAGAAGAATGGATATGAACTTGAAATGAGTTTTTCTGTGATACTGTGTTATTCACCTACTCCACACAGGGGTGTTTGGCTTATTTGTAAAGGACTTTGGGATCCTCTGGGGGGAAAGGAACTACATTAGTGCATACTGTTTTTATCATTCACTGAGTGGTATAGAGTTGGCGTGTGCACATGCATGAAAAACTGTCCCTTCCTTAATGAGCTCCAAATGTACTCAGACAATCGAATCTGGATTTTCCTAAAAAGACAACTCTCCACATCTTGACCCCCTCAAAGGGTAACTTTGAGGGAGACAGATCCATAGTTTTTTCTAATACTTTGTGATAATTCTCCTTCTGCTTTTAGGAGTCTTGAAGCAAAAACAGCTGGATGTGCTTACTCAGATTGCTCTAAAGTGTTTTGTTTTGAATTTCACTGGCTTGCATCTACATTAGTGGGCCAGATGCTGTATGGTGAACTTTAAGAACAACATGCTTGCTTTGAGAGTAAGCTCGTTAGGCATGGGCTGTGTTTTCTACTGGTTTTTACAGCACCAACTTCAGGGTTATGACTTAATGAATAAATATTATCCTTGAAGAAATAAGTTATTCAGACCAACCTATATCTACTACCCATTACAGCAGACTATGCAAACTTTGTTGGAACATGCATTATTTTCAATAGGTCTACAGCAAGCAGAGCATTTTTTTAAGATACCACTATCCTAACTGTCTTATCTTTAAAGGTCATACTTAATGGTCCTGCAAAGACAGTACAGTACGTGATAGACCAGGGAATGAAAACTGCAGTGTTGGTGTTTTAAAATGAATGTCTCTAACCTGTTTATCTCCATTCTCTCTCGCTGTAAAAGGGTGCTAACTGATCGTATTGATCCACTATTTACAATAATTCCAAAAAACAAACGAAAAACCCTGTTGCATATTTTTCCTATCTCTCTACAGCATATTGATTTTCACTTAATTACCTAATACTGAACCTTTTTTTTTTGAATGACCTCCCAGATGACAATCAAAGAACAATCATTTATTGTGCTAGAAATGCCCATGACTCCACTGCATGGCCAGGAAGGTTTGGATGGATTTAGTGTCTATACATTCTTGTAGAATTTCCCTGAGCTTTAATTAATAAGTTGAATAATAAATAATCTATGGAAGCACATTGTGCACAGCTGGAATAATGAAGTCGCATTTCTGCATGAGTTTTTGATACTGAATATCATTTTGGTAGTACAGCATGACAACTAGGTATTTATAGCAAATTTATTAATATTTAGGCAGCTTCTCTGGGCTCTTCTTCAGCATTTCCTGAAGCCCTGTCAACTTATTTTCCACTAGAAGCAAGAGGCTGATCAAAAGTAGTAGAACATTTGTGCTGTTTAATATCTGAAAAGTGCAGTTACCTAATTAAAATGTTTGTGTCCTAAGTAATGAAAGTCTTTTTGCAACGTGTGTCATGGACTTTGGAACAGAAGCATCTCTTTATTAAATGAAAATAGCTGCTAAGATGAAGAAATGTACAATGAAAAAAAGTCAGTTTTCATTTCATTTCCAGAGAATCATGTTTTATCTCAATGTCCTTTGTTTTGGCTGTCTTTATGGGCCAAATCATGGTCTTGCAGCTCCACTTGCTGTGGAGAAATGTAATGTTGTGTGAACTAGCATAAGGAGCTCTAGATGGATCTTCCACTCTGGGAGAACCACTAAGCCCTGCCTCCTCCTCGGGGAGCGGCGGGGAGTGCAGTCCCAGATTTTTAAGGATGATGGAGATGTCGTAAACATACACGGAGCCTTCTAAATGCATGCAGGAGGGGTTGACCACCTCAGCTGACTGATACCACGGAGCAATAGTACTTGCAGAAAACACCAAAACAGAGTTGTCAGAAGGAAGAGGTTGCATCAAAAATCTAATCTGGAGGAGGGAGAGTAGGGGGCCATTCTAGACTCCTCTCTCCTAATACCCCAAGACTAGAGGTAGGGGTCTTTAGTAGAAAGTGGGCTCCATCTCCTCTGTCGAGCTCCACTTCTCCCTGTGATGCCTCCCCCCAATATGTTTGCTTCTGAAATAGCATGACATCCTCAGGGTCTATCAGGCTGGTGCTGAGTCGTCGTAGGCAGAAGGAATGGGCAAATCAGCTTCTCTATTCCTGCATATTCTAGCCAGCATTTAGCTGTATGTCATTTCACCACTACAGAAACCATTGTTCCAAAAGTATATTTAATGATGTACCACTTTTTAAATCTTTGCATAAAATTCCAGCTATTTTGATGACATAAATAGAGGATGTGCGGCTGACGGGGTTCCATGCATACCCCTGTGTTTATTCTGTGTACACAATGGGCCTTCAACACTGAAGAAAAATATATATGGCAGATATTTAGTGCAAACTTATTTTTGCACTTTGCAAGGCACAGGGGATTGACTGGAGAACGCCTGGACACACACACACACACACACAGAACCACACTGCTATGCACCACTTAGTCTATGCAGGAGAAGAGCCGTGATCCCAACCATATACAGAGATTTGCGGATGTGAGACTCCCCATTTTGCAGCATCAGGATTCCCCTCCACAAGATAACGGGTGGGTGGGGAACTTTGTGGCCCTCAAATCAAGGTCAGTCAATCCTATGACTCCATGTGGCAGTTGGTTGCCAAGCATGATTAGACACAGAAGCAGCATATTTCTGCATACTAGCCTTAAAGTTAGTGTGGTGATACTCAGACATGTATGTATGTATGTATGAAACAAATGATAAAACTCCTCTTCGGTGGTGCATGGTTGTTCTTTTGTTTTTGATTTGGAAACTTCACATTCAAAAATGAAGCTAGGAGGCAGGCTCCTCTATGGGCAGGAGTCAAGCGGGAGGATTCTGCTACTTCATGTGAAACTACAGCTTTATTTCTGAGTTTCTTGGTTTTCTACTTTGTTTTAACTAAAATGTTCTGAAAAAAAATAGCAATCACTGAAACCATTGATATGTACTTGCAACTTTAATTCAATGTAGCCAAGATTTGGTGGGGCAGAATATATGTAATAACATAATCACTCATCTGAAGAACAGATATATTAATTGTAAATCATTTTAGAAAAATAGCTTCTATGTATTTAGTTCATCCTTATAATTCAATACATTTTTATTAAAAATTGTATGTTTACCAATGTGTCATATCTGAGGAGAACACAGAAGGAAAAAAGAAGGAAGGAATGGTGTTCTTGTTGGATCAAATGGAGCATTCCATGTTGAAACCTGTAGTCTCAGCAGGCTGTACCTCTATACTAAGGTTTAAGTCAGCTGCAAACAACTCCTTTTTAGTAAAAACTAGGGGTAGCTTATGGGGCTTCGGGCAAGTTGTGAGAGTATCTTTCAGATGGGCAGTTTAGATATTCCTGATCTGTGCCATGATTTTGTTCGTGTTTTGTAAGTCCTATTTTTATCTCTAGGAATTGTTCACCTTTAAAAAATATGGCAATTTAAAAAACCGTAGCAGATTATGTATATTGTACTGTGTTTATAGGTCCCAGAAGCCATAAGAAAGTGCCAGCGAGCTGGAATTACAGTCCGCATGGTCACTGGGGACAACATCAATACAGCTCGTGCCATCGCAATAAAGTGTGGAATTCTTCATCCAGGAGAAGATTTTCTCTGCATAGAGGGAAAGGAGTTTAACAGGAGGATCCGAAACGAGAAGGGAGAGGTAATTCATGAATTGAATATAAAGTAACTTTTTCCGATGTTATGTTTCATAAACTACAGTGAAGGATGGAGGAACACACTGTATTTCTCTTCTATTGTGATGTCCCTCACTTCAGTAGACAACGACCAGCCCAACAGCCTGACCGAAGGGATGGTTCGACTTCCAGTATTACTCCTTTGTTATTTCAAATGCCTCTGATAAACCAGCATGTTACATTTAACTTTTCTGAGAGTTATCTAATCAGTGACACTATCACAGTAGTGCTAACCCAGTTGAGCTCTTTTCTGAACCATGATATCAGACTGTTTCAAAAAGTACAAATTCAGAAAAGTTCTTTAACCTTCCACCCCCCAACTAACGAACCAAAAAACTCCCCAAAAACCCAACAGCAGGGCTCTCAGAGCTCACTAGCAACTGGCAGCCATACGGAGTCAGCCTCTAAATGCTGCTGCTTAGCTGGAGCTCTGCCTTCTTGCATTGAGTCTCATTTAAAATGTGGCTCCATTCTCAGATGAGACAACATAAGTGGTTACACCCAAGTAAACCTACTGAGACAACATGAGGGCAGAACTGTCAGACAATGGAGTTTGCTTGTGGGACACTGAGGGCACAGTCTGGCCTGCAGAACCTTTTCTCTTGGTGATGATGTGTGAGATGAAGAACTCAGCTGGATTTCCAGATCCCAGCTAGAGTTGGCAAGGCTAGTGAACAGAAACATCTTTCTACTTGTAGACTGAGCACATTCAATCTGGGAGCCCTCGAGACACTGCAGATATAGAACTCCACCTTGCTACTTTTAGAGTCAGATTCTGGAGTGGAGTCAGGGCCGGATTAAGACCTTTAGAGGCCCTAAGCACTGAAAAGGTTATGGTGCCCCCCCATATGTAATTCAAAATAAAATCAATACTGTACCGTAAAATAAAATTTTATTTTTCAAAATGACACAAAACTTACATGTATGCTGAAATTAAAATAGCTTCTTTCTAGATTTTCTGATTGCAAAATTCTGGATAAGTTCATCGAAGCTGACTCGACGAAGCATGTCCGCTTCCATACACAATAAGGAAAGTGAATCAAGTCTGTCCTGACACACTGTTGTTCTCTGAGGGTTTTTTATTCTTTTCAGCTGAGAAAAAGAGTGTTCTGCAGAGCAGTTAGTAATCATCAGTGTTAGAAAAATAAATAGTGCGATCTCTACATTTGGAAATACACATTGTATTCCGTCTTTCAATATTGTGTCATGAAGATCAATGTGACTGAATTTCATTTTTCCTGTTTCATTAAACTTTCGCGCATATAACAGTGGAACTGCCGTACTTCTCCACAGAGATTCATGTTCAAGTCAACAGGGTATGAGTCAACTAGCTTTTGGGAACCTTCTGAATATTGTTCGTCAGATATCGTTTAGAAAAGAAAATCTACTTGATACTACTTTGTACACTTCACCTCTCCTCTTCATATGAGCTTCAAGTGTATCAATTATAGCGTAGTAAGTAGATACGCGAAATTTGTCTCTAGGATTCAATGCTGTTTCTGTTGCACTATCATTTGCTTGTTTTTTCCTGATTCGCTTGCGGGACTGGGCTTCTTTGTAGTTAGTATCAGGCAAGATATCTTTTGATATGTCTTCAAATCTTTCGAAATCATTCCTCAAAGTGTGTAAGTGGTCTGCTAATGATTGACAGAGGTCTGCACATGTTTTCAAATCCAATTCTTTTTCTTGGAGAGCTTGACTTGTGTGGTAAAAGTGTTGTAAAATTTCATTCCACATGGTCAACATGAATACAAACTCTAGTTCTTGCATCTTGTTTGCAATGTTTTCTGCCTCTCACATAGTTTCTCCCTTTTGTGATTGGTCTTCAGCTATACTTTCTAATGCATCCACAATCTTTGAGTAGGACTCCAGAATTGCACTTGTTGCCACTGCATGTGCCTCCCAGTGAGTATTAGAAAGAGATTTCAACACACGATCATTGCCCAAATATATTTTAAGAACTGTCCATCGGTGTGTTGAGGCAGAGAAAAATGTATAAAGTAACTGGACTGTTGAGAAAAAACTTACTGCCACCGGACAACAATCAACAGCTCTGCGGCCAACAAGACTGAGAGTGTGCAGCACATGGTATGAATATGGCTTCTAAAAGCTTCTTCTGCATTCCTTGATAACGCCCTGCCATGTTGGCAGCGTTGTCATAAGACTGACCTCTGCACTTTGAGAAATCTATTTTGCAAACTTGGCACAGATAATCCAGTACTTGATTTGCCATTTCTTCACCAGCGTGGCTTTTCAAATTGTGGAATGTTATAAATCGTTCAACTGGTTTTCCAGCTGTGGGAGACACATATCTTAGTACAATGCTCAATTGATCAATATGTAAGATCAGGTATAGAGTCGACAGACAAACTGAAGTACGCAGCGGTACTTATTTCACCCACTAAAGCTGAACAAACTTTGTCACTCATTAGACCAATGAGTTCATCACATATTGTCTTGGATAAGTATGATGGGTTACCTTTGCCAGCATTCCCATATTTTGAGATATGGCCTGCTAAAAATGGGTCAAACTGAACCACAAGCTCCAACAAGAATATAACTCAGAAGAATATATCAATAATAAAACATAAATTTATTGCAATACATGACAGGATCTGATTTCCTCGTATTATTTCGATCTACATTAGTAGGATGCCCCTCTGGTTTAGGTGGGGATAATTACTAAAAAGAGAACAGAAAAACGATGGGAAGAGTATGTAGTGGAGTGTAAGGAAGTCTAACAAAGTTCTGATTTTTCCCATGATGACTGCTTGGATGCTTTTTTGAAATATCAAATATCAATTTTTTTCAAAAAAAAAATCTCATTTTTTTTTGGTGCCCCCTGCTTTGCTGGTGCCCTAAGCACGTGCTTAGTCTGCCTATTGGGTAATCCAGCCCTGAGTGTAGTGATTCTGTAAGGCAATAAAAAGGCCACTTCTGTCCCTACGGTGAATCCTACCTACTTCGGCCAGCAATCAAGGCAATTCAGTAAGACAGTGTGGGGAACTCAGTGTCTCATGGCCCTACCTACCCTACCAGTAGTGCAGGCTGTTACTGTCATTTGGCTGGTCATTTCAGAGAGAGGTGGCTCCAGATTACCAGTGTAGGGCCTGATTCTCCTTTCATATCAGTTTTGAGTGTGAAAAGTGAAAACTTTGCTAGGCAGGAAAACATAGATCCAGATTTGCTTACGACAGGCTGATGATTGTATTATTATTTTCAGGTTGAGCAAGAACGTATTGACAAGATCTGGCCAAAACTACGAGTACTTGCTCGCTCGTCTCCCACGGACAAACACACTTTGGTGAAAGGTGAGTGCAAATAATCCATGTGTGCGTGAGTATTGAGTATTGAGTAGCCATTGTTGTCTAATAGTGTCACCTACTGTACTTGTTTTTGATATTACAATCCAGATACACAGCAATGTACTGTTGGTAGGGCAGAGTGGAGGGAGAAAGAGGAGGAGCCAGGAGCTAGCTGTGTTATTTCTCATGTCACAATTGTTTCACTCATCAGAGAGTTAGGCCAGGCCAGGTCTGGGCTAGAAACTTTGGCTAGTAGAGCAAGTGTTGGTCAGGGGTGTGATTGTTTAACAACATTTCTCTACTGGGAAAAGCCCTAATATTGATGCAGTTATGCCACTATAAAAAAAAATGGAGTTTAGGGACAGGGTCCAGAGTGACCTAGACAGATTGGAGGATTGGGCCAAAAGAAATCTGATGAGGTTCAACAAGGACAAGTGCAGAGTCCTCCACTTAGGAAGGAAGAATCCCATGCACCAATACAGGATGGGGACCGACTGGCTAAGCAGCAGTTCTGCAGAAAAGGACCTGGGGATTACAGTGGACGAGAACCTGGATATGAGTCAGCAGTGTGCCCTTGTTGCCAAGAAGGCCAACAGCATATTGGGCTGTATTAGTAGGAGCGTTGCCAGCAGATCGAGGGAATTGATTATTCCCCTCTATTTGGCACTGGTAAGGCCACGCCTGGAGTATCGTGTCCAGTTTTGGTCCCCCCACTGGAGAAATTGGAGAGCACAGTGAAAATGATTAGGGGGCTAGGGCACATGACTTACCAGGAGAGGCTGAGGGAACTGTGGTTATTTAGTCTGCAGAAGAGAAGAGTGAGGGGGGATTTGATAGCAGCCTTCAACTACCTGAAGGGGGGTTCCAAAAAGGATGGAGCTAGGCTGTTCTCAGTGGTGGCAGATGACAGAACAGAAGCAATGGTCTTAAGTTGCAGTGGGGGAGGTCTAGGTTGGATATTAGGAAACACTATTTCACTCGGAGGGTGGTGAAGCACTGGAAAGGGTTGCCTAGGGAGGTGGTGGAATCTCCATCCTTAGAGATTTTTAAGGTCTGGCTTGACAAAGCCCTGGCTGGGATGGTTTAGTTGGTGATGGTTCTGCTTTGAGCAGGGGATTCGACCAGATGACCTCCTGAGGTCTCTTCCAACCCTAATCTTCTATGATTCTATGACAGCACAGTAAAGCAGAGAAAGATTAATAGAATGACATAGATCTGTGCTGTTAACATGTAAACACTTCAGTGCCAGATTTTAGGCTCATGTACTTGGGGTTTATGTCCTCATTAAAATTGAATACTTTAATTATTTTCTTTTGGACCAATATTGCAAACACTTAAGAGCTTATTTTGTTTGAGAAAGCAATAGCAGTAAAATGCATTCTTTTGCTCGTATAAGCTGTGTCTACACTAGGAGGGTTTGCCACTATAGTTACACCAGCAAGCCCTTTCCAGTATTGACAAGGCTTTAGTGATAGGGTAGAAATATGAGGGAGGTGAGGAGAAATGTGTGAGAGAAGGGAAGGGAGGGGAGAGGAAACTCAACAAAAGTGGGTTTTTTTTGTTTTGTTTGGGTATGTGTATACTACGAAATTAGGTCGAATTTATAGAAGTCGTTTTTTTATAAATTGTTTTTATATAGTCGATTGTGTGTGTCCCCACACAAAATGCTCTAAGTGCATTAACTTGGCAGAATGCTTCCACAGTACTGAGGCTAGCGTCTACTTCCAGAGTGTTGCACTGTGGGTAGCTATCCCACAGTTCCCGCAGTCTCCGCCGCCCATTGGAATTCTGGGTTGAGATCCCAATGCCTGATGGGGTAAAAAAGATTGTCGCGGGTGGTTCTGGGTACATGTCATCAGGTCCTTCCTCCCTCCCTCCCTCCGTGAAAGCAATGGCAGACAATCGTTTTGCACCTTTTTTCCTGAGTTACCTGTGCAGATGCAATACCACGGCAAGCATGGAGCCCGCTCAGCTCACGGTCACCGTATGTCTCCTGGGTGCTGGCAGACGCAGTACTGCATTTCTACACAGCAGCAGCAACCCATTGCCTTGTGGCAGCAGACGGTGCAATAGGCCTGAAAACCATCGTCATCGTGTCCGAGGTGCTCCTGGCCACCTCGGTAAGGTCGGTCAGGAGCGCCTGGGCAGACATGGGTGCAGGGACTAAATTAGGAGTGACTCGACCAGGTCATTCTCTTTAGTCCTGCAGGCAGTCCTATTGTACCATCTTACGGTGAGCAGGCAGGAGATGAGGATGGCTAGCAGTCCTATTACACCATCTTCTGCCGGGCAGGCAGGAGATAAGGATGGCTAGCAGTCCTCTTGCACCATCTTCTGCCGAGCAGCCAGATGATGTGGATGGCTTGCAGCCCTACTGCACCGTCTGCTGCCAGCCAAAGATGTAAAAGATAGATGGAGAGGATCAAAACAAGAAATAGACCAGATTTGTTTTGTATTCATTTGCTCCCCCGTCCCTCCCTCCTTCCTTCTCTCCATGAAATCAACGGCCAACAATTGTTTTGGTGAAGTCTGTCAGGGGCACCTTGAAAACTTCAATGGAGATTCAGTCCTGCCTGAAATACCAGAGGGAGGGATAGCTTAGTGGGTTGAGCATTGGCCTGCTAAACCCAGGGGTTTGAGTTCAATCCTTGAGGGGGCCATTCTGTGTGACAGCTGTTTTTGTTTCTCCTTGATGTAAAGCCACCCCCTTTGTTGATTTTAATTCCCTGTAAGTCAACCCTGTAAGCCATGTCGTCAGTCGCCCCTCCCTCCGTCAGAGCAACAGCAGACAATCGTTCCGCACCTTTGTTCTGTGCAGACGCCATACCACGGCAAGCATGGAGCCCGCTCAGATCACTTTGGCAAGTAGGAGCACATTAAACACCACACGCATTATCCAGCAGTATATGCAGCACCAGAACCTGGCAAAGCGAAACCGGGCGAGTAGCTGACGTCAGCGCAGTGATGAGAGTGATGAGGACATGGACACAGACTTCTCTCAAAGCACGGGCCCTGGCAATGTGGGCATCATGGTGCTAATGAGGCAGGTTCATGCAGTGGAACGCCGATTTTGGGCCCGGGAAACAAGCACAGAGTGGTGGGACCACATAGCGTTGCAGGTCTGGGACGATTCTCAGTGGCTGCGAAACTTTCGCATGCGTAAGGGCACTTTCATGGAACTTTGTGACTTGCTTTCTCCTGCCCTGAAGCTCATGAATACCAAGATGAGAGCAGCCCTCACAGTTGAGAAGCGAATGGCAATAGACCTGTGGAAGCTTGCAACGGCAGACAGCTACCGGTCCGTCGGGAATCAATTTGGAGTGGGCAAGTCTACTGTGGGGGCTGCTGTGATGCAAGTAGCCAATGCAATCAAAGATGATCTGATATCAAGGGTAGTGACCCTGGGAAATGTGCAGGTCATAGTGGATGGCTTTGCTGCAATGGGATTCCCTCAGGGTGGTGGGGCCATAGAGGGGAACCCATATCCCTATCTTGGCACCGGAGCACCAAGCCGCCGAGTACATAAACCGCAAGGGGTACTTTTCAATAGTGCTGCAAGCACTGGTGGATCACAAGGGACATTTCACCAACATCAACGTGGGATGGCCGGGAAAGGTACATGACGCTCGCATCTTCAGGAACTCTGGTCTGTTTCAAAAGCTGCAGGAAGGGACTTTATTCCCAAACCAGAAAATAACCATTGGGGATGTTGAAATGCCAATAGTTATCCTTGGGGACCCAGCCTACCCCTTAATGCCCTGGCTCATGAAGCCGTACACAGGCAGCCTGGACAGTAGTCAGGAGCTGTTCAAGTACAGGCTGAGCAAGTGCAGAATGGTGGTAGAATGTGCATTTGGACGTTTAATGACGCGCTGGCAGAGTATACTGACTCGCTTAGACCTCAGCGAAACCAATATTCCCACTATTACTGCTTGCTGTGCGCTCCACAATATCTGTGAGAGTAAGGGGGAGACGTTTATGGTGGGAGGTTGAGGCAAATCACCTGGCCGCTGGTTACATGCAGCCAGACACCAGGGTGGTTAGAAGAGCACAGGAGGGTGCGGTGCGCATCAGAGAAGCTTTGAAAACCAGTTTCATGCCTGGCCAGGCTACGGTGTGAAAGTTCTGTTTGTTTCTCCTGATGAACCCCCCCATCCCTTGGTTCACTCTATTTCCCTGTAAGCTAACCACCCTCCCCTCCTCCCTTTGATCACCGCTTGCAGAGGCAATAAAGTCTTTGTTGCTTCACATTCATACATTCTTTATTAATTCATCACACAAATAGGGGGATAAACTGCCAAGGTAGCCCGGGAGGGGTGGTGGAGGAGGGAAGGACAAGGCCACACAGCACTTTAAAAGTTTAAAAATTTAAAACTTATTGAATGCCAGCCTTCTGTTGCTTGGGCAATCCTCTGGGGTGGAGTGGCTGGGTGGCCAGAGGGCCCCCAACTGCGTTCTTGGGCGTCTGGGTGAGGAGGCTATGGAACTTGAGGAGGAGGGTGGTTGGTTACACAGGGGCTGTAGCGGCGGTCTGTGCTCCAGCTGCCTTTCCTGCAGCTCAACCATATGCTGGAGCATATTAGTTTGATTCTCCAGCAGCCTCAGCATTGAATCCTGCATCCTCTCATCACGCTGCTGCCACCTTTCAGCTTCAGCCCTCTCTTCAGCCTGCCACTTACTCTCTTCAGCCCGCCACCTCTCCTCCCGGTCATTTTGTGCTTTCCTGCACTCTGATGTTGTCTGCCTCCACATATTCGTCTGCGCTCTGTCAGTGTGGGAGGACAGCATGAGCTCAGAGAACTTTTCATTGCGAGTGCGTTTTTTTCACCTTCTAATCTTCACAAGCCTCAGGGAAGGAGAAGATCCTGTGATCCTTGAAACACATGCAGCTGGTGGAGAAAAAAAAGGGACAGCGGAATTTAAAAAGACATATTTTATAGAACAATGGGTACCCTCTTTCACGGTAAAGCTTGCTGTTAACATTCTATACATAGCACATGTGCTTTCATTCCAAGGTCGCATTTTGCCTCCTCCCTCCCCATGGCTAACAGCGGGGAACATTTCTGTTCAGCCACAGGCAAACAGCCCAGCAGGAACGGGCAACTCTGAATGTCCCCTTAAGAGAAGCACCCTATTTCAACCAGGTGACCATGAATGATATCTCTCTCCTGAGGATAACACACAGAGATAAAGAACGGATGTTGTTTGAACGCCAGCAAACATACACTGCAATGCTTTGTTCTACAGTGATTCCCGAGTATGTGCTACTGGCCTGGAGTGGTAAAGTGTCCTACCATGGTGGACGGAATAAGGCTGCCCTCCCCAGAAACCTTTTGCAAAGGCTTTGGGAGTACATCCAGGAGAGCCACGAATGCAAGGGCAAATGAATCATTAAACATGCTTGCTTTTAAACCATGTATAGTATTTTAAAAGGTACACTCACCAGAGGTCCCTTCTCTGCCTGGCGGGTCCGGGAGGCAGCCTTCGGTGGGTTCGGGGGGTACTGGCTCCAGGTCCAGGGTGAGAAACAGTTCCTGGCTGTCGGGAAAACCGGTTTCTCCGCTTGCTTGCTGTGAGCTATCTACAACCTCATCATCATCATTATCTTCCTCGTCCCCAAAACCTGCTTCCGTGTTGCCTCCATCTCCATTGAAGGAGTCAAACAACACGGCTGGGGTAGTGGTGGCTGAACTCCCTAAAATGGCATGCAGCTCATCATAGAAGCGGCATGTTTGGGGCTCTGACCCGGAGCAGCCGTTTGCCTCTCTGGTTTTCTGGTAGGCTTGCCTCAGGCACTGCTTCGGGTCCCTGTTATGGCCTCTGTCCTTCATGCCCTGGGAGATTTTGACAAATGTTTTGCCATTTTGAAAACTGGAACATAGTTCTGATAGCACAGATTCCTCTCCCCATACACCGATCAGATCCTGTACCTCCCGTTCTGTCCACGGTGGAGCTCTTTTGCGATTCTGGGACTCCATCATAGTCACCTCTGCTGATGAGCTCTGCAGTCACCTGCAGCTTGCCACGCTGGCCAAACAGGAACTTGAAATTCAAAAGTTCACGTGCCTTTTCCTGTCTACCTGGCCAGTGCATCTGAGTTGAGAGTGCTGTCCAGAGCGGTCACAATGGAGCACTCTGGGATAGCTCCAGGAGGCCAATACCGTCTAATTGCATCCACAGTACCCCAAATTCGACCCAGCAAGGATGATTTCAGCACTAATCCCCTTGTCGGGGGTGGAGTAAGGAAATCGATTTTAAGAGCCCTTTAAGTCGAAAAAAAAAGGCTTCGTCGTGTGGACGGGTGCAGGGTTAAATCGATTTAATGCTGCTAAATTTGACCTCAACTCCTAGTGTAGACCAGGGCTTTGTCATCTTTTATAATACAGGAGTGTTGTCTAATGATTGGAGCACTGTGCTGTGAGGTAGTGTTCTGTTTCTAGCTCTGCCACTGATGACTTCTGTGACCTCAGGGAAGTCACTTAAACTTCCCTTTACATCATCAATAAGATGAATCAAATAATACAGTATCTTAAGGATAAGCATTCTATCAAATGCTGCATAGACAACTTAGCATTGATGAACAGGACAAGGGAATTTACTGAAATGCCATTTGTGCAAGTTTTGACATTTCTTTCTGTGGCTGAGTTTGCAGGCTCACTGCACAATTCGTAGGTTTAATGCAGTTCTCAGCAAAGTTTCAACATGTATTTAACAAATGTAGGTCAAAGTGGTTTCATTTTAAACCAGCTTTTGTTTACTTCATAAACAGGTGTTTTGAATATGAAAACCCATACAATGCATCCTCCATATTCCCTGTGAATTAGTGATCCTATGAAGTGGTTGCCCATGTCTGGGCATACCCAGACTCTTTTACTGCCTGTCTCCTTACCCCTCCTCTTCTCTAGAGTGGCAGACGTGGTTTCCCAGGCAGTCACGTCTGTTGTCTTTGTAGGCTACCTGAAAAATCTAACTGGAAATAACAAAGGAAGTTTCTCTTGCAGGAGTGGTGGAAATACAAATGTGGATTCATTAAAATGTGATTAATTGATTTCTTGTTAGTGCTTGCTTGTCAATATTTTCATTGCAGCTTTTCAGTTAGGCCTGGTCTACACTCCGCGGGGGAATCGATATAAATTACGCAACTTCAACTATGTGAATAATGTAGCTGAAGTCTACGTACTTAGATCTACTTACCATGATGTCTACACTGCGGTAGGTTGACTGCTGACGCTCCCCCATTGACTCCGCCTGCGCTTCTCACTCTGGTAGAGTACCGGAGTCGACGGGAGAGCGCTCGGCAGTCAATTTATCATGTCTTCACTAGACGCGATAAATCGGCCCCCTGCTGGATCAGTCGCTCCAGAGATAAGTGTAGACATGCCCTTAGATTAGAATGTGGCATGGACTGGGAGTGGAAGAGCATGTATGCAGGTAAGAGGTACTTAATAAGAAGTAGGAAGAACTAACAGTTATTAATGAGAGAGGAGCTATAGATTTTTTTGATATTTGTATGCAGCTGTTGATTAAAAATAACCCACAATTTAAAATACATATATTCAAACTTACCTAAAAACAGCAATGCAAGGGTAAGAGCTCTTCTTGCTGAGATCTTTAGGAGAGCGGTTTTTAACGTTTTAAGCTGAGCCCCCCAATTTTTGGTTGTGTCCCCCACAACCCAGACAAAAATACACACACAAAAGTATGCTTGATAGCCTGCTCATAAACCTCACAGAGACCTTAACACAACTTGAATTAAATTACCTGTACCTTTAAGTTTCAAATACACCAATACTTACCAATGACACAGCCAAGGCTTCCTCAGCAGTGGGCTGCTTCTACCTTGCATCCAGGTTGCACTGCTAGGGCAGGGCCAATACCTGCCCCTCCCCCCTTGGATTTCCAGGTTGCGGGAAGGCACGTTTTGATGGTCTCTGGGGGCAGAGCCAGCCCTGGGCACGAAGGTTGCCTGGAGCAGACATCGGCACGACTGTGGTGAATGTTCAACTGACCCAGTCTGGGTGGCTTACTGAGGTGAGGAGAGGCTGTGGAGGTGGTGCTCCCTTGCCTGGGCCCAACTGTGTGGCTGACACAAGCCACCTGGTGTTGCTGCTCACCCCCCTCCTGCCCCAAACTTTCCTCCATGACCCCCAAGGAGGGAGGGATGCCCCACAGTTTGAGAATCTGTGTATTAGGAAGAGAGTCTTTTCATCATGCTGACTCCATTCACATGACTGAAGTTCTGCCACATTTGAGGTTAAATGCAAGGTTACATGTTTTAAAAAGCAGATTCCATTTTGGCATAAAACTGATTTAATTCCTCAGTCCCCACTGGCTGTCTGCAGGTTCCAGGTGTATATTTAGGAGTTTGTTTTGACTTATAAAGTGCAGTCCCCACCCCACTGCCACAGCTGCAGTCAGCGGAGGCACTCAAGATGGAGTCTCTTTCATGGAAAAGAGAGGTGCTGTTTCCAGGGTGTTGTCCATGGAGGCCCCTCCACTGTGGAACCAGTTCCTTCCTTGGTCTGAAACCTGAATCTGTTGGTCCTGAGGGCATACTCCAAGGCCTATGTCTACAATCAGGCTGTTGGGATGAAGGGCTGTGATACAGGCTGATATATGTGCTATGGGGTGTTAGTGGTTGGTCTGATTTAATCTTAAAGTATTTTCAGATTCTGGGTGAGAAATAGCTGCTGACTCCATCCTTTTATCCTGTATATTGAACTGATGACACAGGAACTTAGGGTGGAATTTTGAAAAGCATCTAAATGACTTTGGGGAGCATAAGTCCCATTGTAAATGAATGGTTTCAGAGTAGCAGCCGTGTACTTTTGAAAATGTAGGGTGATTCTGACCCTCCCTCCAGCCTCAGTATGTTGGGTAAAGGAGGCAGAATGTGGTGTAAATGATCTCTTAAAGCCCTGGCTCTGGCTAAAAGAGAATTCCCCTGACACAGGAACGGAAGTTGATAGCCATAGACTGTCTTCTGAAGACCCTTCCCTCGTCCCCTTCTAACCTGGGCATAGGGAATGTGTCAGGGGTAGCAACGTAGCATGGTGGGTACTCTGGGCTTCACTGCTGCTTCTCAGAAGACAGATACAAGCAGCTGTAGCTTAGCTTTTCAGGACTAAATTATGCCAGGTGCTGTTTAGGCCCCCAGAACAGCCCAAAATTGCAAGGGTGCAAAGGCAGCTTAAAGCCCTCAAAAGTTCTGTGCTGCGCTTCTGAGATGCAAGACAGATTCTTACCCTAAAGCCTAATATCGGTGCATGGTTCTAAATTCTAATGGAAGTGCGTATTGAGAATGTCATAAAATCAAGGAAACAAACTGTTGGAGACTGCCTGTGTGAGTGAATCATACAGGATTTTCCCCTAAGAGGAAAATTAAATGAACAGAGTTGAAGAGAAGTAAACAACAAAATATTAACAAGATTTACTGTATGTGCAGTATGAGATTTTGAAAAAGATATTCCATTGCAAAATATCTTATATAACTGGTATTGTTGGTAACATTTTAGAGATGATGATGAGGTCAAATGAAAAAACAAATTATTCAATGCAGTTTAAGAGCAGCTCTTCATGGCTGTGAAACTTTTTTCATTTATAACACTTCAAGGGCCCTTAAAAGTTACAGGAAATTATTTAAATGTTCACTAGTTCTGAGGTACGTGTTTCTCAGTCACTTGGGGGACAGAGAGAGTTTTCTCTTTGATGCATTAGGTTCACTCTAGGGCTAAAAGTACACATCACAAAACAAACTTTCATATTTAATTTTTAATGACATACAGCTGCCGGAGGGAGGGAGCACTTTTTTATTTCACTGCCACAATCCTGCTCAGCAGAAATCATTTTTATATAGCATAAGACACTTTTATTATGCATTTTTTGTTCTTTTGTAACATTGAGACTCAGAAAGGCATCGTTCAGCATTTCAAGTTGGGAAGGCACTACTTTGTTACATATGTAAGGATGCTCCAAGGCACTGGAGTTTTCAGCTTCCAAAATAGGTTTGAGAAGTTTTTTTCTTGGACATGAAGATTAGATTTATTTCAATCTAGAAATGAATCCCCTGTGTGTGTGTGTGTGCGTGTGCATGCATTTTATAATATGTATTCTGTATATAACATGTAGCAGCCCCATGGTGCTTTGAGGTTACCCTTTAAGGCCTCAGTCTAGTAATTGGATGTTCCCAAACAAATGTCTGCTCCAGCCCTATTGAAATCAGTGGGTTCTGCATGGGCTCAGGTGTCTGCATCTGCTGATCTGATTGCAGGACAAGGGTCTGCAGTCATATTCTTTTCTGTTTCATTCTAATAGTATGTAATGTTTATATTGGAGCACCAGGCACTTATATCACAGTTCTGTCTGCAAATGTACCCACTGTTGTTACAAGTTACATCCCTCCCCACCCCCCATCCCAAGGGCCTAATTCTGCACACACTTAAACACTTAACTTTTTGCATGTGAATAGTCCATGGGACAACTCACGTGAGTACGTTTGCAGGATCCAGGTCCTAAGATTAACAAAACTGAAAGAAACTAGAGGAAAAATTATTTTCTATATTTTTATCAGTATACTTCTGGATTTGAAACACTCTTGTAAATAGTCAGTTTCACTGTTCTCTCTATAGTCAGTCAGTTTCCCCTATTACATCTGAGAGTCATTCACATAGCAGCAGAATAGAAAAAAATGTAATCTGATTGTAAGAACACAGTAATTGGCAGTGGGCCTCATGGGAAGAAGGGTTTTAACTGTGACTAATTTTATTTCAAGTTTCCTTTTAAGTAAAAGCTCTAAATTATTATATGATTAACCAAGAGCCTGTAAAAGTTTTAAAGTAAGGAAATGTATCTAAATTTTAAAGGTTGATGTGAGCTGAGCAAATATTTTTAGAAGATATATTTAATACAATTGCTTGTATTAAATTTGTAAAAGAAATACATATTAGGTGATCCATCATAGTGGACCAATAGTGCCTAAACATAAGTGTGCCTGGAATCTTCATATTTCTAGCATTCCTTGTCTCTCATTGTTTCAGTTTATTGGCAGGCGTGGGAAGGGACAACTAAATCCCAATCTGTTCTGTTCTTTTAAAACAAATAGTATTTTACAGATAACTCGAAGGGTGGCATTGCTACTGAGATGTGTTAAAATAACCTGGCATTTATGCTGCAATGAAGTGAAACCTAAGGCTTCACTTGTCGATGCCTTTGATCTAAGCAGCGGGTAGAAAGGGGTTTACTTATAGATGAAATGGAAGACACACTTGCTGACTAATAATCTCTGTAATATGATCCAGGGGGGATTTGATCTAACAGCTCCTTGAAGGTAGGGAGACATGTGAGTTGATATATTTCATTTTAAGTTGTATATGAGATCTTGTTGTCCTGTACTGGAGTAGTAGATGCTTATGGCTACATCCAGATCATGTTGAGGGGTTCGGATCAGAGATATGTAAGGGGAGATAGTTTGGGAAACCACATGACTCTTGGAGTTGTTCTTCCATATCTTGTGGAGCTGTGTGTTAAAACTCTGTATGTAAGCATCTGACTGGACTAAAGTTGTTTACCATCAACTGTTTCTCTCACTCTAAAAGTGAGCATTTGAAACCAAAATATATTCTTACAGAAACTGTGAACCAATGGAGTTGTAGTGAAGTGCCCATTCTCTGAATCAGGTCCCATCCCTATCGATATTCTTCACTGAACGCTATAACAGATCCTATAAACACAGTACCATAAATAAGGTTCTCATACAGTGGACCTTGCTCATCACCTTTTTTTGGTGTGAGCCTGCTTTTGTCATTATATTCTTTATACAAATATATTTATTATTAATTCTTTTTCCTCAATTATTAAGGGAGACTTTTGCAAACTGGTCGATTTTCATCTTATACTGAAAATAGCCCGTGCTGGTCTCCTGTTATAGGCCATTTCACAATCACTGGCCCTCCACCAAAGATCCCTAATTGCCAGCTCTTCTGAGCTTCACCCTCAGCTGCATTGTCTTAGATGAGTGTAGTTGTCCAGGCAGGTCATGAACGGAGAATTGGTCTCTGCCCAGTGGGACCTGTAAGCTGTAGACCAGAACCTTGATTGGCTCTATTAATGAATGATAAACCAGTAAAGGGTTCTGAGCACTGGTCTGAAGTGCTGTGGGTGGTTGGGAAATGGTCTACTGTGTGCTTTGCAAGCTGGAGTCTCAACCTTCAGTGCCAGGTAGAGTGAATGTTAATAGTTTAATATGGAAATTGACAAGCAAACGGATAACTGTGGTAGGTACTGGTCCAAAAAGAAGCATTAGTTTCTCAGTATTTCTCACCACTGCAACTATCATTAACTAGGATTAGCTCTGTAAATCCCCAAAATTTGGTGCTAATTTGTCAAATGGAAGGCAGATGTCCTTGATGAAGGTAGAAATCAGTGTCCTGCCAGGCTGCTCACAGTATTTCCATTTTCCTACCAAATCACTTTAGTCTTACCTGGGTTAAGCCTGATCTAGCTGTTTTTCGTCCAAGTGCTTATCTCTCACCAGCATTTGACACATCTTTGTGATGGCATTAGTGGTATATGTTTAAGTGAAGATGTAAAGATGCATATTGATGATAAGTGTGTATCACCATGACATCACATGCAAATGTTAAAAATAAGATTAAAAAGTCTTGATCTTTTCAGGATGCTGCATCTGAGTGTTCTGGAGGATAAGGAGCTGTTTATCACAGTAGTCTGGGTTGTTTTTCAGAGGAATGATTGAAGCCTTCAGAATGCTATTAAGTCCACTCCTACAAAACCTTGTCAGTGAGTTATCAGGACCTTGCAATCAATCTATGAAGGCAGAAGAGAGGTAGTAGAATCATATAAGCATTGAGGTTAGGTCTCAGTTCATAACCACTGTGAGGTCAGCAGTTAATGCAGTTTATCCTTGCCATGATTTCACTTTGGAGACCGATTGTGAGAGGCCCAGGATGTTGGCAGATGTCAGGTGGCAATGGAATCTGGTTTTTAGTGCTTTGCAAAAGAATGGTGGGTTCAAGAGACTAACTGCTTCGGTGCTGGGTTTTTAAAAGTATCTTCAAAAATTATTAGATGAACATGAAAGGATGTGTTAATAACAAGAGGTGAAGAAAGAAGTGTAAATAACCAAATAGTAAGAGCTAATGGTGTTGCTTATTTGGTGATATCCAAGGCAAATCACTGCACACATTGAAAACACAAACTAATCATTAGACCTTATAAAAATCAGAATAAAGTAATCATTTATTCAAGTTCTAGTATATATGAAATCTTAGTCAACTCAAATTCATCAGTATTTGCAGTTTGACTAGCAGATCCTAGTAACTCCAACCTTCTGGAGGTCAAGAAATCATAACCTCATGGAAACTGGTGAAAAGATTACTTTTTCTTCCACAAGCATTAGTGAGAAAGAGAAGTGCTGTGATAGGTCCTAGCAAGGAAAATTCTTTTAATCATTTTACATTTTTACTCCCTTCTCTGAGATTTTTTTGGCTTAGTCAGGAAACATCAAAGCCTATTTATCTTGAAATGCCTTTCTCCCCAGCCTGTCACTAGTCTCAAAATTCAGTCACAGACTGTCTTAGCCAAATGCCACCAGAAGAGGCAATATACTTCAGCTCCCTTTCTAGTCCTTATACTAAAGTTGCTTGATTTGTAGACAAGCGAAATATCATTTCAATGCAAACGGGAATTGTTAGTTTCTTGAGAACGGGACAGATAATTGCATCCTTCAGGAAGGTTGGAAGATTGCCTTCAGTGATGATTTTAGCCTACTTGCTCTTTTCTGACTTTTAGTAAGTCTAGAGGAACACTAATTGGCTCTGGAAGGAGTGACAGTACACTGCTCAGAGCTTTCAGTGCTTCTGGGTGTATGATAAGCCTCAACTTTATCAAGAGTGGTGGGATGGTTATTGCTCCCCAATCTCGGATCATCTACCCCAGATAGTTTATCCAATATTTGAGAGCTTTTCACAAAGGTATGTCCTGGGGTATGATGATTGTCTTTTATGGGATCCAAGTTACTGGTGGTTTTGCTATTTGGACCAGTTTTGTCATGATTTTTCAGCTGATTGAATAAGAAGGAAATATCCTTCACAGAAGCTGTGTATTCCTCTAAGGAGTCTATGCAAGTGTCCAATGAACTTGGACTGTGTTTCATACCACTGACATTCTTCTTCTCTACCTTGGCCCTATATCTTATATAGTTCAGTTTCATTGACACTAGATGATTATATTGTTCCATGATATGATCAAAACCATTGGCATTGCGGTAGGACCTCTTTTTCTCTGGTTGCATTCTAGTGGTTTATTGACCTAAAACCTAAAAGGGTGAACTGTTCTGATTTAGCCATGATATTAATAAAGAGGCTTTTTCTCCAAGATACCACTGTGTTCCATTTTAACGAGATCATGAAGAACAGATGGGAATTGCATGTCATACACCAGTTGTGGCACAGGAACAGAAGCAGATTAGGAAGGGAAACAAATATAGTTCCGCTAGGCAATACAATGACCATCCTTGGAACTTATTTCCCTTTGTTTACAACTTTAGAAGATTCCGTATGTCTGTGGCTAATTAAACAAGAGTCTCAAAATTCCAGTTCACGGATTCATAGAGTTTAAGGCCGGAAGGGAGCACAAGTAATATTATTTTGTTAATTTTTAAATACTAATTTTTTCATGATAATTTTCCCCCGGGTAAGGGTAGATGTGAGTAGATTTGTACCTGGACTGATAGACTTTCATAACCATTGTGAAAGTCTGAAACCTTGGTAAGATTTCTATACTATTGAAATAAATGTAATTAAATTAAAAGTGCATTAAAATGCTTCCTTTTTTTTCTATAAACTGAGTTGTCCCAAATGATTCCATTTAAATGTAGGTATTGTTAACCATGACACACTGTGACAAATGTATTAGTGATGTATTAATGATAAAGCATTATGAGTTCTCCTTCAGCATCTTTATTATGAAGCATAATACATAAAAGTAGTATTATGAGACTGGATTAATGTAAAATAAAAGGGATTACGTTCATGTGGTAAAAAGGCAAACTTCCAGGTAGTCTAGACCTTGTTTGTTAATGAAATACAAACAAATGTAATTTCAGGGCTACAAAACTGAATGTGAACAGAAATGTTTACGTGGTCTTTTTAAAAAAAAACAAACAAAAAAAGTTCCAGTTAAAATATTTTGGTTTTTTTCATTTACACTTTACCCTGATGTGTTGGAAACTCAAACACTGCAGCAGTATTTAAGTGCAGTGTATTCCAAACATTTGCAAGCAGAGCTCCCAATCAGGACAATTAAACCAGTCATGCCCCCGACAATTCCAACATTTGTTGCTAAGCGCCTTTTTCTTTAATTTATATAGCTTCTGCTTCCCTCCCCTTTGGGAAACGCAGGTGTAAAATCTTCATATTATGACAGTTATCTTTTTTCATAGATTCCAAAGCCAGAAGGGACCATTCTGATCATCTAGTCTGACCTCTTGTATAACACAGGCCATAGAACTTCCCCAAAATAATTCCTAGAGCATATCCTTTAGAAAAAAAAAAACATCCAGTCTTGATTTTAAAAATTGCCAGTGATGGAGAATACACCATGAGCTTTGGTAAATTATTCCAATAGTTAATTACTCTCACAATTAAAAATGTATCTTATTTCCAGTGTGAATTTAACTTCAAGATCCTTGTGTTATACCTTTCTTTGCTAGACTGAAGAGCCCATTTTCAAATATTTGTTCCCCATGTAGGTACTTATAGATTGTGATCAAGTCAACCCTTAATCTTGTTAAACTAGCTAAATTTTGTTCCTTGAATCTGTCACTATAAGGCATGTTTTCTAATCCTTTAATCATAATTATGGCTCTTCTCTGAACCCTCTCCAATTTTTCAACATCTTTCTTGAATTGTGGACACCAAAATTGGAAACAGTTTTCTGGCAGAGGCCATGTCAGTGCCAAATACAGAAGTAAAATAACCTCTCTATTACTTGAGAATCCCCTATTCATGCATCCAAGGATTGCATTAGCCCATTTGGCCACAGCATCACACTGGTAGTTCAAGTTACATGCTTTGATGGGCAGTGACACAGTTAATAATGTTTACATGTAAAATGCCATTATATGCATTTGACTTAGCTCTCATTGAAATGTACTGGACATTTCACATCCCAGTTATTGTTTCAGGCTCTCTGCAAACTCAGGTATAATCCTCTTCATGTTTTGAATATTTAATTACAGTAACTAGAAACTTATTTCTTTAAAATGAAAGAATAGCAACAGAGAGAGGAGTTCAGCTCTCTCTTAACTGTCAGTCCCCAGCTAGTCCTTTATGGATGTGCCCTGCACTTTGAGAACACTACACTAGAGTATGAGAATAGAAACGTAATCAACGATAAAAATAAAAACCTAATGAAACTTTGTATTTATTAATTTATGGTAGCATCCATGATGGGCCAGTCACCTTCCATCACATTAAGCTGACCGAAATGACAACAGAGCCCAGGGAAATGGGAACAAATAATAGGGATTACTTATGCATGGCAACTAGAAGCACTGCAGGAGAATGGCAGACATGGGTGTCTCAGGGGGATTTAAACTGGCTCATCTAGTTTCACCATCCAAGCTGGTTTAAGTGGAAAGGTTAAACAACCAGAATAAATTATGAACATTAAAATCAATTAAAATAAAAACTAGTTTTAATAATCTGGGAAGTTGTTAACACATGTAATACTTTGCATCTGATTCTGCTTACATTTAAATTGGTGATAAAGCTCCCATTCTTCAATGGGAGAAGCAGCAAACCCTAGTTTTGAAATACAGTCTATGGATGTTGGGTAAAATTGTCAAAAATGCTTCTGTCTCATTGAAAATCAATGGGACTCAATGTCTCAGTGTCTGTGCCCTTTTTGAAAAGGGGAGTTAGGCTCCTAAGTCACTCAAATGCTTCTGTAAATGTTACCCTTTATCTGGACAGTGTCTTCCTTCATTTGGTCATTTATGGGAATGGTTATTTTTGTATACTTAGGCGTCAGGCTATTATACCTCCTTTGGGTTCATTCAGTGTCTGATCTAGCACAATATGCTCCCGTGTGAAGCAATTCCTATTTGCAGTCTGTAATATAACATTGTCTTAAATGATACCTAAATGATTAATAGCAATAATTAGCCTTATTAGTGAATTAGTATCGCCTTTAATATTAAAGATCTAGCATATTGTTCTGTATTACAGAAAGAAAATTATGGGTGGATATAAAAGTTTAAGATCTTGATGTTCAATATAACAAAATTTGAAAAGTTTGCTGTATATACAATAAACATAGCATACACGAGTGGTTCAATAACTAGTAATTATTAGATCCTATAATCTAACAGATTTAACTCTGTGACTTTGCTTAAATAACAATGCAGGCCTTAATTATAGCATTTTTTTCAGCATGTGTATCAAAGGCAATAAACACAACTCATCATGTACTCCAAATTAAATTTGGAAATGAAACTTAGTGTAATGATGATCTTATGACTAAAGTATAATGTTTCTTGTGTGACCTCTGGCAAGTAATTTAAATCACTCCCTCAGTCTCCCCATCTGTAGAGTGTGGAAAATACTTTCCTGTTGCATCAGGATGAGAGGAGACTGAATTTGTTCCTGTTATAAAACATTTTAAGGTCCTTGGAAGGAAGTAATTAGAGAAATACGAAGCATTATTATTATTTATACTTCTAGTACACTAAAATGTATTACTTCAAAATTTCTTGTTTAGTTGATATTGCTTTATTCGTCACTTCAGTACTTGGCAGAGCTGAATATGTCTGAGGAAAATCCTAATATAGCTCCAGAAAATAGCAGTTTTGGTCTGGGTATGTAGGCTAAACTTCCCTGGAGATGTCCCAAAAAGCCAGATGTGCCAATGAAGGCTTGGATTTAGGAAAGCATGTATGTCTGTCTTAAGCTGTTTCTTAAGTCTGTCCTCATTCAACAAGGCACTGAAGCACATACTCAAGTCCCGTTACAGTTAATCAGGGAATTGCGGCCTCAGTGGATAATATTGGGAAACAAAGTTTCAAATAGTAGAAATCTTCATCTTTCACAAGGAAACACATAATGGGCTGATCCTGTTCCTATTGAAGCTTATGAGAGTTTTGCCAATGATTTTGTTGGATGCAGGATCAGTCCCCGTATGATCCTCCGTAATGATGGCAGGAGTCACTTATATGGCTTACTACGTCATTTTCCATGGGAACTAAATCTGTATTCTCTGGGGGGGGGGCCATGACACATCAGCCAGATATTTTGCTTTAGAATGGACCCTCTTATTCTTAAGGTGAATATTCTATGTATTGTCGATATATTTTGCAGGTATTATTGACAGCACACAGGTGGAGCAGAGGCAGGTTGTTGCAGTGACTGGTGATGGAACCAATGATGGACCAGCACTTAAAAAAGCCGATGTTGGCTTTGCAATGGTATGACCCTGAACATAGCCAGTTGTCACTTTATTTGCATCATAGATTTGCTTAAAGGGAGTTTTTCTGTTTATGTAACACATGGAGTGAAATGGTTCAGTGATTGTTCATTTAGTGAAGCAAGAAGCATGTGGAGAAGTTTCCGTTTTCTAGAAATGGCTGTAATCAGCACGTCAGCAGTTTTAATGCAGTTTCAGAATCCACTTTTACACATTGTGATAAACAGAGGAGGAGTTTTGCTTGGCTGATTTTTGCAAGAATCTTATCAAAATAAATATTGAAAATATACAGAATGCTGATGCCAGTAGAGGAAAGTGCATTCAGTATTCTCCCTGATAGCAAGGTGGCGCAGGAAGAACACTCTCCAATTTAATAGGACATTATTTTGACTTGGTAAAAATCCACCTCCAAATACAACTTACTAGTCCTCCAACATTTTGTGGCACTACTGCAACAGCATCTGAAAACAGAAGAAATTGACAGCATAATAGATGCTGAATTCAAATTGAGCTGTGCAATTCCAGTTTGTGCTGGCAATTCTGTATATGCATATTTAAAAAAAAACCAAACATGAGAACTCCAGCGACACATGGATGTTCGCTCCCTTAGTCAGCATCGGTTGCTATCATAAAATACTCAAATAGTTCATCACAAGGTGTTCCTTTGCTGTCTATCGGCGCATACCTCCAAACCTATTATCCAACATGTCCAAGACGCAGCATGTACTCACCAAATACTATTATTTCATTCAGTGGTCAAAGCATAAATGTGCAGTGGGAAGGGATGTCCAAAGATCTATTTTCTAACTACTGCTTTTTCTTTCCAATAACTCATTTTTATCATAATTTTCTGCAATTTTTTTCCAGGGTATTGCAGGTACTGATGTTGCAAAGGAAGCCTCAGATATTATCTTGACGGATGATAATTTCAGTAGCATTGTGAAGGCTGTAATGTGGGGCCGTAATGTCTATGATAGCATCTCCAAGTTCCTACAGTTCCAACTTACTGTTAACGTTGTGGCTGTGATTGTGGCTTTCACTGGCGCATGTATTACACAGGTAAGCTGAGTCGTAGAGATGACGTGAAGCAGGGATTCTGGACTGCCTGATAATCTAAAGAGCCAAATACCCAATTTCAACAGATGCTTTCAACTGGTCACCATTGTATTCTTAATTCCTACAGTATAGTTAGCAAGCATTTTTTCTGGGTAATAAGTTTGGGAATCATTAGTTACATGTCAGAGTTACATCTGGAATCATTCATTTTATCAGTCATACAGATATTCCCAGAAGTATTACTTTTGATTGGACTGCGATTGCTGGTACATTCAAGATGGCAGCACTGTCATTTAGAAGTAATCTGGACAGGGAAACTTTCAACTAAAAATGAAGAAAACATTTTGGTGCTTTGTGTTTTCTGATTCAAATAATTAAAAACAAAAAATATCATATACAGAAATGTCTTTGACTAATTTTTTCCCCAGAATAATCTGTTCTAATTGCTAATATCGCTATCCTCATTTACATCTTATTTTAGCAACCTTATCCATTATGAGAAATGGGGCAAAAATCAACAGCTTTGTGCTATTCAGCAATAGGGTGACCAGACAGAAAGTGTGAAAAATTGGGATGGGGGTGGAGGTTAAGAGGCGCCTATGTAAGACAAAGCCCCAAATATTGTGACTGTCCCTATGACGCCAGGACATCTGGTCACCCTATTCAGCCAAGTACTTGTCACTCGCTCAAATACCCTGCCTAATTTTTCTACTCATGCTTTAAAAGGACAAAGACATCTGATGTGTTTTAAATGTTTGTTTTCTGTGCCTCTCCTCTTCACAGCAGAGACCTACATATTCATAGGTGTGTTAATGGCTGTGTTTGGAAGATCTCTAAGTGTAAATCAGGGTTCAAAGCTTGGGCTCCAGCCCAAGTGGAAACGAGTCAGTTGACCCTTCTGCGGGTGCTGGGTTTTTTGCTACGTAGATGCACCCTAAGATGCAGCCCTAGCCACAACTAACGTGCAAGGCTACATATGTACCTATCTCACCAAACACACATGAAAAAGCCAAACCAAAGTAAACTCCACTTCAACATCACCACTTTTTAATAAGCATACCTCCTTTTTATTGTCTCATTTTGTTCAGCAAGGGGCAGGGGCGTGTGTATAACTAATGGAGAAAGTGGGTTTTCTTCCTCCAATATTAAAAAGCAAAGGACATTGCTGTTAGCATTTACACCATAGCCCCAAAATAACAATGCTCAAGAGCGGCATATACTGGAGATAGGTGCTGTTGCAAAAGCCTAAGCTTGATAGAAGAAATGCACACCTGTGAGAACATCACAGCTCCCCTTACTGCCCATTACACAAATGTACATGTCTGTCACTGCAGGTAAATTCCATCTCTGACACATACACCTATGAGCAAAACAATGAATAAGTCATTAGCCACACTTCAGGAGTACGCTTACATTGCAGTCATGGAATCATTACGTGAAACTTGAGACCTGGTCTCTCCATTAAGCCGAGAGGTTAAGCTCCTTTCAACTTATTCTTCTGAATTCTCGGGTCTCAGTTGTATTTGGCAAGGTGTGGAAAGGTCTCAAGTAGTCCCCGGTGGCCCTGGTGAGCACCTTCACAGGGACTGGACACAACTGTGTTCATTTAACTCCTCTGGGCACAAGGACTGTGTGATCATAGGGCCATTCACCAGAGGAAGCAGGAATGGCTTTACAGAAGCCAGTGGAAATTACCTTAACCAGGTGAAATACCTGTTGTATCCTGTCAAAGGGAAGCAAAGTAGCAACAATCTCCTTGCTCTCCTGTGAATTGCTGGTGCACCTCCATATTGATCCCTACTTTGGCCATGCCTTATCGTCACAATTGAGCCTACGGACAGGTGGGAAGAAAGGAAATATTGTGGATGGGGAGGAGGCAGAGGTTAGGTGATGGCCTTTTCCCTTCAGGAATATTTCAAAGCATATTGAAAGAATATTTAGTGTTAAGGGCTAATGGCTGGTAACTAAGGAGGAAGAGGAAAATACAAATATTACAGAAAACGAATTATTACAGCATCATGTCGCTGATGTCATGGTTGTGGTTGAGGTGGCTATTTCCTTTTAAATCCCTGTTTTCAGTCATTCGATCATTACTCTGCCTCCTTCCCCAAAACAGTTCTTGTAGGATTAAATTTCTCATGCTTGGTCTCCAGCAATTTTCAATTACTTTGTGAGCTTGAAAGAAAATGTAACCCACTTCTTAAATAATGATGTTCCTTTTTGCGCTTAGATAACTCAAACATAATTGTGTGGGTAGTTAATTTGTTGTGTTTGAAAATATATTTTTTTCAAATAAAGAAATTACTAATGTTTAAAAATTGTATACAGAGCTTGCTCTGTGATTTTTTTCCCCCTGCCAGTCCAAGGACTCTATTCAACTTCCATTGAAGACATTGGGAGTGTTTCCATTGGCTTCCAACAGGAATTGAACCAGATCCTAAAAGTATATGATGAAGAAAAGTTTTGCCCAAGTGACCTGTAACTATCTTCCCTGCTCCTTCAAACTCATTTCCCACAGTCCTATGCTTTTGAATTTACAATCATTCTGTTAAAAATAAACTCATCTCCCAAGGTTAATACATTTTTATCAGAATAAATCTATTTGAAATTGTTTAATTCTACAATAGAATAGCAAACCCCAAGAGAGAGGCAGGGAATCGCTTTGTAGTTGTTTGTAAAAGGTTACATTTTTTAAAACGCTCCGTACTCAAAAATTGATGAGTTTTTCTTGGACTTTAAAACAGAATTCATATTTTGGCAAAGACTAAACCTTGAAAGTCTCAGCTGACAAGGCTAAAAATTTGGCAAAAATTAAAAGTACTTGAAAACGCACTTTAGAAATGAAACACTATCTTAAGTACAACTGTCACTATACTCTTCAACTCCTGTATAATGAGGATGAAAGATGCTTCAGAAATTTATAAGGTATTATTTTGCATGTTACTTAGTGTTGATATACTCCAGCATTCTAAAAAGCAGCATTTGACAAATCCTAACAGTTTAGGAGTCGTCTGTGCTTTTGGTTAATAATACTGCACAGTAAATAGAATTAGACTGTACTGATCACCTGAAGATTGGAACTAAATATCAAGAAGTGTGCAAGAAGATTTTAACGGACTGGACAGCTTCTGTTAAACTTGTATCTAATAGGACTAGCAGTAAAAATGTTTGTACCTAGAGAATGTTTCAAAGTTTTGCAAAATAGCCACTGTCCCATTAAAGATGCTTATGTAGGCGAGTGTTTGTGTGTGCTGAGAGACAAGTGGGAGTTAAAATGTAAGGATTAAAACACCTTCTATCCCCTTACAGCTTGTCATCTTAACTCAAAAATAACAAGCTCTAAAATTTGTGAGGCTGTATGTGTCACAATAGATTTGTGGTTTATTGCCAATCTCTTGTGATTTGTACTTTAAGTGTTTTCCAAGATAAAGTGTAGCATCATTTGATATGAGGGACTTTTACCTTTAGGCAAATAGTAGTCTTTTCCAAGGTCAAATGGAAAAGAACTTGACAAATAAGTGGTGATCTCAGGTGAACATCTTTCCTCCCAACAGTCGTTGGAGGCTACATGATGATGTATTATTTTGAACTTCACCTACCAGATCAAAGGATTCTTTGGCCATTTAGTCAGTGGCCAGAGAGTGCCAAAAGAACATTCAGCTTGCATCCCACTTACCAGTTCTTGTGCTGCATAGAGTCAGCACAAGACTAAAAACTATGATGGAAGACTAAACTCCATGTCTGATAGGTATTTTCCTTAGTTTCCACTAATCAGAAACCAGGTAGAGTTGCAGTGGAAATTTCATTACGCTGGTTGCTCAAACTAACGTGTGTTAATGTTTGGGCTTGGGCTTAGAACGAGGTTTTACGCTTGACTGAGCTGTGCAGCACATTGGTAATTATTAGAGGCACCTTAGGAACTCGGGGCGATTGGCACAGAGAACTGGTGAGACTGTGCTGCTGCCCAAGCTGACTACTGCTGTCTACACTTGTGTGAAGATGGGTCAAAGAGAGAAACTGGCTGTAAGATTATTCACAGGAATACCTGAGGCCTTAGTGAGTGCCCACATGACGGTTTATTACAAATAATGTACAGATCCCATTTTCGTTGATGTGGGGATGAACACTTGAGGCAGCAATTCTAGCTTCTAAAGTTATCTCCAAATAGAAAATGCCTGTGCAGCTCTCTTGTTAACCATACAAAATGTGAAAATAGGATGAGGCAAATTCTTCATTAAAAACTTGATTGAGTTTCCCCCTTTCTATGTATATTAGGTACCTCCGCACTAGGAGTCTGTAAGCCATGACGGTGAAACCCTTAGCATAAGGTCACCACTGCTTTGGGCCTTTCCATGTTGGTAAAACCACAAAATCTGGGACTTAGTTAATCCTGCTTATCCTTTGTTTAACTTTCCCCCCCCATCCCTACAAATACAGGCACTTCCTTTTGCTGGTGCGGCATATCAAATGGCTGAACTGATTTCTCCTCCTGATAAGCCCAGTTAATGCTGTCCATGGCCAGGAAGTCAAGAATCTTTACTAATCTTCCTTAGCTAATGCTTCTCTGCTCCCTAGCTTGCCCAACGTCTGCCAAAGCAGTAGATTGCCTCTCCCCCTCCTCCCCCACAAGTAGGCCAAACCCGAACATTGTTTTTTAAATACAAGTCTCTTTATTTGCAGGAAAATCAACTTATTGTGTCCCTAGTGAGATCAAGACTGTAATTTCAAGCCACCACAGAGACCAAACATTTACAGTTTGTCTCCAATACCAAGGACAAACAGCAATTGGTCCTTGGTATTGAAACTGATATAAAAGCTTGAGAAGGCTTCATTAAAAATAAACATTTACATCTCTGAAGAAAAGTGCAGGCTTCAAACAAGTGTTTTTAATGGTATTTATTTTGGTCTGTAAATTATTCTGACACTTCTTTGCCTCACCTATGAACCATGGTAGAAAATATATGGTGCATAACAACAATACTGTGATCTTCAAAGTTTCACACTGTAAGTCAATGGTTCTCAAAGTTTTGTACTGGACCCCTTTCACACTGCAAGCCTCTGAGTGCAACCCCCTCTTATAAATTAAAAAATTTAAAAATAATTAACACTATTATAAATGCTGGAGGTGAAGCGGGGCTTGGGGGTAGAGGCTGACAGCTCACGACCCCCCACGTAATAACCTTGTGACCCCTTAAGGCGTCACAACCCCCCGTTTGAGAACCCCTGCTGTAAGTTATCCCTGTTATGTGATAAAATGTCAGAGTGCTATCTCATATCATTTTTGAGAATTCTCTCTCTCTCTCTCTGAGTCTGAAAATAGATTTCACTAATGCTGTCTATTTCAGATTCACACTAAAGGCACAGGAACTAGAATTATTCATATGTGTTGAAAGAAAAAAATTCTACCTCTTTCTTCCTTGCTATGGCTCTTAGAAGCAAACACAATTACATGTTGTTACTATTAGTCCAGTGAGGTATAGTTACTGAGAACGGACCATCAGCCAAACCGCAATTTAATATATATTTCTATTTGTCAATTACTTTTCACCTGAGACCTATTAGGTTTTCTGTTTGTTTGTTTGTTTGTAATGTGATCTAAAGCCCTGTATGGTGTGACCTTAGGCTGTCTCCATCTTGGATTAAATGAGCAAATAGCTCCTTCTAGTGGTTGCTAATCTAGTTTGGAAAATAAATACCTAATCCTACCAAAATCTGTTAACACTTTGGTAGCAATATTGATGTTTGGGTGTCCAGTGAATATTTTTTGATGAAGAGCATGAACATTTTGCTTCATAGTTCCTAATGACTCTTCCTGTGATTTAGTAGATGAATCAGTCTTCTCATTCCCTACTTGATTTTAACACGATGTTGAGTACATTCAGTCCACATCTGAGCTGTATAACGTAGTTTATTTCTGTGTTTAAAAAGAAATTCAAATTTTGTAAGTTTATTTTATCGAAATCTCACATTGAATTGTTCCAAGATTTTGATCAATTCCAGGCAACACAATGTGTGTACTACAGCAAATTATAGACACAATTTGGATATAAATTCACATTCAACTTGATATTTTAAATTAAGTTTTAATATAGTTTTTTCTGTCCCAACCCAGGAAAACATATTTTTTGATGGTCTTTCATATTTAGTCACCCAAACCTGACTTCTAGAACATTTAAAAACAATCCATATGGGTAACGCTCTATGGTATATTGTATAATTAAATTATTCAGATGGGATTAGTGTGATGCTAAATAAGGTGCGTGGATGCAAATGCTGCTGGCTGAAATGATTGGAGATAAATCTGATTGTTCATCTTTGCTCAGCTCTGTACCCTTTTTGCAGTTACTACCTTGCAACAGCACAATAAGACATTGAGTGTGAAGGGAAGAAATGGTGGAGACAGTGATCATTTTAGCAAGCCAAAACAAAGCAACACATTATATTTTATTTTGTCTCCTAAGGACTCTCCACTGAAAGCTGTGCAGATGCTGTGGGTCAATCTAATTATGGACACCTTTGCTTCTCTTGCTCTGGCCACTGAACCCCCTACAGAGTCTCTACTGCTAAGGAGACCATATGGCAGAAACAAACCTCTTATATCACGTACCATGATGAAGAACATTCTGGGCCATGCTGTCTACCAGCTCACTCTCATTTTTACGCTTCTCTTCGTTGGTAAGATAAACAAAACATATTTTTGTTCACTTTAGGTCTCTGCTGTAGCTTGCTGCTGCTTCATTCACAAGTGGCCTGATCTCTAGCTATGTGCCACACAATGTACTGCATATTCCAAAGTACCAAACATTTGCATTAAGCTTTAGTCAAGGCTCACCTGAGACATGCTCCAGACCAAAAGACATAAGGGGAGATGGAACAGCCCCAATTGGAGGGTGACGGGATGGAGGGAATCATTCTGGAACCTTTCATATCTTCTTGGTAAAAATGTGGGATATGCTTAATCTAGCTTTCTGGAATATTAAGAAAAGTGTAGGTTCAAGGCATTGGCAAAGATTTAGGTCAGTATGGGTGTTAACCAAACTGGTCAGTCTGTTTCTAAGCTCAAATTTCAAGCCTTGTCCTTTTCACTAGGAAACTTAATATTTTATTTGTGTTGAATCTGAAATGTACAGATTCAAGTTATGCTAGTACAAAAAGCCACTTCAATTTGGGAACTAATAATATTGTTCAGTATTCTTCCATGATAAATACTATCTTCTGGATAATCTAGACAAACAAGCTAGTAATTAGAATCTATTTAGACCAAACAATAGACTCCATTCTGGGATTTAACACCTGTGACTGCTGGAAGGAAAAAAAAATTGGCTAATTTATTATTTCAGCCCTCTACTCATGGTCTTACACTAATTCAGTCTTTATTGATGATGAATGCTTTTCTTCTATAATGGGGTCTTTGGGGACATTGAGATATAGGGGAGAAAAGGACTGTTTCTCATTGCAAGGAATAACCCAGGATGAATAATAGCCACTCTTGCTCTATGTCAATTAGTGCATTTGCTCAAGGGGCTGATGATAATAATTAGCAGTTGGGGCTAATGTACTGTATTCATGACAATATGTCATAAGAACAGCCGTACTGGATCAGAACAGTGGTCCATCTAGCCCAGTGTCCTGTCTTCCGACAGTGGCCAATGCCAGATGCTTCAAAGGGAAAGAACAGAACAGAGCAATTGAGTGACCCATTCCCTGTCGTTCACTCCCAGCATCTGGCAGTTAGAGACTTAGGGACACTCAGAGCATGGTGTTGTATCTCTGACTGTCTTGGCTAATAGCCATTGATGGACCTATCTATCTAATTCTTAACTGATTCTTAACTGATGTTAAATTGGCATTTGTTGATGACCTGAAGTATATATCTTACAGGCTATATAATACACTCCCTAGTAAGTTGTCATGAATGTACATTCATGTATGTACAAGCCTTAGGAGGGCCAGGCTCCTCCCTGCAGCTATGAGCCTATTTTGGATGCTAGGCGGGCTGACAAGCCTATTAAAGCAAAGGAGGGGCCTATAACGAGCCTAAGTTTCTGAGGTTGGGGTGGGAAGAGGAGATCTCCCCCAGCTAGTACCTACTGTTTGCAGGAGGATTCTGGTGGCCCCTAGAAAGCCCAATAAGCTTGTCAGCCTATGACTATCTAAACTCTGCACATGAGCCTTCATAATTGGTGCATCTAAAAGTCTAATATCCTGTACGCTTCGTGGGAGTTATAGGTGGCCCTCCAGTGAGCGTCCCAAGGCTGAGAAGGACCCCTCTTGAAGGCCTGCAGGAGAGAAGAACCTTTGCCCCCCACACATAGTGAGCCTCAGGGGAGTCCCCAGCCCCCTTCATATTTCTGAGGAGGCATACAGCCCACACCATTTCCTGAGAGCCTTAGGAAATGCAGCAGCAGCCTCCCTTGTGAGCTTCAGGAGGTTCAGCTGTATCCTACATGGTAAAAAGAAAATATGCTTCTTTCTTTTCCAATAGGCTTCCTAGCAATCAGGTTAGCAATTTGAGGAATGCCTCAGTAAGGAAAAGGGCTAGACACTTTTTTTTTTTAGTGAAATCTTAGGAATCATTTGATGTGCTATGCTAAGTTTCCCAAGGCCAGTAATCCACAGTTCCAGACTGTTTAAACGGGACTCTGATCAACAATCTTCTGTACAAGAGTTCAGCAAATCAAATTCATAAGTTAACTGTTTAAACGGGACTCTGATCAACAATCTTCTGTATAAGAGTTCAGCAAATCAAATTCATTTTCTCTCCTCCTCCTCCTTTCCCATTTCTGCTATAAGTTGGCAATAAAAATGTTACAAGTGTGTTTGGATGCTGATTGCCTCTATTTTTCGAGTGTCATAAATCTAGAAGCCATTGTCCTGTTCACTTAAACTGCTGCATAGAAAAATTGTATCTTGGTCCCAGGCCTGACCTACCAAATTTTAAAACGAGTATGTTTCTAATGGCCTTGGGAGAAGAGTGGGCAATGGAAAGTTACATGCAACCTTATCTACTTCTATCCCATGGTAGCAGTAGATCCTGTTTTTGGAATGAAGTAATGCAGTGAAATGGAATTTTTGAAGATTTAATTATGGATAATCATGTCAAGGAAAAAATTCAATCAGATTTAAGCGTAAATCCATTTGCCTTTCATAATGGTCTTCATTATTTGGTTTGAAGTCTTTGGTAATGATTATACATATCCTGTAATCTGTGTTTAAGAGTCTCAGCTCTATCTTCAGCTTCAAACCTGTAGTTAAGTTATAATGCTACATTTATATAATCACATCTTTTGTATGTCAAAAAACTGTAGTCCAAAGTCTTCCTTTGGATGCATGTGCACAGCTCCCATTGATTTTCACTGGAGCTGCTCAAACATCAAAGGCAAAGTTCAGTTCTCTGATGACTCTACTGGTAGAATATGATCTTACTGCAGTTCTCTCAGAGCTATAACTGTTTGTGAGGTGGAAGCCCCTCATTCAAACAGTAACACCACTGGGAGCCCGGAAAAATATTGTCCAAGTAAATGATGTTTGGTATAAACAAACGTTTGTTAAAGTTTGCTGCAAAGCAAAAGTTCCCCTTTACATTTATGTTATCTCTGTTCTTTACTCATACAGATTAATGTTCTGCCCTTATTCTAAGGGTCTCTTTTTATATATAGGTATATGTGTGTTAAGAATTGTGATATGAATAGTATAGTGAATAAGTAAAGTGGCCCTGTGTGTAGATGTATTTCCAAGTGTTATGTAACCTCTACAATTACTGTTCATACTGTACAAAATATTGCCTTTTTTAATATTGACAATCAATTCTCAGTTATCTAAATAATAGTCTGATCTCCTATTACGTGCTTGGACAAAAACAAATCATTTTAAAATTGGGTGGTGGTGGTGTTAGCTGCTGTTCTTTTTAGTTAATATCCTTGACTGCTTGTCAAGAATATGGCATACTAGGAGGTAATATGCAGAGACTGTTGAAGGATGGTTGCTGCTAATTATTTTAGAAATGGCAAATGCAGCGTCAACAAGTCTCCAGCTCTGACTAAATGAGATGAAAGAAATGACTCTTTAGAGTCGTTCCTACCTGGTGGGAGAAAAAACCCTACCGAAAATCATTTGAGCTGGTACATTGAGTCACTGGATTATAGTCAACATTATGAAGCTTCACAGTGGGAATTCTGTATTTCTTTGCTAACTGAGTTGTGAACTATGCCTCCATTGTAGTAACTGTGGAAGCAATGCTGCTAAAAAATAACAAAACAAAACAACACAAGACCGAGGAGGCAGCCCATGAGAAGGAATGGGAATACAACACAAACTCAAGGCTGAATTTTTGATAGCAGAAACAAACTTTTTTATTCTTTTTTGCATTAAGGTGAAAAAATGTTTAAGATTGACAGTGGTCGGAATGCACCACTCCACTCTCCTCCTTCTGAGCACTACACCATTATCTTCAATACCTTCGTCATGATGCAGCTATTCAATGAAATCAACGCACGCAAAATCCATGGCGAGAGGAATGTTTTTGATGGCATTTTTAGAAACCCTATATTTTGCACTATTGTACTGGGTACATTTGCTGTACAGGTAATCATTCATGCAAGAAATAGCAACTATTCATTAGAAATGTACAATTTTTCTGTCTTTGTTCTTTGGAAAACCAAATGCTTTTGTGACCATGGTTGTCTCTTATCAATCCAAATGCTCATTCATCCTGTATCAGACCTATTCTGCTTTAATCAAAATACTGCTTCTATCAGTAATGGTAATTTAGAACACTTAATATTTACAAACCTAGTAAAAGCAAGCTAAGGAGAGTATAGTATGTTACTTTTTCACAAGAACACTTATGGTTAAGATTTATAAGAAGTATGGTTAATCACAATGAGTAACTGATTTGCTGAAACAAGAAGTCTCATTATTTTCCATGGCGATTATAAATAACATTATCATTAACTAATGGTAGCAAATAACTTTTTACCCTTTTTTACTACTATTGTCCGTAGTAGGGATGAACAAGTTGGTTTGTTAATAATGGGCACAGGTACTGACCCACTTCCTTCATGGCAGCTGGGATCCAGAGGTCCATCAGATATCCCTAGAGTATTCTTCACTAATAGCCCAGCATGAAATAGGTTTGGCTATCACTGCAGAAAGCTTCTCTTTCCCCTGGTGTCATTCTTTTAGTCCCACATCATCCATTCCTCTGTACAGTCCTAGGCCAAACATCACCTGGTAAGCCCTTTGTGGGGAATGCTGCAGCTCCACAAAGTCACTAAGGGCTCACTATTTAAAGATATTTAAGCACCTAATCCCCTGTATTCCCGGAGATCTCCCTAACCCTTGGGCTGTGAAATATTTTAGGTCTCTCTTAATTTGCCCTGTTGAAGTATTTCCACTTTTATAAAAATAATTGAATATGCAATGGGCCAGAGAGCATGTGAGATTGGGGATGTTTAGGTCCCTCTCCTGGCAGGTGGGAGACCTGGCTTTAAGTCCCTGCTCCACATCAGTTAGAGAAGGGAATTGAACCCCGGTCTCCCACATCTTGGGTGAATGCTCTAACCATTTGGAGTATTTTGCTCTTGAGCAAAAGTGGGGTGGCAGCACCACACCAGCTGTGTTTTGGGCAGGCCTCTGAGCATGCCTTCCAGATTGGGCCCAGCAGGTGAGATAGGTGGGAGAAAGCCTAGGTTGTGAATCCTACTGGGACATAGGCACGTGTGAGGAGTTGTGCATCAGGACTAGGCTTGCCCATCAACAGACATGTAGGTACCACAGGGACTTCTCCAGGAAACACTGAGTTGCCTATGGACTTTAGGCAGCTGCTGAGCAGGGGTTTTGAGAATCTAAATTTTGGATGAAGGGGCCTAAAGTGACAGTTTAGGCACCTAAATCCCATTGTGGGTCTAGCCCTAAGTATGTGTTATTGAAAATGAGACTTAGGCCTCCGAAATCATTTAGGCCTTGCAACACTGAGTGGAGCAACACTAAATACCCATACAAATCTGGGCCTACTTGGTTTTAATTCACAACCAAATCTAAAGTCCTTGCCATGGACAGGGCTTTAAGATCTTTTCCATTCCCAGGTGTTTCCATACCTGGCTTTTGGCTAAGAGGAGAAGGGAGTTGATATTCATAGACCTGAGTGATGGATTCTGTCCACTCCTCCGAATCCTCTCCACCTACCAACAAAAACTCTTCCAAAATAAACACAAAACTTAGTCTCTGTACACAACCAAGAGCCTACTTCTGCTCTCTGAATTCATATGCAACTGCCACTGAAGCCACTGGCAGCTGTGTATTTGAGAAAAATGAAGGTTCAGAGCATAGTCAATCTAACTTCTGCTTGCTTTTCAGTCTCTCTCTTTCTGCCAGGTAATCTTTCCTTAGGTAATATCAGGTTATTCCTTCAACCAATTTGTCCACTTCTGCAAGGGGGGGAGAGGGGATTATATGAGGCTTTTTTTGGGTGTGGGGGTTATAACTTTGCATAATGAAGCTTATTGAAGCAGCTCTGAATTATATTTACTGGTTCTTAATTGGCTGTCTGTTGCTAGCTCAGTTTTATGAGTTTAATTTTTTTTCTATAAGAAAATGGTGGTGATCTCCAGGCAATCCTCAGCTTGTCCCTGTGGATGGATGTGGTATGGGTGTGACAGAGCCAATCCCTAGTCTGATCTATATTTCATAGGTGGTTTATTTAAACAAAACAACTTGTGTAGCTCCTTGTGTATTTGCTATGTTTGCTGGGTACAGCGGAACTGCATCTGGTATTTCAATTTTCTGTGCCATAGTCCTAAAAATATAACATCAGGGTGACCAGATTTTCAAAGTGAAAAATGAGGAATCCAGCTACAGTGGGATAGAAGTCACAAGGAGAGGTTTGCTGGAAGTCAGGATGGCATAGCTGTGAAAGTTAGAACAGCTTCGGGGGGGGGAGAAAAGGGGTAGCCTCTTTACCCTCCTCAGTCAGACAATGTCCCTCCTTTGCCTTCCACATCATTCCTTTCCTCTTTCAGAATAAACTAAGGAATATGTTACAGTAAAGGATAAGGGGAAGGAAACCACACGAGTACCTTTGCATCCCCTTCCACCCAGCCTTATCTCTTTGTGCTATTTTTTTCAGTACCATATCTACAGTCCAGCACTCTTTTTTTTCCCCCTAAAATCTCCCCTGCTCAGAGCCCTACCTTGTTTGTCTTCTCCTTTTAATGCTTTACTCCTCCTGGGAGCAGCTATGTGAATAATTTAATGCTTGATTCACTTGTAAAACCAAAAATTAAAAAAGAAAATTGTTTCAAGTTGAATGCAATCTTTCATTTTGTTTGAATTTTTTCAACCTTTTAAAAAGTAAAATTGTAAAGGAAAAGTTTTGAATAAAATAATTAAAACTTTTCATTTAAAAAATGTTTCACTTTTTTCAGAATTTTTTTGTTGTTTTTTTTTTAATCTGAAACAATTCACTGAATTCAACGTGAATTTGTGAGATATTTTGGTTCGTCTGAATTGGCATTTTTTAGTGTGTCTTGGGGGGGAAGTTTTGTTGAAAAAAAAATTCACCCAGCTCTACTCCTGAGCATCCTGTTTGTAGATTTTCTATGCTTGTGTTCTTCCCGTTTCCTGATTTCTCTCTGCTTGTTTCTCCTCTTTCTCTCTCCCCACATTTCTTCAATCTACTGTCCCTTTCTAGCTCCTCTCCCCCATTCATTGGGAAACAGCTATTTTATACATAGGTCCAAGGGAGATGAGGAGAAGTAAGGGCGTTGGCCCGTATTCTAGTGTCATTGGCATTACTATACTAGTATATGTATTTATCGGTGACACTGACCGCTGCCCAGTTTTGACTTATTGTTTTTAGTGTGCTCCCCTTGTCTGTCCCAACTATTGTCTCTTTTTATACTTAAGAAAGTAAGTTCTTTGAAGTGTAGGGACAGTCTTTGTTTATAGATTTTTATGGTACCTAGCACTGACTATTATACACGACTTAAAAACAAGCATAGCTGTTAGTAAGGTAGCATATTAATGAAAATTAAGATTTTTTTTCTAAATGAGTCAGGATAAACCTGGTCAGCACTGTGCTGTGAGACGTTTCCATCCCATTACCTCAAATGCAATTTAGATACTGGTTTATTCCGTTTCATTCACATGGAACAATTGAAATCTTGTTATGGTGAGATGTTTGCTAATTTCTCCTGCAAGTCAATATTTGTTTTTCATAAATGACTTAGTTTTACATTTGAATATATATTATGCAAGAAACTTTAATCCAGTCCAGTGTTACCAATTTATTCCATTGGTACTGCGTCTTAGATTTCATTTCCATCAATCATTCACAGCTTACTATTGAATGTGTTCATTTACAGCCGCCCTAGCCTCAGACCATATCTGTTATCACTAGGATGCTGTTAAAAAGACAGTTTGAGTGGAAAGATATTGAAGAAAAAATGCTAGAATTAACATTACATGATCTAGAACTCAATCAGTCATTTGATACAACATGTGAATGTCAAGTTGCATTTGTTTAGAGGAGTTTGTATGATAACTAATATGGTTTTAGGCTAGTTTGAGTATAGATAAATGAATTTATTCAGGACTGATCTGTAATTGATTGGGATTTAATCTAAACCATAACAGCAATGGATTAAACTGTTGACACTAGAGAAAGGTCTCTTCCACTATATAAATTCCAAACTAAAATAATACTTTTCCTTGTGTGTCTAATTCAGGATATGTCAGTTTATGGGCACCCTATTTAAAATAACCTGAGTCTGATTTTCCAGAGGTCCTAAACTCCTGCCATCTGAAGCCTTCATTGACCACAATAGGGATTGGGTGCTCAGCACTTCTGAAAATGAGTCCCAAAGTGTTTTGAATGGAGGCTTCTTTTGCTGACTTGGACCTAGTGACACATAAGATGTCAAGTGGCAGAATGTAGGTCTCCCTACTTCAGCCCCATGCTAAAATCTGCTAAACAACAAATGCCTATAGTGTCCTTAAATGTCCCACCCAGCAATGTATTTGCTGAATCAAAGTGAGATGTAAACAAGTGTACCGAAAGAGAGCGCAAAAGCTCATGTAAATGCGGGGAAAATATATTTTCAGAAGAGAGATAAAGTGTTTCTTCCTCCCCCCCCATTTTTCCTCTGCAGATAGTAATTGTGCAGTTTGGTGGGAAACCTTTCAGCTGCTCTCCTCTACAGCTTGACCAGTGGATGTGGTGTGTATTTATTGGACTAGGAGAACTCGTCTGGGGTCAGGTAAGTGTCATGTAGCAGTGTATAGTTTTCTACTCATTTATTATGTTTTCACGAACGGATGGAAGGTCTAGTTTTGCGAACACTTTGTCATAAAGTAATTTGATTCATAAGAAGGTGTGTAGCATTGCCGCTCAACCATCTCTATCAGATCTGGCATTTCACTGGAAATAAACGACCCTTTCAAAAATACGTGGTTTTTCAGTACAGTACCACTATTGTTCCTTTAAACTTTTTGTTAATTTTCAGACTTTTTCTCCAATAGTGTGCAGTAATACAATGACTAAGTACTTCCTGAGTGAATTTGTTTGTGAAAGATGCTAGATCTATAGCCCTTAGAACTGTAGTCCTCTAGTCACAGGAAAAGTGTAGTAAGGGCAGTTGTAATATAAGCTTCCCCACTGAGTTGTCCCCAACTAATGTCACTTAAATATGTTCCAAAATGACAAGCACTAGGAGGTGGGTGAATAGTTCAGTGCATATGCTTATCCACTTATTTTCTGTGCTGAGATGGCTAGCAATGCTGCAATTAATGCCAATTACGTTTTGTGACATGGACTCTTCTCTCCTCTGAATCAGACTGAGATCCACCAGCTCATTTAGTGTAGCCCACTGCTGACCTTGATCCCGTACTTTCCATCCCATCCCTTCAGCTTGCTGAGGAAGAAAACTGGCAGCTGAACGATGGTGGCTTTCTGCAGAGCGTTCAGAACAGCTGATAATTCATGACACATTTTAATCCAGGTGCCAGCGATAAGGTCTGCTACAACCTTTGGTGCCAAGAGTTAATAGAATTATATGTAGATGAGTACATCAAACATCTGCAAAAATCTAGAGGTAAAATAATTAACTCTATGATTAGCTGTCTGGAAGTGATGGCATAGACAACCACCAATCTAAGTAATTTGTAGATAGTGTTTGAAGGGAGAAGCAAGAGCATTTTCCTTCTAAAAATATTTTGTAAATATCAGCCAGTTGGTTTAATCTGATGCATTCCAAAGCTCGCCTCCTCCCAAACAAACAAAAGTCCCCAAGAGTATCTTACTGTCTCTGGAATAAAAATAAATCATAGGCAGGGATGACTTATCATTATCCAGAGAAGGGCATGAGTTCCAGCAGAGAGAGGAAAATTGCCCTTGCAATTAGTTAATTAATTGTGACACCCATTAAAGTGATTCTGGCTGAACTGTCTTCATGGACATAGAGCTTCTGGGTTGGATGACTACCGTATTCTGAAAAAAAAAAATTAAGCAAGACACCTTGGGCAGTGTGGCCACAAGTATTTTTGAAGAAAAGAACTCAATCTGGTGTCAGCAGATGCCTTCTGGCAATCATAGCTGAGTGCCATCGTTACTTGATCTTGCTGATGAAATTACCCCCAGGAGGCACTGAATCACAGTTGTTGGGAAAATCTGAATGTCAGTTGAATGGCAATTATTAAGAAAGGACTTGTCCTCAGGATCTTGGAAAATCTTCATTTTGGGAAAAAAAGTGGTGGTGATTATGCCATTTATTAAACCACTCAGTTCTGATTTGTGGTTTAAAACATTTAAAAGAGGGCAGGGGGTTGCTTCTGTATTTTGTTCTGTGTGCACTGTTACACAGATTACAACATAACCCTTTGAAGATTGATTAACAATTGTCTGATTTACACTCAAAGTTGAGAGTGTTTGCAGAGGTCACTATAAATGGCTAGGCACTTAAACTTGTAGAGTTAAAACTTCAATATCTGTAAAACTGTTACTGATTTTAGCCCACTGATTTGTTCGCTGAGCAGATTACCAGTTTAGTGTGTCAGATGTGTGAAGGGAAAACAAAAAAAGCAAGCGCTGAAACACAACAGCGCTATTGGGCAACCAGTAAACAGACTATTACAAACAAAATGAATGCATAATTTATTTAATAGATACCAAGCTCTTTTGACCTGTGACAAGGCTTCTCCTCTCTCCCTGCAACCTTTTAATGGGAAGCTTTTTGGCTCTCACCACATCCCCTAGAGAAGTCTGTTCTCACCTGCCCTGTTTAATTCAGGTTCAGCATAAAACACGTGTGTTTCCCTTTGCTTCACCCCAGTCTTCAGGAACTCCCCCCGGCCCCCAGGTATCTACCACATCCAGTCAGGATTTGTGGTTTGGGAGTTTAGACCAAGTGCTTCAGTTTTTGGGAGACCAACTTGAGACACTTTGAAAGGGCCCTACTTTCAAAAGGTGAGTGCTCTGCATTTTCTGAATGTTTGGCCCCTTTAAGGTGTCTCAAGTTGGGCTCCCAAAATCACTAGTTACTTTTGAAAATCTTGGCTCTAACTGTTAAATTCATAGTTTCCTGGGAAATGGTATTTGTTTCCTGAATCCACCTCTACTGGCCTGGACCTGACACTGCAGAGAGCTGGCTCGGTGGGTATCTGCCAAATTGAAAAATAAAACAAAGCATGGGCAGAGTGTGTCATCCCAGCTGAGACGAGACACTCACTGGGCCCTGAAGTATCTGTACGCCCTGTCATACAGAGTCACTACAGAATACAGCAGGTTGTCACTATACGTACGATGCAGTCTTGCTAGGCCAAATATCACTTCGTCCTTTTCAGTTTTAATGAAACCCATACAATCCATTTAGCACAGGAGTACTGTAACTTTTTGAAAGCTGGTAAGTTATGGTGGCTCAACTCCTAGAGAGGCCAAATGAATCAGTAAGTATCTCAGTGATCCTGCGTGTCATTCACTTTCTCTCTCCCCACTGCTGCAGAGTGCTCACTATTTCACAGCCACTTTGTTAATTTTCAAGTTCATGTCAAACTTTTTAAACTGGCAACATTCACCTGGGCTTGAAATTAGGGAGATCAAGTTTGTCTAGTCAGGGGTTGGAAAACTGACTCCTAAAAGAAATAAGTTCAACCTCACGTTTCTTTTTTAACTCTGACTTTAAAGTTGTAGATCATTCAGTTCAGGAACATCTCCAGCAAGGTCCCTCCTGAAAGCATTCATCATCTCCATTCCATATCCATCCCAGCTCTCCCTACCACTGCTACATCCAAACCTGCAGAGGGCACCCCCACAAACATTTTGTTCCATTCCCCACCTTCCTACTACTCTTTGCCTCTACCTCATCCCATTTCTCAAGTGCCCAGATCTCTGGCAATTTCCTTCCTTTAAAGAACGATTATACAAGTCCAGTTGTGTGGCTTTGGTACTTCCATTTTAAGATCCTATTCAGCTAGGCATACACTGTGGTTTGATATGTCCTTGGCAGCATTGCATGCCACAGTACCCAGAAACTGAGTCTGGAGTCCCAGGATCCAGCAGCAAAGAAGAACTGGACCCTGCAACAGATCTCTGGATGGGGAGGTCATGGTCGCAAACTTGAGATGCCCTTCTTCATCCAGTCAGCAACCTTCTCAGCTGCCAAAGCTTCCCACAGCAAAGGCCTCCCACCTTTAGACTAAAGTTTGGCACCTGCAAAGGATTGTCCTAGTTATGATTTTTTTTCCCTTCTCAGGGAGGCCCTGTTTTTCATGCATCTCAACCTCTAGGACTTAATCAGCTCCTACTGAAACAGGAACAGAGCACAAACACTGACGCACTTTCATTCTAAATGGGTTTGACATTTAACTCTGTAGGATTACTTATTTTCAAGCTTTTCAAGTATTCTTTAAAGGAGCTGAAACAGAGGAGTTGGAGCTTCTATGACTGGTACTGCAGGGAGCCATATACAGGGAGTTATATAAATATAAAGCACTATTATAAACATGTTTACCTGGCATTCCTGGAGGATTACAAGTCTTACTGAAAAATTTTTCATTGCAGTGAGTAGATTATAATATCACTGATTAATACGGATTAAATTTTCAGTACCCTTTTGTTACGTGATTTTTCAGGTCATTGCAACCATCCCAACAAGTAGGCTAAAATTTTTAAAGGAAGCAGGGCGGCTCACTGAAAAAGAGGAAGTACCTGAAGAAGACATGAATGAAGATGTTGAAGAAATTGACCATGCAGAGAGAGAACTTCGACGTGGACAAATTCTCTGGTTCAGAGGGCTCAACAGAATCCAAACTCAGGTATGTTAAAAGGACAGATGTAGAATCTCTGGAAAACTATATACTGGATTTTCCATTCAGACAAGATAATATCACAAAGTAGAGCCATATACAGAATGTGTGAGATGGAAAGGAAGGTACTCCAGTAACTACATTTCCATTTCCTAATCAAGAATTCATAAAATAGTAAATCAGAGAAACTCAAAACGGTTTAGTTGCAAAACAGTAATATATGAATAAAATTAGAGACCTAAGAATGGGTTTCCTTGAAGACTGAGAGCTGATATGAATTTTCTATTTCACAGGTATAGCAACTGACAAAGAAAGTAAAATACTCCTATTTTAGAATTTTAACTGTTATATTAGTGAGCAAAAATGTTATGCAAATGCTTTATTTTGTTGGAAAATGTAGGCTTTTCACTGATTCGGATTTATGTTTGTGACCTCTACTTCTGTAATAATAAAACAACTTAAATTGATTGTGACATTGGTAAAGTACAAGGTTTGATTCTGATAAAAAATAAATCCCCTTTCTGCTCAGCAAAAACTTAAAATCTTTTTTGCATCAGAACATTCAGACATGTATTTTTAGCTGAATTGGAATGTACAGCTTTGCCTGTCACTCACGAAAAATGTGATCCTGTATTTATTTTAAGTAACAGGAAGTTAAAACATCCATCAAAAAGTTGAGATGTATTTGTTTATTTACTGTTATTTATGAACTTTAATATATCATTTACATATTTTAGAAATATTTCACTAAATATGCAAAAATGTACATGAAAATTACTTCTGTACATAGAGAAAATTAAGTTTATATGTATACTGACACCCTAAATATGCAAAGTAGATCAATTTACTAAATAACATGGCCACAAGTAAATAACATTTGTCTTAAGTAAGGATCCATATTTTTTTCTTAACAACATACATGGCCATTTTCATTGCAACAAAATAGCATGTTAACATAGTCTCAGCCACAACAGAGAGCAGCTTTGAAAAGACAAGTATGTGATCCCCATTATATCAGATTGGTTAGTTTATACAGGCCTTTAAAGGGAAATATGCAAATAATTAAGAACACTTTTTTCTAGTTTAAGGGGTCTTAAATGGAATTTTCATCTGAGATGCTTTTGTTGAGCTTTTTGAAATGTAGATATTTGCTTTATGTTATGACAGTGCTTTCCCCTTTTTCCATTTTAAACATTAACAAACCTTTCTGAAGAAAGATACATTTTTTTTTAAATTTTTAGGAAGTAGGGAATTAGTAGGTGCAAGGAGTAATGGCCGGTGCATCAGGTCTCTGCAGTGACACTATTGTGTTGCTGTTGTGGGAAAACAGAAAAATAAAGGTGGCATAAAGGTGCTACATAGATTTAAGGGTCAGATTAAATCCCAAATCTCCCAAGATAAGTAATTAAATACAGATCCCCAGCCTTGGGATTCTGTGTCCAGAGTACCTTGACTCAGGAGCACTCATCAAGAGAGAAAATCCAAACTGTTACAAGGACCCTGCAGATAAGAGTGACAAACGTGTGCCCAGGTGAGAACTATCGATTGCAAGAGTTATTCTCTAAACTTGCATTATTTTCTTCCTGGTGGCTGTAGGAGGAGTGTTGTCTGTTGGCATTTCTGTCAGGATGTCTTTCTGGTTGTGGTGAGTGTAAACAACAACAAAAAGCAAATTACACCCTTTCAGTTCCCCTTCTAGTTTGAGAGGTATCTTGTAGTTCTATATATCTTTGCCTTCATAATCCATGGATAAATTATTCTTCTTGTTCCCTATTTAAAACAAAATAAACATTAATTGTGTTTTCTTGCTAACCCCCATCTACTTTGTATCTTTTCTATTCTTAGTTGTAGAACTATCTTTAGTAGGATATATTGTTTCCTTTTCTACCAGTAGGTTTTTGTGATTTTTTCCCCTCCCCCTTATTTTGTTTATTCAGTGACTCTGATTTCACATTTATTTGACATCTGTGGAATGATATTGGAGAAAGGAAATGGGCCAACACATTTTAAAAAGGGCTCAAAATGCAATCACAAGATGTCCCTTGGAGAGTTTCTCATTTCACTATGCAGGTCAAATTAGTGCAAGACCAATTGTTGGCCTCTATTACCTTGAATTTGGTGCATTTTGATGCACCAAGTTTTTGTGCCCCATCCAAATGAATTCATACACTTGTACTGCATTTCCCAGGAAGCCATCTAAAGAAGAGTTGATGGAAGAAGATGAGGATGTCTCTAGCATCCTTGTGGAGCTGGAGGATTTGCAGGAATCCTCCGATGTCTAATGCACTTCTGGAGATGCAGAAGAAGAAGGTAGAGCATCTACTCCTTTTATATATAAAGAGGATGGCAGTGAGATTGGGAATTGGATGTAGAATCTTTCACCACTAGATTGCTGGTTCAAATCTGGACTAGGCCACTTTCCACCATCTGACATTTGTTCTGTGTTCAATGTGAATTAAAGTTTTGGTTATTTTCTGTTCAGTCGTTACTGGACAGGTAATCACATCACATGCACAAACAAAGCTTTATAAGTCCCAAGAAGGTTCACCATGAATCCAAATTTTTTTCCAGATAACTGTCAGACATCTTTGTTGCATCGCTCCAAAGAATATTCATCCAAACTCATGTTAGAGACATCAGTGCTAAGATATTTCTTTCTCTAAAAATAGAGCATTCAAACCTGGGCAAAAGGGAAACGATTTTACTGTTGCTTCCTCATACCGAAAAATCAGGGGCATCTCTAGTTCATACTTGCAAAGATCTGAAATAATTTGTTTTAAAAGAAAGGAAGAATCTAAGTTAAGGAGTCTGGCTATGTGCACTTGATCTTGTCTTCACTACTTATGTTCACTAAGCTTTTTAGCCTTTGTATTGGTATACTTATCTGTGAATGGATATAGTCTCCTAATGGGGTAGTTGGATCATAAAATGAATACCATATAAGCTCTCATAAGTGACCCACTGTAGCTACATAAGATTTCATAAAGAAAAGGTAGTAATATGAACTTCCATAAAACCAGATTTTTTTCACCTATATCAATAATTCAGCAATATTTTTGCAGTCTTTTACAACTCTTGTGCGTGCAGGAAATCTTAATTCTAACAAACTGATGTAGTTAAAACAGGACTGATCAGACAGCAGAAGCAGCCTTAATGACCTCCTAAAAGCTAAAATAGTCTGTCTTCAGACAAATTGCAGGGTAGAAAATCCAGGTCAAGTCAGATAAAAAATATAATTAAAACATAATTTATGAGAAAGTTCTTCTGTAGTTCTTCCACACTTAAGGATGGACAAAAATTGTGGATTCTGAGGTTTTCCAAACCTCTAAAACTATTTTTCAGATTCCCAAAGCTGGGAGTCTATACCATTTTTTCCTGTCTCATAAGTCAAGTCAATGTTTATTTTTCTAGGGGTGATACAGTAATACTTTTCTTCCAAACAAGGCCATTTTGAGACTAAATGTCAATCAAGTGTAAAAATGCTCATATGCTATGGTGATTGCCACAGGAATAAATAAATAAAACATTAAAAAAATCCAAATTTTTCTAGTTAGAGGGGATCCTCTGCTACACATTAAAGATAGGAGAGTTCAACCCACCCTTGAAAAAGCTTATTTTGGAACAAGTAGATGCCATTACAGATATGAATAAGACATGTATACATCATTTTTTATTAGACTTCTTCTCTTATTTTCTGGGTGTGTGTTTTTTTTCAGTTTCTCCTTGGGCCAATGCAAATCCAGCAGCATGAAAGTCAAACTTTCCAAGTGGTTTTGAAATTTAAGCAAAATAAGTTTGCCCAACTCATCTTACGTCATTCCATCAGAGCATTTTATACCAAACATAAACTAGAAATTCAGAAATGTACAAGGTCCTAACTTGAGTAGAACCTACAGGATTGTTCTTATTCAAGGCAGAATAAAGCTTTTAGATTACCTAGCTGTCTTTTTTTATTATTATTATTTTGACATTTGGACAGTGGATGTCTCTAGGAACGATGTACAATATAAACACTGTCCTTGTTATTTATTTAGCTCTCTGGAAAGCTATGGGGAAGTCTTTTGTGTAAAAAGATATGGTAGCTAGGCTCAGAGAAATTATCTTAAAGTAACTACATAAAGGCCAAAATGTTCTTTTATTATGCAAAATTCCATACGCACTGATTGGCAGAGAGATGCAGCTACCTGAGACCCATTAACATTCATGACAGCATCCCAGCTTAAATCCCCATGCTGAAAAGGTAGTCCATTGTAAATATAAGAACACAAAAGCTTGGCTTATCAGTCCTGTGAGGGCTGTTCCAGAGTGGAAGTCTTTCAACCTGCTTTTTTAATATTTTTATTGTGTGCAGCTCACAAAGACAACTCTTGTGAATTCAGTTTTAAAAAGAGAACACTGAATGGATACAAAATAAGACAATATAAAAGTGACGTGACTTACGCTTACCTTTCTCTTCTTTACCGTTTTCATTTGCTCTAACAATGTCGAGTATTTTGCATCTTGAAAGAAAACATACTAACTTTTTTAACAGTAACTTTTCATTCTTGGTTGTTTCCTCTTTTTTGTCATAGGCATTCTGGACCAAATTCCTCCCTGTTTTGCATTTCATGTAGTCCTTATTGACTTCAGGCAGGACATGACCACGTATGTCAGCCTTTGGAATTCTGCAGGGGTAGTCATCTGTTAGATGTTCCTGTCGGTAGATTCAACAAAAAGAGATCTGTATTTAGTTACTTTCCTTAGGAGAAAGAGCAAATTACATACCTGTAATTCTTGTTCTCTGGAGACAATATTAAATACAGATCTGCCCTCATCTTTCCACCTGTGTTTATATTGGAGATCTTCTTTTCGGCTTATTATGTAGGCTCGTTGCAGGCATGTTTAAAGAAACTGGCGTCTGAAGGTTTAGAATTTACCATTGATATCTTCCCCAATGGCATACACTTGGTGCTGTTAGTAGGGAGTCTTAAAAGCCTTTTGAATTGTCTCTGTTGGAGAGTGCTCCATGACCCTGGGTCACAACATGGAAAGCCAGGATCTGTATTTAATTCTGCCTTTGGAGAATGAACATTTCAGGTAAGTAATTTAGTGTTCCTTAATGTGTGATTAATGTTGTTTTGAGCCATAGATTGGTTTTCATATGCCAATCTGTACTGTAGCTAATGACTCACTCACAGCCCTTCTCCACTTACTGGTTCACCTGATGCCCTATTCTATAACTTTGCTATTTGTATCAGGCTTACAATCCAGAATCTGCCTGCAGAAGCAAATATGCACAGCAAAATGCCTTGATTTGTGTTTGCTTAATGCAGAGTTTTTAAGAACTAATAGAAAGTTTATATATTTTAATTTCATGCTAACACCTGGCTAGCTCTATTACACAGATTCATATGGGAAAACAATGGGTCAGTGACCATATCAACTGGTTGTTATTTGCATATGGAAATTTTCAATGCATATTGTGCTGCACTTGTAACACAATGATATTCCCCTAAAAACCTTTATTCCTCTGTATTACATAAGATCTGTATGTTTGTTTATGGAACGTCCATCCGAAAACCACTTGTAAAAAGTGACACTAGAAACCATAAATAAACAACTATCTCCCTAAGCGAGATGAAGAGGGTAAAACTATTTCAGCAAATATGCAGCAATGTGCATATTCCTAAAATTGGTATTGTAGACTAACCATACCATTTTAATACTTCTGACTCTGAAAAACAACGAGGACTTGCATCCAGATTCATAGCAGATATCTAATCAGTAAAGATGCACCATTACCATCCTGGCTGATTAATCTAGCTCTCTCCAGTTAAAAGGAAAATGCTTGCTGTTTGGTTTTGGATGTACTGTTTTGAAGTTCCGTCCTCACTCTTTAAATGATGGGGAATCTGAAACGTATTGTAGCTGAGGAGGCATAGTTGTATTCATTGGTGTGATATCTCAGGGCTTTCTTTACAATTTTAGGTCCACTTCTATGACCATGTGTTTTCAAATGGTGACGTTATTACTAGCAACTTATGTTACTGAGCTAGAATAATGATACCCTTCGTTGTGTGGCCTACTTAGGCCATGCAAGAAATCAGGATTCCAGTGTCAATGATATTTTTTGTTCTTCGAAGTGAAAATGGGTTTATTCTTTGGGTTTGAAAAAAATACAATAGTTTTTTGTTTATAATTCTGTTTTTACAATGGTTTTATTGATTTACCTAAATCATGGAGTTCTCTCTGCACAGGAAGAAGAACATCAGAATGAGTTACTTTTGGTTAAAATGATCTTGTAGATATTTTATCAGCAAATGGCAAAAATAAAATGCTGCATGTTAAAATGAGATTTAAAACAACAACAATTTTTTCTGAAAACTGGCTGACAAAACACATGCCAATGTGTGCGGGGGAGCAGGTGTCATGACTCTAGCTTTGGGAGTCACCAGAAATTGGAGACTCAGGAATATAAAACCAGGGATGACAGCATCTTTAAAGAAGTGATGGGATGAATTCTCTTTTCATGTATACTAATACTACCCCATGGCATTGTGGTTATACTGGTATAACTGAAAGGAGAATTTGGTGCATTATCCCTAAAAGGGCTTTGTCTCTAATATTCATCATTCATTATCATCAGCTGTCAGAGGGAGTTTAGACCCTCTAAACTCAGAGCTCACTCTTTTGTAGGTTAAACTAATTAGGAAGTTCCTTAGTGCAAACTTCTCTATATTAATGACACAAATGCTTGCAAAGTACAAGACTGTATTTGTTACCAGATTTCATCTAAAAGCAGTTGTATTCTAATATAAAACATGAGGGAAAAGGAAAATTCAATTGTATAAAATGTTAAACATGTCCTCTGAGGCCAACAATAAGAGTATTCATAAAACCTACAATTTGTAATATTGACAGGCAGTATTGCAGGGCATATGGGAACATGCCTATATTTCCCTGTAATTTAAAATACAACATTGCAATCTGAAACACAAATAACTAGTAGTTCAAAAGCAACTTAGCTTTATTTTCTGAGTAATTCCTATCTGCTCTGCACCAAAAATAAAAACATTCTGCTTCAGAGAATTATTTTCTAATCAGCAATTACAAAATACAGTAATTCTGTACAATTGTGCCTAATTTATATGATCCTTCATTAATAATAATAATACAATTCAGAATAAATATCAAAGCATCTTGTAATTATATTGAGCTACTATGTTTGTAGCCTTGAAATTTCTAAACTGAAAAAGCAAATCCTCTTATTTTGAATAGTTTTTAGTATTTCTTTTTACTAGAGAGTTGGGTGACTGAATTTTGTTTCCCCTCTGGAAGAAAATCTAGATGGCAGTAATCAAGTAATATTTATTCTCAATAGAAAAGATGGAGATTATTATTATTATAAAATCATAGGACTGGAAGGGACCTCGAGAAGTCATCTAGTCCAGTCTCCTTCACTCAAGGCAGGACTAAGTGTTACTGACCAATGTCATCCGTGTATATCAATTGGTGTGTACATATATGTAGGATGGTTTAAATTTCAAAAATTATGGTCTAAATCCTGCATTAGTGTAAACTGGTGCAGCTTCCCTGAGCTCCATGGAGCTGCTTCAATTTACCCCAGGAAAGAATTTGGCCATATTTATTTCCACTTGTTAAAAGGAAAACTCGTGACTTTGATTCATTATGGTTGCATGGTTGAGTATTTTTTTTAATTATTATTCCTGTCAGTTGTGCACCTGTGTCCATTTCTTAAGCAACTTGTCTCATTCTTTCCTCCATTACAGATCGAGGTAGTCAATACTTTCAAGAGTGGCACTTCCTTTCAGGGGGCTCTAAGGAGACAGTCCTCCGTCACAAGCCAGAACCAGGATGTAACCAATATTTCTAGCCCTAGTCACGTATCGTTATCCAATGCTCTTTCCTCTCCTACCAGCACATCTGCTGCTGCGGCTGGGCGTGAGTGTGTATTCTTAATGCATCAGATCTACAGAGATGCCAACTCACCTACTAGTCATTCAGGACTTATCTATATTGCCCTTTTTCCACTTATCAACTAATGCAAAACAAAGCAAAAACCCACACATAACTCCACCACCAATACACCTTTATAGCTGAATTACTTTGTATACTGTAGATACACTTCTTTGACCTTTTTATTACAGGTCCGAATTCAGATCAGTAGGATACCAGTTTCTGGTCACCCACTATGCAGTAAACATAGATTTCTCTAACAGTGAATTTTTTCTCTAACATATTTCCTCATCACGTTTGATGTATTTATGTGTATTACAAAAGGTTTCCTTAAAATCGTTCTGTTGTTGCCTCATGTTAACAAACATGATTACAGCTCTTTTGCTTAAAGAGAAAGTGTGTTAAGCTACATTTTATATTGTAGCAAGCATTAAAAAGCATATTTAAATATTTAGGGAACGATTCTACTGTCAGGTGCACATCAATCCAGGTGCACATCAATGCTTATTTTACAAATTAATTCCGTGACATTCTCAGTCCATTTCTTAGTGAAGAGCAGCTTTCCATGTGAACCAAACCCCACCCTTACAAGCTGGTACTGTCACTCTGGCTTTTTCCTATATTTACAACCACATGCAATAGGCACCCATCACATAGTCTGGTTGCCCTTACAGTGCTTAAAATTAGTCTCATCCTGCATTAAAGCTCCATTCCTGCAGTGTTCTGAATAGAAAATAAACCTCCAAAGAAATATTTTTAAAATCCCCCTTTGTCAGTCTTCTTCCTGAAAGCCTGAGAGAAAAGTTGGGCCTAGCAGCATGTCTGAATATTTAATAAATCTACATGCTGGCAGACCAAAGAGGGAAGTAAATTCCAAAGCCATGGGCCTCCACAGGAAAAAAAACAACAAAAAACCCTCCCCCATTATTTATAAAAGGGTTCAAACTTGAGTGCCTCTGGTGATCTCATTTGTAGTAATACAGGAGTGATGCAATCTTAGGTAAGCGTTTAAGGCTTTGAAAGGTCAAAACTAGCAACTTGATTTCACCCAGAAGCTCAGCGTAACCTATGGAGAGTGCAGCACAAGATCGAATGTGCTCTCAATAAATAGGCAGCCACATTCTACACCAGCTTCAATTTCTGAGTGGTCTCAACACAGAGAGTGGATTAGTTGCCTAATCTTGAAGTGACAGGGGCATGGAGAAGTGCAGCAAGATCTGCGTCCAAAAGGAATAGTTGCCTCACAACACTCAGATAAAAAGGAGTGTTTGTTGGCTGAGACTGCTACCCTTGTATGCAGTAGCTGATTTTGGGGTAAACTACTTCCTACATTTCAAATGTGTGTCACAAATGGCAGCACCCTTACTTGGGTGAAGATGTAGTTTTGTCAATTTCTGCAGTTGCTTCTTCCAGCCCAATGTCTCATCTTCATTGAGCTTTAGCCTGCTAGCTCTATTCAAACAGATGGTCATCTGTTTCACTGTATCTGCAGTAGAGATGGATATTGCCAACACACTGAAGGTGCCTCATCCAGGGTCTAGTTACTAACCTCCCTAACCAATGGGTATCCATGTTGAACAGATGGGGAACAGAATACAAGAACCTTCTCATTGGATGAACAATTTCCTTTAATAGCCCTCTAGGTCCTTTCAGGCAAATAGAAGAAGAGCCACTATAAAGCTATCCTGCTGTGGGTCACAAATGTTTCAACAGCACCTTATAGTCAGTGGTCTCAAATAATCAATCCAATAAAGTCAGCATTGGTTGAATGGCAGGGAGTCTAAATTCTCACACACACCCTTGCACCTACAGATGGGTCTCATCAGGACATGCTTGAGGTACCTTGCCAGGGCAGCATGGAGAAGCTTAGACTGTCATTGTCTGAATTGTACCCATTCTGTGAATAAATAGAGTACGTTAGTCTCCAGGGCCATGAAGCTAGCTTTGTATTCATTTGAAAAAATAACACAGAGTAGCTGATATTTCAAGGTAACTGTGGATGTGCACCTGCATGTCAGAGAGCAACTAGAGTCTGGTCTTCAGATACTAGTTTGTGTAGACTGCTAAGGCTTTATTACTGAATTAGGGTATCTGTTTACAATAGCTTTTTAAAATAATATTTTAGTCATTTTAGATGGTGCTGCTTGTGAAGCACTCTGGTTAGGTATTGGTTATGAAAAGCCTTATGTGCAAAATCATTAGTTAGTTTCAGCAACTGGATAAAGCTATTTTTTCTTCATGAAGCCCAATCACTTTTTTTATGCAAATTTGCACTTGGGATGCCCCTGTCCCCCCTTGCAGAAGCCCTCTCATATTCAGGCTCAATAAAATTAAAAAAAAAAAAAAGCACAAAAGATCAAAGAGAATAAGACCAACGTTCAGCAGGAAGGTGTACCCCCCACAGCGCACACCCTATGTTTTGCTCGCTTTTTCTTGTAGGCCCCCAATCTCTTGGTTCTTAGTGCGATGTTCCAGGACTGACCTTCATCACACTGACTATCTAGGCTAAATTAAAAGATAAATAATTAAATAATAAATCCTTTCTTCCTTTGGTTGGATAAATGCTACCTCAGTCTCTGAGAAGTACATATTTTAACCATCTAAGACACTGGAATGTTTAAGGGTGTTCTGTAGATATAGCTTTATAAAAGGCTTAAATGAGTCTGAGAGAGGCTTAATACCCAGTACTTACTTTTATATTGGGGGTAATTTGTTTATTTTTATATGAACTTCCAATTTTTTTAATTTCTGGGAATCTCTTTGAGAATGTTTTGTGAGACATTCAGTAAGGATGACACATGTTAAGTTCCTTGGGAGTGTAAAAACACCTGTTTAACATAAATGTATTGAAGTTGTAGCAGTGGGCTGACCATTCATCCATTAATGCGGCTCAATTTATCATGGCATTTAGGTCTACATTTTAAAATGTTACTGGTGATTTTGGGTGGCCAACTTGAGATGCCTTAAAGCACTCGCTGGAAATCAGATCCTTTAGAGATGTCATTTTGGGGTCCCCAAAATTTAGAAATCTAAAGTCAGTCCTTGAAAATTTAAGCATGACAACATAGGTTATATCAGGAACCATATGGCAGATCTAATACTACTAAGCATTTATACAGTGCTTTACTTATTAAAGCTCTGAACAACTACTTATTAATCCTCACCACCCAACTGTAGGATTACTCGCATCCCCAGTTTTCAAATAGTGGCCAATAATAGCCAATCTATTAGACTACATAGATAGGAGGGAAAATTACATATCCAATTTTATATGTGTGTGGCTTGAAGTCTGTAATATAAGAGCCATTCAGAATTGACTGTGCATATTAAAAATGCCTGAATGGTGGTATATAATAGCTTGTGTACTCTAAAATACACAGGGGAGTCATACTAGCAAGAAAACACATGGAAATGATTCCATATATAGTGCATGCTATTTGTGATGCTCTAATATATAGAGAGAGATTTTTATCTGTTAGCACTTAGCTATGTATTATTTCATTGATGATATATAATTACTTATATTACCTCAGATCAGACAGATATTGCCACACCCAGAGTACTTTGTGAGATGCGTTTCCAAGTCAGAACTTGGGTGGGTTTTCAACCTCTCATAGATATGGGAACATAAGAATATTTCAGTTGTTATAAAGTACTTTCATTAAAAGTAATCTTATAGGAAAATACTTTATTTTGGTTCTCAGGATGTCAAATTATGCTGATACTGTTTAGTTATCACAATGTTTTAGTATTAATTAAGAGATAAGGCCAATAGTACCAGTGTCTTACTCTCTTGATCTTAGCTTGAGACAATAATATAGCTTGGGTACGTATTCCAACCAACCTGAATCTAAAATGGAGATAAAGCCTTTTCTTTTATATAACAATGCAAACAGAAACAAACACCACCACCCCCGAAAACCCCACAAACAGGTATTTAAATGAATCACAATGTTTGCATATTTGAAATTGCAAATAGGAAAGAAATGTACAAGCTAAGGTTCTATCTGCAGCATTAACATGGCCATGTTCCAAACTTTACATGCATTTTTATACTATAGATTATATACTATGAATAGTAATATATGACATACTATCAATTGGAAATCTAGTCAATTTTAAGAAGTTATATTAAGTTCAGGTATCACCCTTTCCCTGAGCCCCTTGCCAGTTTGCGTGGTTTTACAGTAACATTTCAATTTTCTTACTGCCTGTTACTTTGGGAAAACAAAATAATTAATTGAATAAAGCCCTGAGGCAGCAAAGCACTTTAAATACATGCGATGTCACACTGAAGACAATGACCGCACAATGACCGCACAAGTGGTGGGGGCTGTTGGCTGGCTGGTTGGAAAAGGTGTGTCCCTTTAAGGGCTAGAGAGTGACCTTTTCCTGCAGTTTCAGACCAGATTAGTGCAGGGACACTGGCCCATTCCTCCCCCGCACACCGGTGACCGGAAGAGAGAAGGGACCATATAGATCCATGCCGGTGCAGGAAAAGCCCCCTTTTACCTGCACCAGGCAGAGCAGGGACTAGCTGTAGAGGGAAAGAGTGTATCTAACTGTCCACAAATTAATCAAGCTGGTTTTTTTTCTCATCTTTTTCAATTATAGTACTTGTATATTACTCATATCATTAGTAGATAAATCTTCTGACAGAAGTGTGATTTCTAAGCTGACGGTTTCCCTTTAAGACATAATAAACACACACCCCACTCAACCCAACCTAAAAAAACCCTAGAAAACAAAAACATGTGTATAAGGCAGGTGATACATAAAGTTGCTGCCTGAGTGGAGACAGGTTTTCTGTTCATGATGACTATAGGTAACAAAATTTTCTTTAATGAAAGTTTAGAACTTGCAAAATACAGTAAAAGGCAGCAAAATTGCAGAAAAACCGTGTGCTCAGGCGATGTGCAGTAGGTTCTGTACTTGGGGGAGTTTTTTGGGGTTGCGGTTATGTTAGGGCTATTGTCTTTGTTTGGAAGTTTTGGATAATTTTCTGTGTAGATTTCATTGAGATATTTTCACTATTTCTCATGTAAATTACAGTTTTGCATCTATATTAGGGGCTTTTGCTGACATTGCTATGCTGGTCAGAGATCATACGTGTTCACACCCTGGACTGACAGCTGCGATGGCAAAACTTGGGAGTGTAAAACTGGCCTTTATCAACTGTAAAGGTCAGACAGGCAAAATCCACAATGAGATCACAAACCACAACTATTTAGCTTCTGATTAAAATCTTAACAGGTTGCCACTGAATGTGCTCAGAAGTGTATCTTCAATCACTTATATCTTTGGAGTTTTTTACATTTTCAAAAAGAAAATTAATGGCCAATAGCCTTCAGTTTAAGACCTAGTACATGCCAAGTTTCAACCTTCAGCTGTTCTTTATGGCAGTTCTGTTCAAAAGTGGGGTTAGATTTCTCTATTCTCATGGGGGAGAGAGGGAAATTGTCATTTTCCCATAATTCCAAGATGGCTGAGATTTTGATCATATTTGTCAGAAAAATTTATCTATAGGCATATACAGCATGCATGCAACATTTTTGACCCAAAAGATGAATGTTCTGGAGAGCTATGAGAAAATGCAAACTATATTAGGAGTTATAATGGAAACTTACATATAGTGGACTCTAAAATAAATTTTTTATCCAGCATTTGGTGCTAAAAATAGTCTTGTTTCTCTGACACAAAATTAATTTTAGTTTACCATAGCCATTTTTCATCTGTAGTATAAAGAATGGCTCTTGTACCAGTAATCTGGCCTTCTGTCCTGTTTAGAGTGATTTTTTTAACATTTTCCAGCTTTGTTCTTACCTGTCCCATGCATGTACAGCTTTCTATAATTACACACACTGTGCAGCCAGAGAAGTGTGTACATGTGGGTGCATTTTTTATCTAATATAAAATATTCTAAAAATAGATGGAACTTTAGTATGTTTACATAGGGAGATGTTCCCCATCAAGACCTTCTAACTTTAAATTAAATGAGATTAGCCATCAGTATCAAATCATATTCAGATAATGGACCAAGTCCTGCTCACTTAACTCATGAGTTCAATGAGATTGCCAGCCTTAGACAAGTAGTCCCTTTGATTTCTACAGGGCTAATTATATAAAGGCTATTGAGATGAGTAAAGCAAACATGACTTATAGAATAAGCAGAATTAGATTTTAAAATGAATTAAAATCTCAAAGCTTGTCTGTAAATGTTGCAGAATTCTAGAATCCACCCTGTGTAAGGTATTTCTTGTGATTTTACTGACTTTACATGCATTCTTCTTACCTTTGAAAAACTAGTTATTGGAAAAGATGATGCCAGGTTTGATCTCAGTTGTACTACTATAAGATGAGGGGGTACTCTACCGACTCCAACAAAGTTACTGCAGATTTACACTTGTTTACCTGAGATCAGAAGCTGGCCCTCTGTGGTTCCCCTACGGTGAAACTATTTAGGTTGAAAAACTAAATATACAGCCAAATCCTGCTCAACTTATCTAGTTACAGAAGTTCCACTGAAGTCAACATCTGTAGGTTTGGGCCCATAATGTAGAAAGTTAAATCACAGTTAATGCATGGAACTAATGCAAAAGAAATTAACTAGATAAAAATAGTCATGATTAATCGAGTTTAAACAATAATAGAATATCAGTTTAAATGTATAATAATACACATATATTCATACAAGTCCACTTAGTCCTACTGCTTGTTCAGCCAATCACTGAGGCAAACAAGTTTGTTTATATTTATGGAAGATAATGCTGCCTGCTTCTTATTTACAATGTCACCTGAAAACAGGCATTCACATGGCATGTTGTAGCTGGCGTTGCAAGGTATTTGTGTGCCAGATATGCTAAACATTCATATGCCCCTTCATACTTTGACTTGTGGGCTCTAAAGTTTTACATTGTTTTGGTTTTGAGTGCAGTTATATGAAAAAAAATCTATATTTTTAAGTTGCACTTTCATGATAGAGATTGCACTACTTGTATGAGGTGAATTGAAAAATACTATTTTTGCAGTGCTAATATTTGTAATAAAAATAATAATCTAAAGTGAGCACTGTTCACTTTGTATTCTATATTGTAATTGAAATCAATATATTTGAAAATGTAGAAAAATATCCAAAAATATTTATAATAAATTTCAATTGGTATTTTATTATTTTTAACTATGTGATTAAAACTGCGATTAATTGCGACTATTTTTAATCTTGCAATTAATTGTGATTATTTTCTTGATCATTTGACAGCTGTAATATAAACCCTGTTTATATTTGCTAGAAAAGTTTCAAAATGTTAGGGTTGTGTTGACAATTGTGTGATATGTTAAAGATGAGATGCTGTAGAAAGTAAATACCCTGGTCATGGTTCAGGTCTCACACCATTAATGTCAGTGGAGTAACATCAGTGTGATCAGAATCAGGCCCGCTCTGTGTTTAGAATAGTGCACCCATTGTTCTGTTCTCACCTTGCTGCTACACATGTGACTTCTAAGAGCTCTAACTTAAGTTACTGTATGTGCATGGAGACAGAGGGTGATGGACCCCCATAGCCTATGTATTCATTTGATTCTTTAAAAAGTAAAAAAAAAAAAAAACATAAAAATTGCCACTTAAAAGTTATTGCATTTTCATGAAGCTTCTAATTTTCACAATCTCAACAGCATGCAATACAGAACATGCTATTCAGAGCATTTACAAGGTGACTTCAGTACATACATAATCCCAGTTTATGGACTTTTTGATTTTGCTCACCTAAAAATGCAAGAAGCCACAAGAGAACACACACAAAAGGTCCCATACATGATTCATGTTCTGTTTCAAAGCTTCAAGCCAGCTACAGTACTTCACCAAACACCATCACTGTAACTTTGGCACAACCAGATTCTTGACATTGCCAGGTACCCCTAAGAGTTGGCATCTCTTTGCAAAATTGACCTCTTGTTTACATTTTTATACTAATCACCTTACTGACCTTTTAGTAGAATTGAATTTATTTGCTTTTGCAGTATCTTACTCTCTACTGTCTGAATATTCAATGTGTTTGTTTTCCCAGAGGGCTAGAGATCACTGGACAAAAGGGTTCAGCAAGAGAGAGTGAAATAAAAAGAGGTTGTGAGTCTTTAACCTTGAGCCTGAAATGAATGTGAACCAAACTCAAGATACTTGGCTTATCTGAAGCTGGGTAAACATTCGAGTATAAGCCCATGCGCTACCAACTGTACTATACCTGTTGAACTTAAAACAGGTCCTATGTATTTCACCTTTATACTGTTGTACGTAGGGGTGATATTTCCTCTATTTAATCTTTTTCTTCTTCTGAGGAAAAAATCTGTAGTATTTAAAAATTGTATATCATTTATTTTTCTTGCCTGATGCAGTATTTTAAGTCTAACTTTCAGGGTGGGACGAAACTGAAGAGCTTTTTTTTATTACAGCTACAGAGAAGAAAGAAGTGGAAACTTATAGCTATGTCAAGAAGTGTTGTCCCCACAGTCTTCTGTTAAAAGCAGTTCATTTTTTCTGTTGTCTCCATTACTGTGAGAAAAGAGGGCTGTATCTCATTGTTTGTCTTCCCTTGGCATTGTCGGCATCATAACAAAAAAAATATCATGACATGAATTCTACGTAGCTCATAACATACCAAGATATCCACAGCAGATGTGTCACCAGCTTTTACACATTGCACAATGAAAGCAAGCTTGTATAGAGCTCTGTAGTGTAATGCTAAACTTAAACGAATAAAATGTTATACAATTATAGACAGTATTTACACATGGGCTCTGATTCAGCAAAGCACTTAAACATGTGCCTGTCTTTAAGCATTACTCTGATGGGACTACTCAAATTTTTAAAGTTAAGCACATGCTTAAGAGCTTTGTTGAATTGGGACCATATTATTGTAAACAACACATTTTAATTAGCTTAGTGCTAGTTTAAATGGAAGTGCAATTACAATGGCGCCTATGAGTTCAGCAGACCCACCCCCTGTGTGTATTCAGATTTTTTTTCAATGACTTCAATATTAAAAATATTTTTTCTCTTGCTAGCACCAGAGTCAGTATAGCTCTGGGATAATCAGCAGGGTTCTATTGTGCCTCACATGTACTAACGGGATTTTGAATTACATTTCTACTGCAGAATCTTTTACTGGTTGTGAGGGCTGCAGTCAGAAAAAAAAATTCTACTTCTAAAAAGAGTAAAAGTAATCCTGTAAATGAGAAGTCACTGGGGAAGACACACAGAACCACAAGATGCCAAGTCACTTTCAGAAGAGAACAGTATTTTTAAAATGTATATTTTATGTGGAATGTTTATCAGAGAATTCTTTTGTATTTGTGCCTCAACACCTCTTTGATGGGTTTCACTCAAATATCTGAATTACAAAAACATGCCAAGACCTGAGTTGAGTGTTTTGTGTTTCTTCTGATGCTGATGTTCATGTTACTACCTGAAGTTGAGCAGGGAACTGCATTTCAGAAATATTGTGGGTGTTAGATCAATCATAGCTGGGTTAGCACTGAACTCTGAACTTGGGTCTTGACAGGCAGTAAAAGAGGTGGTGATTTTCAAATACTAAATTTAATCCTACAGTTCTCACACTCAGGCAAAACACCCGTTGAGATCAAAGCCTTGGTATGGAATGCAGATTGGACATATTCTGTTTCACAGATTCCAAGACCAGAAGGGCCCATTGTGAACATACAGTCTGACCTCATGTATAACAAGCCATAGAACTTCCTCAAATAGTTCCTAGAGCATATCCAATCTTGCTTTTTAGAATTGCCCATGATGAAGAATCCATCACGATGCTTGGCAAATTGTTCCAATGGTTCATTACTCTGACTTACTATTACTATAGACCATATTTTCTAATCATTTAATCATTCTTGTGGCTCTTCTCTGAATCCTCTCCAGTTTAAAACTGTGCTCAATAATTTTGTCTACACACACACTATTCTGTTTGGGCCAATCCTGCAGTCCTTACTTGGGCAGAACTCCCACTGACCATAGCCGGAGTTTTGCCTAGTTAAAGACCTAAATATGAGTTCTGAAGTTTTTAAATCTGTTCCTTCTTTGCTAACCTGTAAAGACTTGAGTACAGATTACTGTGACTGCAGTAACACCTTTGCCCGAGTAAAGGTTGCCGGGTCAATTCAAGCATAATCTTGGATTACTTTTGTTTACATAAAAATTTAATTCACATTTTAAAAAAATCCACTTGACACACTAGAAGCTAAATCTACTAGATTAGAATGAACTATGTTCAAGAGAATGAAAGTGAATTTTTCACACCAATAGATAAGGTGGAGAAAGCTGCCATAACTAAGTGATAAAAAGATTTTTTTTTATTCGGCTAAAGTATCTCATCAAGAAAATATGAAAGAAACAGCATTTTTGAAAATAAATATTACCTTATGAACTCAGTGTACAGTAGGCATGCTTAAAAATTTCTCAAATTAAGATTTTTACCAGACTCCCACTTTATAGATTACCATAAGAAATATGTTGTAAATTATTGTTGGTCTGTGGTGGTTTTGCATTCAGCTTTGCACTTTAGAAAAGGGTACAAAGACTGAGATAACTTAGGGAACTAGCATACCAGCTTTTCTGATCTGGAAATGTAGTTCAAATCCTATCTTAAGTTATGAGTGCAAATGTGTTTCTTAGCCTAGTCCCCATTTGTGCATATTATAAATCCATCATGTGCTATGGCACAATTCAAGAGGATTCTGCTCAAATAAAGCCCACATCTCTAATATCAGGGACTGTGCAGGTCAAATTCTAGGTATTGTATGTTGGCAGATGTAATGAGGTTGTAATATCCTACATAGAGACCAAGTTAGCCACACTTCCTCCTGAAGCTCTGCTTTTCTCCTGCACCCCAACAGTCTCTTGGAGGGCTGGCTCTTCCTGCACCCCAGAACTGCTCAGGCTATTCTGTGCTACTCTGCCAGTCTATTTCCCTCCCTCCCTCCCTTCTAAAACACACAGCCATAGCGAAGAGATGATCACATTAACATTCTGTTTTGTGCTTGTTTCCCTGCTGTTACCATATGCCTTTGGCTAAGTAGGGAGTGGTGTGTGGACTGACTGGGGGCTATCTACTTGCAGTCCATCACCCCCATGCTATTGATAAGAGTTTAGATATGTGATAAATGATTATTTTGGAGGGCATAAACCAGGAAAAAAGATAGGAGAAAGCAAATCCAAATCAGCCTCTAAATCTGTCCTATCTTTCTCCAGTATTGCCACACATTTATAAGCCACTGGCTGAAGCTTTGAAACTCAGGCAGGCTCGCTGATGGTTGATAGTATAAGAACCTAGATAGATATTACCAGCTAAATCACACCAGTATGTTGACTGAACCATTCCACTTCTATGACACAGGCCTCTGCCAGCTAGAAGAAAACTCTAAAGTTTATCTATAACTACTTTGTAGGCCAGCCACTAATGGGTAATCAAACATAGAGCAGTAATATGCATGTGTATCACCCAGTACATTTCAAACTTACCTGGAGAAGCTTTCACAATGCCTGCCTACACCTTTTCTGCCTGTGCCATTGGTCTCTCACTCTAATAAACACTAAAAATTCACTGATAAATTAAGGGATGAGTGAAAAAATTAGAACTCATACTTAGTCATAAAACATTGCCTACAGTTCATATTTTTGCCATTCTGTTTTTTCCTTTGGCTTTTCCCCTCAAAAGTTGTGTTTTCTCACTAATAACATGTAGTGCAACCCTTCACTTCTTTTCTGACCCGATGGATTGGTCAACAGGCTTCCTCCTCGTCCCCACCCCAAACACAGAACACTGACTGCCCCCCCACCCCCAGCAATGCTCTCTCCTTTTGCTCCGTCAGTTCCTACTAGCAGCACTGCTGCTGTGAAAGCCTAGTTGCTGATGTTAGTCGCTTTCTTTCACCTGTCTTCTTACTGATGGGGGCTAAAAATAATAGTCATCTTAGCATAATAAGCTGACATAATTTAAGGACTGCAGACATGGCATAAAATGTACAGCTTTCAGAATTTAACCTTATGAAGGATATTTGCAACTGAGACACAGAAAAAGAAAGAACTTGCTATTCTATGCAACCCAACAATCAATACATTATTTTGTAGAAGGTCTTTATATAGTAAAAAAAAATTAAACGGCTAAAACAGTGGGTCTATACTCGAGTGTTTACTTCACATATGCATGAAGGGAAAAAAAAAAGTTGGATCAACAATTCTGTGTTCACATTATCCAGGCTTCCAAGTGTCGTCGTTGTGTGCCAGTTATCTGTGTTTGTGTGGTAACTGTGTCCCCATTTTGTGGTAGCATGGGTTTGCCTAGTATTTTGTCTGCTTGGCTTTTTGTGCTCGTGGCTGCCTTCATTTTGCTTTTGCTTTGAAAACATTTTTTTTCCTGTTTGTACATTTGGCTCCTCTGTGTGTGTGTGTGTGTGTGTGTGTGTGTCTCTCATACGTACCGATCTGACTGTGTTTTGTGCTTTCCCCTTTGTGAAGTGTGATATGTTATATGTTGGGTTTTTTACGATACAAATGAGACTTTTTTTTAAAAAAAAAGCCTTTCTACTTACTCACTGCAAAACTATCAACATGCATGGTTCTACATTTGCATTAAAATTAACATGGCTTGTCTTTTACTAGGGATGTACCACATGAGTGGACGTTCGCTTTCTTTAACTGGTGCTTCCCATCAGTTCTTTGATGGCTTTAAACTCAATTTGTTTTAATATTGCAGTTTGTACAGACACTCTAAATGCACAAAACTGAGCCACTTGTTTATGCATATAACATCCAGAGACTATGGACTTCAGCTGCCTGCACTGCCCTAACCATATGCTACATTTTTCAAAAAGTATTCTCTAGCAGTGTTCTCTAAAGGTTGTTACCTCTGACATCTCTTTCCTCTTTTTCCTCTCAGATCCGCGTCGTGAAGGCATTCCGTAGCTCTCTCTATGAAGGGTTAGAAAAACCAGAATCTAGAACCTCCATTCACAACTTTATGACTCATCCTGAATTTAGGATAGAAGATTCCCAACCCCACATCCCACTCATCGATGACACAGACCTAGAAGAAGACCCTGCTCTCAAGCAAAACTCTAGCCCACCGTCTTCGCTGAACAAAAACAACAGTGCTATCGACAGTGGAATAAATCTTACAACTGACACAAGTAAATCAGCTACCTCTTCTAGTCCAGGAAGCCCAATACATAGCCTGGAGACATCACTTTAGCTGAAAGTTCACTGCAAAAAATAAATAAATAAAACAGCGACAGAAGTATATATATAGATAGATAGATAGATATATAAAAAACTGTGCTGGCTGAGAAGCTGTTTGAACTCTTACTCACTTTGTGACAAGTGAATGGATTGCTGATCACAGTGGTTTTGGGGAAAGAATGAATGGCTGATTTACATACCCCTTTTTGCTCCCTTGCAGAAAAACAAAAACAAAGAACCCTCCTGCATGAATGTACGGTGCACTTCCAGCCCCCACCCCGCTCTCTCTCATGCTCACTGGCTCTCTCTCTCTCTCTTTTTTTAAGCAGTAAATGCAGAGGACTTTTTTCTGAGGCTATTTATCCAATTCACTGGTCTGTGAGTTTTTTGAAATGCTTGTGTGGCATGGATTCAGTTGTATAGATTAATTTAAATAATGGTTTTAAAGTTGCAAAGCTTAACTTGCACAGTAGATTTGCACCAGTTGGACAGAGAAACTTAATAAACATTTATGAGATTATATAGAGAGATATATACATAGAAATATATACATAATTAACTATATATATGTATATATCTATCTATCTATATAGTTATATATAAAGTTTCTTTGTTGGCATGTTGCCTTGTTTCTGCTCAAATTGCTCTGACTATTTTAACTTATTTATGTCCTAAAAAAAAAAGAATGTAATTTGTTTACAAACCTGTAGATAATATCCTTAACTATTTGTAGGATTAAGAAAGCACTTCCTGCCGAAGTAGTATAAAAATTGCTCAGCTCTTTGAAAACTTCTGTAATATTGCACCTTGGATGTTTTATTACAACCGTGTTCTGATTTTGCCTGCCCTTTTCTTTTTTCTTTCTTTTTTTTGGTTAAATAATGTAGATACTGCTAGCAAATAACAAAAGAAGCCAAAATGTAACACATTGGATGTAGCATTGTTATCCTATATATAGGGCAGTGACCAGGCTTCCTTTGTTTCAAATACAAAGTTGAAATGATCAGGTTTTCTTCCCCCCCACCCCCCGTTTTTGTTTTTTTTTTTAAATAAATAAATTGCTTGAACTTGTTTCGGTGCAACACTCAATGATGGAGGCCATTTCATTGTTTCAGTGTATTGCAATGGCTTCTTTAAAGTATTTTTTTTAAAAAGTTGTTATATGAAACTCAGTTTAGTTTATGAATAACAATTCAAAGATAAGTTATATTTGGCTTTGTGTATGGAGATCAAACTAGTGTTGAAATATTGTGATATATTGTGTTGATTCTTTTCAGTTAGTAATTAAGACATTTATTTCCTTATTAATTACAAGACTATGGGCTGTTGGCATTTTGGATGGAAAATCACTATGGTTTGTTGCTTTGACTTTTTAAAAGAAAAAGATAATCATTTTCTGCACTATCTAGATCTGAATGAAATTTTATGAAGTGTATACTGAAATGTGCTTTGTGTGATTTTTTTTTATCAAGCTTGTCTTCCTGTAGTCACAAAATATACTGTAGCTAATTAACAAAGTTGTTTTACCTATGTATTGAGCTTTCTACAAGGGAAGCTGTTTTGAAAACCTGCAGTATCATGGGTGAGAAATATTTTTCAAGATGGTAACAGCCCTGGTAACTTAAATTTATGAGCTTATATAATCACTATGTCAACCACTTGAATGCTAAGCACTTTGTGGGTCACAGATTTTTCATAAATAATTTTGTATTTAATACAAAGTTTGCTTCAAGAATTTTCAGCAAGCATATGATCTTTTCCATAATCTTGTACAGTGCAAAAGACGTTTTGAATAACATGATCAATTATGCCAGAAAAACACTTTCAAACTAGCTTGATAAATTGATTTGTTGTTGTATTGTGTTGTTTTAAAGTTGGCTAAGAAAGCGGTGCATCTCTGCAGTCACAAGAACTATTCCAAGCCAGAGAACTCTCCAAACAATATTAGACTCCTGGCCAAACTGCAGATTGAAATGACTAAAACAGTTTTCAGGGTGCATCAGGACTATTCAGCCAGGTAAAACTCTAATCAGCTTCAATTGCCAGCTTCCGGACTTTTGTGCAGAAGCTTGAATGTTTTTTTGGCTCAGACTCATAGCTCACTATCTGATTCAAACTTTTCACTGAACAGCAGATCTTTCAAGGCTTACAGAACTATTTTCAACAGATACCGTTACTCATTTCTTAACAGTAAAAGCTGGCATGACAACATAATTGAATTTAGCTAATTCTTAGTAGCAAAGTGATTGAAACTTAGTAAGCATTGTTCCTTGGATTGTAAATACAGGGACTGACCTTTGTATAACATGTATTGGGTTTCTATGGCCTATTTGGGATACCATGTTCAGAAAAAAATGTTTTCCGTTCTATTTATAGGGAAGAGCCTCTGTCATTGCATTGGACTTGAGCAGCTACAAAATCTGTCAGTACTGGAACATAATTTTCAATAACTTAACAATGATGATTGGCTTTTATTTTCAAGCTGTTTTTTTCTTCAGATTCTTTCTGTTTCATTTGATTTAATTTTCGTCGAGTAGAACCCCTTCAGAATACCAATAGGGTACCATTTGCAGACTTGAAAAACTGTTTAAAAATAAATGAACACAGCATTCTGTGTGTATATATAGTAACAGCATATATAAACTGAGATGCATAGAAAACTTGGGCTTCTGTGAGCAGAGACTGTGCTTTATGTATATGATAAATGATAGACTTTTTTAAAAAAACCATAGAATAGTTATGACCTTTCAAACTACAAGTCATGCATCACAATTCATTTCTTTTATTGCTTGACCTCTCTGTGATGGGAACAATGGATCAAAAACCAAAATGATCAGTTTGTTAAAATTCACTGCAATATATAAATGCTTGCTCTCTACATACTGTACTTAGCAGCATGAGATTTGTGGAAAACAATACAGTGGTACATTTGGCAATCCGTCCCATTAGGGGTTATTAATATATATTAATTCATCTGTTTTTATGAATTTTTTTATCTAGAAAATAATTGTAAATAAAGAACTTACTGTCTCTGTTCATTTAATACTATGCAAAAGGTTATGCTTTCTATTGTTTATTCTTATTCCTACAGTGTGATGCTGGAATGTTTGTGGTTTAAAAAAACAAAAAAACAAACAACAAAAAAAAGACAAAAGTAAGTAAAATATGTGATGTAAATTATTTTATAGTTTGAAACAAAATGATAAAGTTTTATTCTTGCTGCTTACTGTCTAATAGATATCTCCTGGCAGGAGCACAAGTGGAAAATTAAATAAAAATAAATTCACAAAGCAGCATGAACAATAATGGTCTGAACTTAACATCCTTCTTTATTTTCACTTTACATCAATAAAACATAACTTGAACCCCATGGGCATATTTTAATGCAAAGGGTGTGTGTGTGTTTGCACGCATGCATGCTTTTTCTCGGGGGTGGGGGGGAGTAATGGTATGAAAATGACTGTGAAAGCCTCTCATCGTAAAGCGCTTACAATGACAACTTTAGGTCTGCACCACATACCCTGACAAGCCAGCCCAGATCACCATTGCTCCTAACAAACTGTGGTGCTAGCAATCAGTGACAGAGATTGCAATTCCTAACTGAGGTTTTGCAGTCTGGTTCCACTACTTTGTCCATGTAGTGGTGGCTTGGGGTGCTGGGGATCAGAGGTAAGATGTGCCTATTGTTTTATGTGTGTGTTGGTAGTGATGAAGCCCCTACATAGGAGGCTTGTGTAGTTTAACATTAGCCGTGCATTGAGTGTATATTTTAATACAAATGAGGTACATTTTCCTACCACTTTTGCACTCGTGGTGGTCGTTTTAGTATATCTGTCTTGATATGTTTCGTCATTCCTCTTCACCTCCATATTGGCCCCAATAATCATATTAAAGCACGCACCAATGCTTTTTCCACTCCATGGGGTTCAGTCTAGAATCTGAATCCCTCCCTTTGAAAGAAGGACCCTCAAGCTTTTGGCATATGCCCATTCTGCATTTGATGTTGCAGGGCCTTTTGTTCTTGTTAGCACACAGGGCTTGATTTGTCCAAACTCCTCTCAATGCAGGGATGCAAAAAGCCATGGGGAGCTGGTTATGATTCTCTAATTCTGCAAAATCCTGCCCCTGCCATGAATTAAAACAGCCTAGGGGCTGCTCTAACTTACCCCACTGGCATAAGAGTCACTGCTGGAGGAATGGCAAAGCAGAATGAAGCTTTGCTATGTCCCTACCCTCCCCAGTATACCCCACATGCCAGGAGTAGTAGAGGGCAACTGATATAGAAGCTGGCTTTACCAGTTTTGAATTCCCTCACACCAGAGGAATACTCTGCTGCTTTGCACCCTCTACGTTGCAGAAGCAGAGAAGGTGAATCTATCCAAATATCCTGACAATAATTCTCATCCAAGCTGCTGAAAAAATATATCCCTTCACAGAGGAAATGTGCCTCTCTCTCTTTTGAAGAGAAGGCTTTGAAAAAATGTGTGTCCTATTTTCTCTCTTAGGCCAGTCTACCCGTTTTTATAATGGGCACTTTCTAAAGAAGGGCTTCTTTGGCTTTCGTTATTAGCAGGCTGAAATAAGACTTACTAAAGCAGGGAATAAAATTGGCAATGCTGTCTCAAAGCACCATTTTCAAAAGCACCTACGTGACTTATAAGATCAATTCCCATTGAAAGCCAGTGGGAATTAGGCACTTCAAAATATCTACCCATAAACCTTAACCACGTGCTTGGTTCTGAAAAAATGTATTGAGGAAAATTACTCTTTTTCAAAATGAAAACTCCCTAAGTAATTTAATTACTGACAGGCTAGTAGCTTTCTTGGAGAACTCATGCATTCCCAGAACAACTTCAGTGCCTCTAAGCCACTACATCTAGTTGTCATCCTGTTCTTGTAGCTCTCCTTATGTTTCCCCTGACTGCAGTCAGCAGGCTTGAAACACTTTTTGGTTGCCCTACCTTTGTTTTAAAATCTAATATGTGATATTTTTCCTGTTTCCACTTCCTTTATGTTGTTTGGGTGGAATTTCCAAAAGCATCCACATGACAGGAGCACAAGTCCAATGGGAAGTCATCTAGGTGCTTTTGAAAATCCTGGAATATCTGATCTAATGTAACCATTGACAATTACAACAATTTGGCGTAGGGAATGAAAGAGAAACCTTGGCTAAGTCTTTGATAAATGTACATAGTTAAACCTGACATCTTAATAACGGAATATTGATTAAGGAAGGTGTAAACTTTGCATGGCTGAAAGCATGCTACCTTGGTCTCTCATTATTCTTTCAAATTCTGCACAGTAAATGTTTTTCATGGCTCTGTTCTACTCTATCTGAGCTGACAGCACCAATTTTATATATCTTCCATATTCAGGCATAATGCTTCATCTGAGTATGAAGAAGATTCCTTTGTAAATGCACAATTGTATATCTCAGGTTACCACGCTTTTAAATTAATTAACTCTATTTCTTACTAGGCATCTTTTCCAGTGTTGCTGCTGCTGAGCAGAGCTGGGAAAACTATTTGTTCAGAATAATATTTCTTATGAGTTTTAGCTTATTGTTTGGTTAATGAATGGTCTGGGAAACAATCCTGAAGGTAGCAAATCCAATCGTGATTGTAAGTGACAGCTTCAATCCTATGGCATCCTTCAAGAAATATTTACTTTTACTGTTGATTGTGTGTGTTGGGTTATCACCTCCATCACCTGTATGGCTTCTGATATTGTTTAAACAATAACGGAAAAGAATAACACACCCTGGCACTAAACTCTGTAAGACTTTTTATGGTTCGCAAATGCACTCTGGTGGTCTTAATACCCTCAAATAATATTACTCCAGGAATCATACGTAACTTTACCGTGCTTGTATTCATGAAAATATTTGTATGTCTGGTTTTTGTTTACAATTTACAGGTCTACTACTGAACTGATTTGACAAAGATTGTAAGTGCCTTTTTAGACACAGTGCAAAATTCCCCATCCCGCCAATAAAAGGAGGGGTGGGGAAGTCTGGATTAACACCAGGCACTATTTAAAAACCAAGGAAAATATAAATTATAGATCACATGATTTTAGAGTCCTCCTGCATTTTTTTGCTCCAGTCTGCAATACAGTGCAAGTTCTAAGCATTCATTTATTATGAAGAATTAAGGTTGCAACCAAAGTTGCATTATATGAGGAACCTTCAGCTTTGCAGGCATCCATGTCCTGGAGGAGCTTGGACCAAAATTTGCAAACTTTGGGTACTTTAGTGACCTTATTAGCAGAGGTGTTGAGCACCTAAAACTCCAATTAACTTTATTTGGAGACAGATGCTCCTCATCACAGAATATTAGGTCACTTTTGTTTTGAAAACTCAATATGGATTAACATGCCTATTTTTCGCACTCATGTTTTAAAATGTTGACTCTAATTTATGCTCTTAATAAATGGAGAGAGCAATAGTCTCTCTGTGGTTAAGAAGTCAGTAGTGTCCATTGTAATCCTATATAGTGAAAATCCAGATAAATTTAACCCGATTCACTTGCTCACTAGTTTACATCATGCATAGGCTAGGCTCTTAGAGAGAAAATAGTAAATCAAGGATTAACAATGTTCCTAAACAATTGGTGAGTCCCTGTGCTTGAAGCATATAAAGGAAGAAATGCCACTGCATAAACTTTTCAATTAACTGCTTGTATGTATGCACATGTGTACCACACACCCGCTTCATGGAGCAGGCTGAAGCTGGTGCAGAAACTTAAACACAATTTGCTTATGCTGATTGAAGGATAATGTGTATATATTTCACTTGATAAAATAAGCAGGGAGAATACACTAATTTGCATGAGAAATCATGGGAGTAGGCACTGGAGTCAGGGAAAGGCAGGGACCCTGCAGAGATCTTAACCTCAAAGGCAACATGGACCAGGGCAAGGATGGAAAGGACCATCTCTACCTCCAAAGCAGCCTTCCCTAAGTTAGCTCCTTTCTGCTCCCCAGTCACCCCTTGCTTGTCCTGTGGCATTACTGCCCCTCCTTATTACTTAGCATTCCTGAACACTTTCTAAGGTGTTCACAAGCAACTGTATAATTCAGGAGATTCACAAGAAATAATGCCCCACACGTGTTCTAGAGAGTGTTCAAAGCCTGGAAGCTTCAGAGAGTGCCTCGCTATTTTCTTCTTGCCTAGTTCCCACTATGCTGGGGAGCAATAAAAGTTCTGCTAATTCCTAAGCTTCCTCCCTACTATGTCTCCTAGGAAGTCGGCTCCCACGGTCTCCTTACTATTCATGCTCAGCTGATTCCCTACAAAGCCTGCAGGAGTTACTGTGAACCTGAGGCTTGCTGAACTAGTTCCCCAATTCTTTCCAAGTACACTTCATAAAGTATGTACGTATGGAAAAGCAAAGGTGAATTAAAAAAAAATTGCAAGACAGCTTGAAGAGTTTGAGTTACTACCTAAAACCTCTCTTGGAGAGCTCTCTGAAAACAAAGAAAGTAGCCGTTTAAGAGTGATACCCTCTATTCCAGCCAACATCTGTAGTCCAGTCAATAAAACCTCATGGCTGATAACATCAAAGTCTACAAACAGATCTAAAAAAATCAGCACGGACAGCTGACTTTTGCTAATTATTGAGACATCATCAATGAGCCCAGTGCAGTTTCTGCTACATCCACACCTGAAACTAGATGGAGAGGGATCAAGGAAATTGGAGAACTCTAGGTGCTATCTGCAGTAACACAGTGCTATCGGCACTGGAGTGACCTTCCTAGAAAGACTAGAGATGGGCTGATGATTAATTATCAAGAGATGGAGCAAATAACTTACTGCTGCTTATTTGGGGAACCCTGGCAATCTTTCCACCCTGAAGGATGCCGGAGTCATCTCCACCAATAAAAAGAACCAACACCTCCATGCTATGTTTTCATATAAGCCATGAATAGGAGTCCAAGTCTAGCTCATTTGTAGCACCCTAAAAATTCCCCAGCATCTCTAAAATTTCAGTGAGGAAAAATATCACAAACACTAGCATTTGAACCCTACAGAGACACATCCCCATGAAGATGGTCTCCTCTGAATCTCAGCCACAAAATTTGTCATAATGAGAAATATTTAATCCTGTTGCCAGAAATGGCAGCCCAGTCATCAAGTTGTCTTCCGCTCAGAACAGTTCTAATGAATAAGACCTGGCAGATGCTCTTCTCACAGGGAAGAAGGAAAAAAATGCTACTTTTCTCTCCATCACAGCCACAACATGGGATTACATATATCCAATTGCTGCAAGCAGTTGGCCTCAGAATGAGAGAAAAGCGTCCAGCACATATAGCCCTTCCACTTGTTTCATTTGCTATATGGCATCTATACACCAAGGTGATCTGAGAGGATGATGCTTAGAGAGGAGGGGAGGCTGTATCTGTGACAGATTGTGCAACTGCATGCTGTATCTTTGGGGACTGTTGTATTAAATTTATGAATGGTTTATGTATGACTGCATTCTTCTCTATTGGGGAGAGTATTACAGCTTCTCCAGGAGCTAAGAGGCTGTTGATTGTCCCTGGGATTGTGATATCTGTCACAGTATCAAGATACTTTTAGTGTTATGGATAAATCCCAACATTTTTCACAGGTTTCGTTCTATACCTGTAAGTTATAGATACTTGTTTGAAAATGTATATTCTAGTAATATTCTGAAACAGGTACTTGTGATGTTTTTTTATATATATTCCTGGTTATGAATCGATGAGAAATGTTGCATAAATAGCGCTTTCATAGCACATACAGCCATATATACTTTAATTCCTAGGCCTGACTGAAACCAGAAAATAAAAACAAAAATGCCTAACCATTCTCACAGGTTTATTTCAAGAGATGAGGGATGGCCTGGGTTGGCTTTTATCTTATCGCCTAATCCCAATAGCAATTGTTTCGAAAGCCAGTTAGAATTCACTAAAAGACAAAGCCACCAGGGAAACATGTTCAAAAGTGAAGTTCTCTGGGCTGATCCCACCCTACCTTACAGCATGTGAAGCTTCACTGCAGCCAGGAGGCTCTCACCGTGTTTAAATCAGGGCAGAACTTGGCCTCCTGTTGTTTGTTTAAAGGACTCTCTCTCAGCAAAGTTCTGATGCTGAATTCTGCCATAAACCTGAAAGGCATGAAGCATCCTCATTCATGTGTCACAAGATTGGAGCTTTTACTGTGACAAGTAGGAGAAGAGCTGTTGAAGAGCTAAGCAGCCTACGTCAGAAATCTTCAGTGGGCTAATCAGTTCTAGATTTAAAAAATTGTTAACTAAATGTTACGAGGAACACACAAAGCACAAACCATCTTCAGAGAAGAATAAACAGGTGAAAACAACATACAGCAAATATAAAAATAGTTGAATTGGACTTATCTCTTGCCAACCACTCTATCGCTATTTAGTTCCGCGCACCCTTGCATGGCCAGGTATGGTTCAAGCTCAGAAGTGGAAATGTTGCAATACAGAGATGAGAGAAGCTATTTTCATGGTATATCCAGTCCCATTGAAAGCATGAGGTGCAGGAAATGTAATAGATATCAATGCCTATTTTGCAGACCTCTTAAAGGTTTGGATAATTCAGGAGGAGACTGGTCTTTCAAAGCCCCAACCTACCCTCTATTTTTGTTGGTACACGTTCCCATTCAGCTAAGTACCTGATTTGTAGGTGCAATGAACATTGGGGCCAATGACTGCTATTTTAGGAGGGGGGACAGTATTCCAGGTGAAGTCAACAATTGCCTATATTGCACCCATACAGCCTCTTTCAACATACGCTTCAGTATGTCCCTTTTGCAATACACCACCTTGTTTCACCAACTCCTGTTCGTTGACAGTGACAGCTTTGAAAAACTTTCTCCCTGGTTTCCAGCTTTCTGGGTCAGCAAAACTGCACCAAGGAAATGCTAACTATTTTGATCCTTTGATCCAAGAGTCACCATTTTTACAATAATCTGCAATGAGGGCTACATTTGCAGCCTATTAGCCCAGATACATATAAAATTATATAAAGAAAAGAAGTGCTTGTGGCACCTTGGAGACGAACAAATTTATTTGAGCATAAGCTTTCATGATGAAGTGAGCTGTAGTTCACGAAAGCTTATGCTCAAATAAATTGGTTAGTCTCTAAGGTGCCACAAGTACTCCTTTTCTTTTTGTGAATACAGACTAACACAGCTGTTACTCTGAAACCCATAAAATGATATGTCCTTCTGAATCTGATATAATTTGTTCTCATTATTCCTCACATTCACTCCAATTTTGTATTATCTATGTGCTTGGAAATTACACTTGAAGACCATTATCCAAGTTATTTCTATAAATAATGAACAAATGATCTGACTCCCAAACTGCTCCAATTCATACCAGAATCTTCTCTAGGATGAAATAATTCACATTTATTGTAACTCTTGTTTCCTGTTTCAGTTGATAACCAAGATAATAATAGTTTTATTATTTCATAACTTGTCTTAGGGTCCAAACTGACCCCCTGCCGTAATTCCATTGACTTCAAGAGAGTCAAACCAGGAATGAACTTGTCCCCAGGGGCCTACTCTCTTTTCACAGCTTACTGTCTTCCCTGACACTGCTGCCTTTTTCACTTCAGGTAATCTGAATTTCCTAGCAACTGGTTAGTAAGGTTTTGGGAGAGTTCTTGGGCACCTTCCTCATATTGACTCTAATGCACAAGCAGTAGTCATGTTGAAAATAAATTTTTGCAAGCATTTGAGTGTATGACTGACCAGTTTGAATCTCTGAGAGCAAACAACGTTTTGCTGCTCTGCAAAATTACACTGTTCAGAGTGGAGTTGACAGCCTCTGCTGGTGTTTGTCAGCCAATATGCAGCCCCTCTCTCAATTACAATACAGCATGCTAGTGTGCAATGTCTTTTTTGTACAAACTCTCAGCTGGAACACGTAGAGGTGTACTACCTCAGAAAAAAATGAGTGCTCCGTTGGGGCTGTGGTGGACACCTGAACCAGACGCTTAGGACTTTGGACAGACAATATTTGCAGCATCGTGACACACAGGCTATCATTGGAATATCACTGGAATAAATGGATTTATCAAAGCAGCTTAAAATAATGAACTGGCAACAGACAAACACTGCTGTTTTCTTGATCTCTGTCTCTTATGCAGACCCTCTGAGTTATAAATTGTGTTTAACTTCTACAATTTAATAGCTCTCTTCCAAATTGTATATATTGTGAATAAATGTTGACAGGGATAAAGTATCCTGAAGCCATGGCAACTTTGTTCCTTCTATGAGCACATAAATAGTCCATCACTGGGCTCCAAATGTTCCTGAATTTTAAGAACTTGTTGACCATGTTTTCAACCGAAAGGGACTGTGTTTTACGGGTGTGTGCAGTGCCTGCAGTAACGGGGCCCTGGTGTTATACTAATAAGAATGATTTGAAATGAGATGAAGACTTGCGTCACGTTTGGGGCACTGGACAGGGACTCAACCTCTGGCTTTGCTACAAACTCCCCGGGTGACCTTGGACAAGTCATCTGCTCTTTCTGTGACTCAGTTGCATGTGACAATATTCTCTACCTCAGCTCAGATGTGTGTTGTGCAGATGAATTCATTAGTGTTTGTGAGATACTCAAGTACTATAGCAATGGCAGTCATAAAAATAAATAAGAAGGCTTTTTTTTCCAAAAGATATAGATGAGAGAGCTCTCACAGCACCAGGACCAGATTGTGCAGGTGGACAAAGAGGACATTGGTTGTTAGACCAAGAGATGGAAACAAAGTTCATGAAGTAAGGTGGAGCCCCCAAAGGGGGTCTGTGGATTCTCAGTTATATTGGTTAATAAGTGTTTGTGGTTACTCTGTAAAGGCTGGACCAAGAACTTTTGCATTCGGTCTCAAAGCAGACAGAGCTTGTGCTACAGCTTGCTTTTATTGCTCTTGTCAGGTGTTCTTGGCCAGCGGAAGCATGAGATCTTGGTTCAGTGGGGTAATAACCGAATCTGCATGTGGAGGTGGAAGGCTGCAGAGAATATAACCCTGCAGATGATGCATGGTACATAGCATAAAGGGCCATGATATTGCAGCTTCTTAGACCTCATCTACACTTGTAGCAGTGTGTAGGATATGTGTAGCTACATGCTGTAGTGAAAGGTTGCATCCACACTCTGAGAATATAGACTAACACGGCTGCTACTCTGAAACTCATTGCAATGTTTACATGTGGCCAGGGCCAGCTCTAGGTTTCCCCCCTTTCTTTGTGTGTGTGGCTTTTACACATGTTTGCACTTTGCAATGTTTTTGTTTTATTTTGTTTTTGACTGTTTAAAATTAAAAAAATGAAAACAGAGAATTTGTAGTTAGTGAAATAAAACAATTTCCTACGAGTGTACTCATTTAATTTTAACAAAATCACAATTATAAACAATTTGGGTTCAACTATACCCTATAATGAAAAATGTTAGTGTCTTCCGATGTGCCCAGTTGCTCATAAATTAAAAGAATTTATATGAACTGAATTTTTCTGGTTTTTATACTTGTGTAGTCTTTTAATCATTCAGTGAAATCTAAATTTTTTGCAGTGGTACTTTCAATTGAAATTAATGCGAGTCCTGAGAAATGATTTTGAGACATGGTGGACCTCAAATAATTTTTTAGTAATTTCAGTTTTGAGAAACGGCGCTCACCAGAAGCCACTGTTACTAGTAATGTTAAAAGAATGCGTAATGCTATCCCAGTGTTTGGAGTGAGGTGCTCGGGGCTGTTCCTCCTGCCCGTGGGACCCCAGCCCGATCTCAGACCCGGCCGCACCCCGCAGAGGAAACAGCAACTGACAGAGCAGCTGGGGGGTGGGTCAGCCACTGGGAGGGACGCAGACTCACTGCTCCGCTCGGCTCGGCTCCGGCCCCCCCACTGCTTGTGACACGTGCAGCAGTGGCGGGCGGGGGGGGAGGAGCCGCATCGCCCCGCCCCCCCAGTAGTGGGGGGCCAGGGCAGGGACCGCCCACAGGCCGGGACCCCCGTGCTGAGCCAGCCGCCCTGCCCCATGCAGGGGCTCATTGGTTGACTGAGCGGGGCTGGGGGGGGGGGAGGATGGCCGGAACGCCGCCCCTGGAAATGTGCCGCCCCAAGCAGGTGCTTGCTTTGCTGGTGCCGAGAGCCGGTCCTGCATGTGGCAGTGAAAGGCTCTGGTCAGGGGAGGCAGCATGGAAAGGCTCCAGCGGTGGGGAGCCTTTCCCCACTGCCTCCTCCCTGCCAGAGTCTTTTATTGCAATGGGGAAAGGCTCAGGCAGCAGGGATGCAGTGGGATACCTCTCTGCTAAAAATAGCAGTGTAGACCTGGGAGGCACTGCCTGGGTATGCAGAGACCAATGTACGGAACAGACCCCTAGGGTTCAGGCATCCAGTGCACTCTACTCACCTAAGCAGTGCAGCACCATCTACACTGCTATGCATTCCCATGCTATCTGGGTGTGCAGGAAATGTACTTTACATACTTCCATAAGTATAGATGTACCTTTGGAAGAGATGGAATGTGACACACTGGTGGCACGTTATTTTCCCAGTTGATGTAGAACCACATGATCTTGCCAGTTAACATAGTATGTAATATTAGCTGTGAAGTCATTACTGTAGGTCACAGTCTTCTAACCTGCATCAGGCAAAAACTGAATATTTCACACGAGAACGGAGAAAGGACTTCTTAGAAATACAGATTTAAATTACTACCAGTTGGCATCAGCAGACTTATGGAAATGCAGGAACATTACTGCCCCAAGTATGGCCTCAGGGAAACCAGATTTCCCTGGTGCAGTTTCCAGTGCTGCATTAGAAATTATTGTTTATACTACTGTAGCACCTAGGAGCCCTAGCCCTGGACCCAATTGTTCTGGGTGCTGTAAGCATTTTATATTGCTGTAATGCTAAGATGCCGGACAGGTTGTCTTCCCACCCCACAATGTGCTAGGCACTCTACAAATATATAGTGAATCATAGACATGTATGGAAGGAAGGGACCTCAGGAGGTCACCTACTAGTCCACACCCCCATAAGAAGGCAGATTAAGTACTTCTATGACAGTCTCTGCCTCAAAGCCCTTACAGTCTACAAGACAAGATATCATAAATAAATGAGATCCTTTGGAGGTTGGAAATTTGGTCTCATTAAAATAATTATCCATCTTGCCTGTTCATAATATTGTTAGATTGTACTATAAAGAAAATAACTCTTGAATTTCCATCTCGTTTATGATTTGAGGATCTCAAAGTACATTTTTCAGAGTAGCAGCCGTTTTAGTCTGTATCCGCAAAAAGAAAAGGAGGACTTGTGGCACCTTAGAGACTAACCAATTTATTTGAGCATAAGCTTTCGTGAGCTACAGCATCTGATGAAGTGAGCTGTAGCTCACGAAAGCTTATGCTCAAATAAATTGGTTAGTCTCTAAGGTGCCACAAGTCCTCCTTTTCTTTTTTCAAAGTACATTGCAAACATTAATGAATTAAATATAAATCCCTGATCAGTAATGAAGCATTATCTCCATTTTATAGAAGGAGAATGTAAAATGCAGGGAATTTATGGGTGTGGACTATACCCTTACTCCAGTTGAGTAATACCCTGCTCTGTGAATACTCCAGTTGATTCCAATGGGAATACTTCATAGCCTAAGGTATTAACATGAGCAACAGAATCAGAATCTGGCCCTAAGTGGCTTACCCACTGTCACACTCCAAGATAAGGAATTTTTAACAGTGAGGGTAATTAATCATCAGGCCAATCTACCTAAGGACATGGTAATTCACATTGGAAAACATAATCCCAATTATGCCTATAAAATGATAGGGTCTAAATTAGCTGTTGCCACTCAAGAAAGAGATCTTGGAGTCATTGTAGATAGTTCTCTGAAATCATCCACTCAATGTGCAGTGGCAGTCAAAAAAGCGAACAGAATGTTAGGAATCATCAAGAAAGGGATAGATAATAAGACAGAACATATCGTATTGCCTCTATATAAATCCATGGTATGCCCACATCTTGAATACTGTGTGCAGATGTGGTCACCCCATCTCAAAAAAGATATATTGGAATTGGAAACGGTTCAGAAAAGGGCAACAAAAATGATTAGGGGTATGGAACGGCTTCCGTATGAGGAGAGATTAATAAGACTGGGACTTTTCAGCTTGGAAACGAGGCAACTAAGGGGGAATATGATAGAGGTCTATAAAATCATGAGTATTATAGAGAAAGTAAATAAGGAAGTATTATTTACTCCTTCTCATAATACAAGAACAAGGGGCCACCAAATGAAATTAATAGGTGGCAGGTTTAAAACAAACACAAGAAAGGATTTTTTCATGCAATGCACTGTTAACCTCTGGAACTCCTTGCCAGAGGGCATTGTGAAGGCCAATACTATAACGGGGTTCAAAAGGGAGCTAGCTAGATTCATGGAAGATAGGTCCATCAATGGCTATTAGCCAGGATGGGCAGAATGGGGTACCTAGCCTGTCTGCCAGAAGCTGGGATTAGATGATAGGGCATGGATCACTTGATGATGATCATCTATGTTCATTCCCTTTGAAGCACCTGCCATTGGCCACTGTCAGAGGACAGGATACTTGGCTTGATGGACCTTTGGTCTGACCCAGTATGGCCATTCTTATGTAGATTCACTGTCATTGGCAGTCTTTACATCAAGACTGGATACCTTTCTGAAAGATATACTCTAGTTCAGCAAGACGAAATGGGCCTGAAGCAGGAACTGCTGTGTTAGCTGGAGGTCAGACTAGATCCTAATGGTCCCTCTGGTCTTAAAAACCTCAAATCTATGGAAACCAGAGCTGGGAGCAGAACCGAGATCTCCTGACTTTCAGTATTGTGGTTTTCTCATTACCCAATAAAGAGGGCATCCATTTCCTCCAAGCTGCATTTGATAACTGTGGAGACTTACAAACAATATTCCATTTAGTGTTCTGTTTTATAAAAATGAACTTTCCCCCCACCCAACAGCTGTATCTGTGTTTGGTTTTGACAGCTAATCCTAGTAAATCTGCCCATATTAGTGACAGAAGGTACTGTAGATATGCTGTTGTAGCTTCACGACTGCAAAGGGAGGTTTTGCAGAAATTCCATTTACAAAGTGGCTCTATTTGTCCTTCTGGAGTGCTGCTACCAGACTTCACCCCTGAACGTCAGCTCACATTTATTATTTCTTTCAAGTAGCTTTTTTTGGCAGGAGCTATGCCAACCCATTCTTCAGACTGTAATATTCAAAGTGACAGGAAGTATGTCACTCATGTTGTGTTAATTACTTCTTGTGCCATTTAAAGCTAACATAACTCTATAGTCTGAGTTTCCTGAAATTAATTGCTGTAGTGAGACTAATATGTTATGGCAGTGGTTACAGGGAAATACAATACCAGGCGCTAGGGGTATTTGTCAAACACTCACATTAAATAAGCTATTTATAGTCACAGTACACAGGTATGCGCCTTTTAATATAAAATTATAAAGTGAATAGAAAAGCTGTGCTCCAACCCAGAAGCTGTTGTGGTCAGTATTACTCCAGGAGCCTCTGACATTGTGAGGAGCCCTCAGAGTTTTGGGGTTGATTACTGACATCTTCCTCAGTGTAGGAGAAGACACTATAGGCCATTGCAAAAATTTCTCGGGATGTGCTATTTATATAACACCACCACATCCATGGGGAGAAGCACCAAGCTGGCCCAGGAAAAGCAGTTACCAGAGACGGATGAGAAGAACAACAATGGGTAGGCTTTGAACTGTTAAAGCAAATTTTGGTGAGCTTGCCCTCTAAAAGCGGCCTGAGTTATGGTTACTTCATACCCTAGTAGAAAAGTTGTAAGGCATGTTTCTTATGCATGGGAGAGTAATAAACTGGACTCAGTACTACATGTGTGTAGAATGGCAATTAAAGGGGTTTCAGCGTAGCAGCCGTGTTAGTCTGTATTCGCAAAAAGAAAAGGAGGACTTGTGGCACCTTAGAGACTAACCAATTTATTTGAGCATAAGCTTTCGTGAGCTACAGCTCACTTCACTGAATGCATCCGATGAAGTGAGCTGTAGCTCACGAAAGCTTATGCTCTAATAAATTTGTTAGTCTCTAAGGTGTCACAAGTCCTCCTTTTCTTTTTAATTAAAGGGGTGAAACTGATATGATGCTCTAATCTAATTGGTTCATCGTTTGTATACTGAAGTCCTCATCCTCTGGCACAGTGTGCATCTGGGCGGATGAGTATTCTCCTTGCAGGTGATGGTCCACATTACATAAAAGATCTCTCTCCAAACCAGGAGATCCTCCATAAAACTAGAAAACAAGTCAGTCAAAGTGGTTCAAGCTAAATTGTCTGTTATTCATAACAATAGATGGCAAGACTGTAAAATACATATGGTTGTAACTCTCTCCCGAAGCTCTACAGCCTTTGGAAGCATGAAAGAACAGCAGACATCAGCAAAGACCTTCAAGCAAATTACAATTCTTGTCTCTGCCTATTCCTGGGCAAATGATAAAACTTTCAGGCTTTCCCCATCTTTTGCAGCATTTATTTGTGTGGAATACGTAATGCATGGCTGTTACAGAAAATCCCCTGTGCAGACTGGCTTCAGTTTATTTATGCAGAATAAAATAAGGGCATCTGTTCTAGGTGTTACAAATGTAACATACTGCCTCCATTATAACATAACTGCAAGGATTGTCTGTGGAGCGCCCAGTCAGCAAAACAGACAAAACACCATTTGAAACAGGACTTCCTCTCCAACCATGTAATCACCCTCAGAATTCAAATGCTGAGTGGAAAAATGCTGAGCTTTGAAGCCTGCACCAAAGTAATCGGATTCAGGCTATTTCAGAGCATAGGTTAGTCAGTTGGTCTATGAGCAACACAGACTGGGATTTCTGGTGATGTCTCTATTTTCAGATACAATTTTATAGGAGCATTCTGACAATTCTAGGCTACTCTGAACTAAAGTATTTCTAGCAGTTGCTACTAATCACTCCTAAGGAACTGAAACAGGCACTGAACTGAGTTCTTCACCCAGTGTGTTTTATTAGCTAATTGGCTCTGGAAACTGCATGGGGCTTCTAAGGTAATATGCTGGCGAGTCAGTGGGTTGGTTTTAAAGATGTCAAAACTTTAAAGCACTCCAGCCCAGAGACTGCTTTACTCCTTGCTCTGTTGGAAAATCAGGGACTGATAACAGTCCTTGAACTACTCAGTTTGTTTTCACGTCAGACCTATCAGTGGAAGAGAACTCTGGGTGGATCATGGACAAAATCGAAAAATGTAACTGCATAGAGTGCCAACTCCTATTGACTTTTAGTACCAATTAGGCACCTAATCCCATTTGTGTCTTTGCAAATCTTCCCCTAAATGACTATGCTGGGTGAGAATGATTCAAAATAGATACATATTACATGAACACTGTTGGTGTCACTAATGCTCTAAAAAGGGAAAAAACAACTATTGTTAGATGGCTAACATAATGAACAAAACACAGATTTTTAGTCTGGATGAGTTATTTGAGACTAAGGAATGCAAAAAACCAAATGGAGAACCAATGTGCCTGAGACTGAGCAGATAGCATGTTACTCTGTAGCAACAATCTTTAATTCACTAACAGGACTGGCTCCAAGCAGAACTTTCAAGGTACAGTTTGTAAAGAGATAGGAATCAGAACGTTTCTTTTACAATTACATAGCAGCACAATGGTGCTTCTATATAATTTTTCAAAAATGTGGGGGCAGGAGCATGTACCAGCAGGGAGAATGCATTAGTTCTACACAGCCACAAGGGGGATAGGTGTCTTCCATTAACCAAGCTGCCTCTGTTCTTAAAGCATAAACAGCAGTATCCAAAATTGTGTGGACAACCAAGGGAAGAGTTTGGTGGACCTATTAGCAAATCTCTCCTTTCCAGAAGCAGAAGTCAGTATCAGAAAAGGCACAGTATGGTCCCCTTTAGCCCTGTACTCTTATCTTTTGGAATAAAACATTATTATTAAAACCGAATACACAAGTTGTAGCTTAATTGAATAAGCAGAAAGACATGAGAAAGCTCTTCTCTGCTTAGTCAGTGAGGTTTGTGTCATGAGCAGAGCTGCAGCTAATAATGATAAAAACAGTTCACCTAGAAAAACAGGGCAGTTCAAACAGATAATCTTAGAGATCAGCTAAACTAATTGGTATATTAGGCATAGAGAATGACATTCACCCCTATGCTGAGGGCCAGTCCAAAGCTAACTGACTATTTACAAACTATTCAAGCTCTCAAAAACAGGAAACCCTTAAAGAAAATATAAACTAGGTGATGGAATTGAGAAGCAGAAATGGAGGATACTGAAGCAATCCAGGTTGAAGAATGTTTTAAAAATCATGGCAGATGGCATTCTTCGACCTCAGAATGGAGGCCAATATAAATCTGTTGGAGGTTATAGTTCCTAAATTTAATGCTTAGAGTTTTGAATTTTATCTACCTAAGTGACATCCAAAAGTGCACAAACATAATTGAAACAACATTATAACTCCAACTTCAAGCTCACAGTACTTCAGCCCATTTGTTTAAGCTTTCTTAACAAAATAAAAATGAATTTCACGCCCCCAAATGCAGTTTTGGTTTTCTTCTAATTGCCACTTTATTGACTGTTAAAATGAATCATGGTCCAGGGGGTAAAACGTCTTGTCATAGTATGTATTGAGAGTTGGCAGATTTTCAGGCTACTCTGCATCGGTTTGGATCAGAGAATGGAGATTCACAGTAATTGTTAGAAATAAAAACATTTATTTCTATCTTTTCATTTAAGCTTGTTCTGTTCCTTCACTGATTTTATTAACGTCTGAGTTTTTTTTTCTTTTTGGCAGCTTTGAATATTAAAAATGTAGTTTAAATTCCAATTTAAGGGATTTTCGTGTTTTGAAACCATGCCAACTACCAAAGTAGACAATGATGTACATTGCAACACTTTTCATTATTCTTGTATTCTAGCCAGCTATAATATGGTTGCAGCGAAAGTTTAATAGTCGTCTGACTGAACAACTTATTTTTATGTCCCTAGGAATAATAGTTAACTCTTCTTAAAGCAAAAGGCATGCATTTGTCCATCTTGAGGATAAAAAAAAATCAAATAAATATCCTAGTTTCTTTCTTAATTATATTAGAAATGAAATATTAGCATCCTGTGGTAACATGGTAGGTTAATGTGCATTATAGGCTGTGATTTCTAAAGCACTGCACGATGCTGGGTCTACATGTACCAATTAATGTGCAGCATGTTAATGTGCTTTAGAAGTCATTCCCCTGTAGTCCACATTACCCCACCATGTACAGCAGTCCTTAGTTTCTCACACCCTACTTTAGGATTAATTTTAATGTCTACCTTGTTATATTTTAGCATTGAATGTCATGCATGTGAATTCACAATATATCTACAAAAAGAAAAGGAGGACTTGTGGCACCTTAGAGACTAACAAATTTATTTGAGCACAAGCTTTCATGAGCTACAGCTCACTTCATCGGATGGGCATCCAATGAAGTGAGTTGTAGCTCACGAAAGCTTGTGCTCAAATAAATTTGTTAGTTTCTAAGGTGCCACAAGTCCTCCTCCTCTTTTTGCGGATACAGACTAACACGGCTGCTACTCTGAAACCTGTCACAATATATCTAATACATCCTCTGGACCTGCCAACCTTGTGAGAAGGGTCATGGTACATAATGACTCATCAAAGTCCTTCTGTTATTTCACTTGCCAATGATGACTGGCCAGTGGCAGCAGAGCAGCCCACAGACATGACATATGGAGGGGCAGATGTAAGTCCTGGGAAGGCTGTTGGGTGGGGGAGGAAGAACAAAGAAGTCAAGGGAGAGCTGCTCAATTGCTCCTCAATTCATAAGGGCCCCAATATTGCAAACTGGATCCATGTGAGTGGAAACTAGTGCCAATGTGAAGCCCCAGTAGCAGAAGCAGAGCCTATGTCAGCATAAAATAATTGCAGCCATGCTTTCAGTTCTAGTACCCTGCTAGATCCTTTCCAGGTAGCTGAATAAACATTCGCTCAACAATTATAGAGCCATTCCTGATCATTTAAACAGGCTGGAATTCTGCATTGAGAGACAATCACTTCACATTATTTTATTGCAATCTTTTTAACCATGGATCAAAATCAGTCTCTAGTATTTCATGTCACTGTTCATTTTAAACTTTATTTTTAGCAGTATTATTCTGCTGGTGGGGAGGAGTTGGCTGAAACCTCATTGAAGCTGAGCATAACAGCTTCTCTCATTCAGGATAAATGTAAATACTGCTTTTGTGGGAGTAAGGTAGCTGAAACAATACTGCCCAAACCACAGGCCACATATGAGGCCAATAAGGAGTCTGAACAATGTGGGAGGAGGGGCTTTCAGGGATGTGAATGCAAATGTAGGGGGCAGGGTATTATTTGAGGGAGCTGTGCATGAGAGAGAAAAGCAGCAGAAGGGCCACAGAAGCAGACAAAGAAGGCAAAAGAGAGCTCCAAAGAAGCACTGGTAGCATAACCTTGAGAAAAAGTTCAGAGAGTGCATTTAAGAAAAGTGTTGGCTGGAAAGAGGCTTGAAACTGTCTCCTGTTTGACTCCCACAATGTTTGAGGAAACGAGACTTTATGTACATTATTTGTACATATATATAAACAGGCATGCATCAGAGAAATACCTTCATCATCAATTTCTCCTCCTGTTGGAAACAACCTGCAAGACCCTGAATTTTGGCTAACTGCTCAAGTCCAAAGGGGAGCACTGGTTTGAACTTTGGCATTCTGTTTCCAAGGAGAGACAGTGAGACGGTATTCTTGTTGAACCAAGATGGAACAATTTACAAATGGCCAAAAGGAGTTAGAATGAAATCTAAATCAAGATGTGGAGGCCTCGCAAAAGGAATTCAAACCGCATATGAAGGTGTCCCAGAAAGGCCCAAGAAATGCCTGCAGACGCAGATGAAATCTTTGTTGGGGAAGCAACTACAAAGTGTCTGGACAGACGAGAAGCCCACATGCAACACTTCCAGTCTGGAATGGCAAGACACATCGATGAGATGGCCAACAACTGAATGCCATGTTCCAGGAGGTTTTCCACAATATAGGGTGGGCCAGGAAAGCTTTGGTGAACTTGCTAACAGAAATGAGCTATTGGAAGGTCTTGACGTACTGAGAAATCATGTCGTGAAGGAAATCAAAGGGACACAAACCAAAGTGGAAGTCTGCTGTCTGGATGTGATATTGAGCCAGCCAGAGTACTTGCAGTAAGACCAGACATTTTCTCCATCTGTAACTCTGAGGGCAGATTATTCCAGCTCAAATAATGCAAACAACCTCACTATTTGTGAGGGAAAACTCTCTGCAAGGCTTATTCGACTCGGGTGGCTGGGAAGATGAACAGGACTGGGGTTTCTAGCACTCAGCTTGAGTGGGCCTAGCTGTGCTAGTGCTGTAGATGGACATAGTCAGGCCTGGTTCAAGCTCTGGACATACAGTTTGGAGCGAGCCATGAATCTGAGCTGGCCACTGCCTAGCTGGAAGGAGAGGGAAAGAGGCTCCACCGGAAGTGGTAGAGGGCCTGCAAAGACTTGTGTTCCTGGCATATCCAGATACCGGTGAGGACTTCCAGGATAAACTGGCAATGGACTGCTTTATTGATGCTCAGCTGGACTTGGACTTACAGACCAAGATCAGCAAAAGGAGGCCAAAGACAATCCGAGGCTGTGCACTTTGCCATGGAACTTAAATCTATCTGGGTCACCTTTCACCAGAAAAGGAAGCAGGCATTAGTGCAGAGGATGGAAGTACAGTTGTGTCTAATACATGTGATGGAAAAGAGGATTCTAATCTGGTTCACGACATTTTAAAATGAGTAAGAAAAGTGATAAATTCAGTAAATAAAACAAGAGAAATTGTCTGTTATGCAAAAATTAAGGGAGGCAGTTCTTTTAAATGCTGTTACCATGAAAAAATGGCCATAAAAAGGACTTATCAACAAAAGGAGGACAGGACAGAGCATCACAAGTGTCTAATGAAAGCTCGTCACCCAGTTTGGAAAATAGAGGGACACCAAGCTGAAGGGGCAAAGTTTGGAGGATCAGCCCCACCTGTTTTGTTTAGATTTGGGCAATTAAGCAACACTAAGTTTGGCTATTGAGTGAGTGATAAGATCTATGAAATGCATAGGAATAATGGACACTAGCTCAGACATAATGTATTAGACCAGACATGCAAAAATGCTAGGGAATAGGGGATCCAAAATTGAACCACCTAATAGGTTTCAAATGCAGACAGTGACTGGGGAACACACCTGCTCCACAACTGGGTTTGAAAATTGGACCTCTGGAATTCAAGCATGAAGCCTGGATAGCCGAAGTAGTGGAAAGCTAATAGGTTTGGATTTCATTATTGCTTATAACTGTGTAGTATATTACAGGAATGCTATCCTACAAATTCAATCTGTGGAAATTCCCTTTAAAGATATGGCCCATGTGAAACACATGGTTTGTAGGCAATGAGTTTCCAGTGGACAAGTTAGTCCACCTCCGGGGCAGAAATTATAACAGGTATATGCTATGGTAGCTTTTCAGCAAAGAAAAGGTAAAGAGTTGTTGAAAGCTGCTTTGAAAGCCAGGATCTCAAGGGAATTTTAGCTGCTAAAGTCCTTGTGGATTTGAAGCAGGAACAGTTTTCTGTGGTGTTGTGCCCCCCACTCCCCCCACCCCCCCCAAAAAAAGTGTGACAGAGCAAATAGTAAAAAAAGAATCATGGTTCCAAAATATGAACCAGTGGATCTAGTTAAATACTGGTATAGAAAAAAACTACAAGGGGTAAAGCAGTGAAGGTAAATTCCCAGAGTTTCTATAGGACTTGTGCTGTAAATTTAATTGAACAACAGGAGAATGGTTTAAGTGACTTTCTGTTTAGGAATCAGCAGTTGTTCTCCTAATCCAACAAAGTATAGTTTGTACTGCACTGGCCCAGCAAAAGCTTGATACTAAAGGCAACTGGCCCATTAAACAGCCACCTCACCTTTTACTTGTAGCAAAGAGGGAAGAGGCATTAATGGTCATTGAGGAAATGTATCAGGAAGGCATAATTGAGCCTTCAGGGAGGCCTCACCCATAGTCCTGGTTAAGAAAAAAGATATAAATACCAGAATTTGGGTGGACTACAGAAAACTACATAAAGTCAACAGGATTGTTATCCATTACCATGCTCAATGCTGTATGGAGGCTCAAACTGGTTTACCACACTGAGTCTTGAAAGTGGGTATCAGCAAGTGGAAGTGGACCCAAGGGACAAGGAAAAGACTGCTTTCCCAGTAGGACAAGGCATGCAATTTCAACTGATGGCTTTTAGCCTGTGCGATGCAACTGTCACATTTTGAGAGGCTAATGGAGAGTGCATGGCTTGCCACTCTTCGCCTGTGTGTTATACCTAGATAATGTCTTGGTGCATGCTAAAACCCTTGGACAGGAAATGATGCATTTACAAATGGTCTGTCATAAGCTTAAGGCTGCTAATCTGAAAATTGAACCCAGAGAAATTAGTTGCATATAAAGAGGTAATTTACCTTAGACACACAATCAGTGAAGGTGGACTTTTCAAAGACAAAAAGAAAATTGAGACTTTGAAGAACTGCCCAGGTACTCTCAGATGTGCAGCATTTTGTAGTGGTCTGCTCCTATCACAGATGGTTTATTTGTGGCTTTCCCACTAAGGCAAAACCATTGTATAGGTTGGATGAGAAACAGAAACCATTTCAGTGGTCAGCAGAGTGTGATGTAGCAAGACTCGTGACTGCTTCTGTCTCAGCCTGTGTTTTAAAACACATTTCATGTCGGAGACAGATTCTAACACTTACAGTTTGGTGGCAGTATTGATATGAACACAAAGGTCTTGAGATGGTAGTTTATTACAGCAAAAATCTACGTTCTTTGGAGAGCAATTATTACACCTCATTTGAAATACTTCTGGCGGTGGTTACATCTATCGAACATTGTCACCTCTATTTGTTTGGGAAATAGCTTGTGGTCAGGACAGACCATGCATTCCTGCAATGGCTCTTTAGATTCAGAAATCCTGAGCAGCAACTTGCCAGGTAGTTGGAAAAACTGCAGCGCTATGATTTCAGTCTCTCAGAGGCCTGGGCACAGGTGTGGTGATGCTTATAGGAATGCTTGTTGAGAGGCTAACTGTAAGCACTGCTCTAAGTAGGACAGCAAGGAACTGGTTGCTGAAGGGAATGAGGGTACTCAGGAAAAGCTGGCTGTCTCCTCTCTTCCCACAACTTGCAGAAATGCAAATGTTCCTGGTTTATCCCAATGGATGTGGGATGGCACAAATGGAGTCCAGAGCAGCGAAAAGCTTCCCAAAGAGAGGATCCTCATATCAGAATAGTGTGTGATTGGAATATCATTTGGCAAATGTAGCCACCTTTAGTATGTAGTTATCACCACTGAATGCCACAGTAAAAGCTTTCTGCTTACAGTTGGAAAACTTGGAATTTAAGGATGAAATATTGTATAGAGGTTGTGGGAAAAGCCAGCGAGTGATGAGGTGATGGGTACAGGTATCAGCTGGTTATACCACATACATTGAAAAAAGGAAGTTCTGAGCTTACATCATGATCTTAAACCCGCTGGACATTTTGGAGTGGCAAAAACTTGATAAACCTTGATAGGAACCATATACAGTATTGACCTGAATAAATGAAGTGGTGTACAGAATACAGTAGGGTCCCAGGACTGAACCCAGAGTTATCCATAAGGAGCAGTCGAGAAGGTACTGGGGTCAGGGTTGCAGCATGGCTGTCCCCAGAACCTGAGGATTTAGCTGTGAGGCTGGAAGGGCTGTGAGAGAGAAGAGTTCTTCATTAGAACAAAATGGGCAGGGTCTGTCGCAGCCAGCAGATTTTGCAGAATCAATATGTATTCTCCAGGGAAATTTCCACTACATGCATCCGACGAAGTGGGTATTCACCCACAAAAGCTTATGCTCCAATACGTCTTTTAGTCTATAAGGTTCTACAGGATTCTTTGCCACTATGTAAATAGTTAAGGCTTGTATCATTTGTGATTTGTCAATTATTTTTCTTTCTGTTTGGGATGGGTCATAGAGGGTGTCACCATTTTGGACTACGCTGAGATGATGGGTGGAGTTGAGGTGTGTTGTGTTGTGTTTCTTACAACTACAATACCCACCTGCAGAAGTAAAGAAACAGATTGATAGAGCCAGAAGAGTTCCCAGAAGTTACCTACTACAGGACAGGCCTAACAAAGAAAATAACAGAACGCCACTAGCCGTCACCTTCAGCCCCCAACTAAAACCCCTCCAACGCATTATTAAGGATCTACAACCTATCCTAAAGGATGACCCAACACTCTCACAAATCTTGGGAGACAGGCCAGTCCTTGCCTACAGACAGCCCCGCAACCTGAAGCAAATACTCACCAACAACCACATACCACACAACAGAACCACTAACCCAGGAACTTATCCTTGCAACAAAGCCCGTTGCCAATTGTGCCCACATATCTATTCAGGGGACACCATCACAGGCCTAATAACATCAGCCACACTATCAGAGGCTCGTTCACCTGCACATCCACCAATGTGATATATGCCATCATGTGCCAGCAATGCCCCTCTGCCATTTACATTGGTCAAACTGGACAGTCTCTACGTAAAAGAATAAATGGACACAAATCAGGTGTCAAGAATTATAACATTCATAAACCAGTCGGAGAACACTTCAATCTCTCTGGTCACGCGATCACAGACATGAAGGTCGCTATCTTAAAACAAAAAAACTTCAAATCCAGACTCCAGCGAGAAACTGCTGAATTGGAATTCATTTGCAAATTGGATACTATTAATTTAGGCTTAAATAGAGACTTGGAGTGGCTAAGTCATTATGCAAGGTAGCCTGTTTCCTCTTGTTTTTTCCTACCCCCCCCCCCCAGATGTTCTGGTTTAACTTGGATTTTAACTTGAAGAGTGGTCAGTTTGGATGAGCTATTACCAGCAGGAGAGTGAGTTTGTGTGTGTATGGGGGTGGGGGGAATGTGAGAAAACCTGGATTTGTGCAGGAAATAGCCCAGCTTGATTGTCATGCACATTGTGTAAAGAGTTGTCACTTTGGATGGGCTATCACCAGCAGGAGAGTGAATTTGTGTGGGGGGGGTGGAGGGTGAGAAAACCTGGATTTGTGCTGGAAATGGCCCACCTGATGATCACTTTAGATAAGCTATTACCAGCAGGACAGTGGGGTGGGAATAGGTATTGTTTCATATTCTCTGTGTATATATAAAGCCTGCTGCAGTTTCCACGATATGCATCTGAGGAAGTGAGCTGTAGCTCACGAAAGCTTATGCTCAAATAAATTGGTTAGTCTCTAAGGTGCCACAAGTCCTCCTTTTCTTTTTGCGAATACAGACTAACACGGCTGTTACTCTGAAACCTGTTCAGTGTAAACAAACAAGAAATTGCATCAGAGAAATACTTGACTCATTCCTCAATATCTCCTCCTAACAGAACCAATCCACAAAACTCTGAACTTTACTAACCATTCAGGTTAAAAGGGATAACAATATTAACTTTCTCAATGTAATCACATCTTTCACATGTATATCTTTTCCCCTTTGCGCTAACATTGAAGGAAATTGCATGAAGGTTTAAGATAGGAAGCAAAGATGAGGCAAGCTTATTACCTTATAGTTTTTAGTCTTAAAGCCTGATGTGCTATACCACTTTTTTTAATTTTAGAAATAAAGGGATTAGATCTAGCAGCTTCATAATAAAAAAATCCACAAGATAAATGCAGCTGATATTTCAGTGCTTGGATTAGCCACATAGTGTCACCCTAGACCATCAAAAAGTCTAATGAAAGGTATCTTAGTCTAATCTTTGAATAGTTGTATTAAAAATATTGTTGGAAGAGGCTTTCCTACTTCCTGATCAAGTAATGAGCTCCATCAAGGAAGCTGTTTCATACTAAATCAAGCATAGGGAGCCAGGATGCAGTCCTCATTCAAATTCTCATATGAGCGGTCTGATTTAGAAAGTGTGCCATATCTAAGTCTCATTCTAATCACTGTCAGCAGTATGGAATTTTATTGGTTCATTTCTGTTCCTCTTAGAGAACTTGGGCCCTACATTTGCATTTTTGAGCTGCTGACACTGACATGTTATATTAACTTCAGAGCATTTTTTGACATCTGGCTTGGTGTGCAGATTTTGCAGATTTCTGAAAGATAAGTTTGAGTTTTGAAGGCATGGATGTTACATTTCTTCAGCAGCAGCTGCTGAAGCAGATACTATTTTTAGTGAACACAAATGTACCTTAAAGATAGCCCAAACCAGAAGATGAAATGGGCCTTCCCTTGCACTTTGACTTTTTGAGGGTGTTCTGGGAAGAAAGATAGGATTTGCATTCCCAAGTTTAAACCTCTGTTCTTGGGTTTGGCTTTCAGGTCAGATCCCATAATGGAAGGGGTCTATTTTCCAGATCTTTGATTACAACTCAGCTTCCTTAGAAGCCCAAAGTTTTTGGTGGAGCGCTTTTTTTCTTTTGAAGAACTACTTTGCCAAATTGATTTTTCTGAACATACCCATTTTTTAATTAAAACACAAGCTAAATAACTGGCTAGCTGTTTCACTGTGGGAGTCACTACAACACCCCATCTATTTCAGTCGTTCATGCCCATATATGGCCAACATAATAACTGGGGACACAAATGGGAGAACTGGCAGAGGTTACAGCACCACCCCTAACTGAGGGGATAGATCTGTCTTTCGTTTCAAAGGTTCTTATTGTGGTTGGCTCCCCAGCTGTGCCTGGTGACCCAGATCAGAGGCTGCCATGAGTGCTGCCTGGCAAAGAGGTTGTATCTTTCTTTTTTTCCTTTCAGATTCACACCTCATCACACTTAGCCCAGGCTTGGCCATCTCACAATTCAATATTATAGTATCTCCTACATTTGGAAATGACATCAAGTGTAGAATTCAGTGGCCCAATTCTACACACAGAGCGCGCATTACGCTTGTGGTTCGGTGGCTATCAGTTAAACCAGCAAAATGTAATGTGTTATCTTTGACCATCTCTGTCCCACTGCTGCAGTTGCAATCATTTGAAGCACTCAGACTAGCACAAGGAAGACACGCAGTGAATTTGAAAGCAGACTTTGGCCAATAAGGACGTTTGGCCATTCACAGTAATGAACGTAGAATGTTCTTAGAGATGGGTAGGTGTCATAAATATAAAGGGAAGGGTAAACCCCTTTGAAATCCCTCCTGGCCAGGGGAAAGCTCCTCTCACCTGTAAAGGGTTAAGAAGCTAAAGGTAACCTCGCTGGCACCTGACCAAAATGACCAATGAGGAGACAAGATACTTTCAAAAGCTGGGAGGAGGGAGAGAAACAAAGGTTTTGTGGGTCTGTCTGTAGTCGTCTTGGCCGGGGACAGAACAGGAATGGAGTCTTAGAACTTTTAGTAAGTAATCTAGCTAGGTATGTGTTAGATTATGATCTCTTTAAATGGCTGAGAAAAGAATTGTGCTGAATAGAATAACTATTTCTGTCTGTGTATCTTTTTTGTAACTTAAGGTTTTGCCTAGAGGGGTTCTCTATGTTTTTGAATCTAATTACCCTGTAAGATATATACCATCCTGATTTTACAGGGGGGATTTCTTTATTTCTATTTACTTCTATTTTTTATTAAAAGTCTTCTTGTAAAACACTGAATGCTTTTCATTGTTCTCAGATCCAAGGGTTTGGGTCTGTGGTCACCTATGCAAATTGGTGAGGCTTTTTATCCAACATTTCCCAGGAAAGGGGGAGTGCAAGTGTTGGGAGGATTGTTCATTGTTCTTAAGATCCAAGGGTCTGGGTCTGTAGTCACCTAGGCAAATTGGTGAGGCTTTTTACCAAACCTTGTCCAGGAAGTGGGGTGCAAGGTTTTGGGAAGTATTTTGGGGGGAAGGACGCGTCCAAACAGCTCTTCCCCAGTAACCAGTATTAGTTTGGTGGTGGTAGCGGCCATTCCAAGGATAACGGGGGTAATATTTGTTACCTTGGGGAAGTTTTGACCTAAGCTGGTAAAGATAAGCTTAGGAGGTTTTTCATGTAGGTCCCCACATCTGTACCCTAGAGTTCAGAGTGGGGGAGGAACCTTGACATGGTGGCACAGTGGTGGGATTAACCTGAAATCATTTTGAGATCCAGTTGAGATTTTTTGAACTAGAAATACAGATTTTAAAAAGGAATTTTTAGGAAGTCCAGAAGGCAGCTTTGAAACTGAAAGCAGCTTGGTTTCTCTCTGCTTTGTGGCCAAGCAGAGACAAAAGGGGATTATCTTGTGAATTGCAGGTTTTCTTTGCCTAGAGGCAGGGTACTTAACTCCTGCAGGGAAATTCACAGTCTTCCAACCCAGAGGTTTTTTTTTCTTTTCTTCCTAAAAGTAAATAGGGGGTGTGTGCTCTACCCATTTGCCTGGAGACAAAAGTGGCAGGGTTTTTTTAGGATTTTGATTTTTTTTTGTTTTACAAGGAGTACAGGTTTGAAAAGAAATTTTTTTTTTCTTTGGGCTGGGTAAGCAGTTTTCCAAGTAGTTGGAGGTTTTTTGCTTTAATTTGGGCCCAGAGCAGAGACAAGGGAATTGTCTTTTTCTGTAGGCTGACAATCACTATCAGAGAATAGGTATTCTATTCCAGCACAGCAAAATTTTACAGCCAAGTTTTGTTTGTTTATTTCTAAACCTCGGGTGTAAAGTTAGTTAAAAACAGAGAGGTTAGAATGGCCAAATCCTCAGCTCGACTACAGCTGGAATTAGCCAAATTGCAGGCTGAGGAAAAACAAAGGGAACATGAAAGACAGATAGAACTCATGCGGCTGGAGAAGGAGGTACAGGAGGCTGCCCACAAGAGGGAAATGGAGGCAAGGAAGCATGTGGAGGAGATGGAGAGGATAAAGGCCCAGCAGAATATACCAACAAACCCTAGCAATCCTTCTCCAGGTACCACTTCCCATCCCAGAAAGTTCCCCACCTACAAGGCAGGTGATGATACTGAGGCCTTCTTAGAAAACTTCGAAAGGGCCTGCCTTGGGTACAACATCTCTACTGACCAATACATGGTAGAGCTGAGGCCGCAGCTCAGTGGACCCTTAGCTGAGGTGGCAGCTGAAATGCCTAAAGAACACATGAACAAGTATGAACTGTTTAAATCCAAGGCGAGAGTCAGAATGGGGATAACACCCGAGCAGTCTCGTCGGAGGTTCAGAGCCCTAAGGTGGAAACCAGACATGTCATTTACCCGACATGCCTACCACATTGTAAAACATTGGGATGCCTGGATATCAGGAGCAAGTGTTGAATCTCCAGTAAATTTGCCCTTCCTAATGCAAATGGAACAATTCTTAGAGGGTGTTCCTGAGGAAATAGAAAGATACATCCTAGATGGGAAACCCAAAACTGTAATTGAGGCAGGAGAGATTGGAGCCAGATGGGTGGAGGTGGCAGAGAAGAAGAAAACTGGTCGCAGTTGGAGCGGAGACCAGAAGGGACCACCCCAGACCACACCCTATTACCGGGGGCCGCCCAAAGCCCCACCTACCTCCCAAAGAACCCTCCAGACCCCTTATCGTCCCACCACCCCGTTCTCCAGCAACCCTCCTCGCCCCAGTGACCCGTCAGCTGGACGATGTTTTAAGTGTAACGAGCTGGGGCATGTAAAGGCCAACTGCCCCAAGAACCCCAACAGATTACAGTTCATTGCACCGGAATCACACCAGAGGTCCACAGGCCCAGATACCTCCCAGATACCCTTGGAACGGAGGGAAACTGTGAGTGTGGGTGGGAAGAAGGTCACCGCGTGGAGGGACACCGGAGCACAAGTGTCAGCTATCCATGCTTCCTTAGTGGACCCCAATTTAATCAACCCAGAGATCCAAGTGACGATTCAACCCTTCAAGTCCAACTCTTTCAATTTGCCTACAGCCAAGTTGCCTGTCCAGTACAAGGGCTGGTCAGGAATGTGGACTTTTGCAGTCTATGATGATTATCCCATCCCCATGCTGTTGGGGGAAGACTTGGCCAATCATGTGAAGCAGGCCAAGAGGGTGGGAATGGTCACCCGCAACCAGGCTAAACAAGCCGTGAGGCCTAGCTCTGTTCCGGAAACTTCTATCAGGACCCAGTCAGAGGTGATGGACCTGGACCCCAGGCCAATGTCTGCAACAGCAGTAGTGGATCCAGTCCCAGAGACCCAGACGGAACCAGTTCCAGAACCGGAACCAGCCAAACAACCAACACCAGACCCCGTGTCAGCACTGAATCCAGTACTTGCAACCTCAACACCAGAGGGCCCCACCGAACCTGAACTGGCAGCAGCCGATAACCCTACACAAGAGGCTCAGCCGGAGCCTGAATCCCAACATAGTGCACCAGCGGAGAGCGGTTCACAGTCAACAGAAACAGCTCCATCCCCTATATCGCTTCCAGAGGGACCAAGCCTAGGTCCACAATCCCATGAGGAACTGATGTCTCCAGCATCAAGGGAACAGTTCCAGACCGAACAGGAAGCAGATGAAAGCCTCCAGAGAGCTTGGACGGCGGCACGGAGCAACCCACCGCCTCTCAGCTCTTCTAATCGATCCAGGTTTGTTGTAGAAAGAGGACTTTTATACAAGGAAACTCTTTCTGGGGGACACCAGGAAGACTGGCATCCTCAGAGACAGTTGGTAGTTCCAACTAAATACCGGGCCAAGCTCTTGAGCTTAGCCCATGATCACCCTAGTGGCCATGCTGGGGTGAACAGGACCAAAGACCGTTTGGGGGGGTCATTCCACTGGGAGGGAATGGGCAAGGATGTTTCTACCTATGCCCAGTCTTGTGAGGTGTGCCAAAGAGTGGGAAAACCCCAAGACCAGGTCAAAGCTCCTCTCCAGCCACTCCCCATCATTAAAGTTCCATTTCAGCGAGTAGCTGTGGATATTCTGGGTCCTTTTCCGAAAAAGACACCCAGAGGAAAGCAGTACATACTGACTTTCATGGATTTTGCCACCCGATGGCCGGAAGCAGTAGCTCTAAGCAACACCAGGGCTAAAAGTGTGTGCCAGGCACTAGCAGACATTTTTGCCAGGGTAGGTTGGCCCTCCGACATCCTCACAGATGCAGGGACTAGTTTCCTGGCAGGAACTATGAAAAACCTTTGGGAAGCTCATGGGGTAAATCACTTGGTTGCCACTCCTTACCATCATCAAACAAATGGCATGGTGGAGAAGTTTAATGGAACTTTGGGGGCCATGATACGTAAATTCGTAAATGAGCACTCCAATGATTGGGACCTAGTATTGCAGCAGTTGCTCTTTGCCTACAGAGCTGTACCACATCCCAGTTTAGGGTTTTCTCCATTTGAACTTGTATATGGCCGTGAGGTTAAGGGGCCATTGCAGTTGGTGAAGCAGCAATGGGAGGGATTTACACCTTCTCCAGGAACTAACATTCTGGACTTTGTAACCAACCTACAAAACACCCTCCGAACCTCTTTAGCCCTTGCTAGAGAAAACTTACAGGATGCTCAAAAAGAGCAAAAAGCCTGGTATGATAAACATGCCAGAGAGCGTTCCTTCAAAGTAGGAGACCAGGTCATGGTCTTAAAGGCGCTCCAGGCCCATAAAATGGAAGCATCGTGGGAAGGGCCATTCGTGGTCCAGGAGCGCCTGGGAGCTGTTAATTATCTCATAGCATTCCCCACCTCCAACCGAAAGCCTAAGGTGTATCATATTAATTCTCTAAAGCCCTTTTATTCCAGAGAATTAAAGGTTTGTCAGTTTACAGCCCAGGGAGGAGACGACGCTGAGTGGCCTGAAGGTGTCTACTACGAAGGGAAATGTGCTGGTGGTGTGGAAGAGGTGAACCTCTCCATGACCCTTGGGCGTATGCAGCGACAGCAGATCCAGGAGCTGTGCACTAGCTACGCGCCAACGTTCTCAGCCACCCCAGGACTGACTGAACGGGCATACCACTCCATTGACACAGGTAATGCTCACCCAATTAGGGTCCAACCTTACCGGGTGTCTCCTCAAGCTAAAACTGCTATAGAACGGGAGATCCAGGATATGTTACAGATGGGTGTAATCCGCCCCTCTGAAAGTGCATGGGCATCTCCAGTGGTTCTAGTTCCCAAACCAGATGGGGAAATACGTTTTTGCGTGGACTACCGTAAGCTAAATGCTGTAACTCGCCCAGACAACTATCCCATGCCACGCACAGATGAACTATTAGAGAAACTGGGAAGGGCCCAGTTCATCTCTACCTTGGACTTAACCAAGGGGTACTGGCAGGTACCGCTAGATGAATCTGCCAAGGAAAGGTCAGCCTTCATCACACATCTCGGGCTGTATGAATTTAATGTACTCCCTTTCGGGCTGCGAAATGCACCCGCCACTTTCCAAAGACTTGTAGATGGTCTCCTAGCGGGATTAGGAGAATATGCAGTTGCCTACCTTGACGATGTGGCCATATTTTCGGATTCCTGGGCAGACCACCTGGAACATCTACAAAAAGTCCTTGAGCGCATAAGGGAGGCAGGACTAACTGTTAAGGCTAAGAAGTGTCAAACAGGCCTAAACAGAGTGACTTACCTTGGACACCAGGTGGGTCAAGGAACTATCAGCCCCCTACAGGCCAAAGTGGATGCTATCCAAAAGTGGCCTGTCCCAAGGTCAAAGAAACAGGTTCAATCCTTCTTAGGCTTGGCCGGTTATTACAGACGATTTGTACCGCACTACAGCCAAATTGCTGCCCCACTGACAGACCTAACCAAAAAGAAACAGCCAAATGCTGTTCAGTGGACCGGAAAGTGTCAGAAGGCCTTTAACAAGCTTAAAGCGACACTCATGTCTGACCCCATACTAAGGGCCCCAGACTTTGACAAACCGTTCCTAGTAACCACAGATGCATCCGAGCGTGGTGTGGGAGCAGTTTTAATGCAGAAAGGACCTGATCAAGAATTCCACCCTGTAGTGTTTCTCAGCAAAAAACTGTCTGAGAGGGAAAGCCACTGGTCAGTCACTGAAAAAGAATGTTATGCCATTGTCTACGCTCTGGAAAAGCTACGCCCATATGTTTGGGGACGGCGTTTCCACCTGCAAACCGACCATGCTGCACTAAAGTGGCTTCACACCGTCAAAGAAACTAACAAAAAACTTCTTCGGTGGAGTTTAGCTCTCCAAGATTTTGATTTCGACATCCAACACATCTCAGGAGCTTCTAACAAAGTGGCTGATGCACTCTCCCGTGAAAGTTTCCCAGAATCAACTGGTTAAAATCGTCCTTGAGATGTGGAAAATATTGTTAGTCTTTATGTACTTGGTAGTATATTTAGAGATGCATGTGTCTTATTAACTCTGTTTTCCTAGAGCTCCAGGAAGAAATCCCAGCCAGTGTTTCACCCTAGCTGAGATTTGGGGGGCGTGTCATAAATATAAAGGGAAGGGTAAACCCCTTTGAAATCCCTCCTGGCCAGGGGAAAGCTCCTCTCACCTGTAAAGGGTTAAGAAGCTAAAGGTAACCTCGCTGGCACCTGACCAAAATGACCAATGAGGAGACAAGATACTTTCAAAAGCTGGGAGGAGGGAGAGAAACAAAGGTTTTGTGTGTCTGTCTGTAGTCGTCTTGGCCGGGGACAGAACAGGAATGGAGTCTTAGAACTTTTAGTAAGTAATCTAGCTAGGTATGTGTTAGATTATGATCTCTTTAAATGGCTGAGAAAAGAATTGTGCTGAATAGAATAACTATTTCTGTCTGTGTATCTTTTTTGTAACTTAAGGTTTTGCCTAGAGGGGTTCTCTATGTTTTTGAATCTAATTACCCTGTAAGATATATACCATCCTGATTTTACAGGGGGGATTTCTTTATTTCTATTTACTTCTATTTTTTATTAAAAGTCTTCTTGTAAAACACTGAATGCTTTTCATTGTTCTCAGATCCAAGGGTTTGGGTCTGTGGTCACCTATGCAAATTGGTGAGGCTTTTTATCCAACATTTCCCAGGAAAGGGGGAGTGCAAGTGTTGGGAGGATTGTTCATTGTTCTTAAGATCCAAGGGTCTGGGTCTGTAGTCACCTAGGCAAATTGGTGAGGCTTTTTACCAAACCTTGTCCAGGAAGTGGGGTGCAAGGTTTTGGGAAGTATTTTGGGGGGAAGGACGCGTCCAAACAGCTCTTCCCCAGTAACCAGTATTAGTTTGGTGGTGGTAGCGGCCATTCCAAGGATAACGGGGGTAATATTTGTTACCTTGGGGAAGTTTTGACCTAAGCTGGTAAAGATAAGCTTAGGAGGTTTTTCATGTAGGTCCCCACATCTGTACCCTAGAGTTCAGAGTGGGGGAGGAACCTTGACAGTAGGGTCTAGAAAAGAGTCATCTAGTCTGTTTTTCTGCCAAAGCAGGATTGTTTCCTATTGTACATTTACAAGTAAGAGTTCTAGTCTAGTATTTAAATTGTCCCAAGTGGCAGGGGTTACACTGCTTCCCTTGGGAAATATTTTCCACAGCATAATTCATCCCTTCACTTTCCTTAAGTTCAGCCTTCAATTCTCCTATCTTAATTTCATCCTATTTTTCCTCTGAATATCCCCTTGTACAAATCTTTTTCAACTCTGCTGAAAACGTATCCCTAAATAACTTTTCACATAACACGTTACTGGTGCCAAGACAACCTCACAAATTTTCTTTCAAGTAATTCCTCATTCTTTTCATACCTTACTATTAAGCGTGATGAGAGCTTTGTTTAACTTTTGTCCCTATTGACACATCGTAAAGGAACACACATCACTGGCACAAACCCTTTCTGTCCAGGTCTCTCTCTCAGTTACATGGCTGTCAATCTGTTCCATGCAGTGGACTACTGCACACGTATACGAGAGCTCAGACTATAGAAAGTTATACTCACATTTTAGCAGTATGATACCTTTATTAAATCACCAAGTGCCACCCAGCAGGAAAATCTGTTTGTATAATAGTTGGAAAATATTCATTATTTAAAGGATTACTAGGGATTTCCCCCCTAGAACATTTATTTATTTATTTAGCACCATAACAAAAAATGTTGCTTTTTTTATTCCCTTCCCCCCCCCCCACAGATTGCTTTAATTTTTGGTCACAGTTTTACCTAGGAAGGTTGTAATTTTCTTTGTAACCGAATACTATCTGATTTTATTATTGGCTTTCTGTATAGCATAGTAGTAGCTGAATGAATCACTGGTTCATACCAAAAGTAGTTTATTCCTAGTTACTCTGTTAACCATGTTTTCCTTGTTTGCTGGATGGTTGGGATTTGATTTTTGTGTTGGTTGACATTTATATGCCTATCGTAATACGTTATCAGATCAGAGACTTTATATAAAGGTCAAAGAAGATGCTTTTCATTGTGAATTAACTTTTAGCAAATAGAATTTAAATCAAGATATCATAGAATCACAGGACTGAAAGGGACCTCGAGAGGTCTTCTAGTCCAGTCCCCTGCACTCATGGCAGGACTAAGTATTTTCTAGACCATCCCTGACAGGTGTTTGTCTAACCTGCTCTTAAAAATCCCCAATGATGGAGATTCCACAACCTCCCTAGGCAATTTGTTCCAGTGTTTAACTACCCTGACAGTTAGGAAGTTTTTCCTAATGTCCAACCTAAACTGCCCTTGCTGCAATTTAAGCCCATTGCTTCATGTCCTATCCTCAGAGGTTAAAAAGAACATTTTTTCCTCCCTCCTCCTGTAATAATCTTTTATGTACTTGAAAACTGTTATGTCCCGCCTCAGTCTTCTCTTCTCCAGACTAAACAAATGCAGTTTTTTCAATCTAGACTTTTAAACATTTTTGTTACTTTTCTCTGGACTGTCTCCAATTTGTCCACATCTTTCCTGAAATATGGTGCCCGGAACGGGACACAGCACTCCAGTTGAAGCCTAATCAGTGTAGAGTAGAGCAGAATTACTTCTTGTGTCTTGCTTACAACACCCCTGCTAAAACATCCCAGAATGATGTTTGCTTTTTTTGCAATAGTGTTACACTGTTGACTCATATTTAGCTTGTGATCCACTATGACCCCCAGATCCCTTTCCACAGGACTCCTTCATAGACAGTCATTTCCCATTTTGTATGTGTGGAGTACTTCACATTTTTCCTTATTGAATTTAATCCTATTTACATCAGACAATTTCTCCAGTTTGTCCAGATCATTTTGAATTTTAATCCTATCCTCCAAAGCACTTGCAACCCCTCCCAGCTTGATATCATCTGCAAATTTTATAAGTGTACTCTTTATGTCATTATCTAAATCACTGATGAAGATATTCAACAGAACCAGACCCAGAACTGATCCCTGCAGGACCCCACTTTATATGCCCTTTCCTGCTTGACTATGAACCAATTATAACTACTCTCTGGGAATGGTTTTCCAACCAGTTATGCACCCACCTTCCAGTAGCTCCTTCTAGATTGCATTTCCCTATTTTTTTTTTTTACGAGACGGTCATGCGAGACAGTATCAAAAGCCTTACTAAAGTCAAGATATACCACATCTACTACTTCCCCCCATCCACAAGGCTTGTTACCTTGTAAAGAAAGATATTAGGTTAGTTTGACATGATTTGTTCTTGACAAATCCAAGCTGAATGTTACTTATCACCTTATTATGTTCTAGGTGTCTTCGAATTGATTGCTTAATTATTTGCTCCAGTATCTTTCTGGGTACTGAAGTTAAGATGACTGGTCTGTAATTCCCTGGGTTGTCCTTGTTCCCCTTTTTATAGATGGGCCCTTTTCCATATTTGGATTCATATTTCTATATTTGCCCTTTTCCAGTCCTCTGGAATCTCTCCCATCTCCCATGGGACTTTTCAAAGATAATTGCTAATGGCTCAGATACCTCCTTAGCCAGCTCCTTGAATATTCTAGGATGTATTTCATCAGGCCCTAGTCATTTGAAGACATTTAAATTATTTAAGTAATTTTTAACTTGTTCTTTCCCCATTTTAGCCTCTGATCCTACCTCATTTTCACTGGCATTCATCAACTATACAGCACTCAGGAAAACAAAGCTAACAGGAATCTATAAAATTGGTGCTTAATTATATTTCCTTCAGCTCTAAATACTTATCCCAAGTCAAATACATTTTTCTTACTCTTGCCGTTATCCACCTGCTCATTCAAATTCCTCTCAAGCACCTCTGTGCTTTCACCCATGAAACACCCCTTGCTTGGGAAACACTTCCCTGTCAAGTCAAAGCTTTATCCCCCAAATCTCCCCTTAAAACTCATCTCTGCCAGGATACCTGTAAAACTCTTGCCAATGCGTAAGTGGCTGTAGGCTGAGACTGTCACTTTCTTATACTATGCATGATTACTTTTCTGTGTAACTTATTTACCAAAATGCTCTTATCTTCACTCCATATTTGTTACATCCATCTCTTGTATCTTATCATTGGCCTGATCCAATGCCCAACTGACATTAACCGAAGGGTTCCCATTGACTCCAATGGACATTGGATTGAGCTCCTCGTGTATATATGGTAAGCTCTTTGGGGCAATGCCTAGCACTGTCCCATAATGTTTGCAGATTTTTAAAAAAATCAGCAAAATAATATACAGTGATTATTTGCAGCAACATACCGGAGGCAGTGCTAAGCCAGAGAGCCTGGCCAAGACTATGAAACCCATTTAGCACAAAGTTAGCACAAAGTATGGCCAGCCTCTCACGCTACAATAAAATTTCTACATAAAAGCAAGCTAGTCAGCTGTACAGATACTGTCTCCTCAGTGGGAAAGGATATCAGGTGATAAGGCATGCCTTCACAGGCCAGCAAATTTTAGTCACACATTTGTCTATTCCAACATACTTACTTTTAAGAGACACTTGCTCCTTTCTATATGATAGAGAGGTATCCCCTCCAGTTTCATTAACATTGGGAATAAGATCTCACAATGGGCCATACCTCTGCCCCTAGGTGCAGTAGGGCTAATTAAGAGAATTCATAATTATACATCTGAATTATACATCTGCCTAACTCAGAGGCAGAAAAATAATCTGCCACTGAAGCTGCTGAAATTTCCTCTGAAACAAAACCAGCAACTTTTCAACATATCCCAGAAACTCTGACTCTTTGACTTTGCACAGCAGATATCAGAAATGCAAATTAATTCACTTTGGTGCAGTTGAATTACATTACATCTGATAGGGAACCAAACACGAAAAGTGTGTAATAAGGCAAAGTAGAAGGATGATGCAGGCTGAAATTTGCTGCTGTTTGAGAGACAGTAAGCTAGACGTAGGATATTTTTGGAGGATGTAAGTTTGCCTTCTATTTCTTGATCTATCTACTTGTGGTACGGCACAGCAGTCCCCAGTGTATCTAGGCTCAGCTTAACAGTAAAGAGAGATAATACAGGATTGTTTTGGAGGTTTCCAACGTATTTCCCCTTACATCTAGGTGCATTGCATGCGTCAGTGTATGCTAATTTGTCAGAAGGATGCTATTTAGTTAACCGACATACCATTTAGTATTTACCTTTAAAAACTTTGAGTGGATGTTTTCAAGACCTACTGGGACTTACTGTGGCATATTTAAACCACCACTGAATAACAGTTCTGTAATGTTCTACCCTGAAAGCTATGCTTGAGGAGCAAGAGGGAATTTGCTGTAGTGATGTTTCACAGAATGTACAGGTCCAACCCTCAAAACTCTGAGGTATCTATGACTGCTTGGTCTTTAAAACTCTAGGAGCTGGTAACTAACTGTAAAAATTCTTTTTCCTATCTTATGCCACTGCTCAGGGCAGCTGCACCTGTATCCCCCGCCCCACTCTGATCCCTTGAGAGCACCCATTCTAGGTGCCTAGCTCCTTAGTTGTCACCTCTCTTGGGCAGAGACCCACATCTCTCCCCCTCCTGACGGGGGTCTTTTCAGGCTGCCTACACTGTGATATTCCCAGCAAGCCAGACTGACTGAACAGGCCAGTGTCTATGCTTTGCTTTCTCCCCAGAGGCTGTAATTGCCACCAGTTATAAATTACTACGCAGCCCTTTCTGAGCAAGCACATTTATTCTTAAGGTGAAAGGAATACAAAACACATATTAAAAACAGAAAAAGAACCTACACACATGCTAATAAGCTGACCAGAGATCATCCCACAACTCCAATAAGGGCTCTGATAGATGTCAGTCCTTCAAATCCCAACACCAAGGGGTTTTTGTGTGCTTACAAGTTTGTAACAGCCTTAGTATAGATGTAGCATGCCCATGAATGGTTAGGTCATGTCTACATTATCCATTATTTTGACAAAACTTACGTTGCTCAGGAGTGTGAAAAAACGCATCCCTGAGCAACATAAGTTTCATCGGCATAAACACTCATTTGCACAGCTCTATGTAGGTGGGAGATGCTCTCCTGCTGACATAGCTACTGCCGCTTGTTTAGATGGTTTTATTATGTCACTGGGAGAACTCTCTCCCGTCAGCATAGAGATGCTACGTGAGTGATCTTACAGCAGTGAAGCTGCACTGGTACAGCTGTGCTGGTATAAGCTTGCTAATGTAGGCATGACCTTAATCTTTCCTTTATACAGCTTGGGCCTGTGATCTTGAGACTCTAAGAACAAATAATCAGCAGACAGTGGGCGTCTCCTCAGGACATAGCTTCAAAAAGCAGGTTTTTTGTGTAACCAGAGCTGGAGAATTTGAATTCACTTCCCCCTAGAGATTCCCAGAGTAAACCACTTGACACTGTCTATCCCAAAAGTCCATTCTTGTCTGGTACATTGTTCAATACAGTCCTTTGAAATTCATAACACTTCCTGGGGTTCAATCGCATCTCCCACTAGAGAGATTACGTACAATATTGGCCCACAACAATACATAACCTTTGCATTTGATACAAAAACCTCTAAAGATACTTAAACTTAATTCAGTGATGTTTTTCAAGGATATTGCAGGAAATTGATGCATCTGTCACACTATCCCTCTCCCCATGCCATCAGTTCCACACCTCTTTATTCTGCTCCTCTCCCTGTGATCAGGAACATGCCCTCTTCTCTAATCCCCAATCTTCCTCCCCACTGAAGTGTGAACAGCTGGCTCATTCCCACGAGCTCCTCTCAGAGCACAGAGTTGCTCCACTTCCATCCCATTCTGCCCTTGGCTGCTTTTAACCTCTTCCTCCAGTGCTGCTACCTTCCTAAGGGATGGGATCGGGTTGAAGTTACCAGGAATGAACTGATAAAACCTGGGGAATTCTTGGCCAAACCAGGACTGTTGGCAACTGTGATTAGGTGGGCAGAGCCTGTGAGGCAAGCTGGGGTCCCTGGAAAGGACTGGCTCCACCCAACAGTTCTGCCCTCGCTCCTTATGCCGCCAGCCATAGAACTTTCCAGCGGCGTGCCCCCAATGCTCCTCACTCCCCACCCACTTTCAACTCCCCTCTCCCCCCCAACCTTTGATCTGGCCAGTTGTGGAGGCTTTAAACGCCTCAGGATTGGTCAGTGTCCTAAGGTTTAAGGCCCTGATTCAGCAAAGTACTGAGGCACATACTTAAAATAATCACTCAAGTCCCATTAATTTCAATGAAATTACACCAGGGGTTCGTCTGTTTTCCTAGGTGTCTTGTCTGTTACTTGTTTTTCCTGAAAGAAATGTCTATTTCTTGATTCTACACTACTGAAGACCTGATCCTGTGAGGTGCTGAGTCACCATCTCCAATGTGCTTAGCACCACACAAGATTGAGACTTAACCCATAGGTACCATGACTCTTCTAATACCCAAGGCTGTGGATGACATAGTCAGTCGCTAAAAGTTGCTGGGGCCCAATGACATACACCCAGCATCTCCAGGTAAGACACTAGTTATCATCAGAATATTAAGTGACTATGCTACCATTTAAAATAACTATCTGGAGATGTGCTACAGTTAGAAAATGAACAATTAGTATAGTTTGTTTCTGAGTTTGTATCTGTGACTGCTTGTTTGGGCCAAGTTAATTTATAATCTACATAAATCACATGTTCCTCCGTGATTTTCACAGCCATCAGTCTCCTAACAATCTTATTGGGTAGTTTGTTTTTTCTCCTTGACTTAAAACAAACCCTAGCTTAAATGTATTTGTTGTTCCTCTATATTGTAATTACTGTACACAAACAAAATGGGGAACAACATGTGACAGCAAAATTTATCAACAGACTCTTGAACTCAAAATGTAAGTGGGCTTGAAATCTATTTTCCTAAGTAACGACAACTGCTAAAATGGAACCTGCTTGTTTAAATGGTCAGTTACCTTCTTGTTTGTTTTTAACCTGGATCACTAGCCAGCAGCTTTCCAGGAAATCTTGTAATGATACACACATTACAAGTGTGAATAACGGCTAAGTAGGAAATCATGGAAAGCTTCTGCAGCAATTCACTTTAAAGCTGGCACTTGTGGACAGCACTGATCTGCAAAGAGACCAACAAAATGTCTCAGTTGTGTGTGGAGCGCCAGACCCACTGCATGGTGTCCACCATGTGGTTATATTTAAAAATCATAGATATCAGGGTTGGAAGGGACCTCAGGAGGTCATCTAGTCCAACCCCCTGCTCAAAGCAGGACCAATCCCCAACTAAATCATCCCAGCCAGGGCTTTGTCGAGCCTGAAGTTAAAAACTTCTAAGGAAGGAGATTCCACCACCTCCCTAGGTAACGCATTCCAGTGTTTCACCACCCTCCTAGTGAAAAAGTTTTTCCTAATATCCAACCTAAACCTCCCCCACTGCAACTTGAGACCATTACTCCTTGTTCTGTCATCAGCTACCACTGAGAACAGTCTAGATCCATCCTCTTTGGAACCCCGTTTCAGGTAGTTGAAAGCAGCTATCAAATCCCCCCTCATTCTTCTCTTCCGCAGACTAAAGAATCCTATATATATATATATATAAGAAGTGGCAAAACTACAGGGATCTGAGGGATTCTACCCTCATCTGGAAATCCCTGCTGAGGGTCTAATGAGCTTGGTGAGGTTCTCCTGCGTCGTTCTGTCACAGGGAAATGGTGGGATCTGTAATGGAATACAAAGGTGTGAAGCAACTGGGATTCCAGCCAGCAAATCCTTTGTTGATTCTTGCGGTCTGTGCCTCCACATCAGCCTTGGGGTCTGCTGCTGTTCCCTGGGAACACACTTCTGCTGAACCTGTGTGCCAGGGACTATCCAGGTGGTACCTGCCTTGAGAATCCCCTTAAACAAGGGATCCCATCACAGAGGGTGCTTAGCAGGAAGTTAACAGTGGCTTCTGGCTGTATTAATATGCTAGGTCTATTTGTGCTAGGTACTTGGGGGCAGAAGGTGTGCACTCCCTCTACCTTCCCAAGCACCTGCCCCCTCCCCACTAGAAGCCACCAGGGTTGAGGATGGGCCTATTCCATGGGAGATGATGGAACTCAGTAAGAGGACCCTTGAAGAGATGTGCTTATCAACATAAGTAAGGTTTGCAGTGCTGGGCTCTGTATTTTTGCCATTGTTGTTATGTGCATACTGATAGTTACTTTGCACTTAATATACTCTGGAGAAGGCATAAATGTGTTTGGCTTGATGTATCTTGTCATCTTATCTGTTATATATAGAGAGAAAAATTCCATATCTTCAGAACCCTTATCGGTGTCCCAAAATAGGACTCAAACTGCCTTGAAGGAAATGGGTTGAGAAGTATTTGTGGGGGAGAGGGGAAATGAACCAAACAGTCACACATTCAGTCTCCTTAAAAAGCCAGAGTAGTTAAATTTAATGAAAAGGGAAACCAATTTGATGACTTCCACAGTTATTTAATGGAAGATAAGTTACTAGCAGTGATAAGAAAATTGGTTGTGGGGTTTTTTTTTTTTTTTACATTTGCAAGGGACATTCCGAAAGGTTTGCCTTGTTGCACAGATCAGATTCAAATGGTGTAAAGGAATGACATTTCATGTTCCTGTTATTTTAATGACCACATAGGTTAAGCTGTTTTAAATATTTTACATATTTTCCTCAATGTGAGAGATTTGTAATGTAAATGTATGCAACTGCCATCAATATTCTAATGAGCTCAGTTTATTTGTTCATCACTTTCTTCTTTTAAATTTAAAATAAAATATTAAGAGTTGATGGGACTGGTAAAACATAGAGTGCTTTGAACTGTCTGAATTGCTCACATAATCATTTGTGATTTGATAGATATTTTTAGGACTTATTATTATAAATTTCAATTGCCTGACATTTTCCCCATGGTGGTTCTTCAATGATAGAGCAGTGCAAATTTCACTGAGAAACTATTATTTTTTACACTTGTCCTGCTATATTATAATGTGTGTAGATCACAGTGGTTTTGCTGGTCTTTGTTAGTACTCGATCCTGCATTGCTTATACAGCCAAAATTCTTATTTAAATGCCAGCATTCTGGTTAGAGGATTTCAGGTAGCTGTTTTCTTCATCCCTCAGACAGTACAAATGCAACTCCATACTGTTTCATATTTGCCAAATGCATAGCTTGGATCACTATTCTTTCTTTCATGTCTTTCTGTTATGCAGCAGCCAGTCTTCACTATCACTAATCACCTGTATACAGTGCCATTTCTGCAGAGCATATGCCCTTTCTAGCTTCTTCTTTCCTCCACTGCTCTCCATGCCTTAGCACCCTTATTCCTAAATAGAAAAAGGCAGGGTATGTGGGCAAGATATGCCAGCACTATTGGCATGAATGGCCTTGACTACACACAGAAATGCTTGTTCTGATACGACTTCCCATATTTAGGCAAAATAACAATGTCTCTCTAAAGATGAGTGTGAACAGAAACTGATCATTCATGGCACGAAGTTGGCCAAACTGGGTTTTGAGTCAGATTTTCCCATTGTTCTGTCCTATTCTGAGAAATCCCAATTTATTCCATAGTTATGTTCAACATGAAATCTCTCTCCCACACTTCAAGTTCATGCATGGATTTGTTCCTCCACTTAGTGAATCTCATCTGCTTCAAGTCTCCAAATCTTTCTATTGGGTGTGGTAGGTCCTGTATCTGTAATACCCCCTCTGCACCTGATGCCCTTTCTATTTCAGGGATAAGTAGCTAAGAAAGGAAATATGAGCCCTTCCCAGGAACCTCAGCCAGAATTTGGACTGCAATAAATGTTGGGGTAAGTAAGCAAAAACCTGGGGATGTTCTTTGGAAGTTTATTTTAAGTTATCCAAGCTCTTCTAAACAAGCAAAGTCTAAGTTAGTCTTTATTTAAGCCAAACCTGTACGTAGATTTCAAAGTCTCCTTTTCCTTTGGACAAGACAGAGTCAGAAAAATAATTGGCTTTGTCAAATGAATACACAGAGCATCTAAACCTAAAAGTTTAAATGCCTCTCTTAAGTGCCCCTTTGTGCTACAATCAAGGAATCTTAAGATGTTCTGAAGTGCATTTGACCATATCTGCACTTGAGGTACAAGAAAAATCGTATCACATGCCCTTCAGTACAAATAAACTTCATTCAGTGTGCCAGCAAGCTTTAACCACCTGCACAGCAGTAAGGCGATCACTAATATCCATGAAAGGATAAGACTAAGGCATAGGTTGAGCATAGCACATAAGCTTTATGTACTTACGTCCATCTTTTCCAGGAAATTACTTAAAGCACATTACGAGCTGTGCCAAACAGAGATGGACTTAAGCTCATGTTGACATGCTTTGCTGAAATGGGGCTTAATGCAGCAAACTTAGTGCCAGAGGTACAAGAAATAGAGAATAAGTGTGAATTACTAGGACTAGTACAGTAAGAACTCTAATACTACAGAGAGGGACGCAGTATGAGAACCTGGACAGAATAGTAAGGCTCTGATACACTTCTATTGTTACTATCATTTTATGCCAGTGTAACTCCACTGAAATTCAAGGACCTATACTGGTTTAAAACTGGAACAATGCACTGGTGAATCAAGTCTCCGCAGAACTCTTGAAAGTTTCCAAATGTTTTATAAAGAGAGATGTCACTGAATAATAATAGCAGGCCAACCTTCAGTGGGTTTTCTTCTTGTGCATTTCCCCCTGCTCTGACTTCTTGTTGTATATTTGTCCTGAAAAAGAATTAGAGACATTGGGAGATAAAGGAGCAGAAAAAAAGAGAGAACATGGGTTGAATGATAAACTGTTACTGAAATATTCAGGTATCTGTGGCTGTTTTGTATTCATGTATTCAAGTTCTTTTCCAGCCTGAGACTTGTGCTTCTGAATATCTGTTTATCTAATTAAGCTCACAAGACTAGAGCTGAATTCAAAATGCTTTTTTATGCAGGTTTGTTCACAAGGGGGCGTTTCTCAAGCTCGCTCAGCACCAATCTGGATTGGATTTGTTTTCCCACATTGGAAATGCTTGGCTGCATCAGTCCTAAGGAATTAAAGCTCCAAAGGCGACATACCAAAACATAAGGCCAAAAACATGTTGCACAAGAGCAGTTAAAAACTGAAGGGATGGAAAGAACCTGGCAAAATATAAGATTGGATGTATCCTAGAATGTTGAAGCAACAGCCAAGATGCTAGTGATAACATTTTACAAACCTCAGAAATCTGGTAAGGTGCCCGCGGGAGCAGAAGAAGGGGAGGGATATTCTGATTCTTCAGGAAGAGAGTCCTGCTAATTATACATTACTTATTCTGTCTATAACCAATGTAAAACACACATGCCCAGATTTCCTGGCCTTTACTTTGATACTGGGGGGGAGGGGCATTTGGAAGCACACAGCACCAGGAACCCTTCCCCTGCAGAATGGACACATCATTGACAGTCTCTGTGCAGTCCTCTCTGCAGGAACTGCTACTTGCTAACAACACTTGGGTGCAAACCACCCCTTCCCTAGAATCTGGAGAAGAAAATCTGTCTCTCTTCTTCCTCCGCTGCTTTACTTCTGCTAATATCCCTCCAAAAGAAATTGTAATGACTTGTGAGGTTACAGGGTCCATCTGCAGACCAGTGTCCAAAAGTTAAAGTAGTAAATGATCTGCAGGTCCAGCTGCATTTGAATACTGTTTTCGTACTCAGCTCAATGTGCAGAAGCAGTCAGAAAAAGCTAACAGAACATTAGGAACCATTAGGAAAGGGATAGATAATAAGACAGTAAATATCATAATGCTAATGTAAAAATCCATGGTACATCATAGAATATCAGGGTTGGAAGGGACCTCAGGAGGTCATCTAGTCCAACCCCCTGCTCAAAGCAGGACCAATCCCCAACTAAATCATCCCAGCCAGGACTTTGTCAAGCCTGACCTTAAAAATATCTAAGGAAGAAGATTCCACCACCTCCCTAGGTAACTCATTCCAGTGTTTCACCACCCTCCTAGTGAAAAAGTTTTTCCTAATATCCAACCTAAACCTCCCCCACTGCAACTTGAGACCATTACTCCTCGTTCTGTCATCTGCTACCACTGAGAACAGTCTAGATCCATCCTCTTTGGAACCCCGTTTCAGGTAGTTGAAAGCAGCTATCAAATCCCCCCTCATTCTTCTCTTCCGCAGACTAAACATCCCAGTTCCCTCACCCACTGTATAAAAGCCAGTCAGCTGCGAACCAGCTGAGCAGCGAACAGCAGAGCGGCTAACAGAGGGAGTTTGCCTGGAATCTGCCTGAGAGAAGGTATGCTAAGGGCTGCATTAAGGAGGCTGTGTTGGTGAGTATCTGAGTGTCTGTTGTGGGGACAGTTTGACCGTGTGCTTGATTGGTGGTTTGAAAAGTGTGAATAGGGAGTGCTTTGTTCCAGGTGAGTCTCGAGTGGGCCTGACAACCATGCCTTGAATAGTGTGTGCAATTCTAGTCACACCATCTCAAAAAAGATATATACAAGTTGGAAAAGGTACAGAGAAGGGCAACAAAAATGATGAGGGGTATGGAACAGCTTCCATATGAGGAGAGATTCAAAGGATTGGGACTGTTCAGCTTATAAAAGAGACAACTGAGGGGGGATATGATAGAGGTCTAGATAATCATGAATGATGTAGAGAAAATGAGTAAGGAATTGTTATTTACCCTTTCACATTACACAAGAACTAGGGGTCACCCAATGAAATTAATAGGCAGCAGATTTAAAATAAACCCAAGGAAATACTTCTTTGCACAACACACAGTTAACCTGTGGAACTCATTGCCAGGGGATGTTGTGAAGGCCAAAAGTATAACTGGGTTCAAAAAAGAACTCGCTAAATCCATGGAGAATAGGCCCATCAATGGCTATTAGCCAAGATGGTCAGAAATGCAACCCCATGCTCTGGGTGACTCTAAACCTCTGACTTCCAGAAGGTGGGACTGGATGACAGGGAATGGATCACTTGATAAATTGCTCTGTTCTGTTCATTCTGAAGCATCTGGCACCAGCCACTGCTGGAAGACAGTACACTGGGCTAGATGGACCATTGTTCTGGCCCAGTGTGGTCATTCTTATGATTTATGCAACCAGACCTGAGATACGAAATCTGGTGAAACTGGGATAGCCAAAAGTATACATTTTTATATCACAAGCAACTTTTTGGTAATACATTATTAACGTGTATTTGACACATTTTCAAACTTTAATTATGGTGCTGTAAATCCATATAGAACACGTAATATAGTGTAGGCCCAAAATAGTCAGCTACTGTCGCTAAACATTAATATATTGTAATTTTAAATAGAACGTGGTTTACTGCTGAAAAATGGCTGCTTGATAGTTTGATGGGATTTTAATCAATTCAAGACTATTGATCTTAATCTTTGGAATATATTTTGTTTGCTTTACATAAAGCAGTGAACAATCTACAGGATGAATTACTTTGTTGAGTCTTTTGAAGCATAAAGTTCCTCCATGTAGTTGTAGCTGTATTGAAGCTTTAAATGTTTATACCTTTTTGTACTACTTTGAGGTCAAAGCATAACATAAAGCAGCGCATGTGAAACATAACAGAGAAGTATCGTATTGTAACAGAGAAATTTGTGACAACATAGTACAAATCTCATTGTTTTAAAACAGAGATTGGTTCAGCAGAAAATCCTGTTCAGAATTAACTGTGAAGAACCAGGGACTCAATTTGTACATCAAGAAAAGCACCAGAACTGTGGGTTAGTGTCCAACAATGTACGTGCTTTTGAGTTCTGTCTCCTTGTGTTTTCCTTTTGAGAGGAAGTAAGCTGCTAGACTCAATCTAAAACTTGGAAAAGATTTTCCATCAGACCCAAATGTTCCTATTCAGGAAAAAGTAAATATACTAAACATTAAGAAGGCAAATGGAGCCATATATACCACTGGTAAGAGGCTGTAACCCTACTGACTGTGATGAGGGTGAATTTTCCATCAAGTCTTGAATGTTTAAGGTTAAGACAAACACAACCACCAAAGGGACAATTCCTGGGAATGAAAAGTTTAAGTCCTAGTGATTTGGCAAATTTAGAAATGCTATGTATCGGTTTTAAAACATATAGAAATGTATGGGAATATGATTCCTAAATATCATAGAATCATAGAATATCAGGGTTGGAAGGGACCCCAGAAGGTCATCTAGTCCAACCCCCTGCTCGAAGCAGGACCAATTCCCAGTTAAAATCATCCCAGCCAGGGCTTTGTCAAGCCTGACCTTAAAAACCTCTAAGGAAGGAGATTCTACCACCTCCCTAGGTAACCACCCTCAGACTGACGTGGAAGTAAAAACTCTGGATTCAAATCTCTGTTTTATTTCATCTCAAGCTCTCTTTCCTTTTCTCAAAAGGGTTTTCACTGAATGCTGAGGACAGGAAAAAGGAGTCTGAAGAATGGATACATCCAAGTGTTTTGTAATGATTGATAAAAAGAAATCAAAAGAAAGTTCACACAGAAATTTCAGTTAGTATTTTTTTTCTTCATATCCTTGGTGGTGCTATTTTATCTTCAGTGGACAGACTTCTTTCCAGCAGCATGTTGTTAACTGCTCTAATCAATGTTTGTAGAACACTTAGATTATTTAAAGTTTTAGCTGCAGTAAGTTATTGCAGAAAACAAATGATAAGCACTTTGAAAATTTGGCCACTTGTGTACACTTGTGTTTGTTTCCTGGAATAATTTAGCTTACTTAGGACGTCTAGAATAGATGTATTAACATCTATGGTGTAGACCTTATCTGCTGAGCTCTTTTGAAAATCTAGCCATGAGTGTTGCAATTGGAGATGCTGAGTGCTTTCGAAACTTTGGTCTTTATTTAAAGTATCTAAATGGTAGCAGAGCTGTTTTGAAAAGTTAGTCTTGACTGTGCATGCTGACTGTGACCAAGAGCAACTTCCTGGACAAACCTTATTAAGTTAAACTTTATTGAATTAAGTTTAATACGTTTGGGTCCATTGTATTGAAATGAAATTGTTTGTGTTTTTGTACGTAGCTTTTCTAGGAGACTGACTAATGTACACCTTAAGGAAACGATAGGAACTTCCAGGACTTGTTTGGGACAATACATGTGAAGTGGGTTTCCTAAGATGTACTTAGAAAGCCTTTAGAAGCTACACGTGGGGAGAGAAAACCATTGTCTACTGATTACTTACTCAGAAACTGCAGATAAAAGACCTAAAACTGTATAAAGGAGAGAATAAACTTCTCATGAGGGTGCTAGTTCTGTGCTGAGGCTGTAATGAACTTGTGACCATAGGAGAGAGCCCCTCTGAGGGGTTTGCAGGACTATTTATCTGGCAGAGCACATGTTAGATTTAGAGTGATCTCTGGGAAGGTTATGAGCAAGTGCATGGGTTCTCTCATATTGTTTTTAAGATGTTTTCTCTGTGATACTTTTATCCTAAGAATAAAATTGCATAGAAAGAGCTGTATGGTATCTTAATTGTGAGCAGTTACGCAGTTGTTAGACTCTGAAGAGAAAGCAAACAGGTCTGCTTAGGCAGTCTGCCTTTTGCTGGGAACAGCACAGTAAAGGCATCATGGTTCAGCCTGGAGATACCCCACTTAGAAGGGGGAGGGGGTGAATGTGTGTCTTCTCTACCCAAGAGAGGCAACAGCATGGGGTGCTGGAAGCCTGACAGCGAGTGCCTTGCTGGACTACTGTGGGGGAAATACAAGTGCAGTTGCCCTGCATTGTGACATTTTTAAAAAATCTGGCCTACAATGGCTTCTGAAAGTCTTTCTGACAGGATGGGGTGTCAGGTAATCCTGTACATTTGCCAAGTTAGCTGTGTCTTTTTTTCAGGTAAGGTATTTCCTGAGAGGTGCTTTTGCAGGTCTCGGGTTGCTCTTCCGGTAGAAGTTTAAGGAACGCATGGCACTTTTCACACAAGTTGGGACAAACTCAATGTCCTGGCTAACATTCAGTCTCTCTTGCACTCTCACCCTAAAATTTTATTGCTAAGACTTACTAGGTGCTTCAGTTGCATAATCTCAATTCACTAGTTTATAAAGCTTTGGGGGTGTCTTAAGGGTGAAAGGCTGTACAATGACATATTTACTACTGTGATGGTCTCTCTGGCCCAATGAGATTTGCATCTCAGAACACATGCACACACCTTGCAGCTGTCATTCATCTGAAAGCAACCTCTGCATGGTGGTCATGAGTGAGTCCCTGTGGTTACTTTGAAACAATAAGCATTAGTTGTGGTCACTCCATATTAAAATACCTATATTTCTTTACGGGGGAAAAAAGTGTCCATCTCAGTGTGATCTGATACCTGCAGTACCTTACTGCTTTAGCACATATTCCTGCGTTGGGCTTTACTTTTCACAGTGAGCTTACAGACAAACTATACTTTCCTGCAAGCTGTATTTTTCTTTTGCATCTTAAAATGTGATTTTGCGACCATGTCAATTTTAGCGCAAGAGCTAGTTGATTCATCCTTGTCTTCTCCTATCCTCTGAGTGTCCTCTTCATACAGTCTTGCTTAGCAACCCTTCCTCTCCTGAAGCCCCAGATCTAGAGAGATGAATGTCACTGGTAAACCCTCCATTAGTGCATGCTGGGATATATCTGAAACTTTGAGATTAGGGCTCCTCATCAGATCATAGCCTCAAAGAAGAGAGAGCTCAGATTCCACCCTTAGAATGAATGATTGAGAGAAAAGATGCACGGTCAAAAGGCAGACTTTCTTTTAAAATTAATAGACTCAAAGGCTGAGATGGACAGTCCAGGAAGACAGAATTTGTTTTACAAAGAAAGATGAAGAATATTTTTAAAATTGGAGATAAGCCCAGGAAACTGTTGGCATTTGCAGTTGAATGTGATCTACAAATACAAGCAGTACTGCTTATAAAAAATGGAAATTAACTCTAGGATTTTTCTTTGCTGCATATTAACTTGTTTAAGTATAATACCAGTCATACTTCTGATGAAGCCTTGTATTTTTTGTTTCTTTTTTTGTCTGACAGTGACCTTCTTGTCTAGATGGAAGACTACTCCTAACGTTGAAATACAACAGGTACAGAATAGGTGTCAAAAATTTAGGCCCTGAGCTGAATGGATTCTCTTAATTTTGAGAAACTGACACTCATTTTGACCCAGATTGTTGCTATAAGTAATTCAAACTAGTATAATCCCTACTGCGATTTATATGGACTCTGGCCATTGGGCCACACTGCCCTGATCCTAGGAGTGACTTATATGGACTCTGGCCGCTAGGGCGTACTACCTGCCTGCTAGGTGGGGGTTATATGGACTTGGGCCACTGTGCTACACTGCTCTGACACTCTGAAAAATGTTACCAACAATAGCCACCAAAGGCAAGGGAACAGTGGTCAAATCCTCAGCTCGTGTAAATTCACTGATAGATCTATGACAATTAAAACCAGCTGAGGATTTAGACAAATACATTTAATGCACATGGATTTTAAGGCTATAAAAGAATGCTAAATTGTATTATACTGTTCAGCCATTAAGGTGGCACTGTGTGTAATATACCTTATTTAAACGAACCTCAGCCATACCTGGCAGAGCATTAAAGGATTTCATGATGAACACATCTGGTGTGTATGAGCAAGCTCTCTAGCCAGTCCAAATCTGGTATAGGAAAATGACAGAGTGTAGCTAAGTGACTCTCTAATAGAGGAGATATTATTACCTGCCTGTGACGGGGTGGAGTGGCCCTGTTCTGGTACTGCATGGGTTAACCCTTCCTTCCTAGCAGAGAAGCCACGCCCCTGAGGCTCTTCTGGGAATGGTCCAACTGGAGAACAGGTATAAAAGCCTGCAGAGCTGGTCAGTCTGGGCTGACTGCTGGAGGGGAAGGAGGCACACCACCAGCTTCTGAGGAAGGACAGTCTGTGCTCCAGGATCCGGAAGCTAGCCAAGTGAGGATGCGCCCTGGCAGAGCATGTCACAGCAGGGGAACAGACCGGAGGACCCCTTGACATGGAGGACCCGGAGATTAGGGTAGGAAGTGAGGCTCAGCATGTTTGGGGAGGATCCCAGCCGAGCTGGTGGCAAGAGGAACTTGCCACTACCAGGGCCCTGGGTCGGGACCCAGTGGAGAGGATGGGCCCGGGTCCCCCTACTCCCAGCCACCTGCCCCCCTGGGGTGGGGGAGGGGCTAGCATGTGAATCATATGGCTCCAGCCACTAGACTGCTCTACCCCCTTGCAAGGGGGGAATCATAGGGACTCCAGCCACTAGGCCACTCTACCCCTCCTGCAAAGGGTGATCTATGGACTCTGGCCATTGGGACGCACTGCCCTGATGCAGGGAGTCACTTATATGGACTCTGGCCATTTGGCTGCACTGCCCTGATGCTGGAAGCAACTTATATGGACTCTGGCCGCTAGGGCGCACTACTCGGCTGCTAGGCAGGGCCGGCTCCAGGCCCCAGCATTCCAAGCAGGTGCTTGGGGCAGCAGTCAGGGCGGCAGAGTTTCCGCCGCCGCGGCAATTCAGTGGCAGCTTCTCTCTCTCCTGCCATCCGCGGCGGCAATTCAGCGGCAACAGGTTTTTTCACTGCTTAGGGCTGCAAAAACGGTAGAGGCCCTGCTGCTAGGTGGGGGTTATATGGACTTGCGCCACTGCGCTGCACTGCTCTGACACTGGGAGCAATTTATATGGACTCCGGACATTAGGGCACACTTCCCTGACTGAGGGTGATTGTGTGGACAGAGGCCATGAGGCCACATCGGGCCACCCCCTGAGAGGCAAGCACGCGAGCTTGGGAGTGGCGAGGTCCCAACACCCCATTTCCCTCTCTGCCCCAAAGGGGCAATAAGGTGCTAGGCCAGTCACAAGGGGTGGAGAACGTGGGCATCGATCAGGGCCTGAAAGAAGGACTCGGACACCCAAGATGGAGCCAGAGAAGTTTCTGAAACGGCTGTTGGACAACCGACAGCCGCAGGTGGCACAACAGCAACTGCGGGTGGTGCAGCAGCAAGAAGAGCCGCCGCCGCCGCTATTCGGGAGCTGACTGCCCCACAACAAGCAAACCGCAACAGCGACACTGGGAGCAACTGTTCCAGCAGATGGCAACCTTGCTAAGACACGCACCAAGTCCTCCCCCAGGTGTGGCCTTGGAGGACTACCAGTGCGCCTAAGAAAGATGGGGCTAGTTGATTCAGCCTTTTGTTCTCCTATCCTCGGAGTGTCCTCTTCATACAGTCTTGCTTAGCAATCCAGAGGAGGAAGGAAGACCCACCCCAACACTGACAGCAAGGCCCCCATTTTGAGATCCATAATGATTTACTCTATTGGGTGGTCCAGGAGCCCCAGTCGAAAGAAGACCTGTACCAACTGTTGGTCCTGCAGTGGTTCTGGAGGAACTTACTCCACTTGGTTCACTCAGTACCTTGGGCCAGCATCTGGGGAGGGAGAAAACGCTGCAACAGGTGGCCCAGAGATTCTTCTAGCTGGGCATCCATCCAGAGGTGCGGGATTACTGAGCCTCTTGCCCTGAGTGCCAGAAGGCCAGCCTGAAAGGGTTACCGAAAGCCACCCTTGTGCCCTTGCCGGTGATTGGGACGCCCTTCAAGAGGATTGGCCTGGACTTGCGGGGGGGGCCCTTGGAAAAGAGCAGCTCGGGCCACAAGTACATCCTCGTCATGGTCGATTATGCAACACAGTACCCAGAGGCGGTACCTTTACAAACCGCCATGGCTCCGGTCATTGCCAATGAGCAATGCAGATCTTTGCCCGTGTTGGTCTGCCGCGGGAGATACTGATGGACCAAGGGACTAACGTAACTTCTAGATTGATGGTGGAGCTATGCCATCTGTTAAATATCCACACCCTTAAGACCTCAGTCTACCACCCTCAAACAAAGGGGTTGGTAGAGAGATTTAATGGCACCCTGAAAGCACTGCTGAGAAACTTAGTGGAAGACGACCCTCAGCACTGGGATAAGCTTCTCTCAGCACTCCTCTTTGCTTTGCGAGAGGTGCCTCAGGCTTTCACAGGGTTTCCCCCCTTTGAACTCCTCTATGGGAGGAAACCTGAGGAATCTTAGATCTCCTGAGAGAAACATGGGAAGAATAGGAGACCTGGGTCAGAGGATCCATTCAATATATCCTCCACCTATGGAAGCGGCTTCGAGAGTTGGGAGCCTTGGCATGAGAGAACCTGGTGCAGGCCCAACATAGTCAAGAGGCTCAATATAATAAGGGGGTGAAGATGAGGAGTTTTGAGCCTGGGGACCATGTCCTCTTGTTGTTACCCTCCTCTGAATCTAAACTGTTAGCAAAGTGGCAAGGCCCCTTCGAGGTGACCAGATGAATAGGCCTCTCGACTACAAAGTTCGGGTGTCGGGGCGAAGGAAAGACACTCAGGTCTACCATGTGAACCTTCTCAAGGCCTGGAGAGACTGGAAAGGCCTGATGATCGCCCTATACCCTCCAGAACCCCAACTGGGGCCATTGGCCAGCAAACCGGCGGAGCCAGGGGCGGCAGCCATAGGCCAAGAGCTTGGCCTGGTACAGCAGGAACAGGTACGACAGTTGATATCAGCCTTCCCCGCTGACTTGTCAGCGCAGCCAGGGAACAGCACATTGACCAGCCATCATATCACCACAATCCCCAGCCACAAAGTGAGGGAGAATCATTGCCTGCTCCCCAGGAAGATGTGGGAGACCATGCAGAAAGAGCTTGAGGTGATGTTGGCCCTGGGAGTAGTCGAAGAGTCAAGGAGCAAATGGCAGAGCCCAATAGTGCTAGTTCCCAAGCCGGATGGAAAAGTCAGGTTCTGCATTGATTTCCGTAAAGTGAACGCAGTCTCTCGCTTTGATGCATATCCCATGCCCCAGGCACTGCACTGCACTGCTCTGACACTGGGAGCAATTTATATGGACTCCAGACACTAGGGAACACTACCCTGACTAAGGGGTGATTGTGTGGACAGAGGCCATTAGGCCACATCAGGTCGCCCCCAGAGAGGTGAACACGCAAGCTTGGGAATGGCGAGGTCCCGACACCCCATTTCCCCTCTGCCCGAAAGGGGCGGTAAGGTGCCAGACCAGTCACACTGTCATACAGTACACTGATACATTCTGATCACCTTAGGGTTTGTCTACACAAGGGAAAAGCCTGCAGTAGTTGATATGTACTAAGTCCCCCTGTGGACACTCCTAAAGTGCCTTTGTGCACTTTGGAAGTGTATAAAGCTAAACCACCTGAGGGAATTCAGTGCACAAGAAGTGTGTCCACATGGAGAGAGTGCAGAATAGCTAGTATGTTTTAATTTCACACCCTAGTTCTCTACACACTAACTCCCTGTGTAAACAAGCCATAGTTTGGTTTAGGAGAGCCAATCTATTGCTAATTTTCTCAAATTATTGTAATGGGACGTACTGGAGTAGCTGTTTGAGTCCCCCCTCACAGCCAGGTGTCATTTTGCAGTCACCCAGCCCGTTTGCTCCCTCTTGCAGGTCCAGTAAGAACTCATTCAGTTCCAAGGTAGGTCAAACAATACCCTCCTGATGCTCCATTTTACTGAGTCATAGAATCATAGAATATCAGGGTTGGAAGGTACCTCATGAGGTCATCTAGTCCAACCCCCTGCTCAAAGCAGGACCAATCCCCAACTAAATCATCCCAGCCAGGGCTTTGTCAAGCCTGACCTTAAAAATATCTAAGGAAGGAGATTCCACCACCTCCCTAGGTAACGCATTCCAGCGTTTCACCACCCTCCTAGTGAAAAAGTTTTTCCTAATATCCAACCTAAACCTCCCCCACTGCAACTTGAGACCATTACTCCTTGTTCTGTCATCAGCTACCACTGAGAACAGTCTAGATCCATCCTCTTTGGAACCCCCTTTCAGGTAGTTGAAAGCAGCGATCAAATCCCCCCTCATTCTTCTCTTCTGCAGACTAAACAATCACAGTTCCCTCAGCCTCTCCTCATAAGTCATGTGTTCCAGACCCCTAATCATTTTTGTTGCCCTCCGCTGGACTCTTCCAATTTTTCCACATTCTTCTTGTAGTGTGGGGCCCAAAACTGGACACAGTATTCCAGATGAGGCCTCACCAATGTCGAATAGAGGGGAACGATCACGTCCCGCGATCTGCTGGCAATGCCCCTACATATACATCCCAAAATGTCATTGGCGTTGTTGGCAACAAAGGCACACTGTTGACTCATATCCAGCTTTTCATCCACTGTAACCCCTAGTCCTTTTCTGCCGAACTGCTGCCGAGCCATTCGGTCCCTAGTCTGTAGCGGTGCATGGGATTCTTCTGTCCTAAATGCAGTAATCTGCACTTGTCCTTGTTGAACCTTATCAGATTTCTTTTGGCCCAATCCTCTGATTTGTCTAGGGCCCTCTGTATCCTATTCCTACCCTCCAGCGTATCTACCTCTCCTCCCAGTTTAGTGTCATCTGCAAACTTGCTGAGGGTGCAATCCACACCATCCTCCAGATCATTTATGAAGATATTGAACAAAACCGGCCCGAGGACCGACCCTTGGGGCACTCCACTTGATACCGGCTGCCAACTAGACATGGAGCCATTGATCACTACCCGTTGAGCCCAACAATCTAGCCAACTTTCTATCCACCTTATAGTCCATTCATCCAGCCCATGCTTCTTTAACTTGCTGGCAAGAATACTGTGGGAGACCATGTCAAAAGCCCACGAGGCTCTAACCCAAGTTCAGTGTCTCCTTCCTGGAAGTCCAAATAAGAGAGTCTTTAAAATAGAACACAAATTCAGAGCTTCATCCCAGTTTCAGCTGGGCACAGTCCCTCCTCTCTGAGGGTTGGTTGGTCTTTCTGCTTCCCAGCACCTCCTGCCTGGAGTTTGCCCTTCTCCTCAGGCTCTCTCAGCTGGTGCCTGGGCCCTAATGAGACCTTCTTACTGCTCCCTGCAGTATCTACAGACAGTTGCAGTCTCCTGGGTATTTTATACTGCAATCACTTGATTCCCTCAGTTGGGGCTTTTTCTGTATTCAGGGTTATTTTAGCCTCAGGCTCTCCCCTGTTACATGGAATATTACAACTGAGTCCAGTTCTCTTCACAATAATTTTATACCCACATAACTCCAGTCTTTTCTCCTGATTTACACCCATGAAAGTGAGATCAGAATCAGGCCCATAGTCTCATTTTGATTGACTCAGATTTAGAGGGCTCAATCTATTTCCCACTGAAGTCAACAGGACCCTGCAGATGTTTCCAGAGTCTCCATGCTGTCCCAATTTCTGCAACTTTGATGAAAAGCTGCTGGTTTAAACTTAACCCAGATTAAGTGGAGGTGAAGCTGATTGGCTGGGACAAGTAGTGTGAGGAATGGGTAGAATCTATAACTGCTCCCGCAGTTGAGGGTGTTTGCCTACCTATTGTCTAAACAATTTGCAGTGTCAAGGTCTTAGACTCATCAATGTTCCTAGATTCCCAAACTGCATTAGATTCCAGATTTTTCCATCTGAAGTTGGCCAGGAGATGACATCCTTTACAATAAGATGTGGCCCTCTCCACTGTCATCCTCACTTTTGTTGCCTCTGTGCTGGGAAACTACAACACAGTCCACATACATAGGTTAACCTTGCAGACCCGTCAGAAGCTTCAGCTAGTACAGAATGTGGCTGCTTAACTTCTGAGTAGAGTTATGACAACAGATTACACCTATTGTCTGCACTCAGCACTAGCTGTCATTCAACTTCTGGTTACATCAAAGTGCTGCTTACTGTCTGCAGGGTACTAATAGAGTGTGCCTGTCAGATCTCAAGCACTGTGTGCATTCATTAAGAACACTTCTGCTCTCAGGGCAGAAAGAGGTGCTCATGGAATTGCCGACACTGTTTCTGGGCAGAGAACCACTTACCACTGGAGTCCCTTTGCTGAGGTATGTTTTAAGTGTGAAATGAGGCTTTATTAGTAATGCTCAAAGAACAAGAATTGACAGGTTGGAAAACAAATGCATTTAAAATAGTGTAGCCCCTGCAGTAACTGAGCAAAGAACTTACCACAACTCTGTCAGAATCTATGCTAGAGTACTTAGAAAGCTTGGGGGCTTACAGTGCAAAAACTGCATTCTGAACTTGACACCAGGGCTGAAGACATAGGAGTCAATTAAGTCCGGGAAATGAAGTGGGAGCTCTCTCCACTTACTACCATACTCAACTGTCTTCTCTAGCTTCTATGAACCCCAGCCTTCAGAATTCACACCAATGTGAATGTTATCATGGTCTTTTCCAATTCTTCCCTCCTTTCCACCCTGTCCAAGTTAACCCCTGTCTTCTCAACATCACCCTACTGCTGCTCAGGGCCCTCCTCCTCCTAGTAAGAGTAATTCCTTGTTATATTGTGCTTAATATCTGGGGATAGGTGGGTGACAAGGTGTTCTAGCCACGTTTGCCATAGGCAGTGGCTAATCAGAGAAGAGGTATTTGCATAGTCACTCTGAGGTTATTGAACATAAATCAATCATCATGCAAATAATCTCTTTGCTAAAGTGTAGGGAATTAAGATAAAGGCATAATTCAGGCACAGTAGCTGTGCAGCATCCTTGTTCTCTAGCAGACTGAGACCATTCCATTTCAATATAATTTAGTGACTGTTTTAACGGTCTTATCATTAAATATCTTGTCACTGCTGTACCAAAAAGCTTAGATTTGTAATATCTTGGACTGTGCTCATGATGAGCTAAAAATGAGATATTGGTAAACATGTATCAGTATATTGTCACAAATTAATATGATAGATTTGTGGGTATTTTTACAGTGATCATAAACAAAACCCTTGCTTAAATATGGGACATTGTGTACTCTGCAGCATAGCTGTTGCCTTGGAAACAAGTAATCACATGATGTAAAATGTTAGTGGAGCATGCCCAGTGAGTGAATAAGAAGGTCCATTTTTCTTCCTTTGTTTTGAAATCTTTTAGGTTTCCTGTTGTAGCCGAAACTGTGACAAATGTTTTATCTGTGCCATATCTAAAAGCATGGCACAGGAGACTGGCCATGTTGGGTATTGGGCCTGCTAAAACCTAGATTAATAAAGAACAAAACAAATCTGTTTCTGTGGGAAACAGCCTCTCAGCATAGAGGCTTCTAAAAATCTCAGTACAGGTAATTTCTTCTCTTCATCGGTGGGGAATTAGCCAAACTACAAATCGCAACAGCAAGTTCTCATCTATCGAAATAGTCAAACAAGACGTTTTGGTCTTTTGAAGTCTCTTGTGTATAGCTTTTTTTCTTGCTTAAAGCTATCAGTGCCCTTATTGTTTTCTCCCCTACAGTTAAAATACACGAACATTTGAAGGATAATCCACAGAAAAAGATAATTGCATTGCTCAACTTCGCTTTTTTGTAGTATGGTTTAAAAAATGAAAAGAAATGACTGGTTAGGATACAAAAGAAATCTGCTGATCACTATGCCGCAGCTCTGTTTGTTGGCATTTGTATGCAACAGTGTGTCTAGAATGCATGATGAGTCCTTCACAGACTCCCACAGCCTGGTTGAGTTTAAAGCTGAATATATTCAAGTCCATACCCAATCTGATCTCCCTAAAGAATAAGACCTCTGTTGGAGCTGACTTGAATCATGCTGGTTTCTCTCTACTAAATTGTGGTAGAGGTAATTGACTGTCCTTTAAAAATAGCCAAGGCTGGAGTTGATTTTATATATAAATAAAGAGATTGATTCTGAAGTTACATTGATGTAGGGTCTTTAAGGACGGTGTTTGCTAATCTTCAATTTTTAATTGTTCTAATGAGATTACCATACCTATAATTCCTATTAGGACAGACTGGATGTGGGAATGACATGGGAAACTAACAAAGTATTCATTAAAAAAGGAATCTGTTTCACATAAGGAGAAGTCTCCCTTTTCTGGCATGGTTTGCTTTTTGTTATTTTGCTCTTCCTTAGAGCTTAGGCACATGCTTTCCAACTACTCACAGTGTGCACAGTTTTATAAATCATCTAGGAGTCAGAATGAAAATAACTCGAGAGAACTCTTTGTGCCTTTTTTCCTATCCCCATTAGTCATCTCATGGAGGCTTTCACATTCAAAAGCCTTTAAAAACACACCGACATAAGAGGTAAATAGAATTGTGTAATATCTACTCAAGGAAAAGCTGCCCTAAGAAAAGTGTTACAAGAAGATTATGGGAGTCTGTGCGGTGACATGTCAGATGTCCATCGATTCACTTTCTTCACAAGGGTCTCTGTTTTATGACAGATACCACAGTTACTGCTATTCTTTACAGTACATCATGTTCAAGTAATTAGTGTGTATTAGTGATTACCATGAGCTGTTAACGTAAGTAGCATTTATTTGCTACATCGTCTCTTTTGAGATGGCTTTGGTGGTGTCATACCCTCAAGTCCCACACTGCTGGAGTGGCCAGACTGGGTGGAGTGGCTTGGCTGATTGCTTGGAAAATGCCTGAGACATCTGCAGTTTACATGTAGTGATGGACAGGGGAAGATGGTTACATATTATCAACAACGCCCTCCCCTCCAGCCTCCTCGCTGAAATACTGGCAGTCATTTTGAACTCATTATTTCTCTTGGGATGTTGGTCTATATGGTCACGGTTCAGCTTAAGTGGCAGTGGTATATCCTCTGCCGCAAGAGAAGCACCGCTCAAAGTCTCCACGACACTGGTCTACTCATTTAGGGCAAGACTGTGCTATTTAGGCACAGCTGAGCCACCCAAAAAATGAACCAGGAAAACGTTGTGCTACAGGGAGACCCAGGCTCCCCTGATGCTCCCTGGCACATAGACCATATGCTCTCTGCCACTCCTTGAGTATGAAGTCTCTTTTGCAGCTGCCCATCTCCATAGGTAGGTGCATGAGGGAGCAGGAGGGGCCAGGCTTTCTCCCCATCTTTGCCTCTTTTGGTGTGGTAGTCTCTGAGCTCAGGCACTGATCCCTGCACAGGGGGCACAGGAGAAGAGATTCCATGTGCCCTTCTGCCCCTGTGATCAAGGCCTGGACTTGAGGCTGTCCTTCAGGTGTCACTTCTTTAAATTCAGACCATGTAGGAAGGCCCTGGGTCTGAGGCTCACTGCACTTTCCAAAGCAAACACAGTTTCCTCTGGTTTCATTTCCTGAATGGGAGTTTTCATTGTCCTGTAAGGCTTTGTTGTTTCCACCATAACAACCTGTAGTCCTGTTTAGGGGACCTTTTACAGATTACCAATAGCTTGGGGAATCTAGTGCTAGTTTTTGATCTGATTCCTCCCTTGAGGATGCTGAACTCTGTTATATTGTGATCACTGCTAATAAGTGGGTTCAACTAGATCTACTTCTTGAAATCCCTCTTGTATGCTACTAAGGATAGAGTCAGGAATAGCCTCTCCTCTTGCATGCTCCAGAGCTAACTGTTCCAAGGAATACACATTTAGACACACAGCCTCTCTAAGCCTTCCCCCATTGTAACACCTGACCAGTTTATATGTAGGTAGCTGAGCCAATAACCATTAGACTTAGTGGTTGCCTTTTTGATCTCCCTGAACACTACTTACCTTATGACTCCGTATTTGTCTCTATTCAGATTCTACTGTAGGGCTCTTTCCACTCAGAAATTTAACTCATTAGTTTTGATTGAAACTTTTAGGAGCAGTGCTACTTCCCACACCTTTAAGTCCTAATATGACTTTCCAGGTGCTACAGTATCCCAAATGGAACACTGTACCCCGTTGCTTTTAATACTGACATGGGAACATGATTGTTTTTGTGCTTATATTTGTGGTTGAATATGTGATTCTGATTTTATTTGATTGAGCTGTACTGTAGTCAGCAATCCCTTCCAGGATTTAGACAGACCCTGGCTCTGGTTCTCCACTGCCTTGCACCTTGTGTAGTCAATTACATCACTAAGTAGGTGTAACTTGCTACCCACTCAGAGTTCTCTGCTTGACAGATGGGAGCATTTTACATTCTGTTTGCACAGGTGTCAGTGAGTCCACAAGCCCCCTTGTGTGGTAACGTCAGGCAGAAGGGCTTGTGGCTAATTAGCCTGGGAGCTACCAAGAATTATGATACAGTGCTTTGTCTACATTCCCCTTGATCCTCACCACAGCTCTGTCCTGGTTCACAATCCCTATTTTCCTTGCCCGTATCATACCTAGTTCTTCATACAGACAAGGGGGTGGTGGTGAGGTAATATCTTTTATTGGACCAACTTCTGTTGGTGAAAGAGGAAAACTCCTGAGCTACACAGTTCTGTCACAGTTATAAACAGAGAGCCAAGTCCTGCAAGAGTGAGAAAATAGAACAACAGAGATTGGACATGAGGTGCTGAATGAGCCATAAAGAACAGCAATTATCCAAATATAATTAAGCCCGCTAGTTCTGAGTGGAACCCAGGGCCAGCTTGTGTACTGTAGACCACTGCAGAAACTCCAGTAGGTGAACATACGCTGTGGGAGGAGGCTGCAGCAGCGAATAGCCATCATAACTCTTCTACCCCAATGTATACCTGCCAGTTGGGTCAGCTGTGCCTCTGAAGTGGCAGACAACATGCTGAGAAAAGGAGTAGTCAACACAAGTAGGGGGATGTGGAGTGGGATTGTCAGACTCATTTAAGGGACTTAGAAGCACATGTCCCATTGGCTTTCAATGTGAACTGTGCTCCCAAGTTAAAGTGCTTTTCAAAATCCCACCCATGATGATTCAGAACATTTGCCATCAGAGCTCCTATGGAGCCAAAAGCCCTCTGCTGGCCAAATCCCAGGGGGAATGCATGCAGCAGCACCAGAGGAAATACTCCCATGGAGAGCAGTTTAGAGGGAATCTAGCCCTAGGTCTATTAATCACAAGTAAGAGGGAACAGTTTTAAGGTCACTCTGAAAGCTGGGTTTCTTATGCGGGAATAGAAAGCTCTCCCGCTACACTCCAGAATCAGCACAAGAGCTTTGAGAACAGGATTAGCTTGGGCCAAGGGTGATCTTTAAATTCTGGTTGCCTCTTCATCTGCAGTGGGTTGTTCTTGCCAGCGTAAGTGAAAAAAATTAAAAATGTAATCTTCAAACTCAGCGAATAACTCCCTGCCTGCCATGCATGAATTAAATATTCCAAGAAGGCAAAGTCAACAGAAAGTTTTAACTACATTCTTCACTGGGGAAAAAAATCATAGAATGCAATGCCTAGAGGCCTAATCTAAAAGTCCTCCAGGCTCTTGGCATAAGCGCATGGTAAATGTGAATGGGAGACAGATTTAGAATAAGAGAATTTCCATTTGCCCTTCCCCACTCCTCCTTGGGTCATCTATCTGGAGGGGAAATTGCTTGGTTCAAATGTCAGTTCAATAACTTCCACCTGTATAAATAAGACCTTTCTGTTTCTTCTTCTATGTGCAATTCTACAGTGGTTATGTAATACACACACTGTATTGACACATACTGACTGAAATAAGAAGTTTGCATTATAATAGTTTCTGTTCTAGTCAATAATTAAAAGCACTGTGCACATCCCCATATTTTTACTAAAAAGTTAAATCTACTCCTCGATCAAGAAACTTCAGTTCAAAGTTGTAAACAAATCAATTATTAAGAAAAAATAAACATGATGTTCAAAGATTTTTAAAAACGAATAATGATTTTGATGGCCTACGTTTTTTGAGTACATCTTAAAAGAACCCGCTTCTCAGAAAATGCTGAGCATCTGACAAATATGCCCCTTTTAACACCTCAGACTGGGCACCCAAAAATCACTAGTTACTTTTGTAAAATGTATGTTAGTATGTCATAGGCATAGAACATTTTAAATGTAGGAAATTTTAAGTCAAGGCTAACGTTTTAAAGGCAACAATTACCTGACGATTGAATTCAAAAGTAAGGTTCCATAAACAACGTCATCTGTAACTCTAAATCCCTTCTCACCAGGTTGTGTGACTGTGAAAACTCAGGGATAGAGGCATATTTATTTATTTAATTTCTAGAGTGTCTATACCATTAAACCCTTTAATTAGAAACAACCCCCTCCACTCAAAACAAAACCCTACACTAAACATTTACTCTAATGCCCACAAAACAAATTACTCTTGCCTTATTCTCTGGGAGATGTTAGGGTCAGGTTCCAAAGTATGAGAATTTGCACCACTAAAACCTCAGAATACTAGAGTGTGTCTACATTGTCTGTTACAGTGGTGCAAGTCTCCACATGCTTCTGCAGACTACAATGCTGCTACTATTGAATTAGCATTGGGCAGTGATTAGAGATGGGTGAATGTCACAATGACTGGAAACTCAATTTAAGAAGCTTCCATATGTTTGGATACTAAAATTTTATCTAAAGCTACAGGAAATTATAGATAGCTCCTTCCCTAACCTTCGCTCCATCCACCTGCTCTCTTCTCCACTTGAGGAGGAATGGTCTGCTACACCCTTCCAACCTCATTTACATACCCTGCTCGGAAGCGGAGCCTGATGATCTCATTTCCTTAAAGTTTAAAAGGCACAATGTGCGTACCAGGAGATGGTAAAAGGCAAAAGCATGTGAGAGACCATCATGTGAGATTAGCATTTGTTGCAAGAGGTGTGATCTCTTGAGGCAGTTTGGGAAGCTTTAGGAAAGGCTTTATTCCTCCAATTTTCAGTGCATTCTGGAGCATAATTTGTCTCAAAGCTTAAAGAAACTTTAAAGTATAAAAGAGAGGAGATCAACAGGCTCATTGTAGTGGTTATTGTTGGGTCCCTCAGGATAGGAGCAAACTTGAATGGGAGAGAAGAAGGCATCATTGTTCTGTTCCTGGGTGAATATTAGAAGTTGAACTACCCACCTACTCTGCAAGAAGATTTGTTCTCAAATGGTGCTGAGTAGCTGAATGAGTGTGGTGTTTAAAGAGTGAATGAAGTTGTGGATCACTTTTTTTTTTATCTGCGTTGATTCTCTATCTAAGGACTAGTCCCCATATGTTAAATCAACATACTGTATCCAGCCTCACACTTAAAAAAACAAAACAAATCCCACCTTTCCCGGTTTAAGGGCTTATCTTCTACTGATAAGTATTTGCAAGAGGAACTATGAAGTTTCAGACAATATGATCTTTCTTAATATAGACTTGCTTTCACACCCATATTCCTTATTTATCTGTTGATTAGTTGGGCATAGGTCATTAATATTTTATTCAGGTATAACAAAAAATCACAAATCAAGGATTAGAAGTTAGAGACTTTTATGAAAAGATGCAACAGGATGGAATAGGAGGAATATAAACTTGTATGTCACCTTTTGTGGGCTAACATTCCATTCTTCTAACATATTTATTGCCATACAATCCGTTAGATTTCAAGTATGTTGAACTGATGTCTCCCCTAATTTAGCCTTAGAACTCTCCCCTCCACTTACTTTCTAACAACTTTTTGTACTTCAGGCATTCTGAACCAAACACCTTGTATACTTAGTGACATCAAGCTGGTATGCTACTCAAAGCTGATGTTACTTAGTGACTTTCACTGGGTTTAAGAAATCATATGTAGCGACATTGCATATTGCCTTCTACTGTCATTTACTATTTGTCGCGAGTGTGGTGGGGAGGGGAATGGAAAAAATCGCCTTTAACTTTTCTCTATCTAGTTTCACTCCTCAGCAATTTTTCATGCTTCAAAAAACTACTCTGGCTTATGCACAAGCATTGTTCTGCTTTCATTTGCATTGCACTAGCAACTACAGGCCAAATTCTTCACTAATCTAAATTCCGTTAAATCCCCCTGTAACGAAGGGGATGCACGTTTTTACAGAATTTTCCCCAAAGTAACATTACAGGGCCAAATTTTACAGAGGGCTTCGATACAAAACATACAAAACATTGATTAAATGGAAATCACATATGTGTGTGTGTGTGTGTTTTAATATAGAAAAGTTTCTTACTGAATAGAATGACTTATACACTGGATTTGGTTATGGAAAATACAATTTCCACAAAAATCAGTGTTTTCTGTGGGACAGTAGATTTTGCTGAAATGTTTTGATTTTCCATTGAGAACAACAAAGCCAATATTTTGTTGTGGGTCAGTTTAACCCAAATCAAAACATTTTGGTTTGTCAAATGGAATAGAAATGTTTCATTTTTGGGTCAGTACAACATGAGTCTGTGCTCACCAAAGCTGAGTTGATGCCTCATGGGAGCTGTAGTTTGAGTGCTTCGTGCCTCATTTTCCTCTCTAGACCAGGTTTCCTGGTTGTACTTCATCTCCCATAATGCACCGTTTGGCTGAACCACAGTGCATCATGGGTGATGTAAATAGTCCAGATCCTGTTGATTTGTGCATTTCAACATAATACTGGGAAATGGCAGCTTTGTTAAGACTTTTTTTTAAGTAGAAACTGTCCATTATTTTTAAAGAACATCACCGAGGTTCCAGAAAGAGGGTTTGTAGCTCAAATGAGGGGGATTTTGACATGTGAGAATTTAAGTTGTGTGTTATATGTTTTGTGTAAAAGGACTCTAAAAGTTGGTGAGAAACACCATGCAAAAGTCCAGAAAAGTGTATAGTGAAGGTCAAAAATGAACAGACCATTAAAAGAATACTCTCACTTTTCATTTTCTTAAATCAAGTCATTATTTCATCTCTAGAAGGTCTTGTTAAAACTGAAATCCTGGCTCAGTCTTAAATATGAAGCCCTTATCAGTGCCTGCATAATAAAATAGGCGTGGCTAATTTTGCGGTTGATTTTCCACGGTTTTAATTCTTAACTAATTACTTGCTGCATGGGTCATTACCTATTTTCAAGTTGGAATTGTCATCAGCAGTGATAATTTTAAATTGCATATACCTCAAGGTTTTGACCTTCAATACATCAACATGAAATAAATCCAAGAAAAATTAAATATTGTCTAAAATAAACAGCAATAGAATTTGACTAATGAAGCAGTCATAACCTTTTGTGTATGGCTGTTAGGATGTTCTACAATTAATTTAAGTCTCAAACAATCCCACCCAGCAGCCAGCCATAGAAAATAATTTCCCCAAGTCAATAAAGAACCAATGTCAATCTTTTTCAAACAATGAAATAATTCCTTTCCTTTAGCAGGTCCATAAAGTTAATAGGAAGATACACTTGCTACACTAGAATGAGACTTTTTCTCCCCTTTTTCCCAAAAGAACACATTTTGCATCAGGTAAAAATATTGTGAAACTGAAATTATACTATCCTGACACCATAGTCTTAAAACTACATGCCTTGATCATGTTAACTACTTTGTAGCAATAAAATATACCCTAGACATGTTTGTCTCCTATTTGGTAGAAAGAATTTAGGAAAATGAATTGGTGTTAAAAATACAAACTTCCCCAGGTTTTCATTTTGAGGCATGTTTCTAGAGCTAACCAGTGATTAATTACGCTGTCCATTGGGTTTTGTGTGCTCTTAGGAAAAGCCAGATGTAAGCAGGGTCTGAATGAATGCTTCCCTGATAGCTAGTTGGGAGGAGGAGAGACTTTGGGTGTGTTTATGTAAATACAGTTTGCTCCTGCTCTGCTTACATATTCAGCAGATAGAGCGGTGTCAAAATGATCAACTTTGGCTGGTGTTGAGTTACAAATCATCTTAGTACTGAATGTAGGGGTAGTGAAATACAGTTACCAATATTGTAATTATTGTAGGAATTCGGGAAAGCCAGACTGTGCTTAATCTGTCCCAAATAAGGGGGTCACCCTCACTTGAAAGAACCTCGTTAAGACAGGGGCTCGAATGCCAGAGCCCTGTGAAAGTATGAAAGGTGGGGACAGATGTCCTAGTCAAGAGGCTGTAAACCCTCACCAAGGGTTCTCCCTAGAGTAGTTTAACCTGTTCCTTCCAAAGTTCAAAGAATAGAGCTAAATAGACTTCATTAGGAGCCTCTTTGCTATTTTAATTGTTCAATCAAAGCTGAAACCAGAGAGCTTAAATCACTTGAGACCGGGCTGTGTTACTGCCCAGTCTGCTAAGAGCTGAAAATTACTAAGAAACTGATGTCAGAGGTTGCAGCAGAGAGGCAGGCGGCAGCAGAAGGTGACTGGTAGCTGGCTGATGAGGCAGAGAGACCTGACAACTGGCCAGTAAGGCAGCTGGTGCAGAGGTGTTGGAAGTGGCTGGCAGGGAGGGCCAGATCAGAGCCCCACAGAGAGGGGCGGTGAGCGAGTGCTCGAGCACCGAAGTGTGTAAGAAGCCTCTTTACCCTCTGCCCCCATCCACCCAGGATGAGATGAACTCTGCAGATGCGCCTCTGAACTCTAGGTCTGCACTGATGAAGGACATCAACTGTGAGGGGGTGCAGAGAAGGGTCGGGCACGTGAAAGGGACTTTTGGGTTGCTGGACTTAAGAACCTGAAGGGAAAAAGACACTGCCCAAGTTACTTGAGAGTGGGTCTTTTGCTCATGGTTTATGTTTATGAACCCTGTTTGCAGTGTTTTCTCAAGTTAATGCTGAGTTACTTCCCTCCTTTTATTAAAATGTTTCTTTTCTATACTCAGACTTTGTGCTTGCAAGTGGGGAAGTATTGCCTCTCGAGGCTCCCGGGTTATAATTTTCCCAGGTTACTGGGTTGGGGCTCGATCCAGTTTGGTGTTGTATTGATAGAGAGGAACCCCTAGATATTGAACCTGGCCCTGGTCGCTGCTGGCTTCACCTGGTAAAGGGGTTACATATACATAAGAGCAAAGATTAAAATCTACATGGTCACTGTAATCACTGATGATCTTTCCCAGACCATATCTTCTCTTTCCTCCAGTGCTGGCAGATTTGTCTCTAGCCAAGAGCTCAAATCCTTCATAAATCAGTTGATACCAGCTTGAATAGATTAACACAGTCCCCCTTCACATCACCCCAGGATCAAACCTTCACCACAGTAACAATGTCAGGAGAATGGGAGTCTAAAAGGCCTTCCCAAGCTAGGTCTTTCACAAGACATGGCAAAACACTTCTGCAAAGTTCCAGGCTGGTTCACCCTTTCATCTTGACTTCCTGAGACTTTTATCATTGAAATTACACTTAATGGCATATATATACACTTAATGGTACACACACACACACACACACTTTCCTTTTAAGTAATATTTTGTAATAAAAAATACTTTGAAAAGGTAGAGATCTCTAACACCTTTCATGGGATTTGACTGACTTATTAAATTATGAAGATACTCCATTATGGAGGTAGAGTTCGGAAGCCATTTTGAAGGTTTGAGGGCTTTCAAATCATTTCTGTTCAAAGGAGCAGGGATTTAAACCCACAAAGCATGTTCCCTGTGCAGAGAACTGAAGACTTTAAAGAAGGGAAGTGTGGAACAGAAGGGGGTTGCAGGGAGGAACTCAACAGTCACTCTCTGGGACTAGAGAGACTGGGAGAGTCAAGGAGGAATGTCCAGGGATCCTTCCTGAAGTAGAGAAGTCTGGCAAGAGGCCAGGAGAGATTCAGAGCACCCCCTAGGGGGTGCAGCAAGCTTTGGTGGTGAGTCCTGACAAAAGGGTAGGTTTGGGACTTCCAGGGAGAAAGCTCCAGGAGACATTCCATTGAAGAACTGAGTAATGGAAATGAAAGGTCAAGCCCAAAGAAGGCAAAAGTTGGTACTTTGGTTTGTGGGTTTATTGCGGGATTCCAGGGGAGAGCCCTGAGAGTCATGGGTCATGGGAAAGATGGGTGAACTTAGGGGGACTGTGGGAGAGGCCACCTGACTTGCTGCCTTAGGAAGAGGTCCAGGGAGGCAGCAGCAGAGAGTCTGATGTAGTTTCCACTTGTGAGCATCCACTTCTTGATTGATGCCTATAGAAACTAGCTGATTGTTGTCTACTTTAGTTATTTATCTCCTGAGTGAACTGCTCAGGTGCATATTTGGAATAAGATGCAGGGAGACAGAACTGATACTGGGATAAGAGAAAGCCAAGAATACTGAAGTATGGGAGAGTGGGGAGAGTATTTAGTGTGTAAAAAAAATGAGCAAAACAAACTGGTGTGCATTTTATTAGTTATCATTCCAATAATTGTTTTATCCCTTTCCCCTGCCCTTGACCTTTGCAGCAGGGACTGTCTTTCTCTGTGGGATGTGCCCTTTTAGGTGCTACCATTATCTTAATAATTTCTCATGATTTTGATATGAAAAATTATATTTCTGGGTCACAAAATGGCATGAAAACAAGGATGATAGATTTCCAGTGAAGTTTCACAAAAATGTGACTTTGCACAGCTCTAGTTACCACAGGGAAGCAGAGGAGTCTCCATCACTTGCCATCTTTAATCAAAATTTGATTTCTTTCTGAACAATACGCTGTAGCTCAACCACAAGATGCTAGGCTTGATGCAGGAATTACTAGGTGAAATTCTATGGCCTGAATAGTCATAATCATTCCTTTTGGCTATAAGCATAAGAGCTGCCATACTGGGTCAGACCAATGGTCCATCTTGCCCAGTATGCTCTGACAGTGACCCATACCAGAGCTTCAGGAGGAGTGTATAGAACAGGGGAATTAGAGCATGATTCAGCCCTCTTTCACTCCAGGCTTCTGAAAGTCAGAGGCTTGTGTTTCTTCCAAGCATGGGGTTGCATCCCTGACCATCTTGGCTAATTGCCATTGATGGAGCTACCTTTCATAAACATATCTAGTTTTATTGAACCCAGCTATAGTCTTGACCATCACACCATCCCATGGCAATGTGTTCCACAAGTTAGTCATGCATTGTGTGGAAAAAGTATTACTTCTCATTTGTAATAAACCTGCTGCCTATTAGTTTGATCAGGTGACCCATGGTTTTTGTATGTGAAGGGGTAAATAACACTTCTGAATTCACTTTTTCCACACCCTTCATGACCTCTATCATATCCTCTTAGTCATCTCTTTTTCTAAGCTGAACAGCCCTAATCTTCTTACTTTCTCCTCGCATGGAAGCCATCCCATACCCTTGATCATCTTTGTTGATGTTTTCTGAATCTTTTCTAGATACTCTATATACTTTTTGAGATGAGGAGACCAGAACTGGACCAGTATTCAAGGTGTGGGCACACCATGGATTTATACAGTGGCATTATATTTTCTGTCTTTTTTTATATGCCTTTTGTAATTGTTCCTAACAAAATCTATTTCATAATGTCTTGCGATGTAAATACACAATTCAAATTACAGCCCTAGAAGAAGCATCTCTCTTCATCCTGGTAAAATTTCCAGATATAACTGGTGAAATAAACATAGTTACATTTCAGGACATGTCTGGGATTATTCATTATGCTTGATTGAGGTACTGTACAGATGGTGAGGGATACAGCTATTTGTCTTGGAAAGGTATTATGCTGTAATAATATTGTGTTCTGTGAAGTTAGTGTAGTTACATTTTTAATTAATATAAAATACTCTGTATATCTGAGTCATTACTGGTACACTAAAAACAGATTGCAACTGTTTATCTGGTGGTATTTTCGTCACTAGTTAATGGACCTCTTAAAATCCAGATTGAAATAATTTAAACATATTATACAATGTATCTGTGCCATTTGGCAGCTTGTGCTGCAGAGCAGGTGCTGCCACATAATCAGTAACTCTTTGAAGAGTTAGTCTCTGATGTTTTCTCAATTTTTCCCAGTACAATATGCCAGCAAAAACTGAATTTTTATTTATAACTGCAAAGCAATAAAACTACAAAAACAAATGCTGATTCATAAACATGACCAGCCATTTTATCGGATTTAACAGACATATGGCTTGCATTGCTAGCTTGGATTATATTCATCTCACATTTGTCATTTTTAAATTAAATTTTTAGCTAAACAGAAAAATTGAACACAGCCTTAAGTATGAAACAACTAATGGTGTCTCTCAGTGACTGCTTGAAATGCAAACAGCTTTCCTTTCCTTCCTAAAAATTGTGCCACTGAATACACCAGATGCTCTAGAAAAACAACTTATGCCCATGGATTTCACTGATATCCAGGGCTAGGATGTACCACCTACTAGATGAGCACAATGGTGCCTTCTGGACTTAAAATCTTTGAATAGGGCACAGCACTGAATTAGGAGTCTTGTGGAAGTGCCTTGGCCCTGTGGCAAGTTTCAGAGGCAACATCGCTGCGGGAGGCACAGTGCCTCCTGAAAGCATGACTGCTGCTCCCCATCCCTAAATACACACAATTGAACTACATCTAATTTAGAGATATTAAAATGAGCTAATGCTGATATGGCAGCAGATCTTCGGATTACTGGGACTGAAAATAATAGGGCCAGCTAATGGATCAGTATAGTACAGCTGTTCCCAAACTCGGGTTCGCAAAATGTTACAGGGGGTTCTTGGGAAAAAATTCCCTAATGGCGGACAGAGGTGTCCCTAGGGACCCCGGGTAGCATGGGGCCAGCAGCCCGGAGCCCCTGGACTTCCAAGACCTAATCAGATCAAAGCAAGCATATCTATCACACTGAGGAGATTTAAACGTCAAGACTTCTGATAAGAAATGCAAAGGGAGGTGGATATTTTTTGCTGTTTCTAAAATTAAATAGGCAGCTAGTATTGTTTTAAAAATTCTTATGAAGAACAAATTTAAGCTTTGTTGTAATGTGTGTTGTTTGCCTGGACTGCTCAAGACCTGAATGCTTGTGTAGAAGGAACTCTTTGAGTTGGCTTCTTAAATACCTTCACGCTGTTTCACATCTGATACTCCTTGATGGAACATAGAAGCCTGGTCTTATAACAGGCTTATTCAAAGTGATTGAAGCTATGAGTGTGAGATCTTGGAAGAGTGTTGCCATTTTCATAATGTAATAAAAATACTGTAATGATAAATAATAATTAATAATAAATAGTGTGTAATAAGCATGTCATAAAAACAAATTTTATATTTCCAAGATCACTGCTCTTATAATTTATACTCAGGTAAAGGAGAAAATCCTTGGAAATATTCATTTTTAGGAGGGCATTAGCGAGACTTGACATTTTAGTGAAAGGGGTTCACAGGTTGTTAAAGTTTGGGAGCCACTGGTATCGTATGTTAGCTGTCAAATAATTCATGGAAGAATGGCCCAGTTGATACCATGGCCACGGGTGATACTGGAATGGTTTCCTGATAAACAGCTGCCATGATCCTTAAAACTTATGCTGGGTCTGTACAGTTTGATACAGAACTTAAAGGAGCAGTCGGTAAAAGCTAAATAAAAAGTGTGTCCATAAAACTGAAGATGTAGAAAGTTTTACACACCATAAATAAACCTTCATGGCTATTAGTTTCATGTTACTCTTGGAGTACTTGGGGATATTTGGAGAACAGTGTTGTGATAACAGGGGTTTGTTCTGTTTTTTTGTAAGGAAAAATGCAACTTTATAAGTATGTAAGAATGGCCATACTGGGTCAGACCAAAGGTCCATCTAGCCCAGTATCCTGTCTTCTGACAGTGGCCAATGCCAGGTACCCCAGAGGGAATGAACAGAATAGGTAATCATCAAGTGATCCATCCCCTGTCACCCATTCCCAGCTTCTGGCAAATAGAGGCTAGGGACACCATTCCCGCCCATCCTGGCTAATAGTCATTGATGGACCTATCCTCCATGAATTTATCTAGTTCTTTTTTAACCCTATCACAACAGCATCTGGCAAGGAGTTCCACAGGTTGACTGTGTGTTGTGTGGAAAAAATACTTTCTTTTGTTCATTTTAAACCTGCTGCCTATTAATTTCATTTGGTGGCCCCTAGTTCTTGTGTTATGAGAAGGAGTAAATAACACTTCCTTATTTACTTTCTCCACACCAGTCATGACTTTATAGACCTCAATCATATCCCCCCTTAGTTGACTCTTTTCCAAGGTGAAAAGTCCCAGTCTTTTTAATCTCTCCTCCGAGGGAAGCCATCCCATACCCCTGATCATTTTTGTTGCCCTTTTCTGAACCTTTTCCAATTCCAGTATATCTTTTTTGAGATGGGACGACCACATCTGCACGCAGTATTCGAGATGTGGGAGTACCATGGATTTATATAGAGGCAATGTGATATTTTCTGTCTTATTATCTATCCCTTTCTTAATGTGCAGCGGCAGTCAAAAAAGCGAACTGAACGCTGGGAATCACTGAGTGGATGTTTTCAGAGAACTATCCACAATGACTCCAAGATCTCTTTCTTGAGTGGTAACAGATAATTTAGACCTCATCATTTTTTTATGTGTAGGTGGGATTACGTTTTCCAATGTGCATTACTTTGCATTTATCAATATTGAATTTCATCTGCCATTTTGTTGCCCAGTCACCCAGTTTTGTGAGATCCTTTTGTAGCTCTTCGCAGTCTGTCTGAGACTTAATTATCTTGAGTAGTTTTGTATCATCTGCAAATTTTGTCACCTCCCTCTTTACTCCTTTTTCCAGATAATTTATGAATGTGTTAAATAGGACTGGGCCCACTACAGACCCCTGGGGGACATCACTATTTTCCTCTCTCCATTCTGAAAATTGACCATTTATTCCTACCCTTTGTTTTCCATAGAATCATAGAATATCAGGGTTGGAAGGGATGTCAGGAGGTCATCTAGTCCAACCAACTGCTCAAAGCAGGACCAATCCCCAATTTTTGCCCCAGATCCCTAAATGGCCCCCTCAAGGATTGAACTCACAACCCTGGGTTTAGCAGGCCAATTACCAATCCATGAGAGAACCTTCCGTCTTATCCCTTGACTGCTTATTTTGCTTAAGAGCCTTCAGTGAGGGATCTTGTCAAAGGCTTTCTGAAAATCTAAATACACTATATCCACTGGATCCCCCTTGTCCACATGCTTGTTGACCCCCTCAAAGAATTGTAGTAGATTGGTGAGGCATGATTTCCCTTTACAAAAAACATGTTGACTATTCTCCAACAAATTATGTTCATCTATGTGTCTGACAATGTTGTGCTTTTTTTATAGTTTCAACCAGTTTGCCTGGTCCTGAAGTCAGCTTACTGCTTGTAATTGCCGGGGTCACCTCTGAAGCCCTTTTTAAAAATTGGTGTCGTATTAGCTACCCTCCAGTCATTTGGTATAGAAGTTGATTTAAATGATAGGTCACAGATGACAGTTAGTAGTCTTGCAATTTCACATTTGAGTTCCTTCAGAACTCTTGGGTGAATACTATCTGGTCCTGGTGACTTATGACTGTTTTGTTTATCAGTTTGTTCCAAAACCTCCTCTAATGACACCTCAATGTAGGACAGTTTCTCAGATTTGTCACTTAAAAAGAATGGCTCAGGTTTGGGAATCTCCCTCACATCCTCAATCGTGATGACTGATGCAAAGAATTAATTTAGTTTCTCTGCAATGGCCTGATCATCCTTGAGTGCTTCTTTAGCATCTCGATCGTCCAGTGGCCCCACTGGTTGTTTAGCAGGCTTCCTGCTTCTGATGTACTTAATTTTGCTATTACTTTTTTGAGTCTTTGGCTAGCTGTACTTCAGATTCTTTTTTGGCCTTCCTAATTATATTTTTTACACTTCATTTGCCAGAGTTTATGCTCCTTTCTATTTTCCATACTAGGATTTAACTTCCAGTTTTTAAAGGATGGCTTTTTGCCTCTTACTACTTCTTTTACTTTGTTGTTTAGCCATAGTGGCTCTTTTTTGGTTCTCTTACTATGTTTTTTAATTTGGGGTATACATTTAAACTGAGCCTCTATTATGGTGTCTTTAGAAAGTTTCCATGAAGCTTTCAGGGATTTTACTTTTGGTGCTGTACCTTTTAATTTCTGTTTAACTACCCTTCTCATTTTTGTGTAGTTCCCCTTCCTGAAATTAAATGCTAGTGTTAGGCATGAATTAACACTTGTATGATTGGAGATAAAACTGTCATCATCTTTGCTTTGGAAACAGTTAATAGATTATTGGATACTCAGAATGAACAAATGTTACCATAAAAATACTTGAATAATAAAGTAAGAAGGAAAGGCAGATGTGAGTTCCTAAATCAGTGATATCCTCCACATTAACTACTGAAGATTAGCAGTATCTCCCTCCCCTATAACATACCTCTGGGAGACCAGCTAATCCTCATGGGCCTGATCTCAGCTCCCATTTGAGCACCAAAATAAGAGATCAGATTTACAACAATGCTCAACATACTAGGTATGGAGCTTTTTTGAAAATCTAGCCACAGCTGGGAAAATCTGGTGGGAAAATCTGGGGCCTACATAGGAACTGAGAGGCTAATGCTGGACAGAGAGGTTTGCAAGTCATCAGTGTGGAGATGATAATGGAAGTTTGGGGAGTAGATGAGATTGTCTAGATACAGGTGGAAAGTGAAAATGAGGAAGGGCCAAGGACAGAGTCCTGGGCATTCCCCTCAGTCTCTCACAATTAACTCCTAGTGGCAGCACAAGTAAACACACATTAGATTTCTAATTCACATTTCCCTGGCTCCATGAACTTCAAAATGTTTAATTCCCCTCCCTCCCACCATCAACTTGATGATTGGGCCACATAACGTGAAACACCAATCTCCCAGGGTTTGGCAAGGAGGCCCAACCAATCATATAATCATAGAATATTAGGGTTGGAAGAGACCTCAGGAGGTCATCTAGTCCAATCCCCTGCTCAAAGCAGGACCAACACCAACTAACTCATCCCAGTCAAGGCTTTGTCAAGCTGGGCCTTAACAATCTCTATGGATGGAGATTCCACCACCTCCCTAGGTAACCCATTCCAGTGCTTTGACACCCTCCTAGTGAAATAGTGTTTCCTAATATCCAACTATACCTCCCCCACTGCAATTTGAGAGCATTGCTTCTTGTTCTGTCATCTGCCACCACTGAGAACAGCCTAGCTCCATCTTCACTGAGAACAGCCTAGCTCCATCTTCTTTGGAACCCCAATGGTTTGGTAAGCAAGTAAACTCAATGAAGTGTTCTGTGTTTCAAATTCTGATCAGTTTCAAAGATATCAAACACAGGGATGTAAGCAAATAGGAAAATCTTGTTACTGACAAATTATAAGGTGACAGCAATGAGAGAATAGCTCTCTTAAACAATGCCTGTGATATTGAAGTGAATGGCTGACCTAAAAGAATTAAGGAACACCTAAGAAGCTTGTTTTGTTTAGTTTGTTTGGACTGAACCTCTAAGATATCAGTCCCTGATTCCTTGCTGATTAACGTAGATTTATAAATATCACCTTAAAATACTACCAGGGCTGTTATGTTCATTTGTTAGAATGTGAGTGTCTTAACTGGAAAAAAATGATTGGATGGATTCATTTTTTAAAAGAACATAGTCCTGATTTGCTCCCACTTTTACACTCAGGTGGTATTTGGCACATATAAACATATATTTGTGTATGGAATTTTTAATTGCAAGGCCCATTTCCATCTTTCTTCTGAATAGCAACAAATTGGAAATGACTTAATAAATAATTAGGCACTTACAGCATAACTTTGCCTACAGAATCAGAATTCTTCTCCCTGCCTTCTAGGCTCTTTGTAACTCTGCCCCTGCCTACATATCTCCTGTTTCTTATCGCTGTCTGCAACATGCCAGTCACATCACTCTTTTCTTCTCCCACTCTCATCTGTGTCTTTTTTCCATGCTGCCCCTTATCTCTGGGGCGAGCTCCACAATACCTCACTGTGCAACCATGCCAGCCCCTATTAAATGCCCATCTGAGAATCCTGTTGACACCAAAGCTCATCACAGTAGTGCTGTCACTGAACAATTACATGTATCAAATTATTCCCATGCTCCAGGGGTGGGATTTTCAAAAAGTGCTGAGCTTTGGCTTAACTCTGCTCCTGTTAACTGAATGGGAGTTTTACCATTGACCTCAATGGGAGCAAAGTTAGGGCAATGCTGAGTGTTGTTGAAAACGCTACCTTAAATCTCCAGTGCTTTCAGTGTCAGTCTTAGATTGGAAGCTTCCTCTGGCATAGAATATTTGTGGTTTGTACAACACCAAGCTACATTGGTTAGGCAAATCATGAGCTGTGACTTGTGTTTGCTCAATTCTGTTCATTTTGTTTTTCACCCTTCCTCATCATGTATACTGGACTCTCTGGAGCAGAGGCCTGGGGTTCCTAGAAGTTACCTTAAGACATACAAATAACAACAGCTGCCAGTGCATAATGAGGAATAATGAACTTTGTTTATGACAAGAAGGGTGTTTCCCATCTCCCCCTCTCTTTTGTGTCAGCATCCACCAGTCTTACCTTATCAGTGGGAGGAGTGAGCCTGTTTCCTAGCTGTACAAACTATGGTAGAACCCCATTTATATGACCCTCCATTATCCAGCTCTCCCTAGTAACCAAACAACCAGCCACACAGGTCTAGAAGTGGGTGAACGCTCCTGTGGCCGCTAAATGGCTATACAGCTTTGCGCTTTCCCATTCTCCAGTTTATCTGAATTTTTGATTATCTGATCTGGCCCCAGTCCCAATTGGATCAGATAAACAGGGTTCTGCTGTAGTAGAATTCAAGATTGCAGTATAGATAGGTAGAGATGGAAGCACTTAGGACGTAAGAACCCAATGCACAGCTACAGACTAGGGACCGAATGGCTAGGCAGCAGTTCTGCGGAAAAGGACCTAGGGGAGACAGTGGACGAGAAGCTGGATATGAGTCAGCAGTGTGCCCTTGTTGCCAAGAAGGCCAGTGGCATTTTGGGATGTATAAGTAGGGTCATAGCGAGCAGATCGAGGGACGTGATCGTCCCCCTCTATTCGACATTGGTGAGGCCTCATCTGGAGTACTGTGTCCAGTTTTGGGCCCCACACTACAAGAAGGATGTGGATAAATTAGAGAGAATCCAGTGAAGGGCAACAAAAATGATTAGGGGTCTGGAACACATGACTTATGAGGAGAGGCTGAGGGGACTGGGATTGTTTAGTCTGCAAAAGAGAAGAATGAGGGGGGATTTGATAGCTGCTTTCAACTACCTGAGAGGTGGTTCCAGAGAGGATGGTTCTAGACTATTCTCAGTGATAGAAGAGGACAGGACAAGGAGTAATGGTCTCAAGTTGCAGTGGGGGAGGTTTAGGTTGGATATTAGGAAAAACTTTTTCACTAGGAGGGTGGTGAAACACTGGAATGCGTTACCTAGGGAGGTGGTAGAATCTCCTTCCTCAGAAGTTTTTAAGGTCAGGCTTGACAAAGCCCTGGCTGGGATGATTTAATTGGGGATTGGTCCTGCTTTGAGCAGGGGGTTGGACTAGATGACCTCCTGAGGTCCCTTCCAACCCTGATATTCTATGATTCATCTTCCACTGACCTCCAAGATGAGAGTTCATGGTGCTGGGCTCACAGGCAGAAAGCAGGCAGTCACATGGGCATAGGGTTCCTGGGAATGAGGATAGGGGTCAAAATGTAGCATTCACAGGTCCACCAGCACTGAGTGCCCAGCATAGGTCCAGTGCATCAAGAAGTCAATGAGGGTGCTGAGCCAGTAGCCATGACTGGCTGTTCCAGTTCCCAGGGTCAAAGTTGGGTGGCCACTGGCCAGGGACCAACTTACTGGTCCTCTCCAGCTGCACGGGCACCAAGGGGAAGGCAGCACAGGTCGGAATCATGTGGGGCCCTGGAACCCCCCAGTACCTGCCTGGACCAGCCACAGGGATCATGCGCCCAAAGCAGCTCCTACCTGGTGCAAGCATCCAAGCTCTGGCACCAGGGAACAGGGAGGAAGGTGGCATCAAGCACTTCTGCAGAGCTCTGAGCCAGCCATGATAGGGACACCTAGCAGGAAATGAACAGCTGTGGTAGACCAGAAAAAGAACCAAAGTCCAATTTGCCCAGCCCTGCTGTCCAGGAATGAGCAGTGACTCATTAATACAGAAGGTGGGATTAAAATGAAAGGGGTGGGGCTAGAGCACAACATTTTAAGTAACTGGGGGTGGGAGGTATTTAATGCAGGAGGCATCAATCAGGCATAAGCCCATCTGTGAGAGTGGCTGGAGTGCATCCAGCACAGATTTTTATTTCTGAAGTGCTAGAGCATAGCTGTTCTGGACCCTTCCCAGATGTATATCCATGCCTTGCAAGGGAGGCCCATAGTTTGAGAACTTTTGATCTATAATATAAAATGTAAATGTGTCCACTGCAAGGTTTTAATTGTAGTTCTACTAAGTACTGATACCAAAGATGGGGTGCTGAGAGTTCTCCAAGTAAATTGTAGCCCTTTATTTATGATGTACTGTGGCATTTGAATTTCTGGCAGGATTTCTGTTTTCTGTGTGATCTTAATGACTCCTAGCTCCTCTACCAAATTGAAGGATTTTTTTTTCCCAAAAGGATCTGGCCTATTCCTCTCTTTTTTTGAAGTGTGTTGTTTTAGACACTTAGTCCATTCAACCTCTCTCAGAAACCTATTTCCAGAGAGATTTTTGCTCATTCTTAATTCAGCTAGAGAATGGTTTCTATTAATACCACACTATGTGAAAACTTCTACAAATACAGTTTGGGGAAAAGTTAGAATAAATGCATTCTTAGGGGAAGCAGAATGTTTTAAATGGCTCCAGAATGGATTTGATAAGAATTCATTTGTAGTACTGAGGATCACTGGCTCTTAATTATGTTCCTGAAATATTTATTTCACTTAGCCTTCGCTTGTGTACTTCTACGTTATTCTTTTAAAATATCAGTATATGCAGACAGCCCAAGAACAATTTATTAATGGGATTAAAGCATTGAGATATAGATGTACACAGAGGGTCAAACACTGTAATAAATTAAGGATAATTAAGTTAAAGTAAGTTTGAAATTCCTTCTTGGCCTTCCACATTATTTTCTTTCAAAGCTGAAAGTAGGTTCTTGATTTCAACTGAGATTACTTCTTTCTTTTGCATATTTAACATTAAACATACTAGACTATTTCTGATTAGAAGGCTTTTCTATACTGTGCTTCCTAGAAGAGTTGCTAAGGAACCAAATTCTGCCTGGCGTCTGCATCTAGGAGCATGCTAGAAAAAGTGGGCCTTTTTTTCTGTCCAGATTCTAGCCTCCCCAAAATGGGAACAATTTGTACCACAGGGTGCTAAGGCAGGTGAGATTATGGGTAGCTAGTACTCGGATACGCTGCAGTGTAATGTTCACCCATAGTAGAGAAACAATGAAGAATACTAGCATTTAGCCCATAAAGATGGTGGGAAACTTACTTTTAAAGCTCCAGAACAGACAAGCCATCACTTTAAATCATAGTTAGGCCTTCTGCACACCCACTTTGTTAAAATTCTAACACTGATGTATAATAACGATACCCATTTCCTAATGAAAGTGTTTTATCTTTGCTTTCCAGTCAATCTTTAATTGCTGTTACTGTAACTGCTGTTGTACTCTCTCAATAGCATAACTTTAAACTCCCACCTATGTTCTGTGGGATGAAGAGGGGCCATATTTCAGAGGGAGCTCAAAGAAATATTTTAGTTGCCTCAGCCAGAATTCCTAGCCACCATTGAAAGAGTTCACCTGGAACTCTTTTGAAATAGGGATCCTCCGTTCAAAAGTTTGATTTATGCATTAAATCAGCAACTCATTTCATGAATAAGTCTAGACTTCGTAAAAATATTAATAAGGCATCTAGAAACAAATACTTCACAAAATTATATCTGTCCTATGTGGGATTGTCAGACAACAGTGACTGAATCTCTATGTAACATTACCAACCTGGGAAACAGTGCACTAAGCTCCTTTGCACCTGCTCTTGATTACTATTGAAAAGCATTTGACTGAGTAGAGTGGTATTATTTACTGAATAATTTAAAATGGTTTAATAATTCTGTATTTTGTTTTCCCCCAGCAATAATTTTATACCTTTCAGAGATGCATATGGCAGGGTTCCTTTACTACTAAATTACCCTTGAGATTTTAGTCAAAATCAAAATATTATCGTTTTACACTTATGAGACTCCTGAAGTTTTTCACTTGTGTGCTGCTGGTGTTCTTGTTTAGTTTTTTGTTTTTAATTGCAGAACAAAATTTTTTCAAGGTTCCATTTAAACATCTCGACTCTGGTTTGCAAAAAGAGTTCATCCATCAAAATATACAATGTACATTTCTCTTGTATTATGTTCCCTTTAAAATGTCTCCTAAGATAAACTATTTAGGAGCCACTTACTGTGCTTCTACAATTTCTATTAATTAATCCAAATCTGTATGACAATTGTTAATTTTATCCTTGAGTCTAAAATAAGAGTCAATAGCAGTGATCACCATACCTCAGATAATATACTTAGCATGATAGTAATTCACTTCCCTAATAGCCTGTACATTCACTATCCACACTCATTGGAAAGTGCATTTGAAACAATAAAACTGAAGAAATTACAATAGGAAAACTTGTATTTCTTAACATGTAGTCAGAGTTAATTTTCCTTATCATTTGTCCTTTACACTCAAAGGATTTGATAACTACAGGAAGCACATTCTCCTTTCATGGCTGCAAACAGCAAGCTTCCCCAAACCTTCTGTCCATCTGTCTATGACAATTCATAATAACTGTGGTAGGTGAATATTGTAATGATATATCCCTTTAAGTATACCATAGTATTGTAGAACTGCTTTAAGAGTATGGAGTAGGCTGCTTGGCTCTTCGTTTATTTATTTATTTAAAAGCCGTGTTTGTGTCTGAATTTGCTTCCACAAGGCATCAAATATTGCTGAAAAGTTATCCATGTAAAAACTACACTCACTGCATTTTTGCAACCCTTTTTATTCATTTTCAGATTTTGTGTTTGCAGTTTGTGCCTTCAGTGCTATCTAAGCTAACTAAAATCTGTATAATGTATTTACTTGTACCAAGTATGGAAGACAAACCTATATTCTGATTTTTTCCCCCTAAAAGAATGGAACAAGATTAGGAAAAAGAGATCCCAACTATCTAGATAAGCTTAAACCACTTAAATTTTCTTTTGTTCCTACATAGGGCTTTCTGGACACATGCTAAACTGAGTAAGGTGGGTCTCATCTGGATCATAGGATCATATATTATAAACATACTCTGGATTAAAATTACTATGTTTAGGGCTGTCAATCGCAGTTAACTCATGCGATTAATTCAAAAAATTATTCTTGATTAATTACAGTTTTAATTGCACTGTTAAACAATAATAGAATACCAATTGAAATTTATTCAATATTTGGGATGTTTTTCTACATTTTCAAATATATTGATTTCAATTACAATACAGAATACAAAGTGTACAATGCTCACTTTGTATTATTTTTGATAAACAAAAAAAATTGTATTTTTCAGTTCAGTCATACAAATACTGTAGTGCAATTTACAAATGTAGATTTCTTTTGTTACATAACTGAACTCAAAAACAAAACAATGTAAAACTTTAGAGCCTACAAGTCCACTCAGTCCTACCTCTTGTTCAGCCAATTGCTAAAACAAACAAGTTTGTTTACATTTATGAGATAGTTCTGCCTGTTTCTTATTTACAATGTCACCTGAAAGTGGAACAAGTGTTTGCATGACACTTTTGTAGCCAATGCTGCGAGGTATTTACGTGACAGATATGCTAAACATTTGCATGCCTCTTCATGCTTTGGCCACCATTCCAGAGGACATGCTTCCATTCATTAAAAAAAAATCCGTTAATTAAATTTGTGACTGAACTCCTTGGGGAAGAATTGTATGTCTCCTGCTCTGTGTTTTACCCGCATTCTGCCATATATTTCATGTTATAGCAGTCTCGGATGATGACCCAGCACGTTTGTTTTAAGAACACTTTCACTGCAGATTTGACACACAAAGAAGGTTCCAATGTGAGATTTCTAAAGATAGCTACAGCACTCGACCCAAGGTTTAAGAATCTGAAGTGCCTTCCAAAATCTGATGGGGACGAGATGTGGATCATGCTTTCAGAAATCTTAAAAGAGCAACACTCCAATGTGGAAACTATAGAACCTGAACTATCAAAAAAGAAAATCAACCTTCTGCTGGTTGCATCTGACTGAGATGATGAAAATGAACATGCATTGGTCTGCATTGCTTTGAATCATTATTGAGCAGACCCCCATCATCAACATGGACACATCTCCTCTGGAATTGAAGTCAAAGCATAAAGGGACATTTGAATCTTCAGCACACCTGGTACATAAATATCTTGCGATGCCGGCTACAACAGTGCCATGTGAACGCCTGTTCTCACTTTCAGGTAACATTGTAAACAAGAAGCAGGCAGCAGTATCTCCTGCAAATGTAAACAAACTTGTTTGTTTTATCAATTGACTGAACAAGAAATAGGATTGAGTGGACTTGTAGGCTCTAAAGTTTTACATTGTTTTATATTTGAGTGCAGTTATTTTTGTACATAATTCTACATTTGTAAGTTCAACTTTCATGATGCAAATATTTGTAATAAAATAAATATAAAGTGAGCACTGTAGCCTTTGTATTCTGTGTTACAATTGAAATCAATATATTTGAAAATATGGAAAACATCAAAAATATTTAAATAAATGGTATTATATTATTGTTTAACAGCACAATTAATCATGATTATTTTTAATTGCTTGAGAGCCCTACTACATTTATCAAAAAAACTACTTGAAATTTCTTGTCTTAATCTAGAATTACAGAATCTTGAATTACTAGGGTTACCAAACAAAGACTGGAGCACCAGTAGCCTCTACTTATATTGTTAATAACACTCCTTAAATTACATGTCTTAAACCAGAAGTATAATAGACTATCAAACAACTTCATCTCTATATTAAATAATTCAAAGTAATTTGGAAAAAAAAGTTGAGAAAATTGTGTATGCAGAATATTTAATGAAACATGGATCATTAAGTAAGTAAATTATGTCAACAAATCCCACATTTCTCTTTAAAAAACATCACTCCTGCCTCCTAAATAAAGATACAATGAATTTCATGGATTTCTCACTTAAGAAATTTGAAAGATAAACAATTGTGCTTCATCCATAAATATTTTTTAATGGGTTGGTTATTTTTCCTTGTATTTTGAGGAGTTGCTGAGGCATTGTGAGTTTAGTATATTCTACAGGAAGTGAATAACATTATTTGAGCTAAAAAAAAAAAAGCCCCACAAAGCCACCTTATATCAATCATTCATTCCATCACGGACTGCGGGCTGCAACAGCCACAGTATTTTGTACAACTTCTGCTATCTCTGAAATGAAAGCTGTATGTAGAAAAACAAATTATCTGATCTGATGGCAGAATTTCAATACCTGAATTAATTTCTAATGACACTGTCATTCAATTTTTTTTGGTGGGGGAGGGTGCATTATACAATACAGCATTGGTTTATTTCAATCTCCGTTATCTGTAATTCCACATTGTTGTAACAGGGTCATGTCCCCTTAGCTGTTATACAAACATTTTACTTGGTTATTCAAACTCATTCAGTGTTCCTCACTAGCATTCAGGTAATTTAGGTTGCATTGTTGCTAGTTTTAGTGCTATTTGTTTTCATTTTGTTTTACAGGCAATTTCTACCTCTAGAGCTGAGCTTGGTTTTAGGTGACAACAAAATTTGGTTTTGGATATATGGCTGTTTCAGTCAGATTAGGAGAAGTAGTTGCAGGACTGAAAAAAAAGTCCTCATCATTGTAAAAAGTGTGTTAAACTGTTATAGAAATACAAGCCCCAAAGTGCAAAATCCTCCAGTAGAGTGTTGTGAGCTGACAATTTTAAAAGTTGAGGTCAAATCCTGGTTAAGACCTTCAACGGTGAAGCATCTTGCTGTTTGAACCCTGATCTCCACTGAACCCAGCGGCACTCTGAGTTATGCACAGGTGTGATACTGGGGATTTGTGCACTCTGAGTTATGCACAGGTGTGATACTGGGGATTTGTGCACTCCCACACATGCCTACTCTTGCATGGAAACGTAACCTGAGTGCAAGTCTTGGATTCTGGATGTGCATAAGGCAGGCACACAGACTTCTGAAGACTTGAGCCATGCTTTAGACAGATCTGAAATGCAAGCAGATGAGATTCAAGTAAGAACGAATGAGACAACATGAAAGTTGTAAAATGTCTTGGTTTTATTTAAATTAAAATCCCATCTCTTATTCCCTCCTCGTAATTTCTTTGGTTGTCCATCTGCAGATAATCTTGCTTGTGCACAGTCAGTTTAAACAAGCTCTGAATTCTCCTGCCTTCTGCATAATCAATAATTCTTGGCCTTTGATTATTTCTCCATGAAAGTTGTTCTGCGCCAACCTATTGTTTTATATCTGACTTGATTTATTCTTTCTGGTACATTACTTTTCTCGGTATTATATTGGTGCCCACAGGAACCAGTCAAGATCAGGATCCTGTTTTGAGAGGCACTGTACAAATACATAGTAAGAGAGAGACCCTGCCTCAAAGAGCATACAGTCTAAATGATCAAGATGGACAAAGGAGAGAAACACAGGTACAGAGAAGCTAAGTGATATCAGGCCAGTGGCAAAGCCTGGATCAGACTCCCAATCTCCTGAGGCCCAGCCTAAAGACCTGTCTACTGGACCTCGCTGCCTCTTGCATTGATGATTTCCCACAACAAAGCTTTTTCTTCTTTCGCAGGTCTCATTCTTTGTAGTATTACAGCCTCTATACTTCCAATCCATCAGGCTTTGCAGGAAGCCAAAAAAGATTAGAACACTTCATTTCTGGCATATCTTTACATTCATTGTCTTTCCATGTTCATAATTTTCCAAATATTTTCCCAGCCTTCTTTATGCAGCTGTTTTTGTGATGTTAGTAGCTTGCCTGGCTAAGTGGGGTGTTTACTGCAGTTATTCCTTGGTTAAAAATAAAAAAACATAGGCTCATTCTCTTACATAAGAGCAAATGGAAGGAAATAACAGTGGCCAAGTTTTGCTCGAGTGGAGTCATAGGTCTTGGCTAACTAGATTAGTTAAATCAGAGCAACTTCCTGGTATGGACACTCATTTTGGTTTAAGAACACCTTATACTAACTTAGCTTGAATTAGTCCAGAATCAGCCTCTAACTCAATTTAGTTAAATTGGTACAATTTATTCATGTAGACAAAGAATCAGCTTCTTCTCATCCCTGCTTAAGATCCAGGGATGTGGGGTAGGCAGAGAATGGGACTGGAAAGCAGAATGGAGAGCTGAGAATCCACAGGGATCCTGGCCCTCAAGCCCCTGGAGTTGGTCAGCTGCATGGAAAATACTCTCCTCCCAGAGCAGGCAGGAAGTTCTGGGAGGCATGATGCCTTGCAGAGGCAGAATGCTTCCCAACACCCACTGAGGTGGTGTCAGATTCACACCACCTCTTAAAAGGGGCTGTGCTGTAAAGGCAGAATCTAGTCCTAAAGATTGTTGTAAAAGTCTGCCTTGTGGAGATGCCACAGTCCTGACAAATCACTGCAGCTCTCTCTCTCTCTTTAGCTTTAGGGTATGAATCCATTCCATTTTATCTTCCAGAAGACGTTTCAGGCTGAAATGGGTCTACAATTTTCTAACTGCCTCAGAATACCAGCTGTAAGTCTATTTTTCTCCAAAGCAGCAAGACTGATTTTGCCTCTGTATCCCTTCCCCACAGAATAACCCTTTCTTCGAAGCTTTTAAAGTTATGTCCGGCCATGCAAGAAAAACTAATACTGACAATTCCAGGCAATGTGGGAAAACATATAGGTGCATTCTACTATTCCAGTAGCTGCAATTTAGAAAGCTGGTGTGCAATCATCACACTTTAACTTACAGTGCATTGAGGGCAACAACTGCTCCCATCCACAGTCTGAGCTACAGCTTGATAACAGGACTGAAATAGAAAGAGCTCTTTATGAATTTTCATGGGAAAAATATACTCCACTTTAACTCCAACTTTCCTCTACTAAGACTGACTATCAGGATCCTCAGAGCACTGTTGTGAGCAAACTCTTCTCTAAAGTCCCAGCCAGTGAATGCCACTTCTTGCAGAGTTTGCTCTATGTATAGGATGGGTTTTTAAACAAAATCATAACAAAAGCTCAGGAGAGCCTTGACAGAGCCAGAAGAGTACCCAGAAGTCACCTACTACAGGACAGGCCCAACAAAGAAAATAACAGAATGCAATTAGCCATCACCTTCAGCCCCCAACTAAAACCTCTCCAACGCATCATCAAGGGTCTACAACCTATCCTGAAGGACAACCCATCACTCTCACAGATCTTGGGAGACAGGCCAGTCCTTGCTTACAGACAGCCCCCCAACCTGAAGCAAACACTCCCCAGCAACCACACACCACACAACAGAACCACTAACCCAGGAACCTATCCTTGCAACAAAGCCCGTTGCCAACTGTGTCCACGTATCTATTCAGGGGACACCATCATAGGGCCTAATCACATCAGCCACACTATCAGAAGCTCATTCACCTGCACATCTACCAATGTGATATATGCCATCATGTGCCAGCAATGCCCCTCTGCCATGTACATTGGTCAAACTGGACAGTCTCTATGTAAAAGAATAAATGGACACAAATCAGACATCAAGAATTATATCATTCAAAAACCAGTCGGAGAACACTTCAATCTCTTTGGTCACTCGATTACAGGCCTAAAAGTGGTAATTCTTCAACAAAAAAACTTCAAAAACAGACTCCAATGAGAGACTGCTGAATTGGAATTAATTTGCAAACTGAACACAATTTAATTTAGGCTTGAATAAAGACTGAGAGTAGATGGATCATTACACAAAGTAAAACGATTTCCCCTGGTTTATTCCCCCCCTCCCCCCGTGTTGCCTCCCCCCCCCCCACTGTTCCTCAGACGTTCTTATCAACTGCTGGCCCACCTTGATTATCACTACAAAAGGTTTTTTCCCCCCGCTCTCCTGCTGGTAATAGCTCACCTTACCTGATCACTCTCCTTACAGTGTGTATGGTAACACCCATTGTTTCATGTTCTCTGTGTATATAAATCTCCCCACTGTATTTTCCACTGAATGCATCCGATGAGGTGAGCTGTAGCTCACGAAAGCTTATGCTCAAATAAATTTGTTAGTTTCTGAGGTGCCACAAGTCCTCCTTTTCTTTTTAAGTTCCCAAGGAGATCAGTCTTACAAATTGCCTTTGCTTTTGAGAGCTCAGTGCCACAGCAAGACTGAGAGAGTCAGGGGAAAGGATTTGGAATTATTACTATGTTTGATACCCCTAGAGCAGGGACAGCACTTCGTGCAATATGTAGAAGGAAAAGATATAGTAGAAAGAACTGTTAATGGTAATAGACTGATAGTTTACAAAGGATGACTGCACATGAGCTTTCCAGGGGCCAGATTGTGGCAGGCTCCTGGGTGGGTGCATATGGCCACAATTGCAGTCTTTGAACTATTCTAATCACAAGGCTGCTCAGGGCCCCCACCCAAGTGGAAGGAAGGCAGACTACAGAGGGGTGGTCACACAGCATCCTTCCTAAAGAGTGGTCCTCAAGAGCTCCCAACATAGGTCTGCACCTTAAACCTACTTAGGGTTTTTCTGTGGGTACTTGCACCACCAACAGTACTAAAGTGCTGCGGCGACAATTCCAGAATGCTTACCTGTCACTGACTACTGTATCTTATAGACACACATTCACGTGCAGAACGCTTTATTTCCTTTTAAATGGGCAAGATCCTTTGCATGTCTTATGTAAGAAGGGCTGAATTCTCTCCAGGGTTTTAACTAGAAACTTGCCTACAGAGTCGTGTGAATTATAGCAGATGGTAAAAGAAAAAGCACTCCACACACAAACACTCAACATTTTTTCCCTATTGAATTTTTTTCTCGGGTGAATGAGAGAGATGGCACATGCTAGAAACAGGCGCATCCTCAGCATTTTCACCTCTGTTTGACGGCAACACATTATATGACGTGACTTTCCTGAGCAATATAGCCAAATGCAAACCTATCACACCTGTGCAGTGTGGAATACATACTAACAGGCTCTTCTCTATGTCCTACAACAGATCAGAACTTGATAAGAATGTAAGAGTTCAAAGATCAGCACAAACTTTACTTTAAAACAAAATCTATAGAAAAGCCAAAATAAAACCTGTCCATCCTTCAATTTAGGGATGAGAATTAGGATCTAAAGATTCTAAACAAAAATGTTGATCTGAATTTCATAGCTGACCTCATTATAATATAAAACGAGCTGAACCCAAACTCCTGAACTTTGGGTAATTCGTAATCTGGATATGAATTTTGCAGCTCCAGACCATTTCTAGAGACAGTACACATTGTAAATGCTTTATTTCTTAACTGCATAGAGCAGTTATATATCTATGTCCGTCCCCCAAACACACACACAACAAAACTTTGTAATTTCTTTTTCATCCCCATGACCTGAAGCACAACAAGGGGAACCATTGTATCCCATTGTAACCGTTGTTACAACAAGAGCTGGGTGAACTTGGCAATGGGTTTTAGCAAGTGTTGTTCTTGGCTGGTTCACAGGGATTTCATACCTTCCTTAAGTTTTGGGGTTTGTTCAAACTTGCTATGGTACGGGACAACCATGTGAAATCAATGGGTTTTGTCAAGCCCTGTTCAAAGCTGAAAAGCAGCCATTTTTGTATATCTTAATATGGTATTACAGTTCAGCAAGGGAGGAAGTGGTGTTTGAAGACTGGAGTGGAGACCTTTTCAAATCATATTTACCTGTCCACTTTTTTTTAAAGGTGTCAAGGTTCCTCCCCCACTCTGAACTCTAGGGTACAGATGTGGGGACCTGCATGAAAAACCTCCTAAGCTTATCTTTACCAGCTTAGGTCAAAACTTCCCCAAGGTAACAAATATTACCCCCGTTATCCTTGGAATGGCCGCTACCACCACCAAACTAATACTGGTTACTGGGGAAGAGCTGTTTGGACGCGTCCTTCCCCCCAAAATACTTCCCAAAACCTTGCACCCCACTTCCTGGACAAGGTTTGGTAAAAAGCCTCACCAATTTGCCTAGGTGACTACAGACCCAGACCCTTGGATCTTAAGAACAATGAACAATCCTCCCAACACTTGCACTCCCCCTTTCCTGGGAAATGTTGGATAAAAAGCCTCACCAATTTGCCTAGGTGACCACAGACCCAAACCCTTGGATCTGAGAACAATGAAAAAGCATTCAGTGTTTTACAAGAAGACTTTTAATAAAAAATAGAAGTAAATAGAAATAAAGAAATCCCCCCTGTAAAATCAGGATGGTATATATCTTACAGGGTAATTAGATTCAAAAACATAGAGAACCCCTCTAGGCAAAACCTTAAGTTACAAAAAAGATACACAGACAGAAATAGTTATTCTATTCAGCACAATTCTTTTCTCAGCCATTTAAAGAAATCATAATCTAACACATACCTAGCTAGATTACTTACTAAAAGTTCTAAGACTCCATTCCTGTTCTGTCCCCGGCCAAGACGACTACAGACAGACACACACCCTTTGTTTCTCTCCCTCCTCCCAGCTTTTGAAAGTATCTTGTCTCCTCATTGGTCATTTTGGTCAGGTGCCAGCGAGGTTACCTTTAGCTTCTTAACCCTTTACAGGTGAGAGGAGCTTTCCCCTGGCCAGGAGGGATTTCAAAGGGGTTTACCCTTCCCTTTATATTTATGACACGCCCCCCAAATCTCAGCTAGGGTGAAACACTGGCTGGGATTTCTTCCTGGAGCTCTAGGAAAACAGAGTTAATAAGACACATGCATCTCTAAATATACTACCAAGTACATAAAGACTAACAATATTTTCCACATCTCAAGGACGATTTTAACCAGTTGATTCTGGGAAATTTTCACGGGAGAGTGCATCAGCTACTTTATTAGAAGCTCCTGAGATGTGTTGGATGTCGAAATCAAAATCTTGGAGAGCTAAACTCCACCGAAGAAGTTTTCTGTTAGTTTCTTTGATGGTGTGAAGCCACTTTAGTGCAGCATGGTCGGTTTGCAGGTGGAAACGCCGTCCCCAAACATATGGGCGTAGCTTTTCCAGAGCGTAGACAATGGCATAACATTCTTTTTCAGTGACTGACCAGTTGCTTTCCCTCTCAGACAGTTTTTTGCTGAGAAACACTACAGGGTGGAATTCTTGATCAGGTCCTTTCTGCATTAAAACTGCTCCCACACCACGCTCGGATGCATCTGTGGTTACTAGGAACGGTTTGTCAAAGTCTGGGGCCCTTAGTACAGGGTCAGACATGAGTGTCGCTTTAAGCTTGTTAAAGGCCTTCTGACACTTTCCGGTCCACTGAACAGCATTTGGCTGTTTCTTTTTGGTTAGGTCTGTCAGTGGGGCAGCGATTTGGCTGTAGTGCGGTACAAATCGTCTGTAATAACCGGCCAAGCCTAAGAAGGATTGAACCTGTTTCTTTGACTTTGGGACAGGCCACTTTTGGATAGCATCCACTTTGGCCTGTAGGGGGCTGATAGTTCCTTGACCCACCTGGTGTCCAAGGTAAGTCACTCTGTTTAGGCCTATTTGACACTTCTTAGCCTTAACAGTTAGTCCTGCCTCCCTTATGCGCTCAAGGACTTTTTGTAGATGTTCCAGGTGGTCTGCCCAGGAATCCGAAAATATGGCCACATCGTCAAGGTAGGCGACTGCATATTCTCCTAATCCCGCTAGGAGACCATCTACAAGTCTTTGGAAAGTGGCGGGTGCATTTCGCAGCCCGAAAGGGAGTACATTAAATTCATACAGCCCGAGATGTGTGATGAAGGCTGACCTTTCCTTGGCAGATTCATCTAGCGGTACCTGCCAGTACCCCTTGGTTAAGTCCAAGGTAGAGATGAACTGGGCCCTTCCCAGTTTCTCTAATAGTTCATCTGTGCGTGGCATTGGATAATTGTCTGGGCGAGTTACAGCATTTAGCTGACGGTAGTCCACGCAAAAACGTATTTCCCCATCTGGTTTGGGAACTAGAACCACTGGAGATGCCCATGCACTTTCAGAGGGGCGGATTACACCCATCTGTAACATATCCTGGATCTCCCGTTCTATAGCAGTTTTAGCTTGAGGAGACACCCGGTAAGGTTGGACCCTAATTGGGTGAGCATTACCTGTGTCAATGGAGTGGTATGCCCGTTCAGTCAGTCCTGGGGTGGCTGAGAACGTTGGCGCGTAGCTAGTGCACAGCTCCTGGATCTGCTGTCGCTGCATACGCCCAAGGGTCATGGAGAGGTTCACCTCTTCCACACCACCAGCACATTTCCCTTCGTAGTAGACACCTTCAGGCCACTCAGCGTCGTCTCCTCCCTGGGCTGTAAACTGACAAACCTTTAATTCTCTGGAATAAAAGGGCTTTAGAGAATTAATATGATACATCTTAGGCTTTCGGTTGGAGGTGGGGAATGCTATGAGATAATTAACAGCTCCCAGGCGCTCCTGGACCACGAATGGCCCTTCCCACGATGCTTCCATTTTATGGGCCTGGAGCGCCTTTAAGACCATGACCTGGTCTCCTACTTTGAAGGAACGCTCTCTGGCATGTTTATCATACCAGGCTTTTTGCTCTTTTTGAGCATCCTGTAAGTTTTCTCTAGCAAGGGCTAAAGAGGTTCGGAGGGTGTTTTGTAGGTTGGTTACAAAGTCCAGAATGTTAGTTCCTGGAGAAGGTGTAAATCCCTCCCATTGCTGCTTCACCAACTGCAATGGCCCCTTAACCTCACGGCCATATACAAGTTCAAATGGAGAAAACCCTAAACTGGGATGTGGTACAGCTCTGTAGGCAAAGAGCAACTGCTGCAATACTAGGTCCCAATCATTGGAGTGCTCATTTACGAATTTACGTATCATGGCCCCCAAAGTTCCATTAAACTTCTCCACCATGCCATTTGTTTGATGATGGTAAGGAGTGGCAACCAAGTGATTTACCCCATGAGCTTCCCAAAGGTTTTTCATAGTTCCTGCCAGGAAATTAGTCCCTGCATCTGTGAGGATGTCGGAGGGCCAACCTACCCTGGCAAAAATGTCTGCTAGTGCCTGGCACACACTTTTAGCCCTGGTGTTGCTTAGAGCTACTGCTTCCGGCCATCGGGTGGCAAAATCCATGAAAGTCAGTATGTACTGCTTTCCTCTGGGTGTCTTTTTCGGAAAAGGACCCAGAATATCCACAGCTACTCGCTGAAATGGAACTTCAATGATGGGGAGTGGCTGGAGAGGAGCTTTGACCTGGTCTTGGGGTTTTCCCACTCTTTGGCACACCTCACAAGACTGGACATAGGTAGAAACATCCTTGCCCATTCCCTCCCAGTGGAATGACCCCCCCAAACGGTCTTTGGTCCTGTTCACCCCAGCATGGCCACTAGGGTGATCATGGGCTAAGCTCAAGAGCTTGGCCCGGTATTTAGTTGGAACTACCAACTGTCTCTGAGGATGCCAGTCTTCCTGGTGTCCCCCAGAAAGAGTTTCCTTGTATAAAAGTCCTCTTTCTACAACAAACCTGGATCGATTAGAAGAGCTGAGAGGCGGTGGGTTGCTCCGTGCCGCCGTCCAAGCTCTCTGGAGGCTTTCATCTGCTTCCTGTTCGGTCTGGAACTGTTCCCTTGATGCTGGAGACATCAGTTCCTCATTGGATTGGGGACATAGGCTTGGTCCCTCTGGAAGCGATATAGGGGATGGAGCTGTTTCTGTTGACTGTGAACCGCTCTCCGCTGGTGCACTATGTTGGGATTCAGGCTCCGGCTGAGCCTCTTGTGTAGGGTTATCGGCTGCTGCCAGTTCAGGTTCGGTGGGGCCCTCTGGTGTTGAGGTTGCAAGTACTGGATTCAGTGCTGGCACGGGGTCTGGTGTTGGTTGTTTGGCTGGTTCCGGTTCTGGGACTGGTTCCGTCTGGGTCTCTGGGACTGGATCCACTACTGCTGTTGCAGACATTGGCCTGGGGTCCAGGTCCATCACCTCTGACTGGGTCCTGATAGAAGTTTCCGGAACAGAGCTAGGCCTCACGGCTTGTTTAGCCTGGTTGCGGGTGACCATTCCCACCCTCTTGGCCTGCTTCACATGATTGGCCAAGTCTTCCCCCAACAGCATGGAGATGGGATAATCATCATAGACTGCAAAAGTCCACATTCCTGACCAGCCCTTGTACTGGACAGGCAACTTGGCTGTAGGCAAATTGAAAGAGTTGGACTTGAAGGGTTGAATCGTCACTTGGATCTCTGGGTTGATTAAATTGGGGTCCACTAAGGAAGCATGGATAGCTGACACTTGTGCTCCGGTGTCCCTCCACACGGTGACCTTCTTCCCACCCACACTCACAGTTTCCCTCCGCTCCAAGGGTATCTGGGAGGTATCTGGGCCTGTGGACCTCTGGTGTGATTCCGGTGCAATGAACTGTAACCTGTTGGGGTTCTTGGGGCAGTTGGCCTTTACATGCCCCAGCTCGTTACATTTAAAACATCGTCCAGCTGACGGGTCACCGGGGCGAGGTGGGTTGCTGGAGAACGGGGTGGTGGGACGATAAGGGGTCTGGAGGGTTCTTTGGGAGGTAGGTGGGGCTTTGGGCGGCCCCCGGTAATAGGGTGTGGTCTGGGGTGGTCCCTTCTGGTCTCCGCTCCAACTGCGACCAGTTTTCTTCTTCTCTGCCACCTCCACCCATCTGGCTCCAATCTCTCCTGCCTCAATTACAGTTTTGGGTTTCCCATCTCGGATGTATCTTTCTATTTCCTCAGGAACACCCTCTAAGAATTGTTCCATTTGCATTAGGAAGGGCAAATTTACTGGAGATTCAACACTTGCTCCTGATATCCAGGCATCCCAATGTTTTACAATGTGGTAGGCATGTCGGGTAAATGACATGTCTGGTTTCCACCTTAGGGCTCTGAACCTCCGACGAGACTGCTCGGGTGTTATCCCCATTCTGACTCTCGCCTTGGATTTAAACAGTTCATACTTGTTCATGTGTTCTTTAGGCATTTCAGCTGCCACCTCAGCTAAGGGTCCACTGAGCTGCGGCCTCAGCTCTACCATGTATTGGTCAGTAGAGATGTTGTACCCAAGGCAGGCCCTTTCGAAGTTTTCTAAGAAGGCCTCAGTATCATCACCTGCCTTGTAGGTGGGGAACTTTCTGGGATGGGAAGTGGTACCTGGAGAAGGATTGCTAGGGTTTGTTGGTATATTCTGCTGGGCCTTTATCCTCTCCATCTCCTCCACATGCTTCCTTGCCTCCATTTCCCTCTTGTGGGCAGCCTCCTGTACCTCCTTCTCCAGCCGCATGAGTTCTATCTGTCTTTCATGTTCCCTTTGTTTTTCCTCAGCCTGAAATTTGGCTAATTCCAGCTGTAGTCGAGCTGAGGATTTGGCCATTCTAACCTCTCTGTTTTTAACTAACTTTACACCCGAGGTTTAGAAATAAACAAACAAAACTTGGCTGTAAACTTTTGCTGTGCTGGAATAGAGTACCTATTCTCTGATAGTGATTGTCAGCCTACAGAAAAAGACAATTCCCTTGTCTCTGCTCTGGGCCCAAATTAAAGCAAAAAACCTCCAACTACTTGGAAACCTGCTTACCCAGCCCAAAGAAAAAAAAATTTCTTTTCAAACCTGTGCTCCTTGTAAAACAAACAAAAAAAAAATCAAAATCCTAAAAAAAAAACCCTGCCACTTTTGTCTCCAGGCAAATGGGTAGAGCACACACCCCCTATTTACTTTTAGGAAGAAAAGAAAAAAAAAAAACCTCTGGGTTGGAAGACTGTGAATTTCCCTGCAGGAGTTAAGTACCCTGCCTCCAGGCAAGAAAACCTGCAATTCACAAGATAATCCCCTTTTGTCTCTGCTTGGCCACAAAGCAGAGAGAAACCAAGCTGCTTTCAGTTTCAAAGCTGCCTTCTGGACTTCCTAAAAATTCCTTTTTAAAATCTGTATTTCTAGTTCAAAAAATCTCAACTGGATCTCAAAATGATTTCAGGTTAATCCCACCACTGTGCCACCATGTCAAGGTTCCTCCCCCACTCTGAACTCTAGGGTACAGATGTGGGGACCTGCATGAAAAACCTCCTAAGCTTATCTTTACCAGCTTAGGTCAAAACTTCCCCAAGGTAACAAATATTACCCCCGTTATCCTTGGAATGGCCGCTACCACCACCAAACTAATACTGGTTACTGGGGAAGAGCTGTTTGGACGCGTCCTTCCCCCCAAAATACTTCCCAAAACCTTGCACCCCACTTCCTGGACAAGGTTTGGTAAAAAGCCTCACCAATTTGCCTAGGTGACTACAGACCCAGACCCTTGGATCTTAAGAACAATGAACAATCCTCCCAACACTTGCACTCCCCCTTTCCTGGGAAATGTTGGATAAAAAGCCTCACCAATTTGCCTAGGTGACCACAGACCCAAACCCTTGGATCTGAGAACAATGAAAAAGCATTCAGTGTTTTACAAGAAGACTTTTAATAAAAAATAGAAGTAAATAGAAATAAAGAAATCCCCCCTGTAAAATCAGGATGGTATATATCTTACAGGGTAATTAGATTCAAAAACATAGAGAACCCCTCTAGGCAAAACCTTAAGTTACAAAAAAGATACACAGACAGAAATAGTTATTCTATTCAGCACAATTCTTTTCTCAGCCATTTAAAGAAATCATAATCTAACACATACCTAGCTAGATTACTTACTAAAAGTTCTAAGACTCCATTCCTGTTCTGTCCCCGGCCAAGACGACTACAGACAGACACACACCCTTTGTTTCTCTCCCTCCTCCCAGCTTTTGAAAGTATCTTGTCTCCTCATTGGTCATTTTGGTCAGGTGCCAGCGAGGTTACCTTTAGCTTCTTAACCCTTTACAGGTGAGAGGAGCTTTCCCCTGGCCAGGAGGGATTTCAAAGGGGTTTACCCTTCCCTTTATATTTATGACAAAAGGCATGAGGAGATGACAATCTGCCAGGGAGGAAGATGCTTGAGCAGGCTTCCCAGATTAACAGAAAGAGGATGGACTTTTTCATTGCTCTAATTTGTCAGAAAAATATTGGCTAGTTCTCTAGGAAACTAAGCATGAAGTTCATCACTAATGTGGCCCTCTGGTTGTTGGGTTTGGCCATGCTTGCATGAGGTAGGACAAAAAGGAGGGTGGGAGTGGGTCAGGAACATGAAAATGTGTGGAAAAGATAGGAGGAGAAATGAAAGGGTGCAAATAATTTCATTTCACATATTAGGCCTGGGTCTCAGCTGGCTTGTAGTGGTGTAAGCCACGAATAGCTCAATTAAACTGGTGTGAGAGAAGAATTATACCACCTCTAAGTTAAAAATTCATTCTTTTCCTGAAGCTTTAAAATTCTGTCTTTCAGGAAGCAAGGAACTCAATGTTACACAATAGAATTCACCCTGAAGAGCATGCAGCATTTCCAAGCTCCAGGACCCCAGTGAAATATGTAGACTATAAAATAAAAATACAAAAGGAATTATAAATAAGGATTTAATTCTGGATCTTTTTGAGACACACAAAGCAGTTAAGAAAACTACTGAACAAGCAAAGTATGATTTGACATCTTAAAGGACTCTTTTTTTAAAAAATGGAGTTTGCCTGTTTTTCTAAAAGATATTCTCTACAAATTTTTTGTGAGGAAATTCTATGGCCTGTTAAGACAGGAGGTCAAACTAGATGATCACAATGGTCCCTTCTGACCCTGAAATCTTCAATCTATGAAAGCACTCAAGTAATGTGTTAAAAACTCATAAGATTATACATAATTTGTCTTCCCATAGCACCTAAGAGCCCTAGTTATGGTCAAGGACCGCATTATGCTAAGCACTGTACAAACACAGAGCAAACAGATGGTCCCCTGCCCCAAAGAGATTACACTCGAGGTGTGGCAGATGTGATTCATGCTTTCTAAGTCTCCCATCAGTCACAGGAATATATAACACAAGAAACAACAGATGGATACAGACAGAAAGACAGGGGAGCACGAGAAGAGAGTGAGACAGTACTAGTCAGCATGATAGGCAGTGGTCTCAGCACACCCACTGCCTAAGTGTCGTCAGGATTTTTTGTTGTTGTTGGCATTGTGGCAAAGGAGAGTTTTAAGGAGGAATCTGAAAGTGGATAAAGAGGTAGCTTTACAGAGGCTTATGAGGAGCTCCTCCACAGTGTGAGGTGCAGCTTCCATGTAGTTCTTTCTCTTATTAATGAAGGTGCATGAGTTTGTGGCAGTTGTTCACTCTAGAAATTTCTATTCCGTGACTCAAAATCTGTGGTGACTTTAATCCTTTTGTTTTACTCCTAGTGTTGCTGACTTACCTTTTCTGTTAGTATCCTAGCAACCATGTCTGATTTTCCTTTCGCCTATACTATAAAGGCTAGGTGGGGATGCTGGGAGAGACTGGCTTAAGAGATGAAACAAACTGACAGAAGAGCATTTCTTAAAGATGCAGGTTTCCTTTAACCGCATTCTGGCAATTCCTAACAGGGGCAGTATGGGCAGGGAAGGTAAGGATGACAAGTGGAATAATAATTTACAGATTTGGATAGCTATGAACCATTTGAATAAGGGCAAAAGCACTGCAAATTAATATCTCAGAATTAGAAAGCTTTGCATATTATTTATCATAGAAAGATTGTACGACAAGCCATGTACTGAAGTATTTGGCAAAATTGAAAATGTACAAGAAACTAAAGGTGAGCCAATAGAGTTCACTCACCTTTTCAAAGATATTTGTAAACCAAAGCTGTTATTATTAAAGCCTGGGTTACTTTTGGTGTTGATTTTCTTTGTGGTTCCAATAAGCCTTATATAAATAATCCAACATTTAGAGGCATTTTACACACACATACAGAGTTCTATTCGCAAGTCTCATTTCCAGCTGTGCAGACACTAGGTGCTGTCAGCCTAAGTTAGATTTCACCTTATAGGCTGTCACCATCACTTTAGCCTGAAGCAAAACACACAGCACAGTTATTAAAATTGCCTCAGCCTATCTGAATTAGGAGCACTTGCTTGTGACTTCCTGCAAGTCTCTTATACAAAAGCAGCTCAATGAGATGCAGGATATGTTTAGCCATTTACAATATCTTAACTAAGCACTTAAACCAAAACTCAGACTTAGATACTCAGTGAAAAACAAACATGTCTTGGTGCTTATGCAGGCACGCTCCTAATCAGAGCTTTTGCCTGAGAAAAAAGCTGCAGGATCAGACTCATGCAATAGCATAGCCAGTTCTAGGGCAATTTGATGTTAGGTGCTAAGTTACATTTTTGCTGTAATACATACAGTCATCATGGTGAGCTTTTAACAGGGATATCTGCCTAACTGGACTATATGACTGAGAACAGCTTTCCTGAAGTGTTCCTAATAGGCTTTAAAATCTCATTTTACTAGGACATCTCCAAAACTCTGAACTGCAAAATGGGAATGGCTGGAAGCTTACTTTTTACTCTCTCTATGTGCAACTGAGGTAGAATTAAAGTGCCAGTTCAGTTTTTGAAGGTCTTGAAATGACAGGTTGTATAATTTCTCTTTAAGTAGCATTTTAAAAATTCTATGTTTTAGTTTAAAACTAAAAGTCTTAATACATTTCTATTGGGGAATTCATCCCTGGGGCTAGAGGTAGCACCAACCATCTGACCGCTTGAGTCTTACTACATCCCTCAAAGTAAAAATCATCTATTATTCAAAGTAAGGGGGGAAATGCACCATATATTAATAAGTTACTCAAGAAGCAATCCAAATACACTAATCTATGATGAATATTGCTAATTTACTGCTACTGTGTCAAATCCTGGTGTCCATAATTCGAGAAGGATGTTGATATATTAGGGTAAGATCAGAGAAGCAGGGGTTCACAGGGGTTCTCAAACTTCATTGCACTGTGTCCGCCTTCTGATAATAAAAATTACTACAGGAGCCCAGGTGGGGGCGGGGACCGAAGTCTGAGCCGGCCCAAGCTCCGCCACCCCATGTGAGGGGAGGGGCAAAGCCAAAGCCTTTCCGTCCCAGGTGGTGGGGGAACAAAGCCCAAGCCCAAGGGCCTCAGCCCCAGACAGGGGGCCTGTAACCTGAGCCCTGCTGCCCAGGACTAAAGCCAGGCAGTCTACGCCAGCCCTGGCGACCCCATTAAAACAGGGTCACAACCCACACTTGGGGTCCTGACCCACTGTTTGAAAACCTCTGCAAAGAGGTGACTCGATTACAGTCTGTAAGTACAAATATTTGATAATGAGCTCTTCAATATAGCAGAGAATGATATAATATAATCCAATAGCTGGAAAATAAGGCACATATTTTTAATATTTGAGGGTAATTAACCACTGGGTACTAAGGGTTGTAGTGGATTTTCCATCACTGGCCATTTTAAAATCAAGATTGGATGTTTTTCTCAAAGATATGCTCCAGGAATTACTTTGGGGAAGTTCTGTGGCCTGTGTTATACAGGAGGTCAAACTAGAAGATCACAGTGGTCCCTACTGGCCTTGGAATGTATGAATCTTTCTGAAAAACAAAGACAACATGTAGGCAAATTAGCCACCAGAGGGAGCCTTCATTGCTTGTGCATGCTACAGCAATTTGGATATTGGCTAAAAAGTGAATTAGCTGCTTCACTGCTAAATTCAGAGACTAGATGTATTCAGCAGAAGTCCATCTCCTGTGTGGCTTTGATGCTAATTGGATTTCAGCACAGAAATGTATATAACTATTCCAGCAGCACCTGGATTATATATTTAGCAAAGACTTCAAACAAAGTGTGGTCCTTAATTCATAATCACCATAAACAAGTTCTTACTATGGTCTACTTTTTCCAGTGAAAAGGGTTCTTAATGTTCTATAGCAAGTGACATTATATTTTATAGACAAAACCAACTGTGGCAAGAAGTTAATCATTCTTGCATGCAAGGAAAAAATAGGTCTTGTTTTAATCAAAGGGGTGCTGCAATACAATTTGAACTCACAGGCCTCTTATTATTTAATTAATCTAGTAGCCCACAATTTGTCTGATTTGCAGCTAAGGAAATTGACAACTATTCAGTTATATACTAAAAGAATCACAGAAAGGCAAGAAAAACATAATGAAAATGTAAGGATACCAGACTTTATGTATTGTGAGTACTACAGAATTCAAATAATTATGTATCCCTCAGTTCAGTCTGTGGACCTGAAATCAAATCCATGACTGAGGGACACTCCCAGCATACACATGCCCTGGAAAATGCAAACAGCTTGATAATCCACAGGATTTCCCTCAAATCTAGGGATATCAGAAGAATGTACAGGTCACTCCCCAGGTAGTGCTATGGTTTTCCACACACGAGACTACAGGTACCCTAACCCAGCAAGCTCAAAGTCTGAATGGTCACTCTCTCCACTCCCAAATACTTTTTTCTCTTACCTGAACAGGCATGTGGTAGCCCATGGATGCCAATGAAAAGAGCCAGATTTTACCATATGTATTCTTTGTTTAATACAAAAACCTGTGCAGAAGAGGTGCCATAGCAGGAATTTTCCGATATTGGGTGCTACACAAATCTTCTGCAGTTTGTAGAAGTATAACAACTACAAAAATTCTGCATTGTGAGGCTAGAGGCACTAATTCAGCAAAGCACTTCAGCACATTTAACTTTAACCACATGAGTAGTCCCGTTGAAGTCAGTGAGCAGGTTTGTACAGAAGCACACAAGTAATGTAGGGTCAGTGCTTGATTTTGTCATAACAACATGCCATGCTGCATTTTAAATTTAGTCCTGTGAAGTGGATTATAATTTGGCTTGGAAGGGTTTGAGTTTTTATCAGTAAATATTGGGTAAATGTTGATTTCACCATACACACACAAACCAATGAAAAATATTTCCACGGATAATCAAAATTTAGAGACAGCCAAAGAAAGAAAAATGCTGGCTTGCGAACTTATTAGAGTTTGATTTAAGGATATTTACTTAGTGCATTTGATCGTGTATTAATATTACCTGTTGTAGTTATTTAAAAAATAAAAATTGCATTGTGCCTAGCCTAATGGTTGAAGTTTTACTTGTAGGTATATGGCTTTAGGTCATCATGAGCCCACGGAATTCAGTAAGGACAAAATGGGGCCCTTTAGTCATATACGTAGTAATAGGAGTGTACAGGGTTCCATTTTTACATCTGATTGTTTTTTTAATAAGGCCTTTGATGTGCAGCTGTATTGCTCAAGGAGCCAATTGCCGGCTGAAGAAAAGCTCTAACAGCAGAACCAGCATCTACCAATTGAAATACTATAAGAAAAAATGTTCAGCTCATAAATCACTGTCTGGTGCAAACAGCGTGTGAAAGAGCAAGCACAAATGCCTCAGAACCTGCGTACACAGCCCAAGTAAGTACCATGTGGGCACCATTTTCAAAGGGGTCTCTAGCTTCTGTCTAGATGTTTGCCGAAATATTCTGTCTAGATTTTTACACCACAGGCCTTACTGTAGTACCCTTTGAATAGCTAACTAGCCAGCTTAGAAATATAGGGCAGACTGTGGCTGGCTCTTGGATGGGTGCACAAGTGTGGGCGCAGGGGGTCAAGAGGCTGTGCAGGAGCCACCCCCAATTTCAGGTGTTCCTTAGTGTCCCCAGCTCCCTGCTGGCACTCACATGGGTGCAAGTCACCCAAGAAGGTGAAGAGGATGCCCATCACCAGAGCCAAGAGGCTGTGGAAGGTAATATACACACTGCGTCGTTCTGAAGGGTGTCACAGCATCCCTGCTCCCCAGGAGCTCCAACAGGGATTATACTTTCTGGAGCAGAGCAGCTCTGCAGCAGAGCCAGTACGGGCCTGTTCCCTTAGAGGCCTAGCTAGTATGAGTAAGAAACATAGGCTTCCTGAATCATCGCACTATAGGGAAACGCTACTTGATACAAAGTTAAATTTAACATAATCAGGGTTTCTGCTGTGGTTAGCAGATTCAGCTAACTTACAAATCACACCTATTAGTTACCTCTTTCTAATAGCACGCGCCTGAGCTTTCCTCTCACACAACATAAGGCTTCCGTGCCTCGGAGGACTTCAGCTGGGACTCTCTGCAGATACCTGTAACTTAAATGAAAAGAAACTCCTTATCAGCTGTGGGTAGCACGAGGAACACACTTCCAGGTCGGAGAGTGAAATGCTGTGGGGCAGCCTAGGCTAGAGAATGAAAGGCTCCAGCTGCTGCCCCATAACAGTGCCCCAGTGATTTTCCTAATCCACTGGACACAAGGAAAAGCTGACCACGAAAAGCAAGACAATTTTCCTCTTTTTAAATACATTTAGATATAAATAAGTATAGCTTTTAGCAACAGATCATAAGCTTCCAAACAAATCTTAGTTACTTTTAACAAACATGACAAATAAACCTCCCTATAAAAAAGAGGAACAGGTCTGCTTTCCTCCGCCACCCCTGCTCCCTCCCAGCACTTGGTTCCAAATCAGTTCTGCTGAGACCAGACCTGTTTGGGCTGTACATTATGAGCAGTAGGCAAAAAAGTTGCCTACAAGTGTGAATTAAGCAGCAGTTAAATTACCAAGATGTGGGTGGAAGTGCTGTCCCCCATAAATTCTGTTCAAGTTCTGCCTTCAGTTTGCTGGTCTAGGTGGTGAGCTCTGCCTGCAGACTGCACATAAGGAACCTCCTGCAGCTCCTACTGTCCATGAAGCTTTTCAGTAAAGTGGTGTTTTTTTTTTTGTGGGCAGCTCCTTCCTTTTTTCACCAAAATAACCCCTCAAAAATCCCAGCTCATGGATCGCAGGGAGCCCAAATTTCTTCCCATTAAACAGCATTTTACTGAACTTTTTCCTGTAAATTACTATTTTCTTCTAACCTCCCCATTTGCTTTGCCAGCTCTGTTCCCTGTGCAAACTCCTTGTTGCCTCTCTCCAGCAGCACCTGTGGTAAGTGACTCCCTGCCCTTAACAAGCTGCCAGGGGCAGCTGCAAACACCAGTCGAACAGTCTAGGCGGTAACCCTTCCTGGAACTAGAACAGGGCTCTATGTGAAAACCCTGTCAAAGCAGAGCTCAGACATGGTTCTTGCTGAGCTGTTTCTAACATGGTGTGAGCAGCCAGGTATCAGTCTATGTCAGAATGCTGTTCAAAAACTGCTTGTTGAAAATAACATGGAGTTTAACCATGTCCAGCTTGTCCAGTCCGCCCCATGTTAGAAAACTGCATACAGGCCAAATTAATTCCTAGCATAGCACTTTCAAGGAGTGAGTGCCTTATCTATTACATTCAATATAACACATATTCTCACATACCTTCCATTATAATTGGGTAAGACCTCTTACTATTTGTATTTTTTTACAAGTGTCTGCAGAACACAGGTTCCTTTCATTTTGCAAAAAAGCTAAGTCACTTAGTTTTGTACAAGAACTGAATTACTACAGTCACACAACATCTTCTTTCAATGCAGTGCCACATATTTGGTTTACATGAACAAAAATTTGGAGAGAGCATATTAAATGATGATGAAGAAACCATGTGCTCTGCTAACATTATAGTGCACCAATGACTCTTTCCACACAGTGAGCTTGAAATTTGTCTGTTTTAAGAGTGCTGTGGTGATGCCTTTTGCAAACTCATTGCTATTCTACACACATTTCAGTCTTGACCAACAATAGAAATTAGTGCTGCTTTGTATGTAATCGATTTAATATTTAACAGGGTTATCACTGTAATTCTAAGAAACGCAATATCTTCATTTAAAGCCTTGCTTCGTTTGATTTGGGTCCATATTTTAAGCTACTAAATGAAGGAAATATATGGTGGTTTTTCTCTTTTCATTTTGTTGATGTGATGATAGCCATAGCATTATTTGGAAGATGGGGCTAATTACTCCTTTTGGTTGAGGGTGATGAACTAGTTTGTATAAACACACAAGCTCCAGTTAGTTTATTTGCAAATTTCAAATGATAGTCTATGTGCAGTTATGCAAAACACAGGGAAGAAGGGATGATGCCTCATGACTGGTACTTATTGCTGAACAAAGGTTTCTGCCCATGTTTTCGAAAGATCTTCAGGATTTGTTTTTAATTATATAATTCATCAAAACTAAACAAAGGTCCTGATTTGATTAGATTCACATCAGGTCATCCCTGGATGAAACTGTAAATCTGAATGCATCAGAGCTGGCACAACTGTGCAAATGCTAAACTGAGGCAGTGGTGGGGGGGAGGTAGTAGAAGGGAGTGCAGTTACGTGCAATTCATGCTACTGAGCTATAAATGATAAAATCAGCCAATGGATAAAATCAGTCCAGAATGTTTCCACCCACTACACTAGTGGGATCAGCAAGTTCTTTCATTTTCAGATAAATGTTTCCCCTGCCCTGTCCCACCCCACAAACAACTTCAGCTCACTGCTAACTATGATGCATGGGCTCTCTCTGAACGGTCACTGGAATTCACCTGCTGTCACTAGTGATGACCATCAAGGAGAGGTGGAATCCTTTTTGAGCTAAGAACAGTGTATTATTATTAGAATAAGGGCATGCCCTTTATTCTGCTTACAGTTCGCTTTTACTTTCTAAAGTAGTTTGGCAACTAGACATGGCTGGCAGTGCCTCTGCCATGTCATTTAACCTTCTTGTCTCCATTTCCCCATCTGTCAAAGGGGGATAATAATTACAATACCCAGGTAAGGCAGCTAAACCTTAGTTAGCTAGGACTATATGAACTTTAACTAAGTGTAAAAAATTCACCAGAACGCACCCAACACCCACTAGTAGCAAGGAATCTCGTGGCAAAATTGTTCATTGTAAAGCTTTTTAAAGTGCTGACAACTGTGCCTGTATCCCAGCATGAGCCACTGGTCTCCACTGTCCTTGCTGTTGGAGGTGAACTGAAGAAGTCCTCCCTTGCTTGTCGTCATATCACGTGCATGTGCGCCTGCACACCCACCCACACCCACGCACACAGATTTTGTATATAAAGTTAGTCAGCTAAATTTGGTGGGTACCCACAAGACTCCTCTCACTTCCCCTTCTCACAATCCTCCTGTAGACTTGTGAGATCACAAAGGTGTGATGGTGACATCCAGGCCATAGCTTGACTTCATCACGGCTGTGCAATTTTCCTTACGTTGTTGATCACTTCATCTGTAGTTAATCACTCCCTGGTGGTGAGGGGTGGAGCTGAGCTAAGCAGGGAAGACTTGATATAAAAGCCTTTTGCTAAGTGAATTTGAGAGCCAAGAACAGAGACAGCTAATGGGAGTTTCAGAGGGAGTAGCTCCAGCTCCAGCCCTGTGGTTGGAGGTGACAGGACTTTGTGAGTAGTGTGTTTGGTCTGCCTGAGATTGTTAGTTTCTCTGTGTACAGGCTGTGTAGAAGGGTCTTAGGCCGCTGAGTAATCCGCAAACCGTTGGGCCTTTGATCAGTGCCTTGATAAAGGCTGTGAGGCTCCAGCCCTTGGACCTTTGACCAGCCCAGTTGTTTGAAGTCTCTGATTGATTAATCACTCTCTGGTGGTGAGGGGTGCAGCTGAGCTAAGCAGGGAAGACTTGGTATAAAAAGCTCTTGCTAGGTGAACTTGAGAGTGAAGAACAGAGGCAGCTATCAGAGAAGTGTCAGAGGAAGTTTGGAACAGGAGTGAGAGAGGCTTTCCTTTCAGGTGCAGCACTACATGTGATTTCAAGATGGCCAGCAATGAAACTGTGATAGTGATCTGCAATGGATGTGCTATATTCTCTTTCCTGCTTGAAGACAGAAGGGATTTCATGTGCACGAGGTGCAAGGTGGTGGCTATGATGGAGGAGATTATTCTTGGATTAGGATTAGGCAAATTGAGGTGTTACTAATAATCAGGGAAGCTGAGGAGTTTCTGGACAACCTGATTTGGCAAACACCAGTACCCCAATTTCAGGGAAGAATAGAGCTTGCCACAAAGGAACTGGTGAGAGAGGGAGTCAGAAAGGAGGATTGGCAGTTTGTGACCACCAGACACAAGAGGTCATGATGGCATTATACAAAACTAAAGACAGATGAGAATAGGAAGACTGTAGCCACCAGAGAGAAGACAAGCAGGAGGAATTCCATGCAATTAGTAGTTTCAAATGGATACCATGTCCTCAACATGCAAACTATATAAGATACCTCTCAAGATCCAGGAGATCCAAGGGAATGGAGACATGTATGGGACACATGTGGATGGCAGCTTGGCCCAACCTGTAAGAAAATCAAGCTTACTGACGAAGAATTCTCCAGCCATCCAAGGAAGACAGACAATCCTTGTTGGAGATTCAACACTTAGAAGAATAGAAAGAACATTCTGCAAGGGACCGGTTGACAACAGGACAGTGTTTTTCCTTCCTCGAGCCAAGACATGGCTTGTCATTCTAAGACTGAAAGAAAAGGAGTACTTGTGGCACCTTAGAGACTAACCAATTTATTTGAGCATAAGCTTTCACATGAAGTGAGCTGTAGCTCATGAAAGCTTATGCTCAAATAAATTGGTTAGTCTCTACGGTGCCACAAGTACTCCTTTTCTTTTTGCGAATGCAGACTAACACGGCTGTTACTCTGAAACCTGTCATTCTAAGACTGGATAGGCTTCTGAAAACAATGGGCAAGGATCCATTGGTGATGATTCATATCTGCACTAATGACACTGTCATGAGATATCTCGCAGATAGTAGATGACTTGAAGGAACTTGGAAGCATGCTGAAGAAGAAGAATGTCCAAGCAATCTTCCCTGAGATCCTTCCTGTTCCACGAGCAAAGGAAGAGAGAAGGCAGAAGATTCTGGAAGTGAACTGCTGGTTAGGTAAGTGGCAAAAGGCAGAGGTCTTTGATTTTCAGGAACATTGATCCATCTTCCATGGGGACAGGGGGCTGTATAGTTTGGATGGCCTCCTCCTCAGTAGAAGGGGGACCAATCTCCTTGGGGACAGGCTGACTAGAGTAGTTAGGAGGATGTTAAATTAATAGCAAAAGAGGATGGTAAAAAGAGGGAAGATATGAGCACTCAGCACAAAATCAAGATGCTGAGAACAAAATTAATCACGCAACCAAAGGACATGAAGAAAAGAAATTCTTGAATTGCCTGTATATTAATGCTAGGAGCCTGGGTAACATACAAGAGGAATTATAATTGCTCATTTATGAGCATAAATTTGATCTAGTTGCTATTATTGAAACGTGGTGCGATTAGTCACACAATTGGAATGTTAAAATCAATGGTTTTAACCTATATAGGAAGTATCAAGTGGGCAAAAGGGGAAGGGGGAGTCGCAGTCGCACTTTGTCAGAAATGGTATTACCTGTTTCCAAGTGACTGATAACTCAGAAGAAAATGATTTGAATGCTTATGGATCAATGTTGTAACAGATAAAGTACAACATGGGGTACTAGTTGGTGCCTGATACTGACCAACAAATCACATTGGGGAACAGGATGACCAATTCCTTACACACCTGTCTATAATATGCAGGGGGGGAAAACTGTATGATCATGAGTGAATGCTGGGGGTCCCATGCTGCCAGTACTAAAACATAAGTGCAATTTCTAAACATTATATCTGACAATTTCCTAATTAAAAAAATGCTTCAGCCAACAGGGGGGAATGCTCTATTAGACCTTGTCCTAACAGATAAAGAGAAACTGGTCACAGAACTAAAAGTTAATGGTAGCTTAAGTACGAGTGATCATGAGTTGATCACATTTGTAATGTGCAAGCAGAATAAAATCCAGTCCAGTAATATATATACAGGGTGCTTAAATGGGGCCAATTTTTAAAAAAAGCTGAAAACAATTATGAGCCAAATTAGCTGGGAGGAAGAATTTAATCAGAAAAATGTGAATGTAATTGGGAATCATTTAAGAACACCTTACTAGATGCCCCGAAAGCCACAATCGAACATGAAGGCTGAGCTGGTTAAAAAAAAAACAACTTGCCTCAGAGGGGAAGTGAAGGCAGCTGTTAATAATAATGATGATTATTAATAATCAAAATATAACAAATGTAAGAAAGTGGAAGTTGACAGTAATGAATATAAAACAGAAATTAAGATTTGTAGAAAATTGATAAAGGAAGCCAAGGGACACAAGGAGAGTTAAGGACTATAAGAAAGAAGATTTTAGAATATATTAGGAGCAAAAAGAAGGCTGCCAATGGCATTGGTCCCTTATTAGATGGAAAGGTACAATTAGCAATAATAAATGCAGAAAAGGCAAAAGTGTTCAATAAACACTACTGTTCTGTAGATGGGGAAAACAGATGATATCGTCTCATAATATGGTGATAAAATTCTTTGCATTTCACTAGTATTACTGGAGGATGTTAAACAGAAGCTAGTAAAGTCAGACATTTTTAAATCAGCAGATCTAGATAACTGGTATCCAAGAATTTTAAAATATCTGGCTGAGGAACTCACTGGACAATTAATGTTGATTTTCAATAAGTCTTGGAGCACTGGGGAAGTTCCAGAAGACTGGAAGAAAGCTAATGTTGTGTACATTTTTAAAATAGTAAATAGGAGGACTGGGTAATTATAATCCTGTCAGCCTGACGTTGATTCTGAGCAAGATAAGGTAGCGGCTGATAAGGGACTCAATTAATAAAGAACTAAAGGAGGTTAATGTAAATAATGCAAATCAACATGGGTTTATGGAAACTAGATCCTGTCAAATTAACTTTATATATATAAAATAACAATTATGAGTCAGATCAACTGGGAGAAAGAATTTAATCAGAAAAATCGGAATGATAATTGGGAATCATTTTATATGTATCTAATAAGATTACAAGTTTGGTTGATAAAGGTAATAGTGTTGACATTGCATACTTAAACTTCTGTAAGGCATTCGGCTTTGTATGCCATGACATTTTTGTTAAAAAATTAGAATGATATATCATTAACGAGGCACACATTACATGGATTAAAATCTAGTTAACTGATAGGTCTCTGTAGCATGGGGCATGGGTCACTTGCTGGAGGATTTTCTGCACCTTGAAGTCTTTAAACCATGATTTGAGGACTTCAATAGCTCTGACATAGGTGAGAGATTTATTGCAGGAGTGGGTGGGTGAGATTCTGTGGCCTGCATTGTGTAGGAGGTCAGACTAGATGATCATAATGGTCCCTTCTGACCTTAGTATCTATGAGTCTATGCATCTCAAAATGTAACTGTAAATGGGGAATTGTCATCAAACAGGACTGTTTCCAATGGGGTCCTGCAGGGATCAGTTCTATGTGATCTGCTATTTAACATCTTTATCAATGACCTGGAATAAAACATAAGATCATCCCTGATAGTTTGCAGATGATCCAAAAACTGGGGGAGTGATCAGTAAATAAGAGCACAGGTCACCGATTCAGAGCGATCTAGATTGCTTGGTGAAGTGGGTGCAAGTAAACAGTGTGCGGTTTAATATGGCTGTGACACAGTGCTAGCTGCAGCACCCTGGTCACTTAGCTAATTGCGTAAGGGAAGATTACAGGCTCAGAAATGTTTCCTTCTTTCCCCAAAACAGGGACTTTCTCCTTAATCATGTAACTCCACTCCTCCTCCCGTTACAACCAGTGAGATAGTGGTAAAAAAGAAGTGGGTAAACTAATTTTAACTAAACTGCGTACTCCCCAAATGAGACGTGGGTAGATTCAGTTTAGTGGTGTTTACCCTTGACTACACTGCTACTTGAATCCCACGTATACACCTGTCTGTTCCTATACTGCAAGCCCTTTGCCTCTGCAACATGTGCTCACATATACCCCTCTCTGGCTCTGCAGCCTGCACACACACACACACATCCTTCTGACTCTGCTTTCTAGTGCAGCTGCAATGCCTGCTCCCAGAGCTGTGCTGTCAGTCCCTAGGTGCCCTGAGAACAGGAAGAGGATGCTGCATACAGAGAGCATGCTGCTGCCAGTGTGGTGAAGGAAGAGCAGTGGCACAGCAACCCCGGCTGCCAGGAGGCTGGAGTAGATGCCATTTTGTGTTTTTTAAAAAAAAAATCAATTTTTTCTCGATCTTTGGAGCATGGCACATAGAGTTGCATGATAACATATACCTGCATGATAGCGATTTTGTGATGTGTGAAGGGTGCTCTTATAGAAATGCTAAAGAAGTCCTGTTGTGTCCTTGTTACTTGCTTTAAGGATAAAGCTGTTCCTGCTAGCAAAATCTATTCTTGTCTTGCAATGAGTGAAACTTTCCAAGAAAATAACAGCAAAAAGAACAAACAATTTTGGCAAACTGTGTGAACACATGAAAAAGTGAGCAAAATTTCAAATGGCAAAAGTATTAGCAAAACTGGCAAAAAATTATTTTTTTCTCTGAACAAATGGTTGGCTTGCACAGGTCTGGAAGCCACTGGTGTTCTGTTGTAGTCCTCTTGTCATAGCCCAAAGCATGCTGTTAAGCTCTAGCTCATATTTCTGGTCTGCTGGTGCTGATGGTAAAGTACCCAAGATGAGCAATAGATCTCTTTTTTTTCACTGGAGCCATCCCAGCAGAGGAGCAACTTTGAGGAATGTTCTAGGTTTTTGTATCTGTGAAACTCCGTGAAGGTATCCATAGTATTTTTAGCTAAATAGTACAAATCAGAAAGGAGCAAGTTTCTTGTGTTCAGAACATATAAGTGTTTTTCCTTACTTTTTTTTGTCAAGATCTCTAAAACTTTTTTCATTTAGGCCCAGATCCAAGTCAAGAGTTTCCGGGATCAAAGTAGAAGCTACAGGTAAAATCTTCTATAACTGGAATATCTTAAAGTCACATGCCCAGGTCAAAGACAGCACATGTAAGGAGTTGATAGCATTTCTCTCAATCACACAGATGTGTTGAGTCAGTCTGCTGGTCTGTAATTCCTGGTACACTGGTTTCCTTCTTTCCCAGTGGCCTCTCTGTATTAGAGTACATTACATCCCCCATCACAGCTTTCTGCTAATACCACAGTCGAGCATCCTGGGTGGGAATTTCAAAAACAACCAGTCGTGGCCTAAATCTGTGCCATTGACATTTATGGTCAAACTCCCATTGACTTTCTATCGGAATAGAGTTAGGACAACGTTGAATGCTTCTGACAATCTCACCCCATGTGCTTTATATCTTCCTGTCTGTGGTCTTGTCATCTATGGTAGCTATTAGTCTTGTCCCTTCATGCTTTCCTTCTTTGCCCCAACCTTAAAAAGGGAGTAGGGGGTGGGGGGAAAGGACTTCCCCTTTCCAGGTCACTCGTATTAACTCTGACGATGTCAATGTCGTATCTACTAATGAAGTACTGACAGGTTTCAGAGTAACAGCCATGTTAGTCTGTATTCGCAAAAAGAAAAGGAGTACTTGTGGCACCTTAGAGACTAACCAATTTATTTGAGCATGAGCTTTCGTGAGCTACAGCTCACTTCATCAGATGTATGCCGTGGAAACTGCAGCAGACTTTATATATACACAGAGAATATGAAAAAATACCTCCTCCCACCCCATTGTCCAGCTGGTAATAGCTTATCTAAAGTGATCATCAGGTGGGCCATTTCCAGCACAAATCCAGGTTTTCTCACCCTCCACCCCCCCACACAAATTCACTCTCCTGCTGGTGATAGCCCATCCAAAGTGACAACTCTTTACACAATGTGCATGATAATAAAGTTGGTGCTCAAATAAATTGGTTAGTCTCTAAGGTGCCACAAGTACTCCTTTTCTTTTTAATGAAGTACTGTTATTTTCTTTGTGGTCTACAAGGAAAATTAGTGTATTATAAAGTCTCAAATGGAAAATATGAGGCCTATGCTAACATTTTCACCTGTTATGTCAGCAACACAGTTTTAGATATAATTACACAGCAATGTTAAATTATAAATTATTTTAAGTCTCTCCTGAAGTGTAACAGCTTTGTCATAGATATAAATCTTATTCTAGTATACATAGTGTGACGGGGCAAGGCCAGATGGCTATAGAAAAGTAGTGGGAGATAGATATATTAGCTCCAGGCTAAACAAATCCCTGGTACCAGGATAAGTGAAATGGAAGCTGCTCCAGGTCAATCAAGACACCTGGGGCCAATTAAGAACTTTCCAGAAGGCAGGGAGAAGGCTAGGTGGATTGGGACACCTGAAGCCAATCAGGGACTGGCTGAAACTAGTTAAAAGCCTCCCAGTTAGTCAGGTGGGTGTGCATGTCAGGAGCTGTGGGAGGAAGTTTTGCTGTTGGAGAGACTGAGTAGTACACACCATATCAGGCACAAGGAAGGAGGCCCTGAAGTAAGGGTGAAGTGGAGCTTGAGGAAGTGAGGGCTGCTATGGGGGAAGTAGCCCAGGGAATTGTACATGTCATGTTTCTAAAAGGTCAGCTACCATAGCTGATACTATTAGGGTCCCTGGGCTGGAGCCCAGAGTAGAGGGTGGGCCCGGGCTCCCCCGTCTTTGCCCCCTGATCACTGAGACTGGGAGACAACAGAGACTGTGCAAGGAAGGATAACTTCTTGTCACCTCCCTCGCTGGCTTATGATGAAAATGGCTTAGTAGACTGTGACCCTTGTCTCTAGAGAGAGAAGGGTTACGTGGAAGGTCACAGTGAGCCTCTGAGGCTAGTGAAATCTGCCAGGAAACGCGGGACCCATGGAGGCAAGGACAGAGCTTTGTCACAATAGCTAAGAGTCATTACCTTTATAAACTATTCATCATCCCAGATATACAACCTATAACTGGTTTAATATACCTCAGATAAGTCCTTATTTGAGTAACTTGTTTTGATATTAGTCCTAATCAATCACTTATTGTATCCAGCTTTGTTTTAAAAACATATTTAATAAATTGTAATGTCCTTCCTTTTTTAAAAATAGAAAATACTTGGTCCCCACATTGCTGTGTTTTCAAAATTTTGCTGTTTTAACTGGACATGTTTTTAAGTTTGAAAGAGTAACATTACTGTGAGTGGCATCATGCTGTGCAAAAGCAAATTTGGCAAAACAGAAAAACCAAAATAAACAAACAACATAACAGAACTCAGCTGTAATCACAAATAACCTTAACTATGATGCATGTGGAAGAATACACCCCTGGAATTCAATTTCAGATAGATCAAAGAATTTTGTGTGATAGAGAAATAATCACTCATCATAAAGCCCTATGGAGACTAGAACTTGCTGCCGCGAGGCCCTGGGGACAAGTATGCACATAAACCTGATCAAGTTATCAAAATATACATTCACCTAGTGTACAATAACATGAGATTATCACAGTCTAAGTGTGGATTTGGATAGGAAACATTGCCCAAGTCCTGTTCAATACAGAACATTAGCACTGTACCTGTCCCACAATATGCACTGTAGAACAAAATCACTCCCTCCCCCTGATTTTGGTGGAAGAAGGAAGTTTACTCTTTTATAAAAGATCCAAATAAATAACTTAATTATATACTCACTCTCAACCATAATATTGGCTTTAATATTTGGTGGTTGCTAAGGCCTTGCCCTTTTGGTGTATACACAAACCTGTTCTGATGATAGCAGGAGGAGTGCTCCTTTTTAACCTTTGCTGCTTCTCCCAGGACTGTAAAGGCCAGGATCTTAGTCTGTAGGGCTTAGCTGTCTCTGCGTTTTGTTTCTGAGCCCCAGGAATCTCTCATTTCTCTACCTTTGCTCTTCCTCAGCCCTTTGCACAGAGCGGTGACCCTCCCTTTGGTAAAGGGGCGAGAAGTGGCTCTCCCAGGAGTCACTCGCTGCAGGCAGATGGAGTCATGAGAGTATGACACAAGCTTTCCACCTCCTCCCCAATTGGCTGACATGATTTTTCTGGTGTGCTGTTGGCCTTGGTCTAGGAACAAGGGCCCAAGCTCAGAGCCACTTGACTCCCCAAGGTTCTGCTGCCAGGGTGTACCAGAAAGCCACACTGGCACCAGGGCCTTAGTGCGAAGCTGCTTGGCTCCGCCTACCCCAAACCTTCCATGTACAGCTGCCTCCTCCACACTAGGCCTTGCATACAAACTGCTGGCATTTTTCCTCTTCCTCATGCCCCTTTGCATCTTTACCATATCCCCATAGCAACAGGCTCTCTCCCTGCGCCCAACTTGTCCACTCACTGCCTCTTGGCTTCCCACAATTCTACTTCACGATGTGCCAGGGGATCGGGTGAGGGGGCTGAGTGAGTGGAATGGTGGGGGCAAGGGTAGGCGGGAATAAGTGAGGTATGAAGGAATTATGGGGCTAAGAGTTGTGTAGGAAGGCCGAGGTAAGTGTCACAAAAGGCACAGGAATACTGATAAGACAAACAAATTAATTAAAAAAGAAAGCCCAGTCACCTAACAGAGAACAACAGGGATACAAAATGTTCAGGTACCTGTCATGTGGCAAAGATTGTTATCCAGTGATTCCTGTGGTTACTGTTAATACTGTCTCCTTTAAAGGAGGAGGGTTAAATCAAATGCAAATAAAACATAACTAAAAATAACAAATGCAAACTGTAAAAGCCCTGCCCTTCAAACAGAAACAATACAAGGAAGAGTGATATTTCAGAATGACGCTTTTCATACAGTTTATTGAGCGTTAGTTTAGCTAGCTATTTTTGACTTAGTAATTTTCTGGTGAAAGACTAAATCTGTTCTGGCTATTTTCCCTTCTGACTGAAAGAGGTTTTTCTGTCTAAATATAAAATAGCTTCACCTAATTTACCTGTTAACAAGAAAATTGTCAGGTTTAAAAAAAAAAAAAGCCAGATTTCTACCCTCTTGATATCTGAGCTCATAAAAACCTTACTTTTGTGAATAGTGTTAAGGGTTCAGAAAAGATTTATGCTTCAATAAAATACAAACAAAAATTTGTCAAGGATATATATCAAAACACTCCAATGTATTTAACTGGCTAATAATAACCCAAGGATGAATGTTTTGTGGCTGATGATCTACTTCACAGCAGAAATATATTTTATAGAACCTTTGAAAAACATTTATTTTTCCTGATCAGCCTGGAGAGTACATTAGACAATTACATTCTCTGGGGTAGCTTTAATGAGAAATCATTAATATTGTTAGCTTGATAAGGGTGCATGGTTGTGTGCATGTAAAGACAGAAGCAAAAACAGATTCCATTGAATTCTTCCTGGTAAAATCTCATGAGTAATTTATAGGGTAAACAGCAGCCCAGCGACTAAAAATGCTACATATTTATTTTTGGTTACATATTAAGAGTGTGGGGGAGGAGGGAGGAAAGTAAGTGGGAGAGTTACAGTGGCAGTTATAAGAATGTTCAACTCTCCAGATGTCTATTGGAATGTTTAGGTGGAAAAACTGACTGGTGGGCTGTTCGTACAACTGGTACTGTCTGAGTTTCTTTAGCTCATTGTGTATATCCTTCAAAAAGGGTGAGAACAATATTAGACTTGAAACTGTCTGCCTTGTTTCCATATCCCTACACTGATATGCTCCAACATACTCTTCTGCTCCTCAAAAATCATGTGGGAGAATGTGTGTTCTATTCAGGCTCTGTGTGGTGCAGGATCTGAGAGTTCAAGATTAGTTTTAAGCCACTTTTGCATGTTGTTGTATACTTTGTGCAGTACTCGGCATTAAAGTAACTGAGGGGTACTCTAACTTACCCTCCATTGCAGAAGTCCCCTAGGGGCAACTGAGAATAGCCAGAGCACAGCCATGTCCTGGTTGCATCACCCCCACTTTCCTCAGTCATTTCTTTGGGGAATCATGATGGGGGTGGGGTGGCATGAAGTCATCCAGTCGGCTCTACACCATCCAAGGAAATCCTCTTATGTTGCAGCTATTACTGAAGGCTGGTTCTGCTTGCTGGAGGTCCCTCTACACTAGTGGCACTGGAATAATTTTTGTGCTGGGAGTGCTGAAAGTCATTGAACAAAACTGTAAATCCTGTATATGATGGAAACCACTTCAAGCCAGGGAGTGCCGCTGTGCCCACGAACCCGCTAGTTCCAGCACCCTTGCTCTACGCCACCAGTGCAAAACAAATTACCAAAGTAGAATTCAGCCATTAGGTCCCTTCACTGCTGGTTAGAGTTGGGTCAAATTGCAAAGTCTATATCCAAATTTTCTCCCACTGCTTGAGTTGATCTTGGGTTCTAAAAATAATTATTCACTGTTGAGAAGTGCTGTGTTTTCTGTGGCAAACATATATACACAATTTATTTGCCACATACAGACCAGATAATCCCCATCAGACTAATAATTCAGCCTCCCCTCAAAGACGAGTTGTATAGTACAAATTTCCTGCTTGTAGAATCATAGAAGATTAGGTTTGGAAGAGACCTCAGGAGGTCATCTAGTCCAACCCCCTGCTCAAAGCAGGACCAACACCAATTAAATCATCCCAGCCAGGGCTTTGTCAAGCTGGGCCTAAAAACCTCTAAGGATGGAGATTCCATCACCTCATTCACCAGCCCATTCCAGTGCTTCACCACCCCCCTAGTGAAATAGCTTTTCCTAATATCCAACCTAGACCTCCCGCACTGCAACTTGAGACCATTACTCCTTGTTCTGTCATCTGCCACCACTGAGAACAGTCGAGCTCCATCCTCTTTGGAACCCCCATTCAGGTAGTTGAAGGCTGCTATCAAATCCCCCCTCACTCTTCTCCTCTGCCGACTAAACAAGCCCAGTTCTATCAGCCTCTACTCGTAAGTCATGTACCCCAGCCCCCTGATCATTTTTGTTGCCCTCCACTGGATTCTCTCCCATTTGTCCACATCCTTTCTGCAGTGGGGGGCCCAAAACTGGATGCAATACTCCAGATGTGGCCTCACCAGTGCCAGATAGAGGGGAATAATCACTTCCCTTGATCTGCTGGCAATGCTCCTACTAACGCAGCCCAATATGCCGTTAGCCTTCTTGGCAAAAAGGGCACACTGCTGACTCATATCCAGCTTCTCATCCACTGTAATCCCCAGGTCCTTTTCTGCAGAACTGCTGCTTAGCCAGTCGGTCCCCAGCCTGTAGCAGTGCATGGGATTCTTTTGTCCTAAGTGTAGGACTCTACACTTGTCCTTGTTGAACCTCATCAGATTACTTTTGGCCCAATCCTCCAATTAGTCTAGGTCACTCTGGACACTAACCCTACCCTCCAGTGTATCTACCTCTCCCCTCAGTTTAGTGTCATCTGCAAACTTGCTGAGAGTGCAATCCATCCCATCATCAATAAAGATGTTGAACAAAACCGGCCCCAGAACTGACCCCTGGGGTACTCCGCTTGATACTGGCTGCCAACTAGACATCGAGCCATTTTGACCACTGCCCATTGAGCCTGACAATCTAGCCAACTTTCTATCCACCTTATAGTCCATTCATCCAATCCATACTTTTTTAACTTGCTGGCAAGAAAACTGTGGGAGACTGTATCAAAAGCTTTGCTAAAGTCAAGCTCTGTCACGTCCACTGCTTTCCCCATATCCACAGAGCCAGTTATCTCATCATAGAAGGCAATCAGGTTGGTCAGGCATGACTTGCCCTTGGTGAATCCATGTTAACTGTTCCTGATCACCCTTCTCTCCTCCAAGTGCTTCAAAATGGTTTCCTTGAGGACCTGCAGTATGATTTTTCCAGGGACTGAGGTGAGGCTGACCGATCTGTAGTTCCCCGGGTTCCCCTCTTTCCCCTTTTTACAGATGGGCACTATATTTGCCTATTTCAGTTGCACATGGGCAACCATGTAATTTTGGCTCTGATTATGCTGAAATAAAGTCATTTTGATTTTTTTTCCCATTCACAAATTGTGGTGACCTTCTTTGAAAAGTAAAGTGATGCATAACATTTTATTTGCACATATATGTATATGTAATGTAATGAATCTGATCTCTCTTCCCACACATGGGGAGAATATAGAAATGTATAGTGGTTGCCATTAAAAATTCTCATTTGCTATTTATCACTGCACAGTGGTATCAGAGATTACAATAGTTTTGTTTGTTTGTTTTTTTCTTATATTCAGAATAGGCAACATCTATGGTGACTGTGTTGTATCAGTTGGATTTTTTAAAAATGGTTTTAAAGTCAGTTTGGAGTCAATGGGTCTATTCACATGCTTAAAGCTAAGCAAGTATGTTGGTCCTTGCAGGATTGGGGCTGAAATTAGCTGTTCCATGGGGAGAGACAATAGACATGCAAAGGCAGGACAAAGCCTGCACAAAACAAGGTCCATAGGTACTTGTTTTTTCTAGTGTGTGACAAGGGCACCGTCTTGGGCTATTTAAAGCTCCCAGAAAACAAATCAAACATGCAATATAGATAAAAAAATATTTCCACATATTTTTCTTTATTAGGTATGAAAAATGGCTGGAACGTGGTGTTATTAGCATCTAGTGGTAGGAACCTGGGGCTCTTACACTCTGGTTAATGAATCCACAGGTATGTTGTTGCTTTTTAAAAAAACTTCTGAGCACAAACAGAATAATTACTGTTTTACCAGTAACATTTAGTGACTTGTAAAATATGGTAAACACAGAAGCAACCTGTCAACTTGGGAATACAGCAGGGTTAGGCATGTTTGAGCAAAGGGTACTGTCTGTACTGTAACTCAGCAGATAAAGCCCTTTTAAACAAGGGTGTACCTACCAGTAAAGTGTTTGGGAATATTAATGACTTTTCGTCAGTTTCATTGCTTGGATCTTACAGCTCCACTTAGTTATGCATCAGTATGCTGGTTTCTATTTTTGTAACCAATTTCCACTGACAAGCTGATGTAGCAACATCTTAGGTGGTCCAGCATTTTTGTTCAATTTGCATTGATACTTCTATCTTCCTAGCTAGTAGGAAAGGTCAAACAGTTAATGAACTTATTTTAGGGAATATCCAATCCTATTCTAACCAGATACTTGGCTCTCACAACATTAGGCTGCTGAGCCAGGGGCCCATTTTGTTGCCATTGTTTTCCTGCTGAGAAACCCATTTTCCATAATAAAGCAAGCGTTCATGTGTAGAAGGGGAGAAAAAGACTTCAGTATAAAAAGGCCTATCACAAGAACACAGTTAAATACCACCATGTGGCTAGTCATTTCTACTGCAGTTACCAGCATTCCGTTCTAGCTCTTAGTATTCTAGCCGACAATTTTCAAGGAAAACAGGAGGGATATGACCTGTTTTTGCAGCTGCTAAGGAACAACTACATTTAATGTATAATTGCTGCAAATAAAGATTTTTCCAGGTAAATAAATGGACTTTTCCAGAAATGTCAGCCTGTAACATCTTGAATGGGGGAAATTGATTGGAAAAAAAAAAAAAGCTTAAAGTGGATAGAATTTTAAACATCCAATCACAGAGCAAAATCCTTCTTCAAAAGCGAGAGCACCTTTAAAACTGCTTTAAAATTAAGTCAAAGTGAGGGAGGGTTGTTCCTTCCCACCCTCACTGTTCTATGAAAAGAAAAGGAGTACTTGTGGCACCTTAGAGACTAACCAATTTATTTGAGCATAAGCTTTCGTGAGCTACAGCTCACTTCATCGGATGTGAAAGGTTATGCTCAAATAAATTGGTTAGTCTCTAAGGTTCCACAAGTACTCCTTTTCTTTTTGCGAATACAGACTAACATGGCTGTTACTCTGAAAACTGTTCTATGAGTGAGAGATGGCAGCTAGGTTCTCCTCCTTTATTGAAGAGTAGCTACAGAGCCACAGAAGCAAGGAAAGCAATACTTGCCCTTGAATCTCCATATGTGGAAAGTAAACAGCACAAGGTGCTTGTACGAGGGAAATCTTTCTCATGTCAGACCTAAACTTCCATTGTCTTGAAACAACAAAAGCTCTGTGGACTGAAGAGATTTCTTCCTTTGCTTTTCAAAATAAAATGAAGGCAAAGCAAACAGCACAGTTAGTAAAATGGAATGACTCTGTGGACATATTATTTTATGACATACCTTTAATATGGCAAATGACTTGCCTTAGTGTGATGCAACGAGTGTCAGTAAGTGCTCAAGCTGTGAGAAACTTGGGGTATTCACTTCCCAGGGGTTTGTGTAAAAGTTGTGGACCAGATCCTCAGGATTCTTTGCAGCTACTTCATATCACACTGCTGGAGAACTTTGGTCAAAAACATTACCTAGTCTAATCCCACAGAGGTGGCATTAATGGAAGGGATATGTGCACTGCGTGTCTTCTGTGTAACACAGGAAGGGGGCATGGTTTGAAAGGCTAACCACTGCCAATCCTAGAATCCTTCTGTTTGCAGTTTGGACACAACTAATAAGTGTAGCTTAGAGTAGCCCCCATACTGTTGTGAGTCTAAGTGCACTGAGTGACCAGGCATTTCAAAACTTGGTCACCCTACCAATGGCAATTTTTGCTGATGGTGTAGTGGTGAGAGAGACTGCTTTAAATGCCCTGCCTATGTTATATTTACAGCATAAAAAGCAGAGAAATTAGATAAAAAGCATAAAATATTGTTTCTGGAAAGTTGCAATGTAAAACAGCTTTATTTCTTAAAATCCAGAACCTTCGTACACAAGAACCAAAAACACAGAGTGAGAGAAAGCAGGCTGTCTGTAAGGCAGAGAGGCACAACTCACCCCAGCTTGCTCAAGGCTGGATCTTTCCAGACTGACTGCTGCTAGCCAGACCCAGCTTGCACCTTTCCTACAGAGCCCTTAGCCTGCAAATAGGACCAGAAAAACTCCCAACAACTTAGTGATAGCTTAAAATTTTAACATAGATTTTCAATACACCACAACCTAGAGAAGAGTAGACTACCTTTAAACACTCATTGATAAAGGTTACTCATTTGTGAATAAGAATTGTTGACAATTATTTTAACAAACAAAACCTGCTTTGAACCTCTTCAAGGGACTCAAGTGGCCCCATCAGGAGGTTTTGGCCTAACATGGTGGTAGATCTACACCATACCCCTTATTACTCTGGCTTCAGTTTTGTGTTCTATGTTTGCTTCACCTATGCTTGGGTTGTGATGGCCTATGCACAGCTGTGCACATTTGCTGCATGAGGTCTCCAGCATTCTGTAGGACTGCTAAAATAAGGGCCAGCTAATGCTCATATTTGGGAAAATTTATAGTGAGCAAGTTAGTGACTTACTAGCCCTAATATTAGTAACATTGGGTGGGATGTTCAAAGTTGTCTGAGGGTTTTAGATGTCCAATTCCCATTTATTGAAATGGCTTTGAAGATCTTGCCAACTGATTTTTGAGATGCAGTGAGAGCTGATCAGGGTGTTTTTTTTTCAGTTCTCAGTGCGTATGTCTACATTGCAATTAAAAACCCGTGATTGGCCTGTGCCATATGACTCAGGCTACAGGGGTTGAGCTAAGGGGCTGTTTAATTGCAGTATAGATGTTCGGGCTCAGGCTGCAGCCCAGGCTCTAGGATCCTACAAGGTGGGAGGGTCCTAGATCTTGGGCTGCAGCCTGAATGTCTACACTGCAATTAAACAATCTCTTAGCCTGAGCCCCACAAGTCAGTGGCACGGGCCAGCTGTGGGTGTCTAATTGCAGTGTAGACATATCCACTGGGGGCTGTGACTTTAACAAGTTAGTGATGAGCTTCCACTTGCCCAGTGTTATGCAATGCAGTAAGCACCCTGACTGTGCTGACAGCTGGTTCATGGACCATCTAGATGTTTGGTGTCAAGACAACCTGCTTGCTAGAGGAGTGATTAGCTGAGCTGGCCAAATGTAAAGAGAGCAGGGCTGTGGCTACATGCAGTGGGCAGGGTTGGTCATATACCCCAGAGTGGATCATTGGAAGATATATTAATGAATTTCAGATTCAGCCCAAGTAGGGAATGAAGGCACTGATTTTCCACGTGCAAGAGACTTTCAGTCTCCCACTGGTTAACTGGAGAGTTCAGTTCTGTAGTTGTTTTCAACTCCCTGAGTCTCACTTTGATTTTTTGGGGGTGTGAAAACATCCATAGGCTGAGTTTTGCTTCAAATCTAAGCTAGTGAGTTTCACCGGGTTTTGACAAGAATGATTAATCAGACCTTCCCTTGAAAGGAAGTCCTCAGCAAATCTTGTCTGAGTTTAGAGTTTGTAATGAAACCAGGCAAGTTTGGACTGGTTTCTGGATTCATTGCCAACATTTTGCTCAGGTCTATGAATCACCCCTTAAAGCAATTAGCCATGGTATTTACATGTTTGCTACATAAATTAACATGGGGATCACTTCTGATGCTGACTGGACTTTCCATCAGTTCTTTACAATGCATATGTAGAAAAAATCAGATGTCTCGCTGAAAGCCTTTGATTGTACTGCTACTTACACCAGTGCAATACAGGATTAATTTAACTGAAGTCAAAGATGAAAAACTGGTTTAAGTGTGGGACTCATTATAATCAGAGAAAAGTTCACACTGCAAAACTCAGATCTAGATCCAGACCATATCACACAACAGCCCTCCCCATCCTCACACTGATTAGAGGTTTTTGTATCTGTGAATTTGATTTGGCCAGTTATCAAGAAAGGGGGCTGATTGCAAAAGTGGTTTGACCCTGACTTGAGTTTGGCTTGTTCAGGGGCATTCAGACCTAGGGAGTTTGTTATTGGCTGGTGCACAACAGGAGTGTGGCCCTCCCTCTGGCATGTGGGGGGCATGCTCACTTGCTGGTTTGAAGGGTTTTGCTATTGTTCTTTTAATGCAATATGTGAAATCTGCTTTGCAGTTCGAAGTATTTTATAACCTTGACAATCTGATATTTAGTAAGCTACCTAACATGAAAAATGTCAAATAGCATGAATCTGTAGGTTGTCATCATGCTAGAATGGGCAAAGTAAAGTGCAAAGGTCCTCAGATGTTCAAGAACCTCAGCAGTCTGAAAGTTAAAGTGAAATGCAATGAACATGGTGAAATATTTTAACAAATTTGATTTAACATTGCATTAGAAATATGCAGTGAGTATAAAATGAACTATTTTTTAGCACAGTAAATATTACAATAGTCCAGAAATCATTTTAACTTATTTAAATCAATATGTTGAAAATATATATTTCCTTTACCTTTGTCTGCAAGGCATAATTATCTGAAAATAAAGTGTTGCATCCATTGGGAGGCCTCAGGAGGTATGAACTGAAATGGATAAATGGGGTTTTTGGTGGGGTGAGCTAGTGTGAGAGACTGATGCTAGTTCTAGTCATTATTCATTGTTATTACTCATTTTATGACAGCACACATGATCTAATAGGCGCTTTCCCAATATTCTTGAAAGGAGATAGAATGTTCCCTGTGGAGCTCACTCTCTATGGAGACAGAGGTCAGGGGAAGGGGAAGAATAAATGGGGGTGGAGGAGTTGTTAGAACCATTCAAATTTTTCCCTTGGAAAACTTTGACTTTTCATTGAAAACTGAAGAATTTTAATTTTTCATGTCAAAAACAGACAAACAACACAAACCAAATCAATTTTGGGTTTTCAATCTTCCAACAAATAGTAATGACAACAAAAATCAAGGAAAGTAGACAATTTCAATGGCATTTTTCATTTTGTCAAAAACCCAATTTTCCCTATCAAAAAAAGTTTTGATGGACATTTTTTTGACCAGCCCTAATTTTTATACACAGTCCACGTGGCATGGCAGAAGCAGGACTTTAAGAAGTCATTGATATTGTCTTGTTTTGTTCACATGTTAAGCCAAACAGGCTCACCAATATTAGTGTTCTGGAAGAGAAAAAGACCACAAGTATTGAGGCAATGATCATCCTTCAGCAATTCCGCTGGATTGGTCACGTTGTCCGGATGCCAGACCATTGCCTCCCAAAACAGGTCCTGTTCTCTCAGCTGAAAAAAGGGCACTGTAACGTGGGTGGACAATGGAAGCGTTATAAGGACTTGCTGAAGGACAACCTAAAAAGGTGTAATATTGACATTGATACTTGGGAGACACTTGCCCAGGATCGCTAAAATTGGAGTGAAGTCCTATGTGATGGTCCCCTGCATTTTGAACTTGCTTGCCGACAAGCTGAAGAGGACAAGAGGTGCAAGAGAAAGGAGATACTCACTTCCAATCATGGTCAACAGCCTCCTGCTGACCCTGAAAACATCTGCCCCTAGTGTAATAGAACTTGTGGTTCAAGGATTGGCCTTATTAGCCACCTGAGGACCCATAACTCCCATGGAAGTTGATCATACTCGGTAATGAGTGATCACCCATCATTAAGCCATTGAACACCACCTACACTGTCCACAGAGTTGTTACTTTGTTTTATTTAATGGGGAAGTAGAAGAAGCACAAGAATTTTTGTTCAGGTTCCATTTGAACTCAGAATGGAGCTTTATTTTAAAAGTCAATTAAAATCCAGACCTGGCTGAAAAAATGGGTCAGAAGTTTCATGAAAGTTTAGTCCCTTTCTTTATTGATTTTTTAAAAAAAATATTTTTATTTATTTTAAATACCAACTCTATAGCTGGTAAAAAAAATGGATTCATTTTTTGCAAAACTTTTTTGACCTATTTTTTCAATCTGAAATTTCAAATTTCAATTTATTTTGATCAGATGTCATTAAAACACAGCTTAAACATGGCTGCTGCTGCACTGCTTTTGCAACGGATTAGGTCAGCTAGAATGGGTGGAATCAAACATGTTCAAACACTGTTCTTTCCTAAGCCCTGGCATAGGATCATGTTTTCCTCAGACATCCCTCAAGGTGGCTGCACCATCTTAGGAAAATATTCCCCTGGACGAGAGCCTGTTAGGGCACTACGTTTAAATGTATATTGATTCAGAGTGCGGACAAGCTTTAGTTTCCATTTGTCACAACTCAATTTACTTAACTGCATTCCTGTGTCATTCATTACCTGCCAGAATGGCAACATTCTCCTGGCTTTTTTTAAAACAATGAAGTGTTGATTAAGCTTAATTGGATTTTCAGCAAACTTTCTGTGAAATTGCTCAAAGGATGTTTGAGTAATACGACAAAACTACAGGTTAAGTTTCGACTAAGCTTTTGAAAGTGAAACTCAAATGTCTGTCCCTATTGTGGATTAGATGACTCATTTGGAGGGATAGATGAATCTTTTAATGGTTAGGCCAAGATTTTAAAACATGACTATTTATTTTGGTTGCCCAAATTGACATACCTTGAAGGAGCATGATTTTCAGAGGTCAAGTGCACAGTGCTTTCTGAAATTAAGATTTTTTTCCCCAAATCACTAGTAATTTTTTAAAATCTCAGTTGCTGTGCATATATGTATCCAAAAGTTTGGATGTTTAATTGAGGTTTTTCAAAATTTCTCTAAACCTCTTAGTTCTAGACACTGGAATGAAAATGTCAGGAGAAGATTTATAGCAATGTTCTGATACTCTTAAAGGCAAGTTGGGGAAAGAATGAAGATATTCTTGAAGGTAGGAAAAAGGGGAAAAATAATAGGGGATATCTGAATGCAGAATGTGAAAGAGGGTGGGATGATATGATTGAGTGGCCATGTGTATCTTAGGGACTTCAGGTTACTGATCTAGCTTCCAACCCCACTCTTCTTTTGATTATTTTTTTAAATGCTCATTGTGCCCAGTAATTGACAAGTGTAAGTGGTTATGGTGGGGGTCTGTTGTTCTAAGCTTTCAGATTGCATGAATTAGAAAGGGTAGAGGGTTTAGGGAGCCAAGGTAAGGGTCGGTAGTGATTTCAGTTCATTTTGAAGGGATGACTGGCCACAAAGCAAAGTCTGATTTCACTCGTAAGATTTGTAGTTTTTTTAAGGTATTTTACTGTGCTCAGAGCAATGGATGAGCACATTTTTAAACCAATCAGAATAAATACATTTAAAGTAAGTAATTAATATAGCATTGTCCACTCTTCCCAAACTGGCTGAATGTAAACCCTCTCTATATGTTGGGGGCACTGCCATATTGGGGCTGTGTAGGGAGGAATGGGTCTCGGTGACTGAGGGAATATGATGCTGGAAAAAGTAGCAATCCTGTGTCGATTTTCATGTGTATAATGGGGTTGACTTTCACATCCATTATATTAGGTGGGTTCTCCCCTTGCACTCTGAAGTGGAGCTTGGGGAATGCCATAGGTATGGAGCCTTTTGGAAATGGATATGTGTTGCTGTGAAGACTGAGGAAGCAAGGGAATGGTGGGTAGACACTGGACATATGCATGAATGCCCTAGCCCTCATGGATGTACTGAGATGCATGAGCTTTCTTTATGGACTTCAGGAAAAACATAGGTATTGGAAGTAGCATCTTCTGCGGGGGGTAATCTCTCCTCCAGCCACACAGATGATAGAAATTCTACAAATTGCAACACATAAAGATTTCTGGCCCTTCTGAAGGTTTTCCCTTGGAAGAAACGAGTGGCCTTCAGGTTGCTTAATTGCAGCGGAATCTGAGCACCCAATGGAATTGGAAGACAGGGATTTGGGGAGAAGAATACCATGTTCTCTATGCCTGTCTGTCTTCATTCCTCCCTAGAGCATTGTATAATTGGCCTGGATCATAATACAAATTTTGGATTCGCCTGAAGCAATCTAGGATTGGCCACTGCCAGAGGCATAATGCTGGATTTGATGGCCCAGTAGTCTGATCCACTATGGCAAATCCTGTGTTCCAATGCACTCTAATAAAGGCATAAGCCTACAGAGAAAGAAATGTAAAAGACCAAATTGATTCATGCCTGGATGCTTTAATATGTCAACTGGAAGGTGTGGCCTCCTGCCCTTGGGATATATATATATATAGGATGTGGTGATTTGGACACTATGGCTTAACTTCAGTTGAAAAATTTTGCCTAGCTTTATGTGAAAGAGCATTCCCAATAGATGGCACTGTTGAAACTTCATCTATTGTCTAGTCCAAAATGTAAATATACTCCATGGATCTGGAAATCTGGGAATTAATTTTGCGTCCTATTTTAGAAAAAAATAATAATTTATGAGACTTTGTCTGGAGCCTGGCTAAGTGAGATTCCAGATGGGAGATGTACTAAAATATGCATTTAATAACACAAATGCTATCAGGTAATTCAAGTTTAGGGAGGGAAGGTGATGGAGGAGAATTAAAACATAAATAGTGATGGGTTAACCACAAAATGTTTGAGTTCTGATGCTGACAAGACCAAAGTTCATAATTGATTTTGGTATTCACTTCCCAGCACAGTTCCCAAAAGTCCTTTGGAACATGCACCCAACACTTTTTAAATAGTTGTGAGTTGGAAATCATTCTGTGTACTGAATTATTGAATACTAATGGCCTTCCTCTTTTGTTCCAAAGTTTCCATATCTAAGTCACTGGAGTTCTCCATCTGCCTCTGTCTTCAGCTCCATACCTTTGCTGTGCAGAAGAATATCTGAAGCATTTTGACATTCTGTGGAACGCATATTTATATCAGGCAGGCTACAGGACTGTTGTTACATATTTCAGTCTGCCAATTAGAACCTTTGTTACCAAAAGGGAAACAGAACAGCGTTTCATTTATAAGATATGGCAAGAATCCTGTGTTCCTATTTCACATTTCTAGTAAAATGTATAAGATAATTAGAAGATGGTACATGACTCTGGACTACATGCCTATTCTTTGACTGTACAGATACAAATTCTGGTGCATAAAGATCTCAGGTAACTTCACGTTCAACTTTTGGGATTGCTTGTTCTGAACCAAGTACTGAACACGCATCTGATCTCCTGTAACAAATATAATAGGCTCTGAGATTCCCCCATAACCGACTGACCTGCATTATGTGAGACATTTCAGAATGTGATGGCACCAGAGTAAATACAGCACTTGCAGGTTGTGCTTCTATAATTTAAAAAATGAAAATATAAGGAATTGCCTTCTGGCAATCGAACATGGATTGCTGTGGATACCAATAAGATGAGCAAGTGAATCAAGACCCAGCTTTGGATGTAGACTGCTCTGGGGTCCTTTCAAAATATCTACTTGTGTGGCCCTAGGTATACATCTTTCAGTAAATGATGCAAAGTGGGAAACAACTGGTTCTAAGATTTTGGCACAGTACAGAAGTGTGGGGAGCTAGTTGTAGAATGGGGAGGTGGGAAATAAAATTATCAGAGTATCTTCTTGTTCAATCTCTTTCCATTTTGTGTTGCTCCTTTTTTTTTAACTCTCCTCTCTCTGCTACAATCACACAAATCTATTATCCAGCAGCCTGAATGACTCCTTTGTATATCTGTTACTCCTTTTTATACTAAATCAACAGAATTGGTATCGAAATAATTTTCTGTGAGTGTTTGACTTTTAGGAGAATATAAAACAGATCATGACTAAAGAACATTTTGTGCCAAGCCATGGCACACATTAGAGTTTTGATGTCTTTTTCCGAATGAGTTACCAAAGATACCAAGGCTGGACATCCAAGGATTTACTATTTTATATTTTTTGTTTGAAAGTCAAAAACAATAACTCAGAGAAATATGTAGCAATGGGACAACTTCTTTTACCAAACCTAGAATCCATACAGAAATCCTGGATTTCTGACTGTGGGCAGAAGTTGGAACTCTGGAGGTACAAGTGTCCTTTATCTCTTGCAGAATGTGAGTGAGGAGGTCCTGGGGTGGTGGTGATCACTTATTATTTTATTTACTTGGTAGTCCCAGAAGCAAAAGGAGAACTAACTTTCAAACAAGAGTCTTTTTCTCCATAGTAAGAGTTTCCCTACTGTTAAAAATACACATTTGGCCAGATTTTCAGCAAATATAAGCCATTTTACAACAGGTGAGGAAATGGTTCCTATTTTAAAAATCAAATGGGTATTATAAAATAATGTTTTAAATTAAGGAGAAAATATTTAATGAAACTTGAAATAATCCTGTGTACCTCAAAACCTAAAAAAAGAAAAATGCTAGAGGTTTCTACACCGAGATGTTCCTATCTCTTGAAATAGATACTTTATTTTTTACCTTGAATGTTTGAGTCTTGTCTCTCATATGAATGTAAAATAGCTTAAAAATACAGAATATGTGATTTTAAACCTGGATGAGCTGGGAATAAAATAATGTAGTAGATGTTGGAGATAAAATTGCTTCCTGACAGCTTCTGCTATGAAGTAGTATACAGATTTGATGCCATTCACTATAGTGCTTCATGTTTCACATAAGTTTCTGAATGCAGCTCAGAAACTTTCTTTAGTCCCTTCATTCTAATGCAACCCAAACACTTCCTGAGCAAGCCATTAGGCAGCAGCCAAATTTTGTTTCAATCAGATGGACACGTAGATGGGTTGTTTTTGTGTCTGGCCAGTGTTCTGACTGGTAAACAGAAAAGAGGACTTAGAACTTCAGGATGCATTTAGCAAAGTAGCAGTGAAGCAAGGGATTAAGAAATAATGTGTACAAAGAGCTACGTACACACAAGGGCTATGTGAACAGCACAGCACCATGGAGAAGCCAACCCAGAGGGGCCAACGGGTGCCTTGCCTTAAGGCTGTCACAGCAGTCCCCCTGAGCTCAGCCATTGCAACACAATCACAGACTCACATTACAGGTCAGTGTTACAAACCCGTGTGACTGCCAGTCTGTGGTAAAATTGTCCTGAGGAGCCACCTTTGTTGCAATTCAAAAACAAAACTGTTTAACAACACAGAGGCAGACTGGTCTAGTTTGCTTGACCTTGCATGGGAGTTCTACCGGGCGATTGTGTGTTGTGTGAAGCACCCTATTACTCTTTTGTGTTGGCTACCCAGAGATTTGGGTTGGAGAGCAGCATCTACTACATCTCCTCCTATTCCTCCCCCTGCCATATACACAAAAGTACTTAATTCATGGAGGATAGGTCCAACACCTTGGTCATGTATGCAACCACATGCTCTGGGTCTCCCTAAACCTCTGACTGCAAGAAGCTGGGACTGGATGACAGGGGACGCATCACTCAATAATTGCCCTGTTCTGTTCATTCCCTCTGAAGTACCTGGCACTGACCACTGTTGGAAGACCGGATACTGGGCTAGGTAGACAATTAGCTATTCTTATGTCCTTATATACACTGCAGCCGGAGATGTAATTTCCAGCTTGGGTAGACGAACACATGCTGGCTTTGCTCAAGCTAGAGTTCTAAAAATAGCAGTGTAGCTATGGCTACACTAGTGGTGGCTCAGGCTAGCCACAAGAGTACAATGTCAGCCTAGATCCCAGGTACATACTCAGGCAGCTAGCCTGAGCCACTGCCCGTGCCCCTGTGGCCACATTGCCATTTTCAGCATGCTGGCTCAATCAAAGCTTGTGCATGTACATCTACGCGAGCTGGAAACTGCACTGCCAGATGCAGTATTGATGTACTCAAAGGGGTGGGAGTGGGTGGACCCTTGGCTCTGGCAGTCCAATGTGCTGGCTAGCCTCACTGTATAGACCTGGTGCAGTATATTTCCCACAAAGAGGAGGGTAACAATGCCCTTCTCCTTATTGAAGTCTCCTGGCAAAGCCTGATTGAGCCCTTAAGCCAGGAGTAATCAATAGGCAGACTGTGGGCCAAATCCAGACTCTCAGATGCCTTTGAACAGATTATGAAATCTTTTTATTTACTTACTATTATCATGTTTATTATTATTTTGTATTATTTTCTCTAGAGTCTGGATTGTGACTATACCTTAACCAAGAAATTTGGACCTTGACAAAAGAATAATTGATTTACCCCGCCTTAAGCTCTTAATAACATGTATGCAGATTAAAAATAGAAATATATTTATAATTACAAATGCATTTAAATCAAAATATCTGAAACCAGTTACACCTACTTATTAGTATTGTTACCCCTTTTCAATCGGAGCAACTGTTCAAAGCCCTGGGGATGTTCCAGTTGAAAGTAGAAATTGAGGGAATCTGGTATTTGATTTGATGCCATCTTCTTCATTTACAAGGAATGTACCACCAAGTCTGGTGTCTCTGAATGCAGAAGGAACCAAGAACAGAAACAGCCGTTTCTTTGCTTACAGCCCCCAATCCTCTTTAGGCAGCAACAGACCCGAAAGCTCTCTTGTTAGCTTTTTCCAGGGTGACAGTGCTTACATGCTCCCACTTGGTGTTTTTGCTTCTCCTTCTCTTTCCATTCTTGTCTGTCCTCAGTTTTGCCTCTCCTCCCCCACCCCCTACCTACGAAAACTATATATTCAGCCTGGGTGGGTTCACGCACACTTTTTGTCTTAGGTAGGGGCTTAGGCTTACAGTTATGTTGATTGAAGGGCAAGTTCACACCCATTATTCTCAGTGAGGGATTTAACTCAGCCCATAACAAGCTTTCACTTAGTGCATAACAGTATCAGCCTAGGACCTGATCCCGCAAGCATTTATGCACAGGAATAACTTACTGTGGTAGGAGGTCTCATTGAAACACACTATTAAAATAAAGCCAAAGGATAATAAAACAGTGCTGCTTCCAGAGAGAGAACAGCAGTTAAAACAATCCCCATTGGGTTAAACCTAGTTCCTCTGATTGTATATATGGTCCTTGGCTTTCAGCAATATAGAACATACATACCTTAGTTAAGGATGCCTTACTGTGGTGTTGAAGCAGGTGTAACTTGTAAGCTCAGCAAGCTGACAATACAAGAATCTTACAGACCTCTTTGAAGAAGCAAAGTATATAAGGTCTGTTGAGAATATGTGTTAGAGATAGCAGGCCTGGAGACATGTAGAACTTAAAATACCACTGGATGTAAGACATTACATGAAAACAGTAGCTAAATACTTCTTGTACTTTATTTTTTAAAACAGGAATCTTAAATGTAAAAACCTAGTATTCTGAAATATTGAAATTCAGGAATCTTGTATTTATTCTTCACACTGACAGTATATTTTTTCCATTCTTGCTGCCCTTGTAAAATAGAAACATTAATATATTGTTCTCGTAGTTAATAGATGCTCTACATGCAATGTGCACTAGTTAAGTTGTCACATTTTTGGCACAACTTAAATTTTTGTTTTGTACTGACATTTGAGTACTTGTTTTCTTCACCTTAATGCTGCATTAATGCTAATTTATTTGCATTTTTTTGCATTGGAAGATTGAGATAAGTCATTTACATTTGCAGCATTCATTATATCTACCACAAATAACTAGATTTTAAAAAAATAAGACATTGCAGTACTATAAATTTCTAACTTAGGGATAGGTTCCAACATCGGATGAATAAAATTTCTTCTCTCGTTTTTAATTGTGCTACTCTTTACATCCAATGTAGATTTGAGGTTGATGTGACTGGATATGTTAACTTTTTTTTGGGAGGGGGGGGAGAGGTTCTAACTGATGCATATTTTATGTCCTGCTGTTCAGTGACATTTACAGAATGTAAGAGACAAGAAGTCCTTGAAAACACCTGGGGCATAATGGCAGCATTCTTTTATGAATACCTGGAGACCAAGAGTTTAGAATCCTCTTGGCCTTCTATACACTGGGTTTAGTAACATTTAAGACTTTTGACACTATACTGCACATTTTTTGAATGGTGAGAGAGACATTCAGGCTGTGACATCTTTGATGCTTGGCTCTATGAACAGACCCAATTAATGCACAAGAGTGAAATTCTCTCCTCTGCAGAGGGTCACCATGTGGTTTATTCTTCACTTAAGTCCTCAAAATATGGCCCTCTACAGGGTTTGAATTTCACCCCCCAGTGAAATGACAATCAACCTCCCAAGGCTAATCTGGGTTTGGATTTGAAATAATACATGCTCACAAGCATGTGACTCAGGTCCCCAGAGTACTTCCATCCTGGGCTCATGGAACCTTAGCACACACAGAGGTCATTTCACTTTGGATGGAAAGATAAAAGCAGTGATGGATATGGAGCCATTGTAGTGTCTCCAAAATTAAAGTTGTGAAACCGTTTCCTTTCTCAGCCTGATCTTGAAGCCCCCTTCAACTTTGTTACAGTTCACTTTGGTCTGAAATTTTGTATGCTTGGTTTTATGCCAGAAGAGATGAATCTGGGGAATATATGAGGTTAATCAATGACCTTCCTCTTCCTGCTTTAATCATGGAATCAGTCTATATTTGACTGCATCCCATGTGCAAGTTAGAGTGGCCTTAAAACTGCTCTAACTTGAACCTGCTTTCAATGGCCATAGTTAAGCTTCTGGCCACTATGGCCTATTACAATATGCAAAGCTGCAGTCTGTGCCTAACACAACAGAACTTTTAAATTTCAAAGTCACCATTACAGAGTTTAGAAGTTATAAAGATCTAAAACTCTGGATTGACTGTGAAACTGGCTGTAAACTCTGTCGTAGTCGGTGTGAAGTTTCTAAGCCCCATATCAGTTAACTCCAGACTTTCCAGGCTTCTAAACTCTGAAACATCTTCTGTGCAGTTACTAAACTTTGGAATAAGTGCTAATGAGTTCAGAAACTCCAGACTAATCATTCTAGAGCCAATCTTAATATATTACAGTATGAATAACAGGTTTGGCTTAAGAACCTGAAGTGAAGTCCTTGCCAGTGATTTCAATGGGGTCAGGATTTCACCCTTGATTTTCAGATACTGACGCTATATGATGATAACCAGGCAGGTGCGTAGCAGGGATTGTTGAAATCATTAATATTCATTGTTTATTTAGACCTTAAAAAATCCCTTGAGATTGTGCACACAGCTAGTCTATGTGACTCACCTGGTCCCGTCACTGCTATCCTTGTCTTCCTTCTCTTCTCTCTCCATCTTATGTTACATGTGCTTTTTGTGTTTTAACCTAGACTGTGAGCTCTCCAGTGAAGGGACTGATTCTTACTTTGTCTTGCTGCATTGCCCAGTGCAATGGTGTCCTCTGATTGGCACGTCCTGGCAGTACTGTAATCAACGTGATTAAATAATTATACTAATGATAGATCAGTGGGAACAGCAGGTGCTCAGCACCTCTGCAAATCAAGCCTTTAAAAGAGAAATAAGGAGGACCTGCTTCTTCCTCCAAAGGAAACCCTTTACTGATGAGAAGAAAACACTTCAGGTAAAATTTTCAAAGTCATTAAGTAACTTGAGGGAATGTTTTTTCAAAGGCACAAGTGAGGCACCTAATGCTCTTTGAAAGTCAAAGGGAGATAGTCACCTAATTGCCATTTGTACCTTTGAAAAGTTCCCCCTTAGGCACTTAAGTGCCTAAGCCACATAGGCTCCTAAATCCCACTGAAAACTTTACCCTTATGGCCCAAATCTGCAAACCCTCCACTTATAGATATTTATAGATATTATTAGGAGAGGTCTGTGTGCTGAGAAGCTCCAGGACTGGCCCCAAAATGATGCACTGGGTGAAAACTGCAAGTACAAAACTACACTGGGTCCTGTAATATGCTAAATAAATAGATAAATTCTGGCTGTCACCTCAGGTCAATTAAATTCTTCTTCTCAATAGGTCTTTTCCCCTCCTTTAAACATAATTTATGTTTAACATCTGTAATTGGTGATGACACTGACTTTACAGTGTAAAATTTATGGACACTAAACTTACATTAATAAATCCTGGTGCTGATTAATAACTTTTACTTATAATTGTACCACTGCTTTTCTTCTAATTCATTTACATGGATACTGTTACACTATAAATACCTCTCCATTGCCCCTTCATTGGATAAGTAACAAGTATGACATCTGGTAATGAATCCTATTGATGCCAGGATTCATCTTTGCTTCATGACTTTGCTAGCTTAAACACAGTTCTAATCAGGGTGCAGAAGTAGCTCTTCTAGCTATAAAACATTCACAAAAAGTAATCTGCCAAGCTGAAATTAGGACTTCCAATGGAGTCTTTTAAAAATTGATACCCAGGACATTGTACCTACCATAAATCATCAGAATGACAATTCTTAACCCCAGTTAAACCATCTTCCTTCCTTCCAAGCCAATGGGCTAAATTCATCCTTGGTATAGGCTCTCCTGAACCCAATGGAATTACACCAGGGCTGAACATTAGACAACATGCACAAATAGAGCCCTGGGGCATTTGCCATTATCTGTCCCTTGGGTGACATTCCTAACCTTGCACCTTTTATGTTATTTACTGCAAAAGTCTACCTATTCTCTGACTTGCCTTTTCTCAATGTCCCCCTAGATTTATTTATCTTTAACTTTCCTCTGCAATGTTGATTTCTCTTGCGAAAAATAAAAAAAAAAATTGGAAATGACTTTCTTTTGGTATCACAGACCATTTCCAGGGATGATTAGACCTCTGTAATTCTAAGTGTTAGGTCCAGATTTTTAATGGCATTTAGGCATTGCTGGGCTCAGCATTGCAATGCCTAAGGCTTATTTTCAAAAGGGATTTAGGCACTTAGGAGCCTAAATCCCACTGACATCAGGAACAATTCCAGCGTTGCTATGCATAGGACCTTTTCTACATGGGAATGGTATACTGGACATATTCTACAATGTTCTGAATAATAATCATGTGCTTTCTGACAATTCAGAGTTCAAACCATTAACAGGAGTTTCTGAGAGGTTTTTTCCCCCCATAAAATTTTGCCAGCAAATTTGTTTGTTGTGACTCACCTGACAATCAAGTAGACACCATCCATTGCTGGACAGCGAGGACAGCAAATTGGGCATGTATTTCTTCTCTTATCTTCCCGCCACACTCATCAGTAGTTGGTTTTTGAAATATGTGCCAGCAAAGTAGGCATCTGTACCTGCTGCTTTTTATTCTACTAGCAGCTCAGAGCTTTGTAAACTGAAGGATAATCTGTGTTGTTTGCAACAATGTACTTTAATTATTGATTTTCCTTTTTAGCTTTAACTTGATATGGGGAAAAATAGCTGTCCAACCAACAGCAAATTATACATGTTTCTGGTATTCTTATTCGTGATCCACTTTAGAAATGTATCTTCTTCTTTCAGCTCTCCAACTGATCTCAGCAGAGTCGAAATTAGTAAGTAGCAGCTAGTGCCTCCATCCCCTATACATCACATGCTGCTACATGTTAAAAGTGTTTGAAATATGATAGACACAAAGAAGTTCACACCTGAGGCTGTACACACAATGATATTTTTAGCGAGGACGACACATTGTAAAATTCCAGCATGCTCTCTTGTTTATCACCCAAAACACAGTGATGTTGCTATTGTAGGGCATAGGAGGGTGAACCATTACAGCAGAATAATGTAGTCATTTTGTTCTGTTTTTTTAATAAAATTCAACTCATGTTTTTTCAGGTCTATTAGCTAAAGTGCTTGTTATTACTTGCATCACTGAATATAAATTTACAGGTATTGAAGCAGTGCTGAGTCAACTGTTAAGAAAATGTTTTAATAAAGGGAGTTTGTGATCCAGTACTAAAGTAACTTTAAAAATCTGAACATGGGGAATATAGTTAAATTTAGTCAACACAACTATAAAAAAACAAACAAACAAAAAAGAAAACCCAAACCCCTCTTCCATACTTTTCATTAGCAGTATACAGGAGTGAAATTTGGCAGAAGCATCCACAATATCACATTCCCTTCTCTGCTGGAATCTTATTGAAGGCAATTAATTCTTAATTAGCAATGCTCCAAGAGACACCAGAAGAAAGGCCTATTTGCGGACTTGTTCTGAGGTGTCATCTGTAATGTATATAAAGGAGCTGATGCAGTAGCAGCATGTCTGTTTAGGCACATCAGGCCAGCTTGCATTCTGTAGGAATTTAGCATTCATCAGTGTAATGAATACCAGCAGTATCCTAGAGTGATAAAAACCAATCCCATTAAAGATGGACTAGGTATTTCTGAATGTATTAGCACTACAGTGCCTCACCTTTTCTTCCAACCACTGCCACTTCAGCATCGAATGCTTCTTCTCCAGCATGGCCAAAACTGAAGCATTTCCACCAAAAATGGTTTGACTTTAGTCACAAGGATTGCATAAACAGAGTGATTAACAAACATTTAGAGGACAAAATTACTGCCACAGACTGAAGAACTAGTGCCTTTACTGTGTGTGTGTGGGGGGGGTGGAATTCAGATGTATGTATGTATGTATGTATCAGAAATGCTAGTTGAGGAGTTAATCATATTGCCACAGATTACTGATAGAAAGCTATGGTTTCTGAGTAGTATTTAAATAGCAGAACCTCTATGGTAGCAACTTTCTCTAGGTGTCTTTTGGTTTTTTGAGTGGAAGTATGCCAGAATGCATCCTGTCTCCTGAGTATCAACTACATTGCTATGCATAACGAGGAGGCAGAATGGTCTAGATCAGTGGTTCCCAAACTTTGACAACCCGCGAACCCCTCTCACTAAGATGTCAAGTCTCGTGAACCCCCTCCTAAAAATGAATATTTCCAGGGATTTTCTCCTTTACCTGAGTATAAATTAGAAAAGCAGTGATCTTGGAAATATAAAATTGTTTTTTATGATGTGCTGATTACTATGTATTAATTATTATTTATCATGACAGTATCTTTATTACATTATGAAAACAGCAACACTCTTCCGAGATCTCACTTCCGTCGCTTGTATCACTTTGAATAAGCCTGTTATATGACAAGGCTCCTAGGTTTCATCAAGGAGTATCCGATGTGAAACAGCATGCAGGGATTTAAAAAGCCAACTTAAATCAAGAATTCCTCCTACACAAGCATTCAGGTCTTGAACAGTCCAGGCAAACCACACACATTACAACGAAGCTTAAACTTGTTCTTCATCATCACTGTGAAAACAACAAAAAATATCTACCTCCCTTTGCATTTCTTATAAGGAGTCTTGAAGTTTAAATCTCTGCAGTGTGATAGATATGCTGGCTTTGATCTGCTTAGCTCTTGGAAGTCCAGGGGCTCTGGGCTGCTGGCCCCGGGGTCCCTAGGGACAGCTCTGTCCGCCATTAGGGAATTTTTTCCCAAGAACCTCCTCTAACATTTCACGAACCCCAGTTTGGGAACCACTGGTCTAGACTCAGGTCGGCGGGTTCTCTTCCCAGCACTGCCACCAAGCTGCTCTATGATGTCAGGCACTTCTCTGTGCTTCTGTCTGTCCTCCCAACCTTTCTTTATTTAGACTCTATGCATGGGGGGGGGAGGGGGACAAAGAGACTGTCTCTTATGATGTATTTGTACCGTTCCTAGGACAGTGGTTGAGGGAATTCATATTCAAGACTCAGGCGTGATCCTTTGTGTCTGGGCGGGGAGTGCTGGATAGGCACTTAGCTCCTGGGGTAGAAGGAGGGAGATCCTCACATTGTTGTGTAGCACCATTCTGGTGAACTTTGGTCTGGTGATATTAAATGATGAAAAGGGTTATGTCCAGCTCTTTTTCACTGGACTTGGTGTGTTGATCAGACTTGATGTATTCGAAGATTTGCTGTCTGAAAATTGTGTCCTGCTGGACATTACACCTTTGATCCCAAATCATATACAAAGTAATACAATACTGGGGTGACGTATTACTGCCACTTTAATTAGGAGTTAACTGTTATGCTATCACCCAGTGGATCAAGAACTGGAATGGGAGACAGAAAAACTGGGTTCTGTTCCAAGTTTTGCCATTCACTTACTGTGTGACCTTGAATATGTCACTTAATCCCCCCTGTGTCTTGGTTTACCCAGCTAGAAAAATGAGGATGATAATTACCCATCTTGGTAAACCCCTTTAAGGTATATGCATAATCAATACTATATCAGGGCTAGTAATTAATGTTAGATACAGCATAGTATATTAAGACTAGTTACACATTTTTAAATATTTGAAATGACATTTGAGTTTTCTAAATTTTAGGAAAAACTGATATAAAGTTCAGTGATGTTCAGAAAAATGATTGTGTTTTTGTGTGTGTGTGTGTGTATAACTACTTCTATGTTTACTTTCTTTCAATATCATTAAGTAGCTCAGGTTACAAACCAGAAGAAGATTTTTTTTTTAAACTGCCAGTATTACAAACTCAACCTGAGTTATGAAAATCAGCATGAAGCCCGAGTAAATGGGCTTTGCATAGAAGAACTGCCTTCCCCTCCACACCAGGAAGAAAGGCACTGGGAACTTCAGCAGTGAGCTATGGTCCATGGGTTACTGCAGATGCTGAAGCCCACCATGTCCACTCCCCCCATTTGGAGTCAGTGGTTCCTCTGCAATGGGTTGGTCCACTCACCATGCTCTAACTCTCTGCCCACATAGATCCCAATCCTATGGTGCACCAAGAATCTCTTCTGTTTCCCTGCTCCCTCCCATGCAGTAGGAAAGAGACATTGCTGTAGGATTTGGGACCTTCCATTCCTGCCGAGAGCAGCCACTGCATTCTGGCCTTCACTCTTCTGCCTTCTTGCAGCATCAGCAATGCTAAAAATTCTGAAATCTGCAGCTGGCTGAGCATATGTGCAGAGGATTTGAACTGCAGCTTTCCTCAAAGATTTATCCTTTTCCCCAGGTTGTCCAACTCTCACATGAGACCTTGTAGCAAACATTGGCTCAGTACGTTGATGCTACATAACTCTCTATCTCTGCATGGGCACTGCAAGTTCAGCCTCTGCTCTGGAGGAAAGTTTGAACAATATTGCCAGCTGGGTGCATGGGAGCTACTTTACCCTGAGCTAACCTGGGGAAATGGAAATATTGCTGCTGCGTAAAGCTCTTTGTCATGAGGATGCTCTCTCTTCCTTTGGTTCATCACTTACGGAAGGGACTCATTAGCCGATACAAAGTCAGAAGAGGTCTCTAGATACCACGCTGAAGCTCACCCTTCCTACGCAAAGCCCCCTAGGTTGGACATGGTTCAATAGTGTTTCTTTCTTTTTCCAGTTGAACCAGGCTGCACTCATATTTGGCACATCAAAACCTCCCAGCAGTAACATTTCCCCCATATGAGCACAGGGCTGGATTGTTGTTATTCCCTCGCAGCTGGACTTCTCCATTGCTGGCACCTTCTGCAGCACATGTGCCCCACCAGCTTGAACTACCATTTCCACAGGAGGCCTACCATGTGTTCTTGGCTGCCCATTGATTTTTAAGATGCCCTGTTGATTTTTGAATGGTATAGGCCCCGGCTATGCTTGAGACATCTTTCTTAAACTTGGCCTGATGCATATCTGACCCCACTTGTTGCTGAAGGTTCCCATCACTGCATCGCATCCTATGTGAGTAGGTGGCAGGGCCTTTGCTGTGGGAGGGGTCTAGAGGATAGAACCCATTTTCCCTGAAATCCATCTTTCTCTGTTCCTTTGAAAAAGCATTTTAAAATAGTGTTATGTCAAGGGTGCTTTCTACTTTTGATCATAATTGCTTACTTGGATAGCTATTTCCTTCCCTCCCCACACCGCATTGCCTTTTGCCCTTTATCACCCTGTCTGTGTGGATACCCTTGACTACTGGATTTTTTTGTTGTTGATCTTTTAGAGGGTGGTCTTTTAGGTAAATGTGTTTCAGTGCTTTTCGGGCAGTGCACAGGGGCCTGCAGTGTAAGTACATTGGTTTAGTAAATCATGGGACCGATTGTGCATTACTACATCATCTAATTTTACAAACTTTCTATTGTTGGAAGATAAGGTAATGAAACTGGTTTTGCATAATGATAATAATTATAATATATTGAAATACAGAATAAAAGGCATCCCATGCTGATTTAGTACAGGCGAGGCAATTTTCTATTAATATAAGGGATGTCCCTTGTAATATGGCAATCCTACCCCACACTCTCTCTCAGTCTGCAGAGCAGGAGTCCCTGAAAAACACTGGAAAGGGCTCTCATCTTTGTAAGGAAGCAAAGGGAAGTATAAGGAACCTTGTGTGGGTTTTTTTTTATGGTTTATTAACATTGCTTCAGTGAATTAAAATAGAAACAGCTATTCCAACATGTTAGTATTTTTAAAATTGGAAAAATGTGCCTGCTTTGTAGCACAGGATGTTACTGAGCTGCCATACACAGGAATCAGGCCTAATGCCAGGAAGAGGGGTGCTATGGAGTAAACACAGGCTCCTTTTGCCGGCTGAGGGGTCAGGCTGACATGCTAATAATGGAGTTGTATTTAGTCTTGCTCAGGTGATGTGATGGTGAAAATGAGGCAAGGCCTTGAGGGTGGAAAGTGTGAGGTAGGAAGAAAAGGGGGAATCTTTTAGGCTGTAGGAGCCCACAGGAAAACAACAAAAGATGAAACAGAGATTTTCCTGGCTTTCTAGAACTCTAGACTGAGTGTGTCTGCCATTGTGATGAATGGATTAGAGATGGGAAAGATACCTATCTACAACAATAGCTGTTAAGCCTCTGGAAATAGAGCTTTGACAATCAATTGGTGCTTAATTTAAAATGCCTGTTATCCACTGCAATGAATAAATCCTCTTATTTTCCATTGTGCCAAATTGCTTGGACACGAGTCAGACAGGTTATTGCTGTTTGTCTTAAATACAATCTGTGATGGTCTTGCCAAAGAAGCTCAATCACATTGTAGCATACACTCTGAAATTGCCTCAGACTTTTGATCCCACGTAATTTGTCAGATCAGTATCATTAATGAAATTCCGCTTCTGCTTTTCCTTACCGTTGAGTAGCCATTTACACACTAAAAGCTTGATCCTGCAAGATCTTTGCACTGGGTCTTTGGACAATTTTGCTTACACCAAGTCTAAAATGAATCTTTTAGAATTGGCTAGGGTTTTTTTTTTCAGTTATATAGTGATAATGGGATTTCACTGAAGCCAATAAGGTTGCACTGGTGTAATAGGAAGCAGAATTTGTCCCAAATAGGCCAAGTCCCTTCAATTCTAAAATTGTATGACTGACTACTAATCTGTCTCTGGAGACAGCCATGCTGACACATGAAAATCTCTCCAGACTGAAATGCTGCTCACCCTGGGACTATTCATAATGAGAATACTCCTTTGCACAGGGATAGATTGTCTCATCTCATAGATCCTGCCTAGCAGAAGTAAAAAAGTTTACAGGTAGGAGTGTGCACAGTGCAGGGCGAGGTCTCCACTCTCTTTCCTAGTAACATAGTACTGTGCAGTGTGCTAGCAATGGAGGCATGAAAGAAGCTGTGTTGCCTCCCCTCCACACCCCCACACCCCAAAAAATGTTGCAAAAATGTGTGTATCCACGGTGTACAAGGGAAGCAAAATGTAAATCTGCCTTGAGCAATTTTAAAATATGCCTTCTCCCACGTGTAAGGGCAGTGCACTGAGGTGAGAGAGATCGCCTCACGGTTCACATGAAGTGCGTGTGTGTCCAGGGTGGGGAGCAGGTGACACTATTGTCCATTGTGCACAACAGGAAGAACAGTGAGTTCCAGCTGTCACAGGACAGTCTGGGTGTGGTGTGCTCTGCTCCAGGACAGTGCTGTCTGTTTTAACTCCATGGCAAGACTCTGTGTGAATGCTGTGTTCTCTGTGGCTCTTTCCCAGCATGCTTGGGGCATGTTATACTCTCATGTATATTGTTTTAAAAATGTATGGCACGTGAGACTATGCACTGCCTTTGTCTGGGTAGGAGAAATATCTGTTCTCCACATACAGGCCTTGGCGTGGTTTCCTTGATAGTGGTAGGATGGAATTGGAACTCCTGTTTTGATGCATCATTTTAAACAATGGCCTTAAGTGAATCCACTGGCCCTTTTCCCTGTGGAGAGGAGGTTGGAAGTAACAACAGCTGTGAAGGCTGCTGCTGCCTTGATGCTCAGCTAGCAGCCATGGAGCAGAGAGCGGGCAGGAGGAATTATCCTCCTCCAGTCTTCCCCAAGGTACAGCCAGGCTATTCGGGGAGCGTCCTGGGCCCAGGATCTGCCATTGCATGAAAAATGCAGTTTTAATCTTTTTAGTGTAGATGATCATCTTGCTGCAAGCAAGCAAGATTGTAAGATAAATCAAACCTTGAACACCAGTCTCCTGTCTTATGGTACAGCTTTGTTGCGAGATTTGCTCTCATCGAGTCGGTGAGTTCAGCTGTGATTGCATGCCATGTGCAAAGCTCCTGCTGGACTTGGGCATGAATTCATGATGAGAAGAGTGAGCTGAAATTCTGGGTCAGTAGAGGAAGTGAGCTGCAACTTACATTCCAGAGACAGTTTCTTCCTCCACTCAGATGAAGTTTTCAAAAAAGGGCAGAGTGAAAAAATCAGTTAAAAAATGTGGGAAGCTTTGCACTGCAAACACAGATCTGTGCCTGTGCTACAGCATTCATGGGGGCAAGCAGTTTAACTCCCTCTTTGAACCCTGAAACTGATAGGGGACTGAACGGCTCAGGAGCTCAGGAATGGGGTACAGCACCGACCACTGTGAGGTCACCAGCTCAAATCTTAACCACTTCAGTCGTGAGCAAACACTCACAGCATCTCAGTTTTCCTGTTGCCTTCAGCGGGCACTGGTTCAGGCCACTGATGCTGACTAACCTTAGTCCAGTTCTCAGTGGAAAGCTATCCACCATAGGCAGTGGGTATCGTAGGCTGGGGGAGGCTGTGCCTCCCCAAACAGCCTAGTGTGGCCCCGCCCATGCTCCGCCCCCAAGCCAGGCTCCCTCCTGCAGTTTCCAGTGGTCTTCCCTGGCCCAATCTGTCTGGTGTCTGGTATCTGGTGCTGGGGCTATGCTGCCCGCTCGGACCGCCTGGCGCACTGGGGCTGGGGCCTTGTCCCCCTAGCTGCCTGGCGCTGGGGCCGGGAGTCATGGTGGGGTGCTCTGAGCTCCTGGTAGGTAGGAAGGGCAGAAGGGGAGGGAGAAAGGGGGTGGAGGGGGAGGGGTGATGCCTCAGGCACAAAGGGAGGGGTCGGGGGCTAGCCTCCTCCAACAGCTGGGTCACCAGCCACCCATACTGTCCACGTCATAGTTGACCCTAATTTGAACAGTGCCAATAGGGAGTTCAAGACCTGACTGGAGACTACACTGGCTTTATATCCCGGAAGGTGGCCCCTCCAGGTTAGGCACATTGGCATGGCAGGGTGGAGGAGCTTGCAGTGCATCTCTCCATGCAGTGTCCGTTCTATGGATAAATAGAAAACTTTGTTCCCTCATGCTGCAAATCTGGTATCTTACATGGGCATTGTATTCAGTAGTCCCTAGAGTGTGAGGGACAGGCGGGAGGAGAACAGAACTCATGGGCCATCATGAGTGACCAGGGGACAGCAAACAGGGGAGTTTGAGAGAGGGAGAAGGAGATCCCTCTGATGAATGAACAAGGTGTGAGTACTATTCTTGGGGTGAGTGAGTTTGTTTGGCTGTTCGTGTTTTTCTTTCTTTCAGGTTATTTCAGTTACAGAGTCAGTTGGGATTGTGTGTTGGGGGGACTGTTTGAGCCTTTGCTCCCTGGATTATCCTTGATCATCTTTGATCAGCCTCAATCAGCCTTGTGATCACCCTCCCCCATCAGGGGGTGGGGCTGACCTAGGAGAGATGGCCTTAAAAGAGAGACGCTAAGCGACCAAGGAAAGCTAGCAAAGTGGGGACCGCAAACAGGGGACTTTGGGAGGGAGTTTGTGGGAAGGAGACATAATAAAATCGCTGTGGTTAGGAAGGGCTGCATCGCCAGTGCCAATGCTGCTCCTGTCTCCTCCACCTACGCCAGTATCCAGACAGACAGCCTAACCATGGATGCTTCTACCCAGATCCTGGTGTGGATTTGCAGAGGCTGTGGCCTAGATTTCCCACTCACAGACATCCAGGCTGGCAGGCTGTGGGGATCATCCAGTGTGAAATATGCCTGCTGGTGGAATCGCTCAGGAAGCAGGTGGGAGAGCTACAGGAGAAGGTGGCTAGGCTGAGGAGCATCTGTGCCCACAAGGGAGTCCTTGAAAGCATTCATATGGAGCCAAAGCTGAAGAAGCTATCATAGGACTGCTGTCATACCACCAGGGGGAGGAGGATATGGCTTTCTCACAGGGAAGACACTGGCTGCTGGTTATTTCTGGCAGCAGGCAGTGCTCCATCCCTAGTCCCAACCTACCCACCATGGTGATGGAAAACCGATATGCTGCCCTGGCAACAAGCAATGAGGAGAAGCCATGTGCCCCCAAGGCTGGGAGGATGGCAGCCAACACTCCCAGGCGGAAACGTGGGGTAGTGGTGGTTAGTGACTCTCTTCAGAGGGGGACATAGGCACCCATCTGTCACCCTGACATGGCATCCCGGGAGGTATGCTGCTTGCCAGGAGCCCATATCCGAGACATTATGGAGGGATTGTCAAGGATCATCCAGTCTTCTGACTACTACCCCATGCTACTCATCCACGTGGGCAGTAATGATACTGTGAGGTATGACCCATACAGGGCTCTGGGAGTACAGGTGAAGGAGTTGGGAGCGCAGATGCTGTTCTCTTTGATCCTTCTAGTCAAGGGTAGGGGCCCAGGCAGAGACAGATGCATCCTGGAGGTGAATGCCTGGCTGCGAAGATGGCCAGGTGGGCTTTGGCTTCCTTGACCACCAGATGCTGTTCCAGGAGAAGGTCTGCTAAACAGAGATTGGGTCCACCTATCGAGGAAGGGGAAGAGCATATGTGGATACAGACTGGCTAACCTAGTGAGGAGGGCTTTAAACTAGGTTCGAAGGGGGCAGGTGACCAAAGCCCACAGGTAAATCAAAAACATGGAGACCTGAGAAAGGGTCAGAATCTGGGGGGGAGCATGAGCTGTTATAGCAGGGATAAGGGGGAGAGAAGACAGAACTGGGGGATGGGGGAATCAGATCAGTACCTTATATGTCTGTATATATACTAATGCAAGAAGTATGGGGAATAAGCAGGAAGAACTCAAAATGCTAGTAAATAAACACAACTGTGACATAGTTGGCATCACAGAGACTTGGTGGGATAATACACATGACTGGAATATTGGAATAGAAGGGTACAGCTTGCTCAGGAAAAAGGGAGGCGTATGTAGGGACAAAATTAGAAAGGCCAAGGCAAAGAATGAGATCAAACTAGAGATATAAAGGGTCACAAAAAACATACTACAAATACATTAGAAGCAAGAGGAAGACCAATGGCAGGATAGGCCCATTACTCAGTGGGGGCGGGGGGAAACAATAACAGGAAATGTGGAAATGGCAGAGATGCTTAATGACAACTTCAGTTTTCATCAAGAATGTTGGTGGTAATAGGATGTCTAACATGTTGAATGCCAGTGAAAATGAGGTAGGATCAGAAGCTAAAATAGGGAAAGAACAAGTTAAAAATTATTTAAACAAATTAGATGTCTTCAAGTCACCAGGGCCTGATAAAATGCATCCTAGAATATTCAAGGAGCTGACTAAGCAGATATCAGAACCGTTAGCGATTATCTTTGAAAAGTCATGGAAGATGGGAGAGATTCCAGAAGATTGGAAAAGGGCAAATATAGTGCCCATCTATAAAAAGGGAAATAAGGACAACACGGGGAATTACAGACCAGTCAGCTTAACTTCTGTACCCAGAAAGATAATGGAGCAAATAATTAAGCAATCAATTTTCAAACATATAGAAGATAATAAAGGTGATAACTAACAGTCAGCATGGATTTGTCAAGAACAAATCATGTCAAACCAACCTGATAGCTTTCTTTGACAGGGTAACAAGCCTCATAGATGTGGGGGAAGCGGTAGATGTGATATATCTTGACTTTAGTAAAGCTTTTGATACTGTCTCACATGACTTTCTCATAAACAAACTAGGGAAATGCAACCTAGATGGAGATACTATAAGGTGGGTGCACAACTGGTTGGATAAGCGTTCCCAGAGAGTAGTTATCAGTGGTTCACAGTCATGCTGGAAGGGCATAATGAGTGGGGTCCCGCAGGGATCAGTTCTGGGTCCGCTTTTGTTCAATATCTCCATCAGTGATTTAGATAATGGGATAGAGAGTACACTTATAAAGTTTGCAAACAATACCAAGCTGGGAGGGGTTACAAGTGCTTTGGAAGATAGAATTATAATTCAAAATGATCAGGACAAACTGGAGAAATGGTCAGAAGTAAATAGGATGAAATTCAATAAGGAGAAATGCAAAGTGTTCCTTCCTAAGTGGAGTAATCTGTTGCACAAATACAAAATGGGAAATGACTGCCTAGGAAGGAGTACTATGGAAAGGGATCTGGGGGTCATAGTGGTTTAGAAGATAAATATGAGTCAACAGTGTAACACTGTTACAAAAAAAGCAAACATCATTCTGTATTAGCAGGAGTGTGGTAAAAGCAATTCTTCCACTCTACTCCGTGCTGATTAGGCCTCAACTGGAGTATTGTGTCCAGTTCTGGGAGCCACATTTAAGGAACGATGTGGACAAATTGGAGAAAGTCCAGAAAAGAGCAACAAAAATGATAAAGTTCTAGAAAACATGACCTATGTGGGAAGATTGAAAAAAATTGGGTTTGTTTAGTCTGGAAAAGAGAAGACTGTGATGGGACATGATAACAGCTTTCAAGTACATAAAAGGTTGATACAAGGAGAAGGGAGAAAAATTGTTGTTCTTAAACGCTGAGGATGGGACAAGAAACAACGGCCTTAAATTGCAGCAAGGGTGGTTTAGGTTGGACGTTAGGAAAAACTTCCTAACTGTCAAGGTGGTTAAGCACTGGAATAAATTGCCTAGGGTGGTTGTGGAATCTCCATCATTGGAGATTTTTAAGAGCAGGTTAGACAAACACCTGGAAGGGATGGTCTAGATAATACTTAGTCCTGCTATGAGTGCAGAGGACTGGAGTAGATGACCTCTTGAGGTCCCTCCAGTCCTACAATTCTATGATTCTTTGTTAGATTTGGGTATTAATAAAAGGTGTATTAAGAAAGATCAAAGGCAGGGGTGGGACCATTGCCCCGAGCTGGAGCACAGATTAGCAGTGATGGAAGCTGTGCCCATGAGGAATGAGTTGTGAGGAGAGATTCTGAGAAGGAACAGGACCAGCTCTGGGTAGGATGGGGTCCTAACTGGCCCTAGTGCTCCCTTCACTCAAGTAAAAAGAAAAGGAGGACTTGTGGCACCTTAGAGACTAACCAATTTATTTGAGCGTAAGCTTTCATGAGCTACAGCTCACTTCATGGGATGCCTCACCCAGGTAGTAACTGATTAATAATAAACAGCAGCTGCTGCAAGGGTTGGGGTTCTGAGCCCTTCCAGAACTGAGTTTGGCTGTGGGCTACAGCTCTTCCCACTGCTGCCAGCACCACCCCGGCTCTCCCCTGACAAGCACAGCTGGAAGCTAATGCAGTGAGCTCCCCTTCCCCTACCTGCTCACAGCTCCTTCCTCTCCCGGGCTGCTCCTTGGGGCTGGGTGCAGGCTACCTGCCTTGCCTGGAGAGCTCGGAAACACCCCCCGCCCGCCACACACAGCTAGAAAGGCGGGGGGGGGGGGTGATGGTCAGTGGCAGGGGCGGGGGAGCGAGCGGGCTGGGATGCTCCAGATGCGATGCAGGGCGGAGGAGGCGGTGGGCAGACGGCACTGGGTGGAGGCGGGTGTTATACCATCGCTCCGGGAAAGGCTGAGCAGTTGCAAATTCTCCTCCGCCGCGTGGGTAGCAGGGAGCGTCCCATCCCCTGCAGCCGGGAACCGGGCAGCAGCTGACAGAGAGAGGATAAGGCGCCCCTTACCCCTGCCCTCCTTGCACCCTCCGTCCCCTGCCTGCCTGCGCCGCCGCCGGGCGCCTGCAGCTTCTCGGCTCCAGTGCAACAGGGCGGACGGTGGCAGCCCACGGGGATCCGCTCAGAGCCCAGCCGAGACCCAGCGACCCTGCCCCTCTCGCATCAGCACACGCAGAGCCCTGGGTGAGTAGTGGGGGCGCCTGCTCTTCCGGGGAGCCCAGGAACCATTCTTCCCCTTCCCCCTTGTATCTGTGTGGAGCTGGAAGGTGTATGAGGCTGCAGGTCAGATGTGCTTGGGCTGGTCTCGGTGATAGCTGAGAGGTTTGCAGAGCTGGGATCCTAGCAAGGGGAGGGATTTCTGAAAGGTGGCCGTCTGGGGGTCTTTCGTTCTCCTTACTGCACCTAAACGATCCCACACCACCACCTTTTTGGGGCAGGGGGAACTTGTCTGATCTAGCAAAGTTGGCATCTCTTTTAGCACCTTCTAGCAAACCCCTGTATATTTATAGGACATGCAAAGCCAAAGATCAAATGAGGGATTTGTGAGTGGTCATTTGTTGTTTTGTGAAAGTGATTTAAAAATCCATACTTCTTTCTTATCCCTTCCCCCCCAGGCTGCACAGAGTCATGACCGCTGAAAAGACTATTCCCATAATTAATGGCAAGCCAGAAGATACTTTGGACCCTGAAGCCTCAAGTACCAACCTGGTCCACAGCAATGATAAGAAAGTGCACGAAAGAGGCCACTGGAACAATAAGGTTGAATTTGTGCTTTCTGTGGCAGGGGAGATTATTGGGTTGGGAAATGTGTGGAGATTCCCATATCTTTGCTACAAGAATGGAGGAGGTAAGATGGCATCACATGTAGATTCACAGCTCACCATAAACACATGGTAAATAAACAGTAAACAAATGCTTTGAGGTGTCTTCTTGCATTGGTTGTAAAAATGGGTGTTTATAAGAGGAATTCAGTGCTCACGCCGCTATGGAAGCATTAAGGATTGTGTGGCTGTGTAAAATTATGGAATATTTTACTTATTTTTTTGGAAAATGTTTTGCAATTTCCTTTTGCAAGTTTTTTGCATCTAAGAAATGTCATGTTTTTGTGAAGACAGTAATGCACTTACAAAATCTTGTGAAATTAAGTGGAAACCACATTGTACAAAAATGGCCAATGTGACTCAAAACTATTTGCACCCAAATGGTCCCATTTTAGTACAAACATCTCATGAAAAAGAGACTAGTACACTACTAAAATGGGACTACATACTATATGTTTTTGTGCATATAAACATATACACATGCTTATTCTCCCAAAAACTAAACAAAACAAGAACAAAAAAAAATCCTATTAGGAAAAGCTACAATATAAAGTAATTGTTTATTTTCCAAAACAAGGTACTTAGCAAAGTACAATTGGTTTTTGGTTTTTTTTTTCTAATGGTTTAATGGCTACATGGCAATCAAGGACTGAACTTCTAGGAGGATTGTTTTCTTATCATACCTGCATCATTGGTTTCTCCTGTGTTAAATCAGAGTCCCTTTAAATCAATTGCACCCAAGTTTGTTCACTTATTTTCTTCCCAGATAGGGTAGGAAAGGACGTTGAATTTGTTAGTTGCAGAAAGGATACTAGTCACTTTATTAAATATTAGAAATAACATTAGATACATGAAGCTGTGGAAGACAATAATAGAATGTAACTTAAGGGAGAAAAGCACAAGTTCAGGTTATGCATATTTTAGGTATTATTTATAGCTTGTATGAAACACATAGGATATAATACAGTTATGAATAAACACTAAGCCTGTGATATAGCTACCAGTGGAACAAAGATTAATCAAAATAAAAAGTAGTTTAGGAATATGGTCAGCTGGATACAGACACTCTTCCAATTCAGGCCTAAAACAGTAGTAGAAGCAGATAGCTTAGGAAGAAAGCAATATGCTTGGTAGCTGATATGTACACATGCATAAAAAGACCTATTCATCAGTAGGTTTTCTCTGCCAACAATGCCAAATTTATCTCCATTGTCACTCCACTGAGTAACACCAGGGATAATCCTGACCCATTTTTGTTTGGTATATTTCTAAAGACTACTCTGCAGTATAGGTATGTTGGCTTTATAATGTGGCTTTAGTTCCTTTTATTCCTGCACTTTGGCAAAAATGAGATAAAAATAACTCTGCTGTTCTTAAGATGGTGCATGTTGATTTCTGGTAGTGCTTTTATTATATAAAGATAACAATCTGGGCATGAAATGCAGAACATATTTGATGCTGATTTGTAAGAATTGTCCCAAGGGTTTTTCTGAGAAGGTGGAAGAAAACTTTGAGATATAACATTTTGAACACACACATATTCCCGTGGTACCCTTTATATACTTGTTACTTACATGTGTAGTATATCTGCATATTCTAGCTAGACAAAATGTGAAATTGCCATTTTCACAAATGTTAGCTTCACATTGAAAATACTTCAGTCGTGTTTGCTGTGTAATTAGATGGAAACACATTTAAAACAAATAATAAACTCCAGCATCCTGAAGACAGAATGTAATGAAAAAATTTGACAAAATCCTGGCACCATTGATGCCAATGGCAACATTTTGTTACCTTCAGTGGGGCCAGGATTTCACCCAATCTGCTCTCAGCTCTTTGTGCAACCCCACTGAGCGTAGGTGCGATGCTGGAACTGAGATCAAAATTTGGTTTGTTTTATACATGCATCTATGTGTAAAATGCAGGTCAGGATTTGTGAAAGAGCAGTTTTAATTATCTCAGTTTGTTTATAAGCATGGGAATGTGGCTTATTGGTGATAGTTGATTGTCCAGTAAGATAAATTGCCTTTTATAATTTTAGATGTTATTGTTTAGTTGGCTGACTGATAGTTTATGTGGAGAGTAGAAAGCATGGTTCTTCTTTCAGTTACACTGGTGTAAATCTCTTGAAGTCAGTGGATTCAGATCAGCATAAAACTGGTGTAAGTGAGAGGAGAATCAGTCCCAGAGAGTCAAATCTCACACTCCTGACTTAAACAGGTACTTATGTTAAAGTCATCAGGACCATACATTCGAGTAGGCCAAGCAGGATTTGACCAGATCAGCAAGTCTCAAACTGTGGAGGTTTTACTGGAGGGATCTGCAGAACTAAGTATTTGGAGAAACCATGCATTAGAGGTTGGGAGAGGCAATGGTCCCTGAAGAGACCTCTCTTTAGTTATGGGTCTGCAGACTGAAATTGCAGGTCCACATGATGCCATGCTATACTTCTGAAAAGCAAGCATACTTTGTTTTATCTCCTGTTCTAGATCCAAGTGAGTGAAACATAATTCAACATTATAATTTCCTCTGCTTTTTTTATGATTAAAACACAGAATCTCTGGTTATTTATACAACTAAAAAGTTGTCCTGAAACAAATTTCAGAAACATTGGTTGGCTGTGAAGATTGAGAAAGTAAGCACATATTATTGAAGACACAGTCTAAAAAGGCTAGTCAGTAAAGATACTTGCATTTTCAGAGAGCTGGTTCAGGGAGATGCCATTGCCACTAAAGCTCTGCAGTGTGTAGGAGAGGTGGAGTAGTGCGTGCTGTGGGTGGCAATATTTTAAAATACATACTGAATTAAAAAAGGGAATGTGACTGTGAATTTAACTTTGTCACTTTGAAATGGACCTCGTGCTGGTTTAATTATTTCATTTAGTCTTAAATGAAGCTCCAATTAAAGTATGCCAGGGTTGTATGTTCAGGAACCTCAGGCAATATGCTTTGAGACCTGGATTCTGCTATTCGAACTCATGGTGAGTAGTGCCTTATTCTGCCAGTAGCCCTCCTGAAGTCAATGGGACTTTTCACAACCACTATGCCATGTGAGTAAAGGTGGCAGAAAATTAGGTCCTTTGAGCATTAGTTCACCTGGTTTGAATATAAATCGTCTGATCCATCACTGTGTTTATTAGCCATCTGTGGTATCTCTTCCTCCTCCAGATGTATTTCCTTCTTCCCTTGCTTGGGTCTAAACCTGCGGTCTTTGTGTGCTATAACTCACCCCTGGACTCATTAGCAGAGTAGTGTGCTGGATGGAGCTCTTTTTCTGTGTCTTCTCTTCTCACTTGCTCTCTTTCAAGTGAAAAAGCTTCATCTTGTTTTTAGCTACATGGGTTCTGGTCTCGATAAAATCCATGGGGATTGGACCAAATGCAACTGAGATCAGAATTTGACCTAACACAGTTATCCTTTCTCACCTCTGTTAATGTATGTTAATGTATAACCCATTCTGATAATATTTATCACTCCATTTTTGCAGGTGTTGAATGTAAATATTTTTCAATATGACTAAACATTAAAGGAGTGTTTGTTTTCAAATTTTAAATTACAGTAGTGTACTATTTCTGCTATACCTTAATCAATAAAGGAAAGAATGGTATTTACTACTGTACAACTCTTTGGCACTTACTGTACTTATATATTACATATTTTGTATTTAATTTTTCCCGTGGGAAGCTCAGAAAGTGCATGGATGCTTTGTTATTTTTCTAGTGTGTGAAGTTAAAAATTTTTAATTTCTGGTGTATATTTTCTTCTGATCAAAGGCTAAATCCTGTAAATAGTCCCATTGGTTCTCTGTCTGTCTATATGATTCTCACCATCATAGTACCCAGTGCCTCACAATTCCTAATGGATTTTATCTTCACAATTAACCTGTGAGGCAGGGAAGTATTATTCCCATTTTAAAGATGGAGGGAGAACTGAGGCACAAGGTGGATAAGTGACTTGCCCATGATCATAAAAGAAGTGTGAGGCGAAGCTGGAAACTGGATGCAGGTGTCTTGTCCTCTGGACAATACTGTAGGAGTAAAGTGAATAGACCGACCCATAGAAATTAAGTTTCAGAATTTAGGGCCTGACCCTTTCTCCCATGTGTTGTGCTTCCTCCATTGGCTTCAGTGGTACTACTCAAGGGAGTTAGGGTTTGTAGGATCCTTTCTTTGTTAAGGAAAGCAAATTTTTCATTTTTCTTTCAAGGATCTTTGTTTTCTCTAACCAGCTCCCCATTGATGTTTGCTTGTAGGTGCTTTCCTCATTCCATATGTGGTTTTCTTTATTTGCTGTGGAATACCAGTATTTTTCCTGGAGACTGCCCTGGGACAGTTTACTAGTGAAGGAGGTATTACATGTTGGAGAAAAGTTTGCCCGCTGTTTGAAGGTAACAACCAGTTCTTTGTTCTTTTTTTTTTTTTTTTTAATGCATGATATGTTTCAGCAAAAATAATGTTAAGATATGCAGAAAAAAGTATGGTCTTGGTTTGAAAAGCAAACGGTTTCTGTAATTAATTTCTTTTCTTTATTTTTTTTTCTCCAGGTATTGGATATGCTACCCAAGTTATTGAAGCACATTTAAATGTTTATTACATCATCATTTTAGCATGGGCTATCTTCTATCTATTTAACTGCTTTACCACAGAGCTCCCTTGGGCCACTTGTGGACATGAATGGAATACAGGTATGTCCCCAGCAAACTTAATAGCTATAGAAATACTTGCAAGTACTTGATTGCTAAATTAAACTGTAGGGGCCAAATTTTTTGCTGGTAGAAATTGGCTTAGTTCCATTGAAATCAATGGACATGTGAAAATCACACAGCAGAGAATTTGGCCCACAACATTTACCAGCGTTTCCTGAAGAGTCCTGGTGTAGAACCTTGCTCATGCTTTTGTGGTGGCTTGTTTTTGTTTGTTTTTTTTCTCAACATTGTATAGACATTTGTTCTTGTCAAAATGTAATGATACTGTACAGGATCAGAAGCCCTAGGCTTTTCTTAATTCTGAAAGATGCTATGGGCTAAATCTTGGGATCGCGACTCAGGACCGTATCGTACTTTCACTTTTTTACACTCGGAGAATTCAGCTTAAAAACTGATGGCACAATATGGCTCTCAGTTTTTCATCAGTCCTTAATCAGACAAACCCCCAGTGAAACCAGTGTGTGTCTTGCCTGCTTAAATACTGAGGGAAAAATTGAGTAAGGATCTTTGTATCTGAACTTTTTATTCAGAGATCTATAACTTTGTTGCATTGTATTTTCTGACTGTACCTGGGCCCACTCCTGCAAACCCTTAGCTGCACAAATAGGACTATTTGTGTGATTGACTGCTGTTGTGTGAGTGAGGGTTTGCAGGATAGGGCCCTGTATTTGGAAGGTTTATCCTAACATGGATATTCCTTTATCAATCTGAATGTTTAAGTACTGCGTTTCACTTGAAATGAAGATCATAATGGTTAGTGGAACTGAATGCCCACTAATACTTTCATCCTCTTGTACAGTGTATTGGTTGTAGTTTTCATGCCATTGATTTTTTTCCCATTCCACCCCTTATATTACTGTTTGCCCTCACCCTATCCTCACACCCTACTGTGGCTTTATGGCTTTGACTCACTTCCACTGGGCCCAATCCTGCATTCCATTCACACCCAAAACACACTCTGAAGTCCATTTGGATGTGTTAAGAATCCGGGATCAGGCTGACTGGTGGTGGTAGGCTTCAGTGTCGTTTTTCTCCTCCATGCAGTGACACCTAGCCAGTATTGATCATTGTTCGAATAGTATGTGTCAACTCAATAATGCTGAGATGCTTTGATCTCGTCATCTTTTTTCCCCCTAACAGGGCACCAGAGAGTAAATTTCTCACTTGCCACGTTAAGGCCAGTGGACATATGTTGCTTGCAGAAAGTGATTCCTGAGCCAACTGTTGGCATTGGGATTTGAACCTTAGTTAGCCAGCTGGAGCTGGCTGTATGTTTTAACTCCCTAGCAATCACACCAATTCAAAGCTTCTTCTGCCTCAAACACTGCATTGGCTCTTGCAATTGTAGCTTTTCATTCAAAAAGTACAGTAGGTAAATGTAACATGCTGTGCAGGAATATCTTCCTGGGATAAGTCTGTGTGATTCAACGACCAAAGTACACTGTAACAGAACTGACAATTCCATACTATTTTCAAATGCCGGGGAAGCCTTTGTTTGCTAAGGGTCAGTTCAGTTAGACTGGTGGCATTACATGATGAAAAATACTCTAAGCAGACAAGTATATTGCAGATATCATAGCAAACTTTTTTTTGTTCTTTTATAGAAAATTGTGTGGAATTTCAGAAACTTAATATGAGCAACTGCAGTCAACTCTTTTTACAAAATGCCACGTCTCCAGTCATGGAATTCTGGGAGTAAGTGTACATAAACTTTCCTTTCCATTCAAGTATTGATTACCTTCCAGTATTTTTGACCATGCACAGCTAAGTCTGACTCCTGCAGCCATAGGTGCTGGTGCTGAGGGTGTGGCAGCATCCCCTGGCTTGAAGTGGTTGCCATTATGTACAGGGTTTACAGTTTGATTCAATGTCTCTCAGCACCCCCACTATACAAATTGTTCCAGCACGCCTGCCTGCAGCCCTTAGCGATGTGAAAAGCTCAACTGGAAACTGTTCTCACATATAGCAAGAAGGTCAGAGTAAGAGTTTAACTTGCTATAGGATAATGGAAAGGAGACTTTCTGTTCTGTGAATAACATTTTCTGTTTCCTATGGAGACATTATTTTGACATAGGGCTCAATCCTGCGCCTCGACAGTGCATGGGAGTTTTGCCACTGACTTCAGAGAGAGATTTGCTAGAAGATGGGGGAGAGAGCTGGTGATTTAAAATATTTGTTATCTAGTTCTTCAGCGCATCTTTTTCTTGTAAGAGATGCCCAGTTTACATTATTTGAGATAACTGCTACAAGCTTTTCATAAAGGCAAAGTTGCAATGGTCTGTTAACATACTACACCATACATTACTTGTTCATGAACTGGTTAATATTCTAAGAACCTGGCTAGAGATTCTGTCTTGCCAGCTAGGGAGCCCTCCTCCTCTGAGTATGCTAGGGAGGATGATTGAATTTCTAAATATCTATCCTCTTTTTGGTGCTTCTCTTGTGTAGGTACTTGGTGTAAAAGCTTTCTCATTACCAGGACACTCCCTGTTTTACTATATCACAATCTCATGGGAAGAATCCTCACATTTTTCCAGTAATGTGCAATACAGAATCTAGCTGATAACAATAAAAAAATAAATTAATGTGTGGCTCTACTTAAAATGCAGATCCTTTACCGGAGCATTAAGTAAGCGGGTCAGGGGATCTCTAGGAAGCTGGCATGACAATTGGTATTTTAGCTATTGTCTTTCATTATTTTACAATGAAGAGTCTTACGATTATTTACTCATCCCTAATAATAATAGGAATGGTTTGAGTGTCTTGTATCTCCATGATTCTGATTTACTAGCTAACATAGTGATAGTGAATATTTATTGACAAACTGAAGGCTTCTTTTAGTGATTTTTTTTACTTTGAATTGTATTAAATTGATTATTTTTCAGTAATGGTAAATTTAACAAAGGGTATATATAACTGTACATTTGTTCTGTGGAAGACAGTGTACATGCAAAGGACATGCAAAGATTGAAAGCATTGTTTTTAAAACAATGTCACTATTTAACATTACTAAGTATTTTAATGGCACATTCTAATCACAGTAATCTGCAGACAGGACCTTATTCTGAAGCTGTTCAATGTATGGAGTCTTAATCACAGCACTTAGACATGGAAAATACTTATTAGGCCATGTATTAGGACCAGCTCCCAAGGGAGAGCTCTGCATTGACATAATTTACTTTCATGTCAGCATGTGCCATTGTCTTTAGCTTGGGCTCAATTAGCCACACCATGGTAAATTATCTGAGCTTTCCATGGCAGGGGCTATTGTCTAAGTATGTGGTATTTGTCGTAGAGGTTCATTTCAATTGCTGAATATGATTACTGCACCCTTGAAGTACCACAGTCACATCAGTACAAATACACCTGCCCCCGACTTATTGTCAAGGCAGGTGGAATGTGAAACTGAGAAGTATTGCAGGCTGAGAGAGGGGGCATGGAGGATACATACAGGAGGATCGTCCATACAGGACATAGTGGAAATAATACCAGCCAAGCTGTGAAAGGACGGTTCATCTGTTGGACACCCTGACCAGAGATACAGTGGCCATCCTTCAAAACTATTCTTTGATAATTAGATCTCCTTGCCACAGTGCTTGAGTAATTCTCCATGCTTTCAAGAGTTTATTTAAGAAAAGATGAGTAGTCTTTTCTACTAGAATCTCACTAATCCGCCTACTTTATACTGTATGTCAAAATACAGCCACCTACCCACTTCTCAGGAAAGATTTCATAGTAGAGTAGTGGGGAGAAGTCTTGACTTCATTATTTTTGCAAACAGCATTATGGTACATTTACTAGTAGTGTAGGATAATTAAAAGTAAGTTGTTGTACAACTATCTTAATAAATCAATAAAGTATGATTTGTGATACCTTTGCCTTGTTTTTCCATTTGCTTGTTCATTAATTTCAAAGTTCAGCAATGCACAATGGGTCACTCAATTATCAATACAAATTGGCAAGTTTTGTTATATCAGTATAAAAGGCCTTAAAACAGATTTATGGCTTATATCCCTGTGGTTACATTTTGTTATGAAACGCCCTGCTTTGGACTGCCTAAAGACAGTGCTCCCTTGCTAATATGACAAAAATGCAGACATTGTTATTCTATTCTTTGCCTCCTAAACATAAAGATAAATATGATAATACAGTTTAACATGGACCTGAGTCACAATGGATTTTGAATATTCTGAAGTTTGGAGAGATTTGGGTCTGTGGCTTTAGGTGAGAGTTAGAGGCCAATTATGAAATTGGAAGGGGTGCATATAAGTTTAACTGCATGCTCAAAAGTTTTTAAAGCACAAACATATGACAGCATAATTAAAATATTATTTTAGAAGAAGGTTCCTAATTACCTAGTCTCCCTACTGTAGTAAACCCATACTTGATTTGTGACATCAGATAAACTGTTCCAAAGTAACCTCCATGCTTTCTGTGAGCATACCACGTCTGTTAAGTAACCTTTTTGTTATTTCTCTAGAGCTGCTTTTCCTCTGTTGTGGTGTGTAGATAAGCTGCTGATAATGCTAACAGTTTACTAGCCAAAAGAGCTTAATAAAATTAAACTGTTACATGTTTTCCCTGGCCAAGTAAAACTGATGTGGCATAGCTTTCTCTGTTGGAGTCTGAACAGGCTATAATCCTGCTGAGGAAGATGTTTGTCTAGTTAAAATTTAAGTAGATGAAGCATTGCATGGTTTCAGAAGTTAGCAGAGACATGATCCGGAACTGGGTAAAAAATAAACCAACCAACAAATTTAGGAATATATTTGTTTAAAAAACCCCAAAGAACTGTGGTTATTTTCTAATGGCTGGACTGTTATTAGATTTAGAATGACCAGATGATTACAGTTCCGTTATGTGCTTTGTGTCTCAGGCATTTAATTACATGCATATAGAATGACCTAGTGATCTATAAATTCAAAATTGCAGTGCAGTTTGCAAAGAGAATAGTAGTTAATAAGTAGTAAATCCATTACAAGTTTAGTGAAATTGTACAGATAGGTGTCTTGTGACTCATACCAGAAATTTAATTGTACTTAACCAGAGGTCTTGTTTACACAGTACTGATTTGCTTTGTAAATATTAGACTATCTTGTGCTTGTAAAAGGAGTTGTCTAGATTGCTCGGGGGCTGTAGTGCTGCTCTGAACAGCTACAGCATGGGTAAATCACTGGCTTTTTGTTCTGTGTTTGCACAACATCTAGCACAGTGAGGTCCTGGTCCATGTTGGGAGCTCCTAGTTGCTGTCGCAATACAAATAATAAATATACGTTGGCTCATCCAAATGCTTCATTGTATTCTGGAGACGCCACCTCTTGGAATGAGGGTTGTTCAGTCTATAATCATCCAGTCCGGATTTAGACTGTCAACAAGGGTGTCAAATAATATTCACAATGATGCTGCTTTCTTGCCGTGTGCATTTCCAACTCATGTAGAGTCGCTATCAGCTGGGAACTTAAGTCTATACTGACTCAGGCTGGTTTCAAAGTAGAACTTTAGAAGATAGAGATTCCTTATCCAGATACCGTCTCCTAAACAATCCAATCCTCTCTTTTTAAATAGCTAATAATCTGCAGGACCTTTTTCAATAAGACAGTAAGAAGCAGGTTTTCTGTGCTCCGCCTCTCTCCTATGGAGTTTGATCCTGTGCCCATTCAAGTCAATGGGAAAACTCCCATTACCTTTAATGGTGCAGGGTCAAGCTGTGTTCAGCACATGTGATTTTCCAAGAGAAGGAATTAGGGTGTTCGTGGAGCAGCATGCAAAGGGAAGTAGACAAATGTATAGATGTGGGGGAGAGAGAAAACAGAGATAAGTACAATTTTCAACTCACAGGCAGATGCTTCAGTGGTCATCCTTAAAAAAACTATCCTTTGATAGGTAGATCTCCTTACCACAATGTTTTTGTTGTTCTCTATAATAACAAGGGTTTATGTAAGAAAAAAATTATCCGGCTTGAAAAGTTACAGTATTAGAGATTCATATTTGCATAATGCTGTATATTTCTCAAGTTACTGTTATGGGTCTAAGATACTTAAGCTAAAAATATTCAAGCTAATATTTATAAAGGGTACACAAGTTGCTATATATTGAAGAGCAGAACATAGCTGCATCAGATATCAGCGGATATTAGTAACAGGGGCTGAAGTTGGACTTGGCTTTGAATAGGTGTAACAAATATACCATGTGCACAAGAATCCTAGGGAGTATTTGTGCTTTGGATACTTGGGAGTGCTGGGGAAGGCTTTGCTTCTGATTTTGCAAAGAAGACACCCATCCATATCAGAAGCCTGGATCTTTGTTAGATAGCACATGGCTTTGAGGCTGAAAATGGATAGGAAGCTTCAGTGGGTTTGAGAATGGCAAATACAGCCTTGGGCATTCCCAGATCTCCTGCTTCAGAGCCCAGGAGTAACTCCATCTAACTGTATTGGTGATAGAGGGAATACCCAGCAGTGGAATGGGAAGGAAACATTCCAGTAGTAGCTCTGACTCACACTGTGATGAAGTTAACCTCTCCCAGAGTTGAGCATAAACCCTGTGTCTGCCCACCATTCTGTCAGGTACAGACTCTCTACTTCTGATAGTGACGGTGGTGGCAATGGTGGGGGAGATCTGCTTTGTGTAACTCAGTGTAGCACCCTGTTCCCCTCTGGTGGTGGGTGGGACACAGAGAGAGGTCTCTCTGCTCAGGCAGTAGAGGCTTTTGCTTTTAGAACCACAGGTCTCAGGTTCAGTCCCTGCTGATGATGATCCATGCTGTGATGTGGCATTAAACTTCAAAGGACTGTGCGAGTTAATATCTTTGGCTTGTGAGCCAGTAACTGATTGCTGCTTATCTATGTTCACATAGCCAGGAGGGTGTGATCCTGCTGGAGATGTAGCAGGCCAGGCAGTGGAGAAATGACTCTGAATCTGGGAGCTTTGATCTTATGTCCCCTTTTCTGCTAGGCCAAGGGTGACCATCCCTGGTATTGATTTTGAGGTTTCACCTGCATTTGTAGGTTTCTCGCTGTAACTTTGACCAAGGAGGTCAGAGCTGCAGCACTGGGAGAGTCTAGGAGCTTGAGGAGGGCTTTATATTCTCACCATTTTGAAGTACTTTGTGAACCATGGCCTAGATAATGCCGCGATATGTTTTACATGTCATCAGAATTGGCATTCCTCCAAGCTGGGTAGTTGACTCAGTCCAAATTCAGGGACCTGATCCCCATTAAACTCCAGCGTTGGGCTGTGACAGATGTTCGGAGCATGTCCAGTTTACTTTGAAGCGTAGGTGTTTCTTTCAAAGGGTTAGGTATCCCAGTCAAGGTGCTCCAGAGAGAACTTGTTTTCTTACATCTCTGAGGTAGTGACATGTGGGGTTTCTGGCATCTGCTCTTCATCCATTTGGATGCTCATGCTGGTAAAGGTTCAGGTAGTAATAGAGGTGAAAGGCCCACAGGAGACACTGGATCAGCCTGGAAGGATGGAGCAGGTGAGATTCAGAAACTGAGAGGGGATTCAGTTTGCTTCTTCAATCCCTGCAGGCCAGGAAATCTTCTTGCAAATATATGGGAGAGTCCAGGGAGCCTATGGGTACCATTTCCACTGCTCCTGTCTGTTACCATGGTCTGGAACTAGAGCTTCAGGGCCCTGGGAAGAGGGCTGTGCAGACAAGTCCTGTGGTACTGAGGTTGATTCCACCTCAATAGTTTCCTTTATTGGCTGAGTAACAACCCAGACCTGAGCCAAAGAAGGCCTGGTTGTTAGCCTGTCATTCTCTGGAGGGGGTGGCACATCCTCAGCATTTCCAAGTCAAGCCTAGTTAGAAAAAACCCTTTTTGTCAAAGGGAAAGAAAAGGAGCTGCTCTTGGTAAAAGTAAAAAAAAAACAAAAAAACTCCTCACAAAGTCAAAAAAAAAAGGCTTTTAATCCTATGAAAAGTCATTAACAAGTTTGGGCCTGATCGTGAGGTGCTGAGTACCCAGGGGCATTCAGCGCCTCTCAGGACTAGGACTAGCTAGCTGTGCATGTCTTGAGGAGAACATTATGCTGTGCCAGACTCACTAGTTTCTGTCCAGTTCACAGGAGGCCATTTGAAAATGGTCTTTTGTTTTGATTCACATGAGCTCTTCATCTGGTTTGATTACAACTGGAGATTACAGTCAGAAGTATTCACTGATTTGGGGTGCCCTATTTGAAGTGTCTATGATCTGATTCTTCTGAGTACTCAGCATTATTTAGCATTTTGTGTTCAGACACAGCTCTCATTCACTTCAGGTGCAGCTGTGAGTGCTCAGTACTCCTGCAAAGCAGACCCCAAGGTTTCAAGTTGGCACCCAGAAAATAAGAAACACACAATTGGTGACCACGTGTGAAAAGCTGGGTTTACGTGACTTGCCTAGCATCACACAGGAACACTCGGGCACAGGCAGGGATAGAATTCAGTTTCCCAGGAAAGCATTCAATTGTCTTGATCATAAGGCCATCATGTCTTTTGCTGCAATCCCCCTCCTCATTCACTTCACACCTTCCAACTCCTACCCCAAATGGAGCAGGCCATCCAACACTTTCCTTCACTGCATAGGCTGGGTTCATTCCCAGAGAAGGATGATACTGTGCACTGAAAGAGGCAGGGTTCTGTGGAAAAATGAGTAAAAACTTTTGGGTACTTGACTTTGCAACCTTGATGTTCTGTTAATATAGTGTTTTTATATGTAATTTCCTAGGCTTTTAAAAAAGCAAACTGAAAAAGCAGAAATTCCATCATGTGGCATCATATTGACTCCAACATGGTTCATCAGGAGGGGTGCAACCTTAAGATCCACACAAGACCTCTGCCTCTTGAGCTAATGGAGTAACTGATAGTGGATTGACTTCTTTATGTGGACCAGCACTAGATGGTGATGGGACACTTTGCCAGTGGGTTTCAGAGAGATTTGCTGACAGCAGAGGAGTGATAAGATTCAGCACTCTTGGCTTCCATTTCAGGCTCTGGTGGGGAGTGTGGTGTAGTGGGCACAGAGTTGTCTACCTATTACCCTCAAGTTTAATCCCTTTTGCTCCACCCCATCCAATTTGTCCCAGTCCTTTCTCTTACCCATCCCTGGCCCCTCATACCAGTCCCATTCTCCTTGCTTACCCAGTTCCAGTCTCCACTCCTCAAGCTTCTCATCCTAGTCTGCTTACCCAGTTAGTCCTAGTTTCCTCCTTAGGGTTCCCTATCCAAGTTCCAGTCTCTCCTGCCACCACTCCCAGTCTCCTTGTCTAGCCAGTCCCAGTGCTTTTCTTTTTGCTCCTCATCTGATCTGTCTCTCCCTTTCTCTCTGGTCTTTCCCTCGGGTCATTCCTTCTACCCTGCTCCCTTTCCCCCTTACTGGCTCTACATCCCAGGCTCCTATTCAATCTTAGTCTTCCTCCTATCCCCGCCCCATCTCCTTGTCCTAGGATCCCCCTCCCCTGGTTCCTTGTTGCAGTCTCTTGGCCCAGCCAATCCCAGTTCTCCCCCCACCCCACTCCCACGCAGCCTGGCTCCTCATCGGCTCTTTCTCTCTCCTCCTCCTCCCCCCGTTTCCTACCCGCATACTGTTTCCTAGTCCCAGTCACTTTGTCTAGCCCATCCCAGCCTCTCCTTCACTACACCCATCGTCTGCCCATCTCCTTGCCCAGCCAGAGCTGCAGCTTCTGCTACCCTCACTCCCAAGCCCCCAACTCACAGTCCCTCTCTCCCTCTCCTCAAGTCCCAGTCTCACCAGGCTTCCTGTCCCAATCCATTCCTTGCCCTCCCTCAGTAACATGTAGGAGCTGTGACAGGATGGAGCATGCTCAGTGAAGATAGAATCTTCAGCGATTTTAGCTGTTAAACTCTAAGAGGTCTCTATTGAGCATGTGTGAACATCAGTTTTTCAACCGCTTATAATTTGCCTAAATTGGAGTGGATTTTCACAAAGATGGCAAAAGGCACATCTCTGACACAAAGGCTCCCCACCTTGCCAAATTTTAACTCCCTGCTCCAAATCATGGAGTCGTCTTAAAAAAAAACAGATTTTTTTTTAACATTGCAAAGCAATTATATTTTCATGGCCTCTCTCTCGGAAATGTCTACACTGTTTTGACTGAAACATTCCAGAAAATCTTAGCCTGACTCAGACAGTGAGTGTGGAAAATTTCAATCCAAATGGTTAAAGTTTGGCAAAGGTATAAGCAAATGAAAACAGGGTCTTATAATAGGAAATTATGGGCAACCTAAATAATAGTTGGTGCTCCCGGACCTGCCTATAATACATAGAAATGCCAATTTCCAGGTATTGTTAGCACCTTGAACTCTTTGCTAGAGCAGAACAATCTATTGATACTTCATAAATCAGCAAATTTAGCTCCTTTTTCTGATTGCGATTGATTCACAGACTTTGAGTTGTACTTCTTTCTTATTTTTTCAAAACTATGTCACAAATACTTCATGCAATAATATTTCAGTCCAGATGTAGTTCAAAAATATTCACTTTGACTATTCATTCTTTGTAAGGCTAAGATTTTGTCCTGGGTATTTTTAGTAAAAGTCATGGTCAGGATGTGGGCATAAACAATAAATCTCAAAAGCTGGAGCCCCACCTCCTGAGACGGAAGCTGAGGAGGTCACATACTATTACAGAATCCATGACTGACTGGTAGCCTTAATTATTTGTAATCTCTGATTGGAATTCACAGTGCCTGGGTGGTTGCCATGACGAAGTATGGGGAAAGTTGTGCCTTTGATCTTGGCAAAAAATGTAAGTTTTTGACAACAAAGTTAAGTCACATGATGCCATATTTTAATAGAATTGTTTTATTTTCATTTGCAAGCAAAGTAAAGTGCTTGTGAGCATATAATTACTCAGTAATAATTCAATCACATGTAGATAGAGCAGAACAACAAAATAGTGATAAAACTGAGAATTTTAGAAACAACTGGCTAATGTTTTTTGTATTGATAAACTGTGATGGACATACCTAAATTATATGGCTTTCCACCTATCTCTCAATAGTATTACTGAGTGCCAGTTACTGCTGTGAACTGAACATACTGAGACTGAATATATCTCCTGTCTTCTCTAAACAGATCTTTAGACATCCTGACAAAAGGAATGTTCTTCAGAAGCAGTTTGTGTGCACCTAGGAAATTTTAAAGCAATCCTTGAAAGATCGGGGAATCACAAACCTTAACCCTCGCCACAACAAGATTTGGCTGATCAATAGCTCAGTCAAGGCTTGACCCACATCACAGTTAAGGCAATGGGAGTGTTTCCATTGACATCAGTGGGCATTGGATCAGTTCCATATAGGATTAGTATTATTTATATTACAGTAATACCTAGAGACCTCAACTAAGAGAAGGTCCCATTCTGCTTGGCGCTGCACAAACACATATGAAGAGATAGTCCCTACCCTTCTTATGCATCCTGATCATGTTCTTTCTAACATTTGCATCTCACCAAAGGGCTAAAGCTTCTAAAATTGCTGAGTTTTTCTGTACTTTGTTTCTGAGCACCTAATAACTATATGTATTCTGCAAGGTGTGCTGCTTTGATTAAGTGCTGCCCGAAACCAACACTTCCCCTGTTAGTAGATCACACTGAGGCTGTCTTAGTTCTTTGAGAAAAGAATGGGCCATTGCCTTTTGCACAGGACAAGCTGAAAAGTAACATTTAATAATTTGTGCTAGATTGTTCCCCTCCTGTAAATGGTTTTTCTCCTTTTGGTCTCCCACGCAAGTGAGTAGTAGTGCAGTACAAGGGACCTGAATTACTGTGGAATGGGTTTTAAAGATCTTTGGAATGACTTAAACTTGTGGATGGCATTGTACGTCATTAAATTTGATACTTACAGTTACCCAGAAATGTGTCAGGGGCATCTACTGAGTTTTACTCACTCTCTTGAAATTAACAGACTCAGGAATGACACAATCAGGTAGGATTGACTAGCGGTGTCCCCAACTAACTTTTCAATCAACATTAGGCACCACAGTCCCATTCAAAACATACCTGTTGTCAAGGCTGATTCCCCACTCTGGCACTTCGAGTGCAGAAGGTGGGGGCCCTCAAAGATTTTAAAAATTAATACTTGCCATTCTAGGCTTGTATTAAACAACCAAGGTTACAGCTTTTCTCCGACTTTGGCTTGGTAAACGCTGCCACCACCCAAATGCAAAAAAATCCCTTGGACCCAGGAAGGAGCACTTGGGAATTCCTTCCTGTGGGGTACGCTCAAGCCCTTTCACACACACCCCTCCAGGGAAGAGCTGAGAAAGAAAACAAAGGAAATTAGGTGTTGCTACCAGCTAATCAAACAACATGCACAAACCTCTTAGGACACCAAAAAATCAATCCTGTTCTTAAAAAAGGTAAATATTATTAAAAACAAAAAAGAAAGAAAGTACATCTGGAACTTAGGCTTTTGCTAAAGTTTAAAAGAGCAATTCCAAAAATTAGGCACCCAAAATAGCTTTCTTGGGGGTTCAGCTTAAAGGTTCCAAGCAAACAAAAATATCTGATTAAGCACAGAGGAGTCCATTAGCCATAAGAAATAAACAGAAATAACCCTAATCACATCTTTCTAAACATTTCTGATCTACTTACACATTTGGGAGTTCCAGATAAGTAGTTCTAGATATGATCTGATGATTTATGATCATACCAGGCTTAAAGCTGCATACAGCATTGCTGCTCTGTGTCTCCGCTCTCCGGAGAACAACCACAGACACAAAGGGAAAGCTTCTTTCCCAATTTTAAAAAGTTCTAGCCTTCCCATTGGCTCTTTTGGTCAGGTGCCCCCCCTCCTTTTTTTTTTACCTGGGGGACTTTGTTAACCTTTTACAGGTAAAGCAAGCAGAGAACAGCCACCAAGAGGGACTTTATAGCTAACTGGCTGGTTCGGTGTCCATAAAAGGAGCTACCCCCTCTTCATTCAACACACCTGTCCTTAGCATAATTTGTTTCATTGCATAAAATAAAAAAGTCCTCTGTTATTAAATAATCTTGAGATCTGCTTTGTGGCTTTTGAAAAAGTGCAGGCAAAGACAAGAGTCACAACTGAGCTGTAGTGATGAGGCTGATATTTTCATAAAGAGTATTTCCCAAGTATAACTTCTGTGTTGGTTGATCCAGGAAATTAATTGGAATAATTGCCAGGATATCGTTCTCAGTCAGTTTGAGCAGCTCAGCATGGGGTTCCTGCTGTGCAGAAGAAGTAACCAACAAATGCTGAACAGTCCTTTTTTTTTCTGGCAACAGTTCTGCAACATTCTGAAAGCTTGATCCACCTTGATTTATGTGTTATTGACCAGATGTTTGTAACAACCAGTTTTCCTGGTGTAATCTACAGGAATACTGCAAGTAGGGCAGAAGAGCTTTCTACCACCTCATTCCTAGAGAGCTCTCTGCACTGTGCAGTTGTCACCTCTTAAGTTCTGCTACTTGGGGAAAATGTTGCATGTACCCCTCAATGTGGAATGAAATAAAAAATTTTAACATTTTTAAATTTTAACAAGCTGTCTTAAATATTTCAGTGGGGTGAGAGCAAGTGCCATTTGATTTGGAAACAGAGTGGTAATATTAATTTACAGCACTCATGCTTAGGTTTCAGCCCTATGTCTTATCAATTACAAAAACAGATTAATATGTGGAGAGAGAACCCCTTTGGAGATACCAAATGCACCAAGATAAACAACAAACCATAACATGAATTCTAATTATCCTCTTGCTTACACCTATTTTATCAGTGTATCTTCATTTACTTAACTGATTTACATCAGTATAAGTGTAAACAAAATCAGGCCCGTTTCTCTCCCTCATATCTTTTGCCAACACTCTCCGGCCCTTCTTCTTTTTCCTTTATGACGCTTTTCCTGGTGAGGGTCGTGGTGGCAGCATGAAGAGTAGGGAGAACCAGACCTCCCTTTCCTCCACTACAGGTTTCATCTCCTCCTGGGGGATTACGCAGTGTTGCCAGGCCATCCAGGAGATATAATCGCTCCAGGGTGCGCTGGGTTGGTCTCAGGGCCTCTGCCCAGTGGGATGTGCCTGGTAGAGTTCCAACAGAAGCCTTCCAGGGGGCATCCTTACCAGCTGCCAAAACCACCTCAACTGGCTCCCCTTGATCTGGAGGAATAATGGCTGTACTCCAAGGCCCTCCTGCATAGCCGAGCTCCTCACCCTGTCTCAGAGAGTAAGCCCAGCTACCCTGCAGAGAAACCTCATTTCGGCTGCTTGTACTTGCGATCTCGTGCTTTCGGTTATTACCCAAAGTTCATGACCATAAGTGAGGCTGGGACGTAGAATGACCTATAAACAGAGAGTTTCGTCTGAAAACTCAGCTCCCACTTCACCACCACAGATTGGTACAGTGTCTGCATCGCTGCCACACCAATCTGCCAGTTGACCTCACGCTCACGCTTGCTATCACTCATGAATAAGACCCCTAGATACTTGAACTCGTCCACAAAGAGCAGCTGCTCCCCCCCTCACCTGGAGAGTACAGTCCACTTTCTTTCAGGAGATTTGGAGGTGCTGATTCTCATCCCAACCGCTTCACACTCGGAAGTGAAACGTTCAAGTGAGCATCAGAGATCACAGTTTGAAGAAGCAAGGACAACATCAGCTGCAAACAGCAGAGATGCCACCTCCGAGTCCCTGTATTGGATACACCCCACAGCTTGGCCGTTCCTTGATATCCTGTCCATGAAAATCAATAACAGGAGTTATTAGGACAAGATGCACCCGTGGCGGAGTCCAATGCTCACCTTGCACAAACTCGACTTAATGCCAAGAATACGAACTCAACTCTCACTCTGAGAATAGAGGAACCGGATAACACACAAAAGTGGCACTGGCAACTCATACTCCCACAGCACTTCCCACAAGATATGTTGAAGAACACAGTCATATGCCTTCTCCAGGTCTACAAAACAAAGGTAGACTGGATTATCAAACTCCCACAACCCCTCAAAATCTGTGAGACAGCAAAGAGCTGGTCCATTGTTCCATGGCTAGGACGGAATCCACATTGTTTCTCCTGAATCTGAGGCCCTTTACTAGTTATTCCCCTCCTTAAGCAGCTACTCACACCTCCTATGAAGACTCTTACTGGCTGCTTCTCGATGCTTACCCCTGGTCTTACCTCAACATGTTCAGGTGAGAGTGACTTCATCCAATTTCATGGAAACAAAGGGAAAATACTTTTGGTCTGTGGGAGTGAGTGCTGTTGTTCTCCATCACAATTCAAAACATGCTCTTCTGCTGCAGGGCTGTGGTGTTTGGATGGGATGATCCTGAGAGATGGATTGAGTTTTAGTGACTATCCTTCCCTGAGCTGCCAGACTGCAATGGGACCATGTAGTGAGGGACCATTTCTGAGATTCAGGTTCCAAGGTGGTAAAATAAGGCTAATGATACCAACCTACATAGTTGTGGACATAATATGAGTTGTATGTTTTTAGATTTCACCCTCGTTCAATATTGTACCCAGTTTACAAATGGGAATACTGAGGCAGAAGGGTTGAATGATGTTTGTATAATGTTCAGTGGTGTTGTAAAAGGTGAGCAAAGTGCTACAGAAGTACGATCTTTTATTAAAGCCAGTCAGCAGCAGAAGTGAGGACAGAACTCGAGACTTCCCAGATCCCAGCTTTATGGTTAATCCACTGGACTTGGGATAACATTTCTGGTTTTCGTTTTTTTCTTCTTGCCTGTCAGCTCTTCTTCATCCCTGCCTCTGGAGGGACACTACCTCTCAAGTGTCCTGCATGGTGTGGGACATCCCACATCTGGCCCCAGGTTTTACAGTTGTCCAGAGGTCTCTCATTGCCTTAGCAAAAGCCCACTTTGGCACCTGGACACAATCACTGTCGGCAGCAGTGGTGGATACCTTCTCCTCCCCTGCTGCAAGCAACAGTGCCTCCTCCCTGCTTCCTTCTGGGGCAGTATGCAGCTGAGAAAGCACATGGAGGCTGCTGGGGACTAGGCCAGGCTGCAGCAGTGGGGAGATCTGTTGCGGGAGGAGTGATGGGGTTTCTGACACAAAACACAACAATGAGCATTACAGTAAATGGAATTTTTATTTTACTGTAAATAGAGACTTTCTACAAAAAGAATGCTTTTAGTACACAGAATCATTGTTTAGTTTCATTATGATAAATTCCAGGCTATTTACATGCTTGCACATAAATGGTTTTAATAAAAAAGTGTGTGTAATAAAGAATAGGATGTCCTTCTCTGTGCCCCTGTTTTCAAAGAGTAGTGTCCCTCATTGCCACTTATTTTGAGGGTCACTGGTCCCTCCTTGCAGAGTCCAGGGGTTGAGAAGTATGCCAGTGCCCCTGTGCTAAAGTTTGACCCATCACCTTCTGTTTGTAATTTGTTTGTTTGACTTTCTTTGTTAGAACTCTTCTGAGTGCAGGCAGGACATGCTGGTATGATGGATTTGAAGAGAGAGAGATTCTTGGCCAATCACAGCATGCTTTTCACATTGGTGTGCTATGCTGGCAAAAGATAAAAAGCTGTCATTAATGTGTGGTTATTGTAGGAGGCTGCAGCACATTGCTTGGTGGCTCCCCGGGAGGTATTGTTTTAGAAAGTTATAGACTCTCATTGGCCCAGTTCAGAGGTTTCTGCTCTGGCCTATGTTCCCCATTATGTGGAATCATTCCTGAGCAGAGGGACACCTGCGGTGAGGTGGTGTAGATTCCCTCAGAGGCACAGCACAAAACTTGCAGCCTGCCAAAGAGAGGGGTCAGGTTGCTTTAAGACACCTTTGTGCTGTCCCAATTCTGGGCTACTCCAGAGTGGCCCCTGGGGCAACTTAGATCACCTGGAGAAAAGGAGGGGATTTAAGCACTGAGAGATTCCTTTGGAAAGGGACATGGGGAGGAAGAGGAACTGCTGTCAAAAATGCTGAGAGAGCCACAGGAGATATTGGGAGAGAACCAAGAGTCCGCAGGATGTCCATGAGTGGGAGAAAAGTCATATGCTGCAGAGAAATGAAGGAAGATGAGGCCTGGAGACTTGGCCAGGAAGAAGTTACTATGACCTTGGTGAGTACAGATTAAAGAGCGTGGAAGCCAGACTGGATGGATCAGGAGCAAATCAATGGCAGCTAATGCTTCAATCATATCTATATGTGCCCATGTATATTTCTGCTTTCTTTTCCACTAGCTTTCCCTTTGGTTCTCTGTTTTGCGCACAGTCTTTTTTCCTGGCCACTCCCTTTGTCCCCTTCATGCCAGCGCTGCACTTGAAGCAGCTCTCTAAATACTGTGCACAGATATCCTCCTGCTTCTTTTGCAAAGCCTTCTCCAGATGTATTTCTTTGAGTAACTTTCAACATTGATCTCCATGCCTGTCGTGTCTCCTCCCCATTTTGTCTGGACTGCTGGTGTATCTGTATATCTTGGGGGGAGGGATAGCTCAGTGGTTTGAGCATTGGCCTGCTAAACCCAGGGTTGTAAGTTCAATCCTTGAGGGGGCCATTTAGGGATCTGGGCCAAAAAATTGGGGATTGGTCCTGCTTTGTGCAGGGGGTTGGACTAGATGACCTCCTGAGGTCCCTTCCAACCTTGATCTTCTATGATTTTATCTGTCTGCATAAACTTTCAGGCTCTTCTGGGCAGATTTGGGTTTTGTTTTTCTGATCCTTCCCCAAGCTCAAGGAGGGTCTGAGAATAGACTAGCTCTAGCCCTACTCCAATACACACTGTTAAAGCAAGTCTAATGAACTCATGTAGAATGGCATCCAAGTAAATAAAGTGCTGATTTTAATGAGATGTAGACTTGAATAAGAACGCTTGGCATTTCAGCAAGTGCCATGAATCTTCGATAAGATGCACTGAAGTGCAGGTTAATCTTATCCTTAAGGTTTTAAATGCTGTAAAATGAAAAATAAAAACAGCCACATGCTGAACTCCATCATAACAGGGCTGCGGAGGGAAAACAAGATGTGCTGACTGATAGGAAGGGTATCCTGGTTTGGAGTATTTCATAATATTCAAATGACATGGATAAGTCACAGAAATATGCATTGAGGTAAATTTTTCAGAGCTGTACACGATGCTGTAGCCATGTGACTGCCTCCCATTAACACCACCCCTAGGGCTTGTGCTCTGTCTACCACTTTGGAAAGAATTGTACAGCTAAGTCGCTTTCCAAAGGAGAATTCATACATTTTGGATGGAATTTTATTTGCAGGTCCTGATCCATTTCTAATAAGTACCGTACATTAGCCCATTTAGTAGTCATGGAGTATGGACATTTGGAGGGGTACCACTGATAACTGGCATAGCCTATTTGGGAGTACTCTTGTAAGCCTTTGAATGTGTAGATTCCCTCAGTGGCACAGCACAGAACTTGCAGAACTTCCACATTCTAGCGGAATTCTGAAGAAGTAAAAGGGAATGAGCATTCTAAAGGAAACATGTACATTCCATGGATTTCAGATCCTTTACCTGTCCATTTTCGAAAGAACCAAAGGGTGCTAGCTACTCAGTTTCCATTGACTATCAGTGGGAGTTTGGCACATACTCTTCTTCGGTACTTTTGAAAATCTGTTATTCATACCAAGAATACATATTTGGGACCTGATTCTGCTGCCCACGAATCCAATGGAAGCTTTGCCACAGACTTTCATCAGCAGACGAGTAGGCTGTTGGTGGTGTCCACATTTCTCCGGCAGATGGGTTATTTCAGTGCTTGCTGAGCAGTCGTTGCAGTATCACGATGTTAAATAATGTTTGCATTTCATTGCCCATTTTACTTTATTCCATTTTTGCTTTAGTATTATTACTACAAGATTAATTTTACAAGATTAGAGAAGGAACTTCTCAAAGGATTCTATTCCTTTTCAGGTTTCAGTGGTATCCGTGTTAGTCTGTATCAGCAAAAAAAAGTGAGGCACCTTAGAGACTAACAAATTTATTTGGGCATAAGCTTTCGTGGGCTAGAACCCACTTCATCAGATGGATGAAGTAAAAGATACAGGAGGAGGTATAAATACATGAAAGGATGTGGGTTGTTTTACGAAGTTTACCAAGTTTTACCAAACTTCAAAAACAGACTCCAACGTGAAGCTGCAGAACTGGAATTAATTTGCAAACTAGATACCATCAGATTAGGCCTGAATAAAGACTGGGACTGGTTGGGTCATTACAAAACCTAAACTTAATTTCCCCAATACTCATTTCTTCCGACTGATACTCACACCTTCTTGTCAACTGTCTGTAATGGGCCACTCTCTTACCACTTCAAAAGTTATTTCTCCTCCCTTGGTAGCCAGCTGTTTATTGACTTATCTCGTTAGACTGACCTAACACTTGGTAAAACAACCCACATCCTTTCATGTATTTATACCTCCTCCTGTATCTTTTACTTCATCCATCTGATGAAGTGGGTTCTAGGCCACGAAAGCTTATGCCCAAATAAATTTGTTAGTCTCTAAGGCGCCACAAGGACTCCTCATTTTTATTCCTTTTCAGTCATTCTCATTGTCAAGCATAGAAAATAAATCCCCACTTTCATGCTTATTCATCTCTTATTTTATTTTCGTGCTAGTACTTTTGTGCATGGAGTTTTTCAGACTGATACACCCAGAAAGGGTCTCTGTAGCAAAGAGTTCACACTTTGCTTCTCTCCTCCTGCAAAGGAAGTAGAGGGCGAATCTGAGACTGAAGCCAGTGGGACTCCACGTTGACATATCCCTGAAGAATCGGGTATAAATGCATATAATATGTAGACAAAGAAGAGGGCAATGCATGAGGCATTTGAGTTGTTGAGGTTTGGCAGACATCTAGTTTCATTAGGATATATATTTGTTTGCATTATTTTAAGTTTGCAGTTTGCTATAGAATAACGTAATTCACACTCCAGGGATTAGAGTAGTAAGCATTTTCCTATTTAAAAATACATTTGTAAATTTCACGTAGAGGGGAAAAGTTCCATTCCCCTTTTACCAAAGTCTTGTGCCATGTAGCTCCCAGCTAATGTGGATTTATTTTATTCTGTAGCTAAATAGTTATTAAATCCAAACAGAAGAGCACTCGGAGAGAGTGACCCACCATTTGCTTTATTCAACACATTAATAGCTACTCTTTTGTATATATTACATGTAGGGCATAGAATCAGATGAAAAATATCTTTTGACTTGTCTTCTCCTCTTAAAAAAGAAAACCATCTCCCAGATTCTGTATCAGAGATATATCAGGTTTGTAATAATCACTACCTCTGGTGCCTAGCCCAGTATTGTATTATACTCTCTATTTTCGTTAACAAGTAGTTATGAGACCTGACATATTAAAAAATGTCCTAAGAGTAAAGAAGTTACAGAAAGTGACATAAATGCAATTATAAACTGGGAAATATAGACAGCTGTGGTAATAATAAGGTCACATTAGTTTCACTAAGAAGGATGCATTTTTATTTACCCTGTGCTGGGAAGTAACCACTTCATTGCTGCTGAATGTATCAGGCATATAGTGCAAAATGCACATCCAATACTGTTTCTTATACCTAGTATGTCACCTTCAAAGGGTTGGGGCCTGATTCTCAGTTATGCTAAGGCCACATTATGCCACTTGGACACTGTAAAATGGACGTAGAGTGGGTGGAAATTTACAAGCACATTATAGCCCTTGTAAAGCCCCTTTACACCTCACAAGCAGCATAAAGGACAGTAGTAGTGTGAATCAAGCCCCTAAAGTTGGCATTTCAAAGGATGTTACTGCATCTGATCACTGCAGAGGCTAAAGCAGGAACCAGCAGAAAAAGTGTTTAGTTCTTATTAACCAAGATACTCAAGTTCCTTTTTATTTAAAAAAAAGTTAATTAATTTGGTGCTCACAATTAATAACAAATAACATTGGCTTGAACTATGAATAACACTGGGAGACTTGGTGAAAATTTCTTTTCACATCTCTGCCAAAGCATCTCAGTCCTGACCTGAAGGCTCCTGTGCTTTTTCATCCTTTGAGCAGTGACAGACACACTGAATTATTCCACACAGCAAACCAGATCTCCCTGTCTTGTCAAGTTGAACTAGGAGCAAGATCTGGCCATGGAGTGGCAGTGTTAGGAAGGTGCCTGTGAGGCATTTGTCTGCGCCTCTCACTGTGGAGCTGTCTGGGGTGCCAAATTGACCTCCTGCATCAATTAGAGCAGCCTAAAGGCTGCTCAGTTACACTAGCTACAACAGTTTTCTAGGGACTGCTCTGCTAGCCAAAGATTTTTGGAATATACTGTGGTCTGGTACGAGCCCTTCAGCCCACATCACACCCCTCTCCACCTCTGATATGATCCTGTGCCCAAGTGGAGGCTACACTGGCTTTACACCACTATTCCCTCTCCATCAGGGTAATCCCCAGCTGCCTTTTTAGGACAGCTCTCCATTGCCTTTGCAGTATTTTGGCACAAAGGGGATAAAGCCTGTGTGTTGTATTTATTTTTTATTTTTATTAGACAGCCCACTCATTTTAACTTGGATATTAATACCTCCAAGCACTGTGGTGGCAATGTGGTCCTATGGTTTTGAACCAATGGGAGGAAGGTAATATTTTTGGCAGCTGAACCATGTAACAGGAAAAGCATACACTGTGTACTTCCGATATTAGAACCAATTAATGCAAGAGTTAGACCAAGGTTCATAACTGAAGCAAGAAATCCAGCTTATCAGACCAGCTGGGATCTCTGTAATAGTGGCAGTCAATTTCTGGTGGTGTGGAGTTCACTGATATTAAGCAACCCCTGGCAGCAGGCTTATGGAGGAAGTTCTGGAAAATGATCCAGTCTGTGGTCCAGCAACAGGCTGAAGGGAGGTTTGGCAATCTAGCTAGATAGATGTACTGTGCTCATCAGTGTGGTACCAGAGTACCTTACCGAATTATACAAATCTACGTAAATGAACTACGAAGACCTACTTTTTTTCTTGTCTCACCCTATTCAGGGCCAGAAGGAAAAACATCACTTCCTTCTTCGAATCATCTATTCTTATTCCTCTCCCCACTCCTAATTATGTCTATGATGATCTTATGAGCTTATTTGGAGCAGCCTAATATGCTAGACTAAAGAGAAATCAAGGGCCCGCAGATTGTGTGTTTGTAAAATACTAGTAATGATAAACCACTACAGAGCTGTGTACATTGCAGACAAAGCCAAGCCAACTGAAAGGTAAGCAATCACTGGTACATTTTCAGAAGTTACCGCTGAGTAAAATATAACTTGAAAAACTGTCCTTTTCCTTGATTCACTGAGTTTTACATGAGTAGAGATGAACTGTGTTGGAGTTATAATCTGCCATCCTTATTTATGTTGAGTAGCACCTTAACATATGAGTAATCCCTTTGTGACCATCCACACCATAAAACACTAACTCATTGTGAATGAGAATGGCAGAATCCTTTCAGTTTTGAACTAAATTGCTATTTTTAATATAGTAGAGGCTAGCAGTGGCTTCCAGTAATACAAGTTCCAGTAGATACAGTGATCTGGACTATTACTGTTGAAGGTATATTATTTTTGTAACAGCATTTGCATGCCTTGGCCAGATTCTTAATTGGCCTGTGCCTTTTGCAGTGCAAAGTGAGTGTAAATTGCTATCACTTGTAGCATTTGACATCCACTTTACATACATGTGGACTGGCTCACGTGACTATCCAAGGTGCTGGGCAATGGAGAATCTGACCCCTAATTTTAAGTATTTTTCAACATCCTGATTAATACCTAGAGCATGAATGCCATTTCCCATTTAAAGAGTTACAAATCCTGGAATCTGACAATTCAGCAATGGTGAAATTACCCTTCTCCCTGCCTGTGTTCCTTATAGGCTATTCTGAACTGTTTTATTCAATTTTAGTTTAACTGACTCAAGCAATGGAACTTCCACCGCTTCTCTGGCAATCTCACTCATTACGTTTTCTAACAGACCTGATGGTTAGGCAGATTATTTTGGACACACGTCCTCCAGTTCCCTTTGCTCATTTTCACCGTTACTCATAGCAATAAGTTTTTGGGTCATCCTAGACCATTCCCACCTCTCCCTGTGGTTTACACCCTTCAGATACATAGAGAGTTACATTTCCCTGTTAGTTTCCCTTTGGCATAGAAGAGAGGCTGCTGTTACTTGCTGCTCAGGTTCAGAGAAGCTCCAATGCTCTTTAGTAGAACACGTTGTTCTGATAGGACCAGCAGAACAGCACCAGAACCTCAGAGATTCCCTGATGCTGCTTCCAGTCATGCAAACAATTGCCCCAAAAAGGTAGTGGAAGCGCAAGCAGAAATTGTTCACATTGGTGGTGCACCTGGGAGCAGAGGAGGGGCAATGTCAAGTGGGCCTTTGTTTCTTTTTGTGAGAAGGTCGGAAAGTGCAAATGCTGGGGCAATATCCTTACAATGTGTGTTGTTTATAAACCTGGTCTGTGATTATGGAGGAGGCTGAGCCCTCTTCTGTCAATAACCTGGCCCAAGCACCCTGCGTGAGATAAGTGTCTGCTTGGTTGATGTGTAATGCGACGAATGTCGCTTTACTCACCAGTGTGTTGCTGACAAATGTTTCTGTCGGACTTTCAGTGTGTTTGGAATTCCTGGAACCATCCAGGTTTCTTTCTCTGGTTTAACACTGGGCTTTCCAGCTAAGGAGGAGTCTTGCTGACTAATTAGAAAGCTGAATGAGAAATTACAGCCATTTGTGTGACATCTGAAGTTAGGGACTTGACAGATTAAAATCTTGTAGATGGTAAGGAGAAACATGCTCACATGGACCAGAAGTACATTTTTACATGCTGTACTCAAAATAATGTGAGATGTGCTATAAATAAACAATAACAAAGTACCTAGGCTCTGGAGAGAGAGAGAGTTTGAGAGATGGAATTAGCAAAGTACATATCCTTAGGGAGAAAATCCTGCATGGGCACAGAGGGACTGGTATTGTTCTGTTGAATGGGGGAAGGCTACACAAGGTGCTGAGCATTGTCGGTGGAGAGTAACATCCAACTCCATTGTGGCTCCCTGCACGCTGCTGCTTCTCAGTAAGGTTAGGGACAAGGCAGGCAAAGGCTGGGACCACTCTTGCTCCAAGGCCTTGTCACAGGGTGACTGGCCCTTTAAGGAGAAAAGGGGTCATCCCCACTGTGCAGTAATTAGCTGCTTCCCAGCCTGCGGGGGTCTAATGGGGTTATGTGTTAGCCTGATGAACAGTTGGGGCTCATAAAAAAGGGCTGCAAGAACTCAGTGAGGGAGAGGAGCTACAGGAAGCAGGTTGGGCTTCTGTGGGTGGCCCTGAGGTAGGGCAGGAAGGTTCCTGGGAGAAGCTGCTAAAGTCCTTTGGGTGGGAGGCAGTGGCAACCTGCTGCGAAACAGGGCCTGCAGGAAGGAGGAAAGCCCTGTAAAGCAATGCTTAGCTAAGAGAGCAAGGGAGAATTCTGCAGGGCCTGGGGGTAGAGGCCAAGAGCAGGGGACTTTAGTAAGTGGTAAGACTGCGAGAGCGATGCCTGGGAGCTGGTGCTCAGTAATAGAGCAGGGCAGGAGTTTAAGGTAGCCCAGAAGGGGCCAAGAACTGAGCACCAACGGAACTACAGAGTAACGCCAGAGGGGAAGAAGAACCTTTTGTTTGGACTTTTAGTAGTCCCATCACCCAACCCGCATCACCAACACCGAGGCATGAGGAGAAGATCAAGGGGATGCACCCCATGGGAGGAAACCAAAGCATGGCCACCTTATGCCCTGAGGGAGTGCCCTTCAGGCAACAACTCTGTGACAGGCCTGGTGGGTAGATTTTCTTTAACCTCGACTCCCAGAGCAGTGAGCTGGGCTGGGCTCTGGAGAACTTGGCTGTGAATGAATATAAAATTCTTGCTGTGTTCTTGGGTGAAGAGATATGGATAAGTAAGTGAACCCAAGAAGCCTCCTGCCCCAATTACTTGTAAAGGAAAAGCACCTTGTAAACTATTCTAAAGCAGTGAGTAGACACTAATGGGTTTTCCCAAATAGATTGAATCTGTTTCTCAGCTTTTCCAAACCATGAAATAATGCAATAAGTGGCGTGGGACATTCCTTTCCACAATATGTTGGCAGCAGTTCCATCTCCTGCTATTCAAGTTCCATCTCCTGCACATTAGAAAGCTTTACTGAAGAATCCCTTTCCCAGGAAAATGCAGTGTTCCTGAGAAATGTAGTGCCCTGAAGAAGTGCACTCCTGGAAGCTGAAGTAAACACATTATCCATCTTTCAAAATCACAGTGCTCAAATTGGGATGAAGAGGTTATTTTTCAGCTGTGAAAAGTGGAGGTTAGCACATAATCACCTATCCTCCCATCTCTGCCAGTTCTAGCACTGGAACGTTCTTTTTTCTCTTTGTGGTTTTCTTTGCTGATTTACTAAATGTAAGGTAGCTTCCACCCCCAACCCCTCAAAAAAAAAAAAAAAAAAAAAGACAAACAAACAAACCACACACACAAAAACCCTAAATACATTTTCAGTAAATGTATAAATGCCTTCCCTCCTTCAGGCGTTTTATCTTCCAGAGCTTTGCTATTGCACAGGTGTGAAAGCATGATAACTGAAAAGGTGCACGAACAGAGATAACCGGTAGTCACAGGGACTTTATAGAAGTTAGCGATGGGAGAGAGATCCTGGGCTATCTACATTCCTTTCCCAACACAAGAATGGTCCCTCTTGGACATTTTCCTCTGCTAGAAACATGTTCCCTAGCCTCCTTCTCCCACCCTACCCCTCATCACTTGTTTCTCCCATACATTACATCTTGACAAGCTAATAATATAAGGTCTTGGGAGCTGCCGTAGCCTTTTACTAGATGCCAGTACAGTGCTTAGCACAATGTTGCCTAGACCTAGATGGAGCCTTTTTGTGCTACTGTAATGCAAATTATGTTAATTTGCCCAGCCTAGTTTTAAATATGCCAGTGTCAGGTCAGCCAACATTCCTCTTGTGATGTTGTTAACCTGCAGCATAAGGGAGTTCAACATTTATTCTAATATTCATTCTAAATTTACCTTGTCTTCATTTGATCCCATTATTCTTAGTCATGTGCCTGGACAATTCCTCTACTTATTTGGGGTTTACACCTTGCATACACTAAAAAGAAAATAAAGTCTTCCCTCTTTATTGTAATTTAGCCAAGTTACACACACATAACTAGAGGTGGGCAGAGAACAAACCCCACACCTTCACATTTCTGGATTTGTGTGTTTGGGTGCAAATCACAGGATCCGAGTCCACCCTGACTATTTTGATTCTGGGTCAAATTCCAATCAGGAGAGGCCTATTGAATTTACCAATTCCAGCCAAAATCTCCTGAGTCGCACTCCTAAGCCTTCGCCATCATTGAATTTCATGCACTGTGATCAAGTGGTACTCCCAACCTGCTCCAGCCACAGTCTGTGCAGACTACACAAGATCACTCTCACCCTCTTCCTGAGGACACAATCCCAAGCCTTCTCCGCAAGCTGGGCTGTTCCTATGGTTCCTTCTGTAGAGCCCCTCTGTCTCAGACCTGAGTTCCTTCAGTCCGGAGAGCTTCACCTGTTCCCAGCATTTCCCCTTATATTCAGGATGGTGTTAATGAGCCACCTCTGCCAGACTGAATCAGACTGAAAACAGATGAGCCCTGCCGCGTTACTACCAGTAGCTCACAATCTGAGGTCCTTTCTTCTTGCTGTGACATACAGAATGGGATTTTCAGACATGCACAGTGTTAGATTAATTTTGCTCCCATTGGGGTAAGTGATAAAACTCCCATTGACTTCATTGAGAGCAGAGTTAGGCCAGTGCTGAGTACTCTTGAAAATCCACCCGTAAGGATCCTGGGGTACTGTTCTTTGTAAGGTCAGGGTTTTCCCCCAGTGTCTTTGGCTGAATGTTTTCTCGGTTATTATGTTGTGCCAGTGAGCTGCTGCCCTCCACTGCATGGGTGTCTACTTTTCAGTGGTTCTATGTGCATGTAGCTTTGAGGCCTTTTAGGATGGCTACATGCTAAGGGAATGTTTATTAGTTTTAGGGCTATTATTTCCTTAATGCAGTCACCCAAGGTACCTTGCAGCCAGGCAAAGCTTTCAGTAGGTTACATAATTAAAAGCACAATTAAATCTTAATGTAATCCATGACCATGTGACATGAACTCAAATTATAACTGTCAGCTTTGTGATTTACAATGTCTTACACTGAGAGACAGAACTTCAGTGAGGATTAAGTAGAGCAGCGCCACAGAAGTCAATTGATCAGTGATGTTTTACACCAGCTGAGAATCGGGCTCTGAGTGTTGTGTAACAGTTGTTTGCATTGTGCTTGTGTAAAATGAAATCAGATTGTATAATTACTGTCTAAAGGGGTCATCACAAAACTGTTATGTGTTTCTCATGGGTATCTCCTGTATCTCACTGGTTGTTTAATTTCACGAAAGATAATAAACATCAAAGGCAAGAGAGTATATAGAGAAAAATAGCAAAGATGGTTAGATAGGAATTTGAGAAGTTGCAATAGCCATACTGCATCACCAGGTTCAATTTCCCAACATTTCTTGCTGCTCTATTATAACACAATGCACTGAAACAGACTATCTTGCTTTACTCTGTTACACTGCACCTACAACTTTCAAATGGATAACAGTGAATCAGTATGTCCTCCACTATTATAGTTTTTATCCTTGGCTACAGGGTTTTGCATGCTGGGATCAAAGCCAGGCTCTCTCTAGCTGTGTTTGTACCTTGTAATTGCGGGCAGAGTTCTAGCCTGGTTGACTTGGTTGGAGTGAATGGTGGGATGTTGTTTTTTTTTTCTGAGAACTGGTCTGGCCATGCCTTGCTATGGATTTTCAAGGTCCTGACATGGACCACAAAATAAGGAGGCTGTGCTGTTTAGGGAGACTGTACTGGATGAAACCCAAGTTGAGTTTAGATAGGGCTGTACGTACTTCTGTAGGTGATTCTACCCCTATTGTGTTCCAGGTCCCTGTGTATTAAACCTCTGTGTCTCTGAGTCAGTCTTCAAGCCTTACACTGAGTAGTATATTACTCCACAGACACAAGGGGACTATTTGAGAACATAGGTACTTAAATGGGGCTACGTGTGGCAGATTCAAACGTTGAGTGTGTGGATACCATGAGGCCAAAGTAACATCAGCTTCAAGTACCAGAATCCAGCAAAGAGTTCATGGTGTTATTCTATAGCACTTACTGGCCGGATTCTCTGGTCCCCCAACTTTACTTTGTACATGGTGTATGCCTGGTGCCAGTCAATTGGAATGACTAGCATGTAAGTTAGTAACCTGCTCTTACTTGCATGGAGCAAAGTGAACTTAAAATGCCTAGTGAATCTCCCCTGTTTAGGGGGAACCTTTCCTGGCACAGTGCTGGCTCAGTCAACCTACTCCAATCTCTTCTACTGCAGCCTCACCCCTCCACTCAAATAAGAACCCAAGCAGCATGTTGGGGAGGAAAGAGGAGTTGAGGGGATATTTCAGAGGAGACGAGGGGATGTGGCAGAGTTAGATCCCATCATGCCTGATTCTCTGTTGGCTACATAAGGTCCCAGAGGATTTACGCAGGATCCGCTGCAGTTTTAACTCACACTGGGGTTGGAAACTTGGGACAGGCCGCAGGGACTTTCTTTTTGTTCTTTGTCACAGTGTTTAGAACAATGGGGTCCTGGTCCATGACTGGAGCTCCTAGGTGCTATGTTAACACAGATGATTAATACTACTAATAATTAATAATAAAGGAACTGTGGCAGCCCCCCTGTTCACTGCACAATCTCCGCTTAGATGCAGTGGAGAATCGAGCCAATACGTATTTTTATGGGACATAAAATACTTCCTCTTTTTTTAGTGATGTAAACTGCAAAATACAAGAATATGAGCAGATCTAGCCAAAGGTGGCAGCTAGACTGAATTGAAATTTTACCAGGACAGTTTTCAATCCTGAATGCTTCCTTCTTTTGAAAGCTGTGCTTTGCTGTCATTATTTAAGCCAGAGTCTCAGCAGGAGAGCTAAGGAACTGGAACTAGGGGAAGCTGTGTTGTGCCGGGTGAGAGAATCGTGGCTAGACCTTGTGCGAGGCTTTCTCTGTCTTTCTCCCATGTATTCTTTGCGTACATTGTACTTCGTGGCTTAATTATATGTTCTGTGCTTGTTGCTCGTGGCTTCCTAAGGGAAAAAAATCTTTGTTTTGTTTAAACAAGGAACAGACAAAGCAAAGATTTTGATGTAACTGGAAAAGCTTTGAATACTCATTTAAATGCCAGTAACTCAAATTGATTGGCACCATGTGTCTTTTTAAAATGGGAGCAGCATGGCTAATCACACTGGTGCCGTAAATATTCTCCACACTCTTCTTTGCAAATGCCTGATAGTGATTAAGTGATTTTTAGAGGCCTCAGTTTTGGGGGGCTCAAATTGAGACACCTTACAGGGACGCAATATTCAGAACGTGCTGAGCACCTACCCTCTGAAAACAACCCCTTTAAAGTGTGTCAGGTTGAGGGCCCAAAACTAGCTACTTTTGAAAATCCTTCCCTCAGTGCAGCAGTTATTTCACCAGTGGTGATGCTAGGCATAAGCACAGCAAAGCTGCTGAAGTGGCTCCCAATTTAATAATGCCCCCAAAATACTGTTCATCTGTTTTAATGTGGACTTGTTAGCAAGTGTATTAATATGTGTTGGGTTGGTATATCTTTTGGTTTGTGGAAACAATGCAATTAGTATTTTTAGGGTGTGGCTGAGGGATAAGGGGACATTCCTGCTTAGTGCCCCCAAGGGGCTAGCATCGCCTCTGCATTTCATGACCAGGGATTTTGTGTGCAATAAGAAATCACCTTCTAGCATGTGAATGTCTGGCCATGGAAATACAGAATAGGTATCATTAATTTAAAAAGATGCTAAAAAAAAAAAAAAAGCTTCAGAGCTAAAGAACAATTTAATTTTGAGGAATTGCTTTGATCGCCTTCCTCTGTAGCATGGGGCACGGGTCACTTGCTGGAGGATTCTCTGCTCCTTGAGGTCTTCAAACTACAATTTGAGGACTTCAATAGCACAGATATAGGTGTGAGGTCTTTTTTAGGAGTGGTGGGTGAAATTCTGTGGCCTGCATTGTGCAGGAGGTCAGACTAGATGATCATAATGGTCCCTTCTGACCTAAATATCTATGAATCTATGAATCTATGATAAATTTGAGATCTGGATTTTCTGTTTTGAAAAAAACTCAAAAAAGCAAAATTTGTAGGATTAAACTCACCTAATAATGCCAAATTCAGACTTAGAGTCAGAGATAGCAACTCTAGTGGTTCCAGTTGTGGTTTTCTCCCACATCATGTTTGAAATTGGTCCATAGGTCTCCAACTGACTACAATGAGCATGGACACGTGCAACCACAGCAAGATCAAGCCCAGGCTGTTGAGTCCTTTCAAATTTATTTTTCAATAATGCTTTTACTAAATTTTGAAAAGTTGTTGTCATAAATATAAAGGGAAGGGTAAACCCCTTTGAAATCCCTCCTGGCCAGGGGAAAGCTCCTCTCACCTGTAAAGGGTTAAGAAACTAAAGGTAACCTCGCTGGCACCTGACCAAAATGACCAATGAGGAGACAAGATACTTTCAAAAGCTGGGAGGAGGGAGAGAAACAAAGGGTCTGTGTGTCTGTCTATATGCTGGTCTTTGCCGGGGATAGACCAGGAATGGAATCTTAGAACGTTTAGTAAGTAATCTAGCTAGGTATGTGTTAGATTATGATTTCTTTAAATGGCTGAGAAAAGGATTGTGCTGAATAGAATAACTATTTCTGTCTGTGTATCTTTTTTGTAACTTAAGGTTTTGCCTAGAGGGGTTCTCTATGTTTTTTAATCTAATTACCCTGTAAGATATCTACCATCCTGATTTTATAGGGGGGATTTCTTTATTTCTATTTACTTCTATTTTTATTAAAAGTCTTCTTGTAAGAAACTGAATGCTTTTTCATTGTTCTCAGATCCAAGGGTTTGGGTCTGTGGTCACCTATGCAAATTGGTGAGGCTTTTTATCCAACATTTCCCAGGGAAAGGGGGGGTGCAAGTATTGGGAGGATTGTTCATTGTTCTTGAGATCCAAGGGTCTGGGTCTGTAGTCACCTAGGCAAATTGGTGAGGCTTTTTACCAAACCTTGTCCAGGAAGTGGGGTGCAAGGGTTTGGGAAGTATTTTGGGGGGAAGGACGCGTCCAAACAGCTCTTCCCCAGTAACCAGTATTAGTTTGGTGGTGGTAGCGGCCAGTCCAAGGACAACGGGTGGAATATTTTGTACCTTGGGGAAGTTTTGACCTAAGCTGGTAAAGATAAGCTTAGGAGGTTTTTCATGCAGGTCCCCACATCTGTACCCTAGAGTTCAGAGTGGGGGAGGAACCTTGACAGTTGTGAGAAAGGAAAGCTTGAGATCAGTTAGCTTGTAAATGCCTTTTGTTACATGTTTGTACAGTGCCTAACAGAGTGGGGTCCTGGTCTATGACTGTCCCTAGGTTCTGCCACAACCCAAATGATACATAAGGATAATTGCGATAGATGTGGAGGAAGAGTCCTTGCAGTAGCATAATGACACAGATGATTCTTTGTTTCATCCAAGGCTGGTCCAAGCAAATCTGGGGCTCTGGAATTGTCCTGCAGTGAATTCCAGTCATAACCAGAATGTTGTGGGTGAGGTACAACTATGTGTCATAACACACCATTTCTCAAGGAACTAACCCATCTCCCATGTTGTTCAGTGTATAATGCAGAGTAGGCTCCTTGGCTAGATCATTTTTAAGCACGTGGCAGAGCAGTGTCAGTGTGCTGTGTCAGTGTGCTTGCCCTTGGGGCACTGGAAATTCAGTGTCTGTTCTGGAGGAACGTTTGATTGATATTACCAGCTGGATGTGTCAGAGCTACTTCCTCCTCAACCCTGGGAAAACAGTAGTCTAGCTGGAGGGATAGGGATTGTTGATATGAGGGCGCTCTGGATGAAGGCAATGAGCCAAGTTAAGAATGTTTAGTATCACTGTGGCCTATCCCTTTTCCAGGAAAAGGAATATGTCAAATATACTTTGGAGGCTTCCCCCCTCATTTGCACAACTTTTTTAGGTCTCTTATATATTATGTGAAACCCCACAATGGCAACAGAAGCCTCCTTGATCACAAGGCTATATTCCCTTTTAGTATGATTTTCTGCATGTTTATTCATAGCATGAAATATGCCAGGAGGCAGCAGATGTTTGATCATTGCTTGGGCAATTGTTATCATGTTATACCCATCTTCCACTTGCCTACCTGTAAAATGGTGCATTGATTTTTAAGGTCACACTTCTGGGTTGTTGTTTTTGGTTTTTTTTAGAGGAGGATTAGGAGACAAGGCTGGAAGTCATACTGAACCTAATGCAACATGTACCACAGCTGTTCCTATGCAGTTGAGAACTGGATACTTTAAATGGGCCTTTAATCAGCACATAGACTTTGCTCTGGAGCCAGGGAGCACTGGCCTCATTTTCAGTTCCAGTGTGCTGATAAATTCAAAACCTTTCCTCTGTTCTTGCTCTTAACTTCATCCTTCCCTCTTCAACTGAAACACATCCTTCATCGAGTACTGCTTTGTTTGAGAGAGAAAGTGAGCTGGTAGTGACCCCTGTTTTGGTAGCCTAACACTCAGGGGTGAAAGTGGACCAGTACGGGGGAGGGCCACCGGGAAGGCACAAGGGACAGCAATGCAGCGCTTTAACGTCATTGCCACTTTTTCTCCCCACGGCCTCCCGGGCCACTGACTGGGGTGGGGGGTGAGGGCAGCTGCACCGGGTCCAGTGATTTAAAAGGGCCCGGGGCTTCTGGCTCCTGCTACAGTGGCAGTGGCCAGAGCCCCGGACCTTTTTAAATTGCTGCCGAAGCCCCAGGCTGACCCCCTCCCCAACCCTGCCCCTTCCACCCGAGGCCCCGCCCCTTTGGCCTCCATGCTGGTAAGAATAATATTTAATATTACTTTCACCCCTGCTAACACTTCCCATTATGAAAGATTCTTGCAATTTTTTGAGAAGCTCTAACATCTCCTTTGTTTTCAGCAGGACTTTGAAATTCAGCAGGAAGAAAGCCCTGGCAAAGTTACTTTTCTTTGACCCATAAGACTCCATCCAGGTTTAGCTGAATTAAAGGCTTCGCTGAATTAAAAAATGGTTAAAAATGACCATTTCCCTTCTCTCTCTTGGGTTTCTGAGGAAAATTTGGTTCGTGCACCAAGATACCTAAACAGGAGCATTCTAAGAAGCTAGGTCCATGCCTCCATCAAAGCAGCCGCAGCAGTAACAGCAGTATAACACTGAACCTGGAACACGTGCAAGCTGCAGAAGCAGCTGTTGCAACAGCGTGAGGGGTGGGATGGGTGAGAGCTTGGACAGGCTTTTGTCTTCACAACCAGAGCACCTGACCCAGTACATGGCTCCAACATCTTGTCTCCTACCAAGGGTGGCAGTGGGAAGGGGGGGCAGAGGTACCACATGGGGAAGGAGCCTGTCTATTTTGGGGGGAAAAGAGAGAGAGCTGGGTCAGGCTTTCCCCAACCACCACTTGGAGGCAGTGCATGACATAAGTGAGTCATCTCTCTGGGATAACGGCCTTCTCCTCCTGTCAGCTAATGTACTTAGTCCTTCAGTTAAAATTGTAGCAGTCCGAGCAATGGTGGTGAATGGTCAGGGTTCAAACCCTGCTCATGATGCAGAAGTCATTAGTTGTACAAAAAGTCTTTTTTTTCTTTTTTTTATACTTTTTTCCTTTAAAAATAGGAAATTATATTAAAAATAAAACTGTTAAACATTATTTATTTGTCTGTACAACCTTAATTCACCCTGTTTGTTCATATGCATTATGATACAGTCCTTAATTACATGATCACAGGTTTCCCTCCCCCAAGACCTCTGCCTCATTCAGTACTGGGTTGGATGCACCAGGGAGCAGAGTGAAGGTTTTTAATGTAGATTTTTTTAAAAAAGGAATAACGTTATATAATGTAAAATATTTGGCTTTAGGGAAGCATATCCAAAGTTATCTGAGTGCACATATGTAACCCATGCAGGCTTGGTGTGGCACTCTGTCCCCCTCTAGATGGCACTTAGCCCAGCTAGCAATTGCTGAGTCTGCTCCAGCCTTAGCTAAGAGCCGTGTGACTTTTAGCTCATACATTAGAGACTCATTCACTAAGCTCCAGAGGTCCCAGCTTCGATCTCAGCTGCCGACGACCAGGACCTGTCGGCATTACGCATAGACAGATAGTAGAAAAAATTAATAATGATACATTGAATCTAGTGTCTTTAACACAGGAAATGAGTACTTATGAACTTTAAATTAATTAATCTTCGCGGTGCCACTGAGAGGTAGGTTAGTGAATATCTCTAAGATTGCAGATAACATTGAGTGCAGATCCCCAAGGAAGCTTTGTTCAATAAATGCGTAGAAGTTTTAAGGCAGCAGATGAAAGGTATACAAAGAAGGAAAAATGAACTAGTCCATTCTTTCCCACTTGGCAGATTTAATGTGAATAAGGATTGGTCTCCCTGGGCCTGATACTCTTGTATCACTCCAGTTTTACATCACATATGCTGAGCTGCAGAACCCCATGTTGTTTCTGTGACCAGAATTGATGGAAGCTTAATAAAAGGGTGAAAAGGGACCTAAGTGGTAGAGAGTAATTATTCTGCAGTATGCCATTGGGCACATGGCTAATTACTTGCTAGAAGCAGTTTAGAGTTCGCTAAGCACTTTGGTATCTCTGGATATGTAATTAATACAAAATGCCATTTTAAATCAACCTCAACTGCTGACTTCAGACCCTGACAGAGTCAGCCTTCACTGCTCTGGTAAATTCAGTTTCCTTTAGAAAAGTCTTTTAATTCCCCATAGATGCTCTCTTAATTTTAAAAGGAGATGAAATCCCTTAAAGGGATTCATGAAATGGATCACTTGTACAGAAAGAAATTCTTGTTCCTACTCGTAACCTCTTTATTCACTGTATCACAGAGTGTTATGTTTTATTTACAGGGTAGGAGTGGGGGAGGGGGTTGGCAAACAGAATTGGCATGATTTGTGATTCCATTATTGTTGCCTACTAAAAATGAGAGCACATAAAAATGGCAGCTGCCTGCCCAAGACAAGAAAATAATTCTAAAGTTGGGGAGCTTGGTCCTTGGCTAAAGTAGTGCACTGAGATTCAGGAGACTTGGATTCTATTTGTGGCTGTGCCACGGATTTCCTGTGTGAACTGGAGCGAGCCACTCGCTTTCTTTCAGTTACCCATCTACAAATGTGGAAAACTAGACTGCCTTTCTCCCACCCTTTGTCTGAAATGACTATTTAGATTGGAAGCTGTTATGGGCAGAAGCTCTCTGTTGCTATGTTTGTACAGTGCCTGACACAATGGAGCTTTGTCTCGGTTGGGGCCTCTTGGTGCTACTGTAATACATATAATAATAACAGCAGCAGTGAGAAGTAGGAATCACATTGCACTTACTACTTCTAAGCCCTTCTTTCTCAGCATGGTGTATTCTCTGTAGGCAGTTGCCACTTCTGTGTCCAATTAAAGCAGCCTTCCTTTGACCCAAATGCTGTATAATTATTTTGTTTGTAGTTTTGCTAATATTCTAGCATTTCACTATCACAATTTTTTGTAGACGCAGGGTGTTAGCCATATCCGATGGAATTGAACATATTGGGAATCTCCGCTGGGAATTGGCATTATGTCTCCTCGCTGCTTGGACTATCTGCTACTTTTGCATTTGGAAAGGAACAAAGTCAACTGGAAAGGTAAGACTGAAAATGCTCTGTGTCCTCTGGGGCACTACAGGACTTGTAGTCTCAGAATACATGTGAAAACTAAGTACTTAGCTTGAAGAGGAGGAAAATGAGAAGACTTTCCTACTCCAAAAAGGAAACCTGTAAATGTGTGGGGCTTGATTCTCTCTTACCCTGAGCTGTGTGATGTCATTTACACCTGTGCAAAGTGGGTGTAAAATGCTACCAAATCAGAACAGTAGTGTCACGGGGAGCTGGCCCCATAAGGAGAGAGGGGTCTCAGTCTACCTGTGACAAATATAGGTGAGGAGAATGAAGGTCATGTGACCAGTGGGTCAGGTGACCCAATCAAGCCTGCAGTACATAAGGAAGCGACCTGGAGAGAGGAGATGCCACAGATGGTTGCTGCCAGATGTAAATATTGCAGAGAGTAAAACGGCTCCTGCTGGTCCCTGAGTCAGCAAGGTGAAGACACCAATGGGGAGGAGGCCTGAGGAGAAGGCAAAGAAGGCCAAACTCCAGGCTCGGAAGTGCTGGGAGAATAGGAAGATGGATCTCAGAGTGGAGGGGCTCTGCCCAGCATGAGACTGAGATTATGTTATGTTAATAGACCAAACCCCAAGAAAGGGGGTGTTATTGGACACACGCCTTTGTGGAAGTTACTGAGGAGTGTGAGTGAAGAGGAAATGGAGGCAGAGTGCCATAGAGCCACCCTAGGCCAGGATGGGGCACTCAGGAGGTGACCGACCCTGTTTCAGGGAGCATTTTATATCCACCTTGCACTGGTGTAAATGTCTATACGAGATGCAGGCAATGGAGAATGAGGCCCCTTGCATTTTGCCAGTTCTGTTTTGGGTGAGAAAGTGCAAGCTATGTTTTCTCCTGAACACACCATATCGGACTATATAGACCTTTGCTATGTTAAATTTACAGATGAGACCAATGCCAAATTCTGAAGCTCAGTTGCAAGGCTTGGGTGAATTTTAACAGGGAGATGGGCACACAGCATCCAAGACGTGAATTTGGTCTTAAATTGGAAGGTGTTGCAAGCATCAGTGATGACAGGGAAATAAAACAAAGACACCAACAGAATTTAGAAACATAGGCAGCATATAACAAAATTGAATTCATCTGGAAAAGTGAAAACTAACACCTCTGGAAATAACAATGCCCAAGAGAGATATCAAGTGGGAGGAAGAAATGTTGAAAGCAGTCTTACTGGAAAAGACCGAAGGGTGATGATGGGTAACCAATTAGATGAGAACTTGCAATACCATATTGTGCCTTATAAGCCAGAACAAGTCTCTGCTAAATATGCAACAGAGACATCGCTTCACAGACTAGGGAAGCCATCTGGCACTGGTGAGGTTGCACATGGAATAGTGCATGGAGTACTTCAGTAACAGAAAGATATTGAGGAACAGGAGAGGATTCATAGAAAGAAGACAAAACTATAAAGGGTCTGGAAGGCCTGGTTTTAGAGAGAAGATAAGAACTAAAAGTGTGGAGAGGTGGTGGTGGGGGTGGGATGGCGGAGGGAGGAATGAAGCAATAAATGTCCACGTGTATTTGAAGCATGTACACCAAGAGGTACAGGAATGGTTTAGGGGGCCACAATGAATGGGATGAAATTGAGCAAAGTCTGTTGACTGTCAGGAAAAATGTCCTGATAATCAGATCTATTAGGTTGCAGAGCAATCAGTCCATAGGGAGGGGGTGAAAGCCCTATCAATGGGGAGTTATTTTGTGTGACTATGCAAAACACTTTCGATTATACTATAGGGAACAGGCATGGACTGGCAGGCAGAAGGCTTGGGTGACCTCAGACAGCAGGTCTTTTACATCTCTGCTTTCTATTGTTTTTCATACACGTACTAGGGCATGTTCCTTTAGCTTCCTCTATTTCTCCAGAAATGGATCTCTGACTTAACCTGTGAAAATGATTAGTCTAGCTGATAGACAAGAAAGCTGTTTTAATACCATGGCGCATACCAGAACGCAGTTACAAAGGAAGAAGAGATGCTAATATGCAGAAGGAAGGAATTGTTTTATTTAGGTAACATTTTGATAAGCGTGTTCAGCATGAGGGTGGCTGTGGGAGGGCCATTTTGATGACAGCCCGATGGAAAGTCATTTCTTTTCTATTCAGTTGAAATGTTTTGGTAACCTGTTAATTAAGCAAATAGCCAAGCCATTACAAAGATATTGAGTGTGGGGGGAAAGAGGGGCTTGATGGGAATTGAGCATCCAAATCCCCTATATGGCTTTAGAAATCTCAGCCTGAAACCAAAAAAAGTTGAAGCTGGAATTCTCTGGGAATTAGGAGGCAAAGGCTCATTACAGACTCATAACACTTCGGTTATGTACAGCATTTTTGTGCTCAAATAGTTAACAAACAACTAGGCAGCTGCATATGTAGACACATATGAAAATTTAATGAATAATATCAAAAGTCCAGCTCTTGCTTTATGGTAAAACAGTGTCTTTTGTTGCTCTGTTATGATAACAATGGACTGTGTTTTGGGGACTCTTTCCATATATGCAGCAGCAGGTTAAAACTATAATTTCCTCAGGAGCGCTAGGTTTAGGGGCATATCTACTGTCAGGCTGATACATCGCTGCCACAGGCAGGTATTTTCTGGTGGCTGTAGGGTGGGTTCAGATCCTCTGTACCCGAGTGCATTTGCTGTAGTTTGTGGTGCTCACTGCTACCTGTGAAATGGGCAGTAAGGCACTGTAGGAGACTGCCAATGTAGGAGCCTATACGGGCAGAATATCTGTGGGATGTAGCTCACATTCAGCACTGCCCCTTTCCCTCCATTGCTGCTGCTCTTACTCGGAATGGAAGTATTTCACCTCACAAGTTTTCAGTATCATACCTTAGTTCTGATTAATAATTAGGCCCTTCAGCGGAGACTCTTTTCCAGTGTCTTCTCTAGGCGAGTGATGCATTTTTGCTCTGTAAGAGGAACTACCCTTTCTGGGGTGGCTGAAGGATTTCAGCCCTCTGAGAATGATTGTTCTTTCTTCTAACAGAGGACTGTGGGAATGCATGTCTTCTCACTGCCTCCACTGACTGGTTGGCCAAGTTGGTACACCACAATACTGTGTTGCTGTCAGCACTTCATTATGATTAGGGATGACAGAGTGGTTTCTGGGTATGCTGCAGTTTTTATTCCTATTATAATGGTGTTTTAAGTTTCTTTCAAAGATCTTCCGTTTTTAGTCATTGACATGGGCTTACACATAGTGTATGCTCATTTTTATCTATATGTGCTGGGAAAATTTAGGATACTTCCAAGTTCTGTCACTAATAACAGTCATCTCTAAAGCAAAACAAGACTTGTATTTTTTTTAAAAGTACATCTTAGGTATAGCTTCAGAATGTACAATTCTTTCATACTGCCACTCCCGCCCCCAAATAAAACACCAGTTGCTTCCCTACCACCATATTTACTAAATATTAGATAACTACATTATGGGCCTGAGTCTCAGCTGGTGTAGATCAGTGTAGCTTCCCTGACAGCAGAGCTGGCTGGGAATTGGAATTTCCATTCTGTGATAAAATGCCAACATTTTGGGGTAGGGGGGAAAGATCTTTCTAAATTAGAACAACAAAAATGCTGAAATTTCAAAATTTCCCACAAGATAAAAATTCAAAAAAATTTCAGTTTGGGACCATTGAAACTTTTTGATGTTTATATTATATTAATATATTTAATATTTATGAATTAGATCTGGTTGGAACATTTTTGATGAAATATGCTGCTTCATCAGAATTGAAATGTCTCAGGGAGATGTATCAGTTTCAACCAAGTTTTCAACAGGAGGATTTTTGAGGTTCAGGATGGACTCTCTGGCTGTGGAGCGAAAGGGAGAAGGGGTGAGAGGGTGAAAACCTACCTTTTGGATTCAAAAAGTCATGTTTTTACATAATTCTGTTTCATGAAAATGTTCAAAAGGTTTTGGTTGTGTTCCACATGGAATGAAAACCAATTCTGAAACCTTGAAAGTTGTCACAAAAAGGAATTGTCATCTTCTGGACAGCTGTAATATAAAGATATTAAAATATTTATGTTAATATTGCATTATAAAAGTCAAAATGATAAATTTGAAATGAAACATTTTCAACTTTCTTGAAACTAAACATCTTGACTTTTTTCCACTCAAAATTTCATTAAAATAGCAACATTCCCACACATTTCTATTTTGATGAAACTACAGTTTTAATGGGAAAACTTGTTCAAAACTTTTCAACCAGCTAAAATTGACATCAATGGAGCTATGTCTCTTTACTCTCACTGAGGATCTGGCTTATTGATAATTTACCTTTAGATCAGCTTGCTGTTATTTGACTACTTGCTTACATACTTTACAGACTAATAATGCAGTGAATGGAGCAAGATCAAAAGGAGCTAAAGGTGGCAATATAACGAGACACAGAAACATAGGAATTGCCACACTGGGTCAAATCTGAGATCCATCTAGTCCAGTAATCTCCATTCAACAGTGTCTACCACCAGATGTTTCTGATGAAAGTTTTCAGAGTAACAGCCGTGTTAGTCTGTATTCGCAAAAAGAAAAGGAGGACTTGTGGCACCTTAGAGACTAACCAATTTATTAGAGCATAAGCTTTCGTGAGCTACAGCTCACTTCCTCAGATGCATATCGTGGAAACTGCAGCAGGCTTTATATATACACAGAGAATATGAAACAATACCTATTCCCACCCCACTGTCCTGCTGGTAATAGCTTATCTAAAGTGATTTCCAGCACAAATCCAGGTTTTCTCACCCTCCACCCCCCCACACAAATTCACTCTCCTGCTGGTGATAGCCTATCCAAAGTGACAACTCTTTACACAATGTGCATGACAATCAAGCTGGGCTATTTCCTGCACAAATCCAGGTTCTCACATCCCCCCCACCCCCATACACACACAAACTCACTCTCCTGCTGGTAATAGCTCATCCAAACTGACCACTCTTCAAGTTAAAATCCAAGTTAAACCAGAACATCTGGGGGGGGGGGTAGGAAAAAACAAGAGGAAACAGGCTACCTTGCATAATGACTTAGCCACTCCAAGTCTCTATTTAAGCCTAAATTAATAGTATCCAATTTGCAAATGAATTCCAATTCAGCAGTTTCTCGCTGGAGTCTGGATTTGAAGTTTTTTTGTTTTAAGATAGCGACCTTCATGTCTGTGATCGCGTGACCAGAGAGATTGAAGTGTTCTCCGACTGGTTTATGAATGTTATAATTCTTGACATCTGATTTGTGTCCATTTATTCTTTTACGTAGAGACTGTCCAGTTTGACCAATGTACATGGCAGAGGGGCATTGCTGGCACATGATGGCATATATCACATTGTAAGAACCGGCAGTAGGCAAATGTGGGGTAATCTGCCTTCCAAATTAGGTTTTACTCTGGTCTCTAGTAGTTAGAGATTGGTGTAGCATTTTTTCCAAAATGTTTGTTTTCATTAATGATGATAATCCTGGATATTCTTGTTATCCCTATAAATTCCTTTTTGAATCTTGCTAAGTTCTTGGCCTCAATGGCTTCCTGTGGCAGTGATTTCCACAGTCTAGTTACATGTTATGAGAAAAAAATATCCACTTTAATCAGTTTTGAGTTTCCCATCTTTTCATTTAATTGGACGGTTCCTTGCTCTTGTTCTATGAGGGAAGGAGATCCGAAGCTTCCAATCTATCTTTTTTACAGCATTCAATATTTTATGTACTTTTGTCATGTCTCTGTTTGTCTCCTTTCTGGTCCTAACTATCCTAAATAAGTTTTGTCATCTGCAAATTTTGCTATGTAGAGAGATGTGAACGAACCACGTTTCTCACTTGAGTCCTAACTTAATCTCTTCGGGCTGGTCTAAACTAGGCAGTTACATTGGTAAAGGTACATCTCACAGAGGTGTGAAAAATCCACACCCCTGAGAGACGTAACTATACTGACCTAACCCCTGGTGTAGACAGCACTAGATCGATGGCAGAATTCTTCTGTCAACCTAGCTTTTGACTCTCGGGGAGATGGATTATGTACAGTGATCAGAGAGCCCATTGATGTAAGTAGTGTCTACACTGAAGCACTACAGCTGTGCTGCTGTAGCATTTTAAGTGTAGACATACCATTTGTGAGAACAAGGCTGTATCCTTCCTGCTTTCAGCAAGTTGATTATTAGAATAATGCTTCCTATTCCTAACATACAGGATTCTGTGAATGCAGCTGGAGAAACTTCAAGGAACCTTACCATTAATAAGACATATTACTAATAATATATTGCATTGCTAGAGTGCTTATTCATCATACAGCATCGCTGAGATACACCCATTCAGGGCTGGGGAAGCAATAGTCAGCTAGTGTGCAGTCTGCTGCATAACCACGCGGGAAGTGAGAAGATTTGGGCGAAGACATTTGGACATACCCATTGTCTTCTAAAATATGCCACTGTTTTTAATGCCCTATAAAGAGCCCCTCTTCTCTACGCTATATGTGAGCTTGTAATGAGAAAGGGCTGAAGCAGTGCTGCAAAAATTAATCTGGTTCCAGGCATTCGTGGTGTTTCAAGCCTGAACTGTAGAACACTGAGATACCCCTCCAGCTTTGCATTCTTATGTATAATACCCTGTCCTAATATTTGAAAAGCATTAACAGACCAGGAGGAAAAGGACTATTTAAAAGTGAATCTAGTACAACAAGGAGCAGTAGGCTTGGATAAAAGGACTCTGTTTAGATGGTGAGGATTAGACACATAACCACCGGGATTATGACCCATGAGTTTGGATGGATTCAATGATTCAAATAAAATAAAATACCACCTCTCCCATTCCTTTGTCCAAAACTTGAGTCAAACCCAAATGGAAAGCTATCCTTCTTTGGTTTGCAGTTCCCCTGTACCTCTAGGTTCTGACCAGGACTGGAACTGGCAAAGTACAGCACTTTGTGAAAACCTCTTATGGAATTTCAGGGACCAGCTGGAAGGTACAGAAATCTCTCAAAAGAGCTAGTTCCTATGAGTTCATCAGCCCTATTTTAGATATTGGAGTGGTTTGAATAACCATCTGAACATTTAGCTGCTTATCCAGACTGTACTTAACCTGAGAACCTTTTGCGGTTCTCCCACCGCTTGTTTTGAGTTACCTGACGTTAAACACTACCTTAATCCATGTAGTGGTGTGATCATCCGCCATAACAAATAGAAGCAAGCGGTGGTAGATTACAAAACTCAGCGGGTCTGACTCTGAGGGACTAAACTAAATAAAAACAGAAATGTTATGCTATCCCAAGAAAGGGCAGGGAAAACCACCTCTTCAGCAGACAGCAAATGTCTACAAGAAAAACCTTCATCATCAACACTGGTGAAACATAATGCTTCCTGTGAGATTCTCTGGTGTTACTGGTTTCAGAGTAGCAGCCGTGTTAGTCTGTATTCGCAAAAAGAAAAGGAGGACTTGTGGCACCTTAGAGACTAACCAATTTATTAGAGCATAAGCTTTCGTGAGCTACAGCTCACTTCCTCAGATGCATATCGTGGAAACTGCAGCAGGCTTTATATATACACAGAGAATATGAAACAATACCTATTCCCACCCCACTGTCCTGCTGTGGGGTGGGAATAGGTATTGTTTCATATTCTCTGTGTATATATAAAGCCTGCTGCAGTTTCCACGATATGCATCTGAGGAAGTGAGCTGTAGCTCACGAAAGCTTATGCTCTAATAAATTGGTTAGTCTCTAAGGTGCCACAAGTCCTCCTTTTCTTTCTGGTGTTACTGTATACAATTGATGCACTCAGATACTTAGTGATGGGAGCCAGCTAACAACTGGATAAATAAGATCTTCACATTACCATAGAATGTGTGAGTGGATTGATTAAGAAAGTCCCATGAGTCAAAACATGGAATAATAGAATAAATAATTATTACATAAATATCTTCTCATTAAATATTTATAACACATTTTCCCTAATTATCATTACCTTCCTGTTTTGCATTACAGTTCTAAAAAGGATCCTGCTTGGTTAACATAATTGTTTGCAACTCATTTTAATAAGATCCCTTAGAGGCTTACTCTGCAGTGCACTTACCACACAAAAACTTAAGGACAGGAGAACTGCTGAATTGTTTATTTTTGACCTTTATTAGTCATTCTTGTATTCTACTTCCTACCATGGCATTACTGAAAAAGGTATAGAAACCTTAACAGGGCAAAAGACTTCCTTGTCCCCTAAAGGAACTATGTTACACTTTTACCTACAGTAACAACATTGGTTACTGGGTTGAAAGTGAGGGCAGAATTTGGCATTTTTTCCTTAAAGTGCAGACTTTCCCTGCTGCTTTCTATATGCATAAATATCTAAACCTGTGACATTCAACACAGCTCCTCAGATTAATGGCTGTGACTGAAGCTTGTTGTGTTCTGCTTGACTGGGGTTAGCAAACTTGGTTTGAGACAATAAAACTTCCTAATGGCACCTGATTTGGGGGGTTTGTCACAACATGAAGCTCAGATAAGGGTAAAGATTCACGAATCCCTTAAGTGGGTTTATTCGGATTAATGGTTTCAGGTCAGACTCGGTGAAATTCACACTTTCTAGCAGCCAGATCATTGCACTTTTACTCAGGCTGAATAATGTCTTTCGCCTCAAGAAGTCCCACTGATTAGTATGATCTGGTCCTAGGTAGATTTTCAGTCCAGGGTAACAGACCCAACAGACCTAGATAGTTAAGATACATACTTGATGAGCATCTGAGCTTTCAAGTGCTTATCCTAATAAATTAAACTCCAAACCTTTAAAGACTCACAGATCATTCGACAAATGAAGTTGAAACTCCACTAGATCTGGTTAAAGTTTTATTTTCTTGTCAAGGGAAATCCATGAATTTAGACGAGCAGTCTATCCGTACCTGTCAACTTTAAAAGGCAATATTTAAGCTGTCAGACCCAGCATTGGCGGAGTATAAAACCATCCTTAGCTACAGAATTCAACAAATTCCTTCCAGTCCTCTCCATAACCTCTCCCCTTCCTCACTCACAAGCACAGCTGGATAGTGTGAGGTGATTTATGGGCATCTTTCTGTTCTTCCTGTCAAATTATTTGATTATCCAGGTTGGACGAGCAGAACAGAGGACACAGTGCTAGGGGAAGAAAAATTATTTTCTTTTCTCTCTCCTTTTGCTTTACCTTTTCAAAGAAGTGACATTGTTTTCAGAGGCAAATGTGACATTTTTGATTTCTTGTACTTGGCATTCAGCACCGGAGGATCTGAAAGCTTAGCTTTCACATAATTACCACCTGCTATTCCCTAGGGTTCAGATCTTGAAATGGATCTCCCTGGGCAGAATCTAGATCTGTATTAGTGTTCTTTTAAGGAACAGCCCTCATGCAGCTTCCCAGCACACATGGGAGAACGCCCACTATTACATTCCTTTATGCTGTCCAGCATACTCCCTATTTGCATGCTGATCTCATTCTATGTGCCAGTCAGGGCCATAGCTCCATCATGTCAGCACCTTGTCTAGGGTGCTGTGATTGGAGTGGGCTGTGCAAGGAGAGGAAGGTGCCTTTTAACTTCTCCCCAACTGTATGTATATCTGCATAAGGCCATGATCTGGCCTCTAATTTACTGCAAGGGAATTAATCCTCTTAAGTTGGGCGCAGGGCTATATTGGTCCCATTAGAAAGGTTGGTAGCAGACTGCAGTGACTTTACTCTGCCCCATATTTTAGTGTCTTTGAAATTGTTGACCTCAATATCCTGCTGTGCAGAAAGGCTTTCGGTTTGAAACTACAGTGACCCAGTTCTGATCTCACATCAGCTTTACACTGCTCTGACTCCACTGACTTCAGTGGAGTGACTGCTGATTTATAATTGTGTAAGAGAGACCAGAACAGCCAAAACAAGAAGAAAATTGAAAAGTTGATACAAATTTGCTAGGGATTGGAGCAAAGTATTTAACTAAACTCTGTGCACTGCCTTCCTCTGAGTCTAATATCCACTAGGCTCTCCCTGAAAACTCCTAGCAACATATCTTGTGTGTGCCAAAACATAAAGGTCAGAAATAGCTCTCCATACCTTTTGCCCGTCAGTCAGCTACCCTCCCATCAGAAGGAGTTAAGCTCTGCTTGCCAGCAGTTAAGACTCAGTCAGTAGTCCCACACAGAAAATGAATTTTGCAATAGAAGACTACATAAAGACTCTAATGGATTCAATGAGGCAGAAAGAAAGAATAAAGGGACAGAAGAAGAAAATAAAAGAGAAAGATGTGTGAAAAAAAAAAAAAGTGGGGCCCATTGTAAGGGCCCAGGAAAAGGAACTAGGCAGCAATGATTATATCTCCTGAAGTGTCTTTTGTTTCAGCCTGAAGTAGTAGCAAAGAATAGCTCTTCATGGTGAGGCTTTAGCACTCAGTCCAAGATTGATCTCTGTATTCAGAGGAGGAAAGTAGAACGTTCATGAGATGCATGCAGAGTTTCTGCTTTCCAACTGCCTCTGTGTGAAGTTTTAAAACAGCTACTGAGATTTCCCCCCCCCCCCTCCCCTGTGCAGCTCTGAGCATTTAAGGACATCTCTGAGCTGTTAGCTAAAGAGATCTGTATGCAGTGCTGGCGAGCATTTTTCACAAATTGTGGTTGGTGATTGTGGACAGCTTTAAATTGTAATATTAAATCAAGATAATGCAATATCTGTTTCATTTGTTTGCCGCTAGCTTTCAGTAGCAGAGGTCCACCTTTACTAGGAACTGTGGCTTAGAGGATGTCGACACTTCAGAGACTATATCAGCATAGCTACTTCTCTGTAGCTATGCCGGCTTGGTCCTGAAGTGTAGATGCCGCCTACACAGATGGAAGAGTTTTTTTTCATTGGTGTAGGAATACAGTAGCTATGTGGATGGAAGAATTCATTATTCTACCAACATAGCTGCATCTGCACTGGGGGTTAGGTCAGCATAGCTGTGTCACTCAGCAGTGTGGTTTTTTCACAGCCCTGACCCAAGGAACCTATGTCAACCTAACTTTTAAGTGTGGACCTATGGCTACACTAGAGAGCTTACAGTGGCACAGCTGCACCGATGTAGCTGCGCTGCTGTAAGCTCTCTGCTGGAACTGCTCTAAGCCAACAAGAGAGAGCTCTCCCATTGGCTTAATTAATCCAGCCCCTTTGAGCAGTGGTAGCTTCTACTACCCAAATAGCACTGTCCACACTGGCACTTAAGTCGGCATAAGTTATGTCACTTGGGGGTGGCTAATTCACATCCCTGAGCGAATAATTTATACCGACGTAATTGCAGTGTGTACATAGTCTTATTTAGATAAGAGCCGACTCCAAGTTCATTGAAGTCAGTGGGAGTGTATCATACCCTAAATGTGACAGGAGGATAGCTTGGCGTCCAGGGCCATGTAAGAAGGCTGGGGGAAAGGTATAATGCAATGTACCAAGCCAGGGCATGAAATAGAAACAACCCAACTGTTAAAACAAAATGAAAAGTATTTTCTGAAAATATTAAGATGTAGTCAAACTCAATGAAATAAAATCAGACATCTGCCTCAAGGAAAAGCATATTGTTTTAGTAAAGGTACCATAAATGAACTTGTACCTGGACCGAACTTTCTAGAAAACTTTCAGACACTTTAACATTTGTTTAAAAAATAAACTTCAAGCCAGCAAACAAGATTTTAGTGTCTGAATCGCTTCACTCCGTTTCTTCCTTATGTTATTTCTTTGTAGTTAATCATGTTCCTCCCCAATCAATTACTCCAAACCCCTCCCCCACAAATAAACACATGCAAACAGAAAAATGTCAGATGGAAGATGGGAGCCAAGCTACAAAACAAGACAATAGGTCTCTGAGGGGGCACATGCAATCTGTAGGTAGCATGGCATTTCAGGTGCTAAAGCATTGTTGGTGGTGGTTATTTTGGGGGGCTTGGCGGGTGAAGTACAACTTATATTTCTGCTGGGTAACTCTCTGTTCGGTTCTATGAAGCCAATATTGTTAAAACGAAGGTTGCAGAGTTAGGCCAATCGACAGCCTTGTTCCGCACATGCAGCACCCTTGAGTATATGCCTCCTATAGACTTTAGTTTACATATTAGGAATATTAGACCCATTTTTAATAGAAGCAGTAAGAATTCCCCCTAGGAGTTCTGAACGTAAAATGTTATGTACCAAGATTGGAATATAAACCTCAGGAATACTCACATCAGCATGCCCGTTTATTGTTTGGATTCTCTTAAAGATACTTCTATTTGATTTTCCTTTGGTCAGGTGAAATAAATTACTTAGAATGAGCCTGTGAATATACAGGGTGGCCAGCGCCTCACCTGGTGTAAATTGACATAGCTCCATTTGCTGAAGATGTGGACAATTAGCATTATTACAGGGATTTCTGTGATATCCATCCTCCTAGTATCTGAGTACCCTACACATGGATTAGAAATACATCAAAGTTCCCTGGTGGGAGCGCTGCTCAATTCCTTTAGTCCTACAGGCCAGGCCAGTAGCTTTTTCTGCAGAGTACTGGATTTCTTTGTATTGGTTATTTTGTCTACAGTGTTGCTCTTGTGAGATTTACAAACCTTAATTCTGTATATCTCACTGAAGTCCGCTACAATGGAAGCAATACAAAACCAGTGTAAAGAGCTGCGAAAGCCTAATGACATACCTTTCTACCTGAGCTACAAAGACTGCTTCAGTGCTGGAGCTTCCATTGCTACATTGACAGGTTTCAGAGTAGCAGCCGTGTTAGTCTGTATCCGATGAAGTGAGCTGTAGCTCACGAAAGCTCATGCTCAAATAAATTGGTTAGTCTCTAAGCTGCCACAAGTCCTCCTTTTCTTATTGCTACATTGGTTACTCTAAATATTTGGCACTCCCAGAGTGATGTGGTGGCCACAAAACACCTGCTACTCCCTTCTACTGAGCACTTCGAAAATACCTACGTTGAAAAATCGACAGCAGGTCCTAAGCATATATGATCGTGCCATATGGCACTTTACAGGGGCGCACATGGCTCTGCTGTTTCAATGGATCACACAAAGTGAGACATAACTTAATATTTCTTGAAGTTGGGGTAAAATGTCTACATTTCCTGTGGGTGGCAGGTACGTGCCTTGTTATCTGAAGTAGCAGACATTCAGTGCTGTACAGTGTTATTATTTATTATGCTTCTACTGCCTAGAGCCTCCAGCCAAGGTCAGAGAGAGCCCTGTTGTGCAAGCTGCTATGTAGACATGTAGTGTGAGTCTGTGTGTGACCCAAAGAGCTGACGATCTAAATAAGCCAAACAGACAGAAGATGGGAGCAGTGTCATCTCCAGAGGAACTAAGGCACAAAGAGATTAAGTGAGTTGCCCAAGGGTGAACAGAAAATCTTTGGCAGAGCTGGGAGCTGAAACCAGATTGAATTCTAGCCCAATGCCTTAACCACAAGACCTTCCTTTCCCTCATATTTACTCTGCATCTTACTAGCCCTTCGCTCAGGTTGGGAAGTTCAGCAACCAGGGCATAGGTGATTGAGCAATTGGGAACAATGGCTGTCCTAGTGGAGGTACTTTTCAGACAGTCCATTGATATAATAAAGGTGTGATCTACAAGAATACTATGGTTAATGTAATAGGTGCAGGGAGCTGAAATGCAAAGGAAGGAGGGAGACGAGGATATTTGTTTATATTTTAAGTGGTGAAGCTATTGAAGATACACTTGTGATTGCAAACATTTTACAGTAAATACATCTCACAACAGTGAACAGGTGAAAAGGACCTGGATTCCTAAGAGGAAGAAACAAGACCAATTTTATTTCCTCCTTTGGGTAGACAAGGGAATGCCCTTTCTTTAAATAATAAAAGATAGATTGTATATTATGATGTAAAAGCATGAATTATCTCAACACACTTCCCCATTTCATGATCGCAGAAAATGCAAAGAGGGAGTGGATTTCTGAGATACTGCTATGATGTCTGTGTTATCTACAGAGGGTGACATTAAAATATTACCCTTTACCAGCACTCACTGCACAGCAGCTTGTGAGATATTTCTTATTCTAAAGTAGTAAGAAATGCTGTGGTATCTCACAGAATAGTGGTAATGGCTTTTGAGTGCTGAAACTTTAACACTGACTACTGGATGTCAGTCTGATTGCTGAGAAGATTGATGGACTATATAGAGAGAGGCCGAACATGGGATTGTGGCTGATGCAGAATTGCAAAGAAAATTCCCTTTAAATGTTGATGGTTCAGGCTTTTAATATTTGTATTTAGACCAATAATATGAAAATGATATACCGGGACAAAAACGTATTTATGTGTTCTGCTAACTAAGTACCGCTGTCATTCAAAAATAAACTGGCTATGCCTTGTGCTGTAGCCAGGGCCCGCTTGGCATAGAGGTAGGGTGAAGGGGAAAACTGTTGTGGCTTACTGGCTCCACCTCAGTTAAAGCCCCTGACTAGGTTAGCATAGCCTGGGGCTTAAACTAACCTAGGTCAGTTGGCAATGACCCCCAAGAGACCCTCCACCTTTTGGGAATAGCTGGAGCCACAGCAGCTCTGGCTGTGATACCTTCCCAAACATCCCCATGCTGGGGGCGGGGGGAAGTGCTCTATGCTGGTTGAGGAGATGCAAGCAGTTCCCTTTAGTGCTGCCTAATCAAAGGAAGAGGAGCACAATTTGTAGGGCACGATTTAGCAAATTCCTCGTTAGTATAGTGGTTAGTATCCCCACCTGTCACGCAGGAGACAGGGGTTCAATTCCCTGACAGGGAGGCAAACGTACCTTTGGGGGGGAGGGATAGCTCAGTGGTTTGAGCATTGGCCTGCTAAACCTAGATTGTGAGTTCAATCCTCGAGGGGGCCATTTAGGGATCGGGGGCAAAAATTGGGGATTAGTCCTGCTTTAAGCAGGGGGTTGAACTAGATGACCTCCTGAGGTCCCTTCCAACTCTGTGATTCTGTGAAGAGAGAATCTGTTCACGTGTTTTAAACCTGCTTCCAGCTAGGACAGCCAGGGCAGAGCTTTGCCTTCGGGGGAGTTCAGTGAGGGCTGCATGTGCACATCCAGTGGTAAAATTGGCCTTTAGAAAGCAAATTCACATGCTGCATAATTCGTCTCTCATATTCATCTGTGTAACCCCACTGAAGACTGAAAATTTGCTTGGTGATATTGAGGGATGAATTTGGCCCATTGTAAATTCCAGCTGAAAGTCGAACTAGTGGAGATAGCTGGGGTTGTTCTTTACCAGCCCTGTCCAGAACCACAGCCCCTGTTAAAAGCTGTCTAGGCTAGATACTGGTCTCTCTGCATAGGTGTAACTGAGCTCAGCATCTGGAAATCCTGGAAGCTTTTGACCTAGTAACAGCTTTGGTTTAGAAGAGCTTGTGCTTTTTAAAGACCCTTAAAGACCATTTAAAAAACAACAGTCAACTGATTTATTGGTCCCAACTGATATTTAAAATTCATCCCTTGGATTTCAAGTTGACTTTTACTTGCTTAAGTAGCAGAATTTGATTTTGAGGTATTTGGGGCTGTGATGATTTCCTGCTTGATGGGGGTTCTCCATATTTAAACATTTCAGCTTTGCTTGAATTATTGAGCTTTTCCAAGATAGCAGATGAAACTTGCTGTTGTTGCATCTCCGTTCATACCCATCCTCCTCTTCTGTGCCCATAACTATAGTAGTTGGCATTTCCTCCTCTTTGTACAGTAGATTTTAGGAAATGCAATAAATTGCATCTGTAGGGCACCTATGAATAGCATTTCACATGCCACTCTACAGTAAAACGTCCACACTCTCATTTATGGGGGAGATCATTTTTAATTTAAGTGAGTAGCCCTTCCAGGTTAAAACCCCTGTGGGTGCCAGGGCTACTAATGAGCTTACAGTGGTGTGATTTATTTTTTATTTACACTGATAGATCTGTACCTGCCTGCCAACGTGTGATGGCTCCTCTTGCTAGAGGCCACATCCATCTTCCATTTTGAAATTAGAAATGTTACACCACAGATGTTCTTTTGCTCCACAGGTTTTGCATTAAGAGCACATGCCATTTGAGAGAGCACAATAGTTTAACAAATTAGTAATTCCCTCTGGGGCAGATTAGTATTTGCAATCAGCTGTACGCATGCCTTTTGTATTCACTGGCTCTCTTTGATGACAGTGGTTCCTGAGGTAGGTGTCCACTAAATGCCACTTTTTCAAAATATAATTTTTAAGGACTGGGGACTGGGGAGCACTTCATTGATTCCTGCTGGCATGTGTGTGGGGATGGAAGTTGCACCCTGTGCAGTACTGAAGACTGGCGTCACAGGGCAGCTCACACCTGGTGTATGGCCTGATGCCCTCCCCAGAGATTCTGACAGATTTATGTCACTGTTGGGGCTTCACTGAAGCAGACGAGGTTGCCTGAGGCATGCTCTGGGTCAGCACATATCCCTTAATTTCTCAGTCAGGCACTCTCCTGGCCATTTTGGTGCTGTGCTGATGATCCGAGGTCAACCAGGCGTTCTGGGGACCTTGCACTGTTTTGACTTTCCCCACCCCACTCCGGGAAGACCTTTCACCACCGGTCTTCAGCTAGGGCCTGCGCCAGCAGAAGCCAGTGAAAACCTGTAAATCAATAAAGACTGGAGCCCTTGTGCTAATAATATACAAGGTATATGCAGGGTCAATGCCACTCATTGGGTAAGGGATCAAGGGCAACATATTTTGTTCCTGAGTTACCTCCCGAAATATTTATCATCTAGGGGATAATCTACCAATTCTCCTCTTTGGGTATGTACGGCCTGGTAGGAAACCGAAGCAGTGTGGTACCACTGAACAGGTAAGAAAGTACACTGGATCCAGTACGGGGAAGTCTGAAGTCTTTCAGAGCAGACTCCATCCATACGACGACATGAATGTTTCGAGGATATGGCTAGTAGGTCTGTTACTACGTAGATCCACTGGCTAACCCCTGTGTAAAATTGGGGAACAAGTTCCCCAGGAGTTAATGCTGGCCTATAACATTGTCCACTAGGTAGAGCAGTTTTGTGTAGTTACCTGTCTCCTGTGGAACCTACTCCGCTTATAGTGAGCCACCTCACTTAGGTGGCTGTTTTAATTAGAATTCAGCCCACAGAAGAGCCCTGGGTCTGCTTTCCAGCTACTCTGAGTTTGACAGAGATCTATTTCTTTATTGAACCCAAATGGAACATGACCTATGAACACCCCAGAACTAGAGGAAAGTTTGAAACTACAATAGATTCAGATCTGAGCTTCAAGGCTCCAGTTGAGCTGCATTTTTCTGCCCAGTTTTTTTAGAACTGCATACTCAAAATTGCATTTGCAAAATGCATGAGTGTAATCTGAGTGCGCATTTGTTGTGGTTCTTCATTTATTGTGGTAATTGTGCATGCAAAAGGCCAGTTAGATATATAATTGGCTATTTACCTGCACAATTATCACAATTGTCACAGTTGTGTGTGCGATTAATTGTTCATGTAGTTTATACAGATGCATTTTTGCATGCACAATGACATACATTTGGGCCTTAATAAACAATTGAAAATTATTTTATCAGCATCTTTGGTAGCAGCAACCTAGAAAAAATGTCTCATTTTGCCAACGTTTCTGTTTTCTTATGTCATGGATTTTTTTTCATGTTACCATGACATAATAGTAAAAACGTGTATAGTTTTCCTTTCTTTTAAATATGGAAAATCCATAGTAGAACATTTAATATATTGGATATTACTGAGGCATGAATAATGCATGAACTGATCCTCATTAGAACATCATCATCTCCTTTCAACTTTTTTCTTTATTAGGGAGGAAATGCTATGATTAGAAGGTGAGGCAAACACTGCACACACAAAAAAGTCAGATAAGTTTGTTCAAGTTTTCAGGGAAATCTCTCTAACTATGTGTGTGTCCTTTTTTATGTTTGCTTTTTGTGTATATTCTAGTGAACAAGTTTGGTGGCAGGAATCTTTGTCAAAACAGTGAATTTTAACCAACTGTTGAAGAATATACATACAAAATTAAGTCTGAATTTGTAAATGCAAGTTAGGAATACACTATGTGATCTATGGGGTCAATCAAAACTGACCACCATAGCTTGAATATCAAATACTTACAGTTTCACATCTTTTAGAAAGACATTTGATCATGATTTTGGCAGCCTGTGGACACTACAGACAAACCAGTAGGCAGAAATTATTTGGGAAATAATTTATAGTAACGTACATGTGGGGAAATGGTATGCTATTTATAGAAAATTCATTAATACAAAACAAATTAATTGGTCAAACACATAATTCACTACATGTTGTTGGCTGGGTTCTAGCTCCAGTGCCTAGTCACTGTCTTCCCCTAGTGCCTTTTCATACCATTCCAGTTTTAACCGAGGATCTGCAGCTGGGATTGTGCTGGCAGACTCCCAGTGCCCACAAGATTTTTGATGCAGGATCAGAGTCTCAGTCATCAGCAAGAGTATCTCTAGCCATTTTGCCATCCAGAATGGACCCCCAACCCCAAGCAGCCAAGCTAACCAAATGAGCACCCACCTGAGCAGCACAAGTGACATGATGCCCCCTGGAAGTTAGTGCCCAGGGTGACTGCCACTCTTGCCCTCTCCTAGAACCAGCCCTGGTCAGCAGCACTGAACAAAATCTTCCACCGTGGTTTCCCTGTTCATCTCCTGTAACTTCTGAGAGACGCTGTGGCCACACAGCCAATAATCCATGTATAGTGCAGTGTTAGCATCTGTGCATCTTTCTCTGATGATGTCACGGCACACGTAGAAAGTTTTTGCTTTTTCTGAACATTGCACAGTTAACCAGTTTCTTATGTAATTTCAGTGAATGTCCTTTGCTGGCCTTTATTTTCTAGCTCACCATCTTGAACTCAAAGTGAATTTTCCCCATCTCTGATGTATAATCTTCCTCTCTCTGAGCTCATTACTGTCACTTTTCTTACCTGCTTGGTATTTGTACTGCATTCTTCCCAAGAGAAACTGTTTGCAATCATGTATGACTCATCAGAGTTTAGGAAGAAGAAAAATCTACCTTTGTAAGCAGTCTGATTAAGAATGGTTCACAACACAATTCTGCAGCAGAATGCTCTCTGTGGATAAACATACCCAGATAAAAGCAGATGATGGTGAATAAAACTGCAACATAGAGAATGCAAATAGTGAAGTTAGATGTTTGGCTGGTTCTCTCCATTTTTGTGTGATTTCCCAATAAGCAAAAAAACCCTTTCAAACGTCGTCATATTCAAAACTGACAGCTTTGCTGCACGTGTTGATATTGGAAAGGGAAAGATCTTGCACTGTCACAGTATGGTATGATTATCTGCAACAGTTAGTGGTTTGGAAAGGAGTTTGAATTTATAAAATAAATAATTTTGGGGTGGGGGGGCAGGATAGTGCAGGAGTTGATAATGGGATCTGGACCCTTCTCCTGTAGGTTCTTAGTGTAAATCTAGCCCAGACTGGTAGCGCCTTAGGGCTTGTCCACATGGGGAAATTGACCAGTAGAATTCTAGTGGTATAAGTATACCCCTAGAGTTATGCTGGTATAACTCCTTGAATGGACACTCTATTCTGGAATAAAAGTGACTATTTTTGTGCAACAAAAGATATGCAAAAATAAAGAAATAAAAATCACTTTCATTCTGGAATAGTGTGTCCACACAGGGACTTATACTGGGTATAATTCTAGGGGTATAATTGTACCACTATAGTTCTGCTGGGCCATTTCCCTGTGTAGACAAGCGCTGAAGGTCATCACCTGTTCAGTAGTCGGTGTGAAATACGTTAGTAGTGTCAATCCAAGTATAAGAGGAGAGGTATCTACAGTATGCCACAAAGAGCGCTAACTGGCACCCCTTTTTGGCATTCGCAGGAGCGGGGAAGGACGCAGTAGACAGGGAGCCTGAACTGCTACATTGCCCTGAAAGGTGTATCTCTCAAAAGCCAGGTTGAGGTATATTGATGGGAGAGCTTGCCCTGACAATGAGATGTAGGCACCTGAATCAGTTAGGTATTGCAATGCGGCAGGCAGCAACACCTAAATAAATTTAAAAATCTGGGCCTAAGCGAACTTGAACACTTTCATTTTGTAAAAACCCTTGTATTACAGTGTAAATAAAACACAGAATGCAGTTCAGACAATCTCATTTCCTACAATCTGGCATATTGTTTTGTGTTCTGTACCATCCAACCTGCAGTGATGGCCAGTAAGGATCTACACAGGAAGCAACTGGAACCATCTGAAGTTTTAATGTAATTGACATCATAGGAACATAATTGTATTATCTTGTGGTGACAAGAGGTAATGAAACTCGCCAGTGTATGAAAATTCTTCCTTCCCCACCAAAGGACAGTTCAGCTGTGGTCACAGCAAGAGCGAAGCAAAGAATTAAAGTTCACTGTAGCCAGTTCCCTATTTTAGATTCAGCCTGATAAAAGTTGTTGTGATGGAGCATGTGAACATCAAGCTGACATGTTCTGTTGTAGCTGCGGCCTGAGCAGTCTATTTTTAACCTGTCTGGCTGTGTGGCTAAATTCAGTGTGCTAAGTGCTGCTTCCTCTCTCTCAACAGATAATCTATGTTTCCTCCTGGGGTTAGTTTTCCCTATTGCCATCTCTCACAAGTTGAACCTGCTGCATCACAATCTGTGTGCGGTGGTTGTTCGTCTGGCCATCCCAAAGACTAGCTTTTCACTTAGAGTAAAATTTTCTGAGTCGCTGAGGACCAGATTTTCAAAGGTATTTAGGCACCTAAAGGTGCAGATAGGTGCCTCGTGGGATTTTCCAAAGCTTGTAAGTGCCTAAAAAGCATTGAGGTCAACGGGTGTTGGGCACCCAGACGCTTTTGAAAATTCCAGTAGGCTCCTACATACCTTTAAAAAATGTGGTGTTGTGTATCTAACAACCATTGAAGTCTTTAGATGCCTAAATACCTTTAAAAATCTAGCCCTCTGCAATTTAGGAACCCAAGACACATTTTTCAAATGAGATACAGGCACTTCAGAGCCTCAGGACTTGTCCACATGGCCCTGCAGTGCACACTGCGGGGCTGTAAATTGCAGCGCTAGTGCAACCAGGTAGCTAGTCCAGAGGACTCTGTTCACCCAAATGAGGTACTTTTCAGTTTGCACCAGCAGCGCCCACACAGGCAGGGCCGGATTTCCAATTCGGCACAGTAGGCACATGCCTAGGGGCGCCGAAAAGTTAAAAGTGGGTTAAAAGTTTCATTTTTCACAGAAAACATGAAGGTCAGCGGTAGGCTGGGGGTGGAGGGCACGTCAGGTGTAAATCCAACCTTGCGTGCAAGCATGCTGGTGCACCCAGCAGTTCACACACACACCCCCTGTAGGCTGCACTGCAGAGGTGTGTAGACGCAACCTGAGTTCCATTGATTTTCAATGGGTGTTAGGCGCCCAACCTGCATAAGAGCTTTTAAAAATCCCAGTTGGTGCCTTACTGCATCTTTGGGTACCTCAATACCTTTGTCACTCTGGGCCTTTGTCATATTGTAATAAAAGAACTTGGTGCCGACACAGGTGTGTCAGAAACGTTTAGTTTGCTCCCAAGTGCTCAGATACCAGCATGGCTCCGACATTGCTGAGAGCTGGAAAAAGCATTCCGAGCATCGACATGCTAATTAACACACCAAGCAATTAAAGTCAATTAAAACAGGGTTCAATGTAATTAGAAACAGTTGTGTTCACATTTACATTCAGATTGGTTTGACGTGTTGAAAGAAAAGAAAACAATTTCAGGCAAACTTTTAATGCCTACAGATGTGATGATAATAATAACAACACTTTGATTTCTAAAACCACCCCCGGTCACTTCCCTGGGTGCTGTACAGCATGATAAACAAGAACATAACGAGAATTCCAAAATAGGAACCCCAAGGAGTCCAGGGGCTCAGCAGGCTTGGAGATGCAAGCTGAAAATCTGACGACAGCCTGTAATGGAACTAAGTTTGGGGGGGTTCCTATCCCAGTCCCCATTTCAGCACATCACAAATCCAGCATCTTTCACTGGCCATTTCAGCCCAAAAGAGCTCGGAAATCCAGCAGTTCCATCGCTTTGAGTGCCAAAGTCGCCCTTGTTTTTATTTTAATAGCAATACCAACTGGCACAAAGGGCTGCCACAGCCTGTAAACACCTCAGATCCTTCCCACCTGTCCACAGGCCTTGCTCTTATCAGCACTCCTCTTCTTTATCCTCTTACCTGTGGTTTGGATTGGATTCATAGGCGTGTGGTAGAAATGATGTGCTATGTACCTCGCTCCTTGCAAGGCAGTAGTAGGGGGAGGAGAGACCTCAGAGAGCCCTCCCTCTCTTAATGCTGCTGCACAGGTACAGCTGTATTTTGGCTCTTAGGGACTGAAAATCAAGGAGCTGGGGGTGAGGTTTCCAATACCTTCAGCAATGCCAGAGGCCCCAGTGAGGGCATTTCTGGGCAGGGCAAGGCAATTCTCTAGGGTTTTACGCTCCATGCCAGGATGGCTGTATGGGGGAGTGATAACTGCACTGCTGTTATGCAGAGGTATCCTTGGCTGATCTTCTCTTCTCTCCTCCCTTGCCTGTGGAAGAATGAATTTCTGTGGCGCCTTCTCCTCCTCCTTGCAGCTCAGACTTATCGGAGCTGTAATTGCATCCTCGGTGGAAAACTGTGTGTATAGCGAAGTTAGGCTGGTGCGCCCTGGGAAGAATATCTATGTGTCTGAAAGGGCAGTCTGCATGCTGATGTAAAATGATATGGTGCAATGGCAGGCTGCATGAGATGACAGATTGTGAAGTAATATGACATAATGAAGCAGGATGCAAGAAAATGTTACTCTTTCAATTCAGGTACAGTGACCCCAGCATCAGCCATTTGACCTGATTAAGTGACTATTGGTATTAACAGCAGCCGTTAATTTTAGGAGAGAGGAGGGAAGGGAATGCAGTGCACAGAGACTGAAATTGCCGAAATGAATAAACAAAAAAGCACAGAAACCTTGTTGGGCTAGATCCTGTAGCCTCTCCATGCACTGAGCTGTCACTGAAGCCAGGAGAGAGCTGCAGGATCAGTCTCATTCACTGCATTTCATCCTTATTTCCTTTTATTCCTTTTTATTTGTCAGCCTCATTATGAAAAAAACAGCTGTATGGAATTTTGTCCCTTTGATGTACCGGGTTAGTGAACATTGAATCACTTGGTCCTGGGAGATGGCTTCTCCATCAATTGTGAACAGTAACCGTACTTAGCACGTGAACAAGGCTTTCCGTTTTTATTGAATCCTTAATTAATCCATGCATTCCTCTGAAAGGCAGGGGGGTATTAGTGTCATCTCCATTTTACAGAGAGGAAATTGAGGCAGAAGACATGGCCTACATTTTCAAACAGGATTAGTGATTTTAAGTAACTCCGTTTTTGGATGCCCAATCTGAGACACATGGAAGCGGACTGATTTTTAGGGGTTGGATGCTCAGCATTTTCTGAAAACTAGGCCCATTCTGTCTCTGTGTGAGCACCCCAAGTCTGAGGCAACAAAATCACTAGTTGCGTCTCAAAATCTATGCCTGAGTAATTTACTGCCACAGAGCGAGTTAGTGTCAATGCCGGGATTAGAATTCAGGATTCCCAGTCTCCTAGTGCTTTGATCAGACCTTGGGCCATGGCTGTTTAAGAGGAATTTTATTACCCTGACATCCTGATTAAATAATTAAACAGCCATCGTTGGCCCAGATTGTCCCCTCCTGCAGAGGGAATCATCCCCTCTTGGAGAACCCACCCCCGAATTGAAAAGGCTGCAGATTGCTTAGGATCTCTCAAACCTGAGAGATCCTAAGCAATCCCCAGGAGGCCTAGACCATTCAAGCAGAGGCCCTGTGCCTCCACACAGGCTCTGGCCCTCGTTGCCTTCTCCCATGTGGCAGTGTGGCTCTGTTGGACGCCCTCCAGCCATCACCCCCAAGACCTCTAAGGGTGACTTCATGGAGAAGATAATACAGCTGTCCATGGGACTAGAGACAGGCAACATGTGTGCCCCATGCCCCCAATGCTCCTCTTCCCAGTCCTTCTCTTTGGCTTGCTCAGCCTCCATCCTGTGTCTCAGTGCAGACCCTGGAGCCATGGAGAGGAGTCTAAGGGAAGGTGGATGAGAGGGCAGGAAGATGGCCTCAGCTGGAGGACTGTGTCCAGTTCTGGGTGCCAGACTTTAGGAAAGAGGTGGATAAATTGGAGAAAGTCCAAAAGAGAGCAACAAAAATAATGAAAGGGTTTAGATAACCTGACCTACTTGGAAAAGTTTTTTTAAAAAACTGCATGTTTAGTCTTGTCTTGAGAAAGGAGAAGACTGAGGTGGGGACCTGATAACAGTCTTCAAATATGTTAAGGACTGTTATAAAGAGGATGGGGATCACTTGTTCTCCATGTCCATGAAGGTGGGAGAAGAAGTAATGGGCTTAATCCTCAGCAAGGGAGATTTAGGTTAGATATTAGGAAAAACTTTCTAACTAAGGGTAGTTAAGCTCTGGGACAGGCTGCCCAGTAAAGGTTGTGGAATCTCTGGTCACTGGAGGTTTTTAAAAACAGATGGGACAGATACCTGTCAGGGATGATCTAGGTTTACTTGGTCCTGCTTCAGAGCAGGGAACTGGAATCGATGACTTCTGAAGGTCCCTTCCAGCCATACATTTCTACATTTCTATGATGGTTCTGGAGCTGCCCCGTGCACATCACAGGGAGTGATGCTGTGCTTGTCTCATTGTATAGCTTACCACATTGCCTTAAAGCTCAGGACTGGAGGTATTTCTGTGTCCTGGAAGCTTCATTTGTAAACTCGTTCTTAACTTTACCTTTTGTAGGAGGATTACACAGAATTCTTCAAATCTCGAAGCAAAAGCTTGGCATGATATTGTTATAGAACGTGTGTTGCTATGCAAATATACATAGTGCTTTACAGACACAAGATACTTTCCATGCCCAAAGATCTTATCATCTAAATGAAACAAAACAAACAAATATAAGCCAAAATACTGCCCAGGATGGCAGGTTAGCAAAGAGAGGGTGTGGGTTTATTGAGGAGGAAGAGAGTGTCAAGTTTTGTTTGTAACTTGGCCAGAGGGTGAGTCACATCTCTCTCACAGATCAGTGAGTGGAGAGCTGAGGAGATGCACCTCTGGGAAGGAAACTGAGGCAGACAATTCCTGGAGAGCCCCAGATGGCCAGGGGAGGGAGGGTTGCTATGGGGCAGGCACATTCCTACCACAGTGGGTTTGTTTGAAGAAGTGGGTTTTAGAGACTTGATTGTTCACAGGAAAATATTATACCTGTTTTACCAATTAATCAGCTACTTGTATGGGTTGTAATTTCTCATGATCTGTGTTCAGTAATTTATTGCAAAAAACCCCAGACTGTATAAGACTCTTGAAGAGAGAGAGGTGGGGGCAGAGGAAAATCCACATTTTCTTCCCTTGGTTATACTGTTGTTCTCACTTTTCCAAACACATTTAGTACCAGTAATAAGAGTAACATTGTTTCCAATATAGGCTGCTGCATAGTTAATATGTAATACAGCACATTATTTTCCGGCAAGTCAATTCATTTCTCTACTGTACCATATCTCGTTTAATTGTTCTGTAGTGAGCCACAGTAACTTACTTGGAGAGAATGTCCCAACCAATGTTTGTGACTGGAGTTGGGTGAAATTTTTTGACCATTTTTTTTCTCAAAAAAGGCAGATTCAGCAACAGTTTGCAAATTCACCAAAATATTTCAGTAAAACAAACAAACAAAAACGCTAAAAAAAAGATAAAAAATTGAAATGTTTCATTTCAATATTGTCAGTGCAAAAATTGACTTTCTGTTTCAAAATGTCCTTTGATAGTATTTTAAAAAAGTCAATAATGTTTAAAAATGGTCAAAATTGAAACAAAACATTTTGTTTGACCTGAAATAATTTTTTCAACTCTTTGCTTTTTCCAAAATTTCAGACAAACGAACAAACAAACAAACAAAAATCTGTTTGACTCCAAATTAATTTTTTTTCTATTCCCCCACCCCACCCCCAAGAATTGCCAGTGAACTGAAAAATCCATTATTCGCCCAGCTCTATTTGTGATTGTTTGCCCATTTTCCTGCCAAGCCTAAATTTTTGAAGAAGGAATATGCTTGGGGATGAAATTCTTCCCTCTGCAGAAGACCAGTAAGGGTATTAGGTCTCAAAGTGTCACTCAGGGGGTGCATAAGATTGTGCGGGTATTTATATCTGGATTACTACTAGAGAAACAACACCACCTTCTTCTTGTTTTTGTTTGGGAAAAAAACCACATTTTCTGATGTTTTACTTCTTCTCGCTAGGTGGTATACGTAACAGCTACATTCCCGTATGTCATGCTATTGATTCTTCTGGTTCGAGGAGTAACATTACCAGGGGCTTCTGAAGGAATAAAATTCTACTTGTATCCTGACCTATCCCGATTGTCTGACCCACAGGTAGGATCAAATAACTAATGTTCAAAACTTGCTCTCTGTTCATCATATCTCTGAGGTGGAAATATTTGGTGCTTCCAATTTTTCATTGCATTCAAAGTTGGAATACACAAAAATATAGTAGATTGTATATAGATGCGTTTCAATTTGAAATTCCTAACGGCATTAAAAATAATTATTTGAAGTAGTTGTAGTATACTGTAGTTGTGTGTGTGGAGGAGTAGAGGGGTTGTTTGTTTATGTTCATTTTAGTGGTACCTTAGCATGTCACAGCTGGATTTTCAAAAGTGTTCAACACTGGCCTAATTCTGCCCCCACTGAAATCAATGGGAGCAGAGTTTGACAAAGACTGAGCATTTTTGACATTGTGCACCATTAGTGTGTATTCCAAATAATAAACCTCCGTGGAATGGTTTAGATAATCCGCTTCTCTTTTTAAAAATTAAAAAACAATAAAAATGGGTTGACATATTTGGTATCTTTGCAAATAAAGCGGCATAGAAGAATGAAAAATCTCTAAACATTTTAAAGCACCAATAAATTCTTGAAAGAAGAGAGTGTGCCTTTTGAGTCACTTCCAAAGCAGAGATCATCATATAAATGCTGGGTTAAACTGAGACCTCGATGACAGATTAGCGGAACATAACAATTATGAATGTCATTTGCCTGGTATCTAAGAGAGAAAATGACACAGCTCTCATAGCTGACAGGTTGCAGACAGCGCTTCACTTACCAGGGTTGACAGCATAATAAACATTAGACTATGTTACTCCTGGAGGTGGTTATGACATTAGATGGACCCAAAGATGTAATGGAGTTGAAAAAGAGGTTTGGTACTATTTGTCAGCATTCATTTTTTGAAGTACTCCCTTCTGTCCAGTGAACTGTAAAACATTTTCAGCAAAAGTATGTTTTGACATGACAACACAATGAGCCTTCAAGTTATTTCCCTGTAGCTTCTGAAGCTACTGAATCATGGAAAGATCATCCTAATGAAATAGTATGGCTAGGTAAGAACTTCCAACTAGAATGGGACAGTCACATTTAAAGACATTTGGAAAAATAGATCGATTTGACGATTTTGAACTTCTTGTTACTGAAAGTAGATATTTGTTGCTATTCTAAGCACAAGTGATTGGGAGGTGAAGGGAGAGCAATGGAAATAAAATCTGACACGCCTATTTGTCCGATAAAGGAGGGTGGACTAACTGAGAAAACTGTTAGGGTCCCATGAAGTTCTGGTCTCCTTGTTCTCTGAGTTGTTCTCCACCACGTATAATAGACCCATATATTGCAATGACTTTAGTAAGCTTGCTCAATTGAAGGTCAGTTCACAAATCTGACTGTCAAATGTTTATCTGAGAACTTGAAAAGTTTGCTTTGTCCAGCTTTGATTAGCATTGTTCTGCCTTCCTGCATATTTTTGACAACTGATGTTATTCAAAGAGTCTTAATAATGAGTGCACATTCTGCATTCTTCTCCGGCAATACATCACAATGACTTTCCCCCAGTGTCGAATTCCTCAGGGAGCCAGAGTTACCAACCTCCAGGGCTGCACAAATCTAATGAGGAGAGGGGGCAGGCATGCTGCTTAAACATTGCTGCTTCTGTCTTCCAAGGGGTGCATGGGAGGCCTGTTAACAGGATTTGTGCATGTACATGGATTTCTCACATGCCACTGTGAACACACGTCCCCCATCCCTTGTTTATTCATGGAAAAAATTAATAGAAAGAGGGTGTGTGCAAGCTCTTTTAACCCAGGGCAAGAGTAGCTTGTTTGTCAGTTTACAAGGGGTTTTTACATGCCTATTTGCTATACCATTTCCATTTGTAAGGAAACCCACTGTTGCCATGGTAATTGCTGGGCACACATGGTGTTATGGTTCTCAGGAAGCCTTTGAAACGCAGGGAACCTTCTTAAAAGACACGTGTGGCCTAGTAGTCTGCCTCCCACTCTGCTGTGTGTATCTAGGCTCTGTTTAGAATGTCTTGAGAGGGGAGTATTCAGTGTTACACTTTCACAGGTGAACTTTCCCCCCATTGCAACTTTCAGCTGGAAGTCTGCTTAAGTACCGTTCCAGGGAGACGACTGTGTTTCTGTGTTAGGAGAGCAGTATTTGAACCACAGTGCAAGGTGATCGCAATCAATCTATATCTATGCTTCATCCCGCATTATTTTAAAAATGCAGCCCCTACCCCTCCCTATAGATTAGGAAAAAAGGACGAAGTTGAGACTGAGATCTAATGAGAAATATGGCAAGATGGTGTAATGGAGTGGAGCGGGTTGGAAGTTTTTGACAACATAGTTTTTTAAAGAAATATGTTGTATTGTCAAAGCCAGAACGTTTCCCAGAGAAGTATCAACTGGGATGGGGAAGGTTTCTGGGGTCCTCATGGAAATCTCTGGCCACTTCCCAAGAGAGGGACCCAAAGTAAAAGCCCAACTTTCAAGCCAAAACCAGATGTTTTCACATAATTCCATTTCACAAAAGCATTTGAAAGGTTTTGTTTCCTTTCTAATGCAGAACAAAAACAGAAACCTCGAAAGTTGTCATGGGATGGAATTGTTGTCCTCCGGTCAGTTCTAGGATGGAGTGTTTGAAATGGAATTTGGAGTGTCATCCAGTTTGGAAGTGCTTCTTTGTTGTAGCCTTTTTAGTAGTCAAAGAATAGGAGAGATGCTGACAGTATGCATATTAATGGAAATGTATAATTAATGAATGTTTGCAACGTATGAAATTCTTGCATTGTGAAACAAAATGCCATAAACTAGATAATTATGGAATCTTTTTCAAAGGAGCAAGAGGAAATTGATGGGACTAAACTTCACATTCGTGCTTCCAGTTTTTGTCTTTACTCTTGTTTATTTGGATTTACTCCACAATTTCCAAGTATAATGCATGTGTGCTCGTAAAGGTTGTTTTCCTCTTCAGCTGGAAGTCTGCTTAAGTACCGTTCCAGGGAGACGACTGTGTTTCTGTGTTAGGAGAGCAGTATTTGAACCACAGTGCCAAGTATGTTTACTGTGGATTAAATAAAGCAAGTTTCTCTTCAAGGCACAGTTTAGTTTGAAGTTCTTGCATCTTTTGTCTTTGTGTGATTTGCATTCCATGGTTTGTTATAGCTTTCTAAGCAGCTATTCATCTGTCTTTTCAGTTCCTCTGAGCTCTCAAGTGCTGAGTTCTCTACCTCATTTTTATATTCTATCTTTTCAGGATGGCTGGGTCCTCCTGCTCTGAAAATGCCATCTTTTGTTCCTTCGAGCTGTAAAGCTTATACACTTTTACATTGTCATAGCAGAGTGCCGGCTCTGCTTTAGTTAAGATTCAGATACACTTTCGGTTTAAAGGATGCCGCCAAATGTTCTAAATACTTATGTGGATTGTCCTTCAATGTCCTGTGCCTCATCAAGGTGCTGGGTATTGTTTGTGGGCCCAATCTGAGGTCATTTGAGCAAGGAGTTCCTGGAATACTGTCCTCTGAAAAGAATCCAGCATTTTATCAAATCAGTTTTTCTGTGTGCGCATCTGGGACTCGGACTCTGGCTCTGACTGTCCCCCAACTGATCTGTCACTCTATATTGACCTCGTTAATTACTTGGATGAGAGAGCGGAGAGTATGCTTGTAAAATTTGCAGAGGACATGAATCTGGCAGGAGTTGCAAGCACTTTGGAGGGTAGGATTAGAATTCAGAATGATCTTGGAGAATTGGAGAATTGATCTAAAAGATGAAATTCAGTAAAGACAAGCGCAAAATGTGGACTAATCTACTAGCATTGATTAACTAGAGGAAAGATGAAAAGATTAGGATAATGTAATTGTGTTTCCTGAACAATGGACCTGAGTGTGCTAATAGTCAAGGCATTCCTGATAGGCAGCCCCCTAGCATGAGGGGCTCAGAACTTTTTTAGATTCTTATACTTGTTTGGTGCAGAGCTAGGGAATATGTGGGGATGGGAGCAGTGAGGGACAGGTGGGGATGGGAGCAGCGCTGGGAGTGTGAGGGTTATGAGAATGCAGGGGGGGGGGTGGAGAAGTGGGAGAAATAGAAGAAGAGGTTTTCCGTTGTGGCAAGGAGAGATTATGAGGAGGGAGGAGATACTGGACGGGGGAATATGGGGTGAATGGCTGGCTGAGTTGGGAAACACAAGGGCCTGTCAGCCCCACATTATCCCCTCCCACATTTGTGCTGGGATACTGGCGGGGGGGGGGTCTGATGATCCCTTCTCTCTGACCCCTGAGTGTGTGCCAAGATCTTGGGGGCCTTGCTTCTCTTGGAGGGGCGGTCTGAGCATCTCTCTCTATTCCCCATGTGAGCTGGGGTCTTGCAGGAAGGGCTGACCCTTGCGGGAGAGTAGTCTAAGCCCCTCTTCCTGGCTCCTGTATGCCATGATCTGGGGGGTCCTGCCAATCTGAATGGGGAGATGAGAACAGCATGCTTGGTGTATAAACCAAAACCAGTGTGCTGAGAATGGGCATGTCTGATGTATACCACAGGGCACTGGGAAGGGGGGGATGAGAATATCCACTGAGATGAATGGAGCCGGTCACACCTCTCAGAGGTATTGTTTCAGGCAGCATTCATTTCCATGGAGTGTTCTCATTTACCTGAGAACATCTCATTGGACAAATGATTGGGCCACTCTACGTCTCTCTGAGTCCTGGTCTGCACTAGGAAATTAGGATAGTACATTCCCATTTTACAGATGGGAAACTGGGGCAAGAAGGGCTAAGTGACTTGCCCAAGGTCACACAGGAAGTCAGTCATGGAACAGGGAATTGAACCCAGATCTCCCCAGTCCCAAGCACTAACCACTGAGCCATCCTTCCTCCCATGCCTCCTCCCACATCTGTCCTCACTGTCTCCATACTAATCCCTGCACTGTTCCTGCATCCTCTACCCTGTTCCTCCACCTGCAGGTCTCACGCTGTTGCCTGCATCTCAGTGCCGAGGATGGTTGGGGAGGGAGAAGCAGGCTGTGCTGCACAGAGAGAGGGGAGACGAGAAGATGATGAAGGGGCAGGATAATGTGCAGCCAGTGCATTCTGTAGCTAGCTGAATTGTTGCCAAGGAGCCAGAGGCAGAAGAGTGGGAGAATTGGGCTGTGGAAAATGGGGATGCTGAGAAATCATTTTTTTTAAATAGCAAGGAAATTAAGGGCTCAGAAACTTAATGAACCCAGAGTGACGGTTTCCCAGTGATGGTTAGTGGTCTTCCAGGATGGAGAGTGGCTTAACTTACATTGCTGAAAACCAGGAAATGACACGTTAAGGTACAAGCCACACCCACATCGCAACCTTAATTCTGTCCTCTTTGAGCAATCCCCAGTATGCCAGTTATACACACACTAGTACTCTACTCTTACAGATACCTTCTGAGACATTGCCTTCACTAAGCCCTGGAGACCACTGCCTGTGTGCCACCAGACAGCTGACAATCCCCACAGTGAGAGAACCCTTGTCTACACCTCTCTGGAGGTGACCTACAAAACTCAGTGCTCAAATGACACACACTTAATCCCACAAGGTACAAATGCATCTCGCCTCATATTACAGTCACTGATCTGCCAAGCTGCTCCATCTAATCCCTCCACCATTCAGTACAGCTGCACCTAACACAGTGAGCACAGCTGGAATGCATGCAGATAAATGATGGAATTCAAATCTGTGGAGCACAACTCGAGGAACAGCACATACCCTCAGAACTTCCTCCTGTCTACTGATTATGGCATCCCCTCCCCTTACTGAACCATTCCCAGTGGCTATTGCCAGCTCTAGGGGGAGGAGATCAGGTTGCATTGTGGGGTGGGTGGCATGTAGCTTAACTCTGTATTTCCTGGTTTTCAGAGGTGTAAGTTTAGCCACTCTCCACATGCTGGAAGACCACTAGCCAGAACGGGGCAATGTTAACTCTGCATTAATGAAATTTATGGCCATTTAATTATCAGTTGTCCCTGAGCGTTCCTTGGCTTTGTTGTCCAGTTGCTCAGGTGTTTCTTTAGAAAGAGACAAGCAAGTGTAAACAGCAGAGCTTCTAACAGATCCAAAATATGGGTTCTCTGTCCCATGGAATAGTGCTGGGGTTTGATCTAAATGGCTGTAGTAAAGGTGTGGGAGGGTAGGTCTCTATCTCAGGTTTCAAATAGCTGCAGTTTCTGATTAACCATCTTAAATAAACACCAGTAAGATGAATTTTGAGTGCCAATGTGAAGGGCTGCAGTGAAAGCCCTGGGGGTGTCAGTTCTCTATTAACTGCTTCACAGTCTCCTGCTAATGTGTCTGAGGCCTGGCCTACACTAGAAAATTAGGTTGGTTTAACTACAGTGGCCAGGGGTGTGAAAAATCCACACCCTGAGCAGCATAGTTAGGTCAGCCTACATCCCCATGTAGATAGCGCTAGGTTGACAGAAGAATTCTTCTGAAGACCTAGCTGCTGCCTCTTGGGGAGGTGGATTACCTTTGCCCATGGTAGAACCCCCTCCTGTCAACGTAGTTAGTGTCTACGCTGAAGTGCTACAGTGATGCAGCTGTGCCACTGTAGCGTGTTAACTGTAGACAAGCCCTTAATTCTTGAGTGGGAGGGGTTGCTTCTAGGAAAGAAGAGGGTAGTTTGGTCTGTGTTATCGATTAAGTCCGAAAACTCTCTGCTGAATCTGCCAGAAAAGGTTACAACTGTGGTAGAGGCTATAGACACGGACACTGGGAACTGGGCTGAGACCACCAGCTCATTCCACCCGCTGTCAGACAACTTTGGATACTGCTTCTAGTAAAAAGAAAAGGAGGACTTGTGGCACCTTAGAAACTAATAAATTTATTTGAGCATAAGCTTTCGTGAGCTACAGCTCACTTCACCACAGCTGTAGCTCACGAAAGCTTATGCTCAAATAAATTGGTTAGTCTCTAAGGTGCCACAAGTACTCCTTTCCTTTTTGCGAATACAGACTAACATGGCTGCTACTCGAAACCTGCTTCTAGTAGTGGCTGGCAATGCTGGGAAAAATTTTCGCAGTCCATTACTGATCCCGACAGCCATTAGGTCACCAAACATGCACTGTTGTATTCAGACAGTGATCACTGACAATAACGATAGACTCAATGCCTTAATAGGCACAAAATGATACTCTTCCCATTAATTTTTCTTTCAGTTAGGTAGTAAGCTGTGCTCCATGGGCAGGGCATGTGTAATTAAATGAAACCGTAGGCCCTGCTATATTGAACAAGAATTGGTACTTCAGTGAAGCCTTTGTTTTGAGAAGCAGTAGATCAGAGTCTAAAACTTTTTTAAAAACTCTGTATCTCCTATATGTAAAGGCATCGGTAACAAAATGTGTATTGGTGACCATCCACACATGTTCTGACTCTATATCTGTTATGGACAAGAATTGCAAGGAGTTCCAGCTAAAGTAGAAGAGGGAATAGGGTGCAGGCCAACATGATACTGAGCACTCTGACCCTGATGCGCTTAACATTAAGCATAGGAGTAGTCCCCTTGAAATCTGAAGCTCAACACCTACTCTCTGAGAATCAGGGCCCTTTAAATCTCAGTTTGGCCACTGAAAATCACTAGCCACTTTTGAAAAATTAGGCCATGGAGGGAGTTAGTGTAAGTGTTGGGATTAGAACTCAAGATTGCCTGGCTCCATTTGGTCCTTTATCTTATGACACACATCTTACCCTAGCAATTTACATTAGCACTAAAGCTGATGATTCCTAAAATAAGAGAAGCAGAGAAAAACAAACACCACTTGTTTACTGTATGCTTGTGTGTTAATTATTGGCTGTCCACCTGCTGTTTTATTCATTTTAATTGCTATTATTATTTTTATGAAAATATTCATTATAGAAATTAGCTGAGAACAGTATCTTTAGGGAGGAGTATGTCAGCATATCTAGAGTCACATAACAGTCTCTGAACAATAAATGCGTCCTACAATGCTGAACAAATTTAATTAACCCTTGATTTGGGAGTGTATCGTGCATTATTATACTTGTCCGTGAGGAGGGAATGCAAAGTTTGTAATCTCCCTCGCATTTAAATACATGTAAATGTCATGCATATGAAAATAAATGAATGGCAGGGCAAAGTATTTAGGAAGAGGACAGGTGTCAGCTTAGATACATCTACAGGACCTGAACTGTCTCGGTGCAGCTCGAATGAGTTTTAAAATTCATCTGATGTTTCTTGAGTGATGGGAAGTTATAGATCTTGCAATAAAACAGAGGTGTTTATAGAATGAACAGCCCTGGTCTCAGTCTCACATTTGATAAGAGGGGGCCATGTGGTGAGGGGAAGGGGGCCAATAGCTTCCAATGTCCCCAGTTGACTTTCATTGGTATTTTTCTCTGCCCCACTGCTGCTCTGCTCCATGGGCCTTCTGAAGAGCAGAGCATCAAAGCCTCTGCACCTTCTCATACTCTGTAACAAGCAGCAGAATGAACAAGGAACACATAGGAATGCAAAGCAGACAGGTAGAACTGATGGATGCTACAACGCCAGTGAATAGCAAGTGGATTCTTTGTTGTAAAATGTGTCTGTGAGCCTGGTGGTGGGGCTGACCCAGAAGGACTGTACTTGGCAATATCAGAAGGTGAGATTGACAGAAAAGTCCAGAGTATGGAAGGAGGCGGTGACAGGAAGAAAAGAGAAGGGGAAATTCACTTAGTCCGGAAATTTAAAAAAAAAATCACAATAAATATTTGGGTGGATTGGAGGGAATGTATAAAAATATATTCACAAGTAAAAAATATTACTCACAACATGTGTGTATGTATATGTAAGCGAAATACGGCAGAACCTCAGAGTTATGAATCCCACGGGAATGGAGGTTGTTCGTAACTCTGAACAGAACGTTATGGTGGTTCTTTTTCAAAAGTTTACAACTGAACATTCACTTAATACAGCTTTGAAACTTTACTATGCAGAAGAAAAATGCTGCTTTTAAATGAAACATTCACAGAAGCAGTTTCCTTACTTTGTCAAATCTTTTTAAAACTTCCCCTTATATTTTTAGTAGTAGTTTATGTTTAACACAGTAATGTACTATGCAGTATTTGCTTCTTTTTTTCTCTCTGCTGCTGCCTGATTGCATACTTCCGGTGCCAAATGAGGTGTGTGGTTGACTGGTCAGTTTGTAATTCTGTTGCTCGTAACTCTGAGGTTCTACTGTATATATCTACATGTGTACATGTCTATCCATATGGGCACACACAAACACGTGGTATATAAAATGTAACCACCAAGATACGAGTTCACAGCAATTAACTAATACCAAAGTAACATAACATGCACATGCACACACAACCTTAACAAAACCTGGAACCAGATGTGTGATGTAGTACAAAGATAACTCATGATCTCATGTTTCTCCCATTTGTCGCCCGTGTCCCTACTGTTCCGAGCTGGGACCATGTCTTTATTGAGCTATATGTTTTGGTGCTCAGTGAACAGTCATAAATAAGAATAATAGCTTACTCTTCAGGTAAAGCAAATGTTCAAAGTGGAAGCAAATTTGACATAAATACTGTATATGTTTAAATACTGTTTAAACCTCCAGTGCTTCATTAGGAAATTGGTCCAATAGTTTTTGAGTTTCAGGTTATTATCTTCAGAAAGAACAGGAGTACTTGTGGCACCTTAGAGCCTAACAAATTTATTTGAGAATAAGCTTTCGTGGGCTACAGCCCACTTCATCGGATGCATGCAGTGGAAAATACAGTAGGACGATTTTATATACACAGAGAACATGAAACAATGGGTTTTACCATGCACGCTATAACGAGAGTGATCAGTTAAGGTGAGCTATTACTAGCAGGAGAGAAAAAAAAACCTTTTGTAGTGATAATCAAGATGGACCATTTCCAGCAGTTGACAAGAACATGTGAGGAACAGAGGAGGGAGAAAAATAAACATGGGGAAATAGTTTTACCTTGTGTAATGACAAATCCACTCCCAGTCTTTATTCAAGCCTAATTTAATGGTGTCCAGTTTGCAAATTAATTCCAATTCAGCAGTCTCGCATTGGAATCTGGTTTTGAAGTTTTTTTGTCGTAATATTGCGACCTTTAGGTCTGTAATCGAGTGACCAGAGAGATTGAAGTGTTCTCCGACTAGTTTTTGAATGTTATAATTCTTGACGTCTGATTTGTGTCCATTTATTCTTTTACGTAGAGACTGTCCAGTTTGACCAATGTACATGGCAGAGGGGCATTGCTGGCACATGATGGCATATATCACATTGGTAGATGTGCAGGTGAACGAGCCTCTGATAGTGTGGCTGATGTGATTAGGTCCTATGATGATGTTCCCTGAATAGATATGTGGGCACAGTTGGCAACGGGCTTTGTTGCAAGGATAGGTTCCTGGGTTAGTGTTTTTGTTGTGTGGTATGTGGTTGCTGGTGAGTATTTGCTTCATGTTGGGGGGCTGTCTGTAAGCAAGGACTGGCCAGTCTCCCAAGATCCGTGAGAGTGATAGGTCGTCCTTCAGGCTAGGTTGTAGATCCTTGATGATGCCCTGGAGAGGTTTTAGTTGGGGGCTGAAAGTGATGGCTAGTGGTGTTCTCTTATTTTCTTTGTTGGGCCTGTATTTTCCACTGCATGCATCCGATGAAGTGGGCTGTAGCCCACGAAAGCTTATGCGCAAATAAATTTGTTAGTCTCTAAGGTGCCACAAGCACTCCTGTTCTTTTCGCGGATACAGACTAACACAGCTACTACTCTGAAACAGGTTATTATCTTATTATCCTGATAAAAAAAAACTTTGTCCTCTCCCTCTGTCAAAAATAGCATATCATTATTTATTTAAATATCTGTATACCTAAAAACTTCTGCACAAGCAATACTTAAAGAAAATATGATTCAGCAAAGTTGTTAATGATTGTTATCTAATTATACTTACTATAGTCAGGGTATATGACAGGTTTTAGGATCTTGTGTAAATGTACAGAGCGATTATGTTATTGGAATAAATCATGTATTTTACAAACTGGGAGGATAGTTTAGTATTTATCTACCTTCCTTTAGCTAAAAGAAAAGGAGTACTTGTGGCACCTTAGAGACTAACCAATTTATTTGAGCATGAGCTTTCGTGAGCTACAGCTCTTTGTCGGATGCTGTAGCTCACGAAAGCTTATGCTCAAATAAATTGGTTAGTCTCTAAGGTGCCACAAGTCCTCCTTTTCTTTTTGCGAATACAGACTAACACAGCTGTTACTCTGAAACCTTCCTTTAGCTGTTAATGTCCAGATTTTTAAATGCTGCCATGTTTTAGCTACAATATTTACAGCAATAACACCATTCTTGATATTTATCTCTAGCAGTGGAAAAAATACCTGATGAGATTCAACTCTCAGCACTGGAAGCAAGCAACTATTATAATTGCATTGCCATCTTGAGGCTGAATGTAAGATATGTTTTTAGTGATAGAAGCAAATAACAGAATTCTCTTCTAGCTTTAAGGGTGGGAGTAAATGAATAATGTTACATTTTAATATGTATTTCCAGATGACTATAGAAATGGCTCTGTTTGGTTTTAGCAAGAAACTGTGTAGGAAAGGTAATGCACCTTTTATATAATGTTTACCAGAAAGAAAAAGAGTCTCTCTTTGTATGAAAAGAAAAGGAGGACTTATGGCACCTTAGAGACTAACGAATTTATTTGAGCATAAGTTTTCGTGAGCTACAGCTCACTTAATCGGATGCATTCAGTGGAAAATACAGTGAGGAGATTTATATACATAGAGAACATGAAACAATGGGTGTTACCATACACACAGTAAGGAGAGTGGTCACTTAAGGTTACCTATTACCAGCAAGAGAGCGGGGTGAGTGGAGGGGCGGAATTGGTTTTGTCGTGATAATCAACGTGGGCCATTTCCAGCAGTTGACAAGAACGTCTGAGGAACACTGGGGGTTGGGATGGGGTGGGGTGGGGAAATAAACATGGGGAAATAGTTTTACTTTGTGTAATGACCCATCCACTCCCAGTCTCTATTCAAGCCTAAGTTAATTGTATCCAGTTTGCAAATTAATTCCAATTCAGCAGTCTCTCGTTGGAGTCTGGTTTTGAATTTTTTTTATTGAAGAATTGCAACTTTTACATCTGTAATCAAGTGACCAAAGAGATTGAAGTGTTCTCCAAATGGTTTTTGAATGTTATAATTCTTGACGTCTGATTTGTGTCCATTTATTCTTTTACGTAGAGACTGTCCAGTTTGACCAATGTACATGGCAGAGGGGCATTGCTGGCATATGATGGCATATATCACATTGGTAGATGTGCAGGTGAACGAGCCTCTGACAGTATGGCTGATGTGATTAGGCCCTATGACGGTGTCCCCTGAATAGATATGTGGGCACAGTTGGCAACGGGCTTTGTTGCGACGATAGGTTCCTGGTTTAGTGTTTTTGTTGTGTGTGTGTGGTTGCTGGTGAGTATTTGCTTCAGGCTGGGGGGCTGTCTGTAAGCAAGGACTGGCCTGTCTCCCAAGATCCGTGAGAGTGATGGGTCGTCCTTCAGGCTAGGTTGTAGATTCTTGATGATGCATTGGAGAGGTTTTAGTTGGGGGCTGAAGGTGATGTCTAGTGGCGTTCTGTTATTTTCTTTCTTGGGCCTGTCCTGTAGTAGGTGACTTCTGGGTTTTTTCCCCACCACTCTCCTGCTGGTAATAGGTCACCTTAAGTGATCACTCTCCTTACAGTTTGTATGGTAACACCCATTGTTTCATGTTCTCTATGTATATAAATCTCCCCACTGTATTTTCCACTGAATGCATCCGATGAAGTGAGCTGTAACTCACGAAAGCTTATGCTCAAATAAATTTGTTAGTCTCTAAGGTGCCACAAGTACTCCTTTTCTTTTTGTGAATACAGACTAACACGGCTGCTACTCTGAAACCTCTCTTTGTATGGCAATTGCTTGGATTCATGGGCAGCAGACTGTAAAACTGCATTTGTATATATTTACCCATGCTGATGCTGTTGATGATGGCACCTTTGTGCCTAAAAATTTCCTGTCTGAGTCCTCACCATATGCTGCCGAGGTTAGCAATGGGGCATGAGTAGATCCTAACTTGACAAGTGAAGGACAATTGATTGGAATGTATTCTCAACCTCCCCCTTTCCTACAAAGAGAGAGTACTGATGGGAAGGACTCAAAATGCTCTATGCTTTAAAATGAGGTTTTTAAAGGGGAAATCCCCTCGAAAATATCCAGTTGCTGTGGTGCTTAATCATGTGGGATATTAAAAGAGAGAAACTTGCACAATAAAGAATAAATGGATCAACCTTTTACTGAACACGTCCTTCGAAGTGGTAAGAAAAGATCGTTAGCTCTGAAGAAAAGGGTGGACATAACTCCTTGGAAGCCTGGTTTGAAAAGAGGTCACCCACCTGAAAATTTGAGCCATCTAACGCTGCCAGAGTCAGCTACACCTTTGCTGTTTACTGCATTAATGCTGGTTGCATAAGTTTATACAGCCAATTTTTCAAAGATTTAAATGGAAAAAAATAGTGAAGAGAAGAGGACAATATTCTGCTCTCAGTTATATTCCTGCAGCCGTATTGGATCCCATTTCCCACTAAATATATATGTTTTGTTTACAATAGAACCTCAGAGTTACCAACACATCGGGAATGGAGGTTGTTCATAACTCTGAAATGTTCGTAACTCTGAACCAAACACTATGGTTATTCTTTCAAAAGTTTACTACTGACATTAACTTAATACAGCTTCGACTCTTCACCATGTGGAAGAAAAATGCTGATTTTAACTATCTTAATTTAAATTAAACAAGCACAGAAAGTTTCCTTATCTTGTCAAACCTTTTTTTAAAATTTTCCCTTTATTTTTTTTAGTACATTATGTTTAATGCAGTACTGTACCATAGTTCCTTTTTCTTTTTTCTTTTGTCTCTGTTGCTGCCTGCTTGTGTACTTCCGGTTCCTGATGAGGTGTGTGGTTAACCGATCAGTTTGTAACTCTGATGTTTGTAACTCTGAGTTTCTACTCTATTTGACCAGTTTCTTGTATTTCCTGTATTCTTTGCCTCATTGGGGATGGTCATAGGGTGACACTGGCTCTTTAAGGGGGAAGAGGCCAGTGTACCTATGACTGGTCAGTTGACTCCCAATTGGGCTTAAGCGATGGCACCTGGGCCACAGAGAGGAGGTGACTGGGTGAGTCAAAGCCTGTGAGAAGCAGGAGATGGGTAGGTGAAAGCTGCCTAATACTGGAGAGTCAGTGCCTGGGAGGACTTGGAGAGAGGCAGGAAAGCAGCAAGGAAGAGCTGGCAGGAGTTGCTGGGGAGAGAGCTGAGTTTGAAAGGAGAGCAGTAACTGTGCACCGCCCAAGAGGCACTTGGAGGAAAGCTGTTGGGCAAAGCTGACCAAAGCTGGGGACCCCTGACAAGTGGGAATCTCAGGCAGGAGCCCCTAGGAAAAAGGGACGGTCTGGCTTGGGCAGAGGAAGCTGAGCCTAGAAGCAAGAGGATTGTTGCAGAGGGCAAATTCCCCTCATCAGGGGTAGGATTCCCAGGCAGGGACCTAGAGGAATGAAAGCAGTAGGGGAGGAGCCCTCAGGGAAAAGACTCCTGTAAAGGTCTGTGAGAAGACTGGTCACTGGCAGGCAAGGAGTCGGGGCCTGCCAGTAACCAGTGAGAGTGGGGCCCTGGATCAGGGGCCAAAGGACCTGACAACACAGTGCTGCTGTTGGCTCCAGGATGGGTGAGCTGGGGGTGATGTCCCTGGAGATGGGAATGGGAAAAAGCTGCTGTACCTTTATATGTTTACTCTGGCTTTGTCAAGAATGGTTTTATTCTGAGGGTTTGGGGGGAACTACTGGACTGGTGTAGATGAACAAATTATGCCCAGAGGCAGGCTTTGTGTCAAACACTGAGACATGGTTCCTTTCCTGGGCCAACAGAAGGGGAATGAGGCAGGCACATCTGTTGAAATGCATCCTGGCTCAGGAGGAGACATCCTAGGCAGGGCTGCTCTAACAGCATGTTTTACATCCAAGCAAATTTTGAGACATGGTAAATTCTCGGAGGGAGAATAGAAATGTTGGAGACTTGTGCAAGGACACAAGCAGTAAGAGTTTCAGAAGGGCCCTCCGCTAGATACCTAAATATGTATCTCCAAATTTGCCCATGAAAACACTTGTATTTGTCCAAACAAACAACACTTGTTCATGAGAGACAAGGTGAGTGAGGTAATATCTTTTATTGGAGTAACGTCTATTGGTGAAAGAGACAAGCTTTCAAGCTTCCAATAAAAGCTATTACCTTACCCATCCTGTGTCTCTAACAGCCTGGGACCATCACAGCTTCAACACCCCTGCAAAGCAATATTGCTTCATGTTAACCTGGAAGCTAAATCTCTTCCCCTGCCCCCCAAAATGTGCTGATACAAATGTATAGGCTGCTCAACACTACTTAATATGGAACTGCTCTTTTAAAAATCCTAATTACAAAAGAATTGACATTATTGAACCAAATTCTGCTCTCAGTTATACATCTGCCACTCCACTGATGTCAGACTTTTACTATGAGATAAGAACTAAACAGCCTGTTGGAAGTTTATGGTGCAGTTTTTCTTACACTACATTTGTGCATAATCTGGGTAATGCAAAACCATTCATTCTCCCATGTTTTATCCCTAGTATTACAAATTATTTGTGCTTTAAACCACACAACAGAACAAACTGTGATGCTACAGAATTTTCATGCTCAAAGGACAGGCCATAGAACAAATAGACCTGGGGCAGATTGTTCCCAACTTCCCTAAGGAAGAAGCCCCCACAGCAGGACTGTGAGCAGATTTATGGTCCCTCCAATACGCCGTTAGTGCTGAAGTAGAATTCTTTTTCAAATTAAATACCCTTGTGTTTTAATGTACACGTTTATTACAGTTTGGTATTTGCATACAGTACTAATTATTACTTCCAATTGTAAAGAATTTTTAAGTATATTTGAGAGTTTATGGGATAAAGGCACTCTATAAAGCTAACTCCTTATTCATTGTTGTATACATTTGCATGAATGACTGACATTGATTTTTCTTTCAATGTATAAATCTGATTCTTCTTCATGCAAAACATAATGTATCGAATCGTGGCCTCATTCACACAAAGTGTAGATCCCACAGTTGAATGCAGGGACTGATCCCTGAACCTGCAGCAACAAAACCTCAGGAATCTATTATTTGAGCTAACAAGAAGCTTCAACAGTTGGAGGTAGTAGTAGGCTGTGTAGTCAATGGGACAAGCCACTAGAGGGAGACATGAAACTGAATTAGGTCAAAATATTGCAGTAACAGGGAGAGATTTTTCAAAATCATTTCAATGGTTGCACAAGCAAAAAATGCCATATTGTGCATAGATAAACAAGCACTGTCAGGGAGATCTGAAGAATTGCTGTCGCTTCTCAGAGTCCAGCTTTTCAGTTTCTCTGAAAGCAGAAACTCTCTTGGACTTGCATTTATCCAGGCAAAAGCTGTAGATAAAATGAAACTTACTTCCAAAACCAGTCAGACTGGATATAAAGTAATGTCAGGGTGAGGCATGGAAGTTAAAAAAGTTGGAAGCTCTTGAGCACATTGAGAATAAGGGCGGTAAGAATAGGGGATGCAGCCTGTGAGCCGTGGCTGGAGCAGGCATATAGGTGTTAAAGAACAAAAGAGAAACACAGGAGATGAATAGGTACTTTAGAATTTGATGATAGTTTTTTTGTTAATGCTTCAGGAAATGCCACAGAAAGGAATGAAAAGATTATTGTGCTCGATGAATGGATCATGGTGTGCAGAAAATCTGAGCTTTACTTGTGAAGGACAAAGGGTTATATCATTCACCTCTCTAGAGCTGGGTAGGAAATAGTTTTCAACATTTTTTTCTGTCCCAAATTTCGATGAAAAATTAAAATCTCAAAAAATTTCTTGAACCAATAATTATAATAATAATAATAATAATAAAAATGTTCATTTGGAGAATTTAGGAATGAATATTTTGTTCTATTTCAACCCTTTAAACCTTTTTATGACATAAATTAAAAATTATATTTTTTATTTTATAAATTAAAATGTCAAAACAAAAAGTAATTTCAAACTGGGAAAGCAAAAGGCTTAATTTTTGAAAATGTCAAAACGGGACTTTTAGACAATTTCAAAACTATTTTTCGAATCAGAACTATTTTAAAATCTGCCCCTTTTCCACAACCAATTTTGGTTGTGACAGATCTGATATTCTGACAAAAACACGTTTCATCCGAAAATTCCCGGCCAAAACTAACCTCTACTTAGCATGCTCAGAGGTCAAATTGCAAAACAAGTATTTAAATATACATACTATGGTTTCTGCTTTCCACTGGCAGAACAGCCTATCTGCAGTTGCATTCTTTGCTGTGGCCCTCTTTGCTAATGGGAACACAGAAGCGGAGATGCATGCAGAATGCTGTTACTTCCCCACCCCATCCTTTTCTTACCCAGTTTATATATCTATATAAATATTCATATGTGTGTTTTGAGTGTAAAGAAAGGCTGAAAAAGAGAGAGAAAGAAGGAAAGGCAAATGGGGAGCATTAGGTCACTGGCAGTCAGCCCTCCTGTGAATGTGAAAACCGGCTTCCCCTTCCATCACCAAAAATGGCAGCAATTGTCAGTCATCATCCAGATCGGAGAGAGCAAACTGGAAGGGGCAAGACACATTTGTATACTTGCAATTGAGCGTGTTTCGATGCTAGTTATCTTGAATATTTACTTTCAGTTGCTGGCCATTTATCTGATACTGTAGTTTCATTATTCTGGATTCTCTTGTTTAAATAATTGAAGCAGACTGGCTTGCCAACTGTATTTCTGCCTATAAACCATAAGCCTATGATGTACTAAGCAATGAGTGCAAAAATGCACTGATGATTACCACTAAAGCTGAGTGAAATGATCATTATGGGCCAAATTCAGATACCCTTATTGAGTGGTTCTCTAATCAGCAATGAGTCCCACTGAAGTACATGGAACTACTTGTGGAGGAAGATGCTATTCTGTGTAAATTAGGCTATCTGAAATTAGCCTATCCGATACTAAAAATCCATGTGAAATTTGCAGAGAATCATCCAAAGGTTCATGAACCATTCCAAGGAAGGTGACCTGAGTTCAGAGGGAAACTGACCTGATTGATTATTCATTTTTATATTGAAACCATGTGAAACTTACATTGCCACACTGTTATGAAGTAAAACTAGCCTTGGGAGCCAGGAGTAGCAGCTTAATCTGTAAGAATTGGCAAAATCGAGTCCCTGATGCTTTTGACTGGGCTTTGCCTTTATATTTCTCTGCCAATTTAAACCTGGAATTTCAAATAAAAAAATGGAGAATGTATATGTGACTGCCACTCTCTTGGCTGACATACTAGGGATTGAGCTGGGGGCCCTCAGAGCTAAAACCATGAGCCATGGCTGTAGCTGTGGGCTGTAACGACTCATATATTCCATGGATTGGCGTGGAGGGGGACCTGTAACACACTCACCATTGCATTACACATCAACACAAAAGGAAATGTTGGTCCCAATCCATGTGAATTCATACAAGATTCACACCACTCTGTTTGGCACCAAGAAATCCAGGTGCTGCAATGCAAATTTCAATCCCTTGATTTTCATCCTAATGCTTTTTTATCATCTCCTCAGCATGGAGCTGTTTGAATTTCCTGCCAGCTTTGTGGCATCAGTGGAGGGAATGCATTTGAGTGTAGGGATGAGGAAGTGAGACGCTTTGTGAACCTGCTTATTTCCACAGCCCCTGCCTTCCGTTGGGTGGTTGGGGCATTAATGGGAATGGGTGGAGTCTTGGCTCCACCCCACAATGTGTCAAGAAGATCAGCTGAGTCAGCATGCTGGGGGTAGTAATTTACTTCTGCCATATATCTGCAGAGCATTACACAAAACACCTCTTGGAGCAAGGGAGGAGAAATAGAAGAGAGGTAATGTGATTTTTTGTATAATCGACTGGGAATTACAAGCTAAAATGATCTCTGCTATATTTTGATCTTCACCACAGTCTCAGTACTATATAAATAAACGTAGGCAAAATTAACCAATATTTACTTTCCTGAATGTTTTGAGGTGTGCAGCACATCCCTTTGCAATGCTTATAGACCACTAATAATAATAATGCTGATACTTTGCATTTATATAGCTCAGCTCACCTGTAGATCTTAACCATACTTACCTGCCTGTGTAAATCACCCATTTTGCAGATGAGGGAACCAAGTCACAGAGAAGTCAAGGTGACTTGCCCAAGGACATAGAGTTAATCAGTGGCAAAGCCATGAATAGAAGTTAGGTCATCTGACTCTTAGCTCTTTGCTTGATCCATTAGACCAGTGGTTCCCAAACTTGTTCCTCCGCTTGTGCAGGGAAAGTGGCGGGCTGGGTCGGTTTGTTTACCGGTCACGTCCACATGTTCGGCCGATCACGGCTCCCAGTGGCCGTGGTTCGCTGCTCCAGGCCAATGGGAGCTGCTGGAAGCGGTGGCTGGCGCAGCGAACCGCAGCCACTGGGAGCCGTGATCGGCTGAACCTGCGGACGCAGCAGGTAAACAAACCGGCCCGGCCCGCCAGGGGCTTTCCCTGCACAAGTGGCGGAACAAGTTTGGGAACCACTGCATTAGACCACAGCTGCACTGATCCAATAACCAGTCCAACAATGATTATTTTTAAGTAAAAAGAAAAGGAGGACTTGTGGCACCTTAGAGACTAACGAATTTATTGGAGCATAAGTTTTCGTGAGCTACAGCTCACTTCATCGGATGCATTCAGTGGAAAATACAGTGGGGAGATTTATATACATATATATTTTCCACTGAATGCATCCGATGAAGTGAGCTGTAGCTCACAAAAGCTTATGCTCAAATAAATTTATTAGTCTCTAAGGTGCCACAAGTACTCCTTTTCTTTTTGCGAATACAGACTAACATGGCTGTTACTCTGAAACCTATTTTTAAGTACTTTTTCACAGCATACTCTGTCATTGACTATTGTTTTAAATGACAGTAGCAGGCAGCACTAACTCTTAAAAGGGGCCTGATGTACTAACCAGTGAAATAATCAGGGACAGATTAATTTAAAAGAGTTGTGCATACAGAAGTTTAGAAGCTCATTTGAACCTGTCCAAACTATCTAGCCACCCCTTGAGTCTGCAAAACAGGGTCAAAAAATCTTAAAATACTTCCAGTTTGGAAAAGAGTATGACAGCAGCCCTCGGCTGAGTATTTTGATACTTCCAGTTATGTTCAGAACCAGTTGTGAAGAGGCATGTGAACATTGAAAATGGTATACTTTGTACCCCACCGTAATGGTTTAGTATGTGTTTGGAGTGAAGATTTGGATCAGGTATTACCTCGTTTCAACCAGTTCACTCATCCCAAGTAGTAATACACTAATGCCTTTTTTTCTTTTGGTACTATGAATATCCCTTGAGTAAATTAATACAAATACTGTAAATCAATATTCTTAGACCCAGGGGCTGGTTGCACGTGGGGAGGAAGGGACAAATTAGGCTAGATAGAAAGAAGAAATTCTTAGTCGTCATAGCAACTGAGTAACAGAATAGATTTGCAAGATAGCAAGAAAGAGACACCATTGCTACAGCTGTTTAATGCATTCATGGAAGTGATGTCATGGGTAGGCTGAAAGACTCAAGTGTCCTCTATTTTTGACCTTCTATCAGTGGTTTAGATTGTAACTTGCACTATAGGCCCATGCAGAGATGCAAAGAGGAACGAGACCCTTGTGTGGACTGCTCAGATCTTGGGTTCAGGCATGTAGGAGTAAGTAGGTAGGGCAGGAGATGGACAGGGAGTGAGAGGGAAGGGGCATACAATGAGCAGAGCCTTGGCTATACCAGTGCAGCTAAGACTGCACCTGAGCACTAATGAACACTGTCCTCTAAAGCCAAGTTATGTGCCAGGAATCTGGAACGTTGTCATAGCAAGCCCAGAGCAATGGCTTGTGCAGTCAGTCCCAGCTCTTGAATGTAATTTTTTTAAGAATAACATATTCTAGGTTATCTGGAATTCTGCTCAGTCACAACAAGTGATTGAGAATCTGCCTGACAGTTCCCAGATTACTTGGTGAGAAGCTATAAATTCTAACACTGAAATCCAGTTCCAGAAAAGGCCCACCTGATACAACAGATAGCAGCATCAGTTCCCAGGATGACTCTCATAAATAAATGCATTAAAAAAAGTCATAAAGCAAATGAGTTTTATAGCTGCAGGGGAAGCTTGTCTCTTCGCTGTAATATATTAGCTTTTGAGAAGTTAATTTGGAAAACAAATATTGTACCACTGATATCTAGGGTTTGTTTTAAATTCTCATCTATAATATCCTAAGAACCATAGGGCAAGATTGTGTTCTTCTTGATGTACGACCTGGAGCTTGGGCTGGTGCATAAGCTGCATCAATCCAGAAAAAACTGAGGGAGGCACTGTGCCTCAGAGACACTGCTCACTTGTCCCCTGGCACTGACGATGGTATAAGGCAACAGCAAATTACGAGACCCTCTTCAGTGCAAGGGGAGCAAGTGAGCAGTGCCTCCCTCTGCTTTTTCTGAGATGGTGGGTCAGATCCATGCTTGCATCACTCTGGTAGCACAAAACCAGCTGTAAAAATGGTGCATCCTCAGGCTACACTCATTTACCCCATGGATTGGACTCATCCCAGAACACAGAGCAACTCAGTTTGCAGAGCAGCTAATAGAATTCAAGTCCCAGACTACACAGCCTCATTGTAGAGTTCTCTAAAACTGAGGCTTTCAATGGCAGTTTTTCCCTAGAAAGCCCAACCTTGCTGCTCCAGAATCCCACGTGCCCTCCTTCCCACAACTGGAAATGAAATAACAATCCAAACACTGATTTATTATTTGAGGCTTAGCAGATCAGAGGAGAGGAGAGGGAGGGATAAAAACTGCACAAGTACCTGGAAAGCATAATTCAATGAACACAGCAATCGCTCATTCACTAATCCATTGGGAAGAGCTAGGAAACTAGGGCATGGTGATGCTCAGTATCACCACACCTAACTTTCAGGGACCTAGAAAATCCCTGGGATTCACAAAGCCTGAGTTCAGCACCTCAGCTCCCTATACAATGAGTGGGGAGAGTTAGGCGCCTGAGAACGGGATTCACAAAAGCCAGCAAGCTAGGAGGCTTCCTGCCTAAGCTAGACAGTGGGAGGTGCCAAGGCAAGGGGTGTGTCCTAACCAAGCCCCATCCAGGCTGCAGTGAGGCTCCTACCATGGCTTGGGATTCTCAGCTGCAAACCCTCTTTTGGTGATAGGCACCTACCATTTTTGCAGGAGGGAGAGGAGCTCCATAACTTTTAGCCCAGTCGTTAGGGTACTTACTGGGATGTGGGAGATACCCAATTCAAATCCCCCCTCCATCTGAGAGGAAGAAAGTATTTGAACAGGGATCTGTCTCTTCTCAGATGCATGTGCTTGACACTAGGCTATAGGATGTTCTGATGTCAGGGCTCTCTGTTTTTCCTGTTGAAGTTGCTCCACTCTGGATAAATAATTAAATTTATTGGAGCAGGGAGACTAGATCCTGGGTCTCCCACTTCCCTGGTGAGTGCTCTAACTACCAGGCAACAGAGTCATGCTTGCTCGCTGGCCTTTAGGGAGACACGTCAATATTGGTGAAAAATTATATGAAAACAATTATTATGACTTATTTTTATAAGTATGTGATAGCCAGGCTGCTTGGAAATCCAACAATACACATGTTTAACTAGTTAGGTTACAAAATATTAAAACTAATCAAAGATATACCAGGAGGTTTCTGCTCCTTGCCAAGGACAAGCAGACATCAAGAAGACAAACAATGTAAAACATTCATGTTTTAGGTTGAGGTCTAATTGTAAAAAGGAATGTAGGATGTGTTATCAGAGCCAGAAATGTAGGTTGTCAAGTGGCCATTCCAGCCCCCCTTTTTTAAAGGAAAATCTCTGCTTGTGTTTTTGAAACTCCAAGAAGAACTTATAGTTGGAAATGTTTTAAAATGTTGTTGATTTCTTCAGTGCTGAAACTACACACACCTTTGTGAAATGCATACTTGCAAATATGTTAGCTAAATGCAAAGCTCCTAATATAACTTAAAAAATCATTTCTATGTAAATGGTAAAATGCTTTATCTACCAACATGGAATCTAATTACCTTGCTAATCTAATTATTAATATATGAAGCCATTTAAGTATATAATATTTATATTAATGGGGAATTAATTACTGGAAGTGCACAAGCAAATCCTCACCCAATTCAGGAAGACAAGAAAAATTGTTGTTCCAAAATATTGTCATGTCAACAACTTAAGCTACAAGACTTTCTAAAAGTTATTTAATTTTAAAGAACTGTCTTGAGAACTAATTTTTTTTTTTTTTTATAAAGAACAGGAGTGCTTGGTCTTTTTGAAAACAGAATTTCATTTCATTTCAAACTCCAGTAAAATTGAAAGAATATCTCCAAGAATAGACTGAAGAAAGAAAAAAAAACTTTCAAAGCTTGTTTTAACTCAGTCTAATTCAGTTTTCCTGCCACAAAGAAGAACAAAGGTGATTAAAAAAAAATGTTGCTTATTCATTAATAAACTACATATTCATGAGATGAAGAGACTCCTAAGGACAACCCATGAAGGCATGGAGTCAATGAGAGTGATTGCAACTAACTTGAATCTAAACAAGCCTGAGAGAGGTGTATTTTCCTATAATTTCATGAAAACAGGAATGAGATGTGTATAAAAGATTCTGAAGTGAGTACTCCCTACACACACACACACACACACACTCCCTGCTACTCTGATTCGACAGCAAGCACTCCACAATGCATCTTGTCCATATCTACAAGCAAGCTGCCATAGACAGATAAGAAAAACAGGAAGAAACTAACCTAAGCAAAACGTTCCCAAAATTCCAACATGGATTGGTGAGAGAAAGTTAACTAAGTCGCTGACAAGGGATTAGCTGTACATGCTGGTAATGGTTTTATTGGGATATGAAAAAGCTGTTGTAACTTAAATTACTAACCACTTCTCCTGTTAATCATCAAATGGGTTAGGCCATGTATTCCTGGTGGGGAGACTGGGACTAAACATTAGTAAATAGAGAAATAGCATGATTTAATTTGATTTAAGATGCTAAATACTCATAATTGGTCTGTTTTAAGAAAGCTCCTTAAATGACTTCTTTTTAGTTACTAATTTAAATATTTTCTTCAATTTCATAGGGCTTAGTTAAGATTGTTTCCTTTGCCCAATCATAAACAGTTTAGGTTATTATTAACTAGACAATCTTCACTTGCCCTTAAATTATTTTTCCCATACATAAACAGTTTTGAGTATCCAATAAAATACTAACACTGAATTCACAATAATTTTGGGAAATAATCTACTCTGATCTTAACTTTCTAAGTGAAAGGTGTCCCCTTCTCCCCCAAGGCATTTCACTCTCCAGGGTTAATCTCAGTTAAAAGCTCTCCGCAGAGAGACATACAGAAGAGATTATAATGGAAGTCACCAGTTTATCACTTGCACTCTGTCATTTTTGTTGGTTTTTAATTTTTTTTCTTTCTTTAATAATAAAATAGCCAGGAATAATAGTGTGATTACTGAGAACATAGGAACGGCCATACTGGGTCAGACCAAAGGTCCATCTAGCCCAGTATCCTGTCTTCTGACAGTGGCCAATGCCAGTTGCTTCAGAGGAAATGAACAGAACTGGTAACCATCAAGTGATCCATCCTCTGTCACCCATTCCCAGCTTCTGGCAAACGGAGACTAGGGAGACCATCCCTGCCCATCCTGGCAATATCCACTGAGGGACCGTTCCTCCATGGTTTTATCTAGTTCTTTTTTGAACTCTGTTATAGTCTTGGCCTTCACAACATACTCTGACAAAGAGTTCCACAGGTTGACTGTGCGTTGTATGAAGAAATACTTCCTTTGTTTGTTTTAAACCTGCTGCCTATTAATTTCATGTGGTGACCCCTAGTTCTTGTGTTCTAAGGAGTAAATAACACATCCTTATTTACTTTCTCCACACCAGTCATAATTTCGTAGACCTCTATTATATCCCCCCTTAGTCATCTGTTTTCCAAGCTGAAAAGTCCCCGTCTTCTTAAAAGTTGAAAAGCTGTTCCATACCCCTTACCATTTTTATTTTGCCCGTTTTTGAACCTTTCCCAATTCCAATATATCTTTTTGGATACGGGGTCAAGCACATCTGCACGTAGTATTCAAAATATGGGTGTACCATGGATTTATATAGAGGCAATATGATATTTTCTGTCCTATCTATCTCCTTCTTAATGATCCCCAGCATTCTGTTAGCTTTTTTTACTTCTGCTGCACATTGAGTTGATGTTCTCACAGAACTATCCACGATGACTCCAAGATCTCTTTCTCGAGTGGTAACAGCTAATTTAGACCCCATCATTTTATTTGAGTAGTTGGGATTATGTTTTCCAATGTGCATTAATCAACATTGAATTTCATCTGCCATTTTGTTGCCCACTCACATTCATTATTAATCCACAGTGTAACAGCTTTAAGATTGAACCGGGGGAAGGGTGGCAAGGAGAGCATAAGAAAGCATGTGAATGACTCTGTAACGTGGTGGTTGGAGCACTCATGTGGGAGACCCAGGATCCAGTCCCCCTGCTCTAAAGAATTTTACTTATTATTTATACAGAGTGGATCATCTTCAACAGGAGAGACCTAGGTAGCCCCCACCACACACATCAGAATATCCCATAGCCCAGTTGTTATGACACTCACCTGTTCAAATCCCTTTTCTCCCTCAGGTGGAGGGAAGAATTGAATCAGGGGTCTCCCACATTCCAGGTGAGTACCCTAACCACTGGGCTAAAAGTTTTGAGGGAGCTCCTCCTCCCCCTCTCAACCCTCTCCTCCCAGCCATTTTGTGTAAACTCATCTGTAGGGTCCCAATCCAGAAGGCATGGTCTGAGTGTACTTGCCAGATCAGGCCCCGCAGGCAAGTTAGGTGGAGGAATGACTATCTTTCCCTGGATCATATATCGCTTTGGGGCTTAGGCATCTGAATGTATCTGGAAATAACTGTACAGTTCTGAGATGTGCTCTGACTTGGTAAGAGCAGGCTGTAGCTGAACAGAGTAAAGGGGTATAGTGTACAGTTGTCTAATTAGTAGATCTGCTATGTGTATATGCTCTATAACCGAAAACTATTAATTAATGACTGATCTACCAGCAGTGTTGGTGTTCCCAGGCTATAGTGCAAAGCAGCTTTAAGGGATTCTTACATGTACTTCCCAGGCTTGATGATTCATTTTAAAGTATTGTGTCTAAGAAAGACAAGTAAGATGCAACCTATTCTGCTAATTCGTACATGGGAAGTACAAATGCAGTGTTGTTTAAACTCATTTTGTGTGTGCTTTATATAGTGAAGAGGCATCCACAGAGGTTGAGACTGGGGATGCTTAAACTATGCAGAAGAGGTTTTATTTGCCTTTCATTTCTTGTCTTCTCCTCGATTGTCATCCCAATGGTTCCTTTCAACCCACTGGTGCTTCTTGTATCACTGACTTGTTCTGTTAGATTAGCTCCTATATTTATAATACATGAAAAACAATTGACTGAACTCTTGACCATCATTTACAAAGTCAAGTGTATAAATCACAAAAATCAGAGTACCGGACACTAATTCCTGTAAGTTGTGTTAGCCAATTCCAAAACACCATTCACAAATAAACTTGACTTTATTTTCACAGTTTTCAAAAGATCCCAGTGTCATACATTTCCATGGCTCAAAAGTTCCAAGTTATTAAAATCTCAGACGTGGAACTTTATTTAATATTTGCTGAAAATCCACTGTATCTTCTAACTCTTTTTGCAATAGCCTAGTACATTTCTAAGGAGTTATATGTAAAGTTGCTTTCCTGATACTAGAATGAAGTGTACGAAATGCCTTTAAATCAAGCATCAGGAAGAAGAAAATTCTTAGGAAATATGGCCCCAGTTCAACAAAGCACTTAATTAAATCCATTCCTATTCAGCAAAGCACATGACTATGTGCTTAACTCTGAGCATGTGCTTAAATTGCATTGGATTTTATGGAATTTAAGGGAATTGCTCATATGCTTAACTTTAAACACATGCTTAAGTGCTTTGCTGGTATGCAGTCTAGATGACAAGACAAAAGTCTTCTAACAGCAGCAATCCCTGATTCTATGATGAGGCACCAGATACACAATTAACTATCCTATGACAATACGTTGTTTGCAGTGTTGTTGTAGTTGTGTTGGTCCCAGGATAGATGAGAGACAGGGAGAATGAGGTAATTTCTTTTACTGGACCAATGTCTGTTGGTGGGAGAAACAAGCTTTTGAGCTTCACCGAGCTCTTCTTCAGGTCTGGAAAAGGTAGCCAGAGTGTCACAGCATAAGGGGTTAACACATGCTACAAGAAGCCACTTAAAATGAAGGGGGAGGGAGCAATTTCTCCCACCCTGTCAATGAGAATATGATTATTTTAGCTGCTAAATGTGCATCACCTATCTTTAGTCTCTGGTGACATCTCATAAACTAACCCTGTTTGTTTTCTGCTGTTCTATGTATGTGGATAGTACAAAAGGTCAATAAAAGCTGCAATGGGGGAAGGCAACTGGAAGGTATGTTCCCTTCCTCCTGCACAGCCATCTCACTCCACTGTGCACATGTCCACACAGCAGATGGACACTAGATGGTGAGGAGCCAGGGAACAGCTGCTCAAAGTACACGCTCCCTGAGAGAACTTTTCTGGACTATGTAGAAAAACTGGCTCCAAACCGAAAGGGTGAAGGCAAGATGGTAATCAGAAGGAGGTGTTTGGAAATACTGGTGTTTTGCAATGTGCGAGGCTTAGAAATGAATCTGATATGCCATGGAAAGAGCCAGGAATCCTAATTTATTATTTAACTTATTTCATTAGTTAATGATATAGTTCATCTATCCAAAATAAAGTTGTAATGTATATTATATCTACAATTATAGTTATGATTTTAAATTGATTCCATTACCATGTCCTAATGTAAATTTGCCTCCATGATTTTTGTTGTATAAACTCAGTTATGTTAAATGGGAAATCTCAGTTACTATTTTAATCAATTGAAAATGGGATTTTTTGGTAAAATAATAAATGTTGTTTCTGGAGAATGATGTTATAAGCATTATTAGTTCTCTGGGAGAAAGACTGTATCTTTATGTATTTGTACAGCACCTGGCCCATTCCTAATGCGGCTTCTGAGGGGTAATATAAATATTAAATGATGAAAAGAAGAAGAGTAAGCAGTGTAATAGGAAAAGTATATAGCCACAATCTGCAAAGACTTTACACGTTTAACTTTAGGCACACAAGTTGTCCAGTTGACTAGAGGACTTATTGGTACTGCTTATGTGCTTAAAGTTAAACATGTGTTTAACCAATCTTTCAAACATTAAGATGTCCCAGTTGAAATCAGTAGCGTTACTCACATGCTTAAAGCTAAGCATGTTTTTATGTACTTTGCTGAATACAGATGCGATTATTTATGTGCTTAAGTGCTTTGCTGAATGAAAGGCCTTAAACAATATTACATTATAATAAATTACATATCTATGTGGAGTTCCATTTTGGGGTATTAACATGTGATAGCAATGCCTATATAGCAATGTAACTTTTTGCATTTATTTTTCACTAGGGTTCGGTGTTGTGTTTATATTTTGAGATTACTCTTGTAAGATGGGTATTTATTTTGGGTCTGATTTAAGGAGGTTATATTATAACTGATAAGTATTATGTTTAGATTTATTATGTGGTAAGTGTAAAAACTTATAATTTCCTTAACTATCAGCGTGCTTGCTTCTGTAATTGTGATATGTAAATATGTTGTTACTTGTCCTTGACTGGTTTATGAAACAAGTGTTTGGTTTGGGATTTCTAATTTTGTTTGTTTGCTTGTTTGTATTACATCTTTCATATTTTCTTTTGACACTGGGCCAGATCCTCAGCTGGTGTAAATCCAATAACTTTAGTAGAACAATGTCAGTTTACACCAGCTAAGGTATGACCCACAGTTTTTAACTTTGAATCAAAAGGATGGGTGTGTATACATTATATTAAACAGGAGTGAGAGGCATTGGCTGAGCTCATAATTGGTCCTCAGAATCGTGCCCCATTCAATGCACACCTGATAAGATGCACATGTTCATTCCATAGCTAAATTAGCTGTGCATATGCACAGCCTACTTTCACTCTGATTGTTATTAACAGGTACCAACAAGTCATAGCAAAATAAGTACAGTACTAGACCCAAAACTGGAACCCAGCTTTCTGGGTTTTACAGCCAAGGCCAAACAAGTAAACCCGGGCCAAACACTCAACTTAGAGTAACTGAGGCATATTTTATCTGAAAATAATGGCTAATCATAATGCTTTGCAGTTAGAGTGCTTTTTACATTTGTAAAAAGAACAGGAGGACTTGTGGACCTTGGAGACTAACCAATTTATTTGAGCATAAGCTTTTGTGAGCTATGGATCACTTCATTGGATGCATCCGATGTATACATGGGAATGCATCTGATGAAATGAGCTGTAGCTCACGAAAGCTTATGCTCAAATAAATTGGTTAATCTTTAAGGTGCCACAAGTCCTCCTGTTCTTTTTGCGGATACAGACTAATACGGCTGCTACTCTGAAACCTGTCATTTTACATTTGTGGATCTCAGAGCACTTTACAAAGACAGGTAAGCATTGTTAGCCCGATATTACAGTTCGCTTAAGTGCTAAGACTTGAGGCAGTTTCACTGGAGGCACTGTGGTCTAGTGGATAAAACATGGGTTTAGCATCTCAGGGTTTGGTTAACAGCTTTGATCTAGGTCAAAGGGGCATTCTGGGGTGAATGCAGGAGTCGTCATCATTCACCAGACTCTGGAATTTCCTTTCAGCAGGCTGATCCAGAGCTCACAGATAACAATAAGCTCCTTATTTTTGTCTCCAAGAGCTTAACTGAATACAAGTTGTAGATAGTTTTGAAATAATAGCAACTTCTTAAATATTTAAAAACTACCTCTTCCATAAGCCAATAGCAAAATCTCCTGATATTTTAAACGCAGTGATTTCACTGAGCAGACAGAGTGACATGAAACAGCACTGGGTGTTTTGCAATACTTATTTTAGCAAAGGCACTTTAAAGTATTTTCATTTCAAATACTACTCGCTTAATTTAATCCAAATATAAAGAAAATCGAGTTGCCAATGAGAGTTAGCCCTGAACATGTGAAAGTCTGAGAACTGAGAAGTACAGAAGGCAGCAGAATCAGCCTTGCAATGGTTGCATCTTTAAATAGGGGGAGACTACCATCTCTCCATAATAAACCATATACACTTATGGAGCCAGGATAAGAACCTTGGTCCCACAGCTCTAGAAACACAGGCCTCTTGTACTATATGTAAAGGATGAACTATAGACTGGTCCTTTTGTACTCTCTAAGCTGAAATAGTCACTCATCATGGGAAATACACCTCTGTGCAATGGGTCAGCTCAAGGCCTAAGCATCACTTACACCCTCCAAACACAGCGTATGTAAAATTCAAGGTGTGCTCCTACTGAAATCAAGGGGGCAGGACTGGGTCTAAAACTATCCACATACTTATACTTATTTTCTTCAAATACAGCTGGTGCAGGAGTTTTCAAGAAGATTGAACTGAAATGAAAGAGCTGAACTGTACTCTGTTAATTCTACAATAAACTCAAGTGGTTTCAGAATTTTTGAACTGCAGCTGCCGATGGCCTAATTCCAGCAGCTGGGCCCGAACCCAGTTGCGAGTTGCCCACCCTTGGCAGTAAGCCTGTGTAATCTAAAAGGGGAAATCATTACTGTTCATTACTTCTGGGGGAGTCAGCACTCTAGGCTTCTAATTAATTTGCCTTTGGGCTTTTATGCCTTTGGCAATTACTGGAGAATGGCCAAGCTGTGAGTTAGAAAACCATGCTCTGATAACTGCCGTTCTTTCCACTTTCCATGGATAGTCAATGGAGACCGACACTAGCTTACTTATAATCACTTGCTAAGAAGACAGTAGCCATTGGAAAGGAAGGCTGTGTGACTAGAAACTGAAGCCATAGGTAACCATTACCGAGAAAAGGAAGTGGTTTCTATTTTCCAGTAGACTGTACTCCCCAAAATAGCTGCAGGTAGGTGGGTAATCTCATGTGCCCTAATCTGAGAAAATGTGAATCAAGTGTTTAACCCAAAAACAGTCATCACAGGCTGGTCTAGTTATTCCCTCATCAGTATTCCATGTAGTTTTCTGACTGTAGGAAAAACAACAACAAACATGCAATGATCAAGGAGAACCCTTTCTAAGAGAGCTGTTTCGTCCCCTGTCCATCATTTCTCTCTTTGTCTGTCTGTCTGTCAACTTCTCCCTTTACTACTCCCCCAGATAAGACATGGTTTGTGGATGGGTAAATTTAGACACAAAAATGGTGCATGCATCAGCTAAGGCAGTAATGACCCCTCCATTTTAGGAACATCAAACTATTGCACATGTAGAGAGAGTACGACCATGTGTCGTTTGACACAAGTACTCCACCTAACGGCAATATTCTTCCCTCAGAAGTCAACAGAATTTCTCTGAATGCATCCAAAGGCAGACTTCTGATCATAGGTATGCTTGGATAAGGTTTATTATACCTATTCTCTCAGGCCTGAAGGTCTGAGCTACAAACAGGCTGTCTAGGCCAGATTCTGGTGTTAGTTACAATGATATAAATATGGAGTTAACTCTGACTTCAGTAGAGTTTCTCCAGATGTACTCCAAGGTAGGTGAGATCAGAATCTGGCCTTCTATCTCTTTCTGTTACAGGGTGTTACGTTTGGTAGGATTATCCCAGTACACGTGCTACTGTTACCCAGTTACCCAGTACACTGGCTCCTGCCAGTTCATTACATCTTGGAAGATTTTAGGTTAGGAAGAAGATTTTGTACTGGATTCTGAAATGAGCCAGGATACAGTAAATTTGTGTGAGCATGTGCATGGCCTGCTCTGATTTTCACTCACTACGTGGAATTGGAATTTGGAAAATACACCTACCAAAGACAGAATGATATTCCTTCTTAGATGTGATGCCAAGATTCATCTGACGTGCTCTGATTCCAAAATGACTGATTCCCTATTACTTTAAATAGGGATGTAGTCCAGCACATAATTTACCACGTGCCACATTAATTTGTATATTTCCCCTTTCAAATATTTTTTGCACACCAGTCTGAGCCCTGGATTGCCCAAAGTCCAGCTGTCCTCAATGCTGAGTCATGTGGCAACAAAGATCCTAGCCCAGAAAGAATTCCACTGCTGACTTTGCTACAACTTGCTAGAAGGCTGTAAAAAGTCGAGAAGCTCCTCATTAAATACCTCTCAGTTTCAGGAAGCAGACATTCTCTGGTGGGGGAAAGGGCGAAACGTGAGCAAGCTTCTTAAATGTATTCTCCTTTCAGAAAATTCTAACCCTGTCAAAATTACTCAGGTGAGATCCTAGCCCAATTAAAGACAATGGCAAAATTTCCATTGACTCCAAGGGGCCAGAATTTCATCCTGACTGTAGCGCATCACTTAATAGCACCAAACGTGGCGGTAAAAGGATGGTAGTGTTTTTGGCAATTCCTGTAAAATGCTGCATTACTTAAAACAAAATGTAAAATGATATTTTAAAAGCTCACTGATAGGGATAGCACACCCACCTTTCAAAGGTCCTGATCCAAAGCTCATTGAAATCAGTGGAAGCCTTTCCATTGACTTAAATGGGCTTTGGATCCAGCTGTGAATTGTTTCCTTTGTCCTCCTTAATCTTTTAGCTACAATTTCTTTAAAAGAGGTATTACATCTTTAGGGTTTATCCTGCAACACTTACTCCCAGTAAGCCTTCCTCGCACAAGGAGTCCCATTGGCTAATGTTAGTGTTGACTTCAGTGGAACTAGTCACCTGATTTAGGTTTATTCATATTCATAGGTCAATTCATTTATTAGGGCTTCAGGGTTGTGCCCTTAATTGGAACAGAAAGCACACAGAAGAGCTTTCACATTGTAACCGATATAGAATGTTAAGGATTTTGGAGGTGACTTGAGTAGAATTTTCAAAGGGGCCTAAGTGACTTAGGAACCACAGTCCCCCTTTCAAAGTGATTTAGGCACCAATGCCCAGGTTTTTAAAGATCTGTAAGTGTTGTGCCACTCAGTATTGCAACACCTAACACTCATTTTCAAAAGTGACTTAGGCACATACGAATTCACTGACTTTCAGTGAGTCTTAGGCTTCTAAGGGCTTAAGTCACTTAAAAATGAGAGTTAGGTGTTGCCTCCTTAGTCAGGTAGGTGTTGCAATACTGAGTGGAGCAACACCTAAAGACCTTTGCAAATCTGGGCCTTAGCATATAGGTCCTATTGCAAGTCAAAGGGACTTAGGAGCATAAGCGCCAAACTCGATTTTGAAAATGGAACTTGGTTCCTAAGTCACTTAGGAGCGTTTGAAAATTTTACCCTAAATTTTAGGCAATTATGTGGTTACAAAAACCTAACCAAAAAAAAAGTTAATATAGCGTGCAGCATTTCTAATGAATCTAAGAGCTTATCGTCTGAACATTACAAATGGAACAGGTCTTCTTAGTACCTAACATGTTGCTGCCCTCATAATTCACATCTGACTAAATACAAATAGTTTACTTTGGATATCGTCTTTGGATATATTTACACTTTGATAAAAGACCTGCAGCACAGTCATAGCTGGCCCGGCTTTGCTGACTTGGGCTCACCAGGCTTGGGCTGCAGGGCTATAAAATTGCAGTGTAGACATTTAGTCGTGCGCTGGAGCCAAGGCTCTGAGACCCTCCCCCTCGCAGATTTTTTATTCCAGAGTAGACATGCCCTTCCTGGTCAAAAGTACACAATTTTAGTTTTTCATTGTTAGGTGAAACAAGGAGCAAAGTGTTATTTTCCATTAATATAATTTTCATAGAAGAGCAAATAATTTTTTGTTCAAAATTATTTGCCAAATAGTAACACACTACTATGTGTTAATTTTTGCTGGAAACATACCACATATGGTATTGTTAGTTACCTGATGCAATAAGTGTGATTCTTAGAAATAGGTTTCCAGTGCAAGTACTTCTGTAATGCTCTAGTAACATCAGTAAGTACCATATGTTTTCCTACATGTATCTACTCCCATTCACATTTTGTTTTAGTCAAAGTTCCTATGGTATGTTGTCATTCATCATTGGTACTTGGGTAATGCCTAACTGAAGAAATTTATAAAAACCGTTCTGTGGGAAATTGTGTTCAGTCTGTGCATAGGACTGTATTAAAATTAGTGAACTATAAATCAGACCTTTGTGCTATTGTATCTCAGTTTTATTTCTGTTTTGAATTCTGGAGATTTTAGGCATCCTAAAAAGGAAAACTTCCTAAACTAAGCAGGAGTGTTTAAGCATTTGGGTTAATTAGCAAGTTTTTTATGTAAAAGTTCTACTTAATTTCTAGGACTAATGATTTTTATTTTTTTCATTTGAATTATAATGCATGAGTTATATATTTGCATTTTTTAAATGATTTGCAGCCATGGCTGGATGTGCTCCTTTATATATTTCCACTGTCTCCTTGAACAGCGAGGATGTTGATGAAGAATCTTCAAGAAAAGGCACCAGTCATAACAGCCAAGGAGGCCAGGCTTCTTTAGCGTAATCAAAATGCCACTGGGACATCTTCTAAAACTATCACCAAAGAAGGATCTGCTTCATCAGTATTACATCACAACTGGCATCTGTGTATTTGATCACGTGGCCTTTGAAAGGGACAAGCTAAGGAAGGGAAGGTACTCTATGAGATCTCCACCACATTGGCCTGAAAGAAACCTTCTAGAACAGTGTTTCTGAAACTTGGGACCCCACTTGTTCAAGGAACGCTCCCGGCGGGCTGGGCTGGTTTGTTTACCTGCCACATCCGCAGGTTCGGCCTATTGCAGCTCCCACTGGCCACGGTTCGCTGTGCCCGGCCAATGGGGGCTTCAGGAAGCAGCGGCCAGTACGTCCCTCGGCCCGTGCTGCTTCCCGCAGCCACCATTGGCCGGGCAAAACGAACCATGGCCACTGCGAACCACGGCCAGTGCGAGCCGCAATCGGCTGAACCTGCGGACGCGGCAGGTAAACAAACCGGCCCGGCCCGCCAGGGGCTTTCCCTGAACAAGTGGCGTCCCAAGTTTGGGAAACACTGTTCTAGCATATAAAATAAAATAGGCCGGGTTTGCATGTTGTTGCATACAAAAGGCTGTACAACTAATTTTGGTTAGGAGTCACAGTACCCTAGTGTTCAGGCAGGGTGGTACATTAGAGACACTGAGCATAACAATACTGAAACTCCAGTGGCTGGTCACAAGCCTCACAGTATACACAGGAACTGAGGAATATCATGCATATAAAAAGTAAATTTCCAGATCAATAAATGCAAACCTTGAAGTTGTCCAACATAGCCAAGATAAGAAATTACCCATCCTGGAAACTAAACCTTGTTTCACAGCTGTCTGAGGTTCTCAACTCTGTACCATTTTAATTTAAATGGTCTTTGTTCATCTGCTGGCCTGTTTCCCCAGCCCTACCCCCTGGAAGGACTCATGCTGCACCCAGAGTCTTTTCAAGCCCTTCCGTCAGAGCACAGTTTATACTTCAAACACAAAACAGTTCAACATAAATTCCCCATGGAAACCCAGTCTTTTCCCTGACCTGGGATGGTCTGCCAGGGCCCAGAGACCATTCCCCTTGCATTTCTCCCTCTACTCCAGAGCCAGCCTCCGGAGCCAACCTTCCTCCTGCAACTCTCCTTTACACTCACTGTTTTTTGTAATCACTTAATCAGTCTCAGCTTGGAGGTAGCTGATCAGTGAGGCTGGGCCTAACTCCCATTAAAGGGCCAGCCCTCCTATGACATACTTCCTGATAACTGTCTCCTCCACAAGAAGAATATTGGCGCTATGGGCCTTTTCTCTAGAGGAGGAATGCTACACAACAAATCCATGTTAAGAACAGGTCCTGCATTTCTTTCTAAAATAAATACCTGTTGTTCACAGGAAATTGTGTTATCCTCTCTCTGCCCAAACGTCAATAATCCAAAAGTTAAAGATCGACATAAAGGCAACATGTGAAGGGCACTGAAGACACTCCTCAAATGGAGAGGAGGAAGAGGAAAGGTCAGCTGCAATCTTTGGAGTGTTTTTACATCATGTACAGAGCCAAGAGGATTCAATATCTGCCAACACCACGTGTCTGAAGTGTTACATCATTCGAGCATACAAGGGAACCCTCCCCCATGCCCCCGCCCCCTGCATGATGGCATCGGGCCACACTTCAACAGAGGTACACAACATCACAGGCAGGATGGATGGGTGCTCTAGAAGAGGAATCCAGCAGCTTGGCTGTAATGCTGTAAGATGAACCATTGTTAGTCAGCTGAAAGTGCTCAGGCAGAGGAAGTCAAAGGAGGGCTGACCTCAGGCACTGTTGCTATCTGTCCAACAGCTCTGCTTTGAAGATGATTGGTGGAAAAGCCTATGATGCAGCAAGTTTTCAATTTCATGTGCCCGTCAGTTCCCTTAACCTTTGCCAGCCCAAATAGTGCATTTACTGAAATCAACCAAACAATAGAAAGCTGCTACCGAATAAGTAAGGGCTTTGTCTTTCTTACAGTATTTCTTTAAGGTTTCTTCAGGCAGCTAGAAAATGTCCCATGAAGGTCAGTTGCCTGTCAAAGCAGATTGGTTGAATACTTGCCATAAATGAATGTAGAGCTAAACTAGTCTCATTCTTATCCCAGAGGAATTAATTAGATTGTTTCTGGTGATCTGAACTGAACAAAGCTATAAAGTTTTGGATGATGCAGTGAAAGGAACTGATTCTCAGTAAAGGCCCGATGCTTCACAAGGATTTGGTACCAATGATATATCCCTCTGTCATCATCACACTCTCTTCTAAGAACATTCCTCATTGACTGAAAATCTAGAATGTTTCTTTCCAAAGAAAAGAAATGGATTTTTGTTTCACTTCATTGTGATACCTTTCTAAGTTCTGCTACAGCCACCCAATTTTCAGTTCATTTAACATAAGGACGTAAATATTTTCATAAGAGTAAATCATGGGTCTTAAAGGTTCCCCCAGAGACCATACGATCAGCCATAGCTCCCATCTAAATGAGCTTATGTGCCAGAAAAAGCAAAATCAAACAATGCAGGGTCAGAGCCCACCCTGATTTTAAAATATATATTTACTGGGAAAATCTGCATCCACATTGTATATGAGGCAACTTACCTCCATATGCATTCTAGCCAATTATATGACCATTGTCTATAAATACTGTGTATGACGATGAAGCCTTGTATTGAGATCGGTTTCCCATTGCTGAGAAGGGTGTTTTCCCTGGGAGATGTTTAGAAACGTGAAATGGCAAGGCAGTTGAAAAGCTAGTGTATTGATTTGAGGTATGTCCACAGTTGAAGCTGAGGTTTAATTCCTAGCTTGCATAGACATACTTGTGCTAACTCTGTGAGGTAGCAGGCTAAAATAGTAGGGTAGGTGGGGTAGCATGGGCTATCCTTTCATAGTGTGTGCCTGTGGGGTTCAGGTGGGTTTGTACTTGGCATGACACTGCTGCTCATGCTATCCTGGCTACAGTACTGTTTTAGGGCACTAGCTGGATGAGAGCTAGCGTGAGTGTGTCTATGCAAGCTGGGAATATCACCCCTAGCTGCAAGCATTGACACAGTCATGGTCAAGAATTTGGTTCTGTTAGGATAAGCACCCAATAGTTTGTTACACCTTTCCACTATATCTTGGTTCCCTCCATGGGGATTCCACACTACAACACCAACAAGTCACTTTAGCAATAAAGGGGCTGCCATACTGGATCAGACCAATGACCCATCTACTCCAGTGTTCTGTGTCTGACACTGGTCAGAACCAGTTGTTTCAGGGGAGGGTGCAAGAAACCCCTGATCTAAGGAATAACGTAGTCAGAGCTTGGCCCCTGAGAGCGTATATTTCTTATTGTTGGTGGAGGGAGGAAGCTCAATCTGTGTTTCCCCTGTCAGAAACAGAAGGGCCCAGCATGTCTGGTTGTTTCTGTATTAAACCTGCTGGTAGTAAACGGGTATTGACTACACAGGTGGAACTATAATCATATATTGCACCGTGTGCTATGCTGTTTGGATTGGGCACCAATTGCAGCCCAACAGAGAGGCTTCCAGAAGTGGCAGGCTCCACAATAGGAGTTGGTGAACGGACCTTGGGATGGATTCCCCAAACCTCTGGGCTTTTCAACTTCCCAGTGGTGGGTGAGAGATAGGGGGTAGATAAATTAAGTTCCCTGCAGCTCTAAAAATGTTTGAATTTTGTATGCTTCAAAGCGTGGGTGAAAGTTAATTCAGGATAATGTTACTTAAATTCACCCATCACTAACTTTAAGAAATTACACAGATGAAGGGAGATGTCTTCTAGTGGTGTTGAGTTCTGCAGGAATTGTGCAGTTGAGTAACTGGACGAATGTGGGGGTTGTCCTCTATGGGGCTAGCAGCACAAGAAACTGGCAACAGCATGATCTGTTGCAAAATACTTTAACAACTCAGTTATCTGCAGGACTGTGTAGCCTTTTATTTTATTTAAAGTGAATTTTGTAATGTGGTATTACACCCCCGTGGGTTCAGCTCTGGCTGCTACAGTTTCAAGCTCAACAGAATGAAAGTCACCTCTGCTACTTGCTTTAGATTTAGAGTCTCTAGGAACACATACAGACCAAGGGTAGTGACCACACATACATTCACAAGTACAAAGTCTAGTCTATTTTACAGGTTTTATTAAAGTTACAATTAAAGATATGATTACTCAAGCATATAGAAATTCTATAAAGACCCATGCACAAGTTGCAGATATAGTTCTACTCACATCCTTAACCATAGTGTTAGGGTCTGATGGGTCTCTCATGGATTGAACATCAGTAGAGGGATGGCTCCTGCTGGAGTTTCCCATAGGGAGTTCAATTTTCCCACTCTGGCCACCCTCTTTTTATAATGTGATTCTGTCTATACCTACATTCTGTGCATGTCCATAAACGTGTCAACCCTCTTTTTCTCTTTCTTGGCCTGATGTCCCCATGAAACTTCAGGGACCCTGATTTCTACAGGTTGTGTAGGCTCTCTTCACTCTCATTAGCATTGGCGCACAGCCTGTGTCATGTGGTTAAGGCACATGTTAGAAACAGATGTGCCTTTACAGCATTTTTATGATTTAATATTAATCTTCTGGCTAATTCTTTGCAATATTACCCCATGGCACCTCTTTTCCCATAATCTTAGGGCATTGGGTTATTCTTCTGTCACTTGTTTATGTCAGCATTTCTTAGCTCCAAGGCCTAACATAGCTAAGTTAAAATCTTGCAGGTCTCACCCTACCGGCCTTGCATTTCAACCCTACTTAGTTACCTAATACATGATTATTTCCTCTCCGTACTGATCAGTCTTATACTTCTGTAATCAGGGCTGTCCCTAGGGAGGTGCGGGGCTTGGGGCGGAAGTGACAAATCCATCACTTCCAGGACCGACCCATCACTTCCGGGACCAACTGCAACGGCCAATTGCACTGGCCCGCAGGGCTCCCCAAAGCGCGGGGCCCGGAGCGGTCGCCCCAATTTGCCAAACCCAAGGGATGGCTCTGTCTATAATCATACAATTTAACTCTATTTAGCATACAATGATTACATTAGGTAATCATACCATACAATAAATGAACAATAAACTAAAATCATTCGCTACAATTGGAGGATGCCCTAAACCTAAATCATGGGAGGATCTTTTAGACGGGGGTGCCAGTTCTGCAAACTTCAATCTTGTGCTCAGGGTATGCTTGATCTGATTATAGAATTCAAAGCCTAGAGGTTTTCTGCCGGCTCCTGTTGTGCCCTGACGAGATAACTAGAAGTGGGGGATGCCAACCAGCAGGTCCATAATCAAATGAAATGCACTTCAAGCACTGAAACCTGCAATCAGGGCTTGGAGACCAAAGACTACAGAGCCAGCACTCTTGAGATCAGCATATTCACCCTTGGTTTACAACCCCTTAAACAGCCACACTATCAGTCCAAAATGAAATCTCTGTAACCTTAGTGATCCCAATGAGTATCACGATAAGAAAGGTGATTTTAGATTATATTGTTTTAGAGAAGCTGCCCTATAAACCCTTGTGGACCCTATTTTTACAGGCTGACCAGTATGACAGCATTTTGATGGGCAGCTTTGGAATTATGCCAAGGCCCACTGAGACTTGACCCAGGTAGTTCTAGTAGAAATCTCAATACATTTCACGATGGGTCATAATTTCTCCAGGTGCCCCAGGGCCTTGGTCATGAGAGGCAGTCAGAGTAAATAAAAGAGTCCTTCCTGTTAATTCCAGAAATAACTTTGGTGTTCTGAGCTCCAGCAGCTGACTTTCAACACTGGTTGGCCCCACAAAAACATACTACCACTATGAAGTCTACACCAGGAAAAGAGCCTGCTCCATTTAAGGGGAGGTACTTTGCCACAAATCATGCCTGATCAAATTAGCATTTAAATATGTGTAAAGTAATCTGAACTATAGTGTTGGCCTCTGAAGGCAGCAATGAATAAACAAAACCTTGAGTATTTAGGTCTTTCTCCCCCTCCGCTCCCCTTTCGCAGAATGAATATACTGTATTCATCAGCGTCTGCAAGTAACATTAGCAGAAGGTAGGAGAGTGACTGCCTAGCAACCCACAGAAATCCCAAAGAGAGGTGGAAAGGAAGCGATTTTCATGTAATTATTCACTTATACAAAAGCTGTTGTCAGGTAGACACTAGAAACATAGCTGTTTTATTATTCTCCTAACCTACTTTTAATCTTTTGACAATCACTCCCATTAAAGAGGGAGAAAAGAAAGAGCTTAATTCAGCCATTTTCTGCCTGGCCATTTAAGTTCTGTTTTGCTCTCTAATGAAGGCTCTGCTTACAGACGCTGTGTTGTTTAAAAACCTCTGGGTAGTAAACTTAGGAAGTAAACTCAGTCCTGTATCCAAAACTCAGCACTTTTCCTGCCGTTTATCCACAATACACAGTTCATATTTTGTCTTGTTTTATTTTCCAATTTAGTGAGTCCTCCTGGCAAGTTAAAAGGGTAACAAGACAATATATGCATTTAAAAAGCCATGAATTGTTTTGGTGGGAGGATTAAATGAGTTTATTTATGTTTGGAAACATAGTTGGTGGAAGCGCATTTGGATCTGATAATTTCATTACTCTGTTTGAAGTTGATGAGCCAAACTTCGCCCTGAGCTACTGCTTCACAATTCCATTGATTCAACTGCGATTGCATGGCTGCTACTGAGGGCGCAGTGTTAATTCCATCCCCAGCTTCTGGGTGAAGCTTAAAGTGTTACTTTCCACCTATAACGTCATTTGGGTCCTAGCTTACCTCTCTTGCATGGTGCGGAAGTGCTTGGAGCTGATAGCCCTGCAGAGGGGGTTTGGTGGTGGCAGGGCAGTTCAGTGAAGGGCCTTTGATTTACACCACATGCACCACACTTCCACAACAGGTCAGGCTTTTAAGGTCAGGCTTGACAAAGCCCTGGCTGGGATGATTTAATTGGGGATTGGTCCTGCTTTGAGCAGGGGGTTGGACTAGATGACCTCCTGAGGTCCCTTCCAACCCTGATATTCTATAATTCTATAACAGGCCCAACAGAACGTTGATTTGATGACCTTGGAGCACATTGCAAGGCCTGGTTCCCAAGCTTGCCTTAAATTGGTCCATTCAATGGGACATAAGTGGATCAAAGCAGAAGAATTTTTTTGTTGTAGTAGGCTGGGGGTTTACTTGTGCATGTCAGTGCAGTGGTGTTTTATTATGAAATATGTGTAAGTTACTAGAATTTTAGATAGGAGCCTTTAATTAAAGTGCCATTTTACTCTGAAAAGTGATATGAAAAATTGCATCATGGGCTCATTTTGTCTTCCGAATAAAATCTACTAAGTTTACTAGTAGAAAGATTGTTGCGGGGTGGGGCGCTTTCCCCATAGCTGCCACCCTGGAAACTCATCCTGGAATCTGAAAGCCGGACTCTGCTGAGAAATAAGGCCCTACTTTTAAATAGTTATTTTTGAGAGCAGAACAGTACTTTCAGTTGAAATGAATTTTAATTCAGTTTGGTTGCATAGGTACAGCTGAGGGCAGAATTTCAAATAATTTCAGTGGATTGCTTGGCTGTAACTGAAGGCAGAATGTCAGTTGATTTCAGTGGAGATGTCCCAGGTACAAAGAAGAAGAATGAAGAAGAAAGAAAAACTGGTTTAGTTTTCATGTTCAGACTGGCAAATAGGATGTCAATTGACGTCAGCACTGCATTTTTATGAGACCTATGCAAATAGAATCCCAAAGTATCTGAAACTAAGCTTGGCTCAAGTCTGAACATGGAAATGTGGCCAGTTTTAATTTCTTATTATTTCCACTTTTTCTCTGGTCATGAGCACCGGGACTCTGCTTTTGAAAGCATGAGACTGATGGGTGAAATGTGAACTAGTGCAAATAAGTGTCTGTACAAACATCCAACACACGATGGTAATGGTGGAGTTTACAACCAATGATTCCAATGCACTTCAGTCTGGCCATAGAACAGCCCTCCACTTCTGATCCTGGGTGTCCCTTGAGAAGAGACTGCTAATTATTCCATGTTTTGCCAACTTGTGTGGGTAGCTTTGTAATTTGGACAAATATTCTCCATGAATGAGCCCACCAAAATTGCTTGAATTTGAATTATATCTGCAGTAGCATGCTTGACTGTGCACTAATGATTATTTTATATTTTATCCATCTGCCTTCCATCATGATGATGAATATGTAGACAAAATCTCAGGCTATAAAGGTGATGATAAAGGATAGAAAGGTAATAAGGGGAAATTTTTAAAAAGGCTCTGAGAAAGATCAGCATGTCTGCTTGTTACCTTAAGTTGAGCATTATTGTCTTTTGTTGCTGGTGTCCTTGTTAATTTTCTTGAACCTGTTGGGCTAAACAAAGTACTGCCATTTTTCTTCAGTGCACCAGGCTTTCACTTCTTGTGTTCTAACACTGAGACTTGGAAAAGCTGGTCTTATAAACAAACCAGCCACGATAGCTTTTGTCTAGTGGAGGTAAGCCCATGGTCCTAGAGTGCAGAAGAGCCAACTATTGGAAACTAATTACATAATATGGCAAAAAAAAAAAAAGAGCATGAAAGAAGAGCAGTGAGAAACAATGATGTTTGTGAATTACTTAGCGATCCAGCCATCACTGGGTGCAAGTGCAGCTGATGTAGACATACCTGAGCTACCTTTAGCCTAGCTCTCTTGGGTACCAGAGCAGTGAAGCCACAGCAGCGTGGGCTTCAACACAAGCTAACTAGCCGAGTAAAGTGCTCAGGGTTCCGGGTGCTCCACTGCTCAGTATCCGTTCTAACTAGATTAAAGCTAGCTCAGGTGTGTCCACACGAGCTGCAATCCCACCCAGTGATTGCAGAGCTGATGTACCCACAGTGTATGTATATTTATGCATGTATGAATATGTGTTAAAATAAACCTTGAAACATAGCCCAAAAATATCACAGTAACTTCTCCTTCTCTGTCAGACTCTCCACTGAATTACAGGTGTTCAGACAGCCTGAGCACCAGGTGTTTTTCTGCAGAGTTACAACAGCAAGGTCACCCTTGGTTTTCAAATTCAGTTCCCATTTTGTCAAACCTGGTAAATGGCTACCTGGTAAATGACAGTGAAATCAGCAGCAGGCTTTGGCTGCATCCCCAATGGATAGAGTAGAATATACCCAAACTGACTCTAAATAAAGGATGGGAGGAGCTGGAGACTTCAGCGGTTTCCCAAAGATATAGGAAACCGCAGAAAGTTCATCATGTTTTTCCCAAATACGTATTTCAGGAATTCTAAAGAAGAGACTTGTATCTGTGCAAAACCACTCAGGACTCTATTCTGACTGAGGGCAGAGGGGCACTGAGGTTGTTTGCAGGCCCCCAGGGCCAGTCTCAGACTATCTCAGAATGCTGGGTGGAGGTGGTGAGGAGAGGAGGGAAGCATGTCCAGGGCAGCATCTGCAGCATCATTTCCAACAGGTGCAATATACACTTCCTGCTACTTTGGCTCCACTCCTCTGGTTGGAGAAGGAGGTCCCACCTCCCTCCTGCTCCCTTTGAGGTGACTGTGACACCCTTTTCAAAAGGCTTTTGGGCTCCTTGCTTCCATCTGGTCAGGATTAGCCACATCCAAAACCTAAATTGCCATAAAGATGTGCAGGTTGGTTATTTTGTTAATCTGAGGTTCCAACTTCTACTGACAGCATTTTGGGCCTTGGCTCTCACTCTCCACACGTCCTCTCTTCACTTCCATAATGCTGTCTCTGTGCTCTCTGGGCCCTTGTATTTGTTTTGGGTATTTGGGGGGGGGCAAGGGGTAGTTTGTTCTTCACCCTAAAAGCACAGGGGTAGGATTATGTAATTCTCTTTCTCCTCCTCTTGCCTTTTCCATCTTCCATGGTTCTGTCTTTTTGTCTCAGGTACATTATCCTCCTCCCCTGTACCAAATCCTTTTTCCTACCTGTCAAACCTTTATCTGCTCGTTTAGATCACATTATTGCTGCCTCCCATGTTTGCTACTTAATCACACTACCTCTCATTTGTTTATATCACATACAATACTTTTGATAGTGATGTGGTTTAGCAGGGTTACAATAGGTCCTGACAACACCAATGAACTAAACCACTACCCCCATGCTTATTACTGCAAAGCACTCAGTTTTTAGAAGATGACTTAATAATTCTAGAGCTTGAAATCTCACACGGTTCTACAGTTGAAAGGAATTTTCACATCTTTCCAGTCACTCCCCATGTTGTATGAGTTAGCTAAGCATGAAAGCTAAACCTTTCAAGGTGCATGGAACTGAACCTGGCTGTTTTCCAGCAGAATTGTAACACCCCTTTTACAATACGTAGTTTCATTCAGGCATTCTTACTATTCCAGTAATCTGTGGCTGCTTTGTTCCTTCACCTTGAACTTTTCTTTCTCAGACCCTGACAGTAAAGACTTTTTTTATTATTCAGATTTTTTAGTCAAAGGAAAAGTGCTCTTTAAAATGTAAATAATACAAAGACTCATCAAAATAATGTATAATTTATATTAAAAGAAAACTATAAAAAGATTGCTCATTCTCTGATAAGAAGATGGATAATAAAGGACTTTTAGCATTTGGAACATTATATTGTATAGAGCCAGTTCTGTGTTTAACTAGAAATGGTTGTGAGTTCTTCCATATTCTAAGATTAAGTACCTTATTATGGAGTCATTGTTAATGGCTCCATAGTTAAGGATGCTTTGAGCATTGCGTTTGAAGTGGGTTTTCAATCCCTTTGTTAAGGATGAAAAAAATGTGCCTCTTTCTCAAATACGTATTTTTGGGTACATATTTAGGCTCTGATCCTGCAAACATTCATGCTGTGCTTAATGTTAAGAAAGGGAGCAATACCAATGACTTCAATAGGACACATGCAAGACCAGGGCCTTCAATTTTTATAGTTCCTTGTAGCTCATGCTGTCATCTTTACCATATGGAAAAGATCAAGTAAGACAAACAAAGCAACCTTAAAAATATAGAAATTTTGTTTTATGGTAAAATAGTTACAGTATTTTGACTCTGTTCTAATAATGTATGAAATAAACACAGTTGATGGATGTTGAATTACTGCTCCTGTGTCAACTCTTACTCTGCAAATTATCATGCTGCTCTAATGTAATTTGAAATGTAATGATGATTTTTCTTTGTACCAGGTGGAAGGTGCTAAACTTTCTAACTATACTTTGCAAAGTGAGAAAACCCAAAAGAAAAAAGGACCACTTTTGGAAATTTGATCCTCCTGTTCTAATACTTTTACAGATCCTTCTCCTGCACAATGCAAAAACTCAAAATGTTCCAATCTCCATGTTGTGGGCCTGACTCTGTAAGTTACTTAAGCACATGTGTAACTTTAAGCACATGAAATCAATGAGATTACTCAAGTATCTAAAGTTACAAACATATTTAAATACCTTGCTGAATCGAGGCCTTAGACATGCTCCTTACATCAGCTGTATATGGTAGACAATTTAGAACATTCAAGAAGTAAAAAATAAATTAGTTAAGACCATTGTTTGTCTTAACTGTTTCTACCGATATCACGGAAGTCAAACCATAGATTGATGGTTAAAATGTTCCACAGAATATTTAGAACTTTAGATGACAACACTTTGATGTCTAAAACTTTGCAGAAGAGAGAGCCCAGAAAGTCGCTTCTCCTGTGGAGGTCAGAAGAGAGGGGAGTATTTTCTGCTACTTCTCCCTTGCAGTTTTCTGAAATCTTGGCGGAGAGAGAAGTCTGGAAATTTTGATCGGATGTGGGGAAAGAGCTCACAACTCTTCCAAATTTAAAAACAGTAGGAAAGAGGGAATTAAAACCTTTCAAGGCCCTCCTGCACTCCAACAGAGCTCAGCAATTTAATCCCTTTTCTTTTTAAATCCCCTTAAGGTTTCCAGGTACTGTGTGAGTGTGTATGCGTGTGCAGAAATAAGAAATTTCCACGCAAAAAGTTGTGTTAACTTTTCGTTAAGGTCACTCCAGCGATTAATATAACCCTTATGTAAACTGTGTAACACAAACATTACAATACAAAAAATCAAATAAGCCCTACGGAGTAATAAGAAGGAAAGGCCTAGGTAAGGTAATTACATTAATAGTTCATTACCCTTGCAGTCTGTACATTTGGTCAAAAACATGTAAACATTCTTCTTCCACATTTCATAAACAACCTTCACTCTGACCCACACACATATATGTTAAGTTTTGTAAGTACACCACTAATTATACTTTACAGAGTGGAAGATACCTTCAAGTGTAGAACTTCCATTGCATATAATGGAGGTGCTGGTCATGGCTCCATACTTAAGGATGTGTTGAGTTTTGCATATATGTATTGTCCAAATACTGAGAGTTTACAAATTCAGAAGGCAGCATACATACAAAACTGCACTTGCTGAAGCTGTTGTTTTCGCAGTACCTAGGACTTGTTTCAGTAATGATTACATTAACAGCAGTGCAGTCCTGCTTGGGGTAAATTAGCCTAACCCTGCTGCTGCTGTATTCATTCCTCCTGCTGCTGTTCTCTGTGTGCAATTAGGCAAATACTTTCTTGTCTAAACACTGCTTGCTCCTTTGAACGTGATGCCAATGATGTTTCTGCCCATTTGTTTGGTATAAATGCCACCATATCTTTCCTTTTCTCTTCACACCTTCTTATTTAAAAATACACTGGCATTGTGTTTGGTGGTGTTCTCATCTGTTGACTTGAGGAGAAAAGGGGAGAGGCAATTCATGGCACAATCAGAAGAGACATATGAACCAGTTCTCAGACTACTGTTACCATATACGTGAAACATTCCAAATGGGGTGGGTTCAGGAATAGAAATTTGCACAGGGAAATAGGGGTGGAATGGGGATGAGAGCAGTTCATTAGCAACATTCACTGTATTGAAACATACTGAGCACATAATTTCCAAAAATCATATTCTCTTCTGGTCATGTTCTTATGTCTCTCCTATCACTGTTGGGCACGAAAATTAGGAAATTAAATTAGGAAACTAATACCTCTCAAAGGAGGCTGATGTCTGTCCTTGCATACAATCTAGTGCACAAGCAAAGAGAGACGATACACGAGTGGTCAACCAGTTCTTCTCTTTTTCCTGGGTTTGTTGAATCAAACATTCAGCCAGTGGAGTCTGTGAGATGTGTTTACCCTTCTTGGGACATACCATAAACACCGTTTCCAGGAGCCAGATTTTTAACAGCCAGGCAATGGGCCGCTGACACTTCTGCTCCAGATGTTCTGCAAAATGAATTCTGAATGGAGGTGTCATTTTCACTTTTATGTGCTCTGATGTGGAAAATAAGAAACCATCCAAAATTTCAGCTGAAATGGAATGGTGAAAGTTTTCATATGATCATTTGCCACTTAATTAATTGCACACCTCTTATTTTAGTCATAAAGATCAGCTTGAAACAAATTTCTCTGATTTTTCTTTCTTGTCAAAGGTGTGAAATAGTGTTACATCTTTTGAGTTCCGGGTGGCTATAGGTAACAAATGTAAAAGCTCATAGAAGTGCCAGTTAGAGTCAATAATAACGAGACCGACAGGTTTATGTGGTCACAGTAGGAGTCTACTGTAATTGAATAATAGTTCTTGCTGTATGCAGTGCTGGGAAAGCCAAAGGACACACTCTGTACCCTTTTGGTTTACTTATGGCTTCAAAAGACAGCCTGCATTCAGACAGTGGTCTGAAAATGTTGAAATCATGTACAGTGGGAGTGCCCACAGCTTCCCACAGAGAGCAGTAAGAGGAAGGCACACTGGCACATTTTCAGGGAAAATTCTGATTTCTGTGCCTTCCCTTCTATTAAACTATTCTCTTAACATGCGCTGCACATTGCCATCTCTTGTACAGCAGCGGTAAGTGCTGGGAAGTATCACCCGTAGGTCTGTGAACAGATGTACTGCCCCAAAAGCTGTTAAAATGAATGAACTTGAGGTAGCAATGGTTATAGAAATGCACAGACTGAGTAAAATGAGAGACTTTCATCCTCAACATTTTTACACACAAAACAACCTTAAAAGTAATTAAGGTTCCAAGGTCAAGCTCTCAAAAGTTAGGAAATGTCAGACTTAAAGTTACCTGTACAATGTTAATTTGGCAACTGACCATGCATTGTGATACAGTCTGTAATTATGCACTTACACACTAATTTTTCCACCGGATCCCTACCTCATTCAGTGCACCGGCTGGATGATGCTCACTGATGGAGCAGCTATTCAATATTTTGTTTTATCTGCATCGTTCAATGCGTGGTCCCATTATTTACTGTACACCATTCAAACTCTGCTCTGAAGACAGAATTATTCATTTTCTCCTGGGCTTTTCTCTGGCACTTATCACTGTAGTATCTAAGTGCTTCACAGATATTCATTTATATTCCAGCACCCGTGTGAGGTAAGCAGGTGGTACTATCACCATTTCATAGATGAGCAACTGAGGCAGAGAGAGGTTAAGGTAAAAAATATCCACTAATTTGGGCTCACCATTTTGAGATGCCTGTGGCCTGATTTTTCATAGAACTTAGCATTTTATAGCACTTCCTTTATTAAAAGCCCAGCTCCCATTGACTTCAGATGCAGCTGTTAGCGCTCAGCACTTCTGCAGATCAGACCCCATGTGTTTCAAGTTAACCGTCCAAAATTCAGGGAACATTATAATATCCAGTGCTTGTTTCTAAAACATGAGCGAACCACGGTTTTGACACCAAATTGTGGCAAAATATGAACGTGATTCTCATGTGCGATACTGTACAAAAAGAATTTGCTGCGTCTAGTTGCTCTAAGGGGTGTGTTCACCCCACTTTGGGAATAAAGCATTGTATACTCTCTCTCTCTTTCTCCCCCTCTCTCTACAGCTTTGGGCAATATTGCTGCTGGACGGCTATCTGGCAAATACAAGCTCAAACACCTGCGTGTCAGCCAGCTCTTTGTAATTAACGCTCGGGTTGTTCTGGTCTCATCTGCAGAATTCATCACATGCCAGTGGCTAGCCTTAGGGCTAATGTAGTGTAGCGAGACAGATAGAAAAAAGAAGAATTTCATTCTTCCTGCTCTAATCAGAACAAAAGAACCTAAGAATGGTCATGCTGGGTCAGACCAATGGTCCATCTAGCTGGGGTCCGTGCCAGATGCTTCAGAGAGAATGAACAGAATGGGGCTAAAAATTGCAGTGTAGACATTCGGTCTCAGGCTGGAGTCCAGGTTCATCCTTATGGGGTTTTAGGGCCTGGCTCCAGCTCGAGCCTGAATGTCTACACTGCAATTTGTAGCCCCGCAAACCCAAGTCAGCTGACCCAGACCAGCTGTGGCCATTCTGAGGGTCTTTTACTGCCGTGTTAGACATACCCTAAGAGTGTTGTGGGGGAGTCTGGAGAGGTAGGGTCATAAGCTGAAATTGTATCCAAGGGCTTATCTTCACTGCAACGATTAGCTCATGTTAGTACAGTTGAGTTACTGGCCTCAAGTTAGCCAAGCTCCAGTGAAAGGGCCCACACTTCAGAACAACTCTGAAGATACACAGAGTGATTGGCTTAGCTGCTGCTGAGTTGTGGTAACTCGAGCTCTTGCTTCTCCACTCAATTGCTAGCTGGAACATCAGCATCACTGGAGCTTCAAAATCCCCTCACCCCCTACCCTCCAGTGGGCTAGCTAGCTCAATCTTAAAGAACCACTTAACTTGAGCTAAAGATTTGTCTGTGTAGTGGAGAGTCGAATTAGGGGTAACACTCGAGTTATAACTAGAGTTAACTCTGCCAAAATTTAAGGAGTAAACAGGATGATCTGGGTAATTATAGGCCTGTCAGGCTGACATTGATCCTGGGTGAGATAATGGAGTAGCTGATGGGGGACCTGATTAGTAAAGAATTAAAGGAGGTTAATATAATTAATGACCATCAGAGTGGGTTTGTGGAAAATAGACACTGTCAAATTAACTGGATATCTTTTTTTGATGAGATTACAAGTTTGGTTGATAAAAGGTAATAGTGTAGTGAAATATACTTAGACTTCTGTGAGATATTTGACTAGGTACTGCACACTTTGATTAAAAAACTAGAATGATATAAAATTAACATGGCACACGTTAAGTGGATTAAAAGTTGGCTAACTGATAGGTCTCAAAACATAACTGTAAGCAGGGAATCATCAAAAGGGAGTGTTTCCAGTGGAGTCCCGCAAGGATTGATTCTTGGCCCTTTGCTATTTAACATTTATATTAATGACCTGGAAGAAAACATAAAATCATCACTGATAAAGTTTGCAGATGAAACACCAGGCTGCCAAAAACTGGGGGAAGTGGTAAGCTGGGCACAAGCAAACAATATGCATTTTAATATGGCTAGATGTAAATGTATAGATCTAGAAACAAAGAATGTAGGTCAAACTAACACAATGGAGGTCTCTATCCTGGGAAACAGTAACTCTGAAAAAGATTTGAGGGTTGTGGTGGATAATCAGCTGAGCATGACTTTCCTGAGCAGTGCTGTGGCCAAAGAGGATAATGCAGTCTTTGGATGCATAAACAGGAGAGTGTCTCAAATAAGAGTAAAGAGGTTATTTTACATCTTTATTTGGCACAGGTACAACTGTTGCTGGAGTACCGTCTAGTTCTGATGTCCACAATCAAGGAGGATTCTGATAAATTGGAGAAGGTTAAGGAGAGAGCCATGAGAATGCTTAAAGAATTAGAAAACATGCCTCATAGTGATAGACCTAAGGAGCTCAATCTATTTAGTTTAACAAAGAGAAGGTTAAGAGGTGACTTGATTACAGTCTATAAGTACCTACATGTAGAATGAATATTTACTATTGGGCTCTTCAGTCTAGCAGAGAAAGGTAGAACTTGATCAATGACTAGAAGTTGAAGCTAGACAAATTCAGACTGAAAATAAGACATGCATTTTTAATGGTGAGCGTAATGAACTATTGGAATAATTTATGAAGGATCATAGTGGATTTCCCATCACTGATAATTTTAAAATCAAAAGTGGATGTTTTTCTAAAAGATCTGCTCTAGAAATTACTCTGGGAGAGTTCTGTGGCTTGTATTATGGCAGAGCCATGGATGAAGCCAAGAGAGCTGTTGGAATGTTGTGAAGAGCTAGAATTGCGCAGGGGAGCAGCCAGTGGGCTGGTGAAGTATCAGAGATGAGGAGGAGGAGATTGGAGTCAACTGATAAAGTGAATTGGAAAATCTGAGGAATATTTTTACGTTAGAGGATTGAAAAACATTTCAGAAAATACGAGAAGCTTCCGAGAGATTTGGGGAAGTTTCAGTGAAGTTCAGAAAAGCAATTTGGGAATGAAGGGACAATCCAGATGTGCTTGGGAGATACTGAAGAGACTAACAGGAATACTAGAATGGATTAGGCTACAACTAATGAAAGTCACGGACCTTTTTTAGGCATGTCTAGTGCTTGCCATCAAATTGTTAATATTTTCTTACAGTTATCACACTCTGATCTCTAAAACGTTGCAGTATTTGCTATTCTCAGTGAAGGGGAAAATACTGGGTTACAATTACATGGTAACTGTAGGTAAATGTTGACTTTGTAATGACTGCTACTGTTTGTGGCATGTGAGACAGCTGTTGAATGGTTAATGGTATAAAGTGCAGACTGTTGGAATTTGTTCACGCATTTAATAGCTTTTTAGGGTCTTATTATTTATTCACATTATTATAAATTGTTATCACATTACTGTAGGTACTACAATACATTCTTTCAAGTGCTAATATTACCAGTATTTAGAATAAAGCATGTTTCCTGAGGGTTAAGAATGCAGTAAGGGTATCTGTTACCCAGTTGTTAAAACCAGTTGAGTAGATTTTTTAATAACAGGCTTGTATCCAGTTACTGTTATGAAATCTTCATCAGTTCCTTGTAGACAAGGCCTTGTGTTTTCTGTGATTTTATGACTGCAGAGTCTAACACAGAAGCCACCCCTTGCATGTAAAATAATTAAGGTTTTTAACTTTACAGTCACAGAGATAACCTTAAAATGTGAACCAAGTGTGAACTGATGTAGTGTTGCCTTCCTGAGTCTGCTCTGAGAGTGCCCATTCATTTCAAAGGCTGTTGGCTCTGAAACCTAATTATGGCAATTTTGTTAAATCTTTCACTGCTGGTCTGAGCCTTAATCCAGAACTCCAGTCTACTTATCTCATATTCCTAGGTGTCAGAAACCCTGGCTACATTACTAAGCCGCCCATTTGCCCATCGGCAAGTTCTACAATGCAGTTACGCATTTTCAGTGCCCTATTCTGCAGCACATTGAACACAGCAGATTTATGCACAGCATAAATCAAATTAAATTTAATATCAAATTGTATAAGTGAAGGGAAACTGCATTGATTATGTTATTCAATTTAATATTTAAGTCAATAAAAAGCTTATTTAAAAAAAATTACCTGGAATCACTATAGAATTTGCAGTCTTACACCAGAGGTCTGCAAAACTCAAGGGGCCTTAACGTAGAATTTAGGTCAAGCTTTCCACAGAGTTCACAGAGTCTGGCTTATACAGGATACCCCATTTAAAGTGTTCCCAAATATTTCAATGTTGACTCAATGTTAGCTGTCACTGTCTATATTGTGCCATTTTAGAAAACAGGGCTGAAGCTGCTACAAAGGAAACCCCCCCACCATTTCAGGGCCAGGCCTTGGCCTGGGGCATGATGTCTCTCAGAGCTATGTATTCTAACCAGGCCTGGAACCCTAACTTTATCTGAAGAGGGATGTTCTCCCTACTTCACTTCCCAAGCAGTTCTGTGGTCCTGACTTCGTATTACGTGCCTATCTGTCCCTCTTTCACATCAGGGCTGGCCTTCCTCAGGAACAGTCAGGCCGCTGTGGTGTTGACGCAAGCCCTCAGGAAGGGTTAATATGCATTGAAGGTTGTGTAATGTTGGGCCTGCATTTGGCCCTCTACTGAGCAATATTGTGCAACAACTAAAACAGGGGAAAATGGTAATGGTCAGATTCTACATCTACTGATCCAGCTTCCTGGGTTTTGTTTAGACTTAAGAAACTCATTCTCTTTCAGTTGACTTATGTTACTTTCAGCTTTCTGGGAGCTTCCAATCTCATTAAACAGCCTGTCTGTCAACAGGCTTTCCCTGTGCAGTTTTTCCCTACCAAGTGGTAAAATTTTGAGATGTAATCAGCTGTATCTTATTCAGCATGACAGCAATGAAACCATTTAAACCACTGATGCAAATCAAATGTGACCCTAATGCCGTTCCTAAACAGAAACACTTCCAACTTCCAGCAACTCCAGAAACCAAAGCCTCTCTCAGTCACGTGTCAAATAAATATGTCCCTTGTATGTTTATGTATTTCTGTGCCTTTGATTACTAGTGCTAGCGCATTGGGGGCCCTAAGCAGGAATATTTTTGGCATCCTCCTCCACACAATACATACTAATAATTAATAGGGTGGCCCCATGAGCTGCTCGGGGCCCTAAGGAATTGCTTAGTCTGTTTATACCTAGCGCTGGCTCTGTTACTGTGATTGGCTAGGTCCATACATGAAATCTTTGAGTGTTATCTGAATCCCTTCTTGCCTCAACCTTACAGCCCCCAAAACATAACAGTCAACATTATATTATCTTGTTTTTAGTCAGGTTCCTTCTCTGCAAAACACTTCAATTGTTGTGATTAAAAGTCCTCACAGAAGTCATATAAAACACTAACTCCCAAGTGTGCAGCGTACTTCATTGGGTTGGACACAGGAGCCAAGATCTGCTGGTGTGGCTCCTTTGTGTAGCTCTTCTGGAAAATTCTAGACTTACAGCTGGCCACAGGAGGATTCCCTGCTAACGTAGAACCAGAATAACAGGGCCTGCAGTGCTCCACCACAACTGACAAATGACCAGAACTCCCCTACCTGCCACTGATCTCTGGCTGCCATTTCAGCCTCTGGGGGCCATTTGAAGACTGCATCATTTATGACAGCTGCCCAGCATGTATGTACAGCCCAGAACAGGGAAAATGTAAAGGCCACCTTTAACTCCCCTCAAGAATTGTGCTATGCTAAGGAACTGGCCCAGGATAGGTAAGCTTTCATTTGTAGGTCAACAGAGCAAATCCAGATCATATTGGTAGTGGTTAAACAAAACTGCCCAACCCTGTATATGTAACTTCTCTCACCATCCAATGATGTTAATGTTGTTTGCTGATTTCCAAGTCCTAACAATTATTCCTTTGGCAAGCTTGCTGACCTTGGATATGAACAATTCCTGCATGTAATTAATATCTGGAATACTTGGAGTATCCCCAAGGTGAAAAGGTTGTGCTCAGCAAGATCTGTACATAAATTTAAGTTGAATTGCCTGGTTGCTTTGTCCTTACAGAGAAACATGGAGGGAAACCGCCCCGCCCCACCGCCACAATCCACACTTCTGACTAGTCTGATTATTGCATGTGGTGAGCCTGAGCATTCTGTCCCATGGAATGGGTAGCTGTCACTGGGGAGTTAGGAGTTAGTGCTGTAAAGAAAAAGATGAATGGAGGATTAAAAGTTCCACAAACAACAAGTAAAAATAATTTCAAGAATCAGTTAAAGCTAAATATTCTCACCTGTTTATATCATTTACAAAACCCAAGCACTCAGAAGCAAGGAACTGGATAGTTCAGAACATGATAAATCTTACACTGCCCACATAATAAAGAAATTACTCTTATCAGGTATTAAGTAATGTGTATATCTACAACCAAGGAAGTTCATATACAACCAAAGGCTGTATGTATGAATACATAATTGTTATGATTTTTGTTTCAAAAAAAGATTTTGCATTCTGTTTATATTTTGAGATTATTGGTGAAAGAGTAGTCATCACTTTGGGTCAGAGTTAAGATTGTTGTCTTGTGATTAAATGGCAATGACTTGCATGAGTTTGGGATGTAACATTATTCTTGAGAGGCTAAGTGGCAAATGAGTTATCTCTAACCAGTGCCACACTTGTAATAGAAATTATTTTTAAAATCTAATAATAATAATAACAATATTTATCTCTTATATAGTGCTTTTCATTCATCCATCAATCTCAAGCAAATCCCATTATCCCCAAATGGTGAAACTGAGGCATAGAGTTGCCCAAGTCACATGATTTTCCAAGGTTACATAGCAAACTGGTGGCAGATTCAGGCATAAACCCAGCTCTCTGAACTCTTAGCCCATTGCCCTATTAATTGGATCACACTGCCTCCTGTGTTCGCGAGTGCTCCAATTTCTGAGTTGCCAAGCTAGCCATTTAAAGCTACTTTGGGGCAGGTGCTGTCTGTCTATTCTGTGATTGTGCAGCGCCTAGCAAAGTGGGGTCCTGATCCATGACTGGCGTTTCCAGGTGCAGCTTCAATACAAATTACACATCATAATTATTTGCCTGCTTTTTCCCCTGACTCATTGTTCAATTTCCATGAATCTGTGAATGATGTGCATTTTGGGTATGTATTTAATTAATCTCAAATGATTTTTTTTAAAAAGTCCCTAGCTATCCCATAGGGAGGAGGCCAGGGGACAGACCCTCAACTGATATAAGTTGTCACATCTCCGTTGACTTCAATGAAGCAGTGAGGATTTGAACTTGCTGAGGATCTGCCGCACAAAGCCAAAGTATCCTCTTACTTACACGGTTAGACACTTGTGAAGTCCATTTGACTTCAGTTGAGTTAGTCCTGATTTGCACCGGGGGTTTAAAAGGAGAATCAAGCCCATGTTTTTTCAAATTTAAACAAAGTTTGACAGATATTTACAGTTACCTCGTGTAGTTGCCTGTGAGAAAATAAACAATCTGAAAGCACAAACAACGATGGTTCCTTCTTTCCCTTTGATAACGCCTTTGGTTTCTGCCTGCAGGTCTGGGTGGATGCTGGCACGCAGATATTTTTCTCTTATGCCATCTGCTTGGGATGCTTGACAGCCCTGGGGAGTTACAACAACTACAATAACAACTGCTACAGGTAACACATTTGCTTTTAATGTAGGCCTCAATCCTGTAAACACCTATGCACTTAGCTTCATTTGTATGTGTAGCCCCACTGGCATCAGTGGAAATCTTCTCATGAATATAGTTAAGCACATGCATGAATGTTTGTTGAATCAAGGCCTTATTTGGGTAAGAATAGTCTGGGGGAAAGCGGGTGTCTGCTTTTCAAGTCATGTGCATGGAAGTCTGAATTGTGTGACTCTTATGGACACCAGTGGGCATTGCACAGCCTCAGTCATCCCATAAAAGTATTGGAGCTCGTACCCTTATTGGTCTAATTCTATTTTAAAGCATTGTAAAAGTCATACTGAAATATTTTATACATATATCTGCTTTTTAAAAAACTCCCATTAAAACAAGTGAGCTTGGCTTACCCTTTGGATGCCGTTCTTCTTGAAGTTGTACTGGATACTAGGTAAAGCACAATAAAAGGGCCTAATATGTCACTAGTATTCTTTTTTTAAATCAATGGGAGTTTTGCTGTTGACTTCAGTGGGGCTTAAGCACATGCTTAAGTGCTTTCCTGAATCAGTGCCAAAGGTAGATATGTGCCCACATGGTACTTGAGCCTGTGCAAAATTCCATTGATTTCACTGGGGTGTAGGATCAGCCCCATAGAGAGGAGCTTAGGTGCTTGCCCTTTTTCTCGAGTAGTAATGAGAAGTAAAAAAATATTATATACTAGTGAGAGATTCATTCCTTTTAATGTGCTCTGCCTAGCATATGGTGTAACCTAAAATAATAGTCTTATATGGAACTTAAGTACATGCTTTAAACTAACCATGTGCTGACAGTCTGTCTTGAGCAAGGACACTTGCCTGGATCAGGGCTTTAATATTAATGCGTGTTACACACAAACTGATTCAAATAATAAGAAAAATTACTGACATAAAAAAGAAACCCCCAAGTGAACCTATATTCAGGAATAAGTGTGAATTAATCTGTAAACTGGGAGAAAATGAAAAAAAAAATTACAAATACTTTATTTGAAAATTATTGTGAAGTTCTTCAAAATAATTATGCAATTGACTCTGTTTAACCAGCTCTAGTCTCTCTCTCTCTCTCTCTCTCACACACACACACCACCACCATCACCACCACCACCACCAGGGTAGTGTGCAGGAATAATCATTTGACCGCTCTTGGAGGGGCACATTTTGTGCCCCCGCCATGCCCCAGGGCTGGAGGAGCTCAATCTCCGTGCTGCAACCTCAACTTGGGGACTTCTGTGCCCTCGATGATTATGGGGAATGGGGGTGATGCCCCTGCTTGTCCACCGTTGTGCATGCCCCTGCACACCACCTATCACACGCTCAGTGGGCCAGAGGAGTGCTGGAACTACGGGTGCTGGAGGTGTGGCAGGACTCCCTGGCTTGAAATATTAAAAACAATCAAATACATGGTTTCCCTCACATACAGGGTTTACAATTTTGTTCAATGGCTTCCAGCACCCCCACTATGCAAATTGTTCCAATGCCCCTGCTGGGATAGTCACTTTTCAAACACAGATCAAGACACGTCATATTTCTGAACTCAACTTTTTAAACTGTTTCCCCAGTCATGAACTATTCATGTGTAATTAGACAGTTAATTCAAGGTACAGCACTAAAGTGGTTTTCTCAATGCAGCAAACCACAATATTACAGAGAGAGAATGTAACAATATCTTACCTCCATATAGTAGCATCTAAAATGCAGTCTAATTGGCTTTTCCTAATATAAACTCTTACTTTTTCCACTTTGGCTTATACACCTAGAGCAATGAAAAGAAAAATTCCTTAATTCACTAATTTGTATTTATATAGTAAACAGGGGGCCATTGCTTTTGTGTTGGGTGGCTAATTTGTAACTTTACATAGCCGAACCCAGTCAGGTTTCTGGATCAGTCCCAGAACTGATCTCGGACTAGTCTATGTCTGATTCAGCAGCTTTTACTACACGGCATGACATTAAACTATAAACGTGCTATTGCTGAAGAGATATTCAGAGTGAGAACTTAAGGGCCTTTTCAATACTAATAAAGACAACTAATGATGATATGATGCAAAAGCAACATAATTATCAACAACATCAAAACTCTGGAGAATTTGAATCCTAGATTACCGTGCATGAACAAACCTTGCAGGAAAGTACTAGAGGCAGTTCTAGAAAGTGCATGCTGTGCTCGCTCAGTCCTGCCATGCCTTTTGATGAAAGAAATGCTGCCCTGCATGGCCGCCAATATAAGAGAGTGGGAGAGAAAAGATCATTAGAGAAATGTGGATGCTTAGGGAATAAAAGCAGACCAGCTTTTGTACAAATTGAATGTGTGCTAAGTTACCCAAAAGAGACTTGAGGTAAACTGGCTTGCAAACATGTGAGATTGCTCACAGCTTTTAGGCAACAAAGGTGGTTATCCACTCTGCTCTCTGGGCCAGACCCTTTGCTGGTATAAATTGGTGTAGTTCCATTGAAGGTTTGGAATGACATTGATTTGCATCAGCTGAGGGTCTGGCCAGGTACCTTCAAAATCAACATAATGTCCCCAGTGGAAAATTGTGGGTGATGAAATTGTTTTCTCAGTAGTGTGGAGTAATGCTTTGGCCAAACAAAGTACAGCTTTTTCTTTTTCATTCTGTCCTGCGACATCTCTTATAAAAACTACTTCAATCACAGCCCCAACGGCTGCAGTAGTACTCATTGTATTTTTGTAATCCAGTACTGTACAGTGCTTGATAAAGGCTAAGAGAATGGATAAAGGCTCACTCTGAGGGCAGTAAGGTCTCTAGCACACTAGTTGCTCCCCAATGTCTCTGAAATAGTGGAATTTGATGATAGTAGGGTAAGGAGACTGAAACCACACTGGAGGCTCCTTGGCCCTCTGGACTCTTCATTTACATAGGCTAATTATGACTCTTCAAAAGAAATCACAAAATGTTAATACTCATGAACAACCACAGCACATTACTTATGGCACCTGGACCAGTGTACAGTCCTCCATGGAGGTAGGTTCTTCCTGTGGTAGTCCATGGATGACTTAAAAGGGGTAATGATTTGAAGATTAAAGTTAAAGAGGAATAGCTCAGTGGTTTGAGCATTGGCCTGCTAAACCCAGGGTTGTGAGTTCAATCCTTGAGGGGGCCATTTAGGGATCAGGGCAAAAACTGGGGTTTGGTCCTGCTTTGAGCAGGGGGTTGGAGTAGATGATCTCCTGAGGTCCCTTCCAACCTTGAGATTCTATGATTCTATGACAGATCCATTCCAAAGGTTAGAGAGAGGAAGACAATATAGAAAGCCATTTGCTTAAGAAGTAGAGGCTATGGCTTTGTATACACCTTACACTGTGTGACTTCAAGTTCAGTTGGTCCTGATTCAGGAAAAAGTATGAACGTGGCCAATTACACATGATTTGTTTTGTGGTGATAAAAGAGAAATGAATGCCTATGATGAAGTGAAGAAACCCTGCATATCACATCGCTGTCCGGTGGGTTTGACTTAGCTTTCAATCAGTGTTATTCAAAAGCACAGAACACTATCCCCTGAGCTAATGAAGAACATAAAGTGAAGAGCCTATAATATGTCATTAAACAGTACTTATTCTATCCAATAGAGGGCAGTGGCACAAGTATGCTCTAGACAGCATATTACAATATCAAACCACTGACTTCCTCCATGCCAGTGCAAAGCCCAGGAACAGCATGTGCTGACAGATTTATTTTTTGCAACACATTTTACTGTAGGATTCTCTCTTTTCTGAGGGAGCGTTGCAGTGTAAAATAATGAAATGGGAGAGAAGAGATGCCCAGTTGAAAAACGATATAATTTTAAATGGCATCTTCTTTACTAGAAACAAGACAGAAAAATCTGTAGGTATACCAGCAAAAGAAATCAATTCACTGGCATTGTGAAGGGCAGTTGCCAATGAGGAAAAGCAACATAATTATCAACAATAACAAATTCTTCAAATCCATCCTTAAAACTCTCCTGTGCTGTGATGCCAACAGAAAACTGGTCAGTGGGTAGGCCGCTGTTGTCCTGAGACCACTGCCTAGCCTGCTGACCAGTATGGTCTCATTGTTTCCTTGCAGTCCCCCATCTGTCTGTTTCCAGCTGTTGTCTCTTGCCTCATACTCAGACTGTGAACTCTTTTGTTCTGAGTTTGTACAACGCCTAGCACAGCGGGGTCCTGATCCACAACTGGGGCTCCTAGGCACAATGGTAATACCAATAGTTAGTAATAATTCTCTTCTACCCGGTATGGCTGGTGTGCTACTGCTCACCAGTCAATCCCAATACCTCACAGAGACACTGCTTGTGACCAAGAGCAGTCTGTGGACCCGAAGGGGGCTGCCATTGGCCAATGGATTCTGCAGCGCCACCTCAGGTGGTCGGGGATACAGCCAGCATCCTCCTGCTTCTGTCTACATTTTGGTGCCTGCTGGAAGTGCAAAGATTCACATCACAATGATGGCAATATCCAAGCCACATATAAAGAAAGAGAATAAGGTTTTTGCCACATTAAACAAATCCACAATTTTAAATAGGGGTGGGGGGCACAGCAGCTCCCTGCGAATGGGGCGGGGGAGGGATAAGAGGGGGAGTGAGGGGAGGCGCTGAGACTCTGTGGGGGAAGGAGGCAACCGGCTCCAGGCTGGGAAGGAGGGTTCTGAGGGTTCCTACCTGCTTCCAGGCCCATTCCAGCCCTTCAGGTCCTCCTCCCTGCTTCCCAGCCCCCGCAATGCCTGCTCAAGCCCCTCTGAGTTCTGCTCTCATCCCCCCCGCTCCCCAGGTATGTGCAAGTTTACGTGGGGGCAAAGCTCCCACAGTATTTCCATTGTGGAGGTGCTAGCCTCCCCTGCCATCCCAATTCTGCTGCCCCTGATTTTAAAACTGTAGTGCAGTTATAGTATAGTTCTACCTATGGGACTTTATGGCCCCCCATGCTGGAATATCTGAGCACCTCACAATCTTTAATGGATTCATCCTTACAACAGCCTATCAGGTAGGAAAGTACTGCTATCTCTGATTTCCAGATGGACAACTGAGGAATAGAGATGCTAGGTGGCTTGTCCATGCTCGTACTAGAGGGCTATGTCAGAGCAGGAAATTGAGCCCCAGTCTCCTGAGTCCTAGCTTAGCAACCTAACCAGTGGGCCATCCTTCCTTCCTTCAGCTCTTTTTGTTAGCCTCATTCATGGTTACTGGCTTCCATATCCACTGTGACAGGGTCGGGCCAGATGGCTACAGGAGAGTGTTAGAAGGCAGATATATTAGCCGCAGGTTAAGTAGGTCCATTTTTCCCTGGGTAAGGTAACAGGGAAGGTTCCAGAACAATCAGGAACTTTTTGGAAACAAGGCAGACAGGCTGATTAGAACACCCGCAGCCAATCAAGAAGCTGCTAGAATCAATTAAGGCAGGCTAATCATAGCACCTGCATTTAAAAAGGAGCTCACTTCAGTTTGTGATGTGCGTGCGAGGAGCTGGGAACAAGAGGTGCAAGAAGCTGAGAGTGAGAAGGCGTACTGCTGGAAGACTGAGAAGTACAAACATTATCAGACATCAGGAGGAAGGTCCTGTGGTGAGAATAAAGAAGGTGTTGGGAGGAGGACATGGAGAAGTAGCCCAGGGAGTTTTAGCTGTCACGCAGCTCTTACAGGAGCCACTGTAGACCGCTGCAATCCACAGGGCCCTGGGCTGGAACCCGGAGTAGAGGGCAGGCCCAGGTTCCCACCATCCCCACATCCCTCCATCTCCCAACTCCTAGTCAGACACAGGAGGAGTTGACCTGGACTGTGGGTTCACGAAAACGGCCAAACAGAGGGCTGCCGTGAATCTCCGAGGCAAGCAAATCCGCCAATAAGCGCAAGACCCACCAAGGTAGAGGAGGAACTTTGTCATACCACACAAATCCATTCTTGGTACTTCTTTAAAATTTACAAACTGAGCACAAACTACAGAATGCTTAGCTTCCAGAAACAGGTCCCCAGAGTGGAAACTTTGTTACCCATCCTCAAGTCGTCTTGCCTCTGTGGCTGGCAGAGCAGAGCAGTTTATTTAACTCTTCAGCAGAAGCGAGTAATTCCTATAATGCCCTTGCATTGCATAACGAAATGTCCTTCAATATAAAATTTTGTCTTGAGGAAATGCTCATAATTCACAGTTTGAACTACTACACTTTGCTTTAGATTTAACAGCGTAGTAAGGTTTCTAGAGGCAGATTACTCCATCATTTCCAATATACACCATTTTCCCTCAGTTTATTGCCTCATTGTTTAGAGTGGGTTATTGATTGATTGAACACACAGAAAAGTTAAACAGAAATCAAAGTCGTTTGAAAGGTCACTAGGGTAGTGGCAAAGAAGACTATTTGTGACAAGAAAAGGGCTAAAGTGTGAAATGGCCCTGGGTATGGTTTGGAAATGCAGCATAGAACTGTTACATCATTAAGGATCCATTGAATTTACAGCCATGAACGTGTGTGATCAATGCCTACCTGTACCAATCAGGGGTATTTTTCTGATCCTATACATTTTTAGTATGAAACACGTAATTCATAAAGATAATCTCTGGAGGTCAGAGAGAAAGTAGCCAATGGGAGGAAGAGCCCATATCTCACAATCTAACTGATTTGTCTATCTTGGGGAACTTGGATAACCACTGCCAGTGGCCTTTTGAATAAGAAATGGAGTTTTATAATCCCAACAAATTTGGTATTATAATTTATACTAGGACAGTGATAAAATAACTGATGGCCCGATCATCCATTAATTTACACAGGAGTTAATCAGGAGTAACCTCAATGAAGCTAATGGTGTGTAAATGAGGGGAGGATCAGGCTCCTACACTGTGGTTTCATATTAGGGTCTTGAATGTCTAGTAGGCTAAGTTACCCCAATCAGTTCTCACCTTCTCATGGGTAGGCTTCACTTTAACGACTCCTGACCCTGGCAGTGAGAAAGGGAAAATGGTCCAATTCACACTACACCTGCTCTGTACCTGTAGAGGTGGCCCATAATTTCGCAGTGTCCCTAGCAACTAGATTCTAGGAGAAATGCCTTGCAATTAAGGATGCAGGTTTCTCATGTCAGTAAAAAATCATGGGTAGCATAATCCTGTTTATCTGTGACTCTTTTGTGTCTGTGACTCCCCACACAATGGCAGCTCCTGTGGGGCTGGGTCCAGCTTTCTGCTTCAGACATTTTGATCAGGTGTGTGGGGTTGCAGTGCCATGTATGACGAAGGGGTGGTGGGACCCAAAGTGAGAGCTTCGAGTTCCCTCACAACCCCAGGGCCCAGCCCCAGGAGCCACCGCTGCCCGGGTTGAGTGTGGGGAAGGTTTGCTCTTCGCCCCCGTCCCTCCAGCTCCTCTCCTCAGCAGGCTGGGATTCGGGTTGCTATGCAGAGTCGGTGCCCCCTAGAGTTGTTAGGGGATTTTTTAATCAAAAATCTTGGCTCGGTCATTAAACCTGTGACTTTTACTAAATTTACAATGGCTGCACCGTGATTTTTTATTTTAAAAAGTGTAATGATAAATCTGCAGCCCTATTTATGATTGTGTGGCCTCATCCACCCAGCCCCTTTGCACTGGAGTAAGCCGCCCTGTGGCATGACACATTTTACATTGGTACGTCATGTCTAAATTAGAGGTTAACACTAATGCACCTACACTGGTGTAACCCTCTTGCATTCCCCCAAAAAGTGAAGACAAGCCCTGTGTGCCTTAGCATACTATTGCTGGGGAACCACTGGGTGTGTGGTGTCACTGTCATGACAAGGTAGCATTTTACACCTACTTTGCCCAGGGGTAAATGACTGCACAGTAGCAATGGGGAGATTATGAGTGGCACTGACCAGTTTCAAATAGACCCGGCCTGTTGACAAGTGGAAGGATGGTGGGTGGCATCTGTGCTCCTCAAAGGCAAGGAGATGAGTGGAGATAATGGGGGACTATCGGGACTCCATGTAGGATTCAGTGGACCTCTTCAGATAAGGGCCAAGAGAATGCTTAGCAGCACTCTCCATCCTTCAGTATGTGGAGTAGCTGATAGGTGCATGTCTTGAATTATTCAGATGATTTAAAACACTCTCATTTGGGATCACTTGAAGCTTTCATACAAATTTGATGGTTTCTTTTCATTTAAAATCACTTTGGATTTCAGTGGAGCACTGATGCCTTCCAGGCAAAGACATGGATAAAAATTGAAGGAAGAATTAGATAAACTTAAAAAGAAAAGGAGTACTTGTGGCACCTTAGAGACTAACCAATTTATTTGAGCATAAGCTTTCGTGAGCTACAGCTCACTTCATCGGATGCATACTGTGGAAAGAGTAGAAGGTCTTTTTATACTCTCACTCTCCTGCTGGCAACCTTAGATAAACTTGCTTCCAGTATAGGCTTGTTTTAAAATTTGTTGGCTGCACAAATACTAATTCCAGGCCAAAAACAAAACAGTCATTGAGCTGGATTCAAATTTTACATGTCTATTGATTTCTTTGGAGGAAAAGGAGGAAGGAATTAAAGAGGCTGTTGGAGTTCTCAAAACTCATTTGCATGAGGCTGAAAATTCAAATTTAAGGTTACACTGGGACAGGAGCACTTACTGGGTCCCTGATGAACAAAGGGTTAACACAATTCATGGTTGCCCTGCTACTACTTTGTGACAGTTATGTTGGTGCACAACAGCCCAAAAACAGCTTCATGGGGATGACCCCAGTACAGAGGCCTACCTGACCAGGTACAGAGCTAGCCCTGGCCCCTACCCTTTTTCCTCCTACAAGAGCCCCTGGTACAGAGGATGTACCAGGACATGGCAGGGAGCAGGTGGAGAAAGAGGGCATGGAGGTATAGCTTGGCCAGTCCTGTGCCTTAAGTTATTCCCCAGCTGCCACAAGGGGAACTTAGTCAATTGGAAAAAGAGGGACTGACCTAACTAGTGCTGGGGGCTGGAAGCTCCAGAACTGGGTGTAGGGACTGGAGCTTTGGTGGTGAGGCCTAATGGTTAGAGTCAGGAGCCTGGAACCAGAGCAGGGTGCCAAGTTGAAAGTCAGAACTGGATTCAGCATCAGGGAGAGGGTGTAGGACCTGGAGTAATGCAGGAACCAGGAACACACCAGGGCCTGGGATAAGGAGGACAGGAACCAGGAACATGCTGTGAGGCAGGGCTCAGGAGTCAGACAAGTAGGCAGGGTCCATACTACCAGCCAGCCAGGGATTCCTCTAGTTGCTCAGACAACTTGCTGTACCTCTTTCTGGTTTACTTAGAGCTTTCCAGCCAATTGGGTGTGGATTTCCAGCTTTATGGGTGCAGCCCTTTGCAAGCTGGAGCTTCACTGGCCTCCTCCTCCAGTCATTCGGATGAGTAGCTGGGTGGTGGCTGTGGTCTGAGCACTGCCTGGGGACCTGTGGGCCCATGTTTGAGACCTACAGTCCCTCACATCACCCCATCCCCTAACATTCCCTCTGGGCACTAGTGAGCCAGGTTCTCCAGGGTGTTTTTTGTGGAAGGCATTTACCAGAACAGGAGTGTGAATATTCTCTATCAGTTCACAGGAGCACTCTCCAGGACTGTAGCCCTTCCGAACATAAGAACAGCCATACTGTCTTAGACCAATGGTCCATCTAGCCCAGTATCCTGTCTTCCAACTGTAGCCAATGCCACATGCTTCAGAGGGAGTGAACAGAAGAAGGCAATCAAGTGGTCCATCCCCTGTTGTCCACTCCCAACTTCTGGCAGTCAGAGTCTAAGGACACCCACCGCATGGGGTTGCATCCCTGATCATCTTGCCTAATAGCCATTGATGGACCTATCCTCCATGAACTTATCTGATTTGTTTTAGAATCCCTTTATAGTTTTTGCCTGGGAATGAGTTTCACAGGTTGACTGCATTGTGTGAAGAAGTACTTCCTTTTGTTTGTTTTAAACTTGCTGCCTATAAATTTCATTGGGTGACCTCTGGTTTTTATATTATCTGAAGGAGTAAATTACACTTCCTTATTTACTTTCTCCACACCATTCATGATTTTCCAGACCACTATCATATCTCCCCTTAGTCATCTCTTTTCCAAGCTGAAAAGTTCCAGTGTTTTTAATCTCTCCTCATCTGAAGACTGTTCCATACCCTTTGAAACTATAATAAATAACAGAATTATCAGACACATAGGTGAACATGATTGGTTGGGGGGAAGAGCCAACACTGCTTCTGTAAAGGGAAATCATACCTCACCAATCTATTATAATTCTTTTAGGGGGTCAACAAACATGTGGTCAAGGGGATATAGAGTAACTGGACTCAGAAAGCCTTTGACAAGGTATTTCACCAAAGGCTCTTAAGCAAAGTAAGCAGCCATGGGATAAGAGGGACAGTCCTCTTATGTATCAGTAACTGGTTAAATGACAGGGAACAAAGGGTCAGAATAAATGGTCAGTTTTCACACTGGAGAGAGGTTAATAGTGGTGTCCCCCAAGGATCTGTACTGAGACCAGTGCTGTTCAACATATTCATAAATGAACTGGAAAAAGGGGTAAACAGTGAGCTGGCAAAATTTGTAGACATTACAAAATTACTCAAGATAGTTAAGTCCAAAACAGACTGCTAAGAGTTACAAAGGGATCTCACAAAACCAGGTGGCTGGGCAACAAAATGGCAGATGAAATTCAATGTAACTAAATGCAAAGTAATGCACATTGGAAAATGTAATCCCAACTATGCATATAAGATGATGGGGTCTACATTAGCTGTTACTACTCAAGAAAGAGACCTTGGAGTCATTGTGGATAGTTCTCTGAAAATATCCACTCAACATGCAGCAGCAGTCAAAAAAGCAAACAGAATGTTGGGAATAATGAAAAAAGGGATAGATAATAAAACAGAAAATAGCATATTGCCTCTATATAAATCCATGGTACGCCCACATCTTGAATATTGCATGCAGAAGTGGTCGCCCCATCTCAAAAAAGATATATTGGAATTGGAAAAGGTTCAGAAAAGGACAACAAAAGTGATTAGGGGGATGGAACGGCTCCCATATGAGGAGAGATTAATGAAAATCAGACTTTTCAGCTTGGAAAAGAAATGACGAAGGGGGGATATGACAGAGGTTTACAAAATCATGACTGGTGTGGAGAAAGTAAACAAGGAAATGTTATTTATTCCTTCTCATAACACAAGAAATATGGGGTCACCAAATGAAATTAATTGACAGCAGATTTAAAATGAACAAAAGGAAGTATTTTTTCATACAACGCACAGTCAACCCATGGAACCCCTTAGGATGTAGTGAAGGCAAAGACTATAACAGGGTTCAAAAAAGAACTAGATAAGTTCATGGAGGAGAGGGCCATCAATCCATCAATGGTTATTAGCTGGTGTGGACTGGGATGGTGTCCCTAGCCTCTGTTTGGCAGAAGCTGGGAATGGGCGACAGGTGATGGATCACTTGATGATTACCTGTTCTGTTCATTCCCTCTGAAGCACCTGGCATTGGCCACTGTCGGAAGACGAGGATAGTGGGCTAGATGGACCTTTGGTCTGACCCAGGATGGCTGTTCTTATGTATCAGTGCAGTGAGAGAATGGTTCCTGAATGTGTGGCTTCAGGAGTGATATGTAGAAAACTAGGTGTGTTCAGTGAGAATGGGGCAAGTCTAGTTCAAAGGTGACTGGGTTAATTTGCTGGCAAACTTGGTAGGGGCTAAGGAACTGGTAATCAATTTACGAGGTGGCCTGTTCGTGTGTTGGTTTTTCATCAAGAGCCAGACTCTCCTGTTGTTGGCAATCCACATATTGTTTGTAGCTCTTCTGGGCATCCTCCAGGTGAACTTTTAGGTCATCTTGGTTTTAATGTCTCTGTTTTATCCAGTCCAAGGCTGTGGGTAGCTCTGGGTAGAACTGAGGGTAGAACCTGTAGTTTTAAAAAAACGGGCTTTGCCCCATAGACGCATGTTCTGTGTTATTGTGCATAAACTCTACATGAGATAGCAGCCAGGATCAGTCATTCTGGTGGAAGTCTATGTAGCATCAAATATAGTGCTCCAGGAATAGGTTGGTTCTCTCTGTCTGACCATTTGTCTGAGGGTATTAGACAGAGAAGAGGCAGGAACAGATACCTACAATCCAAAGAGTTTCTCACCAGAAATGGGATAAATTGTGCATTGGGGCTGGAGGCAATGGGCTCTGGGAGGCCATGGAGGCAGACCAATTCATCCACCCAGAGCAAGGTGGAGAGTAGGCCAATGCAGGGGATGAAGTGTACCATCTTTGTGAGGTGGTCCACTACTGTTAGAATGGTCATGAACCCACTGGACTTGAGTAGTTCTACTACTAAATCTAAGGCAATGACTGTCCAGGGGCCAGGTGGAGTCTCAAGGGGTTGCTGGAGTCCAAGGGGTTTTCTGTGTGGCACCTTGGAGCGGCCACACACATTGCTAGAAGCCACATAGGCCTGCACTGTGGCCCACGTGAAAGGCCACCAGAAAACACAAGAGATGAGGTGCTGAGTTTTAAAGTGGCCAAAATGTCCTGCCGAGGAGAATCATGACATGCTACAGGCTGTAGTCCTTGGAGGCCCAGGGGGACATATGTATGCTCAGTTACCCCATCTTAGCTAAAATGGGATTCCTTAATTATGGATTCCTGCTCAATGGAGGGATCTCATGGGCCAAGGCTGATTGCATGAGGGTGAGCAGATCTTGGCAGGGAGCCACTCACACCCAGAAAGTTTTGAGGCTTGAGGATGCAGAAGATTTTTGGGTTTGAGTCCTTTAGGTCAGTGTAATATTCATGCTGTGTTGCTCCAATTGTACTTCAGTATAACGCCATTGATTTCAGTGCCGTTACAGTGGCACAAAACTTGAGCAATGTAACTGTGAATCAGAACAAATACATCTGTTGTGTTTGGTTAGTGCTCCTGTGGAGCTGAGGAAATGGGATATATGTAGCTTTGGGGTTTTTTTCATGTCTTTTTGATCCACCCACCACCTCTGTCCATGTCACATAAGCTACTTAATATCTCCGCTCAGTCCTAAGAGTTTTGTATACCTGAATATGGCAGCATGTGTTACGTGACAATGTAATAAGACTTAGATTTGCAACTTTAAATTCAGGGAATTCTTCAGAATGACTGTTTGTTTCCCAAATGTGGTCAAATGTGCCTGAGACACTCAATAAAAGGTGGTCAGATACTATGATGATAGGCTTGGTAGGAAAGCATAGATAGATTAAATCTAAACACAAAGCCGAAGGTTAATGTTTCCAATGTCAGGGGTGGCAGGTTTGTAGAAATTTTGGTGGTGCCCAGAACCTGCCCCCCGAAACTCTGCTCCCCACCTGCCTAAGGCTCTGGGAGGGAGTTTGGGTGGAGGAAGGAGGTCTGGAGTCCAGGCCCTGGGCTGGGGCAGGGTATTGGGATGCAGGCTCTGGGAGGGAGTTTGGATGCAGAAGGGGTGAGAGGTTGGGTTCTGGGAGGGAGTTTGAGTGGGGGAGGGGGTCTGGGGTACAGGCTCTGGGTTGGAGTTTGGGTGCTGGGTGCAGGCTCCAGGCTGGGGCAGGGGGTGAGGGGTGCAGGCTTTGGGATGGAGTTTGGGTGTAGGCTCTGGGCTGGGGCAAGGGGTGGGGGTGCAGGAGGGGTTGAAGGGTGCAGGCTCTGGTAGGGAGTGCAGAGGGCCGGGGTGCAGGCTCTGGGAGGGAGTTTGGGGGCAGGAGAGGGTGAGTAGGAAGGGGGTGAGAGGTGCAGGCTCTGGGACGGAGTTTGGGTGCAGGCTCTGGGCTGGGGGTTTAGGAGGGGATGAGGGGTGCAGGCTCTGGGAGGGAGTTTGGGGATAGGAGGGGGTGCTGAGGGAGGGGGTGCAGGAGTGAGGGCTGTGAGATGGGGCTGGGGATGAGGGGTTTGGAGTGTGGGAGGGGGCTCAGGGCTAGGACAAGAGGGTTGGGGGTAGGGTGGGGCTGGGGATGAAGGGTTCATGATGCAGGAGGGGGCTCAGGGCTGGGGCAGAGGGTTAGGGTGCAGGGGAGATGAGGGCTCTGGCTGGGGGTGCGGACTCGGGGGTGGGGCAGGGATGGGGATGAGTTTGGGGTGCAGGCAGGCTGCCCCCAGGGCTGGGGCCAGAGGGGAGGACTCCCCCCAGCCCTCTCCCCACTGGGAGCAGTGAGCTCTGCTGAGGGGGGAGGGCCCCCTCTCCCCCACTCCACCCGGAGCACATTCACCCCCACCACTGCCACTGCACATGCTCCTAGGGCCCCTCTCAGGTCCAGGAAGCCCCCTCACCTCCCCTGCGGTGGGTGCTGGTGGGGGGAGGGCTGCCATCACATGGGGCTTCCTCCCCTGCTGCTGCCCCTCACTGTAGCCTGCCTTGGGGTGAGGGATGTGGCTGCCCCTTGCCCAGCGTGGGGAAGGAGCAGTGATTGCGGGAAGTGGGGCCCTCTGTGCTGGTGGAGGGTCCCTCCGGAAAAGGGAAGGGTCCGAGGTGGAAGGGCAGGGTAAGGGCAGCCTGCCCTGCCACAATGGAATGGGGGGCACTAGGACCATGCGGCAGCAGTTGATGCCAGGAGCCAGCAGAGTGGAGACAGCATGGTGCTGCGGGGGAGAGGCAGGGATGGGGCCCCTGGGAGGCACGCGGGGGGCAGCAGAAGGGGCCAGGGGAGAGACCAGGCCCCGAACATTGGTGGAGCCAGGCCTCTGGGCCCTGAATATTGCTGGAGCCCGAACACTACGGGCCCATATAACTCGCTGTCCCGTCCAATGTATATGTATAGACAATCAGGCTTACTAACTAGATTGAGTGTCCAATTAGTTCCTTTCTCATTTTTTAGATTCAGGGAAGATGTGCATTGATTAAAGATAGGTGTGTGTTTTGTTTTATGGTAGTTCTGTGGGCTGTATTCTACATAGTACAAGTTATGATCCAGATGAAGAAGAACTGGAAAGTCCTCCAGTTGGGACCTTGGCCCAGATCCACAGCTGATGGAACTTTACATTTGCAATCTCGTGAAAATTGATTTCCATTGCTGAGGATCTAGCCCATTATGTTTCTTGTTTGTATGTAAAGCAGCACAAATACTTATGACTTCTTAGGATATATAATAAACAATAATAATCCAAGTGCAAAAGTGTTCTTTAGTCTTGAAGATGAAATATATTTTGAGAAATGTATTACAAGTACTTCTTGTTAATTAAATAAATTGATTTTTTCCCTTTTGGAGGAATTCCTCTTGGGGGAATTCCCCCAAATGTCATCTTTATTTCTTCCATCCTCCACCAAAGGCTGTGCACTGAGTTACCTTTTCCCTCCAGGTGAGAGAGCCTAGACTGGGCTCTCTCCAGAGTGATCAACTCAGTGTCTGAGTAAACTGAAAAGAATTGCTTGTGAAGTGCCCCTTCAGTCTGCACACTTCCAAGTATGCACAGTACACAGTGCTCCCACCCTGGAGACAGAAGCCGAGAGAAACTGCTTTTCAGTGTATTCCTTCTTTGATTTCTTTGAAAAGTATCAAACAGTTCCAGTGGCAATTACTGATTTTCTGAGCCAGTACCTGGGGGCATAATACCACCATTCACAATGTATGACTGGATGGCTTTCTATAAACACAGGCATGTACACAATATTAAAAATAAATGAATAACAAGGTAGAATTCAAGTGATTGTCAGAACCAATTTGAAAAAAGTCCACTCAGCCTGATGTCGAGATGGTGTTAGAGAGGCCAGGCGTGAAAGGCAGTGTTGCCCAGTGGAGATAGACTCAGGCAGGGGGCCAGGGCAGCGGGGTTCTATTCCTAGCTCTGACATAGACTTGCGGTGTGATGTTGGACAAGCCACCCTCTCTGTGCTTCTGTTTTCCCATCTCTAAAATGGGGACGCTAATATTTATTCACCTTTGTACCATGCTTTGAGATTTATGGCTCAGAGGCAATACCTAAGCACTTAGTGTTATCTATTGCTGCAATTAAATACAGGATAGTCTATGAAACAGACATCAGGAAATATGGAGAGATTATCAAAGTAACCATAAACCTGAAGACTGATCCGTGAGGAATGATGGTAGGATAAAAATCTTTGAGAAAAAGGAAAGAAGAGAGATTGGCAAATAAGTTTTGGAGAGATTGGCAAATAAGTTTTGATATATTTGTTGTATGTGATTAAATAAACTCCAGGGCTTGGAGAACGTATACTAATTATCTCAGTGGTTTCAGGAAGGCCCCTTGAAACTGTGAGAAAGTTGTGTGGCATTAATTATGCAGAAACGAAACCTTTTAGACATTTATCTGGGTCATCTGTGCTTGTAGAAGGCCTGCTTTTCAGATCCCTATAGTGCTGAGAAAATCAGGAGAAGGCAGAGGTCTGGCAGAGATTCTGGCTTGCCATGTGTGCATTGATCTTTGAGGATCCTAATTCACTTTCAGTCAGAAATGTTAGGCTAGTAGATTCTCAACTACATAACCATTTCTCACAGGAAATGACTCTTAAAAGAGTGGATGTCATGATAAGTCATATCTGCCTTAGCACTCATCAAGGCTAAAGTGCTATCTGAAAATAGGGTGAACAAGGTTTCTCAGCTGAGCTTTCAGCAAATATAACACATTTTCCCAAAGGATTTTCTCTCTTTTAAATGTGGTTTACTATTGTGACATTTCACATGTTAGTGAAATATTTCCCTACATCACCCCATTAAAAACCTCAGCTCTGATATTGAGGGATCACATATAGGGTGTGAGAGAACAGATCACTCTCTAGGCTCATTCCATCCCTAGACTTTTCTGAGGCTGCCAAGAAGGGCCTCAGTGGTGATTTTTGTGATGAGGACATCTAAGAAACAGATTTGATTCTGAAACAGACTGGAGGCCAGATTCTCAGCAGGTGTAAATTGGCATAGTTCTATTGCTGATCCACTGGGGACCTGGCCACAAGTGTCATTTTAGGAAAGTCACCAAACGGTCATTGGACTGGAACAGATAATTATTTGCTTTATATACTGAAATATTGACTAATGTCATGTCTACACCATTGAAGATCTCATGGCACATTTTGTAAGACTAGGGCTTTGCTCCAGAGTCCTTTGCTATATTTTTCATTAGGCATTTATGCCTCTGTCATTTTCATCCCAGTATGGCTTCTTTTTGGTGGCAAGTGACTGCTGTACATGTATAATTTAGAAAGGGCTTTGGGATCCTCTGGAATAAAATGCATTCTAGAAAGCTAATGAAGTAAATTGTCATCCAAACCTTTTGAGGTGTCCATTTCTTCCACATCTTTTTACGGTTTTACTGAAAAAAAAGAAACAAAAAGAATGGGGTAGAACAACAGACTTCATATTTAACCAGCTACAATTACAGCAAGAGTTGGAAGCCATCATCCTGCTGACAGGTATACACATGAGTAAATTTATCAGTGTGACTATTCTTGGGCATAAGATTATTCACATGCATAAGTATTTGCAGGATTAGAGCTTAATGACGTGTCTCTGGAGTTTTGGGTTATGTTTGTTTTACTGTGAAGTCTGATTTTAAAAAAAAAACCCAGCCACTAAAGATAAAATGAAGGTTTTTGGCTTATTTTTCAGGGACTGCATTATGCTCTGCTGCTTGAACAGTGGCACAAGCTTTGTTGCTGGTTTTGCTATCTTTTCGGTCCTTGGTTTCATGGCTTATGAACAAGGGGTGCCCATAGCAGAAGTTGCAGAATCAGGTAAGTTTCATAAGAAGATTTCATGTGGGTATACACAATATGCATGATTGTTGGTGTTCATAAAGTTTGTCGGGATACTCTCTTGCTCTCCACTAATTAGATAGGTTAACATTGATCCAGGCTGCATTGTCTACAGTTTAGAAAGATGCTGTTATTTTATGGCAATGCTACTAATTAGAATGACTGCTTGTAAAATGTGCACTGGTATCAATGTAATACTTTTGTGGTCACATATCTATATGTGAATAACATTAAAATTATCATAGAAAGCAGCAAAATCCAGGAAGTTAAGAGGCCAAATCCTGGCTACATTGTGCCAACAAGTTGCTATAATTGGACAGCCAAGGATTGTTATGGGGAATTTCCAGTACATTATCTCCACAACCCACTCTGGCCTCTCATCCTGTCCACTTTTGTCCCACCCCGGTTGAGCTATATAGATGAGATAATTCTCCACAAACTTTCCATATAAGAAATCATTCAGATTTCTTGTAAATTAGATGGACCAAAATACACTGAATTGTTTGCTTCTTTTTATAAAAGAATCAGTTTTATCATTATCAAAAGAGCAACAAGCCAGATCCTCAACTGGTGCAAATCTTTGTAGGTCCACTGAAGTCCTGCTGAACAAATTGATTGATACCATGAAGTTCTCATAAGCAAACTAGAGAAATGTGGTGTAGATGAAATTACTATATGGTGGGTGCACAACTTCTTGAAAGACCATATTGAAAGAGTAGTTATCGGGAGGGGAGGTGGGGGGAATATATCTAGTGGGGTCCCACCTGGGTCTGTCCTAGGTCTGGTACTATCCAATATTTTCATGAACGACATGGATAATGGAATGGAAAGTATGCTTAACATTTTTGAGGCTGACCCAAGCTGGGAGGGGTTGCAAGCACTTTGAAGGACAAGATTAGAATTCAAAACCACCTTGACAAACTGGAGAATTGGTCTGAAATCAACAAGATGAAATTCAATAAAGACAAGTGCAAAGTACTACTCTTAGGCAGAAAAAAATAAAATGCACCACTACAAAATGGGGATTAACTGGTGAGGCAATGGTACTGCTGAAAAGGATCTGTGGGTTACAAATTGGATATGAATCAACAATGTTAAATGATGCAGTTGTTAAAAAGGCTAATATCATTCTGGAGCACATTAAGAGGAGTGATGTATGTAAGCCACAGGAGATAATTCTACTCTATTCAGCACTGGTGAGGCCTCAGCTGGAGCACTGTGTTTGGTCTGGGCACCATACTTCAGGAAAGATGTGGAGAAATTGGACAGAGTCCAGAGGAGAGAAAAAATGATAAAAAGTTTAGGAAACCTCACCTATTAGGAAAGATTTAAAAAAACGGGCATGTTTAGTCTTGAGTAAAGATGACTGAGTTGGGACATAATAACTATCTTCAAATATGTTCAGAGCTGTTATAAAGAGGATGGGTATCAATTGTTCTTCAAGCCCACTGAAGGTAGGACAAGAAGTAATAGGCTTAATCTGCAGTGAAGGAGATTGATTTTAGATATTAAGAACAAATTTCTAACTATAAGGATAGTTAAGCACTGGAACAGGCTTCCAAAGGAGGCTGTGTAATCCCTGTCTTTGGAGGCTGTTAAGAACAGGTTAGATGAACATCTGTCAGGGATGATCTACTGTACTTGGTTCTGCCTCAGCATGAGGGGATAGACTAGTTGATCCCTCGAGGTCCCTTCCAGCCCTACATTTCTGTGATTCTATGATTTATACCTGCTGAGGATCTGGCTCTATATTTCTAACAGTTGATTGTATCTCTTAATGCTATCAATGATCATCCATCAGGAAATATGCAGTTAGGGGATTTGGTTGATGCCTATACCATCCAGAAAAGAGCATCTTTTGTTTACTATGCTGAGCCCATGAGATTTTCAAGATTACTGGACGATTCTCTCTCTACATTTCACAAGTATTGTTGCTTGGGCTTAACTTGTAGGAGGAATCTCAACTAAGACTGGCAGTGTAGTAGTTCTTGTTCTAGGTCTGGAAAGCCACGGACTCTCTAAGGATCACTTAGCACCCAGTCAGAACAATGTGAATGTTGGGTCTCTCCAGGAGGAGAAATGGTCTAATGATGGATTCGTCAGAAGGAGAAATGGACGGAAAATGAATTTAAGGAACTGGGTCAAGTATAACAAGAAACTTGTATAGCTAATAACATTCACTGATATTGCTATGGCAAATATATGTTATTTTTTTCCCTAGGATGACTGGTTTAGAATGACTAAACTAGATAGTGCAAGGCTAACAGAATAGAAATGCCACTGGAAATTACAGGGGCTTGTAAAATACCGTATTAAGTGAAATAGCTGTAGTATGCTCATGGTCTGATTATAGCAGCACTATCTCTGCTATCATTGCAGGAATGCATAAGTGCTGCACTAGCTTTGTGTCTGTGGTTTAATGGGGGCAAGAGTGAATGGGTGAATAGTTTAATGAGGCAAGAGACTGCAATTGCGGAAGGGTGAGGACAAGAGATAGACTGAGCAGAAGGAAATGTCAAGATGTTGGTGAAAAACAGCATGAGGGAGAGAGCAGGTGCACATTTAGCTAGGCTGGAGAAGGGATCATTGCTGTTCAAGCTGTTCTATAAAAAAGATGTCTGTATATAGGTTACTTAATACATAATGTGCCAGCAGATGGCACTCAAGGCTACATAGCAATGTTCGTAGGTTTTGCGGAACCAACAGAAGTTGTGCTTGCTGTGTGCTGCAAATGGCTTCCGACATGCAGTTCTTAACATTTGCCATGGTGCCACTCAGTACAGTTTCAGACAAATTGTTCTTTTAATGCTGAGCAGGGTTATCACAGAATCGCTACCGCCAAATGGTGACCCTGGCTGTTCGCCTGCACAGGGAAGCCAGAGGGTGCAAGGAACAGAGCTGTCTCCATAGAACCACAACCCCCTCACCCCAGTGCTGCACATGTGGGCAGGAAGTGGGGGGAGCCTTCATTTTGCCCCTGCAATCAGCCATCTGGCACAGCTGAACTGACGTTTCAAGGGAAGTAATCTGTGCCTGGTATAAGGCTGGTGGAGAGTACGTCCCCCCACATCCAACAGTTGCTAAAGCATTTATAGCAGTGCATTTTTAATTGAAGTCTAGCATGCTCTCTTTTATTTAGCTCTTCACATCTGATTTATCACATGAGGAATGTTAAAGTATAAGCAATTGCATTTCTTTGCTTCCTTTTCAGGACCGGGACTTGCATTCATTGCCTACCCAAAAGCTGTCACCATGATGCCTCTTTCTCCTCTATGGGCAGCTTTGTTTTTCATGATGCTAATATTCCTTGGATTAGATAGTCAGGTATGAATCAAACATCACTTAAAAAAAATGTTGGGTCAGATTATCAGTATATTTACAGCTGCATAGCTTCTTTAATGTCAAGGGAGCTATGCCACTTGATACCTGATGAGGATCTGGCACTGTTTAAAGCCTCTATTTCAAGTTTCTTATTTGATTATTTTTTTTAAAAAAAGCAAACCTGTACAATACTGAAGATTCCTTTATTATTAATTGTAAGCAATGATTCATCTGAGTTCTGCTTTTAATATTAATGTCAGGATGGTATGCAATTTCATCAACATTCAGTAGAATTTACAATACTGTTCAAGTCCACTAATTGTAAAACAATGACAATGGTATGTGTTTCTTTTCAAACCAACATGCAAGCCATTTTGATCACTGAGGAGAAGATACTGAAAATGAAAGTGCTTATGCTATACCTTCATATTTCAAGATATGATGGCAAGAAAAATGTAAATATGTAATGCAGCAAAGTGACAGCACTATAGCCATTGCCCAAGTCTATGTAATTATAGAAAAATTGCACAAGAGTTGCTTCACCAGACATATTGTACAGTAATGAGTGCCTCAATGCCCCTCTGCTATGTACATTGGCCAAACTGGACGGTCGTTACGCAAACGAATAAATGGACACAAATCAGACATCAAGAATTATAACATTCAAAAACGAGTAGGTGAGCACGTCAATCTCCCTGGACACTCAATAACAGACTTAAAAGTGGCAATTCTTCAACAAAAAAGCTTCAAAACCAGACTCCAATGAGAAACTGCAGAACTGGAATTAATTTGCAAACTGGACACCATAAAATTAGGCCTGACTAAAGACTGGAAGTGGATGGATCACTACAAAAAGTAATTTTCCCTCTGCTGATACTCACACCTTCTTGTCAGCTGTTGGAACTGGGTGATGTCTACCTTCATTGCATTGACCTTGTTAGCACTACAAAAGTAATTTTCCAAACCGGATAGTCATCCCTCTTGATATTCACCCCTTCTTGTCAACTGTTGAGAATAGGCTACTTCCACCTTAATTGAATTGGCCTCGTTAGCACTGACCCCCCCACTTGGTAAGGCAACTCCCATCTTTTGATGTGCTGTAATATATATACTGCTTACTGTATTTTTCACTCCATGCATCTGATTAAATGGGTTTTAGCCCACAAAAGCTTATGCCCAAATAAATTTGTTAATCTCTAGGGTGCCACAAGGGCTCCTTGTTGTTTTTGCTGATATAGACTAACATGGCTGCCACTCTGAAACCTGTCATAGTATCTAAGTAATCTGCATATCTGATTCAGGAGATAAGTCTGATTGTATGCTGTACAGTGAAACTATGTGGTGTTTTGTTTTGTACTGCACTTCAGGATCATTAAAATTAATGTTTCATAAGGTCTACACATTTCCAAGACGCAACTTGATGTAGCAGAACGCAAAAGGGACTGGAAATTACGAACTTCTGAGTGCTGCTGTCAGTTCTTTCAGTGATGCATTGTCTGGCCTGTGCTGGGACATTTAACCACTCTGCTTAGTTTTATTTCATCTGTAAAAATGGAGAGAAACACACTTACCAACCTCTGCAGACTACTGAAGATAAATAGCTTAACACTTTGACGATTACAGTGCTGCTTAAGTGCTGCTTATTATTCTTTTAAGTGACAGTTCAACAGTTGCACTGAGTGTGCAATTCCTCATGTACACTCATCTCAACTTTGGGGCACCATTTAAGCCCCATTGAAGCACATGTTTTAAAGACTTAAATATTGTGCTGGGCCTGTGCTCCACAATGAATTTCACTATGAGATTATGATAGTTTTTACTTTTTGGAATTTGGCTTTGGCCTTGAAAGCCATAGGTTTGGACTTTTTGACTCTGAAATTTTGTTCTTCACTTTAAACAGTATCCTTGGGGATTTTTCAGTCTCTCTCTTTGATGAGAATATAGGGGGGAACTTGAAGGGGTTTTTAGCAAATCCAATTCCCCTGAGTAGAAGAGATATGTATCTTATTTGGGCTTTTTGTTATTTCTTTCAGTTTGTGTGTGTTGAAAGCCTTGTCACAGCTGTGGTGGATATGTACCCAAAGATTTTCAGAAGAGGATACAGAAGGGAACTGTTGATTCTTGCTCTTTCGATTGTGTCATACTTCGTTGGCCTAATAATGTTAACAGAGGTAAGATGCCCTTTGTTTCTTTTCAAAGGTACAGCCAAGAAAACAAGTTGGCTATTTTTAACCATGACATACTCCAGGCATGAGCACTTGAGATGAACAAAAACTGTAATGTTGGTCAAATGAGTACAAACCGTTTAAGAGACTGTTCTTAACTTTTGTTCGAATCTTTAACTGCACCTGGAGCTCAGCAAATATTGTAATCAGTGATGCATAGCCATTGGCAGGCCATCTATTCTACACCTCCCATCCATTCACAGGGATTGTTGTTTCTCCCCGATCACTCTGGGCTGAACCAATCAGATATGAGGGTATTTGTTACTGACAGCCAGGAAAAGCCAGCCACCTTCTTGGGAATAAGAGCAGTGGTATATATAACTGAGAAAAACTAAAAACGAAATTAGTGGTAGCTTAAGCGCATGCTTTATTTAAGCACATGTATAGTCCCTTATAAGTCAGTGGGACTACTCACGTCCTTAAAGTTCACTACGTGCCTCAGTGCTTTGTTGGACTGTGGCCTGGGTATGCAGCTCTAAGCGCCTGTTTAGTCGTGCCCCGCTGATCAGAATTCCCCATGTGCTGCAAATTGGTTTTGCCATTTTGAAGTTCTGCTAAAGGAACCTGTTGACATTAAAAATATCTTCAAGGCATCACTCAAATCAGGTACTGACCATATAGTAAATGTGTTCTTGCTTGTCATGGCTATTACTTTAGTGAATATAGATGATATAGATCTACTCTCTGGCTGGTCAAGATAACAGCAATAAATAAATCTTGGGAAAAGTGAAAGGGTTTGGGGTTTTTAAAAACCTACTTCGATTCACAGTCTCTGACAGTGAGTTCTTTTACACAGAAAGCCTCACTGTCTTTTAACCCATACACTGTCAGGCTGAGCATTCCTCTCCTCCCTAATCCTCTTCCTTCCCCAAAGCAGGAGTCCCACCTGGGTACATATTTGCATTGCTGACCCATGCCGGAGTCTGTGCCACTAAGTCTTCATCGCTGTTACACACTACTCGCAGAAATAGTACCAAGTAATGACCCTGACCCAGAGATGAGATGCAGTTGCATGGCTATGGCTAGGGGCTGAGACCTTTTCTTGCTCTTGACTCTCCTGCAAGGAGGTGTGGTGGTCAGGAGGGTGAGCTGCACCCTTTGTACATATAAGAGCCTCTGGTTTGCATGTAGCTCTGGATTGTGCAATGATATATTTGTCCGCTCTGTGTATTATTTCAGTGTTCTCATGGCCAAACCAATGCACAGAAACAATAACTATGTGTTCTTCAGGTGGTGCCCACTCCGAAGCCCACAATGGGAGCTTTCCCATTGACTACAGTGGGCTTTGGATCAGGTCCAGGGATACTATCACTTCCATCCCTAAAGGATGTTGGTTGGCACCACTCTTTGTGTGTGTGTTTGTTTCGATTTATCTAGTCTGTTTAATCTGGCTATCTAGGCATTTCTAATGCATCCATTGATGTTGCTAATACAGACTGAAGGCATTCCAGGAAGTAAAGTTATGTTTGAACTGGGAGAAAGTGGATGATGAGCTTGGTTTGCTCCCTGGGCATATCTACACTGAAGTCAAAGGTGTGATTGTAGCTCAGGTAGGCATATGCATGCAAGCTTTACTCTAGCTAGCATGGCAAACAACAGCAGTAAAGACATGGTGGCACAGGCTTCAGCGTGAGCTGCCTGGAGGCTGGGTACATATTTATGTTGCTGACCCATGCCACAGTCTGTGCCACCAGGTCTTCGCTGCTATTTTTAGCTCTGCTAGCTAGATTAAAGCTAGCGCAGGTATGCCTATGTGAGCTGCAATCACACCTCCAATTACAGTGTAGATGTACCACTCAGTTCTTCAGTAGGTCACCAGCTAGTAAATCTGTTGCTGTGGTTGCTGTCTAATGTACTCAAAGCAGGTGTATTAATAAGAATTCCTACTAACTACTGGGAAAGTTCATGATGCTCAGTAAACCAAGGAAAAAATAGCATTTGCCCTTGTATCTGATTAGAAATGGTTATCTTAATCCGATTCCTCTGGGAAACTTTCAACCGATCAACTGGAATGTCAACATTAATCATGATGCTTTACTGTAAAACCATTATTTGATCACTTCTGTTACAATGTGTCCTAGCTTATCTGTATTGTAACTAATTATAAATACAGTGAAAATACTGAGTACACTACAACTGAACCAGGCAGCCAATAAAATACAAATTAATCGCTACCCAAGAGCAGTTATGCATATGCAGTAGAGGTTCGTTAATGTATTATGTGATTTAGAATGTTGCAAACATCAGGAGAGAGGCCATCAATCACCATTTCTTAGCCTTTCAGTTTCTTTGGAAGAATAACAAAGCGAGAGTGCTTTAGAAGTTGGCCATTTTCTACAGATAATGACAAGTTTGTTAGGGAACAGATATCCAGAGTCTGTGCCTCAGCTTGTCAACACTTGAAGAACATACTGAATCAAATTACTGCTATTAGGCTAATTAATGGTTCCATGTGTCAGGGAATTATTAGCTTAATATAGGTGGAAAAAAAGTGATTTTTAAAAATTTGTTTTATTATTCTTTAATACAAAGTCCCTGTAGTGACCAATTAAAGATTATTTTTGGTGTTGTTTAAATGCCTCTGTTCAAGTGTACACTGTTTGGGGAAGTTGCCCCGCATTCTGATATCAGCTGACACATTAGTTTGGGAGGCTTGTACTTTTGAGCTCTAGTCCACTTTGGCTTTTTTGATCCTTGACTTGAGTGACACCATGAAGTTGTTCTTTAATGTCCACAAGGTACCTTGAGCAAAAGCTAAAGTCAACCAAATAAATTCACAGCACAGAGTAAATCCTTGGTGCGTGGAGAGAATTCAGGCTGTCAAGTCAGTCTGCTCATTCTGAGTTCTCAGTGCGCTAAAGCCCATGATGCCACTACTGATTATCACTCCTGTTTCTCATTTCTTTTGGCACTAAATAACTTCCAGACACTTTATAAATTTTCAGAGGACTGTTTAGTTCCTTAGTTTCACTTCCCTATAAGCATGCATACAGTGTGTGTTGTAATTGAAAGGCAGATGATAGGCTGGATTGTGGCTCACAGACAACGTAGCCATCCAGAATACCTCCACAGACCCTTGGGAAGCACACTGAGCAGTGGTTCTCAACCTTCCTTCTTCAGGTGACTTGCCCAAGGTCACAGGAAGTCTGTAGCAAAGCCAGGCATTGAATCCACGTCACCGGAGCTTCAGGGCAGTGACTTAAACAAACATGCACCCATTCTTCCCTTATGGCACCTGCTCCCGAATTGCACCTGTGCCCCCTTCCTCCATGGCCAGTTCTAACCCCAATTTTGTCTCTTCCTCACACATACTAGCCCCAGATTTCCTCTCCTAGGGCTTGGGAGTCAGGAAGCACCCAACCGGGTTGTCTGATTTGTTAGAGCTGCGGGCCAGGTCAGCTGCTTGGGGCTGACTTATAGGGCCTCTCTAGTGTGCCAGGTTAAGCAATCCACTTCTCATGGCTGGAGAGAGATGGCAGCATTTTCACACGTCTCTTCCGTGTGTGCTGGGTTGTAGGAGTCTGTGCTGCACTGGGGAAGAAGCAGAAGGAGCAGACGGGCAGCTGCAAGCTTGCGGTTGCTGTCTGGGAGTTTGGCTGCACGGTGCAGCGAGGAACACCATGTGGTGCTGTTGTGCTGAATTCTCAGGCAGAGCCTGCTATGGAAGCAGCCTCTCAAGCATCCCATCCAGCTAATCTTTCACCCCTTTGTGCAGAGAGCAGGCACAAAGCCTAAGCACCTTTTAAATGGGTGATTTGGGAATTAATGTTAAATTCATTGCTCAAGAGTGAATTTTACGCTCCGTTTCTAGATGCTGGGGGATTTGGAATGGAGCAGCCCTCCAGACAGCCTCAGGAGCTAACCCGCCAAGCAAATGCCCATTTTGCAGTGGCCATTGCTGGCCTGAATTCATTGATGTAGATTATCTTTGTTGTTTATGACTAGGGAATTTTGGAATATTCCCTCCCACCCCACCTCACATACATACACAAATCCCAGATATGGCTGCAACTTTCAGGAAGTATCTAGCTGCTCGCACCATGGACCTGCCAGCACCAATGGACAATCAGAATGGCAGTGATCCTGCACCAAACTGTCAGCATGAAGGAAAGAGAGGGCACAGTTTTGTGACGTAGCTGTAAAACTTCTTCAGCAAGACTTTAAAGCCCACAGACTATTATTGTCTGAGCAAGGGGCTTCAAGCCTGAATGCTTATTCCTATTATTGCTCTTCCCTCCTCCTTATTCCTGACATCTATAAACATATGGGCTTTTTTCATCAAAAAGGCACTTCCCTGTTCCTTCAAGGGGCAGATCAGTGACTGGGGCACCAGGAAAATTTTTAGTGGAAGAAGTAGCAGAATCTTTATGACTGTGAGGCTGGGTAACCCAGGAGATCGAAGGTTGTGCTACTGTTTCTGAGGTGGTTAATCCAAGTCTTTGGTGCCATGACCAAAAAAGAAAGACAGAGAACGGGGAGAACTACTTGAGTTTTTACCATATTCCCCTTAGAACAGAGTTTCCTGCCAAAGTTTTCAGGCCTTCCAAATGAAAATAAAAAATCCTCATCAGACAGTTGGGTGCTCAGAACTATCTGGGAGAGTCTTCTCAGAAATTTCCAAATTTCTCATCTTCCTCCATTCTGTCACCCCTTCTTCTTTGGGACCAGCAAGCAGGCAGTGAAGGACTGACCATGTGCAAGCCCATTTCTGCATAGGGTCCAGGCCTTACTGATAAAGAGATTTCATCGTTCTACAGGGAAGCTGGTCACAATATTCCTGCACTTCTCAATATTGTGGACCAGTTACCAATTCCAGGCAATGCTCTTTATAGTTTCTCCTGTGCCTTGCTTTCTTACAAGTCTGATGGTATCTCTGATGGCCAGTCTGTGACAGGAAAGTAACAGAGGACTTGTTGATAGCCCACTCATATGAGATATCTGCATATACTGATCAAACCTTCCAACTGTTTGACTCCCTCGTCTTCATCATCTGTTTACAGAAAGGAAATCCTTAGTACTCTCTCAGGATCTGGCCCACCGTTGGGCATTCTACCAGACATTCCTGGTTCTAGTCCAGTTGCCCCAAAAAAGATTTCACAATGTGTATTTCTTCTGGAAGCACCAAGTATTTGTCCGCCAGGGACTCTAATACTTTGTATGATAGTGACTGTTTGTGCAAACAATTCCATAGTGGTGATGCACCTCTATTCTCCACATATTATCTTGATTTATTAGTGGATTTTCCAGAATCAGTGCACCTCCAAGGGAGCTCAGAAAGACCCCATTCAATTCTAGTCAAATGGTTATCTGAGGAAGCTCATCACTAAAACTTACTAGAGTTGTAAGTAGTTAAGAAGGTGATTCTCTCTCTATCCTTTAAGATTCCTTCTGGATTTGGCTGCCAGGGGCGTGAAAAGCAATGATTGGACCTCCATGGCATACTGGCAGCTCCATGCTACAAGAACAAAGTACAAATTAAAACTACTAAATTAAGCAAGTGAAATTCACTTGCTTCTGGAGTGGGAAGTTTTGTGGATTATTCATGGTTTATGTTGGAGGTTTACAGTAGTGTCCACTGCCTCTGGGGTGCTTTCTAAGCCCTGATCAAGGACAGACTCCGCTGCAAAGAACTCACAACATAGGGCATTTAAGATGCTACATTCTCAAGCAGTTAGAATAAATGTAGTGGCCCAGGCACCCATAGTCTCTCAAACGCCTAATGATGTCAGTTCAGCGTCACTGAATCTCCTAGTCCTTGAGAAATGTCTATGCCAGGATCCTGTCAAACTGCCAACCTACAGCATCTGAGACTCTTGGCAAGGAACCTGGGAGGTTTTGCCTTGTAGAGGATGAATAATCAGCAGAACTTGTGGACTTACTGCTCACATCTAGAAACTATCCACAAATCTGGGCATTTCAGAGGATTCTGAGAATGTGGTCCTAATGGTGTTCTTAAAAGATCAGGAAACCCATTTTGTCTGACAACTAGGGATGTGTTGGAGTTTCTTTTAACTGAGCTTTTGAGTGGGTCTTGAATTCAAGCTTCCTGAAGGTCCAACTCTGTGTTAGAGACCTTATAGAATATTCTTCCAACATCTAGCCCTTCTTTACAGCATTCTCACATTTCCCAATTCCTTAAAGCTGTGTCTCTGCAGAGATGTGGTCAGAAGAGTAGTAGAATGATTTGATGCTTCAGGTAATCTCTGATACTGCTTTTTTAAATATACAGAGTCTTCCCCATACTTTCTATAAATATGTTTTCCTTTAGTAAGTACTGTGACACTGGCAGACCAGGTGCCAGCTGACGCCAAGGCCCTGAGGACTCACGTGAACACTGGCCAATATATAGCTGGAAATTATTCTGGCTCACCTGTGTGTTAGCACTGTTTAAAACAGATGTTAAGTTTATAAGAATGTGTTTAGTGTTTAGATTTTATTAAATGCTTGTAGGATGCTACATATATTGATCTCACTCATAACATCTGTACCCTGTGTTATAAGGATATATTAAGGGTAGGTCTACTCTTAAACTGGTGCAGGTGTGCTGCTGTTGCAGTTCAGTGAAGATGCTACTAGGCTGAGAGGAGAGCTTCTCTCACCAGCATAGTATATCTACCTTTGTGAGAGGCAGTAGTTGTGTTCATGGGGGAAGCCCTCCCGTCGACGTAGCACTGTCTACACTGGGGGTTAGGTCACTATAACTGCATCACTCAGAGGTTTGATTTTCACATCTGTGAGCGATGTAGTTCTGCCCGTGGAAGTTTGTAGACCTGGCCTTAGTGTTTGCCTTATAAACCTCTGTAACGGTAGCTCGCTAAACAGGAAAGAAGCATTAACTCATGTAAAACACTGAAGGTATTAGGCCCTTCCCACAATAAGGCTCACTGAAACCAAATGAGCCATTGTGAAACATCAAAGAACAAAGATTTTGTTGATTGCCCCCCATACACCCCAACACCCATGAAGAGGAGATGTGCTTATGGACTCATTCCATCAGCTTGCACTCTAGGGGAAGGGAATAAAAGTCCCCAACAAGGAGAAACTGTAGCTCTATGCTGCTTGACTTTGGGAGGGCAAGATTTCTAAGCATAAGCAAGGGATCCCCAACAGCTGAGCCTGGGTTAGTCCTAAAGGACATATGGAGCTTGCATATTACAGCAGCTTCTATCACCTTTTGAAACCTAAGATGGCAACTCATAAAATTTGATTTTTAATTTTTGTTTTTGTGAAAGTGAAACTCTCTTCCCCACCCCCACCCCCAAAAATCATTTTGAATGGACAGAAACTTTATGGTGGATTCAGAGCAATTTTCTTTTTGAGTTTTTTGTTTCAGTTTGGTCATTTTTGGGTGTCTTTCCTGGGTGTGTGTATTTAATTGGAAAAATTTCAAAATGGAATGCTGTTTCATGAAACTGGCCAAAATGAAATGTTTCTACTAGGGCTGTCGATTAATCGCAGTTAACTCTCGTGATTACCTCAAAAAAATTAATCACAATTAATCTGTTTTAATTGCACTGTTAAACAATAGAATGCCGATTAAAATTAATTAAATATTTTGGATGTTTTTCTACATTTTCAAATATATTGATTTCAATGACAACACAGAATACAAAGTGTACAGTGCTCACTTTATATTATTATTTTATTACAAATATTTGCCCTATAAAAATGATAAAACAAAAGAAATAGTATTTTTCAATTCACCTCATACAAGTACTGAAAGTGCAACTTACAAATGTAGATTTTTTTGTTATATAACAGCACTCAAAAACAAAACAATGTAAAACTTTAGACCCTATAAATCCACTCAGTCCTACTTCTTGTTCAGCCAATCACTAAGACAAACAAGTTTGTTTACGTTTACGGGAGATAATGCTGCTTGCTTCTTATTTACAATGTCACCTGAAAGTGAAAACAGACATTCTCATGGCACTTTTGTAACTGTCATTGCAAGGTATTTACATGGCAAATATGCTAAACATTCGTATGCCCATTCATGCTTCTGCCACAATTCCAGAAGACATGCTTCCATGCTGATGACGCTCATAAAAAAAATGTGTTAATTACATTTGTAACTGAACTTCTTGGGGGAGAATAGTATGTCTTCTGCTCTGTTTTACCCGCATTCTGCCATATATGTCATGTTATAGCAATCTTGGATGATGTCCCAGCATATGTTGTTTGTTTTAAGAACACTTTCACTGCAGATTTGACAAAACACAAAGAAGGTACCAATGTGAAATTTCTAAAGATAGCTACAGCACTCGACCCAAGGTTTAAGAATCTGAAATGCCTTCCAAAATCTGAGTGTGACAAGGTGTGGAGCATGCTTTCAGAAGTCTTAGGCCTTGTCTACACTATGAAATTAGGTCGAATTTATAGAAGTCAGTTTTGTAAAAAGCATTTTTATACAGTCAATTGTGTGTGTCCCCACACAAATGCTCTAAGTGCATGTAGTCGGCGGAGTGTGTCCACAGTACCGAGGCAACCGTCGACTTCTGGAGCGTTGCACTGTGGGTAGCTATCCCACAGTTCCCGCAGTCTCCGCAGCCCATTTGAATTCTGGGTAGAAATCCCAGTGTCTGATGGGGCTAAAACATTGTCGCGGGTGGTTCTGGGTACATATCATCAGGCCCCCCTTTCTTTCCTCCCTCCCTCCCTCTGTGAAAGCAAGGGCAGACAATCGTTTTGCACCTTTTTTCTTGAGTTACCTGTGCAGACGCCATGCCACGGCAAGCATGGAGCCTGCTCAGCTAACCGTCTGTCTCCTGGGTGCTGGCAGACGCGGTACTGCATTGCTACACAGCAACAGTTTATTGCCTTTTGGCAGCAGACAGTGCAGTATGACTGTAGCCATCGTCGACGTAGTCCAGGGTGCTCTTTTAACCGATCTCGATGAGATCAGGGGCGCCTGGGCAAACATGGGAGTGACTCAGCCAGGTCATTTCCCCTTTAAGTTTCGTCTCATTGCGATTCAGTCCTACCGGCAGTGCACTGTCATTTTTCTCCTCCCTCCCGCCATGAAATCAACAGCCTGCTAAACCCAGTTTTGAGTTCTACCTTGAGGTTTTGAGTTTTATCCTTGAGGGGGCCATTCTGTTTTTCACAAAGCCACCCCCTTTGTTGATTTTAAATCCCTGTAAGCCAACCCCGTAAGCCATGTTGTCAGTCGCCCCTCCCTCCATCAGAGCAACGGCAAACAATCATTTTGCACCCTTTTCCCTGGATTGCTCGAGCAGGAGCAGACGCCATAGCACAGCAAGCATGGAGCCCGTTCAGGTCACCGCAGCAGTTATGACCATTGTAAACACCTTGCGCATTATCGTGCAGTGTGTGCAGAACCAGCACGTGAAAAACCAGGCAAGGAGGTGACGGCAGCGCGGTGATGAGGACATGAACACACTTTTCTCTAAAACCGCGTTCCCCCACAATTTGGAGATCATGGTGTTAATGGGACAGACTCATGCCATGGAACACCGATTCTGGGCCCGGGAAACAAGCACAGAGTGGTGGGACAGCATAGTGTTGCAGGTCTGGGATGATACTTAGTGGCTCTGAAACTTCCGCATGCGTAAGGGCACTTTCATGGAACTTTGTGACTTGCTTTCCCCTGCCCTGAAGTGCAAGAATACCAAGATGAGAGCAGCCCTCACAGTTGAGAAGCAAGTGGCAATAGCCCTGTGGAAGCTTGCAACACCAGACAGCTACCGGTCAGTCAGGAATCAATTTGGAGTGGGCAAATCTACTGTGGGGGTTGCTGTGATGCAAGTAGCCAACGCAATCACTGAGCTGCTGCTATCAAAGGTAGTGACTCTGGGAAATGTGCAGGTCATACCAGATGGCTTTGCTGCAATGGGATTCCCTGACTGTGGTGGGGCCATAGACGGAACACATATCCCTATCTTGGGACTGGATCACCAAGGCAGCCAGTACATAAACCGCAAGGGATACTTTTCAATGGTTCTGCAAGCACTGGTGGATCACAAGGGACGTTTCACCAACATCAACATGGGATGTCCGGGAAAGGTTCATGATGCTTATGTCTTCAGGAACTCTGGTCTGTTTAAACAGCTGCAGGAAGGGATTTACTTCCCAGACCAGAAAATAACTGTTGGGGATGTTGAAATGCCAATAGTTACCCTTGTATCCTTGTAATAGTATACCCCTTAATGCTCTGGCTCATGAAGCCGTACACAGGCACCCTGGACAGTAGCCAGGAGCTGTTCAACTATAGGCTGAGCAAGTGCAGAATGGTGGTAGAGTGTGCATTTGGACGTTTAAAGGGTTGCTGGCGCAGTTTACTGACTCGCTCAGACCTCAGCGAAACCAATATTCCCATTGTTATTGCTGCTTGTTGTGTGCTCCACAATCTCTGTGAAAGTAAGGGGGAGACGTTTATGGCGGGGTAGGAGGTTGATGCAAATCGCCTGGCCGCTGAATACGAGCAGCCAGATACCAGGGCAGTTAGAAGAGCACAGCAGGAAGCAGTGCGCATCACAGAAGCTTTGAAAACCAGTTTCATGACTGGCCAGGGTACTGTGTGACACTTCTGTTTGTTTCTCTTTGATGAAAACCCGCCCCCTTGTAATTCCCTGTAAGCCACCCACCCTCCCACCTTCGATCACAGCTTGCTTGCAAAGGAAATAAAGTCACTATCGTTTAATTGATTATAAAAATAGGGAGATAACTCACAAGGTAGCCCTCATGGGGTGTGGGAGGAGGGTAAGAGGGAAGGAAAAGGCCACTTTAAAACTTGTTGAATGCCAGCCTTCTGTTGCTTGGGCTGTCCACTGGGGTGGAGTGTTTGGGTGCCCGGAGCCTCCCACCCCGAGTTCTTGGGCATCTGGGTGAGGAGGCTATGGAACTTGGGGAGGAGGGAGGGCAGTTAAGCAGCGGCTGCAGTGGCAGTCTGTGATCCTGCTGCCATTCCTGAACCTCCACCAGATGCCGGAGCATGTCCGTTTGATCCCGCAGTATCCCTAGCATTTCCTCATGCCTCCTCTGATCTTTCTGCCGCCACCTCTCCTCACATTCATCGGCCACTTTCCTGTACTCTGCTGTTGTGTCCCTCCACACATTCTACTGAGCTCTGTCAGTGCCGGACGACTGCATGAGCTCAGAGAACATTTCATCGCGTGTGCGTTTTTTTCGCCACCTTATCTGAGATAGCCTCTGGGACGGAGGAGGGAGGCTTGAAACATTTGCAGCTACTGGAGGAATAAAAGGGAATGAAGTATTTAAAAAGATACATTTTACAGAACAATGGCTGTACGCTTTCATGGTGAACAACACTATTCACATTACATAGCAAATGTGATTTTGGTACAAGGTCGCATTTTGCATCTTATATTGAGTGCCTGTGGCTTTGGTGTTAGAGATCACACACGCAGGGCTGAGCAACACAATTTGGCTTACAGGCGGCCATGGTAAGCCATAGCCTTTTGGCTTCTGCAACCTTCATAACAGCAGCCCCCTCCTTTCCCATACCAAGCAAAGCCCATTGAGTTGGCCATTTACTGCTGCAGTCTTCCTGTTAACGTGCAGCAGAAACCAAACTAACCCCCTCCCCGCATCCAGTTCTCTGGGATGATCACTTTTCCACTCCCCCCACCGCCTGGCTGGTATCAGGGAAGATCTCTGCTAGCCAAATGCAAACAGCTCAGTGCCAATGGTCCCCCCTCCCACCGTGTGGCTAACTGTGGGGAGGATTTATTTTCAGCCACAGGCAAACAGCCCAGTAGGAACAGCCACCTCTGAATGTCCCCTTAATTAAATTCCCCTATTTCAACCAGGTTACCATGAACGATATCACTCTCCTGAGGATAACACAGAGAGATAAAGAACGGATGATGCTTGAATGCCAGCAAACACCGGGACCATACGCTGCCAGGCTTTGTCATGCAATGATATCAGATTACTTGTTACTAGCATGGCGTGGTAAAGTGTCCTACCATGAAGGATGGAATAAGGCTGCTCTCCCCAGAAACCTTCTGCAAAGACTTTTAGAGTACCTCCAGAGGAACTTCATGGAGATGTCCCTGGAGGATTTCTGCTCCATCCCCAGACACGTTAACAGACTTTTCCAGTAGCAGTACTGGCCACGAATGCATCCCAAGTCCTCAGGGCTACTTAATCATTAAAAAATGCTTGCTTTTATAACATGTATTATATTTAAAAAGGTACACTCACCAGAGGTCCCTTCTCTGGCTTCGTTGGGTTGGGAGGTTATTTCAGTCAGGGTGATAAAAAGATCCTGGCTGTCGGGGGAATGGTATGCTGTGTGCTCTCCCAAAGCTCGTCCTCCTCCTCCTCATCTTCCCTATCTGCAAAATCCTCAGCTGTGGCAGAGAGTATCCCATCCTCAGAGTCCACGGACAGGGGTGGGGTAGTGGTGGCGGCCCCCCCTAGAATTGCATGTAGCTCAGCATAGAAGTGGCATGTCTGGGGCTCTGTCCCGGAGCATCCGTTTGATTCTTTGGTTTTCTGGTACGCTTGTCTGAGCTCCTTAAGTTTCACTGTGTTGCATCCCTGATGTAGCCTCTATCCCTCAAGGCCTCGGGGATTTTTTGAAATGTTTTGGCATTTCGTCTTTTGGAACATAGTTCTGATAGCATGGATTCCTCTCCCCATACAGCGATCAGATCCAGTACCTCCCGTTCAGTCCATGCTGGAGCTCTTTTTCGATTCTGGGACTGCATGGTCACCTGTGCTGATGAGCTCACCTGGCCAAACAGGAAATGAGATTCAAAAGTTCCCGGGGCTTTCCCTGTACACCTGGCCAGTGCATCCGAGTTCAGAGTGCTGTCCAGAATGGTCACAATGGTGCACTGTGGGATAGCTCCTGGAGGCCAATACCTTCGAATTGCGTTCACACTAACCCTAATTCAAAATGGCAATGTTGATTTCAGTGCTAATCCCCTTGTTGGGGAGGAGAGAAGAAATCGGTTTTAAGAGCCCTTTATGTCGAAAAAATGGCTTCATTGTGTGGACGGGTGCAGGGTTAATTCAGATTTAACGCTGCTAAATCCGACATAAACTCATAGTGTAGACCAGGCCATAAAAGAGCAACACTCCAATACGGAAACTACAGAACCTGAACCACCAAAAAGGAAAATCAACCTTCTATTGGTTGCATCTGACTCAGATGATGAAAGTGAACATGTGTCAGTCTGCACTGCTTTGGATCATTATTGAGCAGAACCCATCATCAGCATGGATGCATGTCCTCTAGAATGGTGGCTGAAGCCATATGGGGCATATGTATCTTTAACATATCTGACGTAAATATTTTGTGACACTCGCTACAACAGTGCCATGTGAACACCTATTCCCACTTTCAGGTGACATTGTAAACAAGAAGCGGGCAGCATTACCTCCTGCAAATGAAAACAAACGTATTTGTCTGAGTGACTGAGCAAGAAGTAGGATTAAGTAGACTTGTAGGATCTAAATTTTTACATTGTTTTATTTTTGAATGCATATTTTTGTACATAATTATACATTTGTAAGTTCAACTTTCATGATAAAGAGATTGCACTACAGTACTTGCATGAGGTAAATTGAAAAATACAGTTTCTTTTGTTTTTTATAAGACAAATATGTGTCATCAAAAATAAATATAAAGTGAGCATTGTACACGGTGTTCTGTGTTGTAATTGAAATCAGTATATTTGAAAATGTGGAAAACATCCCAAAATATTTAAATAAATGGTATTTTATTGTTTAACAGTGCGATTAATCATGATTAATTTTTTAAATCACTTGACAGCCCTAATTTCCACTTAGTTGAATTCAACCTGAATTCACGAATAGTTTTGCAGCCTCAAAAATGTATTTTTCAGCAAAAATATTATTTGCCAAAAAATATTCTCCCAGCAATAGTACAGAGAGGGGGTTACAAAAAACAAAAGAGTCTTTGTTCTGGGAGGATGAGGAGGAATAGCTTAGTTGTAAGGGATCATGGAGCACAAGATGACCACTTCAGAGAAGGAAAAATTACAGGCAGGCTAGTGAATTTTACTTCTTTGTGCCATGTTAGCTTGGCACAGTTGTACTACATACTTCAGCTAATCAGGGAGGACCATTTAAAGGGATGTTATGCATGGATTGCATGCAATGTTTAATTTGTAATGAAAGAGGTGCTGGGGCTCAAGCAATTCTTTTACATTCATAACTGATGCAGCAAACCCAGAGGTGTCGGGGCTATGAACTGTCAAGCATAGAGGTGCCAGGGTTTGGCCCTGGCACAAATTAAGCCCTGCTTGTATGCCACCAAAGCCCAGAAAAAAACGACTTCTATTGGCTTGTGCTTTGTAGATGCCAAATGAAGATTTTGCTGAAGTAGGACCCTCTTTGCCGGTCACGCTCTATTTCTGCAATGTTCATATTATTTAGGGAGCTCTATTTTAAAACCATTAGAAAACCAGCTTTTCATTTGAAAAGGAAAGAAATTAAACAAAAGCCTACCAGTAAGTCACCATTAATTAATTGATTGTTGTTACATGATAAAGACTTAGATGAGCAAAGCATCTAAAAGATCTTGAGCTAAATGCAAACCTTGTGTAAGTGGGTGCACCTGATTATGAGACCATGTTCCATAGGAGTTACTGTTCTGTGAGTTTTCGCAGGATTTAGCTAATGCTTTTTACATAGTAGTGTAACAGACATTTGAAGAAATCTGCATATTTATGTGCAGGACTTAGGAGATCATAAGCATTTTCAGTCATTTGAATCTTGGTGCTGTAACAGTGAAGTTGAAAATAGGATGGAATGCGAAGAACATTTCAGAAAAGGATGAAATGTCATGCTCCATTATTCTAAGTTCAGCTAGAACACAACGTTAATTCTGATGGGCCTTGTTCCCGTCTCCCTTCCGCCCCCAAGACATTTACTATCTTAATGCAAATGTGCAGTATTTAATAGGCTAAGAGAGTAGGAGAAAAGAGCCTTCACAATGACAAATCACTGACAAATTATCATCCCTCATTACTGAATGAGAATGACTGTGCAATTAAAATCATATTTGTGCTTTGAAATATTCCCATTAGACCTCCACAGTCTATTTTGGTTTCCCTTTTCTGTCTTTTGTGTTTAAGGGTGGAATGTACGTTTTCCAGCTGTTTGACTCCTATGCAGCCAGTGGAATGTGCCTTCTTTTTGTGGCTATATTTGAATGCATCTGCATAGGCTGGGTTTACGGTGAGTTACTGAAGACTGCTACATTATTGTGTATTTATGGAAGTCATACACTTATGGCCTTAGTTTTAGGACCAGATTTAAAGTGACATATGGCCCTTGTCACACCATAACAGGGGCCTCCATGGCTCTGCCCTTGTATCATGGCTCCGCCTCCCATTAGGAGTGACAGTGGCAGGAGGGGACCTCTCCCGTCCAAAGAGGCAGGAGCAGAGGCAGGGCTTTCTTTCCCTCTGAGGTTCCAGGAGTGGTAGCGGGGGTCCCCCTCACTCCCTGGCCAGAGAGGCAAAAGTGTCAATAGCAGGGTCCCAGCTCTTGTTTCTGGCTGTCTGCAGACTCAGGCAGACATGGTTGCCTTGGTTACAAGCAAGCCACCTTCTTAAGCTTCTCTTTGCAGTGACAAGGGCTAGAAATGTACTTTTGTAAAATGAAAGCTGAGGTTCTGATGTCACTCGTCCCCAGGACCAGGGGCCTTAGGCATGAGGCTGCACCCTCTATGTCTTTAATGGGCCCTGCTCAGACTGATACTAACCAGAAGTCATTAGGATTTGGCAGCTGGTTGGTCCTTATGTCCCACTGGGCAGACGCATATCGCCGGCACTGCCCTTCCTTTCCAGCCTTGGCATCCCGGTATTCAGGGAGCACACTGAATGTATGTATGTCCATCCCGGGAAGGGCCTCGTCACAGGCATGTCCCTTCTAACTCTTCTCATTTCCAGGCTAAATAATCCTAGTCTTTGCAATCGCTCACAGAAACATTCTATATTCAGTTTTGGTTTGTTTTTGTTTTTTTGGGCAGGCAGCAATCGCTTTTATGATAACATTGAAGATATGATCGGGTACAGACCATTGTCATTAATTAAATGGTGTTGGATGGTCCTAACTCCTGGTATTTGTGCAGTAAGTATTAATCTGAATAAATTGGTCGGGAATATGTAGGTTTTCTGCACATTATTTTTCCAGATGTTTGAGGCTAATGAATTTCAGAAATAGTAAAGTAATTATTATGGCATTTGGCATATATTTTAATTGAAGAAGCTTACAGTAGATTTGGTAAGAATCAATGTTAACTTAATTTTCCCTGTGCACATAATTCTAATGCTTCCCGTAACAGGAAAAAGCAAACTCCTCAGTTGGACATCTGAGATTTGTGCATACAAATATGAGCTTTTTCACATGCAAAACTGTGGGTGCAAATGTCGAGACTGGCTCAAGACCAATACTGTTGCCCTTATTTTCTAATAGTGATAGATTTGAAACCATTTTGCTCATTTCTCCTAACACCCCTAGATTACCAGACCCAAAACTTAATCTCTGCTCTGCAGTTATGCTTTGCCATCAAAGCGCAAGTTTTATTGTCAAGTGAAAGGTAAATAGGATTTAAACTTGAAAGGTGGCTCGCTTCTGTGAAAGGAACTGAGATGTAAATTATTTGAGATGGACATAAAAAAAGAATATTGGTGTCTGTCTCTCTCTGACATCAAAGCTTACACTACTTCAGATTCCCAGAGGACAGTAGACTGCCTGTGCAGTAATTTTATTTTTTTCCCTAGACAGTGTGGCTTCAAACATACCTAATATATTTCTCACTTTATTTCAGGGAATCTTCATCTTTTTCCTGGTGAAATATAAGCCTTTGAAATACAACAACGTGTATACATACCCAGACTGGGGCTATGGGATAGGCTGGATGATGGCCCTCTCATCCATGGTTTGTATACCTTTGTGGATCTGCATTAAGTTGTGGAAGACAGAGGGAACCATTCTAGAGGTGAGACATATTTTTGGAATGACATTTATTTATGCAGAAGTGGGTAAAGGAGCATGACCCCTTCTCTTCTGATGACTAAGCACAGCTCAGACAAAAAAGGAGCATTCTTCTTCGTGCTATGGTCCACAGATCCATCACAATGGTATGTCCACCTGTTTGCAGGCTGGGGGCAGAAATATATTTGGTGGTCACTGGCTCCAGGGTTATGCCCCATCCCCTGAAGTTCCCTCCAGTTTTCTCTCCCTCCACAGCAGCTGGTGGCTCACTGAGCCCTCCCTGCTGCAGAGCTTGTCTAAGGGAAATCCCAAACTTTATTTCATGTTTTTATACTAACAATTCAGCTCAATAATGTGTCTATCTAATTCCCAGCTGTGTCTGAGGGCTGCATTTGGTTTCAGGGAGATGATCCTGTCAGCTCCGCCTCCCCCTCTGAGGTGTTTGTAGTATCTGGTGCCCTTACGGGCTTTAGGGACAGAGTGATGCTGAAAAAAGCCAGTGACAAAAGGAACAGTGTGTGTTACCTGCTCACCATTGTATTGTGTCTCTACTAGGGCATCTTGGCTGGCTCTGTGGGCAGAGAGCAGTTCTCTCACAGCCCAGTCTGGCTGGGGACCCCTTGGCCTCAGCCTGGGGATAATCCTCAGCGCCTGGTTCCCTGCTCACCCACAGGGAGTGCAGCCTGGGGATAATCCTCAGTGCCTGGTTCCCAGCTCACCCGTATGGAGTGCGGCCTGGGGATAATCCTCAGCACCCGGTTCCCTGCTCACCCGCAGGGAGTGCAGCCTGGGGATAATCCTCAGTGCCCCGTTCCCTGCTCACCCACAGGGAGTGCAGCCGGGGGATAATCCTCAGCGCCCGGTTCCCTGCTCACCCACAGGGAGTGCAGCCGGGGGATAATCCTCAGCACCCGGTTCCCTGCTCACCCTCACAGAGTGCAGCCTGGGGATAATCCTCAGCGCCCGATTCCCTGCTCACCCGCACAGACTGCAGCACAGCAGATTCATGCAGAATAAAGCAGGCCCTATACTTGTGCTGATTCCTCAGGGTGTTCACACCCTCCCATGTCCTCCAAAGGGAAGTCTTCCTCCGTAGGGGAGGAAGACCAATAGTGCACATCAGCATTAGAGAATCAGACTGTAATATAAATTCAAAGAAAGAACAAGAGAAGATTAGACACTTTCAGAGAACAGTCCTCTGTGTATTGTAAACGGCACTTCGGAGGTGTGCTCCTGCCTGAGACAAAGCTGTATGCAGTGGTGAGCTGGAGCTGGTTCCCACCGGTTCGCTGGAACCAGTTGTTAAATTTAGAAGCCCTTTTAGAACCGGTTGTTCCGCGAGGGACAACCAGTTCTAAAAGGGCTTCTAAATTTAACCGTCCAAAAGTGACACCTTAGGAGCTGACTGAGCACCCAAGGGGAAAATGTGGTGGGTGCAGAGCACCCGCAGCCCCTGCTCACCTCCGCTCTGCCTCCGCCTCCTCCCCTGACCGTGCCACTGCGCCCTGCTTCTCTGCTCCCCCCTCCAAGGCTTCCCCACCCCAGCTCACCTCCACCACGCTCGGCCTGAGCGGGAAGCCACCGCCTGCTTCTTAGCCCTCCCAGGCTTCCCGCCGAACAGCTGATTCGCAGGAAACCTGGGGGTGGAGGGGGCATGGAGAAGCAGAGTGGGGTGGGGCGTTCAGGGGAGGAGGCGGAGGCGGAGCAGAGGAGAGCTGGGGCCGGGTGGGGGGGAGATGCCGGTGGGTGCTCTGCACCCACCAAATTTTCCCCATGGGTGCTCGAGCCCTGGAGCACCCATGGAGTCAGCACCTAAGGCGCCACTTTTGATGTGATCAGTGGGGGAGTGGCCGCTCCCCCTGCTACCCCCCTAGCTACGCTCCCACACCCCTAGAAGCCAGAGGGACCTGCCGGATGCTTCCTGGGAGCTGCCCCAGGTAAGCATCGCCAGGACTCCCCACCTTGCCCCCCGGCAGGTCCCTCTCGCTCTTAGGGGTAGGGTGGGCACCTACTACGGTGGCCCACGAGACCCTCCTGCCCAGTTCTGGGGGCAGTCAGGGGACAGGGGAGGGGGGTGGATGGGGCAGGGATCCTGCGGGGGGGGGAGTCAAGGAACGCGGGGGCTTGGATGGGGCAGGAGTCCCAGGGGCCGGGGGTGGGCAACAGCCCCCTCATGGAGTGAGAAGGGAACCAGTTGTTAAGATTTTGGCAGCTCATCACTGGCTGTATGTCCTTCCATGCCCTCTAAGAGGGTAGAATAATGGGATAGGCATTTCCTGCCACATCTGAAAGACTGGGAAAGTTTAAGGCTGTCATCCCCAGCTGCTGCTGCAGTCATCATTATTGGGCTATAATGCCCAGCTGCTGCTCTGGATAACCAGGCCCTAATGTTGAGATTATTGTTCCCAGCCTGTGTTGAAGGTTGCCTCCACCTCTACTTCTCCCTCCCCAGCATGTCGCTATGGACTGATGAGAGGGATAGCAACCTGGGGGTGGAAGAACCAGGAGGCAGTAAGGGGATTCTTTCTACCCTGGCCACCATTTTGTAAGCCCAGATGATTCCTTAGTGTGTGCCAGTCAAAATTTACTATCACGGATTGATGTGGTTAGTTTTCCTGGCAATCAGGGGCTTGGTGGTTCTAACTGGGAGAGACTGTTATCTGAAAGAGTGGCCTCACGATATGGTAGTTCACATTGGGAGTCAAGTCTAGTCCCCTCCTTTCGGCATGAAAACTCTCCGGGGGCATCAGACCAACAATGAGAAATAAACAACAAATATGAATGGTCTTTGGACACCCTAAGTGCCCCCACCTGCTTTCCCAAGCAGTGCTAACATGGGCAGCCAGTTCTACAAGCATGATCCCTTGCAACCTAAAAACTGTATGCTTTAGGGCTTCTCCCTTGAAAGGGGGAAAAAGTGGGATTCACGTCGGTTTCATTCACATATGTGGGGCTTTGTTCCTTGGGATCAGACTCACAGCTATTTTACTGAGACAATAGGAAACTTTATAGAGAGCTGAGGCTATTCAGAATAATCAGAAAAGTCAACTTATACTCCTGACTCTTGCCTGAGACTATAGAAAGGAATATACAGGTTGTATGGCAAGTTGAAGCAGTCCATGAACTACTTCTTTGCAAGTGGTAGCTAGAACAAGCACAGGGTCAGCAGCGGCCTTCTGTTGCCTCAGCCTGTCAGGGTCAGCATGTCTCTGAACCGGCTGTGTCAAGTTAGCCAGGCATCAATTGGGAGTCTATCTCAGTCTGAGAGCAAAAGGGTTACTTATAGCTTTGATCAAATAAGGACCTGGTCCATAGAGGTTATCCTATGGAGCTGTGCAAGAATTTCAGGAACCACTTTGGCCCAGTCCCAGTCTCAGCAACCCCATGGACAGGAGACACCATGAATGAAATCATCCATCGTCTATTTCAGAACAGAACATTGCAACCCATTCCCGATCCTATTTCTAGCCTCAGAGAATCAGAGGCCAGCAGAAAAAGACCTGATTTAAAACATCTAAATAACTTCCTCATGAAAGTTTGTCTTCAAAGAATTTCCATTTACCATCCTTGGACAATTCTTATGTTTTGCTGGTGGATGGAAGCCTTTTTCTTTTCCCAGCTTTGATCGTTACTGTTTGATTTTACATGTGCTCCCAGGGTCTCTCCCCAGGATCTTGGTAGTAATAATGCTGACTTTAGGGAAGAAGGAAATTCACATATCACCTCCCAGACAATTTGTACGATGAGGGTTCTGTACAGCTAGAATGCTGAGGCAAAACCCCAGACTGATACCGTTCCTGGAGTATCTTGGATTCAGGACAAACAAACAGACATGTGGTGCCATGAAAGGCAGTAATAGGCCTGGGCAAGAGATGACTATCTTCATGTACAAGGTCTCATCTCAGAAGAATGCTATCAGAAGGTGAAGATATGCATAATGGAAAACAAGTGGTGTTACAGAAACAAAAATCCAATTCTTGGAGCTATTGGGAATTCTGTTCTCATACATAAGCATGCTTCAAAATTTCAGGGTTCATATGATACCTATACAGTAAATCTGAGTATCACCTTGCCATCTGACTCCATCTCATCTGTTGGCAAAGATCCAGCTCCAGCTGTATATTCTCCCATCCCACAAATGGTGAATGCAGACAATCAGATTTTTACTTTTTTAAAGGGATCTTCCCAATTCAGTTTTGGGAACGGGTACTAGGAAGAGGGAGCACAGCATCCACCAGCTAGAAGGCAATGATTAACTGAGGTCTGAAATCACTGCTCTGTCCAGGGGCAACAGGTCTATTCTGGTCATGACAGTCAACTTGTCTGAGAGGGTTCTCATAATAACTGGGAAGACCAGAATCAGCTCTACCCCAGAGAGAAATTTTCCTGTTTGCGGGGAGTAGTTTCTTATCTCTGTGTGCACTGCCCATCAAGGGGAAGATTAACACCAAGACTTATATGGCAGAAGTCAGATTAACAGAGTGACTGCAACACCCAGAAACATCTCACTCTTTGTAGGTCAGTTTGGTGGGCTGGTGTTTGACCTCTCTGCATCTGGAACAGCAAATTAAGTGTCCTGTGGCCTCTCTGTGTCAGGACCCAAGATGTGAGGTGACATTTGCAAAGCTGGGCAAGATCCCTGCTATATGTCTTCGCACCTTTTCCATGACTGCGCAGGAGAATCCAAAAGATGGGAGCGAGTGGCAGTGATACTTACAAAGAGTTATACTGGCTGCGGAGGCTATGGCTTTCAGGGCTGATTAATCTAGCATTGGATCGTTGGATGTTTCTATCTCACAGAGAAGGTGTACTTTTGCAAAACCCAGTGCTCTTTCCTGGACCAGACAGCTTTACAACATATACTTGGATAAAGAGATTATTGCTGTTGTGCACCCCAAAGAGAAGGCAACAAATAGAACTGATTCTAATGGCTGGTGCAAAGTCCATAGTTTAATACCATGTTAAATCAATGAAATGGAGCCTTGAGTTCCCCCAGGAGGGCTTTATTGTGGGTCATAAGAGTGTCCAAGCAAAAGGGTCAAGTCTCTGTTGAATAATGTTCTCAGTATGTTCAAGAAAAGGTAGCTCTGTACCAATCCCACATTAAATGCTTCCTTACGGCATCAGCCTTATTCTAACAAGATCATAGAGCACGATCATGGAACCCCATTCTACTCCTTACAGCACTATCCAGATTTTACCAAGCAGAAGGTGGTGTTATACTTCCTATCCATTAGAGTAGGCCCCCGATGGCTACTTTTTTTTTTATTTGAAGTTGGGAGTTTTCACTAACAAGCATTGTTCTTTAATTCAGACAGCTAGTCTTCATAGCTATTGTAGCATTCATTTCCTAAGTGAATTCAAGAAATATTCCTTCTTTGGTTAAGCATCAAAGTCCAGTCGTTAAGAGCACTAACAATCTCAGGGCAAAGAAGTCATGTCTCCTGTACTGAGATCTATTAGATGGTCATTGTTTCACTGAATTCTGTGTATTGATCATCCAATCTTAGCCAATGTCATTTCGTCATTTCCTTTCTTTTTGGTGGCAGAAGTCTTCCTCATAGCTTAGTGCTCAGGGAAGATGGAGGAGAGTTATATCCATTTCGTCTCAGATGTCCATATTTATAGAATAATCCTGCTCTCCTTCCTGGAGCCATACTTAATGAAATCGCATTGTAATGGATCTGGGAATCTTAGCATGCAAAATGTATCCATGCCAACCTGAAAAATGTCCTCTCTTTGAGTAATAAAATCCATTGATCTGGCCCACCCTGAAACAAATGGATCATTCAGAATAGAGATGGAATTTGACATATCATTAGGTGTGACTTATCATGCTTTGCATTAGGAGAAATTGTTGTGCTTTTCCTCAAAGTATATTTAGCACTATCAGTAATTCAGTAAAGCAGATTGGAATTATCTTGGCTATGGAAACTCTCTCACCTGAAGGCAACTTAGGAGGCAGGGCATTCCTCTGCTGCCAATGAGTGACAGATCTGACTCTGTCCCAAAACTGCAAGCAGGCTGAAGTACCATTGTAACCGATCTGTGGACCTTATTTCTTAAAGAAAGGATATTTTTAGGTAAACACAGATACATTTTCAACTGTAGCTTCTGTTCAATATTCAGACTCCCTATGAAAGGCTCTTGCAGATCTGATCTAATACTTTTCTCACTGCATCTTGCTGGACTGCATCAAATTCACCTGCATAAGTGAAGCCTTCATCTTTGTGCTCACCCTCTGCAGAGGAATGAATATTGCCCTGCATCTATTGTGAAACTAAGCTTTTGATCAAGCATGTGAGGGTTTGCTGTCATCTTCGAGCCCTTGGATTGGAATGCTGTGGAAGCGGGTGGTGTGATGTGTAGCCTGTTACACCGATTAAGTGGTTCACACAGGGTTCCAGTGGAATTAAATGGGCTTGCAGAGAAGAGAGATTCTATAGACATTCTTGCTATGAGGAGATGATGATGATTCTGGCTGCATGTGTGTGTGTTTCTGTCTGAGAGAGAGAGATAATGTCTTCCATTTTCTCCAATGTTTCAGAAATTCAGGAAGCTGGTCATACCTTGCCCAGATCTGAAGATGAGAGGAAAGCTTGGAGCAGGGGCATACGCTGCGACAGTAAATGATTGTGATGCCAAACTGAAAGGCGATGGCAACATTTCAGCCATCACAGAAAAGGAGACACATTTCTGAAAGAACTTTCTTTTTGTGTGTGTTATTTTTTGTATAAATAAATAAATAAATAAATAAATAAATAAATAAATACTTCACTTAATTATAGAGGCTGCTTGTTTTGCACAAAATTTATTAACCAGTTAATTTTAAAGTGAACATTGTACACTTGTTTTAAATGATTTTTTAATTATTATTATTATTATAAGTAATGATTATATAAAAGAAAAAAGAACTAGCATAGTACTGTATGTTAGTGATGACTTGTAATATGGTGATTTCAGTAAATGTTTTATAGACGTTAGAAGGACCTGTATAATGTGCTGTAAAACTTTTCTACTTGGATTTTTTGGAAAGCATGGTATTGTATAAATATATCTGTTCTAATCTGTAAGCATTTCAGACCATTTCAGCTACTAATGTATGTCTATAAAGGGGGTCACAATGACCTTTTGTTTATATTGGAGGGAGTTTTGGGGGACTAGTAACTCAGCTGCATCATCTTTCTATCTGAATGTGGGATTGACCCAAAGCCCACTGAAGTCAATGGGAGTCTTTCCCATTATCTTCAAGGGGACTTGGATCATGCAGTTTGTGAGTGAAACTCTGCACCTGAACCCTGCAGTCCTGTCATCCGAGTCAGGACTGCAGGCTCCGGCCTTGTACTTGGCAAAGCACTACTTCCATGGTGAGCACTCTTTCTGGAGCTGAAAGGAAATACCACCTCATCGGTGTCTTCCCCCATGCCTGAACTTCTCACCACAGCCAGGTATAGAAATGTGGTGGAATGAGTCCCCCTTTGAATGACTATTTTCCTGGAGACATCTAGAGGCTATTTTTTAAAGAGCTCTGAATTGTGTTGTGAAGTGAGTGGTGTCTGATCTCACCTATGCTGCTTCCTGGAACATCTGAAGCTATTCCATGTTGTCTCTGGCTAGCTAAAATTCCCTACATTTTGTTATACTTCTCCCATTCCCTGAGCTGAAATGTGTTTGTCTTTGCTTGCAAAACAGAAAGGGAGTCCCTAGGCCAGTTTCCTTAGCTGGAGAGGATCTGAGGAGAAATGGAACTCATTTTATAGAGATTTCCCCCTTCAAATGAAATCCAGAAATAAATTATGACAATACAGAGCACTTATATGGCTCTTTTAATCTTCAAAGCACTTTTGAAACAGTACTGAACACAACTGGAGCAGTTGGCTCCTTACCTGCACAACAGCCCTGTGAGGTAAGTTATATAGGACATATTTTGCAGATGGGGAAATTGAGACAGGGGATGTGACTTGCCCAAAACTACAAAGGGAGTAGGAACTGCATTTTGAAATGATGATTGGGCCATAGGGGTTTCCAATTAACAGTCCCGAGATCAAACCACTAGACTATCTTGTGCTCTCTCCCTCTGTCAATATTGCAAACACCACTACTATACAATTTCTTTTCCCTCTCCCCTCAGGCTGACAGGATACATCTGACTCAGTGGCTGGGTGGGAAACTGGTGAGTTTACTGTGTCACATAGGCGTGCCTCACCTAATGTGCAAGCAACAGCATAACAGAATATTGGAGCAATGTCACAGCATCTCCTGCTCAGACAGGTAGAAATTCACCCATGCCCGGAAGCCCAGCACAGGGAACTATTAGGGAAAGCTTAACTGGGACTCGTAGTACAGAGGTTTCATGCGTGCCCACTGCACAAGGGTGGATTTCACTCATAGTTTCTAGTTCATTTTAACATTACATAGAGATGTATAGTATAGATTTGACAATTTATTGTTATCTTAAGATAACTTGTATAGCTCCTGTAAGATATTCAGTAGAATCATATATCCTCAAATCAGATTATGTAATCTATATACTTTAATGGCCTTTTTTGCAGGGACAGGGGGACTGGGAATTGAAGAGAAAACTGTTCTTGTATCAGCCTAAAACTGTAGTCCAAAATTTTTTGTGGGACTGACGACTTTGGATGCCTTAATTTTTGGGTGCTCAACTAGAGACATCTTAAAGGGGCCTGACTTTCAGAGAGTGCTGAGCACGTACCTTGTGAAAATCAGGTTCCTTTAAGAAGCTCCAGCTGGGCAAACAAAAATTGAGGTGACCAAAATCACTAGTTACTTTTGAAACCCTTGGCTGTGATATTTACTGAAGAGAAATGTCATCAAAATTAAAATTGCAGCTAGAGCTAGTTGTAGAAAATATTGAGATGCATGTCCATCCTACTGCTTGATGTTGGAAATATGTACACCCCAGAGTTCAGAAATTAGTGCCTCTTTGCAGTACTAGCAGATCATGAGAAACACAGTCTGTCCAGCATCCTTCTCTGATCCTCATTCTTGTTCCCCCATTGAAGGGGCCAGACAACTAGCTCATCAAAAACAACTTGCAATCTGTGGGTCACCTTGCCTAGGAAGGCATTCTGTATCTAGCATCTCCAAATGATCCTGTCTAGTCTCTACTCATTTCCTAATGAGTGGTGAAGGGTGTAGAAACCCAAGTCCACTGCTTTGCTAGGGCCTGACTCTGCAAACCCTTAATTGTGTAAAGAGTCCTTACTCTCATGAGACCCAATAACTTCAATGGAGCTACTCATGCAAGTCAAGATTACTAATGTGAGTTTGCAAGAGTAACTGTTGAAATGTGCCAGTTTGTAAGTTAGCCACTACACCAACTGTCCATCCCATAGAAATGAGATGATAATTCCAGGTAATTTAGCGTAGCCATTTAAATCAAAGCACATTTCACGGCTGTTGACTAAGTGAGCCATGCATTTTAGCTTGTTAATCCACTTCGGACTCATCCAAATATCTCTACAGGTACTGTGGAACCTTCCTACTCTGCTGCTATGAATCAGTTCACCAACAGTTTTATACACATACATATGGTTCGGCATGGTCTAAAGTATTATACAGTGTTACTAATGTGATGTGCTTGTAAATGTGTGCTTGTAATACCTGACCCATTTAACAATTTACTGATTTGTTTTTTAAGATATGTGGGGTTGGGGTTTTTTGTTTCGTTTCTTTTTTTGGAGGGGTGGGGGGTAAATTTCCTACTAGTATTTGTGAACTTTTTTTTAAAACAAAATATGAAGGAAAAAAAGCAATTATGTCATAGGGATGACTTTTTTTTTATATGCAGTAGAAACAATATTGCCCTTTTCTGAGTATTTGCTGTATTATGGAGGAAAAAACAAAACAAAACCCAGAAACCGAACAACCACCAAGGTTTATGTATTGTTTTACACACAAAAAAAATCTATTTGGTATTCGAATGGCACAAAGTTTTGTCTCCTTATTCATTTTTTAAAATTAAAGGAAACGGGCAAAACTGTATCTGATGTCCTTGGTTTATATCAATGTCTCTCACTAGGTATTTATATGGCCCTCATAATCACAGTCACTGGTGTATTTTATCCTCACAACACCCCTGTCAGGTATGTGTTTTACAGATGAGACACAAGATTGGTTGACTGACTTGCCCAAACTCACCCAGAAAGTCTGTGGGTGAGTCCAGGTCTCCTTAGTCCCAGTCTTGTACCCCATCCACTCGATCGTCCTTTCTACTCCAAATATAACTGCCTCTATCCTGAGAATTTTTCCTGCATCACTGTCCCACATTCCTACTGAGATGATAATTTAGCACAGGCTGATAATTTTGCATGTCAGGCTGATTAAAAGTTCTGATAAATAAGCTGCTCCCCATCCTCAGAGGTTGATATGTTCTGTGCACATATACTCTGCCATGGGCAAGTGTCAAAAGAGTGGTAAGGGTGGGTTGGGTTGGGTAATAACCCACATGGTCAGAGGATTACCATAGTTATGGTACCATAGTTATGTTCTGCGAAGCCCAAAAGGTCTGACTGGACCAGAAATTCCATGGGAACATCCTTTTTGGTGGCTTATGGACACTTACACTTCCAGGCATGGCTGGAAAATGGAAGTGTAAAGCTGCATGAAAATACAGAGGAAACGATGTTGGTTATAGTTCTTTGAACCCTTGAAAGGGGTTGGTTGGGACTCATTTTGAGGGATGGATGCTGAGCCAGCTGTTGGCATTCCTAACCCTGTGGTCTGCACGGATGTGTGGGAGCTAGCAATAGAAATGCTTTTATTTACAAAGAAAAGTCAGTCTTTAGCCCATTTCCTCATGAAGTTGAAAACATAAACCAATATAAACTATTTACTACAGCTAAAAGGACCAAACAGCTGGACTCCACACTTGAAGCAAGAGGATGGGTGATGTGCCTAAAGATTTCCTTCCCCAACGCTCTTTATGTCAGTTTCCCCAATTGTTTTATCTTATTACCCTATGGACTGTGCCCACTCCTTGATTTCTCTTAAAATTCCTACAACAAACTCACTGCTCTGTAGTGTGGCCTGCCATTTCCACTTCCTTACTAGGTGGTAATACTGGTTGGGTACTAAGTACAGTCATTGCTTCTTGGTCTTCCATTCTTTTTTTCTGCATCTCTGCCCTCCTCTCTTAGTGGACACCACCATTGTCATGATGGTTGTCCATTCCATGGAAAAGAAGGACTTGAGCTTGTTTGCCATCACCTATTAACAGAAACCAAAATCTCTTACATTTTCTCATAGGAGGAACAAAAATCTGGTTTAAAAGCCAGGGAAATGTTCTAGCCAATAATTGTTCCTCATGATATTATCATGCATAATGTACAGGCTAAGTATGCCTTCTACTACATAGAGATTAAACTGAATGACTGCATGTCAGAGGACCTATACTTGTAATGCCTAAAGATGAGTCTCCTTCTGCCCAAGGGATAGGGATCTGTGCTTTTTGACTAAGAGGATCCCTGTTGCTCTTGTGGAGGGAGTGTGCAGCATAGTGACAACCAGCAGGTTGTAGGAGTGGGTTTGTTACAGTATAACTGGGTCTGCCTTCCTCTAAGAGTTGCCAATGGATATTAAGTTAGTCAATGTAGTTAATCATCTATCCATCTGTTCCTAGACTCTTACTCACTATGGAGTTGTGCTGCACGTTTGGCAGCTTTTCCCAAATGTTATTGTAAATCATAACCTTTTAGTGAAAAGCCTGGGTTAATCCATCATTATTTTAATAAAAACACCCACTGTTCTCTTATCCTGTGCATGGATGGCTCACTTTTCCCTTCTCTCCCAAAGGGTGAACAGTCTGCAAAGAAGGCAGAATTAGCGGCACGCCATGCTCAAAAGAGCAAGCGACACATATTCACACAGACAACCCCAGGGGCAGTTCCAGCTTGGGTTCATGCCATTTGTTTGGAATATAGCTCTGCTCTGATCACTAACCACCATCATTAAGCACGGTATCCACTGAATTATATGCAGGCACATGTGCAAAACCAGACCTAGAAAAAGGCAAGACAATGCTAACATTCTATTTTGTTGTCTCGCCTACTTCTAGTTCTGATTTTGCACATGTGCCTCCATGTGATTCAGTGGATGCCATGCTTAACGATGGTGGTTAGTGATCAGAGCAGACCTATATTCCATCTAAATGGCCTTGTATTAGTTGCATTATCTAAAGTCTTCTCCATTTGGAAAACACTGTATCCTGCAGCTTATTCTAATGTGGAAGGAGTCAATGTGGCTGCTTTGGGGTTTACTTACCCCATCGGTGAATCAGCACAAGGGCTGTTAGTAGAAACAAATTCAGTTGTGGGATTAGTGGGTCATTCTGTTGCTGCAGAGCATTACAAAGAGCTCCTACAGTGTTTTTTAGTGTGCCTTATAGAAATATAGTGATCCTGTTTAATAGGGGGTCAATCTGCTTAAATATCTTCCCAAAATTAGGTTTGAAAAAAGAAACGTCTGAACATCAACAGAAAACTTCCCATGAATTCTCTTTTAATTTTAGTTTGTTTTCCTGTAGAATCGGTTTTGTTGCTTGGATTTAAATAGCCCCTTGCAGAATTTGCAAACATTGCAGCATTGAGCTAATGCATGAAAACCTCGAAGGGGAAACAGACTCATGATGATAATGAAAGTAGACTGCTCTGTTTTGATTGTCTAAGCAGAGAGAAATACAACAAGGAATGAATGGCATTGAACTGGGCTTTAAAAAAAACCTTCCATTTGAAGTGAGTTGTAGCTCATGAAAGCTTATGCTCAAATGAATTTGTTAGTCTCTAAGGTGCCACAAGTACTCCTTTTCTTTTTCCATTTTAATAATCCAAGGCATATTTGCCAACCATCCCTGCCTGAGCCCCAGAATTCTGGCCTGGGTCCCATAGAGATGCTAACCTGTCTTGAGGCAGTGTTCTTCCTGCATCTCCTCCCAGCTTCTAGGGGCTGCTGCTCCTGTGGCTGCTTCTCTTCTTTCTCCCCATGCAGCATCTTGCTGCTCTTCCTGTGGAAGTTGCTCTGCTCACTGCATCATCCCTGCTTCTGCAGCAGGCGGAGACAGCCACCAGCTGCCTGAATGGATTCGTCAGACTTAATGAGCAGCCGCCGCCATCCTGTTTGGCGAAGGGCAAGGAAAGAGAGGAGGCACTGATTGGGAGGAGGATGCCAAGGGAGGTAAGGTCAGGGAAGGGGAAGATCCCACAGAAGAATGGAAAGAAGAAGTTGGGACCCTTGGGAAGGCACAGTGGGAGAGAGAGAGAGGGAAAAAAGAGAAGAGGGAGATGCACCATGAAAATGTTGGAGGAGGAACAGGCCTGCTACAAGTTGCTGGAGGAGTAAATGGGCCTACTGATCCCTGGGCTTCTCTCTCCCCACCAACGAAACAACATAGAAAGGGAGTGAGGACCTGCTGGGGAAGAGAGGGTCTCCATCCAGATCTGTTCCCAAATGCTGAGTTCTCTGGTTTCTCCCATTCTTAAGCTTAATCTGTGCCTCCCTGTGATGGGGTGGACTAGGCCCAAAGGCCCCCTACTGGAGGCCACAGGGTTCTGCCACATGCATCCCAGGTAAGGAGGAGTGGAGAAGTCCTCCAAGTGCCCTAGAGTGGTTGTGAGGAAGCAATCAGAGGGGCTGCTGGAATGGCCAATCAGAGGGCCAGGAGGGCCATATAAAAGGAGCTGGAGAAGAAAGGACTGGGTGCCTGGCTGAAAGAGCAGCAGGACCAAAGACAGTTTTCTGGCAGGGCCTGGGGGAGCATCGAGGGACCTCCTGGCTGGCTTCGGGGATTGAGTAGGTACTAAGCCCAGTGAGGGTTGCAGGAAGATAATGTTTCCTGTGAGGAAGCCCTGGGGATATGGCCCTATACCAGGGTCAGGACTACTAAAGACTGAGTCCAGGGAGGGCTAGAGAGAGAAGCCCAGTGGACTATATACCCTGGAAGGGGTCTGTTGTTGTTCACAGTGTGTGTGACTCAGCCAGAGGGCCGAGTTGCTGAACCCCCTTGCCCCCGCAAACCACTGAAAGGGGTCACCAGAACTGAAAGAACACAGATACACCCAATCAGAAGGGCATTCACGAGAGGTGGGTACTGACCCCGTTACACTCCCTCAGTACTTTTGCATTATGTATATGGTTTGCCATACAGATGTCCGCATGTACCAATGGAACATCTTAGTACAGTAAATGGGGTAGAGAATGCAGGGGTTAGGGGTGGTTTGGTTCAGTGAGTGAGGAGATGGGGAAATAGCTAACAACAGCCTGAAAATGGCATTAGGCCCTGATCCCGCAAATGTAAGCGGGGGAATGGTCCCGCTATTGTGCGGAACTTTCCTGGCTTCTGCACTACCCTAGTGAAGTGGGCTAGTGAAAGGATCTGAGTCCTTGCTCCCACTTCCTTTATCCAGAGGCCTCCCTCCCTTGAGGACTCTCCTTCCACTCTCCTGTCTGGCAGAGTCCCTGTAACCCCTGACAAGGCTGGGCCCAGGATTCCTGGGGGGCTCGACCCCCAACCCTGTTGTGGTCACCTAGGATGGGCTAGGGTGTCCCCACTCTGGGGTTCTCTCTCTGCACCTGGCACTTCCCTTACCAACTGATCATTTTATACAATTTAAAGCAAATACAAGTTGTTTAATTAACAATTAATTTAAAAAAAGAACAAGGAAAGGTTAAAGGAAAACATCACCTTGCTCTGTGGCAGGGAACATTACAAACAGGAAATGGCCCACCTTGATTATCATACACATTGTGAAGAGAGTTGTCACTTTGGATGGGCTATTACCAGCAGGAGAGTGAGTTTGTGTGTGGGGGGGGCGGAGGGTGAGAAAACCTGGATTTGTACTGGAAATGGCCCAACTTGATGATCACTTTAGATAAGCTACTACCAGCAGGACAGTGGGGTGGGAGGAGGTATTGTTTCATGATCTCTGTGTGTATATAATGTCTGCTGCAGTTTCCACGGTATGCATCCAATGAAGTGAGCTGTAGCTCACAAAAGCTCATGCTCAAATAAATTGGTTAGTCTCTAAGGTGCCACAAGTACTCCTTTTCTTTTTGCGAATACAGACTAACACGGCTGTTACTCTGAAACATTACAAACAGTGTCTCTGGAATGTCAGGCATTTCACAGTCTGTTCCTTGTAGGTCCCAGGCCTCCTTCTCAGGCCCTGGCTGTGCTGCAGGTTGGACACTTACAATGGGGGTGGCCACATACCTCTGGGCTTTGGGCGCTGGGAGCCTTCTTCCCAGCATCAGCCCCCCTGTTGGTTTAAGATCCCCCTCCCAGTCTGGCCTGCACGGACCCTTGGCTGGGGGTGTCTTTCTGCTCTGGGCCCTTTGCCCAAGGTCCCCCCTTGGCTGGCCCCAGTTGCTCACCACACCTGGCTCTGTGGCTGCACCTCTGTTCCCAGCACAGGATCTGCTCCAACTCTGACTTGCTTCCTGGGCTGCTTTTGTGGCCCCTCTGGATCTGGTACGGCTCTGCTCCCCAGCTCAGCTGGGCCCCTGCTGTCTCCCTAGCTTAGCCCCACTCTGTCTGACCCAGGCAATTCCAGCTCACATGGAGGACAGGACCCACCTGACTCCCTGATTAGCCTGCCTGTCTGTCAATCAGGCTGACCTGGAGCATTGGCCTCTCCCCTTTTGGTACTGGGAGCTAGCCAACCAAAACACCCCCACTGAATGTTAGTAAGGGGACAGCCCCTTACACAAAGACTTACACATGGGATAAATGGTCAGGAAATGAGTGATTTCATTAGGTTCAGTACAACTAGTCATAAGTCTTTAAAAGTTAAGCATGCGAGTAAGCCTTTGCCACATCTGCATGCTTTACTTCAAAGGGCCAAGTAATTAAGACAGCCATGTCAAACAACCTAGAATTCACCAGAATGCCGGTGCTTTCAATAGAGAGACAAGGTGGGTGAGGTAACCTCTTTTATTGGATCAACTCTGTTGGTGAGAGAGACAAGCTTACACTGATCTCATCTTCAGTGCCTTCAACAGTCAGACTGCAGGTTTGCTTCTGAAGTTGTCCCTGGATTTTAGTGTTTAAATATTGGCAGGTACAGCATACGATCTAGAGTGGTGTTATTAACTGAGGAAGTATTTTGTAAACTAGTATTTTTTTTTTTTTTGTAAAATTACATGTCCCTTTAACTGCTTCTCAAGAGAGTGGTGAATGTTAAGAAAATGAGACACCCTGATTCCTGCACTCTGATATTTTGTCTTTTCACGCAATGCAGTGTAGAATCTCAAACACTAGTCTATTTAGTGGAATGATTTTGGAGTCCAAGAGGGTTGGTAAGGTATGCAGATTGACTGGATGCTAAAATAGACTGTATTGTATTGGAAATTTTTGATCCTAGTCAGCAAAAAATGCAAGAGTATCAGGAAGTAACAATTGTGAAAACTAGATATTAGAGCAAAATGTAACCATCTGGTAGCAAAGGTATTAAGCAACGCCTCATAACTGGCAGCCAGATAAAAGCAACTATGATTTTTACATTTGATATTTAGCAAACGATCAGACTAACCAAACCAGGAGTTCCAAGAAACATGCATTCTAGAGCATAGGGAACACCTGCCATTATCCCATTTAAAACTGCTATTAAGACTGAGGAATAAATTAGGTCAATGAGTTTTTGTCATGTCATCAGTTAAGTCTGTTGAGGGTCCTGTGGCTTAAAAACTGGGCTCTCCCCACTTTTGTGTTTTTTAGAGGAGAGATGGGGAATGAATTCAGTTGCTATGCGCTCAGTGAATATCGCCTCCTTGCCCACCCCAGTCTCCCCTCCCCCCCACCAGTAAAGTGCAGGGACTCACCCTGAAGGGTTTTGTTTTGTTTGGTGAGTGGGGAGGGAGGTTGTAATGGCAGTATCTGTGTTAGCAGCTGCTACCATTTCACTGGTGGCTGTTTCCTGTGTCTCTATCCCTGTCTTGAGGGACCCAACCCAAGAAACATCTGTAGGTGAAATGGCAACTGTTGTTACCAAGGCAACTGCATCATCTATCACCACAACTCCCTTCCATGCCCTTCGCTCCCTCTTCCCCCCCACAAGGAACTCTGAGGCCTCTCAGTCCTTCAAAATGGCTCCTCCCACTCTCTGCTGTAGGTGACGCCTCAAGGGTTAAGCAGGGGTGTTAGAACAATTTTTATAGTGGGGGTGCTGTGAGCTATTGAACCAAACTGTAAGCCCTGCATATAATGGAAACCACTTAAAGCCAGGGAGTACTGCAGCACCCCTGGGGCTTACCATGACAACAGCCTGTCCTAATGGAGCAGATGTCTCTTGGGAACATGCAGGAGATGAGCATATGCAGTCTGGGAAGCTTTCTCAGGCCCAGCAGAGAGGTCAATGGCTCAGTCAGCTTTAGGGCACGATTAAGAGCCCAGCCCCTTTTTTGCTAGTTCTTATGGCCAGCATGGAGTCAGGCGGGCCAACACAGAGACTGGCTTTGCAGCCAGGTCAATCAAGAGTGAGTCGGCAGGGTTGTCACCTCTGTAGGACCCCTCATAGCAAAGAGGGAACTGCGGCTCCCTTGGGCCTTCTTCCTGGTATTTTTAGGCAAACCCTGTACATATCAGAGACTCCTCCACTTCCTTCTCCCACCTTCTCTTCTATCTTTTGGGAAGTGTTTTTTGTATCTGTCTTAAGAAAACTAATATAGCTCCTGACAGAAGCGAAATGTTACACACCATTCCAGGCAGGTGTGAATGGGGAGCACCAGTGATTACCTGTTCTCATGTGAAGCAGACACTGAAATTTCCTCCAGACCAATATCCTTTCACCACCATTTCTGGGGAGAAACGGGGACACTCGATGGTTGGTTAAGCTCAGCCTAAACCTGACATCCCCATGCAACTGTGTATAGCCATTCTCCACACCTGCTGCTTAAAGGAGTCAATCTGGAGTCAAATCCATCACCAATTATTTCTAGTACTTACAAGTGTCTGCAAGGACGGATTTCTAATTAGGCAGAGTAGGAACATGCCTAGGGGCACCTAAACATTAGAAGTTTCCTGGTCCCGGCAGGGGGCTAGGCTGGCTGAGGGGGAGACTGCCCCACACAGCCCAGCTGACAAGGTCACCTCCCAGTGTGGCCAGTGAGTGAGGCCAGGGAGCTTGTGGGGGGGTCTCTGGGCAGTCAGGGGGTGGGGGATGTTGGGCAGTGGGGTGGGTTGTGGGGGAGGCCTGTGTGGTAGGGTGCTGGGCAGTGAGGTGTCTAGATGGGGCACTGGGCAGTTGTGGTGGTTGGGCTGTGCAGCAGGGCACCTAAAACTGGCAGGGGTCCCTCACAGCTCCCAGCTGCTGCAGGCCACAGGGGGCCCCCAGAGCTCTGAGCTGCTGTGGGCAGCAGGGGTACCCCACAGCTCCCAGACCCCTTGGCTGGTGGGGGGGCTCTGAGCTGCTGTGGTGGCGGGGCCCTCCACAGCTTGGTGGTAGGGGGCCCCTGGAGCTCCGAACCATGGGTGGCGGGTGGGGGTCCCTGGAGCTCTGAGCCCCTGCAGGGGGTTGGGGGGGAGCTTGGAGCCGGGGTCCCCCCAACCGCCCAGCTACTGGGGGCATCTAGGAGTTTGCAAGATATAAATGTGGCCTTGCGTGCCCAATGTACGGTGTATTAGCGTGAGCCGTATTGTCAAAAGGCTTGTTTTCCATAGCATTAGGTGGCAGCACAGGCCAGCAGAAAATCATTTGCTCTACTGCCGAATAAATGACTCAGGAATGAGGGGAGAGCAAGCAGGCTTTCTCCTATTTCAAACTGCATGTTTGAGTTACATTCAGATTTTCTTCTTGACAGCATGTGGTATAAAAAAATCCATCATTGTTCACCAGCAACTCATTGAGGCAGCAGGATCAGATTGGCATGGCCTTGCTAAAGAGGCATTTTCAGCGTGAACAGGGTGACACGCTCATATAAAATCATTCTTGTAAGTTTACGAAAACCAGTAAAAATACCAAGGACAGAGATAATGAACATGCACAAAACACATGTTCTTGGAGGCCCTTCAGAGCAGCTAAGTTTCGGTGGAAACTGCTTCTGAATCTTTTATTTTAAGCTGATGCTGTAATTTCCTCCAGATAGAGAATTTTAGCAGCATTTCTGTGAAGCAGAGCACTGATACTTTCTCCATAAGATAGAAGAGGCAAATAAAGAATGTAGCTTCTTCGCAAAGAAACTGCTACATTCTGCAACTAAACAGCATATCAAGCTGAGGATCTTAGTTAAGAGGAAAAAAATAAATAAAATGCGATATTTTTCCAAAGCAGAAATACTCTTGTTATCTTCACATGCCCTCCTGCTGTCTGACAGTGGAGAAGAACCTGTATCAGAATGTAGCTAATACCCATCTTAATTATGGAGCAGTAGTTATCATAACTAATTTTTGAAGCCACAATCATATTATCACATTCAAGAGTGTTTAACATATCAATAAAGAGGCATTTGTAAGTATTAGTGAGGTGCTCAGCATTGCCTGGAAAACACCTGTGCTTACTATTGTGGTGGAGGGATGTCTGGTATTTCTCACCTGTTCTAAAACTCAGGCTTCATAGCATGCAGCTTCAGAAAAAATGCTAGTTCTTGTGTGTGCTCAAACCAAGAATGGTGACAAATGTCAAATGGGTCAAGCCTTCATTAGGACTATATGAGATGTTTCCCCTCTCCCCCCAACCCCAAATAAGTCAAAAATGAACATGGGCTAAATGTCTCAACATAATTAACTGTAGCACCCAGAAACTCTATACTTCATAGGGAATATAAAATAACATAGGCACATCATATATATGCGGTTTTATCCAAAATGATCCCTAAGCACTTTATAAGTGAAGGCACCAATGCTGTAATTGGATCCACACTGGTGGACCCTGTGTGTTTGTCAAGTCCCATGAACACCAGTGGAGCTCCATGCAGGTGGACTCTTATTGCAGGATCATATGCATACACCTGGTAGGAAAGTAGATTTGAACCAAGAGCCCTCACTGCACCAGCCAAGGAACAGGGGGTGTTGTAGGGAACATTCCCTCAAGTAAGGGAGAGGGGGAGCTCTGCCACCCTATTTCCCCCTTACTGTAACCCCTTCATAAAGCACCACTGAAATGCAGCTAAATTTTTTATGCAGTGACTAATTGTACATACATGGTGCCAATATTGACTTTACCACAGCTATATGGCTAGCGTGAACTGAAAGCTAAAATGTTTCTACCGATATTACCCAGTGGAATATAGCGATTTACAGAGAGTCATTAGAGACAGCGATGTTAGGGAGCTCAGAGAAAGCTGTTATGGTCCGCTAGGTCAAACTTGAAACATTTCAAAGACTGACTCAATGGATCAGTTTAGCTCCCAAAGCACCATTATAGGTGAAGTGAATGTTATGTATCTCATTTTGCTGACTCTTGTGTTTTATCAGGGATGGCTGGGATATGTATGAATTGTTTAGGGTCAAGCACAGGGCTATGGCTCCATGGGCTCCAGGTTTGTATAAGTTTTGGTGGTGTTCAGAACGGGTCCAAGCAAGTGCCCCATGCTTTGGGGGGCCCTGCACTTCACGGGGATTTGGATTCCAGGGTGGCCTGGAGGGCTAGCGGGGGGCTTAGCAGCAGCAAGCGACCCAGCCCCAGCCCGCCCCTGCTTTGCTCCCTCCCCACCCCCATTCCACCCCAAGCCCCTTCCCCCCCAAACTCCTGCCCTGCCTCTTTCCGGCTTCTACCCCCTCCCACGAGTGACACTGGGAGCCGGTGGAGTGGAGTGGGGCGGGCTGGGGCCGGGTTGCTTGCTGCTGCCAGGCCCCCTGCTAATCCCCTAGGCCACCCTGGTCCCTGTGTCCCCCGAAGCACCGGGCCCCCCAAAGCGCCGTAAGCCCAAACATTGAGGGAGCCGGGCCCAGGTTCCTAAATATTGGTGGAGCATGGACACGAAGGGCTCATATAACTCACCGTGTATGTATGGCTGGTGTAATGGGATGAAACTAAGCAAATTTTTTTTTTTAATTCCTAAATGTCAGCAACTTTCCAACAAAATTGAACTGTGATATAGCCTCCCAAGGGAAATTGTGGGAGGTCCATCACATTGGCCATTTACAATTGGGTTGGACAATGCACTAGGAAATATACTGTAAGCAGAAGTCCTATATTGGGGCTTGACTTCAATAGAATTTGCGTTAACCGAATGTCTCCCACTAGAACAGGCATTGGATTAGGTCTTTGGTGCCCTATTCTGTTCTGTTTCATTGCTAATTTGTATAAGCCACATTGTGAGGTCATTCCTCTGAGTAAATAATTAAAAACAGAGTAAGGCCCTCCAAGTTTGCCCTGGGAATTCTGTGGTTGATTAGATAAGCACATTTCCCAAGCAGTGCACCATATTGTAGGATGAATATCAACACTACATTGCATCACTTACATTCATCAATTGTTGATGGAAACCATACACACACACAATCTCAGAATGTTTCCAAGTTTAATCTTGGAACAGGGCCCTGAAAATCTTTAACTAATCTGAATTGTTTTGTCACCTCTGAGTAAGATATTTTGTCTTTGTGAGACATAAATATGTATTCCTTACAAATTTCACATGGAATGGTAATTACAGTGCAGCTCTGAATAAAGAGCCTGATTTGCAATCATAAAGAGGCCCTCCTTTCATTACTGCTTATAAACAACTGTAAAAGATGGAAGCTATTTAAAGCTCCAAATCTACCCTGTATTTCTCTTGACAAGGTTGCACATTGACTCCAACATGCAGATTGACAACTTTCTGGCATTTTGGAATGTTCCAACTGCAGTAAATATGTGGTTCTATTTATTTTAGAACTCCGTTCCCACAGCAGCCACTGACTCTCACAAGAAAAAGCTGAGAGCAATATTTGGCATTTGTTTCCTGTGCATTGCAGTTTTCCTGGTTCATTAACCTTCTTTATGTAGATGTAAGTTCTGAGTCTGACATAAGTTATTTTGGGGCCTTGTCAAAACTAGATTTGTCTAAATCTGGGCAGTGTTTGTTTTTGAAAATGTAAGATATTGCTAAAACTTTTTATTTTCTTTAAAGCAAATCTTGCATTTTTTTCAGTAATTACATTTGTATTGGAAATTCACATCCCAGAAGTCATTAGCTGCACTTGTGGAAGAATAAAAGGTGACAACGTAGATGTTTGTGAAGCATCAAATGTAAGACATTGCGCCATATCTATTTTCCCAGATGCAGAATGGAAGGAAAACGCATCATCACAAAGTGATGGAAATTGAACATCAGGTCAGCTGTCACTAGTAAATAGATTGTGTTGATTATTATTATACATACTGACATTGGACAGCATAGTGCTGTACAATAAGCAGAATTTGCTACAGAAAACTGAAATTAGAGCCCTCAAGTAAAAATTTGTGTGTGTATATATATCTGACATGAACATATAATACAAGCCAATACTATAACATAACCTGAGCTGTACATAAGCATATATAATAAAAGCTGTACTATACAATAGCAAAAAAAACCAATCCAGCCTTGTGATTAAGACATTGGACTGGGACTCTGGAGATTTGGGTTCAGTTCCCAACCCCACCACAGACTCTCTGTATGACCTTATGTAATAGGGTGCTCGGATGGCTGTGCCTGGCAGACTAGTGGTTGGCACACCTGACTTCCAGCCTCTTGCTTCCCTGGCAGAGGTGCCTCAGTCATTACAGAGGTGTGGTAGGGGGAGCTAGGCCCTCCTTCTCCCCTATGTGCTGCGCTGGCCTACTACTTACCTGTTTCTTCAGTTGGGGGCATGGTCCTTATAGCCCAGTCTGTAGTGGCTCAACTCAAGGAGCGCCCTCTTGTGGACCTTTTGCGGTATCCTGCCACAGCCTCAGGTCCCTCTTGGCAGGGCAAGCATAAGAGTGGAGGGGCCTAACCCCACAATTTCTCTGCAGTTCAAACACACACTTTTCCCACTGCTGGGTGCTCCTGAGTCAGGGATGCAGTACTTCTGTCTCAAAAAGAAAAGGAGTACTTGTGGCACAGTAACTCTTCTGGCTGTCAGGCTCCTTGTGATGCTTCCCTCATGCTGAGAGGCAGCTAGCTACTGTCTCTTCACCAGTCAGACCTGAACTGAGCCAGGCTCCCTCCTTTTCTTCCCCTCCAGGGCTGGTGTTGGCCGCCGGTATAGCGGGGCAGGGCTAGCTGGATCCATAGGCTCTCTTGAACCCTTTTCCTGCTGGTGTGAGGTTTCTCATCCCGACTGCATTTTGGTCAACTGACTCAGTCTCTTTGTGCCTCAGTTCCCCATCTATAAAATGGGGATAATAACCCTCCTTACATGTTTAGATTCCATGATTGTGGTGCAATATAAGAACCCAAATAGAACTAGTGAATACTGCAAAACAGATGTTCGCTATTCACGAATGTTCCACAAATGAATTTTTGGCTGCACTCTGGTTTTCGAGCGGCATGCCTGGTCAAAAAGGGACCCTGGCAGCCGGTGTTGACCGAGCCACTAAAAGTCTGGTCGGTGGCGCAGCAGGGCTAAGGCAGGCTCCCTGGCTCTATGTGGCTCCCAGAAGCGGCTGGCATGTCCAGCTCCTAGGCTCAGGAGTGGCTATGGGGACTCTGTGCACTGCCCCCACCCAAGGGCCGGCTCTGCAGCTCGCATTGGCCGGGGTTGGCGCCTGTGGGCGCGGGCAGCATGCAGAGCCCCCTGATCCCTCCACCTCCACCTGCCAGGGCAGGCAGGGAGTCTGCCTTAGCCCCACTGCGCCATGGACCGGGAGCTGCCTGAAGTAAGCATCGCCCGGCCAGAGCCCACACTCTAACCCCCTGCCCCAGGTCAGAGCCCCATCCCACACCCTAACTCCCTCCCAGAGCCCCCTCCTGCACCCCAAACTCCTCATCGCTGACCCCATACCAGAGCCTGCACCCCCTCCCACAGCCCTCAGTCCCAACCCTAAGCCCCCTCCCACACTCCGATCCCCTCGGCCCCAACCCAGAGTCCCCTCCTGCACCCCAAGCCCCTTATCCCTGACCCCATACCAGAGCCAACACCTTCCACCGCAGCCCCCACCCTCTCCGACACCCCAACTCCCTGCCCCAGTCCTGAGCCCCCTCCCACAGGTGTAACTGCTTTAATACGTTTAGCTGCACTGTGACTGCACGTGCAAATCAAATATTTACATGAGCCAAACCTAATTTGCACATGCTAGCATGGCAATTGTGTGTGCAGCTTAGGCACACAGATGAGTGGGTATAGATGAGTGCACACCGTTTTGAACATTAGCCCCAAAGTATTTAATCCTTTTCCCAATCCATCTCCCCACTATGAAAGTCAAGAGACGACTGTTCCAGGAGTTAACACAGTGACTCCTGTCCACTTTCAAAGGTTTTAGGTCTGCAGAGATTAGCTCTATCACACTTCTCTGAACCTTAGCTAGTTTGGCCTCCATTTTTTCTGAGAGCAGACACAGGAGAAAAAGCCCAGCAGCACAACGAGAAAAACAACTTTACACATCTGCTTGAGAAAAGCAACCGGGAAGCCCAGATTGATTTTCTTTCATGTTTGCAACTCTTGGCTAGGCTTAGTGAAAGCAGGTGGAGAATAAGACGGAGCAGAAAGAGAGCAGCATCAAGGGCTAGATCCTGGATTCTTTGAACACACTAAATACCCATTCAAGTCATAGTGAATTTGTGTACTGAAAAACTGCAGGCTGCTAACTCGTCCTGTTGTGGGGCTCATGCAACATGAATTAACTATAGAGAACAAGTGGAAAATCTATAATCCAATATCTGTTTTCTCTTGCGTTGCTTTATCAGAATCTGATTGTTCTGTCCTCACACACATGCTCGCTTTCAAATGTTCAGGCCTGAGCTCAGTCTTTCCGTTCCCCTAGTTGATGTGCACTTTTCTGCTGTTCAATGCTTAGCTGAGGCAGCTTCACTGACGCACAGTAGATCTGCCTCAGGCTCACTTCATTCGCATGCACTCCCCCCTCTGAAAGAAATCACATTAAGCATTAGATCCTCACTGACCTCCTTCTCAATATACCATACAGTTCAGCAGATCTATTTGTTCTTCAGTATGGTAGACTGAATCTCCAGTTGACACCATGGTGTCATTGGATTTGTTTAATCTGAGATTATATCATGACCCTAAAACATTCTCCTAGACTCTCTGGAGCTAATTCTAAATCCCCATAACCAAGGAGTCATTCTGTCACCTGAGGCTCTTCAGTCATATGGAGATACCCCTCTCCTCCACATCCCCACCTCCCATGAGTAGAGGAGCTGCTATAGAAGCTCCTCACCCAAAGCTGCTTTTTAGCTAAGGGGAGGCCTCGCTCAGATGGCTAATCCCACCCTCTGGCTGCTTTGCACCACAGATGTTCAAGGCCCCTGGAGCTCAGACCAGCAAGTGGCTTTGAAGTTTTAGGGAGGCTGTAGCTTATGTATTTTAACACACTCTTAATGTAAAATACTAGCTTTGAAGGTTGTGCAGTTGATAACACATGAAGTGGGGCAACTGGATTCTCTCTACAAATTGAAAACACACACTTCTGTATAGTAGTGTTGTTCCATTGGCCACAATGCAGTGATGCCAATTTACACCAGCTGAGGATTTGGACAAGTAGGAACAGCTGATGTTGGTTGTTAAGGAAAATAGCCTTCCAAATAGATTACGTGTGCTAGATGGCTCACAGCCCTTCCCCTCACCCCCAAACCCCAATTCATCATTATGAACACCACTATTCAATTACTTGCAATTTGGTAATGACCTCTAGAGTATATGCCAATTCTAGAAATACAGCAATAAATCTATGTGCAAAAGAAATTCAGGCCTTGTGATAGGGTGTCTTCCCCACACTTGCCCTCAAGGGGTTAGGGTGGGCCAGAGGGGCCAATTAACCAATTAGGCTGCAAACCAGGGGAAGTAAGGCTGAGAGGAACACCTTAGTTAGGGGAAGCTCAGCTGGGCAAGAACAGGTGGGGTTTTTATAAAGCCAGGGAGCTGATAGTTGAAAGGGGCTGCAGGGAAGTAGTTTGCAGAGACTCCCTGAGTAAAGGGAGGTATGTTTGGGGCTACAGAGGAAAGTAGTCTCTAGTTACTTCCTGAGAGGAGGGGTGTTTTGGGGCTGGCAAACCCACAGAAGAGGGGAGCCAGCAGATAAGGAAAGGCAGTAAGATCCAAGATGCCACAGACCTTGGCTGCTGGTTAGAGGGTCCTTGAGCTGGAACCCAGATTAGAGGGCAGGCCTGGGATCTCCTACTAGCCACTGGGGAAGTGGCTCTATAGGGAAGTGAATGGGAAGATTGCTGGAAAGGAAAGACTTTGAATCCCTGGGAAGGGGGAAACATGTAGTGACTTGGCTGCAGGGCCAAGTTGTGAAGAGGGAGCACCCTGATTTGGAGAGACAGCCATGTGTGTAGCAAGGAGCCAAAGTGGGATTCAGACCTGGAAAGAGCTACTTCCCAGAATGTCCAGAAGGATGCACCACCTGCGGTGACTAATCCTGTACAGTAATGTAAACTATGACTCTTATTCTAATGGATTGGCCAAGTATGTGCTGTTATTAAATGGGCAGTGATCTGTCAAACTTCCATCAACATCACAAAGTGGGTTTTGAAAATTAAAATTAAGTAACTGAATTTCTAAGGAGGCTATAAATTGCATCTCTGTAGTTGAGATGGATAAACAATAGGTGGTTGGAAGCTTCAGGCTTGTCTAGTCATGAACATTAAACTGGAATATAGGGCATGAATCTAAAGCATCTTAACTAATCCTGATTAACTGCATGTGTGGATGCTCTGATTCTGGGATAAGAGTGCCTTAATCTGAATTAGTTTAGTCCATGGAATAAGGCACTCTTCTTCCAGAATAAGTGTGTCCACATATTCCAGAATAACTATCTCTGATTAATTCCATAACTCCCCTCTGTAGACAAGCCTTTAGAACAGACAAATGAATTCCAGGAATTATAATTTCTATGCAAGACTTTAAGGCTATTTTCCAGAAGTTCAAGAGGAGCAGCCTTCAGTTATATTTGTATATTACTGTGCATAGGATGAGTCATAAGTGAATTCCTATCTCTTTACATGTCCACTATTTCTCTGACCTCTCAGTGGATATAACAGTATCACTCATAGGAGAGACAGAGCCTAATCTTTCATAAGAGCAACAGTGTATTTGGGTACCTGCATTTTCATTTGGACACGTCTTGTCTTTGTCCTTAAAGCTAGTTATTATACGCTCACATTTCTCCATGTCTCTCTGAGCTCTATCAAAATGACATTCCAATAATCCAAAGCACTCACAAACACATTTAGGATTGCTGGAATGAATATTTTATGGGCAGTTCACTGCTAACCTCTTATATCTTCAGCGTTACCTTCCGTAGTCAACATCCGCCAGGGCTTTGTTATTGGTTACAATGTGCCAGATTCCCAGTTTCAAGGGACATGAGCCTTTTATGTCAATTGCCTCAGTGAATTAATAACATTCTCAAATCATTGCGTGACCTCTTTTGCCTCATCTGTGAAGCATTTCTTTAGATCATCTTTGAAGCCTCCAGGGTAAGCTCTTGTGTTGTACCTTTAAGAGGCCACAGAGGGAGGTAAAGGTGGCTTTAAGCCAACTTTGCGCCCTTATGGCTTTTGGGTGGCTCCAGAGGATTAATTTAGGTAGCCTTTTTCCAGGTGCCTATGAGCAGTAGCTCTGGCTGAAATTCCTGCAATGCTGTGTGGCCTCACCCCTTCCTATCTCTGATATGCCTTTCCCACCCTGGCCCTGCCCTGGCACATCCCCTACAATAAGGTTTCTGTATTATATGGGAATTGTTGGTGGGGAAGGTACAGGATGACCTACCCTAACTGGGTCTGATTTATCACTGTTACACCAAATTACATTGGTGTTAACTGAAATAATGTGATAGGGACTCAGGCCCAAGATTATTACGGGTTTTACATTTTGCCTCATTAATGCTATTGAAGTCTTCACTGAACTTACTGTAGACAGTACAGTGGTAACATTCATTCTTGCAAACTTCTATGGGAGAAATTTAATTCTCCCCCTAAATCCTTTGCCATTCAGTGGCAATTGCACTGGGGTGGATTTTATCCTAAAGTCTATTAAGAATTAATTTGTTTAATAATCAGATATATGGAAGCAGGTTTCTAGGCCTGGTCTACACTAGAAAATTAAATCAGGTTAATGCACAACTCTGAGCAGTCTAGTTAAGTTGCCCTAATTCCAAGTATAGATAATACTAGGTCAGTGGAAGAATTCTTCTGTCAACCTAGCTACTGTTTTTCAGTGAGGTGGATTACCAACACGGACCGGAAAATCCCAAAGGTAGTGTCTACACTGAAGCACTACCGTGGTGCAGCTGTTCTGCTGTAGCATTCTAAGTATAGATATTCCCTTACTCAAGACCAGGAAGGTTGCAAAAAGATCCCAAAGTATGACAGAATGATAGTTTTGGACTCTGATGTAAAAGTGCTTGGCCTATGTTAATGAATTCTGGAGCAGTTCTCTGCTGATTGCCATCCACAAATCAGAAATATAGCTTTCATGTCTCACCAAATTCTTGAGTTTATGCATTTGGGAAGACAAATACATAAACATGGCTATTGAAGCCATCAGGCCAACATTTGCACACTTGAGTGCTTCAAGTTGGGCACCAAAATCCGTATCTTTTTTCAGTGGTTTTAAGCATCTGCAAATCCAGGTGACTAAATGGTAGCTCTGAGCATTCAGCAACTCTGAAAATCAGGCCATTTATTTAAGGCCATAAATATGGATTTAAGTATATAACTTCAGGCTCCCAATTCTGAACATTTTAGTTTGTTGCTTTTCCTTCTGATCTCAAGCTATGTTACTAAGGGATCTTGCAAAGCATTTTTTTAAAAGCTCGAAGTATAAAAAGTATATGAACTTTATCTGCCATATCTTGAGGGATCCCACAAGCAGGATCCATTTAACCAGCCACTGGATGTCACTAAAATGAAACGTAAAGTATATTGGAAGTACAATATGTTACTCTAATTTGTTGTCGTGAAAGTGTATCCAGCACATTAGGTTTAGTATTCCTGACTAAATCAGGACTAAATCAGGCCGGACTTGCATATGCTCTCAAAGCATCAGATATTCTTTAGGAAACGTATGGCTGCTGTTTGTTGTGTCTTTGTTGTCTCCATTGTTATTGGTAGGGCCCTACCAATAACAGCCATGAAAAACACGTCATGGACCACGAAATCTGGTCCCCCCTCCCCCAATGAAATCTAGTCTTTTGTGTGCTTTTACCCTATACAATACAGATTTCACAGGGGAGACCAGCATTTCTCATACTGGGGGATCTTGACTCAAAAGGGAGTTGCGGGGGGGAGGGGTCACAAGGTTATTGCCACCCTTACTTCTGTGCTGCCTTCAGAGCTGGACAGCTGGAGAGCAGCGGCTGCTGACTGAGGGCCCAGCTCTGCAGGCAGCAGCACAGAACTAAGGGTGGCAATACCATACCATGAACCCCTTATTCCCAGCCCCACCCTGCAGCCATCACCCCTGCACTCCAACCCTCTGCCCGAGCCCCTCCCAAACCCCTCATCCATAGCCCCACTCCAGAGCCCTCACATTTTTACGTTATTTTAAAAAATATATATTGGCTTACACGGCAGATGTGGGGGCGGGAACTTGGACCTGTCCTGGGCACCACCAAAAATTATACAAACCTGCTGCCCCTGGCCCCTAGTAGCAGCACAGAAGTAAGGGTAGCAGTACCGCAACCGCTCTCCCCTACAATAACGTTGCAACCAACCCACAACTCCTTTTTGGGTCCATACACCTACAATTACAACCCCATAAAATTTCAGATTTAAATACCTGAAATTATGAAATTTATGAACTCTTATGACTGCGAAATTTACCGAAATGGACTGTGAATTTGGTAGGGCCCTAGTTATTGGATATGTTCCTTATTAACCACAAAGAAAGGATAAAGAGAAATTCATTTACTGAAAAGAACCCTTCAGGATGACAAATTTACATTTCAGTCATTCCCTGGCCTTTCTCAAGATTTCTGTCTTAGTCCGTAGCCTGGAATGAAAGGCAATATAAATGCCAATGTGACTTCATTACTGTTTGTGTCTGGTGTATGACTCCATCTAAAGCTGGACTCTCAAAGGAGCCTAAAGGGAGTTAGGTACCCAAATCACATTGAAATGTGGTCTTTAGTATCTTTGCATAGTGTCTGAACCAGGAGGTGCATCCCCCTTGAAGCCAATTTTTAATAGAAATTAGGTTTTGGCCTACAGTTAGCCTAACTGTAGAGGAATACGGGATACTGAGGTTGCTAGTGTGAGAAAGTTAGAGCTAAATGAGAGACCATAAGATGGGGAAAACTGAAGTTAACAAGGACCTGGACTAAGCCATAAAATACCCTATGATCCGATGAAGTGAGCTGTTGCTCGTGAAAGCTTATGCTCAAATAAATGTGTTAGTCTCTAGGGTGCCACAAGTACTCCTTTTCTTTTTGCAGATAGAGACTAACACGGCTGCTACTCTGAAACCTATGATTTGGTTATAACTGGCTTTTGCAGGGCTTTTAATGAGTGTTTAAGAATTATGAAATGTCTTATTAAAATGTTATCTATATTAACTGTATGGGGAGGATATGGGATGTTAATTTAAATGTGTAATATAAAGAGCTAGTAAGGAGGTGGAAGAAATATAATTCTGATAAGGGGCAGTTTAATGTTAACTCCTGTTATAAAAGGCATAGTTCTGCTAAATTGCAGGAGCGTTCCAATTAACATCAAAAAGATACTGTTAGGTTCCAGGTTTATAAGGTGTATTTCACTCTGTCAGTGGACTGATCACCTGTTACACTCAAAGATGAAATAGGTAAGTGTGATTGTAGTGTTGTATAAATGGTAATTGCATGCTTGCTCGCATAACTGATCATTTTGCTTTTGAATAAAGTTTGGTTTATCATTCAAGTCCCCATGCTAGTGGTCCCCTACTAAATATATTTTTTTCTATAACTGACCTAGCTGCTTGAACCTAAAAACTAAATTGGGTTTTACTGCTCTTTTATTAATTGGGAATATTTCAGCATAAAAGCAACTCTAGGTAACAACCAAGTCACAAAAATTGTTTTGATGCATTCCTAACACATCTTCAGACACCTTAGAAGCATTGCCCTCTAGAGAGGTCCAAGTCCTGTTACTCTAGATGTTAACACCGGTCATAGAACTGATATCTATCACAGAACTAAATTAAGAGATACCTTTGTCATAGGTAAGGCTATGTTTCTGTCATGGGTATTTTTAGTAAAAGTCACAGGCAGGTCATAGGCAAAAATTCATGGAAGCCCTTGAGACTTGTCCCTGACTTTTATTAGAAATACCATGGGGAGCAGGGGGACTTGGGGCTACTCCAGCCCTGCTACTGCTCCTGCGGCAAGGTCTGACTGCTACTGCTCTAGCCCCAGAGGGACTGACCCAACCGCTGTTCTGGCCTTGCCCCAAAAGAAGTCACGGAGGCCCCAGAAAGTCACAGAATCCATGACCGAATTGTAGCCTTCGTCATAGGGGCTCTATTATCAGAAGTGTCATATTGCAATTAATAGGGGAATTCTCTCTAAACAACATAGTCTGTCATGTTCTGGGGTCAGGGAGGTGCTCTGAGTCCCAAGGCCAGAGTAATCTGGCCCTAAACTCCACACCACTGGAGGATCCCCCTCTAATGGGGAGCCTATCTAGGATTTTTTCACCCCATTCCTCTCTCCCTTTTTCCCACCAGATATAAATAGAGGAAAAGGGGCATGCCTGGGATACCCCTATGAAACACTTCCCTAGAGAAGTCCCCAGATTATTTTAACATGGTGCACACAATGGCAGCATCAAGTTCAGGGGAATGCAAAAGTGAGCTTTAAGCACTCTTCGGAAATCAATCCTTGATCAATGCTTGGCGCAGTTCGGCTGCACTCTAGGAACTGACCCTCTGCATCAAACTTTTCTGAGATCATCGGTGTCCTTCCAGGGACACCAATACTTAGCTGAGTGTTCATGGGAAATATAATTATCTGGCCTGTGTTTTTCCCGTTCTGCCAAAACAACTTCGGGGCTTGTAGTTTCATTACCTAAATATGTGAAACAGAGACCCCAGATAACCCACATATGACAGACAAAATACTCTGAATTCATGTAAGCCCTATAACATACCAGGCTAGTAGGTATTCCGCATGCTGGGGTAACTCTTTATTTCAGTTTTATTCTCAATAGTGAACTTTGCTGCTGGTGGAACAATCCCAGACTGATCACCCAAAAGACTGCAATTTTCTGCTTATTCACTGAGCAGGCACAGCATGATGCAACAGTCTCCAGTGGACACTTATTTCACCCAGGCAGCTGAACAACCATCGGAAGACAATTTTTGGTAATTACTGACCTGCAATTGAACCAGTGATCGAGAGGAAAGGCTCTGGATCCCATTACCAAGCTCATCTCGGTAAAATCAAAGAGCGTTCTCTCAGTGGCATATAAATAGATGGGCTCCTTGATAAATGCCAAGAAGGCTGCTCAATTTCCAAAAAATCACTCCATTCATTTAAGTGGATGCTTTTAGGTATCTCTCTCTTTATTTTCCATCTTACCCGTGTCTATCCTCCTAACATCACTTGTACAAGGGAGAGATCGCCTCTCTCTCCCACAGCAGAATCCCAGTTCCTCCTCCCACATACGGAGTGCAGGAAGGCTGCTGTTACTGGAGCAAAGGCTCCTGTCAAAAGGAGAATCTTGCAATTTGTTCTGAATACGTTCAGGCTTGGGCTCAGTCAGACCTTCCGTAGCCGGGATCCTACCAACACAACCTGGGTCCATGGGAGCCTTATTCTGAGTGGCCCGAACCGCAATGATCCTATGAGGAGTAGTCACCTTGGTGGTCTCCGAGGGGAAGGTAGTGTCTGAGATGGGCAACATCTGTGCCCATTCCTGGCTGAGTAGATTAGGGTTAGAGTTTTGAATTGGGTCTGGAGATGAATGAGGAGAGAGTGGAATGCGCTGAGCAATGCGTGACAAGCTCATGATGGCCTTCATAAATTGAGGGCAGCTGTTGGGTGCTCTGAATTACATTTTCCTGCATGCCCCAGGGAGAATGAGATGCAGTAATTGAATGTGGAGGGGCTGAAAGCATGGTTTTCAATGGGAAGCTTCTCACCTGAGAGGAACAGCTGCAGTCTCCTGTCCAGCTGAAGAAAGATGAATGCAGAAATAGCAAGGGCTACAATCTGGAGGTTCAGGACTAGTGTAAGGCCCTGGTGCACCTAACCCAAGGCTTCACATTGTCTAGATCGATGATGGTGACTGTGTGTTAGGAAGCTCCTTGAAGTGCTTTCTTTTCCCTGCCGTCACCACTCCCACCTTATGTCAGCTGCTCTTCATCCATCTGCTTTCTTCTCACCGGCATAGGCATTCAACACCTTCATACAGTATTCAGTGCAGAGACTTGCTTTCTCAATCCATCCCCAACAGCCTCCAATCATAAAAAAAAAAAAAAAAGTACACACTCTGGTTTTCATACGATGGCCCTGTGTTCTGGGAATGTCCTCCTTCCAAGCTCTTGAAATGTGCCATTATTTTGTTTAATCACATTTGTGTTTTGTTTATATCTACAAAACATTTGAGACCTATTGCTGCACTGAGTAGAATTTGTTTTGTGTTTATCAGGAGCAAACAATCCAGTGGAATGAGTGATCAGGGTGTGGAATGAACAGTTATTGGAGCTGTTCTTTTGGTTAGATTGAATGTCAATGCCACTCCTTGTGTTTTATAAACTCCTTCAAATACTAAGTTGGGGTAAAAAGTTCTCATCTCTGGGAAACAAGCACATGTTGCTGCTAACTCAGAAGTTGAGTCAAAGTTGAGGCAGCATTGACACCAGCAGGCATTTTTTAAGAAGTGCATTTGTCACTTGTTTCAATATGTTGCAACTGCAAGTGTCCTGATTTTGTTGGCTTGTTTTACTACTATATTCATAAAGGGTGGCAATTCCTTTTGTGCATATGTTTAATAGGAAATGAATGTGACTTTGTCTGCTAAGCTCACTTACAAGGACTTTAGCTTTCATTAAATCGAAATAGTGCCATAGTTTGATTAAACTATAAAAAGTTCTCCTGTTAATTTCTTACATGAAGTTGGTCTATTTCAAGAGCATTCTGATTACTCTCTTGATTAGAAGCTTGATTGTATTGGCTGACCAGTAGATTTAACTGCATTATTGTAAACTGCATGTGGGCCAGAAACTGATGGTCAAGAATGATGAATGAATAAGCAGCCTCCATTTATAGTCAGATTAATATCTGCTTAATACCTTTTTATCTACTACTTTAGCAGTCTCTCTGATGGGGGTTCATCTGTATACAGTATTATAGCATATCTGCCATGCAAAGACTTAGCGCTAGTTTGAGGGGTTCTGACCCCACGCTGTGTGAAGCCCAGCTGTCCCAGGAGAAGCACTGGAGTAATTGTGCCTCAAGCAGGCACAACCTCTTCAGGGCAGCTCTTTGCACAAGGTGAGCAATCTGCTCCACTGGTTAGGTTGGCAGACTGCTGCTCCTCCCTCCCAGCCCACCGGCCCTACTGTCACTGGAAGGAGCCAAGAGAAGGAAGGGGCAAAGCCCTACCTCCTCCCTGCCTGCTTTTTAGAGTAGGAGCAAACAGTCCCTGCACTCCTCAGTGTTATTGTGAGTGGCCCTTGCACAGCCATGCTGGGTGGGAAATTCCCTGCTCCTCCTCTGTGCAGGCATGCAGGAGCTGCTCTCAACCTGGGCCTTGGACTGCAAGCTCTTTGGGACTGTGTTTGTACAGTGCTTAGCGGAATGCAACCTCTAGACACAATGGTAATCTCCATACTCCATTATAATATGTGTGGTTTGGCCACAGTCTTTTCCATGGGACCGTCCACAAAGGATTTTTTTCATCAATGGAATGTGAGTTATAGGAGGAAACTTGTTCTATACCTGCTGCTCCCAGTTCCCTAGACAAGGTCACTGGGGAGCTCAAAAGCACTGCACCTGTACAACAGCAGTGCCTCTGTGCCATGTGCCAACCTGTCATATTACTGGTACTCCTATTTGTTTGCAGTATCTCCTTCCCTGCTCCTTTTCACTTCTCAGGGCAAACTCATTCCTGTCCAGAAGGCCCATTTCTGGGTCAAACCAGGAAGTAAAGAGGTGCATGGAATTTAAATACTCCATATTTGCCTCCTCCTCATTTCCCCCCACCCCCCAGTAAAAGTTAACCAAATCTTTATGAATCTCCAAGTTTCTGGGTCAATTAAGTTTGAGAACAAAGGGAAAGTTTGGGCCAGTTTTACTGGAACCGGTTTGCTCAGTCACTTTGCTATGGCACGATTGGAAATGCTATGGGACACAGCTTATTCAGCTTGAGGTAATGCAGCAGGAAGTCTAAACTGCAGATGATGTGAATCTGGGGACTGAATGCCTGCTGTTGGATCAGAGAGTAGGGTTTTAAGCCTGATTTCCCCTCCCCCCCCCACCTGCCCTATATTTTCAGTCAGTGTATTCTTGTTACAGGGCACATACAACGCTTCAGCAGCAAGAGGTTTGCAGGCACAGATACCTCACGGGATGCACTGCCCAGTGCATTACCATTGTTTTTGTAAGACACCCTGTACTGGTTACGTTTCAAATGAGGCCTACTCTCCAGCTAAGAAATCAAATTGGATAAGCCTTTTTCACATTGAACTTTTTGTGACACTTTGAATAACCTGTCACTCATGGAAGTGAAATCTCAATCTTTAATTTATTTCTGCCTTAGCTTGCCTAATTGAAACATCTTTCATTGGGTGCTTGCCCTGACAGGTAATATCTGGCAGTAGAGGTACAGCATTTAGACCCCTCTTTATAGTGTGAAGCATTAAAAGCTAGGTCTGCAGACACAGGCCTTCAGTAAAGGCAATGAAGTGACTTACATCAGCTGAGGATCTGACCCTTAAACTCCTCCGTGTCATTTTTTTAACGTCTTCCTTCATCTAGTGCAGTTGGTGAAGATGGATGTGATACCATGATGTGCTGGCCATGGGCATCCTTGGTGGGACACTGTTTTTCCCACACTTTCCCAGTTGATGGGTGGTGGGAGGGAATGTGATGGCTTGTATGGGAAGATAAGCATGAGAACCCTTGCAAAGTTAAAGTGAAGGTCTGATTGGGGATCAGATTCCCAGAGGGTCGTGGCTGTAGAGAGCACTGACTAGACTCTAGCTGACATTCAGCTCGGTACAGAAGGTCAGTATGGGACTAATTCACCACTTCAGCCCTGATGCCTTTAATGGTGCATAGGCCTCTTGCTGAGACTCTGGGGTTGGGTGGGGATTTTATCCTTTACACACAAATGGATCATTTCAGCCATCATGTGCCAAGCTGGCTCCTTTCACCAGTGCCAAATTTACCTGGGTGTGAAGGGGAACAGGGGCACATGGGAGGCTAGTAATATAATATAGTTATCTCACGGGCATTCTTTGGAGTTCATCAACCCAATTCCCTCTTCATGTGCATGACAGTAGATAAACTGTGGTGATGCTCCTGTGTCCATAATACAGCAACCCAAACGTAATTTCTACATCCCACCTGCAGTATATGTATACAGGTATCTTTAATTGCTATGTCACCATCTTGTACGTGAGATCTAAAGCCACATCTTCAATCCATTGGCACGTTTTGCAATGCGAGGTGAAAGGCCAAGGTCTGGCTCTCCCCCTCATCTTGTCTGTCTCCTGTAGCGATGGCTAGATAAGATGCTGTTCCCTTGTCCATGAGAATTTGATCAATAATGTTGCTGTCACTGTTGTTGTTGTTGTTGTTTTTTCTTTTGCTCCCACCCTCTATACTAGAGACGGCTGTATTTCACTGCTGCGTGAAATGGTCCCTATGCCTGAGAGGTAGTGTAGGTGAGTGGTTCAAGTATTGGACTGGCACTTGAGAGACCTGGGTTCTGTTCTTGGAAAATGTTGGGCACATCAATTTCCCCTCTGTGCTTCAGTTTCTCCATGTGTAAAATGGGGATAATGACACTGACCATCCTTTGAAGGTGCTTAGAGATCTAGTGCTAAAAGCTTGGTGGTGGTGGTTCTTTGATGACCTCAAGTAATTAGGAGCTTGGTTTCCCTCATCCAGAAGATGGCATCTTGCAGTGCCCTATGACATCAGTTCTAACTCAAATGGAAGAGCTCCACATTCTGCATCACCTTAGCATTAATGTGGCAGCCTTTTAGAGGGCTGTAAGGTCTGTTGCAATAACTGGGCCTACAAACTTACCTTAATGTGAGCTCAGTTGCTAGAACATTTATAAAATGTCACAATGACTTCTAATAAGAAATGTTGATGGGGAAAAGGGGCAAAAGGGAGACAGACTGAATTAAACTAAATAAAAAGGCCTACTGATATAATTCCAGGACTGTGTTCAGATGATGCCTGGTAAACAGTAATGTGGGACCAGAAATCCAATGAACCACCACTGGTGTGCTGGAAATTAGACCTCATTGGACAAAATAAGGAAGGGATGGCCTATTCAAAAAGAGAATTTGGGTGGTGGTGGGGAGGGGGGGCGGGTGGATGCAAATGCTGGCTGCCTGAAAGACGAGAATGGGAAGAAGCAAACTTTACTATCATGGCTGTCACCCCACCATCTTCTGGGACCTCAGGATCCCCAGTGACCCCATTGTGCCTTCATCATCCTGACCAAACTGGGCCAGAGAGAGGGACCCAGATGTTGCCATCACCTCCATTGATTCCAGCTAAATCCCAAACACCACCTGGGACATGAGACTGTCTTTTCCCCAAGCCCTTCTACAATGTGTCCTTTTCCTTCCTTGTCTTCTCTTACCTCTCTCTCTCTCTCTCTCTCTCCTTTTTCCAGTGCTATCTAATAAGAGTCTGGCTTAGCCAGTCAAAACTGCATATTTTGCGACTCCACTTCTTAGCTACATTTCTGGTCACAGGCTTACAGCAATGCTCATCACAGCTCGATGCTGGTACAAGTTGCCAGGTCGCGGAGTCGCTGATCAGACCATCTGCTGTGCCTGCGTTTCTCCAGCAATGAGGCTGCAGTGAAAGTCAACACCAGAGACAAAAGCTGCATTTTCTGTCTTTGCTGTTCTGTGTGTCTCTTTTTTTTTTTTTTTTTGTCTTCTAGGAAACAGGGTCAGATTGACAGCAAGAGCAATAACTAGGACTCAGCCCATCTCAACTAGCCTTTTCTCTTGTTTCCCCAAAAAGAGTGTTAGTTATTACTAGCTAAGACAGTCAAATAGGGATTTTCCTTCTAAAAACCCTCCAGCTAGAGGGAAAAGGGAGGTTTTGAAAGTAAGTCTTTATACTTTTTAAAGGTTTTAACTGTTTTTCCTTTTGTGTATTTACTAGTGTTTGCCATGGTACTAAGCCGGCTGAGGCTTCGGTGTGCCAAACACTGAACCTTGTTTAATGCTATTTAATGTTGACACTTTCTGACTCTCTTGTCCAATATATTCCATTGAAATAATACAATAGGTCCCCCATCTGTTTAGTGAGATGCCACAGCCCTGCTCAGTGGGACGGTATGAGGTATAGTGTGTTTATAAGCCGTGAGCTATTTCTCTCCCCCCCACCCTTGTAATTTTTCTTAGGTTTATAGAGATGTCCAGCTGGGACCATTATGTGTAGCTGGTCTGGCCTCCTGCATAACACATACAGAAGATTTCACCCAGTTTCTGACATCAAATTCAATAACTTGTGGTTGGACTAGAGCATATATTTGAAAAAACACCCTGGCTTGATTTAGAGGCTCCAAATGACAATGAATTTACCACATCCTTTGCTAAGCTGTTCTAATAATTACCCTCGCTGTTAAAATTTTGCATTTTCTATTCTTGAGTTAAAGTATAATTTAGTTGGATTATACTTTAAGGGACTGTCACAGCATCTCCAAGTCCTTTTCAAATAGATGATTTCTTTGCCATTTGAAGTATAGATTCTCAATCAATAAGACTTCAAATTGCAATTAGCTTCAGGAGATTAAATTACCTACCTCATGATAGCAATGGTAGCTTTCTCTGAGACCTCATTTCAACAACAACAATTATTTTCATTTAATCAATACATCGCTGCTGTAATTTAAGATTCTACCATGAACCATTTTGCACATTAATAATGCTCTCACTACCACCGCAATAGTCAAGCCCATCAACCAACATGCCAAATTTATGTTGATCGTATGGAGAAGAGAAGGAAAAATCCTGATTTGCTATTTGAAAGAGAGTCAATCATTTAATTGCTACATCAACCATAATTAGAAATCATTAACTGTTAATAATGTGTTTAAAGGACTCAAAGCATTACTCTTGGTGAACTATCATCCATCCAGTTCATTACATGCCAGACAAGCTTTCAGGATTTGTGAGAAGATTCAAAGTGGCAGCATAAAAGCAAAGAAATACATTTTCTAATCCTATATTTCCTTTTTTTTCCCCACGTCCGTTACTGCTGGCTCTGCCGGCAAGCAGATTCCATTTTCCAGAGGAGAAGCGTGATAGCTAAAATAGCAGGGTTGCCAAGAAGCCCTTTCAAAAGGATGTTTGCACTTTATTTATTCTGCACGTTTTATTGCACACTCTGCAAAGTTTTTAACCACTTGCTTTACAAGGTGTCCTCCAACCATCTCTCCTTTAAACCCATCCTAAGTCCACAAATGAAATAAAAATTATTATTACAGGAATGCCTAGAAGCTCATTATGCCATGTCTTCTACATGCTCTTAATGAGAAACAATCCTCATCCCAGACAGCACTGCCTCCTGAAGTGAAAAGGGGTTTTCTCATGGGAGGAATAAGAGATGGAAGGGGAACTGAATCCTGACCTCCCACTGGGAAGTAGGGCATGGGATGGCTGGGCCATGGACTACAAAGTAAACTAGGTCCACACTTGTAAAGTAACTGTTTTAAGACTTGTAAATTCTAGTCTGAATTCTGTAGTGTGTACCATACAAATCAAGGCAGCTGTAAATGCCAGGCACAGTGGGTTTGACTAAAACAATGTGATTGGTTCGGCAACATTCTTTCCATTGACAGTTGGTAGATGCCAATAGGCTAGCTGGTCACTGACACAACACTTGTGATAGGTAGGCAGCTAAAGTCAGAGGAACCAAAGCACAACCTTCCAGATGCTTTTTGGCCAAGAAGGAGCGTGGTGAGTCCTAATGATCACTGCAAAAATTTCCCCTTGCCAACACCACTCTTCTTGTGCTGGTTGTACAGGAGTGTAGTGGTGCAAAAAACCCCAAAACCCTATATGCTATTGGAGTTGGGTACATATTGCTCACATCCTTTTCCTTGTAAGGCAAACCCAGGAAATACCTAGGTTGGCAGCTGTCCCCACTCCTCTCCTCCAACAACCATCCACATTTGGAACCTCTTACTGGATGCTGGAGAAGCACCCAAATATAGGTAAATAAAGACAGAATTGGTGTGCCAGCAGTTGTTGGATGGCAGAAAAGTCACAAGATTCTCATGCTGGCAGCCCTCTTGTTAGTCTCAGTTTTTATGGATATCTCTACAAATGTTCTTTTTCTTGCTGTTGCAGCAGCTTTCAGCAAACAGCCCTTGTTAAACCTCCCCCCCTCCATCTTCTTTGCTATAGACATAACCTTAGAAACTCAAAGGCAACATACTGAAATCAAAAGAAGAGACTGGAACTGGATTCCCCATCATTAAGGCATCTTTCTTTCTTCATTAAGGCCAAGTTTTCTCTGTAAGTCAGTGCCTTGAATCTTTCTTTTGTCATGTTTCTAAGTTATTTTGGAATTTCAGCAGGAATTCCAGGTCTCTTGGATATTTGTATATCCATTCTTGTATAACCCTTTCTTTTGGTGCTGATGGACAATGAATCTTTCTTTGTATTAGACCAAAGATCGTTTTGGTTCCCTTTTATCTGATAGCATTACATCCATAGATGGTAAAGGAGGAGTGGCATACAGTAGAATACTAGGGCATGGAGGTCCATATTAACTGAGCACACTTTTAGCATGGATGTATGTCCGTGCATGGATGTTGGTATACACTCCAGATCTTCTCATCAGAATAGTCTTCAAAAAGGATAACCCCTGAGATCCCCTGGGAAAACCCACTATTATGTGAAATAGAGTTAATGTATGTAATGCTTCCATTTGAACGATCATTGTATTAAGCTTATTGCAGCCTCTTTCTCTTGAGATAATAATCTTTACAACACTTTTACAATGTAGCATTGCCCTCTGTTTTTCTAAGGTGTAAAAACTAAATGCTTCTAGGGTGGCTAGTAATCACTTCTGACTCATCCATATGTCAGAACTTCAAAAGGCTTGGAAGTTTGGTCCAGAAGCCCATGAAAATGAGTGTCTGTATAAATGATACAGACGTTGGACATATTCTCCCACCCTTCTCATCCTTTCTTGCTATCGCAGGCAGACCCTTTCTCTGTCCCCCTGACCTGCTGTCCCCACTTCAGGTATAAGGAAAGTTCCTCAGCTGGTATAAATTTGCCATAGTTCCACTGAAGTTAAACACTGAACTAAAGAAAGAAGCTTTGCTTCTAGCTTGCTTCCTTCTGGCATGGTGGCAAGGACCATGACTGTAGTGCCTTTTTTGTTTGTTTGTTTTAAATGTTAAGAGCTTATTTTAAAACCTAGAGATGTTCATTTTCCCACCACACATTTCCAATGCTTGTTTCATTAGTTTTTTTTTTCCTAAGGCAATTAAACTGAAAGCTTGAGAGATGTTTTATACTTTCCCAATTCTCTCCAGATGGATGATACTGGAAAAATGATAAGCAATTTGAAAAGAAATTATTTCTGGATTTTCCTGGATATGAAGTAAACAAGTGTGTGTGTGTGTGTGTGTGTGTGTATTCTCCAGCTGGTATTGTCAATACTGTATAAGAGTATTGCTAGGCGGGTATCATAATAAATAATGATATTGAACTCTTAGAAAATGGCTTGTTTGATGGAAAGCCTTTTGTCAAAATGATTTGCCTGTTTACTAAAGAACTCAAATCCATTATAAAGTCAACCGCACTAAATTTCAGCTTTGTATTGGTTAAAATAGTTTACCAACATTTTGATGGAGAGCTACTTCTGAAAAAATGGCCTCTAAAATTGCCAAACAAAATTATGCATTTTTAGTTCTAGGCAAAATATTCGTCATGACAAGTGAGAGAAAAAATAAAATAAAGTTACTTATTAGCAACTGTAACAAGAACAGAAAATGATGCCACTAATGTCTCTAGTGGCTCTCACCATGGAAAGAGAGCCACAATTATCAAGATCAAAACAAAAATTATATATTCTTCTTGCAACAACAGAAACCAAGAACCAAACAAGTCAGTTAAACTTGTAATTTAAATAAATGAACCTTACATCCTGCCCCGAGGCCACTGCTGGACATGGGCTGTGATGGATTTCATGAGGGGCAATTCCAAAGGCCGGTGCCCTAGCTGAAGGAATCTGTTGGTCAGCAGGAGTTCAAATTAATAACAAGACTCTCAACCCAACTTAAGTGGTATCAGGGATACAGAGTGAGATACAGTCCCTGAAAAACAGGTTCAACATCAGCTGTGTGCTAGATACTTGCGTATAAATAATACATAGCCATATTCAGGGCTTTCAAGATCATCTTGAATTGAACAAGAGCCCAGTCTAGACATGGTGTCTATAAGGAATGTAAAAACAATGCCAACTTGTACAGCTGTTCCAATTGTCTGTAAATTTTAAAACTATAATCTTCAATAATTTTTCTCAGATTCCATGAAGACTTCAAATGGCCATGTATACTGCTAACAGGGGAACTGTTTAGCATAAAATTATACTGAAGTAGAATATACTTGATCATACTGTTAATGTGTCAGCATACCAAACCAATAACCCTTTTTGGCAGAGGCAGGCAGGAGGGGGGTTCTGTACCTATATGACTGGGGCTACACATACACTCTGTCTTCCAGTTACACTTTCATTACTGTTCGCTCTGGTGGGAACTGAAGATTAGGTAGGTTTCTATGCTGCCATAAACTGTAGCAGTTTTGCATTATTGTCCAACAGCTGATGTAAATTAAGTCATGCTGACTTACATCAGCTGATAAACTGCAGTATTGTACTAGCTGAGTGATGCTTTTTGCCATAGTCTCCTAGGCCTTTGTGTTTAACTCTTTTGTTTCAAGTTTTTTCTCTCCTCTGTAAAATGACCAGTCAGGGTCCCCTACTGCCAAAGCAAACTGAAGTGGGTATCAGAGCTATATGGGGTTGTTTTAAGGGCAAACTTATCTCCAGCTTTTTTGGGGGGTGGGAGAAAAGTAGAGCAAGTTGAAGGTAACTGTATGTGTACATGTAGAAAGATCAGCTGAGTGCTATGGGGCCTAGTGTGGGCATCAAAGGCCAGATTCTTAGCTAGTGCAAAGGCCAGATTCTCAGCTAGTCCATTGAATTGATCAGCTGTTCAGCCTCACTGAACTTGTGCTCAGTGCCACTGAGAAAAGCCAGTAAGATCTAAGCCATCTTTCTGGCTCAGGTCTTGGGCAGCTGAGAGCTGAAATGGCCCCAGCCTCATTTAGTACAGACCATGGGGAGGGGTCGGGGGGACGACTGACATAGAATTGTCACTGCTGGCTCTGTGCTACTCAGGGATTTCTCCCCTAAGAGCACTCATAGGGTGGCTGTTACAGAGCGAAACAGCCTTAGTCTGGGCCAAGAAGCTGGTCCAATGATGCTTTGTTTTAGCCCAGTTGGGTATGTGGCCTAGGGAGATGGTCAAATGACCTTTCCTAAGGAGGATGCAGTTATAATCCTCATCTATTGGAATTGTGTGTGATATGCATGCCCTACCTTCAATTCTAAACAAAAGTAGAGCATTGGAATGTTTTATTCCTGGGAATGTGAACTCTTCTCACTCTAGTCTTCTGCCCTCATAGAGCCTGTGAGTCCATGACTGGGCTACATGAAGAGAGTGGCAAGCACAGCATATGTTCCTGGATTGACTCCCCAGTTGCTAGTGAACAGCTGTTCAGAGCCCAAGTGGCTGGAAGCAGTTTGATTGTCTGGCTGAAGGAAATTACTGACCTGTGCACACTATACTTAGACCTGTCTTCCATTTGGCTTACTGAAGGGGAGAGAACTGTCTGCTGCTCTACAGTAATAACTTGCCTGCACTTTATCTACAGTATCATTACATATTATTTAAGCAGGCTGAAATAAAACAACCAAACCTGCTTTTTTAGCAGCTGGCAAACCTAGCTATGGTGCTTACTGAGGAGGCTGTTTTCAGCCAAGGGGCTGGGCATTACATCCACCAGTAACCACAGTGACAGATGTGCACACAACTCTTTAGGGCAACCTTCATGTAGAAGAGATGCATGAGGCTGCTTAGGATGCCATGTTCAGGGAGGCACAGGGCATGGGCTCTTCAAAGTTGGCTGGCTGGCATTTTTCCATAGAGCTCTGTGTCTGAAGACCTAGAATGTGTGGGCAGTTCTTGTCAAGCTGGCCCTCCCTTCACCATGCTGAGGGGCTGGGTAATTAAGGCACATGCTCTAAGCTGCCCAGTGCTTTCAAAATTTGGCGAGGGTGTTGGTTTACCTAGGGATAAGCATGTGTAGTTTTTTGTTTTGTTTTTCTGGTAAATCTCCCTGGTCATAGAGATCCAGGAACCATCATTCTTCAAATATGTCCCCTTTCCATAGTCCTCTCCTTTGACTTAGGCTGAACCTAAAAAAAATTACAACTACCACCAGTCTAAATATCTTTGGCCAGAGGAAATGGGAAAGGCTGCCTGTTCACCACCATATAGAATGATGGATATGGGGTATTGACTTTCCTTGTATGGCCTCTGCAGTCTTCACGCTCTTCCTTTGAAAAGCAGTTGTTACATTTAGTCTGATCTAATGCCCATCGGAGTCCTTCAGTTGAATCCAAAAGGCATTGGATCAGCTTCTTAAGATCTTCCACATCCCCAAAGAATGATGACAGGACTTGATCCATAGATTATACAAGTAATCTTTGCAATCAAGAAAGCTTTAACTCAAAACTGTTTGCAGTGATGCTGTAGTTGTGTTGGGCCCAGGATATTGGAGAGATCTGAAGAAGAGTGGGGTGTAGTTTGACAGATTGTCTCTTTCACCAACAGAAGTTGGCCCAAGACAAGAGATTACCTCACCCACCCCATTTCTCAACTCAAATCTAGTATTTCTGAGGTTACTTCAGAGGACAGCCACTTTGCTGAAAAGCAACATCATTTTCAACCCAAAACAGAAAGCAGTAAAGAACATTGTCAGAGTTGCTGGCCCTCCGAAGGGGTCAGGAGCTCAGCCTACCTGTGACATGCTCCACAAGGGGCAATGAGGCAGTTCAGGTTGACCTGGAAGTAGTTAACCCACTGAGTCAAGGAAGAGCTGGGCTTTATAAAGGGTTATACATGCTCAGTTGAGTTGGCTAGGAAGCTACTCCCAGTGTGGGTCTCCCAGGAGCCTCTGTTCTCTAGGAACAGTCCCCAGGACACAAAGAGAGCTCCTAGGGTGAAAGCTTCTCAGTGGGAGGTGGTGAGGGAACTCACCAGGAAAGAAAACCAAGGAAGAACGTTCCTAGGTAGGAAAGGCTCTGAAAGAGAAGAGATTAGCAAAACCACCTTCCAATGGACAGACTTTACCAGGCAGCAGCAGAAGCTGTAGATCAAAATAATTATATCCTGTTTTGAGGAAAGGTTGTCATGGTTTGATCTCTGTGGTGACCTTGGCCTAAAGGGAGAGACCCTAAGAGGCCTGACTCTGGATCAAGAGGACTTCATTGGTAAGGGACCTGGGCATAACTGCAGTGTTGCATAAGGCCACCAGGAGGTGCTCCTGGGGGTGGGGGCCTCCAATACAAAGATGGAAAAACCTTTTATTTCCTGATTTCATAGGAAATGAAATCACATGGAATACCGTACTGGATTTTTCTTAAAAGAAATAAAGATTATTTTTATCTTAGTCCTTAGACTGGGAATTTTGTTTTTTTGTCCTATAGTACAAGCCTGGCATTTTTTGCAGTGGAATGTGTGTGTATAGTTGCTGAACAGTAAAGGGGACATTACTCCGTTTACTACGAAATGTAGCATTCTTGAGCTACAGCCTCCTTTTGTGTTTGTTAAATGGGAATGTGCCCTGATCAAATGCATTAGGTGACTTTAAACTTTTTATTTATATATAGATGTTTGCATATACGGTTCTCTATTTTTACTTCTCACTGTAAGCCACATTTAAGTGTTGAGCTATTTATTTTCATATGCTCTTCATTAGGGTACCACTTTTGTAAAGCACTCAAGCAGATGCTTACCTGTGCATCCCTATTCAGCAAAGCACTTATACACACATTTAAGTTCTGTTGGAGTCAGATAAATGTGCTTTACTGAATTAGAGCCAGAGCTAGAGAAGGTAAAAAGCAAATATAGACACTGGAAGAGTGGATACATAGGGCCAAATTGAGAGCTGAATTTAAGGGAGTGTAAGTTGGGACATCTTACATCATCTTCTAGTCCAGCATGTAAGCTACATCAGTGCATGCTTCCTTTTGATTCCTAGGGTCTGATCTACAGCCCCTGGAAGTCAGTGAAATGAATGGGAGTCCTTCCAGAGTGCTAAAATTTATCTCAAGCCCACTTGGCACTCAGTCACTCGGACCCACATAAAAGTTGCACACCCTTCCATATCATCTTTTAATATTGTCTCCATCTAACTATCTCTATGGGAGCCCACTGCTGCCTTCTACACACCAGTGAATGGGTGACAGAAAGTATTTTCAAAATAAAATCAAGAGGGGTGGGGGGGAACTTCTTGAAAATAAACACTTTTGATTGTATCCTATTGTATCTACAAGATTTTGATAATAAGCACTGCAGACCACTTCTACATGTGAGCAGTGATGGATACAATAGAATCCTCCTGCTGCTGCTAACCATTTTGCTGCAAGGCTGGCACTGAAGCCAAATTTGCAAGCGCTCAGCACTCACTATTGCAGCCAGCCTTTCAAAAAGTGTTCGGAACCCAGCAGTTCCCATTGTGATGATACTTTTTGTGTACTGATTTTGGTGCCTGCAATCTGAAAATCAGGCCCATACAGCACATCTAAGAAGATCATAGATGCAATTAGATAGTGTGGCTTAATATATTAAAATTTCCTATTCTTTCATGTGGACACAGAACCAATGAGATGCGGGATAGGGGCCATGCAGAACACTGCACCAGCTGCTCTAAGTTGAGATCTCTTTGCCCCCACAACTCCAGAAGGTGTCTCCATCACACTCTGCCTCTCTAAAGTCATATCTCAGCCAGCAAGGTGAGCATTTTCTAAATTGCCTTTTGTTCAATGTATCCCAGAAATCCTTAATTTCCAAAAATGTGTCAGGATATCTTTCTTTTAGTTTGTGTGGTTTATTCCAAGGATAAGTAAGGTGTAGTTTTAGGAGTTTGCACTGCTCCATCCCAGCCAGCAAGTAAACATACCCTGTATGACATATACACTTTACTCCAGGGTGTAGAAATTTGAGGCTCTTTTCCACAAATGCCTCTGGCATCATGCCTTGTTGTGCTGGGATCAAAATGCCTGGCTTTTCATGCTACTTTGCCCAAACTCCAAAACTGACTGAGAAGGAATTTAGTGTGCAATGCAATGTTTTCAGAATCCATTTTTAAGTTAAATTCATGGGAAATAAATTGAAAATGTTTGTTTTTTAAAAGAAACTTGCTAAAATATTTAAGAGTGTCAGGTAGTAATAAAATTATACTCCTTCTTTTTGAAAATCCTTTATCAAGAGTTTCCTCCTAAGAGCCTGTGTTTGTCAAGCTAAGTATCATCCCCAGGTGTGGTAGGGCCTCTTTATTCCAGCAGGAGGCCCTTTAATACTGATGTATAGTCAGTCGTCTCATCTCCCATGGAATAATGTTTCATCCCTGTCCAGTGTCTGGGTTAATTGTTATAGAATATTTTGCCTCAGTTGGCAGTTTCCTTTCTCTAATACAGAAGGGACATATATGGAGCTGGACAAATGTTCAAAATGACTGTAATTACTATTTTTTATGACAGACGTGTTTTCTGTGTTACCAGGCACTAAAATATTAAAGTTTGGGTTTGCATGAACTTGGTTTTCCTGTTGTTGAAGCTCATCGGAAATATCTAAGGGCTGGATTTTCATTAGGGTGTGTGGGTATATGTTTCTACAGGATTCACTAGAACCAGAAATATTAGAAAATACCCTGTAATTTCCCTCAGGTGACCTATTCCAGTCAAAATCCAAGTTGAGCGAAGAGTAGATTCAGAGTGTTTGCGGACATCCAGATAAGCCCAACATGCTCATAGACAGAATCAATGTGCAGTTCACAGATGCAAAACATTTCTAATGAACCCAAACCACTGCAGGTTTAAAATCTACACACCTCAGACCTGAGCCAAGACCCATTTTGAATATTTGAGATTCCTTTGCCATGAATTGTAAGAGGTAGAACTGTGCATATAGCTGAAGTTGTCAATACCCTTGTCTTTCATTGTTGGACTATTTGCTCTCATACATCTGATTAAAAATGAATAATAATTTAAAGCAGAGGAAATAGGATGAAGTGCTTTGCGGAAAAAGTGGACGCGTGTTTGATGGAGATTAAAATAACATTCTTGCCATACTGGCTTGAATAAGAAGGTTAAAGAAGGACCTGAGCTCCTAACCTAGAATCTGAATTTAGAGTAGAGGTGTGTTGGGAGCCAGGCAACTGATTTGGTCCCACCACTAGAGAAAGCAGGGGCACAAGTGTATAATACATTGGATACTATTTACACTGCAGTGACACCATACTCACAAACTGTAAGTGCAGTTAAATGTCTGATTATAGGATTTTGTACTAGCTATGCTTATCAAAAAGTACAGCATAGGAACGTTGGATCTGCTCTACCAGATCAGTGGTCCATCTAGTATCAAGTCTTTGACAGTGGCCAGAACCAGACGCTTCATAATAAGGTGCAAGAAACCCCATAGTGAACAATTACTATTACTGAGTAATTGTAGTAGAATGTATTAATTATGAAACAAACAGAATAATACTTCTAAATAATGCATTCATCCACTTAAATGTCTGGTTATATGAACTAGTAGTAATTATAGGTATCAAAGTATAACCACAGTCTAATTACACCACACTGCAATTAGTAATAGATGCTGTATTATACACTAGTGTAATTAATCACTGCATTATAAAGCATAATCAAAAGTAGTAGTATGATCTGTGAATAGAATTTTTGTAAATTGAAAATGGGGTGTTTCGAACAGTTAGAATCCCAAGAGACTTTTTTTGGCGTCTTCATCCTAATCCTCCTCTTTTGTATATAACTTAAAACCACATTTAGCACTTTGTATTCTGAGGATAAGCCCTAGATTGGAACAGTCAGTGTCATAACTGAGGTTTGTTCCCAGCAATGCATATCTTCACAGAAACATCTTACATTTTTTCCTGGCTGAATACATTGCATAGAAATACTAATGAAAAGGGGGGATTACCTCTTGGGGCATTTGAGTGGAATGTTGTCCTTGGTCAGCACAGACTCTGAAGATATGTCCATGGTGCAGCTGGGAGCATGCTTCCCAGACGGCGTAGACAGATGTGCCCGTGCTACAGCAGCCATACTGCTGTTTTTAGCATGCTAGCAGGAGCAGAGCTAGTGCATGTCTGTCTATCCAGGCTGGGAGGCAGGCCCTGAGAGGTGAAGTGATGCTCCCAAGGTCATATAGCATGTTTGGAGGTAGAGCTGGGAACATAACCCAGACCTCCTGTGCCTAATCCAGTGCCCTATTCACTACACTCTCACAACATCAGAATAATATAGAGTACATGACTCTGGAAGGCAGTGGAGAATCTGGCCTTGTATGTAGGGAGCAAATAGTTTAAAGGCTGAATTTTCCCTGGCTGGTCCCTCTCAATCCACCTTCCACACAAATAAATGACTGGCAGTGCTAGTACTACTAGTGCCTCGCATTCACGAGTAACAAACTGAATCAGACGTGTTAGGAAATAATAAGATCTAGATTTGGAAGTATAAGAGTGTTCAGCCAGAAATTAATTGCTCTTGTACCAAGTCAGATGTTTGCAGTGCAGCAAGTGCATTAATAGCTGGGCTCACATACAATGCTTTCAGGGTAATAAAGAGACTGAGCATTCGTTGTAGCACTTGGAAACCAGCTGATCACCCTGCAGTCAGACTGGCAAGTTCATGACAATGAAAAGCAGAAAATTACCCACAGCAGTCCCCGTGCAGGCTGGCTTCAATAGGAACTTTGTAGGCACAGGGGCTGCAGGATTGGGCCCTTAATGTGATTATTTTAGTCTTCATCTTAAGAGCATGAAAGAATCATGAAAGAAAAGGTAATGGAATCTCAAAGGAGCCTTTTCCTCATCTCCAAAGTCTGTGTGTCTCTAAATTTTGTGCATTGAAATTCCAAATATATTCAGTACATTTAAAAAAAAAAACTTTTTGATGCTAGAAAACAATTCACACCCCCCCATATATAATATATATAAAATCAAGCATACATTTCTGTCTCCACTGTAATTATAATCAACGCCTTCTTCTAAGGAGATAAAAAGGGAAAGTGGGAAGCAGGAAAAGGAAAATGTTAGCCTTTTCATTAGGCTTTTATGTATTTAAAGAATTTACATTTTTAACCAGTGGCAAATTTATTTAATACTACATAAGCTCTAAGGATCCTTTTTTGGGATAAACAGCGTGAAAGCTGTCATTTTGCAACAATCATCTATTTTCTGTTTATTGGAAGTTTGCTTTTTTCCACAATGTTTTGTGCCTGGATGGAAATATTTGTTCAAAGTGATAATTGTCCACCAGCTTACTTTGGAATTGATGTGGAAAAGAACTCTTTTTGGTGACACATGCAGCACAGATAACTAATTCACTTGTGGTAAGGGTTGCACGCCCAATGGGCGAATACTTCAGGTAAGGAGTATATAGGCTTTTCTGGGAGTAGTGTGTATCCAAGGAGAATACAAAGACCACTTGATGATTGAAAGGGAAATCAGTTTGGGTAATTATTGCTTGCCCTGATTTGTTCAGGACTGAAAATAAAGGTTACAGTGGACTTGGATGATTGAGGAGATTGCAAATAGGCTGTAAAACCTTATACTTCTAATGTTCGGGATTAAATAACTGAAAGTTATTCACATCAGAGGGCAGTTTTGTTCCTATGCAAAATTAGTTGGTCTCATCTCAGTTTCCAAGTGTTTACATCATCACTACAAATGACCTTTGGGTCAGGTCCTTGGGACTGGCTGTTTGGCTCCCAGTTCAGCTCAGGGTGGGATAAGTGCTTTAAATCACATTGATCTGGTCTTCAGGGCCGTTCTAAATTATGTTCTCGGGGGGGTGGTTCTGGCAGCTGGAGATTGTCAGAGCATGTGGGGAAATGCTAGCCATGACACCTTTTTTCCCCAGTCATATCTGCTAGGTTGGGCCAGTCAGGAAGGGGCAACGTAGAAGTCACTATACAAGACCCATCCTGCTCATGCTGCCAGCTTCAAGGCCGCTTTGTGTTGCCAGAGTAGCACAAGGTAACTTTAACAGGGCTTGGAATCTGGCCCTCTGTGTTCACGTTCTGTCACTGCCGCACCTCTTGGGCCGTGTCTACACTCAGGGAAACATTGTGTTACCATGGTGAGCTGCACCCAGTGTGAACTAGGAGGTCTGAAAAATACCACTTAAGGGAGGGCTGCATTTTGACAGAGACAAACAGAGACAAAAAGAAACAGAGGCTAGTGATGCTGGGCTATCAAGATGGGCCTCCCATTGATCTGAACACTCCCTAAGGGAAGCTGAAGCAGTGCTCACTGAGGGAATGTATTCCAACACCTCATTCAGGTGTGAGTACACCACAAACTCTATAGGTCTATCTCACATCTGTCAGACATTCCTCCTGCAGCTGTCACATCTTTACACACCTAGGCCTGTTTGGAACAGTTCACCTTTCAGGACATCACTTACAAGTGTATAGTACTAATGAGCAGTATGTTTCTCTAGTACCTCATTGAAAAACTGACAAAAACCCAGACCAACCCTCCCATCTCTGTTTTGATTGATTGCTGCTATTTAGAGAAGCCACATTTGGAGCCAGTTGGCCCTTCAGATAATGAAGAGGGAGAGGGCTAGGAATAGGAATGGATAACTCTGGCTCTGTCCCACGGAATAGTTCTTCTTACTGTTGGCACCAGAGGCTGAGAGAGACACTGGAAGTGGACAAGGGAAAGAATAAGAGTGACTGGGGGCAGAAAGCAGGTCAATTTTAAAAAGTACGGCTGGGTGAAATTTTTCAGCCAAATAGTTTAGTCACTGAAAAATGCAATTTCTGGTTGACCAAAATTATTCATGTTGAATTCGGCAAATAGTTTTGGCCAAAAAGATATGGGGGAATTTTTTTTTATTTTAATATTTTGGTTCAACTTTTTCTAATGGAGATGTTATGACTTTTTGTTTCAAAATGTTTCATTTTGGGATTTTGCTAGATCATTTTAAAAACAAAACAACAAAAGAGTAAAACATCTGAAAACAAAATGAAATGGGCAGAAAAACAAACAAACACCAATCTTGTTTTGGGTCAGGTGGAATGTTTCTTTTGGCCTGAAATGAAATTCTTGCGGTTTTTGTTTTGGCAAGAAAAAAACCCAAAAAATCTTTGACTTGAAACAATTTTTTATTTTTATTTTTTTTTTACAGATTTTGGTTTTGTTTTGTTTAGCCGCCAAACCAATTAATTGCTCAGCTGTAACAAAAAGGCACCTTTGACTGAAATGCTGTTCTTGTCTTTTCCCCTGCTCTGAGTTTGCCATGTGAACAGCTATAAGTGTAAATCTGAGGAGGCTTCTGATCTTTGTCTCAGCATGTAGTGGTTATTTACCATTCCTCAGGTTTATATCCACCCAGCATATGAAAGCAATTCTCATGCCTAAGAACCTGCCTCTGCAGGACGTAAGGTCCCATTGCCTCATGGGATTTAGGTGCTGAAGGGACCCTCCAGGTGCAGATGTCACGCTTTGCTTGTGAAGGGCAGAGGGGGAAATCAACCATCTCTGTGAGCACCATCTGCCCTTCTGCTCTGAACCCTCTAGAGAGTCCTCTTGGGGGTTGGCCAGGGGCAAGAAGAAGAGAAGGTAATAGGAGAAGTACAATGCACATTTACTGACCCCATGCCCCACAGGGAGTGTGCGAGGGACTTAATGCAGTGACAGATTTCACCCCCACCCTCCTTGTGGAATATTTCCCTTTGCCGATCATTTCATTGGGGTTTGAGAGGCCGTTGCCAGGAGGAGCCATGTTCCCTGGATGCTGGAGTAGGAGCAGTGGACTCCAGAGCCAAATGTGTGTCTGTGAAGAAGGCCTGGTTTCTGGGAAATCTTAGAGGGTCTGTGGGCTCAGAGCTCCCATTAGGGAAATGTTTAATACCTGACCCGCTAATGCTTTTGAGAAAACATGGTGAGGGGAAGTCTATACCAATCTTTTTCTCCCCCTATGACAGAGAGAGAACATGCACCAGGCCTTCCACCATGATACAAAGGTGGCTGAAGGAGCTCTGATTCTCTTCAGCAGGGTCTCCTAATTCCCTTTGTATCTGTAGAAAGAAGCAGCCTGGACAGAATATTGCGGATGAGTGTGAAAGGGAGTTAACACACACGTTTGCTTAGGGGTCTGGGCTGGGACACCCAGCAAGGCGGGGAGGAAGTCTCGCTTCTCTGGTCCTGGGTCAACAGGGCAAATGGACTGCCTAGCACTGAGGGCGAGAACATCGCGAGTGCGCATCCTGCTCAGATAAGTGAAGTCCTAGGGGGAAGTACCTGACTATTGGATTTGTGGTGTTGGACTTCATTAACCATTGGAAAGGGGATTGACTTTATGGTGTGGATAGAGGGGTAAGTTGATAGAAGGCATGAGAATCAATACATGCAAGAACAGGTGGCTGAAAGACCAGAAGGTGTCAGGTGTCAGAAACTGGGACATAGGTGGTCACGCCTACTGGTTGGAGCCCAGATGCCAAAGACAAGGGTCAGAGCTGAACTCAGGAATCAGAGCTGAGGGCAGGAGAAGAGACAATGGGTTCAAACTGCAGAGTAGCAGAGCTTAGATTAAATCTGAGGAAAAACTTCCTGACAATAGAACAAATGGCCTAGGGAAGTCATGGAAGCTACTTAGATGCCTTAGACACAACAAATCCTGGATCTTGGCCGGGGGTTATAGGAGGTATGGTTCTATGATTCTGTGGTTAGCTGGAGTGGGTCAGGGCTGGGCACAAGCAGGAACTATTGCAGCCATGGACAAATACTGTGAGCAGCCAGTGAGCTGCTGGTGTGCTTAAGAGCCAGCCTGTTATCTTGCTCAGCCAATCAGGTGGGCTGTTCTGTCGGGCTGTTCTGTCAGGCTATCTAGCTGTGCTCATTAGGCTGTCAGGAACCTGATCAGGTGCAGCTGCAGAGCCTTACTCCGAACAGAGGGTCATCAGGAGGAAGCACTAGTGAACCAGGCTAGGGAAACTGAGGCAGTGGCAGAGTCTGACGCTGGGTGAGGTAAGACCAGCACTGGAAGAAGGTTGGTTGGTTCCAGTCTGATTTCTGGCAGGAAATGGCCCACCTTGATTATCATGCACATTGTGTAAAGAGTTGTCACTTTGGATGGGCTATTACCAGCAGGAGAGTGAGTTTGTGGGGGGGGGGGCAGAGGGTGAGAAAACCTGGATTTGTGCTGGAAATGGCCCAACTTGATGATCACTTTAGATAAGCTATTACCAGCAGGACAGTGGGGTGGGAGGAGGTATTGTTTCATGATCTCTGTGTGTATATAAAGTCTGCTGCAGTTTCCACGGTATGCATCCGATGAAGTGAGCTGTAGCTCACGGAAGCTCATGCTCAAATAAATTGGTTAGTCTCTAAGGTGCCACAAGTACTCCTTTTCTTTTTGTAGAAACTGTAGTTCAGAAAACCTGTCAGGCTGCATGTGAGAAACCTGTGTCCACTTGAACCACTCAGCAAAGGGTTTAATGTGTTTTGGTTAGGATGCAGCTGCCTCACATTTCATCATTGCCCAAATAGAACCAGAGCACCCTACAGGTTGGATATCTGCAAATTACATATTGGAAAGTCATGTTGGATGATAAGTAACACTTCATGGGCCTGATCCAAAGCCCACTGAAGGGCTAAACCACAAATGACTACTGAATTTGATGTATGCAGTGTTGTTGTAGCCATGTTAGTCCCAGGATATTAGAGAGACAAGGTGAGTGAGGTAATATATTTTATTGGACTAACTTCTGTTGATGAGAGAGACAAGATTTCAAACTTACACAGAGCTCTTCTTCAGGTCTGGGGAGCTCGAAAGCTTTTTTCTCACCAACAGGAGGTGGTCCAATAAAAGATACTACCTCACCTATCCTCTCTCTCTGAATTTGTCAAACAGGCTTTGGCTCTGGATGGGAGTTGTTATTGTTTTAGGATCCAATCCTGCAAGGTGCTGAGCTCCTCCAAGAAGCTGGTGAAGAGCCTCAGCTCCCCTTGATTTCAGTGGGAGTTGAAGGCACTTAGCATGTTGCAAGACTGGGTACTTAGATAGCTAGCATCCTGACAGCAATGACATCAGTGCAGACAGTTTAACTGTCAATCAAATCCAGCTTCCAATCAAATTCCAGTGCATTTTCTTTGGGGGAGTCACCAAAGAACTTGATAGAAGCCACTGACACCAATGTTGTCATGGTAACCGTGGATGGGTGGTAAAGCTCTCAAGTGATCCCCAAATAAGCATCAATTTTGACAATAAGCAGTAAGTCCTGGCAACTTACTACCTCCCTCTCTGCTATCAGGGCACCCCTGAAGGCCTCTTTCTCCCTGTGGCAAGTACAAACCTTTGAAAGATGTCCAGTTATGAAAACCTGGCAATATGCAGCCATGAGCCACTGCATGGCAAACGCAGGAGTTCTAAAGTGTGCTGTGAAGTGCTGATGGCATTTCTTTGACTGCTTCACAAAGCCTCGTCCTCAACATAGCTGCTTCAATAGTGAGCATCTTCCCTTTATAGGCTGAAAGGCACACAGTCCTGTCTTATCTTCAGCAAAATGGTCTGATCTCCTAGAGACAGTGCTGGTTTATCTGCTTGTCTGGTGACTACTCACCCAGCACAATGACTGAGGAGTAATCTGCTGACCACACTTAAAAGCCTTTAAAAAGACACTGGAATCCTATACATAGGGAGGAGAATTGTCTGATCTTTTCAGGTTGTACTGTAACAGATCACTAAGGGCTTATCTACATAGAGAGTAATTACAGAATAGCTATTCCTGGTTAACTCTCCCTGTCTAACTTTGTGGATTTTCTTATTCCAGAATCAGAGTGCTTTATTCTGAACTAGCTTAATCCACACAAAAGGCACTTTTATTCCAGAATAAGTGTGTCAGCACAAGGAGTTACTCAGGGATAGCTATTCTGTTTTAAATGCATGCCCTACCTGAATCCAAATTAACTTCCCTGCATAGACAAGCCCTTTGACCAGTTGAAAATGTCAATCTCATCAAGGCTGTCTTCAGTGAAAAAAAAAGTGTGTTTTCTTTCCATAAAGATAACTATCTTGATGTAAAATCCTAGTGGAGACAAGGTACAGGTAGATTTTACCTGAGGTAGGGAGTCAAGGTCAACTTTATGCCCTCCTCCTAAGGTTTCCCTTGATGTGGTTAGTCAAGGGGAAAACTTCTTGTGCCTTGCTTCTGTTAGGATTTTACATCATTAGGTGTCTTGATGTAAAAAACACATCTCTTTTCATAGTGAAGACATAGCCTAAGACACTGCTGAGCTTGCAGTGATGAACTGGAGTCTCAACCCACATCTCAGTATTCCGTGCTGACACTAATTCATCGTCCTCACAAATGCCTCATTGTATTGTTTTTATCATTATTATTCCACAGAGACGGGAATTGGTTTGTACTAAATTCTGTTTAATATGCAAGGTTGCTCAAAACAATGAATTGCAGTTTTTCCAGGGGAATGTTGGACATGATTACTGGGTTTTTTACCTAGCAGAGCTGGCTAAAACATGCAACAGAAAAGATGAAAAGATGTAGTCAACATTTTGTTGGCACTTTTTGTTGAAATTCCAAATGTTAACCTTTTTCATTGACCTTTCAGTAATAGAAAAATTGTGACGAGCTCTGTCTTCTATTTCCCCCAAAGTCCGCAGCATTGTTAGCTCCCAGCAGAAACAAACAGAAGTGAAGTCAGTTTCTCATCCCAATGATACCTCCAGCTGAGCAGCAATTTCCTCATGAAGGCACTGTGTTTGTGCCATTGAATCTGAAGTAATATCCTGACTAGAATACAGTGGAACTTGAATACACAGCTTTCTAGGCCAGAAATAAAGACTATTTCTGTCCCCACCTCTTGTTTAGATTTGAGCTAAATCCTTTTGTTTGATTTTTCTGTATCTGAATATGCGTTCGCTGTTTCGCATGCCCGTTGTAACGCTGCTGACACTATGCCATCTTACTGACAATGCAACTGCAATTGACTTCAGTGGACGCAGGAGCGTACTCCAGACCCTGAAATCCTTACTAATGTGAGTAGTTCTTCCTCCGTCGACTGGCCTTATTGTTCACTGCCTGATCATTTTAGTTCTTTGCAGTCTGAAAGTCAGGATTTAAAAATAAATTAATAATAATTTACCCTGTTCTGCTGAAACAGTAGGTGTAGGACATAGGTCTGATACTATATAGTGGGACTGGCTTTCTAGAAAGCAGAAGTAAAGATTATATTTAACTGTTCCCTTGTCTGTGATCTTGGAAGCTACACTCAGCAATGGCTTCATTGTTAGCAGTGACTCTTATCTGGATTTAGGAGCAATGACATCACTGAGAGCGATTATTTTGAGGCGTCTGGTTATTTTCATGGGCCCATCACTAGACATTGCTCCTGAGAGCACTGACAAAATAGTTATACATTTTGAAAAGGAGTGACTTTTATACCAGCAAAGCAGTAATTAAAGCATACAGTGTAAAAGTATGCTTGGGAGGGTGTCCTTTATTATTAAGAACAAGCATTCTTAGGCTCCAAAATATAATAGTTAGAATCAGGAGCAAGATCCTCCCAGCAGGCTTAGTGCTGTTGCTAGGCAACCCTTCACACTAGTTTTAAGATGTTTGTGCTGTGACATGACTGGCAAAGACACTGTAGCTACTGCCTCTTTTTTCAAAAAAATGGCTCCAGCAAAGTTTTTTGATGACATGTAATACAGCAGCTAAATAAAAGGGCTCACGGTACAAGTAAAATAATTCTTTGACCGTGGGCCTAGCTCTCCTCTCCCTACTCCCTTACTCCACTGAGCTCAGTGGAGTTACTTCTGATTTACACTGACAGAAGGAAGGTTGGATTCAAGCTCCCTGCTTGCTTTCTTTACATATTTCCCATGAGGAAAACAGGAAAATTGCTGATCAGTAACACATGGTAGATACCCAGGTAAATGTTATAAATGACACACTGCTGCTTTTGGTCCAGCATCTTAACATGTAGTTTGGGACATACTCTGGGTAATTGGTGCAATGTGGTTGTAACTCAGTGAAAAGCATGTTTTCAGTGTAGCTTCTTCAGGTATTCATTGTGACACTGTTACCTCTTGGCATGTTGCAAGACTGGGTACACAAACAGAGGCTGTAGGAATTGTGTGCTGTGGCTATTTGTATGGTTGCTTCAGGAGAGTATTCAATGCAAATATGCCCTGTTTGGTTACAGTGCAATGTAGTTTTAGCTGTAGGCTGTAGCTATTTTCCTTCGTTCATGTGTATTTTAAACAGTGTAGTGGTTGAAACCCAGCAATCCTCAAACAGATCATGAAATTGGTGGACGTGTTAGTTTGACAAGCTAGAAGATTGAAGCCATTTATTTATCCACTGAACCATCTTTCCATGGGCTGCTGTGATCTAAACTTCCCCATCCCTCCACCCTGAGTTGAGTGTCCACCTATAAGGGGAGAGGCATGGAAACAGAATTCTATTTGAGCCTTGGTGTCTTTAATGAAACTGCCAACATAATGCCAGTTTCAATGCTAGTCTTTAGTTGGAGACACCTGTCTGCTATTAATTGAACTGTAACAATCCATTTCACTTGGAAGATCCATTAATTGTTGAGAACTTTCAGTCACTGTCAACCTATCCTCGACTTGAGCCATTCTCTAACACAGAGTCTCAAACTGTGGTCCACGAGCTCCATTCAGATGGCCCACAGACAGTTCCCTCTAAGGTGCGTGCCTGGGCAGCTGCACACCAGAGAATGAAGGGCCACCCACCTAATTAGTGGAGTTGCGCAGGCATGGCTCCAATAATTAGGTGCCTGGACCCTGGAGAAGATGCACATATGAGGTGGTGGCCTTGGGGGGGAATTAGGGGTAGGTGGGAGGGGGCAGCGGGGTGAGAAGAGGGGATGGGGGGAATTTGGGATGTGCAGGGCTCCAGTGGCCAGAGAAAGAGGTGATTTTCCCCAGCTCCAGGGCTGCCGGGGAGAGATGGCCCTCCTTCCCAGCCTCAGCTCTGTGGCTGCTATAGCGGGGGAGAGACCCCCCTCCTTCCTAGCCCCAGCTCGGGGGCTGCTGCGGTGTGGGAGAGAGGGCACATGCATCGCATTAAAAAGGTAAGATTATTGATATTAAAATTTGAGTTGTGTGCTTCTATTTGTAGAACAAATAATGTTTATTAAGTTTTTTTATATATATAGCGCTTTTATCCAAAGTGCTTTACAATAGTTAGCTAACATTTGGAAAGATCATTAGGTGGTTTGCCAAGACCCTCAGCAGTTTCCAAGTGATCCGCGAAAAAAAATGTTTGAGAACCACTGCTCTAACAGGTTTGAAGAATCTTGTTGCCTGTTATGAAGACCTGGAGCCATCCAGTCCCTAATAACTTTAAGAAAATCTTTAAAACCTTTTCCTTCTAAAAATATAAAGGAGCAGCTTTAGCTTACATTGCCAGGAAACTCCTTTAGCTGAATAGGTCCTTCCAGGGACACTGAAGAGAGGGTTCAAATCAACTGTATCCATTGGTGGTATCTCTCGTGCATATGTGGTAAAACTAGGAGTGGGTAGATGAATTCCCTGGGCCTGATTCTCCTCCCACATAGTGTACTCCCATTGACCTCAACAGAGCTATTTTTGATTTACACCCCTGTAAGTAAGAGGAGAATCCAGCCTGCTATGTCTTGAGGTGCAGTAGCTCATTTATGCTGATCTACCAGCAGTTCTGCACATCCTTACTGAAAACTAGAGCCTCGCCATAGGACTGCATGAGAACAGCAAGAAAACGGTTTCTGTACAAGATGGGAATGATGTTAGGTAGCTAGAGATATTGTTCTTTTCTGACCTTCATCTTTTTTCTCACTCAATTATATTGCACAAGATAAAATCCTTCAGCAGCACACAGAGGCCCAGATATGCTTCTGGGCAATCCCCTTGCATGGCTATATTAGTAACAGTGTAGTGATGCTGCTTTTGACAGTTTTGCCCTCTAGGTTTTTTGTCTGCAGACTATATTTATATACCCTGGCCTGGGAGCTATGAGAAGCATTTGCAAAATAGAATTCTTCTTGACTTCCTCATAAAACACAATAATTAGCAAAGGACTGAAGTAAATAATCTGCAGTACAGTCTGCATCTCGTGTGGGCCACCATAGGAAGAGTAATGTAGGCAATGGCTTGAATCTCTAACTATTTATCTCATTTTTCACTGTATTGCAGTACATTTCTAATGTGAAACATTGCATTATGTCATTAGAGCTGTATTGTATAGAGTCATCATAGGACACCGCATGCGCTGCCATATGACATAATGTAAAATGACGTGATGAATGTTAAAGACAATATTGCCATACCTAAAGGTTCAATGGCAAATGCCTTTTTAAAAGCTGACCTTCTAACTGTTCTGTATGTCAGCATTATGAATGAGGTATGGTGGGGAGGAGGGATAGCTCAGTGGTTGGAGCATTGGTCTGCTAAGCCCAGGGTTGTGAGTTCAATCCTTGAGGGGGCCATTTAGGCATCTGAGGCAAAACTTGGGGATAGGTCCTGCTTTGAGCAGGGGGCTGGACTAGATGACCTCCTGAGGTCCCTTCCAACCCAGATATTCTATGATTCTATGAGGGAAAGTCTGTGAATGATATAAAAAACCGACATAGGCAACAGACATAGTGGTTTACCAACATATCTAACATGAACATGCAGCGTGTATATGCAGCCGTAGGTGAAATACAGTGGGACAGTTCCTGAAATCTTTAAGTTCTTAGGCCAGGTCTACACTACACACCTATATTGGTATAACTACATCGCTTAGGGCTGTGGACATAGTTACACTGACCTAACCCCCTGTGTAGACAGCATTATGACAATGGGAGAGCTTCTCTTGCCAACACAGCTACTGCCTCTCAGGGAGATGGATTAACTACTCCAACAGGAAAAGCTGTCCCCTTTGGGTAGGAGGGTCTTCAGTAAAGTGCTCCTACATTTGCTCCAATGTACTTAGAGATGGGTTGCAGCCATGAGCAGGGACAGACTGGCCAGCTGGGTCAGAAGTTACAGTACTGTACTAGAATCATATACCACACATAGCTCTCACCTACCATCTTCTCCTCATCAGTACAAACCCTGCTCTGCCCAGCCATCTTCTCCATCTTCTCCCAATGCAGCAGACATCCTTCCCTGCTCTACACTCTCATGCATCTACTCTAGTGCAGGCAGACTCTGCTGTGCACCTTCATTCGTCCTTCGAAACTTCTGTCTGGGAAGAGCCTCCTCCAGGCATCACCATCTTCTACCCCTGGTGCAATCATTCAGCATCAATAAACTATTCACCAATGCTTCCCAGCATGCCTACATCCCCTAGGTTTCAGAGTGGTAGCCGTGTTAGTCTGTATCAACAAAACAAACGAGGAGTACTTGTGGCACCTTAGCCCTGGTCTTCCAGGGGTGAGGGGCGAGGGGAATCGATCTAAGTTATGAAACTTCAGCTATGTCAATAATGTAGCTGAAGTCGACATACTTAGATCAACTTACTGTGGTGTCTTCACCGCGGTGAGTCGACTGCTGCCACTCCCCTGTTGACTCTGCCTGCGCCTCTCGTGGCGCTGGAGTACAGGAGTCGATGGGAGAGCGCTCAGGGGTCGATTTATCGCGTCTAGATTAGATCAATTGCTGCCTGCCGATCCAGCAGGTAGTGAAGACATACCCTGTCATAAATATAAAGGGAAGGGTAAACCCCTTTAAAATCCCTCCTGGCCAGAGAAAAAAAATCCTCTCACCTGTAAAGGGTTAAGAAGCTAAAGGTAACCTCACTGGCACCTGACCAAAATGACCAATGAGGAGACAAGATACTTTCAAAAGCTGGGAGGAGGGAGAGAAACAAAGGGTCTGTGGGTCTGTCTTTATGCTGCCTTTGTCGGGGATAGACCAGGAATGGAGTCTTAGAACTTTTTAGTAAGTAATCTAGCTAGGTATGTGTTAGATTATGATTTCTTTAAATGGCTGAGAAAAGAATTGTGCTGAATAGAATAACTATTTCTGTCTGTGTATCTTTTTTGTAACTTAAGGTTTTGCCTAGAGGGGTTCTCTATGTTTTGAATCTAATTACCCTGTAAGGTATCTACCATCCTAATTTTACAGGGGGGATTTCTTTATTTCTATATACTTCTATTTCTATTAAAATTCTTCTTGTAAGAAAACTGAATGTTTTTTCATTGTTCTCAGATCCAAGGGTTTGGGTCTGTGGTCACCTATGCAAATTGGTGAGGCTTTTTATCCAACATTTCCCAGGAAAGGGGGGCGTGCAAGTGTTGGGAGGATTGTTCATTGTTCTTAAGATCCAAGGGTCTGGGTCTGTAGTCACCTAGGCAAATTGGTGAGGCTTTTTACCAAACCTTGTCCAGAAAGTGGGGTGCAAGGTTTTGGGAAGTATTTTGGGGGGAAAAACGTGTCCAAACAGCTCTTCCCCAGTACCCAGTATTTGTTTGGTGGTGGTAGCGGCCAATCCAAGGACAAAGGGTGGAATATTTTGTACCTTGGGGAAGTTTTGACCTAAGCTGGTAAAGATAAGCTTAGGAGGTTTTTCATGCAGGTCCCCACATCTGTACCCTAGAGTTCAGAGTGGGGAAGGAACCTTGACATACCCTTAGAGACTAACTAATTTATTTGAGCATAAGCTTTTGTGGGCTAAAGCCCACTTCATCAGATGCATGCAATGGAAAATACAGTAGGAAGATAGATAGATACAGAGAACATGAAAATAAATAAATATAAATATAGTGTATGTATGTATGTATGTATGTGTATATATATATATATATAATAAACACAGAGAACATGAAAAAATGAGGGTTGCCATACCAACCTAATGAAACTAATTGATTAAGGTGGGCTATTATCAGCAGGAGAAAAAAACTTTAGTAATGTAATCAGGATGGCCCATTCAAACAGTTGACAAGAAGGTGTGAGTAACAGTAGGGGGAAAATTAGCATGGGGAAATACTGTTACACCTTCTTGTCAACAGTTTGAAATGGGCCATCCTGATTATCACTACAAAACATTTTTTTTCTCCTGCTGATAATAGCCCACCTTAATTTATTATTTTTGTTAGAGTTGGTATGGCAGCCCCCATTTTTTCATGTTGTTTGTGTGTGTATATGTGTGTATATGTATGTGTGTATGTATATATATATATATATATTTTCCCACTGTATTTTCCACTGAATGCATCTGATGAAGTGGGCTTTAGCCCACAAAAGCTTATGCTCAAATAAATTTGCTAGTCTCTCTAAGGTGCTACAAGTACTCCTGTTCTTTTTACATCCCCCTAGGTTTCTCAAATAGCCACATTGTAATGTCATCCCATCCAAAGAATCCTGGACTCTGCGGAAATCCTTACTGAATGCAGAAAACCTCTTGGGAAGGTAGGGAAGTGGTGTGGAGAGTGAAATATGCTGAGATGACTGGAATAAACTCAGTCTTGGACCAGTGAGGGAAGAAAGGAGGAGGGGCAGCTGAGGAGGGTAGCTTAATTTAATAATAAATGGATCTATTCTGAATCTTAGAGTTGAGGGCTGAAGTTCAATCCATCTTATTCACCAGTAGCAAAATGACTGTAACTCTGTAGTATGCACTGTAATAAGTTTAGAGACTAACCAATTTATTAGTCTCTAAGGTGCCACAAGTACTCCTTTTCTTTTTGCGAATACAGACTAACACGGCTGTTACTCTGAAACCTGTAATAAGTTTGCAATTGCATAGTAAATTCCCAGGCCAAATCCTGAGATCTTTACTCACTATTTAATCAGTCTCTACTCAGGAAAATCCCACAGAAGGTCAATCTTGAATTCAGAGGGAGTTTTCTGAGTAAGGGCTTCTGAATTTAGCCATCAGCAACAAGGTGTAACTTTACTGTAATAGATGTATGATCAATGAACAACTTGTTATCAAGTTCCAAAACAATTCTCCTTCCTTGTATATTTGTAACTTGAAGGACTTCTTGATTTCCAGATGTTTCCTTTAGACTGAAGACCAGCTGTATGAAAATGCAGTTATGTGGTACAGCATTTACATTTCAGATACATGGCCCACAATTACTGTACCCTAGGTTATTTATTCCCTGTGAACTACAGTCATGCCCACTCTCTCCAATACTGTCCTAATCTCTGCTTTTCACTAATGACGGAAGTGGTTCATCAGTGCAAATCTCTGTGACTCCCTCTGTTTTTTATTTGTGTTTGTTTCTTTATCACTTGCAGGTAAGTGGGTGATAATATTGTCATTAACATTTGCAACTCTCTGTCTGGTTGACTAATGATTAAACAAATCAAGCCAAAGCTGCTTAACACAGCAACACAGTCCACTCTGCATTAGAATTCTGACTGCAAAACTTAAGAGAAAAGGTTAATACAAAACCAACAGTGTGGATAGTAAAGAAGATTAGAGGTGACATGTTGGCCATAAGCTCCGCTTTGGGCTTCAGAAAAAAATAGAACAAGGTTAGTTCTAACCTTGAAATTAACCTTTTTCTATTTTTTTTTCTGCAGCCTGAAGAAAGCCTAACTGCTGAGATGTCACCTCTTATTTTAGTGTGTGTATTTCAAACATATACTTTGATCCCATTTTTATTTTTGAGTCCTTAGAGTTATCAAATCCAGAGTGGCCACTGTGCTGAGTAGTGTCTTTCACTGAGCCAGATGAGAGATTAACGCACTTGCTTTGGTTTTTAAAGTATTAGTTCTGTGTCTCATATCAGTTGAACCCAGTAGAATGGTGTAGTATTTACCAAGATTATCTTTTTCAGGATCCTTTTATTTTTGTGTGTGTGTGTGTATCTTCCTATTTATTCCTTTTTTATAGAAATTATAGAATATCAGGGTTGGAAGGGACCACAGGAGGTCATCTAGTCCAATGCCCTGCTCAAAGCAGGACCAATCCCCAGTTTTTGCCCCACTGCTATCCTTCCCCCCTAAATTGATATAGCTCCACTGATGCAGAGATTCTGTACCTTAATACTATTCCTTTTTCAGAACAGGTATTCTGTATTCATTGAAAATATTTCTCTTTCATTAGAATACCAGGGTTGGAAGGGACCTCAGGACGTCATCTAGTCCAACCCCCTGGTCAAAACAGGACCAATCCCCCATTTTTGCCCCACTACTCAAAGCAGGACCAATCTCCAATTTTTGCCCCAAATCGCCCTCTCAAGGCTTGAACTCACAACCCTGGGTTTAGCAGGCCAATCCTCAAACCACTGAGCTATCCCTCCTCTGAAGTCTAAAGTACTCTGATTCGAATTGACAGGTTTCAGAGTAACAGCCGTGTTAGTCTGTATTCGCAAAAAGAAAAGGAGTACTTGTGGCACCTTAGAGACTAACCAATTTATTTGAGCATGAGCTTTCGTGAGCTACAGCTCACTTCATCGGATGCATACCGTGGAAACTGCAGCAGACTTTATATACACACAGAGAATATGAAACAATACCTTCTCCCACCCCACTGTCCTGCTGGTAATAGCTTATCTAAAGTGATCATCAGGTTGGGCCATTTCCAGCACAAATCCAGGTTTTCTCACTGTCATAAATATAAAGGGAAGGGTAAACCCCTTTGAAATCCCTCCTGGCCAGGGGAAAGCTCCTCTCACCTGTAAAGGGTTAAGAAGCTAAAGGTAACCTCGCTGGCACCTGACCAAAATGACCAATGAGGAGACAAGATACTTTCAAAAGCTGGGAGGAGGGAGAGAAACAAAGGGTCTGTGAGTCTGTCTATATGCTGGTTTTCTGCAGGGGATAGACCAGGAATGGAGTCTTAGAACTTTTTAGTAAGTAATCTAGCTAGGTATGTGTTAGATTATGATTTCTTTAAATGGCTGAGAAAAGAATTGTGCTGAATAGAATAACTATTTCTGTCTGTGTATCTTTTTTGTAACTTAAGGTTTTGCCTAGAGGGGTTCTCTATGTTTTTGAATCTAATTACCCTGTAAGATATCTATCATCCTGATTTTACAGGGGGGATTTCTTTATTTCTATTTACTTCTATTTTTATTAAAAGTCTTCTTGTAAGAAAACTGAATGCTTTTTCATTGTTCTCAGATCCAAGGGTTTGGGTCTGTGGTCACCTATGCAAATTGGTGAGGCTTTTTATCCAACATTTCCCAGGAAAGGGGGGGTGCAAGTGTTGGGAGGATTGTTCATTGTTCTTAAGATCCAAGGGTCTGGGTCTGTAGTCACCTAGGCAAATTGGTGAGACTTGTTACCAAACCTTGTCCAGGAAGTGGGGTGCAAGGTTTTGGGAAGTATTTTGGGGGGAAGGACGCGTCCAAACAGCTCTTCCCCAGTACCCAGTATTTGTTTGGTGGTGGTAGCGGCCAATCCAAGGACAATGGGTGGAATATTTTGTACCTTGGGGAAGTTTTGACCTAAGCTGGTAAAGATAAGCTTAGGAGGTTTTTCATGCAGGTCCCCACATCTGTACCCTAGAGTTCAGAGTGGGGGAGGAACCTTGACACTCACCCTCCACCCCCCCACACAAATTCACTCTCCTGCTGGTGATAGCCCATCCAAAGTGACAACTCTTTACACAATGTGCATGATAATCAAGTTGGGCCATTTCCTGCACAAATCCAGGTTCTCTCACCCCCTCAACCCCCTCCCAAAAACCACACACACACACTCACTCTCCTGCTGGTAATAGCTCATCCAAACTGACCACTCTCCAAGTTTAAATCCAAGTTAAACCAGAACATCTGCGGGGGGATAGGCTACGTTGCATAATGACTTAGCCACTCCCAGTCTCTATTTAAGCCTAAATTAACAGTATCCAATTTGCAAATGAATTCCAATTCAGCAGTTTCTCGTAGAGACTGTCCATTTTGACCAATGTAAATGGCAGAGGGCTCAATGGCTTCTACATCCATAGTGGCCAGGATGGTGTTATCAGGAAGATCACCGATGGATTGAAGTTTCCTCAGGAAGTCAGTGGTGTCTCGAAGGTAGCTGGGAGTGCTGGTAGCGTAGGGCCTGAGGAGGGAGTCTACATAGCCAGACAATCCTGCTGTCAGGGTGCCAATGCCTGAGATGATGGGGCGCCCAGGATTTCCAGGTTTATGGATCTTGGGTAGTAGATAGAATCTCCCAGGTCGGGGTTCTACCCAAGATCCATAAACCTGGAAATCCTGGGCGCCCCATCATCTCAGGCATTGGCACCCTGACAGCAGGATTGTCTGGCTATGTAGACTCCCTCCTCAGGCCCTATTCCTACCTGCATGCCTCCAGCTTTCACCCTGACTACACCACACGATCCATCGTCTACAGCCAAGCTCTGCGATACAACCGCATTTGCTCCAACCCCTCAGACAGAGACAAACACCTACAAGATCTCTGTCAAGCTTTCTTACAACTACAATACCCACCTGCAGAAGTAAAGAAACCGATTGATAGAGCCAGAAGAGTTCCCAGAAGTTACCTACTACAGGACAGGCCTAACAAAGAAAATAACAGAACGCCACTAGCCGTCACCTTCAGCCCCCAACTAAAACCCCTCCAACGCATTATTAAGGATCTACAACCTATCCTAAAGGATGACCCAACACTCTCACAAATCTTGGGAGACAGGCCAGTCCTTGCCTACAGACAGCTCCGCAACCTGAAGCAAATACTCACCAACAACCACATACCACACAACAGAACCACTAACCCAGGAACTTATCCTTGCAACAAAGCCCGTTGCCAATTGTGCCCACATATCTATTCAGGGGACACCATCACAGGGCCTAATAACATCAGCCACACTATCAGAGGCTCGTTCACCTGCACATCCACCAATGTGATATATGCCATCATGTGCCAGCAATGCCCCTCTGCCATTTACATTGGTCAAACTGGACAGTCTCTACGTAAAAGAATAAATGGACACAAATCAGATGTCAAGAATTATAACATTCATAAACCAGTCGGAGAACACTTCAATCTCTCTGGTCACGCAATCACGGACATGAAGGTCACTATCTTAAAACAAAATAACTTCAAATCCAGATTCCAGCGAGAAACTGCTGAATTGGAATTCATTTGCAAATTGGATACTGTTAATTTAGGCTTAAATAGAGACTGTGAGTGGCTATTTCCCCTTGTTTTTTCCTATTCTCCCCCCCCCCCCCCGATGTTCTGGTTTAACTTGGATTTAAACTTGGAGAGTTGTCACTTTGGATGGGCTATCACCAGCAGGAGAGTGAATTTGTGTGGGGGGGTGGAGGGTGAGAAAACCTGGATTTGTGCTGGAAATGGCCCACCTGATGATCACTTTAGATAAGCTATTACCAGCAGGACAGTGGGGTGGGAATAGGTATTGTTTCATATTCTCTGTGTATATATAAAGCCTGCTGCAGTTTCCACGATATGCATCTGAGGAAGTGAGCTGTAGCTCACGAAAGCTTATGCTCTAATAAATTGGTTAGTCTCTAAGGTGCCACAAGTACTCCTTTTCTTTTTGCGAATACAGACTAACACGGCTGTTACTCTGAAACCTGTCATTGTATAAAGAGTTGTCACTTTGGATGGGCTATCACCAGCAGGAGAGTGAATTTGTGAGGGGGGGTGGAGGGTGAGAGAACCTGGATTTGTGCTGGAAATGGCCCAACCTGATGATCACTTTAAATAAGCTATTACCAGCAGGACAGTGGGATGGGAGGAGGTATTGTTTCATATTCTCTGTGTGTGTATATAAAGTCTGCTGCAGTTTCCACGGTATGCATCCGATGAAGTGAGCTGTAGCTCACGAAAGCTCATGCTCAAATAAATTGGTTAGTCTCTAAGGTGCCACAAGTACTCCTTTTCTTGATTCGAATTGTTCAGCTTTTGGCATGGCATCCTAATATAGTCAGCTGCAGCAATGAATATTTGGAACTTTTGCAATCTATTAATAGTCTATTGAACTTTGATGCTATTGACACTTGTAATCAAGTAGACCACTTGAGAATGTGCACATCCGTGCATTTAGCTGTTGATCTAATTTTCTGGATGAATTTTGTGCTGTGATTTCAAAGATGTTTCTTTACTTTGCTTCCAGTAATTCTTTCTTACTAAATAAATGCCCTTGGGATTTTTAAGGACGTTAGGATCATCAGTTTAGCTGAACATATTTTGAATTTTTTAGGGATCACATAGTATATAATACTTTCCATATGGAAGCTATGGGCCTGATTCTGAATGCACTTATGCCAGTGGGTTTAACCTCTGGCCTGAAATGTCTGGATCAGATAGATGCTGTTAAAGTCTCAGCTAGATAAATCATTGTGGCTCCATGGAAGTCAGTGGGACAATAATGATTTACAATGGCTGGAGATCTGGCCCTATGTGTATGTCAGTCACAATGATAGAGAATGATATGAGATGGGCCAGATCCTCAGCATACTTAAACTGCCATCACACCACTGAAGTTATAGGAGCACATGTTTTCTGGGGCTTGGCTCCTTACCTCTGCATGAAGTCATTTACACCAGTGCAAAATGTGTGTGAAAAGCAACTGCAGAGCAATAGCAATCCATGCTGAATATGTGCTAGTGTAAATTACTGCACATGGTGAAGGACAATGGTTAGATCGGACCCTTTATTTCTGATATGCATGGAACACGGTAGGGGAGGATATGGCTTATATACCTCTACCAGTGATTCACATGAACCCTTCTGATAGGTGAATAAACCAGAGCCATACTAACTATATGTTTACTAGGAGAATTAGCGCAATTCTGGTCAATATTTATGAATGGGGACTTGCTAATATCAAGACTAGGCTACAATGCCTCTCATCACAAATCACCACTGGGACAATTAGCAAGACAACATGGGCGAGATAATATCTTTTATTGGATCAACTTCTGTTCATGGGAGAGACCAGCTTTTGAGCTACACAGAGCTCTCCTTCAGCTCTGGGAAAGGTACTCCAGGTGTCACAGGAAAATGCAAGGTGGAACAGATTGTTTAGCATAGGTAGTTAGCACATATTCTAAGGGGCTATTCAAGGTTGAGTGGCTCATTACTACCTCTGCAGTTATAGGACAAAAAAAAGGGGGACGAGGGAAGTGGGTTACAGGCTGTTGTAATATGCCATAAATCCAGTATTTCTGTTCAGTCCATGACTTCTAGTGTCTAGCAGAGTTATGAATTTAAGCTCCCAGTCTTGTGTTTTGTGCAGGTTTCCTTTGAAAATGAGGACTTAGAGTGATCACTTTGTGAAAAGTGTTCACCCACAGGTGATAGGGTGTTTTTTTGTCTTTTATCATTGCTGTGTGAGTTCATCTGAAAGCGTAGTGATTGTCTGGTTTCACCCGCATAGTTGTTGTTGGAGCATTTATTGCACTGGATGAGGTACACCACATGTTGTGATCGGCATGTGTAGGATCCATGGATCTTGAAAGGTATGTTGTGGTGGAGTGTTGATCACTGTAGCCAGGGCCGTCCCTAGCCATTTGGGTGCCCTACGCAGCCCTGCCCCCCACCATGGGAGGGCTGTGTGGGGTCCCAGGCCTCCTCCCCCCCCACCAGGGTCTGGGAGGCAGAAGCTGTGGGGGGCACTTTTGGGGGCTCCACAGGCCCAGAGTGACCCAGGGGATTAGTGGGGGGCCAGGAGCAGCCCGCTCCGCTTCCCCTGCTCCAGCCTCAGCCATGTCGCTCAGGGAACGGGACTTGGGAAAAGGGGTCCCCCTGCCGCATTCCCAGTAGCAGCAGAGAGCGGAGCAATGCGGCCGGGAGCTGGTGGAGTAGAGCGGGCTGGAGCCGGGTTGCTCTGCTTCCTGCCACTGCCGGTGAGTGCAGGGTCGCTGGGGGAAGAGGTGGAATGGGGGCGGAGCAGGGGGAAGGGTAAGAGGTGGGGCGGAGGGAGTTGTCCGGGGCCCCACACCCCTCTAGGGACGGAGCTGTCCCTTGAAGTGGGCGCAACCCACAGGGGGGCCGGCCAAGGGATAGGGCTAGGGCAGGTGCTGCCGCATATGCAGCACGCAGCTGCCTAGGGCACCATAACATTTGGGGCAATTTGGGGCCCCAAATTTCATGGTGCCCTAGGCAGCTGTATATGCTGCATATACCTAAGGACAGCCCTGACTGTAGCAGTGGAGAGATGTCTGCAGGTTTTACATCTGTTGTGCTAGCAGGGTCTGGTGCTGCTTTTGAGTAGGTATGTCCTGGTCTGTGGGAAGTTTGCTTCTGATGATGAGGTTGGGGAGTTGTTTGAAGGCCAGAATAGGGGTTTCAGGAAAGATTTCTTTCAGATGGGGTCTCCACTGAATATGGATTGTAATCTTTCCTGAATCCCCCTTCACCGAAACAAAAAACTAAAAAAAATGTATTTTGGTCCAAGGCAATGTCTGGAATATCATTTGCCCAAGCTGCCTTAACTCTGGTATTTCCTTACTTTTCAGTGCTTGACTTTGCAACCTTAATAATGATCAGGCTCTGTGTCTATCACGGAGGTCATGGAAGTCACAGATTCTGTGACTTTCCGTGACCTCCATGACTTCTGCACCAGCCAATGTGGCTGACCCCAGAGCCACCAAAGCAGCTGGCCCCGTGTACAGCCACACTGGCTGCTGGCCCTAGTGACCACCTGAGCAGCGGTTCCCAGGGTGGCCGCAGCAGCTCCAGGGCCCCTGGCAGCTGGTCCTGCCCCCTCCCCCCCGGCAACACTCTCTCGGGCATGCCCCCCACAGCAGCAACAGCACCCTTCCCTGCCCCCCCCCCAATTTAGTCAGGGGTATTTATAATAAAAGTCACAGACAGGTCACAGGCCATGCATTTTTGTTTATTGCCCGTGACCTGTCCATGACTTTTACTAAAAATACCCGTGACTAGATCGTAGCCTTAATGATGATGTGTTAACATCAGATTTTTGATGTGTATAGATGAAATGTAGCGGGGCCTAGCAGATGGGACAGTGCACTGTGAGTCAGGAGACATGGGTTCTGTTCCCACTTAGCAGCTGTATAACCCTTGGCAAGAGGTTTTGCCTTTCTGTGCCTCCAGTTCCCCTGCCACTTTTTATCTGACATGTCTGTTGGATTCTAAGCTCTCTGAGGCAAGGACTGTTAACTGCTCTCTTTGTACAGTGCCTAATGCACTGGGGCTCAGATTTTGCTTGGGGACTTTTAGGTGCTACCTGTATACAAAATATTGATGTAATTTAAACTGAGATACAGAAATGTGATGTGTGAAATACAGGAAAATATAAACTGTGTGACTTGAGTAGAGGCAGAACATTAAGAGGGAGCGGCCAAAAATAAAATAAAATAAACATGTAAATCTAACATAGGTTGACTAGGGAGGTAGAAGATAAAATGAAATTGATTGAGGACTACAGATGTATATGTGAGCTCACTGGGAAAACTAACTCCACAACACTGTATAGTAGAGGCTGAAGCCAAATTGCTAGAATTAATAGATGTCTTGATGGGAAGGTTATTGAGGCTGCTTTTCTGGAATATGTTTGATAAAAGATGATTGGGGTTGCTGCTAAGGAAGGATAATGAAGCTGAACACTGGGAGCTCAAACGAAGTCAGTTTAAAAAGAAATGTAAAGTGAGCCACGTGGCTGAAAAGGAGTTGCCTTTTGAAAGTACATCGTTTGTGGCTAATAGGGGTTTGCATTTATGAACCCACTAGCAACACTTGACCCATAGGTTTCAATTTTTGTTGCACTCTACTGGGTTTAACAGCTTAAAATGTTAGGTCCATGGGAGTCTGGCCTAAGAATGCATGGACCCTATTCCTGAGTCTGCTCCGGTGGTGCAAAGCAACTGGAAATCTAGGTCTGGCTCCCCCTCAGGATTCTACCCATGTAGTGGCAATTTCTGGTTGGTATAGAGCTGTTGTAGCTCTATGCCACCTAATTTCCTGCACCCACTGGCATACAGGTTTTGCCGGAGTTCCACTGGACCTTGGCTAACACTGAATGCTGGAACAGCTCTTCGGGGCTGTGATGGGATGCCTAACCACACATGGTGAAAGAGGTGAATTTAACCCACCTGGTTGCACCTGGGAGAGTTGGCCAGGCCTAATTCAAGGTGAAACCCAGCTGAGAGAGACTGGGGGTGTCATAAATATAAAGGGAAGGGTAAACCCCTTTGAAATCCCTCCTGGCCAGGGGAAAGCTCCTCTCACCTGTAAAGGGTTAAGAAGCTAAAGGTAACCTCGCTGGCACCTGACCAAAATGACCAATGAGGAGACAAGATACTTTCAAAAGCTGGGAGGAGGGAGAGAAACAAAGGGTCTGTGTCTGTCTGTAGTTGTCTTGGCCGGGGATAGACCAGGAATGGAGTCTTAGAACTTTTAGTAAGTAATCTAGCTAGGTATGTGTTAGATTATGATTTCTTTAAATGGCTGAGAAAAGAATTGTGCTGAATAGAATAACTATTTCTGTCTGTGTATCTGTTTTGTAACTTAAGGTTTTGCCTAGAGGGGTTCTCTATGTTTTTGAATCTAATTACCCTGTAAGATATCTACCATCCTGATTTTACAGGGGGGATTTCTTTATTTCTATTTACTTCTATTTTTTATTAAAAGTCTTCTTGTAAAACACTGAATGCTTTTTCGTTGTTCTCAGATCCAAGGGTTTGGGTCTGTGGTCACCTATGCAAATTGGTGAGGCCTTTTTACCAAACCTTGTCCAGGAAGTGGGGTGCAAGGTTCTGGGAAGTATTTTGGGGGGAAGGACGCGTCCAAACAGCTCTTCCCCAGTAACCAGTATTAGTTTGGTGGTGGTAGCGGCCAGTCCAAGGATAACGGGTGTAATATTTTGTACCTTGGGGAAGTTTTGACCTAAGCTGGTAAAGATAAGCTTAGGAGGTTTTTCATGCAGGTCCCCACATCTGTACCCTAGAGTTCAGAGTGGGGGAGGAACCTTGACATGGTGGCACAGTGGTGGGATTAACCTGAAATCATTTGAGATCCAGTTGAGATTTTTTGAACTAGAAATACAGATTTTAAAAAGGAAATTTTTTTTTCTTTGGAAAGAAAGTCCAGAAAGCAGCTTTGAAACTGAAAGCAGCTTGGTTTCTCTCTGCTTTGTGGCCAAGCAGAGACAAAAGGGGATTATCTTGTGAATTGCAGGTTTTCTTTGCCTGGAGGCAGGGTACTTAACTCCTGCAGGGAAATTCACAGTCTTCCAACCCAGAGGTTTTTTTTTCTTTTCTTCCTAAAAGTAAATAGGGGGGGTGTGCTCTACCCATTTGCCTGGAGACAAAAGTGGCAGGGTTTTTTTTAGGATTTTGATTTTTTTTGTTTTACAAGGAGCACAGGTTTGAAAAGAAATTTTTTTTTCTTTGGGCTGGGTAAGCAGGTTTCCAAGTAGTTGGAGGTTTTTTGCTTTAAATTGGGCCCAGAGCAGAGACAAGGGAATTGTCTTTTTCTGTAGGCTGACAATCACTATCAGAGAATAGGTATTCTATTCCAGCACAGCAAAATTTTACAGCCAAGTTTTGTTTGTTTATTTCTAAACCTCGGGTGTAAAGTTAGTTAAAAACAGAGAGGTTAGAATGGCCAAATCCTCAGCTCGACTACAGCTGGAATTAGCCAAATTTCAGGCTGAGGAAAAACAAAGGGAACATGAAAGACATATAGAACTCATGCAGCTGAAGAAGGAACAAGCAAGGGAGGCAGAACAACACCAAGAGGCTGCCCACAAGAGGGAAATGGAGGCAAGGAAGCATGTGGAGGAGGAGAGGGAAAAAGAGAGGAAGCATGTGGAGGAGGAGAAGGAAAAAGAGAGGAAGCATGTGGAGGAGGTGGAGAGGATAAAGGCCCAGCAGAATATACCAACAAACCCTAGCAATCCTTCTCCAGGTACCACTTCCCATCCCAGAAAGTTCCCCACCTACAAGGCAGGTGATGATACTGAGGCCTTCTTAGAAAACTTCGAAAGGGCCTGCCTTGGGTACAACATCTCTACTGACCAATACATGGTAGAGCTGAGGCCGCAGCTCAGTGGATCCTTAGCTGAGGTGGCAGCTGAAATGCCTAAAGAACACATGAACAAGTATGAACTGTTTAAATCCAAGGCGAGAGTCAGAATGGGGATAACACCCGAGCAGCCTCGTCGGAGGTTCAGAGCCCTAAGGTGGAAACCAGACATGTCATTTACCCGACATGCCTACCACATTGTAAAACATTGGGATGCCTGGATATCAGGAGCAAGTGTTGAATCTCCAGTAAATTTGCCCTTCCTAATGCAAATGGAACAATTCTTAGAGGGTGTTCCTGAGGAAATAGAAAGATACATCCTAGATGGGAAACCCAAAACTGTAATTGAGGCAGGAGAGATTGGAGCCAGATGGGTGGAGGTGGCAGAGAAGAAGAAAACTGGTCGCAGTTGGAGCGGAGACCAGAAGGGACCACCCCAGACCACACCCTATTACCGGGGGCCACCCAAAGCCCCACCTACCTCCCAAAGAACCCTCCAGACCCCTTATCGTCCCACCACCCCGTTCTCCAGCAACCCTCCTCGCCCCAGTGACCCGTCAGCTGGACGATGTTTTAAATGTAACGAGCTGGGGCATGTAAAGGCCAACTGCCCCAAGAACCCCAACAGATTACAGTTCATTGCACCGGAATCACACCAGAGGTCCACAGGCCCAGATACCTCCCAGATACCCTTGGAGCGGAGGGAAACTGTGAGTGTGGGCGGGAAGAAGGTCACCGCGTGGAGGGACACCGGAGCACAAGTGTCAGCTATCCATGCTTCCTTAGTGGACCCCAATTTAATCAACCCAGAGATCCAAGTGACGATTCAACCCTTCAAGTCCAACTCTTTCAATTTGCCTACAGCCAAGTTGCCTGTCCAGTACAAGGGCTGGTCAGGAATGTGGACTTTTGCAGTCTATGATGATTATCCCATCCCCATGCTGTTGGGGGAAGACTTGGCCAATCATGTGAAGCAGGCCAAGAGGGTGGGAATGGTCACCCGCAGCCAGGCTAAACAAGCCGTGAGGCCTAGCTCTGTTCCGGAAACTTCTATCAGGACCCAGTCAGAGGTGATGGACCTGGACCCCAGGCCAATGTCTGCAACAGCAGTAGTGGATCCAGTCCCAGAGACCCAGACGGAACCAGTCCCAGAACCGGAACCAGCCGAACAACCAACACCAGACCCCGTGTCAGCACTGAATCCAGTACTTGCAACCTCAACACCAGAGGGCCCCACCGAACCTGAACTGGCAGCAGCTGATAACCCTACACAAGAGGCTCAGCCGGAGCCTGAATCCCAACATAGTGCACCAGCGGAGAGCGGTTCACAGTTAACAGAAACAGCTCCATCCCCTATATCGCTTCCAGAGGGACCAAGCCTAGGTCCACAATCCCATGAGGAACTGATGTCTCCAGCATCAAGGGAACAGTTCCAGACCGAACAGGAAGCAGATGAAAGCCTCCAGAGAGCTTGGACGGCGGCACGGAGCAACCCACCGCCTCTCAGCTCTTCTAATCGATCCAGGTTTGTTGTAGAAAGAGGACTTTTATACAAGGAAACTCTTTCTGGTGGACACCAGGAAGACTGGCATCCTCAGAGACAGTTGGTAGTTCCAACTAAATACCGGGCCAAGCTCTTGAGCTTAGCCCATGATCACCCTAGTGGCCATGCTGGGGTGAACAGGACCAAAGACCGTTTGGGGGGATCATTCCACTGGGAGGGAATGGGCAAGGATGTTTCCACCTATGTCCGGTCTTGTGAGGTGTGCCAAAGAGTGAGAAAACCCCAAGACCAGATCAAAGCCCCTCTCCAGCCACTCCCCATCATTGAAGTTCCATTTCAGCGAGTAGCTGTGGATATTCTGGGTCCTTTTCCGAAAAAGACACCCAGAGGAAAGCAGTACATACTGACTTTCATGGATTTTGCCACCTGATGGCCGGAAGCAGTAGCTCTAAGCAACACCAGGGCTAAAAGTGTGTGTCAGGCACTAGCAGACATTTTTGCCAGGGTAGGTTGGCCCTCCGACATCCTCACAGATGCAGGGACTAATTTCCTGGCAGGAACTATGAAAAACCTTTGGGAAGTTCATGGGGTAAATCACTTGGTTGCCACTCCTTACCACCATCAAACAAATGGCATGGTGGAGAAATTTAATGGAACTTTGGGGGCCATGATACGTAAATTCGTAAATGAGCACTCCAATGATTGGGACCTAGTATTGCAGCAGTTGCTCTTTGCCTACAGAGCTGTACCACATCCCAATTTAGGGTTTTCCCCATTTGAACTTGTATATGGCCGTGAGGTTAAGGGGCCATTGCAGTTGGTGAAGCAGCAATGGGAGGGATTTACACCTTCTCCAGGAACTAACATTCTGGACTTTGTAACCAACCTACAAAACACCCTCCGAACCTCTTTAGCCCTTGCTAGAGAAAACTTACAGGATGCTCAAAAAGAGCAAAAAGCCTGGTATGATAAACATGCCAGAGAGCGTTCCTTCAAAGTAGGAGACCAGGTCATGGTCTTAAAGGCGCTCCAGGCCCATAAAATGGAAGCATCGTGGGAAGGGCCATTCACGGTCCAGGAGCGTCTGGGAGCTGTTAATTATCTCATAGCATTCCCCACCTCCAACCGAAAGCCTAAGGTGTACCATATTAATTCTCTAAAGCCCTTTTATTCCAGAGAATTAAAGGTTTGTCAGTTTACAGCCCAGGGAGGAGACGACGCTGAGTGGCCTGAAGGTGTTTACTACAAAGGGAAATGTGCTGGTGGTGTGGAAGAGGTGAACCTCTCCATGACCCTTGGGCGTATGCAGCGAAAGCAGATCCAGGAGCTGTGCACTAGCTACGCGCCAACGTTCTCAGCCACCCCAGGACTGACTGAACGGGCATACCACTCCATTGACACAGGTAATGCTCACCCAATTAGGGTTCAACCTTACCGGGTGTCTCCTCAAGCTAAAACTGCTATAGAACGGGAGATCCAGGATATGTTACAGATGGGTGTAATCTGCCCCTCTGAAAGTGCATGGGCATCTCCAGTGGTTCTAGTTCCCAAACCAGATGGGGAAATACGTTTTTGCGTGGACTACCGTAAGCTAAATGCTGTAACTCGCCCAGACAACTATCCCATGCCACGCACAGATGAACTATTAGAGAAACTGGGAAGGGCCCAGTTCATCTCTACCTTGGACTTAACCAAGGGGTACTGGCAGGTACCGCTAGATGAATCTGCCAAGGAAAGGTCAGCCTTCATCACACATCTCGGGCTGTATGAATTTAATGTACTCCCTTTCGGGCTGCGAAATGCACCCGCCACTTTCCAAAGACTTGTAGATGGTCTCCTAGTGGGATTAGGAGAATATGCAGTCGCCTACCTTGATGATGTGGCCATATTTTCGGATTCCTGGGCAGACCACCTGGAACATCTACACAAAGTCCTTGAGCGCATAAGGGAGGCAGGACTAACTGTTAAGGCTAAGAAGTGTCAAATAGGCCTAAACAGAGTGACTTACCTTGGACACCAGGTGGGTCAAGGAACTATCAGCCCCCTACAGGCCAAAGTGGATGCTATCCAAAAGTGGCCTGTCCCAAAGTCAAAGAAACAGGTTCAATCCTTCTTAGGCTTGGCCGGTAATTACAGACGATTTGTACCGCACTACAGCCAAATCGCTGCCCCACTGACAGACCTAACCAAAAAGAAACAGCCAAATGCTGTTCAGTGGACCGGAAAGTGTCAGAAGGCCTTTAACAAGCTTAAAGCGACACTCATGTCTGACCCTGTACTAAGGGCCCCAGACTTTGACAAACCGTTCCTAGTAACCACAGATGCATCCGAGCGTGGTGTGGGAGCAGTTTTAATGCAGAAAGGACCTGATCAAGAATTCCACCCTGTAGTGTTTCTCAGCAAAAAACTGTCTGAGAGGGAAAGCAACTGGTCAGTCACTGAAAAAGAATGTTATGCCATTGTCTACGCTCTGGAAAAGCTACGCCCATATGTTTGGGGACGGCGTTTCCACCAGCAAACCGACCATGCTGCACTAAAGTGGCTTCACACCGTCAAAGAAACTAACAAAAAACTTCTTTGGTGGAGTTTAGCTCTCCAAGATTTTGATTTCGACATCCAACACATCTCAGGAGCTTCTAACAAAGTGGCTGATGCACTCTCCTGTGAAAGTTTCCCAGAATCAACTGGTTAAAATCGTCCTTGAGATGTGGAAAATATTGTTTGTCTGTATGTACTTGGTAGTATATTTAGAGATGCATGTGTCTTATTAACTCTGTTTTCCTAGAGCTCCACGAAGAAATCCCAGCCAGTGTTTCACCCTAGCTGAGATTTGGGGGGCGTGTCATAAATATAAAGGGAAGGGTAAACCCCTTTGAAATCCCTCCTGGCCAGGGGAAAGCTCCTCTCACCTGTAAAGGGTTAAGAAGCTAAAGGTAACCTCGCTGGCACCTGACCAAAATGACCAATGAGGAGACAAGATACTTTCAAAAGCTGGGAGGAGGGAGAGAAACAAAGGGTCTGTGTCTGTCTGTAGTCGTCTTGGCCAGGGACAGAACAGGAATGGAGCCTTAGAACTTTTAGTAAGTAATCTAGCTAGGTATGTGTTAGATTATGATTTCTTTAAATGGCTGAGAAAAGAATTGTGCTGAATAGAATAACTATTTCTGTCTGTGTATCTGTTTTGTAACTTAAGGTTTTGCCTAGAGGGGTTCTCTATGTTTTTGAATCTAATTACCCTGTAAGATATCTACCATCCTGATTTTACAGGGGGGATTTCTTTATTTCTATTTACTTCTATTTTTTATTAAAAGTCTTCTTGTAAAACACTGAATGCTTTTTCGTTGTTCTCAGATCCAAGGGTTTGGGTCTGTGGTCACCTATGCAAATTGGTGAGGCCTTTTTACCAAACCTTGTCCAGGAAGTGGGGTGCAAGGTTTTGGGAAGTATTTTGGGGGGAAGGACACGTCCAAACAGCTCTTCCCCAGTAACCAGTATTAGTTTGGTGGTGGTAGCGGCCAGTCCAAGGATAACGGGTGTAATATTTTGTACCTTGGGGAAGTTTTGACCTAAGCTGGTAAAGATAAGCTTAGGAGGTTTTTCATGCAGGTCCCCACATCTGTACCCTAGAGTTCAGAGTGTGGGAGGAACCTTGACAGGGGGTTTGGAGCAGAGGGGCTGTAGGGAGAAGCTCTGCTGTTACTCTCCTGATAGTGAGGGATGAACGGAGCTGTAGGGAACAGGAAGGCTCTTGCCAGGTGAGGAGAACACCCAGGGAAGGTTTTAATAGGAAGAAGCCCATGGAGGTGGTAGCAAGGAGACAAGCAGAGTGAACCTTGATTTCCTATTCTAGGACTAGAACCCAGTGTAGATAGCAGCCCTGGGAACCCCCTACCAGACTCTGGTAGGGTGGCATGAAACCCCTGAGAAGAGAATATAAGTTACTGGAAGCCCTGAGGAAAATGGTGCATGGGCCACTGGGCCCAGAATTGAGGGTGGTAGACTGATTGGATGCTTGGTTGTGTTGGACTTTCTTTTACCCTAGAAGGGATGGGACTAAAGTGTGATCTACAGAGGGCCAAGTCAGGAGAAGAGGAAGAACACTGCCAGGCGGAAGCAGCAATCAGCAGGGGCCACTTCAGAGAGAGCCTGCTATGCCATAACCAGCTGAGAGGGTTGCACAGCAGTGAGTCGCCTCTTCCACAGGAGTTGTGGGTAGGTGGATACAAGTTAGAGCAGCCCTTACACTGAGGGCTGAATGTGCTCTAAGCCAGCCCCAGTGTTAGAGGGCTGCAGGGTGCAGAATCGAGATGTATTCTCAGAGAACTACAGTAAGAGTCAAACACTTAGCTCTTCCTGTTCTTCTCATCTCTCTGCATATGGAGGACGAGAACTATGTGGAGAGGAGCTATCGGCCAGAGAACAGAGGCTGAATGCTATATTACTCTTTGATTGGCTGCTCTGAGAGGCAAAGCCATAGGTCATGTAGGATGGTTGTTCACATTATTTAACCTGGGTGTGAAATAAGAACGGTCGACCTTTAATCTCAACCATAGCACTGCTGTCATTGAGATTGAAATACACAGAAAAGATGTCCGTGAAGACAGGAAACTCAGTAAGCACAATGTTAAATAATGTGACAGGTTTCAGAGTAACAGCCATGTTAGTCTGTATTCGCAAAAAGAAAAGGAGTACTTATGGCACCTTAGAGAATAAATTGGTTAGTCTCTAAGGTGCCACAAGTACTCTTTTTCTTTTTGCGAATACAGACTAACATGGCTGTTACTCTGAAACCTGTCACATTATTTAACATTGTGCTTAATGAGTTTCCTGTCTTCACGGACATCTTTTCTGTGTATTTCAATCTCAATGACAGCAGTGCTATGGTTGAGATTAAAGGTCGACCGTTCTTATTTCACACCCAGCAGGTGGGTAGTCAACCACTGTAATTCACTGTGACATAAATAGCTATGAAAGGTGCTTACAGTCATAACTTTTTATTTTCCCTCTTTAGATCACTCTTAAAGTATTGACACAACTCCCCCATCCCCACTGCATTGTCAGGGTGGCATAAATACCTACCACAGGGAAGAATAAGTGGCTATGCTGGGCCAATTAACGATCTCCTGCACCTTCTCCACTACCCCCCTTCATGTCACACTTGATAAGCCTACTACCTTCCCAGGCTCACCACCAAGTGGTCATCTTTGGGTATGTCTACCCAGTCAAAACTGTGCAGCAGCTAGCCGACCCAAGCTTGCATCCACCTACTATGGCTAACAATAGTGACAAAGACAGCACAGCACAGGCTTCAGTGTGGGTAATACAAGCCTGGCACAGACTCTGAGTACATACATGGATCACTAGCCTCCTCTGATGCCCACGCTGTGCTGTCTTCACTGCTAGCATTCGGCAGGCCAGCTGGATTCAAGCTAACTCAGGTAGGTTAGCCCATGCGCAGCTTTTGCTGTGTGGACATATTCTCTTTGTCTCCTCCATGTCCAAATCTTGCAGCTTCTTCCTCCACAATTTATGCAAAATCTGATCCTTCCTTTCTTTCCCAACAATACAAATACTGGTCCGTGCTATATTCATCTGCCACGTCAATTACCACCATCACCACTAGGGCCCCATATAAAAACATGGGCAGTAGGATTATAATCCATGCCCAATGCTCAGAGCACACCCTTTTTGTGCCTCTCTACTGCTCCCTTTTTCCCCTGCATCCGGTTTAAAACTATTGGGTCAAATTCTCCATTCAGGCTAAGCTACCTGTAGTGCAGAAATGGTCCTGCAAAGCCCCTGGCATAAACTGGAGCAGCTCTAATTTATACTCGACTGTCTAGAACCCTTTGGGACCATTGCAGCAGCCCACAGTTGCAGGAGCACAAGGGAACTCAGGTCATATGTGTCCCCAGGGAGTGCAAAGGGAGAGGAGAATGGCATAGAGCTGGCTATGCCTGGTCATGACCATCCTGGGAAGTTTCTATGTTGGGTATTCACCAGTGGGCAGTTTTGCCTTTACAAACACTTTGAATCACCAGGGTGGCATAAATGAGCTTTAGACCAATGAGAATCAAGTCTTTTTAAACCCTACATAGCTCTGCTCTGGCCTGTAACTTATCACTTATGTGAATAATCCCCTACCCTCTTCATTCTGCCAACGCTGCCAGCATTGACACCCCTGCGTTTCCTTCTTCCATGCCTGTCCTTAAGCCAAATCCCATCCACGGGAGTAAGAGCAGGAGACAAATCGGGGGAGCGGAGGCAGGCTGGCACCAACAACTTTAGTGGAGTGGAAGGGTCAGCCTTTTAGCACACTCATGCAGCCAAGAGTATCGTCTTTGTGAGTGCACTGCTGCCTCTGTACTTCAGGTACCCAGAGTGAGACGAGGGATATGGAGTTTAAACCACAAGACCCTTTATTAGATACAGAGCCTGACCCAGATCCACAAAGATATTTACGCTTCTAACTTCCCAGCCCTCTGAGCCTGCGGGCCCTGAGTGTGCCTGCATCATGTGAGAGACCCCTTACATTGGGAGGCCCTCTGGTGATTTGTGCATGACTAATTTTACAGAACAGTACCACAGCATACTACAGGAAGAAGCCAGAGAGCATGGTCGAGTGGGCCCTTGAATGCAAGGACAAAGCAATTAAACTCCAAGGTGGGGAGAATGGCTTTGCTACTGACAGCACAGTGCACTGCCCTGCCTCCCTTGAGGCATCCACATCCCTCCTACATTTCTCTGTCCTGGCTTTCCACAGATTTCCTGATTCCTCACTACAGAGGCACAGGTGACAAACCATCAACCCACAAACATTAACAAATGCCAGAGCTTAGAATCATCTTTATCCTTAGTGGGCAGAATGCACACGAATTGCACACATCACCAGCTCGTGCTATTGTGGCCTAAAGCCACCTGCCAGTTGGAGGGCTTTGAAAGCAGGAGGGGTAATTTACCATAAATAAATCCTTCTCTGCAGCTACAGGATCATTTGGCTTGCTAAGCATTAGCATCTATTAGCAGTTACTTGCTCCAGCTGCTCCACCATTTCCTGCCTTTCAATGTAATAGCCTCTATTTAACATGTTTCAGGAAGGTGGGATCATCTCCTCTCCAGCATCCGATGCCCTGTCTCTCTCTCTCTCCCCCCCATTTCATGCTCCAGTTTGTTTTCTAAATCTGGCTCTGCTACAAGGAGCCACTTCCTTCTTCTGATGATGGATCCCTGATGATGATTCTCTTTTTAAAAAGCAATTCAAGGTAACTAATCAGAATAATGATGCCAGCATCTGTGACTTCTAATGAAGTTAGAAACTGTCAAACTCAAGGTAATCATTGTCTTAAATAATAAAAAAACCCTTCACTGTAGCATATTATAATCAGTGCATAATGGGCCCAATAGTCTTTACCTCTTTGAGAGAGATGAATATGAATTCATTTTTCTACATTGTCAAGGTGGTGTTACTCGTAATTTGTACGATGGCTGTGTTTGCATCTCTGAAGCCCTTGTGCTGATTTGCCACTTCGAAGAGCTACAGAGTATAGCGTGTTCTGGTAATGCAGAAGGTATCCCTGTACATTCCAAAGGCACCAAGGAGTATCATGAAAGGGTCATGGAAAAGCTCCATGTACCGTCAGCATGCTTACTTCATATGCTGTGTTCTGTAGTGGTCTAAATCTGGCTGAGACACAAATGAAAAGGCTAGCAAGTGAAGAGTTAATTATTTAGCAGAATTACTGCTTTCCCTGGTGTGTGTGGGAGGTGGGTAGGGTTCAAAGCAAGCTATGTGAACAAACTGCAAATTCTGAGATTTGCAAGAAGGGGCAGGTGGAAATGTAACAAGTGAAAATTGAAGGCTAATTATCTTCAGGCAGCACTGGTCAGGAGCAGGTGTTCTGTCATATTGGCCTATGACTGCATCTCAGGTAAGATGGATCATGCATGTGTGTAAGACTTAAATCACCTTTGAGTTGCTTGTTAATATCTCAGGCTAAGATTTTCAATGTGATCTTTTTCTTTTGGGGTGCCCAGCTTACAATGGCCTGGTATTCAAAGTGAGCCCTCATCCTCTGAAAATCAGCCTCCTTTAAGGGGTCCTAGCTGAGGAATGCAAAATTGCAGTTTGCTTTGGAAAATCTTGGCCACAGCATCTAGGTGTAAAGAGGTTTATGTGGCTAGGAGAGCGTGTGCTCAGAACTATACACTTGGAGCTGGGATATTGCTGTAGATGAGGTACATGCTGAGAAAACTGCACCCATGTAACTGAAACCAGCAGGCCTGAGCCTCCTGTGCGGCATGAGCTTGTGATAGTGACTTAATTTGTGGTGGTAATCATTTGGTTGGCCTCAAAGCAGAGGTGAAAGTAAGCTGGTAAGAGCCGGTGCGCCGTACCGGGACCAGCTTTCCCAGACAGCAATTTAAAGCCCTGGGGTAGCGGCGGCGGGGCTCCGGAGTGGATTTAAAGGGTCGGGGCAGTAAATCCCCGACTGAGCCCAGCCGCCGCTACCCCAGGGCTTGGGCAGCAGGGCTCAGGTGGGGATTTAAAGGGCTCGGGGCTCTGGCAGCCGCTACTACAGTGGAGCCCCAGGCCCTTTAAAGCTCTGCCAGAGCCCAGAGCCCCGGGGTAGTGGTGGCAGCCGGGAGCCCCCAGGGCTCCTCAGTGATTTAAAGGGCCCGGGGCTCCACTGCGGTAGTGGTACTGGAGCCCTGGGCCCTCTAAATCATCCCCAAGCCCTGGGGTTCCCAGCCGCCTCCACATCTGGTAGCTCGGGGGTGATTTAAAGGGTGCCGGGCTCCCAGCCGCCACTACTGCAGCTGGAGCCTTGGACCTTTAAATCAAGATGTAAAGACCCCAGGGATGTAAGGCCTGGCCTCTTCTGGTTGACGCCACACCTCTTCCGGTTGAGGCCACGCCCCCTGCTCAGGACTCCAGCGTACCATTAAGTCCTCTAACTTACTTTGACCCTGCCTCAAAGCAATTTCAGGGTCAGGGTTGGAATGGGGGCAGGGAAGGGATGGGAAGAGGTGGGGCAGGGGTGGGGCCTCACAGAAGGGGTGGAGTGGGGGTAGGGCCGGGGCAGCGGGGGGTGGGGTGGTCAGTGGTGCGGCCCTCGGGCCAATGTACTAGTCCTCATGTGGCCCTCGTGGTCATTTGAGTTTGCTGCCCCGCTTTAGCCCCTGCCCAAGGAGGATGGTCTACTGGATAGCATTCAACTCTTGGCTCAGCCTTTCTGTGCTGACCTTTGGGGACTCCTCTTAAGCCCTGGGGTAGGGGAATTTGCCAGGAATGGGGCCTGGGCTTGTTGGGGGCAAGTGCTGTGGAAATCTTGTGCAGTTAAGTTGCTCATCAGACAACCCCATTTCTAAGTTATACCAGAGGCCACTCCAGCCCCCAGAGCAGTGCAGGATCAGAAGGGTGCAACTCCCCATCTACCTTCACTGTCTTCTGGACTGCCTCTCTGAGAAAGTCAGCATGGAATCCTGCCCCAGGTGCTTAGAGAGAAGTCATCTTCCAATTAAAAAGCTAAATACTTTCCCGCATATTGCCTTGTGTACAATGAATCTTTATTAAATCATAAATGAGTCGGTTTCAAGTGTAAAGAAACCCTCCCAAGTTGGAGGTACATACAAAAATGCTCTGAAGAAGTTCCTCCTTCTTCTGGAGTATCACATTGGGAGCATTTTATGCTGTTCCCAGATCATCATATTATTTGTGTAAACATTTGCTCCAAAGGTAGAGAACAAAGTTCTGGGATTTTGTAAAAACATGATTCCAAATCATGGTTGGTTCTTATGAAATGTCTTCAGGTCAATATTTGCTTTCCTCCATAGGATAACTTTCTTTATCCATGGGATTCTTTTTTTCTTTTGTAAAGTAATCTGTGACTCTGGATCTTGGATTCTGGATCTAAGAATAAAACACTTTCATAAACATCCAGAGGCGCACAAATTTATATTTAGTACTTGTGTTATGGGAGTATGAAGAGGCCAGTTGTGCTGAGTGCTATCCATACACATAGTAAGAAACTCCCCCCCCCCCCCACATGCCCCCAAGAACTTCATCTAAAAATACAAGATAGGCAAAAATACAGACAGGAGTATTATCCCTGTTAAATGAAGCCACTTGGCCAAGGTCAGACAGGGAGTCTTTGGCAGAGCTGGAAACTGAACCCAGACCTCCTGAATCCCAGTCTAACCCCTTAATGGCCTAAATATGTATTTGCATGGGTGTATTCTTTAGAAGATCAGGTGTATTTTATAATGCAAATCGGGAGAATCTCCACTTCTGAGAGTACGCAGATTACTGTAATCCAGTGTGCAGAGTGCTGGAAAGAGGGTCTTCACTTGAAGCAGAAGTCTTCATAAACATAGTATCATGTGGAAATAGGATTACAAACTTTGTTTCATTTAGATTAAATTTCCTTTTGAAATTAAAAAAATGTGCTTCTCTAATTCAATTGATCACTTATGTGCTGTGAAAAATTAGATTTTCTCAGGTGGTGGATCCAGCCAAAGGGGACCAGAATTGCCAACCACAAGCATTTAAAAATCATGACTAAGGCCCCTCCAAAAATGTGAATGTCTTAAAAATAAGACCCCTCATTAAACCCCTCAAATTAGTATTTCACTTTTGAAGGTGGAATCTTTAACGTTCATATTTTCTTCTTTGCAACCATGAGGGCTAGCAATCTACTTTTTAAAAATGAAAACTGACATTCTCTCACAGTGACATTCACATTCTCACATTCTCTCTCCAGGAGCTGAGGTTTTAAGAATCACCAAACGTCAGCACACTCTTGATAAAATCCCAAGAGCTGGTGAGAGGTGGGGACTTATCTTATAGATGAATGCTGTAGTGATGATCTTTGCCTTGTTGTCTCGTTTTCACTACTTATGTGATTCTCTTTCCTTTGCTCCCAAGACTGGGGGAAATCCACCACTGGTGTAAGCGGGTGCCACTTTGAGTTCAGTGGAATTGCTGCTTCTTTCACCAGTGGTGAATTTGATCCAATGTCTCTTTTGACTAGATTCAACTCTCTTTGGAGCCCAAGGAAAACCACCCATTGATTTCAGTGGTTGAGGAGGGGGCAGGGAGGTTGACTGGGTTTCAAGTGAATGTTCTCTTCTCTTCGCTAAGGTCCTTCTGGCTTCTATACCTCTTTGCTTGCATGTATACTCCTCTATTCCAATCACTGCTCTAGGCAGTTTGAGGCCCTTTGTGAGGAGATCTGGTAGACGAACTAGATAATCTCCTAGGACTTTTTCATCACTAACATCTGTGATTGTCTTCCTTTCTGATTTTTATAGGAACCCCCTAATTATAGCACTGCTGTTACAATGAAGGCTGTTTAAGAAAACGGACATCTTCCAAGCTTGATGAATGGCTTTAATAATTAGACAATGGGGTTTTCTTTCTTTTCCTCCTGCTGACTATTGCTTGAGTCTGCTTGGAATAAACCAGATAACAATGTTCCCCCTCTTACAGGCATTTGAGTAATAGAGAAACATTTAAAATTGTGTAAAAGGAACAGTAAATGGAACAAATGACCTTGTGTTCATTTCATCCTCCCACCAATCACAAAAAACTTTACCTAATTAACATTGGGATCCTTGCCTTCACAGCTTCAGCTCCCTCGGTGGTGAAAAGGCAGCAGGGCCCAGATCCACAAAGATATTGAGGCTCCTACTTCCCCTTGAAATCAATGAGTGTTAGGAACCTAAATACCTTTTTGGTCTGGGCCCAATCATTTAGTTGCACTGACATCACCAAAGGAAGGTTAGCTTTGCTGAGATAGCGGCTATAATATTATCCTGTCAAATAAAATACATACCATGGTACATTATGCATATATATGCCCTATGTGTAAACTTCCAACCTGATACCAATTTACGAGACCTGGTGTCTTGGCCAAATTACAACCATGGGCTATGGTGCTGCATGAGAATTTACTCACATGGACACCCTAAACCTATGGAGTGTCGTGGAAGTCAGGGAACTCCATGTGGAATCAGGGGTCTGATGCAAAGCTTGGTCCTTCATGCTATTATACAAAACTAATTATTCAAGGACATAAGGGTATAGCAGGGCATTGTATAGGAATGTGTAGATCTACAAGATGCTCTAAATAGCATCTGCAATATTAGCACCTGAGCTAGGACATCTGTAAACTACCAAGTTGTCACTTCCACAGTGCATAAAACAGAGCAATGGAAAGATGCTAAAGTGATAGTGACTCTCTTTAAGAGCATATGAGTTGTCATGACATAGGAATGACTATACTGGATCAGACCAATGGTCCATCCAGCCCTGGTTTTTTTTTTTTTCTCATAGTGGCCAGTGCCAGATGCTTCAGAGGGAATGAACAGGACAATTTCAAGTGATCCATCCCCTGTCGTCCTGTCCCAGCTTCTGGCAGTTGGAGATTTAGGGAAAGTAAACCTCCAACATGGGGTTGCATCTCCGGCCATCTTGGCTAACAGCCATTGATGGACCTACCTTCTGTTAACTTATCTAATTTAGTTATAACTTTGGCCTTCAGTTTTACAGATTTAATCACAAACTTCCTGTGAGTAGTCCTTTGTTCAAGTTTTTTGAGTTCATTTGCTGTCCATTTGCCAATGTTCTCATAATCTTTGCAATTTCTTTCTGCAATTAATTTCTGGAAAAGCCAAATGGAAGGAAAGAAACACATGGAGCAGGTGTGTTGCGAGTCAGGGCTGAAGTGTATTGACAGGGCTCCTTGGAGAGCATCTGCTCCAGGCCATGCTGTCCTTCTCTCACTGAGAAACAATCTCCCTCTTTATTTAATTAAAAGAAAAAAGAGACAGAGAGAAATGTTAGAGTATTTAAACTTGAAATGTGGGTGCTGTGTAGAAAATGTCCTAAGTGTATGGAACAAACAATCCCTTCTGCTGTATGCCCATAGCAAACCTCACAACTTGGCTTAGGGAGAGGAAAGGTGGCTGTAGTATCCTCACCGTCACTCAGCTCTCTGTCTTCCCTTTAAAGCAGTTATGGCTAGGGGTCTCTGCATTGCACAAGGGGCAGAGAGGCTCAGCTCCTGGAAGCAATAGTATGATTAATTTGTAGTAATTATTATTATGGTAGCACCTACAGCGCTCCGCTGAGGCCATGCGTACACTAGGAGTGCTTTGCCAGTATAGGAAAATCAGTATTCTATACCGGCAAAGTGCTTGGGATGTGGAGGTAGCTTATATTGGCAAACCTGTGTTTTTATTGGTATAGCTTATTCCACCACCTCTGAACAAAGCAAGCTATGTGACTTATGTGAGCGGCAGTGGAGTTATTCCTTAAACTACAAAGTCAAGAGAAGTGCGATGTTGATCTCGCCGCACGTAGTAGCTATGACACGAGACTGCCTGTGGCATTCATGGAGGTGCTAACCACAGTGGAACGCCACTTTTGGGCTCAAGAAACAAGCACTGAGTGGTGGGATCACATTGTGATGCATGTCTGGGATGACAAGCAGTGACTGCAGAACTTTCGCATGAGGAAAGTCACATTCATGGGACTGTGTGATGAGCTCGCCCCAGCCCTATGGCGCAAGGACACGAGAATGAGAGCTGCCCTGTTGCTGGACAAGCGCTTGGCGATTGCACTGTGGAAGCTGGCTACTCCAGACTGCTACCGATCGGTCACTAACCAGTTCAGAGTGGGAAAGTCAACCGTTGGAGTTGTGCTGATGAAAGTGTGCAGGGCCATTAATCGCATCCTTTTCCGAAAGACCGTGACTCTGGGCAATGTGTGTGACATTGTGGATGGCTTTGCACGATTGGGTTTCCTTAACTGTGGAGGGGCGACCGATGGCACGCACATTCCAACTCTGGCACCAGATCACTTAGTCACCGAGTACATTAATCGCAAGGGGGTATTTCTCAATGGTTCTCCAGGCACTTGTGGATCACTGTAGGCGTTTCACAGACATTAACGCAGGCTGGTCGGGAAAGGTGAATGATGCGTGCATCATTCACAACAGTGGCCTGTTCAAGAAGCTGCAAGCAGGGACTTTCTTCCCTGACCAGAAGACCACCATAGGGGAAGTAGAAATGCCCATTGTGATCCTGGGAGACCTCGCCTGCCCCTTAATGCCATGGCTCATGAAGCCATACACGGGGAAACTTGACAACAGCAAGCTGAGCAAGTGCAGAATGACTGGAGTGTGCATTTGGCCATTTAAAAGCCCACTGGGGATGCCTGTATGGGAAGCTGGACTTGCCCGATGACAATATTCCTATGCTTATAGCTGCGTGCTTTACACTCCATAATATTTGTGAAGGGAAGGGTGAAAGCTTCACTCAGGGCTGGACCGCAGAGGCTCAGCACCTGGAGACTGAGTTTGAACAGTCAGAGACCAGGACTATTAGAGGGGCACAGCGCGGGGCCAAAAGAATCAGGGATGCTTTGAAGCAGCAATTTGAAGCTGAAAGCCACTAATATTTGTTTCAATGCTTCATAGAATATCAGGGTTGGAAGGGACCTCAGGAGGGCATCTAGTCCAACCCCCTCCTCAAAGCAGGACTGATCCCCAACTAAATCATCCCAGCCAGGGCTTTGTCAAGCCTGACCTTAAAAACTTCTAAGGAAGGAGATTCCACCACCTCCTTAGGTAACGCATTCCAGTGTCTCACCACCCTTCTAGTGAAAAAGTTTTTCCTAATATCCAACCTAAATCTCCCCCACTGCAACTTGAGACCATTACTCCTTGTTCTGTCATCTGCTACCACTGAGAACAGTCTAGAGCCATCCTCTTTGGAACCCCCTTTCAGGTAGTTGAAAGCAGCTATCAAATCCCCCCTCATTCTTCTCTTCCGTAGACTAAACATCCCCAGTTCCCTCAGCCTCTCCTCATAAGTTATGTGTTCCAGCCCCCTAATCATTTTTGTTGCGCTCTGGTGGACTCTTTCCAATTTTTCCACACCCTTCTTATAGTGTGGGGCCCAAAACTGGACACAGTACTCCAGATGAGGCCTCACTAGTGTCGAAAAGAGGGGAACGATCACGTCCCTCGATCTGCTGGCAGTGCCCCTACTTATACATCCCAAAATGTCATTGGCCTTCTTGGCAACAAGGGCACACTGTTGACTCATATCCAGCTTCTCGTCCACTGTAACCCCTAGGTCCTTTTCTGCAGAACTGCTGCCGAGTCATTTGGTCCCTAGTCTGTAGCGCTGCATGGGATTCTTCCGTCCTAAGTGCAGGACTCTGCACTTGTCCTTGTTGAACCTCATCAGATTTCTTTTGGCCCAATCCTCCAATTTGTCTAGGTCCCTCTGTATCCTATCCCTACCCTCCAGCGTATCTACCTCTCCTCCCAGTTTAGTGTCATCTGCAACCTTGCTGAGGGTGCAATCCACACCATCCTCCAGATCATTTGATATTGATATTGAAGATATTGAACAAAACCGGCCCCAGGACCGACCCTTGGGGCACTCCACTTGATACCGGCTGCCAACTAGACATGGAGCCATTGATCACTACCCATTGAGCCCAACAATCTAGCCAGCTTTCTATCTACCTTATAGTCCATTCATCCAGCCCATACTACTTTAACTGCTGGCAAGAATACTGTGGGAGACAGTGTCAAAAGCTTTGCTAAAGTCAAGGAACAACACGTCCACTGCTTTCCCTTCATCCACAGAACCAGTTATCTCGTCATAGAAGGCAATTAGATTAGTCAGGCATGACTTGCCCTTGGTGAATCCATGCTGACTGTTCCTGATCACTTTCCTCTCGTCTAAGTGCTTCAGAATTGATTCCTTGAGGACCTGCTCCATGATTTTTCCAGGGACTGAGATGAGGCTGACTGGCCTTAGTTCCCAGGATCCTCCTCCTTCCCTTTTTTAAAGATGGGCACTACATTAGCCTTTTTCCAGTTGTCTGGGACTTCCCCCGATCGCCATGAGTTTTCAGAGATAATGCTAGGAGGTGATTGGTGCACATGATGCAAGAAGGGACCTTAACATAATTGTATGTTGCTTTGCAGTGCTCCTTTTTGTTTTCATTTAATAGAATAAAGATTGCTTTCAAACAAACACAATTCTTTTATTGAAAGACAACAACCAGAGGAGAGAGTCAAACAAAAAAAAAATCATCAGCAGGGAGGAGTATGGGGGAAGGGAAGGTATCAAAGAAGGAGAGGTCCCGGGACAGCTACAGATTTGTGTATGTCCAGGGATCATACCCAACTTTCTCCTTGGGAGTACGATGCAGCGGATGCTGGACTTCAGCAGGGCCAAACTGCAGAGGGATGGGTGTTGAGTGCAGTGGGTAGTGGGAGTCCACACTGCTGGACTGTGGGGAGGGAGGAGTGGAATGCTGCGAGTAGAGACTGGAGCCAGGAGGTTGATAAGTGTGTTGGCGGTGTGAGGGGGGAACACATGGGAAAATGTTTTGCAGCAGAGGCTGCAGGGGAGGGTGGGCACAGAGCTGCTAGGTTTGAAGTGCTGGTATCGCCTGCAGCGTGCCCGCTTGGCGCTCCATAACTGTTAAGAGCTGCTCCATGGCTTCTTTCTGGTGCGCGCCATGTTCTCTTTTCGGTCTCTCTTCTTGCTGTCCTGCCACTCCTTCAATTCTTCTATTTCTTGGTGGTGGAGTGCATCATAGCTTTGTTGTCATAGCTGCCCGCAATCAAATTCCTTCATTCTTACAAATTAGATATTGGGCCTTCAATGAAAGTCGCACGTGGTCTTAGAGCTTCATTTACTATGTGAAAATTTGCCTCAGAAGAATAGGTCCACATGGCCAACTGTAGTGGTCAGAATCCTGCTGCTGCTGGTCAAGAGTGAGGAAAGAGACACATCTGTGTGTATGCCCCTGATCCTAAGGCCCTTTATCCTCACACATAAAGTCCTCCTTAGTTCTTCTTGGACGCTTTCTAATTCTGCACAGCCATTCTGCTGCCGATAACAAAGAGGGAGGCTGTGCTCCCAAGGTCACCTCTGAAGTTTAAATGCAACATTTTACAGAAGCATTATTGTTTGCAACAAATTTTAAGTTTTATTATTGGGGCAGCTAAGCTAGACATATGAGGCATTGTTTCTACTAGGATAACAACCTGGCATGACTACAAATGAAACCAAACTCTCTACAAGAACCATCTCTGTAAATTGCTGAATAGGAAGCATTCTATAAATTCTATTTATATTCTATAAATATCCCTCAAGTACCACTAAGCTATCATCTCTGACCACTTTCATAGGATATTTTATATAATTCATTTCCTTAAGAGTTTGGATTCGAGTTGAGGAAGTCAAGGCCCTTTGTAAGCATTATCCAGCGTGTGCAGATTACCCATTTGTAATATCTGAAGATTTAAAGGGGAAAGGTGGATATATTCCACTGTATATTCATTCTGAAAAACACCATATTTCCAAATGAACCACTTTAAACATAGTGAGATCATATATTTATTCCCCTTGAAATCACTGGATAAAGTATCTGTTTGCATTAATATTTGAGTGCTGTTTGTATTTTATTGTTTCTTTGATCACCTGTATTTTGTTTGAACTGAAATTAGGATCTGTCAAGGTTTCTTCCCCACTCTGAACTCTAGGGTACAGATGTGGGGACCTGCATGAAAACCTCCTAAACTTACTTTTACCAGCTTAGGTTAAAACTTCCCCAAGGTACAAACTATTTTACCCTTTGCCCTTGGACTTCCACTGCCACAAGCAAACATTTATCTGGGTTTATTTTTATTAGGAAAGCGTTGTTTGGAAACGTCTTTCCCCCCAAAATCCTCCCAACCCTTGCACTCCACTTCCTCGGGAAGGTTTGGTAAAAATCCTCACCAATTTGCATAGGTGACCACAGACCCAAACCCTTGGATCTTAGAACAATGAAAAAACATTCAGTTCTTGAAAAGAAACATTTTAATAGAAGAAACAGTAAAAAGAATCACCTATGTAAAATCAGGATGGTAAATACCTTACAGGGTAATTAGATTCAAAACACAGAGAATCCCTCTAGGCAAAACCTTAGGTTACAAAAAGACACACAGACAGGAATATTCATTCTATGCAGCACAGCTATTTTCTCAGCCATTTAAAGAAATTATAATCTAACACATACCTAGCTAGATTACTTACTAAAAGTTCTAAGGCTCCATTCCTTTTCTGTCCACCGCAAAAGCATCACACAGACAGACACAGACCCTTTGTTTTTCTCCCTCCTCCCAGCTTCTGAAAGTATCTTGTCTTCTCATTGGTCATTTTGGTCAGGTGCCAGTGAGGTTACCTTTAGCTTCTTAACCCTTTACAGGTGAAAGGATTTTTCCTCTGGCCTGGAGGGATTTTAAAGGTGATTAGCCTTCCCTTTATATTTATGACAGGATCACTTTCAAAGTGTAAAATTTCAAGTACACACAGAACTCTCTCAAGTCCCAGTGTTGCAATGTTCAGAGCTCTGCAAAGATGGAGTTCATTGCAGGATCAAAGCCTGAGCTATATGACCACACGCTTTATGTAAATATCATGCTTGTAATTGCTCTGCCAGTGTCTCTAGACAGTGGTTCTCAACCTTTCCAGACTACTGTACCTCTTTCAGGAGTCTTCTTTTTCTTGTTTACCCCAACTTTCACCTCACTTAAAAACTACTTGCATATCAAATCAGACATAAAAATACAGAAGTGTCATAGTCCTCTATTACTGAATTTTTTTTTTACTTTCTCATTTTTACTATATAATTATAAAAAATCTATTGGAATATAAATATTGTACTTACATTTCAGTGTATAGTATATAGAGAAATAATAAACAAGTCATTGTCTGTATGTTGTTGTGGCCAGGCAAGGTACTAATAAACTTCAACAGGAATTTATTTTTTAAAGTGCAAACCTTTAAAGGGATGACCTTCTGTGTAAAATGTTCCTCTCTGCTAGAAAAGTTTCAAACTCCAGGGAAGTAAATTGACTACCATTATCTGAAACCAGTTCTTTGGGGTTACCTTCCCTGCTAAAAACTGGAGAGGAACTTAATTACTATAGCAGAAGAGATTTGTGATGTAAACGCTACTTCAGGCCATTTACTGAAATAGTCTATTAAGGTGATGGCATAACGACAGTCAATTGGAGCAGTATTAAAGGGTCCTACAATGTCAATTGCCACTTTTTCCCATGCAGATTCAGGAAGAGGAACAGGCTGTAATGGCGGGGTATATGTCACTGCTGTCTTATCATGCATTTGGCAAGTGACACAGGATTTTATGAGTGCTTCAGTTTGAGAGTCCATCCCTGGCCACCAATACAGATCCCGTAGTCGTTGTTTGGTTCAGACAATTGCTTGATGAGTATTGTGTGCCAGGTGTATGAGTTTTGACTGTAATTCTGTCACAAGTAGCCGGTGTTTACCTCGTAGCACACAGCCATCGAGCAAAAAAAGTGCATCCCGAACTCTAAAATAAGGCAGCAAAATTGGGTCAAGATTTTTAGGGTTACTGGGCCATCTCTTTGCCAGAAATTCCTGTAGTTTTTATTGAATTGTACTCGCTGAACAAGCAGCTTGACATTGTTCTCTTGTAACTGAAGTGAGAGCGCTTGTAATAAGCGCAACTACTACATCCTCATCCTCCGGTGGACCATCTGGTGAAGGCAAAGGCAGGCGAGAGAGGCAATCTGCTACCACATTTTGGTTTCCAGGCTTATATTCCAGTTCATAATTGAAAGAGAGTAGTCTTGCAGACCATCTAACAATACGATATCCTGCTCTTCCCAGTCCTTTCATGGTAAGCAACGTCGTCAAAAGGGCTGTGGTCTGTGTGCAACTTGAACGTGCGGCCCCACAGGTAAGTTGTCCATTTTTCAGTAGCCCAGACACAAGCAAGTGCTTCTTTTTTGACTGTAGAATATTTTCTCTCGGCATTACTTAGTGTCCTTGAAGTAAATGCAACAATCCTCTCTGTGTTGTCCTCATGAAGTTGTGTGTGGACAGCCACAACTCCTTAATCAGAAGCATCAGTAGTTACAACTGGGCAATGCAGGACTGAATAGTGCAAGTACTGGATTATGTCTTCCACCGTTTCGAAACTAGCTTGTGCATCCATTGTCTACACTAAGGTTGAACTTCCCCGTAGTAATTCTCATAATGGTTCAATGACAGAAGCATAATTGGGAATGAATTTTGCATACCAGGAGGTAAGACCCAAGAAGGAACATAAGGTTTGCAAATCATTGGAGGAGGAGCATTTGAAATTGCCAGGATATGAGCCAGATCAGGTTTTAGTCCAGCCTGTGAAATTGTATGCCCCAGAAAGGAGAGTTCAGTTTGTCTACATTTGCATTTGGACCTATTGAGCTGGAGGCCTGCTGTGGTGATGCAGTTAGTACAGACTGCAGGTTATTGTCATGCTCCTCAGAAGTATTTCCAAACACGATAATATCATCCAAATAGCACTGAACTCCATGTTAATTCTTCAAAATCAATTACATCATTTTTGGAAGGCACTTGGGGCTGATGTGAGACCGTATGGAACACATTTAAAACGGAATAATCCCTCATGTGTAATAAAAGCTGTGAGGTCTCTGCTATCTTCATGCAACATAACCTGGTGGTATGCGCTCTGCAAATCAAGAGTAGAAAACATCTTTGCTCCATGGAGTTCTGCAAATACTTCTTCTATGTGAGGAAGAGGATGGCTGTCAATCACAATAGCTTTATTTGGCTCCCTTACGTCCACACAAGGGCGAATGCCTCCAACCTTCTTCTGCGTCATTACTATAGGTGAAACCGATTCCGAGGAGTCGATCTCTTCAATAATGTCCTTTTTGAACAAGTTTTCTAAGTTCCTCTGAAACAGCTTCCCTGACTGAAAATGGTCAGCACTGTAATTTCTGTTGTACAGGCATCACATTATTCTGCATTTTAACTTTATGCAGAAACCCATAAGCACAGCCAAGTTTCTCCTCAACCTGGTGTTGGGTCCTAGCTGAAACAGGTGTGTGTACTGCAAGAGTGCTTTGCTAAGGAAGATCAATTCGTCCATTAACTACCCTGAGATTTAAAGCAGCCAATAAATCTCTGCCAAGGATAGGAGTGCCTTTGTGAACAGTGTAGAACTCTGCAGTTACACAGTAATCACCAAAAGTAACTATTACTGGCAGGCAGCCATGTACTGGAATATGGTTTTTCAAATAGCACACCAAGTGAAGCTTGGGTTCAGTAAGAGGCACATCTTTAAAGTAATGCAGATAGATGGAATCAGGTAGTATAGATACTGCTGAGCCAGTGTCCAGCATTAGCTGAATAGAGTGTGGTTTGCCTGAGGGTATGGCGGAAACATTTACCATGCACTTTATCTGTTCTGGAATATGTGCAGTAGTGATTTTAGGTCTGAAATTGAGTGACCAAAGAGACCTAAAAGTGGCAATTCTTCAACAAAAAAACTTCAAAAACAGACTCCAATGAGCGACTGCTGAATTGGAATTAGTTTGCAAACTGGATACAATTAACTTAGGCTTGAATAAAGACTGGGAGTGGATGTGTCATTACACAAAGTAAAACTATTTCCCCTTGTTTATTTCCCCCCCCTACTGTTCCTCACACGTTCTTGTCAACTGCTGGAAATGGCCCACCTTGATCATCACTACAAAAGGTCCCCCCGCTCTCCTGCTGGCAATAGCTTACCTGATCACTCTTGTTACAGTCTGTATGGTAACACCTATTGTTTCATGTTCTCTGTGTATATAAAATCTTTCCACTTTATTTTCCACTGCATGCATCCGAAGAAGTGAGCTGTAGCTCACGAAAACTTATGCTCAAATAAATTTGTTAGTCTCTAAGGTGCAACAAGTACTCCTTTTCTTTTTGCGGATACAGACTAACATGGCTGCTACTCTGAAACTTTTCTGCAAAGGAGTCACAGCTTGGACTGTACCTCTTGTATCCATGCTCATTATTTTGGCTTCAGCTGTAGCTGACTCAATCTGGGTAGCAATGGTTATTGCTTTTTCTAGTGTAAGTTGTGGTTCTAGAAGTAAACATTTTCTTACATGAAGCATGGTTGTTTTCTCAATGAGCTGGTCTCTAATCATCTCATCTGCCATATTCCCAAAATCACAAGTTACAATCAGACTCCTCAGGGAAGCCATATACTACATTATAGCCTCCCCTGGTTTCTGCTCACGCTGGCGAAATCTGTAGCAATTAGCTAGTACATTGACTTTTGGTACGAAAAGGTTCTTTAATGCAGTGAGTGCAGTCTCATATTTATTGTCTGCAAGGGGAAAAGTGTAAAATATATGCTGTCCTTCTGCTCCAAGGCAGTGGATTAGCAGAGCATGCTTTCTTACTTCAGAAATCTCTGTAGCACTGATTGCAAGCAGATAAGTCTCAAACATATGGATCCAGGCAGTAAAAGCAATTGGAGGCTCACCTGGGCTTTGTAGAAAGGGTGCAGGTGGGTTCAGAGGCAGAAGATCCATCCTCGTTGCCAAAATGTTGTAGTGACCAGGCAAGGTACTAACAAACTTCAACAGGACTTTATTTTTTAAATATGCTCTTTTCCAAGCTGCTGCTGCACCCTCAGTAGCTCTCCCCCAGCCTCTTCAACTCCTCCCCCCTCCTTCCTGTTTCCTGTCCTTTCAGACTCCCAACAGCCAGTGCTCCCAATTCTAATAATTACAAGCAACATCTAAACACCACACAGTATCAAATTTTAGTTTGTACTGACTTCGCTAGTGCTTTTTATGTAGCCTGTTGTAAAACTAGGCAAATAGCTAGATGAGTTAATATACCCGCTGGACAACCTCTACCTGCCCCCAGAGATACGTGTATCCCTGGTTGAAAACCACTGCTTTAGACCTCACTTTGCTGTTTTTTCTGAGGCTATTTATGCAGCCTTTTGCCTCATTGAATGGTGCAAGATGCTGCATGGATGACTAAGAAAACTTCACTTTGGACTGAAAGTTGGCTGATATTTAATATACCTTGCACAGAACTTAGTCTATTTTATCAACACTATAATTTGGTGACTCAAATTATATATACCAATTTACCATGAAATGCTGTATTAGTAATTCTAAACTACTGTGTAGTTGTATAATTTTCAATGTAATTAGGACTGCAAAATATTATTTGATATAGAACTAAACTCACTAAATAGTAAGTGCCAGATTCTGGTGTTGCTAACACATGGATGTAATTGCAGACAAACTCAATTGAAGTCAGTTACCCCATATTTGTACTACTGTAAATGAATGAAAATCTGGTCCAAGTAAACCATTTTGGATGAAATGTACAGCAGCTAGGATCTTCCCCCCAGAACAAGAACCAAACCAAACACCATAAGTCTGTTCCTATGAGATATGCAGACCAAAGAGCTCCAGGAAAATTTGGAAATGCTTTTAATAAGCTTTGGGGTTCCTTATTATACCTTTTTGAGGGTCACGCATTGATAGGGGTTTTAGAGCTAGTAATCAGTGCAGTATATTTTTTAAATATACATGAAAGTTTTACAGCCATTCAGAGATGAAGCAAAAGTATCCAGTCACAAGGAATTTTGGTTCTTAAAGGTTTTCTTTACTACTAAAGTTTAAAGAAAATATGATGCATAAGCGTTTTGACTAATACACTCTTAGTAGCTCTTCCAAAACAGATATCTCAATCTCCTAAAAGTAGCAGTAGTCATATTCTTCTGCCTGGCAGAGAATTTGGCCTGTTTGGTTTGGTCTACAGCAGCTTGTCACATCAAGTGACTAGCTCTTTGCAGTATCTCACCAGTTGATTAATATGCATGGCTATGAAACAAACAACTCTGTTCTGAATGCTGGTTTTTATGCCTAATTGTATTGATCCTGGAAATTTACATTTTTCTATTTCTCCAGTTCATTTTTATCCAGCTCTGGAAGGGCTTTTTGTGCCCAAGTGAAGGCAGTAATTTCTTCATCCCAGAGATGGTTTGGATTGTTGCACATATGCCCTCAATATGGCTTTCACTACAAATATGGCATGTCCACTTGTCTCATGCCTCTGCATTTTTGCTTGCTGTTTTAACCTTTTGTGCATCAATAGAAGTTATCATGATTGACTTCTCATCTTAACTGCTTCATAAATAATTTCTATCAACATCAACAAGGGTCACCGGTGACGCTGTGTAATTTAGAGACGACATTTACATTTTCTTTTCTTTTAAGATGTTGCATTGCAAGGCTAAAAGCAGGCCAAAGAGAGAGCTAAACTAAACACAATGCAACAAATCCACATATACATCATACGACGCTACTGAACTACAAGATTTATGCAAAGAGCTTTCATCAAAGTGACCTTTCTGGTCAGCAAGATTAAGAAAACAAACCATACAAAATTCTTTTCCTATTACACTTTAATTTAAATGAATGTAAAAGAAAATTTCTGTGGTAATTTATCAACTGGAAAAATCTTCTATTTCAATTGGCCTTTAAGGCTCCTGGCCCAATCTTTTCACAAAAAGTAAAATTACCATATGACTGAAGCCAGCTGAGAATAGCAAGTATATATGTGTGTGTGTGTGTGTGTGTGTGTGTATATATATGTGTGTGTGTGTATACATATGTATGTGTGTATATATATGTATGTGTGTGTATACATATGTATGTGTGTATATATATGTATGTGTGTGTGTGTGTGTATGTATATATATATATATATATATATATATATATATATATATATATATATAAATACGTAGCTCTTGTATTAATTTTCAGTGCCCTATCTGTGCTTTTGATTATAGAAAGTGAAAAATACAATTGCCGATCCTATGGAATTAATAGGATGCATAACGGGCCAAGTCAGTTTGCAAGTGACATCATACAGGTTTGCAAAGAAAAATTACAGGTACTGCACGTAGGGCTCTAAAGATGAAAAATATCCCCCTGCCTTCCAGGGCATACTTATGATGATTTTGTTTAACATTTGTCACGACGTATTATACGGAGGCTTCACCTTACGTGGCCTACCTGTAGAAACCTTGCACTGCAGCCCTGACCTAGCAAAGTGCTCAACTCCAATGGGGCTATGTGCATGCTTAAATTTATGCACAAGCTTTGCTGGATTGGGATCTGAGGTCTTACTTTCTAAGAGGCTGCTTTACTTATTGCAATGTAGCAAAAAGGGGCACAATAAAATTCCCCCTGTAGGAGGTGCTGAGAAGCTGCGACTACTTTTCCCGTAGGGATTTTCTGACACAAATCCCTCCTGCCCTGACATTACGTTGCTCTGATTTCAGATTTAATCAGCAGGATTCATTCCCCCCTGAACACACATGAACTGTAGTTGAAACGTTCTTGAAGCAGGAAGAGCTTATTTGATTAAGAAAGTCCCATGCTATGATGTTAACTCTGTTCATTGTTCCAGATGTTTTGGCTTTAAAGTTCTCTCTCTCATTATAAACAACTTGTATATTATTAAAGGGAAACCGTGCCATTACACTTTGTATTTTTAACTTAGCACTTTAAACTTTGTCCGCGCCCCATGCTTAGTGTATCACACAAACCTCAATAAACAGAGTTTATAGTTAAAACAAACAGGATGGGACAGAAACAAGAACATCTGTTCATCTTCAGTCTAACAACAAACCAGGTTCAAATGCTGCCAGGAAGAGGGAAATACTGTTAACCCTGTCAAAAATTAAAGCTTGAAATAGCAAGTATAAAGGGACTGTTATTGACTCTCTTGGCACTACTGTTGCCTGCAGTTTGAGTCCTAGCCATCCCCAGGAAGGCTGTTGTACTAAGGTGATGAATTACCACAGCTTAAATGAAGAGTTCCAGTGTGAAGATTTCATTGATAAACTGAATTTCCACTTTCCAGCAGCCACATGAAAACCTGTTGACCATTCAAGACAAGACAAGGAACATTAACAATTGCCCTCTCTAATTAGCAGCATTACAATGTTCTATGAGATCTTCAGAATGTTAAATCACCTGTGACTTATGTAATAGTCTAATGTAACGGTCTAGCCCGTGCTGCATCCTGCATGTACAATATGGGACTGATTCATTGTTGCTCTGCACCTCATACAGTGACTTACACTGGTGCAAGGTGAGTGTAATACATTGCTATAGCAGAAGGGTAGTGTTTGACACCTACTCTTCATAGTGGTAGTGGACTGCATACAGTACAGAGTAATGGAGAATTGAGCCCTAGGCTCCAGCTTTGCAAACAAGCTCAGCACTCACATTAGGGCTAGATTTCCAAAGGAATGCTGCTCCTATAAAGGCATGTAAATAATGAGCAAGTTTTTGAAAAAGTTAGTACATTGGCCATACTTGTCTCCTGGCAGGTGCTGCATGCTGAGCTTTTTGAAAATCTCTAGTGCCACATGATTTCTAGGCAAATGCATTCTTGTTTTAGAATTTTAAAATAATTCAATATAACATGCCCTCAAAAGAGAGGTTTTGTGATCTACCACATATGCTGAAGTTGAATTTTCATGCTTTGCTAGTGCAATGGCTATAAATGCTACTGTTCTCAAGCGGTGGTACCAATATGCAGACTAAGTCCTCTGCTGAACCACTTGGGACTTTATCCTCCACCATTCAAGTATGGGATGTTGCACATGTAGAAACATAAGATAAAAAGTAATGAGCAGGCCACAGGATCCCAGGGGACCTGATTCTGTATTAATAGGAACCCTGCTGTTTGGTCACCACGTCCCCTCTGTCTCCTAGGTGGAATAGGTCCTGGAGCATGTAGCTTACCACTGCTTCACACGATGAGTTTTGCCCTGAAGGCCCTGTCTCCTCTGGCATGCCTGTTCTCCACCCAGCTTCCAGCGCACCTGCAGTCTGTTCCCTTGAGAGCAAAGGGGCAAGTGCACAGGAGCTGTAGGAGGGTTCCTCCCCCGACTTTAACTTCACACAGCAGCATAGCAGCCTTTCATTCTCTGCTATCAACTTCACAGGATTCGAGAGATTTAGGGCTGGCTTTACTAAGGTATTTAGGTGCCTAAAGATGCAGCTAGGAGCCTGGTAGGAATTTCAAAAGCACCCAGGTGCCATTCTCCCTAAATCTCATTAAACTCCCTTGGGAGTTAGGCACCTAGGCACTTGGGAAAATCCCACTAGACTCTTCTTTACGAGCACCTATTGCCAGCAACTATGGAGTTTACAGCGCCTCCAAACACTGCTGTAGATTAGCACATACACACCTGACTATAATGCAGGTAGCCTAGGGCCCAGGCTAGAGGTAAGGTAGGCAAGCCATCACAAAAGCTGGAAGTAGACGCAAGAGGAAAGCTGTTGTGATAGATCACCAGTCAGTTACCATTAATTTTAAAGTTAAAAGAGGACTAGCCAGAATTCCCTGACATTAGGGGGCACATGCCCATCAGTGACAATCTTGCATGGTTCGGAGATTTGTGTGTAAGAAACTGCCTTTATGCCATTAGGAGTTTCTGTTTTGCAAGAAATGTGGCAGCAGTGGTGCATCCTGCTTAATTAATTAGCTTGATCACAGTACCACCCCTAGCTTGCTAGCTTTTTCTCCAGAACATTTGTGCTCACAATATAGTTACATTTTAATCTAGGAAAACCACCCAGTAATTTATAGTGAGAAAAAACAGAAAAGAAAAAAAATCATATTTAAAAAAAAATGTCTTGCATGCAGAGGCCTTTCCTTTCATGCTAACATTATGCTTTGTGGTGCATTACTTTCCCATGACCTACAGCAAGCTCTGAGCACAAGAGTGGCAAATGCTTCAAGGCATTTACAGTAACGTAAATCATCTATTTTGCTCCCATCAGTTGAGCACTCTCTCTAATAACACATTCCTTGAAATAAAAACAACAATGTTAATGTCTGCAAAAAGAAAAGGAGTGCTTGTGGCACCTTAGTCTCTAAGGTGCCACGACAGAGACTAACATGGCTGCTACTCTGAAAATGTTAATGTGTGTTTATTCTCCAGATACTGAAAAGTTTTTGCTGCAGACTATTGTCTCAGGCCTATTCCTAGGTCAGTGGTGCTTCAGTATCACTTCCCCTGATTTCACAGCATTCACTTTGTGTGACAAATTCCTAATCTACAGAGGTTAATATAGTTATGAAAAAATGTGATATGATTAGAATTACCTGCTCACCCATAGATAGGGCAACCATGTTACTACCTAATCATCTATTTTCCACTGAAGGTTTAGGTAGTTTAGACTACCTTTCTCAGGCCTTGTTGATGTGAGGAAATGTACCAGCTTTACTATACCAGAATAATTATACTGGATTAGTTAAACAAGATTAAGCCCTTGTCTGAATTGATTGATTTATCTTAATTCATTTAGGATTAAACTAAACAGAACAACAGCCACTTTTATTATGAATGAGTGTCTACATAGGGGCAAAATCTGGTTTAAATTCATACGTTTTAGTTAATCTGGATTAATTTTCCATTGTAGGCAAGGCTCAACTTGGTTTGCAGCAGATTAAGAAATCCATCCCTTTGCTTTATCAGTCACGGACTTTGTGATGGGCATTATCTGAAGTTCCTTCCAATTCTAGCAACCATTTCTATTTGCTGTTCAATATCTTCATTAATTATCTACAAGAGGGAGTGAACAAGGAGTTAAAGAAATCTGCAGATGGCACTAAACTGGAAGGAGATGCAAACATCTGTGAGGTCAGAAATAATCCACAAGTACATAGACCAGTTAGGAATTTAGCTTCTCTTTCTCCATTGGATAATTGTGCAGTTTATCCCTGTCTTGTGCTTTGCAAGCTACCTGATTGTAATTATGTGAGGAAAGAATGAGACGGGAGGCAGGGTACTGATTATAATACCTGTATAATCTGGGGCCACATTAGCTGCTCCTAAAGGTCCTGAAGCATATGCGGGAGCCGAATGGTCTTCCCTGCCAACAGTTAAAGCATCTACAAGAGGGAGTGAACAAGGAGTTCAAACAGTGTGGTGGAATTTCAGTCTGCTTAAAGTGGAACAGCTCTGTAGAGCCATGTGATTCAGGCTATGACTGAGCCTACCCAAATGGGGTTGCCCTGGGTGCTGGATGCCTGACAAAGTACTAGGTGTACTGCAGGATCAAAGGCAATTGCTTCAAACTCTAGGCCGAACTGTCTCCTGTTAGTCAGTATCTGTGTGTGGAGCGAAACTGGCAAAGTTCACTCAGCCCTGGTCTACACTAGGAGTTTAGGTTGAATTTAGCAGCGTTAAATCGATGTAAACCTGCACCCATCCACACGATGAAGCCCTTTTTTTCGACTTAAAGGGCTCTTAAAATCCATTTCCTTACTCCACCCCTGACAAGTGGATTAGTGCTTAAATCGGCCTTGCCAGGTCGAATTTGGGGTACTGTGGAGGACACAATTAGACTGTATTGGCCTCCAAAAGCTATCCCAGAGTGCTCCATTGTGACTGCTCTGGACAGCACTCTCAACTCAGATGCACCGGCCAGGTAGACAGGAAAAGGCCTGCGAACTTTTGAATTTCCATTTCCTGTTTGGCCAGCGTGGCAAGCTGCAGATGACCAAGCAGAGCTCATCAGCAGAGGTGAGCATGATGGAGTCCCAGAATCGCAAAAGAGCTCCAGCATGGACCGAACGGGAGGTACGGGATCTGATCGCTGTATGAGGGGAGAGGAATCCGTGCTATCAGAAGTCCATTCCAGTTTTCGAAATGCCAAAACATCTGTCAGAATCTCCCAGGGCATGAAGGACAGAGGCCATAACAGGGCCCTGAAGCAGTGCCGCATGAAACTTAAGGAGTTAAGGCAAGCCTACCAGAAAACCAGAGAGGCAAATGGCTGCTCCGGGTCAGAGCCCCAAATATGCCGCTTCTATGATGAGCTGCATGCCATTTTAGAGGGTTCAGCCACCACTACCCCAGCCGTGTTGTTTGACTCCTTCAATGGAGATGGAGGCAACACGGAAGCAGGTTTTGGGGACGAGGAAGATGATGATGATGAGGTTGTAGATAGCTGACAGCAAGCAAGTGGAGAAACTGGTTTTCCCGACAGCCAGGAACTGTTTCTCACCCTGGACCTGGAGCCAGTACCCCCCGAACCCACCCAAGGCTGCCTCCTGGACCTGGCAGGGAGAGAAGGGACTTCCGGTGAGTGTACCTTTTAAAATACTATACATGGTTTAAAAGCAAGCATGTGTCATGAATAATTTGCCCTGGCATTTGGGCTCTCCTGGATGTACTCCCAAAGCCTTTGCAAAAGATTTCTGGGGAGGGCAGCCTTATTCCATCCACCATGGTAGGACACTTTACCACTCCAGGCCAGTAGCACGTACTCGGGAATCATTGTATAACAAAGCATTGCAGTGTATGTTTGCTGGCGTTCAAACAACATCCGTTCTTTATCTCTCTGTGTTATCCTCAGGAGAGTGATATCATTCATGGTCACCTGGTTGAAATAGGGTGCTTTTCTTAAGGGGACACTCAGAGGTGCCCGTTCCCGCTGGGCTGTTTGCCTGTGGCTGAACAGAAATGTTCCCCACTATTAGCCACGGGGAGGGGGGAGGGGTAAGCCATGCGGTGGGGGGAGGCAAAATGCGACCTTGTAACAAAGGCACATGTGCTATGTATGTAATGTTAACAGCAAGGTTTACCATGAAAGAGTGTACCCATTGTTCTATAAAATGTGTCTTTTTAAATAACACTGTCCCTTTTTTTTTCTCCACCAGCTGCATGTGTTTCAATGATCACAGGATCTTCTCCTTTCCAGAGGCTAGTGAAGATTAGAAAGAGAAAAAAAATGCACTTGTGATGAAATGTTCTCTGAGCTCATGCTGTCCTCCCACACTGACAGAGCACAGACGAATGCGTGGAGGCAGACAATGTCAAAGTGCAGGAAAGCACAAAATGACCGGGAGGAGAGGTGGTGGGCTGAAGAGAGTAAGTGATGGGCTGAAGACATGGCTGAAGCTCAAATGTGGCTGCAGCATGATGAGAGGAGGCAGGATTCAATGCTGAGGCTGCTGAAGCATCAAACCAATATGCGCCAGTGTATGGTTGAGCTGTAGCAAAGGCAGCTGGAGCACAGACTGCCGCTACAGCCCCTGTGTAACCAACCACCCTCCTCTCCAAGTTCCATAGCCTTCTCACCCAGATGCCCAAGAACATGGCGGGGGGGCCTCTGGCCACCCAGCCACTCTACCACAGAGGATTGCCCAAAAACCAGAAGGCTGGCATTCAATAAGTTTTAAAGTTGTAAATTTTAAAGTGCTGTGTGGCATTGTTCTTCCTTCCTCCACCACCCCTCCTGGGCTACCTTGGTAGTCATCCCCCTATTTGTGTGATGAATGAATAAAGAATGCATGAATGTGAAGCAACAATGACTTTATTGCCTCTGCAAGCGGTGATCGAAGGGAGGAGGGGAGGGTAGTTAGCTTACAGAGAAGTAGACTGAACCAAGGGGCGGGGGGTTTCATCAAGGAGAAACAAACAGAACTTTCACACCGTAGCCTGTCCACTCATGAAACTGGTTTTCAAAGCTTCTCTGATGTGCACCGTGCCCTCCTGTGCTCTTCTAACCACCCTGGTGTCTGGCTAAGCCTAACCAGCAGCCAGGTGATTTGTCTCAAGCTCCCACCCCGCCATAAATGTCTCCCCCTTACTCTCACAGATATTATGGAGCACACAGGAAGTAGTAATAACAGTGGGAATATTGGTTTCACTGAGGTCTAACCGAGTCAGTAAACTGCTCCAGCGCACTTTTAAACGTCCAAATGCACATTCTACCACCATTCTGCACTTGCTCAGCCTGTAGTTGAACACCTCCTGACTTCTGTCCAGGCTGCCTGTGTACGGCTTCATGAGCCATGGCATTAAGGGGTAGGTTGGGTCCCCAAGGATAACTATAGGCATTTCAACATCCCCAACAGTTATTTTCTGGTCTGGGAATAAAGTCCCTTCCTGCAGCTTTTGAAACAGACCAGAGTTCCTGAAGATGCGAGCGTCATGTACCTTTCCCGGCCATCCCACGTTGATGTTGGTGAAATGTCCCTTGTGATCCACCAGAGCTTGCAGCACTCTTGAAAAGTACCCCTTGCGGTTTATGTGCTCGCCAGCTTGGTGCTCCGGTGCCAAGATAGGGATATGGGTTCCGTCTATGACCCCACCACAGTTAGGGAATCCCATTGCAGCAAAGCCATCCACTATGACCTGAACATTTCTCAGGGTCACTACCCTTGATATCAGCAGATCTTTGATTGCGTGGGCTACTTGCATCACAGCAGCCCCCAGAGTAGATTTGCCTACTCCAAATTGATTCCTGACTGATCGGTAGCAGTCTGACTTTGCAAGCTTCCACAGGGCTATTGCCACTCGCTTCTCAACTGTGAGGGCTGCTCTCATCTTGGTATTCATGCACTTCAGGGCAGGGGAAAGGAAGTCACAAAGTTCCATGAAAGTGCCCTTATGCATGCGAAAGTTTCGCAGCCACTGGGAATCGTCCCAGACCTGCAACACTATGTGGTCCCACCACTCTGCGCTTGTTTCCCGAGCCCAGAATCAGTGTTCCACTGAATGAACCTGCCCCATTAGCACCATGATGCCTGCATTGGCAGGGCCCATGCTTTCAGAGAAGTCTGTGTCCATGTCCTCATCACTCGCGTCACCACACTGACGTCACCTACTCGTCCGGTATCGCTTTGCCAGGTTCTGGTGCTGCATATACTGCTGGATAATGCGTGTGGTGTTTAATGTGCTCCTAATTGCCAAAGTGAGCTGAATGGGCTCCATGCTTGCTGTGGTATGGTGTCCACACAGAAAAAAGGCGCAGAACGATTGTTTGCCATTGCTCCGATGGAGGGAGGGGCGACTGACGACATGGCTTACAGGGTTGTCATACAGGGAATTAAAATCAACAAAGGGGGTGGCTTAACATCAAGGAGTATTTCAGGCAGGACTTCACGGATTGTTCCAATAAGAAAGGGTGCACCTAAGTAATTGTTCTTTTTGGAACAAACAGGTTTGTCTGGCCTCTGATTGATACATGGCTAGATTTACCTTGCTGCACCTTCTCTGTGAGTGACTGCAGTGTGACCCAGTGGAATGAGTCCCCTAGATGGGGTGGGGGGGGAAGCAAATAAGTACAAAACAAATCTAGTCTATTTCTTGTTTTGATCCACTCCATCTATCTTTTACATCTTTGGCTGGCAGCAGATGGTGCATCTCATGGCTGCTCGGCAGAAGATGGTGCAATAGGACTAGTAGCCATCCTTATCTCTTGCCTGCCCAGCATAAGATGGTGCAATAGGACTGCTAGCCATCTGAATCACCTGCCTGCTCACCATAAGATGGTTCAATAGGACTGACAGCAGGACTAAAGAGAATGACCTGGTTGAGTCACTCCAAATTTAGTCCCTGCGCCCATGTCTGCCCAGGCGCTCCTGATCGACCACACAGAGGCGACCAGGAGCACCTCGGACATGACGATGATGGCTACCAGTCTTATTGCACAGTCTGCTGCCACAAAGCAATGGGTTGCTGCTGCTGTGTAGCAATGCAGTACCGTGTCTGCCAGCACCCAGGAGACATACGGTGACCGTGAGCTGAGCGGGTTCCATGCTTGCCGTGGTATGGCGTCTGCACACGTAACTCAGGAAAAAAGGCACAAAATGATTGTCTGCCGTTGCTTTCACAGCAGGAGGGAGGGAGGGAGGGCCTGATTACATGTACCCAGAGCCACCCGCGACAATGTTTTTTACCCCATCAGGCATTGGGATCTCAACCCAGAATTCCAATGGGCAGCGGAGACTGCGAGAACTGTGGGATAGCTACCCACAGTGCAACACTCCGGAAGTCGACGCTTGCCTCGGTACTGTGGAAGCACTCCACCAAGTTAATGCACTTAATGCACTTAGAGCATTTTCCATGGGGACACACACAATCGAATATATAAAAACGATTTCTAAAAAAACGACTTCTATAAATTCAACCTAATTTCGTAGTGTAGACATACCCTCAGCTGCTTCGTTTTATTTTGCAAAGTATTTGTCCAAGTTTGTTTGAACATTATGGATATTTTGGTTGAATTATGTATTGAAGCATGTTATATGGCTATTAAAATTCAGGCTTCCCTCTTTAATGCTAGAAAAATATTAAATTAAATTTTCATCATCTTTGATGGAGTTTAATTTCTTTAGTCTATCAGTGTTTTCCAGGCAAGCAAAGTGTCACACTGAGGCAGGATTTACATATTCATGAAATAATTTGTATTCAGGAGCATTGTTGAATGTTTTCAGAGGATATTTTCCCCTTATTAATGAGAATATCCAGGTAACCTGCAAAACTGAATCCTACTGTGTTATTACAAAATGCTATTTGTTAGCCAAAACCAGAAATACGTGAGTACCTGAAATACTGATCTCACTGTGACACTTCTGAGTGAAATACCAGTATGTCAGAAGTTAACGGTATTTAGCTACATGGAATGAAGTAAGGAACGATGTCTGTTTTCTCTTCTACTTTCTATGTGGGTTGAATGGTTACTTTCTACTAGTAGCAGGGTTTGATGTTGTCTCTGATTTATGCCACTCTCCCCAATTCATAGATCAATTTATACCAATCACTCCCATCCATTCTACAGAATGATTTGTGCTGGACTTACGTTGTTTTCAGTTAATTTATAAGTCACTAAGTTTTTTATAAAAATTAGTTTTCATGTATCAGTTGACAAGGTTTCAGGAAATAGCCCCTCTTCCTCTTTAACAGTGAATGGAGTGTTTAGGGAAAGTCCTGGAACAACAGCCCAGCAGGCTGAAGTCCTTGTGTTTATCCACTGAGCTCACATGGCACAGTAGAAATAACTAACAGTATTGGGACAAAGCTCCACACTTGGCATTGACACTGCACAGATTCGTCCCTGCATTCAGGCAGAGCCCCAGTGAACTCAGTGGGGCTCCATGTGGGGCATAGGAGTCTGCCCATGCAGAACTAACTGCAGGATCTGGGACTTAGTCCTTACTCGAGGGAGAACTTCCACTGGCTTCAGTAAATTTTATCTGAGACAGGACTTCAGGATTGCCTGTATTTAGTCCAAGAAGTGCAACAAGATCTTGGGACGTACCCCACCCAGCATGCCTCAACTTGAGCCATGTATTAAGGGTGTTGGAATAGCTCATCTGTATGCCCCCTCAGGCCTCTCTGTCTCTGGCTTCTCTACGCAGACTGCTAGCCAGGGTGCCAGTTCATAAATCCAGCAGTGATGTCTGTTTGGCATGCGACTGCCATCACCAGTTCACTTCACACAGGTCGCTGACCAGCCATCACTGGTTAGCTGAGTCTGTCTAGGAAATAAGTGATTCTTCAGTGCTTAGTTAACAGCAGCTAATAAAAGTTTTGTTAGGGGGCAAGCAATTAACCCCAGAAAAGGCAGCTCCAGAGCTAGCTGGCAGTTTGATTTGTTAAACTGCATGTGGGTTGTTGGGGGAGCTGGGGGTTTAATCTGTCTTCTAGGTTTGCTTGTGTTTTCATTTTCAAATCGACTGTCATCTGCATAATTTTCACAGGGGAGAGAAGCCCACACAGTCCTCTTGTTCTTTACATCTGACCCTGCAAACAAGCTGAGTTTCAAGCCTACACTAGCTGGTCTCCTCTGTGCAATAAAACCTGCAACATGGGCACCTGGTTCACGCACCTACACTGTTGCTTTCCTCCTCCTCCTCTTCCCCCTGTACATTTTACCCCACCCATGAGTCAGCTTCTGTGAGGTACTGCCTCTACTAAACAGATGCAAATCTCTCTCTCTCTCAGACCTGGGTGGACAGAATTTAACAAACTACTTGCAAAGCAGCAGCAATTCCAACTGTGGTGTTAACCAGTGTGGCTGAATGTGTCTGTAACCTGTGCACTGTGTGTGATTTAACGTCATGATCAGTATCTGAAGACCTGCTAACACGCTGCCCTGGGTGCATCTGTTAGATAGGTGCAAATAGAAATGATTTTACATTTCCAACATGAGTCCTGTTGGTTACTCGGTTTGACTTTGTGGATTTTTCCTCTGCTACATCCTATATCTACTGAGTAACTTGAAGGCAAAAATCCATAAAGCCACAGCATGATTTCATGTGGATCTTTCCTAACTGCAATGGGCTCAATTGTGAGCCCTGACTGGGGAGGCAAGGGCTGTCAGCATCTCCTTCCTAGCCTGCACAGCTTACCCTCATCGCCAGAACCTGCATAGGAGGGGAGAACAGCTGCTGCTCTGACGGACAGGGTTGGGGTAGGGAGCAAGCACATTTTCTGTTCTGCCTCCCTCCCCTTCCACCAAAATGTGCCAACTCGCCCCCTAGAGCTGGCACGATGATCAGGGAAGTGAACAGCCTTACCCAGTTCACTACCCCTCTAAAGCAAGGGAGCAACACCTCTCTTGGGGCAGCCCAGATATGCACTGCCCCATCCTCAGGCTGGATTGTTAGATGGGGATCTGACCATTGGAAATATGACAGACAATGTGGTCTAATGGGTTAGGCACAGTGCTAGGAGGCGGGAACTAATCCCACCTTAGATGATGACTTCCTTGATTGATTGAACTGGGCAAATGACTGAAGTTCTTCAAAACTCAGTCCACACATCTATTAGATGGGAGATACTATCTAAGGAAGTCACTACCAAACTACGGGGTCACAGTTTTATCCAATCTTAGCTGTCTCACTGATCCCTGCATTTATCAGCACCCTTTGCTCTATCATCTGAGTGCTCAGAAAATTGTCAATAAAAACAAGAAAAGTTTTCATCTTGCTGTGTAGTGTTGCAGGTGCAATTATGGTGCTCATGGTGATCTGTGGAAGCCTATATCCCATCCATACTTGATTCCTAAAGGTACCTAACTTGTGCATTAGGCAGTTACATATCTCCCTACTACTTGAACCCACAATTTACACTGGATGCAAAAACATGGATAGAATTATTGATCGATATGAAATTATGCCCAGAAGACATGAAGTGGCCTCAGAAAAATCTGACTCCTAAACTTTTAACCACCAGATAACACCACTGAAGGAAAGTTTGTTTTTCTCCTCCCCCACCCGAGATAATTTCTTGAATTTAATGTAAACAAATTCATTTTACCTACAAAACAGCAAATATAAAAAGTTTTATTGGAGGAGGAGGAGTATTAAGCTGATGCCATAGAAATGGATTCTGTTAAAGTCTAATCTACTGGTATTGAAGTCTGGTTTTCTGTGTCAGGTTAACTAGAGAATTTGCTGACCCAAAGCAACTTTACAGTAATTCAGTATTCATGAGAACTATTAATCTGCCCTCCACTAATTAGCAGTTTGGGTCTGAAAGGTATTAAATAATATAGTGTGTTCTGTTTCCTCCCATCAGTGCTCCTAATGGAGAGTAAGAGGAATTTTAGTGTTGATATCACTTGAACTATGTTGCAGAATGGATTTCTCTAACAGTGGTGCTACGGGAGATTCCTAATGACTCCAGAGAAATCCAACTTAAGAGCAACACAGTATCATCGTATAACTCATACCATCAAAAAACAAATATCATTGCTATGGCATTAGTAGAGGGCACAATCTCTGTGCAAAACAGAAGTGCGTATGTGACCATATCACAAAGTTCATGCCTATGGTCCTGAGACTGCACTGTTTTAAAGGGTCACTCTAGAAATAGAATGAGCATCACCCTTTGTAAGAACTGGCTGCCTATTTGCTCTTTTTAATTTTGGTAAAGAAAACTACTGGATGGATCTTATGGATCCATAGGATCCAAACTATATGGATCTTAGGTAGATCAAGAAAAAGGGCTTTATTTTCCTGGTGAATTGTCCTAGCCTCCATTTTTTTTTTCAAACTGCTCCTATATTGCAGGCTTGTTTCTGTGATGTGGGGGTTTTGTTTTTAATTTCAGGGACCTGATTCTCCTCTCACTGACTTAGTTGTAAATCAGGAGTATTTACAGTGAAGTCAGTGGAGTAAAATGTAGAAGCAAGAAGAGATTCAGGGCATGGGTGTGCAGCTGTGTGGGAGTTGGAGGTGCACAGGTTTTGTTCAAAATATCAATACAGTTATTGTGACTGCACAAACCAGGCAGCTGTGCATGCCTACAGCTAAAATCAGCTATCTGCAGCAGCAATGACTCAATTTGCATGTGCAATCACAATTATGCCTGCAAATTAGGTACCCATCTTGCACACACACTTGCATGCCTGATTTTTTTAACAGGCCCATTCTTAGTTCACTCAAAATGTAGTTGGCAATTTTTTTTGTGTCAAACCACGTTCAGGACTTTTCTAATGTGATTGATCGAAAATGCCCCCTGCTTTCAAAAGCAGGTTAACATTAGAAGGAAAATGACAACAAAAGGCCTGTTAAGAGAACTCTTCATTTGGTTTTCTTCCAAGGCACAACAGCTGCAGTCAGTGATTAGCTTCATGTGGTGTCAGTTGCATTTTTATCCAGCACGATCATGTTGTGTTTGTTTTCTTTTTTCAGACATTTGTCCTTGTTGCTAGTACAGCTGTGTGCACCATTCAGACCAATATATTACAGAACAGTTACTATGGCTGAGAGAGGTTAGCTGGCCAGGACAAGGTAATATTTGGGTCTGTCGTCGCCTTTGTGGTCTCTTGGACAACTAGCTGTATTCCTAATTTAAAGCATAGTTTAACATGGAAATCTCCAGGTTTCTTTTCTCTTAGAGTGATTTCCAAGCAGGCATCACTCTGTCAGCAAGTGCAAATAGCTAGCTAAGCATGCACTATGGTCTAAGCTGGGGAGGGAGAGAAAACAAGAAATTCTGTTCACTGTTACACACTTGAAATCTCACTGCAGTCAGTGTAATTGTGCATATGAGTGTAATTTGGTCCAGTGGCTAATTTAGATTTCCACATGGCAATGGTACAATTACAGCTCCAGGGAAAATAAGAATTGGAGCCATTTCCCGTTTTACTATCAGTACTGGCTTAATAGGACCTTTTGTCCCAGTTTGTGTTTGGTCCAGATCTCAGAGAGTCATGGTGATTGACTGAAATCTTAGCAAGGATTCATCTTTTGTCATTATCTATAAAAGAGCCCTTGGAGGCAGTGGAGTCCAGTGCACATGGCAGTGGGACTAGGCATCAGAAGACTTGGTTCTATTCTTGGCTCAGCCACTGACTTGCTGTGAGACATTGGGGAGACCGCCTCACTTGCTTGTGCCTCAGTTTACCCATCCTAAAATAGCGATAGTCCTTGCCCTCTTCGTTAATGTGTTTTGAGATCTTTGGAGGAAACAAGCTATATCAGTACTAAGCATTCACATTACTGTCAGTTCTGCAGCCTATTTCTCTTTAGCCACAGAACACTCACAGAACCCCGTCAGCTTCACACAGTGTGCCTAGAGAGTGTCTATGGGTGAGATGGTGGCTCATCTTTTATACCTATCCACCTTTCTCTTCAAACTACCAATAGGAGGCAGCTTTGCTGGAGAAGTTAAGATGACATAGGTGAGATGTAAATGTCTGACTAGGTATCTGCATGTATCATTCCCCAATTTACATGCACTGTCATGGAAACTGTCAAATTGTACACAAACTAACTTGGCAATCAAGCCCCTTGTTCTTTAATAGTGTGACCATTTGACAATTTAATCAGGTGACTTCTCAGCTGTCCGAGCCTTAATGGAGTTCCAGACCACTACTTTAAAAAGCATTATCCAAGTTTTATAACACCCTGATTTATCTTCCTAGCCCAGTCCTTCCTTTGTACTTTATGTGCTATAATCCATGGCTATGTTCACATTGCTGACTTTCTCCTCTGTGAGCTACCAAATTCAGTCACTGCTGAAGAGAGAGACCATTTAGGATTATCCCATTCTCCACGGTGAGCACTTACTGAAAACCTGGCCATTCAAGGAGGCCTTCAGCAGAGAGCAGTAACATTTCGCTTGACTTCTGTTTGGATTATACAGCTCCACATCCACCTTATTTTATCCCCAGAGCCCTGCAACTCTCTGCTTCAAATTATGTGCACCCACTCGCTTATTAACAGTCCATTACCCTGCAGAGTCTTTAGCCTCAGAACAAGCCCTCTGATAACCACAGCAGTAATAATTGATATGTACATATCCCCATTCATCCAGAGGTCTGCTGAGAACCATTCAGAACAGAGTAACACTTACACCATCCAGTTGAAATAGCAGGAGGAGACTTAGCTGGGTAGGAATGTAATTATTCAGGCTGGAAGTTGGGTAGGACACTGGGGTGAACACCCGCTCTTTGCAAAAAAAGAAAAATGTCACCGGGGGATTTTTTGAATAACTTCTTTTCTGCACCTACATTACTAGCTCTCCTTCTGAGTATGTAAATTCCAGTCACACTTGGAGTTTCCTGTGGTGGTTTTCCAATAACACGAGACTGGATTTGTTAGGTGCCCTGCTATTTAACTTAAACACATACACATGCCTCCAGACTTCCCACCTCTCCCAAGCATTCCCAATCTGTGCAATCCTGGGTCGAAGGACGAGGGAGCACAGCATTACAAGCATGTGGTAAAGAAAAGCAAGAATTACTCAATAATATTTGGCATAAACACACTTCATAGGTTCTAAAATCATAGCTTGCCTGTGAGTGGGCAAGAAAATATCCACTTACCCTTCATGAAGCATACATGGTGCTGACTCTAGTGATTTTCAGAAGTTACCGTATTTGCTGTTTTATATAGTAACTCCATTTTACTAAGGGATCAGAGTGTACACGGCTCTTACGTAATCCTTGTACAGCTTACATGAGGGGCAGGCGCAATTGCAGTTCCTGTGCACAAGGCAGCACAGAGGCTGCCCCTTTCCTACTATCCTTGCAGCGGGCAGTGCCACCTCGGGGGTGGTGAGTAGGTATAATCTTGCTCAGCCCCTCTCAGCACCCACCTGTGGAGCAGCCAAGGTACAGCAGGAATTAAGTCACGCACGGTTAAGGGTGTACCGATGGATATGCTCCCCGTGTGCCAGGCAGGACTGCAGCTCCTCACAGCACCCAGTGCAGGGCTGTGCCTGAGTGGCATCACTGTTGAACTGGGGTATGCACCTGGAGGTATGCTTTAATATGTGTGAAGTTGATGCATGTTGTTAATATTTCATGCCGTTACACCTGTGTATCTACTTAATGCTCAGCTCTTTTTCTTTGCCCTTTTGCCTTATGCTGTGTGTATAGTAGTAGACTCAACCCTACCCCACTTTTACTGGGGCTCTACTTTTACTTCTAGGTGATAGCCCTCCAACTGGGACTTAGTTTCTTGTGGGTGGCCTTTTCACCACTATTTGCCCTGCTGAAAGGAGCTTATATCAGTCCATCCCAAACATTAACCTTGCTAATGTCTCCCTCCTCATTGATTTATGTTTGTACAGCGGGGTGCAGTCTTTGGGCTCTTGGACCACTACCAAATTACAAGTACTTAATAATCATCATTGTAACAAATTGCCCCCCTTAGGATGTCACCTGATGTGCTGAGATACCACTGACCCTGTCAGTTATGCCAGCCTGGGCACCCTTTTTACCTGTCTTGCTGAGCCAAGCTATTAAGCCTTCTCCAGTGCACGCACACACACAGGCAGGGTCACACCCAACTGCAGAACAAAACAGACACTGAGATCAGTTCTGGGAAGGCTCAGCTTAAGGGACTTGCCCCAATACACAGGTGCCCACCTCTCTTGGAGTGCAGACCCAAAGATATATTATGAAATCCGCCTCCTCCCTCAATGTGGAGGAAGGTACACACAGCCTCTTACCCACTCACCCCCAATTATGAATTGTACACACGGGGTTATGTTATAAACAAGAAATAAGTTTATTAACTATAAAAGGTGAATTTTAAGTGAGTATAAGTGATAAAGGACAGAACAAAGCAGATTACTGAGCAAACAAAACAAAATACACAAGCTAAGCTCAATATACTTAAGAAACAGGTTCCGAAATATAATTTCTTACCCTAAATGTTATTTTAGATAGGTTGCAAATTTTCTGTGGTTTAGAGTTCCAGTTATATTTCTTTTCAGACTGGACCCCTGTCTCAGTCTGGACTCCCCGCTTGCCATCCCTTCAGGTGTCTTTTGCAGCCTTTCTTCTTGGGCAGACAGGCCATGGAGAGGAGGAGTCCTGTTTTCCTTTCTCCACACCCTTAAATAGGATTCCCACCTTATGTAAATCTTTTGTTTTCCAAACTTGACCCCCCTCTTCCCTTCAGTGGAAAGTTACAAGAAGTCCCAGATAATGTTTAGTATCAGGTGACAAGACCACCTGACCTAGTAGTGTCACGGTTATGTCCCCGGATGCCTCCGAGGAGGGAGAGAGATTCATGGTCTTGTTGATCCTTCCTGATGGTCCATCAAATCTGATGGCCTATCGTCTGGTGGGTGTCTTCCCTATACACACCCAGTTGTAATTGTTACATAGTCCATATTCCTAACTTTAGATACAGAAATGATACATGCATACAAATTGGATAATCACATTCAGTAAATCATAACCTTTCCAATGATACCTTACAAGACCCATCTTGCATAAAGTATATCTGTTATGCCATATTCATATTATAAGCATATTTCCATAAAGAATATGGAGTGTAACATCACAATCATCATTACAGAAATCACCTCTGTACTTAGACCTCGCCTCCACGCCTCCATCTTCCACAAGCATGTGTTCAGTACTTCCTATGTCTCCAGAGGAAACATGAGCCCCATTCTCAGTGTGGATGCAATCCCAGTAGTATGGAACAAACCACCAGCAGTACTATTGGAAAAGAATTTGCACTTGGATCCACTCTTTAGAAGTTGACAGTCTGAAAAGTTTAACTTACTGATGTACATATGGCTTATAGGGACCAATTCTATTCCACTGAAGTCAATGGGAATCCTTGATTAGGAACTGGATTGGGCCCATACTGTATAAAATAGTCCTCTTTCTCTTGAGAGATGAAAGAGGTACCGGGGCTGAAGCAAATTTTTTTACTTTCATAATTGACGCCCCAAGCCCAGAGACACCGAGGCAATGAACTACCAAGCCTGGAACACATGAAGAACTGACTTTGGTTAGAAGTCTTTTATCCATAGATAATGCCAGGCAGTTAATAAGTGAAATTGTGAACTAGAGTTGCTGGAAGTTACTCCTTTTACTGGAAATGATGTATGTAACTTTTGAGCATCACAGGTGAATCTAGGTAATTCATGGAACTATCTAGGATCTTCTGATGACCCTTTAACTGATGAGTGTCAGCTGTGCCATACATCTTAGTAATATCACTGGGCACACTTGCATGAAACCGTAGCTCCGCTGTGGTGTGTGGCAAATTCAATATTTGGCCCAGATCTAAAATATATTTGGGATTCTCAGATGTTTCCCTTTTGATAGCAGACCTACCAAGCTCTCTACTGTGACTGGGGACCTCTGTAGGATAGTACATCTCATGGAGGCAAGAAGCTCTAGATATGTTGCTGATTGTCTTACCACAACAAGCAATGGTTACTCACAGAACATCTCTTCTGTACTAAATCAGTACAGGACTTTTCGGAGTCTCTCTAGACTAACTGGCTCCATGGGAGTCACATGTGGTGGTGGAATCGGACATCATTTGACATGTTTGAAATAGACTTGAGAGCATTGCTGTAGAGAGTCACCTTGGGGTGACTTAAGAGGCATTGGCCATCTCTCACATCTATGCAAAGGGCCATTGCTCGCACTGTAAGAGCTAATAGAACTTGCTTCCAAAGCTTGTTCCAACCTCTGGCTGCCCTGCTCTAACCAGTGCTGGCTTGCTCCCAGCACTTCCTATCTTGTATCCATAATGGTCTAGTTCCTACTCCCTTATTCTGATCTCAGCTAACCAAGGTATGGTATCTCAAGCATGATGGATAACTTTCTACCACACAGGGTAGAATATTTGTCTCTTGCCCTAGCTTGCTGCTGCTTAATACTTTGGTTGGCGTATAGAAGTTACTGTCTCTTATGAGTTAGTTGTGTCTTTGTCTCCCACTCTCTTTCCTGGGTTGGCTCTCACTGGGCAGATCCTAGAGAAGAAGAAAGTTTTGAACTCACGTGATTTCTAAATACTTTCATTCTAATTCTCACAATAATTTACAATTATGGAGTGATTCTTTTTTTCAGCCAAAGCACCTTACATACATACATTTAGGGCAACAAAAATGATTAGGGGACTGGAACACATGAGTTATGAGGAGAGGCTGAGGAAGCTGGGAATGTTTAGCCTGCAGAAGAGAAGAATGAGGGGGGATTTGATAGCTGCTTTCAACTACCTGAAAGGGGGTTCCAAAGAGGATGGCTCTAGGCTGTTCTCAATGGTAGCAGATGACAGAACGAGGAGTAATGGTCTCAAGTTGCAGTGGGGGAGGTTTAGATTGGATATTAGGAAAAACTTTTTCACTAAGAGGGTGGTGAAACACTGGAATGCATTACCTAGGGAGGTGGTAGAATCTCCTTCCTTAGAGGTTTTTAAGGTCAGGCTTGACAAAGCCCTGGCTGGGATGATTTAACTGGGAATTGGTCCTGCTTTGAGCAGGGGGTTGGACTAGATGACCTCCTGAGGTCCCTTCCAACCCTGATATTCTATGATTCTATGTCCCTCTGGTGAAGCAGTAGACTATACATTTTACAAATGGGGGCAGCGAAGTTCATATAGAAAGCCACCTGTGGGGATGGGAATTTTACTCATGAGTTCTAGGTCCCAGCTCTACATCCTAACTCCATTAATAACCCTTTCAGTCCTCAGCAGAGTACACACACAAATGGTTGTGGAGATGGAGAGAGGAAGCCTAACACTTTAAGTGTTTTTGGTTTGGTTTTAAGAGTGGGCTGGGACGTACAATATTATTGTATTGAAGAGCACAAATGATGGGCAGATCCTATGAAACATACTGGTGAGGAGCAGAAGCACCAGACATCAAACAGAGCATCCTCACCACAAAAAAGAAGAGTAATATTTCCCTGCTGCCTCTTCCCCTGCCCCTTGATTTAGCAGCCTAGTGTCACTGGAAATCCCAGTCCAACGTTTCTGTGGCACCATATTAGATACAATAAACCCTGCAAAAATGCATGTTTTGGCTTTAAACTAGAACTTACATTTGCAGGCTTAGTTGTATTCATCAACAGAGGCTGCCTTGAGCATCAGAATTGCCCTTTGCTTCCCCTCCCAATTAAAACCAAAGTCTCGTGCTTCTAATATTCCTGTGTGCTTTTACTCTTCCACTTGGCTGCCCATTAGTGGTCACTGTCACTCTGCCAGTCGCATCTCATCTCACCCCAGTGCCACTGGCCCTTTTGGTCTAGGATTTAATCTCTCACCACTTTGAAGAAGAAAATGTGAGAGCTCTGTGTATGAGCAATGGGGCTTCTAGCTCTGTGGTGTAGTGGCAGAGGGCTGCATTCTGCATGGTGCTGCTGAGCATTTTTAATCCCCTCTTGAATTCAGTGCCAGTTAGGGACATTCAACAACTTAAAGCAAGTGTCAAATCAAATTCATTTTTGGTGCCACACACATGCACACATTCCGACTGCCAGACTTTCCTTCATAAACAAGGGTTTTTAGCTCAGCTATGAAAATTAGAGTAAAAGCCCTCAGTCCAAGTTCATCTTTTTTTTTTATTGCGAAATTAGATTCCAGTCTGATTTGTAACTTTTTAATTACTAAAATTGATCTAATTTTAAAAGCTGGTTTGAATATAACAACTAATACTTTACATTTCCACCCCACCTTTTATCTGAGCCTCTCAATGTGCATTCATTACAAATGTTAGCTTGGGGTATTAAGGCACCCAGCTGTGTGATAGATGTTACTATGACATCTATACATGACATTTCACTTTCTGCTGAAATGCATCCAGGTCCATAGCAGCAGATGGTTTTCAGTGCACAGAAACACTGCTTGATCATTTGGGACAAGATGTGCAGAAGAATACTATATTGCACTGAAACTTCAGGGGGAAGCTAGATAGGCCCATGCAATGGAATCAGGATTTCAGTCATCGCTAATAAAGGTCCTCACCCTTCAATGGATTCCACATGGATGGATCCCTGCACCCGCACAGAGCCTTTTAGAAGGGGAGGGGTCTGTGTGGGTGCCAGGTGTCCATTCTGTGGAGCCCGTTGCAGCACTGGGACCCTATGCTGGCATTTGGGCTACCACAGTCAGTTTGGAACCTGCACTTACTAAAAGTTCCCAGGGATGTTTGCAGACAGCAGGTGGCCAGGATGTTGATTCTACGTGTAACTCAAAAACTGGATGAAATATGGAACAAACATTTAAAACAAAAACAACGAAGGGGACGTTATTCGCCAGTGTGAATTCCTGCCTCCCCACCCCAGACACACACTGGCTGAACAAGAGTACATCTAGGACAGCAGTTTCTAGGATTAAATGAAAGGTAACTGCTTATAGTAGCACAGGGCTTTGGAGACACACAGTGACTTGAGCTAAATGTACACATACTCCCTTTGTGCAGACATTTCAATATGGCATCCCACGTTGTGGGGTGGGGGGCACAATGGTCAGACGATATAGCCTTGTGCATGGGGAGCCCAAACCCTTCATTTTACTTGGGCACCCTGTTTCTGTCTTGCATCTAAATAATGGGAAATGTGTAGTCATTTCTTGCTTACTTCTCCACATCCCTACCCCATACAAACCTCCGGATAGAGCATAGGTAATGGTAAGAAAATAATAGCCATAAGAAAGCAGGAATTTTTCTATCTCTTGAGTAATTTACAGTGATTTTTTTTGTACCAACAATACATTATATCCAGAAAAGATTGGTAGTCATGCGTAGAGCTTTCAAGGCCTGCCTCAGTCCTGCTGCTGGAAGCAGTGATAGTCCATTCCAGCTCAGTGCTAATTTAGCCCCTCTAACTACCATCATAGTGGTGGGAAGGGTAACTCCTGGCTAGATTGTTTGTGGGGGGAGAGTCTCACAGAACTTGCCAATATCCACTTTCTAAATCAAGTGGGCACACAACCTTTAACTGGTATGATGTTGGAAATAATGAAGCAAGTAACTCAGTGAATCCACAGATAAGTCAAAAACACAAACATTGTTTAAGGGTGTGTGTGTGTGTGAGTACCCTCCAATAAGAAATGGCAGCTGCTAATAGCTGATGTATCTGTGTCCCAAAGCTTGTTCTTATGTCAGATGAGTGCCATCATTTTTTCTCTACCCTTGCACTAGACTTAACATTTTGACACATGATAGCATCTTCAAAGTGGCACGTAGGTTCTTGATTTGCAAATGGGTGAAGAAGTCTGTGGGTAGCCGCAGGGTCTGCAGAGAGGGATATACATGATAGAGGATAATTTTTGTCTTAAGGATTAAGCGTTTGCTTAGCATCATTGGGGTAGTGCTCTACAATGCTACAGAATAAACATAGCCTTGCTCCAGAAAATGTACGTAAAAGACACAGAAGACAAGATTAGGGCTGTTTTTTCATCAACTTTTTTTCTTGGCAGAAAGTTGGGCTTTCAGCAAAATCAAAATTATAGAAAATACCTGCTTTGCTTGAAAAAAGTCACTTTTTTGTCAGAAAACTGAATTTTGACAGAAAATTGAAAATGTTTTGTTTTTCAGCTGAAAAATTTAACGTTTTTCACTGTATGTTTCAACCAAAATGAAAAATGTTTTAGGATTTTTTTCCTCTCAATTTTCTGTGGAAGAAATGAGTGTTTTCCAACCAGCTGTAGATAGGATATACAGGAAAATGCAGAATGGCAAAAGCTTTGGGTTTTGCCCCCACCCTTTGTTTGTTATAATTCTCCCCCATAATTTATACCCAGTTGCCTTCTTATGGATATCACATAACGGTGTGCCCTTGTTGCCAAGAAGGCCAATGGCATTTTGGGATGTATATATAGGGGCATTGCCAGCAGATCGAGGGACGTGATCGTTCCCCTCTATTCGACATTGGTGAGGCCTCATCTAGAGTACTGTGTCTAGTTTTCGGCCCCACACTACAAGAAGGATGTGGAAAAATTGGAAAGAGTCCAGCGGAGGGAAACAAAAATAATTAGGGGACTGGAACACCTGACTTATGAGGAGAAGCTGAGGGAACTGGGATTGTTTAGTCTGCGGAAGAGAAGAATGAGGGGGGATTTGATAGCTGCTTTCAACTACCTGAAAGGGGGTTCCAAAGAGGATGGATCTAGACTGTTCTCAGTGGTAGCAGATGACAGAACGAGGAGTAATGGTCTCATGTTGCAGTGGGGGAGGTTTAGGTTGGATATTAGGAGAAACTTTTTCACCAGGAGGGTGGTGAAACACTGGAATGCGTTACCTAGGGAGGTGGTGGAATCTCCTTCCTTAGATATTTTTAAGGTCAGGCTTGACAAAGCTCTGGCTGGGATGATTTAGTTGGGAATTGGTCCTGCTTTGAGCAGGGGGTTGGACTCGATGATCACCTCCTTCCAACCCTGATATTCTATGATTCTATGATAAGAAACAGGCCTTTAGCAGAGATTTGACATGGTGACATGGGACAGGCAGGACATTTCCCCTTGCCATTTTCATGCATAGGTCATTTGCAGAGAGGATCTGAAGAGGGGTATGGAATACATGGTCCAGAAAACATGGGGATGGGTATAGGGTTTGTCCAGAGTTTAAAGCAGGAGGAGGGGTGGGTTTCATACCACAGCAGCCAAGGCTTTTACCAGAGAAGGGGGAATCTGTTTTCTCTTCTCTTTTACCCCTCCATTCCTGTCCTCTTTAGCTCCGGGGTCTATAGATGGCATGGGGTGCCACAGTGAGTCTGTAGGGTATGCAGAACAAGTGTGTGGGTGTGTGGAAGGTCTGGAACTAGAAGTATATGTGGAGAGGAGACAGAGGTCCATATGTCTGCAGTGCAGTGATATGCAGGATGGATAGGTGAATGTAATCCATGAAACTCTGAGTATAAGTCAATGCATATGAAACAAATTGTTTTGTTTCACTCAATCTACATTTCACTGCTTCTTGGGTACATGCAGTAGGATTTCTGACAAGTTACAGTGAGTTACAAATACAGAATGGGAAGCTTTTTGTGAAAGATAGAAACCAAACCCAGGGAAAGTTTAGGGCAGTGTCCCATTTCTTTGACTTCTTATCTCATTTCTCATTCTCCAGAATTAAGCATAAAGAAGAATAAGACAGATTTCAATGGCAGTTAGGCACCTAGGCATTTGTGAAAATCCCACTAGATACCTAAATACCTTTTAAAAATAATTTACAAATTTGGCATTAAATGTAGACAAAATAAGCATGTTAAGACATATAGGGCCAAATTTTTATGTCTTTCAGGATAATGGATCAGACAAAATCTTATTCATACCCCAGAGGATAAAGACACTCATGGTGGTTTTTTTGTTTTGGGTTTTTTTCGGGGGAGGGGGAAATGGAGGGGGAGGGCAGAGAGTTGGTGTTAGTCTTGTTTATTTAAGTTAGCTTGAAATTGTTTCACTTTTGGTACCTCTCCTTGTATTAAAATTACTGGGAAGATGAATATGCAGATGGTTGGTCCTGTAGTGAGGAGGGAAGGGAAATATGAAAAGAGAACCAAAAAGCAAAGCTAATATGACTTAAAAGATATAGGGTGAAGTTAAAGATGTTTGGGTGCCTTAATATAGCATTTTCATACCCTAACATGTTTAGATTTATTTTAATTTTGACCTTAACTCTGACTAAATTAATATGCTTGATTTTTTGATAATTATCACAGCTCTGTAATGTGTTTTACTCTCAATTGCAGATATATACTCTCTACCTTACTGCTATTAGTCCATAATGTTTAACTGGGAATTAAAGAAGAATTCAGGGAGATTACCTTTAGACTTGGTGAATTTAAACCACTTAAAATAAAGGTCAGGTTTTTTGGCAATGAAAACAAATTATTTTAATAAAAAGGTCACACCAATAATACACCCTGTGACTGGATGGGTTGGTAGGACACTGGGGTCACTACAGCTCCAGCCTGTAGGTCAAAACATTTTGTAAGTGTTTGATGTCTTTATGAGAGAGAGAGAGAGAGAGATGATTCAAAATTTTTAAATCTGATTCCAGTTGGGAGTCCAGTAATGCCACTTCAGAATTCTCAAATATCAGCTTCTGTCTAGCTTGGAAAAAAAATTCATGTGTGGCAATTTGGCTGTTCGATATTTCCCAAGAGTTTATTTAATATAATAGACTTTTCTCCTTCCCCTTGACACCAAGCTGGTATTAACCTTCAGTGTGGAGAATTCTTTTGATAATTTATTAGTAAGAGCCCTTTTAAAAAAAACCAAAACATTTTTGAAGATTTCTTCTAAAACTGATATTAAGGAATGTTCTTCCCCTCCCTCCCCCCAAAGGGAGTTGTATTTCCACTGGTGAGGCAGAGAAGCAGAAGAAAGGGAAGGAGTGTCCTAGGGAAAGGAGAAGCGCAAGGGGCAAAAATGGAGAAGAGTTGAATTGAGGAGAAGGCATATATTGGATATTAATTATAAAATGACTTTGCATGGTAGTTTGAGAAGTTTTCTAGATGGAGAACCAGCTTGGATCAGCAAGCAAAATTTCCCAGGATACTGAATGGTATTTGACAGTTATAACAGTGCTTGCCTGGACATCTTAAATGCACTTCTCACTGGAATATGTTTTCTAAGCCATAAAATACATATGCCAAAGAAACTATCAGGACCTGGATCCCAAACTGGCATGCTTCCAACGCAAACAAGGAGCGCTAAATAGTGGAGACTAATTCATCAATTCAGCAAATGGGAAAACTGGCTTTCACTAAATGGCTCATTGACCTGAACTGTATTAGGTTGCTAACAGTACTAACAGTCACATGTAATAGTGAGTGACACTAAAGGGAACACAAAGTAGCACATTAACCTATTATTCACTCTTTATAAATACACCGTATTTGAACCACCCTGGGATAAGGGATGAAGAAAGGAGATATAATAGTTTGGGGAATCTCCAACAGGAACATGCATAGAGATAAGCAAATAGAGACAAAGCCATAGATTCTTGTGTACTGAAAGAAACAAAGACCAAGTCAGATTTCACAAAGGAATTCAATGATTCTATATATGTAACTTTATTGGAGAAATTAAAGCCATAGTCTAACCCAGTTTTGCTCCATCTACAGTGTGCTTTTGCCAGTGTGCTACCCCATTGTGGTAGAATTAGGCCCAGATTCAGGATAGTACTTAAACATATGCTTAACTTTAAGCATGTGCTTAAGCACTGTGCTGAATAGAGATGCTTTCCTGAATCAGGGCCTTAAACAGGACTTCAAGTGCCCTTGTTGAGCTTTGTTTTAGCAACATAGGGTTCTAGCTATTCTTAGTATAGCTTTAAACCATTGCACAGTGCTGAATGCCACTTCTTTTGTATCTCTTTGCCACTACTCTAATGAACCATTTGCAAGCCAAATGATATGCTAGCTCACAAATGGGGTGTGCTGTTGGCGCACTATCCAGTTGAAACATGTTTAAAGTAAGTTCTGTTTCATAAGAGTGAAGTCTTTTTTGTTTTGTTTTATACATCAAAATTTTCCAGCAAGTGGATGATTTGAATCATTAGGCTAACAAGTTTTCCTTACTTAGATTTACAGTTCAAGATTCTTCTCCCGTCTTTTGAGGCTCTCTCTTCTTTTGGAAGAATATGTCACACAGGAAATTAAGCAGGTTCTCTTTTGACTTTTCTTTTTAACTGTTTTTTCCCACCTCAGTGTATTTACCTCTTCTGGGAAAACACGATTATAAGTAGCATTTCTTTCCTTCGACACTTCTGGCTCAGTGTGTGCGGATTTAGACAAGCAGTTCCCATTTTTGCTAATGGAAAGTTTACCCCATCATGTCCTTCCTCATCAAGCTGCAATTTGTTCTGTCCTTTTGAATTTTCCGTTTCATAAACTCTTTGCTTTGCTATTTAGCATTCCACATAGTTGCCTGCTGCTGCCAAAGCGGGGCAGCCATAGTTAAATTGAATCTGTTACTACATGTGCTTGCACTTAGCCATGCTGCAGGTTTGCGTGCAGATTCCTACTATCTTCTTCATACACAGTGTGCTGTTTACATTAGCCAAAAAAAAAAAAATGCGGCCTTTTCAACCAGTTATCATTCTTTCTGAAATGCAGCCTCCTGCTTTTTTCCGCTCTTCCTTTCGAGTATCACAATATTTGCCTGCCAGCTGATTTCCTTTGAGTGGGTAGAACCTTTGTAGTCTTCCCATTTCCAGCCACTGTTCGTAAAGGAAATCAAACACTCACATGATATTAAATGTTTGCAGCTAGTTTATCTACGATGTTCCAGTGTTTGTACACCCATCACTCTTTTTCAGTACTGCCTGTAACCAATGACTGCAAGGATGGTCTCCCAGCTTATATTTGTTGGATGACCACTTGCTTTGTGGTGTGAGGAACAAAACCCAGTCACCAATAGAGATCTACAACATATACACATAGATTACATTACATCTCCTCTGTTCAGCTTCCAGTGTTTGTAGTAATTTGATGGTGCCCTTTTTCTAATAGAGTTGCTAAGGGCTTGATCTGGTGCCCATTGATTTGCATAGAATTCCGTAAGCTTTGTATCAACCCTTAGTGCTTGTAAAACTTGTCCTGTGAGAGGCATGGTATCTAGACTCACCCCAAGCCCTCAGGGCTGCTCTAAGACACCCCTGCTTGTACCTGCCACCCAGGGACTAGTATGTCAGCCATGGATTACCAGGGGACAGTTTGCTCTGTTGTCTACAATCCCTTCCTTCCCTGACATGCCCCCTATGCTTGAGTGGAGTAAGGAGGGTGTTTGTGTACAGTCATCTACACTGGTTGTGCAGCAGCTGAGAGCTCCCTAATGTGGACAAATCCTCCGCTGCCACATTAGGGAGTCTTTTTGGCTTCTTTGCACTTCATGAGCCATGCAGTGCAACTGGAGTGGTTGGCCAGACACTAGTCCAGTAATCCCAGAGCATTATTCATTATTGATTTTTGTTGTATACTTCGACTGACCTAACTTTCCTATCCATTGTGATGCCCTGTGATTGAAAATGTCTGAGGAACAGAGGTCACTGGGCATTTCAGTAGCAGTGTGCTCCTGGGTAACCTCAATATCTCGGTTCTCGGCAGCAGCATAAATACCAAACAATCATAAGGTGAAATCACTTGCACTCCTGGAAAGGTGTGCGAGGAAGTTCTTTCTACATTTCTTCATTTGAGTTTGAGTGTATAAGTAAATAAATTCCAGGCTAGCCTGGAAACTGATGCTTAATGACTGAGAAAATATGACTAACAAAAGGAAGTTCATCAGAACATACTGAGCAAAAATAAAAGGCAAATGGATAAACAAACAACATCTGTATCTAATTACCCTATGCAAGCAAGAAGTATTAAGGGTGGGTATGGAAAACAATGCACAAAAACAAAAGCTCCAGCAGCCTTGCCTGGCTTCTCGGCCCCTTGCCCTAGAAACAGTGATTTGATCTCAACATTCCAGAATTTGCTGCTAGTTTAAGTAAATGAGGGAAGAACATAGATTAGTCCCCCGGAACATGTCTTCAGCTGCAGACAGAAAATTCAAAATTTATGTCCACAGATTAGTCCAACAAAAATGCAGTTTGAATGGAAATAAGACTATTTCAATGGAAATATATCAATCACCATTTAAAAGAACAACAAAACACACAGCCTTGAATCTATAGAACACCTTTATGTCCTGGAGGATCTCAAAGTATTTTATTCATGTAAGCCTACAATATGTGCTCTTCTCCACTAACTGAAGGTGTTACCATGCGCTAGTCAGGAAGTGTGGAAGAGGGGGAAGAGAGGGGCTTCATGGCATTTGTTTGTAATTACATCTTAAGGCCTTTCGATTAATCAGTTTTTAATCCACATAATATGCACGGTGTTGATTTTTCTATCATTCTAGTTTCTTAATCAAAATGTCAAGTGGTACCAAGTCAAATATCTTACAGGAGTCTCACTATATTAAATAAACAATATTACCTCTATCAGCCAAAAAAATAGTTTGACAAGATCTGTGTTCTATAAAGCCATGTGATTTGGCATTAATTATATCACTTTCTTTAATTCCTTTTTAATAGAGTCTGTTATCAGCCATTTCATTATTTTCCCCTGGATCAATGTCAGACTGACAGGCCCATGATGACCCAGGTCACCTTGTTTACCCTTTTTAAATATTGGACCAATATTGGCTTTCCTCCAGTCCTCTGGAATTTTCAAGTCTTCAAAGACTTATTGGGAATTGGCATGAATGGTCCAGAGAGTTCCCCAGCTGGCTCTTTTAAAACTTTTGGATGCTTATTTTAAAATGTCTAACTTAGAGTAGCTCTTGTTTAACAACCTCCTGAGGGATTGTTGGAATTGAAACTTTTTCATCAGCTGGCTTTTCTCCAAATACAAGACAGAAATATTTATTCAACACATCTGCCTTATCTGCATTTTATTGACAGTTCTGCCATTTCCATTTAGTAGTGGACCAACACCCTTTCTAGGAATCCTTTTGTTCCTAACAAGAGAAACTGAGCATGGGGGACCCAGCACTTGTGCTTTCCCCTTAGTTCAGAGGCTTAAGAGAGCCCTGTGTCTGGGCACCGTCACTGGTGTTGGTTCCCTGGAGCAGCCTCCAGCCAAATGCAATGGAATCCCACATGCACAACCTAGTTTAGGGGGAGCAGCCAGTGGCCACAGTGTTCCCCAAGGGCTGATGCCCTCCAGGGGTGAGGCCCAATCCTGGGACAGGGAGCCCTTTGGAGGAGAAGGCTGGGGAAAGAGGGGAAATGGGCCCTTGGCCAGGACATTGCTAGGTTGATTTCCAAATGTGCCTTCCTTTTCCTGACCAGCTTGATGGACAGTGCTGGTCCCGCTGCCTCTAGGCCTGTTCCTTCACCATCTAATTTAGGAGTTCACATGTGTATTTGGGTTGATGACATCTAATTATAGAACACACCATCAGTTTGGGTTCTCTGCCCTGCTTCTTCACAGTCTGCCCTGAGGCTGGCATTCTCGGTCATGAACTACTCCGGTCAGCATGACACCCAGGTGAATATATTTTCTGACCTAGAGAACCCCACATAGGCAGAGGTATGGGTTCCATGAGCATGATGATGCAAGGGTGCCTGCCCAAGGAAATGATTGGACACTAGCTGTGTGAAGGGTAGATTCAAAAGCTGCAAGTCAGCATACTTCTTGGCTTGGGAATGGATTCGCTACTGCAAGGCTTTGGGAAGGAAATGTCATCAAGCAACATTCAGAGGTAAAATACAAAGTAAATACAAGGACTGTTGAGCAGTGCTGGCAGCAGATGTTGGCTGAGCAGAATGCAAATTGTAATCATCCTCTCCCTGAAAATAACAGGGGATGTGAGCCACACAGACTTTATCTTCTCTGTGGAGCACTAGCCACCTATGTTTGCCATCTCCTCTCCTTTTCCTCCTGGGAAGTGGCATGTTTTATATCTCTCATGACAGTGTTTGTATTTCAAAGCATTCCATAACCTAGCGGTCATGTGCTGATCCAGAGGCTAACCTTTCATCTATCCTAAGTTTTCATGCTCTCATTGTCTATAAGTCTCAGAGAGATGAAGCTAGTGGGAAAGTTAATGGGCCCAATGTAGATCTCACACTGGTTTTATACCAGTGTATCTCTATGAACTTCAATGGAGTAATTCCTCATTTATATCACTGTAAGGGAGATCCAATCAGGCCCATTCTCTCAAGCGAAGTACGAAGAAATTAGATTGAAAATAAATCAGAGTTTGAAATCAAAGAAACCCCAAACTCTTGTGCATAATTAAAGCCCCATTCCTATAATTAGTTCCATGCAAGGGGACATGAAATGTGTTTTAAGCATTCAGAGAAAAAAACATAGGGGAGAACGTCAACCTTATTTATTATAATAAATAAATTAATTAATGGAAAATTCCTGATTTTCTATATTTTGGGGCCATGTTTTTTATACAATTAAAGTACTGTCCAGCTCATAGCAACTTCAAGGATCTTTTCTTTCCTATCAAAGCATTAATTAGGGGATTATCATGTAGTTTTGGCCCAAAATGACCTCCTTTAAAAAGGTATCAGTCTTGGATACAAATGTCCTCCAGAGTGACTTCTTATTGTTTTAAATAGACATTGATGATACACCTTTTAGCAGGCCTCAAGGCTTTTTTACAATTTTACGGAGGGATTATGCATACCTTAGGCACTATAAATAATGATGATATGAAAAGGGAATACTTCACCCATGACCGGGATGGAATACAGCAGCTATTTAATAATGCCTATCAATGTCAAGCAACTGTTTTAAGAGCAGGAGGGAAAAACTTCCAATGTAGCTGAAAGCACAGCAGAAATTTGGGAAGGCAGAATGTAATTCCCTAAAGGCATGGTACACAAAAGCCATCAGACTGTCAGTGAGAAAAATTATATGCGCAGTTGTTGTAACTCTGTTGGTGTCAGGGTATTAGCAAGACCAGGAGGGTGAGTTAATAGCTCTGGGTAAGCTTGAAAGCTTGTCTCTCAACAGATGTTGGTACAATGAAAGATATTACCTCCGCCGCCTGGTCTCTTCCATGAGGAAACTTGTGATATATGTACTGTCAGCACTGGACCTCTTCTGCTGCAAAGGCAGGCCATCCCACAGCAGGAGGGGAACAAGCTCACTGAGTGACATAGTACACTGGAAAAGCTTTGTTGATTTTTGTGTCATAAGAAACATAAGAAATGAACAACATTAATAAAAGTACAGAGAGAGATTTCACTTTAAAGAAACTCAAGCCCTGCTCTTGCAAACACCAATGCACATGCATGGATGCAGTGAGTTCTGTTGAAGTCAAGGGCACTGTTCCTGTCTGTAAAGAGAAGTACAGGCACAAAGCGTTTGTAGGACCGGGGCCTATGAGTTTTCCACAAGTAACACTATTTTTTAAACAAATGGGAGAAAAAGGCACCAACAGCCAAAAAATTAAAAAAGACTAACTAGCACTTGCCAATAACTCCGAAAGATCGTGGCTTGCGAGTGTTTCTGTCATCACCTTAGGGACTGTTGTTGCAGTCAATGCTTTAACTGAGCTATTCTATTTGCCCTGCTATCTGAAGGCCACATGCATAGCATAAATAAGGGCCTATCATGCATCCAACATGGGTGAAACTCCCATCGACTCTAGTTACTGGGTCCTAAGTGGAATAACGTATGTTTTTAGATGCTAGCAGCAGCCTCTGCAAAAAATCAAAACTACCATCCCCCTCCACCAACATTGCTCTGCTGGAGTACTGCATTCATGGGCCCAGTTCCCCATTCAGTTGCATTTCAGGCAATTGTTTACACCAATGCAAATGCTACTCACTCAGAATGCCCTCCCTGTGCAGTGGTGTGAATGCAGGCTAAAGGGAATCAGGCTTCGGTTATCTGTACCTGGTATGTAGTGCAGTGTAATACTCCCCCTCTGGAACTCTCAAATTACATTCCTGGAGCCTTGGACTTAGTATTTGTTGAAGGAATTTGAATACCCAGTGGAATTCATCCTGTAGGGATGAACTTCCAAAATCCATCTGCTGCATGTAGTTATCTGAAATTCATGGAGAGCAGATGTACGATACTCCCAACATAAGCATGAAATGGTGGATTAGCAAGCAAATGAATCTTTCACATTAAGGTGCGCATTATTATGTCCCACATCCTGCACTGCAGGTATATCTGAGGCACTCACCAAATGGTGAATTGTCCTAACAACAAGGTTTCCTGAGTCCTTGTTGTCTGTAAATTACAGTGGTATGTGTCTATCTCATCCCCAGGAGAAGGATATGATAGGAAGGATTCCAGCTGCTGCTCAGGGAGTGCTGTAGGCTTCTCTCTAGGATGGTTTCACAGCAGCCGAGTTTCATGAATCTTGCCTGACACTCATTCATCTGACAATGCGTCTTGCCTCCCCACAGCCCAGCTGAATCCTCCTGCATCAGGCTGGGCTGCAAGAATGGCCCTGTGGCTACTTCTCCCCATTGCAGTGCCTGCTCTGCAGGCAGCCAGGGGAGGAGGAGACAGCAGCAGAGCAGAGCAGGCAGAGGCAGCTGATGGAAGCAGGGCAGAAGGGGGCACAGTACTGGCCTTAAGCTCCTCTACCTGTCCTGTGCCCAGCTGATTGCCATCTTCTTTCTCATCCTCCTAGGCACCCAGCAACAGTACCCCAGATATCCTGGCACCCAGCCACCTAACCATCCACCCCAACCACCTTCTAGCACCAACCTAGCACCCACCCATGTAACCCAGAATCCCCAATCATCCCAGCATTCACCGACATTAGCCATAGCTGCCCAGTTTTGTGAAGCCCCATGGCTTTTGCTCAGTGCTGCTAGGGACCAGGTGTGTGGAATGCTATCGGTGCCACTCTTTCATCCATGAGAAACATTGCAGCTTAGATAGCTTTCAAACCAGCAATTACTCATTGGCAATTACCTTTAAGGAAAAGCTAATTTTCTTTTCTGTTAAATTAAAAACACTGTTTAATTACATGGGAATTTATGAGAAACCTGCTTCTTGGTGGGACAGGAACTGAGCACTAGTAATCATTTTAAAAGCAGCATTTGCTGTGGGACAGTAATAGGAATACTGTAGTAGCATCCTCTTGTAGGGCTCTAGTCACTAGGGCACTGATTCAGCAAAGCACTTAGGCACATGCTTCAATCCATCCCCATTCAGGAATGAACTTAAGCACCTCAGTGGGAGTTAAGCATGTACTTCAAGACAAACACATGGTTACGTGCTTTTCTGGATAAGGATGGTTTGCTGAATTGGGACTTAGCAGCTAGGGCCATCACTTACTGTGGTAAATGGCCTCCCAGGCCTAGGAGAATAGGCATCTTCATGATACCAAATAGTAACATGGGACTGTAAAAGGTTCTTCAATGGGAATCCAGTTTTGGGGATGTACAGTGATCAATGTTTATATAAAAGCATAGGATTTCTGATTATAAAACCATTCTGTAAATCAAGGCACTCATTGGAAAAAAGAGAGGTGCCTAATCTGACATTTTAAAATTAAAAAGCATCATTGGGAGCTTTAAAAGACATCCTGGTGAAATGAAATAGTGTCTATTCAGTAGAAATGCTAGCTTGCTCATTCCCTGTTCACACCCTGCTACCCTCCCTTTGGTTAGCCATGCCTGTTTGATTAACTTGTACTGTATAGCAAAGAGCCAGGATAAATTTTTCAAAACCCCTAAGACCTATTTTCAAAAGTTACTTATGTAATTGACCTTCAGTGAGATTTAGGCTCCTAAATCAATTAGGCATTTTTGACAGTTTGACTTCAACTTAAAAAAGGAGACACAAATTACAGAGTTGGCCTTATTAGCTGACTTTTAATTACACAGAAACTACCAATGTGTGTATGAGTTTCCTCCGGGAGTGTGGAGCAAAAGCACATTGAATAATCAGGTATTTTGTTCCTCAAACATCAGTTCTGTTCACAGGAACACATAAGTTTAGACTGGTGTATTCTGCCAATTACTGGACAATCTATAGAAAAATGTAATTGACAATTATGCAATCTAAGCAAAAAGGGAAAGAATTAAAAGTAACTGTTCATTTTCTTGTATGGTCACTGCTGTACAACAAAGTTCTCAGTGTAATATGCAATGCACACAATATATTTTTCTATCAAACAAGCTCTTTGAATCCACAACCTGTCAGGCACACATTACTAATGAGGCAATAAAGGAATCTTCTTGCATTTATATTACATGTATATGGCACCTGTCATGTTGGAAGATAATGCATTTTACCAGATTCATCTGTATGTAAATTAGTATTGATAATTAGTAGGTTAGTCTTGAAGGAAAGTGGGGCATTAGCATGAAAAGAAACCAAGGGAGACTAAAAGATAAAGCAGCCCTCTTCCCCCTTCCCCATTTCATCTTACAACATCTGGCAACTTCTTATATCCTCCTGCTGGTTACTTTTTCTAGTAATAACTCTTATTTTTGCCCTCTTGATATGTAACTAATACCCGCTTACATTGACTTACACTGCTGTGAGCTGCCTTTCTGATGTTTACTGCCATTTATAGGGAAACTTGCAAAAGTCCTATTGACACTTTCAATGACACTTGTGCTCCTAAATCCTTTAGGCAGCTGCCACATTACCTCTGAATTTGGCTCTATGACTTAAAAAGGAATCATACCAACTACCAATAAAATGTACAGTTACCTCTGACATGACAGCTGCTTAATGCACTGCAATATTATAATACCAATAATAGCTAATAACACACTGACATCTAAATAAAACGTTCCATCTGATGTCACAGTGTTTCACACTGTCTCAGCCTCTCAACTAGAACTGAGTGGATTTTTTGGCTGAAGTTATTTTGGGCAAATTTTGGCAAAAATGCAAATTCAGTAACATTGAAATGTTTAACGAATTCACGTCAGTGTCACTGATTTGTTTGTTTAGAAAACAAACAAGCAAAAACCAATGCTTACAAAAATCAAAATATTTTGATTTTTTCAGTTTGAAAGAACTTTTCATTTCAAAATTTCTTTCGATTTATTTTTAACAAAACCAAACATGTCTGAAAATGGTCAACGTGGATTTATTCAAAACTAAATGTTTTAATTGCCCTGAAATGATATTTTTCTTTACTTTTCTAAATAGTCAACAAACCAAAAAAAGCCATTATTTGTCCAGCTCTACTCTTACCATCTCTGTTAGGTAGCTATGTAAAGTATTATCCCCAGGTGATATGGGGAGAAACTGAGGCACAGAGAAGATCAGAGACTTACCCAAGGTCACCCAAGAAGTCTTTTTCCCAGAATGCAGATCTCCCGACTCCTGGGCCAGATCCTGCTGCCTTTGTTTATGTGCGTAATCCTTGCTGGCTCGGGACCCTAATCCTGTGCCTTAAACTCAAAACCAGCCTTTCTCTGTACTACAATAACAACAAAAAACCATAGGACAGGAAGAGAAAGAAAATGCAAGTAGAAGTAATAGCTAACAAATGTTCTTTACTCACAGTACTCCAAGTATGTCAGGGTCTGCAGTTTTACATCTTATCTGGAAGACAGCACCTGCAGCAGCAGGAGGCCCCTTGCCACCGTTCTGGGCCATTTGGTTCAGTATTTACTCAGAGGAAGGAGTGTGTGTACCTTTTATTTCAGTGGTCTGACTAGAGCGGTCTGGCATTTTGTTTTGGCTGTATTCGGGCAGACTTCATTCACAAATGGAGTAAGGTTCACAGCATGAAATTAAAAGGCAGAATATTCGGCATGTAGGACAGAATGATAATTGCTGACAAGAAGAGGTCTGAAAACCCTTTAAGGCACATCAGACTGGAGAAATGGTTTCCATGACAACAAAGCCACAAAAATCGTTGCCTTCATATTGATTCTGGCGATGGAGAAACCAGTGGGGGGAAGGGGGGAATGTTTTCATATTGAAGGATTAGAGCTTTTTATTTAAATAATAATTCCAGGACTAGGTTTTTGTTAAGGAAATTCCTAACTCAAATCCAAATAGCTAGACCCAATGCAAGCAGTTGCCCTGTTTGATTCAGATTGGGATGCATTCTGTTAATTGTGCACATTGGGGTAAATCCTGCACTGCAACCTAGGAGGTGTGTGCAGGGGTCTTTCCCCTGCACAAGCTGGGAATGTGATTTACCCAAACAGTGTTGGTGGTGTACATCCCAATGCGGCACAGAGCTCGGTTCAGTGCGGGTTCGCTGAGCAGTAAATTCATCAGACGGCATATTTGGAGAGGGGCAGGAATGAGTTAGGTCTGTGCTAGTCAGTGGGATGGAGAAGCCTCAGCATAGTAGCTCCTCTGCCAGACTGAGGTATCAGGAGGAGAATTCCTTCTTTTTCTCATGGTGTCTATCTGAGGGATTTCTGTAGCTCTCATCATTGTAATAATTGACCCCCCTCCCCCATGGATCTCCCTAGCACCCAGCCAAGATACTAGTGCTGGGGTGTGGATTTGCCCTATTATGCTATTATAAAAGCTAATATAATAGCTATTATTAGAAGTGACTTAGGGACACATATGACTTTTAAAGAACGTTATGCTCCTAAGTCACTTAGGCACTGTTGGAAACTCCGTAACAAACCCCAGCATTCACTGCAGCACTGTATTGTATACTTCATGCAATCTGAAAACTGTGTGTGATAGCTAATGACACAAGTAGGAACAGGAAGCATGGTGTCTGTCTCAGTTCTGAGTACCATAAGAATAAAAAAATACTTAAGCTTACAGACAGCAGTCAGCCGCCCCTCTGAAAATAGAAGGAAACTTCCACTGAGAAAGTTATGAAATTGGGCAAGGGAAAAAGAAATGTAAGACTAATCATACAAGTTTATGATATGTGCTGCTCACATGCTCTAGAGTTCAGTGACAAACACCAGCAGACAAAAGAGAGAAAGATTTTGTATAGTACTGAAGTACCCCAGGGTGACTTGAAAGGTAATGCACGAATTAACTCTTTCAGGTGGCCCGCTGACCAGTGCTCACTTGTGTCAATAACATCCTGAAACAAGATCATTTAAATAATTGAGGCCCCGATTCAGGAAGATGCTTAAGTACTTACCTACTTTTGAGCATATGAGTAGTCCATTAAAGACTGACATGTACTTAAGTCGCTTGCTAAACTGAGGCCTGAAATCAGATCCTGGAGTCAAGAAGAAGGCCCAAAAGCACAGCCCAAATAAATCCAAGAATAGTGAAATTCAAAGAGGCAAGATGTTACCAACAGCTGTATGTGTTAATAAATACTGAACACATCTTCAGTGGTATAGTGACCCCACTGCAGCTGCCTTTGGAATCTTGTCTGTTGTTTGATCTGTAATTGGACTTCTTTATAATATTACATTTTTCCTCCTTGCCCTGCACTTTTATTTTAAAATAGTAGTTCCATTCTGAAACAATTGGGGAAATGTTTTATGTGAGTGGTGCTATATTACCAAACTCTACAAGCATGTTTCCTCTGTGGGACAAAAACACATATCTAGGGTAAGCAGTAAATTAAATATGTAACTACATTTCTAAAAGAATCGTTTAATTATGTTCATCTACCATTCAGTCACGGGTTCTCTGCAAGTGGCAAAATCCATATTCTGAGTCCTCTTGATGATGATCTGTCTCCTTTATTCTTCTTTGTATACAATATGCTGTACGCTAGATGGGCATTTGCTTACTAATAAGCAAGTTATATGAATTCCATGGCATTTTTTTCCACTTATTCTATCTAACACATTATTTTATACTCTGAAGTCCTCCTTGTAACTGTATGCATTACTGAAAAGAGCTTCAATTTATGACCAAGATAACAATGACATTTTCCCCATAAATTCTAAGGCCAGAAGTCTGATCTCCTGCATTACACAGGCCATAGAACTTCCCCAAAATAATTCCCAGAGCATATCTTTTAGGGAAAAAAAACAATTTTCATTTAAACATATAGTCTCTCTCCTTAAAAAAATTGTCCTGGAATTTTCAGCTAATCAAACAATGTATCAGGCTGCAAGTCATTGGGCAAAAGTGTTATAATTCTATGAAAGTGTTAATGTTCTGATTTCACTTACATTTAGTAGGTCAACTTGAATTCCACAGTCCTGTCACCTAAACAGCAAATGGAAGGCCAGTTATATCTATTAAGAAACCAGTGCTCACAGCAATTAAATCTCTGCTTATTGTCAATTGATGTAGTTATTTTCCTTGTTGAACTTGTGTGGTAAAATAGTGATATAAATGGAAATGTGGCTTGTTTCATTTTAACAGAATTTCTGGAAGCCACTGAAGGAGCGAACAGAAGGTACCAGCCCATAAACAGTTACAAAGTGGCAATTTGCTTTTTTCACCACAGTGAGGCACCAGCCAATCAACTCTTTGTTTCAAAATGGAGCACATGCTGCTAATTATAATACAAACAACCCCACTTTTATTTGGGGATCTCACCGTGCTCTATAAAGTATTAACTGATTAACCCTCTCAACTGCTCTGTGCAATAGTCACAATATTACTCCCATTTTAAAGGGGGTGGGTGGGAAGAAATAGACAAGCAAAGTGACTTGCTGGAGGACACGTAGGTGAAAGCAGTGCACTGCTACTGACTCACTTATTTAGAGCAGTCAGGAATTAGATGGAGGATGAGGCTTCTTATGGGTGGAATTAAGTGCCTTAGTTGTGCACAGACCTTTCACTGGCTTTCTGCACGGGAGGAATTTCCCCCGAAAGAAACAACATTTGAATAAACTTTTGTGTTTTAGGCTTTGAGATCCAGGGCTAGCTCCTTGGCTTCTGTAAACTGACCCAGGACTCTTGGAGTCATTGGATCCATGCCAGTTGACACCCAAAGTATTTAATAGTGATTAGACAATTACATGCAGCACAAATCACCAAATGTCCCCAGTGAGAATAAACAGGAATCAATGGGGCTTATTTGATGCATGAGCAAAGCAGGCTACATTCTCCACAGCAAGGAACTGTGTGTGACCCTTTCCTGGGGCTCAGCAGCAGGTGTACATTGGAGTTAATTAGGATGGGACACTTAGTCAGTTGTTTTGCGGGAGCTTATTAATCTTATGTTACGCTCGCTATTGGAGCTGACTGAGGAAATCAAACATCCCATTAATAACTTTATTCATCTCCATTTATAACAATAAGACTTAGCACTTAGGAAGCACCTTTTTGCAGCTTTGAAGCACTTTACAGACATTTAACTAATGAAGGCCTGTACTCCTCAGTCTCCCCGCTCGTGGCAGGAGAGAGGAAAACAAGTATTATAACCCTTATTTTACAGTTATAAAGCTGAGTCTCAAAGACTTGCTTGTGTGGCTAGATGCAATTAGCTGAGCCTGAATAGCTCCTGACTTCCAGTCCTGTGTTCAATACATTGGACTACACTGCCTCTCTATGGGTCTGTGCTTGGACTAGCAAACGCCAGCTGGCTCAGGAAACAGGAGCAGTGAAGACAGCACAGCACAGGCATCAGAGCAAATTAGCAAGCTGTGCTGGGCTTGTACAGCACACAGCGAAGCCTGTGCCGAGATCTCTTCATTGCTATTGTTACCTGGGCCAGCTGGATTCAAGGTGGCTAGGTAGGCTAGCCCGTGCACAGCTTTTGCTGTGCAGACATTACCTAATGGTGTAGGACTCTACTTGTCAATAATTTGAACTCCATGATGTGAAGGAGTCTGCTGTATTCACTCAACAGAGCAGCTTTATTATCCTAAAATTATTAGTAAAATATATTGATTTGTGGAAAAGAAACATTAGATTTCCATTTACTACCGCGGACAAAGTAAGTATTTCTAAGCAAATAGAGAACCAAGTTCTGCCCCCAGGGGTCAGCACAGAATGCCATTGGCACAAGGGAGTTCTTAGCCAACAAAGATGGTAGAGCTATCTCCTGCACCAATCACCCTTGCTGAGTGTCTTGTGGGGTGGGGGCATGTTCAGGGAAGAAGAGTGTGAGTAGAAGGCATGGTGTATGTTAGATCAGCCTCTAGGCTGTTTGCCCTTATGCTGAGGCTGCTGCAAACTAGCAACCCAAATCAGGGAGCTGGCAGTCTGGCACCCCCTCCCCGCACATGCACTGAGCAGAGGAGAACCTAGAGCCTATATCTTTTCAGAGACAGTTATGAATTACTGACCTTATTAAAGAAAACATCTGACAAGGGGCCGGACCCTGCAAACACTTGCTCTCACACTTAGTTTTTAATCAGGCTGGTAGATCCAATGACTGGGAGTATTCACCTGAGTAAGAACTAATCAAAAGTAACAATTTGCATAACCAGGCTTTTGGATGCTCTTTCTGCTGATAGTGACACTTCTGGGCATGCTGTGGCAAATACAGATATTCCATTGTGGTTGTACTTGGAGGGCATGAGTTCTGTTTTTGAGGGTTACCTGAGATACAAGCAGGTAATGAGGTTTATGGCCATTAGCTCTTCAGTGGAATCCTCTGCTGGGTGATCACACAATAGCCAGCTTAAGTGTGCGGTAGAGTTTCATTTTCATGATCACAGTATTGTATATAAAATTACTGTGTAAGAGGAGGTGCCGTGTTATCTTGTTGGAGCTGCTCACCACTTGTTAGCCCCTCACTATTATTAATAACAATTAAGATAATTCTACATCTTGTCAAGAGTTTCCAGATTAGGTGCAAATGTATCTATCTGTGTACAAGGCCACATTGGAAACATATGGTTCAATGGTGCAAGACAAAATCCTATTTAAGATAATGCACTTATCTGTAATAATTGATCATGTAACATTTTGGGTATAAACTAGTGTTAAGCCAATTATATTTAGAAAATAAATTATTTCTAAAGCACATTCTTGACTTATAATAGGATCCTATAATACCTTTCCTAACAGTTGTATTTGAGCTAATGTTTAACAAAATAGTTTTGGTTCTTCTGAACCAACTATGTCAATATGAAAAGCAACCTTTTTGAGTACTACATAAATTTACACCCTGGAAAATAAACACTATTTACGGGCTGATTGGAGTAATATAATTCAGTTATTAAAACACACTTTTCTTCATTGGATTCCAGTCCACAATACGTATTGTTTGATTTTTCAACCTTTTAGTTGCAAGGACAGCTGTCTAAGCTAAGCATTAGTGAGACACAAGGTGTGTTAAATAACACATACCAAGATCATTCTCTAAACAGTGTGCCCCTATGACAAGTAAAGTGCTCGTGGAAAAGCTAGTGTCATTGGTTAATGAAAATACTGGGGGATCTAAACACAATGGCTCCATACCGTTCCCATCAGAAGACCCATACTAGTTTATAAGAATGTGAAGGAGCTGAGCAATCAAATGTTGATATATAAAATATTTAGAACTTCAAAATTCTCTAAAACAAATCATCCTGCCCCTCAATAGTAGCACTAGTAATTAGCAATTGCAGGGGTAATACCTTAAATATAAAAATATTTTTTACTTGCTTTAAAAGCTCAGGGAGTGTTTCTCTTCTTGCCTTCACATATTGTATGCTCATTTAACTCCACTGATTTCAGTGGACTTACTCCTAATGCACACTGTGTGAGTCAGAGGCCTCATAAGCTCAGTCTTCACAAAGCCCTGCTGATGTATGTTAGATGATGTTACCCTCATTGTGCAAATGACAAAAATGAGGCACAGATTGGGGACCATGTCAATGCTGGATTTAGAAACTCAGGAGTTCCTGGCTCCCAGTCCTGTGCTCAAACTGTGTCCATCACATAGACTCTCATCCTGCAAACACTTATGCACATACTAAACTTTACTACCATGAGTAGTCCCATGGTTTCATTTGATTGATAGATCAGGGTCCTGTTGTCTGATCCAAAGTTCACTGAAGTCCATGAAAAGGCTCCCATTGACTTTACTGGTCTATAAGTCTGATTCAGTTTTCCAGCACCAGCACTGTTGGCTGTTCCTATCACATTGCATGCAAAGAAACCAGACCTGGGTCCGAGCCAATGACTGGAGTATTGAGTGACCCCTCTGATCCTGGCTATTGGGTATATTCAGTACATGTTGCTAACATGGGAATTTTGTAAGAAATTTTTCAGGCCACCTTAATCATGGCTGATTTATGTATGTCTTATTCTATTATTACTATATTTACTAGATATGGCAGAGCAGCCTGAAAAATAAAACTAGCTTGAATCTCTGTTCATCCTTTAATACAAATCCTCACATCTCCTAAAATTTGGATACATTCAGCTATCAGCTCCAACTCTCTCCCTTCTCCTGCCAAACTTTTTATGTGTCAGTAGCTCCTTGCGACTCTCCACCAGGCTTCAACAGAAGTTTTGCCTGCAGCACTGGACCATAAGAAAAGGAGCACAGTCAACCACACAAGCCTCTTTAAAGTGGTTCTGAATCAGTGCTCCTACATGCTTTGTACTCTTTCCCACCACTGCAGAGACTACAAAAATGAGTGCTCCCAGAAGGCCTGGGCCAAAATATGTTGCAACTTCAGTGGCAAGAATCTTTAACTGGTGAGTTGAAGCAGCACACATATTAGGATGTGGTTACAGATGAAGAAGTCAGAAGAAGTCTAATATATGATGATACTGGCAAAGTCCAAACCCATTAGTGATTATTAATATTTGCTTTAAGGTACAAGACTTTTAAACCAGGATTCCAGTTTAGGAGAACCCTACAATGCATGACTTTTGCTATATCACTCCATTTACCTTTATAGTGATTTTTATCTTGGCTCCCATTTCACCTGCTTCTTGACAGACTCTGCTTTTTCTCACAGCTGTGTGCTTGCTGCATGGTTGCACAAGGAAGCTGGCCAATGCTGTTTGTTTTAGGAAATTCTGTATGTTGTTGGTTACGGCCAGAATACACGCAGTGGTTATCGTCTTGCATATACATGATGCTTTACAAAACTGGGTTTTATAAACGACATTTTAGAGGTGGGGAATGGTGGCACAGAGAGGTCAAGTGACATGTCTGCAGTCATAGAGTTACTCTGTGGCAGAGTCAGGAAAGGAATCCAACTAGGAATCCAATTACCTGCCCTAACCACTGGAGGATGCTGCTTCTCCTTGAAATAAACAGCACTGGATGTTGATCTTCTTACAAGCTATAAAACACAAGTGCATATGTCAACCTTTGTGTCTATCAGGTTTATTAGCATCCGCATGCTGTATTACAGATTCATGAGAAAACTAACTAGAACCTGTGCAGTTTTAAGATGGTCATAAAATAGATTTAAATCACCTACAGTAAATGAAAATGTAATCAAGATGTGAAATGCCAAGAAACACTGGAATCAGGATGGAAGAATAATACTAGTGTTGATATTCTTCAGGAGACATCTCTTAGGCAGCATGGCTGTTCAGCTTCCTGCAGTAATAGTGCCTAAAACCCAAAAGCAATGAGCACCCTGTGAGGATATGTAATTGCTACCTTATGTGGTCCCTGAGGTTCTAATATCAGGCGAGCAGTCATGTGCGCCTTAGTCCATTGCTAAGTGCTTGAAATCACATTGCAGACTCTGAAATGTGCAGCACATTGTGTAAAGTCAGACCCAACCCCCCGAAGTTAAGTGTAAAGGCATTCCAGATGGGAATTTAATCGCTAAATTTCATGTCATATTATTTAGCAGGTTAGTTTATCCCTCATTTACTTGCCATCTGTCACTATTTCAGTATTCTGGCAAAAATGCTTGTCATTCATAAGCCGATGAAACCAGAAAAGACTTGCTATCCCAAACCCAAGGCATTCATTATAAGGTGCAATTTAAAAAAAAAATTACAAATGATAAAGACCCAGTTTGGGGAAATTCTGTTTGAAGACTTGCTTGATAAAGTTATGGCCACAGTTGCAGCTCTGGTTTGTGTTTCTGTGAACAAAACTGCTTGTGGACGCACATCTATTTTGCAGAAATGGGTGACCATGTGTTGTGAACAGATTGTTGCCAAAATGAACGCACAAAAATGGTCACACAAACAAACCATGGCTGAAAATTTGCCCCATTGGCCCTGGTGCATTATCCGTTTTTTGTTTGTTTGTTTGTTTGTTTGGGAGGGGAAGGAGTTAAGTTCTGTGTCTGCCATTTTTGGGGTGGCGTGTATGTGCATCATTGAATAGACTTGATGCAATCATGAGCAGATCACAATTTCTTGTTTTCAGAATTTGACAAATATCTTTTCACTTTTTTGTTCTATGGATTGATTGTGAAAATTCTAATGAGCGGTGTTACATTATTGTAGTAATAGATTTTATGAACAGTATGGACCATTATGATGGTTTATTTGTATTACGGTAGCACTTAGTTATGGACCAGGACTCCATTGTGCTTCCAGTCTGAAGTCCTGCATACCATAGGCCAGAGACATTCACACCATAATTTCTTGCATCAAGCCCATAACTTTTATCTGAACTAGAGCACGTCTTTTAGAAAAACATCCTGTCTCAATTTAAAAACTTCAGTTTACAGAAAATGTGCCACAGAGCTAGATAAATTGCTCCAATGGTTAAAAAAAAAATTGCATCTTATTTCTATCATAACTTTGTCTAGCTTTAGATCCAGTCTTTGGTTCTTGCTTTGCCTTTGCTGTATTACAGAGCCCTCCATTATCAGAAAGTTCTTCCCATATAGATACTTGTAGAGTGTAGACAATGGTCTAGTTACCACTTAACCAGTATCCTAAATCTCATGGTATTATATTTGTTTCCTGACACAGAAAACGTTCAAATGCTTTGGTATGAAATTCACTTTGCAAGCATTTCTGCCAGTAAATTGTGCTGGGCAAAATTTTACGACCAAACCTTTTATTTTTAATGAAAAATGCAGATTTGGGTCCCTCAAAACATTTTGCGAATTTGTGTCAATTTTGGCAAATGGATTCCTAGTTGGATTCCTTTCCTGACTCTGCCACAGAGTAACTCTATGACTCAGGTTTTGAGTTGACCTGAAATGAATTCTATTTATTTATGATTTGGAATTGCTAGTGAACTGAAAAATGCATTATTCACACAGCTCTAATTGTATCACTGAGAGTGACAGGTGGCGAGTGGAAGAGCTGATTCAGAATTGCAGGTGAAATGTAAAGGGGAGGGAAATGGAGTAAGAAGCAGCAGAGTCCTGTGGCCTAATCTCTTTGATGAACAGTTTTGGGTTTGGAAATATCTGTAGTGGACGGTGCCTTTAGGAGAGCACACCTGTAAATACCACTGACAGGGTCTAGGTGTAGTGCATGCTGCCTGATCTCTCACTGGAAAATGTTCCACTGGTTGGAGCCACCTGGATTAGCTGTCTCTGCGACCAGTACCAAACTGGGGACAGTAGTAGCTAAGCTCCACCTCTTTGTCTCATATTTAGAACAGATTTGATTTACTGTGTACTGTAAATACTGCACATACCCCCCCAATCCCTCAAACTGAAATTAATACCTGCTATTAAAATAAAGAAAAATCAAAGTGCTGGATTTCCTTATTAAAACACAGCTCTAACTGCTAAAGGCATAAAGTTGTCATGTATCAGTTTGTCAATGTGAAAGGTCTGATGAGTTCTTCTTTCCAAAGGAATTAATGGGCAGAACTAATACCTTCCCTTCATTACTGAGGGCAAAATCCTTCTCTCCATTGCACCAGGTCAGCTGCAAGGAAAATTTAGCTCCAAGGGCCTGTATTTTACATGTTCTCAGTGAAATTAAAAATCATTACTTTGCTTAGTTAGCCTCTTCTTTCAATCAGCCCCAATGCTTTGACACACTCTGGGACTAGGTACAATAGGTGTCAGGAGAAGGATAAATTCACTTCCTGGTGGTTATTGACCTGGGTCTCAGGTCTGTTTTGTCTGCAATGGGCAGGTCCATTGGCACAAAGAACACTTGAGCCCAGAAGATCTGGCCAGTGGAGGATGCTACCCATGGAGGTGAGTCTCCAGTGGCACATGGTCACCACCTCCTTTTTACCCCCAGCATGGCTGGGAGAAAGAGAGCATAGCCAGGGCATCCCTATACTTTGGCAATCCCTGACTACCAGAACATCCACTGTGAGCCTTATTAGCCAGCACAATTTACAGTGCCACTAAGGCCATGCTATACTTTGCCAAGGCCAGTCTTGCATAAAAAGGGTTCTGGAAGTGGGGAGACGAAGAGGTTTCCTTGTTCTCCTTTCCCAGGTATGCTCAGCACTTAGTGTTTGCAGCCAACTCTCTGGCTCTAAACAATGTAAATGTAATGAATAGTTTTCTGTCTTTTTAAATCTAATTCCATGATACTAAAAATGTTAATTACATTCTGAAAATACACATGCACTCTATCTGAACGGAGGAGCTCATTATTTTAAAATGAATTATGTGGTCATTTCTCCTGTGTGAAGGTTTTGAGCCAGATAGATGAGAAAATAAAGAGAATGAGTACATAGCTAGGTGTTAGTGGGCTCATGTTACTAAGTGATGATTCTGCCTTGAATGTCACAGTGGATCAAGTAAAATAACTCATTGTGAGCTGATGCTAGTGGGGACAGATGGATGGTCTTGTGAGTAAGACACTGAACGGGGACTCAGAAAACTTACAGTCAATTCCTACCTCTGCCACAGATGTTCTGACTGACCTTGGACATATCTCTTAATCACTCTGTGCCTCAGTTTCCCCATCTGTTCAATATGGATTATATTTTCCTAGCTCACAGAGGTTACTGTACTGATGAGTACCAAGAAAAGGCCATCATATGTCTTGATATAATGAATGGTACAGAATGGCTTAAGCTTGGTGGGTGCTATGTAGTAATATAATGACTCAACATGGGCAAAGTGGATGTCTTCCTTCTGTGCTTTTGAACTCTCCGATAACATACTTTTGCAGACAAAACTGAAACAAAGTTTCTGAAGTGATAGAACTTAGTAGAATAACTGATCTATATTTCATACATATGGCAAAATAAATTAAAGAAGCAGAGGACTGGCTAGGACATAAAATAATCACAGTTTATGACTATAAGACACAGCATTTAGGGATGCAGAATTTGGGTCTTGTATTATTATGCAAACAGGAAGAGGAGCACTGATGGAAACATCACTCCAGGACCAAGGACTGCTGTGACTCCAGATGCCAGCAATTTGTTAACCATAAAACAAAACAACATGAAATGCAAGATATATAACTGGAACAAAAGGTTAGGCCTTCTCCCTCCATGGCTCACTGCAAAGAATAAGAACAACAACAAAACCACTTGGCAGCTGGGATGTCTCAGCTGGTGCCAACTCTCAGCACGTGCCTGTTACCAAGAGTGTCACACCGCTACAAAGGCAGCATCCTGCCACTATAAAAACAGCATCCCCACTGTCCTGCCACAGTATAAACAGCATCCTGCTACAGTGTAAACATCCCCTCACTTCCCAGTACCATTTCAAACACAGCATCCACTACTGCAGGACAGCTCAGCATTACAACAACCCTCTTCTCTCTCTTTCTTTGAATGGTAAGTTCAAATAAGTGTTACTGAACTAAACAAGAAACAAACAGGCCTGCTAGGTATCCTTTCCTTTTGTCTACTTATGACTTCCTTTGTCTTCCTGCTGTCTTTCAATATCTTCAAAGCACAAAGAGGCCAGGTGGATACCTGATTGTCTCCATTTCGTGGAGTTACAGCAGAGATTAATCTGGTTCATTGTGTCAAAAACTGTTAACAGAGACGTTGGTAATGTCAAAATTCAAGGCTTAATGTTTCATTTTCATCTGTAGGGTGAGTCTCTCCAAGGTCATTCTGATCTCCCTGTATGGGTCCTGCATTACAGACTGGTGAGGATTATTACTCCCAAAGTGCCACTTTGGTCACCGCCCCCTCCTCCCATTAGAAGAGCCAGTGTTATTCACCTTAAGCTTGGCCCTGGTTTGTGTATTCCATTACAGTGTTCAGCAAAGGGGTATGTATAAAGGAGTTTAAGTCTAAGGCTACATCTACGTTACAGCCGGGATTGATGCTCTGAGTTCAATCCACCAGCAGTCAATTTAGCAGGTCTAGTGAAGACCCACCAGATCAATAGCATATTGCTCTCCAGTCTACCTCTGTACTCTACCCCCTAATGAGAAGAGTAAGGTAAGTTGACGGGAGAGTTTCTCCTGTCAACCCCCCATGGTGTAGACCCCACGGTGACTCAACCTAAGGTACGTCGATTCCAGCTACGTTATTCACATAGCTGGAGTTGCATAGCGCAGGTCGACTTACCACAGTAGTGTAGGCATAGCCTAAGGCTACACTTGCAGAGTTTTCCCACTGTCAGTTTCAACGGTGATAGTGAACCAGTGAAAGAAAAGCACTGGTTTGTGTACTCACTCACTTCCACAGGCATCAGGGTGTGTTTACATTTGCAGCACTTCCATCACACTGAGGGCAGCTATCCCACAGTGCAGCTCTCTCCATTTTGACTATAGGTCTTGTGCAAAGGGGGGGTGATCGTGGGGCATCCTGGGTACCTGCACAGCCTCCTCTCTCCAAACACTGATCAACTCCAGTAGCTCAGCATTGCTGCAGAGGGCAAGGGATCATTTGCTCCCTGGAGCAGGCATTGTCACCTGATGATAAGTGAGCACTTGCCAAGAAAACAGGAAGGGGAGTTTCAGAGTTTCTGGGCTTTACAGGGGGAGGGGTGGATGTCTGTTTATCTGGCATCAGAATAGCAGAGCTGCTGGCCAGAGTGGTCACCTAGGCACTATGGGATATCCTGCAGATGCTAAAAGCTGTAAACAGGAAGAACATGTGTTTACTTGCACATCACTGCAAAAGCATCACCGGTAAGAGCGGTACGCCTCTCGTGGAGGTGATTTTCTTTTTGCAGTGAAACTTCTGAGTTTCACTGCAAAAAGTCGTTGGCAAGTGTAGACATTCCCACATTTTTTGCGCAAAAAAGGGACATTTTCTGCTTTAAATGGCGAGTGTAGACATGCCCGAAGAGACAGTGACAAGAGACTCTCCCACTGAGAGAGAAGGGAACGATTAGAGCTGTGCGGTGGATGGAAGTCGTGTTTCACGAAGGCTCACATGACTACTGACATTTGGCTTTATTCTCAATCTGAGCAAAAACCAAAAATTTCAAAATTCTCCAAAAAGGAACATTCAAAAAATGTATATATAAATTCTGTTTTGGGTTGATTGAAATGTTTTCTTTCAATTCTGACTTCTTGTATTTTGCATTATAAAACATAACAAAAATTTAAACATTCAAAATGAAAAGTCATTTCAAAATGGAAATGTTTTGTTCTGAACGTGTCAAAATGGGACACTTCAACACTGACCAAATGTTTTCCCCCACTCTTCTTCCAAAACAAAATTGAAAAATTGACCCAGTTCTCAAAGCATTTTGATTTCAACTGAACTGCATATTCCAGCAGAAAATGGTTTTGTTGATCTGTCTCCAACCAACTCTAGTAATGATAACAATTTTGGATCAAATGGAAAGGCTTTGGATCAAGTTCTTAACACACTCACCACAAGAACCTCCTTAAAGGAGATGAGTGAGGAAAATGGAATCTTCAGCAAACGCTTTCCTTTTGTCAGTTATTTTCCTGTATCAAGTACTGGCTCATCTAACTTGTGCACCAACAGGTCATTCTTAAATAGGAGGAGCATGGTGAATGCGCACTAGGCTAAAGACAATCTGAATTTGCTGTCAACTCTGGAAAAAGTTGTTGTGGATAACTCAGTGAAGATGTTTACGCAATGTGCAGTAATGGTCAAAGAAACAGATTAGAGGGTAGGCTACATTAAGAAGGGGATGAAAAATATTTCAGTTTCATTATATAAATCAGCAGCATGTCTTTGGAGTACTGCATTGTAATTTAGGCCACTTCATTAGCAAAAATGGGGGAGGTCCAGAAAAAAGGTACCCAAATGATTAGAGAGGCATGTTAGCTCCCATAAAGGGAGAGACTAAACGGACTAGGACTTTTCAGTTTGGAATGAAGAAAAAAAGTAGATATGGCAGAGGCATTAGTGTGGGAAATCCTTACAGCCACAGGATATTATGGAGACAAATGCTTTCAGATAAGGATTTATAATTAGTGAACACGGAAAACATCCTGGCAGGATAAAAATTAAAAGGGCTATCAATGAATTTTAGAAGATAGACTAATCATCAGCTGGGGTCAGATACAAAGATGCACTATTGGTTTCATTTATGGGGCTTTTACCCTTTCTTCCGAAGTACCCAGCATTGGTTATCGTAAGGACACTTGACCGTGTAGTTCTATTGTTGCACGTTGCTAAGCGTGAAAGAAATGCAACCCAAATTTCTTTAATAGACAAAACTTAGAGTGGGAATGAGGCTTTGTGTCTCATCATCTCATCTGTCAGCTGCAGGCTTCCACTGGCAAAGTGGAGGCTGTTACAGGCTTTTTTTCAGCTCAGTCCATTTGTATGTTGGATTATGATTTTGTGACTAAAGATTATAGAAAATTCTAAGGTCATTTTATTTTTTTCCTGGGGTCTGATACCTCAAGCCTTCAAAGGGACCAAAATACCTACTTATTCAGCTTCTAATTGTGCACTGGAAGGGACCCAAACCGAAACCTGTTTGTTTTTACTTTGTTTTTGATTCTGCATACTATAACAGCAGTCTGTGCCGCTGCCCAAGACCTGATAGCTCACCTCAGCATGTAACTTATCTATACTCTGATTGGTTGGTTTTCTTCAATTCCATTGTGTTTACAATTTTTTCCCGTGTTAATAGACTGTCAAGAGAGTGGGCATTCAGTTTGTCTTCCTGCTTACTAAAGCTGTGAGACTGTCATCTGACTTTCCCTTATTGTTCACCCAACATTACCATATATATTACACTGCTGTAGGAAGAAGAAAAGGAGGACTTGTGGCACATTAGAGACTAACCAGTTTATTTGAGCATAAGCTTTCGTGAGCTACAGCTCACTTCATCGATGTGAAGTGAAGCATCCGATGAAGTGAGCTGTAGCTCACGAAAGCTTATGCTCAAATAAATTGGTTAGTCTCTAAGGTGCCACAAGTACTCCTTTTCTTTTTGCGAATACAGACTAACACGGCTGTTACTCTGACTGCTGTAGGAATTGCTCTTTTCTTGGAAGCTGTAAGGGGCCCTGGCATTCTTCATTCCTCCCTGGTTAGTCTGGCTCCTGCAACAGCATTGTCATTTTGGGCACTGCTGCTGATTCCTGCAGTAGCTGCCATTACCTGCCATGCTAAAAACTAGGTCCTGAAAGGTTCTGGGCACCCTCAAATCCTGTTGAGTTCAATGGGATTTGTGAATACTCAACATCTCTCAGAACCAGGTGCTAAAGAGATAATAAAGGTGTTGTTCTGTCTGTTGTGCTACTTCACTGCATTGTGCAATAATGATATGGCCAAGGTACTGTGATTCTAGCTTGGCTGGAGGCTATGCTTTACCGTCCTATGTTGGTACTGACTTGAGTGCTGCCTCTCTTGTTGGCCTTCCTGGGCTTCTTTCCTTGTTCCTCCCAGCTGTACTGCATTTACAGTTATACGCATTCTCAGTGCTCACATGTTCTCCCATCCTAAAGGGGGTGCTTTCTTTTAGATTAAGTGGGGGAGGGGGGTTTTCAGAAACATCATCCAATTGAACGGTGGTGAAACTTTTATTTAGATTCAGTGAAAGTTAAATTTTGTCCCAGTCTAATTAAAGCTCAACGAGCTGTGTTAGTCACTAATCCCGTTAGGTACAGTCTGTTGTAAAGGACGGCGTAGAGCAGTGTTTCTCAAATGTGGCCATCATGGCCGCATGCGACCACCAGGGTCTTTTCTTGCGGCCACAGCCTCCTGGGCTGGGGGGGGGAAGAGGGGAGCAAAGCAGCGGCCCCTCCCTTCCCTGTTGCTCCTGGATGCACCACCTTGGTGTTGGTTGCTGAGGCTGCCAGCAGGTGTTGGGCCCTGCCCCCCTCTGGAGACACCTGGGGCACAACTGGAGGAGCAGGCAGCCGGGGAGTTCCCCACCTTCCCAGAGGCGGTGGGGCTTGTTAGGGGGCTTATTCCTTCACCCACTTACTTCCCTGGTCCTTCTCACATGAACAGGGAGCAACAATACCCAAAGTCCAAAGGTGCAAACAATTCGATATTTATTGGGGTGAACTTCCAGCAAGCATGATTCCAGTTTCCTTCCTTAGTGTCCCCCTTCCCAGCTCTGACACCACAGAGCCTTACACCGGTGTCCCTGTTCCCATTCCTGCCCTTAGCCAAACATAATTCCAATTTCCCCACTCCCATTCCCTGTTCCCATTTCCCCCTTTAGCAAAACATGATTCCAATTTGCTTACCCCCATTCCCTGTTCCCATTTCACCCACCCACTTCCCGATTGACTGCAGACTATATAGTAAAACTTGAGTTCTGCTTACTATACCTTAACCAATCATTTTTCTGAAATTTAACTAACCAATCCTCACATATTGTAACATGATTATGTAACTAATTATATCCCACCACCTTAATTAGTTTACACCCAGCAAAATTAATTATACAGCAGACAGGAACAATCACAGAACCAGACAGAGATTATACAGACAAACAATAGCAAAGTGGGAACTATAATGACAAAACAATACAGAAGTGAGGATTTCACATCCCAGTATTGATAAGTTAGTTCTTGCCAGACAGGATGCTATCAAACTAAGTTTCCTTTTACATTTTCTAGGCACTTCCCTTTCTCTGGAGGCGATACGCATTATCAGGACAGGATTGTATTCCTAACAGCCCAATAGCACCTTCTTTCAGTGTGACCAGTTTGGAATGGGAGGCTGTGACCGGTTGCTTCCCAGCTTATGGCTGCCTCTGCTGCTTAGCCAGAGGCCTTAGCCTAAGACCAGGGCCTGAGCCTGTCACAGTGAGAGAAGGCCCTTACACCGGCAGACAGTGATTTTGATTCTTTCTTTTATACCCCTAACTAGCCAAGTGATAAGAATACACCTAAATTCTTAGAGTACAGGCCTTAACAGACAGGCCTGAATATCTATATCCTAACAGGGCTCAGTCTCTGGGCTTCACCTCTGGGGTGGCAGGCTCTGGCAACGGGGCTTTTGGCTCCAGCACCGGGCTCCATCCACGTGGATTCAGGACCCATCCCCAGGCCATGAGGCTTCAGGCTCCGGCCCCCTGGTGCCTCCCCTGACCACCCATCCAGGGCTTAATTTGCCCCCAGGCTTGCCAGAGCTGAGTAAGTCTGCTGTGAAAAGTTATACTTGTATGTTTGTTAATATTACTTTTCTCAGCACACTTACTAGCTAGCAATAAATAAATATGATTTGGATGTGTATGTGTGCATATTTATTTGTTTTTCCTGAAGCTAATGAAGTATTTTAGGAAAAAATATGCGAGCAGCCACCAGCTAGAGTTGGTGGCCACACTGAGGCCACCAAATAATTTTCCCTGAGGCAGAGCACTCCAGAGGCAGCATCAGGAGCCATGTGGGCTTTGCTGGATGGATGTCCCCATTGCGTTGAGGGGGAGAATAACTTACTAAAGCCATTTAAAAGGTAGAGTGTACTCTCCTCTCCTCCTCCTGTGTGACGGGCCAGCTCTGGGAGCCTGCTCCTAGGGAATGGGTTGGAGATATGGTCTGACCAGTTGCTTCTAAGGATGTGTGTGAGGGTGGGGAAGGCAGCCCTACTCACTAGCAGCAGCTGTTTGTTCCCCAAATGCAGAGGCTGAGATTCTGGGCAATCCTTACCTGGGCCATGCAGAGAGGCCTCAAATGGCCACACAAGGGCAAGCATGCTCTACCCCTGCACTGTAAGTGAAGGTATGCATAAGAGTTGACATATCCAATTATTCCCTTACATAGGCAATGAATTAGGGCATTATAGACCCCCCCAAGAGAAGAAATGAGAACCCAGATGAGACAGTAGAGCATAGTGGTTACAGTAAGCATATAGCTCGAAGATTTCATTTCAGTCACTTACTCCTGCTTCCTCCACCTTTCCTGAAATAGTTCAATTGTTAATCTAATACAGGGATCATGTCTTTCATTATCTCTTAATGTTGACTGTATAAGGAAATTAAGAGAATCAGATCTCTCGCTCAAAAAAACCCAAATACCTGGTACGCTGTATGCACATTTTTCTGAAGAACTGCAAGGCAATGCTGACAACATCAGACTAGGTTTAGAAAAGGAAATGAACCAATAAAACTCTCTAGAGCACTATTGAACATCCTGCTAACCGCTTCTAGTAGAACAGTAATAGAAAGAATACCAGCCCAAAATTAAGATTAGGTGTTTTCATGAGATACTAGATATTAGATATGATTTGTATTATAAGAAAAAAATTTCAGAAGAAAATAATGTCTTCTAGGAATGTCCCAAGTTGGTCTGATGTAGGAAAACTGAAAGAATTTCTGGTGTAGATGCTCTAAAGCCTCCCCCTTTATTAAGGTTATTAAGGAAAAGCCCTGGTACACAAACATGAAACAAAGATGCATACTGATTTAAAATCCTTCTTTCTACAGGTTCATAAATCCCATCTTTAAGAGCCAAATTCCACTGTCCTCTCAAGCAGATCTCCTGCTGCCAGATAAACTTGGCCCAGTGGTTGCAGACATAAATACTGATTATATGAAGTAGTTAACAAGAATAACATGAAAGTTCATTTTTTAGTTTTATCTATAATTAGTGCATATATGGTGCCCGTCTCTGGGGGAAGAGTCTACATTCTCTTCCTTGTCAGAACTTTTTAAAATGCTTGTTAAAACTAAAAATGAGTTTTGCAGCTCACACATATCCATTCTCCCTCCCCGAAGGGCAATTTTGTCCGTGGTGGTTTCAATGGACTGCTCACACTCTGAGAGGGGCTATTGGTCGTGATTTGTTGGCTGCTTCCTGGCAGCTCTGCATGTCTAATGATAGGTCAGCCATGGCATTCTGAGAAGCCAGTTCCCCTCTGTGTAGTATTCCATGTTCGTTCCCAGTACAGCATAGGCAATCAGGTCTGGTAATGTAAATCTAGTGCCTGCCAAGGGCTTACCCACTCTTAGCATGTAAGGAAGAAGCTACACTTTTTCAGAAGAACAGCCCATAGGGAGAGAAACATCTGAAGGAAAATGATAGCTCAAAACGAGTCATTGGAAAAGTGGTGACTGGCAGGTTCCTGCTGGTCTAGCTTGCTGTAGCCCAGCTTGTTGTAGTTTAGTTACTAACTGAGCAGCTTATAATTATGCCTGATCCTGCCATAGTGTTGCACTCGGCACTCTTATCAACTTTAATGGAAGTACTGGTTTGGAAGACTGTCAGCACTGGGGAAGGTTCTGAGTGGTAAACACCTTCAAGAGTTTTGGCCCCTGCTGGTATGTACTGCTTCACTTCCTAATATTGGAAGTCCTAGGACCCTGAGAACTGAGAGTTTCATTCAGATCTACACCTCCATAGCACTGAGCCTGAGGAATGCTGACCTTGAGATGTAAGGACCCCAGACCTGCCCTGTTTGAAACAGAGCTTTAAAAGCCTCCTATTTCAGAAATACTTCCTCCCTGCTCATTGAGCTGCTTTTAGTATTTTAATAGCATGGTTTAAATATGATATATGAATGGAGATCTGAATTCTTTTCAAACTCCTGGAATGCCAGTGGCATATAGACACCTAAACAAATATTAAAAAGGACGAATCAAGGAGTAAACAAGAAAACAGAGAAAAATAAGAAATATTGCTAACTTCATTACTTTATGATGTGATCGACTTTGGCTGAGATTTTCAAAACTGTATAGGGGATTTGCATAATAGTTTCCATTAATTTTAGTAGGAATTGGGCATCAGGACCTCTCAGGGGCTTTGAAAAATCCCACCTTTGTCTTCAGCATATGTTTTAAGTGAAAAGCTCAAAAAAAAAATGTAATTTGCAGCAAATTAATGTATCTGTGCTTGCTCCATTAGGGATTTTCACCCTTGTAAACTGTTTTCACCCAGCATTTAGGTATATATTATTCAGCTGTATTCTTGTAAATTTTCCAGGGTATGCTAATAAAGAGGAGGTCCCTCAAAGGAAGCAATGCAATGCTGTTGTATGAAGCATCTGGAACATGAAGCATCTCTATACAATATTCATTATAATCAGAAGTAGCCTATCCTCAGGATCAGGTAAGTGCAGGCATCGGACGAGCTTGTGCATTCATCCTGACTTTGATAATATTGCCAAAACAACATTGTTAGGAAGTTTTCCAAGACCAGTTGGCCAGTGTAGTACATAATGTACCTCTAATATAACCATGACCTTTGCATTATTAAAACATCTCTGCAGCAATGCTTCTGATTGCTATTGTTTCCTATGACAGTGCCTGTCAGTTCTGTATAATCACTCTTTATTATTGTCTTATGATTCTGTCTCCACTCCTCCAAATGATATTTCCTTACTATGATAATTTTAAGTATTTTAATATTCCCCAGTTTTTGTTTGCTGCTTTCCCTCATGACATGTTAGCAGCACATACCATAACCCTTTTCTTTCTGCTACTGTCCTCGTGGCTTGCTGTTCTGACATTTTGCTTTGCTTTAAACATTCCTTATCTGCCAGCTAATTTACATCCTTGTTTCTAAGCTCTAAGTCACCTGGACATGTAATCACAGGCATCTGACAAGCAGCGCAGATACTATCAACCATGACCATATTTTTTCAAAAAGCATTTGTTCGGTTTTTTCCTCACACACATTTCTGTCCAAATGGAAGAAAAAAGCAATAATAAACAGTTCTAGCCAAGCCCCTCCAGCACCAGCCTCGTTTCCCAAAGATAGCTAATCAATATGGAGGCAAGTAGAAGGTAGCTAATATGGATAATGATAAAATAGCAGGTGCATTGCTTTGATGCTTTGTGGCTGTGGAATTAATATCTAGGCCATTCTTAGCAGGCTTCACTCGCTGAGCCTCCGGGGAATAACTCTCCTTCATGGGCTACTCCACAGGGGATCTTGGGTGGCACTAGGGGTGATATACAGCCCTACTCATACAGTCGAGGAGTATTTCACAATCTTTGGTGACTCCAGATGCCTCATGGTCCCACCACCACAGTTTATCTCCAGCAGTAACAGCCACCTGACATGGGTCCATGCCCAACACAGCTCTGAGAATGGCTGCATGTTTCATTATGATGGAAAATAGCTTTTCATGCTTCTTAACTATTAAACCTAAAAATCCCATTTTGACACTTCAAATTGCCGTGATCCACAATATAAACAGTACACACTTAGGCACAAGGGAAAATATTTATTTCAGCATCTTGCGCTAACTGGGATTTGGAAACATTTCCAGCTTACCTACATACGTCTCCCAAACACTTTCCTTCTTCAAGTGTCTTTAGGGTTTCCAAAGATCACCCTCTACTTTTGGTAGTGTGGAAAATTAATATGTTCCTCATCGAATAAACTGTGAGTTGGAAAATTTGAGTTGGAAGTTTTGTTGCTTGTTTCATGAACAGTTTCATTTTTGACGAATAGGCATTTTTGGTGAATAAATGGTTCAGAGAAAAATTCCCAACCAGCTGTACTGAGGACCATGAGTCCTGGTTGTGCAAAGGGAAGGAGATTTCACACTGCTCTACTAGGGAGGAATGCCAAACCCAAGAATCGTTTTCAAAAGCACTCTTTGGCCTAATGCTGCTCCCATTGAAGATAATGCTAAAACTCCCATCGACATGAAAAGTGTGTGGTGAGTGCTGAGTGCTTTTGAAAATCACCCCCCAAAAGAGAGAGAAAAAATACCATGAATTCCTATCGCCTGTGACATAAACTCATCCCTCTCTGAATTAGTTTCTGTTAATATGCAAAAATGAGACAAAGATGGCTGGTTTGGGGGTTTTTTAAATAGGATATTAAATATGATCCTTCATTTTTATTTTATTGGACTAGGAATCTGAGTGGTGTGTGTTAGACATCATCCATTAATCATGCAATACAGATCCTGAGTCCATTCATGAAGTGGTAATAAACTCCTGCAGACAGTAAACAAGAGGAGCAGGTGCTTAGCATTATTTAATCTTGTCAGAAAGCAGTAAAATTTGCCAACTGTTGCTTTTGAGACTGATGAAGAGCAGAATAACCGGGGGAAGCTACTGGAAAAATGAATATAGCAATAGAAACAAGAGATTTAGGAACCACACCTACAATTCTTCTACCTACAAAACTCCCAGAAGCTAGAACATTACATATAGATTGTAAAGTGCCTTGAGATCTATTGATGACATGCACTGTAGAAAAGCTAGGTATCAATAAATTATTACCTACTTTACAACCCACTTTGAGATCCCTTTGCATTCCTGGAGTAAAGGGCCCTTAGCATCAATGAGAATCAGGCCTCCAGTCCCACCCCCTCGTTCTTTCAAAGAAGCAAGTGTAGTTGCAAGGTCTGTGTGACAGTGGATATGTACCATTGGCTTCTGTGCATTCCTGTTCCTCCTTTAAAAAAAAATACAATTAATTATTGTTTGAGATACACATGTGCATATCTGAGGACAGGTTTAGTCCTCAAATATTTGGCTTCCAGGACTAGGATTATAGAATAGGATCACACTGTTCACTTTTAGTTTTGTTTTCATTGTTGTTCAAAGAAAGTGGTAGTGTGTGAGAAATTTAGTTCCAAATCCACAAAGGCTGAATCTGAATCTGAGTTTGGAATCCAAAGCAAATTTCTGTGCTTATTTTTTGGTTTATTTTCCTTCATGTAAACAGCTAGTAAATATTATCAGCCCTCTGTTTCAAGCTAGGTCATATCTTCAGGACATTAGGGGCATTTTAAAAAAAACTATTTCTCTTATGACAGCAAGTGAGAGATTATCTTCATATGGGCAGATGCCTTAATGAGCACTATTTTCAAATTATTGATTTATAGAATTTCATGTGGATTTCCCAAACATGCACCATTTCTAACAAGCAGCTCTTTTGACTTCTCCAAATAATTTGCAAGACCAGTTTTGAATCTAAACCTTTAAAAGGCCATCAGACCAGTAATAGGAAATTTTAGAAGCATTATTTCAAAACCATATGCTACATAGATCAACTGTCTTTTTGCTGCCTTTTCTAAAATACCATGGCCAAGATTTTCACAAGTGAATAGTGACTTTGGGTGTTCAACTTGAGATGCTTTAAAGGGGCCTGAATTTCAGAAAGTTGGTGCTCAGCACTTTCTGAAAATCAGGCCACTTTAAGTTTTCTAAAGTTGGGCACCAAAAATCTTGAGTCACTTTCAAAAGTCTTGGCCTACTGTTATGCATCATACTAAGACAATTTGCATCATAACTAGTGTACTATTAATGTGGTTCAGATAAGAAGAAGAATGGATGCAGATTAAGTTGCTAGGTCGTTTATTGATTAATTAAGGATTATAATAGTGTTTAACACTTGAATTTACTATATATTCAGTACAGCAAAATAATTGGCATATGTTAAAATATCTGCCCACTGCCACATTTCTCTTACTATCATGTAGTGTCACATGAGTAGTTTAGATGAGGCCAAATACTCCCTGGTGATGAAAGAATGATCCTCTGTATTCACCCAAGTAGAGAACACCACAATACAGGGAGACATGGCCAGCTGCAGGGACAAGTCGAGTATAAAGCGCAGCCATGATCAAGACCAGTTTAGACAAACGTGGGGATGCCTGTGAAAACAATTGTTTGGGGCCCCTAGATTCAGTTACTGACCTCTCTCCTCCATCTGTCACAAACTCCTATGCCCTGTAAATTTCTTGGGACTGAGCCCTGCAGTGGGTGAGGGAGAGAATAAGCAATGCATTCTGAATTGGTGCATGTGTTTGTGGAGACAGTTAAGGAAATAGTGTCTGGAGGACGGGGGAAGAGCTGACTCCTGTTCAACTGATCCTGGTGGCAGGAGATAAGTTAGGATGCACCTTTACACCCAAGCTGACTAGCTGTATGGCTGGTGTTATCCCTTAAGCCAGTCAAAAAGTCAGACGCTACAATGTGCTGCGTGTTTTCTTTAGACCTGAATGCTGCCATGTGTTGCTCACATGAGACTTGGACACTAGCTTGGAGGTGCTTGCGTGGGACTTGAACTCTAATAGTGGGGGGTGCCGATAAAGTTGCTTAGATAGTACTTGCATATTCCATTGCACAGGAGCACAACCAAGGTGTTTAGTGATGTGTTTAGATATATTATAGGTTTATACAGGACAAAAAAGTTGGTAGACCTGGAAGGTGCATTTCTACAGATGGCTAAGCAGAGTGAAGTCAAAAGAGCCAGGAAAAGGCAGGTGCTACCACCCCCGGAGATGTCTACTGTGCATTTGTGCTGATTGCTTAGCAAATTAAACTGTGCTCCATGCCCAGAAAAGGAAGTTAGTCTGAGATATTACAGCTGCTTTGTGCCTGGCTTTTCTAAGATTTCATACCAACTCTCTGTATCCTTGACTTCTTGTTCTGTGTGTATACATTTTCTGTACCACCAACTTGCTCCTGAGTCAGGATGTCAAAGCAGGTTGTTCTTTCTTTTCCAGAATGCTGCAGTACTCCGGTGTGCAGCCATTAGTAAATTACAGGGTAAGGATCCCCCGTTGATTTCCCCCATTCCTTGTATTAGCAAGTGCATGGGAAACACCATTGGAAGGCAGTGCAATTTAACATCTACTGTAACTTATTTTTTCTTTTAACATTTAAAATGTTTTTGGATATTTTTTTCTCTGCCTCAGCTGAATGGTAAAAACAGTTTTTTAACACAGAGCAGCATACTGCAGCAAGATCTAGTAGTCTACTGTTAACACACTTCCTTCACCTAGTATCAACTGATCTTACAAAATACGTATCCTAGTCTGAAGTCCATGTCCACATTAGGTCTTAAGAGAAAATTGACTTACTCTCATCCCAATGCCCCTTTTGTACATAAGATGAAACCTCCCTATTCGTAAAATGGAATGAGAATTAGAATAACAGGAGTGTGACATGTATGACAGCTGTGGGGAGGAGGCTTACTTGATATCTGCCAACACTACACCTGCCTAAGGTGAGCTCCTGCAGTGAGCTCCTGATCCTGCAGTGAGCTCCTCCTGGGCATCCCAACTGTCCATGAAGAGTCTTACTGCTCTCAGGATCGAACATTAAGATCGTGCTATTTGTCCTTCCCTTTAGTGAGCACTAGGGGCCTTGCACCTCAGATAATTAGCTACACCTGTGGAACATCAAGTATGGCACAGCCAGAGGGCTGTGTCACTGAAGAGGATACCATGGTCCTTGGAGGGACATGAGTCCAGGAGCAGAAGAGGTGATGGGCAGAGCACCATTGGAGGGGGTGCACTGGCTACCAAAGCTAATTCCCATATCGGCCACAAGAAGGCGCTAAAGTGGTGAGTGAACCCAGTTACACCATGATACATTAAACAATGAAAATGTAGAGGCAGTGTGAAAACCATTGGCTTGCTTTTCAAAATAACACTGGGACTATTGTACTGATTGTATTATTAATTTTTCCTATCTAGTTAATTATAAAGCTTAATCCACGGTCTTTGCTTCAGGATTTTGGTCCAGCTTCATGGAGTCCATATGGAATTGCTAATGCTACTGTTTCTAACCACGAGATAATCCTTCCTCTTGCACTGGTTTAGCATGTTTGTTTAGTTGATGTTGATTTTAAAAAAAGGTATTTTTTAGGAGATGTTGATTTAAAAAAAGGTATTTAAAAATAAGTATTGACTAAATTCACAGCAACTCAGCAAAGCTTAAAGGAATGTAATTAGTGTTGTGAATTAAGCTGTATAGAAAGCATTTCCTTATCGGTTCTAGCCTTCTCCCTTTGACTAGCTGGGAATGATAACTTGATGAAATTATTGTTTTTGTATAATCCCTTTTGATCAGCACTATCTTGCAACCAGCAAATGTCATGAAGATTGATGGGTGAGATAAGGATGACAGGCAATCCTGCCCTTCACTGGAAGTGTTCAAAGAAAGTTCCCCTTTAACAAGAAGTCCCACCCCCCTCAGTGCCATCAGAAGTCCCACCTTAACTGGCAATGATGATGTCACAGGAAATGGTGTTATGCTCTAAAATTTTACCCTCTGGGGAGTGGCTTATCACCTTTTGACCTCCGACCCCCAATAAGAAGGCCTGCCTTACCCAAGAAGGGAGTCAATAGGATTTAGTATATGGCCCAAATCCCTTCTTCAGTATCTAATAAGTAGTGTCATTTCCTGTGACTTCATCATTGCCAGTTAAAGGGGGTGGGGGAGCTTTCTAATGGCACTGACAGGGCAGGACTTCCTCTCATGTCAGTCTTATCCATCAATCTGTGTGATATTTTCTAGGGGCAAGATACTATTTTCGTCTCATTCATATTGCAACTTAATCACATTAATAGGTCTTAATTGGTGGGTGTATTTGTTCAGATTTACTTTGTATTGTGTAAAGAGTTGTCACTTTGGATGGGCTATCACCAGCAGGAGAGTGAATTTGTGTGTGGGGGGGTGGAGGGTGAGAAAACCTGGATTTGTGCTGGAAATGGCCCACCTGATGATCACTTTAGATAAGCTATTACCAGCAGGACAGTAGGGTGGGAGGAGGTATTGTTTCATATTCTCTGTGTATATATAAAGTCTGCTGCAGTTTCCACGATATGCATCTGATGAAGTGAGCTGTAGCTCACGAAAACTTATGCTCTAATAAATTGGTTAGTCTCTAAGGTGCCACAAGTACTCCTTTTCTTTTTGTATTGCCTGTTTCCCAGAATCAGTTCATAATGCAGATCAGCTTGGTGAGTCATTTCTAAAGACTTACATTGAGGGAGTCTGTCTTATATGTTGTTGTTTTACTAAAACTACATGCATAGTTTTTTCATGGTGTGCCATATTGGAATGCAGTTTCTGATAGTATTGACAACCTTAGATTGAAATAGAGCAATACTGTATTAGCGCTAAAGGACTAAAGGCATGCGCTGCTCTGATAATGTCAAAATTCATCTGTGCAGGTGTGGCTAATCTGTTCATTAGTTTCATGCTCCTCTGATGAAAGGCCCTGGACATAGCTCCTATGTTGCATGAAGAATATTTTCCAATTTAACACATGTATTAGTAACTAACTGGTCATTGTTTGGCACCCAGGCATAATAAACTAGGTGCATGGAATATACAGATCTGAGATCTGCCAGGCTATTTACTCTCTTGTAGCCTTCTCTTCTGGGATTTTACTCAAGAGGGAGCAATCCAGCCCTGAGTAATGAATATCTTATCGATAAGACTTCTCATCTTGAAGAATCCCACAGTGGTTTACAATCTACTTCCAATACATATATGAATCACTTTATCCGCTGCAGCAAGACAGCCAAACCTGGGGGTGAAATGAAACAACTATTCAATATGATAAAGCAACCCTATGCACAGAGGCCACTCAAGGCAATCTGCTGCTCCAGGCAAAACTTCACTGTGTTACCTCCCCATCACACTCCCATTAGTGCCACAGGCTGTCTACAGGGCTCTGAACTGCAGAGCACTCTACTGTGGAGCATTCTCAATGCTCCATGTAGACCTTGCTGGTGCAAACTAAAGGGTACCTACTGTACGTTAACACAGTCCTGTGGACTACATCAGTGTGAACTAGGTACTTTTTAGTTCACGCCAGCAGGGGACTACATGGAGCAGTTAGTGTGACCTGCAATTCATACCCCCATAGACCCATCTGCAGAGCCATGTAGACAATAATAATTTTTGTTGGTTGAGCATTTTAAAAAAATTGCTTCTCCCAGAAATCCGCCACCTTGGGCAGCTGCTGCTGTAGCAGCTGCCTCATGTGCCTATAGCTAGCAAAGCTCCTGACCACACAAGATTTTAGGGCAGGAACTGAAGAACAATCACAGCTTCAGGGAATATATAGGTAGACCGCATGTAATTACCCAAACTGGAGTCTGGCCAGAATGCTGGAGCTTAACATTCTTTCTCTGGTGAAAAGAGCAATGGAAAGGAAAACACACTGACCATAATTGGTCAGGTTCTTAGTCTTTGTTGTATGTGAATGACACCTCCCACAGCAGAGTTCCCAAAACACAATGCTGGGTATTGGCTCAGTACTGGCTCAGAAGGAGGCATTCCACACCGCCTTTCGACATTTACCGTGTTAGGGTGCTAAGGCTGAGAAATGAGCAAGACATGCTCAGCCATGAAATGTAAGCCTTCTGGGTGATTTAAAGAAGGACAATGTCAGAGCGTATGAATGAGATTTGCAAAGCTCAGTGCCCATTGAAATTAATGGGAATTAGGATTTCAAATCCCTCAGGAGGTTTTGAAAATAGTCTATCAATCCAAAATGTATGTTACACAGGACATGGGTCTAGCTGGGACCCCCTAGATGAGCCCTCTAGTGAATGGGACTACATGGGGTCACCCAGTCCAGTCCCCTGCTCTCAGCAATCCTGTTTTATAATCCCATTTGTAAATTTAGCAAGTTACATCTTAAAACTAGTTAAGTTTGCCCTCATTACTCCAACTGAGAGGTTCTTGCACATCCTCACTCCTCGGATGGTTAGAAACCTTCTTCTAATTTCCAACCTAAATTTATTCATGACCAATTTACCCCGCTTTGTTCTTGTGCCAACTTATCCTTCAGCTACCATAGCTCTTCTCCCTCTCTGGTGTTTACCCTCTGATGTAATTTACATTTTTTTCAGATTAAATATATCAGAAAAACAAATATTAAAAGGGTGTCAGGGTATTTTTTTAAAAAATACTGAAAACCATATTATTTGTCTTTGAATGCTCCCTTGCAGCATTTGCAGCCTCAACATTGCAGCACTGCACTAGTGCAGAAAAACCTGGCAAGGAAACAAAATGCTAACAAAGAGCAAAATGGTGTTAACTACACCAACAGGTTTTGTTTTAATAAGCGAAGAAGTTAAGGAAAGAAGTTAAGGAAAGTGGCCAGTACCAGATGCTTCAGAGAAAGGTGCAAGAACCCTATAATAGGCAGATGTGAGTGTGACAGTATACCCCTGTGTTCATGCTGTACACACTATTGTAAGAATCTTTGTACAAATTATGTCTTGTAAAGTATCATTTGAAAACTCATAATTTGCTGGTCAGTAATCAAGTACATTTGGCAACATTGCATGTGAAGTTGTAAGATTCTCCTGTATGGTGGTGTTAATACATGTTCCAAACCCCACAGAGCTGCCGAAATAAAAGTTGGCATACAAAGAACATAAGAACGGCCATACTGCATCAGACCAATGGTCCATCTAGGCCAGTATCCTGTCTTCTGACAGTGGCCAATGCGATGTGCTTTAGAGGGAATGAACAGAACAGGTAATCATCAAGTGATCCCCTGTCGCCCATTCCCAGCTTCTGGTAAACAGGTCTGTCAAGGTTCGTCCCCCAATCTGAACTCTAGGGTACAGATGTGGGGACCTGCATGAAAACCTCCTAAGCTTACTTTCACTAGCTTAGGTTAAAACTTCTCCAAGGTACAAATTAATTTTATCCTTTGTCCCTGGATCTCCACTACCACCACCAAACTCTAACTGGGTTTACTGGGAAACATAGTTTGGACACATCTTTCCCCCCAAAATCCTCCCAAACCTTGCACCCCACTTCCTGGGGAAGGTTTGGTAAAAATCCTCACCAATTTGCATAGGTGACCACAGACCCAAACCCTTGGGTCTGAGAACAATGAAAAAGCATTCAGTTTTCTTACAAGAAGACTTTTAATAGAAGTAAAGAAATCCCCCCTGTAAAATCAGGATGGTAGATATCTTACAGGGTAATTAGATTCAAAACATAGAGAAACCCTCTAGGCAAAACCTTAAGTTACAAAAAAGACACACAGACAGGAATAGTCATTCTATTCAGCACAGTTCTTTTCTCAGCCATTTAAAGAAATCATAATCTAACACATACCTAGCTTACTAAAGTTCTAAGAATCCATTCCTGGTCTATCCCCAGCAAAAGCAGCATACAAACAGACACAGACCCTTTGTTTCTCTCCCTCCTCCCAGCTTTTGAAAGTATCTTGTCTCCTCATTGGTCATTTTGGTCAGGTGCCAGCGAGGTTACCTTTAGCTTCTTAACCCTTTACAAGTGAGAGGATTTTTCCTCTGGCCAGGAGGGATTTTAAAGGGGTTTACCCTTTCCTTTATATGGATGACAAGGTCTATCCTAAACAAAGGAATGTGTGCTTGCCTTAATTTACATTTAAGCAGTAAACAGAGTCATTAAGCAGGAAGGGAAGACAAAGAAAGTTCAAACAGGTGAAAAAAACCTCAGGAAATATCCTTCCACATAGAATCTTTGGCTTCTGGTTCTCACCTGGAAATGTTTCTCAAGAGAGGGACTGAAAGTATAAAAAGGAGGGAGAAACACCCCAAAGCACCCCTCTCTATCTCTGCCCATCACATTCCCTGTGCCTGAAGAGACAAAGGAAGCAGACAATGAACTCTGTGGGAGGGGCCCTGACCTAAAGAGCTTGGTCAGTAAGACTGCTGGAAGCATGTGGTGAGAAAACTTAGCTGTGAATCTAATATCATTTGTTAAATTAGGCACCAGTAAGCATTTACTTTTTATTTTTCTTGTAACCATTTCTGACTTATGCCTCATTACTTGAAGTGACTTCAAATCTCTCTCTTTAGATAAAACAAGTTTATTAACTATAATCAATGTGTTCAAGTTGAAGTGTCTGGGTAATTCAATTTTGGGTAACAAGTTGTGTGCATATTATTCCATTCAAGGAATAAGAGACAATGTATTTGTACTGTCACTGAGAGGGCTGGGCAGTACAGGACATACGTTTCTGGGGGAAAATCTAGGATTGGGAGTGAATTGGGGTCACACGGCAGTAATTTTAAGGCTGGTAAGAGCCACAGTGTGGCTGGCTGGCTGCAGCGCACACACACAGACATGCTAGAGGCTGTCTGTGAACAGGAAGGCATTGTAAAGGGCACCCCAGGTCACAGTGTAGGGGTGACATAGCTACTCATTAGTCTAGATTGTACCCTGGTGCCACAGTGGGATAATCTGCCTCCCAAGAAGGACTAATTTTATTGCCTAATATTCAAGGTCAGTGTAAACCCTGAATTCTGAGTTTTTTGTACCTTCCAAAACTTTTTTTTGTATTAACTGTTACAGTTCTGGATATTCTTACTGTATGCATCCGATGAAGTGAGCTGTAGCTCACGAAAGCTTATGCTCAAATAAATTGGTTAGTCTCTAAGGTGCCACAAGTACTCCTTTTCTTTTTGCTAATACAGACTAACACAGCTGTTACTCTGAAACCTGAATTCATATAGACTCACATATACTCATATAGATTCAAAACAGCAAGACATAAATGGGTTTTATTCAGTTAAACAGTATAAGAATCCTCGTAAATTGAGGGAGTGGATTTTTCAGCAGATCTGCCATTAGCATGATCCAATAACACCCAAGAGCACAATGATCAATGAACCAAAACCAGCTTCTCCCGGGGTTTTTTTCCAAGCTATTAGAAAGTGAAATAATCAATTACAAAGCTGACCTTTTGAAAAAGGGAAATAGGAGAATTTGCAATACAGTTGAATGAAGTACAGTACATGGGTTTGAAGGAGTGTGCTACCCCTTTAATGGACTGACTGGTGCTTACAATCTAGACAGCCTGATGTAATCAAGGGCAATCAACCCCTTCCCTGCCCTCGGGCTATTTAAATAGGAACAAGCAGTTGTGCAAGAGAGGAGACTAGTAGCTATGCAGGCTATAAGGGGGGTGGTGAGCCTTCAGGTGCTAGGCGATTAGCTTGAGGAGACAGTGTTGCTAACTCTCATTATTTTGTTATGAGTCTCATGATAATTATTGTTAAGGCCCCAGCTCCTGAAGTCAAGTGGAGATGTAATGATTTCAGCTTTCATTCCTGAAGAAAAGGTAAGTTTCTAGCCCTTGTGACTGTAGAGAAAGTGTCAAAATGTGACCCCAGTGCACTCTACCAGTTCAAAAAGTAGAAGGGAAATAAAAAAACACCAAATCTGTTATTTGTACATAATCTCATCATTTTAAAGCCAGTCACATGATTTTTGGTGAGCCTGGCTCATGATTTTTGAACACCTGGGGTTGGCAATGCTGAGGAGATTGGAATCTTTGATTTCAGCCCTCTCTAAGTTTGAAAGCTCTGAACCAGGATCCTGAGGTAAGGGCCTTATGAATGCATGACAAATGCACCTTCTCTGAGACCTTGTTAAAGGGACCTGCTATTTGGTTTATTTTGACTTCCCTTCACAGATCCTTCAAAGTGAACTTACTGATACCCCAGTTGGGGAGAGGGGTGGAAGACATGGTGGGACACCACTATAGTGCCACCACTGGGCTGCAAGGAGTGGGGGTGGGAATGGAACATGCCTGTCACAATGGGCCAAATGAAATTCTGGGGTAACTCCACTTCAGTCAATGGAGGTATGCTCTGTGGAGCAGATAGCAGCCCATCCTGTGTGTCTAGGAAGCCGAGTAAAGCAAAAGGTGCCCCCTATTATTCCTTTTGTACTGACCATCCAGAAGTCGAATAGCAGTATGGAGAGGGAATGGCTTTTGGGGAGCTGCTACACCCCTCCCTGTGCAGGTGGACAGGGACTGCAGGTGAAGGAGTGGGGAATGGGTGGACCCTTGTCTCTGTGCCAGCCAGTACATCTATCTGGGGGCTTTATACTGCTCCCTGTCACTGTAGCATCTGAGTGCCTTCTCTGTGACATCTGCGTAGTTATGCTGGGGGATGTATGTCCCATATGTATATGGCTGGCAGAGGTTATGTCCCCTTTGGAATGGGGGAACCTTTGAGTCACATTTTGTTACTGATCTTCTGGAAGAGTGGAAGCACTAAACACTGTTCCACAAAGCTGCAGTTGACCCTGGGGTGAATTTGGCACTGGGTTTTTACATAGTGATTGTAAATGGTAATATTTGCTTTTGACGATAATTTCTTTATCCAATTCTTATGGCTTGATTTTCCCTATCCGCAAAGGTCTGTTTTTGTGGTAAGCACATCTGGATGGTTTTCACCAGAGTGGAGTTGGGAAAGGGATCGTCTGCTTTGAGAACCTATTTTGATGACAGACAGGAAATAGATAAACTGCTAATTTTAGCTTTGCCATCAGTTCCTAGCCAGTGCGCTTGACAGAGCAGTCTCTTGCTGCTTCCTCAGCATGCAAATCTCTTAATAGTCCCTGGATACTCTCTAGTCGCCATTGTTTGAGACTCTGATCTCATGATGATGATATTCTTGAATCTCTTCTTGTCTCTGCTATAGTTAGCATTGCTCATACATTTCTATATATAATAATTTCTCTTTCCCTTCCACATATTAAAGTCAAATAGCTCTGCTTAAGGGAGAGCCAAGACTGTTGTGATTTATTTTTTAAAACTAGCCAAATCTCTTTCTGGGATATGAAAATGTAATGGAACATTATGAATGCACTTTTATGCTCTAGAAATGCAAAAACAGCTATTGTGATAATCATTAGATTATTTGTTATAATCTATTAAGGCCAAATGCTGGCTCCAATAACATCCATCATTGTTGGGCTCCAATGCAATTATCATTAGGGACCTGATCCAAAGACCACTGAAGTTGGTGGGTGGCTTTCTATTGACTTCAGTGGGATTTGCTCAGGCCCCAAATATTTGTTAATCTATTCAAACCAAACCTGGGTTCCAGTAGTGTCCACCAAAGCTAGGCTTTACAGCACAGGTGGTCCGAATGAGGAACTTTCAGGAGGCACTTAGGGCTGCAGTAATACTCAAAACTCCAGTGGGTTCAAAGGGAGGGGAGGTTCATCCAGCTGTCCTCCCAATTAGCACTCTTCCTGCCCTGTTCCCATACTTTTATGCACTGTGTCCCTTACAAATTCAGCCTATGGTGTAGAGTGGGGAAAAGAGGTCAAATAATATAAAGTGCTGCTGAGATGAAGCTGGTCGGTCATCACATCATGATTTATGCTTTAAGAATCCTCTGACCAAAGTCTAATTTCAGTTCAATCTCTATTCAGTTACTGAGCCAGTAATGTACTGCAACCACCTTTGGCACCAATTGAATGAGTAATGGGGATAGGGGCCGCTGGGTATTTTTCCAGCTTTCCCATTTTGTGCTTGAATAAAATAAGGCCTAGGAAACACCACATTAAAGTATAACTTCTCAATATTTCCAAGTCAAAAACCAAGTTTAACTGATGTAAAGATTTCTTTACAGTGTGACCCTGTGTTACTGTGCTTCAGAGGGGGAAAGACAATAGCTACAAGGGTGACCCATATTCATGCTGTTTTTAATCACAAGATAATTAAAAACAAATTACTTATAATAGTGTCTTTCATCCCAAGGGTTCAAAAAGCTCTTTACAAAAATTTGGCCAAATGTTGCTCTTAATTATATTCATACAATCATGTTCAAATCTGTGTCTCCTTTCTTCAATCACTGAAATGCACACACCTCTGGGAAGGTACACAGCAGCTGCTTATCAGAACAGAATAAACTATGCAGCAAGGTAGGGCAGCAGGTGAAAAATGCCAAATCCAGTAGAAATGATGGGATATTTAGACAGGTGGAATACTATAACCCACATTGGGCAGGAGGACATGAGATAGCACCCCCATGCTTGGGAAAAGAATTGCCATGGGATTTTGAATGAATGCAGGTGGTCAGGATCTTGACTCAGCTGGCACACCTCCCCTCAGCCTGGGGTAGGGATTCAGGACCACCTGTTGAATTATTAGCACCACCTAGTATAGCACCTGTGTTTTCATAGTTTCTGTCCTAGTACTGACCAGATTTAATTCTGCTGAGCTGAGATCTATTGAGGTATAGTCCAAATCGTTGTGGCTCAAAGCCTTGACATGAAACTATGTTGTTTCTAGAAATACAGCCACAGAGGCCTGATCCAAATATTCAGTTGTTTATGGAAGCATGATTCCCATCTGTTTGTCAAAGGAGTTAGTTTTCTGTTTCCAGCAGTTTATTTTGTGTCAAACTGCATGCTGGCACTGTTTGCACAGTTCACAATTAGGGGAAACAGATTGTTGCTTTGATCATTCAATCATGTTGTGTAGAGAACTGTTAAAAATGTAATGCTGTAGCTTGTAGTGTTTAACAGTATTAAGTGGTGTGTTGGCTGCTATCAAAACCCTTGATGTCACTGTATTCACAAGTACTAGTTTGCTTTGTACGTAACAAAACAACTGTCTTTTTTTTTTTCCTGTAGGCCTACAGCTAACAGCTTCCAGTTTAAATCGATTTTCAGCTTCCACAATGGAACTGTCACAGGTCTTGAGAGTATCAATAGTGTTGGGGCAAAGAGCATTCTAACATATTTCCCTCTTTGTATTGCTTAGTGCCCAGGGACATTTTACGTTAAATGCACGTTACTGCATACTCTGTTTAAATGAACAGAGTGAAAATAAATCCCTGGGGAGTGAAGACTGAGTCTTATCCATATCCAAATCACCCTTGTCCCACAGGGAAAAGGAGGTTAGCCATCATCTTGGCATCATCCAGGGACAGGAGTGGGTGAGATCTGTGGTTCCCTCTCTGGGATCAGTGCAGAAAAGTTCATGCAGCTTCCTGTCATATTAGCTTTCTCATGCCTCCTACCCTACCCTGGGAAATCCATCCTAACTCTGCTGCTTATATGGAGATTCTGGATCAGCAACCAGATGGAAAGTTCCTGGCAATGCAGTTCCAATAGAGCTGCTCTTCTAAGGAGCTGGAGTAGGGAACCAGTGCAAAGACCCTGTGCCTCCAGCAGATCCTGTGAGAGCTATGGTTTCTGGGATGGAACCATCAGGTGTTCTGCATGAGGATGAACCCTGCTGCATTCCTACATCATTCAGGAAAGCTCAGCAAGGAGATAAAAACTCAGTTTTCCTCCCGCATAACTCTTGGGTGTTTCAATGGGTGAGGACTGTCTTCTCCCTGGATGATTGCTGTGAGCTCTTTTTTTGCAACCCTATGTAACAGATACTTATTTCTTGTTTTGCTGCAATATAATTTCTTTCAAGGTCTCTAAGTAAGAGTTTTCATTATCTGCCAGAGGAAGGGAGAGGATTTGAACATGTCTCCCACACCCTTCATGGCAGTGCTCTCACTACTGAACTATGGAATATTCTGATGAGGGGCTCCCTCACTCTCTCCTGTTGAATCTGTTCCAGGCAGAGGGGAGAATTGAATCTGTCTCTCCTATATTCCAGGTGAGTGCTCCTATCTCTGGGCTAAAAGTTTTATAGGGTGGTTGCCACTGCCATCTCTTCCTCTTCCTCCTCGTCCAGCCATTTTGTGTAGTGTGAGGCTGGCACCTGACCCATTCATAGAATCATAGAATATTAGGGTTGGAAGGAACCTCAGGAGGTCATCTAGTCCAACCCCCTGCTCAAAGCAGGACCAATCTCCAACTAAATCATCTCAGCCGGGGCTTTGTCAAGCCTGGCCTTAAAAACCTCAAAGGAAGGAGATTCCACCACCTCCCTAGGTAATGCATTCCAGTGCTACACCATCCTTCTAGTGAAAGTTTTTCCTAATATCCAACCTAAACCTCCCCCACTGCAACTTGAGACCATTACTCCTTGTTCTGTCATCTACTACCACTGAACAATCTAGATCCATCCTTTTTGGAATCCCCTTTCAGGGAGTTGAAAGCAGCTATCAAATCCCCCCTCATTCTTCTCTTCAGACTAAACAATCCCAGTTCCCTCAGCCTCTCCTCATAAGTCATGTGTTCCAGCCCCCTAATCATTTTGTTTTGCTCCCCCCCACCCCCCGGACACTTTCCAATTTTTCCACAACCTTCTTGTAGCCTGGGGCCCAAAACTGGACACGGTACTCCAGATGAGGAGTACCTCACCAATGTCGAACAGAGGGGAACGATCACGTCCCTCAGTCTACTGGCAATGCCCCTACTTATACATCCCAAAATGCCGTTAGCCTTCTTGGCAACAAGGGCACACTGACTTATATCCATCTTCTTGTCCACTGTAACCCCTAGGTCCTTTTCTGCAGAACTGCTGCCTAGCCATTCGGTTCCCAGCCTGTAGCGGTGCATGGGATTCTTCCGTCTTAAGTGCAGGACTCTGCACTTGTCTTTGTTGAACCTCATCAGATTTCTTTTGGCCCAGTCCTCTAATTGTCGAGGTCCCTCTGTATCCTATCCCTACCCTCCAGCATATCTACCACTCCTCCCAGTTTAATGCCCTATGCAAACTTGCTGAGGGTGCAGTCCATACCATCCTCCAGATCATTAATGAGATCAGTCCCACAAGACACTGCCTAGGTGCCTAAGTTGGCTGACTCCACGTAATGGGTTCCTGTTCACGGCTTGTAACACCAGGTGCCTCCCTGCCTATCTCTGTGAGAGGGGAGGGACTTAAGACACACTCTTCTTGTCAGCATCTCCCAATGGTTAGCTTAGATGGCTCCCTGCCTAGCGTGCTGGCTTTGTGGCTCGCATTCTAAATCACCGGTCTCTCCCTATTCATTGTATAGTGAGCCTTGGTGCCTAACTCAGGCTTTGTGGATCAGTGTTTCTGTGATGATTTTTTAAGTGTCCTAAAAGTTAGGAGCTATGACACTTTGTTTCAATGCCTACGTCCTTTGTGGGTCCAGGCCATAGTCCCTAGGAGGACAGCTGTGAAACCGTGGTGTAAAGCAGTGAATTTGTAAGCCAAGGAAGGCCAGGACTGAAAGGAGGCAGTCCCAGAAGGAGGACTGAAACTCTGGTCTAAGGGGGGGAACTTGCTATCGGGGAAGGCAGGACTGGAACTACATAGTCCCAGGAAGAAGGGCTGTTTAACTTGAATTTACAGCTGAGTGAAAGGGGGCTCACTCTGGGAGCTTAACTGTTGAATAAATTCTCTCTCCACTGAGGGACAATATTCTATTAGACTTTTGCTGTGAGTAGACTCTTTCCAGGAACCTCAGAGAAACTGAGGGAGAGTGCCTGCAGCACCACCCTGGGTCATGAGGGGTGGTGGTGGAGACATTTACACTGTTATAGCCACCTTTGTGCCTTGCATATTCTGAAGGTTTCTGCAGGGGATCTGCTGAGAATAACTAGAATTCAGCTATTGGCTGTTAAAACTGTTCAAGGAGTAAAGGACCACTAGACTTGAGTAAGATTATCAGAATATGCTCCCAAATTAATAAAAAAAAACTAAGTCAACCAGAATAGCTTGAATACAGCCTAGAACCACACAAGGCAATTGGGCTAGCCATGGAGTAAGGTTCTGATCCATGGAAGAATCTGACCCTATATGCCCCTGAAGTAACAAATATGTCATCAAACCAGTGTTAGTTCCCTGGTATAGTAAGTAGAAGAAGTAGACATCAACTAAAATATGTGAGACCACATAGAAAGGAAAACAGCCTATTGGAGAATAACAGGACAATCCGATTATTACTCACAACATGAACACCCACAATTAATGGGCAACAATATTAAAAATTCAGTTAACATAGTTACTAGATCAAAACTCCTAAGCAAGTCACTGATGATTCTGAGCAACCTGTCAGCCCATGCATAACTACTTGTGTATCATAATAACTAGGCAATTTTATGAGAGCCCCTCTATCTACTTTCCCTAGTCTTGAACATGTTTTAAACACTGATTCTCCAAAAGTCTTGAGAGTCTATGGAGAGGGAAAAAATGTTCAGAAGATAGATTATGGCCAGATGGTTCACAAATGCTGGGTGGATTTGTTGCCCAGGGATAGGACAAACAATAGCCTATCAATCCACCCACCTATGCCTTCTGCTTTGGGGAATCCATTAAGGAACAAGAATATAGGAAAAAGGCATGCAGTCTTCCTTTTACTGACAAAACAACAATGCAATGGATATTAGTTTCTCTTCAGCTGTTACAGATTGTATATCACTGATTCATTAATGTTAGAAGGCACTGAACATTGTTTGACCTTCAGAACATTGCAATGATGCCCTGAGCATCAGCATATAACATATGGGACTTACTCTTCCACTGCAATGGGAATTACTTTAATCCCTCAGGAGAATAGGGCCCTACATGCCATCTAATTACAGCCCAAGCAATCCCCTCCTGTGTTGTGGAGAAAGATGGAGAAGCTCTGTAGTGAAGAAACACTGTTGTAGAGCTCAAACACTAACCCTCTTAAGAGAGCTTCACATATCCCTGGTCCACCTTTCTCCTAGGCTGACTGCTAGAAACAAAGGTCTCAATTTTGAATGTTAACAGTTTAGACAGAGCAATGTTGAAGGTATTACTCTTGACATACAAAAGGCTCCTCCAGACAGCAGCCAACCACTGTTCCACTGAGGCTAGCTTGAGCATGCCATCTTCATGTCTGTCTTTTGGATAGGCTGTAATAAGATCAAGGGATATTTCACTTTTGAGACTGAAGGGTGCTGAGTGGTGGTAAGAATTCATGTGGGCTGAATCTCCCACGAACTCCTATAAAAGGAGAGATCTGCTCTGGAAAAACTGAATTAAATGTTCTGGACCACAATCTCTTCTGGTGTAAACAGGCATTTCTCCACTGGCTTCAATGCAGTTGCACCAATTCATATGAGCAGAGAATTTGGCCTTTGTGTCTCCTTAAAGGACCCATAGAGGGAAGCAGTTGCCCGGCTGATATGCCCAAAGGTATCTAAAGTCTTAATGGTTTGAGACCTGTCTACCTTGTAGGTCTAATCAGCCCTCTGAATTGCTATTGGAATCCGATAGATATGGACAAAACATTTTGCGAAGACACCACCTCCAGATCAAATTTCTCTTTTACTTCCCCCACCTTCCTCCAGTAAATGTACTGAGAAGGCTGTGGAATGTAAACCTATAAAAATGGAGACTAATTCACTATTGTTCTAAGGTAAGAAGCAGCTGACTCCACCTCAATCAATGGCCTAAATTAGCAATAATAATCCAATCTTCCAGCTATATGGTCTTGAAGAGCCAAGCTAATGTATGGATACATTTGCTGTCCTTTCCAGCAAATGTCAAGAAAGGTCATGACTAGAACTGACATGCATGAATGTCTTCCTCCTTAGAAGTCCTTCCAAAGCATATTAACATTATTTTTCCCAGTAGCATCCATAACAAGTTAGGTGTATGATGGTTGTGCCAAGAGGACACAGTCAGGATCAGGGATCCAGTGTGTAAGCCCAGTAAAAGAAGGTTGCTGCCCTGGACACGCTAAATACTTTACAAACACACTATCTGACATACTTTTTTTTTGGGGGGGGTAGTAAAACTACTTGCTCAAGAAACTAAAAATTCATTTTATGTCGCTGTAGAAATGTGTATAGGGAGGGGAAAAAGGGATTAGGGCCATATACTGAAGTCCTTACTCAGTACTTATTCATGCAAAACTCCCATGGTCTTATCGTTCAGTAGTCTGTCCTCAGATAGTTGCAGGTGATGCTTTCTGAAATCAATAAGAATTACTCATACATACTTCAAGGCAGATTTTGGCCCACTGTAAGAACTTTAGTGTATATGGCCCCATGGTTGGTTGTATCTCCATCACTGCATTTTGACTAGTTTCCCAAACCTTCATCTCTTTTGACAGGTTGCAACACAAGAAACATTCAGCACCAGTGATTAAACCTATTGAAAGAGGCTACCACGTTAGTAACTTCTTCCAGCACTATGGCATTAATCTGGTATGCTATTTACCCTACATTTTCTTAGTGCTGAATTCAGAGGATCAGAAAATACCATCATATAGTAAATGGTGAGTAAACACCTCTATGATGTTTAGACACACACTTCAATTGCTTGCTTGCTTCCTTTTTGAAGGATCAGCAGAATAGAGAAATCATGGTTGAGGTACTCATTAAAATGTGCCTATTTTGGCAGCTTGGTCAAAAACAAAGCTGACACAGCTGCAAAAAGAAAGCAGCTTTCCCAAAGATTAGCAAAACTAGGACCTTATCTGAAATAACATAAACTGACTTATCTCGGAAAAACCCCTGGAAGATGTCCTCCATTTCTCTTGCTGAAATCCTGTTATTAGTTGTCACATCTTCCACTCATTTCAAATGGACCCTTCGGGAGTCAACACACTTTTTTTCTAGATGTCACTTCTCACAAATAGCTATAGTCTAACTGTTGTTTGTGAAATTCAGTTACATAGCAGAACATTTTGGCTTTTAACTCAGACATTTCTGACAAGGAAGAGTGTTTTTGATACTATCAGGTACTACATCAGTGACTTACCACCACTTTATGCATTTATACATGCCTTATAAATAGAGCTGGTTAGGAATTTTTCAGTAAAACGTTTTATCATTGGGAAATGCTGATTTGTTGAAACTGAAACTTTTTGTGAAAACTGTCAGCTTCAATGAATTTTTCAACTCTAAAAAAGGTTGGAAAGAATTTTTTTTTAAATTGTGGAGAGGTCTTTTGATATTTTTAAATAAAATTTTGGTTGTGGGTTTGGACCAACTTTTCATTTAGAAATTTAAGCTAACTGTTAAAACAATTTGGGTTTTTTTACTAATGTTTCAATTGATCAAAACGACTTTAATGAATCACAATTTCTTACAAATTTTTCAAGAATTCATCTTTTTGTCCTAATGCAGGATGGGGGGAAAAATTTGAAATTAGGAAATTTTCATGAGCTGGAAAAACCATTTCTGGAACATCTGTGTAAAGGCCTGTGGCAGGGGGACTGCAGAGCATGAATAACAGGAAGGGGGTTTTGGGGTTTTTTTTTTTTTTTTAAATTCTCAGTACAAAGTAAACAATGCTAGTTATAACTATATGGCTGCCATGAAAAATATGACAGGTTTCAGAGTAGCAGCTGTATTAGTCTGTATTCACAAAAAGAAAAGGAGTACTTGTGGCACCTTAGAGACTAACCACTTTATCTGAGCATAAGCTTTTGTGAGCTACAGCTCACTTCATTGGATGTATGCTGTGGAAAATACAGGGGGGAGATTTATATACAGAGAGAACATGAAACAAGGGGTGTTACCATACACACTGTAAGGAGAGTGATCAGTCAAGGTGAGCTATTACCACCAGGAGAGCGGGGGACCTTTCGTCGTGATAACCAAGGTGGGCCATTTCCAGCAGTTGACAAAGTCTGAGGAACGGGCGGGGGGGGGGGGTGGGAATAAACATAAAAACATGATTGCTCTGGGCTTGTTGGCATCTAGACAAATACAGGAGGGGGTCAGAGGTAGCTGTGCTCCAGACCCTCCCAGCGAGCTAGACCTGGATCCCGCCACCAGCTAGAACCCCCTCAGGCTACCAGCCGCCTCTCCAGAGCTGCTCTTGCCTGGGAAGAGTCTGCTGGGGAGACAGCAAATCTCCATACTGCCCATGGTCTCTCCTGGTGGAAAGGGGGACATCTCTCAAACCATAGCAGAACCTTTTCCCCTGCGTCCAGTCTAGCCTACACTCCTCCCCCGCCGGTCTGTCCTCCACTTGGCCCGTCACCTCCTCAGTGCGTTTGGGGGGGGGGCACTCCCCCGCTGCCCCCTGAGCTGCTCCTTTGCCCCGCTCCCACAATCACCCCCAGCGCCTGCCCCCGCTTTGCTGCTGTCTCTGATCTGCACCTGCTGAGTCTCCTTCTCACCTCGCCCGCAGCACCCCGCCCAGCGCCCCTCCCCCCACAGCGCCGCTGCCCCTGTCCCCGCAGTCCTGCGCCGGGGCCCGCTGTCCCGGGGCACACGCCCGTCGAGGCCGCCCCGCTGGGCGCGTGCCTGGCGCAGGGTCCCGGCCGGGCCGGGGGCTGTCCTGGAGACCCGCCCCCGGTTCTCGGAAGGGGCCCAAGCTGCGGCGCGGGGCCCCCGGGCGAGGTGACGGGGGCCGGCCCCCGCACCCAGGTGTAGGACCCAGGCGGTGGGGGCGGGGCCGCTCGGCCCGGCTCCCCTCCTCCGGGTGGGCTCGCGCGTGCTGCGCGGGGAGGGCGAGCCAGAGCCCGGAGTGTGCAGCCGGCGCCGAGCTTTCCATGAACAGTCCTGTCGGGCAGGGCGAGCAGCGCGGGCGGGCTCCGGCACCTCCGCCAGCAGCGGCGGCCGCGGCAGCAGCCTCCTCGGGAGCCCGGCAGGTAGGTGCGTGCGGTCCCGCAGCAGCTGCCCCACCGAGAGCTGCTGCTTGGCGCTTTCTCCGCGCCCAGCCGTCCCGGGGTGCTTGGCTGGCGCCGGGGGCGGGTGGACGGAGAAGCGTCGGGCTTTGGGGTGTTGGTTGGGTCGGTTACACTCACGGGTCTCTCCGGTGAGGACAAACCCCCAGCGAGCCCGTTACTGGCACTTTGTAATGCATGGGGACCCGGCGGTCCTGCCCCGAGAATAGCCTCTACCTGTGGCATCTACCTGTCCTGCTCATGCCTCTCGCTTGAACCTGCTCTCAGGCCAGCTCTGTGTCAGCGAGGCTGGAGCGAGATCTCTATGTCTGTGCCACTTGCCTGAAGTTTCTTTACGCCCTGTGGTACCTTGTGGGGCGTATGATATCTTGGGAATGATCTTTGTTTGCTTGTGCAGTTCTGAAAATGCAGAATTTTTGAAAACACATCCAGTGTTTCTAGCATGTAAGGGGTGAGATGTTTCTAAAAGTTTGGTTCACAAGCTATTTTAATGCTTTGTGAGATGTGCAAAAAAATGGCTTTGCTTAAAATTTAGGATTTTCTACAGGGTGAACTAAATATCAAGCTCAGTTTCTATTCCCATCTATAAATAACACTTATAATGTAACTGCAGGTAGCTACATCTTAGAGAGAGAGAGGGGCTTATATCCAACAATATCAAATTGTGGACAGTTGCAAAAAGGGAATCTAAGACTATTGGCTACTATAAAAAGGCAACTAAGGTGGAATTGACACTGTAATCCTGTTAGTAGCTATAATCTTAGATTTCATTATATCAAATCTTAGGGGACTATTCCCTCATTTAAAAGACCAGGTTATAGATTTAGAGTTAATAACTACCTTTGCTGCACATGCATAAATTATTTATTATATGTATGTAAAGCAACCACCAAACACCTGTTAAGAATACTGCATGTCAGTCTATCACATAGATTTGTCTTCTTGCTGAGCTATTTGCTGAACATTTCCTATTTTCTCCCTATTTGCACCCTGTCATGTTGTTTTCCTCCACAATGTTATCAACAGTGGCACAGAATGCTTGAGATGCTCCTAGATGCCAAGAGCTTTGGTAATGAAGGTCAATGAACAGGAATTTGCCTAATGCCAGTATAAAGTCATTCCTGTTCCCAGTTTTCTCCCCAGAGGGTGACTGCTTGAAGGTGGTTAACCCCAGCCTAACTTGATTTTACCTACACATTTTGGATTGCAGAAGTAATTAGGTACAGGCACTCTTAAGGCCCTAGGAAGAACTGAATCAGTTCTCTCTGTTCCTCATTTTGTTATTCACTGAGCTAAACACTGATTTCTTGTTAACATGAAATCTTTGTTCTATTGAAGTAGACAGGGTGAAAAGAGAAAAAAAGTGTCAACATGAAACAAATAAGTGTTGTTAACTTGAATGACTAAAATATCAGACTCTTACACTAAAGAACTACTGTTTATATCACTTTTATTTAATGAACATGATAGTTCACCTGTTTACAAAAAAATAGGCATTGATGGTTCTGATGCTCTTCACCTTTTTATTTTTGTTTGAGTTGTTTTTTTATTGTTTGAGAAAGGATGGTGAGGCGGTATTGGAGACTTAGATAGTGGTGGTTGGAATATTTTTCTCTAAACAATGCATTGGGATGTGACAAATGTTCTATGAAGACACACATTTCAAATGAGATGCTATGGGAATGGTTGACAGAGCAGTCTGCATCTGGATTTTAAAGAGATTGTTCATTCAGCTCAATATGTTCATGAACTTCAGTTGATGGTGTTAATGTTTGAAAAGAGTGAACTGTGTCTGTTTAACAATATGTACAGTGAAAGTGCTGGAAATAAGATTTTGTTTTACAAAATTATATCTCTAGATGTTTTCTTGTCTGTTAAATGTAACTTGTGTATTGTCAGTCCTTTGTTATGTATGAAACAGTTCTTGGACAAAAATAGGTGAACTATGTTCATTTAAAAAATTAATTAGTCATTGTTTAGAACTGTTTAACAAGCTACAAAACATTGCACTGTTTTATAAAGAAATCTATTGAACAAAAATGAAGAGCAAAGTTTTTTTCAAGAGTAAGTTGAGCATTCTTTGGATATTATCTGAATCATTTGTATCTGGAAAACATGCAACCCTCACCCTATGACACTCTAGATATGCTGACATTAAATTTTCCAGTGTCTTACTAAAAGTATTTTTGCAGAAGATGAAATAACATTTTAAATCAATGTGATTGTGCTTCAGTTTTGGTCTGTAATTAAAAAACACACTGATTTGAAAACATAGAGAGAGCTTAGTAACATATTTATAGCTTGTTAGTGTGTATCCAAGACTTGTAATTTCAATTCACTTATTTTCTTTGCTTAGCTGCATTTGAACTTATTTAAATCTATGTTCTCAATAGAGATGAGTGAACTTTAAAGAAAATCAGGTCAGGCATAGATTCCAGGCATGTAACCCTTTTTGGATGCCCAGAAATAGCCACCAGAAATAGCATGACAAATTTCTTTTTCATGAACAAAGCTTTTTTTCTTTTCTTTTAAGGAAGAAAGAAGCTTCATAGAATCTCTCTACAGATATCAGAGCCTTGTAGAATGGATGTTTCTAGCTTATTTTATTAGAATTAATATAGCTAGTGTAATTTCTACTTTTCTGCTGTTGGACTTAGGGCCACTTGACTTCAGAAGTATGAGATTATTGGGGTTTATTTTAAAATAAAGATTTTTCTTAAAAAAAAAAAAGATTATCTTTGTATGCAGCTCATGAGCTTTTTCCTTAGAGGCAGATGCCGCTCATCTGTAGAAAAAGGTTTGGGGGCATTAGATGTTTGGAAATTGACAAAAAAAAAACCAAAAGAAAATACCAGGAAAGGAACAAATTTGTTACTTGTTTTTTCTCAAATAGCTAATAAGAAAGCAGTTGTATTGACATAAGGTATAGGAAAAAATAGAACTATCTTATTATTTGAAACAACAGGTAGAATTAAACTACCACATGCCTTGTTTTTCAGGACTTCACAATTGAAGGAAATGATTAGTTTATCCTACAGTAAATGGAGCAGATCATAACCTCTTCCAGTGCTTTCTTTGTTCTCTATTGGACAGATTCAATTGCTAAGAAGCGATGAATTTTTAATCCCTAAGTAGATGATGTCATAATGACATCATCACATCCTTCATTTGATTGATTCTCATAAAAGAACAGTAATGAGATTTGATATGCATGTCTTAAAATTCTCCCTTCCCTTCAGGGGATTGCCTGACCTGCATGGCAAATTCCAGTGAATAACACTGAGTTCCAGCAAAAAAGACATTCCTTTTTGGAAGCCAGGGTGGGACATGAAGGAGCAATGGACTGATCCTGATCGACTTAGAATTTAAGGACTTACATTCTCCCCATTTGAAGTTTAATCATGTATCTAGAAGTGGAGACATTGACCAATATTTTCAAACTTGGTGCTGCTAAATCCATGTTTAGGCACCTAAGCAAAGGTGACTTGATTTTCAAAGGTGCTGAGCATATTCAGTTTACACTCACTTCACTTGGATTTGTGGAAGTTCAGCACTTCTGAAAATCAGGCCACTTTTATTTATGTTTGGATACCTAAGTTTAGGCACCCAGATTGGCAAATGTTGATCATTAAGCACAAATATATTTGAAAGCTTTTTCCCCCCCAAAAAATACCAATCAAACCAAAATATTAGCCATAACTGTAACTGGGTATAATCTGATGATAATTGCAATGTTAGTTTTCTATGTTGATGACTATAAACTCTAATTAAAATAGTTGAAACTCTGATACAGTTGTATTAATACAGCAGAATTCTCCTATCATAAGCTTAGATTTAATGAAACTCGGTTTATTGAGAAGCAGAGCAAAATCCTAAACTCTTTCAGTGCATTATTGTGTGAACACTGTAATTCTGATTATAGTAAGCCCCGTTTATAATGGAATTGTTCTTTAATTTAAATTCTTGTAAGAAAACTTCATTGTTTTTCATAAGGTAATCTGCTACAATTTTTAATTTTTAGTACAAAATTTTGGTATCATATTTATTACACTAAAGCAAGGGTTTTAAAAGGAAAGACATGTCATTTAAATGATGGCTGGGGTAGGCTGCTGGTTTATAGAGCAGCTTGGGTATTTTTGCACAGATCTATGAATATTTATAGAATTCTATAAGTATAAGATAAATCACATGCAGCTTATTTTATACACTCTTTTATCTTAATCATTAATTGTATATGATAAATTTGAAATAATTCTGAGATTCAGCCATCAGGTTAAGTGAACTGTTCTTAATAAACTTGGAAGGCTTTTATTTCATTTGTGTGTGTGTGTGCGCGTAAATTTTGCTTTATCTCTCTCTTTATAAAGTATTGCGCATGATGAAAGACAGGGAAAAGAGGTGATCTTCATGTTGCTGTTGGTTCTTTATTGGGGTTTGGAAGGAGTTAAAGAATGAAGCCAACCTCTTACAAGCACCATCCTGGCGATTGCAGTTACTGCTCTCAACTTTGATTCTCAAAGACAACCACCAAGTTCGGTGAATATCCTGGAACTACATTTCAAAAGAAGCCAATGATTTAATAACCATGGGCAGGCTAATCTCAATGCAAGAGCTGGTGTTGAGTTGAATTAATGATATCAACTTATTTACTTAAGACACAGAAATCTTACATCATCAGGCCTGTCAACTTCGGTAGTTCACCAGTGTTGTATTAGGAACTGTTGAGTAGTGATTGGGCATGGGCATTGTTAACAAGCAAGGGGGATGGTTGTTTTATAATTGAATCCATAAATGATAGGCACCCACACGTTATTGGTGCCAGATACATTTCTAAATAAATCCCATAAGCCTGTCTGCACCCATCTTGCATGAAATAATGAATTTTCATGAGCTGTAAACCTGTTCTAGAATGACTCAGGTATGACAAACAAACGATAGAACCCTAGTGTTAGAGAGAATCCTGATTTGATAATATTCCATGGAAATTTCTTTTCACTCTCCTCTCAGGATTGGCCACATGCTGTGAATCTTCTAGCTTGTGCCTGCATTGTACATTGAAAACAAAAGATGGGTTTGGACTTTGTGAAACATCTATGCCTTCTGACTGAATTTTAGATGATCACCAATGACATTTACATGGTTGTGCTGTAATGCAGTGACATATTTGGTTATATAAAATATGGAAAGCCAAGCATCTCAGAACCTTTTCTGAATGCTTTCTACTAGAGACTGTTACTGCAATAATGACCTTCTTGAACATGAGATGACCGCACCGACTTGGCCAAACAGAGAAGAACAATGAACATTTTCATTTTGGAAAAACAAGGTCAGTTGTGGCAATTGTTGAAGAAAATGAAAATGAGGCAGTCATGTCTTGTCATTGTACTGATTTAATGATAGTAAACAAGATGTGCAGTTTTTGTATTATATTATGTAAAAATACAAAAGGATGTAAAGCAGAACTTGATGCAAATCAACAGTTACCGTATCTATGTTATGTCTGATAGTTAACACAAATTAATACATTTCAAAAGTAAAAACAGCACAGTGACTGAAATATTCTGTTCCATTTGCTCTCTAAAGAATTATCTTAATCTGCAAAGGATATGAATAGGCAGCAAATTTTATGTTTGTTTTCCATTTTTGTTTTAGGCTCTAAATCAGAATAAATTTAGACATTGAATTGGTTACTACTGTTTCTAAAACATCTTTTAGTATTTTTCCATGTTTATTTTATAAAGGAATTAATCATAGAACATGAGACTTCTTCACACTGTTTTTACTGGTTCACTTAATAGGAACAAAATGTATAGCCACACTTTAGAAGTGTGTTCTTTCAGATAAACCAAAAGTTCTTATGTCTCCTTAGATAAGGGAGCAAATCAACTTGACTAATTGATGCAAAACTTCTGTTAACTTCAGGGGACGTTTTCTTTCAGGATTTGGTCCTAAATTTACTAGTGCTGAAAATGATTTAAAAATTATTTTCGGTTTTTTCCTTCACAAATTCAAAGTACCAAGAAGTTCAAACATCAATTTGTAAATAGTAGTGTTAGCAACGAAATGTGTGAGATTGCAAAGAAACACTAGCATTTTGTAGGGATATTCTGTGGCTATGCAAAATGAATTTGTAATGATTTTAACAATTATTTAAAATTAGGCAAATACACAAGCTTGTGAAAATGAGGATGCTGACAGTATCGGCAGTGGTAACTGTGTAATCTGCAAGCCAGGGACTAAATACCGCTCAATAACAGTAATACCTGGAGTAACTTCATTAGCTTTCGTGTCAATACTTTGGATTTAGCCCAGGGTAATAGGCCCAACATAGTCAGACAATTTAAATTCTGATCTCTTTATGTTTCTGTTCCAATTTCTCACACTGCCAGTGTGATCAGCTTTTAACATGAAGAGACACTGCAGGTTTTAGCTATAATTCTGCTTTCATATTGGTTCACTCATAGTTCTGCAATACAAAACCCGTCAGATGTATTTTCATTTGGAAACCTGGAATGCACAGAAGGTGTAGATTCTGTGGTAAAAGGCAAATGTTGCACACTAGCTACTAAATCACTTACAGTATTCACTTCAGCATTTTGTAAATGGAATATTTGTCTTGCTCTTAAGAAATCCAGATGTGCAAATGTTGTTCATGGAAATAGAGTAAATAAATCAAAACCGTATTTCTACCTGACTTGAAGTAGGCATTATCCACTACATAGATTCAGATGTAGGTTTTGACAATCTAACTTTAAGATTTAAATCTCAATAAGCCAGAGACTCATTTCCATGTTTATTGTTCTGAAATCATTTCCAGGCACCGAATTGCATCTCAAAAAGAATATCTGTTGCTGGACAATGAATTAAAAACACTACAATGTTTGACTACAATACATTTTTAGTCACTTCAAATAGTGAATAAATGTTTAACTTTTACTCTCACAATTTTATTAGCAAGAAATCCAGTTATTTATTTATTTATTATAGCCTTCACACTGTTACTTAAGCCTGACTGTAACCTAAGCTATGGAATTATCCTTGTTTAAAAATAGGTTAATGAATATAAATTTGAATGATCCATCAGATCTAAAGATATACCATAAGTCAAATCAAGCCCGACATCTGTACTTTTAAGCTATATGATTTTTATTATCATATTTTATGAAAAATATTTAATATATGGGGAAATCTGGTCAAGTTTTTACCTTTCTTTTTTTACACCACTTCTTAAAAACACAGCAAATATTATAAGAAGGATACATAAGGAAGGGAGTAAAGATTTTTTTTTAAATAGAAAAAAATATTAATTTCCTTTTGATATTGGAATATTTTGCCTTTGCAGTGTCTGACCAGTCTATATATAATAGTTAATTATATAGCTCCATAAACTAAGTGACAAAAGCAAAACTGTGCACAGTAAAAAGGAAGAAGAGCCTCTTTTGGAATGGTTGAATATTGAATTGGAGGCAAGAGTACATGTCAGAAACCTATTTGCTTGGGAAGTTTCATTTTAAAAAGTAAATATACCTTTTCAGACAGACTGTATGTCTGTTACATTCCATATCTTTGTTGCATTTAAGGGAGAGAATAGAAATATAAGATTTTCTATCACAAGGGCTGATCCTGCATTCCTTCTGCAAGCAAAACTTCCATTTACTTATTCATCTCTCTTCATTAAGTAAAGTGACACAACTGACCCCAAGATGTGAACCTCTTTTCAGATATGTGTTTTCTGAATATATGCTGTCATAAATATAAAGGAAAGGCTAACCACCTTTAAATCCCTCCTGGCCAGAGGAAAAAAACCTTTCACCTGTAAAGGGTTAAGAAGCTAAAGATAACCTTGCTGGCACCTGACCAAAATGACCAATGAGGAGACAAGATACTTTCAAAGCTGGGGAGAGGGGGAAACAAAGGGTTCTCTCTGTCTGTGTTTTTCTTTTGCTGGGACCAGAGCAGGAATGCAGGTCAGAAGTCCTGTAAAGGATTAATAAGCAATCTAGTTAGATGTGCGTTCGATTCTGTTTTGTTTAAATGGCTGATAAAATAAGTTGTGCTGAATGGAATGTATATTCCAGTTTTTGTGTCTTTTTGTAACTTAAGGTTTTGCCTCGAGGGATTCTCTGTGTTTTGAATCTGATTACCCGGTAACGTATTTACCATCCTGATTTTACAGAGGTGATTCTTTTACTTTTTCTTCAATTAAAATTCTTCTTTTAAGAACCTGATTGCTTTTTCATTGTTCTTTAGATCCAAGGGTTTGGGTCTGTGTTCACCTATGCAAATTGGTGAGGATTTTTATCAAGCCTTTCCCAGGAAAGGGAGTGTAGGGTTTGGGAGGATTTTGGTGGGGAAAGACGTTTCCAAGCAGACTCTTTCCCGGTTATATTTGTGAGACGCTTGGTGGTGGCAGCAATAAAATACAGGGACAAAAGGAAAACTAGTTTGTACCCTGGGGAGGTTTTAACCTAAGCTGGTAAAAATAAGCTTAGGGGGTTTTCATGCAGGTCCCCACATCTGTACCCTAGAGTTCAGAGTGGGGAAGGAACCTTGACATGGTGGCAGAGTGGTGGGATTAACTTGAAATAATTTTGACATCAATTTGAGATTTTTTGAACCAGAAGCATGGATTTTTTTAAAGGAAAATATTTTTTTTCCTTTGGGCTGCTGGAAAGCAGGTTTTAAGCTGAAAGCAGTTAGAGGTTTTTTTTTTTTTGTCTCTGCTTGGGAGGCAGAGCATAGACAAAAGGGAATTGTCTTTTGTGAACTGGAGTTTTCTCTACTTATAGGCAGGGTAGTTAACCTCCTGCAGGGAAATTCACAAGTCTTCACAGACCTGAAGTTGATTTCTTTTTAACCTAAGAGCAACTAGAGGGGTTTTCTGTCTATTTGCCTGGAGACAAAGGTGTTGGTTTTGGGTTTTTTTTTTTAGGATTTTTCTGTAGGCTGGCAATCACTATCAGAGAACATAGGTATCCGGTTACAGCACAACATATATATATATATATATATATATATATATATATATATATATTTGACAAGCCAAGATTTTTTGTTTGTTTTGTTTTATTTCTAACTCTCGGGTGTAAAGTTAGTTAAAAACAGAGAGGCTAACATGACAGAAACCAAGGCACAACACAAATTGGAGTTAACCAGACTGGAGGCAGCGAAAGAGGCAGAAAAAGCCCTAGAGACTGCTCACAGGAGTGCTATGGAGGCAAGGGAAAAAGGAGGAGAAGGAAAAAGAGAGGAAGCATGCACTGGAGATGGAGAAGGTAAGGGCTGAGCAGAATCTATTGGATAACCCTAACAATCCTTCCCCAACAATCCACAAATGGGAGCGACTGTGTCCACAGTATAATGAATCCAGTGATATTGCTGAATATTTTCTCACCTTTGAGAGACTGTGCATTCTCCATAAAATTCCTGAAGCTCACAAGATGACCACATTGGTCGCAAAATTGACTGGAAGAGCTCTGGACATATTCAATAAGATGCCTATTGATGAGGCTTCTGACTATAATAAGTTCAAGGATTTGGTTTTAAAGCAATTTCAAATTACATCTGAAACATACAGAGTAAAATTTTGAACCCTTAAGAGAGGGCCTCGACTAAGTAATGTGGCTTAACTAAACCAGATGAAGGATCTGTTAGATAAATGGATCCAAGGAAGGGGTGTCACTAGCTTTAACGGAATGCATGATTTGATAGCTCAGGAGCAATTCCTGAATATGTCCAAGGAGGAAATAAAGGTGTTTATGGGATAAGGAAATAGACTCTGCAGAAAGTCTTGCTTCTTATGCTGATCAATATGAGTAGTCCCAGACTGCCAGAGAGGTGGGGCAAGCCGGAACAAAACGGGTGGAGGGAGGAGAGAGGAACAACCCTGGTCGCACTTGGAGCGGATACCCGAAGGGAAACCCTCAGACCGGGGCAGCCCGAGGCCCCAACTACGCACCAAGGAATACTCCAGACACCTTGTCGTCCTGCCTCACTGTTCTCCAGCAACCCACCTTGCCCCAGTGATCCGTCAACTGGATGATGTTTTAAATGTAGTGAGCCGGGGCACGTATAGGCCAACTACCCCAAGAACGCCAACAGATTACAGTTCATTGCACCGGAATCACACCAGAGGTCTTCAGGTCCAGATACCTCCCAGATACCCTTGGAGCATAGGGAAACTGTGAGTGTGGGCGGGAAGAAGGTTACCACGTGAGGGACACCAGAGTGCAAGTGTCGGCTATCCATGCTTCCTTAGTGGACCCCAATTTAATCAACCCAGAGATCCAAGTGACAATTCAACCCTTCAAGTCTAACTCTTTCAATTTGCCTACAGCCAAGTTGCCTGTCCAGTACAAGGGCTGGTCAGGAATGTGGTCTTTTGCAGTATATGATGATTATCCCATCCCCATGCTGTTGGGGGAAGACTTGGCCAATCATGTGAAGCTAGCCAAGAGGGTGGGAATGGTCACCCACAGCAAGGCTAAGCAAGCCGTCACGCCTAGCTCTGTTCCGGAAACTTCTACCAGGACCTGGTCAGAGGTGATGGAACTGGACCCCATGCCAGCATCTGTAACAGCAGTAGTGGATCCAGTCCCAGAGACCCAGACAGAGCCAGTCCCAGAACTGGAACTGGCGGAACAACCAGCACCAGACCCATTGCCAACACTGAATCCAGTACTTGCAACCCCAACACCAGAGGGCCCCACCGAACCTGTACCAGCAGCAGCAGATAACCCTACACAAGAGGCTCAGCCCGAGCCTGAAACCCAACATAGTGCACCAGCGGAGAGCGGTTCACAGTCAACAGAAACAGCCCCATCCCCTACATCGCTTCCAGAGGGACCAAGCCTAGGTCCACAATCCAATGAGGAACTGATGTCTCCAGCATCAAGGGAAGAGTTCCAGACCGAACAGGAAGCAGATGAATGCCTCCAGAGAGCTTGGACGGTGGCACGGAGCAACCCACCGCCTCTCAGCTCTTCTAATCGATCCAGGTTTGTTGTAGAAAGAGGACTTTTGTACAAGGAAACTCTTTCTGGTGGACACCAGGAAGACTGGCATCCTCAGAGACAGTTGGTAGTTCCAACTAAGTACCGGGTCAAGCTCTTGTGCTTAGCCCACGATCATCCTAGTGGCCATGCTGGGGTGAACAGGACCAAAGACCGTTTGGGGGGGTCATTCCTTGCCCATTCCCTCCCAGTGGATGTTTCTACCTATGTCCGGTCTTGTGAAGTATGCCAAAGAGTGGGAAAACCCCAAAACCAGGTCAAAGCCCCTCTCCAGCCACTCCCCATCATTGAAGTTCCATTTCTGCGAGTAGCTGTGGATATTCTGGGTCCTTTTCCGAAAAAGACACCCAGAGGAAAGCAGTACATACTGACTTTCATGGATTTTGCCACCCGATGGCCAGAAGCAGTAGCTCTGAGCTACACCAGGGCTAAAAGTGTGTGCCAGGCACTAGCAGACATTTTTGCCAGGGTAGGTTGGCCCTCCGACATCCTCACAGATGCAGGAACTAATTTCCTGGCAGGAACTATGGAAAGCCTTTGGGAAGCTCATGGGGTGAATCACTGAGTTGGCACCCCTTACCATCATCAAACAAATGGCCTGGTGGAGAAATTTAATGGGACTTTGGGGGCCATGATACGTAAATTCGTAAATGAGCACTCCAATGATTGGGACCTAGTGTTGCAGCAGTTGCTCTTGCCTACAGAGCTTTACCACATCCCAGTTTAGGGTATTCACCATTTGAACTTGTATATGGCTGCGAGGTTAAGGGGCCATTACAATTTGTGAAGCAGCAATGGGAGGGGTTTACACCTTCTCCAGGAACTAACATTCTGGACTTTGTAACCAACCTTCAAAACACCCACCGAACCTCTTTAGTCCTTGCTAAAGAAAACCTAAATGATGCTCAAAAAGAGCAAAAAGCCTGGTATGATAAACATGCCAGAGAGCGTCCCTTCAAAGTAGGGGACCAGGTCATGGTCTTAAAGGCACTCGAGGCCCATAAAATGGAAACGTCATGGGAAGGGCCATTCACTGTCCAGGAGCGCCTGGGAGGTGTTAATTATCTCATAGCATTCCCCACCTCAAACCGAAAGCCTAAGGTGTACCATATTAATTCTCTAAAGCTCTTTTATTCCAGAGAATTTAAAGGTTTGTCAGTTTACAGCCCAGGGAGGAGATGACGCTAAGTGGCCTGAACGTGTCTACTATGAAGGGAAAAGTGCTGGTGGCGTGGAAAAGGTGAACCTCTCCATGACCCTTGGGCGTATGCAGCGACAGCAGATCAAGGAGCTGTGCGCTAGCTACGCGACGACATTCTCAGCTACCCCAGGACTGACTGAATGGGCATACCACTCCATTGACACAGGTAATGCTCGCCCAATTAAAGTTCAACTTTACCAGGTGTCTCCTCAAACTAAAACTGCTATAGAACGGGAGATCCAGGATATGTTACAGATGGGTGTAGTCTGCCCCTCTGGCAGTGCATGGGCATCTCCAGTGGTTCTAGTTCCGAAACCAGATGGGGAGATACGTTTTTGCGTGGACTACCGTAAGCTAAATGCTGTAACTCGCACAGACAACTATCCAATGTCACGCACAGATGAACTGTTAGAGAAACTGGGACGGGCCCAGTTCATCTCTACCTTGGACTTAACCAAGGGGTACTGGCAGGTACCACTAGATGAATCCGCCAAGGAAAGTTCAGACTTCACCACACATGTCGGGCTGTATGAATTTAATGTACTCCCTTTTGGGCTGCGGAATGCACCTGCCACCTTCCAAAGACTTGTAGATGGTCTCCTAGCGGGATTAGGTGAATATGCAGTCGCCTACCTTGACAATGTGGCCATATTTTCGGATTCCTGGGCAGAACACCTGGAACATCTACAAAAAGTCTTTGAGCACATAAGGGAGGCAGGACTAATTGTTAAGGCTAAGAAGTGTCAAATAGGCCTAAGCAGAGTGACTTACCTTGGATACCAGGTGGGTCAAGGAACTATCAACCCCCTACAGGCCAAAGTGGATGCTATCCAAAAGTGGCCTGTCCCAAAGTCAGAGAAACAGGTCCAATCCTTCTTTGGTTTGGCCGGATATTACAGGCGATTTGTACCACAATACAACCAAATCGCCGCCCCACTGACAGACCTAACCAAAAAGAAACAGCCAAATGTCGTTCAGTGGACCGAAGAGTATCAGAAAGCCTTTAACCAGCTTAAAGCGACACTCATGTCTGACCCTGTACTAAGGGCCCCAGACTTTGACAAACCGTTCCTAGTAATCACAGATGCATCCAAGCGTGGTGTAGGAGCAGTTTTAATGCAGGAAGGACCGGATCAAGAATTCCACCCTATAGGGTTTCTCAGCAAGAAGCTGTCTGAGAGGGAAAGCAACTGGTCAGTCAGTGAAAAAGAATGTTACACTATTGTCTATGCTCTGAAAAAGCTACGCCCATACATTTGGGGACGGCGTTTCCACCTGCAAACCGACCATGCTGCGCTATAGTGGCTTCGTACAGCCACGGGAAATAACAAAAAACTTATTCGGTGGAGTTTAGTTCTCCAAGATTTTGATTTCGACATACAACACATCTCAGGAGCTTCTAACAAAGTGACTGATGCACTCTCCCATGAAAGTTTCCCAGAATCAACTGGTTAAAATCGTCCTTGAGATGTGGAAAATATTGTTAGTCTTTATATACTTGGTAGTATATTTAGAGGTGCATGTGTCTTATTAACTCTGTTTTCTCCTAGAGCTCCAGGAAGAATCACAGCCAGCGTTTCACCCTATCTGTGATTTGGGGGGCATGTCATAAATATAAAGGGAAGGCTAACCACCTTTAAATCCCTCCTGGCCAGGGGAAAAAAACCTTTCACCTGTAAAGGGTTAAGAAGCTAAAGATAACCTCGCTGGCACCTGACCAAAATGACCAATGAGGAGACAAGATACTTTCAAAGCTGGGGAGAGGGGAAAACAAAGGGTTCTCTCTGTCTGTGTTTTTCTTTCTCTGGGACTAGAGCAGGAATGCAGGTCAGAAGTCCTGTAAAGGATTAATAAGCAATCTAGTTAGATGTGCGTTCGATTCTGTTTTGTTTAAATGGCTGATAAAATAAGTTGTGCTGAATGGAATGTATATTCCGGTTTTTGTGTCTTTTTGTAACTTAAGGTTTTGCCTCGAGGGATTCTCTATGTTTTGAATCTGATTACCCTGTAAGGTATTTACCATCCTGATTTTACAGAGGTGATTCTTTTACTTTTTCTTCAATTAAAATTCTTCTTTTAAAAACCTGATTGCTTTTTCATTGTTCTTAAGATCCAAGGGTCTGGGTCTGTGTTCACCTATGCAAATTGGTGAGGATTTTTATCAAGCCTTCCCCAGGAAAGGGGATGTATGGCTTGGGGGGATTTTGGGGGGAAAGACGTTTCCAAGTGGGCTCTTTCCCGGTTATATTTGTGAGACGCTTGGTGGTGACAGCAATAAAGTCCAGGGACAAAAGGAAAACTAGTTTGTACCCTGGGGAAGTTTTAACCTAAGCTGGTAAAAATAAGCTTAGGGGGTTTTCATGCAGGTCCCCACATCTGTACCCTAGAGTTCAGAGTGGGGAAGGAACCTTGATATATGCCATGTAAAAGTGTACTGTTTTTATGTGGTGTGTGGAATTGTTATATTTCTATTGCAATTTAAGTGTCTTTAGAACTCAGAATTGATACTTGCCGGGTCAGAGAGATGTAGTAAGATGTCCTTACGAATCAGAATCTTGGGACTGTTATTAGCTAACTAGATTTTTCTGGCTAAAGTGGGCGTATAGCATCAGTCTCATAAATGATATGCTGCCTACAGGGGGATGGTATCTGTCTGGCATGTCTTTTAAATTTTTCACTACTATAATCTCATTTTTCCACCAAGTGACTTTATTTTCTTTCCGAATGTTTATAGTGAAGTTGAGATGCTAATCCTGGACGTTGGAAACATTTTAGGGTTTAAAAGCATGGCCTCCATCTTTGGTCAACAGCAAGAGAACACTGTTGGGTATGTTTTTCTTTTCGTGAATTTCTTTTCAGGCCATTGAAAGCCTAAGGAGACATTCAGCATGGCAGAGATGCACAGATTCCTCCTACTGTACTGATGATCAGCACAGACATTACTGAAAACATGCAGAGGCTTTGCAGCCTTGTGTAAGAGTAAATGTTATAAACACCAGCAAGGGGTAAATACAATCAGATGAATGCTTTTAATTATAATTTAAATAATTCCGAATGACCAGGGGGGGTTGCTTCTGGGGAAAATATGTATAATCCCAAAACCTGCGGAAACTAAAATGAACATTTTATTATCTAAATTATTTGTTTATATAACTAGAAGGATAGTGGGGGGATGGACCCTCAAGTAGTATGTGTGTGTTATTCACTTGATATGTTCCTCCTTTTCAGTAGAGTGAAAAAGGTTAAGATATTCTGAATCCTAATTTAGTTTAGTATTAATGCTGTTGTTAATGCTAATCTTATGTATAAAGCCACTATTAGTTCAACAAAATAAACAAGCTACAGCTATTAATGTTTTTAAATATTTAAATTTTTTAAATGAATGATAGCAGTATTTACTCAGGCCAGATTCTTTAAGGGCTTGACTGTTCAGAGTGCACACATCCCACAGTAAAGGATAACTCACGAGTCATTCTTCTTTGGGGGCACTTCTGAATGCACAAAGCCTGTGCAACCATTATTGTCTCTTTGTGGAGTACAGTATACTAGTTTACTCCCCTTTGGGTGGCTAGCCATCTGGTGCAACCCTTCCCCAACCCCTTAGCAATACTTTGCTCCCCCAATAGCACAGAGAGGGAGCATTCCGAGTATCCCCACTGGCACAGAGGCTGGAATTTTGCTCAGCTCTTACATGGCCTGTGTAAGGGTGATTGGGAAGCTCTTTGTAACCTCTACCTCTCATTGTTTACTTTTGTAAGGGTTAGGTACAATATTGCCCTAAGTTCTTACTCCAGGCCAAATTTTGCTCTGGACTATATTGGTGTAACTTAAGAGCAAGCTTTGGCCTGTTGATTTCACTAGGAGTTTTGTATGAGTATGGAGTTTGGAATCTGGCCCTAAAATCGAAGGACAGGGTGAGCTTTCAGTGCAAACTTTAAAGATGTTTTAAGTTTATATGGCTCACATGATGGCCTAATTCCTGTTGCAATGCAGACATTTTGCCTGCAGTTAATTGTTGCCACATATCTAGCACTTGGACAGCTATGTACCAGATTTGTGCCTGAAACTGGGTGCTTAGCAGACTAAGCAGTAGATTGCCTCCTGTTAACTAAAATATGGACAGCAAAAAATATGGGCAGCAAGGGAGGCCAAGCTCAAGTCTGAAACTGATAATTGGGTCAGAAATGTATGATGTTAATGTTTTTGGTGAACATATGAAGTGATTTTTCTGTTGACTTTTCTCAGTGCTTAACAAACTCACTGGCCAAGGGTGCATAGGCAAGTTTCACGTCAACCTCTGGAGTATTTGAATTTTCATGTAGGCAATGGAAAGAAAACCTTCCAAATGTGACCCCAGTGTAGTGCTGTCTTCATGTATCTGCAGCCAACCAGCCTCAAACAGTAGGCAGTCGTGAACTGCTTAAAGTCCAAATTGTAATTCCAGCCTGAGCACACAATAGTCCATATTGCATGAGTGGAGCCACTACCCAGCTGCTACTCAAGGAGTGCACAGGGATCCCATATGGAGCTGGACTCCACAGGGCACTATGCTTGTGCATCTGATGAGTGAGCTTTCCAAGTCCTGTCCCCACACTCTCCAGGAACCACCCTGGTTCTTCTATGGCCCTATGGGGGTAATGGGTCTTGAGAGAGGTGTGGAATGATTCTGTTCATCTCAATGATGTGTTAACTCTGCAGAATGACTGTGGCTCACAGTAGGCATTTTGCCTCTTGCTGACAACTGGTGCTAGATGTAGACAGCATAGTCAAGGACAAATTATGTTCAGAACTAGTTCAGTATACCCATGGTTTCGGAAACAGTGCTAGCAAAAGTTAAGGGTAAGTAGGGATCAGAAATATTCTGCACAAGGTCAGAAACCTTTTTGTCAGCAATCAGTAAATTTCCTAGTGTAGAGGGCGTCTGAGCTTTTCATAGAGCCCACAAAACACTGCTTTCAAAGCATCATCCTTCCTACCCTGCCCAGCATGTAGTTCACATTTTCTAGCTAGCAACTTATTGGATGATTTGGCAAGGGTTGTTTTAATAAATTAGGTTACTTATTTTCTGCCTGAAATTCCCCGGTTGGTGGCTCAGGGAGGCTTTGTATTAAGCTGTACAGAGCATAATGAGGTTGCAGGAATGCTTTGATGTGGAAATGCTTATATACGAAAATGGCCTGGGCAATTATTGATATAGAATGCTTTCCCAAAGTATTCTGGGACAATTTATATTAATCAAATTCAGATTATACTGTAAAGATAATAAATTTGATAGTAGCACATCAAAACTCTCCAAATTCAATAGACAACATGAAAAGGTAAAATCAAAATAATTTTCTTCCTTCATTTTGTTGATACATTTATAGCTTACTTCAATCCTTTTTCATAGGCATGTTTGATATCTGCAGTAATGAGAAGTTAATATTGCAATGCTACAGATTAGCAGAAAGATTTTTATCTTTCATATAATTCGTACCATAGCCATTCTCCACCATCAGATTTACTGAGACAGTGATTCATCTTCAGCATTGAATGTCTGCAATGAACTGTCACTACATTTGTCTGACTTAATAAAGATTGTTATATAAGAGTTGCTTCCCCTTAGCTGATTGAATTTAATTTCCCAGGCCACCTCTGGCTTCTAATACTGTTTATCAGCAAAGTAGAGTTTTCTGTATTTTTTCCTTTTCCACTTGCATCTATCCTTGAGGGTTATTAACACAAAGTAGCCCTCAGTGATGGCTTCGACACCAGAGATTCTAAAAGTCTGTAATAGCCATAATAATAGAGTTGGTTGAAGGATACTGGTTGCCTTGGTAACCGGGCATGTGCCATACAAGATAATGTACCTGCTATAGTGAAGAGATCTGTGCTGCATATTGATTGCAAGAGTTTTGAGTATTCATATAAATGTTGTATTTTATAATGCATGTTCCAGCTACGAAGTAATTGTGGTTTACTAAGCAGACTAACTGCATCCAAAACATCTCTGAATCTAGAGTACCTTGAAAACTAACTGTATTTTGTTTTGGTTTGATTTTTTTTTGTTTTCGTTGGGCATTATTATAAGGGTAGTTTATACCAGATATGATCCTATAATTACTGTGGGCTTTTTCTAATTGAGTTAAATGATATTTCATCATCAGTATTCACAGTGACTCTTTTTAGTCCTCTAATTCACATTGTATTCCCACACTATTTTTCAAATACTCCTGAAAACAAAGGGCTAACAGTGTTGGCTAAAACAACGCATCTACTGAAGGACATTCTCCTGTGTGCCGAGTGACAGCACAAGGCACTTCTGTCCCATTTAAATCCTCAAAATGGGGCTCAAGCGGGATGTAAGTGGTGCATAGGCCTTGTGAGCGAGTATAAATTTCACCCACTATTAGCAGGACTGTGCCTGCTTCCCCACATGGCTCTTGATCTGGATTAACCCTACACTTAGAGTCCTGGGCTTCTTTTGAGCAGATCCCTAGAGATACCAAATTATGTGGTGGTTTCTGAGGTGCACAAATGAAAACTAGGCTGAGACCACCAAACTCCACTTTGTCTGTGAGCTCCAACAGATCAGAATTTGGCCCAGGTATTCAGTGGTGAAATAAACTAAAATCATTAACCTGTACACCTAGACCAGATCCTCAAAGATATTTAATTCAGGTGGGAGTTAGGTGCCTAAGTACTATTGTGGATATGAGCCTTAGCCCCCAGGAAGCCACTTCAGGTGGCACTTCTAGGCTGATTCTGTGCAACTGAAGCCAATGATAATTCTGCCATTGTCTTCTGTGGGTGTGTGATCAGGCCCATGATATTTAGCAAAGCATCTTGTCATCCAGATGTGTTCTACCTTGTCCTCATTCCTCAGTGTTCCTCCTCTTTGTATCATTATTGGTGTACTCTCGTCTAGGCTTGGCCAGATTAGAATTTGTTTGACATGTTACTATATTCATTCAATATATTTGGTGAACATTTGCACACACAATGAAAACATTCACAGCTAACAGGACAGGTTCACAAATGATTCAAAAGCTAAAGAGGGAGCCAAAATCAATGGAACTTCTGGTTTAACAAATCCTGTTTGGCCAAGTTTAGTTTTGTTTTAGTCTTTTTTAAATTTTGTTCGTTTAATGCTTGACATTCACATTTATCACAATATCGAAAGGCCTTTGCCCAGATGGATCATTCACTCAGGAAAGAATTCGTCAGTGGCCCTTTTTCACAATATTGATTATTTTATCAAAAAGTGTCTGAATTTTATTTTAAAAAATGACTTGTTTCACTAAAAGTTCCATGTTCAGCAATTTCTGGGTCCTAAATTAAGAAAAGGTAATAGCTGGCCAAAAAAAGACACGTAGGACCAGCTCCTCTGGAGGTGTAAATCAGCAAGGCTCCATTGGAGTCACTGAAGCTACACTTAGTTACATCAGATGAGAATTGGGCCCATGAGCTCAGTTGGTCAGATTCGTTCCCTGGCAGTAACTCAGACTCACGACCCTGGAGGAATAAAATCTTCCCCATGGGAGTCACAACACCACAATGTGCCTTTAAGCCTCGTTCTATCAGGGGGTCCACTGTTGCCCAAGATTGGGTAGTACTTGCCAGGGACTGGTCTTGTTCAGGACATTGACTGATTCAGGGCATCCTAGGGAATCTGAATGCAAATTAATCTGCCCTCCCAGTGCTGAACCCCTGGGAGAGTGTGGTAAACTATACACTTACTTGCCTTTACCAGTCATAGATTTGAATTAAACATTACCTTGTTCTTTATAGCTTGACTTTTTAAGGCAGCATTTGACACTGTGCATCTTATAAATCTTTTGGGTCAGTTGCATGCAGTTTAGGGACTCTGGCATTGTTTGAATGTAATTTTTCACTCTCAGAAGTATAGCTATAACGTTGAAATTGAATTTATGGTTTATGGCATCAACCCTGCACAGATATGAATATTGGGGTTCTTTGTTTTGATTACTTATTGAATATTATCAGTTTGAGATGATTGCTGGAGAGGATAGATTTGGAAATATTAGTTATCTCCAATAATTACTTGCTGGGTTGTGTAACTTAGTTCATTAGTACAAGTAATTTAAAATGCAGTGCTCAGACTCTGTGAATTCAATTCTTCCTTTTGCTATTATCCCTGTTCTTAAATCCTTCCATTGCTAACTAGCAAAGTGCCTAGTTAATTTCATTGCTGACTTATGAAACTCCTAATAAAATGGATTAAACTTATAAAAGATACCAAGCGGGTTTTTTTTTAAGTCTATTTGAAGTTGTTGGATTTTGGGCAGCAATATTTTCACACACCTAGAATTTGTTTTTGCTTGATATTAAATGTCTGATCAAATTCTTTCTATTGTTTAATACTGAATGAAGAGACCATAGTTTGAGGCACTGTTGCATTGTTTTGGATCCTGTGACCCATCATAAGATATTCTCGTGAAGGATAACCTTTTGTGTTTGTACTCTATTTCAAAGACTTACAAGGATCTGATGCTTTCAGAACCTACTGTGTTTAAGTAGAACCATTACAATTACCATTCCTTTTGCAGAGTTCACAACCATTGGAACTGATGGTTGTCATGTATCTATGACTGTATATCCCACTAAGGGCCAAATTCTGATTGTCTCTTCTTATGCAGAATTTATGTTGAAATTAGAACCATTGAAGTCCATGGATGTTCTGCTTGAGTAAAAACCAAGTTTCTAATGCATTCACAATTATACACATATTGGCCAAGACCTACATCTCATATTCATTTTGAGGAGTACTTACTCACATAAGCAGTCTCATTAAAGTTAATGAGACCGCTTGTGTCAGTGAGTGGAGAATCAGGCCCCGTGTAAGAAGTCCGGCTCTTAACCACATATCTGTATAATTTTCAGTGAACACACAGTGTAGTTTGTATCTTTTCTTACCTTTAGATATTTTCCCAATATTCCGTTTTACACTGCGTTTTACACTGCTGGTTGCTTTGATTAGAAAGTTTAGGCATCCATAAGATAAAAATTGCTAAAAGAGTCATTGGCTTTCCATTTAGCAGTGGGTCCAGCAACTAGATTCTTTGGTTCAAGGCCCAGAAGACAAATGATTCCTTTGCCAGGAGGAAAACAAACTAACAGGCTGAAATAAGATGGCATTTGTGATATATAGCTTAACAAAGGCTGTGAACCCAAATGGAAATAGGGGTCAGTCATAGGAACGACACAGTACCATGTCTTATTAGCTTCGCATTGACATGTGGTAATGGCACAGTTAACTCTTGTCACTTCCTTATCATCTCTAGAGAATGGCCACTATTGTTCATTTAGCATCTGTATCTGAATTAGTGACAGTGCTAAGTTAGCAGCACGTTTTTCTGTTTCCTGATGTTGCTTTCTTGCTTGATCCACCCTTTATAGGCCATTCCTTCCCAAGATTTGCAGCTAACATTGCAAATGAAAGCCATATATTCATTTGGGGCAGAGTCATTCCAACTGTATTCTAGCAGCTCACCTAGTACCCAGTCTAATGATGTCGAATGAGAAAACCTGAATAATTTGAAGACTGAGCTGTTTACTTCAACTGGTATGAAATACAACAACATGCTCTAGGAAGGCCTTTGCTTGTGGTGTGTATGTGTGTGCACTCTCTCTCTCAAAACTACAGAAAATCAGCACAGCCAACTGGGGTCAGAAGGGTGAATTCCCCCCTATGCATTTATGGAATACATGGAGGATCTTGACATCGTATACACCAGTATTTTTGGCACAGTTGGCAGCCTTCTCCCTGATGTGCTGACACCCAGCTCCATAGCCTGGTGGGAAGAGATGTGAGGCCATAAGCCTGCTTCCACCCTGCCCCCTTACTGTTAGGAGGGAGTACTCTCTGCACTACCTTGAGAATGGGGACTGCTGTTGTCTTTGATCTTTGTGTCCTCTTCATCCTACCATGCTCACCAGCACTGGGGCCAGACACAAACTGGCCATTAGTATATTTATTATGTCATAGGGGTGACATTTACAATATTGAAATATATGAAGCAATAAGTGGTCCTTATGGCTGATTAAATGTTGAAGAGAGCCAGATGCACTTGATAACCACAGAAGCTGCGTATTGTGAGTATACTGCAGAGCCCTGCAATTGTAAACTATTGAGGGGGCTAAAATCTAGAAACTTGTGGAAAGTAGGGTTGACATCTGATCTTGCAGGTCTTTGTAAAGCTTATCTGACCATCTTGTTTTTCAGTCTTCACTGTGATGAATCCACAGTGGTTGTTTGTCAGTCTAATGGTAGTGAATGTGAAAGTTGCTAATAAATACCACAAGAAGGGAGATCAGAGTTTAGGGATTCCCATACATCTATGTATACATTTGCGTAACATACCTAAAGTTTTAAGAATCAAGTGACAGAACTGAACCAATACAAACATGCACTTTCTGAAGTAAAATGTAAACACTGTCAAGAGTTAAGTAAAAAGCTAAAAAGTACAGGTGATCCTCTCAAAAGATGCAGAAAATCAGTGTCTTTGCATTCTTCAAGATCAAATGTGTCACTGAATGAAACTTTTCTAGTGATGTTCAAGAGCTTTGAGTTCGATCATCCCAAAAGTTAGACATTTTCAAGCCATTGTTGTTATTGAAATGTAGCCCCAGTGATAATTTAAATGCTTCTTCCAGGCCTGCCAGCCATACTTCAATGTCAGCTTCATTCAGGAGTACACTCCATTTGTTGTCAAGACCCCGGGAAAAAAAAGACAAGGATGGGCAGGAGATTATGCCATGAAAACAAGTGAAAGGCAAAGATAAAAAAGTTGCAATCTTCTTTTATACTAACAACATTGTCAATGTAGCACAAAATGAGCAATTTAAAGAAATGATTGACACTGTTCCCAGACAGATTTAAACTTGCAGTTCCACTGCTGGATGCTCCAAATGATGGAGTTGAAGGAAAATTAAAGAAAGAACGAAGAGAATCAGAAGCAAAACTGTTGGTTGAACACAAAAGAATGACCTGACAATAGGTACAAACAACCAAACATGGAAAAATGCATTCATCCATCTGAAGAGAAAACCACAGAACAGTAGGCCAGATTCTTAGCTGCTGTAAGGTAGCATTGTTCCACGCAAATCAATGGAGCAACACTGATTTTCACCAGCTGAGAATCTGGGCCACTGTGTCCAAGTTACTGAAGAAGCCATCTAAAAATACAGTCAAAAAGTATGTCAGGTGTGTCGTGGTTTTTTGTTTGTTTTGTTTTGCCATTTTCTCAAACATAAATAAAAGGAAGAGCTAAGAATACTACTTAGGTCAATAATCTAAGGCCCCTGGTATCTGAGTGTGTTAGGTATTGTTGCTTTCTCCTTGGGATTTAAAGAGTGTGCAGAGCACCTAGTGGAACTTCATCTTCTCTTCTTGGTTGGTTGACTGAAAGAGGATTATTGCTTCGCTTTACAGTGGCCTCAGTGGAACTCTAAAGGAAGGCTGTGTCTTTGCTTTTGATTACTACAAGTATATTAAAATTTGCACTTACCATGAAGACTATTGAAGATTATTTTACACGAGAGATTCCAGAGTGGAATTAAGTTTACAAAACAATCGAAGAGGGATTCAGAGGGACTTAACAAATGATGATAATTTATCACAATCTCAGTGGACGTCTGGTTTGACATAAATAAAAAATATTTGGAGATACACGGACAAAATTGAAACACAATTTAGACAAACCTTCAGACCTTTCAATTATCTGATTTGTTCCCAGAACAGGAAGAGGAGGCTGAGACATGGCTAATGGAACATATTACAGAGCTCCTTCTTTCTCTTCCTTAGTATTTAAAATTGAGGCTCAGATTTCCATCCTACATCTGTTTGTGAAGGAGGTTGTGTATGACAGCAGATATTAATATCGGCAACAATAACTGAACTTCAATATGCAGATGATTGTGCTGTAGTTGCACACTCAAAGGAGGATCTACAAAGATCCCGTAATTGCTTCTCTGAAGCTTACAAAAGCCTAGGGCTAACTCTGAAAATCGGCAAAACAAAAGTTCTCCACCAGCCAGTCCCCAGTCAATCATCAGACCCAGCAAGGAAGATCTACATCAACAAAAAAGAACTGGAAAATGTAGAACACTTTGCCTGTCTTGGCAGTCATCTTTCACAGAGGGGAGACATAGAGGTTGAAATCCAGCACAGAATTTGCTGTGCTAGCCTTGGCTTTGGCAGACTGTCTCACCGGGTGTTCAACAACCACAATATCAGAACACATATTAGACTTTTAGTTTATAAAGCGGTGGTAATCCCAACTCTCCTCTATGGTTGTGAGACTTGGGTGACACATAGAAAATACCTGAAAAACTTGGAACACCAGCACCAGCTCTTTCTTCAGAAAATCCTCAACATAAAGTGGGAGGATCATTGCACTAATGTTAGTGTCCTCACAGAGGAATATTGCTTAGTAATGAGTGTCCTTTTCCAACAACATGATAAAACCGAGATCAAGGTAGAATGGGGATCCATATAAGTAGGTAGGCCTTTATAGGTCTGTGGTGCAATGAGTAGGGTTTTCTCAACACCTAGTACTGCTGTAGAATGTATTGGGAATTCATCAGAAATGTTGATGGGTGACTTTCTGAAACAAAGAGTTAATCGTGAGCAAAAAGAACATTACTTGGCATTAAATTTATATTTTTCAGCACTGTGACACTTTCAGTAAAATTTATGTTTTTCACTTTTAGGGCTTTTTTGTTTTGTTTTGTTTTTTGAAACTACCTGGTTGCCCCAGCATCTCTGTGGAGGAACAGTCAAGTAGTTATATCCAAAAGGCTTCACTTAAGCATTCATAAAACTGCAGACACAAATCTGTGTCTGTCGTTTGTATCTGCAAAATGGAAGGTGCAAAACTGGAGGTCAAGTTGAGGCCCTGTTCAAACTCAGGATCTGAAAAGTTGTCGTGTGTCTAAACGAGAGATGTCAGTCTTGAAAATTTCCTGAGACCAAGCAGACAAGACGCGGGGATTTGTTTTTAAAATCCGAGAAGAGAGAGACTGGGAGAAGAGAGAGACTGTTTTCAAGGATTGGTAATGGGAGATAGAACCTTTTCATGTGTAGTTACTGATTCCTGTCTGATCCTGATTTACCACCACGTGATGGAAGCTCATTGGCCTTTGTGATATGAGTTACTGCTTGCAATTATTTTCTTAATGGACCTGTGTCCCCATCATAGCTGAAAATTCTTTGGTTGTTTGTGTGTGCAAAGAATGCAGCACTGGGCTCTCCCTATGTAGTACAATCCTACAGAAGGCCATATTTTTACTTGTTTTGCTTGGTTGCATCAGGGAGGAGTAGGGGCAGCTGTGCAGAAAACAGCCAGAGTCCCTGAGTGAGCTCCCTAAGAGAAAGTTGTGGGAGTACCAGCACTACAAGGAATACTGGAGGGAGTGTGGCTGGATGAGCCCCTCGCCTCATAATCTTCTATACTAACCAGTAGTCTTAGGCTGATACTGCGGGGAGTCAACCTAGACCTTGTTAAAGTGTGTAGCAGATTCTGCTCTTGCACATACTCTGGTAACAGGGCATTTGATTTTTTGGGGGGCTGGGTGGGAAATACACATATGCCAGTGCACCTGTTAATGGCCCTTGGGCCCTTTAAACTGGGAGCTGTAGTCGTAGGTCGATCACATGCGCCTAATCACATACACTGCAGGAAACTAGATACAAGGTTTTCTGCTTCTGAGGCAGTGGTAGCAGAGGTCCCTAGTCGGCGATGTGTAGTGTGGGTCTCTCCTCTTCCAGCTAGTGGAAGCTTGGAAAACCATAGGTGGTTATTTTCCATTTATTTGCTCTTATTATGGAACTCCTGTGTTGGAAAATAAAGCCACTGTGGAGGAAAGGGTCTTGAGCTGGGAGCTTTGTTCTACTTTTCTAACTGGTGATTTTGCCCACTGGCTTACAACCTTTTTAGGGACCAGGAAGCATTTGGGCAGAATATCTCCAACCACTTGCACCAGTGCATGTCCCACACCTCTCCCCAAGATGGCACTGGTTACTAAAGCCTAAGGTGCACTAAAGAAATTCCCAGAGAGAGTGTCAGGTTAAAACACACAGATGTGAACAACAGATTCACTTAGCCATGGCCAGATTATATCCATGGGAGAGGGTTTGGGGGGCTCAAACTCCATAACACACATCATAGTTCCCTTGAAATCCCTTCAGGTGAGAGGGACTATTGAGAATGCAAAAGAAACAGGGTGTACGGCTTCCCCACACCATATATCATGGGAATCCACTGGGAGGAGAATCCTCATCCCCACTTGGCCTCCTCTGGCCACTGCTCTCTCCTGACACCTTATACCTGAGCAAAGTTCCCTTCAGAATGGGGAAAATGTAAGTTAGGTCTTGAATTACTACTTGTTCAGCCAGTAGTGAAGTAGGCATAGATAACTACTGTGCTAGCCATTGCCTGGAGACACCGGGGGAAGGGCACAAAACTGCTGACAGTGGCTTCTTCCCTTGTCATTCTAGGACTGTTAAAACTACTTAAGTAAGGATAAAAAGAACAGGAGAACTTGTGGCACCTTAGAGACTAACAAATTTATACCTTTAGTCCTTTTGGTATGATGTCCGTCTGTTTGCATTTGGAAAGGAAGATGATGTTTGTCTGTATCTGTACAAGTATTTTCATGAAGTTGATGGATTTCCATTCCATACAGCTAAATTCAGTGCCTTGCAGAATGACACGTTTCCGAGTAGCAGCCATGTTAGTCTGTATCCACAAGGTGCCACAAGTACTCCTGTTCTTTTTGCGGATACAGACTAACATGGCGGCTACTCTGAAACCTGTCATTAAGTAAAGATGTAAGGGCTATTGTGAGGTAGAGAGAAGGAGAGAGCATGCAGTGAGCCTGGCCCTTGTCCCTTCTCCTCAGGATACATCAGCACTGTTTTGCTACACTCCATTCAGAGAAGTGGAGGGCAGCATGAGCCCCTCTGTTACAAGTAATGCCTGAGCTGATTTTATTATTTGCCTGCTTTTCCATGTTTATTTATTGACAAATAAAATATGCAGAATTTTGCAGAATTTTTAAATATCATGTGCACAATTTTTTATTTTTGTGTGTGCAGAATTCCGTCAGGAGTACATTACTTGTTTACATTTTTAATGGATTTAAATAAGTAGATCTATCACGGAAACATTTCCTTTGGTCTTAGGTTTTATAAAAACTTGTTCTGATCAGTCAGTGTCCGTTCCAAGTCAATCTTGCAACGTGCTGAGTGCCCTCAATGGAATTTGTGGATGCACTGCCCTTAATAGGATCAGGCCCTTAATTTGCACAATTAATTTTAATGGATGGTAGTGAATCTTCGCTGGTTCTGTTATACTGATTGATGGCTTTAGTCAGATGATAAATTAGGGAAGGAAAGAACAGTCATATAAGATGTGTAACATGCACTGCACACAAAGTAGCTGATACGCATTAGCCAAGCAAATCTGCTTGTTTTCTCCATTTATATTTTTTACCATGTATAGCCATTTGGGACCACTTTTATATAATGCTTTCTATGCATTAATTCAAGGGTATCTTTATCTCAGGCTTAATGTTTGCTGTCTTGGGAAGGCACTGCCTCGTAAAAGCTAATGTATCTTTCCTGCTTGCAATATTTTACAGTGTGATAAGAGCTTCCCTCTGAAGAGAAGACACAGGAAATCAATCACAACCAAACAGATGTTCAGAGGTAGAATTTTTACTTGGGTGTGGGGAAGGATATATTTCAGAAAGTAAATCACTGGTGAAAAAGTAAATACAGATAAATAGGTATCAATGTAACATTCTTAATTCTGTAGCTTGGATCAACCTTGAGATTGGAATGAGGAAAAGACCAAAGAAAATGAAAGGAAGAAATGGATTCCTTTTTATCTTTTATGTCCTATATTCACAGGGATGCGCAGGTGCAGCAATTGCTTTTAAAACGTTAATTGTTTGGCAAGGAGCCAAGCTTCCCAGTGGCATAAGCAGGTGTAATTCCATTGGTATCTGTGGTTTTGAGTCTCTTCATTGAAATCAAAGGAGTTGCATCTGCTCATGCCACCAATGAACATGGGCCCAGCACTTTAGTGTGGGACATTGTCATCTTGGGACAAGTATTAGGCTTAAAAATCCTTTCCCTTCCAGCATTAATTTCACTTCCAAAGAAGAAATCATATTTCCTTCAGATGGCTTGGGCTGGAGGATTTGCAGGAGCAATACTGGGATTCAGAATAGGTCACTTTATAAATTACAGACTCACTGGACTAAATTTTTCCCTTGGTTAGGCCATGCAAGGCATCCAGAATCATTGGTTAGGCCATCAGTATGAATTGAGGATGTGGATATATAACTGAGAGCAGAATCCAGGCTTCCTGAGTCTAGGTTATCACTTTCTCTATTAAGTGGAACATTTCTAGTTTTGCTGTACGGGAGGAATTCACCTCTGCACTGGAATAATGGATGCAAAATGGCCCTAAAGAGGAATACTTCTGCCTGCTGTCTGGTTCTCTGCCCACATCTCATGCAGGGGGCATGCCAAGGATAGAAGGGAATAGAAGGTGGCATTTATAGGGCATTCCTATGCCCTGGCTATTATACAGCAACTCCAGGATCAGAGTTGCTAGCCACCTCCCCTCTGTTTCTGTGCTGGGTTGTACACTAACACATGAATTTAGGCTTCAGTGTATGTGTAATATATATGTGGGAGGGGTAAAATCTTGCTGGAAACCTTATGTCACGCGGTCTGGAGTGGCTCATGACCATGAGTGCCAACCTCAGGGCGGACGGTCAAGAAACACAGCATGAACCACAAACTGGTTGTGTGTTCTATACTTAGATTTCACCAACCAAGTAACAAATGTGAACTCCTAAAGCACCATAGCAGCCTTAATAGGAAGCCACAGACATTTCCCTGGGGTACTCTGATCTATCATGCCACCCAGGCAAGCCTGCCTCTGTGATAGATGGTTCCTCACACCAAAAATGACAATATTATTCAGGTTACTCCCAGTCCCAAAGGACCAGTTACTTACCCCAGGTCAATTGTACTCTGATCTCAGACCAAAGACAGCACTTGTAACCAGCCCTGTGACAAACTAACTAAAGGTTTATTAACTAGGAAAAAGAAATGAGAAGTTATTTGCATGGTTAAAGCAAGTAAACATACACAGAAGTGAGTTACAATCTTACGTTCAAAAGGTAATAGAAGCTTCTATAATAAGCAAGTTTTATGTCCTTTATGGCTAACTCAAGCCAAGCAGCTTGGGAATCTCTTGTTTATGTTTAGGAATCTTTGCTCCTCAGAGTGCAGACAGCATAAAGATAACAATTTCCCCTTAACAGACATTTTTGTTCCCTTCCCTCAGCATTCAAGCTGTGAGGGGACATGGGCTTGCGCACTTACTTTCTTCAGGAGTGTGGGAGAAGCAATCAGAAAAGTCTTTTGTCCACAATGGCTGATCTGATGTCTGTAGAGCTTCTTTTGTTGGGGAGGAGACAACACCTCTTGTAAACTAGCATCTCACACTTGGTAATGCTTTTCCCCTGACTATGGGGAATTTACACTCTTAGCAAATATTTTTATAGTTACAGAGCAAACATTTAAACACTACTTTATAACCCAGGATACAGATATTATAAGTAGGATTAATATATGCAGCATCCTATAAGCGTTCCATAAAGTCTACACATTAAATATGTTCTTATAACTCTAATATCTATTTCACCAATACTAACACATGTGAACTAGAGTGGTTTCCAGCTATGCATTGGTCAGTGTTCAGTAAGGCCCAGGGCCTTGGCATGAGCTGGCACTTGGACTGCCAGGATCATAGCTTAATACTGAATGTCATGGCTTTTGTTGGTTTAAAAACCTATTGAATTAAGATTCTTGAGTAGGTCCAGTGGGTTTACCTTAATTGTGGAAACCAGGAAACTTAAGCACTATGGTGGTTCTGACATTGCCTTGCTGTGTGTCTTTGGTCAGATCACTTAAAATCTGTTTCTCATTTTTCCAATTATATAGACAGAATAATGCTATCTTGCTTGCGTCACTGTGTTGTTATAAGGCTTAATTAAATACCCACAATATGTGAGTCAATTATGTTCACTATATTACAGTTTTGTTCTCATAATTTTTATAAAACAAACAAAATTTACTGACCCATGAAGATGTGCATGTGCATATACTGAGTTTCTATGTCATCATATTTCTGTAATCTTTATCCTTCCTCAACTCATCGCTACACCCCTGTTCCCCTCACTAGCATCCCATCTAATGCTCAGAGTGTAAGTTCTTTGGGGCTGGAACATAAGCTATCCTCTTTCTGCCCTCACACTCATAAAAATTCAATTGAGGCATGCCAAGTAGGGCCACCTGTCCTAGTTGTATCTGGGTGCTGGGATTTTGTCAGGAAATGTTATCACTGATCTGCTTATTGCTACCATAATGTGATCGATATGGCAATTTCCTGCAGTATCATTGAAAGATCGTATTTTGTTAAGTTTATGTATTATTGTGGGCTAGGATTGTAGGCAATCTTTCGGTGGGGTGGGGACAGGAGACTAATGTTAGAACTGGGATTTCAAAAGACTATATTGAAAATGTGCCAGACAAGATGGATTTGGGGGACAATAAATGTTAAATGGATTTCCAGAAGATTCCCTAGGGAGTGGTTAATGAAAATTCCTCACCTCTGGTTATGTGAAAACCCAGCCTTTTGAAGCTATGCCTTGGGGAGATGGTCATTGTCTGCTGGTTACCTGCAGAAGGCCAAGATCAAAGGCCCAAGCTGATTAAAGAAATGACTGATCTGCTCAGCCTGTGTTCTCATTCTGGATCTAAGACAGATGGACTTGTAACCACAGGGATAAAACAAGTTTTGAATGACTAACACCTACCAGAGCCCTAGGCTAGAGTTAGGGTGACCTTTAGTGAGCTTTATAGCATGTGTGTAGGAATTTGTATTGTTTTAATATGTTTCTCTGTAATGCTTAAGAATAAATGTGCTTGTTTAGAAGAAACTTGTGGTTATGTGTAATTGCAGGCAGTACACTGGTCCTAGGCTTCAAAGAGCTAACAAAGTGCAGGTACTGGCCTGTTTAGGCAGTCTGGCTTGCTGGGGATATCAGAGCGTAAATCCAGGGAGCTGAGCAGCCTTAAGATCCTGGTCAGAAGGGAGTGACATTGATCTCTGTCCAGGAGAGGTGACATCTGGGAGCTGGAATTCTTTAAGTGAGTGTTAGTGGACCACGGAAGGTGAAAACATGTGCAATTAACATGAAACTGTGACATAAATGTTGTCACTGACTACTCATTGTTACTGTAACACCTCAGAACTTTGTGCAACTTACTATGAAGGTAACCAGAACACTGCTCCTTCTAGTCTCTGTCTCTTCCTTTAAATTGATTTCTGGTTTCTGAATATGTATGATTCTGCTAGAGATCTTCTATAATATCACCCTTTAAACACCCCCCACTACACACACACAGAAATTAAGCAATTTCTTGATTTTGCCAGGCTCCTGGGCTAATCTAGTTCCCTCCATTAGAGAGAAGGGAGAAATCTGAAGGTTAAGGGTTCTGATTCAGTCTAGGTCCATTTATTGCACAGCATGTGTGCTTTTCCTTTTTCATATATATTTCTTTTTTGTAGTGCAGCTATGGTTAAAATATGGGTAGAAAAGCAACTGATTTAAAAAGGATCTTTTCTTACTGACCAGATCAGCTTCCCATGGGAATTCTGAACCATGCCTGCTTGCTTTACCTGAAGAAGAGCTCTGTGTAGCTCAAAAGCTTGTCTCTTTCACCAACCAAAGTTGGTCCAATAAAAGATATTACCTCACCCATCTTGTCCTGCTAATATCCTGGGACCTACACAGCTACAACAACATTGCTTGCTTTATTGACTATTTTACTCCTGTTTTCACTACAGAGCTAATATAAATGTGGGAGAGTGAGCTGGATTATTTTTTGATTGGAACATCATTTGCAGAATCATTAACTAACCCAGCTTCAAACCTATGACTTTCATGGTTTCAGTGCCATTATTACACATAAGGTGGTTTGTCATGTCAAAGTATTGGAAGATGCACAGCAGCGTCATAGCAGAAAGTTGGGAAAAATCAGAATCATAGCCGAACAAAACAAATCACAGGGCATTAAAAATATATATTATTACAGTATTTGTATCTTATAAATAAGACCAACAAAGGGTGGTGGGAAGCAATGATTGCCTTTGTGTTTATACAGTGCCTAGTACAGTGGGGTCCTGGTCTATGGCTGAGGATCCTAGGGGTTACAGTACCAGAAATAATAAAGACGAATTATTATCCCCATTTTACAAATGGCAACTCAGATACAGAAATGGTGACCTGCCCAGAAAGCAAGTCTCTGCTTGGAGGCCTGTGACAGGGAGATCTGTTGAACCAAGATGTTTTGAGACACTGTCCAGTGCCTTAATCACCAGAGCAGCCATCTGGTGTCTGGGCCCATTCAGTAAAGTAAAACCTGAAGCATTTACTGAACTTTAAGAATGTGCTTAAATCCTATTGGTTTAAATCAAAGCTGACTTTAAGTCAAAGACTAATTGAATTTAATTAACTTAAAGAAGTGCTTAGCCACTTTCCTGAATTAGGGCTTAAGTATTTTGCTGCATCAGAAACAAAATTGTGTTTCAGAATTAATAAAAATTAGCACAAACCTTCATTCATATTGGGAAAATCCATACTTCACATAGACTATGGAATGCTCTGCTGAAGCTTTGCAGACTGGTAGGACTTGGGAAGACAGCATTGTATCACTTACACTTGATTCATGTTTGAAAGATTGTCTAAATAGCCGTATAGGCTGGAAACTTTTTTTTTTAAGTGAGCTAATGCAGTTCTACACACTATGGAACATCCATCAATCTGCTTTTAAATTGCAAAAATCACAAAAGTCCATGACAAATGCAGACAGTATAACAGATTCCTAGCCTTGATGAGGATACGTGAGCCAGAATGAACACAGCTTTGTTTTCAGATCCCAGGATGCATTTGCAAGGCTGATGGTATGAAAACCATTCTTTTTTACTGGTAAACTGAGCAAAGGCAAATCAGGCACAATGAAAATGGAATTCCAGATGCCATTTTTAGAGTCACTTTTCAAAGCATAAATGCATCCCTCATTTCCAAGCTGCATGGAGTTAGTGGGTAGTGAGACAAATGCAGAATGATTTTGTCATCTGCAAAACATTTTCTAGTTGTCTTTGTAGTCGTCGATCCTTATTTCTCTTGTTTGTTTCTTTGCAAAATAAGCTGCTTTGTAATGAAGCAGAACTAAGCAGCCTGATCTCTGGTGTAGTTCAATATTTTGCTTTTCCTTTGCCCCCAAATGTGGTGACCCACTTCCCAATAGAACCAGAAAACAAAAGAAAAGAAAAAATAAATTCTTACCTGGTTTGGAACAATTACCTCTCTTTGGAATTATTTCTTGTAATAAAATATGTTTATTGTCGTGGACTTCTATAGTAACTAAATATTCTACACCCTTGTGAGAGAGGGAGATAAGGATGATTTTATGCAGCACTGAAAGCCAATTGTAATGTACTACTGACATGCCCTGAAGGTTCCTGATCAAGGTTTTGGGGGGAAAGTGTGGCTGTAGAGAATTCATCCCATGATTTCTACTAGACCCAGCCAGCTGATGCCAGAAAAGAGTTTAGTAAGAGCTTTGTGAATACCTATGTAGTGTAGACATGAGCAATAAAGCTCATAGTTATGTTACTCAATATTAAGTCTCAGTGCTTTGATTTAGGAGCTTCCAGTAATCAGGATACAACAGCAGTCATATCTTGAGATTACAACAGCTGCTTAACAGCACAGGGTAAATTTAAGTAGACAGAATATAATTACCTGAGTTGGAATTAACCAGGGGTCTGGGGTTAACTCTAGAAAAATGCCAAGGGATCTTTTATGGCCACAGATTATTCTGATGTTACTTTTGGATCTCATCCAAAAGATGGACTTTTTGTGAGGAATATGGTCATAGAAAGAATCCACCCAGCGTATAAAGCAGTATCTATGTGTAATAATGCGTGTGCAGGAATTCCTAGGGAGAAATATATTAGACAGTTTGGCTTTGAAGCAGTTTGGATAAATTATGTCTGAAAATCAAAAGAGTTGATCAACAATGAGGCTATGTAATGAGTACTTTATGTTGTCCCAGAGGTTCTAATATCAAGCAAGCAGTCCTGTGTGCCACTGCCAAGTAGCTGAAATTATACTAAAATCATAAATGAGGCATTGCACATTTTCTATCCAAACACACACATTCTTAACCTCAGGCTCTTGTGAGATACCTTAGGCCTCCCTCCAAAAAATATCAGGACTTCAGGGATGCAAATAGAAACAGTGACATTGAATAGAATGGGAGCAATAGAGAGATGAGTCCTGTTCATGTAGGCTATGAAGAGGAGACTCCCCCTGCTGTTCAGAGTAATATAGTAAGGAAGCACATTGTTCTTGATTGTTTATATAATACAGTGGGACACAAGTGGGAGCTTTGAGTGAGGCTCAGAGATCTCAGGGGAGGAGGAACAGCGAGAGAAATGGGGTGAGAGACGGTGATGGGGACTCTAAGAGGAAGAGAGGGAGTGGGGAAGGGAGCAGAGCTAGCTGTGAAGTTGCTGCAGGGGAAACAGGCCATCTGCCCCTGAAGATGTGGAGAAAAAAAGAACTTTGGTTCCCAACAGGCAGTGAATATTCAAATTTATGTAAATAAGCAATTGCACTTATGTAAATTTGACCTGCAGGCTTTTACGGGCCCAATGTGGGCAGGCCTGGCCAAATCCCAGAAGACATTTTGACTGTAAAATCCATCCAGATGGGATTTTAAATGCTAAATTTCATAATTATCTCTCCTTTACATCCCATCTGACACTATTCTAGCATTCTGGCTAGTATTCTAGACTATTGTCAAATTAAGAAGTATTCATCCTTGGCACACAGATATTTCACTTCTCCCAGGATAATATTTCAGCATGATGAAAGAATATTGCCGTAGTATAATTTTCCTTTGTTGTTTTGTGTTAGCAAAAAGCCTGCAAACTCAAAGATGTGCTGCACTTATTAGGGTGGCAGCCAGAATCCTGTTGTACGGCCAATCCACACACACACACACACACACACCTCCCCCCCGCCCCCGGCCTTGTACTTCAAAACCAAAAATTCCTTATGGTATCAGGATTTGAAAACTGAATGATATTCACTTGCATGGGCGGGCGGGCAGGCAAGCTAAGGAGTCAGCTGTGTGGTCTTGACACTTGAAGACTTCCACCAACCCCTAAAGCTGATTCCCCTTTGACACCTGCTCATGGGCATTTGGCTCCTCCCCTAAATCCTCTTATATCCTGCCATCTTCTCTACACCCTCTGTCCCTGCTGTCCACAACACTTCCACTGCCTCCCACCTCAGTCCATCCGGCCGCAGAGATGTCAAGGTTTGCAGAGCTGCATGTGTGACACCCCTTGTTCTTGAGAGTCCAGTGGGGATGAGGGCAGGCATGATGGGCTGGGAGAGGAGGGCAAATGTGTGAATGTTGAGAGATGCATCTGATTCTGCTGCCTTCTCCTGCTCCCTCCTTGACACACCCAGATGCCTCATCTCCTTCTCCCTGGAACCTCCCTTCCCCAATAGGGAACAAGGGCTGACTAGCAGAATTGAGATCAGGAAGGAGTTGGGGCTGCAGGGAGGAGGGGAGTTCAAGTAGTGTAAACTGAAAGAGTTGTACTGCAGCTGGACTTCTGGCATAGCATAGGGGTTCCCTCTTCCTCATAGACCAGGCTGCAGCCCTCAAGTACAGCCTTGTTCCTAGGCAAGGGAGATCCTGCTGCAGTCTCTAATCCTCTCTGGCTCTCAACATTCCCCTCCAGAAAGACATAGGAAGCCTGGGTGGGCTGGAGAAGGCAGGGAAACTCTCTCCTGGAGTCCCCCACTGAGGCTCTGTTGCTTGGCTGTAATTTGGAGCCTGGACAGAGATGCTTATTCAGTGCCTGGCCAGGGGCTGGGAAGGCAGCTCAGAGCTAAGTTGATGGAGTGCTTAAAAGTTTAAATGCATAAGGACTTAATTGTCCTGAGCTGGTGTCCCAGTCACTAGCTAGCTACAGAGGTAGCCGTTCTGCTTGGCTGTCCAAAAATCCTTTAACTCCCCCTACAAAACTATCCTTCACGAGCCCCTCTGCTTCATTATGCCCCCCCAAAAAACTCCCACTCCTCCTATAATACCTCCTCCTCTATCATATATCCTGGCACACTCCTGTTTGGCCCCAGTATACTGTGTAATAGCCCTCCTGCACTGTGTCCTTATAGAACTGTTCCTCCTCTAGCTGCCAGAATGTTTCCTCGTCCCCCATAACACGCTCATTCCTCTTCCTGTCCCCAACCCCTTGGCTCCTCTGAACTTCCAACATGTCCTCAGAAATAAACACCTTCTTCCAACCCCCACCTCAGTACTCCTCTCCTCCTGTGCCCCCAAGACCTCCGCAACAACCCGTCCCACCAGGATTCACCAGAATGTTGCTTATGAATGTGATGATGTCTTACTGTTGCTGGGGAATTCTGTGTGGATGCACCACATTCGTCCCACTCTCTTTGTTCCTCCTTCCCCCTCTTCTGAGCAAGATTTACTCTCGCCTACTGTTGGGGAGAGGAGTTTGAGAAACTTGCTCTCTCAAATCGGAGCTTTAAGGTTTATGATTCCCCAAGCTTTTCTCCGCAGCCATGATGGCTAGAAACTTACCTTTCCCCCCCGCTGAATGTCATCACAGGAGCTGAAGTTTTAAGAAAAACACGAAATATCATGAGAGTTGTCAACTATTCTTGGGGATTCGTTCTGTCATCATTGTTCTGTTTGCACTACCTGAGATTCTAAAAGTGCCAATCAGATCTGTGGACTCCAAACAAGCTATGTGAATGGGACTGTAATGCTTAGCAGCCTTTCTGTAGGTGATTAAAATCAGGAGAGCTGCTGCCCACATTGCAGCTCTGTCTAAAGGTTTGCTGGCAGGTACATATGATATACGGTATATATAAAATGGTGGGGTCTAAATTAGCTGTTACCACTCAAGAAAGAGATCTTGGAGTCATTGTGGATAGTTCTCTGAAAACATCCACTCAATGTGCAGCGGCAGACAAAAAAGCTAACAGAACGTTGGGAATCATTAAGAAAGGGATAGATGATAATACAGACAATATCGTATTGCCGCTATATAAATCCATGGTATGCCCACATCTTGAACACTGCATGCAGTTGTGGTCGCCACATCTCAAAAAAGATGTATTGGAATTGGAAAAGGTTCAGAAAAGGGCAACAAAAACTATTAGGGGTATAGAACAGTTGCCATATGAGGAGAGATTAATAAGACTGGGACTTTTTAGCTTGGTAAAGAGACCACTAAGGGGAGATATGATTGAGGTCTATAAAATCATGACTGATGTGAAGAAAGTAAATAAGGAAGTGTTTTTACTCCTCATAACATAAGAACTAGAGGTCACCAAATGAAATTAATAGGCATCAGGTTTAAAACAAACAAAAGGAAGTATTTCTTCACACAATGCACAGTCAACCTGTGGAACTGTTTGCCACAGGATGATGTGAAGGCCAAGACTATAACAGGGTTCAAAAAAGAACTAGATAAATTCATGGACGATAGGCTGTTAGCCAGGATGGATGGGGTGGTGTCCCTATCCTCTGTTTGCCAGAAGCTGGGAATGGGCGACAGAGAATGGATCACTTGATGATTACTGTTCCGTTCATTGCCTCTGGGACAGCTGGCATTGGCCACTATTGGAAGACAGGATATTGGGCTAGATGGACCTTTGGTCTGACACAGTATGGCTGTTCTTATGTTCTTGTGTCACCAGCTGGAATATGGCATCATGGAACTGAATAGGTTGTGATGTCCTATCCATTGCTTTACTGTTAGTGATTTTTAGTTTAAATTTTGTTCACATTTACAGTATTCACTCATGCGATCATAGATTAATCCTTCTATATTTTTATTTTAAATTAAAATTCACATTTTAATGCTAAATTAGAAAATAAGAACAGTTAAACCGCATGAAGAGGCATTATCTAGAAAAGTGCTATCACCATATCCATAAGGGTTAGCTATTGGAATGATCCACTTAATACTAAATTAGAATTAATCTGTATACCCTTTAAGAGTCATAAAGGCACAAACAAAAACCTTGCAGTGGTGATTTTGGGTCCAACTTTAAAGGTATTTAAATGCTAAAGATGCAGATAAATGCCTAGTGGGATTTTCAAAAGCACCAACTCATTATGAGTTAAGTATTCCAGAGAGGTCCCACTGGTGGGAGGTAGCTGCTTACATGCTTTTGAAAAATTGCACAAGGCACCTATTTGCATCTTTAAGTGCCTAAAAACTTTTAAAAATCTGGTCTTACCCCTTAAGGTTACTGCTACTTTTGCTTAACTTCATCCTTCCAATTCAGAGTTCCTGAGGGCTGCCATAATCCCAGTTGTTCCAATAAAGAGATAATCTTCTTTGTCATGATTATTTTAGCAGTACTAAGCAAGCATAGGAAACAGTGGGAGTACATTGGGTTTCAGGAACATAGACACTTTGGGGTTTAGTTACTCATTTTTTTACATAATAGCCATTTGAAATTGCGTTGTCTGTGGGAGACCTTTTCAAGTACTGAAGTTCCCTATTAAGGTATAACAGTGATGTTTGTGATCTGTAGTATACTGTCTTGCAGAGAGTCAGTGAGACAAAGCTCAGGAATGGAAGTTCTGTGCAGAAGATTTTAAATGAGGCTGGGAATCTGTTCTTCTAACTTCTTCGTGATGAATGGTCTTCATTTATCCTGGAAAGAAGAGTATTCAAGGGAAACTGCACTCCATAGTTGAAAGAAGTAATGGTTATGAACTGCCATTTAATCAGGGAGGCTAATTAAGTTTTAGCTCTAAATGTTTCCATGGGAGAGCTGCTGCATATGGTTCGCTGTAGTTGGAACTGCAATTGCAGGCAATTATGTAGCCCTTCATTGGGCAAAAACTGAAAGCTCATAAAAAGAGGGATGTTCAAGTTGTTTGGCTTTCACAGAGATCTTGAATTCTTCAGAATTATCCCAAGTCTAAAGATCAGATCCCTGAGCTAGTTCCCTACAAATGAAATGAGCCATTGACAAAACATATTAATTTGGCAGGAAAAGATGAATAATCTCAAAGGTTGTAGAGTGTACATCATAAATGACATTTTTATACCTTTTTAATAACATCAGACTTAATAGCACATAATAAATACACATGCAACTTGTACACAGATAGAAAACCAGCCCTTTAACAGAATTATTGTTTAATCTTCCAGCAACACAACACGTGTAATTTTATAAAGCAATAGGAAGAGGTAAGGTACTTGAACACAATTATACACTAGCTCATCAGATGCAAGCAAAGGGCCCAGTTCTGTAGTCCTTAGGCAAAACTTCCAATAGAATCAATCAAGAAGTTTTACTTGAAGGTAGGCAGACCCACATTGCCTAGTGAATAGAGTGCTGGCCTGAGACTCAAAAGAACTGGGTTCCGTTCTTGGCTTTGCCACTAGCCTGCTGGGTGAACTATTACTAGTAGCATTTTGTCATGAGTCACTCTTGCAGAAGGATTCAATTAACAATGTGTTTGAATGTCTCCAAATCAAGCTGTGATTGGCCAGGAGGAGGGCAGGAGAAATAGCTGCAACCACAGGTTAAATAACTTTGAGGTGCTGGAGGGAGGCTGAGGAATAATATTTCTCATCTAATATCCACAGGCAGCTAAGAATACAAATGTGGTTGCCTGGCAAGAAAATGTGGTTGTCCCACTTTCCAGACTGTGATCTCATTTTCTCAAGTAAATTAAAATGGAATATTGTTGCTTTCATGGTTGCCTGAGGACGTTTATTTCTCGGCATTCCATTTGTTCTGTTACAGATTATTGTGCCAGTGTTTCTCAGTTGTATTCTCTTCTTTTCAGTACGTCCATCGCCCATTTAGTTTAATATAAATGACAATGCCACTAATGCCACCAGTCGGAGAGGGTGAGTCAGAATCGAGACTGTCATAACTTATTTCAGATGTAAGCGAAAATTCTAATACCTGAGCAACATTATGGATAATGGCCGTCTGGTCGGAAGCCTCAGTCTAATCCTACAAAGCAGCACTAGAGCAATCGTCAATTAAGTGCTGCCTGCTGTTGCTGCTGGTTCCTAAGGGACTGTGTTCCCAAACATGTCCTTGGTCACATTTCAAGGCGCTAATTAAGGATGGAAAGCATCTGCATTTGGACCACTCATATACCTCTTCACCAGCTCCTGGAGTGTGCTTTGCTATATAAATTGGCATGGGCTTGTTTTGATTAAGATCCACTTGGTACCACTGCAGTGCTAAGGATAACGAGAATAGTATTTCCACCATGAGCAACATACCCTGAAAGGCAGATGCACTGGTGGTTAAGGGTGGGATTTTCAAAAGTGCCTATGTGATTTGGGAGCACAAGTCCCACTGAAAGTCACCTAAGCTCTCCTGCAAATTCCACCCACATTTGTAGTCTCATTTGTTGTGGATTTCATGATACTTAAGAGTAATTTTAGAGGTAACCACTGACAGGTATTGATCCTTCTGGAAAAGGGCTAAGTAGGTTCTGCTGATTCAGAGGTGGGTGGTTTATAGCCCCACCTAGATGTAAGGGAAATTGGAGCAGCTATCTAAAGAAAGAGCATCTAGGGTGTGGGCTGAGTGGTTCTCAAGAACCCTCTGCTTGGGGAGATGATAGGAGATGTATTTTGTTATTGTTAATTTAATTGTTATTAAAGTCACGCTCTCGGAAGGGGATCAGCTTTTGACTCTACACATGTGCAGACTTCCCCATCATTTGATTTCATCAGACTTCATTTGATTCAGGATGATGGATATATTTATTTATTTTTAATCCAGAAAACCCAACTGGGTGCCCTGTGTTCCAGATATTTTTCAAATATTTTTGAGTAGTTTTCATACACCTGCATTTAAAATGGTTAGCTTGCCAATCAAGGACAAATTAGCAAATTAAACTTCCTGGCCCTTGGCAAACACAGCTAACCTTGCAACTACAAGGTTGTTAAAAAGTAGCAAAGAAGAGGCCATCTCTTTCCCAAAATGAAATCAAACTGTGTTATGCAACAACTGCAAGTGAGGATTTGTCTACACAGCAAAGTTTTACCAGTTATACCAATATAGTAATACCGAGATAACTCTTTGCAAGTTACAGGCTAAAGTCAGTGGGGATGCATGGACATGAGAGGTTATTTTGTGGGCTAGCTTAAAGCAACCAACATTAGCTAAACTATAAGGGACTCTTAGGCCAGGTCTATGCTAGAAAAGGTTTGCTGGCATGGCTATGCTGACACACTCTTTGTGTCAATGACGCTTGTACTGCCAAAAATGTGATTTTTGCCAGCATAGTTTATACAGTAAACTATACCATCAAAAGCACTTTATGCTATGTGTCTACACTAGAGCTTTTTCCAGTATAGAAGTGACAAAAATTACACCCCTAACGAATGTTGATATACCAGCAAAAGTTTTTCATGTAGGCTTGGCCTTATACTAGAATCAAAATGCGCCAAAAGGGATTATACCAATATAACTATGTTGGTTCAACTTAATACCCTGGATTATACAAAAAAACCTTTTCCATGTAGAAAAGGCCAAACAAAGCCTTCTCCCTCTTGCTTCAAACCATCTACTTTGGCCTGTAAATTGCAAATATTACTCTGCCTCTTAAAAATCAAAATGTTTCTTGGAGCATCTGCTTACCTTACTGGCAAAAAATACTGCCTTTGAATGGACAGACCTGAGATCAGAGCACAGATGGATAGTGCATTGAAACTGAAGCTTTGTAGTGCACTTCTCCCCAGTCCCACCATCTTCTCCAAGCCATTGTTTATGTAGCTGACCTCAGTCAGACCTAGGCCCTTCCCCTTGTCCTGCCCCTTCCCATCTGAATCGCATTTCCATTCCAGTGCTGTGCTCAGGCCTTCTCCACTTACCACTGAGACCACTCAAGCTGCTATGATTGTCATTCAGTTAACCTTGTTGGCCTGGGCTGGTGAACAGGAAACCTGACACTTCACTTGCCCAGATAGTACATCTAGTTTTCCTAGGGTTATGAGCCTTTGACTTTGACCCCCATAGACTGTTTGTGGGCCTAAATTATCTTCCCCCAAAGTGGGCATTGGGTCTACATGGTACTGAGCAGCATCACCAGCTTGGGGTTTGGGGACTGTGCTCAGCAAGTGTGGGATTAGTTTTGGGGATGCAGCCTCTAGCTGCACTTGTATGGCTGCTGCAGAGGCTACCAGGATGCAAACAAGTGTTGCTTATTCAAGTTAAATTGACAAAATGTGGCTGATTGAGTTGCCGCATTCAAGCCATCAGCTCAGAACTGTTGTGTTCTCATGGATGTGTCAGTGCTCACTGGATAAAGTCCTTATCTTTGTTTCTTTGTTGCTACCAGTTTCATTGATGGTTTAGAAGGAAAAGTGGGAGTTGGAGTTATTGGACTTTATGGCCATATCTGTTTGCCATGTGTGATGATATTAATTCTTGTATTTGCACAGAGGTATTTTATAAAGGAATGTATAAAATAAATAAAATTAAATATATAAAATAACTTTTCATTCATACCCTCATACGATGGAAAACTTTTACCTGCTAGCTACAGAATAGTAAATGAAGTGGTTTTATTTTATTTTGCAAATATTGTAGATTACTGCTTTTTATTCTAAGTAGTATGTCAGCAATTCTTTGTTCTTTTTACTAAAGGAGTCACCACACTCTTTGCTTAATGAAAATGACAAATTACTTTGGGGGGTGGGGAGTATTTGATGTCCCAACTAACAAAAACTTTGCTGAGGCTACTGTACAGCTATGAAACTGATATCGATGGCAGGTTTGCCCAAATAATAACTGAGCAACACCTCGAGGAATTGACCTGAGATAGATAATCTCCTTTAAGAGATATAATACAGACTGTACTGCCACCCAATAAAATACTCAGTAATGTAATGTCACTTTGGAGTGACAGTGGTGTAACTGAGAGTAGAATTTGGCCCATAATTTCTTTCACAAGAAGTATGCTGCCGGCTTTTAATAACTGAGAAGAGGAGAAACACATACCTTGCTTTGTCCGTAGAGTAATGAAATTCAGGCACCACTCAAAGAAAAAGATGACCACTTTTCACCTATTGACCACTTTCAAAATTTGTAAACTTATCTTGAGCTTCTACTTTCTGAAGCAAGAAGAAAGTAAATTGTTCAGTTTATCTCTTACTTCCAGAACAAGCTTACTGATTGTTTGTCCTTATCACTTCAAGCCAGAAAGTTTTATAGATTTCTAGACACTTCAGTAGCACGTAGTTTTAAATTCATGATTTGACAGGGGATGGGGAATTTCTTGCTCCCAGTTAAACTGCTTTCATTTCAAAACGAAATCCCATTTAAAGCTGGAGGTCTGGATTGAAGCCTGAGGATCAAAGAAAATAAAATAGAAAGAAATTTGACTTTAACTTGAAGTAGTAGCTGAAAAGGTAACCATCAAAATTTATTTTGTTTGAGGGCATATCCCTTCTGGTTTCTCCAAAAGAAGCCATATGTGGTAATATGTGCCTATAACCTGCTTTTTATATGGAATATAAAACATAATGACGTGGATGAAGCATGAGAGCATAATGCAAAGGCTTGGTCTTCGTAATGTTCAGCAAATAGGGCTATTTAAAATGATAAGCTGAGATCTAAAATTTATACATGCCAAATAACACATTAGAAGCATTTGGAACAAACTACTTTAACAGCAGCTGGTGTCAGTTGATAGACTAGGAAATAGAGATTATCATCAACCAAGCCTACCCCACCCCCTCCTTTCTAAATGCTGTCAGCTTCAGGGAAGTTTTGATCTGTCAGCTTCAAGGAAGTTTCGATCTGCATCCATATGACATATAAAATTAGAAAAGGAGTCTTTTTAATCTATGTCATTTCTCAAACTCGAAGCCCAGCCCTTACCTCAACTCCCACTAAAGCCAATGGAAGCCTGGCTTGAAAAAAGGATTATAGGACCAAGCCCCAAAGCTGTTGAGAACTACCACTTCCTGTCCAGGAAAATTCATTCCTCCCATAGGGGCTGACCCAGTGCACACTGAATTCAGTGGGAGTTGAGGGAACACAGATTTTTGCAGAACTGGGCCTGTAAGCCTCCATTCCAGTGCATCCCTGTTTATGAATCATTGCAATTGATTTTTACGTTGTAGTTAGTAGTAGCTGTAGAAGTGAGTCAAATGGAAACCAAAATGACTTGACAGTATGCTATCATTATTTCAGCTGTTCTGGATTTCTTCTAAGTGGTGGTTTAAATGAAAGGGGAAAACGTCAGATAATCACATCTCAGTAAAGAATGGATGGAAGGTCAGAAACAGACTCTCACAATTGCATGAAAGATAAATTACAGGCAGCTAAAACACATTAATGTTTCAACATTTATATAGACTGTTTCTTATTTATATTGGTAGCACCCAAAGTCTCCAGTCAAGAATGGGGGGGGTTCCTGTGTGCTAGGCACTGTATAAGTAGAGAGGAGGACGTTGCCTTTGTGCCCACAAGCTTAGAGCCTAAAAAGGTACAAGGGAGAAGTTTGAGTAAGAAGTGGAAGGGGCAGAACACCCTGTAGGATGATAGAGATGTATGAGATGCATTTGCACTTTGATCTCTCCATTGAGTTCATGGTGGAATGTGGGCAGTCTTTAAAAAGTCTCATCTTACGCAGGGGCTAGGTTCTAAAGTCATTGTGTAATGCTAAAATCATGTATAGTCAAAATTACACTTGAAAATCCCTTAAATCGCCCATAAAGTACAGTATACTGTACATGGTTTTGTGTATACAACCCTGTACAGTAAAACGTATAAATGTATAATGTATACAATAATATACAGTATATAATAAAGAGTACATATGCAAAATATAATTTTACAGTATTGTATTTTTAATTACAGGGGGGTAATTACAGGGTGTCGTCAGGGCTTGATGTCGATCCAGGAGACGGAGGTGACGGAGAGCTTGGGTGATGGAGAGCGAGTCGTAGACGAAGTGGTTGTTTCTGGTTCAGCTTGAGAAGTTGATTGCGTAGGCTCATCTGCTACTGGTTGTTTTTCCTTGAAAAACATGGTGATCGGCAACTGTTGCTGTTGGCTCCTGAGCTGCTCAAACACTTCTTGATATGGTCTCAAATCGTCCGTAATACTACGTGTGATTTTGAGGCTTCGTTCCATAGGGGGATCGTATTCAGAAATTAAATCATTCTTCATTGGCAGATGCAGCTTCACCAGTAGTCTGCACATTTTTGAGGTTGAAGCGGTTCCTAACACTGTTAAGCCAACCTTGGCTGGCTTTGAATTCCTTCTCATCAGAAGGCTGTCCCTCTTCAGTGGGAGGTTTGAACAGCGCGTAGAGGCTCAGAGCCTTTTCCCACAACGTGTTGCCATCGATAGGCATATGTTTACGGTTCATGTCTTCCAGCCATAAGTTTAATGCCTTTTCAGTCTTCACTAAAGTCTTATCACGCACTTGCCTCATCACCTTCGCAGTTATTGGAGCACTTGATGCCACGGCTTGATGAATTTCTCTCTCTTGAATCTTGATGGCACAGATGCTAGATTCATTGCGGCCATATTTACGTTCCACGTTGGAGACCGACATACCATCTCTCAGTAAGTCCAACACAGCCACTTTTTCCTCCAGCGTTGGAACAGATCGCTGTTTCTTTGGTTGAGCACCAGATGAAGTAGTTGGCTTGCGTTTAGAGGCCATGTTGAACACAAAATACGTCTCTTTAAACACTAGAATTACACTCAGCACAGTGAGATGCTCACACTATGAGAGGCACGCAGGAACTGAGACCGACTGAGGGAACAGCAGATTCATGTTTTCTATCTCGCGCTCACTCTGGGGCATACGCTCATTGAGTGGAATGGTGGATGGAATAGCCCACACTATTTACGGGTATCTTGTTATTTTTCTTTTTTTTTTGTGCCGGGCGCATGTAGTTGAATTCACGTAAGTTAAATGCGTATATGATGTGACTCACCTGTACCCATTTTCATGGTACATAATCTCCATTTCATCACCACTTTTGTTGTCTGCCGTCTGCTGGCAGATGTGAAAACCACATAGAAATAGACTGGTTTGAATTATTACTGTGCCCAAATCATAGAATCATAGAATCATAGAATATCAGGGTTGGAAGGGACCCCAGAAGGTCATCTAGTCCAACCCCCTGCTCAAAGCAGGACCAATTCCCAGTTAAATCATCGCAGCCAGGGCTTTGTCAAGCCTGACCTTAAAAACCTCTAAGGAAGGAGATTCGACCACCTCCCTAGGTAACGCATTCCAGTGTTTCACCACCCTCTTAGTGAAAAAGTTTTTCCTAATATCCAATCTAAACCTCCCCCACTGCAACTTGAGACCATTACTCCTCGTTCTGTCATCTGCTACCATTGAGAACAGTCTAGAGCCATCCTCTTTGGAACCCCCTTTCAGGTAGTTGAAAGCAGCTATCAAATCCCCCCTCATTCTTCTCTTCTGCAGGCTAAACAATCCCAGCTCCCTCAGCCTCTCCTCATAACTCATGTGTTCCAGTCCCCTAATCATTTTTGTTGCCCTTCGCTGGACTCTCTCCAATTTATCCACATCCTTCTTGAAGTGTGGGGCCCAAAACTGGACACAGTACTCCAGATGAGGCCTCACCAATGTCGAATAGAGGGGAACGATCACGTCCCTCGATCTGCTCGCTATGCCCCTACTTATACATCCCAAAATGCCATTGGCCTTCTTGGCAACAAGGGCACACTGTTGACTCATATCCAGCTTCTCGTCCACTGTCACCCCTAGGTCCTTTTCCGCAGAACTGCTGCCTAGCCATTCGGTCCCTAGTCTGTAGCTGTGCATTGGGTTCTTCCGTCCTAAGTGCAGGACCCTGCACTTATCCTTATTGAACCTCATCAGATTCCTTTTGGCCCAATCTTCCAATTGGTCTAGGTCCTTCTGTATCCTATCCCTCCCCTCCAGCGTATCTACCACTCCTCCCAGTTTAGTATCATCCGCAAATTTGCTGAGAGTGCAATCCACACCATCCTCCAGATCATTTATGAAGATATTGAATAAAACCGGCCCCAGGACCGACCCTTGGGGCACTCCACTTGATACCGGCTGCCAACTAGACATGGAGCCATTGATCACTACCCGTTGAGCCCGACAATCTAGCCAGCTTTCTACCCACCTTATAGTGCATTCATCCAGCCCATACTTCCTTAACTTGCTGACAAGAATACTGTGGGAGACCGTGTCAAAAGCTTTGCTAAAGTCAAGAAACAATACATCCACTGCTTTCCCTTCATCCACAGAACCAGTAATCTCATCATAAAAGGCGATTAGATTAGTCAGGCATGACCTTCCCTTGGTGAATCCATGCTGGCTGTTCCTGATCACTTTCCTCTCATGCAAGTGCTTCAGGATTGATTCTTTGAGGACCTGCTCCATGATTTTTCCAGGGACTGAGGTGAGGCTGACTGGCCTGTAGTTCCCAGGATCTTCCTTCTTCCCTTTTTTAAAGATTGGCACTACATTAGCCTTTTTCCAGTCATCCGGAACTTCCCCGGTTCGCCACAAGTTTTCAAAGATAATGGCCAGTGGCTCTGCAATCACAGCCGCCAATTCCTTCAGCACTCTCGGATGCAACTCGTCCGGCCCCATGGACTTGTGCACGTCCAGCTTTTCTAAATAGTCCCTAACCGCCTCTATCTCCACAGAGGGCTGGCCATCTCTTCCGCATTTTGTGATGCCCAGCGCAGCAGTCTGGGAGCTGACCTTGTTAGTGAAAACAGAGGCAAAAAAAGCATTGAGTACATTAGCTTTTTCCCAATAGGCCACAAGGTTCTTCCACTTGTCTGTTCCTAGGGTTGCCATTCTTTTCACCCAGCAGTGGGCGGCACCTAATGAGATGGACCCTGTTCTTGCAAGGAGCCCTGCATGAGCAGACTCCTGCACCCAGATGGAGCCCCACAGAACTCATTGCAGGACCAGGGCCACAAACTTGAAAAACCACATTCAATCCTACCAGCTATATCACTTAATATTAAGGAACAAAATTATGTTTCTGGGTATTGAATGCACAATTTGCACCCCACTGAATCAGGAAAGCCCTTTTTAATAAAAACATGCAAAGAACAAAATCAAACCAAAATGCAAGTACAAAACCATTGTACCAAATGCACAGTTTGATAGCTGTAAACCTTGAACTTTCTGCTCCTGTCCAGTCCTTTTGATTTTTGTCTTCATTCTTCACATGCTGTCTCTTTTTTATATTATAAAATCACTCATGGCCCAAATCTTCAGTTGGTGTAATTTGATGTAGCTCAGTTGAAATTCACGGAGCTACTCCAGTTTTACCTGCTGAGCATACGACCCTCTAGCCTTAACAGCACTGGTCCAGCAAAACACTCAAGCACATGCTTAACTTTTGACTTAGTGTCACTACTCCTATACTTACATACTTTGCTGGATCAGGGCCTTTATCAAATAACCTAAAATAGATGTGCATAGCTGGTTGCTCGCTGACTAAGCAATGCGTTCATTTTCATGTTCCTTTACATGTGTATTGTGGGGTAAAAGTTAGATATGTTTGTGTTAATTTCTTCCACAAACCAGTCATGTTCAGTATGGGGCCTCTGGTGTGGGGAAACTCTGGTCATCTGTGCTTGAGAGTTCAAATGTTAGCCAAGAAAATGTGCACGGATATGTTTATCAGGGTAAGTAATTATGTAAATTCTAATGTTAGATTCTGAGAGAGACCAAGTGACCTCTGTGAAGCTCGAAAGCTTGTCTCTTTGACCGACAGACATTGGTACAAGAAAAGATATTACCTCACCCCCCTTTTATCTCTCTAATATCTGGGACCAGCATGGCTACAACCACATTGTAAACAATTTTAGATCCTGTCAACTAAGAGACAGTGAATTTACTTGAAGGCAGTTTTATTTTGAACAAGTGCATGTTCAGTAACAGTTAGCAGTGTGTTACTGGCAAAATATTTTCTGCAAGGAAAATGACCTTATTCCATATACTGCTCAGCATGGATTTCCTGCAATCTATCTATTGTATTGTATAGACTCCATTACCACAGTATCTGAGCACAGGAGACTTTAATATATTTATCCTAACACCTCCATGAGGTAGGGCAGTGCTGTTATTCCCATTTAGCACATGGGAACTGAGGCACAGTGAAACTAAATGGCTTGCCCAAAGTCACATGGGAAGTCTGTGGCAGAACAGGGAATTGAAAGCTGCTCTCCCACGCTAGGTCCCTAACCACTAGCCTATCCTTCCCCTATCAGTGCTCATGGGGGAGTAAAAGTTACTCAACTGCATGGTAGCAAGATTTGGGCCCATAGTGTTTCCAGGGCTTTTGAGCAGATGACAGCAGTAGGTTGTTAGGTTCTATTTGATACCACCCCTGTTATTACGAGGCTGAAAACCTGCATATTTATGAATAAGGAATCGATGATGAAGGTAACATTCTCCCTTAAGTGATCTGAGGTCACTCTCTTAGATTAAAATTATAAAACCAAATATCTCCACGTTTAAAAGTTGGAAATGGCCAGGGAGGCATGAATGTGCAGCCAGAATCTCAACTTGTAAATAATAACACCATTCAGCAAGATGGCTACTCCCATCATTTGGCTCAGAAGTGCAGTATTGCCAGTTCTCATGATATTTGGTATTTTCCTTGAAGCCTGAACTCCTGTGCTGTGATTAGGGAAAAGCTCAGCTTTAGGTTTTTAGAAAAAGTATGTTTCTAGCCCTCCTAGTTACAGAGAATCTTGAAAACGTAGCCCAAGTGGGTCCTAAAGGCTCAACAATGAGAAGGCAAGTAAAAACCCAAAATACCGTTTTAAAAAATCTCATAATTTTTAGGTCAGTCTCGTGATATTTTTGAATCCTGACTCATTTTTAAACTCTGGATTGGCAATACTGAAAATATAGCACCAAATTTGCATTATGTCCACTTGTACCTGTCTGAATTCGGCCCATGTAATTTCAATGTAATTCATAGTTTTTACAGGATGACACACAGGGAGAACCTTGTGAATTTTCCGTTGGGCACAATAGTTTGAATGAGATCCTATGGGCTAGATAGGATTGACAATTTCCTAATCACACAAAAATGAACACACCTGCCCCGCCCCTTCCATGAGGCCCCACCCTTTCTCTGAGGTTGAGGCATGAGGCTGGGGTTCAGGGGGCTATGGGCTCTGGGCTGGAAGTGCAGGCTCCGTGTGGGACCACAAATGAGGGGTTCAGGGTACAGGAGAGGGCTCCGGACAGGGGGTTAGTGTGCAGGGGGATGAGGGTTCTAGCTGGGGCTGTGGGCTCTGGGGTAGGGCCAGGGATGAAGGGTTTGGGGTACAGGAGGGGGCTCTGGGCTGGGGCAGGGGGTTGGGATGTGGCAGAGGGTTGGGATGTGGAGGGCATCACTGAGGCTCTGCAGGCTGTGGCTGCCCTCGTGTCTGCAAGCGGACACAGGTTGCGGTTCCTGGCCAATGGGAGCTGCGGAGCCGGCACTTGGGGCATGGGCAGTGTGCAGAGCTGCCCATGCACCTAAGGGCCACAGGGATCAGGTGGCCGCTTCCAGGCGCCGTGCGGAGCTAGGGCAGGCAGGGAGCCTGCCTCAGCCCCGGGCCCTTGCTGTGCCACCAACCACACTTTTAACGGCCCAGTCGGCAGTGCCAATCGGAGCCACCAGGGTCCCTTTTTGACCTGCCATTCCAGTTGAAAACTGGATGCTTGGCAACCCTAGGGCTAGCTTGTGGCTTTGAGTGCTAGAGGAGCATGTATAGCAGCCACTGCTGCTACACCATTAGCGGGATGTGCTGCTCCTTGCAATGATGCACAACATCAAGTTTCAGCACAAAATACATTTTATTCATAGAGCTGTAAGTCACTGAAAAGTGACAGTTTCTGCAAAGTGCTTCTGACACAACAGAATTGCATTTAGAAGGATGGAGGTTATTGAATTGGTATGGTGCTATATATTTTCATTTTGGCACTACTCTGTGAAAACTTGTCAGCTTTATAGCTCTGCTCATGCTTAAAGACCTGCTAATCATATCCAGAACACAGCTCTGCAAAGTAGTCTGATAGCTACATGTAAGGGAGTGGACTCACCCCTGCGGCGCCTCCTGCTGGTCTGCGTTGGGAATTAGCTTACAAGGCTCTGGAGCACCCTCTGCAGGCCGGCGGTCTGCCTTACCGCTGGCCCCGCGTCCCTCCCAGACCCAGTGCCCCTTGTCTCCTGGGTGACTGCCCCCTGGCAGTACATCCACTGTCTCTCCGGGTCCACCCTACACCCACTATCCCCACCTTGCCTCAGTGTAAGGCTACTGCCAGTCACCAACTAGCCCCCACTCACTGGGGCAGACTACAGTGTAAAAGCCACTCATCACTGGTAAGGAGGGCCTACTTCCCTACTCAGCCTGGGCTGCTTGCCCCAGCCACAGCCCTCTCCTGGGCTGTTCTAAGCCCCTCAGGGCAGGAGCGGGTGTCTACCCTGCTACAGTACGTTAAAAAGAAATACATTGACTAGATAAAAATGAAGGGTTGGGTCACCAATTAGCGTTGTTCTGCTGCTCGGGAAGTCAGAATCTCCTCATCTCTCAGCTGCTCTGGGGAGGGAGCAAAGTGTGACCAGGTCTATATCCATCTCTGCATACGCTGATACAATGTGATGCTGATGCAATGGCATAACTTTGCTAGTAGGTGCATTGGGTGGGGTGGGATGGAGGCAGGGCTCCACCCCTTCCTGCCCCCTTTCACTCACTTCCATGATGCAACAATATCGTGGCTCTGCAGAGCCTGTTTCTCTGCACATTCACCTTATACCACCTTCGCTCCCTTATGCCAAAATGCAGGCCAGGCCATGATCTGGAAGTTCCAGAATTAAGGTTGCATGTGCAACCTTAATATACCCCCACAGCCCTGTGTATGCATTAGTCTTTAATTATGTGATCACATACTATTTTTTCACAAACACCCTGCTTCATTCAGTACACAGGGTGCATGGTGCTCACTAAATGAACAGCTATTCAATATTTTGTACTGTCCTCATTGTTCGATGTGTGGCCCTAGAGCTTATTTACTGCACACCATTCACACTCTACTAGGAAGACAGAATTCATTATCTCATGGGCTTTTCTATGGTGCTCATCACTCAGTCTCCAAGTGCTTCACAAATGTTAATTACCTTATCTTCACAACACCTCTATGAGGGGAAGGGTGGTATTATTCCCATTTTACAGGTGCAGAACTCACGTCAGTAAAAAGTTCACACTAATTTTGGGTGCCCAACTTGAGATGCTTATGACTGATTTTTCAGAGAACTTACCATTATATAGCACTTCACATGTTCAGAGCCCAGCTCCCACTGTCTTCAGGTACAGTCGAGAATACTGAGCTCATCACACTTCAGGGTATCAGACTGATCACCCAGGCAATGAGGAACATGCAGTCAGTGACCAGCTGTGAAAATGTTGGCTTAAGTGCAGGGGTGCTGAGAGCCATTGAACCAAACTGTAAACCCTGTATATGATGGAAACCGCTTCAAGACTGCGGGTGCGGCAGCACCCCTAGTTCCAGCACCTACGCTTAAGTGACTCGCCTAGCATCACATAGGAACTCTGTGCTAGAGGCAGGGGTAGAATCCAGTTCTCCAGGGCAGCATTCACATGCCTTAACCATCAGACTGTCCTTTTGCTTCTTGCAGTCCCCTGCCTCATTCACCATACACCTTCCAACTTTTGCACCAAATGAGGCAGGGATACTACAGGGCAACAACTTCCTTTACTACGCAGCCTGGATTGATTCCCCATAGCAGTTCCATTCCATGCACTGAATGTGGTAGGGGCCCAGTGGAAAAAATAGTATGTGACAATGCAATTAAAGACTCTGTCACAGTGCATAAGAGCAAGAGGGCTGAATTAAGATTGCACAGGCAACCTTAATTCTGGCATTTCCTAACTTTTTGTGCTTGCCTTTGCAACCTTAACAATGTTCTTTTAACATAAGTTTTGTGTGTGTGTGATTTCCTTGGTTTCTAAAAAAGCAAACAGAAAAAAAACAAATTTCATCATAATGACACTCATCAGCAGGGTTGGAACTAGAGCTGGGTGGAGAATGGTAATTTGGTTTGGTGGAGAATTTCAATATTTTGGGATGTGGTTTCATTCTGATTTGGAATAAAAACTACAAATTTCAAAATTCTTTGTGAAAGGGAATGGAGCCATGGGTCTGGGACAGTCCACCTTGCAGGCTGCCACAAACCATTTAAGCCCTACAGTCCCTGACTCAGAGGCAGACACATAATGCCAAGGATCCAGGTGGGTGAGCTGGTAGGTAACTACGCAATCTTCTACCTGATAGGTATGTTTTGAAAAATGCCTAGTTTCTGTGAGAACTTTGTCAAAATCCAACCATCTCCATGAAACACTTTCGATTTTTAACAAATCACCAAAGTTTGATGTAAAAATCTTTAGTTGGAATTTTTCCAACCAACTCTAGCTGGACTCTTTAGATCCACTGCACCGAATTCTGCCACTTGAGCTAACGGAGTAACTGACAGCAGTAGTAGGTTGTCATCCTCTATGTAGACCAGCATCAGAGGGGGATGAGAGAGACACTTTGACAGGGAGTGTCACAACTTGGTTGGCACAGAGGAATGGTTCCATTCCAGGTTCTAGAGGGGAGTGTGCTCTAGTGAGCATACATTCTTCTGCCTGTTCCTCACAAGCTTGACCCCTCTGTCCCATCCCCTCCAACCTGTTCCTGAGTCAGTCCTGTCTCTTCGCCACCCCAGGCTCCCTGTCTCAATCCCATGCTCCTTGCCTACCTAGTCCCAGTCTCCACTTCTTCAGGCTTCTCACCCCAGTTCCAGTCCTAGTTTTCCATTCTGGGCTTGTTGCCAGAGTCCCAATCTCTCCCTCTCCATACCTACCGCCAGTATCCTCACCTAATTAGCCCCAGTTTCCCCGCCCCGGGATCATCATGCAAAATGTCTCTCTATTCCCCTACACTGGCTTCCAGTCATAGTCTCCCTCCCTGGGCTCCTTGTCTAATCTCAGTCTCCTGCCCCCATCACTCCCTTCCCAGCACCATGTCCCAGTCTCCCACCTTGCTGTCTCCTTGTCCCATTCTCTTTGCCAAGCCACCCACTGTTGTCTCCCTGCACCCAAACTCCTTGTCAAATCCTTCTCCCACTACCCCTGTTCCCTTCCCACTGGTTCCTAGTCCCAGTCTCCTTGTCCGGCCAGTTCCAGTCTCCCCCCTCCACCTCCTCATTAGATTTCAGTGTTTCCCTCTTCTCAGCCAACTGACTCCCAATCTCCCCTTGCTCTCCCAATCTCAGTTCCAATCTCACCAGACTTCTTGTCCCAATCTACTCCTTTTCCTCCTCCCCATGTCTGGCTTCTGTCCCCTCTGCAGTCAAATCAGGCAGCTTCCTCCTCTTCCTCCCTGAGGTGCTAGCAAAGGAGTCAGTGAGAGCGCAGATGAAATTTGTTTGGAATATTTAAGTTAAAATGTTTCTAAGAAGGAGGCTAATAAAAATTACATTATTTTGCCTATGATAAAAAATTCTGGTGACTTTTGTCATCCCTGTGCTCAGGAGAAGGGAGCTGAAATTTGGCAGGAAGGTGGCCTTTGTATCAGGGATGTGCCTTTTGCCATGCCCATGAAAATCTGCCCACATTTGGCCAAGTCAGAAGCCTTTTAAAAGTTGCAATTCAGTAGAGATGTGTTGGAGCTTAGCAACTAAAATCTCAGAAGATTCTGTCCTCACTGAGCATGCTTGTGGCTCTCACGGCCCCTAGTGCTGACCTGACCATCCTCTCATAGCTACTATGTGTGGTGGGATTACACATAAGCCATCCCATAGAGCAATTGAGCATGCTCCATCCCCTCACAGCTCCTTTGTGAGTCCAGACAAACACATGCACCATCCCCACAGAGCAACTGCTCGGGGCTACAAAGAGTCAGAAGGACTTTCCTTATAATGGCTGATCTCAGCTGCTCTAAGCCAGGCACTGTCACTGAGAACAGGGAGTCAAGCAGACACCTAGTATGGAGAAAAAGTCATCTTAAGTGGTTAAAATCAACAAAATTATAAGCAAATGAAAACAGTGTCTTATAATGGGAATTGTCAGGAAACCTTAATAGGTGGTCCTACGAACCTGCCTATAAATAATATGCGTGTTCAGAATTTCAACTCTTTTGTAATTAAAAGTAGTAATTAATGGTAAAGGAATTCTTGTTTATACAAGTAATTTATCATCTTCACTAAAATAACTTACATTCCATAAAATATTGATAATTGCTAGCAGTTCATTTTCCAATGTAAAACATATCCATCAGTGATATACTGTACACAGTACACTATATCAAAGAAATAAGTGATACACAATAGTCAGTCTTTTTAATTATTCTGGTTATTGTCTAAAGCAATAAACTGATGCAAAAAGAATAATTTTACACTTTGGCAAATGAGGAACGCTCCTAGATCTCAAACAAACCAAAAACCTGGAGGTCTGATCAGTGTGTTGTGAGAAAAGGAGGCAGAGTGTTTTATATCTCAGTTTAATTTAAGGCAGTATTTTATATCCGGGATTTAGGAGATTCACACACAGCAGTAGATGGTGCACAGTTTTTATTAGCATTGTGACTCTAAGCTCATTCATTGCTGTAATGTGATCACTATTACAGTACCAGACTGAGCTACAGGGCAATGGCCTGGTGGGCTGGTTTCCCACAGAGGCTGCAGGATGGGTCAGTTCTTTCCCATCTTGTATCTGCTAGGCTGTGAAGACTGCAGGCTCCCTGCAGACTCAAAAAAGGACTCAACAAAAGGGAGTGCTGGCATGCAGCAGTCTAGCTCCGTATAGCAAATCCCTCTCTAGTGGCTTGCAGGAATTGCCCTAACTACTCTGATTCTGCAAGGAATCTTTGCTTGAAGCTTCTCCTTTCCAAGCCTTAGGGGTTCTCTCTCCTCAGCCTCTCCCTGATCAGCACAGCAGCTGCTCTGATGTCCTCTGGGCTCCCTCTCCCTCCATCCACTGGAGGTGCTGCTGCTGGAGCCTTCGGACCATCTCTCCCTTTCTGTCTGCCTAGCAGAGTGGGCTTGCTGTGCTTTTGGGTACTGTCTGCTGCTGTGTGGGTGGATGAGTGCATATGCCTCTGTGGGGTCAGCCAGAATCCTTCCAGGAACTGCCCCTGGGACAGAGCACTTCTATCCTCCAGCAGTCACTGGTTGCAATGACTAAAGCAGGGGCCTTCCTGAACCAGGCAACGAGCTTGCAAAAGCCATATTCTAAAAAGAAATGTATAAGGCAGCTATGGCCATTGGCATCATCAGAGAAATAAAAATGACTGACCTATATGTAAGCTTGTTTCAGTATCAGGATATCCAAAACACTAAACACATGACTGTTCTCCAACTGAAACTGCAGGGGGAATTTTAGGTAAGCACAAAGTAATTAGGCAACTGAAGTGGAGCTAGGGTACCAAGTTATCACCCCTACCAGAAACATTCCATGGGATTTATAATGCAATAAGCACCCAGGACCTTAGTTTTACTTCTTATTATCTTATTATCTTATTACTTATCTTATTGATAGGAGTCGAGGACTCCTGAAAATCCCACTAGGTCCCTATCTTCATCTTTAGGCACCTAAGGACCTTTCAAAATCTGGCCCAAATGAATGTGTGTGGTAAAATAGTACATGCAGTATAGCATCATATTTTGCATATGTGTATTGCATAGTAAAGAGGTCACTTATGCAGGCAGTAAATGATGCTATGATATTTTGGCCCTAAGAGGAGCTTGCTTGTGGATATCACGGTATGGGAGGTGACCAATTTGAATAGATTCAGCAATCCCAGTTTCATGCACCAAGTCTACTTTGGTATGTTGCTTACACATGGTGTGCTGCTACTCTGAAACCTATCCTTTGAACATAGTTCACCAGTAGAAATAGAATTCTAGCAAAAGCTTTCACAATAGGCTTAATTCGGCTACCACTCAAGTCAATGGAAAGAGGCAATGAAAGTTAGATCAGGCCAACTGTGTGCATGCGTGTGTGTAAGGCAATGTTTCTTTAGAATTTCATAGAGCTAAGCTGCTAGAACATGGCCTTGAGCCGGGACCTAGGAGCTGTTACACTCCAGGGAGGGACACAGTGGACAGTATGGGGTGAAGCTAATGGAATCCTTGACATAGAGGGCTCGTTCATTAAAAGGAAGTTTTGGTTTTTTATATGCTAGTGTATGTGTTTCAGTTTCATAGATTCCAAGGTCAAAAGGAACCATTGTGATAATCTGATCTGATTCTTGTATAACACCGGCTACAGATCTTCCTCAAAATAATTCCTAGAGCATATTGGTTCCATATCCTACCGTCTAGATTTTGAGTACTATTTGTAACAGATGTTGCTGATATCACTGTGTGCTTGAGTTGTATGAGGCCAGTTCTTGCACCCTTGAAATACAGCTCTTTGCAGCTTGGGAGAAGGGGATTTAATGCCTTTGTTAATTAAGTGGCAAAATAGTGCACTCCCTCTTTCCTGTCCCTCCCCTCCCCGATTTATTTACATTACCTTGGCTGCAGTTTGTGCTAAACTCTCTAATAGCCATGCTTCAGGAATGTGGTCACAATGCAGGTCGTTCAAATAGCATCCAAAGAACTGTTTGAGGGGGCACAAAAGGCAAATCACACCCATCTCAGCCATTGTGGTCGCAGACTGGAACAATGACACAAGTTGTTATAGGTCAGGACTGAAGTGCATTGGTTGAACTGGGTTCCCAAGCTTGCTCAGCTTAAGGTTGCTTAGCATCTTCCCACACTGTGGTTGACTGTAGTTGGAACTTTGATTCCTTATTGTCATAAGAATCACACCCATATTCAGAAAACCATCCCATTGTCCTGAGACAGACTTTCCAACTCACTTGAGTTCCTTTGAAAATTTCAGCCTAAGGGAGATGGGCACAGATTTGGACACCTGTCTCCATAAAGGCTCCTGGGAAAATCTCAACCTTAATCCTACAAAATAATGGAGTAGGGTGAATATTTTACCATTTGTGTGTATTTAACTAGCCCCCAACAATTCTTTTTTGCCAGAATCAGGGAATACTGGGCCAAATGAATCACTCCCCTGACTTCACTTGAGCTGTCGAAGGGGGAATTTGGACCATTGTATCCACAGCACAGATATTGCTATTTTAAAGTGAAAGTTTTAAAACAAATGTTCAGGTTGATAAGCCCAAAATGTCTCTTCTGATTTTTTTTCTATTGACTGGCACAGGCAGTTTTCTTCTTTCTATATGTGGATAATAAAACCCAAAAAACCATGTGCATGGAAACCATAAAGAATGAATCTGAGAAGCCACGCACTCCCAAGCAGTCATTCTGCAATGATAAAGTTGTGTGAATTTGTGATGGAAGAAATGGCCCACGACACTTAAAGAGGGGGGAACGTTATCTGGGCTTGTCAAGGGAAGGCAGCATTGCTTTATGGTGTGTGTGGGGGGAGAGGAGAGAAATGAGATCAGAAACTGCTGCAAAAGGTGAATGGTGGTCAGCTTTGCAGCGCTGACTTCCCCTCCCCCCCACCCCCCAGGAATGTGAGGTCAGAAGGCTATAAAGGTGCAAGCCCTGGGTGTTGGAAGCCCCTTTTTCCGCACGCAGGCAAGGCAGCACCCACCCTCCCTCCCCTAGAGGTGGTGAATACCAGGTTGGGTTAGGACCTCCTGTGGGCATTGTACTAGTCGCTCCTTTTTAGGTGGGGCTGGGAAGGAATTTTTCTCACACCACCAGATTGGCTGCGGTGGAGTGAGGCTTTTTCACCTTCCCCACAGCTGGTGTCAGGAAGGACCTTTTCTGGTAAAAAGAAAAGGTGGTAGGCTATATGTCACAACTTATTTTGTAAATGTGGGGCGGAAGTCCAGTGCAGGTACTTCATAGGGAAGGCATCCAGTGACCAGATAAATAGCCTGGTAAAGGACTTAAAAGGAGGTGCTGGATAAAGGAATGGAACAGAGGAGCTGGGTTGGGGACACCTATGATTGGTATGGCAGAGAGCCAATCCCACCTCATTCTTATAGCTCACCTTAACCCTCTTACGAGGGGGGTGGGTGGTAAGGTCCAAGCCATGGGTTGGCTGGGGGGGAACCTGGATGGAAAATGAATGGAGACTGGTGCATTGAAGTCAATAGGAATTGCAGATGCTTAGCACTTTGCAGAAGATGTCACAAGTTATTTATAGTACAGTCATGCCTATTTTCTGCTGCTTGTCTTGTGTGTACCGAGGCCACAAAAGAGTAACATGGACATGGTAAAGCTGTGCAAAATGATTAATTCAATACTAGCAAATGCTGTTTAAAAGGCCCAAGGGTGTAACCCATACCAGAAAATACAGGGCAAGGATAGTGTGATCATTATAGCCAGTTACCTTAAATTACAAGGTGGAGTGAATCATCTGCGCTCTGTATGCTAGCCGTTAATTGTAAGAATATGTAAGTGTGTGCCTTACTTTACTTCAGCCTTTAAGGGTTGAGCCTTGTGGTTCAATGTAGCCTACTATTTGCAAATTCCTTTGGGAGTCTCCTGGATCAAAGGTGCTGTTATAAATGCATCGTCTTAATAATAAGAGGGCCGCAATTATCTGTAGAAAATAACACTGGGATAGTCATGATGGCTCCCTGCAAATAAAGAGAACCTGCAATTATCATGGGAATAAATCTTTAACATGTAAATGTACAATGTCACTGATTTGTTAAAATTTGAACAATGAAAACATTCCTCTTTTAAACTCTTAAAGCAGCAATTTCATTATTGACACGTCATGCCTATGAGCAAAATTATGCACTGGAATATGGAAATGCTGGGTCCCTGACCAACCTGTAAATTGATGTTAAACTCCTATTTTCTGCAGGTGAAACTGCTCCAAATTCTAGCTGACAAAAATATTCCTAATCTTTATTAAAGCATGGGCATTACTTGGGATGTGTGAAGAGCCTTTGTTTAATTTTCATGACTGTTGCCACCACTCTGCTGCTTTTCTTGGAGCATAAGATAAAGTCAGTGTGTACCACCACTTTCTGAAAAAATGTTATGCTGTGCTATTGGAATTGTTTAATGCATGTTTAGAGAAGCATGAGATCTGAAGCTGACTATGTAGTTTCACGTTTTCTCTCTCACTATTTTACCTTTGATCCTGCTACCATTGAGTCAACACCAAACCTCCCATAAGGCAGGATCAAGCCCTTAGATAAAACATACAGCAAAAGTAGCTTTCATAAGGAAAGGCCTCAATTTAAAGGCTATTAAATCAATGGACATCGTCTCATCAGCTTTGGATCAGGCTTCAAACAAGAGGTTACAGTAGAAGCACCTCTGAATTCTGTTTTGATCTTATGTCTTACAGATTAATAAAGAAGCTGATTCTGGGATTTTTGATTGGATCACAAACTATTCCAGCATTTTTTTATTTTGCCAAACTCTTACCCCCCTAGTTGGGTAATCAAAAGCCGCAAAGCTGCTGTCCACGTGGACTGGTGCTGAAATTTCTCGTCTGCCTCCCAGAGCCTCTCCAGCTAAACCCAGAGACATGGCAACGAATGGAACGAAAGTTGCAGATGGACAAATCTCCACTGAACTTAGTGATGCTTCCATCACCAATGACAAGCCTAAAACCTTGGTAGTGAAAGTACAGAAGAAGAAAACAGATATTCCAGACCGAGACACCTGGAAAGGAAGATTTGACTTTCTTATGTCCTGTGTGGGTTATGCCATTGGCTTGGGGAATGTGTGGCGATTTCCATACCTTTGTGGCAAGAATGGTGGAGGTACACATTTTATTTTATGCTTGTAGCCTGCAGTATCTATTTAGACTAAAATGCCCCACAAAATGTTCATTTTAACATTAAAGTATAAGTTGCTGCTAATCTTTTTTCCATCAATAAAAATAAGAAAATTAATTGTTTGCTTGGTGTTGCAGGAAGGGTGCCATCAAGGAACTGGTTATAGCTCCTTGATTCTCAGGGTGGATTTCACTGCTGTGGGGCCTGTGGAGGTCAGAGCAGCCTGGGGCCCAGCAACTTTAATTAATCATAGCTGGAGCACATTGCAGTGCCGCCTCCTCAGCCACTACACCTGGGCTGAATTTGTGGGGAGATGGTGCGAGGGCTGGCTACACCAACTGTGAGCTTCCCCATGGCAGGGTAACTCTCATCCAGCCAGATCCAGCTACTTTCCTTCCCCTTTGTGCCACCTGAACTATTTTAAAAGCAAGCAATCCAAATTATATTAGGTGAAGTCCTTTTCTCCTTGGCTTTCTACCTCTTTGGGCTACTAGTTGTTCAGAAAGGCATTCATGCATGTTAGCAATTTTGAATAATCAAAATAAAAATGAAAAAAAATCTGCTGTATAATAGCTATGGAAGTATTGGACTCTTCATAAAAATGTAGATTTAAGATGACTTTTCACTGTAATGGACCACTTACTGTATTCCTTTTAGGAGCATTCCTGATTCCATATTTCCTTACTTTAATTTTTGCTGGAGTTCCACTATTCCTTTTGGAATGTTCCCTTGGTCAGTTCACATCTGTAGGAGGCCTTGGAGTCTGGAAGCTTGCTCCAATGTTTAAAGGTACAATATGAGATTTGTATTAATATCTACCGTTCTGATACTTCTAGGTCACAGAAGCTGTTCAAAGCACTTACAGAGCAGATACAATGTTCCTTCATTTTTACTTTGCTCATTTTTTTAAAGAAACATCTGATTTTCTGAAGTGGGGCTGAAACTTTCAAAGTCATCTAAAGGATTTAGACACTGATTCCAGTAAAATTAATAGAAGTTGGGCATCGAAATTTCTTGAGTAGTTCTGAAAATCTCAGAATAAATGTTTTACTTAGTCTTATAAATTTTATATTTCTGACAAAATATAGAATAGTAAAGATTGTTTTGAATAGTACTGTGTGGAGGAGGTATAAAACATAATGGTTTCAGTTCATAGCCGTGTCAGACAACCTCCTTTTATCCTGGTTCATATGGGTTTTCAGCCCCTATTATTTATTAATATTATTACTTGCATTACAATAATGCCTAGAGGCCCCAATAGAATAACTTTAAGTTTGAACCTCAGAGCAAAACTTAGTCCAAACTTCTTAGTTTTTCCTGGTTTGAGATGCCAACAATGAGAAACTGTGAGTTTTGTCTTGGTTGTAAATGAAACCACAGCACCCAGAGCGAAGGCTTTGGGTTAGTAGTGAAACCTGAAATGAAACAAGTTTCAAATATGTATTCAAAAGTTAGTTCTGCTCCACACTACAGTATACATTTTAGCTTTCCTGCATTGCCATCTATGTGTGTGACTTTCCCCGTACTTACTCCCACCTTGTCCCCCTCTTGTCTGGATTACTGCAATAGGACTACAGCCGGAGAGCATCTTGGAAAATTCAGGTGATGCAGGTTACAGCTTACATAATGGTCTTTCCCAGATAACACATTACATCTGTGCTCTACAGTGTACACCAGATCTTCTCCAGGCACAATTCAAAGTACTGACTTTGGTCAACTGTCTTTTATGCTTTGGGTCCCATGTACCTCTGAGATCAGCTTGAATGTCATACAGTCCCTCAAGGGGTTCCCGTGGGGAGCTGAGGGTGGGGCATTCTCAGTGGATAGCCCACAACTCTGCTCCCTGCCTTTGGTCCGACACAGCCTGAGTTTGCTGGCTACTGCGGGATACTCATTCTATGTCCACAGGCATTTTCTGAGGTACCAGGGTTGAGGTGTGGTGACTTACTTGAGGAAGCAGTGTGATAGAGTGTGTGGGGTTGTGGGTTGGAAGTCTTTTCATATGTATTGAAACATAGTACTGCACATACAACTAGGCCTCATTTTTTCAAAATTACCCACTAGTTTTGGGTGCCAATTAGAGGCACCTAGGAGATGTTTGTTTTCGTTATTTTCAGAAGTGCTAAGCACCACAACTCCAGTGGAAGTCAATAGAAGCTGCAAGTGTTTATCATGTCACAAAATCAGGAATCAGGTGTCTCAGTTTGGGCACCCAAAACATGAATCACCCAAAATTAGTGTCCACTTGTTATAATGTTAATTCTAGAGTTTCAACTGGGTGCATGATCAATAAATCAATACAATGTAATTGTTCTGCGTATGATGTTTCCCCTTTGTATGCCACCATTTGTATTAGTGCTGATGTTGTTAAAAACATTGCCAAGAATAGTAGAAAAATCTTTAATATTCACTGTGTTTTGTTTTGTTTTCCTGCAGGTGTGGGGTTAGCAGCTGCTGTCCTGTCCTTTTGGCTAAATATTTACTACATTGTGATTATTTCTTGGGCCATATATTACCTATATAATTCATTTACTACTGTAAGTGTGTGTTTACTTTTGTTTTAATAGAAGAAGCAAAAACTTGTTGCTGATAGCTGATAGCTGCTTAATCCAATCCACCTCCTTGTAAACATCATTGTGGATTTAAAAAATAATCTTTTTGAGAACTAAATTGAATGGAACCTCTTTTATTTAAGTAGAGAAAGTTTAAAAAACATAAACAAAGTACACAAAAACTCCCTTTTTCCCCAAAAAAATTTAGAATGAAAAAAATTTATTCACAGTTTTTCATTCAAAAAAATTACAAAATGAAACTCGGTGAAAATTTCATTTGGATTCAGTTTTAATAAAAGCCAAAAATTTCCAAAATATGGGAATTTTAGATTTTTTCTCTCTATTTTCAATCATGATTGTATGGAATGAATGAAGTCTAGCGTCCCTTAGACACCCACCTCTTTTTTTCTCTTCCCTTTTCTCCTTTTTTATTCTGTAATTTCTCAAAACTTCTCACATTTTGGAAAAGTTAAAGTGACAATGTTGCATTGTTTCATTTTTCCTTTTGCCATTCTGTAACTTTTCCAATGTTAACAAAGTTTTGAAAAGATACAGTGGAAAAAGTGATGGAGAAAAAAACTTTAGACATTATTCATTTTGTTGCACTTAGTGGGGAAAAAGAAGGCAGAAAAATCGGGGAAAAGGAAATTCAAAATGTTTTTGGTTTTCAAAAACTGAAACAAAACAAATTTCAGTTTGACATAAGTTTTTGTTTCATTTCAAAATTTCAAAAGTGTTGTCAAAATGCTGTCTAGAGACCAAAAATGTTGTCAAAATATTGTGTTCAACGAAACCCTATTTTTCATCAGAAAAATATTGCAGTTGAAAAATTTAAATGAGCTCTAAAGTTGAGTGTTGTTTTTGTCAACAAACAATATCACTAAAATAAAAGTCTATTATAACTGGAACTACAGTTGGCACGTTGACATTTTGGACTTATTAATTTCATATTTATTATTAATAATGTATTAAGCACCATTGCTGTACAACTGGACCCAATCAGGCAGTTTTTATGAAGTTATTACCCAATAAAAACTCCTATTAAAATGAATGAGAGTTTTGCCTGAGGATAACATACTTCTTGTAGAGCGCAGTCTAAATCAATCTTCATTCTCTTCCACTATATGCTGAATGGAATTTCATAGAAATTTAAGTGGTATTTCACCCATATGTGTGATCTATAGATTGTATGAGATGCCTTCCATTTAGTTCTCATGAGAGCAAGTATGGGTAAAACAGGTCTGATCTTGTGTTCCTTATTTACAAAGATGTTCCACCCTCCTCCCCCAAACAGAAAGAAAGATACAAACAACAATGTAGCACTTGGTCAGCACAGAACAACAACTCCTCTTTAGAAATATTTTTCTCTATGCTGCCATGTTGTTATAAGATAGAGGCCCAGATTCTCTGGGCTGGCCAAGCTCTGTTCAGCAGAAAACTGGATGGGGGAGGACAAAGATAGCTTCTCTGCACCTTTGTGGTTCTCCAATCCTGAGACTGGTTCAGTTCCCCTCAGTGCACTTTAGAGCAGCCTCAAGGCAGTTTGTAACTCCAGAGAGGTCTTTTGGAAGCCACGGATTGCCAAAGTGCAGTGGTACTCCAACCATGCCCCCCACCAATGCGGAGGCCCAGGAAGCATGGTTCTGTACTACCCAGGAATCATCTATATAGGGGGAAACTTAAGGAGATCAGTTAGACCAGCTGTATGACTAATTTGTGCCACTGAAGTGTCTGAAAGGGGCCATGGCAGAGCCAAGAATCTGGCTCGGGTTGTTGATGTGTTGTTGTTCAGTATTGTGCATGCCACAATGGAAATTCTGAATGCAGCTTTCATTAGTCTCTTTTGACTTGGCTTTTCTAAGGAAGCTTTACTTTGCTTCTCATTATTTTCTATAGTTCATATTTAAGAAACTTTTGTTTTCTATAAATTTTAAAAAATGGGTAGAAAATACAATTTGGTAAAGCCACTTTCCAAACATACTAAATTGAAATGAATACAGACTCCATCAGAACTTGCATCTTGTTTCTGGACAACCTCGTTAGTTAGGGACTTAAGGTGTTTTCATGATTCATAGATTTAAGGCCAGATGGGACAATTATGGTCATCTAATCTGAGCTCCCGTATAACACAGGCCATAGAACGTCACTCAGTAATTTCTGCATCAAACTCATAATGTCTGTTTCAGCTATACCATATCTTTTTGTCTTGATTTAAAGACTGCAAGTGACAGAGAATCCACCAAAAAGAAAAGGAGTCCTTGTGGCACCTTAGAGACTAACCAATTTATTTGAGCATTCCTAAGTGAGTTGTTCCAATGGTCAGTTACCCTCACCACTAAAAAAAAAAATTGGGCCTTATTATTAGTCTGAATTGGTCTAGCTTCAGCTTCCAACCACTGGATCTTGTTAGGCTTTTTCTGTTGTATCTAATATCAGAAATGTCTTCCCCATGTAGGTACGTGTAGACCATAATCAAATTACCTCTTAAACTTCTCTTGGATAAACTAAATAAAATGAGGTTCTTGAGTGTCTCACTATGAGGCATATTTTCCAGACCTTGAATAATTCTTGCAGCTCTTTTGTTGAACCCTTTCCAGTTTTTCAACATTATTTTTGAAATAGGGACTTAAGAACTGGACACGATATTTCAGTAATGACCTTGGTAATGCTGTATACAGAGATAATACGACCTCTCTACTCCTACTTGAAATTCCTCCTCTTATGCATCCAGAGATTGTGTGTGTTCTCTTACCTACTTGTCCAGTTGGCTATCTACCATTATCCCTAAGTTCTTTTCAGTGTCACTCCATTTCAGAATATTGTCTCCCATCCTGTAAGTGTGACGCAAGTTCTTTGTTGCTAGATATAAGACTGGCATTTAGCTGTATTAAAGTGCACATTTTTCAGACAAAGGTGTACTTGACCAAACAGTCCAGATCAGCATGTGTAACTGACCTGTCCTCATCATTATTTACCTCTCCACCATTTTTTGTGTGATCTGCAAATTTTACTAGAAATGATTTTATATTTTCTTCCAGATTATTGATAAAGATATTGAATAGCATTGAGTCAAGAACAGGTTCCTGTAGAATCCCACTAGAAACACTCCATAGGATAATTCCCCATTTATTTATACAGTAATTACTTTGAGATATATCAGCTAACCAGGTTTCAGAGTAGCAGCCGTGTTAGTCTGTATCCGCAAAAAGAACAGGAGTACTTGTGGCACCTTAGAGACTAACCAATTTATTAGAGCACAAGCTTTTGTGGGCTACAGCCCACTTCATCGGATGCATAGAATGGAATATGTATATCTTAGTACATGTTCCATTCTATGAATCCGATGAAGTGGGCTGTAGCCCAAGAAAGCTTATGCTCCTGTTCTTTTTATTAGCTAACCAGTTGTTGAGCAATTTAATTTGCACTATACTGATTTTGTGTAGTGCTGATTTTTTATGGGACTAAGTCAAATGCTTCACAAAAGTCTAAGTCTGTTAAGTCAATACAGCAGCCTTTATCAATCAAAACTGTAATCTCAAAAAGGCATCAAATTTGTTTCTTCACCATCCTTTATTTCTTTACTGCTTGCATCCCATATCAGTCTTTTCATGATCTTGCCCAGCATTTATATCAGGCCAACCAGCCTATAATGTCCTAGGTCATCCCATTAACTCTTTTAAAATATTTGTGCAACATGAAGTTTTTTTCCAGTCCTCTGGAACTTTCCCAGTGTTCCAAGATTTATTAACAATCAATTTTAGTGATTCAGAGAGCCCCTCAGCCAATTCTTTTAATACTCGTGGGTGTCCTGTTGATTTTAAAAGGTTTGACTTTAACAGTTTCTGTTTAACGTCCTTCCCAGTTATTAATGGAATAGAAAGTATTTCCTTATCGCTGTAAGATATGAATACATCATCCTGCTTCTTTACAAATACAGAACGTAAATATTTATTGAAAACTTCTGCTTTTTTCACTCATGATTGACAATTGTACCATCATTATCTAATATTGAACAAATATAATATTGACCTTGATACCTGGGAACCTACTAGAGCAATGTATAAAAGATTCCATTTGCAAACACTTGGAGGATGAAGGGGTGATCACTAGCAGCCAGCATAGATTTAACAAGAACAAATCATGCCAAATCAGCTTGATTGCCTTCTTTGACAAGGTAACTGGTTTGGTGATAGGGGGAATGCAGTGGACATAATATACCTGGACTTTAGCAAGACTTTTGCCACAGTCCCACGTGACATTCTCATAAGTAAGCTGAAGAAATGGGGGCTCAGTGGAACTACCATTAAGTGGATACATAATTGGTTATACAGCTACAAACAAAGAGTAACTATTAATGGAATGATGTCAGATAGGAGGGAGGTCTCAAGTGGGGTTCCGCAGAGATCTGTTCTGGGTCCAGTATTATTTAACATCTTTATTAATGACCTGGATGTAGGAATAGAGAGTATACTGATCAAATTTGCAAATGGCACAAAGCTAGGGGAGGTTGCAAATGTTTTGGAGGATAGAAATAAAATTGAAAGGGATCTTGATAAATTGGAGAACTGGGCTATAAACAACAAAATGAAATTCAACAAAGACAAATGTCAGGTGCTACACTTAGGGAAGATAAACCAAATACACAAATACAGAATGTGGGATAACTGGAAGTTGTGGTAGGTCACAACCTCAACATGAGTCATCAGTGCAATGCTGTGGCAAAAAAAAATCAAATGCAATTTTGGGTTGCAGTGACAGAGGCATAACATTCAAGTCACCAGAGGTGATAGTACCACTCTACTTGGCGCTGGTTAGGCCTCAGCTGGAGTAGTGTGTCCAGTTTTGGCCACCGCTGTATAAAAAAGACTTAGAGAAACTGGAAAGGATCCAGAGGTGAGTGACAAGTATGATCAAAATGATGGAATGCAAGCCATATGGGCAAAGGCTGGAGGAACTGGGTATGGTTAGTTTGGAAAAGAGATTAAGAGGGGACATGATAGCAATCTTAATATACTTGAAAGGCTGCCATTAGAAAGATGGAGAAAAATTGTTCTCTCTTACTACAGAGGGCAGGACAAGAGGCAATGGGTTCAAATTATAGCATTGTAGATTTAGATTAAATCTCAGGAAAAACTTCCTAACTGTAAAACCAATACGACAATGGAACAGACTGTCTAGGGAAGTCATGGAAGTTCCTTCACTGGAGGTTTTCAAAAGGAGGCTGGATAGCCATCTGTCTTGGATGGTTTAGACACAACAAATCCTATGTCTTGGCAGGGGGTTAGACTAGATGACCCTTGCGGTCACTTTTAACCCTATGGTTCTGTGAGACTATGATTCAATACCAATGTTAGGATTTTGTTTGTTGATGATGCATTTAAAGAATTTCTTCCTATTTTCCTTAACCTTACTGGCCATAGATTTTTTTTTTGTCATTGATACCTTTCAGCTTTCTTAAACATTTTCTTAAAGTGTTCTTAAACAATTCCCAAGTATCATTCACACTTTTATTTTTTCCTCCCACTCAATTCTGCTCAAGATTGCTTTCAGCTCTGGGCAATTGGCCCTCATAAAGAACCAAGTTTATTTGTTTGTGACTATATTCTATTTGCACATAACATTTTCTGGATTTTACATAACATGTTCTTCATAAGACAAAGTTGTTGGTAGTCTGGTATATGCTGGGAGTGTAGGATTGGGGTCTAAATTGGAGTATTTTGATTTTCAATTCTCGTGAAGTCTCTGAAAAACTCACTCTGTATGCAGTTTCCACGGTATGCATCCGATGAAGTGAGCTGTAGCTCACGAAAGCTCATGCTCAAATAAATTGGTTAGTCTCTAAGGTGCCACAAGTACTCCTTTTCTTTTTGCGAATACAGACTAACACGGCTGTTACTCTGAAACCTGTCACTCTGTATGCTGTAACATGTGCAGTAGTCTGCAATAATATATAAAATCACTGGCTTCCAAAAGTATGACTATCAACAGGGTATATATTTTATTGAGATCAACATTGTCCAAAATTACTTGCATAGATATTCAGTCACTGGATTCTGGTTTTTATCAAAACATCAATTCTTAAAGTAATGAACACTGTTGTATAAAATACCACTGGAAAATATCAGCTGTAGTTCAAGTTCCTGTAAACATCTCTCCTCCTCAGTCTGAGAGGAAAACTGAAACCTTTGGAAATGGCGTGCTCAACAATAGTCACATTTCATTACCTTTAATGTAACAATGACTCTTGAGGTCCTCTCCAGGGCAGCCATAGCTTAAAGAACTGTCAATACACTCTCACATTGTGAGAGGCATAGCTGATTCTGAAACATTTTTGGCTGATATGGTGAAGAAAGGAGGAAACATTTTTACATTTGATTCATATAATAGAGAAGAAAAATAACTTTTATGGCAGGCATTCTCCCAGGGACATACGTGCAGTGCAGAACTCAACCTACATTAGTTTTCGAGTCAGCTGTCATTCCTAGTCAGAGGATATCACTGAGGTAATTCTTACTTGTAAAACATTGTCAGTAGTTTGACTCATATTTTTTCTTTTTAAATAGACTCTTCCTTGGAGACACTGTGGAAACTCATGGAACACAGAGTGCTGTTTCTCCAATTACAGCATAGCAAATACCACCAACATGACAAGTGCTGTGGTCGAATTTTGGGAGTAAGCAGAGCAGAATCTCTATACATCATTTGTGTGCATATGCATAGTTCAGCTTGTTATAATACATATACATACTCACTTTGGAATAAGCAGTTGTCAAATGCACCATTCTTTTTGCTGATTCTAGACGCAACATGCACCAAATGACAGATGGACTGGAAAAGCCAGGGCAAATCCGATGGCCATTAGCGATTACACTGGCAATTGCCTGGATTCTAGTGTATTTTTGCATCTGGAAGGGGGTAGGCTGGACAGGAAAGGTAAGATTTAGAACTGTTGTACACGCTCTTACACTGAAACTGTGCCTAGTTTGCTCAACCAAGTATTCTGAAAATTCATAAGGTAAGATGTACTAGTGACAGCCCACTTGCTGGAAAATCCCTCTGAGATATTGAATGCTGCGTTACTATAAAGTATAAAATCTTCTATTTTTTCACCCTTGGATCTCTTTGTAACAGGGTATGAAGGGTTTTGATAATTATTCAAAAATTACTTGATAATTACTAACAATGAGAGAGAGACACCAGATGGGTGAGGGAATGTCTTTTGTAGCATCAACCTCTATTGGTGAAAGGGGCAAGCTTTCAAGCTTCACAGAGCTCTTCCTCAGCTCTGGAGAAGGCAATTAGAGTGTCCCAGCTAAATACAAAATGGGACAGACTGTTCAGCATAAGAGTTCACACACGTTGTAGAACTCCACTTAAAATGAAGTGGGCAGTTGCCCACTCATCTCCTGGAACCAACACAGCTACAACACTGCAAACAATGACTAAAAATGTCCATACAAAAATAATGGAAAGCTTCACGAAAAATGCGTCAATTTAAAACCATGTAAAATGGATGTAGATGTGATGTACACCTCCCTGCACCACAGTTGGTGAATCTGGCCCAATATGTTTAGTAATCTACCTGTACCTGTCACCTGTACTTTGCATAAAATCCTGTGCATAAGAAGAAATTCACAACTTCATACTTTGGATCAACAAGTAAGTGCCTGCTTAATGAAGCAGCTGTGTGTGTGTGTGTGGGGGGGAGGTTATAGTTTAAGGACTTGATTCTTAGCTACCCTAAGGCTTCCTTGCACCACAATGGCAGTTTAAAGGGGAGCAGGTTGGTAACATCCAGTTTGAGGCCCCTTTAGCCTGCCAGGGCAAGCTAAAACAGCCTTAGAATACATGAGAATCAGGCAAAAAAAAAAACCCCTGAAACATGCAACAGTTTTGAAATTCTCATTCAGGGTCTTCTGTGACCATTAATACCTATAAATCCCATACTAGACAATTAAGGCCTTATGTTAAACCTTAACTCTGCCACAAGGACTTACACTTTCCAACACTCCTGTATTCTCATTACTATGTACCTATACTATGAATATCCGCTGGTGATAGTAATATAATTTCAGTGTATTTACCAAAAACTACATTCACTGTACATTAACTACATGAATTTGAAATGTAGCTACAGTATAATTCTGAGGCCTGGCCTTTATGCAGCTGCACGCTGGGTTGGAAGAGGTACAAAGAGCCTTTCCCCCTTGCACAGCCCTTGCTGGGGCCAGTCAAAATTGCTGTCATTGCGCTTCAGGGAAGGTAAGGACTACTCCCTCCCTACTTCCCTGGGGATGACCTGGGACTGGGAACAGCATTTAACATAGACCCTTGGGCTTCACCGTGTTCTTATGTTGTGCCCACTACCTCTTCTGTGACTAAAAAACATCTCCCCAAATTAGCAAGTCCTCGGAAGAAATGCCATGGAGGTATGTGCTGCTGCAGCTCATTGTCTGTAGGAGCAGCTGCAGCCTACTGCTGGGTTGGGGTGCAGGATTCTACACCATCAGTCCCCACATTGGACATTGCAGGGGACCAGGATTTGGCACACCAACAAGATATAAAACACTATCATTAGGCAGCAAAATACACATAACTGAAAGGAGCCAATTTAGTGACTGCTAAGTGTATGTCTGCTCCCTTCATATAGACTGATGACAACATGCAGACGATTTGTCACTTATCTGAAGAGAGAACTAAGGCTATGTCTACGCTACTGTGGTAAGTCAACCTAGGTCGACGTAGCTTAGGTTGACTTACTGCAGTGTCTACACAGCGCTGGGTCAACGGGAGACACTCTCCCATTGACTTACCTTACTCTTCTTGTTCTAGATGGAGTACCGGGGTTGACTGGAGAGCGCTCTGCCATCAATTTAGCGGGTGTTCGCTAGACCTGCTAAATCAACCCCTGGTGCATTGATCCAGCGGTAGTGAAGACATAGCCATAGTATAGTTGTCAGATTCAGACTCCACTCTAGTGATGTTACCATACTGCACTTAAGTGAACTTCGCACATAAACTTTGATGTGGCCAACTGAAGGCCTTCTTACTGGTCAGTAAGAGCCATGCTCCACTTTCAGGTTAAGCTGATAGTTGGATTTAGCTTGTTCAAAGAAAATGGCTGCAATCCAGAATTTCCCTTCTCCTCCTCCTTTCATACTTTCCAAGGAGGCAGCTAATCCATTTTTGTGGCCTGTCTTCCCAACAATCTATCCCAGGGCTTTTGGAAGCCAGATGGTGTCAAGATCCACTGCAGGGCAATTCTGTCACCAACAAATGTCTTCCACCTCTCCCCTCTGCCTGATGTAGGGATAGAGCTCACGGGATGGGAAGAACAGAGGCATATGGTGCTCTCCTCCAGGCAGAGCTCTGCATGACAGTGCTGGTGCTCACACTGCCAGCAATGAGGACAAGAGCAGTGTGAACCAGTGCCTCAGGGGCAACCCTGACCTCTCCCCAGCCTCTGGCCCTAAGAGCAGGTGGCAGAGCAGTTGGAGGGGGATGTTATTTACATTTGGTAAGTAGAGGATTCTGGACCTGGTGTATGGGAATAAAGAGCAGTATACCGTCACTTCCCCACCATATTTGACCCTTGCCTAGTATTGCAGATTGAAAAACAAATCTGGGTTCCTATCACTGTATTTTTGTGAAGCAAATAGCTAAAGCTACTGAAAGTTAATGCAAAGAGCCCATTCTAACTCCATGCTTACAATTCCTTGTTTCTTTCTATTAGGTGGTATATTTCTCTGCTACTTATCCATACATCATGCTGGTAATCCTGTTCTTCCGTGGAGTGACACTGCCTGGGGCAAAGGAAGGCATTTTATTCTATATCACTCCTAACTTCAGTAAGCTTTCTGATTCTGAGGTAAACATTTAATCCTTGTAAACCAAAGTTCCATGCTAATTGCTCACCATTAACAAAGTACCTAAGCAGCCACCAAAGTGTACATCTACACATAGTAAAAAAATTTGCTTTCTCCAATTAGGTCTGGCTCGATGCTGCCACTCAGATTTTTTTCTCCTATGGTTTGGGTCTTGGTTCACTGATTGCTCTTGGAAGTTACAACCCTTTCCACAACAATGTTTACAGGTAAATGTATTGTTATATGTATTATAGTAGGACTTAGACATCCCTACTGAGATCAGGGCCTTACTGTGCTGGGGGCTGTACAAATACGTAGCAAGAAACATTTCTGGGTCCTAAGATCAAAGAATCTAAATAGAAAAGACCAAAGTAGTAATATCTCCATTTTACTAATAGGGAATTGAGACCCAGAGAAATGATGTGACTTGTCCAAGGTCACAGAGAAAGTATGTCAAAAAACTGAATCCAGAAGTGCTGAGTCCCCAGTCAAGTGCCTTAACCATAAGACCATCTCTCAATGAGGATAATAGAAATCCTGGAAGGTAATCAATATTACTTTGTTTATTAGTCTAATGTACCTCTTTCTTTGTTTCAGGGATTCCATCATAGTGTGCTGCATAAATTCATGCACAAGTATGTTTGCTGGCTTTGTCATCTTCTCTATTGTTGGATTCATGGCTAATGTCACAAAGAGGCCTCTTGAAGATGTTGCAGCATCAGGTAGGCAACCTATTTCTTTAAGCAATTCAGTGGCATCCATTAGTCTGTTTGCAGCAATATATATTTTATCCAATAATTCCATTTAATTATTTGTTCACATTTAAGATAGTCCAAGAAAGATTATAGGGCTTGCTGGAGCGCAAGACTCCCATGCTGCTTTGCAGTTAAGATAAAGATGTCTAATGAAGAATGGAATTTCATTGTGTAGTAACCCTTAACCTATTTTGAAATGTAATTTTACAATGTACTAACACCAAGATTTATAACGGATTACATTATCCAGTAAAGGCCATATGAAAGGACTAACTAGCAGGTGTTGAGACAGTTGGAAAGTTGCAATGGAACAGGGAACTTTGGAAATACCTTTGAGATTTTGCTTAGTTTATTTCAATGAACTAAAAATAAAAGTGAAGATTAGTTGAAATATTCATGTTTCCACCTGGTTTGGAGCTAAACCACGAATCATCTCAGGTTCACTCAGAAAACTTGTGATATTGAGAAAGTTTTCCACAATCCTACTTTGAGTTTCCAACAAAATCAGGCTGGTTTCACCATTTTTGTTCCAAACATTTGCACAACCTGTGTGTACCAAAAGAGGCAATCATCAGGGGCCAGAATCAGGGTCATCCTTAGGATTTATGGTGCCCTATGCAGTATTATTAAACCGGTGCCCCTATGCCCGACGGCAACCCGGGCTCCTATGTGTATTTTAGATAAGGGTGGTCTTTTAAAGGATTTATTTTAAAAACTATGTCTGACGGTCCAAGCATTTAAGGCTAAAGATGAATACTTAGATTGGGCATCTAAACATCTATGCAAGGATTTTTTACAGATGTGATTTTATAATCTTCAGCAACACACTAATGAAATATTTTTAAAGCAAATTTTAAACGAAGGTCCTGTAGACTAACATGTTCTGAGTAAAGTAAATATTGCAGTAATGCACAACTGTTTTTGTCAGTAAATTAAGAAACTGACAGTATCTACCTGGGGGTTGGCAAATGCCCACTAAAGGGCTTCATTACCACTTGAATGGCCCTTTAACACTTTCAATGTAGCTCAGGAAAGCTCATGCTCAAATAAATTGGTTAGTCTCTAAGGTGCCACAAGTACTCCTTTTCTTTTTGCGAATACAGACTAACACAGCTGTTCCTCTGAAAACTTTCAATGTTGTGCTAATAGGTCTTGCAGGCTGGAAGGCTTTTTCCCTTTTAAGTACTAGATCCCCTCTGGAGGAAGACTCAACAGGCTGCAGCAGCCAGCTGTGTTGGGAGCCTGCAGGAAGGGTCAGAACAGGGATAGGAACAGGTGGGTGGGTGGACACTAAGACCCAAGGGTGCCCTAAATTTTTGGGTGCCCTAGCAGTGGCGTATGCTGCATATGCCTAACGATGGCCCTGGCCAGAATAATAAAGAATGAAGGGCAACAAGGATATAATTACTCCCAAGAAATTATTAGGAAGAAAGACCATCCTTCAGACTGGACGTGTGCTGTGGATATAAACTGTTCAGGAAGGACAGATATGGGAGGAAAAGTGGAGGAGTTGCATTCTATGTAAGAGAGCGGTATGATTGCTCAGAGCTCCAGTATGAAACTGGAGAAAAGCTTGTTGAGAGTCTTTGGGTTAAGTTTAGAGGCGAGTACAACAAGAGTGATGTCATGGTGGGCGTGTGCTATAGACCACCGTTTCAGAAGGATGAGGTAGACGAGGCTTTCTTTGGACAACTAACTGAAGTTTCCAGATCACAGGCCCTGGTTCTAATGGGGGACTTCAATCACCCTGACATCTGCTGGGAGAGCAATACAGCAATGCACAGACAATCCAGGAAGTTTTTGGAGAGTGCTGGGGACAACTTCCTGGTACAAATGCTGGAGGAACCAACTAGGGGCCATGCTCCTCTTGACCTGCTGCTTACAACCAGGAAGAATTGGTAGGAGAAGTAGAAGTGGGTGGCAACCTAGGGAGCAGTGACGATGAGATGGTTGAGTTCAGGTTCCTCACAAAAGGAAGAAAGGAGAGTAGCAAAATACAGACCCCGAACTTCAGAAAAGCAGACTTTGACTCTCTTAGGGAACTGATGGGCAGGATCCCCAAGGAGGCTAACATGAGAGGGAAAGGAGTCCAGGAGAGCTGGCTGTATTTTAAAGAAGCCTTATTGAGGGTGCAGGAACAAACCATCCTGATGTGCAGAAAGAATAGCAAATATGGGAGGCGACCAACTTGGCTTAACAGTGAAATCTTCGGTGAGCTTAAACTCAAAAAGGAAGCTTACAATATGTGGAAATATGGACAAATGACTAGGGAGGAGTATAAAAATATTGCTCAAGCATGCAGTGGTGTAAGCAGGAAGGCCAAGGAACGATTGGAGTTGCAGCTAGCAAGGGATGTGAAGGGTAACAAGAAGGGTTTTGACAGGTATGTTAGCAACAAGAAGAAGGTCAGGGAAAGTATGGGACCCTTACTGAATGGGGGAGGCAACCTAGTGACACATGATGTGGAAAAAGCTGAAGTACTCAATGCTTTTTTTGCCTTGGTCTTCACAGACAAGGTCAGCTCCCAGACTGCTGCACCGGGCAACACAGTATGGGGAGGAGGTGAGCAGCCCTCAGTGGTGAAAGAACCAGTTAAGGACTATTTAGAAAAGCTGGTCCAGAGCTAATGAATGCAAGGGTGCTGAGGAAGTTGGCTGATGTGATTGCAGAGCCATTGGCCATTATCTCTAAAAATTTGTGGCGATTGGGGGAGGTCCCGGATGATTGGAAAAAGGAAAATATAATGCCCATATTTTAAAAAGGGAAGAAAGACCGGTCAGCCTCACTTCAGTCCTCAGCAAAATCATGGAGCAGGTCCTCAAGGAATCCATTTTGAAGCACTTGGAGGAGAGGAAGGTGATCAAGAACAGTCAACATGGATTCACCAAGGACAAGTCATGCCTGACCAACCTGATTACCGTCTATGATGAGATAACTGGCTCTGTGGATATGGGGAAAGCAGTGGATGTGATATATCTTGACTTTAGCAAAGCTTTTGATAGTGTCCCACAGTATTCTTGCCAGCAAGTTAAACAAGTATGGATTGGATGAATGGACTATAAGGTGGATAGAAAGCTGGCTCAATTGTCAGACTCAACGGGTAGTGATCAAGAGCTCGATGTCTAGTTGGCACCAGTATCAAGCGGAATGTCCCAGTGGTTGATCCTGGGGCTGGTTTTCTTCATCTTTATTAATGATCTGGATGATGGGATTAATTGCACCCTCAGCAAGTTTGCAGATGACAATAAACTGGGGGGAGAGGTAGATAAGCTTGAGGGTAGGGATAGGGTCCAGAGTGACCTAGACAAATTGGAGGATTGGGCCAAAAGAAATCTGATGAGATTCAACAAGGACAAGTGCATAGTTGTGCACTTAGGAAGGAAGAATCCCATGCACTGCTACAGGCTGGGGACTGACTGGCTAAGCAGCAATGCTGCAGAAAAGGACCTGGCGATTACAGTGGATGAGAAGCTGGATATGAGTCAGCAGTGACCCCTTGTTGCCAGGAAGGCTAACGGCATATTGGGCTGCATTAGTAGGAGCATTGCCAGCGGATCGAGGGAAATGATTATTCCCCTCTATTCGGCACTGGTGAGGCCACACCTGGAGTATTGCATCCAGTTTTGCGCCCCACCTCCCACTACAGAAGGGATTTGGACAAATTGGAGAGAGTCAACGGAGGGCAGTGAAAATTATTAGGAGGCTGGGGCACATGACTTATGAGGGGAGGCTGAGGGAACTGGGGTTATTTAGTCTGCAGAAGAGAAGAGTGAGGGGGGATTTGACAGCAGCCTTCAACTACCTGAAGGGGAGTTCCAAAGAGGATGGAGCTAGGTTGTTCTCACTGGTGGCAAATGACAGAACAAGAAGCAATGGTCTCAAGCTTCAGTGGGGGAGGTCTAGTTTGGATATTAGGAAACACTGTTTCACTAGGGGGGTGGTGAAGCACTGGAATGGCCTACCTAGGGAGGTGGTGGAATCTCCATCCTTTGAGGTTTTTAAGGCCTGGCGTGACAAAGCCCTGGCTGGGATGATTTAGTTGGTGTTGGTCCTGCTTTGAGCAGGGGATTGGACTAGATGACCTCCTGAGGTCTCTTCCAACCCTAATATTCTATGATTCTGTATGAAAAACTACAGGGATGTTCTTCCATAGCTTTTATTAATTATGTGCCTCTCTGTGCATGTGCTGTCTTACTAACTGTTGGGATAAGTCAGCTTTCATTGGATGTATTAATCAAAGTCAATTGTTGTTGAACAAATCTGAACTTGAGGGAATGTTATTCATTGAACTTGTAATTGCAATGAAAAATTCTATTGATTATTGGTTATTTATTAATTTGTTACTGATTATTGACAAATTTTTGATCACAAATGATTATCAACATATTTAATATTTCCCCATTAGGCCCTTCAGCTCCTTGTTAACTCAGTTGCACCTTATACAGAGAGAGAGAGATGAATATGAATTGTTTCAAGTCTCTCAAGGCAGTCCAGTCCAGTATAGGCCCCTAAAGCAGTTAACATTGAATGGGATGACTGCCTAACTGAGTCGCTTACTAGCTAACCCAGCTCTTAGGGCACCTACTAGGGATTCAGCTTGTGCTAAGGAGAATGGATGACAGGGACTGCTACTTACAGGAGACAGTATTAACAAATGGGGACACGTTCAGGCAGTCTGGTGCTTAACTGGGTGTTAAACAGGTGTGAAAATCTGAGCAACAACCCTTTGCTGAGGTGGTTCCCAAAGTAGAATAAATACAGATGAAAATGCAGTGACAATCAGTTCCATTTGTCTGTTTTTACTCATTCATTCATTATTTTATTGTCAGACTTTCCAATCCAGCATTAGTTTTTCCTTACTGACTTATTTTCTAGGGACACGACCCTGTGCCTCTCCAAGTCAATGGCAAAACTTCTATTAGCAGTGGGAACAGGATTGGGCCCCTTATCCGGACAGTTGTTTTATTAGGATAATAAGCTGGGAATCCTGGTTAGCAGGAATCTGTTGTATTTTGCTTGAAATTCACTGACTTGACCTCAAGTGAAAAAGCTTAGCTTACTAGAGCTGATGCTTGCCATGACTCAGTTGCCATGCCAGATATCCATACAGATAAACAGTAACTGTAACCTCAAGGAGGAACATGCTGATAACTATAAGTCACTGGTTGAGGGACACCAGAGTAGTATGTCTTACCATGTTATTATGAATAACCCAATTATAAATACCTTCTGGTCTTCTAATGAATAGAACTTGAATCCCAAGAACATTAACTGTCTTAAGCAGAATATAAGTACAGAGGAATAAGCCAGAAACCTGTAAGGACATGTAAAGTTCCCATGTGATGGCTGTGAAAGTCAGTGGTGTGAGAAATAACCTTCTTGAGTTGTGCACTTGATTTCTATGTGACTGAGTAAAGTTTTCCAGTGGCGCCTGTGAACAGCTGCCAACGATTCCAAACCTGGGTGCCAAACATTAGGCTCCTAAATGCATTCTAAGGCACCTCAGGCTCAGAGCACAAAGGTCTGTAGGCACTCAAGTCCACATTTTAGGCTCCACTGTGGTCCACAAAAGTCCTGCTAGGCTGCCATGAACAGTATAGATCTCTAAACTCACTTGGTGCCTATGTGTTTGCAGTAAGACTTCCTTCCTGTGTTTGGGCAACTGCACTGCTGCCTCACTCTAGGCATACAGTCGTCTGTCTCATGCCTAAGTCCCAGAGCAATCCACAGAGCAGGGGAAGACAGGCATTTGTCCGCCTCGCTCATGTGCAGGGCCTGATCCAATACTCACGCTCAGTCACCACCTACTGGATCGGGTCCTGTTCAAAATCAGGCCAGAGGTAGTGGTGGCCATATCCTGCTTATAACTGTTATCCCAGTGGTTAGAGCACTGCCTTGGGATGTGGGAGACTCAGGTTTAATTCTCCCCTGTCTGAGGAGGCAAGAGGATTTGAACAGGGGTCTTTTTCTCAGGTGAGTGCTCTACCCATTGTGCTAGGAGGGGCTCTCTCAAACTCTCCTGTTGAAGCTGTTCCACTGTGGATAAATAATTAAATTGTCCTTGGGCTAGAGAGTGTGTGAGCATCACTGTGAAGCCTGGTGGTTGGGTCACCCACCTTGGAAGACCCAGGATCCAGTCCCCGCAACTCCAATGACTTTCCATCAGAAGATCCCCATGGCTCAGTGGTTAGAACATTCTGTTAGGGGTGTGGGAGACCTCTGTTCAAATCCTTTCTCCCCCTCAGGTAGTGGAGAGAACTCAACTTTAGTCTCCCAAATCTCAGGTGAGTCCTATTAATACTATACTAAAGGTTCTAAGATGGGCAGCATCACCCCCACCTTCTCTGGCTGTTCTCTGTGGAGCGTGGCAGGGACCTGACCCACTTTCACAAGAAACTGCTTACAGGCCTAAGCCACCTGACTCCAGGGGAGGAGTTCATGGATTGCAAACAGAGATAAGTGCTTCTTGGCACTTATTTAACTGGGAATTGGTCCTGCTTCGAGCAGGGGGTTGGACTAGATGACCTTCAGGGGTCCCTTCCAACCCTGATATTCTATGATTCTATGATCTCCATGAGGGGGGCAGGGCTTAAGACATACCCCTGTCATCAGCATCTCCCACTGGCTAACTTAGGTAGTTACCCACCTACCATGCTTAAATGTCTCTCCCCCAATGTATTGTATAGGGAGCCTAGGTGTCTAACTCAGGCTTTGTGAATTGCAGTGTTGTTCCTGTGTTTTCTAGACACCTAAAAATTGTGACACTGAGCATTGCAATGCTTAAAGTCCCTTTGTGAATCCAGGCCTAAATAAATAGCTTGATTATTCAGAGGTGCTCAGCACCGGCTGCTGTCATTCATTTCAGTGGTAGCTGCAGTTCCTAAGTGCATTTAAAAAACAGGCCAATTTTATTTAGGTCTCTAAATATGGATTTACTTTAATAACTTAATTGTAATTACCCTAGCTTGTCCATAGCAAACTAGTAAATAAATACTTATATAAAATGCACTTTCCTTAGATTTTTAGCTATCCTAAAACAACGTATTGTCTTGCAATCTCTTTTACATTGTAATTTAGGTTTGCTGACCTTTAGGCCTTTATGTCAATTGGTGGAATTTTAAAGTTTGTAAATGTCTTTTTTCGATAATTCTTCAAACACAGTATTATTTCCGTATCCTTCCAGAGAATCTTAGAAACTGAAGATGGTCATCTGGTCTTCACATCCTTGTCATTATAGGATTGCAATGATTTGCATCTGATGAAGTGAGCTGTAGCTCACGAAAGCTTATGCTCAAAATAAATTTGTTAGTCTCTAAGGTGCCACAAGTCCTCCTTTTCTTTTTGCGGATACAGACTAACATGGCTGCTACTCTGAAAAATGACTTTACTGCTGTTCATGTAATTCTGGCAACAGAAATGGTCTTGGACTGGAACTTACCATGATATTGGACTTGGTGTTCCAGGGGGAGAAAAATCCAGAGCCCAGTGACCTTAACTCTCCCCATAACTGTATTTGACACCATGGGTCCATAGAGCTCATTTTATGAGAAGTCCTTTGAAGTATCTTCTAAGTCATCTTTAAATACATGAACATAGCTCTGACACACACACGTAGTGTTAATATATCTTTCCTTCTGCTTGGTATAGCAAGAGAAACTCCTTTGCACACTAAAATCCATTCATGAATTTTTGCTTGTTCTCACTAAGCCTATTGGACCATTACTTGAAACATCCTAGTTTAAAGTTACCATTTACAAATAGTAGAGAAAACTGTAAAATTTGCTCACTGAGGTAATGGTTTATATCAAAATGCTAATAATGTGCTGAAGACAAATTGGCAGAGCATGACTTGATTTATGCAGATGTGCTCTGGGACTCTGGTAATAGCTATCAGAGTGGTCCAGAAGCAGTGCATGGTGCTACCATGCCAGAGACCTGGGTTTTAGGAGTGAAGTTAGACACCAGCTTTCAGTGCACCTGAAGACCAGACTCTGAGTTCGAAGATGTCCACAATAATCCTTTTCCTGCACTCCTGCTGCTAGCTAACAATGACTCTATTAAGTGCAGCCTGAAAGGAGGCTGGGTTGGTGTGTCAGCAGGAAGTTCAGACAATATAACAGGAGAAGACTGTTTCTGTTCTGATTATTCCACCTATAATTGTCCCTTCTGGGAATATCACAGAATGGTTTTATAGACGAGGGATAAGAAAAACACTGATCAGATCCATTTGGCATGGATATTACATATAGAATATTGAAGCAGGAAATGATAGCCAGCTGAATTTCCAGGCTTTGTTCAAATGGCTACCATTTCTACAGTCAAGGAAATGTAAGAGAGTTTAATGTGTTAAGCTGTGCAGTCAACTTCCATTTATAGTTTACAAAGGGTTAATAGATGTTTTAATACATTGCTAATCCGTCATCATACAGTCCAATAGGTCAATAGATGGCTTATTACTAACACCTTCTATTGATGTGCTTATAGCGATCTGTAACACAAAGTATTCATGTCTGTAACATGCTCAGAAAATCTATTAGTCATTTATTAACCCATTATAAACCATTTCTAAATCAAACTTTAATACAAAGTTAAATGGTTTACTATCTAGCTTTTTATTTATTTTTTTATTTTGGGGGGGATACTAATTAATATGCACTGAATTATTTTAAACAGAAATACCAGCTTTGTCTCATACTGTTCAGATATCTGTGAAATGTTTGAAAGGAAACCTGGAACCTCATGAAACTTGGTTGGCTTGAGGTTAGTGAGTGTGTGTGTGTGTGTGTGTGTGAAAAAATCTCTGATGCAGAGATATAGAAAAGAGAAACTGCGAGTGCAAAATAAGAGCAGTCCTCGGGCTTGTCTGCTGTGCCCCACAGTTTGGAATATGGGGGTGTGAAAAGCCATGTCCAACAAAGCTCTGCACTTTAACTCCCGCATGTGGAGACTGCAGGTGTGACTGTAAGGTTCCTAGTTCGCATTAGCATACTCCTCTTCAAACAGTTCATGTTCACAGCATTCACACTCTGCAGCATTTTGGTGCACACTGCAATTCACACACTCCTAGTCCAAACTGTAGTATCTTCAGAGGTGGTACTGAGCGTATGCCGTAACACCAGTTCAATAATAATTTTCTTGTAATAAGTAATTTGCCACACAAGCTCCCTGTTAATTCAGAGGCTCTTTGAGGATCGTAAGAATGTAGTTGTCAGTTTCAAGTGGACTTGGATGCTCTATGGAATAAACCTGGGTCAGTTCATGGGTTTGTACTGAAACTGCATGAGTCAGTTTTTCCATAGTTTTGACTCAAAATCAAGTGAATTTTGCTTTGAAATTGTCAGGTTCTTGAAGGTTTAAAAAAAATAGTGAAGCAGTTCATTGAGTAGCTGCAGCTGTTAAAATTGACTACAGTATTCACCTTTGTGTGTGTGTGCACTTTCTGAGATCTTTGCTTTGACAGACATGGGTTCAAGAATTCAAACAATCTCAAAGCAAAACTTGGAAGTTACACATCCATAGGACTTAAAACCAAAAATGCTCTCTCATACCTTTAGGAAGCAAAAGCAGCCAGACGAGCACAACTCTAATAGCAATGATGTTCTTTGACTTCTGCTCGCTCATTCTTTTTGTTCAGTAGACTCAAATATGCATATATGTCCAATATCTATATTACATCAATTTTATTATATAGGATAATTAGTCACTTTAACTTATTAAAGTAAGTTTTGATTGATAAACTAACAGCTGTAGCTGCTTCATGCTGAAAAATAGGAGTGTGCATCTGCTACTATATGTATTCTTACAGGTGCACTTAGCAACTCTTGGCAAAATCTCGTGGGCTCTTCCTTACGATGTGAGATGAGCAGAAAGGAAACAGAAACAGCAAGAATGTTTCAGAGTGGGTCATTCTCTCTTTACAGTTTGGTTCTTACATTTTTAAAATATCAGGCAAATACCAGAGTGACCCACAATTACAGAGTAGTTATGACAGCAGTACACTTACAGGGAAATTATTAAATGACCTTCCTGTATTTAGCCCCCTCCCCCCCCCCTTTCAGCCCAGTTTACAAAGAAAGGACTCTATGTTAAGTAAATCACAGTTAATCTGCTAAGAGATTATGACTGGGCTAGTAATGTTTGTTTTGTGTCATAATTATGTTTGGGTTTTTTTTTTTTTGGTCCAAAATACTACTTTACCCAGTGATGTATGGACAGTGGAGAGAGAGTTAAGGCAGAAGTGGACTAGTTCAGAGAGCTGTGTTGGTTTCTAATCTTGAAGTAAACTCTTCTAATGTTGATATAGTCCTTAAAATCCAAAACAGGTACCATGTATTATTTGTCAAAAAAATTTCTTCCACATATTCAGAGCTTCACATCTCCTTGATTCTGAAAAAGTAATATGCAGTATCATGAAACTATGATATGGCTGTCTTTGGACTTCGATTTTAGTCAATATTATCAGCAGCTGCTCTTGTAAAGAGCCTTTCTGTAGAATCAGAGAGCACATGACTCTCTGGTTTGTATAGTGCTGTAATGCTACTTCTCTCAGTGTTGTTGGTATAATAGAATATGCAAATAGTAATGAAAAATACCAGCCAGATGGCATTCCTTAGATTTTACGAACAGGAGATAGGCTACATAAATTGGGAAAGGCATCTTATGATATTTGCTATGGCTCTGGCTTTTGGAATATTATGTATATTTCATTTGACAATTACACTACAGATGCTGTGCAATAGCCAGATCTGGTTTGGCAGTTCCATGTTCCTGCTGGGATTTGATTTTGGAAGCAGACTCTGTTTTGCTCCTCAACTCATGAAGCAACACTGGAAAAAATGTGGTTCATATCCTCCTTTATATATATAATCAGACTGTGATTTGGATTAAGCTATGAATAATATTTGCTCCCTTTTGTTAGGTATAGAGCATCATCATTATTAGAAAGGAGCTTGGGTCCACATGTGGATTTCATACACAGTAATTATAAGCGCATTAGTTCAAGCTGGGATTTTTGGTCTGGTCCAGAGATAGGAACCAACCCCCAAATGTGGATGCAGATCCTAGTTCAGAATCCACAACCCAAAATTATGGAGCAATTCAGATCTGCTGTATTGGGTTGGGCCCACCTCTAATATTCTTCTTAAACATGTAGGCTTGATAATTCATCACATCTTTTTTGACGGGGTTGCAAATTGCCATCTGAAATATTTGCTCTTTGAGTCTTAATATATTTATTCCTGACATCATTTTCTCTAAATGCTCCAGTTTCATTTTGTAAAAAGTAGTATGAAGTGAGAGTTTTAAAGACACTACCATCACAACCTTTGCTTTGTGTTTGATTGATGCACATGAACACAGCAAAAGCAAGGGCATATTTCTCTTTCTGGGATTTTTGCCATGTGGGAGGCATTCCAATCATATTTAATAATGCTGATCAGCAAAGGTCGAAGTATATGCAATGAGGACATTGGAAGGTAAGCATCTTGGAAGATGATAACATTCAGATATCTAATGTTTGCTGCTTCGCTGTTCGAAAAGCTACAGTATGTCCCTGCCAGTTATCACAAATGTAGTTATTTTCTGTGAAAACTGAATAAGGATTATATTGAATTTACAGTTAATAACTAGGATGTCCACTTGAGGAAGAGGCACTCCAATTTTATTTCTATGATTACTTTAGACTACTATGAGTTTCTCCATCAGCCTATGAACAGCTAGTTCCCAATGTGCTGAGACAACAAAAACACACTCTTTCCTTTTTTAATAAGGGTCATTTCCCCCGTCACCTTCCACTTCTTGTGTTTCATAGTAAAAAGACCAAGCATACTGGGACCAGTGCTGTTCTACGTATTCATAAATGATCTGGACAAAGGAGTGAACAGTGACGTGGCAAAATTTGCAGTTGACACAAAATTACTCAAGATAGTTAAGTCCAAAGCTGAAAGTGAAACATTACAGAAGGATCTCCCTAAACTAGGTGACTGGGCAACAAAAGAGCAGCTGAAATTCAATGCTGAAAAATGCAAAGTAATGCACATTGGAAACAATTATCACAACTACAAATACAAAATTGTGGGTTCTAAATTAGCTGTTACCACTCAAGAAGATCTTTGAGTGATCGTGGATAGTTCCCTGAATACATCTGCTCAATGTACAGCAGCAGTCAAAAAAGCGAGCAGAATGTTCGGAACCATTAGGAAAGGAATAGATAATAAAACAGAAAATATCTTAATGCCACTATATAAATCCAATGTATGCCCACACCTTGAATACAGTGTGCAGTTCTGGTTGCTTCCTCTCAAAAAAGATATATTAGAATTGGAAAAGGTACAGAGAAGGTCAAAGAAAATGATAAGGGGCATGGAGCACCTTCCACATGAGGAAAGATTAAAAAGACTCAGACTATTCATCTTAGAAAACCGATGTTTAAGAGGGAATATGGTAGAGGTTGATAAAATCATGAATGGTTTGGAGAAAGTGAATAGGAAAATGCTACTTACCCCTTCATATAACACAAGAACTAGTCATCACTAGATAGTTTTAAACCTTCTGCCTATTAATTTTAACAAAAGGAAGTACTTATTCACATAGTGCGAAGTCATCCTGTGAAACTCGTTGCCAGGGGATGTTGTGAACTGAGTTCAAACAATAATTAGATAAATTCATATAGGATAGGTCCATCAGTGGCTATTACCCACATGGCCAGGAATGCAACCTTGTGCTCCGGGTGCCCCTAAACCTCCAACTGCCAGAAGCTGGTGCTGGACGACGGGATGGATCATTCAAAATTGCCCTGTTCTGTTCATTCTCTCTGAAGTATCTGGCCCTGATGACTGTCAGAAGACACTTCTTATGTTAGAGTAATGTATATTGCAATAGAAATCATTCCATGAAATAGCAAATGGTCCTATTCTTAATACTGGAAAGTGAATCTGCATCTCCATCAGAGCTATCTTTTATATTCCTTTTATCTATTGTTCTGCATACATCAGAGGGGAAGTGTCTCCACATTTCCTAAGGACTGTTCTGGCTGTTGCAGCTATCACCAGCTGTTTGAGTGTAGGTTCAAGGCAGAGAGAGTTCACCAAGGAGACTGAAGATGCAAATTCTATCCCAGAGAGGCAAGCATATTTGCAGTATTGAAACTCATAAAGGCAGCCTTTTAGGAGCAGCATTTTGAATTACATCTAATTTAAAACGTTTGAACCTGAGGTACCACTTACTTCTTTCTCTATAGAGGAGTCTATTTTCTCTCTATTATTTCCCTGATCTCACTATCCCACCCCAAGTTGCACCTCATTAGTCTTCAGACTGGCAAACAAATCTAAAACAGAAGTACCATAGAGTGCAAATACCCTGACCATCCTGTTGCATTGTATCAAAGCTAAAATAAAGATATACAATTAATAACCCATCTCTTGTTTCTGTTACCAGGTCCTGGACTGGCATTTTTAGCTTATCCAGAAGCCGTGACACAGTTACCTATCTCTCCATTGTGGGCAATTCTGTTCTTCTCCATGTTGCTTATGCTTGGAATTGACAGCCAGGTAATGTTGCTTACTGTTGATTCTTTTAAAATACTTACTAAGGAAGGCTAATTATTTTCTGTCATATGTATGACATGACACACAGCATGCAGTGTTGTTGTAGCCATGTTGGCGCCAGGATATTGGAGAGGCAAGGTGAGTGAGGTAAATATCTTTTATTGGTGATTCACCTTGTCTTTCTAATGACACACAGTATCTCTTTCTGTGCATTTCACACTGTAAGCTATCATTGAGTACAGGACCACTTCTAGTGGAATGGGGTAGACAGCTGTGGGAGGGGACCTAAGGGTTTGGGATTTTCTGAAGGCCAGCAACTGGTACTGAGCCACTTTCCTTTCCACAGGAACTGCTAGTTCCAAACCTCAGAGTCAGCGGCTGCAACAAAAGTAGGTACAGTATGCAGGATGTGTACTCTGCAAACAAAAGGGCCTCCCCCTTAATTAATAACAATTTTATATTGTTGATTATAAACATTTCTGAGGTGTCCATCACTGTGGCAATATTTGGACACAGTTTAAAGGTTTAGACACAACAAATATTTCCTGACAAAGGAATCATATACGCTATGACTCCCCGCAGCGCCTGACTTAACAGCTAAATTGATAACTGGAAAAGTCTAGCTAGTAGACCAAGTGCAAGGAGACTCGAGAACCTACAACTAGCAGAAGGCATGGACCAAGAGGCCATCTTGCATCTCATTCTAAATGTAGTAAATTGCAGGATTGGAAGTATAACCCATAGGTGCGAATTCAAGAGGCAAATGGCTACTACTGAGAAACCTTGTTTCTGGCACCTGAGGGACAAACAGAAGAGAGACAGCCTAGCATAGTTGTCATGGTAGCGTGTGGAAAGGAAGCAGGTCTCTGAGATACTGAGGCTTAAACCAGGAAGAACTTTATACATGTTAACCTTAATCTTGAATTTCACCTGGGAATGAATAGTCAGTATAGAGCTTAGCTGTTCTGCCAGTCTGCCGCACTGAAAAACAAGATGCGAAAGAATCACTTTGGCGAAAATCTTTTCTGGACTTGGAGTGCTTAAAAAGACTGGAAAACTTCATACAGCCTCAAGAACATATTTCCATCACAGAAAGGGACTAGGTGGTTTATATTTTAATTGCCAAAGGAGTGATAGTATTTTCATTTTCTATAAATTCCATTAATTTACAAAATACCTTTGTAGACCATGATTCTGCCACTGGTCATGAGCATGAAGAGTCCTGTATAAAGCCATTCTGAAGTTCATCATCGATGCAGGGATCCATACACACAGTTGCAGCGTAAGGGACCTTTGCAAACAACAATTCTCCATTTGATTACTAAATCATATGGCATTGATGGTACATAACCTGTGGGACTGCTTACATATGACTAGTACTGCAATAGTCTTTAATTAATTAGAACAAAATTCTGTGTTTTTCTGATAGCCAAACTGATTGATTGCAGCCCTTGCCAAGAAGTGTTTAAAAAACAAAAAAGAAAAGCAAGGCATTTTGCCAAGAGATATGAAAAGAAACCAAAGATTCTTATTTTTGCTATTTCCTTTGTCAAGCCTGGAGTTCATTGAAAAACTATAAACCACAACATTCACTCTGGGGAACTACTGTGAAATTAATTGGGTCAAAAATATTCTTGAGAGAGCTTGTCTCTAGGCTATTTTAACAGCTGAGGAAGATACTCTAATATTATTACAAACAAGATATGTCTACAGGCTGTCAGGCTTTCTTCTTTTTTCTGTCTAACTGCTCCATCAGTTATTAATGAAACATTTCATGCACTATAAGAAGAACTGCAAATATTGGCTAAGTCATGATTTCACTTCTAAAAATGACTGTAACTGCACATGCAGCAGGCTTGCATGATTTCAGTTGTCATCATGGAAATAACTTTCTGTTGGTAATTTTTCTTAAGTTTCCCCATGGGGTTTCAGATCCTCAGCTGGTGTAGATTGGCATTATTCCATTGACTGAATGGAGCTACGGTGATATACACCAAATAAGGATCCAACCCTGAGTTTTTCACCTTCCAGTTGAGGTGCCCAGTCTGGCAAGCTTTTATGCATATATTTAATGTTCTTCATGTAAGAAATGCCAATCAAGCACATGCACAATTGTTTGCTTAGGCTGTATGCACTTCTTCTTCCATCACAAAAGAAACAACACTTGATCATAATGGAGCATATGGTAATTTGTAAGAGTTGTGCCAAAAGGATAATTTTTTTGCATAGATTTTAATAACCAGTAAAAGGGATTTTCAGAAGTGTTCAGCATCGGCCTATGGTTGCACCTACTGAATTTTCCATTGACATCAATGGGGGCAGCACTGAATGCTTTTCAAAATGTTGCTTTAAATCTAACACTGCAGCTTCATTGTGTTGTGTGTAACCTGTAACTCTACTTGCAGTTCTGTACTGTGGAAGGATTCATAACAGCTTTGGTGGATGAATTTCCAAAGTTATTACGCAATCGAAGAGAAATCTTCATTGCTATTGTGTGCGTTGTTTCCTATCTGATAGGACTGTCCAATATTACTCAGGTAAGTTTTATATAAAGGGATTTTTATTTTGAAAGCTTACCTACAATGTTTATCATTTTGTTCAAGTTCACTAAGAAGCTGAAGAATGGAAAAAACCCTCCACTGTGACTATAAGGTTAATATATTTATAAGGAAATATACTAAAGAGGGCAGAAAGTGGAGCTGGACAAAAACTATCATTACCCTCTGAAGATTTGCTCAAGATGCAAAGATTAGCACATTGAAGTCAATAGAGCTATGCTGATTTTCCGCAGTTGGGAATCTCACCCAAGGCTCCTAAGGCTCTTTGAAATCCTTAAGTGACAACACTATGAAACAAAAATGTATTATTATTATTATCATCATCATTATTATTATGAATTTACTGGTTGCAAATTAGTTCAGAAAAATTACTGAATGCATAGCCAATCAGGAGTTTGTAATTTACATATGCAAGCTAATTGGTTAACATTATTCTAGTTCTCAATAACTACTGATCTCTTAAAAGGCAATCAATACAATCTTAAGCGTTATATAGCTTTTCAGAAAATTAAACTACAATTTTAAAGTAATCATAATAAAAATAAACCAATAATAATAGAGAGCTACAAAAATATTAATGAGAAATCTTAACCTGTCTTCAAAACAAATATCAGGTGAAATGTGCTCACTTCAGTCATTTGTTTCTTGTATCTCATAGGGTGGAATTTATGTGTTCAAGCTGTTTGATTACTACTCTGCAAGTGGAATGAGCCTATTGTTTCTTGTATTCTTTGAGTGTATCTCTATATCCTGGTGCTATGGTATGTGATATGTTCGTCTCTTTATGCTGCATGGGGTAGTGAGACTATAAATTTTGTGAAAAAGAGGGGCCAGTTTCACTTATTAAGACCCATTTTGTTCAGTAATCTGTTTATCTAAATATGGGGCCAGATTTTGCTTTCATTTGCATGAGTACAACCTCCTTACGGCACGGAAGGTTATGCACATCTTAGTGTAGAATTTGGTCTATGGTGTATGACTCTCTAAAACACCCCAGAGAATAATATCAGCAGTTGTGGGAAGGAAAGTGTTACATGTGTGTCTTCATATTTATTTGTAATCCTGTGTTAGAATGAAGAAGTTTTCTTCCGATCCAGCTCTAATTGCTTCTTCGTTGCTGGAGTGATACACAGGAATGCAGAACAGATTGGCCCAATTTTTTTTCTTTTGAAGATTAAAAGCCTTGCCGAAAAAAAGTTGCTGCCCGTGCATAAGCAAGGCAACAAAATGTACACCCTAGTCTGCCCGGGGTGTTTGCGAGCTTGATATTGGGTTGTGGCCCCAGTTCCATGCTTATGCCAAGCATGGTCATGTCCATATATGAATCTTGATGTAAGGGCTTTGCTGACTACCGTATGCCTCATGTCCAAGCCAGAACGGCAACAGTCATCATTTCTGTGTCAGACAGGAACAATTTAGCAACTTTGATTTGCATTGTGGGCTTGATCAAAAACCCGCAGAAGTCAGTGGGAGACTTTCCATTGCTTGTAATGAGCTTTGGATGAGGTCTTTAATAGGAATAAACCATGTTTGGATGGAAAGGAACAATGCACCATATGAATCCAGCATATGAATAAGAAAGAAATGTAACACTAGGTATCCCAGATGTGGACAATGTGCAGGTCTGCAGGTTTGCACTTTTTGAAGGATGACAGAATAGTGGTAGATCATACACGTAAACAAAAACTGCTGTTTGCAATTAATGCATCTGTACAAGGCATTAAAGAACCCTCTCATTCCCTCTCCTACTAGTTGAGGCTGGGATTATGAAGGCTTCTTTAGAAAATCTCAGACTAAATCTCTTATATTCTAACAAAGCTTGAAGAGTTTTTGCTAACCTGAATGATAGTGTTGTCATTGCAACCTAATGATGTTAAGGAACTTTTCAACATACTCATGGAGCTAAATTGACTGCTGGCAGCAACGGGTACAACATCACTGATTTGACCCATAGCCTCCTTTCTCAATGTGGTGCAATGAGAACGATATATAAAAGTCCTGTTTTTCATGGCATTTGCATGCATTTTTTCTCCTGTTCCGTTAATTGCAAAGTTTTGCCATAGTCTATATAGACTTTGAGAGAAATGCTCCTTGACCACATTACTGAATGTGCATTAAAAGGGTCTTTATTATCTCAGACCAGTTGTGCTTTCGTCATCTGTCAGACAAAAATTTCTTTCTTCTTTTTATTTCTATGTTCTAGGCGTTAACAGATTTTATGACAACATCCAGGAGATGGTGGGATACAGACCCTGCATCTGGTGGAAACTTTGCTGGTCTTTCTTTACTCCTATCATTGTGGCAGTAAGGAACAAAATTGTTATACTGTGATATGAAGGATATAAATGACTTCAATATGTGCTAGAATATAGTCATGCTATCTTAGCACATTTATGCAAATCCTGACAGTTAAGACTAATGTAAGAGAGAGGAGACAGACAGGAGAATCAGGCCCCTGGAATGCCAATCTTTTGGAATCGGTCTAAGAAACGAATGACTTGCAGAATTCTAGGGTTTATGCTTTCAGAAGTGGTGAGTAGCTTGATGGTGGAGATGGCAAATCCTGTAAAGTTAAACATGATACAGCTGTCCTGTTCCTAGTCTAGAATGCCCCAAAAGTGCCCACTTCCTGTAAACTATATTCCTTCACGGGCGTTACAAGTAGAGACAACAGAATGTGTAAGTGCTGCAAGCCGGAGTCACTTCCTTCATGGAACTCTGATGACTGTGCCACCAGATTGTGTCATCAGCTGCTGGTATCTGCTTTGCTGACAAATCCAGACAAGTTTCTGTGCATCATGTACTATAGATGTAGCTTGAACCATATTTGTTTCTCTCAGAGAAATACATAAACAGAGAGAGGCAAACTGCAGCATTTCTTTAACTAGAAGGAGTTTCAGTAAACCAAATTGGAGGAAATAGAGGGCTACGTTGAGGAGAAAACATGTAAAGAACATTGCTGTGTCTCCTTACATCAGAAGTGTCTCAGCCCTCCATTTTTCTGTTCCTCGCTCAACCTTCCCATCTCCAAGCTCATTGTCTCTGTGGGCACTCAACACAATGATAATGTTGATGCAGTGTTAAATTTGAGATTTGAACCCATGAAAATAAGGCAGAAAAACCTTGAAACATTGCCCACTTGTGTGTGTATGAGTGTATGATCATCACCTTTCCTGGCATGATCAGTAGGGCTGGTCAATGGAAGATTGGGGTTTTGACTAAAATGAAAATTTTAGACAAAGAGTGTCCACTTTCTTAGGAATTTTTCATTAGAAACCCAAAAAGCTAAAAAACAAAAGCTTTCAGCATTAGGGGTTTTCTTCTTTTAATGAAAAGTTTAAAATTTCTGCTGAGAGTTTTGACTTAAATAATTTTGTTTCTATCGATGTTTCTCATAGGTAAGGGAAGGAAATGTTTTCTGATCAGCTCTAATAAATGCCTAGACCTCCATTTCAGCAAGATATGGAAGCATGTATCCGAGGTTAAGCTTGTGACTTTATTGAAACTACTCTCATGCTTAAAATCAGACACATGCTTGAGTATCTTAGTGAACATTTAAAAATTTGAGTTGAATGTGTAGAGATGCAAAAATAGTTAATCAAATGTCACATCATTTTCACATGAATCATGCAGGAAGTCCCATTTGAAGTTAATGGTCCAAATTCTGCTAGATGTTATACTAATGTGAATCTGCATGGAAGCCAGTGATAAAAGCAGACTTGATGGAACAGTCTCACTTAGTTCAGAAAATCCTTTCTACCGGTCAAATTAATGACTTTTGTTTATGATTATGGCCAATATGTTAACAAAATTATCTAATACTTTATTAATAACAGCTAAAAATGTAATTGTATTGCATCATATATTATATTTAGTAGGGAGAAACAGTAAACTAATTTTAAATGTATTTACATTTCATTTCAATTGTTATAAAAACAATTAAACTGAAAGTTTTACAAGTTACAAAAGGATTTTTCATTAGCTTGCTCATAACAAGTCACTATACTCATTACAAAAACATATAAATCAGACTTTTAAGCCTTCTAGCTCACATTGGTCAATGTTATGTAAACATGTAGTGAACAACTGCATAATGCATAAATACAAAAGATGAAGTTAAAGTTACTTTTCAAATAAATGGGATTTCCCGGTGGCTGAGGGGTTTAAGCTTCAGCATAGCGTCATGTTAACGTCATTCTTTAATATAAAGTGTTTGGCTGTATGTGCACAGAAGCTGGATCAAAGGCCTAGATGGAGAAATAAGTCTACAAATTGGGAGGCTAATGGTTTGCTATTGGAGTCCATGCCTGTTGTACAAACATGTTGCTATCTGGTTTTCTTGTATAAATTGGAGGTTATGGGACTGTGGTGCCTCCTGCTGGTCGTCCAGGGAATTAGCGTTCCAGCCTCCGGAGCACCCTCTGCAAGGTAGTGTCCCGCTTGCTGCTGGGCCCTGGATCCCAGTGCCCCCTTTCACACTGGGGTGCTGCCACTTGCAGTACCCTGCACAGATCTGGGTCTCTCCTCCCCGGGGAATCCTCTACCCCCCACCTTGCCTCAGGCTGTGGCCACAGCCAGTCATCACCTAGCCCCCATTCCCTGGGCCAACTGCAGTGTAAGCACCACTCATCATAGGCAAGGGGGGTTTGGACCTGCTGCCTCTGACTATCCCCTGGGCTGCCCTCTGCAACCGCAGTACCTATTTGGCCTTCCAGTAGGCCTGCAGCCTGGGGGTTTCCGGGCTGGAGCTCCCCAGTTCCTCTAGCCTCCCCCCAGCCCTGCTCCACCTCAGGTACCTTGGCATGCTCCCAGCAGCCAGGTCCCTCCCTCGCTAGAGAGACAGTCCTTCTGCTCCTGGCTTCCCTGCCTTTTATAGGGCCAGCTGGGTCTGTTTGGGGCATGGCCCCAGCTGCGGCTGCTTCTCAATCAGCCCAGCTTTTCTCCTGCTCCAGCCCCCTCCCAGGGCTGTTTTAAGCCCTTCCAGGCAGGAGTGGGTGACCACCCCACTACACACCCCCCAAAACCCCCACACCTGGGGATAAGGGGGGCCTCTTGGCCTTGGCTCCCCAAAATTAGCCCTCCAGGGTCACCCCTCCAGGCTCGCACACTTTTTCTCCAAGGCCTCCCAGGCTCGGGCCTCCGCCACAGCCTCCAGTCATGCACGCAGGTTAGGGTCCCCCAGGCCCTCTTCCTTCAGGTCTGGGTTCCCGCTGCCACCTACTCTACCCCCAGCTGGGTCCTGGCCCAGTCTGTCTGGGTTTCCTGAGTGAAGACCTCCCTGGTGATGGTCTGGGTCCCGCCCTCCTGTGGGGTCCCTTCCATCCAGGCTGCGACCTTTGCTACTTCTCGTGGGTGGCCCACTGGCTGGTCAGTCACTCTCTCGTCCGCCTCTAGCTGAGTTTGCCCTCCTCCAAGGGGGCAGTTCTTCTTCGTGTGGCCCGGTTCCCGGCAGGCTTGCCGCCCCTTTCCTGCCCCAGGCCCCGGCTTCTTTGGTTTGTCCCTCACTGGGCCAGCCCTCCCTGGGTTGCCCTGGGCTGTATTCCTTGGGGCAGAGCACTCCCGCCATAGGTGCCCCCTCAGCCCACAGGCCCGCAGCTGCCTGGGTTCCCTCACCCAGCGGACTGCCTGAGGGACTTGCCGCGGTCCCATGTCTGGATGAGGCACCCTGCCCCCAACCCAGTAGGGACCGTCCTGTCTTATATGTCTATGCCTGGCACAGCCGTAACAAGCCCTTTGTTCTGTGCCAGGCCTCCTGACCCCGGCACTGGCCTCCTCCCTCAGCAGTTCCTCCTGAACTCCTTCCAGAGGAGCTTTACCAAGGCCCGCTGTTCCTCCGCGAGCTGGGCCATCAGTTGCTGGAGAGCCCATTGCACCTCTCATAGTCTGTTCTGAGTATCCCGGCCCCCCACAGGTCATCAGCCCCCTTCCTCCAGGGGGCTGACACCAGGGGATAGTACCTGGGGTCTCACCATAGAACACCCTGGTGTATCCGGGATCCATCATCCCCTGTTTCAACTGTTAATGTCCGGGCAATAGTCCTGCCGTCCTTGCACTTTCCCCTTGTATCAGGGGCGGATCGACTATGCCCGCATTCTCCACCATGTGTGGCGGGGCGGGACTCACCCCTGCAGCACCTCCTGCTGGTTGTCTGGGGAATTAGCGTTCCAGCCTCCGGAGCGCCCTCTGCAGGCTGGTGTCCTGCTTGCCGCTGGGCCCCGAGTCCCTCCTGGTCCCCGGTGCCCCCTTTCACACCAGGGTGATGCCATCTGTAGTACCCTGCACAGCTCTGGGTCTCCCCTCTCTGGGGGCCCCCAACCCTCTACCCCCACCTTGCCTCAGTCTATGGCCACGGCCAGTCATCACCTAGCCCCCGTTCCCTGGGGCCGACTGCAGTGTAAGCACCACTCATCATAGGCAAGGGGGGCTTTGGACTTGATGCCTCTGCCTACCCCTTGGGCTGCCCTCTTCAACCCCAGTACCTATTTGGCCTTCCAGTAGGCCTGAAGCCTAGGGGGTTTCCGGGCTGGAGCTCCCCAGCTCCTCTAGGCTTCCCCCAGCCCTGCTCCACCTCAGGTACCTTGGCATGCTCCCACCAGTCAGGTCCCTCCCTCTCAACAGGCTGGAGAGACAGTCCTTCTGCTCCTGGCTTCCCTGGCTTTTATAGGGCCAGCTGGGTCTGTTTGGGACATGGCCCCAGCTGAGGCTGCCTCCCAATCAGCCTGGTTTTGCCCCTGCCCCAGCCCTCTCCCAGGGCTGTTTTAAGCCCTTCCAGGCAGGAGCGGGTGACCCCACCACTACAGGGACACAACCTATTTAGAAAGAAGATCTTTATTACATATTCAGAGGGAGATTCTGCTATCCTTACATTGAAATAAAAACACCTTACTTCACCAGTGGTCCTATTTGAAACCAGGGGGATTACTTAGATACCACTCACCGTGAGTGAGGGAATCCGAAACTGGCTCTTGGTTGTGCGCAAGACACAGCACACATATAGATGCATGCATTCAGATTCTGGAATCATATATAAAGGCATGCGTACAGTTAAAGTTTGTGCCTTTCTCATTAAAGGATTAATGAGCAATCATTTGTAATAGCTGAAGGCCACAGCCAAACAAATCAACAATACTAAAGAGAACTGACACAGTACTTTGAGTGTTCCTTGCACTCACCCATTCCCCAAATGCAGTGACCCACTTCTCAATTCTCTGAAAATAATTATTAAAGAAACATTGTTTGGGAAACTGTAAAAATTGCAATGGAAGGAGTGAGGGGAGCATAATTGCTTTTTATTGTAAAAATCTTTATTTCTGGGAATCCATTATTCATGTTGAGTTCACAGGTGATGATAATGTGATCTAAAAGCTGCCAGCTTACATTTCCCTCTTTGGTAAAACTTTCTACATGTGGCCTTTGCAAATAAAGGTTGAACTTGTGAGCAAAGTGAGCTTTGCTTTCTTTCTTGATTCAGTTAACAAGGTTGCCCCTGAGGTATGCTGTGTTAGCCACTTGCAGCAGGCTAGGAAAGAAAGGACTTTGTGTTTGGTGAATTTATAGAAAAATGACTACATTAAATATCAAAAGGTATTTTTTTCAACAAGATGAATGGGGGATTATATGGACATCACTTGATAGTGCAAGTTCAATTAGTACAAGATGGCATTAGGGTGGTACAAAGCAAATGGTATTCCACACACAGTATATTGAAAAATTTTCTCTGGCTTACCAACAAAAGTCAGTTCTATTGTACCTGGTGAATGGAGGTACTGGCCTTCCATTCCATGCTTTGCTCTGTGATATAGACAAAAATCTGCAACAACTCCACTTTAGCCTCAAGTGGCAGTAGATTGTGCTCCTACTAGAACTGGACAGAAAACTGTTTTCCCATCCAGTGAGAAGTGGAGATTTCAAAAATTCTCTCATCCCAAATTAGGATGGAGAGTCAAAATGTCACTGTTGTGAACCACTAAACCAAAAAAGCATTCAATTCAGGTCAATTGACATGTTTTTGCTTTGATTTTGACCTGTTTAAACAAACAGAGGATTAAAAGAAAGTTAGACTAAGTTATTGCAACTCAAAAAAACCCCCAAACTTTCTATTGCCAAAATGTTGAAATGGTATCTTTCAAAACATTTTTGAGTTGGCACATTCACCCAAACTGCCACACACACACTCACGATCTCTTCTCTCTGCGCTCTCTTGCCTCAGTTCTTGTAACGGAACAGGAGTAAGATCTTGACAAGAATCCCATGCAATATATCTATCCCCTAAATCCAATGCATACAATAGATAGCAACTGAAATAAGAACGAACTAGGGACAAATTTTCAAAAGAGGGAAGGAGCAGTTCCCTGCAGGCACAAACACCAAAATTTGGCCATACTTGTGAAAAATCTAACCTGTTTTCTTTGTATGGGCAATTATAGCTTCAATAAGTGGCCAGATCCTCAGTGGGTATAAATCAGTGTAGCTCTGTCAACTTAAATGGAGCAATGAAATTTTATACTAGCGAGTAGCTGGCCCAAAGCTCTGGTTCTTTTTCAGTTAGTTTCTGTCAACATAGCCCCAAAATGAAGGTATACTAAGATGCTACCTACCATGCTTTAGACCTGAGTGAATGGTTATAGCTGACCTGGCTGACAGCTGTAATATGTGCCAAAGCTGTTTAATTGTAGGATGCTCTGTTCTTTTAACAAGTGTGTTTAATTAAAACCCTATAGGCCAAATTCTGACAGGTGCTTTGAAAAAGGCCTAATAAAATTTGAGAGAAAGAACACCTTGCTCTTAAATTATATCATCATATATACTGCAAAAGCATTGTTCTGTCTTCTGGCTAAGTTCCACACATGCATACCTTCCAGGATCTATTCCTAAGAGTAGAGAGAACCTGCCTAGGGAATATGCATTGAGGATGCTAAAAGGTCAAGGAGTTTACGCACAGAAACATGCAGACCAAAGCTGAACCCCTAGGCCAGAACATGGTCTCTGGTCATGGAGCATCTTTGGACCCTGCCTGGGAGGTTTTTTGAAGGGACACTAAACAAAGACAGACAACTTCCGCATCAGCTTGCTACAGGTGGCTGTTGGTTTTCTGGCATGAGCTAGTAGTCATCACAAGTCAAACTTTGGCCCAATGCAGCCAGTATGGACATCGCAGATTCACATCTCTTTTAGTAACTGTTACACTGTTTAACATTTTCCAGGGTATTACAGTAAAAAGTCTAAAGCAGTTAAATGCCTCCCATTCCTCAAACTAATGCTTCTTGGCATCTCACGGGTGGACTGGAGTTTTGTAATCTAACCCCAGTAAGCACAGAGCAGGGCCAAAAATGGGACTCAGCCAGAATGCAGTTCCTAATTCTCCCTACCTCTACGGGAGAAGTGACTTATGCCAGCTGTTCCCCTGCCTCGGTTCACTGCCCCTTCTGCAGTGGCTCAGCAGTGCTGGCTGGCACAGGGTGGGGTGGAGAAGGCCGAGCCAAGGTTCTTCCACCTTGCAGCAGTGGCTTCTGGCCCCCATCCCCAAGCAGGGTCTGGTGATGCGGGCAGCTCATGCAGGAAGTAAGGGGACACTTTTTGCCGACCTTGCTTTCCTCTCCTCTCCATGAGGGTGGAGGCAGGCTCAGGATTGAGCCCAGTAAGTCCAGCAGAGTGGTTTGGAAAACACAGAGACAACTGTAGATCACAGAGACGTCTCACTATTTTTTTCCATTTTTTTTTCAGGGAGTGTTTATCTTCAGTGCTGTGCAAATGACTCCTCTCAAGATGGGCAATTATGTTTTCCCAAAATGGGGCCAAGGGGTTGGCTGGTTCATGGCTCTCTCGTCTATGGTGCTGATTCCAGGTTACATGGCATACATGTTTCTTACCTTAAAAGGCTCCTTAAAACAGGTAAGTCTTTTTTATTTATGTGTGCATGATTATATTTTATAAGCTATACATGCCGTGATACTTGACATGCGACTGGTGACCTTAGTTGCTTTGGCATCAGTTGTCTTAGCTCAGTCCTTTTGCGGCAAATGGAAGAACGTGGAAAACATGATTACTCTTCCTGTCCAGAGTTTAGGCTTTCTGAAGACATCAGATATTAACATAGCTTGCTACCATAACAATGTCGGCTCTGAAAGCCTGCCAGCTACGAAGTACGAGGATGGCAAACAAAATGGCTGAGCGTTAGCCCAATAAGTGCAATTTACTCCTAACACGGTAGGCAGCTGCAGCACAATATGTCAGTGATAAGGCTGACGTAGTTCTAGGGATCTGGGGGGCCAGATCCACAGCAGCAATTCAGTATAGCTCCCTTGACTCTAGTGGCTTTAGACAAATGGACACCATCTGAGGCTCTGGCTGTGACGTTACTGAAGACCTGGGCCCAAATTCTCCACTGCATCCAACCTGCTCTGGGCTACAGCGAGATGGTTGTGGCTGCCTGCCCTCAGCACAATGTAGAGCAGGATCCTGCTCTAACTTGTGGTGCTGGCATAACGGCCCTTACAGCAGTGGAGCTCAGCTTCACTCAGCCCCCAGCCCACCCCAACCCACCACCTCCTTCCCTCCTGCCCCATTGATGTAATAGCACAAAGTGGCCTTAGCAGACTGGAAAATCTGGGCTCTGCTGCCTTATCTTGCAGACCCTCCTCAAGCGAAATTCCCAGTGAGGTTGAATAAGAATTCTCCCTGTGTAATGCATGAAGGACTTGGCTGCTGCTGAAGAACATAAAAACCCCAGAAGTTGATACAGATAATGATTCCCACAAGGAATTAAAAATTGCTCACTCCTACCTATATCCCTGCTCTTGATGAGACTGGAAATCCCGCATGGTGTAACTGGAGTCCACATGCTGTAGCCCTATTATTTTTGTGAGACTACTCTCATGAGCAAAGGCTACAGGATAGGCCAGTGCATGCTGCACAGGACCCCTCGCCAGGAGGTCTGGGATCTGTTCCTGCTGTCTTGAGCAAGTCACTGAACGGCGACATATAAGCCAATGCAAAGTGTTTGGTTTTGCCCGTCCCAGCTTCTTTAGCATGTATGAAGGTGACATCATAAATGTGTATTTAGAAAGGCCTAGATCTTCAAAAGATATATAGGCTCCTAACTTCCCTGGGATAGTGATGTCACACGAGGCCATGATCTGAGTGACAGCTCTGCCTCTTGAAGTGGGCCCCTCCCTAGGGGAGGGAGAGAAGCTTTGTGCAATATCATTATTTGAACCCTGAAAGATCTTGCCAAAATCCTCCAGCAGTGAGGAAAGTGAAGACCTAGGGATGTGATGGATTCTCAGTCACTTGAAGATTTTTAACTCAAGATGGGAGATTTTTCTAAATGATATGCAATAGCTCAATCAGAAGTTATGGGCTTGATGCAAAAATCACTGGGTGAGGTTTCATCATTTGTGCCATGAAGGAAATCAGATGATCATAATGGTCCCTTTTGGCCTGAATCTCTGAACCTGAGAGAGAGAAATCTGTCTTGAGACCACCCAAAAGTATCCCCATACATACTGTCCCAGATCCAGTGGTGTGGTTAAGCTGTGGTGTAGGATGGGAGGTGCGGGGGCAGGGGTGGCAGCAAAGGAAGCCTTAGTCCATTTTTTTGTTCTCCCAGTCTTGGAGCTGTTCTGGCCCCTGACATAGTTAGAGCAGCCTGGAGGCGGCTTTAATTTATGCTTGTCTGCCCAGTGCCCCACAGTGTTATTCTGGCAGCAGGGAAATAGCCCCCCAAATCAGGACCATTGTATACAATTATGCTTTACCACTGTTTAGTCTTTCAATTAAACAACTTGAATAAAGGTCTTTTTTTCCATTCTGCAAGTGTATTCTTAACCACTGCACTTCCAGTTTAACAGAGGTGTTGAGAGGCTTATGCCATTAATGTTTCTAAAGCTGTTTGAGATCATTAGACAGATGCTGCTATAGAACGGCAAAATGTTATATATTTCATTATATAACTATTAACGTCATCACCAAATAGATTTTATCTGAGCACATACTTTACATCTTCCTGTGCTGAGACACATTGTGATTCTTGTTTCAGAGAAAGATTTCTTCAGCAAAATTGCAGGAATATATGTTTCCTCCCCTCATGACTGTAGGGGCCAAAATTTACCAGATTCATGTCAGATTTTCTAGAATATTCCTTAAATCAGTTTATAAACAGCAATCCTTGCAAGAAGACAGATGACCCTAAGCTCAATTGACTAGTGATGACTCACACATTGCTCAAATCTGCTGCCCAAACACTTGACTTTACTTAGCCTTAAAGCCTCACTGATGTTTCATGGAAGACTATGAAAAACTTTCTATTTTTTGAGTCTGTGATGGTGGTGTGTCATATTTTTGGAATCTCTCTTCCCTAATTAGTATTAGTACTGGGATATGTACATGGAAATAGAACCTTAGGAGCAGATCTGCTTTTCGGCCATGCTATAGGATACCATGACAGAAGTTCACCAACTTGGTTACCCTTTATCTTAAAATTCTATTTAGAAAGGATTGATAAATGATTACAGACATGACATTATAGATGTTTAAAGGAATAGCAGTAGACTGTATGTAGTTATAAATTGGACTCAAACAAACAATCTATAACATTTGATTAGCTATTTTTAAAACATTTATTAACCCTTTATAAACTATAAGTAGTAACTGAATATAGAGTGTGACTGCTAACTATAGATAGGCAAACAATGCAGATAAAGTTATAACTATGTTAACCTTTCTCCGAAACTCTAAGTGAACTTCTGTAGAGGGTCAACATTTTCTAGTCAAGATTTTTCACTTTTTTGCAGAACGAAAACAAATGTTTAAATGTTGGGATTTCCCACAGAATGGAAATTCCATTTTCTGACCAGCTCTAAAAATTACTTGCTGATCACAGATTCAATCCTGCAAGGCTTTTGCTAAAGAACTCTCACTCAGGACCTTTGACATTACCAGTGCAGGATTATGATTTCAAGTGAGCAACAGGAAGTGACTGAGGATCTGACACCTTATTTTTTATATATGTCATGAGTAATAAAAACATGAAGGGAGGAAAAAAGTATAGTAATCATCTACAATGTAAGCCAAATTGTTTAAAGTTACAAATTGTTTAAAGCTCAGTTAGGTCTAAAGCCATACATTGTGGCAGGGGGAATAAAATCTTCATTGTCACGTACCTACATTAAACATTGTTTTCTTTAACACAATGTCAAAAGCTAATCAAAACCATCAAAGTACGTTGATGTCTGGCTGCATCTTATGCAATAATTGGAACAAGATTTGTTTCCAAAAAAGTATGATTTGCGTAGCAGAAACCCTTTTCATCTTGATAAAGCCAAATTCCACTAAAGCACTTTAGTGAAGGATCCTTAACTGAGTGCTTCAGTTTTTGTGTTAATGCACCTTATTCCATTTACAAATAATTCCCATTCCTGTCATGATTAACAGGAGACCAAAAACTCACTTTTAATGGTGTTTGTTACTAAGATGTTTAGCAAATGTGACTGCATAGATATTTAAACCTTTGCATTAGCAGGTAGAATGGACAGGATTGTCTCTCAACAGCAATGGCCAGAGAAAGATGTTTAGAAATATTCAGTGACTTCTTCTCACTTTTTTTTTTTTAAATAGCGCATCCAAGTAATGATTCAGCCAAGTGAAGACATTACTCATCCTGAAAATGGTCCGGACCAGGCCCAGCAAAGCAACTCCGCAAACAAAGAGGCATATATCTAAATTTCTGAATTGGAAAGGTACACATGCTACTCTGGAAAAACAAAAAACAAAATGGTTGAATATGACCACAAATTTATGTCTGAGAATATAATTACCTACCTCTAGTGGCCAAAAGAAAAAAAAAAGACCATCACCACTATAATGGAATTGATGGGGGTACGATCAAACCATTTGGGGGGCTCAGATGTTGGAAGTGTTATGTTTTCTGGCAATCCACAGACTGTTAATGTTTTTATCCTTTCACAATAAGAGTTAACTATCTTGGAATTTGTAAACTAACGTGCAGGATATTTTTAATCTATCTTTTAGCATAACAATTTGATGTTTTGTGCTGATGATTTTTAGTAGTTTAATGATAATATTTCTTACAGCGGAATCCCAAGACTGTTATTTCTGACTTTGCAGGAAGTACAATTAAATTTGAAAGCTGTTTTTTAAAGACAAATAATTTTGTACACAGATAGATTTCCAATGAAAAGTTCGCCCCTGAAATTCGTATTAGCAAACACTATTCTTTTTTTGGTTCTTATAATTATTTTTCAGGCAACTTAAGTTTAGGTATGTTATAAACCATTCCTGATACATGTTCGATTAATATTTATAGAAATACAGTATAAACAATTTCTTACATACTAGCTAAATACATTATCTACACTTCAGCTTTCTGCATTTACTTCCACAAACTCATAATATAGTCTTATAGTGAACTATACTGTATCTTTTAAAAACATTTTATTTTTATATTTATAAATTTCAGATACACATTGTAGAAGCACAATGTTTCATTATAATGTTTTAGCAAAATACATAATAATATGAAACTATTATGAGCTCTTACTAAGATTCCCAGGTTAAAGCAGTACAGACTAGTCATAGTTGAAGCCAGGTAGTGTTTCTGTTTATATTACACCATTAACAAGAATATCGTATTGCCACCAAAATAGAAACCAAAACAATAGTTTAAATATTGAACCATCTCCCTATAATTCTAATTTAGGGCTTTAGATCATGGACTGTGGTATTCAGTCTGTTTAAAGGTCTTTCAACACAGTTTGTAACTAACAAGTAAATTATAGGTTGTGGACCGCTCTAGCACTTTGAAGACAATTTTTTTATTTTCTTGATTTTTTTCATTGATGTATATATTATTCGTGGTGATGATGATGGCACAAGGTTATTGCTATAATACAAAAAGCTCCATTACTCTGAATTTCCCACACAGCTGAAACTCCCACTGAAGCTAATAAAAGTTCTTCCTGTGTAGAGAATGCAAGATCAGGCCCTATTCAGTGTTTCTTATTTGGCAGCTATAAAAGGAGGATGGCAAGAGTTATGGAAAATGCAGTATTTGATGATTGATTGTAAATGACTGTGACAGAACTGTGCAATGAAACATGCTTTTTCAGCAAACTTTTGTGCAACGTACAATGTTAGATAGCACACAATTTATGTAGAACTACTATGTGAAAAACATATTAACTAACTGTGAACGTTGGGTTTTTTGTTGTTTTTGTCTGAAGGTGACAAACATATGTTCTTGCAATAAGGTATTATTCTCAGAATGTCAAGCACATAATTGTAGAAAATATATATATACATATATTTCAACTTATGTCATAAAATCACAAAGTATTGTTTAGTAACTTCTAAACTGTTTCATACAGTAGGTCAACTGTAAAAATATTCTGAAATCTAAGATACATTCTAAATGTCTATAGCTGAATTCATACCTAAATGCAAAAGTCTTGTAAGTTTTCAGGGTTTAGGGGGAAAAAAAACCCCATACATCATACATACACATGATAATTGTGATTTTCATTAGACAAAGGATAAAAATTCCAACTTTCTCTTTAATGTAATCAAGTCCCATGTTGTTCTAAGAAAAATGCAGTATTTAATGTTTGATTGTAAACAATTTTGACAGATGTTTGGCAGACCTGCTCTTTAGCAGAGCTCTGTACAAACTATTATCTCATATAGCACAAAAAATAGTGTTGTAGAACTACTGTGTGTAAACTGTGAATAGCTGTATCTTTTTGTAGTATTTACCCTAAAGAAGAAAAATTATTGTATGATCATATATGTTTTTGCAATAAGGAATTCTCTGAACACCAAGCAAATCTATCTCTATATAAAAATATATATGTAATATATACATATTCTAAAATATATACAGAGCCTGTTTAAAAGAGTACAGTATTATTTAGTAAATTGCAACCTGTTCTATGGACCAAATGTAAAATATTTATAAATTAAGATGCATTTTAAATGTCTATACTTGGTGTCATAATTAAAGCACGGTTGTTATGTAACTTTCCAAGAGTTTAGAAAAAAAATAAAGGCTATATTATACATTAAATGATGTGCTGTTTTTATATCCTGCACTAGGTGAAAACAAGTTTTGTTCAGGTCCCTTTATTTTCTTATCTCATGAAGCAAATTCCAAACTTTTAAGAAATTAGTGTTACCACATTCTGTATATGTGTATTTATCCATCAGTCTGGCGCAATTATAAATTAGTCAATAATTTGCCTGTAATTACACAATAACCAAGGCTTGCAGTAAAGGTGTTGTATAACCCCTCCCAAACCAATCGTTTATCTCAGGTCTCTTTCAGCAGCAGTAGCACGCAACTGTCCCCATTATTGGTTTTTATTTGGAATAAATACTTTAAGTTAATACTCAACAGCTAACCACACAAATTGACGTTCAAGTATATCATCTGAACTGACCTTACTGGTAGTTAGTAGAAACCAGTTGTGGAATCCTCACTACCATAAATAACCCTTCCCCAAGTATTCTCAGGGAATGTAGTTGGCCTGATCCCCACTGCCTTGCAACTTGTATAGGAAGCATTTTGTATCCACAGTGGACAGGCATAAGACATTGATTCAGCAAAGCACTGAAGGCAATGGGATGAAGTGCTTTGCTGATTAGGGAGGGACTTTAACACATGTTTCGCTGTATAAAGGCCTAAGCAACAGACAATACAGGGCAATGGAGAATCTGGCCCAAGGTACATACTTGTATAAGAGTTATTCACCAAAGTAAGAATCAGTTTTGCATTACCCGATCCTCTTTGTAAATAAAACACTATTCCATTGCCAAGCAATAAAATACCCAAATCATGTTTTATGATGCTGACAAAAAGCAATGTATTGCTCCCAGTTGTGATGCAGCAGTGAATTTCAACAACATTTCAGGAGTTTACCACATCAGAGATGACAATGAACCAACAACAAAATACTCATGGTGGGTGCTGATCCATTAGGAAGTTGAAACATGGGGGAGAAAAAAAAAATCCAAATGAAAAACGTGGCAGTGAAAAAAAGCAGTTTGAGTGCATCAGTCTTGTTTAGGCATTTAAAAAAAGCCACACAAGTAAAAACTGTGGAAAAGCCTTAAATATATACATATTGACTGAGATTTTCAAAGCTGCTTTAGACAACCAAGCTCCACTAAAATTAGGCAGCTTTGAAAAGCTAAACCCTTGTGATTACTATGCAATCCTCGTTGTGTGTATTTTCAAAGGGAAAGCCATTTGTAATGGAATGAAGCATTCTATCATGAGCAAAAAGAACAGGAGTACTTGTGGCACCTTAGACACTAACAAATGTATTTAGTTAGTCTCTAAGGTGCCACAAGTACTCCTGTTCTTTTTGCGGATACAGACTAACACGGCTGTTACTCTGAAATCTATCATGCGCTTTATGTTAAAATGCTGTCTGGGATGCACAGAGGCCTGGCAGCTACCTCTCTCCCCAAACTGGAAGCAGGAGAAGATTAACCCCAGGCCTGGCTTTTCTCCATTGCCTGGGTCTCTGAAAAACAGTTGCTTCAAAGCTGGTGCATATACTCCCTTCCCTGACAAAGGTGCACTTCCCCAATTAATCCTAGTCCAGCAAGGCCTACAGCGAGGCTGCTGCTGGCTTCATTATGAGTGTACCATAACCCTGCTTTGGAGTCTTAACATGCTCCTGTTGGTTTTTTTTTAAATTAATTTCCCCCCCTTTTCCAATGGCCTTCTCCCCCTCACCTTTTTACTTAAAAAAAAAAAAACACTAGGAGGAAAATGACTTTATTTTACAATTTTATCAGAACATGGAACTTATTTGAGAGGGTGGAGGCAACTTCCAAACACATACATAACAAGGAGTCTGGTGGCAGCTTAAAGACTAACAGATTTATTTGGGCATAAGCTTTCGTGGGTAAAAAACCCCCCACAAAATCTTATGCCCAAATAAATCTTAGTCTTTAAGGTGCCACTGGACTCCTTGTTGTTTTTGTAGATACAAGCTAACATGGCTCTCCCCCCCCCCTTCCAAAACATGTTTCTTTTGAAAAATTTTGACCAAGTCTAATTCTCATTCATGGTATTTTGTGGCCTAGTGTCTTTAAATTAAACATCACATGGCAAAGGTTACATTTCGGGCAGGTGGTAGCATTGTTTTGGGGGGAGGGATAGCTCAGTGGTTTGAGCATTGGCCTGCTAAACCCAGGGTTGTGAGTTCAATCCTTGAGGGGACTGGTCCTGCTTTGAGCAGGGGGTTGGACTAGATGACCTCCTTAGGTCCCTTCCAACCCTGATATTCTATGATTATTTAGTAATGATTGGATTGCATTGCATTGCCCATGAGCAAGGGAAGCAATTCTAGATTAAGCCTAGCTAGTTAGCAGAGTGATATTTCCATGTTCTTCCAGAGGAACTTTCTCTCCCTGTCCTGACAGCAACTAGATGAGAAAATGCAAATAAGGTCACTTCTTCTCTACAGGACGCCCCCTAGGAACTTCTTATCTTTGTTTATCAGGAGTATCGTTGAACTGCTTGTGTTTTAAGTCTAAAATAATGCTGGGTGTTTTATCATTCGCCACAAAAAAAATCTAAGCTGTGTTGGGAACACAAGATCCCTCTATGCAATGCCTTAAAATTAGTACAACAGCTACAATTATTTAGATGTGCTAAACACTGAGTGAAGACAGTTTAGCATTGTCAAGATCGAGTCCAATGTGGCTGCAGTGCTTTTAGCCAGGTTTCCTTTCAGTTACATTGCTATAATTAATACAGCACGCAAAAGAAACTCTAGTTCTGCTATACTCAGTTTTCAGAGGCACCAAAGGCTTGTCAGATGCTGGAGGCTAATGCTGTGTGCTATGTACTTGTTTACTCCTGCCCTTTTGTGCCATGACACAACTTTGGATGTAGCTGGGCTTTGACACCATTGCATGTTGCAAATCTTTTTGATTATGATTCTGTCATAGGCCTGCAGGCTCCTGAATGGGCATCCTTGGCTGGACCCTATGGAGCCCTGGCATGGGGTTTCAACAGCATCCCAGAGTGCAAGGAAGCGTGCCACAGAGCCAGATGGCCTTTAACCTACCTCACGCCAATCACATTCCATTTAGTTCAGTTCTGCTTTGCTTACCAAAGTGAAAAGGAGAATCTAGCCCCCCTATTCTTTAACAAGCAGCTAAGAACCCTTTCACCTGTAAGCTAAAAGTTAAGTGGTTAATTTTTACACACATTTAATCATTAGTTTAGGGGGGTAGTTCAATGAGTAAATATTTACACCTATTCTTGTTCTCCCATTGTATGCACAGTGGCACAAAAGGGGACATTCACCAAGCCAGAATAAGTCTCTGAAACACTGGTGGTGCCTGGGTGGCACCAAAGGAACAAAATGGTCACCAAGATAGAGGATAAGAAGGAAAACAACTAGTTCTACTCCAAGTTTCTTCACCATTTTCCATTTTTCATTGTTTTCCCCCTTGTCTCCTCCCCTCCCCCCTCCTTTTTTGTGGCAAAATAAAAAAAGGAAAAAATGGAGGCAAAACAGAGGGAAAGGCAGGGAAATTGAGATATAGCAACAGTGAAAAAAACTTAGAGTTAAAAAAATTGTAATGTTCATGAAAAATTACAAGTGTACAAAAAAAAACCATTTGTCTTCCAAACCGCTGTAAATAACATACCTTCAGATTGCTAAATAAGGTTCCCCAATCTCAGTTTTTCAACCAGTGCTAAAGAGAACAAGTAGGCCAGCTCTCTTCCCTGCCAAAATTTACCAGAAAGAAGCTTGAATATCACCTTAGGAAAACACAGTTCACCTTGGGATCAAATTAGTCCTTTATCCTTTTCCATTTTTCAGTCTTTAGGCATGCCAATAATCTCCTTCCCTCAATGCTCAGCTGCACCAGCTCTTGACACAAGATCAGTGTGAACATCAATGCTTTTGACAGGCTAGAGAGAAAAATCCCATGACCGAATTTTCCTCAACCCAATGCAAATGCTAATCCAATATTTTTTTAAGTAGTATCCCTCACTGTTGGCCTGTTAAGCCACAACTAGATTTCTTCTGGTAGTTTTCCATGCTTAAATAATAGAATTCTGATGCGTATGTATTTGATTTGTGGCTGCACATGTCAATTATTAAGTATGAAAAATTAGAGGCTATTTTTGAAAATATGATCCTTTGTTTCCCTACAACTAATCTGAAGAAAGCATAAAACAGACAGAAGAGAATGCCTTTTGAGTAAGCCTGTAGGCCAGTGGTTCTCAACCAGGGGTATGTGTACCCTTGGAGATACTAAGAATTCTTCCAAGGGCTACATCAACTCATCTAGATATTTTCATAGTTTACAACAGGCTACATAAAAAGCACTAGTCAAGTCAATACAAACTAAAGTTTCATAGGCAATGAGTTATTTATACTGCTCTGTATACTATACACTGAAATGTAAGTACAATATTTATATTCCAATTGAATTATTTTATAATTTTATGGTAGAAATGAAAAAGTAAACAATTTTCCAGTAATAGTGTGCTGTGAGACTTTTGTGTCTGATTTTGTAAGTTTTTAAGTGAGGTGAAACTTGGGGGTACACAAGACAAATCAGACTCTTGAAAGGGGTACAATATTATGGAAAGGTTAAGAGACACTGCTGTAGGTAATGGGAGAAATACACTTCTATTTTAACTAGAATAAATATGTCCTATGGAATCAGAGAAATATAGGGTTGGAAGTGCCCTAAAGAAGTCATCAAGTCCAACCCCCTGCACTGAGGTAGAACCAAATATATCTATGCCATTCCTGACAGGTGTTTGTCCAACCTGTTCTTAAACGCCTCCAATGATGAGGATTCCACACCCTCCCTTGTTTCAGCACTTAACTACCTTTTGTAGTTAGAAAGTTTTTCCAAATAGCTAATCTAAATCTCCCTTATTCTTGTCATAGATTCAGTGGACATAGAGGATAATTGATCGCCAACCTCTTTCTAGGAGCCCTTAACTTATTTAAAGACTGTTTTCATGTCAGTCAATCTTCTTTTCTCAAGACTAAACATGCCCCCTTTTTTCCCTCCCAAGTGTAGTGCTTTTTTATGGTGCTACTGTGGCTCTAAGAGAATGAATAGAATCTCCAGAGTGTGGGAGCTGACAGTGGGAGGAGGCGGTTGCTTTTAGGTTGAACTGATAGTTAAGATGCTCTGTATATATGTTAATAAAGACGGTTAAGTTACTAGCAATGAATTACTTGCATATTAAAACAACACATGGTACCAGAACTAGGGTAAGTGATAAAAAGAACCAGAAGTTAAAAACAAAAAACCTTGAGGTGAAAGTTACTCAGAAGTGAAAAACAAGTTTGAATGGAATAAGATGGATCAATTAAGAGTTCCTCCACTTCTAAAAATGCCGAGAAATGCCGCAGAAAATTGGAAAAGGTTTAAACAAGAATTTGATTTATTTTGAGGGCATCAGGATCTACTCAGGAGGAAGTTGAACAAAAGATTGCTTCAGTACCTGCAATATTTTTTTAAAATAGCAATTTTATTATATAAGTCATTTGAGCTTAATTGTTATAGAAAAAGCTGACAATGAGTTTCTCTCTAAACATTTTGAGGAATATGAAACATGAAACATTGGAAATATTTCAGTTTCACTCCAGAAATCAAATGGATCAAGAGACTTTTGAATAATTTTTCAGCTCTAAAGATAAGAAGTCAGACACGTAATTTCCAAAATCTGAGTCAACGATAAGAGATCAAATTGGGATGGGTATAAAAAGATATCAGAGTAAGAAAAAGACTTTGTTAGAAGAACTAGATCTAAATCCGGGACAAAAAAGTAAGAATTTGTCAATCTGCTGAACTTAATCAACAACAACTGTACATTTTAGAAAGAAAACAAACTGATGTGAATATGAACTTAATAAGAAAAACTAAAAAACAAATCTATAGAGGAAACCAGTGAAAGTTAAAATATGTGAGCATATGAAAGAATGTTGTAGATGTGGAAGGAGAAACCAACCTAGATAATAGTCAACATATATTCAAATCTGTCTGTAAACTGAGACATCTGAAAAAAATTAGAAATATTCCTTTAGTTCAAAATTCAAAAGTTTCAGAGAAGATATTGAGTAAGAAAAACAGCGCTATCATTACAGATGAAGAAAATTTAGTTCTGGGTATTTTGAAATACTCTGAACTACCAGGAGGATTGGACAGTTTCACTGTCTACTGATGGAACATTTATTTAATATGTAATAGGTTTTCGTGCACAAACTAATGTAATTTCAGAAGAAATTATAAAATGCCGAAAAGTAAAGCCTTTAGTAAGGGAACAAATACATACTAATTTATGATTGTATAGTGGCGAAAAAAATCCTGTTCTTCTTCGACTAGTGTAGTGTAGGTGTGTCCCTATGCCTCTAATTGGAGATTTTTGGTAGCAGTGTCCCATTGAGCCTGCGCATGTGCCCACCCTCCCTCCTGGTCAGCCTCCAGGCTAGGGCGAACCCCCCCCCACTTCCTTCTCTACAGCCTTTGGCCTCAGACAGAAGGAGCAGTTGTCCCTTCCTTATCTGTGTCATTAGCATAAGTACTGTTTGTTTTGTTACCTTTGCTCTCCTTAAAAGTAGTTAGGCTAAAAGAAAAGGAGTACTTGTGGCACCTTAGAGACTAACCAATTTATTTGAGCATAAGCTTTCGTGACCGACAGCTCACTTCATCGGATGCATACTGTGGAAACTGCAGAAGACATTATATACACAGAGACCATGAAACAATACCCCCTCCCACCCCACTCTCCTGCTGGTAATAGCTTATCTAAAGTGACCACTCTCCTTACAATGTGTATGATAAGCAAGGTGGGCCATTTCCAGCACAAATCCAGGTTCTCTCACCCCCCCCCTCCAAAAACCACACACACAAACTCACTCTCCTGCTGGTAATAGCTTATCCAAAGTGACCACTCTCCCTACAATGTGCATGATAATCAAGGTGGGCCATTTTGGTTATCATGCACATTGTAGGGAGAGTGGTCACTTTGGATAAGCTATTACCAGCAGGAGAGTGAGTTTGTGTGTGTGTGTGTGTTTTTGGGGGGGGGGTGAGAAAACAGCAGACCCCCACCCCCCCAGAAAGGCTTGTAAAAAGAGCTCCTCCGAGTAGCTGGCCAGCCAGAGGGGTTCCCCAGTGCGGCCATGTCGGCACCGATCCCCACACATGGGCTCCGAGTAGCTGGCCAGCCAGTGGGGGTTCCCCAGTGCGGCCACCTCGGTAGGACGACCCCGGCAGCTCTGAAGCACTGACAAGGGGCCCCCTGCTGTGAGCTCTGCTGCCGCACCGTCCCCACAGCACCGAGGGGCTTCCACAGTCAGGCTCTCAGGCAACGATACCGCCCCCTAAGGAGAGTGGCACAGAAAAACCCTTTGGTACCAGGTGCAACAAAACTCCCACCTAGGAAGTGTTCTGCACCTTCCCAACCTTCGACACTGACAGCGTACTACAGACACTCCTCTGTGGTACCACCTGAGCCCATGGTAACACACCTGCTCTGGTACTCTGGAGACCTGTGGCCTCATTACCCAGGGAGAGCCAATTACCATACCATCTCTAAAATAGTGGCACCAACAAACTTTCTGCACAACAAAACTCTCATTTAGGGAGTGCTCTGCCCAGCTATCGGTACTGACAATGTACCACAGACACTCCTCTGTGGTACCAAATGAACCCATGGTACTGCATGAGCTCTGGTACCCTGGAGACCTGATGATTGGGGAAGAACCACAACCCCCATTACTTGGTACCAGGACCCCGGTATCAAGCACATCCCAGCACCCAGAATCGCTCTTGGCAGTGGGCTGTATACTGCCAATACCCCAGTCAGCACCACCCTTACCCACTGACGAATCTGACACTGGCCAGGAGATCATTTCCCCAGCCCTCATTGTGGCCCACTGTCACACTACAAGGGTCCTCCCAAATTCCATCAATCCAACCTACAATCGCGGTATAGGCCCCCTGAGGTAAGCCCACTGCCCATACCCGCCTTCCTCCCTCCCCCCCCAAGGTCATATTGTAATTCTTGGGCGACGTACACACACATGTCGTGACTATCCCCGGTGTCTCTCAGGGAGAGTCCGCCAGATGGTTTGCTACAGCCTGGCTGTCCAGAGCACCTGAGCTACTCCTCCAGCACACTTCTCCTCATCTCTCCCAGATGAGGCTGTGCTGCCCACCCCTCATCACTAGGTGAAGATTTTAAGAACTTTCTGCATCTTACCAAGAGGGTGGCAGACGAGCTGCAGATTCCCCTACAGGAGGTGGCAGATTCACATCACAAGTTAGTGGAAATTCTGCATACCACATTCTCATCCAGAATTATCCTCCCAATTAATGAGGCAATTCTAGATCCTACCAAAGTCATCTGGCAGACACCAGCCTCCATCGCACCATCCAGCAACAGAGTGTAAAAACAAAACAAAACATAAAAAAACCCAAAAAACCCAACCCCTACATCTCTACCCAAAGAGGCAGACTTTGTTTTCAACATCCACAACCCAACTCCATCATAGTGGATGTGGTTAATGCACGAAGCAAGCAACATGATGCCAAGTCAACTCCATATGATCAGGCTTGGCAAGATGACGTAATCATAGACAACATTACTGTTTAGAGTCATAAATCACCAAACTGTCATGACCAAATACAATTTTATTAATTATGGGAAACCCAGTGTGTTTCTGGAACATTACTGGGAAACACAAAAAGAACAGATTCAGACCATTCTTAGAGATGATCAGTTAATAGCCAGACTGGTCCTAGAGACAGCATTGGATGTAGCTGTTACAGCTGCCCGCCCAGTCTCCATGACAGTGGTACTGAGGAGGGTTGTGTTGGTTTTGGGTTTTTTTAATTTTTTTTTGCTACATCTCTCTAGATTACCCAAAGAGCTACAGACTTCCAGTTTGAAGGGCCAAACTCTTTGCAGAGAAGACAGATTTTCTCTCCACATCCTGAAGGATTCTTGGACCACGTTAAGAATCTACCCTGTGGGACAGAAGAGAAGATCTACCTCTCAACCACATGACAAGTCACAATCTTCTCAATATCCACCATCTAAGTGCTGTTATGAGCCACAGTGTAAGAGGACCAGGGCTCAAAAATGGGAACAGTCTGCATCCTAGTCTGTGACTTCTCAGACTGCCTCTTATAAGCATTTTTGATGAGCTGGTCGAGGGCCTGAACAGTGATACCTTACAGCATCAGGAGCAATCTGTATACCTGTCTCGCCACTCAGAAATCACCTTGCCCTACTTCACAGCAGTTAGGACCAGCTCTAAAGCAAGGAGATTGATTTCTAGCCCTGAACCTACCGGGTACCTACTTCCATATCTCAATACAACCACCGTACAGGAGATTTCCTACTGCTTACCTTTGGGGCAGGATTATTATAGGTACAGACTGCTCCACGCAGGGTAGTCTCCAAAGTTCACTTCACTGTAGCAGCATACTAACCCTGGTACAGTGACTAGACTTTATCAGCACCAACCTTGATGCAGTACAAGCGAGAGCATTCCTCTTGCTACCCACATTCACCACCCTGGGACACGGCTCCCTAATATGCGGGGGAGATCACCTACACAACCACAAGGTTCAAGACAAATGGCCTTCCACAGAAATGACCTTCCATATCACTCTTTTGGGGCTAAGGGCTGTCAGGAGTGCCTGTGCACACTTTCTGCCTTTCATCAAAATCAACACACAAAGGTCATGATGGACTTAATGTGACCTGTATGTTTTGTATAAACCACCAAGGAGCTGCCAGATCTCCCTCCCTCTATAAGACACCATTCAAACTTTGGAATTGATGCACCCATCACAATGTGTTCATCTCAGCTGCCTATCTACCAGGGATACAGAACATCACAGCCGATAGTCTCAGTTGCAATTTTCTCATGACAATGAGTGTGTACTGAATTCAGAGGTGCTTCAACATATATCCGCCCTTTGGGGAATCCTGACTATCGATCTCTTTGTTACTTAATGGAACAAGAAAGGTCCTTGTTACTGCTCCAGGGCCGGCCTGGGGAAACATTCACTGGCAGTTGCCCTCATCTTCCCATGGGACAGGGCCTACTTGTATGTCTTTTCCCAGTTTCCTACTCTATCCAAGATTCTGTTGAAAATTCAACGAGACATAGCGAGAGTTATTCTGATTGCCCCCCTTGACCATGACAAGTCTGGCTACCTTACTGACACAGAATACAATATGCCCTCCTGGTTCTCTTCAGCCCATCCCTCACCCACTCTCTCAAAACAGCGGGCTGACCCTTCACCCCAACCTGCGGGTCCTCCACCTCCAGGCTTGGCTCCTTCTTAGTTCCAAGGCTTAGAGGCAGAATGCTCTGACAAGCTGAAAGATGTGTTGTAACACAACCAGAAGTTGACCACTCGACATACTTATCTACAAAATGGAAACAACTCCAAGCGACTCCAAATACACAGACCCAACCTCATCTTTCCTCCCTCTGATTTTGCACTACATTTTAAACTCTTACTCAGCTCCCTTAAGGTTCATCTCGTGGTGAAATCGGCTTCCTTCTTGGTGTTTACTCACCCACTAATGTGTAGGTTCTTTAAGGGCATTGGGAATCTCTTCCCGCATGTGACACCACCCACTCCAGCCTGGGACTTTAACCTAGTTCTCAGGGCTTTGACTAGACCTCCCTCTGAGTCCAGGGCACCTTGTTCTCTCTTACACCTGTCCATGAAGACAGCATTACTAATTGCCATCACCTCAGCTAGGCACATAGGAGAAATAGCAGCCCTGATGGCACATCCATCGTTCATGGCCTCTTTTTTTTTTTAAAGACAAAGTAACTCTAAGGCCATATCCCAAGTTTCTCCCTACTTTCTCTGCACTTTTCATATGAATCAACAGATCCATCTCCCTGTTTTTTCCCAAAACCACATTGTGACAACTGGGAGATAACTGTGCATATGCTAGATAATAGAAGGACATTAGCATTCTACTTGGATAGGACTAAGGACTTCAGGAAATCCCCTAAACTCTTCCTTTTGTCCACAGAAAGATCCAAAAGCTCTGTGATATCGGCTCAAAGACTATCCAAATGGGTCTCTAGTTGCATTAATCACTTATCAAGGGAGCAACTTGCTTCCAGTCCAGAGTCCATACGCACCCCACGAGGTCAGTTTCTACCTCAATCACATTCCATAGGGATACTCCTATCTCAGCAATCTATAGAGCAACGAGTTGGGCCTCTGCCCATACTTTCACAGAACATTATGCGATCACTGAAGATTTGGCCGCTGACATCATCCTCGACTCTATGGTACTCTCTGTAGCAAAAGACTCCACTCTGAAGTCCCAGCCTCCAGTGGTGGGTACTGCTTGGGAGTCACCTACAGTGGAGCACCCATAGGGACACTACTCAAAGAAGAAGAGGAAGTTACTCATCTTGTGCAGTAACGATGGTTCTTCGAGATGTGTGTGCCTATAGGTGCTCCACCACCCGCCCTCCTCCCCTCTATTTTGGAGTTCTCTATAGGGCTCTGCGGTAGAGAAGGAAGTGAAGGGGGTTCGCCCATGCAGTGCTAAATAGCCTTGAGGCAGACAAGGAGGGAGGGAGGGCACATGCGCAGGCTCAATGGGACACTGCTACCAAAAATCTCTGATTAGAGGCGCAGGGGCACACATACACCTACAGTGACACACATCTCGAAGAACGACCGTTACTGCACAAGGTGAGTAACTTCCTCTTATAGGTAATTTGTGAATTACAGGTGTAAGCTAAAGATAATTAAGAAAACATAAGATTTGTAGTAGTTAAGGGACAAGGAATTTCTATTTTAGGTTTATCACTAAATCTAATTGGTAGATTTCAGATTATTCAGAATTCTGAAACACTGGAAACAGAACGTTAATTTACAGTTATGCCCTGGCATTGGTGAAGTGGATACAATGTATAAAATACAGTTAAATGAAGCAAAGAAACCAGTTATACATGCAACTAGAAAAATACCCTTAGCTATTAAGAAATAGGCTACAAAAGGAATTGGAAAGGTTAGTTAATTTAGATATAACTAAAAGAGTGGAAGAGCTGACTGAGTTGGTGAATTCATTAATAATAGTAACAAGAAAGATGGATCCTTACGGTTACGTTTAGATCCAAAAGACTTAAGGTAGTATGTTAAAAAGGAACATTTTAAAATATTTCATATGGAAAAAATATTTGGACAAATAGGAGCAAAATACTTTTCTTCTTTACATGCTTTTAATGGATTTTGGCAAATACCACTGGCACAAGACAGTCACGTGCTATGTACGTTTAGCACATCTTTTGGACATTACTGTTTTAAAAGATTCCCTTTTGGATTATGTTCATCTCCAAAGGTATTTCACAGAGAATTACAAAAGATTTTTGAAAATATAGATGTCACACAAGGGTACATGGATAATATAATAATGAGGAAGATCTTTAGAAAAGCGTGATATAAGATTAACTAAAGCATTATCTAGAGCAAAAGAAGCAGAATTAGAAATAAATGTTATTAGAGTGCAAGAATTAAAGTTTTTAGGAGAAATACTGACCAGTCAAGGATTACAGATTGATCCACAATGAATACAAGTCATTGATAACGTTGTTTACCCAAAAGAAAAGGAAACTTTACAGAAAATTTTGGGTATAGTTAATTTTATAGGAAAATACATACCTAGCCTATCAGAAAAAACAACAGATTTAATGGTTCTACTTTGTAAAAATAATCAGTGGAACTGGGACTGTCAACATCAACAAGAATTTAAGCAGCTTAAGCAACTAATAAAAATAGCGCCAGTATAATTCTATTTATATGTTCAAAACTATCTTCCAAACAAGGCATAGGAGCAGTTCCACTACAAAAGTATTGTGATCCATGGAAACCAGTTGCTTATGAATCTAGAGCTATGTCAAAAACAGAATGTCAGCATACTCAAACAGAAAAAAATGCTTTGGCATTAGCTTTTGCAGGCAAAAGAAAATCATACTTATATTAATATTTAGTAGAGCTGTACTGGCAGAAACAGAGCATAAATCATTAGTTAATATTTCAAAAAGGAATGTGACATCCGGAGCCATGATAGAGGATTGCATGATTGAGGATTAGAAACCGAATGATAGAATATGAAGCTATAATGGTAGAAATTGGGTTTAGAAAGCTACTATAACAAAAGAGGTAGCATCTCAATCTTACGTCATCATGACTAATAATGGTCAAGTGTATAGACGAAAGTGGAGACATTTGCAATGGTTACCTGGAATACCGCACTCAGCTGAAAGAAGAAATGATACAGTACAGCAACAAGAGCACCAAGAAAATGAAAATGACATAATTCCACTAAGCAATAAGAACCAATTCAATAACACAGCAAATATAGAAATTAGACAGTCATTGCCTCAGATAAGACCTGTTAAAAGACTTATAGAAAGTTAAGATAATTCTGATAAATATATAAAAGAATAAATTTGTGCTAAAAAGTTGAAAGAAGATGTGGTGTTATTGTGGCTTTAAGAGAATGATAGAATCTCCAGGCAGTTGGTTTTAGGTTAGACTGATTGAGTTAAGATGGTTATCACTACATATCTAATAAAGACTGTTGTTAAGTTACTAGCCATGAATTAATATTAAGACTAGTGGATTACTTGAATATAAAACAACATATTTTGCACTTTTCTTTACTGAATTTGACCTTGCTGATTTCAGACCAGTTCTCTAATTTGTCAAGGTCATTTTGAATTCTAATTCTGTCTTTCAAAGTGCCTGATGCCCCTTCCTCCCTCCAAGGTTGGTGGCATCTGGAAATTTTATAAGCATATGCTCCACTCCACTCCAAGTAATTTATGAAAATATTGAATGGTTCCAGACCCAGGACTGACCCCATGGGATCTCATTAGATACACCCTCCCAGTATGACAGCAAACCATTGATATCTACTCTGAGTAGGGTATTTCAACCAGTTGTACATTCACCTAAAAGTAATTTCATCTGGACCACATTTCCCTAGGTTCCTTATGTGAATGTCATGTGGGACTGTGCAAAAGCCTTACTAAAAATCAAGATATATCATGTCTCCTGCTTTCCCCCCATTCACTAGGCCACTAATCCTGCCAAAGACAATTAGATTTGTTTGGCATGATCTGTTCTTGACAAATCCATCTGGCTATTCCTTATAACCCTCTTAGCCTCAAGGTGAATATGATGTTTTTGTTTAATAATTTGTTCCAGTATTTTTCCAGGTATTGAAGTTAAGCTGAAGAGTCTATAAATCCCTGGGTCCTTTTTGTTCCCCTCTTTAAAGATAGATACTATGTTTGCCCTTCTCCAGTCCTCTGGGACCTCACCCATCCTCCAGGAGTTCTCAAAGATAATTGCTAATGATGCTGAAATTGTTTCAGTTAGTTCCTTAAGTACCAGAGGATGATTTCCTAAGGCCCTGCTGACTTGAATACATCTGACTTATTTAAATATTCTTTCCCTATTCTGGCTAGCATCCTTCTCCCTTTCTATTAATACTAATTGTGCTGTGTATCTGGTCACCATTAACCTCTTTAGTGAAGACAGAAACAAAATAATCATTAAACACCTCAGTTGTCTTGATATCGTCCATTATTAGCTCTCCTTCCTTGGTACGTAGCAGATCTACACATTCCTTCATCTTTCTCTTGCTCCTAATATATTTAAAGAACCTCTTCTTGTTGCCTTTTATGTCCCTTGCTAGTGTAATTCACTCTCTTCCTTAGCCTTTCTGATTTTGTCCCTATATGGCTGTAGTATTCTACTGTACTCCTCCGTAGCAATGAATCCATGTTTCCACTTTCTGTAGGAGGCCTTTTTGATTTTTAGGTCATTAAAGAGCTCCTGATGGGATCATATTGACCTCGTACTATTCTTCCTATTTTTCATTCATATTAGGTTAGTTTTCAGCTTTGCCTTTAATATTATTTCCTTGAGAAACTGCCAGCTCTCCTTAACTCCTTTATCCCTTTCTTCGTATGGGGCCTTACCTACCAGTTCTCTGAGTTTCTTAAAGTCTGCTTTTCTGAAGTCCACTGTCTTCATTCTACTGCTCTCACTCCTTCCATTCCTTAGAATCATGAAATGAATCATGAATGAGAGTGACTAATCCTCTAAGCATTTGCACTGTATGTTTGTCAGTTCTGTCCTGTCTGGCTTACTTTTGCCCTTCTAAGCTATACAGGAGTCAACCCAGCAAACTAATCCTAGAATGCAATAAGATGAGACATTTCTTCCTTTCTTCAGACATAAAGGCAGAAGACTTGTGACGAAATAAAAATACTTACTGATTTTTATAAAATAACGGTTTTCCCCCTTTGTTGAAATTTCTATTCTCAATTTGATTTGAAAAGGCCTTTGTTAGCCTAAAGGGGATGAGTTTGAGCCTTTCAGGGGCTGACATTTTTTCATGAAGATTTAATTCATGTCTGTATTGCTGGTCTTCTGTGCAAAAATTAGTTTAAACATGATACAGCGGATACTGATATTTTCATGTTTTACATTTACTTTGCAGGGTCTGATTCTTTATTCTGTAGGAGAAAACAAATACATTGAGCAAAACCCCAGCATTCAGTTTAGAGTTGTATGTTATTGGAGCATTTTGTTAGAAGGTGTGGTCTTTCAGTGATGACTGAGGATACGCCTACACTGCATGCCACTTGTGGTGGCATCTAGCCTATGTGTATCCACATGCCACAGTGAAAACAGGCTGTGTCCACCCTGTGGCGTATACATGTGCCAGTGAAAGGTTCTGGGAGGGAGGAAGCAGCTGGGAGCTGATGGAGCCTTTTCCGGGTGCCTTTCCCCTGCCAGAGTCTTTCCCTTTAGTGAAGAAAGGCTTCAGCAGGTCCCCACAGCAGGGAAAGTCTCCTGCTGCAGGGAGGCAGCTGTGGAGGGAGGACATTACATGGCTAAAAACAGTAGTATAGATGAGGGGAGTCACTGCTTGGGCAAGTACAGAGCTGTGCGGGGTACATACCCACAAGGTTCAGGTGTGTCTTTACTCACCTATGTAGTGCCTCCCCATCTACTATACTGCTACTTATATCCATGCTTGGGGAAGGTATAGTGTATGTATTCTACACATCACCGAAAGGAGTGTGCATGTAGACACTGCTTTTGGTAGATATAGATACTTTGAATGGAAGGATGGTCCAGTGGTTAGGACACTAGTATATCACTTGGGAAACTGGGGCTTATGTCCCTGTTCCACCACAGAATGCCTCTGTGATTTTGGTCAAGTCACTTAGGATCCTTCGAGGATCCAGGGTTTAGTTTCTCTGAACCTCAGTTCCACATCGGTAAAATGGAGAAAGCAGTAAATCCCTAGTTTACAGGGGTAAATACATTCAAGATTGTTAGGCACTCAGACACCTAAATACTTTTAAAAATTTGCCACTAACTTCCAATGAAATCAACCGGAGTTAGGTGCCTAAATACCTTTAAAATCTGGTTCTCAGATATTATGATAATGGGTGCCATAGAACTAACTAACTAAGATACTTTTTAGATGGGGCAGAGAGAATGCAAAGTTCATGTGTGGTGTGTTCCCCCCACCTCTCACTCACACACACACGGAGTTTGGACAGTTCATATTTTAAAATGAAATTTTTAAAATAAAATGGCATGCATTTTAAAGTAATTTAATGGAGCGGATTTGATCGAGATTTGACTGCATAGGATTAAAATAATTTATTTTTCAAAGTGCCAGTTGATATCCAGAGAGATGTTCAAAGACACCACACTGCCATTGCAGACAGGCTTGGTTTGGAGAAGACACACTAAGGGTTTTATCTGGATGATCCCAGGGCCATCAGTGCTTTGAAATTCAAATCTAAATGAATTGCACTGAATAATGAAAACTAAAAATCACAGCAACTCAAAACAACTTACTTTTTTATTGCTTAAAATGATGCACACAGAGCACTTTCTATATGTTACTAACATTGACTAGAAATTTGTAAAATCCAAAGGAAAACATATTTGCTCTGAATCCAGCACACCACCTCCCAACATAATTTTATGGAAGTGTTCTCTCTCAGCCATAGACTAGATGGCAATAGACAAAAACCCAAACAAAACCAGAGTTTTATTAACCCCATGTAGTAAATGTTTTATTTTCTACATGCCACTATCTGTGTTGGACAGAAATACTAAATAAATGCAGGATTCTTCTTCATTTCCTATCCTGGTTAGTTGTGTAGCGCTGCTGTAGACTGGTTGACATTTGTGTTGAACACAAACATATTTTGCAAGGTGAAATTAGTTTTGAAAGTTTGGTCTATGGGGTCACATCCGCAGTCATTACTCAAGCAAGATGTCACATTCACATCAGGAGGAGTTTTCTTTGTGAAAAAACTACAGGACTGGGCCCATGGTTTGAAGAATGTTTTGGGGCTCCTTGTGGATGCAGGACGTTACACTGTAAAAAACGGAGATATTATCACTATTAAAAACAAAGGTTTCTGGCTCTGGAAACACTAGAAGATAAAACTGATCAAGGACTAAATCCTGAATGCTGTCCCCAGTCCATATAAACTGGATGTGACGGAAACCCCCTGGGAGCTGCCACCTGATGTGCCAAGACTACTTCTGCCCCTGCTTTCCCTGCCAGCTTAGGACTCCAGCACCCTGTCTTGCTGAGCCAGACACGCCAGTCTGCTCTAACACAGACACAGGGTCTGAACCACGTGCCCCAAAGCTGCAGTCTTAACTGAAAGCAAGTTAAGAAGTGTTCCTGCCTTTAGCACTCAGATGCCCAACTCCCAATGGGGTCCAAACCCTAAATAAATCAATTTTACCCTGTAAAATTGTAAAGCTCATGCTCAAATAAATTGGTTAGTCTCTAAGGTGCCACAAGTACTCCTTTTCTTTTTGCGAATACAGACTAACACAGCTGTTACTCTGAAATCTCTCTTTACCCTGTATAACGCTTAAGTGGTTCCAAGTATTAACAGACAGAACAAAGTGAATTACCAAGCAAAATAAAATAAAACATGCAAGTCTAAGTCTAGTACAGTAATAAAACTGAATACAGATAAAATCCTCACCCAGTAAGCTTCCTTTTACAGACTAGACTCCTTCTAGTCTGGGTCCAGCAATCACTCACACCCCCTGTAGTTACTGTCCTTTGTTCCAGTTTCTTTCAGGTATCCTTGGGGGTGGAGAGGCTCTCTCTTTAGCCAGCTGAAGACAAAATGGAGGAGTCTCCCAGGGGCTTAAATAGACTCTCTCTCTTGTGGGTGGAGACCCCCTCCTCTCCCCTATGCAAAGTCCAGCTACAAAATGGAGTTTTGGCGTCACCTGGGCAAGTCACATGTCCATGCATGACTGAGTTCCTTGCCAGCCAAGCCACATTCCTGGGAAAGCTCAGATGTGAACTGCTTGTCTCCAAGTTCATTGTTGGCTTAAGGGCTTCTTGATTGGGCACTTACTGAGAATAGTCTTTTCTCAGGAAGCTGACCAACCGCTTCACTAAAACTTACTCAGAATCAAAACATGTATGCAGCCAATATTCATAACTTTGAATATAAAAATGATACATGCATACAAACAGGATTAATAGATTCAGTAGATCATAACCTTTACAGAGATATGTTACACCATATATGTAGCATAAAACACATTCTAGTTATGTCATATATACATTCATAAGTTTATTTCCATAAAGCCTTATGCAGGGCACCGTCACACTGGAGTCCTGTGAAACTCATTAAGGAAGAAACCTTTCCACCCCAGACATCACAAGAATAGCAGAGCAACAGCAATGGACCCAGTGGCCCCTGCTACTTTCGCCTTCCAAATTCCTCCTGTGCACAGCGACAAAAAGAAACCCTGTGGACTACAGCCACGTTTATGCAGGGAATATAGGATCGTCCTATCCTGACTCCTTCCTCCTCCTCCTATTTTAGGGACATTCCTGATTGTGGCTGTGGAGGGATTTTCCCCTAAGTCTCTGGTCACAAATGGAGTAAGACTTGTCACTAGCCATGAACAACATGAATATATGAGCAGGCAGCACTCAAAATTCTTGATGTCAATCAATTAAGAACATAATGCGCTTAAAGATTCAACTTCTCTCCTAAGATGCAAAATGGCCAATCACCCAGAATGCTCCTTGCAGGGAAGGGGAACATGTGTAGTGTATTGTAACTACTGTTCACATTACTGGCTGAAAAACTGATTTGTTTCCTTGTTTTCCTAGCTTCCCTTTGAAAATCCGCTGTCCTGGACCTAATTAGGGCATTGCCTGGATGATGCACATTAAGTGGCATATTACCTCAGAACAGCTTGAAGGTTGCCAAGCATGTCCTGGCCCTTTGTTTCCTAATTAAACAAATAACAAAATGAGACTGAAAGAGTATGGTTGAATTTGGCCCTCAGGGTTAGAGTTTCACAAGGGTGCTCCACTGGTCAGTGATAATGGCAAGGTAAGATCTAGTGTTGGAGCCAAGTCTACTCTAAGCATGAAGAGCTCCAGAGGGCCTGCCAGTAAACTTCTTATTGCTATGGGCTAGATCCTGAGCCTGTGGAAATCAGTGAAGGAGCATTGAGTTAAATTTGGAACTGCACCCATTTACACCAGATAAAGATCTCATCTAGCAGGTGTCATTTTTCCAAGCTCTTCAGTGGTTGATATTAGGGTTAATAGCAGATCTTCATGCTTATTTTGATTGTTAAGGCTGAAGTAATCTGGTGAATTATTTGTGAGTCATGAGTACTTGATGGTGCTAAATATGGCCAAAACTGCCTTAGAGAAGGACTGGACAGATGAGGCAGTGTCACAAGAACTAGAAATTAATTTGTTTTGCCAGCAATGATGCTTTAGTCATAATGGAATATCTTAATCATCTGTCTTTGGATAGAATAAAAACTGGAGCACTCAGGTACTTAACATTTTAAAGCAACACTGCATAGAAAAGGGCCAAATTTTACAACAACCTCCTTTACATTTGGGCCTGGAATTTTCTCTGCACAAACAAGACTGGAGCAAATCAAGTAATACCCAACCTGTACATGTAAAAACCCAATCAACTGACTGGCATGTTTACTACATTGCAGAAGCACAGTTTCTGTCCAACACAAGGACTGTAGTGAAAAGCAATGACTTCTAAAAAAGCCAAATAGAGGTGAATTTGAAAGGCCTGGGGGGGTTGGTTTTATTTTCCAAAAAGGATTTTCAAAAGCCTTTGCAATAATCACAATTCCTATACCATCACAACTCACCTAAACTTCTAGGCCAATTACAGCAGTCCACGGAGAAGAAAGAAGAGACCATGGTACATGTGAACAAGACAGTATTTCCACTCCTCTCCCTGCATCATGGGGTCTGATATTATGATATGCTGAGAGCCTCAGATATAGGATCCCACCCTTGTTAACCCCAGTTTCTTGATTTCCTCCTTAATGCTTGTAAAGTGCCTTCAGATCCTTGGAGAAAAGATCCTCTGGAAGAGCACAGTACAGCAGTGGTACAGTGTGTTACACGTCAACAGGTAAGTGACTTATTTGCTAATAATTGACTTTTCTTGTCCAGATGTTTCATTTTAATAGATTGTTTTCCTGGACTGGACAGATACACTGGCTACCAAGAGTTCAGCAACTACCAAGGTGGTGACTAGACTGCTGTGGGCATTCAATGGAGGCTCTTCATTGAAAACAGAACACAGATTTCATGTCCAAGCAGAGAGATTCTCTTTCTGTTGACTATATGAGGTTTTACCCGCACAGCTCTTTATACACATAACAGCAATGAGCTGCTTCCATTCATGCTCAGCATTGGTTTTATATTACAGAGAAAGGGAAAATATTTAGTCCAACCAATTTGCGCAGAAGATTCTGATGCTGCCACAGCTATTCCTGAAAATATGCTGCATCTTTTGTTGGTGCCACTGTATGTTTACAAGCATCGAGACAACAGGCAGCCTCTGGATCTTTACAAGCAAATTTTCATTCCCAAACTCCAGAACTTCTGGTGCAGAAAGTCATTAAATGTCTTGGCTTGTTTAATGCCATCTGGTATTGCAGGTGATGGTATGCAACTGCCCTGAGAGCAACTCAGTAGTATTTTGCCAAAAATCTTCCGTGAGCAAGACAATAAATATCTATCTAGTGATAAACAGAAGTGTCAGGTTCTGTTAGGGAATTATTTCTAGGTCATTTCAGTTCACTGCACTGTGTCAAAAATGTTTCCTTGAATGAGTGACCAACATAATTAATCAAAACATTGTGGAAGAAACACCAATTTACACTGAAGGAAACACTAACTTTGCCCCGAAAATGACATAGCCCAGCATTTTGAATCCCCTCTTTACCAATTGTCATATATTAGCAATAAATAAAACTCTCATCTTTAGCATACAAAGGACAATCACTGCCACTTTCCAACAAAGTGAACTGTGCTAGTACCTAAAGGAAAACAAAGCTCTATTTTTCAATGTCTGCTTCAGGATCCTTAAATTAAAATCTAGATTTCTTTTAACTGAATTTGGGTAGAAACCCAGCTAAGGATAAACCCTCCCAAACCAATTAGATTAAATTAATCCCAGGCTTAATTCCATCAAAGACAGAAGATGGGCACAGTGATTAATTAGGTCCATTGTCCTGCATCACTATAATAGGATGTAATCTGTGACCTTTAGGAGTCGGCTCAGCCTGAATGAACATCATTGTCTAATGACACCTTTCCCCATTGTTTTGAGAATTTGGCATCCTTGGGCTGCAATTCAGCAAAGCCATGGTTATGTTCTATCAAAGTCAATATGACTTAAGCATATGCCTAAAGTTAAACATGTGCTTATGTGCTTTGAATAGGGATGGACCACTGAACTGGGGCCTCTTGGGCATGTGATTACTGTTCACTAAACCCAGATCTGTTGGACTTGGGCTTGTGGACTCAATGTTTCCCAATCAGTTCTTGAGTGTCCACACTGCACTGTAAACCTGGGTTTACAGTTGCTGGGCCTTTCAGCCATGTGAACACATCCATATTTCTGACTCAGGTCTGTGGCTTGAGCTGTGTCCACACTGCAAAATGACAGGCTTGGACCCACATCACAGCGGAACTCAGGCTCTGATCCACCCCACCCAGCAGGGTTCTGGGATCCAAGTCGTGAGTGCTTGCTTCCCCAAGCCAGACTGATCTACATGTAGACAGAAGCAGGCTGAGGCTCAGGCCAGAGTCAAAGTCCAGCCTTAGTATACAGTGTAGACATACCCTATGTCTACATTGCAAAAGCTCTGCAGGATCTAGCTACCTGAGCTAGCTTGAATCCAGCTACTTCGGGTAACAATAGCAGCAAAGACAGTGCAGTGCAAGCTTCAGAGCAGGCTAGCAAGCTGAGTATATACCCAGCATCGGTGCCAGTCTTGGACTACCTGCCCAGAAGCCCATGCTGTGCTGACTTCACTGCTATTGTTAGCCGTGCTGGCTGGACTCAAGCTAGTTCAGGCAGGCCAGCCTTTGCGCAGCTTTACAGTGTGGACAAACCTAAGAGGTACACGTCCCTGTGCTTCTCCTGGGGTGGTACCTCCACGTGCTCCCTGACACCAGGGGCTGTAGCAAAGCTACCATGTAGCTGACTGAAAATAAGAGACCCCTCCTAAGTTGCAGTAAGTCCATTAAACTGTTCGTTGAAGTGGTGGCAAGGCAGGCTGAGCTGATGGCTGTTTTACCAGCTCTTCCATCAGTCATAATGTAGTTTTGTGGTAAAGGGACTGTGGAAACTGGATGATTTGTATCAAGGATAAGCTGTTTCTTTGTAAGGGTAATCTATATAGAGATGATGTTTGTAACTGAAGGCTAGAGGTTCAGATAATGAAAACATTGTGTGTTCAGCTAAATCCCTTGGGAAAAGATGGTATTTCTGCATGAAATTAGTGCCATTTCCCAGATGTAAAGGAATGAGGATCTAGGGTAAATATCTCATGGTTAACTCCTTTTTATAGCATTGAAAACAAGACAAAACAATATAAATAAAACAAAACAAAACAGGTATGAAAATATTTCATCTGTCCAACAAGATCAAAGTCCAGGGTAGCCTATTTGTGAATACATGTATCTGCTCAGATAAAATCTCCTGTACACGCCAAGTAAATAGCTGAGAGCAAAAAATGCACATATATTTACATACTCAACACAATGGAAAACATGAAACACATGGATATTCTTTTTGATAGTGAATGGCATGGAAAAAACAAAATTAAATTAGTACTTTATCTAAACACTCTGGCTGTATTCCAGCCAGAGGTGATTTTGTATTACAAGAGTTACATGTTGAAAAAAAAAAAAACTTTACTATTTCTAATTCTGATCAAATGAATGGCTATGTGAAAACAAAATATTGGCACTGACTGCTACTAACTGGAAATGGTAAATACACACATAGTCCGTATTGAAAAAGAGGAATAAAGGAGAAAGGTCACAATGAATTGCTCCATCAATATCAATTACTACACAGAACTTTCAATTAGCACAATACTTTGCATTACTATATTATACTTCAGTAGGACAACTCACTTCCTTAAGTTTAGGCATGGGTTTAAGTACCTTGCTGAGTCAGAGCCATTACAATCTTTGGTCACATGTACAAACAGGACAGCCTACTTCAGTAATGTGAATATGTGTAACATCAGGACTAAAACTTGCAACTTTCAGCTACCCAATAAACTGAAAAAAACCCAAACACTCCACCAGACATAGCTGGTATAACAAGTTTAACATACCTTGCAAGAGAGGGGACTGGTAAATCAATATGCAACTAGTACATTTCTCAGACCAGTTAAGAGAGATCTCATCCTTAACTTGTATGCAAAATCTGTATCTGTAGTTTGTAGTAGAGCTGGTTAATTTTTAACAAAAATATTTAATAAAAATGCTCTTTATTGACATTTTTCACAAAAAATGGTTCTGAAATTCTGTAAACTTCACAAATTTCTAATCAAGATTTTTCAATTTTTCAAATAAGACATCTGACTTTTCGAAATCTTAAATTTTTTTAAATCCCACCATACAACTAAACTGATAAAATGCTTTAAAAAAAAAACAACAAAACCCTGAAACTTTTATTCAGAAACAACTAGATAACGTGTTTTTCATGTTTTGAAAAAAAAAATTCAAAATGTTCATGATTTTTTTCATTTTCTATGAGCTGCAGTTTGGAGCTCAATACAACAGTTGGGCCTCAATCAGCAAACTTATGTTCACAGATAACAATTACCCAATCACAGACACATAATATTGGCGATATAACTCATGGTAAACATCAGAAAAACAGGAAGTGAACTAAAAGTGTGTCCGCACTACTTCAGGTATTGAGGGCTGCTATGTGCATATGAACAAGTCTGCCATGTTTCATCATTTAGAAAATAAAAATATATGTAGTCACAAGCCATTACATTATATTATATTAGTCTAAACTGAAAAGGATTGCTAAATACCAGCCAGAGACGACTAACCAGGAAAATGGTATGACTGAAATGACAACCTCATTCGCTTGCCTTTCCACACCAGGTTACATAAACCCATTGTGATGTAGGCTAATTACCTTGATTTGATTAATCCCTTCTAGGGCTGAGCAAACTAATAGCAGAGAACAATAGAATTGATTAAAATTTTTCATCTGGAAAGTTTTCTTGTCAAAAAGTACAGTTTCATTTAATCTGTTTGGTTTGGGTTTTGATGAGAAAGTATCAATTCCAGTGAAAATTTTCAAAGTTACATCAAGAAATGTTGAACTAGAAGTTTTTATTTCAAATAGGCATTTTGAAATTAAACAAAAATGGTCATTTTCTTTTGACATAAAAAGTCCTCTCTTTTAATTTTTTCAGTTTAAGAACATGTAAACAAAATGACAAGTTGAATCATAGAATTTGCGTTGTGCTGTGCCAGACAATGATAGATTACATGAGTTTTGTGAACTGAATGGCAGAGTATCAACTTAAAATTTCTACTTCTCTTGTATCCTAGACAGATCAGGTTCGTGGCCTCAGTCCTGCAAGTGGCCAACTGTCATGGCTTTAACCTAGAAAAGCAAAATTAAGCATGTGTATAACTAAGCACATGCAAAGTCCCATGGAAGTTATGACCAGACCCATTCTTCAAGTGCTAATGGGGAGGGGAGAGTACCAGTAAAGAAAAACACTCACCCTCATCAATCATGTGCTTAATTTTAAACACATGCTGGACTGGGGCCAACATGCTCAGCACCTTGCAGGTTCCTGCCATAAAGATACATTTTTGACATATACAAAAAAATTAAAATGTATTTTCTTGAATGGTCTGAAGTAAGTCTTCATTTTCAGAAACGATATTATGACCACACTGCTGTCGTGCTTTCAAGCCTTCCTCTTTTATGGGCTCCATTTCCCAGAATTTAGAAGTATTTCTTATAAAATGGTAATAAAACAAACCAAAAACAGGAGAACAACGGATTCCTAAGAATATAGTAATACTCAAGTAACAACCTTTCATTTTAGATCTTTACATTCTCCACGTTACTTGCATTTAACGTTTTGTTGCTTGAATTCCATACACCTTTGTGCTTCTATGGCAACATTTGCTTCCTCAGAAGCTTTCGATAATGTATTTTTTAAGGTTAAGAACGCATGTTACTACGCAGCCCAGCTTTATATAACCTGTTTATCATACACAATGAAGCCGTGCAATCCTGTGCAACTGAATATAATGGGCTTGGCGTTACTTTGTGCAAAAAAAAAAAATCCGGTTTATTGCAGCCCAATTTGGATACGTTTAATTGAAAAGTTTCCCTGTTAAATTAGTACTTTCGAGGTTTAATGGATACCCTAATTAGAAGGTGCCATTAACATAAGCACACAAATTAAAACAAAGCCCACTGCAGCCTTGTACTGATGTCAAATTGTTATACATTCAAGTGGTGCTGCTTAAATGGGGTATTTTTATTGCCTTCTCCATGGCATTTCTTTCTAAAATCTTTTCAGCAGAATCTCCACCATTTTTACATTAAATGAAATAATGTACTGCTGTACCCAGATTTATTCTGGTGAGGAGTATTGTGAAATAAACATAAGGGAAGATACATCCCCCATTGTTTGCAGCTGAAAGCATTTCAGACAGGGGTGCTGGGATGCTTCCAGCTGAAAGCCGTGTTTCTTTGTCATGTTCCATGACAAATAGTGCTTCAGAGAACAGTGTCATCAGCACAAGAAAGGGGGGGGGGGGGTCAGGAAGGGGTAGGAGTAGAACATGCTCCATGGTACATTAACCAGGAAAAGTTTGGAGATACACAACTCAATGGGCTGTCAGAACAATGTTCCTCCAATGCGCTGCATAGAGTAGCATTTTGTCACTGTAAGTACAAATGCCAAAACTGGCTAAGTCTTCAAACACACCACGTACATTTTTTTAGTGACTGATGCAAATAATGGAAGGCAAAGAAGGAGGAGAATTCACTAATAAATGCATATGCATATGCTTGAGAGCTCAGTGGCTCTCAACCTCTAGCTTTATGACTCAGAGTCAGCTCATGTCTTCAATGACATGAGAGTAATGATGTCAGCTTAGTCTTAGTGGAGAGTGTTCAGAACAATTTCGCAGATATTACTTTAATGAGGCGTGACAACATTCCGGTGAACCTTAATAAAAGACCATGTATTATTTTGCCGAAGCCCTTTTAATCATCCATATACTAACATCACCATCACTTCTCATTCCACAAATGTTTGTGTCTCTCCCTGCAGTTTTTATTACTACTTGCTGTTGTTTGTATCACAACACCTAGAGGCTTAACCAGATCAGAGCCCCATCCTGCAAAAAACAGTCCTTTGTGTAGCATCACAGATCACAAACAGGGAGAAAGGGTTAAGTTCAACAGTTCAGATTGTTCCCTGTGAAGAGTTCATTCAACTCTACTTTCAGCAACAGTAAAGAGTCTTCAGATAGATTGCCCTTACAAGACATGCTAACCTCTTGTTTCCACTTTTGTGCAGGTGTCATGCAGTCATAACTTTACTGAAACTGGGGCCAAAGCTGTAAAGGAAGAGCAGGTGGATTACCTTCCCCCGCCACAGCTGTTTTACAATAAAAGAAGGAAACTAATTTAAATTCAATGATCCTCTCTCAAAATAGAAGCTCATCAGTGTTAGATGCTACTTAAGTTTGAACTTATTGTCCTTGTTAGTTTGCACAGCCAGATAATGAGTGAGGCGGTTCTGTCCCGTCTTTCCCATGGAATCTCATCTTGAGCATAAAGTTGTTAATTCCAAATCTTTGCCACTTGTTTACACCTCCAAGTACGTAAACAATTTATCCAGTACCACTTGGCTCACTAGATTTGACCCTAGCACAAAGTAGCATTAGCTTCTGGTATATGAAGGAAAATTGATGGTGAAAACCTTAAACACAAACCAATGCATGGGGCAGTTGCCTGATTTAGGAGGTTAATAGTATTAATTTGGGTAGTATGGGTTATAGGCTCACCAATCAATCTGATCAGAAGATAAGGTTCTTGTCCCAGAATCAGGTTACACAGAATATGCACACTGTGGGGGGTATGACAGGACATTCACACTGAGACCAATATAGTATTAAAGATTTTTATTGAGATAAAAATGAATTATAATTAAAGAGTAATCAAATGGTAAAATAATCAGAGTTACAAATGCAATACTACTATTTTAAAGATATATATGATATTATATACTATAAATCTTTTAATTAATATACTCACACCCTTCCTTGATGACCCGGTTATAAGAGACCAAGGACCAGCCTCACCTCAGGGTCCTCAATTCTTGAGTGGGAGGTGCAGAGTTTAGAAGAAGCTGGAGCTAAGAGCTATTGAAGCTGGCTTAGAATTTCACTTTGACTTAAAATTTAAAATTAAGCTAGCAAACTAATAAACTCAGAAAGACGCTTGAAGCTTAGATTCTTAGACACATAGACACTTAGACTGGATAAAAGGTAAGTTGTGGCATGGTGGGTCACCCCCCTTATAGGGCATGAGTGCTTGAGCCCTCCTTCTATGTCCAAACTTAGTTTCCTCACCCACCAAACTGTTGGGATACACTTACTCCATAGGCTGGTATGTTTGTACATATTGAGGACATACACATACGTATTAATGACATTAGATCATTCACACATTTGTTATTTTTGTTCTCCCGGTTATTTTGGTTCTTTCCTTGTGGTGTACCTGTTTACAGAGAGCATGAACTCTGGAAAGCCCCTATGCTCCCCTGCTTCAATGCATCCTTTATCTATCTAAGTTAAAGGTCACTGCCATATATGGACCTTATGCTTTAACTTATCACTATCTATCTAGGTGAAAGGTCCTAGACATATGTATGCTAACTTTGCCTTAGCTTAACATACAGAATATGGCCTGTAGGTCTCTTTCATTACAGCCAAACTATTTTAGTATAAATCTATAAACCTATTATAATAAAACAAACAATCAAAACCATAAGAAAAGATATATAGGCAAGCAAGCAAGCAAGCAAGCTAACCTTCTAGGCTACAGGGCCTTATTCAAAAAGCTACCATTGACCTACATACACCTGTCATCTGAAAAGAGTCCCAATAAACTTCTATGTCTGGACTGCAATGGGAAGGGTGAGGGAAGCACTCAGCATCTCTCAGGTGCTCAGCATCTCTAGGGATCGGTCCCCCATGGATCCAGCAGTCATTTAAATTTTCTGTAGGAGTTGCTCTGGTGGTTATTTTCTTCACCTGTCCAACACCACATGGCAGACAATCTCCCAGAGCACTCTGCTGAGAAGTAATGATTTTTTTATCCCTCAAGACCAACAAACAGTGTAAATTGTGGAATAAACTCAAAAAGCCACTGTGTAAACTTAATCAGGATGCGTAATGTTTCAATTTAAGAGATACAAATTAACTGTGAAACCAACTTTCCATTCAAACCTAAAATATAAAACCCTAAACCCATTCCTTTAAAATATAACATCCCATTACTCCAGTGTCCATCACACATTCACTGCCATACTGTGTTTGTTACAGAGGCACCAGCTGAGTTAAGGTTGAGCTGAGTTTTGCATATGAATGAATATACTAGCATCAAGATTTTCAAAGCAGACTAGGAGATTTTAACCACACAGCTCCCATTTGTGACAATGGCGGGTGTGTGGATAAATCTCTTGATAATCTTTGAAAGTCTCATCCAAGGGGGCGCTAATCCCCAGTTTTGGTGAAATTCCCAGCTGAGGTAATTCCGTTCTGCCTACTTATGTTTTTCCTATGACTTCAACTAGATCCTTCCCTTTCTTCATTTGATGTCTAGCATCACTGGGCTGTGCCACCTTTCACCAGAAGAGGTGAATGCACTTCTTATATAGGGGCCCATCCCTGATACCAATGGGACTTCTTGCACAGTAATGTAACCCTCGCTGTAAGCACAATTTTTGAAGCATATTGGACTCTATTGATGCAAGTTGCTATAAAAGGCCCCAATTCAGCAAAATACTTAGCAACATGTTTAGCTTTAAGCAGACAGGTAATCCCATCCCTGATCAGCAAAGCAATTAAGTACATGCTTAAATCCCAATGAAGTCAAAGTATGGCCAAAGTAAATTAACACACTTCAGTGTTGAATAGGGGCCTTCATGTTTGTAAAGAAAGCCGGAGCAGCAATTTGGCACTGAACTCTCTTCAGACCCTTTAAAAATGCCAGCCTTGGGCTAAAAGCACCCCAGGCCTGATCCTTGAATCCATATTTATGCTGCGTAGTTGTTACTCACAAAAGTAGTCACACTCACTCACGTTAAATGCCACCCAATGTGAATAACGGCCACAGATGCAGGCCTTTAATTAGTGCTATTGTGATAGCTGCCCTCTTGCCTGACACACTGGGAACTGAGTTGGGGCTCTACAGACCTAACAGCATGAACTGTTACAGCTTAAGCTAAAAAGCCAAGGCTAGGGCGCTGGGTAAAAACTCATCTTTGGTGTATCAACTAAAAAGGGGGACCTGTAACACACATTCTGCTGTGGGTTACACTATTATAAATACAAGATAAATGGCATGTATGTCAAAAAAAATCACTTGTGATTTTGGGTGCCTCGAGTTATGAGTGCTCAACTAGACACATCTGAAAGGGGCTTGATTTTCAGCAAGTGATGTGCACCTACAGTCAAAAAAAAAAAACAACAGGCCCTTTTTTGGGTGACTCAGGCTGGGCACTCAAAACCAGAGGCACCCAAAATCATTGGTGACTTCTGAAAATACAGACATTACTATTCTTACTGAACTGGAATTTGTTCCCTTCCTTCCTGTTCATTATCACTTGGAAGAAAATATCTATTTACTAGTTGAGAACAACAACTGCATACAATAGGACTACCTATGGGGTTTTCTGCTAGAAAGCTACTAGAAAACTGGCTCCTAACTTCATGGATTCGAAGTGGTTATACATACTCCACTGTATTCATAATGTGCAAAATACAAGCTCTAAAAAGAGCAACTGTAATTCTGCCAAAGAAAACAGCAGGAGACGCTTGTATTTATTAAACACTGTCAGTCATCTTCTAGGAATGTTGCTCTGTGGGAGGTCCAATTGATTATATAACATAGCTAAATATGTCTCCTTGCACCAAAGGCTGGTCTAAGTACTCTATCCATTCATGCACTGAAAAATACCACATGACAGCATCTTCTGGTGCAATCATAATGCTGTCATTTTGTCAGCTAAAGAGCATTTGATTATTACTTTTTGTTTGTGTTTCTTACAGTATAAAATTCAAGTACCAGAAATCATGAACAAAGTTACTATATTTAGATTAAACGACATGATTCTCCAATCAGGCAAACTTTTTAAGAAACTGATGTTTGATCATTCTAAGTATAACTAAATAATGTGGCATCCCTGAAATACATGACTGCTGTGTAGTAACTGTTAGTAAGTGCTGACTTCTCAGTATACAGTAGAGTACAAGATACAATACAAGTACCTTGCCTGTAGCTTTTGGCATCAGTGTAAAATGTACTAAAAACTTCTTATTAATGACCTACTGATCTTGCTGACAATATGCTAGGGACAGTGTGAAATCAAAGGGAGTTTCCTTCACAGAAGAATTATAGGATTGGGAATGCAGAAGAAACCCAAAACCATTTCAAATTGTTTTTATTATTTTAAAATGAAATTTTCAAATCAACACATTCTTGTGGAACATGCCAATTTTGACAAATTACCAAAACCATACTAACTGAAATTTTTTGACCAGCTCGAAGCTGGGTTTACAACTGCCTACCTAATCTGTATAAGAAATTCTCACACTTGTGCCTGCAGACTGGCGAAATGGAAATATTTTTACCCAGCACATTCCACTAGCACTTTGTCAAGGAACTGAATTAGAGCTGAAACAGCTCTCTCCCAAAGCCATCTTTTAGCATCATATTCTGGCAACTGATAAAGAGGAATTAATTTTTGAATAATCCCTTCTCAATTGCCCTGAAATGCAAGCGCCTCAGGAAATTGTGCAGCCTCTGAAGTGTGGAGTTCTTCCTGAGAACTTTATAGCAAGTAAAGAAAGTTCTTGAATGTTCTCAAAAGGAATTCTTGATTGCAGAGGAGTCTCCTGGCAGCTATCAAGCAATTAGGATTAAAAGTCACTCTAAATTAGCTGATGGAAAAGATACAGCACAAAGAATGCAGATGTCTTTCTTAATTCCATTCTCCCCCTAACACCACTAATGCACAGGTTTGTCCAGCCTGTTAGAGTCTCTTGTTAGCCTTGACAAGTATTAAGATCTATGCATTATAAATATGTTTAACGATTAAGGATATGCAAAAACGTGCATATAAAGAAAGTCTGGAACTTTTTATCTGAGAAAGGAAAGAAATAACATGGAGCTTAAGAGTATCCAAAATAATGAATGGTACAGATGACATAGATTAGGAACCTTTTTTCACCCTCTCTTATAACACAAGAACGAGGGGACGTTCATTGAAATCAAGATATGGCAAATTTAAAACTAATAAAAGGAAATACTTTTTCACCCAATGCACAATTAGCCTGTGGAACCCATTGCCACATGACATGACTGAGGCCAAGAGGCTAGCAGGATTCAAAACAGGGTTAGACATTCATAAAGGTAACAACAATATCCAGGATTTTTATAATCAACATAATACACCCTCATACTTCATGGCATAACTCAACCTCTGATTATTCAGGGTCAGGAGGAAACTTACCAAGTGGGGTAGAGGGGGGAGATTATCTTTCTACTGGCTACTGCTGGTTTCTTTTGCACCTTCTTATGAAGCAGCTAAAGGTGTTTTTTAAAGATGCTGCCATGTTGGGACACACCTGTCCCAGCAGTGTATGGAAAACACATGCAGGCAGAATAGCTCCTTTGTATTCACAGATTGCCAGCAGAGAGATTCCAGCCACTCCACATGCCCACTTCACACTCCTAGCTCTTGCCCCAGTGCATATCTGCACAGAAGGAACTAGTGCCTGACTCTTTGATGCCACTTGCCTGATCTTTTCATATGATAGAGTCAGCCTTGCAAACACCAATCTTCCCCCACCATTTTCATTATATAATACTGATCAGCAAACCACACCCATGCACATTCCACCCCAGAGGTGGCACATTTAGTTGATTAAATGATCCTGGCACATCATTTACATGCAAGCTTGCTGACTTTGCAAAGTGCTTTGGAATCCATTTTGAAATACAGCACTGTATGTACTACAAACAGAAGGTCATCATTACATTCACTATTACATGACTGCACACAAACTTTAAATGTACAGTAATATTTCTCGTTGTAGGACAAATGAAGGCAGACTCACACTATAGGAAAGAACAGTGTATAACACACGGGCCTTGAAATAATCCTCGGCTCAGAGGTGAATTTCACCCCTGGTAAATCTATCACTTCATTTCATTACAACATCCTCGAGACACTAGAGCGAGGACAGCTTTGAAAGGTTAAGATGTGATTTTAATGTGTTAAACTAGAATATGTCAATTTTGCTCATGAACCCTGAGCCACATGACTGCCTTAGGACAAAGGAGAGATGATGAAGCATAAAGGAATATTATGGGGTCATTTAAAAAAGTTAAAGGAGCAAAGAAAGGTTATTCATAGTTAGAAGGCACTTAATTCATATTTGTGTTCCCTTCTTCAGCAAAATCAGGCAGTAATTTTGCTTAACCGTGCAAGCATTTTACCATAATTTATTCACTTGTCATTTGATATTTTCCAGAACTGAAGAAGACAAAGTGTATTTGATAACACAAACGATCACAACTAAGTAAGCTCACTTGGATATTATTACTATTATTATTGTTATTTATATTGCAGTAGAGCCTAGGAACCCCAGCCATGGAACAGAACCCCAATTTGTTCAGCGCTGTATAAACACAGAACAAAAAGATGATCCTTGCCCCCCAGGGCTTACAATCTACTATTGCATATGGAAGTCCTCATCCTGGCCCATCCCTTTACACCACAACAGGTACTTATATGGTGCCCATCACCATAGTACCCGAGTACCTCAAATGTTAATTTATTTATCCGCACCACACCCCTAATGAGGTAGAGAAACCTGATTTATCCCCATTTTACAGAGGGGAAACTGAGGCACATTTGGGGGCCCAAATTCGACCAGCCTAAACCTCCATAGAAAGCAAATTTCAAAGCCACGTGCATAGATATATGCAGAAGCCAAATATTAGCTTATTTGCACAAGCAAGAATTTGTGCAGGAAATGCTTTCATGCTTATGCAGTCAGGAAAGAAAGACAGACACTATGGGACTTATCTGACCAATCACAACTAAGCAGCACAGCTACATTTTCAAGCATTTGTTATAATCCATAAATCCACTCAGTCAGAATAAGGAAGTGATGTATTTGCAGAATATCCACAGGAAGAGGGGGGGGCTACATTTAAATAAATTATTCCTTATATTAATGCAGTTATTAATGCAATACATATTATTTTATCCTACCTAGCCTTAACATCCTTCAACAATGGAATATCTACCTCTATTCTAAAGCACAATACATCTTACTGTCTCTCTCCAGTATCCCCATGGATCATCACCCCAGCTAGAGAAAGCTATACCTGCAGCTTCAACACAGCACACTATGAAACAGCCCTAGAGAACAATGATGCTGTAAGAACTCTCATAGAAATCTTTTTGAACAGATGGGACCGGAAACAGTCATCACAACGAAAAGTAGCCACATATCCCTACAAAGTTTGGCAGGACATACAAGTTAGCTGTTCCAAAAATACCTTGAGTTAGGTCAGGAGAATGCTTGACAAAATGACGTAGCTGAAGGTTTCAAGCTGTAGGGTAAAATTTTCAAAGTGCCTAAGTGACTTAGGGTACGTCTACGCTGGAATAAAGACTCACAGCACAGCCAGGGCTGACCCAGGCTTGCAGGGCTCAGGCTGCAGGGCTAAAAATTGCAGCATAGATGTCTGGGCTCGGGCTGGAGCCTGAGTTCTAGGAAGCTTGGGCTCCTGCCCAAACCCAAATGTCTACATAGCAATTTTACAGCCCAAGCCCTCCGAGCAGTCAGCTGACGCAAGCCAGCTGCAGGTATTTAATTGTTGTGTAGACATTCCATGAGACTTAAGTCCTAAGGTAAGATAATGGATCCTGAGTAGAGCCATGTGAATAACCAGTTTTTCAGTTCAATGAAATCAAATCCAAACAAAATTTGTTAGCAAAACAAAAAGGGTCAAATGAAACATTTAAGGCTTGTCTACACAGAAAAGCTAGTGAACACTAACTCCTTACGTGAGCACGCTTATGTGTGCACTGAAAGTGTCCTCAGGTGGGTTAGTTTCATACACAAAGACGCTTTTAGTGTGCAGTAAGAATATCCATACAGGGAATGCACAGTAACTTCTGCACTGTACATTCATACCCTCACTTACTGCATGCTAACTTCCCATGTAGACTTCAAAGTAGCATTGTTAGTCTGTATCCGCAAAAAGAACAGGAGTACTTGTGGCACCTTAGAGACTAACAAATTTATTAGAGCATAAGCTTCGTGGGCTACAGCCCACTTCATCAGATGCATAGAATGGAACATATAGTAAGGATATATATATAGATAGATATATAGATATATATACATATACACACACACACACATACAGAAAAAGAAAAGGAGTACTTGTGGCACCTTAGAGACTAACCAATTTATTTGAGCATAAGCTTTCGTGAGCTACAGATCACTTCATCGGATGAAGCTACAAAAACAGACTCCAACGAGAAACTGCTGAGCTTGAATTAATATGCAAACTAGATACCATTAACTTGGGTTTGAACAGAGACTGGGAATAGCTGGGTCATTACACATATTGAATCTATTTCCCCATGTTAAGTATCCTCACTCCCTCTTGTCAACTGTCTAAATGGGCCATCTTGATTATCACTACAAAAGTTTTTTTCTCCTGCTGATAATAGCTCATCTTAATTAACCAGCCTCTTACTCCACCTTCTCATGTTCTCGGTATGTATATACATCTATCTATCTTCTTACTATATGCTCCATTCTATACATCCAATGAAGTGGGCTGTAGCCCACGAAAGTTTATGCTCTAATAACTTAGTTAGTCTCTAAGGTGCCACAAGTACTCCTGTTCTTTTTTCCCATGTAGACAAACTCACAGTTTGACCCAAAACAAAGTATTCTATTTTCAAGGGGTTTTAACACCTTTTTAAAATATGGAAATAAAAATTGAAACAAAAAGTCATTTTGAATAAAATGTTTCAGTTTGATAAGATCAAAATTAAATGTTTTGACTCTTTTGGAATTTTGTTTTCCACATGAAACAATTCAGCAAATTCTACATGAATTCATGAAATGTTTCTGACAACCAAAATACAAATTTTTTGGCAAAAATATTAAGTGTGAAAAATTAAAAAAAAAACAAGCTGTGCCTTGGTCACTTTTGAAAACTGGAGTTAGATGCTTTTGAAAATGTTACCACTAGACTAGTTGCCTTGGTAATAGCTACATTCTTTTCAGTAAAGTTATTTTCAAACCAGGAGGTCGGTCAACTTTGAGAAACCTTCAGACATTGCTTCTGAGCAATTTATCACTGCAACTGATGCTTAGTGTTAGAAGTTCCCTTTTAAACCTACCGTTTTCATTTTTTCTTTGGCTTACAAATCCCTTGTGAACCAATCAGCATACCTGTTGTACATCAATGAAAATGGCATAAATCACGCTGCCCCAGCTGCTGTTATCTCTTCAAGGTTTCTTACAATGATCATCAGCAAATTCTATTACCACAAAGGAGTGTCAAGACTTTACTAAATTTAAGCTCTTGCTAGGGATCATTTTCCTGAGTGCCCAGAGTAAAGTTAATATTAATGCATTAGGCAACTGTGCAGACCACTCTGAATAAAGCTTGTGCAATGATAGAATTCAGTGCGTTTCCTCTAGTTATTTTTAGGTATTTGTACTGTCTCTTCCTTTGCTCTTCAACCTCAAATGAATCCCCTTGTACCTTCCTGCCTTAATCCAATAAACGTATGACTGGGGAATGCTGCTTGGACCTTGATCTTGCAGACCCATGCGTGACATACAACAGGATATACGCAGCTGTTGTGCTCTACTACAAATGTAAGTGGAGGCTACGTAAGGACACCAGGCATAAATAAGATTAATGGCAAGGTATCATCTGCACTGAGCCCCCTCAGCATTTGCTCCCATTAAATGGGGAGAAGCCTGCACAGGGCTGAGGAGACATGATCTTTGTTGTGCTAGAAAGGTGCTAAGCTACACTTTACTCTCTTAATTCTTGTTAGGGTGAAATATTGAAATACTCCAGAAGCAAGATGATCAAAAGAGGATGCACTGCATTTATCATCAATTGCCCAAGAACATGCAGGTTTCTAGAAGCATTTAGATCCCTGGCATACTCAGTGGTTTAATATGACCATTAGCATGGTCAGTTCCAGAGAGACATTACATAAATTCATTAGTATCGCCATTTCCTTACTAGTGACACAATACCTGTTTACCAACACCAGCTAGAAGTCAACTGTGCATCCATGCAGCATTTCTTACTGCACGGTCAGACTCCCCCCATGCTCTCTGACCTCATCACTTTTTATTTTACACTTATGTGTGCATTGCCCTCCTCCTGCATTGAACAGGATCAAGCTCTTGGTACATAACTTCCCCTGTCTTACAGTAAACAGTATTTCTTTAATGGTTTCTTGGTGGTTATTGCTCCTCCATTCCCCAGTGCAGCAGAAAGATTTACAGATCGAGACACTAGGCTACAGTTTAGCTTAGATCAAATTCAGCTCATTTTCACCAAAGGTACAACATTCATTAACTTTCTACCTATTTGGTTACTTATAAGTAGGGCCCCACCAAATTCAGGATCCATTTTGGTCAATTTCACGGTCATAGGATTTTAAAAATAGTAAATTTCATGATTTCAGCTATTTAAATCTGAAATTTCATGGTGTTGTAATTGTAGGGGTCCTGACCCAAAAAGGAGTTGTGGGAGGGTCGCAAGGTTATTGTAGGGGGGTTGCGGTACTGCTACCCTTACTTCTGCGCTGCTGCTGGCAGTGGCTGCCCTCAGAGCTGGGCAGCTGGAGAGCGGGCGGCTGCTGGCCAGAAGCCCAGCTCTGAAGGCACAGCCACTGCCAGCAGCAGCGCAGATGTAAGGGTGGCATGGCATGGTATTGCCACTCTTACTTCTGCGTTGCTGCTTGCAGGCGCTGCCTTCGGAGCTGGGCTCCCAGCCAACAGCTGCCACCTTCCGACCACCCAGCTCTGACGGCAGCACAGAAGTAAGGGTGGCAATACCGCGACTGCCCTAAAATAATCTTGTGACCCCCCTTTGGGGTCAGGACCCCAATTTGAGAAACATTGGTCTCCCCCATTAAATCTGCATAGTATATGGTAAAAGCACACAAGACACCAGATTTCAAGGTCTGTGAAGCATTTGTCATGGCCGTGAATTTGCTAGGGCCCTACTTATATGGCCCTCTTCACTGTAACATTTGAGTGGGTTTTCCCAAAATTCCTTGCTTGTCATGGTTGCTACATATACTCTTTTGTGTATGTGTGTGTGAGTGTGTGTGTGTATGGGAGAGGGGCTATAAATACCATTGTTAAGTAATTATTAGTAATCCAAGCTATTATTACAGTGGGAGTCACCAGATGCGATCATGACTCATAGTTTTACCAGTTCTTTATCTGTGAAACATCTTAGCTTTGACAAAGCCGCATATGTTGCCAAAATATTTAGACCAACTTGAATTACGATGAAGGTGGAAGACAATCAAAACATCACTCACTACTACTATGGTTCCATATGCTGTTTTTGGTCACTGCCATCCTGAGTTTGATTCAGCTCCAGGTTATGCCAGGACAAAGAGCCCCCAGTGGCAGAGAGTCAACCTAGAGAAGGACTGCAGTGATACGCGACAACCTCAATCCCTGCTCTACCATGAGGATTCCAGTCAGCAAACAGCATCCTAAAGGTGAGGAACCCCAACAGGGAAGAGGACATTGCCAAGGAAGCCAGAGGATAGGCTGGTTCATGGCATTCCTCAGGTACCTCCACTGCCAGGACTCCAAAGTACCCCACACTGCACACTGAATCTGCTTCTCCTCTGGCACAGCTCCCGCAGAAGGGAAGCGGTCAGCAGTGGAAACACCATCTCAACCCACATGGACATTGGCCTCCACTGGCACCGATGGAGAGCTGGAGCCTGGTTTATCCGTGGCCGCTGGAAGTGACCAAATGGGAACTGAATTGAGAGATAAGAAATGCCTGAGTAGCTAGGGGCTGAGAAGGTCTTGAGATGAGCTCCTGATTCTGACCCAGTCGACAGGGACAGGGAAGAAGAAATGCTCCAGCTCTGAGGGAGGAGTAACAGAAGGCAGGTCCTCGCAAGTGAATGCAGTCCTGGAAGATATTCCAGCACCAGGTTTTCCTTGCCTTCGAAGCCAATTGTGTGCCCCCTCACCCTCAGCAACACAGGGCACAAAAACCCTTTTTCACTTCAGTGATATCTCCTGCCTCCTCCCATACTCCTGAGCACCTTGCAATAGCCTGCATGGTCCTGGAATGGATACAACTTGACTACTGGAGCAAAACATGCCGTTTTCTGTTCAGCTCCAAAAACATTTTGGATGGCTGATTAATTGGTGTCTTCCCTGAGGCAAAACAAAATAAACCTGCTCTAACAAAGAGCTGTGCAGATTTTTTTATTTAACCACCAAGTACAAAATGGTAAGTTGGGGTGCTTTTATTGTTTGTTTGTTTTAAGCAGGTAAGAATTATTATGATGATTTTACCTTTAATCAGCAGCAGAGCTGGTGTCAGCCTAGTCTAAAACCCCCTTTCATATTCTTATAAGCATCAGCTAACTGGATAAAGAGGATTAATTACAAAGTGGCTTCAAACGAGAAATTCCCCACGCCTCCCGCAAAGGTATTTAAAAGATTTTTGATTCCAGTGTCTATGGCTAGCCTGCACTGTCTTCTTAAATAGTGATTAGAATGTAATTATACACCTAAGAACTTATTTTTAAAAACTTGTGTCATTTTCAGGCCTAGGGGTTATTCAATACTCAAAGAAAAACAACAGACCTGATTTCTTCTGTTGTCTCATACAAACACTGGTTTCTGGAGCGAGCAAAGTAAAGAAACAGAGTGTATAATTTGAAGAGCTAAATCAAGCAAGAGACTTCAGAGCGGGTACAATTTCCATGACAACCAGTATTGAGACTACTTTATCAGAGTGAATGAATGCTCTTATAAGATATGCAAATACAGCAAAAACTTTTAAAATAATTTCCATTAGGAAATAATGTCTATGCTGCCATGTGATTCTGAGTACACGTAACATAGTCACAGAATAGAAATAATTTGTAAAACACATTCCCCCAACATAATAAAAAAAAACAAACAAAAAAACTTAGCTCTGAATAGCTGAGGGCTACAGCACTTCCCATGTAACAAGGTGCTTTATGGACATAAAGTTACAAAGAAGAAATGCTGTATGGGGTGTACGTGTATGTATATATCTACTCAAAGTTGGGTTAGGAAACGATAAAAATGTCTTCACCACCACCTCCACCTTTGCTGCAATTGAAGGGGTTACACTGATGAAAAGCAACAAGTCTGAATTTTGCCCATAGAAAGCCTCAGTGAAACACAGGCGGCTTATGTGTGCTAATTCCCTTTAATATCAGAACCCAACCATACTTGTGCGAAAGCACTGGACTGGGACTCAGGGAGCTGAGTTCTATCCCTTCCTCTGCCACTGGTCTGCTAGGTGACCTTGGGTGAGTCACTTTCCCTCTCTGTGCCCAACTTTCCTCATCTGTAAAACAGGGGTCATGATACTGTCCTCCTTTTAAAGAACTTTGAGATCTATGGATGGAAATGGCTACATAAGAGCTAGGTATTAATATTTATTATTATTTAAACCCATTTTAAAAAAAACACCCTATTTTTAAACACAGACTTAATAATGCTTTCTGCTTACAAGGTTTAAACACTGTTTTCCTGCTGGGTGTAGACCCAGAGAAAGCCATTTAAGAAATCAACTATTATAAAACTGCTCATATCTCATGGCCAAATTTAGCTCTGATGCAACTGAGAACATTTTCAATTGATTTACATGGAAACTGCTTGCTCATGCCTGGGATAAATTTATTCCTAGATCCTTACCTAGTCCGTGCAAAATACCTCTTGCCTATAACCACAGAAAATCCCTCCTATTGAGAGTTTAAAACAATATCTGGGGATAATCTTTCTGTGCGCTACTGTGCTTGCTGTGGGTATATTCCCCATGCACTGATATGAAAATCCATCTCTACCTCCATTAAGAAACTGGTGAATAGGAACTTCACTCATCTTCATTATGAATTTTGAAAAATGACTTATGATTTAATATTCAAATTGCAGGAGCTCCCAGAGGTTCCAATCAGGATCTTAGTGCTAGGTACTGCACTTCGCATGTTAAGAGACATCCCTTGCCTGAGGTTTACAATTCCCTCACTATACGGCATGTCTGACTACCATCTTATAATGATATGAATGCACATATCAATGCATGAGGTCTAAGGGTTATGATCTTAATTCCCTTCTCATTTACACTGTTGTAGATCAGCTGTAACTCCAGGTAAGTGTAAAAATGGTGTGGGTGGAGTATTAGGCCCTCTTTACACTTCTGTATAAAATTCTGTTTTTGGATAAAATATTCAAAAGCCCTGAAGTCCAATCTGCAAAATTGACTGAGGCCCAGATTTTTAATTATTTAGGCATTGCAGTGCTCAGTGTCACCATGCCTCACTGATTTAAGAAATTCAGTTTAATTTTCAAAAGGGATTTAGGCACTTCTAAGTGATTAAATCCCTTTTGAAAATGAAATTTAGGTTCTTAAATCAGTTACGTGTTGCAACGTTAAGAGCAGCACTGCCTAAGCACCTTTAAAAATGGCCCTTATGCACTAACGGCCAGATTTTTAAAGGTACTTAAGTGCCTAAAGAAGCAGATAGGAATTTTTGAGAATTAGATGCATAACTCCCATTGATTCTGTGCTTAACTTGCATAGGAACTTTTGAAAATCCCACTAGGCTCCTATCTGCATCTTTATGCACCAAAATGCCTTTAAAAAACTGGCCTTAGACACCTCAGTCTCATTGAAAGTCAGTGGGACATAGGCTTCCAAGACCATAAAGGGACTTGCGCATTGCAATGCTGAGCTGAAGTGGCAATTAGCTGCCTAAGTCTCTTTGAGGATTTAGACCTAACTGATAAAGTCACCTTTGAAAGCGGTACGTACATACGCTCCTAAATCACTCCAGTGCTTTTGAAAATATTACCTTGTATGTTTATTTTGGGTGGGATTTTCAGACATCCTTGTCATTGATATAACTGAGCTCCCCTTAAGCCAGCAGTAAAACTCCAGTGAGTTCACTGACAGCAGAGTTAGATCAATACAGAGTGATTCTGAAAATCCCTCTGTTACTTGGGAGTGTTGTGTCCTGAGAAGCACTGGGGAATAGCCAAAAAATAAAGAAAACAATCCCCTGAAATCAGGCTTTGCAAAGCAGTCATGACCAAATGCAAAACCTTGCAACTGGAGATTTTCATATTTTACTAATGAAGATCTAATGAAATTTGATCTTTTTATACTATTTTTATTTCATTCTGAAAAAAGATCTATATTTTGCAAATACCTCAATTTTTTCAAAGATTAATTTTTATACTGAAATCAACAAAAACTCAAATTTTGCATTTAGGAGTTAAAACCCCAATTTTGTGATCCCCCAAAATCAAGATTTTATTTGCACAAAAGTGCCTGAAAGTTATGTGAAAATAATTGTTAATTTCAGACAACTCTACATTATTTTTTGTTATTTTTTATTTGAGGACACATTATTATTTTGTCACATATGATGAACAAATGTAATGTGCTGCATATCTGGAATGCTAACTCTTATATCTGTTCTGAGCAGATCTAGCCAGTATATTCATTTTGTTCTATTTTTAAAAAAACCCACATTTGTCAAAAGCTTTTGTGTATGTAAAAGTTCTACTACTAATATGTTTTTCTATCACAGCTTTTCCTTCTATCCTTTTTACCTTCCCTTTTCATAGTTCACAATTGAGCTATTCTAAATAAAAAATGACAAAGGGAAGATGCTTGGTTTGCTGCTCATAGGAGTCAAAGATCACAATGGTGTTTTCTCCTCATTTAATAGAAATTTATTAGACTGGTATCATTTAAAAATCCCAAGGAAAATCATATCTGTGCTTATCACTTCCTGAACAGACTTCTTCCACTTGCAAAGAACATCAGATAGATCCCGAGCTAAAAGTCTGATACCAGCTCTTATGGAAAAATGTATCATCTATTTTGGCCTGGAGAAATTTGAAAACTCAAACTTAACAGCTAACAGCCACTACCCCACCCCTGGGTTAAAATAGTACAATCCTATGATCCGCCATGACCAATGCTTTTGGAAGTTCAATGAAAACAGCACTACTGCTGTAAGTTGACAGTTTTGGAGACAAGAGGATTAGAGTTTTTTGAATTTGCTCATATAGAATAGCATCAACTGAGTTTTACCAGAAAAGCACAGAATGTAAGGCAAAATAGATACAATTCAACAAATAAAAAAAAAAAACCTTAAGAAAACACTCTCTTTCTAAACATTTACAAATTCTCAAAGGGCCATATAATTCCACAGACATATAGTGAAAAATAGCAGAAAGATGTCCTCTTTGTTTTGTCAAATATCTCAGATTGGGCGGGGCAAGACTAAGCCAAAGTGGAATTATCCACATCAGTCTCCACAGCTCCACCCACTCCATGTGAAGTCTGCCTTCTTTGTCTGAGGTGCTAGGCTGGCTAATTAGCTGTGGCCCAAGGACTCAAGGTGCCCTCTGGAGCATAATCCCCCTGCAAACCCACAGGAATGTCTAGAGTGTCTTTTCAGACCCATTGCAGAAGAACAGACCTCTGGGTTCCATGTGGCCCTGAGGGGCCGTAGCTGCACTCTGGGGAAGGTAGGATCCTGCAAGTGGCCCAAGCCCTGTAGGATTGCCCTGTGGATCCTGGTATACCTATGGAGCTTGAGGCCCATGCCTTCTACTTATTACAGGGGAATGAGTCAGCAAAGCAAACAAACAAACAAAACTTGTACAGCCTTTTACAACTAACTTTGGCCCTCCTGTTAACTTTTGACATGGAAAAGCATGTGTTAGTGCAATGTACTGAGAGTTATGGATGCCGCAGAAAAGTATAACTGGGTAAAAAAAAGAATTGGAAAAGTTCATGGAAGATAGGTGCCACAACAGCTATTAATGAAGATGGCCAGAGACATAACCCCATGCTCCAAGTGTCCCTAAACCTCTGACTGCCAGAAGCTGAGGCTGGATGACAGAGGATGGATCACTTGATAAATCACCCTGATCTGTTCATTCCCTCTGAAGCATCTGACATGTTTCTTTATAAAATGGCTCCCTCTATGTGGTGTGAACTCACACATACAGTTATTAGGAATATAGGTGTCCAAGTCTCTAAATAGCCCAACACAATGTCCAAGGTCTGATATGTTTCATAGTAGCAGCCGTGTTAGTCTGTATTCGCAAAAAGAAAAGGATGATACTAACAGAAGCCCTGGTCCTTTCCAGCTTGGTCATGGCTCTTGCATGGATTCCTGATTCCGCCACCTGGTGCCTTTTGCCTTAGGTCACTGCTTTGAATCTAGCCTAGATTAGCAGTGACCAGCTGCCTACTGTGGATTTATTTATTTTTAATATATTAAATCCACTGTGATCTCTAGATATACATACAATCAATATAGAGCCCCTGTCACGGTTCCTCCCCCACTCTGAACTCTAGGGTACAGATGTGGGGACCTGCATGAAAAACCTCCTAAGCTTATCTTTACCAGCTTAGGTCAAAACTTCCCCAAGGTACAAAATATTACACCTTGGACTGGCCGCTACCACCACCAAACTAATACTGGTTACTGGGGAAGAGCTGTTTGGACGCGTCCTTCCCCCCAAAATACTTCCCAAAACCTTGCACCCCACTTCCTGGACAAGGTTTGGTAAAAAGCCTCACCAATTTGCTTAGGTGACTACAGATCCAGACCCTTGGATCTTAAGAACAATGAACAATCCTCCCAACACTTGCACCCCCCCTTTCCTGGGAAATGTTGGATAAAAAGCCTCACCAATTTGCATAGGTGACCACAGACCCAAACCCTTGAATCTGAGAACAATGAAAAAGCATTCAGTGTTTTACAAGAAGACTTTTAATAAAAAATAGAAGTAAATAGAAATGAAGAAATCCCCCCCTGTAAAATCAGGATGATAGATATCTTACAGGGTAATTAGATTCAAAACATAGAGAACCCCTCTAGGCAAAACCTTAAGTTACAAAAAAGATACACAGACAGAAATAGTTATTCTATTCAGCACAATTCTTTTCTCAGCCATTTAAAGAAATCATAATCTAACACATACCTAGCTAGATTACTTACTAAAAGTTCTAAGACTCCATTCCTGTTCTGTCCCTGGCCAAGACTTACAGACAGACACAGACCCTTTGTTTCTCTCCCTCCTCCCAGCTTTTGAAAGTATCTTGTCTCCTCATTGGTCATTTTGGTCAGGTGCCAGCGAGGTTACCTTTAGCTTCTTAACCCTTTACAGGTGAGAGGAGCTTTCCCCTGGCCAGGAGGGATTTCAAAGGGGTTTACCCTTCCCTTTATATTTATGACAGCCCCAAGTAACAAAACAGAGAATAGGCAACAAGTCAATCAAAGAAGCCTCTCTTCAATTCACAAAGTTATAGCCACTCAAGCCACAAACTGGAGTGAATAGAGAAGTGTTAGTTTTTAATTTCCAGTGCACACTAAGAGTTAAAAGACCCAAGGAGGAAACAAATACCCCAACTCTAAGTGGCATGGGGACCATTAGCAGGAGCATCTCAGCAGATCTCAACTATTGGAATGATACACAGAGAGTAGGACTAGTTGAAAAATGTCCATCTAAACATTTGTGTTCCTGACTAAATGAAAATGTCTTCTTTCTTCAAAAAAGTTAGAAAACCAACATATTCTTGGTTTTAGACCCAAACATTTTCATTTTGAGGCCCAAAATGTTTCAGTTTTTAACAACTGAGAACTGAAAAGGTTTTAAGTTTTCTGTCTTTTGAACAAAAGTCAAAAACAAACATCAGGGGGAAAAAAGACAGAATCATCAAAATATTTAGCAACTCTCCCACCGCATACTGGCTTTAGGAGAGAGGCAGCCTACATAAAGAACAGGGACATAAATGAGGGAACTGTGAGTTGGTGTTATCACCCCAGTCTCTTGCTGACAACTGTCCACCCAGCACAAAATCCACCCTCATAACCAATATTAATTGACACCGTTGTGAGCAGCTGCAACCACAAGTCAGATGTTCAAATGTATTGGGGAACTGTGGAGAAGTTTACCTTGTGAGTGGATTTGCTCTATACATTAGCAGAGGATTTCAGTCAGTAACCAAGGTTCTCAAATTACCTAACAAAATCTTTAAAAGACACAGGAGAGGGAGCCTTCATCACTTGTTTTAATTACTGAGTATAGCATGTACCATAACATTGTGGCACCAGGGACCAGCATGTGATTCATTTTAACTGGATCTGCAACAAACTCTTTATTAAATTCCCAAATGACCACTAAAGTTGTCTGAAGTTTGCGTTACACAATTGTTCTTCGTCAGGAGCCTGAGTGAGCCCTTACACTCATGAGGAAGATCAGATTTTAATAAGGGCTCCCCAAAACTGAACCACTGAAATACAACCTGGTCAGTGGAGATTCTGGAATAAAAAGTAATGCTCTGAATGAAAATGTGGTATCATTACATCATTCTTCACTTGTCCTGGTAAGAAAGAAGTGTGGTCACGTGACAGAAAGTAAGGGGTAGAGGGTGTATTCAGCTCCAAACTGCTATAAATAAACTTCTCCTCTCTCCTTTGATCAAGCTTACATTTGCTTTCCAACTGCGGTCAATGGACTAGCCTGATTTACACCAGCTGAGGATCTTGCCTATGTAAATGCAAAATATTGCAGCTCAGCCCATCTTCTCATAAGTGGACATAGCAGTGCCTTAATAAATACATTCCACTATTTGCTTCTTTGAAGTAGAGCTGGTTGAAGATTATAATAGTTCAATAGATATTTTTGTGAATAAAAGCTCAGAGTCTGATTTGCTGTGGTCAAATTATTCATCACTTGCACCAGTAACATGTGATTTACTATTCTTCCTATGCTATTCCTCTAGCGAAAACATTTCCAAAACAATACCATGTGACTTAAGCAACCAACAGTAAATATAGAATATTCTAAGTGAACACAAACACCCCATCGGCTGAAACGGTGACATAATCTGTTCAGTGAATTATGAATACTGAATATATGTATACATATATGAATCAAGACCAGGACACAAGCAAACTTTCAGACAAAGAGCTAATTTTGCAACCAAATGACTGGCAAGTAACAACCTCTACTTTAAAGCAAGGGGAACTCAGTGAGAACAGTATGAGCATCTTTCAATATCCATTTTTCAAATATCTCCCTTGAATAGGTTTCTCCATATACACCTTGAAAAGCTGCCTATCAGAACAGGAGCAAAAAGTAGCATCTTGCAAACTGCTAGAACAGTAACTGTTTCAGATGAAAACATTGCTGAGAAACACCTGTAAAGCTGCATGAAAGGTTTTGACAGACGGACCATCTAAAAACCTTCACCAAGAGCTGCATAATCAACAAATGGTTCAACAAAACTGTGTTGGTGTATAAACTTATACCGGCATTGTGCACAACATTTTGCATTGGTACTAGGATACAGATAATAGCCCATTCCCGAACACCACCAAGCTACACTATCTGGAGACAACAGGTGTGAAATCTACTGAGTCCATGCAGTATAATTAGAGATAGGTAGATAGGGAAATACTGGCCTGTCCCAAGACTTCCACTGCTTGATAATATTTCCTTCAGCTCATAGCTGATTGTTCACTCCGGAAGCACCTATCAGCTTTTTAATAACATTTCTGACATTACAGGGTATGTCAGGAGCTTACTAGAAAAACCATCATTCCCCTGCCCCATCACCCATCCATCACCCATCCATCATTCTGCTCCATTGCTGTCCAGTGAAGCCAGCATCAGGACTATACCCCAAAAACGGACAATCCCCTTGACTAAAGCAACCACCTCACAGTAGCTGTAAGGTTTCCAATACATCATTATTCAAAACTAGGACTGCTGATTAATCGCAGTTAACTCACATGCTTAACTCAAAAAATTAATCGTGATTAGAATACCAATTGAAATTTATTAAAGATTTTTGGATGTTTTACTACATTGTCAAATATATTGATTTCTTTTACAACACAAAATACAGTGCTCACTTTATATTATTTTTATTACAAATATTTGCAGTGTAAAAATGACAAACAAAAGAAATAGTATTTTTCAATTCACCTCATACAAGTACTGTAATGCAATCTCTTTATTATCAAAGCGCAACTTCCAAATGTAGATTTTTTTTTTGTTATGTAACTGCACTCAAAAATAAAACAGTGTAAAACTTTAGGGCCTACAAGTCCACTCAGTCCTACTTCTTGTTCAGCCAATCGCTAAGAGAAGCAAGTTTATTTACATTTACAGGAGATACTGCTGCCTGCTTCTTATTTACAATGTCACCTGAAAGTGAGAACAGACGTTCACATGGCACTTTTGTAGCTGGCATTGCAAGGTATTTACATGCCAGATATGCTAAACGTTCATATGCCCCTTCATGCTTTGGCCACCATTCCAGAGGACATGCTTCCATGCTGATGAAGCTCATTAATTAAATATGTGACTGAACTCCTTGGGGGAGAACTGTATCTCTCCTGTTCTGTTTTACCCACATTCCGCCATATATTTCATGTTATAGCAGTCTCGGATAATGACCCAACATGTTGTTCGTTTTAAGAACACTTTCACTGTAGATTTGACAAAACGCAAAGAAGATACCAATGTGAGATTTCTAAAGATAACTACAGCACTCAACTCAAGATTTAAGAATCTGAAGTGTCTTCCAAAATCTGATCAGGACAGAGTATGGAGCATGCTTTCCGAAGTCTTAAAAAGAGCAACACTCAGATGCAGAAACTACAGAATCTGAACCAGCGAAAAAGAAAATCAACCTTCTGCTGGTGGCATCTGATTCGGATAATGAAAATGCATTGGTCTGTACTGCTTTGGATCGTTATCAAGCAGAACCCATCATCAGCATGGACGCATGTCCTCTGGAATGGTGGTTGAAGCATGAAGGGACATATGAATCTTTAGCACATCTGGCACGTAAATATCTTGGGATGCTGGCTACAACAGTGCCATGCGAACGACTGTTCTCACTTTCAGGTGACATTGTAAACAAAAAGCGGGCAGCTTTATCTCCTGCAAATTGTAACCAAACTTGTTTGTCTGAGTGATTGGCTGAAGTAGGACTGAGTGGACTTGTAGGCTCTAAAGTTTTACATTGTTTTATTTTTGAATACTTTTTTTTTGCAATAACTCTACATTTGTAAGTTCAATTTTCATGATAAAGAGATTGCACTACAGTACTTGTATTAGGTGAATAGAAAAATATTATTTATTTTGTTTTTTACTGTGCAAATATTTGTAATAAAAAATAAATATAAAGTGAGCCCTATATACTTTGTATTCTGTGTTGTTGAAATTGAAATCAATATATTTGAAAATGTAGAAAACATCAAAAATATTTAAATAAATGGTTTTCTATTATTGCTTAACAGCACGATTAATTGCGATTAATTTTTTTAACTGCTTGACAGCTTTATTCAAAACCATTCCCACTAGGGAGCCAGTTATATTATTCCTCTGTCTGGTTGCTCTGTGCAGCTTTTGCACTATGTGGTGGACGTGTTATTGTAGAATACATATTAGGGGACTATAATGAGCATGTTCAGAGTGTTCTCCTCCCATCTTTCCTGCCCAAACCTGTAAACGCCAATCTCTCCCCCCTCTCACACACATACCCCACAATGCCAAGTTCTCCTCTCCTATACACTGGTCCTATCCCACTGCTTGCACTGATGTAATTGTGAAATAAATTTGGCTCCAGGATATGAGTCAGAAACAGCCCTAAGGAAATTAAAACGCCTGAGGCTATAACACAATGAAGACAAAAGGAACGTCACTGACCTTCAGATCAAGACACTACATATTCACTTCTAGATCCTGCTCCTGCTCCCATCCAAATCAATGGTGAAACCCCCACAGGCCCGGATGTTGCAGGATGAGAGCTCACAGCAATCATGGCATGTCATTGCAGCTCGGGAGGACATACCCAACCTAGCTTTACTCGAGCTAGCTCAGATACGAAACCACTGAAGCTGCAGGAATATGAGCTTCAGCATGGGCTATATGAACTTGCCCAAAACCCATATTAAAGCTATCTTGGGTCTGTCAGCTCGAGCTGCAATCTCGGCCTGTGATTGCAATCTAGGCATACGCAGACACTGAATGGCAGTCAGCACACCATGGAGAGTCTATGAAGATGAGCTTCCCTTCATTACGACCTCCAGGTATGATGTCACACACAGCATGTTCGCCCCCTATAACTGCCTTGTTGGGGCTGGTTAGTGTGGAAGAGGAAGGGGCATGGCTACATAGCCACCAACAGCTGGACAAACCCACAGGAGTGTTCAGGTCAAGGAGTCACACATCTTATGGCTTTTTCCTACACATGTGGACTGGGAGAGAGGGAAGTCCCCATCCACCCTTTCCACATCTAGAGCGCACAGGCAGGGCAGCCAGGACACACATAACCCACCAAATGCAAAATATGAATTAAAATACTAAGCACCTGGCAGGGGAGAATGAATATTTGATGGTGTTTCCGTCACAAAAGCCAGAGCTGGAATAGACCTCATAGGCCAAGCCGGTCAGAATTTTTCAACAATTTTTTTTCATTGAAAAATGACCATTCAAAACTGAAACTGCTCATGGAACAGCGTTGGGTTTGATGAATTTCCCAACTTGAACATTTGTAGAGAAAAAAGTTTCAGAATTGTAAAAACCATTTTGACATTTTTATAAGAAAAATTCTGGTTTTTAGTTTTAAAATGACTTGTTTTGAAATTTAAGATGATTAGACTGAAAAAAAAGGTCAAAATCAAAATGAAATGTTTCAAATTTATCAAAACATTTCAATTGACCTGATATTAACACAAATTCATTTTTTCAGTTCATGAATATTTTTGAGATTTTGATTTTTTTTTGTTCCAATTCAAGACTAGGAAAAAAATGTCAATTTCTCAAAAATATTGACAGGATGGGAAAACCATTTCGTGTCCAACTCTACTCACTGGTGATAAAATCCTCCAGCCATTTCTACCGCCTGCAGGTTACCCTCAAATAGGGCAATTTTATTAATCCAGTTGGCATTTTGAATGATTATTTGTAATTGGCTTAACCTCTAAGGCATCACACTATATGGAACCTTGGAATAGCACCTTGATCAACAAATAAACAATCACTAACTTGTTGCTGTTCTCAAAAATGTGTCAAGCTTGTTTTTTAAACAAACCTGAAATTGCCTTGCAAATTTATGGTAATGTGATCGCTCTAATGTGCAGCAAAATGAGATGGTGATTATTCAGGAATAATCATCTTATGGAAATTCTTGCTATATGTGCAGCTAGATACAAGGATTTTTTAATGCTTATTCTTGTTTTATTTCCTAAGGGCTAAGATTCAACTCAAGAACTGAGATAACATTTGATAATTTAAAGTGACTGTGCTTTATACTCTGTTGCATATGCAGTGAAAGTGGGGGTATGGGGAAGCAGGGGAACTCAACCACATTTCACTCTATTGTGTATGAGCCATATTTGTCACCTAGGTTTTAATCCTTGTGCCAGTGAAGTCAAATGTAAGTTAGGCCATCAGTTCATATGGGGTCAAGATTAGGCTGTCACCTAACTTTGGCACTAAATCCTGCTTCACTAAAGTCAACAGTAGTAATCAACCTTTTGATTAATTAATATACATTAAAACATGGTAGCAACTGTAGTGTGGACATATTGAAAGCAATTGCGTCCTCCTTACGTACCCCTAGTTTCAAAGGGTATGGACAGAATCATAGAATCATAGAATATCAGGGTTGGAAGGGACCCCAGAAGGTCATCTAGTCCAACCCCCTGCTCGAAGCAGGACCAATTCCCAGTTAAATCATCCCAGCCAGGGCTTTGTCAAGCCTGACCTTAAAAACCTCTAAGGAAGGAGATTCTACCACCTCCCTAGGTAACGCATTCCAGTGTTTCACCACCCTCTTAGTGAAAAAGTTTTTCCTAATATCCAATCTAAACCTCCCCCACTGCAACTTGAGACCATTACTCCTCGTTCTGTCATCTGCTACCATTGAGAACAGTCTAGAGCCATCCTCTTTGGAACCCCCTTTCAGGTAGTTGAAAGCAGCTATCAAATCCCCCCTCATTCTTCTCTTCTGCAGGCTAAACAATCCCAGCTCCCTCAGCCTCTCCTCATAAGTCAATCCATAAGTCAATCCATGTTTGTCTCATTTATTTGCCTTCAAGCCAGAGCTCTGGCAAGGAGTTTGCGGAAGGCTATCTTTCTGCTGTGTTAATCAGTGTCCCATAGTATATAACTATGCCTTTACTTGTCATCAGCACAAAAGGAAAAGTAGCAGTCACGGAAAGGAAAGAAATGTGGTTCTGCTGTGGACATACTGGGCATAAAGTTCCTATTTTTCTTACTGAAGTACCAGAACTCTGATACTTTGGTCAAGCCCTCTTCAACAGAAGACAGAAATAATCTAGTCCCCTTCATTCAGCGCACAGTACATTTATTAGGCAGTTTGATATAAATTGTAATTATTCAAAGGCTCTGAATGGCAGCATTTCTGATTAAAAATGAAAGCCAGTTTGCTACAGAAGAATGGGTATTAGATCTCTTTGTATTTCTTAGTCATTCTTAGATCACGGATGGCTGGTTTTATTTTTATTATTTTAAACAAACCAGAACAACAAGGACTTTGTAACACAAATATATCTTGCAAATCTAACATTTGAAAGAAGTTAATTAAAATTTAAAAAATTGAGAATAAATTATACTGGATGACACATTTCTTCAGCTGTATTAATGGCTTAAGCAATGCATGTTTCTCTTGAAGACCTAGACTAAAACGTGTTCTTAAGCCACACTCACTTGGAAAGTTAGAAATGACTTCACACACAAATGAACCCTACTGATTGTTGACAGTGCTTTGCCATCTTTTTTATATCCTGTGTTGGTAGCACAGGTGTTAATCGTTACCATTTTTCTTATAATTAAATGAAAATGCCAGGGCTAGAATTGCCTCTCTCATAGAACACACATTTCATGCTTTGCTTAGCACAATAAGCTCTGCTAAACTCCCTATGAACCAATCATATCTAGTTGCACATGTTGCACACTTAAGAAGCAGTGGCAGCTAGAGATTGGCCATCAGTTTGGGGCTTGCAATGCTTAGAGAGATGTCAAGACTAGCAATGGTGAGCCTCGAAAGGGTCAGAGGTTGGAAGAAGCAGTACTAACTAAAGAAGTAAGCAAAAGATTGCAACTGGGGCACACACAAGTTCTTATCCTGTCTCTACCAAGCAGCTGTGTGATGTGTGCCCTGAGGTGATTACCTAAGCCTACTTTTAAAAAGGAGCCTGTTAATTTCATGTCTCCCCATTTTTGGGTGTCCAAATTGAGACACATAAAGCTTTTATTTTTAAGAGTGCCAGGCACCCACCCCGCCATTGAAGCTAATTGGAGTGTGGGCACTTAGCAGCCCGAAAACAACCAAGCCCTAAGTGTTGACAGCCCAATTTGAGACAGCAGTCGACATTTTTGAAAATATAGGCCTTTCCCTGTGTCTGCTTGATGACTGTAAAACAGGCGTAGTACTGGGCCTGGCTGGCCCTCCACACACCACAGCCACCTGCCATGGAATGTGAGGGAACAATGAGGAGGCACTAGCCATGGAGGCAGCTGAACATCCCTTCCTTAGGGCACTCGGAGATCCACGTGCAGAGGGCTTCTGCCACACTTGGATCTGAGGGGCACAAATTCCCCTAACTGGGGATCTCCTCACTGGACTGTTGCCAACTGTAATTAATTAGTGTTTCTCAAGCACTACCAACTATAGGTCCCGAGTAGTAATAGCTTCAATTGGGTTTAGATAAGCACCCAACCTTTTATGTGCTGACCTAATGGATACCACAACTCTTCAAGTCACATGGGCTGGAACTAGAGTGAGAACATGTTCTCTTATGACATTTTTAGGACCTGCAGCTTCCAACAGTCTTTCAACAGCATTACTCTTCTATTTCATTCATAATAATGATGTTTATGAAGGTAGTGCCTAAAGACTAACCCAAGAATGGGTGCTAGGCACTGCACAAACAGTAGGAGACAATCTCTACTCTGAAATCTAAATAGACAAGACAAGACAAGACAGATACAGGTGTGGGAAGGGGTAGAACACACAAGCAGAGTGAACAATATGGTGACAGCAAATGTCATGTTAATTGCACTTGTTTTGAGTGCGACTAGGAGGGGGATCAACTAAATGTACTTCTGGAGGACTTCTGTGCCAAAAATTTAAAAATTCTACAACACAAAATTAAAAATTCTGTGCACAATATTTTCAAATTCTGCAAAATTCTGCATATTTTATTTGGCAAAATAACACAATATAATCACACCAGTTTCAATTATTTTTCGTCATTTATTTCAAAATACCTGTCAGCAAATTTGTCTGTAACAATACAGACAGCAAAAGAGATTCAGAAAATGTTTTTTGACCAATACATTCCTTACTAGATTCCTTAGTAGAGAACTTTGAGAAATAATTAATGTAAACTACAATTCAGAACCATATTTCCCACATATCACAGAAGCAGTGCAAAGGCTGGGGGAGTCAGGGGTAACAGAAGAGCTGAGAGAGACAGAAATAATTGCTGGGAAGGAGCGCACATGTGAACTTGGAAGGCTGTTGGGTATGCTTGGGAAAAGTATAGGACAGGTTTTTTTGGGGGGGGAGGGGGCAGGGAAGGACTGTTAGGGACCTACCCCCATGCAGATCATGGCTGACCTCAGTCTCTCCCATTCAGTCAGGCACATTTGCCCATGCCCCCATGTGTCCCTGCACCCCCATATGACTTGCACCCCATGTCCACGTGTCCCTCCACCTCCACTCAGACACCCACTCCCCATCCCCATGTTGCCTTGCACCCTCTCCACATCCCCATGTGTCTCTGTGCCCCCACTCAGCCACTTCCCCATCCCTAAGTGGCCCTACACCCACTCCCCCTCTGCCCATGTGGCCCTGCATCTCCCTGCCCATGGCCCTGCACCTCCACTCCCATTCAGCCCCTGCCCCAATCTGTCTTCCCCCATTAACCCTTATGAGCCCCCGTCTGACCCCCCAGCATCCTGTCTATCTCCCCATAGCCCGTCTCCTGACCTGGCCCTACAGGCGCTATGAAGAAGGCTATATTATTTCTCTACCCTACCTGGCTGGGAGCAGCTGCTGTGTTCTGTTGCCACAGCTCCTCTGGTGGGCAAAAGGCAGAACTGCAACCAGTTTTCAGCAGAACCTTTTGTCTGTGCAAAAAATAAAAGTATGCACAGCTCATTAATTATGCATGTGCAGTGGCGCAGAATTCCCCCAGGAGTATAAATGGAAAGAAAAGTGAAGGGACAGGGACACTGAAGGGAAGTGTGTGTGGGGGGGGGGGGAGGAGTTATTGGGCCAGGGCAGGGGAAGAGAGGATAAGAGGTGCAGGTGTGGAGTGCGACTGAGGTGAAGAAACTCAGGGGGTGAAAAGAGGGTTGGAGCAAACAGCCAGTCCACAACACTGCTGTTCCCAGCTGGCACACAGAAGCATGCAGGCATGTGAAAGTGAATAAAAATTAGAATTTCAAAGTAACTCAGAGAGCTTTTTACCCTAAGAAAGTTCAGGCTAAGGAAGGATGTTTAAGGTAATCCTATTTTATCAGCCCCAATTTCCAAATCCCATTCAATAACTACAATCTGAATGATATCGTAACTTTAAGGATCCTTCATTAAAAGCGTGACCTGTAGAGAGATATTTACTCTAAATGGAGGTGAGACAGCAGAAATAAACCAACCATTCATTTTGACTTTGTTTCCTCTCACTGTGGAATGGGAGCTAGGTAGATAGAAGAAGGACTGTATGAGCCCAGAGAGCATTCCCCAATTAATGCATCAGGGAATAACATTTAAATAAGCGATTAAAGCACATGGGCTTTTATGATGTTCAACTAAGGCCAAAACATCCCCTTTGCTCTTTTTCAATCACATATTACTAATTGCAGAAGAGAAAGACATTTTCCTGCAGCTCTAAAAAGGAAGAGACACCCTCCTCACCCCTCTTGCTGACTGAAACAAACCTGCCACAAGTGAAATGAAAAACTGCTGTCACATTCTCAGGGCCAATATCTTTTGAAGCTGAAATGAAGCTAAAGAAATATTGTATATATGGCTAGAAAAAAAAAAGATGTCTCTCTCCCATCTCATCATATTGTACACTATGGGCAAGGATATCAAAACCGCTCATTGAGCTAACACTGTCTATTGCAGGAGAAAGTAAAACTCCCACTGGTGTCAATGAGAGCAGAGTCAGACCAGCGGTGAGTGGTTTTTGAGTACCCTGTCCTCACTGAAATGAATTCTGAAAGTCAAAGAGCTAAACCTCAACCCAGCAATAAATCTGTTTGAAACTTTAATTTACATTCCAGTTGTAGGGACAAAAGCTGAGCATTTTCCACATAGTATGGTGAAGCAATAGTGACTCCAACACAACTAAGGCTGCATCTGGCTTCTGCCTTTGTTGGACTTTAAACTTTTCTGAAGCTCCTACAGAAAACAAAAAATGGAAAGTACCCTCAAAATTGTAATCATAATCACTGTAGTTGCTATTGCAGTCATAGCAGAGACACCCACTGAGGGCTTCCTTGTACAAGCTCTCTGCATGCAGAACTTCCACTGACTTCAGTGACAGTTTCAAATCGAGAGGGCTTGCAGCATTGTGGCCTGAAGTAGACACACAACTTGGAAAACTGTTTTAATTGATTTTCTTTTAAAATTTCCAAAGACAGCCAGGGACTGGTTTGTGTGATCAGCTTCTCCATTATCCTATTTCCTCTATACGTAAGGCTCAGGGACACATGATGACATGTATGTCCTGGTCAAAAGACCACTGAAGTTAGTGGAAAGGTTTCATTTGGATCAAACTCATGGTCAGTAGATTCAAGTGTTCTTATATTAGCCAACATCAGTCTCTCGGTAGAGGTGGGAAACAGAAAAATGTCCTTGAATGGATGTTTCTCCTACCGTATTGCTTATTTTTCAGACTTCTTGATGTCCCACTATGTACAGGCCCTTCATTTGACTGACACCAACAGAAAAGTGTATCTTTACAATGGCATGTGTGAGGTCAAGGTACCTTTACCTCCAACATGTCTTACTGCCTGCAAAAGCACCTTTACCCCAAATATAAATTCATATTCTAACAGAAGGTTGAAAACACCACCCATTATTACTATTGGCAATCTCACTGTACATATGCTAAGTGTTCCCCCTAAATGTCATTTGACACTAATTCCCAAGATCCTGGGCCACATACAACTCATTTATCCCTTATAACTCTAGTATAACTGACCAGAAGTTACATCACTAGTTCATATTAAGCTAGATTTTTAACAGGTGAAAGTTTACACATATTGAATTTGCATGCACACAACCCAGAACACCAACCAGTGTATGTGTATTTGCGCACACACACACACACACACACACACGTTTTGAGTTGCACATGCTCAGATGAGACACATGCACACAATGCACTTCTGCAGATCTGTTTGCAGAGCAAATACTTCAACATGAAACCGTAGAATTCATTTTAGTCATCCCCAGAGGCATCACTGTTTTCCTTTCCCTTGCCCAGAGAATAGAGATACTGGGCTGTACGGCACGTTTGTATCTTGTAGCGCTATGTTCGACTTTTACAAATAGAAAAAGATTGTTGACAAGATGAATTTATGTCAACTTTGCCCTTTCAGGACTCAATCCTGCATGAGCTCTACATGCAGAATGCCAATTGCCTTCAACAGGACTTCCATGCATCACATGCTTGCAGGCCCTTACTTGGTATATCTGACACATGTGAATGTTGACTGGGAGAGGGAATGTTGCCCAGTGGAGAGAGCATGATACTGGTAATACAGAGACCAGTGTTCTATTCCTATGTCTGCCACTTTGGGTAAGTCATAAGAATGGCCATACTTGGTGAGACCAAAGGTCCATCTAGCCCAGTATCCTGTCTTCCAACAGTAGCCAATGCCAAGTGCCCCAGAGGGAATGAACAGAACAGGTAATCAAGTGATCCATCCCCTGTTACCCATTCCCAGCTTCTGGCAAACAGAGGCTAGGGACACCATTCCTACCCATTCTGGCTAATAGCCATTGAGGGACCCATCCTCCACAAATTTATCTAGTTTTTTTTTTTCACCCTGTTATAATCTTGGCCTTCACAACATCCTCTGGCAAGAGTTCCACAGGTTGACTGTGCATTGTGTGAAAAAATACTTCCTTTTGCTCATTTTAAACCTGCTGCCTATTAATTTCATTTGGTGACCCTAGTTCTTGGGTTATGAGAAGGAGTACATAACACTTCCTTATTTACTTTCTCCACATCAGTCATGATTGTATAGACCTCAGTCACATCCCCCCTTAGTCATCTTTTTTCCAAGCTGAAAATTCCCAGTCTGATTAATCTCTCCTCATATGGCAGCTGTTCCATATCCCTAATCATTTTGTTGCCCTTTTCAGAACCTTTTCCAATTCCAATATATTTTTTTTGAGATGGGACGACTACATCTGCACGCAATATTCAAGATGTGGGCGTACCATGGATTTATACTGAGGCGATATGATATTTTCTGTCTTATTATCTATCCCTTTCTTAGTGATTCCCAGTGTTCAGTTTGCTTTTTTAACTGCCGGTGCACATTCAGTGGATGATTTCAGAGAACTATCCACAATGACTCCAAGATCTCTTTCTTGAGTGTTAACAGCTAATTTAGACCCCCTTGTTTTATATGTATAGTTGAGATTATATTTTCCAATGTACATTACTTTGCATTTATCAACATTTAATTTCATCTGCCATTTTGTTGCCCAGTCACCCAGTTTTGAGAGGTCCTTTTGTAGCTCTTTGCGCTCTGCCTGAGTCTTAACTATCTTGAGTAGTTTTGTATCATCTGCAAATTTTGCCACCTCACTGTTCACCCCTTTTTCCAGATCATTTATGAATATGTTGAAAAGGACTGGTCCCAGTACAGACCCCCGGGGGACACCACTATCTACCTCTCTCCATTCTGAAAATTGACCATTTATTCCTACCCTTTGTTTCCTATCTTTTAACCAGTTACCAATCCTTCCCTCTTATCCCATGACAGCTTACTGTGCTTAAGAGCCGTTGGTTAGGGACCTTGTCAAAGGCTTTCTGAAAACCTAAGTACACTAGTCACCTCTCTGCCTGATTCCCTTCCATCCTTTGTCTCTCTTTCCACTTAGACTTTAAGGACCTCATGACAGGAGCTGTCTCTTTCACTATGTTTTTGTACAGCACCTATTACAATGGGGACCTACTCTCAGTTGGGCCTCTGGGTTCTACTGTAATACTAATAACAATAACACTACATGTGTGGCAGGAAAAATAATTCACCTGAAGTCACACAAACTACTTCACATCATTCCAGAGCTGTTCACCAGGGATCGTGCTCTATACAGCCTCTTCTTGGCCACCCCTCAATCACAGTATATGTTCAGAGCCTCTTTAAACATCCCCAGCTCTCAATGCAGGATGGTCATCATGACTTGAGATATCCTGAAGATAAATGAAAAAGTCCCCTCTGCCCAACTAACAGTAGGCAGAAAAGGGCGAAAAAGAGTTTCCCCACGATGCTCATCCCTCCTTCTAAAGTTTCAGTGAACCATGAGGTTCTATAAGCTTTTTTAATAGGATCCTTTGGGGTTTCATCGCTTTGGATATGCACAGTCTGCCCACTCATACGTGGTCAAGACTAAGGACCATTCTGAAAATGAATTATAAGGAAGAATAGACTGTTCTTTCCAATGTTCTAAGAGAATTTGTTGCACACAAAGTACTTTAAAACTAGGCCCAGCAACACAATAATTTACCTCATTAAACTGTCTTTAAACCATCTTGCTTTGCCTACCAATCAAGCTAATAGCCACATCACATGAGCTTTGCAGCTGGCACAAATCTGGGGGCTTGGGAACCAGCTGGGTTTGAAAAACAAACTCTAGAGATGCTGCTTAGTGTACATGCCTAGACCAATTTTCTCCTAGAGTGTTAAAAACAGAGTTACAGGCCTGAAGAATTGCCACTGTAAAGTGATTGTTTTCCAACTGTTTCCCTTCACCACCCCTCTGCATGTGTCTAAGAAGACACAGGTTCATTCATCCCATATGTGCTGTCTGTGGAATCACACAGAACAGTGGTTCTCAAACTTTTCCAATGGTGACCCCTTGCACATAGCTAGCCTCTGAGTGCGACCCCCCCACCCTTATAAATTAAAAACACTTTTTAATATATTTAACACCATTATAAATGTTGGATGCAAAGCGGGTTTTGGGGTGGAGGCTGACAGCTTGCAACCCCCCATGTAGTAAACTTGGGACCCTCGAGGCATCTTGACCCGAGTTTGAGAATTCCTGACGTAGAATAAACTTGCTTTTATCTGTTACATACATGACTATCCAGAGTCATGGAAAGTCAACTCTTTCACTCAAAGGCTCTGCTATAGATCACATACAAGAATCTGGAATTAAAATACCTGTTGACACAGCAATGAGATATTAACAGTATCTTGAACTGTACATACAGGCTTTAGGACTTTGGAGATCTGAAATGCTTTTTTCCCACTAGGGTTTCCAACCCTGAAGGATTGTCCTGGAGTCTCCAGGAATTGAAGATTAATCTTTAATTAAGATTGTGTCATGTGATGAATTCTCCAGGAATTCATCCTACCAAAGTTGGCAACCTTATTTTCCAGGAGAAAAAGTTTCACTGTGAGCTTGCTGTAGGGATAGAAGATTAAATTCTTAATCTACTTAAGGAGGTGATTGCAAATGCACTTATAACCTACACAGTAGATACAGAGCATTTTCTGCATTTCCCTTCCTTCAATTTGTTGCAGTATCAACAGATTCTAGTAAGCTTATGATATTGCTTTAGAGATTTCTACAGCAGAACTGGGTCCACTGATCAACTAGGATGCAGAAATTCTAATTCATAGGACACTCATTCTTCACATTGACTATCTTCCTGTGATGGGGTCCAAAGGCCCCATGCTGAACCAGTGCAGAGAAGAGAGCAATAATAGACTAGGGATGCCCTGCCCCTCAACAGTTGGAAGGCATATTCTCAGTGGAGGAACAGTTTAAAAGGATGTTGGTAGTCCAGGAGAAGTGGGGAAAGTGGCACCAAGAAGCAAGGCTGATGCTGAGAGCTGGGCCAGGAGTGGAAACAGTTTTGTGAAGGCTGCTCTGGTAGCTGGGACTTGAATATTTCCCCCCTCCCTTCTTTGGGAGTTGAAAGCCCTAAGAGAAATTGACGGACTGAACAGGATGCTAAGGACTGATCTACACTACATGGTTAGGTCAACATAAGCTGCCTTGCATTGACCCAGCTGTGGAAGCGTCTTCACTTACATTTGGCTCCCACCGACATAAGTGCCTCTCTATGCTAATTTAGAAACACCACCTCCCCAAGCTGGGTAGAGTCAGTCAATGTAATTAGGTTGATGCAATGTCACTGCAGACACTGTGTTGCTTACCTCGACAGTTGCTGGCTTTCAAGAGCCATCCCAAAATGCCCTACATTGACAGTACAATCGATACAAGCACTCCTAGTGAGGACACCCACTATCAATACAAGGAGCCAAGTGTGCATAAACAAGCAATTTAATAACTGTGGTGGCTGTATGCCAATGTAAGTTGGGCAGTAAAGTACTAGATCACTAAAGTCCTCCCCTTTTGGGGAATTCACCGTCTTTCCAGACCTTCTAGCTGGCTGGTGCCTCCTACATCCTTGCTACTCCCCAGAGGCTGGTAGGGGAGCCCAGACCCACCCTCTATACTGGGTTCCAGCCCAGAAACCCTATAAAAGCAGCCATGGTCCCTGTACAATCCAACCTCTTCCTGCTGTTTCCCAGGGCTTCTTCCTATATATCTGGCTTCCCGCCTCTCTAGGTTTGCCAGCATCCAGCTCCCTCTGTTCAGGGAGTGACTACAGCCTACTTCCCTAAAGCTTTTCCCAGCATCAGCTCCCAACCCTACACTCAGTTACCTGGCTTTATACAGGCTCTCTCTGGTCCTACACAGGTGAGTCTGTCCTTAATTATCTCCCTCCAGGCAAAATTGCTCCTGCTTGTAGCCTAATTAGCTCATTGGGCCCACCTGACCCTATTCACCTCTTGCAGGGCTAGTGTGGGGACTCCACCCTATCACACTGATGGTGTGACCCCACAATTCCAGAAACATCAGCTAAGAATCTCTCTGTTTAATATTTGCTCCAGAATCAACTATGATTCCCTCATCCATGTATACCCCCCCCACACACACACACACACAAATGCCTCCCAAGCATTTCTCTGCAAAGCAGAGCATCCAGATTGGCTTAAAAAAAATCAGATTGCTCTATTTTCTGCAATAATGTATGCAGGCACTTAATAATTAAGGAAACATTTAACTCAGATTTTGGACACAATTAATTAAAATTTTGTAAGCCAATTTCTAGCTAATCCCATCTTCCACGTTTATGACTGCTGGTAAACTTTTTTGGCCTCAGAAGTAGCAATAAAGTACAGCAGTACTTCCCAACAGTACTCCACAGATATACCATAATTATAGTCAGGAGGGACCACCTATGAGTGGTCTCCACATCAGTCATTTGTCAGCCTCTCCACTGAAAGTGCCAAGAAAGAGGTGAGTTGTAATTCTGTCTTTTGTAGTGCAGGAATTGGATTCATCATCAAATACTTTTTCATAAGTCTACCAGACTAGTAACAACTTTCAGGCCCTGAACCAGCAAGCTGATTGCAATGACACTACTCATGTGGTTAAATATATATTCATATAGCTTATGGCCAGACGGAACCATCTAATCTGACCTCCTGTATATCACAGGCTATTAAATTTCACCCAGTTACCCATGTATTGAACTTGATAAATTGTGTTTGACTAAAGCAGGGGTCGGCAACCTTTTAGAAGTGGTGTGCCGAGTCTTCATTTGTTCACTCTAATTTAAGGTTTCGCGTGCCAATAATACATTTTAATGTTTTTTAGAAGGTCTCTCTCTATAAGTCTATATATTATATAACTAAACTATTGTTGTATGTAAACAAGGTTTTCAAAATGTTTAAGAAGCTTCATTTAAAATTAAATTAAAATGCTGATCTTACGCCGCCGACCCGCTCAGCCCACCGTTCACCTAGGCCAGCAGCGGGCTGAGCGGGGCCTGCGGCTGGGACCCCGGCTGGCAAGGGGCCGGCAGCCAGAACCCCAGACCGGCGGTGGGCTGAGCGGGGCCGGCAGCCGGGATCCTAGGCCAGCAGTGCGCTGCGCTGCTCAGCCTGCTGCCACTCAGCCCGCTGCTGGCCTGGGGGTCCATCCACTAGCTCCTGCCAGCCAGGGTCCTGGGTGCCAGCCCCGCTCAGCCCTGCTGCCGGTTTGGGGTCCCGGGCCTGTCCACATAGAGTGGGTACCTACCTGCTCCCTGGTTCTAGCCATTCTCTTCCTCTCTCTGCACTGAGATGAGGGTGGGAGTGCGCTGAGCACAGGGCTGGGGGTGAAGGAGCAGGCTGGAGGTTGGGGTGCAGGGTCTGGCCAGGAACTAGAATGAGGGAGGGGGCTCAGGAGGTTTGGGTGTGGAGCGCTTATGTGGGCAGCTCCCATTTGGTGCGAGGGGTGCAGGTGGGAATGTGGGGGTGTGTGTGTGCAGGAGCTCCAGTTTGGTGCTCAGGGTGGGGATGGTGATGTGGGGGTGCAAGAGTCAGGGCATGGGGGGGCTGGGTATGTGTGGGGGGTGCAGGAGTCAGGGCAGGGGGCTGGGGTGTGTGAGGAGGGTGCAGGAGTCAGGGCAAGGGGCTCGGGGTATGTGAGGAGGGTGCAGGAGTCAGGGCTGGGGTTGTGGGGAGTTGCAGGAGTGAGGGCAGAGGGATGGGTGTGTGTGAGGGGGTGCAGGGGTTAGGGCAGAGGGCTGGGGGTGTGGGCTGGGGTCGTGGGGGTGCTCCCAGCCCCCTGCCCTGAGTGGTTCACGGTGGGGGGCTGGAGGGGATATGCCAATTCCACCCCCTTCCCCAAGGTCCCCAGAGCAGAGAGTGTGCTGCGGCTCCACTGTTCCCTCTCCCGCTCCATAGCAAGAGCTGCCAGCTGATTGGCCGCAGGGAGGGAACGGAGGAGGGGCAGGAACCAGCATGCTGGGGGGAGGAGGAAGCTTGCCTGCCCTGCAAGGAGAGAGTGGTGGGTGGGGGGCGGAGAAGAGCGGGCTGGGCTGGGCTGGGCCGGGCCGGATTTTTAATGACATCCTGCTGTCTGCCGTCCCCCGCAGACAGCAGCGTGCCATTAAAAATTGGCTCGCGTGCCGTCTTCTAAAGCATAATTTGTATTTGGCTAAAGCCTACCTATGAGAAAGGTATCCCGTCTTGATTGGAAGAGTTCCGGAGATGGCAAATCCTTGGTATTTTGTTCCAAAGATTAGGCAATTTATTTTTTTTTTTAAACAGTGAGAATGACTGATTTCTAATTTGAGTTTGTCTGGCTTCAGTTTTCCACCACTGGTTCTCGTTACGCCTTTCTCCATTAAATTCAAGAGCCCTTCAGTATCCAGTATTTACTCTCCATGAAGGCACTTACACACTGTAATCAAGTCACCTCTCAATTTCCTTTCTGATAAGGTAAACTGGTCAAGTTTTTAGAGTCCCCCACTCTAAGGCACTCTCTGCAACCCTCAAATCATTTCTGTGGCTTTTTTAGGCACATTCTTTTATACACAAATGTTGGTACCTGCAGGATTCCAGGACAGGCCTTATCAATGCCCTATATAGGAGGTAAAATCACCTCCCTACTCCTCCTCACTTGACTGTAGAGGACATTAGCCCTTTTTGTCATAGCATTGCATCGGGAGCTCATGCTGAGTTGCTTACCCAGCGTGACTCCTTAATCCTTTTCAGAGTCACTGCTTTCCAGGCTGCAGTCCCCCATTCTCTAGGTACGGCCTGCATGCCTCATTCCTAGATGCATAACTTTGCATTTGGCTTTATTAAATAAGCATTTTGTTTGAATGGGCCCACTTACCATGCAAATACAGATCACTCTGCATAGTCTCATCATTCGTTACTCCTCTGTCAATCTTTGTGTCATCTGCAAATTTTATAAGTAGTGACTTTATATTTAATTCTAGAGAAGTGATGAAAATGCTGGCTAGCATCATGGTTGGTATCGATTCCTGCAGAACCCTAGAAACACTCCCAATTGGTGATGATTCCCCCATTGACAACTACTTTTTGAGATCTGTCAGATAGCTAGCAAGCCAGTCTTGCTCAATCAGGGCAAATCACTGTTACTAACTCTGACTGGATTTAAATTGCTGACCTAGAGATAGGCATGCAAACCTTTCATTATGCCAGTAGCCTTTCATTTCTAGTAAGGTTTCCGGTTTGAATGAAGCCCAAGTTTCTTTAGAAACCTGGGACTAGTAAAGATTTGCAACAACAGACCCTATCTTCCATTACTCATTCCCTGGGACAGCCAGTCCTGCCAGAGTATAATTCTCTTGTTTGATATTTTTAAACCATTCTTTCCTCATTTGGCAAATACTTTACAATTACAGACTTACTAAATGGAAACAAGACTATAGTAAAATGGGGAAAGGTTGCTTTTATTTCTTACAATATATGAACAATTATTCTCATGTTTTTCATTGTGTCATTTGCAGCCTTGCCCAGGAAGAGAGAAGACATCCACTACTCTCGTCTTCACAACTTTGAAACAACACTGACTAATCCCAGTTTTTCATCAGAAATCCTTTTCTGGTATTTTCACAGGTTCCGTTTGATGCCGAAGGCAAAATACCGCTGCTATTTTTTGGCTGTTTATTAGGAGTAGTTGCCACAGAATGAAATAATAAACATCTCTACTCTCACCTACGAAATACATATTTAACCCTCAATTTGCCTAGAATACGTAGAGGAGGATGAAAACACTGCCCATACAAGTGACCTTGAAGGGCTGGTATTTTCCATTTGTTCATAAACAAACACCACTCTTGCTGGGAATTTTAAAATCTACTGGATTACAGATCAGATCTTATTTTTATTTTTAAACCAAAATGTTCCATTTTTTTCCCCAGCAACTCTTTTTTCTAAGTAGAAGCCTTGCAACAGCAATGTAATATATATTAAAACAAAATTACAGACACAATTCATCCAGTTCAGGCTTCTGAACAGAACTGCCCACATTAACTTAACTCCCTTCACTGGATCAGTCAGTATAATCTGAACCAGTAACGTTCTTGGATTTTTGCAGTCTTCCCCTCTCTTATTGCAAGAATTGTGTGTGTTTGTTATATTCCCTCTTCTGTTAAGCAGTTGATATATTAGAAGTGTTAATATTCTATATTATCTCTGAGACTTTCCTTGTCACAGTCCCTGCTCTCTCTCCCCTCCCCCACCGACTGTTTCCTTTCTCCCACTCTCTATTTCCCCAACAAAAAAGGCTGAGGTAAAAGTTGTTCTTGTCACAAACTAACATTTATAGAGAAGATTTTGAAACAAAAATGCAGAAAATATTATTTTTTCTTCTGCACTGGCTACCTTCCCAGCCTTGGGGCATGTAACTGACATCATATCTACATGGGATTCTTCACTGAGATTAGCCTCAAAGCAATTCAGCTATGCTTTCAGTAATTCTGGAGGACACACCAAGGTCAAGAACAACATAGCACCAGCAAAGCTCCCCCTGTTAAAAGGTTTAACTCTAGATGAACGTTTCAAAGACCTACACAAAAACATCAGGATAGCATGTGATTTTATGTGTCTTATTTACAAAAACTCATGCTTAAATTATCTTCAATTAAAAAGACAGTTTGGATGAAAGTGCAGCATGATGTTGCTCTGCTAAGTTGATTAATCCTGTCAGCCTCAACATTAAAACACTATCTTATTAAATGGAACATATTGGGGATCAACCTAATTTACTGAAATCATTTGTTAAATGATTTGTTTGTATGTAAATCTGAAAGATATCAGAACAACAGATATAAACATGAGCCCTTTTCTTGGCTCTATTTTAATCACACCCCAGCTGTAAAGTGATCCTGTGTTAACCATACTGAGCGCTATGCACAGATTGTTTATTAATTATGTGCTAAGATAACAGGCTTTGAAAACATAGTTAAAAATTCAAATATTGATGAGAAAACTCGCTAGAGTTCTACTCAGGTACAAATAGCCTCCCCCCTCCAACACTTAAAGGGGAAGGGGGCGAACCACAACCCAGAGGTTTTCAAGACATGAACATCTGTCTCACAATCAAATCAAACTATGAATCAAATCTGAACAGGGACTGGGTGGGAAGGTAGCAGATTCCCTACCCAACCACCACCACCACACAATTGTTTTTCTATGCAAAGGCCAAGTGAAGCCATAAGCAGGCATTTGGACTATCCAGGGCAATACCTACATCCAAAGTCTCTGATAACTGAATACTGTGGTGGCAGTTTACAGTTGTAGAACGGGATCATCTTGAGACCCACCAGACTACCAGAGAACTTTAGCGGTTGAGGAAGCAAAAATGAGCTCAGAGTTAGGACACTGGGACTCAGCAAATCATGGATTCCAAGGCCATAAGGGACCATTGTGATCATCTAGTCTGGCCTCCTGAATAACACAGGCCACAGAACTTCTCCCAGGAGATTCCTTTTTAACTAAAGCATATCTTTAAAAATATTCAATCTTTATTTTAAAATTGCCAGCAACTGCCAGTTATGCATCCACTTCAATCCTTGGTAAATTGTTCCAATAATTACCATTGCTGTTAAAAATTTACTCCTTATTTCTGGTCTGAAATTGTCTAGCTTCAATTTCCAGCCATTTGATCTTGTTATATCTTTGCTTGCTAGACTGAAGAGCTCTCCATTATGCAATTTCTGTTCCCCATATAGATACGTACAGGCTGTGCTCAAGTCACCCAGAAACCTTCTTTCTGTTAAGCTAAATAGATTGAGCTCTGGGATGCAGCAAATATATAGGAAAGTCTTCCTTGTGAGGAAAAAATCCTATAAAGCAAAGTCTGAGGGACACACATCGATGTCAGCTGTTGCATAGGACTCTCAATCTGGCCCCAACTATTTTAGGTCACATTGAAGTTTTCTGCATCAATTCTGGTCTTGATCATACAATGGACCCCCATTCCTCTGTACAGAGGTCTGTAGTACTGAATTGAATTGCAGGATCAGGGCCTATGTTTGTGACAGGTCTAAATAAATGTAGGTCTTACTGAAGTAAATAGGACTGCTGGCATGAGTAAGTGAAGCAGGATTTAGTCACAGGGATATTTTGATCTATGAGTATGTTGTGAAGTAACTCCACGTTAGTATATGGCTCTGATTTTGAATAGAAATCTGTACTTTTAATAACCTCTAGTTAACTCCCTCCCCAACATACCACACTGTGTGCGCTTGTTAAATTTCCAGGCTCACTACAATGACTCTCTGTTTACCCTGACATTTTCTAAGGAGGTGGAATAAGATGCCAGGGCTGTTTGGGGGGCTGAACAGTATTTCAGTCTCAGCATTAGGTCAGTTTGAATTATTCTATAGATGTGCTTTCAAAGATAACTGATTATTCACCTCACACTCAGTCTATAAGCTAAAATTTAAAGTAAAAAATACTTTATTTGTGCTCCACTATCTTTATGTCCCTTCTCTGCCTTTACACACAAAAAGCCCAGCAGCTTTTTAACATGCTTAAACACACATGCATTCCACCCACTTTACCGCAGGGGCAAAATGACCTGCCTACACATTTTTATTAATGTAGCCCTTATTGTTTCTGTCATAAATATAAAGGGAAGGGTAAACCCCTTTAAAATCCCTCCTGGCCAGAGGAAAAATCCTCTCACCTGTAAAGGGTTAAGAAGCTAAAGGTAACCTCGCTGGCACCTGACCAAAATGACCAATGAGGAGACAAGATACTTTCAAAAGCTGGGAGGAGGGAGAAAAACAAAGGGTCTGTGTCTGTCTGTATGCTGCTTTTGCTGGGATCAGAACAGGAATGGAGTCTTAGCACTTTAGTAAGTAATCTAGCTAGGTATGTGTTAATTATGATTTCTTTAAATGGCTGAGAAAAGAGCTGTGCTGAATAGAATGACTATTCTTGTCTGTGTATCTTTTTTGTAACTTAAGGTTTTGCCTAGAGGGGTTCTCTATGTTTTGAATCTAATTACCCTGTAAGGTATCTACCATCCTGATTTTACAGAGGTGATTCCTTTACTTCTATTAAAAGTCTTCTTGTAAGAAAACTGAATGCTTTTTCATTGTTCTCAGATCCAAGGGTTTGGGTCTGTGGTCACCTATGCAAATTGGTGAGGATTTTTACCAAACCTTCCCCAGGAAGTGGGGTGCAAGGGTTGGGAGGATTTTGGGGGGAAAGACGTGTCCAAACTACGTTTTCCCAGTAAACCCAGTTAAGTTTGGTGGTGGTAGTGGAAATTCCAAGGGCAAAAGATAAAATTAATTTGTACCTTGGGGAAGTTTTAACCTAAGCTGGTAAAAGTAAGCTTAGGAGGTTTTCATGCAGGTCCCCACATCTGTACCCTAGAGTTCAGAGTGGGGAAGGAACCTTGACAGTTTCACACAAGATCTGTCTTTATCTTTGGAAGTTTACATACAGACAATGGTCTCTTTTCATACCAAAGGCCAATTCAACCCTTACTGGAGTGACTCGGGTGATTCTGGTCATATACAGCAAAATGTGTAAGTGGAATGAGTTTGCTGTTCCAACTCTACTCTCTTTACTACCTACATTAAAACCACATCAGACATGCTATTAGACTCAAAAGATGTCTCATGGTAAACAACATGGAACAGACTTCCTTACTCATTTTTCCCCTGCATTAATCCCTAAAAGATGAGCCAGAAGTTTTCCTCTGGTCCGGCTGGAAGGAGCCATACTAACTTTCTTTCAGCTGGAAACTGAATGAGGCATTTCTTACAGCTGATCTTAATAGTAATCGGCCTTTGCACATTTTTGTTTAATATCCAATAGTGGCAGAGGCTGGGGACATACAGGGAGGTAATACAATACTGCCAACTTCAAGCATTCAAACATCGTAAGTCAGGCTCCAAAGACTCATGAGATTTTTTTTAAACAACACATTTTGGGATCTTTTTATTTCCTTTCTGATTTCTGAGCCTTTAAGGTACATTGGGTTCATGTGATCAAGATCATTTTCTAACCTTTATGGCTGCAGAGATTACTTCCTCCCTCCCACAAGACATACCAAGATTCCTACATATTCACGATTCCATGAGCTGGGGTTTGAAAAGAAAAACAAAAAAACATCAAATACCACAATACCTGCAATAAAATTGTAAGAGTTGGCCACACGGGTATATCCTTGCATGGGTCTGTGTATTCTATATATTATATAAAATCATTTTTCCAGTTTCTTTTTAGAAAAATGAAAGACTAGTTTGGACAGGGAGCACTTTCATTTAGTTTTCCTACTGCAGCTACTATATATTCAGAGCAAGAGTCCAATTTGCAGCAACACTGCATAAGATACATCAAGTGCCCAAGGACCTCATGCAGGGTTCTGCTAACTGTTTAAGTCTCCTCTGGCATCTGCAAACAAATAGGACCAATTCCAAACTAGGTGTTTTCTACCTTTCCCCTTTCATTATCCCACCTGCGTTCCAGGCTTTGCAGAACTCAGCCAAAAGAGCTGGGATGAGCTAGTTCTGGATCTAGCTTTCTGCATTCAAACAATGAAACAGACTGAATCCAAGTCCTCCCTACTATATTTTGCATCTTATTCACTCCAGGGAGCCTTCTTTTCTGTGGTTTCCAGGCCAACAAATTTCTTCCCACATGACATTCACAATATTATGCATGCCGCTTAGCGAGACAGGCACAAAGGATGTTTGCTGTGGAGAAAAAAATAATAGACTAATAGAAAGAGCCTCAGCAAATCATTGTCTTATTTCCAATACAGAAAAGTGAAATCAGGAAATTTCAAGTCAATGTATGTGAATGATCCCTCCCCCTCACCTTTATTTCTCCAAACAGGTTTGTTCACCTCTAGTTGCTAGGCAACATGGCTGCTTCACAGGCTCTAGGTCCTTCTAGTCCACAGCAAAATAATAGATATTCAAAGGGAAAAACTACACTGTCAAGAATGGAGCAGAAACTTTCTCTCTCTCTCTGGTGCTCAGTGTCTTTCAGACTACATAAAATCTCATCTCTCCATTCTGCACTAAAACAAGGAGGACTATCCTTGCTTAGCCAAAGTGTGCATCTGGTAAGGCTCTTAGAGTATAAAAAGGAGAATCAATTAATGAACCATAAAAAGGAAAGGAGGACTTGTGGCACCTTAGAGACTAACCAATTTATTTGAGATGAGCTTTCATAAGCTACAGCATATGCATCCACTGAAGTGAGCTGTAGCTCACGAAAGCTCATGCTCAAATAAATTGGTTAGTCTCTAAGGTGCCACAAGTACTCCTTTTCTTTTTGCGAATACAGACTAACACGGCTGCTACGCTGAAACCTGTCATTAGTGAACCATAATACTTTTCAACTGAAGAGACAGTAAATATGGTTTATGGACAAAATAGCAGGACTTTACAAACAAGAAGTTTTATTGTTGCAAATATTTAAATCACACATATGCCATGTAATATAGGGTAAATTATTGATACAGCATTATTTGTATGCTGCAATGGTGTAGAATTTGTTTTCTTTACAACCTCTATTATCAAAGGTCTATAACTTGACCATAAAGTATAGTTGCTCCAGGCTGCAATTTATTTCCAAGCCAAGATCTCAGTGTTGATGTGCACTCCTTCTGCCCCCCAATACATCTTCCAAATCTTGAGGAAATAAAAAAATCATTTGTCTTTTTTCAAGTATAAAAAAATAATATCCTGCTTCAAGATTATTTTACAAGATGTACCACTTCCCCAGCCACTTCCATTTTGTCCAGTAATTGATACACAATGCAACCCAATTAGTTTTGGGGATCTTGAGAATAAATTTCCAACATGTTTAGATTTATAATTTGGCTTGTATATGTAGGTGGTATTCTTAGGTTCAACCAGGGCAAAATTCTTACCCCTTGAGCTGTTCGGAGAGATCAACTCCAACATTCGGTTTTCCCTTACTTTAATCAGTTAGGGCACCATCTTCAGGTACTATACATTGGCAGAGCACCCATTGTCTTCACGAGAGCTACCCCAGTTTGCTCCAGCTGATGACTTGGCTCTTACTGTTTCTGGGCCTCAATTCTCCATTGGTAAAATAGAAACAAACCTCTCTTTTGCCACAATTTCACCTGTCTCATCTCGTGAGATAGTACGGTGTTCCTGGCAAGTAGCAGCACTTACTATAGGTTCAGTCAATATCTGGCTCAATGTAGCCAAAATCTGAGTTGGTGTCTGTAGGCACTACTGTTATTCAAAGAAATAAGAATTCCCTTCATGTATAAAGCTCACAGGTGCGTGTGCATATAGGGAGGGATAAAATCGGACTACATCTCTGCTGTGCAAATCTGATAACAGAATTTTAGTCTAAATAGTCATTAGGATTTTAGTATCCCTTCATTCCAAAACTTACTGAGTAGTTAGCTGGTTCAAAAACATTCCAATTTGGTTCACAGTTTTTATATCATTAAACATATCAGCACAAATGCACCAAAGCAGAGTAAACTACAGTAATGTTTTAATGCACATTATTATAAAAATTAAGCAACACTGAAGGAACAATCTGAACGGATAACTCGCAACAGCAGCAATGGCTGGATCATAGTAGACATTTTGTTCACCCTCATATAACCATATAAAGACAAAAAGCAGGGGCTGGGGAAAGATGTAAGACATTTTGCCTACAGTTATAAAAATTATTTATTTTCCTTTCAATTATATACAGAACTCCCAGCTCTAGGTGAAAAGAGAGGATCCAAAAGTACAGTATCAGCTGATGTCATGCTCACCCTTTGAATCAAAGCTATTCTCTTTTGCCTCAACATTCAGGAACATTGTAACAAATTAATTTTGTATAAGTTGGGAGGAGACTAGGTTCTTAATTTGACAGTCAAGGGGTTGAAACTGATGTGCTCACAGAGAAAATGAGTATTCACAGAAACCAGTCGTTCAAAATAATGGTGGAATCCATTCTGTGCTCCTGTGAAGTGCTGTTAAGTGTTAAAAAATCTCAGTGGGGAAGTGAGTTTTAGAGCTAATTTATGATTAGAGGAATTAGGGTGAGGGGACTGTAATTTACAAAAAAAGTGCAATGTGCCTCTTATAAATATATCCCGTATAACTTAACAAAAGAACATTTATATTTTTAAAAAAACATCCTATAAATTGTAATAGAAAAAAAAACTAAGCTCCCCCCCCAATTGGGTAAAAATAAAAGTTAGTACTAACTGAGCACCCCCAAACGACAATGTTGTATTTTCATCTACAGAAATGGCTGCAAAAAGCAGCAGAAACTAAAACATGGAGGAACTTGGAATGGTAGCAGGACTGTCATAGGCACAAGGACAAGAGCAGACATGTCTGCAGCAGCGCCTCTATCTGATTAGTGTGTGGGTATTTACAGTAGCATCTGCAGCACAGACAGCAAGCTACATAAGGCCTTGGGAACAGGAGCTGATGGCACATCTAAAATAGCTTTCTAAGGGGAAAAAGGGGGCAGCTCGTGAAAGTAACTCTAAAATCAGTGCGCCGGTGTGAGAAATAACATCCGAAGCCTTTTCTGCCAGCAGCAACAGAGACTGTTAGGGTGCTGTGTGCCAGCTTAGTTCTAGAGAGACACTCTTGCACTGATTCCAAGTCCAGATTTAGGGTTCAAGCCCACAAGGTGCTGAACACTCTGACTGATTCAGCAAATCACTTACGTGCATGTGTAGTATCAGAAGTTGGAACTATGCATGTGCTTTGTGGGATAGGGGCCAGAGGATTTGGGACTTTGCAGGATTAAGCCCTTATTGAGCAAAAGTAATTCTTATTGGCTTCATTAGTGTGACAATAGGAATAAATTAGACTCCATTTTCTTTCACTGAGGAACTGTTCATGGATTTCAAAATCCAACTCTCCCTAAATAGTTGTCTCCATCCTCCTTTCTTCTTTTTCACCTTGAATTTATGAAAACCACAGACCAAATTCTGCCCTTGCTTATTGTATGCGATTACCTCATTGACTGATTGGTGGGATTGCATGCTCATAAAGTGTGGAGAGAATTTGATCTCGTGTGTCCTGTGATGTTGAACAATTGCTTCTAACCATTTGTTCATGTGTCATCCAGTTCTATAGCACCTGGATGTATTGGCAGGTCAGGTGGAAAACACGGAGTACCATTGTAATTCTTTGACCAATGCTTTCAGTAGCCTCTCTAGAAGACAATGCATACAAAAGCTGTGGGATTCTGTTAGCTCTGGTGTATACAGTAAAGAGTTTGCTCCTTTTCATCACATTCAGGCCCAAATTCTGGTTCCACTGGAGTTGGCCACTGCCTTCAATGGGATCAGGATTGGTCCCATACATCAACCCTGGTTGTTTATAAGTTCACCTCTGTACAGATCCACCACTTCCCATTTAGAGGCAGTGTGGGGAGGGAAGAAATAAGCCTAGGCCCCACCAGAACACCGTTCATGGGGTCAGGCATCCACAGCTGGAGGGGTGGGAGGATGAAAGCTGGCAAGATATGAATTGTTTCCCTCATGCAGCTTGTATTAACCCTTCCATGGCTTCTTTTGTGCTGTGGATTCCTCTCACAAACACACCCACCCCTTACAGGGAGCAGGTTGCACTATTCAAAGGACCCTTTGTTCACCCCACCCTACATGATAGAGGGATTGTACCTTCTAAAAGAAAAGGAAACAGTAGCAACTGATTAACTGATTCCATAGTATTAGTTATTCTCTCTACCTCTGTCATGTTGCCTCTTGTTAATCAATCTAAACTGAAAACATCTTTTCAGTCTCTCCTAGGGAAGCCTCTCCAGTTTGCTAGTTAGTTTTGCTGCCCATCTATTTTATAATATAATATGTTTTTTGAGAGAGCGAGACCAGACCGGAAATGAGGAAGTGTTTTATAGAATGACATCATCATATTTTCTGTGCTATTTTCTATCACATTATTTAATACTGTAACATGTTATGCTTTTTTTTTTTACTGGCCCAGCACAGTGAGTGGAGGGTTTCACTGAGCTCTCCACAGAAATGCATCTGAATAGTTCAAATTCTTTCTGCCAAGTCACCATTACTATGTATTTATTGCCATTGAATTTTATCTGCCAAAGTATTGTCCATTCACCTACTTTGGTTAGGGACTCTCATATTTCTCATAGACTTCTCTATTCTTTAAGTATTATCTGCAAATTTTGCCATGTCATTGCACCCTTTTCTAGGTCATTATAGGCCAGTCTTAATACAGAACATTGGCCAGTCCCCAAAGTAAATCATCTGCCATATTGAAAGTTAGCCATATATTACTACTATTTTTCTGTCTCCTAATAGGTTTCTAATCCATGACAGTACTTTACATCTTACCCCATTGACAGCTTAATTTTAACAGCCTCTCATGAGGAACTTTTGAAAAAGCCTCTTGGAAGTTGAATCAGTCATATCAACTGGTTCTCCATTATCCAATGTGTTGATGACACTTGCTCTCAGAATCCTAGGAGATCAGAACGGCATGATTGTCCCAGGCCAGTGCCGCTTAATAAGACTGAAAATTTTGTTAGCAACTCAGCCACTTCATGGACATTTTGTTCACGTGCTCAAAGAATTCTAATAGATTAACCGGGCATGACTGTCCTTTATAGAAGCCATATTGATTTAAAATTCCTCTCATCCCTTGTTCAGCTTGGAGTTTTACATTTCTGTTTATTATATTTCTGGTTTGTTTATTTATTTATTTACTTTACTATAGTTTACTTATTAAAGGCACAATCCGAAATCAATGGAAGGTTTCCATGAGTTTTGAATCAGGGCCTAAATGCAAAAGCTGCAATTCCTGATTTCTCAGTCTTGCAGGAATTGAAATACCATGCCTGGAAGATGTGGTGCTTAGGAAAAGGGATGAACACACATGTTGTAGGAAATCAGAAGAAGCTTGACCTCAAATGTTTTTCTCAAATATTTCAAATATTTTCTTAAAATTTCAGTCTTCATTAGTTTAGAGATTCCAATTTGTAACGTTTCCCTCAAACTAACAAGTTCCTTACAATACATATGAATGTTATAATCATTGGTGTAACCAGTTCTGGAACACAGGATCATATGAATATATACGATCTCATACGAACCCAAGAAAGGCCAGTAAACTTTGTAACAAATATATGCAAAGGAAAAAACACACACACACTCACACAAAATTTAGCTAACAGATGAATGCTTATGTATTGCAGAAGGAAAGGGCCAGAAAAAAGCTGCCCAAAAAGAATTAAAATGCTTGGAAGAGGGGCCAAGCAGTTTAGCAGCCATTTTCCTGGCCTTAGAGATACACAGGCTCAGATATGGATTCCAGATTCTCTCTCTCAGCTAGTAGAAAGTCAGCACATGTCAAGGATAGCAGACTGTGTTCCTGCCAGGGAGCCAGGGAAGGGAAGGCTGGTGTGCGTGCTTCTACAGCACTCCATGATTCCCCAAAGGACAGTGCTAGCAGAGCCAATCTCATGTTCCCACCCACCCCTGGCATCCCAGTTTACTGGCAAGACAAAACGTTAGAGGCTGCTGAGCATTCTTTCAAGAATTTCATGTCTCAAACACAGGCCTGGACTGGGACCAGGGAACATTAACAGGGGGAACTGGGGGAGGAAGAGGGTGAAAAGACAATTAAGAAAAAACAATAATTTCCAGAAAACAAGTCTCCAGCCATAAACTTAGTTTCATTTGTTTACCCCAAATAAGGAATTTTGGCTTACAAGTGACCCATACCCTCCCAAACAGGGACTGTTACTGCTATTGTCATTGTCACGGTCATTGCAGTACATAAAGCCCTGGTCTACACTAGGAGTTTAGGTCAAATTTAGCAGCGTTAAATCGCTGCAAACATGCACCCGTCCACACGATGAAGCCCTTTTTTTCGACTTAAAGGGCTCTTAAAATCGATTTCCTTACTCCACCCCGACAAGTGGATTAGCACTTAAATTGGCCTTGCCGGGTCGAATTTTGGGTACTGCGGACACAATTAGATGGTATTGGCCTCCGGGAGCTATCCCAGAGTGCTCTGTTGTGACCGCTTTGGACAGCACTCTCAACTCAGATGCACTGGCCAGGTAGACAGGAAAAGGCCTGCAAACTTTTGAATTTCAAATTTCCTGTTTGCATGGTCACCAGCAGCTTGCCACGCTGGCCAGAGCTCATCAGCAGAGATGATCACGATGGAGTCCCAGAATCGCAAAAGAGCTCCAGCATGGACCGAACGGGAAGTATGGGATCTGATCGCTGTATGGGGAGAGGAATCTGTGCTATCAGAACTCCGTTCCAGTTTTCAAAATGCCAAAACATTTGTCAAAATCTCCCAGGGCATAAAGGACAGAGGCCATAACAGGGATCCGAAGCAATGCCGCATGAAACTTAAGGAGCTGAGGCAAGCCTACCAGAAAACCAGAGAGGCAAACGGCCTCTCCAGGTCACAGCCCCAAACATGCCGCTTCTATGATGAGCTGCATGCCATTTTAGGGGGTTCAGCCACCACTACCCCAGCCGTGTTGTTTGACTCCTTCAATGGAGATGGAGGCAACACAGAAGCACGTTTTGGGGTCGAGGAAGATGATGATGATGATGAAGTTGTAGATAGCTGACAGCAAGCAAGCAGAGAAACCAGTTTTCCCGACAGCCAGGAACTGTTTCTCACCCTGGACCTGGAGGCAGTCCCCCCCAACCCCACCCAAGGCTGCCTCCCGGACCCGCCAGGAGGAAAAGGGACCGCTGGTGAGTGTTCCTTTTAAAATACTATACATGATTTAAAAGCAAGCATGTTTAATGATTAATTTGCCCTGGCATTTGCGGCTCTCCTGGATGTACTCCCAAAGCCTTTGCAAAAGGCACACAGGACACTTTACCACACCGGGCTAGTAGCACGTACTCGGGAATCATTGTACAACAAAGCATTGCAGTGTATGTTTGCTGGCATTCAAACAACATCCGTTCTTTATCTCTCTGTGTTATCCTCAGGAGAGTGATATCATTCATGGTCACCTGGTTGAAATAGGGTGCTTTTCTTAAGGGGACATTCAGAGGTGCCCGTTCCTGCTGGGCTGTTTGCCTGTGGAGGGGTGAGGGGCTAGCCATGTTGTGGGGGGAGGCAAAATGCGACCTTGGAATGAAAGCACATGTGCTGTGTATGTAATGTTAACAGCAAGGTTTACCGTGAAAAAGTGTAGCCATTGTTCTAGAAAGTGTGTCTTTTTAAATACCACTGCCTTTTTTTTCTCCACCAGCTGCATGTGTTTCAAGGATCACAGGATCTTCTCCTTCCCAGAGGCTAGTGAAGATTAGAAGGCGAAAAAAACCACACTCGTGATGAAATGTTCTCTGAGCTCATGCTGTCCTCCCACACTGACATAGCACAGATGAATGCATGGAGGCAGACAATGTCAGAGTGCAGGAAAGCACAATACGACCAGGAGGAGAAGTGGCGGGCTGAAGAAAGTAAATGGCGGGCTGAAGAGAGGGCTGAAGCTGAAAGGTGGCAGCAGCATGATGAGAGGAGGCAGGATTCAATGCTGAGGCTGCTGGAGGATCAAACCAATATGCTCCAGCGTATGCTTGAGCTGCAGGAAAGGCAGCAGGAGCACAGACCACCGATATAGCCCCTGTGTAACCAACTGCCCTCCTCCCCAAGTTCCATAGCCTCCTCACCCAGACGCCCAAGAACGCAGTGGGGGGTCTCCGGCCACCCGGCACTCCACCCCAGAGGATTGCCCAAGCAACAGAAGGCTGGCATTCAATAAGTTTTAAAGTTGTAAACTTTTAAAGTGCTGTGTGGCCTTGTCCTTCCCTCCTCCACCACCCCTCCTGGTGCTTCTCTCCGCCACCACCACTCCTGGCTACCTTGGTAGTTATCCCCCTATTTGTGTGATGAATGAATAAAGAATGCATGAATGTGAAGCAACAATGACTTTATTGCCTCTGCAAGCGATGATCGAAGGGAGGAGGGGAGGGTGCTTAGCTTACAGGGAAGTAGAGTGAAACAAGGGGCAGGGGGTTTCATCAAGGAGAAACAAACAGAACTTTCACACCGTAGCCTGGTCAGTCATGAAACTGGTTTTCAAAGCTTCTCTGATGTGCATCGCACCCTCCTGTGGTCTAACCGCCCTGGTGTCTGGCTGTGTGAAACCAGCAGCCAGGAGATTTGCCTCAACCTCCCACCCAGCCATAAACGTCTCCCCTCTCAGATATTATATATCTACACATACACACACACACACACACACACACATATGCTCTCACAGATATTGTGGAGCGCACAGCAAGCAGTAATAACAGTGGGAATATTGGTTTCACTGAGGTCTAAGAGTCAGTAAACTGCGCCAGCGCGCTTTTAAACGTCCAAATGCACATTCTACCACCATTCTGCACTTGCTCAGCCTGTAGTTGAACAGCTCCTGACTACTGTCCAGGCTGCCTGTGTATGGCTTCATGAGCCATGACATTAAGGGGTAGGCTGGGTCCCCAAGGATAACTATAGGCATTTCAACATCCCCAACGGTTATTTTCTGGTCTGGGAATAAAGTCCCTTCCTGCAGCTTTTGAAACAGACCAGAGTTCCTGAAGATGCGAGCGTCATGTACCTTTCCCGGCCATCCCATGTTGATGTTGGTGAAATGTCCCTTGTGATCCACCAGTGCTTGCAGCACTATTGAAAAGTACCCCTTGTGGTTTATGTACTCGCCGGCTTGGTGCTCCGGTGCCAAGATAGGGATATGGGTTCCCCTCTATGGCCTCACCACACTTAGGGAATCCCATTGCAACAAAGCCATCCACTATGACCTGCACATTTCCCAGGGTCACTACCCTTGATATCAGCAGATCTTTGATTGCGTGGGCTACTTGCATCACAGCAGCCCCCACACTAGATTTGCCCACTCCAAATTGATTCCTGACTGACCGGTAGCTGTCTGGCGATGCAAGCTTCCACAGGGCTATTGCCACTCACTTTTTAACTGTGAGGGCTGCTCTCATCTTGGTATTCTTGTGCTTCACAGCAGGGGAAAGCAAGTCACAAAGTTCCATGAAAGTGCCCTTACGCATGCGAAAGTTTCACAACCACTGGGAATCATCCCACACCCGCAACACTATGCGGTCCCACCAGTCTGTGCTTGTTTCCCGAGTCCAGAATCGGCGTTCCACCGCATGAATGCTGCCCCATTAGCACCATGATGCCCACATTGCCAGGGCCCGTGCTTTGAGAGAAGTCTGTATCTATGTCCTCATCACTCACGTCACCACCCTGATGTCGCCTACTAGCCCGGTATCGCTTTGCCAGTTTCTGGTGCTGAATATACTGCTGGATAATGTGCTCCTAATTGCCAAAGTGATCTGAACGGGCTCCATGCTTGCCGTGATACGGCGTCTGCACAGAAAAAAGGCGCGGAACAATTGTCTGCCATTGCCCTGATGGAGGGAGGGGCGACTGACGACATGGCTTACAGGGTTGGCTTACAGGGAATTAAAATCAACAAAGGGGGTGGCTTTGCGAGAAACTGAATGTCCCCCTCAAGGATAGATAGAACTCAAAACCTCAAGGATAGAACTCAAAACTGGGTTTAGCAGGCCGTTGATTTCACAGAGGGAAGGAGGGAGGGAGGAGAAAATGAATACAAAACAAATCTGGTCTATTTCTTGTTTTGAGCCACTTCATCTATCTTTATACATCTTGCTGGCAGCAGCCTGTGCAGTGTGACCGCTAGCCATCGTCGTCTCCTCGGTGCTCAGCAGAAGATGGTGCAGTATGACGACTAGCCATCATCTTCTGCTGGCTGGAGGTTAAAAGACAGTGCAGTGTCAGTAGGACTGAATCGCCACGAGACGAAACAAGGGAAATGACCTGGCTGAGTCACTCCCATGTTTGCCCAGGTGCCCGATTAAAAGAGCACCCAGAACTACGTCGATGATGGCTACCAGTCATACTGCACTGTCTGCTGCCAAAAGGCAATTAACTGCTGCTGTGTAGCAATGCAGTACCACGTCTGCCAGCACCCAGGAGACATACGGTGACAGTTAGCTGAGGGGGCTCCATGCTTGCCGTGGTATGGCGACTGCACAGGTAACTCAAGAAAAAAGGCGCAAAACGATTGTCTGCCCTTGCTTTCACAGAGGGAGGGAGGGAACGAGGGCCTGATGATATGTACCCAGAACCACCCGCGACAATGTTTTACTCCCATCAGGCACTGGGATTTCTACCCAGAATTCAAATGGGTGGCGGAGACTGCGAGAACTGTGGGATAGCCACCCACAGTGCAACGCTCCAGAAGTCGACGGTTGCCTCGGTACTGTGGACACACTCCGCCAACTACACGCACTTAGAGCATTTGTGTGGGGACACACACAATCAACTGTATAAAAACACTTTCTACAAAACCGACTTCTGTAAATTCGACCTAATTTTGTAGTGTAGACATACCCTTAGTACCTCTCAGCCAAGGGAGGGTGATGAGGATGTGATACCTAAAGGGTTAGGGCTTCCCATCATTCATTGATGTAATTTTTACCCAATAACAGCTATAAACACTTCAGTGCATATTGTAGCAAGGGTGTCATTAAAGGGTCACAGACTCTATCATTGTGAGTTGTAACACAAAGAACAGGCATGACCTTTAAGCACTGAAATCCTATCGCTGCCTGTCTACTTGCTACTCTCGGGCTTTGATCTTGCCATTGACAGCATGCAGACAGACTGCTGTGCCCAAATGGTGCCCTGATGAAATCAATTGCAGGATCAGGGCTTTTGGACAAACTTCACAATACCCAGAAACAAGAGCCACTAACTGTGGTAGGTAATGGATTCTACTATTTAAAAATAGCATTTTTTTCTATAGAATGAAAATGTACTTGCATTGGACAGCCTATATATCCAACCTAGGCCCTGGTGGTTTATCTGTATTTAGAATACTTAAGAGTTAGGCACGCTATTTATTAGTATTTCAGATTTAGCCCCTCCTTATTTAAGAATTTCTTCTGATATATTTGTTATTCGTAAGCATTCACCAAATAGACTGGATGAATAATTTCCACCCTAAAGATTATTCATGAAATATTCCACTGCTCACTATTTGTGTTGTGTGATTGGTCTCTTAAAAATCATGATATTGTTTTGGCTCCCTTATTGGATGACAGTCTTTTTAAATGAGAAAATACCAAATATTAGATGCTCAAAGATAATGGCTAACACTCCTAGTACTGCATGCATTTTTGGGTTAATAATCATTCATGCTAAAGTTTATGAAGCATTTAGAACTAAACATGTTCATAAATACCAAGCTGATGTCTTAACATTATGAACAAAAAACAGGACCTTAAAGATTAAATCAGCACTTGTGTTCACAAAAAATATCCATCAGATTTTTTTAAATTATTTAACTGTTGCTAATCAGTATCTAGGACCTGATCCTCTTCTGCCGTACACCTTGTACAGTTGTCATTTACAACTGTGCAGAGCTGTGTTTAAAAAACACTGTCACCGGTGGAAGTGAATGGAGAATCTGAGGCCAGGTCTACACGACACACTTACATTGGTATAACTACATTGCTCAGGGGTGTAAAAAATCCACACCTCTGGGTGACACAATTATACCAAACTAACCCCTGTGTAGATGGTGTTCTGTCTACAGAAGGGCTTCTCCCGTTGCCATAGCTACTGCCTCTAGCAGAGATGGATTAACTATGTTGACAGGAGAAGCTCTCCTGTTGGCATAGTAACGTCTTCACTAAAAGGGCTACGTGTACAGCACCACGAGTTGACAGCAAACTACACCCACTTTCCATTCACTTTACACAGGGGTAAATGACAACACAAGGGGCGAGGCAGTGGAGCCTCTCACCAAAAGCATGTCCTGCTTCTACACATGCAGGAATTTTAAGGAGCATGGTGTTAGCTATTTTTATCTATTTATTTCCTTTCAGAGAGCTCCCTTCTTTCCCTTCATTGATCCCCTTGATTAAAAATTATGAGAAGAACAAGCTGGGTTCCATCCAGATAGATCATGTTGTGCGAACAGGCATTCACTCTTCAACCAATCATTGAAAAAGCTACTGTTTGGCAAAAACCCATCTTGACTTTGAGACAATGTTTGATAGTGACCCTGAGGAATAACACTAGAAGTTATGGAATACCAGACAAGCTGAACAACATAATAAGGAGTTTATATGATGGAAGGAGATGTGCAGTAAGATCAAATAAAGGCCTAGGTGAGTGATTTGATATTGTGACTGGAGTTAGACCAGGGTGTATGTTATCACAAACCCTCTATGCATTAGCAATAGACTGGGTGATGAAGCTAGCAACAAAAGGCATCCTGGATGGTATACAATAGCTTAGCAGAATTAAGCTACACAACTTGGACTCTGCCAATGACATTGCTTTACTAAGTATGATGTGGAACGGAATGATTGCCCTTACATCACAGGTAGAACAGGAATTAGCAAAAATTGGATTGAAAGTAAATGTAGAGAAAAACCAAGATTATGAAGGTAGGAAATTTCCCAACAGATGCAAAGGAATATGTGGACGGAAAAGAAATTGAACATGCAGAAGAGCTCTGCTATCTGGGAATGTGGTGACGTTTGAAGGTGGCTGTGACAAATATAGTCTTATGAGATGAGGAAAAGCAAAAATCCCTTTTGGAGGGATGAACAATCTCTGGTCAAACAGAGGTCTCCACCCCAAACTAAAGGTCAGATTATACCATGTGACTGTACTGAGCATACTACTGTCTGGAGAAGAGACCTGGCCGGTAGCTAACAAAGAGGTTGGAAGCTGCCCATCACAGATGGCTGAGGAAGATACTACATATTTAATGGAAAGACAATGGCAAGTGTAAGAGTCAGTGAGCTCCAAGAGAAGGACATGCTAGAAAATAGCAACAAAGAAAGAAGGTTCAGGTGGAAATGGGAGACATGCTAAACAAGCACTAAATTGGAGAAAGCAGGGAAGGCCAAGGAAGAACTGGCAGAAGACAGCGACAGAAAATATTGACTGCATTGACTTTACCTGGGAAGACATATCACAACTAATGAGCAATTGTAATCAATGGAGGAAATGGACTACCTGATGTGTCAGCAGTACAGAAAGAAAAAATGGTTACCCACCTTTTTCATAACTGTTGTTCTTCGAGATGTGTTCCTCATGTCCATTCCATTCTAGGTGTGTGCGCAGTCATTGGAGATTTTTGCCTTAGCAATATCCGTAGGGTCAGTTGTGTCCCCTTGAGTGCCGCACTCATGTGTCGGTATAACAGGCACTGCCGGCCCTACACCCTCTCAGATCCTTCCTGCCAACGGCTCCAACAGAGGGGCAGGTGGGCAAGTAATGGAATGGACATGAGCAACACATCTCAAAGAACAAGAGTTATGAAAAAAGTGGGTAACCGTTTTGCCCATGTCAGTTCCATTCTAGGTGATTCACAAGCAGTATAAATGCAGGCAAGCTCAGAGTTCACCGTCTTGCAGCATGCAGCACTGCTCTGCCAAAGCCAGCATCGTCTCGTGCTTGCTGGTTAAGCACATAATGAGATGTGAACGTGTGGACAGATGACCAGGTAGTGACTCTGCAGATCTCTTGGATTGGTACCTGTGCCAGGAAGGCCACTTTGATGACTCTTGTGCCCTAGTCAAGTGTGCCGTCACAATCGCAGGGAGAGGCACTTTCACCAGCTGATAGCAGTAGCAGATGCAGGCCATGATCCAGGATGAAATCCTCTCAGCAGACACTGCGCGACCTTTCATTCTGTCTGTCATCACAATGAACAACTGCATTGACTTAGAAAATGGCTTTGTTCTGTCTATGTAGAAGACACGTATGTGGGCAAACTACAGCCCACGGCCCGCACTCGGCCCATCAGAATTTTTAATCTGGCCCTGGAGCTCCCTCCAGGGAGCGGGGTTGCAGGCTTGCCCTGTTCCGTGCGGCTCCTGGGAAGCAGCTGGCATGTTCCCCCTCCAGCTCCCAACCCCCTACCCCAGCCCTGATCTCACTCCTGCCTTCCAAACCCCTCGATCCCAGCCCGGAGCACCCTCCTACACCCCAAACCTCTCATCCCCAGCCCCACTCCAGAGCCTGCACCCCAGCCAGAGCCCTCACTCTCCCACACGCCCCAACCCCCTGCCCCAGCCCTGATCCCCCTCCTGCCCTCTGAACCCCTTGGTCCCAGCCCAGAACACCCTCTTGCACCCCACACCCATCATCCCCAGACCCACCACAAAGCCCGAACCCCCAGTCAGAGCCCTCACTCCAATTTCATGAGCATTCATGGCCCACCACACAATTGCCATATCCAGATGTGTCCCTCAGGCCAAGAAGTTTGCCACCCCTGATGTAGAAGGCCAGTGCCCTCCTGACATCCAGGGTATGTTGCCTGTGCTCCTCATCTGACACAGGAGGCTTTGGAAAGAAGACGGGTAAGTATATGTCCTGGCCAGTATGAAACTGGGAAACTACTTTGGGCAGAAATGCTGGGTGCAGTCGCAGGTGGACCTTATCCTTGTAGAATACCATATAGGGCTGCTCCGAAGCAAGCGCCCTGATCTCGGCCATCTGGCAGGCTGATGTTATCACAACCAAGAACAAGACCTTCCAGGAGACAGCAAGAAGCCAGAGGCTCAAAGGGAGGCCCCACGAGCCATGAGAGCGAGAGATTCAGGTCCCAGGAGGGGACAGGATCCTAGACGTGCGGGTAGAGACGCTCCAGACCTTTCAAAAACCGTGCATCATGTCACAAGTGAAGATCCACCTGCCTTGGAATGAAGGATGGAAAGCCAAGATAGTGGCCAGGTGGATCTTGATAGATGACAGGGACAAACCTTGGGGTTTGAGGTGCAGCAGATAATCCAGGATCTCCTGCAGTGGGGCCTGCTCAGCCTGAATATGCCATTCCAAGACCCAGCATGTGAACCTTTTCCATTTGGCTAGGTAAGTCACTTTGGTGAAGGGTTTCCTGCTACCCAGCAAGACCCGCTGGACAAGGGCCAAGCATGCCTGTGCCCAAGCATCCACGCTTAGCCATGCAGTAGCCAAGCCATCAAGTGCAGTGACGCCAGGTTTGGATACAAAAGACTGCAGTGGTTCTGGGACAGCAGATCTGGCCAGAAGGGCAGCTGCAGCAGGGCTGCTACCGATAGGCTCAGCAACGTGCCAAACCAGTGCTGGCAAGGCCATGTGGGGGCTATTAGGATAACTCTCACCCTTTCATGCTTGATTTTCACAAGGACCCTGTGAATCAACGGCACTGGTGGGAAGGCATTCACCAGCACCCCCACCATGGAATAAGAAAGGCGGCTGAAAGGAAGGTTACTTACAGGAATAGGCTTGTTACAGTCCACGCAGGGCTTAAACCCCAAGGACCGAGGCATGCCCCAATACACTTAACAATTACTTAACACTAACTACTATAAACAAACTATTTACAAGGCCCTCAGGCTTGAAATCAGAGACAAAACCACTAGCCCTTGCTATGCAAGGAAAGGTGCTCTGACTAACACGGTCAGTAAGAAGGAACTGAGAGGGCATAGGGCCGGAGGCGCCTGATATACTGACGCATGAATGCAGCACTCAAGGGGTGTCACAGCTGGCCCTACGGCTACCGCTAGGGCAAAAATCTCCAATGACCATGCACGTGGGCACACACACCTAGAATGGAATCAACATGAACAGGCACATGAAGAAGACCTAAGGTTTAAGGTAAGTATATTTACACATAAATTCCCACTGAGAATGTGTGGTTTTGTACAGTTATGGAGGCACACAGAACTACACCAAATAATGATGTCAGGAAGCTTTGTTTTATATTAAAATAATGACCAGAAAATCAATCATATACCAACAGCAAGAGAAAAAAGCCAAAATCCATTCTGCACTCATCTGCAATATAGCTCTATGCATCTTTGTCTGCAGGGATCACACCACACCGTGGGTAGAATGATGACAGAATAGTTGCGATGGAATGGACACAGGTGATAGCTGCAGGGACGGGTCATGCTTTATGGGGAACTAAAGGAGGAATGATAATTAATAAGAAACAAAAATATTCATTATTTAGATGGATCACCTATAAATCAGGGTTTTACATGCTGTCAGGTTCACTAAGTAAACAACCAAAGTGTTTCCATCAGAGGTTAAAGTATAAAATTCATCACAATGGATCGTTTGTTGTAACATATGTAGTTGGCAGTGCAGTGATGACGCATTATGCCCAGTCTTGGCTTTCTCCAGAAACTTCAAAGGTCATAGGCAGAAGGCAATTTTGTCTAAATCCTTCAGTCAGCTAGAAAAGGCTCTTCCAGTTCTGCCCCAGCTCCAACAGGCATACAAGAAGTGGCCTGCTTTGAGGAGAAGCATAGCAGAAGGGCTGGAAATTCAGCAGAGAGAAGCAGCATGGCAGCTTAAGGAAAGGGAGGCCTAGTGACACTTCATTTCATCTTATTTGTCTGTTCTGCTCCCCCCCCCCATATCAATTACATTTATATTTGCACTGAAATGGGAAACTATGAATAGAATACAGCAATATGTGCAAATACAGAATATGTGCAAGCAAACCACTGTCTATAATATATTCAGAGTTATAAAATGACAGAAGCACCCATGGGTGGAAGTGAACTTTTTCGGTTGCATTTAAGCAGTAATTTAATTTGACAGAAAATTGCTTGCAGGTCACATGATGTGCAATCAAACTGGGTCCCCCGTCTTTGTGCACCTCCAGATGTGATTATTTTAATCTCAACATTGTTGTGCCTGATGATGGTAATTTCCAGTACAGTAAGCATCAATGAATGTAGAACACATCCCTCATCATTACAGGACACTGGCTTCCCTTTAAGTTTAGACTGGCTTGATTTTTCCCATGTTCACAACTCCAATTCTAAACCAATTTAAAAAAAATCACAAATAGCATGTCTTAGCTTGAAACTCAGCTCTGAAGCTCCTCTGTGCTTTAACTGAGCACCACACACACTGCACTGTTCAGAATGTCTATTACTTAATTTTAACCAGCGTTTGGCAGCAGCTGCATGAGCTTTGAATGACCTGTGAGCACAGTGGGCTGTGAAAGGCTGCCTCCAGTCTTCACTGGCTTGAGGCTCACATCTCAGCTCTAATTATAGCAGCTCTGTCTAGAGCTAGGGGTCACGGAAAATGCTCACACCTTGTCAGGTTTTAGAAGAATCATTTATACCATGGAGCAAGTTAAACGGATTTAGATGCCCCCCCATGCATGACATTCAAGCTGATGGATGCCGTGGAAGTTACATGCCAGATGCTGCTTTTTAATCATCTCACTCCAGCCAGTGCGAGATTTATTAGCAGGTATTAAATGTTACTATCATATCAACCCTCATCTGGCATTTTCTTTGCTTTGCATCTTCTTGAACTGTGCCACTCCTGCTCTGCTTAGTGCTGGATGTTGACCTTTCGTTGCAATGAGAAACAAACCCCAGGGCAAGAGAAGTACAAAAGAAATGGGTCAAAGTAAAATATGATGGATTGCTTGGGTTATAACCTCAGACTGCTAATGCCAGTGTTATTCCTCATGAATCATTTCATTTCTCTACATTTCCTCCATGTGAAATCGCCTTTACATATTGTAGTGTATCCACAGGCAACTTGCACATTCTGCCTATATGAAGCATCCAAATTGACCATTACGGAACAAGTAATTTAATTCAGCTGGGATCTCAGTTAACCTGTTAAATTCCTTCCTTACAATACACATTATCCCCTCCCATCCTGACCCTGGAAAAAACCCAGAATTACACAACACTAATGTTCATGCATTAGGGATGAATCACAAGAGGGTTAGTTCAGAATGGATACTTCTGAATGCTTCCAACTGGGTATCCACTCTCTTAGTAGATCAACTATTTTTCCCACCAGATCTGCCTCTGAACCAGTGGGTAAATACCATCTTGGTTGTCTTAATTCATACACATATCACCTCCACAAATCCCTATAACTTCCAGGAATTACTACAATCACTCTGTCAGACAGCACTTATCAGCTGGTGTAGTCATGGCTTTGTTCCTTGATGTGTCACTTTATAAAGACAGAGCACCAGATTCAGTCTGGCATAATTGCATGCAGCGCAGCCTGAAGAGGTCTGTGTGATTATGCTATGCATGTGCCGTAAACTCATATTTCTGCTCTGACCCTCAGGCTGCTGGTTGCAGGGGCCAGTTCCTCTAATGTAATTTAGAGCAGCCCATAAAGACCCCCAGTTCAGCTAGGCACTCAATCATGGGCCTAACTTTTAAGCACAAAACAGTTCCCATTGACTTCAGTAAGACTACTCACGTGCTTAAACTAGGCTCTTGCTTAAGTACCTTGCTGAATCAGGGTGAAAAGGAATACACATATCATCATAGTTAAGTCCCTAATGGAAGCTCTCCAACAAGCTCTGAGAAGTTTCCCGCTGCATTAGCGCTCCCAGGGGAACATCACATAGGCCAGCTTCCGTGAAAACAATTTTAGTTGTGCTAAATTAATCCTTAGCCCAATTATGTTAACTAAGCAGCCAAGGGGTTGTATGTAGAGAAGTCCCTCCAAGGCCCAATTGCAACTCTCGTCCCTCAGATCCCTTAGCAGTACACCAGCAGCCCTCACAACAGCATTTTGTGAGTTTCCTGGCAGCAGGCTCAAATCAGTCCTCTGGAGCCAAGGAAGAATTTCCTCACTGGGATTTGAACCTTTGGATTCAAGAAACAGTTCTCCAACAGACCTAAGCATTTGAAATTTGATCATTCCTCTCACCTTGGGAGAGACATTTGCATAATGGAATACTTTCCATTTAGATAACAGAATTTTTTCTTGTACATCAAGTGCTGCATAGAAAGACATGATTCCTGCCTCAAGGAGCTTGCCATCTAAGAGACCAATGATGTCTTTCATCCTAAAGCAACTCAACACCTTATGCACTATGGGCGAGATCCTTGGCACCCTTCAGCCCCTCTGGGTGCATTGTACTGCTCCAGTGATGCAAAGCAGCTAGGAAGCTGGTGCTCATGGCTGTCTGGTTGTTCGAGGCATAGCTAAGGGAAAGCAGCCATTCTCTCTTAGAAGTTATTGCAGTTAGTTACAGCTTGCTCCAAGTGATAAATTTCATTCTGCCCCTCTCCGCTACCCCTCCCTCCCCCGCCCCCACAGCCTTGCACCAGAGCAGCTAAGGATTTGGCCTTATAGACAGAGAAGTGAATTCAGCCACCACTAAAATGTTGCCATTTCTGGAATAGATCATGATAGCTCTTTAACAGACCACTGAGTCAATATGCAACTATTCAGGACAAAAATGAAGGCTACGACATCCAAATGAAACTATACAGGGAACTCAGGTAGGCAGAATAGTTCCTCAAACCAAAATTTGGCCAGGACCCAGGTTAAATTGCCCTGAGATCATTCCAGAGATAGTCAATGCCTAGCACTTTACCAGCGCATAGCCTCAGTAATATATTCGGAGGAAAGATGACCGTCTACTGAATCATTTTTGGCAGCACACTAAAGTTCTCCTTAGAGGATTCCCATCCAGATTCCAGGTATGCTGGATGGCACTTTGTAAAGAGAGTACTATTTACAGTATGTACTCACTTTCACATGAAGGCTATTGGAAGACAAGGTGATTTGCTGGCCATCCAAATGTACCAATTTAAGGCCACAGGCTGCTAAGATTTGTAGTAGGAGACAGAAGAGCTAAGCCATCCTGCTGGAAGGAGAACAAACCATTGTTTTTTTTAGTTTAAACTATATTCAGAGAAGAGCTGCAAGACTGAGTACAGGTGCAGCACAGAAATCACAGTGTTAGCTTAAATAACAGGGTGACTAACAATTGCATGACAAAAACAGCTGTTTCACACACCTATAAAATAGTCAAGTCTCCAGATCCAAACTGAGAGAATTCTTGAAAGAGACAGAACAGACACTTTGGAAGGCGGATCGGGTTAAAAGAATGGGAAGCAATCCAGAGGGAATGTGCCATAGTACGGAGGACTTTGGTGCCTTAACCCTGCACAGTTTCAGGGTGAAATTCTCGCCCATTCAAGTCAATGGAAATTTTGCCATTGACTTCAATGTGTCCACAATATCACCCCTCTGAAAACACACAGAGCTCAGCCTGATGCATAGATAGTGGTTAAATAGGCACAACCCCAATATATAAATGTATCAGGAACACACATAAGCGGAAGCAACATTTGTCATTATACAGCTTAACTGGTTTTGTTATTTTAGGGTGCTTAGAATAAGCCAGCAGCTAAAAACATCCCACAGAACTAGTCTGTACTCAGTACAGCATTCAGCACCTCACGTGACCCTAGTAATATTAATGCCATGGGCATCTATTTATACACAGGGTAGTCATTAAGAAACCAGTATATGAAACTGAAGATGTTGCAGAGTGGCTCTACTGAAATATTGTCCTGATGAAGATCTATTATTTTTATCTCTCTGGTCCCTCTAATACTAATCCCTTTATATATAGTATCTATTTCTAGCCATACAACTACTGTATTCATCTATCCAGCCTTTGAATTTTTGGAGGTTTTAGAATATCTGTGTAGAAATCAAGCAATCTGGGACATTGTTAGCTGGATTCAGTGAAGCACATTTTCAGCCTTAACTTTTTTCAACAAAGATGTTTGTTCGGGAGTATGCTATCACACCGCTGTATGTTTAGGCAGTAGTTCCACTGCCTAGAGATCTCATTGCAGTGTGTGGAGGTGTGATTTATACAGTTTTATGTGGAGTGGAACCTTATTATAGGCTATGTCTTTAATGCAAGAAGGCGTGGTTTTATGTCAAATTAACTATCTCAATGTAAAACACACACCTTTTTGCAGTGAAGACAATATAATGTCCATTCTTTCCAAACAAACAGAGCTTCATAATGAATGGCAGCTCACTATAACTGGAATTATAACTGGCACATGGCAATGCATCAGAACAAAATGTGGGGTTTACAGCCCACTGCAGTATAAGCAGACTCCCATGGTATCAAAGTTCATACTAAATAGTTTCCAATGCATACTTTGTGCATTGCTTTATCTTGCCATCTTTTAGTGGTTGGGTAAACTGTTAATGTCTGACAATAGAGACAAGTGAAGAGGAGTAGGGCAGTTCCTTGTTAGAGCTCCACTTAACTGCTATGTCTGGGCATTCAGTATACTTGACACTAAGGGCCAGATAGTGGCTCCACAGAACTGGGACTGATGAGGAAGCAGTCTACCCCACAAGGAGCTCCTGGTGTCACGGTGCATCAGTCAAAGTCCACTAGTAGTTTATTCACATGACTGGAAGACTTTTTTAATTGCATCAAATACTGACTGGCTCTTCATCGACAAGCAACATGGTACCAAGAAGCCTAATGTGAAAGGAGATTTGGTGGGTGTGGGGACTGGACATATTTATCATTCAGTGAAAAAAATGTCAGCCCCCTCCCCCTTTATGCCACATGCCAAGCACAATTGGAGAGCTAAATTCAGAGCTTCCCCATGCTATCCTGCCAGTGGCTTCAAGCCAAAGACTAGCTAGCTGACTAGTGAGAGGTTGTTCCACTCCTCTCAACTCAGTCCAGGGCCACTCCTCAGCAAGAGCTGAGAATGGTGTTTAGAGATGCCTGCTGGTCCTGTAATGTTAAGGAGGAGCACTCTACAGCAAAATCATTTCACTTGGGATCTTAAATCAGACTTGATCTCTGGTCTTGAGGGATAAAAGACAAATGCTATAACCCACCAAGATATTGAAAAAAGTTACAGCTTTTAATGGTTTCTAATAAATGCATAGCTGCCATTAAGAATCCCCTACGTGTGTCAGTTCTCTCACCAGACCTGTTCATGAGATGACACACCCTTAATACAACAGCTCAGTTTGTATTTCTCCTGTATCTCCTTTCTCCTACTTGAGTCACAGCTCTATGCTCTTGGTTCATTTTTCTTCTGCTCCAAGATGTTTCAATCTGTGCTTTCACAATTCTCTAATGGTGCTTCATAGTCTACTAGCTTCATATTGCCTGAGCTAAATCAATGAGGCTTCCTTGTCTTGATGATAGTCATGACAATTATCATTTACACTCATCAGCAGAGGAATGGTTTATGAACTGTGGAAGCCAGCCACAGCACTTCATCTCCACTGACTTAATAGTTCTTCCCCTGAATTTACAGAGAAACTACTGGTCTAATTAAACCTAATCTTTTCTTAATGTTTATATTACGTTTTTGGCACACAAAATGTTTATTTTGTACTTAATTGAATCTCCCTCTCCAACAGGTATACACGGGACAGTAAGTATCTAACATGACATCAAATTCTACTTGCTCTTGGTATCAATAGTAGGAAGAGACTAAAGTGGGGGAGTAAGACTTGCGAAGCACATTTACTTCTTAACTCTTTGTGGCAGCAATTCTGCTTAGTCACATTGTCAAACTGTAGGGAAAAAAAAATCTTCCAAGTTAAGTTAAAGAGAACTAACAAAGCAGAATACACACAGCCAGAAAGGGACAAAAATATGACTCACATTTAGCATTCATTAAGCTTTCATATTCAAAATAGCAAAATAATTTTGGTTTTAAAATATCTTCAAACCAAAGGCTACTTATTTGGATTCCTGCCCCACAGCTTTCAGAGATGGTTCGCGTAAAAATTCAGGACAAGATTTTCAAAAGTGATTAGTAATTGTTTGTGTCTAAATTGAGACCACTTCAAGGACCCTGAATTTTCAGAGGGTGAAGATTCCAGAGGGGCACCCAAAATCACTAGTCACTTTTGAAAGTCTGATGTAGATATGGAGCTCAGTGAACCTGCAGGAAGCAGGAGAGGAGTTAGCCAGAACATACTTGCTAGCAGCAATTTTAAAGGATTACACTACAATATCAAGGGCACAAACAGAAAGTATGGATACTACCTATGGGCTAAGCAACAGGAGAGATCCCAGGAGAAGGGCTAACGTGCAGCCTAATCTCTCAGAAGTCCTAAATGTAGCAGAGCTGTGAAAGAGCCATGCTCTATTTGTTCATGTAGGTGTCACTGCTTTCTCTGGGCTGGCCACTGTCTGAGATGGTATACTGGACTAGATGGATCAAGAATCTGTTCCAGAATGGCAATTCCTATGTTCCTATGACTGCACTGATGTTGGCTGAAGCACAGAAGAGAATACAGGATATTACTAGGGTCCCAGGCGGTTACTTGGGACCACTCTTTCATTCCTTTGTATTTTTATAACTAAGACATGTAAACTGGTAAAAGAAAGTGCCATAAGGTATTAAGACAAAAATGCTTTCATTTTATCTATCCAGAGTAAGCAATCTGTCTGAAAACATTAATGAAGTATCTATCACTGTCAAAGCGGTTACTATACCCTGCAGGATCAATACAAATAGGAGAGCTTCAGCCTTAAAACTATGGGGGAAAAGGACCCCATTAAAATTGTGTTACACTGAGGCTTTCCTAAAGGAATAAACTCGTACAGAAAAATGATAAAAGATAAAAACACCCTATTATCCGTGGGTGAACACTTTTCACAAAGCACTCACTCTACATCTGACCTCTCCGTCCTTGTCCCCAAAGGAAACCTGCATAACACTTTCAAAAGACAAGCCGGGGAACTTGAATTCATAACTCTGCTAGACACCAAAAATCATGGACTTATTAAAGACACTGGATTTTATAGCTCATTACAACAATCTACCCACTACCCTCCTTTGTTCTAGGACTGTAGAGGTGTTAATGGCCCACTTCACCTGGAAAGAGTTAACACATGTTGCAAGAGACCATTATCTCTGCCTCCCTTGACCTGAGGAAGAGCTCTGCGTAACTCAAAAGGTTTTCTGTCTCGCCAACAGAAGTCGGTCCAATAAGTGATATTACCTCACCTACTTTGTCTTCCTAAAAGATTGGTTCTCTCAAAACTGCATCCAAGTCAAGATCAGAGAAATTAAACAAAGCAGGGAAGCACATGTAATGGCAGATCTTTAAAATATTGGCTTTACCCATTTAAGTGATTTGGACTGAAGTGCTTTGAATGACTGCAATCATGTTTAGCTCTGCAACAGCTACTGAAATTATGACTACAATATCCAAAGCTGCAGTAACAGGGGCATTAAAAGCTACAGGGCAATAGTTTGAGGATTTGATTGCTGTCCCCCACTCTGAACTCTAGGGTACAGATGTGGGGACCTGCATGAAAAACCTCCTAAGCTTATCTTTACCAGCTTAGGTCAAAACTTCCCCAAGGTACAAAATATTACACCAGTTATCCTTGGACTGGCCGCTACCACCACCAAACTAATACTGGTTACTGGGGAAGAGCTGTTTGGACGCGTCCTTCCCCCCAAAATACTTCCCAAAACCTTGCACCCCACTTCCTGGACAAGGTTTGGTAAAAAGCCTCACCAATTTGCCTAGGTGACTACAGACCCAAACCCTTGGATCTGAGAACAATGAAAAAGCATTCAGTGTTTTACAAGAAGACTTTTAATAAAAAATAGAAGTAAATAGAAATAAAGAAATCCCCCCTGTAAAATCAGGATGGTAGATATCTTACAGGGTAATTAGATTCAAAAACATAGAGAACCCCTCTAGGCAAAACCTTAAGTTACAAAAAAGATACACAGACAGAAATAGTTATTCTATTCAGCACAATTCTTTTCTCAGCCATTTAAAGAAATCATAATCTAACACATACCTAGCTAGATTACTTACTAAAAGTTCTAAGACTCCATTCCTGTTCTGTCCCTGGCAAGAGCAGCATCCAGACAGACACAGACCCTTTGTTTCTCTCCCTCCTCCCAGCTTTTGAAAGTATCTTGTCTCCTCATTGGTCATTTTGGTCAGGTGCCAGCGAGGTTACCTTTAGCTTCTTAACCCTTTACAGGTGAGAGGAGCTTTCCCCTGGCCAGGAGGGATTTCAAAGGGGTTTACCCTTCCCTTTATATTTATGACACTGTGCATCTTAATAGGATGCTGGGGGTGAGAATAAATAAGAATGGTAGAAAGTACAACTATTTTTGCTTTGCTTTTCTTCCTCCTGGAGGTGAAGGAACAACAAAGTTAATGCTGAACTGTGGCTTAAAGACAAACTGAGCATTACCTTTCTGTGGCACAGTCTTTATTATAACCTGCCCCGTCACCTAGACGGCATACAAAACAACTGGAAAATTAAATTATGCTTCTTTACCAATATTGTATGTGAACTGTAAAGCTGATACAGTCTTAACCACGGAGAAACTAAGGCTTCCAAAATAAAGTATATAGGTGCAGCAAGTAAGCCATTCAGAACTTTTGCGGTTGCCATCTGTTGCAGGGCACTTTACAACAGGATCTGTGGGAAGATTAGAGTCTACACTATTTGTTGTTAATACACAAATTGAAAGATTCACACAAAGTTAAAGTTGCAGTACATAGAAACACAACAATTTCAAGCTGCATATGTCATATACCCACTCCTTCAGCTTCAGAGGACAAAGTTTCCAACAGCGCTAACGAGGAGGATAGAAAATCATATAGGGATTTTTTTCACAAGCTGTCAAGGTTCCTCCCCCACTCTGAACTCTAGGGTACAGATGTGGGGACCTGCATGAAAAACCCTCCTAAGCTTATCTTTACCAGCTTAGGTCAAAACTTCCCCAAGGTACAAAATATTACCCCCGTTGTCCGTGGACTGGCCGCTACCACCACCAAACTAATACTGGTTACTGGGGAAGAGCTGTTTGGACGCGTCCTTCCCCCCAAAATACTTCCCAAAACCTTGCACCCCACTTCCTGGACAAGGTTTGGTAAAAAGCCTCACCAATTTGCCTAGGTGACTACAGACCCAGACCCTTGGATCTTAAGAACAATGAACAATCCTCCCAACACTTGCACCCCCCCTTTCCTGGGAAATGTTGGATAAAAAGCCTCACCAATTTGCATAGGTGACCACAGACCCAAACCCTTGGATCTGAGAACAATGAAAAAGCATTCAGTTTTTTACAAGAAGACTTTTAATAAAAAATAGAAGTAAATAGAAATAAAGAAATCCCCCCTGTAAAATCAGGATGGTAGATATCTTACAGGGTAATTAGATTCAAAAACATAGAGAACCCCTCTAGGCAAAACCTTAAGTTACAAAAAAGATACACAGACAGAAATAGTTATTCTATTCAGCACAATTCTTTTCTCAGCCATTTAAAGAAATCATAATCTAACACATACCTAGCTAGATTACTTACTAAAAGTTCTAAGGCTCCATTCCTGGTCTATCCCTGGTAGAAACCAGCATACAGACAGACACAGACCCTTTGTTTCTCTCCCTCCTCCCAGCTTTTGAAAGTATCTTGTCTCCTCATTGGTCATTTTGGTCAGGTGCCAGCGAGGTTACCTTTAGCTTCTTAACCCTTTACAGGTGAGAGGAGCTTTCCCCTGGCCAGGAGGGATTTCAAAGGGGTTTACCCTTCCCTTTATATTTATGACACAAGCATATAATATTCTACAGATATGTCAAGAATAAAATGATTAGGTGGCTCCTAATTTAACATACAGCTTTTAAAGATCAATGGTTAATGGCATTGTGTCAGCAACAAGCAAATTACAATCCTCAGCCTGCAATATACTAGATCTTCTCAGATGCGTTAAAACTTTAAAAAACGCTGCTAATTCTCACAGTATTGACACTTTCCAGGTTACTAGTCAAATGAGTGCTCAAAGGAGGGTTTGCATGAGTGTCTCTCTTCACAGAGACACATGCGTATATGGTTACTGTATATTTATATATGTGGGTAAGTGTACATTTTAATACTCTCTCTAACTTTTAAAGTGTTTGAGCTGAAATAGCCAATAAATGCTGAGGACACCAAACAGCTCAGAGAATTGTACATGGGAGACAAAGCCTTTCACTGCTAGTTTACTAGTCCAAATCAGCAATGTCTGAAATTACTATCCAGTGGTTGCTTTTGAATGCTAGATGGTGGCTGGGGATTGCTGTGCATGTGAAGTGACTTCATGAGCATAAGCTGGTTCCCAGAGGATGTGGTGTTAGTAACATCACATTTTACTGCTGTTTTAAAATAAAGCTTACAGCCCTCCCCAAACTAGCTACACAATATTTGCTTCCCTGCTCTTCACTACTGCTGTAAGTGCTTACAGTCTGCCACATTTCCAGAATCAGAGCAATACCACAAGAGCTCACATAACACCATTCTGCCTCCTAGCGAGTCTCGCCATCGAAAGCAAAGAGAGGTGCAGTAGACATCACAATTAATTATAGTTTTTACTACAAAAGCATATTAAAGAGGGGAAATTAAATGAGATACATCTTGGGAGCCATTGAACTTTAAATCCTAGGTCTGAGTGTTCAACGTGTCTCCAGTACGCATTTAGTAAAGGTAATCAGCTTCCCTGGAGGCACACCAGACTGCCAAGACAAGCAAATTCCTCAATCACCATCTCTTTCATCCTGCTTTTAAAACTGCAGATAATCCCACTGCTGCTGACTCCCTTGGTCCATAGCACTGGAAGCCTGCAAAATTGAAATACTTTATGTCATTCTGCACTTGCTGAATCTGAATCCTTCCAGTGCCTTTAGACATCACTGAGGACACGAACAGGGCTTTGCCATCTCTGTCTACCCTGGGCTCCTCTTTGCATGCTCTTTATGTCTTTCCTCTCTCAGCACTGTTCAAGTACTTTGGTCAGCTCCTTTACTTGTTTCTCTTAGCTGCCCAATGGCAAACCTGCTACGGCAGATGCCCTGGCTTCGTTCTAATTCTACAAATATTTCCCATCTTCTTTTCTGGAAAACATTGGAGAAAACAAGCTGTCTAAATCTCTGACCAATCTTGGCCTATGTTACAAATTCATTCCATTCAATACTTAGTATTTTCCTTAGGCATTTGCTTTTAATGCCTTTAGACATCTGGCTATAGTACACCTTTGGTGGATTTCCAACTTCCACACCCATATGCTCAAGTGGAAACAACATTTGAGTTGTAGTTTGGTTTTTATATTGTAGATTTTCTATGACCAAAACTTGGTTAAGCTGGTGAATGCAGCTGCCACCTTGCCGATTTGTGATATTTCCTTCTGCATGTCCCCATTGACTTACATATTACTGGCAAGGCACATGAATTGACTCATCTCTTGCATTCCTTTGCCTTCCAAAAGCAATTGGAGTTGGGAGTTGCTGGAGTTCTCATTAAATTTGTTTTTTCATAACTGATTATTAATCCCACCTATTTTGCAATTTTAGATAGTCTTTTGGTCTTTGCTTGCATGTTGGTTGAGTTGTCACTTAGATTTTTCTGAAGACATAATTCTTCTAGAGTACTGTCGTTAATCCATGAGATGCTTGTGTTGCATCTGTCTCCACTTTTTATCAGGATGAAATCACTGGCAATGCTGAACAGAAGAGGTGAAAGAATACATCCTTGTTTGACATCTGTGCCTATATTAAATCATTCACTGAAGTCTGTGTTTACTTTAACAGATCATCTAATGCACTGATGATCATTATTTTGTTGGTATACCATAACACTTACAGATGTTCCAGAGTGAATTGCAAATGGAAGCTTCCAATACTTTCTTAAAACCTACAGATTTTATGGAGGAGTGTTTTTTGCCATTTGATACTCTTTGATAATTTGAGTGAAAATCTGGTCAACACATGAACTTCCAAGTCAAACGCCAGCCTGCTCTTCCCTTAGCTTTGCCTTTCCTTTATTTTGCTAACACTGCAGAAGACTTTGCCCATCACTGCACTCTTTACCTTTCTAAATGTTCTCAGGGTATACAGCAGCCTATCTAATTTGTTAAAAGTTTAAATGAAACTAACAGGGGATATAATATGGTCATCTTATCTCATTCATAATTGCCTCCTTGAAAACAGCAACTGTAGATCTTATATATCACTTTCAATTATTAACCATGCAATGACACTGCACACATTGATTTATCAAACTAAAATTAGCACTGTGGTGCTGTTACTTTAAAACATACACTTGGATTGGATTTTTCCTCCATATTAAATTTAGGGCTTATCTACATGGGGAAAATGTACCTGCATAATTATACCACTATAGTTGCACTGGTATAACTCTCTGTGTGGACACTGGTATTTCAGAGTAAGGATATATTTTTCTAATTTAGCTTATACCACTTCCAAAGCAATGTAGGCTAAACCAGAAAAATACACACTTATACCAGAATAAAGCATTGCACCGGGAGCTCTACAATTATAACTATAACAGTATAATTATGCTAGTACATTTCTCCATGTAGACAGGGCCTTAAACAGGGACTTTTAGAAAGAGAGAGAAAAGATGGTCTTGTGGCTAAAGCCACTGAACTGAGACCCAGGAGGCCTGACTTCTATTCCTACTTCTGCCACAGACTTCTCATGTGACATTAGACAAGTCACTTTCTCTGTCTCAGTTCCTAATCAATCAATGGGGATAATACTTCCCTACCTCACCAAGCCAAAGCTGTTAAATTCAACATAAAGAAGATAAATTAATCAATGTTTATGATGCGCTCAGGCACCATGGTTCCAAGGCCATAGGAAAACTTATAAATAACTATATTATCAAAAAATACCATGAAGAAATTTAATCAGTTCTCTCCACACATCAAAAAAAATCTACATTCAACTGAAAAACAGTTATTGAAACATACAAAGAATATTGAAAAGAGGAAGAGTTCTGGAAATTATGAAAAAGGAGTAACAAAAATTCAAGATGAACAGGTAAGATAAACTGGACAACCACTTTTTTATGTTACTTCTTCGCACGCTCTCAATGTTTGCTGTTGCAGTAATTACACTACAGTTTGCCCATCCATGGTCTCAAGCGGGGAGTGAATTATCTAAGATAATGTAAGGAGGTTGTTTTAAGTGAAATAACTAAAGTGCTTGAAATGTGATACTGTATGTGAAACGTTTACAAGGAAGAGTCTGATCTTTTCCAGTCCCTCCCACGGAATAAAGAAAATCTTATTTTCTTAATTTTTCAGACCCGCCTACCCCCACATTTCTAGACATTTTGATACAGAAAGAGCAAATTTACAGGAGATCAGCATCTCTCTTTGATTAAATTGATCATACAACCTGGTACACATTGTCAGCATGTAATACAGTACATGTAGGAATGTAGTCTTGAAGTTGGAACAGCGAATTAAAAGTCAGAACTCCTAGGTCCTGAGGAGAGCAGACCCAACCCAACCCAAGCAGGTCAAATTGTTTTTCAACTTGTACCTGGCACCTGTAGTTGAATCCTGTCAGGTTTGGGTCAGATTTCAGGGCTCTATTTCAGGCCCAGATTAACCAGCATGCACTCGTTGCACTTGCACAGGGCCCCCATATCAGGGGGGGCCCTCTGACCACTAGATTTGGGTGGGTGGCATTGCAACTGGCCAAACATGAGTGGTGTTGCCACCTGCCTTGCTCACTCAGATCTGGCCTGCACTCTGGGCAATAGAAGAGAGCAGAAGTGCTGGACATCTGGAATTGGGATGAACTGCTGGACGGCCAGGATTGGGAGGAGCTGCCCTAGTCCAGAACAGGAGCAGAGTGCTGAGCTGTGGGGATGCTACTGAGTAGCCAGGAAGGTCCTGGGAGTCGTGGGCGAGAGGCGGGAGCAAGTGACTGGTGGGCTATGGGGAATGTTGGGATCTGCGGGATACGGGTGGGGGGGATGAGCGATAGATGTAGATTGTGGGTGGAATGGGAGGTGTTGGGGGACAGGGTTGGGATGTTTGTCAGTGGTGAAGCCAGATAAACATTTATTGGGCTTAGTTTCTTTCATTATTTTGAACTGGTTATTGTCATAGGCATATGACAACAAACAAACATCCGTCATAAACATAATTGTATTGATTATTTGTATTGCATCCCACATTAGCCACTCGCAGTGTTGGCAGGTATGGCATTTTCTGTTCCCTACAGAAAGCACACGCTCTAGTTCCTCTTGCCTGGCTTCTCTGACTTTTCCAGTCTAAGATGTCTATTTGTTACTCTATCCATATTCTCCCATGGGCTCACCTCTCCATACTAGCCCTTTAAGAGATTTCTATCTTTTAACAATTAAATATTTGAAGCCTGAAGGTTTGTTCTTGACATTTTAATTCACTTACTATGTATCTGATTTTTGCATTGGTAGCAGACTTCACTTTGTGTCTTATCTTTAAAATAAAAAAATAAAAAATAATTAAAAAAAAGCAGGCCCCAAGTTCCCAATTAGGTACCAAAGTAAGCCAGAATTTCAAGAGAGTGTGCTCACTGGTGTCAAGCTCTTGAAAACTTGGACATAAATTTCACATTGGTAGCTAGTGAGTCATGAGCAATCTTGAAAATCTGGACCTTATTTTGGTGCCTGAATGGGAGCGGAGTATTTTTGAGAAACTGGCCCCTGCTGAGTACTTGAAAAATTGGTCCTAAGTGATTTTGAAAAGTTGATCTCTCACGTCTCGGTCTCATTAGTGTGTTGAGCAAGTGTCCTCTCCATGTTCAACACAGAAGCTGGACACCTCTTCATTCCAACTTGAAAAACAGCATTTTAGGCTTGAAGACTTCCCCATTTCCTGACATTAAAGGACAGCTGAAGATGAAAAACTAGAAAGCAACCTCCGGTAGGGACAATCAGAAATACACGGAGCCGAAGGGAGATCACTTAGTAGGTAGTGCAGTTACTTCAAAAGCAGTGGAGAATATGCAGAGATAAAGAAGGTAGCCAAGCAGCCAATTTGCTACACTGAGCAGCCTCTCTTCAGCGGATTTAGCTGAAAAGCTAATTATTTTTCTATTGCTACCAATCTTGACAATTAATGAGTGTGAGATGAAACTGCTGATATTTGTAGCATGTAGTGAGCATCTGTGAGAAGGGGAAAAGTGATAACCAAAAGGTCCGGGTTACTTATGCAATGGTGATGCTGGTGATGAAAGTGCAAAACTAGGCCATGGGATGAATGATTTAATAGGAAAGAGCAGGGAAAGAAGAGTTATCCTAAAAAACCATTAAAATGCCAGAGGAGTCCTCTTGGAGGATTCTTGTAAAATCTCTGAGAGATAACATGATACACATGGGTGATAAAGGCAACAGAATAGTTGAGGATAGATGGTAAAACAGAAGAAACTGACTGAACTAAAAAAAAATACTTCCGCTTGCTGTTTTGTATCGCTATAAAAGGACACCATTTAGTCAACTCCCCAGTGTGCCAAAAGTCATTTCTTCAAGTGAATAACACTGAATAATCTTTTAATGTGGGCATCCGATGGTTCTTGGTGTGCCATTGCTTCTCCTGCTGATTATAGAAGAAACATTTCGTCACTTTCTAGCAGTCCTTGCTTAAGGCAGCCATACTGGTACATGATACTACTAGTCTCTCTCAAATAGAACTACTTTTATGCACCATGCATGCGCCATACATTTTCTTTGTTCCTATCTTACATGCGCCCTGCAAATCAAGCCTTAAATCAGAGTCCTCATTTATTCTTCAAGTGGATTTTCCTGGGCCAGGTCCATTTGTGTTCATAATGGAACCAATAAACTCAGGTTTGCCAAATGTGAAGAGAGTTGAAAATAAACAACTCACCGTCAGCACTCACTGCCTAGTACAACAGTAAAATAGCAGATCTAGGACTTTGGTATGGAGTGGGTGGGTCCAATATGCAAAAAAGTAGCATTATGCAAATAAGTGTTATGAAAACTACTTACATCTTTGTGAAAGATGGTGATTGGCATCATATTTAATGCTTTATACAAGCAACAAATTTCAAGATCCTGGCTGATTTGCAAAGCAGTCAGCTGAATTTTCTATCTGCTTGTTCATGTCTTGGGCTAATTATCCCTCTCCTCCACCTCCACCCCCACATCAACAGTATCTGCTCAGATTGCAATGAATAAACACCAAGCCTAGCCCTTTCTAACAAACCTCAGTCCTTGTAGCATGCCAATAGTTTTTCAGGTATGGTTTTCTATTAATATTGGTGGCACTACTGCTTAACTGGAGATTTGTATAAGGTTCACACAATAGTTAATAAGCAATGGAAGCAGTCAAAATATAGTGTGGATAGATGCTCTTTGCGGGTACTAAAGGATACCTGATCCCTGCAGCATGTGATAAGAGGACGAGGACTCAGGAAACCTAGATTCCATTTATTGCTTTACCATAGTTGAGCAAGTTACTTCATCTATTTCTACTTCAGTTTCTCCAGCTGTAAAATGGGAATAATACCTCACAGTCAGGTTTGTTTACTGTATGTAAAGTACTTCCAGATGCTCATGTGGAAGGAGCTATAGAAATTATACCATAGATTTCAGCTCAAAGTGTAGCCAAATATAAAATGTGGGTGACATAGGAACACATTCCCTAATTTGAACCTGTGTGTTGTGCATTTTAGATACCTGCATTATTTGTAGAGGTGGGCAAACCAATGAGATGTTTCCAAACCTATTTTGAGTCTGCAAAACATATGCTCAAGTTTGCAAGATCCTCACATATGTCTAAGAACATATCTACCCTGCCCCACAGTTCAGGTCACAGTAGTGTGAACTGCTGTGCACACCAAAATGCTGCACTGTAACTCCCCCACATGGATGCTGCAGGTGCGAACTGAAAGGTCCCCAATTCACACTAATGTAGTCCTATTTGAAGGGTCTGGAGGCCTCATTTTCTTGTGATTTAATATTCCTCATTTCCTGCTTCTTTTTTCTACAGTCTCTCCTACTTTGAAGATCTACCTGATAACATCAGAATCCAACCTTCAAGCCACTCCATTCCAGCAGTCTCAAATTAGGCAAAATGAGTTCTAGCATCCCTAATTACCTCATGCAAAAACATACAAAAATGCATGTTCAACGTGTCTTGATTTTGAACACAGGAGTGTCAGGATAGATACAGAATATGAAACTGAAGGAACAGAATTGTAGGTTGCAAGTGGCTCAGTGTTGCTTAGCAACAACGTGCACTGGTGTCACACAAATCATGACCTTAGCATCAGTCAACACCATTCACACAGATGCTGCAAACAGATCATCTGATGTGGCAGAATAAAAGCATCATTACCATTTTGTGCCGGCATGGGCACACAAGAGTAGATGCTCTTTAACGCCACTTCAATTGGGACAACGACGATGCCTGTCTTCTTCTAAGCACTAGGAGCATGTATGTCAATAAAATTAATAAATACCATTAAAATGATAAATTTTGACCTGCAGTAGAGATGAAGGCACAGATAGGCAGGAATTCAGTAATTAGGACAGCACTCAAGCACATTTGCAATGGCAAACATTGGAATCTGAATCTTTGAGGGGAAAAGTGACTTTCAGATAGTTTGTTTCCTATTTATCATCTCTACTAGTCTTTGTTTCCCATTTTGCAGCTATTTCCCTGTTAATATATAGTTTAACTTTCAATGATGTTTATGAAAATACTGAATCACATACTAAGTGTCCACTAGTTTTACAGACTTTTTGCATAGTTTCTTTCTTCAGTGATTAGCAAGGACAGGTGAAACCACTTGGATGACATAAAACCCAGCTTGAACCTTTGCTGGTAACAACAGCAACAGGATCTGATTTGATTAGATTCTAAAATGTTTGGTAAAACTTAAAACAAAAAACAAAAACAAACTTCTTCAGCATGTCTCCAGTTCCTACATTTAGGAGCAGAGACATTGAAATACTCATTGCAGCTATTCTGAAAGTATTTCCAACTGGAGATACACTGGTAGTACACAAAATTTAGTTAGTTAGTTCAGTGGTTTGAGCATTGGCCTGCTAAACCCAGGGTTGTGAGTTCAATCCTTGAGGGGGCCATTTAGGGATCGGGGCAAAAATTGGGGATTGGTCCTGCTTTGAGCAGGGGGTTGGACTAGATGACCTCCTGAGGTCCCTTCCAACCCTGATATTCTATGATTCTATATAACTAAATAAGAATTGCAGGGAGGTAGGCTCAGGGTATTCATCATTCAGGATCATTTCCTATAGTATGTATATAACAAGAGAATAGAGCAGATACTCAAGTTGAGCTTGAAACACCCAAAAAAAGCTTCATTTTTGAAGTGTTGAGCACTAGGCATTTGAAAATCAAGCCGGTTTAAGGTATCTGCAGTTGGGCTCCCAAAACCACTAGTCACTTTTGCAGATGGGTGCCTACTACAGATTGCTTTTTTTTCCCACTCCAATACCATCACCACCACACGTTGTTTAAAGCCATGCAAGAAAACATTGTGTTTGATTGAAAAAATTTTAACAAGCTTCAGACAAGACTCTGACCCTTCTGAATGTCTTTTATGACCAGTTTATAAGGCAACACTTGCAAAACCCTTGCAAGAGAACCCATTGTCAACTCTTGCAACTGAAGGAGGAGAATTAAACAGGAAGCTGCTTATTAGAAGAAAGGGGTAGAAAGGCAAAATGTGGCTGTTTTCAAATACAGAACACTGGATAAAAATAAAATCAGAGAATAGCAAGACTTCCCCTTCTCAAAAGCATTTTCTGAATACTCTGGGCCAGATCCTCAGCTGGGGTAGGTTGTTGTCACTCCTTTGAAGGCAATGGACTGATGAGGATTTACTCCAAAGGAGGGTCTTGCCCTTTGTGATTGTTTCCTGGCTCTCCCTCCCCCATATTTACTTTCTTTCCTAAAAGATGTTCACTCACTTGGTTTATTTCATTTCTGATTTAAGGAGTGTGTAGCAAAAAGGAGAATGGACCCATCCAAAGGAACGTGGGGGCAGGGCAGATATGTTAGCATGAATTCAAATCTCATTATTTTTTCCCTAAATACTTCATACTCTTCCTAGTGAGCCCTATGGCAATTCCACAATAGATTGTATGCAATCTGTTTTAGTAATAACCCTCATACCTTTTGCTGAACATCCACAGTGTTCTAAGCCTAGGGAATGTTTTGTTGGTAGGCTGTCCACACATTTAAAATTCCCTCTTTGGAAGCAAGCACCTCTGGCTCTCTGTTATGAATCTGGTTCTCTTTAATTTAGATGCACATCCTTTTGTCCTGTTTAACCACTTTGGGCTAAAAAAAGTCATTCAAGTTGACATTTTCTAAGTCGTTAAAAGTTTTCAAGACCTTCAGTTAAACCTCCTCTTAAGAGTCTTATTCAGTGGCTCAGAGGTTTGAGCTTCTCCTCATACTAGCCTTTTAGTCTTAGTGGATATTCATTATTTGTGTTGGTGGCCCATTTGTAGTCCTATGACGAAGGGTCTTTCAGTGTCTACATTCTCTGCCCCTAGGCACACACTCACATCTGTAAGTGAGTTAAAAATATATAGTCTTGAGAGGACTTTATTTTATTTATTTATTTATTTATTTTACAAATTTCCCATTTGAAGTGTGTAAAAGACTAAACAGCTCATTGAAAGTGATTTTTTATTCACTCTTATGAAAAGTGACACGGAATCTTTAATGAGCATAGTTGGTTAGGACCATGAATACTCAAGTGGTCTGAAGACAGCCCCTGCAGCACCATAGAGCCTGGTGCCTAGTAGTACAAATGCTGACTATCATGAATGGTTTTGTAATGTTCCACTAACTTAAAAATGTTATGGTTTTCACAGCAGGTGTTACTAATATACAGCTGATACTTCCATATTTTATTGCTGTTCTGATTTTGTAGGAATTTTATTGCTGTTCTGATATTCTAGATCTTCAACATGTGCACAAATACCATTGTTAATACTAATTCATAGCCTCTAGCACAAAATATATTATTAACCACAATACATACAGCAGCACACACTGTAACAGAATGTGAACAGTGCAAGGCACAAGCGAACAAAATAAAAGCAAACAACCCCCCCTCCTGCTTAAACACTACAGTAGACTCTGAACAGTGCTGATAACTGCCTATTACTGCTGGAACAACAGAAAAAGCCACATCTTAATCGTGCTAATGACATAAAAGGAGAAAGTAACGTTCTAGACTAGTGGCATATTAGAGTTTGGTTATCAGTGGTTCCTACTCAGTTTGATTCCTAGCCAAAGCAGAGGCTTGGGAAGGAGTAGGCTAATAGAACTATTAATTATTTTGCATTCTACAGCAGAACATCAATTAAACCCTACAATGCTCTTCTGAGGAATCATTATATACACATATTTTACAGATGGGGCGATCTAGGCAAAGACACTTTAAGCAACTTGCCCAAGGTACCATAGCAAGTGAGTGGCAAAGCTGGGAGTGGTCTAGCATAACAGATCCAACAGTGATCACAAGATTTTATTTCTACTAGCAATAGGCCCAACAAGTCCAGGAATGTTTGGAGCCTGGCATTTAGCAGGTGCCCATGTGTAGTTTCTGTTGCAACAGTTGAGAACAGTAATGCACAGACATTAATATTCTAGCAGAAAGAATAAACACTTAGCTGGATTTCTTCGACTCTATTATGTCTCCCATGCTCCCTGGGGTGTTCTCTAAGATGCACAGGACCAACTGCTTTATGGTTTTAACATAACTCTGTTGTTTCTACAGGACCTTATGGCATGTCCATGTGAACTGAGGACATGAGCCTTTACAACACCTTTCCTACATGCTAATTTTATTTACTATTAAAAACATACACTATTGTAGCCAACAAAAGCACTAGCCTGTGACAGCATGAAATGCACATGTTTTGCTATTCAGTAATGTGGAATTTGTCACGACTATAGTGTCCTGAAAAAAGAACAGCAGTGGCTCAGCCAATCATTCAACTGTTCTGCCTTTGGCTTATTATCTGCAATCACAGGCAGTGCAATTTCTCCTATGGAGAACTTTAAATTCTTGTTACTTTCCTCTATTTTTTGTCTTCACCAGAAAATGTAGCTTAGCACAGACCTCTGCTTGGCTCTATTGTCCACTCTGATGTAATTTGGCCAAGCTACTTTGGGTGGAGGAACAAGTTCATGCATTAGACAATCTACACATATTCTTCCATGAGGAACATGGAACATGGAAGATCTCTTGTTCTGTGGTAATTATCCACCTCCACCTGTTTCTATACGGTAGTGTTGGTATAAACTGCAACACAACACAGTGCCACACTCAGTCTGGTACTATCAGTTTATCTGTTAGATAACCAAATATAAACTGATGCTCCACAAGCAAGCACCAGGCGTATCACAATATCTGATAAATGCTTGATTTTTCTGTTTATTAAAGAAGAGGTTGTGAGCATAACGGTCTCCTAGTGAACTGTCATCTACTCTGACTGCTACTTCTGGCTGAATTACTAATAGTTAAAATCGCTGACACCTGCAATCCTTGCTTTGAAAATACTCCTTGTACTGTAGTGTTTAAAGGGGGGGGGGGGTGGAAGCGTTTACTTTCATTTTGTTCACTTGTCTCTTGCACTGGATCCTTTCAGCTTGCAGTGTAAGTAAACGCCTATCACAGGAAAGTTTTTTCACAGGGCTCTGAAACGCCACCTAAACTGCATGGGTTGGAAAGATACAGTCAGTCTTGCCTGCTGTACAGCTTCCTTGCAACATGTTAATTAAGAAAGACCCCCCATACCCACCCTTTTCTCCTAAGACCACTCTTCTAAATTGCCTGTGTGTGTCTGCATTCTTCACTCCAATCCTTTAGGTTGATCTATTGTGGAGACTGTTAGTTAAAGCTCCCTGTGCAGTTTCTGGAGTTATTTCCCTCACCATCACCGCATTTATTCCTAAAGAGGGGCACTAAACCACAACATTTAGATCTGGATTTCAGATACTTTGAAGTTCAGACCGAGTTTTGGTTTGGCTCATTATGGGAATAAAGCTGCAAAATTCAAGTTTCATTTGTAAAACTCCCTCATCGCCACGCAAAGCTAGGGCAGTTCAGAACTAGGGCTTTGGTTCAGGCCCATCAGTAGTTCTCTCTGCTTTTAACAGTTTATTTTTAATTAATATTCTCTTCCACTAATTGAATACAATCCATGCACCTGTAGCTCCTTCATATCCTCTTAAAGCCCCAATTTTACCCAAGTTAATCACATTACACAATCCTTTGGGCTCTCATGTCTCAGCAATTTTTCATTTGCTTCCCCTGCCTGATCATGTGGCCAAAGGGACCTAACATAAATGCAAATTACTCATGGTAATGGCTTTGATTAATCACTCCTGCAATGATCATTTATTATAGTCAGCATTTCCTTCTTATTCTATCACACCCTGTAACTCAAGACACTGCTGCTGTTTTCATCAAAGAAGTGGAGCTCAGGGCTCTACCATCCTACCTGAGAAAGCTGCCAGCTCCAGCAAGCAGGGCTTTGGAGCTGTGCTCCAGCTCCGCTCCGCTCCAGGCAAAAGCCTGCAACTCTACTGCAACAGAGCTGCTCCGCGCTCCAGCTCCAGGCTCCGCTCCAAAGCCCCGCCAGCAAGTACCAACACCACAACAGACTATCTTGCTGCCATTCACTATATGGGTTTGCTGGTGACTGCACACAAAACAGCAGCAGCAGCTGTTGCTCCCAATAAGAGCTATCTAAAAACTTAGAGATGGGCTCAAGCAGTGATATTTTGATTGGATCCAAACTCTCTGCAAATTCAAAGAGAAGCTGGTTTGGACCCATTATAAATAAAAGCCTAACACTTAAGGCTAGGCACCACAACTGTAACAACAATTTGTTCTACTGTATGAGAGCAGGTAAAGGAATATTTGCCAAATGAGTCAGTTAGTCCAGATACTACATATTCTAATGCATAAAGGAACTTAGTGAATTCACTGAAACATTAACTAGTTACTATTGAAAAACACGAAGAAGCTGGAAAGCACATGGTGAGCATGAGCCATTCACTTACCAAACTGAATAAGTAGGACAACATAATAGGTACTTACTAGCTGGGACTGAGAGACATTTAGCAGCAATCAGTGGCAAAATGGCCCCTTTAGGAAAGCTCTGCTAGAGTTCTGACCAGTTAAAAGGCCAGCACCAGAAAGGCTTGCTGGGGGGAAAGGTTTATACATGGCAATCCTGCAACAGAGAGTGTTAGTAGACACTAAAGACTGTGGGTCTGCTGTGCTTAATGGAAGAAAATACGCATAAATAAGTGATCGTGGTTATTATTGTCCTGGAAGCCTAACTTCAGTTGCTGGCAAAATAAAGAAGCAACTATTAAGAGAAAAAAAATCATTCATCCAGATAATAATGGAACTGCAAACAATAAGCAGTATGAAGGCATTATTAAAAAAAAAAAAGTTTTTCCAGACAGAATTCATTGTTCTTAGTAGACTTTAGTGGACAAGGGGATATAGTAGATGCAATATATTTATGCACTAGTAAAACTTTTGATATTATGTCTTATGAAATTTTCATGAAATAGCTAATTCAGATTTGCTGGGATAAAATCATTTTTCTATGGACTGACACCTGACTCAATGGCTGTAGACAAAGTTTAATGAGAAAAGGCAACACTGAGTTTAGAAAGGAAATAAATTGGACATGATAGAGATACGCAAAATAACGAACAAAAAGGTTAGCCAGGTGCTCCTATTTACTCTTTGGCATAATGCAAAAATCAAATTGGCATTTAATGAAACTGAAAAGCAATTATTATAGAAACCGATAAAAGCAAATTTTGTGCACAATGTCTAATTAACCCGTGAAACTCACTGCCACAAGACTGCATTGAGCTCAAGGGTTTAGCAGCATTCACAGAAAGAGAAGACATTTAGAAGAGTAATGATAACATCCACATGAGAGAGGTTTATATTCCCTATAGTTTTACCTATCATGCTCCAGGGCACAAACCAACCAGCCGCTCATGGGGATTTAGAAAAAAACTTTCCCTCTGGAAAAGTCATTGTACTTTTCTGTGGAGATCTGACACAGGATAATGAACAAGATGGGCCGTGATCTGATATGATATGGCAATTTGTATGTTCCAAAATAATCCATAACAAATAAACTCAGCAGGAAAGAGAAAGATAGGAAGCACTAGGACTCATAGAGGGCAACAAATAAGATATAAATTGTCAGAGTGATATGGCTGCGAGAAAGTCCAATGTGATTTTGTCCTGCATAATCCAAAATATCATGTCACAGAGTAGGAAGGTAGCAGAGTTTTCTGTGGGCTCATTGCTGAAAAATGTAGAATGCCCTCTGTGAGTAGTATACACCCACTTCCCATTAACTTCAATAAGCGTTGAGCACACACAGCATCTCACAAGCAGTACTGAGCACCTTACCGGACTGAGCTCTCTAAGGTTATGGTGAGGCTGCACGTGGAATATTTCATTTGGTTCTGGGTACCTCAAAACCAGATGCACATGGACAAAGCAAAGGAAGTTCAGCAGACAGCAATAAAAATGATCAAGGGGATGGGGGGACTGATTTGGAAGGAAAGATTAAAAGAGCTAAATATGTACTGGTGTGCAAATTGATGACTAATGGGGACAATTATTATTAAAGGGAGAGGGAAAGGAAGTATGGGAAAGGGTAAGCGTTCTGAATCTGAAGATAGCACCTATAAAAAGTTTGTGAATATAAGCAGAGCAAAAGTGACCGAGGTTCCTAAAGATCTGTGAAATCTACTGGATTACCACTTCCTGAACTGATGTTCCTTGGTTTATTGCCCTATGCTACACAGTTCCATTGGATCCCAGATTTGGAGTACTATCCATTACTATATTAAATTCTGTGGTGGCATAGAATTCTATGGTACAATTTAGAGATGAAAGGTTATTACTTGTGTTACAGTCCCAACCAGAGGTGCCAGTCAGGATGAGAGCCCCACTGTGCCACTGTACAAACATAAAATAAAAGATAGACCCTGCTCCAAAGAGTTTCCATGCTAGGCCATATTAGACCTCTCTGCCAGGCACTGCAATGGGCTTCCCTGCCCCCACTGGCAGGGTTGCAGTTTGGGGGTGGAGGGGGAAATGGCTATTGAAACAAAGAGTTCCTGTGTTGGACGGTGCACCTGTCAACACAGGAGGCAGGTGCTGCTGTGTGAGGACTTTGGCTCCATTAAAATTAGTTGGATTTTTAAACAAACGCCTTGCTTTATTCCTTTGGATACCCCTGATGTTACAGTTTTTTTCAATATCTTCTCGAGTCCCAGCAGATGGGACTTCCACCATTTTCCATTTGAGACTACTACATTGAATTGTCAAGAAACTTTCCCTTTCTCAATTTCATCCAATTACTCTTAGTTATACCCTTGTGCATTACACTAGATTTCCCTTCTTTCGCTGGAATCAACATCCTTGGATTCAAATATTAGCAGATTTGATGTGTGTGAGATCTATCTGTACCACTATTTATTACCAACTCTCCTCTTTCCATCTCCCTTCCTCCCTCCAGGGGCATTTCTCCAATTCCACATGTACTACAGGATATGTTTGTATCTTAATGGTCACAGCAACCCACTTCCATCATAGGCATGTTTCCCTCAGCTCTTGGCATGATTTCCAGGGCTTGCATATTTGTGCTGCTTTTATAACTAGTTGCAAGTTTTTCAGGCTGCAGATACCTGCAGCCTGAGGATATTGAGGATTAGACAGCTGGAAGCATTACTAGGACATCAGTGAAGGGATAAGTGTCCCAGCAGCCAGTTGATAGATGCCAGCCCGTACGACTCCTCATCTTCTCCAAGTGCTCATATTGGCTGCAGGAGTTAATCATAAGCAGGATCATTTTAATCAGAGCCCACTGCTTTTGGCAGGCATTTAGCAGCTGATCTGGCAGCTCTTATCCTACGTACATATCCCCATGAGACCTGTGGCTGTAAAACCTTTTCAGGTCTGTGTTTTTCTGGGCCCATTTTTTCCCCTACAGTTTGAAATAATCCTGACTGAAAAGTAGATGTTTGAAGTTAAAGCTCTTGAAGAGCTAGTTAGCATCTCTCAATTCTGTTAGAGAGGTTTTCAGCTGGGCAGTGCCTCAGCACAACATTGGCAGTGTTTTCTAAGCAGCAGAATCAACATCTGCATTCCCCTCTCAGCCGCTGGAGGGAGGAGGCCAGACCCAGGAGTCTGTGCAGCAACAACACTGGTCTTCCCTTTTGCACTGTGTCTTTGTGTTAAAATCTTTAATTATGTTTATTAGATCAAAGTGTCCCCCTGGAAACTCTAGCCTCTGACAACAGGATTTGGAGAGAAAATTGCAAAGAAGTGAGAAATACAGTACAATTTAAAAAAAACCCAAAAACCTGCAATACTTGCGCCGCTTGGCAGCTTGCTTCAGTGTGATGTTCAGTTTGTGTATAGACCAAACGGCTTTAGGCATTTAAGAAAGGCCAAACAAAGAGACTCAGAAAGCCCTACTGTCCTAGTACAGGAACCTACTCTTATTCATAAAGCCATTAAAATAAATCAATAAAGGTTATGTAAAGTTTCCCTGTAGCAATCTGAGAAAGATGGGAGTTGCTGATGACATCAGTAGCCTTTGGCTCTATACTGAGAACAGAAGATTCAAATGAGGATGCACTGACAAAAGTACTATTGATATTATCACTGGAACTGGTCAGAAATCTGTCAGAAAATGCTCATTTGTCGTAATTCTGCAAAAAATCCCAACAGCTGGCAGGCAGGTTCCAACATCTGCCTGGTTTCCTGAGAGCTCACCCGCTCCCAAGGTGCCAGATTGGCAGCTCCCTCGCAGCCTGAAATCACAGGGCTTCCACACAGAGCTGTGCAAATGTCCGATTGTGTGATTTTGGGTTGGCCCAAGCTCACAGGCTCCCTACCTGGTGGGCTGGCAGAGCTCTAGGCAGCTCAGGGAGCCTAAGAGATCATTTTGTTTTGACCTTTCTGAAATGTTTTGATTTTTTTTCAAAACAAAATTTTGCAATTCCCATTCTGCAGGAAATGTCAACATTTCATTTTTTGTTTTAGAACAATTTTTTTTTTAAATTTTGGAGTTTCCCCAGGGATGGGAATTCCAGTTTCCATTCAGCTCTTATTACAAATGTTGCTAGTGAGGAGCTTGCTTCAATGCAAGCACACTCATTAAGTCCCACTGAATCTAAAGAATTGCTATTTTGAATTCAGTCCTCCTGTGTTGGAGAGGTCAACGTGTTGCAGGAAGTGGCATTGATGGTTGTCAAGGTTCCTCCCCCACTCTGAACTCTAGGGTACAGATGTGGGGACCTGCATGAAAAACCTCCTAAGCTTATCTTTACCAGCTTAGGTCAAAACTTCCCCAAGGTAACAAATATTACCCCCGTTATCCTTGGAATGGCCGCTACCACCACCAAACTAATACTGGTTACTGGGGAAGAGCTGTTTGGACGCGTCCTTCCCCCCAAAATACTTCACAAAACCTTGCACCCCACTTCCTGGACAAGGTTTGGTAAAAAGCCTCACCAATTTGCATAGGTGACCACAGACCCAGACCCTTGGATCTTAAGAACAATGAACAATCCTCCCAACACTTGCACCCCCCCTTTCCTGGGAAATGTTGGATAAAAAGCCTCACCAATTTGCATAGGTGACCACAAACCCAAACCCTTGGATCTGAGAACAATGAAAAAGCATTCAGTGTTTTACAAGAAGACTTTTAATAAAAAATAGAAGTAAATAGAAATAAAGAAATCCCCCCTGTAAAATCAGGATGGTATATATCTTACAGGGTAATTAGATTAAAAAAACATAGAGAACCCCTCTAGGCAAAACCTTAAGTTACAAAAAAGATACACAGACAGAAATAGTTATTCTATTCAGCACAATTCTTTTCTCAGCCATTTAAAGAAATCATAATCTAACACATACCTAGCTAGATTACTTACTAAAAGTTCTAAGACTCCATTCCTGTTCTGTCCCCGGCCAAGACGACTACCGACAGCCACACAAACCCTTTGTTTCTCTCCCTCCTCCCAGCTTTTGAAAGTATCTTGTCTCCTCATTGGTCATTTTGGTCAGGTGCCAGCGAGGTTACCTTTAGCTTCTTAACCCTTTACAGGTGAGAGGAGCTTTCCCCTGGCCAGGAGGGATTTCAAAGGGGTTTACCCTTCCCTTTATATTTATGACACGCCCCCCAAATCTCAGCTAGGGTGAAACACTGGCTGGGATTTCTTCCTGGAGCTCTAGGAAAACAGAGTTAATAAGACACATGCATCTCTAAATATACTACCAAGTACATAAAGACTAACAATATTTTCCACATCTCAAGGACGATTTTAACCAGTTGATTCTGGGAAACTTTCACGGGAGAGTGCATCAGCCACTTTGTTAGAAGCTCCTGAGATGTGTTGGATGTCGAAATCAAAATCTTGGAGAGCTAAACTCCACCGAAGAAGTTTTCTGTTAGTTTCTTTGACGGTGTGAAGCCACTTTAGTGCAGCATGGTCGGTTTGCAGGTGGAAACGCCGTCCCCAAACATATGGGCGTAGCTTTTCCAGAGCGTAGACAATGGCATAACATTCTTTTTCAGTGACTGACCAGTTGCTTTCCCTCTCAGACAGTTTTTTGCTGAGAAACACTACAGGGTGGAATTCTTGATCAGGTCCTTTCTGCATTAAAACTGCTCCCACACCACGCTCGGATGCATCTGTGGTTACTAGGAACGGTTTGTCAAAGTCTGGGGCCCTTAGTACAGGGTCAGACATGAGTGTCGCTTTAAGCTTGTTAAAGGCCTTCTGACACTTTCCGGTCCACTGAACAGCATTTGGCTGTTTCTTTTTGGTTAGGTCTGTCAGTGGGGCAGCGATTTGGCTGTAGTGCGGTACAAATCGTCTGTAATAACCGGCCAAGCCTAAGAAGGATTGAACCTGTTTCTTTGACTTTGGGACAGGCCACTTTTGGATAGCATCCACTTTGGCCTGTAGGGGGCTGATAGTTCCTTGACCCACCTGGTGTCCAAGGTAAGTCACTCTGTTTAGGCCTATTTGACACTTCTTAGCCTTAACAGTTAGTCCTGCCTCCCTTATGCGCTCAAGGACTTTTTGTAGATGTTCCAGGTGGTCTGCCCAGGAATCCGAAAATATGGCCACATCGTCAAGGTAGGCGACTGCATATTCTCCTAATCCCGCTAGGAGACCATCTACAAGTCTTTGGAAAGTGGCGGGTGCATTTCGCAGCCCGAAAGGGAGTACATTAAATTCATACAGCCCGAGATGTGTGATGAAGGCTGACCTTTCCTTGGCAGATTCATCTAGCGGTACCTGCCAGTACCCCTTGGTTAAGTCCAAGGTAGAGATGAACTGGGCCCTTCCCAGTTTCTCTAATAGTTCATCTGTGCGTGGCATGGGATAGTTGTCTGGGCGAGTTACAGCATTTAGCTTACGGTAGTCCACGCAAAAACGTATTTCCCCATCTGGTTTGGGAACTAGAACCACTGGAGATGCCCATGCACTTTCAGAGGGGCGGATTACACCCATCTGTAACATATCCTGGATCTCCCGTTCTATAGCAGTTTTAGCTTGAGGAGACACCCGGTAAGGGTGGACCCTAATTGGGTGAGCATTACCTGTGTCAATGGAGTGGTATGCCCGTTCAGTCAGTCCTGGGGTGGCTGAGAACGTTGGCGCGTAGCTAGTGCACAGCTCCTGGATCTGCTGTCGCTGCATACGCCCAAGGGTCATGGAGAGGTTCACCTCTTCCACACCACCAGCACATTTCCCTTCGTAGTAGACACCTTCAGGCCACTCAGCGTCGTCTCCTCCCTGGGCTGTAAACTGACAAACCTTTAATTCTCTGGATCGATTAGAAGAGCTGAGAGGCGGTGGGTTGCTCCGTGCCGCCGTCCAAGCTCTCTGGAGGCTTTCATCTGCTTCTTGTTCGGTCTGGAACTGTTCCCTTGATGCTGGAGACATCAGTTCCTCATGGGATTGTGGACCTAGGCTTGGTCCCTCTGGAAGCGATATAGGGGATGGAGCTGTTTCTGTTGACTGTGAACCGCTCTCCGCTGGTGTACTATGTTGGGATTCAGGCTCCGGCTGAGCCTCTTGTGTAGGGTTATCGGCTGCTGCCAGTTCAGGTTCGGTGGGGCCCTCTGGTATTGAGGTTGCAAGTACTGGATTCAGTGCTGACACGGGGTCTGGTGTTGGTTGTTCGGCTGGTTCCGGTTCTGGGACTGGTTCCGTCTGGGTCTCTGGGACTGGATCCACTACTGCTGTTGCAGACATTGGCCTGGGGTCCAGGTCCATCACCTCTGACTGGGTCCTGATAGAAGTTTCCGGAACAGAGCTAGGCCTCACGGCTTGTTTAGCCTGGTTGCGGGTGACCATTCCCACCCTCTTGGCCTGCTTCACATGATTGGCCAAGTCTTCCCCCAACAGCATGGGGATGGGATAATCATCATAGACTGCAAAAGTCCACATTCCTGACCAGCCCTTGTACTGGACAGGCAACTTGGCTGTAGGCAAATTGAAAGAGTTGGACTTGAAGGGTTGAATCGTCACTTGGATCTCTGGGTTGATTAAATTGGGGTCCACTAAGGAAGCATGGATAGCTGACACTTGTGCTCCGGTGTCCCTCCACGCGGTGACCTTCTTCCCGCCCACACTCACAGTTTCCCTCCGCTCCAAGGGTATCTGGGAGGTATCTGGGCCTGTGGACCTCTGGTGTGATTCCGGTGCAATGAACTGTAACCTGTTGGGGTTCTTGGGGCAGTTGGCCTTTACATGCCCCAGCTCGTTACATTTAAAACATCGTCCAGCTGACGGGTCACTGGGGCGAGGTGGGTTGCTGGAGAACGGGGTGGTGGGACGATAAGGGGTCTGGAGGGTTCTTTGGGAGGTAGGTGGGGCTTTGGGCGGCCCCCGGTAATAGGGTGTGGTCTGGGGTGGTCCCTTCTGGTCTCCGCTCCAACTGCGACCAGTTTTCTTCTTCTCTGCCACCTCCACCCATCTGGCTCCAATCTCTCCTGCCTCAATTACAGTTTTGGGTTTCCCATCTAGGATGTATCTTTCTATTTCCTCAGGAACACCCTCTAAGAATTGTTCCATTTGCATTAGGAAGGGCAAATTTACTGGAGATTCAACACTTGCTCCTGATATCCAGGCATCCCAATGTTTTACAATGTGGTAGGCATGTCGGGTAAATGACATGTCTGGTTTCCACCTTAGGGCTCTGAACCTCCGACGAGACTGCTCGGGTGTTATCCCCATTCTGACTCTCGCCTTGGATTTAAACAGTTCATACTTGTTCATGTGTTCTTTAGGCATTTCAGCTGCCACCTCAGCTAAGGGTCCACTGAGCTGCGGCCTCAGCTCTACCATGTATTGGTCAGTAGAGATGTTGTACCCAAGGCAGGCCCTTTCGAAGTTTTCTAAGAAGGCCTCAGTATCATCACCTGCCTTGTAGGTGGGGAACTTTCTGGGATGGGAAGTGGTACCTGGAGAAGGATTGCTAGGGTTTGTTGGTATATTCTGCTGGGCCTTTATCCTCTCCATCTCCTCCACATGCTTCCTCTCTTTTTCCTTCTCCTCCTCCTTCAGCCGCATGAGTTCTATCTGTCTTTCATGTTCCCTTTGTTTTTCCTCAGCCTGAAATTTGGCTAATTCCAGCTGTAGTCGAGCTGAGGATTTGGCCATTCTAACCTCTCTGTTTTTAACTAACTTTACACCCGAGGTTTAGAAATAAACAAACAAAACTTGGCTGTAAAATTTTGCTGTGCTGGAATAGAATACCTATTCTCTGATAGTGATTGTCAGCCTACAGAAAAAGACAATTCCCTTGTCTCTGCTCTGGGCCCAAATTAAAGCAAAAAACCTCCAACTACTTGGAAAACTGCTTACCCAGCCCAAAGAAAAAAAAAATTTCTTTTCAAACCTGTGCTCCTTGTAAAACAAAAAAAAAATCAAAATCCTAAAAAAAACCCTGCCACTTTTGTCTCCAGGCAAATGGGTAGAGCACACACCCCCTATTTACTTTTAGGAAGAAAAGAAAAAAAAACAAAAACCTCTGGGTTGGAAGACTGTGAATTTCCCTGCAGGAGTTAAGTACCCTGCCTCTAGGCAAAGAAAACCTGCAATTCACAAGATAATCCCCTTTTGTCTCTGCTTGGCCACAAAGCAGAGAGAAACCAAGCTGCTTTCAGTTTCAAAGCTGCTTTCTGGACTTCCTAAAAATTCCTTTTTAAAATCTGTATTTCTAGTTCAAAAAATCTCAACTGGATCTCAAAATGATTTCAGGTTAATCCCACCACTGTGCCACCATGTCAAGGTTCCTCCCCCACTCTGAACTCTAGGGTACAGATGTGGGGACCTGCATGAAAAACCTCCTAAGCTTATCTTTACCAGCTTAGGTCAAAACTTCCCCAAGGTAACAAATATTACCCCCGTTATCCTTGGAATGGCCGCTACCACCACCAAACTAATACTGGTTACTGGGGAAGAGCTGTTTGGACGCGTCCTTCCCCCCAAAATACTTCACAAAACCTTGCACCCCACTTCCTGGACAAGGTTTGGTAAAAAGCCTCACCAATTTGCATAGGTGACCACAGACCCAGACCCTTGGATCTTAAGAACAATGAACAATCCTCCCAACACTTGCACCCCCCCTTTCCTGGGAAATGTTGGATAAAAAGCCTCACCAATTTGCATAGGTGACCACAAACCCAAACCCTTGGATCTGAGAACAATGAAAAAGCATTCAGTGTTTTACAAGAAGACTTTTAATAAAAAATAGAAGTAAATAGAAATAAAGAAATCCCCCCTGTAAAATCAGGATGGTATATATCTTACAGGGTAATTAGATTAAAAAAACATAGAGAACCCCTCTAGGCAAAACCTTAAGTTACAAAAAAGATACACAGACAGAAATAGTTATTCTATTCAGCACAATTCTTTTCTCAGCCATTTAAAGAAATCATAATCTAACACATACCTAGCTAGATTACTTACTAAAAGTTCTAAGACTCCATTCCTGTTCTGTCCCCGGCCAAGACGACTACCGACAGCCACACAAACCCTTTGTTTCTCTCCCTCCTCCCAGCTTTTGAAAGTATCTTGTCTCCTCATTGGTCATTTTGGTCAGGTGCCAGCGAGGTTACCTTTAGCTTCTTAACCCTTTACAGGTGAGAGGAGCTTTCCCCTGGCCAGGAGGGATTTCAAAGGGGTTTACCCTTCCCTTTATATTTATGACAATGGTTCACTAGGCAGTGCTCTTCAATCTGAGTCAACACATACCCCGTGCCACAGCAGGATATTTGGCACTTAGTGATACTACACAGTAGGCACCATGGAGCCATCATTTAAATTAGCCGGATGGTTAAGGTCCTGATCAACTATGGGCACTTCTGTTCCCATGCACCTTTACTAAGAATAAGGCTGTTAACAGTTTCCACAGTACTAATGGGTGAGAGGTGATAAGCCTCTGCTTTCAACGGGACAGAGGGGTTAAATCTCTTCTTGTACATCTGTGTGCCTAGTAGGAAGGCCAAAACCTCTTTATCTTCTAATTAATTGTGATGGTCTCAGTACTGAGAACCCTAAGTACTAAAAAATCATGAGTCAGGCCATAGGCCTCAACTCCATGGGTGCTGTGGGGCTGGAGCACCCTGACAGCCCCACAGATCAGCTCCTCCCTGTCCCTCCCAGCACTGCCTGTCACGATCAGTTGTTCAGCGGCATGCAGGAGGCGCTGGGGGGGAGGGGGAGAAGCAGGGGCAGGAAGAGGCGGGGCGGGGTGGGGTGGGGACTTGGAGAAGGGGTAGAGTGGGGGCGTGGCCTGGGGCAGAGCAGGGGTCGAGCACCCCCCGGGAAGAGAGGAAGTCGGCGCCTATGAGTCAGGCCCAACAAGTGCCCCAGTACTGCTGTTAGCCCTTTAAACAACTGCTCTTTAGGAAAGCACGCCCTCATCGGAGCTCTGTCTGCTGGAAGCATGGTTCTTGGGTCTGGCTTTCACTGGCAGGGCCGGCTCTAGGATTTTGCCGCTCCCAGCAAAACATTTTTTGGCCACCCCCGCTTCTTTTTCGTGCCCCCACCAGCTCTGCCCCAACTCCACCCCTTCCCAAATCCCCGGCCCCGCCTCCTCCCCCGGGCATGCCACATTCCCTCCCCATTGCTTTCTGCGGCTCCCTCCCCCCCCCCCGCAACTCCCCGCCCTACCTCACCTCCGCTCTGCCTGCTCCCCTGAACACGCCGCCGCTCCGCTTCTCCCCCTCCCTCTCAGGCGAGGGAGAGGCAGCACATTCAGGGGAGCAGGCGGAGCAGAGGTGAGCGGGGCGGAGCACAGGAAGTAAAGGGGGGGGTAGAGGAACCGCTCCCTACCCCAGCTCGCCTCCACCTCCCCTGAGTGCGCCACCGCTCGGCTTCTCCTCCCTCCCTCCCAGGCTTGCTGCGTGAAACAGCTGTTTCGTGCACGGCAAGCCTGGGAGGGAGGGGGGAGAAGCGGAGCGGCGGTGGCGGCGCACTCAGGGAAGCAGGTGGAGGTGAAGCGGAGGCGAGCTGAGGAGGCGGGGGCACATTTCTAGGGGCGGCATGGCCAGCGCCGGAACGCCGCCCCTAGAAAGGTGCCGTCCCAAGCACCTGCTTGTTTTGCTGGTGCCTAGAGTCAGCCCTGTTCACTGGATGCCATTTCCACTGCTAACTGGCTCTTCCCTGAGCTGCCTGTAATTCTACTGCCTCTGTGAGCGTCCATTCAGCACCTAGTTGTTCTTCAGGGCCACCTCCTCCAAGACCATGTCCCTCATGATTCATCTCTGGGACTTAAATCCTGGCCTCCATGTGCTTGTTGTCCTGGAATGCTGGTCTTGTCACTGAATGCCAGTCATAGAAATATAGGACTGGAAGGGACCTCGAAAAGTCATCTATTCCAGCCCCCTGCACAGAGGTAGGACCACGTATACCTAGGCCATCACTGACAAGCCTTTGTCCAACCCGTTCTTATAAACCTCCAATGACAGGGATTTCACACCCTCCCTTGGAGGCCTGTTCTAGAGCTTAACTACCCCTGTATTTAGAAAAACATTTCTAATATCTAACCTAAATCTCCCTTGCTGCAGTTTAAGCCCATTACATCTTGTCCTACCGTTAATGGGCATGGCAAACAATTGATCACTGTCCTCTTAGTAACAACCCTTAACAAATTTGAAGACGTATCATATCCCGCCTCAGTCTTCTTTTCTCAAGTCTAAATATGCCCAGTTTTTTTAACCTTTCCTCATAGGACAGGTTTTCTTAACTTCTTATTGTTTTTGTTGCTCTCCTCTGGAATATCTCCAATTTATCCACATCTTGCCTAAAGTGTATCACCCAGAATTGGACACAATACTCCAGCTGAGGCCTCACCACGGCAGAGTAGAGCGGGACAATTACCTCCCCTGTCTTATATGTTACACTCCTGTTAATACACCCCAGAATGATATTAGCTGTTGTTGCAATTGCATCACATTGCTGACTCATACTCAATTTATGATCCTTTATAATCCCCAGATTCTTTTCAGCAGTACTACCACCTAGCCAGTTATTCTCCATTTTGTAGTTGTGCATTTGATTTTCCTTCCGAAGTGAAGTACTTTGCACTTATCTTTATTGAATTTTGTTGCCCACTGTAACTCTTCCTCTTCACAGTCTCCTTTGGACTTGAGTGATTTTGTATTGTCAGCAAAATTTTGCCACCTCACTGTTTACCGCTTTTACCAGATCATTTATGAATATGTTGAACAGCACAATCCCAATACAGACTCTTGGGGGACATTACTATTTATCCCTCACCATTGTGAAGGCTGACCATTTATTTCTACCTTTTGTTTCTTGTCTTTTAACCAATTACTGATCCATGAGAGGACTTTCTCTCTCATCCCGTGACTGCTTACTTTGCTTAAGAGCCTTTGGTGAGGGACCTTGTCAAAGGCTTTCTGAAAGTCCAAGTATACTATATCTACTGGATCACCCTTGTCCACATGTTTGTTGACTCCCTCAAAGAATTCTAATAGATTGGTGAGACATGATTTCCCTTTACAAAAGCCATGTTCACTCTTCACCAACAAATCGTGTTCATCTAGGTGTCTGATAATTCTGTTCTTTACTGTAGTTTCAACCAATTTGCCTGCTACTAAAGTTAGGCTTTATCCGCCTGTAATTGCCAGAATCACCTCTGGAGCCTTTTCAAAAAATTGGTGTCACATTAACTATCCTCCAGTCATCTGGTCCAGAAGATGATTTAAATGGTAGATAACATACCACACTTAGCAGTTCTGCATTAATGAAATACCAGACACAGGACTTACCCCTGCGGGATCCCACTAGGTATACTCTTCCAGTTTGACAGCTAACCATTGTAACTACCCTTTGAATACGTACTTTCAAACAGTTGTGCACCCACCTTATCGTTATTTAATGTAGAACACATTTCCTTGGCTTGCTTATGAGAATGACATTGAGAACTGTGTCAAAAACCTTACTAAAATGAATATATATATCACATCTACCGCTTCCCTACTATCCACTAGTCCAGTAACACTGTCATGCCACTAGATCCCCTTCTACTTCATGAGTTCTTACCTTACCTGAAAGGCCTTTTTCTTCCCTGCTTCCCCACTGCTTCTGCTGTCCCAGCTGAGAGTTTTGGAGTTAGCATGAAGTATCAGCCCAGCCTCCGCTCACGTCACTATGAGCAACAGTCCTGCTACTGTTCTGTAGTATGACTTATCCGGACACACTGAAAAAAACAGATGTGAGGAGAGCATTTAGTGACATTTGAATGGCTTCTCCAGTTTTACTCTACTTTATTGCTGACAATGTGCTCTGTGTTGCACTAGACTCAATATACAGGCAGTTCCCGCCCTGAAAAGCATACAATCTGAGCAATACAGGCACAAACTCTGCAGGATGACACTCTCTCTGGTTGGAGTTAAAACTGGATGCAGTTGCTTGAGGTAAATAATAGAAGCAATGATTGGTTCCATAATTATCACACCATCAAAGGAAGCCTAAAAATAACTGACTGCTGCTTTACGCTGCATTTTGAAGCCTCTTGATTTCAACTTATAGTTTAAATGATCACAGAGTCCTAACAGATTACAGGTCTTCGCTGACACTGATCTCACAGGAGTAACTCCACATTTACACCAATAGAATGAAAAGTGAACCAGGCCTGAGCATCATCTAAAATACCCACGACAAAAGCCTTTCCCATTATTAAAACTCCTACGGTCATGGCCAGCTCTGCCTAATCAGGCTGCAGGAGCTCTGGTGGGGCGGGGGTAAGCTTGTCAGTCTTCCAGTTCCCCTCTTCCTTCTTTTGACTAGTGCAAGGGCTTAGTGGAGCAGTAAACAGTGTGGTGCTTAATGTGTTGCAGAAGAGAGGATAAATGGAGGGGAAGAATAGCCAGTGGTTAGGGACTAGCCTGGGACTCAGACAGTCTGGATGCAATTCCCTGCTCTGTGATAGGCTTCCTGTGTGACCTTGGACAAATCACCTAAGCCCAGATCCACAAAGGTATTTAGGTTCCTAACTCCCATTGAATCATGAGCCTAGGAGGGGAATCCTCTCCACCGCATGGGTCACTGTGCCTTTAGGCTGCCTGTGAGATTGGACATAGGAGAGCATAACAATATCCATCTCACTTGCAGCTCAAATCATGTTTTTCCAAATGAAGCTCCTCAGGTTCATGAGCCACAAGGTGGCTTTCATATAAATTAACACAGGAAATAAATACCTGTGTCTTTAGCAGTGTCATAAGTTTAAAACGTACAATATCCTATTAGGAGTTTTGTTATTCCTTTCATGAAATTGAATAACACAAGAATTGAATTCAACACATTGAATTCAACACAAGAGCTTCAACCTTTGCATTTAAGCTCTGCTTGAGCCTTCAGAGGGGCATTAAATAGTCCACAGGCCTTGCACAGAACCTGTATGAAACAAATTCAGATCCAAACTTTCCCAAAACTCAGGGGCATTCCGATGCTGGGCTTTGGTGTGGGCACATGCTGTGTGAAATGTATACATATAATGTAGTGTTGGTAGGGAGGCTATTTGTCTAGTTTTAGGATGGACAATCCTCTTTTTCTATAGTTTTGTCCCATCTGATACTATGACAAAACTGGATATGGTTTTATCAGGAATCATGGATGCTATTTTGAAGAGCGCGTCTCCCTGTCCCATCAGGATGACCTAGTACACCCCATGCTTGTGAGGTCATTTTGGCATGGACCAGGTGGTGCACTGTTTAAAATGGCATCCTCCGTGCAATGTGACTTTACATGCATGAGATCATGCTGGCAGGGGCAGGGTCACGCAGGTGGGGGTGGGCCCACATCATTCCTGGAAGTACTGGAATGTCCAATATTCTGGGGATGCAGCAGTGGCTACCCTAAGTACTGGGATTTTGTATATGCTATTAGGTAACTTCCCGTCCAGTTAGCCAACCCTCTGGTGAGGGTGTGTCCTGAAATAGATGGGTTCTCTCATGTTTGGAGGAACCAACCTTTTCCACATTGGTTTGTCTTCTATCCACTTGCTAAAAGGGACAGGAAAGCTCTTAAAGAGAACTCTGTCAGGTAGTCTACAAGACCCTCTAATTATTTTCCCCTTTGCACTGCAGTCTTTATCTACATTGTGAGACTATAGGGAGATGTCATGGGGACATTTTAGAATGCCAGCAGCATGAAAGTGACACATTCCAAAAGCACCGTACGACCTGCACAGCCAATTCCATTATATATGGTATATATGTGCCATTTTATTCTTTTTTAATACTCTGGTTGGGGTTTTGGCATGGCATGGCATGGCTGGCTCCATCCCAATAGCCATGTTTTCCATGCCAGCCTGCCTCTCATCCGTCATAATCAAACACAGGGCAGAGCTTTTTCATCTTGGTCTGATGACCTTGAAGTGAAGAAATGAGCCTCTCTCTTATCAGCAAACTTGACAGCTCCTGATAAACTGCCCTGTTGCTGTTTGCAGCACAGGACTGATGCTGCACTTAGTGATGGATTATTCATTTTTTCTTTTGCTACCAGCTGCAGAGGAGTATTCCTTTCTAGGGTTAATTGTGCCTCTATGCCAGTGTGTCAAAACAAGATGGAGTTTGGAACAACAAGATCCTACTGTGAAGATTAGCTGCCTGAACTAGAAATGACAACTGTAGCTCCGCACCGAGACCCTTGCTGATAGTGAGCATTAGTCTTAGCTTTAAAACCAGTGAGCCAGATCCTCAGGGCCTCGCATCTGCACTGCTCAGGCAACAACAAAGCAGCTGGGAGCTGCCCAAAGTGAGCAGCTGGGGGTTGTCCTTAAGTCGGGGGATCTCCAGGTGGTGTAAAGCTAGTGTAGCCAGCTCCACACCACCGCTCCTGTACCTCCCCTAACATCAATCAGCTGTAACAGGGCCACAATTCGCTGTACTCTGGCTATCCTGAAATGGTCCCTATGGAGCTATTCCAACTGGTCCAAGTGGCAGCATACCTGACACTTTCTCAGTGCTCACTGGGCTCTGTTCTTGCCCAGATCTTTTCATGTGTTCAGAAGAAGGGAGGAACCTGCCAAGGAGGCATGGATCCTTCCCTTCTATGCTTCCTCACTTCCTCCAGCTTTTGTCTGCGTCTGTCCTCATTATTGGTTAGGAGCATCCGGGTTTCGATACCATGGTGGTAGACATTGTAGAAGTTCCTCACTCAGATAAATCAATCATGTGTTTTTAGGGGTGGGGCGGGGATGAACTGCTGCAGTTTCCTAAAGTCTTGAGTGAAATTATCTTAATGCCCACAGCTCCGGAACCAAAGGAGTTAATGGCCATGCCCAATGCTTCCCTTGAGAATAACAAGAATAAAGAAGATTTTAAAATGACAGTCTGGAAAGTAAGAGCAAGTTTCTTTACCTATGGCTTGTCAGTTGCATTTCCTGAAGTGTCTCAGTTCCAGGGTTGGCTTTGCATATATAACTCATGCTAATATAATACATCACATGCATAGCCATGGCTTTGTACATTTTGGTATCTGCACAAATGACAAATGTATAAAAAATGCATTGAATCAGGAGGCTGCTTCAGGGCCGACACAGATGAGCTTCAAATTCACTATTCTGTCAGAGAATGAGGGAGCATCAAGAAGATGGCTCAGACTAACAGCACAAGACAACTCATTTTTTTGGGGCTCCTTAAACAAACATCAGGCTGCAGCATTGTCATGGCTAAATCAAAGTTGAACCTATCCAGGTGCTGAGCCCATTGTATATGGGAGTAGAAATAATTTTTGCTTTATTCTGAGGTTGAATGAAGACAAGCTCAGAGCATTTAGATTTCTAATCAGCAGTCCCTAAAGATGGGTAGATGTAGCACTGCCCATTGCCCGTACCTGCCTCGGTGTATTCCAAGAATACCCACATGAGCCATTTATTAGATGTGTCATTCCCAGAAGCACTGCCCCAAGAACACGTATATTCTGGGCTTCAGAAAGCAGCAAACGAGGATCTCTAGAAGTGTCATCTTCCAGAAGTGCCTTTCTGGGGGTGATGGTGAGGGGATGGCATTAGCAGCAGCCCTGCAGGGATGGACAAAACAGGAGTGGTGAGGAATTTCCCTCTACCTCTACACTGGCGAATGAAGTGCCCCATAGATTGGACATACCTGAATCTTTGTCATTTCCCTCTTGGTAACCTGCCCTGTCCTTTGTTACAACCAGTTTTCATGTTACCCGATTGTGAGCTAAAAGCTTAAGTTAACATTTGTGTGGAGTAAAATTCTGAAATATCTTCCTCAATAACTTTCTTACATTCAGTTATTAGTGTCTAAACAGAGCACATTAAGACAACCAAAGGCAGAGTTCTTCCTGACAGCACTGTGTTAGTGATTGAGAGGTCCAGTTCAGAAGAGGATTTGATTCCCAGAGGCGATGCAGCCCCTCTTGAGGGAGGCAAGCGGGAGGGCTGGTAGCTAAGATTTATTTTTTATTTTTTGAAGAATCTCTCCTTCTGGCTGGTTCATAGAGCAGTCTGTTGCCTCAGGAACAGTTAAGATGCCACTGGAAATTAGAACAATTTAGCATCAATGAATAAGAGAATTTTCTCAGTACAGGAACAAGGGTTGTTTTCCAGACAAGATCTTTAATGTTTGGTTTTCTAGTATCTAGTAATTACCTCACTCCATCAAAAAGGTCAAACAGTGATATCTCTGTGATATTGCTGGCCTTGCTTGTTTATCTCTGTATGTTCTGCTTGCAGAGATACACTTCAGAGCAAATACTCAATAGCTGAATAGTTGGAAGACAGTTCTATAGAAACTGTCATTTTGTTTGCATGATTGTATCTTGTATCACAGCCCCTTGTGCATATACATTATATATTATAAAATCTCAAGATTTTCTGCAATGTATTGCATTTTATAGGTGACCAAACCAAATACTAAACATCCAAAACCAACTTACACATTAAGGACCACAAAGGTTTTGTGTCAACTAAAAGCTAGTCTAGTTCATGCAATTCAAGAGTGGGTCTAGTCTCTGGATAAATCCAAATCTGCAAGCATCAAACTAAAATGTCTTAGCTAAATTAAGGTTTAATCCAAGTCTGTTAGGATCCTTTGAATACACTACATCTTTATTGATGACTATTGATTTGGAGACAGAACCAGAAACAATGTATAAAAAACCAAAGCAATTTATAGGGCAAATCTGCATTCTAAGTCTTTTTTGTGGTGGTTTGAGCTGTGATTTTCTGGGTCACAGCCAGTCTCTTTTATAGCAGGCAATTTTTCAAAACAAACCCATTGGTAGATGTGGGAGTGAGTGGCGAAGGGGATTGCCAATTGGATAGAGAGCCTTGTCCCTAGGTTGCTATTTTGAATCTGGACCATCATGCCTTGTGACCAAAAATTTGTACAAGGGCCCCTGTTCAGCACATGCTTATGTGCTTTCCTGATTAGGAGCCTATGGCGGGGTGTACCTGGCCTTTGTGGCTCCCTACTGGAGGTCCCGTGGTCCTACTACAGCCTGCCTCAGGAAAGGAGCAGTGAAGGTGGGTCCTCTAGGCTTACTTAGCAGGCCTCACTGATGCAGCCACTCTGAACCAAGGCTCCAATAAAAGGAGCTTCAAGGCCTCAGCAGGTCAGTTCCTGGCTCGGACCAGAGGGGCAAGGTGGGAAGAGGCCCAGGGAAGTAGCAGCAACAAATTGAACTGAGCAGTATGTGGCTGCTGTTTATAGGGTCTCAAGGTTGGAACCCAGAGTAGTGGGTGGTCCCGGGTTCCCGTACCAACTACTGGTGAAATGGCATAAACCCCAAGAAGGGGACAGGGCCCAAGTGAAAGGCTGAATTTAAAGGGCCCAGAGCCGGGGTTGAAGACCATGGTGAGGGCAGACAGACAGCTTTGTTGGACTTTCCCTACCTTGGAAGGGGTTTGATTGTGTGACCTGGCCAGAGTGCCAACCCACTGCAGACATGCCCAGGGAGGACGACAGCCCACATAGGGCTCCAGGAGCAGGAAATGACCTACATGCAGTACTGCATGTAGTAGCAGACTGTGTTCAAGGGGTCAATGCTCCTTCCCTGCCACATTACAGCACCAAAGAGATTGCCTCTATGAAATGAGCTGGTAGTTTCTTTCTATCCACTTACTACAGCAAAGTGCCCCCGCCTCAGCAAAAATTACCTCCACACGTGATTAACTGGCACTTTTGCTAGGACTTTCAGCAGGGATGTCAAAGAGGGAACAAGTCTAGTATATACACTATCCTCTCAATTTTCAGATAGGACTGAGATACCATGGCACATTCACAGCTCCTGGGATATCACGATCAATACCATTTGTTAATGCTATAGTAGTACCAATGTGCTACACTCTTTACATCCAGGAGAAAGACATGGTCACATCACAAAGACACCAGTCACAAAGGGTATGTCTTTGTTGTAGTTAACCTGGGCTATTTCCTGGGTTTTAGCCCTTACCCTAGCATCCACACAAAACAGCTCTTACCTGGTCTTATATTATGTATCTTTACAATGATAGCATCTAGGAGCCCTAGTCATGGAACAGGACCCCATGATCAAACACAGAACAAAAAGATGGTCTCTGTGTTTTGAACCCAGACCTCCTTACCCGGCTGAAGTATAGGTTAGAGCCTGGGTTTCACTTTAATGCAAGCTCTAATCCTGCATTAGTGTATAATGTGGATGCGGGTTGTAATCCAAGTTCCAGAACTCATATGCTGATAGTCCTCCAGTGCCTTCTCACAGTCCCTCAGGGGGCTTAGTTTCCTGCCTTTCTACCTAATCTCTTCTTCTGCACTCAAAGTCACAGCCGGTTTATGTAGACCTAGCCAGAGTTTAAACCTCAGGTTACACAAGGCCTGCTCCATTTCTACATGATGTAAGCAGAGTCAGAATGAAAAAGGACTTCAGGAGCTGATCTCGTTTGCATGGGCACACCCACCCTGCCTAGCATGATGGACTGCTTGCCCAAATGGTCACTTTGGCTGCTGTGGGATCCCCAGTCTCTTTGTTATTGGAGCAGGAGTAATAAAGTGTTGTTATCCTGGTTATGTGAATCAAGGACAGTAGAACTCTACTTGGCATTTTATGATGGAGGGACTTGCCCTCAACTAAGTAGCACTCGCTAGGCAAGGGACATGGGTTCCAAAGCCCAGTGACTTGAGAGAGGTTAGGGATAGGAGTCTTGTTACATGCTGTAGAGATGGAATCACTGATACCTAGGTCTAAGCATTAGACCCACTTTGGGCTAGTGGAGCACTAGCACTGAGGCTCCTCTGCTACCAGCCAAAAATCACTGATAGTTGAAGTCACTAAAGAGCTGAAGTTACTAAGAGCTGAGATCACTGAGAACTGTGTTAAGTAGGGGGGAGCCTGAAGACAAGTTGGTGAGCGGACAGCAGGACGGCTAGAGCAGAGCGGATAGCTGGGTGGCTGGCAGAGAGGAGTGAACAGCAGGATGGCTAGTGGAGTGGAGTGGAGCAGTGTCATAAATATAAACGGAAGGGTAAACACCTTTAAAATCCCTCCTGGCCAGAGGAAAAGCCCTTTCACCTGTAAAGGGTTAAGAAGCTAGGATAACCTCGCTGGCACCTGACCACAATGACCAATGAGGAGACAAGATACTTTCAAAGCTGGAGGGGGGGAGAAACAAAGGGTCTGTGTCTGTCTGTGTGATGCTTTTGCCAGGGACAGAACAGGAATGGAGTCTTAGAACTTAGTAAGTAATCTAGCTAGATATGTGTTAGATTCTGTTTGTTTAAATGGCTGAGAAAATAAGCTGTGCTGAATGGAATGGATATTCCTGTTTTTGACTTTTTGTAACTTAAGGTTTTGCCTAGAGGGATTCTCTATATTTTGAATCTAATTACCCTGTAAGGTAGTTACCATCCTGATTTTACAGAGGTGATTCTTTTTTACTTTTTCTTCTATTAAAATTCTTCTTTTAAGAAACTGAATGCTTTTTTCATTGCCCTTAAGATCCAAGGGTTTGGGTCAGTGGTCACCTATGCAAATTGGTGAGGATTTTTATCAAACCTTCCCCAGAAAAAAGGGGGTAAGATTTGGGAGGATTTTGGGGGGAAAGACGTTTCCAAACAAACTCTTTCCTAATAATAATAATACTGGTGTTAGACGTTTGGTGGTGGCAGCAAAAGTCCCAGGGCAAAGGGTAAAATAGTTTGTACCTTGGGGAAGTTTTAACCTAAGCTGGTAAAAGTAAGCTTAGGAGGTTTTCATGCAGGTCCCCACATCTCTACCCTAGCGTTCAGAGTGGGGAAGGAACCTTGACAAGCAGATAGCAGGGGGCTGGCGGAAAGTAGTGGCCAGCAGGACAGCTGGCGGAGAGGTGCAGCTGGCGGTGAAGACTGCAGCAGAACCCCATGGAGAGGCATGGCACTCGGCCATTGACCCGAGCAGCGGAGCATGTAAGATGCCCCCCATACCTCCCTCCACTTCCACCCAGACTGGGAGGTAAACTCTGCAGATGAACTTCTGAACTCTGGGGGGCTGCACTGACCAAGGACAGAAACTGCGGGTGGTGGGGGGTATGACTATTGGGTTGCTGGACTTAAGACCCTGAGGGGAAAAAAGGACACTGCTAAAAACTTACTTGGGGGTGGGTCTTTTGCTCATGGTTGGTGTTATGAATCCTGTTTTGGTGTTTCCCTCCTTTATTAAAATGCTTTTGCTACACTCAGACTCTGTGCTTGCGAGAGGGGAAGTATTGCCTCTTAGAGGCGCCCAGGGGGGTGGTACGTAATTCTCCCAGGTCACTGGGCAGGGGCTTGAGCCGGTTTTGCATTGTGTTATTGAAACAGAACCCCTAGATACTGGTAGCCTATTTCCCCTTGTTTTTTCCTACCCCCCCCCAAGATGTTCTGGTTTAACTTGGATTTAAACTTGGAGAGTGGTCAGTTTGGATGAGCTATTACCAGCAGGAGAGTGAGTTTGTGTGTGTGGTTTTGGGGAGGGGGGTGAGAGAACCTGGATTTGTGCAGGAAATGGCCCAACTTGATTATCATGCACATTGTGTAAAGAGTTGTCACTTTGGATGGGCTATCACCAGCAGGAGAGTGAATTTGTGTGGGGGGGTGGAGGGTGAGAAAACCTGGATTTGTGCTGGAAATGGCCCAACCTGATGATCACTTTAGATAAGCTATTACCAGCAGGACAGTGGGGTGGGAGGAGGTATTGTTTCATATTCTCTGTGTGTATATAAAGTCTGCTGCAGTTTCCACGGTATGCATTCGATGAAGTGAGCTGTAGCTCACGAAAGCTCATGCTCAAATAAATTGGTTAGTCTCTAAGGTGCCACAAGTACTCCTTTTCTTTTTGCGAATACAGACTAACATGGCTGTTACTCTGAAATCTAGATACTGAACCTGGCCCTTGTTGCTGCCAACTCTGATGGGCAGAAGGGTTACAACAGCGTATATGATCTTCTCAGCAAGACATACCACTACCTTCCCAGCATGACAAACCACTGCTGAATTGCCCCACACTGTGTCTCACGCCCTCCATCTGCCTCCTGTTGCAGGAATGGGCATTGCATTATATTCAGCCAGATTATACTCAGTCAGTCTTATCACATTTTTCTGGAAATCATTCCTTGACCAGGTCCCAAAAGGAAAAGGTTTGACATTTTCTAAGACTCCTGCTCTCTCCCCCTTGAGAATTGTAAAATTCTCATCCTTCAAGCCCACCTCCAAACTGTGAGAATTATGCTTATCCAGCCAGGGAAGAGAAACAATTCCATGTGACTTATGTGACCAATCACAACTAACCAGCACAGCCTGAATTTCAAAGATCAAATTCTTATTGTGAACTATTCATGATCAGTCCACAGAAGAAGCCAAAAAACAAAAAAGTATTTTTGAACAACAAATAACTTCAAGGAAAAGGTGATCTACTCTGCCTGTGAGCAGAAAGGGAGGCAAAATTCATTGAATAAAATGTTCTTTCAGCAAAACTAGGTGCTGTACTGATCTAAGCAGTCAAATCAAGCACTTGACTTTACAATTTAGGTTCTTTAGAGTCGAGTAGATCTGCTAATCTCTATGCTGGATGTCCCTACTGAGAAGCATCTTCAGAGCATGTTTCATGCCAGACTTGAATGAATATGTACCACTAAACATTGTGGTGATGATACAGAAATTTTGGAGAGCTGGAAGTTGCTTGAACCAGCAGACATACCCCCTAAGCACACCCCAGACAACACGTGTTAATTTATTAGTGCTGTTATTGTTCATCCTTCACATTTCCTTTGCACTTAGGGTTAGCTTTTCAAGAGCCATGAAACACCCCTTTTATAATGGAATGTCCCGTCTCCACATGGGAAAAACGCTTTATGACCAGCCAGCATTCCCTCCATGCCTTCATGGGGACATGAATCGACTCTTTTAGCCAAACCAGAGCCCTTTAAAATGCTGTGGAGTCCACAATACTGACTAGTGAAGATGTAATGGTTCTCAAAGCATTGCAAGTGAAGACTGCAGACAAAGAGATGCATATTGTGATACAATCCCTGTTCAGATAACAGAATTGGAGCAAAATTTTAAAATGGCGCCTTGATTCTGGACGAAAAACACATCAGTTCCCCTCTCCTCCCTGATGTTTGGAAACAGGCCCATACTCATTTAAATTGTTATTTATTTCTTTGTGCCACCCGGTGGACTAAATTTGAAATTGCAACAGACAGGAATGGGAATGCATCATAAAATGGCATGCTAATGAACCACAATTAATTGCAGCAAATCACAGATACCCCAATTGAAAAGCCTGAAGTTGAAGAGAAGCAGAATATGTCACTACTGGACTATGAGTAAAATATAGTAAGGATAATTTGTTACTTTTGCATTAGCTGTGCCATGCAGAAATTTTAAATAGCATAGGTTAGATTTATATAAATATTATCGAACATATATTTATATACACTATTTATGTGGCTGGTAATATACTGAAACTTCCCTGGCAATTCATAACAGAGACATCATGAATGGCCTCTTCCCAAACAAAGTGGAGGAAACATAGGCACTGCCATGCTAGATGACACCTGTGGTCCATCTTGTCCAATATCCTGTCTCCAACAGTGGCCAGTACAAATGGCTACAGAGGAAGGTACAAGAAACCCAGCAGTAGGAAGTCATGGGTTAACCTGCCCCCTCCCGCCCCAGGAAAGTTTTATTTTGCCCCCCATTAAGTTAGAAGTTGGGTTAAGCCCTGAGGAAGACCAGGAGGATTAGAATATCAATTCGAGAGTACCAGCCCATGCTCTGTGGTGGCTTAGCCACATAATGCTTTTATATTTCCTGAAAGCCACCTGACCTCTTCCTCAAAAAAGAATTTTCAATGGGGAAAATGGGTTGTAGGAGGATTGGAATGGCAGGATCGTCTCCTTCTGGAGGAGGCCAGGACGGAAATGTAGGGTCCTTATCAGATTTTTCCAGAATCTCAGAAAAAGTTTGGTTCAAGTTTGAGTTTTGGATAACTATATTAGTAAAATAAAATCACATTCCTAGCTGAGAGTTTTACTGGTACAAAATCTCTAGAACAGGCTTCACATGCTAGACGTAACAATCAGCTTATTAAACAATTTTGCAGTTCTGATTTACCACTAAGAATTCATTTTCTTACTAGTTTCAGAGTAACAGCCGTGTTAGTCTGTATTCGCAAAAAGAAAAGGAGTACTTGTGGCGCCTTAGAGACTAACCAATTTATTTGAGCATGAGCTTTCGTGAGCTACAGCTCACTTCACTGTAGCTCACGAAAGCTCATGCTCAAATAAATTGGTTAGTCTCTAAGGTGCCACAAGTACTCCTTTTCTATTTTCTTACTATTAATTTAGTCTTTGGCCCCAACAGCATTCAATAGCAGCATTGCAAGACTTTATCTACCATACTTGGCTGCCTGGAAACTAGATCAAGTATAATTAAATTATGTCCTTTCCAGTCTATTTCAAATGAACTCTTATTATACAAGCCTAATAATTTGGAAGGTATTTTGAGTCTATGTGTTCCCTACACACTTCATAGCCCTCAAGGGTATTTCTTCCTGGCTCTCAGGATTTGGTTGACAAGAGGGTAAGTTTGTGACAAGTTTCAGGACAAAGTTCTAACGATTAGCTTTGAATGACTTCATCATGGCCAAACTACTACTCAAATCTTAAGCATTGTCAGAAACTTCACTGGCAATTCATAGCACAGACATCATATGAACTATGCATGTCCTCTTCCCAAACAATGTGTGGAGGTAACATAGGCACTGCCAAGCTAGATCAGACCTTAGGGTTGCCAACTTTAGAACTGCAGAAAACCAAACACCCTTGCCCCGCCCAAAGCCCGGCCCCTTCTCTAAGGCCCTGCCCCTGCTCATTCCCTCCCCCGCACCCCACTTCCTCAGCCTTGCTCATTCACTCATTTTCACCGGGCTGGTGCAAGGGGTTGGGGTGCAGAAGGGGGTGAGAACTCCAGCTGGGGTGTGGGTTCTGGGGTGGGGCCAGACATAAGGTGCAGGAAAAGGGGCTCTGCGCTGGGGGGTGGAGCCGAGGGGTTTGGAGTGTGGGAAGGGGCTTTGGGTTGGGGCAGGGGGTTGGAGGGAGGGAGGGCTCCAGCTGGCAGTGCAGGCTCTGGGGTGGGACCAGAAATTAGGGGTTCGGAGTATGGGAGAGGGCTCTGAGCCGGGGCAGGGGGTTGGGGTGTGGGCTCTGGAATGGGGTGAGGGATGAGAGGTTTGGGGTGCAGGAAGGGACTCTGGGCTGGGGCAGGGGTGAAGGGGAGTGACGGCTCCAGCTGGGGGTATGGGCTCTGGGGTGGGGCCAGGGATGAGGGGTTTGGGATACAAGAGGGGGCTCCAGGCTGGGTCTAAGGGGTTCAGTATGCGGGAGGGCTCTTGGAGGGAGTTAGGGTGAAGAAGGGGGCTCAGGACTGTGGGAAGGGGTTGGGGGATGTGACGGGGTTCGGGATGTGGGCTCTGGGCAGTGCTTACCTTAGGCAGCTCCCAGAGGTGGTCGATGGGTCCCTGTGGTCCCTAGGTGGAGGCACAGCCAGGTGGCTCTGTGCACTGCCTGCACCCACAGGCCCTGCCCCCGCAGCTCCCATGGGCCACAGTTCCCAGCCAATGGGAGCTGCAGATCCAGCACTGGGGCCGTGCGCGGAGCCTCCTTGTCCGCCCCTGCACCCAGGGGCCCCAGGTACATGCCAGCCACTTCCAGGAGCCGCAGGGAGCCTGCCTGCCTTAGCCTCGCTGCACCACCAACTGGACTTTTAACGGCCCAGTCAGCAGTGCTGACTGGAGCCATCAAGGTCCCTTTTCGACTGGGCTTTCTGGTTGAAAACCAGATGCCTGGCAACCCTTTTAGACCTGTGGTCCATCTCGTCCAGTGTCCTGTCTCCAACCATGGCCAGTACCAGTGGCATTAATTTTTTTAAATTCATGAGGCACAGAAGGACACATTCTTCTCTTAGTTAGACCCATGTAAACCCACGGAGATAAGCACCTGAGATAGCCAGTGGCAATCAGGCTACAGAGTTAAGGCTGCCACTTGCTCAAGGATACATCTTCTTTCACACCCATGGAGTTTTTGCAGGACCCAGCCTATATATGTATATGCTGCACAGCTAGGATGCTGAGAGTACTCTGGAGTGTACTCCATATAAATCAAGGCACTTCAAAGCTGTGACTCTCTAGATCAAAGGCTGTGTGTTGTCCCTCTCTGGTGGCACAGAACAAACCATGAATTATGCAGCACATTGAAATATATGAAAGTCCCTGTCCAATAAAAGATGAAGGAAGGTAATGAGCTCATCACTAGACCTGGGACTGACATTTCATTTATTTCAAGGCCCAAAACCAGCTCCCATACCAAGTAGTTATACCTCTGGTCCTGCCCCCACTCTGCCCATGAGCACAATGGTTGCGCACTCCAAAATCCTTTCCTCCCCACTGCACAGTGGCACCATACTGGTTTTGCTACTATGGGACCTGTGTAAGAGGAGGATTTCCCCCCAAACACACAAGACAGTTACGTTGTTCAATCATATTTAAATATAAAGGGGCAGACACTTAGCTTCTATATTGTACTTTTCACACATTGATCTCAAAGCACGTTACAAAGAGGCAAGCCTCATTAGCTCCATTTTATAAAAAGGGAAACAGACTCAGTGATTCATGAAAGATACCTCAGTGACTGAGCCAGGAATCAAATGCAGGTCTCAAGAATCCCAGTCAAGTGCCATATCTATCGGAGGACACTGCTTCACCATATAACAGTGATACCAGTACATAACTGTTGCCAGCATTGTCTCACCAGGTCCACCAGTACAGCTCCCTTTATATAATCACCATTCCATAACTATCTGTCAATCAAACACTTCTAAAAATAAAGACCAGAAGATCATTTTTCTTATTCATGTGACACCAGCCCACAAATCTGAAGTAAGCAATAAAGATCCAGACAAGTGATGGACCTGGCTCCTTCCTACATATATTTAAGAAGCTATCCAAAAATTCTGAAAAGAAGTTAACTGAAGAATTCAGTTGTGCAAATCATGATCATAAGAGGACTGAAAGAGTGCTAGCATGGCTAAACAGCAGAATAATGAAGATCATTAGAGGGGAAAAAGGCATCCTTTATAATTTGGAAGTCAAAAACCTAGTGAAGATAAGGAGGACAAACTCTGGCAGGTTAAATATAAAAGTATAATAAGATAGGCCAAGAAAGAATGTGAGAAGCAACTTGCTAAGATGCAAAAACTGACAGTAAGAATTTAAGTACATCAGAAGCAGGAAGCCTGCCAAACAGGCAGTAGGGCCACTAAATGACCAAGGTGTTAAAGGAGCACTCAAAGAAGACAAAGCCATTGCAGAGAAACTAAATTAATTCCTTGCATCAGTCTTCGCTGCAGAGGATGTGAGGGAGAAACCCACATTAGAGCTATTCTTTTTGGGTGACAAATCTGAAGTATTGTCCCACACTGATGTGTCAGTAGAAGAGGTTTAGAACAAACTGATAAATTAGACAGTAGTAAGTCATCAAGACCCAATGATATTCACCCAACAGTGCTGAAGGAACTGAAATATGAAACTGCAGAACTAACTGTTTTATGTAACCTATTACTGAAATAAGCCTCTGTACCAGATGACTGGAAGGTAGCTAATGTAACACTGATTTTTGAAAAGGGCTCCAGAGGCAATCCAGGCAATTACAGGCCAGCCAGTCTAACTTCACTACTGGGCAAATTGGTAGAAACTATATTAAAGAAGAGAATTACCAGACACATAGGTAAACACAATTTATTGGGGAAGAGTCAACAAGGCTTTTGTAAAGAAAAATCATCCCTCATCAATCTATTAGAATTCTTTGAGAGTGGCAACAAGCATGTGGATAAGGGTGATCCGGCTGATATAGTGTACTTGGATTTTTTGAAAGCCTTTGTCAAGGTCACTCACCAAAGGCTCTTAAGGAAACTAAGTAGCCATGGGATAGCAGAGAAGGCCCTCTCATGGATCAATGACTGGTTAATAGATAGGAAACAAAGGGTAGGACTAAATGGTCAGTTTTCACATTGGAGAGGTAAACAGTGGATCTGTATTGGGACTTATCCTATTCAACATATTCATTAATGATCTGGAAAAGGGAGTGAACAGTGAACTCACAAAGTTTGCTGATAAAAAATCATATAAAGAAATAGTTAAATTCAGAGCTGATGGCAAGGAGTTATAGGGGATCTCACTAAAGTGGGTAAATGGGCAATAAAATGGAAGATAAAATTAAATGCTGATAAGTACAAAGTAATGCAAATTGGGAAAAAAGAATCCCAAATACACATATATAATAATGGGGACTAAGCTAGCTTTTACCACTCAAGAAAGATCTTAGAGTTATCGTAGATAGTTCTCTAAAAACGTCAACTCACTGCACAGCAGTGGTCAAAAGGGCTAACAAAATGTTAGGAACTATTGGGAAAAAGAAAGTAAGACCAAAAATATTATAATGCCACTATATAAATCCATGGTGCGTGCACCACACCTTGAATACAGTGTCCAGTTCTACTTGCTCTGTCATAAATATAAAGCGAAGGGTAAACCCCTTTAAAATCCCTCCTAGCCAGAGGAAAAATCCTCTCACCTGTAAAGGGTTAAGAAGCTAAAGGTAACCTCGCTGGCACCTGACCAAAATGACCAATGAGGAGACAAGATACTTTCAAAAGCTGGGAGGAGGGAGAGAAACAAAGGGTCTGTTTCTGTCTCTATGCTGCTTTTGCCGGGGATAGAACAGGAATGGAGTCTTAGAACTTTAGTAAGTAATCTAGCTAGGTATGTGTTAGATTATGATTTCTTTAAATGGCTGAGAAAAGAACTGTGCTGAATAGAATGACTATTCCTGTCTGTGTGTCTTTTTTGTAACTTAAGGTTTTGCCTAGAGGGATTCTCTGTGTTTTGAATCTAATTACCCTGTAAGGTATCTACCATCCTGATTTTACAGAGATGATTTCTTTACTTCTATTAAAAGTCTTCTTGTAAGAAAACTGAATGCTTTTTCATTGTTCTCAGATCCAAGGGTTTGGGTCTGTGGTCACCTATGCAAATTGGTGAGGATTTTTACCAAACCTTCCCCAGAAAGTGGGGTGCAAGAGTTGGGAGGATTTTGGGGGGAGAGACGTGTCCAAACTATGTTTCTCAGTAAACCCAGTGAGAGTTTGGTGGTGGCAGTGGAGATCCAGGGACAAAGGATAAAATTAATTTGTACCTTCAGGAAGTTTTAACCTAAGCTGGTGAAAGTAAGCTTAGGAGGTTTTCATGCAGGTCCCCACATCTGTACCCTAGAGTTCAGAGTGGGGGAGGAACCTTGACATGCTCCATCTCAAAAAGGATATAGAATAATTGGAAAAGGGTCAGAGAAGGACAGCAAAGATGATGAAGGGTACGGCGTGACCACCATACAAGGAGAGATTAAAAAGATTAGGTCTGTTCATCTTAGAAAAGAGACAATTAAGGGTGGGGATATGATATAAATCTATAAAATCCTGAAGGGTATGGAAAAAGAAGTGTTATTTACCCTTTCCCACAATACAAAAATCAGGGGTCACCTGATGAAATTAATAGGCAGCAGGTTTAATACAAACAAGAGGAAGCACTTTTTCACACAATGCACAATTAACCTATGGAACTCATTGCCATGGAATATTGTGATGGCCATGATGATATAGCTGGGTTCAGAAAAGAACTAGATAAATTCATGGAGCCATGACTATTAGCCAGGATGGTCAGGGATGCAACCCCATGCTCAGGGTGACCCGAAACCTGACTACCAGAAGCTGGGAGTGGAAGACAGGCCTGGATCTCTCCAAAAAGCTGTTCTGTACAATTCCTCTGAAGCTCTGGTACTGGCCGTTGTCAGAGACCGGAAACTGGGCTACATGGACCATTGGTCTGTCTCTGTATGGCCATTCTTATGTTCTTATCATATATTTCCAGTCTTTTACATACCGCTTCATGGCTTCTGCTTCCTCTTTTTAATGGTCATTTAGGTACAGATACATCTTTGTGCACTACATAACATTAGCACAGTCACAAGCTTACACTGTGTACTTCAACGGCAGTATTGGGAATAAAAATATCCAATAAAGATCTTGAAAAGTTGGCCATGAGGATTGGTGGTGGGACACCTCTGAGCTACTCATTCCCTATATCAGTCCACTCTCACATCACCTTGAACATGAGGTTTGTCTATGCTAACTTACTCTATTGCTTAGCTATTTTCTCTAAAGCAGTAGAAGTAGGTATATTTCTAAGAATACTTAGATCATTGCTAGTGCTGGTTTTACTGCTGCCTTGCAATGCAAGAAGCTTCATTTATGGAATGTGGAACTTTTCAAACGTCACCTGAATGCCTCAGCCAACTCAAAATGAAATACTAAATTTAGTAGGCTGCCCTCTAATCTACAACATTGATTCTTTCTGCCTACTCGTAATCCTTTGTGAACAGCATATTTTACAAAGTCAAGGAGACGCAAAGGACTAAACATATGTGTTATGTTGTGTTAAATAAACATTTGTGAGTACTGCAAGATGTGTGATGCATGTTTATATGCTGCATGCTTCTATGACGACTGGATAACACAGCCAGATTTTCAAATGAGTAAAAACTCTTAATTGCAAACTAAAATGTTTCTTCAATTATACATCTAATTTATATCAGCACTCCCCATGACTGTGAAACTGGCAATTTATGCATACAAATAACCATTTGGATGGTTAAGTTGGATTTTGGACATGTAATTTCAGGAATTTTTTGCACAACTTAAGCACATAACAGTGTACAGCCCTGGCACTCTGCCACATTAAAATCTGGTCCTGTATATCAACAAAGCACTGGTTTGAGTTGCAGAGCTAAAACAATGGGAAAATGTAATGTTTTTATATTGAAAAGAACAATGAAAATATTCTTCATCGTAGAGGATTTTTCAGTTTGTTAGAATGGAAATGACTTGCTCATATAGATGAACTTGGCTGGTGCATCTTTAATGTGACTGGAGAACTAGTCTCTCACACTAGATACAGGTAACAGCTGTATGTCTCCGATTTTAATTTGGGCACATAAATTAATCAAAGATGCCCTTAATCACTGCTTCTATTTTCAAAAAGATTCTAGCAGAGAAAATGATACTGGTGGAAACTGTCAGAGAGATAATGATAGGAATCGCTCTCATAAGGTATCATTCTACATGAATGTTGTCTTGCTCTTCATTTTAGAGCCAAGGATCTGTTTGTTAAGCTCATTAATGGTGTACAATGGCTAGCATTTTGCCTCCAGGACAAAGGGTATATTAGTACAAAGTAGAATTTTGCCATCAAAGATAATTATAACATGCAGTACCTAGAGTAGAAAAGCTTGTAGCTAGAAAACACTGATTTCCTTATCACTGATGGAGAAGGTGAACATACCAGGAACTCTGCATTAGTAGGAATTCCCATGCAGACAGCTCAAAGTGTTACTCCTGAGGACATTCTGCACCAAAAAAATTAAAATTCTGCACACAATATTTTAAAATTCTGAAAAATTCTGCAAGTTTTATTTGCCAATAAATAATGCAGAGCCTCCAGCATGGCAGTGGGGAGCACAGACAGTGGGGAGATCACCCTGCAGCCCCCTTGGCCCTGGGATATGGACTCAGTGTTGAGGCTGCACCTGACCCTGACAAAGCACAAGGCCTGGGCTTGCCTCAAACACCCTGGGGCCCTGCCCCTCTTCACCAGGTGTGGGTCAGGCAGGCTCAACCAGGCAGGATCCAAGTGTGGAGGGATCCAGGTGTGGGGTGAGAGGGTTCTGTGTAGGACAATCTGGGTGCAGATAGCTCAGTGGGGGTCTAGGTGTGGGGGGGGATCTGGATGCATAGAGGCTCGTTGGGGGGGTGGGATCCAGATGCAGGGGCAATGGGACTCTGTAGAGGCTTCCAGGTGAAGATGGTTGGGGCTCAACAGAGAGATCTGGGGGTCTCAGAGGGGCGCTCTGGTGCTGGGGAAGTGGGGCTTGGTGGGGTGGAGATCTGGGTTCAGCTAGTTGGGAGTCAGTGGTGTGGAGGTCTGGATGTGGGGACTCAGTGTGGTGCAAGGGGTTGGGCATCAGGATGGGGGTTTGAGTATAGGGAGCTCAGTGCAGGGTGGTCTGGGTGCAGGGGCGAGGATCCGGAGGCAGGAGCTCCAGGTGCAGGGGGGCTCCAGAGGCAGGGACTGAGGTTCAGTGGTGTAGGGTTTGGGTATGGAGGGCTAGGGGGGTTCTGGATGTACCCAGTGAGGCTTGGCAGGGGTGTCTGGGTATGGGAGGTCTGGATGCATGAAAGTTGGGTGGATGGGGGAGCAGCTCCCAGTACAGTAACTCTGCAACCACAGTTGAGGAGCGATGGGGGCAGGAAGCAGGAGGATGCTGAGCTTCTTGCAGCTGGGGGAGATTTCTGGGGATGGGTCTGACCCAGCCCCAGACACTTTGCAGGAGAAGAGGAAATCCTGTCCTCTTCTGCCTCTGGCCCAGCAGGACTAGCAGCTGATCCTGGCTCAGGGTAGGAGCCACTGTCTGGGGTGTCCCCAGCCCCGCGGTGATTTACCTCTCCACTGGCTGCTCCAGGTGCCTGAAATGATGTATCTGCTCTGCTAGGGAATGGTGTGTCACTGCTCTTGCAGCTTCCTTTTGCTTCCCTGTCAGAAAGTCATTTTTCTTTGGGAAAGCAAAGAAATCTGCAGGACACATAAATTCTGTGTACACGCAGTGGTGCAGAATTCCCCCATAATGGTTTTGATACAGTGTGATACAGGACTAAAGTGTGAAGTTTTATTAGCAAGCATCTCTTACTACCACTTGTTTCCCATAAACCAAGAAGTAGTGCTGGCTGGCAAACAAGAATTATGGCTCAGGAGAAGTTTAGAGGGTTCAGAATTTGGTTTTGTACCACATCAGAGCACAAATGAGATTTTTTTTTTTTTTTTTGGAGAGAGAGAAAAAAACCCTACAGCCTGGTGTGAGAACAGTCTCTTGGGATATGGAAGACCCAGGTTCAACACTTGCTGTACCTGATTTGGAGCAAGACTCAAATCTGGGTCTCCCACATTGTAGGTAAGTGCCCTAAATACTGGATTGGGAAGGGGCCTGGTGAAAGTTTTGCAAAACCACTGTGTTTCCACAAAAAGCTTCAGTTTAGATTAACTGTCATTTTCCAACAACAAAATGTTTCACTGAAAAATTCCTGTCCACCTCGACAAGGAGCAATATAGCTCAGACTTACCAAGGCTGAAGTGTCACCCCATTTACATTCTTCACTAAAAGTTATGCACTGAGGTTATACAAGATTACTTCAAGGCAAACCAATTACAGCCACCTTTCCTAACATGGCCACTGATTCTGGGCATCTTACCTTTTGGTGTGTGAAACTGGGCACTCAAAAATCAGTGACCACTTTGGCAAAATTATGACCTGAGTTTGAGATCCAAATCCAGCCTTGATGTAAGTGCCATTGGACTTCAGTGGAATTTTCAGCTGCTTACAACTGGGCTACATTTGACCGAGTGTTCCTGCAGTTGCCAGGCAGACTGTATCAAAACCATTATCATGTGTCTTCCAAATCACTGCATTAAAATGACTGACTGGAAGTTTGGAGAGTAACTGATTGTCTAGAAACTTTTACATGCTTCCCTCACCACACACAGTCCTGTGGCAACTGCAGCAACTGTTTACATGTAAAAGTAATGTAGATAATACACATGAAATACCAGTAATGTGCTTAACAGCTGGAAGCAGGGAGGAAAACCAGTTGCATGGAACCAGCCAGCTCCCTGCAAAGCCCACTGCTCGCGTTCTGTAACTACTAGTACCGCCCAGAGCTCAGTTCAGTAATCAATGCACTAGTCCTTCACTTTGGTGGACAATACCACCTCCATCAGTTTTTTGAAAAGTCCAATGTGCACCTTGAGTGCATTTACCCAGGACCAACTCTATACCTGCTATGAGTGTTAGGCAGGAAATGTGGCAAATACACATGGTGGAGCTACATGGTCCCAAGGAGTGTGGTGGCCAGCTTGGGGGCATGACCAGCCTCTTGACCCCTGTGCATCTGCTACCAATGGAAGCATGTGGCTAAACAGAAGCATGCTGTTTCCTTCTCGGAGAAGCAACATCTTGCTACAGAGTTCATTGTTATTCCAAGTCTCCTTACCCATTCTACCTTCGGTTCAGGACCCTACTCTGTGCCAGGCCATGCTCCATACACCTCACGCTCACAGAAGCAAAGTCTTGCCATCATATCTGGAAATGATAAAAGTGCATGGAGTAAAAGGAGCAAATTAGATGCATCTGTTGAATGTTTTTCTCTCTCTTTTCTTGCATTAAAAAAGAAAATGTCACATTTGTAAAGCTGTAGCACTTGTGCCATTTTAAATGCCTTTTCTTGCCAAGTGAACTCTCAAAAATTAGACATTATTGTAGAAAGTGATGCCTAATGAGTGAGTATTATTTAGAATATTCAGATTTATATTACAACCATCCAGTCTTCAAGCCCTAAAAATGCCATTAATAGGCTACAGAAATACATGAGCTGGTCACAAAGACAATAGACCTGGGTTACAGCTGTTCCTGCAGCTGCCACGAGCCTCATGTGCTCCAGCACTGACAGTGATTGATAGCCAAATTACATTACTAGTACATTTCTGTGTCAACCTCATTATTAGACCCAATGCCTTGGTTGCTCTAGGGAATTAGTTTCATTTAGCTGTTCACAAAATGGATTATAATTTCTCCATACAATAATGTAGACTAAATTAACAAACATATACATCAAGAATAAACCATTGATGAGCCATAAACAATAGGACCAATAATAATTGAAAGGGGAAGGCCAAAATTTCACTAGTTAAAATCACTGCTAAAATGATAGACTCTATTCTTTAGAGGAACAACTGAAACCTTACATGACAATTAGTTCTTGTCTTTTTAGCTTGGGTACTGTATGTTCAACTTCTAAGAAGCCTTTTGTTATGTTAATACAAAAAAGCCCCTTAGGCATACATTTTTTCCAACTTATGCTCTTAAATTTGTGTTAATATTGCAAATAGCCATAGTTAATGTTCTTATTAATGACATAAGGAAATAAATTCTGCTCTCAGCCACACTGGTAAAAGTCTGGAGCCACTATTAATTTAATCCTGAGTAACTCCAGTGAATAGTGGTGCAAGTGAGAAGAATTTGGCCCAGCAAGTATGAAACTTCCACAGATAATCTTCTCTTTGGATTTTTGTATGCCTATGGTCATAAGGATAATACTTAGCACTTTGAAACTAATGAGCTATATGTGCCATCTAACACCAGTAAATCTTCACTACATGATTGTGATGTAAATAGGTCAGTTTAGAAAAGAGATGACTGAGGGTGGAATATAATAAGAGGTCATTAAAATCATGAACAGTGTGGAGAACGTGAATAAGGAAGTGTTATTTACCCCTTCACAATACACAAGAACCAGGGGTCATCCAATGAATTAATAGGTAGAAGGTTTAAAACAAACATAAGGAAGTATTTCTTCATACAATGCACAGCCAACTTGTGGAAGTCATTGCCAGGGAATACTGTGAAGACCAAAAGTATAACTGGGTTCAAAAAAGAATAAGATAAATTCATCAAAGATAGCTCCATCAACGGCTACTAGCCAATACCCCCTGACCAACCTCTAACTGCCAGAAGCTGGGACTGGATCACAGGGGATAAATCACTTAATAATTGCCCTGTTCTGCTCATTCCCTCTGAAGCACCTGGCACCAGCCACTGTCAGAAGACAGAATACTAGGCTAGATGGACCAGTGGGCACAGCAAGTCGTGACACTGATTGAAATGGCTGCACAAGTGTTTTCATTCTAAGGGCTCATGCTCAGCTACTTATAACTTTTCCCAATCTGTATTCTGGGGGGCTGAAATTTGGTAGATCACATCTCAGTCTAGGAATGAATCTTCTTGACAAGTTTAAGCAAAATTCGTTATGTTCTTTCTTGAAAACAAAGATCAAACCAAGTACACTTTTCCCATTTTAAATAAAATGTTGTGACTTTTCTCTTTGAACAACTATAGATTCTCAGAGGTTTTGAAATAAAAATCTGACAAAATCCCTGGTTCGCAGAGTGCCTTTCAGTGGTTTGGTGACAATTGGTTGTGTTCTGAAAAAGTTATGAGGGTTTGAATAAACTGTCATATCACATTTTTAGGAAAGTCATATTACTCATGAGTAGATGAGCACCCCCAACATGCGTATGGTACCTTTTATTGACAAGTTACTTTTGAAATCTTTGGGACAATTAAAAACAAACCTGAATTCTCAAAAAAAAAAAAAAAAAGTACTGTGTTCACATCCCTCTACCTGTAAAGCCATGTTCTGTTGTGTCATAAATTGGCTTGTGCAAAGCTGGGAGGCAGTGAGAAATTAAATCCCTGGAATCCCTATAAAAACCCTGTATCGAATAACTTTCCCATACATAATACTCAGATTGTAAGGTCTCTTATCTTACCATCTCCCCATACTAGAAGCAATTACTGTTCCTGCTAGCATTGGTAAGCTGGAAATGCCCAGAACTGATTTGTCCTGGCTCCTGTGGAAGAGCAATGAGCAGCAGGATTTGTTATACTCTTCAGATTCAGAAGGCATAGCGAGTGCTTCCCCCTAGCACTTATTGGTGTGCAAGGGAAAGTGGAGCCATGAGTCTGCCGAGTCAGAAATCTACCGCTCCACACCTACCCTGTAGCTTCATGTCCAATACCACATCTTTGACACAACATTCCAGAGAGTCCACCACATCTAAATATGAACAAAACTGTCCTCATTTTTATCTCCCAAACTTGCTCCACCTCTTCCTTTTGCTACCATTGTGGCACTTGTCATTCAGACTCTCAACTCTGAGGTCCACTTTGACTCCTCCCTCCATTTAACACCTGTCCAAACTATCACCAAGTCTAAGCCCTTACTGCTTCTTCCTCGGCAGCATATCAAGGATGCTACCCTTTCTGTCTAACCTGTTTGTGCCTTGATCCACATGTTGGCCTTCTTCTGATTTAACTACTCTGATCTCTTCTCATATCCATATTCTCCAGTCCTTCCAAAATATACCTGCTTATACACTCCCCAGTTTACTTCAAATGTTATTGCAGAGACAGTATTTTAGGATGAAAATTGAAAATAATGCTCACATTAGTCAGTTCAAATCAGATCTGCACATAGGAGATGTGCTGCAAAGGTTTATTTCAACAATATGTCATAAATAAGGACAAATTAAGAAAAGAGATAGGTAAGGACTCTTCCTTAGGTCTATCACAAGCAAACCCAGTTTAGTCTAACATACAAGCTCTCTTACAGTTTGTATGGCAACTTCCACCTTCTCTGTATGTATGTATCTATATCTATCTATCTTCTTACTATGTGTTCCATTCTATGCATCTGATGAAGTGGGCTGTAGCCCACAAAAGCTTATGCTCTTATAAATTTGTTAGTCTCTAAAGTGCCACAAGTACTCCTGTTCTTTTTGCTGATACAGACTAACACGGCTCCTACTCTGAAACCTGATACAAGCTACAGTCTTCTCCAGTTTACAAAAATGCTCCTTTTTGTGGTATCTGAGAAGAGAGAACACTGCAGCATTCTGTAGCAGCTGGATTTTCCTAGGGGCTGGGGGCTTCTTGCCCACATATATCGTGTTTCTGTAGTCCAGATGAGAAGTGAGGCTTGGTCCTTGTTCACCAGGATGGGATGGAGTCTCCAGGACAACAAGAGACACTGCCATGAGTAATGCTTTCTATGTGAGAGCTTAACATCAGCGTGAAATTCAATAGCAAGCCCAAACCGAATTAACCGATTGTGGATATCTGTCTTCAACCAAAGTAGACTGCACTGAGGCTGCAAACTTTTCAAAGTACTTTCCTCTGCTCACCAGCATACCCTTTGTGTACAAGTTTTACACTAACATATCACATGTTGTACTTGGAATCTGAATCTACCTTTACATTTCATGATTTGGGGTGACTGAGTAACCCATGAGTGGTAAAATCTTGAGTGAGCTGAAAAAGGTTATCTCATCAGTAGAAAAGCCGTAGTCACTCCCTAAATGGAGTTTGTTGTTTGTAGCAGATCATAAAGTTTTTGAATTGGATCACTTATTAAATCTGCATTTTAACTCCGGCTTCCTGGAAGCATGCCATGTGCACTGTACTTGGAGTTGAGTAGACTCCTATTGTTGATTTCAATTAGTAGGTCACTGTTTAAAGTACTGGTAACAAAGCTGCTGCTTAGACTTGTCCTCTGATTATATAATGGTGATACCAGCCCCTTAAAATGAAATCAGCCAGTGAGTTACATGCCCTTTTAATAATTGTACCTCTTCTTTTGGTACTTTTTTCTGTATAATTTTATGGATACACTTTTAATCCATTTCACCATTGCTGCTGTGATTCTGAATGGCATTTTATGTCCTTGTACTCAAACCTACCAAAAATTCTGTGACCCAAAAAACTGTCTGTTCACTGTTGACACAGGAGTGAAATTATACAATCAGAGAAGTGTAGCAATGTGTAAGGAGATTTCTTTATTTCACACTTTGGGGAAAACATTAGAACTTATACAATTACCGCAGCTGGATGAGGGTAAGGAAGATAGAGGAAAATATACCCGTAGACACAAGCCAGCCAATCTGTGTGGCTTTGTCTGGGTGCAAAGCAGGTAAACATACTAATTTTCCCCTCTTTCAGCAGTGTGCAATTCATTCTCAGCTTCTGATTTATGTACCTGGGAAGACAGGTTTCTAAGCTCTTACACAATCCTGGAAATAAACACACTTCAAGCTGGCCTCTGAAATGAAGAAAAAAGACAAGGATGTAGCTATGTGTCCCTGAATTTGTATAGCATATTAGCCAAGGGCAGAAGCCTACAGGGGAGAACAAACCAAAACTCAGGCAGTTTTAAGCTATCTTCTACTTTTTGACCTCAACATATTCTGGAAGTTAAGTCCCACTCATGTGGATACCTAGTAGAACCTAAAATGGTACTAAGTGTATTTCAGTTACATGGGACTGTGAGAATAGCTCATACCAGTAGATAATCATAGCCCCACAGATGCTAATTATTATATACTTCTTTATGATCAGATGTTAACTTTTCCTTCGGACAGATGTAGGTGCTTCTGAACCTAAAGGTTGCTGCCAACATGCAACTACCTGCCTCACTGCATTTCAGTCAGGGTGATGTTAAGCTAATCATCAATTCATTCCAAGCTGTGCCAACTGAAACTCCATGGGAATTTCAGTCAAACAGAATGTAAATAGCCAAACTGAAATGTTTCCAGGACATTGAGGATTTTGCCCTTATTTACATGAAAAGTGCCATGGCATTGTACAAAACCTGGATGGGAATGTTTCTGGTATAATAGCCTATGTATTTGTTTTCACCCAAATAAATGGATCTGAGAGCTTGTCTATGCAAACAAGTTCAGGGCAAATGCACCTTGCTGACTGATGCATATTAACGGTTCGTTAGAGTGCATTAATCTATTCCTGTTTGAAACAGTAATAGCTCAAAGCGCTCTAATGAATTGTTAACACTCAACAGCAGGATGCAAAGGAACACTTAGACCAAGACAGACTAGTTGGGACAGATTCACACCCCAGCTTGCTGTGACTTAATTGTTCATGTGGGCAACCCCTTTAATTAATACTGTAGTATCTTACTGATGAGTAAACCAGTGTCAAGATAGGTTTCAGAGTAGCAGCCGTGTTAGTCTGTATCCACAAAAGGAAAAGGAGTACTTGTGGCACCTTAGAGACTAATAAATTTATTTGAGCATAAGCTTTCGTGAGCTACAGCTCACTTCATCGGATGCATTCAGCGGAAAATACAGTGAGGAGATTTATATACATAGAGAACATGAAACAATCGGTTTTGCCATACACTGTAACGAGAGTGATCAGGTAAGGTGAGCTATTACCAGCAGGAGAGCGGGGGGTGCGGGGGGAACCTTTTGTAGTGATAATCAAGGTGGGCCATTTCCAGCAGTTAACAAGAATGTGTGAGGAACAGTGGGGGGCGGTGGGGATAAACATGGAGAAATAGTTTACTTTGTGTAATGTCCCATCCACTCCCAGTCTTTATTCAAGCATAAATTAATTGTATCCAGTCTGCAAATTAATTCCAACTCAGCAGTCTCTCGTTGAAGTCTGTTTTTGAAGTTTTTTTGTTGAAGAATTGCCACTTTTAGGTCTGTAATCGAGTGACCAAAGAGATTGAAGTGTTCTCCAACTGGTTTTTGAATGTTAGAATTCTTGATGTCTGATTTGTGTCCATTTATTCTTTTATGTAGAGACTGTCCAGTTTGGCCAATGTACATGGCAGAGGGGCATTGCTGGCACATGATGGCATATATCACATTGGTAGATGTGCAGGTGAATGAGCCTCTGATAGTGTGGCTGATGTGATTAGGCCCTATGATGGTCTCCCCTGAATAGATATGTGGACACAGTTGGCAATGGGCTATGTTGCAAGGATAGGTTCCTGGTTTAGTGTTTTTGTTGTGTGGTGTGTGGTTGCTGGTGAGTATTTGCTTCAGGTTGGGGGGCTGTCTGTAAACAAGGACTGGCCTGTCTCCCAAGATCTGTGAGAGTGACGGGTCGTCCTTCAGAATAGGTTGTAGATACTTGATGATGCATTGGAGAGGTTTTAGTTGGGGGCTGAAGGTGATGGCTAGTGGCGTTCTGTTATTTTCTTTGTTGGGCCCGTTCCTCACATGTTCTTGTCAACTGCTGGAAATGGCCCACCTTGATTATCACTACAAAAGGTTCCCCTCCCCTCCGCTCTCCTGCTGGTAATAGCTCACCTTACACACTGTAATGAGAGTGATCAGGTATGGTAACACCCACTGTTTCATGTTCTCTGTGTATATAAATCTCCCCACTGTATTTTCCACTGAATGCATCCGATGAAGTGAGCTGTAGCTCACGAAAGCTTATGCTCAAATAAATTTATTAGTCTCTAAGGTGCCACAAGTACTCCTTTTCTTTTTGCAGTGTCAAGATAGACTCTTTATTAACAGGAAATGAGGTAACAAACTTCTTACTACTCTGTAGCTGCAGCCTGCAACTGCCCTGTTCTGGGCTTCTTTGTTTCTGCTCCCCAGCCTGCAGAAAGTGCCACAGGAACTCAAAGTCTGCATGAAGAGCGTACAGGAGGTGTGGATCTCTACACTGCCTGGAGAACATACCCTGTAGTACACCTTCCCTTTTTTTAGATCCCTTTCTAAATTTCCTGACTGAACTAAAACACTATTAAAATTAACAAACTATAATAAACACAATAACTGACTTTAACACAACATTTACATGTTTTGATCAGTCTCTTAGGGCATTTCCGCAATCTTCCTGATCTTCTGTATTGCCAACCCTGTTTAGTCAAATCCTTGTCTGTAACAGACTGTTCAATCTCAGTCAACAACGTCATCAGTTTGTGAATTATCTTTGACTTGTATGTCTGCCCTGACTTCACTTGTCTCAGCTAAGTTCTCAGGTATCTTGAGCAGATGCTTTTGCCTTCATTTGTGATCACAGACTATGAGTGAGGTGACTCTTCTTTAATCACTGTAGTTTTAACTGGCCAATGTCCATCTTGCCAAATTCTCACTGTGTCTTTGTTTTTCAACAGTGGGAAAGGTCTTGTTCTTATATTGTAATATTTTGTCTAATTGTACTTTCCCAGTCTTTTCCTCATTATCATCCTTTGCTTTTGTCCCATATCTGGTAAATCGAGTATTTAGTCATCTATTGTAGAGGCATACAATCAGTGACTTTCCACATTGCAGTGAGGTAGCTCTATGGGATAGTAGTGGCAAATATGGATGTTCTCTTGTATCCTTGCTTTTTTTAGCACATTCTTCACTATGCATACACCATATTCAGTTAATCCATTGCCTTGAGGTTATCTGGGATTAGATGCCTCATGATGAAAGTTGTACACTTTAGCAAAGACCAAGAATTCTCTATTCTTGAACTGTGGTCCATTATAGTTATTACTGTTCTTGGAATTTCATGATGTGCAAATACAGATGTAATATGCCTTATTAGTGTTGGAGATTTGGTATCTTCAAGAGTAACCACATCTGGGAAACCAGTACAGTAGGCCATTTACAACCAGGTGCTCATGTCTTCTCAAAATGAATATGTCAATTACAATGCTGGAATTGTGAGTTGTTTCTGTAGTATCATTGGTTCTTTCTGCTGGGAATCTCTAACTCTAAAATGTTACACCGGCTCTCCATTTCTTCAATGTCACTATTCATCTGAGGCCAGAATACAACTTTCTTAGCTCTCCTTTTTGATTTGGTCATTCCCAGTGCCCTTCGTGTATTTGTACTAGTATTTTCCTTCTCACCATTGTGGGAACCATAATCTGTGTCCCCTCCAACGAACTCACGGAGAGCTCATTTTTATAGTGGAAATAGGTGTCTGGGAAGTGTTGATTGTTTTCCTTTGTTAATTATCATTGGTATCACTTCTAGCAGCACTTCATTGTTAGCAATCTCTCTCTTCTATTCATCTCATAAGCCTGGAGATAAAGCATGTGATGCTTTTATCATGTTCCCATGTTTACTACCTGTTCCACATCATCAGACTGTGTCCTGACAGGTGGAGAATGTACTCCTAAGAGTGTGTCTGCCATTACTAAGTGACATAAAGGCTGGAACACAAAATCATACTTTTGTATTTTCAGAAGTAGTCTGTGTCCTTGATGGTGCTTCTCCAAGTTCCTTTTTTTGTATTGCAATCAGTGATTTGACAGTTTCTGCTCTGAAGTTACAACCATAGAGAATGTTCAGAAATCTTGTACACCCTAATACACAAGATGTAGTGTCTCCTTTTCAATTTGTATGTACATCTGCTCTGCAGCTGTCATAGCCCTGGCAACACATCAGTTCCATGACCTTGTAATAGTGCTTCTCCCAGCCCCCTTTTTGAGGCTTGCATGGAGAGACTGTTGTCTTTCAGTGGATCAAAAAATGGCAGCACTGGTGCTGATGTCAGAATGTGCTTTAAATCACTGAACTCTTTCATGCTCTGGCATCCATGCCCATTCAGTGACTTTGTGGAAGAGATGTCTAAGGTGTGTTGTTCAAGCTGTATAGTTAGGTATGAACTTTCTGACATAATTCAACATGATTAGCAGCCTTTGAATTCCTTTTTTCTCTTCAGGCCTGGGTATGTTCATTATTGCCCAAATCTTTGATTAATTGGGCAAGATTTCCTTTGAGGTCAGTCTCTCTCCCAAGTACATTTTCACTGAAAGGAGTATTCTCCTCAGTCGTTCCTGATGTTCAACGGAAATGGCAATCTAATTATGATGTCATCAACGTATACTTTCACGCCTGCTAGCTCCTCTAGCATCTGACTTTGTATGATGAAATACTTCTGGAGCCAAACAGATTCCAAAAGGCAGTTTTAGGAAACACTATCTGCCAAATGGTGTGTTGAAGGAGCATATCTCAGTTCTTTGCTGAAGAATTTGTGTCCTGTCATCCCAGACAAGTGGAAGTGTTCTCATTTTATACTTTTGTTCAGCTATTTGGGATTCATACACAGCTGTAGTCCCCTTCCTTTTTTCTCTACAATTATTAAGGTGTGAACCCAATCGGTCGGTTCTCCTATTCTCCAAACAATACCATGTCACATTTCACAGCTCTTCTTTTAGCCTCTCCAAGACTTGTGGAACTTTTCAAGTACTATGTAACCACAGGTTCTGCATCTTCTCTTGACCATACCTGGTATGTCACTGGGAGGGACACATTTTCCATTAATACATCTTCATAGGATGCTATTAAATTCTTTAATTATCTGGCTCTGCGTTGTCTTCCTGATTCTGTGTTGTTTTCTGATTCTCCACGATGTACATCCTCTTAACCAGCCCAAGCACCTCACATATGTGTAGGCTCAAGGCTGGTTGCTTACCTCCGTATGCCACCAGAGACTCTTGTTTTATAATTTTTTCCTTTGTATTTAAGTATCAGTGTGCACTTTCCCACCACTGGAATTGTTCCTCCGTTATAGCCTTTCACAGACATTCTTGATTCTTCAACTTTTATGTGATCCTTCCATCTTTCTATTTCAATTTATGTTATATTTACTTGTGCTCCAGTGTCTATCTTTTGTGTCACATATGTGCCACTTCTCCACATTTTAATTGGACAGTCTTTTGAATTTTCAGTCTCCCTGCTTACTGTACTTAAGAACGGCTCTTCCTCTTCATTTGAGGAATCCCTTCCTTCACATAATACTTGTACTTTCCTGCTTTCTCTGCACAGTTTCTACATATTTGCCCAAATGCTGGGCATTTCCTAAACTCATACTGATTGCCATATTGCTGGCATTGTTTCCTGCCTTCCCGTGTTTTTGTCCTTGGCCATTTTAATTTCTGTGAACTTTTCTCTTGCTGGTTTAGCTATGGAACTTAAAATCATATGCACTGTGCCTTTCTCTAGGCTTTATATTTGTTCTTCTGTCTGTTCTGCTGGTTAGTATATACATATTGGCCTTTCTAGTGTCAGATCCATCTTCCTTAGTTGCCATTCACAGACTTTATCATTACACCCCAAGACAACCTGGTCTTTAATGAGAGAGTCCTTTAATACCCCATATTCACAAGACTGACTTTTCAGTTTTAAGTCTGTGACAAATTCCTTTTCATTCTGTGTTCTCCTCCTGAATATATATCTTACATACGTAATATTTTTGTCTAGGGACACAATGATCCTCAAACATTTTCATTAGCTTTGCAAAGTTTTCCTCTCTCCCCACCACCACTATCTGCACAGAAGGCATTATCTACATCTGGGGCTTCTGTGCCTGCCACTTTTATGAGTAGAGCAATCTTTCGCTGATCCTCCAGTTTGTTTGCCCCGGTGGCTTTCATGCAGCTCAAATTGCTGTTTGAGTCTTTTCCAGGCACATCCAGCATCCCCCACAATACTCAGGGCTGATGGGGAAGTTACATGCAGCTGCAGAGGCCCTGCAGCAGCCATTTCAATGCTACCTCCCCACTGAAGTGTGCCTTCCACTCCCAGTGCCATGTAGTATCTTACTGATGAGCAAACAGATGTCAGGATAAACTTTTTATTGTTAACAGGAACAATATATAGTAATGAAGTAAACTGCGTAGCTGCAGAGTGTAACTGCGGTGTTGTGTGCTCCTTTGTTTCTGTCCCAGGCTCCCCAAGTTCCCAGCCTACAGGAAGTGTCACAGGAACCCAAGGTCTGCGTGAAGAGTGTACAGGAGGTGTGGCAGCTCCCCACTTTCTAGAGCACTTACTCTATAGCACACAACACAACACTTACTTCTCATTACATAAAGGCTATGATTTCACGGTGCTGAGGGACATTTAATGCACTTGTGCCATTTTGTGTATGACTATTTGCTAGACAGCCAGAACCATATACACTGAGTTGTTTGCTGTAGTGACAGCTATGTATATTAATGGAGTGGGTAGGATTTTTGCTTCCATATTGCTGAACCCACAGAGAATACTCTGCATACCAATAGACTGTGGAGGCTGCAAAACAATTTAGTTAAATGGATAATGAGCCCATTATTCCCACATAGGCAGAACATAATGTACAGCTGCATCCCAGGAAACCCTCCTTTACTCAACAAACAAACCCAATAGAAAGTGTTTTTATGAGCCAGGAACTCTGCTTCTTTGTGTCAGTCCCCAGGTTGGCTGAATCAGCATCTGAAGTATAAAGTACCTACAAGCTTCTTCCAGCTCTAACAGAAAACATGGCTTGATCTCAATTTATAGAGAGGAAAAAAACCTGATTTTATGTAGTTTAGTGATTTATATAAGAGCAACACCTTGGGAAAATGAGAAACAATATGATTTGGCAGCTTCTCTCTGTGTATTACAGTAGGTCATATTTCATACCTAAACAATGTTCACCTTTTACTACAAAGGCTGCAGGGGGATAGGACTTACAGCTTTTAAAAAAGAAGGTGTGTGCTGTCAAGAAGGGGTTGGCTATACTGAAAACATTCAATTATTGGAGGCATGAACTGCTTCTTCATGTGTTTTGTGCAGAACCTAGAACAATGAGGTCCTGACCCCAGTGAGGACTCCAAGCACTACTGGAATATAAACATTAAATAAAAATAAAAACAAGAATAAGGATGCATGGTTCCTGAGCCTCCACTATATTGGTATAATAATTGTATAGGGTTTTTTTTCCCCTTGTGAAAAAAGAAAAATCAAAATACCTAGAGGAATAGTTATACCTTTTCAGTGACTAACAGAGGAAAGGTGGGTTTTGTTATGTTTTGTTTCAAAAATTACTTTTTAGGTCAAATGTTTATACAATTTTTTTGATTAAACAGTGCCATCAAATGGTGAAAGAATGTCTAGTATAAATGAAATGCTAACATCATCAATTCCAAGTCTATTTTTCAGTATGCCTTTGGGCTCAAATTAACATGGAACTTACTTTCCCTCTCCCAGGTAAGTACACCTATCCCCCCAATTTTACATGGGTACATGGCTAGATAGATGTCTGTCTAGCTATTTGTATGATCTGACTGAACCAAACTTGTATCACTCATGTCTGCACATGCAATCCATCAGTACATGTGCACATCCAATAATGCATGGTAACACAATCTTGCAATACATACTTTAAGTTTAAATGGCTACCAGAGCTGGCTGAAAAATAAAAACCTATTTTTATGAAAAAATTCAAAATACTGAAGTTCTCAATCAGAGGTATTCAGAGTGGACCTTTTTGTGGCTTTTTCTCCCACTATTTTTTCTACATTTATATTTAAAACATTTATTGAAGTGTCTTAACTTAAAATCCAGGTTTCAGTAAACAAAATGCTTTACTGTTTTCAATGCTTTTGATTTCCAAAGTTGAAACAAATTAAATTTTGTTGCAAAATAATTTCAAATGTTGACAATTTTTTGAGAAAAATTTGAGGGTTTTTAAAAGGGGCGGGAGATGATGCATTTGAAAAATTGCAACCAGGTCTAGTAATCCCAAATTCCCAGATAAGGAATGTACCTTACAGAACTTTAACATTGTTGATTTGCAATTTGGTGAGGTTATTTTTGCATTCCCTCTACCTTTTCTTTAACTGTTGAACAGTTGCAGCATTTTTTTAACTGAGATACCAAGCCTGAGAAAGAACTGCCCTTTTATTACATTATAATACACAATCTAAAGGTCTTCGGGCCATTGGCTGTCTTGTGGGAAGGTAGTGCCTAGCACTCTGGGACTTCTAGAAAACTACTTCACCAGAAACATTTAATAATAGGCTATCAAAAAGGCTAATAGTTTGGGGTTCCTCATCCTACATTACCCTCTCTTCACCTGCTCTTTTTCCCTCACATCCCCAACACCAGTGCCAGTGCCTGCTGACAGCTCTGTAGATCCTTCTCTTCTTGGCTACACTTGTGTAAATCAGGGTTAACTCTGCTAAAGTCAATGGACTTAAAGGTCATGGTTCTCCTCTCACTCCAGTTTATGGCTCAATGCGAGAGATACACAAAGTGAGTTGTGGTTAGAATAAGGGAGAACTCCCTCTCCTTTCCCTGACTTGGGAAAGAAGCACTCCCCACAACTCCCCCTTCTAGGCTGGCGTGCAGAGACTGCTGAGGTGAGAATTTTTGATGGCACCTTCTCCTCCACTCCACTCCACTCCTCCCACACCAACCCTCAACAGCATGCTGTTCCGATTCTGCAGCATTACTAGAAGTTATGCAATTGCAGACTTGAAAACTACTGCTCCAGACAGCGTGGCTACTGTGCTTGTTTGAGAGTGAGCTTGTGTTATGCTGGAGCTATTTAATGGATCTTGCTCAACACTATATGCCGTTGCAGTGCTATGTCAGAATGTCCTAATGGAAAAAATGAGGTTCCTGTCCAGCCCTTAGCAGAACAGGGCATGTTCCACCTTCCTTCCAAATGGATATGAGGACATGGAGAAAAAACAGGAAGATAATGTTGTAACATTACACCCGTATTCTTCATAGAAATATTGTTATAATATGATTATAGCATTACTATGATATGTTTTGTGCGACATAAGGTACGTGAGATATCATTGGAAAGGTTATGATTTGCTGAACATGATTATCCTATTTGTATGCATGTATCATTTTTGTATCTAAAGTTAGGAATATTGACTATACATCTCTCAGGGCCGATTCCACACTCTGGCACTTGGAGTGCAGAAGGTGGGGGCCTGCAAGGATTTAAAAAAAATAATACTTGCCACTCCAGGCTTGTATTAAACCCCCAAGGTTACAGCTTTTCTCTGACCTTGGCTTGGTAAACACTGCCACCACCCAAGTGAAAAACTGCCTCTTGCAAATCCTGGAAAAACTCACTTGGGAAGTTTTCCTTGAGGCCCCTCAGCTTTTCCACCCATCCCTCAGGGAAGACGGGAAAGAAAACAAACAAAAGGGAAACCCAGCTGTTGCCACCAGCTAATTGAAAAACATACACGCAGATCTTTTAAGACACAAAACCAATCAAGTTCTTAAAAGAGGTAAATTTTATTAAAAACAAAAAGAAAGAAAATACATCTGGAACTTAGGCTTTTGCTAGATTTTAAAAAAGCAATTCCAAAAATTAAGCACCAAAAATAGCTTTCTTGGGGGTTCAGTTTAAAGGTTACAAGCAAACAAAAAAATCAGAGGAGTCCACAAGCCTTACAGAAAATAGAAGAAATAAACCTAATTGCGTCTATCTAAACATTTTCTGTCCTAATGAATTCTTCTAGGTACGGACGACGATTTTCATACCTGGTCAAACTTTACACAGCATTCCAGCTGCCCCTGTCTCTTCAGCCCAGAGAGAACAACAGAGAGACAAAAGGAAAGGTTTTTTTCCCATTTTAAAAAGTTCTAGCCTTCCCATTGGCTCTTTTGGTCAGGTACACACTCCCTTTTCTTTACCTGGGGGACTTTTTAACCCTTTACAGGTAAAGCAAGGAGCAACCAAGAGAGACTTTATAGCTAACTGGCTGTCTGGGTGTCCATAAAAGGGAGCTACCCCCAGCCCTTCATTTATTGCAACATCTGTACTACAAAAGTGTTTGCACTTGGAGAACACCCACCAGACAGAATGCAATAAATCTGGCTGGCTAGCAAGGAACAAGTCAATGGACCATTTGGGAGAACAATAGGACTTTGAAAATGCTAATCTCCCACCTTCCTGGGGTGCTACAAACGACCTTTGACTCATGGCTGCTTTGACACTGCGGGGTCATGTGATTATGTAACCTGGTACTGGACTCCACGTAGAATGCCAGTATTTTTCCATTGTGGGGGGCGGAGGAACTACACTGGAAAACAAAGGATTCCCGCTCTATGTAAAACCTATTTAAGGCAGGGACTGACACAATGAGCATTTGTTGTTCGCTGAATCCCCTCCCTGGATGACTGCTGTGACAGCTAACATCTAAGAAACAAAGACAAAGTGGGGGGTTGGGGGAAGGACTGAGCCCAGGCTGGGAAGGTGCCTGGCCTGTGAAAAAAATACCTGAAGTTTTAAACTGCAATCAAGAGCAGCTTGCCTGCAAGAACCTCTGCAAACTGCCTAAAACAACATTTAGGGTAAGAAACTACTACTTGTAACAAATTTTTTAGTATCTTAATCTCATATTACGTTTTTGTTTTATTTGCTGGGTAATCTGCTTTGGTCTATTTGCTATCCCTTATAATCTATCTTTTGTAGTTACTAAACTTGTTTTTGTTTTCTCTAAAACCAATTTGTGGAATTCATAACTGGGGAGGCAATAAGCCGTGCATATCTTCCTCCGCATTGAGGGAGGAAGTGAATTGTATGAGTTTAAAATGTACAGTTCTCTATGCAGCGCAAGTTGATACAATTTTGGGTTTACACTCCACAGGGGGTGTGCACTTGAGTGCTGGACAATTCCTTAGCTGAAGCCTTCCCATGCAGTGCTGATTTCAATGTCTGTGTCTTTCTGCAGCTGGGTGTGTCCCTACCTGTGTGTGTGCTGGTGGAGGCTTGAGGCAGTTGAGGGCCTGGCTCAGCAGGACAGTGTATGGGAGCCCAGGCTGGTGGAACTGGCGGGCTCAGTGGTATCCCAGGACATCAGGTGGCACTCTGGAGGAGTGTGTAACAATTGCTGTGAAGCTGGCTTCCCAGGCCAAACAGTCTCTCCTGTGTTCTCAGGCAGCTAAGAGGTACATTACATTACTGTACAGGATGTGTTCAGTATGACCGACAAAATCCTGTTCCTTATGGGCAGGCAGGAGCTGGGAAAAATAGAAGGACACCGAGCTTTAGTCCAGGCTTTCACTGATCTGCAGGGAAGAGCTTATTTCACTGAAGTACTTTCATCGCCTCACAGAGGCAGCCAGAACAGCAGAGTTCTTTCCCTCATGGCTAGGCTCTGATCTTCCTTTAGATATGCCCTATGTAGATCAGCTGTCTCACCCCAATAGAGCCTTCCAGTGGGAGAGGCATGTTTCTTCCTTTCAGGTTTGCTTCTACCAAATAGGTTGCCTGCATGAAGTGATAAATACCAGCAGCACATTCAGGCAAAATGAGCAAAATTTATCATTGCTAGAACTCCGATGCAGACAGTTTATCCCAATGTTTTGATCCTTTATCTCACTCCTCCTGGCATAGGCACTGTATCAGCCACACTCTCTCTGCTCTAGTTCTCCATTTTCATTTTTATGATACTTACTACAGCTGGCTGGAGGAACTTCGATGGAACTGTAGTCAGAAAAGTAAACTTCAGCTATGGTTTGATCTAGCTTTGACCGATTTAGCAGTCTGACAGTAGAAGCTCTTTACTCTAGCAGAAACAGGCATACCAAGATCCAAAGGTTGGAAGTTGAAGCAAAGCAAATTCAGACGAGAAATAAGTGGGGAATTGTAAGTGAAGGGGAATTGTAATTAACCATTGGAACAACATACCTAGGGACATGCTGGATTCTCCACCACCTGAAGTCTTAAAATCAAGACTGAATGTCCTTCTGAAAGATATGTAATAGCTCAGGAAAAAGTGGGGGCTTGATATGGGAATTGAGTGAGGTTCTATGGCCTGTGTTATGCAGGAAGTCAGACTAGATAATAACAGTCCCTTCTGGATTTAAAAACAGTTTTGATGGTACAGATGGAAATTGTCAAAGATTCACAGTTCTGGCCCCCAAACCAGGCTACATTTATGAATTTTCAGCTTGTGGTTTTGGCTTCACTCAGCTAAGACCAAGAGACTGTTTGTACAATCCCCTCTAACCTGGAACCTCAACATTTGGCTTGAGTCTATGAAAAGATATAAAAGTACTGGAGAATATGAGCACAATTGTTTGCCAAGGGGCTGGAAAGCACCCTGCTGCCAGTGATATAATTTAGAACAATCCATAGACTGATCAAAGTTACCTTGGGGGCTGTTTGGGATCCTGGCAGCCCCAAGAATGGGGGAGGCGGAAAGATAACTTAAAGTTACCTTCTCCTCAGTTGTACTCAGGTGAGCCCCCTGCAGCTAAAGATTTAATCTATGGCTGAGGAGGCACAATGGAATTTCAGCTTCTGTTAATCACAAAGCTTGGTGAGCATGCATATTAGCAGTACCTGAAATTGAACTCCTGTTGCTCTTTGGGCATGGGCTCCCAGCCACTATATATCCTTGATCATTTGCTTCTCCATATGGCAGGCCCTCTCCTGCTGTTGTGCTCTGGGGATAAGCTCAGAGAATACAAGCTGCCCTCGTCTTGCCATGGAAAGTAGCTGGCCGCCTACTGCCACTCATGCTTTGCAAGAGTCTTGGCTGATGCACTGTACTCACATCTGAGAATTCAGACTTGAACATTTGGGTACATTTAGAATTTCCACCCAAACAATTCACCCAGTCTTTGTAACAACTCCCTTGTCCACCCAGGGGTGAAAGTAAGGGGGCAGGGGCCAGTACAGCATACCGATAAAAGGTGGCTGCCGGTACCGGCCCGTACCGCTGACTTTAAAGTGCTGCTGCAGCCACACTTTAATGTCGCTCCCCTTTTGCGCCCCCTGTCGGCAGCCCTGCTGGGTCCCTACCGGCAGAGCTGCCAATGGGGGGGGTGCAAAAGGGGCAGCAACGTTAAAGCCGACGGGCAGGGGAGAGGGCAAAAGAAGTAGCTGCCCTGGGGCCGCAATTTAAAAGGGCCTGGGTCTCCGGCTGCTGTTGCCTCAGCCAGAGCCCTGTGTTTTCTTTAAATCACCGCTGGAGCCCTGGGCGGCGCGGGCCAGGCAGCGCAGATGGGCTTGCTGACCCCGCCCCTTCTGCCCGAGGCCCTGCCCCTTCCACCCCCTACCGGTAAAAGCTCAATTTTACTTTCACCCCTGTGTCCAGCATAATTTTGGAAACTATGTATGGTATTAGCTAAACCCTCTTCAACCACATTTGTATCCAGATTCTTTCTTCTGCTTGGAGGCTTTGTGAAACTGGAGTACATTCTGGATTTCTTTGCCCACTATGTTCTACTGAAGGAATCCAGTCAGCCCCTTCACAATTTCTTCTTGGTTTAGAAAGCTCCTAGTGGCTTTGAGCAGGAATAGGAGGAGGAGGAGGAATCCTATCTAAAATCTCAGGGATCTGCACAAATGTGCTGTAGACGTTTTGCAATGTCTCCCCATTATCAACAAGTTTGCAGTAGTTTAGGGAGAGGAGATTGTTAATTAGGTGCATTTTTAAAATGCCCCACACTTTAATCACCTTTAGCACTAAAAATTCCTTCAAGAAGGAAGAAGAGTAAGTGGGACTTGCCCTGCCTTTCCAGCATCACTGAGGGAAGACCATGAGAAGAAAAGGACTTCATCAAACCTCAGCTCTCAGGCTAGCATGGCTCCTGGTAGGGGTATCTGTTTTGTAGGGGATGGACAAGTTCTCAGAAAAGTTTATGCTGGAGGTTAGAATAAATATCAAAGCACTAATTCTGTTTAACGTTTTGGGGTTAATGCTGCTACAGTGCCAGAATTGGTTTTGTCTCAGTTTGGGCACATCTAATCTCTAACATGTCAGCATTGGTTTGGATGGAATATGTGATTGATTTAGGAAGTGCATTGCAACTATAGATGCTCTTACAGGTCCTATTCTGTCCAATGAAGTCCATTACACACTGAATGTTGGAACATAACACACTTTTGAACAGCAACATTTAACTCAGGCAGCTTGCTATGTTTCCAATACTATGCATTTAATGACAACTGAAAGAGATCATCAGATTATTTTGGAGGGTCTGAGAATTAATAATAGTGCATGAATAAATGTCTTCTAGTTTACTGTATCAGTCTTTTGGGGATAATCCTTGAAATCACTGAAGTTTCATATCCTGTAATAAAAATGCTGACTCAACTTATAGATATGGGGATATTGTTATCAACTTGGATGGTGTCATGTTTCTTTATTATTGCAACAAATGTAATAAAAAGTTGTACTCCTAAAATGGCATTCTTGGGCAACAGTGTAAATCTGGATGTGCTGAAGTATTCTTCCCTCCATAGATGTAACTATAGGCACATAGCTGAGAAGAGAATACTAAAGGCTCACTATAGGTAATGAATACATTTCTATTCTTTTCATGAGACCTCTTGCTACTGTGCATTTTAGACATAGGTGTGCATTCCTCAGCTATAGCTTGATGTCACAAAACTAGGGGTACCATAATAAAAATGAAAATCTAATTCCGTCTATCATAGCATATTATGCCATCTTCACTAATCTCTCTGGCCACAGGATGTCACTCTTGCTTTATATCATTTCCCCCCCAAAACAAATGTATGAAGCTGTAAATATCAGATTTAAAAAGAGAATCTCAGCCAAAGCATTGGATACATTAAAAGGATGACCTAATAGTAATGAACAAGTGCATGATGTTAGAAAGAGTGTAGGAAAAGAGAGAATTCAAGGGCACATATTCTGGAACCAAGTTGAGAATGGAGGAGGTTTTTTTTTAAATGCAATAAGATATAAATCACTGTTAGATTAACACTGGGTTGGGGGGTATGCATTGGAGTCAGAGTAAATTCTCTCGGAAATGTGAAGGTTTTTTTAAATGACTAGAGAGGGATGAACTGGTTTGGAAAAAAAGGGAAGACAGACAGAAGTATCCCAAATGAAAGCTTTTTCAGATGTTTGGGATATACTCATTCTACTCAGTCCAAGCTCCTAGCAGGCCTGCTTTCTTTCATCAATAGCCCATATATACAGTGCAACAGATCAGCATATCTGTCAACCTATGTTGGCCAAGCTCCTTTCTTTAAATCTCCAAAGTGCCTAATCTTTCCTAAGGTACAGTATGAAGCACACAATCCAGAGACTGACTGTCATACTAACACTATGCAATGTATAGGATAGGGCGAGGCACCTGGGAGTAGAACAGACTTTCGAGTGGGCCCAGAATGGGGTATCAAGTTCAGGAGGAATGAAAGGAAAGGATTAGAGAAGGATCAATGATGCAGATAGTTAATCTAAGAGTGTGTGAAGATGATAAATCTGTTTGGGTTGGGAGGAACGAAACATGTGAATGAAGGATCTTTTGACATACTTCATTGCTTTATGCATTGTTCTAGACAATAACATTCAGAAGACACTTATATGGACTATTTAAAAATAACTTTTGTAGAGGATTTCATTTTGTTTTCTATCAGAAGAGGCTTCTATTATGCTTTCTGAGTACAGAAAAGGCAAGCAAGGTGCACAAACCTATGTACATTTGCATACTGTGCAGTCTATTTTGAAGAATGCCTATGGAAAGGGTGACAGGGAAATCTTGTAAGTGTACTCTTCTGTACACAAAAGCAAAACATTTTAAAAAGATACTTCTGCTCCACCAAACTGTTAAATGGTATTTGTTAATGCACGTTAGGGAAACTTGCATGTCTCTTTTCAGGCTAGCAGACAAACGTGTGTGTTACTCTAAATCCTTCTCTTGAGAGCCTTTACTAATAATCTCTATTCCTTTATGGAAAAAAAGGACAAAGAAGAAAACTGAATAGTGATAGGTTATTTCAGGCAACTCAAAAGAGACCACTGAAAGTTAAAATGAGCATACAGTTAAACCTAGTTGAATAAATTAAGAATCTGTATTTCTATAGTATTTCTTTGCTTTTTATGGTGTTCATCACTGTAATACCGGTATACCTCACAAGTATTTATCAATTTATCCTTACAACACTCTTACCCTTATCCCTAATGGAATGGGGGGAGGGATAGTTCAGTGGTTTGAGCATTGGCCTGATAAACCCAGGGTTGTGAGTTCAGTCCTTGAGGGGGCCATTTAGGGATCTTGGGCAAAAATTGGGGATTGGTCCTGCTTTGAGCAGGGGGTTGGACTAGATGACCTCCTGAGGTCCCTTCTAACCTTGATATTCTATTATTCTATTTACAGATGGGGTACAGAGACTCCCACATATCTCAATTGTGCTGTGAATCAGTCTCCAGAGCCTCCTCATCTTACACACAAGACAATCTTTTTTTCGCTCTAGAAAGTCCACTTTTCAAAGAGATGCAGATTTACAGAAAGTCCAAATCTCTACGTAAGCATCTAAACAACTGTGCTGTGTTCTCATTGCTGTTTGAACATGTAAATGCAGAATTTGGCTTCCCATTAGAGGTGGTTTAATACTTATAGCTGTTGTTCCAGTTTATCATTGAACAGTTTATTTGATTAATATATTCGTCAGTTTTTGAACAGCTTTATTACTATCTGTCTTACAGCAGCACCTGAGGTCCCCAGTCCAGGATCAGGGCCCCATTATGCTCACAGCAGTACATGCTAAGAGCCTGTCTCCTAAGGAACTAATAATCTAGGTTTATAAGACAAGACAGGTGGACAAACAGACAAGCTGAGTGAACATTGTGGGAGGACAAGGAAATGATAAAATGAACATATTTTGCACGGTAGGCTGTAGTCTCATTTAGGCACATGCCTAGCTAGCTACTGTCAACCAGCAGTTCTTATAGTTAAATATTATTCATTGAGGACCTGATCCAGTCTGTCCAACAACTTCAGTGGACTTTCGAGAAGGCCCTAAAGAATTTGACAGTTTAAGATCTTGACCAGCTGTGGCTCTGAGTTTGAAAAGTGAGACTGCAATTAGCCAAAATACAGAACAGATATGGGACACCGGGTCCAACACCTGCATCTACATCAGGGACCTCTGGCAGTTGAGTTTCCCTTTCCTTTATCTATATCAAGCATATACAATGCTTCATCTCAATTATCTATGCTGGATACCAGCTCAGAGTGTGATACAAATGCCTAGAAAGAGATGTTTTATAGGGAACACAAATTGGATTTCACCTACTCTCATTCTACTTCATTCCTTTTAATGGAGTGACATGTAACCTTTAGAAAGAGAATTTAATGAAAGTCTAATAGGCTTTCAACTCTCTAATGTAGCACTTAGAGATGAAACAATTAAAAGAGCTCATTTGTGGCAATGTCCCTCTGTGGCGATGCTCAGAAAACAATGAGATTTGCCTGACGATATGCTTGTAAAACAACTCTGTGCTCATTAACTAAAAAAGCAGACTCTTTCACTTAGCTTTTCAACTCTTTATAGTACTTGACAGTAACCACACATCACAGGGCACTTTGACTTTGTGCATGAAAGGCTAGTGGCAGTTGATGGAAAAGTGAGTGAAACATGGAAATGTGTGACAGTGAGACATGTTAAAAAGACTGTGTTAGCATTTTATGAACATATAACCACAGAAATGGTACTTCTCAAACCTGACTAGTTTTCCTTTCTTATGTCTCTATAGACTCTGCTTTAGAGGCCATTCCCAGAGGCAATTACAGATTTTAGAGCCAGGAGAGACCTTTCAGATAACCTAGACTGACCTGCTGCAAAACATATGCCATGGAATTTCATGCAATAATCAAGCCCATAAATCTTGGTTTAGCTACAACTTATGGTGACAGATATTGCAATCCCATGCAATATCTTTGGGGAAACACTGGATTAAATTTATGAATGGCGTATGTATGATTATATTCTACTCCATGGGGGAGGGTTGCTACAGCTCCTGCATGAACTAAAACCAATGGGGAATTATTAAGGTGAGTCACTATGACTAAACAATTCTAGAGAGGTACTATCCCTGGTGTGATTTGCATATACTGGTTCAAGCTGGGTTTTCCAGAGACCGGGAGACAAAAAAGATCTTCTGGTATAGAAGGATGAGTTTGAATTGACACAGGGCCTTCTTTCTGATCCAGAAATGGGCAGGACCTTCTGTTCAAGGCAGGCCTGATCCTTGAAAAGTTGGAAAGACTTTGATTTCCTAAAGCCCAATGAGACTGATGGGTGAGCTCTTGTAAAATTTTTGCATTGTATAGGAACTTTTGTTGTTTTTATATGTTTTCTCTATAATGTTTTTACCTTAAGAATAAACACACTTGCTTAGAAAGAGGTGTGCGGTAACTTGTAACTGCTGGCAATACCCTGTTCATAGCCCTCGGAAAGAGAAAGCAAAGCACAGGTGCTGGCCTTTCGGCAGACTAGCTTGTTGAGGATATAACAGTGTAGACAGGGCACTGTGCAGCCTTAAAACCCCCAATCAGAAAGGAGAAAGTCACAGATCTCCACCCAAGACAGACAATGGCTGGGGGCCAGAAAACTTAAGGAAGTGCCTTTGAGGGACCATGGTAGGGGAATACAGAAGTAGTTACCTTGTGACATATATCTTTCAAATATGTTATCTTTGATAAAAAGAGTTCACTCGATGGAGAATCTAGCACAGTCTTAGGTAGGTTGTTCCAATGCTTAATTACCCTCACTGTAAAAATATTACACCATATTTCTAGTTAGAATTTTGCCTAGCTTTAGTTTCCAGCCACTAAATCTTATGTCATGTCTTTGTCTGCTTGATTAAAAAGTCCTCTGTCAAAAAATTTTTTCCCATGTAGATACCTTTAGATGATGATCAAGTTACCTCTTAACCTTCTTCTTGAACAAAATAACTTGAGCTTCTTAACTCTCACTAAAGCCTGATTTCCAGACCTCAAATAACTCTAAGTCAATTATATATCTGAGCACTACCACTGTTTACAATCTCTCCTTTTGTTAATTTATTGCCTACTCGATTAGTCTCGCTAGTTTGTCATCCAGAAGACTGGGTTTCCGTACTATTGAGACTGCAAGTACTGAGTCAGTGTATGAAACAAGAGGGAAAAAGGAAACATAGCATCAACTTGGGGAAAACACAGCAATCACACACTTATGTGATCAATAAGTAAAAGACTCCCCCACAGTAACCTCGGCAGTAGTCTGTTAACTTAGTTCCCCACCTGCTGGTGTGAATGCCCAGTAGGCAAATGTAACTTTACCACTTCATCATTTCACTTCCACTAAACCCCATGCACAATTTCACATTGTAAATAGCAAGCCCTTACCACAAAGTAGGAACCCTTCACTTCTCTCAGTTCAGTTCCATTACCCAACCCAATTCTGAGTTTGTGTACACTTATGGTGGTTCCCAAATCATCACTGGAGGAATTCTGGGTAGAAAACTTCTGCAAATGAATCAAACTGGAGCTGTACTTCCCCTGTTCACCAACAGATGGGAGCAGAGAGTTCTTTACCCTCCAAAGACTCAAGCCACAGGGCTTATATCAGTACATTGCTCATCTAACTGTCTGAACATATCCAGTTTACAGGCCAATTAAGTAAGTAATTCAGTTAAACAAGAGTAATTCAATGAGTACATAATTCACTCAAGGGTAAAACCCAGTTACATTATATTTCCCTTTTATATCTGGAGAGGTCTGCACAAAATGTGGAAGAAATCTTATAAACAAATGTATTTAGACAGGAAAACAACAAAAGCAACATTCTTCGTATTCAGTTCTCAGCCAACCCCCACAGGGAAGAGGATTACTGAGCAGTCAAGGAATAGTTTGTAGAAAGGTAGGAAATTCAAGAAATGGCATAAAGATAAAGCAAATCCTAAATGGATTTGAGGAGTAAAAGATTACAGTGTGCTGGAACTGATGAAAATAGAAAGAAAGGCAATTTGAGAAACAAGATGGCTTGCAAAACAAACACCAGAACAGAGAAAGATTTTCAGCTCCTTGTTTAGTTGGGTAGAGCCATGAACACAAATGAAACAGGAAAATGACAATGAAACACTGTTAGCTACCTGGTTCAAGAGAAGATAGTGGGCTCAATTCTCACTTTTCCATGTCATTCCCCATTAAGAACTGAAAGAAATACAGAGAGTTTATAGCTACAAAGTGAGACACCAGCACAGGAAGGTTTTTGTTCCCTAAATCTTCTTTGAAATTTTCCATGTCAAGGGCCAGATTTTGCCATTATTATTCACACTGAACAGTAGCCAGTGCCACCATCCTATTGTTTCTGAATGGGACTACTCACCGAATAAGCTACTATTCAAATGTGAACAACGACGACAGAATTTGGCCTCATTATTGTATCTCTTGTAATGGGACAACGGAGGAAATACTTTTTCCCTTTCACTGCGGTTGTTGAGGAGTGATTTGGATTTCGTCCCTATCTGCAGCACTTCCTGGGGAGAAGCATGACATCCAGCAGAACACAACAACATTACATAGTTCCAGATACGAAGTGAAGCAGGCCTTTACACCAACTGGAAGAGTGTGATTTTTAGTTAGGCAGAATCCAAAGTTAAATGTTAGCATTTGACCAGAACTCAGTGAGGCCACCATCTTTGTTCTTTTAAAAAGTGGGGTGTACGTAGGACCCTCAAATGGTGAGGGTCTCTCTCATACATATCATCTGAAAAACGTTATCTCCAACAGCACAGAGCCCTGTAATCTCAGTATTGCGAATGCCAAGCATTCAAAAACCATGAGCCAGGCCCCCATAATCCTCATTTTTAAACAAGTCTCATGAGATTTTAAAAAAAAAAAAAAAAAAAAAAAACGTTGGGTTCTTTCTATTTGCCTTCTTGTTTTTGAGCTTTTAGAATGGATGGTTTAAAGCTTTTCTCCATAACAATGAGGGCCAGAAAACTTGTTTTTAAGTGAAAGTTCATTTTCTCCCATAATCACATTACTGCTAGAGCTAAGGCTTTAAGAAATACACAAAATATCGTGAGACTTGAAATACAATTGCAAGAGTTGGCAACTCTGTGATCCTGTGCTGGAGTATTGGTTTAGTACCAATAGAATGAAGAGTGCAATACGGGTAAGGTGTTCCTTAGATATTACCCAACCTAGAACAGATGCAGCCCAATGCTGCTTAACTTATGAAATTTGAAAAGACTGCCACTTTGTGGCAGCATATTCAGAGATGGGAAGAAAGGAGATTGGATGCACAAATACCCAAACCAATGCACCCCTACATGTAGTCTGCACACATTTCTGTAAGTGCTAGACTTAGATATGTCAATTCTCAATGCTTACGCACAAGCTCAGAAAAGGGTGTCCTTTTCCTTTATTTAAAAAAAAAAAAAAAGGAGGGAGCAACCCCAATATTTCTGCACAACCACGGCTCCAAGAGAGCTTGGAAAAAGGTTTAACTTCTTGGTCTAAAATGCATTAATGACCTTAATTATGAGGGGGGTATATCTAAGCATAGGCAGTTGCTGTGGCTTATATAATTTATAGCTTTGATTTAAAGAATTAAATTTCTGCAAGTTACAATGATTCACTGCACCTTTATTGATCTTATGTTATCAAGACACTTTGGTTTGTTTGGACAGTCACTACTGGAGATGTAACAATTGTGTGCTTTGAAATATTAGAACTGCAATTGCCTCATTACACAACTGATGTTTCAGTCCCTTGCTGGATTTTAAAATAACATCTGTTTTATAACCCATAACTGCCTTTCCCAGACATCACTGAGATTATATATTATGCACACATTGGGCAATTTTAACTCCTCTTTAAATAAATCTAAGAAAGAAAAAAGCATTACATAAAGGACTCTGTCTTCATGTAAGATGGCCAACCTTCACTGCACAGGTGATTGTGTTCTTTTATATATAGTTTGTACAACACTACCAGTCTAGATACATCCGGAGTACTGGTTTGATGTGAAAACTGAATTATGGGTCAGATCGTTCTCCCCCTAGGAAACCCCACAGAAGGGGACCAGAAAACACCATGACGTTCATCCCACAGAGTTTTCCAAGATGCATTCCCAAAGGTGGAGAAGGTCCTGGGGATCAAAGAGTTGGCAGGGGCCAAGGCCTCCCAGTCACATAATGGTATAGCTATTGCTGGGGCCATGCTACTATTAGTGAGCACTACATCAGTAGCTCAGCAGCCTCTAAACGAGGGGACCTCCCAGCATTGACTCTTAAGATACTTGCAGGATATCCACAGGTTGAGCACAGGATAATACCACAGAGACCAGCAGCCCTTGTACTCCATCACCTTTATTCAGTGAAGCTGTTTCTGCCCAAAATACCAGTAGATACGTGCCCCCGGGGAACAATAGGTACACCTATTTCCATAGAAGCAGTCTTGCCCTTGCTGCTGTACTGGCAGGGGAAGTGCAATCCCAAAAGGGGCTTTCTGTGCATGTGTGGAAGGGACGCTGTAGTCCATAGGAGAGCACAAGCATTCTGGTCAGAACTATTTGTATTGCAGGTGTTTTGTGCTGCATGCTTTCTGAAATCAATCCCATTGCAGAATTCAAGTACCCCTGGCAGGCTATATACAAATGCACATATATGGGAAGGGAAGCAGATGGCTCAGGATTGGTAAGAGATCTGAATCTTGCACCTCCAAGCTTCTGGTTTGTATTTTGCCCAGGTAAGAGCAAGAAGACCATTTTTTTTTGCCCCGCTCCATTGTCTTTAAGAGAGTGTCACTAGAGCGACTCAGAAAAAATTTGACACAAATATGCTCCATTGGAAAATGCAGTCTATTGAAATCAAAATACTCCATGAAGTAGTGTTAATTTTGCTGAAATTTTGTTTTGGAGGAAAAGAAAACAGGAAGCATTCTAACAATGTTGAAAATATCCCATGTCAACACTTTTGGAACGTTTCCGTTTTTCATTTTGAAACATTTTTAAGAATTTTATTATATATAAAATATAAAATGAAATGTTTTGATTGGTCCCAAAAATGGAATTTCTCTTCAGAGAATTTTGAAGTTTTCGGGTTTTGTTTTCAATTAAAAATGAAACCAAATTTTAAAATCTCAAAATCTTTCACAAAACAGAATTGTCCCCCTCTGCCCAGCTCTCAGTTCACCCATTTATACCAGCAGAGAACTTGGCTCAGACGGTTACTGTACCTGACAGCTACTTAAGGGTCTCCTTCTACTTCCTAATGGACAAGTGCCAACATCAAAAGAATACTTGCAACACAAGTACCTTGGTTAATAGCCTCAGTACAGAAGCCAAGGACTACATGTGCATGCTGTTGCATCTAGTTCTAAGGTAAGACACATTTGTGAGATACCTGGCACCACCACCACCCATGGGATATCCATAAACTGAATAAATGGAGAGCTTCAGGCATCTGGGCAATTTGTCCACCCATCTGCAGAGTTAAATGAATAAATGTCTAACAGGCTATGGCACTGAATAGTTTAATCACTAGGAATCACTTTCATATCTCCCATAAGTATACACCTCATTTCACCTACTAATTAATATTTTGAATCCCTACTCCTCTTATCCCTCTGTCTAGGTTGCTTTGTTTGTCACACCTAATTATTGTCTGTAATTTTTAATGTATATTTTTCAACAGATTGCGCAGAGTCCTGAGATTTTTCTTGTAGCAAAGACACCTCACCAAAATGCAGCTTCTAAGTGCAAGAGCTCAGGTAGCCAATTTAAATTTATTACCACCACTTTGGAATCAGATTCCAGAATTTTGATGTTGTTCTCTTCTTTTGCATGAGATTAAATATACAGATCTTGCAAAGTGACCCAGCTGGAATGCCAGTTAAAATTAATGCAGCTCTCAAAGATGATCCTGACCAAACAGATGAAAGAAGAACAAATATAAATGCTTGATAGTAACAGAGAGGATAAGTCTTCCCAAAGGGAAAAATGAAGAGGGCACACACATCTAAAGCCAGAGTAAATGTAGAGAAACAACCAGTAGGATGTAACACAGTAAGAAAGATCACATCTCTTTGGAAAATGATGATTATGGTGAAGGTTAGCAATATCAGACATTTCATACATATGCATTTCTGACTCTAATCCCCATTAGTTCTCTGCTCCCAATTCCTCCTTCAGTACACTCTTCTTTATGAATAGGAAGCTGATGGAGAATAAAATGTTAATAACCAAACATTTCTCCATCTGACCATGAATATGGAGGGCTACAGCTCTAATCAGATTTCTTTGCATCAATCGGTGGGATGCGGGTTACAGACCCACACTAAGGTAAAAGGAATGGTACAGTATTAGGCTGTGAAGGCCCTGCCCCTCTGCAGCTTCCAGGCATGCTCCCTATGGAGGACCTGCTTAAAAGGGAGCTCTGGGAATGCAGCAGAGAGGGCGTGTGGAGGAGAGACTGGCTGCATGAAGGCAGGCAAGCTGCAGCCGCTGAGACAGAGCAATCTGCAGGGGAAGGACTGGGCAGTAAGACTTGGTCAGGACCCCTGCTTTCCTCTGACTAAGGCGTGGGGATGAACAAATGGACTCTGAGTGTACATTTATACTGCAGTTAAAGCCCACTGCTAGCCCATGCCAACTGACTCTGGCTCGCAGGGTTTGAGCTGCAGGGCTGTTTAACTGCAGTGTAGACATTCGGGCTTGGGCTGATGCCCAGGCTCAAGGACCTTGAAAGTTGAACCCAAATGTCTACACCATAATTAAACAGCCACTTAGCCTGAGCCTGTGAGCTGGAGTCAGCTGGTATGGGCCAGCCGTGGATGTCTAATTGCAGGGTAGACATACCTTGAGGGTGAGCTGGGAAGCATTCCCCCTCCCAGCTGAAGCCCCACACAATTGAGACTGTGTAAGCAGGAGGCTGGGGCTAAGCCCCAAATTGAAGGGAAACAGGGAAAGTAGGAAGCAGTCCAGGAAGGCTGATCTGCAGTGGCAGCCAGAAAGGACTCTATCACCCCTCGTTTCTCTCTCCTAGGGCTCTGGGCCAGGATCCGGTAGAGAGGGAGGCCCGGGGTCCCCCTATCCTTTCCTCTTCTCCCAGCCCCCTGAGAGATCCCAGAGGACTCCATGGGGGCAACAAACTGTAGCTTGGCCACCGGGACCTCAGTCTGCCTGGAAGAGCTGTCTCCAGTCTCAGAGAGAGACTGGTTGTGGCCTGACCACTAGGCCTACTGGCCCACAAGTGAAGATCACTACAAGGGGAAAATCCAAGGTGCAAGTTTCAGTTTACATGGGAATGCTTTATTTTGTAGATCCATACGTTAGTATCACCATTTACCAGGAAGATGTGACTATTCCCTAAGCCTGGAACTCATTCATCACTTTCACATTTTATGTTTTTACACATACAAGGCTGGTGTTTTTTAAACAGGAAACTAAGGCAGCATTGTCTGAAATCACACGTGCCTACAAAAAATGGAGGCCAGAAGAACAAATTTAAGAATGAGGCACGCTTAAACATGTCTTTCCAGCATGCCTCTTCCAACTCAAAACAAGAGGTGGCCTCTCCCCATGCTTCAAAGGCCAAATAATCACTGCTTTATCTGCTGCATGAAAGGTAAAATGGTTTTTAAAAAGGTTAAATCATGAAAACTGGCTTAATATAGATAGTGGTTTCATGACTGCTAATCAGCCAGTAGCTTGCAACGTTTATGTAGCTGTGAGAGTCCCAGGATATTTGAGAGAAAGTGGCTGAGGTAATATCTTATATTGGACAAACTTCTCAGCCAGTAGGACAGAAGCTAAAGTTCTCCAAACTAACTTCTTGTAACACTCTCTTCAAGATTTTTCAATCTACCTCTTTAGGGGAGAAATAAAAACAGTAGCAATATAGTTTTGTCAACAATGACATGCGCTTATGACCCTAAAGACACACAGACAAGATCTTTAAAATAAGGAGGTGCCATTTTTACATAGCCACTTTCAGAATAGAACCATACTTTAAACATGAGGAGCAAAATTCTCCTTTATGATCTGCCTACTAGGTCTAGCCTACAATACCCTGCTCTCCTGGCATGAAGACAAGATTCTCGCAGGTATAAAGTAAAGAATAATATAGTCAAGTTCTGCAACTTAAAAATTGGACTTTCATTTTCACACCACTGAAAAGAGTGCTGTATCTTCAAAGGCTGTAACCAGCATTAAGTAACTGGTGAACGTCCAGTTCTTTGCCCACAAAATTTGTCTATCTACCCTAATTTGATCAGTTAGGCATTTCCCACGAACCAAGTTTTTATGTGACTTTTCCAGGATTTTTACAATAGAGTTTTAGCTTTATTTCCTCCTGTTGTGGTGGTGTGGGCAGAGGATGTTTTCGTTTTCTTTCTTTATCCATAGGTCTCATACATCTAGGCCAGTGGTGGGCAACCTGCGGTCCGTCAGGATAATCCGCTGGTGGGCTATGAGACAGTTTGTTTACTTCGACTGTGCAGCTAGTGGGAGCTGCGGGCGGCTGTGCAAATGTAAACGAACTGTCTGGCGGCCTGCTAGAGGATTACCCTGACATACCGCTTGTGGCCCATGGGCCACAGGTTGCCCCCCACTACTGTAGGCCTTTTATATGAGTCAGCACAATAGGGCCATTGAGGGAAAGTGAAATTTAGAGCATCCTAGAGAGATTTTTGGTCCCTTGAACAGCTAAAAGAACCACAAACCCCAGGCATGGAAAGAGAACCTAATGTGTAGGCACTAGGCACCTGCACAACTGGTGAGCAATGAGAAATTTTGAGGACCACTGAGCACTAGATTTTTCACAGTAGACCAGCTCAGAGTTAGTTTATTTTTAAAACAATTACAGAATCCCTAGAAAGATCCTCAAACTCCCATTCCGTGTGTGTAATATAATGGTCTATCATTTGCCTCACACTGGGCTGAGTAATGGAAAGCCTATAGAAATATTGGCCTACTGAAAGACTCATTCTAACACACTCTGTGTCTTCATTTATTCACATTTTCAGCCAGGCTGAAGCTGCTATCTTCCTTGCACTCTCATTTTTTAATGCAAAGCTGCTGCTTGTAAACCCACACAACACCCATATCACCTATTTGCTAGACTGGTATCTACATATAGCTGATTGTTTGCACAAAAAGCAGGTCCCACAATCAGCTACAAGAAAAGCCCAGTTGTAGAGACACTTACAATCAGAGGCTGGGTCTGTCACAGTTCAAGACAACTGCATCTGTATTCCCCTCTATGATACAGCAAGGACACCCACTCTCGGGCTGCCAGCTCCTTGCTCCCCTGAGCATCACCTCTCTTGAGTGGAGACCCAGCATCTTTCCCTTCTGACTAGGATATCTCCAGTTTTCTGAACAGTTTTCTGGCTTCGCTGTGTTATTCCCACCAAGAGGCTCTGCCTAAGCAGGCCTGCTTACTTTCCCTTCAAAGTGTTAACCGTGTAACTATCCACAGTTAGTTACCATACAGCTCTTTTTATGCAAGCATATTTTATTTTTAAGGTAAAAAGCCTTACAGAGGAGATATGTTAAAACTAGGGCTGTCAAGCAATTAAAAAAAATTAATTACGATTAAGTGTGCTGTTAAACACTAAATAGAATACTATTTATATGAATATTTTTGGATGTTTTCCACATTTTCAAATATATTGATTTCAATTACAATACAGAATACAAAGTATATAGGGCTCACTTTATATTTATTATTATAAATATTTGCGCTGTAAAAAGAAGAAATAGTATTTTTCAATTCACTTAAGACAAGTACTGTAGTGCAATCTCTTTATCATGAAAGTCGAACTTACAAATGTAGAATTATCTACAAAAAATAACTGCATTCAAATATAAAATGATAAAACTTTAGAGCCTACAAGTCCACTCAGTCCTACTTCTTGTTCAGCCAATCGCTCAAACAAACAAGTTTGTTTACATTTGCAGGAGATAATGCTGTGCGCTTCTTGTTTACAATGTCACCTGAAAATAAGAATAAGCATTCACATGGCACTGTTGTAGCCAGCATTGCAAGATATATACGTGCCACATGCGCTAAAGATTCATATGTCCCTTCATGCTTCAACCACCATTCCAGAGGACATGCATCCATGCTGATGATGGGTTCTGCTCGATAACGATCCAAAGCAATGCACGTTCATTTTCATCATCCGAGTCAGCTGCCACCAGCCGAAGGTTGACTTTCTTTTTTGGTGGTTCAAGTTCTGTAGTTTCCACATCTGAGTGTTGCTCTTTTAAAGACTTCTGAGAACATGCTCTACCCCCCGTCCCAATCAGATTTTAGAAGACACTTCAGATTCTTAAATCTTGGGTCAAGTGCTATAGCTATCTTTAGAAATCTCACATTGGTACCTTCTTTGCGTTTTGTCAAATCTGCAGAGTGAAAGTGTTCTTAAAACGAACAACATGCTGGGTCATCATCCGAGATGGCTATAACATGATATATATGGCAGAATGCAGGTAAAACAGAACAGGAGACAGACAATTCTCCCCCAAGGAGTTCAGTCACAAATGTAATTAAACCCATTATTTTTTTAACTAGCACAACAGCATGGAAGCATATCCTCTGGAATGGGGTGGCCAAAGGATGAAGGGACATAAGAACATTTAGCATATCTGGCACATAAATACCTTGCAATTCCAGCTACAAAAGTGCCATGTGAACGTCTGTTCTCACTTTCAGGTGACGCTGTAAATAAGAAGCGGGCAGCATTATCTCCTATAAATGTAATAAAAACAATATTATATTGTTTGTCTGAGCAATTCGCTGAACAAGAAGTAGGACTGAGTGGACTTGTAGGCTCTAAAGTTTTACATTGTTTTGTTTTTGAATGAAGTTATGTAACAACAAAAATCTACATTTGTAAGCTGCGCTTTCATAATAGAAAAGGAGTACTTGTGGCACCTTAGAGACTAACCAATTTATTTGAGCATGAGCTTTCGTGTAGCTCATGTAGCTCACGAAAGCTCATGCTCAAATAAATTGGTTAGTCTCTAAGGTGCCACAAGTACTCCTTTTCTTTTTGCGAATACAGACTAACACGGCTGCTACTCTGAAACCTTTCATAATAGAGAGATTGCACTATGGTACTTGAATGAGGTGAACTGAAAAATACTATTTCTTTTGTTTATCATTTTTACAGTGCAAATATGTGTAAGAAAAATAATATAAAGTGAGTACAGTACACTTTGTATTCTGCATTGTAATTGAAATATTTGAAAATGTAGAAAAAATCCAAAATATTTAATAAATTTCAATTGGTATTCTATTGTTTAATAGTGCAATTAAAACTGTGATTAATTTTTTATCTCAATTTTTTTGAGTTAATCGCATGAGTTAACTGCAATTCATTGACAGCCCTAATTAAAACAATGAAAGGACCTACAAGTTTATAATTCATCATCCCAACTCTGATTTAGGAGCAGGGATCTCTTCTATGGTCACAAGTTCATAACAGCCTCAGCTCAGAACTAGCACCCTCATGAAAAGATTAGTCCTTCCTTTATACGGTTCAGGGGTCTTTGAGCTGGAGTTTCTAGGAGTAGGTAATTCGTCAACAATGGATCACTCCCTTCCGTTCCCCACACATAGGTTCCAAAGGCCTCCCAAGTACCTCCTCGGAAACCCACTTCACACATATTGTCCCAAACCATTCCTAACACTTTCTTTAGTCACATCCCTAGAAAAGTTAAATACAATCCTACGATAACACATAAACAATCGTATTTTTAATACAATGGACTCCATAAAGTATTAAACTTCATTCAATAGGATTAATTTAAATAAAGTTTATCTTAATTCCATAAGGTTTGTCCAGAATATTGTCAGTCTGTCACAGTATCATTGGACTTTGTTTCTATATTTATAAAATGGGCATTTTTCTTTTTTAAATAATCAGAAACCACATTATAACTTCGAATTTGTGAACACATTGTTTCATGCACTTGCAAATTCAGGTTGTATGAACAATGCTTTGCTTATATCTAACGTGTGGACAAAGTTTCTGAAATCAACTTTGAAAATGAAGTCCTATATGATCAGCTTTCAAAATAAGTATCCCACACAATCAAAGGCCTGATCCAGCACCAGTTAAAATCAACCGTAAGACTCCCACTGACATTGTAGCCTGATCTACAGATTATTTATTATATTGATTACTTAAGAATTCCCAGTTATCACTTTGAGGGTAGACTGGTTCTTGTCCCAAGATCAGGCCCCGTATTATTAAAATTACTGTATAGTCGGGAACCCTGATGTGCACATTTGCAACGCTCACATTATCACACTTCTATATTTACATATAGTTTATTAATACATTTAGCAAAGTGACAAACACTCTAACCTAGCAAGGTAAATAGAGAGACTACAAAATGTACATCTGAACATCCATATACTCACACCATCTCCTGCAGAACAACCTGAAATATTAGCCATTATCTTCCTCATCCCCACCAGTGTCCATCATTCTGGCATCTCCCAAGGGCTACATCTCTCTCTCCTACAGCCCACAGGCTGGGATGTAACTTTTATAATATGTAACACTGACACCACTATATTTAATGCATATTCAGTGAGGGTATTTCTTTTCTTCCTTATTTGTATTTCCTCAATCTATTAATGTTGAGGTGCCCATCTCTTATAGGGGAGTATATTAATGATCTCAAATTATCATATACATCAATTTGTTGCCATGGAACTCTTGTGGTTGGATGTTCTTTCCAAAAGTTTCCAAAAGCTGATGTTAGCTCATGTTTCTGTGATTCACTGGTGTCGTGATAGCCAAATTTCCCCCTTACACTCTATTTCCAGTTCCTCAAAACTTAGGGGTGACTGTTGGATCATTTATCTGTGCCTCAAGCCTCATGCTAACTACTGAACCTAATGTCTTACAAGATACAGGCCTTGATTCCTTGCATTACTGCTAAATAAATAAATAATATAATATAATATAATATAGGCAAGCTAGTCCTATGGGCTACAACGTCAAATCAGTGGCTTTGGAATAGGCCACAAGGGCCAGATTTTCAAAGGTTTTTACACACCTAAAGATGCAAATAGGAACTTAGTGGAATTTTTAAAAGTGCTTCAACAGGTTAGGTGCCTTAGTCCCAGGGCATGCTGCTGAAAATCCCACTAAGCACCTATTTGCGTCTTTAGGCACCTAAATATCCTAGAAAATCTGGCCTCAAGTGCCTTGCTAAATAGACATGGGCCAAATTTTTTTTAAAACGTTTTGAGGTTTTGTGATTAAGTTCTGAAGCCATAACTCACTCACGTTGCCAACTCTGGTGAGTCGTGAAGCCAGCTTCAGTCCTGGACTGAACTTTAGGAAACTGAGATTCAAATCCAAAGTTTGTGACCTACGTCTCTTTCTAAGAGAAATATTTTATGACAACCTTGGGATAGCAAGGAAAATGTAATGAGTCAGTCTTTCTGTAATTAAGATAGTAGATAGTAGAAACTAGTGATGGGAATTCAGTAATTGCCATTCTTCCCTCTGAGTCAGTATTATATCTAAGGATTAGCATGAGGTTGGGGGCACTGTGCTGATGGAGTTGCTATTTTTCCAGAGAGACATAGAACTGAGTCCTGAATGTTAAGATCAAATCAACACTTCGTGAAATCTGGAGGCATTGAATTTGATGGCCAAGTGCCCTCACCATTTTCCATTTCTGGTAATCCAATCCTACCAATCTAAGATTTCCTGCGCAGTTTCAGGAGCCAAGTTTCAAGTGTTTGCACCACAAAGCATACTCTCACTAGAGTTTAGTGAATGCTTAGGTTTGGAAATGGTGACTCATGACTGGGAAGACTATCTTTGCTTATCCTAATATTCAGCTCCAGAAGTGTCTATGTAGTAACTGTGTGGTGAGTGAAGCATTTCTAATACTGTAGGTAAAATAGGCTTTTAAAGTACTTTGAGATCCCTTAGGTCAAGGACATTACATAAGAAGGTAGTAACTTCATAGCTATTGCAGCAGCTCTGTGAATAGCTATGTCTCTTTAAAGATTAGCTAGTCTCTCAGGAGTGAACGGAGAGTAAAATGGTAGTTACAGGAAGGAGAGTCTTGTGGTTAGGGCACAGGAATAAGTTCTGTTCCTAGCTCTTCCTGGGCAAGTTACATAGCTTCTTTGTGCCTTTGTTTTCCCATTTATATGGGGATGAAAATACATACCAACCTACCAGAGAGATGTGTTGAATCTCAGGCCTGGTCTAAACTACAAGTGAGGTCAATGTAAGCCACCTTGCACTAACCTAGTTTTGCATGTGTCTACACTTAAAATTTGTCTCCCACCGATGTAAGTGCCCTATTACAGTGACACAGTAACACCACCGCCCTCTGCGGTGTTGAGCCAAGATTGGTGTACTGAGGTCAACACAGTGCAAGTGTGGACACTGTATTACTTATGTTGACCCAAGCATTTCTCCAGCAGCTGTCCCACAATGCCCAACATAGATAGCTCTGGTCACAATTGTAAACTCCACTGCTCAGGAGTCATGGGGACTGGAAGTCCCCCGCCTCTTTAAAGCTCTGTGAATTTTTTATATGCCTTTTCCTGACACACCTAGCAGCTCTCTATCTTGTGTACAAGTGCCCAGCTGACCATGCTGGCTACATGCTCTGGCTTGCAGTAGACAGGCGATATAGAGCTCCTGGGCTGTGGGGAGAAGAGGCTGTGCAAGCACAACTATGGCCCAGCCACAGAAAGCTGGACATCTGTGAGCAGACTGCACAGGGAATGCAGGAAAAGGGATACAACAGGAACCAGCAGCAGTGCCTCATGAAAGTGAAGAACAGTGTCAGGCATATCAGAAGGCCAGGGAGGTGAACAGTCAATCTGGTGCTAAGCTGCAGACCGGCCACTTTTAAAAAGACCTGCATGCCATAGTTGGCAGAGATCCTACCACCATCGTGCTGTGGATATCTGCTAGGAGCCTGAGTCACAAGGACTGGTAGGGCTGCCAACTTTCTATTGGCACAAAACTGAACACCCGAGCCCCACCTCTTCCCCGAGGCCCTCCACTCACTACATTCCCTCTTCCTTGGTGGCTCACTTTCCCCCACCCTCACTCACTTTCACTGGGCTGGGGCAGCGGGCTGGGGTGTGGGAGGGGGTGCGGGCTCTAAATGGGGGTGCAGGCTCTGGGGTGGGGCCAGAAATGAGGGGTTCAGGGAACGGGAGGGGGCTCTGGGCTGGGGCAGGTAGTTGGGGTACAGGAGGGGATGAGGGCTCTGGCTGGGGGTGCGGGCTCTGGGCTGGGACTGGGGATGAGGCGTTTGGGATGCAAGAGGGGGCTCTGGGTTTGGGGAGGTGCTGGGGTGTAGGAGAGGGTATGGGCTCTGGGCTGGGGGTGCAGATGAGGGGTTTGGGGTGCAGGAGGGGGCTCTGGGTTTGGAGGAGCTCAGGGTTCGGGCATGGGTTTACTTTGGGTGGCTCCCAGTCAGTGACACTGCCTGGTTGTCCTGGCTCTGTGCTATGCCCCGGAAGCAGCCAGTAGGTCCTACTTGTAGGCGAGGGAGTGCGGGGGGAAGGAAGCTCCACAGCACGCACTGCTCTCACCCACAAGCACTGCCCCGTAGCTCCCATTGACCAGGAACCAGCCAATGGGAGTGCGGAGCCAGTGCTCAGGGCTGGGGCAGCACACGGAGCCCCGTGGCCCCCCACCTAGGAGCTGGACCTGCTGGCTGCTTTCGGGGCACAGCACAGTGCCCTGGAATAGATAGGGACTAGCCTGACTTGGCTCTGCAACTCTGCCGACTGGACTTTTAACAGTCTGGCTGGCGGGGCTGACCAGAGCCACCAGGGTCCCTTTTCGACCGGGTGTTCCAGTAGAAAACCAGACACCTGGTCACCCTAGGCCCTGGTGTGAACAATGAGGAAGAGGAGGAGGACGAAGCACATGCAAGCAGGGGGTCCAGCTATTACACAAGCCAGGACCTGTTTGACACTCCACCACAGTCCAGTCAGTCCTGGCACTCAAACACAGGCAAGCTTGATGCAGGGGAAGGAACCTTCGGTAAGTCTTATACTACTACCTCCTCTAGTTTGAGTAAATCAATGAAAAGTCGATCCCTGCGGCCTGTTAAGTTTGGGGCGCCACCAGTATACCATTGTAATGGGAAATGCAATTACCCAAAGAGAGGTAGAGTAGTTATCTGCTTTTTATTCCCCTGCAGAGTTAGGCAAGCAGATGTGGGGACAGGCATGCAAAGCAGTTTGTTTATATACACAGCGATATCCATTAAATCCTCCTGAGATCTCTCAATGAAACTTTCATGGAAGTATTCTGCAATCCTTGCTCAAAGGTTTCTAGGTATATCAGCCTTATTTCTTCCTCCATGGTAGGATGCTTTCCCATGCCAGTCAGTGATAACTGTAGCAGGCACCACTGCAGTACACATGCTAGCAGCATATGGGACCCTGGCAGCTTCTCCTTGAGAGCTTTGCTCTCTGTGCCTTTGTTACCCTCAGGAGTGAGATACCAGCTAAAATTGCCTGTGGAAAGTGGTGCCACTATTCAGTGCTATTCCTCTATATCAGGAGTAGTCAATTATTTTTTGTCAAGGTCCACATTGCTTTGTCAAGGTATAGGCAAGATTTTGGGACATGTTCAAAAGCATCTGGCAGTCCAGATTTGGTCCGTAGCTCACCTATTGACTACCCTTGCCCTATATGATTCAACCGAGCAATTCCCTCTAATTTCTCTCACCCCCACAGGCCATACTCACTATGGCTGGTGCTGTGAGTGGCGCTATGCACAAGCACTCTGAAGCAGAAGTATCAATAAGTATGTCCTGTTTAAAACTTAGGGGAGCAAGGGAAGGGAGTTCTGAAACTTAACTTTCCCTTTGTTGTGACTATATTGACAAATGGCACAAATTGACTGTTTTATCTGCAGATGTTGCTGTTGCAGCCTTGAGGGGTTCCCCCTCCACACCTGTGGAATGCCTGAGCCAGATAAGGAGGAGAAAGAAATGGACTTGGCCTGACATGTTCAGTGAGATCCTGCAATCCAGTGCTGCATCAGAGCGTGAGCAAAGGTCCTTGTAGGTGAAAACTGAAGACAGGCTGGAGAAGGATGATAATCCATGTGATACAGAAATACCAGGGTACAAAATACATATGAATGACAGAGTAGGTCATGTTGGTGGGGGAGTGGCACTATATGTGAAAAAAAGCATAGAAACAAATACAGTAAAAAACTTAAATGAATCAAACTGTATCATACAGTATCTATGGATAGAAATTCCATGCTCTAATAATAAGAGTATAGCAATAGGAATATACTACTGACCACCTGACCAGGAGAGTGATGGTGATTCTGAAATGCTCAGGGAGATGAGAAGCTATAGAAGTAGAAAACTCAATAATGGGGGATTTCAATTATCCTTATATTGACTGGGAACGTGTCATCTAAGGCCTGGATGCAGAGAGAAAGTTTCTAGACACTATTAATGACTTCTTGAAGCAGCTAGTCCTGGAACCCACAAGACTAAATCAAGAATTGCCTCTCCCGTTCAGTGGCACACAGGATCTGGTCCAAGAGCTGAATGTAGAGGCCATAATATAATTAAATTTAACATCTGGGGAATGGCGGGGGTGAGTGGGAGGAGGGGAGGAATGCCAAAGAAGCCACCACAGTAGTGTTTAACTTCAAATGGGGGAACAACACTAAAACAAGGTAACTAGTTGAATGGAAATTAAAAGGAACAGTCACAAAAGTGACATGCCTGCAAGTTGCATGGAAACTTTTTTAAAACACCATAAGCGGGCTAGCAAGTTATATGGGCCCGTGGTGCCCATGCTCCAGCAATATTCAGGGCCTGAGGTCCCGGCTCCACCAATGTTCGGGGCCGGGTTTCTCTCTCAGCCTGCCTGCCGCCAATGCACGCCTCCCCCGAGCATCCCTGCCTGCACCCTAGGCAGCAGGCAACTGCCCCCTGCAGCTCTGTGCTGCACTCTGCTCTGCCGGCTCTTAGGATCAACTGCAACAACAGGGTCCTAGCGCCCCCCCCCAGTCATTAGTGCCAGGGAAGGCTGATCCAGGCTGACCCTGACCTTCTGCCTCGGACGGACAGACCCTTCCCTTTTCCAGTGGGACCCTCCACCAGCACAGGGGGCCCCCATGCTGGGCAAGGGGCAGCCCCATCCCCCATCCCCAGTGAGGCTACAGTGAGAGGCAGCAGTAGCTGAGGAGACGCACATGTGGTGGCAGCCCCCCCCCCAGCTCTGCACCCACCACAGGGGAGGCGAGGGAGTTTCCTGGACCTGAGAGGGGCCCTAGGAGCATGTGCAGTGACAGTGGTGTGAGGTGAGTGTGCTGCCAGGGAGGAGACAGGGGCTCCTCCCCCAGAGCTCACTGCTACCGGGGGTGGGAAAGGGCTGGGGGGAGTCCTCTTGTCTGGCTCCAGCCAAGGGCAGCCTGCCTGGACCCCAAAACTCCTCATCCCCAGCCCTGCCCCACCCCCAAGCCTGCATCTCCAGCCAGAACCCTCACTCCCGCCATACCCCAACCCTCTGCCCCTGCCCTGAGCACCCTCCTGCACCGTGAACCCCTCATCCCCAACCTCAAGCCACAGCCCTCACCCCCACCCTTTGTCCGAGCCCCTCCCACAGCCCCACCCCAGAGTCCTCACATTTTAAAAAATATATATCACCTTACAAGACAGGTGTGGTGGGGGTGGGGGCGGGACTTGGACCCATTCTGGGCACTGCCAAAAATTATACAAACCTGCCACCCCTGCATAATAGAGGCTCAAATTAAATGTATACCCCAAATTAAAAAAAATAATAATAAGAGGACAAAAAAATGCCACCATGGCTAGACAGAGTAGAAGAGGTTTCAGAGTAGCAGCCGTGTTAGTCTGTATTCGCAAAAAGGAGTACTTGTGGCACCTTAGAGACAAATAAATTGGTTAGTCTCTAAGGTGCCACAAGTACTCCTTTTCTTTTTTTGGAGTAAAAGAGGTGGTTAGAGCAGTGGTTCTCAAAGTTCTGTACTGGTGACTCCTTTCACATAGCAAGACTCTGAGTGCGACCCACCCTTATAAATTAAAAACTATTATAAATGCTGGAGGTGAAGGCGGGGTTTGGGGTGAAAGCTGACAGCTCTTGACCCCCCACCCCGTAATAACCTTGCGACCCTTAGGGGCCCTGACCCCCATTTTGAGAACCCCTGGATTAGAGACATCCTTTAAAAATTGGAAATCAAATCCTACTGAGGATAATGGAACACGCATAAAATCTGGCAAGGCAAGTGTGAAAGTATAATTAGGCATGCCAAAAAGAATTTGAAGGTTAACTAGCAAAACACACACAAAAACTAAAAGCAAAATTTGTTTTACGCATATCAGAAGCGGGAAGCCTGCCAAACAATCAATCAGTGGAACCACTGGATAATCAAGGTGCTAAAAGATCACTCAAAAAAGATAAGGTCATTGCAGAGAAGCTAAACAAATTCTTTGCATCAGTCTTCACTGCAGAGGATGTGGGGGCGATTCCCACACCTGAGCCATTCTTTTTAGATAAAAAAAACTGAGGAACTGTCCCAGATTGAGGTGTAAATAGAGGTGGTTTTGGAACAAAAATTGATAAATTAAACAGTTATAAGTCACCAGGACCAGATGGTATTCACCCAAGAGTTCTGAAGGAGCTCAGATATGAAATTGCAGAACTACTAACTGTGGTATTTAAATCACCCTGTACCAGTTGACTGGCAGATAGCTAATATGATGCCAATTTTTTTAAAAGGCTCCAGAGGTGATCATGACAATTATAGACCGGTAAGCCTAACTTCAGTACCAGGCAAATTGGGTGTAACTATAGTAAAGAACAAAATGATTAAACACAGATGAACACGATTTGTTGGGGAAGAGTCAACATGGCTTTTGTAAAGGGAAATCATATCTTCCCAATCTATTAGACTACTTTGAGAGGGTCAAACTTACATGTGGACAAGGGTGATCCAAATGATACAATGTACTTGGACTTTCAGAAAGCCTTTGAGAAGGTCCCTCACCAAAGGCTTTTAAGGAAACTAAGCAGTCATGGGATAAGAGGGAAGGTCCTCCCATGGATCAGTAACCAGCTAAAAGACCGGAAACAAAGGATAGGAATAAATGGTCAGTTTTCACAGTGTAGAGAAATACAGGGATCTGTACAGGTGGCCAGTGCTATTCAACATATTCGTAAATGATCTGGACAAAGGGGTAAACAGTAGGGTGGCAAAGTTTGTGGATGATACAAAATCACTCAAGACAACAGTCAGTTAAGTCTAAAACTAAGAGTTACCAGGGGATCTCACAAAACTGGGTGACTGGGTACAAAATGGCAGATGAAATTCAATGTTGATAAATGCAAAGAAATGCACTTTGGAAAACATAATCCCAACTATACATATAAAATGATGGGATCAAAATTAGCTGTTACCACTCAAGAAAGAGATCCTGAAGTCATCATGGACAGTTCTCTGAAAACTTCTGCTCAGCGTGAAGCAGCAGTCAAAAAAGAAAACAGAATGTTAGGAATCATTAGGAAAGGGATAGATAATAGGACAGAATATATCATAATACCACTATATAAATCCATGGTATTGTCTACACCTTCAGAACTGCATGCAGTTCTGATCACCCCATCTCAAAAAGGTATTCAAATTTGAAAACGTTCAGAGAAGGGCAACAAAAGTGACTCGGGGTATGGAAAATATGAAGAGAGATTAAAAAGAATGGGACTGTTCAGCTTGGAAAAGAGATGAGTAAGGAAGATACAGTGGAGGTCTATAAAATCATGACTGGTGTGGAGAAAGCGAATAAGGAAGTGTTATTTATGCCTTCACATAACACAAGAACTAGGGGTCACCCAATGAAATTAATAATCAGCAGGTTTAAAAAACCAAAAGAAGTACTTCTTCAAAAAGCCAACCTGTGAAACACATTGCCACAGGATGTTGTGAAGGCCAAAAGTATAAACGAGTTCAAAAAAGGATCAGATAAGTTCACGGAGGATAGCTCCATCAATGGTTATTAGCCAAGGTGGCCAGAGACTCAACCCCACGCTCTGGATGTCCCTAAGCTTCAGACTACCAGGTCCTGGGACTGCACAGGGGATGGATCACTCAATAGTTGCCCTGTTCTGTTCATTCCCTCTGAAGCATCTGACATTAGCCACTGTCAGGAGACAGGATACTGGGCTAGTGGACCATTGGTCTGATCCAGTATGGCCATTCTTATGTTCTCAAGGAAAGAGCAGACAGGAGAAAGGCCCAGGAGTCCCAACAGGAAAAGGAGATGAAGATGCACCAGGACATAATGGATTGTCTCTGGCAGCAAACACAGATGCTTCAGACTCTTGTGGACCCACAGGTTCAACAATTAATGGATTGTGAAGGGAGGCAAGCCCGTAAGAACTTCATTACAGCACATCCCTGCACCGCCTTCCCTTTGTATTTCATGTGGCTCAGGGGCCACATCCTTCACCCCAGGGAATATTAAGGACAGCCACAGCTTCACATACAGCAACCGTGGTTTTCACAGGTCAGTGTATGTGTAGGTGAAATGGACATGAATGTTTTCCCCTTGTTAAGTTCTGTTCCATTAATTTATTAAAAGTATTTAATGTATTTGCTTTTAAACTGCACAGATTTTTCTTTGCACTGATTTTGTTACTGAATAAAATTCTATTATTTGGAAACTAATTCATCTTTATCAGTTCACAATATGTTCCAGAGTGCCCAGGAGTTCTGAAAGCACCCACTTATTACTGTGTGTGACAACTCATAGAATCAGTAGCAAACACAGAGTGATAATCATAAATGTACAGCAAGCCCTGCAAAATTAATAGCTGTATTGATAGTGTTATATGCATAGATGTACACCAAGCACCACACAATTCCGAACAGCCCCAAAACAGCAGGGCCAGAAAGAGCACAGTACACCACAATGCATTACTGTGGCTCATTGTTAAAGTGGTCTTTCAAAGCCTCTCTGATCTATATAGCTTCGTGCTGACCTCTTCTAATAGCCCTTGTATCTGGCTGTTCAAACTCAGCATACAGCTACTCTACCTTCACCCCAGTGGCAACTTTTCCCCTTTCCTTCACAGATATTATATAGCAGGCAACTATACCATTGGGATGCTTTTTCCACTGAGATCCAAACTTGTGAGTGACCACCACCAGCGTCTCTTCAGTCTACCAAAAGTGAATTCACCTGTCATTCTGCACCTGCTGAGCTGGTAATTAAACCTTTCCTTGGTGCTGTCAAGGTGGCTGGTGTACAGCTTCATGAGCCAGGGGAGCAAGGCATAGTTTAGATCTCCAAGGATCATTATTGGCATTTCATCACCACCTGTGGTAATCTGCCAGTCAGGAAAGAAAATTCCTGCTCACGGCTTTCTGAACAATCCTGTGTTCTTAAAAACATGAGCATCATACACCTTCCTTGAGCAGCCCACATTGAAGTCAGTGAAGCATCCCCAGTGATCCACCAACACTTGCATAACCATAGCCGTTTCTGTTGATGTACCCTGTGGCAAGGTGGTCTGATGCCAAAATAGGATGTGTGTGTTGTCTATTGCTCCATCGCAATTCAGGAACCCCTCTTCTGCAAATCCACCCACTATGTCCTGCACATTGCCGAGAGTCATAGTCCTGCACTGCAGGAAACTATTTATGGTCCTGCACACTTGCATGACAATGACCATCTCAGTAAATTTTCCAACTACAAAATGATTTCTGACTAGTCAGTGGTCATTTCTCAGGCCTGGAAGTGGTCCTATATCCCATGGTAATCTGTCCACCAAAAAATCATCATGTTTCTTGCTGATATGAGTCTTCTTATGGCTCTGTAAATACCACAGGATCGTGCAGCCTGCGCATGCAATGCTTATGGCAATAGTGAAGAGCTGTGCAGACTCCATGATTGTCAGAGATGGCAGACCGTGAGGAGGGCCTGCATGGGTTGCACCCCTATGCAATTCATTTCTGCCCCATCATGCACTGCCAAAACTTCCCAAAAGACAGCACACTGGACAGTGGGATACCTACCCATAGTTCACCACCCTGTGAATTGACACACGAACTCCTCGTGAAGATGCACAGCACCAAACACGAAGAGCCAAGCATGTACACTCACAAGCAATATAATTGCAGCGGCTTTTATGCCAGAGTAACTTGCATTGACCAAAGTTTGTGGTGTAGATATGGCCATAGCTAACTAATGCTTTGTAAAACATCAGATGGAAGTTCCTTTGAACTGTAAAATTTTTTTGCCTTTTCCCACCTCTCCTCTTTAAAGAAAAAGAAAAGAGAGTTTGTCCCATCTCTTGTAAAAAGTTTAATTAAGGTCTGGGTAGAGGTACGAGTTCACATTAGAGCTAATTGTTTTCTGACCATTTTCAGCCCTTGGTGAAATGCAGTTCTAATCTTCAGAGATGTCAAGTACTTTCAGCTCCATCTGAAGTCAAAAGGAGATTCCAGAGATCAATGCCCCCGAAAACTATGCCTTATGTGACAGACATTTATTGACATTCATATAACACATTCATAGAAATCATAGACATGTAGGACTGAAGAGATGTTGATAGGTCATCTAGTTCAATCCCCTGAACTGACACAGGACTAAGTATTATCTAGACCAGTGATACTCAGACTGAAGCTCATGAGCCACAAGTGGCTCTTTAATGTGTCTCCTGTGGCTCTTTGCAGCACATTATATTAAAACGTTGGGTGATTTAATTAGTGAACTAAGTTATTAACCAATCAGGATGCTTTTACTATGTTATTAATCAATTGTAGTTGACAGAATAATAATACTTGGTCAGTCATTTTGCTGTGAGAATTTTATATATAAAACTAAATATTTCCCTGGTCATCCTGTTTAAATATGAATATACAGTACTACAGTAAATGAAACAATAAATTCACACTACTGCAGCTCTTATGGGTAATGTTGATCACTAATTTAGCTTCTGAACCACTGAGGTCCGAGTATCACAGAGCTAGACCATCATTGGCAGGTATTTGTCATTAGAGGTTTTTTTTAAAAACAGGTTAGACAAAGATCCCACAACCTCCCAAGGTAATTTGTTCCAGTGCTCATCTACCCTTACAGACTTTAGGAAAAGACTTCCTAAACTAACCTAAAATTTCCCTTGCTGCCAGTTAAGCTCATCATTTCTTGTCCTGTCCATGGCAGTTAAGTAGAACAATTTATCACCCTCCTCTTTATAACAACCTTTTACATACTTGAAGATTGTTAGTTCCACCCCTGCCCCACCCCCCTCTTCTCTTCTCCAAACTAAACAAACCCCGTTTTTTTTCAATCTTTCCTCACAAGTCATGTTTTCTGACCTTTAACCATAGCCATGTTGTAGACCAAAAACTACTAAGATGTTTAAGCTCTTCAGACCAGGGACTGTCTACTGCTCTGTGCTTGTACAACACCTAGCACAACAGGGTCCCAATCTCCGTTAGTACCTACCATTAAAAATACGATGCCTTTTTCCAATGATTTTATGATGCAAAGACATGATATTTCAGCTCACTCAAAAAACATTATTTATTTGTGTCATAGCACTTGTGGGCCCTAGTCATGGACCAGGACCCCATTGTGCTAGATGCTGTATAAACACAGAACAAAAAGACAGTCCCTGCCCCGAAGAACTTCCTATTTAAGTATAAGGCAAGAAACAACAGATGGATAAAGACAAATTGGAGGGATGGGGAAGTATAAGGAAACAATGAAACTGTATTGGGCAGCATGATAGGTAGTGGTCTCAGCATTTCAGCAGCCTAATCAAAGTCAAGTATTTTGTAGACCTCATGGCACATAGGTTTTAAGGAGGCTTTTAAAGGAGGATAAAAAGTTAATTTGATAGGCATCTTCTCCCAAGCACGAGGGGCAGCATAGGAGAAAACACAAAAGTGCTTGTTTGAAAGTTTAACAAGCGGGCAATGGAGACTGATATCACGGACTGTTGTGAATAGATATCAGTGAGGCAAAACTGCATTTGTCAAGGCCAGAGAAAAGGAGGTTGCAGTAACAGAGATGAGAGCCTGGACAAGAGATTTAGCTCTGTAGATGGGTAACAAAGACCGTATCTTAGAAATGTCATGCACAAAGTATCTGCAAGACTTAGACATAGCCTGGATGTGAGGACCTAGAGAGAAGTCCAAGTTGAAGAGGATACCCAGGTGACAGGCCTGAATGACAGGTGGAATGATGGTGTTGTCCACCATATATTCTGCCTGTACAAGATTCAGTTACTACTCTCATTTCTTGCGCCAAAACCAGAAAGGATATGGCAAACGAGGCAAAACATTTTCTTGGGAGAGCTTGGCTTCTCCTGCAAGATATGTTAAACCTCATTCATTTCTAAACTCCATTATATATTTTCCTCTAAAATCCCGTATGCCCTCTCCCAAAAACAGCTACATTAATATGATTGATGGACCTGTTAACGCTGTTCAAATATTGTTTTAATTGGAAAAAACAGTTTTATTCTTGACTTTTCTTCTAAGAGGTTTAATCAATCATAACCAATAAATCTGCTCACCCTTGGCAAATTTGGCACATCATTCATTATTAGATAATAGTCTCACCTTTTGCCCAGATGACACAATTCATCCTGAATCAGACAATATGGCACTAAGCCAAACATATTAATGACTTTTATATATAAAATTTTCCTGGGCGAAATCAGGAGAGGTATGCAGAACACATGCAACTCCTGTTAATGGGATTTCCTGGAGGTCAGCACCTCTCAGGATTTACTATTATATTATTGAAATCAAATTATCCTGAGCCGTAAGTCATTCATCATTCTTTAAAAAACAAACAAACAAAAACCACTCAGTTAGGGTCTTTCATCTCAAACAGCGCAAAATCAAATTGCTATGGTTATTTTGTACTGCTATTCTTTACTGATGACCCATCACACCTTTCGCTATACAATGAGCGGTCTCTAAAGTGTCTGAACAGGTCTGTTGTACATGCAGACATTCTGGCTACTTTAAACAATTCATTCTGAACTCAAGTCAAACAGGTCTGTAACATAGGCTACAATCCAACTGTATATGTATACTACGCCGTGATGCGGAGATTTTGGAAAATCATAAAAGATCAGGTATCTGGCATTATTAGCACTACAGCTGGTTGAAAGATTTTTACTGAAACAGTTTTTCATTGGAAAATGTTTCAATTAAACAAATTTTCACAAAACTGTATCTATTGACAAAATTTTCTTTTGAAGAACAGAAAACATTTCTAAAGGTCAAAACCATTTTGACATTTTCAGACTGTAAAGTTTCAACTGTTTTTTTTCAAAAAGATTTTTCATTTCAAAATTGATTTTATATTAATTATTGTTTGTTTGTTTACAATGGTCAAAATTGGCAGAATGTTTTTTAACTGATCTGAAACTAAGATGTTTTTGGAACTTAATTTAAATGAACAATTTTGAGGTTTGCCTTTTTTGTCCTGATTGGAGATGAAAAAAAAAAAAAACACAAAATTTTTTGCCAGGCAGAAAAATCTGTTTTCTGGCCAGCTCCAACACATTTTCAGGTTTTTCTTGTTTGAAAATGTAGTTCTTACATGGGTATTTTTTCCCATAAGGAAAGCAGGGTTGGCTGGCCCTCGGGACAACACTCACACTCACATCACAGCTTAAGACCTGGCCCAAGGATTCAGGTGGTCAGTCTTTTCACTAATGTATTTATCAACAACGGCGTGGTATTGTTCCCAGACTTTGCAGAGAAAACAGTTTAAAATCTCACTCGTACAAAAGGTTATATTTAAGGGTCTTAAGAATATGTAACTGTAAAATGGTAAATACATATTCAATTAATTTTGGGCAAGAGAGCAATAATATTTTGTTTACCTCTTTGTCTGTTAAGAATTGTATACAGTGAGTAATGCTGGTCTAAGGTGACACATTCTTCAAAGAGTACTACAGTTGTGTACTATCTACGATCAGCAAGATTTCCAACTAATTATTTCCCATCAGAGATAATTGTAAGACTGCAACAAAAGGAGTCTGTTGTTTATAGACCTGGCTGTTTCACCGTGAGGAATTATAAAATGACCTTTGACTAGTGCCACTGAAAAATCCATGGTAGCCTAAAAAGCACTACAGGTTTCAGAGTAACAGCCGTGTTAGTCTGTATTCGCAAAAAGAACAGGAGGACTTGTGGCACCTTAGAGACTAACCAATTTATTTGAGCATAAGCTTTCGTGAGCTACAGCTCACTTCATCGGATGCATACTGTGGAAAGTGTAGAAGATCTTTTTATACACACAAAGCATGAAAAAATGGGTGTTTACCACTACAAAAGGTTTTCTCTCCCCCGACCCCTACACTACAAGAGTATCCACACTACAAGTGTATCCAATTAGATATCACTGATGCCGGATGTAAGCTAAGTAATTTGGCTACACAGGACATAATTGCTCTGGGAGAGCTGGATTTAGGACATGCTCCAACCCTGTCCGAGCCTAGTACATTGCAGATGTGAGTATTGTGTGAGAGTACAAGGCAACACCCAAGCTCATTCTGCCCCTCCTTGCAAATCCAACTTCCTTCCTGTTAATCACATTAACAATGGTGCGTGCCTTAAATTGTTTGACCTTCTCATTGCCAACTGATGGAAAAAACAGTGCTGATTTTGCCAGAAGGAGCAGGAGGAGGAAAGGAAAGGCCTTAAGTTCTGAATGGTCCTGAAATTGAATAGTTGGTAGAAACTTACTCACAAGATTCCCATCAAAGGCAATGGCATGTCTTGTATGGGTTAATGCTCAGCCATGGAGTCAGAGTACTTGGGCCCTGATTTTGTTGTGGGTGATAAAATTGGTAAAGACATTAAACATACATTTATGGTTACAAGTTATTACCCTGATTTACCCCAGTCCCTCTGGTATGGGATGTGAGAGACCCAGGTTCAAATCCCTGCTCTGCCTGATTCAGAGAGACCTGGTATGAAAAACAGCTGCAGGGTTTTGAACCTGGGTCTTTAACATCCCAGGCCACCATGAATGTCACACTCTCTCTCTCCAGTCTGGAAACAAACATTGACAAAACTCTGGTTTTGTGAAAATGTTTGAAAGGTTTGGTTTTCATTCAAATACGCAGCAAAAACAAACTTCAAAAACCTCAGAAGTTGCCACAAAATAGAATTGTTGTCTCCCACTCGGCTTTAAGGTACACATGCCTCAAGCTTGGCAGACCTATGCTTGGCACAGAACCCAGGGAGGTCGGCGATAATGAGTGGACAGCTAAAGGTAGCTGTATAGCTCCAATCCCAAGGAATATACAGGGGCCAGTTCAGCCCCCAGCACAAGGGTTGATCTAAATTGCATCACCAGTAATAGCCCATAGGGTTAGTTATGCCAGGTAGAGAAGAGCATTGCAGATTACCAATCAGCCATGTCTCCTTCATCCTTGATGCACCCTGATGTGAGCCTCTGCACACATCCCATAGAGCGGTTGCAAGCAGATGCCATAGAATAAAACCAATGGAATGTGTAAGATGTTCAGAGTAGAGAGTTTACAACTGACAGTGGAGTTTGTAAGCTTCACCAGGCACTGAATTCTTTAAGTCAACAAGCATGCACATATCTGCACACTTACCTAGCTGCACACACTTGCACAGCAGTCTTTGCTTTAAGACACACCTATAATGTTAAAGAACATTTCTACTGCATATCCTCAGCATACAGTCTGCAAGTCGTAATATCTTGGTTAATGCAAAACCTTCCCCCCGCCTCCCATTCCAAACCAAGCAAAGACAAATACTCAGCAAAGACTATGGGCCCAATCCTGCAAAAACTTGCTGCCTATGTAGTGCTTACTACCATTCAAAAACCCAGGAGATTAAGCACAGTAGGAAAGACTACTGATTTTACCACTGCTACTCTGCTTTAGATTAGAATCCAACCCACAGAATCTTTAGATGGAAAATTCCACCCAAGCCTTTTGATCCCTCTCTGTCAGCATAGTGTATATAGTCACTAGTATTTTGTCCTGACTACATAAGTCATAAGGTCCGATACATTTCCCCCTTCTCTTTCATGACTATTTCTATGGCAAATTTACGGAATTGTATTTCAAGTGGGAACATTGCTGAAGCTGATGATTTTCCACTATATGAAGCTCCGCAGGTGACTACTTGGAGCACCATCTGGCATAAGAGGATTTGTTTTATTTTAAACAAAAATATTTTTTCAGCATCCATGCTTTCAAGAACTGTAAATATTTATGAGCAAACCATACGTCTACAATCACATCTGCTATTATTTGCAGAGGAAGCATTTGCCATTCAGAATCAAACATTATAAATTTTATGGTTAGAAACAGCCTCCCACCTTTCCTTTATCCTATAACCACATTAGGTTTAAAGACTTCAGTGAAGAATATATTTAGGAAGATTGTTGCCTGCACCACACGCTTTACAACAGAGATATCTGTTACTTGACTAATAAGCTACACAACTCAAATCCTGTCCCTTTTTTTATGGGCATGGTCTCATTGCAGAGGAGGGTGAACAGGATTTGGGGTGCTCACACAGAGTACACACAACCCAGCTCTGCAAGGACTCCTTGCATTCCACCGGTGATCAGGTTTATTGGGTCAGGACTACACTGAAATTAGGACCAGTGGTTTCCTTTTACTTATGGGATACAGGTGCCACACACAGGTTATTCCATACTTGAACTAGCACAAGGATAGCTGAGCAGCTACTCCATGATCTGAGAAGAGATGCCTTCTGCCCCACACTTTGAGCTACTCCTCAGAGTGTGGCTCAGCTGGCTCAGTCTGTGCATTGGCACCTATTTCTCCAAGCACAGTAGAAGTGATAGCTTAGGGTTTGTCTTCACTGCAAAGTTAACACAAGCTACAACAGGAGTTTTGCCTCTGATCCTTATCCACACACAACCACCCCTAATGCGAGTGTGGTGATGCTTGTAACTCAAGTTGGTTGGCTTGTCAGGAGGTGTATGCTACAGCCTGAGTTAGCACAACTAGTCAGTTGCTAATATGACCATTCTCTGGTGTGGACACAGGCTAGCATCACTTAAATGCCCCGGCTCTTCCAATGCTTTCCCACAATTTCCCCCGTGTGCCCAGAAAGAACAGATAAGTTCTCCCACAATTGACTGGGAAAGAATTCAGAGAGCCACCCAGCTTCCTGAAGCACAAGGAACTATGGGATATGCCCCCAGAAGTCCTAGCGTCACACACAAGTGAGTGCAGTGTGGACATAGCAGCTCCAGTGTTATTTAGCAGGGTGGCTGCTCTCACTCAAACTAGACTAACTCAAAATGAGTAACTCAAGTGTAAATAACTGAAGTTAACTGTGCAGTGAAGTCATATCCTTAGAAGAATGACACTTGGTGAGCAATGCATCTTCTTGTTTTATAGATCCTGTTCACCAATGGCTTCATTGGACATACTGTTAGCTTAAGCGTAATGGGGTCCTCATGTCCCCAGGCACTACTGTCACACAAGTAATAATCCCAGAGGTTATGACTAATCTATCCTATTTTAGGCAACAGTTCTAAGATATTGTGAATTAAAAATAATGCCTCCCATGCAAAACCAGATAAAGACAAAATAAACGATTAGTCAGGAAATGATGCCCTTTTACTGAAAGAAAAATTAGGTAGACATGGACTAACCCAGAGTTTTTCATTATAAAGCTAGTTGTTTTTCATTTTAGACACCACTTCTACTCATCTTTGATTAAAAGGCCTGATTTGAAGATAAAAATCAGCGTATGCATGATGACTACTTCTAATTCAACCTAAGAGATTTCTGCTTCATAATGAGCCAGTTGAGTCATCACCAACTGAAGAGATACAACTGCCATGAGTGCATGGCATCTGCTGAATTCTTACTCAGTATCGTCTATAAATGAGATTTCTTAGAGAAAGGTTAACTAACATTTGAAAGTGATCAGTCACAGAAAGGGACTTTTCAAAAAAGACAAAATGAAATACATCCCCCATACTCCAAACATGATTGATATGCCCCATTGCATTTAGGCAGAAGCCAATTCTTTCTGCAGAGCTGCGACTACCATTCATTTTATAGCCGATTATTCTATGTGGTTGCTTAGTATTTCAGTGTGGTTATCAGCTGACATTCAACTGTACCTTCTTCAAAGTGCAAACGAGGGTGGTGTAGTGGTTGCACATCTCAAATGAATCTAATCAGAGAGCCTTCATTGTCACTTAACACAACTCAGAAGTACTGATGTTTGCTCTCAAAAATATTAATTTTAAAGCAAAGTGAGGAAAACAATCTTCGAAGAACAAAAGTTGAAACATATATGATGAATGCTATTCAACAAACATTAAACAACACTTCCCTTCCATGGCAATTAAAGTGGTCACAGTAGTCACTGGATCGTTTATTCTAGGTCTTTTGAATACAAAGTTTCAATAAAATTCCATTGCACAGTTAAGGATTTTATTTATTACAATTTTTAATGCCATTCACAGTAGTTCAGGACCGTCAGTTTCCCCATTTTAAATTCTTTCCATGTGGATGGCGTGACAGACAATATTATGAGGAGTTCCTACTGGCACCATGAATCTCAAATAAGGAGTCTCAAGGACTCCCAGGAGAAACTTACAACACAATTAAAAGAGATAAAAAGAAAATTGGCAAAGAATTTAAATCCAACTAAGCCGGCAAGAAATATTAAGCAACAAAAGCCCCGTACGTTCACCCCTCAGACAGTGACTCTCCGTACTGAGGAAATGTTCCCCTTGCGCCAATTCTCAGGCATTGGTGCTTCGGGTCATGAGACCTCGCTGTCTGCACATGCACGGGTAATACTCTTATTCCCCACCCTGTCTCTTCACCTCTGACCGTTTGCATCGGTCCTTTGTTTGACCGTCATGCTTTCCTCCTAAGCCCTTGTTCACCAGCTAACCTTTTTGGGAAAAGACTTGCTGTGTAAATTAAATTGTATAATCTGCTGTACCCCTTGTGGTGTGTATCTGGACGTGCCTGATCCCATTCACAATGAGGTCCTGGCAGTTTACAGGAGAAGACCGACCCCAAGCCCTTCCTCGTTGCAACAGGAACTGCTAGCTAAGGTCTCTCCCTCCTTGTAAGCCTTGTGAGCTGATCATGCCAACCAAGTTGGGTGCATTGGGTCGGCTCAACCCGTTAAGATTTGCCTAAACCCAGCAAGACCCCTTCCCGAGGTGCAGCAGTGCCCTCTATCAGAACAGACCAAGGAAAAAATCCAACCTGTTCTTACCTCCTGCATTCAGCAAGGACTCATTATTCCTACGGTCAGTAAGTATAACTCCCCCATTTACGGTGCTGTTAATACTGCTGTACTCCCTACCTTTCCCGTTGTCCCTAGTCCTGCTACTATCCTTTCCTACAAAGCACCGATGCTGAGGGGTTGTTACCGCCTCAAGAAAAAATTGTATTAAGTCCGGACATAAAGAATTAAGGTTATTATTAAATAAGATGCACCTAAATGTGGTAAAAAAAAAAAGTGTGTGAGTGTATGTGAACAGGTGTGTATAAATAAATAAAAGGGGGGTTAGTCAAAAAGCCCACTCTCCTTCCTAAATTGGTAGTAAAACAATGTCTGTGCCCATGAAAAATAATAATATGATAATAATAATAATGCAGCAAGAAAAAAAGATCAGGCCCAGACAAGCAGGCAACCGCAGTTTGAGGAAGTTGAAAGAAAAAAAATGAGAAGTTAACTCTGTAGTTACTGAAAGGAAATAAAGCAAAAAAAAAAAAAAAACCAAAACAAAACAAAACAAAAACTTTGTAAAAATGTTAAAAGAAGGTGTTATAAAAAGAAAATTATTGGTTTCTTTCCAGCCATTCCTTTGGGAATGTCTGTAGATAATCCAGGCAAGAGGATATTTAAGTGGAATCATTTGACTATAAACAAGTTAGTCGAATTTGCTAAACACCACTCCTGGTGTATACAATCTTTGTTTTATAAGTTTGAAATGAATGGGTGTTGTTTAAGGTTGTAAGACCAAGAAATACTTTTGCCAGACAAAAGAAACTAGTACTGTTTAATTTTGGTATTTAGCATTTAATCCTTAAAGTGACTTAATGCTTTACAGAATTTTAATTGTTTTTAAATAAAGACCCAAGTTGTGGCTGCAGTAGGGCAGACAAAGCCAGAAAAATGGAAAAAGATTTAAATCTGTTTGGTAACAAATAGCAAATAAAAGCTGTAGTCAGTGCTCCACACTAAGCTGTGTAATCAACAGGCACTCAGCCAAAGAGGAGCCAAAATGGGTTGTGTTTTCCTTTTCAAAATCAATGTGTGTTTAAAAACAGGAGTTAAAAGTTAATTGTGTCCTTTTGAGACAGAGTCGGCTGGTAACTTTGAATCCAAAAGCAAACCAAAAATGTCTGTTAATGCAAATCACCTAAATAAAAATAAACACCATTAAAACCTGACCTGCCTGTAAAACAAAATACAGGAAAATATGGGAAGTAATTCCTCAGTTTTGCCTGCAATCAGCAAAGGAATATTTGTAAAGAAAGGACTATTTTAAGCAATATTGCCAACAGTGTGTAACCTGCCAGCACCATAATGTTGGCAAAGCTGTCAAGGTTAGGCAGGCAGCACATCCCCCTTCCTAGGGACCTTTTGTAAATATTCAGATTGATTCAAATGTTTAAATGTTGTAATTGTGAGTATGTGTTCATTTTAGTAACGTATTTCCTTGTAAAAGGCAGATGCCAAAACTGTTGTAAAACTTTTGCTTAAGGATTTGGTATCACAATTTGGCACACCTGGACAGATTATAAAAGATTTATGTGCAGCTTCACAGATCCAATATGGCCAAATGCCCTTTGAAGGCCACTCCCAATCAAAAAACCAGACTCAGCCCTCATAAGATTTCTAACAGGGCACCCAATACAACAGCTGGCTGCGCCCCACTGGTCCTGGCTCAGATGCACAGTCATTTAATAAACAACACAATGCTTAATTATTGTCAGGCACTAACGAAATGTGTTAGGTCTTTTTATATACAGCAGACCTGCCACTCGCTGAAACCAGGAGACTGGATCCACATAGAGGTCCATCAGCAAGGAACCGCCCTGACCCCATGCTGAAAGACCCTCGTCAAGTCCTGTTAATTATCAACACCACTGTGAAGTGCCGAGAATTGACTACCTGCCCATGTTTCTCACTGTAATGGCTCTCCGACTGATGATCGGTCTATGTTTCCATCTGGCGTTGTTGCTCCTTCTGGACAGCAGGAGTGAAGGACAAGGTGAAAAGCCTGTCCTTTGTCCACTGACAGACCCACCATGCCTTTGAAGGCACAACCTCTCCACCTGAAGAGAACAACCTCTCCACCCATGGACATAATAAAGACTCCAACCAAGCAAAGTGATTGCGCTAGTAACCTCTCCCTTGCTGCCTCATTGCTGGACAGCTAAGTGAACTAAGACTATGAAATCTTGAAGAATAGCTTGCAGAAGCTAGCCAAAACTACCTGAAGATAAAACTTTTAATATTCCTTAGCCTCTCCTTAACAAATTTAGGGTGGGGATGGGAAAGTAATATTTTTCTAGATCTTGACCAGTCAGTAGCCTCACTAGTAAATAATGAAACGTATACCCAAAAAGTCTGATCTGCCACTGGAGATTTTATCTGTACTGAAAATTACTCCTGTAACTAATAATTAATCCTGTGCCCTATTGCAATATACCCCTTCCTATGCCACTGATGTTGATGCCTCTCCGCCTTTTTGTGAAGGTGTTTAGCCAACAAATGTGGTATAATACTTCACAAGGGAGAGATGTGTTAGTGTGTTGGGACACCAATGGACTGTAATTAATGCCACATTAGGGACCATTAAATTCATATTGCCCTTATCCAGTTTTTAAATTACCTCTACGTATCCAAATTGCTCTAAAAGGGCTGCCATCAGGTTAGCACAGCAAAGGGCCTGGGTTTCCCCTAGAAAGAAAAGGGACATGGCTGGACATCTATGGGATGGTGCAAATAGCGTAGCTGCAATCCGGAATATCCATAAGAGTCAAGAACATGAGAAAAAAAATTGGGGCACTTAGAAAAAGCCACAGGCCTTATTACTGGAGCACAATTAACCCAGACACAAGCGGGAGTAGGTGAATTACATATTCTTTCCACCCTTAGTGCAATGACCCAGACACTTATAACAGATATGGCGCTTAGTATCGCTGGGGCTGGGAAGGCTTTGCAGTGGAATCTGACCTGTTTGGAGATCCAAAATTTTCTAAATAACCAGCTAAAGGACATTCAGAGAGACCTCAAGCATCAGGCCTGGCCCTCTGCCCTTACAGCCACCTCGGGAGTACCATCTGATCTGTGGCCAGGGAGACATACTTGAAGATTCTCTGGGTAGAAATGCAGACATTCGCAGTGTTCCTTCCAAGCATATGGGCTGGTCGGAGGGATGTGGGCTTCTACATACCGAATCCTGCTGGGTCCGTGGGGAGGATGCATGTGGAATTGGGAAATTCACCCAGACATTTGGGAAATTAAACCACCTGGTATGCCTAACCAATTTATAGTCAGTGTTCCTGAAATAATGCCCGCTATCTGGATAGGAATAGGAAATCAATGGACACTCTGGCAGCTAGAACCCCACAGCTTCCGTGTGTACATAAACTGAAGCCAGGAAAAGTTGTCACAGTTTAAGACGGCGTTTGTTGGGAGGGTATGGGACAAGCAACTACCCTGACAGGATACCTACTTTTCCAAGCTAATGACAGCTGTGTGCTTGTTAAGGCCACCATCTTGCAAAATATACATTTTAATCTTACCACTGCTACAGGAAGCCATATCATATGTTGGCCTGCAGAGAGAATTTTGCAGTCGGCCCTTCAACCTCAAATACCTGTTGGAGACCGCAGGGCATTGCCACTAGTTAAGTCGAGGGGATGGAAGGCCATAAGAGTCGAGGAGGTCTCCCTGCTGAAGGCCTAAGGGCTTCTTCTTAACCCCCCTTAATAGAATTCAGGCCTGGCTGGTTTGAGTGAGCTCTTTTGCTCTTAAAACAATGTTGCAGCCGCAGATAATGCCTTATAGTGTAAGGTTTGCTGACGCCAAGTTAAAGATAATAGGAGATAGTTACAAGGCCAGACAGAATGTGCTGGTTGTCCTAGCTGGTTGCTAGGAATGCTCGTTAGAGATTGCAGGAAATAAATATTGTTGTAACCCATATAAGGAAGGCAGAGTATTTGTGCAAAGTTTTAATTGGCTGATGTGTAGTGCAGTAGCATTAAGAAATATAAAAGTGTGTGTAATGACCTGCTCTGGTGTGCAGGATTTGAGATTCTATTCTCCCTGTACCTTGTTTGCAGCTGCAAATAAACTTTTCTGCTTCTCCACCCCGTTGTGATTATTGAGTGAAACACACCGGGTAACGAGCCCCTACTGTTGTTTTGCCTCTCGGCATTGGGTGCCGGCAACATACCCTTCAGTTGGACTACCCTAGTGCCTGACCAATTCCAAAATTTGCTTTCAATTCTATCAGAGGTTCAGAAAATTTCTGACCTACAGGGACAGATTCACATGCTCCAAAATATATATCAAGTTGAAAAGAATGCCTTTCATACAGCCTATAGGGAGTCTACCTTATGTACTAAGTATGATGCTTTGTGTTTTGTGACTAAGACTATTCAGCAATCTCAACCCCACCGTTTTATTGCCATAGAAATGTTGTTGGTTTTATTATTTTTTGGTATGGGGTTATGTTATTGCTGTTGTAGTAGATGTGTTTATCATTGCCTGCCTGGTCCTAGACCTGTTAAGCTCAATGTAAAGGAACAAGTGGCACTAATGATTGTCATAAACTCTATGATAACAGGAGGCAAGAGGCAGCAATGAATGTGTTTGAGGAAATGCAGGTCGGAGGAAAAGAAGATGAGGAAATGCAGGTAGTATGTGAGGAAGAAAGAGGAAATTAATGACAATGGAGGTATGATAAAACAAAGTGAGGCCAAAAGGCCTCAAAGGGGGGGAAGTGTGAGGGAAAATCAACGGGACATAAAACTCCGGTCAAGGCCCTGACTTTGGTCAAGCTTACCTGCAGTCTGTAAAATGAGTTCCTGCTTGCTTATGTGTGTCAAGGGGTAGGAGAAGTCACAGAAGAAAGACCCCAAAACGGAACAATGGTTTTCGGTGCACAAGGGGCATGAAGGGGCAGGGAAAAGTCCCCAGGCAGAACAAATTTGCAATAGTCAAGCTTATGAAATATATAACCGCAACAGTTGTGTTAGAAAGGTCGCTGACCGCAAAAGAACAGACAGTGAATAACAGAAGGGGCCTAAAGAAAAGGAGGACTTGTGGCACCTTAGAGACTAACAAATTTATTTGAGCATAAGCTTTTGTGAGCTACAGCTTACTTCATTGGCTGTAGCTCACGAAAGCTTATGCTCAAATAAATTTGTTAGTCTCTAAGGTGCCACAAGTACTCCTTTTCTTTTTGCAAATACAGACTAACACAGCTGCTACTCTGAAAGCTGTCATTAAGAAGGGGCCTAGTGGAGGAGACGCTTGTTTTTGCTTTTGACCAGTGTTAATTTTGCAATGTATTCCAAATAAGATAATTAATACGGAAGTATGTGTAATTTGTCTGTAGTTTTAAGCTTTAAAAAGCTGTGTGCGCCTTGCATCGGGGGGCAGCTACTTCAAGCTGTTACCTCCCTGCACTTGTAACCAATAAAGGGGGCCTTTAGCCTGTTCTGATCCAAACACAACGCGTGGTTAATTTTCCACCACATTTACATGTGTAAAAAGCAATGATACAGCAATATTAACAGAATGAATATGCAAATGGAAGTCTTAGAATCCAGATGTAACATAACACAGGCTTAACTATGGGTCAGCAATCGCTCCACCACAATATTAAATATTGTACCATGAAATATATAAGTATTTAGAGGCAGATTTTCAAAGGCAGGAATGGGAGTTTGTTCCTTAGCTCCCATTGACTTGTCTGGGAGCGGGAGCTCCAAACACCTTTGGGTGGGAATCACAAGGAAGATTAAGGTGCTGTCATGCTAAGTGTTGCAACACTTAACTTTTGGTGCTCTGCCACTGAGTGGAAGTCATTATCCTGCGTTAGGGACACAGGCTTCTTATATAATGCCTAGGGAGAGAGAGGCTCCTTAGAATGGGATTCATGAAAGCCAGCACGCTGTGATAAACTGGGGGAGAAAGTGGTGCCATCCCCTTTATAACTTTTAGCCCACTAGTTAGTGCACTCACCTGGGCTGAGTGGAGCAGGCACATGCATCTCCCATGGTGAGTTCCCTAACCCCTGGGCTGAGAGGTACTCTGAAGCAGGTCCCACCTGTTGAAGGTTTACCACTCTGTATACATAAACAGTCATTAGAGCAGAGGGACTAGAACATGGGTCTCCTATTATCCAGCTGAATACCCTAACCAATGGGCTACAGAGTCATTCTCTCTATAGCCCAATCAATATTGACATACTGTGGAAGAGCTTCACCAGGCGAGACTGCCCCAGAATACCTCATAGGCCATGGTTGGGCCACTCACCTATAAGGTGGGAGATTAAAGTTCAAATCCCTGCTTCACAGCAGGCAGGAGGGATTTGAACGTGGGTCTCCTACATCCTGGGTGCATGCTCTGACCTTTAGCCACTGGTTCTAAGGGCACCACTGCCATGATTTGTGGGGGATTAGGAGTGCTCTAAGCACATCTATCTGACCAGACCCTGAAATCAGGATAGGTGGGTGCAAATCCTGCTGGGGCTTAGGTACAAGTTAAATGCCCAGCTGCTGAGCAGTGTCAGGGCTCACTTGGTTGACCACGGACCCAGCCCACTGAAACTTAGGTGCCTATGGACTTTAGATGACTGCAGGGTTAGGAGGAAGCTGAGCAGGGGTTCTGTGAATGCCAGTGGCACCTTTGTTAATCCTACCCTTTGTGTCTTAGCTTTAGCCACTTTTATTTCCCAGATTCCATGTGCTTGACATAAGAGCAGCTCATATATATTCTATTCCCTGCACAGAGAAACCTTCCTTCATTTGTGGGTTGGTGTAGATTTTGCCATCTATTCAGCAATGCTCTCTTCATGCACAGTGCAGCTTGATCAACCCCCAACTTGCTTGAATGTAACAGATTTGTCATACAGCAGCATTAACCTCTCAGAGCTAGGTAAGGTTATGCTAGAATATATTAATGGCAACTGCCTTTCAGCAAGTCTTTGATCTATAGCCCTCCATAAAGACAATTGGGTTTCCTAAGCACCCTTCTTTCAGGCCCACGGGCAAGGAGAAATTAAACCCCTTTATTTAGTGAAATAGCTAGAAACAATAGAAGCCACAACCCAATTTTATTCTTCTTAATGCAAGATTATATTTTCATGAAAGAGAAAAATCTGTGTGACTGTTCTCTCTGAAGGCCTGTGAGATTTATTTCTTTGTAATGTTTATAAATAAATAGCAACAACAACATAGAGGGAACCGAAAGTCAAGCATATCACGGGAATATCCAAAAAGGAAAAAGATAAGAAATAGACAAGTAGAACCACATGTGCAACCATATTATACCTGCAGCCAATAGCTGAGTGGACTCAAGTATTTCCAGATTTTTTTTAAAATGTGCAAATCCTAGATTAGGAAGATCACCTCTTGCCATTCATGATTTTACCTAGAGCAACTGAGAATGGTCTGCATGAACTGCTCTGCCAAAAATGTGTATTTTAAAAGCCTCTCTAATCCCATTATGAAAGACATCTTCCTTCCCTCCCTCATTAAATTTTATGGCCTCGATCAAACCCAGTCAACCCAGAATTTCTTCTTGGCTTGTTGCAGAGATATTGAAAAGATTATAATTTAGACTTCATTTAGATTCATTATATAATGGGAGTACAGAATTTTAACAGGTAAGGGAGTATAAAAGTGCTAAGTATTTTTATTAGCGCAGAGAAAATTCTGTAATTAATTTCAAATGGACTAAATGAATCTCACCTCTTTTGGACTATGCAAGTTTTCAATGAATGAGACACTTATTCTCATTTAGTTATTATTTGAAATTACTCATTGAATAATTGCAGCAAATAATTCTTGATCTTTAGCTTACTGGTGAGCAGTTTAATGGCAGTATTTGATATTGAAAATCTGAGCTGATTTGATTGGACATATAGATCACATGTGTTTCTGTTTCCTAAACACAACTCTCAGAATCAAGTTTTTAGAGGAAGTGCTTTATGAATTTAAAATTCACTTTTTACAATACTTGATTTAAAAAAATTGCTGTTTCAAAGGACATTCCAGCCAACAACCTCATTCACTAGAATCTGCGAAGACCAGATATGTAGAACCTGGTGTGGATACAAAATTTGTACCTGTATCCGATCTGTGATCTGCAAACATGATCTGTGGATATCTGCAGATTTTCAGTACTCTGCAGACATGAGAGGCACGTATCCAGTCAAAGAGAATCAATTTTTTAAAAATCCACTGAATATTTTTACTGCATTTGCACAGTTCTAATCATTATTACTTGGGTGAGACAAGTTTGAGGAATGTCAACCGTATTGCCAGACCCAAGCACTCAAAAAACAGGAGTCAGGCCCTGTAAAACCATGAGCCGTTAGAAACAACAAATTTTAGGTTTTTTTATTCAACTGCTGTTTTAAGCCTTCAATAACAGCTTGCTCTTCATCAGTAGATCTTAAATCGCTCTATAAATGAGGCATCTGTAACATCATTTTATAGATGGGGAAATGGAGTCACAGAACAGTGAAGTGAGCTGCTGGAAATAGAATGCAAGTCTGAGTCTGGAGTGCTAGGCTGGTCCTCTAACCACTGGGCTACACTGACCCCCTTACGAGTTCGCCTTTTCACTATTTTCTCTGCAACCAAGAGGGTTAGACTCTTACTTTAAGGACAAAAAGTTGAGATTCTCATGCAATCATTTGATTCCAGGAAAGCCACTAAATATCACCAGAATCCTGATAAAATCAGGAGTTGGCCATAGTGTGTTATTTTGTCCATGGATCATCTCTTATCATAATAAAAAGAAAACTCAATTTTATTAACTTTTCACTACTAAGCAGAGATTTGGGGCGACAATTCAGTGTGACTAACCACTTTCTTTCTGCATTACATGCCAAGAAATAAAGGAAATAATGACATGAGAGTAAGCCCTCTCACCAGTTGTACAACTGACTCATCATGAACTCAGTGCAAAGTAGGACTTTTACATCTCAGCAAACCATTATCATACACTGACAGGACTTAGAAGCCTAGCAGGGCAGAGCCCAAGAGACTTTATGCCAAAAGCTAACTTTGGTATTTGTAACAGATATGATTGTGCACTGATCCAGACAAGCAAAAGAAACAATATCACAACTAAAGCAAGAGTTTAAATTTGGAATATTCACAACAACTAGACTAAGTACAATGAAGAGATTTGGCACATAAATTGCCAGAAATTGGAATTTTGTAGAAATGCAAGCAGAAAAAGTGACAGTACGGAAGTGAAATTGTTTGCTGTGAATTATTTATCCAGTTCTATTGTTTCCGGATCCTCAGAATACACTTCAATTGTGAACACACTGTTCCTTCTTACAAAGGATATTAATAGTGAGAACTTCCAGTACTGTTATTTTTCCAGCTATTTCATCCATTGCTCATGTATGCTTCCATTGTGAAGTAAGAGAGTACTGACCCACATGAACATCTCTGTAAAAATGGCAATGGAACCTCTTATTATTTATGGAGAGGACATTAAATTAGAAATACCAGGTTTGCTTTTCCAAAGCAGATACACACTGTATTGTGTGATAGTCCCTGACACTTCACTAGCCTCTTCGCTACACCACAAAGTATGTTTGTAGCACAGATAGGTATACACCACGCTAGCTTTAATCTAGCTAGCGGAGGTGACAATACTAATGAAGACGTGGTGGTATGAGCTTAAATCACACCTGAATTTGCAATGTAGATGTACTGTACATAATTAACTTTGTGCAGAGATAAACTAGTGTTGAAATGGGTTCAGTTACTTCTGCGTCTATGGGTTGTTCTTTTATCTACCCTCAATTTACCTTTGATAAAACCTTCCTATCAGAGCTTTCCTAATCCTTGCTGCTAAAATGAAAAGAAATCCTGGTTTATAGTTAGGAGTCTCATTTTCCTTGATCTAGGCAGGGTGCACTATGGAGTTACGAGGCTGAATTATTTCAGCTCTGCAGTATTTAGAGATTTCTTCTCTGTGCTTCATTTCACCATTAGCCTGGATCAGTGGCAGAGATGGTGCTTAGCTCTATTTTTGTCTCACTGCTGCTGACACATCTTTGGCTCAATCTTTGTTGTCACCCTGATTTATGAAGTCTAAGCCTAAAAGTTACACTGCTTCTTTCTTCTTAAATTAAAAATAAAAGCTTTCTTTAAATTACCCTCCTCATTGTCTAATTTTTTCCCCATATTGAGGTTTCTGGTCAGTGACCACACTGGAATGACCCCAGTGGAATTAAAAAAAAAAGGGGGGGGGACACACCATGCACCACCTCCAGTTACCCCGAGATTCTGCTTTGTCTTATAAACAACATTGGAGGCAGGTTCTCTCTCTCAATATCAGGGGTGTGCAACAGCCATTTTATACCAACAAAGCCAGCAGAGGCTTGTCAAGCCAGTCAATGAACTAGCCAGATAATGTCTGGAAAGTCTTCAGATGTTCAACAAATTGGTATTATGAGGTTTTTGGATAACGTGTCCCATGAACAGAAAAACTTGACCAAACATTTGCTAGAGGTATTTTTGCCAGCAACACACCATTTCATAGAGTCAAAAATCCTACCAGCAGCCATTTTTCAGTGACAGTATAGCACTCAGTTTTATCCATACTGATTAAGTCTTAAGCATCATCTTCTATTAAACGTCTCAAAGATCCTCAAATATGCAAGAAAGCCCTTCAAGCAGCTGCTGTTGAAGAAGGGGTGGCCAGGTGTTGCACCCATATAATCAGTACTGACATTCTTGATGATGTCTTTTGGGTGTGAAACGCAAAATTAATTTCACTGTTTGAACCATACCTTAGTCCATTCAGAACATGGAAAATGATAGTTCGACATCATCTGATGTCACGAATGAGTTCCTGAATATTAAAAATACTGAATGCAGCCCACTTACAAAAGCTGAAGAGAAACATAATAAAATATCACAGAAAAATCATAATGCTGCCTAATTTCCTGAGCCATACTTCCCGGACCAAGACCTTTCTGAAGATTAATTTGATGCAGCTTGTGACCTCATAATGACTGTTGCAAATTTTAAATGATATACAAACAATTCTGAAAGAGGCAGCAAATTATAAAGCAAGAAGCAGCCTGTTTAGTCAAAAAAATAATAATAAAGTGGAGTGCAATCCCAGCAGCTGTCACAGTGGAAAGGGTTGTGTCCTCCTTGTATTCTAGCTGCAGTGTCAGAAATTCTTTTAACACTTCCATGTATCACTGCATGTGTGGAATGAAATTGGACAATTTGGGGAACCATTCATTCAAAAACCAGAAACAGACCAATGGTGGGAAGCTGATGACTGTATACCACAATTTAAGATTAGAGAAGAAAATGGCAGATGAAGAGTTGACTCAATATTCATCAGATGGAGAGGAAGAAGGATAAAATAGATGAATTTGATGACAAAGATATGGATGAACCAGTTGAAACTAAGAAAAAGAAAAAGATAATGAAAAGAAAAATGCCTGAAGAGTTGGCCTGTTGCACTTATGCTAGGTAGTGATTTAAAAATGACTTTCCTTATATGGTTGCTATGTGTTTATATTTACAATGCAGGCCACAGAATCTCACCCACGAACTCCTGCAATAAACCTCTCACCTATGTCTGAGCTATTGAAGTCCTCAAATCATGGTTTAAAAAGACTTCAAGGTGACCCATGCCACAGAGGAAGGCGAAAAACCCCCAGGGCCTCTGCCAATCTGCCCGGGAGGAAAATTCCTTCCCGACCCCAAATATGGCAATACAGCTGAACCCTGAGCATGTGGGCAAGATTCACCAGCCAGATACCCAGGAAAGAATTCTCTGTAGTAACTCAGATCCCACCCCATCTAACATCTATCACAGGCCATTGGGCCTATTTACCATGAATAGTTAAAGATCAATTAATTGCCAAAATCATGTTATCCCATCATACCGTCTCCGCCATAAACTTATCGAGTTTAATCTTGAAGCCAGATAGGTCTTTTGCCCCCACTGCTTACCTTGGAAGGCTATTCCAGAACTTCACTCCTCTGATGGTTAGAAACCTTCATCTAATTTCAAGTCTAATCTTCCCGATGATCAGTTTATATCCATTTTTTCTTGTGTCCACATTGATACTGAGCTTAAATAATTCCTCTCCCTCTCCAGTATTTATCCCTCTGATATATTTAGAGAGAGCAATCATATCTCTCCTCAACCTTCTAAACAAGCCAAGCTCCTGGAGTCTCCTTTCATAAGACAAGTTTTCCATTCCTCGAATCATCCTACTAGCCCTTCTCTGTACCTGTTCCAGTTTGAATTCATCCTTCTTAAACATGGGAGACCAGAACTGCACACAGTATTACAGAACTGCACACACATGAGGTCTCACCAGTGCCTTGTATAACGTCTCCTTATCTCTACTGGAAATATCTCGCCTGATGCATCCCAAGACCGCATTAGCTTTTTTCTCGTTACAATGTGTATGGTAACACCCATTGTTTCATGTTCTCTATGTATATAAATCTCCCCACTGTATTTTCCACCGAATGCATCCAATGAAGTGAGCTGTAGCTCATGAAAGCTTATGTTCAAATAAATTTGTTAGTCTCTAAGGTGTCACAAGTCCTCCTTTTCTTTTTATAAATTGCTTAGGTTCTTCGAAAAAAATCTCCCCAAAATTACAATTGCATTTGGACCCTTCAGATTTTTTACTCATTTCTTCTCATCTTTCTGTTTTTTTAATCCTTCCCCCCCACACACTTATTTTTTTCAGTTTCTATATACTTATTTGGTTACAGGACTTCTATTTGTTCTCAGATACTTTAAGATATGAATTAGTCATTTCACAAAATCTTGCGCCCAGAAAAACATTTAACACAAAGGCTGTTTTATTTATATCTGCATCGACTCATGTTTCTTTCATTCCTTTGTTGAATCACCACTTCATGAGAAATTCAATCATGATTTTGAAGTTTTCTAAAAAAAAAAAATCCATGTGATAAGTACAATGAGGCACCATCCAGGGAGAGCAGGGCCCACACACCCATTCTCTAACAGAATAGAACATAAGTTAAAAGGAGTAAAATACTGGAGTTGTAGGCATATTTTTATTCCAAACCAATAGCTCACCTCATCCCTGGTCTGTGCCTGCTATACATTATAAATGTTGCTCTCTACAATATAACTCATGTGAAAGCCAAATTATCTAGGATAAAACTGTATGAATTATGTCTCATCTTTTTCAGATGGTTAATTCTATCCATGCCCAATGGGTGGTCTGTTCAGTCCTATCTTCCCAGTCACCTAACAATAGTTCAATTAATTCAGCTTTGGTTTGTAGCTTATACAGGTCTGGACCCATAGAGTACATGAAGTCTGTAGTAGATTATTCTGTGCATTGGGAAGTTTCTGAAATGTTGATCAGCACCCATGCTTTTCAGTGTCTTTCCAAACAGCATGGTGGGGAAGTGGGGTGAGAAACCTCCAGGTAAAATTTAGGTGCTATAGCCAAAAAATGTTATTGATCATTCAACAATATGTTCTCATTGAGTCAGTACTGACTGGTAGGGGCTACTGAGCTGCTGGAGGGACCATCTGTCAGATAGACCCTGACCACTGGTTTCCATTAACCTTACTGCTCTGAAGTGCTCTTCTTACCCAGACACTGCAGTGGCATGTCAGGCAAGCTTTGAGATCATATGCTGTTTATGTGGCAAGCCTTAGAACTGATGTAGCTGGCCAGGAAGCAGCTTTTCCTAAACCAGTTCTGTAGCTTTTCCCACCTATGGCCTTTCCTCCTGCCTTTGTTGGGCCCACTTTTGTCTGCCTGCATCCTGCTAGTATTCAGAGGCAGATGGATCCAGTGGCTCCTCTATGGAGATAAGAAATGCTTCTCTTGCCTCTGGCCTCTTTCTTTTTTCTGATGGTTCCCCTGAGAGGAGTTGTTTCTGACTTTTTGACGTACCTAGCTACATTTGTTTCCCAAACCATCCTTCCATCTCTCAGCGGCCATATCTCAACCTTCCACTTTAGGGACTCAGCAACCACCTCCTGGTGGTGTTTCCTGTGTGCTCAGAGCAATCTGCTCAACCTCTAGACTTTGCAGAAGTGTCTCTGTGGCACCTCTAGGCAGTTGAGCAATTAACATTATAAAGCACCATTTACTAGGAGCTAACTGATCCAGAACGAGGCAGGCATCGAAAGACTCCTGCAGGTTGCTGTTTTTTGTAAACCTGATTTAGGAGTCTACCACTGGAAGTTACACTGGTTGTCGGATGAGGAGAAGGGCTTTACTAAAGCTCTTAAAAATCTAAACCATCAACTGATCCCATAGCAAGTTCTGATTTCCAAAACACAGAGATTGCAGGTGGTTCCAAGAGGAAACCCTGTCAATGAGTAGCCACTGTTTGTGAGCCTAGTGCACTCTCGCATGGCTGAGAATCCAGATCATGAGGAGCCATCCCACCACACACAAAAAACTGAAACACAGCGAGACTGGAAGTAAGCCAGTATCCTATAAATAAGAGGAGGGATGGAGAAGGGCAGGGAGGACCTCATGCATTACTTTTCAGGCTAGCTAGCATTGCTCAGGGTGGGGTGGATATCAGCCTGGAAGTAGGCAGACTGCCATGGGCCCAAGGCCTGCACTTCATGTTCTGGAAGGCTCACCATCAGAGGATATAGCCTTCTAAATATGGAATGAATTGGAACCAAAGGCCTTCTTTCCTGACCCACAAAAGCCAGTGTCTCCCAAATGTTATCTGAGAAGCAAAACTTGTAAATGTTGACATATATCTAATTTCTCGCCTTTAAATAGCTACACACACGTACTGGAACAAAGGACATTAGCAGACTGGTAAGAAATTCCATTACAAAATCCAGGATGCATGCATGCATGAAGTACAACAAATCATTAACATGGACAAACTGAAACTAACTTTCAGAGACAGAGCTGAGACTTAAGAACTATATGCTTATCAAATTTCAACTATCTGCCACTGAGGTGCTAACGCTGTTCAAAAATCAAAACCAAAAAATTTATTAAGATGAATTTTTCCTTTTTTGTTGTAATGAAAGGCTGAACCATTTTGTCTCAAACTTTATGAGAATATTCACTCCTGGATTGGGAAAAAACCTTCCAAATGTCAGTCAGGGAGTTAATAGTAACTGAATATTACATCTGAAAATAGAAATGCTTGTGCAACCGTAGTTCTATAGGTTGTGTCTTTAATGGTGTAAGAAACAAGCTAACAACTTTAAAACAATCCTGAACAAAACTTACATCATTTGACTCCAAACACAGCCCTAAATGTTCAGATTGTTACTGTAAATCAAAGACTCAATAGATCTGCTTTGTTTGTCCCTTTTAAAATAAGGGATGTTGGACAAAGAGTTTTTATAGTAAAACCCATTAAACTCAGTTGCCTCTGAATACTAGCAGGATGCAGGCAGACAAAAGAGGGCCCAACAAAGGCAGGAGGAAAGGCCATTGGTGGGAAGAGCTACAGAACTGGTTTAGGAAAAGCTGCTTCCTGGCCAGCTACATCAGTTCTAAGGCTTGCCACATAAACAGCATATGATCTCAAAGCTTGCCTGACATGCCACTGCAGTGTCTGGGTAAGAAGAGCGCTTCAGAGCAGTAAGGTTAATGGAAACCAGTGGTCAGGGTCCATCTGACAAATGGTCCCTCCAGCAGCTCAGTGGCCCCTAGCAGTCAGTATGGACTCAATGAGAGTGTACTGCTGAATGATCAACAACATTTCTTAGCTGTAGCACCTACATTTTTCTTTCCTAATTATCACTGTTGGGAAAATTTTTATTTCCCTGAATTAGTTGTCTCTTTTTTGCACATTAAAGATTATCTGAGAAAATGCCACAGTAATTCTTTTAAAAGTTTGAACCTGGTTTAATTAAGGAGAGCATATAAAGGCTTTTTCAATGGACTGGGAATCAGGACTAGAATTGTGTGAGTACTTCTGATTCGAGTTAAAACTAAGATCAGAGACATTTTACTTTGGATCTAGTTTCAAGTGCTCATAATTAATGGAATTTACTTAAGCGGTTGTAAAGCCAAAAATGTCTCAGTTAAAAGTTATGAGTATGAACAACAATCTTTGTTGACTGAAATGATATGTGATAATGCAGCAGCAATGTTCTGTATGCAGAAACACAGACATACTTTCAGTCTAAAATTACTTTCATTTTGGATGAAGAAAAAGAAGAAGAAAAATAGAACAAATGTAAAGACTCCCTGAGACAGCACAGTGACATCTTTTCCACCACAGGCTCAACTCTGAGAAAAAAATGAAGAAAAAAGCAGCTGCTGTCTTTCCAAATGGGCAATGTGCTTAGAAGTATAAAGGTGCGGTATGCAGAAAAATCAAGGCTTTGGAGTTTCAAACCATAATTTAGGTGAAGAAGCCTGCTCAGAAAGGTAAATACTACATGAGGCTGCTTCCACCACGATACATTACTCTGCCATAAGACAGACTGTAATAACCAGCCTATGATGTCTTATTACAACCCCATGACTAAAGTCCATTTCAAAAATCACTCCTCAGAAACTGACTTCAAGTAGCAGGGAATTTTGAAGAAATCTTTCACTATCCCTTTCACACACATTCTGGTTATAGCATTACATCTCACAATCCCTCCCACCCCAGTGGATCTAATGGTGCACTAATCAACTTAAGTGGCATCCCCCTCCTCCCAATTAATTCCTGACTTGATTGACAATGCATCTTGCATTCACTCATCTGCATCCTGAAGAGCAGACAACTGTCTCCAAAGATGTGTGGAGGAATAATGTGAACGGTAGTTTCTTACAATCTAAAGAAAGACTATGAATTGGGCTTGCAGGTGCAACTTCTGAGTGTCTTGAGAAGGCCCATGAAGCTGAGGGCAACAAGGAGGTATGAGCACTGAGAGGAGATGAGGAGAAGAGGCTATCCCTGGCAGAAGAACATAATCCCAGCAGTGGAGGTGGTTTTGTGATGTGCTCACCTGTCTACTAGCAACTGGACTGAGACCCTCGTTTGTTTTAGAGAGAGGCCTTTTAACAAATAGTGACAACTTCTGGTTGTTATTGATTTCGGCCATCTTCAAATTAGAAGTGAAGAGCCCTATATCCCCCACTGCTAACTTCTGGGGGTTGTCTGCATCCCATCCACTAAGAATTCACATCAAGGGAGCTGTGCCCCAGTGTTTGGTCAAAAGAAACAGGATGGACTACTCACAACTAAAGGACAATGTTTTCCCTTCAGATGCCATGGGTACAGCCTGCTTCCTGAAAAGAATGGAAGCCAAGGCAGATAATGGCAAATTCTGTTTCTTTCCCATAAGCATATGGCTCAGTAATAAACATAATGGCACAAATCCTGACCCATGTGACTTTCCTCCATGGTGTGAACAGTCCTTAATTTGTGCCAGGGCTGAGCCCTGGCAACTCTAGGCATGGCAGTTCATAGCCCTGGCACCTCTGGAATTGCTGCAACAGTTACAAAAGTAAGAAAAAATTGCTTGAGCCCTGGTGCCTCATCCATTACAAATTAAGCACTGGGTGTGAAGCCTTCTGGATCAGTCAGGTGCTACAACACTGAAGAGAAATGAAATCTTTTGGGGCTGAAGTTTCCCGCAGCAGCTGCCACCACCATGTAGCTGCTCTGGGGCCAGAGTGTCATGCTCAGTCCCTCAGAGGTAGTGTTTGAAACTACCATGTTTTCCAGATAACCTGGGGAGCAATGAAATTGGTGCAACTGCTTCCCTAATGTCCCAATAAGGGGAGTGAGATCTCCCATTACTGAATAGAAGCTAGAAAGAATTAAAGATACACGTGCCCTCAATCTGAAGGCCACCTAACTCCCCAGATAATCAGACAGATGGCACAACTCCAGGGAGTCTTAAGCTCCCCCCACCTATGAAGAAAAGTTTTTTCCTCCCCAACTCATTTTCTTTTTCATGGAGGTTGTTGCATTCAGCTATTGTATGATATCCCTGCCACCTTCCTGCCTCATATGCCACATTGCTCCCAGAAAGAGAAGGGCTGGGATTTGCCCCATCAAGATGGCTCAACCTATACCTGCAGTAATCAATGAATATTAATGGTTATTGCATTCGATTTTAAACAATGGCAAATCTAGCACTCAAATTAAATCCAAGCTGGATGTTTTAAATTATTTTCTTTAATAACTTATTGGAAATGAGTGAGACTTCCAGTGCTGAAATACAGACTTAATTGATTCATATACTGTGTGAAGCCGTAGACTCTCTTTAAATGGAAAGCATACAGTTGAGAGTGCAAGTATATCTTGAGACTAGATATGGGGTATGGATGTGACTGCTCAATTGTACCTGTATGTTTAAAATTCTTGTTCAGCTTAGTAAACACATTTTTAGCTGGAAGAATAAACTAGACATGTATCCATTTTTTTAATTCATTACTCGTTAATGGACTCTGGTTCCTTGGCATTAATTGCTTCATGGGATTTACATCTAATACCTTTTTGACCTTGTGAAAGGGAACACTCGCCACCCAGTTGCCATATGAAAGACGACGACTCCCCGCCAGTGCCACCCAGTGGTCAGGTGGGGGGTGGCAGGTTGTCTTCCTTTGAGGCATTCCACTTAATTGTTAAAGGTCTTCTCTGTCATGGATCTGTCCTTTCAGTGGCTCAGCCCTCTGGACAGGTCACACTTTCAAGTCCACCCCTAGCAGGGTGCATATAAAGAGTCTGATAATGGGCAAGTCTTGAGAATTCAGCGAGGGATTCAGGGCTTCCCCTTGGGTTCGAGTCTTGTGGTTTGGATCCTCATAACTTCAGAATCTTCCCCCAAGGGATAGACTTCCATCACTGACTCTTTTTAGGGGTTGGCAGGAGAGCCTGGGCCCACTCTCATATGTGGCCCACAATGATAAATAGGTTGAGAACCACTGTACTAGATAAACTGCTAATTCATATCCAGTCTATCACCCTGAGTGATGGTACAAGCAAGCTTGCAGATTCTTAAGGCACAAACTGTATTTGCTTTGGAGCTTGGGTTTCCCACGTTTTCATACACAGGCTAAAAATCTCTTTAGTCTCAGTCCAGCACTTCCCCAAGTTCAGTCTTTCTTCCTCAGGTGTTTCCAGGAATCCTCTTATGTGGGGAGTGAAGAACACCAGATGATATCACTCCCTTCCTTATATAAAACTTTAGCACATGGTGGTAACTCTGTCTCCAACTCAGTTTGTGGAAAAAACATTGGTATCCAAGATAGAGTCCAGAGACAGGTGATCTGGACACATGCCCTTGTAGTGTCATAGCAGCCATTGCTTACAGGCTAGCCAAAATGCCTACAGGAAGGTTAAGCTATTCCATAGACCATTGTCTTTCCTGGTGGGTCACCAGCCCCGTCTGGCTTCTTCATTGTTGTACCTAACAGGCTAGCTGTGGGTGTTGTCCAGAGTAAGCCCATATGAAATACAGATCCCTAGTCAATATTCATAACTTCAGATACAAAAACGATACATGAATACAAATAGGATAATCATATTCAGCAAATCATAACTTTTCCAATGACACCTCACATGACTTATCTTGTACAAAATGCATCGTATTTATGCCATAATCATGTAATAATATTACTATGATTAATATGGGCTGCAATGTCACAAGCAGGTTATTCCATAATTGTCCATTATGGAGTTCCTTATATCTTCCTCTGAAGCATCTGGTACTAGCCACTGTCAGACAGGAGGCTGGACTAGATAGTCACTTGTCTGACCCAGGCTGGCTTTTCCTAGGTTCCTCCTTGCTAGCCATGCCATGCAATTTAATGGTAGACAAAATTCTAAGAATTTCCCAGTGTGTCTTTACTAACTAAATCTTTGTACAGATAAGCAAATTTCTCCCACAAATCAGGGAGTAGTGGCCATCTGTTGCCACACTGGTCTCTACCAGACATTGTTGGATTTGCATTTAAGGAAGAGTTGAGAGAGAGACAGGATCAGCACACTTCAGAAAGCCAATGAAAACCAGGAGGAAGCAGTGACGAGCAAGTTTATAAGTCTGCTGTTGGAGATTGGATCAGATTGGAGATCAGCATATTGTGCTGCAATGTGCTGCATTTTAATAGTACGTACTTAATGGATATTGGGAGTGAGTGCCCCATTTTTCAAATCAGGGTCCAGTACACATATAGATAAATTACAAGACTCAGTAAGTAGCTCAACCTAATAGGAAAACTAGATATTGTTCAGGAAAATGTAGCTCCCCAGTTCCTGTTATGTGTGTTCTACTGCCAAGTGTAACAATTAACTTAATCGATGAAATGTAAGGACCCCACTACTCACTGAAATAAAATGGAAAACCCCCATTGACTTCAGTGGGAGCCAGAGTAGGTTCCACTTGTTCTGTATTGCTTCCTGTAATGTTTTGTGTCCCTTGATTTGAGTTTGTCACATATGTGGGATGAGAGCTTAGGAGGATATTCTGAGTCACTCAGCCAGGAAGCAGACAGCTAAGTTTAGCCCAGCCCCTCTCCTCCCCCCCCCCAGGGCCCCTACCCCATCCAGCCCCCCTTCCTGTGACTTCCCCCGGAAACCCCACCCCTGACTGCCCCCAACAGCCCCATCCAACCCCCCAACCCTCCCCCCCCGTCCCCTGACTGTCCCCGGGACCCCTGCCCCCAGTCAACCCTCCCCTGTTCCCTGCCTTCTGACCACCCCGACCACTATCCACACCCCACCCCCGACCACCTGCCCGAACTCCCCTGCCCTCTATCCAAACCCCCACCCCGCCGCTCCCTGCCCCCTGACCACACTGCCTGGCGCACAGGTGACTGGCAGCGCTACAGCTGCACTGCATGGCTGAGCCAGCTACACCGCCGTGCAGCACAGAGCATGAGGTCAGGCTGGGCGTTGCAGCTGTGCTGCCCCAGGAGCTCGCAGCCCTGCCACCCAGAGCATTGTGTTGGCAGTGGAGCGAGCTGAGGCTGTGGGGGAGGGGGAACAGCAGGGGAGGGGCTGGGGGCTAGCCTCCCAGGCCAGGAGCTCAGGGGCCGGGCAGGAGGGTCCCATGGGCTGGATGTGGCCTGCAGGCTGTAGTTTGCCCACCTCTGGTGTATATCTTATTTCTAAAAATTTCCCAGTTCATCACAGTAACATACAGGGTGTGTGTCTGTGAGTGAAAGGGTAAAGAGTACATGCACGATGGGTTCAGTCACAGAGACCTCCTTGGGACTGTCACCTGATGTGCTGAAATGACCTCGGAGCCCATTTTCCCTGCCAGCTTGGGACTCCAGAACCCGGTCTTGTTGAGCCAGACATGCTAGCCTGCTGCAACACAGACCCAGGGTCTGGTCCATGCCCCCAAAGCTGCAGACTGAAAACAGCTCGGCAGACCACCCAGCTCCAGCACCCAGACACCCAGCTCCCAATGGGATCCAAACCCCAAATAAATCTATTTGTATAAGCTTTATACAGAGTAAATTCATAAATTGTCCGCCTTCTATAAACACTGATAGAAGCACTGATAGCACAGCTGTTTGCTCCCCCAGGTATTAATCACTTACTCTGGGTTTATTAACAAACAGAAGTGATTTTATTAAGTATAAAAAGTAGGATTTAAGTGGTTTCAAGTAATAACAAACAGACCAAAGTAAGTCACCAAGCAAAATAAAGCAAAAACATGCAAGTTTAAGCCTAATACATTAAGAAATTGATTACAGGCAATATCTCACCCTCAGAGTTGTTCCAATAAGCTTCTTTCACAGACTATACTCCTTCCTAGTCTGGGCCCAATCCTTTCTCCTGGTAAAGTCCTTGTTAGTTCCAGCAGACATCTCAGGTGGTAAGCAAGGGTTCTCTCATGACTGGCCCCCTCTTTTGTCCTGCTCCACCCCCTTTTATAGCTTTGGCACAAGGAGGGAATCTTGTCTATCTGGATCCCCACCACCTCCTCCTCAATGGAAAAGTATCAGATTTAAGATGGATTCCAGTATCATGCCACTGTAAGACCCCTAGTCTCCATTCTTCCTGGGTTGGCCCACATGTACACAGGAAGGCTTGCAGGTAAATAAACCATTTACAACCAATTGTCCTAGTCAATGGGAGCCATCAAGATTCTAAACCACCATTAATGGCCCACACTTTGCATAATTACAATAGGACCTCAGAGTTATACTTCATATTTCTAGCTTCAGATACAAGAATGATACGTGCATACAAATAGGATGAAAATATTCAGTAGTTTATAACCTTTTTTATGACACCTTACATGAGACCTTTTACATAAAGCATATTCCAGTTACATTATATTCACACTCATAAGCATATTTCCATAAAACATATGGAGTGCAACATCACTGTGTCAGGTTTGTTTCATGTAGCAAACATTACTGCTTCTAGTCAAATTGTATGCATTAATTTATTAATAATCTTGTTTTTTCTTACTTTAGAGATCACTATTTTTAGAATTTGCTTTATTATATAAATGCCACCTAAACTTTGTTCTTAAGGAACTTTACAAAAAAGGAAATGAGTGCCTTCAGTTACTTGGATAAAGAATGGACAACAAAGCAGATTCTCAGAAGCAGGTAGGTGGGCATTTTGCTGAAAACGCCAAAACCAGCCTCCAACTCAATGTGGGTGAGATTCTACATCCCAGTTCTGAAAGCAAGGTCTAATCTGGTTGCACAGTCTGAAAGACTCAGCTACCATTATGTCTAAAGAAAAGTTGGATGCAGCAAGCTATAATGGCAACTGCCTAGAGTAGCCGTATAACAGTGCACGGGTAGAAAGGATGTCTTGTGGCACCCCATGGAGCCACCCGAGAGTCTGAAGCTTCCTAAGGGACAAAGGAAAAGAGTTGTTCCAAGAAAATATTTCTGAATTCTCTTCAGCCTTCTACCCAGAGACAGTCCCAGGAATATGTGACATCGAAGGATACACCTGGTGCTTCCTCAGAACTGGGTGCGGAGGTAGCAGCAATAAAGCAAGTTTCTCGTTGTTAAACAGGGAGCTTCATGGGGTCAGGACAGTATGAGCCTCATGGAAAGAAATATTAGGTGTGTAATGGGTGTGGGTAAGCAGCAAACACCTCCCAAGAGGAGCTGTGGAAGCAAATGAGAAAAAATCAGGTACTTTCTTGAACTTATTTTGAAAGGCCTATGTTCCACTTGAAATCCCTCTTAAGCCCTGTTTTGAGGCCTTGTGTTGGTCCTCTGCAAAGGGGTGGGCGTACTGCCTGGGAGACTGACATTGCCCGAGCCTTACCACAATCTGATACTTTTATGCTGTTTGTCCTCCAACCACAGCGGAGTCGGTGAGGGTGAGAGTGCCACCAATTCCACCTTACACAGTGGAATGATGCTAAAACCAAATTTGTCTCAGCTCCAGTAAGGATCCCCTTTATCAATCACTGGCTTTCTATTGTCTAGCTCGGTTTTTATGTCACTATAGCATATTAAAACCATTGTTTTTTATAAGTAGACCTTAAACAAAACTAGTGCAATTTGATAAATCCTGCAAACATCACTAAGACTTGCATAAAACCACATCAAAAGGTTTAACAATTTCTACAGCTGTTTGTTTCCTTTCAAGAGCTTAATGAATTTGCCAATATTTTTGAGTATTTCATACTTGTAAGAGAGTGGTTCTGTCCTCTGAAGCTACTCCTCTGTCAGTTCGTCTGGGTAGCTGAATTATTTTTCCAGCTCACAGAACAAAGATAAAAAACCAAGGAAAACTGTCAGTCTATGAGAAACGGAGACTAATATGTCTAAATATAGACCCTAAGCTATTTGGATGATAACTTTTGCCTCCAAACAGTATCATCCCAAACTGTAAACTAACATATGCACTGACAAGTCTTGAATCATCTTCAGAAATAAGTTTATAAATGTTTGGACTAAAGAAATCCTCAGATATTTTCTTCCCTGTGCTTGTAACACACACACACACACACTTCCTTCAGAATGTGCTATTAGAACTAACAGGAAATATTAATAAATGAATGAGAAAAAAGCCTCCAAAGAGGCTGCAGTTATAATTGATAGCCATCTTCCCTGGTATTAAATAGAATGTTAGAAATTTCATTCATTTGGGGAGAGAAGTGGGGGTCATGGCAGATTTCTAGTGAAATTAATATTTTAGCACTGAAACCTACATCCATGGAGAGCTTGTGGGAAATGCCTAAAATGAACATTTTTTGATTGTATGAAACATTATCTTTCCTAAGAGCAGTTGTCCAAAACGACAGACTAGTGTCTGTCACGTTTAAATATTAAGATCCAGCCACCTTTCTCTTCCTAAGACGCAATGCCTGTATCAAAAACAAGCATGTGTGAGGAGGAGGAAGGGTAAAGGGATGGGGGGGCGGAAATCTCTTCTCAAAACAAAACAAAAACTAAATTGAAGTACCCTTGGTCAACTTTTACTGAGAGCAATAATTCTCAAGTCAGAAGCCTAGGAACCAAGCTTTCCTTTGGAACAATTTACTCACAGCAAAGGAGGGAGCATGTAGGAAGAGGGTTTAATTAAAGTGTTGACAAGAGCTTTTTGCTGTAGGATCATCCTGATGCTATACTGTTCCACTCAGGTGTGTCCTGTCTATGGAACTAAGGGCTAGTCTATACTAGAAAAGGTTTGCCAGGATAGCTAGACTAGTATACTTTCCTTGTGTAGATGCAGCTTATAAACAGGAAAAATGAAGGTTACTCATCTGTAACCAGAATTCTTAGAGATGGACTCTACATATTCACACTCATGGCATATGCCAATGGTGCAGTTCTGATGGTGCAACATTTCTTATGTTGCCTGTTTGAGCACTATCATGTGTCCTCCTGCTTCTCCTCCTCACTGTTCCGGAACATCTGAGGATGAGGCCATAAAAGTGGCATGGTGCTCTGGCTGACGTACTTCCTTCCACCACACTCTCAGGTCAGAGTTTGTAATTAGGACTCCAAAGCAGAGGGGAATGTGACTGGGAGTGTGAATTTTCAAGTTCCTTACAGTTCCTTCCTTTCTACAGTTACAGAAGTGTATCCTTCCTTTCCTCTTTGAGTGGCCTCCGCACATTCCTACTCATGGGGTACTTTGATAAGCACTACCATTAACTGAGGAAAGTGCGACACAGAGTCCTATTAAATAGCAACTGGAGTACTGCTCTTCCAAACTGAGCATCCAACCAAGATGCTAGGTCTAGCGAGAAGTGTTTCATGAAGGCTTTCTTCTTGATAGTCGGTTGACCCTTAAGGATCTAGCTGTTAACCCAGTCTCTCATTTTTTCCAGGACTTGTCAGTTCTCACACTACATGCCATCACCCTCAAAAGGCAGGTCTTCCATGCTTGTTCTAGTTTCTGGTGGAAGATATCAGATATCAGTCACAACATTGAGACATCACATTACTGCTCTTGAAGCAGTATCAGCGGAATCAAAGGATGCTCTTAGCTCGTGTTTGCCACTAACTGTCCTCCTGCTATCAAGGCCTTGGCTAATTTCTTTTGCTCATCAGGCATCATTTTAGCAACTAATGCCATTCCCCACAGATGGCATTGATACCTGGACATTGCAGATTGGGCATTAGGATCTTTGATTACCAAAGATGCTGAGGAGAAAAAAAAAACTTCCTGCCCTCTCTTTCTCATGGAGTGGAAAGTATCTCACCTCCTTTTGACCCCTGGACTGCCATTGCCACCAGTTATGAGCCAGGTGGGCAGGGAAGAATGAAAATCCTTCAGAATGCAGCTCATGCAGGGTCAGTTTTGTTTGCCATAGATGGGCTGGAAGCAGGAGTGTTCAAACTCTTTGTAGCACCCCTTCCAAGAGAGATAGGTTGTTCCTGTTTTCAAGAGAGCCCAAAATATTAAAAACCTGGTGGGAGGTCTTTTCCACTGAAAGAAGATATTTTTAAATTTTATGTCATTCTATCTACCAGGTCATGGAACTGAAGTACATGCTCTGATGTGGGGGTAATGCAGAGGCAACTCCCAGAGTGTCATCAGGAGAGGACTGCTCATCCTGATCCAGATCTGTTTGCTGTTGCTCCCTTGGCTCCAAGTAGTACCCCTCCAAAAGCATGTCAGGGAATGACATGACCCCTCTAGACCCCAGACAGGAAACTGGATCTGAAAGTCCTGGATCCACCAACTGAGATTTTCTCTGAACTGTAGTAGGGGAGGGATTTCTGTCAGGACGAGATTGATCAGTGTGCCACTACTATCTAGGTGAAGGCCAGTAAAGATCATCTAACCTAAGGAGACATCTGCCGTTCTTGCCAATGCTCTGTGTCCGATTCCCTATCACAGTGCCTGCAATGGTATGGTGTGTATCTATGAGGTATGCTTGGTAGCATACCCATTCCTATCTTGTGGTGGGAACGGAGGCATCTCTCATCTGGTCCATCGTGGATAGATTCAGAGTAAGACTGCAGACTGAATCTCAGTCTAAGGCTGTTAATAGAAGAGACACGACACTACCAATCTTAGAACATGCAAAATTGAAAAGGGTGATGCAAATTTGGTAGGTGTTCAAGGGGGTGGAAAGATGTCAGGGGAGATGTGAACCTGCTCCTCTATTTTTCTTCTTTTCCCCAGTGGGGAAATGGGAGCAGAAGGAGTACATGGGACCTTTCTTTTATCCCCATTATCTTTATGCCTTTGGTCACACACCCTCCCACACACACAGTGCAGTGTGGCAATGGCTCTGCTTCTGTTTCCCAGCTGTCTCAGTGCTTGGCAGGCTCTTACTCCTCCCCCATTCCACAGTATAACAAGAAAACAAAGTCTTCTACCCATCCTGGGTGTACAAGCCTAAGTTGGTAACTGGAAACCAAACAAGGCAATCTTTCCACACCCAGCCTACCTCCCCCTAAAGAGGCTCTGATGGGCAACAGTCCTCTTCCATTCCTGGTCTGAGTAAACAGCCATGTGGGTGAAATTTAATGGTTTATAACATACTGGAGGTTAAAGTCTACAAAACTATTTTTGATGCAAAAAGATTTTGCACAGCTCTGTCCAACTAAGCTACAAAGTAGTTTTCTGATGTCTCCAACTATCAGATTTGAAATTCATAGTTGTACCTTAGGGACATAACGCTTCTGTTGTCTAGACCGCCTCCATTCACTTTAAATATCTTTGCACATACTAAATGGGAAGGAAGAAAGTAAAAAGGCATCTAGAAGTCCTTTTGAACTCACTCTCAAGTTATGGGTTAAAAAAGCCTGCAAGTATAGAGCGGTATGAACAAAAAATATTTTCTTAAGGCATATGATTGACTTTAGGAGCATTAAATTCAATCCAAGTAGGTTTCAGTAGCCATACTAATATTTGCAATGCATAATTTATTTGTTGTGTTTCAAGGTAAGAGTTAAATAATTCACAACAAAATATCTTCAGTTAACGTAGTCTTTGTTGCTTTCCATAGGCTGAATAGGATTTCTTCACATTTAGCAGCTATTTGAAATTATAGACTGGGAGTGGGGGGGGGGTTGTGACTTTTATTCAACAAAATAAAATCCTTTGCTGACGTATTTAGATTGATGTGATTGGTCACATAACATTGGCTGTGTCCCCAGACTGAATGAGCATAACTCCTAGAATCAGGAGGAGGGCTTGAAGAAAGGGCTTTGACTCTCTTAGGCCACATATACACAGAGATGTTACATCAGTGTTGTTTGTTAGCCCTAAATGCAGTGATTTAACCGTAGCAAACCAAAGTGAGTCCACACCACTTTGTTATGGAACTTTCATTGTGTCCACACCACTCTGCAACAATGCAAATTCACCACTCAGCATTCTAGGTAGATATCCCATGGTACACTGTTCTGCTGCTCTAGCTGATGTTTTTTCCATGTGCTATATTCTGGGATACATATTGGAAACTACAGGGTCTAACTAAAAAAAAATCTATGATTTGTCTCCCGTCATCCATTCATTTTGCCAGCACTATTTTCGAATAGGTGTCAGGCAGCGTGGAGGACCTAGGCCTGGGCACCATATCACAGTCATCATTACGAACATCATAATGCACGTGTGTTTTGAGCTCTGCAGGTGGATGGATTGGGCTTTGAAATTTCATAGGGCTGGTGATGCTGCTGTAGCATGGCTAATGGTGGACGTGGAGCAAGAGGATGAAACTGGCTATTTAATTCTGCAGCGCATGTACCTTGAGTACTTTTCTCAGTGAAGCACCACTTATAGGCTCAGCCAGCTAGCAGGGACTGGTGGGACGGGATAGTGATGCAGAACTGGGATGACTACTTTCCTGGAGATCTGCACAGAGCTCATTCCAGAGCAGCAGCAGAAGACTAACACAAGCATTCCTCTCAGCATAGAGAAGCATGCTGCTATCACCATCTAAAAGTTCACCACCCCCAATTGCAGCCCCATCAATAGCTATCTGCTTTATTGTTTGTAGCTCAACTCTCAGGACTGTTTTCATGGAGGTTTATGAAGACCTGTGGAAAGTGCTGTTTGGCAATGACCAAGAGGTTATCACTGGCTTTGCACAGAGTTCCCAAACTGCATAGGTACTACTGATGAGACATAGGACCTGTTCTTTGCCTCCCACCTCAAGTAAAAGATTGTCAACAAGAAGGGTTATTTCCCCCCTGCTGATGCACAAATCACAATGGAAGACTCACCAATATTAATGGTGGTTAGTGATTAATGAACACTTTGTAATCAAGGAGATGTGTTTTGGTTTGATTTTATAATGAATTAATTGCATGGGGTGGTGGGAGTTATGCCAGTTATGGGTTGAGCTGTACTTGAGTTCACTTTTTTCAATACATATTTGAACATACATTTATTAAGTTTTTAAAAGTGACAGCGATTCTTTGTTTTTATTGAAGAGTTTAACAAGGAAGGCTGTGCAAACATAAGGGGATTGGTATTGAGCACCAAGGCATGCTCATGAACTACTATAGGTGATATGCTCAGCAGGGGTCTCCATTTCCTGGGGGTTGATGGTGGTGGGAAGAATGTGTAGTTAAGTTGACTGAAATGGTGGTGCCAGTATGGTATATCCTCTAAATTTTGAGGGACATTAGAATGTTAGGGAGCAGTGCTTGGCGTTTACAGCAGAAGGTGCCCCACCACAGCTCTTTGCTTCTACATTGTCTACAGCATATCCCTCTCAAGGGCCATATGCTCCATTCTGATCTTTTGAGAATGTACCAGAAAACTGCCCTCCACAACTCTACGTTCATGGCCCTCTGCTGACATCAACTGAGTATTTCATGGAACAGATCTTTATCTTTCCCCCACACCTCCCAACAATTGACAGCCTCGCTGCAGAGGATAAACTACCCTCTTCACACACAGTTAGAGGTACTAAGGGACATAAAAAAAAAAACAAACCCAACCAAGTAGCTCCTGCTGGTTAGACCCCATAGCATTTGTGGAGTCAAGGGAGCAGTCACGCTCCCTACTGTGCTATAACAGATATGCAAACTCACTATTCTTGGTATTAAGAAGGGGCCGGCCAGCATTTAAACAGAGGGTACATCCAGTCAAGTTGATCCCAGGGTAGTGGAGGGCATACAGATAGCAAGACTGGTCAATCCAGGTCTAGTGCAGTGTGGGATACCAGTTGGAGGACTGCTGGCAGTGTAGTGATCAGGAATGGTCCACTTGAACCCTAAAGCAAACAAACTCACCTCAAAAGTGGAATTACTCCTGTTCCAAGGAGGATTATTTACTATGACCTATGCCACCAAATTAATCACTGAAAACAGGTTGTGTGGACACAAGACATTTGTGAATTAACTAGTTAGTGCAAGTGCAAGTTAATGCATGACCCTGCAGAAAAGCCCTTGAGGGTAGGTAGAAGGTATAAACAGAAGGGCTAGGGAAACTCAGAAAATGCAGTCTTTTCCCTTTGGGGCCATGTAAGCCTTGCCAAGGAATCATTCCCAAGAGAGTAAGGCTGCTCTAAAGATTTATTAGCTGAGTGAAGAGTTTATATTTGCATGAATGTGATGAGTCAGTTTAAAATCATTTAGGGTCCATTGTCTTAGCTGCAAAGGTCACAGACAGCTGCCAATCTGGTGCACTTCTCTGCCCCCTTGCCAGGGTTCTGAGTTTGATGAATTTTACAATTTTTAATCATAAATTGATTTAAAATTCAAAATCAAAATGTTAAGGAAAACTAGTTTTCCTTCCTCCCCTTCTATCTGGAGAGAATGTTTTGATTTTTGAAAATTTCGCCAATATTTTTTGGAGAAAAACAGTAAAAATTGCTCATGATTTCTGAGAGACATGTTTTTCAACCATCTCTAGTCCTGAGGTGGGGGATGGGAGCACTAGCCTCCTGCTGTATTAAATGAATCCATATAAAATATTCTAAACACATTGAATTTGCTGGGCTGCAGTACTGATAGAAAGTTATCCTCTATGTGTATGTGGTCCTAGCTGCAAAGAATGCGGTTGGGCCCTGCTCATTTACAGCCCGAGTATAGGGGTCTTTCCATTTGCTTCAGTGGCCTTTGAATCAGGCTCTTAATTACCTGCATGCCCTGGCTCTTTGGCATCCCATCTGCCTACCTCCTGAAGCACTGTCCCATCCCATATAAAAACAGATCACTTCCACTGCAAATGCTTAAGTATGCAAACCTAGAACTAGAGTGTGCCTATAGGCACAGCCTTGAACAGAAGCAGAGCATTACTTCAAGCACTGTGCAAGGACTGCTCCACAAACGCTGTCTGAGTCTGAAATCCATTCTTCTGGAGAGGTTGTTGGGGACACTGGGGCATGGCCACTAGGTAACTCGAGGGAATGGAAGATCACGAGTGTCAATGAAGCCCCCTCGCACTAGGCCCAAGTGTCCTTGGTCCCCCCCGCCTGGAGGCACTCGCAGCAGTTATGCTGAGGATCTGCCACAATATGTTGCAGAGTCAGACTGCCTGAAACAAAACAAGGCCAAACAGGGCAGAAAAGGAAGAAAAATACTGAATAAAGCAGCTTTATGTATAGTTTAACAAATGATACAAAAAACAAGGGAACTGCTCTGTGTTTAGGATTTGAGATTCTATTCTCCCTGTACCTTTTTGCAGCTGCAAATAAACGTTTTTGCAGCTGCAAATAAACGTTTTTGCAGCTGCAAATAAACGTTTTTGCAGCTGCAAATAAACGTTTTTGCAGCTGCAAATAAACGTTTTTGCAGCTGCAAATAAACGTTTTTGCAGCTGCAAATAAACGTTTTTGCAGCTGCAAATAAACGTTTTTGCAGCTGCAAATAAACGTTTTTGCAGCTGCAAATAAACGTTTTTGCAGCTGCAAATAAACGTTTTTGCAGCTGCAAATAAACGTTTTTGCAGCTGCAAATAAACGTTTTTGCAGCTGCAAATAAACGTTTTTGCAGCTGCAAATAAACGTTTTTGCAGCTGCAAATAAACGTTTTTGCAGCTGCAAATAAACGTTTTTGCAGCTGCAAATAAACGTTTTTGCAGCTGCAAATAAACGTTTTTGCAGCTGCAAATAAACGTTTTTGCAGCTGCAAATAAACGTTTTTGCAGCTGCAAATAAACGTTTTTGCAGCTGCAAATAAACGTTTTTGCAGCTGCAAATAAACGTTTTTGCAGCTGCAAATAAACGTTTTTGCAGCTGCAAATAAACGTTTTTGCAGCTGCAAATAAACGTTTTTGCAGCTGCAAATAAACGTTTTTGCAGCTGCAAATAAACGTTTTTGCAGCTGCAAATAAACGTTTTTGCAGCTGCAAATAAACGTTTTTGCAGCTGCAAATAAACGTTTTTGCAGCTGCAAATAAACGTTTTTGCAGCTGCAAATAAACGTTTTTGCAGCTGCAAATAAACGTTTTTGCAGCTGCAAATAAACGTTTTTGCAGCTGCAAATAAACGTTTTTGCAGCTGCAAATAAACGTTTTTGCAGCTGCAAATAAACGTTTTTGCAGCTGCAAATAAACGTTTTTGCAGCTGCAAATAAACGTTTTTGCAGCTGCAAATAAACGTTTTTGCAGCTGCAAATAAACGTTTTTGCAGCTGCAAATAAACGTTTTTGCAGCTGCAAATAAACGTTTTTGCAGCTGCAAATAAACGTTTTTGCAGCTGCAAATAAACGTTTTTGCAGCTGCAAATAAACGTTTTTGCAGCTGCAAATAAACGTTTTTGCAGCTGCAAATAAACGTTTTTGCAGCTGCAAATAAACGTTTTTGCAGCTGCAAATAAACGTTTTTGCTTCTCCACCCCGTTGTGATTATTGGGTGAAGCACACCCGATAGCGAACCCCTCCTGCTGTTGCTTTGCCTCTCGGCACTGGGTGCTGGCAACAGCTTTTGGCGTCCCTGAATGGGTGACGAGGCTGCTATTTAGCCTTGCCGGGACCCCTCCTGGAGGTCGAGGATTGCGGTGAGAACCGACGCCCAGTGCGCACCGGTGAGTGCACTGGGCACAACGGTGCAACGCACTCATATAGTGGAGAAGCGGCTGTGGACGACGGTGAGAAACCGGTCCTTTGGATAAGGTAGGAACCTTTTGAAATCTGGATTGTATGCTCTGTTGGAACTTGGGGATGCTTAGAGTTACCCTGTAGGTATGGGACAGGGACAGAGCTCAGGGGTTAGGGCACGGTGTACGGCCCTAGAATGCATTCTAACAAACTGGAAGGTATGTTGTGTGGATCTGATGACTAAGAGCCAATTAAAACAATTCTGTACAGTTGACTGGCCTCAATATCAACTAGAGGACCAGAAGTGGTGGCCACCAGGAGGGTCAATTAATTACAACACGATCCTCCAATTAGTTTTGTTTTGTCAGAGAACAAGGAAGTGGAATGAACATATGTATGCGCATTTGTTTCTGACTTTATGTACTCGACCATATATTTTACAGCGCTGTAATCTGACTCCAACTGGTTCGGTAGCAGCTAATGTTAGTCCCCAGACCCCCACCCCCACTGTAATGGCAGAGCTGGTGGCCCCTTCGGCCCCTAAACCCACACCTGGTAAGTCCCCAATAGTTGGCCTATACCCCTTAATCACCGAAACTAAAGTCGCCCGGTCTGGATTGGACAGGCGTCCGGCCACGACTATGCAGGTTTATACTCATGTGCCCTTTAATCCTGTAGATTTGGCTGCTTTCAAAGCACAGGCAGGAGAGTTTTCCACCAACCCAAGCAGGTTTATATCAGTCTTTGAGGGGTGCCTCAGTAGTCACAAGTCGGACTGGGATGATTGTAACATCCTCCTGTGAACCCTATTGTCTGAGGTTGAAAGACAACAAGTTGTGTTCAAAGCAAGGGAGGAGACGAGAAACGGTACTACCGGGATCATATTAATGTCCCTAACCCGGATGCACAAGTCTCCCGAGCAGACCCCAGGTGCGATCCAAATGATCCTGGGGATATGACCCGCCTTACCTCCTATAAGGAGTTGCTTTTGCATGGACTCCGTCACTCAGCTGTCCGACATAATAATTGGGCAAAGCCATATGAAGTAATGCAGGATCTAAAAGAAAGCCCAGGGGCCTTTCTACAGCGTATTCGGGACACAATTCGACAGAACACTAATGCAGACCCTGATGATCAGGCAACTGAGTCAATTAAGGGAATTTTTACAAGCAGAGCAGCCCCTGATATTAAGGGAAAGTTACAAAAAAAAGGAGGATCTAATGGGCATGACCATGGCACAAATCTTAGAGACTGCAAACCGAGCTTATAGTCAGAGAGACAGAGAAGGAGAGAAAGCAAGTGAGACTGATGGTAACAGCAGTACAGGCTGGCACTAAGGGAAGTGGCCGGGGAGGAAGGGGCCGTGGACGGGAACGTCTGGGCTCGCAGGAGAGATGACTGGGGTCGCAACCGGTGTGCCTTGTGTCAACAAGAGGGACACTGGAAAAATGAGTGCTCAAAGGGGAGCGCCTCTATGATGGCAAAGCAGGAATAGGGGTGTCAGGGGAGAAGGACCACCCTACTCCCGGAACCCCGAGTAAAGATGCGGGTGGGAAGCTCAGAAATAGATTTTTTTAGTGGACTCTGGAGCGGCATGAACTGCCATAAATCAACCCCTTCAGTTGCCAGTAGCAGATTCCCTTACTGTGGTGGGAGCCACAGGCAGGGACACCAAGTGCCCAGTGTATGCCCCAGCGGAATGCGCTTTGGGAAACAGGAGTATATCCCAGAAGCTGGTATACCTCCCTGAGTATCCAACACCTCTGCTGGGATGGGATCTACTTTGTTGCCTTGGTGCCACCCTGTATTTTACTGAGGATGAAATAACCTTTACCTTACCCTCTGAGAATGCATGGATCATGCCCCTTGCAGTTGAGCCCTCAGCTATGCAAGCCCCAGAATGGAGTCTGTGGGAAGACCAGGTGTACCCCCTCGTGTGGGCATCAGGGATCCCAGGAAAGGCCACCCACCAGACCCCCATTACTATTCAGCTCATACCAGGGAAAGGCCCAGTGCAAATAAAACAGTATCCAATCAAGAGGGAAGCCAGAGAAGGTTTACAGGAAAATATAGATCAATTCCTAATGTATGGTATTCTCCGGGAATGTCCGTCAGCCTGGAACACTCCCATTCTACCCATAGAGAAGCCTGATGGCACGTATTGGCTGGTACAGGACCTAAGGGCAGTCAATGAACGGGTTAAGACTCTGCACCCTCTTGTCCCTAACCCATATACCTTATTGGCTTCTATAGGGGGACAGTATACCCATTTTTCAGTCCTCGATCTGAAAGATGCTTTCCTTACCATCCCAGTTGCCACCCCGTCATAGGAGATCTTCTCCTTCGAGTGGGAGGACCGAAATAGGGTTAAAAAGCAACTTTGCTGGACAGTGTTGGCCCAGAGATTTAAAAACTGCCCCACCCTCTTTGGCCAGGCTCTGGCCAGGGACCTAGAGGAGTGGGATAATCAGGAGGCCCTCCTTCTGCAGTATGTAGATAGATTTGTTAATTGCCACTGTGGGCCAAACCCCCTGCCTTAAAGCCAGTGTGAGCCTCCTGAATTTTATTGGACTCCGGGGATATCAGGTAGCACGGAGTAAGGCTCAAATTGCCCTCCCAGAGGTACGGTACCTCGGGTTTCACATACGGCAAGGGGAGCGTCAGCTTCCTTTCTTTCTCTTGAAAGCTATCTGTCAAGTTCCTACCCCAAGTAATCGTAAGCAGCTCAGGGCATTTCTGGGTATGGCAGGCTTTTGCAGGATATGGATCCCAGAGTTTGGACTGTGGGCTAAACCCCGTACGACTATCTAAAAGGAGCAGATCATGACCCCTTCTATTGGGCCCCAGAGGCTGACAGGGCATTTAAAATCCTGAAAAGAAAATTGATGGAAGCCCCGGCTCTGGGCCTGTCCGATCTCTAAGCCATTTCAGTTGTATGTACATGAACTAGAGAGGGTGGCCCTAGGAGTCCTCACACAGCTCTTAGAAGCATGGAGACGGCCCATGGCTTATTTTTCTAAGCCACTGGATCAGGTTGCAAAGGGTTGGCCGGCATGTTTACGGGCAGTTGCAGCTACTGCCCTAGAGCTTGAGGAAGCTGAGAAGCTAACATTGGGAGGGGTTATGCAAATCTATACTCCCCATATGGTCCAAGCCTTATTGGATGCAAAGGGAGGGCTTTGGCTCACCCAGGCTCGGATTGCTCGGTACCAGGCTAAGCTGTTAGAGAACTCTGAAGTCACCTTACAGCCTTGCCCCTCCCTTAACCCAGCCACTCTTGCCAGAAACAGAGGAACAAAAAACATGACTGTTTAGAGATCATAGATGCCCAGTACTCCAGCCGTCCAGATTTAAAGGATGTACCCCTCCCAAATGCAGATTTATGAGTGGTACACTGATGGTAGCAGTACTGTAAAAGATGGGCAAAGGAGGACTGGTTATGCTGTTGTGACCCTCCACGACACTGTGGAAGCTGAAGGTTTGCCTGCTGGGACCTCTGCTCAGCTTGCCAAACCAATAGCCCTGACCCGTACACTTGAACGGTCAAAAGGAAAGCGGGTCAACATTTTTACTGATTCAAAGTATGCTTTTGGTGTGCTGCATGCTCATGCTGAGCTATGGAAGCAAAGGGGAATGCTGACAGCCCAAGGCTCCCCAGTCAAGTATGGGCCCCAAATCCTCCGGCTCCTAGAAGCCATACAACTTCCCTCGGAAGTGGCGGTGGTACACTGTAAAGCCCATCAAAGGGAGGATCAAGATGTGGCCAGAGGTAACGCCTGGGCAGATAGAGAGGCTAAGCATGCTGCCACCCTGCCATCCCCTCAGACTGAGAACGCCCATATGCATGCCCTTATCCCATCAGTAGGGGAGCTTCCAACCCCTCAGTACTCTGGGGAGGAGAGACAGCTAACTAACAAACTCAGTCTCTGGGAAAAGGAGGGATGGCTCCATTCCCCAGAAGGGAAGGTCCTCTTACCAAAGGGCCTAATCCGGCCAGTGCTGCAGAAACTACATCAAACCACTCATGCTGGCAGGGAAGCACTTATCCAACTAATGGGAAAATGCTTTATCACTTCCCGACTCCGACCCCTACCTGCCCAGGTACAAGCGGACTGCTTAGTCTGCCAAAAGAATAACCCCCGACCGGGATATTCTGTGCCACCAACTGCCTTAGAACCCACTCCAGGCCCTGGACAAGTGTGGCAAATAGACTTTACTGTGTTTCCCCGGACCCAAGGGTTCAGATATCTCCTCATCTTAGTGGATCGGTTCAGTGGATGGCCAGAAGCCTTCCCATGCTGTAATTGCACTGCCAGAACAGTGGCCCTTAAGTTTGTTAAGGAGATCATTCCTCACTGACAACGGGACACATTTCACGCCAAAAATCATTCAAAGCATCTCACATGCCTTACAGATCCCCTGGAAGCTCCATACGCCCTGGAGACCGCAAGCCAGTGGGGTAGTGGAGCGTACCAATCAGACCCTTAAACGGCATCTCTCAAAAGTGTGCCAAGAAGCCTCACTGCTATGGCCTGATGCTTTGCCCCTCGTCCTACTCCATATCCGCGTTCTCCCAAAGGGTAGATTAGGGCTCAGTCCCTTTGAAATTATGTTTGGAAGGGCATGGCCTATGAATGGCACCCTGGTTCAGTCAGGGGAATGGGAGTTGGGTAATGATTTTTGTCACAGTATGTGTGTTTCCTGTGTGCTGTTCTCTTGTCTCTTCACAGGTATACCAAGAATTCCCAGCCTCTCCCCTTGGACTCTCCCGTCCACTCCTTACAGCCTGGTGACTCTGTGCTTGTTCGCACCTGGAAAGACGAGCCTCTCCAGGAAAAGTGGAAAGGACCCTATACCGTCCTGCTGGTCTCCCATACAGCGGCAAAGATCGAGGGACACAAGAAATGGATCCATCACTCTTGTCTGAAGGCAGTACCCACCCCCTCGTCAGCAGAGCAGTGGACCATCCAACCTGCTGACTCCTCATCTAGTGATGATCTCGGGCTAAAGCTACTGTTTAAAAGACACAAATAGCGGGCACCTTAATGCTAAAATGGGCCCACCCAGGTACTGGAGACCCTGGGTTGGGAAGACTCTGGTGATAATTAATTGGGTAACATTGTTATTCTCTGTATTGGTATTTCCAAACTGTACATATCAGGAGCATAACTCCTTTGTTTCACTTGTGCACTATGTTACTACTTTAACAAACCAGACTGATTGCTGGGTATGTGCTCTAACTCCATTGTCCCCCAAAACGGGAATGCCCCTTGACATGCCGCCTTTGACCCTAGCAGAATTAGCCGCCACCAAAGAGCAGGAAAGAACAGACTCGCCGTTCTGGAACAAGACCTCTTTACAGCAAGCCACATATCAGGACCAGGAGTATTCAGTTGCAGTACTCACTGAGGGAGTATTTTGTTTTACCCAAAACCAATCTGATCACTATGGGTGTCCTGTGGGAAAAAGCTCCTGTGTTATTATCACACAGTGGGCTGATGGGTATTGGATCAAAGACCAAAAGGGGAGGACAGTAGTGTGGGTGTAATGGTTCCTCCCCTTTTAGGGAAAAACTCTTACAAATAGTCTTACCACAGAAGGAGAGTTTGGAAATATAACTTGCCGTCCAGGTAATATCTCCAATGTAGCAGGCCAATGGTGGGTTTGTAGTGGTCCCTATGGCAAGTGTAATTTAAATGGCACAACTAGAAACACCCCCACTTGTACCCCATAAGGAGGATGGGATGCCCCCTTAGGGGCATATGAACTGATTGGAAAAGCAGCCTTAAATATCCCAGGAATCCCCTTAAGAAACAGTCCTTACTGGGCCCTACAGGGTGATTATTTTGTATGTGGCCGAAAGGCTTACAAGGTGCTGCCAGCCAACTGGACAGGTAGCTGTTATATAGCTCATGGAGTTCCTCATCTGTTAATAACTGCCACACTGCCCAAAGGAAAGATTAGAAATGCCCAAGACACCTCTGTTGAGTCACGAGAAAAGACCCAGTGGCGACTGACTATGGCATTGGAGGGCAATATGAAGAGTACCCTCACAACCGAGAAGCTTGTAGAGTGCTCCGTACTGGGAATAGCGCCACTCTTTTCCAGGCCAGCCATGGCATGCATAGGCTGCTATACTGTAAGGCTGCAAATGGTACTGAGAAAGTTGCCTTAGAGTTAGAGGACTCAGTGATTTAGGGTCAGCAGTAAAAACATTAAAATAAAGAGGTACAGCAGCTCAGGACGTTTTCCCTCCAAAACAGGCTGGCTTTGGACTCTCTTGGCATCCCAAGGAGGGGTTTGTGCCCTTATCAGGCCCCGATGTTGTGTATATGTAAATGATAGCAGGTAGCCTGTACCACCTTTTCATAGATTTGATGAGGCCCATACCCGAGCCGGAGCACAGGTTGCCTATACTGCCCCTGAGAGTGATTGGTTGCAAACCTTGTTTTCAGGCTGGGGTTTGTAGTCTTGGTGGTTTATTTAGCCTGTTATTGAAACTTCTCTTTCCTGTATTGCTTGTATTAATGGTATTCTGCTGTGCAGTATCATGTGTCAGGGCCCTTTTGCAGAAGTTAATAAGTCATTCTCTTCAGGGCTATAACAAAGTGCTTATGCAAAGTCCTATTGTAAAGAAATAAGTAGCCAAAGTGAGAAAACTCAGAGCCAAGGCTGTTGAGTGTTCTCAAAGGAGGGAGTTGTTGGGGACACGGCCACTAGGTAACTTGAGGGGATGGAAGACCACGAGTGTCAATGAAGCCCCCCCCCAGCACTAGGCCCAAGTGTCCTTCCCCTCCGCCTGGAGGCACTTGCAGCAGTTATGCTGAGGATCTGCAACAATATGTTGCAGAGTCAGACTGCCTGAAACTAAACAAGGCCAAACAGGGCAGATATGGAAGAAAACTGCTGAATAAAGCAGCTTTATGTATAGTTTAACAAATGATACAGAGAACAAGGGAACTAGCTGGTAACTGGATTGGCTGGCTATATGGATACTTAGGGCAGCTTGCTATTGGATAAGTATGCTGAAGAAAGGGTGTATAAAAGCCTGTGTAACTTCCTGCTCTGTGTGTAGGCTGAGATTCTAGTCTCCCTATACCTTTTCGCAGCTGCAAATAAACTTTGCAGCTTCTCCACTCCGTTGTGATTATTGGGTGAAGCACACCGGGTAGCGAACCCCCCCCCCCCGCCCCCGCTGTTGTTTTGCCTCTCGGCACTGGGTTCTGGCAACAAGGTTAGGGTCTTTTTACATCTACTCATGGAGTCAGCACACAGTGCTGCTTTCACTTTTTATGCAAGTGTCTTGCACAGCTTTGCACTTCAGAAACAATTTATTCAACTGAGGGTGAATAATTGCTGAGAAGCAGCAGAGCCATGGTCACACCATTCATTCGCAGCCTGATGTACGTCATGGACAGAAAGGAATCAAAAGAGCATCCCTGGCTGCATCCCATTTCCTTCATTAACTTAGGGTGGGTATTTGATTATTATGTAATTTTCTTACCTCTTGTAAAGCATAAATATTATTTTCTTATTGGTCACTGGCTAGACACAGTTTCAGTCCCCACAGTTCCACAATGGGAGAGGGAGATAGAGTTGGCCTATGTTTCTTCAGTTTCCAATATCAAAAGCAACAAGAGGAGAAAGAACAGTAAGGGAAAGAGGCTGGTGCACTGGTGGGCAAAAGGGCTTCAAACTTCACCTGGAGGCACCTCCTCTAAGAATGAGGGGCCTGCCTCCAAGAGCACCAGAAAGGGTGCCAATTGGGTTTTTTTTCTGCACTTGAATTAAACAAGTGTCAGCTCTGAGGTGGACTGTAATCACAAATCCACTCCAAGCAGACTATTGGGAACTGAGAGCTTTTGTCACAGGTTGATAATGGCAATCAGAGGCCCTTGCCTGAAGCAGTGGTGTTCCAACTCCTTCCTCACAGGATGAGGAATTCTGCAGTTTGCTTCATGATCCAATATCCCAGCATCTGTTGTGACAGCCCTTATAGTACTTCAAAGGATTAAAAGGCAGGGGTAAAGCTCTACTTGCTCATATTCCCATTTTTGGCTGCTGGTAGCATCTATCTTATTCCTGGATAGATGAGGGGGATTGCTATCTAGTCCTTTCTCTTGGGTGGCTGTTACAAGAGCTGGGGACATCAACTTTGGGCCCTTTTTAGCCCCTTATGCACTGGGTCCTTCATTTCCATTCTAGTTGGTACCATTGTATCAGGGTGAGCAAGGTTTTGGATAGAGGGACCCCAGTGTGCCAGCAGGGAAAGGGGAGCAGCTTCTGCTGGTGACCCAGTATGTGACCTGGAGGTAGATGAAAAAAAAAGGTGCCATAACCTCCTATTACCTCTTTTCTAGTCCTCTGGTCCCTAGCCGATTAGTTTGTCATTCTATAGTAATTTGTAAAGATTACAAGTTAGCCTAATCAAGTGTAATCTGAAGAGATGTCAGATGTAGTAACTTCTTTACTGATGACAGGACTTAATGTTTCCAAACAGAGCAAAACCTGTATTTTTAGTACAGCTGGTCAAAATTGATTTTTTTTTTTTTTTTTTTTTTAAAAAAAAAAAAAAAAAAAGAGGGGAAGTGTCCATTTTCTTTCAAAAGAAGTGTCTTTCAGAAAGCTAGCAAAAGAAAATTCATGAAAATTTTTTGCAAAAAACTTTCAATTTTTCATAGCATTTTTCAAGTTACATACATGAAAATTCAGCCCATAGATCTTTAAAGCATTCATTGTAAAAACCTCACTGCACTAAAAGGCAGCTTGTTTATGGGCAAGTTGTGTGCAAGGCATGAGGTAAAAGCCATGTGCTGTGATTGGTCAAGCACTGTCATGTCTGCATCGCTCAGCCTCCTCTCTCATTAACCACTGTCTCACAGCTTCCTTGCTTGGAGCCTTTCACCTGTGGTGTGAGACTGAGCCTTTTAATGGCCTTTGGCAAAAAGGAAGGTGTACCAAGTGGAAATAAAGAGTTCAGTTTCCAGCTGACTGTTCCCTTACAAAAGCTGCTGTGTCAAAGATCAAACCCATCAGCCCTGAAAAGATCAGTGAGCTACTTTGGCCTACACACCCCATTGTTTGACCAAAACAAATCTCATTTTGTTGTCTTGTGTTCCTTTATAACATGTTCCAATTGCCAGTGATCTAAATCCTGTTATATTACAGTATACTCAGCTTGGACAGTTAAAGGCTGTTTTTCACCTCAACTTAGTTTTAGCTGAGATGTGAAACAAAGTATTGTTTCAAGATGAAACAATTTGAAATTTCATTTGACAAACAGCCAATGAACTGTTTCAATGTTTGATTTTTTCTGTCATCTGAAGGTATTTGCCAAATTTGACCTAAATTAATTAACACCTTTGCCCCAAAACTGCAATTTTTGTTGAACAGGACTAGTCCACTGAAGTGTCACCCAGTTCTACCTATATCAGCACCATCTAGTGTTGCATCACAGCTGGGTATTAAAGTGGCTACAGATCTCAAATATCCTGTATGCATCTCACTGAGGATTGGTAGCAGAGTCTCCCTATAGGATCTTTGAAATAAAGGTAAGCCATAGAAACCTTTATGAAGATGATCGTTAGTCTAACAACTGTATGATCTGGTGCAAACACAATCATCTCTGCACTATGCAGGCATTAACTGACTAGTTTAGCACAAAAACAGCAAATATTGATTTTTTTGGTTCAGAAAATGGAGGCATTGATTAAGCACTGAGCTTAGTTCTCTGCAAGCATTGTAAATTTGATCTTTCAAATAGAATTCAGAACTATGCACCAAGATAGTCAGATGCAACTAAGAAAAAATTAGCTTTTAACATCAATAATGCTAATTAAGAACATGAATGAAGTTCCATTTTGCATTCCTAAGGACCCAATCCTGCTAAGTATCTTCTATCTGCATCAAAGGCAAGATGAGGCAAAGATGCTCCGTATCTTTTAGGACAGGGCATAAAGTTTAACATATTAATGTGTTTTTATAATGCAGATGAAAACACACCAGGGTGAATGCTACACAATGGCTTAGCCTTAGTTGAAGGATATTATCCCCATTACACTTGTGTAGCCATGCTGTTTAGGCAACTAACAGAAATGAGTGCTAGAAATCTAATTCATTTCAACATGCATTTGCTGCAATGAATTAATGGTTTAGTCACACCTCAAATGAGATGGGCTTCTAATAATGAAGCCCAGTGACAGAACTGTTAATGAGAACTTGTTGTAAGAGACAGAATAGACAATACTCTATCGATCAAGCCATCAGAGCTTCTCCCCTATTAACCAACTGAATGTGCCTGTAAATAAGCTCTTAAGGCTTTCCTGGAGAAGAGGGAACATTACTCTTGCAAGGTATAAGGAGAAATTTGTCAGACTACATATAAAACCACCACTTTCCTTAAATCAAGATTCAAATGTAGCACTTCTGTGGCCTGCGTTGTGCAGGAGGTCAGACTAGATGATCATAATGGTCCCTTCTGACCTTATTATCTATGAAGTTTTAGTGTGACATCTTTTCAAAGAAGTGGGTAAGTTTATATCAAGGCATAATATAAACCATCCTTCTTAAAGTCATATGCACCATGCTTAATATTGCAGTAGCATCCGCTGAACTGTATTCAGATTGGACTCCATTATGTTGGGTAGCATACTAACATATGAAAATAATCCCAGACTCTAGAGCATCTTTTAGAGTGACTGTACAATAGCAGTGACTTTGCTGTATCATCAATATTCAGTCCAAGGTTTGAGTGGATGTTTAATATTGTTCTGGTTTTTTTTAAGGTGCAGTTTGAGTTGTCCTATTTGAAAAACTCTAGAATATTCAGGTGGCCTTTGTGTGTTCCTTACTAGAAAATTACTTTGCTAAAAAAAAATTAAGCAATTGCCATAACCTGCTGATTATTTGATGCTCCTGCTGTTGGGGACACTGGGGCATAGCCACTAGTTAACTCGAGGGGATGGAAGACCACGAGTGTCGATGAAGCCCCCCCTCGCACTAGGCCCCGGTGTCCTTGGCCCCCCCCCTCCTGCCTGGAGGCACTTGCAGCAGCTCTGCATGCTAGGCCCAAGTGTCCTTGGCCCCCCTGCCTGGAGGCACACACAGCAGTTATGCTGAGAATCTGCAACAGTATGTTGCAGAGTCAGACTGCCTGAAACTAAGCAAGGCCAAACAGGGCAGATATGGAAGAACAATGCTGAATAAAGCAGCTTTATGTATAGTTTAATAAATGATACAGAGAATCAGGGAACTAGCTGGGAACTGGATTGGCTGGCTATATGGATACTTGGGGCAGCTTGCTATTGGATAAGTATGCTGGGAAAAAGGATGTATAAAAGCCTGTGTAACTTCCTGCTCTGTTGTACAGGATTTGAGATTCAACTCTCCCTGTACCTTTTTGAAGCTTCAAATAAACTTTTCTGCTTCTCCACCCCGTTGTGATTATTGGGTGTAGCACACCGGGTAACGAACCGCTCAAGCTGTTGTTCAGCCTCTCAGCACTGGTTGCCGGCAACACTGCCATACAGCCCATTGGATTGTTGGGCATGGGAATGAAGGGCATTGTTTCATTTAATATTTGGGCTCTCTTACATAAGAATGTGCCATTGCAGATGCACTTTAGATATGGAATACATACTGAAAACAGCAAAGTATGTACAGAATGACCTAAGTCATCTCTGTATGCCACTGATTATTTAAGGTAATAAAAGAGAATTACTTATTCTCATCCAAGTAACTATCTATACTGTTCAAAGTGGGGAGGGAATGAAGTGGAGAAATATCATAGTAATTGTAGTTCCGACACTTCTACGAACAGGCATTTGTGTTGAAAGTTAAACAGTTTTTGTGATTACTGTCATAGTGTTTTATTGTCCACCTCTGATAGCTTGGCTATTTTAAAAAAAAATACAGTCAACCACCTTGTTCTCCTAGGCTATGAATACTAAGTTTTGCATCTGTATACATAACCCATGCTTCTGTCAATAGTCTTTAAAACAGTAGTTATTAGGGTTTTTGCCTGAAGAGTGGAGCAGCTGTCCACCAACTCCAGCTGGTCTGAGACTAGCAGGAAAAACAAAGTTCACAATTCCTTAGAGCATGCACATCTCCACGGTGAGGGCCACCTCCACTCCAAGTTAAAAAACCCACCAAACTTCACTTAGTTCAGCCAGATGCAGAGGGAGTTAGCCATACTAGAGAGGAGGTGAAGATCTTTCCCCCAAGACCTGATATTCACAGGCCTGCTTTACTTATTGCAGCAAGAAGATAAACAAGAAAAGGAGTACTTGTGGCACCTTAGAGACTAAAATTTGAGTCTAAGCTTTTGTGAACTACATGCATCTGATGAAGTGAGCTGCTGTGGAAAATACAGTGGGGAGATTTATATCCACAGAGAACATGAAAATGGGTGTTATGATACACGCTGTAGTGAGTGTGATCAGGTAAGGTGAGCTATTACCAGCAGGAGAGAAAACCTTTTGTAGTGATATCAAGTGGGCCATTTCCAGCAGTTGACAAGAACATGTGAGGAACAGTGGGGTATGGGGAGGGGAAATAAACATGGGGAAATGGAATTTGCAAACGGGACACCATTAAATTAGGCTTGAATAAAGACTGGGAGTGAATGTGTCATTACAAAAAGTAAAAACTATTTCCCCCATGTTTATTCCTCCCCCCCCCCCAACCTTTCCTCACATGTTCTTGTGAACTGCTGGAAATAGCTCACCTTACCTGATCACTCATTACAGTGTGTATGGTAACACCCATTGTTTCATGTTCTCTGTGGAGAAAATCTCCCTACTGTATTTTCCACTGCATGCATCCAATGAAGTGAACTGTAGCTCACGAAAGCTTATGCTCAAATAAATTGGTTAGTCTAAGGTGTCACAAGTACTCCTGTTTTTTGTGGATACAGACTAACACAGCTGCTACTCTGAAACCTGTTACAAGGAGAAGGACACCAGCCTATTCAAAGAACTGGGCGCTTGCTATTTGTTCTGCTCAGCAGAGCTTAGTGACAAATGCCAAATCAGCAGTGCATGCTTTAAATGCATAGAATTTGTGGCCTATGTACCTTTTGGTACTAAAGAAATCTGTATGGCTGAGACACAAAATACTATGCAAGCAAAACTAGTAATAAGATCATTTAGATTTATGAGGAGTCTGTTAACAGAAGTGGTTTTCTTACCATCTGAAACTTGTGTTTTGATTTTTAGTGTGAGCAGCTTTACCACATCATGGTATCTTTATTCCAAACTGGAGCAACTCAGGGTACAGCATCAAGGATTGTCCAAGTATGTATATTTATCTTGTGTTATCTAGGTAAGAAGTGGGTCCTTTATGTGATACAAACCAGTTAATGCTATAATGTGCAGTAAAATGCATTAATATTAAATTTTCATCATTTCTATTTAAGTGGCAGTTTAATGCAGTAGCTATGGATTAGATACTACATCTCTAGTAACACTTGCATGGGAGAGTACTGACTAACTCAATTTTCAGTTTTGCCATACTAAAATCTGCTAGGCCAGTCTGAGACAGTGCAGTGAATCTTTTAAATACCAACTCTTGCCCAGTTGCCCTACTCCTCAATAAAACTGAGTTTAGGGGATAGGCAAGAAGTTACATGGCTGGTGAACATTTGTATTTGCCTTTGAGAAAATTAAAAACAATTTGTAGTTCTATCTTCAGTTTTTGTTAGAGGGAGCTATTGGTTAGCAGCACAGGACTTGGAAACAAAAAACATTAGGTTGTTTCTCTCTGGCTCAGACACAGATTTACTATGCAACCTTAAGCGAGTCACTTAATTTGTCCATGCCTTTATTTTCCCCATACATAAAAAGATAGATAATTATACCTCCCTATGAGAGCTGGGCAAAAATTTTCAGATGAATAGCTTGTTCGCCAAAAAAAGGTTTCTGGTTGACCAAAACTATTTTGTGAATTCTAAATGAATTTGCAAATAGTTTCAGCCAAAAACTTTGTGGTGCTAGATCCACTTAGTACAAATAATAAAGTATTTATCGGAGCAGAGACAGGTGTCCACACTCCCAGGGGAGGGCCCTAATGACTTTATAGCCCATTGATAGTTATGGCATGGGGGAGGGGAGGAGATAAACTATTCAAGTATTGTAACAAAGTTGAACAGCTTCTATAGGAGAGGAGACACTGACCCACCCCAGAATCCCTTATAGCATAATGGTTAGGGTGCTCACCTATTTATTTAAAAGGCTAATAATGCTCAACATTGAACCAAAAAATTTTTCAGCCCAAAGCAAAATTATTCTGACTTCTCAATTTGCTGAAAATCCTCCCCCACACCTCACCCCGCAAAAAATCTGTCTAGGTTTGACCTGAACTTGTTTTATTATTTTTCAGAAAGGCTAGCAAACTACAAAACCCATTAGTCACACAGCTCCACTCCTTAACTCCAGGAGCTGTGAAGCTTAATTCCTTGAACTCCTCAGGAGGTTCTTCTAAAATTCAATATCATAATTTTGCATTTTCCACAAGCAAATGCAAAGCTTGTCATCTACAAACATGGCTAATTTCAATTTGTGGCACATGTGAAAATGTAGTCTGTTCCAGGGTGGGATTTCACCTTATTTCCCCACTTGTAAAACTTAGTTCAGTAGAGGGAATAATGAAAGTTTCTCTCCCCCTTGATTAAAATTTTCACACACAGAAAACCAAACTCATTTTCCATATAAAAATTAATGTAGGGGGAAAGTTTCATGGAAGATACTTAACAGTATTGACACAATGCCTACAAGCCCCAATCAGTGATCAGGGCCCCACTATGCTAGATGCTGCATACATGTGATAAGATTATAAATGCTTTGGAGTAGAGAATCTTAACAGAAGACAAGCAATAACAGGTAAAAAACAACCAGGGGAATCCAAGAGGATAATGGAAACAGCAAAAATGATTATGTTTAGTTTAATAAGAAGCAACCATATCACAGCAGCTTTGTAGTCATTTTAAAGAAGGACAAGATAGTGACTTTAATTCCTCCCAGGCATAAGAGGCATGGCCTGGCAGAATGCACAGAAGGTGACTGCTGGGGGGTGGGAGGGGGAACAAACCCAAGGGTAAAGGAGGATAAAGTTGGCATCAGCAGCAAAGCACAGGCAGAAACCGATAGGTCAATAGTGTGTTAAGTAAAGATGCAGCTAAGTCTCATTGGTCCTCAAGCTTTTATTTAATGCAGTGAAGAGGGTAGAAGCTAATGAAGAAATGGTCAAAGTGGGCTGGCCTACTTATAGTGATGACCCATGAAGGTGTTTTTGAATGGGCCTTAAAGGAGTAAGATATTTGGGGAGGTCAGAAGAGAAGATGATGCGTCCTTCCGCCAGTCAAAAGATTTGAGTGTGCAAAGAACGTCAAAGGAAAATTAAACTAGAGATTGAAGATATCGCTGAGATTTTACACCCCCCACCCCATACACACTCTTCCAGGCTAAGATCCTTAGAGAAATTCTAATGTGTTGAGCCTGATCCCAAGAGTCTTAGCATGGTACATTTTGAAATATTCAAAATGCACCTGTTCTCAACTGGAGATGGAATATATTAACTCAGATTTTTAAAATTCCACTTCTGGTAGGAAACAAACATTAACAAGCAGTGACATGATTTTATCCATATCTACACACACAAGTTGAATAGTGTGCAAATTACAGAGGGGTCATTAAGAAATCTCAGATAGATGAAAATCTTTATTGCCTTCCACTAAAGCTAGGTTTAAAGCAATTTGTAACTACCCTGTAAGGATTAAGTTGTTGAGTAGGCTTCATTCTTGCTATTCAGACCACCATCAGAAAACAAATTACTAAACATAAGACGACATGAGCACCTCACATCAAACGGCTTCTGTAGATCAGTAATGATGGCAAATGGAAAAGCAACTTTTTTCCAGTGCTCTTTTTGATATTTGGAGTGGAGGGATAGCTCAGGGGTTTGAGCACTGGCCTGCTAAACCCAGGGTTGTGAGCTCAATCCTTGAGGGGGCTATTTAGGTATCTGGGGCAAAAATTGGGGATTGGCCTTGCTTTGAGCAAGGGGTTGGACTAGATGACCTCCTGTGGTCCCTTCCAACCCTGATATTCTATGATCTTCTAGAATATAACACATCTACTAGGACCTAGCCCTGTAATCTCACATGTGCAAAAAACTCTCATTTAAGTCAATACAGGTGATGTAGTAATAAACATTAGCATAACATACATAGTAGTGCAATAAATTACTCTGAAATACTAAATCATTGTGTAAGAGTTACATTCTCCTCTTTACACAATATCAGATCACATTTAAATCTCTGCTAACCAGCCTTTTAAATCGTTTAAGGCAAAAAAACCAAAAGATGTTGCCAGTCCACCTCCTAATCAAAGCTATAAGCAGCATTTATTCTTGATGAAAAAAAAATAAAATCAGATTGCCATATGGCAATCACACCTCCCAATTTCCCTGTTCAAAGTATAATTCCCGCATGCTTTTAATTTTAACTACATTCTGGAAATCACAATATAAATGAGAGTATGGTTAACAGCCTATATCTATTTTGGCAAGAATAATCATCCTTAGAAAAATATATGGCATGTTTCATCTAAAAAGTACTTTAGAAATGTTGACCAATTAATCCTCACTACATCTCTGTGGAGCAAGTATTACTCCCTCCTTTAACAGAACTACAGCTATGGTGACCTGTTCAAGACCAAAGAGGCAAAGCCAAAGAACAGGACTTAGTAGTTCCTGAATTCCACTCCTCAGACCACTACACCCTGACATTTCAGAGCAGAAGCCTTTAGAAAACCCAAAGATGAAATTGTGCATGGAAGCAAAAATAAAAACTTACATTTATATAATATCTGTCTTTCATACCAGAGGATCCCAACATGCTTTACAAACCAACTCCCCTCCAGTCTGAATCACTATTGATCCCAATTGCTATGGATTTGCATTTCATTCCACGAGTAGAACTCCCTTAGATGGCAGTTGGCATTTTGCATGCAGAACATGCTATGGAGATCCACACTGTAGATCAGAGTGGGAAATATTGCTGAGTCTGTGCATAATGAGAGACCACACTAACATATGTAAGGTTTTGATAAATATCCTTTCAAATAAAAGCTCCTGGTTTTGCATCTGTGCTGGAGTGAGGACTCACCAGCACAGCACCTCCTGCTGGTCATCTAAGGAATCAGCTCAGAGTGCCCTCTACAGGCCAGTGTCTCACCCATTGCTGCCCCCTCCCCCCCATGTCCCTCCCAGACCCCAGTGCCCACTCTACATCTAGGTTCTGCCCCCTAGAAACAACCCACAATCAGGGTCTCCCCACGCACAGAAACTCCCAACCCTCTAGCCCCACCTTACCTCAGTGGCTACTGCCAGTCACCATCTAGGCCCCACTCCCTGGGGCAGACTGCAGTCTATAAACCACTCATCATTGGCAAGGGGGGGGGGATTGGACCAGCTGCCTTTGCTTATCTCTGGGCTGCCCCTCTACAACCCCAGTACCTTTTGTAGGCCTTTAATTAGGCCTGCAGCCTGAGGTTTTGCTAGGCTAGAGTGCCTCAGCTCCCTCTGCCTTTCCCCAGCCTTGTTCCACCTTAGGTACCCTTCTCAGCTCCCAGGTCCTTCTCCCTCAAGGAAGCTAGAGAGAGTATCTCTTCCTTCTGGCCCACTGCCCTCTTATAAGGGTCAGCTGGGCCCTGATTGCACAGGCTACAGCTGTGGCTGCTTTCCCAGTCAGTCCAGCTTTTCCCCTGCCACAGCCCTCTCCCAGGGCTGTTTTAAGCCCTTCAGGGCCAGAGTGGGGTAACCACCCCGCTACAGAATCAGGCAAGCAGGCTGTGATGGGGTGTTCACCCCCCAAAATGGCCTGAAGGGGTAAGTTATGCCAATTTACCCACAGGTTGCACATGGAGGAAAGCCAGGAAATGTTAAGGCCTAATTGGTCTAATCTTCACCACCAGGCCTAGTATGGGATGGACACCCCATCGCACAGGCCCACAAGTGTAAGTACAATTCCAATTTGAGTAAGGATTACAGCACTGGGTCCATAAAATATCAAGTCAGCCAATTATTTCTCACCTACATCGAAATGTGTTTGGCCCAGATCCTCAAAGGTATTTAGGTACCTAGGCTAATATATACAAAAGGGACTTAGGCATAGGATGATCAGTATCACAACACCTAACTTTTAGGCCCCTAGGCAATGAACAGGTAGTGATAGGCACCTTTGAATGCAATCCACAAAGCCAGCATGCTAGGATCCACCTAAGCCAGCCAGCAGGAGATGCAGAAAACAGGGGTGTATCCAAGTCCCATGCTTCTCTCAGAGTTCAGCACCTATCTCGGCTAGTGAGCCACAAACTGGGGTAAGACCAGCATTAGGCCACCTAAGTGGTGTGTGGGCCAGATTTGGCTGGTGTGCTCAGGCACCACCAGCTGGATCAGGACTCTTAGATGAGTTTACACAAAACAGTTGGGGTTTGGGGAAAGAGGAACAGAGAGCAGCTCTCTTCTAACCTTTAGCCTAGTGGTTAGAGTACTCATCCGGGATGTGGAAGACAACCCACACCGTTTAAGTCCCCCAGCTCCCAACCTCCTGAGAGAAAGCAGGGATTTGAATAGAGATCTGCCACATCTGAAGTGAGTACCGTAACTACGATGGTATGGAATATCCTGATATGGGGTTCCCTCGGTCTCTTCTATTGAAGATTTTCAACTTTAATAATTGAATAATTAAATATTAATTGGGCTAGACAAAGTTAAATGACACTATAGCCTAGTGGTTAGAGCGCTCACCTGAGTGGTTAGATCCCTGTTAAAATTCCTTCACCTCATTAGACAGAGGAGGGACTTGAACTGGGGGTCTCCCACATTCCATAACCACTAAGCTAAAGGTTATATAGGAAGGTTCCCTCCTCCACCTGCAACTGTTGTGTTAACTCACCTGATGGGCCTGATCCAGTAAGCAGCCTCTGGGCATGCCTACCTGATCAGGCCCAGCATGCAGTTTAGGCGGACAAATGCCTGTCTTCCCTGGTTTGTGGATCAGTCTGGAGCATAGACAGGAGACAGCGTCTGGGTGCCTTGGGTGAGGCAGCAGAGCACATGCACACAGAAATGTAGGCGCCAAGGGTACTCTTTCTGCACATGATTTGGCACTGAATTAGTTTAGGAACCTACAGGGGGTAAGCAGCAGCCAAGGGGAGTTTTGTGGATCTCAGTGGGGCCTAAAAAGGGACTTAGGCACCTAAGTACCTATGTGGATCCTACCTCAAACTCCCATTGGTTGCAGAGGGAATTAGGTGACAACATTCATTTGAGGATCTGGGTCTTGGTCACTAATTTTATGCTCCTTCGTATGCTCTTAGGGAAGAGATGGTTTTATTCTTTGATTTAGTCAGAAAAGTTATAAAATGATAAAACAAATCTGAAACATGGCTTCAGACAGGCAATGAAAAGTCATTAGGGCAAGATATTGGATATTAAATCCCACTTAGCTGCAGACGTGGCAATACAATTATAGCCTTAATTAACCAAAGTCACACACTTATAGCACATAACTGAAGTTCTCTTCTCTTAGTTGCTTCATAATCATCAAGTTGCTCCTCCAGCCATTTGCCTTTTTTATGCAAGCAAATGACAGCTCTGGAAGAAAAGATATCTTGACTCAGGTTAAGATTAGTAATTAAATTGAAGGGTTTTCCTTTTGTGAACCCAGAGTCGCTCTCCTTCAAGAGGAAGCATTTCTTTTGCTGCCATTTACTAGATCCCTATGATCCTCTTTATATAGGACCACTTCAACATCATTATTGCCCATTCCTCCCTTCCACCTCTATTCTGCAAAAGAATCTTGAGATCTCAGAATCTAAACGCTTGATTAGTAATCATTTGGATTAATCCTTTTTCTTTTGTAATCTCGATTTCAGGAGAGGGGAGGAGAGATGGACTGGGGGTTAAGGCCCAGGCCCAGGCGCCCAGAGAAGCAAGTTATAATTCAGGCTTTGCAGTGTAACTGTGAGCAAGTTTAGCACTGTGTATTTTACCTCATTTTTTTTCCATCTTCAAAAGGAGGATATCCTAGAAATTGCCATAACAAACCAAACCCATGAGCCACACAGTCCAGTATCCTGATCCCACAGGAGCCAGTATTAGATGCTTCAGAGAAAGGTAAAACAAACCCAAAGATAGACAGTTATGGAATAACCAGCCCATAGGAAAGAGGTTTTTCCTAACCCAGACAGCTAGTGGCTGGTTTATGCCCTCCTGCATGAAGGTTTACACCCTTAATACATTTTTGCAGCCTCTCTAATCACTTTGAATGTTGGCTTTATAAAAAGTGACTAATCCTTATGTTTTAAGCATGCTAACATCTTGGCCTGAGTGATATCACAGTTGAATCTCACTGTTAAACATGTTAATTATGCATCATGTTTTACAAAAAAAAGTTTCTTTTTTATCCATTTTTTAAAATGTTGCCTATTTTCTTGCCTTGCTTAACTCCCAGGAGTGATGACACACTAAACTAATTACTGTTTGTAAAGGACATTGAGATCTTTAATATTAGTAGCCAGCATACTGTAACTGCCTTTGAATGAAAAAACAAAATGTAGATCTTGTGCTGGGTTAGCATTATTCCTTTAACATGCTAATTCAACAGTTTATGCAAAATTGCAGCTATTTGCTCTGTTGCTACTGTAGCTAAAACCAGACTGAATCTAATGAAGGCTCCCCTTACAAGCAGGGTCATTTATCAGGCTCTTCTTAATGACTGTATCCATTCATTAGCACTCTCTTGAGGCTCCAGTGATTTTTTGATTCTAGCTAATAATCACAAATTCCAGAGTCCAGGCTGGAGTCCAACCTCATACTGGTTTTCCACTGCTGTATTGCCACTGACTAGAAAAGAATTACTCCTGATGCACACCAGTGTAAATAAAGGGGCAGGGGGAAGGGAACCAGGCTGCCTGTGCTTCTCCCGCAGGATTCCCTGTTTCTTAAGCACTGTTTCTCTTTGATCTTTGCTACGGCTTTCTCACAGCCCTGTGGCCTCTAAGATTGCAGAACTTCCCATAAAGTCTAATAGCGTTCTTTGTTTCTTAAGGACATTCTTACTTTTCCTATACCAAGAACAAAATACTTAGCTTCTTCATCTCAAAGAATATTCTCAGTACAGGTGAATTTATGCACATCAAATTCTTTTAAATTGGATAGTTAAATTATATGCATTTTACAAGGTAGGCCCTTAGGGAAAGAGAGGTCAAGTGATAGGACTAGCATCATAGTGCGATTGTGTAGGAGTGCCTTACCTCTTTCTTCTGGGTACAGTTGCTACCTCAGTCTCCCACTTGTTCCCAGCTTGTTAGGCAGGAAGGGCAGTTTTGTGCTCTAGGTGTCAGGGGACTGTTGGCCCCTTACTAACATTCAGTGGGGTGTTTTGGTTGGCTAGCTCCCAGTACTAAAAAGGGGGAAGGGTCGATGGGGAATCAGGACCCTGAGACTGACAGCCTCCAGGAACAATAGGGAGAGGGCAATGCTCCAGGTCAGCCTGAATGACAGGGCAAGCAGGCTAATCAGGGAGTCAGGAGGCCACGAAAGTCCCGTCCTCCCTGTGAGCTGAACTTGCCTGAGTCAGACCGAGTGGGGCCGAGCTAAGGAGAAAGCAGGGGCACAAGCTAAGCTGGGGAGCAGAGCTGTGCCAGATCCAAAGGGACCAGAAAAGCAGCCCCTGTCCTGGGAGCAGAGCTGCAGCCCCCAAAGCCAGAGGCACAGCCCAGAGACAGCAGACTTGCCCTGGGAGGAGAGCTGCCGCAACCAGAGCCAGAGGGGCCAGAAAAGCAGCCCACGAAGCAGGTCAGTGCTGGAAGCAGAGTCACAGAAGCAGCCTGCAGAGCTGTCCTGGGAGCAGAGCTGTAGCAACCAGAGGGGCCAGAGAAGCAGCCCAGGGAGCTGGAGGCAGAGCAGCAGCAGCACTGAGACAGAGTGGTGGAGCTGGGGCTGGAGCGGTCCGGAGCTGAGTGCAGTGAGCAGCCAGGGAGACCGAGGGGGACCCTGGGCAGCGGGCCCAGCACACGGAGACGCCTCAGCCAACCGGCTCTGCAGGCCAGGCTTGGATCATAACCCCGACAGGGCGGGGGCGACACTGGGAAGAAGGGTCCTACTACTTAGGCCCTGAGAGCGTGTGGCCACCACTAGAGCAAGTGTCCAACCCACAGCATCCCTACAGCACAGCCAGGGCCTGAGAAGGAGGCCTGGGACTTACAAGGAGCAGACTGAACTGCCCGGACATCCCAGAGACACTGTTTGTGCTGTTCCCTGCCACAGAGCGGATTGATGTGTTTCCTTTAACCTTTCCCATTTTTCCTTATTCTTTTTAAAATTAAGTGTTGATTAAAAAACTTGCATTTGCTTTAACTTGTATGTAATGGTCAGTGGGTCAGAGAAGTGCCCAGTGCAGAAAGAGTACCCCGGAGTGGGGACACACTGTCCTAGGTGACCACAGCAGGGTTGGGGGTCGAGCCCCCAGGAATCCTGGGCCCAGCCTTGTTGGGGTTACGAGGACTCTGCCAGACAGGAGAGTGGAAGGGGAGTCCTCAAGGGCAGGGAGGCCACTGAGTAAAGGAAGTGGGAGCGAGGACTCAGATCCTTTTGCTAGCCCACTTCACCGGGGTAGTGCAGAAGCCAGGAAAGTTCCCCACAAGAGTGGAACTATTCCCCCACTTACATAGGCATACTGGAGAAAGTCGGGGTACACAGACTTCCACATATGAAAGTACCCGGAGGTACATAAAGCCCACTCTAGAGCTTCCTTCTCTGCTGTCTCAAAGAGGGTGATCTATGAAAACCCAGTCTTTTTATTAACAGACCCCACCTGATCCACTGCCAATCTCCCTCTGACCTGAATTAACCCCTTCCCTGCTCTCTACTTGTATAAAGCTTCTACTCACCATTAGAGGAAGTTAGGGCTAGATCTAGAATTAGAACACAGGAATTCCTGGTTCCACGTTCAGAGCAGCATCTTGCACTACTCTCAGCATCAGAACAATGAGTTGCATTGTCAGGCTTTACAAAAAACCACTCTTGTGTTGCATTAGCACAACTCCACTACAACAAAATGTTATTGCATTCAAATTTTGTGGTGCAATAGACATTGCTCGTGTGCTGGTTTTTGAGTGCAAATGAAAGTAATCCAAATAAAAATAAATTATACAGTAAAATACAGCAGAGAACATATATGTGGATTATTAAACAAGAAAATTGTCTTTAAAAAGGCAGCAGCTTGCTTAGGTTCCTGCACCTCCTCTAGGAGCCAGCCTAAACTGTTTCTGCCTTCAGTGTCAGAGTGGGGAAGCATATTTGTATATTCAGAGATACCCATACCATTTGTTTACACAAACTGTACCTGGAATTTGGTTCCATGCCCTAATTAGCATAGCCTCCCTGTGTGGGTACCTATTATATAAATAAACTGGTATAAAACATGATTATTGGCTAATATGTATTGTCCAGAGATTTAAAGACAGCTCCCTAAGAGACAGTGAAACCATCTAATTTGGTCTCTTAGCCCTGTAAGAATTCAGTCAGCTACCTTGAGGGGGATACAGAGGAAGGATACAAGCAGGTGCAGAATAAAGAGCACTATAGTAATCAGCATAAAATTGTCCTAGTTAATGTATGACATATGTCCAGTTCCCCCAATTATCTCTCCTCTTTTGAGGAACTAAGGGAACAAATGGTAGAGTACTGTTTGCTGCCTGAGTCTGAACATTCTCATGGTGATAGAGAGCAAGCTGTCAGGAAGGGTCTTTCTTTGCAAACTGACTTAATGGTTTAGACCCAGTTTACTGGAAGGTGAAAGATAGTTACAGCACATGAATGGTCATTTTAATTACTTTTCTCAAGACCCTAAATGCTAACTTCGACTGACAGGAGAAAATAACCACCCAAAGAATGAAGCTGAGTCATGACACTTCGAGGTGGCATTCCAGCTTCTGATAAAGGGGACATGTTGAGAAAACACTGCTGCAGAGTCAGCAATACTAGCATCACATCAGGTCATTTTGATAAAAGATGTACACCAAATGGAGTTGGTAGCCAGACCTGAACAGATGGGTTGAGAGCTTTGTTCCATTTGCGAAACTGCTTGAACAAATATTTTGGTCGCTTAGAAGAGTGGAGCGCAAACAATCTGGAGTTACAATAGCAGGACTGAGGAAAACAATGTAGGTGGGGGAAAAAACATAGTCAAAATCAAAAACAAGCTGAATCACATCCCTTGGATATGTGCATAAAACTTACTCCTGTATTGTGGCCTGGGGGAAAAACTGCAAAGAGGAGCCAGCCAGAGACTCCAGCCAGCAGAAGCATCCAAAGCAGGGACTGCTGTACTGCAGGGAGAGAGGGTAAAATGGGGCCCAACCAGGGTCAGACCTCCCTCCAGCATCCTCTTGGACCCAGAACTGGGCAGGGGAGATCTCTACCCTAAGCCTGCAGGCAGTAGGTCCCAGGTGGTATATCCCATTGCCTCAACCATGTAGCCTTTTGGGAAAACTACAGAGTGGATCCATCCAGTAGGAACAGAAGCAGCCAAAGCAGGGGACGTTTGGCCACTGAGAACTTTTACAGTTTGGGCTGGACTCTGACCTGTGCTGACTCTTTGCTCCAGCTGTCTCCTCCACCTGGTATCTCACAATCTCTTCACCTCAGTTTCATTCCACACCTGCCCTTTATTCCCTCTTCTCCACACCCTGTCGCTTTAATCCCCTTCCATTTAGCTGATCCCCTCATAACTCAACCCAAAGCAAAAATCTTGTGGCACTAACATGACATTTTCTGCCATCACATAGTTCACTCTGCTTGTGTGTTCTGTCCCTTCCCCCGCCCTGTGTCTGTGTGTCTATTTAGATTGTAAATTCTTTGGGGCAGGGACCATCTACTACTCTGTTTTTACACAGTGCCTAGAAAAATGGGGCCATGCTCTTCGATGCCCTTTTGTCACTACTGTAATAAACATGATTTATGCTTTAGAATCTCACTGTGTGTGCATCTAATGTACAGCTGAAATGTTCCTTTAGGGTGCAATGACTCACCAATTTAAAAAGCACAGAAACTCTACATAACAGTATAGGACAGGGAAAGAAGAATATCATCTGCAACCGAAATTTCAGGTTTGTCTTAGATACGTGGAATGTCATTAACCTAACAGACCTAACAATAGGTTTATTTGAAATTGACAGATCATTGGTCAGGGCCTTAATTTTAACACCTCCTCTAAAAGATACTACTTAAGGGACATGGCTGTTCTAGGGTCATGTTGTGGCATGAGTTTATTACTGACTCAGAGGGAAGAGTGTAACATACTTAAATCATATCCTGCAACCCTTTGGTTTTCATTGGAGTCGCCTGCCAAAGAAATAATCCATTAAAACACAGATTCAGTGGGTATGGCTTTAGGTGATTTATTTAAACTGCACAGCTCTAGGAATCAGAGAGAAAATGCCATCTGACACATAAAATACACTATTACCTCATCCTTAAAGCACCTAAAGAGAGTCTGTGGAGATTCCCTAGAGTAAAATGGAAACAGTGCAGGATTTTGTGAGGAACAGATATGAGGTTAAAAACCAAAGGGAAAAGAGGATGAGTCAAATTTATCAATGATGTGATTGCACATAAGTCAATGCAATTCACCAGAACAGATTTAAGATGATATCTACAAAGCTGGATAAAAGGGATAATCAGATGAGAGACAGAATGAAATGTATTATCCACAGTTGCTGTAAAGTGACAAAAGAAAACTAAGTTAAAAGCTTGTTTAACAAGATTAGTGTGGATCAAAATGTTAGCAAAAAGAGGAGAGGAAGAACAAGGGCTGAGTAAACACTTTCTACTCATGTTGTGATAGGGAATATATAATCTTAATATGTGAGTGCATCCCAAGCACTTAAAAATAGAAATAACAAAATTCACTCTCCTTCTCATACTCTGTAAGATAAATATAAGGGCATGAAGAACTTATGGAAAGCTTAACTAGAGACTGATGTAGTGGTTAGAGAAGGAGAGTGGAAGTCAAAATAACTGATCCAGGCCTGGTAAGAAAGTGATTCAAACACTGCCTCAATTTACCCATCTGTAGTATCGATACAATACTACTTCCTGCACAGGAAGTGTGGCAAGGTTTGTTTAATGTTCATAAAATGTTTCCAGGTTGTTGGAGGAGGAGTCAAGTGCAAATATTATTTATTCCCCCAGATTCTGAAACTTAGTTTTGAAGAAAATCTGCTTTGAGAGTGAATTTCATCCTTCTGTGAATGGGCCAGCAAATGGTACGTGCACCACTCCTGATATAGGGACTGAGTGATACTTCAGTGGTGCATTGGTTTTGTGCTATCCCTCTGTATGGAGCTTCATTTCACCCTGTGTGACAAAGATCTTTAGAATCCACAGGAAAGAAACAAATTTACTAACAGTGGGCCTGCCCCACACACAACAGGTAGAGTGACCATATTTCCCAAAAGGAAAAGAGGACACTGCTTGGGGATAGCCTGAGCCAAGTCCCCCGCCCCCCCCCCCCCCCCGCCACACACACACACACACACCCCTCACATGGGGCTAGCTCAAGCCACTCATCCAGAGCCTTCCCCTCGCCACGCAGGACTGGTGTCGTAGTTCATCTGAGCCTTGCCTCCCCCACCATTCCTCCACACCCCACTTTGACAAAAGTGGGCTTTTTTCCTGTTTAATCTTGCCCACTGATCAAGTTGGCAAGAGCAAATGAAACAAATGCCCACTTTTGCAAAAAAGTTGGGAAGGCTGGGGTAGGGTTTAAAAAAAGGGAGTTTCCCATCCAAAACAGGAGGTATGGTCACCCTAACAAGAAGAAATCATTGATGTACATAATGTGTACTATGAACTGGATAGTTTGAAACTATCAACAGAATTTCATTCTGAAGAAATAGTCAGAATGTGTAGGTGTAAAGGAAATGGTATCACAGGCATATAAGGAGTGTCTGATATACAAACATTCATAGAATATCAGGATTGGAAGGGACCTCAGGAGGTCATCTAGTCCAATTCCCTGCTCAAAGCAGGACCAATCCCCAATTTAAATCATCCCAGCCAGGGCTTTGTCAAGCCTGACCTTAAATGGGTCAGGTTTGACAAAGCCCTTTGATTAGTTGCACCATAGAAAGAGGATAAAAGAATAAATAAGACACCTCACTTGAATCATGACAATCCCTTTGTGGTTCTTCTAGATTTCCCATTTTAAAACCTCCTAGCTCCCTCAAGATTCAAAACACTGATTAAGTAGATAGGATTATTCAGTGATGTGGGCTACTGCCACAGATATCGCTCTTCCCTAAGATCAAGCAATAACCAGTCTCCCATATCTAACTTCTAGCACAGGACTGGGTTGCGCTTCCAATTCACTCCTCAGCAGCTCAGGCAGCACACAATTCAGAAGAAGAAGAGTGTACGGACCTTCTTCTCATTTGCACACCAAGGCCCATCTATGCCATTCTGACAGTGTAAAGGTATCTTGAAGTGGGAGGAAAAGACTCCCAGAAAATATCCCCAACTCTGATTCATGTACAAGCTGCTCCTAGCCCCCGTTGTTGGTGGCAGGGAAAGGGTGTGGCCAGAGCATACTATAGTTTGTCTATTAGCTGCTCCCTGAGACCCACAGGATGTTCTGGGAAGCAAAGCATAAATTAGAGCAGCCTGGAGACAAGCAGGCAGCTGGTTCCTGCCTGGTCTCAGAACACAGGGAGTGGAAGTGCTATCACTTTCCAGACCAAGAGCTTGATATAGAATGGGTTGCTGCTGTGGGGCAACACTTCATACAAGATCCACACAGAGACATTACAAACAGAAAATTGCATTATCAGACAGGAAAGCAGTCAAGCTGGTCTGATCAGAGCAGTTTGGCCTTTCAGTTTCCAAGCTGACTGCCAGCAAGCAAGCTTAGGAGCAAAGGCTTAGTACCCAAAGAGATGTTACTGAGTGGCAAACTCATTCAGATAGATATTGATCCTTTTCTAACTTCTATCAGTTTGTTAGGTTGCAGAGATGTATAGCATTTGCTGTGCATTTAGGGGCAGATTTTAGCTGGCTCTTCACAATTGAACAAAGGAGGAAGGGCATAAAGAGCCTTCTTCGACTCTCTAACCCTGCTGAGAGTGAATTTACTGATCCAGGCTAGAGCAACTGGTAGCAGGAAGGGGAGGGAGCGAGAGTGAATGCTGAGCCCTGGCATCATCTCCTCTCCCCTGCTCTCTGCTAGACTGGTGTGGGAGAGGCTCATACTTCCCTGTTTCAAAGGCTGCTGCTGCTCTTCCAGCATACACTCCATTAGACTCCTCCCCGCACTCCTCACTCCCCACAGCACGAGCTGAGACATCAAACCCAGTCTAACCAACAGTAAAGGCGAGGATAATAAACTAGACCTGGGTGGTTTCGAAGATGTCTAATGCAAAAGTGGCTCTGGATTCCTTTATTTACAGTAGTGATGGCCCTGAATCAAAATCCCAGACCAGAACAATGCCAAACCTTGGGGACTCTTCAAAATCCAGACAAAAATTTTGAATCTGAGCTGTCTTTAAAATAGGTCAAAGCAGAACTAGGGATCTGAACACCTTCACATTGTGAGATGTCTTTCTCTGAAATTGCAGCATAGGCTTGTCTCTTGGGGAGGCAAAACATAGAGGGACTGTAATTCCCATACTTTCTATTACATGTGTTTGTTAGTATTTATGCATCTTTCTATAGTCTTCACAAACATAAAATCCTTTATTTTAAAGAAAAAACTCCTTAGTTCAACTTTAAAAGCTTTTTCCCTTCTAGCCACCTGATTTTATTGCATTTCACACAACTGGAGTCCAATCTCCTGGGAAATTTAACTCTCCAAAAATGAAACACTCCATCTCATCACGTCAAAGAAACTTCGCGAAGTATTTAACTTGTTAGTGCCCTTTAACATCAAAATATTGACTATGACTCATGAACACACTGGAACTTACTGACCTGCAACATAATCATTCTCAGGCAATCACCAGAAAAGTTAGCATCTGTATTTAAGGACATTCCAAAATGCATGCCATTTTCACAGATGCCTGTTGGACTTCAAGGCACATGCATACTTACTTGAGATGGAGGTGGGATGTTATAAAAATCTTCATTACACAAAGCTAATATTGAGAACTTCAGTTGCAAAATATGAGCCAGGAGTTTATAAAACCATCCAAGATTCTCAGAAATAGGAGTCTGTGACCCACTTACCATGCCACCAGCAGTAACTAAACATTCATTTTAAATGCAGGTAGAAAGCAATCACCAGGAGGTGCAGAGGATGTAGAAAATCCCAACAGAACTGCTATGGTTCTGATGTGCCAGGGTTGGAAGACAAAGCCTTGTGTAGCAAACCTGGGGTCCAGCTCTCCAGAGACCACCACAGAGGAGAACAGGTCAAGGGACACATCAAGCAAAGTAATTGAGTCTGTAATTACATGAATCCAGTGGACACAAACCCTTGTCATTTTGCCCTTCCCCAAGCCACTCATGGTTTCCTGCACAAAGTCCATTTTGTCAGTCTTTGTGCAGGACACTAGTGCACTTATCCTTTAGGTTGTTAAGGAAATGACGGGACAGCCCAAAGAGAAATCTATCTTCACTTATATCAATTTGTTCTTTTCTAAATTAGTCAGTCAATTTAAAGATCAAAAAGTTTCTAAGCTTCTGCCATCAATTATGCACGATGACCTGAGTCGTTGCATAAATGTTTGTGCTTGTAAGTTCTGTGCAGGGAGTTAATCTAATGAGCAGACGTGAAACATTGTGATTGCAAGTGAGCTCCACATTGATTTGCACTCATGCAGGGTCCCAGGAAAGTCGGGGGGCTCCATGCAGGTTCAGGGATCCATACACAAAGTGCCCATTGCAGAATCAGGGCCTTAGAAATCAAGTTGAGGACTCTATAAAAATTTGACTCCTCAAGACTGTCAGCAAAAAACAAACAGATGCTTGGAGCTGGAAAAGCTTCAGACTTTTTGGCCTTGCTTAGGGCTAGGTCTTGTGATAAATCTCTTTGGGAGGGAGCGGTATTTTTTCATTTTCTTTTTAGATTTTATACCCAAGCCATCACATGTCATGGGGAGTTGCCTAATGCGCTATGTACATTTATTTTAATGCATTAAAATATACTTCAATTTTTTGACTAAATTGCTCAGGAAGTTTTCTGTTTTGCCTTCCTGCATCTTCTTCCCTCCAAACTTATTGTCTCAAGCAAAGAGGGCCAAAATAAGTAGATCATTTAGAGGGTAGGTCAGTCCTCTCTTTGCTCTAATTGGGATTTCCAGATTTCCTGAAAGTTCATCACCTCTTCTTTGTGTTTTTTTTACAACTTCAAACAAATCCCTGTGGCTTTCTTTTTCTGAGTCTATTCTTGTGACTTTTAAGCTGAAAGGGGAAAAAATGGTTACTCACCTTCTCATAACTGTTGTTCTTTGAAATCTGCAGTTCATATCCATTCCAATCAGGTGTGTGCGCACTGAGTGCATGCCAGCTGGAAGATTTTTCCCTTAGCAGCATCCATAGGGTCGGCCTGGGCGCCCCCTAGAGTTGCACCTTCATGGCACCCAATATAGGGCCCTCCCAACACACCACCTCCTCAGTTCCTTCTTGCTGGCTGCTCCAACAGAGGGGTAGGAGGGTGGGTATTGGAATGGACATGAACAACACATCTCAAAGAACAACAGTTATGAGAAGGTGAGTAACCATTTTTTCTTCTTCGAGTGCTTGTTCATGTCCATTTCAATCAGGTGACTCACAAGCCTAAGTTCAGGAGGTGGGGTCGGAGTCATCCACTGATTGGAGCACTGCTCATTCGAAGGCCGCATCGTCTCTGGCCTGCTGAGTGATCACACAGTGCATGGTGAAAGTGTGTATAGAGGACCATGTTGCTGCCCTGCAGATTTCCTGTGTGGAGATCTGTGCCAGGAATGCTGCTGAGGAGGCCTGAGCCCTGGTGGAGTGTGCGGTGGTCAGGGGAGCGGGCACCTTTGTCAAGTCATAGCAGTCCTGAATGCATGACATGATCCACAATGAGATACATTGCAATGAGACAGGGAGGCCTTTCATTCTATTGGCCACCACCAAGAATAATTGGATGGACTTTGGAACGGTTTCGTTCTCTCAATATAGAAGGCTAGCACCCTGCGGACATCCAGTGAGTGAAGCCTCCATTCCCTGCCGCTGGAATGCAGTTTAGGGTGGAATACTCAGAGGAAGATGTCCTGGTTGATGTGAAACTGGGGGACAACCTTTGGGAGAAAAGCCGGGTGGGGTCTGAGCTGAACCTTGTCCTTAGGGAACACAGTGTAATGCATCTGAGGAAGTGAGCTGTAGCTCACGAAAGCTTATGCTCTAATAAATTGGTTAGTCTCTAAGGTGCCACAAGTCCTCCTTTTCTTTTTACAGTGTAAGGGGGCTCTGATGTTAGGGCCCTGAGCTCAGACACCCTCCTAGCTGAGGTTATCGCTACCAGAAATGCCACCTTGTATGAGAGATAAAGCAGGGAGCATGTTGCCAATGGCTCAAATGGTGATCCCATAAGTCTGAAAAGGACCAGATTGAGGTCCCAAGCTGGGATAGGCTATCATACTTCTGAGTATAGTCTGTATGGTCCCTGCAAATCTTGAGGAGCACCTTGTGAATGAGAGGGACTGCCGGGAACGCATATAGGAGACACCCCCCCACCGGAAGTAGAAACACATCTGCGATGGAGCCTGGGCTGTGATTCAGGAAGGAACAGAATAGCTGACACTTCCTGTTGCGCCGTGTGGTGAACAGGTCTATTTGGGCAAAGCCCCAGTGTTGGGAGATTGAGCTCACTTTGTCCAGCCAGAGGGACCACTCGAGGCTGTGAAAAGACCTGCTGAGACTGTCCGCCAGCTAGTTCTGTATCTCAGGGAGGTATGATGCCTACAGGTGTATCAAGTGCTCTACACAGAAGTCTCACAGCATGAGGGCTTCCTGGCACAGGGGAGAGGCGCATGCACCCCCCTGTTTGTTGATATAAAACATTGCCATGGTGTTGTCCATGAAGACTGATACACATCTCCCTCATATATGGACTCTGCAAACCTGACACATCAAGCGCACCACTCTCAGTCCTCTGAGACTGATATGCAGAGCAAGGTCTGCCTGAGACCAGAGGCCTTGTGTCCTCAGGTCTCCCAAATGTGCCCCCCATCCCAAATCTGATGCATCTGTCACTAATGAGAGGGATGGCTGTGGGCTGGTGAAGGGGACCCCTGTACATACTACCTGCAGGTTGACCCACCACAGGAGGGAGTCTAGTATCGGGCGAGGCAGGGTTATGATACTGTCCAAAGAGTCTTGAACTAGTCGATATACTGATGCTAGCCATGACTGAAGTGGGCAAAGCCTGAGTCTGGCATGGTGTACTACATAGGTACAAACAGCCATGTGCCCTAGAAGCTTCAGGCAATTCCTTGCTGTAGTGGTGGGGAACTGCCTGAGGCCCCGTATGATGTTGCCCAGTGACAGAAACCTGGCTTCTGGGAGGTATGCCCTGGCTTGAGTCGAGTCTGGGACTGCCAATATAAATTCTATCTTCTGAACAGGGGACAGTGTCGATTTGGCATCATTTAGAAGGAGACCCAGTTTGTCGAACGTCCTTCTTATGAAGCTGACCTGAGCCTCCACTTGAGATCTGGAGTGGCCTTAGAGCAGCCAGTCGTCGAGGTACAGGAACACCTGTACCCGCTGCTTGTGCAGATACGCCGCCACGACTGCCATGCACTTGGTGAACACCTGAGATGTCACCGACAGGCCAAATGGGAGGACAGTAAACTGATAGAAAAGGAGTACTTGTGGCACCTTAGAGACTGATAGTGGCTGTTATTCACCGCAAACCTGAGGTATTTTCTGTGGGGTGGAATTATTGCCATGTGAAAGTATGCGTCCTTCAAGTTGAGGGCAGCATACCGGTCTCCTGGAGGGGATAATGGAGGCCAAAGAGACCATGCAGAACTTGAGTTTTTTGATGAACTTGTTGAGTTCTCACAGGTCTAGGATGGGCCTGAGCCCACCCTTGGCTTTCGATATTAGGAAATACCAGGAGTAGAAGCCCTTGCCCCTTTGCTCCTGAGGAACCTCTTCACTGTCCCTATAGAGAGGAGCAAGTGTACCTCCTGTATAAGAAGTTGCTTGAGAGAGGGGTCCCTGAAGAGGGACATGGGTGCGGGGGTAGAAAGGTGGGAGGGCACAGAATTGGATGGAATATCCTCTCTCTGCCATGTGGAGCACCCAGCAGTCTGAGGTGATATGGGACCATGAACGGTAGAAAGGGAATAGTTGGGAAGAAAAGGTAAGTAATGTTGGATCCAGTTTCAGCACTGGTGTACTGTCCTCAACTGCACCCTCAAAAGGCTGGCCTGGGGCCAGGCGGTGGCTTAGGCTGGACCAAGCCTTGGCCTGAGGAGGGGTGCTGCCTCCTTCTACCACTCCTGTTCCTCCTATGAGGAGCATCCTGGCAATTCTGAGCTTGGCAGAACCTAGAGGGAGGCTGTGGCCAGAAATGCCTACGTTGAGTGGCGCAGGTATGGAGCCACAAAGATCTGAGGGTGGTCCTGCAGTCTTTCAGACTATGGAGTCTTTTATCCATCTTATCGGAGAAGAGGGCTGAACCTGGATTGTCCTAGACCTCATGGGGCAGACCAGAGACCTGCAACCAGGAGCCCCTTCTCATTACAACCCCCGTGGCCGCTGTACGTGAGGTTGCATCTGCTGCATCCAATGCCGCCTGTAGGGACACTCGGAAGATCAGCTTTCCCTCCTCCACCAATGCCAAGAACTCTGCACGAGAGTCCTGTGGTAGTAGCTCTGCAAACTTGGCCATCGCAGCGCAGGTGTTCTGTGCGTATCTGCTCACGATGGCCTGTTGATTTGCAATGCGGAGCTGTAGTCCCCCAGTGGAATAGACCTTCCTGCTGAAAAGGTCTAGTCTTTTTGCATCCCTATTCTTAGGGAAGGGGCCCCGGTAGCCCTGGCACTCTCACTGATTGGCTGCATCAACCACCAGGGAGTCGGGGGGTGGGTGGGTGTACAAATGTTCATATCCCTTAGAAGGGACAAAGTACCGCCTTTCATTCCTCTTGGCCATAGGGGCCAGAGATGCAGGGGTCTGCCATAGGGTTTTCATTGTCTCTGTAATCATCTTTATTAAGGGCAAGGCGATATGAGAGGGTCCAGAGGACACAAGGATGTTGACAATTGGGTCAGATTCCTCTACCACCTCCTCCGCCTGTATGCCCAAGTTCTGGGCAACACGACATAACAGCTATCCTCCAGAGCTGGGGCCGTCGGCGTCCCCACCACAGCTTCATCCGGGGAGGATGAGGAGGAGAGGCCTAGGAGCAGGCCTTGCTCACTCCCTTCAGCACCCTGTGGGTCTCATGGCATGCGGTATTGCTGACCCCCTAGGTCCGAAGCATGCGGTGCCAGGGCTGTTGGGAGCAGAAATATCGCTGCCTAGGCAGGCGGTGCCAAAGTTGTTGATTCCAGCGGTGCCGATATTGTTGACGTCGGTGGCACCGAGGATGCAGTTGTCAGTGGTGCCGCTGTTGGGACGGTCGGTGCCAGAACTTCAGGGGACAACAGCGGTGTCGGTGGTGCTTCTGCTGGCAGTGCCTGCAGGGGGACGAAGGATGCTGAGGACAGCGACCTGGACCTAAAGCCCTGGATCTATCTTGGCTCTGGTGATATGCCCATGATGTCCAAAAGGGCCACTGCATTGAAGCTTGCCACTGTGGAGGGCAGAGTGCTGGGTAGGGCTGGTGGTCGTGGTGGGATCTGGACCTCCTGCTCCTGGTCCTATCAGAGTGGTAGGATTCCACCTCCAAGGTCTCCAACTAGGAGGACCATGGTACTCTGGGCCACCGGAGAGTGGTACCGAGAGGTTGGGGACCAGTGCAGCTCCCCATGGATGGGCCATGCCAGGGAGAGATGCGCTGGAGATGGTGATTGGCATGCCATCATCGCTGGTTTGCCCTTTGATTGGAACTGGGGCCCCACGGTCACTGGTGACTTGTCTCTCCTCTGCAGGGAGGACGGCACTGTGAGGCATATAAAGAACTTGGCTGCCTCAAATGCCTCCAGTATCGAGGGAAGCTGGAGGTGATCCTCTTGGAGGTCTGGGGACCATTGAGGGTTCGGACCCCCATACAGGGCAGGAGTCGACAAGACCCTGGAAGGTGGGAGAGACAAGGTGACCTGGCTCGGAAAGTGCTTTGATGCCACAGGTCCCGTGGTCTTTGGAGGGGAAGAGTGACCCCTATCCGGCCTTTTCTTCTTCTGCGGCACCGGGGACTGAGAACGGTGCCCGACAGAAGAAGGTTTCTTATGGGCGAAGCCATGAGGGTGCCGTGAGTCCTTAGGGTCCTTCCTCGGCACCAGCTTGTGGACCGTTGGCGCCGGAGCACTGCAGACCGACGAGGAAGTGCTTGGCGTGGATTCTGCCAACCCCTGGTTGGCTTGCAGTCAGAGCAGGATTTTCAGCCTTTGATCCTGGTCTTTAAGGGTCCTAGGACGAAATCCCTTGCAGATTCTGCACTTGTCCTTCTGGTGGCTCTCCCTGAGGCACCGTAGACAGGAAGAGTGCAGGTCACTCTTCAGCATAAACTTGCCAGAGACCTTGCAGAGTTTGAACCCTGGGGACCAGGGCATACCCCAGAACCGGGGAAAATGTTGTTGGGGGGAACCCCCAATAATTCTTAATAAATACAACAACTAACTATGGCTAATAACTAACTAACTATTTTAAATTATGAAAACTGAAGTGGACACTACCAAAAACGCTTGCAATGCAAGCGCGACAGTTGTTCCAGCTAGCCGTCATCAGTGGTAAGAGGGAACTGAGGGGGTGGAGGGTCGGCAGGGCCCTATATTGGACGCCATGAAGGAGTGACTCCAGGGAGCGCCCAGGCCAACCCTACGGATGCTGCTAAGGGAAAAATCTTCTGTCTGGCGTGCATGCGGCGTGCACACACCTGATTGGAATGGACATGAACAAGCATTCGAAGAAGAATACTATTTCTTTAAATAAATAAAAGATGCTGTGATGAGGGGTTCCACTCCACTAAGATGGCACCTCCTCCTGGAAGTTCTGCAGAATAGCTTGCAAGGGCATCACCTCTTTCTGCAGTTGCCCACTGTCTCTCCACCTCTCTCTGAGTCTGCAGCCCCTCTATCACACCATGAGCTGTTGCTGCCTGTTTATGACTCAGTCTTCCAACGGGGTCACTCTTCTTGTTTTCCTCTTCTGGGGTACCAAAGACTTCCTTCGGCAGTCCTAAGCAGTCTTCCTATTCGCTGCCTTGTAGTGCCACTCCCTAAACGGCTGGCAAGGGAACACGGGCCAGCTTGCTGCGCTGGGTTCTGGCTCAGGGACCTTCTAGCCAGCCATCCCTGAGCCCTGACCTGGCTTCTCCTCTCACTGGGTTTGCCAGCCCAAACACACCTCCCTTCTCCCAGGGAGTGATTACAGACTTTCCTCTCCTCGGCTGCCAATTTCCAGCCTTTATAATCCCAGCCCAGCTTGTTCCTCCTCAGCTGGCTTCCTCATTCAATCAGTGGATTGCTTAGTCACCTGATTCCTCTCCGCTGTGGCCTATTGGGTTAATTAGCCCTCTTCTCAGTCTGCATTAACCCTTTCAAGGAAAGTGTGGGGTGAACACCGCATCACAGTTTCATTTATTTGTCTGCTTTCTTTATTGCCCTTCTTGTACGAATTGTTCACAATCCTCCATTTTGTTGCTGTCTTGCTGGGAATTGTCCAAATAGAATTTTTAATTGTTTCTATTTTTCTACATATCTAAGAAGGTACTAAAAGACAACAGATGTCAAGAAATAATCTCAGATGCCATGATGCAATAACTGTTAACAAATGCTTACATATGAATGGCCATTACTTTCTAGGTGTAAGGTGTGCCAAGAAATGTTTCTAGGAAAAGGAAAGTGTCCAAAGCTCACCACTGTTAGCAATGCGCATACATTTTTCTTACTGTTCTTATACCACTGGAGATCTGACTTAACCATTTCATCCTCGTCTTCCTGAAACCACTGGAGACAAGTTTATTTCATAAGTGCTGGAAAAACTTTCAGTATTTTGGTTCTTTTCATTTATTTGTATTTTTGAAATTTCTTATTAAGGCAAAGTTACATTACTGGTTGTAATCATACTAATTATACATTACTTATTACTTATTCAGGATCAGATTAATATTCAAAGAACCTGGCTAAAGATTCTGGATTGCTGTCTGAGTTCTCCTCCTCGGAGTATGTTAAAAAGGATGACCAAATTTCTAAAAACCTATCCTCTTTCTGGAGTTTCTCTTGTGTACGTACTTGGTGGGAAAGCTTTTCCATGACAAAGACAGTCCACATTTTACTTTCTATATAACACAATTCCCTAGGAGGAAGAGTCACATTTTTCCAGTAATGTGCAATACAAAGTCTAGCTGCTACCAAGAACTTCGTCATTCTGTTTAAAATGCAGATCCTTTAATGGAGCATTAAGTAAGCAGGTCAGGGGATCTCTAGAAAGTCAGCATTTTGTCATAAAATGAATCTCTTTAATAATTTCCTCTCAAAACTTTCTAATTTATGGACAGGACTACCACATGTGCAAGTATGTTCCCATTTCCCCACAATCTCTCTAACAGAGTTTTTCTGTAGAAACAACAATATGATGGATCTTAACTGAAGTCTAATGTCATTTACACAGTAAATTTATATAAATTTTATTTATGAGCTACACAAATTGAAGATGTAAATCCCCTTTCCCACATAGATACCCACTCTTCCAGATCAATTTTTTGTCCAAATCCTTCTCCCATCTTTTCTTCTGGGTTGTTATCTTCTCAACATCTTTTTCAATCAAAATTGTTTATATCTTAGAAATTACATTTCTATTTTTGGTAAAGGCTTTAATTTTATTATTTTTTAATTATATATATATACACACACACACACACACATATACACATGCACATACATAAATATGTAATGTACCTGAACAATATAGTTGTACTATATGCTGAGTGCTTTGGTACGGAGAAGTTAACTGATTAATACTATTGTTATAAAGTTAAAGGGCTAATTTGGATACAACCAAATTTGGTTATTTTTAACATAACTATGACCTTCCTATGACTTTTACTAAAATTTGCCATGATGCCCACATCGCCAGATACACAAATCTCTTGCCAACAGCAGTTAGTAATAGAGAACATTTGTTTATAATCTATTAATATCAAGCTATTATGATGAATGAGCTGCATTCTGCCATCTTCCCACCTCCACTGCCATCAGTCATTCTGTTTAGTTTGTTGCTGAATTAAAATGTCTTAAGTTTTTCAGCATGTTACCACACAAAATCACTCTGTAAGTTACACATGACTTGGATATCTGAAAAAGCACACAACTACAACAAACATGTGCTCTCAGAGATCATGTTCATATCTCTGCAAAAGTGACAAAAAGTGAAAATAAAATTAGAAACTAAAAACAATGTAGAGTCAGAAAAAAGAATTTAAAAACTAGAGACAGGAAGCAGTACTAATATTAAGTTGTGATAGATAAATAAAATATGCAATTTTTTTCTTGTTTTCTGAGTTCTTTACAAAGAATATAAATAAAAAATAAAAATAAACTAGGATACTGGGAGAAGGACTTGGAGAAAGTAAGAGAGGGAAGCGGTATATCACTGATTAATGTGCATGTGAATATGACAGTTCTGTTACATGAGATAACTAAAAAGTGAGGCATATAAATAAAAAGGTGACACATTTAACGTTTGATATTTAATAGGCTATTTATCAGTATTAATTCTCACTATGCCTCAGAGTATCCATCTTTAAAATGGAGATAACACCTATTTGCTCCACACTGTGTTTTGTGACTAGACTAAATTAACATCTACACTTATTTCCCTGCACAGAAAGAAGCAGAATCATCTATTACATGACCTTGGTTCTGGCAGATAAGGACCTTAACCAGCCACTGCTTGCAGAAGCTGTGGGCACAAATTAGGACAAGCACTGGAGGGAATAACAGCTCCCCCAACACACCAGATTGCTGAACCATTTGAGGAAAAACCCATCCTAAGAATCCAGCCACAACAATCCATTTCCTTCACCGTCCAGGTTCTGGAACACTCCTGAAACCTCTGTGACAGCACCTCCATGGCAACAATTTCTACTTTAACAATTTCCTTGTAAGCACTGCAGAACCATGCACCACCGGCTTTCAGAACAGCTAAGGCAGGGCACCAATGTTTAGCTGGACTCACATCTTTGATCACACCTATCATGTCTGGCAATCTCACATGTGATGCTTTCTGTCAAGAATGTAGATATCACATCAGATCTTTTTGTAGCGTTTGGTAAGATCCATAGCAGCAGAGACCAACGCTTAATTGTATGTTTTAAAGCCAAAAGAGAGACACTCTTGCTACAGCATTTCATGTAGCACACCACACAAAGGGAAGTAGAGAGAATTGACAAATGGCCGAAGGAACTTAAGGTAACTGAGCCCTTTCGTACATAGTAGAATTACATATCTACGTAGTATGGGCTAAGTAAAGTTTGAGATATCACATTCATGGAGCAGTTTTATTTTTAAAAGAAAAGTCAGTTAATCTATAGTCAGTAACACGAAACGTCTTAAGCAGGTGCTTTACTTAAAAAGACAAAGTAGATAATTGAAAAATCATCTGTAGTCTGTCCCTGGGGCACAGGGCACCGATGTGAAGTCATTTCAACGAGTCCCACTCAGTCGAAGCAGAACCATAAAAAGAACCCAGCTCTCCTGATTCTCCTGTTCTATCCTCCTCTCTAGAGCTACCTCTCATCCCTTATGGGATGAACTACTTCTACTGAGAAAAAGGGCTGACTGCAGACACACACCAGAGATGCCAGCTGTTAGCCAAGCAGGGGAAGCAGAACTCTGGATCTTCAGCTCCAAAAATAGGCCCCTGTCACTTGAGCAAAAAGAGAATTACCACCAGTTCTCCCTAAAATTGGAGCTTTGACTTATCTTTTGGGGCTAGTCTCTAGAGAGGGCATATCATCACAAACAAATGGGCAGGGCAGGCAGGGATGCACACGTACATAACAGCCACTACCTCACCCCCTTTTGGGGAGTTAACACCTGGTTGTCATAGCAATTGCGCCACAGCCTTCATTGTGACTTCCTCCAGCCCAAGCAAAGCTATTGAGGCAACGAACAAAAGTCAGTGCTCAACTTGGCCTCAGAGAGAGACAGTTGGTGCTGTGCTGTACTGCAGCAATTCTGACCATTTCTATTACTTTGCATTCAAGATTTGGCACTCAGACCTCAGAAGTAAGTGCATTTTTTCATGTACCCAACATAATAGAACAGTGTGAGTTTTTTATGACTGGAGTTGTGGGGCCACAGGGGTTTCAGCCTAGTTCTTCTTCGTGGGCATTAGATAGATTATTCCTGTACCTTTGAACCGAGATGATTCCAAACAAAAACAAAGCTAACAAAGGAAAGCGTGGAAAGACTCTTAACCGAGTATGGCAGGAATTATAGATAGAATGTCAACTGAGATGCTGAATCAAACAGAGGCTTTGACTTTCCAGACATTTCAGGCATACCTGAACATTACTTGAGGTATAATTTACACCTGTGATTTCAACTCCTTCCGTCATGGGGGTTTTAACATGGATCATTTGTTTTTTGGGTGGCTATTTTCATTGTAGTTAGTGCTGGGGCTTGAGAGCCAGACGTCTGAGATCTCGTCCCCACCTTTGCCACTGGCCTGCTTTCAATACTGATCTGGCCAATATAAAGAGCAGTGTTCTCGGGTTCAATCCCCTAATCCACTCGGTTCCCTCAGTGCAGAGTACTCCACCGTCACATTAGCTCACTGGGTTTGTTTGCCGGGAAGAACCTTAAACATGACTTAATCAGTCCCTTAAACCACAGGGATATTGTAGGAGATACGGGAACAGTTTTCAGGCCATGGTCAGCTGCAGAGATCACCTCATGCCTCAAATGAATTCCTTTGCCCTGTCACTAATTAGATGAGTACCAACCTGAAAAACAGCCCTATCTTCAAAAGACAATACTAATCCTCTGTCTAGCCAGTGATCCTATATATATATATATATATATATAGCACCAATCACCACAACATCTCTCTAGCCATCTGTCAAACTAGGGAAGTATTATTTACCTCTTCACATAACACAAGAAAAAGGAGTCACCCAATTAAATTAATAGGCAGTAGATCTAAAACAAAATGAAATACTTCTTCACACAATGCATAGTCAACCTGTGGAACTCATTGCCAAGGGATGTTGTGAAGGCCAACAGGATAACTGCGTTCAAAAAAAGAATTAGATAAATTCATGGAGGATAAGTCCATCAATGGCTATTAGCCAAGATGGTCAGGGACTCAATCCCCATGCTCCGGGTATCCTAAACGTCAGGCTGCTTGCTAGAAGCTGGGACTGTAAACACTTGAAATTGCCCAGTAATGTTCATTCCTTCTGAAGCATCTGGCACTGGTCACTTTCAGAAGACAAGATACTCCCATTGTCAGATCATCTCTCTTTAACCGCATGGAAGATTTCCCTAACGTCTAATGTAAATGTCTCTATTTTTATTCAGTTAAGGTCTGAGGACCCATTAGTGGACGATGGACTACCTGAAGTCAATGCTGGAGTCTTGGTAAGAAGATAAGAGAAGTTTTACATTGTACACGCTGTACAGCGTGACAGAATGTATGCGGGGGTGGTGACGGTGGAAAAGGTCAGAGTTTGGGCCTCTTAGTGTAGCCAGAAAGCCTCCGAATATCATGTAGACCACTGACAGCTTCACACGTAACCCTGCAGGCAACTTTGCTTAGTGTATAGTGTCGCATGTCTCCTACTGAACCCCGTTAACGGTTGAGTGGTTAAATGTCTGGGTTCCTCTCAGAGATCCCTTCCTCAAAAAATATTTGTGGGTGCCTCAAAAACTCATTAAGCCACTCTTTTAAATTACGTTTCCTGCTCAACGCTGGAGTCAGCAATTCTTTAGCTCCTCTACGGTTCACAGCATTCCTTAAACCCACTGTTCATAAATTGCCTTGGTTACGGGTAAAATACTCTTATTAGGAACTCCTTGGGATATTCTCTGTCATTTTACACAGAGGAACAGAATAATCAATATACTGTGTATTCCAACCCTAAACCGAGAGACAGTGCACGACCCATTTCTAACATTTTGTTGTTTCCCTTTCATTTAGGATGAAGGTTCCATCGGGGGCCAGACCACGTGTCCACACCCAATTTGCCGCTACTCTTTGGCCCCTCACATACTTTTTCTTCCCACTTGAAGCCTCCTCCCCTCTCAAAAAGTCTCATCAATCCTCATTCATCAGGTAATTCTGGCAATGAGCATACTCCTTGCCCTCGGTGAGAGTACTTTGGGGACTGCAGGGTTTCAGGTACATGTGTGGAACAGGGCCCCCATCTTTCTGAAAATAAGATGGATGGATGCAGCGCTGTTCAAAAAACTCTTCCTTAGCCAGAGGTCTGTGTCCTGCCTGGACCCCGCAAAGTCTGGGTCTAAGATACTCTGCGAATGTCCACGTCTGGAGCTTGGGACCCATTTTTCTAAGTTATGATGCTCTCAAGAGTGAGAAAATAAGGGAATTAGGAACAGAAAATGCAGCAGTCACATGTCTAGTGTGATCTCAGCTTTGCTCTCTGTATTTCATTTGGACTGTAGGGTAGGCAGTGGGTGAGGAATAGCTCTACTAAGAGGACAAAGTACTTATCAAGGTATTTCTACAGTGCAATGTGGGGAAGGGGCTCCTGAGAGCTTCACTTCTTTATCTGTGTGATTGTCATATTCTCCCGTATCACTGCACTTCAGTGGAAAGGAAAAGTCTTAACATATTTGCAGAGTGAGTCAAAGAGTCAGTTATTGCTTTGGCAAAGGATTTTACTACTATTCCTATAGTGGGAACTCAGAACTGCCCAGTTACAGATTATCCTGAATTCCCTGGCATACCATCTGCCATTCTGACAATTCTGCAGTTCCGAGTATGATATTTGAATTCCGCTACTTGTAGGAGAGATCGTGTTGTCTCTGTAATAGAGTAATAGTAACACTTGCTTGAGTAAAGCAGCTTTGCTTGGTCCCCTTCCCACAATTATTTACTTGTTTCTACTGCCACAGCCAAGCCCGAGAGGCTTTGAACTATGGATTTTATTGCAAGTTGGAGGCAAGGACAGGGGATTTAAATAGAATGTACTGGCAGAAGTGAATTTCGCTCTGCATTAAAAGGGGCCACTGTGGCATACTTAGGACAAGTAGGACATTGTTCAGCTCCTAATAATATTTTGCATCTATTTCTCTTATTTTAGGACACAGTATACATTAGCCGAGGGTTCAGACTCTCACATTCAGTGATCGGCCCCAAGAAGCTTGGGCGGGCCATGTAATTCCAATGCCCTCTTCCCTCTTCAGTGAGTATTCAAGTTCTCCTTAATTCTAGATTGTGCGTACATTAAGGGTGGCGTGGGAGGGGGTCCGTAAGGGCTCAGAGGCATGTAAGGAATAGTGCTGCCACCTTCCTGAAAATGCAGGACAGTTCTCTCCGTCTGGGCATTGTAAGAAAGCTCGACATTCTCTCTCTCACCTTGGGCACTGTCTAACCCCTGAATAGTCCTGGCCATGACTCCACCCCTTAACATCCATAACACTCCACACCCTAACATCCATAATTAGAGCTATTTGTCCCACCCTTTCCTTATTTATATCGTTCCAACACTACTTTACAGAGAAGGATGAAGGCAAGGTCCCTGCTTGGAGACCCTACAATCTCTCTTGGCAAGGGAAAGGGAAAGACGTAAAACCCATTATTCCCCTTGCTTTAGTGTTTGGCTGTTGCTTCTTCATCCTCACCCAGAAGAAAGATGCTCGTATTGCCTCCTTTAAAGCAATACCCATTTTATTCGCGAAGGGAGGAGAATTGATACAGATATGACTTAAATACAGATTAGCAGAGCGGAAAAAGGGGTTTGCTACACAGCAGCTGATCCTTCAACTCATTTCCTTAAAGGTTGAGCTCTCTACATCAGCCATTAAAGCATCACTGGCAACTGAAGACCCTTATTTTACCCCAGATCAACCTCATATTCTGGACTGGGGCTTTCCAGACAACTGAACTTCATCGTCTTCCCCGCAGTGAGTATTCAGAGTCTCAGCCATTCTTCCCTGAGTGTACCTTAGAAATGCTATTTACCTATTTGTACAGGGCTGAAAATGAAAATTTAGAACGACAGCCTACAACCATTCAGCCTACACCAAACTCTGACTCACTCAGAGCACTGTCTGATCTTTGGCCAGATCCTACAATTCTTGGAACTTGTCTTTTGCCAGCTTGCTAGCACTGACTTATTTATATGTATGCAGTGTTCATGCAGAGAGTTCCTTATTCCTTGACTATGGCAGGAGGAAGTACCTCCTTTCCTTTATTGTACACGTTGGAAATACTATACATGCTTTGGGGGTTGAGATTAGTATTATTTTCCGCAATTCGCTACAACTATCTGCTCCAACTGCCCCAGAAGGAAGGACATGCATGACAGTCGCATTTGCCCCTCACTGCCCTCCAATAATGCAAGTTCTCCGTAATATACTGGAGTTTGCTGGTGTCTACCGCAATCCTTTACTTGCTTCTTCTGCCCTCCATGGGCAGAGAAGCTTTGCATGTTCTCTTTGAAAACATGATGGAATTGATGAGTAGTCTGCGGGAAGGAGAGTGGATTCCTACCGCTGTGATGTGCATGTCAAATTTCAGGTCTATACAGGGTATGCAATGCGATTTCTCAGCTTTGGGTGAACATTTAGTTTTCTATTTCTGTCCTTTTAGGATGTGGACTCCAGCATCTGGCCATTGAACAGATCACAGTGTGTTCATTGCCCTGGGAGGCTTCAGTCCAACCATTTGACCCAGAAGGAGGTTTGCTTTAATTTAGAGCAGACCCTCTTCCATTCAGTGAGTACAGGAGATCTACTGTGCAGGTACATCTTTCTTTCTTTTGTGAGGAGAGGGGTCCATAAAGGCTCAGGTTAAAGCATGGAATAGAGTTGCCATCTACCCGAAAACGTAAATAGAAGATGATTATGTTGCTCCAGGCATTCTAAGGAGGCACCAAATTCCAGATTCCTCAGGACACTCATCAGATATTTTGTCCCTCCCAGAGGACAGGGAATCAGATTCCCCATCACAGTTACATCCAGTAACTCAGAGCTGAAAATGAAAGTTAAGTGAATTCAGGGTTTAGCAGGGAAGAGGATAAAAAGACAGAGGGATTAGTCCAGTTCCTTATTCTATGTATGGAGGGTGTTGCAACTGCACAACATACTGCATCAAGTGAAGGTGAAAATACATGACAACGACAAGTTACGTTTCTGGAGATTTAGTCTCTCTCGATAAAGAGAGGTGTTTCTACCCCCATACGCAACAGATCATTCAAGAGAGGTTTATTCTCCCCCAGTGAACGCTGGGCAGAGGTTTAGACTCCCCAGCAAGGCACTGATCAGATATTTTGTCCCTCCCAGAGGACAGGGAATCGGATTCCCCATCACACAGATATGGCCACCACTGTTGAAGTTCCCACAATGTCTAGCAATGCAGCGTATGAGTTGCAAGAAAGCTTCAGTGCAGTTACGACTTTGAAGTCAGGACAGTCAGGACCCCAAGACCTCATCTATTGCGACAGCGTTACTTCAGAAGGGACAAAGGGAGAGCCTGGAAGTAGAAACACATCAAACAGACTGACCCTGGGCTTATTGTCCCCTGCAGGTGTGTGCACCAAAGAGAGACTTCAGGTGCTCACAAATGCATATCTGTGCTCTCTCTCTCTCTCTCTCTCTCAAGGAGCGACACTGCTGGCCATAAGGAGGAGGAGAGAAAGACTCAGCAACTACCTGAGGCAATTCCAACAAAAACATGAGTATCAATGCAACATCTGTTCAGTCTGAACCTCTCAACTAGTATCTCAGGTATCTCTGCTGGGGGAAATTACAGCATTGTCTGTGAACTTCTGCCCAAAGATCAGGGAGCGTGGAGGGGAACTGTGAACCCACTGAACTCACACGGGGACTATGGGTGTCCCCAAAGGAAGATGAGGCAAGAGAGATCAGGAGGAGGAGGAGAGAAGTGAAAAGTAAAAACACGTCAACTCTTAAATGAGTTTGGATTTTCATTGTGGTTCTCAATAACCACACTGCAGTAAGTAGACAATCCTCTGGCACTCGCAGCTTATTGCGCTCCACTCTTATATAATAACCACCTGTGCAGCTTGCCCTGTGATCGTTACAAGTCTTGTAGTGGAGGTAAGCTATCTGGTCAAACTGTACACAGACACACACACTGCCGCATTGTCAGCTTAGGGCGTCCTATCTGATAGAAAAGGAGTACTTGTGGCACCTTACACGGCTGCTACTCTGAAACCTATCTGATAGAGATGTCAGCCGGCAGCCAGGCTCAGGGTACAGGCTGGCTAAACCTTGCAAGTGGTTATTGAACACCCAAGGTATGTTGTATCTTTTCCTCACGTTACCCCTTGTATTCCGTAATTGCAAAGAAATATTAAACAGTGCCTAGTTGCAAGAGTTCCACCAAACAGAGTTCTAGAATATTGTACATTCCTTTCCTTTTTTGCTTTGTACAGAACCACTGACAAAGGCTGAATTTCCTCATCACCAGATGTATTGATCTAGGAAAAAACACCCGTGCTGATGTTAGAACAGCTGCTTCCCAGCTCACAGGTAAGAGTAAGATGGGTTTCAAAAACCTCTCTTTTTTGCTCACCACCTTCTGTTTTCTTCTATTTTAGCGATTAACCTCTCAGCCTCCATCACACAGACAACATCTCCCACATCCTCCCTGCACATTCTCCCCAGTCCCAGGGATGATCGTATGAGCATAATGATGTCCTTGATATTTTAAATGATATGTCAATATGAAAGAAATATGTCTTTAATATGAAAGAAATGAGAGCATATAAAGTGTCAAAGAGAAGATGGAAAAATAACTGGAAGTTTTGGGTTGCTTTCTAGGTTCCATGTTTGTCCAAAATAGAATATTTATCAGGCTGGAAAGAAACATCTGGAAATGCATCCACGAGACCACATGCCATCAGGGTCCAGCGTCATCATTAGGAAACAACTCCTACGAGACCTCCTATTTGGCAAATATCCATGGGAAACATCTCCTATAAGACCACATACAATCAGCCGTAGCTGATAGATGTTTCTTCTACTGGAAACATCTCCTGTGAGATCTTGCACCACTGGGCTATATTTCCATCAGGAGAAAGCTCTCCTGTGAGACTCCATATCATCGACTGCAATATCCTCCACTGAAAAGTTATATACGTTTCTTCCACTGTCAACTTCCTGGGATTAAGAACTGTCTTCTGTTTCGTACTGCACTGAGCACATCATTGAACAAAATAAAATAATCATTTTACTTCTTTCTTTGGTTTCTGTCTCTCTCTACTACGGGAGAATCAGCCTTCTCCATTATTTGCTCTCTCTCAGCATGATGGTGCGGAACCTGTAAGAATGCATGAGCGGACCCACCTTCTGCTCCTCCTCTTTCCGGTACGTCATACCAGCTGTAAATATCTTCCTGGTATAACGGACTGGACCATGCTGCCCTACTTGCGCTGCTGGACTGGAGGTACTTTCTCCTTCAGCAGGCCTGCTGCTATTTTTAAACAGGCAAACAATTTCAGATCTCCTTTCCCTTGTCCCATCACACATGGCTGTTCCCAGACAACTGCTTGCAGATTGGGGCAGCTCCCTCCCTGGGCAAGTCATTACTCCTAACAGACACAGGAACATTTCCTTTACTGCCACAATTGTCCACACTCGTTAACAGGTAAGGTAGAGGGATACTCGTGGTCTGCTAAGCTTGCCTTCCCAAACTCCTGATCAGACAAAGCCATCAGCTCACAAGGCTGCCTAGGCTCATCTGAACTTTATTAGCCTTTCTCTTCCTTATCCCAGCACTCATGGCTCTTTACAGACAAATAGTGGGAGACTGGGGCAGCCTCCTTAACAGGCACGTTGCCACTCCCAAGAGACAAACAACTGGAGACATTTTCTCCCCCGGATAAACTGCTCTTTTTCGCAAACAGGGGCTCATCCTACTGGGCTACTTCAAGCAAATTACTTTTACCTTCTTCAGGTTCGCTTTTACAAACTTTACTTGCCAACAATCCATCACCCACCAAAAATCTACTCTTTCCTTCCTAAGTTAGGTCTTCCACCTGGTCATACACACACATACCCCTTCGCAAAGCTCCCTGATACATACACATAATACAGAGGATTCACATTCATACTTTTTCTGGGGCTGCGTTTTGACATTACCCTGATAAAACGTAGCTTTAATATCATTCCCAATCAAAGGATCTCTTGGCAATAACTTCCTTACACCTACTACAACTTCATGTTTCATACCATTCCATTCAGGGTGGATTTTGGTTAAAGGCACACTCACAGTAAACTCATAAAGGATTACAATATTCACACTCTTATCTGCTAAGTAATCTTCTTCTCTGACAAGATCTGCTTTAACTAGAGTGATGTTAGAAGCTGCAACTTGTCCATTGATTTTTACATTCTTTAGGAATTTCCTATGACCACACGGATACATAAGACGGGCACTATTTATGGGGTTACCTCCTCCTGAGCTCACAGTAACAGCATTTCATAAAAGGTGGCAGTGGTGGGGTATATTTGGTTACCCTCTTTCTGGTCAAAGTCCTTTAGCAGATTTTTCAGTTCTTGATCAGTGGCTTTCTTCTTAAAGGATAAAGTCCTTTGTGAGCACAAATCTTCCCGGGCTTGCAGCTGTGATTGTGGATCACTCATTCTGACTAACTTTAACCTTTAACACTCTCCCTATCAAATTTCAAATTTGGAAAAGCGTGGGGTTCTGATCCAAAAGCCAAATGATCTTGTTCTAGGATATAGAGATTCAGGCCTTTCTGTAAAGGCCTATACTCTAAGAATGTAGGTTTATGTTTATCATTTAGCTAGTAATAGAGGTATACAAGAAAGAATCCGTGTAAGGGCCTTCTCTCACTGTGACAGTCTGAGGCCCTGTTCTTAGGCCAATGCCTTTGGCTAAGCAGCAGAGGCAGCCATAAGCTGGGAAGCGTACGGTCACATCCTCACATTCCAAACTAGACAATCTGGGGCTGTTAGGAAGGTGATCTGATCTATCACCTCCAGAGAAAGGGAAGAGCCTAGAAGATGTAAAAGGAAATTTAGGTTGGTAGTTTTCTGTCTGGTAAGAACTCACTTATCAATAGACACAGTCTTTATAGATGTTGTTGTGAAATCCTCACTTCTGTATTGTTTTGTCATTATAGTTCCCACTTCGCTATTGTTTATTGGCACCGTCTCTCTCTCTGGTTCTGTGATTGTTTCTCTCTGCTGTATAATTAATTTTGCTGGGCGTAAACTGATTAAGGTGGTGGGATATAATTGGTTAGGTAATCATGTTACAGTATGTTAGGATTGGTTAGTTAAATTTCAGAAGACTGATTGGTTAAGGTATAGCTAAGAATATTACTATATAAACTAGGGGCAAACAGGAAGTGAGTTGGGATTCAAAAATAAGGAAAAAGGAACTTGGATTTAAGCTTGCTGGAAGTTCACCCCAATAAACATTGAATTGTTTGCACCTTCGGACTTTGGGTATTGTTGCTCCCTGTTCATGTGAGAAGGACCAGGGAAGTGAGAGAGTGAAGGAATAAGCTCTCGGAACATTGTGGATCCCGCTGACTGCACCAGTATGACCCAGTTTGCCTAGGGCATCCCGCACTGGAAATGCCCAGGGCAAGGCAGGCTGCAAAAGGGAGAGAAGATACTTCCAAGACTGGTGGGTAACATTGACGTTAAACTCCCCAACCACTCACAAACAGTTCTTCTCATCTCCCACACTGGTTATCAAGAAGCAGAAAAGAAATCACACGGCCCCCTTTTTTGCATTCCAGTTCTCTGGCTCCCAATCAGCACCTAGGTCCAGGACAGAGAAAACATAAGAACAGCCAGACTGGGTCAGACCAAAGGTCCATCTAGCCCAGTATCCTGTAACCTATTTTCTAGCCCAGTATCCTGTAACCTGTAACAAAATGTCCTAAGCAGGTGCTTTACTGAAAAAGACAAAGCAGATAATTGAAAAATCATCTGTAGTCTGTCCCTGGGGCACAGGGCACCGATGTGAAGTCATTTCAACGAGTCCCACTCAGTCGAAGCAGAACCATAAAAAGAACCCAGCTCTCCTGATTCTCCTGTTCTATCCTCCTCTCTAGAGCTACCTCTCATCCCTTATGGGATGAACTACTTCTACTGAGAAAAAGGGCTGACTGCAGACACACACCAGAGATGCCAGCTGTTAGCCAAGCAGGGGAAGCAGAACTCTGGATCTTCAGCTCCAAAAATAGGCCCCTGTCACTTGAGCAAAAAGAGAATTACCACCAGTTCTCCCTAAAATTGGAGCTTTGATTTATCTTTTGGGGCTAGTCTCTAGAGAGGGCATATCATCACAAACAAATGGGCAGGGCGGGCAGGGATGCACACATACATAACAGCCACTACCTCACCCCCTTTTGGGGAGTTAACACCTGGTTGTCATAGCAATTGCGCCACAGCCTTCATTGTGACTTCCTCCAGCCCAAGCAAAGCTATTGAGGCAACGAACAAAAGTCAGTGCTCAACTTGGCCTCAGAGAGAGACAGTTGGTGCTGTGCTGTACTGCAGCAATTCTGACCATTTCTGTTACTTTGCATTCAAGATTTGGCACTCAGACCTCAGAAGTAAGTGCATTTTTTCATGTACCCAACATAATAGAACGGTGTGAGTTTTTTATGACTGGAGTTGTGGGGCCACAGGGGTTTCAGCCTAGTTCTTCTTCGTGGGCATTAGATAGATTATTCCTGTACCTTTGGACCGAGATGATTCCAAACAAAAACAAAGCTAACAAAGGAAAGCCTGGAAAGACTCTTAACCGAGTATGGCAGGAATTATAGATAGAATGTCAACTGAGATGCTGAATCAAACAGCAGCTTTGACTTTCCAGACATTTCAGGCATACCTGAACATTACTTGGGGTCTAACTTACACCTGTGATTTCAACTCCTTCCGTCATGGGGGTTTTAACATGGATCATTTGTTTTTTGGGTGGCTATTTTCATTGTAGTTAGTGCTGGGGCTTGAGAGCCAGACGTCTGAGATCTCGTCCCCACCTTTGCCACTGGCCTGCTTTCAATACTGATCTGGCCAATATAAAGAGCAGTGTTCTCGGGATCAATCCCCTAATCCACTCGGTTCCCTCAGTGCAGAGTACTCCACCGTCACATTAGCTCACTGGGTTTGTTTGCCGGGAAGAACCTTAAACATGACTTAATCAGTCCCTTAAACCACAGGGATATTGTAGGAGATACGGGAACAGTTTTCAGGCCATGGTCAGCTGCAGAGATCACCTCATGCCTCAAATGAATTCCTTTGCCTTGTCACTAATTAGATGAGTACCAACCTGAAAAACAGCCCTATCTTCAAAAGACAATACTAATCCTCTGTCTAGCCAGTGATCCTATATATATATATATATAGCACCAATCACCACAACATCTCTCTAGCCATCTATCAAACTAGGGAAGTATTATTTACCTCTTCACATAACACAAGAAAAAGGAGTCACCCAATTAAATTAATAGGCAGTAGATCTAAAACAAAATGAAATACTTCTTCACACAATGCATAGTCAACCTGTGGAACTCATTGCCAAGGGATGTTGTGAAGGCCAACAGGATAACTGCGTTCAAAAAAAGAATTAGATAAATTCATGGAGGATAAGTCCATCAATGGCTATTAGCCAAGATGGTCAGGGACTCAATCCCCATGCTCCGGGTATCCTAAACGTCAGGCTGCTTGCTAGAAGCTGGGACTGTAAACACTTGAAATTGCCCAGTAATGTTCATTCCTTCTGAAGCATCTGGCACTGGTCACTTTCAGAAGACAAGATACTCCCATTGTCAGATCATCTCTCTTTAACCGCATGGAAGATTTCCCTAACGTCTAATGTAAATGTCTCTATTATTATTCAGTTAAGGTCTGAGGACCCATTAGTGGACGATGGACTACCTGAAGTCAATGCTGGATTCTTGGTAAGAAGATAAGAGAAGTTTTACATTGTACACGCTGTACAGCGTGACAGAGTGTATGCGGGGGTGGTGACGGTGGAAAAGGTCAGTGTTTGGGCCTCTTAGTGTAGCCAAAAGCCTCCGAATGTCATGTAGACCACTGACAGCTTCACACACAATCCTGCAGGCAACTTTGCTTAGTGTATAGTGTCGCATGTCTCCTACTGAACCCCGTTAACGGTTGAGTGGTTCAATGTCTGGGTTCCTCTCCTTCCTCAAAGAATATTTGTGGGTGCCTCAAAAACTCATTAAGCCGCTCTTTTAAATTACGTTTCCTGCTCAACGCTGGAGTCAGCAATTCTTTAGCTCCTCTACGGTTCACAGCATTCCTTAAACCCACTGTTCATAAATTGCCTTGGTAACGGGTAAAATACTCTTATTAGGAACTCCTTGGGATATTCTCTGTCATTTTACACAGAGGAACAGAATAATCAATATACTGTGTATTCCAACCCTAAACCGAGAGACAGTGCACGACCCATTTCTAACATTTTGTTGTTTCCCTTTCATTTAGGATGAAGGTTCCATCGGGGGCCAGACCACGTGTCCACACCCAATTTGCCGCTACTCTTTGGCCCCTCACATACTTTTTCTTCCCACTTGAAGCCTCCTCCCCTCTCAAAAAGTCCCATCAATCCTCATTCATCAGGTAATTCTGGCAATGAGCATACTCCTTGCCCTCGGTGAGAGTACTTTGGGGACTGCAGGGTTTCAGGTACATGTGTGGAACAGGGCCCCCATCTTTCTGAAAATAAGATGGATGGATGCAGCGCTGTTCAAAAAACTCCTCCTTAGCCAGAGGTCTGTGTCCTGCCTGGACCCCTGCAAAGTCTGGGTCTAAGATACTCTGCGAATGTCCACGTCTGGAGCTTGGGACCCATTTTTCTAAGTTATGATGCTCTCAAGAGTGAGAAAATAAGGGAATTAGGAACAGAAAATGCAGCACTCACATGTCTAGTGTGATCTCAACTTTGCTCTCTGTATTTCATTTGGACTGTAGGGTAGGCAGTGGGTGAGGAATAGCTCTACTAAGAGGACAAAGTACTTATCAAGGTATTTCTACAGTGCAATGTGGGGAAGGGGCTCCTGAGAGCTTCACTTCTTTATCTGTGTGATTGTCATATTCTCCCGTATCACTGCACTTCAGTGGAAAGGAAAAGTCTTAACATATTTGCAGAGTGAGTCAAAGAGTCAGTTATTGCTTTGGCAAAGGAGTTTACTACTATTCCTATAGTGGGAACTCAGAACTGCCCAGTTACAGATTATCCTGAATTCTCTGGCCTACCACCTGCCATTCTGACAACTCTGCAGTTCCGAGTATGATATTTGATATGATATTCCGCTACTTGTAGGAGAGATCCTGTTATCTCTGTAATACAGTAATAGTAACACTTGTTTGGGTAAAGCAGCTTTGCTTGGTCCCCTTCCCACAATTATTTAGCTGTGCATTAACAGGAGCCACTGTGGCATATTTAGGACAAGTAGGACATTGTTCAGCTCCTAATAATATTTTGCATCTATTTCTCTTATTTTAGGACACAGTATACATCAGCCAAGAGTTCAGACTCTCACATTCAGTGATCGGCCCCAAGAAGCTTGGGCGGGCCATGTAATTCCAATCCCCTCTTCCCTCTTCAGTGAGTATTCAAGTTCTCCTTAATTCTAGCTTGTGCGTACATTAAGGATGGTGTGGGAGGGGGTCCGTAAGGGCTCAGAGACATGTAAGCAATAGTGCTGCCACCTTCCTGAAAAGGCAGGACAGTTCTCTCCATCTGGGCATTGTAAGAAAGCTCGACATTCTCTCTCTCACCTTGGGCACTGTCTAACCCCTGAATAGTCCTGGCCATGACTCCACCCCTTAACATCCATAACACTCCACACCCTAACATCCATAATTAGAGCTATTTGTCCCACCCTTTCCTTATTTATATCGTTCCAACACTACTTTACAGAGAAGGATGAAGGCAAGGTCCCTGCTTGGAGACCCTACAATCTCTCTTGGCAAGGGAAAGGGAAAGACGTAAAACCCATTATTCCCCTTGCTTTAGTGTTTGGCTGTTGCTTCTTCATCCTCACCCAGAAGAAAGATGCTCGTATTGCCTCCTTTAAAGCAATACCCATTTTATTCGCGAAGGGAGGAGAATTGATACAGATATGAGTTAAATACAGATTAGCAGAGCGGAAAAAGGGGTTTGCTACACAGCAGCTGATCCTTCAACTCATTTCCTTAAAGGCTGAGCTCTCTACATCAGCCATTAAAGCATCACTGGCAACTGAAGACCCTTATTTTACCCCAGATCAACCTCATATTCTGGACTGGGGCTTTCCAGACAACTGAACTTCATTGTCTTCCCCGCAGTGAGTATTCAGAGTCTCAGCCATTCTTCCCTGAGTGTACCTTAGAAATGCTATTTACCTATTTGTACAGGGCTGAAAATGAAAATTTAGAACGACAGCCTACAACCATTCAGCCTACACCAAACTCTGACTCACTCAGAGCACTGTCTGATCTTTGGCCAGATCCTACAATTCTTGGAACTTGTCTTTTGCCAGCTTGCTAGCACTGACTTATTTATATGTATGCAGTGTTCATGCAGAGAGTTCCTTATTCCTTGACTATGGCAGGAGGAAGTACCTCCTTTCCTTTATTGTACACGTTGGAAATACTATACATGCTTTGGGGGTTGAGATTAGTATTATTTTCCGCAATTCGCTACAACTATCTGCTCCAACTGCCCCAGAAGGAAGGACATGCATGACAGTCGCATTTGCCCCTCACTGCCCTCCAATAATGCAAGTTCTCCGTAATATACTGGAGTTTGCTGGTGTCTACCGCAATCCTTTACTTGCTTCTTCTGCCCTCCATGGGCAGAGAAGCTTTGCATGTTCTCTTTGAAAACATGATGGAATTGATGAGTAGTCTGCGGGAAGGAGAGTGGATTCCTACCGCTGTGATGTGCATGTCAAATTTCAGGTCTATACAGGGTATGCAATGCGATTTCTCAGCTTTGGGTGAACATTTAGTTTTCTATTTCTGTCCTTTTAGGATGTGGACTCCAGCATCTGGCCATTGAACAGATCACAGTGTGTTCATTGCCCTGGGAGGCTTCAGTCCAACCATTTGACCCAGAAGGAGGTTTGCTTTAATTTAGAGCAGACCCTCTTCCATTCAGTGAGTACAGGAGATCTACTGTGCAGGTACATCTTTCTTTCTTTTGTGAGGAGAGGGGTCCATAAAGGCTCAGGTTAAAGCATGGAATAGAGTTGCCATCTACCCGAAAACGTAAATAGAAGATGATTATGTTGCTCCAGGCATTCTAAGGAGGCACCAAATTCCAGATTCCTCAGGACACTCATCAGATATTTTGTCCCTCCCAGAGGACAGGGAATCAGATTCCCCATCACAGTTACATCCAGTAACTCAGAGCTGAAAATGAAAGTTAAGTGAATTCAGGGTTTAGCAGGGAAGAGGATAAAAAGACAGAGGGATTAGTCCAGTTCCTTATTCTATGTATGGAGGGTGTTGCAACTGCACAACATACTGCATCAAGTGAAGGTGAAAATACATGACAACGACAAGTTACGTTTCTGGAGATTTAGTCTCTCTCGATAAAGAGAGGTGTTTCTACCCCCATACGCAACAGATCATTCAAGAGAGGTTTATTCTCCCCCAGTGAACGCTGGGCAGAGGTTTAGACTCCCCAGCAAGGCACTGATCAGATATTTTGTCCCTCCCAGAGGACAGGGAATCGGATTCCCCATCACACAGATATGGCCACCACTGTTGAAGTTCCCACAATGTCTAGCAATGCAGCGTATGAGTTGCAAGAAAGCTTCAGTGCAGTTACGACTTTGAAGTCAGGACAGTCAAGACCCCAAGACCTCATCTATTGCGACAGCGTTACTTCAGAAGGGACAAAGGGAGAGCCTGGAAGTAGAAACACATCAAACAGACTGACCCTGGGCTTACTGTCTCCTGCAGGTGTGTGCACCAAAGAGAGACTTCAGGTGCTCCCAAATGCATATCTGTGCTCTCTCTCTCTCTCTCTCTCTCAAGGAGCGACACTGCTGGCCATAAGGAGGAGGAGAGAAAGACTCAGCAACTACCTGAGGCAATTCCAACAAAAACATGAGTATCAATGCAACATCTGTTCAGTCTGAACCTCTCAACTAGTATCTCAGGTATCTCTGCTGGGGGAAATTACAGCATTGTCTGTGAACTTCTGCCCAAAGATCAGGGAGCGTGGAGGGGAACTGTGAACCCACTGAACTCACACGGGGACTATGGGTGTCCCCAAAGGAAGATGAGGCAAGAGAGATCAGGAGGAGGAGGAGAGAAGTGAAAAGTAAAAACACGTCAACTCTTAAATGAGTTTGGATTTTCATTGTGGTTCTCAATAACCACACTGCAGAAAGTAGACAATCCTCTGGCACTCGCAGCTTATTGCGCTCCACTCTTATATAATAACCACCTGTGCAGCTTGCCCTGTGATCGTTACAAGTCTTGTAGTGGAGGTAAGCTATCTGGTCAAACTGTACACAGACACACACACTGCCGCATTGTCAGCTTAGGGCGTCCTATCTGATAGAAAAGGAGTACTTGTGGCACCTTACACGGCTGCTACTCTGAAACCTATCTGATAGAGATGTCAGCCGGCAGCCAGGCTCAGGGTACAGGCTGGCTAAACCTTGCAAGTGGTTATTGAACACCCAAGGTATGTTGTATCTTTTCCTCACGTTACCCCTTGTATTCCGTAATTGCAAAGAAATATTAAACAGTGCCTAGTTGCAAGAGTTCCACCAAACAGAGCTCTAGAATATTGTACATTCCTTTCCTTTTTTGCTTTGTACAGAACCACTGACAAAGGCTGAATTTCCTCATCACCAGATGTATTGATCTAGGAAAAAACACCCGTGCTGATGTTAGAACAGCTGCTTCCCAGCTCACAGGTAAGAGTAAGATGGGTTTCAAAAACCTCTCTTTTTTGCTCACCACCTTCTGTTTTCTTCTATTTTAGCGATTAACCTCTCAGCCTCCATCACACAGACAACATCTCCCACATCCTCCCTGCACATTCTCCCCAGTCCCAGGGATGATCGTATGAGCATAATGATGTCCTTGATATTTTAAATGATATGTCAATATGAAAGAAATATGTCTTTAATATGAAAGAAATGAGAGCATATAAAGTGTCAAAGAGAAGATGGAAAAATAACTGGAAGTTTTGGGTTGCTTTCTAGGTTCCATGTTTGTCCAAAATAGAATATTTATCAGGCTGGAAACAAACATCTGGAAATGCATCCACGAGACCACATGCCATCAGGGTCCAGCGTCATCATTAGGAAACAACTCCTACGAGACCTCCTATTTGGCAAATATCCATGGGAAACATCTCCTATAAGACCACATACAATCAGCCGTAGCTGATAGATGTTTCATCTACTGGAAACATCTCCTGTGAGATCTTGCACCACTGGGCTATATTTCCATCAGGAGAAAGCTCTCCTGTGAGACTCCATATCATCGACTGCAATATCCTCCACTGAAAAGTTATATACGTTTCTTCCACTGTCAACTTCCTGGGATTAAGAACTGTCTCCTGTTTCGTACTGCACTGAGCACATCATTGAACAAAATAAAATAATTCATTTTACTTCTTTCTTTGGTTTCTGTCTCTCTCTACTACGGGAGAATCAGCCTTCTCAATTATTTGCTCTCTCTCAGCATGATGGTGCGGAACCTGTAAGAATGCATGAGCGGACCCACCTTCTGCTCCTCCTCTTTCCGGTACGTCATACCAGCTGTAAATATCTTCCTGGTATAACGGACTGGACCATGCTGCCCTACTTGCGCTGCTGGACTGGAGGTACTTTCTCCTTCAGCAGGCCTGCTGCTATTTTTAAACAGGCAAACAATTTCAGATCTCCTTTCCCTTGTCCCATCACACATGGCTGTTCCCAGACAACTGCTTGCAGATTGGGGCAGCTCCCTCCCTGGGCAAGTCATTACTCCTAACAGACACAGGAACATTTCCTTTACTGCCACAATTGTCCACACTCGTTAACAGGTAAGGTAGAGGGATACTCGTGGTCTGCTAAGCTTGCCTTCCCAAACTCCTGATCAGACAAAGCCATCAGCTCACAAGGCTGCCTAGGCCCATCTGAACTTTATTAGCCTTTCTCTTCCTTATCCCAGCACTCCTGGCTCTTTACAGACAAATAGTGGGAGACTGGGGCAGCCTCCTTAACAGGCACGTTGCCACTCCCAAGAGACAAACAACTGGAGACATTTTCTCCCCCGGATAAACTGCTCTTTTTCGCAAACAGGGGCTCATCCTACTGGGCTACTTCAAGCAAATTACTTTTACCTTCTTCAGGTTCGCTTTTACAAACTTTACTTGCCAACAATCCATCACCCACCAAAAATCTACTCTTTCCTTCCTAAGTTAGGTCTTCCACCTGGTCATACACACACATACCCCTTCACAAAGCTCCCTGATACATACACATAATACAGAGGATTCACATTCATACTTTTTCTGGGGCTGCGTTTTGACATTACCCTGATAAAACGTAGCTTTAATATCATTCCCGATCAAAGGATCTCTTGGCAATAACTTCCTTACACCTACTATAACTTCATGTTTCATACCATTCCATTCAGGGTGGATTTTGGTTAAAGGCACACTCACAGTAAACTCATAAAGGATTACAATATTCACACTCTTATCCGCTAAGTAATCTTCTTCTCTGACAAGATCTGCTTTAACTAGAGTGATGTTAGAAGCTGTAACTTGCCCATTGATTTTTACATTCTTTAGGAATTTCCTATGACCACACGGATACATAAGACGGGCACTATTTATGGGGTTACCTCCTCCTGAGCTCACAGTAACAGCATTTCATAAAAGGTGGCAGTGGTGGGGTATATTTGGTTACCCTCTTTCTGGTCAAAGTCCTTTAGCAGATTTTTCAGTTCTTGATCAGTGGCTTTCTTCTTAAAGGATAAAGTCCTTTGTGAGCACAAATCTTCCCGGGCTTGCAGCTGTGATTGTGGATCACTCATTCTGACTAACTTTAACCTTTAACACTCTCCCTATCAAATTTCAAATTTGGAAAAGCGTGGGGTTCTGATCCAAAACCCAAATGATCTGGTTCTGTGGATCCTGCTGATTGCACCAATGTGACCCGGTTTGCCTAGGGCATCCCGCACTGGAAATGCCCAGGGCAGGGCAGGCTGCAAAACGGAGAGAAGATACTCCCAAGACTGGTGGGTAACATTGACGTTAAACTCCCCAACCACACACAAACAGTTCTTCTCATCCCCCACACTGGTTATCAAGAAGCAGAAAAGTAATCACACAGCCCCCTTTATTGCATTCCAGTTCTCTGGCTCCCAATCAGCACCTCGGTCCAGGACAGAGAAAACACAAGAACAGCCATACTGGGTCAGACCAAAGGTCCATCTAGCCCAGTGTCCTGTCTTTCAACAGTGGCCAATGCCAGGTGCCCCAAAGGGAATGAACAGTACAGGTAATCATCAAGTGATCCATCCCCTGTGGCCCATTCGCTGCTTCTGGCAAACAGGGGCTAGGGACACCATCTCTGCCCATCCTGGCTAATAGCCATTGATGGACCGTTCCTCCATGAATTTATCTAGTTCTTTTTTAAACCCTGTTATCGTCTTTGCCTTCACAACATTCTCTGGCAAAGCGTTCCACGGACTGACTTTGCATTGTGTGAAAAAATACTTATTTACTTTCTCCACACCAGTCATGAACTCAACCATATCCCCCCTTAGTCATCTTTTTTCAAAGCTGAAAAATCTCAGTCTTATTTATCTCTTCTCATATGGAAGCTAATCATTTTTGTTGCCCTTTTCTGAACCTTTTCCAATTCCAATATATCTTTTTTGAGATGGGGCGACCACATCTGCAAGCAGTATTCAATATGTGGGCATAACATGGATTTATATAGAGGCAATTTGATATTTTCTGTCTTATTATCTATCCCTTTCTTAATGATTCCCAACGTTCTGTTCACTTTTTTGACTGCCACTCCAAATTGAGTGGATGTTTTCAGAGAACTATCCACAATGACTCCAACATCTCTTTCTTGAGCGGTAACAGCTAATTTAGACCCCCTCATTTTATATGTATAGTTGGGATTATTTTTTCCAATGTGCATTACTTCGCATTTATCAACATTTAATTTCATCTGCCATTTTGTTGTCCAGTCACCCAGTTTTGAGAGATCCTTTTGTAGCTCTTCACGGTCTTCCTGGGACTGAACTATCTTGAGTAGTTTTATATCATCTGCAAATTTTGCCACCTCACTGTTTACCTCTTTTTCCAGATCATTTATGAATATGTTGAATAGGACTGGTCCCAGTACAGACCCCTGAGGGACATCCCTATTTACTTCTCTAGACTCTGAAAACTGACCATTTATTCCTACTCTTTATTTCCTATCCTTTAACCAGTTACCAGTCCATGAGAAGACCTTCCCTATTATCCCAGGACAGCTTAAGAAGTTATTTAAAAAACTCTTCTCACATATACAAAGTGTTCTTCTGACCCCAAAGGGTCATCCACATTACCAGGTCAGTATAGGTTTGGATCTTACCCAAAATACCACATTGCCAGTCAATCGTTTAGTGCCTAAAACTAAAGGTTTATTAGAAAGAAAGAAAGAAAGAAAGAAAGAAAGAAAGAAAGAAAGAAAGAAAGAAAGAAAGAAAGAAAGAAAGAAAGATGTTAAATGGTAAAGCAATCACATACATACAAAGATTCAAAGTCCATGTATCAGGTTCTGAGCAGTATTGGTCAGTTTGCTGGCTTGAAAGTCTCTCTGGAGTAGATCCACAGCTTGTATGGGTCATTCAGTCCTTTGTTCAGAGCTTCAGTTTGTAGCAAAGTTCCTCCAGAGGTAAGAAGCAGGAATGAAGACAAAATGGAGAAGATGCAGCTGCCTTTTATAATCTTTTGCCATGCAGCTTGTATTTTCTTTGTTCCAAACACAAGTTGCCTAGCACATGGCCTGGAAGCCTGAGAGTTCTGTCCATAGGCATATCCCTGCATGCCTTGCATAGGGTGTATCCCTTGCCTTCTCTCAATGGGTCAATTGTATATCTGATGTCTTTGATGGGGCATCAAGCAGGCTAGGCAGTGCTAATGTCAATCTGTCTGGGCGTGTCACCCAGTCACACAGCACAAGTTGGAAATACAGACATCCCTTACATATTTATAACTCATAATACAAAGGTGATACAAATATATAAACAAGATTATCATACTGGGCAAATTATAACATTTTTGCAGATACCTCACATGGTATATCTGGAACAACTTATTGCCATTTTACAATATTGGTATTCATGATATCCTAAAGGGTCTCCCATATCCCACACAGCATCACATAAACACGTACCCTATGCCAAAAAAACTCATTCCCAGCAACCGAAACCAATTCAACTGCCTCCCACCCCAAAAGAAAAAAATCCCTCACTCCCAGCAACCAATACCAATTCAATATTTCCTCTCCCTCCTGGCACCCCAAAGACCAAAAACAATGCAATACCACCCCAAAAACTCACCCTCTGTTGCAAAACCCACTTTTAGTTTCCCTGTAATTATTTGGAGGCTCATCTTCATGGCCACATCCTGGGCTACTTGCTACTCTTCACTGCTTCACCAGGTCTGAGGAAGCCATCACACACTTGTCATCCACCCTCCCTGCAAGCCAGGAGACAGCTACTGTTGCAGGGAGCATCCTGAGCTCAGCCAGGCTCTTGAAATTCCCCATCAGGACTCAGGGGAGAGAGGGGCAGCCCTTCACCACTACCACCCCGCAAGGTTGCTGTGAGGATCCACTCTGTACAGGCTCAGGCAGCTTCACTCTCTGGCTCCAGCTCCTGCAGTGCATTCTAGAGCAATCTGAGGTCCTGGCACCACGAATGTGGGGCAGCAACTGTTGCTTCCCAGAACATCCACTGCAGGATGGAGAGAAGGGAGGGGCCCACAGTTCTTGAGATTTAAAGAGACAGGCCTCTCCTTCAATACACAGAGGAGAATTTTAAAAACAGACAAGGGCATTGGCTGGCAGGTGCTTCCCAGGAGATTTCTCTGTATCTGATCCTGAATTAATGGTGCTCTTTGACTTTTAAGTCACAGTTTCACCCTCACCCAGTCAGCTGTCAGTTCATTGCTTTATAGAGTGTTGTAGCCTCTCTCACATCCAGGATTGCACCCAGATGCCATTATAAGGCGGATTTGGAACAACCTTGTACATTTAAAACAAAGCCTCCAAGCACTTTCAGGTTTTTAGAGTTGGTAGCTAGTATGTTCTGAAAATTAACTACATAAATTTGCCTCTATGACAGGTTGTACCAGGCCTGGAAGCCCTGTTGGAGGCTTCACAGCCCCACCAAATCCCACCCCAGGAAAAAGCAGTTGAGGTGGGTCCTCCAGCCTGCCCAGAGAGGCTGTGGGGAAGCAGCCAATCAGAGAGAGGCTACAGGGAGGATCCTATCAGAGCCCAGCAGTTTCATATAAAAGGAGCTGCTGGATAGAGCAGATTCAGTTTCTGGCTGGAGCTAGAGGAGTAGGGATGGTGCTCCTGGCTGGTTGCAACAGTTGCAGTACCTGGACAGAGCAGTTTGCTGCCTGAAACCAGGGAGCAAGGACTATGCTCTTGGCCAGCTGTAGGCGCTGCAGGGCTTGACAGATCACTTGTTGGCTGGAGCGAGGCAAGCAGAAAGAAAATGGGGCTGAGATGGGAAGTGGCCCAGGTAAATGCAGCAGCAAGCAGTTGAGGTGGCTTCTACTTATAGTGTCCTTGGGCTGGGACCCAGAGTAGTGGGAGGGTGCAGATCCACATCCCACAGGCATAGTGGCCTAAGCGCAGAGAGGGGAGCTTAACCAAACCCAGAGAAGGGGACAAAAGACCCCAAAGAGGGTCAACATTTAATTGAACTATGTTAATCCCCAGGAGGGGGATTGAATTGAACTAGTGGCTCAGCTGGAGAACTGGGGTCAGAAAGGCTTGCTACAGAGAGAAGAGTCTCCAGGGAAGAAGCCCTGGGGATACTGTTTCATATCAGAACAGAGACAACACTTAAGCGATGCCAGGAGGGGCTGCGGGACCACTGAAAGCTAGCCGAGGAGGTCACAGAAGGACCTCATAAGGCTATGAGTTGGCCATAGAGGTCATGGAAGACAGAAATTCCGTAACTTCTGGGGACCTCCATGACTTCTTCCACCCTGGCAGGGCTGGAGCAGCTGTCAGCCCAGGGGTGCAGCAGTCCCCTGAGCAAGGGTTCCCAGGGCCATAAAAGCAGCTGGCCCACAGACAGCGCCGCCACAGGAGCCCCCCCACACACATCAGCTCAGCCGAGAACGGCCCTGCACACCAGGAGCCTCCCCCTGCCCATCAGCTGGTCGGAGAACAGCCCCGTGATGGCACAAGGGCCCCCGCCCATCAGCTGGTCGGAGGATGGCCCCGCAGCAGGAAGCCCACAGATCAACTGGTCAGGGGAGGGTCCTGCAGCAGCTGCTGGAGCAGCATCCCTGGGGCAGGAGTACTCAGCACCCTCTCTCCCAAAGGAGTCTGGCCAGCAACTGGCCGTGGACAGCAGCCTCCCCTCCGCCCTCCCCCACCTCCTGCAGAAGCCCGCCCAGCAACCGACATATGAACAGCCCCCCTGTAGGAGTCCGCCCAGCAACTGGCTGGTGGAGGCAGGAGCCCCAGCAGCAGTTCCTGGGACCCTGAGAGAAATTTAGCCTGAGAGAAATCAGCAGGAGCTTAGGCATTCAACCACAGCCAGTTGTCAACCCCCCCGCCACTGGGGCTAGGGCAGTCAGGCTCTCAGGGGCTGTTAGCTGTGGTAGGTGGGGCTTGGGCAATCAGCCCCTGGCTGCTGGGCTTCCACTTCAGTTCCTGGCAGCAGGAGGCAGAGTCGGGCCCAGGCCTTAGTTTCTGCCCTAGGCCCAGGCCACTCTAGGTCCTGGTTGTTGCTTAGCAACTGTTTAATTACAAAAAATCTTATTGGAGCGTCCAGAGCATGTGTGTAAGGTTTAGCTGGCTGAGAGGAAAAAAAATGGCAACCCCAAGTACACTAAAGAGCAAAGTTGCAAAAACCACTGCTAAGCAGAGAAGTAATCAGTACCCAAAGGGAAAATTTCATGAAAGTGGCGGGTTGATGTTTTGTACAGCATGTAATGTTCCTGTAGATTACACATGAAAAGGAAGCTGTGACAAACATATATAAAGTGCTTTGCATAAGCGTAAGGCACAAGAACTTTAATCAAGCCCAAGTGAGAAAGCTAAACTACAAAGAACAGTGAGTGACTATTTACTGTAAAGATCAAAGAACAGCTGCATGATAGGATAGAAGGTTACTGACTTACAGAGGTTTTCTGTACCGACATGTCCAAGATAACCCTGCTATGAAAAGCTATCTGGAAAGCTCTTTGAAAAACATTGGTGTTATACCTACTTCGGATCACCTCTGAAGAGCATACTTGCCAAAAAAATTTGAAAGGCATGACAATGACCTGAAAGAACTGCTGAATCAATGTTTTGGAATTAGTCTCAAAGCAGATGAAACAACTGATGCTGAAGGGCGCTACATATTGAATATCCTGGCAGTGCCCTGTTTGCCTTTTACAGACATTCAAGCTGACAAGGGGAAGATAGTTTGGAACTGAAGTCTTTGCTAATAGAGTGTATATGTTTGGAGACTGTTAACTTTAAAGCTGTAAGTCATGCAATGGTGGAAACAGTTCAGAAATAGGGAATTCCTTTTGATAAAGTCACTGCTTTTGCCACTGACAATGCTGCATATATGAACAAAACCTGGGAACGAAGCCTCAAACCACTTTTTCTGAATGCAGTGCACGTAACATGCTCTGCACATCTTCTCAACTTAGTGGGCAATACCTGGAAAAAAAACATTTGGAAAAGTAAATGAACTTGCATTGCGGTAAAACATGCATTCACTGCCTGCCCAGCCCGCAAAGCATGGTTCTGTCAATCATTGAAGAAAAAAGGGAAAGTGCCTGCGATTCCACCTACCCCAGTAATCAGACAGTGCAACAGCTGGTTTGAAGCTGTCCATTTTTATACCAGCCACCTGCAGGATTATGTGGATTTTTTTGAGGAGGTGTGTGAGGGAAGCTGTAGTTCATCTGTTGCAGATGTGATCACTTTAAGTAAATCAGCGGAAATAAAAGAAGATATTGCAGCAATTGAAGCATTTGCACCAAGAATAATGGCAACTCGCACAGCTTATGAAAAACCAGAAATCAGATCACATAAGGTGGTCAATGATTTGATTGATCTTGCCAGTTGGTCAAAGTCCTTCAGTGGCACGACTGACCACCTGTTAGCTAAGACAGTGTAAAATCGAAGCCTACATGACTGGTTCTGAACAGTTTTGTCAACCCACTGCCAGTTTTCTTAAACCCCGCTGAGCGTTTGATCCCAATCAGGCCAAACTTCTTGACCTTGCATCACTAAATGTATTTGAGTCTATCCCCATGTTTGAAGACAATGAGATGGCAAAACCCGAGTTTTGTAGCTACAGTAGGGCAACTGAAGTGCCTTGACATTCTGGAATTTTGGGGCAACTTAAACGATCGCTTTCCAAGCCTGGCCATAATAGCTTTGAGGTGTTTATCGGTGCCCAGTAACAGCGTAGACTGTGAGAGATCATTTTCATCTTACAAAGTTATCTTGTATGATGACAGATGCTCAGTCAAAGATGACAGCCTGGCAATGTACAACGTGCTGTTTCAGAATCGTGGAAAGCTCTGTTAGTAAGTGACCATTTTACACTCTAACAGTTAATCTGGTCAGTAATTAACATTATATAAGGTTTAAATAGGCAATTTAAAAGTTCTGTATTAATGTAGTGAAACTGCATTACTGTGTGTACATTTCCATGATCATCTTGTTTATTTCCCAGAGTACTCTGATAGATCCTCAATCAGTCCAACAGGGCCTGAACCCCGGGACAGGGCTGTAGATGAAAACTTTACTGACTCATAGACTTTAAGATCAGAAGGGATCATCATGATAATCTAGTCTGATCTCCTCCTGCACAACACAGACCACAGAACCTTACCCACCCACCCCTGCAATAGACCGCTATCCTCTGGCTGAGTTATTGAAGTCCTCAGATCACATGCTTTAAAGACTTCAAGTTACAGAGAATTCACCATTTACCCTAGTTTAAACCTGCAAGTGACCCGTGCCCCATGCTGCAGAGGAAGGTGCTCCCTCTAATTTTTCCCACCTATGTGCAGAATGAATTTTGTTATGTGCACAAATATCGAGGTGATGTGTGAGAGAGGACTCTCCAGCCCAGGTCTCTCTCCCCACAGCAGCACCTGGGCTGGGAGGGAGGGGCATCTCTTCCCCCGCTGCGGCAGGTCTGGGCTGGGCTGCGTCATGCGAGCGGCGCCTGTCCCCCAGCCGTAGCAGAATTGGGGCTGGGTTGGGGCCAGGGGAGGGGCACCTGTCCCCCAGCTGTGGCAGGTCCAGGGGTGGGTTGGGTCGGGGCTGGGAGAAGGGTGCTGGGGCAGGCCTGGGGCTTGGGGAGAGGCATCTCTCCCCGCCGCAGCCCTGAGAGTCTGCGCAACACTTAATCGGTGTCCACACAATTTAGCAGGAATTTAGGTCTCTGCCAATCTGATCTGGGGGGGAAATTCCTTCCTGACCTCAAATATGGCAATCACTGTACTGAATGTGATAGGCCCTGTTGAACCTTGCACCCTGGAAGGAGTTTGTTTTGTGTGTGGTCACATACAGATTGTGCATGAGTTGCCTGGAGGGCTGAATCACTGAAGCCTGCATGAAAAAATTTGACTGCCAGCAGGGGTCACCATAAGCAGCACAAGTAGAGAGAGAGAGAGAGTGCAGATGCAGACATACCCTACCAGTAGGAGCACTAAGGTGAGTGGCCCCCATCACAACTCCCTTTGAAAATCTTTTGCTAATTGTCTAATGTTCCTTTGTCTCCTTCCATCTGCCCAATACTATCCTCTAATACCACAGAGCTTCACCTCTGGGTAACCTTTGAAACTGGCTTCTGCAAGGGATGAGATAGGAAAGTTCCTAGGAAATTAACCTTAGAAAATTCTGCATGTTTAATCTGGGTGGATAAAAGCTTAGTGGTTTTTTAAACGCAGACATCAAAGGTATTGTCAATTAGTGGGTTTGAAAAAGACCCCTGAAAATGGCCTTCAGATAGTTAGGTAGGCAAAGCAGCCAGGATCACCCGATATTCACAGGCAAATGAGTCCTGAGAGAGCTCTTTCTACAGGACCTCTGACTGGTTGCTCTGTTCTAGGCAGCGGGCAAGCCAGGCGGGCAGGCAGCCAGCCAGAGGGGGATTTCCCAGAGGGCTAGAGCTTCTAGCATCATCTCCAGACAGGGCTCCACCCCAGAAAAAACCCTGTTGCTCACAAGAAAAATGGTGGGAGTTGGCAGAGGGTTCAGTACAGGCCTCGGGTTCCTTCCTCAGCTCCCTCAGCCAGCCAGGAGCGCCCTCTGCAGCTCAGCTCCGCCAGCCTCTTAGCAACTTTCTACTATCTCAGCTCAGTCTGCCTGAGGTTGACAGTAATGCTTGTGAGCCTCTCCTGACAGCGTGACGGAGACAAAGGCTGAATTAGTTTAAACAAAAGGGCCTGCTGAAATAATTCAAAGGCTGTGTTAAAATTATGTCTGGTAAAGAACAGCAGCGTGGGATTGGAAATTAATGGACAAAATTCAGGTGTCACAAATTAGGCCTAATTGGTGAACACAATAAGGAGGGGATATGCTACTCTGTCCAGCACTCTCTTTTGGGATTTTTAAAAAAAAGATTTTGGAGGGGAAATATGGACACATGGAGGCAAAACAAAGGGAAATGCTGGCTGAATGAAGGACAAGAGAAAGGAGAAGGAATAAGCTTCACCATCGTAGTTACCACCCCCTCAATCTCCTTTCCCCCACCCATGAAAGCATCCCAATAACGAAGCCAATTACAACTCCCCCACCCCAGCAACCCAAACCAATTCAACTTCCCTTACAGCAACAGCCAAACCCAAAGCAATTTCCCCCTTCACCCAGCACACCCCAGTGACAAAGCCCAGTTCAACTCCCCGCCCAACACTCTGGGGTAACAAAACACAGTGCCTCTATCTCTCCTTAAAATCATGTCCCGTGACAAAAAAACAATTCAATTCTTCACACCACCATCATGCCCAGGCAACTCAACAGAGAGTCAGCACCCCCTTAATATCACTCAATGACCAAAACCAATTCAATGCCCCCCTCAAGGGACCCCCATGGAACAAAACAGTTCGACCCTCTTCTGTCCTGTGCACCCAGTGACCAAAAACAATTAAACTCCTCTTCCCATCCCCAGCAACTACACCCAATTCATCACCCAGAGAAGCAAAATTAATTCAACTTCCCCCCACAACAGCAACAACAACAAAATCTCTCCTGAAAACACAAACAAATTCATCTCCCTCCCTGAAACTCACCCCAACCACAAAAGGAAATTCAGCTCTCCCCATCTCCACAACTTATCCCCGTTGCTCAAAATCAATATAATTCTACCCCCAATGTACCCCCATAGAACAAAATTATTTGTCTCCCCTCCACCAATGTATCCTGGTGATGAAACCCACAGCGCTTTAGCTAAAAGACTATATGGTTCAAATATTATCCCCATTCTATCACTGGGGCAGTGTTGTTAAGTAACAGGCAAGTTCACAGAAAATCAGTGGCATAAATAGAAAAGGAATCCAGCTCTCCTGATTCTCATTCTTCCCTTCGAAACTCCAGCAGAGTTAACTATTCTCCCACGTGTGATAAATTACTACTTTTGAGGCTTAATACAGCTAGACATAACAGAAGCCAAGTGTTTTGTTTCCTGTGCTAAGCTTTCAGGATCATGAATTCCAAAAACTCAGGCCTGTCACGTGATCTAAAGAAGAACCACCATCAGCTCTCCTTGATGTTTCAGCTTTTATTCTCTTTCTGGGCTAGGGAGGACAAGATAATGACAAACACTTGGGCAGACCAAGCAGGGATGCACACATACATAAGACCCAGTATATTGCCTTTTGGGGAATTAGCACCTGGGTGTCATGGCAATTCTGCTACATCTTTCATTATGACATCACCTGGCCCAAGCACAGCTACTGGGGCACTGAGCTCTAGTCAGTGCTCAACTTGGCCTCCCAGAGAGCTGGTTGGTGCTGTGCTGTACTGCTTCAATTTTGGAAATCCCTGTGGTGTCAGACTCGACACTTGGCATTCGGACCTTTGATTTCTGTTTTCTCAGATGGCCAACGTAACACAGTTGTGTAAACTGTCTATTAAGTGAGTTGTGGGTCCACAGGGGTTTCAGACCAGTTGTTACTGAGTGTTTAAAACGTTTCTTCTGTCCTTCTGAAGTAAAACTATTCCCACAGAAAACATGAGGAATAAATAAAAGGCTACATGTAGCTCACCATGTTAGGAATTGTAGCAGAATGTCAACTGGGACAGTTGTCCAACTGTGGGATAGTCAGAGTTCTACGCTCACTAGTACATTTTGGCAATAAAATACAAAATCCCACTGACTGTAATCAGATTGAGGCTTTCAAGCACTGTCCACATGGTGGGTCTATGTGGTGGGTCTGTACTAGAGCTGGACATTCAGCAAGCATTCTCACTAAGTTGGTCTTTGGTGGTTAGATTAGGGAGGCACAACTCTTGGGCTCTACTCTCACTTCAGGCATTGATTTGCTCTGGGTTTAGTGAAATCATTTACCTTCGTGGCGCCTCACTTTATTCACCTTTAAAATAAGTTAATGGTAAGGATTTGAAAAGTTGTTGTATAACTTATTATTTGGCATTTTGAGATCTTTGAAAGCATGGTGTTGTTATCTAAGGGCCTAATTCAAAACCAATTACATTCAATGGAGACCCCTATTGACTACTGTTTACCTCCAATCCAACACTTAATGCAGACAATATTATTCCTATAGATAGAAACTGATTGATTTCATGGTTGATAGATATTAGGATCTATCTCCAATATTTATCATCACAGAGCTTCTGTTTCTCCATCTTTAAAATGGAGATAATTTTTACCTACTCCACACTGTGTCTTTTGGCTTAATAACTGTTGCCATTTTAAGGATCTTGGAGGCAAGTTGCTAGTTTAGTGCAGGCACCTTGACTAGTATAAAAAAACTCATTGTTGAAAAGTGCAGTATTTACAAGGACATTCGTCAATATTTCTTTAAATGCAGCAACGTTGCGTGTTCGTACTGGGCTTTGACTGAACTAGCCTATAGAGAACACAAACACTAGGCAGGGTAGGCAGGGCAAGGCTGTATACATACATAGTAGCCTGTGGATTTCCCTTTTACGGAATTAACACCTGGTTGACATGGCGTTCCTACCACACCCCTCATTATGAAGTCCCCCAGGCCAAGGCCAGCTACCAGTGCATTCAGGTCAAGTCAGGGCTCAGCTTTGTATCAGGAAGAGCTGGTGAGTGGGTTGCTGTATTGCAGTTATTGTAGAAGTTCTGCTGAGTCAGATTCCAGTTTTTCCATTCAAACTTCATATAGAAGAAAGCGATTCTCTTCTCCCTTATTTGATAGCAATAGAGGAGAAGGGAGTTCTGGGGCCACTGGTGTTTCAGCCCAGTCTTAATGGATATTGAAGAGATTTTTCCTAATTTGAACCTGGACTATTCCTAGGGAAAGCAAAAGTCAATAAAGCAAAGCCTGAAAAGAAACTTAGCCGAGCAGGGCAGGAATTATAGACAGCAGGCCAATTGAGATGCTGAATTCACCTGCAGCGCTGACTTTCAAGATTCTTGTGTATTTCAGTCTAACCTGAACATTTTTTTAATATCCTCAAAGAGCTTATCACCTATTGACATCTGAGATTATAAATCCTCCTCAGTCATGGAGATTTTAACCTGGATCACTGGTTGTCAGAATGGATGTTTCCCTTGTAATGAGTGCGGGGGGTTGAGAGCCAGACTTCTGAGATCTAATCCCAATTCTGCCACAGGCTTCCTTTTCCTATTGATCTGGCCCATATAAGTAGTAGTATCCTAGAGACAATCCCCTAATCCACTCAGTCCCCATATAATCTTGATTCTGTAAATTTACGAACATCGGTTCTCCCACACTAATTCTAGATTGAAATCCATGTCATGGGTTGATATGTGTCTAATGAATTCAGTAACAATGAGGCTCACTGTGTCCTTCATAAGGAAATAGTAGTGGCACCTGTTTCTACTCTAAGGTGAGCTACCCTTTACAATTAAGATGTAGTTGTCATGGCAATCTTCCCACATCCTCAATTGTGCCCACTCCCTGGTTTAGAGATTTCAAACATACTCCTGAAGGGACTTAAAGCAGCTCCTAGATGATCCTAGGGCAGCACCCTGTGTATTATCCAGTTCTGTGGTGCATGATGGGCACATTTGGGAAAGGACTGATCAGAGATCATGTGCTGGAATGCAGCACCTAGGACTGCATATTATGACGTTTCTTTACAGAAGAAAAGGAGTACTTGTGGCACCTTAGAGACTAACACATTTATATGAGCATAAGCTTTCGTGAGCTACAGCCCACTGGGAGAATTAACAACCACAGCAATACAGACAATTTGTTTCATGGATACATTAACTGCATGGGAAGAAAGCAGCTACTGTGTGGGGCAAAGCAGCAAAATGCCTCTCCAAGGGCTCCAAACCTAATTTTGGACTTGTCCTGAAGGAACTAGCAGAGCACTCCATTGTCACACTTGCTCACTGGCGGCTTCTGAAGGGAAGGCCTTTCCGTATTTCTGTTGTATGAGATATGGAAACAGTTGGACTACCACGCCAGGCTGCAGAAATCACATCATTGCTGGGTAAATTCCTGTGCTGTGTCACTAATGATGTGGTAATCACCTGGGAAAAGTCCTTCCAATGTCAAGTATAATTTCCTCACTAGCTAGCGATCCCAGGTTTTTAGGTAGTGCCAATCACCATAGCATCTGTGCATTTCACTGCTGCAGAGGATGGTGACAATAAAACAAGGTGATAGTCATGATGAGAAACATACCCTTTCCTCAGTAGTTTCATTGCTGATCAGAACTGGGTGGAATTTGAAACATCATCCACTCTACCTCCCTCCCCACCGCATCATTTAAGATTCTCCACTATATTAATCTACTATAAATTCATCCAACCCAGTGAATCTCTCGACGTTATCCATGGACCATCAAAGGGAAATACAGCTCTTTCTGATGGTTTGAAGAAAAAAAATGAGAACAAAATAAAGGAGGATTGAGAAAGTATATGACAATGGAACACTCTTACCAAATTAACTACATCATGGAAAATAGAGAATACACTGATCTAACTCACTTATGAACATCTTCATTGACAGAACCTCCATTAGTTCGCTAGGCACTTAATTCCTTTGGCCAGAGCATTGCTATTTAATTTTCTAGTTATTTAACACTCTCTATTTTTCTAATGCCTAGTGTCTGTGTTTTTATTCATTTTCAGTCTGAATACCCATTGTTAGATGATGGACTACATGAAGTCAGTGCTGGATTCTTGGTAAGAAAAGAGTTTTGCATTATGTGCATTAGTGCACAGGGAGAAGGGGATGATGAGTGTTTGAGCCACATAGTTAAGCTCAGATTCCCCTTACTGAATGAGGGAGGCAACCTAGTGAAAGAAGATGTGGAAAAAGCGAATGTACTCAATGCTTTTTTTGCCTCTGTCTTCACGAACTAGGTCAGCTCCCAGACTACTGCACTGGGCAGCACAGCATGGGGAGGAGGTGACCAGTCCTCTGTGGAGAAAGACATGGTTCGGGACTATTTAGTCCCTGGGGCCGGATGCACTGCATCCGAGAGTGCTAAAGGAGTTGGCGGATGTGATTGCAGAGCCATTGGCCATTATCTTTGAAAACTCATGGCAATCTGGGGAAGTCCCGGATGACTGGAAAAAGGCTAATGTAGTGCCCATCTTTAAAAAAGGGAAGAAGGAGGATCCTGGGAACTACAGGCCAGTCAGCCTCACCTCAGTCCCTGGAAAAATCATGGAGCAGGTCCTCAAGGAATCAATTTTGAAGCACTTAGAGGAGAGGAAAGTGATCAGGAACAGTCAGCATGGATTCACCGAGGGCAAGTCATGCCTGACTAATCTAATTGCCTTCTTTGACGAGATAACTGGCTCTGTGGATGAGGGGAAAGCGGTGGACGTGTTGTTCCTTGACTTTAGCAAAGCTTTTGACACGGTCTCCCACAGTATTGTTGCCAGCAAGTGAAAGAAGTATGGGCTGGATGAATGGACTACAAGGTGGATCAAAAGTTGGCTAGACTGTCGGGCTCAACGGGTAGTGATCAATGGCTCCATGTCTCGTTGGCAGCCGGTATCAAGCGGAGTGCCCCAAGGGTCGGTCCTCGGGCCGGTTTTGTTCAATATCTTCATAAATGATCTGGAGGATGGTGTGGATTGCACCCTCAGCAAGGTTGCAGATGACACTAAACTGGGAGGAGAGGTAGATACGCTGGAGGGTAGGGATAGGATACAGAGGGCCCTAGACAAATTAGAGGATTGGGCCAAAAGAAATCTGATGAGGTTCAACAAGGACAAGTGCAGAGTCCTGCACTTAGGACGGAAGAATCCCATGCACCGCTACAGACTAGGGACCGAATGGCTCGGCAGCAGTTCTGCAGAAAAGGACCTAGGGGTTACAGTGGACGAGAAGCTGAATATGAGTCAACAGTGTGCCCTTGTTGCCAAGAAGGCCAATGGCATTTTGGGATGTATATGTAGGGGCATTGCCAGCAGATCGAGGGACTTGATCGTTCCCCTCTATTCGACATTGGTGAGGCCTCATCTGGAGTACTGTGTCCAGTTTTGGGCCCCACACTACAAGAAGGATGTGGATAAATTGGAGAGAGTCCAGCGAAGGGCAACAAAAATGATTAAGGGTCTGGAACACATGACTTATGAGGAGAGGCTGAGGGAACTGGGATTGTTTAGTCTGCAGAAGAGAAGAATGAGGGGGGATTTGATAGCTGCTTTCAACTACCTGAGAGGTGGTTCCAGAGAGGATGGTTCTAGACTATTCTCAGTGGTGGAAGAGGACAGGACAAGGAGTAATGGTCTCAAAGTTGCAGTGAGGGAGGTTTAGGTGGATATAAGGAAAAACTTTTTCACTAGGAGGGTGGTGAAACACTGGAATGCGTTACCTAGGGAGGTGGTAGAATCTTCTTCCTTCGAAGTCTTTAAGGTCAGGCTTGACAAAGCCCTGGCTGGGATGATTTAATTGGGGATTGGTCCTGCTTTGAGCAGGGGGTTGGACTAGATGACCTCCTGAGGTCCCTTCCAACCCTGATATTCTATGATTCTATGATTCGATAGCTGCTTCCAAGTACCTGAAAGGGGGTTCCAAAGGGGATGGATCTAGACCGTTCTCAGTGGGAGCTGATGACAGAACAAGGAGTAATGGTCTCAAGTAGCAGTGGGGGAGGTTTAGGTTGGATATTAGGAAAAACTTTTTCACCAGGAGGGTGGTGAAACACTGGAATGCGTTACCTAGGGAGGTAGGTGGTGGAATCTCCTTCCTTAGATATTTTTAAGGTCGGCTTGACAAAGCCCTAGCTGGGATAATTTAGTTGGGGATTGGTCCTTCTTTGAGCAGGGGGTTGGACTAGATTATCTCCTGAGGTCCCTTCCAACCCTGATATTCTGTGATTCTATGATTCTGTGAAAAAGCCTGAGATTGGCCCACAGGCTCACAGCTTCACAGATAAGAGCTGCTTGCAGGGTTAGTATATAGCATATCATGTCTCCTTCTTAATCTCTTGACTGTTGTGTGGTTGAATGTTTGGGTTCTTCTCAGAGATCCCATTCCTCAATATTCTTTTTCTAGGTGCCTCAAAGACTCATGAAGCCACTATTTTCAATGGGGTTTCCTGCTCAGTCTTGGAGTCAGCAATGCTTTAGCTTCACTACTGCTCACTGTCTTCCTTAAACCCTCTGTTCCTAAATTGCTTTGGTTATTAATAAAATATTATTATTGGGAACTCACTGGGATATTGTCTGTTATTTTACTGCACAGAGGAACAGCATAACAAAGATACTGTGTATTCCCACCCTACATGGATAGGCAATAACTCCACCCAGTGCCCCAACCACTGCTAATATTTTGTTGTTTCCATTTCATTTAGGAGGAAGACTCCATCGAGGGCCGGACCACGTGTCCACAGCCAATTTGCGGCATGCCTCTGGCCCCTCACATACTTCTTCATCCCAAGAGAAGGCTCCTTATCTGTCAGAAAGGCACGTCAATCCTCATCCAGCAGCTAATTCTGGGATCACCTTCCTCCTCACCTGAGAGTACAGCATTTCAGGGAGCCAAACTCCCACCATTCGGAAAGTGTGGATCCAGTCTTTGAAAAACACTTCCACAGACAGAGATCTCCATCCTGCCTAGACCCCAGTCAAGAGTGAGTTTTAAATCCTCTGGGAGTGCTCAGGCCCTCAGCCTTGGACCCACTTTTCTAGGTCATTGGGCTTCTCTTCAGAGAAGCAAACAGAAGGGAGTCAGGGATAGAAAATGAATTAATCACCTCTCTAGTGTGATCACACCTTCACTGTCTGTATTTCACTGTAGATTGTAGGGCAGGCTCAAGGTGAGGAAGACAACTACTATGATGACAGCGTCTGTATGAGGCATTTTTACTGTCCAGTGTCCAGAAGGCGGAACTGGCAGCTCCTCTGAAGACCCCAATAATCACTTGTAAGGAGAATATTCCTTAAGTTACCTTGCATCTGAGTAAGGCCATATCTTGTCCCTGCTCAGATGGAGTTTTCACCCTTCGGGACCCGGGCAACAGGAGGAGCCCAGTTCCCCAACCTGGTTTGAAATTATTGCTGATGAAACAACAGAGATTTTATTAAATGATGGGAGGAAGTTGGATTAACATTGATCTTACTGGAAGGTTTGGAAAATGTAGTTTATGGCCTAAGGAGAGACAGGAGAGAATGGCTCTATTGATGCTAATGTTTCTTTTGAATCATATTATTTTAGGATGAGTGCTCCATCGTGGGTCAGTTTCATTGGTGGTCCTCCTTTGCCTGCCCCTGTACTCTCAGAGGCTCAGCTCTTCATTCTTTATGAAGCTTTCCTTGAACAGAGTGCACCTGCTGCCCCAGAGTGAGTATTTGGATTCCTTCACTTCTTTCTCTGTGCGTATACTGAGGAGGTGTGTGGACATGTCTGTGCAGAGCTTTGGGCACAAACATGCAATCCAGTTGCCACCATCCTAAAAAGATAAACACAAGACAAGAGATTCTCTGTAGTCACTGTAAGGAAGAACCAAATTCCCTCTCCCCCGGGCACTTTCTGACCAACAAGCAGCTCCACCATTCTTTCTCATGTTAACATTCTCTTGCAATGCAAGTAGACCTTTCCCAACCTCCTGACTTCACCTTGCTACTGTCTAGTTAGTGATCGTCATATTCTCTCATATCACTGCACTTCAGTATAAGAGAATGGTCTAAATAACATTTTTTGGACAGTGACTCTGGCTATGTCCACACTGAAATTAGAAACCAATGGCTTCCCATGCCAGCTAACACGGGCTAGCGAGGCTCAGGATAAGGGGCTGATGAATTACAGCATAGACAGATGTCTTCAGGATGTAGTCTGAGCCCTGAGACCCTCTCACTTTGCATGGTCCTAGAGTCCAAGTTCCAGCCTCAACTCAAATGTCCAAAATGCAATTAAACAACCCCTTTTCTCAAGCCCCTCAATCCTGAGTCACCTGGCACAGGCCATCATCACAGGAGTCTACTTGCAGTGTAGACATAGCCTCTGATCATTTTGGGATTCAGGGTCAGATATTTATTTTGAACTACTTCTTCGGATACATCATGAGAACTCTGATGTCCCATGGAGTGATACGAACAAATATTTGGATACAAAGGGCTTTGGTTGTTCCACTCCACACAATTATTTTTCTTCTTTCTACTGCCCCACCCAGGACTGAAAGGCTTTGTACAATGGATTTTATTAGAAACCTGAGGCAAGGACGGGGGGGATTTAAAGAGATTGTAATTGCAGAGGTGGATTTAGCTGTGCATTAACAGGGACCGTTATGGCACGTTGGGGAGAAGTGGAAGTAAGAATTGTTCAGCTGCTAATATTTGTATTTATTTTTCTTATTTTAGGATGCACTGTACATTCAATGTGCATTGAATGACAGCTCTGATGCTCACCTTCAGTCATTTGCCCCATAAAGTTTGGCCTGACCATGAAATCCCAATCCGCTTTCCCTCCTCAGTGAGTATTCAAGTTCTCCTTAATTCCAGATTGTGAATACATTAAAGATGGTGTGTGGGAGAGGGGTCTTTAAGGACTGAAATGCATGTAAGGAATAGTGCTGAAAATGCAGGACAGTTCTCTAGAGCATTCTGGGCATTGTCAGAAAGATCCACTTTCTTTCTCTCAGGTTGGGCAATGTCTGACCCCTAAATAGCTCCAGCAATGACTCCACATCTTAACAACTATAATTATGAGAATTGTCTTCCACTTCCCCTCATTTATATAGTTCCAGCAGTGCTTTACACAGAAGGATGAAGGCAAGATCCCTGCTTGGAGATCCTACAATCTCTGTAGACAATGAACCGGTGAAAAATGTAAAGCCCATTATTCCCCTTCCTATAGTTCTTTGTCTGCTGTTCCTGCCTCCTCAACCACAGCAAAGAGTCTTCGATTTATTGCCTCCTTTGAAGGAACACGCTTTTTATCAGGGAAAGAAGGAACATTGAGACAGATATAAGTCACATACAGATTGGCAAAGCTGAAAAGGGGTATAGTTCTACAGTGGCTGATGTTTCAACTCTTTTCCTTTAAGGCTGAGCTCTCCACCATCACCCACTGAAGCATCGCTGGCAGCTGAAGATCCTTATTTTACACCAGACCAACCTCATATTCTATACTTGGGCTTTCCTGAATGACAACTGAACATCATCTTCCCTGCAGTGAGTATTCAGAGTCTCAGCCATTTGTTTTTGACTGTACCTCAGAAATGGGTTTTCTATTTGCCAATTTGTACACGGCTTTGGATCCTGAAAAAAAAAAATTCAGAACTCGAGCCTACAGCCATTCTAAGGAGGCACCAAACTCTGATTCGCTTAGAGCACTGTCTGAACTATGACCAGATCGAACAATTCTCATTGAGTGGAACTTGTCCTTTGCCAGCCTGCTAGTGCTGACTTATTAATATGTATTCAATGTTTAGTTCCTTCTTCCTTGACTATGGTGCATCACAGCAGATCCACCCTCCCCTCATCAGCTCCCCAGTAAAAGTGATTGACTACAAACTGCCCTCCAGAAAATAGATTGTGAGTGTAGACCGGGGTTGGGGGATGGGGCTTGAAACTCAAGCATTTCCCACAGAGAGCACCACAGAGGCAAAGACTGTAATGGCAACTAAGACTACCTACCTTGCCTGTGCCCGAGGGCCACAAATAGCCTCTAGGGGGCTGGACCAGAAGTCTGATTGACAAGCAGGGTAACCAGCTGCAGCCCCTCGAGAACCTGCACATAACTGAGACAACCCTAACATGTGAGAGGCAGCCAACAGACCCACTGTTTGGGCAGAGGAGGAGGAGTTACTGGGGACAAAGCCTGCCTGACTGGCCTGTCTGGGTGACCCACTGCAGGCCCTGGAGAGGCTGCACATGAGAGAAAGGAAGGGGCAGAGGGATATAGTATGGAGCCTGGTTGGGAATTGAGGTTTTTTTCTCATTTTCTCAGCTCTTGTACTCCTGTGTCTGGGTTTCTTTTTTTCTTCCTGAACTCAACGTGTGGTGAAGGAGGGAAGAAAATGCATGAGACAGCCCCATGCAGTTACTTCTGGTGCTTGGCTCAGGATGTGGTCTCCCCACAAAACTCATTGTGAGGTGTTTTCCCACCTCCACATTGGCTTTTTGTGGGGCCCCAGTGCAATCTGGTGACTAGGGTTAGCTGAGAGGCACCCAGTTCCCCTGCACCTTTTTTGGCCTGTTCACTGAGCCTTGACTTTTGCATTGATAATCCCATAATCTTCCGCAGCAGAAGATGATGAAAAAATGCTGAGAAAAGTGAGGCTGCTTTGATACTCATTATGTTGCATCTCCTGCAAGCAGACAGATCTCCCTTGTCTGTGTCCAAATGGCCACTGGGGGTAGTTTGCCTAGCATGTGAATAGAGGCTGCTGTGGAGGGCATGTCAAACGGTGGCTTTGACTGTTTGCAAGTTCCCTTCCACCTCCCCCGGTAGTATCAGGCAATGAGACACACAGTCAACACTTCATCCTCTTAGTGTTCTCTGAAATATAGTTCTAGTTTTAGGGTGGCTAGAAAGGCAGGATGTGACCTCCAAAGAGGCACAAGGCGTTTTTAAGGAGCACTAAATTTTCCATAATCGTTCAGCAAACTGAATGATGCTGCCAAAAAGGACATCCTCTGAACATGCAAGAAGGTGCCGCAAACAGCACATTCAGTCATCCTGTTGGTAGGAGAATCCTCCCCTGTATAACTGTAGAAATCACTTACCTCATGACCCTCTGTAAGGAGAGGAAGCAGCATGGCTGGTGGTTGGGTGAGCAGAGCTGCTGGAAAAAGAGAGAAGGAACCCATTAGAAGGGGAAGACAGCTGCTACTGAACTGAGGAGATCAGGGGACATGGTTTCAGGTCAATATCTTCTCCTGCAGAGGGACTTGACATTTAGAGTGGACCAAACTGTGTTGTCTGTAAAACTAATGGCAATTATTTCACTCTCACATGATGCTGCTGCAATTATCCAATTACCAGCGCTCTCCATTCCCCTTGCAGAACCCCACCATGCAATGGGCTAAACCGAGGCATGAGAGGGTATGAGTCATGGAAAGTCCACACCACATTTAAGGGTTGACATGTTTAAGGGTCTGTCTGTTTTATATATAACTCCAGGCTCTGCCTTTGTGCCAATGAGGGAGTTGATTCCTTCTTCACTAACACTTCAATGCAGTCCTCCTATTTAATGATACCATAGTTGCAGCATACAGGACATTCATGCAGCTGAGGTACAGGAGCAGCCTCACGTGTTACCTGACCCTTTGGCTCATAAGACTATGAACTTGAGGTCGTGACTGAATGAAATCACATTAGTAACCACACTGGAGCATTTCCTGCTGCTCACATGCTGCATTGCTAGATACCGTGGGAGCTTCTACAGTTGTGGTCATCTCTCTGATGGAGAATCACATTCCATATCCCCTGGGAGAGAATAAATCTCCAATCAGTGTCTTTCCAGGGACACTAAACTTCTGACCAGTGTTCACGGGGGAAGAATAAACCTCCCTTGAATGACCTACTAGGTATGGAGGTAGAAACATCTCTCTTCATGGGGCAGAATAGAGTTCTAACAACATAACTTGTTTCTTTAATCTTTACTCTCCATGCTAATGGAGATGATGTCGACTATCAGTTCCCCTGCTGGTGGTGTGAAAGAAATGGTTGAATTGTGTTGTAAAGCCTTTGCATATGCACTATTTCCAAACAGAGTGTAAGTCACCGGGCTAATCCTTCTGGTCTTTTAATCCTCTGCACCACTGAATACAGGCAATTGTACTCAAGGAACTACACAGGACTTTGACTTCAATTGTACTACTAAATAATAATGCTGGAGACTGAACTCCACGTAACTTTCCTTTTCAGTTCTTAGTTATTCAGGATAGTAAGGAACAGAGCAGGTCCAACTCCAGAAATGATCAGTTAACTTGGTTGGGGCCTGTTAGTGGTCAGACAAACCCCAGCGTGAAACAGAATCTGGATCTTCCTTAAAACAACTGCAGAGAATTTGTTTTGGGAGTGCAGTTTTAGAAAGGTGGCAACCACATTCCATGTCTGCACTCAAAACCCTGTATATATATGTACATCTACCCACCTCCCCTCCCTCTCCATGTGCACGCAGCCAAAGGATCCTACTGCTCACTCTGTGGCAGGAAGGAACTCACTCTGTGGTTAAACGCAGGAAGAGCCGAGCCTCTGAGAGGTCAGGGGCAGGCAAAGGAAGGTCACTCCTTAAACTGGCCCAGGAGGGAGAACTCATCCTAAAATAAAATGAACGGAAAGGAAATATTAGCATCAGGAGAGCATTTCCCTCCTGTATCTCCCGCTTCCCCATATGCCATGATCTAGATTGACAACCCCGCACTGAAGAGGAGCCTCATCACTTGAAAAGTGGGTCCAATGCTGAGGGCCTCAGCCCTCCCAGAGTATTTTAACCCCAGACTTGACTGGGGTTGAGGCAGGATAGAGATCTCTGGCTGTGGAAGTGTTTTTCAATGACTGCGTCCACACTTTCCAAGTGGCGGGAGTTTGGCTCCCTGAAGTGCTGGATGCTCAGGTGAGGAGGAAGCTGACCCCAGAATTACCTGTGGAATGGGGATTGACATGCCTTCGTGGCATATAAGGAGCCTTCAGTGGGTAGAAAGAAGGAAGTGAAGGGCCAGAGGGAAGCAGCAAATTTGCTGCAGATATGTGGTCCAGCCCTTGGTGGAGCCTTCATCCTAAAGGAAATGGAAACAACAAAATATTAGCAGTGAGTTCCCGTTAATAATAATTTATCAATAACCACAGCAATTTAGGGACAGTGCTGTAAGGAAAACGGTGAATAGTAGAGGAGCTAAAGCATTGCGGACTCCAATACTGAACAGGAAACCCCATTGAAAATAGTGGCTTAATGGATCTTTCAGGTACCTAGAAAAAGAATATTGAGGAACGGGATCTCTGAGAAGAACCCAGACATTCAACCACACAACAGTCAAGAGATTAAGAAGGAGACGTGATATGTTTTATACTGAGAGCTGCCTGCAGGGTTATCTGTGAAGCTGTCGGCCTATGTGCCATTCTGAGACTTTTGGTTTAACTATGTGACTTTAACACTCATCTTCCCCGACCGCCCACACTGTACAATGTGCGTAATGCAAAACTCTTTTCTTACCAAGAATCCAGCACTGATTTCGTATAGTTCATCCTCTTCTGATAGGTACTCAGAGTTTAACTGCATAAAAACAGACATTCACACTAGACATTAGTCAAATATTCTAGGGAGTTAAACAGCAATGCTCTGGGAAAAGGAACAAACTGCCTAGAGTAGTAATTGAGGTTCCATCACTGGAGATGTTGAGAAATGACTTAAATCAGTGTCTTTTCTATTTTCCACGCTGTGGATGATTTTATAAGAGAATTCCCTTTTCATGTACTTTCTCAATACTCCTTTCATTTCTTCTCAGTTTATTCCTTCAACCCATCAGAAAGGGCTGTGTTTGCTTCTGATGGACCAGCATGGATAATAGATAAAGAAGAACTGAGTTAATTGAATTTATGGGATGGAGTGGATGATCAGCCAAATTCCACCCAATCCCAATCAGCAATGAAGCTACTCAGGAAAGGGTATGTTTCTTCTCATCATAACTATCATCTTGTTTTATTATCACTATACTCTGCAGAGGCAAAATACATAGTTGGTATGGTGCTTGGTAATACATAAAAACCTTTGATAACTAGCTAGAGAAAGAAAAGGAGTACTTGTGGTAACTTAGAGACTAACAAATTGATTGATTGATTGATTGATTGATTGATTTCTAAGGTGGCACAAGTACTCCTTTTCTTTTTGTGGATACAGTCTAACACGGCTGCTACTCTGAAACCTGTCATTAGCTACAGAAGGGATTATAATTGACATTCGAAGGACTTTCCCCAGGTGATTATCACCTCATAAGTGACACGGACAGGAATTTATCCAGCAATGATGTGATTTCTGCAGCCTGGCATGGTAGTCAAGCTATTTCTGTTTCACGTACAACAGAAATATTGAAAGGCCTTCTCTTCAGAAACTGCCAGTGAGCAAGTGTGACAATGGAGTGCTCTGCTAGTTCCTCCAGGACAAGTCCAAAATTAGGCTTGGAGCCCTTGGAAAGGCATTTAGCTTCTTTAACCCACACAGCAGCTGCTTTTTCAGTGCAGTTCATGTGACCACGAAATACGTCAAAAACCCGCATTTTCAACCGAGAGTGAAATAACTCCTCTGCCTTGCTATGGCCGTTAACTCTCCCAGAGCCCTTCTGTAAAGAAACATCATAATGTGGAGCCCTAGGTGCTGCATTCCAGCACATGCTCTCTGACCAGTCCTTTCCCAGATGTACCCAGCATGCACCACAGAACTGGCTAATACACAGGGTGCTGCCCTAGGATCATCTAGCAGCTGCTTTAGGTCCCGTCATGAGTATGTTGGAAATCCCTGACCCACGCAGTGGGCAGAACTTCTAAAATAGCTGTAATTCAGCAACCCACTAACCAGCTCTTCCTGATACAAAGCTGAGCACTGTTGTGAGCTGAAGGCACTGATAGCTGGGCTTGGGCCAGGGGACTTCATAATGAGGGGTGTGGTTAAATGCCATGCCAACCAGGTTTTCTCTCCATAAAAGGGTAATGCACATACAGCCTTGCCCTGCCTACCCAAGTGTTTGTGATCATAGTGCCCTCTCCGGAGACTGGTCCAATCAAAGCCCAGTATGAACTTACAAAATGTTGGTGCATTTAAAGAAATATTGATAAATGTCCTTAAATGTTGAACTTTTCAAGAATGACTTTTTTGATACAAGTCACAGTGCCTGCACTCAGCAGACAACTTCCTTCCAAGGTTCTGAACAGTGGCAACAATCATTAAGCCAGAATGTACACTGAGGAGCAGGTAAATATTATCTGAATTTGAAAGATGGATAAACAGAGGCTCAGTGATGATAGATATGAGGATATTTATCAATATTTATCAGCCACAAAATAAATCACTCTCTATTTATGTTAATAACGTTGTCTGGACTAAGGGTGTGATTGACAGTTCACTGTAGTCATTAGGGGTTTCCATTGAACGCAAAGACCCTTAGATAACATAATACCTTTCTTTTAAGGATCTCAAAATGCCAAACAACAATTAATTCATAACTTTTCAAATACTTACCATTATCTCCGTTTTCAAGATGAATAAAGTGAGGCACCTCAAAGGTCAATGATTGCCAAAATCAAAGTGAATCAATCAATGCCTGAAGTGAGTGAGGAGTTTTGCTTAATCCCTAGTCTATCCACCAGAGCCCAAATTAGTGAGAATTCCTGCTGAGTCTCCCGATGTAGTACAGCCCCACCACACATACCCACAATGTGGACATTTCCTGAAAGCCACAATCTGATTAAAGTCAATGGGATTTTGTATTTTATTGTCAAAGTCAGTGTCAGTGAGCAGAGAACTCTGACTATACTACAGTTGGACTAACCACCACAGTGGACATTCTGCTCCAATTCCGAACATGCTGAGTTACAACCTTTTATTTATTCCGCATGTGTTACATGAGAATAGTGTAGCTTGAGAAGGACAGAAGAAATGTTTTAAGCACTCACTAACTACTGGTCTGAGACCCTTGTGGAACCACAACTCAATGAATATATAACTTACACAGGGGTGTTACATTGGCCATCCGAAAAAAGTCACTTACTCTATCGAAGGTCTGTGTGCCAAGTCTCATGTATCAAAATCAGTACCAACCAGCTCTGCCAGAGGGCAAGTCGAGCACTGACTTGAGCTCAGTGCCCCAATAGCTGTGTGTGGGCCAGGTGACGCCATAATGAAAGATGTAGCAGAATTGCCATGACAACGAGGTGCTAACTCCTAAAAAGGAAATATACCGGGTCTTATATATGTGTGCATCCCTGCTTGGTCTGCTCAAGTTTTTGTGATTATTTTGCCCTCTCCAGCCCAGAAAGAGAGTAAAAGCCCAAATGTTAAGGAGACCTGAGGGTGATACTTCTTTAGCTCAAGTGACAGAGGCCCTTTTTGGTTGGTTTGTTTTTTTTTTTGAATTCATGATCCTGAGAGCTTAGCACGGGAAGCATAAAATACCTGGCTTTGGTTGTGTCTATCTGCATTCAGCCTCAGATTTAGGAATAGTAATTGATAACATCTGGGACACTAGTTAATTCTAGAGGAGTTTAGAAGGGGAGATTGAGAATCAGGCCAGCTGGGTTCCCATTGTAGTTATGCTCCTGGTTGTCTGTGACTTGCCAAAGTTACTTAACGACTGCTGCCCAGTGATAGAATGGGGAGAATACCACCAAAAGCTGGTGTTAGCTCATGTTCATGTGGTTTGCTGGTGTTGTTATGGACAGACTTCTCCCTTAAAACTCTGTTCCCAGTCCCCAAAACTTAAGGGCTCCCTTTAAGCCATTTATCTGAGCCAGAGTTCGAAGGCCTCAAGCCTTTTGCTAACTGCTGAAGCCAGTGTCTTACAGGATAGAGGCCTGTAGGTTCCTTGTGTTACTGCTAAATAAAATAAATGCTAAAGCTAGCTCTTTGGGCTACAAGAGCTTTTATTCTCTTTCTGAGCTAGGGAGGACAAGATAATCACAAACACTTGGGCAGACCAAGCAGGGATGCACACATACATAAGACCCAGTATATTGCCTTTTGGGGAGTTAGCACCTGGTTGTCATGGCAATTCTGCTACATCTTTCATTATGACATCACCTGGCTCAACCACAGCTTAGATTCATAGATTCATAGATATTTAGGTCAGAAGGGACCATTATGATCATCTAGTCTGTCCTCCTGCACAATGCAGGCCACAGAATTTCACCCACCCACTCCTGCAAAAAACTTCTCACCTATGTCTGTGCTATTGAAGTCCTCAAATCGTGGTTTAAAGACTTCAAGGAGCAGAGAATCCTCCAGCAAGTGACTCCTGCCCCATGCTACAGAGGAAGGAGAAAAACCTCCAGGGCCTCTTCTAATCTGCCCTGGAGGAAAATTCCTTCCCGACCCCAGATATGGCGATGAGCTAAAACCTGAGCATATGGGCAAGATTCATCAGCGAGATACTACAGAAAATTCTTTCCTGGGTAACTCAGATCCTCCCCATCTAATATCCCATCACAGGCATTGGGCCTATTTACCATGAATATTTAATTACCAAAACCATGTTATCCCGTCATACCATCTCCTCCATAAACGTATCGAGTTTAATCTTAAAGCCAGATAGATCTTTGGCCCCCACTGCTTCCCTTGGAAGGCTGTTCCAAAACTTCACTCCTCTGATGGTTAGAAACCTTCGTCTAATTTCTAATCTAAAGTTCCTGGTGGCCAGTTTATATCCATTTGTTCTTCTGTCCACATTGGTACTGAGTTTAAATAATCCCTCTCCCTCTCTGGTATTTATCCCTCTGATATATTTATAGAGAGCAATCATATCTCTCCTCAACCCTCTAAACAAGCCAAGCTCCTTGAGTCTCCTTTTATAAGACAAGTTTTCCATTCCTCGGATCATCCTAGTAGCCCTTCTCTGAACCTGTTCCAGTTTGAATTCATCCTTCTTAAACATGGGAGACCAGAACTGCACACAGTATTCCAGGTGAGGTCTCACCAGTGCCTTGTATAACGGTACTAAAACCTCCTTATCTCTACTGGAAATACCTCGCCTGATGCATCCCAAGACGGCATTAGCTTTTTTCACGGCCATATCACATTGGCGGCTCATAGTCATCCTGTGATCAACCAATACTCCAAGGTCCTTCTCCTCCTCCATTACTTCTAATTGATGTGTCCCCAGCTTATAACTAAAATTCTTGTTATTAATCCCTAAATGCATGACCTTACACTTCTCACTATTAAATTTCATCCTATTACTATTACTCCAGTTTACAAGGTCATCCAGATCCTCCTGTAGGATATCCCTGTCCTTCTCTAAATTGGCAATACCTCCCAGCTTTGTATCATCCGCAAACTTTATTAGCACACTCCCACTTTTTGTGCCGAGGTCAGTAATGAAAAGATAAAATAAGATTGGTCCCAAAACCGATCCCTGAGGAACTCCACTGGTAACCTCCCTCCAGCCTGACAGTTCACCTTTCAGTAGGACCCGTTGTAGTCTCGCCTTTAACCAATTCCTTATCCACCTTTCAATTTTCCTAGTGATCCCCATCTTACCCAATTTAACTAATAATTCCCCAAGTGGCACGGTATCAAAGGCCTTACTGAAATCTAGGTAAATTAGATCCACTGCATTTCCTTTGTCTAAAAAATCTGTTACTTTCTCAAAGAAGGAGATCAGGTTGGTTTGGAACGATCTACCTTTTGTAAAGCCATGTTGTATTTTGTCCCATTTACCATTGACTTCAATATCCTTAACTACCTTCTCCTTCAAAATTTTGTCCAAGACCTTGCATGCTACAGATGTCAAAATAACAGGCCTATAGTTACCCGGATCACTTTTTTTCCCTTTCTTAAATATAGGAACTATGTTCGCAATTCTCCAATCATACGGTATAACCCCTGAGCTTACAGATTCATTAAAAATTCTTGCTAATGGGCTTGCAATTTCATGTGCCAATTCCTTTAATATTCTTGGATGAAGATTATCTGGGCCCCCCGATTTAGTCCCATTAAGCTGTATGAGTTTCTCTTCGACCTCAGATTTGGTAACATCTACCTCCAGATCCTCATTCCCATTTGTCATGCTACCATTATCCCTGAGATCCTCTTTAGTTTTATTAAAGACTGAGGCAAAGTATTTGTTTAGATATTGGGCCATGCCTAGATTATCCTTGACCTGCACTCCATCCTCAGTGTTTAGCGGTCCCACTTCTTCTTTCTTTGTATTCACTCACTGGTACATTTTGGCAATAAAATACAAACTCCCACTGACTGTAATCAGATTGAGGCTTTCAAGCATTGTCCACATGGTGGGTCTATGTGGTGGGTCTGTACTAGAGCTGGACATTCAGCAGGCATTCTCACTGACTTGGTCTTTGGTGGTTAGATTAGGGAGGCACAACTCTTGGGCTCTACTCTCACTTCAGGCATTGATTTGCTCTGGGTTTAGTGAAATCATTTACCTTCGTGGCGCCTCACTTTATTCACCTTTAAAATAAGTTAATGGTAAGGATTTGAAAAGTTGTTGTATAACTTATTATTTGGCATTTTGAGATCTTTGAAAGCATGTGTTGTTATCTAAGGGCCTAATTCAAAACCAATTACATTCAATGGAGACCCCTATTGACTACTGTTTACCTCCAATCCAACACTTAATGCAGACAATATTATTCCTATAGATAGAAACTGATTGATTTCATGGTTGATAGATATTAGGATCTATCTCCAATATTTATCATCACAGAGCCTCTGTTTCTCCATCTTTAAAATGGAGATAATATTTACCTACTCCACACTGTGTATTCCAGCTTAATAACTGTTGCCATTTTAAGGATCTTGGAAGCAAGTTGCTAGTTTAGTGCAGGCACCTTGACTAGTATAAAAAAACTCATTGTTGAAAAGTGCAGTATTTATAAGGACATTCGTCAATAGTTCTTTAAATGCAGCAACGTTGCGTGTTCGTACTGGGCTTTGACTGAACTAGCCTATAGAGAACACAAACACTAGGCAGGGTAGGCAGGGCAAGGCTGTATACATACATAGTAGCCTGTGGATTTCCCTTTTACGGAATTAGCACCTGGTTGGCATGGCGTTTCTACCACACCCCTCATTATGAAGTCCCCCAGGCCAAGGCCAGCTACCAGTGCATTCAGCTCAAGTCAGGGCTCAGCTTTGTATCAGGAAGAGCTGGTGAGTGGGTTGCTGTATCACAGTTATTGTAGAAGTTCTGCTGAGTCAGATTCCAGTTTTTCCATTCAAACTTCATATAGAAGAAAGCGATTCTCTTCTCCCTTATTTGATAGCAATAGAGGAGAAGGGAGTTCTGGGGCCACTAGTGTTTCAGCCCAGTCTTAGTGGATATTGAAAAGATTTTTCCTAATTTGAACCTGGACTATTCCTAGGGAAAGCAAAAGTCAATAAAGCAAAGCCTGGAAAGAAACTTAGCCGAGCAGGGCAGGAATTATAGACAACAGGCCAACTGAGATGCTGAATCCACCTGCAGCGCTGACTTTCAAGGTTCTTGTGTATTTCAGTCTAACCTGAACATTTTTTTAATATCCTCAAAGAGCTTATCACCTATTGACATCTGAGATTATAAATCCTCCTCAGTCATGGAGATTTTAACCTGGATCACTGGTTGTCAGAATGGATGTTTCCCTTGTAATGAGTGCGGGGGGTTGAGAGCCAGACTTCTGAGATCTAATCCCAATTCTGCCACAGGCTTCCTATTCCTATTGATCTGGCCCATATAAGTAGTAGTATCCTAGAGACAATCCCCTAATCCACTCAGTCCCCATATAATCTTGATTCTGTAAATTTACGAACATCGGTTCTGCTTCCAATCCTGTGATATTTAAAGTTTCAGGGGGAAACATCACTTCCTGCTGAAAATAACTGAAGGAATTTTATGGGCCATAAAAAACTCTCTCCCACACTAATTCTAGATTGAAATCCATGTCATGGGTTGATATGTGTCTAATGAATTCAGAAACAATGAGGCTCACTGTGTCCTTCATAAGGAAATAGTAGTGGCACCTGTTTCTACTCTAAGGTGAGCTACCCTTTACAATTAAGATGTAGTTGTCATGGCAATCTTCCCACATCCTCAATTGTGCCCACTCCCTGGTTTAGAGATTTCAAACATACTCCTGAAGGGACTTAAAGCAGCTCCTAGATGATCCTAGGGCAGCACCCTGTGTATTATCCAGTTCTGTGGTGCATGATGGGCACATTTGGGAAAGGACTGATCAGAGATCATGTGCTGGAATGCAGCACCTAGGACTGCATATTATGACGTTTCTTTACAGAAGAAAAGGAGTACTTGTGGCACCTTAGAGACCAACACATTTATATGAGCATAAGCTTTCGTGAGCTACAGCCCACTGGGAGAATTAACAGCCACAGCAATACAGACAATTTGTTTCATGGATACATTAACTGCATGGGAAGAAAGCAGCTACTGTGTGGGGCAAAGCAGCAAAATGCCTCTCCAAGGGCTCCAAACCTAATTTTGGACTTGTCCTGAAGGAACTAGCAGAGCACTCCATTGTCACACTTGCTCACTGGCGGCTTCTGAAGGGAAGGCCTTTCCGTATTTCTGTTGTATGAGATATGGAAACAGTTGGACTACCACGCCAGGCTGCAGAAATCACATCATTGCTGGGTAAATTCCTGTGCTGTGTCACTAATGATGTGGTAATCACCTGGGAAAAGTCCTTCCAATGTCAAGTATAATTTCCTCACTAGCTAGCGATCCCAGGTTTTTAGGTAGTGCCAATCACCATAGCATCTGTGCATTTCACTGCTGCAGAGGATGGTGACAATAAAACAAGGTGATAGTCATGATGAGAAACATACCCTTTCCTCAGTAGTTTCATTGCTGATCAGAACTGGGTGGAATTTGAAACATCATCCACTCTACCTCCCTCCCCACCGCATCATTTAAGATTCTCCACTATATTAATCTACTATAAATTCATCCAACCCAGTGAATCTCTCGACGTTATCCATGGACCATCAAAGGGAAATACAGCTCTTTCTGATGGTTTGAAGAAAAAAAATGAGAACAAAATAAAGGAGGATTGAGAAAGTATATGACAATGGAACACTCTTACCAAATTAACTACATCATGGAAAATAGAGAATACACTGATCTAACTCACTTATGAACATCTTCATTGACAGAACCTCCATTAGTTCGCTAGGCACTTAATTCCTTTGGCCAGAGCATTGCTATTTAATTTTCTAGTTATTTAACACTCTCTATTTTTCTAATGCCTAGTGTCTGTGTTTTTATTCATTTTCAGTCTGAATACCCATTGTTAGATGATGGACTACATGAAGTCAGTGCTGGATTCTTGGTAAGAAAAGAGTTTTGCATTATGTGCATTAGTGCACAGGGAGAAGGGGATGATGAGTGTTTGAGCCACATAGTTAAGCTCAGATTCCCCTTACTGAATGAGGGAGGCAACCTAGTGAAAGAAGATGTGGAAAAAGCGAATGTACTCAATGCTTTTTTTGCCTCTGTCTTCACGAACTAGGTCAGCTCCCAGACTACTGCACTGGGCAGCACAGCATGGGGAGGAGGTGACCAGTCCTCTGTGGAGAAAGACATGGTTCGGGACTATTTAGTCCCTGGGGCCGGATGCACTGCATCCGAGAGTGCTAAAGGAGTTGGCGGATGTGATTGCAGAGCCATTGGCCATTATCTTTGAAAACTCATGGCAATCTGGGGAAGTCCCGGATGACTGGAAAAAGGCTAATGTAGTGCCCATCTTTAAAAAAGGGAAGAAGGAGGATCCTGGGAACTACAGGCCAGTCAGCCTCACCTCAGTCCCTGGAAAAATCATGGAGCAGGTCCTCAAGGAATCAATTTTGAAGCACTTAGAGGAGAGGAAAGTGATCAGGAACAGTCAGCATGGATTCACCGAGGGCAAGTCATGCCTGACTAATCTAATTGCCTTCTTTGACGAGATAACTGGCTCTGTGGATGAGGGGAAAGCGGTGGACGTGTTGTTCCTTGACTTTAGCAAAGCTTTTGACACGGTCTCCCACAGTATTGTTGCCAGCAAGTGAAAGAAGTATGGGCTGGATGAATGGACTACAAGGTGGATCAAAAGTTGGCTAGACTGTCGGGCTCAACGGGTAGTGATCAATGGCTCCATGTCTCGTTGGCAGCCGGTATCAAGCGGAGTGCCCCAAGGGTCGGTCCTCGGGCCGGTTTTGTTCAATATCTTCATAAATGATCTGGAGGATGGTGTGGATTGCACCCTCAGCAAGGTTGCAGATGACACTAAACTGGGAGGAGAGGTAGATACGCTGGAGGGTAGGGATAGGATACAGAGGGCCCTAGACAAATTAGAGGATTGGGCCAAAAGAAATCTGATGAGGTTCAACAAGGACAAGTGCAGAGTCCTGCACTTAGGACGGAAGAATCCCATGCACCGCTACAGACTAGGGACCGAATGGCTCGGCAGCAGTTCTGCAGAAAAGGACCTAGGGGTTACAGTGGACGAGAAGCTGAATATGAGTCAACAGTGTGCCCTTGTTGCCAAGAAGGCCAATGGCATTTTGGGATGTATATGTAGGGGCATTGCCAGCAGATCGAGGGACTTGATCGTTCCCCTCTATTCGACATTGGTGAGGCCTCATCTGGAGTACTGTGTCCAGTTTTGGGCCCCACACTACAAGAAGGATGTGGATAAATTGGAGAGAGTCCAGCGAAGGGCAACAAAAATGATTAAGGGTCTGGAACACATGACTTATGAGGAGAGGCTGAGGGAACTGGGATTGTTTAGTCTGCAGAAGAGAAGAATGAGGGGGGATTTGATAGCTGCTTTCAACTACCTGAGAGGTGGTTCCAGAGAGGATGGTTCTAGACTATTCTCAGTGGTGGAAGAGGACAGGACAAGGAGTAATGGTCTCAAAGTTGCAGTGAGGGAGGTTTAGGTGGATATAAGGAAAAACTTTTTCACTAGGAGGGTGGTGAAACACTGGAATGCGTTACCTAGGGAGGTGGTAGAATCTTCTTCCTTCGAAGTCTTTAAGGTCAGGCTTGACAAAGCCCTGGCTGGGATGATTTAATTGGGGATTGGTCCTGCTTTGAGCAGGGGGTTGGACTAGATGACCTCCTGAGGTCCCTTCCAACCCTGATATTCTATGATTCTATGATTCGATAGCTGCTTCCAAGTACCTGAAAGGGGGTTCCAAAGGGGATGGATCTAGACCGTTCTCAGTGGGAGCTGATGACAGAACAAGGAGTAATGGTCTCAAGTAGCAGTGGGGGAGGTTTAGGTTGGATATTAGGAAAAACTTTTTCACCAGGAGGGTGGTGAAACACTGGAATGCGTTACCTAGGGAGGTAGGTGGTGGAATCTCCTTCCTTAGATATTTTTAAGGTCGGCTTGACAAAGCCCTAGCTGGGATAATTTAGTTGGGGATTGGTCCTTCTTTGAGCAGGGGGTTGGACTAGATTATCTCCTGAGGTCCCTTCCAACCCTGATATTCTGTGATTCTATGATTCTGTGAAAAAGCCTGAGATTGGCCCACAGGCTCACAGCTTCACAGATAAGAGCTGCTTGCAGGGTTAGTATATAGCATATCATGTCTCCTTCTTAATCTCTTGACTGTTGTGTGGTTGAATGTTTGGGTTCTTCTCAGAGATCCCATTCCTCAATATTCTTTTTCTAGGTGCCTCAAAGACTCATGAAGCCACTATTTTCAATGGGGTTTCCTGCTCAGTCTTGGAGTCAGCAATGCTTTAGCTTCACTACTGCTCACTGTCTTCCTTAAACCCTCTGTTCCTAAATTGCTTTGGTTATTAATAAAATATTATTATTGGGAACTCACTGGGATATTGTCTGTTATTTTACTGCACAGAGGAACAGCATAACAAAGATACTGTGTATTCCCACCCTACATGGATAGGCAATAACTCCACCCAGTGCCCCAACCACTGCTAATATTTTGTTGTTTCCATTTCATTTAGGAGGAAGACTCCATCGAGGGCCGGACCACGTGTCCACAGCCAATTTGCGGCATGCCTCTGGCCCCTCACATACTTCTTCATCCCAAGAGAAGGCTCCTTATCTGTCAGAAAGGCACGTCAATCCTCATCCAGCAGCTAATTCTGGGATCACCTTCCTCCTCACCTGAGAGTACAGCATTTCAGGGAGCCAAACTCCCACCATTCGGAAAGTGTGGATCCAGTCTTTGAAAAACACTTCCACAGACAGAGATCTCCATCCTGCCTAGACCCCAGTCAAGAGTGAGTTTTAAATCCTCTGGGAGTGCTCAGGCCCTCAGCCTTGGACCCACTTTTCTAGGTCATTGGGCTTCTCTTCAGAGAAGCAAACAGAAGGGAGTCAGGGATAGAAAATGAATTAATCACCTCTCTAGTGTGATCACACCTTCACTGTCTGTATTTCACTGTAGATTGTAGGGCAGGCTCAAGGTGAGGAAGACAACTACTATGATGACAGCGTCTGTATGAGGCATTTTTACTGTCCAGTGTCCAGAAGGCGGAACTGGCAGCTCCTCTGAAGACCCCAATAATCACTTGTAAGGAGAATATTCCTTAAGTTACCTTGCATCTGAGTAAGGCCATATCTTGTCCCTGCTCAGATGGAGTTTTCACCCTTCGGGACCCGGGCAACAGGAGGAGCCCAGTTCCCCAACCTGGTTTGAAATTATTGCTGATGAAACAACAGAGATTTTATTAAATGATGGGAGGAAGTTGGATTAACATTGATCTTACTGGAAGGTTTGGAAAATGTAGTTTATGGCCTAAGGAGAGACAGGAGAGAATGGCTCTATTGATGCTAATGTTTCTTTTGAATCATATTATTTTAGGATGAGTGCTCCATCGTGGGTCAGTTTCATTGGTGGTCCTCCTTTGCCTGCCCCTGTACTCTCAGTGGCTCAGCTCTTCATTCTTTATGAAGCTTTCCTTGAACAGAGTGCACCTGCTGCCCCAGAGTGAGTATTTGGATTCCTTCACTTCTTTCTCTGTGCGTATACTGAGGAGGTGTGTGGACATGTCTGTGCAGAGCTTTGGGCACAAACATGCAATCCAGTTGCCACCATCCTAAAAAGATAAACACAAGACAAGAGATTCTCTGTAGTCACTGTAAGGAAGAACCAAATTCCCTCTCCCCCGGGCACTTTCTGACCAACAAGCAGCTCCACCATTCTTTCTCATGTTAACATTCTCTTGCAATGCAAGTAGACCTTTCCCAACCTCCTGACTTCACCTTGCTACTGTCTAGTTAGTGATCGTCATATTCTCTCATATCACTGCACTTCAGTATAAGAGAATGGTCTAAATAACATTTTTTGGACAGTGACTCTGGCTATGTCCACACTGAAATTAGAAACCAATGGCTTCCCATGCCAGCTAACACGGGCTAGCGAGGCTCAGGATAAGGGGCTGATGAATTACAGCATAGACAGATGTCTTCAGGATGTAGTCTGAGCCCTGAGACCCTCTCACTTTGCATGGTCCTAGAGTCCAAGTTCCAGCCTCAACTCAAATGTCCAAAATGCAATTAAACAACCCCTTTTCTCAAGCCCCTCAATCCTGAGTCACCTGGCACAGGCCATCATCACAGGAGTCTACTTGCAGTGTAGACATAGCCTCTGATCATTTTGGGATTCAGGGTCAGATATTTATTTTGAACTACTTCTTCGGATACATCATGAGAACTCTGATGTCCCATGGAGTGATACGAACAAATATTTGGATACAAAGGGCTTTGGTTGTTCCACTCCACACAATTATTTTTCTTCTTTCTACTGCCCCACCCAGGACTGAAAGGCTTTGTACAATGGATTTTATTAGAAACCTGAGGCAAGGACGGGGGGGATTTAAAGAGATTGTAATTGCAGAGGTGGATTTAGCTGTGCATTAACAGGGACCGTTATGGCACGTTGGGGAGAAGTGGAAGTAAGAATTGTTCAGCTGCTAATATTTGTATTTATTTTTCTTATTTTAGGATGCACTGTACATTCAATGTGCATTGAATGACAGCTCTGATGCTCACCTTCAGTCATTTGCCCCATAAAGTTTGGCCTGACCATGAAATCCCAATCCGCTTTCCCTCCTCAGTGAGTATTCAAGTTCTCCTTAATTCCAGATTGTGAATACATTAAAGATGGTGTGTGGGAGAGGGGTCTTTAAGGACTGAAATGCATGTAAGGAATAGTGCTGAAAATGCAGGACAGTTCTCTAGAGCATTCTGGGCATTGTCAGAAAGATCCACTTTCTTTCTCTCAGGTTGGGCAATGTCTGACCCCTAAATAGCTCCAGCAATGACTCCACATCTTAACAACTATAATTATGAGAATTGTCTTCCACTTCCCCTCATTTATATAGTTCCAGCAGTGCTTTACACAGAAGGATGAAGGCAAGATCCCTGCTTGGAGATCCTACAATCTCTGTAGACAATGAACCGGTGAAAAATGTAAAGCCCATTATTCCCCTTCCTATAGTTCTTTGTCTGCTGTTCCTGCCTCCTCAACCACAGCAAAGAGTCTTCGATTTATTGCCTCCTTTGAAGGAACACGCTTTTTATCAGGGAAAGAAGGAACATTGAGACAGATATAAGTCACATACAGATTGGCAAAGCTGAAAAGGGGTATAGTTCTACAGTGGCTGATGTTTCAACTCTTTTCCTTTAAGGCTGAGCTCTCCACCATCACCCACTGAAGCATCGCTGGCAGCTGAAGATCCTTATTTTACACCAGACCAACCTCATATTCTATACTTGGGCTTTCCTGAATGACAACTGAACATCATCTTCCCTGCAGTGAGTATTCAGAGTCTCAGCCATTTGTTTTTGACTGTACCTCAGAAATGGGTTTTCTATTTGCCAATTTGTACACGGCTTTGGATCCTGAAAAAAAAAAATTCAGAACTCGAGCCTACAGCCATTCTAAGGAGGCACCAAACTCTGATTCGCTTAGAGCACTGTCTGAACTATGACCAGATCGAACAATTCTCATTGAGTGGAACTTGTCCTTTGCCAGCCTGCTAGTGCTGACTTATTAATATGTATTCAATGTTTAGTTCCTTCTTCCTTGACTATGGTGCATCACAGCAGATCCACCCTCCCCTCATCAGCTCCCCAGTAAAAGTGATTGACTACAAACTGCCCTCCAGAAAATAGATTGTGAGTGTAGACCGGGGTTGGGGGATGGGGCTTGAAACTCAAGCATTTCCCACAGAGAGCACCACAGAGGCAAAGACTGTAATGGCAACTAAGACTACCTACCTTGCCTGTGCCCGAGGGCCACAAATAGCCTCTAGGGGGCTGGACCAGAAGTCTGATTGACAAGCAGGGTAACCAGCTGCAGCCCCTCGAGAACCTGCACATAACTGAGACAACCCTAACATGTGAGAGGCAGCCAACAGACCCACTGTTTGGGCAGAGGAGGAGGAGTTACTGGGGACAAAGCCTGCCTGACTGGCCTGTCTGGGTGACCCACTGCAGGCCCTGGAGAGGCTGCACATGAGAGAAAGGAAGGGGCAGAGGGATATAGTATGGAGCCTGGTTGGGAATTGAGGTTTTTTTCTCATTTTCTCAGCTCTTGTACTCCTGTGTCTGGGTTTCTTTTTTTCTTCCTGAACTCAACGTGTGGTGAAGGAGGGAAGAAAATGCATGAGACAGCCCCATGCAGTTACTTCTGGTGCTTGGCTCAGGATGTGGTCTCCCCACAAAACTCATTGTGAGGTGTTTTCCCACCTCCACATTGGCTTTTTGTGGGGCCCCAGTGCAATCTGGTGACTAGGGTTAGCTGAGAGGCACCCAGTTCCCCTGCACCTTTTTTGGCCTGTTCACTGAGCCTTGACTTTTGCATTGATAATCCCATAATCTTCCGCAGCAGAAGATGATGAAAAAATGCTGAGAAAAGTGAGGCTGCTTTGATACTCATTATGTTGCATCTCCTGCAAGCAGACAGATCTCCCTTGTCTGTGTCCAAATGGCCACTGGGGGTAGTTTGCCTAGCATGTGAATAGAGGCTGCTGTGGAGGGCATGTCAAACGGTGGCTTTGACTGTTTGCAAGTTCCCTTCCACCTCCCCCGGTAGTATCAGGCAATGAGACACACAGTCAACACTTCATCCTCTTAGTGTTCTCTGAAATATAGTTCTAGTTTTAGGGTGGCTAGAAAGGCAGGATGTGACCTCCAAAGAGGCACAAGGCGTTTTTAAGGAGCACTAAATTTTCCATAATCGTTCAGCAAACTGAATGATGCTGCCAAAAAGGACATCCTCTGAACATGCAAGAAGGTGCCGCAAACAGCACATTCAGTCATCCTGTTGGTAGGAGAATCCTCCCCTGTATAACTGTAGAAATCACTTACCTCATGACCCTCTGTAAGGAGAGGAAGCAGCATGGCTGGTGGTTGGGTGAGCAGAGCTGCTGGAAAAAGAGAGAAGGAACCCATTAGAAGGGGAAGACAGCTGCTACTGAACTGAGGAGATCAGGGGACATGGTTTCAGGTCAATATCTTCTCCTGCAGAGGGACTTGACATTTAGAGTGGACCAAACTGCGTTGTCTGTAAAACTAATGGCAATTATTTCACTCTCACATGATGCTGCTGCAATTATCCAATTACCAGCGCTCTCCATTCCCCTTGCAGAACCCCACCATGCAATGGGCTAAACCGAGGCATGAGAGGGTATGAGTCATGGAAAGTCCACACCACATTTAAGGGTTGACATGTTTAAGGGTCTGTCTGTTTTATATATAACTCCAGGCTCTGCCTTTGTGCCAATGAGGGAGTTGATTCCTTCTTCACTAACACTTCAATGCAGTCCTCCTATTTAATGATACCATAGTTGCAGCATACAGGACATTCATGCAGCTGAGGTACAGGAGCAGCCTCACGTGTTACCTGACCCTTTGGCTCATAAGACTATGAACTTGAGGTCGTGACTGAATGAAATCACATTAGTAACCACACTGGAGCATTTCCTGCTGCTCACATGCTGCATTGCTAGATACCGTGGGAGCTTCTACAGTTGTGGTCATCTCTCTGATGGAGAATCACATTCCATATCCCCTGGGAGAGAATAAATCTCCAATCAGTGTCTTTCCAGGGACACTAAACTTCTGACCAGTGTTCACGGGGGAAGAATAAACCTCCCTTGAATGACCTACTAGGTATGGAGGTAGAAACATCTCTCTTCATGGGGCAGAATAGAGTTCTAACAACATAACTTGTTTCTTTAATCTTTACTCTCCATGCTAATGGAGATGATGTCGACTATCAGTTCCCCTGCTGGTGGTGTGAAAGAAATGGTTGAATTGTGTTGTAAAGCCTTTGCATATGCACTATTTCCAAACAGAGTGTAAGTCACCGGGCTAATCCTTCTGGTCTTTTAATCCTCTGCACCACTGAATACAGGCAATTGTACTCAAGGAACTACACAGGACTTTGACTTCAATTGTACTACTAAATAATAATGCTGGAGACTGAACTCCACGTAACTTTCCTTTTCAGTTCTTAGTTATTCAGGATAGTAAGGAACAGAGCAGGTCCAACTCCAGAAATGATCAGTTAACTTGGTTGGGGCCTGTTAGTGGTCAGACAAACCCCAGCGTGAAACAGAATCTGGATCTTCCTTAAAACAACTGCAGAGAATTTGTTTTGGGAGTGCAGTTTTAGAAAGGTGGCAACCACATTCCATGTCTGCACTCAAAACCCTGTATATATATGTACATCTACCCACCTCCCCTCCCTCTCCATGTGCACGCAGCCAAAGGATCCTACTGCTCACTCTGTGGCAGGAAGGAACTCACTCTGTGGTTAAACGCAGGAAGAGCCGAGCCTCTGAGAGGTCAGGGGCAGGCAAAGGAAGGTCACTCCTTAAACTGGCCCAGGAGGGAGAACTCATCCTAAAATAAAATGAACGGAAAGGAAATATTAGCATCAGGAGAGCATTTCCCTCCTGTATCTCCCGCTTCCCCATATGCCATGATCTAGATTGACAACCCCGCACTGAAGAGGAGCCTCATCACTTGAAAAGTGGGTCCAATGCTGAGGGCCTCAGCCCTCCCAGAGTATTTTAACCCCAGACTTGACTGGGGTTGAGGCAGGATAGAGATCTCTGGCTGTGGAAGTGTTTTTCAATGACTGCGTCCACACTTTCCAAGTGGCGGGAGTTTGGCTCCCTGAAGTGCTGGATGCTCAGGTGAGGAGGAAGCTGACCCCAGAATTACCTGTGGAATGGGGATTGACATGCCTTCGTGGCATATAAGGAGCCTTCAGTGGGTAGAAAGAAGGAAGTGAAGGGCCAGAGGGAAGCAGCAAATTTGCTGCAGATATGTGGTCCAGCCCTTGGTGGAGCCTTCATCCTAAAGGAAATGGAAACAACAAAATATTAGCAGTGAGTTCCCGTTAATAATAATTTATCAATAACCACAGCAATTTAGGGACAGTGCTGTAAGGAAAACGGTGAATAGTAGAGGAGCTAAAGCATTGCGGACTCCAATACTGAACAGGAAACCCCATTGAAAATAGTGGCTTAATGGATCTTTCAGGTACCTAGAAAAAGAATATTGAGGAACGGGATCTCTGAGAAGAACCCAGACATTCAACCACACAACAGTCAAGAGATTAAGAAGGAGACGTGATATGTTTTATACTGAGAGCTGCCTGCAGGGTTATCTGTGAAGCTGTCGGCCTATGTGCCATTCTGAGACTTTTGGTTTAACTATGTGACTTTAACACTCATCTTCCCCGACCGCCCACACTGTACAATGTGCGTAATGCAAAACTCTTTTCTTACCAAGAATCCAGCACTGATTTCGTATAGTTCATCCTCTTCTGATAGGTACTCAGAGTTTAACTGCATAAAAACAGACATTCACACTAGACATTAGTCAAATATTCTAGGGAGTTAAACAGCAATGCTCTGGGAAAAGGAACAAACTGCCTAGAGTAGTAATTGAGGTTCCATCACTGGAGATGTTGAGAAATGACTTAAATCAGTGTCTTTTCTATTTTCCACGCTGTGGATGATTTTATAAGAGAATTCCCTTTTCATGTACTTTCTCAATACTCCTTTCATTTCTTCTCAGTTTATTCCTTCAACCCATCAGAAAGGGCTGTGTTTGCTTCTGATGGACCAGCATGGATAATAGATAAAGAAGAACTGAGTTAATTGAATTTATGGGATGGAGTGGATGATCAGCCAAATTCCACCCAATCCCGATCAGCAATGAAGCTACTCAGGAAAGGGTATGTTTCTTCTCATCATAACTATCATCTTGTTTTATTATCACTATACTCTGCAGAGGCAAAATACATAGTTGGTATGGTGCTTGGTAATACATAAAAACCTTTGATAACTAGCTAGAGAAAGAAAAGGAGTACTTGTGGTAACTTAGAGACTAACAAATTGATTGATTGATTGATTGATTGATTGATTTCTAAGGTGGCACAAGTACTCCTTTTCTTTTTGTGGATACAGTCTAACACGGCTGCTACTCTGAAACCTGTCATTAGCTACAGAAGGGATTATAATTGACATTCGAAGGACTTTCCCCAGGTGATTATCACCTCATAAGTGACACGGACAGGAATTTATCCAGCAATGATGTGATTTCTGCAGCCTGGCATGGTAGTCAAGCTATTTCTGTTTCACGTACAACAGAAATATTGAAAGGCCTTCTCTTCAGAAACTGCCAGTGAGCAAGTGTGACAATGGAGTGCTCTGCTAGTTCCTCCAGGACAAGTCCAAAATTAGGCTTGGAGCCCTTGGAAAGGCATTTAGCTTCTTTAACCCACACAGCAGCTGCTTTTTCAGTGCAGTTCATGTGACCACGAAATACGTCAAAAACCCGCATTTTCAACCGAGAGTGAAATAACTCCTCTGCCTTGCTATGGCCGTTAACTCTCCCAGAGCCCTTCTGTAAAGAAACATCATAATGTGGAGCCCTAGGTGCTGCATTCCAGCACATGCTCTCTGACCAGTCCTTTCCCAGATGTACCCAGCATGCACCACAGAACTGGCTAATACACAGGGTGCTGCCCTAGGATCATCTAGCAGCTGCTTTAGGTCCCGTCATGAGTATGTTGGAAATCCCTGACCCACGCAGTGGGCAGAACTTCTAAAATAGCTGTAATTCAGCAACCCACTAACCAGCTCTTCCTGATACAAAGCTGAGCACTGTTGTGAGCTGAAGGCACTGATAGCTGGGCTTGGGCCAGGGGACTTCATAATGAGGGGTGTGGTTAAATGCCATGCCAACCAGGTTTTCTCTCCATAAAAGGGTAATGCACATACAGCCTTGCCCTGCCTACCCAAGTGTTTGTGATCATAGTGCCCTCTCCGGAGACTGGTCCAATCAAAGCCCAGTATGAACTTACAAAATGTTGGTGCATTTAAAGAAATATTGATAAATGTCCTTAAATGTTGAACTTTTCAAGAATGACTTTTTTGATACAAGTCACAGTGCCTGCACTCAGCAGACAACTTCCTTCCAAGGTTCTGAACAGTGGCAACAATCATTAAGCCAGAATGTACACTGAGGAGCAGGTAAATATTATCTGAATTTGAAAGATGGATAAACAGAGGCTCAGTGATGATAGATATGAGGATATTTATCAATATTTATCAGCCACAAAATAAATCACTCTCTATTTATGTTAATAACGTTGTCTGGACTAAGGGTGTGATTGACAGTTCACTGTAGTCATTAGGGGTTTCCATTGAACGCAAAGACCCTTAGATAACATAATACCTTTCTTTTAAGGATCTCAAAATGCCAAACAACAATTAATTCATAACTTTTCAAATACTTACCATTATCTCCGTTTTCAAGATGAATAAAGTGAGGCACCTCAAAGGTCAATGATTGCCAAAATCAAAGTGAATCAATCAATGCCTGAAGTGAGTGAGGAGTTTTGCTTAATCCCTAGTCTATCCACCAGAGCCCAAATTAGTGAGAATTCCTGCTGAGTCTCCCGATGTAGTACAGCCCCACCACACATACCCACAATGTGGACATTTCCTGAAAGCCACAATCTGATTAAAGTCAATGGGATTTTGTATTTTATTGTCAAAGTCAGTGTCAGTGAGCAGAGAACTCTGACTATACTACAGTTGGACTAACCACCACAGTGGACATTCTGCTCCAATTCCGAACATGCTGAGTTACAACCTTTTATTTATTCCGCATGTGTTACATGAGAATAGTGTAGCTTGAGAAGGACAGAAGAAATGTTTTAAGCACTCACTAACTACTGGTCTGAGACCCTTGTGGAACCACAACTCAATGAATATATAACTTACACAGGGGTGTTACATTGGCCATCCGAAAAAAGTCACTTACTCTATCGAAGGTCTGTGTGCCAAGTCTCATGTATCAAAATCAGTACCAACCAGCTCTGCCAGAGGGCAAGTCGAGCACTGACTTGAGCTCAGTGCCCCAATAGCTGTGTGTGGGCCAGGTGACGCCATAATGAAAGATGTAGCAGAATTGCCATGACAACGAGGTGCTAACTCCTAAAAAGGAAATATACCGGGTCTTATATATGTGTGCATCCCTGCTTGGTCTGCTCAAGTTTTTGTGATTATTTTGCCCTCTCCAGCCCAGAAAGAGAGTAAAAGCCCAAATGTTAAGGAGACCTGAGGGTGATACTTCTTTAGCTCAAGTGACAGAGGCCCTTTTTGGTTGGTTTGTTTTTTTTTTTTTAATTCATGATCCTGAGAGCTTAGCACGGGAAGCATAAAATACCTGGCTTTGGTTGTGTCTATCTGCATTCAGCCTCAGATTTAGGAATAGTAATTGATAACATCTGGGACACTAGTTAATTCTAGAGGAGTTTAGAAGGGGAGATTGAGAATCAGGCCAGCTGGGTTCCCATTGTAGTTATGCTCCTGGTTGTCTGTGACTTGCCAAAGTTACTTAACGACTGCTGCCCAGTGATAGAATGGGGAGAATACCACCAAAAGCTGGTGTTAGCTCATGTTCATGTGGTTTGCTGGTGTTGTTATGGACAGACTTCTCCCTTAAAACTCTGTTCCCAGTCCCCAAAACTTAAGGGCTCCCTTTAAGCCATTTATCTGAGCCAGAGTTCGAAGGCCTCAAGCCTTTTGCTAACTGCTGAAGCCAGTGTCTTACAGGATAGAGGCCTGTAGGTTCCTTGTGTTACTGCTAAATAAAATAAATGCTAAAGCTAGCTCTTTGGGCTACAAGAGCTTTTATTCTCTTTCTGAGCTAGGGAGGACAAGATAATCACAAACACTTGGGCAGACCAAGCAGGGATGCACACATACATAAGACCCAGTATATTGCCTTTTGGGGAGTTAGCACCTGGTTGTCATGGCAATTCTGCTACATCTTTCATTATGACATCACCTGGCTCAACCACAGCTTAGATTCATAGATTCATAGATATTTAGGTCAGAAGGGACCATTATGATCATCTAGTCTGTCCTCCTGCACAATGCAGGCCACAGAATTTCACCCACCCACTCCTGCAAAAAACTTCTCACCTATGTCTGTGCTATTGAAGTCCTCAAATCGTGGTTTAAAGACTTCAAGGAGCAGAGAATCCTCCAGCAAGTGACTCCTGCCCCATGCTACAGAGGAAGGAGAAAAACCTCCAGGGCCTCTTCTAATCTGCCCTGGAGGAAAATTCCTTCCCGACCCCAGATATGGCGATGAGCTAAAACCTGAGCATATGGGCAAGATTCATCAGCGAGATACTACAGAAAATTCTTTCCTGGGTAACTCAGATCCTCCCCATCTAATATCCCATCACAGGCATTGGGCCTATTTACCATGAATATTTAATTACCAAAACCATGTTATCCCGTCATACCATCTCCTCCATAAACGTATCGAGTTTAATCTTAAAGCCAGATAGATCTTTGGCCCCCACTGCTTCCCTTGGAAGGCTGTTCCAAAACTTCACTCCTCTGATGGTTAGAAACCTTCGTCTAATTTCTAATCTAAAGTTCCTGGTGGCCAGTTTATATCCATTTGTTCTTCTGTCCACATTGGTACTGAGTTTAAATAATCCCTCTCCCTCTCTGGTATTTATCCCTCTGATATATTTATAGAGAGCAATCATATCTCTCCTCAACCCTCTAAACAAGCCAAGCTCCTTGAGTCTCCTTTTATAAGACAAGTTTTCCATTCCTCGGATCATCCTAGTAGCCCTTCTCTGAACCTGTTCCAGTTTGAATTCATCCTTCTTAAACATGGGAGACCAGAACTGCACACAGTATTCCAGGTGAGGTCTCACCAGTGCCTTGTATAACGGTACTAAAACCTCCTTATCTCTACTGGAAATACCTCGCCTGATGCATCCCAAGACGGCATTAGCTTTTTTCACGGCCATATCACATTGGCGGCTCATAGTCATCCTGTGATCAACCAATACTCCAAGGTCCTTCTCCTCCTCCATTACTTCTAATTGATGTGTCCCCAGCTTATAACTAAAATTCTTGTTATTAATCCCTAAATGCATGACCTTACACTTCTCACTATTAAATTTCATCCTATTACTATTACTCCAGTTTACAAGGTCATCCAGATCCTCCTGTAGGATATCCCTGTCCTTCTCTAAATTGGCAATACCTCCCAGCTTTGTATCATCCGCAAACTTTATTAGCACACTCCCACTTTTTGTGCCGAGGTCAGTAATGAAAAGATAAAATAAGATTGGTCCCAAAACCGATCCCTGAGGAACTCCACTGGTAACCTCCCTCCAGCCTGACAGTTCACCTTTCAGTAGGACCCGTTGTAGTCTCGCCTTTAACCAATTCCTTATCCACCTTTCAATTTTCCTAGTGATCCCCATCTTACCCAATTTAACTAATAATTCCCCAAGTGGCACGGTATCAAAGGCCTTACTGAAATCTAGGTAAATTAGATCCACTGCATTTCCTTTGTCTAAAAAATCTGTTACTTTCTCAAAGAAGGAGATCAGGTTGGTTTGGAACGATCTACCTTTTGTAAAGCCATGTTGTATTTTGTCCCATTTACCATTGACTTCAATATCCTTAACTACCTTCTCCTTCAAAATTTTGTCCAAGACCTTGCATGCTACAGATGTCAAAATAACAGGCCTATAGTTACCCGGATCACTTTTTTTCCCTTTCTTAAATATAGGAACTATGTTCGCAATTCTCCAATCATACGGTATAACCCCTGAGCTTACAGATTCATTAAAAATTCTTGCTAATGGGCTTGCAATTTCATGTGCCAATTCCTTTAATATTCTTGGATGAAGATTATCTGGGCCCCCCGATTTAGTCCCATTAAGCTGTATGAGTTTCTCTTCGACCTCAGATTTGGTAACATCTACCTCCAGATCCTCATTCCCATTTGTCATGCTACCATTATCCCTGAGATCCTCTTTAGTTTTATTAAAGACTGAGGCAAAGTATTTGTTTAGATATTGGGCCATGCCTAGATTATCCTTGACCTGCACTCCATCCTCAGTGTTTAGCGGTCCCACTTCTTCTTTCTTTGTATTCACTCACTGGTACATTTTGGCAATAAAATACAAACTCCCACTGACTGTAATCAGATTGAGGCTTTCAAGCATTGTCCACATGGTGGGTCTATGTGGTGGGTCTGTACTAGAGCTGGACATTCAGCAGGCATTCTCACTGACTTGGTCTTTGGTGGTTAGATTAGGGAGGCACAACTCTTGGGCTCTACTCTCACTTCAGGCATTGATTTGCTCTGGGTTTAGTGAAATCATTTACCTTCGTGGCGCCTCACTTTATTCACCTTTAAAATAAGTTAATGGTAAGGATTTGAAAAGTTGTTGTATAACTTATTATTTGGCATTTTGAGATCTTTGAAAGCATGTGTTGTTATCTAAGGGCCTAATTCAAAACCAATTACATTCAATGGAGACCCCTATTGACTACTGTTTACCTCCAATCCAACACTTAATGCAGACAATATTATTCCTATAGATAGAAACTGATTGATTTCATGGTTGATAGATATTAGGATCTATCTCCAATATTTATCATCACAGAGCCTCTGTTTCTCCATCTTTAAAATGGAGATAATATTTACCTACTCCACACTGTGTATTCCAGCTTAATAACTGTTGCCATTTTAAGGATCTTGGAAGCAAGTTGCTAGTTTAGTGCAGGCACCTTGACTAGTATAAAAAAACTCATTGTTGAAAAGTGCAGTATTTATAAGGACATTCGTCAATAGTTCTTTAAATGCAGCAACGTTGCGTGTTCGTACTGGGCTTTGACTGAACTAGCCTATAGAGAACACAAACACTAGGCAGGGTAGGCAGGGCAAGGCTGTATACATACATAGTAGCCTGTGGATTTCCCTTTTACGGAATTAGCACCTGGTTGGCATGGCGTTTCTACCACACCCCTCATTATGAAGTCCCCCAGGCCAAGGCCAGCTACCAGTGCATTCAGCTCAAGTCAGGGCTCAGCTTTGTATCAGGAAGAGCTGGTGAGTGGGTTGCTGTATCACAGTTATTGTAGAAGTTCTGCTGAGTCAGATTCCAGTTTTTCCATTCAAACTTCATATAGAAGAAAGCGATTCTCTTCTCCCTTATTTGATAGCAATAGAGGAGAAGGGAGTTCTGGGGCCACTAGTGTTTCAGCCCAGTCTTAGTGGATATTGAAAAGATTTTTCCTAATTTGAACCTGGACTATTCCTAGGGAAAGCAAAAGTCAATAAAGCAAAGCCTGGAAAGAAACTTAGCCGAGCAGGGCAGGAATTATAGACAACAGGCCAACTGAGATGCTGAATCCACCTGCAGCGCTGACTTTCAAGGTTCTTGTGTATTTCAGTCTAACCTGAACATTTTTTTAATATCCTCAAAGAGCTTATCACCTATTGACATCTGAGATTATAAATCCTCCTCAGTCATGGAGATTTTAACCTGGATCACTGGTTGTCAGAATGGATGTTTCCCTTGTAATGAGTGCGGGGGGTTGAGAGCCAGACTTCTGAGATCTAATCCCAATTCTGCCACAGGCTTCCTATTCCTATTGATCTGGCCCATATAAGTAGTAGTATCCTAGAGACAATCCCCTAATCCACTCAGTCCCCATATAATCTTGATTCTGTAAATTTACGAACATCGGTTCTGCTTCCAATCCTGTGATATTTAAAGTTTCAGGGGGAAACATCACTTCCTGCTGAAAATAACTGAAGGAATTTTATGGGCCATAAAAAACTCTCTCCCACACTAATTCTAGATTGAAATCCATGTCATGGGTTGATATGTGTCTAATGAATTCAGAAACAATGAGGCTCACTGTGTCCTTCATAAGGAAATAGTAGTGGCACCTGTTTCTACTCTAAGGTGAGCTACCCTTTACAATTAAGATGTAGTTGTCATGGCAATCTTCCCACATCCTCAATTGTGCCCACTCCCTGGTTTAGAGATTTCAAACATACTCCTGAAGGGACTTAAAGCAGCTCCTAGATGATCCTAGGGCAGCACCCTGTGTATTATCCAGTTCTGTGGTGCATGATGGGCACATTTGGGAAAGGACTGATCAGAGATCATGTGCTGGAATGCAGCACCTAGGACTGCATATTATGACGTTTCTTTACAGAAGAAAAGGAGTACTTGTGGCACCTTAGAGACCAACACATTTATATGAGCATAAGCTTTCGTGAGCTACAGCCCACTGGGAGAATTAACAGCCACAGCAATACAGACAATTTGTTTCATGGATACATTAACTGCATGGGAAGAAAGCAGCTACTGTGTGGGGCAAAGCAGCAAAATGCCTCTCCAAGGGCTCCAAACCTAATTTTGGACTTGTCCTGAAGGAACTAGCAGAGCACTCCATTGTCACACTTGCTCACTGGCGGCTTCTGAAGGGAAGGCCTTTCCGTATTTCTGTTGTATGAGATATGGAAACAGTTGGACTACCACGCCAGGCTGCAGAAATCACATCATTGCTGGGTAAATTCCTGTGCTGTGTCACTAATGATGTGGTAATCACCTGGGAAAAGTCCTTCCAATGTCAAGTATAATTTCCTCACTAGCTAGCGATCCCAGGTTTTTAGGTAGTGCCAATCACCATAGCATCTGTGCATTTCACTGCTGCAGAGGATGGTGACAATAAAACAAGGTGATAGTCATGATGAGAAACATACCCTTTCCTCAGTAGTTTCATTGCTGATCAGAACTGGGTGGAATTTGAAACATCATCCACTCTACCTCCCTCCCCACCGCATCATTTAAGATTCTCCACTATATTAATCTACTATAAATTCATCCAACCCAGTGAATCTCTCGACGTTATCCATGGACCATCAAAGGGAAATACAGCTCTTTCTGATGGTTTGAAGAAAAAAAATGAGAACAAAATAAAGGAGGATTGAGAAAGTATATGACAATGGAACACTCTTACCAAATTAACTACATCATGGAAAATAGAGAATACACTGATCTAACTCACTTATGAACATCTTCATTGACAGAACCTCCATTAGTTCGCTAGGCACTTAATTCCTTTGGCCAGAGCATTGCTATTTAATTTTCTAGTTATTTAACACTCTCTATTTTTCTAATGCCTAGTGTCTGTGTTTTTATTCATTTTCAGTCTGAATACCCATTGTTAGATGATGGACTACATGAAGTCAGTGCTGGATTCTTGGTAAGAAAAGAGTTTTGCATTATGTGCATTAGTGCACAGGGAGAAGGGGATGATGAGTGTTTGAGCCACATAGTTAAGCTCAGATTCCCCTTACTGAATGAGGGAGGCAACCTAGTGAAAGAAGATGTGGAAAAAGCGAATGTACTCAATGCTTTTTTTGCCTCTGTCTTCACGAACTAGGTCAGCTCCCAGACTACTGCACTGGGCAGCACAGCATGGGGAGGAGGTGACCAGTCCTCTGTGGAGAAAGACATGGTTCGGGACTATTTAGTCCCTGGGGCCGGATGCACTGCATCCGAGAGTGCTAAAGGAGTTGGCGGATGTGATTGCAGAGCCATTGGCCATTATCTTTGAAAACTCATGGCAATCTGGGGAAGTCCCGGATGACTGGAAAAAGGCTAATGTAGTGCCCATCTTTAAAAAAGGGAAGAAGGAGGATCCTGGGAACTACAGGCCAGTCAGCCTCACCTCAGTCCCTGGAAAAATCATGGAGCAGGTCCTCAAGGAATCAATTTTGAAGCACTTAGAGGAGAGGAAAGTGATCAGGAACAGTCAGCATGGATTCACCGAGGGCAAGTCATGCCTGACTAATCTAATTGCCTTCTTTGACGAGATAACTGGCTCTGTGGATGAGGGGAAAGCGGTGGACGTGTTGTTCCTTGACTTTAGCAAAGCTTTTGACACGGTCTCCCACAGTATTGTTGCCAGCAAGTGAAAGAAGTATGGGCTGGATGAATGGACTACAAGGTGGATCAAAAGTTGGCTAGACTGTCGGGCTCAACGGGTAGTGATCAATGGCTCCATGTCTCGTTGGCAGCCGGTATCAAGCGGAGTGCCCCAAGGGTCGGTCCTCGGGCCGGTTTTGTTCAATATCTTCATAAATGATCTGGAGGATGGTGTGGATTGCACCCTCAGCAAGGTTGCAGATGACACTAAACTGGGAGGAGAGGTAGATACGCTGGAGGGTAGGGATAGGATACAGAGGGCCCTAGACAAATTAGAGGATTGGGCCAAAAGAAATCTGATGAGGTTCAACAAGGACAAGTGCAGAGTCCTGCACTTAGGACGGAAGAATCCCATGCACCGCTACAGACTAGGGACCGAATGGCTCGGCAGCAGTTCTGCAGAAAAGGACCTAGGGGTTACAGTGGACGAGAAGCTGAATATGAGTCAACAGTGTGCCCTTGTTGCCAAGAAGGCCAATGGCATTTTGGGATGTATATGTAGGGGCATTGCCAGCAGATCGAGGGACTTGATCGTTCCCCTCTATTCGACATTGGTGAGGCCTCATCTGGAGTACTGTGTCCAGTTTTGGGCCCCACACTACAAGAAGGATGTGGATAAATTGGAGAGAGTCCAGCGAAGGGCAACAAAAATGATTAAGGGTCTGGAACACATGACTTATGAGGAGAGGCTGAGGGAACTGGGATTGTTTAGTCTGCAGAAGAGAAGAATGAGGGGGGATTTGATAGCTGCTTTCAACTACCTGAGAGGTGGTTCCAGAGAGGATGGTTCTAGACTATTCTCAGTGGTGGAAGAGGACAGGACAAGGAGTAATGGTCTCAAAGTTGCAGTGAGGGAGGTTTAGGTGGATATAAGGAAAAACTTTTTCACTAGGAGGGTGGTGAAACACTGGAATGCGTTACCTAGGGAGGTGGTAGAATCTTCTTCCTTCGAAGTCTTTAAGGTCAGGCTTGACAAAGCCCTGGCTGGGATGATTTAATTGGGGATTGGTCCTGCTTTGAGCAGGGGGTTGGACTAGATGACCTCCTGAGGTCCCTTCCAACCCTGATATTCTATGATTCTATGATTCGATAGCTGCTTCCAAGTACCTGAAAGGGGGTTCCAAAGGGGATGGATCTAGACCGTTCTCAGTGGGAGCTGATGACAGAACAAGGAGTAATGGTCTCAAGTAGCAGTGGGGGAGGTTTAGGTTGGATATTAGGAAAAACTTTTTCACCAGGAGGGTGGTGAAACACTGGAATGCGTTACCTAGGGAGGTAGGTGGTGGAATCTCCTTCCTTAGATATTTTTAAGGTCGGCTTGACAAAGCCCTAGCTGGGATAATTTAGTTGGGGATTGGTCCTTCTTTGAGCAGGGGGTTGGACTAGATTATCTCCTGAGGTCCCTTCCAACCCTGATATTCTGTGATTCTATGATTCTGTGAAAAAGCCTGAGATTGGCCCACAGGCTCACAGCTTCACAGATAAGAGCTGCTTGCAGGGTTAGTATATAGCATATCATGTCTCCTTCTTAATCTCTTGACTGTTGTGTGGTTGAATGTTTGGGTTCTTCTCAGAGATCCCATTCCTCAATATTCTTTTTCTAGGTGCCTCAAAGACTCATGAAGCCACTATTTTCAATGGGGTTTCCTGCTCAGTCTTGGAGTCAGCAATGCTTTAGCTTCACTACTGCTCACTGTCTTCCTTAAACCCTCTGTTCCTAAATTGCTTTGGTTATTAATAAAATATTATTATTGGGAACTCACTGGGATATTGTCTGTTATTTTACTGCACAGAGGAACAGCATAACAAAGATACTGTGTATTCCCACCCTACATGGATAGGCAATAACTCCACCCAGTGCCCCAACCACTGCTAATATTTTGTTGTTTCCATTTCATTTAGGAGGAAGACTCCATCGAGGGCCGGACCACGTGTCCACAGCCAATTTGCGGCATGCCTCTGGCCCCTCACATACTTCTTCATCCCAAGAGAAGGCTCCTTATCTGTCAGAAAGGCACGTCAATCCTCATCCAGCAGCTAATTCTGGGATCACCTTCCTCCTCACCTGAGAGTACAGCATTTCAGGGAGCCAAACTCCCACCATTCGGAAAGTGTGGATCCAGTCTTTGAAAAACACTTCCACAGACAGAGATCTCCATCCTGCCTAGACCCCAGTCAAGAGTGAGTTTTAAATCCTCTGGGAGTGCTCAGGCCCTCAGCCTTGGACCCACTTTTCTAGGTCATTGGGCTTCTCTTCAGAGAAGCAAACAGAAGGGAGTCAGGGATAGAAAATGAATTAATCACCTCTCTAGTGTGATCACACCTTCACTGTCTGTATTTCACTGTAGATTGTAGGGCAGGCTCAAGGTGAGGAAGACAACTACTATGATGACAGCGTCTGTATGAGGCATTTTTACTGTCCAGTGTCCAGAAGGAGGAACTGGCAGCTCCTCTGAAGACCCCAATAATCACTTGTAAGGAGAATATTCCTTAAGTTACCTTGCATCTGAGTAAGGCCATATCTTGTCCCTGCTCAGATGGAGTTTTCACCCTTCGGGACCCGGGCAACAGGAGGAGCCCAGTTCCCCAACCTGGTTTGAAATTATTGCTGATGAAACAACAGAGATTTTATTAAATGATGGGAGGAAGTTGGATTAACATTGATCTTACTGGAAGGTTTGGAAAATGTAGTTTATGGCCTAAGGAGAGACAGGAGAGAATGGCTCTATTGATGCTAATGTTTCTTTTGAATCATATTATTTTAGGATGAGTGCTCCATCGTGGGTCAGTTTCATTGGTGGTCCTCCTTTGCCTGCCCCTGTACTCTCAGAGGCTCAGCTCTTCATTCTTTATGAAGCTTTCCTTGAACAGAGTGCACCTGCTGCCCCAGAGTGAGTATTTGGATTCCTTCACTTCTTTCTCTGTGCGTATACTGAGGAGGTGTGTGGACATGTCTGTGCAGAGCTTTGGGCACAAACATGCAATCCAGTTGCCACCATCCTAAAAAGATAAACACAAGACAAGAGATTCTCTGTAGTCACTGTAAGGAAGAACCAAATTCCCTCTCCCCCGGGCACTTTCTGACCAACAAGCAGCTCCACCATTCTTTCTCATGTTAACATTCTCTTGCAATGCAAGTAGACCTTTCCCAACCTCCTGACTTCACCTTGCTACTGTCTAGTTAGTGATCGTCATATTCTCTCATATCACTGCACTTCAGTATAAGAGAATGGTCTAAATAACATTTTTTGGACAGTGACTCTGGCTATGTCCACACTGAAATTAGAAACCAATGGCTTCCCATGCCAGCTAACACGGGCTAGCGAGGCTCAGGATAAGGGGCTGATGAATTACAGCATAGACAGATGTCTTCAGGATGTAGTCTGAGCCCTGAGACCCTCTCACTTTGCATGGTCCTAGAGTCCAAGTTCCAGCCTCAACTCAAATGTCCAAAATGCAATTAAACAACCCCTTTTCTCAAGCCCCTCAATCCTGAGTCACCTGGCACAGGCCATCATCACAGGAGTCTACTTGCAGTGTAGACATAGCCTCTGATCATTTTGGGATTCAGGGTCAGATATTTATTTTGAACTACTTCTTCGGATACATCATGAGAACTCTGATGTCCCATGGAGTGATACGAACAAATATTTGGATACAAAGGGCTTTGGTTGTTCCACTCCACACAATTATTTTTCTTCTTTCTACTGCCCCACCCAGGACTGAAAGGCTTTGTACAATGGATTTTATTAGAAACCTGAGGCAAGGACGGGGGGGATTTAAAGAGATTGTAATTGCAGAGGTGGATTTAGCTGTGCATTAACAGGGACCGTTATGGCACGTTGGGGAGAAGTGGAAGTAAGAATTGTTCAGCTGCTAATATTTGTATTTATTTTTCTTATTTTAGGATGCACTGTACATTCAATGTGCATTGAATGACAGCTCTGATGCTCACCTTCAGTCATTTGCCCCATAAAGTTTGGCCTGACCATGAAATCCCAATCCGCTTTCCCTCCTCAGTGAGTATTCAAGTTCTCCTTAATTCCAGATTGTGAATACATTAAAGATGGTGTGTGGGAGAGGGGTCTTTAAGGACTGAAATGCATGTAAGGAATAGTGCTGAAAATGCAGGACAGTTCTCTAGAGCATTCTGGGCATTGTCAGAAAGATCCACTTTCTTTCTCTCAGGTTGGGCAATGTCTGACCCCTAAATAGCTCCAGCAATGACTCCACATCTTAACAACTATAATTATGAGAATTGTCTTCCACTTCCCCTCATTTATATAGTTCCAGCAGTGCTTTACACAGAAGGATGAAGGCAAGATCCCTGCTTGGAGATCCTACAATCTCTGTAGACAATGAACCGGTGAAAAATGTAAAGCCCATTATTCCCCTTCCTATAGTTCTTTGTCTGCTGTTCCTGCCTCCTCAACCACAGCAAAGAGTCTTCGATTTATTGCCTCCTTTGAAGGAACACGCTTTTTATCAGGGAAAGAAGGAACATTGAGACAGATATAAGTCACATACAGATTGGCAAAGCTGAAAAGGGGTATAGTTCTACAGTGGCTGATGTTTCAACTCTTTTCCTTTAAGGCTGAGCTCTCCACCATCACCCACTGAAGCATCGCTGGCAGCTGAAGATCCTTATTTTACACCAGACCAACCTCATATTCTATACTTGGGCTTTCCTGAATGACAACTGAACATCATCTTCCCTGCAGTGAGTATTCAGAGTCTCAGCCATTTGTTTTTGACTGTACCTCAGAAATGGGTTTTCTATTTGCCAATTTGTACACGGCTTTGGATCCTGAAAAAAAAAAATTCAGAACTCGAGCCTACAGCCATTCTAAGGAGGCACCAAACTCTGATTCGCTTAGAGCACTGTCTGAACTATGACCAGATCGAACAATTCTCATTGAGTGGAACTTGTCCTTTGCCAGCCTGCTAGTGCTGACTTATTAATATGTATTCAATGTTTAGTTCCTTCTTCCTTGACTATGGTGCATCACAGCAGATCCACCCTCCCCTCATCAGCTCCCCAGTAAAAGTGATTGACTACAAACTGCCCTCCAGAAAATAGATTGTGAGTGTAGACCGGGGTTGGGGGATGGGGCTTGAAACTCAAGCATTTCCCACAGAGAGCACCACAGAGGCAAAGACTGTAATGGCAACTAAGACTACCTACCTTGCCTGTGCCCGAGGGCCACAAATAGCCTCTAGGGGGCTGGACCAGAAGTCTGATTGACAAGCAGGGTAACCAGCTGCAGCCCCTCGAGAACCTGCACATAACTGAGACAACCCTAACATGTGAGAGGCAGCCAACAGACCCACTGTTTGGGCAGAGGAGGAGGAGTTACTGGGGACAAAGCCTGCCTGACTGGCCTGTCTGGGTGACCCACTGCAGGCCCTGGAGAGGCTGCACATGAGAGAAAGGAAGGGGCAGAGGGATATAGTATGGAGCCTGGTTGGGAATTGAGGTTTTTTTCTCATTTTCTCAGCTCTTGTACTCCTGTGTCTGGGTTTCTTTTTTTCTTCCTGAACTCAACGTGTGGTGAAGGAGGGAAGAAAATGCATGAGACAGCCCCATGCAGTTACTTCTGGTGCTTGGCTCAGGATGTGGTCTCCCCACAAAACTCATTGTGAGGTGTTTTCCCACCTCCACATTGGCTTTTTGTGGGGCCCCAGTGCAATCTGGTGACTAGGGTTAGCTGAGAGGCACCCAGTTCCCCTGCACCTTTTTTGGCCTGTTCACTGAGCCTTGACTTTTGCATTGATAATCCCATAATCTTCCGCAGCAGAAGATGATGAAAAAATGCTGAGAAAAGTGAGGCTGCTTTGATACTCATTATGTTGCATCTCCTGCAAGCAGACAGATCTCCCTTGTCTGTGTCCAAATGGCCACTGGGGGTAGTTTGCCTAGCATGTGAATAGAGGCTGCTGTGGAGGGCATGTCAAACGGTGGCTTTGACTGTTTGCAAGTTCCCTTCCACCTCCCCCGGTAGTATCAGGCAATGAGACACACAGTCAACACTTCATCCTCTTAGTGTTCTCTGAAATATAGTTCTAGTTTTAGGGTGGCTAGAAAGGCAGGATGTGACCTCCAAAGAGGCACAAGGCGTTTTTAAGGAGCACTAAATTTTCCATAATCGTTCAGCAAACTGAATGATGCTGCCAAAAAGGACATCCTCTGAACATGCAAGAAGGTGCCGCAAACAGCACATTCAGTCATCCTGTTGGTAGGAGAATCCTCCCCTGTATAACTGTAGAAATCACTTACCTCATGACCCTCTGTAAGGAGAGGAAGCAGCATGGCTGGTGGTTGGGTGAGCAGAGCTGCTGGAAAAAGAGAGAAGGAACCCATTAGAAGGGGAAGACAGCTGCTACTGAACTGAGGAGATCAGGGGACATGGTTTCAGGTCAATATCTTCTCCTGCAGAGGGACTTGACATTTAGAGTGGACCAAACTGCGTTGTCTGTAAAACTAATGGCAATTATTTCACTCTCACATGATGCTGCTGCAATTATCCAATTACCAGCGCTCTCCATTCCCCTTGCAGAACCCCACCATGCAATGGGCTAAACCGAGGCATGAGAGGGTATGAGTCATGGAAAGTCCACACCACATTTAAGGGTTGACATGTTTAAGGGTCTGTCTGTTTTATATATAACTCCAGGCTCTGCCTTTGTGCCAATGAGGGAGTTGATTCCTTCTTCACTAACACTTCAATGCAGTCCTCCTATTTAATGATACCATAGTTGCAGCATACAGGACATTCATGCAGCTGAGGTACAGGAGCAGCCTCACGTGTTACCTGACCCTTTGGCTCATAAGACTATGAACTTGAGGTCGTGACTGAATGAAATCACATTAGTAACCACACTGGAGCATTTCCTGCTGCTCACATGCTGCATTGCTAGATACCGTGGGAGCTTCTACAGTTGTGGTCATCTCTCTGATGGAGAATCACATTCCATATCCCCTGGGAGAGAATAAATCTCCAATCAGTGTCTTTCCAGGGACACTAAACTTCTGACCAGTGTTCACGGGGGAAGAATAAACCTCCCTTGAATGACCTACTAGGTATGGAGGTAGAAACATCTCTCTTCATGGGGCAGAATAGAGTTCTAACAACATAACTTGTTTCTTTAATCTTTACTCTCCATGCTAATGGAGATGATGTCGACTATCAGTTCCCCTGCTGGTGGTGTGAAAGAAATGGTTGAATTGTGTTGTAAAGCCTTTGCATATGCACTATTTCCAAACAGAGTGTAAGTCACCGGGCTAATCCTTCTGGTCTTTTAATCCTCTGCACCACTGAATACAGGCAATTGTACTCAAGGAACTACACAGGACTTTTGTTTCAATTGTACTACTAAATAATAATGCTGGAGACTGAACTCCACGTAACTTTCCTTTTCAGTTCTTAGTTATTCAGGATAGTAAGGAACAGAGCAGGTCCAACTCCAGAAATGATCAGTTAACTTGGTTGGGGCCTGTTAGTGGTCAGACAAACCCCAGCGTGAAACAGAATCTGGATCTTCCTTAAAACAACTGCAGAGAATTTGTTTTGGGAGTGCAGTTTTAGAAAGGTGGCAACCACATTCCATGTCTGCACTCAAAACCCTGTATATATATGTACATCTACCCACCTCCCCTCCCTCTCCATGTGCACGCAGCCAAAGGATCCTACTGCTCACTCTGTGGCAGGAAGGAACTCACTCTGTGGTTAAACGCAGGAAGAGCCGAGCCTCTGAGAGGTCAGGGGCAGGCAAAGGAAGGTCACTCCTTAAACTGGCCCAGGAGGGAGAACTCATCCTAAAATAAAATGAACGGAAAGGAAATATTAGCATCAGGAGAGCATTTCCCTCCTGTATCTCCCGCTTCCCCATATGCCATGATCTAGATTGACAACCCCGCACTGAAGAGGAGCCTCATCACTTGAAAAGTGGGTCCAATGCTGAGGGCCTCAGCCCTCCCAGAGTATTTTAACCCCAGACTTGACTGGGGTTGAGGCAGGATAGAGATCTCTGGCTGTGGAAGTGTTTTTCAATGACTGCGTCCACACTTTCCAAGTGGCGGGAGTTTGGCTCCCTGAAGTGCTGGATGCTCAGGTGAGGAGGAAGCTGACCCCAGAATTACCTGTGGAATGGGGATTGACATGCCTTCGTGGCATATAAGGAGCCTTCAGTGGGTAGAAAGAAGGAAGTGAAGGGCCAGAGGGAAGCAGCAAATTTGCTGCAGATATGTGGTCCAGCCCTTGGTGGAGCCTTCATCCTAAAGGAAATGGAAACAACAAAATATTAGCAGTGAGTTCCCGTTAATAATAATTTATCAATAACCACAGCAATTTAGGGACAGTGCTGTAAGGAAAACGGTGAATAGTAGAGGAGCTAAAGCATTGCGGACTCCAATACTGAACAGGAAACCCCATTGAAAATAGTGGCTTAATGGATCTTTCAGGTACCTAGAAAAAGAATATTGAGGAACGGGATCTCTGAGAAGAACCCAGACATTCAACCACACAACAGTCAAGAGATTAAGAAGGAGACGTGATATGTTTTATACTGAGAGCTGCCTGCAGGGTTATCTGTGAAGCTGTCGGCCTATGTGCCATTCTGAGACTTTTGGTTTAACTATGTGACTTTAACACTCATCTTCCCCGACCGCCCACACTGTACAATGTGCGTAATGCAAAACTCTTTTCTTACCAAGAATCCAGCACTGATTTCGTATAGTTCATCCTCTTCTGATAGGTACTCAGAGTTTAACTGCATAAAAACAGACATTCACACTAGACATTAGTCAAATATTCTAGGGAGTTAAACAGCAATGCTCTGGGAAAAGGAACAAACTGCCTAGAGTAGTAATTGAGGTTCCATCACTGGAGATGTTGAGAAATGACTTAAATCAGTGTCTTTTCTATTTTCCACGCTGTGGATGATTTTATAAGAGAATTCCCTTTTCATGTACTTTCTCAATACTCCTTTCATTTCTTCTCAGTTTATTCCTTCAACCCATCAGAAAGGGCTGTGTTTGCTTCTGATGGACCAGCATGGATAATAGATAAAGAAGAACTGAGTTAATTGAATTTATGGGATGGAGTGGATGATCAGCCAAATTCCACCCAATCCCGATCAGCAATGAAGCTACTCAGGAAAGGGTATGTTTCTTCTCATCATAACTATCATCTTGTTTTATTATCACTATACTCTGCAGAGGCAAAATACATAGTTGGTATGGTGCTTGGTAATACATAAAAACCTTTGATAACTAGCTAGAGAAAGAAAAGGAGTACTTGTGGTAACTTAGAGACTAACAAATTGATTGATTGATTGATTGATTGATTGATTTCTAAGGTGGCACAAGTACTCCTTTTCTTTTTGTGGATACAGTCTAACACGGCTGCTACTCTGAAACCTGTCATTAGCTACAGAAGGGATTATAATTGACATTCGAAGGACTTTCCCCAGGTGATTATCACCTCATAAGTGACACGGACAGGAATTTATCCAGCAATGATGTGATTTCTGCAGCCTGGCATGGTAGTCAAGCTATTTCTGTTTCACGTACAACAGAAATATTGAAAGGCCTTCTCTTCAGAAACTGCCAGTGAGCAAGTGTGACAATGGAGTGCTCTGCTAGTTCCTCCAGGACAAGTCCAAAATTAGGCTTGGAGCCCTTGGAAAGGCATTTAGCTTCTTTAACCCACACAGCAGCTGCTTTTTCAGTGCAGTTCATGTGACCACGAAATACGTCAAAAACCCGCATTTTCAACCGAGAGTGAAATAACTCCTCTGCCTTGCTATGGCCGTTAACTCTCCCAGAGCCCTTCTGTAAAGAAACATCATAATGTGGAGCCCTAGGTGCTGCATTCCAGCACATGCTCTCTGACCAGTCCTTTCCCAGATGTACCCAGCATGCACCACAGAACTGGCTAATACACAGGGTGCTGCCCTAGGATCATCTAGCAGCTGCTTTAGGTCCCGTCATGAGTATGTTGGAAATCCCTGACCCACGCAGTGGGCAGAACTTCTAAAATAGCTGTAATTCAGCAACCCACTAACCAGCTCTTCCTGATACAAAGCTGAGCACTGTTGTGAGCTGAAGGCACTGATAGCTGGGCTTGGGCCAGGGGACTTCATAATGAGGGGTGTGGTTAAATGCCATGCCAACCAGGTTTTCTCTCCATAAAAGGGTAATGCACATACAGCCTTGCCCTGCCTACCCAAGTGTTTGTGATCATAGTGCCCTCTCCGGAGACTGGTCCAATCAAAGCCCAGTATGAACTTACAAAATGTTGGTGCATTTAAAGAAATATTGATAAATGTCCTTAAATGTTGAACTTTTCAAGAATGACTTTTTTGATACAAGTCACAGTGCCTGCACTCAGCAGACAACTTCCTTCCAAGGTTCTGAACAGTGGCAACAATCATTAAGCCAGAATGTACACTGAGGAGCAGGTAAATATTATCTGAATTTGAAAGATGGATAAACAGAGGCTCAGTGATGATAGATATGAGGATATTTATCAATATTTATCAGCCACAAAATAAATCACTCTCTATTTATGTTAATAACGTTGTCTGGACTAAGGGTGTGATTGACAGTTCACTGTAGTCATTAGGGGTTTCCATTGAACGCAAAGACCCTTAGATAACATAATACCTTTCTTTTAAGGATCTCAAAATGCCAAACAACAATTAATTCATAACTTTTCAAATACTTACCATTATCTCCGTTTTCAAGATGAATAAAGTGAGGCACCTCAAAGGTCAATGATTGCCAAAATCAAAGTGAATCAATCAATGCCTGAAGTGAGTGAGGAGTTTTGCTTAATCCCTAGTCTATCCACCAGAGCCCAAATTAGTGAGAATTCCTGCTGAGTCTCCCGATGTAGTACAGCCCCACCACACATACCCACAATGTGGACATTTCCTGAAAGCCACAATCTGATTAAAGTCAATGGGATTTTGTATTTTATTGTCAAAGTCAGTGTCAGTGAGCAGAGAACTCTGACTATACTACAGTTGGACTAACCACCACAGTGGACATTCTGCTCCAATTCCGAACATGCTGAGTTACAACCTTTTATTTATTCCGCATGTGTTACATGAGAATAGTGTAGCTTGAGAAGGACAGAAGAAATGTTTTAAGCACTCACTAACTACTGGTCTGAGACCCTTGTGGAACCACAACTCAATGAATATATAACTTACACAGGGGTGTTACATTGGCCATCCGAAAAAAGTCACTTACTCTATCGAAGGTCTGTGTGCCAAGTCTCATGTATCAAAATCAGTACCAACCAGCTCTGCCAGAGGGCAAGTCGAGCACTGACTTGAGCTCAGTGCCCCAATAGCTGTGTGTGGGCCAGGTGACGCCATAATGAAAGATGTAGCAGAATTGCCATGACAACGAGGTGCTAACTCCTAAAAAGGAAATATACCGGGTCTTATATATGTGTGCATCCCTGCTTGGTCTGCTCAAGTTTTTGTGATTATTTTGCCCTCTCCAGCCCAGAAAGAGAGTAAAAGCCCAAATGTTAAGGAGACCTGAGGGTGATACTTCTTTAGCTCAAGTGACAGAGGCCCTTTTTGGTTGGTTTGTTTTTTTTTTTTGAATTCATGATCCTGAGAGCTTAGCACGGGAAGCATAAAATACCTGGCTTTGGTTGTGTCTATCTGCATTCAGCCTCAGATTTAGGAATAGTAATTGATAACATCTGGGACACTAGTTAATTCTAGAGGAGTTTAGAAGGGGAGATTGAGAATCAGGCCAGCTGGGTTCCCATTGTAGTTATGCTCCTGGTTGTCTGTGACTTGCCAAAGTTACTTAACGACTGCTGCCCAGTGATAGAATGGGGAGAATACCACCAAAAGCTGGTGTTAGCTCATGTTCATGTGGTTTGCTGGTGTTGTTATGGACAGACTTCTCCCTTAAAACTCTGTTCCCAGTCCCCAAAACTTAAGGGCTCCCTTTAAGCCATTTATCTGAGCCAGAGTTCGAAGGCCTCAAGCCTTTTGCTAACTGCTGAAGCCAGTGTCTTACAGGATAGAGGCCTGTAGGTTCCTTGTGTTACTGCTAAATAAAATAAATGCTAAAGCTAGCTCTTTGGGCTACAAGAGCTTTTATTCTCTTTCTGAGCTAGGGAGGACAAGATAATCACAAACACTTGGGCAGACCAAGCAGGGATGCACACATACATAAGACCCAGTATATTGCCTTTTGGGGAGTTAGCACCTGGTTGTCATGGCAATTCTGCTACATCTTTCATTATGACATCACCTGGCTCAACCACAGCTTAGATTCATAGATTCATAGATATTTAGGTCAGAAGGGACCATTATGATCATCTAGTCTGTCCTCCTGCACAATGCAGGCCACAGAATTTCACCCACCCACTCCTGCAAAAAACTTCTCACCTATGTCTGTGCTATTGAAGTCCTCAAATCGTGGTTTAAAGACTTCAAGGAGCAGAGAATCCTCCAGCAAGTGACTCCTGCCCCATGCTACAGAGGAAGGAGAAAAACCTCCAGGGCCTCTTCTAATCTGCCCTGGAGGAAAATTCCTTCCCGACCCCAGATATGGCGATGAGCTAAAACCTGAGCATATGGGCAAGATTCATCAGCGAGATACTACAGAAAATTCTTTCCTGGGTAACTCAGATCCTCCCCATCTAATATCCCATCACAGGCATTGGGCCTATTTACCATGAATATTTAATTACCAAAACCATGTTATCCCGTCATACCATCTCCTCCATAAACGTATCGAGTTTAATCTTAAAGCCAGATAGATCTTTGGCCCCCACTGCTTCCCTTGGAAGGCTGTTCCAAAACTTCACTCCTCTGATGGTTAGAAACCTTCGTCTAATTTCTAATCTAAAGTTCCTGGTGGCCAGTTTATATCCATTTGTTCTTCTGTCCACATTGGTACTGAGTTTAAATAATCCCTCTCCCTCTCTGGTATTTATCCCTCTGATATATTTATAGAGAGCAATCATATCTCTCCTCAACCCTCTAAACAAGCCAAGCTTCTTGAGTCTCCTTTTATAAGACAAGTTTTCCATTCCTCGGATCATCCTAGTAGCCCTTCTCTGAACCTGTTCCAGTTTGAATTCATCCTTCTTAAACATGGGAGACCAGAACTGCACACAGTATTCCAGGTGAGGTCTCACCAGTGCCTTGTATAACGGTACTAAAACCTCCTTATCTCTACTGGAAATACCTCGCCTGATGCATCCCAAGACCGCATTAGCTTTTTTCACGGCCATATCACATTGGCGGCTCATAGTCATCCTGTGATCAACCAATACTCCAAGGTCCTTCTCCTCCTCCATTACTTCTAATTGATGTGTCCCCAGCTTATAACTAAAATTCTTGTTATTAATCCCTAAATGCATGACCTTACACTTCTCACTATTAAATTTCATCCTATTACTATTACTCCAGTTTACAAGGTCATCCAGATCCTCCTGTAGGATATCCCTGTCCTTCTCTAAATTGGCAATACCTCCCAGCTTTGTATCATCCGCAAACTTTATTAGCACACTCCCACTTTTTGTGCCGAGGTCAGTAATGAAAAGATAAAATAAGATTGGTCCCAAAACCGATCCCTGAGGAACTCCACTGGTAACCTCCCTCCAGCCTGACAGTTCACCTTTCAGTAGGACCCGTTGTAGTCTCGCCTTTAACCAATTCCTTATCCACCTTTCAATTTTCCTAGTGATCCCCATCTTACCCAATTTAACTAATAATTCCCCAAGTGGCACGGTATCAAAGGCCTTACTGAAATCTAGGTAAATTAGATCCACTGCATTTCCTTTGTCTAAAAAATCTGTTACTTTCTCAAAGAAGGAGATCAGGTTGGTTTGGAACGATCTACCTTTTGTAAAGCCATGTTGTATTTTGTCCCATTTACCATTGACTTCAATATCCTTAACTACCTTCTCCTTCAAAATTTTGTCCAAGACCTTGCATGCTACAGATGTCAAAATAACAGGCCTATAGTTACCCGGATCACTTTTTTTCCCTTTCTTAAATATAGGAACTATGTTCGCAATTCTCCAATCATACGGTATAACCCCTGAGCTTACAGATTCATTAAAAATTCTTGCTAATGGGCTTGCAATTTCATGTGCCAATTCCTTTAATATTCTTGGATGAAGATTATCTGGGCCCCCCGATTTAGTCCCATTAAGCTGTATGAGTTTCTCTTCGACCTCAGATTTGGTAACATCTACCTCCAGATCCTCATTCCCATTTGTCATGCTACCATTATCCCTGAGATCCTCTTTAGTTTTATTAAAGACTGAGGCAAAGTATTTGTTTAGATATTGGGCCATGCCTAGATTATCCTTGACCTGCACTCCATCCTCAGTGTTTAGCGGTCCCACTTCTTCTTTCTTTGTCTTCACTCACTGGTACATTTTGGCAATAAAATACAAACTCCCACTGACTGTAATCAGATTGAGGCTTTCAAGCATTGTCCACATGGTGGGTCTATGTGGTGGGTCTGTACTAGAGCTGGACATTCAGCAGGCATTCTCACTGACTTGGTCTTTGGTGGTTAGATTAGGGAGGCACAACTCTTGGGCTCTACTCTCACTTCAGGCATTGATTTGCTCTGGGTTTAGTGAAATCATTTACCTTCGTGGCGCCTCACTTTATTCACCTTTAAAATAAGTTAATGGTAAGGATTTGAAAAGTTGTTGTATAACTTATTATTTGGCATTTTGAGATCTTTGAAAGCATGTGTTGTTATCTAAGGGCCTAATTCAAAACCAATTACATTCAATGGAGACCCCTATTGACTACTGTTTACCTCCAATCCAACACTTAATGCAGACAATATTATTCCTATAGATAGAAACTGATTGATTTCATGGTTGATAGATATTAGGATCTATCTCCAATATTTATCATCACAGAGCCTCTGTTTCTCCATCTTTAAAATGGAGATAATATTTACCTACTCCACACTGTGTATTCCAGCTTAATAACTGTTGCCATTTTAAGGATCTTGGAAGCAAGTTGCTAGTTTAGTGCAGGCACCTTGACTAGTATAAAAAAACTCATTGTTGAAAAGTGCAGTATTTATAAGGACATTCGTCAATAGTTCTTTAAATGCAGCAACGTTGCGTGTTCGTACTGGGCTTTGACTGAACTAGCCTATAGAGAACACAAACACTAGGCAGGGTAGGCAGGGCAAGGCTGTATACATACATAGTAGCCTGTGGATTTCCCTTTTACGGAATTAGCACCTGGTTGGCATGGCGTTTCTACCACACCCCTCATTATGAAGTCCCCCAGGCCAAGGCCAGCTACCAGTGCATTCAGCTCAAGTCAGGGCTCAGCTTTGTATCAGGAAGAGCTGGTGAGTGGGTTGCTGTATCACAGTTATTGTAGAAGTTCTGCTGAGTCAGATTCCAGTTTTTCCATTCAAACTTCATATAGAAGAAAGCGATTCTCTTCTCCCTTATTTGATAGCAATAGAGGAGAAGGGAGTTCTGGGGCCACTAGTGTTTCAGCCCAGTCTTAGTGGATATTGAAAAGATTTTTCCTAATTTGAACCTGGACTATTCCTAGGGAAAGCAAAAGTCAATAAAGCAAAGCCTGGAAAGAAACTTAGCCGAGCAGGGCAGGAATTATAGACAACAGGCCAACTGAGATGCTGAATCCACCTGCAGCGCTGACTTTCAAGGTTCTTGTGTATTTCAGTCTAACCTGAACATTTTTTTAATATCCTCAAAGAGCTTATCACCTATTGACATCTGAGATTATAAATCCTCCTCAGTCATGGAGATTTTAACCTGGATCACTGGTTGTCAGAATGGATGTTTCCCTTGTAATGAGTGCGGGGGGTTGAGAGCCAGACTTCTGAGATCTAATCCCAATTCTGCCACAGGCTTCCTATTCCTATTGATCTGGCCCATATAAGTAGTAGTATCCTAGAGACAATCCCCTAATCCACTCAGTCCCCATATAATCTTGATTCTGTAAATTTACGAACATCGGTTCTGCTTCCAATCCTGTGATATTTAAAGTTTCAGGGGGAAACATCACTTCCTGCTGAAAATAACTGAAGGAATTTTATGGGCCATAAAAAACTCTCTCCCACACTAATTCTAGATTGAAATCCATGTCATGGGTTGATATGTGTCTAATGAATTCAGAAACAATGAGGCTCACTGTGTCCTTCATAAGGAAATAGTAGTGGCACCTGTTTCTACTCTAAGGTGAGCTACCCTTTACAATTAAGATGTAGTTGTCATGGCAATCTTCCCACATCCTCAATTGTGCCCACTCCCTGGTTTAGAGATTTCAAACATACTCCTGAAGGGACTTAAAGCAGCTCCTAGATGATCCTAGGGCAGCACCCTGTGTATTATCCAGTTCTGTGGTGCATGATGGGCACATTTGGGAAAGGACTGATCAGAGATCATGTGCTGGAATGCAGCACCTAGGACTGCATATTATGACGTTTCTTTACAGAAGAAAAGGAGTACTTGTGGCACCTTAGAGACCAACACATTTATATGAGCATAAGCTTTCGTGAGCTACAGCCCACTGGGAGAATTAACAGCCACAGCAATACAGACAATTTGTTTCATGGATACATTAACTGCATGGGAAGAAAGCAGCTACTGTGTGGGGCAAAGCAGCAAAATGCCTCTCCAAGGGCTCCAAACCTAATTTTGGACTTGTCCTGAAGGAACTAGCAGAGCACTCCATTGTCACACTTGCTCACTGGCGGCTTCTGAAGGGAAGGCCTTTCCGTATTTCTGTTGTATGAGATATGGAAACAGTTGGACTACCACGCCAGGCTGCAGAAATCACATCATTGCTGGGTAAATTCCTGTGCTGTGTCACTAATGATGTGGTAATCACCTGGGAAAAGTCCTTCCAATGTCAAGTATAATTTCCTCACTAGCTAGCGATCCCAGGTTTTTAGGTAGTGCCAATCACCATAGCATCTGTGCATTTCACTGCTGCAGAGGATGGTGACAATAAAACAAGGTGATAGTCATGATGAGAAACATACCCTTTCCTCAGTAGTTTCATTGCTGATCAGAACTGGGTGGAATTTGAAACATCATCCACTCTACCTCCCTCCCCACCGCATCATTTAAGATTCTCCACTATATTAATCTACTATAAATTCATCCAACCCAGTGAATCTCTCGACGTTATCCATGGACCATCAAAGGGAAATACAGCTCTTTCTGATGGTTTGAAGAAAAAAAATGAGAACAAAATAAAGGAGGATTGAGAAAGTATATGACAATGGAACACTCTTACCAAATTAACTACATCATGGAAAATAGAGAATACACTGATCTAACTCACTTATGAACATCTTCATTGACAGAACCTCCATTAGTTCGCTAGGCACTTAATTCCTTTGGCCAGAGCATTGCTATTTAATTTTCTAGTTATTTAACACTCTCTATTTTTCTAATGCCTAGTGTCTGTGTTTTTATTCATTTTCAGTCTGAATACCCATTGTTAGATGATGGACTACATGAAGTCAGTGCTGGATTCTTGGTAAGAAAAGAGTTTTGCATTATGTGCATTAGTGCACAGGGAGAAGGGGATGATGAGTGTTTGAGCCACATAGTTAAGCTCAGATTCCCCTTACTGAATGAGGGAGGCAACCTAGTGAAAGAAGATGTGGAAAAAGCGAATGTACTCAATGCTTTTTTTGCCTCTGTCTTCACGAACTAGGTCAGCTCCCAGACTACTGCACTGGGCAGCACAGCATGGGGAGGAGGTGACCAGTCCTCTGTGGAGAAAGACATGGTTCGGGACTATTTAGTCCCTGGGGCCGGATGCACTGCATCCGAGAGTGCTAAAGGAGTTGGCGGATGTGATTGCAGAGCCATTGGCCATTATCTTTGAAAACTCATGGCAATCTGGGGAAGTCCCGGATGACTGGAAAAAGGCTAATGTAGTGCCCATCTTTAAAAAAGGGAAGAAGGAGGATCCTGGGAACTACAGGCCAGTCAGCCTCACCTCAGTCCCTGGAAAAATCATGGAGCAGGTCCTCAAGGAATCAATTTTGAAGCACTTAGAGGAGAGGAAAGTGATCAGGAACAGTCAGCATGGATTCACCGAGGGCAAGTCATGCCTGACTAATCTAATTGCCTTCTTTGACGAGATAACTGGCTCTGTGGATGAGGGGAAAGCGGTGGACGTGTTGTTCCTTGACTTTAGCAAAGCTTTTGACACGGTCTCCCACAGTATTGTTGCCAGCAAGTGAAAGAAGTATGGGCTGGATGAATGGACTACAAGGTGGATCAAAAGTTGGCTAGACTGTCGGGCTCAACGGGTAGTGATCAATGGCTCCATGTCTCGTTGGCAGCCGGTATCAAGCGGAGTGCCCCAAGGGTCGGTCCTCGGGCCGGTTTTGTTCAATATCTTCATAAATGATCTGGAGGATGGTGTGGATTGCACCCTCAGCAAGGTTGCAGATGACACTAAACTGGGAGGAGAGGTAGATACGCTGGAGGGTAGGGATAGGATACAGAGGGCCCTAGACAAATTAGAGGATTGGGCCAAAAGAAATCTGATGAGGTTCAACAAGGACAAGTGCAGAGTCCTGCACTTAGGACGGAAGAATCCCATGCACCGCTACAGACTAGGGACCGAATGGCTCGGCAGCAGTTCTGCAGAAAAGGACCTAGGGGTTACAGTGGACGAGAAGCTGAATATGAGTCAACAGTGTGCCCTTGTTGCCAAGAAGGCCAATGGCATTTTGGGATGTATATGTAGGGGCATTGCCAGCAGATCGAGGGACTTGATCGTTCCCCTCTATTCGACATTGGTGAGGCCTCATCTGGAGTACTGTGTCCAGTTTTGGGCCCCACACTACAAGAAGGATGTGGATAAATTGGAGAGAGTCCAGCGAAGGGCAACAAAAATGATTAAGGGTCTGGAACACATGACTTATGAGGAGAGGCTGAGGGAACTGGGATTGTTTAGTCTGCAGAAGAGAAGAATGAGGGGGGATTTGATAGCTGCTTTCAACTACCTGAGAGGTGGTTCCAGAGAGGATGGTTCTAGACTATTCTCAGTGGTGGAAGAGGACAGGACAAGGAGTAATGGTCTCAAAGTTGCAGTGAGGGAGGTTTAGGTGGATATAAGGAAAAACTTTTTCACTAGGAGGGTGGTGAAACACTGGAATGCGTTACCTAGGGAGGTGGTAGAATCTTCTTCCTTCGAAGTCTTTAAGGTCAGGCTTGACAAAGCCCTGGCTGGGATGATTTAATTGGGGATTGGTCCTGCTTTGAGCAGGGGGTTGGACTAGATGACCTCCTGAGGTCCCTTCCAACCCTGATATTCTATGATTCTATGATTCGATAGCTGCTTCCAAGTACCTGAAAGGGGGTTCCAAAGGGGATGGATCTAGACCGTTCTCAGTGGGAGCTGATGACAGAACAAGGAGTAATGGTCTCAAGTAGCAGTGGGGGAGGTTTAGGTTGGATATTAGGAAAAACTTTTTCACCAGGAGGGTGGTGAAACACTGGAATGCGTTACCTAGGGAGGTAGGTGGTGGAATCTCCTTCCTTAGATATTTTTAAGGTCGGCTTGACAAAGCCCTAGCTGGGATAATTTAGTTGGGGATTGGTCCTTCTTTGAGCAGGGGGTTGGACTAGATTATCTCCTGAGGTCCCTTCCAACCCTGATATTCTGTGATTCTATGATTCTGTGAAAAAGCCTGAGATTGGCCCACAGGCTCACAGCTTCACAGATAAGAGCTGCTTGCAGGGTTAGTATATAGCATATCATGTCTCCTTCTTAATCTCTTGACTGTTGTGTGGTTGAATGTTTGGGTTCTTCTCAGAGATCCCATTCCTCAATATTCTTTTTCTAGGTGCCTCAAAGACTCATGAAGCCACTATTTTCAATGGGGTTTCCTGCTCAGTCTTGGAGTCAGCAATGCTTTAGCTTCACTACTGCTCACTGTCTTCCTTAAACCCTCTGTTCCTAAATTGCTTTGGTTATTAATAAAATATTATTATTGGGAACTCACTGGGATATTGTCTGTTATTTTACTGCACAGAGGAACAGCATAACAAAGATACTGTGTATTCCCACCCTACATGGATAGGCAATAACTCCACCCAGTGCCCCAACCACTGCTAATATTTTGTTGTTTCCATTTCATTTAGGAGGAAGACTCCATCGAGGGCCGGACCACGTGTCCACAGCCAATTTGCGGCATGCCTCTGGCCCCTCACATACTTCTTCATCCCAAGAGAAGGCTCCTTATCTGTCAGAAAGGCACGTCAATCCTCATCCAGCAGCTAATTCTGGGATCACCTTCCTCCTCACCTGAGAGTACAGCATTTCAGGGAGCCAAACTCCCACCATTCGGAAAGTGTGGATCCAGTCTTTGAAAAACACTTCCACAGACAGAGATCTCCATCCTGCCTAGACCCCAGTCAAGAGTGAGTTTTAAATCCTCTGGGAGTGCTCAGGCCCTCAGCCTTGGACCCACTTTTCTAGGTCATTGGGCTTCTCTTCAGAGAAGCAAACAGAAGGGAGTCAGGGATAGAAAATGAATTAATCACCTCTCTAGTGTGATCACACCTTCACTGTCTGTATTTCACTGTAGATTGTAGGGCAGGCTCAAGGTGAGGAAGACAACTACTATGATGACAGCGTCTGTATGAGGCATTTTTACTGTCCAGTGTCCAGAAGGAGGAACTGGCAGCTCCTCTGAAGACCCCAATAATCACTTGTAAGGAGAATATTCCTTAAGTTACCTTGCATCTGAGTAAGGCCATATCTTGTCCCTGCTCAGATGGAGTTTTCACCCTTCGGGACCCGGGCAACAGGAGGAGCCCAGTTCCCCAACCTGGTTTGAAATTATTGCTGATGAAACAACAGAGATTTTATTAAATGATGGGAGGAAGTTGGATTAACATTGATCTTACTGGAAGGTTTGGAAAATGTAGTTTATGGCCTAAGGAGAGACAGGAGAGAATGGCTCTATTGATGCTAATGTTTCTTTTGAATCATATTATTTTAGGATGAGTGCTCCATCGTGGGTCAGTTTCATTGGTGGTCCTCCTTTGCCTGCCCCTGTACTCTCAGAGGCTCAGCTCTTCATTCTTTATGAAGCTTTCCTTGAACAGAGTGCACCTGCTGCCCCAGAGTGAGTATTTGGATTCCTTCACTTCTTTCTCTGTGCGTATACTGAGGAGGTGTGTGGACATGTCTGTGCAGAGCTTTGGGCACAAACATGCAATCCAGTTGCCACCATCCTAAAAAGATAAACACAAGACAAGAGATTCTCTGTAGTCACTGTAAGGAAGAACCAAATTCCCTCTCCCCCGGGCACTTTCTGACCAACAAGCAGCTCCACCATTCTTTCTCATGTTAACATTCTCTTGCAATGCAAGTAGACCTTTCCCAACCTCCTGACTTCACCTTGCTACTGTCTAGTTAGTGATCGTCATATTCTCTCATATCACTGCACTTCAGTATAAGAGAATGGTCTAAATAACATTTTTTGGACAGTGACTCTGGCTATGTCCACACTGAAATTAGAAACCAATGGCTTCCCATGCCAGCTAACACGGGCTAGCGAGGCTCAGGATAAGGGGCTGATGAATTACAGCATAGACAGATGTCTTCAGGATGTAGTCTGAGCCCTGAGACCCTCTCACTTTGCATGGTCCTAGAGTCCAAGTTCCAGCCTCAACTCAAATGTCCAAAATGCAATTAAACAACCCCTTTTCTCAAGCCCCTCAATCCTGAGTCACCTGGCACAGGCCATCATCACAGGAGTCTACTTGCAGTGTAGACATAGCCTCTGATCATTTTGGGATTCAGGGTCAGATATTTATTTTGAACTACTTCTTCGGATACATCATGAGAACTCTGATGTCCCATGGAGTGATACGAACAAATATTTGGATACAAAGGGCTTTGGTTGTTCCACTCCACACAATTATTTTTCTTCTTTCTACTGCCCCACCCAGGACTGAAAGGCTTTGTACAATGGATTTTATTAGAAACCTGAGGCAAGGACGGGGGGGATTTAAAGAGATTGTAATTGCAGAGGTGGATTTAGCTGTGCATTAACAGGGACCGTTATGGCACGTTGGGGAGAAGTGGAAGTAAGAATTGTTCAGCTGCTAATATTTGTATTTATTTTTCTTATTTTAGGATGCACTGTACATTCAATGTGCATTGAATGACAGCTCTGATGCTCACCTTCAGTCATTTGCCCCATAAAGTTTGGCCTGACCATGAAATCCCAATCCGCTTTCCCTCCTCAGTGAGTATTCAAGTTCTCCTTAATTCCAGATTGTGAATACATTAAAGATGGTGTGTGGGAGAGGGGTCTTTAAGGACTGAAATGCATGTAAGGAATAGTGCTGAAAATGCAGGACAGTTCTCTAGAGCATTCTGGGCATTGTCAGAAAGATCCACTTTCTTTCTCTCAGGTTGGGCAATGTCTGACCCCTAAATAGCTCCAGCAATGACTCCACATCTTAACAACTATAATTATGAGAATTGTCTTCCACTTCCCCTCATTTATATAGTTCCAGCAGTGCTTTACACAGAAGGATGAAGGCAAGATCCCTGCTTGGAGATCCTACAATCTCTGTAGACAATGAACCGGTGAAAAATGTAAAGCCCATTATTCCCCTTCCTATAGTTCTTTGTCTGCTGTTCCTGCCTCCTCAACCACAGCAAAGAGTCTTCGATTTATTGCCTCCTTTGAAGGAACACGCTTTTTATCAGGGAAAGAAGGAACATTGAGACAGATATAAGTCACATACAGATTGGCAAAGCTGAAAAGGGGTATAGTTCTACAGTGGCTGATGTTTCAACTCTTTTCCTTTAAGGCTGAGCTCTCCACCATCACCCACTGAAGCATCGCTGGCAGCTGAAGATCCTTATTTTACACCAGACCAACCTCATATTCTATACTTGGGCTTTCCTGAATGACAACTGAACATCATCTTCCCTGCAGTGAGTATTCAGAGTCTCAGCCATTTGTTTTTGACTGTACCTCAGAAATGGGTTTTCTATTTGCCAATTTGTACACGGCTTTGGATCCTGAAAAAAAAAAATTCAGAACTCGAGCCTACAGCCATTCTAAGGAGGCACCAAACTCTGATTCGCTTAGAGCACTGTCTGAACTATGACCAGATCGAACAATTCTCATTGAGTGGAACTTGTCCTTTGCCAGCCTGCTAGTGCTGACTTATTAATATGTATTCAATGTTTAGTTCCTTCTTCCTTGACTATGGTGCATCACAGCAGATCCACCCTCCCCTCATCAGCTCCCCAGTAAAAGTGATTGACTACAAACTGCCCTCCAGAAAATAGATTGTGAGTGTAGACCGGGGTTGGGGGATGGGGCTTGAAACTCAAGCATTTCCCACAGAGAGCACCACAGAGGCAAAGACTGTAATGGCAACTAAGACTACCTACCTTGCCTGTGCCCGAGGGCCACAAATAGCCTCTAGGGGGCTGGACCAGAAGTCTGATTGACAAGCAGGGTAACCAGCTGCAGCCCCTCGAGAACCTGCACATAACTGAGACAACCCTAACATGTGAGAGGCAGCCAACAGACCCACTGTTTGGGCAGAGGAGGAGGAGTTACTGGGGACAAAGCCTGCCTGACTGGCCTGTCTGGGTGACCCACTGCAGGCCCTGGAGAGGCTGCACATGAGAGAAAGGAAGGGGCAGAGGGATATAGTATGGAGCCTGGTTGGGAATTGAGGTTTTTTTCTCATTTTCTCAGCTCTTGTACTCCTGTGTCTGGGTTTCTTTTTTTCTTCCTGAACTCAACGTGTGGTGAAGGAGGGAAGAAAATGCATGAGACAGCCCCATGCAGTTACTTCTGGTGCTTGGCTCAGGATGTGGTCTCCCCACAAAACTCATTGTGAGGTGTTTTCCCACCTCCACATTGGCTTTTTGTGGGGCCCCAGTGCAATCTGGTGACTAGGGTTAGCTGAGAGGCACCCAGTTCCCCTGCACCTTTTTTGGCCTGTTCACTGAGCCTTGACTTTTGCATTGATAATCCCATAATCTTCCGCAGCAGAAGATGATGAAAAAATGCTGAGAAAAGTGAGGCTGCTTTGATACTCATTATGTTGCATCTCCTGCAAGCAGACAGATCTCCCTTGTCTGTGTCCAAATGGCCACTGGGGGTAGTTTGCCTAGCATGTGAATAGAGGCTGCTGTGGAGGGCATGTCAAACGGTGGCTTTGACTGTTTGCAAGTTCCCTTCCACCTCCCCCGGTAGTATCAGGCAATGAGACACACAGTCAACACTTCATCCTCTTAGTGTTCTCTGAAATATAGTTCTAGTTTTAGGGTGGCTAGAAAGGCAGGATGTGACCTCCAAAGAGGCACAAGGCGTTTTTAAGGAGCACTAAATTTTCCATAATCGTTCAGCAAACTGAATGATGCTGCCAAAAAGGACATCCTCTGAACATGCAAGAAGGTGCCGCAAACAGCACATTCAGTCATCCTGTTGGTAGGAGAATCCTCCCCTGTATAACTGTAGAAATCACTTACCTCATGACCCTCTGTAAGGAGAGGAAGCAGCATGGCTGGTGGTTGGGTGAGCAGAGCTGCTGGAAAAAGAGAGAAGGAACCCATTAGAAGGGGAAGACAGCTGCTACTGAACTGAGGAGATCAGGGGACATGGTTTCAGGTCAATATCTTCTCCTGCAGAGGGACTTGACATTTAGAGTGGACCAAACTGCGTTGTCTGTAAAACTAATGGCAATTATTTCACTCTCACATGATGCTGCTGCAATTATCCAATTACCAGCGCTCTCCATTCCCCTTGCAGAACCCCACCATGCAATGGGCTAAACCGAGGCATGAGAGGGTATGAGTCATGGAAAGTCCACACCACATTTAAGGGTTGACATGTTTAAGGGTCTGTCTGTTTTATATATAACTCCAGGCTCTGCCTTTGTGCCAATGAGGGAGTTGATTCCTTCTTCACTAACACTTCAATGCAGTCCTCCTATTTAATGATACCATAGTTGCAGCATACAGGACATTCATGCAGCTGAGGTACAGGAGCAGCCTCACGTGTTACCTGACCCTTTGGCTCATAAGACTATGAACTTGAGGTCGTGACTGAATGAAATCACATTAGTAACCACACTGGAGCATTTCCTGCTGCTCACATGCTGCATTGCTAGATACCGTGGGAGCTTCTACAGTTGTGGTCATCTCTCTGATGGAGAATCACATTCCATATCCCCTGGGAGAGAATAAATCTCCAATCAGTGTCTTTCCAGGGACACTAAACTTCTGACCAGTGTTCACGGGGGAAGAATAAACCTCCCTTGAATGACCTACTAGGTATGGAGGTAGAAACATCTCTCTTCATGGGGCAGAATAGAGTTCTAACAACATAACTTGTTTCTTTAATCTTTACTCTCCATGCTAATGGAGATGATGTCGACTATCAGTTCCCCTGCTGGTGGTGTGAAAGAAATGGTTGAATTGTGTTGTAAAGCCTTTGCATATGCACTATTTCCAAACAGAGTGTAAGTCACCGGGCTAATCCTTCTGGTCTTTTAATCCTCTGCACCACTGAATACAGGCAATTGTACTCAAGGAACTACACAGGACTTTTGTTTCAATTGTACTACTAAATAATAATGCTGGAGACTGAACTCCACGTAACTTTCCTTTTCAGTTCTTAGTTATTCAGGATAGTAAGGAACAGAGCAGGTCCAACTCCAGAAATGATCAGTTAACTTGGTTGGGGCCTGTTAGTGGTCAGACAAACCCCAGCGTGAAACAGAATCTGGATCTTCCTTAAAACAACTGCAGAGAATTTGTTTTGGGAGTGCAGTTTTAGAAAGGTGGCAACCACATTCCATGTCTGCACTCAAAACCCTGTATATATATGTACATCTACCCACCTCCCCTCCCTCTCCATGTGCACGCAGCCAAAGGATCCTACTGCTCACTCTGTGGCAGGAAGGAACTCACTCTGTGGTTAAACGCAGGAAGAGCCGAGCCTCTGAGAGGTCAGGGGCAGGCAAAGGAAGGTCACTCCTTAAACTGGCCCAGGAGGGAGAACTCATCCTAAAATAAAATGAACGGAAAGGAAATATTAGCATCAGGAGAGCATTTCCCTCCTGTATCTCCCGCTTCCCCATATGCCATGATCTAGATTGACAACCCCGCACTGAAGAGGAGCCTCATCACTTGAAAAGTGGGTCCAATGCTGAGGGCCTCAGCCCTCCCAGAGTATTTTAACCCCAGACTTGACTGGGGTTGAGGCAGGATAGAGATCTCTGGCTGTGGAAGTGTTTTTCAATGACTGCGTCCACACTTTCCAAGTGGCGGGAGTTTGGCTCCCTGAAGTGCTGGATGCTCAGGTGAGGAGGAAGCTGACCCCAGAATTACCTGTGGAATGGGGATTGACATGCCTTCGTGGCATATAAGGAGCCTTCAGTGGGTAGAAAGAAGGAAGTGAAGGGCCAGAGGGAAGCAGCAAATTTGCTGCAGATATGTGGTCCAGCCCTTGGTGGAGCCTTCATCCTAAAGGAAATGGAAACAACAAAATATTAGCAGTGAGTTCCCGTTAATAATAATTTATCAATAACCACAGCAATTTAGGGACAGTGCTGTAAGGAAAACGGTGAATAGTAGAGGAGCTAAAGCATTGCGGACTCCAATACTGAACAGGAAACCCCATTGAAAATAGTGGCTTAATGGATCTTTCAGGTACCTAGAAAAAGAATATTGAGGAACGGGATCTCTGAGAAGAACCCAGACATTCAACCACACAACAGTCAAGAGATTAAGAAGGAGACGTGATATGTTTTATACTGAGAGCTGCCTGCAGGGTTATCTGTGAAGCTGTCGGCCTATGTGCCATTCTGAGACTTTTGGTTTAACTATGTGACTTTAACACTCATCTTCCCCGACCGCCCACACTGTACAATGTGCGTAATGCAAAACTCTTTTCTTACCAAGAATCCAGCACTGATTTCGTATAGTTCATCCTCTTCTGATAGGTACTCAGAGTTTAACTGCATAAAAACAGACATTCACACTAGACATTAGTCAAATATTCTAGGGAGTTAAACAGCAATGCTCTGGGAAAAGGAACAAACTGCCTAGAGTAGTAATTGAGGTTCCATCACTGGAGATGTTGAGAAATGACTTAAATCAGTGTCTTTTCTATTTTCCACGCTGTGGATGATTTTATAAGAGAATTCCCTTTTCATGTACTTTCTCAATACTCCTTTCATTTCTTCTCAGTTTATTCCTTCAACCCATCAGAAAGGGCTGTGTTTGCTTCTGATGGACCAGCATGGATAATAGATAAAGAAGAACTGAGTTAATTGAATTTATGGGATGGAGTGGATGATCAGCCAAATTCCACCCAATCCCGATCAGCAATGAAGCTACTCAGGAAAGGGTATGTTTCTTCTCATCATAACTATCATCTTGTTTTATTATCACTATACTCTGCAGAGGCAAAATACATAGTTGGTATGGTGCTTGGTAATACATAAAAACCTTTGATAACTAGCTAGAGAAAGAAAAGGAGTACTTGTGGTAACTTAGAGACTAACAAATTGATTGATTGATTGATTGATTGATTGATTTCTAAGGTGGCACAAGTACTCCTTTTCTTTTTGTGGATACAGTCTAACACGGCTGCTACTCTGAAACCTGTCATTAGCTACAGAAGGGATTATAATTGACATTCGAAGGACTTTCCCCAGGTGATTATCACCTCATAAGTGACACGGACAGGAATTTATCCAGCAATGATGTGATTTCTGCAGCCTGGCATGGTAGTCAAGCTATTTCTGTTTCACGTACAACAGAAATATTGAAAGGCCTTCTCTTCAGAAACTGCCAGTGAGCAAGTGTGACAATGGAGTGCTCTGCTAGTTCCTCCAGGACAAGTCCAAAATTAGGCTTGGAGCCCTTGGAAAGGCATTTAGCTTCTTTAACCCACACAGCAGCTGCTTTTTCAGTGCAGTTCATGTGACCACGAAATACGTCAAAAACCCGCATTTTCAACCGAGAGTGAAATAACTCCTCTGCCTTGCTATGGCCGTTAACTCTCCCAGAGCCCTTCTGTAAAGAAACATCATAATGTGGAGCCCTAGGTGCTGCATTCCAGCACATGCTCTCTGACCAGTCCTTTCCCAGATGTACCCAGCATGCACCACAGAACTGGCTAATACACAGGGTGCTGCCCTAGGATCATCTAGCAGCTGCTTTAGGTCCCGTCATGAGTATGTTGGAAATCCCTGACCCACGCAGTGGGCAGAACTTCTAAAATAGCTGTAATTCAGCAACCCACTAACCAGCTCTTCCTGATACAAAGCTGAGCACTGTTGTGAGCTGAAGGCACTGATAGCTGGGCTTGGGCCAGGGGACTTCATAATGAGGGGTGTGGTTAAATGCCATGCCAACCAGGTTTTCTCTCCATAAAAGGGTAATGCACATACAGCCTTGCCCTGCCTACCCAAGTGTTTGTGATCATAGTGCCCTCTCCGGAGACTGGTCCAATCAAAGCCCAGTATGAACTTACAAAATGTTGGTGCATTTAAAGAAATATTGATAAATGTCCTTAAATGTTGAACTTTTCAAGAATGACTTTTTTGATACAAGTCACAGTGCCTGCACTCAGCAGACAACTTCCTTCCAAGGTTCTGAACAGTGGCAACAATCATTAAGCCAGAATGTACACTGAGGAGCAGGTAAATATTATCTGAATTTGAAAGATGGATAAACAGAGGCTCAGTGATGATAGATATGAGGATATTTATCAATATTTATCAGCCACAAAATAAATCACTCTCTATTTATGTTAATAACGTTGTCTGGACTAAGGGTGTGATTGACAGTTCACTGTAGTCATTAGGGGTTTCCATTGAACGCAAAGACCCTTAGATAACATAATACCTTTCTTTTAAGGATCTCAAAATGCCAAACAACAATTAATTCATAACTTTTCAAATACTTACCATTATCTCCGTTTTCAAGATGAATAAAGTGAGGCACCTCAAAGGTCAATGATTGCCAAAATCAAAGTGAATCAATCAATGCCTGAAGTGAGTGAGGAGTTTTGCTTAATCCCTAGTCTATCCACCAGAGCCCAAATTAGTGAGAATTCCTGCTGAGTCTCCCGATGTAGTACAGCCCCACCACACATACCCACAATGTGGACATTTCCTGAAAGCCACAATCTGATTAAAGTCAATGGGATTTTGTATTTTATTGTCAAAGTCAGTGTCAGTGAGCAGAGAACTCTGACTATACTACAGTTGGACTAACCACCACAGTGGACATTCTGCTCCAATTCCGAACATGCTGAGTTACAACCTTTTATTTATTCCGCATGTGTTACATGAGAATAGTGTAGCTTGAGAAGGACAGAAGAAATGTTTTAAGCACTCACTAACTACTGGTCTGAGACCCTTGTGGAACCACAACTCAATGAATATATAACTTACACAGGGGTGTTACATTGGCCATCCGAAAAAAGTCACTTACTCTATCGAAGGTCTGTGTGCCAAGTCTCATGTATCAAAATCAGTACCAACCAGCTCTGCCAGAGGGCAAGTCGAGCACTGACTTGAGCTCAGTGCCCCAATAGCTGTGTGTGGGCCAGGTGACGCCATAATGAAAGATGTAGCAGAATTGCCATGACAACGAGGTGCTAACTCCTAAAAAGGAAATATACCGGGTCTTATATATGTGTGCATCCCTGCTTGGTCTGCTCAAGTTTTTGTGATTATTTTGCCCTCTCCAGCCCAGAAAGAGAGTAAAAGCCCAAATGTTAAGGAGACCTGAGGGTGATACTTCTTTAGCTCAAGTGACAGAGGCCCTTTTTGGTTGGTTTGTTTTTTTTTTTTGAATTCATGATCCTGAGAGCTTAGCACGGGAAGCATAAAATACCTGGCTTTGGTTGTGTCTATCTGCATTCAGCCTCAGATTTAGGAATAGTAATTGATAACATCTGGGACACTAGTTAATTCTAGAGGAGTTTAGAAGGGGAGATTGAGAATCAGGCCAGCTGGGTTCCCATTGTAGTTATGCTCCTGGTTGTCTGTGACTTGCCAAAGTTACTTAACGACTGCTGCCCAGTGATAGAATGGGGAGAATACCACCAAAAGCTGGTGTTAGCTCATGTTCATGTGGTTTGCTGGTGTTGTTATGGACAGACTTCTCCCTTAAAACTCTGTTCCCAGTCCCCAAAACTTAAGGGCTCCCTTTAAGCCATTTATCTGAGCCAGAGTTCGAAGGCCTCAAGCCTTTTGCTAACTGCTGAAGCCAGTGTCTTACAGGATAGAGGCCTGTAGGTTCCTTGTGTTACTGCTAAATAAAATAAATGCTAAAGCTAGCTCTTTGGGCTACAAGAGCTTTTATTCTCTTTCTGAGCTAGGGAGGACAAGATAATCACAAACACTTGGGCAGACCAAGCAGGGATGCACACATACATAAGACCCAGTATATTGCCTTTTGGGGAGTTAGCACCTGGTTGTCATGGCAATTCTGCTACATCTTTCATTATGACATCACCTGGCTCAACCACAGCTTAGATTCATAGATTCATAGATATTTAGGTCAGAAGGGACCATTATGATCATCTAGTCTGTCCTCCTGCACAATGCAGGCCACAGAATTTCACCCACCCACTCCTGCAAAAAACTTCTCACCTATGTCTGTGCTATTGAAGTCCTCAAATCGTGGTTTAAAGACTTCAAGGAGCAGAGAATCCTCCAGCAAGTGACTCCTGCCCCATGCTACAGAGGAAGGAGAAAAACCTCCAGGGCCTCTTCTAATCTGCCCTGGAGGAAAATTCCTTCCCGACCCCAGATATGGCGATGAGCTAAAACCTGAGCATATGGGCAAGATTCATCAGCGAGATACTACAGAAAATTCTTTCCTGGGTAACTCAGATCCTCCCCATCTAATATCCCATCACAGGCATTGGGCCTATTTACCATGAATATTTAATTACCAAAACCATGTTATCCCGTCATACCATCTCCTCCATAAACGTATCGAGTTTAATCTTAAAGCCAGATAGATCTTTGGCCCCCACTGCTTCCCTTGGAAGGCTGTTCCAAAACTTCACTCCTCTGATGGTTAGAAACCTTCGTCTAATTTCTAATCTAAAGTTCCTGGTGGCCAGTTTATATCCATTTGTTCTTCTGTCCACATTGGTACTGAGTTTAAATAATCCCTCTCCCTCTCTGGTATTTATCCCTCTGATATATTTATAGAGAGCAATCATATCTCTCCTCAACCCTCTAAACAAGCCAAGCTTCTTGAGTCTCCTTTTATAAGACAAGTTTTCCATTCCTCGGATCATCCTAGTAGCCCTTCTCTGAACCTGTTCCAGTTTGAATTCATCCTTCTTAAACATGGGAGACCAGAACTGCACACAGTATTCCAGGTGAGGTCTCACCAGTGCCTTGTATAACGGTACTAAAACCTCCTTATCTCTACTGGAAATACCTCGCCTGATGCATCCCAAGACCGCATTAGCTTTTTTCACGGCCATATCACATTGGCGGCTCATAGTCATCCTGTGATCAACCAATACTCCAAGGTCCTTCTCCTCCTCCATTACTTCTAATTGATGTGTCCCCAGCTTATAACTAAAATTCTTGTTATTAATCCCTAAATGCATGACCTTACACTTCTCACTATTAAATTTCATCCTATTACTATTACTCCAGTTTACAAGGTCATCCAGATCCTCCTGTAGGATATCCCTGTCCTTCTCTAAATTGGCAATACCTCCCAGCTTTGTATCATCCGCAAACTTTATTAGCACACTCCCACTTTTTGTGCCGAGGTCAGTAATGAAAAGATAAAATAAGATTGGTCCCAAAACCGATCCCTGAGGAACTCCACTGGTAACCTCCCTCCAGCCTGACAGTTCACCTTTCAGTAGGACCCGTTGTAGTCTCGCCTTTAACCAATTCCTTATCCACCTTTCAATTTTCCTAGTGATCCCCATCTTACCCAATTTAACTAATAATTCCCCAAGTGGCACGGTATCAAAGGCCTTACTGAAATCTAGGTAAATTAGATCCACTGCATTTCCTTTGTCTAAAAAATCTGTTACTTTCTCAAAGAAGGAGATCAGGTTGGTTTGGAACGATCTACCTTTTGTAAAGCCATGTTGTATTTTGTCCCATTTACCATTGACTTCAATATCCTTAACTACCTTCTCCTTCAAAATTTTGTCCAAGACCTTGCATGCTACAGATGTCAAAATAACAGGCCTATAGTTACCCGGATCACTTTTTTTCCCTTTCTTAAATATAGGAACTATGTTCGCAATTCTCCAATCATACGGTATAACCCCTGAGCTTACAGATTCATTAAAAATTCTTGCTAATGGGCTTGCAATTTCATGTGCCAATTCCTTTAATATTCTTGGATGAAGATTATCTGGGCCCCCCGATTTAGTCCCATTAAGCTGTATGAGTTTCTCTTCGACCTCAGATTTGGTAACATCTACCTCCAGATCCTCATTCCCATTTGTCATGCTACCATTATCCCTGAGATCCTCTTTAGTTTTATTAAAGACTGAGGCAAAGTATTTGTTTAGATATTGGGCCATGCCTAGATTATCCTTGACCTGCACTCCATCCTCAGTGTTTAGCGGTCCCACTTCTTCTTTCTTTGTATTCACTCACTGGTACATTTTGGCAATAAAATACAAACTCCCACTGACTGTAATCAGATTGAGGCTTTCAAGCATTGTCCACATGGTGGGTCTATGTGGTGGGTCTGTACTAGAGCTGGACATTCAGCAGGCATTCTCACTGACTTGGTCTTTGGTGGTTAGATTAGGGAGGCACAACTCTTGGGCTCTACTCTCACTTCAGGCATTGATTTGCTCTGGGTTTAGTGAAATCATTTACCTTCGTGGCGCCTCACTTTATTCACCTTTAAAATAAGTTAATGGTAAGGATTTGAAAAGTTGTTGTATAACTTATTATTTGGCATTTTGAGATCTTTGAAAGCATGTGTTGTTATCTAAGGGCCTAATTCAAAACCAATTACATTCAATGGAGACCCCTATTGACTACTGTTTACCTCCAATCAAACACTTAATGCAGACAATATTATTCCTATAGATAGAAACTGATTGATTTCATGGTTGATAGATATTAGGATCTATCTCCAATATTTATCATCACAGAGCCTCTGTTTCTCCATCTTTAAAATGGAGATAATATTTACCTACTCCACACTGTGTATTCCAGCTTAATAACTGTTGCCATTTTAAGGATCTTGGAAGCAAGTTGCTAGTTTAGTGCAGGCACCTTGACTAGTATAAAAAAACTCATTGTTGAAAAGTGCAGTATTTATAAGGACATTCGTCAATAGTTCTTTAAATGCAGCAACGTTGCGTGTTCGTACTGGGCTTTGACTGAACTAGCCTATAGAGAACACAAACACTAGGCAGGGTAGGCAGGGCAAGGCTGTATACATACATAGTAGCCTGTGGATTTCCCTTTTACGGAATTAGCACCTGGTTGGCATGGCGTTTCTACCACACCCCTCATTATGAAGTCCCCCAGGCCAAGGCCAGCTACCAGTGCATTCAGCTCAAGTCAGGGCTCAGCTTTGTATCAGGAAGAGCTGGTGAGTGGGTTGCTGTATCACAGTTATTGTAGAAGTTCTGCTGAGTCAGATTCCAGTTTTTCCATTCAAACTTCATATAGAAGAAAGCGATTCTCTTCTCCCTTATTTGATAGCAATAGAGGAGAAGGGAGTTCTGGGGCCACTAGTGTTTCAGCCCAGTCTTAGTGGATATTGAAAAGATTTTTCCTAATTTGAACCTGGACTATTCCTAGGGAAAGCAAAAGTCAATAAAGCAAAGCCTGGAAAGAAACTTAGCCGAGCAGGGCAGGAATTATAGACAACAGGCCAACTGAGATGCTGAATCCACCTGCAGCGCTGACTTTCAAGGTTCTTGTGTATTTCAGTCTAACCTGAACATTTTTTTAATATCCTCAAAGAGCTTATCACCTATTGACATCTGAGATTATAAATCCTCCTCAGTCATGGAGATTTTAACCTGGATCACTGGTTGTCAGAATGGATGTTTCCCTTGTAATGAGTGCGGGGGGTTGAGAGCCAGACTTCTGAGATCTAATCCCAATTCTGCCACAGGCTTCCTATTCCTATTGATCTGGCCCATATAAGTAGTAGTATCCTAGAGACAATCCCCTAATCCACTCAGTCCCCATATAATCTTGATTCTGTAAATTTACGAACATCGGTTCTGCTTCCAATCCTGTGATATTTAAAGTTTCAGGGGGAAACATCACTTCCTGCTGAAAATAACTGAAGGAATTTTATGGGCCATAAAAAACTCTCTCCCACACTAATTCTAGATTGAAATCCATGTCATGGGTTGATATGTGTCTAATGAATTCAGAAACAATGAGGCTCACTGTGTCCTTCATAAGGAAATAGTAGTGGCACCTGTTTCTACTCTAAGGTGAGCTACCCTTTACAATTAAGATGTAGTTGTCATGGCAATCTTCCCACATCCTCAATTGTGCCCACTCCCTGGTTTAGAGATTTCAAACATACTCCTGAAGGGACTTAAAGCAGCTCCTAGATGATCCTAGGGCAGCACCCTGTGTATTATCCAGTTCTGTGGTGCATGATGGGCACATTTGGGAAAGGACTGATCAGAGATCATGTGCTGGAATGCAGCACCTAGGACTGCATATTATGACGTTTCTTTACAGAAGAAAAGGAGTACTTGTGGCACCTTAGAGACCAACACATTTATATGAGCATAAGCTTTCGTGAGCTACAGCCCACTGGGAGAATTAACAGCCACAGCAATACAGACAATTTGTTTCATGGATACATTAACTGCATGGGAAGAAAGCAGCTACTGTGTGGGGCAAAGCAGCAAAATGCCTCTCCAAGGGCTCCAAACCTAATTTTGGACTTGTCCTGAAGGAACTAGCAGAGCACTCCATTGTCACACTTGCTCACTGGCGGCTTCTGAAGGGAAGGCCTTTCCGTATTTCTGTTGTATGAGATATGGAAACAGTTGGACTACCACGCCAGGCTGCAGAAATCACATCATTGCTGGGTAAATTCCTGTGCTGTGTCACTAATGATGTGGTAATCACCTGGGAAAAGTCCTTCCAATGTCAAGTATAATTTCCTCACTAGCTAGCGATCCCAGGTTTTTAGGTAGTGCCAATCACCATAGCATCTGTGCATTTCACTGCTGCAGAGGATGGTGACAATAAAACAAGGTGATAGTCATGATGAGAAACATACCCTTTCCTCAGTAGTTTCATTGCTGATCAGAACTGGGTGGAATTTGAAACATCATCCACTCTACCTCCCTCCCCACCGCATCATTTAAGATTCTCCACTATATTAATCTACTATAAATTCATCCAACCCAGTGAATCTCTCGACGTTATCCATGGACCATCAAAGGGAAATACAGCTCTTTCTGATGGTTTGAAGAAAAAAAATGAGAACAAAATAAAGGAGGATTGAGAAAGTATATGACAATGGAACACTCTTACCAAATTAACTACATCATGGAAAATAGAGAATACACTGATCTAACTCACTTATGAACATCTTCATTGACAGAACCTCCATTAGTTCGCTAGGCACTTAATTCCTTTGGCCAGAGCATTGCTATTTAATTTTCTAGTTATTTAACACTCTCTATTTTTCTAATGCCTAGTGTCTGTGTTTTTATTCATTTTCAGTCTGAATACCCATTGTTAGATGATGGACTACATGAAGTCAGTGCTGGATTCTTGGTAAGAAAAGAGTTTTGCATTATGTGCATTAGTGCACAGGGAGAAGGGGATGATGAGTGTTTGAGCCACATAGTTAAGCTCAGATTCCCCTTACTGAATGAGGGAGGCAACCTAGTGAAAGAAGATGTGGAAAAAGCGAATGTACTCAATGCTTTTTTTGCCTCTGTCTTCACGAACTAGGTCAGCTCCCAGACTACTGCACTGGGCAGCACAGCATGGGGAGGAGGTGACCAGTCCTCTGTGGAGAAAGACATGGTTCGGGACTATTTAGTCCCTGGGGCCGGATGCACTGCATCCGAGAGTGCTAAAGGAGTTGGCGGATGTGATTGCAGAGCCATTGGCCATTATCTTTGAAAACTCATGGCAATCTGGGGAAGTCCCGGATGACTGGAAAAAGGCTAATGTAGTGCCCATCTTTAAAAAAGGGAAGAAGGAGGATCCTGGGAACTACAGGCCAGTCAGCCTCACCTCAGTCCCTGGAAAAATCATGGAGCAGGTCCTCAAGGAATCAATTTTGAAGCACTTAGAGGAGAGGAAAGTGATCAGGAACAGTCAGCATGGATTCACCGAGGGCAAGTCATGCCTGACTAATCTAATTGCCTTCTTTGACGAGATAACTGGCTCTGTGGATGAGGGGAAAGCGGTGGACGTGTTGTTCCTTGACTTTAGCAAAGCTTTTGACACGGTCTCCCACAGTATTGTTGCCAGCAAGTGAAAGAAGTATGGGCTGGATGAATGGACTACAAGGTGGATCAAAAGTTGGCTAGACTGTCGGGCTCAACGGGTAGTGATCAATGGCTCCATGTCTCGTTGGCAGCCGGTATCAAGCGGAGTGCCCCAAGGGTCGGTCCTCGGGCCGGTTTTGTTCAATATCTTCATAAATGATCTGGAGGATGGTGTGGATTGCACCCTCAGCAAGGTTGCAGATGACACTAAACTGGGAGGAGAGGTAGATACGCTGGAGGGTAGGGATAGGATACAGAGGGCCCTAGACAAATTAGAGGATTGGGCCAAAAGAAATCTGATGAGGTTCAACAAGGACAAGTGCAGAGTCCTGCACTTAGGACGGAAGAATCCCATGCACCACTACAGACTAGGGACCGAATGGCTCGGCAGCAGTTCTGCAGAAAAGGACCTAGGGGTTACAGTGGACGAGAAGCTGAATATGAGTCAACAGTGTGCCCTTGTTGCCAAGAAGGCCAATGGCATTTTGGGATGTATATGTAGGGGCATTGCCAGCAGATCGAGGGACTTGATCGTTCCCCTCTATTCGACACTGGTGAGGCCTCATCTGGAGTACTGTGTCCAGTTTTGGGCCCCACACTACAAGAAGGATGTGGATAAATTGGAGAGAGTCCAGCGAAGGGCAACAAAAATGATTAAGGGTCTGGAACACATGACTTATGAGGAGAGGCTGAGGGAACTGGGATTGTTTAGTCTGCAGAAGAGAAGAATGAGGGGGGATTTGATAGCTGCTTTCAACTACCTGAGAGGTGGTTCCAGAGAGGATGGTTCTAGACTATTCTCAGTGGTGGAAGAGGACAGGACAAGGAGTAATGGTCTCAAAGTTGCAGTGAGGGAGGTTTAGGTGGATATAAGGAAAAACTTTTTCACTAGGAGGGTGGTGAAACACTGGAATGCGTTACCTAGGGAGGTGGTAGAATCTTCTTCCTTCGAAGTCTTTAAGGTCAGGCTTGACAAAGCCCTGGCTGGGATGATTTAATTGGGGATTGGTCCTGCTTTGAGCAGGGGGTTGGACTAGATGACCTCCTGAGGTCCCTTCCAACCCTGATATTCTATGATTCTATGATTCGATAGCTGCTTCCAAGTACCTGAAAGGGGGTTCCAAAGGGGATGGATCTAGACCGTTCTCAGTGGGAGCTGATGACAGAACAAGGAGTAATGGTCTCAAGTAGCAGTGGGGGAGGTTTAGGTTGGATATTAGGAAAAACTTTTTCACCAGGAGGGTGGTGAAACACTGGAATGCGTTACCTAGGGAGGTAGGTGGTGGAATCTCCTTCCTTAGATATTTTTAAGGTCGGCTTGACAAAGCCCTAGCTGGGATAATTTAGTTGGGGATTGGTCCTTCTTTGAGCAGGGGGTTGGACTAGATTATCTCCTGAGGTCCCTTCCAACCCTGATATTCTGTGATTCTATGATTCTGTGAAAAAGCCTGAGATTGGCCCACAGGCTCACAGCTTCACAGATAAGAGCTGCTTGCAGGGTTAGTATATAGCATATCATGTCTCCTTCTTAATCTCTTGACTGTTGTGTGGTTGAATGTTTGGGTTCTTCTCAGAGATCCCATTCCTCAATATTCTTTTTCTAGGTGCCTCAAAGACTCATGAAGCCACTATTTTCAATGGGGTTTCCTGCTCAGTCTTGGAGTCAGCAATGCTTTAGCTTCACTACTGCTCACTGTCTTCCTTAAACCCTCTGTTCCTAAATTGCTTTGGTTATTAATAAAATATTATTATTGGGAACTCACTGGGATATTGTCTGTTATTTTACTGCACAGAGGAACAGCATAACAAAGATACTGTGTATTCCCACCCTACATGGATAGGCAATAACTCCACCCAGTGCCCCAACCACTGCTAATATTTTGTTGTTTCCATTTCATTTAGGAGGAAGACTCCATCGAGGGCCGGACCACGTGTCCACAGCCAATTTGCGGCATGCCTCTGGCCCCTCACATACTTCTTCATCCCAAGAGAAGGCTCCTTATCTGTCAGAAAGGCACGTCAATCCTCATCCAGCAGCTAATTCTGGGATCACCTTCCTCCTCACCTGAGAGTACAGCATTTCAGGGAGCCAAACTCCCACCATTCGGAAAGTGTGGATCCAGTCTTTGAAAAACACTTCCACAGACAGAGATCTCCATCCTGCCTAGACCCCAGTCAAGAGTGAGTTTTAAATCCTCTGGGAGTGCTCAGGCCCTCAGCCTTGGACCCACTTTTCTAGGTCATTGGGCTTCTCTTCAGAGAAGCAAACAGAAGGGAGTCAGGGATAGAAAATGAATTAATCACCTCTCTAGTGTGATCACACCTTCACTGTCTGTATTTCACTGTAGATTGTAGGGCAGGCTCAAGGTGAGGAAGACAACTACTATGATGACAGCGTCTGTATGAGGCATTTTTACTGTCCAGTGTCCAGAAGGTGGAACTGGCAGCTCCTCTGAAGACCCCAATAATCATTTGTAAGGAGAATATTCCTTAAGTTACCTTGCATCTGAGTAAGGCCATATCTTGTCCCTGCTCAGATGGAGTTTTCACCCTTCGGGACCCAGGCAACAGGAGGAGCCCAGTTCCCCAACCTGGTTTGAAATTATTGCTGATGAAACAACAGAGATTTTATTAAATGATGGGAGGAAGTTGGATTAACATTGATCTTACTGGAAGGTTTGGAAAATGTAGTTTATGGCCTAAGGAGAGACAGGAGAGAATGGCTCTATTGATGCTAATGTTTCTTTTGAATCATATTATTTTAGGATGAGTGCTCCATCGTGGGTCAGTTTCATTGGTGGTCCTCCTTTGCCTGCCCCTGTACTCTCAGAGGCTCAGCTCTTCATTCTTTATGAAGCTTTCCTTGAACAGAGTGCACCTGCTGCCCCAGAGTGAGTATTTGGATTCCTTCACTTCTTTCTCTGTGCGTATACTGAGGAGGTGTGTGGACATGTCTGTGCAGAGCTTTGGGCACAAACATGCAATCCAGTTGCCACCATCCTAAAAAGATAAACACAAGACAAGAGATTCTCTGTAGTCACTGTAAGGAAGAACCAAATTCCCTCTCCCCCGGGCACTTTCTGACCAACAAGCAGCTCCACCATTCTTTCTCATGTTAACATTCTCTTGCAATGCAAGTAGACCTTTCCCAACCTCCTGACTTCACCTTGCTACTGTCTAGTTAGTGATCGTCATATTCTCTCATATCACTGCACTTCAGTATAAGAGAATGGTCTAAATAACATTTTTTGGACAGTGACTCTGGCTATGTCCACACTGAAATTAGAAACCAATGGCTTCCCATGCCAGCTAACACGGGCTAGCGAGGCTCAGGATAAGGGGCTGATGAATTACAGCATAGACAGATGTCTTCAGGATGTAGTCTGAGCCCTGAGACCCTCTCACTTTGCATGGTCCTAGAGTCCAAGTTCCAGCCTCAACTCAAATGTCCAAAATGCAATTAAACAACCCCTTTTCTCAAGCCCCTCAATCCTGAGTCACCTGGCACAGGCCATCATCACAGGAGTCTACTTGCAGTGTAGACATAGCCTCTGATCATTTTGGGATTCAGGGTCAGATATTTATTTTGAACTACTTCTTCGGATGCATCATGAGAACTCTGATGTCCCATGGAGTGATACGAACAAATATTTGGATACAAAGGGCTTTGGTTGTTCCACTCCACACAATTATTTTTCTTCTTTCTACTGCCCCACCCAGGACTGAAAGGCTTTGTACAATGGATTTTATTAGAAACCTGAGGCAAGGACGGGGGGATTTAAAGAGATTGTAATTGCAGAGGTGGATTTAGCTGTGCATTAACAGGGACCGTTATGGCACGTTGGGGAGAAGTGGAAGTAAGAATTGTTCAGCTGCTAATATTTGTATTTATTTTTCTTATTTTAGGATGCACTGTACATTCAATGTGCATTGAATGACAGCTCTGATGCTCACCTTCAGTCATTTGCCCCATAAAGTTTGGCCTGACCATGAAATCCCAATCCGCTTTCCCTCCTCAGTGAGTATTCAAGTTCTCCTTAATTCCAGATTGTGAATACATTAAAGATGGTGTGTGGGAGAGGGGTCTTTAAGGACTGAAATGCATGTAAGGAATAGTGCTGAAAATGCAGGACAGTTCTCTAGAGCATTCTGGGCATTGTCAGAAAGATCCACTTTCTTTCTCTCAGGTTGGGCAATGTCTGACCCCTAAATAGCTCCAGCAATGACTCCACATCTTAACAACTATAATTATGAGAATTGTCTTCCACTTCCCCTCATTTATATAGTTCCAGCAGTGCTTTACACAGAAGGATGAAGGCAAGATCCCTGCTTGGAGATCCTACAATCTCTGTAGACAATGAACCGGTGAAAAATGTAAAGCCCATTATTCCCCTTCCTATAGTTCTTTGTCTGCTGTTCCTGCCTCCTCAACCACAGCAAAGAGTCTTCGATTTATTGCCTCCTTTGAAGGAACACGCTTTTTATCAGGGAAAGAAGGAACATTGAGACAGATATAAGTCACATACAGATTGGCAAAGCTGAAAAGGGGTATAGTTCTACAGTGGCTGATGTTTCAACTCTTTTCCTTTAAGGCTGAGCTCTCCACCATCACCCACTGAAGCATCGCTGGCAGCTGAAGATCCTTATTTTACACCAGACCAACCTCATATTCTATACTTGGGCTTTCCTGAATGACAACTGAACATCATCTTCCCTGCAGTGAGTATTCAGAGTCTCAGCCATTTGTTTTTGACTGTACCTCAGAAATGGGTTTTCTATTTGCCAATTTGTACACGGCTTTGGATCCTGAAAAAAAAAAATTCAGAACTCGAGCCTACAGCCATTCTAAGGAGGCACCAAACTCTGATTCGCTTAGAGCACTGTCTGAACTATGACCAGATCGAACAATTCTCATTGAGTGGAACTTGTCCTTTGCCAGCCTGCTAGTGCTGACTTATTAATATGTATTCAATGTTTAGTTCCTTCTTCCTTGACTATGGTGCATCACAGCAGATCCACCCTCCCCTCATCAGCTCCCCAGTAAAAGTGATTGACTACAAACTGCCCTCCAGAAAATAGATTGTGAGTGTAGACCGGGGTTGGGGGATGGGGCTTGAAACTCAAGCATTTCCCACAGAGAGCACCACAGAGGCAAAGACTGTAATGGCAACTAAGACTACCTACCTTGCCTGTGCCCGAGGGCCACAAATAGCCTCTAGGGGGCTGGACCAGAAGTCTGATTGACAAGCAGGGTAACCAGCTGCAGCCCCTCGAGAACCTGCACATAACTGAGACAACCCTAACATGTGAGAGGCAGCCAACAGACCCACTGTTTGGGCAGAGGAGGAGGAGTTACTGGGGACAAAGCCTGCCTGACTGGCCTGTCTGGGTGACCCACTGCAGGCCCTGGAGAGGCTGCACATGAGAGAAAGGAAGGGGCAGAGGGATATAGTATGGAGCCTGGTTGGGAATTGAGGTTTTTTTCTCATTTTCTCAGCTCTTGTACTCCTGTGTCTGGGTTTCTTTTTTTCTTCCTGAACTCAACGTGTGGTGAAGGAGGGAAGAAAATGCATGAGACAGCCCCATGCAGTTACTTCTGGTGCTTGGCTCAGGATGTGGTCTCCCCACAAAACTCATTGTGAGGTGTTTTCCCACCTCCACATTGGCTTTTTGTGGGGCCCCAGTGCAATCTGGTGACTAGGGTTAGCTGAGAGGCACCCAGTTCCCCTGCACCTTTTTTGGCCTGTTCACTGAGCCTTGACTTTTGCATTGATAATCCCATAATCTTCCGCAGCAGAAGATGATGAAAAAATGCTGAGAAAAGTGAGGCTGCTTTGATACTCATTATGTTGCATCTCCTGCAAGCAGACAGATCTCCCTTGTCTGTGTCCAAATGGCCACTGGGGGTAGTTTGCCTAGCATGTGAATAGAGGCTGCTGTGGAGGGCATGTCAAACGGTGGCTTTGACTGTTTGCAAGTTCCCTTCCACCTCCCCCGGTAGTATCAGGCAATGAGACACACAGTCAACACTTCATCCTCTTAGTGTTCTCTGAAATATAGTTCTAGTTTTAGGGTGGCTAGAAAGGCAGGATGTGACCTCCAAAGAGGCACAAGGCGTTTTTAAGGAGCACTAAATTTTCCATAATCGTTCAGCAAACTGAATGATGCTGCCAAAAAGGACATCCTCTGAACATGCAAGAAGGTGCCGCAAACAGCACATTCAGTCATCCTGTTGGTAGGAGAATCCTCCCCTGTATAACTGTAGAAATCACTTACCTCATGACCCTCTGTAAGGAGAGGAAGCAGCATGGCTGGTGGTTGGGTGAGCAGAGCTGCTGGAAAAAGAGAGAAGGAACCCATTAGAAGGGGAAGACAGCTGCTACTGAACTGAGGAGATCAGGGGACATGGTTTCAGGTCAATATCTTCTCCTGCAGAGGGACTTGACATTTAGAGTGGACCAAACTGCGTTGTCTGTAAAACTAATGGCAATTATTTCACTCTCACATGATGCTGCTGCAATTATCCAATTACCAGCGCTCTCCATTCCCCTTGCAGAACCCCACCATGCAATGGGCTAAACCGAGGCATGAGAGGGTATGAGTCATGGAAAGTCCACACCACATTTAAGGGTTGACATGTTTAAGGGTCTGTCTGTTTTATATATAACTCCAGGCTCTGCCTTTGTGCCAATGAGGGAGTTGATTCCTTCTTCACTAACACTTCAATGCAGTCCTCCTATTTAATGATACCATAGTTGCAGCATACAGGACATTCATGCAGCTGAGGTACAGGAGCAGCCTCACGTGTTACCTGACCCTTTGGCTCATAAGACTATGAACTTGAGGTCGTGACTGAATGAAATCACATTAGTAACCACACTGGAGCATTTCCTGCTGCTCACATGCTGCATTGCTAGATACCGTGGGAGCTTCTACAGTTGTGGTCATCTCTCTGATGGAGAATCACATTCCATATCCCCTGGGAGAGAATAAATCTCCAATCAGTGTCTTTCCAGGGACACTAAACTTCTGACCAGTGTTCACGGGGGAAGAATAAACCTCCCTTGAATGACCTACTAGGTATGGAGGTAGAAACATCTCTCTTCATGGGGCAGAATAGAGTTCTAACAACATAACTTGTTTCTTTAATCTTTACTCTCCATGCTAATGGAGATGATGTCGACTATCAGTTCCCCTGCTGGTGGTGTGAAAGAAATGGTTGAATTGTGTTGTAAAGCCTTTGCATATGCACTATTTCCAAACAGAGTGTAAGTCACCGGGCTAATCCTTCTGGTCTTTTAATCCTCTGCACCACTGAATACAGGCAATTGTACTCAAGGAACTACACAGGACTTTTGTTTCAATTGTACTACTAAATAATAATGCTGGAGACTGAACTCCACGTAACTTTCCTTTTCAGTTCTTAGTTATTCAGGATAGTAAGGAACAGAGCAGGTCCAACTCCAGAAATGATCAGTTAACTTGGTTGGGGCCTGTTAGTGGTCAGACAAACCCCAGCGTGAAACAGAATCTGGATCTTCCTTAAAACAACTGCAGAGAATTTGTTTTGGGAGTGCAGTTTTAGAAAGGTGGCAACCACATTCCATGTCTGCACTCAAAACCCTGTATATATATGTACATCTACCCACCTCCCCTCCCTCTCCATGTGCACGCAGCCAAAGGATCCTACTGCTCACTCTGTGGCAGGAAGGAACTCACTCTGTGGTTAAACGCAGGAAGAGCCGAGCCTCTGAGAGGTCAGGGGCAGGCAAAGGAAGGTCACTCCTTAAACTGGCCCAGGAGGGAGAACTCATCCTAAAATAAAATGAACGGAAAGGAAATATTAGCATCAGGAGAGCATTTCCCTCCTGTATCTCCCGCTTCCCCATATGCCATGATCTAGATTGACAACCCCGCACTGAAGAGGAGCCTCATCACTTGAAAAGTGGGTCCAATGCTGAGGGCCTCAGCCCTCCCAGAGTATTTTAACCCCAGACTTGACTGGGGTTGAGGCAGGATAGAGATCTCTGGCTGTGGAAGTGTTTTTCAATGACTGCGTCCACACTTTCCAAGTGGCGGGAGTTTGGCTCCCTGAAGTGCTGGATGCTCAGGTGAGGAGGAAGCTGACCCCAGAATTACCTGTGGAATGGGGATTGACATGCCTTCGTGGCATATAAGGAGCCTTCAGTGGGTAGAAAGAAGGAAGTGAAGGGCCAGAGGGAAGCAGCAAATTTGCTGCAGATATGTGGTCCAGCCCTTGGTGGAGCCTTCATCCTAAAGGAAATGGAAACAACAAAATATTAGCAGTGAGTTCCCGTTAATAATAATTTATCAATAACCACAGCAATTTAGGGACAGTGCTGTAAGGAAAACGGTGAATAGTAGAGGAGCTAAAGCATTGCGGACTCCAATACTGAACAGGAAACCCCATTGAAAATAGTGGCTTAATGGATCTTTCAGGTACCTAGAAAAAGAATATTGAGGAACGGGATCTCTGAGAAGAACCCAGACATTCAACCACACAACAGTCAAGAGATTAAGAAGGAGACGTGATATGTTTTATACTGAGAGCTGCCTGCAGGGTTATCTGTGAAGCTGTCGGCCTATGTGCCATTCTGAGACTTTTGGTTTAACTATGTGACTTTAACACTCATCTTCCCCGACCGCCCACACTGTACAATGTGCGTAATGCAAAACTCTTTTCTTACCAAGAATCCAGCACTGATTTCGTATAGTTCATCCTCTTCTGATAGGTACTCAGAGTTTAACTGCATAAAAACAGACATTCACACTAGACATTAGTCAAATATTCTAGGGAGTTAAACAGCAATGCTCTGGGAAAAGGAACAAACTGCCTAGAGTAGTAATTGAGGTTCCATCACTGGAGATGTTGAGAAATGACTTAAATCAGTGTCTTTTCTATTTTCCACGCTGTGGATGATTTTATAAGAGAATTCCCTTTTCATGTACTTTCTCAATACTCCTTTCATTTCTTCTCAGTTTATTCCTTCAACCCATCAGAAAGGGCTGTGTTTGCTTCTGATGGACCAGCATGGATAATAGATAAAGAAGAACTGAGTTAATTGAATTTATGGGATGGAGTGGATGATCAGCCAAATTCCACCCAATCCCGATCAGCAATGAAGCTACTCAGGAAAGGGTATGTTTCTTCTCATCATAACTATCATCTTGTTTTATTATCACTATACTCTGCAGAGGCAAAATACATAGTTGGTATGGTGCTTGGTAATACATAAAAACCTTTGATAACTAGCTAGAGAAAGAAAAGGAGTACTTGTGGTAACTTAGAGACTAACAAATTGATTGATTGATTGATTGATTGATTGATTGATTTCTAAGGTGGCACAAGTACTCCTTTTCTTTTTGTGGATACAGTCTAACACGGCTGCTACTCTGAAACCTGTCATTAGCTACAGAAGGGATTATAATTGACATTCGAAGGACTTTCCCCAGGTGATTATCACCTCATAAGTGACACGGACAGGAATTTATCCAGCAATGATGTGATTTCTGCAGCCTGGCATGGTAGTCAAGCTATTTCTGTATCACGTACAACAGAAATATTGAAAGGCCTTCTCTTCAGAAACTGCCAGTGAGCAAGTGTGACAATGGAGTGCTCTGCTAGTTCCTCCAGGACAAGTCCAAAATTAGGCTTGGAGCCCTTGGAAAGGCATTTAGCTTCTTTAACCCACACAGCAGCTGCTTTTTCAGTGCAGTTCATGTGACCACGAAATACGTCAAAAACCCGCATTTTCAACCGAGAGTGAAATAACTCCTCTGCCTTGCTATGGCCGTTAACTCTCCCAGAGCCCTTCTGTAAAGAAACATCATAATGTGGAGCCCTAGGTGCTGCATTCCAGCACATGCTCTCTGACCAGTCCTTTCCCAGATGTACCCAGCATGCACCACAGAACTGGCTAATACACAGGGTGCTGCCCTAGGATCATCTAGCAGCTGCTTTAGGTCCCGTCATGAGTATGTTGGAAATCCCTGACCCACGCAGTGGGCAGAACTTCTAAAATAGCTGTAATTCAGCAACCCACTAACCAGCTCTTCCTGATACAAAGCTGAGCACTGTTGTGAGCTGAAGGCACTGATAGCTGGGCTTGGGCCAGGGGACTTCATAATGAGGGGTGTGGTTAAATGCCATGCCAACCAGGTTTTCTCTCCATAAAAGGGTAATGCACATACAGCCTTGCCCTGCCTACCCAAGTGTTTGTGATCATAGTGCCCTCTCCGGAGACTGGTCCAATCAAAGCCCAGTATGAACTTACAAAATGTTGGTGCATTTAAAGAAATATTGATAAATGTCCTTAAATGTTGAACTTTTCAAGAATGACTTTTTTGATACAAGTCACAGTGCCTGCACTCAGCAGACAACTTCCTTCCAAGGTTCTGAACAGTGGCAACAATCATTAAGCCAGAATGTACACTGAGGAGCAGGTAAATATTATCTGAATTTGAAAGATGGATAAACAGAGGCTCAGTGATGATAGATATGAGGATATTTATCAATATTTATCAGCCACAAAATAAATCACTCTCTATTTATGTTAATAACGTTGTCTGGACTAAGGGTGTGATTGACAGTTCACTGTAGTCATTAGGGGTTTCCATTGAACGCAAAGACCCTTAGATAACATAATACCTTTCTTTTAAGGATCTCAAAATGCCAAACAACAATTAATTCATAACTTTTCAAATACTTACCATTATCTCCGTTTTCAAGATGAATAAAGTGAGGCACCTCAAAGGTCAATGATTGCCAAAATCAAAGTGAATCAATCAATGCCTGAAGTGAGTGAGGAGTTTTGCTTAATCCCTAGTCTATCCACCAGAGCCCAAATTAGTGAGAATTCCTGCTGAGTCTCCCGATGTAGTACAGCCCCACCACACATACCCACAATGTGGACATTTCCTGAAAGCCACAATCTGATTAAAGTCAATGGGATTTTGTATTTTATTGTCAAAGTCAGTGTCAGTGAGCAGAGAACTCTGACTATACTACAGTTGGACTAACCACCACAGTGGACATTCTGCTCCAATTCCGAACATGCTGAGTTACAACCTTTTATTTATTCCGCATGTGTTACATGAGAATAGTGTAGCTTGAGAAGGACAGAAGAAATGTTTTAAGCACTCACTAACTACTGGTCTGAGACCCTTGTGGAACCACAACTCAATGAATATATAACTTACACAGGGGTGTTACATTGGCCATCCGAAAAAAGTCACTTACTCTATCGAAGGTCTGTGTGCCAAGTCTCATGTATCAAAATCAGTACCAACCAGCTCTGCCAGAGGGCAAGTCGAGCACTGACTTGAGCTCAGTGCCCCAATAGCTGTGTGTGGGCCAGGTGACGCCATAATGAAAGATGTAGCAGAATTGCCATGACAACGAGGTGCTAACTCCTAAAAAGGAAATATACCGGGTCTTATATATGTGTGCATCCCTGCTTGGTCTGCTCAAGTTTTTGTGATTATTTTGCCCTCTCCAGCCCAGAAAGAGAGTAAAAGCCCAAATGTTAAGGAGACCTGAGGGTGATACTTCTTTAGCTCAAGTGACAGAGGCCCTTTTTGGTTGGTTTGTTTTTTTTTTTTGAATTCATGATCCTGAGAGCTTAGCACGGGAAGCATAAAATACCTGGCTTTGGTTGTGTCTATCTGCATTCAGCCTCAGATTTAGGAATAGTAATTGATAACATCTGGGACACTAGTTAATTCTAGAGGAGTTTAGAAGGGGAGATTGAGAATCAGGCCAGCTGGGTTCCCATTGTAGTTATGCTCCTGGTTGTCTGTGACTTGCCAAAGTTACTTAACGACTGCTGCCCAGTGATAGAATGGGGAGAATACCACCAAAAGCTGGTGTTAGCTCATGTTCATGTGGTTTGCTGGTGTTGTTATGGACAGACTTCTCCCTTAAAACTCTGTTCCCAGTCCCCAAAACTTAAGGGCTCCCTTTAAGCCATTTATCTGAGCCAGAGTTCGAAGGCCTCAAGCCTTTTGCTAACTGCTGAAGCCAGTGTCTTACAGGATAGAGGCCTGTAGGTTCCTTGTGTTACTGCTAAATAAAATAAATGCTAAAGCTAGCTCTTTGGGCTACAAGAGCTTTTATTCTCTTTCTGAGCTAGGGAGGACAAGATAATCACAAACACTTGGGCAGACCAAGCAGGGATGCACACATACATAAGACCCAGTATATTGCCTTTTGGGGAGTTAGCACCTGGTTGTCATGGCAATTCTGCTACATCTTTCATTATGACATCACCTGGCTCAACCACAGCTTAGATTCATAGATTCATAGATATTTAGGTCAGAAGGGACCATTATGATCATCTAGTCTGTCCTCCTGCACAATGCAGGCCACAGAATTTCACCCACCCACTCCTGCAAAAAACTTCTCACCTATGTCTGTGCTATTGAAGTCCTCAAATCGTGGTTTAAAGACTTCAAGGAGCAGAGAATCCTCCAGCAAGTGACTCCTGCCCCATGCTACAGAGGAAGGAGAAAAACCTCCAGGGCCTCTTCTAATCTGCCCTGGAGGAAAATTCCTTCCCGACCCCAGATATGGCGATGAGCTAAAACCTGAGCATATGGGCAAGATTCATCAGCGAGATACTACAGAAAATTCTTTCCTGGGTAACTCAGATCCTCCCCATCTAATATCCCATCACAGGCATTGGGCCTATTTACCATGAATATTTAATTACCAAAACCATGTTATCCCGTCATACCATCTCCTCCATAAACGTATCGAGTTTAATCTTAAAGCCAGATAGATCTTTGGCCCCCACTGCTTCCCTTGGAAGGCTGTTCCAAAACTTCACTCCTCTGATGGTTAGAAACCTTCGTCTAATTTCTAATCTAAAGTTCCTGGTGGCCAGTTTATATCCATTTGTTCTTCTGTCCACATTGGTACTGAGTTTAAATAATCCCTCTCCCTCTCTGGTATTTATCCCTCTGATATATTTATAGAGAGCAATCATATCTCTCCTCAACCCTCTAAACAAGCCAAGCTTCTTGAGTCTCCTTTTATAAGACAAGTTTTCCATTCCTCGGATCATCCTAGTAGCCCTTCTCTGAACCTGTTCCAGTTTGAATTCATCCTTCTTAAACATGGGAGACCAGAACTGCACACAGTATTCCAGGTGAGGTCTCACCAGTGCCTTGTATAACGGTACTAAAACCTCCTTATCTCTACTGGAAATACCTCGCCTGATGCATCCCAAGACCGCATTAGCTTTTTTCACGGCCATATCACATTGGCGGCTCATAGTCATCCTGTGATCAACCAATACTCCAAGGTCCTTCTCCTCCTCCATTACTTCTAATTGATGTGTCCCCAGCTTATAACTAAAATTCTTGTTATTAATCCCTAAATGCATGACCTTACACTTCTCACTATTAAATTTCATCCTATTACTATTACTCCAGTTTACAAGGTCATCCAGATCCTCCTGTAGGATATCCCTGTCCTTCTCTAAATTGGCAATACCTCCCAGCTTTGTATCATCCGCAAACTTTATTAGCACACTCCCACTTTTTGTGCCGAGGTCAGTAATGAAAAGATAAAATAAGATTGGTCCCAAAACCGATCCCTGAGGAACTCCACTGGTAACCTCCCTCCAGCCTGACAGTTCACCTTTCAGTAGGACCCGTTGTAGTCTCGCCTTTAACCAATTCCTTATCCACCTTTCAATTTTCCTATTGATCTCCATCTTACCCAATTTAACTAATAATTCCCCAAGTGGCACGGTATCAAAGGCCTTACTGAAATCTAGGTAAATTAGATCCACTGCATTTCCTTTGTCTAAAAAATCTGTTACTTTCTCAAAGAAGGAGATCAGGTTGGTTTGGAACGATCTACCTTTTGTAAAGCCATGTTGTATTTTGTCCCATTTACCATTGACTTCAATATCCTTAACTACCTTCTCCTTCAAAATTTTGTCCAAGACCTTGCATGCTACAGATGTCAAAATAACAGGCCTATAGTTACCCGGATCACTTTTTTTCCCTTTCTTAAATATAGGAACTATGTTCGCAATTCTCCAATCATACGGTATAACCCCTGAGCTTACAGATTCATTAAAAATTCTTGCTAATGGGCTTGCAATTTCATGTGCCAATTCCTTTAATATTCTTGGATGAAGATTATCTGGGCCCCCCGATTTAGTCCCATTAAGCTGTATGAGTTTCTCTTCGACCTCAGATATGGTAACATCTACCTCCAGATCCTCATTCCCATTTGTCATGCTACCATTATCCCTGAGATCCTCTTTAGTTTTATTAAAGACTGAGGCAAAGTATTTGTTTAGATATTGGGCCATGCCTAGATTATCCTTGACCTGCACTCCATCCTCAGTGTTTAGCGGTCCCACTTCTTCTTTCTTTGTATTCACTCACTGGTACATTTTGGCAATAAAATACAAACTCCCACTGACTGTAATCAGATTGAGGCTTTCAAGCATTGTCCACATGGTGGGTCTATGTGGTGGGTCTGTACTAGAGCTGGACATTCAGCAGGCATTCTCACTGACTTGGTCTTTGGTGGTTAGATTAGGGAGGCACAACTCTTGGGCTCTACTCTCACTTCAGGCATTGATTTGCTCTGGGTTTAGTGAAATCATTTACCTTCGTGGCGCCTCACTTTATTCACCTTTAAAATAAGTTAATGGTAAGGATTTGAAAAGTTGTTGTATAACTTATTATTTGGCATTTTGAGATCTTTGAAAGCATGTGTTGTTATCTAAGGGCCTAATTCAAAACCAATTACATTCAATGGAGACCCCCATTGACTACTGTTTACCTCCAATCCAACACTTAATGCAGACAATATTATTCCTATAGATAGAAACTGATTGATTTCATGGTTGATAGATATTAGGATCTATCTCCAATATTTATCATCACAGAGCCTCTGTTTCTCCATCTTTAAAATGGAGATAATATTTACCTACTCCACACTGTGTATTCCGGCTTAATAACTGTTGCCATTTTAAGGATCTTGGAAGCAAGTTGCTAGTTTAGTGCAGGCACCTTGACTAGTATAAAAAAACTCATTGTTGAAAAGTGCAGTATTTATAAGGACATTCGTCAATAGTTCTTTAAATGCAGCAACGTTGCGTGTTCGTACTGGGCTTTGACTGAACTAGCCTATAGAGAACACAAACACTAGGCAGGGTAGGCAGGGCAAGGCTGTATACATACATAGTAGCCTGTGGATTTCCCTTTTACGGAATTAGCACCTGGTTGGCATGGCGTTTCTACCACACCCCTCATTATGAAGTCCCCCAGGCCAAGGCCAGCTACCAGTGCATTCAGCTCAAGTCAGGGCTCAGCTTTGTATCAGGAAGAGCTGGTGAGTGGGTTGCTGTATCACAGTTATTGTAGAAGTTCTGCTGAGTCAGATTCCAGTTTTTCCATTCAAACTTCATATAGAAGAAAGCGATTCTCTTCTCCCTTATTTGATAGCAATAGAGGAGAAGGGAGTTCTGGGGCCACTAGTGTTTCAGCCCAGTCTTAGTGGATATTGAAAAGATTTTTCCTAATTTGAACCTGGACTATTCCTAGGGAAAGCAAAAGTCAATAAAGCAAAGCCTGGAAAGAAACTTAGCCGAGCAGGGCAGGAATTATAGACAACAGGCCAACTGAGATGCTGAATCCACCTGCAGCGCTGACTTTCAAGGTTCTTGTGTATTTCAGTCTAACCTGAACATTTTTTTAATATCCTCAAAGAGCTTATCACCTATTGACATCTGAGATTATAAATCCTCCTCAGTCATGGAGATTTTAACCTGGATCACTGGTTGTCAGAATGGATGTTTCCCTTGTAATGAGTGCGGGGGGTTGAGAGCCAGACTTCTGAGATCTAATCCCAATTCTGCCACAGGCTTCCTATTCCTATTGATCTGGCCCATATAAGTAGTAGTATCCTAGAGACAATCCCCTAATCCACTCAGTCCCCATATAATCTTGATTCTGTAAATTTACGAACATCGGTTCTGCTTCCAATCCTGTGATATTTAAAGTTTCAGGGGGAAACATCACTTCCTGCTGAAAATAACTGAAGGAATTTTATGGGCCATAAAAAACTCTCTCCCACACTAATTCTAGATTGAAATCCATGTCATGGGTTGATATGTGTCTAATGAATTCAGAAACAATGAGGCTCACTGTGTCCTTCATAAGGAAATAGTAGTGGCACCTGTTTCTACTCTAAGGTGAGCTACCCTTTACAATTAAGATGTAGTTGTCATGGCAATCTTCCCACATCCTCAATTGTGCCCACTCCCTGGTTTAGAGATTTCAAACATACTCCTGAAGGGACTTAAAGCAGCTCCTAGATGATCCTAGGGCAGCACCCTGTGTATTATCCAGTTCTGTGGTGCATGATGGGCACATTTGGGAAAGGACTGATCAGAGATCATGTGCTGGAATGCAGCACCTAGGACTGCATATTATGACGTTTCTTTACAGAAGAAAAGGAGTACTTGTGGCACCTTAGAGACCAACACATTTATATGAGCATAAGCTTTCGTGAGCTACAGCCCACTGGGAGAATTAACAGCCACAGCAATACAGACAATTTGTTTCATGGATACATTAACTGCATGGGAAGAAAGCAGCTACTGTGTGGGGCAAAGCAGCAAAATGCCTCTCCAAGGGCTCCAAACCTAATTTTGGACTTGTCCTGAAGGAACTAGCAGAGCACTCCATTGTCACACTTCCTCACTGGCGGCTTCTGAAGGGAAGGCCTTTCCGTATTTCTGTTGTATGAGATATGGAAACAGTTGGACTACCACGCCAGGCTGCAGAAATCACATCATTGCTGGGTAAATTCCTGTGCTGTGTCACTAATGATGTGGTAATCACCTGGGAAAAGTCCTTCCAATGTCAAGTATAATTTCCTCTCTAGCTAGCGATCCCAGGTTTTTAGGTAGTGCCAATCACCATAGCATCTGTGCATTTCACTGCTGCAGAGGATGGTGACAATAAAACAAGGTGATAGTCATGATGAGAAACATACCCTTTCCTCAGTAGTTTCATTGCTGATCAGAACTGGGTGGAATTTGAAACATCATCCACTCTACCTCCCTCCCCACCGCATCATTTAAGATTCTCCACTATATTAATCTACTATAAATTCATCCAACCCAGTGAATCTCTCGACGTTATCCATGGACCATCAAAGGGAAATACAGCTCTTTCTGATGGTTTGAAGAAAAAAAATGAGAACAAAATAAAGGAGGATTGAGAAAGTATATGACAATGGAACACTCTTACCAAATTAACTACATCATGGAAAATAGAGAATACACTGATCTAACTCACTTATGAACATCTTCATTGACAGAACCTCCATTAGTTCGCTAGGCACTTAATTCCTTTGGCCAGAGCATTGCTATTTAATTTTCTAGTTATTTAACACTCTCTATTTTTCTAATGCCTAGTGTCTGTGTTTTTATTCATTTTCAGTCTGAATACCCATTGTTAGATGATGGACTACATGAAGTCAGTGCTGGATTCTTGGTAAGAAAAGAGTTTTGCATTATGTGCATTAGTGCACAGGGAGAAGGGGATGATGAGTGTTTGAGCCACATAGTTAAGCTCAGATTCCCCTTACTGAATGAGGGAGGCAACCTAGTGAAAGAAGATGAGGAAAAAGCGCATGTACTCAATGCTTTTTTTGCCTCTGTCTTCACGAACTAGGTCAGCTCCCAGACTACTGCACTGGGCAGCACAGCATGGGGAGGAGGTGACCAGTCCTCTGTGGAGAAAGACGTGGTTCGGGACTATTTAGTCCCTGGGGCCGGATGCACTGCATCCGAGAGTGCTAAAGGAGTTGGCGGATGTGATTGCAGAGCCATTGGCCATTATCTTTGAAAACTCATGGCAATCTGGGGAAGTCCCGGATGACTGGAAAAAGGCTAATGTAGTGCCCATCTTTAAAAAAGGGAAGAAGGAGGATCCTGGGAACTACAGGCCAGTCAGCCTCACCTCAGTCCCTGGAAAAATCATGGAGCAGGTCCTCAAGGAATCAATTTTGAAGCACTTAGAGGAGAGGAAAGTGATCAGGAACAGTCAGCATGGATTCACCGAGGGCAAGTCATGCCTGACTAATCTAATTGCCTTCTTTGACGAGATAACTGGCTCTGTGGATGAGGGGAAAGCGGTGGACGTGTTGTTCCTTGACTTTAGCAAAGCTTTTGACACGGTCTCCCACAGTATTGTTGCCAGCAAGTGAAAGAAGTATGGGCTGGATGAATGGACTACAAGGTGGATCAAAAGTTGGCTAGACTGTCGGGCTCAACGGGTAGTGATCAATGGCTCCATGTCTCGTTGGCAGCCGGTATCAAGCGGAGTGCCCCAAGGGTCGGTCCTCGGGCCGGTTTTGTTCAATATCTTCATAAATGATCTGGAGGATGGTGTGGATTGCACCCTCAGCAAGGTTGCAGATGACACTAAACTGGGAGGAGAGGTAGATACGCTGGAGGGTAGGGATAGGATACAGAGGGCCCTAGACAAATTAGAGGATTGGGCCAAAAGAAATCTGATGAGGTTCAACAAGGACAAGTGCAGAGTCCTGCACTTAGGACGGAAGAATCCCATGCACCGCTACAGACTAGGGACCGAATGGCTCGGCAGCAGTTCTGCAGAAAAGGACCTAGGGGTTACAGTGGACGAGAAGCTGAATATGAGTCAACAGTGTGCCCTTGTTGCCAAGAAGGCCAATGGCATTTTGGGATGTATATGTAGGGGCATTGCCAGCAGATCGAGGGACTTGATCGTTCCCCTCTATTCGACATTGGTGAGGCCTCATCTGGAGTACTGTGTCCAGTTTTGGGCCCCACACTACAAGAAGGATGTGGATAAATTGGAGAGAGTCCAGCGAAGGGCAACAAAAATGATTAAGGGTCTGGAACACATGACTTATGAGGAGAGGCTGAGGGAACTGGGATTGTTTAGTCTGCAGAAGAGAAGAATGAGGGGGGATTTGATAGCTGCTTTCAACTACCTGAGAGGTGGTTCCAGAGAGGATGGTTCTAGACTATTCTCAGTGGTGGAAGAGGACAGGACAAGGAGTAATGGTCTCAAAGTTGCAGTGAGGGAGGTTTAGGTGGATATAAGGAAAAACTTTTTCACTAGGAGGGTGGTGAAACACTGGAATGCGTTACCTAGGGAGGTGGTAGAATCTTCTTCCTTCGAAGTCTTTAAGGTCAGGCTTGACAAAGCCCTGGCTGGGATGATTTAATTGGGGATTGGTCCTGCTTTGAGCAGGGGGTTGGACTAGATGACCTCCTGAGGTCCCTTCCAACCCTGATATTCTATGATTCTATGATTCGATAGCTGCTTCCAAGTACCTGAAAGGGGGTTCCAAAGGGGATGGATCTACACCGTTCTCAGTGGGAGCTGATGACAGAACAAGGAGTAATGGTCTCAAGTAGCAGTGGGGGAGGTTTAGGTTGGATATTAGGAAAAACTTTTTCACCAGGAGGGTGGTGAAACACTGGAATGCGTTACCTAGGGAGGTAGGTGGTGGAATCTCCTTCCTTAGATATTTTTAAGGTCGGCTTGACAAAGCCCTGGCTGGGATAATTTAGTTGGGGATTGGTCCTTCTTTGAGCAGGGGGTTGGACTAGATTATCTCCTGAGGTCCCTTCCAACCCTGATATTCTGTGATTCTATGAAAAAGCCTGAGATTGGCCCACAGGCTCACAGCTTCACAGATAAGAGCTGCTTGCAGGGTTAGTATATAGCATATCATGTCTCCTTCTTAATCTCTTGACTGTAGTGTGGTTGAATGTTTGGGTTCTTCTCAGAGATCCCATTCCTCAATATTCTTTTTCTAGGTGCCTCAAAGACTCATGAAGCCACTATTTTCAATGGGGTTTCCTGCTCAGTCTTGGAGTCAGCAATGCTTTAGCTCCACTACTGCTCACTGTCTTCCTTAAACCCTCTGTTCCTAAATTGCTTTGGTTATTAATAAAATATTATTATTGGGAACTCATTGGGATATTGTCTGTTATTTTACTGCACAGAGGAACAGCATAACAAAGATACTGTGTATTCCCACCCTACATGGATAGGCAATAACTCCACCCAGTGCCCCAACCACTGCTAATATTTTGTTGTTTCCATTTCATTTAGGAGGAAGACTCCATCGAGGGCCGGACCACGTGTCCACAGCCAATTTGCGGCATGCCTCTGGCCCCTCACATACTTCTTCATCCCAAGAGAAGGCTCCTTATCTGTCAGAAAGGCACGTCAATCCTCATCCAGCAGCTAATTCTGGGATCACCTTCCTCCTCACCTGAGAGTACAGCATTTCAGGGAGCCAAACTCCCACCATTCGGAAAGTGTGGATCCAGTCTTTGAAAAACACTTCCACAGACAGAGATCTCCATCCTGCCTAGACCCCAGTCAAGAGTGAGTTTTAAATCCTCTGGGAGTGCTCAGGCCCTCAGCCTTGGACCCACTTTTCTAGGTCATTGGGCTTCTCTTCAGAGAAGCAAACAGAAGGGAGTCAGGGATAGAAAATGAATTAATCACCTCTCTAGTGTGATCACACCTTCACTGTCTGTATTTCACTGTAGATTGTAGGGCAGGCTCAAGGTGAGGAAGACAACTACTATGATGACAGCGTCTGTATGAGGCATTTTTACTGTCCAGTGTCCAGAAGGCGGAACTGGCAGCTCCTCTGAAGACCCCAATAATCACTTGTAAGGAGAATATTCCTTAAGTTACCTTGCATCTGAGTAAGGCCATATCTTGTCCCTGCTCAGATGGAGTTTTCACCCTTCGGGACCAGGGCAACAGGAGGAGCCCAGTTCCCCAACCTGGTTTGAAATTATTGCTGATGAAACAACAGAGATTTTATTAAATGATGGGAGGAAGTTGGATTAACATTGATCTTACTGGAAGGTTTGGAAAATGTAGTTTATGGCCTAAGGAGAGACAGGAGAGAATGGCTCTATTGATGCTAATGTTTCTTTTGAATCATATTATTTTAGGATGAGTGCTCCATCGTGGGTCAGTTTCATTGGTGGTCCTCCTTTGCCTGCCCCTGTACTCTCAGAGGCTCAGCTCTTCATTCTTTATGAAGCTTTCCTTGAACAGAGTGCACCTGCTGCCCCAGAGTGAGTATTTGGATTCCTTCACTTCTTTCTCTGTGCGTATACTGAGGAGGTGTGTGGACATGTCTGTGCAGAGCTTTGGGCACAAACATGCAATCCAGTTGCCACCATCCTAAAAAGATAAACACAAGACAAGAGATTCTCTGTAGTCACTGTAAGGAAGAACCAAATTCCCTCTCCCCCGGGCACTTTCTGACCAACAAGCAGCTCCACCATTCTTTCTCATGTTAACATTCTCTTGCAATGCAAGTAGACCTTTCCCAACCTCCTGACTTCACCTTGCTACTGTCTAGTTAGTGATCGTCATATTCTCTCATATCACTGCACTTCAGTATAAGAGAATGGTCTAAATAACATTTTTTGGACAGTGACTCTGGCTATGTCCACACTGAAATTAGAAACCAATGGCTTCCCATGCCAGCTAACACGGGCTAGCGAGGCTCAGGATAAGGGGCTGATGAATTACAGCATAGACAGATGTCTTCAGGATGTAGTCTGAGCCCTGAGACCCTCTCACTTTGCATGGTCCTAGAGTCCAAGTTCCAGCCTCAACTCAAATGTCCAAAATGCAATTAAACAACCCCTTTTCTCAAGCCCCTCAATCCTGAGTCACCTGGCACAGGCCATCATCACAGGAGTCTACTTGCAGTGTAGACATAGCCTCTGATCATTTTGGGATTCAGGGTCAGATATTTATTTTGAACTACTTCTTCGGATGCATCATGAGAACTCTGATGTCCCATGGAGTGATACGAACAAATATTTGGATACAAAGGGCTTTGGTTGTTCCACTCCACACAATTATTTTTCTTCTTTCTACTGCCCCACCCAGGACTGAAAGGCTTTGTACAATGGATTTTATTAGAAACCTGAGGCAAGGACGGGGGGGATTTAAAGAGATTGTAATTGCAGAGGTGGATTTAGCTGTGCATTAACAGGGACCGTTATGGCACGTTGAGGAGAAGTGGAAGTAAGAATTGTTCAGCTGCTAATATTTGTATTTATTTTTCTTATTTTAGGATGCACTGTACATTCAATGTGCATTGAATGACAGCTCTGATGCTCACCTTCAGTCATTTGCCCCATAAAGTTTGGCCTGACCATGAAATCCCAATCCGCTTTCCCTCCTCAGTGAGTATTCAAGTTCTCCTTAATTCCAGATTGTGAATACATTAAAGATGGTGTGTGGGAGAGGGGTCTTTAAGGACTGAAATGCATGTAAGGAATAGTGCTGAAAATGCAGGACAGTTCTCTAGAGCATTCTGGGCATTGTCAGAAAGATCCACTTTCTTTCTCTCAGGTTGGGCAATGTCTGACCCCTAAATAGCTCCAGCAATGACTCCACATCTTAACAACTATAATTATGAGAATTGTCTTCCACTTCCCCTCATTTATATAGTTCCAGCAGTGCTTTACACAGAAGGATGAAGGCAAGATCCCTGCTTGGAGATCCTACAATCTCTGTAGACAATGAACCGGTGAAAAATGTAAAGCCCATTATTCCCCTTCCTATAGTTCTTTGTCTGCTGTTCCTGCCTCCTCAACCACAGCAAAGAGTCTTCGATTTATTGCCTCCTTTGAAGGAACACGCTTTTTATCAGGGAAAGAAGGAACATTGAGACAGATATAAGTCACATACAGATTGGCAAAGCTGAAAAGGGGTATAGTTCTACAGTGGCTGATGTTTCAACTCTTTTCCTTTAAGGCTGAGCTCTCCACCATCACCCACTGAAGCATCGCTGGCAGCTGAAGATCCTTATTTTACACCAGACCAACCTCATATTCTATACTTGGGCTTTCCTGAATGACAACTGAACATCATCTTCCCTGCAGTGAGTATTCAGAGTCTCAGCCATTTGTTTTTGACTGTACCTCAGAAATGGGTTTTCTATTTGCCAATTTGTACATGGCTTTGGATCCTGAAAAAAAAAAATTCAGAACTCGAGCCTACAGCCATTCTAAGGAGGCACCAAACTCTGATTCGCTTAGAGCACTGTCTGAACTATGACCAGATCGAACAATTCTCATTGAGTGGAACTTGTCCTTTGCCAGCCTGCTAGTGCTGACTTATTAATATGTATTCAATGTTTAGTTCCTTCTTCCTTGACTATGGTGCATCACAGCAGATCCACCCTCCCCTCATCAGCTCCCCAGTAAAAGTGATTGACTACAAACTGCCCTCCAGAAAATAGATTGTGAGTGTAGACCGGGGTTGGGGGATGGGGCTTGAAACTCAAGCATTTCCCACAGAGAGCACCACAGAGGCAAAGACTGTAATGGCAACTAAGACTACCTACCTTGCCTGTGCCCGAGGGCCACAAATAGCCTCTAGGGGGCTGGACCAGAAGTCTGATTGACAAGCAGGGTAACCAGCTGCAGCCCCTCGAGAACCTGCACATAACTGAGACAACCCTAACATGTGAGAGGCAGCCAACAGACCCACTGTTTGGGCAGAGGAGGAGGAGTTACTGGGGACAAAGCCTGCCTGACTGGCCTGTCTGGGTGACCCACTGCAGGCCCTGGAGAGGCTGCACATGAGAGAAAGGAAGGGGCAGAGGGATATAGTATGGAGCCTGGTTGGGAATTGAGGTTTTTTTCTCATTTTCTCAGCTCTTGTACTCCTGTGTCTGGGTTTCTTTTTTTCTTCCTGAACTCAACGTGTGGTGAAGGAGGGAAGAAAATGCATGAGACAGCCCCATGCAGTTACTTCTGGTGCTTGGCTCAGGATGTGGTCTCCCCACAAAACTCATTGTGAGGTGTTTTCCCACCTCCACATTGGCTTTTTGTGGGGCCCCAGTGCAATCTGGTGACTAGGGTTAGCTGAGAGGCACCCAGTTCCCCTGCACCTTTTTTGGCCTGTTCACTGAGCCTTGACTTTTGCATTGATAATCCCATAATCTTCCGCAGCAGAAGATGATGAAAAAATGCTGAGAAAAGTGAGGCTGCTTTGATACTCATTATGTTGCATCTCCTGCAAGCAGACAGATCTCCCTTGTCTGTGTCCAAATGGCCACTGGGGGTAGTTTGCCTAGCATGTGAATAGAGGCTGCTGTGGAGGGCATGTCAAACGGTGGCTTTGACTGTTTGCAAGTTCCCTTCCACCTCCCCCGGTAGTATCAGGCAATGAGACACACAGTCAACACTTCATCCTCTTAGTGTTCTCTGAAATATAGTTCTAGTTTTAGGGTGGCTAGAAAGGCAGGATGTGACCTCCAAAGAGGCACAAGGCGTTTTTAAGGAGCACTAAATTTTCCATAATTGTTCAGCAAACTGAATGATGCTGCCAAAAAGGACATCCTCTGAACATGCAAGAAGGTGCCGCAAACAGCACATTCAGTCATCCTGTTGGTAGGAGAATCCTCCCCTGTATAACTGTAGAAATCACTTACCTCATGACCCTCTGTAAGGAGAGGAAGCAGCATGGCTGGTGGTTGGGTGAGCAGAGCTGCTGGAAAAAGAGAGAAGGAACCCATTAGAAGGGGAAGACAGCTGCTACTGAACTGAGGAGATCAGGGGACATGGTTTCAGGTCAATATCTTCTCCTGCAGAGGGACTTGACATTTAGAGTGGACCAAACTGCGTTGTCTGTAAAACTAATGGCAATTATTTCACTCTCACATGATGCTGCTGCAATTATCCAATTACCAGCGCTCTCCATTCCCCTTGCAGAACCCCACCATGCAATGGGCTAAACCGAGGCATGAGAGGGTATGAGTCATGGAAAGTCCACACCACATTTAAGGGTTGACATGTTTAAGGGTCTGTCTGTTTTATATATAACTCCAGGCTCTGCCTTTGTGCCAATGAGGGAGTTGATTCCTTCTTCACTAACACTTCAATGCAGTCCTCCTATTTAATGATACCATAGTTGCAGCATACAGGACATTCATGCAGCTGAGGTACAGGAGCAGCCTCACGTGTTACCTGACCCTTTGGCTCATAAGACTATGAACTTGAGGTCGTGACTGAATGAAATCACATTAGTAACCACACTGGAGCATTTCCTGCTGCTCACATGCTGCATTGCTAGATACCGTGGGAGCTTCTACAGTTGTGGTCATCTCTCTGATGGAGAATCACATTCCATATCCCCTGGGAGAGAATAAATCTCCAATCAGTGTCTTTCCAGGGACACTAAACTTCTGACCAGTGTTCACGGGGGAAGAATAAACCTCCCTTGAATGACCTACTAGGTATGGAGGTAGAAACATCTCTCTTCATGGGGCAGAATAGAGTTCTAACAACATAACTTGTTTCTTTAATCTTTACTCTCCATGCTAATGGAGATGATGTCGACTATCAGTTCCCCTGCTGGTGGTGTGAAAGAAATGGTTGAATTGTGTTGTAAAGCCTTTGCATATGCACTATTTCCAAACAGAGTGTAAGTCACCGGGCTAATCCTTCTGGTCTTTTAATCCTCTGCACCACTGAATACAGGCAATTGTACTCAAGGAACTACACAGGACTTTTGTTTCAATTGTACTACTAAATAATAATGCTGGAGACTGAACTCCACGTAACTTTCCTTTTCAGTTCTTAGTTATTCAGGATAGTAAGGAACAGAGCAGGTCCAACTCCAGAAATGATCAGTTAACTTGGTTGGGGCCTGTTAGTGGTCAGACAAACCCCAGCGTGAAACAGAATCTGGATCTTCCTTAAAACAACTGCAGAGAATTTGTTTTGGGAGTGCAGTTTTAGAAAGGTGGCAACCACATTCCATGTCTGCACTCAAAACCCTGTATATATATGTACATCTACCCACCTCCCCTCCCTCTCCATGTGCACGCAGCCAAAGGATCCTACTGCTCACTCTGTGGCAGGAAGGAACTCACTCTGTGGTTAAATGCAGGAAGAGCCGAGCCTCTGAGAGGTCAGGGGCAGGCAAAGGAAGGTCACTCCTTAAACTGGCCCAGGAGGGAGAACTCATCCTAAAATAAAATGAACGGAAAGGAAATATTAGCATCAGGAGAGCATTTCCCTCCTGTATCTCCCGCTTCCCCATATGCCATGATCTAGATTGACAACCCCGCACTGAAGAGGAGCCTCATCACTTGAAAAGTGGGTCCAATGCTGAGGGCCTCAGCCCTCCCAGAGTATTTTAACCCCAGACTTGACTGGGGTTGAGGCAGGATAGAGATCTCTGGCTGTGGAAGTGTTTTTCAATGACTGCGTCCACACTTTCCAAGTGGCGGGAGTTTGGCTCCCTGAAGTGCTGGATGCTCAGGTGAGGAGGAAGCTGACCCCAGAATTACCTGTGGAATGGGGATTGACATGCCTTCGTGGCATATAAGGAGCCTTCAGTGGGTAGAAAGAAGGAAGTGAAGGGCCAGAGGGAAGCAGCAAATTTGCTGCAGATATGTGGTCCAGCCCTTGGTGGAGCCTTCATCCTAAAGGAAATGGAAACAACAAAATATTAGCAGTGAGTTCCCGTTAATAATAATTTATCAATAACCACAGCAATTTAGGGACAGTGCTGTAAGGAAAACGGTGAACAGTAGAGGAGCTAAAGCATTGCGGACTCCAATACTGAACAGGAAACCCCATTGAAAATAGTGGCTTAATGGATCTTTCAGGTACCTAGAAAAAGAATATTGAGGAACGGGATCTCTGAGAAGAACCCAGACATTCAACCACACAACAGTCAAGAGATTAAGAAGGAGACGTGATATGTTTTATACTGAGAGCTGCCTGCAGGGTTATCTGTGAAGCTGTCGGCCTATGTGCCATTCTGAGACTTTTGGTTTAACTATGTGACTTTAACACTCATCTTCCCCGACCGCCCACACTGTACAATGTGCGTAATGCAAAACTCTTTTCTTACCAAGAATCCAGCACTGATTTCGTATAGTTCATCCTCTTCTGATAGGTACTCAGAGTTTAACTGCATAAAAACAGACATTCACACTAGACATTAGTCAAATATTCTAGGGAGTTAAACAGCAATGCTCTGGGAAAAGGAACAAACTGCCTAGAGTAGTAATTGAGGTTCCATCACTGGAGATGTTGAGAAATGACTTAAATCAGTGTCTTTTCTATTTTCCACGCTGTGGATGATTTTATAAGAGAATTCCCTTTTCATGTACTTTCTCAATACTCCTTTCATTTCTTCTCAGTTTATTCCTTCAACCCATCAGAAAGGGCTGTGTTTGCTTCTGATGGACCAGCATGGATAATAGATAAAGAAGAACTGAGTTAATTGAATTTATGGGATGGAGTGGATGATCAGCCAAATTCCACCCAATCCCGATCAGCAATGAAGCTACTCAGGAAAGGGTATGTTTCTTCTCATCATAACTATCATCTTGTTTTATTATCACTATACTCTGCAGAGGCAAAATACATAGTTGGTATGGTGCTTGGTAATACATAAAAACCTTTGATAACTAGCTAGAGAAAGAAAAGGAGTACTTGTGGTAACTTAGAGACTAACAAATTGATTGATTGATTGATTGATTGATTGATTGATTTCTAAGGTGGCACAAGTACTCCTTTTCTTTTTGTGGATACAGTCTAACACGGCTGCTACTCTGAAACCTGTCATTAGCTACAGAAGGGATTATAATTGACATTCGAAGGACTTTCCCCAGGTGATTATCACCTCATAAGTGACACGGACAGGAATTTATCCAGCAATGATGTGATTTCTGCAGCCTGGCATGGTAGTCAAGCTATTTCTGTATCACGTACAACAGAAATATTGAAAGGCCTTCTCTTCAGAAACTGCCAGTGAGCAAGTGTGACAATGGAGTGCTCTGCTAGTTCCTCCAGGACAAGTCCAAAATTAGGCTTGGAGCCCTTGGAAAGGCATTTAGCTTCTTTAACCCACACAGCAGCTGCTTTTTCAGTGCAGTTCATGTGACCACGAAATACGTCAAAAACCCGCATTTTCAACCGAGAGTGAAATAACTCCTCTGCCTTGCTATGGCCGTTAACTCTCCCAGAGCCCTTCTGTAAAGAAACATCATAATGTGGAGCCCTAGGTGCTGCATTCCAGCACATGCTCTCTGACCAGTCCTTTCCCAGATGTACCCAGCATGCACCACAGAACTGGCTAATACACAGGGTGCTGCCCTAGGATCATCTAGCAGCTGCTTTAGGTCCCGTCATGAGTATGTTGGAAATCCCTGACCCACGCAGTGGGCAGAACTTCTAAAATAGCTGTAATTCAGCAACCCACTAACCAGCTCTTCCTGATACAAAGCTGAGCACTGTTGTGAGCTGAAGGCACTGATAGCTGGGCTTGGGCCAGGGGACTTCATAATGAGGGGTGTGGTTAAATGCCATGCCAACCAGGTTTTCTCTCCATAAAAGGGTAATGCACATACAGCCTTGCCCTGCCTACCCAAGTGTTTGTGATCATAGTGCCCTCTCCGGAGACTGGTCCAATCAAAGCCCAGTATGAACTTACAAAATGTTGGTGCATTTAAAGAAATATTGATAAATGTCCTTAAATGTTGAACTTTTCAAGAATGACTTTTTTGATACAAGTCACAGTGCCTGCACTCAGCAGACAACTTCCTTCCAAGGTTCTGAACAGTGGCAACAATCATTAAGCCAGAATGTACACTGAGGAGCAGGTAAATATTATCTGAATTTGAAAGATGGATAAACAGAGGCTCAGTGATGATAGATATGAGGATATTTATCAATATTTATCAGCCACAAAATAAATCACTCTCTATTTATGTTAATAACGTTGTCTGGACTAAGGGTGTGATTGACAGTTCACTGTAGTCATTAGGGGTTTCCATTGAACGCAAAGACCCTTAGATAACATAATACCTTTCTTTTAAGGATCTCAAAATGCCAAACAACAATTAATTCATAACTTTTCAAATACTTACCATTATCTCCGTTTTCAAGATGAATAAAGTGAGGCACCTCAAAGGTCAATGATTGCCAAAATCAAAGTGAATCAATCAATGCCTGAAGTGAGTGAGGAGTTTTGCTTAATCCCTAGTCTATCCACCAGAGCCCAAATTAGTGAGAATTCCTGCTGAGTCTCCCGATGTAGTACAGCCCCACCACACATACCCACAATGTGGACATTTCCTGAAAGCCACAATCTGATTAAAGTCAATGGGATTTTGTATTTTATTGTCAAAGTCAGTGTCAGTGAGCAGAGAACTCTGACTATACTACAGTTGGACTAACCACCACAGTGGACATTCTGCTCCAATTCCGAACATGCTGAGTTACAACCTTTTATTTATTCCGCATGTGTTACATGAGAATAGTGTAGCTTGAGAAGGACAGAAGAAATGTTTTAAGCACTCACTAACTACTGGTCTGAGACCCTTGTGGAACCACAACTCAATGAATATATAACTTACACAGGGGTGTTACATTGGCCATCCGAAAAAAGTCACTTACTCTATCGAAGGTCTGTGTGCCAAGTCTCATGTATCAAAATCAGTACCAACCAGCTCTGCCAGAGGGCAAGTCGAGCACTGACTTGAGCTCAGTGCCCCAATAGCTGTGTGTGGGCCAGGTGACGCCATAATGAAAGATGTAGCAGAATTGCCATGACAACGAGGTGCTAACTCCTAAAAAGGAAATATACCGGGTCTTATATATGTGTGCATCCCTGCTTGGTCTGCTCAAGTTTTTGTGATTATTTTGCCCTCTCCAGCCCAGAAAGAGAGTAAAAGCCCAAATGTTAAGGAGACCTGAGGGTGATACTTCTTTAGCTCAAGTGACAGAGGCCCTTTTTGGTTGGTTTGTTTTTTTTTTTGAATTCATGATCCTGAGAGCTTAGCACGGGAAGCATAAAATACCTGGCTTTGGTTGTGTCTATCTGCATTCAGCCTCAGATTTAGGAATAGTAATTGATAACATCTGGGACACTAGTTAATTCTAGAGGAGTTTAGAAGGGGAGATTGAGAATCAGGCCAGCTGGGTTCCCATTGTAGTTATGCTCCTGGTTGTCTGTGACTTGCCAAAGTTACTTAACGACTGCTGCCCAGTGATAGAATGGGGAGAATACCACCAAAAGCTGGTGTTAGCTCATGTTCATGTGGTTTGCTGGTGTTGTTATGGACAGACTTCTCCCTTAAAACTCTGTTCCCAGTCCCCAAAACTTAAGGGCTCCCTTTAAGCCATTTATCTGAGCCAGAGTTCGAAGGCCTCAAGCCTTTTGCTAACTGCTGAAGCCAGTGTCTTACAGGATAGAGGCCTGTAGGTTCCTTGTGTTACTGCTAAATAAAATAAATGCTAAAGCTAGCTCTTTGGGCTACAAGAGCTTTTATTCTCTTTCTGAGCTAGGGAGGACAAGATAATCACAAACACTTGGGCAGACCAAGCAGGGATGCACACATACATAAGACCCAGTATATTGCCTTTTGGGGAGTTAGCACCTGGTTGTCATGGCAATTCTGCTACATCTTTCATTATGACATCACCTGGCTCAACCACAGCTTAGATTCATAGATTCATAGATATTTAGGTCAGAAGGGACCATTATGATCATCTAGTCTGTCCTCCTGCACAATGCAGGCCACAGAATTTCACCCACCCACTCCTGCAAAAAACTTCTCACCTATGTCTGTGCTATTGAAGTCCTCAAATTGTGGTTTAAAGACTTCAAGGAGCAGAGAATCCTCCAGCAAGTGACTCCTGCCCCATGCTACAGAGGAAGGAGAAAAACCTCCAGGGCCTCTTCTAATCTGCCCTGGAGGAAAATTCCTTCCCGACCCCAGATATGGCGATGAGCTAAAACCTGAGCATATGGGCAAGATTCATCAGCGAGATACTACAGAAAATTCTTTCCTGGGTAACTCAGATCCTCCCCATCTAATATCCCATCACAGGCATTGGGCCTATTTACCATGAATATTTAATTACCAAAACCATGTTATCCCGTCATACCATCTCCTCCATAAACGTATCGAGTTTAATCTTAAAGCCAGATAGATCTTTGGCCCCCACTGCTTCCCTTGGAAGGCTGTTCCAAAACTTCACTCCTCTGATGGTTAGAAACCTTCGTCTAATTTCTAATCTAAAGTTCCTGGTGGCCAGTTTATATCCATTTGTTCTTCTGTCCACATTGGTACTGAGTTTAAATAATTCCTCTCCCTCTCTGGTATTTATCCCTCTGATATATTTATAGAGAGCAATCATATCTCTCCTCAACCCTCTAAACAAGCCAAGCTCCTTGAGTCTCCTTTTATAAGACAAGTTTTCCATTCCTCGGATCATCCTAGTAGCCCTTCTCTGAACCTGTTCCAGTTTGAATTCATCCTTCTTAAACATGGGAGACCAGAACTGCACACAGTATTCCAGGTGAGGTCTCACCAGTGCCTTGTATAACGGTACTAAAACCTCCTTATCTCTACTGGAAATACCTCGCCTGATGCATCCCAAGACGGCATTAGCTTTTTTCACGGCCATATCACATTGGCGGCTCATAGTCATCCTGTGATCAACCAATACTCCAAGGTCCTTCTCCTCCTCCATTACTTCTAATTGATGTGTCCCCAGCTTATAACTAAAATTCTTGTTATTAATCCCTAAATGCATGACCTTACACTTCTCACTATTAAATTTCATCCTATTACTATTACTCCAGTTTACAAGGTCATCCAGATCCTCCTGTAGGATATCCCTGTCCTTCTCTAAATTGGCAATACCTCCCAGCTTTGTATCATCCGCAAACTTTATTAGCACACTCCCACTTTTTGTGCCGAGGTCAGTAATGAAAAGATAAAATAAGATTGGTCCCAAAACCGATCCCTGAGGAACTCCACTGGTAACCTCCCCCCAGCCTGACAGTTCACCTTTCAGTAGGACCCGTTGTAGTCTCGCCTTTAACCAATTCCTTATCCACCTTTCAATTTTCCTAGTGATCCCCATCTTACCCAATTTAACTAATAATTCCCCAAGTGGCACGGTATCAAAGGCCTTACTGAAATCTAGGTAAATTAGATCCACTGCATTTCCTTTGTCTAAAAAATCTGTTACTTTCTCAAAGAAGGAGATCAGGTTGGTTTGGAACGATCTACCTTTTGTAAAGCCATGTTGTATTTTGTCCCATTTACCATTGACTTCAATATCCTTAACTACCTTCTCCTTCAAAATTTTGTCCAAGACCTTGCATGCTACAGATGTCAAAATAACAGGCCTATAGTTACCCGGATCACTTTTTTTCCCTTTCTTAAATATAGGAACTATGTTCGCAATTCTCCAATCATACGGTATAACCCCTGAGCTTACAGATTCATTAAAAATTCTTGCTAATGGGCTTGCAATTTCATGTGCCAATTCCTTTAATATTCTTGGATGAAGATTATCTGGGCCCCCCGATTTAGTCCCATTAAGCTGTATGAGTTTCTCTTCGACCTCAGATATGGTAACATCTACCTCCAGATCCTCATTCCCATTTGTCATGCTACCATTATCCCTGAGATCCTCTTTAGTTTTATTAAAGACTGAGGCAAAGTATTTGTTTAGATATTGGGCCATGCCTAGATTATCCTTGACCTGCACTCCATCCTCAGTGTTTAGCGGTCCCACTTCTTCTTTCTTTGTATTCACTCACTGGTACATTTTGGCAATAAAATACAAACTCCCACTGACTGTAATCAGATTGAGGCTTTCAAGCATTGTCCACATGGTGGGTCTATGTGGTGGGTCTGTACTAGAGCTGGACATTCAGCAGGCATTCTCACTGACTTGGTCTTTGGTGGTTAGATTAGGGAGGCACAACTCTTGGGCTCTACTCTCACTTCAGGCATTGATTTGCTCTGGGTTTAGTGAAATCATTTACCTTCGTGGCGCCTCACTTTATTCACCTTTAAAATAAGTTAATGGTAAGGATTTGAAAAGTTGTTGTATAACTTATTATTTGGCATTTTGAGATCTTTGAAAGCATGTGTTGTTATCTAAGGGCCTAATTCAAAACCAATTACATTCAATGGAGACCCCTATTGACTACTGTTTACCTCCAATCCAACACTTAATGCAGACAATATTATTCCTATAGATAGAAACTGATTGATTTCATGGTTGATAGATATTAGGATCTATCTCCAATATTTATCATCACAGAGCCTCTGTTTCTCCATCTTTAAAATGGAGATAATATTTACCTACTCCACACTGTGTATTCCGGCTTAATAACTGTTGCCATTTTAAGGATCTTGGAAGCAAGTTGCTAGTTTAGTGCAGGCACCTTGACTAGTATAAAAAAACTCATTGTTGAAAAGTGCAGTATTTATAAGGACATTCGTCAATCGTTCTTTAAATGCAGCAACGTTGCGTGTTCGTACTGGGCTTTGACTGAACTAGCCTATAGAGAACACAAACACTAGGCAGGGTAGGCAGGGCAAGGCTGTATACATACATAGTAGCCTGTGGATTTCCCTTTTACGGAATTAGCACCTGGTTGGCATGGCGTTTCTACCACACCCCTCATTATGAAGTCCCCCAGGCCAAGGCCAGCTACCAGTGCATTCAGCTCAAGTCAGGGCTCAGCTTTGTATCAGGAAGAGCTGGTGAGTGGGTTGCTGTATCACAGTTATTGTAGAAGTTCTGCTGAGTCAGATTCCAGTTTTTCCATTCAAACTTCATATAGAAGAAAGCGATTCTCTTCTGCCTTATTTGATAGCAATAGAGGAGAAGGGAGTTCTGGGGCCACTAGTGTTTCAGCCCAGTCTTAGTGGATATTGAAAAGATTTTTCCTAATTTGAACCTGGACTATTCCTAGGGAAAGCAAAAGTCAATAAAGCAAAGCCTGGAAAGAAACTTAGCCGAGCAGGGCAGGAATTATAGACAACAGGCCAACTGAGATGCTGAATCCACCTGCAGCGCTGACTTTCAAGGTTCTTGTGTATTTCAGTCTAACCTGAACATTTTTTTAATATCCTCAAAGAGCTTATCACCTATTGACATCTGAGATTATAAATCCTCCTCAGTCATGGAGATTTTAACCTGGATCACTGGTTGTCAGAATGGATGTTTCCCTTGTAATGAGTGCGGGGGGTTGAGAGCCAGACTTCTGAGATCTAATCCCAATTCTGCCACAGGCTTCCTATTCCTATTGATCTGGCCCATATAAATAGTAGTATCCTAGAGACAATCCCCTAATCCACTCAGTCCCCATATAATCTTGATTCTGTAAATTTACGAACATCGGTTCTGCTTCCAATCCTGTGATATTTAAAGTTTCAGGGGGAAACATCACTTCCTGCTGAAAATAACTGAAGGAATTTTATGGGCCATAAAAAACTCTCTCCCACACTAATTCTAGATTGAAATCCATGCCATGGGTTGATATGTGTCTAATGAATTCAGAAACAATGAGGCTCACTGTGTCCTTCATAAGGAAATAGTAGTGGCACCTGTTTCTACTCTAAGGTGAGCTACCCTTTACAATTAAGATGTAGTTGTCATGGCAATCTTCCCACATCCTCAATTGTGCCCACTCCCTGGTTTAGAGATTTCAAACATACTCCTGAAGGGACTTAAAGCAGCTCCTAGATGATCCTAGGGCAGCACCCTGTGTATTATCCAGTTCTGTGGTGCATGATGGGCACATTTGGGAAAGGACTGATCAGAGATCATGTGCTGGAATGCAGCACCTAGGACTGCATATTATGACGTTTCTTTACAGAAGAAAAGGAGTACTTGTGGCACCTTAGAGACCAACACATTTATATGAGCATAAGCTTTCGTGAGCTACAGCCCACTGGGAGAATTAACAGCCACAGCAATACAGACAATTTGTTTCATGGATACATTAACTGCATGGGAAGAAAGCAGCTACTGTGTGGGGCAAAGCAGCAAAATGCCTCTCCAAGGGCTCCAAACCTAATTTTGGACTTGTCCTGAAGGAACTAGCAGAGCACTCCTTTGTCACACTTGCTCACTGGCGGCTTCTGAAGGGAAGGCCTTTCCGTATTTCTGTTGTATGAGATATGGAAACAGTTGGACTACCACGCCAGGCTGCAGAAATCACATCATTGCTGGGTAAATTCCTGTGCTGTGTCACTAATGATGTGGTAATCACCTGGGAAAAGTCCTTCCAATGTCAAGTATAATTTCCTCTCTAGCTAGCGATCCCAGGTTTTTAGGTAGTGCCAATCACCATAGCATCTGTGCATTTCACTGCTGCAGAGGATGGTGACAATAAAACAAGGTGATAGTCATGATGAGAAACATACCCTTTCCTCAGTAGTTTCATTGCTGATCAGAACTGGGTGGAATTTGAAACATCATCCACTCTACCTCCCTCCCCACCGCATCATTTAAGATTCTCCACTATATTAATCTACTATAAATTCATCCAACCCAGTGAATCTCTCGACGTTATCCATGGACCATCAAAGGGAAATACAGCTCTTTCTGATGGTTTGAAGAAAAAAAATGAGAACAAAATAAAGGAGGATTGAGAAAGTATATGACAATGGAACACTCTTACCAAATTAACTACATCATGGAAAATAGAGAATACACTGATCTAACTCACTTATGAACATCTTCATTGACAGAACCTCCATTAGTTCGCTAGGCACTTAATTCCTTTGGCCAGAGCATTGCTATTTAATTTTCTAGTTATTTAACACTCTCTATTTTTCTAATGCCTAGTGTCTGTGTTTTTATTCATTTTCAGTCTGAATACCCATTGTTAGATGATGGACTACATGAAGTCAGTGCTGGATTCTTGGTAAGAAAAGAGTTTTGCATTATGTGCATTAGTGCACAGGGAGAAGGGGATGATGAGTGTTTGAGCCACATAGTTAAGCTCAGATTCCCCTTACTGAATGAGGGAGGCAACCTAGTGAAAGAAGATGAGGAAAAAGCGCATGTACTCAATGCTTTTTTTGCCTCTGTCTTCACGAACTAGGTCAGCTCCCAGACTACTGCACTGGGCAGCACAGCATGGGGAGGAGGTGACCAGTCCTCTGTGGAGAAAGACGTGGTTCGGGACTATTTAGTCCCTGGGGCCGGATGCACTGCATCCGAGAGTGCTAAAGGAGTTGGCGGATGTGATTGCAGAGCCATTGGCCATTATCTTTGAAAACTCATGGCAATCTGGGGAAGTCCCGGATGACTGGAAAAAGGCTAATGTAGTGCCCATCTTTAAAAAAGGGAAGAAGGAGGATCCTGGGAACTACAGGCCAGTCAGCCTCACCTCAGTCCCTGGAAAAATCATGGAGCAGGTCCTCAAGGAATCAATTTTGAAGCACTTAGAGGAGAGGAAAGTGATCAGGAACAGTCAGCATGGATTCACCGAGGGCAAGTCATGCCTGACTAATCTAATTGCCTTCTTTGACGAGATAACTGGCTCTGTGGATGAGGGGAAAGCGGTGGACGTGTTGTTCCTTGACTTTAGCAAAGCTTTTGACACGGTCTCCCACAGTATTGTTGCCAGCAAGTGAAAGAAGTATGGGCTGGATGAATGGACTACAAGGTGGATCAAAAGTTGGCTAGACTGTCGGGCTCAACGGGTAGTGATCAATGGCTCCATGTCTCGTTGGCAGCCGGTATCAAGCGGAGTGCCCCAAGGGTCGGTCCTCGGGCCGGTTTTGTTCAATATCTTCATAAATGATCTGGAGGATGGTGTGGATTGCACCCTCAGCAAGGTTGCAGATGACACTAAACTGGGAGGAGAGGTAGATACGCTGGAGGGTAGGGATAGGATACAGAGGGCCCTAGACAAATTAGAGGATTGGGCCAAAAGAAATCTGATGAGGTTCAACAAGGACAAGTGCAGAGTCCTGCACTTAGGACGGAAGAATCCCATGCACCGCTACAGACTAGGGACCGAATGGCTCGGCAGCAGTTCTGCAGAAAAGGACCTAGGGGTTACAGTGGACGAGAAGCTGAATATGAGTCAACAGTGTGCCCTTGTTGCCAAGAAGGCCAATGGCATTTTGGGATGTATATGTAGGGGCATTGCCAGCAGATCGAGGGACTTGATCGTTCCCCTCTATTCGACATTGGTGAGGCCTCATCTGGAGTACTGTGTCCAGTTTTGGGCCCCACACTACAAGAAGGATGTGGATAAATTGGAGAGAGTCCAGCGAAGGGCAACAAAAATGATTAAGGGTCTGGAACACATGACTTATGAGGAGAGGCTGAGGGAACTGGGATTGTTTAGTCTGCAGAAGAGAAGAATGAGGGGGGATTTGATAGCTGCTTTCAACTACCTGAGAGGTGGTTCCAGAGAGGATGGTTCTAGACTATTCTCAGTGGTGGAAGAGGACAGGACAAGGAGTAATGGTCTCAAAGTTGCAGTGAGGGAGGTTTAGGTGGATATAAGGAAAAACTTTTTCACTAGGAGGGTGGTGAAACACTGGAATGCGTTACCTAGGGAGGTGGTAGAATCTTCTTCCTTCGAAGTCTTTAAGGTCAGGCTTGACAAAGCCCTGGCTGGGATGATTTAATTGGGGATTGGTCCTGCTTTGAGCAGGGGGTTGGACTAGATGACCTCCTGAGGTCCCTTCCAACCCTGATATTCTATGATTCTATGATTCGATAGCTGCTTCCAAGTACCTGAAAGGGGGTTCCAAAGGGGATGGATCTAGACCGTTCTCAGTGGGAGCTGATGACAGAACAAGGAGTAATGGTCTCAAGTAGCAGTGGGGGAGGTTTAGGTTGGATATTAGGAAAAACTTTTTCACCAGGAGGGTGGTGAAACACTGGAATGCGTTACCTAGGGAGGTAGGTGGTGGAATCTCCTTCCTTAGATATTTTTAAGGTCGGCTTGACAAAGCCCTGGCTGGGATAATTTAGTTGGGGATTGGTCCTTCTTTGAGCAGGGGGTTGGACTAGATTATCTCCTGAGGTCCCTTCCAACCCTGATATTCTGTGATTCTATGAAAAAGCCTGAGATTGGCCCACAGGCTCACAGCTTCACAGATAAGAGCTGCTTGCAGGGTTAGTATATAGCATATCATGTCTCCTTCTTAATCTCTTGACTGTAGTGTGGTTGAATGTTTGGGTTCTTCTCAGAGATCCCATTCCTCAATATTCTTTTTCTAGGTGCCTCAAAGACTCATGAAGCCACTATTTTCAATGGGGTTTCCTGCTCAGTCTTGGAGTCAGCAATGCTTTAGCTCCACTACTGCTCACTGTCTTCCTTAAACCCTCTGTTCCTAAATTGCTTTGGTTATTAATAAAATATTATTATTGGGAACTCATTGGGATATTGTCTGTTATTTTACTGCACAGAGGAACAGCATAACAAAGATACTGTGTATTCCCACCCTACATGGATAGGCAATAACTCCACCCAGTGCCCCAACCACTGCTAATATTTTGTTGTTTCCATTTCATTTAGGAGGAAGACTCCATCGAGGGCCGGACCACGTGTCCACAGCCAATTTGCGGCATGCCTCTGGCCCCTCACATACTTCTTCATCCCAAGAGAAGGCTCCTTATCTGTCAGAAAGGCACGTCAATCCTCATCCAGCAGCTAATTCTGGGATCACCTTCCTCCTCACCTGAGAGTACAGCATTTCAGGGAGCCAAACTCCCACCATTCGGAAAGTGTGGATCCAGTCTTTGAAAAACACTTCCACAGACAGAGATCTCCATCCTGCCTAGACCCCAGTCAAGAGTGAGTTTTAAATCCTCTGGGAGTGCTCAGGCCCTCAGCCTTGGACCCACTTTTCTAGGTCATTGGGCTTCTCTTCAGAGAAGCAAACAGAAGGGAGTCAGGGATAGAAAATGAATTAATCACCTCTCTAGTGTGATCACACCTTCACTGTCTGTATTTCACTGTAGATTGTAGGGCAGGCTCAAGGTGAGGAAGACAACTACTATGATGACAGCGTCTGTATGAGGCATTTTTACTGTCCAGTGTCCAGAAGGCGGAACTGGCAGCTCCTCTGAAGACCCCAATAATCACTTGTAAGGAGAATATTCCTTAAGTTACCTTGCATCTGAGTAAGGCCATATCTTGTCCCTGCTCAGATGGAGTTTTCACCCTTCGGGACCAGGGCAACAGGAGGAGCCCAGTTCCCCAACCTGGTTTGAAATTATTGCTGATGAAACAACAGAGATTTTATTAAATGATGGGAGGAAGTTGGATTAACATTGATCTTACTGGAAGGTTTGGAAAATGTAGTTTATGGCCTAAGGAGAGACAGGAGAGAATGGCTCTATTGATGCTAATGTTTCTTTTGAATCATATTATTTTAGGATGAGTGCTCCATCGTGGGTCAGTTTCATTGGTGGTCCTCCTTTGCCTGCCCCTGTACTCTCAGAGGCTCAGCTCTTCATTCTTTATGAAGCTTTCCTTGAACAGAGTGCACCTGCTGCCCCAGAGTGAGTATTTGGATTCCTTCACTTCTTTCTCTGTGCGTATACTGAGGAGGTGTGTGGACATGTCTGTGCAGAGCTTTGGGCACAAACATGCAATCCAGTTGCCACCATCCTAAAAAGATAAACACAAGACAAGAGATTCTCTGTAGTCACTGTAAGGAAGAACCAAATTCCCTCTCCCCCGGGCACTTTCTGACCAACAAGCAGCTCCACCATTCTTTCTCATGTTAACATTCTCTTGCAATGCAAGTAGACCTTTCCCAACCTCCTGACTTCACCTTGCTACTGTCTAGTTAGTGATCGTCATATTCTCTCATATCACTGCACTTCAGTATAAGAGAATGGTCTAAATAACATTTTTTGGACAGTGACTCTGGCTATGTCCACACTGAAATTAGAAACCAATGGCTTCCCATGCCAGCTAACACGGGCTAGCGAGGCTCAGGATAAGGGGCTGATGAATTACAGCATAGACAGATGTCTTCAGGATGTAGTCTGAGCCCTGAGACCCTCTCACTTTGCATGGTCCTAGAGTCCAAGTTCCAGCCTCAACTCAAATGTCCAAAATGCAATTAAACAACCCCTTTTCTCAAGCCCCTCAATCCTGAGTCACCTGGCACAGGCCATCATCACAGGAGTCTACTTGCAGTGTAGACATAGCCTCTGATCATTTTGGGATTCAGGGTCAGATATTTATTTTGAACTACTTCTTCGGATGCATCATGAGAACTCTGATGTCCCATGGAGTGATACGAACAAATATTTGGATACAAAGGGCTTTGGTTGTTCCACTCCACACAATTATTTTTCTTCTTTCTACTGCCCCACCCAGGACTGAAAGGCTTTGTACAATGGATTTTATTAGAAACCTGAGGCAAGGACGGGGGGGATTTAAAGAGATTGTAATTGCAGAGGTGGATTTAGCTGTGCATTAACAGGGACCGTTATGGCACGTTGAGGAGAAGTGGAAGTAAGAATTGTTCAGCTGCTAATATTTGTATTTATTTTTCTTATTTTAGGATGCACTGTACATTCAATGTGCATTGAATGACAGCTCTGATGCTCACCTTCAGTCATTTGCCCCATAAAGTTTGGCCTGACCATGAAATCCCAATCCGCTTTCCCTCCTCAGTGAGTATTCAAGTTCTCCTTAATTCCAGATTGTGAATACATTAAAGATGGTGTGTGAGAGAGGGGTCTTTAAGGACTGAAATGCATGTAAGGAATAGTGCTGAAAATGCAGGACAGTTCTCTAGAGCATTCTGGGCATTGTCAGAAAGATCCACTTTCTTTCTCTCAGGTTGGGCAATGTCTGACCCCTAAATAGCTCCAGCAATGACTCCACATCTTAACAACTATAATTATGAGAATTGTCTTCCACTTCCCCTCATTTATATAGTTCCAGCAGTGCTTTACACAGAAGGATGAAGGCAAGATCCCTGCTTGGAGATCCTACAATCTCTGTAGACAATGAACCGGTGAAAAATGTAAAGCCCATTATTCCCCTTCCTATAGTTCTTTGTCTGCTGTTCCTGCCTCCTCAACCACAGCAAAGAGTCTTCGATTTATTGCCTCCTTTGAAGGAACACGCTTTTTATCAGGGAAAGAAGGAACATTGAGACAGATATAAGTCACATACAGATTGGCAAAGCTGAAAAGGGGTATAGTTCTACAGTGGCTGATGTTTCAACTCTTTTCCTTTAAGGCTGAGCTCTCCACCATCACCCACTGAAGCATCGCTGGCAGCTGAAGATCCTTATTTTACACCAGACCAACCTCATATTCTATACTTGGGCTTTCCTGAATGACAACTGAACATCATCTTCCCTGCAGTGAGTATTCAGAGTCTCAGCCATTTGTTTTTGACTGTACCTCAGAAATGGGTTTTCTATTTGCCAATTTGTACACGGCTTTGGATCCTGAAAAAAAAAAATTCAGAACTCGAGCCTACAGCCATTCTAAGGAGGCACCAAACTCTGATTCGCTTAGAGCACTGTCTGAACTATGACCAGATCGAACAATTCTCATTGAGTGGAACTTGTCCTTTGCCAGCCTGCTAGTGCTGACTTATTAATATGTATTCAATGTTTAGTTCCTTCTTCCTTGACTATGGTGCATCACAGCAGATCCACCCTCCCCTCATCAGCTCCCCAGTAAAAGTGATTGACTACAAACTGCCCTCCAGAAAATAGATTGTGAGTGTAGACCGGGGTTGGGGGATGGGGCTTGAAACTCAAGCATTTCCCACAGAGAGCACCACAGAGGCAAAGACTGTAATGGCAACTAAGACTACCTACCTTGCCTGTGCCCGAGGGCCACAAATAGCCTCTAGGGGGCTGGACCAGAAGTCTGATTGACAAGCAGGGTAACCAGCTGCAGCCCCTCGAGAACCTGCACATAACTGAGACAACCCTAACATGTGAGAGGCAGCCAACAGACCCACTGTTTGGGCAGAGGAGGAGGAGTTACTGGGGACAAAGCCTGCCTGACTGGCCTGTCTGGGTGACCCACTGCAGGCCCTGGAGAGGCTGCACATGAGAGAAAGGAAGGGGCAGAGGGATATAGTATGGAGCCTGGTTGGGAATTGAGGTTTTTTTCTCATTTTCTCAGCTCTTGTACTCCTGTGTCTGGGTTTCTTTTTTTCTTCCTGAACTCAACGTGTGGTGAAGGAGGGAAGAAAATGCATGAGACAGCCCCATGCAGTTACTTCTGGTGCTTGGCTCAGGATGTGGTCTCCCCACAAAACTCATTGTGAGGTGTTTTCCCACCTCCACATTGGCTTTTTGTGGGGCCCCAGTGCAATCTGGTGACTAGGGTTAGCTGAGAGGCACCCAGTTCCCCTGCACCTTTTTTGGCCTGTTCACTGAGCCTTGACTTTTGCATTGATAATCCCATAATCTTCCGCAGCAGAAGATGATGAAAAAATGCTGAGAAAAGTGAGGCTGCTTTGATACTCATTATGTTGCATCTCCTGCAAGCAGACAGATCTCCCTTGTCTGTGTCCAAATGGCCACTGGGGGTAGTTTGCCTAGCATGTGAATAGAGGCTGCTGTGGAGGGCATGTCAAACGGTGGCTTTGACTGTTTGCAAGTTCCCTTCCACCTCCCCCGGTAGTATCAGGCAATGAGACACACAGTCAACACTTCATCCTCTTAGTGTTCTCTGAAATATAGTTCTAGTTTTAGGGTGGCTAGAAAGGCAGGATGTGACCTCCAAAGAGGCACAAGGCGTTTTTAAGGAGCACTAAATTTTCCATAATCGTTCAGCAAACTGAATGATGCTGCCAAAAAGGACATCCTCTGAACATGCAAGAAGGTGCCGCAAACAGCACATTCAGTCATCCTGTTGGTAGGAGAATCCTCCCCTGTATAACTGTAGAAATCACTTACCTCATGACCCTCTGTAAGGAGAGGAAGCAGCATGGCTGGTGGTTGGGTGAGCAGAGCTGCTGGAAAAAGAGAGAAGGAACCCATTAGAAGGGGAAGACAGCTGCTACTGAACTGAGGAGATCAGGGGACATGGTTTCAGGTCAATATCTTCTCCTGCAGAGGGACTTGACATTTAGAGTGGACCAAACTGCGTTGTCTGTAAAACTAATGGCAATTATTTCACTCTCACATGATGCTGCTGCAATTATCCAATTACCAGCGCTCTCCATTCCCCTTGCAGAACCCCACCATGCAATGGGCTAAACCGAGGCATGAGAGGGTATGAGTCATGGAAAGTCCACACCACATTTAAGGGTTGACATGTTTAAGGGTCTGTCTGTTTTATATATAACTCCAGGCTCTGCCTTTGTGCCAATGAGGGAGTTGATTCCTTCTTCACTAACACTTCAATGCAGTCCTCCTATTTAATGATACCATAGTTGCAGCATACAGGACATTCATGCAGCTGAGGTACAGGAGCAGCCTCACGTGTTACCTGACCCTTTGGCTCATAAGACTATGAACTTGAGGTCGTGACTGAATGAAATCACATTAGTAACCACACTGGAGCATTTCCTGCTGCTCACATGCTGCATTGCTAGATACCGTGGGAGCTTCTACAGTTGTGGTCATCTCTCTGATGGAGAATCACATTCCATATCCCCTGGGAGAGAATAAATCTCCAATCAGTGTCTTTCCAGGGACACTAAACTTCTGACCAGTGTTCACGGGGGAAGAATAAACCTCCCTTGAATGACCTACTAGGTATGGAGGTAGAAACATCTCTCTTCATGGGGCAGAATAGAGTTCTAACAACATAACTTGTTTCTTTAATCTTTACTCTCCATGCTAATGGAGATGATGTCGACTATCAGTTCCCCTGCTGGTGGTGTGAAAGAAATGGTTGAATTGTGTTGTAAAGCCTTTGCATATGCACTATTTCCAAACAGAGTGTAAGTCACCGGGCTAATCCTTCTGGTCTTTTAATCCTCTGCACCACTGAATACAGGCAATTGTACTCAAGGAACTACACAGGACTTTGACTTCAATTGTACTACTAAATAATAATGCTGGAGACTGAACTCCACGTAACTTTCCTTTTCAGTTCTTAGTTATTCAGGATAGTAAGGAACAGAGCAGGTCCAACTCCAGAAATGATCAGTTAACTTGGTTGGGGCCTGTTAGTGGTCAGACAAACCCCAGCGTGAAACAGAATCTGGATCTTCCTTAAAACAACTGCAGAGAATTTGTTTTGGGAGTGCAGTTTTAGAAAGGTGGCAACCACATTCCATGTCTGCACTCAAAACCCTGTATATATATGTACATCTACCCACCTCCCCTCCCTCTCCATGTGCACGCAGCCAAAGGATCCTACTGCTCACTCTGTGGCAGGAAGGAACTCACTCTGTGGTTAAATGCAGGAAGAGCCGAGCCTCTGAGAGGTCAGGGGCAGGCAAAGGAAGGTCACTCCTTAAACTGGCCCAGGAGGGAGAACTCATCCTAAAATAAAATGAACGGAAAGGAAATATTAGCATCAGGAGAGCATTTCCCTCCTGTATCTCCCGCTTCCCCATATGCCATGATCTAGATTGACAACCCCGCACTGAAGAGGAGCCTCATCACTTGAAAAGTGGGTCCAATGCTGAGGGCCTCAGCCCTCCCAGAGTATTTTAACCCCAGACTTGACTGGGGTTGAGGCAGGATAGAGATCTCTGGCTGTGGAAGTGTTTTTCAATGACTGCGTCCACACTTTCCAAGTGGCGGGAGTTTGGCTCCCTGAAGTGCTGGATGCTCAGGTGAGGAGGAAGCTGACCCCAGAATTACCTGTGGAATGGGGATTGACATGCCTTCGTGGCATATAAGGAGCCTTCAGTGGGTAGAAAGAAGGAAGTGAAGGGCCAGAGGGAAGCAGCAAATTTGCTGCAGATATGTGGTCCAGCCCTTGGTGGAGCCTTCATCCTAAAGGAAATGGAAACAACAAAATATTAGCAGTGAGTTCCCGTTAATAATAATTTATCAATAACCACAGCAATTTAGGGACAGTGCTGTAAGGAAAACGGTGAACAGTAGAGGAGCTAAAGCATTGCGGACTCCAATACTGAACAGGAAACCCCATTGAAAATAGTGGCTTAATGGATCTTTCAGGTACCTAGAAAAAGAATATTGAGGAACGGGATCTCTGAGAAGAACCCAGACATTCAACCACACAACAGTCAAGAGATTAAGAAGGAGACGTGATATGTTTTATACTGAGAGCTGCCTGCAGGGTTATCTGTGAAGCTGTCGGCCTATGTGCCATTCTGAGACTTTTGGTTTAACTATGTGACTTTAACACTCATCTTCCCCGACCGCCCACACTGTACAATGTGCGTAATGCAAAACTCTTTTCTTACCAAGAATCCAGCACTGATTTCGTATAGTTCATCCTCTTCTGATAGGTACTCAGAGTTTAACTGCATAAAAACAGACATTCACACTAGACATTAGTCAAATATTCTAGGGAGTTAAACAGCAATGCTCTGGGAAAAGGAACAAACTGCCTAGAGTAGTAATTGAGGTTCCATCACTGGAGATGTTGAGAAATGACTTAAATCAGTGTCTTTTCTATTTTCCACGCTGTGGATGATTTTATAAGAGAATTCCCTTTTCATGTACTTTCTCAATACTCCTTTCATTTCTTCTCAGTTTATTCCTTCAACCCATCAGAAAGGGCTGTGTTTGCTTCTGATGGACCAGCATGGATAATAGATAAAGAAGAACTGAGTTAATTGAATTTATGGGATGGAGTGGATGATCAGCCAAATTCCACCCAATCCCGATCAGCAATGAAGCTACTCAGGAAAGGGTATGTTTCTTCTCATCATAACTATCATCTTGTTTTATTATCACTATACTCTGCAGAGGCAAAATACATAGTTGGTATGGTGCTTGGTAATACATAAAAACCTTTGATAACTAGCTAGAGAAAGAAAAGGAGTACTTGTGGTAACTTAGAGACTAACAAATTGATTGATTGATTGATTGATTGATTTCTAAGGTGGCACAAGTACTCCTTTTCTTTTTGTGGATACAGTCTAACACGGCTGCTACTCTGAAACCTGTCATTAGCTACAGAAGGGATTATAATTGACATTCGAAGGACTTTCCCCAGGTGATTATCACCTCATAAGTGACACGGACAGGAATTTATCCAGCAATGATGTGATTTCTGCAGCCTGGCATGGTAGTCAAGCTATTTCTGTATCACGTACAACAGAAATATTGAAAGGCCTTCTCTTCAGAAACTGCCAGTGAGCAAGTGTGACAATGGAGTGCTCTGCTAGTTCCTCCAGGACAAGTCCAAAATTAGGCTTGGAGCCCTTGGAAAGGCATTTAGCTTCTTTAACCCACACAGCAGCTGCTTTTTCAGTGCAGTTCATGTGACCACGAAATACGTCAAAAACCCGCATTTTCAACCGAGAGTGAAATAACTCCTCTGCCTTGCTATGGCCGTTAACTCTCCCAGAGCCCTTCTGTAAAGAAACATCATAATGTGGAGCCCTAGGTGCTGCATTCCAGCACATGCTCTCTGACCAGTCCTTTCCCAGATGTACCCAGCATGCACCACAGAACTGGCTAATACACAGGGTGCTGCCCTAGGATCATCTAGCAGCTGCTTTAGGTCCCGTCATGAGTATGTTGGAAATCCCTGACCCACGCAGTGGGCAGAACTTCTAAAATAGCTGTAATTCAGCAACCCACTAACCAGCTCTTCCTGATACAAAGCTGAGCACTGTTGTGAGCTGAAGGCACTGATAGCTGGGCTTGGGCCAGGGGACTTCATAATGAGGGGTGTGGTTAAATGCCATGCCAACCAGGTTTTCTCTCCATAAAAGGGTAATGCACATACAGCCTTGCCCTGCCTACCCAAGTGTTTGTGATCATAGTGCCCTCTCCGGAGACTGGTCCAATCAAAGCCCAGTATGAACTTACAAAATGTTGGTGCATTTAAAGAAATATTGATAAATGTCCTTAAATGTTGAACTTTTCAAGAATGACTTTTTTGATACAAGTCACAGTGCCTGCACTCAGCAGACAACTTCCTTCCAAGGTTCTGAACAGTGGCAACAATCATTAAGCCAGAATGTACACTGAGGAGCAGGTAAATATTATCTGAATTTGAAAGATGGATAAACAGAGGCTCAGTGATGATAGATATGAGGATATTTATCAATATTTATCAGCCACAAAATAAATCACTCTCTATTTATGTTAATAACGTTGTCTGGACTAAGGGTGTGATTGACAGTTCACTGTAGTCATTAGGGGTTTCCATTGAACGCAAAGACCCTTAGATAACATAATACCTTTCTTTTAAGGATCTCAAAATGCCAAACAACAATTAATTCATAACTTTTCAAATACTTACCATTATCTCCGTTTTCAAGATGAATAAAGTGAGGCACCTCAAAGGTCAATGATTGCCAAAATCAAAGTGAATCAATCAATGCCTGAAGTGAGTGAGGAGTTTTGCTTAATCCCTAGTCTATCCACCAGAGCCCAAATTAGTGAGAATTCCTGCTGAGTCTCCCGATGTAGTACAGCCCCACCACACATACCCACAATGTGGACATTTCCTGAAAGCCACAATCTGATTAAAGTCAATGGGATTTTGTATTTTATTGTCAAAGTCAGTGTCAGTGAGCAGAGAACTCTGACTATACTACAGTTGGACTAACCACCACAGTGGACATTCTGCTCCAATTCCGAACATGCTGAGTTACAACCTTTTATTTATTCCGCATGTGTTACATGAGAATAGTGTAGCTTGAGAAGGACAGAAGAAATGTTTTAAGCACTCACTAACTACTGGTCTGAGACCCTTGTGGAACCACAACTCAATGAATATATAACTTACACAGGGGTGTTACATTGGCCATCCGAAAAAAGTCACTTACTCTATCGAAGGTCTGTGTGCCAAGTCTCATGTATCAAAATCAGTACCAACCAGCTCTGCCAGAGGGCAAGTCGAGCACTGACTTGAGCTCAGTGCCCCAATAGCTGTGTGTGGGCCAGGTGACGCCATAATGAAAGATGTAGCAGAATTGCCATGACAACGAGGTGCTAACTCCTAAAAAGGAAATATACCGGGTCTTATATATGTGTGCATCCCTGCTTGGTCTGCTCAAGTTTTTGTGATTATTTTGCCCTCTCCAGCCCAGAAAGAGAGTAAAAGCCCAAATGTTAAGGAGACCTGAGGGTGATACTTCTTTAGCTCAAGTGACAGAGGCCCTTTTTGGTTGGTTTGTTTTTTTTTTTGAATTCATGATCCTGAGAGCTTAGCACGGGAAGCATAAAATACCTGGCTTTGGTTGTGTCTATCTGCATTCAGCCTCAGATTTAGGAATAGTAATTGATAACATCTGGGACACTAGTTAATTCTAGAGGAGTTTAGAAGGGGAGATTGAGAATCAGGCCAGCTGGGTTCCCATTGTAGTTATGCTCCTGGTTGTCTGTGACTTGCCAAAGTTACTTAACCACTGCTGCCCAGTGATAGAATGGGGAGAATACCACCAAAAGCTGGTGTTAGCTCATGTTCATGTGGTTTGCTGGTGTTGTTATGGACAGACTTCTCCCTTAAAACTCTGTTCCCAGTCCCCAAAACTTAAGGGCTCCCTTTAAGCCATTTATCTGAGCCAGAGTTCGAAGGCCTCAAGCCTTTTGCTAACTGCTGAAGCCAGTGTCTTACAGGATAGAGGCCTGTAGGTTCCTTGTGTTACTGCTAAATAAAATAAATGCTAAAGCTAGCTCTTTGGGCTACAAGAGCTTTTATTCTCTTTCTGAGCTAGGGAGGACAAGATAATCACAAACACTTGGGCAGACCAAGCAGGGATGCACACATACATAAGACCCAGTATATTGCCTTTTGGGGAGTTAGCACCTGGTTGTCATGGCAATTCTGCTACATCTTTCATTATGACATCACCTGGCTCAACCACAGCTTAGATTCATAGATTCATAGATATTTAGGTCAGAAGGGACCATTATGATCATCTAGTCTGTCCTCCTGCACAATGCAGGCCACAGAATTTCACCCACCCACTCCTGCAAAAAACTTCTCACCTATGTCTGTGCTATTGAAGTCCTCAAATTGTGGTTTAAAGACTTCAAGGAGCAGAGAATCCTCCAGCAAGTGACTCCTGCCCCATGCTACAGAGGAAGGAGAAAAACCTCCAGGGCCTCTTCTAATCTGCCCTGGAGGAAAATTCCTTCCCGACCCCAGATACGGCGATGAGCTAAAACCTGAGCATATGGGCAAGATTCATCAGCGAGATACTACAGAAAATTCTTTCCTGGGTAACTCAGATCCTCCCCATCTAATATCCCATCACAGGCATTGGGCCTATTTACCATGAATATTTAATTACCAAAACCATGTTATCCCGTCATACCATCTCCTCCATAAACGTATCGAGTTTAATCTTAAAGCCAGATAGATCTTTGGCCCCCACTGCTTCCCTTGGAAGGCTGTTCCAAAACTTCACTCCTCTGATGGTTAGAAACCTTCGTCTAACTTCTAATCTAAAGTTCCTGGTGGCCAGTTTATATCCATTTGTTCTTCTGTCCACATTGGTACTGAGTTTAAATAATTCCTCTCCCTCTCTGGTATTTATCCCTCTGATATATTTATAGAGAGCAATCATATCTCTCCTCAACCCTCTAAACAAGCCAAGCTCCTTGAGTCTCCTTTTATAAGACAAGTTTTCCATTCCTCGGATCATCCTAGTAGCCCTTCTCTGAACCTGTTCCAGTTTGAATTCATCCTTCTTAAACATGGGAGACCAGAACTGCACACAGTATTCCAGGTGAGGTCTCACCAGTGCCTTGTATAACGGTACTAAAACCTCCTTATCTCTACTGGAAATACCTCGCCTGATGCATCCCAAGACGGCATTAGCTTTTTTCACGGCCATATCACATTGGCGGCTCATAGTCATCCTGTGATCAACCAATACTCCAAGGTCCTTCTCCTCCTCCATTACTTCTAATTGATGTGTCCCCAGCTTATAACTAAAATTCTTGTTATTAATCCCTAAATGCATGACCTTACACTTCTCACTATTAAATTTCATCCTATTACTATTACTCCAGTTTACAAGGTCATCCAGATCCTCCTGTAGGATATCCCTGTCCTTCTCTAAATTGGCAATACCTCCCAGCTTTGTATCATCCGCAAACTTTATTAGCACACTCCCACTTTTTGTGCCGAGGTCAGTAATGAAAAGATAAAATAAGATTGGTCCCAAAACCGATCCCTGAGGAACTCCACTGGTAACCTCCCCCCAGCCTGACAGTTCACCTTTCAGTAGGACCCGTTGTAGTCTCGCCTTTAACCAATTCCTTATCCACCTTTCAATTTTCCTAGTGATCCCCATCTTACCCAATTTAACTAATAATTCCCCAAGTGGCACGGTATCAAAGGCCTTACTGAAATCTAGGTAAATTAGATCCACTGCATTTCCTTTGTCTAAAAAATCTGTTACTTTCTCAAAGAAGGAGATCAGGTTGGTTTGGAACGATCTACCTTTTGTAAAGCCATGTTGTATTTTGTCCCATTTACCATTGACTTCAATATCCTTAACTACCTTCTCCTTCAAAATTTTGTCCAAGACCTTGCATGCTACAGATGTCAAAATAACAGGCCTATAGTTACCCGGATCACTTTTTTTCCCTTTCTTAAATATAGGAACTATGTTCGCAATTCTCCAATCATACGGTATAACCCCTGAGCTTACAGATTCATTAAAAATTCTTGCTAATGGGCTTGCAATTTCATGTGCCAATTCCTTTAATATTCTTGGATGAAGATTATCTGGGCCCCCCGATTTAGTCCCATTAAGCTGTATGAGTTTCTCTTCGACCTCAGATATGGTAACATCTACCTCCAGATCCTCATTCCCATTTGTCATGCTACCATTATCCCTGAGATCCTCTTTAGTTTTATTAAAGACTGAGGCAAAGTATTTGTTTAGATATTGGGCCATGCCTAGATTATCCTTGACCTGCACTCCATCCTCAGTGTTTAGCGGTCCCACTTCTTCTTTCTTTGTATTCACTCACTGGTACATTTTGGCAATAAAATACAAACTCCCACTGACTGTAATCAGATTGAGGCTTTCAAGCATTGTCCACATGGTGGGTCTATGTGGTGGGTCTGTACTAGAGCTGGACATTCAGCAGGCATTCTCACTGACTTGGTCTTTGGTGGTTAGATTAGGGAGGCACAACTCTTGGGCTCTACTCTCACTTCAGGCATTGATTTGCTCTGGGTTTAGTGAAATCATTTACCTTCGTGGCGCCTCACTTTATTCACCTTTAAAATAAGTTAATGGTAAGGATTTGAAAAGTTGTTGTATAACTTATTATTTGGCATTTTGAGATCTTTGAAAGCATGTGTTGTTATCTAAGGGCCTAATTCAAAACCAATTACATTCAATGGAGACCCCTATTGACTACTGTTTACCTCCAATCCAACACTTAATGCAGACAATATTATTCCTATAGATAGAAACTGATTGATTTCATGGTTGATAGATATTAGGATCTATCTCCAATATTTATCATCACAGAGCCTCTGTTTCTCCATCTTTAAAATGGAGATAATATTTACCTACTCCACACTGTGTATTCCGGCTTAATAACTGTTGCCATTTTAAGGATCTTGGAAGCAAGTTGCTAGTTTAGTGCAGGCACCTTGACTAGTATAAAAAAACTCATTGTTGAAAAGTGCAGTATTTATAAGGACATTCGTCAATCGTTCTTTAAATGCAGCAACGTTGCGTGTTCGTACTGGGCTTTGACTGAACTAGCCTATAGAGAACACAAACACTAGGCAGGGTAGGCAGGGCAAGGCTGTATACATACATAGTAGCCTGTGGATTTCCCTTTTACGGAATTAGCACCTGGTTGGCATGGCGTTTCTACCACACCCCTCATTATGAAGTCCCCCAGGCCAAGGCCAGCTACCAGTGCATTCAGCTCAAGTCAGGGCTCAGCTTTGTATCAGGAAGAGCTGGTGAGTGGGTTGCTGTATCACAGTTATTGTAGAAGTTCTGCTGAGTCAGATTCCAGTTTTTCCATTCAAACTTCATATAGAAGAAAGCGATTCTCTTCTGCCTTATTTGATAGCAATAGAGGAGAAGGGAGTTCTGGGGCCACTAGTGTTTCAGCCCAGTCTTAGTGGATATTGAAAAGATTTTTCCTAATTTGAACCTGGACTATTCCTAGGGAAAGCAAAAGTCAATAAAGCAAAGCCTGGAAAGAAACTTAGCCGAGCAGGGCAGGAATTATAGACAACAGGCCAACTGAGATGCTGAATCCACCTGCAGCGCTGACTTTCAAGGTTCTTGTGTATTTCAGTCTAACCTGAACATTTTTTTAATATCCTCAAAGAGCTTATCACCTATTGACATCTGAGATTATAAATCCTCCTCAGTCATGGAGATTTTAACCTGGATCACTGGTTGTCAGAATGGATGTTTCCCTTGTAATGAGTGCGGGGGGTTGAGAGCCAGACTTCTGAGATCTAATCCCAATTCTGCCACAGGCTTCCTATTCCTATTGATCTGGCCCATATAAATAGTAGTATCCTAGAGACAATCCCCTAATCCACTCAGTCCCCATATAATCTTGATTCTGTAAATTTACGAACATCGGTTCTGCTTCCAATCCTGTGATATTTAAAGTTTCAGGGGGAAACATCACTTCCTGCTGAAAATAACTGAAGGAATTTTATGGGCCATAAAAAACTCTCTCCCACACTAATTCTAGATTGAAATCCATGCCATGGGTTGATATGTGTCTAATGAATTCAGAAACAATGAGGCTCACTGTGTCCTTCATAAGGAAATAGTAGTGGCACCTGTTTCTACTCTAAGGTGAGCTACCCTTTACAATTAAGATGTAGTTGTCATGGCAATCTTCCCACATCCTCAATTGTGCCCACTCCCTGGTTTAGAGATTTCAAACATACTCCTGAAGGGACTTAAAGCAGCTCCTAGATGATCCTAGGGCAGCACCCTGTGTATTATCCAGTTCTGTGGTGCATGATGGGCACATTTGGGAAAGGACTGATCAGAGATCATGTGCTGGAATGCAGCACCTAGGACTGCATATTATGACGTTTCTTTACAGAAGAAAAGGAGTACTTGTGGCACCTTAGAGACCAACACATTTATATGAGCATAAGCTTTCGTGAGCTACAGCCCACTGGGAGAATTAACAGCCACAGCAATACAGACAATTTGTTTCATGGATACATTAACTGCATGGGAAGAAAGCAGCTACTGTGTGGGGCAAAGCAGCAAAATGCCTCTCCAAGGGCTCCAAACCTAATTTTGGACTTGTCCTGAAGGAACTAGCAGAGCACTCCTTTGTCACACTTGCTCACTGGCGGCTTCTGAAGGGAAGGCCTTTCCGTATTTCTGTTGTATGAGATATGGAAACAGTTGGACTACCACGCCAGGCTGCAGAAATCACATCATTGCTGGGTAAATTCCTGTGCTGTGTCACTAATGATGTGGTAATCACCTGGGAAAAGTCCTTCCAATGTCAAGTATAATTTCCTCTCTAGCTAGCGATCCCAGGTTTTTAGGTAGTGCCAATCACCATAGCATCTGTGCATTTCACTGCTGCAGAGGATGGTGACAATAAAACAAGGTGATAGTCATGATGAGAAACATACCCTTTCCTCAGTAGTTTCATTGCTGATCAGAACTGGGTGGAATTTGAAACATCATCCACTCTACCTCCCTCCCCACCGCATCATTTAAGATTCTCCACTATATTAATCTACTATAAATTCATCCAACCCAGTGAATCTCTCGACGTTATCCATGGACCATCAAAGGGAAATACAGCTCTTTCTGATGGTTTGAAGAAAAAAAATGAGAACAAAATAAAGGAGGATTGAGAAAGTATATGACAATGGAACACTCTTACCAAATTAACTACATCATGGAAAATAGAGAATACACTGATCTAACTCACTTATGAACATCTTCATTGACAGAACCTCCATTAGTTCGCTAGGCACTTAATTCCTTTGGCCAGAGCATTGCTATTTAATTTTCTAGTTATTTAACACTCTCTATTTTTCTAATGCCTAGTGTCTGTGTTTTTATTCATTTTCAGTCTGAATACCCATTGTTAGATGATGGACTACATGAAGTCAGTGCTGGATTCTTGGTAAGAAAAGAGTTTTGCATTATGTGCATTAGTGCACAGGGAGAAGGGGATGATGAGTGTTTGAGCCACATAGTTAAGCTCAGATTCCCCTTACTGAATGAGGGAGGCAACCTAGTGAAAGAAGATGAGGAAAAAGCGCATGTACTCAATGCTTTTTTTGCCTCTGTCTTCACGAACTAGGTCAGCTCCCAGACTACTGCACTGGGCAGCACAGCATGGGGAGGAGGTGACCAGTCCTCTGTGGAGAAAGACGTGGTTCGGGACTATTTAGTCCCTGGGGCCGGATGCACTGCATCCGAGAGTGCTAAAGGAGTTGGCGGATGTGATTGCAGAGCCATTGGCCATTATCTTTGAAAACTCATGGCAATCTGGGGAAGTCCCGGATGACTGGAAAAAGGCTAATGTAGTGCCCATCTTTAAAAAAGGGAAGAAGGAGGATCCTGGGAACTACAGGCCAGTCAGCCTCACCTCAGTCCCTGGAAAAATCATGGAGCAGGTCCTCAAGGAATCAATTTTGAAGCACTTAGAGGAGAGGAAAGTGATCAGGAACAGTCAGCATGGATTCACCGAGGGCAAGTCATGCCTGACTAATCTAATTGCCTTCTTTGACGAGATAACTGGCTCTGTGGATGAGGGGAAAGCGGTGGACGTGTTGTTCCTTGACTTTAGCAAAGCTTTTGACACGGTCTCCCACAGTATTGTTGCCAGCAAGTGAAAGAAGTATGGGCTGGATGAATGGACTACAAGGTGGATCAAAAGTTGGCTAGACTGTCGGGCTCAACGGGTAGTGATCAATGGCTCCATGTCTCGTTGGCAGCCGGTATCAAGCGGAGTGCCCCAAGGGTCGGTCCTCGGGCCGGTTTTGTTCAATATCTTCATAAATGATCTGGAGGATGGTGTGGATTGCACCCTCAGCAAGGTTGCAGATGACACTAAACTGGGAGGAGAGGTAGATACGCTGGAGGGTAGGGATAGGATACAGAGGGCCCTAGACAAATTAGAGGATTGGGCCAAAAGAAATCTGATGAGGTTCAACAAGGACAAGTGCAGAGTCCTGCACTTAGGACGGAAGAATCCCATGCACCGCTACAGACTAGGGACCGAATGGCTCGGCAGCAGTTCTGCAGAAAAGGACCTAGGGGTTACAGTGGACGAGAAGCTGAATATGAGTCAACAGTGTGCCCTTGTTGCCAAGAAGGCCAATGGCATTTTGGGATGTATATGTAGGGGCATTGCCAGCAGATCGAGGGACTTGATCGTTCCCCTCTATTCGACATTGGTGAGGCCTCATCTGGAGTACTGTGTCCAGTTTTGGGCCCCACACTACAAGAAGGATGTGGATAAATTGGAGAGAGTCCAGCGAAGGGCAACAAAAATGATTAAGGGTCTGGAACACATGACTTATGAGGAGAGGCTGAGGGAACTGGGATTGTTTAGTCTGCAGAAGAGAAGAATGAGGGGGGATTTGATAGCTGCTTTCAACTACCTGAGAGGTGGTTCCAGAGAGGATGGTTCTAGACTATTCTCAGTGGTGGAAGAGGACAGGACAAGGAGTAATGGTCTCAAAGTTGCAGTGAGGGAGGTTTAGGTGGATATAAGGAAAAACTTTTTCACTAGGAGGGTGGTGAAACACTGGAATGCGTTACCTAGGGAGGTGGTAGAATCTTCTTCCTTCGAAGTCTTTAAGGTCAGGCTTGACAAAGCCCTGGCTGGGATGATTTAATTGGGGATTGGTCCTGCTTTGAGCAGGGGGTTGGACTAGATGACCTCCTGAGGTCCCTTCCAACCCTGATATTCTATGATTCTATGATTCGATAGCTGCTTCCAAGTACCTGAAAGGGGGTTCCAAAGGGGATGGATCTAGACCGTTCTCAGTGGGAGCTGATGACAGAACAAGGAGTAATGGTCTCAAGTAGCAGTGGGGGAGGTTTAGGTTGGATATTAGGAAAAACTTTTTCACCAGGAGGGTGGTGAAACACTGGAATGCGTTACCTAGGGAGGTAGGTGGTGGAATCTCCTTCCTTAGATATTTTTAAGGTCGGCTTGACAAAGCCCTGGCTGGGATAATTTAGTTGGGGATTGGTCCTTCTTTGAGCAGGGGGTTGGACTAGATTATCTCCTGAGGTCCCTTCCAACCCTGATATTCTGTGATTCTATGAAAAAGCCTGAGATTGGCCCACAGGCTCACAGCTTCACAGATAAGAGCTGCTTGCAGGGTTAGTATATAGCATATCATGTCTCCTTCTTAATCTCTTGACTGTAGTGTGGTTGAATGTTTGGGTTCTTCTCAGAGATCCCATTCCTCAATATTCTTTTTCTAGGTGCCTCAAAGACTCATGAAGCCACTATTTTCAATGGGGTTTCCTGCTCAGTCTTGGAGTCAGCAATGCTTTAGCTCCACTACTGCTCACTGTCTTCCTTAAACCCTCTGTTCCTAAATTGCTTTGGTTATTAATAAAATATTATTATTGGGAACTCATTGGGATATTGTCTGTTATTTTACTGCACAGAGGAACAGCATAACAAAGATACTGTGTATTCCCACCCTACATGGATAGGCAATAACTCCACCCAGTGCCCCAACCACTGCTAATATTTTGTTGTTTCCATTTCATTTAGGAGGAAGACTCCATCGAGGGCCGGACCACGTGTCCACAGCCAATTTGCGGCATGCCTCTGGCCCCTCACATACTTCTTCATCCCAAGAGAAGGCTCCTTATCTGTCAGAAAGGCACGTCAATCCTCATCCAGCAGCTAATTCTGGGATCACCTTCCTCCTCACCTGAGAGTACAGCATTTCAGGGAGCCAAACTCCCACCATTCGGAAAGTGTGGATCCAGTCTTTGAAAAACACTTCCACAGACAGAGATCTCCATCCTGCCTAGACCCCAGTCAAGAGTGAGTTTTAAATCCTCTGGGAGTGCTCAGGCCCTCAGCCTTGGACCCACTTTTCTAGGTCATTGGGCTTCTCTTCAGAGAAGCAAACAGAAGGGAGTCAGGGATAGAAAATGAATTAATCACCTCTCTAGTGTGATCACACCTTCACTGTCTGTATTTCACTGTAGATTGTAGGGCAGGCTCAAGGTGAGGAAGACAACTACTATGATGACAGCGTCTGTATGAGGCATTTTTACTGTCCAGTGTCCAGAAGGCGGAACTGGCAGCTCCTCTGAAGACCCCAATAATCACTTGTAAGGAGAATATTCCTTAAGTTACCTTGCATCTGAGTAAGGCCATATCTTGTCCCTGCTCAGATGGAGTTTTCACCCTTCGGGACCAGGGCAACAGGAGGAGCCCAGTTCCCCAACCTGGTTTGAAATTATTGCTGATGAAACAACAGAGATTTTATTAAATGATGGGAGGAAGTTGGATTAACATTGATCTTACTGGAAGGTTTGGAAAATGTAGTTTATGGCCTAAGGAGAGACAGGAGAGAATGGCTCTATTGATGCTAATGTTTCTTTTGAATCATATTATTTTAGGATGAGTGCTCCATCGTGGGTCAGTTTCATTGGTGGTCCTCCTTTGCCTGCCCCTGTACTCTCAGAGGCTCAGCTCTTCATTCTTTATGAAGCTTTCCTTGAACAGAGTGCACCTGCTGCCCCAGAGTGAGTATTTGGATTCCTTCACTTCTTTCTCTGTGCGTATACTGAGGAGGTGTGTGGACATGTCTGTGCAGAGCTTTGGGCACAAACATGCAATCCAGTTGCCACCATCCTAAAAAGATAAACACAAGACAAGAGATTCTCTGTAGTCACTGTAAGGAAGAACCAAATTCCCTCTCCCCCGGGCACTTTCTGACCAACAAGCAGCTCCACCATTCTTTCTCATGTTAACATTCTCTTGCAATGCAAGTAGACCTTTCCCAACCTCCTGACTTCACCTTGCTACTGTCTAGTTAGTGATCGTCATATTCTCTCATATCACTGCACTTCAGTATAAGAGAATGGTCTAAATAACATTTTTTGGACAGTGACTCTGGCTATGTCCACACTGAAATTAGAAACCAATGGCTTCCCATGCCAGCTAACACGGGCTAGCGAGGCTCAGGATAAGGGGCTGATGAATTACAGCATAGACAGATGTCTTCAGGATGTAGTCTGAGCCCTGAGACCCTCTCACTTTGCATGGTCCTAGAGTCCAAGTTCCAGCCTCAACTCAAATGTCCAAAATGCAATTAAACAACCCCTTTTCTCAAGCCCCTCAATCCTGAGTCACCTGGCACAGGCCATCATCACAGGAGTCTACTTGCAGTGTAGACATAGCCTCTGATCATTTTGGGATTCAGGGTCAGATATTTATTTTGAACTACTTCTTCGGATGCATCATGAGAACTCTGATGTCCCATGGAGTGATACGAACAAATATTTGGATACAAAGGGCTTTGGTTGTTCCACTCCACACAATTATTTTTCTTCTTTCTACTGCCCCACCCAGGACTGAAAGGCTTTGTACAATGGATTTTATTAGAAACCTGAGGCAAGGACGGGGGGGATTTAAAGAGATTGTAATTGCAGAGGTGGATTTAGCTGTGCATTAACAGGGACCGTTATGGCACGTTGAGGAGAAGTGGAAGTAAGAATTGTTCAGCTGCTAATATTTGTATTTATTTTTCTTATTTTAGGATGCACTGTACATTCAATGTGCATTGAATGACAGCTCTGATGCTCACCTTCAGTCATTTGCCCCATAAAGTTTGGCCTGACCATGAAATCCCAATCCGCTTTCCCTCCTCAGTGAGTATTCAAGTTCTCCTTAATTCCAGATTGTGAATACATTAAAGATGGTGTGTGAGAGAGGGGTCTTTAAGGACTGAAATGCATGTAAGGAATAGTGCTGAAAATGCAGGACAGTTCTCTAGAGCATTCTGGGCATTGTCAGAAAGATCCACTTTCTTTCTCTCAGGTTGGGCAATGTCTGACCCCTAAATAGCTCCAGCAATGACTCCACATCTTAACAACTATAATTATGAGAATTGTCTTCCACTTCCCCTCATTTATATAGTTCCAGCAGTGCTTTACACAGAAGGATGAAGGCAAGATCCCTGCTTGGAGATCCTACAATCTCTGTAGACAATGAACCGGTGAAAAATGTAAAGCCCATTATTCCCCTTCCTATAGTTCTTTGTCTGCTGTTCCTGCCTCCTCAACCACAGCAAAGAGTCTTCGATTTATTGCCTCCTTTGAAGGAACACGCTTTTTATCAGGGAAAGAAGGAACATTGAGACAGATATAAGTCACATACAGATTGGCAAAGCTGAAAAGGGGTATAGTTCTACAGTGGCTGATGTTTCAACTCTTTTCCTTTAAGGCTGAGCTCTCCACCATCACCCACTGAAGCATCGCTGGCAGCTGAAGATCCTTATTTTACACCAGACCAACCTCATATTCTATACTTGGGCTTTCCTGAATGACAACTGAACATCATCTTCCCTGCAGTGAGTATTCAGAGTCTCAGCCATTTGTTTTTGACTGTACCTCAGAAATGGGTTTTCTATTTGCCAATTTGTACACGGCTTTGGATCCTGAAAAAAAAAAATTCAGAACTCGAGCCTACAGCCATTCTAAGGAGGCACCAAACTCTGATTCGCTTAGAGCACTGTCTGAACTATGACCAGATCGAACAATTCTCATTGAGTGGAACTTGTCCTTTGCCAGCCTGCTAGTGCTGACTTATTAATATGTATTCAATGTTTAGTTCCTTCTTCCTTGACTATGGTGCATCACAGCAGATCCACCCTCCCCTCATCAGCTCCCCAGTAAAAGTGATTGACTACAAACTGCCCTCCAGAAAATAGATTGTGAGTGTAGACCGGGGTTGGGGGATGGGGCTTGAAACTCAAGCATTTCCCACAGAGAGCACCACAGAGGCAAAGACTGTAATGGCAACTAAGACTACCTACCTTGCCTGTGCCCGAGGGCCACAAATAGCCTCTAGGGGGCTGGACCAGAAGTCTGATTGACAAGCAGGGTAACCAGCTGCAGCCCCTCGAGAACCTGCACATAACTGAGACAACCCTAACATGTGAGAGGCAGCCAACAGACCCACTGTTTGGGCAGAGGAGGAGGAGTTACTGGGGACAAAGCCTGCCTGACTGGCCTGTCTGGGTGACCCACTGCAGGCCCTGGAGAGGCTGCACATGAGAGAAAGGAAGGGGCAGAGGGATATAGTATGGAGCCTGGTTGGGAATTGAGGTTTTTTTCTCATTTTCTCAGCTCTTGTACTCCTGTGTCTGGGTTTCTTTTTTTCTTCCTGAACTCAACGTGTGGTGAAGGAGGGAAGAAAATGCATGAGACAGCCCCATGCAGTTACTTCTGGTGCTTGGCTCAGGATGTGGTCTCCCCACAAAACTCATTGTGAGGTGTTTTCCCACCTCCACATTGGCTTTTTGTGGGGCCCCAGTGCAATCTGGTGACTAGGGTTAGCTGAGAGGCACCCAGTTCCCCTGCACCTTTTTTGGCCTGTTCACTGAGCCTTGACTTTTGCATTGATAATCCCATAATCTTCCGCAGCAGAAGATGATGAAAAAATGCTGAGAAAAGTGAGGCTGCTTTGATACTCATTATGTTGCATCTCCTGCAAGCAGACAGATCTCCCTTGTCTGTGTCCAAATGGCCACTGGGGGTAGTTTGCCTAGCATGTGAATAGAGGCTGCTGTGGAGGGCATGTCAAACGGTGGCTTTGACTGTTTGCAAGTTCCCTTCCACCTCCCCCGGTAGTATCAGGCAATGAGACACACAGTCAACACTTCATCCTCTTAGTGTTCTCTGAAATATAGTTCTAGTTTTAGGGTGGCTAGAAAGGCAGGATGTGACCTCCAAAGAGGCACAAGGCGTTTTTAAGGAGCACTAAATTTTCCATAATCGTTCAGCAAACTGAATGATGCTGCCAAAAAGGACATCCTCTGAACATGCAAGAAGGTGCCGCAAACAGCACATTCAGTCATCCTGTTGGTAGGAGAATCCTCCCCTGTATAACTGTAGAAATCACTTACCTCATGACCCTCTGTAAGGAGAGGAAGCAGCATGGCTGGTGGTTGGGTGAGCAGAGCTGCTGGAAAAAGAGAGAAGGAACCCATTAGAAGGGGAAGACAGCTGCTACTGAACTGAGGAGATCAGGGGACATGGTTTCAGGTCAATATCTTCTCCTGCAGAGGGACTTGACATTTAGAGTGGACCAAACTGCGTTGTCTGTAAAACTAATGGCAATTATTTCACTCTCACATGATGCTGCTGCAATTATCCAATTACCAGCGCTCTCCATTCCCCTTGCAGAACCCCACCATGCAATGGACTAAACCGAGGCATGAGAGGGTATGAGTCATGGAAAGTCCACACCACATTTAAGGGTTGACATGTTTAAGGGTCTGTCTGTTTTATATATAACTCCAGGCTCTGCCTTTGTGCCAATGAGGGAGTTGATTCCTTCTTCACTAACACTTCAATGCAGTCCTCCTATTTAATGATACCATAGTTGCAGCATACAGGACATTCATGCAGCTGAGGTACAGGAGCAGCCTCACGTGTTACCTGACCCTTTGGCTCATAAGACTATGAACTTGAGGTCGTGACTGAATGAAATCACATTAGTAACCACACTGGAGCATTTCCTGCTGCTCACATGCTGCATTGCTAGATACCGTGGGAGCTTCTACAGTTGTGGTCATCTCTCTGATGGAGAATCACATTCCATATCCCCTGGGAGAGAATAAATCTCCAATCAGTGTCTTTCCAGGGACACTAAACTTCTGACCAGTGTTCACGGGGGAAGAATAAACCTCCCTTGAATGACCTACTAGGTATGGAGGTAGAAACATCTCTCTTCATGGGGCAGAATAGAGTTCTAACAACATAACTTGTTTCTTTAATCTTTACTCTCCATGCTAATGGAGATGATGTCGACTATCAGTTCCCCTGCTGGTGGTGTGAAAGAAATGGTTGAATTGTGTTGTAAAGCCTTTGCATATGCACTATTTCCAAACAGAGTGTAAGTCACCGGGCTAATCCTTCTGGTCTTTTAATCCTCTGCACCACTGAATACAGGCAATTGTACTCAAGGAACTACACAGGACTTTGACTTCAATTGTACTACTAAATAATAATGCTGGAGACTGAACTCCACGTAACTTTCCTTTTCAGTTCTTAGTTATTCAGGATAGTAAGGAACAGAGCAGGTCCAACTCCAGAAATGATCAGTTAACTTGGTTGGGGCCTGTTAGTGGTCAGACAAACCCCAGCGTGAAACAGAATCTGGATCTTCCTTAAAACAACTGCAGAGAATTTGTTTTGGGAGTGCAGTTTTAGAAAGGTGGCAACCACATTCCATGTCTGCACTCAAAACCCTGTATATATATGTACATCTACCCACCTCCCCTCCCTCTCCATGTGCACGCAGCCAAAGGATCCTACTGCTCACTCTGTGGCAGGAAGGAACTCACTCTGTGGTTAAACGCAGGAAGAGCCGAGCCTCTGAGAGGTCAGGGGCAGGCAAAGGAAGGTCACTCCTTAAACTGGCCCAGGAGGGAGAACTCATCCTAAAATAAAATGAACGGAAAGGAAATATTAGCATCAGGAGAGCATTTCCCTCCTGTATCTCCCGCTTCCCCATATGCCATGATCTAGATTGACAACCCCGCACTGAAGAGGAGCCTCATCACTTGAAAAGTGGGTCCAATGCTGAGGGCCTCAGCCCTCCCAGAGTATTTTAACCCCAGACTTGACTGGGGTTGAGGCAGGATAGAGATCTCTGGCTGTGGAAGTGTTTTTCAATGACTGCGTCCACACTTTCCAAGTGGCGGGAGTTTGGCTCCCTGAAGTGCTGGATGCTCAGGTGAGGAGGAAGCTGACCCCAGAATTACCTGTGGAATGGGGATTGACATGCCTTCGTGGCATATAAGGAGCCTTCAGTGGGTAGAAAGAAGGAAGTGAAGGGCCAGAGGGAAGCAGCAAATTTGCTGCAGATATGTGGTCCAGCCCTTGGTGGAGCCTTCATCCTAAAGGAAATGGAAACAACAAAATATTAGCAGTGAGTTCCCGTTAATAATAATTTATCAATAACCACAGCAATTTAGGGACAGTGCTGTAAGGAAAACGGTGAATAGTAGAGGAGCTAAAGCATTGCGGACTCCAATACTGAACAGGAAACCCCATTGAAAATAGTGGCTTAATGGATCTTTCAGGTACCTAGAAAAAGAATATTGAGGAACGGGATCTCTGAGAAGAACCCAGACATTCAACCACACAACAGTCAAGAGATTAAGAAGGAGACGTGATATGTTTTATACTGAGAGCTGCCTGCAGGGTTATCTGTGAAGCTGTCGGCCTATGTGCCATTCTGAGACTTTTGGTTTAACTATGTGACTTTAACACTCATCTTCCCCGACCGCCCACACTGTACAATGTGCGTAATGCAAAACTCTTTTCTTACCAAGAATCCAGCACTGATTTCGTATAGTTCATCCTCTTCTGATAGGTACTCAGAGTTTAACTGCATAAAAACAGACATTCACACTAGACATTAGTCAAATATTCTAGGGAGTTAAACAGCAATGCTCTGGGAAAAGGAACAAACTGCCTAGAGTAGTAATTGAGGTTCCATCACTGGAGATGTTGAGAAATGACTTAAATCAGTGTCTTTTCTATTTTCCACGCTGTGGATGATTTTATAAGAGAATTCCCTTTTCATGTACTTTCTCAATACTCCTTTCATTTCTTCTCAGTTTATTCCTTCAACCCATCAGAAAGGGCTGTGTTTGCTTCTGATGGACCAGCATGGATAATAGATAAAGAAGAACTGAGTTAATTGAATTTATGGGATGGAGTGGATGATCAGCCAAATTCCACCCAATCCCGATCAGCAATGAAGCTACTCAGGAAAGGGTATGTTTCTTCTCATCATAACTATCATCTTGTTTTATTATCACTATACTCTGCAGAGGCAAAATACATAGTTGGTATGGTGCTTGGTAATACATAAAAACCTTTGATAACTAGCTAGAGAAAGAAAAGGAGTACTTGTGGTAACTTAGAGACTAACAAATTGATTGATTGATTGATTGATTGATTGATTGATTTCTAAGGTGGCACAAGTACTCCTTTTCTTTTTGTGGATACAGTCTAACACGGCTGCTACTCTGAAACCTGTCATTAGCTACAGAAGGGATTATAATTGACATTCGAAGGACTTTCCCCAGGTGATTATCACCTCATAAGTGACACGGACAGGAATTTATCCAGCAATGATGTGATTTCTGCAGCCTGGCATGGTAGTCAAGCTATTTCTGTATCACGTACAACAGAAATATTGAAAGGCCTTCTCTTCAGAAACTGCCAGTGAGCAAGTGTGACAATGGAGTGCTCTGCTAGTTCCTCCAGGACAAGTCCAAAATTAGGCTTGGAGCCCTTGGAAAGGCATTTAGCTTCTTTAACCCACACAGCAGCTGCTTTTTCAGTGCAGTTCATGTGACCACGAAATACGTCAAAAACCCGCATTTTCAACCGAGAGTGAAATAACTCCTCTGCCTTGCTATGGCCGTTAACTCTCCCAGAGCCCTTCTGTAAAGAAACATCATAATGTGGAGCCCTAGGTGCTGCATTCCAGCACATGCTCTCTGACCAGTCCTTTCCCAGATGTACCCAGCATGCACCACAGAACTGGCTAATACACAGGGTGCTGCCCTAGGATCATCTAGCAGCTGCTTTAGGTCCCGTCATGAGTATGTTGGAAATCCCTGACCCACGCAGTGGGCAGAACTTCTAAAATAGCTGTAATTCAGCAACCCACTAACCAGCTCTTCCTGATACAAAGCTGAGCACTGTTGTGAGCTGAAGGCACTGATAGCTGGGCTTGGGCCAGGGGACTTCATAATGAGGGGTGTGGTTAAATGCCATGCCAACCAGGTTTTCTCTCCATAAAAGGGTAATGCACATACAGCCTTGCCCTGCCTACCCAAGTGTTTGTGATCATAGTGCCCTCTCCGGAGACTGGTCCAATCAAAGCCCAGTATGAACTTACAAAATGTTGGTGCATTTAAAGAAATATTGATAAATGTCCTTAAATGTTGAACTTTTCAAGAATGACTTTTTTGATACAAGTCACAGTGCCTGCACTCAGCAGACAACTTCCTTCCAAGGTTCTGAACAGTGGCAACAATCATTAAGCCAGAATGTACACTGAGGAGCAGGTAAATATTATCTGAATTTGAAAGATGGATAAACAGAGGCTCAGTGATGATAGATATGAGGATATTTATCAATATTTATCAGCCACAAAATAAATCACTCTCTATTTATGTTAATAACGTTGTCTGGACTAAGGGTGTGATTGACAGTTCACTGTAGTCATTAGGGGTTTCCATTGAACGCAAAGACCCTTAGATAACATAATACCTTTCTTTTAAGGATCTCAAAATGCCAAACAACAATTAATTCATAACTTTTCAAATACTTACCATTATCTCCGTTTTCAAGATGAATAAAGTGAGGCACCTCAAAGGTCAATGATTGCCAAAATCAAAGTGAATCAATCAATGCCTGAAGTGAGTGAGGAGTTTTGCTTAATCCCTAGTCTATCCACCAGAGCCCAAATTAGTGAGAATTCCTGCTGAGTCTCCCGATGTAGTACAGCCCCACCACACATACCCACAATGTGGACATTTCCTGAAAGCCACAATCTGATTAAAGTCAATGGGATTTTGTATTTTATTGTCAAAGTCAGTGTCAGTGAGCAGAGAACTCTGACTATACTACAGTTGGACTAACCACCACAGTGGACATTCTGCTCCAATTCCGAACATGCTGAGTTACAACCTTTTATTTATTCCGCATGTGTTACATGAGAATAGTGTAGCTTGAGAAGGACAGAAGAAATGTTTTAAGCACTCACTAACTACTGGTCTGAGACCCTTGTGGAACCACAACTCAATGAATATATAACTTACACAGGGGTGTTACATTGGCCATCCGAAAAAAGTCACTTACTCTATCGAAGGTCTGTGTGCCAAGTCTCATGTATCAAAATCAGTACCAACCAGCTCTGCCAGAGGGCAAGTCGAGCACTGACTTGAGCTCAGTGCCCCAATAGCTGTGTGTGGGCCAGGTGACGCCATAATGAAAGATGTAGCAGAATTGCCATGACAACGAGGTGCTAACTCCTAAAAAGGAAATATACCGGGTCTTATATATGTGTGCATCCCTGCTTGGTCTGCTCAAGTTTTTGTGATTATTTTGCCCTCTCCAGCCCAGAAAGAGAGTAAAAGCCCAAATGTTAAGGAGACCTGAGGGTGATACTTCTTTAGCTCAAGTGACAGAGGCCCTTTTTGGTTGGTTTGTTTTTTTTTTTGAATTCATGATCCTGAGAGCTTAGCACGGGAAGCATAAAATACCTGGCTTTGGTTGTGTCTATCTGCATTCAGCCTCAGATTTAGGAATAGTAATTGATAACATCTGGGACACTAGTTAATTCTAGAGGAGTTTAGAAGGGGAGATTGAGAATCAGGCCAGCTGGGTTCCCATTGTAGTTATGCTCCTGGTTGTCTGTGACTTGCCAAAGTTACTTAACGACTGCTGCCCAGTGATAGAATGGGGAGAATACCACCAAAAGCTGGTGTTAGCTCATGTTCATGTGGTTTGCTGGTGTTGTTATGGACAGACTTCTCCCTTAAAACTCTGTTCCCAGTCCCCAAAACTTAAGGGCTCCCTTTAAGCCATTTATCTGAGCCAGAGTTCGAAGGCCTCAAGCCTTTTGCTAACTGCTGAAGCCAGTGTCTTACAGGATAGAGGCCTGTAGGTTCCTTGTGTTACTGCTAAATAAAATAAATGCTAAAGCTAGCTCTTTGGGCTACAAGAGCTTTTATTCTCTTTCTGAGCTAGGGAGGACAAGATAATCACAAACACTTGGGCAGACCAAGCAGGGATGCACACATACATAAGACCCAGTATATTGCCTTTTGGGGAGTTAGCACCTGGTTGTCATGGCAATTCTGCTACATCTTTCATTATGACATCACCTGGCTCAACCACAGCTTAGATTCATAGATTCATAGATATTTAGGTCAGAAGGGACCATTATGATCATCTAGTCTGTCCTCCTGCACAATGCAGGCCACAGAATTTCACCCACCCACTCCTGCAAAAAACTTCTCACCTATGTCTGTGCTATTGAAGTCCTCAAATTGTGGTTTAAAGACTTCAAGGAGCAGAGAATCCTCCAGCAAGTGACTCCTGCCCCATGCTACAGAGGAAGGAGAAAAACCTCCAGGGCCTCTTCTAATCTGCCCTGGAGGAAAATTCCTTCCCGACCCCAGATATGGCGATGAGCTAAAACCTGAGCATATGGGCAAGATTCATCAGCGAGATACTACAGAAAATTCTTTCCTGGGTAACTCAGATCCTCCCCATCTAATATCCCATCACAGGCATTGGGCCTATTTACCATGAATATTTAATTACCAAAACCATGTTATCCCGTCATACCATCTCCTCCATAAACGTATCGAGTTTAATCTTAAAGCCAGATAGATCTTTGGCCCCCACTGCTTCCCTTGGAAGGCTGTTCCAAAACTTCACTCCTCTGATGGTTAGAAACCTTCGTCTAATTTCTAATCTAAAGTTCCTGGTGGCCAGTTTATATCCATTTGTTCTTCTGTCCACATTGGTACTGAGTTTAAATAATTCCTCTCCCTCTCTGGTATTTATCCCTCTGATATATTTATAGAGAGCAATCATATCTCTCCTCAACCCTCTAAACAAGCCAAGCTCCTTGAGTCTCCTTTTATAAGACAAGTTTTCCATTCCTCGGATCATCCTAGTAGCCCTTCTCTGAACCTGTTCCAGTTTGAATTCATCCTTCTTAAACATGGGAGACCAGAACTGCACACAGTATTCCAGGTGAGGTCTCACCAGTGCCTTGTATAACGGTACTAAAACCTCCTTATCTCTACTGGAAATACCTCGCCTGATGCATCCCAAGACGGCATTAGCTTTTTTCACGGCCATATCACATTGGCGGCTCATAGTCATCCTGTGATCAACCAATACTCCAAGGTCCTTCTCCTCCTCCATTACTTCTAATTGATGTGTCCCCAGCTTATAACTAAAATTCTTGTTATTAATCCCTAAATGCATGACCTTACACTTCTCACTATTAAATTTCATCCTATTACTATTACTCCAGTTTACAAGGTCATCCAGATCCTCCTGTAGGATATCCCTGTCCTTCTCTAAATTGGCAATACCTCCCAGCTTTGTATCATCCGCAAACTTTATTAGCACACTCCCACTTTTTGTGCCGAGGTCAGTAATGAAAAGATAAAATAAGATTGGTCCCAAAACCGATCCCTGAGGAACTCCACTGGTAACCTCCCCCCAGCCTGACAGTTCACCTTTCAGTAGGACCCGTTGTAGTCTCGCCTTTAACCAATTCCTTATCCACCTTTCAATTTTCCTAGTGATCCCCATCTTACCCAATTTAACTAATAATTCCCCAAGTGGCACGGTATCAAAGGCCTTACTGAAATCTAGGTAAATTAGATCCACTGCATTTCCTTTGTCTAAAAAATCTGTTACTTTCTCAAAGAAGGAGATCAGGTTGGTTTGGAACGATCTACCTTTTGTAAAGCCATGTTGTATTTTGTCCCATTTACCATTGACTTCAATATCCTTAACTACCTTCTCCTTCAAAATTTTGTCCAAGACCTTGCATGCTACAGATGTCAAAATAACAGGCCTATAGTTACCCGGATCACTTTTTTTCCCTTTCTTAAATATAGGAACTATGTTCGCAATTCTCCAATCATACGGTATAACCCCTGAGCTTACAGATTCATTAAAAATTCTTGCTAATGGGCTTGCAATTTCATGTGCCAATTCCTTTAATATTCTTGGATGAAGATTATCTGGGCCCCCCGATTTAGTCCCATTAAGCTGTATGAGTTTCTCTTCGACCTCAGATATGGTAACATCTACCTCCAGATCCTCATTCCCATTTGTCATGCTACCATTATCCCTGAGATCCTCTTTAGTTTTATTAAAGACTGAGGCAAAGTATTTGTTTAGATATTGGGCCATGCCTAGATTATCCTTGACCTGCACTCCATCCTCAGTGTTTAGCGGTCCCACTTCTTCTTTCTTTGTATTCACTCACTGGTACATTTTGGCAATAAAATACAAACTCCCACTGACTGTAATCAGATTGAGGCTTTCAAGCATTGTCCACATGGTGGGTCTATGTGGTGGGTCTGTACTAGAGCTGGACATTCAGCAGGCATTCTCACTGACTTGGTCTTTGGTGGTTAGATTAGGGAGGCACAACTCTTGGGCTCTACTCTCACTTCAGGCATTGATTTGCTCTGGGTTTAGTGAAATCATTTACCTTCGTGGCGCCTCACTTTATTCACCTTTAAAATAAGTTAATGGTAAGGATTTGAAAAGTTGTTGTATAACTTATTATTTGGCATTTTGAGATCTTTGAAAGCATGTGTTGTTATCTAAGGGCCTAATTCAAAACCAATTACATTCAATGGAGACCCCTATTGACTACTGTTTACCTCCAATCCAACACTTAATGCAGACAATATTATTCCTATAGATAGAAACTGATTGATTTCATGGTTGATAGATATTAGGATCTATCTCCAATATTTATCATCACAGAGCCTCTGTTTCTCCATCTTTAAAATGGAGATAATATTTACCTACTCCACACTGTGTATTCCGGCTTAATAACTGTTGCCATTTTAAGGATCTTGGAAGCAAGTTGCTAGTTTAGTGCAGGCACCTTGACTAGTATAAAAAAACTCATTGTTGAAAAGTGCAGTATTTATAAGGACATTCGTCAATCGTTCTTTAAATGCAGCAACGTTGCGTGTTCGTACTGGGCTTTGACTGAACTAGCCTATAGAGAACACAAACACTAGGCAGGGTAGGCAGGGCAAGGCTGTATACATACATAGTAGCCTGTGGATTTCCCTTTTACGGAATTAGCACCTGGTTGGCATGGCGTTTCTACCACACCCCTCATTATGAAGTCCCCCAGGCCAAGGCCAGCTACCAGTGCATTCAGCTCAAGTCAGGGCTCAGCTTTGTATCAGGAAGAGCTGGTGAGTGGGTTGCTGTATCACAGTTATTGTAGAAGTTCTGCTGAGTCAGATTCCAGTTTTTCCATTCAAACTTCATATAGAAGAAAGCGATTCTCTTCTGCCTTATTTGATAGCAATAGAGGAGAAGGGAGTTCTGGGGCCACTAGTGTTTCAGCCCAGTCTTAGTGGATATTGAAAAGATTTTTCCTAATTTGAACCTGGACTATTCCTAGGGAAAGCAAAAGTCAATAAAGCAAAGCCTGGAAAGAAACTTAGCCGAGCAGGGCAGGAATTATAGACAACAGGCCAACTGAGATGCTGAATCCACCTGCAGCGCTGACTTTCAAGGTTCTTGTGTATTTCAGTCTAACCTGAACATTTTTTTAATATCCTCAAAGAGCTTATCACCTATTGACATCTGAGATTATAAATCCTCCTCAGTCATGGAGATTTTAACCTGGATCACTGGTTGTCAGAATGGATGTTTCCCTTGTAATGAGTGCGGGGGGTTGAGAGCCAGACTTCTGAGATCTAATCCCAATTCTGCCACAGGCTTCCTATTCCTATTGATCTGGCCCATATAAATAGTAGTATCCTAGAGACAATCCCCTAATCCACTCAGTCCCCATATAATCTTGATTCTGTAAATTTACGAACATCGGTTCTGCTTCCAATCCTGTGATATTTAAAGTTTCAGGGGGAAACATCACTTCCTGCTGAAAATAACTGAAGGAATTTTATGGGCCATAAAAAACTCTCTCCCACACTAATTCTAGATTGAAATCCATGCCATGGGTTGATATGTGTCTAATGAATTCAGAAACAATGAGGCTCACTGTGTCCTTCATAAGGAAATAGTAGTGGCACCTGTTTCTACTCTAAGGTGAGCTACCCTTTACAATTAAGATGTAGTTGTCATGGCAATCTTCCCACATCCTCAATTGTGCCCACTCCCTGGTTTAGAGATTTCAAACATACTCCTGAAGGGACTTAAAGCAGCTCCTAGATGATCCTAGGGCAGCACCCTGTGTATTATCCAGTTCTGTGGTGCATGATGGGCACATTTGGGAAAGGACTGATCAGAGATCATGTGCTGGAATGCAGCACCTAGGACTGCATATTATGACGTTTCTTTACAGAAGAAAAGGAGTACTTGTGGCACCTTAGAGACCAACACATTTATATGAGCATAAGCTTTCGTGAGCTACAGCCCACTGGGAGAATTAACAGCCACAGCAATACAGACAATTTGTTTCATGGATACATTAACTGCATGGGAAGAAAGCAGCTACTGTGTGGGGCAAAGCAGCAAAATGCCTCTCCAAGGGCTCCAAACCTAATTTTGGACTTGTCCTGAAGGAACTAGCAGAGCACTCCTTTGTCACACTTGCTCACTGGCGGCTTCTGAAGGGAAGGCCTTTCCGTATTTCTGTTGTATGAGATATGGAAACAGTTGGACTACCACGCCAGGCTGCAGAAATCACATCATTGCTGGGTAAATTCCTGTGCTGTGTCACTAATGATGTGGTAATCACCTGGGAAAAGTCCTTCCAATGTCAAGTATAATTTCCTCTCTAGCTAGCGATCCCAGGTTTTTAGGTAGTGCCAATCACCATAGCATCTGTGCATTTCACTGCTGCAGAGGATGGTGACAATAAAACAAGGTGATAGTCATGATGAGAAACATACCCTTTCCTCAGTAGTTTCATTGCTGATCAGAACTGGGTGGAATTTGAAACATCATCCACTCTACCTCCCTCCCCACCGCATCATTTAAGATTCTCCACTATATTAATCTACTATAAATTCATCCAACCCAGTGAATCTCTCGACGTTATCCATGGACCATCAAAGGGAAATACAGCTCTTTCTGATGGTTTGAAGAAAAAAAATGAGAACAAAATAAAGGAGGATTGAGAAAGTATATGACAATGGAACACTCTTACCAAATTAACTACATCATGGAAAATAGAGAATACACTGATCTAACTCACTTATGAACATCTTCATTGACAGAACCTCCATTAGTTCGCTAGGCACTTAATTCCTTTGGCCAGAGCATTGCTATTTAATTTTCTAGTTATTTAACACTCTCTATTTTTCTAATGCCTAGTGTCTGTGTTTTTATTCATTTTCAGTCTGAATACCCATTGTTAGATGATGGACTACATGAAGTCAGTGCTGGATTCTTGGTAAGAAAAGAGTTTTGCATTATGTGCATTAGTGCACAGGGAGAAGGGGATGATGAGTGTTTGAGCCACATAGTTAAGCTCAGATTCCCCTTACTGAATGAGGGAGGCAACCTAGTGAAAGAAGATGAGGAAAAAGCGCATGTACTCAATGCTTTTTTTGCCTCTGTCTTCACGAACTAGGTCAGCTCCCAGACTACTGCACTGGGCAGCACAGCATGGGGAGGAGGTGACCAGTCCTCTGTGGAGAAAGACGTGGTTCGGGACTATTTAGTCCCTGGGGCCGGATGCACTGCATCCGAGAGTGCTAAAGGAGTTGGCGGATGTGATTGCAGAGCCATTGGCCATTATCTTTGAAAACTCATGGCAATCTGGGGAAGTCCCGGATGACTGGAAAAAGGCTAATGTAGTGCCCATCTTTAAAAAAGGGAAGAAGGAGGATCCTGGGAACTACAGGCCAGTCAGCCTCACCTCAGTCCCTGGAAAAATCATGGAGCAGGTCCTCAAGGAATCAATTTTGAAGCACTTAGAGGAGAGGAAAGTGATCAGGAACAGTCAGCATGGATTCACCGAGGGCAAGTCATGCCTGACTAATCTAATTGCCTTCTTTGACGAGATAACTGGCTCTGTGGATGAGGGGAAAGCGGTGGACGTGTTGTTCCTTGACTTTAGCAAAGCTTTTGACACGGTCTCCCACAGTATTGTTGCCAGCAAGTGAAAGAAGTATGGGCTGGATGAATGGACTACAAGGTGGATCAAAAGTTGGCTAGACTGTCGGGCTCAACGGGTAGTGATCAATGGCTCCATGTCTCGTTGGCAGCCGGTATCAAGCGGAGTGCCCCAAGGGTCGGTCCTCGGGCCGGTTTTGTTCAATATCTTCATAAATGATCTGGAGGATGGTGTGGATTGCACCCTCAGCAAGGTTGCAGATGACACTAAACTGGGAGGAGAGGTAGATACGCTGGAGGGTAGGGATAGGATACAGAGGGCCCTAGACAAATTAGAGGATTGGGCCAAAAGAAATCTGATGAGGTTCAACAAGGACAAGTGCAGAGTCCTGCACTTAGAACGGAAGAATCCCATGCACCGCTACAGACTAGGGACCGAATGGCTCGGCAGCAGTTCTGCAGAAAAGGACCTAGGGGTTACAGTGGACGAGAAGCTGAATATGAGTCAACAGTGTGCCCTTGTTGCCAAGAAGGCCAATGGCATTTTGGGATGTATATGTAGGGGCATTGCCAGCAGATCGAGGGACTTGATCGTTCCCCTCTATTCGACATTGGTGAGGCCTCATCTGGAGTACTGTGTCCAGTTTTGGGCCCCACACTACAAGAAGGATGTGGATAAATTGGAGAGAGTCCAGCGAAGGGCAACAAAAATGATTAAGGGTCTGGAACACATGACTTATGAGGAGAGGCTGAGGGAACTGGGATTGTTTAGTCTGCAGAAGAGAAGAATGAGGGGGGATTTGATAGCTGCTTTCAACTACCTGAGAGGTGGTTCCAGAGAGGATGGTTCTAGACTATTCTCAGTGGTGGAAGAGGACAGGACAAGGAGTAATGGTCTCAAAGTTGCAGTGAGGGAGGTTTAGGTGGATATAAGGAAAAACTTTTTCACTAGGAGGGTGGTGAAACACTGGAATGCGTTACCTAGGGAGGTGGTAGAATCTTCTTCCTTCGAAGTCTTTAAGGTCAGGCTTGACAAAGCCCTGGCTGGGATGATTTAATTGGGGATTGGTCCTGCTTTGAGCAGGGGGTTGGACTAGATGACCTCCTGAGGTCCCTTCCAACCCTGATATTCTATGATTCTATGATTCGATAGCTGCGTCCAAGTACCTGAAAGGGGGTTCCAAAGGGGATGGATCTAGACCGTTCTCAGTGGGAGCTGATGACAGAACAAGGAGTAATGGTCTCAAGTAGCAGTGGGGGAGGTTTAGGTTGGATATTAGGAAAAACTTTTTCACCAGGAGGGTGGTGAAACACTGGAATGCGTTACCTAGGGAGGTAGGTGGTGGAATCTCCTTCCTTAGATATTTTTAAGGTCGGCTTGACAAAGCCCTGGCTGGGATAATTTAGTTGGGGATTGGTCCTTCTTTGAGCAGGGGGTTGGACTAGATTATCTCCTGAGGTCCCTTCCAACCCTGATATTCTGTGATTCTATGAAAAAGCCTGAGATTGGCCCACAGGCTCACAGCTTCACAGATAAGAGCTGCTTGCAGGGTTAGTATATAGCATATCATGTCTCCTTCTTAATCTCTTGACTGTAGTGTGGTTGAATGTTTGGGTTCTTCTCAGAGATCCCATTCCTCAATATTCTTTTTCTAGGTGCCTCAAAGACTCATGAAGCCACTATTTTCAATGGGGTTTCCTGCTCAGTCTTGGAGTCAGCAATGCTTTAGCTCCACTACTGCTCACTGTCTTCCTTAAACCCTCTGTTCCTAAATTGCTTTGGTTATTAATAAAATATTATTATTGGGAACTCATTGGGATATTGTCTGTTATTTTACTGCACAGAGGAACAGCATAACAAAGATACTGTGTATTCCCACCCTACATGGATAGGCAATAACTCCACCCAGTGCCCCAACCACTGCTAATATTTTGTTGTTTCCATTTCATTTAGGAGGAAGACTCCATCGAGGGCCGGACCACGTGTCCACAGCCAATTTGCGGCATGCCTCTGGCCCCTCACATACTTCTTCATCCCAAGAGAAGGCTCCTTATCTGTCAGAAAGGCACGTCAATCCTCATCCAGCAGCTAATTCTGGGATCACCTTCCTCCTCACCTGAGAGTACAGCATTTCAGGGAGCCAAACTCCCACCATTCGGAAAGTGTGGATCCAGTCTTTGAAAAACACTTCCACAGACAGAGATCTCCATCCTGCCTAGACCCCAGTCAAGAGTGAGTTTTAAATCCTCTGGGAGTGCTCAGGCCCTCAGCCTTGGACCCACTTTTCTAGGTCATTGGGCTTCTCTTCAGAGAAGCAAACAGAAGGGAGTCAGGGATAGAAAATGAATTAATCACCTCTCTAGTGTGATCACACCTTCACTGTCTGTATTTCACTGTAGATTGTAGGGCAGGCTCAAGGTGAGGAAGACAACTACTATGATGACAGCGTCTGTATGAGGCATTTTTACTGTCCAGTGTCCAGAAGGCGGAACTGGCAGCTCCTCTGAAGACCCCAATAATCACTTGTAAGGAGAATATTCCTTAAGTTACCTTGCATCTGAGTAAGGCCATATCTTGTCCCTGCTCAGATGGAGTTTTCACCCTTCGGGACCCAGGCAACAGGAGGAGCCCAGTTCCCCAACCTGGTTTGAAATTATTGCTGATGAAACAACAGAGATTTTATTAAATGATGGGAGGAAGTTGGATTAACATTGATCTTACTGGAAGGTTTGGAAAATGTAGTTTATGGCCTAAGGAGAGACAGGAGAGAATGGCTCTATTGATGCTAATGTTTCTTTTGAATCATATTATTTTAGGATGAGTGCTCCATCGTGGGTCAGTTTCATTGGTGGTCCTCCTTTGCCTGCCCCTGTACTCTCAGAGGCTCAGCTCTTCATTCTTTATGAAGCTTTCCTTGAACAGAGTGCACCTGCTGCCCCAGAGTGAGTATTTGGATTCCTTCACTTCTTTCTCTGTGCGTATACTGAGGAGGTGTGTGGACATGTCTGTGCAGAGCTTTGGGCACAAACATGCAATCCAGTTGCCACCATCCTAAAAAGATAAACACAAGACAAGAGATTCTCTGTAGTCACTGTAAGGAAGAACCAAATTCCCTCTCCCCCGGGCACTTTCTGACCAACAAGCAGCTCCACCATTCTTTCTCATGTTAACATTCTCTTGCAATGCAAGTAGACCTTTCCCAACCTCCTGACTTCACCTTGCTACTGTCTAGTTAGTGATCGTCATATTCTCTCATATCACTGCACTTCAGTATAAGAGAATGGTCTAAATAACATTTTTTGGACAGTGACTCTGGCTATGTCCACACTGAAATTAGAAACCAATGGCTTCCCATGCCAGCTAACACGGGCTAGCGAGGCTCAGGATAAGGGGCTGATGAATTACAGCATAGACAGATGTCTTCAGGATGTAGTCTGAGCCCTGAGACCCTCTCACTTTGCATGGTCCTAGAGTCCAAGTTCCAGTCTCAACTCAAATGTCCAAAATGCAATTAAACAACCCCTTTTCTCAAGCCCCTCAATCCTGAGTCACCTGGCACAGGCCATCATCACAGGAGTCTACTTGCAGTGTAGACATAGCCTCTGATCATTTTGGGATTCAGGGTCAGATATTTATTTTGAACTACTTCTTCGGATACATCATGAGAACTCTGATGTCCCATGGAGTGATACGAACAAATATTTGGATACAAAGGGCTTTGGTTGTTCCACTCCACACAATTATTTTTCTTCTTTCTACTGCCCCACCCAGGACTGAAAGGCTTTGTACAATGGATTTTATTAGAAACCTGAGGCAAGGACGGGGGGGATTTAAAGAGATTGTAATTGCAGAGGTGGATTTAGCTGTGCATTAACAGGGACCGTTATGGCACGTTGGGGAGAAGTGGAAGTAAGAATTGTTCAGCTGCTAATATTTGTATTTATTTTTCTTATTTTAGGATGCACTGTACATTCAATGTGCATTGAATGACAGCTCTGATGCTCACCTTCAGTCATTTGCCCCATAAAGTTTGGCCTGACCATGAAATCCCAATCCGCTTTCCCTCCTCAGTGAGTATTCAAGTTCTCCTTAATTCCAGATTGTGAATACATTAAAGATGGTGTGTGAGAGAGGGGTCTTTAAGGACTGAAATGCATGTAAGGAATAGTGCTGAAAATGCAGGACAGTTCTCTAGAGCATTCTGGGCATTGTCAGAAAGATCCACTTTCTTTCTCTCAGGTTGGGCAATGTCTGACCCCTAAATAGCTCCAGCAATGACTCCACATCTTAACAACTATAATTATGAGAATTGTCTTCCACTTCCCCTCATTTATATAGTTCCAGCAGTGCTTTACACAGAAGGATGAAGGCAAGATCCCTGCTTGGAGATCCTACAATCTCTGTAGACAATGAACCGGTGAAAAATGTAAAGCCCATTATTCCCCTTCCTATAGTTCTTTGTCTGCTGTTCCTGCCTCCTCAACCACAGCAAAGAGTCTTCGATTTATTGCCTCCTTTGAAGGAACACGCTTTTTATCAGGGAAAGAAGGAACATTGAGACAGATATAAGTCACATACAGATTGGCAAAGCTGAAAAGGGGTATAGTTCTACAGTGGCTGATGTTTCAACTCTTTTCCTTTAAGGCTGAGCTCTCCACCATCACCCACTGAAGCATCGCTGGCAGCTGAAGATCCTTATTTTACACCAGACCAACCTCATATTCTATACTTGGGCTTTCCTGAATGACAACTGAACATCATCTTCCCTGCAGTGAGTATTCAGAGTCTCAGCCATTTGTTTTTGACTGTACCTCAGAAATGGGTTTTCTATTTGCCAATTTGTACACGGCTTTGGATCCTGAAAAAAAAAAATTCAGAACTCGAGCCTACAGCCATTCTAAGGAGGCACCAAACTCTGATTCGCTTAGAGCACTGTCTGAACTATGACCAGATCGAACAATTCTCATTGAGTGGAACTTGTCCTTTGCCAGCCTGCTAGTGCTGACTTATTAATATGTATTCAATGTTTAGTTCCTTCTTCCTTGACTATGGTGCATCACAGCAGATCCACCCTCCCCTCATCAGCTCCCCAGTAAAAGTGATTGACTACAAACTGCCCTCCAGAAAATAGATTGTGAGTGTAGACCGGGGTTGGGGGATGGGGCTTGAAACTCAAGCATTTCCCACAGAGAGCACCACAGAGGCAAAGACTGTAATGGCAACTAAGACTACCTACCTTGCCTGTGCCCGAGGGCCACAAATAGCCTCTAGGGGGCTGGACCAGAAGTCTGATTGACAAGCAGGGTAACCAGCTGCAGCCCCTCGAGAACCTGCACATAACTGAGACAACCCTAACATGTGAGAGGCAGCCAACAGACCCACTGTTTGGGCAGAGGAGGAGGAGTTACTGGGGACAAAACCTGCCTGACTGGCCTGTCTGGGTGACCCACTGCAGGCCCTGGAGAGGCTGCACATGAGAGAAAGGAAGGGGCAGAGGGATATAGTATGGAGCCTGGTTGGGAATTGAGGTTTTTTTCTCATTTTCTCAGCTCTTGTACTCCTGTGTCTGGGTTTCTTTTTTTCTTCCTGAACTCAACGTGTGGTGAAGGAGGGAAGAAAATGCATGAGACAGCCCCATGCAGTTACTTCTGGTGCTTGGCTCAGGATGTGGTCTCCCCACAAAACTCATTGTGAGGTGTTTTCCCACCTCCACATTGGCTTTTTGTGGGGCCCCAGTGCAATCTGGTGACTAGGGTTAGCTGAGAGGCACCCAGTTCCCCTGCACCTTTTTTGGCCTGTTCACTGAGCCTTGACTTTTGCATTGATAATCCCATAATCTTCCGCAGCAGAAGATGATGAAAAAATGCTGAGAAAAGTGAGGCTGCTTTGATACTCATTATGTTGCATCTCCTGCAAGCAGACAGATCTCCCTTGTCTGTGTCCAAATGGCCACTGGGGGTAGTTTGCCTAGCATGTGAATAGAGGCTGCTGTGGAGGGCATGTCAAACGGTGGCTTTGACTGTTTGCAAGTTCCCTTCCACCTCCCCCGGTAGTATCAGGCAATGAGACACACAGTCAACACTTCATCCTCTTAGTGTTCTCTGAAATATAGTTCTAGTTTTAGGGTGGCTAGAAAGGCAGAATGTGACCTCCAAAGAGGCACAAGGCGTTTTTAAGGAGCACTAAATTTTCCATAATCGTTCAGCAAACTGAATGATGCTGCCAAAAAGGACATCCTCTGAACATGCAAGAAGGTGCCGCAAACAGCACATTCAGTCATCCTGTTGGTAGGAGAATCCTCCCCTGTATAACTGTAGAAATCACTTACCTCATGACCCTCTGTAAGGAGAGGAAGCAGCATGGCTGGTGGTTGGGTGAGCAGAGCTGCTGGAAAAAGAGAGAAGGAACCCATTAGAAGGGGAAGACAGCTGCTACTGAACTGAGGAGATCAGGGGACATGGTTTCAGGTCAATATCTTCTCCTGCAGAGGGACTTGACATTTAGAGTGGACCAAACTGCGTTGTCTGTAAAACTAATGGCAATTATTTCACTCTCACATGATGCTGCTGCAATTATCCAATTACCAGCGCTCTCCATTCCCCTTGCAGAACCCCACCATGCAATGGGCTAAACCGAGGCATGAGAGGGTATGAGTCATGGAAAGTCCACACCACATTTAAGGGTTGACATGTTTAAGGGTCTGTCTGTTTTATATATAACTCCAGGCTCTGCCTTTGTGCCAATGAGGGAGTTGATTCCTTCTTCACTAACACTTCAATGCAGTCCTCCTATTTAATGATACCATAGTTGCAGCATACAGGACATTCATGCAGCTGAGGTACAGGAGCAGCCTCACGTGTTACCTGACCCTTTGGCTCATAAGACTATGAACTTGAGGTCGTGACTGAATGAAATCACATTAGTAACCACACTGGAGCATTTCCTGCTGCTCACATGCTGCATTGCTAGATACCGTGGGAGCTTCTACAGTTGTGGTCATCTCTCTGATGGAGAATCACATTCCATATCCCCTGGGAGAGAATAAATCTCCAATCAGTGTCTTTCCACGGACACTAAACTTCTGACCAGTGTTCACGGGGGAAGAATAAACCTCCCTTGAATGACCTACTAGGTATGGAGGTAGAAACATCTCTCTTCATGGGGCAGAATAGAGTTCTAACAACATAACTTGTTTCTTTAATCTTTACTCTCCATGCTAATGGAGATGATGTCGACTATCAGTTCCCCTGCTGGTGGTGTGAGAGAAATGGTTGAATTGTGTTGTAAAGCCTTTGCATATGCACTATTTCCAAACAGAGTGTAAGTCACCGGGCTAATCCTTCTGGTCTTTTAATCCTCTGCACCACTGAATACAGGCAATTGTACTCAAGGAACTACACAGGACTTTGACTTCAATTGTACTACTAAATAATAATGCTGGAGACTGAACTCCACGTAACTTTCCTTTTCAGTTCTTAGTTATTCAGGATAGTAAGGAACAGAGCAGGTCCAACTCCAGAAATGATCAGTTAACTTGGTTGGGGCCTGTTAGTGGTCAGACAAACCCCAGCGTGAAACAGAATCTGGATCTTCCTTAAAACAACTGCAGAGAATTTGTTTTGGGAGTGCAGTTTTAGAAAGGTGGCAACCACATTCCATGTCTGCACTCAAAACCCTGTATATATATGTACATCTACCCACCTCCCCTCCCTCTCCATGTGCACGCAGCCAAAGGATCCTACTGCTCACTCTGTGGCAGGAAGGAACTCACTCTGTGGTTAAACGCAGGAAGAGCCGAGCCTCTGAGAGGTCAGGGGCAGGCAAAGGAAGGTCACTCCTTAAACTGGCCCAGGAGGGAGAACTCATCCTAAAATAAAATGAACGGAAAGGAAATATTAGCATCAGGAGAGCATTTCCCTCCTGTATCTCCCGCTTCCCCATATGCCATGATCTAGATTGACAACCCCGCACTGAAGAGGAGCCTCATCACTTGAAAAGTGGGTCCAATGCTGAGGGCCTCAGCCCTCCCAGAGTATTTTAACCCCAGACTTGACTGGGGTTGAGGCAGGATAGAGATCTCTGGCTGTGGAAGTGTTTTTCAATGACTGCGTCCACACTTTCCAAGTGGCGGGAGTTTGGCTCCCTGAAGTGCTGGATGCTCAGGTGAGGAGGAAGCTGACCCCAGAATTACCTGTGGAATGGGGATTGACATGCCTTCGTGGCATATAAGGAGCCTTCAGTGGGTAGAAAGAAGGAAGTGAAGGGCCAGAGGGAAGCAGCAAATTTGCTGCAGATATGTGGTCCAGCCCTTGGTGGAGCCTTCATCCTAAAGGAAATGGAAACAACAAAATATTAGCAGTGAGTTCCCGTTAATAATAATTTATCAATAACCACAGCAATTTAGGGACAGTGCTGTAAGGAAAATGGTGAACAGTAGAGGAGCTAAAGCATTGCGGACTCCAATACTGAACAGGAAACCCCATTGAAAATAGTGGCTTAATGGATCTTTCAGGTACCTAGAAAAAGAATATTGAGGAACGGGATCTCTGAGAAGAACCCAGACATTCAACCACACAACAGTCAAGAGATTAAGAAGGAGACGTGATATGTTTTATACTGAGAGCTGCCTGCAGGGTTATCTGTGAAGCTGTCGGCCTATGTGCCATTCTGAGACTTTTGGTTTAACTATGTGACTTTAACACTCATCTTCCCCGACCGCCCACACTGTACAATGTGCGTAATGCAAAACTCTTTTCTTACCAAGAATCCAGCACTGATTTCGTATAGTTCATCCTCTTCTGATAGGTACTCAGAGTTTAACTGCATAAAAACAGACATTCACACTAGACATTAGTCAAATATTCTAGGGAGTTAAACAGCAATGCTCTGGGAAAAGGAACAAACTGCCTAGAGTAGTAATTGAGGTTCCATCACTGGAAATGTTGAGAAATGACTTAAATCAGTGTCTTTTCTATTTTCCACACTGTGGATGATTTTGTAAGAGAGTTCTCAATACTCCTTTCATTCGTTCTCAGTTTATTCCTTCAAACCATCAGAAAGGGCTGTGTTTACTTCTGATGGACCACCATGGATAATAGATAAAGAAGAACTGGGTTAATTGAACTTATGGGATGGAGTGGATGATCAGCCAAATTCCACCCAATCCCGATCAGCAAGGAAGCTACTCAGGAAAGGGTATGTTTCTTCTCATCATAACTATCATCTTGTTTTATTATCACTATACTCTGCAGAGGCAAAATACATAGTTGGTATGGTGCTTGGTAATACATAAAAACCTTTGATAACTAGCTAGAGAAAGAAAAGGAGTACTTGTGGTAACTTAGAGAGTAACAAATTGATTGATTGATTGATTGATTGATTGATTGATTTCTAAGGTGGCACAAGTACTCCTTTTCTTTTTGTGGATACAGTCTAACACAGCTGCTACTCTGAAACCTGTCATTAGCTACAGAAGGGATTATAATTGACATTCGAAGGACTTTCCCCAGGTGATTATCACCTCATAAGTGACACGGACAGGAATTTATCCAGCAATGATGTGATTTCTGCAGCCTGGCATGGTAGTCAAGCTATTTCTGTATCACGTACAACAGAAATATTGAAAGGCCTTCTCTTCAGAAACTGCCAGTGAGCAAGTGTGACAATGGAGTGCTCTGCTAGTTCCTCCAGGACAAGTCCAAAATTAGGCTTGGAGCCCTTGGAAAGGCATTTAGCTTCTTTAACCCACACAGCAGCTGCTTTTTCAGTGCAGTTCATGTGACCACGAAATACGTCAAAAACCCGCATTTTCAACCGAGAGTGAAATAACTCCTCTGCCTTGCTATGGCCGTTAACTCTCCCAGAGCCCTTCTGTAAAGAAACATCATAATGTGGAGCCCTAGGTGCTGCATTCCAGCACATGCTCTCTGACCAGTCCTTTCCCAGATGTACCCAGCATGCACCACAGAACTGGCTAATACACAGGGTGCTGCCCTAGGATCATCTAGCAGCTGCTTTAGGTCCCGTCATGAGTATGTTGGAAATCCCTGACCCACGCAGTGGGCAGAACTTCTAAAATAGCTGTAATTCAGCAACCCACTAACCAGCTCTTCCTGATACAAAGCTGAGCACTGTTGTGAGCTGAAGGCACTGATAGCTGGGCTTGGGCCAGGGGACTTCATAATGAGGGGTGTGGTTAAATGCCATGCCAACCAGGTTTTCTCTCCATAAAAGGGTAATGCACATACAGCCTTGCCCTGCCTACCCAAGTGTTTGTGATCATAGTGCCCTCTCCGGAGACTGGTCCAATCAAAGCCCAGTATGAACTTACAAAATGTTGGTGCATTTAAAGAAATATTGATAAATGTCCTTAAATGTTGAACTTTTCAAGAATGACTTTTTTGATACAAGTCACAGTGCCTGCACTCAGCAGACAACTTCCTTCCAAGGTTCTGAACAGTGGCAACAATCATTAAGCCAGAATGTACACTGAGGAGTAGGTAAATATTATCTGAATTTGAAAGATGGATAAACAGAGGCTCAGTGATGATAGATATGAGGATATTTATCAATATTTATCAGCCACAAAATAAATCACTTTCTATTTATGTTAATAACGTTGTCTGGACTAAGGGTGTGATTGACAGTTCACTGTAGTCATTAGGGGTTTCCATTGAACGCAAAGACCCTTAGATAACATAATACCTTTCTTTTAAGGATCTCAAAATGCCAAACAACAATTAATTCATAACTTTTCAAATACTTACCATTATCTCCGTTTTCAAGATGAATAAAGTGAGGCACCTCAAAGGTCAATGATTGCCAAAATCAAAGTGAATCAATCAATGCCTGAAGTGAGTGAGGAGTTTTGCTTAATCCCTAGTCTATCCACCAGAGCCCAAATTAGTGAGAATTCCTGCTGAGTCTCCCGATGTAGTACAGCCCCACCGCACATACCCACAATGTGGACATTTCCTGAAAGCCAAAATCTGATTAAAGTCAATGGGATTTTGTATTTTATTGTCAAAGTCAGTGTCAGTGAGCAGAGAACTCTGACTATACTACAGTTGGACTAACCACCACAGTGGACATTCTGCTCCAATTCCGAACATGCTGAGTTACAACCTTTTATTTATTCCGCATGTGTTACATGAGAATAGTGTAGCTTGAGAAGGACAGAAGAAATGTTTTAAGCACTCACTAACTACTGGTCTGAGACCCTTGTGGAACCACAACTCAATGAATATATAACTTACACAGGGGTGTTACATTGGCCATCCGAAAAAAGTCACTTACTCTATCGAAGGTCTGTGTGCCAAGTCTCATGTATCAAAATCAGTACCAACCAGCTCTGCCAGAGGGCAAGTCGAGCACTGACTTGAGCTCAGTGCCCCAATAGCTGTGTGTGGGCCAGGTGACGCCATAATGAAAGATGTAGCAGAATTGCCATGACAACTAGGTGCTAACTCCTAAAAAGGAAATATACCGGGTCTTATATATGTGTGCATCCCTGCTTGGTCTGCTCAAGTTTTTGTGATTATCTTGCCCTCTCCAGCCCAGAAAGAGAGTAAAAGCCCAAATGTTAAGGAGACCTGAGGGTGATACTTCTTTAGCTCAAGTGACAGAGGCCCTTTTTGGGGTTTGTTTTTTTTTAATTCATGATCCTGAGAGCTTAGCACAGGAAGCATAAAATACCTGGCTTTGGTCGTGTCTATCTGCATTCAGCCTCAGATTTAGGAATAGTAATTGATAACATCTGGGACACTAGTTAATTCTAGAGGTGTTTAGAAGGGGAGATTGAGAATCAGGCCAGCTGGGTTCCCATTGTAGTTATGCTGCTGGTTGTCTGTGACTTGCCAAAGTTATTTAACGACTGCTGCCCAGTGATAGAATGGGGATAATACCACCAAAAGCTGGTGTTAGCTCATGTTCATGTGGTTTGCTGGTGTTGTTATGGACAGACTTCTCCATTAAAATTCTGTTCCCAGTCCCCAAAACTTAAGGGCTCCCTTTAAGCCATTTATCTGAGCCAGAGTTCAAAGGCCTCAAGCCTTTTGCTAACTGCTGAAGCCAGTGTCTTACAGGATAGAGACCTGTAGTTTCCTTGTGTTACTGCTAAATAAAATAAATGCAAAAGCTAGCTCTTTGGGCTACAAGAAGGAGAGTTTTCAGAGTAACAGCCGTGTTAGTCTGTATTCGCAAAAAGAAAAGGAGTACTTGTGGCACCTTAGAGACTAACCAATTTATTTGAGCATAAGCTTTCGTGAGCTACAGCTCACTTCAAGAGAGAATTTCCTTTTTGTGATTGGGGTGAGTTTGGGGGGGTTAGATGAGTTGCTTTTTGTAGGAGTCTGGGTTGTTTTTGTTTTGTTTTTTTGTGGGAGGGGAAGTTGAATTAGTTTTTGCTGTTTTGGTGATGAATTGGATGTGGCATGTGTGGGGCTTCGTGTCAATGAAAATTTGAGAGATCCAGACAAACCAAGTAAGACACCTGGGATTCTTGTACAGGACTTGAAGTGTCTGGTCAGCTGCTCTAGAAAGATGCATGGACCTACCCACCAGGTGGTGCATTCCTGATGATCACGTCCATAAAGTAGCCATTACTGAATTGTGTATTTGTAGACTACAGGATGATGATTTACTAGGTTGAAGGAGGAGGGAAAAATTCTTACTATCACTCTCCTAGGAATTGTTTTTCCTGTTTGGTGTGAAGTGTGGCACTGTGGATTCTTAATAAATATCACATGTTGTTATGGGAAGGTAGGAGGAGTAGGAAAGAAGAACAGAAAAGCATTCAATTTTAATTTCCAGTATGTTTGTTTTCTATACAGATTTTTCAATATGCAGGAACTGTGCTTCTGTAGCTGATTTGTTTGTAAACTTCAAGGAGAAATTAAGGAAGGCAGCTTGTAAATATCCACATTAGAACTTGGCCAGGAAACCTGAGTTAACACCCTACACTTCTGAAAATGACAAGTGGCTGATTCAGGAACAATGGCAATGCATCCTTATTTGTAAAGAAAGCAGCAAAAGTGATGCTCATTTGGAGAGCATATTATCCTTGCAGTTTTCTTTATTCAGCTTTCTTGTGAACAGAGCGCTGTTCTAGGAAGCACAGTTGAATTTTTACACCAGTCTTTCTCTGCCCTGCATTGGAGTGAGAACACAGAGCTGAGCCTGTGCTCTGCTTCAGAGACCTGACGCTTGTATATTCCCACCCTGAACCCCTCAAGAGGCCATGTGTGGGTGTTTGCCTCTTTGGGGGAAATAACTATTTGTCTTAGTTCTCACATGTGCGTTTGTGAGGTATATTGTGAGGTTTAATTAGCTCATGTGTGAGAGGCACTTTGAAGCTGAAACGTGCACGGCCTGAGGTTTATAACTGCTAAGAATTACCAGGGCCTCACACTCTTCGAAGCTTGTGTAGGCCGAGCTCATTGCACATACAATGGCTCCTTTCATCCCTCCTTTCTCCCACAAGCTCCTTCTGTATCATCCTCCCATCCCCCTCTTTGTGCTTTGCTGAGGGTCCAACTTCTCCCAGTGTACTGCAGTGCTGCACAGATGTAGTGCAGTGGAAACAATACAGGATGAGAACAGCTTCCAAAACTCATGCTTTCTTACAGGTTCTCACCAGCATGTTGAGAAGGAGCATAACGAAGAAGGCAGATTCTCCAGCAGTAGAAAGAAACAGAGAAACCGGAGAAAGAGTTGTTGTTATATTAAATGATGGGATAAGTGCACAGAAAAAGGAAAGGACTGTGTAATATTCTAGACCTTTCTGTTTGGTGGAACTTTTGCAACTAGGCACCATTTAATATTTCTTCGAAACCCTGATATACAAGGGGCAGCGTGACAAAAACCTATAAACCACCTTGGCTGTTTGACCATTTGCAAGACTTAGCCAACATCTACCTGTACTTGTAGCTTGGCTACCAGGTGACATCTTTATCAGATAGGACACCCTATGCTGACAATGAGGTAGAGTGAGAGTTAACATCAGTTAATACCATGCTGTTGAAGAGGCAGTGTTACCCCAAAAATGGGGTATACTAAATGATAATTAAAAGATTATCCTATAAATCTGTTGCTGCTTTCTTTTAAAAATCAAATCACTGCTGCTGTTCAGCTCCTGGTCAGTCAGCTCTGCTCCACTCTCTTTGCATTAGCTTTTCTGTGGCTTCTCTTGCTGGCTCTCTGGCTCTCCCTGCATGCCTCTCTTCTTCTCAGCCTCCGGATTCCAAAACTGTTGCTGGCAGTTGGTCTTTTGTGCTACATTGTAGCTCTTTCCTTACATACCTTCCTAGTCTTAGACACAGTTACCTCACTCGCACATGCTCAGTCTTGACCATTACCTCGGAATTCTGAATGACAGTTGTGAGCTTTAAAACAAGTTGTGACCAGTATGAGTGGGTTCTGACCCGTTGCTGCTTAACTGACTGAACTCTCTGTCACCTCTTACTGCATATGCCCAATAATTGCCAACCGTGCACATGCTTACTGTTGTCCTTACCTCAGAACTGTGATTCTGCTGAGCCTCCCACCCCACCACACTTGGCTTTTTGCCAGGGCACCTTCCCCCTCCCCAAAGTCCTATGTTTTTACTGAGCATGTTCAGGGTCTTCAGCATCCATCTCAGGGTGTAGTGATTTTTACTTATTCAGAATGGAAATCAGAAATACACAGTAGAGACTGGAGAATTTTCTCTGGTAATATTCCCTTTCTTGTGGGTGTGAAAATATCTATTATCTGACTCTCACTTTTACTAGTGAGTTCAATGGGTGTTTGCCCTTCTCCAACATTGGCTCAAGGCTCCTATTTAGGACCAAGCATGAATTTCTTCTTGTTGGCACAATACATCACTACCCCTGATTCTACCTCACTAGAACACGACCCTCTTTGGCTTTATTTTAAAGGTCCTGAGCCTCCTTATATAGTGTAGTGGAATAAGCATTAGGAGTACCATACACAAGATGTAAATTTTTCCTTTAAAATTTACTTTTATTGATGGGGTGGTAGTCAGCAATCACAACTCTGTGTGTATACCAGCTATGATTTCTATAACAGGTGTCTTCAGTTTGGCCAAAACTGAGACAATTGCCACAAGCTTTTAACAATTACATTACATAAAAACACTTATAAATGGTAACTTAACATTTATGTAACTAAATCTTAAACTTAAACTATTATATAAACAAATTTATACAATCATTACAACTATTTAAGATTGCTTACATTGCTTTCTTTTAAACTTTCACACAAAAACAGTTACATGCATTTGTTTACAGTTTTTAAATGATTCTTGACGGGTTTGCCTTCAATTTCCAACTTTTCCTGAACCGACTTTAGAACTTTTAACAGACTGTTTTCAATTTCTAATCCTCTCTGGACAAATTGTAATTTAAATAACACTTTCCTGGTCCAACATATTAGTATTACAGATATTACACAAACAATATGTTCCAATTATCTATACAATAGGGTGCAGCAGTCTATTTAAAATTCCTGTGGCAGTAGATGACCATCCCAAAAATACCTCTCACCAATTGTGTTTTGTATCTTTTTACTTGTTCCACAATTTGTTTAATTTCATCAGTTGAGTGATGTACAGTGATCATAGTTTTACATGCATTTTCCTGAGCCTTTTGCAAGTATCCTTGCAAATCAGAATGGTTTAGCAATTGTTTAACTAAACTGATATTCATACTCAGTAGCTCTGGGTTGACACTTTTATACATTTGGTCCTTAACTTCCTTATATTAAACTTCAGGTAATGTAAAGTTAAAATCACATCCAATCACTGAAACTTTATTACATAAACATTGATTTTCATAAGGATTATGGCTTATATTAAACAAATAATTAACATTAAACTGTTCTGCATCAACTTCTAATACATACACTTGTATTTCCTATATACACAACCACAGATCTAGTGTCTGGAAATGGATTTAGTTGATGTGGCATTTTCCTTTTTTCTGGATTTAAACAGATATCATAAGATTGTATAACATTATTACAAATATATCCAATTCCATGTTCTTCCATACAAGTTTTACATTCTTCTGTTTTCCATACGGTGGTTTGATTTATGGCCCATAACTTGTCTTCCCTTGGTTGCATTACACTATTATTGACATTTAATCCTAATTCCATAATAGGGGACAGCCATTCTATTTGAGCATAAAACATTTCATTTTGCTGCACATTATATGTAAAATTGACCATTTTCCACCAAGAATATAAATTTTGCTCAGATTTTTCTATATGGGTATAAGAGTAGTAGTGGTTGGATTAATTGTGACTAGGAGACTAGTGGAGCAGTCAACTATCCCAGAACCATCTCTTAACATACACTGCCATTGTCCTGACTGAACTACTTTTTCCTGTATTATTCCTTTTTCCTTTTCTATAAACCAGTTACGTCCTGTTTGGCCTGGTGAAGGGAAATCTTGGGGACATAAAACACCCCAAATGGTAGGAGCAGCAAAAGAGAGAGAACATCTGTGGGTGTTTCCTGTAACTGTGTCTGGATTTTCTACAGATCCCATTGTGACCTCAATAATCCAGTTCTTTATATTTAGACTGTCAGGCTGAGGGATTGCAAAAAGACAGTTAATCTCAGTATAAGTAAGAGCAGTAAAATTAGGTTTATTCCATTGTATTGTCGCTCTCAGTACTCCAGTCTCCGAACTCACACCACCATACCAACATCCAGCAAGCACTGATGCCAAGAAGAGAGAGGATAAATAGGGGTTCACCTTCTATCATCTGGATTGCATTTTTTATTATGTCTATAAAACAAACAGAAAACGTCTCTTCTCAAATTTTAGCAGGACTATAAACTTTTTACCAACAGCAATTTACTAGCTAAAACAAAACAAAAAAGTCCATCATTTTGTTCCCTATTTTAATTTATATGGAATTTTGATAAAAACAACAAGGTTTATATTCTTAACCTCTTATAAAACGTATAAGTGTTATACACACATTCACACAACTTTTTGATTCATTCTTTATTAGATTTACTATCATTGAAGGTTCCTTATCATATTTACTCTGAAAACTTTTACATTTACCTATATTTATTGATTTTTAACCTCTTTCCCCCCTATATATAGATATAAACTATATGTCCTTACTAAAGTTTCCATGGTATAAGTTATTGGAAGCATATTATTTGATCTGTTAAAACCCCTGGAAACTTCCTAACTTTAGCTAGAAGTTAATCTATATAATTACTGGGAGATTTATAATGGTGGTGATGGCACTCTACCATCCTCTATTTATTTGCCTGTTTTTGAATTCATTATTATTTTCATTATAGAATTGTAGAATCATAGGACATCAGGGTTGGAAGGGACCTCAGGAGGTCATCTAGTCCAACCCCCTGCTCAAAGCAGGACCAATCCCCAATTTTTGCCCCATATCCCTAAATGGCCCCCTCAGGGATTGAACTCACAACCCTTTATTTAGGTAATTTTCTACATTTCTTTATCTTTATCTAGTTAAGAAAACAAAACCATTTTTCCCCAAAACAGTTACAACTTTTATTTATAAACAACTTTTACTCAACTGCCACTACATAAGGAAAATTAAACAAATAATAAACTTTGACAAAAACTCTTATATCAAAATTATTCAGCAACAAGAAAAAAAATTTTAGAAGATAAAAATATAAAGCTTTAGGAAGTGACCTCAGAACGTAGAGACAACAATTTAGGATAATTTATCATTAATAGCTAACTAAGTAGTAAAAAAAATAAAATAAAAAGAAATTTCTCTAATAAACTGTTTAACCAATCACTCCCCATAATTTTTTGTTCTGCAAATCCACCTTGGCATTTAAGGTCTGTAAAACGTCTATGCCAATGACCCCAAATCTTTTTGATCCATGATTCCAACCCTCCCATACAAGGTTGCTGTTCCAACTTGTAGCTCAATTGTTTTGATAATCAGGATCACCTCAAATGCTCCATTGAAGCCTGTTGCATGCATATAGCCGGTGGTAGGCCAAAATAAAAGCCATTTAGATTTCAGTGCATTGATTATTGTATTACTGGCTCCTGTATCTGTTAGCAGTTTTGTAACCACAAGTCCATCCTCAATTGTTACATTTACCAAGGGTCTTCCATAATCATCCATCTTAATATCTGCAATTGGCCGGAAGTACAGTCCATAATAGGTTTGTTCAGTGATTCATCTCCACATTCTTAATTTTTTAAAATTCTTTTTCAATTGATCCTACAAATATAGCTAGTATTACTTATTACAAAGTCTATTATTTTCCTACGAGGGAACTCTTGTTTGAAGAAGATCTTCGACTTAGGGTTGGGGACTGAGCACGTTAGACTCTTCAGTAAGAGAGACTTTTGATTCAAGTCTTTCTTTTTTTTTTATTAGATGTGTGCTCTATGCTTTGGGGCAGCAAATACATTTTGGGGCACGTGTGTCTTACCCAGGGAGTGGGTGTGACAAGCGTGCCTGTCATTGATGGGAATGGCCTTCCAGCAAGAAGGATATTTTTTAATACAGAAACCCAGGCATATGCCTGTCTCTTAACATCTCTCCTTCAGAAGGAGAAGAGGGGAAGATTTGTTAGAAGTTTTTATTTTATTTTATTATGGGGAAGGAGGGGGAACAGGACAGCTGTTTTGATTAAGTATTTTTCTTTTTATTTCATTACCTTTATTTAGTGTTTAGAGAAGACTATCACATGTCTTGTCCCAGCGGCAGAAGAGAGATACTGACAGTGGGTAAACCACAAAATTCTATAACTGCTGCTCACCGCCCAAGATGGGTGTGCGTGTGCCACCCAAATAAATACTGCTACTAAAATTTTCTGATTACAATGCAGGGACACAGCTCTATCTACTATATTAATTATTATTATTATTATTAGGATAGAAATGTAGAAACCCTGGTCTATTTGGAACAATTTTCAATTTTTGCATGATAAAATAGAATTTTAAAATCTACAGTATTATCTAAATTTTTAAGCATGTAAATGAAGTATAAATCAGACAAGCATAACAAAAGGCAATGGCTATTTAGAGTGCTCTTACAGTTAATACTACGGGAACTTAGAACTTTATTTTTAATCCTAACTTATTTATATGTTTATATATAAACTAAAACACATTTTGTGCCTGAGTATGTTACTTTACAATATTATTTGCATCAATTTTTCCAGTAGAGACATCATTCAATGTCCCAAGTAAAGCTAAGCAAATTTCAGTTAGGCAAACATTCTGGAGGATACACTATTCTTCTTTTAAAAACACCCTAAAGCAGATCATAAGCTAACAAATTCAGAGTTTCCTCTCTACTCCTTTTGGTGCTTCTTGTACATAAAAAAAACAAAACTAAGTTACCTATTACCCTAAGTTTTCCCTAATAATAATAATAAAATTACTTCTTATACTACCTTAAATCTATCTTCTAGTTACCTTATTATACACACTAGCCTGAATTATCAAAAGAAGAGATATGGACATCTTATTTTCCAGAGCACATTATTCACAGTATTTATTGAGCAAGGCAGTTGACTTATTATAGCTTGTGTGCCCCTGGCCTGCTCCCTCCCACCGCCTGCCTCCCCACTGCTGGGATCCCTCCCCTCGCCCACAGCCTGTGTGCCCCCGGCCTGCTCCCTCCCACCACCTGCCTCCCCTACTGCTGGGATCTCTCCCCAGCCCCATTCATCTTTCCTCAATTTTGGTATAATTTTTGGATGCAATTCCAAAGATGGAGGTTCTTTAGATATTGAATACTTCTCAGAAGGGAATCCAAACACTGAGGTTTTCAGAGGGGGAAATTCAGGTAATACAGGTTCAAGGGAAGACGGTTTTAGCAGCAAGGAACCAGGGAGAAGAGACTGAGGTAGTGAGGATTCACAAGAAGAAAATTCAGATAATGTAGTTAGAAGATCACAATTAAGTTATAGTTCCAATGAAGGAAGTGATTCAAGGAATGAGGGTTCTAACAGAGTAAATGTCCGCTCCTGATTCTGTTCCTGAGTCTCCTGCATCTCTTTCCCTGACATTTTTCTCCTTCACTGCCTTTTCTCTTTCTTATCTATATTTAGAATTTAAAAGAATACACTTATTCTTTTATATAGCACTAAGCATATAATTTAAAAAAAAAAACAATTCCCTATTTCTATGCTATATTACACATCTAACCCAACTAAGGTTCTCCCCCAGAATTCCCTTTCAGAACTTTAGCTGAGAAGAACAAATCTTCTTTTCCCCTGTCAAATGTTAACTGATATACGGTGGGATTAGCTTTACTTGCAATTATGACAGATCCTGCCCACACCGGGTTGAGGACATGGGCTTTTTCTTTGCATATTTATACATCACCATGTCCCCTATTTCCATTCACTGTTTTTAGTAAGCAATTTATACAGTGGAACAGCCCCGTCCCTTTTTTTGCATATTTTTCAATAAAATCTCTAAGAGAAAAGTTAGTCATACCCAAAAGGATCTCATGTTAGAAACATCTGTTTCTAACTCTATTTATCCAGTGACCTCCCCTCTTGTCCCAGTGTAACTCCTGCTGCTGACACATTTACACTTTTTCTGGACTGACCTTAAATCCAGTTTCTTTTATTTTCTGCAATATTTTCATATTTTTCTCCCTAGTTTTAATATTGATAAGAATATCCTTTACATATCTTAACAGAGACTGTACAGCATTACTTCCTAACTTCTGCTTCCCTAGGATGCTTATAAAATCACCTCAAAGCAGATTATAAATTAGCAAATTAAGAAACTTAACAGAATAGAACTGTATTTCAATACTGCAATTATTAAGATAGTCTAAAAACCCACAGTACTTGTGGACTAAAAACACTCTAGCTAAATATTCAATAACCATTTTTACATAATTCCTATTATTTCATAAATACATTTGTAATTGGTTCCTTTTAAACTACATATATAATAAAAAATAATAATTTGTTTTAAGGCTTGATTTCTCCTGCTCTAAAGTGGCATGCTTTTATGCTGACACTGAAGCTATTAGGGGTGTTTAGTTTTCTTACGCTATCTCCTTACAGCAATGGTCCCCAAACTTTTCAGGATCGTCCACCTCTTACCCCTGGCAACTCCCAGGAGAGGGACGCAGACAGGGGTAAGGGGGCCGAAACTGTGGCTGCATCTGGGTGCGGGTCTGGGGCCAGGAGCTGGATTGGGAATGGAGCCGCAGCCAGGGGCCAAGGCTGTGGGGTGGAATCGGGGATGGGTGCGGAGTCACACCCTGGCTGCAGTTGGGAGCCAACGCTGAGGGAGAGGCCGGGCATGGGCCCGGGATCGTGGCTGTGGGCTGGTCAGAGCTGAGTGGCATTCCCTGACCGCCCCTTATGGGGGGCTGGCCTGGGCCCTGCTGTGCCCCCCAGATGTTCCACCATGCCCTCCTAGGGGGGCATGACCCACAGTTTGGGGACCTCTTCCTTAAAGGGTGAAGAAGCTGTAAATTCAGCTTCCTCAGTCAGCTAGCTCTCAGAGCAACTCAGCAACCTCATATTGCAATAGCCTTTTCCAATCTAAACTCCACAATAGGGCCAAGGTTTTCTGCTGTCTATTTTGGTAGGGGACAAAATTTTCTTTTTATCCCTCTTTCCTTCATTCTACCTTGCTGGTCCCCTTTTGCCTGAGAACCGTTGTCAGAGAAGGTTTCTATTCGTACCTTCTCAAGTTTTTCTCTTGATGATGGCCGCCCTTTCTTCTGTATTTTATATACAGTTTTATTCATAGTGGCATCTGAATCATTAAACTTTTTTTTACTGTTTTCATTGCCAAACCTAATTCTAAATTTTAACCTAACTCTGAACATCCAGATGCTGATTCCCAGTTATACTTGGCTTTGGTTTTCCCTTTACCCAGTTTCCTTTCAGGAGAGCACGTCATGGAATCCCCTCCTGGAAAGAAAGATTTCACCACTTCTTTTTCTGGGCTATTAATATTACCTCCATAGGGAAACTATGAAAATTTTGGTCTAGTGTTTCCTTCTTGCATAAAAACAGCTTCTAATGTCCACTGGGGTTTGTGTAGCCCATTGCTGGGGGCATAATGGTAGCAGCGCAGCCTCACAGTCTTTTCAATAATGAGTCTGATACTGATAGTGTACAGTGCTTGGAGAATATTAGAATATGACTAGGGTCCTACATAGAGCCACTGCTGCATAATGGGTTTATTCACGCCACCCTATGAATCCCCTTCAGATGGGAGCTTGTGTTCTGACCTGTGTTGATGGGACATCATGCAGACATGCAGTTCGGTGCCTAAGTCCCAGTTATGCTCTGATGAGCACATGAAGCAATACAATCAGGAGACATCAGTTTTTTTCAGCTAAATCATACCATCCGTGTTTTGCTTTTTGAAATAGATAACACATCCTTGCTGAACTATCACATATTTGGTGAATGAATCTCATGGGAGAAACTCTTCAAACATCAGAAAACTAAGTACAAATAATTCATGGGTTGGGCAGTGACCAATAAAAAAATACAGGAATTGCTAGAACCGTAAACTTTTTTTTCTTTTAACTCTCTAACCTTCTGAGATAAAGGAAGCCAACTGCAGCTGGAGGCAGAATCCTTCCCTGCATGCACCCAAAACTCTGCCTCTTAAATTACCACTTGCCAGAAATGGGGAGAGCTCCATACTTGCCATATGATGATAACTGACAGAAACTATTTCTGCCAATGTTGTGGGGCTGACTCCTGAAAGTGGCAGATAGGACAGGAATGGCAAAACGTATTTGATTTCAGGTAGATGGCAACTCTCTATTCCATGCTTTAACCTGAGCCTTTATAGACCCCACCCCACACAAAAAGAAAGGAACACCCTATGTACTTGCAAAGTAGATCTTGTGTACTTGCTGAATGGAAGAGGGTTTGCTCTAAATAAAGAAAGTCTCTTCTTTCTAGATAGAATGGTTAGACTGAGGCCTCCTGGGGGAATGAACTCTGATCTGGTCAACAGCCCGATGCTGGATTCCACATCCTAAAAGGACAAAAATAGAAAACTAAATTATCAGCCAAAGTTGAAAAAGCCCATTCCATAACCTGTATAGACCTGGAATCTGACCTGCCCATCACAGCTATAGGAATCCACTCTCCTTTCCTCAGAGTGCTAATAAATTCCATCATGTTTTAGAGGAGAAAATGCAAAGCCTCTCTGCCCAAGGAGGGCAGAAGGAACGAGTAGAAGATTGCAGTAGCAGCAGTAAACTCCAGAAATAAGGAGCTCTGTATAAACATTGCGTACATATTAATAAGTCAGCACTAGCAGGCTCACTCACAATGGACAAGTCTCATTAAATGAGAATTGTTGGATCTGGTCATAGGTTGGATAATGCCCTGAGTGAGTCAAAGTTTGGTGCTTCCTTAGAATGGCTGTAGGCTCTAGTTCTGAATTTTCATTTTCAGCCCTGTACAAATCGGCACATAGAAAACCCGTTTCTGAGGTACCCTCAGGGAAGAATGGCTCAGACTCTGAATATTTACTGCAGGGGAAGATGATGGTCAATTATGATTCAGAAAAGTCCCAGTCTAGAGAGAATGTGGAGCTTTCTTACAATGCCTGGAATGAGAGAACTGTCCTGCATTTTCAGGAAGCTGGCAGCACAATTCCTAACATGCATTTGAGCCCTTACAGACCCTCTCCCTCACACAAGATAGACTTAAGAAGAATTTGAATACTCACAGAAGAAGTGGGGGAAGGGATTGGAATTAGATGGCCAGCCCAAGCTTCATGTGGCCAACGACTGAATGTGAGCATTGAGCTCTGTGCTAATGTACAATATGCCATACTGGTCCCAGTTAATGCACAGCTAAATTCACCTCTGCCAGTACAATCTGTTTAAATCCCCTTTCCTTGGCTCCAACTTTTAATAGAATCCGCAGTTCAAAGCCTTTCAGTCTTCATTGTAGTAGTAGAAACAAGTAAATCATTGTGAGAAGGGGAACAACCAAAGGTGCTTTACCCAAACAAGTGAGTCTATTACTCCCTGGGACAACAGAGATAACACAATCTATCCCCACAAGTAGCTGAAAATAAATATCTTACTCCAAACCCCAAAAATGTTAGTGGCAGGTGCTAGGCCATAGGATTCAGGCTGATAAGGACCAGGGCAACTCTGATTTACAGCTATACGAACAGTAGTAAATTCCTCTGCTGTAGCAGTGCCTGAGTCTTTGAATTACTGAATTATTGAATAACAAAAAATGTTAAGACTTTCATCTCCACTGAAGTGCAGTAATATGGGAGAATATGACAACCACTAAGTAGGTGGTAGCAGGGTAAAGTCAGGAGTGAGGGAAAGGTGTATTTGTATTGTAAGAGAATGTAATCATGAGAAGGAATGGTTGGTAGAATGTGCCCAATGTGGGACAGAATTTGGTTCTTCCTTACAACGACTGCAGAGAATCTCTTGTCTTGTGTTTATCTTTTTAAGAAAGGTGGTAACCATATTGCATGTTTGCACCCAAAGCCCTGTACAGACATGTCCACACACCCTCCCTAATACACACACACACACACAGAGAAAGAAGTGAAGAAATCCCAATGCTCACTCAGCAGCAGAGGATCTGCTCTGTTCAAGAAAAGCATCACAATGCATGAAGAGCTGAGCCTCAGAGTACAGGGGCAGGCAAAGGAGAGTCATTGATTAAATAGGCCCATGAAGGAGCACTCATCCTAAAATAAAAAGAATGGAAAGGAAATATGCCTCCCTATATGCCATAATCTACATTAATTCTACTTCCCAGTAACATGAATGTTAATCTAGCTTCTTTCCATCATCTAATAAAATCTCTATTGTTTCGTCAGCAGAAATTTCAAACTGATTTTGGGAACTGGGCTCCTGCATACCCCGAAATTCTCATATCAACTAAATGGGCAAAAGCATGGACCACCAGTGAGCCCCATGGTTGCCTAGTCCCTATATGGTCCCTTCTATGTGGTTTGTTTCATCAACCATTATTGCTAGTCTTTGTCACTACATAAGGAAAAAATAAACTCCATTTTATCAGGGATGGAGTGTTACACTACTCAGAGGCAAAGGATTTTAGGGAACAATCTCTTTACAAGTGATTATTGGGATCTTTGGAGGAGCTCTCAGTTGCCCCTTCCCCAAACTGGACCTTTACAAATACATTGTCCTCCCAGTAGAGATGTTCCTCACCCTCTGCCTACTCTACGGTCCAAGCGAAATACAGAGAGGAAAGTTGTGATATCACTAGAGATGTGACTGCTGCATTTTCTGTTCCTAATTCCCTTATTTTCTTTCGCTTGAGAGAGCCGCATAATATAGAAAAATGGGTCCCAAGCTCCAGACGTGGGCATTCCTTTGATCCAGACTTAGCAGGAGTTTAGGCAGGACACAGACCTCTCGCTAGGGAAGAGGTGTGTGGGGTTTTTGTGTGTGTGTGGTGTTGTGTTTTTTTTTTAAACACACACACACACACAGGACTGCATCCACATTTTCAGAAAAATGGGGGCCCTGTTCCATACACATACCTGAAATCCTTCAGTCCCTGAAGTACTGTACCCTAGAGGAATGAGTGTGCCAATTGCCAGAATTATCTGCTGAATGAGGATTGATGTGCCTTCATGAGAGGTGAAGAGGCTTCATTTGGGATAAAGAAGTATGTGAGGGGCCAAAAAGTAGCTGCAAAATGGCTGCAGATACAAGGTCTGACCCTCAATGGAGCCTTCATCCTAAATGAAATGGAAACAACAAAATGTTAGGAATGGGCGGGGCACTGGGAGGAGTAATTGTCTATCGATTTAGGGTGGGAATACACAATATGTTTATTATTTTGTTCCTGTGTGTAAAATGACAGGAAAATATCCCAGTAAGTTCATGAGGATATTTTACTAGTAACCAAAGCAACTAATAGACCATGGGTTTAAGGAAGACAGTGAGGAGTAGTGGAGTAAAAGCATTGCTGACTCCAGAATACACACTGTGGAGTAGGTAAATATCTCCATTTTAAAGATAGATAAACAGAGGCTCAGTGATGATAGATATTAGGATATTTATAAATATTTGTCAGCCATGAAATAAATCATCACTTTCTATTTATATTAATAATATTGTCTGCACTAAGGGTGTGATTGAAAGTCCACTGTAGTCAATAGGGGTCTCCATCGAATGTAACTGGTTTTGAATTAGGCCCTTAGATAACATAACATCGTGCTTTCAAGGATCTCAAAATGCCAAACAATAATTCATAACTTTTAAAATACTTATCATTATCCCCATTTTCAAGATAAATAAAGTGAGGCACCTCAAAGGTCAATGATTGCCAAAATCAAAGTGAATCAATCAATGCCTGAAGTGAGTGAGGAGTTTTGCTTAATCCCTAGTCTATCCACCAGAGCCCAAATTAGTGAGAATTCCTGCTGAGTCTCCAGATGTAGTACAGCCCCACCACACATACCCACAATGTGGACATTTCCTGAAAGCCACAATCTGATTAAAGTCAATGGGATTTTGTATTTTATTGTCAAAGTCAGTGTCAGTGAGCAGAGAACTCTGACTATACTACAGTTGGACTAACCACCACAGTGGACATTCTGCTCCAATTCCGAACATGCTGAGTTACAACCTTTTATTTATTCTGCATGTGTTACATGAGAATAGTGTAGCTTGAGAAGGACAGAAGAAATGTTTTAAGCACTCACTAACTACTGGTCTGAGACCCCTGTGGAACCACAACTTACTTACAAAGTTGTGTTACGTTGGCCATCTGAGAAAATTCAGTTACTTCTATCAAAGGCCTGTATGCCAAGTCTCACAACAACCACCACAGGTATTATCAAAATCGCTGCAGTATTGCACAGTGCCAACCAGCTCTCCCAGAGACTAAGGTGAGGACTGACTTTAGCTCAGTGCCGCAATAGCAGCGCATGGGCTGTTATGTATGTGTACATCTCTTCCCTGGCCTATCCAAGTGTTTATGATCATAGTGCCCTCTCTAGAGATTAGTCCAGTCAGAGCTCCATACAAACAAGAAAATGTTGATCCATTTAAAGAAATATTGATAAATATTTTTATAAATATTGAACTTTTCAAGAATAACTTTTTTATAATAGTCACAGTGCCTGCACTCAGCAAGCAACTTGTTTTCAAGGTTCTTAAAAGTGGCAACAATTATTAAGCCAGAAAATATGCTGTGGAGTAGTAAGTATTAGCTCCATTTTAATGATGGACAAGCAGAGGTGCAATGAGGATAAATATTGATAAATATCCTATTATCTAGGATGAAATATGAAATAAATAACTTTCCATGTATATGAATGATACTGTCTGCACTTAAGGTGTGATGAAAAGTCAATTGTAGTCAATAGGGGCCTAACAATTAAATTTATTTGGTTTTGGATTAGGCCCATAGATAACATAACACCATGCTTCCAAGCTCTCAAAATGCAAAACAATAATTAAGTTATACAACAACTTTTCAAATAGTTACCTCTCCCCCAATTTAAAGATGAATAAATTGAGGCATCATGGATGTAAAAGATATAGAGCAGGCAGGAAGAAACAATGAAGGTATTGGAACTGTAAACTATCAAAAAAGCTTTAATTTTAACATCCCTTGTTCCCTTAAACTGGAGAGAGATTTCTTAGACAGAAACCCCCCCCCCCCCCCCATCTGACAGTCTATTGGATGGTATTAAAGATAAGTGTTCTTTTGGGGGAAAAGTGAAGAAGTTAACTGAGATAGGCTGGTGCTATCGATGTTGCTGTTGTTAAACTCCAATCCTGTTTCCTAAAAACAAAAAACAAGAGAAAGACTAAAAGGGAAAGAAAAGAACAGCAAAGGGAGAAAATGCAGTTTCTGCCTCTGCTGTTGAATCGCACTTACAACCTAACTCAGTGCTGGAAAAATACAAACACAGCACATGGTCTTATCAGCCATTCTGAGACCAGGGAAACATGTTCCATCATCAGGCTGTTTAGGGCATTGCTTTTAGCTGCCTCCTTCTGGTCACAGGCTGACAGCAGTGTTGCAAAATAAGCAGTATTAACTGGTGAAGAAAAAGGACACATGGGGTGAGGTTGGAGGATAAGACAGTCTCATATCCCAGATGGTGTTCAGGTTTTAACTAGAGCTGGTGGAGGTGACAGTGTCATCTGGGTCCCTCTCTCCTACCTGGTCTGTTTAGGAGATCTCTCAGGATTAGGATGAAGAAGGTCTGGGGTCCCAGGAGATTGTGGCGGTGACAACCGTGATGGTGAAGCTCCTTCCTTCCCCCTTCTCTTGTCCTTCAATCAGACAGCGTTGCCTTTTGTTTCACCTCCACATTTTCACCCCAAAGAACCCGGAAAGTGGGTGAGTGATGGAAGAGCCCATCCCCTCATTATATGTTCACCAATTAGGCCTAATTTTGGTCCTTTAATTTGTCCTCTCACCCTTCTCGTTTACCAAGCATGGTTTTAACAGAGTCCTTGAATTATGTCAGCAGACCCTTTTGTTTTAACTAATCCAGTGATTTCTCTCTCCCTTTTGCACATTTCCCCATGAACAGTTATAGGTTATTGTGACATTTTATGAACAATCAATCACTCTTTACACTTGAATTCACAAATCTGATAAATGGGCCTACAAATTTATCCTAACAGTGAATTGAATTGATCACCATGATGCATTTTTGGGGGGAGCTGAATACGTTTTGGTCAGTGGGGTGCGCTGGAGAGGGAGGTTGGACTGGTTTTGGGTACCAGGGTAGGCTGTGGGGGATTGTATTGATTTAGGTCACCACCATGTTGGAAAATCCCTCTACAGCAACAAATCAATTCATTCATCCAGGAGGTTTTTACCTGTTCTCATGATAGCGAGCTGGGAGATTCTTAATACACATTTCTTCCCAGGTTTCAGAGTAACAGCTGGAGGAGAGTCTATGGGGTAACCAGAGTTTGAAGCAGCCATGGGATTTGAGCAGGTCAAGGGGTCATGAAGATACTAGCAGCACAGCTGGTTCTAGGAGCAGCCTATGCTGTTTTCATGGAAATCATTTTTGGAGTGGCAACCTCTCCACCTTCCCCCGCCACAAAAAAAACCAAACAATAATCCAGCAACAAAGGCTGAGTGAAACAGCAATTCAGTGCTCTCTGGTAGTTAGTGCCCAGGACAACCACCCTAACTGGTTCAGTGTACTGAACTGCCAGATCTATTTCTGAGCTAGTATAAACTTGCAAAGGGGGTTGTGGAGCTGAATTGCAGAGGATCTGATGGAGGCTGGCTCAGGGATCTGATGGAGGAGCCTGAGGCCTGCTTTGAAACTCCTGCTCTAGTATAGTCATGCCAACTTCCCCCATGATTTTGTTTGTTTAGGGGGAGTGACAGGATTTTAGATAGGGCTGCATCCCAATCTGTGATGACACAAGAAGCTCCACCCCTCTGGGGAAATCCCCATCTGGCTGGCTGCCTGCCAGGGAAGAGCAATCAGTCAGAGCTGCTGTAGGAAGAGCTCCCTCCCCTTTTCCCTCCTCTGCAGCCTGAAGCCATTTTAGCAGGCAGGGAATGGGGCAGCAGAAAGAGTCCAGCAGTTCAGGGTAGCTCTGATCCCCCCTCCCTCTTTGCTCCTGTGAGCAACGGGACAGCTCCTCCACTCCCCTGCACCATGGCCTGGGAATGGGTAGAGATGGTGAAAGGGGACCCCACTGCAGCCCTGCCAAGCCTGGGTGGGCAGGTGAAAGAACTCCAGGGGGAGCAGAGGTCAGCTGAACTTATGGGGGACACATAGATATGCTGGGTGTCCCAACTGATGTGGGGACAGGATTGATTTGGAAGTTGGGGGACCAGAAATAATTGGCAGGGGATGGGCAGATGTTGGGGTGAGAGCTCCTGCACCAGGGGCCATTTGCCTATAAATATGGGGTGATCCTGGTTCCTTTTCCTACCTCACTCTCTCTGAGGGCCCTGCAGATCTTTTCCAAACAAAGCATCTGACAGGCTGTACTAGGCCTAGAGGCCCCCTGCTGGAGGCCTTGTGGTCCTACCACACCCTGCCCCAGAAAAGGGCAAGAGATTCCTCCAAGCTGCCTTGAATGGCTGCATGGGACACAGCCAGTCAGAAAGAGGCTGCAGGGAAGCAGCCCCCTATAAAAGGAGGTGCAGGGCTCTAAGTTCAGTCTGCATGTAGGGACCAGGGAAGCAAGGAAGGTGTTCCTGGCTGGTTGTTGGGACTCGAAGAAGATAAGGGCCATGGGGAAGTGGCCCAGGGAATCTTAGTTAGAGATGTGGCACATGGGTGTTATGTATAGCGTCCTTGGATTGGGACCCAGAGTAGTGGGTGGGCTTGGTTCCCTTCTAAACAGTCACTGGGGAAGTGGTGAAACCTTGAGCAAGGAAGTTTAAACTGGCCCAGAGAAGTGCTATATCTGGAACTGGGTTGCCCCTGAAAGGGGGCCAAACTGAGACGGACTCAACAGGAGAACTGGGGTCCATGAACCGAGTTCAAGAGGAGTGGCTCAACTGGAGAGCTGGGGTCACTGAGGACTCAAGGGAAGGCAAAGGGATGTACTAGCACCCCAGGGAAGAAGCCCTAGGGCTCTAGTCCATTCCAGAGCAGGAACCTTTGTCAGGTAGCCAGAACCCAACTGAGGGTAGCATGATGGAACCTATTGGACTGTTAAGGGACTGAGCCTGAGGAGGGCTGCAGGACATTACTGAGGACAGCAGGATTGTCCTGGCTGAACCATATAACCAAGAAGGGGTTTGGTTTGTTTCGCATACAGACTGTGTGTGACTTGGCCAGAGGGCTGAGTCACCAAAGACCCACCTGATGAATGCAGCGGCCAACAGGGGGCACTGTGAGCAGAGAAACTGAGGAAAAAAACTTCAGGTATGTATAACACCAACAGACTCCGGTCGTCGGAAGGCAGGATCGAACGGGGGAATCTCTGGACCTTAGTGCATGAGCCTCTACAGCATGAGCTAAAAGCCACCTGGTGGTTAGATAAGGCTGTACAGCAGATTCATTTTCTCTCTAAGCCCTGGTCTACACTAGGACTTTAGGTCGAATTTAGCAGCGTTAAATCGATTTAAACCTGCACCCGTCCACACAATGAAGCCCTTTATTTCGACTTAAAGGGCTCTTAAAATCGATTTTCTTACTCCACCCCTGACAAGTGGATTAGCGCTTAAATCGATGTTGCCGGCTCGAATTTGGGGTACTGTGGACACAATTCGATGGTATTGGCCTCCGGGAGCTATCCCAGAGTGCTCCATTCTGACCGCTCTGGACAGCACTCTCAACTCAGATGCACTGGCCAGGTAGACAGGAAAAGAACCGCGAACTTTTGAATCTCATTTCCTGTTTGGCCAGCGTGGCAAGCTGCAGGTGACCATGCAGAGCTCATCAGCACAGGTGACCATGATGGAGTCCCAGAATCGCAAAAGAGCTCCAGCATGGACCGAACGGGAGGTACGGGATCTGATCGCTGTATGGGGAGAGGAATCCGTGCTATCAGAACTCCGTTCCAGTTTTCGAAATGCCAAAACCTTTGTGAAAATCTCCCAGGGCATGAAGGACAGAGGCCATAACAGGGACCCGAAGCAGTGCCGCGTGAAACTGAAGGAGCTGAGGCAAGCCTACCAGAAAACCAGAGAGGCGAACAGCCGCTCTGGGTCAGAGCCCCAAACATGCCGCTTCTATGATGAGCTGCATGCCATTTTAGGGGGTTCAGCCACCACTACCCCAGCCGTGTTGTTTGACTCCTTCAATGGAGATGGAGGCAATACGGAAGTAGGTTTTGGGGACGAAGAAGATGATGATGAGGAGGAGGTTGTAGATAGCTCACAGCAAGCAAGCGGAGAAACCGGTTTTCCCGACAGCCAGGAACTGTTTCTCACCCTAGACCTGGAGCCAGTACCCCCCGAACCCACCCAAGGCTGCCTCCTGGACCCAGCAGGCGGAGAAGGGACCTCTGGTGAGTGTACCTTTTAAAATGCTATACATGGTTTAAAATGCTATACATGGTTTAAAAGCAAGCATGTGAAAGGATTACTTTGCCCTGGCATTTGCGGTTCTCCTAGATGTAGTCCTAAAGCCTTTGCAAAAGGTTTCTGGGGAAGGCAGCCTTATTTCGTCCTTCATGGTAGGACACTTTACCACTCCAGGCCAGTAACACGTACTCGGGAATCACTGTAGAACAAAGCATTGCAGTGTATGTTTGCTGGCATTCAACCAAAATCCGTTCTTTATCTCTCTGTGTTATCCTCAGGAGAGTGAGATATAATTCATGGTCACCTGGTTGAAATAGAGTGCTTTTCTTCAGGGGACACTCAGAGGAGCCCATTCCTGCTGGGCTGTTTGCCTGTGGCTAAACAGAAATGTTCCCCGCTGTTAGCCACAGGGAGGGGGGAAGGTTGAGGGGGTAGTCACGCGGTGGGAGGAGGCAAAATGCGACCTTGTAACAAAAGCACATGTGCTATGTATGTAATGTTAACAGCAAGGTTTACCCTGAAAGAGTGTAGCCACTGTTTTATAAAATGTGTCTTTTTAAATACCGCTGTCCCTTTTTTTTTCTCCACCAGCTGCATGTGTTTCAATGATCACAGGATCTTCTCCTTCCCAGAGGCTAGTGAAGCTTAGAAAGAAAAAAAAACGCACTCGCGATGAAATGTTCTCCGAGCTCATGCTGTCCTCCCACACTGACAGAGCACAGACGAATGCGTGGAGGCAAATAATGTCAGAGTGCAGGAAAGCACAAAATGACCGGGAGGAGAGGTGGAGGGCTGAAGAGAGTAAGTGGCGGGCTGAAGAGAGTAAGTGGCGGGCTGAAGACAGGGCTGAAGCTCAAATGTGGCGGCAGCGTGATGAGAGGAGGCAGGATTCAATGCTAAGGCTGCTGCAGGACCAAACCAGTATGCTCCAGTGTATGGTTGAGCTGCAGCAAAGGCAGCTGGAGCACAGACTGCCACTGCTGCCCCTCTGTAACCAACCGCCCTCCTCCCCAAGTTCCATAGCCTCCACACCCAGACGCCCAAGAACGCGGTGGGGGGGCCTCCGGCCAACCAGCCACTCCACCACAGAGGATTGCCCAAAAAAAAGAAGGCTGTCATTCAATAAATTTTAAAGTTGTAAACTTTTAAAGTGCTGTGCTTAAAGTGCTGTGTGGCATTTTCCTTCCCTCCTCCACCATCCCTCCTAGGCTACCTTGGTAGTCATCTCCCTATTTGTGTGATGAATGAATAACGAATGCATGACTGTGAAGCAGCAATGACTTTATTGCCTCTGCAAGCAATGATTAAAGGGAGGAGGGGAGGGTGGTTAGCTTACAGGGAAGTAGAGTGAACCAAGGGGCGGGGGGTTTCATCAAGGAGAAACAAACAGAACTTTCACACCGTAGCCTGGCCAGTCATGAAACTGGTTTTCAAAGCTTCTCCGATGCGTACCGCGCCCTCCTGTGCTCTTCTAACCGCCCTGGTGTCTGGCTGCGCGTAACCAGCAGCTAGGCGATTTGCCTCAACCTCCCACCCCGCCATAAACGTCTCCCCCTTACTCTCACAGATATTGTGGAGCACACAGCAAGCAGTAATAACAGTGGGAATATTGGTTTCGCTGAGGTCTAAGCGAGTCAGTAAACTGCGCCAGCGCGCCTTTAAATGTACAAATGCACATTCTACCACCATTCTGCACTTGCTCAGCCTGTAGTTGAACAGCTCCTGACTACTGTCCAGGCTGCCTGTGTACGGCTTCATGAGCCATGGCATTAAGGGGTAGGCTGGGTCCCCAAGGATACATATAGGCATTTCAACATCCCCAACAGTTATTTTCTGGTCTGGGAATAAAGTCCCTTCCTGCAGCTTTTGAAACAGACCAGAGTTCCTGAAGATGCGAGCATCATGCACCTTTCCCGGCCATCCCACGTTGATGTTGGCGAAACGTCCCTTGTGATCCACCAGAGCTTGCAGCACTGTCGAAAAGTACCCCTTGCGGTTTATGTACTCGGCGGCTTGGTGCTCCGGTGCCAAGATAGGGATATGGGTTCCGTCTATAGCCCCACCACAGTTAGGGAATCCCATTGCAGCAAAGCCATCCACTATGACCTGCACATTTCCCAGGGTCACTACCCTTGATATCAGCAGATCTTTGATTGCATGAGCTACTTGCATCACAGCAGCCCCCACAGTAGATTTGCCCACTCCAAATTGATTCCCAACTGACCGGTAGCTGTCTGGCGTTTCAAGCTTCCACAGGGCTATCGCCACTCGCTTCTCAACTGTGAGGGCTGCTCTCATCTTGGTATTCATGCGCTTCAGGGCAGGGGAAAGCAAGTCACAAAGTTCCATGAAAGTGCCCCTACGCATGCGAAAGTTTCGCAGCCACTGGGAATCGTCCCAGACCTGCAACACTATGCGGTCCCACCAGTCTGTGCTTGTTTCCCGAGCCCAGAATCAGCATTCCACAGCATGAACCTGCCCCATTAGCACCATGATGCATGCATTGTCAGGGCCCATGCTTTCAGAGAAATCTGTGTCCATGTCCTGATCGCTCACGGGACCGCGCTGACGTCGCCTCCTCGCCCGGTATCGCGTTGCCATGTTCTGGTGCTGCATATACTGCTGGATAATGCGTGTGGTGGTTAATGTGCTCCTAATTGCCAAAGTGAGCTGAGCGGCCTCCATGCTTGCCTTGGTATGGCGTCCGCACAGAAAAAAGGCGCGGAACGATTGTCTGCCGTTGCTCTGACGGAGGGAGGGGCGACTGACGACACGGCTTACAGGGTTGGCTTCAGGAAGCTAAAATCAACAAAGGGTGTGCCTGTACATCAAGGAGTATTTCAGGCAGGACTGCACGGAGGGTTCCAATAAGAAATGGTGCACCTAAGTTATCGTTGTTATTGGAACAAGGAGGTTAGCCTGGCCTCTGATTGATACATGGCTAGATTTACCTCGCTGCACCTTCTCTGTGAGTGACTGCAGTGTGATCTAGACAGGGGAGGAGGCAAATGAGTACAAAACAAATCTGGTCTATTTCTTGTTCTGACCCACTCCATCTATCTTTTACATCTTTGGCTGGCAGCAGACGGTGCAGAAGGACTGCATGCCATCCACATCTCATGGCTGCTCGGCAGAAGATGGTACAGTACGACTGCTAGCCATCTTCATCTCTTGCCTGCCTGGCATAAGATGGTACAATACGACTGCTAGCAATCCTCATCTCTTGCCTGCCTGGCAGAAGATGGTACAGTACGACTGCTAGCAGTCCGTATCGCCTGCCCGCTCACCATAAGACGGTTCAATAGGACTGCAGGACTAAAGAGAATGACCTGGTCAAGTCACTCCAAATTCAGTCCCTGCGCCCATGTCTGCCCAGGCGCTCCCAGCTGACGTGGCCAGGAGCATCTCGGACACGACAAGGACGACTACCAATCGTATTGCACCGTCTGCTGCCAGAAGGCAATGGGTTGCTGCTACTGTGCAGCAAAGCCGTACCGCGTCTGCCAGCACCCAGGAGACATAGGGTGACGGTTACCTGAGCTGGCTCCATGCTTGCCGTGGTATGGCGTCTGCACAGGTAACTCAGGAAAAAAGGCGCGAAACGATTGTCTGCCCTTGCTTTCACGCGGAGGGAGGGAGGGAGGGAGGGAACGGGGGCCTGACGATATGTACCCAGAACCACCCGCGACAATGTTTTAGCCCCATCAGGCATTGGGATCTCAACCCAGAATTCCAATGGGCAGCGGAGACTGCGGGAACTGTGGGATAGCTACCCACAGTGCAACGCTCCGGAAGTCAACGCTTGCCTCGGCACTGTGGAAGCGCTCCGCCGAGTTAATGCACTTAGAGCATTTTCTGTGGGGACACACACACTCGAATATATAAAACCGATTTCTAAAAAACCGACTTCTATAAATTCGACCTAATTTCGTAGTGTAGACATACCCTAAGCGGTCTCAGTGCCACTAGATGGGACAGAACACCACACCCAAAAGGTGAGTGGGTTACACATGCACACACTTGACCAGGTGGTGCTTGCATTAAGTGAGTGGACTCTGCTGCACATGCATTGGCAAAAGCTTCAACTTCTGGGTTTGGAAAACCAGTAAGCTTTTATTCAACCTGATTAAACACAACAACCATCACAAGATTGTTCGTTAACCCTTCTTGTTACCGCCAGAAGAAAAGCCTCATCCGTTCACAACTCAGTAGAGCTTTCCTTCCTGACCACAGAGTGGCTCCCTGTCCCCCTCTGTGATCCTGCTCCCTCTCTCCTCAGGAGCCAGCCGATGATCCTTTGATTAAAACTCCTCTGCATTCCAAGTGGGGGAGCTTCTAAAGAATCCAAACCTCCATCTCTGTGCACCCAACACAGGGGTGAAAGTAACATTCAACACTTACTGGTAGGGGGGCCAGCTCCAGCCCGCAGAAGGGGTGGGGCCTCAGGCAGAAGGGGCAGGGGTGGAGGTCAGTGCCCCCAACCAGCCCATCCGTGCTGCCTGGTCCACGCCAGTCAGGGCTCTAGTGGTGATTTAAAGGGCCCATGGCTCCAGCCGCTGCTGCCCCAGGCCTTTTAAATCACTGGCCCTGAGGCAGCTGCTCCTTTCGCCCCCTCCCCAATCAGTGACCCTGGGGAGGAGGGGGCACAAAAGGGGCAACAATGTTAGAGTGCTGCCATGGCAAAGGACCCTGCTTAAAGCCACAGTAGTGTGTTAACATTAGCTGCATTTTACCAGTTTACTATAATGGCCCTGTAAAGGTTCAGGCTCACACAGCAGCACCTCCTGCTGGTAGTCAACAGGGATTAGCTCATCCAGCCACCAGAGCACCCTCTGCAGGCCGGTGATCCACCTTACCACCAGCCCCCATGTCCCTCCCAGGACCTGATGCCCCTTTCTCTGGGGGTGCTGCCCTCCTAGCAGTGCTCCCACACTCTCAGGTTCTGAGTCTCCCCACCCAGGGGAAGCCTCACCCTCTAACTCCACCTCACCTCAGTCTGGGCTACTGTCAGTCCCCACTTAGCCCATTGTATCAGGGGCAGACTGCAGTGTATATGCCACTCATCACAGGTAAGGGGGTTTTTGGACCTGCTGCCTCCTCCTACCCATGGGCTACCTCTCTGCAACCCTGCACCTATTCAGCCTGAGTCTTTCCAGGCTGGAGCTCCCAGCTCCTCTGGCCCTTCCCCAGCCCTGCTCCAGTCTAGGGGTCCTGCTCAGCACCTCACAACCAGGCCCTTCTCCCTCTACAGGCAGAGGGAGACTGACTTGGCTCCTGGCTCACAGCCTCTTATAGGGGCCAGCTGGGCCTGACTGAGCTGGCCACAGCTGCAGCTGCTCCCTTCATCAGCCTAGGCTTTTCCCCACAGCCCCAGCCCTCTCCCAGGGCTGGAGCAGGGAACCAGCCCGCTACAGGCCCATAACGGCTTACTTTAAGCCATTGTCTGTTCTCCACAATAATAAATTTGGGAGTGTGTGCAACAGTAATTGTCTCTCTCACTCACACACACACTGGGAATAGGCATGGGGGATACAAAATCAAGACAGGTCATAGAAACATATAATAATCTTTTTAAAAAGACATTATTTTTGTGTGGTCTGACTCATCATAATCTTTGATCTTTAGGCTGGTAATGCTATAGTGTGGGCCAGCCTCAATCCACTCTCTTTCCCTTTTGGCTTTACGGAGGCAGAGTCATGCAGAGTTTTCTTAAAATGTTAATTGCTTGAACAATTTCCTATCTTAGCCCTTGCAGAAGCCAGTTTCAAAGGTTACCCAGAGGCGAAGCTTTGTGGTATTAGAGGATTGTGTTGAGTAGAGGGAAGGAGATAAGGAAACTTTAGTCAATTAGCAAAATATTTCCAAAGGAGGCAAATGTTAGGGACTTATTTTTCAGAACTGATACTAGTTAACAACTCTAAAAAACAGGAAATGTGTGTGGGAGGGTTGTTTTAAATTTACAAGACTGTTCCAAATCCACCTCAAAATGGGACCTGGGTGCAGTCCTGGATGTGGGAAGGCTACAACACTCCATAAAGCAATGAACTGACAGCTGACTGGGTGAGGGTGAACAAAGTCACAGTGCACCAATAATCCAGGACCGGACTGTCCCATAGGCTTATTGGGAAATTTCTTGGCAAGCCCCTGTCACTCAATGCCTGTGTCTGTTTTTAAAATTCTCCTCTGTGTATTGAAGGAGAGTCCTGTTTCTTTAAATCATACAGAACCATAAGTCCCTCCGTTCTCTTCCTCCTATAGGGGACTTGCTGGGAAGCAACAGTTAGTTGCTGCTCTGCATTCATAGTGCCAGCATCTCACAAATCAAGCCTGGGAGCATCATTTTCACAAATCCTGTCAGAAGAACCAATGCAGTGAATCCCTAAAGCCCCAGAATTCTGCACATTGCTCCATATGGGACTTTAGCACTTTAGCACTAATTTGTCACTTAAATGATACATCAGGAACATTTCAGAGGTGAAAGCACAGTGTCATGGTACTCTGTAGTTCCAGAGACAAAAACTAATAACTTTTTACAGTTTAAGTTTCAGATCTTGTTTTTGGTACAAAGCACTAGGTTTCACCCAGGCCATTCCAATGATGTCAATTGCATGTGGTCCCATCCCCTTTGTTTTTTATCTGTATACAAAAACAACTGGAAGAACTTTAAACTTTGAATCCCATATAATCTAATAATTACTTATAAATGCTGTACAATGTCCCATTTGTTATAAACCATGGCATTTGAAGTGCAGCCCTCTGCAATGACTGACTGCTTTTAGATCTTTTACCAGGCTTCTCTGATACCCGATGGAGAAGACCCTGGTTTGGCTTAAGGAGTCCTGATGCAGTCCAGTAGTGCTGGTTTTGATCTGATAGAATTTAGATGGATTTTTATCCCCAATAGCATCTTTTTCTTTGTGCCTGCATAATATAGAGTTTGCAGGGAAGGAGAATTGTATTGGCTCAGAATTGCAGTGTATTTTACTGTTGTCTGACTTCTGTATCAATATTATGACTCTCTCCCTTTGTGGGTGAAATACGAAGGATTGTAGACCTGCCAGGATCCTGTGGTGGAATTTGAAATGTCATGGCCATCAGTACCATCCATTAGGGTGTTTAGCTCTCTCATGTGATGACTGCTGGGAAGCTAAAAACCAACAAACAGGAACTTAGTAATAGCTTTAAAAAGAAGGAAGTTTCAGAGTATTTGCTTTGACGAGACATCAGAGCCAACTGGCTTTTTCTTTCTATTGTAAACGGATTTCTTTGTATGAAGCCCATTTCCCATGGTATTATCATTGGGTGGTGTATAGATACCCATAGAACTATAACCAGCCATGGTACAACAGCCTCCTCTGAGACAATATTTAGAAAAGGATAGGAACAAAAACCCTGATGGAAGCGTCTCTACTGTGTTTCAATGAAGATGACCTGCTGGAAACTGGGAAAACAGATGATCTGAGAGAGTTTGAAAGTCACTTGGCTTTTCTTGAACTGTAGCAGAACATGTGGGTCCCCAGGAGGAAATATGATCCTGTATGATCTTTTACATCTCCCCCACCTTTCCCCTTTGTGCACTGGTCATTGCTGCTTACTTTAAAGGTGGCCTGGACCCAGACACAGCCTGTTTCTATATCTCCATGAGGAGCCTGAAAGAGGAGGAAAAGCAGAGTTCATGTCACACAACCTGGGATTCTATTAGTCTGCTAAACATCAAGTTTTTTTGGGAGAGGGGTTCCTTGATCCTACAAAGACAATACAATCTCAAATTTCGACACATTCACTTGGTATAATTCTCCGCCTATAAGACAGAAATGGGCTGACAGTCAGTATAACTGAAGTGAATTAATCTCTGCACTAGGAATGCTGAAAGATGCTTCTCTCTGCTAAAACCGAAAACTCATCTTTGCTAAAACTGTTCTCAGTAACCACACTGCAGTGAGTAGCCCATCCTCACTGAGCCAATCGTTCATTTTCTTGAGATCCCCAACGTATGCCATAACCACATTGCAGATATTCGTCTCCTCCTGTACAGTTTGCATTTGTCCATTCCAAGTTCTGTAGTGAAAGTAAGTTACCTTGTCACCAAACACACACCCCTCTACCTTAACAGGGTGACATTGTCGGATGTTGAAACTCATGGTGCAGCATTTTCAGTGCAGGGTGTCCTATCTGATACAGATATCAGCTGTCAGGCTCAGGGGATAAGAACTAGTTGTCAGAAGCCTTCAGATGCTCACTGGGACAGCAGGTGGGTATGAGGAATGTTTTCCTCACCCTGTTCTCGTATTTTAAAATGTCAAGGAAACATTCAAGAATAGCAGTGCTGTTGCAAGACTCAACATTCCAGAGGCACTCCCTCATGACAGGGCCCAGCACTGCTGCAACTTCACCCCATCTCCTCCTTCACGCTCTGGTGGTCTAGTGTGGGGACTCGGCCCTCCAGCCAGGTCACATTCAATTCCATCCCCTTTCTGAGGTAACCGAAGTCCAAACCAAATGATATATCCCACAAATCAAAAGCAATGAGCAATAAGATCTTCCACCCCACCTGGGCTCATCGTCAGTTCCACTAGCCAAATTAACAGAACATAACTTCTACCATTCTTGAGCTCAATTCTCTACAGATGTTTCACCCCCACCTACCCGTCCCATGTTCCACAGAGTTTTTCCCGCTCTTTTCATAGAATGCTGAGTCATCAGAGGCCCAGCTTCCCCTGAGTCACTGACCCTCAGGGCCTCTTCCCTGGAGTCCTTCCCCTTGTTTGCCTCTTCTTGTGCTAGATCCTGCTCCCCCAGGATCTGTGGTCTGTGGTCTGGCCTTTTACTTCTCTTCAGCAGCTCTCTCTCCTCAAGGAGAGCAACAGAAGACACCCTCCCCCTGGCAGCCCCCGTGTCCATTGAGTCCACTCCTACAGCATTTTTTAAGGAACACCTGTCCACTTCTCAGTTGCATCTGGTTAGTAAACTGGCTGGTAGTCCCTAGGCCTCTGGCCCTTAAAGCGGCAGGCCACCCTTTTATAAGTGCCTAGCTGGAAGAGTCTTAGGGCTGGATTTTTAAAGGTATTTAGGTGCAAAGTAGAATTTTCAAAAGCATGTAGGTAACTAAATCCCATTGATTTCAATTGGTTTTAGGGACCTAGGTACTTTTGAAAACCTCACTAGGTGACTAAATAGCTTTAAAAATTTGGCCCTTAGTTCCTCCAAAGGCAGGTCTAGAATACACACATTTTTATAACAGTAATGGTGAACCCACATAACAGTAAGGGATGGGGAACCAGTTTGAAAAAAAGTAATAACTCTCAAACTACCCAAGATTCTTTAAAAACACTGAAATACTTGCCTAATATTTTTCCCTCCATTAGTTTGAGAATTACAGGAATTGCTTGTAAAAATGCAAAGTGCACAAGGTACTTTCTCAAAGTATTGATGCCAAAGCTTTTACAAGAAAAACTGTGATACTATTTCCAGACAATTGGTCAGATCCCAGAGGATCAGAAAGTTTGGAGAAGCATAATCTTTAGCATGAAATGAAAGGATTCAGAGAACATTTTTAGCCTCCACCCTGCAATTAGACTTTGTATGTGCTTAGGCTATAGTTTAAAGGGACTGACAAGTCAAATGGACTGGTAGAACCTTACTGTACCAGGTCTACCCTGGGCTGCACTTAGAGGAATATTTCTCAGACATACTTGTTTTAATATAAAAGGGTAAATACCTTTGCTCTCAGTCCAGAATGGGTTCTCCCTTAACCAGGCTGGCACCATAAGACAGACCTTTTTCCTCTTCCAGTGACAAGGATGTAATCAGGTGGGATTTTTCCTCCTTGCCTCTTGACCATTGCTCTTTTATTCCCCAGTCTCCCAAAGGGAGTGTGGCTCTGGAAATTAATCCCATGGCTAGAGTGGCACCATCTAGAACAAAATAGCAGGTACAGTGCACACATTTTCATGTTGCTCGATTCAATACTAAACGTTTGGACTGGTCCTTGATGGATATGAGACGAGATGCTCCCCTGCACTAGGAAAAGATAGAACATACCTGATCTTTGGGAACACTATTGGCACTTCGATGACAACTGGAGGGTAACTCCGCTGCAGGGAGATCCTTGGATGGTATCCTCATGCCATGCTGGCTCCTATGCCACTCCTTCCTTGTGGCCAGTTGATTCGGGGAGTGATTAAGGGAAAGGGGACATGGCTGGAATATCTCAGTGATCCCTGCAGCACACCAGCCACAGGATGGGGGCAGCGCACAGGTGACTGAAACCTATCTTGCCTCACGCTTCTCAGCTGAAGCCGAGTATTAGGGCCATTATTTACAAATTAGTTCCAGAAAGATTCATCTCTGTTAATTTCTTATTGTTCAGTACCACTGCTGTTTCATTTAGTGTAACAACTGATAGAAGTATCTCCTATATGGAAGATCTATCAATGGATATTGATTGTGTAAGTTTGATATTTGGACAATAATTGAAATATTAGACTAATATAAAACCTATGATTTTGTTACGTGTCTGTGTGATATTGGCTTTAACACAGAATTGACTTTCTTTCTTTGTATAATGCCGATGTACTTGATGTGTGGATGTATATAACTTTCCTTAGAAATGATGTTTCTTCCACTCTTGCCCTTCTATACATGTAATCATTGAATTCTGAGCAGGGCACCTAGCCTCCAGTGTTATCAAAATCATTCCACTTTGTAAATAAGTTATTTCATGTTTATTATAAAGGGGAGAGGAAGAAATTCTTTTGAGGATAGATGCTTTTTGCATTAGCCAAGTTCTTTGTCATCTATTTGATGACTTACATGCTTTAAATTTAAAGTATGTACATGTTTTTGCATGATGGGAGGTCTATACTAACTCTACAATCTATAGCCTGCCTCCTAGAGTGTTGCAGAATGCTGCTCTATTTTAGGCATAAAGGCTACATTAAGTACTCGTACACATAGGGCTCAAATCTTCAAAGGTATTTATTTCAAAGCTACTGATTCAAGGGGAGTTAGGTGCCTAAATATCTTTGAGGGTCTGGCCCTAGGTGTTCACGCCATGGCAGTCATAACAGTAGCTCACCAGCCCTCCATTTTATTTCAAAAGGTCTGTAGCCAATTCCAGACAGCTCTTCTTGTTTAATTTGTTGCTGTGTGTGCTATTCTCATTTCCCTCCTGCTCTTTGTACAGTTGTTCTGCTGGCTTCAGAAACAGAATAAAGGCTGCCAATTGTGTGGTGATTGCTTATTGTAACAGTGACTTCCATTTTGCTTGGTTCAGCCAAATCCCTTGAGACAGCTCTATGAGTATTGGATTCATTGCAGTTACAATTCTTTCAAAGCCAGGAGATTAACACTTTTTATTTTCTCTTCACACCAGCATTTTGGCCCTGTTTCTATTTTGACAGTAAACTTTTGAGATAAGTTTAAGTCCTCTTCTCTCTCTCTTTAACCTGTAGAATGCTATTATTTTTCTTCCCACAAACCAAATGGAAGTATAGGAGAATTTTTATGTAGGTACTGAGGAGAGATTTACTCGGCTTTTCACTGTTTTCCATATAGCGACAACCAAATCCTGAACTCCTTACCCCTACATGCTTTTCCTTGAAATCGTGAATTTTGCTTGTAGAAAGTATGGTCAAAGAGAAGCTCAGGATCTGAACAGAAGTGTTGTTATTGCAGATCAGGACTGATGATCACTGGTATAGCTGCATGATAGCAGCTTGCAAAGCACTAGCTCCCTGAACTCTAAGGGGCTCCAGCCAGTGCTGTTTGACCCTCAGTGTCATGAGCACTGATGAACTTCCCTGACAAATTAAGATGTGGGTACTTTTGCTTCCATCTCAGAGGTGGGGAGGAACTTTGAAACAGTTATATTGAAATTGCATGAGCCAGCTGTTATCCCCACGCAGCTTTCAAAACTGTTATGAAGAGATGGTGTAAAGTCTGTATTAGTCACAACAGCCAAACTGCTAGCTTGGCCTGTGAAGACCTTGTGAAAGGTCATCACTTGAGTATTTACTTTGAAAGCTGCAGGAAACCATCTTAATCCCACTGGCATTCTTTCCCGGTACTGCGGTGTTTAGATGTTGCTTGTAATTATTAGAATTGGGAGCACTGGCTGTTAGGAGGCTGAAAGGACAGGAAACAGGAAAGAGGGGGGAGGAGTTGAGAGGCTGGGAGGGAGGGTGCAGCAGCAGCTTGGTAAAGACTTTGAAAATAAAGTCCTGTTGAAGCTTGTTAGTACCTTGCCTGGTTGATACAACATTTTGACAACGAGGATGGATCTTCTGCCTCTAAACCCACCTGAGCCTCCAATTGCTTTTACTACCTGGATCCATATGTTTGAGACTTATCTGCTTGCAATCAGTGCTACAGAGATTTCTGAAGTAAGAAAGCATGCTCTGCTAATCCACTTCCTTGGAGTAGAAGGACAGCGTATATTTTACACTTTTCCCCTTGCAGATGATAAATATGAAACTGCACTCACTGCATTAAAGATTTTTTTTGTGCCAAAAGTGAATGTAGTAGCTAATTGCTACAGATTTCACCAGCGTGAGCAGAAACCAGGGAAAACTATAATGCAGTATATTGCTTCCCTGAGGAGTCTGATTGTAATTTGTGACTTTGGGAACATGGCAGATGAGATGATTAGAGACCAGCTCATTGAGAAAACAACCATGCTTCATGTAAGAGAACACTTACTTCTAGAACCACAACTTACACTAGAAAAAGCAATAACCATTGCTACTCAGATTGAGTCAGCTACAGCTGAAGCCAAAATAATGAGCATGGATACAAGAGGCATAGTCCAGACTGTGACTCCTTTGCAGAAAAGTTCACTATGACTGCAGATACACAACTGCAAGAGGAAAATGAATGAAAAACCACTGAATCAGCAAATTCAAAATACAGTAAAAGCATGCTTTCGCTGTGGATCCCCACAGCACCTTGCAAGCTACACAGGATGTCCGGTAAAAGTAGCTCAGTGCAATCATTGCAAAAAGATTGGACATTTTGCTAAAGGATGTCACAGTAGCCAGTTCAATCAACAGGTGCATGCAGTTACAAAACCAGATGTTACGGTGCTGAGCGTGGACAAAATCATTACTGCACATATTCCGGAACAGATAAAGTGCACTGTAAACGTTTCCACCATATCCTCAGGCAAACCACACTCTATTCAGCTAATGTTGGAAACTGGCTCAGCAGTGTCTATACTACCTGATTCCATCTATCTGCATTACTTTAAAGATATGCCTCTTACTGAACCCAAACTTCACTTGGTGTGCTATTTGAAAAACCATATTCCAGTACATGGCTGCCTGCCAGTAATAGTTATTTTTGGTGATTGCTGTGTAACTGCAGAGTTCTACATTGTTCACAAAAGCACTCCTATCCTTGGCAGAGATTTATTGGCTGTTTTAAATCTCAGGGTAGTTAATGGACGAATTGATCTTCCTCAGCAAAGCACTCTTGCGGTACACACACCAGTTTCAGCTGGGACCTAACACCAGGTTGAGGAGAAACTTGGCTGTGCTTATGGGTTTCTGCATAAATTTAAAATGCGGAATAATGTGATGCCTGTATGACAGAAGTTATGGCGCTTACCATTTTCAGTCAGGGAAGCTGTTTCAGAGGAACTTAGAAAACTTGTTCAAAAGGACATTATTGAAAAGATTGACTCCTCGGAATAGGTTTCACCTATAGTAATGACGCAGAAGAAGGGTGGAGGCATTCGCCCTTGTGTGGACATAAGGGAGCCAAATAAAGCTATTGTGATTGACAGCCATCCTCTTCCTCACATAGAAGAAGTATTTGCAGAACTCCATGGAGCAAAGATGTTTTGTACTCTTGATTTGCAGAGCGTATACCACCAGGTTATGTTGCATGAAGATAGCAGAGACCTCACAGCATTTATTACACATGAGGGACTATTCCGTTTTAAATGTGTTCCATATGGTCTCACATCTGCCCCAAGTGCCTTTCAAAAAATGTCATTGATTCTGAAGAATCAACATGGAGTTCAGTGCTATCTGGATGATATTATCATGTTTGGAAATACTTCTGAGGAGCATGACAATAACCTGCAGTCTGTACTAACTGCATCAGCAAAGCAGGCCTCAAGCTCAATAGGTCCAAATGCAAATTTAGACAAACTGAACTCTCCTTTCTGGGGCATACAATTTCACAGGCTGGACTAAAACCTGATCCAGATCATATCCTGGCAATTTCAAATGCTCCTCCTCCAACAGATTTGCAAACCTTACGTTCCTTCTTGGGTCTTACCTCCTGGTACGCAAAATTCATTCCCAATTATGCTTCTGTCATTGAACCGTTATGGGAATTACTACGGAGAAGTTCAACCTTAGTGTGGACAGCGGATGCACAAGCTAGTTTTGAAAAGGTGAAAGACTTGATTGTACGTAGTCCAGTACTTGCACTATTCAGTCCTGCATTACCCACAATTGTAACTACTGATGCTTCTGATTATGGACTTGGAGCTATTCTCACACAACTGCGGGAGGACAACACAGAGAGGACTGTTGCATTTGCTTCAAGGACTCTAAGTAATGCTGAGAGAAAATATTCTACAGTTGAAAAAGAAGCACTTGCTTGTGTCTGGGCTACTGAAAAATGGAGAACTTACCTGTGGGGCCGCACGTTCAAGTTGCGCACAGACCACAGCCCTTTGACGATGTTGCTCACCACAAAAGGACTGGGAAGAGCAGGATACTGTATTGCTCAATGGTCTGCAAGACAACTCTCTTTCAATTATGAACTGGAATATAAGCCTGGAAACCAAAATGTGGTCACTGATTGCCTCTCTCGCCTTTGCCTTCACCAGATGGTCCACTGGAGGATGAGGATGTAGTGGTTGCGCTTATTACAAGCACTCTCACTGCAGTTACAAGAGAACAATTTCAAGCTGCTTGTTCAGCGTGTCCAATTAAGAGAGTTTCTTAAGAGAGGAGGGAATGTGGTGTTTAGATGTTGCTTGTAATTATTAGAATTGGGAGCACTGGCTGTTGGGAGTCTGAAAGGACAGGAAACAGGAAGGAGGGGGAGGAGTTGAGAGGCTGGGAGAGAGGGTGCAGCAGCAGCTTGGTAAAGAGGTTTCCACTTTGAAAATAAAGTCCTCTTGAAACTTGTTAGTACCTTGCCTGGTTGATACAATAGTGACCAACCAATGCACTGCAGTTTATTAAATGCATGTGTACAACATACAGAAACTGTACAGCTTATTTTACATTGCATCTTTGAGACAAAGCATAGTGGTTGTTAGTGTACATTCTGATAGGTTCTCTGCAACACAACTCAAAAATACAGCCACAACTACACAGCAAGGAGGCACTAGCCAAGGACAGAACAACACATTGTGTGTTAGGAGATGTTTCCTCTGCTGAGTAGCTTGATACCATTCTGCATTATGTAAAGAAAGAAACTCTGCTGCCGAAAGAAAGGCATACTCTGACACTGGCCAGCTAGATGCCAGCTCTTGCCCAGGCTGCAGGCATTAGCTAAGAACTGACAGTCTTATAGCTAGAGAGCAGACCACGTCACCTATATGTTAGTTTTGCTCAAAATAGGTATTAGTCTTTAAAAATATATTTAGTCTTTAGACTCTGTGGAATGCTTGTAAGTTGCTGCATGCATTAATCTCACTTGTAATGTCTGTATTCCATGCTTTAAGGAAATATGGACGTATTGCTTTATAACTTTGAAAATGTCCGCTCTGAACTTGTGAACTCAGGCATGAGACTCATCCCCCTCCCCCACCCATCCAGAAGGGCTGTCAAAATCAGATGGGCCATCAAGGATCACCACAATACAAAAGGATTACTTAATGGCCCTATCACACCTGGGAAATGCTATGTGCAAGGAAGCTTTTCCTTTAGGCTTGGAAGCAGAATGAAGGAAATAAAACAAAGCCACAGGAAAAATTTCCATATGAAGGGCTAGACACCCCTAGGGGTTGTCTCTTGGGTCCGCCCTGAAAGACACTTTGAGTTGACAGGTTTCAGAGTAGCAGCCGTGTTAGTCTGTATTCGCAAAAAGAAAAGGAGTACTTGTGGCACCTTAGAGACTAACATTTATTTGAACATAAGCTTTTGTGAGCTACAGCTCACTATCGGATGCATTCAGTGGAAAATACAGTGGGGAGATTTATATACACAGAGAACATGAAACAATGGGTGTTACCATACACGCTGTAAGGAGAGTAATCACTTAAGATGACCTAATACCAGCAGGAGAGCCGGCGGGGCCGGGGGGAGAAAACCTTTTGTAGTGATAATCAAGGTGGGCCATTTCCAGCTGTTGACAAGAACTGTCTGAGGAACAATGGGGGCGGGGAGGGGGGTGGGAATTCCAGTTTGCAAATTAATTCCAATTCAGCAGTCTCTCGTTGGAGTCTGTTTTTGAATTTTTTTTGTTGAAGAATTGTCACTTTTAGGTCTGTAATCGAGTGACCAGAGAGATTGAAGTGTTCTCTGGCTGGTTTTTGAATGTTATAATTCTTGACGTCTGATTTGTGTCCATTTATTCTTTTACGTAGAGACTATCCAGTTTGACCAATGTACATGGCAGAGGGGCATTGCTGGCACATGATGGCATATATCACATTGGTGGATGTGCAGGTGAACGAGCCTTTGATAGCGTGGCTGATGTGATTAGGCCCTATGACGGTGTCCCCTGAATAGATATGTGGACACAGTTGGCAACGGGCTTTGTTGCAAGGATAGGTTCCTGAGTTAGTGGCTCTGTTGTGTGGTTGCTGGTGAGTATTTGCTTCAGGTTGGGGGGCTGTCTGTAAGCAAGGGCTGGCCTGTCTCCCAAGATTTGTGAGAGTGATGGGTCGTCCTTCAGGATAGGTTGTAGATCCTTGATGATGCGTTGGAGAGGTTTTAGTTGGGGGCTGAAGGTGATGGCTAGTGGCGTTCTGTTATTTTCTTTGTTGAGCCTGTGTACAGTCTCTACGTAAAAGAATAAATGGACACAAATCAGACGTCAAGAATTAGAACATTCAAAAACCAGTTGGAGAACACTTGGAATTAATTTGCAAACTGGATACAATTAACTTAGACTTGAATAGAGACTGGGAGTGGATGGGTCATTACACAAATTAAAACTATTTCCCCATGTTTATTCCCCCCCCCCCACTAACCGTTCCTCAGACGTTCTTGTCCATTGCTGGAAATGGCCAACCTTGATTATCACTACAAAAGGTTTTCTCCCCCCCACCCCTCCCAGCTCTCCTGCTGGTATTAGCTCATCTTAAATGATCACTCTCCTTACAGCATGTATGGTAACACCCATTGTTTCATGTTCTCTGTGTATATAAATCTCCCCACTGTATTTTCCACTGTATTAGTGATTCAACAAATGCAAACCCAGTGCAACGTGCGCTTTGCCAGAATACAAAGGTATGTAAGCCCATCTCACCATCCTGCCACACTTCCTGCTAGTTTTGCTCTTGAGAGCTGCCAGTGAGTAAAATGAATAAGAATCTTGCACAGCGAAGAACTTAGAGAGCAGGATTCTCAAGAGTTTTGATTCCCCATTATCTGACATGAAGAGAACTGTAAGGATGAGCACAGGGGCGGGATGGCCTGTGTGATCAGAGCACCAAACTCAGAGCTGTTGTGAGCTACCTTACAGAAAAGCTAGGAAGTTAATCAGTTTCAGCTCTCTTTTTTAATCAGTTAATATTTTATTACTATTAGAGAGATATTTAAAAGTCAGTGTAGATTTCAGAAAAGGGGAGGAGGGCAAATATATTTGAGAGTAACCATTCTTGACAGGCCGCTTAATTAGCCAGGGAATTAGGCTTCTTTTGTTTGCTCATCATACTGTTTTCAGTTTGAGATACACAAATGCTAATCAGTTGCCATAACAACTTCATACATTTGTTCTCCAATATCCCTTTTATCATATTTTAGAACTGTAATTGCTATGGTCATAGAGTGCAACATTTTAATTGATTCACTCTTGTGCTTTTGCTCTTGGGGAAAAAAACTCTTTCTGAACACTGGGAATAATTAAAAGTGTGCAACGCAATGCATCAAAAACACCTTATTAGTGATGGGCAAAGCACCATCCTATTAGCAGTAATACATCATCTGAGCAGTGATGGGAAAAATTTTAACGATTTGGAGCTTTGATTTGGATAAGCACCAAAATATCTAGATCTTTATTCGAACTACCTGAACCTTGTTGGTCTGTAAAACTAGAAATCTTGGGTGAACAGTTTTTCTCTTTAGAAATTCTGGCTCTTCTGCTTCCACAAAGACCTAATAACAGATCTTTATTTAGGGCCTGATCCAAAGCCCATTGAAGTAAATGGAACAATTCCTGTTGACTTCAGTGAGCTTCCCTTTCTGCTGAGGTTCTCAGAACTCTTTGCAAAGATAGATATCATCTCAATTTTACCAGTGGGGAAAGTGAGACACCAAACCATTAAGTGAGTTTTCCATGCTCAAATATTGGGTCATGGCACAGCTAAAAATAAAACTTGTTTCCTGCCTCCTAACCCTCATTCTGACCATTAGACATAGAATCTTCCCCAGCCTTTTACTCATTATTTCATTCCTCTCTTTTCTGCCTATCAAGAAGGCGGGGTTTTGTTTGTTTGCTTTGTTGAAGAATTAAACTGATAGAAATCAGAGCCAATACTTGAGAAATTAGGTGCCCAGATTTTGGCTCCCCAATCCATATTTAGGCACCTAAAGAAACTAGCTTCTTTAAAAAAAAAAAAAAATTTAGCACCTAATAATTATCCTGGACTTCACTGGGAGGTGCTGAGGGCTCAGCCCTTTTAAAAACCATGCCATTACCTTCTGGAGAAGATGCTTCTTGCAGAGAAATTAAAATCTAATGACAGATCTTGTTAATTTGATGCACCAATGAACAAGAAGGGTTCTCAGTTAAAGTAACGAGAAATTACTTACAAGCACTCAGATCAACCCATCCTTACAGGGCAGCTTTTTCCTTAACACGCAAATGTTTCTCATTCCATTACACAATTCATGTGCAGCTTGAACCTGTAAGGAGAGCGTTTCCTGTAGCAATGCGATTTGAAAGTTCTGTTTTATTACCAATTGTTGCCTATCAGATCACTGTTTTCCCTAATACAGTTTGAAAGACAAGACAAATAGGAAGAGATTTCTGTATCATAATGGGATGATTATACTGCACATTTGTTTTCACTAATGTAAAATAAAAACGTAAATTGCGGCAGCATTATGAAAAGTACGAGTATATATAGAAAATTTCTGAATTCTGCAAAGAAGGGAGAGAAAGTTGTTTTTGCAACATGAACTGTGGTTCACCTAAAATGCAACTGGATATTTTTCTGCACTTTTCCAAAACCTTTTCAAGCTCGCAGCATTCAGAACAGGCACACTACTTTGACTTCAGAGCAGATACATTGAAGTCATTACTCAGAAATAACATGGCTTCTACCCACTCAGAAAGTTGATGACTATTTTCCAGAAAATTTCACCATCAATCTCCCTTTTTAAATGGGCTCATTTTGCATTTGCTACTGTTAACCAAGATAATATTTTGTCGTGCAAAAATCATCTAGCTTTATTCTACCTGTGTTATGTGGTAGAGCTCTAAAATCCAAGAACAGACATGCAAAATGGAAAAAATTTCATCGTGACAAAATATCTCATGGCAGAACAGCATCTCAGTGACTTAATTTGGCCTCTGTATTTTTAGCGATTTTCATTTAGTATCCTATCTCAATGAAATTAGATTCCGTGATCACATGGATCTCATTATTACACATGAAAACTGCGACAATTATGGGGATGCTTTTGAATTGTACCGTAGCTTGCCCTATTACTGGCATGGTTTTCTGCACAAATATTTCTGATTAAGTTCATCCCACAGGCCAGAAGGCAGAGACAGTTCACAATGGTTGCCTAGCAGCTTCCACTTAAAGGTTGCTAAGAGACAATGTCAAAACAATTACCTCTGATTACTCTGGCCCCCCAGCACAGCCTATATAATTAGTTTGACCTGGGTGGGCAAGCCCCACCACTTCTTGAAACCTCTGGGCCTAATATTCACTATGGAAAATAATGGGTGTTTGTAATTCAAATTAACTAATGAGGTAAAATCCTAGTGAAGACAAGGCTGTTCGTAATTTTCACATGTATTAGCAGGTTCGCTATGGTGGAGCCTAGGGCTTACCTTCACCCGCTAACTCATGTTAAAACTACAAACTGTTTTGTCTTCCCTAGGATTTTATCTTGCGTTAATTACCACAGGTTAGCTAACGTGAGGTAAGAACATCTTTTTCCTAGTAAAGACAAGGCACTGGAGAACAAAGAAACCTAGCAGGGTTTTAAGAGACACTCTCAGGAGTGCAGAGGGGAGAGAGACTCAGGGCTTGTCCACACTGGGACACTCAGGGACTTAGAGGTATAACACGTTTTAACTTGGATGCATTAACGTCATATCTTGAGTTAATTAATCTTCAGTTTCCGGTGTTTCCCTGTGTAGACATGGCCTCAGACTCAAGAAGTCATGTGGGTATCTGGAGAAGCTAATCCTATCTAGGTCACCAGTATGGAATGGTGGTACTTCAGGGAAGATTGACATGCACACAGGTTATTTTAAAAATCTTAATCCAACTGCTAAGCAAAATAATACTATATTTTAAGATGGCTGCTAGTCAACAGGTTCCCGAAGGGAGCAAACACAGGTGTGGGTAGTATACATGAGGGTAGTTTGACCCTGGTCCCACTTAAAGAGGGAGAGAATTGTGAAGTTCTACCCTGAAGCAACTAGGGCTGAACCCAAGACCTGAGGAGGGTACACTGAGGGTATGTCTACACAGGGATAAAAGCCCTGCAGCACAGCCAGGGCTGGCCCAGGTCACTTGACTTGGGCTTGCAGGGCTCAAGCTGCAGGAGAAAACATTGCTGTGTAGATGTACAAGTTTTGGCTAGAGCCCGAGCTCTGGGATCCTCCACCCTTGCAGGGTCCCAGAGCCTGAATGTCTATACAGCAATTTTTAAGACCCATAGCCCAAGCCCCGGGTGCCCAAGTCAGCTGACATGGGACAGTTATGCCTACACAGGGATAAAAAAACAATACCTTGAGAGACTTGAAAAGGGACAGAGGCACAGCTAAACCCATAACCATGGCAAAAGGTCATTGTTTTAATTTGATTAATATTTTATGCCATCATCAAACAACCTATAGAACCTACAATTTGATTTTTACCTGATTTTTGTATGTCTGGCCTTTTTTTGCCCCTCTGAACACACCTCTCAGATATGCAGTAGTTGTCATGCCAACACTATTGTCATCCCTAGCCATTCACTGAGAAAACAAGGCTCATTACAAGCTGTGAAGACTAATGATATGTTGCAATTGTTAAGGGGATGCAGCAAATAGTACACATGATCCATGTCAAGTGCATGTGTGTGTACACACTTTCATTCAATATGATGCACACCATCTGAGGAACACAAGAGTTCAGTCTTAACTTTTAGACTCCTAGTGCTTTCCTGGACACACAACAGTAACCCATTCTGGGAAATGAAATGGTACAAGTTTCAAATATCCTGGTTCATTCTGAAATACTGCTCTGCTCACAGCTCTCTTCAGAAGCCCACCACATAGCTATTTGAAACTGCCTTTAAAGAACTTCTCCACTTGAACAGTGAAAGATGTACACACAGCCTCACAATTTATACCTGTATAAATGTGATTCGCTGGCTGGCATGTCCCCATCTGGCTGGGTATGGCATACCAGACTCTCCTCTTTTTAAGACCCCTGCTGGTAGCCACTTTGGCCATGTGGTAGACTGCATCTTCTTGCACTTTGCCCTCTAGCTGAATGACATGTAGTTCCAACCCCTTCTAGGGTATGCCAACAGTCCCAAAAACAGTACTCTATCAACCACATGTTTGGCCTTTGGTCTGCCTCCAGCCTCACTAGTCCTTACAACTGGCACCAGGGGTTTCAACAGTCCATATCCCTTGTCAGGGGGTTCCATCTCCATCATCCTCAGTGGGCTAGTAAGGGAACCCAAGCCCTCCCTCTTCTCTGCGTTCTAGTCCAGGGACCCTTGAATAAGCGGTCAAGGCCTGACTATACAGATCCTTTGCTGCCTCCCTGGAACACTTCCTACCCTGCACTGTCTGGGGCCTTTGCACAGCACCTTCCCAGGCTCACTGTGTATCAACACCTCCCTCTCTAAGCATCTTCCACAGGCTCGCTGCAGCGCTTTTTAGCACTTTCTGCCACCCAGCTGGTTCTGCTGCAGGACAGTTATCTCTACTCCCCTCGCAGAGCAGCCCCAGCTCAGCCAGAGTCTTCCTGCTCTTTGTACACACCTCCACCACCTCGCCTGTGCAGACTCACTTCCTCCCACTTGCCTTCCCAACTACTTTGGTCTCCCTGTTGCAGACCTACCTTCCTTCAGGAGGGCTCTAAATGCCAGCAGTACAAGTCAGCTCCACAATTCCTGCCCAGCTCCTCTCTCTGAGGGAGGGCCAGAGATCTGCTTTCCTTCCTGGCCAGCCCCCAGCTGAGCTGGGTTCAACCCTTTTCACTCCTTTCTCCAGGCTTGATACCAAGTGCAAGTGTGGTGAGGTAGGGCTGACTGACCCCACTGCCTTTCATTAACCTCCTCTGGCCCAGTGTGGGGGTGATACACCCCATCTCAATACAATTCATTTTAACTCTTAAATTTTTGCAGAATGGTTGAAATGGATTTCTTTAAATATCTGGGGAATAAACCATAATTATATGTATTTCAGGATAAGCAAGGGAAAATATAAATTCAGTAGCAGGACCAACTACCAGTCTTAGCCCCATTTCATGAAAACTTCCCAAATCAGGAAAGCACTTAACCATGTTGTAGAGTAGAAAAGGGTGTTTTAAGATGTTGAGCCCAGAATAATTTTATTCCCCAAATTACTAAATGCGCAGCAGGGGAAGCAGAGAGTCCATTCTCCTCGGCAGCCAGGACCTTTTCATCACCCTGGAGCCAATACCCTCCCAAGGCGGGTTCCCGGACCCTGAAGCCGGAGAAGGCACCTCCAGTGAGCGCATGTTTGTAACTACACTACAGGGGTTAAAAGCACTTGTGTTTAATGTTTGATTTGCCCTGAAGAATTGGGATGCATATGCAGCCAGTACAGCTACTGGAAAAGTCTGTTGGTGTCTGGGGATGGAGCAGGAATCCTCCAGGGACATCTCCATGAAGCTCTCCTGGAGGTGCTCTGAAAGCCTTTGCAGGAGGTTTCTGGGGAGGGCTGCCTTATTTTGTCCTCCATGGTAGGACACTTTACCACACCAAGCCAGTAGCAAGTAGTCTGGAATCATTGCAGCACAAAGCATGGCAGCGAAGGGTCCTGGGTTTTGGTTGCATTCATGCAACATTCAGTCTTTATCTTTCTGTGTTAGGAGAGTGATATCATTCATGGTCACCTGGTTGAAATAGGGGAATTTTTGTAAGGGAACAGTAAAAGGACCCCATTCATGCTGGGCTGTTTGTGCTTGGCTAAAAGGGATCATCCCTGAGAATAGCCATGTGGTGCAGGGAGGGGTGAAGGGATCATCCCAGAGAATAACCACGTGGTGGGGTGGGGGGAGGGGTGTGCTGCACATCCACCCGAAACCCGCAGCCCCTCCTTTTAAATGGCAAACCCAACCAGTATTACTTGCTATGGGAAAGGAGGGCACTGCAGTTTGAAACCATTCCCACATGTTATGAAGGCGGAAGAAGCCAACTCCGCATATCCTTTGGCTTACCATGGCTGCCTGGAAACCGAATTCTGTTGCCCAGCTGTGTGTGATTGTCACCATACCATCAGGCACTCAATATAAAAGACAAAATGCAACCTTGTACCTAAAGCACATGTGCTGTCTGCTGTGAATTGCTTGATTCACTGTGAAAGAGTCTCCCTTTTGTTCTCAGAAATGTATCATCTTAAATTTTACTCTCCCTTTTTATCCCCCCTGCAGGTGCAAATGTTTCTATGCTCTCCATAAACTCAGGGGTTGTACTGTATGATTGGAGAATTGCTAACATAGTTCCTATTTTTAAGAAAGGGAAAAAAAGTGATCCGGGTAACTACAGGCCTGTTAGTTTGACATCTGTAGTATGCAAAGTCTTGGAAAAAATTTTGAAGGAGAAAGTAGTTAAGGACATTGAGGTCAATGGTAAATGGGACAAAATACAAAATACAACATGGTTTTACAAAAGATAGCTCATGCCAAACCAACCTGATTTCCTTCTTTGAGAAAGTAACAGATTTTTTAGACAAAGGAAACGTAGTGGATCTAATTTACCTAGATTTCAGTAAGGCTTTTGATCCCGTGCCATATGGGGAATTGTTAGTTAAATTGGAAAAGATGGGGATCAATATGAAAATTGAAAGGTGGATAAGGAATTGGTTAAAGGCGAGACTACAACGGGTCCTACTGAAAGGTGAACTGTCAGGCTGGAGGGAGGTTACCAGTGGAGTTCCTCAGGGATCGGTTTTGGGACCAATCTTATTTAATCTTTTTATTACTGACCATGGCACAAAAAGTGGGAGTGCGCTAATAAAGTTTGCGGATGATACAAAGCTGGGAGGTATTGCCAATACAGAGAAGGACTGGGAAATCATACAGGAAGATTTGGATGACCTTGTAAACTGGAGTAATAGTAATAGGATGAAATTTAATAGTGAAAAGTCTAAGGTTATGCATTTAGGGATTAATAACAAGAATTTTAGTTATAAGATGGGGACGCATCAATTAGAAGTAACGGAGGAGGAGAAGGACCTTGGAGTATTGGTTGATCACAGGATGATTATGAGCCGCCAATGTGATATGGCCGTGAAAAAAGCTAATGCGGTCTTGGGATGCATCAGGCGAGAGATGACAGAACGAGGAGTAAATGGTCTCAAGTTGCAGTGGGGGAGGTTTAGATTGGATATTAGGAAAAACTTTTTCACTATGAGGGTGGTGAAACACTGGAATGCGTTACCTAGGGAGGTGGTAGAATCTCCTTCCTTAGAGGTTTTTAAGGTCAGGCTTGACAAAGCCCTGGCTGGGATGATTTAACTGGGAATTGATCCTGCTTCGAGCAGGGGGTTGGACTAGATGACCTTCTGGGGTCCCTTCCAACCCTGATATTCTATGATTCTATGATATTTCCAGTAGAGATAAGGAGGTTTTAGTACCATTATACAAGGCACTGGTGAGACCTCACCTGGAATACTGTGTGCAGTTCTGGTCTCCCATGTTTAAGAAGGATGAATTCAAACTGGAACAGGTACAGAGAAGGGCTATTAGGATGATCCGAGGAATGGAAAACCTGTCTTATGAAAGGAGACTCAAGGAGCTTGACTTGTTTAGCCTAACTAAAAGAAGGTTGAGGAGAGATATGATTGCTCTCTATAAATATATCAGAGGGATAAATACCGGAGAGGGAGAGGAATTATTTAAGCTCAGTACCAATGTGGACACAAGAATAAATGGATATAAACTGGTCATTGGGAAGACTTGAAATTAGACGAAGGTTTCTAACCATCAGAGGAGTGAAGTTTTGAAATAGCCTTCCAAGGGAAGCAGTGGGGGCAAAAGACCTATTTGCCTTTAAGGTTAAACTCGATAAGTTTATGGAGGAGATGGTATGATGGGATAACATGATTTTGGTAATTAATTGATCTTTAAATATTCATGGTAAATAGGCCCAATGACCTGTGATGGGATGTTAGATGGGATGGGATCTGAGTTACTACAGAGAATTCTTTCCTGGGTATGTGGCTGGTGAATCTTGCCCATATGCTCAGAGGTTAGCTGATCGCCATATTTGGGGTAGGGAAGGAATTTTCCTCCAGGGCAGATTGGAAGAGGCCCTGGAGGTTTTTCACCTTCCTCTGTAGCATGGGGCATGGGTCACTTGCTGGAGGATTCTCTGCCCCTTGAAGTCTTTAAACCACGATTTGAGGACTTCAATAGCTCAGATATAGGTGAGAGGTTTTTCGCAGGAGTGGGTGGGTGAGATTCTGTGGCCTGTGTTGTGCAGGAGGTCGGACTAGATGATCATAATGGTCTCTTTTGACCTTAGTATCTATGAATCTCCATCCCCGAGGTTATTGTAGATTAGAAGGCAAAAAAAAATGCACTCACAATGACATGTTTTCCAAGCACATGCAGTCCTCCCGCACTGAGAGGGCACAGCTGAATGCATAGAGGCATTCAGTGACAGAGGCCAGGAAAGCATTCAGTGAGTGGAAGACGCACGAGGTGATGCTGAGGCTAATGGGGGAGCAAACGGACATCATCAGGTCTGGTGGAGCTGCAAGAAAGGCAACAAGAGCACAGCCCGCCACTGCATCCACTGTATAACCGCCTGCCCTCCTTGCGCGAGGGGTTGCAGGGATGCTCTGGGCACCCAGCCACTCCACTCCAGAGGATGGCCCAAGCAACAGAAGGCTGTCATTCAAACATCTTTGATTTGTAGTGTGGCTACAATAAGCAATGTGGCCTTGTCCTTCCCTCCTACCCCACCCCACCCAGGCTACCTTGTCAATGATCTCCCTTTTTTTAATAAATAAAGAATGCATGGATTCAAAACAATAGGGATTTTATTTCCTGTGCCAGCTGTGGTCAAAGGGGGAAGGGGGATTGGCTTACAGGGAAGTAAATTCAACAAAGGGGATGGTTTTGCATCAAGGAGAAACACACACAACTGTCACACCGTAGCCTGGCCAGTCATGGAACTGGTTTTCAAAGCCTCTCTGATGCACAGCATGCCTAGCTGTGCTCTTTTAATCGCCCTGGTATCTGGCTGCTCAAAATCAGCCGCCGGGCAATTTGCCTCAACCTCCCACCCCGCCATAAACATCTCCCCCTTTCTTTCACAGATATTATGGAGCACACAGCAAGCAGCAATAATAATGGGAATGTTGGTTGCGGTGAGGTCTAACCTAGTCAACAAACAACGCCAGTGAGCTTTTAAACGTCCAAAGGCACATTCTACCGCCATTCTGCACTTGCCTAGACTATAGTTGAACTGTTCCTTACTACTGTCCAGGCTGCCTGTGTATGGCTTCATGAGCCATGGGAGTAAGGGGTAGGCTGGGTCCCCAAGGATAACTATTGGTATTTCAACATCCCCAATGGTAATTTTCTGGTCTGGGAAGTAAGTCCCTTCTTGCAGCTGTTCGAACAGCCCAGAGTTCCTAAAGATGCGAGCGTCATGTACTTTTCCCGGCCATCACATGTTGATGTCGGTGAAACGTCCATTGTGATCCACCAGTGCTTGCAGCACCATTGAGAAGGACCCCTTGGAGTTTACGTACCGGTTGGCAAGGTGGTCCAGTGCCAAGATAGGAATATGCGTTCCTTCTATCGCCCCACCACAGTTAGGGAACCCCATTGCAGCAAAGCCATCTACTATGACCTGCACATTTCCCAGAGTCACTACCCTTGCTAGCGGAAGGTCAGTGATTGCACAGGTGATTTGCCCACTCCAAATTGATTCCCGACTGACCGGTAGCAGTCAGGCATTGCAAGCTTCCACAGGGCTATCGCCACTCACTTCTCAACGGTCAGGGCAGCTCTCATCTTGGCATTCCTGCGCTTCACAGTGGGGGAAAGCAACTCACGAAGTTCCAGGAAAGTGACCTTACGCATGCGAAAGTTTTGCAGTCACTGGGAATCATCCCATACCTGCAACACTATGTGGTCCCACCAGTCTGTGCTTGTTTGCTGGGCCCAGAATCAGCGTTCCACTGTATCAACCTGCCCCACTGCCACCATGATATCTTAATTGCCACATCCTGTGCTTTCAGGAACATCTGTGTCCATATCCTCGTGCTTGGCTCCTAGCCAAGTTCTGCACATACTGCAGGATAATGTGTGAGGTGTTTACAATGATCACAACAGCAGAGCTGAGGTGAGTGGGTTCCATGCTTGCCGTGCTATGGCATGTGCATGGGTAACCCAGGAAAAAAGGTGCGAAACGATTGTCTGCCTTTGCTTTCACGGAGGGAGGGAAAAAGGGAAGGAGGGAGGGAGGAGAGACTGACAACATGTACCCAAAACCACCCATGGCAATGGTTTTGCCCCATCAGGCATTGAGAGCTTAACCCAGAATTCCAATGAGCAGTGGAGACTGCGGGGACTATGGGATAGCTACCCACAGTCCACCACTCTGTGAGTCGATGCTAGCCATGGTATTGAGGATGCACTCCACCGACTTAATGCGCTTAGTGGGGACATACACAATCGACTGTATAAAATTGCTTTCTAAAGATCGACTTCTAAAAAATCGACCTAATTTCGTAGTGTAGACATACCCTCAATGTATCATAGATAACTAAAGCATCTTATAGATGGGCAAAAGAATTTTCTTTTAAAGTTCAGTGAATCCTATTTGGTTTATTGTGTATAACCTAGCAGTTTACAAATGGGAGGAAGTAAATTATCTTAACTAAGTCCAATGGAACTGCAGAAACTATTTAACTCAGATACTTTTGAGACAGGCAAATGAAATTCAAATGATTTCCCACAAGTTCTCTCTGTTTACCAAGCTTAACTTGTGTCTCCTCTACAGGGGTACAGTCTAAATAAATTGATGTATAGCAGGAGAAGCTGTTAATACCATAAAATCCAATCACATTTCAATCTCCCATTAAAATCATTTCAAGAAAATGTTAAATCTAATCCCATGGGGTACTTTTGCAAATTCCATCTCATTCATGATGCTGAAGTCTCAGCAGTATCATCATATTGCACATGCAGTGCTGGATTGGAAGGTTGCTGCTTCTTGATGGTGCAATGTAGGTTTTTTGTTTGTTTTGTTGTTGTTGTCGTTCTACTTAACTATCTTGCTGCTCCGGCTGTTTGTTTGCTTGTTGAGGTGTCAGCTTGAAAGTGTGATGATATGTACAGGCCATAAGAGAGTTTCTAACAGTGCAAGAGCTTAGGGTTAAAGAGTTTTAACATTGTGCAAGAAGAAGCATGAGAGTACATATGTCAATTCAAAGGAATTTATACTCTTATTTTTCCATAGTTTCACTGAAGGTGGAAGGCCACATCTCCTTTGTACGGTTAAAACAACTGGGCAGTGGAACAAGCTGCAAAGGGAAATTGTAGAATCATCATTTCCCTAAAACCATTCAAGACTAGACAATGAACTATTGTATTAAGATGATACGGAAAACTATTTTATAGTGATTCAGGGATCTGGACTACATAACCCTAGATGCCTATTCCAACTCTTTTAGAAAATAATCTATTCAATAGTAATTTTTTAAAAAGTAAAATAACAATAAAAATATGACATTATAAATAGTCTGGTAACTAGCTACTTTAGAGGTTATGAGCCAGATCCTGGGCCCTGCTAAGGTCTCTCTGCACCACCAGAGTGGTACAAAGTAACCTTAAAGATGTCCTAAAGGAGAAGCGAGGATTACCCTAGCAGGCATAAATTGCAAGGGACATATCTGGGCCACTAGGGGACATGACAGTTGGAGAAAATGGAGCTGGATTGCAATGCACTCTGCCATACCCCTGTCTAGTGGAACAGTCCTTAGGGGACTGGGAGAGCTGTTCTGTAGCTGCTCTAACTTGTCCCAGGGTCACTTTGTGCCCCCAGACAGCGAAGGATCAGGAGAGGAGTGCAGAGGTCTTGGAACCCCATATGTGTCTCATATTTAAAGTGACATTTTACAATTTCTTGGGAATTTCCACAGAATGCATACTTTATTGTATCAGCTGCTACTCACCATTATCCACAGGAATCTCCCACATATGCAGATGAACAGCAGTAATTCATATCTAAAAATGCTTTCTAAGGAAAGAGAAAATGTTCCATATTTTTCAGTAGGAGTTAATCTTCAGGACATTTTTAATGAAGTCTATTGGTTTAGCCTTTCCCATGTGAAATAAAAGACCCCACAGTATTTTGCACATGATCCACAGAAGGGAAATGGAAGAACAGCAGAAGTCCATCGGTGATCTAACTTGCGCTGGAAACAAACCATGAAACAAGTTCATAGCTGAGACTGCACTAGATCATCTTTCCTTTCCTTCTCCCACAAAATCCCCTCAGATCTGCACAGCAGAACCCCCCTTCCACATTGTGATGACAAAGTGCCATTGACATCAGTGAGAAATCTGCATATATAGGAAGCAAAATGTAAAACAAATATCAGCCGTGAGAATCAGAGAGTATAATTTTGCTCTTGGAGTGAAATTCTCGCTCATGCAGAGAGCTAGTACAAGACCTATGCATCAAGTCTGTCCCCTTTGTGCTGGACCTCAGGACAGTAACAAAATTCACCCAGAACCATTAAAGATTTCCTATACTGTTTTTGTTGCAAAACCTATGTATTGTTTCCCAAAATGCATTAAAGTGAAATGAAAAGCTTGGTTCTGATCTCACCTACCTTGGTTTTACAGTGGAGTAATTCCATGCACTTACACTGATGTGGATGAGATGAGAATTAGGCCAACCAACTCGAAGTTTAACAACACCAGTGGTTCTCAAACTTCATTGCACTGTGACCCCCTTCTTTCAACAAAAATTACGACATGACCCCAATATGGCGGATCAAAGCCCAAGCCCACCCCAGCCATGCCACCCTGGGTGGAGGGGCCAAAGCTGAAGCCCAAGGGCTTCTGCCCTGGGCAGGAGGCATGTAACCTTAGCCCCCTTGCCCAGGGCTGAATCCCTCAGGCTTTGGCCCTGGGCAGTGGTGCACAGGCTTTGGCTTCAACTCTAAAACACCGGCCTTGGTGACCCCATTAAAATGGGATTGTGACCCATTTTGTGGTTCCAACCCTCAGTTAGAGAACCCCTGAACTTCACAAAAGTGATTTTGGTGTTTATAACCACATTGCTAGATTTTTGTCTTCCTGCCCTTTTATGACACTCGCTTCTTACCAAACTGTGGAATACTTTTAACTCCCCTGGGTAGAAGGTCGGTTGTTTGACTGATAGGTGAATCTCACCATTTGGGGCAGAAAATTTGAACGTCTAATTGTCAGGCAATCAGGCAGGAAGCTCACGTATAGTTTAATAAAGCTTCACTACTTGCACTTGTGATCTGTAGTGCACAAACCACTCATTCAATACAGTACTAAAGCATTTCTCATAACATTGTTTTACTGTTCAAGTGTTGGACTGTACATTGTTTATGGCTTTTATTTTATGCATCTGACTGAACCCTAATGAAGATTTTGATAACCGGTTTAAGTTCCATTTTTCCTTGACTTGTCAAGGTGACATATTTATAAATGAAATGTTTGTTCCATTATGTGATAGTACTTGATTTTGTTCCAGATTGGGTTACTGTACTCTGGCTCCAGACTGAAACCAATCATACAAACAGCCTTTGAGATATTGCTTTCGTTGCAGAAAAGGAATCATCAGTTCTATTCACATTGAACCCAACCCTGTGAATACTATGCACCTGAATACTAATTGCATATACATTTACGTGGGCAACTACATTTAAAGGCATCACTGTAATAAATGCAGGAAGATATATCCATTATATTTCTGACATAATGAACTTCTGTACTCTGGCATAATAAATGAGAGAGAAATAAATACTGTATATGCATATGCAGAACAATAATAACATATGATAATTTAATTCTTATAACGAAATCTCTCTGCAGGCAGTTTGCACCTCCCTTCACGTTCTTGAAGCTACAGACTGTTATTTCCAGTGGAAATGTTCTTTTGCATTTCCACAACTCATGAGCTCTTACAATGGGTATCAAACTAACTCATGCTACAACTGTACACTGCATAGGCTAGATCCGTGGAGTGTGTCCAGAGTGCTAGATATGTGCACATCTATAAAGGTGGCTTAAAGCAGAATCTAATGTTGCTTTAATGCCGGAATAGTCCTGTGCCAAGCAACAACCATCCCAAAGGGCAGATTCTGTAGTTAGCGGCTACAGTGGCACAGGGAAGTTCCAGCCACACCCTGTTTCTGCTGCTGTGCAGATAGGGAGAAAAAGTGGTACTGCAGCCCCTATTGAAGTTCTAAGTAGCCCCCTTTTTAATGGGGTGGTCCTCCCAGGTCTGGTTACACCGGCTTTAGGACCAGATTCCCCTGGCAGTCCAGAACCACACTGGAACATCTGTCCATATATGCCTGCATAAATTACTAGATTATGTTAAAGATGAAAGAAATAGTTCAGGCAAGAGAGAAACCCATTTTTAGAACCAAATTTGAATCAAACCTTTTAAAATAAAAATTTAGTGGTTTTGTGTTTCTGGCTCAGCAGAACTGACAGTGACAAAATAGTGCAATATTGTAGCTAGGACTGTACTGTAATGTAGTACTGAGTGTTGAAATATTTCCAATCATAGCTTGCAGATTCAAGGAGCCAGATTCAGTTGTAGCCAATTATTTCATTTAATCCTTTGAGAGATTTATTGTTATAGTTATGTATAATTAATCAATGTGTGATGGATAGGCATAAGTAAGGTAGGATCATAGGCATATAAAGTTAACACAGTGTTAATACAACATCATTGATTTGTGGAATTGCACTTATATATGACAGTGGGGAATTTGGCCCAAAGGGTTGTGGGGGTTCATTTATATTCTCAGATGCTTATTGAAATGAAACTAAATCCTGAAGTTTAGTTGGGAGAGAAGGGCAGGGACACTAGGTGCTCCTGTGCTAGGTTTATATAGAAGCTGTGGACCAAACAGGACCCAACGCATTCTGTCTATCAGTTATACTTATAAGTATTGACAGAATTTGATTTTGACCCTAAAGCTCCAACGAAATTCAGGGAAGTTGGTTCTAACCCTTGGTAGTCTGAAAACAACAACCAAAACTAAAAACAGAACAATCACCATCAAAACAAAAAAAACTCCAGTAAATACTTGCATGAAATCCTGATCCCATCTGGAGTCATTATCTAGTCATTATAATATCTGTTCTTCCATTTCCCTTCTGTGGATCATGTGCAAAATACTGTGGGATCTTTTATTTCACATGGGAAAGGCTAAACCAATAGACTTCATTAAAAATGTCCCGAAGATTAACTCCTACTGAAAACTATGGAACATTTTCTCTTTCCTTAGAAAGCATTTTTAGTCATTATCTAGTCATTATCTAGTCTAAATCTGTATGCCTATTTAAATTTATGGCTGATCTGCCAACCTCTCCCCTGGTTTGACTTCCTGGCATCCGAGCCTGACTTGAATCCTAGTGTCTGACTTCTCATTCCGATCTCCAGTTTGTTTCGTTCCTCTGACATCTTGGTATACTGATGCAACCTAACTTTGACTCAGAACCTGTGGCTCTGTCCACTAGGCCCTTTATTGAGGTTCAGCTTCTATCCTAGTAATTGTTAGCAGATGGCAGGTGAGCTTGTGCTTGTGCCTAAGACTCCTGTGGCCCAAGTTTCAAGACCTGTAGTGGTCCCTGACTTGCTGTATGGCTGTCTCTTACATCAGGGCCCCAATCTCTGCTGAGCTCTCAAGGCACTATACATAAGTAATAATAATAATCTCATCAGTTCAATGATCTAATTAGCCAGCATCCTGCCTCCAATAGCACTTGGCACCAGATGCTCAGAGGAAGGCACTTAAGTACACTTTGGACCAGATACCTTTACCGTCCTAAGCCTTTTTTGAGAGACAATGCTTCTGACAGTTTGCTTGCCATGTAACTGTTTTCAGGAGTATGTGTTTGTACGGAATGAGTGCTCAGCAAGAAATACTAATTGATATGTCAATGGGCTAAGACACCCACAGGGAAATGTTGCTGGTGGATATATTAGTGGAAGTTATCAACAGTACTGACTGTTAATTTTCTCCCAGCAAATTATCTAAGTATTTCAAGAAGAAGATGTGGTGTCTCAAACATTGAACTTATGTGTGAGTGAATTAGGAGGTTAAAAGCCACAGTAGAGTGGACTGAAGATGAAATTGCTACAGGTATGAAGCTTAACACAGTATTAATCGAGTAGTGGGTGAGCATACCAAGCACACAAAGAAGCACTGAACTCTAATCAGGCAGAAGGATGGCTTGAACTCTAATTATCTGTGCTGCAGTCTTTGTTATAGTAAAAGTATCAATTTTCCCTGTAGACCTTATGGATGGCATGATGGCTGTATTATTTTTCCCACAAAAAGAACTTCTAAAACAGATGGTTGAACAGTAACTTATGAGTGAGATTTAGCTGATCAGGTACTTGAGCATAAATGTCCAAAATGGTCAGAATGATTAAAAAACAAAACAAAAGAAAACAAAACAAACAACCCCACTTTCTTAAGGAACTGTACAGTTACTTAATTGTAATTGAACATTCTGAATTGTCTTCAATAGCAAAGAGGAATCCTTAATAAGTGTACAGAAAAGAGTTAGGTTTATAGCCGTGTACTGTACACCTGCCAGAATCTGGTCTTTCTGATATTGATACTTTCAGTTCCACCATACCCTGCAGTGTTAGTGCCACTGCATACTTACCAGCCATAAAAAGGAGCATTGGCTGTTCCTACACCAAATAAGGATTACTATTAATTTCCCTTGCATTTGGCTGATACCAGCTCTGGACTAGGCCTGGAGGAAATTGTTTCATTATAGTTCATCCTATGACACATACATGTTGATGAATACTGAGTTTGTGTAAATTAGGCTGGATGAGAAAGCCTTGTTCCAGCCGTTCTATGTGATTTAGATAAAAAATACCTAGAAGAAGTTTCAGAGTAGCAGCCGTGTTAGTCTGTAGTCGCAAAAGGAAAAGGAGTACTTGTGGCAGCTTAGAGACTAACCAATTTATTTGAGCATAAGCTTTTGTGAGCTACAGCTTCACTTCATCGGATGCATCTAGAAGAAGTTGTCTTACAATCTACCAACAGGGTTTAAGTGTATCTTTTTGTAGTACAATTTAAACAGGAAAGAACTGGAAAGTGGATGAAAAAGTCAAGTGTGATTTTAAACAGACATGGGGGAAGAAAACAGAAAAATTATTTACTCTCCCTTACAATATAACATCTTTTAAATCTAACAGCTGTTTATATGTTTAACATAAAACAGATGCCCTGCCTAAGTGCAAATTATGAAATATTGCAATTTGTATAAAATGTGCAGTAATAAAAAAAATATGTTATGATAAAGTAAGACCTAGGGAATCTCAAATATTTTTGAGCAAACTGTCTCCCAGGATGAACACACAAACACTCTCATATCCTCTGCCATTTACACATACACATGTTTATTCATAGCAAGTAGAAACATAATCTTGCCACTACAGCACAGCATCTGGAGACAGGATGTCAGGGTCTTATGTCTTGCTCTTCCACAGACTTCCTGTGTTACCTAAGACAAATCACTTAATCTTTCTGCATCACAGTTTCCCAGTCTGTAAAATGGGAATCAATCATATCTTCATAAGTATTACATTGATGTTTCAATGCACTTTAAGATCCTTGGGAGAGAGATTCTATGGAAGTGCAAAATCATCTTATTTATCAAATAAACAAATAGTTACACACTGATGCTCTCTCACTTTCTCTAAAGCACTTTTGTATTATTCATCCTAATTCAAGCACAAACTGCTTGGCTTTGACTCAGGCCTGTGATTTGTTTTATATTTGCTCTTCAAAATGAAATATATTTGCAGTGCTTATATGGAAATATTTTCAGACTTGCTCTTAGTAGTCTTGAAAAGCATGGCTTTTTAACCAAAATGATTTTTTTTTATTTTGATTTACATTTTCTGGGGTTTGTTTGTTCAACAAAAAAAGAGAAACCCAAATCCCCCCCCCTTTTTTTAATAAAAGTTTCAGTTTGGGGTTTTCAAATAAAAATTCACTTTCAGAAAAACATTTTTTTACCTAAAACGTTTTCAAAAATTGTGGAAAAAATTAGTCTTTTGTGCAAAAATAAAACTTTTTTTGCAAGAAATTATTTAAAACACTCTTTTTAAAACCATTTCCTTCCCCTCCCCAATACATTCACATTTCTCGACCAGCTCTAGTTCTGGGCTGATTCGCAGAGGTTCTGAGCACTCACACTGGGGGGTGTGCAGCCCACATGTAAACCAGGTCCAGGCTTGCCTTTCATCCTGTGAGCGCATCTTCCCACCTATTGGAAGTGGGAGAGAGAGAATTAGATCATCCACTCCCGACAGAGCTGCGAGAAGACGAAGACAAGACATTGTTCCCATAGGGGTGGGCATTTAACTAGGTAGGGGGAGGAAAATCCCAGCGAGCTGAGCTGAGCCGAGCCGAGCCGAGCCGAGCCCTCGCGCGTGGGAGCGTCTGAGCCCAGGCCAGCAGCGAAAAGGAGACGCACGCTGATGTTCCGGCTTCCTTCGCAAAGCCAGAGAGCGCCGCACGGCGCAGCTCTGCCGGAGTTAAAGACAGGCAGAGCCAGCCCTTCTTTCAGCGGGGAGGGGCACCGCCACAGACCCCAGGAACCAGCTGGGCACGTACCTCCGCGGCACCCGGGAAACTTTCTTCTCCGGAGAGGTGAGGCGAGTCGGCGGCTGCCGCTGCGCACGGCTCCTGGCAGCAGGGACGGGATCTGGGGGAGGCAGCACGGTAGCTGCCCCCGGCACGCACAGCCTGAGAAAGCGAGCCAGAGCCGCCGCCTGTCCCTGGGGGAACCAGCAAAGCTCCCTCGCTGCCTGCCCGGACCCTGCCTGAGAAATCAGAAGAGGAGGAGCAGCAACAAGCGCGCTCCGGTCCTGTCCCAGCCCCTGTGCCCCCCGTCAGGGGTGGCAGGCTTGTAGAAATGGTGGTGCCGCCCAGAACCTGCCCCCCCAACTCTGCCCCCCACCTGCCTAAGGCTCTGGGAGGGAGTTTCGGTGGGGGAGGGGGTCTGGGGTGCAGGCTCTGGGCTGGGGGTGGGGCTGTAGGAGGGGATGAGGGGTGCAGGCTCTGGGAGGGAGTTTGGGGGTAGGAGGGGGTGCTGAGGGAGGGGGTGCAGGAGTGAGGGCTGTGGGATGGGGCTGGGGATGAGGGGTTTGGGGTGTGGGAGGGGGCTCAGGGCTAGGGCAGAGGGTTGTAGGGTGGGGTGGGGCTGAGGGGTTCATGATGCAGGAGGGGGCTCAGGGCTGGGGCAGAGAGTTAGGGTGCAGGGGAGATGAGGGTTCTGGCTGGGGGTCCAGGCTTGGGGGTGAGGCAGGGCTGGGGATGAGTTTGGGGTGCAGGCAGGCTGCCCCCAGGGCTCAGGCTAGATAGAAGGACTCCCCCAGCCCTCTCCCCGCCAGCAGCAGTGAGCTCTGCTGGGGTGGGAGCACTCCGGCAGCACATTCACCCCCACCACTGTCACTGCATGTGCTCCTAGGGCTCCTCTCAGGTCCAGGAAGTCCCCTCGCCTCCTCTGTGTTGGGCGGTGGTGGGGGGAGGGCTGCCATCACATGGGGCCTCCTCCCCTGCTGCTGCTGTAGCCTGACTGGGGGTGAGGGATGGGGCTGTCCCTTGCCCAGTGTGGGGCAGGAGCGGTGACTGTGGGAAGGGGGTGCCCCCTGTGCTGGTGGAGGGTCCCGCTGGAAAAGGGAAGGGTCCAAGGTGGGAAGGGCAGGGTAAGGGCAGCCTGCCCTGCCACTGTTGAATGGGGAGCCTTAGGACCAGGAGCCAGCAGAGTGGAGACAGCATGGTGCTACAGGGAAGAGTCAGGGATGCTCCCGGCCGGCCGCAGGGGACAGCAGTTGCGGCCGGGGGAGAGACCCAGCCCCAAACATTGGTGGAGCCAGGCCCCCAGACCCTGAATATTGCTGGAGTCTGGGCACCATGGGCTCATATAACTCCCCGCCCCTGCCCCCAATCCCAGCCCTTGTGCGCCCTGGTCTCATCCCAGCCTGTGTGCACCCTGGTCCCACCCCCTGTGAGCCCCAATCCCATCCCAGCCTCTGGGAGCCCTGGTTCCGTCCCAGCCCTTGTAAGCCCCAGTCCCACCCCGGCTTTTGTGCTCCCAGTCCCAGCCCCTGTGAGCCCCAGTTCTGTCCCAGCCTCTGTGCTCCCAGCCCCTGTGAGGCCCAGTTCTGTCCCAGCCTCTGTGCAGGGCCGGCTCCAGGCATCAGCTTTCCAAGCAGGTGCTTGAGGGGGCATTTAGAATGGGGCGGCAGTCCGTGTCCCGCGGCGGCAATTCGGAGGCAGCTCCGCCTCTCTTCCCACCGCGCCAGGTTTCAGTGGCAGCGGCAATTCGGCGGCGACTGCTTGGGGCAGCAAAATTGGTAAAGCCGCCCCCCTCTGTGCACCCCTTCTCCTCTCCCGCTCCACCCTTTGCGCCCCACTGCCCTGCCTGCCTGTATCTGCGTGCATTCCTGTCAAGTCTCAGGATGCTTGTGCTCCTTACAGCACCGCGGAGCTGGAAAGTTTCCCGTCCCTGTCCGAGCCCTGTAACAGGGATTATCCAAGGCAGAAGAACTTCCTCCTTTTAGTCGGTGAGTATTTTAATCTCTCCTCCTCTCCCAGCCTTTCGTCCTTTCTGGGAGCGTTATTGGGAGTCCCAGTGTGGTTCCCACCCTACAGGCACAGGCTGCTTCTGTCCCAGAGCCAAGGGAGCCAGGGAACACTGGGAGAGGTGGATCGAAATGTAAACCAGAGAGCACTTAGGTGACAGGACTTCAGGACACACTGAAAGTGACAAACAGTGCCTTGGCTGTCTTGCGATCGGTAGGGAGCAAGCCCTTGGTGGGGCAGGAATCAGGTCCCTGTACGGCAGGAAGGGCTGGGAGGAATGTGGACAGGTGAGAATGGGAGCAGAGTTCCAGGATTAATAATGCTGAAATAGAAATACAGCAAGGATTGCAGTTTATATAGAATCCCAGAACTAATGTGCCTGCTGAAGATAGCTGACACATGCCCTACAGCCTAGAACCAGTGGGAGTGATCTTTACACACATACCCCTCACCTCTCTTTTCCTAACGTGCCATAAAATGATGTGCATCTGATCCTGGGTGGGATGGCTTGCTTTAGAAAGTATTTTCCCAGTTCTGGTCACTGAAAGCAAATGGCAGAAGTTGTCTGTTCGGTATCAGGAACTTTTCACAGCTAACACAGGTGAGCATACTCAGAGTGTGAACCATCCTGAATAAGATCTCATTTTGCATTAGGAAGTGTGGTTTTGGTGTTAATTGCACAGTATAGAAAATGTTTGTCTAGTTGTAAACTTTACATGAGTGGAGCACTAATGCCAAGGCATTGGTGGTTTATACCATCACCAGATGAGCATGTCTCTAAGCATCAGGGAGTAGCAAGAAAGTGTTCTAACTTTGGTTTGCTGATCTGTTTGTTCCCTGAAACACATTAATGGAAAATGTAGGCTTTCATTTGTAATTCAGCACAGAGGAAATCAAGCTAATTATTTTATAAACAAACATAAATGAGATGTACAAATCTAAAGTCATGCACAAACTATGTTTGTTCAGAAAATAATCAGCAACATAATTGTGGCAAATGCTATTGCTTTGACCAGTTTGTTCAACGAATCTAAGCACAAAATATTCTGACACATAAGTGTTTAAGTAGAACAAAAGGTCCTCAAGTCATGTTTAATATTGTATTATAAATTACTCTTTGGGTCTCAACAGAAGGTGAAAAGTTCTTGTAAATATTATGGTCAGTACTTTTGAAAGGACATTGTATGTGTCAGTGTTGTAAATAACATCATAGGTAATGATATTCTAGAGGTGCCTTTTAGTGGCACTGTAATTAATAATGATTGCTGGAGTTTTCCAAAAGGATCTGATTTCACTCTGCAGAAGCAAGGACTTATAGCTGAAATCCCGCCCTTCACTCAGAGCTAGTGGAGACTACATGTTTCCAGTCTAACCTCCTCAAACATTGCCCTGTGGTTTATGCCTAAACTGACAGTGTTAAACCCACAGATGAATCTTTTTTGATATTGCAAGAATTAGATACACATTATTCAGCCACTGGATGATTTTACATATCATACTGTAAGCACTGTAATGCATTGGGCTAGATTAGCTAACAAAACCTTACTCACATGAGCAATCTTCACTCATGCCATACTCCCATTGGAATCAGTTAGACTTCCCATGTGAGCAAACAAGAATTTGCAGGGTTGGACTATTGATTTACACCCAATATTTGTTTACCTGCAGGTTTTAAGATGTGCATATACCCATGTTTCTGTCCAGGGTCTGTTGTGAGTGTACACTGATAGTATCTTTCTGTACAATTACCCATATTGCATGTATTGACATCTGAGTTTGCAAAAAAGTTGCCCTTACAGACTTGGAGATATAAATGAACAGTCTGGGTGGAGGCCCTTTGATAATGAAGTCTTTATCCAGAGTACAAGAGAAGGCGTTTTAGCTTTAACTGAGAATTCCTTTGTTTATGGAGTTTTGTTGCACTTTTAAACCAGAGAAATGTACTTTTTGTAGTTTAAAACCAATGGGCTCAAGTGCTGAGGTTTGTCCAAGTTGTGCTTAGTACATCATGGAACACAATATGGCTTTACGTTATCTCTATTCTTCCTCAAGCTGGGGGCCCGATGACCACTAGGGGCCTGTCCACACTAGCAATTTTTTTACTTTGAGATAAGTGATTGCTAATTAACTTGAGCTATCTAACACTTTTATAAAGACTAGTCTTGATACTGCCCAAACATTTCTAATAGATATTAGCCTGGATCAAACATTTGGGAAATATGCAGACTAGCCTTTACTAAAGTATTCATGACCTCAAGTTAATTACTTTAGGCTATGTCTACATTACACACCAGTGCCATTAGCATATAGGGTATGTGTAGCTACATGCTGCAGTGAAAAGCATTCTGCATCCACACTGTGAAAGGCTCTGGCATGGGAGAGACAGGAGGGAAAAGTTTCAGCAGTTCCCCAGTGCTGGAGCCTATCACTGTGGCTGGCCGTGAAAGGCTTTGACAGGGTGAGGCAGCTGGGATAGGCTTTTCTGAGCTGCCTCCCCCATGCCAGAGCCTTTCCCTGTGGTGGGGAAAGTCTCCCACAGCAGGAAGGCAACAAGACACTACACTGCTAAAAACAGCAGCATAAGTGGGGAGGCACAGCTTTGGCAAGTGGAGAATCATGAAGGGTATGTTCTCGGGCACATACCCTACCACTGCAGGTGTGTCCATACTCTACTCGCCTAAGCCATGCCTCACCAACTACACTGCTATTTATACCCATGCTAGTGGGGCTATGTGGGTATGAACACTACACACTGCTGAAAGCAGCACAAAGTACAGCTGTAAAGGTTAAAAATCTCCTGTGTAGACAAACCTTAGGATACAAAGTGTATTTTAAAATATGTTTGCTAACACATTTGAACTCACTTGATTTAAACTCTAGTGTAGACAGAACAAACTGGATTTGAACATGTCCTAGGTGGTCAAAGTGAACCTTGGGCTCTCCCTAGACTGCGCCTCACTGTAAAGTAGAGCAGCCTCTGCTGTATTTTTCACCAGCTGCCAGTATCCCTCAAGGGCCATTCCAGCAGTCAGGGATTTTGGGACCATAGACACCACACTCCTTTTACTTGACCATGCCCCACACACACTAGCTATAGAAGTCACTATTGTAGCCCTATACCAGTGGCTCTCAAGCTTTCCAAACTACTGTACCCCTATCAGGAGTCTGATTTGTCTTGCCTACCCTCAAGTTTCACCTCACTTAAGAACTACTTGCTTACAAAATCAAATGTTAAAATACTGAAGTGTCACAGCACACTATTACTGAAAAATTGCTTACTTTCTCTTTTTACCATATAATTATAAAATAAATCAATTGGAATATAAATATTGTACGTACATTTCAGTGTATAGAACAGTATAAACAAGTCATTGTATAAAATTGTAGTTTGTACTGACTTCGCTAGTGCTTTTTATGTAGCCTGTTGTAAAACTAGGCAAATATCTAGATGAGTTGATGTATCCCCTGGAAGACCTGTGCGTACCCCCAGGGGTACACGTATCCCCAGGGGTACACGTATCCCTGGTTGAGACTCACTGCTCTAAACCACTAAAGATTCCTTCAGACAGCAAGGAATCCAATGGCCAGATCTGCCAGGTTTATGGCTACCATGTGCAGCTGGAGTGACACAGTGTGGCCAGAAGTCTCCCAAGGATATGGCCCATTGCCTTTAAAAGTAAAACTAGTTTCGAGCATATCAGGCAGAGAGCAGCTTTTCAAATTCAAGGATGAAGGTATTTGGTAAAATAGACAGGACGTAAAATTAATCAGCCAAATTCATCCCTGGTGTAACTTCATTGATGCTGTTAAACTCCAGTCATTTTAGTGAAGTTATACTTAGGAAGAATATGGCCCAGTGTCTTTTTCATTGCTTGACAATTGTTTTCCTAGGAGTAGTTTAGTGGCTAAGGTCAGCAACAACATTCCTTGTGTTGTTCACAGCCAAAAGCTTTACCACTTGGACAATGAATGATTATATAATAAAAGAGACAAACTGTAAAAAACTGACAGTTGTGTTCTGTGGACAATCTCATTGACAGCTCTGAATAATCTGTATTACATAGAAATCTCCCTTGTTTCAACTATCACCAGAGAAAAGAGAATATACTAAAACCCCACTCTGAACAGTTGTATCATAATTGCTTAAATGTCACTTTTAAGATTCATACAGTGAATTTGGTTTTGTTTGTTTTCATGGCATGGATCGAGCATTTTTTCACGTGGCTAGTTAAGTAGTCCATCAGAGCACAAGCAACACACATAGGGTTTTAATTAATTTTCATCAGCATTGAACAGGATTTGGGAGATTCATATGAGCACTGTACAGGAAGGGATCAGTCCTGCAAGCTATAGAGTGCCTGCTGTGCGGTGTAGCGCCCTCGACTCCTGTAGAAACCTATACGCTTTGAGGGCAGTCTCCAGCTTGCAGGGTCTATGCTTGGCCAAATAGTATTTGCCAAACCAACATTTTGACATATTTAGGCCATTTTGGGGTCATGATACAGAAATCTTTCCCAATGTCTGTTCTATTATTATTTAAATTTATATTATGGCACCACCTAGGGAGCCCAAATGGGATTACATCCACGTTCTTCTAGAACTGCATATATGCATGAGACAGTCCCAGCACTGAAGGCTGTAATTGTAGTCAATGTTCACAAGTATTACCAGCTTGCTTGGACGAATAATTGTCAATGTCTGGTTTGTGATCTATTCATAAACTATTCACTGTAACTATGTGCTATTCATTATTCACAATCACTGGTATGTGATTGGTCACACAGTATTATTTTTGCTCTTTTGATTGGTCAATGAAGCAATAAAAGAAGGAGAATGAAGAGCAAACACCACATTTTTTGGGTAAAACTTTGAGAAGCTTTCTGGGTACTCACATATAATTCCAGGGTCATCTATACATGTTGTACATAATGAATACTATGACCCACTGAATTCAATGGGTTATTTATTTGTATATAAATATGATTTTTTCATTATTCAGACAGATCTAACTGGCCACAAACAATCCTGTAAAATTGTAACATCTTATTCATTATTTCATTAATCAAAACATATAGGCTATACTCACTATCTTGATAAACATGCTGATTAAAGATGAGTCAGAAATGGTTTTCCCCTCCCTTGAGGGTTTGAGATTTCACAGAAAATTTCCCATCCTGAATCCAGATGAACAAAAAGTGAAATGTTGGAATTTTTCATGAAACAATAATCCAAAAAAATTAAAAAATTGGATTGATCATTTTGAAAGGTTTCACTTTAATGTCAACTTTTTTTAGCCTTTTTTTCTTTCAAAACGAAAAATCATTTTGAACCCAAAACCAAAACTTTCCATTCTGAAAATGTCAAAACAGGCCATTTTGATCATTTCAAAATTTTTTCTTTCAGAATTTTTCAAATCAGGAGAGGTATCAAAATTGAACGTGTACCACAAATAGTATCAGTTTTGAGAAATCAGTATTTTCCAATGAAAAAATGTTTCATTGGAAAATTTGGAATGAGCTCTACTGTTAATGCTTCTAAAGCACATCAATTCTAGTAAAAGTATTCTCGTTCATTATAGAAGGCCCCAATCTTCTTATGGCCCAAAATAACACTGTCTATGAATCTTCTTGTTCTTGTCTAAGCTGTCTGTGGTAATCCCCATGTCTACCATTAACTGTATGTTTCAGTATTCCAAGAATTAGTTGTGCATTGTTCCGCCAGATGGATGCACATGTTATTCTGCCTCCACCTCCAGACATACCATTCAAATGCTGAGAATGGCTTGGAATGCTCTGCTGGTCCAAAACACCTAGTTATTTTTCCTTCCGTTTGTGATATGTGGAAAGACTCATTTATTTTGTATATAGTAATTAGAGCTGGTCAGAAAATGGTTTCAGTTTGTAAAAGCAGCTGCAATGTTTCGTGAGTTTTGTAGTTCAGGTTCCTCATGGTTCCTTTCTCCTTTATATACCAGGCTGCCTGATCATCTCCCATGATGCACCACAGTTTGGTGTGGAGAGTCGTGGGGTGGAGAGGCAGTGCAGTGTGGGAGTAACATACCCATGATGCATCAGAGGAGATGAAGTCGGGCTGAGGAGTCAGGCACACAGAGGAGAATGGAGACTAAGGTAACCAAACGTCAGTTCCCAGGAGGCAACACAGCAGCATTTTTCAATCAAACTATTTAGGTTTACAGCCTAAAACCATAAGCTTTTTGGGCATTTGGTTTTTCAAACTTTAAATTTTCCACAGAGAGAGAACACTTTCTGTGAAAAAAATGTATTTTGTAAAAAAAAAAAAATTTCCATCAAGAAACAGGTTTGATGGAAAATTTTCAAACAGCCCTAATAGAAGCATTTCCTTATGTTCTTATGAAATAAGCTGGCTTGCTGATTTCACAGCACTAGGTTGATCAGTGCATAAGAAACTGTAATTAACGTTTGAAAGAGCTTTGAATTATTCTGTATATTGGATATGACAAGCCTGGAGGTCCTTGTTCTCATTATAGACCCCATGGTACTTTTCTCAAGAGTAGGATTGTTTAGAGTAGAGGTCCAACGACTTGGCAGAGCATTGGCCGCTAAACCCAGGGTTGTGAGTTCAATCCTTGAGGGGGCCATTTAGGGATCTGGGGCAAAAACTGGGGATTGGTCCTGCTTTGAGCAAGGGGGTGGACCAGATGACCTCCTGTGGTCCCTTCCAAACATGATATTCTATGAACATTCCAGTATGATGCTGGCTCCTTAACTGTCCATTTTTACACACACAGAGTTTATTTTATATTTGTATATAATATCAATTACAACTGGACATTACCAATTACCAAATCCATTACTAAACAAATGTCAGTTGCCAATTAGAACTCTAATTACAAATAACTACTTAAAATACCAATTGAGCAAGCTAAGTACCAATTAACCAAAAGCCTCAATAAGCAATTAGAATAGTAGTTGCCAGTTTAGAATACCAACTACCACTTAAAATACCAATTTAAAAACAAATTACCAATTCACAATTTATAATATATAGTAAAAAAAATACAATGTAAATTAAATGGCAATAAAATAGAATATCAGAGTTGAAATTCTTTGACTCTATTATGTCATATCAGAATGTCCTGCCATGATATATAATATGGCATTGCATAGTATAAGTCAAAACATTTTGACTTTTATAATTAATAGGTTCATAGCGTTTAAGGCCCGAAGGGACCATTAGACCATATAGTCTGACCTCCTGTATATCACAAACCACTGAGTTTCTTCTAGATACCCTTACCCTAAGCCCAGTGACTTTAGTTAAACCAAAGCATTTCAGTCCTCAGAAGACTAAAGTGTTGTGAGCCATAGGCAGAGAACACAAGAGACTGAAGTACCACCAATGCCCAAGGCCCCTGCAAAGGAAAGAAATTGATTTGATGAGATGTGACTCTGTGATTCTAGCAGGTGATCCAAGCCCCATGCTACACAGGAAGGCAAAAACCCCAAAACTCCAAGATCTCTACCAATCTGACATGAGAGGAAAGCTCCTTTCTGACCCCAAATCTGGTGATCAGTTTGACCCTGAGAATGTGAGCAAGACACACCAGCCAGGCATCTAGAAAGAAGATTCTTAATATGGTACCACCTCAGAGCACTTTCACCCTGTGAGTGACCTATCCCCAGCTGTGGCCAATCTCTGATACTTTAGAAGAAAGGGGAGGGGGGGTAGGAGAAAGAATACATCTAGGCGATTGTGCATCAGGGAGGAAAAAATCCTTTCTGACACCTGCAAGTGACCAGTTGAAGCCCTGAAGGAGATTTGATTACAGTCATTGTCATAATGCAGAGTTGCAAGTGTTATGAGCATGGTGCAGGGAATCCAGGCAATCGATTCGGTTCTATCCGTTGCCAATGAAGGAAGGGGATGATCAGCGAGATTCATAAATTTGCAGATGCACAGATTCTAAGGCCAGAAGGAGCCATCACAACCACCCAGCCCAATGCTGGATTAAAGCATGTTTTTTAGAAAGCTCCCTGATCTGGTTTTAATGGTGATGGTGAATCCACCACCTCTCCTGGAAAGCTGTTCCAATGTTTCATTGCCATGACTACTAGGCAACTGTATTTATTTCAAGGTTGAATTGTCTAACTTCAATTTCTAGCTATTGGATCTTGTTATGCCTTTATCAACCAGGAGGAAGAGACCCCCACTATCCTATCTTTTCCATGTGTAAGTGTCTATACACAGATTTCGAGTAGCAGCTGTGTTAGTCTGTATTCCCAAAAAGAAAAGGAGTACTTGTGGCACCTTAGAGACTAACACATTTATTTGAGCATAAGCTTTTGTGAGCTACAGCTCACTTACTTGTTTTCCAGCCTCTGGATCACTGGTGTGGCCATTCTTTGACCTCTCTCTAGTATTCCCTCACCCTTCTTGAAGTTTGTGGACACCAGAACTGGACACAGTATTCTAGTAGCGGTCTTAGCCATGCTCTGTATAGACACAAGATTCCCTTCCCTACTTCTACTTGATATTCCCCTTTTTATATAATCAAGGATCGTATTAGTCCTTTTTGCCACAGCACTGCACTGAGCGCACATATTGAGGACTTAACTATAATTAATTAAATTATATTCTTTTATCAACTCAAGTTGATAATGTGAAAATGAAACTACTTTGACCTTATTAAAATGAAAATATTTTGATAAGGTTGAATCAAAATGTTTGTATTTTTCTAGTTTTGCAATACATTTTTTTATTCCAATTCAAAATCTTGCGGGGGGGGGGGGGGGGGAATTTTCCCTTTGAATGGGAATTTCAGGTTCTGACCAACTCTGCACTGGAGGTGGGTTCATTTCAGTGGCAAGTGACATGATTCCAGAATATTGTTTGGTAAGGCACTGTGGAATACCTCAGGATGAAAGTTATAACATAAATGTAAGTTGTTACTAATACTTGATCATATTTTCCCTCTAACATCGGTAGTCATGAGCCAGTGATCCACATTTTTACATTTTAGTTTCATATATTCTTTACCTGCCTTTCACAGGCTTGTTGGGAACTTTAATTCATTAATGTTTGTGAAGTACGTGGAAAACTGCATACTAAAAGCTGTACTGTTCTAAGGAGACCTGCTAATGATGATGGAGGATTCCAACTGTCACACGTTAGGAACAATGATAGGTAAAAGCATCAGGATTGCATACAGTCATAAGAGACAAATTTAAATTGAGGAAAGCTAATTATTGTTCCATTACCTGAACAATAGCATTAACTTGAATATACTGCTAGAAGAATTGCAGGTATAAGGTTTAAAAATGAAAGGTTTTCTACTGAAGTAGATAGGGTCTATAATTTTCATTTAAATTCTCTAGGTTCAAAACACCTGCAGTATATTTTACAGTGCCACAATACAAAACAAATATTCCTTCTCCAATGGAGCAGTTGATTTTTGAAATCTGTTCAGGATTAATGCTTAATGTTAATGTAAACATTTGGCATATCCAGACCCAGAAAAGTGTACAATCATATTTTAATGATAAAATTTTGAAAATCATAACGTTGGGGAAATGCTGCATATACTATGTTAGTACATTTACCAAACTCCTCCTATACACCAGCTGCAGAAATAGCCCAAACCTCACATTCAGCTACGATCAGACTCTTTAAAGCCAAGAGTCTCAAAGAGCTATGGCTTTACTACAAAAAAGGTGTGGTTTTTACATCAAGATAGTTGACTCAATGTAAAATCTTAATGGACACAAGCCCGGGGTAGATTCACATCTCAATATAGCTAGTTGAGATGTACTTAGAACCCCATTCCAGGGTTTATGCCAGCTAACTACACTGACATAAAAATTACCTGTGCCTTGTCTGCACTACAATTTACACTGAGGGCATGACTCACAGGGATTAAAAACCTGTGGTTGGTTCCGGTCAGCTAGGCAGCTCAGGCTCCAAGGCTGAAAAATTGCTGTGTAGACATTTGGGTTTGGGCTGGAGTCCTAGTTGTGGGACTCTCCACCCTCGCAGTGTCCCAGAGCTCAGATTCCAGCCTGAGCCCAAACATCTACACAGCAATTTTTAGCCCCACACCCTGAAAGCCCAAGTCAGCTGACCTCAGCCAGCAGCAGCCATGCCACAGGGCTTTTATGCCCATGTAGATGTACCCTAAAAGAGCTTTTTTAAGTTGGCTATCTCCATGTAAAAAACACATTTTTCTTTTTGCAGGGAAGGCAGATCTTCAGCTTTCTACTCCTGAATTATGACTCCACATAATTTAACACTGGAAGCAAATACATATGGGCCAAATTCTTTGCTGCTTTAACTCCAGTAAAGTTACCCATCCCCAGAGAATTTGGCCCAGTAAATCCAAGGGAAATCATTATTGTAATATCCTTTGTTTTACTGACATTCTTATCAATCTAGAAAAACAACAAGGAGTCCGGTGGCACCTTAAAGACTAACAGATTTATTTGGGCATAAGCTTTTGTGGGTAAAAAACCCACTTCTTCAGATGCATGGAGTGAAAATTACAGATATAGGCATAAATATATATATTGGCACATGAAGAGAAGGGAGTTACCTTACAAGTGGAGAACCAATGCTGCAGGCCAATTCAGTCAGGGCGGATGTGGTCCACTCCCAATAACTGAGGAGGCGGTGTCAATACCAAGAGAGGGAAAGTTGCTTTTGTAGTGAGCCAGCCACTCCAAGTCCCTATTCAAGCCCAAATGGATGGTGTTAAGTTTGCAAATGAATTGTAGCTCTGCAGTTTCTCTTTGAAGTCTGTTTTTGAAGGTTTTTTTGTTGAAGAATGGCTACTTTTAAATCTGTTACTGAATGTCCAGGAAGATTGAAGTGTTCTACTGGCTTTTGTACGTTGCCCTTCTCAATGTCTGATTTGTGTCCATTTATCCTTTGTGACGGGGCAAGGCCAGATGGCTATAGAAAAGTAGTGGGAGATACATATATTAGCTCCAGGCTAAACAAATCCCTGGTACCAGGATAAGTTAAATGGCTGCAGCTCCAGGTCAATTTAGACACCTGGGGCCAATTAAGAACTTTCCAGAAGGCAGGGAGAAGGCTAGGTGGATTGGGACACCTGAAGCCAATCAGGGACTGGCTGAAACTAGTTAAAAGCCTCCCAGGTGGGTGTAGATGTCAGGAGCTGTGGGAGGAAGTTATGCTGTTGGAGAGGTTGAGTAGGACACACCATATCAGGTACAAGGAAGGAGGCCCTGAGGTAAGGGTGAAGTGGAGCTTGAGGAAGTGGGGGCTGCTGTGGGGAAGTAGCCCAGGGAATTGTATGTGTCATGTCTCTAAAAGGTCTGCTACCATAGCTGATACTATTAGGGTCCCTGGGCTGGAGCCTGGACTAGAGGGTGGGCCTGGGCTCCCCCTTTGCTCCCCCTGATTAATCACTGAGACTGGGAAACAACAGAGACTGTACAAGGGAGGATAGTTTCTCCTCCCCTCCCTTGCTGGCTTATGATGGAAAATGGCTCAGTAGACTGTGACCCTTTTCTGTAGAGAGTGAAGGGTTATGTGGGGGGTCACAGTGAGCCTCTGAGGCCAGCAAAATCTGCCAGGAAATATGGGACCCATAGAGACAAGGACAGAGCTTTCTCACACCTTTTACATAGAGACTGTCTGGTTTGGCCAGTGGACATGGCAGAGGGGCATTGCTGTCACACAATGGCATATATCACATTAGTAGATGTGCAGGTGAATGAGCCCCTGATGCTATGGCTGGTGTGGTTGGGTCCTATGATGGTGTCACTAGAACCCAACCACATAGGACTGGACCTGATTCTGAAAATCCTCCTGTACAGAACTCTGTGACAACAAATTATATTGAAATTCTGTAAGGATCATGCTGGTCCAACTTTTTTATTTCATTTTATCAATTCCAATGACTCCTTATAAGATTTCTATTATTTCTTCTAATCTGTGTGAAGTTAAAACACTGAGTTTTACCCATCTCTGGATTAAGGTTATTCCAGATTTTACAATGACAATAAGTGTTTTTGAATTATAATTGCTACTTAAAATGAAACTCCCTCTGTTTGTGGACAGTCTAGTTCTAACAGAAACTGTCAATGACCAGGAAGGATTCAAACTCAGATGTGTTAGAAACAGGGAGGTAACTTGATAGTTAAAAGCACCAGGTTTTCTTTCCTTTTCATGAATTTGTTCTTTTATTTGTAATTCTCCACTGTTAACATATGGAAATCACTTAGGGACAGGTTTAAATCAATGCTGACACCCCATTATTTACCATTATTTGAACAAAAAGATGCATTTAAAGGTACTGATGGTAAAGCTGTATTTATAACATTTAAAGAAAGACATTTTATACAGGAACAAGGCTCTTATGATCCAAGAAAAATAATAGTGCTGGGCAAAGAAAGATTTCAAGATACTCTGTAAAGGTGGAGTCAGTGTTTTGTTTTTTTAATAAAGGCTGATGCATCCAATTATGACAGTGGCTCCTCAGTTTTAGGAAAGAAGCAATAGTGCAGAAAACCCTCTCATTTATAAGATAAAGTTAAAGAAATTAACTAGCCACATTGCTTACAGATTTATATATTAAACTGCTACTGAAATTTCATCCATTTACATCAATTGTTCTAATATTTGGCTGTGACAGTGCTTCTCTTCTGAAGATTTCAACACTTTACGTTGATGGACAAGTACAACTACTCCATTACTCCCAATTCACAGATGGGTAATAAGGCACAGAGAGCTTGAGAGACCACTTAGTTCAGAGCTGGGGATACAACTTCGGTCTTCAACTCCCCATCTACTGGCTCATGCTTCCTCCTTGATGAAAACACAATTAGACATCCAAGTACAAAGCCTTACGCTGAGTTAGCCTACTTCAGTGTACTGTACATTCCCATTAGAGATTAAAACACGTTATCCCATCTTCAGGCTTCCAGATGAGTTTTTAAGTCACAATGACCTTCCAAGTCTCTGAACACAAATAATGAAGTTATGGGAAGTAACATAAGAGGAGCCTACAGGAGACTTCCAATAATTTTTCACTGAGAACATGATTTAAAAGGATGTTGGCAAAGAAAGTGAGCCATTCTCGTAAGTGGAGAAGTTTGATAGGATTCCAGGTTTACCCCTCAGAGTTCGGAGTATTTTGTCTACGATAATTCAGAAACAGAAGCTATAGTTCTATTGGTACATTTCCTTTGTCTGGATATGGGAACAATGGGTGACATTAAAATATATACTAAATAAAGAAAGCCTTTTATCTGGAAAAACAGGTACATATGTTTTATTGACAGTTTTATTTTAGGGAGGCTAAAAATATTCTGCACATGAAACTACTGGCAACAGGAGGAAGAAATGAGATTCCTTGGAGGATTCTCTTGTTTGGTGTGGTTGTGATATCCAGGGATGTGATGTTGGAACTAGGATCAGATATGATGCTGACCATAAGATAATATTTACAATCACTAGCAGGATCCACAAGCTTGGAAGGAGTTAATTGCTTACCCCTGCAGATTAAAACTATCAATTTCTCATTCTACCTAAAAATCCAGCCCCAAATATTTCCATCATTACTCATCCCAAATTGAAGGGAGTGAAAGTTAAAACTATAGGACATGTTGCACATATAGACAAATGTTGCACTCTCCGTCACTTCTATCTGGTAATAATTAATACTAAAGAAATATTTTGATAATCAGGTTATACTTTTGAATCTTAGTTTGTGCAGCCATTAGAGCTTCAGCATCTGTCTTTGTGGCCCAGTACAAATGTATTTTGGCATCTCTCTCCTGTTTCTCTAAGTAGGGGGATCAGGATAGAAGGCCTTGAAATTGTGTGGGGTAGTTGCCTCACCCAGTAGCTTGCACAGAAGGTAAAAGATGGGGAGTATAGTGGCCAATTAACATAATCTCCTAAAGATCCAGGGACAGGCCATCAGAAGGAAGCTGCCTGTGATGATAGCCCAATGGGTCTGCAAATCTGCCGCTGCACTGACTTCCTCCTTGCAGATTCACAACAAGGATTGTATCTCAAACCAAGGCTTATACAGATGCCGAAGATACATTCTGTAGCTATTCTGCCTTGGGGTTGTCTATATTATGAATACATTTGTACAGTCAACATTTTAAATAAAACATAACATCCAGAAGAATCTTAGTACAGTGCTGTGAATACAAATCCTTGATCTCTGAGAAGGAGAATAAAACTGTATTACTTAGTATGAACTAGGGCTCTCAGTGATACAAAGTCATTAAAACACATTTTAAAAGGAGATTGTGTGGATAAGCCACACAATTTAGCTAAATGCTCCCCAGACGTGATTCTCTGTAATATATCAAAGAGGAAAGTACACAAAACAACAAACAGCTGCATTGTGTAGTCCCTAACAGTAAGTGAGCTGCACATTTATAAACCGGTCACACACATTTCACTGGATTATGCTTTTGGTTTCTGCATGCATGTTGGACATTTTGACCCAATTAATAAGTGGCAAGATACACAAACCCTCATCTACCAGAGACTGTTAACATTTAAATTGTTCAAGTTAAACGTAATTTGATCCAAGCCTTTCTGATTCACCTACATACACGTTTCTTGCTCACAGAACATCTGCACCACTTATTAATCAGGGAACTGATAGTAAAAAATCAGCCTTCAGCTTACTAAATAGCAACAGCCATCAGGTGATTCTGGCTGTTTTTCTTCAGAAGTTTTTTGGAAGCCGATCAGGAAATGGTCCTGAAGCATCACTGAGATGGACTTTCCATATGGTGGTGGGACGTTTCCTCGTTTTCCAGTCATGGTTATAAATGTGGTGAGCTGGAAACTGGTTTCCTATAAGTTAAAGCTCTCTAATCTTTGTGTAATACTAAGATTTATTCCTGATAGGATGATGAATCCCATCCTGCTAGAGCAGTTTGCATTCCTCAGCCACATAGGGATGGTGTAGAGCTGTCACATGCTCAATATGCACAGCCATTCAACTTTTTTTAAACAGACAGCAAAATCCTGGCTAAGCTCACCAAGAGTGTGCCAGAGTAATGGAAAGGTGGAGCAGAACAATAGCAATCAAGACTCTGGCACAGAGGAGGTTGCCTTAGAGGTGTGTGGGATCACTATGCTCTGCAGCCCTATCTCATCTCCTCCTCCTCTCCAGCACTTGCTATCCACCATAGCATGTGCCCAGAAAGCTTAGCCTCAAGCCATCCACTCCCACCCTCGTGAAGCTATAGGATGGTGTGAAGGTATATCAGCCAGCACTCTTCTAAAACTCAAGAGTGTATCCTCCTTCGTTCCTGAACAGATGCAGAGGGACAAAGAGGCTCTTAGACATCCCCTGCACCTCTAGTGCAGTCATGCAATGCATTACATGGATTTTACACACTAGCAAGAGTCATACATAATACAGTGACACTCTAAAGAGGGATTACACATGCATACTGCAGGACAAGTGTGCACAATTTTCTGTATTGGGTAGGGCCTACAAGACAGGGGAGGGAGGCTGCATTTCTGACATGAATGCTAAAAGTTAAGAGCAACATGAAAAAGCATACCCAATATGCCAGTTTGACAGCTTAGTCATTTTAGTACACGCCCTTTCATTTGGTCATCATTTGATGATGATCTAGGGAAGCAAATGCAATAAATCCAAATTAAATCCACAAAACCATCTGTTTTCTTATCTCTGTGAAGTCAGTGTATATGTTCCAATTATCTCTCTCAGTAAAGCCAAGAAAGTCTGGAAAATAGACTGAGCCCTTGATCATCTTAGTTGCACATTGCTTTCTAGGCAGCAGCCTGGCCTGGGGGATGCGTGTGCTCTGCTCTGCCCTGCCAGCCGGACCCAGACCCAGCTTATTTCCCATTAATGTATTTTGCCTTTGTTTCTTGGCTCCCAGATTTGAAAGGCACCATGGAGGCACCTTGCTCAGCCTCTGATAGGCAGAAGTCCCATGTCAAAGCACATTTTAATTTTGCTGTGAAATACTGCTTGGTTTTCCAAGATTAATTAAGATTAGTGACAAAGGAAGTCATCCAGGAAAGCCACAAGAGGGCTCCATAGGAAAATCTATTGGAAAATGAACCATTTAGGGTCCTGTTCTCATCAGCAATAGTACATTATAACTTCATATTTATATATAGGATTCTAAGTGCTTTACAGAGTTTAGGGATTACTTCTCCTACCACCTTGTTAGGATGGAATGTGCCAGCCATTCTGCATCAATAGGTCTTAAGAAGCAATGTGAAGAAGAATGCCATATCTAATTGAAATAACGGGGAATTTAAGTAGGCAGAATGTAATAACTCGCAATATAATTGGAATGCAGTAAAAACAGAGGAGCAACATTTTAAATTTTACCTGGAATCTTTTATGCCCACAAATGGCCATGGACACCGTTTTTATTTGATGTGAGAACAAGTCAAGTAGCCAGACCAATACAATGAATCAGTAGATTTGCTATGAACCTGCAAAACTCCTATGTGAATTAGGCAGCTTCATTTCAGGCTTGTGAGTATAATATTTTTGAATTGTACTTATTTCCTTTAAATGACATAGAAATAAAAGCAAAGATGCAGTGGCACTGACTCCAGAGACATTATCTGATGTGTCTGAGACATTATCACTCTACTACATTAAAATTTAAGAAGCCCATGGAATGACAAACGCATAGCTTTGTCTAACATATATTTGACTGATAGTATGCTTCTGGCATTCTGAAAAACAAAGGGAACTTTACCCATACTGAAAGATATTGACCCTCTGACCCAGGAGCACTCATTCACTTTGTAGTGGGAAAAAAATCAAAATTCAGAAAAGAGGCCTTTGGTGGTTCTTCCATGCTGGTGACCAACATCTTTGAGGAAAACACAGTTGTCTTATCTCGATCATTGCTGGCAGTGTGAAATATTACAGTTTGTGCTTTAGAAAAAACACTATGGACTCTAACTATGCTATTACATTAAAGCTGCACTCTGAGATAAGATGTTTGTTTCTTCAGACTTGCTCTCCTCCCAAGTGGTATAAAAATAGAACATAATATAGACATAACATAACATATAACATAATAACTGACATATTCAGAGAAGATTATTCCTATCATTTCTTTATGTGGGCTCTAATTTCACAAATTTTGTAGCTCAGATGTATAATAACACTTAGCACTTTTTATACAGACCACTGCTTAGCATTCTTGAATATTTTAACTCTGCTGCCACTGAAGGTGATGATAAAATTCCTACTGACTCCAATGGGAGCAGAGTTAAGACAATGGGAAGAGCTTTTTAAAATCCTACCTTTCATCTGTACATCTCCTAGATTCCAAGGACAGAAGGAACTATTGTGATCATCTAGTGGTCAGACCTCCTATGCAACACAGGCAGTAGGACTTCCCTGAATTGACTATTTTAACTAGGGCATCTCTTTTAGCAAATGTCCAATCTTGATTTAAAAATTTCCAGGGATGGAGACTCCACCGTAACCCTTGGTAAATTTTTCCAATGGTTAATTACCCCAGTGCTGAAAATTTGCATCTTATTTCTAGTTTAAATTTGTTATACCTTTCTAAATTGCAGATCCCTCTATTATCAAATTTCTGTTCCCAATGTAGGTACTTAGACTGTGATCAAGTCACCCCATAGCCTTCTTTTTGAGAAGCTAAATAAATTGAGTTCTTTGAGTCTTTTACTATACATTTACATATGTACATTTACATTTATATACAAAGCATTTTACAAAAGCGTATAAGTATTATCATCATCCCTATTTTGCAGATGGGAAAATTTAGGCACATAGGGAAAACTGACAGGCAATTCCAGAAAAACTACACTACCATAACTATTTCAGAATAACTCCCTGGGTGGACGCCCGATGCCAGAATTAAAGTGACTTTATCCCAGAATGACTACTCAACTTTGGAATAGTTATTCTGGAATACCTATGCCAGCCAATTTCCCTCCTGTAGACAAGGCCTACATAATTTACCCAAGATCACACTTCATTAGCATAGCAGGGGAACAGAACCAAGATGTCACTTCACATAGGTGCACACTGTATACATCAGTCAATCCCTAAATATATATATTTTAGCCTTTTAACTGGACTGTCAAAACTTTTACTACAGTGACATAACAAAAACATTATCATTATTACACTGTTTTTTTCTGTGGTCATTGACTCTAGAAGTTATTACATTTGATTTAAAATTTTAGTCAACATGTAAACATGATAAACATCAGTAAGCAAAGCAATATGCAGTACACCCGTTTATCCAAAATGTATGGTTTGTAATATCCAGAACATTCAGGAAAATGGTTGTGGATGGAAAGGGAACATTAGCCTCCTTTTGTTCAACGATTTTCTGCATAAAGGGGTTGTACTGCAATAAGGCTCAAATTACTTGTTCTTTGTCAGATATGAATTTCTGTGCAGTAACAGTTCATAGCAGTAATAAAATTACTACTATAAAAATTGGGAAAATATTAAGGAAAACAATAGGAACTCACTAAGGAACTTGGCCTCTGGGAGTAAATTGTCACATCACAGGAATAGTAGTCTTCAGTTATCTGTCTTATCCAATGTCCTGTCTTTGTACAGTACATCACAGTACTGTAAAATTGAGAGGGAGGTCCCCCCCCCCCCCCCAAATCCCATTATAGACAAGTATGGAATAACCTGCCCATAAGGGCAGTTACTTCCTAACCCCAGATAATCACTAGTTGGCATGCAATCAGCATACTTTTTGTACTGTTTAATGCAGATTTGGGATGTTCTTAATATCAATATCCATGTCCAATTCTTCTTTTGAATCCTGTTGACTTCTTGACCTCCATGATATCCTGTGGCAGTGCATTTAATGCTTCTATTTGACAAGCAAGTTCTGCTTATAGAATATTTTCTTACCCTCTCTAGTAAGAGAAAAGTCTATTTTGAACAAACAAAGGCATAAATACTTGGGACAACGCCAAAGGGACTGGGATTCAAAGGAAAGCCTATATTTTCATTAAGAACCGATGAGATGTTTCCTCTCCTCCTGTGAATATAATGACTCAATCTTCCTACTTCAAATGCTTACAATCAGAAAGGTTTTATGAAATCAGAGAAACCAGTGAATGAAGCAGTTTAAAAAAATGACAGGTTTCAGAGTAACAGCCGTGTTAGTCTGTATTCGCAAAAAGAAAAGGAGTACTTGTGGCACCTTAGAAACTAACCAATTTATTTGAGCATAAGCTTTCGTGAGCTACAGCTCACTTCATCGGATTAAAATAATTACTCAGACAATATGCAAAGGCATTAAGAATAATACAGCTTTTACATTTTATTATTGGAATCTTTTTATTCTTATCAAAGCTAGAAACTGCTCTTTGAAAAGACTCAAGCCCTTTATTTTTCCTCTTCCTTTTCCACTTACTGTGTCTGAACTTGCATTAGTGATGGGAGTATTTAAAATACCATTACTTATAGCTCATTAAAACAGAGTCTGTTTGTGTGTGAAGTGAGTGGGACTGAAGGAAAAAGAGCAGAACTTCAGCTTTGTATTAGCTTCCATAAGCCTCAGTGGTTCTGTCTCTCCACATTTCATGGCAACTTAGAGACTAAGAAATTATTGGAGCATAAGCTTTCGTGAGCTGTAGCTCACGAAAGCTTATGCTCTAATAATTTGTTAGTCTGTATCCATAAAAAGAAAAGGCGTACTTGTGGCACCTTGGAGACTAACACGGCTGCTACTCTGAAACCTGTCCGTATATCATGGTTACCATAAAAGCGATGGAACGGTGGCTGTACAATCATCATCAACGAAGCACTTCAGATGGAAAAATCCTATTGTCTATATCAAACCAAGCTTCACTCAGCAGGACTAAGTTAGTGAGTCTGAAGAGACCAGGCTGGCCTCTTTCTTTTTGAGGTGTCATCTAGGTTTCTAAGCCGCTGATCACACCTGCAGTTAATTTGTGTGGAAAGCCTGGATCTCCACTCCATTACCTTAGTTTTACATTGTGGCCACTGGAGTTACTCCCAGTTCACAGTGTGTAGTAAACTAGAAGAGAATCATGCTTTCTCTGCCTGATACCCACAATTCACATTTGTGTCTGTGCACTGGTCAAAAATAAGATGCCATCTTGGACTCTTAGATGCTCGGTAGCAAGGCTGCATTTGTATCATGGATTCTGTGATTTTTATATTTTAAAAAAGAAATCCCTAACTTTTAACATGGTGGGACCTTGATTGCATGTCATGGATAAAGACTCAAACTATTTCCCAACGGCTGCCAAGTTAAACTCTGGGCTACCTGGGAGGCTGGTAGGCCACACTGCGGTGACACAAAGGACCAGGCAATTTAACTCCCCGTGACCAGTTTCACTCCTCAAGGATGGTGAGATTTCCCCCCTCCCTGATAGTTGGGGGTGGGGGGGAAGGGATTTTGTTTTTAAATAGAAAGGAATTACTCAGCCCTTGAGGAATTCCACCATGATTTCAACAACTTCCATCTCACCATCAACCTCAGCCTGGTCCAGTCCACACAAGAGATCCACTTCCTGGACACTACAGTGCTAATAAACAATGGTCACATAAACACCACCCTATACCGGAAACCTGCTGACTGCTATTCCTACCTACATGCCTCCAGCTTTCACCCTGACCACACCACACGATCCATCGTCTACAGCCAAGCTCTGTGATACAACCGCATTTGCTCCAACCCCTCAGACAGAGACAAACACCTACAAGATCTCTGTCAAGCTTTCTTACAACTACAATACCCACCTGCAGAAGTAAAGAAACAGATTGATAGAGCCAGAAGAGTTCCTAGAAGTTTCCTACTACAGGACAGGCCTAACAAAGAAAATAACAGAATGTCACTAGCCGTCACCCCCAACTAAAACCCCTCCAACGCATTATTAAGGATCTACAACCTATCCTGAAGGATGACCCAACACACTCTCAAATCTTGGGAGACAGGCCAGTCCTTACCTACAGACAGCCCCGCAACCTGAAGCAAATACTCACCAACAACCACATACCACACAACAGAACCACTAACCCAGGAACTTATCCTTGCAACAAAGCCCGTTGCCAATTGTGCCCACATATCTATTCAGGGGACACCATCACAGGGCCTAATAACATCAGCCACACTATCAGAGGCTCATTCACCTGCACATCCACCAATGTGATATATGCCATCATGTGCCAGCAATGCCCCTCTGCCATTTACATTGGTCAAACTGGACAGTCTCTACGTAAAAGAATAAATGGACACAAATCAGATGTCAAGAATTATAACATTCATAAACCAGTCGGAGAACATTTCAGTCTCTCTGGTCACGCAATCACAGACATGAAGGTCGCTATCTTAAAACAAAAAAACTTCAAATCCAGACTCCAGCGAGAAACTGCTGAATTGGAATTCATTTGCAAATTGGACACTATTAATTTAGGCTTAAATAGAGACTGGGAGTGGCTAAGTCATTATGCAAGGTAGCCTATTTCCCCTTGTTTTTTCCTACCCCCCCCCCCCGACGTTCTGGTTAAACTTCGATTTAAACTTGGAGAGTGGTCAGTTTGGATGAGCTATTGCCAGCAGGAGAGTGAGTTTGTGTGTGTATGGGGGTGGGGCGGGTGAGAACCTGGATTTGTCCTGGAAATGGCCCAACTTGATGATCACTTTAGATAAGCTATTACCAGCAGGACAGTGGGGTGGGAGAAGGTATTGTTTCATGATCTCTGTGTGTATATAAAGTCTGCTGCAGTTTCCACGGTATGCATCCGATGAAGTGAGCTGTAGCTCACGAAAGCTCATGCTCAAATAAATTGGTTAGTCTCTAAGGTGCCACAAGTCCTCCTTTTCTTTTTTCAGGTAATTGGTATAACTATGGTACTGTGGTCACAACTCTGCATTGTCGCAGCCTGGTTATAGGCACTAAAATGTCAAAATAATGTTTATACGAAGCCCAAAACAATACCACTTTGCCAGTGTCTCTAAGGTTTCCATGTTTTCAAGGCAATGACAGAAGAGATGGCCACTCCAGCTGTCAGGAGATAAGAAAGGTTCCCACACTGCAGTTTAGCAGACATCAAGGCTGTGTGAGATCAGTGGCTCTTAGAACAGAAAAAAAGACCAGAGGCATGTTAAAATAACCATTTCAGGACTTTTTATGTTCATGTTTTAGCTGCTTAAGAAACTTCTGCTACATGGGGTTATTGCTTGTGTTGCAATAGTGATGCTGGACATAAATAGAAAGGACTTGGAAGCCTGATGAGAACTGAGCAAGATTACCAAGATGTTCTTTGCTGCTGGCTCTCACTTAGCACACTGGTGTTAGTGTCTGGCACAGTACGGTGGCTATTCAAGATCAGTAAGTTTAGGTGCTCAGTGTGCAGAAATAGCTAAAAGCGTGCTTGGACTGGGAGGGGCAGAAGCTGTAAAATCCAACCCTCTTATTGGAGTCAATAAGAACAAATTAAGGGCAGGTCACCCCTCAAGAAAATCTCTATTTTTAGAGCAGAGAACCCTTTTAGCAAGCGAAAATATATTTGCTTTGTTATGTATAATGTGAGACTATTATTCTTGCACTATCAAATGTTCATGAATGGGTAACTAAGGTCTAGACTTTGGCTAGTGCTAAGTGTTTGAGGAAGATAACAATAGGGTTTTTCTCATTCAGTTCTGTCGTGCTGAGTGTGTTTGTCACCAAGAACTGAAAAATTTAGTGGCTTAATGTATGAAAATGAAACATAAATTGTCATGACCTTATAGGAGGTTGGTACCTTCAGAAAGCTAGGTTGAAAAATATTTAAACTTAAGAAAAATATTATGGGGAATTCAATACATGCAGTTACAAAACAAACAAAAAGCCCCCAGCTGGACAGGATTTCATGGGCTTGCAGAATAAAAGCAAACCTTCCTGTTCCCTACTTGGCAGTTCTGAGTACAGTCTCATGGTTATCAGCATAGACTATTGTCAAGGTTCCTTCCCCACCCTGAACTCTAGGGTGCAGATGTGGGGACCTGCATGAACAACCCTCTACGCTTATTCTTACCAGCTTAGGTTAAAAGCTGCCACTACCAAAGTGTTACACAAAGAACAGGGAAAGTGCCCACTTGGAAACGTTTTCCCCCCAAAAAATCCCCCCCCAAGCACTACACCCTCTTTCCTGGGGAAGGCTTGATAAAAATCCTCACCAATTTGCATAGGTGAACACAGACCCAAACCCTTGGATCTTAAGAACAAAGAAAAAGCAATCAGGTTCTTAAGAGAATTTTAATTAAAGAAAAAGTAAAAGAATAATCTCTGTAAAATCAGGATGGTAAATACCTTACAGGGTAATTGGATTCAAAACCTAGAGAATCCCTCTAGGCTAAACCTAAAGTTACAAAAAGACACAAACAGGAATATACATTCCATTCAGCACAACTTATTTTATCAGCCATTTAAACAAAACAGAATCTAACACATATCTAATTAGATTGCTTACTAACTCTTTACAGGAGTTCTGACCTGCATTCCTGCTCTGGTCCCGGCAAAAGCATCACACAGACAGAGAACCTTTGTTTCTCCCCTCCCCCCAGCTTTGAAAGTATTTTGTCTCCTCATTGGTCATTTTGGTCAGGTGCCAGCAAGGTTATTTTAGCTTCTTAACCCTTTACAGGTGAAAGGGTTTTTCCTCTGGCCAGGAGGGATTTAAAGGTGTTTACCTTCCCTTTATATTTATGACAACTACCTCATACCAGTCTGTAATTCAGCCCTCTTCAGAACCTGAGGAATCAGGCTAACCTGGAAGTTGCAGGCAGTACCTGGGAGTTTTAGATGGTGTACATTGGTGTAGTTTCCACATAATGTGACAGGATCCTTAGCTCTGCTCCTTCCCCTTTGCGTCACTCTGGGGGTTCAAAGGGGCTGTAATGCTGGTTTAAACAGCTGGTAATTTCCCTTGGCATTGAAGAATCTCTGGGTGGCATAAAGCTGAGGTATGTCGCCTCACTCATTGGCAGCACAGCCCTATGAGGGCTGCTGTAGCTAGGCACAAGTTAGTGTAGTCCTGAGGCTGCCCTGAGCCAACCTGCCCTAAGATCAGGAGAGCCCCCAGGTGATGTAAAAGTACTTTCCTCCTACTCCATTTCCTGCCCCAACCATAGATTGCCTATACCTATGATCAGGCCAATATTTAATTTCCTTGAACTCCAGTACAATCCACAAGTATCGTGCTAACTGGAAACAAAGACAAGCTGTTTTTCCTGTGATTGTAACATTCTGCAGTGCTTGTTATTCCAGAAGATCCTAGAATGCCTTATAATACCAATAATCTAATCTTATCTATCTAATCCACTAATAAATTAATTCACTCTTACAATTCAGAAATTAAAATAACTCTTCTTTCTTTTTTATCTTCCTTCATCCGCAGGTGCATAGGGTGTCCACCATTTATTTTGGTCAAGTGCTGGTCTATTCAGGCTTCTGAGTGTCATGCTGATGGATTTAGCTTCTTTGTCTATTGTTCTGCATAATATTTCTCTAGGTTTCCCTCTTTTTTTTTTCTCTTTCCAAGTGGTGTCCATAGAACCAAATACTACTAGAGTTTTCTAATTATCCAAAGTTCTCAGGCTAAGAATTGTGTCCCCTTTGGTCACCAACTCATAGTCAGTTTGTTTTAATCTACAAAATGCATATTCAGTTTTGGTATAAACGTGTTTACTCAATTCCATTAGTTTTAGGTCATTCCAATCATGGGGATTTCACAACCTTCCTTGGAAGCCTATTCCAGAGCTTAACTACCCTTATATCTAACCTAAATCTCCTTTTCCTACCATCAGTGGATATAGAGAATAATTGATCACAGTCCTTTTTTATAAAAGATTTCAACACATTTAAAGATTATTATCAGGTCCCCCTCAGTCTTCTCTTCTCAAGACTAAACATGCCCAGTGTTTTTAACCTTTCCTCATAGGTCAGGTTTTCTAATTCTTTTTATCATTTTGTTGCTCTCCTCTGGACTCCTTCTCCAATTTGTCCACATCTTTCCTAAAGTGTGGCACTCATCACTGGCCACAGTACTCCAGCTGAAGCCTCACTGCCAAGTGCAGAGGGACAATTACCTCCATGTCTTTCTTAAGACATTCCAATTAATACATCCCAGAACATTAGCCTTTTCGCATCTGCATCACATTGACTCATATTCAATTTGTGATCCACTATAACCCCCAGATCCTTTTCAGCAGTGCTACCACCTTGCCAGTTATTCCCCATTTTTTAGTTGTGAAGTTGATTTCTTCCTTCGTAAGTGAAGTAATTTTCACTTGTTTTTACTGAATTTCATTTTGTTGATTTTCAGACCAATTCTCCAATTTGTCAGTGTTATTTTGAATTTTAATCCTGTCCTCCAAAGGGCTTGCAGCTTGGTGTCATCTGCACATTTTAGAAGCATACTCTCCACTCCATTATCCAAGTCATTGATGAAAATATTGAATAGTACCAGACCCGAGACTTACCCCTGCAGAACCCCACTAGATATGCCCACACCCATCCCCCAGTCTGACTGTGAACCATTGATATCTGCCATTTGAGTATGGTCCTTCAACCAATTTTGCATCCACATTATAGTAGTTCCATCTGGACCACACTTCCCTAGTGTGCATATGAGAATGTCAAGTAGGACTATGTCAAAAGCCCTACTAAAATCAAGACATATCACATCTTCTGCTTCCCACATCCACTAGGCCAGTAACACTGTTCTTGAAGGAAATTAGGTATAAAAATATGCAGGGGTGTAATCGGGAAGGCCAAGGCACAACTGGAGTTGCAGCTAGCAAGGGATGTGAAGGGTAACAAGAAGGGTTTCTACAGGTATGTTAGCAACAAGAAGATCAGGGAAAGTGTGGGACCCTTACTGAATGGGGGAGGCAACATAGTGACAGATGATGTGGAAAAAGCTGAAAGACTCAATACTTTTTTTTTTTTTTTTTTGCCTCAGTCTTCACAGACAAGGTCAGCTCCCAGACTGCTACACTGGGCAACAGAGTATGGGGAGGAGGTGAGCAGCCCTCAGTGGTGAAAGAACAGGTTAAGGACTGTTTAGAAAAGCTGGGCATGCATAAGCCCAGGGGTCCTGAGGGAGTTGGCTGATGTGATTGCAGAGCCATTGGCCATTATCTTTGAAAATTCGTGGTGATCGGGGGAGGTCCCGGACAATTGAAAAAAGCCATCTGTAGTGCCCATATTTTAAAAAGGGAAGAAAGAGAACCCAGGGAACTACAGACCAGTTAGCCTCACTTCAGTCCCTGGCAAAATCATGGAGCAGGTCCTCAAGGAATACATTTTGAAGCACTTGGAGGAGAGGAAGGTGATCAGGAACAGTCAACATGGATTCATCCAGGGCAAGTCATGCCTGACCAACCTGATTTCATTCTAGGATGAGATAACTGGCACTGTGGATATGGGGAAAGCGATGGATGTGATATATCTCTACTTTAGCAAAGCTTTTGATACAGTCTCCCACAGTATTCTTGCCAGAAAGTTAAAGTATGGATTGGATGAATGGATAGAAAGCTGGCTAGATTGTTGGGCTCAACAGGTAGTGATCAATGGGTTGATGTCTAATTGGCAGCCAGTATCAAGCAGAGTATCCCAGGGGTTGGTCCTGGGGCCAGTTTTGATCAACATCTTTATCAATGATCCGGAAGATGGGATTAATTGCACCCTCAGCAAGTTCACAGATGACACTAAGCTTGTGGGGAGAGGTAGATATGCTGGAGGGTAGGGATAGGGTCCAGAGTGACCTAGACAAATGGGAGGATTGGGCCAAAAGAAATCTGATGAAGTTCAACAAGGACAAGTGCAGAGTCCTGCACTTAGGAAGGAAGAATCCCATGCACAGCTACAGGCTGGGGACCAACTGGCTAAGCAGCAGTACTGCAGAAAAGGACCTAGGGATTACGGTGGATGAGAAGCTGGATATAAGTCAGCTGTGTGCCCTTGTTGCCAAGAAGGCCAACAGCATATTGGGCTGTATTAGTAGGAGCATTGCCAGCAGATGGAGGGAAGTGATTATTCCCCTCTATTCAGCACTGGTGAGGCCACATCTGGAATATTGCATCCAGTTTGGTCCCCCCACTACAGAAGGCATGTGGACAAATTGGAGAGGGTCCAGCAGAGGGCAACAAAAATGATTAGGGGGCTGGGTCTCAAGTTGCAGTGGGGGAGGTCTAGGTTGGATATTAGGAAACACTATTTCACTAGGAGGGTGGTGAAGCACTGGAATGGGTTACCTAGGGAGGTGGTGGAATCTCCATCCTTAGAATTTTTTAAGGCCTGGCTTGACAAAGCCCTGGCTGGGATGATTTAGTGGGTGTTGGCCCTGCTTTCAGCAGGGGATTGGACTAGATCTCCTGAGGTCTCTTCCAACCCTACTATTCTATGATTCTAGGTTGGTTTTGCATGATTTGTCCTGGACAAATCCATGCTGGCTATTCCTTATAACTCTATTATCCTCCAGGGGCTTACAAATTGATTGTTTAACAATTTGTTCCAATGTCTTCCCAGGTATCAAAGTTAGGCTGACTGGTCTGTATTTCCCCAGATACTCTCTGTTCCCCTTTTTAAAGATAGGTACTATGTTTGCCCTTCTCCAATTTTCTTGGAACTCACCCATCCTCCAGGAGTTAAAAAATAAAAGTACAGCAGCAAACATAGTATTTGCAAGGGCTTGTCGGGAATACAGGGGTACACTGTACTTATATTATACTATCTAACTTGTACAGTATAGGTTTTTATTAGATGTTTCCTCCCCATAATATATTTCAGCAATATGCATTTAAAAAATACAGTGGTATTTGTCACTTGCATCCATTTTGGTTGGTCATGCTGCTCTCTAGATACCTAATCCTGCAAAGTAAAAAGCACCTATCAACACTTAGCACCATCCAGGATGAGGCTGCAAAAGCCAGAGAATAGGCAATTTTCTGACTTTAGTTTTGCGTTATTTTTTTTCTCTGCTGCCTGCAGGGAGTGAATCAGGAGACTGATTACTCATGTTACACTAGCTGAATGTTTCCATATGGTGCCTGAGCAGGCTATATCTTGCGTAGGCAGAAAACTCCACTCTGATCACAGATTCATCTTATGCTGTTTAGGATGCCTGCACGTTATCTGATAGCTTATAAAATCCAATACTCTTTGGTACAAAAAAAAGGAAAACAACATATAAATAAAACATACAGCTGTAGAAGTAACTTCAGCCATTGCACAATGGAAATGCATACAGGAGTATTGGAAGTGTGCTCTAGCCTCCCAAACAGGCCCAAAGAGATTGACTATTAGAATTTTGATAGCTCAGCACTGTGGGCCAGAGTCTGCCACCATTACTCATGTTGAGTAGTACCTAACTCCACAAGTATCCATTTAGTTCAATGGGACTACTCACAGCCTTGGTTACTTTGCAGCACAAGTAAGGATATAAAAATCTGGCCCATTGATTACGGCTTATCTCATTACCAGCAATAGGATTGCATCCATGTCTGTTGCTTACATTTTGCACTGGGTGCCTTGCATTGCCACTGCAGAATTTGGTCTAATATGTAAGAACTGCAAAATTAATGCACCTTTTTTTTTTATTTTATCTTATTTGCTTTTTCGTCTCAGCAGTGGAGTGGAAGACCTCTCCCACAAAAGCCAAATACTCTGATATGCTGAGAGCAGTCTGCCTGATTCCTTCACATTCACTCTCTTCAATGAGCTGTAGCTCATGAAAGCTTATGCTCTAATAAATTGGTTAGTCTCTAAGGTGCCACAAGTCCTCCTTTTCTTTTTACTCTTGGCAGGGTTTCCAATACTTCCCACAAGCACGTGTTCTACTATTTACTAGACCCGACTCATAGGAAATTTTTCCTGATGTTCAACTTACATTTTCCTCTGCTCACCTTCACCTACTACCCCTAGATTGCCCCCTGGGGGAATAAGTGCCTCTCTGGAGCTTCAGTAAAACAACATGGAACTGATTCTCCTTTCACTCCCTACAGTAGAAAGATGGACCTGTGCTGGCAGATAAGAGATCTCTGTAGCACTGTCCCCCACCAAACTCACAAGACTTCAGCTGCTTACAGGGTCATCATTAGCTTACCCACATATCCTCTTCCCATTGTGGGACACCAGCTGAAGGAGTGGTTTCTGGAGACAATGTGTGGTGGGGGGAGGGGCAATCCTGGCAGCACAGCTTCTATTGGAACTAGGGTGTAGTGCCTCCTAGTCAGTGCAGGGTCACAGGGACTGCACACAGAAGGACCTGCCTTCTTCAGATTCTTTGAGATCTGGGAAAGTGGGAACAGAACTCCCTGCCACATCCCTGGGAAGAGAAAGGAGAAAATCAGGCTCTGCTCCATCCTCCCAATGGAATAAGGGGGGGGGGGAGGGGGAAACACAGTAAATACAAACTAGAGGGGTTTTCCATCTCCTCCATGGGAATGGAGAAACAGGGGATGTTAAGGCCCTGGGCTCTGTTGTAATTCACTTGAGAGCTAGTTGAAATGTCAATTCTGACAACATTTTATTTTGAAAAAAAAAAAAAATCTCAGAACAGTATTTCTATGAAGTTGGACTTTGTTAGAATGGATTTTTCATTTCAAAACACCTTTCATGTTGGCATTTATTTTATTTCCCATTCCAGTGCCAATCACCAATTATATTTTACATTGTATCATAATTTTAAAATTTTCAACTCTAATTTTGAAATGTTAAAATAAAATGTAAAAATATAAAATTCAAAATTAAATGTTCTGATTTTATCAAAACATTTCATTCACTCAAAACTAATTTTGTTCTCAAATTTCACTTTGTAGGAAATTTTGATTTTTTTCTTCTCAGTTTGGAACTATTTTATATGGAAATGCTGGAATTTCTTGCGGAATTGAAATTCTGAGATTTGACCAGCTGTAGTTCAGTCACATTAACAGAAATATAATATAGAAACAATGAAAGCTGATACTTTAGGCTTGTTTTTGAAGGAATTTAAGAGATTCAGGACTCCACTAACTAACTTTCAAAGGGATTTGAGTCTTTAACCCTCTTAGACTTATGCCTGTGTAGTGTGTCTTGCTCACATGTGGAGGGTCAAACTAATCACTATATTTGGGGTCAGGAAGGAATTTTCTCCCAGGTCAGATTGGCAGAGACCTTTGGTTTTTGTCTTGCTCTGTAGCATGGGGTATGGATCACCTGCTAGGATCGTCTGGGAATATCTCACCTAAATAACTCCCTACCACTGCAGCAGCCTCAGGAATTGGTAACCTTTGGTCTCTCCTGTTCTCTACCTGTGGCACGTTTAGCCTCCTGAGCAATTAAATGCTTTGGTCTAATTAAAGTCTTTGGGCTTAATATAGGAGTATCTGGGTGAAATGTAATGGCCTGTAATAGACAACAAGTCAGACTATATGGTGTGATGGTCCCTTCTGGCCTTAAGCTCTATGAAACTATGAGACTCCTTTGAAAATCAACATCTGAAAGCTCTTTTGAGCTAAAAACCCAGATTAAGTAGAAAGGAACAAGAATCCTCTTAACTCACAGTTTGACTCCTTTAGAGCCAAAAGGCACATGCTGTTCCTTTTGCCATTGCCGACTGGCTAAGTAACAGTTTCCCAGAAAAGGACCTGGGGATTACAGTGGACGAGAAGCTGGATATGAGTCAGCAGTGTGCCCTTGCTGCCAAGAAGGCCGATGGCATATTGGACTGTATTAGGAGGAGCATTGCCAGCAGACCGAGGGAAGTGATTATTCCCCTCTATTTGGCACTGGTGAGGCCACATCTGGAGTATTGCTTCCAGTATTTGCTCCCACTACCAAAGGGATGTGGACAAATTGGAGATTGCCCTCCAGTGGACTATGAAAATGATTAGGGGGCTGGGGCACATGATTTACTAGGAGAGGCTGAGGGAACTGGGGTTATTTAGTCTGCAGAAGAGAAGAGTGAGGGGAGATTTGATAGCAGCCTTCAAGTACCTGAAGGGGGGTTCCAAAGAGGATGGAACTAGGCTGTTCTCAGTGGTGGCAGATGACAGAACAAGGAACAATGGTCTCAAGTTGCAGTGGGGGAGGTCTAGGTTGGATATTAGGAAACACTATTTCACTAGGAGGGTGGTGAAGCACTGGAATGGGTTCCCTAGGGAGGTGGTGGAATCTCCATCCTTAGTTTTTTAAGGCCTGGCTTGACAAAGCCCTGACTGGGATGATTTAGTGGGTGTTGGTCCTGCTTTCAGCAGGGGATTGGACTAGATGACCGCCTGAGGTCTCTTCCAATCAAAATTCTATGGTTCTATTATTCTAAACCAAAAACCAAGGAGCAGAGGCCAGTGCCAATATTAACTCACTGCTAAAACTGTAGAAATGGCAGTTTACTGCCCTATTGCTTTGAAGCACACCCACACAAAGGGTGTGGTTTGACAAAACAAGGGAACCCACTTATTAACACCAAGGTTACAAAGATTACAAATGTTACTCCTGAGGGAATTCTGCACCTAAAAATTCTGCCCACAATATTTTAAAATTCAGCAAAACTCTGCATATTTTATTTGTCAAAATAACACAATCATAATTTTCAATTATTATGGTAATTTATTTCAAAATACCCATCAGCAAGTATGTCTAACAATACAGACAACAAAAGATTCAGGAAATGCCCCAGGTGTGGGGCATGCAGGCTCAGCCTGGCAGGATCCAAGCATAGAGAGGCTTAGTGTGTGGGGGATCTAGGTGTGGGGTTAGGGTTCTGTGTGGGGCAATCTGGGTGCGGGCAGCTTGTTGGGAGATCCAGGTGCAGCAGGGGATCGGGATGCACAAGGGCTTGTTGAGTTCCAGGTTCAGGGGAAATTGGACTCCCTGAGAGGATCCAGGTGAAGGTGGTTGGGACTGAGCAGGGAGTTGTAGGAGTGGGGCTTGGTGGGGTGTACAGCTAAGTGGGGCTCAGTGGGTGGAGGTCCAGGTGCAGGGAGCCCAACGGGGTGGAGCTTCCTGCAGCCAGACGAGGTTCCCAGAGGCGGGTCTGACGTGGCCTATGCAGGGGAAGAGGAAGTCCTGTTCCCCATCTTCCCCCCCCTCATCCCAGCTGGAACTCACAGTTGGAGCCCGGCAACTGTGAGAGGGACAGAGACAGCCCAGCCCTGCCCCCTGAGGCAGTGATTTATGTCTCCCCCATCTGCTCCAGATGCCCCTTCCCAGACTGCTGTCCAGGAGAGGTGTGTGGATCAATTTTTCTGCAGGGAAAGAGTAAAACCTGTGGGGGACATTAATTCTGCATTTGTGAAGTGGCGCAGAATTCCCCCAGGAGTAAAATGTCTGTGTGCATTTACAGCTCACTGGACATGAAAAGACAAGACAAAAATTGTCCCACCATAAACACCATGCTGATGTTGGTCACACCACCCGTCTGCTGCTGCCCTGTTACATTTTTAACCACATCATCAAACATGGCAGTCGCATATACAGCAGTATCAAATATGGCAGAAACACACATGACCAAGGGAATCGTGAGAAGTGGGATGCTTCACAGCAAGGAGTTAGCACAGCTTAGAACAGTTTTGAAATCCCAGTTTACCTTATGAATATCTGTAAATGTTTCTTTTTACTAATTCTTAACAATCTAAAAACTGAGCAGGCAAAGTCATGCTTGCATATCAGTGCCCAAGTAGAGACACCCTACAAAAATTTGGCCCAAAGCCTCACATTCTGGCTCAGTACACTCGTGCAAATTGACTTCAGTGGAGCTACTCTGGATTTGTCCCTGCATAAAAAGGATCAAAATGTAACCCAAAGAACCTAACATCTCTACACAGCCATTCAGGGATGGAAGGGCAAGCAAGAAAGCTTTCCCAATTTGTGTGGCTGCTCACAAGAGTAGTCCCTGCATCAAGGCCCTGCACCCACTCTGCACCAGCCCATGAAGAGGGACTAGAGGGAACAATCTGCTCTCCATCCAAGACCAAAAGCAGATGTGCAAGAAGTAGAATTTTGAAACAGTAGCAAACACAATGAAAAAATAACCCCTCTTTGGCTTTTTTTCTGCTTTTTCAGTACAGACTCTTTTGCTTATTGTTTCTGATACTAGTCTTCTCTCCAAGTATCCTTGCTCTTTTCCCAGAACAGTTGTAAGATTGAACCTAAATAAACATTAATCAATTTAGCTGGGGAAAAATTAATCAGTAGAGTTCTGAACCTATTTTTCTGGTTTACATTGCAGTGTTATACCCTGCAAATAATTCTGGTAAATTTCAAGTCTTTGTCTTTTTAACAGGGGAAATAAGCAATGCTTATTCTTTATCATAAGTAGAAGTACTATTATTTATAGTATGGTAGTACTGAAAGGCCCCAGGCTGCTGCTGGGCCCCATTGTGCTCAGTGCCATACACATAGGTATGGGCCGTGCCCTAAAGAGTTTACAATCTAATGCAAAATAAACAATAAGTGAGTAACAAACAAGAGGTAAGAAGTGGGAAAGAGAGCATGATAATGATGTGATCACCCAGCTACATAGGCTAACTATGTGCATAGCTGGATGGTTCTCAATCATTTAAGCATTTTATTTAAATTATCATTTTAAAATTTCCTGGTCTGACCACAACATCCTGTGCAGCTGAACATTTGAAACCTGTGCAACTCCCTGGAAAGTTATCTTGAGTCACCATTTATCTGTTTAATTGCTTCCTTTTTCTCTTCTAGACATACTAGTCCTCTACCTAGCATTATTAGTTCCGCATTTTAAAAAAAAAAAATCCCACAACTCATTCAGACCATGGGTCTCCTCCTTCTACATACAACCCCTCATGGGGTTGGGAGGCCCCTCATGGGGTTCTGCCCCTTATGGGGGTGGGAGGCCCCAGAACCTTGAGGGTTCTTCCACTTGCTGCTGCTGATTGGAGGGCAGGGTCACATCCTTTCAAATGTCGAGTATAAGAGGGCAGAAAACACATTAATCCGTTATGGAGCGTCCATTCTACTTCACTTCGCCCCTTTCCCACTCCTCCCACACCCAGTTATCTTTGGGGAGGGAGAGAAAATAGGATATTATAACCCTTGAAAGAGAGCGAGTTATGTCCCTTCCTCAAACCTGGCCAGTTACTCCCCTGAGATAGAATCCTGCTTGGAGCTTCCATTAGGATGGCATGGCAAGGTCCCCAGCACTGGGCAGTACCTACCAGGCACGCTTAACCCCTATGCTTGCTGCAGAGCTGAATCAGCATGACTGTTTCCTGGATGGATCTTTATTTCTCCAGAGCACAGATGACTGTTCATTTTCTTTATTTCTCCCCACCCTGTCCCCTACATCAGCAACACTTTGTAGGCTTCCCAGTTAAGCCTGACCCTTTGACCGTGTCCACTCCAGCATCTTTTCCACATTATATAAAAATTTTTTGGCAGATTACTGTAAACCTCACATCACCGGCATAAACAATTACCAAATCCAATAGACACACTGAAGCACCACAGGCAGACACTGAGTCAAAAACCTTGTGTAACCACATTTCTGGGGATATGCTTTAGTATACATTTTTTGCTACTGAACACATTATTTATTAGAAGCTTTCAGTAATTTAAAACTCTATCATAATGATTTAAGTCATAAAGGAATATTTATCCTCCTCACTTCCTTGTTAACACTGGTTTACGCACATTCTCTGGGGTTTATGTGAGATATTACAGCTGTGAGAGTTCAGGAAAATATACTGAGAAAACAAGGTCCCTTAGGAAAAGTGTCACAAATATAGACCCTGGGGAAAGGCTTTGTTGTTCACGCACAATTTTATTGCAAGTCTTCTGATTTCTTTTTTTCCTCTCTTTTTTTAAAGCCCCAGCTCTTGTAGTTGGAAGAATCTCGTCTTTCAGTATATTTCTAATCCTCTTGCTGCAGTGTAGACAAGGGCCAATGAAGATGCTGCCCTTGTTTGGTGAATCCCACCACTAGAACCTGGTACCAGTACTCAAAACAATTATTTGAAATCCTTAAGTTCTCTTTGGAAATTCAAACTTCTCCCTTTAAAACCATTTTGGTTCTCCACTGCCACAGCTCTGAGAGATGTCCATGCCATTTAAGCACAGGGGGTTCATTTAGCAAATGTTCTAAAAAGACTTAGGATTTGAAACAGAATTGTGATGCAGAAGAAAGGTAACGTATACTGTTGCTACTGCCTGGCTACAAATAGCTTAGCAGTGAACTGCAGAACTAATATAAACTGCGATAAGCAGGAATTTTTGTGCGGAATATCCCACTAACCAGGCTATAGGGGACATTCAGCATACACAAGCTTTTACTCCTCTCTCTAAAATTGTTTTTCCTCCCTTTGAAATCCTCTTGCTACTTCCAGTGTTACTGAAGATATCCCAGAATGTATCATTCTGTGACATCCCATGTATTATATGGCATTTGGAACGTCTCACTCTTGGATTCATAGCTTTCAGAGCTAGAAGGGACCCCAGTGATCATCTAGTCCAACCTCCTGCATAACACAGGCCATGGAATCTCACCCAGTATTTCCTGTATCAAGCCCAATATCCTGTTACTGTTGTAGAGCCTATCTTCTAGAAAGACATCCAGTCTAGACTGAAAGATTCCAACTGACAGCGAGTCCACCACAGCACTTAGTAAACTGTTCTATTCATTATTCTGACCATTTAAAACACTGTTTTATTTCCATTTTGAATGCGTCTAGCTCCTGCTAAGTCAAATCTTCAGCAAACCAGGAATTATCAAAAGCTGGGCTAATACACTCCCTACAGCTTCATACAGAAGTCTCTGTGTGTGAGTGTGTGTAAAATCCAGGTCTCAGTTTGGCAGCTCACCTTTAAGGGCTGTTTGAAAGGTGCTGACTGGATATTCCCGGAGAGTTAACAGGCAATAAGAGGTACAGCATGGACTCTGCCACTCCAGCTACAGTAAAGCAAGGTTTTCCACACCACGCTACCAATATGCATCAACAACACAAGTGCCAACTTTCCAAAGTGCTGGGGGGTGCTCGACTCTCGGCTCTGCCCCAGCCCCTGCCCCCACTTCACCTCTTCCCTCCCAAGCTCCACCCCTGCTCCGCCTCTTCCTGCCCAGTTCCACCCACTCCCCTGAGCGTGCCGCATCCTCGCTCCTCCCCACTTCCTCCCAGCCTTCTGCATGCCATGAAACAGCTGATTGTGGCAGGTGGGACGTGTGGGGCAGGAGGAAGAGGCATTGATCCATGGGGCCTGCTGGCTGGCAGGAGGCTCTGGGGGTGTGGGAGGGCTCTGATAGGGCAGCTGAGTACCCACCATTTTTTCCCCTGTGGGTGCTCAAGCTCTAGAGCATCCATGGAGTCGGCACCTATGCTCAACAATATGCTTCTTGAAGGCCAAGACAATATAACAGAGTTTAAAAAAGAACTAGATAAGTCCATGGAGGATAGGCCCATCAATGGCTATTAGCCAGGATAGGCAGGGATGATGTCCCTAGCCTCTGTTTGCCAGAAGCTGGGAATGGGTGACAGGATGAATCACTTGATGATTACCTGTTCTGTTCATTCCCTCTGGGGCTCCTTGCATTGGCAACTGTTGGAAGACAGGATACTGGGCTAGATGGACCTTTGGTCTGACCCAGTATGGCCGTTCTTATATTCTTAACACCAATCTGGAGGGAATCACCTCTTTGCATGAGAGGGCAGCAATAGACAACTGACCATGAACAACTGGTCTGAAGGTATGTCCACACAGCCTGCAGCAGTGAGCCTCCCAATCCAGGGTGGCTGACTCTGGCTTGCACTACTCTGCTAAAAATTACTGTGTAGACGTTTCAGAGTAGCAGCCGTGTTAGTCTGTATTCGCAAAAAGAAAAGGAGTACTTGTGGCATCTTAGAGACTAACAAATGTTGTGGCTCAAACTGGACCTTGAGCTCTGAAGCCTAGGAATGGGATGGTCAGTTCTGCTAGGCAGTGCAAGGTAAGACTGGGGCAATTATTCATCCTCTTTCCCACCCACTTTGGAGAGGGCTAGACTAACCACATGCAGTAGGACTAAATGGTATTTTTGTGATTTTTTTGCAACATTTTTTACAGGAAAAAGTCATTTTCATCTAAACTTCTTGTTTTTTGATAAAATCTCAGAACAACAAATTTAAAAAAAAATAGTTTCAGAATTGTGGGGAATATCCCCTTTTCTCTGGTTTTTGAAATTTTTGCCCTCCCTTTTTTTTCCCCAGTGGAAAAATGGAGACAGTGGGGGAGTAAGAGTGGGATTGTTTCCCCAAAATATTGAGATTAAAATTTTTATTGAAGGAAAGAAACCATGAACTCTTTTTTTCTGAACAGCTGTATTGTGCAGCCCTTGAGCCCACAGGCCAGATTTTGTTCAACCCTGCATAGACTGTTTTGGTTCATTGTTGGGAAGAGGAGAGAATCATAGAATATCAGGGTTAGAAGGGACCCCAGAAGGTCATCTAGTCCAACCCCCTGCTCAAAGCAGGACCAATTCCCAGTTAAATCATCCCAGCCAGGGCTTTGTCAAGCCTGACCTTAAAAACCTCTAAGGAAGGAGATTCTACCACCTCCCTAGGTAACGCATTCCAGTGTTTCACCACCCTCTTAGTGAAAAAGTTTTTCCTAATATCCAATCTAAACCTCCCCCACTGCAACTTGAGACCATAACTCCTCGTTCTGTCATCTGCTACCATTGAGAACAGTCTAGAGCCATCCTCTTTGGAACTCCCTTTCAGGTAGTTGAAAGCAACTATCAAATCCCCCCTCATTCTTCTCTTCTGCAGGCTAAACAATCCCAGCTCCCTCAGCCTCTCCTCATAACTCATGTGTTCCAGTCCCCTAATCATTTTTGTTGCCCTTCGCTGGACTCTCTCCAATTTATCCACATCCTTCTTGAAGTGTGGGGCCCAAAACTGGACACAGTACTCCAGATGAGGCCTCACCAATGTCGAATAGAGGGGAATGATCACGTCCCTCGATCTGCTCGCTATGCCCCTACTTATACATCCCAAAATGCCATTGGCCTTCTTGGCAACAAGGGCACACTGCTGACTCATATCCAGCTTCTCGTCCACTGTCACCCCTAGGTCCTTTTCCGCAGAACTGCTGCCTAGCCATTCGGTCCCTAGTCTGTAGCTGTGCATTGGGTTCTTCCGTCCTAAGTGCAGGACCCTGCACTTATCCTTATTGAACCTCATCAGATTTCTTTTGGCCCAATCCTCCAATTTGTCTAGGTCCTTCTGTATCCTATCCCTCCCCTCCAGTGTATCTACCACTCCTCCCAGTTTAGTATCATCTGCAAATTTGCTGAGAGTGCAATCCACACCATCCTCCAGATCATTTATGAAGATAAAAGGGAGAGGTTCCTTGTTCCCCTCCTTGTACTAATGTGCAGTGTTGCCCTAAGATTAATAACAGATTGACCTTATCCATTGCAGATCAAAAAGGTACTAACACTTAAAATATTAAAAAAGCAAGTTCCTCTTAAAGAAAAACAAGGCCAGCTGACTTTGCTTCTGTCAAATCCAGACACACCTCAGCTCATAGCTTTTTGTCTCAATCCATCAGTTTAACTGGTTTTGTAACTTGCATAACACGGTGAAAACTTTTTAAAAATGCTGTTGCATAAGCAGTGAGCATGTTTTCATTAACATCCATTTAATATGTTTTAAATGAAAGCAACTTTTAACTTCTTGAAGTGGTAATAGCAGCTTTAAACATCAGTAAATTTAGCAACATCATCTCCATTTAATTGTGTAAGAAAGAGAATATTTTAATTTCCTTACTGTAAACAGAGGGATGCTAAAAATACAGTAGTCATAATGTAAGACAACTTGCTAACTGAATACTTGAAAAATAAATTTATCTTAAGTGTTCCCAAGAAAAGACTTCTGTATTCTGCCTCGTAAATCTTGTTTTTGATAGAATGACTGGAAATCAGTAAGTGATTTCCAACTGTCATTTACAGGCTGTTAAGTTTCTCACAAACTATACACAAAATACCAAAATTATTAATCAGAGTAACAAATCAGAACATATTTTTTTCTGCATGCACCTGAAGTGTGCTTCGGCAAAGAAAGCAACAGAAAAACACATTCTTATGAGACAAAGGGAGACCAGGGTGTTAACTGTTTGAGCTGCTTCTACAGAATGAGACTGCAGAGTCTATGGGGAGATGGGAATAGGGAAGTGAGTTCTATGAAACTGACTATTTGGGACTTGACTTGAAAATACAAAGCCATTCCCCACTTCACACTTAGGGAGAACAATTTTTAAATCGTGATTTTAAAGGTCCATAGAAACTTCCCCAATAAAGATGCTAACATCTTTTTAATTTGCAGTAAGAGTGTGGCTAGACACGAGGCTACACAATCTGCAGGTCAATATAAAACAATTAATTATTCTTCATGTTTAGAGTCAGAGGTACCTTTTTTCCCAGTGCTTAAAGTGGTCTGAAAAAAGTGTAGGGAGGGAGTTTATCAATCTGGAAGCAGCATCTTTGTTAAGACAATCTTTAAATGCACTCCTCAAGCAACCTGGTTTGATTTTTTAATTTTTATTTACTTATTGTTTGCTGGGTCTGCAATCCCTGGCAACCCCTTCCTACCCACTTTAAACACTGCTTCCCCACCCTACATCAAATGAATATTCAATTGTTAAGCAAGTCTTTAGAACATCTACTGAAAAAATATCTTATTGATTGTATTCCATTCAGTCAGACAGTTTATAGAGGCAAACACACATTGGGATACAGCACATTAATTACATTAATTAATTAATTGAATTCATTTATTTGTATTGTGGTAGTGCCTAAGGATTTGGGGCCCCATTGTGCAAGGTGCTGTACAAACACTTAGAAAGACATGCTCCCAGACTGGAAGAGTTTTACAAGCTGTGAAGAGATGCTGATACCTTTTAGTCATGCAGTAGCACCTCATTCTACAACTGGTCTCCCTGACTTCAGTGCGGCTACTTGTGGAGTATTATGCTACTCAGCATGAGAAAGGATATCGGAATCTGGCTCTCAATACTGAAACAAAAATCATTACTAACACATAAGACTGAAGATGCTTAGGGCCAGATTGTTAACCTTTCGCTTACGCTGGTGAGCAGTTCTCACACCACCATGAGCGAGGGATTCACCATCTAGCTCTTTTGTAACAGGAGAAAGCAAATAACAGAAAAGCACAAGGAGCCATAGCCTAAAGGTCAAAATCTAATTAATCCCACCTGATGTGATTCAACAGGTACTTAGAGACCTTAAATTTCAACCACAAGTCTATCAAGAAAATCAAAATAAGTTTGAGACAGATCTCAAGGTACCTGCTGGGATCTAGCCTTTGGATCCTATAGTCTTACTTCCAAGTTTCCAGTTTCATTTTTCCCCTGCTGATCAATTTGTCTTTCCTGATATGTTGCCCTTAATCTTATCACAGTGTGGCTAACTATCAAAAGGTCTGGCAGTGAAAACCTCATGGGGCTCCAACCTTCCTACATCTTTAGACACTTCTAAATTGCATTTTGTATTTTTGTATTTTTTTTTTTTTGTCATCCCAGGAAAGAACACTGTCAATGCTACAAACATGACTTTGGTTAAAGAACTCTTAAAAAGGTTATCAGTAATGAACCTGTCGGCACCTTCCTCTACTCTGTAATCCATGAGCACATTGGTTCCAAAGTATTTCTGGTCTTCTTTCTGCAATATGAATAATCTTGTATGAGTCGTATGACACTCAACAATGCCTCCTATTGAATCAGTCTCTAATGTGTCTATTACTATGGTGTCTAGGTACCAACGTTACAGACAGCAGTAACTGCCATCCATTCCTTGCATCCCACTGGTGCCGTACTAAGATTTTGGGGTCGGACTTTCAAAGGAGCCTTAAGGATATGATTACCCAAATCCCACTGAATTCCATTGGTGTTCGGGCACCTAACTCCCACCTTTTGTAAATTCATTAAAGTGTTGGAATATTTCTGCATGCTGATTCCAGGGAAGGGAGAACAGAAATACAGATTTACATATATCGCCACATCCTTTCCAGCATTCAAATCTATTAGAAGACTTGCAGGAGCACTTAGCATGGATGCAGCTTATCATTTTTTTAGACATGTGATTCAATCAGACCCGTATCTCAAGTAGTCCAGGATTGCTAATGTAAAGCCCAGCCTTTCCTCCTTTCCATGTCAGCAAACATCTTAATCATCCAAATGACTGGATGTTTATGAATGAAAATCTGAGTGAATTGATATTCTCATCTAAGAGTCAGTCACACTGATTGCACTACCTAAGGTGCTAACTCATACGTTGACCCTCTTACCTGTCAGTTCTGCTATTCATGCCCCAGGAATGACTCACTCCTGTTCCAAAACCGTAAAAGGCAATACAAGCTGTGATTTCATGGCACTGTCTGCTTATATTTCAAAACAACCTTTCAAAATGATTTCCCCCCCCCTAATTTTTTTCTTTTAGCAAATGTCAGTGTTTAGGAGATAAGCAAGTGCTGGCTGCAGATGATGGAAGGGACTGAGGGGGCATGGATGGAGCGGACAGGGGGACTCATGTGGGCCATCAGAAAGGATGTAGTGTAAGGAGGCTACAGGAAAGGGAGAGATGCAGAGATGGAGACAAAGGAAAGCCTGTCTCTTTTCTACATTAAAAACTGTAATCATGTTCTATTTATAGTTTGTTGTTTTTGACCAGTGCATATACTATTTTTAATATGAGGGGACAAATTTAAGTTTGGGTGGATGATAGGGCAATTAGAATTGACTGGATTCTTTAACTGCTCGTTACCAGACTTCTTGACATTTAGGTTTGGGGTTTTTTAAGCTATAGAAAGTATAATTATTTTTGAAGTATTAGCTGGACTCCATAAATACACTTGCAACACTGACTGATTTTTATGCAGGGATGTGTCTGAAGTTTTAGTGGTAGCTGCAAGGGAACGTACAACTACACTTTGGCCCTCTACGTTGTAATGAAGTCACCAGAACATCCACAAGACCTTCAGAAACTATAATTTTTTACACCTATAATGAATTATTGATGTATTGACATCACTAATGTTAGTACCCTACCAAGGAAGCAAATGAAACACATTCATTATTTTGGTGTGTATATCATATTGGTCTGTGTTGTAAAGATACCAAGGGTCTTGGGGGAGAATCAATCTTTGCCACACAGAAAAGGAGAAAAGCAATGCAGAGAGTAGCATTGTTAATATCTAGGTGGTGGGCACACCACGGGATACCACATTTCAAACAAGGACAGTTCCCTTTAGTTCTCACTGCCCCCTGCTCTGCATGTACCTAAACAAGAGACAGCCAGAATGGGGCTCCTTGAGTGCTCAAGAACCAAGCTGAGGCATGAGTTGACAGGGAGTTTGGAAACAATCTCACCACCGCTGCCCCTCCACTGAGGACTCAGTCAGGTGCTGTGAAAGCCAAATGCTGCACTTTTTGAAAGGTAGAATAGTTGATGCATCTGAGCACACTCCCCACTGTGCCCTCACTCTCCCCTGCTTCCAGAGGCATTTGGCTTGCCTTTGCCCTCCACAAGTAGAATGCCTCTAGTGGCTACCACTTGGGTGCTACGCATCTGCACCTTCTTCCATTGCAGCTTTGGCTCCCAACAAGAGAATCAGAATGTAGCTCACTGGCCCAGTTACTGAGGTGCGCTTTGCACTCTGGATGGGTGAGACAGGCTGGCAGACAGCATAAAGTAGAGCAGCTTCAGGTCTACTCTCTTTTGTGCCTGCTGCCAACTGCTGCTAAGAGTTGCTTTGACACCCAGGGATCACTGGGATATACTAGCTTTGCTCCCCTTTACTGCAAATACCACCTATACTAGGAGCTGGAGGGAGATGGTGTAGGAGTGGCTGCTGTGGTCCTGTGCTGCCTGCCGTTTCCTCCCTAGATATGGAAACCTCAGTGTCCAAATCCATGGACTAACTGTCTGCTTGGTGCCTCTGGAGTGTCATGCAGAATGTGGACACAAGAACAAATGGATATAAACTGGCCATCAGAACAGCAACAGCACAGAAGTAAGGGTAGCAGTACCGCAAACCCCGCCCTACAATAACCTTGCAACCCCTGTCACAACTCCTTTTTGGGTCAGGACTCCTACAGTTACAACACTGTGAAATTTCAGATTTAAATAGATGAAATCATGAGATTTATGATTTTTAAAATCTTATGAGCGTGAAATTGACCAAAAGGGACTGTGAATTTGGTAGGGCCCTAAGCATATGGAACTTTGGTAGGATGGTTCTTCTCTAATTTTGTGCATCAGGAAATACTGATCATGTACAGTTGACCCATCTGATCTTTACAGAACAGCAAATATAGATGATGTGGACTTCTCTTTGCTTAATCTCACATCTTCCCTTACTGGGCTTCATTAATTGTTCATTCCTTTGTCTTACTCTGAAATTGTGAATGTTGGGATAGACTTTGTAGTAAGAATATATTAAAAAAAAAAAAAAAAACCCAACCAAAAGCAAAAAAACCCCAGAGACCCACTCTGAGCAAATCTTAAATTTGGATAAACCAACAACTTCAGAAGAACCAACCTGAATTTACATCAGAAGAGAATGTGGCCCCTGTGTTGTATGGTTTCTCGTAACTCATCAGCAACCACAGAAAAGGAAATCTCATTAAGCCAACTGGTAGGGATGCACATACTCTTAGCCCAGCAGAAGAATCTGTCCTATCTCGGGGCCTTTCCTTCTGCCCCTCCACCCCCACGAACATGATACAGTTCTGTGGTGACCTAGAATCCTATTTTCTACGTCTCCGACTCAAGGAATATTTCCAACACACCTCTGAACAACATACTAACCCACAGAGACCTTCCTACCAAGACTACAAAAAGAAGGATTCTGGGTGGACTCCTCCTGAAGGTTGAAACAACAGACTGGACTTCTACATAGAGTGCTTCCACTGACGTGCACGGGCTGAAATTGTGGAAAAGCAGCATCACTTGCCCCATAACCTCAGCCGTGCAGAACACAATGCCATCCACAGCCTCAGAAACAACTGACATCATAATCAAAAAGGCTGACAAAGGAGGTGCTGTCGTCATCATGAATAGGTTGGAATATGAACAAGATGCTGCTAGGCAGCTCTCCAACACCACTTTCTACAAGCCATTACCCTCTGATCCCACTGAGGGTTACCAAAAGAAACTACCCCATTCGCTCAAGAAACTCCCTGAAAAAGCACAAGAACAAATCCGCACAGACACACCCCTAGAACCCGGACCAGGGGTATTCTATCTGCTACCCAAGATCCATAAACCTGGAAATCCTGGACGCCCCATCATCTCAGGCATTGGCACCCTGACAGCAGGATTGTCTGGCTATGTAGACTCCCTCCTCAGGCCCTACACTACCAGCACTCCCAGCTATCTTAGAGACACCACTGACTTCCTGAGGAAACTACAATCCATTGATGATCATCCTGAAAACACCATCCTGGCCACTATGGATGTAGAAGCCCTCTACACCAACATTCCACACAAAGATGGACTACAAGCCGTCAGGAACAGTACCCCTGATAATGTCACGGCAAACCTGGTGGCTGAACTTTGTGACTTTGTCCTCACCCATAACTATTTCACATTTGGGGACAAAGTATACCTTCAAATCAGCGGCACTGCTATGGGTACCCCCATGGCCTCACAATATGCCAACATTTTTATGGCTGACTTAGTACAACGCTTCCTCAGCTCTCGTCCCCTAACATCCCTACTCTACTTGCACTACATTGATGATATCTTCACCCATGGAAAAGAAGCCCTTGAGGAATTCCACCATGATTTCAACAATTTCCATCCCACCATCAACCTCAGCCTGGACCAGTCCCCACAAGAGATCCACTTCCTGGACACTACGGTGCTAATAAGCGATGGTCACATAAACACCACCCTATACCGGAAATCTACTGACCGCTATGCCTACCTACATGCCTCCAGCTTTCATCCTGACCACACCACACGATCCATTGTCTACAACCAAGCGCTATGATACAACCACATTTGCTCCAACCCCTCAGACAGAGACAAACACCTACAAGATCTCTATCAAGCGTTCTTACAACTACAGTACTCACCTGCTGAAGTAAAGAAACAGATTGACAGAGCCAGAAGAGTACCCAGAAGTTACCTACTACAGGACAGGCCCAACAAAGAAAATAACAGAATGCCAATAGCCATCACCTTCAGCCCCCAACTAAAACCTCTCCAGCGCATCATCAAGGATCTACAACCTATCCTGAAGGATGACCCTTCACTCTCTGAGATCTTGGGAGACAGGCCAGTCCTTGCTTACAGACAGCCCCTCAACCTGAAGCAAATACTCACCAGCAACCATACACCACACAACAGAACCACTAACCCAGGAACCTATCCTTGCAACAAAGCCTGTTGCCAACTGTGTCCACATATCTATTCAGGGGACACCATCATAGGGCCTAATCACATCTGCCACACTATCAGAGGCTCGTTCACCTGCACATCTACCAATGTGATATATGCCATCATGTGCCAGCAATGCCCATTGGCCAAACTGGACAGTCTCTACGTAAAAGAATAAATGGACCAAATCAGACGTCAAGAATTATAACATTCAAAAGCCAGTCGGAGAACACTTCAATCTCTTTGGTCACTCGATTACAGACCTAAAAGTGGCAATTCTTCAACAAAAAAACTTCAGAAACAGACTCCAATGAGAGACTGCTGAACTGGAATTAATTTGCAAACTGGATACAATTAACTTAGGCTTGAATAAAGACTGGGAGTGGATGGGTCATTACACAAAGTAAAACTATTTCCCATGTTTATTTCCCCCCCACCCCCACTGTTCCTTAGACATTCTTGTCAACTGCTGGAAATGGCCCACCTTGATGATCACTATAAAAGGTTTTCTCCCCCACTCCCCCCGGCTCTCCTGCTGGTATTAGCTCATCTTAAGTGATCACTCTCCTTACAGTGTGTATGGTAACACCCATTGTTTCATGTTCTCTGTGCATATAAATCTCCTCACTGTATTTTCCACTGAATGCATCCGATGAAGTGAGCTGTAGCTCACGAAAGCTTATGCTCAAATAAATTTGTTAGTCTCTAAGGTGCTACATGTCCTCCTTTTCTTTTTGCAGATACAGACTAACACAGCTGCTACTCTGAAACCTGTCACAATGAAGAGTGTGGTTCTTGCTGTTCCAAGTCCTCTCTGAAACATGTCCACTCTCTCTGCTGCCCTCTGTTTCCTATATGGCAGTCAACATGAAATAAATTGTTTCTCCATAAGATTGGTAATGAGCTCAATTTTGTTAGTTCCCTGCCCTTCCAGAGTAACTAGAGGGAGCACACAATGCCAGCTTGAGGAAATGCTACAGAGTAGTGGCTATTGGTTTGCTACTGCCTACCATTTCTTAGTGCTTTTCTTTACAAGATTTCAAATCTTTTGTGGTAGGTCAGCTTTAAGTTCCAAACTACTCAACTAGTGACTGCTTCGTTACAGAGCTACATGTAAGATCTGTGAGCTGCTAAATTCAGCGTGTTGGTCATAAACTGTCTTTAGCAAAATCTGAAGGTAGAAAGTGTGGCCAAATTTAAAATGGCATCTGTCCAGTTTATTTTTGGACGGTCTATATTATTAAATACTGTCTGATAACAGGTCACTTGCAGGAGCAGCGGCTGGAAAATGTTGCCCATCCGGGCATCACTAATGAAAGGTATAATTTCTAACAGGGAAAAAGTCTAAATAAACATTTAGGTACTGCTGCCTGTTTCTTGCAGGTGGACAGGGCCTGAAAGGAAGCAGAATCAGATCAGTTCCTCTGTGTGTGAGATAGGAGCCAGGCTGCAGAGACTTTCCTTTGGGGCACACATGGAATACTCAGTAGCATCTCCCTCTGAAAGGCCATGGGAGGATGGTTTTATTTGGGGGTGAGGAGGGGATGTACAGTAGTGGGCCCAGGGAACAGTCATGGGTTTACAAATTATGTGGATCCATGGGCCAAACCCTCTAGGGGTGGGGGAGTGACTGCCCTGGTATGCTGTATGCTGCTGCCCAGATGAAGCTCTTCCAACACTCATAAAAAGTCCCCTTTGTGAAACCTATTCCCTCAGTCTTTGTGTGGGGGACAAACATTTGGCCTTTATAAGATGGATTGGGTTTTGTCAGTCCATTCAAGCTATCATAGCTGTAGCTCACGAAAGCTTGTGCTCAAATAAATTTGTTAGTCTCTAAGGTGCCACAAGTACTCCTTTCTTTTTGCAGATACAGACTAACACGGCTGCTACTCTGAAACATGTATATTATATTATCTTCTGGGCTGCTTGCTTATCTCTATCTCCCCATCCTGACAGTGAACCAAAGACAGGGAAATGAAGACCAATGTCTAGCTTGTGGCTGAAGGGGAATCAATCATCATGTGTCTTCTTTGACAATCATCTTTGCATTTCATTATATTTAATGAAGATGCAAATTGGTACAATTCATGACAAAAATCAATACTAGTTGTCTGTTGCATAGCCTGGTGGCAATTAATGAGCTAAAGCACTGAGAACAGATTGGCTTCTGTTCATGGAAATTCAGTAGGGTGTTGTATATCAGCAAATAAAACCTCAGTTGCTTCTGGGAACAAACCCTGCTCACCTCTTCTATGTGATAAGATTGATGGTGCGACTCAGGCAAGTAGGAGAGGGGTTTTCTCTAGCATTTTGATCCTGGTTCAGGGGCAATTTTTCTGGAAATATGTTTTCATATTCTTGTCATGTTTGTTTTTCAACATTTCTTGTGGATAGCTCTGCCTTTCTTCAGCAAACAGTCTGGGGGTGGATGTCTCATTTTTGTAACGGATTTGTTGCAGCACATACACTTTTGCATCCAAACCAGTGTTTTCGTCTGTCTGCAGTGACTCAGTTCATTTGTGTGCCTCTTATTAACTAAGGAAAAAGTCATATTTTCTGCAGGTGGCTGAGGCTTAACTAACTGTGCTAATATATACTTTTTGGAGCATTGTCTGTTTCACTTGTATGCAGTATAAGATATAATCACTAAACACTTTATTGTAGATACAGTTCTTTTGGTCCTTAATATTTGTCTTATGTAGAACTTCCTCCCTTGTATGTTTTCTATGTCTTATTAATTTCAGCAGTACAGTACATTTTATGATATATGTGTAATCATGGTAATTTTTCCTTTCATAACACTATTTAGCCTCCTTTTGTTATGGTACCCATTTACCACCTGCAATGTTGTGTCCAGATATGTTGCCAATGTGTGTCTCTGGAGTGTAATTTCACTATCCTTTCAAACAAGCAGCAACACAAATAAAGGGCTGAGCAGAACTTCTGATAATTCTCAGTATGAAATTCCTAGCAGCTCACTGTCACATTGTTTCTTATCCATTCTTGGCTTTGAACAAAAAATTCAGCACTATTTATTTCTGTTTTCACTGATACTTTCTCCAGTTACAGGACTTAAATGTCCATTAAGGCATTTCTGGTCCATATGGAAACATGACAATACACATTTACTGGACATTTCTGGCTCATATTGAAACATTCTGGCCTTGTAACCATGCTGGTTGCTAGCATATGTCTGTGGCTGCTTTTTTGTAAACTGGCAGCTTCAGCTGTAGTGGCTTTAGCAGGAGACTAAAGTCTGTCATATCTAGTTTTGAAAGTGTGTCCAGAGCATGTGTGCACATATGCACTGATCCCACTGTGACAATGTGTTTATGCACAGTACAGTAAATGCTATGCTGAATGACAGCAATGTTAACTAAATCTTTAAGCTTATGCATGGCTGGAGATTGTCTATCACTTTTCTTAGTCTGTATGACTTTGAGGGAATCCTCAACAGATATTTTATGGATCAGAAAATAGAATAAAAGGAATATAGATCTTCCTTGTTGTTCAGGCCCTGACTGTATCTAGTGAAGTCTTTGGCATTGTTTCCCATGGGTGATTTCTGAGAGTGCACCATGGACATTTTAACATAGAATTGGTGGCGGTTTTTTGTAATTTTTTAAAAATACACTCACTACTGGACAGGTGTGTTATTGGCTTTCTCAAGGATTCCTCATGGGGCTGGCAAAAGGACAATCCAGTGCTCCCTGGCTGCCCCACCCTTGGGCACAGAGACAGGGAGGTAATGCCCCATAGGCCACTGACCCCTTCTCCCCCGAAGACATCAAGGGTCTTTCTGCACTTATAACTCTCCCACTTAGTGTGTGTTTTATCCCTCTCTGTGTCCTGTCCGCAAAGTATATGCATTTGTTACTGCTCTCACTTCCAGAGAGTCTGGCATGCTAGCTCAAGCTATAGGGACTCATGCTTTTAGCACTGGAGATCACTGGTTCAATCAATGGGGTTGGCCAACATAGCAGCCCTGACACAGAATGTACTGTACATAGTAAGGGACGTGTATTCCTCTTGGTGTACGTTGGTAACTCGCAGTAGCTATTGAGAGTCAGTCACAGGTTACATCATTAGAAGAGTCTGATTTATGGGCAAAATGTTAGGCACTTCAGGATCCAAAACTGACTTTTATCTGACAAAAGTCTTCAGGATCATCAGAGCCAACCCTTCCCCTAGCTGGTACAGTGAGGATGAGCAGAGATGCTGCCCAGAACATCCCTCTGCCATAAGACTCCTGCCTTTCAGGCTAGGATTCCACAGGGCAGTCTGGTGAAGAGGGGGTGCTCTATATTATGATGAACAGAGCCCTAGCTGGGTGTTGACATCTGCTGCCTTTATACGTAGTAGGAGGCCGAAAATACCGCATCACCAATGGACCAAGCCCATGGGGATTTGGTGCACTGGCTCTAATGGCAGCAAGGTTCCCCCCAACACCTAGACCTCTCCTGCATTTGGAAACATGCTGCCCTCCTCCTTGCCTAGGGAAAAGAGGTTTCCATTTCTTCCCTTTCCCAGTTTGTGCTACAGCACAGCAGTGTGCAGGATCTAGCCTTAAATATCTGATTGTTAATAGAACTCCAATATTATCAGCAAGAAAAAGCTGATGTTTGTTGCAGCTCCTAATAATATAGTTCTGTCCTCTTTTACTGGTTCTTAAGCAGCAATTAACAAATTGTGTTATCAGATTAGTGTTGACATAACTGAACCTCACCGATTGTCTACACAAACAAGGAAGTAAATGAATGCAAGAAACCTGCCCTGTTAATATCTACTGTGTAGAAATCAGGAAATAATCAAACTGTGCTAACAGAGGCTAGACCAAATCAGTAAGCAAAATGTATTCATTATAATGATGACTTACAAAACAACAAAGAGTAAAAAAAAATCCTAAAACAAAACCTATGTGCTAGTTCTCTTTAGACCAACTATGATTAGCTACCTGTAAACATATGGGCAACACTACTTTCTGAGGTAGCAATTTTGCTAATGAGCGATAGTAAGAGAAGGAGGAAAGAGAGCCATGAGCAGCACAGTTATAGATAACGTTTCCAAAGCCACTGGTTGTGGGCTCATTTGAAGAGAGCAAGGTATATGGTATGATCTTGATTAAATCCCACTGAAATTGAGCCAGTCAGTTTTATTCATATAAAAGTCTATTTCCAGAAATGAAAATAGACACATCATTAATAAAATAAAATAAATGAATGGAAAATAATGTTTAAAAAAAATCAAACAAGTAGAACTGGCCTGAGATTTACTAACAGCCAGACTTTCAGTTGATCATCTACCTTCTGAATGTGAAATTCAGTATTATTAGGGCTGGGATTTTAAACATGAGTGAGATGCCAAATTCCCATTAAATTTGACTATTAGACTCTGAGGCAGGGGCTGTCATTTTCTGTGTCTGTATGGTGCCTAGCACAATGAGGCTCAACCTGGTTGATGCCTCTAAGCACTATTGTAATAAAAATCTGGTAATTATTTAACAGTTCCCCCCTTATACGCCCAAGGAAAATCCTAGTTTACGTAGGCTACCATTTCTCAAGCTATTAGTTGCTAAGTGAGAAACTGACAGGTGAATTCTTCTTGATTCCACCTGTGCAGTTCATCTGTTTATACAAAGCTTTCTGAAGGTGCAGGTATTATATTGACTGACAGGACTTCCTGTACTGTGCAGTTAGAGTTGGCATGATTCATCTAGATTTTCTCACGTCATTCCTGATTTTAGTAACTTGCTACCGCCAGGCTTGCTTTCTTTGTGCCATTTGTATTTGCAGTGACACAGTGTGCCTCATAGGGACTCGATCTAGGGAGTAAAAGACAAACACTTCTTTGGTATCCATATGAGATGGAGAAGTGGTTTCTCTGGCAACAATAAGCACTTAAAAGCTCTGAGACCTTTCCTTGCTAATGTGATAATGCTTCAGGAGTGAGTGTCAGTAATATGAATAATACAAACAAGCATCCCTCTCAAACATATTATGGCTAAGGGAAGCAGGGCAGGTTCTGTGGCTTGCCAGATATGTGCCTTATTTTGTGTCGTTTAGCACTTCTCTCTGGCTATGTCTACACTGATAAGTGTAAGACAAATTCTGTCATTCAGAGATGTTAAAAGAAAAACACACACCCCCGAAAGATGAAAGCTTTGTCAACAACAAGCACCAGTGTGAACCGTGCTTTGTCAGCAGGAGCGCTCTTTTGCTGACAATGCTAATGCTGCTCGTTGGAGGTGGAAGTTTTTTGCCATCAAGAGAGCTCTCTCCTGCTGACAAACAGCAGCTACACTGCACGACTTTTAGTGGCCTACAAGGAGTGGAAGATGGGAGTGATCAGAAAGGAAAGCTACCTTATTGAGGTCAGAACATGTAGGGATAAAGTGAGAAAGGCCAAAAGCCATTGTGACAGGTCGGGCCAGATGGCTACAGGAGAGTGATAGAAGGCAGATATATTAGCCCCAGGTTAAGTAGGTCCCTTTGCCCTGGGTAAGGTAACAGGGAAGGTTCCAGAACAATCAGGAACTTTCTGGAAACAATTAAGGCAGACAGGCTGATTAAAACATCTTCAGCCAATCAAGAAGCTGCTAGAATCAATTAAGGCAGGCTAATCAGGGCACCTGGATTTAAAAAGGAGCTCACTTCAGTTTGTGGTATACGTGTGAGGAGCTGGGAGCAAGAGGCACTAGGAGCTGAGATTGAGAAGGCGTATTGCTGGAGAACTGAGGAGTACACCAGGAGGAAGGTCCTATGGTGAGGATAAAGAAGGTGTTGGGAGGAGGCCATGGGGAAGTAGCCAAGGGAGTTGTAGCTGTCACACAGCTGTTCCAGGAGGCACTCTAGACAGCTGCATTCCACAGGGCCCTGGGCTGGAACCCAGCGTAGAGGGCGGGCCCGGGTTCCCCCAAACCTCCCAACTCCTGATCAGACTCAGGAGGAGTTGACCTGGACCGTGGGTTCATGAAAACGGGCAAACTGAGGGCTGCCATGACTCTCCGAGGTGAGCAAATCCGCCAATGAGTGCAAGACCCACCAAGGTAGAGGAGGAACTTTGTCATACCATGTAGAGTTGGACCTTGCAAAGGGAATTAAAACCAATAGTAAAGGATTCTATAGCCATATAAATAAGAAGAAAACAAAGAAGAAGTGGGACCGCTAAACACTGAGGATGGAGTGGAGGTTAAGGATAATCTAGGCATGGCCCAATATCTAAACAAATACTTTGCCTCAGTCTTTAATGAGGAGTTTAGGGATAAGGGTAGGATGACAAAAGGGAATGAGGATATGGAGGTAGATATTACCACATCCGAGGTAGAAGCCAAACTTGAACAGCTTAATGGGACTAAATTGGGGGGCCCAGATAATCTTCATCCAAGAATATTAAAGGAACTGGCACATGAAATTGCAAGCCCATTAGCAAGAATTTTTAATGAATCTGTAAACTCAGGGGTTGTACCGTATGACTGGAGAATTGCTAACATAGTTCCTATTTTTAAGAAAGGGGAAAAAAGTGATCTGGATAACTACAGGCCCGTTAGTTTGACATCTGTAGTATGCAAGGTCTTAGAAAAATTTTTGAAGGAGAAACTAGTTAAGAACATTGAGGTCAATGGTAACTGGGACAAAATACATGGTTTTACAAAAGGTAGATCATTCCAAACCAACCTGATCTCCTTCTTTGAGAAGGTAACAGATTTTTTTAGACAAAGGAAATGCAGTGGATTTAATTTACCTCAATTTCAGTAAGGCATTTGATATGGTTCCACATGGGGAATTATTAGCTAAATTGGAAAAGATGGGGATCAATATGAAAACTGAAAGGTGCATAAGGAACTGGTTAAAGGGGAGACAACAATGGGTCATACTGAAAGGTGAACTGTCAGGCTGGAGGGAGGTTACTAGTGGAGTTCCTCAGGGATCAGTTTTGGGACCAATCTTATTTAATCTTTTTATTACTGACCTTGGCACAAAAAGTGGGAATGTGCTAATAAAGTTTGCAGATGACACAAAGCTGGGAGGTATTGCCAATACAGAGAAGGACTGGGATATCATACAGGAAGATCTGGATGACCTTGTAAACTGAAGTAATAGTAATAGGATGAAATTTAATAGTGAAAAGTGCAAGGTCATGCATTTAGGGATTAATAACAAGAATTTTAATTATAAGCTGGGGATGCATCAGTTGGAAGTAACAGAGGAGGAGAAGGACCTTGGAGTATTGGTTGATCACAGGATGACTATGAGCCGCCAATATGATATGGCCGTGAAAAAAGCTAATGCAGTCTTGGGATCGCTGTTCCCCCTAAGCTGTGCGCGTGTGTGCGTTCACAGAGATCCTAAATCCCCCACACACGGCGAAACACTGTGAGCACAAAAATTTGCAGAGAAGCGCAAAAATTTGCACAGAAGAAATTTTTTGCGCACATGGTCTGTCAAAAATTAGAGGGAACATTGGGGATACATCAGGCGAAGTATTTCCAGTAGAGATAAGGAGGTGTTAGTACCGTTATACAAAGCACCGGTGAGACCTCATCTGGAATACTGTGTGCCGTTCTGGTCTCCCATTTTTAAGGAGGATGAATTGAAACTGGAACAGGTACAGAGAAGGGCTTCTATGATGATCTGAGGAATGGAAAATCTGTCTTATGAAAGGAGACTCAAAGAGCTTGGCTTGTTTAGCCTAACCAAAAGAAGGCTGAGGGGAGACATGACTGCTCTCTATAAATATATCAGAGGGATAAATACCAGGGAGGGAGAGGAATTATTTAAGCTCAGTACCAATGTGGACACAAGAACAAATGGATATAAACTGGCCAACAGGAAGTTTAGACTTGAAATTAGACGAACGTTTCTAACCATCAGAAGAGTGAAGTTCTGGAACAGCCTTCCAAGGGGAGGAGTGGGGGCAAAAGACATATCTGGCTTCAAGACTAAGCTTGATAAGTTTATGGAGGAGATGGCATGATGGGATAGCCTAATTTTGGCAATTAATTAATCTTTGACTATTAGCGGTAAATATGCCCAATGGCCTGTGATGGGATGTTAGATGGGGTGGGATCTGAGTTACTACAGAGAATTCTTTTCTGGGTGTCTGTCTGGTGAGTCTTGCCCACATGCTCAGGGTTTAGCTGATTGCCATATTTGGGGTGGTGAAGGAATTTTCCTCCAGGGCAGATTGCCAGAGGCCCTGCGGGTTTTTCGCCTTCCTCTGCAGCGTGGGGCACGGGTCACTCACTGGGGGATTCTCTGCACCTTGAAGTCTTTAAACCACGATTTGAGGACTTCAATAGCTCAGACATAGGTTAGGGGTTTGTTACAGGAGTGGGTGGGTGAGATTCTTTGGCCTGCATTGTGCAGGGGGTCAGACTAGATGATCGTAATGGTCCCTTCTGACCTTAAAGTCTATGATTCTATGAATTGTGAGCCAAGTCATCTAGGAGAAAGAATTGATATAGAATAATGTGAATGATCATTTGGAATGCTTTAAGAACTTTTTACGAGATATCCCAAAAACCACAAACCAGAAACAAGACTACACTGGTTAAAAATTCCAACCTGGTTTAGAGGAGAAATTAAAGCAGCTATCAAAAAAATATAAATCTAATAAATGAAAAAAGGGGAAACTGATAGCAATTTAAAGCTAGGAATTGTAGAAAATCAATAAGGGAAGCAAAAGGACATAAAGCCAAGTATATGGCTAGAGTTAAGGACAATAAAATCTTTTAAAAGGAGAGTTGTGGGGGTGGGGTGGGGTGTTAAGTATATTAGGAACAAAAGGAATCCTAACAACGTTACTGGTCTTTGACTACATGAAAATGGTAGAATTTTCAATAATGCAGAAAGGGCAGAAGTGTTCAATAAATATTTGTTCTGTATTTGGGAAAAGTTAGATGATGTATTCATATATGTTGATGATGATCAAATACTTTAACATCCTTCTGAGTTACTGTTGGAAACAGAAGCTAATAAAATTAGACATTTTACATCTGAAGGTCCAGAAAATTTGCATCTAAGTGTTTTGAAGAGAGCTGGTCAAGGAGCTCCCTGGACAACTAATGTTAATTTTTAATGAGTCTTGGAAGACTGGGCAATTTCCAGAGTACTGGAAGAAAGCTTATGTTGTACAAATATTTAACAAGAGTAAACCAAATGACCCAGATAATTATAGGGCTGTCATTGTGACGTGGACCCCAGGCAAAATAATGTAATAGCTGATACACGCCTCAGTTAATAAAGAATGAAAAGGAGGATAATATAATTAATACCAATTGTCATGAATATGGGGGGAAGGGTAGCAACCTTTATGTATGCAGTAGCATTAAATCCCTCCTTGGCAGCTGTACTGGATTGCCTTACCTGTAAAGGGTTAAGCAGTTCAAATAACCCAGTTGGCACCTCACCAGAAGGACAAATGAGGAAAGAAGATACTTTCAAATCTTGGGGGGAAGGATTTGTTTTGTTGTTCTGTGGGTTGTTCTCTCTCTGGACTGAGAGAAGAGCCAGCAGGTATACATTCTCCCCAAAACCATACCTGGAATAATTCAACTAAAACCATAGAAACTGTAAGTAGGGCAAGGAAATGTGTTACGTTATTTTTTATTTTGGCTTGTGAATTTTCCTAGGCTAAAGTGGTACTTTCATTCCAGTTTTGTAATTGTGAAGCTGAGCCCAGAGGGAAATCCTCTGTGTTTTTAAATCTGTTTATTACTCTGTAAAAGTTACCTTCCATCCTGATTTTACAGGTGTGATTCTTTTACTTTTTTCTTTATAAATAAAGTTTTTGTTTTAAGAACCTGATTGATTTCAGTGTCCTAAAGACAAAGGGTCTGGTTTGTGCTCACATTGCTAAGGCAATTCATTGGTATATTATTCTCAAGCCTCCCTAGGACAGGAGGTAAAGGGGCTTAGGGGGATATTTTGGGGGGATAGGGATTCCAAGTGACCCTTCTCTGAATATTTTGTGTAAATCACTTGGTATTGGCAGCAATATCAGTCTAAGGAATTAGTGCCTTAGAGAAGTTTTAACTTAAGATGGTAGAATATAAGCTTAGGGGGTCTTTCATGTGGGTCCCCACATCTGTACCCCAGAGTTGGGGGGGGGGAACCCTGACATGGTGGCAGCACAGTGGGATCATTTTGAACCAGAAGCACAGACCTCAGGATTTTAAAAGGACACATTTTTCCTTTTGGCTGCTTGAAAGCCAAGGAGTTGGGTTTTTTTTCTTTTCTTTGCTACTTGAGGAAGAACAGGAAGGTAAAAGGCTCAGCCTGAAAAAAACAAAAAACCAGGGAGGTTTTTTTAAGGGATACATTTATTTATTTTTTAGCTGAGAGCAGCTGGAGGGTTTTTTTCTCCTCTGCATGAGGGCAAAGTAGTTAAGCTTCAGCAAGGGAATTAAAAAGTTGGGTTTTTTTTTCTTTTTTCTTTTCCAGCTCTCGGGCTAGGCTACAGTAAGGGCAGGAAGGTTAGCAAAATGACTGAAAGTGAGGTCCAGAAGAAACTGGAATTAGCCAGATTGGAGGCTGAAGAGAAAAAGAAGGAACATGAAAGAGCCCTGGAATTAAAGGAGAAAGAATGGGAAGCTCAAAGAGTTGCTCATGAGAGCCCTGGAGCTGAAATGGCCGGAACAAGGCCGGTCTTGTGATGTGTGCCAAAGAGTGGGAAAGCCCCAAGACCAGGTCAAAGCCCCTCTCCAGCTTCTCCCCATAATTGAGGTTCCATTTCAGCAAGTAGCTGTGAATATTCTGGGTCCTTTCCCGAAGAAGACACCCAGAGGAAAGCGGTACATACTGACTTTTATGGATTTTGCCACCCGATGGCTGGAAGCAGTAGCTCTATGCAACACTAGGGCTAAAAGCGTGTGCCAGGCATTAACAGACATTTTTGCCAGGGTAGGTTGGCCCTCCAACATCCTTATGGAGTCACAAACTAATTTCCTGGCAGGGAACATGAAAAGTCTTTGGGAAGCTCATGGGGTGGACCACTTGGTTGCCACCCCTTACCACCATGAAACAAATGGCCTGGTGGAGAAGTTTAATGGAACTTTGGGGGCCATGATACATAAATTCATGAATGAGCACTCCAACAATTGGGACCTAGTGTTGCAGCAGGTTTCAGAGGAGCAGCCGTGTTAGTCTGTATCCGCAAAAAGAAAAGGAGCACTTGTGGCACCTTAGAGACTAACAAATTTATTTGAGCATAAGTTTTCGTGAGCTACAGCTCACTTCATCAGATGCATGCAGTGGAAAATACAACTGGGAGATTTTATATAGACAGAGAACATGAAACAATGGGTGTTACCATACACACTGTAATGAGAGTGATCAGGTAAGGTGAGCTATTACCAGCAGGAGAGAAAAAAAACCCTTTTGTAGTGATAATCAAGGTGGGCGATTTCCAGCAATTGACAAGAATGTGTGAGGAACAGTAGGGGGGAAAAATGAACATGGGGAAATAGTTTTACTTTGTGTAATGACACATCCACTCCCAGTCTTTATTCAGGCCTAATTTAATGGTGTCCAGTTTGCAAATTAATTCCAATTCAGCAGTCTCTCGTTGGAGTCTGTTTCTGAAGTTTTTTTGTTGTAATATTGCGACTTTTAGGTCTGTAATTGAGTGACCAAAGAGATTGAAGTGTTCTCCAACTGGTGTTTGAATGTTATAATTCTTGACGTCTGATTTGTGTCCATTTATTCTTTTACGTAGAGACTGTCCAGTTTGGCCAACATACATGACAGAGGGGCACTGCTGGCACAAGATGGCATATATCACATTGGTAGATGTGCAGGTGAACAAGCCTCTGATAGTGTGGCAGATGTGATTAGACTCTATAATGGTGTCCCCTGAATAGATATGTGGACACAGTTGGCAACGGGCTTTGTTGCAAGGATAGGTTCCTGGGTGAGTGTTTTTGTTGTGTGGTTGCTGGTGAGTATTTGCTTCAGGTTGGGGGGCTGTCTGTAAACAAGGACTGTCCTGTCTCCCAAGATCTGTCAGAGTGATGGGTCATCCTTCAGGATAGGTTGTAGATCCTTGATGATGCGCTGGAGAGGTGTTTTAGTTGGGGGCTGAAGGTGATGGCTATTGGCGTTCTGTTATTTTCTTTGTTGGGCCTGTCCTGTAGTAGGTAACTTCTGGGTACTCTTCTGGCTCTGTCAATCTGTTTCTTCACTTCAGCAGGTGGTTATTGTAGTTGTAAGAACGCTTGGTAGAGATCTTGTAGGTGTTTGTCTCTGTTTGAGGGGTTGGAGCAAATGTGGTTGTATCTTAGAGCTTCGCTGTAGACAATGGATTGTGTGGTGTGGTCTGGATGAAAGCTGGAGGCATGTAGGTAAGTATAGCGGTCGGTAAGTTTCCGGTATAGGGTGGTGTTTATGTGACCATCACTTATTAGCACCGTAGTGTCCAGGAAGTGGATCTCTTGTGTTGACTCGTCCAGGCTGAGGTTGATGGTGGGATGGAAATTGTTGAAATCATGGTGGATTTTCCTCAAGGGCTTCTTTTCCATGGGTCCAGATGATGAAGATGTCATCAATGTAGCGCAAGTAGAGTAGGGGCATTAGGGGATGAGAGTCGAGGAAGCGTTGTTCTAAGTCAGCCATAAAAATGTTGGCAGTTGCTCTTTGCCTACAGGGCTCTACCAATTTGGGCTTTTCACCATTTGAACTTGTGTATGGCTGCGAGGCTAAGGGGCCATTACAGTTGTTGAAGCAGCAATGGGAGGGGTTTACACCTTCTCCAGGAACTAACGTTCTGGACTTTGTAAACAACCTACAAAACACTCTCCGAGACTCTTTAGACCTTGCTAGGAAAAACATAAAAGATGCTCAGGAAGACCCCAATCAACCTGGATTTGTGGAAAAAAAAATCTTGGCAAACTAATTCATTTTAAAAAAATAAAGTTACAAGTTTGGTTGATAAAGGTAATAGTGTTGACGTAATATACTTAGACTTCTGTATGGCATTTGACTTGGTACCACATGACATTTTGATTAAGAAACTAGAATCATACAAAAATCAACACAGCACACATTATATCGATTAAAAACTGGCTAACTGATAGGTCTTAAAATGTAAATATAAATGGGGAATCATTTAGCTGATGTGTTTCTAGTGGGGTTCTGCTGGGGGATTGGTCCTTGGCCCTATGCTATTTAATATTTTATCAATGGCATGGAAGAAAAAATAATTACTGATAAAATTTTCAGATGACACAAAGATTGGGAGTGTAGTAAATAAGGAAGAGGACAAATCACTGATACAGAATGATCTGGATCATTTGGTAAGGGGGGGTGTGCAAGTAAACAGTATGCATTTCAATACGTCCAAATGTAAAGTTGTACATCTAATAAGCAAGAATGTAGGCCATACTTGCAGGATGGTGGACTCTATCCTGGGAAGCAATGACTCCCATCTCATTGACAGCAAGCCTAATGAGCATCCCTATATTCAGTGCCAATTAGGTTCATCTGCAGAGCAAGCACCCCTTCTCCATGCAGAGCATGAAAAGGTCACAGAGCAGAGGGGCAAGTTTGCCTTCATAGAGAGAGTGTGAAGGAGCCCAGCCTGAGGCAGTGACTAGCCTTCCCTCCTCCGCATCCTTTGTTTAGGGAAGACAGCGGCTCTAGATGTCTGCTCTCTGTCAGAGATCTGAGGAGCAGCACTAGGGACTGGAGACAATTAGTCTCAGAAGGACCCCAGGACTGAGCCCAACTCCTGCAGGAAACCGTGATCTTGCCCAGGAGAGGTGGTTCTGGAGGGAACTCAGGGCAAGAGATATACCTATATGATGGCCAAACCCAGATTGAGAGCTGGCTGACTACAGTGATCATGGTGGATCATTAACTGAACACGGGCTCCCAGTGCAATGCAGTGGTCAAATGTATGCAGTCATTGGATGTGTACACAGGGCAATATTGAGTGGGAGTAGAGAAGTTATATTACCCCTGTATTTGGTACTGGAGAGACTGCTACTGGAATTCTTTGTCCAGTTCTGGTGTCAACAGTTAAAGGGTGTTGATAAATTAGAGAGGGCTCAGAGAAGAGCCATGAGAATGATTAAATAATTGAAGATATGTCTTATAATGAAAGACCCAGGGAGCTTAATGTATTTAGCTTAACAAAGAGAAGGTTAAAGGCTGACTTGATCATAGTCTTTAAGTGCCTACACAGAGAACAAAAATTTGATAAGAGGGCCCTTCAATCTAGCAGACACAGGTATGACAAGATTTCATGGCTGGAAGTTGAAAAAGACAAATTCAGACTTGAAATAAGGAACTAAATTTTAAGCGAGGATAATTAATCATTAGACCAATTTACCAAGGGTTGTGGTGAATTCTCCATCACTGGAATTTTTCAGTCAGGATTGTATGTCTTTCTAGAAAGATATGTTATAGTTTAAACAGGTATTAATTCAGGGAAGTTCTATGGCCTACGCTATGCTATGCAAGAGGTAAGACTAGATGATCACAGTGGACCCTTCTGGCCCTGTAATCTATGCATTTGCCATGTAAAACTATACTAAACTCTAGCTGTCGACCAGCGTATGCCCTGCAGCATGATGAAGAATCAATGAAAAATAAGACTAAGTAAATTACAAATGGTTGTACTTTAAAAGCACTCATTTCTCAAGCCTCTGTGAGAACCATAACCTGAAAGCAAGTGTGTGCAGAATGTAACTGCACTGATTTTTGGAGATGGAAAAACAAGTCTGTGTGTGAGAGAGAATCTAATAATCTGCTGTTTTAATGGCTTCATGAAGAACGGAAGGTCACTGGCAGCAGGTGGCTTTCTCAGCCAAAGTGCAAACTACACATATAGTTTATAGTGAAAATTTAGCCTCATCCTGGGGCTTTGCTTGATTAATGTACAGACTCAAAATTCCAGCCCTTCTTTGCAGCTCTGGCTGCTCTAGGCTCTTCCCTGAGGACTATTCAACCCACACTTCCTGTTTCTAGATCTACCCCCACACTGCTTATATCCAGGGTAGAGCTTAATGAGCTGCACCTACAGCAGTGAGTCAGCAGTGACTTGCTGAGCATCCCTCATTAGGATCAACACCTGCTAAGGGGGCTGGCAAGGAGAACATACCATTCTGGAACAATAACAAACAAGCTGCAATTGCTCATTTTCATTTGTAAAGGAAACTTTACGTAGATAGCAAAAATGAATCCAGGCATTTTAAAACAAGGGGGGGACGGGGACTAAGGAATTCCAAAGAGCTGGCCAAGATGTTGGACTGTTTGTTTTCATTAGATTCTGTTCTATGAGTAGTACCCCTAGGAGCTAAGATAATACAAATCCATAAATAATAAGTAGCACCTGTCTGCTATTGTGGGTGCATAAGTAATGGTAAATATTAAAGCAGACTGGTTCAGTATTATAGACATACAGTTAAGGGTTGGTATCATTGTTTGGGGCATAGGGGGTGATTGGCATTTGATATTACAGTATGATATTGGGCTACAGATTTTCCATGTATCTTCCAGGGACAAAGTTGAGTTTCAGGATGTTGTGCCATTCATGACGTGGAATTGCACTGATGTGTTGTGATGCAACTTTATTTCAGAGGGCAAGATTAGAGGACACTAAAGCCATATGTAAAGGGCAATGTGGAGCTGCACTTCCTCAGGAGGAACATCACACACAACATCTTCTAGGGCTATTCCATGTGCACAATCAGCACCATTCATTCGGATGAAGCTTACTGCTCTCCTTGGTACGCTGACCCCTCTACAGGCTAGTGCAAAGTGAGAGGCGGTCACATGACTCTTCCTCAACCCTTTTTAGAACTTATTCCCTGAAAGGGGAGCAGGAATGAATGGTGTCTGTTCTCTCCAGAGAGCACTCAGTACAGGGGCTTCCACTATGAAAAGCCATTGTTCATCGATGAAAGGGATGCAGGGAAAGTAAAAGGCCTCTCTTACCCACAGAGCTGAACAAGAGCCATCACCATCTAACTCCTAATGTAAAACCATGTTGTTGCCGGCACCCAGTGCCAAGAGGCTAAACAACAGCCGAAGTTGGTTCGTTACCCGGTGTGCTACACCCAATAATCACAACGGGGTGGAGAAGCAGAAAAGTTTATTTGAAGCTTCAAATAGGTACAGGGAGATTTGAATCTCAAATCCTGTACACAGAGCAGGAAGTTACACAGGCTTTCATGCATCCTTTTTCCCAGCATACTTATCCAATAGCAAGCTGCCCCAAGTATCCATATAGCCAGCCAATCCAGTTCCCAGCTAGTTCCCTGGTTCTCTGTATCATTTATTAAACTATACATAAAGCTGCTTTATTCAGCATTGTTCTTCCATATCTGCCCTGTGTGGCCTTGTTGCAGATATTCTCAGCATAACTGCTGTGTGCGCCTCCAGGCGGGGGGGCCAAGGACACTGGGGCCTAGTACACAGAGCTGCTGCGAGTGCCTCCAGGCGGGAGGGGGGGCCAAGAACACGTGGGCCTAGTGCGAGGGGGCTTCATCGACACTCGTGGTCTTCCATCCCCTTGAGTTACCTAGTGGCCATGCCCCAGTGTCCCCAACAATGTCACAGTACTGAACTTCTTGAGCTCTTCAAGTAGTGTGTGGGTGGGATGATCCTGAAGATCTCAACCCTTTAACCACAGTCTCTTTGGGGTGTGGGATTCCGTAGTGGAGAAGGCAGGGATGGCTGCTGCCAGGGAACTGTAGCAGAAAGATTCAGTATTTGTTCTTTACCATTTGTAAGTCATTCAGTCCCTGGCTACAGCTTTTGAACTGTTTGAAAGAGCTTATCCTGCAATTAGGTGGAAATATGTGCTGGGAATGTCACATTGAAGGAGACAATACAGAGAAACTCTGCTAGTTAACTATTATCTTGGCTTGTTTCCTCATCAACATGCTCCAGAAATGCTGTCTGTATGCATACAAACTCAAGGTTGTACAAACAGTGTATACAAGAGCCACAGAACAACCAAATTCCTGGAACAGGGGTTGAATTTATTTGCTCAAGAGCAAAGATGCAACGTTTGGCCCAAATTTCTGAAGTACTCTTAACCCAGCCTTGACATTTATATGCCTAAAAACCAGGGTACACAATTTGGGGTCCAAATTCAGAGCCTGATACTATAAACACTTATTCCCAGGCATGACACTGCTACCAGTAGCAAGTGTTGAGAAATAAGTTGTACAAAGTGCTTTTTAAGCACTACACATGTGTTTATTACAATAAACATTGAAACATCAAAAAGGTCAAGGACAAATTAAGGCTGCTCAGGCTGCATTACAAGGATTAAGGACTCAAGTCACTCTTTAATTTGTAATTCAATTAAATTGAATGTCTGGAGTACCTTGCCACTGTGGTGAGAACAATGGTCTAGTGGATGGGACTCAGGACAGAGGCCTGGGTTTAATTCCTGGCTCAGTTACATATTTCCTGGGTAACCTTAGACAAATCCCTTAATCTACCCTATGGACTAACAGATGTATTGGAGCATAAAGTTTCGTGGGTGAATATCCACTTTGTCGGATGCATGTAGTGGAAATTTCTAGAGACGGGTATAAATATGCAAGCAAGAATCAGGCTAGGGATAACGAGGTTAGTTTAATCAGGGAGGATGAGGCCCTCTTCTAGCAGTTGAGGTGTGAACACCAAGGGAGGAGAAACTGCTTTTGTAGTTGGCTAGCCATTCACGGTCTTTGTTTAATCCTGAGCTGATGGTGTCAAATTTGCAAATGAACTGAAGCTCAGCAATTTCTCTTTGAAGTCTGGTCCTGAAGTTTTTTTGCTGCAGGATGGCTACCTTTAAATCTGCCTTTGTGTGTCCAGGGAGGTTGAAGTGTTCTCCTACAGGTTTTTGTATATTGCCATTCCTAATATCTGATTTGTGTTCATTTATCCTTTTACATAGGGACTCTCCAGTTTGGCCGATGTACATAGCAGAAGGGCATTGCTGGCACATGATGGCGTATATTACATTGGTGGACGTGCAGGTGAACTTGCACAAGTACAGACAGATATCTTCCTTTCCAAATGCAAACGGATGGACATCATACCAAATGGACTGAAGGTGAAAAATCCATTGCTATATACATACTGCACGGACCACAGTGAGAGATTATGCCACACACTATCAAAGAAACTGAGGAACCACCTGATCAGCATCCTATACAGCAAACAGGAAAACATCAAAAAAGAGCTCTCCAACCTGGAGGCTCTCATAAATAACCAATCTTCCATACAAACGGACTTTACTAAAATAAGACAGGAGATCTACATTACACACTTCACCTCTCTACAAAGGCAAAAGGACTGTAAGCTTCTAAAATCCTACCTGCCACACAGGGCCACAACAGTGGTACCCCAACTCACCCAGCAGTATCGTCAATCTATCCAGCTACACACTCAGCCCAGCAGAAGTCTGTCCTAAATTGGGGACACTCTCTTTCTGCCCCACCACCACCACAAACATGATACAGTTCTGCGGTGATCTGGAAGCCTACTTTTGCCGTCTCTGACTCAAAGAATACTTTCAAGATAACACTGAACAGCACACTGATACCCAGATACCCTCCCACCAACTGCACAAGAAGAAGAACTCCTCATGGGCTCCTCCTGACGGTCGAAATGACAGTCTGGACCTATACATAGAATGCTTCCGCCGACGTGCAAAGGTAGAAATTGTGGAAAAACAACATCTCTTGCCTCATAACCTAAGTCATGCAGAACGCAATGCCATCCACAGCCTCCGAAACAACCCTGACATTATAATCAGAGGCTGATAAAGGAGGCTCTGTTGTCATCATGAACAGGTCTGACTACCAAAAGAGGCTGCCAGACAACTCTCCAATACCAAATTCTACAGGCCACTTTCCTCAGATCCCACTGAGGAATACACTAAAACTGCACCATCTACTCAGGACACTCCTTACACTAACACAGGAACAAATCAACATACCCTTAGAGCTCCGACTGGGGTTATTCTACCTACTACCCAAGGTCCACAAACCCGGAAATCCTGGACACCTCATCATCTTGGGCATTGGCACTCTCACTGAGGGACTGTCCAGATATGTGGACTCTCTACTCAGATCCTATGCCACCAGCACTCCCAGCTATCTCCGTGATACCACTGATTTCCTGAGAAAACTACAATGCATTGGTGATCTTCCAGAAAACACGACCCTAGCCACCATTGATGTAGAGGCTCTCTACACAAACATCCCACACACAGATGGAATACAAGCTGTCAGGAACAGTATCCCTGATGATGCCACAGCACAACTGGTTGCTGAGCTCTGACTTTATCCTCACGCACAATTATTTCAAATTTGGTGACAATATATACCTCCAGACCAGTGGCACCACTCTGGGGACCCGCATGGCCCCACAATATGCCAACATTTTTATGGCTGACCTGGAACGACGCTTCCTCAGCTGGCATCCGCTCATGCCCCTTCTCTACCTATGCTACACTGATGACATCTTCATGATCTGGACCCATGGGAAGGAAACCCTGGAAGAATTCCACCACGATTTCAATAGTTTCCACCCCACCATAAACCTCAGCCTGGACCAATGTACACGGGAGGTCCACTTCCTAGACACCAGGGTGCAAATAAATGACGGTCACGTTAACGCCACCCTATGCCAAAAACCCACCGACTGCTACGTCTACCTTCATGCCTCCAGCTTCCATCCCAGACACACGACACGATCCATTGCCTACAGCCAAGCGCTGAGGTACAATCGCATTTGCTCCAACCCCTCAGACAGACGAACACCTACAAGATCTTCACCAAGCATTCTCAAAACTACGATACCCACATGAGGAAATAAGGAAACAGATCAACAGAGCCAGACATGTACCCAGAAGCCTCCTGCTGCAAGACAAGCCCAAGAAAGAAACCAACAGAACTCCACTGGCCATCACATACAGTCCTCAGCTAAAACCTCTCCAACACATCATCAGTGATCTACAATCCATCGTGGACAACGATCCCTCACTTTCACAGGCCTTGGGAGGCAGGCCAGTCCTCGCCCACAGACAACCCGCCAACCTGAAGCATATTCTCACCAGCAACTACACACCGCACCATTGTAACTCTAACTCAGGAACCAATCCATGCAACAAACCTCTATGCCAACTCTGCCCACATATCTACACCAGCAACACCATCGCAGGATGTAACCAGATCAGCCACACCATCACCGGTTCATCACCTGCACGTTCACCAATAAAATATACGCCATTATGTGCCAGCAATGCCCCTCTGCTATGTACATCGGCCAAACTGGAGAGTCCCTATGTAAAAGGATAATTGGACACAAATTAGATATTAGGAATGGCAATATACAAAAACCTGTAGGAGAACACTTCAGCCTCCCTGGACACACAATAGCAGATTTAAAGGTAACCATCCTGCAGCAAAAAAAACTTCAGGACCAGACTTCAAAGAGAAACTGCTGAGCTTCAGTTCATTTGCAAATTTGACACCATCAGCTCAGGATTAAACCAAGACCGTGAATGGCTAGCCAGATACAAAAGCAGTTTCTCCTCCCTTGGTGTTCACACCTCAACTGCTAGAAGAGGGCCTCATCCTCCCTGATTGAACTAACCTAGTTATCCCTAACCTGATTCTTGCTTGCATATTTATACCTGACTCTGGAAATTTCCACTACATGCATCGAAAGCTTATGCTCCAACACGTCTGTTAGTCTATAAGGTGCCACAGGACTCTCTGCCCCTCTTACAAATCCAGACTAACACAGCAACCCCTCTGATACTTAATCTACTCTTAATTTCACCTCAGTTTCCCTTTAAAATGAGGATAATAGTTCACTACATCCCTGTGAAAGAGAGAAGATAGAATCCATGATGCACTGTGAGTCACTCAGCTGCTATAAGAATGAGGAGTACTTGTGGCACCTTAGGGACTAACAAATTTATTTGAGCATAAGCTTTTGTGGGCTAAATCCCAAGTAAAACTATTTCCCCATGCTTATTTTTCCTCCTACTGTCACACCTTCTTGTCAGCTGTTGGAAATGGGCCATCCTGATTATCACTACAAAAGGTATTTTTTTCTCCTGCTCATAATAGCTCACCTTAACTGATCACTCTCGTTATAGTGGGTATGGCAACACCCATTTTTTCATGTTCTCTGTGTGTATATATTTTGTATTTTGCACTGCATGAATCCGATGAAGTGGGTTTTAGCCCACAAAAGCTCATGCTCAAATAAATTTGTTAGTCTCTAAGGTGCCACAAGTATTCCTCATTTTTTCTGATACAGACTAACACAGCTACCACTTTGAAACCTGTCAGCTGCTATAGTGATGAAGACCATATAAATACCGAGAGAGAGAGTGAAATAGCAACAAACTTCAACTGCTCCAACCAACTTCAAGCTGTGATGTTTTTTGTTTTTTTGGGGAAGGGGACACATTTTTCAGCAAGCACATGCATTTTTCTAGTTTATTTTGCATATTCTCAAACATAACTAATTGCTTTGACATCACTTCTGAGAGTGATTTTTCTGATCTATGCAAATTTAAACTTTGATATTCTCCCCACTCTGTTCTCAAATATCAAGGTGGGTGAATGTCTGCATTGAGGGGAAAAAACGGGAAGGGATGGAAAAGAAATGAGCAGAAGAGATAGTTGAAGGGCTAGATCCTGCAATCCTTTCTCAAGCGAAACTACTGAAGCAAGAGTTGTTCTAAGGGCCAGCAGCGCCTGCCCCTCTGCACCACTCCAGGAGTACAAAGGGGATAGGAAACTAAGTGAGCAGCTAAGATTCCCCTAATATGCAGGAACAATGTACTGCTAAAAGAGTTATTCCATTTGCAGGCAGGGGCAGTAACTACTCATGTCAGACTCTTCCCTGCTGCTGCTGCTCTATTTGTTGTGGGATTCAGCTGGAATCATCTTTTCATTTTACAGTTTTTATCACTAATTTCATTGGAGGATCCCTGAAGCATTAACTCCCCTCTGTTATCAATCATACTCTATTCCCCTAGCCCCTGTGGAAGGAGAGTACATAGGTGTGGTAGGGAAGCCAGTGGCTGGCTGGTTTGTGAGCATATGTTGTGGCAGGACAAGGTGGGTTGGGAGGCACAAAGGGTGACATCCGTTTTCCATCTCTAGCTGGAGAAGCTGAGAGTTTGGGTTAGATCTCTGAACTCTGTGCTCCTGGGCATTCCTACCCAACTGAAGGGATCATGTTGTTGCCGGCACAGAGTGCCCGAGGCAAACAGCAAGGTTCGTTGCCCGGTGGGCGTCACCCAATAATCACAACGGGGTGGAGAAGCAGAAAAGTTTTATTTGAAGCTTCAATATGGTACAGGGAGATATTCACCTCAAATCCTGTACACAGAGCAGGAAGTTACAGACTTTTATACATCCTTTCTTCAGCATACTTATCCAATAGCAAGCTGCCCTAAGTATCCATGTAGCCAGCCAATCCAGATACCAGCTAGTTCCCTTGTTCTCTGTACCATCTATTAAACTATAGATATAAAGCTGCTTTCATAGAATCATAGAAGGTTAGGGTTGGAAGGGACCTCAGGAGGTCATCTATAGTCCAACCCCCTGCTCAAAGCAGGACCAATCCCCAGTTTTTGCCCCAGACCCCTAAATGGTCCCCTCAAGGATTGAACTCACAACCCTGGGTTTAGCAGGCCAATGCTCAAACCACTGAGCTATCCCTCCCCCCTGTTCAGCATTGTTCTGCCATATCTGCCTTGTTTGGCCTTGTTTAGTTTCAGGCAGTCTGACTTTGCAACATATTGTTGCGAAATCCCCAGCATGACTGCTGCGAGTGCCTCCGGGTGGGGGGCCAAGGATACTTGGACCTAGTGCGAGGGGGCTTCATCGACACTTGTGGTCTTACATCCCCTCGAGTCACCTAGTGACCATGCCCAGTGTCCCCAACAATGTGGAGAAAACACACATGGCAGAAACTTGCGACTACCCTGAATCTCATTTTCTCTTGGGCAGTGTGACCGGTTTTAATCGGTCCACTGAGCCTCTAGGAGGCAGTGGAGAGCTACTGTCCCACTGGCAGGCCTTAGTCACACCTTTCGGTCACTGGGGAATTAGTGGAGAAGGTGCGCTGGCCAGAGTGTGCAGCGCGCCCCTCAGGTGGGGGAGCGCTGGCACAGGTCTGCAGCGTTCAGGATTCTGCTACCCAAGGTGGGTTGGCCGGGTTAGGGGAACGCAGGCCCACCCAACTCCACTGCGTTCCAGCCCAGGGCCCTGATGGTGGCGGGAGGAGAGGGTCCCGCCGCTGGGTCAGCAGAGAACTATCCACGCCCCACTGACCAAATACGCCCACCACACTGTGCAGTTCTGCCCCTGGGCTACTTCCTACCTGGTCTCTCAAGCGGGCCTCTCTGGTCCCTCCAGCTCGTCCGGGTATTCAGCTGCTGGCAGCTCCAGCTCCCACTCTGTGTCGGGCTCACGCTTGCCCGGGCTACAGCCTGGCCCCTCCAGGTCCTCCGGGCACTCAGCGGCTGGAAGTCCTGGTCACCTCCGTCCTTCCTCCAGGTCAGGTTCCTCCTGGCCCAGGGCCTGCCCTGGGTCGGCAGGAGGGTCTGGAGGGAGCAGCCTGTGTCTGTCTCCCTCCCTGGTGCTGCCCTCACTGGACAAAGGACCCCGCCCTTTGTACTTCCTGTTCCACCCCTCCCCTTCCAGGGATTGGAGTAAGCTTGGTCTGGTCCCGCCCACTCAGGCTGAGAGGGTGGCTCTTTACCCTCTGGTTCGGAGGGAAGCCACCCTGGCTCCCTACATACCCCCTCCCTCAAATCCAGCTCTCGACCATCGGAGCTGGCGTCCTCATCCTCTCCGAGGAGGGATAGAAAGTCCGCATTGGCGTTGTGCCTTCCCGCCCGATGGTGAATCATGAAGGCATAGGGCTGCAGAGCCAGATACCACCGCATCAGCCTGGCATTATTGTCCTTCATCTTATTAAGCCACTTCAGGGGTGCATGGTCTGTAACCAGTATAAAGAGGGCTCTGAGGACGTAGTAGCGGAGAGCATCGACCACCCACTTAACCGCTAGGGCCTCTTTCTCCACGACAGGGTAGTTCCGATCTCTGGGGAACAGCTTCCGACTGAGGTAAACAATAGGGTGTTCCTCCCCATCCACCTCCTGTGAGAGGACTGCCCCAAGCCCTACTTGGGAGGCATCAGTCTGAATGATGAAGTCACGATGAAAGTCAGGGCTGAAGAGTACTGGATCGCTACACAGCCGTTCTTTGATAGTTCGAAAGGCCGTCTTGCATTCATCAGACCAATGCACCCGGCGGGGGCTGTCCTTGGTCAAGAGCTCCGTCAGCGGGGCTGTAACGCTTGCAAAGTGGGGTACAAACCGCTGGTAATAACCAGCTAAGCCCAAGAATTGACACACCTGCCTCTTCGTGGTCGGCGCCGGATATTCCTGGAGTGCTTGGACTTTCCCGATGGGGGAGCGGACCTGTCCCCGGCCCAAGGTGTACCCCAGGTAAGTGGTTTTCTCCCGCCCGATTTGACATTTTTTTGGATTGGCCGCAAGCCCGGCTGCGCGGAGGTCCCGGAGGACCACCGCTATTTGGTTAAGATGTTTCTCCCAGTTATTCCCATAGATGACCACATCGTCCAAGTAGGCCGCAGCGTACTTTGTGTGTGGTTGCAACACCCAGTCCATCAAACGCTGGAAGATTGCCGGGGCCCCATGGAGGCTGAAAGGCATCTGGCTGAAATGGTACAATCCTGAAGGGGTGGCAAACGCTGTCTTCTCCTTGGACCTGGGATCCAAGGGGATCTGCCAGTACCCCTTTGTGAGATCTAAAGTGGTGATATAACAGGCCTCCCTGAGCCGGTCAAGGAGCTCATCGACGCGGAGCATCCGATAGGCATCAAATTTTGAAATGGCATTTACCCTCCGGAAGTCAATGCAAAACCGCTGGCTCCCATCCGGCTTTGGTATGAGGACGACGGGCTCTGCCACTCGCTCTGGGAGTGCTCAATAACACCCAGATCCAAATTGCCTGGACTTCCTCCTCTACGGCCTCCCGCATTCACCTAGGCAATGGCCTGGTTGTCTCTTGGACCACCACCCTGGGTTCAGTCTGGATCACATAGTAGGTGAGCATAGTCCGCCCGGGTTTCATGGTGAATGTCTTGGGGAATGCCCTTACTAAGCGGAGGGCCTGTTTTTGCTGCTCGATTGTGAGTGTCTCTGCTAGCTGGGGCTCACCATTATCCGACTCCTCGGGCGGTTGGGTCCCCAGGTCCAGTTCGGGGAGGTATGGGGCAATTAGCAGTCCTTCCTGTTCCTTCCAGGGTTTTAAGAGGTTTACATGATAAATCTGTTTTTCCTTACAGCGACCAGGTTGCTGAATTTCGTAGGTGACAGGCCCTACCGAGCGGAGGACCACATATGGACCCTGCCAGCGGCAAAAAGCTTTGATTCCCCCGAGGGGAGCAGGAGGAGTACTCGGTCCCCTGGCACAAATGATCGAGCCTGGGCGCCCCAATTGTAGTTCTGCTCCTGGGCTCTTTGGGCTGTGTTTAAGTTCTCCTTCACGAGCTCGCCCGCCCGCGCCAGCCGACCCTGCAGCTGTAAGATGTATTGTAAGAGACCCTGCATTGCAGACTGGTTGTGTTCCCAAGTCTCCCTCAAGAGGTCCAACACCCCGCGGGGTCGCCGCCCACAGAGGAGCTCAAACAGGGAGAACTTTGTGGATGCCTGTGGGACTTCTCAAATTGCCAGGAGTAAAGGAGGGAGCAGCTGGTCCCACTGGCGGAGGTCCTGGGTGGGGAAAAGTTGCAACATTCCCCTCAAGGTCCGGTTAAAACATTCAACCAATCCGTCAGTCTGGGGATGGTAGACCGAGGTCTGCAATTTCTTAATCCCCAATAGGGCACATACCTGACGGAACAGTTTAGAAGTGAAGTTGGCCCTTGATCAGTGAGTATCTCCTGTGGGAGACCCACTCTTGCGAAGATCTTCACGAGCTCCGCAGCGATAGTGCGGGCGGTGATATTTCTTATGGGGATGGCCTCAGGGAAGCGGGTGGCATAGTCCATCAGGACAAGGATGTATTGATGGCCCACCGTACTTTTGGGAAAAGGCCCCACCAGGTCCATTGCTACCTGCTCAAATGGTACACCTACGACTGGTAAAGGGGCCAGGGGGGCCTTCCGTACCCCTACTGGGGCTGCATGTTGGCAGTCCAGGCACGACACACAGTAATCCTTCACCTCACAGTGGACGCTGGGCCAGAAGAACCTGGCTAGGACCCTAGCCACAGTTTTTTCCTGCCCTAAATGGCTGGTAGCCGGGATGTCAAGTGCAAGCTTCAGGACAGCCCAACGATGAATGCGGGGGACCACGAGTTGGGTCCGGACCTCTTGGGTCTCAATCAACGCAGTAGAGCTGCTTGTGATGGAGTTCAAACCTAGGCCATTGAGTGGTGTGCTGGGCCTCCACGACCTCCCCATCCACCCAGGCCAGCTGCTCATAGGCAAACTGGAGCGTAGGGTCCTCCCTTTGATCTCGGCTAAAGTCCACTAGGTCAGGAGGGGGGCCAGCCATTTCCAGGACGTCCTGCCCGGGTGTGGGAACTGGGGCAACTCTGGGGTCGGACCTCGAGTTGGGGCCTGTCTTCGTCTCAGGCGGAGCTCCCTCGAACGCCTCTTCGGTAGGTAGGGATCAGAGCACCTCAATGAAGTCTGGCCAGTTGTGGCACAGAATAACTGGATAGGCAAGGGATGACGCCACTGCCACGTTCATTAACTGAGTTGCTCCGTTCTCTGTGATGGAGACCTGAACTGTGGGGTACAATTTCACGTCTCCGTGTATGCACTGAATCCGTACTTCCCCAATGGTCCACTTGGTGTTCAGGAAGAGCGCCCGGCAGACAAGGGTCTGCCCACAGCCCGAATCAACTAGACCAACCACGTGGGTCCCAGTGACTTCCCTGGGGGCTGTCAGTTTGGCCACGGAGGGCGGACGGGCCCGTCACTCCCCGGTGCACACCAGACCAAAGTTGCAGTCCATCGCAGGACAGCCCCGTTGCAGATGACCGTACTCACCACATCAAAAGCAAGGTCCTACCTCTGGGCGCCCTGGCCGCGTGTGTGCACTGGTGGGGCTGCAGAGTTGGCTGGGGCCCAATGGTCGGGGTAAGCATCCAGAGGCGGAGCGCGGTGTGGACTCGGGGCGTCGGGGAAAAATCGGTTCTGCCGCCATCTGGTCATCAGGTACGGTGTGGTGCGTCGGTTTGGGAGGTGGGCCCCCCCTTTCAAGTTTCTGTGCACTGGGTCCAGGGTTTGGGGGGCGGGCTGCCAGTCCTATCGGGGCCTCTGCCTCTAGAAAGTCCTCCATAAGCGCAACGACCGTGCTCAGACTTTGGGACTGGTTCTGCAACACCCAAGCCCTCTCCTGGGTCGGGAGGATGTGCACGAATTGTTTGAGGATGACCTGTTCAGTCACCTCAGCCGTGGTTCGACGCTCGGGTTGTAGTCATCGGCCACCTGCGTCCTTCAATTCCTCGGCCACAGCCCGGGGTCTGGTGCCCGGTGGGTAGACCTTTTCCCGAAACCATCGCCGAAACGTCTCCGTGGTAATGTCAAAGGCACCCAAGGTAGCCGTTTTCACTCAAGCATAAATGCAGGCCTCATCATCTGGGAGTCCACGGTAAGCCTTCTGGGCAAGCCCCGTCAGATATGGGGCGAGGAGGGTCGCCCATTGATCAGGTGCCCAACCGGCCACTGAGGCAACCCGCTCGAAGGTCACCAAATAGGCCTACGGGTCTTCCTCAGGCTCCATCTTGGCCAGACGGATCGGTGGGGCAGGAGGGGTCGGGGTGGCCGCCCTTTCCGGTTGAGCCCCACCGTGGCGCAGGCACAGGGTTGCAAGCTGCTGGAAGCATTGGGTTTGTTGTTCATGGTGCTGGGCCCCCAAGATTTGAAGCAACTGCTGCTGGTGGGCACCCAGCTGCTGTAGAGTTGGTTCTGCTGCTGTTGCTGGTTCTCAGCCAGGAACTGGATAAGCCTTTCCATCTCCATCTTTCAATTAGGGGAGCTACAGAGGCCCCCTCGTTCTAACCCCTTCCTGCAGGGATAGGGATCGCTGCCCACATTCTCCACTACTTGTGACAGGTTTTAATCAGTCCACCGAGCCTCTAGGGGGCGGTGGAGAGCTACTGTCCCACTGGCAGGCCTTAGTCACACCTTTCGGGCACTGGGGAATTAGCAGAGAAGGTGCGCTGGCCAGAGCGTGCAGCGCGCCCCTCAGGTCGGGGAGCGCTGGCACAGGTCTGCAGCGTTCAGGATTCTGCTACCCAAGGCGGGTTGGCCGGGGTAGGGGAACGCAGGCCCACCCAACTCCACTGCGTTCCAGCCCAGGGCCCTGACGGTGGCGGGAGGAGAGGGTCCCGCCGCTGGGTCAGCGGAGAACCATCCACGCCCCACTGACCAAATACGCCGACCACACTGTGCAGTTTTGCCCCTGGGCTACTTCCTACGCAATCTCTCAAGCAGGCCTCTCTGGTCCCTCCAGCTCATCCAGGTATTCAGCTGCTGGCAGCTCCAGCTCCCACTCTGTGTCGGGCTCACGCTTGCCCGGGCTACAGCCTGGCCCCTCCAGGTCTTCCAGGTACTCAGCGGCTGGCAGTCCTGGTCGCCTCAGTCCTTCCTCCAGGTCAGGTTCCTCCTGGCCCAGGGCCTGCCCTGGGTCAGCAGCAGGGTCTGGAGGGAGCAGCCTGTGATTGTGTCTCTCCCTGGTGCTGCCCTCACTGGACAAAGGGCCCCGCCCTTTGTACTTCCTGTTCCACCCCTCCCCTTCCAAGGATTGGAGTAAGCTTGGTCTGACCCCACCCACTCAGGCTGAGAGGGTGGCTCTTTACCCTCTGGTTCGGAGGGAAGCCACCCTGGCTCCCTACAGGCAGGTATTCCATTGTTTCCATGCTTGCTCTCCCTAGTTGCAGCAGTAACACCTGCTGTTTTATAACACTAGCGTTGTTAATACTGGTTCGTAAGAGTGCAAAGTTTATGGAATGAGGATCTTGACTTCTTGTGAAAAGGGATTTGGAGATTCCAACTCCAGCACTGGCTACTGAAATGTGAAAGAGACGGAGTTAGCATGGGGCAGTGTCTGTTGTCTCTACTTCCAGAATAATTGGGATCAGAAATCCAGTACATGACTTGTTGTTTGATTTGTGCAAACACCATAGTCCTACATATGCACACACGGATGTTTAATGTCCTTTACTGTTGCTTTTATGAGCTAAACAGACACTTCCTGTTAGACTTACTCCGAATAGAGGGAAGTGGCAGGTGACCATCACAGGTAAGATTTGTTTTGTATAAATCTTTGGAGTAGATTGTTGGTCTTCTGACCCAACATTGAGAAGCCTAAAATATTATTAGGGTACCTTAGGCCCTATGTCAGCTCCTCAGGGTAGCTGAGGGGGACTAAAAGGCATCAAAGAAGTAGAGAATTTCTCTAAATGAATGTCGATAACTAGCCATCTTTATAGGAAAGAGAACTATTTCACCTCCTGTCTCTTTCTCCTTTTTTTCCTTTTTAATTATTAATTTTTGTGGTATTGTGCTTGTTATACCCTAATAAAAATGGAAGAAATGTAAGCATTGTATAAGAGCTAGGTATTATTATTAATGTTTATAAGGGCCAAACTTGCAATATACAACCTCTGCCTTTATGTTTGAGCATCCGCACATGTAATTTATACATGCAAAAGGTGTTGATGCACACATTGTGCATAACTGTTTTCTGCGCATCCAGAGTCTATCACTCACTCCTGATAGCTCATGCAAAACTGTGTGCATAAATGAGTGTCAGGTCAGAATATGATTTTCATATTGAACAATATTAAAAATTAAGCATGTTTTTCTTCCTGAGATTCTGTTTCTGCTGCTGTTCCCATTTGATCCAGATTCTCTGAGGTAGGTAGATCAGCCTCACTTATCAAAAGCAATTGCACCTGTTGCACAAGAAGAAAAACTCACTGTTGTGGATCTAGATCAATGGCTCTCAACCTTTTCAGACTACTGTACCCCTTTCAGGAGTCTGATTTGTCTTCTGTACCCTCAAATTTTACCTCACTTAAAAACTACTTACTTACAAAATCAGAAATAAACATACAAAAGTGTCACAGCACACTATTACTGAAAAATTGCTTACTTTCTCATTTTTACCGTATAATTATAAAATAAATCAATTGGAATATAAATATTATACTTACATTTCAGTGTAGTAGTATATATAACAGCATAAATAAATCATCTGTATAATACTGTAGTTTCAACTGACTTCGCTAGTGCTTTTCATGTAGCCTGTTGTAAAATTAGGAAAATACCTAGATGAGTTGATGTGCCCCTTGGAAGACCTCTGTGTACCCCGGGTTGAAAACCACTGATCTAGATCAGTGGTCCACACACAGATCTGTGTAACCAGATGTGCAGATGAATTTGGTGTGTCCAAATGCATGATTGTTTTGGTACAAGTTTGCATGCATTTTCCAGGCACAAAAAAATTTCCCTCCTTGGGAAATATTAGCCCTAAGACCCTCCTCCGTGACAAATTCAACAATCAGCTCTCCTTGCTAACTGTAGTCACCACAATGATTTATTCCCTTATGCTATTTCTGTCTGAGTCATTAGACACTAGATACCTTACTATTCACCTAGTGGTTTTAGTCTTATGTCTTAAAATGATTAGTTCTGGTAATCTTAGGTGTTCAAAATCCACTGTCCTATTTATTTTTGGATTTGTAACAATAATAACAAAATGTGTTTCTCTTAATTTTCACCTATAAACCACATCTACTTCAATAAGCTAGTTGTTTTGTTTTCCCAGCGAAACTAAAGCACACACATACGTGGAGAACAATCTGATAGGGGTTGTGTGTACAATACATCTGCCTGCTTATGCTCAAAGAGCTTTCTATTGACTCTCACTAACAGCAAATGTATATAGATAGTTTCATTTAAAACATTGTTCACAATTAATTTTTTAAGGAAACACATTATGCATTCACTGAAATGTAGTAGGGCAGTGCTTGCAATAAACATGGCCCTGATTCAGGAGGGTACTTAAGTATCTGCCTATGTTTTACTCATATGCTTAAAATTAGTTTAAGTACCCTCCTGAATTGGGACATATGTTCAGAAGTTTGTATTTTAAAATTGTAACTATGTTTATGTCTACATTTGAGCTGGGAGGTCTGGTAGATGTCCCAGCACGAGCTCCACTCAAGCCACCCTGCTACAAATAGCAGTGTAGCTGGGGGCACCATGGGCAGTGGCTCAGGCTAGCTCCCGGAGTACAAGACCTTCTGGCCTTAGGCTATGTACTCAGGCAGCTAGCCCAAGCCTCCACCCAATATGGGGGGAAATGTTCTGTTATTCTCTATACAAATGAATACATTAATTGCATAATATATGGGGGTTTCAGAAACCAGGCATCTGTCTGTCAACAGCCATAGACGTTGATGTCAGTGGCTTCTGTACCTGTTTAGCAAACTGCAAATTAAAATCTCAAATGTGCCAGTCAGCGTCTGCCATCTCCCATTTCATTGTGTACACTTTAACCTGGTCTCCTGGGTTATGGAGCAGCCCAAACTCAATAGAAGGTTTAGAAGATGCCCAAACAAATGGCATGCAGATAGTGACAGCTCACCAAGGCCTTCTTCTGCAGAACCTTAATGTTGAGGTAGAGAAGAGACAATCACTGTTGAGCAGGAAGAACAAGGCCATAAGTAGGAAGGGGTGAGTGGCGCAGCCGCCTGGGGCACAGAGCTGCCAGGGATGCAAAAATGGGGCAGCCTGCAGAATCGAGTCCAGTGACCACAGCCAGAGCAGGCTCCCCAGGACTAGGACCCTGGCAGGGCGGCAGGCAGGCAGGGTTCTGAGTGCTGCTTAGCTTCTACTGAGCATGCTCACTGGGGGCAAATTCGGGGGGGGGGGAATGGGAAGGGTCTGAGCAGGGGGTGGAAACTGAGTGTGGAGGGGTGCCAAATAGCTGGAAGCAGGCACAGGAGAGGGGCTGAGGAGCAAAACTGAGGGAGAGGGCAGGAGCCGGGGTTCAGCTCAGGGGTGAGGCTCTGCCAGATGGTGGCAGAGGGCAAAGCCCTAACAGAATGAGCCATGTGCACGGTTTGCAAAAATAGGGTGAGGGGGCAGAGGGGCTTCTATGCTCAAGCAAGAAAACTGAAGGGGTTGCTTGTGATTTACAGTTAGGGGAAGCAACCCTAGAAAGAGAAAGTAAACATTGCACAAATAAAACATGCCTTTAGTCAACACTCACACCCTGCTCCCTCCTTGAGCTGTGTTTTCCTGTTACTGTGACCTGCCCTTACTTGTTGCTTCCCCAGCCTGATTCAGTTGTTATTACAGAGAACAGAATAAGGAGCCTCCCTCTGATCCACTGGTATAATGTTCCATTAACTGGTGCACTCACACGCCAGGGAATTGACACCTTCAGGGCAGACTGGGCCAGGATGCTCAACACACCCTGGCTTTTCTTTTTCAGTTGTGCCCAGACAGATAAAAAAACAGCCATTTCGTGTAGAGAGGAAGAGACCAACAGTGGAATCTGTCTTGGGTGGAGATCTAGAGTGGGGCTGCTGGTGAGCTATGCACTAGCGAAGAAACATATCCACTGTGACCTGTGTTTGTAGCATTCTGGGCTGTGGCCCAGACAGTCTGTTCCTGACACCCTTCTCCACGAGACCAGCGCTATCACCTCAGTGTTATGTCCACCTAGCCGCTATAACCATGGCATTGGCATTGTCACACACTGAAACACAGTATAACCTGATTTCACAATCACCACAGCCATTTACTTTCTTCTGTCTCCACACTTAGGCCTCTTATCAGCTGTCACAACATAGCTTCCCCAATGGAATGATACTTCCCACACTACCCTTATACAAATAAACTATGCTGCTGTAATCCTTCACCTTTAAAGGGGCATAATCACAATTTACTTGGCAGGATTCAACAGGAGAAATGATCAGGTATAAGCCAACCATAATATTGTACCAGGAAGCAAACAATAATCAATACTCCTCTTAGAAAAATAAAATCACAATGTAAAAGGTAAAAAACAGAAATCTTACAACCTCCCCCGCCCAAATGGCTGTCTCCCTTATATAAAGGCCAAAGACAGGGTGGCTTCTGCTTATACAGAGTCAGATGCTATGTTGGTAATTCAATTGCTAGATAATCCACCTCTGTGGTAAATTCATTTTTTGTTTACTTTTGGGACCCTCTTATTCTCAGATGTGTGATTGAGAGAGGAGGCTGCTTATTCTAGTCACAGGCTCCTGTGAGGTGATGGAAAACCACCTGTATCATTTGTTTATAAAACAGAAATGCAATTTTGTCTTTCTGAATGTTTCATGCTATTCAGCCATTGCAGTATCCATATTTATGTTACGATTATTTTCAGTCCATGTTTTTTTCCCCAATACCTATCAGTGAGTTTACTTAAAGGATATATACGAAGATATTATGGAGATGTTAAAGGACTGTGTGCAAATTAATGTGGCAACTAAAAGAATTATACAGTAGCTTCTTTGTCTACGTACTGTACCGATACACAAAAATAAGTGGATTATCATTACTCTATTATATCCTAACTCATATAATTTTAAAAAAACAGTAGGGGGCACAAATATGCTTGCTCACCCAGGGCACTAAAATGCCTGATTCAGCTCTAAGGAAGAAAAACTAAGATTCTGTGGCTCACCTGCTAAAAGTACTAGACAAATAAGAATAATTGGGAATTGGTCCTGCTTCAAGCAGGGGGTTGGACTAGATGACCTTCTGGGGTCCCTTCCAACCCTGATATTCTATGATTCTATGAATTCCCTATTCAAGACAAACCATCACAAGCAGTTTCTCAGACACTGAGAGGAAGCAGGTTATAGCGTGTATCCAGTGCTGCCTCCCCTCAGCTGCTCAGGCCTTGTCTACACAAGTTTGAACTGATTTAACTAAAAAGAGGTTTTAAAAACTGATTTAGTTAAACTGGTGCAAAATCTTGCTATGAAATACTCCTGAGTTCATTTAAACCTGGTTTATATCCAAATAGCTTAAATCAGTTTCTTACTGAGTTAAGCTAAATGGATATAACAAGCTTTTGGGGTTTGTCTTCTTTTTTCAGCTTTTATTAGCAGAAGGACACCTATACCTCATTCTTGCACTGTTGTTTTTTTAACTCCAACAGGCATCTAGTAGGTGTGCAAATAAAGGGAAATTATTTGAGAACAGTTCCTGTAGGATAACTTTTCAAACACCTAAAACAACCCTAGGTTAAATAATCTCACTTTCTATAACACTAGCTTGGAAAGATTAGATTTTTAATTGGTAAATGTCAGTAAACAGATTTTACCATACAGCAGGTGGGTATTGTAGTTGTAAGAATGCTTGGTAGAGATCTTGTAGGTGTTTGTCTCTGTCTGAGGGGTTGCAGTAAATGCGGTTGTATCTTAGAGCTTCGCTGTAGACAGTGGATCATGTGGTGTGGTCTGGATGAAAGCTGGAGGCATGTAGGTAAGTATAGTGGTCAGTAGGTTTCCGGTATAGGGTGGTGTTTATGTGACCATCGCTTATTAGCACCGTAGTGTCCAGGAAGTGGATCTCTTGTGTGGACTGGTCCAGGCTGAAGCTGATGGTGGGATAGAAATTGTTGAAATCATGGTGGAATTCCTCAAGGAGTTACACTACTTTCTGTTGTAGGGAAAGTCTTCTGAAGCATGATATCACGCAGGATGAAAGAGGCAGTGGATGTAAAGATTAGAGAAGAACAAGCTGGATTCAGGTGCAAGAGATCCTGGTGTAGATCAGATATTTAAACTGAAGATAATCATCAGAGGATGTATAGAATGGTAGCCTCCTCCTCATCTCCCCCACCCCATCATCAGTTTCAATGATTTTCAAAGTTATCTGATAGGCTGCATAGACATACATTGTGGAATATTCTTCAGACCTATAGAATCCCAGCTAAAGTTGTCAACATCATTAAGGCCATATATATATTCCTCATACAACTCACTTGACCTTTCCAAGCCTTAGTTAAAATTGATTAATATTTGAAAAGCCCTGTCAAAGGGAAGATATTACGCTAAAGTGTGCAGTATTATTTTTATTTTATTGCAATTATTGAACCAAGGGAGGTTGTGGAATCCCTGTCACTGGCGGTTTTGAAGAGCAGGTTAGATAAACATCTGTCAGGGATGGTCTAGGTTTAGTTGGTCCTACGTCAGTGGAGGAGAGGGGCAGGAAGATGGACTAGATGTCCTCTTAAGTCCCTTATAGTCTTACATTTCTATGATGCTATTTTTTCCTCTTACAGAGTCACCAAAAGAACCAGAAAGCAACACACTATAAACTCAACCAGGCTTATAAACAAGAGTGAATTACCAGGATCCTGACAAAATCTGCCCTGATTTCTGCTCTGTGACCTTGAGCAAAAGATGTGTGAGATCAGTAAAGATACAACAAAGAACTTAACAGAGGTTCACTCAATCCCACTAGGTCTGGGCCTGGGCAGCATCTCACTGATCACAGTCATCATGAATATTTTGGTCCTATATGCAGTGAAAACAGAAAGAAAGCTGCATACAGTTGGGAACCTGTATATTGTCAGCCTATCAGTCGCAGACCTTATAGTTGGTGCAGCTGTTATGCCACTGAACATTATGTACCTACTGAATGGCAGATGGGTACTGGGCAGACCAGCCTGTCTATTCTGGCTCTCAATGGATTATGTAGCCTCCACAGCCTCCATCTTCAGCCTTTTTATATTGTGCATAGATCGTTACCGTTCAGTTCAGCAGCCACTCAAGTATCTCAAGTACCGGACCAAAACTCGAGCATTGGTAATGATTTCTGGAGCTTGGCTGGTTTCTTTTCTGTGGATCATCCCAATTCTAGGCTGGCATGCTTTTGCCAATGATGGGAGATGGCAAGTGGAAGAATGGACCTGTGAAACAGAGTTCTCAGAAGTCACCTGGTTTAAAGTGTTGACGGCCATTGTCAACTTCTATATCCCATCTTTACTGATGTTATGGTTCTATGCAAAAATATACAAGGCTGTCCGGAAACACTATCAGCACCGAGAGCTCATCAATGGATCGTTTCGGTCTTTCTCAGAAAGCAAAAGTATACATCATGATAAGGTGCAGGAAAAGCAAAACATTCTCCACAAAAAGCCAAATAAAGGTATAAACACAGGTCTTTTGAAAGGAAGCTCTGCAGACCCTTGCTGTAATGTAAATCTCTACTTCCCTCAGCCCAAAGGTATGGGGGCGAAGCTTCAACACAGCAGCTTTGACAAACCCCCAAAGGCTCGCATTACAGAAGATGACAGCAAGGTAGTAAAACTGAGCTGTTTTCCCCTTGCCATTGCCCAGACTCAGCCAGGATCAGATAAAGTGGGACTGAAGTATGTGTCTGTCAAGAAGGGGCCTCGCTCACAGGCTCCAGAGTTAAGTGACACATCAGATGAGCACACTTTCATGGAGGGGGCCTCCTGTAAAAATGACTCCGATCCCACCCCGATCCCAGCAACTTCTAGGGCTGAGGAAAAGACTCACAAAGACTTTGCAGGCCTCAGTTACCTGAAGAGCACCTGGCTGAGACTGCGCACCCAGTCCATGCAAGGGGTGCATGTGAACAGGGAGAGGAAAGCAGCCAAGCAGCTGGGTTTCATAATGGCAGCCTTTATGCTGTGCTGGATTCCCTATTTTGTGCTGTTTATGGTAATAGCCTATTGTCAAAGCTGTTGCAACCACAGTTTCCATATGTTCACTATTTGGCTTGGTTATGTGAACTCCACTTTAAATCCATTCATCTATCCCCTCTGTAATGAGAACTTCAAGAACACGTTCAAAAAGATCCTTCATATTCACTCATAATACCACATCAGGCTGTTTTTATTTGGGGTAGAAAAAAAAGTGAGTCCATGATTTTTCAAAGAAAAAAACTTTCCAGTTTCAAGGGAAATTATGAATGAGGTAGAAAGGCTTTAAAAATGTAATCTGTAGAACTATCATGTGAAAACAGGAAACACGTATTTACATGACAAATAAGAGCTTTAAAGTTCAAAGTATTTAAAGGGGAACTGGCTTTGACCAGGATTCCTGAAAACTCAGGGCTCAGTCTCAGGACTGCTATGCTAATGTACATATTTTACAGTGAGTAAGACTTCCTCTTTCCATTATGTGGAACATAACTGGAGAGAGAGACAGAAATCTTCAGTGGTTATGAGCTAATTAGATATGGAAAGAAAAAAAGACTTCAGTTTATATATTCACTCTAATGTCTTCTGTAACTTACTTTTTTTTACGTTAACCTGGGAACATGCTGCTTGTTAAAGGCACTGGTCTCCTACAAGATATGGTATTTCATGTAGTCAAAGTATGACACTTGAACTGTTTGAAAATGTACCCTGTTTATTTATAAATTCCCCCAGAATCATGCACTTTTAGAGATACCAAGTTGCATTGTCATGTACTATAGAAACCTTTGATATTGTGTTTGTATTGATTTCCAGCAGCATTGTTCATTTTATTAGAAAAGGTATCAGTATTTTTTCTAAATGCTAAATATTTTTACCATATTTATAAAGACTTCTCTTCTAGCAAAGGTAACTAGAGTATGGTGGGTTTGAGAATACAATTGTTTCTAAACTTGCACTGTAAAGTAGATGGAGGATAATATACTTTTTCCTCCTTCCTACAACTAGGACATAGCCCTAGCAAGTTCCCCTAAAGCTGGAGCAAATATGCTGCACTACATTAGGTGAGCTCTTCACACAAAGCTGCATAAAGCAACTGATCTTTTCAAGGCAGGAAAGTGAATAATTAGAGTACATTTTCTCTTTCCCGTCATTTAAGTTTAATTGCATCTTACAAGCCACACTGTAATAGCTTAGTTCAGGAAATGTGTACTAGCCATGAATGGAACACTTGTGCCAAGAAAACAAACAGCTTGATTTGGAAGAACTGGAGAGGCTTGCAGTCAGAGGTGACACTAACAATCTGACACTTGCCTATGCATTGGCAGACTCCTTTTCCCCCTATAGCTACAGTGTACCAATAATCCCCAGAACCAGACATACCCTTCCACACAATAGGAGTGAACTCTGCCCCAGTGAGTGTATTTAGATATAGATTTCTAAATATGTATTAATTAAAGGTCAGAGGAAGACAATAAAATATAGTTCCTTAGAGCAGTAGTTTTCAACCTGTGGTCCGTGGAGGTCTGCAGATTGTGTCTAAGATTTTCAAAGGGGTATGCACCTCCATTCAAAAAATTTTAGGGATCCACAAATGAAAAAAGTTTGAGAACCACTGCCTTAGAGAATGTGTATGTGGTGGCATAAGTGAAAGGCTCGCTTACAGCCAGGCTTGAAGTGTACCCGAACAATTATACCAAAATTGGGTCATACAGAGGGTGGGGAGCATTTCTGGGCACATTTTATGTGACTATCACATCACGCTATGATGAGGGCACATCCTCCCCTGACAGGAATATTTGAAAGAATCTTTGCAAAGAGAATCTCATGTATTGTCCATCCCTTCAGGGTGGCTATTTCCATGTGTACTGAGATGGCTCTTGACCCTCTGCTATTATACTATGCGCTTCTATAAGAAATACAGTGACCAGACTACTTTAACAGGTGTAGTCACTGTTGTCAGTGCAGCAGCTGGGAAGGTGCTTCCCAGCACAAGCAGACAGACCCACACTACCTCTGCTCATGCGAGCGTGCTAAAACTAGCAGCATGGCTGCAGCAGCACGGGCAGTGGCTTGGGCTAGCTGCCCAAGTACAAACTCGCCTAACCCCCTCGGTAAGTACTTGGGCAGCTAGACCAAGTCACTGCAGCCAAAGTGCTATATTTAGTGCGCTAGCTCGAGCAGAGTTAGTACGCATCTGTCTACTGGAGCTGGGACTCATGCCCCCAGCCAATGTGTAGACATACCGGAAAGGTGGGTGTGTGGAGATGAAATATTTATGCATACCCTGCAGTCAGGAAGATGAATGGCCTCATTTTCAGAGCTATCTCCAAAATTCAGTGTAAAGTTTAAAAAGTGGCAGTCCTCCCCACTACTATCCTGGCACATTTGCCTGCCACAGAGAGCTGTTACTGTTTCCTGATTGACAAACAGGAGGCAGGTGCATTTGACAGTGTTCAATTAGCCTGTATTACAGTACAAGGGGAAGATTGTAGCTTAATGGTTAGAGGGTAGCTGGGAGTAAGGACTCCTTGGTAGTATTTCCTGCAGGGCCACAGACTTACTAAGTGACCTTGCACAACTCAGGACCTCTGTGCCTCACTCTCTTCATCTGCAAAATGAGTGTTAAGACTTACCTAGCTCACAGGGGTAATGTGTGTCTTAAGTAATGAGTGCAGAGTGTTTTGAAATCCTGAGATGAAAGGTGCAATGTAAATGCACAGTATTATCATCCTCCATCAGTTACCTTATCTGCCTTAAGATCCTTAACACTCTCAGATGTACTTAAAGAACTCAGTATTAAATGAAGACCCATTAAATGCGCACTTTACTAAATGGCTGGCTTGAGGTCCAGAAAACCACACCTTCCAATGAAAGACAAGCTAAATAGACTGAACTTATCAAAGAGGAGTGTAAGAGGTGACTTGATTGTGCTCTCTGAATATCTACACACAGAGAAGATATCTGATATGAGGGAGCTCTGTAATCTAGCAAAGGCTTCACAAGATACACAGACAGAAGTTGAAGGCAGAAAAATTCAATTTGGAAATGACAACTTTTTAACAGTGAAAACAACTTTTTAACCATTAGAACAGCTTACCGGGGCATGTAGTAAATTCACCACCACTTGGAGCCTTTCAATTGATACTGAATGTCTCTCTAAGACATGGGTGGGCAAACTACCTCCTGCGCCACTCTCAGAAGCAGCTGGCACCACATCCCTGAGGCCCAGGGGCGTGCAGAGGGCTCCATGTGCTGCCCTGTCCTCCAGGCACCGCCCCCCGCAGCTCCCATTGGCCGGGAACAGGGAACCATGGCCAATGGGAGCTTCGGGGGACGTACCTGGAGGTGTGGCAAGGGCAACACGCAGAGCCCTGTGCCCCTCCCTTCCCCAGGGGCCGCGCAGGGACATGGTTCTGGCTGCTTTGCATCGCGGCGTGGGGCCAGGGCAGGCATACAGGGACCCAGCCCTGGCCCCGGTGCGCGCTGCTGCCACCCCAGAGCTGCCTTAGGTAAACGGCACCAGGCCAGAGCCCAAACCCCTCCTGCACCCCGCTCCCCAACTCCCTGCTCTGAGCCCCCTGCCTGCACCTTGCACCCCTCCTGTACCCCAACCCCCTGCCATGAGCCCCCTGCCACACCCCGCACGCCTCCTGTACCCCAGCTCCCTGCCCTGAGCCCCCTGCCGCACCCCTCCTTCACCCCTGCCCTGTGCCGCACCCTGCACCCCTCCTGCACCCCACCTCCCTGCCCTGAGCCTCCTGCCTGCACCTCGCACCGCTCCTGCTCCCCAACTCCCTGCCCTGAGCCTCCTGCCTGCACCTCGCACCGCTCCTGCTCCCCAATCCTCTGCGGCACTCCGCACCCCAACCCCCTGCCCTGAGCCCCTTCATACACAACCACCCCTCCTCTGCCCCAATCCCTTGCCCTGATCCCATTCCTGCACACCACACCCTCTCCCGCACCCAAACCCCCTACCACAGATCTGCATACAATTTCCCCACCCAGATGTGGCCCTCGGCCCGAAAAGTTTGCTCACTCCTGCTCTAAAAGATATGCTCTAGTTCAGGGGTTCTCAGTCCTCCACAAACAAATGTCAGGAGGTTGTGAGCACTATACCCTTTCCATATTGCTAAAGGGATAGACTGGAGGGGGATTTAGAAGGGTCCTGCCTAAAGGCTAAGAACTAATTTATTGTGCTTGATATTGTTCTCTTATGCAGTGATGAAGAATAATTTCTTCCACTATAGGAATCACTGTGTTATGCAGAAGATCAAACTACGTGGTCGTAAAAAGAAAAGGAGGACTTGTGGCACTTTAGAGACTAACAAATTTATTTGAGCATAAGCTTTTGTGAGCTACAGCTCACTTCATCGGCTGCATGCAGTAGAAAATACAGTGGGGAGATTTATATACACAGAAACATGAAACAATGGGTGTTACCATAAACACTGTAACAAGAGTGATCAGGTAAGGTGAGCTATTACCACCAGGAGAGTGTGGGATGGGGGTGAAACCTTTTGAAGCGATAATCAAGGTGGGCCATTTCCAGCAGTTGACAAGAACATGTGAGGAACAGTAGGGGGGGAAATAAACACAGGGAAATAGTTTTACTTTGTGTAATGACACATCCACTCCCTGTCTTTATTCAAGCCGAAGTTAATTGTATCCAGTTTGCAAATTAATTCCAATTCAGCAGTCTCTCGTTGGAGTCTGTTTTCGAAGGTTTTTTGTTGAAGAATTGCCACTTTTAGGTCTGTAATCGAGTGACCAAAGAGACTGAAGTGTTCTCCAACTGATTTTTGAATGTTATAATTCTTGATGTCTGATTTGTGTCCATTTATTCTTTTACGTAGAGACTGTCCAGTTTGGCCAATGTACATGGCAGAGGGGCATTGCTGGCACATGATGGCGTATATCACATTAGTAGATGTGCAGGTGAACAAGCCTCTGATAGTGTGGCTGATGTGATTAGATCCTATGATGGTGTCCCTTGAATAGATGTGTGGACACAGTTGGCAACGGGCTTTGTTGCAAGGATAGGTTCCTGGGTTAGTGGTTCTATTGTGTGGTTGTGTTAGCCGACGGCCAAGGATGTTTGGTGAGGTGCCAGCTATGCCCGTTTATACCATCCGTGACTTTAACCGCTAGGACGCACTGTCCCTTCGCTGCGGGCAGCCCAGGCTAGGCTGACGGATGCCCCAAGGTCCTAACCACCCGTGACTTTAACTGCTAGAGCTCAGAGCTCCTTCGCAGCGGGCAGTCAATACTGACTGACAGGTGCCCCAATGGCAGCACTAAGAGCCTCTCCACACCCGTGACTTTAACTGCTAGAGCTCAGAGCTCCTTCGCAGCGGGCAGCCAGGATTGACTGACAGGTGCCCCAAGAGTTTGCCCCGTGGAGGCGGCACAACTCAACGCTAGGCTCTTAGTACTCTCACCTAATGGCCAGGCTTTAGAGCCAAAATGGCTGAGGTTCTTTAATTGTGTTGGCTGCTTTACAGTAAACCAGAGAAAACAAGTCAGGCTTATGCACAAATGGTTACCAAAATTTATTAAGCTAGATTCTAATCATGTGGTTACAAAATTGCTAGTGCCTATTTATTTAAATGTAGAGATGTTACACACACAAACAAGTTACAAAACTGAAGCCACAATCCCAAAGAAAGAAAACAAAGTATAGAGCTCTATTTCAAAATATGTGTACGCTAAAGATAGGAGATCAGGTGTGGGTGCTTCTTACCCTCCTTGCATCTCTCGATTCCAGCGGTGCCAAGCCAGGATCGGTCACTCAATTCTGCGGAAAGACGAATAAGGGACAAGGCTTAGGGACCCTCTTAGCTGCAGAAGCCTTGGGAGGCTGTCACTTATCTGACCAGCAGATAGATAGTGAAAAGCACTCAAAAATCATGGTGCTGTAGGTCCCCTACTTATACCTCTGTACTCCTTTATTCTCTTTCTCCTTTCTTATGCCAAATTGAGGCTGGTCTGTCTGGGTGACGCCAGCTTTCGCAAGAGTAGTTTACACTTGCAAAGAAGAGAAACAATAAGTTTCGACTACTGGACATTTCTTTTATCAGGGTAAATATTTTCCCACCTAGGATGTTGGTGTGTGTGCATCACGCTATTTAGTAGGGGCTAAGAGCCATGTCTGTCACAGGGCCTCTGCCTGCTGTGAGCTTAATCGTTGTATCTGTTCCCAGAGGCACATTGTAGCAGCACACCTGTGCTTTCACAGCTTCAAAGGCTGTGCTGGAATATATGTTAAGTGCCCTGTTCCGGCTTCCTCCTGTGTTTCCAGCAATGCTGGTCTGAGGGGGGGCTGGCTGTCTGGCTACAGGTTGCTGGTGAGTATTTGCTTCAGGTTGGGGGACTGTCTGTAAGCAAGGACTGGCCTGTCTCCCAAGATCTGTGAGAGTGATGGGTCGTCCTTCAGGATAGGTTGTAGATCCTTGATGATGTGTATGGTAACACCCATTGTTTCATGTTCTCTGTGTATATAAATCTCCCCACTATATTTTCCACTGCATGCATCCGATGAAGTGAGCTGTAGCTCACGAAAGCTTATGCTCAAATAAATTTGTTAGTCTCTAAGGTGCCACAAATACTCCTTTTCTTTTTGCAGATACAGACTAACACGGCTGCTACTCTGAAACCTGTCATTATACATGGTCATAGTGGTCCCTTCTTTTGAATCTATAAACCAGACATCATAGTAAAATAATTGAAAATTAAGGTTCCAAAATGATGTCCAGAATAGAGGATATACCTTTTATGAATTAGGAATATGTAAACAACCTTAGCAAATAAAAGTATATTTGTTAACTGTATTTTAGCATCTGGACATTTTTCCTGCATAAATCTCATTCATAATCTTATTGAATGGTAGCAAAACAATGAGACAGGGGCCAGTTGCCATCATCACCCTGGCTTTTATACTGCCTGGTACACAATGGATTAGAGTGCAATAGAAAAGTACGAAACTGTCCATTTTAAACTCCCTTTGATTTAGCTGAGTAACACCTCACTGTGCTAGTGGGATAGAATGTCTGCTGACACATCTATACAGCTGACTCTGGATGTAAGGGAGGTGAGAGTAGGCCTTAGGCAGAGAAAACTAGGGTTTGGGATGGGGATAGTCTGAGGGGAAGACAGTAAAGCCTGGTGTAAAGTAATTGGCAGCCACGCCTGAGAAGAAGGTTTTAGCTGCGGTGTCCTGTACTATTATTTTGAAAGAGTCTTTGTTAATAAGCCAGGCCCCATGAAGGGTGACTTTAGCTCTGAGTGTGTCACTTTGTTATGAGGGGAGTAGGAACCCTCACTTGCCTCCCAGCTGTCAGAAAATTATATCTGTGGGATTTCTTCTGTAGCAGCAGTGACATCTACTGGCTAGTTAGAAAAAAAGAGCCCCCTGGAGTACATTGTACATCCCACTATAGTACTGAAATGCAGAGGTCCAAAAAGCAATTGGATCCCAGCAGCTTGTTTGCATTTATTTTTCCTATTAAAAAGTTGAGGAAATACTGCCATGAAAAAAGTTAACCATCTTTGTAGAAAAGGAGGCTGCTACTTCCGCTGTGTGTGGCTGGGTTAGGGGATTACAATGTCACCAATACTCACACTGTTACTGCAAGTGTCATGATTCTGGCCCCTCTTTTAGGGGCTCTCATGAGAAAATGCTGATGGCCGAGGGAATTTTTCCTGAGCTGCGTGCTGTTTCCCTGCCCGTTGCTAGAGAGGGCCATCCGTACCCATACGCAAAGTACGCAGCTGCGTAGGGCACCCGGAAATTTGGTGCACCAAATTTCTGAGTGCCCTGCACACCTGCGTGCTGCTCTTCCGCAGGCTCCCGCCCCTGCTCTGCCCCAGCCCCGTCCCGTCCCCACCCCTGCTCCGCCCCCACTCCCCTGAAGATTGCAGCCAGGCCCGACCCTGCACTCACCGCGTGGTAAGTGGAGCGACCCGGTTCTAGCCTGCTCCACTCCCCTGGCTCCCAGCCGCACCGCCTGGCATGGCTGAACGCAAGGTGGGATGGGGAGGGGGCAGACTGCAGGAGCCACCCAGGGGATCTAAATGAGCCTGCTGGGACTGAGTTGGAGTGGCATGGGAGGGGCTATAGGAGTCTGCCAGAGGGGAGCAGAGAGGTCTCTGGGCAGTGGGAGGGGTGAGGGCAGGCGTCAGGTGCACAGTGGAACTGGTGCCTACATATTCATGTGTTCACATTTTGTATGTGTTATAGGTTGAAAATTCATCCTGTACTTGTCACATGCACACACCATGGGCAGGAAGAGGAAGTTCAAAAAAGTCAGAAAGTTGGCAAAAGCAACTGATTCTTTTTTAAGCTCATAAGTTTTAGGCCAATCATGATTTTTTTTGTGTTCTAACCCATGGTTTTCAACCTCTTGAAGTTGGCAATACTAGTTAGTAATGGAGTGTGACACTTTTCATCACTTGGACATTGATTTAGGTATTGATCAGATCACCAGCAACTAAACCTCATTACCACCTGTATGGGGTTTAGTTTGGTGGCCTTAAAATTAACATTGGCCCTATCTTGCAGGAGACTTCTTGCACTGCAAGATGAATTCCATTGAACAACATTGAGTTGTCCCAACATCTAAATGTCACGGAGACTAAACAACCTTCTCATGTGTAGAAACTATCACTCTGAAACACATTCACAGCGCAATTTGGAGAAAGCTTGCATTTGTCACTACGTATGTCATACCAACTGTGTCAAAGGGGTCTAGATCCTCTAAGGTATTTAGGCTTCTACCTTCCACTGAAATCATTGGGAGTCAGGTGTCTAAACACCTTTGAGGGTCTTGGCCAGGGTGTCTGCCTCCAATACTGCAGTCTGGCACATTTCTTAAGCACCAAACTCACTAATAGTTAATCAGCAAGTTATTGGTAACTGATCTGTTCTTTAACAGGTTTCGATTGCAGCAGGCACCATTGTTCTGAAGAAGTGTTGATATACACAGAAACTGTAATCCTTTAACAGATGCACATGTATAACAAGTGAGTTTCTATTAAACTTCCTGGATCTTTAAAGGTGATCCATCACATTTATGCTCCCTGATGCCATAAGGGAAATATTAAAAAAGCTAGAGTTGTGTTCTTTCACTTCCGACAAAAAAATAACTTTAATAAAAGTAACAATGATGAAACAAAAACTCATGAATGTGTGATTCTAAAGGAATTAAACTTAATACAATGAAGAAAATCTCTGCTTTTCCTTCTAAAATTGTCCTCTGCCAGAGAAATACCAGGTAATCCACCACAAAGGGACAATCCTTTACCTTTGAAGCCTCATCCCCATTATGTGTGCAGTTAAGTATGCACAACTCATCTCCACCATCTGAAACCATGTAGCCACTAAGCAGCCAATTGTCCATGTATTGAAAGAATATCACTTCTCTGTCAGATACAGTACATGTGCCACATGCTTCTTATGTGTCTGTTAGACAAAACGGACCCTCACTGGGCTTACTTTGGATAGAATCCCAAGTCATTTTAATTCATGTAATAGAGATTTTTACATAAGCAGCCAGGTTAAGTATGGAAGAATCATGGAGCCAAACACTTTGTACTCGTTTATACAGATTAGGTTGTGTAACAAAACCCAGTGAATGCACTTTCTGCTAGTAGAATCTTTACTGTCTTAATAGCTTTGGTCATGTAGATATAACATGTACATTTTCATATTAGAAACCTCAATAAAACCCATGGAAAAAAATTACATGATCTGTGGTCTGTTAACAGAATATTGAATCTCCATGAAACTGATGGGAGTCAACCCTATTTCTAACTACTATTATTTGAACACACTTCCTTTCTGGCAAAGAAGCAGGTGTGTGTGAGTGCATGTGGAAAGAACATGAGGAAAAGCTGTAAGAGAAAAATTATGAATCTATGCTATTATAAAATGTATTTCAGTGATAATACAAAGCTTATGACCTAGATAAGGACCTACAGTCAAGATTTTATGACTGTACCAGTTTACGAAGATAATACTAACAGAGGTCACACCCAGATAAAGAATGTTCCTGTATAGACTGTTTATATTCAGACTGCTACAGGACAAAGTCTATTGGATAAACTCTTTTGGAACATAGTATTAGCATGATTCTTAATCTTCTACTACCATTTTCATTCATTCATATATATATATATATAGTTATTTGAGAAACAGCTGCTTCATAAAAACGTGATTGGCTTACAATCTTGTGAAAAATGCTATGATTTCAATTCAGAACTTAATCATTAAAGGATGAGTTTTAAAAATAAGTTTATATAAACATAGTAAAATAATATTTGTATAGTCTGAAAGAAAGCTTTGGAAGTTCAGCAGGTAGGTGTAAGGAAGCATACTAGACATAAGGTGCATGTTACATTTAATTTGAAGTTATATGTTAGATTTAAGGCTAATTTCAGTCTTTTCATATGAAAGTGCAGTGCTGTGGACCCTGGAGCTATTCTATTTTTTTTTTTGTTTGTTTGGTAAATCAAATCACACAAATCATATTACTATTTATGAAGTGGGGGGAAGATACTCATCACTGAACCCGCATAGAGCCAGGATGTGGCACTGCCTGAGCTCTTCTACTCTCGGACTCTGGTTTTGCAGGGATTTGTTGTTTCTATAGCCCAGTCCTCCAGCCAGGTCAGTTTTCAGTTCAGTCCCCTTCCAGGGTAACAGAATAATCCAAACAAAGGGAAAAAAAACCCTAAAGTCTTACAACCTTTCTGCCAGGCCTTTAGCCCCTATCCGCTAGTCAGCCTTTGCCTCTTTTACTCCTGAGGCAGAGGCTTGTCCCCAGCCCACCGAGGACCATTACCACACCCAGAGTCTTTCTAACCGCAGTTTGTTGCTTAGATTTCCTAAACAAAACACAAAAACAGTTCCTCAGCCCACCCTGGGCTACAGCTCCCAGGGGATTTTCCCTTTTGCCTTTCGCAGTCCTTCCTGCTTCAGGGCCTATTACAGGATTCTTCTGTGCTCTTTCAGCTAAGCATCACTTAGGGACTTCTGGCGGCCATTTTTTCTTCAGCAAGGTCCCAGTTCTTTTCTCCCCTCCCAGGGAATTTCCTGCTGCTTCTGCTTCCTTAGTGGCAGGTACCCCACCCTCTTAACTGGCAAAACTGGGAAGCACCTCTCCTAGCACAGGGGTGCTACACCTGTTTTATTTAAAGGGACCAGCCACTTTGTGACACTTGTATTTCCTCTCTTGCTGGGGAAGGAGAACCGAGGCCCGCTCTCTCCTTTGTGTTCCAGCCCAGGGAGCCTGCATTCAGAAGCAAAGGATTATTCTTTACAATCCCTCTCTGCTTCCTTGGGCTACTCCTACTTCCTTGTTTTTTCATCATCATCTCTCACCAGGCTGCAGCCTCTATTACTCATACTCTGGAGTTCTGTATCTTCATACAGCTTCTTCCCCATTTGCTGATGGTCTCCTGGCTCCACAGTCCTCTCTTCTAGGATGCTTTGAGCCTGCCTTCATAGAGCGATCCCTCTCCTCCTAATTGATACTAAATTAGGTCAGACCTACCCTAACCCAGGTGTAACCTGGTGGGCTAATTAGGCCCTAAGGCTCCTTTTACCCCTTTATGTGCCAGTGTTAAGCATTACTTTCCCCCATTTTTAGCATCTCTATATTTCAGCAAGCAAACTCCAAAACAGGAATAAAAAAAAAACAAAAAAAACAACCCACAGGTTTACATTTAGGAATGAAGAACTGATATATGACCAAAGTTTATCATATGGTGGAGTGACTGAGTTGACGCTCGACACGCATACATTGATCTTCAAAAAACAAGAAAAGAAATTAATTATAACCAGATGAATGCAATAGAATTAAATTTACTTCAGAAGTAGAGTAAATGTTTGCAAAGTCAGACAAAATACAAAACCAATAACTATAACGTCATAATTTCGGAGGGTGGGGGGAACATGCATCATCAAAACCACATAATTATGTTATATGTATCCAGAAACACAGGAAGAAATCAATGTTTTTTGGAAGTAACAAGAGTGTCTCTCTGCCTCCCAAGTGGAAGAAAAAGCTCCTTTTCTAATACCAATGCCAATTCAACAAACATAAAATACGTAAATTGCCCAATTATTTGGCTGATGTGCGTATGAGATCTGTCAAGCCACAGGGTGGATGACAGAAAGAGGACAACAGATGTCATATAAGAAAACTATTGAGAAAGATGCCATGGTCATGGCAACCGACCATAATGGAGCAAGTGACATTAGACAGATGGACATGGAAAGACATTCCATTGCATGTCACAAGACACAAGAGGATCTAATAATAAAATACAGACACAGTAGGTGTGCTAGTTTAGACCAACTGCCAGTGTTTTCATAAGCAAATAAACTGTTTGCCCAACTCTACAACAGATGTACATTGTGTTTTATTATCTAATCATGCTTGCCCAACTTTGGAAAGCTCTTTAGAGATCCTTGAATGGTAGGCATGATATAACTGCGAAGCACCACTCGTTTTTTTTAAGTATTTCAAAGAGAAATTTGATCTGAACCACAAAGTTCTGATCAGGATCCATCCAAACTCTCCCAAAGTTTTGGTGTGTTCAGATTTAATGGGTTCTAGTTTGGATTCATTATAAGGCACAATATTCAGAAAGAAATTTAGACAGAAGTTTTCCCAAAGTTTGGAAGGGTCTGAATATGTTGGATTTGGAGTGCCATTTCATGCTCATCTTCAATTCTAGTACTTCATGTGTATTCAAGTTCACACCTAGGGACAATGGGCTGTTCCAACCCCTCCAGTCTCAGTTGTTGAAACAAGGCATATGGCAAAAGCCAGATTTATTCCCTGTTTATTTTTAAAGAGCTTGCCATCAGGTTAGATTATTATTCTCAAACCTTTACTCCAGATATTTTTCAATAATGAGCAAAAAGTGGTTTATGTCTGTCGGATACAAGAGACCAGTACTAAGAAATATACCTGTAACAATCCATCAACTCCAGCATGAAGCTAAACTTAGTTTTTGTTACAGTGCTTTTCCTAAACGTGCTGTGCATGAAGAAATCTGAAATGAAAGCTATATCGATTAGATTGTAACCTTTACTTGTTATACCAGAGATGAGAACTACATTCAGCGCTGGTCACCCACTGATCCACAGTTTCATGTGTATGTGGCTCTAATCTCACTTCCATTTCACAGTATGGATATTAAAAATTATATGCCAAGAAAATACAAACCTGCCAGGTGCTTTCCCCATGACACAGAGAACATATTGGTGTACAGAGTTCTGATTACTAGTGTTTGATTTCCTTTCAAGTGTGAAGGAACCAGCTGAAGTGACATGAAGAAGCTGGGTCACGCACGAGTGTCTTCTCTTAACTAGGGCAGCAGTATTTCTGGTAACATTTGAAATATGCTGACAATTGTTTGATAAACTATGTTATGAAACCAAAGAACTTCAGAAACTAAAAAGCTTAAAGGGGGCTATGGTCAGTTGGAAAATGGCTGACAAGAGCTAGTGCCAGCTGGCCAGTTTTGATAGGATGGTGTCAATGCGTCCACTCTATTTTGTGTAAAAAGAATAAATATCACACAAACAAGTATTTCATCAGATTGAGATAAAATAGATTCTTCATTTTTTCAGACCCAGGGAAAAAGGCTAAGACACTGGATGGTGACGTATCCAACAGGGTAGAGGTAACACTCGGTGCCAATAAAATAAACAGCCAGTGGAAGGAGAAACTAAAGAAGCAACATATTACAGATGGAAGGCCAGTAATGGGTTAGATTCAGGAAACAGGCTGATTGCCACAAGACTTACTGCTATTATTTTTAACATTGTGTTGTGCTATTTAATGTTTTTGAGGGATGCTGATTGTCAGCACTATATAGTGAGGTCCTCTATTTGCCCCATAACAGGTACAACATAATCAGCGGCATTTAAACTTCACTTGACACTGCCCCACCAATTGTCCCTGTATTTGGACTGATGTATGAAGTTGCTTCAGATAAGGGGAAGATGCACAGGTGACCATATAGTGAGACTAGAAATGGAGGTACAAAAAAGGATAAGGATTAAGAACTTTATGATAATAGTCTTCCTGGATGTTGAAAAAGAATGACATACTATGGAAGTAAGGCCCCCAGTATAAACTACCCAAAATTGGAATAAAAGGGAGAAAGCTTTGCTTGATAAGGGATTTTTAAGTGACAGAATGATACAAGTCAAAGTCCGAACAGCTTTATCAAAAACTTAAAAGCTTACAAATTGAACTCTACATGGGAGTATTATCAGCCCTATTTTATATTCCATTATGATAAATGACCTCCTGGAAAGTGGGCAGACGGGAATAGGTCTTTCCCTTTTTTCAAATGATTGTGCTAGATGGGCTAAGCACAAAAGACTTAAAATAGTCATGGAAAAGATAAATCAGGCACTCCAGAGAATTATTAAGTGGGGGAAATGACTGGGGATTTAAATTCTCACTTGTGAAAACAAAGGAAATGCTTTTAACTAGGAAAAACTGACTTATTTCTTTGTGGTGAGAAAAGTCAGATTGTTCAAAAATGTATGTTCCTAGGAGTAGTGTTTGATAATATATTAACTTGGAAAGGCCACATAGATAATATCATGCAAAAGTGTAAAAGTAGGATGCACTTACTTAAAAGTGTGGTTGGAAGCAAATAGGGTGCAGGTAAGAAGGTATTAATGGTATGTAGAGCATGGATATGATCAGTGTTAAATTATAGATGCCAAACTTTTGGTTCAGCCTGAAAAACAACTCTTAGAAACTTGGAACTGCTTGAGGCCCAAGTTCTGTGATTGGCATGTGGCACAATGATAACACCACCAGCAAGGACTGGCTGATATTGCATTGCCTTGCACCTAGTGTAGTCATCTTATGAAGAGTGGCTGACCAATAACTGAATTACTGTACTGCACTCTCAGTCTTGCAATATTCCTTTTATTAGAATATGACGCCCATAAATGGGCAGAATTTTTTTACTATGTGCACACCTAAGTTAAACTTTGCCTTTCATTATTTTGAGTATTTAGCTAAGACACTCTGCTTTCTTCCTTAGACCTAAAGAAGAGCTCTTTGTGGCTCAAAAGCCTGTACCTTCCCACAACAGAAGTTGAACCAATAAAAGACTTTACCCCATCTAACTTGTTTCTTTGCTTTTCATTGCAGTAATGGTCATTAGTACCAATGCACTTTCACTTTTGCTGGTACAGTATTTCATGTTTTCATTTGTTATAAAAAGCTAAGCAAGAGGAAATTACAAATCAAAAACGAAGCAAGTTCTGAACAGCCCGGCTACTAGAGTATTTCAGATTGACTGTGTTTCAGCAAGCCATGACATTTCCCTGGTGGCTGCAATTAGTGCTTTTCTTTAAAAAAAAAATATCCATAAGTCATAGCCCTTATGGATGCGAGGTCAGCATCACAACATAGCAACTGCTGCACCATGTCAGAGGCCCTGTCATGACATGATTAGTGGTGCAGGAATAGCTGGGACCTGCTGTATCTAATCAAGTACTGTGATGGCCTGGACTTTATTGCAATGCTGCAAGTTTTGTCACAAGCCAAGGCTGGGACCTGTCATGATGTCGCAAGCTCTGCAATGCACCCAACTGGTGTGTCACAACATGGTGAATTCTAGAATGTAAAAGGTTATCATGTCACAATATGCTGATTTCTGCCAGAGCAGTTCTATGTCACAATGCAATATGCTGAATTCTGCAGCGTGCCAAGATTACCATGCAGCAAATGTGTATGAGGGGGTGGAATGTTGGCAGTGACTGTTAGGCCGCCTAGACCTATAATGGGTGACAGTGCAATACTGCACCCAGTAAATGCCACACCTCTGTTCGGCGCAAACCCCAGGCATATGCACATCAGCTCACCATACTCCCTTTTGGTTATATGATCTACTTCAGTGTCATGGCTGAAAACGCTCGCCCTGTGGCACTTCAAGGGGTGGTGACATCATTTGACTGTGCCAGAAAGTGATGCCAGAAGTAAATAGCGGTGAAGCTGGTGAGTAGCCCGTAATGGGGAGGGAGCAAGAGTGGATCGCCTTCTCGCCTTTGATCGGGCTTGTTGGGAACACTGGGGCATGGCCACTAGGTAACTCGAGGGGATGGAAGACCACGAGTGTCGATGAAGCCCCCTCACACTAGGCCCCGGTGTCCTTGCCCCCGCCCCCTCCTGCCTGGAGGCACTCGCAGCAGCTCTGCGTGCTAGGCCCAAGTGTCCTTGGCCCCCCGCCTGGAGGCACACACAGCAGTTATGCTGAGAATCTGCAACAGTATGTTGCAGAGTCAGACTGCCTGAAACTAAGCAAGGCCAAACAGGGGAGATATGGAAGAACAATGCTGAATAAAGCAGCTTTATGTATAGTTTAACAAATGATACAGAGAATCAGGGAACTAGCTGGGAACTGGATTGGCTGGCTATATGGATACTTACTTGGAGCAGCTTGCTATTGGATAAGTATGCTGGGAAAAAGGATGTATAAAAGCCTGTGTAACTTCCTGCTCTGTTGTACAGGATTTGAGATTCAAATCTCCCTGTACCTTTTTGAAGCTTCAAATAAACTTTTCTGCTTCTCCACCCCGTTGTGATTATTGGGTGTAGCACACCGGGTAACGAACCAACTCAAGCTGTTGTTCAGCCTCTCGGCACTAGGTGCCGGCAACAGGCTGGTAGGATGGGAGTGGTGGCACAGGGAGCCAGGCAAGCGGATCCTGGGGGCCCTCCTAGGCAGGCAGTGCACCCCGTACCTGGCTGCAGGTGTCCTTGTCCTCTGGGGTTCCACTTTTCCTTGGCTCCCGTTCCCTGGGGGAGGGTGTTCCTGGTCCCTAGGGTCCAGCTACCCCCAGCCCCAGTACCTGCCCTTGTCCTGGCTATTCTGCTTGCTCAACAGGTGTTGGAGGAACCCAGGGTCCAGGCCCTAGGTCTCAGCGTGCCCCTCTGAGACAGCAGGTGGCGATACAAAGTCAGTGTCTAACTTTCCTAGCACTGCTCTGAGTTGGGTCTAGTTAGGCCTAGGTTGGAGAAGCCAGGAGGAATTCTTTCAGACCTCACCTGCAGGTCTTAAAAGCTACCTCTGGCACAGCCTGTCCACAAACTGCCAAATTACATTTATTTTCAAATTAAAATGTCTAAATCTTTTATAAAATCCAGGTTCAATAGAAATGTTTCCACTGTTAAAATGTCTTTAACAAAAATTAATTAACCAAACATAGCCATGCCAGCTTAGAGGCCCAAATCTTGCAGCAGTGAAAACTTGAATATGAGACTGGCATTGCTGAGTTTAGAGACAAGTTGAAAGAAATGCAAAAAGTGACAACTGGATGTTTTTTCATGCTTAAAAACATTGGGTGTTACTACAACACTTAAAAACATTGGGGAGGGATAGCTCAGTGGTTTGAGCATTAGCCTGCTAAACCCAGGATTGTGAGCTCAATCCTTGAGGGGGCCATTTAGGGATCTGGGGCAAAAATTGGGGATTGGCCTTGCTTTGAGCAAGGGGTTGGACTAGATGACCTCCTGAGGTCCTTTCCAACCCTGATATTCTATGATTCTAATAACAGATAAATTGGATTCTTTACAAAATCTGACTTTAAAGCTGAGTGTGTCTTATACATATGGTCTACCAGTGGTGTTCCTGTAAACACACAAGACTTCAGCACCTTGTCAAAATACTAGCTTTTTAACTGGAGAAGTGTTTGGATCATCTGGTGGCTGTAATCAAACATCTTTAGTTGCAGAGGATGTAGTGGTTGGGAAGTCAATTTAATTATGTCATGAATGTAGAAAAGACCTTAAATAGGTAAATTTCCATTTTTCAGTATGCTATAAATTTCTGTGGAAAACTTCAGTTTGTATCTCTATTCGGTTTATAACTTATTAAAAAACTTTTCACAGGATTGATTCTGAAGGCCCTTTAAGAAAACTATTTGCATTTCTTTAAAAGGAGTTGTTAATAACACAAGTCAAGGTGGAAAGGAATGTCTTGCAGAGGCTTTGTATGTTGCTTAAATGAATTACTTTCAATGTTATTGCTTGTACCATCCTATTAAATTGTATCCATCCGTATCTGGAGGAATAAGTACTCGAGCACAGATGTATTATTATTACTACTAGGCTGAGTAAACTAATACTTGCTTATTACTGTAGAACATCTATAGGATGAGCCATTCTTAGACTGATTCAGCAAGGTACTTAACGTGTGCCTAATTTCAAGCATGGGAATAGGCCTTTTTACTTCAAGTACCTTGCTGAATTGGAGTGTTAAGGAATTAAACCTGAATTTATTTTTTTAAAAGTCTTGATGCCTGGTTGCTTTATTTGGGATATTCTTAAAATAAACTTTTTTGGGACATTTCAGAGGTTGTTTAATATTATTTCTTTAAAAGAGTTTCCCAGTACGTGTATGCACCATCCACTAGATGTCTCTGTTCTGATATTTGCTGCACAGATATTGACAAATCACAAGTAATAGTGTTTGGCATAAATATATGACATTAGCAAAATATACATGTCTGGTAACCATGTGCCCAAGACATATCTAGGTTTTCAAAGGATGGGATAGGCCAAAAAAAAAAAATCATTCAGATAGACACTATGGTACACCATGCAAAATCAAGTAAAGCTGTCTTGATAGTGATAATTCCATAGTATGATAGAAAACCCACATTCTAACAAAATTAGAATATCTAAAAATAAGATATAGATATATAGATATTAAACCTTGCTGTATAACAGTAAATGATTTGAGACGCTATTAAATAAGACTTATCCATGGTACCAAAAAATCCAGCTGTTCCTAAAAATACATAAATGCAATGATACAGTCCTATATGTAAAAAGAAAAGGAGTACTTGTGGCACCTTAGAGACTAACAAATTTATTTGAGCATAAGCTTTCGTGAGCTACAGCTCACTTCATTGGAATGCATCCAATGAAGTGAGCTGTAGCTCACGAAAGCTTATGCTCAGATAAATTTGTTAGTCTCTAAGATGGCACAAGTACTCCTTTTCTTTCTGCGAATACAGACTAACACGGCTGCTACTCTGAAACCAGTCCTATATGTTTTCACAAAATTAATATAGTGTGGAGCACTATAAATAGAATGATGCAGCTTTCTCAATCTGAAATGAGAAAAAAATCAAAACCAAATAGAAGGATGCCCCTCAAAACTTACTAACAAGTAAGGAAGAACAGTTGTAAAGAGTAAACTGTGTGCGTGCATGTATATGTATGAGAAAGAGAGAGAGAGAAAGAGATTGTATACATACTCTGAACATAATGTTTGAAACCCTGGCAGAAATCACATCTGATGCTGAATCTGACCTCAATGGGTCAGAAGGGGATTGCATGATTTTACAGGAAGATACGATTTAGTGTTACATCTTTGCTGTATTTAGAAATAATAGAATAACTGAGTGCATGATACAGACCGGAAGGACTTTGCACGAGACAGATGTTGCGCAAAGAAAAGTGTAGCTGTGGTTTTCTGAATCTAGCTCTGTTAGATTTCAGAAATTCTCCTGGAGAAGGAACTGCCTTTCCAGACCAGCTACTGAAGGGGAGAAGAACTCAGAATCTTACAGAAGCCTTTCTGTTGCTGTCAGCACCCGTGAGTTTATGGGGTCCACAAACTAGAAAATTGTTCAATCTGAACAAAGATGTGATATAACAAAACTACAGAGCATTTTCTTGCAGTGTTGTAGGGAGATGGTGTTGGACGAGGATCATTGATCTGTTCACATAAGTCAGTGGGAGTTTTGTGAAAAATCAGTGACACAATATGGCCCTGTGAGAATATACTGTATAATCAAAGTGTCATTTTTGGAAGAAAAAGAAGAGTGCTTCTTAAACTTAGGGCTAGATTTTTAAAATTACTTAGGTGCCTAACTCCCATGGAAACCAACAGTGCTTGTATACTTTTAAAAATCTGCCCTTAATCTCTTAATTATTGCTATGTTTTCATTAAAAATATTTATTTCAATTTAATTGGGGATCTAAAGATTTTTCTATTTGGTATTTTGATTATAAGCTTTTTGCACTGTTGGTACACAACTTAAATGGAAGAGAGCTCATAAAACTACTTAGAAAATAGTGAGGTATTAATTTGATGAAAGGAAGTTTTGATACAAAAAGATATGAATAAGTGCTTTTGACAGTGGCAGGATGTGGCATTAGGTGGGTTGAGTGCTGATGATTTTGAAATAAAAGCAAACTCAGTTATCATGGTTGTAAAGTAATTTCTGAGATTTATAAAATATATTTTTTTAAAAGTAATGTCTGTTTTATATCTTTCTTATTTTTTTGTGGTTTCATTAACTTGTATTACAATGATTTTGTTTAATTTACCTAAACTGTTAAAGATGGAACACACAACTTAAAAAACCTCCCTATGTATTCAAATACTCCACACTGTTCTTTATGATTTCATGGGTTATAGCTTTGATATTTGCATTTTAGTGCCAATAGTGGTAGACATCAGGAGAAATGGCAAACATAAGAAATTGAAATTGTGGGGAGATCTGGTTCTGGGGTACAGCAAAGCTATGAATATTCTTCCTTGTAAAGGGGCTAAGCTGGGGCTTGACCCTCTCCGGGGCGGCGGGGAGCCACACCAGCTCGCTACACACAGTTGACTTTGGGGGAATTTGTCCGGCCACCGGAGTCTCCCTCAGCAGCCCTTGCGGTAACTGGAACGAGCACCATAGGCCCGGGCCTTGAGTCAGGGGGAAGTACCCAACAGTCAGTAGCTCAAGCCCTCAGGCCGGGGCTGAGCAAATAGTTCAGTGTTAACAGGCCCAGGCCCTGGGTCAGGGAGGGGCAACAAATAGTCAATAACTCAGGCCCTCAGGCAGGGGCTGAGCAACAAGCATGTGCATTAGCCCAGGCCTCCAAGGACCTGGAAGAGCGGGAGACTACCACCCACAAGTTGTGGGTGGCAGGGGGGACGCAGGCCCGCCCACTCCATTGCATCCCAGCCCGGGGCCCGAGCAGCAGCAAACGACCCGCTGCTGGGTCAGTAGGGATCCTGACCGCAACACACTGACATGGGTTCTGGCAGAGTTACAGCCAGACTAGGGTCGGCTGTCCCCGGGCTACTTCCTAACTCCCCTCCTTCTGGTACCTGGATCACAGTGGTGTTCTCCAGGGGGTCCAGAACCATAGGTTCCTCGGGGCAGGGGACTAGCGGCAGGTCCGGCAACTCCCCCAGATAGCTGGCGCAGGGCAGGTCCGGCAACTCCCCCAGATAGCTGGCGCAGGGCAGGTCCGGCAACTCCACCGGATAGCTGGCACAGGGCAGGTCCGGCCAGTCTTGGCGTGGACCTGGGGCCGCAGAATTTTCCCAGCCACGGGCTAGGCTGGCTATGTCTGGCCTCCCCCGAGGCTGGTCCTCTAGTGAGCTCTGAGGGCCCGCCCTTCTACTTCTGGGTCGCCACCAGTCCCTCTGAGGGGCGGGCTCAGAGCTTCCTGGCTCCGCCCACTCTGGTGTCTGGAGGGGCTTGACCCTATCCGGGGCGGTGGGGAGCCACACCACCTAGCTACATTCCTCAATTGTTTTCTGCTCTTAAATTAAGAATGATATTCTGGTTATTGTTCCTACAAATGTAAGGTGATGTCTTATCTGCAGAATGTGCCAAAACTCAGTATTTATAACACTTACATTTATTACACAGATTCTTAAGGGTCCATGATACGCACACATCTCAAGTTTTCCTTCTGTATCCCAGTTGGCTAATATAGAAAGAATTACCCTGCATTTATAAATTAGAAATGTCATATAGGGAGTAACCTTTATTAGTTCTGCTATGTTGTACTTCAAGCAGCGCTGGTTCTTTACTGTGACTGAATGTGATAATGCTACTTTTATTACAGAAATTATTCCACTGCAGTGGAATGGAAAAGAAAGAGGTCTCTGCTCTACCCCATGCCCACCCTCTTTTTTGCTTTCCTCCTCAACACCTGTTTTGCTGCTGCTCATAGTTTTCCCATGTAGCAGCAAGGAAATAAAACTGATATTATTTTTACAGTTCAGTTGTTTTCACCAGAGTTCTGAATAATAGCTGGAAGACAGACCAGAGTCTAGTTAATTTCATGTCACTGCTTGGCAAATCTGTGAGCAGCAACAGAGGCACTCTCTGCCTGAAGACTCAGGAAGACAACATAACGCCTGTTTACATTTGGTGTCTGGAAGGTCATCTTTCACAACCTTTTTAAATAAAAGTTTAAATTCTTCAGAAATTGGGTGGCTTCGGCTCCTATTTTCAGCAGGGGAGGATGACCATTTTCTAGTAGTGAGTGCATTTTTCAGGTCCTCTTTATAATGGAAAAAAACCTACAAAAATAGTAATAAAATGATATGCCTAGAAAAGCTGTAAAAACAGAAGAAAGAAAATTAGGCCATAAAAGTACAATTTAGATGGGATCCAGATGGAAGTAGGACTTAGAAGAACTCACAATAAATCTGAAAATAGTGACTACTGTGGAGGTGATATAAATGCAACAATTGGTCATAGTGTTACGAATTACACCTGGTAGGACACGCACACAAGTGCTACGAATTACACCTGGTAGGACACACACACAAGTGCTACGAATTACACCTGGTAGGACACGCACATAATCGCTACGAATTACACCTGATAGGACACGCACACAAATGCTGCGAATTATACCTGATAGGACACGCACAGCAGTGCTGCGAATTATACCTGATAGGTCACGCACAGTTCGAATCTAGGCTGAGGCACAGAAACAAAGTCCACAACTGCAGAGTTCCCAAAAGACACTAAGTTTATTACGCTCGAGCGTGGTGCCCCCCTGCTAGCCAGGAGGGGACCCTGAATGCAAATTATACAAAGGTTATATACCTTTTAGCAAAGCATGTTGCCCTCGTGCATCGGAAACCTTAGCCAATAAACAAACCCTTGTCTTATCTACCACCTATCCCTGCTTGGTGCATTCCTCGTGCTATACCAATATGTTAATTACACAGCATGGTCCTAAAGCTATGCATCAGTAACTTTTATTATCAGGATGGGAGGCCTCACATCAAGGCCAAGAGACAGGGAGTTAGAGACTGACAAAAACCAGATACTGGGAGTCAAGGCAGGCTGGAGACAAGGAGGAGGATTTTCACAGGGATTCGATATCTAAGGATTACTCCTCCTGGTGTATGATGTGCTGGCATTTAAACAATGGTGGGCCCCAAACCAAAATGGAGTCACATGTGCTAACTTTTCCTTAACAGTAGGTAGAACTAGCTGAAATTTTTCGCACAAAACATTTTCTATTCAGAAAGTGTTGATTTTGACAATTTTCTGATTTTTCCAATCAGGAGAATGAAAATGAATATTTTTATTTCAAGTCAATGTTTAAAAACAAAATTATGTTTTTCATTTCAACATTTACAATTCTTAACTGCTTGGGATTTTTAATTTGATACTTTCAATTTCCATTATGATTTATAATGGAAGCTAATTTGGAAATGTCAAAATTCCTTACAGCAGGAGGAAAATTCTGTTTCTTGATCAACTCTATAGTCATAGGCAGTTAATATTGCACTGTAGCTAGAAAGAACTGGGGCAGTGGGATAGCTGACTGCCTTTAAAGTTCGTATGCAGTGCAGGGCTGGATTAAACTTTTGTGGGCCTGGCGCCAAACATATTTGTGGGCCCCCATGGAGGCAATGAAGCATGGCGCGGGGAGGTCAGTCCCCAGAGCGAGGGGCCAGCCGGGGTAATGGGGCATGGCATGGCAGGGGTGGCCCCACTCCACCCAGCAGTTGCCAGACACACAGTGGCCTGCCCGGCCCTGTGCTGCCAGCCTACTCCTTCCCCTCTGGGGCAGGCCCATGTCACGCCATATAGCCGCCCTGCACAACACCCTCTGACTCCCGATGCCCAGCGCCCCCCCAGATTCCCCACACACAAATGCACAGGGCCCTGCACACCACCCATGCCCAATGCTCCCCTGCCCACGGCCCCACCACAATGGCCCAGCGCCCCCACAGAACCCCTACTCCCTAGTGCCCCAACACACACAGATCTTTCCCACCCCCTCACAGCCTAACACTCCCCCCCCCCAGACCTCCCAGAGACCCACTCCCCCAAACCCTCTCTCCTGGCTGCACTCACTGGCTCTTCTGGGAGGTGATTGTATCTGCTGGGCTGAGCCGGCAGCACAGCCAGGGCTGGCCCCGGGGCTAGGAATTGCTCCATCCCTTCAGGAGTGGTGCAATCAGTCAAGACACCTTGCCTGGAGGGGCCCAGCCAAGTCCCCCACACTGTCCCGTCCCCTCCACCTGGCTGAGACTGGCCAGGCTTCTGCACCAGTCCCAGGTGGCTCAGCTCTGGGAAGACAGATGGGGCCCCACAGGTGGTGGGAAGCAGAGACTGCCTGGAGCTGGGGTGCACTGGGTCCAGCCAGGGGGCCGAGAGGAGCAGGGGGGTGAGGCCAGGGGGCAGAGAGGAGCCCTCAGAGGACCAAGTGGTGGGCAGGGAAAGGAACGGGGTCTCACGGCGCAGTGCAAGCAGAGTAGGCCAGGGCCCCTTCTGAGCATGGGCCCAGCTCCATGGAGCCACTGGCACCATTGTAAACCCAGCACTGATGCAGTGTTGTTGTAATCATGTTGGTCCCACGATATTAGAGACAAGGTGGGTGAGATTATATTACCACATCCACTTTATCTCAGCATTTAAAGGGACACTATCAATCTCAAAATTGCACTTCTGCCTGTAAATATTTTACACACTTGTTAAATTACAATAAGTGAAAGAATAAAACCAAATTTTTTTTGCAGTCTGTTTACGATGTGCATTTGACAACAGCTTAATATACAATCATTTTCACCTTTAACTCTGTATATTCTGCTATCAGTTTCCCTTCTTCTTGATGTGGGGCTTTTGGGTTAAAACGGGGGAAAGAAAAATATGTAAAAATAAGTTGGTATGAGTGTAAAATCACAAACACTGGCAGAGGGGCTCAATGGATGGCATACTACTTTATTTTTTGGTCTAGATTAGATTTCAGGTTGATACCCAGCAGCAGGCTAAAGAGATGTCAGTTTTAAAAGTTGATTGTTATAAGTACGTCTTCACCTATGCTATATATACCATGATTGCAAATGAAAGCCTATTAATAATCAAATTGTCATTATTTGAGCTCTTAGTTGAGAATATACATTTCCCTCAGTTTAGAATATGAAAGTTAATAAAGTCAGATTTACATTCCTTTCCCTCTAAAATTGCTTCACTTTGAGATTCTTAGTGCTGTAAACTTTGTTTTAGATTTAGGGGGGGAAATGTTTATTTGCTGACTAAGCATTGTTTTCAGGGAGATTAGTGTAAAATTCTGAAAACATTAGTGTTTGCTTTTTTTGAAAGTTCATTTTTACAAAATTTTAAGTTTGTGCCAAATAAAAGTGGATAAAGGCCTTCTAAAATGTAAACATCCCTGGTTGTATGGTATAACTCCAATTTGATAAGTCTTCCATTATAGCAGTCAGCAAAATATTTTTCGGAACTGATTGTTTTATTCACAAATGAATAAAGGGTGGACACCAAGCTTTTTTTCAGACTTGCTATTTGTAGGTTTTGCTAATTTCACTCATTTAAGACAAAATGTTGAAATACATTAATGAAAGGTAGGGAGTGTTTCTTCCCCATCCAAATCAAATTTGTTTCAGAACTGGCTTTTTAGCAACACTTCACAGCTATGTTGATTATCAGGGTGGCCAAACGCTTTGAAGCGAGGCTGAGCGGGGAGAGGGACACTTCAGTCGGCTGCAGGCTGGCTCTTTACTTGCCAGGTGATTTTTGTTCTTATTCCACCTTCCCTTTCTCTTGGATTTTGTTGGCGCTAGACCCGTCTCTAGCTGACTCGAGCACATTCACGCATGGTAACAGCAGAAGCAAATGGAAGAAAGGGGTTGCTGCTCGCATGGGTGCTAAGCTGCGGAAAACAGGCCAATTGTTTAAATACGTTGGGCCGACCTTGCCTAAGATGGCGCCCCGGGCGAGGCTCGGGGTGGAGCTGGGCTGGGGGCGGAGCGGGGCGCGGTGATGGCGGACGGGGCTGATGGGGGCGGGGCGGAGCGGAGGATGTGGGGAGGAGTTGGGGCAGGTAGAGGCCGGGGGAGGTGAGACAGGCGGGCGGTGCTGGCGGACCGGGGCTGCGGGAGGAGTTGGGCAGGAGGCGGAGCAGGGGATGGTGGCCGAGGGGGCCTGGGGGAGGAGCTGGGCGGACTCGGAGGTGGAGCGGTCGGAGGGGCAGGCGGCGCGGGGGATGGTGGCGGACCGCGGCGGAGGTGAACAGGGCTGAGGGGCGGAGCCGGGCTGGGCGGGGGGTGTCTGTTGTTCTGACAGTCTGTAGAGGGAGCCCCCCCACCGCCTGTGCACGGTGCCCTGGGCGGGCGCGCAGCCCCCCCACAAGGCCGGCGCTGGCTACTGGGCCACATGTGGTTTCTGGAGTGTGCTTTGGCCACCCTTGAATCCGGTGTTTATTAGGTTTAGTTAGACCAGTTTTGTCTTTGCGTCTCTCTGGCACTGAATGAGCATGTTGAAGAAAAAATGTTCCCGAAGAAGCGAGAACTTAATTTACAGAAGGGGTGTGGGTGGGTGTGCGTGTGTCCTCTCTTCCGCAAATGAATTTCTCGCTTCTTACATAGAGAGAGGGCTTGGCTAGTATACTAAAGATTTTGTCATTTTGTGTGTTTGTTGTAAATGACATCTGTAGGTTTTGAAAAACAAAACACTGTTAAACCTCCAAAGCCAACATAATAGCTCTATAAGTAGCTATCAGGAATGACTCTTCTCACAGAATTTTTGTCTGTTTTTAACAGCTTTAATTGTATAAAATAATGGCAACTGCTGGTAGTGAGGCACATAATCCTCTGGAACCTGGAATCCCAAAGCTACAGTTTGTTCCCTTCACCAGTGCCTTGGATGCGGGATTCTGGCATGAGCTGACACAGAAGAAACTCAATGAGTATAGATTAGATGAGACTCCGAAAGGTATCAAAGGCTACTACTATAATGGTAGGTAAAAACTGAACTTTTTATTAGGCATACCAGATTTTCTCCCGTTGTCTTTTGTTTAATTATATTTCTGTTTATAAGAATTTGTAGTACATGTACAAAATATTCCACAGTCATAATAAGACACAGAAAAAAGATATGAGGGGTGTGTGTGTGTATATATATGTGAGTGTGTATATATAAAAAAATCTGTGGCTATATGAAAAACTAGAGATTCTTATTCTATTCATATTTATTTCAATGGGAGCAGGATTTTACCCTTGGTTCAGGAAACTATATTTGGTCTGTGAAAGCGGCAAAGAGTCCTGTGGCACCTTATACACTAACAGATGTATTGGAGCATAAGCTTTCTTCGGTGAATACCCACTTACACACTTTTTCAGATGTAAGAAGTGGGTATTCACCGAAGAAAGCTTATGCTCCAATACATCTGTTAGTCTATAAGGTACCACAGGACTCTTTGGTGCTTTCACAGATCCAGACTAACACGGCTACCCCTCTGATATTTGGTCTGTTGTTTTTACTGTGATATAGTTGCTGCTGCTGTTATTTAAAAGAAACTTTGTTTTTGTCCAGGTGATCCTTTTGGTCTACCAGCTCGTTTAACATTGGAGTTTAGTGCCTTTGATGTGTAAGTACTTTATGTGATTTTGCAGCTTAAAAAAAAGGGGGGGGATAATATAGCTACGCCTAATTTACAAATCACTTATGAATATGCTTGGTGTGCATCTTCTAAGAGTATTAGCAGAATTTTAATGAGGATCTACCCACATTTTGATATCTCAATTTGATTTTCACAATTGTCCTCACTAATGACTTTGAAAAGATAGGAGCTACCGCTGGAACTGTTTGTCTGCAGGAGATTGTAAATGTCACATTGAAACACAACAAAATCATCTCAGAAAACACTGTTTTAACATCGGGAACTGAAGAAAATTGTGGAGAACAAAAATTGTATGTACATAAGAATGGCCATACTGGGTCAGACCAAAGGTCTATCCAGCCCAGTATCCTATCTACTGATAGTGTCCAATGCCAAGTGCCCCAGAGGGAGTGAACCCAACAAACTTGTAACTTGATATCAGGGCTATTTTAATTTCTTATGGCAATATTACAACAACCAAATGTTCACTTATGCAGTGAGGAAGAATTCTACTGCGGGAATTACTGGGTGGAATAATTCTCCTACCTGTTTTTTGCAGGAATTCAGACTACATGATCAAAATGGTCTCTTTTGGCTTTAAATTCTACAGAAGTTGCATGTCCTGTATATTTATAATTTATCTTTTCTGATAATCATTAAGGCCTTGGTCCTACAAACACTGCAACTTTACACATGTAAACAATCTCATGGAAGTCATTGAACTATTCACATCCATTGAATGAAGCAAGCATAAATTATTTGCAGTATTGCAGCCTAATTTACTAAACCACAAATTTTACCAGTAAAGAAATTGAATAAAACACACTAATATATATAAGGAGCCTTGTCTAGTTAATGTTGCTATAGATAACAGAACCTGTGGATTTTCTGACTTTAACTGTTCAACATTAGTACTATGTTGTTTTATGTTCACTTTGGGATATCTTTATTTTTAATGTACCACTCTTGACTGAATCACCTTTTTTTTTTTTTTTTTTTTTTTTTTTTTAGTTTAAAAGAAAATTGATTTTTTAAAAAAGATGTATTTATCCCAGAGATTCCCCAAGGGGCTCTTCACTGAAAATCATAATGCTCATGGAAAATTTACATTATGATGTGACATAAGTTGGATATTCGGAAAAACTTTTTCACCAGGAGGGTGGTGAAACACTGGAATGCGTTACCTAGGGAGGTGGTGGAATCTCCTTCCTTAGAAGTTTTTAAGGTCAGGCTTGACAAAGCCCTGGCTGGGATGATTTAGTTGGGGATTGGTCCTGCTTTGAGCAGGGGGTTGGACTAGATGACTTCCTGAGGTCCCTTCCAACCCTGATATTCTATGATTCTATGATATTTGAACCTCCTTGCACCTTCTAGAGATAAGTGAGTAACTGCCATGATGTGGAAAATGCAGCAAGCAAGGAATGTCTTGCGGGCTTTTATGAATAATAGTAGTAATTTTATTTAAAAAGACCCTCAGTGAGCAATACACTTAATCAGATGCTTAAACTGATTCCCATTCGATAAAGCACTAAAGCATGTGCTTTGCTGAATCAGGGCAAAACGTCTCCATCTCTATTAGGGATCTGAAGTACAGCACAAAAATTTCTAAATTTAAATTTAAAGGCTATAAACACATAATGGAGTATTTGGGGAATACTCTTAAAAGGCAGAATTCTCATATGCTTTTGAAAAGTTGCGATGAATTCATTGAGGTAGGTCAAACCGTACACACGAGACTGTCTATCTTCATAATCTTTGTCAGAAGTATAAAACTAATATTTTCCGGCTCTTTCCTATCTCCAATACCACAGTGGCATTTGTCATTGTGTCATGAGGTGTCCTCTGCATTTCTAAGCCTTCAGTTGATCAAGTCATCCTAATAATTACTGAGTTGCATGTCTCTTTTGTCCCTGAATGCAAGCACATTTTTGTAACTGCCTACAAGCATTTTAAGTGGAACTGTCCTTGACTCACCTTCTGCCTCATTGTGATGTATATAGTCACCACTCTGCTTGGAAAACTCTGCATCCTTGGAGCTTAATGTGAGAGCTCCCATTAGTTACTGTTAATGAAAGCTCTGGCAAAAATGTTAGTATGTGGTTCCAAGAGTGTCATTGTCTCCTGTCTAGGAATGCTGCCACCCCAGCACACTGCTGTCCTGCTGTTGGAATGTTATATAACACCAACACTTTTGAATCTTTCAAATCCTGTGATAAGAAGTCACTTTTGGAAAAAGCAGCAAATGAGGTGAGGTTAACAATTAAATACATTTACAGAGAAAATAGGATTTGGGGAAAGCTAGTGACCATCCCCCACTGACCCATCTAACCCCTGCTTTGGGATACAGTTGCTTTTGGAGGAAGCAGTTTAGTGTCTTCTGCTTGCTTCTGATCACCTCTGGACAGCAACAGTGAGATGATGGTTCTCAGTAACCTCCATGCTGAGTGCCGCTCAGCGACACCCGCCCCCCCCATGTAATAACCTTGTGACCCCCTTAAGGATCCCGACCCCCAGTTTGAGGACCCCGATATATGAATAATCATAACATCACACAATATACAATAAATGAATGCAAAAATGAACTAATTGGCTACATTTGGGTTTGTTTAACTCTGCGCAGCATGCCACCTGTCTGCACTTCTAGACTTTTTTGTTCTTGTGATCCTGCCACTGGGATTTTTGTCAGTTTCAGTACCCTACATATCGCAAGGATGAGAGATCTAGGAGAACAAACCAACCCAAAGCTGCTGTGTTGGTTATGATTCATCCATATGAGGGGCTGTTGCTGTAGGAAAAACATGTTAATTGTTATCATTTTTATGTGAAATTATGTAAAACCTTCAAAATTTAAGCCTAGATATCTGCTGGTATAGGCTGTGTCTGTCATATGGGAGACGTAGTTCTGGATGAGCTCTGTGCTTCTGATCCTTACCTGGCAGAATGAAAGTGAAATGTAAAGCCTATAAGAGTAGAACTGTCATTTGTAATTCCCAAGACGCCAGGACAAACCAGAGCTTTGTTGAAATGCCTGCTTATGGGGTGAGCATTTATTAGAGCATGGGCTGAATTAAGTAGGGAAAAGTCTTGCCTAAATTACTGAGAATATTACTTAATCCTGCCTTGGCACAAGGGGGTGGAGTAGATGACCTCTTGAAGTCCCTTATAGCCCTACATGTCTTCTCTATGATTAGTTTGAGCTTTTAACATATATGGAAGAAGGAAAGGTGAATGAATCTCTCCATATGCTTCTTTTTTGTGATTTTTTTTGGTCCACTGACAGATATGGGAGACGATAAAATCGGGGACTGCCCTTGAAAACCCCATGCTCTTGAACAAATTCCTGCTTCTGACTTTCGCAGTAAGTAATGCAATTTATTCCATACTCTGAATAGTGAAACACAAATAATAATGAACCATGTCAGTGAAAAGTAGTAATATAACTACTGTAGTTACCAGACTGCATTTTGTACATTCATGTGCTTCTCTACAAATGTAAAGGATTCTTGGATTCCATATATAAAAATAAATAATGGCAATTAAACTCCTGGGTCAAGTGAGCACAATAAAAGTCAAGACTGATCAAAGAACCTGCAGGCTTGATTCACTTATTCCCTGAGCAATAAATTTGCTGGAGAGATGGGAAGATGAGAATAAGTGCTAAAAGAATATTGCTCAACTCTTTTATCACGGGTACAAGCACTCTTATCATAGTATAGCTCATTCAGTCACGGGCACCAACGTTTCGAAGTGCCAAGGGGTGCTCGACCCCCAGCTCTGATCCAGGCCTTTTCCCCACTCCACCTCTTTTCCCCCAATGTTCCACTCCTACTCCACCTCTTCCCGCCGCTGCTCCACCCCCTTCCCTGAGTGCGCTGCGTACTTGCTCCTCCTCCCCAGAGCCTCCTGCGTTCTGCGAAACAGCTGTTAGTGGCGGGGAGGGGGAGGCTCGAGGCTCTGTTTTGCGGGGCCTGCAGGTGGGCAGGAGGCGCTGAAGGTCAGGGAGCTGATAGGGAGGCTACCAGTGGGTGCTCAGCGCAGTGTTGGTGCCTATGCATTCAGTTAAATACTGCATAACAACAAGTTTATATTCTTCTTTTGCCTTTCAACCCAAAGGATCCCAAAATAATTCACAACCCACATACAAACACAAACTTTGCTTAGTAACAGTGAAGGTTGCATTAGAACACCCCAAGCACCCACCGTAGCCTCCAGTACTGCAGAAATACATGAATACAGAAATACAAATAATGAAAAGCAATACCCACGCTAACTTTAATCAACCTGCACTTGCAAAACCTTAATGGCCATCTCCTACTCTCTTGCATCAACAGATGGGCATGTGTGACTGTCCCACAGTCCGTTAATTTAGAAAGGTCTTCTGATTCAACATTGCTCAGGTCCAGTAAGTTAAAAGTTTTAACAAATATTGGTCTGGACAACACATACTAAAGAATTACATGCACTACACCTTAGACTGCTTGGTTTTATATTTAAAAGGGATTTGAAGAAAAGGTAGGACAGTCCAGAATTTTTTTTATCACATAGTGGTTTTTGGAATAGATTTAACTAAACTCTGGATGATCTTTCCCTTCTCTTTTCTCCCCACTCCTGCCCTTCAGAGTATTCAAATTAATTCTACAATTCAAAACACACAATTTTTAAATAACTTTGACATTGCTACGAAATTGAAAATTTGGCACAACCTTAACTGTGGTGTCACTTTTGTGACACCACACTGCAGAACTGAAATGTAGCCACTGCTGGGGTCAAAAGCAGCTGTTCGCTGATGCACAGCACACTGCACAGTAATGGAAAATGTTGATGAAGAGCAGCCGGCCAAAAATCTACACCTAAAGCAATAAATGGGACAGGATACTTATTGTCCGTTCAAAGCAGACAGAACCTTTCTGGAAACTGCACCAGGGTTTGCGCAAAGTAAGTTTCACTGTACTCCATTTGCCTACCTTTGAAGGGTGAGTTGATCTGATGGAAATTGAATGTTTCATTGCAAGTATCCTATGTGTTACAATGTTTAGATGACTAGACTAAGCTTCCTTCACTAAGTTGGGTACAAATGTTCCTCTTCTGATGTAGAGGAAAATGAGAAAATGGTTGTAATTATAAATATAGGTTGACGTTTTCAAAGCCAACTAAGTTTTAGCCATGCAACTCCCATTGAAGTTAATGGGAGCTGTGTTCCTAAATCCTCTAGTCTGCTGTGAAAATCTCAACCAAGTATCTTTAACAGTTCCAGTTAGCCTTATATGTCTAGGTTAAGTTTACTGCTTGCTGCACCTTCTCCTTGCCTTTTGTGCTTTCTCTCACCTAACTAACTAAGCATGTGCAAATATACCACTCCTGAAAACATATACACATGCACTGAATTTAAAGGACAGATATAGTCCTATTGAAGTTAGACCTGTGTGCATGTTTTTGCGGATTATGGCCATAGTTTCCTTTATTTTATAACTATAAAAAATTTGTTGTGGGTGTATTTCTCAGATTACAAGTACATACATTCTAAAATATCTGGTTGCCTGTGTTTCATTGGACTTCAAGGAACTTTCTTCACTATAGCTAAAAAATAGAAGTGTTATAATGTTTAATTTTTAAGTCTGATACTTTTACCTTCCATATGTTTGGCATAGCTCAGAAAGAGATTATTTTATGTTAGAACCTTTCCTTATATGAAAAAAATATACAAAATACTGGTATCAATTAAATGTCATGAGACGTTAATATATTAAACTGCTCTTTCTGATTAAAAGATTTACAGATTCCCAATATAAAAGCTGAATTATGCGTTTAATCAAGTTTCCGTATACTTTGTGTGTGTGTGTGTGTGTGTGTGTCTGAGAGAGAGAGAATGGATCTGTGTGGGTGTATCTCTGTTTCAAATATAATAATCTCTTAATTTACTATAGATACCACTGTATAGATTACAGAAAACCATGGCCTTTTTAATAAAGATATCCTAGAGCACAAATTATTTGATCTTTTAAAGATCAGGTCAAATTAAAACTGTGCAGAGATAATGATCTCATAAACGGTGCTTGCTTTCACTTAATGCCTGTCTGTGCTATAAGGGAATATTTAAATAAGGAAAAGTTCACCATGTTTATTCATGACAACTGTTTGTACAGAGTTGTCACTTTTGACAGCCTTTGGGATAAAAAAATGAGGATATGCAGACTCAGATGTTTTGGTCATGTAAAGCGCAGCTGTGTTGGTAAGAGAGACCAACAGATCAAGATGGAAGGAAAAAGACAGAGAAGCCAACCCAAGAAAAAGTGGTGGGATGTCGTAAAGGAAGACATGTTGGCATGTGGTAAGATGGAGGATATGGCATTAAACAGAGCACTTTGGTGGGAGAGGGCTTGTTGAGAGGACCCCAGTTGATGGAATTAACACGAAGAAGGAGAGAGAAAAGTTCAGAGGTAAATCGAGGGTGATTTGTAACTGGGCTGTACTCCACATTGGTCACACATTTGTGCTGACCATTTTAAAAGCTTTCATCCATCTGGTCTATTTAAGTAAAAAAAATAAAAACAAAAAAAACCCTAACCATATGTATGATAATGTGGCATATTTAAAACTCTAGCTTTGCTCAAAAATAGAAACAAAAACAGTTGGAATATGCAAAACTGATTTGTGTAGCTTTATAGTTTAACTGCATTATGGTGCTGTCCAATAAAATCAGTTTAACAGTAGAAGTGGAGTAAGTTATGTCTAGTGCAGGGATTCTGAAATATTTTATAGTGTCTCTCGTGAATACAACCTCTCCTTCCAATCTTGATTTGTGTGGAAATCCTTACACAACATATATCTGGCAACTGCAGCAATTGTTTACATTGAAAAGTAATATTAGGATGTTATTTCTTGTATGTTTGGCTGTATTTTAATGCAATTTAGTAACAAGAAAAAAAGAGAGCCAGCCTCATGTGACCAACCATCTATCCATGGACCACCAGTAAGTAACTGCTTCACAAACTTGCAGCAGTCCATGGAACACAGATTGGGAACCTCTCATGCAGCGGTTCTCAACCAGTGGCCCATGGGCTGCGTGTGGCCCAAGTAGCACACAGCTACAGCCCAGCTCAGCTGTATGCTAAAAGGCTGCATGGCAGGGTCTAGGTTCCCGGCTGCTCGGCGTGGTCAGGTCTGGGCTGCTGTGGCAGGGTTGGGGCTGCTGTCCCGCCCTGTGTGGCGTGCATCTGAGGCCTTGTTGCAAAATTCCAGGAGGTCTCTTGGGATCTGGGGCTGCATTGCTATATTTGCCAAGAAATTAAAAAGTATATTTAATAATAAAAAAATGGAATTAACTCAGTTTCCTATTGTGTAATTCCTTGACACAACTGTCATGGTCCCCTAGTCTGCAAACTACTTACACACATTCTTAACTTTACTCCAATGGGTCTGCATGAGCAAAGTTAAAGACCTGCTTAAGTGTTTGCAGGATCATGGCCATAGCTGTAACTGGGAGTGCTATAATCACTCAGTTTTTAAGTGGCTAGTTGGGTTAGTAATTATTTGTCTTCTAACATGTGCATATATATTTTTTTTCCTCTAGGATTTAAAAAAGTATCGCTTCTATTACTGGTTTTGCTACCCTGCTCTCTGCTTCCCTGATGGCATACCTATTGTTCAGCAGGCAGTCTGCCTAGGTGAAAGGTTCTCTCCAACTCAGGTACTCAAACACCCACTGTCAAATCTTTAGTACTGATCAATCTTCTTTATTGCTTGTAAAACTACATAGTTTGTCCTTGAACTTGGTGAGTTTTAAGTGGTGTAGCTAGTTTGTCTGAGTTATTGATTTTATACTTTTATTTCTTTTTTACATTATAAAATTCTCATTTTGATGTTTTATTGCCTCTTGCAACAATCCAGTTAGGTGAAGAAGTTGAGTATAAATCATGACTGGGCTCATGTTGGTATCTTTGGACAGAATATTGAATGTACAAAAGATTTTTAAGCATTTCAGAGACAGTGTGGTCTGGGAGAGTAGGTTGTTAATAGAGCTGATAAAGAAATAGTTTCCCCATCTTATGAGAACTTTTGAGATTCTGAAGAAGTTCCCCACTACATACTAGGGGGGAAAAAAAAAGTCAAAATTTTCACAAGATCTAAAATTTTTTTGTATTTCTAGCAAGTCGGTTGAAACATGTTCATGATTTTGAAATATTTTGTTTCAACTTTGACCATTTCAAAATGTGTTTGTACTTTTTTACTACAAATTAATGTAAAATTCTAAAGAAGAATCAAAAAACGGTTTTTAAAATGTCAAAACGGGGCAATTTAAAAAAAAATTCAATTTTTTTTAAAAATAGGCAGTTCATTGAAACCAATGTTTTTCCACAGTGGTTTTGGTTTATACAGATTTGGCATTTTCCAATGAAAAAATGTTTCATCAAAAAATTCCCAACTAGCTCTAGTTGTTAGCCTGGTGGGAATACAGAGCCTGGGGAGGGACTTGGTCAGCCTTAAGAGAAATTTATCTTGCTCTCTACTTTTGTGTGTTGTCTTTATTGAAAATATTAACTCTTCAGGGCAGTGAATGTTTTTTGTGTTTGCACACTACTTAGCACAATGGGGCATGACTGGGTACTACTGCAGTACAAATAATATATATTAATAACTTTTGAGTCTAGAGAACATCATGGCTATCCTGGAAAGAAGAATGTGGTTGAGGGTATTGTGGATGATGATTTATCTGACAGAAAAGGAGGCTGGTGTGATAGCAAGATTCTGTCATCAGCAGAAACATTTGACTGATGAACTAGAGGTCAAACTTGAGACAAGAAGGCGGTAGCAAAGAAAAAGCTGTTGCACTGGATTAGAAAGTGTAGACATGCAGAGGAATGGTCTCAGGAAAACAGTTTAAAAAATAGGGTGACTGTTTGGCAACAGCTTCAGGCTTCTTGGTTAGAAACTGAAAGTTCACAGGAATCCAATTATGTAATAACATTGATTTTAAATCAGTTTTCTTTAGAGTTATGTCTTTAATAACTGTTTCAAATTCTACAAAAAAAAAGCTAAACAATTATTTTATTATTCTGACTAAAATGATTGTAGATGGAGCATCTTATAGTGAAAGACGAAGATTGACATTGTAGGAGCATATTGAGGATACCGTAAGCCCTTTGTACTAAAAAGGGTCTTACCTGAATTTTGTAAATTGAACATGTATTTTTAAATGGTACTGTTTCATCTTAGTGTGTGGACTGTGGTGGAGCCCTTTTCATTGATGGCTCAAGGTGAGATTCCACCTTTCAGTTTTTTCTTTTGATTGAAAATACGGTGATAGGATAATCTAAAGCAGTGGTTCTCAAACTTATTTGATCGAGCCCTCCTTTTTTGTGTCTGTAGTCATTTACGCCCCCTCTCTCCCAAGTACATATACCTCCACCCAGCTCTGAAGGCAGAGCAGACAGTAGTGGCTGCTGGCTGGGCACCTAGTTCTGAAGGCAGCGCCACACCAGCAGCAGCCCAGAAGTAAGGGTGGCAATGTGAACAGTGATATTAGCGCCTCATTGCCACCCTTACTTCTGTTCTGCTGCTGTTGCTACTCCAGGGCAGATAGCCAGAGCGCTGCCTCCCCCACATGGGGGGTGGGAAGGAGAGCTTGAGCCTGGGGTTGCCTCCCGCTGAGGGATGGTGGGAAATAGGGGGAGAGCCCGAACCCAGGTGGCAGGGCTCTGGCTGTCAGTTCTAATGCGGTGGGGCTCCAACTTTCCCCTTTATCCCGACTTTCCGGGTGTGCACAGCTGTTCTGCACAAGCGCCAGCCACCTGGGGCTGACAGCCAGAGCTCTTAACCAAAAAAACCCACCCCACAGCTCTCACCTCCCTTGACACATTCCCATGCTTCTCAAACGCCCCATAGTTTGAGTACTGCTGGTGTAAAGCATTCTCATTGGAAATAAATCATCATCATCATCCTTCTAGTTCAGGAAAATGTTGGTTTAAAAGATATGCCTGGATTATTTGTAGAAGTACGGCAAAAAATGTTAACACATGACTGTGCAGGGAAGAAGGGAACTAGGTTATGAGACAGAGGGCAAGTAGGAACTCCTGAGGGGAGAATGAGTCTGTTAGTTCTGTGCTACTAAGGTAGAAAGAAATTGTAGAGTTACTCAGTTGTACCCTTTGTTTTAACTGGAGTGAGTTAGTGTTGAACCGTGAAGTGCTTTTAATGCCACTAGAAATTGGTGGGAAGCTGAGCCCCATAGCGAGGTATGTGGGAGAGAAGCTTGGTACAACAGCGCAAACATACTACACAAAGCATTTTATCATCTAACAGTGGAATACAGTTAAAATACACCTCTAGAAATGGTTTAGATGTAGTCTTACAGGAATGTTCTAGGTGGTTACTAATGAGCATTAGAAGAATTGGTTACTTTTACTATAGCAATTTGGATAATAACAGTTTTTGTATGTAGTGGTGTTGTTGTAGCCGTCTTGGTCCAGGGATATTAGAGAGACAAGGTGGGTGAGGTATTATCTTTTATTGGTCATGCTATTGTTGGTGAAAGAGACAAGCTTTTGAGCTACAGCTTATTTCTCTCACCAACAGCAGTTGGTCTATAAAAGATATTGCCTCAACCACCTTGTCTCTCTAATAACAGTTGAGTATTTTGAAAGTAGGAAAGAGAGTTTAATTTTTGTGGTTATTCGTACTTCCTTTTTAAACAGAATGGAGGACTAAAGACTGTTTCTCTCAAAAAAACATAGTTTATGTGGGATGGTAATCAATGGTACAGTTAAAGTGTAGATGTCAGGATATAAAGAAGCAATTGCAGCTGACCACTGAAAACCGATGTACCAAAGTAGATGGAATGGATGATGCTGATCATTATGCAGCATCATGATCAATGTTTACCAGCATCCGATCCATATTTTTGTATTTTAAGGACAAATCAGAGCTCTCAGCCCTCTCTCTCTCTCTCTCTCCAACAGTGGGACTATTATTATTTAGGGGACTTCCATATTTGCAAGTTGTTTTGGCCCTAAGAATAACACTGTAATTTTGTTTTGTCTTTTTTTTCCCCATATATCAGTTTGTAACAGTGACAGAAGTGCTTCTTCTGCCTGTTTTGCATTGAAGATTATATGGTTTTAACTTTTGCATATTACTCTCAAATGCTTGGTTATAAATTTTTTTTTAAAAACTACTGAATAAATGGTTAAAAACTGTTAGAATAGATACACTTGTGTTCAGCAAGTTAAAAGAAAAAAAGTATTACATATTCAGTTAAGGAAATATTTTTCGACTCCCACAAGCACTGCTGAATTAGGATAATTCCAACCATCTGTTGTGATGTCTTTTTTGCTTTCAGATTCAAGCGCTCCAGAAAGCATATGATGAACTTTGCCAGATGGAAAGAGTTACAGCCTTGCCTTACTTTTTAATCAAGTATAATGACAAGTCTGTTTTGGTGTCACTGCTTAAAAACTGGAATGATTTTTTCCAAGATCAAGAAGAAAAGGTAAGGGGAATTCTGTACATATGCTCGAATGCCAGAATATTTGTGCTGAATGTACAAACTGTTTAATCTCTGGCTAGAATACTATACTGAGATCCAGTGCTTGTCTACTGGTAGAGTAGGTCAAGTCTCTGTACACCAGTTGCTCCCATTGATTACTCCTGGACTTCAGAGAGTCTAGTTTTTAGGCATCTCAACCTGGGTATCCAAAAGTCCAGGCTTCCCAAATTAGTGGATGGTTTGAAAATTTGGTACTTGCGCTCTCTATACTCATTACCCCACCTATAAAAGAGAGATAATAAAACGTAGCTGTTATGAGGATGGGTTAATAATATTTCTTAGTCACTTTGAACACCTAGCATTATGTAAGTGCAAAGCCCACCTATATTATTATTTATTTGCTTGTATGCTGCATATAGGGGAGGAGTATGCAACAATTCATTTCTATAGATGCTGCACTAGCTTTAAGTACACCTGGAAATGTTATAACAGTGACCTTCTACGAAATAAAAATATATCGTCCCATTATAAATTAATAAAGAATGTTAATATGAATATATTCAGCTTGTATCTTTCAAAGTACCAGCAATAATACAAGAAAAACTGGCTCCTTTTTAAACTCTGCTGAAAAAGAAAATCTGTATTTGAACAGTGTAAAGTTAAGTCCTTCATAGTCCTGTAGATGTGATGCAGGCTAAACGTTGGTTAGATGAGGCTGGAATGATTTTTTTATGTTATGGGGAAATCATTCTCTGCATGTCTCCTTTTGAATGTGAAAAAAGCACTGTACGTTCCTTGGAGCCACAAGAGAATTTCCATCCTGATCATTCATAAAGCAGAAGGCATCAAAGCAAGGGTTGGCCAAGCTAGTTATACATTACGTAGTACTTATCTGTTTCATTTATCATCACGTTGTCCAGATGCCTAGCTTTGTTAGGTCCTTCTGAAATTCTTCAGAGCCCTCTTTATTTTGATTAACCTTAACTCAGAGCCTTGAATAGTTTTTCTTACTTTATAATCCTAAAAATTTACTGAGGAGCAAAGCTCCATAACAGAGGCTGAGGGAGAGGTAATTGTGCAGAATAGAAGTCTGTAAAGCAATTCATATCTCACACACAGGGAAGAAATTAAAATAGTCATTGAAGTAGTTCAACTCTGTTTTATAACATTTGAGCTCCTATTTCCTCTGTTTTTTCCATCCTTTTTCTAAAATAAGGAAATATTGTATTGTGGCTATGTAGGTATTTTGAAATAAGGAAACTTTAAAGACTGAATTTAAAAAGTGGCACTGTAAGTGTGATTTGAAATAATATTAGATCATAGATACAAGCATGGCCTGTCAGATGGGATCTCTCTCTATATGAGAGAAGCCTGTATCTTACAAAATAAAGTCCTTTCTTAGTGTTCAGTTTGGAGGGCAATAACTGAGTCTGTGCTTAAATCCTTGAATAAAGGATTGCCCTTGCAGTGACTTTACCTTTACATTGACTGACCCAGCATCTATTACCCTGTCTCCTTTTATACCATGATTATCCAGCATCTATTACCCTGTCTCCTTTTATACCGTGATTATCCACCATCGATCAACAGGAGGGCTTGCTTATGAATCAAGGCAATAATCTGACCACTTGGTAGGCATCTTAAGCAGTTTTAAAAAACCTGTTTGGGCTTAGATAGTTGAGGAAATGGATATGATGCAGTGCAGTACAAGTGAATGTTAGGTGGCCAAAATAAAGAAAACTGGCAGCTTTGGGAAGCATTAAACTGCGTAAAATGGCATATAATACGTCACAGTTTCGTAGGAGTTGTTAATTCTTTTTTAAATGCCATATGTGATTTCTTACTGACATAACATTTAAAATAACAAGATACACTGACAGCTATTACTGTGAATCTTGTGCTGTTATGCATAGAGTTTTCAATGGGGCTGTTTTGTTTGCAGGTGACAGTTGGAGTTTATGATCCCTGCAATTTTACCCAGTATCCAGGATGGCCGCTGCGGAACTTACTGGTCATGGTAGCACACAAATGGTACTGGTTTTATCTCTTATTAGATGAGGCCTTTTTTCGGCCTATCTGACTTACACAGCACACCCTGAACCTTAACTTTGCCCCGAAATATGGAAAACTATATGCAAAGTGAAAATAAGAAATTACTAGGAGTGTGTTGGAAATGGATCCCTTGAATAGGAAATGGGATTCCATAATACTTTAGAAATTTGTTATTTTGATCTTTCTGCATATTTTTGCAAATTTTAAGTGGGCAAAGGCAAGGGATGCAGCCTGTTGCTACTTCCATATAATCCTTCATTTCTTGGCTCCTTTCCCCACATTCTTAATGGTTTGTTTCTAGATTTTTGAGCCCTATTTTTAAATTCTTTCCACTCCAAATCTTTCTGAAATTTAATCTGCTACATCACATTCCAGAGCAGAGATTTATTTCTGAAAAGTTTGGTAAAAGTTTTAAAAAAAAATCATCTTTTGGGGGAATTTGGAGCAGAGGAGGTTTAATAACTGGGTTTATAAAGGGAAGCTGGCTTTAACTTAAACTAAGGGGCAGCTACTGTCACTTCATCATATAGCTGATTTCTACATGAGTAGAAGCAAAACCTGAAAGCCAGTCTAGTCTCTGGATTTATTTGTTGTGTGGTACAGAGTAATTGAGGATGCTAATGTGGGCAAGTGCCATTGGAAAGCTGTCTTGCTCTAGAGAATAAAACTGTCAAATGACCACCAATGGTACATGAGCTAAAGTCTGAAGAACACATACTCTAAAGTTCTTCTGCATTGCCAGGTTGAACATCTGTTTTTGTTTTATTTCACACTGTCATCTTTTGCATTATAAAATACCATCTATCTAACATTGGTTTGTTTGATTGGTTAACTTAAGCTGAAACGTCAAATTTTTGACCTTCTAGTAATGTGTAATGAGACGACAGACCGTCATTTAGCCACATTAACAGTGGCATTTTCCAGGCTGCTAGGTGAACGATAGCATAGGAGGGTATTTCCGTGTGCATATCACTTATCTGTGCATCCTGTGGGGATATGAGAATCCCCAATTCCATTATTTGCCAAACACCTAATTATTTTACTTTGGTGCTCAACCTTGAGTGAATATGAATAATGGGTGCAAAGCTAAGTTGGTGAAGGGGGAGGATACAAAAACTGAATCAGATGAAGGATTCTGAGGAGCGTGCTAAGTCATGGAGGAAGTAGGATGGCACCTCCTTCTACACTGTCATTGCAGCTTTATTGTACTCTGGGGCTTCTCTGGTCATTATGCCTCAAAACATATGTTGCTTCTAGTTCCCAGTAACATTGTGCAGATGGGTAGTTAACAGTGGGGAAGTCCCGAGTGCAATTTCAGGGGAGCTGCACCAGTTTCCATATAAGAGTGAACTGCTTTAGGTATTCATTAATCATATTGGGTTTCTTCATATTTGATCAGATAGAAGTATAGGCACATTATCATATGTGAATCCAATATCAATCGAAGATTTGTCATAGTCTGAGTTTCCAAAGGATTAAACCTCTATGACACCAGAGGACTAATAAAGCGAAGTTCCTGCTTGACTATCCTTCTTTTCTGCTGGAGGAGTTTCAGATCTTTTATAACTACCTTGCTATTTATTTATTTTATTATTTTAATGCCAGGGGTAGCCACCTCCATTCAGTTGAAGTGCTCTGCTTCAGAGACAGGACCATGCAAGGCGTGAGAGACCTAACACACAGCAGCATCTTTGAAATAAAGCTTCCACAGATGCCACAGAGCCCAGGTAATCCATTGTCAAAGGATGGCTTTCAGAATATGGAAACTAATGTTACTTGACTTCTCTTCTCCATGATCACTAAGAAGATAGAGGAGAGGTTAGTGCTGCTAACTTGTTGCTGATGTTAACCGCTACCTCAAAAATAGTGCATCTTAAGTATCAGAGGGGTAGCCGTGTTAGTCTGTATCCACAAAAACAACGAGGAGTCCGGTGGCACCTTAAACGCTAACAGTTTTATTTGGGCATAAGCTTTTGTGGGTAAAAAACCCACTTCTTCAGATGTATGGAGTGAAAATTACTCACCAGCAACTACACACCACACCACAGAAACACTGACCCAGGACCCTATCCCTGTAAGAAACTTCGTTGCCTTCTCTGTCCCCATATCTACTCTAGCGACACCATCATAGGACCCAGCCACACCATCAGAGGCTCATTCACCTGCACATCTACTAATGTGATATATGCCATCATGTGACAGCAATGCCCCTTTGCCATGTACATTGGCCAGATCGGACAGTCTCTACGTAAAAGGATAAATGGACACAAATAGACATCAGGAATGATAATGTACAAAAGCCAGTAGGAGAACACTTCAGTCTCCCTGGACACTCAATAACAGATTTAAAAGTAGCATTCTTCAACAAAAAACCTTCAAAAATAGACTTCAAAGACAAACTTCTGAGTTACAATTCATTTACAAACTTAATACCATCAGTTTGGGCTTGAATAGGGACTGGGAGTGGTTGGCTCACTATAAAAGCAATTTTCCCTCTCTTGGTATTGACACCTCCTCATCAATTCTTGGGTGTGGACCACATCCACCCTGATTAAATTGGCCTTCAATTTTGGTTCTCCACTTGTAAAGTAACTCCCTTTTCTTCATGTGCCAATATATATTTGTGCCTGTTTCTGTAATTTTCACTCCATTCATTTGAAGAAGTGGGGTTTTTACCCACGAAAGCTTATGCCCAAATAAATCTATTAGTCTTTAAGGTGCCACTGGACTTGGTTGTTTTAGTGCATCTTAAATTATTCAAATGTCTTTCTGAAGAAAATAGTTTTATCTTCCAGAAGGAAAGAGGATAATTTACTTTGAGAGTAAGATTTTTTTTTTCTTCTGCCATAATCACCGAGCCTTTATGCTCTCATTTTAATTACAAGCATGATACAACAACAGGTAATTTCTGTAACAGTGCATACATTATTCATGTATGTTATCATTTCTTATTAAAAGTGTGTTTAATCACTAGACTACCAAAAATACACACAATCGTAATAAGTGCATGAAACTCTCATTTCTGAGACTACAGAGTAGATTGATAAAACCACAAAAATCACAATTTTGGTATGTTTGGAGTTTGGGGTGTTTTTGTATCTATGTCTCGTGGTATGAAGACCTGAAGGAAATTAGAGCAATGCATTGTGAATTTGGGAAACCAGGACTCAGTTGCTATTGATAATATTGCATCAGAACAAAACTATTTATAGGTCCTTTCATCTGAGGGTCTGAGTATTTCACAAATAATAGTTAAAATAAAAGTCACCATGCATGCGAAGTCAGCAAGTGGGTTTATACCCAGGTAGGGACACCAAGGCATGGAGAAGTGAAGTGACTTGCCCAAGGTCACTTAGCCCCCAGTCCTGTGCACCACTTTAAACATGAGTGTAGCTCTTTGCAGGATCAGGACCTTAGCTAGTCTTTGTCAGAGCTGGGAATAGAACACAGATGTTCTGATTCATATGCCTCTCTTCTAGCTCTGAGAATCACACTGTTTATTACTTATAAGAAGCTTAAGAAATACCTGGGAAAGAACCGTGTAGATATTAAAATAGTTAACAAGCTTACAGATGGAGATAGAAAATGTAATATTAAATATTGCTAATCAAAAGAACCACACATTCTTATTCTTGTAAACTTTTTCCTCCCTTTCTCTCACTTCTTCCCATGTCTTTTCTCAGTCTCTAAAGTGCCTAGCACACTGTGGCTGCTCTGTGCTGAAAAAATACATCTGTAGATGCCAAATTTAATACTCACATACAGGAGGCTTCAGTTTAAAAGCTGATATAGGCACGTGTGTGGGTGAACAAGATTTTTGGTACTCTTGAGGGGATCTGGTGTTCTGCTGTCCCCTGCCCCAATGATGTCCTTAGGAGAAGACCCATCTGTCTTGACAATGGCCTGAGATTTTGAGGGTTAATTCCCAGCCAGACTCCAGAGACAGCTCAGGGAGACACTCACAGCTGGGAACTAATTAGGTGCAGCCAAGTCTGTTTAGGTTCAGTATGTTAGAGGTTATGTCCAGACTAGGAAAACAAGTTTAAAATCATGTTAGCTAAGACTTTTCAACTAACATGCTTTAAAACACTGGAATAAAAAGCAGTGCGTGGTGCACTCAATATGAAAAAAGGGACACTTTCTACCAAATTTTTGCCATATAATAGAATCTATATTGCAGTGAAGAGTTCAGTTATTTAACATCATTAATGAATTGACAGTTTTGGGAAAGGTGGTGGTAGGGCAGAGTGTGTGTGTGTGGTTTTTTTTGTTTGGCAAGGTGAAATTTGGGTTTTTAATATGGAGTTTTTTGTTTGTTTGGTTTTTTGAAAAGTAGATTGTCCAAAAGCTGTTGGATGGGAGAAAAACCAAAAAGGAGGCATGGGTCCAAGAATGGTGAATCTCAGTGAATGTATGGATCCTAAAAGGTATGTGGTGGTTTAAACACATTTATAATCTGATCAGGCCTGAAATATACCAGGCTTTGAGGGTATGGGGAATGAGAATGTAAGGTCCAAAGACTACCTGGATCTTAAATGTGCTTTGTCAGATAAGAAAATACAGTTGTGATAATCCTGCCGTCCATTTTTACCAGGTGCAATGTAGACTCCCATGAAAGGTCCCATTGAAGACAGTGGAACTTCTCAGAGTAGAAAGCACCATGCCTAGTAATAAGTGCTTCCAGAATGGGGCACTAATTTGGAAATCCAGATTAGTTATTTTTTAAAGTTAAATTGAATGCAAGCTGTATTTCTGTGTACCTGTGTTTCTGTGCATAGACGTATGTTTGTATTGTTGAAGTCTGTGATTTTACTTATTGTCCTTCCTTTTTAGTTTAACTTTATCAATGCAGACTCACAATGTACTTAATGGCTGGCAAGACATAAGAACAGGTTGACTGCTGTAAAGAATGTGGCCTTGGTAACTTCCATCATTGTGTCCCTTGGTTTTGATTGTGCAGGGTGCAGAATGGTCCTGTGAGAAGGTGCATGCCCTCAACTGCTGCTGAAGTCAGTGGAAGTTGAGGGTGTTTAGCACCTTGCAGTATTGAACAGTTTTAATTTTATGGATAGTTTTCCACTCCCTCTACTTCTGAGGTCTACAAGTGAATGATGGAAAAGGTAGAAAAGATACACACGGCCCTTCCTGAGGAGAAGCTGGAAGATGCAAAAAAATTAGTGTATGATGCATAGCTGTACTCAATGACTGGATGTGATGTAGTGGATCCCTCTGCAAAAATGAGGTGATAAAAACAAATCAAGACTTATGTGAGACTGAAAGAGGGGACCAGGCTGAGTGTAAGGAGGGCTGGTTCTGGCAGAAAGAAGGCTCCTGTTTGTTATGTGTCATTTATCTCCCTCACGGATAAGCTGCTGTGATCTGCTCTGCTCAGAACTTTAAAAGCCTGATGCATTGACCAGCGAGCAAATACAACATAGGCTGAAAATAAAATTGGTTAACTGCTTTGGTATCCTTTAAAGCTTTCACACAGTGATCAATACTGCACTCATGTATAATCATTCTTGTGCAGTGTGAGGGTGATTAGCTGAGGGGCATCAGAGAAAGAATTTAACAAAGTAGCAGGCTAGGGGATGGGACAGATTACCTGTGGCATTTGGATAGAATCTGAGGTGAAAGGCTGCTTCTCATTTTCAAACTTGGGTCAGAGGCTGTTCACCTTGAAATATAAAATGTGGGTCAGTGACTTGTCCAGCAGACTTTAGGGGCGTGATCCAATTCCATTAACTTCCATGGGCTTTGGACTTAATCCAAAATAATTAAATTATTTTTCCCCACCTTCCCTTACAGCATGGGGCATGGATTGCCTGCTGGAATCATTTGGGCATATCTCACCTCATCACTTTCCTGCCTTTGCAGAGGCCTTGAGCATTGGTGGCATTGTGGTCTCTCCTGTTTTCTGTCTGTGGCACACAGTAGTTTAGTCTCCTGAGGACTGAGATGCTTCAGTCCAACTAGTGTCACTGGGCTTAATATAGGAGTACTTGAGTGAAGTATCTAATGGTCTGCGCTATTCAGGAGGTCAGACTGGATGATCTAATGCCCCTTCTGGACTTAAACTCTATGAAAATAAATGTAATTTTCATGGACTGCCTTATTTGGTTTAAAGAACGGGAGTACTTGTGGCACCTTAGAGACTAACAAATTTATTGGAGCATAAGCTTTCGTGGGCTAAAGCCCACTTCATCGGACGCATAGAATGGAACATATAGTAAGAAGACATATACATATACATACAGAGAAGGTGGAAGTTGCCATACAGACTGTAAGAGGCTAATTAATTAAGATGAGCGATTATCAGCAGGAGAAAAAAACTTTTGTAGTGATAATCAAGATGGTCCATTTAGACAGTTGACAAGAAGGTGTGAAGATACTTAACATGGGGAAATAGATTCAATATGTGTAATGACCCAGCCACTCCCAGTCTCTGTTCAAACCCAAGTTAATGGTATCTAGTTTGCATATTAATTCAAGCTCAGCAGTTTCTCGTTGGAGTCTGTTTTTGAAGCTTTTCTGTTGCAAAATTGCCACCCTTAAGTCTTTTACTGAGTGGCCAGAGAGGATGAAGTGTTCTCCTACCGGTTTTTGAATGTTATGATTCCTGATGTCAGATTTGTGTCCATTTATTCTTTTGTGTAGAGACTGTCTAGTCTGGCCAATGTACATGGCAGAGGGGCATTGCTGGCACATGATGGCATATAGCACATTGGTAAATGTGCAGATGAATGAGCCCCTGATGGCATGGCTAATGTGATTAGGCCCTATGATGGTGTCACTTGAATAAATATACGGACAGAGTTGGCATCGGGCTTTGTTGCAAGGATAGGTTCCTGGGTTAGTGTGTTTGTGGTGTGGTGTGTGGTTGCTGGAGAGTATTTGCTTCAGGTTGGGGAGCTGTCTGTAAGCAAGGACTGGTCTGTCTCCCAAGATCTGTGAGAGTGAGGGATCATTTTTCAGGATAGGTTGTAGATCTTCGATGATGCACTGGAGAGGTTTTAGTGGGACTGAGGGTGACGGCTTGTGGCGTTCTGTTATTTTCTTTGTTGGGCCTGTCCTGTAGTAGGTGACTTCTTGGTACTCTTCTGGCTCTGTCAATCTGTGTTTTCACTTCAGGAGGTGGGTATTGTAGTTTTAAGAATGATTAATAGAGATCTTGTAGGTGTTTGTCTCTGTCTGAGGGATTGGAGCAAATGCAGTTGTATCTTAGAGCTTCGCTGTAGACAATGGATCGTGTGGTGTGTCCTGGATGGAAGCTGGAGGCATGTAGGTAAGTATAGTGGTCAGTAGGTTTCCGGTATAGGTTTGTGGTGTTTATGTGACCATCGCTTATTAGCACAGTAGTGTCCAGGAAATGGACTGCTTGTGTGGATTGGTCTAGGCGGAGGTTGATGGTGGGATGGAAATTGTTGAAATCATGGTGGAATTCCTCAAGCGCTTCTTTTCCAGGGGTCCAGATGATGATGATGATGTCATCAATATAGCAGTTAATTACTTATGGGCCTCTGGAGTATACAATTTTTCCTAGCATGAAGTATATGTTTAATGGCAATCTTGTCAAATACCTAATGAGTAAGTTTTTAAAAATAGGACAATTACTGATTGTCTTGTTGTTCTTGTTTCAGCATCTTTCTAATTCATTTGTAAGAACCACAGTAAACATTTTTATAAAAGTTTATTGTGTTACTATTTTTGGTGTATTGATTGATATATGAGAGGACAATAGGATAGAATGGCAAAATTTGCATAGGTAAATAATGCTGTAGGTAAACAGAGCTTCATCTTTTCCTTTTTTATTACTATATATCTGATTAACAAAATGTTTAGTAGAATTTATTCATAGTACCTTTAAGAATTCTCTGCAAGGGCCAAAGTATATGAGAGCAAATAGCATGGACTGATTAACGTCAAATCTGTTGACAAGGTTCTTTATTCATAGCAGGGAGTGTAATGCTGAAGCAGATTCTGTGATTTTTACTTTTCATTTTAAGTATTCTCAGAGATGCTTATACTGTATACTGATTTAGCTATTTTATTAGCTAGTGCAATGTTTCCCGACCTTGGATGTGCTCCTCTAAAGCTCAGTTAGATACAGATATGCAAGATAAATTGATCTCTCTGTTGTATATCTGCATTTAGCTCTGTAGTATCTAGGCTAGGGGTGGGCAAATATTTTGGCCTGAGTGCCACATTGGGTTTCCAAAATTGTATGGAGGGCTGGTTAGGGGAGGGAGGCTGTGTCTCTCCAAACAGCCATGTGTGGCCAAGCCCCAGCTTTCTATCCGACCCCCCTCCCCTCCCCTGACAACTCCCCCAGGACTCCTGCCCCATCCAACCTCCCTGTCCCCTGACCATCCCCGGACCCCCCATCCCTGACTGCCCCCACGGGACCCCTGCCCCATCCAACCCCCCATTCCCCGCCCTCTGACCCCCTCGACCCCTATCCACACCCCCAATCCCTGACGATACCCCCAAACTCCCCTGCCCCCTTACCGCGCTGCCTGGAGCACTAGTGGCTGGCAGTGCTACAGCTGTGCCACCCAGAGCACTGGGTCAGGCTGCGGTTCTGCAACTGCGCTGTCCGCCGCCCAGAGCGTGGCACGGAGGGGGAGGGGGAACAGTAGGGAAGGGGCCGGGGGCTAGCCTCCAGGGCTAGGAGCTCAGGGGCCGGGCAGGAGGGTCCCACGGGCTGGATGTGGCTCGCAGGCTGTAGTTTGCCCACCTCTGATCTAGGCACAAGTGACTGTGAGAGGAAGAGCTCACATGTAGCCTGCTAGCCTGAGCTTTTCAATTCTGCATCTGTGCTGCTTGGGTCAGCCCTGTGTGCACATTCACCCTTTACTAGAGACCCTTCAAAGGTGGCTATCTCCTTTTTGCCTGTAGAGAAGGATGATCCATTGCTTAGGATGCTAGCCTAACACCCAAGAGACCCAGGTTCAATTCCCTGTTCCACCACAGACTTCCTGTGTAACCGTTGTGACTTATTCTCTGTATGCTTCAGTTCCCCATCTGTAAAATGGGGATAATACTTTCCAACCTAAAGGATAAATACAATAAGGATTATGAATAAATATAGGCTAAATACATTCAGGATTGTGATGTAATCAGATACTTAATTGATGGGAGACATGTAAAAACCTCAGACAGGCAGAATATAGAAACAAAAACTAAAAAGTCAGTGAAGAATAAATTTAAAAATAGAGAAGACAAGGTTTAAAAAGAGAAGGAAAACTCATCTGAGATCAAGCGGACAGAAGGAGAGAGATGATCGCAAATGCTGGGGTATATCACAGAGGGATTTGGGGCAATGAGTTGGGGGGGAGCTCCAGCCCACCCCACCCAAAATAAATAAATACAAACTGAGAACCAGTGCTTAGTTGGAACAAAAGGCCAATGCTGCATTAGAGAGTATTCAGGAATGATGATGTTTGGTTTTTTTATTTCATTATATAGGTTAGCTGAGTCATCTGTGGATCTTAATCTTAAATTGATGTGCTGGCGGTTGGTGCCTACTCTTGACCTGGAGAAAGTTGTGTCTTCTAAGTGTCTGCTGCTGGGAGCTGGTACACTGGGTTGTTGTGTAGCCAGAACCTTAATGGTAAGTACCAGAGTTACTCCTGAAGGTAACTTGCTCTCTCTCGTAAAGTTTACTTTTTTCATCCTTGTGCTAAAGAATGGAAGAATACAATGAAATCAACATATATATGGGATGTGTGTATCACAGAAATGTTGCAGTTTTATGTTTTTTTTTTTTAAATTAAAAACTGCCCAGGTACAAAGTGAAATTTTGTCCTGAATAAAATAACACATGAGTTCACAAAATCAAATTCAAACCAAAATATTTGAAATAAATAATTGTGCCAGTGAGAGACAGTTCAGTGTGATCAAAAGGAATTTTTCTATAGCAAGCTTCTAAAACTGTAATAACAATCTGCAGTTAAACCTAGAATTTGAAAATGTGAACAAAAGTCTACTTACGCTTTTAATGTTATAGACTCAAAGGGGTTTCTGTTACATCCTTTGAACTAAAGTCTTACAGTGTTAAATTAGTCATTACCAATTACTTGGATTTTTTTATTTGTTTAGGGATGGGGAGTCAGACAGATCACATTTGTGGACAATGCAAAAATCTCCTATTCCAACCCTGTACGGCAGCCTCTATACGAGTTTGAAGACTGTCTTGATGGTGGGAAGCCTAAGGCACTTGCGGCAGCAGATAGACTGCAAAAAATATTCCCAGGGGTGGTAAGTAAAATATTTTGGTGGTTAAATCTCAACATATTAAGAAGACAGCTGACTTTAAATAGCTCCATAGTATTCCTTTGGTCTTCTCATGTTAATGCTTAAAGAGAAAAGGGGATCAGGAAACTGAAAGGCAAGGAAACAAAGTTTATACTGCAGTCACTGGCAAACTATAGGAGCTATTTTCACATGCAGGGAGCAAGGGAATGAAACTTGTGGCAATAAAAATATGTAACAAAATGAGTTCTAAGGGCTCATCTCAGCTGCCTTTCCACAGAGTCACAGTAAAGAAATGTTCTCCAGTTTCTCTTCTGAGGTGTGTTTTTAATGCGCTCTTAGAAATGGCTGATCTTGGAACAGTTCCACTGAATGCGTTTAAAAGCACTGAGCATTCCACACAATCTTGAGGCTCTTATCCATGTTCCCCTTTTCAGTCACATGTAAATAGTTTGGTGTTTAATTGCTTATGCACTTGCATTTTTCTTTCATTTTGAGACAATTAACACAAATCAAAACCATCTTGGTTATTGCCCTGATCTGTCTCCATTCATTTTCTGATATTTTCTCCTGCCAGACTTTCAAGTAATCATTTTTCTCGTATTAACATCTATTTGCAATTTGCTATAGAGAGAAGTCTACATTATATTTTCACAAGTGCATCTAAGACCATTGCTGCTGTTCCTTAAATGTCTGGTTTCCAACCTGTTGAAAAGCCAGAGAATTACCACTGGTAGTGTCTGTTAAATTACAGATTGGAAATTACCGGAGTGGGGGTTAAAAAACTAGTGGTATTGTATGTGTTCCATTATCAAGCTTGGGAATTTTAGATAAAATTATAATTAACAATATAGGCATCAATCCTGAAATGAGATAGCACAGGAGTCTGCTCACATGCAATCAGTGGGACCTTTTATGGCAGTATGGGTCCCTTCATGTGCATCCAATGGCCAGTGGTGCACAGGTTAGTACCATCTTTTCCCTGATCTTTTATGCAGAGTTTGGTAAAAAGTAAAAAAACTGGTAAAAAGTTAGGTGGTAGGAAGACTGGGATAACCTAATACCCGATCTAGAAGGGACTCTCTTACCTGCACATGTTTTTAATAAGAAAATCTTATTTTAAAATTATTTCCATCATTTAGAAAGTATCAAATTTTTCACCTTTATCTGGTAATAGTGCCTTTGGACTGAAATGACCTAGTGTTCTCGAGATCACCACAAGAGAACATTATTCATTTGGAATGATCAGTAGTGTGATTTCAGATTTGGAATTGTTTCCTTCTATATCTGAAAGTGTTTGTTTTCTTCTTGGCTGGTTTTCTCCCTAACTCTTTTTTTTTTTTTTTTTTTAATAGTAAGTAGCCTATTTGTCATTGAGTAGTCTGAAATACGTAGTTTTCTATTAGATCAAGTGATGAACTGCTGTTGTTTTTAGACATTTGGGAAAGGTTCAGAAAATGATTTGATATAACAATAGAGAATAGAGTTATAAAGATATAAAAGATGTTGATTTAAAATTGGAGCAGTTACATTTTCCCTACAAGCTTTACTGGAAATATATTCATAGTCTTCATCCATGCAAACACTTATCTACATAAGTTTATATACCTGATTGCCTGCATTGAGTTCAGTGGGGCTGTTCATATGTGTAGTTACTTATGTGCATAAGTGTTAGCAGGGTCAGTGTTTGCCCATATGAATAGATGAGACATGGCAACAAATGCTGAAGGTGTCCAAAAGAAATTGACCACTGTAAACTTAGTTTCTAAAGTATTAGAAATAATGATTTGGCAAAATATTTCAGTAAAGTTTGGTTAACATTCCAAAGAAACATCATTTGGGCTTAAATTTTGTATTTCGGCCAGTGTATCTAAGCTAGATGGAACACCACTGGACCAACGGATTTGGATCTTTTTGTTTGTTGATAGCAGAGTTAGACATTAGACATTGGAATTACAGGGTTGGAGTTCACAATAGTCAGTAAAAACAGCTTCTTCTGAAAGCCTCTTCAGAATGGAGGGCTGCGTGATGTTGAATAAATATGGGCATCTTTCCTAATATTTGCAGAAGAATCATGACATTCAAACAGCAAATGCCATTAAAAAGGAAGCATTGGGGGTTGCCAGAATGCATATAATGGAGGGGGGTGGGGGAAGAAAGTGAAATGTAAAGTAGTATAACACAATTCTACTAGGTGAGGTGAGAAGTTAAGGCAGGAGAGGATCTTGTGTATTACACTGAATATGTATTTTTATGTCTTATTCCTCTCTGTGGAGCATGCATTCAAAACTGTTCACAGGGTTTATTACCTATCTTATTAAAATGTGTTTTTTATATATATATATATGTGTGTGTGTGTGTGTGTATATTTATATTTTGCAGGTATTATATCTTGTAAATAGTAAAGCTTTTTTTAAAGTGTGAAATAGTATTATCCTGATTTCAGGTGTGAGAGCAAACTTCTGTATATTTTTAATGTCCCCTATTGTCCACATTTGCTTCTATATTATTTTTTAAGATTGATACTGAACAATTATGAGTAGAATTTGGCCCAATAATAGGGATTACTCGGGTATTCATTTCATGTGGATCCATGTAATTTAAAACATTGTTCTCAAAAGTGACATAGTCTCTTCTCTTCACAAAAGCAGTGTAGTGTCTTCCCTTCCCAACTCCTAAATAGTCTGTAATACTTCATTTATACTTCAGATGTCTGTATTTGTTCTTGGTTTAGCTGCTGCAAGTGATGACTTTTTTCTGAATCCCATAACCATGTGGGCTTTCCAGATATTTTTCTCACCTTGATCTGTGTCCTTAATATCTTCAGATTGTCAGTGTTCATTATTACTTCAATGAATTCAACTTCCTGTATGCTTGAAACCATTAACAATTCTGCACACTGTATCCATTGTGGCCTTGTTTAAAGGCCTGTACCCTGTTTGCTCTGATGTCCCACCTGACTTCCATTCTGTTATTAACATGATGTGAGAGAAGATGGCCTTATGACAAAGATAATTAAGAATATCCTGTTTCTGTAAGGAATATGAGAAGCTGAATTGTGAAAATGTCTGTTAGACTTTGGCATTTTTTTCTTCACTACTCTTTGGTTTTACGCCAGAGACTAAAAAGGCTGGCTCCAAAGGGGTGTCCCTTGTTTTAAGTGTCAATTTAGTATTTTGAAACAGAACACGTGAACATAAGATATTGAGCAGACAGTTGGTGAAGGGGGGATACTTTTAATAAAAGTATTCATGTGTCCCAAGACCAGTGGAGGAGCAGGGTAAGAAATGTGCATACGCACAGTGGCTATGCAGATTTCCATAAGAGATCAGCACTCACATCTGGGTCCAGATTTTCAAAAGAGCTCATTACATTGGATAGCAAATTCTTTTGTAGATCTGGCCATGACTGTGACAGTAGAAGCTGCAGAGCACATCTGAATATGTGGGTGTACAAGCAGTGTTGGGGGGGGCACAGTTCTGACACATGACTTATGGTGTCTTGCCTCCTGTTTTCTACAGAATCTTGCTGAAAGGAATTAACTATGGGAAAATATTGCTGTAAATGTATGTTTGAGATAATTAAACTTTACATTTAACCTTATGTGATGTCCAGCCAAACATGTAATGATTCTTTAATATATGAAGGTTTCAGAGTAGCAGTGTGTTAGTCTGTATCCGCAAAAAGAAAAGGAGTACTTGTGGCACCTTAGAGACTAACCAATTTATTTGAGCATAAGCTTTCATAGCTCACAAAATGAAACCTGTCAAATAAATTGGTTAGTCTCTAAGGTGCCACAAGTACTCCTTTTTTTAATATATGAATGTATTCAACTCCTTTTCTAATTATTATTAATTTCTCCTGTCCACCTTCATTATTAATAATAAAAATAAGGGTGTTTTAAATATTATTGAAAAGCATAAACTGTGAGACATTGCTCTGTTACAGCTGCTCATACCCTACCCAATTAAGTAGACCTTATAAAGAAGCTTCTTTCCAAATGTTCTGGAAATATGTTTTAATTATTCCAAGGACTACCATACTCAGCTGTACCAGCATATTTCTGTTCTGCTTCTATTTCTTGTTTGTAACGCCATCATTATTCATCAAATTCCCTACTGCCACTAAACTATAGTAATAAATTTGGCAATAGATTTGAGATGAGTTACTGAATTATAAGAAATGAAAGCTATGTTTGTATTTTATTTTAACTCTTAGGTTGCCATAGATGTTTACATGCACCCTATTATTATTATTTTTTATTTTGTTGTGCAGTACCACCTGAAGCCTCAAGGATCTCTGGTTCCACTGTCAGGCACTAAACAGCTGCAAAGACCTTATGAGCTAAACCTTACCAGCACGCTTTTTGTATGTGGCAAAATGGGAAAATACACAAATATTATACCAAATGAGTTTGTAATAATTCCACAGCACTCATATTAGTACTTTTTAAAATACAACAAAACCAAAACAAACACTTTGCCCGTGAAAGGAAGCACAAATTTGCTTCCGTTCAGATCTAACATGTGAGCAAAACGTCTCTTTATACACACAAGGACTTTCCTGAGTAAATATTTCCCAGTTGTTTGATTTTTGTTTTGTTTGCTGCTTTGATACTCTCATTTCCCCCCCCCCCTTTCTTTCTTCCAGGCAAAAGCAGTGTTTTTAAATGCTTTTGTAAACAGTATTAAAGTGCTGCTGCACCACTATAATTAAGTTTGCATCATGACTTCTGTTTAAAGGTTGACCCAAGTCCTCTTAAGAAATGGCACAATTAGTTGGATTCCTTTGAAATTGTGTGCGCTTCAAGAGGGTGCGGGATAGGATTAGTGACCCAAATATGGGGTTATTTGAGCTAGAGGTTGCAGAAATATAAGCCCCTGCAGCCATTTTTCAGAAAGTTTCTAGGTGTTTGTTTTTGTTTTGCACAGACATTAAGATCAGACTGTTGATGTAACATTGGTCAAAACAATCTCAATTGGTTGAGTTTTAGCCAACGTACTGCATAGCACCACTAAATCTTTGGTGGACCCAGGTTGAAAACAGTATTAAGGAACTTTACAAGTTCTGACACCCAACTGCTTCTCACCAATGGGGTATATCTGTTGGATGATGGTTGGACTATTTTTCTTTCAAACATAAATATTCTGGAACAGAGATCCTGGCTGTGAGTTCTCTCATTGGCCCTGCCACAAATTCCACCCTCCAACCATTTTGGAACATTACCAGGAACACCTTTCCACTGAAACTTAGTTGTCCTTTGTTTCAGGCACTGCATGTGAGTTGGGTTATAGAAGAGGGGGAAGTAGCAGCAATAGAGATACTTGTATACCTGATAGTGAAGACTTCAGGGAGATGCATTCCCTGCTTGTGGTGGGGGAGGCCTGGGTATTGTAGTGGAGAGGGAGCCAGGTTGGAGGGTAGAATGCAGTGAATGGGTCAGGGCAGGGTTGGGGAGGTTTGTTGAATCAGGGTCCAGCTGTGGCTGGCTCAGTATGCAGATTGTGGGACAGGAGATGTACAACTGCCTTAAGTGACTACTAATTTCTACCAACATTCTCATGTTAAAAAAATTGGAAATTTAGTGTCAAAAACTACATTAACACAGTTAAATTTGTTTGGTGGTAAGAGTGAATGGGTTGTAAAAGGAGATAAAGAATTGTACATTTTACCAGTTGGGGCTGGCAGAATAAAGGTATGTGTTTTAATAGGGCATATTTGGGCATTGCTGAAAGAGGGAATGGGCAACCTTAATTGTGAATTTCCTGGTTTTCAGAAGTTTGAATTTTGCTCAACACAACATTCTACAAAGGGATGACATACCCTCAAGTTATGTCAACTCTGTGTTAATGTATTTTTTTTGCTGTTGAATTAATAGATTAGTTTAATTGTTGTCTTAAGTTTATATTGTATATAAGCCTCTGTCTGTCACAGCTGTATGCCCTCGATCCAATTATAAAATATATGTACAGTGCTAAGAGTATGAACACTGAGAAATAAAGCGCATCAGAGAGTTGTTACTGAATATGTACAGTGTTGCACGTAGTACAGATGACATAGTACTGCCTGTTCTTAATTTCCAAGAGCCAAAATCTGGTCCTAGTGCACAGCCAAATTGACTGAGGTGTGTGCATGGGATCTTACTGTAAAGAATACCCCTCAGGTATTCCATGTCAGCTGATGCTTTCTTAGGGCCCTCAGTAGCCTTCATTAATCTTATGCCTTCCCCATTATTCCACCATAGGGGGAATGGACAAACCTGGCCAGCTTCCACCTTGGCCCCAAACCTAACCTGTACAATTTTGAGGCACACGGGTGGTGCAATATCCCTTTCATAGGTCCTGGTAAGTGTCCCTGCCTTGCCATGTAGTGGAACATTATTCGCTCTGCTTCAGTCAAGGAACTTCATATACACAGAGTGGGAGGGGTGGGGGTAGGAAGGGGTCACATTAACAAAAGATTTAAAAGGACATTGGCAAGATAAAAATCTACTTACTCAACAGCTATTCCTAGTCCAATGTTTGAGCAACATGCCAAGCACATATTCATCGGTTTACTGTAAATTGTCCTGGTGCTTTATCAAAATTCCTGTTCAGGCACATAAATACTTGTGAATAAATAGATTAGGTATCCAGGATTTTATATCAGTGAGGAAATAGCCAATACTGTCTTTGAGTGTTCAAAAGCCTGGACAATAATTTTAGGTTACTCTCTCCCTGTCTCTTCCCCAGTCATTGTTTCACTGCTGTGGGGAAGCTGAGGCTGGAATGTACATGCTGGTGCCATTGAAAAGGGAAGTATTGCCAGAATTACTTGTAATTTACATAGTTTTTAGAGAGGCATTTCTTCCTTCTGTTGTTGTGCAACATTTCTATAGTTTAAACTTACTAGTTGAGGTTTTCAAAGCCAGATAGAGAATTGAGACAAAGATGGTAAAATCCTGGTACCATTGAAGCCCTGGAAAAACACTGATTTCAGTGCCATCAGGATTTCACAGATTGCTCCTCCCATTAATTTTAGTGGGATTGAGTATCTATCCAATTTTCCTATCTGGCTTTAAAACTCTCAGCCACTGTTTCAACCTTTATGTCTCTCGTACTCATTAATTTTACATCCTGTCTCACTGAGAAGCAGAGTAACAATTTCGTACAAACTACAAATAAAACAGAAACCTTTGAAAAAGAGCTTGAGGTTTTTTTTTAAAAGAATATGTTCGATACTAATTATAGTGATCCGTTTAACTGTAAAGTAGGAGAGAGATTGATTAGTGGAATAGCAGGATTGATGGACTTTTGCCCTTTTGACAGATGTATGGTATGCATTGAATCATTCATTGACTGCTTTCCTATAGCCATGAAGGCTATTATTGGCCTATAGCATATAATTTTAATGTAATACCCTTCCCTGGACTAATCAAACATCAAATGCATATGTTTTCAGAATTCTGTCTCCAGTAAAAACATATTCGAGAAAAAGTGCAGAGTTTCATTTAACAGACCGGTTAGGTTAATGCAGAAATCCTGCTTTATATCTCTTTTTTTTCCAAAGGGTTTCACCTGTGACACTATCCTGTAGCTTAGATTTTATTTATGGGCCACATCAGAAGTAAGCATTTATTTTGGTGATGAGGGGGAATATGAATTGTGTGAGGCAGGGAATTAGAAATGCTACTAAAATGACAATGTTCCTGAAAAATTAATCCTAGCCTTCAGAAGAGGTGGTGGCTGTGCCAGAAATTATTTTTGATTAAGATTAGCTTTCTGTTTTTAAGAATATGATAGTTGAAACTAGATATAAAAATTTGATCAGCTGTGAAGAAAAGTATTGGAAACTCAGCATACATTACTCATTTTTATAATAGTGCACATATTAACAAAAGGCCAAATAACATGTAATGCAATACAATATTCTGATGTTTGTTTCATGTCCTGTTTCATTTGTACAGTTTGGGATAATTGTTCAGCTTTTAAAACTCACTTTTTGACACCTCAATAAACAATCGGTGAGCAGAGCTGGCCTTTTTTTTTTTTTTTTTTTGGTGGTGGGAAACAGTTTTCACCCCAATCACATTGTATGCACAGAGCCAGCCTGAAGTTTTGGAGTTTTGGGGAGGGTTGGTGATGCAATTTTTGGAGATACTTTTCTCCAGGAAGAATGAGATATTTTGGTTTGTATGTGTGTGACATCTTAAAGACCCTTCCTATCTGTTCATCCCAGCCTTCTGCTACAGAACTGGATTCCAGCTACTTGTGCTGAGGTCTGAGCACAGATGTTAAGATTTTAAAATAAATGTTGCAAGGGATAATTATTTAAATAAGATGAAAGTCTGTGGATACACTAGACATGCACATGCTTACGATCACCACCCTAATACTAGAGAGTTTTTGTGCATTGTGGTGGATTTGAGCATTTTACAGCTATTAACTACTGAATCATCACAACTTTTAGTGAGTTACCTATTATCACACCTATTTTGCAGATGGGAAAGTAATGGCAGAAAGGGTCAGTGCCTGATTTCCAGAGAGGCAGAGCACCCGAATCTCCCATTGACTTCAACTTGAGTTAGGGGCACTTCTACAAGTTAATTCCTAGATACCTTCGTTGATTCCTTGTCAAAGCTGTGATTAGCATGCAGACATCTCTTATCCTTGTGCTTAGTCCATTATACCATTTTGCTTTCAACTCCACTGAGTTTCCTGAGAGAGAGAGCCTGCAGGGGCCGCAGTGCTATCAGCAGCCCTTCCATGGCTATGTATGGATATGGGTTCCGTCCAGGTATATCAAAGGACTCGAAGCCATGGTTTTCATACCCAAATGGTTTGCGTCACTTCACATGTTCAAGGAGATCTTCAAGAAAAGAAGAATTAAAAATTCACCACCTTAAAAACAAAAGAAAACAAAAATTCTTTAAGATTCTCCTTTACCTGGTGAGGTTCCCCTCAATTGGGGAGGGGGAAGGAGAAGGAACCACAGCTACAGACTTTGTCACTTCTAGATTTTTGGCAGTACCATTTTCTTACTTTAAAGTGATATTGTTTTAAAAGCTAGCATGGGTATGGAGATACTATGTATATAATTTTTATTAATTATGTATATTATGGTTGTGCCTGTGGGCCAACCAAGAGTGGGGTCCCATTGTGTTAGGCACTGTACAAACGGAATAATAGACCGTCCTTGCCCACAACACACACAAGGAGAGTAAACAACATGATGGAGACAAAAATTGTGTGAGTTCTGAGGTTTTTTGGGGGAAAGGGGGCTTTGTGCAGGGGGATCAGCTAAATGGAAAGAAAATGGAAGGGGAGTGAAGAGGGCTGGGTAGGGAACAAGAGGGTAGGAAGGGCAGGTGTTATGTCAAGCGGAGGCAAAGAGACTGTGAGGGCAGGGGATAGGGAACAGTCAATCATCACAGGGTAGAGAAAGTCAGAACTTCCTACAGTCATGACTGGAACATCCAAAGGTGAAAGAGGTCCCTGCGTTAGCTGATTCTGCTCCTGTTGGAGTCTTTGGCTGTCTGTCCTTTACACTTTTCCCCATAAGCTCACATGGTGGAGGAGGAAGAAAGGGCACCTTGTGGGGCAGAGTTGGGGGTGAGTCTCCTGTACAGTTTTATATTACTCTGTGTATTTACTGGAATGTTTCATGAATGTGCTAGAATTTGAAGGCACTGTGTTTGAATTCAGTCAATTCATGTTTGCTTTTTCACATGACAGCAGCTTGGTCAGACAGGGCAATGAAGGTGGCACTCATTTCTGTAAAATACTGTGTATACAGGGTTACACCCAAATTTTGTATGTGTGGATGAGACTTTAATATGCTGCTCCACTATTTGTCATCTTATTTTATTCTCATTCTGTATTTTTATATAACTCTTGTTCTTCTTTTAATAATTTTTCTCTGCATTTGTAAAATTTTAAATGCTGTCAAATGGACTTTTGTTTTTCTGTATAATTAGACTTGAAAGGATTAGATTTTAATCAGTAAATGTCAGCAAACAATTTCACCGTACACACACAAACTGATGAAAAAATATTTCCGTTGATGATTGAAATTTACAGATAGGCAATGTCATAAATATAAAGGGAAGGGTAATCACCTTTCTATATACAGTGCTATAAAATCCCTCCTGGCCAGAGGCAAAACCCTTTCACCTGTAAAGGGTTAAGAAGCTAAGGTAACCTCGCTGGCACCTGACCCAAAATGACCAATGAGGGGACAAGATACTTTCAAATCTGGAGGGGTGTGGGGAGAACAAAGGGTTTTGTCTGTCTGTCTGTGTGATGCTTTTGCCAGGAACGGATCAGGAATGCAGCCTTCCAACTCCTGTTAAGTTAGTAAGTAATCTAGCTAAAAAATGCGTTAGCTTATTTTACCAGCCATTAAACAAAAGGAAATCTGTCTTTTTGTAACTTAAGGTTTTGCCTAGAGGGATTCTCTGTGTTTTGAATCTGATTACCCTGTAAGGTATTTACCATTCTGATTTTACAGAGGTGATTCTTTTATCTTTCCTTTAATTAAAATTCATCTTTTAAGAACCTGATTGCTTTTTCTTTGTTCTTAAGATCCAAGGGTTTGGGTCTGTGGTCACCTGTACCAATTGGTGAGGATGATTATTAAGCCTTCCCCACGAAAGGGGGTGTAAGGCTTGTGGGGGATATTTTGGGGGAAGACGTCTCCAAGTGGGCTCTTTCCCTGTTCTTTGTTTAAAATGCTTGGTGGTGGCAGCATATGGTTCAAGGACAAGGCAAAGTTTGTGCCTTGGGGAAGTTTTTAACCTAAGCTGGTAATAATAAGCTTAGGGAGTCTTTCATGCAGGTCCCCACATCTGTACCCTAGAGTTCACAGTGGAGAAGGAACCTTGACAGGCAAAGTAAGAAAAATGCTTCTTGAGAACTTACTAGTTTGATTTAAGAACACTTACTTTGTATATTTTGACCTGTGATGGTGACTATTTTTGTTTTAACGGTTATAAACCTTGAACTTCTTGAATCTCAACATATGCTGTTAAATAATTCTGACCCAGTTCCCATAACTTCCATCTACTGTTAAAATGTAAATAGATAATCAAAAACAATGCTTAAAAACAAACAGATATTTTCCATAGAAATTATATAAAAAAATTTGAAATCTGTCAAGCCAATATTTAAATATATGCTCTGCACCAAACTGAACACTTAGTTATTGCAATAGAAGTGAACATTGAGGTGCACCATCTACTGGTAAGTGAACTCAGCTACATTACCACCATCACTTAAAAGCACAGTTTTAAAAAAGAACATGTGTTTTAATAATCTTTTACACAGTCCCCAAATTTCAGTAGTTCGTGTACATGTGTGTACTTACACACTAAACTTTACACAAAATGTGTGGTGTATGGGTATATATACACACACGTATTTATAATGTGTTGTCATAGAAATTATAACCTACATTAACTTTGTATTTTGTCATGCCTGCCGTTAATCTTGTGGACTGTGTAATATTTCATTTGGACAGGAAAAATAATAGACAAAATTCAGCTAAAAATTCACTTCCCAAATACCACCAGCATCCTGCTGAAACAAAGCATTCATGTGTAAATGAGTATCTCATAGAAGCCTTTAATTTTGCAGGATTTCTTAGATGAGTAGGAGACATTTTGTGCTAGTTAATTCACAACTAGTTTTATTTTAAAAAAAGACAAGTGCAAAATGTTCTTAGTTATTTCCCATTTTATTTTTCAGATTAGAATATTAAAATCTATCCAATAATTATGGAAATCATCCATCCATAAAGATTCTGATTTGCATTATCCTTACGAGTGCGCATACATTTGAGGCCTGTGATACATTTGATACGTTATCTGTATTATGGGCAAAAATATAAAAATGACAGTGATATTAATAGGTTTAAGAAGGACTGTTTGATGCAATTTAAATAGCCATTCTTTTCAAAGACTTAAAAGATGAATAGCCAGTGTGCTTGAAATTCCATTATACCAGGAAGCAAGTGATTTGATTTTTTGGGGGGGCTATGTCAATGAAAAAAACTTTAGGTTCTGATCAGGGAAAAATTAGAAATTTCCCTGGATCCTGCTTTCGCACATGGCCAAATTATTTTAAACTAATGGAGCTGAGTCAGAGGATTCAGTGTTGATCAGAATTGCAAGTGTCTCCTGGAATGGAAACTTCATTCAAACTAGTCTCTTCACTTATTCTTCTCCAAAAGTTGTACACCCAGTTCTATAGGGAGGAAAAATTAGTCTTCCTCAGTCATGTATCATTTTGTAATGAAGACTTAAGTAATATCTGGATCAAACCTCCCTGAAACTGCTGTTCTGCAGCAAGTGCCTTTACATAGAATTCCCCTTAACAATGTGTGTTCATTTTTTTTTATGACAGGTTTCAGAGTAACAGCCGTGTTAGTCTGTATTCGCAAAAAGAAAAGGAGTACAAAAAGAAAAAGATGCATCCGATGAAGTGAGCTGTAACTCACAAAAGCTTATGCTCAAATAAATTGGTTAGTCTCCAAGGTGCCACAAGTACTCCATTTTTTTTTATGGGTATTTTGTTATAAATTCTTGAATTCTGCACTAGTCTATGCTAAAGCCTCCTGTTGTTTTTGTGCCTCTCCCTGCATACACACATGCTTGTTTGCTTCATCAGCTGTTATGTCTTGCCTTTAAACTGTAAGCTCTTTGGCGCAGGGACTGACATTTACTATATGTTTATACAGGGACTAGCACACTTGGACCCTGACCTGGTTGACTTCTCTAAGGCTGTGTCTGCGCTATGAGCTAGGGATGCGATTTCGCTGCTCATGTTCTCATCAGGCTGCCACGAGTATAAATAGCAGGGTAGCCACAGTAGCCCAGGTAATAGAAAATTCAAACCTGCTTGAAACTGGTGAAAAATAGCTGCATTGCTATTTATACTATCACTAGCTTGATGAGAACTAGTGCAAATATCTGTACAGGAGCAGGGGAATCCTATCGTTAGCACGTAGTGTAGACATAGCCTAAGTTGTACTGTAATATATATGGAGTGTCTTTTTCTATCTGATAGCAGATGTTTTACACCTTACCAGACAAGCAACGTGGTTCAAATGACCCTCCATGTATGTCCTTTTTGAACTCTCTAATGTATGTTCAGTTGAGTTCACCTTTTTCAAATATGGACATGGAGGAGACATGTTGTACGGTTCTGCTGCAGGATGAGGCTGCTGTCAGCAGCTCCGAAGTGGAAGCCTGCAAAGCATCTGACAATAGGAGCTATGAGTCTCAGAAGTGATTTCCTTCTATATCAAGTTAATATGTGGCCATTCAAATTATACAAGTATCACTGAAGACTGAAGAATTTTGTATTTTATAGAATTTGAAACAACAAAAGTACAGTGTATGATGCTTCCCATCTGTCTAACGGCAATTGGGTAAAGATTCAATCGCAGATAAAACCTAATAGAGGTCTTATTGTTCACTTTGTGTAAAGTAACTGGGGAGCTGATCTAAGACAAAAGCTATATGTGAATAAAATTAATTGCTCTAGTAGGTCAAATTTGGAGGTTGTTTTAAAGATACTTGTAAGGCATAAATAAAATGGTGCAGTCTTCTTAATCTTTACATTTAAGAAATGATGAGGCAAGACAATCCCCCGTGCAAAAACTTGGTACAAAAGTCAGTAGTACGGAATTTGATCTTCCAAGAGATACTAGGCTTAAGAATGGTTTTTATGAGGTGCAGCAGTTGCTAATGAATTTGCTGAAGGTTTAAGGCATTTCTGTTGGTGCCAGAAAAAAGTATTTAAATCAATAATTTACAGAAAGATGATGTGGGGTTTCAGAATAATTTGTAGAGGCAGGGTTCTGCAGCTAATATTGTACAGAATGATTTCCAATTTTGGCCTGAATAGTACAGTGGAGTTGTTCTAATAAAAGAAGAAAAATAGTGTAGTTGGTGAAGAATAATCAGCACAGTCTTTTTTTGAAAAATGCTCAAAATAGTGACTGCTTTAAAATGTTCACATTGTTTACTAATCACTGTGTTCAGCACTGTTCAAAAACTAATATCGACAGTCCCTGCCTTGATGATGGATTTATAATTGAAGGGTCCTATTTTGTAAACACATAGGCATATGAGTAACTTCATTCATTCTGTTGACATGCTGCGGGACTACTCAGGTGCGTGGTTGTAGGATCAGGTCCTTAAAGACATCAGGGCCATAACATATGGTTGAAACGTTGCATTGAGGTTTGTCCAAAATAGAGTTGCATACAGTCCAATCAACCCTTCAACGGTGAGATACACAAATATTTTTGCTTAGTATCTCTGTCCCTGTAAAAACAGGGCCACTGCAAAAGTGATTATTCTGTCTTGTAATTCTTGATTGTCCAGACTAGTCAAATGGAATGTGATCTTCTGAAAATCTGGTTGAAAAACGTTGGTTAAGTGGGCTAGTTACACAATAAATGGAACTATGCTGATTTGTGCAGACTGTTCTCTTCTATATAGGTTTTAGGGCTGTCAGGCAATTAAAAAAATAATTGGGATTAATCGCACAAATAAAAAAAATTAATCACTATTACTTGAGCGAGTAAAAAAAAGATAGAATACCATTTATTTTAAATATTTTTAATGTTTACTACATTTTCAAATATATTTTCAATTACAATACAGAATACAAAGTGTACAGTGCTCTCTTTATATTTTTGATTATAAATATTTGCACTGTAAAAACAAATTGTATTTTTCAGTTCACCTCATACAAGTACTATAGTGCAATCTCTTTATCATGAAAATTGAACTTACAAATGTAGACTAATGTAAAAAAAACCAAACCTACATTCAAAAATAAAATCTAAAACTTTAGAGCCTACAAGTCCACTCAGTCCTACTTCTTGGTCAGCCAATCACTCAGACAAGTAAAGTTCATTACAATTTGCAGGAGATAATGCTGCCTGCTGCTTGTTTACAGTGTCAACTGAAAGTGAGAACAGGCGATCGCATGGCACTGTTGTAGCTAGCGTTGTAAGATATTTACGTGACAGATGTGCTAAAGGTTCATATGTCCCTTCATGCTTCAATCACCATTCCAGAGGACATGCTTCCATTAACTTTTTTAATCACGATTAATTTTTTTGGGTTAATCGCGTGAGTTAACTTTGATTTAATTGACAGCACTAATAGGTTTTTATACTGCTTTCATTACCATAGTATGTGAGCCCGTTTTAAGTAGTGCATTAAACATTGTGACTATATATCTGTTGCATTGTGTTTTTTCTCTTGTCCTCCTTCCAGGGAAGAAGCAGTATGTGTTGTTTTGGCAGGGTATTAGGTTTGTGTTTTTGTTTTGTTTTGAAGTATACACGTTGCTGTGTATTTATATTTTAAAAGGCAAGGTTAAAGAAATGCGGGTCAAAGAAAACTGAAAATCTGACTCAACATGGTTACCATGTATGTGTATAATCTTAAAGACAAATTTAGCTTGGTGTAACTCCACTGAAATCATTGGAGGTATATTGGAGATTAATGTATACCATAATCCTTGTCTAATTTTTGAGTTTTTATTCTTAAAAATATTAATCTAAAATTTAAGCCAAGCAGAAATTAATCTTCCTGGTGCATTGTACTCAGGTGATGGAATGCTGGAGGTGCTGCACTGAAGCTATGTTTACTTACGTATGGTTGCAAATGATTTAAAATCAATTATTTTGGTGACACAGTTTTCAGCAGTCTTCTGTTTCCTGTAGTACTCTATTTCATTCCCCAGTATGATTTCTGGCTATTCATTCTAGCTGTTTTTTCCTTACATCTGAGAAATGTGGACTTTATCAAAGGCTGACTGCTCATAAGGACTACAGTAGTACCCAATTAACTCTTGTCTTGATCTTGACTGTTCCCACAATAATTTAGTGGCTAAGGGCATGAATAATTTGGCTGTTCTGTGAATAATATCCCTTCAGGTCTGTTTAATACATTGTTCTGAAGTGTCCATTTCCTATGTGTTTTCCCCTAGAATGCAGAAGGATTTAACATGAGCATCCCCATGCCAGGTCACCCCGTAAATTTTTCTGAAGTCACCATGGAACAGGCTCGAAAGGATGTGGCTCATCTTGAACGTCTCATTGATGCTCATGATATTATTTTCCTGTTAATGGACACTAGGGAAAGTCGCTGGCTTCCTGCTGTCGTTGCAGCCAGCAAGAGGAAGGTCAGTAGATATGCCTTGTTAATATTCCTGTAGTCATTCTGCAACTCTTACTTAATGACTTGCCATGTATGGTCAAAAGTACTTGACAGGAACGGGCAATCGCTGACCAATCGGCCGGAATTACATCATGCCATTGTAAGAGTTTTTGCACTAGGCATTTTATCAGTAGACTCAAAGACAAAGGTGCGTGATGAGGGGAAATGGCAACTTGTATGTTATGAAGGAAGACTGAAAGAACGATGATGAGAGTGGAAAATGATACAGGATGTCAAAATGTTGTTGACAGTTGCAAACTGCCTTTCCAAAGTAGACTTGTAACTTTTGAGACCTGAAGACAAACTATACATGCAAAAAAAAAAAAGTATGGATTAGCCAACATTTCAAAATCCAAAAAGCCAACCAACAACTTTGGATACTTCTCTGTAAACTCACCCAGCAATATACAATATCTGGGCTGATCATATCTATCCAAGGTATTTATGTGGCCAGCATTAGCATAACATCTGAGTGCCTTACTATTTGTAATGTAATTATCTTCACAGTCTCTGGTAAGGAAGTATTATCCCCATTTTACACATGGGAAAGTGAGGTCCAGAGAAAGTAAATGGCTTTTCCAAGGTCACACAGGCAGTCTGGGGAGGAGCAGGGAATTGAACCTGAGTCTTCTGAATCTCAGGCTAGTGTCACAACCACTGGAGGATCTTTCTTCCCTTGAAGGCAGTGGCGCTACATGTGTAAGTGTTTCCAGGATCAGGCTCTGAGACAGTCACTCTGTACGCGTTAGTTCTTTTACAGTCAGTTTACCTGCATCAGATTACAACATACAACGGAATCAGTGAATATGAACAAGTTTACCCATAACTACATGCTTTTAGGAATCTGTTCCTGTGTGATTCTTACTAGAATGTAATAAAAATTGAAATTGAGAATAGGAAAGAACCTAAAAAAGAGTGTGTTAAGTGAGAATTAACCGCCTCTCTGTAACTCATGGCCCTTTACCTTTCTTTTAGTCGTGCTCTCGAGTGTCAAACTGAGTTCAGGCTTCTCCTGAATGGAAGAATATCCTAAATCTGAGATTATAGAATCCTGCCACCAAAATTTTTCAACAAATTAATATTCCACACATTTGGTCAAATGGGTTAGTTAGGAAACTCTTAATTGCATTGCCCTGCGCATTTGATTCCTAAATTATTTTGAGCAAGACTTTGTTAAAGTAAGGTGTTTATAACAACAACTTTGTCATATTTTTAAGAGTTAATGCAAATTAAGTTTACACATCTAAAAGTTACAAAGTTGGAAAATGCACATGTTAAGGTTTTAAAAGCATGAGAATTGTACCACATTGCATGTTCCATATATTTTGTGGCCTAAATGTAATGACATTCACAGCAATACATTGTTACAAATTAAATACAAGAAAGAGTAAAGGAAAATAGTACATATATATGACACCGCCGAGTCTGTGTTAATTTTGGAACATTAACTTTTACACTGACTTTTTTGTGAATTTTAGCTGTGCAGTCTCAACTTTGCACGAACATAGTTTTTGCTTGTAATTTCTTAGTTGGTGGTCTTTTTTAAGAATAAGAAAGTGATTGGACAATAAGAGAGAATCCAGAATTGCTTGTGATACTTACAAGCAGGCTTTTTGTCTTGTAAGTTCCTTGAATGTGTGCATCTCCCTTGGAGTGTGCACCTGTAGACTTAACCAAACTTTCTCTGCACTTGATCCTGAACATTTTTAATGGCATTTTTAAATCCTAAACCAATTATGTTCCAACATAGCAATCCTCTTTGAGGATTATGTCCATGTCAAGTTTTTAAACGTCAACCCACTTTTCTATGCCTCTGTCTAGTAAGTGTGAGCAGAATTCTGTTTTGGTGGCATCCAACCATGGAATTTTTTTATTCTTTCATAATTAAAAATTGGTAAAATATTTTATTCTCAAAACTACAACAACAAAAATCACTTTAGAATGGAGCTCAAACATAAAAAAACTCCACAAAAATTGAATTCTTTAGGACTTTGTAAACATATGAACACTGGCCATTTATAATCAAGAAGATTTTGGTATCTCAACAATAGCCCTGATCGCCAGTGAGATCTGTGCAGTTGAAACTTCATGCCTGAATGGAGCCCCATTAAAGTCACTGATGTGCCTGAATCCTTTTATCCAGCTCCATCTTAAGGTACGGTGAGTAAAGGTCTGTGCCTAGGACTTCAGTTTCTGGAGTCTCCATAATGAGAGAAGATTCTTATTTTTCATTTACGAACACAATTTGTGTCTTGCCTCCTGGATGCAAAGAAAAGCTTGAAAATGTGACCAGAGAATAAGTGATGCTTGTTTGACTTTTCAGAAAGCTTGAAACCATAGGTCCAAGAGACATGAACTGGACCATTCATCTTAATGCTGAAACCAGCTGCCAGGCTCTGAGGGGATCGACCACTGTGGGAACCACACATGGTTGTATCTGGGGCTGCAGACTGACTTAATTCAAACCTGCCTCAGTCTGTGCCTGCACAAATATTTCTCCACCAGGAAACCCAGTAGTTTAATTACTTTTTGTTCTGAAATTGATTGCCACTTGTGGTTCCAAGATGTATCATTATTGTTTTCTTTGAATTCCTTGACAACACAGTACCCAACTGGTCACACCAGTTTCTTCTCAGGTGGCCTTTGTTCCCACATCCAAAGACATTAAAGAGCTATCTCAGACTGAATACTGTATTTAAGAATCAGCTGCATTGCTGTTTATAGGGAGGAACAGTTAGAGTAAAATAGCACGAGGACAAGTATGTTAATATGATATGAAGATAGAGGGAGGACATTTTTCATTTAAACAAGTCAGCTAAACTGTTTTGACTTTATTGTGGGGAAGGGAAAGAATCTAAAAGCTAGAATCTGAAGAGCCGCACTATACTGTGCGGTCTCTTCCCCAGCATTTTAATGAGACTATTGTGCGTCAAGGGACAAACTGAAGAAAATTTAGAGTTTAAAATAGTAGACAAACCATCAAATATGTCTCTGATCTGTCAGCTGGGGGTAAAGTCACTTATGGTCCACACTACTGAAAAATAAGAGGAATTTGATGAACGATTACGTCCTTTCATATTGACCTGCAAGTCTTCAGATGAAAATGAATGAGAAACTTAATGAGTTTTTGTATAATCCTCTTTCTTGATCCAGACTTTTCAGCAGTCCACACCGTGCTTTGGCAGTCGCATCTGAATTTCTCTTAGCTATTTAAATATTACACGCAAAAGACTACATTAAAAGACCATAATTAAGGTTGCAAATTCAAGTACTCAAAAGTTAAGAAATGGCAGAATTAAGGTTGCCTGTGCAACTGTAATTTGGCCACTTGTTCATATGCATTATCACATAGTCTTTAATTGTAATATCATACTATTTTTCCACGGGACCCCTCCCTCATTCAGTGCACAGAATGAACTGTGCTCACTTAATGAGCAGCTATTCAAAAAATTTTCACCTTGTCATTCAATATGTGGCCCTATGCCTTATTTACCATACACTCTTCAAACTGCTTTGGAGATGGAATTATTATACACTATCCAGATTCTGCAACAAATGAAGCAAGGGACCTACAGACAGCAGCTTTCTTTACTATGCAATCCTGATTTATCCCCAGAGCAGGTCCATCTCGTGCAGTGAATGAGTCCTCCCAGTTTCAATATCCCTCCCTGGATTCCTCTCCTAATCTCAGTGTCTGCCAGACTACCTATCTCTGCATCTTTGCTCTGACATTGCCAATTCTATCCCCACACTCGAGCTCTTAATCAGATCTGTCTTCCTTCTCCCTGCCTCAGTGCTTCTCCCCCCTACTTCCTAATCCAGTCTCATTCCCCCACACCCCCAAAATCTACTGCTCCTAGTCTGTCTCATTGCTAGCCAGTCCCAGGTCCACCCTTCCCAGTCCCATATTCTTTGTCCACCCCCGCCAGCCTCCAGTCCCTGTACCCAGGACTCCTTCTCCCAATCTGCTCCCTCGCTGCAGATCTGGTTGTTGTCCCCTCGGCATTCAAATCAGGTAGTGTCATCTTCCTTGGCTCAACAGGGGGTCATTGGGAGGACAAGTGAGATAAGCTCCTTCCTCTTAGTGCAGGTGTCTGGGCCTGGCCTGGCCTGTAGAAGCCCAGAGCTGCAGTTACTAGGAAGTCCTGCTCAGCCTGATGCTCAGTCTTTGGGGAATTTAGTTGCAAAAACTGAGAAGTCTATTGAGCATATACAAACTGTGATTTTTCAAAGTCTGATAAACTTGGCCAAATTTGGGTGGATTTTCACAGGCATTGTAAAAGGTGCATCTGTGACACAAAGGGCACCCCTTGCCAAATTTCAGCATACTTGCTCCGAGCTTTCTAAATGCTAGAGCTTTCAAAAAAGGTCACCAGAAGTTTTTAATATGGACAAAACAAAGTATTTTTCCCTAGCCTCATTCTTGAAAAGAGATGAGCCGTTTTGGCTGAAATTTTTCAAAAACATTCAGCTTGAGGTAGACACCTGACATTAAAAATTTCAGTTCAAATTGTTAAAGTTTGGAAAAGCTATAAGCAAGTGAAAACAGAGTCTTATGGTGGGATGTGTGAGGCAGCCTTAAAAATAGGTGGTGCTTCCAAGCCCTCCTATACTACTGGTGTTTGAATATGGGCTATTCCCTCTTATCAGAGGTCCTGTGTGCTTGATGTTGAAATGAAGTTGTAATCCTGGATTGCTTGCTGTTGAACTGGCTGTGTTGTCACAGATTCAGCACTGTGATGTCACTACACAGGATTGAGGAGGAAGATAAACAATTATATATAATAAGGAAGAAAAACCCTTGTTAGAAATGCACACATTTTTGAAAATCATCACATTCCTAGGACAATCTTTAAAATCATTACAGACTATTATTATTATTATTATTAATTGTATTACTATAGTGCCTGGAAGCCCTAGTCATAGACCAGGGTTATTTTATTTATTTTTTATTTAAATTAAATATAGGTTTATTTTATAAGATGAATGTATTTAAAATAAATGTGAAATTATTACAACATATGTCAAGGGCTAAACTTACTATTATCTATTTAAATAATTTAAATAAAATAACACAAATTTTAAGCAGGTTTCAGAGTAGCAGCCGGGTTAGTCTGTATTCGCAAAAAGAAAAGGAGTACTTGTGGCATCTTAGAGACTAACAAATTTATTTAAGCATAAGCTTTCATGAGCTACAGCTCACTTCATCAGATGCATTCAGTGGAAAATACAGTGCGGAGATTTATGTACATGTTTGCTGCTTAAGTTTTCAAGAAGGATTAGACCATTGAACTGGTAGAAGTCACTGGTGAAGCATCTGGAACCAGAGTTTGTTCAAGTGCTAAACCAGCTTCTGACAGCAGTTGCCTCTTCTGCTTGTGCAGAGAGAATATTTTCTTCACTTCATTTTATTCAACTAGTTCAGTTCAATCATTCAAAGTTAAGAATAAGTTAAGAATTGAAAAAGCAGGCAAGCTTGTTTTCCTCTCCAAATCTATGAATAAAAACTAGGTGTGAGAGGGTGAGATCTACTAGTTCTAAAATCTTGAAGGTCCTATTAACCAGAAACAATCAGTTCAATTCACTAACTACAGATAATACTTCCTTTGTTTAATAAATCAATTTTAAATGCAAAACATGTTTTGACAATTACTTTTCTTCTATATCCAGGATATTTAAGGTAGTTCTATTTAACTGATAAAAACCATTTTAAATGTTTTTTGTGCTTTTTAATCTAATTCAATTTCTATCCGAACAGAACTTGGCACAAATAATGAATAACAAAATTAATCATCATCTAGTAAATAAGAAATGTATCATTTAACATTTTCTAACATAAAAATGTAAAAAATAGGAATCTGAATAAATGTAAATTAAGCTACATAATTGCTTAAATAAGGTATGCACCTAGTTAACATAACGAAGCATGAAATTTAGTGTAAAGGCTATATTTTGTTGTAAATCAACATTTTTTTTTATTACCAACCAATGATGATCCTCTTTTCTTAAGGAAAATAACTACAATGTACAAATGCAAAACATGATTAAAATCAATTTAAATCAAGCTGTCCTGTTTGTTTGTTTAAATCATGATTAAAATTGATGAGTCAGATCACTTTGATTTAAATCATGTCACCCTGATACAAATACAGAATGTTTTAACACTGGCCATCTTTTCCTGAGGGCTCAAATCCCACTAAATAACTGACATTATGTTTACAATAATATACTGCAGATCCGTTAATTGCTTTTAGAACTACCTATCTAGAGTTGGTAACATTACAGTACTTGGCTTGGCTTCACAGTATGCCTTTCAACATGCTAATTGTGCAATTAACTTTACAGCCTGCTATGTCTCATCCATATTTTTAGTGAAACCTGCTGGTCTAGTTGTTGATCCTATAATCAGTCCTATTACAGGCATAATGGTTGTTTTCCCATATCCACGTAGATATTTATTTTTGATATTCGGTTCCATGCTCAAGTAAATCCCTGTTATGTGCTTTGAGGAGAGAATAGAATTGTGTGTATCCTGAGTGTTGGGTTCCTTTTCTGACTCTAAAGGAATGAGGGCCTTAAATAGGTAATTACTGGTATTGCTCATCAGAACTTCTCTTTTTTGGATGACAGATTGCTTTGTGTTGCATTTCTATTTTCACATAGGAGTGTTTAATGAGTTACATTTCAAATCACAATGAAATGAAAATACTGAATAGTATTTCAAATGAAATGAAAGACTGATCCTGCAAATAATTACTGTTCCTTAGGGTACGTCTACACTACCCGCCAGACTGGCAGGCAGCGATCGATCCAGCAGGGATTTGATTTTATTGCATCTAGTCTAGACATGATAAATCGATCCCTGAGTGCTCTTCTGTCGACTCCTGTACTCCACCGCCATGAGAGGTGCAGGCGGAGTCGACGGGGGAGCAGCAGCAGTTGACTCACCGTGGTGAAGGCACCATGGTAAGTCGGTCTAAGTACATCGACTTCAGCTACGTTATTCATGTAGCTGAAGTTGCATAATTTAGATCGATCCCCCCATGTAGACCAGGGCTAAGTAGTATTGCTTGAATCTACTGTTAAAAAAACAAACAAAAAAAAAAAAACCCCAAAACAAAAAAACCACAAATGGCATATTGGAAAACAAAAAAAAACACCCCAAAACAAAAAAAACACAAATGGCATATTGGAAAACACAATGTGAGTTGGAGCCAGAAATGATGTTGTTTAACTACAGTGCCTGATTTCAGTCTTAGTCACACCAGTGAGATCTGCCGTAATCCCGCTGACTTTGGTAGATCAAAATCTGGCCCTATTATTATAAATGTTACATTAGTTTATAAATGCTCCAATTCTCCCCACTTCCTTAAGTGAAGGGCCGTCTGTCTGTTCTGGAGATAGTGATATGAGGAGTGCCGCCTCTATGGTATGTTTCCTTAAGGAAGTTGGCAGGACTCTACTAGAATTTTGTGTCTGCTCCACAAAAGGACCCGTGGGGAATCAGGAACAATTTAATGCAAATTGACTTTCACTGCTTTTTTTTTTTTTTTTTAAATATGGAAGTCCATCTGAGAGAAGTTCCAGGGTCAGCAGCAACTGAGTTTGGTGCAGCTCCTGTAGGAGCTACAGTGGCCAGAGACCACTGAAAGTTTCGGTCACTAGGTAGCAGCATGCAGGCAAGGAGCCTTGTCATGTATGCTTGTGCCTCTGGGAAATGCAAGCAGTGAAGAAAGGACTAACCCATCTCCTGACGGAAGAATTACCAGGAAATTCCAGCATTGAATTACCAGGATTGAAACTTCTGGAATTTTCCACTCCTAGGCAGGCAGGAAGAACCTATGGGAGGCAGCATTTAGCACGCTGTTAATGATAATCACCTTGTTATGGAGTTTATATCACTTCTAAATCCAGTTCAATTGTTTCAACAAGTGAGAAACTAATTTTGCCATGGGTTTGTGAAAGAATCCTGCCAAAGTTCTCGTAAAGTAAATAAACAATAAATTGAAAACCTGTATACAAATGTATGGCTACTGATACTATCTGGGATGTGAAGCTGGCTGCTGTATTTGTAAACAGGCATACACATAAATTATGCCTTTTCAAACATTTTCTTAAATATAACATCTATGCTTGTGTTTGATATAAACAGAAGACTCAGGCTCTCAAAAAATACTTTAAAACAATTGGGTCATACAAGAGCCCTTTCCAAGTTGGAGATAAGTATTTGTCTTAACTAGGGGTCAGCCAATGAAATTAATAGACAGCAGGTTTAAAACAAACAAAAGGAAATACTTCTTCACTCAAGGCACAGTCAACCTGTGGAACTTGTTGCGAGGGATGTTGTGAAGGCCAGAACTATAACTGAGTTCAAAAAGGAATTAGATAAGTTCATAGAGGATAGGACCATCACTGGCTATTAGCCAAGGTGGTCAGGGATGCAACCCCTAAACATCTGACTGCCAGATGCTGGGAGTGGATTATTAGATGGATCACTTGATAATTGCCCTGTTTTGTTTGTTCCCTTTGAAGGATCTGGCATTGGCCACTGTCAGAAGACAGGATACTAGACTAAATGGGCCATTGGTTTGACCCAGTATTTATGTTCTGAATGTCTCATGGGGGGGGGTGGGAGAGGTATTTTTTTTACACTTTTTCCCCTTTTGTCTTTGGAACACAAATACACACAACTTCTTCTATAGAGAAGCTTGTTTATTGTTTACCCTTTCAGAAAACTCAATCCCCATCAAGTCTGAGCACAGCATTTCTGTAGGGCTCAAACTCAGCAATTCAACTCGCTTCATTAAACCTGGTGTCCATGTTGATGATGGGATCATTTTTGTATGTGTTCATCTAACTCCAGATAGTATTTCTGAAAATATATGAAGAAATTTGACATTCTTTAACAGTTTAACTGTGGTTTGTATTTTATTGTAAGTAATAAAATTCTATTTATAATTATCAAAACATATAAGCTGTTTTTTCTTCGGCTACATGTGCTCTTCTTTATTTTTTTTATAGCTGGTCATCAATGCTGCGTTGGGATTTGACACCTTTGTTGTGATGAGACATGGACTAAAGAAACCAAAGCAGCAGGAGTCTGGTGATTCATGTTCCAACAATGCCTCCAGCTCTGCTGATCTCCTGGGATCATCGCTCTTTTCAAACATCCCTGGCTATAAACTTGGCTGTTACTTCTGCAATGATGTTGTAGCACCGGGGGATGTGAGTAGAGATTTGTGCAAATAGTTATCATGGACCCATTGCATGTTTGTTTTTTATTGCATTAAAAATTATCCCTTTATGAAACCTCATTTGTCCCTGTAATTGATGTTTGTTTATAGCAAATCCCTTTTACTGATATTCAGAGAAATACTGCCACCCTGTATTCATTGAATGATGGGTATTAAAAAATGTCTTGTGTAATGGGGTAGCTAAGTACTTTCAAGTAAGTGTGTGTGTGTGTGTATGTATGTGTATATATATATATATATATATATATATATGTATATATATATATATATATATATATAATATAATTGCTTTTCTTTTTAGTCCACCAGGGATCGGACATTGGATCAGCAGTGCACAGTCAGTCGACCAGGATTAGCAATGATAGCTGGAGCCCTTGCAGTAGAGCTAATGGCTTCAGTTTTACAGCATCCAGAAGGGTGAGTCATATTTGAGGGAAAAGGGTGGTGTTTATAGGACAAAAGGTATTTTGGGGAAGGAACAGTTCTCTCTGGTATTTTTTTATTACACATTAAGTAGACTTAGAGAAGTCCTGTAAGTTCTGAATATTAATAAACATATACAGGTATATCATGCAATGCAGACTTCATTATTACAATAATACAGTTAGGTTTTTGGTTAGAAAAATTTGCTAATTTCTTGTTTGAAGAGAGGACATTTGACTTGCCTATTGCTTTTGTGCATTTGTTATCTTTAAAAGAAGTTTTGAAAACACAACATTTGCAGTAGGAAAAAAATGGTTGCTAATAATCTTAGTGTTCCAGCTGCATATTTCTTTGTAATGAGGACCTACCATAACTATTTGCTATGAAGCCCATCAGGGGTTTCATTGTAAGCCAAAAAAATTGCGATCTTTTTAGCTTAACCCAAAAGTTATTGGGCTCAAAGCAGAAATCACTGGGTGAAATTCTTTGGCCTGTGTTATGCAGGAAGTCCGGCTAGCTAATCATAATAGTCACATCTGACCTTAAAATCTATGAAAAGAAAAATAAATAAAGGAAGTTATGATTTAGGTCTGAGTAAGTGATATGTCTCTGAGGCCTTGATGCTGGAAAGGGATCCTTGCAGGCCTGTGGTGAGTCTGATAGGGACCTTCCAAGTGGGTTCCCTTGCAAGATCAAGGTTCTAAAGCGTAAGCTGGTTATGGAAGGAAATGTCTTAGAGCTGGAAAGGAAATGATGTTTTTTCCCCCATGAAAAATATTAACACAAATGAATTTTTCTCTCCTGGTCAACAGTTTTCTGCAATTTTTTAGGTTTTCAGGTTTAAAACTGGAATGTTTTGGTTTTTAACAAAAATGTTTTGTGAATATGTATGTCATTTTCTGTCAGACATTTCAGAAGATGATTTTCCACCAGCCTTAGGCTTAGTCTTTTGTTCTAATTTTCTTTCTTTGATTTTTGCCAGTGGTTATGCTGTTGCTAGCAGCAGTGATGACAGAATGAGTGAACCACCTACCTCTCTTGGGCTTGTGCCTCATCAGGTCAGTGAGCTAGGAATAAATAAGCTTCTTGATACATGTAGGTGTGGGGACTTATTTTGTGTCTTGATAAAAACATGACATAAATGTGCAAAATGAGGTATCCTAACTGAATAAGGAGATATATGGCCCAAAGCATTCTGGCTGCTTTGTGCTGTTTGGATCTGTGTGGAGGAGTCTTGTGTCTTTGACCCAACAATCCCTAGCTGCCAGGACTGCCTTCAGGGAAAGGAGGGATGGCCCTGGGTAGCCAGCATAAAGTAAAGCAGTCTTGAGACTGCTTTGCTTTACACAAAGAACCAGCAGCCAGCTAGCTTCAGTATTGATGGAGAAGGAAGCTAAAAAGATGCCTCAAAGTCACCTCTACTCACCCCTCTGACCCCCACTGTTCCTGAGATAAAACATAGCTCAGCTGCGGCCCAGAATCAGGCATATAATATTTCACTTACCATCATGTTCTTCAGAATATTTGAGTATATGTGGAGTAACCACCTTCAATTGTTTTCTACTTAACACAAACTCCATTATTATAAATTCCTCAGTAGTGTCCTGTAGGCTCTATTGCATATAGAGAAATCATCTCGATCTTCACTTACTGCATTTTAGGGCTTGGGACCCATAGTCCAATCCTTTGTAAAGCTTGATACCACTCTACCAAACTGGCCATTAGTCTACCAAGCTGGCCTACAACCCCTCTTGACTGTGATGCAGTGCTGGGGACTTAAAGCACAGCATTTCCAACGTGACAGCCTAGTTTCCTCTTTTGTCCAAAATCCTGTTTGTTCAACTGTTCCCAGTGTCTTTCTGAGAATTTTGGCTAATTGAGGTTGTGTGGTATCCTGAATGACATTAATAAAGGGTTAGATCATGTATTTCAGTGGCATTTGGGGGGTCTTTGTAAATTGTAAAATCAGACTGGACTTTAGTTTAATGTCCCAGAAAGAGAAGGTAAAATGATTGGTTTGTTTAACATCCAAATAATTAAAGGGAATGATCTTTACTAAAAGTACATATTCAGTTCAGTTTATATATTTTAAGTGATAAAAATATCCATACTTCCTGTTTGATAGTTGTGGAGTTTTAGGAGATGAATTGAAACAACTCACTTTCTCCAGGGATGTTTTTGTATCTGTCTCCTAGCACAGCATGCATATTATCTGAACTGAGTGCAAATAAAGATTTCTACATTTATCCAGAGGGGATTGTTTTCATTTTGAGATGATAAGGAGAAATAAAAGCCAAAGCAAAACCTCATTCTCTTTATGATCAAGGCATTCGTTTCCAACATGAAAACATATATACTCACAAATATTTGCTTTCTTAGTTAAAAAGTCCTGCCTTTTATTCAGAAAGATTTCTCTTTGTAATATTGTGGATATATCTCCTTCTAAGAGAAACGGGATAATATGGTGAAAACAGTATTTAGTTGAAGATGGGAGGAGAGGGAATGTGTTTAACAGTGACCACCATTTTTGAAGGTTAAATCTTCAATAAATAGTAATAGATTTGCTCTGACTTCATTGTGTATGAGTTTTAACCTTACACTTGTGACTATATGTATCAAAATATCAATCTTATGCTGGTGTACTCTGTAAAACAAAATTACATTTCCACCTTCTCTTAATACCGAATCAGTATTAATATGAAAATAATTTCCTGTTCACTGCCTTCCATGTTTGGATGCAAAGAAGATTGAAATTTTTCTTGTTTGTCACTAATGCTGTATTCTGCATGAAACCTGCTGTTCCTGCGGGTATTCTCCAGCCATTCATGTAGGTCAAAAATAATATTTTCTGTAAATAAAAATTGTGTATATATATCCTGTAAGTAGCCCATAGTTTGTGTTGCAAACCTTGCATGTATTCATTTGCCTCTTTGTCCTTTACTGAACTGTATTCTTAAGATATGCTCTTCATAAAATATTAGACTTGAGACTGAGTAAAACCTTAATTTAGTTATTGTTCTTGTGTGAGACATGGTTTTGCTTCTACATTTTATGTTAAATTTGTCTTTTCCATCCAGATACTGTTAAGCAAAAGTTTCTTCATTGGGTGTCAAATGTCAAAATAAAGGACTCTAGGTTTTCTAAGTACTATGGCAACTAATCCTATTGTGTATTTCTTATCTCTTTGAGCAATGCAACTGTCCAGCCATTCACTCATTTCATTGGATACTTTTTTCTGATTTTTAGTGTCTAAAGAATTACTTTATTGGCCACTCCTTTGTTTTATCTTCTTTAAGCCCAGTGAATATGCAACCGTATGTGGGGAAAGTATGGTAGCAGTATTTGTGTAGTTACTTGCTAGCGTTATTGCAAATTTTAGGATTTTTGTCTCCCTTCCAAAGGAGGAAATGCATTAAGTCAAGCTACTGTTCTTGTGTCTAGTAAAACTATTTTTTACAAAGTGGTCAGAAATCCTCTTTATTACAAGAGACATTTGCACATATAATAGTTAGCTGTGTTGCAATGTCTTCATGCAAGGTCAGCATTTTCTTTCTCACCCTGTCTCCCTGTGTTTGGACAAAGAGTTCCCTGTTGGTTAAGGAGATGTAATCCTATCATTTTGCCCCCTTTGCCCATACCATATTCCTTTAGTATAAAAGGAAGGAACTGCCTTAGTTTCCCAGTCTAATTTCTCATTAGGAACATTTTAGTTGGTATTTCTTATAACATTGCTGCATCTCTTTTTTTTTTTTCTCTTCCCTAGTTATACTTTTTCCTGTGGCTTTTAAGGACATCTTGGCTTCATTTTTCAAATAATTTTCTCTAATTTTGGGTGCTTCAGTCCCAAATTCTGATTGTTACTTGCATAAAATAGAAACTTACTTCATGAATAGTCTCAATTCTGATGGCAATAGAACTGCTCATAGCGTAAGGCATTATTATTCTTAGAGTAGTGTCACACACACCTTTGATCGGAGATTTTCACTAGCGGTGTCCGTTCAGCCTGCACATGCACTGCTGATATTCTCATGACCCTCACCAAGGCTATATCAGACTGCACAGGTGAAGTGTCCTCAGTTCCTTTTCAGCCATCTCTGCCTGAGACAGGTCTTAGCATGTCTGCATTGTGCGTGCTTTGGCTATTTGCTGGCTGCAGTCTAGCTTGGTATATTTTATTTTTTCGTTAGTAGTAGTTAGTTACTGGTTATTTGGAAGATTATTTTATTTCCTCCCAGTAGATCCTCCCTGAGAGTGGCATGCCTAGTTCAGCAGGTTTAAATACTGCATTATGGGTAGAGAGGGTAGCCCAGTCAGTAACGGACATGCTAAGTGCATTCACTGCCAAGGGGAGTCTCTTATCCCACAGAAATGTAATTTCTGTTTAGTCTTCAAATCCAGGGCATAGAGGAGCCAAGCTGTGACTGTTAATGATGGACTACTGCCTTTGCTCCACTTCAGAGTCAGACCACAAGAACCACAACCTCACTTAGTGCTGCAACTCGACTTGGTAGCACAACTCTGCTTGGTACTGCAAGACTTTAGGTACCCGAAGAATCCATTGTGATTGCTGAGCCAGAGTCTCCATTGCTTCTAAGTACGGATGGTCTCCTGGTATGAAGAACCGTTTGGTCTCCAGACCATTATACATCTTCAGTAATGTCTAACTCATCTCCCTTTTCATTATCATCAACCTCTGTTCAGGCCTCTCCTGCATACCCATACAGGAACCCCCTTTCTTGAAGAGACAGGGAGAATCATAGAAGATTAGGGTTGGAAGAGACCTCAGGAGGTCATCTAGTCCAACCTCCTGTTCAAAGTAGGACCAACACCCACTAAATCATCCCAGCCAGGGCTTTGTCAAGCCAGGCCTTAAAGATCTCTAAGGATGGAGATTCCACCACCTCCCTAGGTAACCCATTCCAGTGCTTCACCACCCTCCTAGTAAAATAGTTTTTCCTAATATCCAACCTAGACCTCCCCCACTGCAACTTGAGACCATTACTCCTTGTTCTGTCATCTGCCACCACTGAGGACAGCCAAGCTCCATCCTCTTTGGAAACCCCCTTCAGGTAGTTGAAGGCTGCTGTCAAATCCCTCCTCACTCTTCTCTTCTTCAGACTAAACAAGCTCAGTTCCCTCAGCCTCTCCTCATAAATCATGTGCCCCACCCCCCTGATGATTTTCATTGCCCTCCGCTGGACTCTCTTCAATTTGTCCACATCTCTTCCATAGTGGGGGGACCAAAACTGGATGCAATATTCCAGATGTGGTCTCACCAGTGTCAAATAGAGGTAAATAATCAATTCCCTCGATCTGCTGGCAGTGCTCTACTAATGCAGCCCAATATACCGTTAGCCTTCCTGGCAACAAGGGGACACTGCTGACTCATATCCAGCTTCTCAACCACTGTAATCCCCAGGTCCTTTTCTGCAGAACTGCTGCTTAGCAAGTAGGTCTCCAGCCTGTAGCGGTGCATGGGATTCTTTCATCATAAGTGCAGGACTCTGCACTTGTCCTTGTTGAACCTCTCAGATTTCTTTTGGCCCAATTCTCCAATTTGTCTAGGTCACTCTGGACCTTGTCCCTACCCTCCAGCATATCTACCTCTCCCCCCAGCTTAGTGTCATCCGCGAACTTGCTGAAGGTGAAATCTATCCCATTATCCAGATCATTAATAAAGATGTTGAACAAAACCGACCCCTGGGACACTCTGCTTGATGCCAGCTGCCAACTATACATCAAGCCGTTGATCACTACCCATTGAGCCCAACAATCTAGCCAACTTTCTAGCCACTTTATAGTCCATTCATCCAATCCATACTTGCTGGCAAGAATACTGTGGGAGACTGTATCAAAATCTTTGCTACAGTCAAGATATATCACGTCCACGCTTTTCCCATATCCACGGAGCCAGTTATCTCATCATAGAAGGGAATCAGGTTGATCAGGCATGACTTGCCCTTGGTGAATCCATGTTGACTGTTCCTGATCACTTTCCTCTCCTCCAAGTGCTTTAAAATGGTTTCCTTGAGGACCTGCTCCATGACTTTTCCAGGGACTGAGGTGAGGCTGTAATTCCCCAGGTTCTCCTCCTTCCCTTTTCTAAAGATGGGCACTATAATTGCCTTGTTCCAATCGTCTGGGACCTCCCCCCGATCGCCACGAGTTTTCAAAGATAATGGCCAGTGGCTCTGCAATCACACCAACCAATTCCCTCAGCACCCTCGGACGCATTAGATCTGGACCCGTGGACTTGTGCATGTCCAGCTTTTCTAAATAGTCCTTAACCTGTTCTTTCACCGCTGAGGGCTGCTCGCCTCCTCCCCATACTGCGTTGCCCAGGACAGGAGTGTGGGACCTCACGTCCAGGGACCTCATCGCTTTTGGTGAGAACAATGTTGGATGTCACCCCCTCCCCCATATGGTCCTCCATGCTCATATTGGGATCCCTGGGCAGCTAATTGGCAGCAGTTCTCCAACCCTCTCCCATCAAGAAGGTAGGAATCAAGATTCCACTTCCCAGCACACCACTCAACAGGAGGAAATGTTCAAGGATCAGGAGGCTAGGGCAAACAAAGGAGCTACCCCTCAGACTACCATCTTGTCCCCTCATCACTTGATGAGGCGGTGATGCCTCCACCTCCATCAAGGGCTGATGATTTTTGGCAGTGTCAAGACCTCATTAAACATGTGCAGACTCCCTGCAGATACCTATTGAGGAGGTGAAAGAATCTCAACACAAGCTATTGGATGTTCTTCACTCTGCAATGCCATCCATAGTTGCCCTTCCTATCAGGCTGTGCTGGAACCTGTGCAATGCTTTTGGCACACACTGTCCACAGTAACACCTATGTGTAAGAGAGCCAGTAACAAGTAGTATGTTCTCACCAATGCATCTGAGTTCCTCTTTTCCCACCCTCCACCCAACTCTCCAGTAGTTGATTCAGTGAATGAATAGAGCAACACTGGTGTCAGTCCATCCTATATGACAGAGACCAGAAGCACCTGGACCTTCTGGGGACAAAAACTTATTCATCTACAACCCTACATTTCCACATAACAAATTATCAGGTGCTGATGGCCAAATACAACTTTACAAATTATGCAAAAATTTGGTTCTCTAATTCAAAACCTCACTCCAGACCAAAAGGAACCATTTCAGGCTGCTATAGCTGAGGGATGGTTACTGGCCAGACCATCTCTCCAGGTGGCTTTGGATGCAGCAGTAATGGTAATGCATGGGGGCATCCTGGCTCCAGTTGTCTGATTTCCCCAGAGACATCTGGAATACGGTAGAGGATTTCCCATTTGATGGACTGAAGTTGTTTGCAGAGAATACTGACGAATTGTTGCATACTGTTAAAGATTCCAGGGCCACTACACTCCTGTGAACAAACAGTAGATTACAAACAGCCCAAAGATCCCACCTGGTGCAATGGTCTGGGTTTCAGAGACCAATAGTACCTCCTAGAAAGACACACAGGTTCTGGAGAAATTCTCTAATCCACCTGACACAAGTTTGCAGCATGCTTCATCTTTTTGAAGCACCAGTTTTGACAGGATGGTTAAGGGTTTGAGCCCTCTCATCTCTTCAGTTTGTCAGCTGCAATTGTTTGCCTCCTCCTCCTCCCACTGGAGACTGACTTTTCCATTCCTGACAAACATGGGAGCATACCACCTCAGGTCAAATGTGTGCTGGAAATATCACTGGGCTACATCATCCATTTTACCTCCCTCCCTCATTTGCCTGCCCTGTCCCTCTTCAGAGACCCCTCTCATAAGTTCTTACTAAGACAGGAAATAAACACCCTTCTTTGTATTGGAGTAATAGAGCTGGTTCCCGTTCAGCACAAAGGAAAGGACTTCTACTCAAGGTACTTCCTTATGCCAAAGAAAAACAGAGGGTGAAGACCAATCTTAGGTCTAAGACTCTTAAACAAATTTTTGAGGTCTCAAAAGTTCAGGATGGTGACTGACAGCTATTATTCTGTCTCTAAATTCAGGGGATTGGTTTTCAGCCCTTGACCCTCAAGACACATACTTCCACATAAAATACAACCATTCCACAGAAGATTCCTTTGTTTTGTCATAGGCTGGGATCACTTTCAGTACTGGGTACTCTCATCTGGACTTTCCTTGGCTCAATTGTGTTTTCAAAAGTTCTGTTGGTAGTGGCTGCCTACTTGCATCATCAGGCAGTCATGGTATTCCTGTACCTTGTTGATAGACTGTTCAAGGATTGGTTGTGCCAAGAGGTGTTGATTGCCATGTGGACAGCACGTTCTCTGTTCTTGGACTTGGGCCTTCAGTTGAATGGGGGGAAATTGACACTGACTCCCATGTAGAACATACAATTTATAGGGGCATCCCTGGATTCCTTGGCATCCAAGGTCTTCCTTCCCATGGACAGGTTCATGACACTATCAGACCTTGTCATAACTATGAAGGAAGCCCTCAGACTTCATCAGAAACAGTCTTTGACTTCTAGGTCACATGGCAGTTTGCACTTTTATGACAGAAAATGTGAGATTGTCTCCATTGTTTCCAGGGATGGCTCAGGTCAGTGTACTCACCAAAAAGAGACAACTGCACAAACAGGCATCAGTGCCTCAGCATGTGAGATACTCCCTAGGCTGGTGGAAGGTTCATCGCAGTGTAAGTTCAGGAGTTCCCTTCCTTCAAGTGGTGGTAACCGTAACGATAGATGCATCTCTTTTAGAATGGGTGGGAGCACACCTTGATGCGCTCAAGGTACAGTGCAGATGGGCACCCCAAGAAATCAACATCCATTTCAATCGGTTGAAGCTCAGAGTGATCAGAAATGCCTGCTTTCATTTTCTGCCTCTCATACAAAATGCTATCTATTCTGTTCAAGAGGGAGTGGGGCATTTAGGTCACAATTCCTTGGGGAATGCCTTCCTTGGATGAAGAAACTGTTTTACATGTTTTCTCCGAAGCCTTTGATCCTCGGAATGAACAAAATCAGACAGGACAAGTCCAGAGTTATCCTAATAGCGCCAATGTGGTTGAAGCAGGCATGGTTTTTTTCAGTTTCACCTAGCTCTTTGTCCAGCGGTAAGTCTTCCAGTCACTCCTCAGCTCCTCTCCGAGGACACCAGTCGACTGCTGCATCCCAATCTGAGAATTTTTCACCTTAAGGCTTGGCTCCTTGATGGTTCATAGGATTAGTCAGCCTGTTCTATAGAGGTACAACATATATTACTAAATAGTAGGAAAAATTCTACCAGAAATACTGACCTTCAAAAGTGGAGAAGATTTAGTCACTGATGCAAACTGCAGGGAGTTGTTTCCAAATCTGCCTCACTTCCAGTTATTCTGGAATATATGCTGCAACTAATGAAAATGGGACTGTCAGTTCTCTTAAGGTTCATTAAAAATTTTGCATACCACAGTTGAGGGGTTCTTGCTGTTAGCTCACACTACAACTCTAAGGTTTGTGAAAATCTTTTTTCACAGGTGAAAGTCCACTCTCCAGTTTGGGACCTTAATTTAGTTCTTAAAAAAATCTCATGAAACCTTCCTTTGAACCAATGGCAACCTTCTCCTCACTGAATTTATCTGTGAAGACAGCCTTCTTAATGGCTATTACATCAGCCGAAGAGTCAGAGAAATTGGGGCCTTAATGGCAGGCCCCTCTTATACAATATTCTACAAGGACAAGGTTTCCTTACAGCCACACCCCAAGTTCCTTCCTAAGGTGTCTTCTGAGTTTCATCTGATTCAGATAATTTACCTACCAGTTTTCTTTCCAAAACCACATAATTCCAATCTGGAGACTGCTTTCCATACTCTAGATGTCAGGAGGGTGTTTAGCCTTCTACCTATGTAGGACTAAATCATTTCAGAAATCTCTTAGACTGTTAGTTGCATTTGCAGATCTAAAGGTTCTGTGGTTCCTACCCAAAGACTATCAAAATGAATTTCTGAATGTATTATTGCTTGTTACGGTGGTGCGAGCATTCCACCCCCCTCTGGTGTGTTCGCTCACTCTACAAAGTCGCAGTTTACATCTGTAGCTCTACTTGAGAATGTTCCAGTATCTGAGATCTGCAGAGCTGTTAAATGGTCATTGGTACATAGGTCTCCAGACACTATATTCTAGTCAGCGCCTCTAGATCTGATTTTGGCAGTTTGCAATGCAGTTCTGGACTTGATTCCAAAGTTCCCTCCTGTTTATGTGGGATACTGCTCAGGAGCCATCTGAAGTGGAGCACTCAGAATCATTACTTGAATAAGAAAGAGGTTACTCACCCTGTGCAGTCACTGTAGTTGTTTGAAATGTGTGTCCCTATGGGTGCTCCATTACCCGCCTCCTTTCCCTCTGCTTCAGAGTTTCCTTCTGAGACTCTGCGGTGGAGAGGGAGCAGAGGGTGGTTCATTTGTGCTGCTTGATATATCCTCAGTGCAGGGCACAAGGATATCAACAGTGCATGCGTGGGCTGAACAGACATTGCAAATGACAAGCTCCAACCAGAGGTGCATGAGTCATGTGCACACACCTGAAATGGAGCACCCATAGGGAGACACATTTTGAAAAATTACATTTAGTGAGCAGAGTGAGTAACTTCTCTTTCAGTTTGACTAAGAGGATTGGAGTGTAGTCCTCAGTTTTTGGGTGCCCAATTTGAGACTTCTGTGACCTGATTTTCAATTATGCTCAGTTCCACACCATTCATGTGTAAAGTCTGGCTGCTTGCATAAATCAAAGCTGACAATGTAATAAAAATTAGGCTTAATACAAGAAAAGAATATTTGATATGGTATCTATTTTTAATAGAAAATAAAAGTAGCAAGTTAATGTAGTTACTTGCCTATATATAAATTCAGATATTGTATGTCAGTGCCACCAAGTGGTTAATTGAAATAATAAGCAACGCAGTGCAGAACTGAGATTGAAATATTCTCCTTAAAACTGAAAATACTGATAGGACCACCTTCTGCCTTCAGAGGAAATCCATCAACGTACATCTGAAGGCAGAATATGGCCACAGACTGCATGAGTACCCTGAGTTTGGAGACTCTCTATCATAAGAGGGTGAGTTCAGGATAATCTCCGCATAAGATCTGAATTTATTTGTAGTATTCTTATTTGTTTGTTCAAAACACAGAAGAGGAGGTAGTCCCTGCTACAAGGGCCATGTGATCTAAGTGGATAGACAAATAAACCCAGAGCATGGTCCTGTTGTATAGGTTATTATGGGTTTTAAATATAGTTTTATGATCAGTGCATGACACGTTTCTTTCTTAGTTAACTTAGGTTTGATCCTTGGAAGAAGGGGTTTGAAAGAAGAGAGGGTGATTGCTTTGTGCATGAGGCCATAGGTGAGAGAGAGGTGCAGAAATAAGGAATACCATGGAAAAAATAGGAGAAGGAAACAAAATGGGCGATAAGAGAGAGGATTCGGGAGAAAAAATCATTCCTTCCTGATCTGCATTTGTAAGCCTGTGTCAGATCATTAAAGTAACAACTTGAACCCAGGGTCCTGCGGTTAAATTAATTTGTTTTATTGTAATATCAAAAAAGGAAAAGTCAATAAAACTTTTAAGTGTTTATAATAATTTTGGCAGGAGGACACCAGAGTTAATCCCTGCCCACCACTCACAATGTACCATTGTAGTAATTCTCAGATAAGAGTGTAGTCTAAAAGAACATGACAGACCATAAATAACAAGGACCCAAACGGACACAGTACAGGCTCAGTGTAAGGGCTGGTCCACACTGAAAAGTTACATCAGCATAGTTACGTCTCTCAGGAACGTGAAAAATCCTCATCCTTGAGAGATGTAGTTAAGCCAACGTACCCCTTGGTGTAGACAGCAAGAGGTCAGTGAAGAATTTCTCTGTCAACCTAGCTGCTGCCTGTGGGGGAGGTGGGATTACCTACAGCAACAGGAGAACCTCTCTCATCGCTGTACTAAGTGTCTTCACTGTAGTGCTACAGCAGCACAGCTGTATCACTGCAGTTGTACCACTGTAGCTTTTAAATGTAGACATAGCATTCAGTGTCTATTTGGGCTCTTGCTTTTGCAATGGAGCTGTCAATTTATACCAGCAGAGGGACTGTCCCGTTGAGTCTTCGTGCAGGTTTATACTAAAAAGGTAAGTTCACCCAGCTCTGTCGCTCAGGGTTGTGAAAAATCCACACCCCTGAGCGAGGTAGTTAAGCCAATCTATCCCCCAGTGTAGACAGGGTTAGGTTGACAGAAGAATTGTTCTATCAGTCTAGCTATCTCCCTCTAAGGGAGGAGGATTAACTACAGCAGCGGGAGAACCCCTCCCATCGCTGTAGTGAGTGGCTACACTGAAGTGGTACAGCGGCACAGCTGCAGCAGTGGTTTAAGAATAGGCATAGCCATACTCTTACCCCAGGATTGTTGACATAGCAGATTGTGACTGCTCTTTTTATTTTAGAGTAGGGATTTACTCTAGTAGGTGTCATTGCTCCCGCTTATTCTTGTACATTCTTTTGTGTGCTGGTTGCTTGCTGCTGTGACCGCTAATAGCTCTATTTAAGCTATGCTTCATTTGCAGTAGGTATTTTGAAAAGCATTTAGGCTCTTCTCCTGGGTTGGCGTGCCTTTTTTTTTTTTTTTTTTTTTTTTGTAGTTAGTTCCCAGGAGATGCTGAGAACAAACGGAAATCAGGAGCCTCTGAGGACAAATTCAACTGTCATAGGTTATGTATGTTGCCTGATATCTGGCTTGCCCTGATGTCATTTTCCTACAGCTGTATAAAGTTCACTGTTTAAAAAGTATCAGATGTAGCCATTATGTAATTTAATGTGCAGTTATGGCTTTGAAATTATGATTCAGTGCTTAGTAGACAGGTTAACCTCTGCCAGTCTCTTGTTAAAGTGAAGTGTCTAGACTAAGCAAGTCTGATGAAATTGATACCATAAATGAATTGCTCTGCAGTCATTTGGGGCCAGCTGCTGTCAGTATGAAATACAATATTTTTATGTTGAACTTATCTTTTTTTTTGTCTGAAAGGTTTTTATTTTTGTTTGAACTGTATTCTATCTGTATTGGTTTTTAATGTAGCTCCCCAAAATCCAGTAACTGGTGTGAATGTGGGACCAGATTTTGACTCCCGCAAACCTGCTCACTTCTGTTAGATTGTTTCTGTAGTTTGGATAATATATTTTGTCCATCTGTTACTGTTACTTTTCACCAAAATAATAGAGCATGGATCCTCTTGATAAAGAATGTTCTTGGGTTCAGAGCTTTTTGCACAAAAGTCGTATGAGTACAAGCCGTCCAATTTGCCAGTTCAGACCTTTCTATATGTTACTTAAAAATGTGGCCTTCCTTCAGTTGCAACGTATGTTTGATGTAAAGGTGATTTGAGCAATGAGAGGCACTTTTTTGATAAACTATTGATTGTGAGTAATTATATTGTCACATATGGCTAACTTAATTGTATTGTTACAGTAGTTACCAAAGTACATGGCAAAATCAATGTAGTTTACACTGGAACGATGCTGTTACTTACTGTTCTCTGTTAGTATTAATCTATTACTACTGACCTGAGTGTACTCTGTGGCAGTGTTATGGGTTTCCCAGCATAACAGAATTACAAAATGGCCAACATAATAATGGTGAAAAGCAGTAATAATGTCAGTACCTCCCAAGCATTTTGGAAGCATCTATAGGAGGACTAACCATCAGAGACACGAAGGTGGTAGTGGGGTAAGGTAATAATAATAATGTATAAATATTAATGCAATGTAGAACCTGCTAAATAATTAGAATGATCTTGATATAAACAACTGATTTCCAATTCTGTATGAAGCAGAACATCCAGTGAGAGACAAGGTGAGTGAGGTAGTATCTTTTATTGGACATGTTGTGACATTAGACTTAATTTTGTGGCCCCTGCCACATAATTTATGTGGCACTGACTCCCTCTATGCCTTTCTCTCACCTCTCTAGTCAGGTTCAAACAGCAGCATCTCCTTTGTGTTTTGATTTATATTTTGCTAATGAACAGTTTAGTCTATGCTGTCCTAAATTTTCACTGTTCAGCAGGTTGCTGATTTTTATATTGATAGTGAATAGCAGAAGGTCTTGGGGGAAACTGGAGGCTTTGACAACCTGGTAGTGGAAATAAAGAAAGTGTGGAAGCTGTTTTTTGTTTTCTTTTCCCCATGAGAGAGACTGAGGCTTTTGGCATTGGAGAAGGGATGGGTCTCCTCTTTCCCTCCCCCTTTGGGACAGGACCAGATTTGACTTAAATTTGGGAATATGAGGGCTTGAATTTCCTGATCCCCATGCTGGTCACCTTTGAGAGCAACTAGCTGCCCCTCTGCATCCATCAATGACAAATAGGCATGTTTCTGCTAAAATGCTCAATAGTGAAATGGTTAATTACATTTAAATTGTCGTCATATTTCAGAAATAATACCCACTGAGATGAATAGGATAGTTCACATCTCAGAGAGCTATTGTTTCAGACTATCTGCAGACAGGTTAACATTTCCATTTACGTCATTATTGTATAATCAGATCTCATGCGGAAGGTTATCTTTTTAAAACATAATGGGTGAAATTCTGGCTTCACTGAGTGTTGTCAGTATCTACAATGGGGCTCAGATTTCATCCAATGTCTAGAGATGAGACATTTTTCACAAATGAGAAAGTAGACTCTGAAGCATAGTTGTGGCAATTTAAATATAATGGAATTATGTAAACATTTATGCAGCCTCACAAGCATTGTTTTGTGTGTGTGTATAGAGGGGGAAGAATATGTTGCACAATGGTCAGCTATAATAAAAAATGTTATAAGAACTTCTTTAAAACATTGAATTAGTTATTATTTTATTGTATTTTATTGTATTAGTTGTATAGCAGTGGCACCCAGTCACAGACCAGGACCCCATTGTATTAGGCGCTTTACACACGCACAATAAAGAGATTGTAAGCTCTCTGGAGCAGAGACCATCTAAATGCTTAATCCACTTTAGTTCAAAAACGTATTCCTGGTCTGAGCCTCTCCTGGAAACTTCATCTGGGAAAGCAAACTAAGAAGATAATAGAAAAAAATTAGTTCTGTATAAAAAATTCCAGTGTTCAAGCAGTTGATTACTTTAACAATTAGTCAAGTACAACATGACGTTAAGAATGAACTGCATTTACCAAAAAAGAGAAGAAAAAATGGGGAGAGAGGAAAAACACTTGTGTTAATTATTTGTACTGTAATAGTGCTAAGGTTCCTCAACCAGCATCCAGGTCATTCTGTTGGGTTTTTTGCAAACATATTGGAAGACCCAGTCCCTGACCCAAAGTCTGTACAGAGTGTATATCTTATCAGAACCAATTCTCTGGAAATTGTGTGTGTATTAGTTTTCTTTATACTTTTCTAATATGTCAAATAGGTCAGCAGCTGCCATTTGGTACGGGAATGCACAATACTTACATTTTCAGATTGAAGTCTTTATAAAGAGAGAGAAGGTAGGGAAATGCACAGGAAAAGAAAGTTATGACATGGCTGGCTGTTTTCTCAACATTAACTAAAAAGTTCAAACTGCAGGTGGTGCTGTGCCTCCGTTCATATTTAAATATTATCGCATTTGTATTGTCCTACCATTACATGTGTCTGTAGAAAAATCAACCAATTCACATATTGTACCAGTACAGATTTAATAGAACAGACTATTGAGGTCATTAAATTAGCACCCCTCTGATTTTGCAGAGGTATAGGATGATCATTCCCTTGCTGAACATGTCTAACTCAGCTAGAATTTTGGAAATACGCATGCTATAATTACATGATATGAATGTACATTTTATTTCTTTCCAGATTCGTGGTTTTTTATCAAGATTTGATAATGTCCTTCCTGTCAGCCTTGCATTTGACAAGTGCACAGCCTGCTCTCCCAAAGTAAGTCTGAGTTGCTTGTATTTTATTTCTGAATATGCAATGTTTTACAATCAGGTCATGTGGCATCTAAGGTTGGTTCACTCAAAGACGCTTCTTTTTCTTGTTTCTTTAGGATCTGGGATCTAACACAATACTTATTCCTATGTCCTGGGTACAGATTAAACCATTTTAGTCTGACTCCCCTCTCCCTACACTATTTTCTGGTTTTCCTTGGGTTGCGTAGAGATGTCAAGTCTGTCACCTACTGTCTCTCTACATCAGAGTTGCATGCTGACATCTAAAAAAATAAATACATTATGGGCAAAGTTAGGAAGCCAGTATAATGGGGCTTTTCCCTTTATCTTCAGTGAAAAGACACCAGGAACAACATGCTGCTGTACTGTTAATCCAGAGACACTATGACATAGTTTAAAATGTACAGTTGAAGAATCTTTCTTTTTTAATTATTTGAGAAATGATTTCTGAAGTCTGCTTCTGCCTCTTTTTAACACACTTGCACTGGGTGCCTGTTGCAATTAGGTAAAGTGTGAATAGCTGATCTTTCTTGATAAAAACTTGTATGTAGGGATAAAGTAAAAATTACCTTTATAACTGTGTAGTATTAAAGAGGTGCTTAGTTTTCATGATAGTGCTGACATCCTGACTTGACTAATGGATTACAGGAGTTGCTGGGATTCTGAAGTGAATCTTACCAGAAAACTGGTACATACCACTCATGTGTCTGTGTGAGGCCTCTTCCTTGCTGGATTGTTTTCCTGTATTGTATCCTTGAAAACTGTCTTTGGCAACATTTCTGGGACTGTGTAGTGTAAGTCCTAGTGGTCTTGACTGGGATATCTCGATATGAAGAGTCAGTGGTTTAAGTCAAAATTTGGCACACATGGAAATTCTGTTAATTCAGTCAAGTTTTGTGTACCCAGAGACTCACTGCAGGAATTTCTTTCCATTCTCTACACTAAACTCATCCTTCATATTTAAAAATACAGATCTTGAGGGGCTGAGGATTCTTTTTTTTTTTTTTTTGAAGTTTTAAAGTTCTGTCTTGGAGAAACTTCTGTTGATACAGTATACCGCTCACTCCTGTAGTATAGCTTATATGTTAGTCCAGGCCCTCAAGGACTTTTATGTGCATATTCTCTTCAAAAACTCCAGTGCTAAATTTACAAACTCTTAGTTCTGTTGGGAGCACATCTCTACTCTCTTGAGTGGCTAAGCAATATAGTGGTCATTAAAAAAAGTCATTTTCTCTTTATTTCCACTAGTATGTTTTTGCAGAGGTACTCTATGGGGGGTCATCCTATGTGTTTTTTTTATAAAAGAAAGATAATCAGTCTATCCTGTTTGTTTTGAAAGTACGGAATCTGATATTTCATACTAAATTTGTCTGTCCACCTAAGTAGCCTTTTCACCTCCTGTTCATCTACCCTATGACTAGAGATACTGACCACGTACAGCTTTGATGTACACATACTTGTGTACACACACAGAGACACACACACACACCGCCACCATTAAATTAAATGCAGGTATCCGTTTTTGTTAGCAAATGATTTCCTCTTGGTGGTCATTTTAAAAGAGCCCTGTTTTACATAAACAATCCTGATGATTTAATAAAAACTGACTTGGATTTTAGCAGCTGTGCTATTCCCATAGAGATCACTTTTCATGCGGTTTGAGTATTAAATTACTTTTGTGCTGAAAAGGTTGCTTCATTGGTACATGTATTTCCTTACAGTAGAAACACAGCATTTGTTTATTTGGCTAACTCCCTTTATTAGCATAGGAGTATGTCACCCCCTATTATCTGGATATCTGATACTAATACTTCGAAATGACAAATCCAATTATATTTTCATGGTTTTTTGTATGTGAATTTTTCTTAATGCATAAACTTAGCATAATTTCATCATGGCTCAGATCAGAGATGCCATTGATTTTATGTTCACTCTCCTGTGCTGTAAATGCTTTTGTAAAAGCTGTTTTTTGGCATTATTGCACCGATTTTAACATTATTAATTTTTATTCTTCTGTCCCCAGTCCCATTCTTGCATTATCATTTTACACCACCTTTGAATAAAAAGAAAAAAATTAAACAGCCACAGTGTTAAATTTTAACAGGTACAGCTGGTAGATGCTGAAGAGGCAGCTAAACTGCCTTAACATTTGGAGTTTAGATTTCATTTCACTTCACTTTGACCTAGAAGAGCCCCAGACATTCAAGCATCAAGTTATCCCTTATCTGTCCCAAATAGGCTGCATGCCAAGGAGGCTTTCATTTCTCTGAGGCAGTTGTTCAGGAATATTGGGATGATCACAGCAGGAAACCACTGGGTTTTTTTTGTTTTTCTGGGGGGAGGGCTGCTTTTTCTCTCCTATGATCTCCTCCAACCTTTATTAGTGCTGCACATGCTGGAATGGCAAGCTGACTACTGCAAAATTAGTGACCCTGCACTTTCAGTTTGATAGTGGGTACAAAAGAGCAGTGTAGGGGTACACTCTCTGTAGTATCTAAAAGTCTCACCACCACTGGCCTGCGGCAGAAAAGTCCCAAGTTCTTCAATACAGAATAAATCAGTTTATGATAACAAGTGTGTTTTTCGTGGGATAAAAGGTTACAGTTTATTAAATGTTGTGGAGATAAAGCTGTCTGTTTATTCCTCAGTTGAAATAGGGAGGAAAATCAGGCCACCTGCTCCTGGGGAGTGTTCAGATACTATGGTGAAGAGCACTATTACAAGTGCTTAAGTAGGTAGATGGAACAAGCAAGCAGTAATGCTTGTGTGTATCTTTGGATGTGCTAGTAGTTCCATTGACTTCAATGGCATTATTGTGCCCCGTGTGGAGCACCTTATTAGCTGATTGCTCGAGGAGACTAATGAAGAAGCATTTATTCTATAAAGCTATTACATTTCCTTTTTAATTATAACATCAGTGTTTACAGTACTGTTCGGTCTTCATTATTTTTTATATTTCATAGCAAATAAATAGGGCCCTACCAAATTCACGGTCCATTTTGGTCAATTTCACGATCATAGGATTTTTTAAATTGTAAATTTCATTATTTCAGCTATTTAAATATGAAATTTCATGGTGTTGTAATTATAGGGGTTCTGACCCAAAAAGGAGTTGTGGTGGGGTCACAAGGTTATTATAGGGGGGTTACAATACTGCTACCCTTACTTTTGCACTGCTGCTGGCAGCAGTGCTGTATTCAGAGCTGGGCAGCTGGAGAGTGGCAACTGCTGGCCGGGAGCCCAGCTCTGAAGGCAGAGATGCCGCCAGCAGCAGTGCAAATGTAAGGATGGCATGGTATTGCCACCCTTACTCCTGTGCTGCTGATGGTGGGGCACTGCCTTCAGAGCTGGGCACCTGGCCAACAGCCGCCACCCTCCGGCCACCCAGCTCCAAAGTCAGCCCAATACTGTGACCCCCCACTAAAATAACCTTGTGACCCCCTTGCAACTCGCTTTTGGGTCAGGACCTGCAATTTGAGAAATGTTGGTCTCTCCCCGTGAAATCTGTATAGTATAGGGTAGAAGCACTCAAAAGACCAGATTTCACAGGGGAGACCAGATTTCATGGTCTGTGACGTGTTTTTCATGGTTATGAATTTGGTAGGGCACTACAAATAAGCTATCTGAAACATAAACTTACTCTCAGCTGCCCTTCACCCATCAAGATCGCTGCTCATGCTTATTCCTAGTGTTTCAAGTCCATACATTTCGCATTTTTTTATTTTCTAAAAATAGGACTTCATTGTATCCTTACTAACGGGGTTGCAAACAGAGAACAACCCTTTCAACTTTAGTCTATGATAGCAGACACAATTAGGCTGAAAAGCTTTCTGGTAACACAAACAAGATAGTGCTGCAAATGTTACTAAAGGAATATGATTAAAGTGAGGAAAATGCAGTTAGGAGGCATTGATGAACCAGAGCCCTGATTCTGGACTTTGTTTCCTCTGGAACCTTGTTGACTTCCAAGAATTTGGTATGGCGGAGTATCATCCTCGTGTCTCAAGATATCTCTCAATCTTTCCTGATGATCTCTTAGAGAAGTGAAGATGATGATGACATATTTTATGTTTTAAAATGGTTGAATAAACATTATTTAACAAACATAACATTCCTGTGAGGTAGGTAAGTAGTATTTATCTGAAGGAAATTAAACATAGTCTGAAGCATAGTCTACACTGATGTGGCTACACTGGCAAACCCTCCTAGTGTATACACAGCTTATACTGACAAAAAGGTGCTTTTGGCAGAGGGTTTAATGCTGGTTTGGCAAGAGTGTGTGAGATACATACAAAGAGTCCCAGATAACACATACCAAGAAAATATGAAGACAGGAATGTGAGTGTGACACCTCCTGGAGGTACCCAAAGTTGAGGCATCTCGCTAACACCTGCCTTTAGCATGAGGAAACCTTGGGTGTGCCTGCTGGGGGGTCAGTTCCCCGACTCTACCAACCTCTGGCAACACAAGCACTGCATTCCAGGCCTCTACAGGCCCAGCTGTGTCTGTACATGTTAACAATAAGCACACTCGAATGCCTGAGCATTCAAAGTGTCCCCCTGCAGTTACCAACCCCATTCCACTGGATACTCACAGAATTCACAGACCCGCTACTCCCAAAGGAATAGTACACACCTGCTTACCAGTTATACCTCAGGATCACCACACTGCTCAACGCACAGTATTTAAATATTTTTTAGTAAAAACAAGTAGTAGTTTATTTAACAAAAAATTGAAGAAGCATGTAGAATTAATGGACACAACTGATTACGTATAAAATAAAATCATAACATGCTTTTTAGAGCCTAAACTTAACAAACAAGACATTTTTTCTCAAAAAGGTTAGCTCACCCAAAGTTTCTCTCCCAGTGTTAAACAGCCGGACCAGCTGTGGTCCTCCGCTGGCAGCTTGTCCCCTGGGTGAAGGATAAGTGGGTGTACCTCTGCACCTCCAGATGTATTTCCAACAATCTGTTGTCTTTGCTTGTAAAAGGGTAATTTTGCTTGTTTCCTGTCTAGAATCTCCGTCTAAGCATCTCCTGCCTGAAAGACCCTTGTTTATCACCTTCTTGTGACCAGCCCCAACTCAGACCTCAAGAACATAATTTACAGTATATAAACATAAGTTCTTACATATTATCGGTACACATATTTTGCAGTAAGTATGATGGGCACTGGCACACTGGTTTCAGTGGAGAACTAGTATGTGGATACCAGACTCAGGGAATCCCTGTAACCCTTAGGCACTCCTGTACCCTCTGCCTGTTGGCACCAGGAGGTCCCTGCTTCACAGGGTGAGCAATGGTGAAATTTATTTCTTTAGAGTTGAGTACTGGCAAACATGGTTAAAAATCTTAAAACCTACATCAGCACATAACATAACTTTAATGGTGATGTGATTATACTATGGAATGGAGGAAGAGGGGAAGATATCAATGGGCAGGATCAAGTTTTTCTTATTTGTGCAGGGGAGAAATAGTGGGCAGGCTAAACATGAGCATGAATTGGTAGGAATTTGGGAGTTAAGTCACTTTTTAATACACAGTCTGAAAGAGTGGGTCTCAATCAGGGGTACACATACCTGTGAGGGTATGCAGGGGTACATCAGCTCATCTAGATATTTGCCTAGTTTTAGAACAGACTATATGCAAAGTACTAGCGAAGTCCGTACAAACTAAAATTTCATACAGACAATGACTTGTTTATATTGTTCTGTATATTATACATTGAAATGGAAGTACAATATTAATATTCCAATTTATTTTATAATTTTATGGTAAAAATGAGAAAGTAAGTAATTTTTCAGTAATAGTGTGCTGTGACGCTTTTGTATTTTTATGTCTGATTTTGTAAGCAAGTAGTTTTTAAGTGAGGTGAAACTTGGGGTATGCAAGACAAATCAGACTCCTGAAAGGGGTACAGTAGTCTGGGAAGATTGAGAGCAACTGATCTAAAAGACTCTCTGGACTGTATAACAAAGTACCATATAGAGTAGAATGGGTGTATTTTGTTCCATAATTTCTCAATTAATCCATAGCAATGGGTGAAAACAATGTGATATGGTATGCACGCAAGAATCCAAGCAATTATACCAGATAAGCCTCCTTACCCATAAAAGCCCCACACTAAATAAGTGTGCACACGCAATATGGGATAGGGCACAATAAGCATATGCCCAATCTCAATCCCCACTGCTTGCCAGAAACTACAAACCAAGTGATGTTCTCACAGCATTTGTTGGTTGTTCAGGGAACTGGATACCTTTTGGAGGCAGTTGTGGAAGAAGTTTTTATATCATAGCAGTGAGGTCTATGAATGCTCTACACTCAAATCAAATTCAGACAGAGTCACGAAGATGCAGATGTATTTACTACTACTAGATGATGCAGGTTGTTACTATGAAACCAGGTAGCATACCAAAGTCAGCAATGCAAGACCAAAATTTGGGTTTCAAGTTACAGTGGTTTATGCTATAAAGGAAGTATGTTACTTTTTAAATATTGGTCAGATCACCATCAGGAAGGCTATGCAAAATATTTACAAGTAAGTTTTGCTAATAATGTCTTATTTGCTATAAGTCTCATGACAATCATGGATTCTTTCCAAGCTCTGAAAATGAGTACTATAAATATACTCTTTTTTTGTAAACAGTTGTTTTAGATCCCCTTTTCCATCCAATTTACCTAGTAGTTACACCTTTGAACTACTTATGCCATTCACAAAAATGTATATGTAGTAGTAAAATTCTAGTTGAGGAGTATTTTAAGTCATGTATTTTAACTATTTTAAGTCTGTACACCTTTTCTTTTCCTGAACTCATCTCTGTTATTTTGATGACTGTATTCCACACTCTGCAGAAGTGCTAAATTACCAGACACAAGGATCAGATTAATTCCTGGTGCAACTCTATTGACTTCAAAAGAGTTACATCAGGAGCAAATTTGCTGCTGAGGCGAGAAACTGGTATGCTTCTCAACGACAAGTTAGTACGAGATCATTCGATCCCAGTCGATGGCATCATCTTTTTATGTAATATCCAGAGATGACATGGTTCGTGGAAGGCTAGGAGTCATCTGGCATTTTGTGAGATTAAGCTACCCTCAAAAATATTTTCATATAGTCAAGGCTTGTTTTGAGTTCATGCAAGACTGCTCTGGGCTTTCAGTGAGGAATGTGTATTTTCAAAGCTTCTGACTCCAGGATGAGTAATTCCCACTCCCATAGATGAGTGGCTGGATTTGCTGTGCCAAATAGGGTATATATTTACGAGATTTTTAATTTTGTAAACTAGAGGGTCACATTGTTCACCCACTTAAGAATGCTGAGCAAACCCAGATCTTGTTACCTAACTCTGCCAAGATGAAAATAACTCTCTTTACTCCAGCAGTTCCAATTACTTTCAGTATAAGAGGCTATTTCCACTATGGAAGGCAAATGTAACAGTTGGATATGTGAGATAAGAATAGAATTTTAAATGCTGCTTGGAGTATAAATAATGTTTAAAAAACAACCCATCCCACAAAAAAGAACTTCTTGGTCCTGGATCTGGGCCCTATTGCCCAAGAGAAATGCAGGCTCTGTTCCCATTGAAGCAAATGGACTTATTTAGGAGCATTGAAAAAGCAAGTTAGAAAAATTGACATTCTGAAACATCATAATCGTAGAAGGCTTGATTCTGCGGGGGCTTATATTGTTAATTTTCTAGATGTTTATTGCTGGGGATTGCAATCCAGAAATAACTATTATTAAATTTATTGTCCCAGTATTTGTTCTGATATGTTAACTATTGAGAAATTCCTAAGTTTTTAAAGTGTTTTGCAAACAGTATCTTTAAGGGAGAAACTTCCTATCTTTAGTTATGATGTTATGCATTCTGTTTCGGCCTTGGAGTAGGAGTGTGGATTTTGTCTCCTTTAAGTGATTAAAGATGAAAATTGTATACTTGGTCTTGATTGCTTAGCAGTAATTCAATATTGTGTATATTTAGGGCTCAATTCAACTCCATTGAAGTCAGTGGAGAGACTTCCATTGACTTCACTGGGAGTTGGATCAGATTCTTATAGTGGAATTTTGAAAAACTCCTGAATCATATACTCTTTTGAAAATCATACCTTTAAATTGCCTTATATTTCTTCCCCACTCCAATTAGTGGATGACATACGGAAATACTCATTCCTGGTCATAGACCATTCCTATTGTGTAATCTGTCAGTGCTCCCCCATGTAAAACCCTTCTTTTGTGGGAATGGGAGTTCAACACTTCACAGGCTCAGGCACTTTAGAAGGCTTCAATGAGGTAGAAAACCAAATGAGAGACGAGACTATGGGTCATGCCCAGTAACAAGGATTCCTTTTCCCTCCCTCTAGCTCTCATTCACTTACCTCACCACAGGAAAATCTGTAGTAGTGTTGTTATCTTTACTGCTTGGGGCAGGCTGTGATTAGCAAAGCTACTAGACTGAGAATCCATCTTTAGCAAATGAGTAACATATTTTTGCCCTGCAGGGCAGATCTGAGGAAATTACTCTAGTTATTTGTTGTTTGTAGTTTTTTTAATCTGGTGAGGTTTTTAAAAGCTCCCTGATATATAAATGATATGAAGTGTCAGTTACACTTATACAGTGATAAGGGACAATCAATGACTTATTGCAGAGAATCCCAGATTGCTGTTAACAGAGCAGCTGCTGGAGCTGACTGGTCACTTGGTGCTAACTGGTTTCCTTGTTTCCAGCTGCTAACTTTTTATTAAGAGAAACTAAAAATATATAAAATGTTACTGTAATTGGCCTGATCACAAATGAGGGGAGGAGGTCACCTCATGCAATTGTGAGGTGAGAAGGGGATAGTCCAGGAGGCAACCTTCCTATTAAGTAGTAGTCCACACATGCATAGGAAACCCTTATGTAAAACTATGGGAGTTGGCAGTTTTCAAAGTTAAATAGCTTATTAAAAAATAACAAAATTACCCCTGCCAAAAATAATTAGTCCACATTATGGAGTAATTACTTTAAAAATTTTGTTTAACTAAGCTTGGTTTTTAAGTTCTGTCCTGCAAAAATATTATATTACTTCTAATGTAAAGATTTGTGTGGTATTATAAGCTCCACAAGGAAGCAAATTTTTCACAGCCAAGTTATAGAACATTGAAAAACTAATATTGTAAGAGACAACAAGCATGCAAGCTTTACTAGAGTAGTGCAAATGGCCTTGATACAATATCTTCATACAGCGTTTACACCACAATTCAGTCTCTCAAGCCCAATGATGTATTGTGCAATGTATGACGGTGTGTTTGTATGAATTCTTTTGACTCATGATTTCCTACCTCTGTCTTGTCTTCTCTCCCTGAAGCTATTGTGTTTCTTTTTGGGTAAATGAAAAATATCATAAAAACTCACTTTGATTTAAAGTACATTCTTACTGTCAAAGGTCTTTGAAGCAGGCACATGAAATAATAAAATCAGGGAGTAGTGAATGATTGTCTATAAACCAGTAACATATGTTGTGCTGTGACAGGGTTGATCTCCCCCCTCCCGTAATCATCCTTCCAAACTAGTGCCAAATGCAAGAGAAATAAGGTTTTGAATTTCTGTAGATTTCCTTTCCAGAACTCATAAAGTCAGATTTCATCTCACTGGATACAAGTCATTTATAACTGTTCCTCTCATTTCCTCAAGATTTTTGCATACTTAGGGGCTGATGCATTCTGTATGTTTTTATTATTACTTTTATTTGTCAGTTGGACCAGGATTCTTTGTGTGATTAATTAAGAAAATATGGGCAATGTGTGTGCATCAACATGGAAGCAATATTCTGGTGCAGGGTTGGTTTTTTGTTGTTTGTTTGGCCTATTGAATAATTTTTTATAAGAAATAACACTGGCCACATATTCACCAGCTGGAATTTGAGATTCCATAATTCAAGTAATTATTAATAACCACCATTATATTGATGCCTCTAATATAGCAAGAAAACATTGGCACAAAATAACTACTTATATCAAACACAAGCTGTCTTTCCTAACTGCACAGAGTGCCATCACTTTAACATCAAGGCAGGGTGCATTTGATTTAACTTAGATTGATTTAAATCATTATTTAAATCACTAGTCAGAAAGACTCTATTTAATCATGGATTTCTACATAAAAGTGCATTCCTGTTGGTTGTTATAACCTTAATACATATTCTTCACAATTCAGTGATAGATGTAGGTTTCATTTTTAGAAGGTACACAGTATACATTTTTAAAGTGATTTATTTTGAAAACTTTTCTGATTAGTTTTACAGCTATATCAGAAAAGGAATGATTGTTCGGTTATTTCATTTACCGAAAGTAACTGAAGCAGATATTTATGAAGTCATTGGGAGGTGAACTATCTCCAATTCAACAGGTTAATCATTAATATTTGGAGGATTTTCTTGCCATGTTGTATTAGGAGGAGAACATCACCAGACAGACATTAAAATTGTTTTATTTAACGAAAACAATATTATGTATTCTGGATTTTTTTCTTTAACCGAAAACATAATATTTTAACAAAACAAGCATATGAATTTTTGCATTTAGTTAAACGTTCAAGTTTTTTCAAATCAAGTTTGTTTTTGTTAAAATTGTTTTTAACTAAAATAGTTAAATGAAATATTTAAAAAAAACGCAGAAAATAAGACAGTCAGCCAGGTCAACTTGAGAAACTTAAAATATTGGCTTCTGCAGCCAACTCAGTCATCTTCACCTTCATTTTCCTGTTTGTTCTTCATCTGGAAAAGAAAAACAAGCTTTCCAGCTTTTTCAGATCCCAAATGATTTCTCAATTTGGAATGAATTAGTCCAAAGGAAGAAAATATTCTTTCTACACCGGCAGAAGAAACTACTGCAGTTAAAAGTGAGATTATCGCTTCAACAGTCTCTGAATCCAAGTGCTTAAGTGACTTCCACCAGTTCACTGGCGTGACTTTCTTTAAAACATTATCAGCAAACCTATATTTCTTGACTGGTTCACCCTTAGCTCTGAAGTTTATTATAGTTGGCATTATGGAGGGATGATTGCTGGATGTCCATGTCATAGCCAACTCCTCTTTTTCAGCAGTTTGACCCTAGTACCGAGTATTGAGATGTATAAATACTAGTACCGAGTATTGAGAATATTTGCAATAAAATGAGCTGGAGATAGTGCCTGTCCTATTCGTTTTTTTAATGCTTGAAATTTAACTGTCATTGCATATTTCTCGTTTTAAGATCTCTCAGTTCCTTCCAATTTCAACAGCATCGGCAATAAAACAGCTATTTCCCTGCATTTTGTTCAACGCTACAGAAATAGGCTTCAGGATACTTGGCACGTGTTCAACATTTCTCTTAAGCCCAATGTTGAGAACTTTGTCTGTGACAATGCCATCTTTTTTTGCATGATTTTGTTCACAGACTGTCATCAGATTAGGCCAGTTCTTGATATAGTGCTCAAAACAGTCCACTACTGAGTTTCATTGCATGTCTTGTGGGAGAGTTAGCTTGGTTCCTCCCGTTTTTTTCAGAGCAGCTGCTGCAAACTGGTTGTTTATGGAAGTATTTTGCAATTTCAACAACATTAGCCTTTATTTCTGGAACACTGAAGTCTTTGGCTAGGAGGTGCATCAAATGAGCACTGCAATCATATGTTAGCTTGGGACTCTCTTCATTCTCTCCTAAATTTCTTTTCATCTTGGATACATTTGCAGGATTATCTGTGAACAAGCTGAGTACTAGACATTTGAATTTCCACAGTTTGTTATAGCTTTCACTGCTGCTACTTGTAAGTATTCTGCTATGTGTGCATTTCCTGATGTATTAATTGTTTCATAAGGAGGACATTCCCTTATTCTGTTGTCACAAAAGCATATACAATGGGAGCATTGTGGATATTGCTCCTCCTAACAAGATTCAGGTTAATAATTTCACCCTCTAGACCTTTTGCACACTGCTCAATTTCTTTCATACACTTTATCCAGCAATTTGCCTGTGACATCTGTTCTGTTGGGTGGACTGTATCTTGATCTTAATGACTGAACCATGTTAATGAAGTGTGGGTTCTCAATCATACGGAAAGGAGAGTTTGTTACATAAACAAACAGGGCAATTTTTTTTATCAATTACTACTTTTTTGTAGTCTGCTGGTTCTTATCACAAACTTATCTGTGGTTGTTTATGGATGATGGAGATGTTTTTTCTTTTTGCTACAGGTGATATACTGTGGCTATGTGACATACATGATGTGACTGAAACACTATCATTGGCAGATAATTCTGAAACTATAGAAAATGATTGTGATCTTGAAGGTGGATAGTCTTCATAGTCCTGTATGTTGAGGATGGATTCTCCTAAACAAAATAAGTCAATGCAGTTATTTAATTATTATTACCATAATGCTTATTTAGTATTACTCATTGCATTCACTGACACTCAGTACTACTTTAAAGGTGAAATTGTAAAAGGAAGATCTGCCTATTTCAGCTACTTATTTTTTATCACAACTGCATCTAAAATGATAGTACCGTAGAGTAACAACTATATTTTTAGCTCAAACATGAGAATTCAAGAATAGTCTAGAAGGAAGACAGGCAGTTCTTAAAAAAGTATGAAATAAAAAAGTTTACCAACCTGAAGACCTGCGTGTTCAGACATGTTTCTTTCATCATCTTCAATGCAGTTTCCTCCTGAGAAGGAACACGTCTCATGATGTTGTTTCATTCGGGTAACCAGGCCTTGCATTTCTTTCTTGCACTGTTTGCATTTTGCATGCATTCCTGTCTTACCCACAGGTAGAGGAACTTCATTAAAATATTCCCAAACTGGGTCTCTCTTACAGCCTGCTGCCATTATAGGTTTTCCCTTCTAGTGAGAGAGTGGAATGGTAGAGCTCAAATCAATGACGGCTAGAAATACCTCAAGACTTCTGGAATATGCTGCTCAAACAGTTTCACTTTTGTTTTTACTGCCTGTCCCTCCCTTCTCACATTTATCTCCAGGCTTCTTCTCCTTGTCCACATCTATTCTGCCCCCAACAATCTTCTATTCATTCAACTTTTTGAAACTTTGCACTTCTAGAGAGAGGTAAGGGATTGACTGTGTGTACACAAAGTTTCAGGGGGTTGAGGTCTGTTATTTCACACATCTACATTTTATTTATTTATTTATTTAAAAACATTTTTGCTGTTAACAAGCATGTTCTTTCTGGAGACACAAATCCGCAGTTCGAGAACTGAAAAAGTAAGCATCTCTGATGGTATCTTCTAGACTGAGCACAGAGTCCCAGTGGGTAGATAGAAAGATTAACCTAAATAATCTATACAGAAGCCCCTGGAACTCCATAAGATTGGGTGCCTAATCAATGAACTACTGGAACTCATTTACAAAACTTTTCTTAAACATTACATGAATATATTGTCTCTTACTAAAAAAATTAGAATTTATAATCCCTATTCCATGATGAGATATCTTTGAGCTATAATGTATCTTAATTAAAAATATCTTTAGATAGGTTTTTTCCTCAAAGCATTTTATCAAAAAATCCAATTTAAATAAAAGAATCTGATTTATTTTTTGTTTTAGTTTTTTTAAATCATTGATTTATCCACGCTACATCAAGGCGTTCACATGAATAGGAAACCAGCTTCTCCGGGAGAAGAAAATCCTGTCATGAAGCTATTTCAGGATTATGGCTGTGTTTTCTATGGAGGTGATAAGCAATAAGCTATCTGATCACGGATAAGGCTCCGTGTTTGTCATGGAGATCACGGAAGCCACGGATTCCGTGACCTCTGTGACTAGTGCAGGAGTCCATTCAGCTGGCCTGGGAGCCACCTGAGCAGCTTGGGCAGCTCCTGGCCTAGGCACACTGGCTGCTGCTGGGGCAGTCTCTGGGTCTCACACCCCTCAGCAGCAGGTGTTTCGGTGTGGGGGGGGCTCAGGGCTGGGGATTTGGGATGTGAGGTGGTGCTTATCTGGGGGAGGGGGCTCCCCAGAAGGGTGACAGCAACTCCCCTCCCTCAGCTCCTAGCTCCATGTGCCGCCTCCACCCACAAGCACCACCCCCGCAGTTCACATTGGCTGTGGTTCCAGCCAATGGGAGCTGCAGAACAGGGGCTTGGGGCAGAGCAAAGGCAGCACATGGAGCTACGAGCTGGAGGTGCTCAAGCACCAGTGGTGTCTCCCGGGCCAACCCCCCCCGCCCTTGAGCACCCACAGTGCCCTCCAGACCATGCCTCCTCGAGCACCCAAGGCTCCCCCCGAGTAACCAGGCCACGTTCCTCAGCACCTGCAGTTGCCCCAGAATTGCACCCTCCCCCTTCAAGTTTTAGTGAGGGGTATATAGTAAAAGTCATGGACAGGTCATGGGCTATGAATGTTTGTTTGCTGCCTGTGACCTGTTCGTGACTTTTACTAAAAATACCTGAGTCTAAAACGTAGTCTTAATCATAGATCTTGGTGTGTGATGTTTATGCTTTGGAATTTTTTTTTTAATTTAAACTCCGTAGATTGGCAAGTTTACATGTAGGTGATGATTTTAGTCATAGACTAAATTTTCAAACATGTAGGCACTCTTGTGTATGGGCAGTTTCACCTCACCAATCTCCCAGGCATAGGCGCATACTCCAGGGCTGGAGCACCCACAGGAAAAAAATAGTTGGTGGTCAGTGCCTACCAGCAGTCCCATGGATCACCTCCTCTCCCTCCCCCCCCACCCCTGAGTGTCTCCCACTTGCCAGTGGCCCCGCTAATCAGCTCGTCCCCATCCCTCCCAGCACCACTGCAGATCAGCTGTTCAGCGGTGTGCAGGAGGCGCTGGGAGTAAGGGGGCAGAATGAGGGTGGGCCGTGCTCAAGGGAGGGGCCGAATGGTGCAGGAAGAGGTGGAGAGGGGTGGGAAGAGGTGGGGGATGGGGTTGGGCCTTGGTGGGGAAGGGGTGGAGTGGGTGGAGAGTTTGGGGTCAAACACCCCTGGGAAAATGAGGAAGCGGGACCTCTACCCCCATGTATGCATACAAATGGGTAATGCCTTAGTTAGATTTGTATAGTGTGCAAGTTTAACAAGTTAGGCCAAAATAGCACTGAGGCAGGCTCTGCAGCTTTTTTTATAATGGCACCTGTGACAGGTTTACCCCCCCCCCCAGGGTGCCACCTCATGTACTGGGATTCTATTGAGTCCACCCATTCCACCAGCCTGGGCTCCCTCAGCTTGTCCTGCTTTGCCAGGCCCTCAGGCCTCCTCTAGCACACACAGAGGTAGGGACACACCCAGCTGCAAAGGCATACAGACACTGAGAGCAACTCTGTGTGGGAAGACTCCGCTCGGGGATTGCCCAGCACTCAAGTACACCCCAGCAGGAGAGTAAACCCAGAATTGTATTGTCTTGCACTGCACAGAAATCTATATAGCATAAGCTCATGAAATCCATTCCCTCCCCCAATGTAGAGGAAGATATGCATAGCTTTTTGGCCCTTTCAGTTATGACTTACACAAACTGGTTTTAGAATAAACAAAAAAACAAGTTTATTAACTACAGAGGATAGATTTTAAGTGATTATAAGGAATAGCAAACAGAACAAAGCAGATCACTGAGCAAATAAAACAAAACACGCAAACTAAGCTAAATACACTAAATTAACTGGTTAATAGTAGCAAATTCTCTCGCTAAATATTGTTTTGTGCAGGTTGCACAGTTTCTTGAAGGTAAACTGCACTGCTTGCAGGTTAAATCTCTGAGTATTTGTTTCACAGGCTAGACCTTTCTCGCCTTGGCTCAGCCCCCCCAGCACCCTGCTGTGCCCTGCACTAGCTTAGTTCCTTTGTTTCTTCAGGTGTTTTCCAGCACTCTTCCTTCTTGGGCAGGGAGGCAGTGGAAAAGAACCAAGATTAACTCACTCCCCAGCCTTAAATAGGATTTGCATATGGCGGGAATCCTTTGTTTCCCAGTTTGAACCCCACCCTCTCCTACTGCAAAAATACCAGCCGTTCAAGATGGTGTCCAGCACCAGGTGACGTGATCACAGGACCCTGTAGTGTCAAAGCAGCATCCCAGGAAACTTCTCAGGAAGGAGGGAGATTAGTATCTTAAAAGTCCAGTTGTCCTTCCTAATGGCCCATCCAGGCTTATTGCCTACTGTCTGGTGGGCGTTCCCCAGGTGCAAGCATTTTTGTAATTGATACATAGTCCATATTCCTAACTTCGGATACAGAAATGATACACGCCTATGTAACACCGACAGACCCTGGTCGTAGGTGGGCGGGATTGAACCGGAGACCTCTGGAGTTTCGTGCATGAGCCTCTACTGTATGAGCTAAAAGCCGACTGGCTGTTAGCTCAGGCTGTAGCGCATACTCATTTTATCTTTCTCTCTTTAAGTGGTCTCAGTGTCACTAGATGGGACATAACACCACACCCAGAAGGTGTGTGGGTTACACATACAAATAGGATAATCACATTCCGTAAGTCATAACCTTTCCAATGATATCTCACATGACCCGTCTTGCATAAAACATATCTTAGTTATGCCATATTCATATAACAATATTTCTATGAAGAATATCGGATGTAATGTCACAGTACCATTATTTCTCATTCAGTGAGGCACCACTTGTTTTAGATCCAAATACGTCCAGTATTAAATGTCTCCAGATAAGTCTAAGGTTTCGTCAAACCTTAGATCCGGGAGTTTTTCGGTTATATGAGAATCTCCACTAACATAGCAATACAGATATAGATATAAGTAAGTTTCTGGCTCTCCTGGTAGTCGATGAAAGCTTCAAGATGTGATCCAATTGCTCCATAAAGACTCAGAAACCAGAAGAAAATTAAAAAGAACATTTAAAAAAAAGTATTTTTTTTTTTTTTGCAATTACATGATATTTTGTGGCCTGACTCATGATTTTTGAACTCTTAGGGTTGGTAAAACTGTACCACTTTCTCAGATGCCCTTTTGCTATTTCTTGGTGTTTTAACTATAAATTTGCAGCATAAACCTCGTATCAGTTCATGCATTCTTCTGCATTTCTTGTTATGTCCCTCATTTGGAATTTGTAAACATCTGTACCTGTTTTTCATATTTGAACTTTGAAAACTGAAAGCCATTGTCTGTTGGACAAATACCATTTTAAAAAAACACGCATAAATATGTATTTGCACAATTCAAGCTATACATTATATTAATAAGGTGTTTTGGGGAATTGTCTACATCTGTTTTTACTGGAGTAGGCTGTTAGAGTTCAAGCTTTCAGGACACATTTGATTTAAAAAGAAAATAGAAAAAAAGAGCGAAGGAAATTGAATTAAAAACTAAGATAAAATGTCATTAAGGATCTGGCTGCAACTGATGAAACTTGGTAAATCGATATGGCTAGGATCGAACTCTGTTCCTCAACCCTGTTTGGTCTAGATATTGCAGCTCGTCCAGATTATAAAATCGATTGTTCTTTGGTACCCTTTGCAATACAGATTTTAAATTATTGGCTTGATTTTTCAGTGGTTCTGAGTGCCCTCAACTTTAATTGAAGTCAAAGGAAGCCTGGGGCCTTAGAATCTCTGAAAAATCAGGCTATAAACCTTGGTTTTTTGGGGTAAATAAATCACCTCATATGGGCAGCAGGGATTTTCCTGTTGGGTTGACTCAGCATATGGAGATCAAAGACTGACATTTCACTTCCCTCTGCTTAGGGGACTGGTTCTGTGCAAGATAAAATTTGGTTCTTCTTTGAGTGCTTGTTCATGTCCATTCCAATCAGGTGTGTGTGCGCTGCGTGCATGCCATCCGGAAGATTTTCCCTTAGCAGCATCTGTAGGGTCTGCCTGGGTGCCCCCGGAGTTGTGCCTTCATGGTGCCCAATATAGCGCCCTGCTGATCCCCCCCCCCATCCCCTCAGTTACTTCTTACCCTCAGGTTTCAGAGTAACAGCCGTGTTAGTCTGTATTCGCAAAAAGAAAAGGAGTACTTGTGGCACCTTAGAGACTAACCAATTTATTTGAGCATGAGCTTTCGTGAGCTACAGCTCACTTCATCGGATGCATACCGTGGAAACTGCAGCAGACTTTATATACACACAGAGAATATGAAACAATACCTCCTCCCACCCCACTGTCCTGCTGGTAATAGCTTATCTAAAGTGATCATCAGGTTGGGCCATTTCCAGCACAAATCCAGGTTTTCTCACCCTCCACCCCCCCACACAAATTCACTCTCCTGCTGGTGACAGCCCATCCAAAGTGACAACTCTTTACACAATGTGCATGATAATCAAGTTGGGCCATTTCCTGCACAAATCCAGGTTTTCTCACATCCCCCCCACCCCCATACACACACAAACTCACTCTCCTGCTGGTAATAGCTCATCCAAACTGACCACTCTCCAAGTTTAAATCCAAGTTAAACCAGAACATCTGGGGGGGGGGTAGGAAAAAACAAGAGGAAATAGGCTACCTTGCATAATGACTTAGCCACTCCCAGTCTCTATTTAAGCCTAAATTAATAGTATCTAATTTGCAAATGAATTCCAATTCAGCAGTTTCTCACTGGAGTCTGGATTTGAAGTTTTTTTGTTTTAAGATAGCGACCTTCATGTCTGTGATTGCGTGACCAGAGAGATTGAAGTGTTCTCCGACTGGTTTATGAATGTTATAATTCTTGACATCTGATTTGTGTCCATTTATTCTTTTACGTAGAGACTGTCCAGTTTGACCAATGTACATGGCAGAGGGGCATTGCTGGCACATGATGGCATATATCACATTGGTGGATGTGCAGGTGAACGAGCCTCTGATAGTGTGGCTGATGTTATTAGGCCCTGTGATGGTGTCCCCTGAATAGATATGTGGGCACAATTGGCAACGGGCTTTGTTGCAAGGATAAGTTCCTGGGTTAGTGGTTCTGTTGTGTGGTATGTGGTTGTTGGTGAGTATTTGCTTCAGTTTGTGGGGCTGTCTGTAGGCAAGGACTGGCCTGTCTCCCAAGATTTGTGAGAGTGTTGGGTCATCCTTTAGGATAGGTTGTAGATCCTTAATAATGCGTTGGAGGGGTTTTAGTTGGGGGCTGAAGGTGACGGCTAGTGGCGTTCTGTTATTTTCTTTGTTAGGCCTGTCCTGTAGTAGGTAACTTCTGGGAACTCTTCTGGCTCTATCAATCTGTTTCTTTACTTCTGCAGGTGGGTATTGTAGTTGTAAGAAAGCTTGACAGAGATCTTGTAGGTGTTTGTCTCTGTCTGAGGGGTTGGAGCAAATGCGGTTGTATCGCAGAGCTTGGCTGTAGACGATGGATCGTGTGGTGTGGTCAGGGTGAAAGCTGGAGGCATGCAGGTAGGAATAGGAATAGCAGGTAGGAATATTACCAGCAGGAGAGTGAGTTTGTGTGTGTATGGGGGTGGGGGGGATGTGAGAGAACCTGGATTTGTGCTGGAAATGGCCCAACCTGATGATCACTTTAGATAAGCTATTACCAGCAGGACAGTGGGGTGGGAGGAGGTATTGTTTCATATTCTCTGTGTATATATAAAGTCTGCTGCTGTTTCCACGGTATGCATCCGATGAAGTGAGCTGTAGCTCACGAAAGCTTATGCTCAAATAAATTGGTTAGTCTCTAAGGTGCCACAAGTACTCCTTTTCTTCTTACCCTCAGTGACAGCTAGCTGGAACATTGCTCGCTCTTGCTTGCAAGCACTTTGGCAGTGTCCTCTGTAGTTAATTGTACAGTAATGTAAATAGTTAGTTTGTTTGGGGGGTTCCCCCCCATCCCCAACAACATCTTCCCTGCCTCCAGGGTATGCCCTGGTCCCCAAGGTTTAAACTCTGTGAGGACTGTGGCAAGCTTATACCCAAGAGTGACCCACACTCTTCTTGTCCGTGGTGCCTTGGAGAGAGCCACCAAAAGGACAAGTGCAGGATCTGCAAGGGGTTTCAACCTAAGACCCTCAAAGACGGGGAGCAGAGACTTAAGATCCTGCTGATGGAAGCGGCACTACGGCCACATTCCGACCCTGGCACCGCAGAACCCGCGCCAAGTACTTAATCTTTGGTTTGCAGTGCACTGGCACCGATGGTGTGCGAGCCGGTGCTGAACAAGGACCGTAAGGCCCCTCGGCACCGCCACGCCTCCAGCCATAAAAAGCCGTCTTCTGTGCGGCACCACAGTCCGTCCCCGGTGTCACTAAAGAAGAAAAGGCCGGATTGGGGTCAGTCCCCCGCCGCTAAAGTCCAAGGGACCTGTGGTATCTGCGATCACTTCGAGCCAGGCTACCTCATCCCTACAGCCCTCTAGGGTTTCGTTAACTCCTGCCCCGGCTGGGGTTCAGTTGAGTCTGAACTCCCCACAATCCCTGGAATGCCAAGGTCACCACCTCCAGCTCCCATCTACACCGGCAGCATTTGAAGTGGCTAAGGACTGTATATGCCTCCCAGTGCCATCCTCCCTGCAGAGGAGGGACAAGTTGGTGGTGACTGCGTGGCCCTACTTTCAGTCAAGGGGCAAACCAGCACTGATGGCTCACCAGTCCATCTCCCCGGCGCACCTCTCTCTGGCACGGCCCATCCATGCAGGGGAGCCACACCAATCCCCGGCCTCTCGGCACCGCTCTCCGGCAGCCCAGGGCACCGCTTCTCCATGGTGGTCCTGCTTGGAGACCTTGGAGATGGACTCGTATCGTTCCAGTAGGACCAGGAGCAGGAGGTCCAGATCCTGCTATAGCCATCAGCCGTACCTGACACCGTGGCCTCCGCAGTGGCAGCCTTCATCACAGTGGCCCTTTTGGACACCCTGGGCATATCACCAGAGCCAGGGACAGGTCCAGGGGCCAAGGTCCAAGTTGGCATCTGTGTCCTCGTCGTCCTTGGCTCCCCCGCAGGCAATGCCGGCATCACTAGCAGCAGCACCACTGACCAAAACACCGATACTGCTGTTACGCCCCACAGCTCCGGCACTGACCCTCCCATCAGCAACACCGCCGATGGCTTCAGCTTCAACTCCACTGGCGTCGACGAGATTGGCACTGCCGGGTCTAGCAGTTTCAGCACCAACCTCGGCACCAATATTTCCAACTCCAGAGGCCCAGGCACCACACACCATGGAATACCACGTGCCATGAGACCCACAGGGCGCTGAAGTCAGTGAGCAAGGTCCGCTGCTAGGCCTCTCTTTCTCATCCTCCCCAGATGAAGCAGTCGTGGGGTTGTCAACGGCCCCAGCTCTGGAGGATAACAGGGCACTCCAGCAGCTCTTATACCGTGCTGCCCCAAACCTGGACATACAGGCAGAGGAGGTGGTGGAGGAATCTGACCCAATTGTTGACATACTCGCATCCTCTGGTCCATTGCGGGTTGCCTTACCTTTGATAAAGACAATTGTTGAGATAAGCAAAACCCTGTTGGAGACCCCTGCTTCTCTGTCCCCTTCGGCCAAGAGGAATTAAAGGCGGTACTTAGAAGGGACAAAGGGATATGAACATTTATATACCCACCCACCCCCGACTCACTGGTGGTTGATGCAGCCAATCAGCGGGAATGCCAGGGCTTCCAGGGCCCCTCCCCTAAGAACAGGGAGGCGAAAAGATTTGACCTGTTCCGCAGGAAGGTCTGTTCTATCGGTGTCCTACAGCTCCGCATTGCAAACCAGCAGGCAATCGTGAGCAGATACGCACACAACACCTGCACTGTGATGGCCAAGTTTGCGGAGCTCCTGCTGCAGGACTCTCGTACTGAGTTCTCTGCATTAGTGGAGGAGGGAAAGCTGGTCTCCCGAGCTTTCCTACAGGTGGCATTGGACGCAGCAGAGGCAGCCTCAGGTACAGCAGCCACGGGGGTTGTAATGAGAAGGGGCTCCTGGTTGCAGGTCTCTGGTCTGCCCCATGAGGTCCAGTAAACGATCCAGGACCTCCCCTTTGAGGGTTTGGCCCTCTTCTCCGACAAAAGAGATAAGAGACTCCATAGTCTGAAGGACTCAAGGGCCACCCTAAGATCTTTGTGGCTCCATACACCAGCCACCCAGCATAGGCGTTTCCAGCAACAGCCTCCCTCCAGGTTCTATCAACCCCAGAACTGCCAGGACGCTTCTCGTAGGTGGAATAAGAATGGTAGAAGGAGGCAGCACCTCTCCTCGGAGCAGAGCTTTGGCCCTAGACTCCCCTTTTGACGGTACGGTCGAGGACTGCACACCAGTACCACAACTGGATCCATCCCTTCTTACCTTCTCGTCCCGTCTATCCCCTTTCTACCATGCTTGGTCCCGTCTCACCTCGGACCTCTGGGTGCTCCGCAAGGTAGAGAGGGGACACTCCATCCAATTCTGTGCCCTCCCACCCTTCCACCCCCCTTCCCCATCCCTCTTCAGGGACCCCTCTCACGAACAACTTCTAATGCAGGAAGTGCACTCCCTCCTCTCAGTAGGGGCAGTGGAAGAGCTTCCTCAGGAGCAAAGAGGCAAGGGCTTCTACTCTCAGTATTTCCTAATACCAAAAGCCAAGGGTGGCCTCAGACACATCTTAGACCTCCCGGAGCTCAACAAGTTTGTCAAGAAACTCAGGTTCCGCTTGGTCTCCTTGACCTCCATTATCCCCTCATTGGATCCAGGAGACTGGTACGCTGCCCTTGACTTGAAGGACACATATTTTCATATAGCAATAGTTCCACCTCACAGATGATACCTCATGTTTGTGGTAAACAACAGCCACTATCAGTTTTCCGTCCTGCACTTTGGCCTGTCAGCAGCACCTCATGTTTTCACCAAGTCCATGGCAGTCGTTGCAGCGTTTCTGTGCAAGTGGCAGATACAGGTTTTCCCGTACCTTGACGACTGGCTGATCAAAGGCTACTCCAGATCTCAAGTGGAGGAGCAGGTCAGCTTCATAAGAAGGACCTTCCTCAAACTAGGTCTCCTTCTCAACGAGGCCAAATCCACATCGTCCCTGGTGCAGAGGCTAGAGTTTATAGGCACAGTGCTCTACTCGACTCAAGCCAGGGCATACCTCCCAGAAGCCAGATTTAGGTCTCTGGGGGGACATCATATGGGGCCTCAGACAGTTCCCTACGACCACAGCAAGGAACTACCTGAAACTGCTGGAGCATATGGCTGTGTGTATCTATGTAGTACAGCATGCCAGACTCAGACTTCACTCACTCCAGCCATGGCTGGCATTGGTTTATTGACCGGCTTGAGACACTTTGGATAGCATTGTAAGCCTGCCCTGCCCAATATTAGACTCCCTCCTGTGGTGGCTCGACCCACAGGTACTCTGTTCAGGAGTGCCCTTCACCAGCCCCCAGCCATCCCTTTCGTTAGTGACAGATGCCTCAGATCTGGGATGGGGAGCACATTTGGGAGACCTCAGGACACAAGGTCTCTGGTCTCAGGCGGACCTAGCTCAGCATATCAATGTCAGAGAGCTGAGAGCGGTGTGCCTGGCGTGCCAGGTTTTTCGAGCTCAGATATCAGGCAGATGTGCATCAGTCCTTATGGACAACACCACTACGATGTTTTATATCAACAAACGGGAATGCAGTCTCCTCTCCCCTGTGCCAGGAAGCCCTCATGCTGTGGGACTTCTGTGTAGAGCATTCGATACACCTACAGGCATCATACCTCCTTGGGATACAGAACGAGCTGGCGGACAGTCTCAGCCGATTTTTTTTCACAGCCTCAAGTGGTCCCTCTGGCCGGACATAGCTCAATTTTCCATCTTTTGGGCTTTCCCCAAATAGACTTGTTCGCCACGTGCAGCAACAGGAAGTGTCAACTGTTTTGCTCCTTCATGAATCACAGCCCGGGTTCCATCGCAGATGCTCTTCTTCCATGGGGGGGCCGTCTGCTTTACGTGTTCCCACCAGTTCTGTTGGTCCACAAGGTGCTCCTCAAGATCCACAGGGACCGTGCCCTAGTCATATTGATAGCTCCGGCCTGACCACGCCAACACTGGTTCACATCGCTCCTGGAAATGTCTGTGGTGACTCTGGTCACCTTACCGCTTGTCCCGGACCTGATCACGCACTCAAGCCTAGAGTCGCTCCACCTCACAGCATGGATGGTCCATGGCTAAATGCCATGCAACTGTCCTGTTCTGATCAAATCAGACAAGTTCTCCTTGGCAGTAAAAAGTGCTTTGCCAAGTGGAAGAGGTTCTCTCTCTGGTTGGAGCAGCACCATAAGTCGCCGATGCTCGCCTTGGTGCCATTTATACGGGACTACCTCCTCCATCTTGAACAATAGGCTCTGTCTGTGTTGTCAATAAGGGTACCGGCTGCCAACTAGACATGGAGCCATTGATCGCTACCCGTTGAGCCCGACAGTCTAGCCAACTTTCTATCCACCTTATAGTCCATTCATCCAGCCCATACTTCTTTAACTTGCTGGCAAGAATACTGTGGAGGCTGTGTCAGAAGCTTTGCTAAAGTCAAAGAACAACACATCCACCACTTTCCCCTCATCCACAGAGCCAGTTATCTCGTCATAGAAGGCAATTAGATTAGTCAGGCATGACTTTCCCTTGGTGAATCCTTGCTGACTGTTCCTGATCACTTTTCTCTCCTCTAAGTGCTTCAGAACTGATTCCTTGAGGACCTACTCCATGATTTTTCCAGGGACTGAGGTGAGGCTGGCTGGCCTGTAGTTCCCAGGATCATCCTTCTTCCCTTTCTTAAAGATGGGCACTACATTAGCCTTTTTCCAGTCTTCCAGGACTTCCCCGGATCGCCATGAATTTTCAAAGATAATGGCCAATGGCTCTGCAATCACTTCCGCCAACTCCTTTAGCACTCTCGGATGCAGCGCATCCGGCCCCATGGACTTGTGCACATCCAGCTTTTCTAAATAGTCCCGAACCACTTCTTTCTCCACAGAGGGTTGGTCAACTCCTCCCCATGCTGTGCTGCCCAGTGCAGTAGTCTGCGAGCTGACCTTGTTCGTGAAGACAGAGGCAAAAAAAGCATTGAGTACATTAGTTTTTTCCACATCCTCTGTCACTAGATTGCCTCCCTCGTTCAGTAAGGGGCCCACACTTTCCATGACTTTCTTCTTGTTGCTAACATACCTGAAGAAACCCTTCTTGTTACTTTTAACATCTCTTGCTAGCTGCAACTCCAGGTGTGATTTGGCCTTCCTGATTTCACTCCTGCGTCCCCGAGCAATATTTTTATACTCTTCCCTGGTCATTTGTCCAATCTTCCACTTCTTGTAAGCTTCTTTTTTGTGTTCAAGATCAGCAAGGATTTCACTGCTAAGCCAAGCCGGTCGCCTGCCATATTTATTGTTCTTTCTACACATCGGGATGGTTTGTCCCTGTAACCTCAGTAAGGATTCTTTAAAATACAGCCAGCTCTCCTGGATTCCTTTCTCCCTCATGTTATTCTCGCAGGGGATCCTGCCCATCAGTTCCCTGAGGGAGTCAGTCTGCTTTTCTGAAGTCCAGGGTCCGTATTCTGCTGCTCTCCTATCTTCCCTGTGTCAGGATCCTGAACTCGACCATCTCATGGTCACTGCCTCCCAGGTTTCCATCCACTTTTGCTTCCCCTACTAATTGATGGGAGGCCACCACTGTTGGCAGAGCAAAGGAAATGGGTGGTGACATGATGAGATAAGAGAAGCACTTTGGAGGTAAGGACCAGAAGTTTGTTTGGTGTTAGAGAAGGGAGAGGAAGTGGAGGGTCTTGAAGAAGGCAGTGAGATGATCAGATTGATTGATCTAGGACAGTGGTTCTCAAAGTTTTGTACTGGTGACCCCTTTCACATAGCAAGTCTCTGAGTGTGACACCCCCCCCCTTGTACATTAAAAACACTTTTAAAAATATATTTAACAGCATTATAAATGCTGGAGGCAAAGCGGGGTTTGGGGTGGAGGCTGACAGCTCATGACCCCCACATGTAATAACCTTGCTACCCCTGGGGGGGTCCCGACCCCCAGTTTGAGAACCCCTGATCTAGGAAGATTATTATGTCAGCAGCATTTTGAATGGATCTGAAAGGGTCAGGATTGCAGGAGTAAAAAGAGGAGATGAGGGCCTGGATAGAAGTTTTGTCAGTCTGGACACAGATGAAAGGGTGAGTCATGGAGGTGTTAAGAGAAAAGCATCATGGTTTGACTAAAATCTTATTGTGAGGGAGGGCAAAGTTAATGATGCCCAGATTAAAAGAGGAGAAAGGGAAATTTAGAAAGATAAAACTTCCAGTTATTTTATATAAAGAAAAAATCAAAATATTATAATACAATAATGCAATTAATTTTATATACATAAAATACAGCATATATTTTAATATGAAATTTAATTTTAAATATGATCGGGCCTCAATTAAGAGGCTTTATAGTGTGTGCCCTTTCAGTGCTATGGGTTACTCAAAAATATGGGACATTATAAAGAAATTATCCTTCTGTAAGATGGTCTTGTGGCCTTAGAAGCTGACTTATAAATGCATATTTACTATTTAATAATGACTTTTAAAAATCTACTGATAATGCATTTATTAGTTATAAGTAATCTCCCATTTTATTTTCCCCAGATCTTTTAATATACTACTGTTTCAGGCTTTGCAGCTGTATTATTAATTTTAAAAAGCTTAAACATCACAAAAGATTAAAACATGATGTGATAAAAATGAACATCTAAATATGAGCAAGTTTGTACATCAGTGGTGGACATGGGGACTCTGGATATGGATTCAGTTCCGGACTCTGTCACAAATTCCTATGTGATTTTTAGGGCCAGATTTAGAGGTATGTACAGTGTACTGTATGGATAGTGCCATGCACAGAGAGATTCCATCCCAGTTGGGGAGGGGAAGAAGAGTTAAAAGTACTAGTAGCACTGTCTAGTTAAATTCTTAGGCCATCAATTTTAGATGTCATGAAAGGGTTTCCTGTAGGTGAAACATACAAGGAATCCATTTTAGAGATGGGACAAGCACACTAGGTTCCTGAGAACTTTACACACACAGGCATAGGTGAAGGGGGAAAATATTGTTGGGGGAAGGTTGGGCCAGGCTGGGAGAGACCTAGAGAGTGGGGTTCGAGGGCAAGCCTGCTCCGCACTCACCCCAGGCAGCGCTGATTCCTGTCTCATGGGGCTGGGTCCAGCTGTATCCGGACCCAGTGCAGGGGGAGGATTGGAGACCGAGCCTGTCCCACACTTACCCTGGGGTAGTGGCTGCTCCTATCCCTTGGAGGTTGCAGAGTGAGCTTGTCCAGGACTCATCCCAGGCAGCAGCAGCTCGTCTCCTGTCCTGTGGAGTTGGGCCTGGGGATTGCAGATTGAACCTGCACTCACCCTGGCTCCTGGACCTGGTGCACTGGAGAGCTAGCTTGGGCAGCAGAAATTCCACATGTTCCCCAGTGCTGGTGTGGCCCTGGCTCCCCATTCTGACACACTGGCTCTTGTCACTAGGAAGAAGCTGGAGGAAACCACTATAGTGTCATGTTGCACATATCAGGGCATGCAGACCTGGACATGCATGGGGGCAGGGAGGAAGAGAGCCAGGCAGTTGGGGAGTTGATATGTAGTTCGATTTGGAGGGGCTCGGCCCCCTCTAGCCCTAGCCACCTGCTACCTATACATACAGGGCAAGTTTACACAAACAGGATACATTAGTAACTTTAAAAATGTTTTCCTTCTCTTCTCCCAATCCCCTAAACTAAGGATTGGAATCTGAAGCAATCTCATAGTAGGATAAAAACAGCCAAACTTGGCAAGACACCTTTGAGGACATGCTGTATAGGAGGTTAATACTTTGTTTGCTGTCAATCACACACCCAAAGTAATCTACTTTACATTTAAATATTGACATTTATGAACACTTACAACCTGTAAGGAACAGACAAAACATTTTCAAATGGCTACAGATCCTTCCCCCCAACTCTAAATCAAAGTAACAATTTCTCATTTAGATGAATTTTTAACATAAAACATTTATACTTACATGAGCTGAGAATATTTTTTCCACACTGATTGCTTTCCTTTTAAATATTAATTACAGGAAAATAGGGAGGCAGTTATTTATACATATGGTATTTTCAGTAATTGGGCACCAGCCAAAAATGATGCCATAGCTGGCTCTTGGTCTATAACCATCCAACTATTTCAAAATAACCCCCTCAGGCTTGCACCTGGACTGCAGTCCTTTTCAGAAACTTAATTTTATGAATGAGATCATAAAAATAGTATAATGTATGTATGTAGGTGTATGTGTGTGTTTGTGAGTGTGTACTCAAACTCACTCTCATCCATAGTGGTGTGGTATGATGATTTTATTGGCATAAATTTGGGATGGTCACAGTTCAATGAGTGGTGCGGTCATAAGTTATTTATGCAAGTCATCATTAGTGATTTCTGATAAACTCTTCTATCACATCATGCATTTTTATATGCCCCCCACATGTTACAGTAACCGATTTTACAAATGTTTCAGTTCTTCTTCAAGTGCTTGCTCATGTCTATTCTACGTTAGGTGTGCACATGCTGTGTGCACTGTTGCCAGAAATTTTTCCCTTAGCGATATCCGTTGGGCTGTCTCAATTGCTCTCTGATATCAGGCGCTTATATGACAATATAAGGGGCACTACCTGTCCCACACTCCCTGAATTCATTCTTATTGCCCATGACGGTCACTAGAACAAATCCTCTTGCTTTGCCAAAGTGTTATTCAGTGGTTTCTCTTCAGCTTAGTTTATTAGTCTTAGTTTTAGTAGTAGTATAAATATTGTAAATAGTATTAGTGTAGATAGACCCTTTAACGTAGAAGGACTCCCTTCGCCCCTGGGGCTGGGCATGCCCTGGGCTTCAAACCCTGCACCTCCTGCGGCAAGCCTCTGCCGGTGAGTGACCGACACTCCAGTTGTCTGAAGTGTCTGGGAGAGGCTCATGTACAACAGTGTTGTGATATCTGTTGGGACTTCAAGCCTCGTACAAAAAAAGACAGGGAGGTTAGACGAAGGGCTATCTTAATATAAGCCACACTTAGCTTGGTGTCAGAGCCAAGCTGATCGAATCTGGCACTGAGCACTTCAGCTTCAGTGCGAAGTGCCCTTCCGGCACCGTTGGTTTCTCGGCGCCATTCTCCATCTCCGATACCGAGAAAAAAAGATAAGAAGAAATGGTCCAAGTGGCTGTTCTGGAACCTGTGGGGCTTTCCCCCAGTGCCAGGACTGCCGTCCAACCGTTCCTATTCAGTTGTGTCCGACTTTGGCACCAAACCCATACTCTGGTACTGAGCTCAGTAACAACACGTAAGACAATGACCTGGATAACATCCCCCAGGCCCAAGAGGAGGAAGGCCCCCCACCAGTTCAGGCCTCTTCCTTCTCCTCCCCAGATGAAGCTGTCTTGGGACCGAGCAGCTTGCTGCCCCAAGATGACTTTAGAGTCCATCAGCATCTTCTAAAAAGGGTGGCTGTTAACCTGGGGCTGGAGGTGGAGGTACTAAAGGAGTCATCACATAGCCTCATTGACATTTTGGCCACAGCAGCCCCATCCAAGGTTGCCCTACCTGTCAACAAGGCTGTTCTAGGTCCGGTCAGGTTCCTGTGGCAGATTCCATCTTCTCTCCCTCCCATGGAACCTTTGAAGTTGCACCTGAGGGTACTATATCAGTTCCCACATAAGATCCTGCCCCCCTTTTTGTTTTCTGACAGACTCTCTTACTTCAGCCCAGCAGGATTCCTCATCACCTCAGACTGCTGGGTGCGGTGGTGGACGATTTTCAGTTTTCTTCCACCCCTCCCTCTCACCATCCCATACCCATCCCTGTTCTGGGACCCTTCTTACAAGCAACTTTTAGCCCAAGAGGTTCAAGCCCTCCTGCAGATAGGAGCTGTTGAAGAGGTGCCTCAGAACTTGAGAGGGAAGGGGTTTTACTCCCAATATTTCCTAATCCTAAAAGCCAGAGTTGGTCTTGGACCTATCCGAGGCCTGTGTTGTCTCAGCGGTTATCACAAGAAACTGAGGTTTCACATGGTCTCTCTGGCCTTCATCATTCCCACCCTGGATCCAGGAGACTGGTACACCACCCTCGACTTCAAAGACACCTATTTCCACATTTCCATCTTTGGAGGCCACAGAAGTTTCCTCAGGATTTTCATAAACCAGACCCATTATCAGTTCACCATCTTTCCCTTTGGTCTGTCTGCAGCCCCTCGGCTTTTTATGATATGCATGGCGGTAATAGGAGACAAGGCGTTCAGGTCTATACATAACTGGATGACTGGTTGATCAAGGTTCCGCTCAGAGGCTCAAGTGAAGAACAGCATGAGCCTAGTCCAAACCACCTTCCAAGCACTGGGCCTATTAATAAACAAGCAGAATCAATTCTTGTTCGAGAACAGAGTTTATCAGGGCAATGCTAGACTCAAACCAGGCCAGAGCCGCCTTTTCAGAGGCTCAATTCCAAACAATGTTAGATCTGATATCCAGGGTCAAGGTCCACCCTGTTATGACAGCCTGGTTTTGCCTCAGACTTTTGGGTCACGTGGCCATGTGCGTTTACATGGTACGGCATGCAAGATTGCGCCTCAGACCCTTGCAGACTTGGTTGGCCTTAGTGCTTAGGATTCCCGCCCTGGTCCTCGCTTACTTCAACTTGTGGAAGGACCCCTGTCAGTAATTATGAGTGTTCCCTTTTTAACCCCCCAGCCTTCTTCAATTTTGGATGCATCAGATTGGCGTTCGATCACCTTGGGGCCTGTGGTCCCAGGAAGAGCTTTTCTTACACATAAATGTCAGAGAGCTCGGGTCTCGGAAATCAGGGCCCTTATATCAGAACCACTGTATGTAGTGTTCTTTAAGGACAAGGTTCAACTGCACCCCACCTGGCGTTCTTTCCAGAGGTTATCTAGCAGTTCCATAGTAACCAGGCTATTTTCCTGCCAGTTTTCCTCCCAAAACCACACAGGAATTCATAGGGGTCCTTTGGACATTAGACAATCCCATGCTCTCTACATTGAGAGGATCAAGCCTTTCCATAAATACATGCAACTCTTTGTGGCAATAGCGGATAGGGTGAAAGGCCTATCAGTTTCAGCCCAGAGAATCTCATCCTGGAGAGTCTCCTGTTTTCATGCATGTTACGAGTAGGTGGACATCCCTCCTTCTGCCATCTTGATCGCTTATTTTATGAGAGCTCAGGCCTCTTCAGCAGCGTTTGTGGCCCAGATCCCAATCCAAGACATCTGCAGGGCTGCAACCTGGTCGTCAGTGTTCCAATCCTCATGTCCATGAATTCTGAGCCCACCTCCTTCGGTACCAGGGCTCAAAATCCAAAAGGCAAGAACCCAACTTTGATTACTTTTTAAAATCTATTTCTTTTTAAGCCAAACTCACTATTTCGGGGGACCTGACTCATGATTTTTGAACACCTACGGATGGCAGTATTGCAGGAGTGCAAGGTGATTATAACCTAAAATCCCTGCTCCATCTAAAGGGCAGTAGCTGGCTGCCACTGTATGAAAATAAAGTATCCTTTTTATAACATTGCACCCACTAATCTGTCACCCCCCAGACTCCATTCTCCCATCCAAAGCCACAAGCAGCCTGAAAAGGCTCTTTTACAAGAATAATCAAACTCCACAGAAGTGTTTCCTCCTTCCCCATCAATATTGCACCTGCCTAAGGCCGAGGAAATGTTCAGTCTTAGACAAAAAACAGATTTTTCTAGACATGAAAACATCACAGCTTTAAGGTTTGATATTTCCTGTTACTGCAGGGCTAGAAAGAGAAGTGTCATACTATTGGAAAGAGAGGATTCCGACCTCTGGGATCCAATGGGATCCAGAACTTACTTCTAGAAAAGCTATCCTATGTCATTTTAGAGCTTTTCATGGCTTCCTCTGAGACTTGTGCAGTTAGCCTCTTGGTAACTAAGGTATTTGGATTTATAGGCAGATGGATATGAAAAATAAACCCAAGATTTTTAAAAAAACAAAACCAAAAAAATGGATACAAACCTTTCCATAACTGTTGTTCTTTGAGAAGTATTGCTCATGTCCACTCTACGTTAGGTGTGCACGTGCTATGTGCATCATTACTGGAAATTTTTCCCTCAGTGGTATCTGCTGGACCAGCTCCAGCACCATTTGGTGCTGTGCGCTGTTGGCCCCACACCCTCTCAGTCCCTTCTTGCTGGATAACTCTGACCAAGGGGCAGGACAGTGGGTTGTGGAATGGACATGAGCAACACTTCTCAAAGAACAGTTATAGAAAGTTAATCACCATTTTTTTCTTTTTCGAGTGCTAGCTCATGTCCATTCCACATGTCGCTTCTCAGTGAGTTAACATTTATAGTAATCTTAAACATAATTATATATTTGAAAACATAAAGCATCATGGTACCTGTTCTGGCTAGCTGACTTGCAGGTGCCTGCAAAACCTGCCAGTTTGTATAATTTTGTCTGACAAAATGTAACTTTCTGTGACCTTCTTTTCTTGAAATGGTTAAACTTTTTTCTATTTTTTGTAGGAGGGGTGGGAGACAGACAGAGGAGAGTTATAACAAAGGACCAAGACAAGTTCTTTACTCAAAACCGGTATCTGTTATTTCGAGCACAGCCTTAGAAAGTGACTTACAAACCCAATTTATGATTTAATAATGACTTTTAAAAATATAACTAGTAAATCCATTATCAGAAGAAGTAATCTCATATTTTATTTTCCCTGAAGCTTTTAATATACCATTGTTTCAGGCTTTGCAGCTGTATTATTAATTTTAAAAAAAGCTTAAACAGCACTAAAGATTAAAAAATGATGTGATAAAAATGAACATCTAAACTTGAGCCAGTTTGTGCATCAGTGGCAGGCAATTAAAATCAGCAGCTTGTATTTCATATTTTTACTTAACCATATGGTAAATATGATTATATGATATAGTACAAGAGACAGAGATTCTCTGATTGGATCTCTTTCTATCCAAGAGTTCAGACTTCTCTGTGAAACAGACTGTTAAAAGCATCTAATACCACAGTTATACATCTGTTTTGCATTTCAAAACAAGCTCTTTTACACTAAGTCCCCTATATTATTCCCCTATCATCAGATTCAATTCTTCTACTTTAGTAAAGAGACTGGAATATAAAGTACTGCTAATAAAATGTATAAGTTTCAAAAATAGTTTCGGTACTAGACTAATTAATCCTGGTGGTTATGCAGATCCACAACTTTTTATTCGATTAAAGAGCCATCATGTAAGCAGCTCATATGAGGCCAAAGCTCTGCAAAGTGAAGACTGGAAGGGAGGGTGTCTCATCAGCCTAGGAGAAAAGCTACAATCATCAAAGACACATGCAGATGCATTTGAAAGGGAAATTATTTTAAAAGATGGTGGATCGCTCTAACTCTGATAGTGGAATGGACGTGGAGTGCAAATAAGCATGCTACTTTGCTGGTCCCTCTTCTACAGGGGTCTGAAGAGGAGCGTGCTGTGTGGGAAAGAAATCGGAAGAAATAGAAGAAGAAAGGAGGAGGTGATGGGATAGTTCCATAGTTTCACAGTAGCTCATATTGGTGGACAGAAGAAGATGGTCTTTTTTTTGGTTGGTTGATTGATTGAGAGTGCAAAAGTACCTTAATAATAATAAATGATAATAATAATAATAATAATAAAATAATAATAATAAATGTCTATTTCACCATACAGACAAACCAGCAACAAAATATTTCCATCAACCATCGAAATTTACAGATATGAAAGTGAGAGAAATGCTGCTTGAGAAATTGTTGGTTTGTTTTAAGGATATTTAAAATAAACATCAATATTATCTGTTGAAATTATCAGAGAAGAAAATAGAATTTGTTCAGGCCTACCTACCACCAGTCTGAACTGAACACAAATGAGGGATTGTGAGAACTTCAGAAAGAAATTACGGGAAGAAAAAAAACAGCAGGGGAGAGGGCAGAAACATAAGTTGAGGGGCACTTCAAAAGTTTACTCTGTAATATTTGGTGGGTGAATAAAGAAGACACCCTGGCATCCCTCACTTAGGGAGTAAATGGACAGTGAATTTGTTTCATGAAAGTGGGATCTCAGCCGGGCTTGGCTGATAATGGCTCAAGGGAACTTTGCGTGAGATAAACTTCTTTTGACAGGAGGTTAGCCTGTTAGTTAAGTTTAGTCTCTAGAAAGTATGTTATGAGTTTGTTTTATATGTAACCATTTGTTTTATATGTAACCAAGAGCTATTACTCACTATCATTTAAATTCTTTGATAATAAACTAATACTTGTTTTCACTATAAATATATCTGAGTGCTCTGGTGTTAAGCAAAATGATGATCCTGCGTTCACTCTTACAAGCTGGTGGATACTGTTCCTGTAGGAACAGCAGGCCTGGTAATACCGTGAGTATTCCGTGGCTAATCATTGAATTGTAGGGCTGGAAGGGACCTTGAGAGGTCATCTAACTCAGTCCCCTACATTCATGGCAGGACTAAGTATTATCCAAACCATCCCTGACAAGTTTTGTCTAACCTGCTCTTAAAAATATGCAACGATGCAGATTCCACAACCTCCCTACGCAATTTATTCCAGTACTTAACCACCTGGACAGGAAGTTTTTTCTGATGTCCAGCCTAAACCTCTCTTGCTGCAATCTAAGCTCATTGCTTCATGTACTATCCTCAGAGGTTGAGGAGAATAATTTTTCTCCCTGTTCCTTGTAACAACCTTTTATGTACTTGAAAACTGTTACCATGTCCCCTTTCAGTTTTCTCTTCTCCAGACTAAACAAACCCAATTTTGTCAATCTTCCCTCTTAGGTTATGTTTTCTAGACCTTTAATAATTTTGTTGCTCTTCTCTGGACTTGCTCCAATTTTTGTGCATCTTTCCTGAAATGTGGCACCCAGAACTGAACACGATGCTCCGGTTGAGGCCTTATCTGTGTGGAGTAGAGTGGAAGAATTATTTCCTGTGTCTTGCTTACCACAGTCCTGCTAATACATCCCAGAATAATGTTTTCTTTTTTGCTGCAGCAGCAAACAAAATGTTTTTTTTTTTTTTCAACAGTGACTAATATTTAGCTTGTTCCTTTATAACCCCCAGATCCCTTTCTGCAGGACTCCTTCCTAGGGAGTCATTTCCCATTTTGTTTGTGTGCAACTGATTGTTCCTTCCTAAGCCCTGGTCTACACTAGGACTTTAGGTCGAATTTAGCAGCGTTAAATTGATGTAAACCTGCACCCGTCCACACAATGAAGCCCTTTATTTCGACTTAAAGGGCTCTTAAAATCGATTTCCTTACTCCACCCCTGACAAGTGGATTAGCGCTTAAATCGACCTTGCCGGCTCAAATTTGGGGTACTGTGGACACAATTCGATGGTATTGGCCTCCGGGAGCTATCCCAGAGTGATCCATTGTGACCGCTCTGGACAGCACTCTCAACTCAGATGCACTGGCCAGGTAGACAGGAAAAGAACCGCGAACTTTTGAATCTCATTTCCTGTTTGGCCAGCGTGGCAAGCTGCAGGTGACCATGCAGAGCTCATCAGCACAGGTGACCATGATGGAGTCCCAGAATCACAAAAGAGCTCCAGCATGGACCGAACGGGAGGTACGGGATCTGATCGCTGTATGGGGAGAGGAATCCGTGCTATCAGAACTCCGTTCCAGTTTTCGAAATGCCAAAACCTTTGTGAAAATCTCCCAGGGCATGAAGGACAGAGGCCATAACAGGGACCCGAAGCAGTGCCGCGTGAAACTGAAGGAGCTGAGGCAAGCCTACCAGAAAACCAGAGAGGCGACCCGCCGCTCCGGGTCAGAGCCCCAAACATGCCGCTTCTATGATGAGCTGCATGCCATTTTAGGGGGTTCAGCCACCACTACCCCAGCCGTGTTGTTTGACTCCTTCAGTGGAGATGGAGGCAATACGGAAGCAGGTTTTGGGGACGAAGAAGAGGAGGAGGAGGAGGTTGTAGATAGCTCACAGCAAGCAAGCGGAGAAACCGTTTTTCCCGACAGCCAGGAACTGTTTCTCCCCCTGGACCTGGAGCCAGTACCCCCCGAACCCACCCAAGGCTGCCTCCTGGACCCAGCAAGCGGAGAAGGGACCTCTGGTGAGTGTACCTTTTAAAATACTATACATGGTTTAAAAGCAAGCATGTGAAAGGATTACTTTGCCCTGGCATTCGCGGTTCTCCTAGATGTAGTCCTAAAGCCTTTGCAAAAGGTTTCTGGGGAGGGCAGCCTTATTGCGTCCTTCATGGTAGGACACTTTACCACTCCAGGCCAGTAACACGTACTCGGGAATCATTGTACAACAAAGCATTGCAGTGTATGTTTGCTGGCATTCAAACAACATCCGTTCTTTATCTCTCTGTGTTATCCTCAGGAGAGTGAGATATAATTCATGGTCACCTGGTTGAAATAGTGTTTTTCTTCAGGGGACACTCAGAGGAGCCCATTCCTGCTGGGCTGTTTGCCTGTGGCTAAACAGAAATGTTCCCCGCTGTTAGCCACAGGGAGGGGGGGAAGGTGGAGGGGGTAGCCACGCGGTGGGGGGAGGCAAAATGCGACTTTGTAATGAAAGCACATGTGCTATGTATGTAATGTTAACAGCAAGGATTACCCTGAAAGAGTGTAGCCACTGTTTTATAAAATGTGTCTTTTTCAGTACCGCTGTCCCTTTTTTTTCTCCACCAGCTGCATGTGTTTCAATGATCACAGGATCTTCTCCTTCCCAGAGGCTAGTGAAGCTTAGAAAGAAAAAAAAAACGCACTCGCGGTGAAATGTTCTCCGAGCTCATGCTGTCCTCCCACACTGACAGAGCACAGACGAATGCGTGGAGGCAAATAATGTCAGAGTGCAGGAAAGCACAAAATGACCGGGAGGAGAGGTGGCAGGCTGAAGAGAGTAAGTGGCGGGCTGAAGAGAGGGCTGAAGCTCAAATGTGGCGGCACCGTGATGAGAGGAGGCAGGATTCAATGCTGAGGCTGCTGGAGGACCAAACCAGTATGCTCCAGTGTATGGTTGAGCTGCAGCAAAGGCAGCTGGAGCACAGACTGCTACTGCAGCCCCTCTGTAACCAACCGCCCTCCTCCCCAAGTTCCATAGCCTCCACACCCAGACGCCCAAGAACGCAGTGGGGGGGCCTCCGGCCAACCAGCCACTCCACCACAGAGGATTGCCCAAAAAAAAGAAGGCTGTCATTCAATAAATTTTAAAACTGTAAACTTTTAAAGTGCTGTGCTTAAAATGCTGTGTGGCATTTTCCTTCCCTCCTCCACCACCCCTCCTGGGCTACCTTGGTAGTCATCCCCCTATTTGTGTGATGAATGAATAAAGAATGCATGAATGTGAAGCAACAATGACTTTATTGCCTCTGCAAGCGGTGATTGAAGGGAGGAGGGGCAGGTGGTTAGCTTACAGGGAAGTAGAGTGAACCAAGGGGCGGGGGGTTTCATCAAGGAGAAACAAACAGAACTTTCACACCGTAGCCTGGCCAGTCATGAAACTGGTTTTCAAAGCATCTCTGATGCGTACCGCGCCCTCCTGTGCTCTTCTCACCGCCCTGGTGTCTGGCTGCGCGTAACCAGCAGCCAGGCGATTTGCCTCAACCTCCCACCCCGCCATAAACGTCTTCCCCCTACTCTCAGACATTGTGGAGCACACAGCAAGCAGTAATAACAGTGGGAATATTGGTTTCGCTGAGGTCTAAGCGAGTCAGTAAACTGCGCCAGCGCGCCTTTAAGCGTCCAAATGCACATTCTACCACCATTCTGCACTTGCTCAGCCTGTAGTTGAACAGCTCCTGACTACTGTCCAGGCTGCCTGTGTACGGCTTCATGAGCCATGGCATTAAGGGGTAGGCTGGGTCCCCAAGGATACATATAGGCATTTCAACATCCCCAACAGTTATTTTCTGGTCTGGGAATAAAGTCCCTTCCTGCAGCTTTTGAAACAGACCAGAGTTCCTGAAGATGCGAGCATCATGCACCTTTCCCGGCCATCCCACGTTGATGTTGGTGAAACGTCCCTTGTGATCCACCAGAGCTTGCAGCACTGTCGAAAAGTACCCCTTGCGGTTTATGTACTCGGTGGCTTGGTGCTCCGGTGCCAAAATAGGGATATGGGTTCCGTCTATGGCCCCACCACAGTTAGGGAATCCCATTGCAGCAAAGCCATCCACTATGACCTGCACATTTCCCAGGGTCACTACCCTTGATATCAGCAGATCTTTGATTGCGTGGGCTACTTGCATCACAGCAGTCCCCACAGTAGATTTGCCCACTCCAAATTGATTCCCAACTGACCGGTAGCTGTCTGGCATTGCAAGCTTCCACAGGGCTATCGCCACTCGCTTCTCAACTGTGAGGGCTGCTCTCATCTTGGTATTCATGCGCCTCAGGGCAGGGGAAAGGAAGTCACAAAGTTCCATGAAAGTGCCCTTACGCATGCGAAAGTTTCGCAGCCACTGGGAATCGTCCCAGACCTGCAACACTATGCGGTCCCACCAGTCTGTGCTTGTTTCCCGAGCCCAGAATCAGCGTTCCACAGCATGAACCTGCCCCATTAGCACCACGATGCATGCATTGGCAGGGCCCATGCTTTCAGAGAAATCTGCGTTCATGTCCTGATCACTCACGTGACCGCGCTGACGTCGCCTCCTCGCCCGGTATCGCTTTGCCAGGTTCCGGTGCTGCATATACTGCTGGATAATGCGTGTGGTGTTTAATGTGCTCCTAATTGCCAAAGTGAGCTGAGCGGCCTCCATGCTTGCCTTGGTATGGTGTCCGCATAGAAAAAAGGCGTGGAACAATTGTCTGCCATTGCTCTGACGGAGGGAGACTGACGACACGGCTGTCTGTCTGTCTGTCGCGACTGACGACACGGCTTACAGGGTTGGCTTCAGGGAGCTAAAATCAACAAAGGGGGTGTCTTTACATCAAGGAGTATTTCAGGCAGGACTTCACGGAGGGTTCCAATAAGAAATGGTGCACCTAAGTTATCGTTCTTATTGGAACAAGAAGGTTAGCCTGGCCTCTGATTGATACATGGCTAGATTTACCTCGCTGCACCTTCTCTGTGAGTGACTGCAGTGTGACCTAGAGGAATGAGTCCCCTAGACAGGGGAGGGAGGGAAGCAAATGAGTACAAAACAAATCTGGTCTATTTCTTGTTTTGATCCACTCCATCTATGTTTTACATCTTTGGCTGGCAGCAGACGGTGCAGAAGGACTGCATGCCATCCACATCTCATGGCTGCTCGGCAGAAGATGGTACAGTACGACTGCTAGCCATCCTCATCTCTTGCCTGCCTGGCAGAAGATGGTACAGTACGACTGCTAGCCATCCTCATCTCTTGCCTGCCTGGCAGAAGATGGTACAGTACGACTGCTAGCAATCCGTATCGCCTGCCTGCTCACCATAAGATAGTTCAATAGGACTGACTGCAGGACTAAAGAGAATGACCTGTTCAAGTCACTCCAAATTTAGTCCCTGCGCCCATGTCTGTCCAGGTGCTCCCAGCCGACGTGGCCAGGAGCACCTTGGACATGACGATGACGGCTACCAGTCGTACTGTACCGTCTGCTGCCAGAAGGCAATGGGTTGCTGCTACTGTGTAGCAAAGCCGTACCGCGTCTGCCAGCACCCAAGAGACATAGGGTGAGCGGGCTCCATGCTTGCCGTGGTATGGCGTCTGCACAGGTAACTCAGGAAAAAAGGCGCGAAACGATTGTCTGCCCTTGCTTTCACGGAGGGAGGGAGGGAACGGGGGCCTGACGATATGTACCCAGAACCACCTGCGACACTGTTTTAGCCCCATCAGGCATTGGGATCTCAACCCAGAATTCCAATGGGCAGCGGAGACTGCGGGAACTGTGGGATAGCTACCCACAGTGCAACACTCCGGAAGTCGACTCTAGCCTCGGTACTGTGGAAGCACTCCGCCAAGTTAATGCACTTAGAGCATTTTCTGTGGGGACACACACACTCGAATATATAAAACCGATTTCTAAAAAACCGACTTCTATAAATTCAACCTTATTCTGTAGTGTAGACATACCCTAAGTGGAGTACATTGCATTTGTCCTCACTGAATTTCATTCTGTTTTCTTCAAGACCATTTCTCCAGTTTGTCCAGATCATTTTGAATTTTAATGCTATCCTCCATAGCAGTTGCAACCCCTCCCAGCTTGGTATCTTCTGCAGACTTTGTAAGTGTACTCTCTGTCATTATCTAAATCATTGATGAAGATATTGGATAGAACAGACCCAGAACTGATCCCTGTGGGACCCCACTCAGTATGCCTATCCAGCGTGACTGTGAACTACTGTTGATTACTTTCTGGGAATGGTTTTCCAGCCAGTTATGCACCCACCTTTATAAATAGCTCCGTCTAGGTTATATTTCCTAGTTTGTTTATTAGAAGGTCATGCAAGATGGTATCAAAATCCTTACTAAAGTCAAGATATACCCCATCTGCCATTTCCCTCCTGTCTATAAGGCTTCTTACCCTGTTGAAGAAAGCTACTGGGTTGGTTTGGCATGATTTGTTCTTGACAAATCCATGCTGTTACTCATCACCATATTATCATCTAGGTGTTCGTTGATAGTTTAATTATTTGCTCCATTATGTTTCTGGGTACTGAAGTTAAGCTGACTGGTCTGTGATTCCCTGGGTTGTCCTTATCCCCCCTTTAATAGATGGGTGCTATATTTGCCCTTTTTCAATGCTCTGGAATATCTCCTGTCTCCTATGACTTTTCAAAGATAATTGCTGATGTCTCAGATATCTCCTCAGCCAGCTCCTTGAGTATTCTAAGATGTATTTCATCAGGCCCTGGTGACCTGAAGACATCTAACGTATCTAAGTAATTTTGAACTCGTTCTTTCCCTATTTTAGCCTCTGATCCTACCTCATTTTCATTGGCATTCACTATGTTAGATGTCCAATCACTACTAACCTTTTGGTGAAAACTAAAACAAAGTCATTTAGCACTTCTGCCATTTCCACATTTTCTGTTATTGTTTTCCCCCGGTCATTGAGTAGCGGGCCTACCCTGTCCCTTGGTCTTCCTCTTGCTTCTAATATATTTATAGAATGTTTTCTTGTTACCCTTTTTATCTCTAGCTAGTTTAATCTTGTTTTGTGCCTTGGCCTTTCTAATTTTGTCTAATGATCTGCATACTGCAGCAGGGGCACTAAAAATTTTTGTAGTGAGGGTGCTGAGAGCCATTGAAACAAACTGTAAACCCTGTATAAAATGGAAACCATTCCAAGTCAAGGGGTACGGTAACACTACCAGCACTCCTAGTTCTAGCACCTATGAACAGCAGGGAATGCTCTGAGGACTCGGGGGGGTTGGTGTGTGCTTATTACTTCCTGTACAGAGAGCAGGGCCTGCAGAGGCATGGAAGATAGTGCTTGTGTTGCCAAAGGCTGGTGGTTTCAGGGAGTGGATGCATCTCATCACCACCTGCTGTCTCTCTCAACCCTCGGTATCCCTGGTGAGCGTCACAGTAATATATTTTAATAGATAAGTGTATATTTACATACCATATCTCAAATATTTGTCCTCCAGTAAAAGTCCTGTTCGGACCAATCATCCTGATGTCCTGAGAACTGTATTAGCAGCAAAGGAAATAATTCTAGTGAACCAAAAAAGAAAAACCACACCAACCATAGAGCTTTGGATTCCTGCCCTTTGGGACATCGCTAAACAGGAGAGAATTCCCTTTGTACGCAACAACAAATTGGGCACTTATTTAATCTGTAAATGCTTTTTGGAATTATGTTGTGATTAGCTGATGTCTGGACTGGATTTATTCCTGACTACCTGCAGAGTATGCTTGTGTGGTTTTTTGGCATGGGAGTTTGGGATGAGTAATTTTCTTCCTCAGTCTGTCTTCTACTTTCTTATTATGTTCTATAGCTACAAACACATCTGATGCTTCCACCTGAGGGCATGGGATATCTGCTAATAAGGATAACATGTCCTCATTGCATTTCTGTAGTACAGTGTATGTTGATCAGATACTGATGCTATGTCAGATACCAGTTGCTACCATTTCTCCCTTTTATAGTTTAATGTTTACTTATTTATTTTTAGTTCAGAAAACTGGTACAACTTTTAATTATAAAGGCTCTCTTGTGGTGATGAAATTTCAGGTTGCCTTGTGGATAAAATCCATGTGGCTCAAACCTCAGCTAACTGTATCTGAGGAGGAAGAACAATATTTGGAAGGGACAAATGCTAAGTCTTCCATGTTTGAGCTCAACCCAGCTCAAACATGGATGTGCTGGGAGAACTTCATGCCATAATCTCTGTTTTGGGTCTTTTTTCCTTCCTGACTGGCAAAGGCAAGTGGGTGGGAATTATAGAACCTTTAGTGGTGGAAACTGTCAGTGACACCTCTGAAGACTGTATGAAGTGTTGTTGTAGCAGTGTTGGTCCCAGAATATTAGACACACAAGGTGGGTGAGCTAAAATGTTGTTGGACCGACTTTTGTTGGTGAGAGAGAAAAGCTTTCGAGCTTATACAGAATTCTTCTTCAGGTAAAGACAGAGTGCCATTTAACTGGAGAAAGCATGTGCTTGGGCTCTGTATCTCCTGATGCTGACAATATAGCCGCCATTGACCACTATCTAATCTTCCATATTTGGTTAAGTTTAGGGACAAGTTTGTGGTAAGAGAACTTTGTGTACCTGGATACCTCTGACTTCCTAGATTCTTGTCAGTTGTGTTTCTGACCTGGGTACAAAATAGATACCATACTTGTCACATTGATTGACAGTCATCTTCTGGTGATGGATAAAGATCAGATGTTCAATTATTATGTTTTTGACACTGTGGGTTAAAAGGTGTTTAGTGTCTTGTTTCTGGCTGTAGTGGATAAGGCTGCTCTTGCATGGCTTTGTTCTTTTCTCTCAGAGAGCTCCCAGAGAACAATGTTGGGTGATAGCTCTTGAGCTTGGAGGTTTCTCTCTTGTGGAGTACCAACAGGTTCTGCACTGTCATCCCTCCTAATCACTCTGTAGATGAAGCTGTTAGCCAAGTGAGTGAGGACGTGCATTTTTATTTAGTGAGCAATGCAAGTTTTGTTACTCTCTTGCTTCAGTTCAGCTAGTGCTAAGAGTGGGTAATTGTCAGAGTCTATTTAAAATTAATTCTATTTTAAGAGTTTTAAAGAATGGCCAGAGCTTGGGATGGGCACTCTTTCATGTGATAGTTTATAAATTGAATAAATAAATATGGGCTGGGAATTTCAGGTGGAGTTTAAGGTGTTGACTTTGACCTATAAATAAATTCTTAAATGGTCTAGGTCTATCCTACCAGAAAGACCATTTTTCTTCCTTTGTGTGGTGCTACTACTGTTGAGATCAGTAGACATGGAGTTGTTGCAATGGCATTCTCTATGATAGGTTCCTTGACTTACCAGTTTCTTTTGGTCTAGTGCCTTGGGTTGTGAAACTTATAGACTCTATTCTTAGTTTGGTCCAAGGTAAAGTTTAATTTTCTGTTGTAATACTAGAAATATGCCAGTAGTCAATGAACTATTCAACTTAAAACATATTGTGTTAGCTCTTTTTTAGTTTTGTTGTTCAAAATCTTAGGACCTGTTACATGAATCATAGAATTATAGGACTGGAAGGGACCTTGAGAGGTCATCTAGTCCAGTCCCCTGCACTCATGGCAGGACTAAGTATTATCTATACCAGAGGTGGGCGAACTATGGCCCGCGACCACATCTGGCCCACGGGACCCTCCTGCCCGGCCCCTTAACCCCTGGCCCCACCCCTGCTGTTCCCCCTCCCCCGCAGCCTCTGCTCACTGCGCTGCCAGTGCAATGCTCTGGGTGGTGGGGCTGCAAGCTTTTGCTGGGCAGCACAGCTGCAGAGCCTCGGCCTGACCCGGTGCTCTGTGCTGTGTGGTGGCATGGTTGGCTCCAGCCGGGCGGTGTGGCTGCCTGTCCTGGTGATCTGGGCAGCTCGGCTGTAGTGCCGCCAGCCACTGGTGCTCCTAGGCGGCACGGTAAGGGGGCAGGGAGCAGGGCGGGTTGGATAGAGGGCAGGGGAGTTCGGGGTGGTGGTCAGGGAGCGGGGCAGTCAGAAGGTGGGGAACGGAGTTTGAATGGGGGCAGGAGTCCCAGGGGAGGCAGTCAGGAAGGAGATGGGGGTTGGATGGGGCTGCGGGGGGGCAGTCAGGGAGAAGGGGTGGTTGGATGGGGCAGGGGTCCTGGGGGGGCCCATCAGGGGAGAGGGGACGGGGTGTTGGATGGGGTAAGAGTCCTTGAGGGGGCGTCAAGTGGCAAGAAGCAGGGGGGATCGGATGGGGGCAGCGGCTGGGCCATGCCTGGCTGTTTGGGGAGGCACAGCCTCCCCTAACTGGCCCTCCATACTATTTCAGCAATCCAAAGTTGCCCTCAGGCCAAAAAGTTTGCCCGCCCCTGATCTAGACCATCTTTGACAGGTGTTTGTCTAACTTGCTCTTAAAAATCTCCAATGATGGAGATTCCGCAACCTCCCTAGGTAATTTATTCCAGTGCTTAATCAGCCTGAAAAGTTAAGAAATTTTTCCTTATGTCCAACCTAAACCTCCCTTGCTGCAATTTAAGCCTATTGCTTCTTGTCCTATCCTCAGAGGATAAGAAGAACAATTCTTCTCTCTCCTTCTTGTAATAACCTTTTATGTACTTGAAAATTGTTATCATGTCTTCTCTGTCTTCTCTTTTCCAGACTAAACAAACCCAATTTTTTTCAATCTTCCCTCATAGGTCATGTTTTCTAGACCTTTAATCATTTTTGTTGCTCTTCTCTGGACTTTCTCCAATTTGTCCACATCTTTCCTGAAATGTGGCTCCCAGAACTGGACACAATACTCCAGTTGAGACCTAATCAGTGCAGAGTAAAGCAGAAGAATTACTTCTCATGCCTTGCTTACAATACTCCTGCTAATACATCCCTGAATGATGTTTGCTTTTTTTTGTAACAGTGTTACAGGGTTGACTCACATTTAGCTTGTGATCCACTATGATCCCCAGATCCCTTTCCGCAGTACTCCTTCCCTAGGCAGTCATTTCCCCTTTTGTATGTGTGCAACTGATTGTTCCTTCTAAGGCCTGGTCTACAGTACGTGGTTATTTCAGAATTAGCTGAGTTACTTCAAAATAAAACTGATTTGGTTCACACGACCAAACCAGTTTTTTCGGTTTAAAGGGCTCTTTAATTTGATTTCTGTACTCCACCTCGGCAAGTGGAGTAGCGCTAAAATCGAGATCGCAGTTCCGGGTTACAGGTACTGTGGATGCAATTCAACGTTATTGGCCTCCGGGAGCTATCCCAGAATGCCCCCTTGTGACCGCTCTGGACAACACTCTCAACTCTGATGCATTAGCCAGGTAGGCAGTAAAAGCCCCAGGAACTTCTGAATTTCCAGTTTGGTCACCATCAGCACAGGTGACCATCAGCACAGTCCACCATCACAGGCTATCATGCAGAATCCACCATCACAAGAGACCACACAGTCCCGATTCGCAGACGAGCTCCAGCATGGTCCAAACGGGAGGCACTGGATCTCATTGCATGTTGGAGAGACGAATATGTTATGGCAGAACTACGTTCCAAAAAAAGAAACGCAAATACGTACGCTAAAGTCTCCAGTGCCATGACGGAAAGAGACGCAGAGCAGTGTCGTACAAAAACCAAGGAGCTCAGGCAAGTGTACCAAAAAGCCAGGGAGGCAAATGGGCGCTCTGGATCAACCACATACATGCCGCTTCTACTGTGAGCTGCATGCAATTATGGGAGGTGACGCCACCACTACCCCATCACTGTCCGTGGACACCTGCAAGGAGGGAGTAGCATGGAGCGAGGAGGATGAATTTTTGGAGGTTGAAGAAGAGGAGGAGGAGGACAGTACACAGGCAGCAAGTAGGGAATCTGTTTTCCCCCCTAGCCAGGAACTATTCTTAATGCTGGAGCCAATAGCCTCCCCCCACTCCCAAGACATGCTCCCGGATCATGACCCTGGAGAAGGCACTTCTGGTGAGTGAGAGCTTGATCGGAGCCATGTGATGGGGGGAAACCCAGCCGCGCTGGGCTGTTTGCGTTTAGTTTAATGGGCTCACCCCTGCTCAGAGTCCCATCAGAGCCACGCAGTGTGTGTGGGGCGGTGGGGAGGGAGGGTGTTGTGTGAAGCGATCATTCCAGAGAGCCCGCAGGCCCTCCTTTTATATGGCAAACCCACCAGGCATTGCTTGCTATGGGAAAGGGGTCCTGGCAGATTGAAAGCATTGAAATGAATGTGGAAGAAACAGAACCCCACGTGCCCCTAGGGCTTACAGTGGTTGCCTGCAAGCGGAATTCTGTTGCGCAGCCACATGTGATGGCTTACTCACACCAAAGTGGCAGGCACTTCAGTATAAGAGGAAAAATGAGACCTTGTACAGAAAGAACATGTGCTGTGTACTATGAATTGGCTGTTTCACTGAGAAAGTGTCCCTTTTGTTTTCTAAAATATATGTTTTAAAATACTACCCTCCCTTTTTCTTCTCCCACAGCAGGTGCAAATGTTTCAACATGGCCCCTATGTACTCCTGTCCCAGAGGCTGGTTCAGATTAGAAGGCGGAAAAAACAAATTTGGGATGACATGTTTGCCGAGCTCATGCAGTCCTCCCGCACTGATAGGGCCCAACTGAATGCGTGGAGGCAAACAGTTACGGAGTTGCATAAAGCGTTGCATGAATAAGAAGAGAGGAGGAATGTGCGTGATGAGAGCAGGCAGGATGCTATGGTCAAGCTCAAGGGGGAGCAAACTGACATGCTTTAGACAGGTTCTAATGCGGGAAAGGCAGTAAGACCACAGACTGCAGCTGCAGCCCCTGAATAACCACCCTCTCTCCTCCCCAAGTTCCATAGCCTCCTCACCCAGACGCCCAAGAACACGTGGGGGTGGGAGGCTATGGGGACCCCCACAGTCAACCCCAGAGGATTGCACAAGCAGCAGAAAGCTGACATATCCTAAATTTTGATTTGGTTTCTGGACTTGTGCTTCCCTCCTCCTCCACCCCCCAACCCAATACCCACCCACCCACCCCCGTCTAGCTTTTGATTTCTCTCAATGTTTTGTGCAACAAATAATAAAGAACGTTTTTTAAACAATTGTGACTTTATTTCCTTTCATATGTATAGGGGGTGGGTAACTTTAAGAGAAACAAACACAACTGTCACACTGTACCCTGGCCAGTCCTGAAACTGGCTTTCAAAGATTCACTGACGTGCAGCGTGCCCTGCTGCGCTCTTCTAAGCGCCCTCTTTTCTGGCTGTGCGAAACTGGCCGCTAGGCGAGTTGCCTCAACCTTCCACCCCTCCATAAATGTCTCCCCCTTACTCTCACAGATATTGTGGAGCACACAACAAGCAGCAATTACAATTGGAATATTGGTTGTGCTGAGATCTAAACGAGTCAGTAAACTGCGCCAGCGTGCTTTCAAATGTCCAAAAGCACATTCTACCACCATTCTGTACTTGCTCAGCCTATAGTTGAACTGCTCCTTACTACTCTCCAGGGTGCCTCTGTACGGCTTCATGAGCCATGGCATTAAGGGGTAGGTTGGGTCCCCAGGGATAATTATTGGCATTTCAATATCCCCAACAGTAATTTTCTGGTCTGGGAAGTAAGTTCCTTCCTGCAGCTGTTCAAACAGCCCAGAGTTCCTGAAGATGCGAGCGTCATGTACCTTTCCCGGCCATCCCACGTTGACGTTGGTGAAACATCCCTTGTGACTCACCAGTGCTTGCAGCGCCATGGAAAAGTACCCTTTGTGGTTTATGTACTGGCTGCCCCGGTGTTCCGGGGCTAAGATAGGGATATATGCATTCCGTCTATCGCCCCGCTGCAGTTAGGGAACCCCAGCGCATTAAAGCCATCCACAATAGTCCGCACATTTCCTGAAGTCACTACCCTTGATAGCAGCTGGCCAATGATTGCATTGGCTACTTGCAGCACAGCAGCCCCCACAGTAGATTTGCGCACTCGAAACTGATTCCCGACTGACCGGTAGCTGTCAGGCATTGCAAGCTTCTACAGGGCTATGGCCACTCGCTTCTCAACTGTGAGGGCTGCTCTCATTTTGGTGTCTGCGCTTCAGGGCAGGGGACAGCAAGTCACAAAGTTCCATGAAAGTGGCCCTACACATACAAAAGTTTCTCAGCCACTGGGAATCATCCCATACCTGCAACACTATGTGGTCCCACCAGTCTGTGCTTGTTTCCCAGGCCCAGAAACCTTGTTCCATGGCATGAATCTGGGCCAACACCACCATGATCTCCCAATCGCCACATGTCGTGCTTCTAGGAACGTCTGTGTCCATGTCCTCATCACTATTGTAATCGCGCTGTCATTGCTTTCTTGCTCGGTTTTGCAGGTACTGCACATACTACTGGATAATGTGCAAGGTATTTACAATGGTCAAAATTGCAGCGGAGATCTGACTGGGCTCCATGGCTATGGCGTCTGCATGGGTAATCCTGGAAAAAGGGCACGAAATGTAGGAGAGCAGAGTGGCAGTGGAACAGGTGCTGTTTGGTTCACGGTAGCCGAAAAAAGGCAGGAAATGGTTGTCTTCTGTAGCTTTCACAGAGGCGGGAGCCCAGGACAGACAACATGGAGAAGCTCGGAAGCGCGGCAGTAGCGGGAGACCAGAGTTGGCAGCGGAAGCTGTGCTGCTCGATTCACGATGGCCGAGCAGAGTTGGCAGCGGAAGTGTTCGATGAGGAAGAGAAAGAGTGGATAGTAGAGAGGAAATGACAAGTGGATTCATAGTAGCAGGAAAGCAGCGGTGCACCGTCTGCTGAAAGCAGTATGGCGTCTGTACGCCAAAAAGGCGCGAAACGATTGTCTGCCGTAGCTTTCACAAAGGGAGGAGCAACTGACGACACCCAGAAACACCCATGAGAATATTTTTGCCCCATAATGCACTGGGAGCTTAACCCAGAATTCCAGTGGGTGGCGGGAACTATGGGATAGCTACCCACAGTGCACCGCTCCGACATTCGATGCTAGCCTTGGTACTATGGACGCACTGCGCCGAATTCACGCACTTTAGTGGGGACATAGAAGACCAAATGTATAAAATAGCTTCCAAAAATTCGAATAGAATAATTTTGAAATAATTTCATACTGTAGACGTACCCTAAGTGGAGTACTTTGAATTTCTCCTTATTGAATTTCATCTTATTTACTTCAGACCATTTCTCTAGTTTGTCCAGATCACTTTGAATTTTAGTCCTATCCTCCAAAGCACTTGAAACCTCTCCCAGCTTGGTATTGTCCGCAGACTTTATAAGTGTACTCTCTATGCCATTATCTAAATCATTGATGAAGATATTAAACAGAACTGGACCCAGAACTGATACCTGTGGGAACCCACTCGTTATGCCCTTCCAGCATGACTGTGAACCACTGATAACTACTCTCTGGGAACGGTTTTCCAGCCAGTTATGCACTCACCTTATAGTAGTTCCATCTAGGTTGCATTTCCGTAGTTTGTTTATGAGAATGTTATGTGAGACAGTACCAAAAGCTTTACTAAAGTTAAGATATACCACGTCTACCGCTTCCCTCTCATCCACAAGGCTTGTAGAAGAGTGCTCTAGTAGCGATGTCTGTCTAGGGTTGATATTATAGATTTTCAAGACACTGACATTGTAGTGTCATGTTTGCCTTCCTAACCTAAATATATCATCGTAGGATCATGTGAAGCCATCAACATGTTCACAGGAAAGAGTGTATGTATAACAGAATTGAGTTTCAACTCTAGAAAAATAAAATTTAAGATCAATTTATAGCAAAAGGAGATTTGGTCATAATAGCATAACATTTGTATGCAATTTAAATGGGTTCTGTTATAGTTTAACAGATCCCAAAATAATATACCCTAAGCTCATAGTTTTATGAATTAACATACCTTATTTTATTAATATTCAAATTTTATCAACAGACCTTTTTTTAAAAAGTACATTTAATTGGAACTTTCATACTGATCACATTACAAAGAAGCATTACAACAACATACAAAAAAATTCCTCCACTTCCAGGTCATCCATCGAAAACCAATACTGTGCACTGAAAATGTCAGTACAATCATGCAAGCTGCTCATTTGCAAGTGCACATAATGCAAACATAAGTATTCATGCATAGCTATCCTGGCAAATATAAAAGGGCATAGAGGCATACTTGAAATAAAGCAGGGCAGTTTGTATACAGAACTCTGGCTGCTGAAGGAATGATACTGGGCCCAGGAGGGAAGCAGCAGCAGGAAAGGTTCAAATCTGAGTTGAGTCACAATTCCTGGGAACTTTGGAGATGGGCATTTGGCTAGGATCTAATGTTGTCTGGGTTTAGGAGGGTAGAAGTTAACAGAACTTGGGAGAGGGAAATTAGGCTGGTGCTGTATTTCACTGAGGGCAAGAGGAAGCAGCAGGGGGACAGGGATTTGACATGTGTAACTATTTGTTTATAGCTTCCAAGTTGTTAGTAGTAACAAAAGAAAATACACATGATTTAAAAACTGATTTAACCCTTGAGAGTATCCTTTTATTAATATCAGAGGGGTAGCTGTGTTAGTCTGGATCTGTAAAAGCGGCAAAGAGTCCTGTGGCACCTTATAAACTAACAGACATATTGCCACAGGACTCTTTGCCACTTTTATTAATACTTTGTTACTTGAGCCTGTATTACCTTTTTCCACTTCCTTGACATTTGATTATCCAGAAGTAGTGTACATCCTTCAAATTTTAACTGTGGGCAAGGACCAATATGTTATGTTATCATCTGCTTTGTATTTGAGATGCTTCTAATTTTTCAGGATAATGCTAATTTTTCAGTTTATGGCAAGTGGACTGTGTGTTGCTGTTACATACCATGAATATAATTTGGCCTATATCTTTAAAGAGATGTCATATAAACTTTGTATTGTGGTTCCAACAAAGTAAATTAATAACAACACATATTGGATAATGATGATAACTCTGCAGACTACATGTCTGAAAGCAGTTCAAGTTTATAAATTGACTTCTATATGCAGTGTTTTGCGAAGAGCCAGATGCAAGAAACTGCTGCACATCTGGTTGTTTTTAATAGACTTTTGGAATGGAGAATAGTCATTAAAATATATATATGTATATTCAAAGAGTAGTTTGAAAAGGTATTGCAGTATATGCTAGATAATGTTAAGAAAGGCACATCTCAAATGGAAGTCTGTTTCCCAATTCTCTTCGTATACATTGTGAGCACTTAGCTAATAGTGTTGTTTTGATTTCTAAGGAGTGAATTTTGAAAAGATCATTATGTAAGAAAGGAATACTTGTACATTTGTAAGCAGTTGTCTTCTTACTCAGATTAACTTCTCACACAGACCTATGGACTGAAGAGAAAACACAAAACCCCTGGTATGATGGAATACATCTCTGGAGTATTAATAACAGTTTCTCCAGATTTCCTACTAGAACATATAGTGCTATTAACGTCTCAGTGTTTAAATGTGTATGGCTTGATTTAAGAAAAAGCTTAATTCTTCATTCTGTTGTATCCATTTATTTGTCCTTCCTCAGATTAACGCTGTTAAGAGATTATTGATGTCAGCATTCAGAGATTTCCATTTCAGTTCATCTCCAAAAGTACCACCTCCAGAACTGTTTAACTCTTTGATTTTTGCACCAGCTTTTCTCCTCTTTAATATAATATATTTTTCATTCTTTCATAATTGTCTGTAATACTTGGAAACCTAAGTATGCAGTAGCTACTTGTGCTGCTAAATAAACATCTAACAATAAGATTTGAGTCAATCTCCCAGGCTCCTTAGCCAATTAAACTTATAGTGCGGTCAGCAGAAAACTATTAGATTCCCCTGGGGCAGTTTGCCGGAAGTTCTAGAGTACAGTATGGGAAAGCCCTGTAGACATGTTTTGCTGCATCTCTAATGATGAATGCTGACAGTTTTGCAAGTTCCCACAATTTCTGCTACAGCAATGCAAGGCCTGTTTGTGCTCCTATGCTTCTGAGGAGGGGTTGGATTAGAAAAGAATGAAGTTATTGAAGAGGGGTAAGAGGTGATTTTGGTTTATTTTAAGTGGTTGGGCAAGAAGGACTTCTTTTCTGAGTTGTACATTTTTTTAATAGTACATATACTAGGAGCATTGAATGGATGCTTCATTTAAAATAAAACAAAATATAATCACTTACATTGAGTCTCACTTAGTTGAATCTATTTAGTGATTATTAAAGAGTACTAGCTGCAGCACTTCCAGCTTCTTTTGCAATCCAGGGAGAATGAGCTACTTCAGTTTTAGGGGAAGCTACCTACCTTCTGAAGCAGAGTGAATGTGATTCATAGGAGTTAACAGTACAGTTTCCAGTTGTTTCACCACAAAAACATTGAAAAGTGGAATATGAACAGTACATAACAGGATAATTTTTTACTAAACATTTCAGCTTTGCGTCATTCTCTTGTTTCTTATCCAAAAGTGCTTAGCATTTTACTTAAGATGTGGTGATTGGGAGGACTTTTCAAAATGGACAGGAAAAAAATATGTGAGAGAAATGGTATATGCTATGTATGTATATCAGATATAGGAAGAAATATAGTATTTGATTAGTATGTGATTAAAAAGTCATACCATTAGGAAATTAAAAATCCTATGTAAAATAGAACTCTTGTCAAAGGAATGACATGTACACTCTGTTGCGATGGCTAAAAATTTGGTCCCAGTTGCACACGACATACAAAACAGAACAAATAAAGTGTAATGGAGGTTTCCACCAGGTTCTACAGAATCTGCAAAATTTTCCTGCATGATTTTAAAGGAGAATACAACTTTTTTTATTGGCATTTCTTGTATGGGTAGTTCTGAAATGAAAGATTCTCTGCAATGGTATGAAAATGTTTGTAATACTGTCAATGCTTCTCCTCATCCCTACCCCACTGTGATTTTCTTCATTAGACATTGCACAATAATTGTATGGGTGTGCAAAAAGCTTGTCCTTTATTTCATAGACTATATGTAGCAATGAATAATAGTAAACCTTTTACATGTTATCTTTATATCCTTTTCTGTCTGTTTACTTCACAGGTCATTGACCAGTATGAAAGAGAAGGGTTTAATTTCCTTGCAAAAGTTTTTAATTCCTCACATTCCTTCTTAGAAGATCTAACAGGTCTGACTTTATTACATCAGGAAACTCAAGATGCTGAGGTAAGAAAATACACTTCAGACTTTAGAGACTAAACACATAATGGCAAAAGGTACCTCATCCTTAATATTCAGCTTTATAAACATGGGAGCAAATGATTCACTGTTAGAATTCATCAGTGACATTTGTGCGTGTCACACTGTGCAGTGAGATAACAATATAACATCTTAGGGTTACAGGGTCATAAATACCCTTGCAAGAGTGAGATAACCAGTTCTTCTAAGATCACAAGACCTATAGTACAATATATATGTTCACAGCCAATTAGACTTCTGTTAGAGGAAAAATAACCACATTTCTCCTTGAGTTTTTGGGGAAGTTAATTGTAAGAAAAAGTAGCTGCCTAGTGAGTAGTGTCAATGTGTGATCCTTCCTAAAGAAATCAGTTGTCTCTTAAGTCAATCAAAAGTTAAGTTCTATTTTGTTATGGGGGATGTGGAAAATATGCCACTACTATCATAGTGACCAAGAAAAAATGAGACACTTTTTGGCTTATGGGAAAATGCAGTGGATAAAGATCTATAAAATTTTGACTGTGTGCCACTTAAAATCAGACAGATAAAAGTTCTGAATAGTGTGTTGTTTTGATGATTGGTGACCCTTTTGATGCCTATAAATGTCTATACTGTTGTACATCTATAATTAATCTTGCAGTATGGTATAGTAATACCACATGAATGTTTTTAAGGTTGGCTGTAAGAAGTGATTATTCAGTTATTGTAGCCTGTATAAAAGGTTTTAGCTGTTTTTTCAGCTGGAAATGGCTCATCAGTTTTGCTTAACAAGTTTGCTGGGATAATGATGACTTGGCTCTTGGTCTCATGTTTTAACCTTTTGAAATAATTGCAGCAGATGCTGGAGACAAGAAACCATGTAATACCTGATGGTTTATTAAATCAGATTGTTAACCCCCCAGAAATCATTACTTGCAATGATAGGATCCAACAAAGCGAAACAAGCACCGTACAGTTTTTCAGATGCTACTTATTAGCACAATAGTGGTGATGCCTTGGTCTAATTGCCATACATCAGTAATTTTTTCAGTTTGCTTAGAAGACTGTGTGGCTCTAATGACATCATTAAAGGGAATAGTATTTGAATTGATTTAGAATGTATCCTTTCACATTTATTAGTCCATGAGTATCGTCTGCAAGTTTCAGAATGTATTCAGGTGTTTCCACTTGTCAGTTTGTGGATATTCTATAATCTGCAAAATTATATAGAGTGATACAGATTACTATGAAGTTGAGGCAGTTTACAACTTCATACATCTATAACTATAATTTTCACTTAAATTGGGTGATTATTATAAAAGCAGAAAGTATGTGATTAAAAATGTGTGGGCAGCAGAGTAGATTACATGCATAAACATTTAATAATATGGAGCATAACATGAACTGTAACTCACAGATTTTAAAAACTGGTTTTTGTTATTGCATTTCAGAGTAATTACGTAATATCAATATTTTCTGGCATAAAGAACTAATAGCTTCTTCCAGCAGAATGATTAATCCAAGAACTGTGATAGTATATTAAATTGTATGCAATAATTAAAGTAGTATTAATTTTTTATTTCAGTTAGTGAACTTTAAAAAGTCTCCTCAGTGCCTAATGTTGGCATGAATTATACAAACAGACCCTTTTCATGAAAGGAAAAATAAAAAAAAAACAGATTTTTAAAAATGTTGTTTGTGTGTGTTTCTCTTCTGAGCAAAAAGAGTGACTCAGCATAGGCCACACCTTTAATTCTTATTCTGGACTGTTGTCTGGTGTATTGAATTTTTAAAAAATTCTCTTACAGGTGAGACTTTTTTAAAGTGCTATTTTACATTCATTGTTTCTATTTATGACATGATACTATCAGATACAGAGCTCAGTTTAACCCTATTAATCTCATGAAGAATCATGACTGAATCCTGTTTTCCAGTTTGCTTATATTGTCCTCATATTTGCGCTAGAAATCTTGCTGTTCAGAATGGAAGAATCTTAGCATTATGGTTTTGCCCATACGTCAGTACAGATATCATTTATTCATGGGGAGCCAGTGTGATCTCAATGAACAATCCATTGCACTGCAGTAATTCCCATTGCTTACTGATTAGGGCCCAGATTCTGCAAAGACTTATACATGTGCTTAAATTTGACATCAGTGGAATTACAGTATGGAAAGTTAAATTTATTAAGCCTGGATTTCCATAAGCTCCATTTTATATAGTAGGTTCATTGAGGTTGCTGGCATGAAAATTAGTTTATGATGTGAAAGCGTTGCAGATGTTACAATCAGCTCAAGTACCACAGTACTGTACATGCAAATAAACTTTTCCTGATTACTTCCCGCTCCTTTTGAGAGACAACAGAAATTCTTGGATAAAATTAGAATTGCTAAACTTTGGAATAAATAAGATCTCCTGTATTTTATGAGAACCTCTGTGGCTTGTGGTGGTCAAAACTGTGTTTCTATTACCCCAATGAAATCAGAATGTTCATGAAAAAGAGGGTCCAACAGGCTGAAAATTAGAACTTAGAGCCTGTTTACCTGGAGAAATAACTGCTAACACCTTTCTTTGATTTGTAATTCCTCCTGTCTTATAATGCTCTCTTTGTTGCATTTTTGCCACTGCTGACATTTTCATGATAATAAGAAAGGATCTTTTTTCAGAGTACAAGGTTTTGTAAAAATTGCTTTACAGAATGTGCACAACTGAGTTTGTGTTACTATTTCTGTTAATGTTTTTTACCCTTAATGACCCGCCTGTGGAAACTGTTTGTCTGAGGTCAGTTTACTTGAACAACAAGGCTGATATAACTTGTTCTGGGGAGCATTGCCTGATGATTTATGAGGCTCACTGAGGGGCATGGTTATTGCTGAGCTACCTTTTGGGGAGACTGTGCTATCCTAATCTTCATATGTGTTTGCATGATTATTACATGTAAATATTATTTTTAGATTGACTCCAGGTAGTCTTATATTTGATATGACTGTATACAAGGCAAGACTAAATGGAAAATTTTGTATATTGTAAGATATGTGTGTTAGGGTTTTTTCCTGTGAGTTACAGAACTTAATTTACATAAATATCTTCTCACTCGTAACTATACATATATGATTGCTCCTGTTACAGGGCTGCTTATCTTCCAGGACTCATTAGACTTCTCATGGAAGTTTTGTTAGATACTATATGGTACTGGAGACCATAAAAATCAGCTTTTAATAACTAAAAAGATTTTCCTTCCTTCCTTGGTAAAGTTAGTCCATTGCCACAGTTGCAATTGAGGATTAATGTATAAACAAGTTTGAAAGCTTAATAGGAAATAGTTTTTGAGTTTTATGAATGGACGAAAAATATTGTAATAATTTTCAAACTATGGATAAACAACCACTTTTTTTCCAAAGTCTCAACAGCTGATCAGCTGTTGTGATCTGTACAGGATGTCATGTTTGTCTTTCTCCCAGAGGATAGAAGTGACTTCATCTGTACAAAGTGCAAACTGGTCTCCATATTGGAAAAGAAGGTTAAAGGACTAGAGACACAAGTATCAACCTTGCGTTACATCAGAGAAAATGAAGACTTTCTGGACAGAAGTCAGCGTTTGGTTCTGGAGGCACAACATGTTGAAGAATCAGAGAGGGCAGCGCAGAATGCGGAAGAAAATTGGCAGCATGTGACCTCCAGAAGAAGAATGAGGAGAACCCATGTACCCCCTATGCAGACAGTGGTAAGAAACCATTTTCAGGCGCTCTGCACAGGTAGTACTGCAGCTAATGATTTGGAAGAGCCATCTGAGGGAAAGGATCAAAAGGAGACCCCATCGACCAGAAGGCATGAGATGCATTGTCCTAGGGATGTGGGTTCCACAACCACCACTCCCAAGAGGAGGAGATGGGTGGTGGTGGTCGGGGACTCCCTCCTAAAGGGGACAGAGTCGTCCATCTGCCGACCAGACTGAGAGACTTGAGAAGTGTGCTGCTTGCCTGGAGCTAGAATTCAGGATATGATGGAGCGTCTACTGAGACTGATCAAGCCCTCGGACTGCTACCCCTTCCTACTTCTCTATATGGGCACCAGTGACACTGCCAAGAATGACCTTGAGTGGGTCACTGCAGACTACGTGGCTCTGGGAAGAAAGATAAAAGATTTGGAGGTGCAAGTTGTGTTCTCATCCATCTTCCCTGTTGAAGGAAAAGGCCCAGGTAGGGACCATCGAATTGTGGCGGTAAATGCATGGTTACGCAGATGGAGTTGGAGAGAGGGCTTTGGATTCCTCAATCGTGTAGAAGGATTGCTAGAAAGAGATAGGATTCACCTAATGAAGAGAGGGAAGAGTATCTTCGCAGGCAGGCTTCCTGACCTAGTGAGGAGAGCTTTAAACTAGGTTCGCCGGGGGACAGTGACCTAAACCCTGAGGTAAGTGGGGAATTGGGATACCGGGAGGAAACGCAAGGAAGAGGGTGCAACGGGTGGGGGGCCTCCTGATTCATACTGAGAAAGCAGGGCAATCGTCTAGCTATCTTAGGTGCATGTACAAGAATGCAAGAAGCCTGGGAAACAAGCAGGAAGAATTGGAAGTCCTGGCACAGTCAAAGAACTGATGTGATTGGAATAACAGAGACTTGCTGGGGTAGCTCACATGACTGGAGCACTGTCATGGATGGGTAGAAACTGTTCAGGAAGGACAGGCAGGGGAGGAAAGGTGATGAGTTGCACTGTATGTAAGAGAGTGGTATGATTGCTCAGAACTGCAGTATGAAACTAGAGAAAAGCCTGTTGAGTCTCTTTGGGTTAAGATTAGAAGTGAGAGCAACAAGGGTGATGTCGTGGTGGGCGTGTCCTATAGACCACTGGACCAGGAGGATGAGGTAGACGAGGCTTTCTTTGGACAATTAACTGAAGTTTCCAGAACACAGGCCCTGGTTCTAATGGGGGTCTTCAGTCACCCTGACATCTGCTGGGAGAGCAATACAGCAGTGCACAGACAATCCAGTAGGTTTTTGGAGAGTGTTGGGGACAACTTCCTGGTGCAACTACCTGGAGGAACCAACCAGGGGCCATTCTCCTCTTGACCTGCTGCTTACGAACAGGGAAGAATTGGTAGGGGAAGTAGAAGTGGGTGGCAGCCTGGGCAGCGGTTGAGTTCAGGATCCTCACAAAAGGAAGGAAGGAGAGTAGCAAAATATGGACCCTGGACTTCAGAAAAGCAGACTTTGACTCCCATATGGAACTGATGGGCAGGATCCCCTGGGAGGCTAATATGAGGGGAAAAGGAGTCCAGGAAAGCTGGCTGTATTTCAAAGAAGCCTTATTCAGGGCTCAGGAACAAACCATCCCGATGTGCAGAAAGAATAGCAAATACGGCAGGCGACCATCTTGGCTAAACAGTGAAATCTCTGGTGAGCTTAAACACAAAAAGGAAGCTTACAAGAAGTGGAAACTTGGACAGATGATTAGGGAGGAGTATAAAAATATTGCTCAAGCATGCAGGGGTGTAATGAGGAAGACCAAAACACAACAGGAGTTGCTGCTAGCAAGGGATGTGAACAGTCACAAGAAGGGTTTCTACAGGTATGTTAGCAACAAGAAAAAGGTCAGGGAAGGTGTGGGACCTTTAATGAATGGGGGAGGCAACGTAGTGACAGATGATGTGGAAAAAGCTGAAGTACTCAATGCTTTCTTTGCCTTGGTCTTCACAGACAAGGTCAGCTCCCACACTGCTGTCCTGGGCAACACAGTATGGGGAGGAGGTGAGCAGCCCTCAGTGGTGAAAGAACAGGTTAAGGACTGTTTAGAAAAGCTGGACATGCACAAGTCCATGGGTCCAGATCTAATGTATCCGAGGGTGCTGAGGGAATTGGTTGGTGTGATTGTAGAGCCATTGGCCATTATCTTTGAAAATTCGTGGTGATCGGGGGAGGTCCCGGACGATTGGAAAAAGTGCCCATCTTTAAAAAAGGGAAGGGAAAGAGGAGAACCTGGGGAACTACAGACCGGTCAGCCTCACCTCAGTCCCTGGAAAAATCATGGAGCAGGTCCTCAAGGAAACCATTTTGAAGCTCTTGAGGAGAGGAAGGTGATCAGGAACAGTCAACATGATGAGATAACTGGCTCTGTGGATATGGGGAAAGCAGTGGATGTGATATATCTTGACTTTAGCAAAGCTTTTGATACAGTCTCCCACAGTATTCTTGCCAGCAAGTTTAAAAAGTATGGATTGGATGAATGGACTATAAAGTGGATAGCAAGCTGGCTAGATTGTTGGGCTCAACGGGTAGTGATCAACAGCTCGATGTCTGTTTGGCAGCTGGTATCAAGCAGAGTGTCCAAGGGGTTGGTCCTGGGGCCGGTTTTGTTCAGCATCTTTATTAATGATCTGGATGATGGGATGGATTGCACCTTCAACAAGTTCACGATGACACTAAACTGGGGGGAGAGGTAGATACGCTGGAGGGTAGGGATAGGGTCTGGAGTGACCTAAAGAAATTGGAGGGTTGGGCCAAAAGAAATCTGATGAGGTTCAACAAGGACAAGTGCAGAGTCCTGCACTTAGGACGAAAGAATCCCGTGCACTGCTACAGGTTGGAGACTGACTGTCTGAGCAACAGTTCTGCAGAAAATGACCTGGGGATTACAGTGGATGAGAAGCTGGATGAGTCAGCAGTGTGCCTTTGTTGCCAAGAAGGCTAACAGCATATTGGATTGCATTAGTAGGAGCATTGCTAGCAGATCGATGGAAGTGATTATTTCCCTCTATTCGACACTGGTGAGGCCACATCTGGAGTATTGTCTGGTTTTGAGCCCCCACTACAGAAAGGATGTGGACAAATTAGAGAGAGTCCACCGGAGGGCAACAAAAATTATTAGGGGACTGGGGCACATGATTTAGCCTTCAACTACCTGAAGGGGGTTTCCAAAGAGGATGGAGCTCGGCTGTTCTCAGTGGTGGCAGCTGACAGAACAAGGAGCAAAGGTCTCAAATTGCAGTGCGGAGCGGTTTAGGTTGGGTATTAGAAAACACTATTTCACTAGGAGGGTGGTGCAGCCCTGGAATGGGTTACTTAGGGAGGTGGTGGAATCTCCATCCTTAAAGGTTTTTAAGGCCTGACTTGACAAAGCTGTGGCTGAGATGATTTAGTTGGTGTTGGACCTGCTTTGAGCAGGGGGTTGGACTGGATGACCTCCTAAGGTCTCTTCCAACCCTAATCTTCTATGATTCTATTATACATAATGTGAAAACAGCTTGTCCAGTTAGCCTCAAACTTTCTACTGAAAAAAACCCTTATCTGGGCAGAGAGGTAAGCAACAGAGGTTTTATGCAAAAAAACAACCATGTATGAATATAAAGTTAGTCTCATGAGTGGATCTGTCACAATCAGATTTGTAATGTAAAATGTCTTCCAGCCTTAACTATGTAGCCACTTTTGTGACTCAGTGATATGATTTCATATGCAGAATAACCACAACTGTCAAATTATATATTGATGACATCCTGTAATATTAGCAGGCCCTCATCTAATAAAATATATCCAGTCACGTTCTGTTTAAGGCCCTGATTTAGGAAAGGCATTTGATCACATACTTAAATTTAAGCCCATGCTTGTGTCCCTTAAGCACATGCTTAAGTGCTTTCACTGCATAGGAATGGACTTAAAATCACATGCCCTAGTGCTTTCCTGATTCAATACCTAAATGTAGCTTAAACAAGTTGCTTCTTAAAGGTTTAACACATTTTTATGTACCCAGAGAAATTTTGCGTCTTAACATGCAAAAGAAACAGGTAAGCGGTTGATTTTCTTCAATCAGTGTATGTTCCATTTAAGAAATATATATCCATTACGTCAGTTATACTCAGACCTCAGTGGTTCAGGAGCCAAATTAGTGATCAGCATTTCTCAAAAGAACCACAGTAGTGTGAATTCATTTTTCATTTCCTATAATACTATAGATTCAATTTAAACACTATGATGGGAAATATTTAGTGTGTGTATGTGTGTATAATTAATATATATATGTGTGTGTGTGTGTGTGTGTGTGTGTGTGTATGTATATATATGTGTGTGTGTGTGTGTATGTGTATGTGTATATATATATATATATATATATATATATATATATATATATATATTCTCACAGCAAAATGACTGACCAAATATTATTATTTCATTAATTACAATTGGTGAATAACATAGTAAAATCATCCTGATTGGTTAATAACTTAATTGTTTAATAATTAAATCACAGTGTTTTAATATCATGTGATGTAAAGAGCTGCAGGAGACACATTAAAGAGCCACTTGCAGCTTGCAAGCCTTAATCCGAGTATCGCTGCATTATGTGAAGCATTTCAGATGACATTTAGTTTTATGAATGCATTAGAATCATAGACTCATAGAATATCAGAGTTGGAAGGGACCTCTGGAGGTCATCTAGTCCAACCGGTTGCCCAGAGCAGGACCAATCCCCAACTTAATCATCCTAGCCAGGGCTTTGTGAAGCCTGACCTTAAAAACTTCTAAGGAAGGAGATTCCACCATCTCCCTAGGTAACGCATTCCAGTGTTTCACCACCCTCCTGGTGAAAAAGTTTTTCCTAATATCCAACCTAAATCTCCCCCACTGCAACTTGAGACCATTACTCCTTGTCCTGTCATCTGCTATCACTGAGAGTAGTCTAGATCCATCCTCTTTGGATCCACCTTTCAGGTAGTTAAAAGCAGCTATCAAATCCCCCCTCATTCTTCTCTTCCGTAGACTAAACAATCCCAGTTCCCTCATCCTCTCCTCATAAGTCATGTGTTCTAGACCCCTAATCATTTTTGTTGCCCTTCGCTGGACTCTCTCCAATTTATCCACATCCTTCTTGTAGTGTGGGGCCCAAAACTAGACACAGTACTCCAGATGAGGCCTCACCAATGTCGAATAGAGGGGAACGATCACGCCCCTCGATCTGCTGGAAATGCCCCTACTTATACACCCCAAAATGCTATTGACCTTCTTGGCAACAAGGGCACACTTTTGACTCATATCCAGCTTCTCATCCACTTTCACCCCTAGGTCCTTCTCTGCAGAACTGCTGCTTAGCCATTTGGTCCCTAGTCTGTAGCGGTGCATTGGAATCTTCCATGCTAAGTGCAGGACTCTGCACTTGTCCTTGTTGAACCTCATCAGATTTCTTTTGGCCCAATCCTCCAATTTGTCTAGGTCTCTCTGTATCCTATCCCTACCCTCCAGCGTATCTACCTCTCCTCCCAGTTTAGTGTCATCTGCAAACTTGCTGAGGGTGCAATCCACACCATCCTCCAGATCATTAATGAAGATATTGAACAAAACCGGCCCCAGGACCGACCCTTGGGGCATTCCACTAGATACCGGCTGCCAACTAGACATGGAGCCATTGATCACTACCCGTTGAGCCCGACAATCTAGCCAGCTTTCTATCCACCTAATAGTCCATTCATCCAGTCCATACTTCTTTAACTTGCTGGCAAGAATACTGTGGGAGACCCTGTGAAAAACTTTGCTAAAGTCAAGGAACAACACGTCCACTGCTTTCCCTTCATCCACAGAACCAGTAATCTCATCATAGAAGGCAATTAGATTAGTCAGGCATGACTTTCCCTTGATGAATCCATGCTGACTGTTCCTGATCACTTTTCTCTCCTCTAAGTGCTTCAGAATTGATTCCTTGAGGACTTGCTCCATGATTGTTCCAGGGACTGAGGTGAGGCTGGCTGGCCTGTAGTTCCCAGGATCCTCCTCCTTCCCTTTTTTAAAGATTGGCACTACATTAACCTTTTTCCAGTCTTCCGGGACTTCCCCCGATCGCCATGAGTTTTCAAAGATAATGGCCATTACCTTCCCTACACATTGTATGATAGCTATGTGTAGATCTGCTTTTATTCTTACTGTAGAGTGTAAGTGCAGTAAAGCATGCAAGATTTCTGTATTTACTGGATAGGTAGTTTGCAATGTTTATTAATATTATCCATCAGTCCTGTAATATTTGAGTGTTAACAATACCACTTTATAAATGTTATAATTCATCTTTTTAAAACTACAAATATAAAATATAACATTAATAACTCAAAAAACCCGAGGAGTGCTTGTGGCACCTTAGAGACTAACAAATGTATTTGGGCATAAGCTTTCATGGGCTAAAATGCACTTCATCGGATGCATGCAGTGGAAAATACAGGAGGAAGATATATATGCACAGAGGACATGAAAAAATGGGTGTTGCCATAACAACTGTAATGAGACTAATCAATTAAGGCTATTAGCAGGAGAAAAAAAACTTTTGTAGTGATAATCAGGATGGCCCATTTCAAACAGTTGACAAGAAGGTGTGAGTAACAGTAGCGGAAAAATTAGCATGGGGAAATAGTTTTCACTTTGTGTAATGACTCAGTATACGATAGGAGCAGGAATTTGAATTGCACTAAACTGGTAAATAAATTTTACTCCACTTTGGAACAGAATTTGTCATCCAAAGTACTAGCTTTAATATTTTAGACCACAAAACATTTCCCTCTCTAATAACATAAAATACATAAGAAAAGTATTATAGCCATCTGATATGACTTCATTGGAATGGCAATTTACTGCTTGGCAAAGTAAATAATACAATTAACACATGTTTCTGCTGGGTCTTTTGAAATGACACTAGGTTTCTGGCTTCTGCATCTCACATCTGGTTTTAATATGGGTCCTGTGGAACATTTTTTGTTTTTTAACAGTTAGATATTTATGTACAGCTTCATCAACAGTCCAGATGACACACATAGCTTTAGAGGCCAATAGAAGCTGTGGGAAACTCCCACACCAGCACTGAGATCTTATTTCCACAGGAGACAGTTCACTTTGGGAGCAGCCCTGAAGCACTTTTTCTGTCCATTCCTAACCTGGTACTGGTCTGGGTTTGTGAGCCTTGCTCAGCATGCAACTAGTCTTTATAGGCAAAGAGGAATAGTCTGAGCAGTGTTTACTCATTATATCAAAATTGGAGGCATAGGGTCAGAGGCAAAATGAACCACTTCCAGGATTTACCTTGGCCTGGCCCTACAATAAATGGCTGCATATTAGAGCGCATCTCTAAAAACTGCTACTTACTTGCCATCCAGTTCAGGCATAACTGCAGTGTGTGTAATGTTTAGTTGGTTTAGAAAACTTATTGGATTTAATATATTCTAAAATAACAGTTTTCTTGATAGAAATATGACCACTAGGTAGTGCAGAGTAACCTGTATTGATGTGCTAGCGTGCAGAAAGTAAAGACTGACTCTTTAGTAATGTTCATGAGTGGGATTATCACACTGGAATAGAAGAATTAATAACATTTGTAGAGGGTTTTTGAGATCTTCTTGGTAGTCGCACCCCACCCCCAAGAGCTCACTCACATGTAGTGGCCATCTCTTTCAAAATCAGCTGCCACTGTTTGTTAAGCAAAACACTTAAGCACATGCTTAACTTTAAGCATGTACTTAAGTGCAATGTAGTCATTGGGAGTAAAGCCCATATCTAAGTGCATTGCTGGATTGGAATGGGATAACTCAAATGCTTAAAGTGAAGCATGAGTTTAAGATGTTTGCTAAATTATGTCCTACAATATCTCGGGTTGTATTAGGGCTGTCTGGAAAAACAGGAATTCCATTTAAAAAAATTTCAGAGGTTTTGAAATTAGTTTTTATTCTGCATCACAAGAAAAATAAGTCCTTTTGAATTTTTTTGTGAAAAAAGGAGAGAGAGGAGGGCACCCACCCCAGACTAGCCAGTAATTCAATTATGAGGGCACTCATGTGGTATGTGGGAGACCCTGGTTCAAGTCCCTTCTCTGCTTGATTTGGAGTGCCCTAACTGCCAGGCTATAGAGTCAGACTGTGTGAGTGTCTCTCCCTCTCCCCCGCTTCTGGAACTGTTCCACTGTAATTAACTATTTATTGAGCCAGAGGGAGAGAGAGACCGTCTTTGCCTGACAGTTCTTCAATATTTAAATCCTCTGAATCTTTGTCAGAAGATTTTTATTGTATTGTACATTATTGTTATTTTCCTTTCAAAGCTGAATCTGGCTATAAAATTAAGTGTCAGCTGAATGTTATCTATTACTTTGTGAATGGTACTACTGCTATTATACAGCTGAAATAAATATTTTCTAAAGCCCTCATATTGCCCAATCCTCTTCCTGTATTTTCACAGCTATTCCTTCTGTTTTCATGCACACGCGAGCATATACACATATGCACACGCGAGCATATACACATATACACACACATTTTTTGCTTGAGTTTTCATTTTTTGAACATAATAAAATTTTACATAGGTTCACTGCATTCAGAAATCTTGCAATGAAATGCTGTTTGACTTGCTTCCAGATTAAAGTTTAAAAACAATTGGAAGCCCTCCAAGTTATGTTTTTAATAGTTCTGTAATGTGCATGCCTAGATGTTGTTTGCTTATACAGTCACACTCCACTGAAGTGTTTCAAATCCTGATTAGATTGTTATTACTGCTGTCATTGGATAATGAAGTAGTCCAGAAGCTTGGTGCTCTGTAAAAGTAAGGTGTGTCCAACATTTGCAAAAATGTCAGGGTGGTAATTTGTACATTTCCCTTCAACAACGATTCATGAAATATTGACATTATTTAATTATTCCCTTGCAGTAGCAGTGCATTCTTCCTGTTGTGGTTTGCTATAAAATGACTAGAACAAAAAAGATTTATATCTACCTTTTACATATCCTCACATTGTCATATCTACAGTATTTTTGTTGCTTACATTTTTACAAGAAACTAAAATTTTTCCATTGATATAAAATACAGTCCTTATTGATTTTAAGTGTTTGCACAAAAATACTGTGAAGAATGTTATTTCTGCTGATAAAACCATTCTCTGATCCCATTCCACTGTTATATCTGACTGTCAGAACAGTAATCTAGCCAAGAGTTTTCTAGATATTAGCAAAATGTGATGCTTGTGTGTTCCCTGTTGACTTTACAGTAGCACTCAACCAATGTAATACTTAAATACCCTTCCCAGAGCTGCAGTGATATCAACAAATAATGTTGAGCACAAATAGTCATCTTTCATGATTTGTATGAAGTGTGTGTAAACTGAAATATTTGTTGTCAATAGGGCTGTGTGAACAGCAAGGTAAATGTTTGGTAGTGTATTCAGGTGGCTAATCGTTGCTGTCTGCTGCAGATTGAGAGGGTGAAGGGAGTCAAATGGTTCTGTAGAAATGCAGGTGGAAAGGGTTACTGGTGATGGAGCACACCACAGAAATCCACCATGGCAGAGCTCAAAGATAAGGCAGAATGGCAGGGCAGGGGGGAATAAGGATCCTATAAAAATGAGAAGGCCAGAGCCTGGGGTGGGATAGACAGGACAAATATTCATCAGCCAAATCTCACTAATATTTAGCAAAAAGAAAAGGAGTACTTGTGGCACCTTAGAGACTAACCAATTTATTTGAGCATGAGCTTTCGTGAGCTACAGCTCACTTCATCGGATGCTGTAGCTCATGAAAGCTCATGCTCAAATAAATTGGTTAGTCTCTAAGGTGCCACAAGTACTCCTTTTCTTTTTGCGAATACAGACTAACACGGCTGTTACTCTGAAACTAATATTTAGGGAGCAAAGTTAGTCTAGCAGCGAAAGTTGTTGACCACAACAGTGTTCGCAGCTATAAAAATAGCATACGGAGATAGAAAGGTAAGAGACTCCACATTCCTTTGAAGTGTGAGATCTGTACCTCTTTCAAAAGCAGATCTAGGAAAAATGGAAATTAAATTTAGCCTTCCCCGATGGCTCAAGCCATGCAATTAGCCTCTGTTCCAAGTCTGGAAAAACAGTACATCAGCCTTGGAGTACACTTAGTGCCCTGTCAACATCCACATCCTGGTCACCGAGATCCTCATGGGAGAAGAGCGCGGAAGGTACCAACAAAGCTCTAAAGAGTCGGGGTCCTGGATCTCCTAACAGAGATTCGAAGAGAAACTAGTCATTTCAGAGACCATCTGATCTGGAGACCTCAGGACCCAGCGCAAAGCTGGTCCAGTACCAGGAGTTCTTTGAAGACTACAAGCTAGCATCTGTCCCTCACCAAGTACATGACTCACTCAAATTGTGGAGGGATCCCTCCAAACTCTGTTCTAGAGTCCTTTTCACCCAGCCTTCTATAACATTACATGCATCCCTTGTGGGATATCGACTGCACCGAGGGACCATTGCATAATTTAGGGCAGGTGGTCTGCCTAAAAGTGCTTCCTGCATATCAGTATCCTGCAACTGAGAGAAATCAGGAATGCCTACATCCACTCTTTCTGTTAATCAGGAACGAATCTGTCAGAGTTGTGACAGACAACGTAGCCTGCATGTTCTACATCAATCATCAGGGCAGCATGAGATCTCCCTCTCTTTGTGACTAAGCAATGAAGCTTTGGAACTGGTGTGCAGCCAATCACATTCTCATCTCAGCCTCTTACCTTCCAGGCATACAAAACGCCACGGTCAACGATCTCAGCAGACACTGCTGTCAACATTATAAAAGGATTCTCATAACTGTTTTTCTGATGTGAGGGTTTCCAGAATTGGCCCTACTGCATCACCACTGCCAACAGGATGTACAAAAAATTCTGTTTGAACGGAGGACTGTTCAAAAGGAGGTCCTTGTTCCCTAAGAGATCCCTTCCTCACTCCTTGGATGAAGGTAGTTCTCTATTCATACCCTCTGATACCGTTGATTTTGAGAGTGTTGAACAAGATCAAATGATAAAAAGTATGCCTGCACTTAAAATGCTACTGTGTAGATGCTCACTGCAGTAACAGAAGGTGTTCTCCCATTGCCATAGTTAATCCACCTCCCCAAGAGTTGGTAGCTAGATTGAAGGAAGAATTCTTCTGTCAGTCTAGAGCTGTCTACATCAGGGGTTAGGTTGGCATAGCTACGTCTCTCAGATGTGGATTTTTCACATTTTTGAGAGATGTAGCTATGCTAGTGTAAGTTTTCAGTGTAGACTAGCCCAAAGCTGGAGTCATTTTAGTTGTACAGAACTGGACAAGACAAATCTTGTACCCTTATCTGATCTGCCTAGCTTTCTGTCTAGCATTGAAACTTATGTCTGTTCGCTATCTGCTGCCTCAGGACTCTGGTTGGACTTTCCATCCTGAGAATTCATCCACTCTTAGCCCTGGTCTACACTGGGGTGGTGGTGGGGGGATTGATCTAAGTTACATGAATAACGTAGCTGAAGTCGACGTACTTAGATCGACTTACCGTGGTGTCTCCACCGCGGTGAGTTGACTGCTGCCACTTCCCCGATGACTCCGCTTGCGCTCTCGCTGTGCTGGACTACAGGAGTTGATGGGAGAGCGCTCGGGGATCGATTTATCATGTATAGACTAGACGTGATAAATTGATCCTCGCTGGATTGATCGCTGCCTGCCAATCCGGCGGGTAGTGAAGACATACCCTTAGTTTGGTTCTTTAATTGTTCTTGGGAATATAAACTTCTTGTTTGGCAGAAATACAAGTAGCATCGTTAACCAGCAGAAAGATATCTATGCAAAACATTTACTTTCAAAAATGGAAGAGATTTCGCTGCTGATGTGTCCAGCAACAGGTTTCACCTGTTCAGTCTTCCCTCTCCACTGTTCTCAATTACGTGTTGAAATTTAAAAAATCATCTGTAAAGTGTTTCTCAGTGTTTGCCCACCCTTTGATGGCAAGATTCATCAAGGGTTTCATTAGACAGCTTACCCCTGTATGGGATTTCAACCTGGTCTTTAATTATGTTATGACACCTCCTTTTGAACCACTGGCTACCTGTTCTCTACTTCATCTGTCTCTAAAGACAACTTTCTGGGTGACAATCATCTCTGCCCGAAGAGTCAGAGAAAGGGTTATAGGCGTTGTAATGACAGATTCTCCCTTGACGGTATTTTTCAGGGGAAATGTTTTAATATGATCGTACCCTAAATTTCTACTTAAAGTATCTTCTGAATTCCCTGTTTACCAGGTATTCTTCCATTTTGTTCTGCAAAGCCACACCTGAACAGGAGGGAGGCTGCTCTTCACACCTTGGATATCCCAAGGACATTAGCCTTCTACCTGGACAGAACCAAACCATTCAGAAAGTCTCTCAGACTGTTTGTTTTGTTTGATGACAGATCCAAAGGATTGACAGTCTCCACTCTGAGACTCTTAAAGGTGGATCTCTCGGTATATTATTGTGATGGGTTGGACCCCCCATCCGGGATGCCCCCAATGTTCTGAGGTCTCACTGAGCCTGCCCATTCCACCAACCTCGGCTTCCTCACTGTGTCTATGCTGTACCAGGCCCTCAAGCCTTCTCTAGTAAGGTCACACCCAGCTGTTGACACAGACTGAAATTAGCACTGTGTGGGAAGAATTAGATCAGGGATTTACTCAGCACTCACATGCACACCCCCTTTGGGAAGCAAACCCAAAATAATATTGTCTTGCGCTATATAGAAAAATCTGCACAGTGCAAGCTTATAAAAATCGCCCTCTTCCTCAGTGTGAAGAGAGATATGCACAGCTTTTTGCCCCCCTTCCCTCTAGATATGAATTGCACAAACTGGGTTATGTTATAAACAAGAAACAAGTTCATTAACTGCAAAAGGTAAATTTTAAGTGATTATAAGAGATAGCAAACAGTACAAAGCAGATTACTGAGCAAATAAAACAAAACACACAAACTAAGGTTAATACACTCAAGAAACAGGTTACAAAATGTAATTTCTCACCCTAAATGTTGTTTTAAGCAGGTTGCAGAGTTTCTGTAGCTTAGAGTTCCAGTTATGTCTCTTTACAGACTGGACCCCTATTTCAGCTTGGACTCAACCCTTCATTTCCCTTCAGGTGTTTTTAGCAGTCTTCCTTCCTGGGCAGGCAATGGAGGAGAGTCCTGATTGATTTATTCCCCAACTTTAAATAGAATTTACCTAAGCCTGGAACCCTTTGATTCCAGCGGAAAAATACTACCAGTGTCCAGTACTCCGTACCAGGTGACATCATCAGATGACCCTGCAGTGTCAAAGCAACATCCCAGGAAGCTCCTCATCAGGAAGGTGGGAGATTAGTATCTTCAGAGTTCTATTGTCCTTCTTAAATGGCTCATTCAGAATGATTGCTTGCTGTCTGGTGGGTGTTCCCTGAAGTACACACATAGTTGTAATTGTTACATAGTCAATATTCTTAACTTCAGATACAGAAATGATACATGCATACAAATTGGATAATCACATTCAGCAAATCAAAACCTTTGCACTGATGCCTCACATGACCCATTTTGCGTAAAACATATCTTGGTTATGGCATATTTATATCATAACAATATTTTTATGAAGAATTTGGGGTGCAGCATCAGAAGTATCTCTTGTTATGAGGCTGCCAACATTCAACCTCCTTCTTTAGTTACTGTCTATTCCACAAGGTCCCAATTTATTTCTGTGGCATTGTTGAAAAATGTTCCATTTGTTGAAATTTGCAGGGTTACAAATTGGACTTCAATACATACTTTTGCCAAACATTATGACTTGGTTCATGCTTCTAGATCAAATGCTGTGGTTAGCAATACAGTTCCATCTTCAATTTTAGAGCCAACTCCAAAGCTCCCTCCTCCTGGGGATATTACTCGGGAGTCTGCTGAATTGAAGTACCCATAGGGACACTACGTGAAGGAAAGGTTACTTGCCTTGTGCAGTAACTGGAGTTCTTCAAGATGTGTCCCCCTAAGGGTGCTCCACTACGCACTCTTCTTCCCCTCTGCTTCAGAGTTCCATCTCACAGGACTTTGTGATAGAGAAGGAACTGAGCACAGTTCACTTGTACAATGCTATATATCATTTGTATGAGGATGTCTGGAGTGTACTGGTACTGAAAATCTCTGATCACAGGTGCTGCACACCTGAAGTGAAGCACCCATAGGGGGACACATCTCAAAGAACTCCAGTTACTGCACAAGATTGAGTAACATCTTCTGACATGAGCATTGTAAGTGGCCTTGTACAAGTCAGTTTATCTATTTATGCCGTCTGTAAAATGGGGGTTACAAACTTCAAACAAACCCTTCAAAGAACTCATTTGTTTATAAATATTCTGAGATCCTCTCATAGAATTCTGGGAATGAAAGGAACCTCGAGAGGTCATCTAGTCCAGTCCCCTGCACTCATGGCAGGACTATTATCTAGACCATCATAGAATCATAGAATATCAGGGTTGGAAGGGACCCCAGAAGGTCATCTAGTCCAACCCCCTGCTCAAAGCAGGACCAATTCCCAGTTAAATCATCCCAGCCAGGGCTTTGTCAAGCCTGACCTTAAAAACCTCTAACGAAGGAGATTCTACCACCTCCCTAGGTAACGCATTCCAGTGTTTCACCACCCTCTTAGTGAAAAAGTTTTTCCTAATATCCAATCTAAACCTCCCCCACTGCAACTTGAGACCATTACTCCTCGTTCTGTCATCTGCTACCATTGAGAACAGTCTAGAGCCATCCTCTTTGGAACCCCCTTTCAGGTAGTTGAAAGCAGCTATCAGATCCCCCCTCATTCTTCTCTTCTGCAGGCTAAACAATCCCAGCTCCCTCAGCCTCTCCTCATAACTCATGTGTTCCAGTCCCCTAATCATTTTTGTTGCCCTTCGCTGGACTCTCTCCAATTTATCCACATCCTTCTTGTAGTGTGGGGCCCAAAACTGGACACAGTACTCCAGATGAGGCCTCACCAATGTCGAATAGAGGGGAACGATCACGTCCCTCGATCTGCTCGCTATGCCCCTACTTATACATCCCAAAATGCCATTGGCCTTCTTGGCAACAAGGGCACACTGCTGACTCATATCCAGCTTCTCATCCACTTTCACCCCTAGGTCCTTTTCCGCGGAACTGCTGCCTAGCCATTCGGTCCCTAGTCTGTAGCTGTGCATTGGGTTCTTCCGTCCTAAGTGCAGGACCCTGCACTTATCCTTATTGAACCTCATCAGATTCCTTTTGGCCCAATCTTCCAATTGGTCTAGGTCCTTCTGTATCCTATCCCTCCCCTCCAGCATATCTACCACTCCTCCCAGTTTAGTATCATCCGCAAATTTGCTGAGAGTGCAATCCACACCATCCTCCAGATCATTTATGAAGATATTGAATAAAACCAGCCCCAGGACCGACCCTTGGGGCACTCCACTTGATACCGGCTGCCAACTAGACATGGAGCCATTGATCACTACCCGTTGAGCCCGACAATCTAGCCAGCTTTCTACCCACCTTATAGTGCATTCATCCAGCCCATACTTCCTTAACTTGCTGACAAGAATACTATGGGAGACCGTGTCAAAAGCTTTGCTAAAGTCAAGAAACAAACCCTGACAAACATCCCTGACAGGTGTTTGTCTAACTTGCTCTTAAAAATCTCCAATGATGGAGATTCCACAACCTCCCTAGGCAATTTATTCCAGTGCTTAACCAGCCTGAAAAGTTAAGAAATTTTTCCTTATGTCCAACCTAAACCTCCCTTGCTGCAATTTAAGCCTATTGCTTCTTGTCCTATCCTCAGAGGTTAAGAAGTGCAATTCTTCTCTCTTCTCCTTGTAACAACCTTTTATGTACTTGAAAATTGTTGTCATGTCCCCTCTCAGTCTTCTCTTTTCCAGACTAAACAAACCCAATTTTTTCAATCTCCCTCATCGGTTATGTTGTCTAGACCTTTAATCATTTTTGTTGCTCTTCTCTGGACTTTCTCCAGTTTGTCCATGTCTTTCCTGAAATGTGGCACCCAGAACTGGACACAATACTCCAGTTGGGGCCTAACCAGTGCAGAGTAGATAGGAAGAATTACTCTTGTGTCTTGCTTACAACACTCCTGCTAATACATCCCAGAATGATGTTTGCTTTTTTTGCAACAGCGTTACACTGTTGACTCATATTTAGCTTGTGGTCCACTATGACCCCCCAGATCCCTTTCTGCAGGACTCCTTCCAGGGCAGTTATGTCCAGTTTGTCCAGATCATTTTGAATTATAATTCTATCCTCCAGACCACTTGCAACCCCTCTCTGCTTGGTATTGTCCGCAGACTTTATAAGTGTACTCTCTATGCCATTATCTGAATCATTGATGAAGATATTGAACAAAACCAGATCCAGAACTGACCCCTGCAGGACCCCACTCGTTATGCCCTTCCAGCATGACTGGGAATCACTGATAACTACTCTCTGGGAATGGTTTTCCAACCAGTTATGAACCCACCCCCGTCATAAAAGAGGTTACTGAGCAACTCCATAGACTGGAAAATTTATTATTCAGTTCATTAATCTCCAGTTGTTGAAATAGTTAGACTAATTAAAACTTTGGACATGCTATAGGGAAGAATCAGTGTGTCATATGCTAGAGAACTAAATTAGCACAAATTATGAACCTTTCATACAAGCATTAGCAATTATTTGATCTGATGAAATATTTTACCTAGAAGTATTGCAGTTTATTCTTGATAAGAAGAATAACAGAAACTGTAGCTAGTTAAAAATTCCAAATATATGAAAATATATTAAGAACAGAACTACCAGAAAAAAGGTGGAATGCTTGTACAGTATTAATGACATACAGGTCAGCAGCAGGTGGTTGTTTGAGGTTTTTTCATGGGTTATGGTAAAATTGTAAATTGCTGTCATGAGGCCAGAACACTGATAGAGTTTAAAATATGTCTGTATAAAAATTCACTGTATATCATAAAACTGTATAGACATTTACAGCTGTTTAAAAGTAACATTTTTTATCTCATCAGTTTGTATAGAAGGGAAAAACAACTATGCCACAAATGGCAGTCACTACCTCAGTTTATATGAGGTGTAAAAAATTAGTCTTAGTAAATGTAACACTATTCCTGGTGCTGTGAAAACTATAGCACATGTAACTCCTTGCAAATTTAGTGTGGTTAGTCTTGATTCTTTATAATGTGTTGTATTGCTTTTGAGTACTGTTTTTGTCTGTGTTTATATCTGGTATTTTGTATCACCTTAAAACAATAATGCATGTTGGGTGAAACTATTATTAAACATTGGACATTTTCTACCAGTAGCAATTAAAGTTACTTCTTTCTTTTCCCATGGTAACTATAGAGAATACCTCTAATACCATAGCAAAGGAAAGTACTGTGGTATACTAAACATCCATTTTTAAACGTGCTCACTGAATAACTAAGATGAACATTTAAACTGAAAATCTGAAACTTGAGTTTGTCATCACAGTAAATTGGTATTTTAAGGGCCAGGGATATTTTTAGCTGGTGGTGAATAAAATATAAAAAAAAATTCTTTTCAGTTTCTTTGGCAAATAGTTTGACTGAATTTCCTGTGGAAGCTAATCACTCCTTCAGAGCACAGCTTCTTCCTTGGTAGTAGTTGTATAATTCCAGTTCAGGCATTAATCATGCTTAGCACCATCTTCTTCCAAAGGACTAAGACTATGACACTCCACTGCTCCCCAATTGTCAGTATATAACAATCTGGCAAAAAGGAATGGTGTTAATGGGACTGACCACGCCTAACAACCTAACATGAGTTCTTTACTGACTCTTGATATTGTCAGAGAGGGAAGAATGGTTTGAGCAACTGAAAAAACAATCTGTATAACAGGGCAGGGTGTCCCTTTAAGGCAAACTTGTAGTCTAGCTCTAGCCCTACCAAATTCATGGCCATGAAAAATGCATCAAGGACCTTAAAATCTAATATCCCCCCATGAAATCTGGTCCCCATGTGAAATCTGGCTAATGTAGGGAAGGGGCAGGGCTGGGGATTCTTACCATGCGCCAAAGGCTCCAGATGGCATTCCCGGCCTGGGACTTCCTGTTCCCCTCCAGGGACTGTTCCTGGGGCCGGGTCAGACCCATCTCCGGGAACATCTTCCAGCTGCAGAAAGCTTCATGGCTGCTTGCTGGGAGCTTAGAAGTAAGGACGATAATACTGCCACACCCCCCCCCCCATACAATAGCCTTGCAAACCCCTTCCCCCCTCAGCTCCCTTTTGGGTCAGGATCCCCACTGTTACCATGCCATGAAATTGCAGATTTAAGTATTTGAAACCATGAAATTTATGATTTTTAAAATCATATGTTCATGAAATCGACCAAAATGGACTGTGAATTTGGTAGGGCCCTATGTATAAGGGACTCTTGTAAACTATGACCTGAAGGTGTAGGGTAAGGGATCTGGATGTATAGGCAGCTGGGTCCATCCCTTAGAAGAGCGGGAGACTTTGAGAGAGCATGGTCTGTTGGTAGGGTTCTTTGGAGGGAGGGCCTTGAAATGTGCCTGCAAATGGCAACTCACTTAAACCTCACTTTGTCTCAGTTTCTCTGTCTGTATTCTGCACCTGACATGCTTCACTGGACCCTTCTGAGAAAGTTTTTTACAAGGCTTAAACAGTCCCTGGGTATTGCTGCTGTGAAAGCTGGATTTTTCCCTCCTTTTTTGACTTTGCACAACAGGCTATGTTTTCCCATTTTTAATATAGGTGAGTTGTTGCTCTGGCAGAACACACAACTTTCTGGTGCTTGACTGGCCCAGACATCAGTGCATATTTCTGCAGCATAAATTACAAAAACTTATTTCATGTCTTCATTTCACCTGTTCTGTATTCAAATGAGGAAATGTTGCCCAAGGTTGTCAAGGTTCCTCCCCCACTCTGAACTCTAGGGTACAGATGTGGGGACCTGCATGAAAACCTCCTAAGCTTACTTTCACCAGCTTAGGTTAAAACTTCCCCAAGGTACAAATTAATTTTATCCTTTGTCCCTGGATCTCCACTGCCACCACTAACCTCTAACTGGGTTTACTGGGAAACGTAGTTTGGACACGTCTTTCCCCCCCAAAATCCTCCCAACCCTTGCATTCCACTTTCTGGGGAAGGTTTGGTAAAAATCCTCACCAATTTGCATAGGTGACCACAGACCCAAACCCTTAGATCTGAGAACAATGAAAAAGCACTCAGTTTTCTTACAAGAAGACTTTTAATAGAAGTAAAGAAATCACCTCTGTAAAATCAGGATGGTAGATACCTTACAGGGTAATTAGATTCAAAACATAGAGAATCCCTCCAGGCAAAACCTTAAGTTACAAAAAAGACACACAGACAGGAATAGTCATTCTATTCAGCACAGTTCTTTTCTCAGCCATTTAAAGAAATCATAATCTAACACATACCTAGCTAGATTACTTACTAAAGTTCTAAGACTCCATTCCTGTTCTGTCCCTGGCAAAAGCAGCATACAAGACAGACACAGACCCTTTGTTTCTTTCCCTCCTCCCAGCTTTTGAAAGTATCTTTCTCCTCATTGGTCATTTTGGTCAGGTGCCAGCGAGGTTACCTTTAGCTTCTTAACCCTTTACAGGTGAGAGGATTTTTCTTCTGGCCAGGAGGGATTTTAAAGGTGATTACCCTTCCCTTTATGTTTATGACAGAGGTGTTCTGAACATTCTCTTGTCAAGCATTGCAAAACTGTCATGATCTCTACCAGCCCAGGCACAGACTCTGCTCACTCACCGTTTGCTGTGGTGATTGATACTTAAAAATCTAATAACTTTCGTTCTTCTTCGAGTGCTTGCTCATGTCCATTCCATGTTAGGTGTGTGTGCTCGCCACATGCACTGGTGCGGGAAGTTTTTCCCTCAGCAGTATCCATAGGGGACCGACTCTGGCGCCCCCTAGAGTGGCACCCGCATGGCACAGTATGAGGGTGCTGCCGGCTCCCCGCACCCTCGGTTCCTTCTTGCCACCAGTGACAGTGCTGGAACATATGCTGCTTTGGCTAGAGTTGTTTTGGTTTCTGTTCTTGTGAACTTTGAAAACCTGTAATACAGTTGTATATAGTTAGTAGTTTCTTAGTTACCCTTAGTAGTAATTCTCAACTTTTTGTTAGTCCCAAACTGGACTCAGCTGGGGGACGGGGCACACCCTAGTCCCTGGGCTTTAAACCCTGAGATCATTGCAAACAGCCTATGCCCATCAGTGATCCACATTACCAGCTCCCTAAGGTGCTTAGGCGAAGGGCACATAAGTGACAAGTGTCGTATCTGGAAGTCCTTTAACCTAGAATGAAGAAGGAGCACGATATCCATCTGAAAGCGCTCCTAATGGAGTCGGCACTTACTCTGGCACCAGAGCACCATGACCCAGCACCAGTCCCCCTCCACGGCTCCGGGGAAGAAGCCAAAAAAGACTGGGAGGGGAAGATCTCCTACCTCCCGTAAGGAAAAGGAGAGGGCTGGGGGTGAGCCACGACCCGTGCTGGGCAGCTCAACACGCCCTTCGGGAAGTCGGGCCCGAGCTCAAGTCAAGCGGTGCAGCCCATTCCATGCTTCATCTGTCACCACAGATAGTGGTGCAGGCCCTAGCCAGCTTCAGGTGCCATTGACGCCAGAAGTTCTTCGAGCAGCTCAAGAGATCCTGACACTCCCAGTGCCAGCCACACCAGCTCCAGCGGAACTGCTCCCCATCTAGAGGGACGTCCCGCCAGTGTTCGTCTGCCCAAAGCCATCACGCCTCATGACTGGAGAGGCAGGCTTAGCAGAGCCCTTTTCGGTCCCCGCACTGGGGGCACTGATCGAGGGACTCCAGGTGTACCTTGCCGGTAGATTGGCGCACACCCTCTGAGGTACGTGCCACCTGGCAAGGATTCCAGGACTGGCCCCGACAGTCTCCAAGGGCCTGGTACTGATCCCGGGACCGATTGAACACCAGAGACTGCCAATCGCCGGGCTGTCATCGCCTGCCTTCAAGAAAGAGGTCACCCTACTCAGGACGATCTTCCTGGCAACCAGCCCATAGTAGCTCCCGGTCCTGTTCGACGTCCCAGTACCAGTCGAGTAGCGTGAGGCATGGATTGCAGGTATCTGACACAGATCCGCCAAATGCCGTTGGTCCCTGAGAGCCCAACCAAGACAGTCTCGATCAGATAGCTCGGCTTCGGGACACAACAACTGGCACTGGTTGGACAAGAGCCGCCGCTCAGCCTGATCCTGGTTCACCCATACCAACCACTCTGCTCAGTACCAACTGCTCCTGCTCATAGCGAGGTTCCCTGACTGCGGGATAAGCCCTAGTACCAGTGGTGCCGATAATGTAGTCAAAACCTGTCCCATGGCCCCAAGCACAGTGGCCGTCGCCATGGAATCCATGGAACCCTTGGGGGTTCACCCAACCTTCCCATGCTGCCCAATTGGTGTTGGGAGCCTCGGAGAGGCCAGCAGCCTTGGTACCCTGTCCTGCTCCGGTGCTCAAGGGTTTGGGGAGGGTAAGACCCCACAGGTCCAGGAGGACCCAGGGGAGCAAGCTGCTGGACAACCAGTGGGTGTGCAGGTCCCCGTGGCACCGTCCTCATCATCGCCAGACAAGGCTATCACGGGGCCCGCTCACCCAGTTCCTCAGGATGATGCCAAAGCACACCAGAAACTTTTGAAGAGGGTCGCTTCTAACCTGGGGCTTCAGGCAGAGGAATTGGAGGAGCCCTCAGACTCTCTGTTTGAGGTCCTCTGCTCCTCGGCTCCTGCCAGGTTGGCTCTACCCCTTCATGAAGGGATTTCTAAAATCATTCATGACCTGTGTCAGACTCCCTCTTCCCTGGCTGTTATACCAATAAAATAAAAACCAGCAGGAACTTATTAAAGGGGAAAAGGCAAAATGCCACATTTATTGTGAGTACAGAAAGAATCCTAGTAAGCAGTTATAGCTATAACATTCCATTCAATCTCATATTTATTCACACATTCATTCATACACACACAGGTTCTGCAAGGTTGTTATCATAGTTACCAGCCTTAGAGTTGCTCATGCCAAGCCACTGGCCAGGTGGCCTGGACATGAGGAGGGAGCAGGGCCTTGTCAGATGCTCATCTGATGCTCCTGGAAGTTGGTTTGCAGAATCAGACCCCAAAGTTCTCACTTTCTAGAGTCCATTTTTATAGCAATTTCTTCCTATGCCAGTCTATGGGAATTGCTTCATCATGCTGTTGCTGAATCAATCAGCAGATGGCACATTCCTGACAGCTCCATGCTGCCAGATGTTATCTTGTTCTTTGGTTCTCCCATTCTTGAGGGTGTTGGGTGGATTCCAGTCTGCCCTCCGGGCGTCCTCTGGTTATTTCCACTTGACGCCTTCTTCGGCTGATGGACACTGGATTCTTAGGCTGGCACCTCCCTGATCATTCAGTTATTATCCACACCAAGCATCCATCCACATGCATCCTCTATCTCTATTTTAATCACAATTGTTAACAAAGCGAGATGAATACAACAGAAGGGTGGGGAGTCTCTGGGTGCTGTTTCTGTTGTTACAGAGTATTGTTTTGAGTCTCTCTCTGTGTGAGTAGTTGTTGTTACAAAGAATTGCTTTGAGAACAGACTCTGTCTTAGAATGTACTAACACAATTAGCAGCTTGCAAGTTTCACACATAGAGGGAGAGAAACAGTACCAAAAACCAAGAGACCTCTTAATTAGTAATACCCTGGAATTTAAACTATGGGGAATCAAACTCATTTGTGATTTTAATACAGAACTTCTTTAATGTGATCCAACATGGCCCCTATCTCCAAAAGGGCCTACCACAAGTACTTTATGCCAACCAAAGAGCATGAGTACTTATACTCCCACCCAGCCCCCAGTTCCCTTGTGGTTGAGACGGTTAACCACAAGGAGAGGCAAGGACAACTGGGGCCACCCCCCAAAATGAAGATTCGAGGAGGCTGAATGTCTTTGGAAGTAAGGTTTATTCATCTTCCAGCCTTCAGCTGAGAGTGACCAACTACCAACTCTCCTTGGCTGATATGACTTTAATATGTGGCAAGCTGTGGCCAAGTTTGAAGGGTCGCTCCCTGAAGCTTCCAAGAAGAAGTTCTGAGCAATTCTCGATGACGGCACGATTGCAGCCAGGGCAGCCCTCCAGGCAGCGTCGGATGATTCCTGCACCACCTTGAAAACCCTGGAGTTCTACATCCCAGCCCTGGCGTATAAGTGGTTCAAACTGCAGCAGCCTCAGGGCCAGAAGAGCCAGCCTCAGCAGGACCAGCCTTGTAAACGAGTCAAGGGTTACAAGCGCCTCCCGAGCCACCGGCCTCTGCCCAGTCGGGCTCAACCCGTAATAAGCAGGGGGTCAAATAGTCACTTTGAGGGTGTGTCCGAGGGCAACCTACCAGACTATTCCCTGGATCCATCTTTCCCAGTGTTCTCCGACTGCCTTTCCCCTTTCCTTCTGGCGTGGACCGTTATAACTTCAGACTGCAGGGTCCTCAGCACAGTGGAATGGGGTTATACCCTCTAGTTCCTTTCTACCCCCACTTCCCACCCACCTTCCCTGTCCCTCTTCAGGGACCCCTCTCACAAGTGTCTCCTCATGCAAGAGGTAAAGGGTTTACTGCACCTGGGTGCAGTGGAAGAAGTTCCTCTCGAGTACAGGAACAAGGGGTTCTATTCCTGGTACTTTTTAATCCCAAAGGCCAAGGGTGGCTATGGCCCATCCTGGACCCGCAAGACCTCAAAAAGTACCTACAGAAGCTAAAGTTCTGCATGGTCTCTCTGGCTTCTATTATCCCCTCCCTGGGTCTGGGAGACTGGTATGCTGCCCTCGACTTGAAGGATGCATACTTCCACATAGCGATCTTTCAAGAACACAGACGCTTTTTCCGGATTAAGGTGGGGCCCCACCACTACCAGTTTACGGTCCTCCTGTTCGGCCTGGTGACCGAGGTTGTTTACCAAGTGCAAGTCAGTGGTAGCAGCTTACCTCAGGCGCAGGGCTATCCAGATCTACCCGTAGTTCGACACTGGCTCGTCAAAGGTGTCTCCAGCTCTCAAGTCCTAAGGAATGTTGCGGTGCTTCAAGCCATGTGCCACTCTCTGGGCCTACTGGTGAATGACAAAAAGTCAACATTAGTGCCAGTGCAGAGGATAGAGTTCATCAGAGCAGTCCTAGACTCTACCTGCGTCAGAGCATTCCTGCCGCTGGAAAGGTTCCACACAATGGCGAACCACATCGCATTCCCTCTGACTACAACCAGGATCTGCCTGCACCTGCTGGGCCACATGGCAATGTGCACTTGTGTGGTCTGCCATGCCAGGGTCCAGATGTGGCCCCTGCAAAAATGGCTGGTAATGGTCTATTCCCAGTCCCGAGACCTCCTGAAGAAGATCGTTACCATTCCCCACGCGATACTTACCTCACTGCGATGGTGGACTGACCACAGGACAGTCCTGGAGGGGGTTCTGTTTAACAACCCCCCTCACTCTGTCGAGTTGGTGTTGGACACCTTGGAATTCGGCTGAGGGTCACATCCTGGCAACCTCCAGAAACATGGGATGTGGTCCCTGGAGAAGGTGCGGTTATACATAAACGTCAAAGAACTCTGAGCGGTCTGGCTGGCATGTGGAGTCTTCTTGCCCCACTGTCAGTCAGGCAAGGTGGTACAAGTCCTAACGGACAACACAGCCTCGATGTTCTACAACAACAGGCAAGGGGGAGCACGCTCATAGGCTCTCTGTCAGGAGGCGCTCTGTCTGTGGGACTTCAGCATCAGCCATGAAATCCACCTGGAAGCTTGTCACCTTCCCGACATCAGGAATATGTTGGCAGAACAGCTCAGCAGAGACTTCTCCTCTCACCACGAATGGTTGCTCCATCCAGAGGTAGCCTGCATGATCTTCCAAAGGTGGGGAACTCCGCAAGTAGACCTGTTCGCTACCAGACAGAACAGGAAATGCCACCGATTTTGTTCTCGACAGGGTCTGAGCAAGGACTCCCTCTCTGGTGCCTTCCTCCTCTTGTGGTCAAGAAGCCTGACGTGCGCATTCCCTCCGATTCCACTCATCAGCAGGGCACTGGCAAAGATCAAGAGAGACCAGGCATAGGTTATTCTGGTTGCCCCGGTGTGGCCTCGCCAGCACTGGTTCAGCATTCTCATGAGTCTGTCAGTGGCCCCTCACTGGCCACTGTCCAACCGACCGGATCTGCTGTCGCAGGACCACAGTTGGCTCTTACACCCCAACCTCGGGTCTCTCCACCTGTTTGGAAGGAATCTAACGAGTCCTTGTGGAAAGTAGGAAGCCCTCAACTAGACTGACTTACCTGGCTGTACTGGACTACCTGCTCCATTTGAGGAACCAGGGCCTGGCACATTCTTCCGTTAGAGTGCATCTTGCGGCCATTTCTGCTTTTCATCTGCCGATCCAAGGACAGACCATGTTCTCCCATGACATGACGATCAGATTCTTGAGAGGGCTGGAGAGAGACTTCCTGCAGGTGTGGGTTCCTGTCCCGCAGTGAGATCTTAACTTGGTCCTCTCTAGGGTCACTGGACCATCCTTTGAACTGCTGGGTTCCTGCTCACTTTCCCATCTGTCATGGAAGGTCCAGTTCCTGGTGGTGGTGATGTTGGCAAGACAGGTCTCGGAAATTAAAGCCTTGACCTCAGAACTGCCGTACATGGTCTTCCACAAAGATAAGGTTCAGTTGCGGCCCCATCTGGCGTTCCTGCCCAAGGTGTTCTCCACCTTCCATATGAACCAGGACATCTTCCTCCTGGTGTTCTCTCCCAAACCGTACAAGCCCTGGACGTCCGGAGGGCCTTGGCTTTTTACTTAGAGCATACCAAGCCTTTCTGTAAATCGACTCAACTGTTCATCGCTACAGCGGATAGGATGAAAGGTCATCCGGTGTCCTCGCAGAGGATTTCCAATTGGATCACCTTGTGCATAAGGACCTGTTACAACCTGGCGAGGGTTCCGCTGGCACCAATTGTCAGAGCCCACTCAAGAGCTCAGGCATCTTTGGTGGCCTTCCTGGTGGACGTCCCTATCTAGGACATCTGTAGAACCGCAACGTGGTCCTCTGTCCACACATTTACCTCTCGTTATGCCATAACTCAGCAGGCCAGGGATGACGCTGTGTTCGGCAGAGCTGCGTTGCAATCTCTACATGTCCATGAACTCCTACCCACCTCCAGGGGTACTGCTTTGGAGTCACCTAATATGGAATGGACATGAGCAAGTACTCGAAGAAAAGAAAGTTACTTTTTCTGTAACTGGTGCTCTTCGAGATGTGTTGCTCGTGTCCATTCCATGACCCGCCCTCCTTCCCCACTGTTGGAGTTTCTGGCAAAAAGGAACTGAGGGTGTGGGGAGTTGGTGGCGCCCTTTATACCACGCCATGTGGGTGCCACTTCAGAGGGTGCCAGAACTGGTCCCCTACGAATACTGCTGAAGGAAAAATTTCCAGCACCAATGCATGTGGCGAGCACACACCCCAAGTATGGAATGGACATGAGCAACACATCTCGAAGAACACCAGTTACGGAAAAGGTACTGTCTTTTTCTCATCTAGCAAATATATTACCCTATTCATATCAGTAGAATTTTGCTATGCTGTCTTAATCTCTACACCCCGAAAGATATTTGAACCTTGAAAGTAAAGTAATATCCATGAATATGTCTATAAACTGATGTAGAATTAATAAATTGCATTCAAAAACTGTAAAGAACTTTCAGGCACTTAACTCATACCTTAAGTTGTGGGTTAAGTCTCTGGAAATCTGGCCTTTCAGAACAAATGAGCAACTGGAGTTCTAAAAACTCTGTCTACAGTGTCAAGTCCAAACACCTTCTGCTCCTCAACTTGGTCTGTAACACCTTTTACTGTTTTCCCTCTTTTCCCTTCTTCCTCCCTCGTCTCTAATATGCTAGACCATCTAACCACATATGTTCGAGATATAAAATTGCTAACTAGCCACTAAGGGCCAATGATAATAGCAATAGACCTATGAGTGTAATAAAAACATAACTTTTATAACATTCTTACCCCCATCTAAAATTGCTAATATAACATTTTCACATCTTCATCTTTAGGCCTGAACAGCAAAAATTTGGTGATATGTTGCTACAAGAGGTATAAAGTAGTAATATTGGCAGCCCTTTCATTTTTAGTACTGGGTCACAGTTCACAGCAAGAAAAATGGGTAGCAAAAATGAGATTTTTGCCAATATCAATAAGTACAGTGGTGTGAGAAGTCCTATCCTATATATTTTTAATCTACGAGAAGTATATTCTGCTTCTTATTATTATTTATGTTAGGGGCTTATTCCTTCACCTGCTCACTTCCCTGGTCCTTCTCGCATGAACAGAGAGCAACAATACCCGAAGTCCAAAGGCGCAAACAATTTGATGTTTATTGGGGTGAACTTCCAGCAAGCAATGACTCCAGTTTCCTTCCTTAGTGTCCCCCTTCCCAGCTCTGACACCACAGAACCTTGCCTATGTCCCTGTTCCCATTCTCCCCTTTAGCAAAACATGATTCCATTTCCCCCACCACCATTCCCCATTCCCCACCTTTCCTCCTGATTGACTGCAGACTATATAGTAAAACTTGAGTTCTGCTTAGCTATACCTTAACCAATCATTTTACTGAAATTTAACTAACCAATCCTAACATATTGTAACATGATTATTTAATCAATTATATCCCACCACCTTAATTTATATGTTAATTTTATATTTATAATTTTTATGTTTATTTTAAAATTAATTATACAGTAGACAGAGACCATGCAAATAAACAATAGCACAGTGGGAACTATAATGATAAAATAATACAGAAGTAAGGATTTCACAACTACATCTATAAAGACATAAGGGTTTTCCCAGCTGTATCTATTGATAAGTGAGTTCTTACCAAACAGAAAACTATCAAACTAAATTTCCTTTTACATCTTCTAGGCCAGTGTTTCCCAAACTTGGGACGCCGCTTGTTCATGGAAAGCCCTTGGCGGGCTGGGCCGGTCTGTTTACCTGCCGCGTCCGCAGGTTCAACCGATTGCGGATCCCACTGGCTGCGGTTCACCGCTCCAAGCCAATGGGGGCCGCAGGAAGCAGCGGCTGGTACATCCCTCTGCTCGCATTGCTTCCCGCAGCCCCCATTGGCCTGGAGTGGCAAACCGCGGCCAGTACGTCCCTCGGCCCCGTGCTGCTTCCCGCAGCCCCCATTGGCCTGGAGCGGCGAACTGCGGCCAGTGGGAGCTGTGATCGGCCAAACCTGCGGACGCGGCAGGTAAACAAACTGGCCCGGACCGCCAGGGGCTTTCCCTGAATACGCGGTGTCCCAAGTTTGGGAAACACTTCCTAACAGCCCCAGATTGCCTTATTTCAATATGACTAGTTTGGAATGTGAGGATGTGACCATATACTTCCCAGTTTATGGCTGCCTCTGCTGCTTGGTCAAAGGCATTAGCCTAAGAACAGGGCCTCCGACTGTCACAGTGAGAGAAGGCCCTTACACAGATTCTTTCTTTTATACCTCTTTTACTAGCTAAATGATAAACATATACCTAAATTCTTAACATATAGGCCTTTACAGACAGGCCTGAATATCTATATCCTAACAATTTATATATCATGAACTATGAACTTACATCTCAGTGACAATGGAGAATGAAAGGGGGTCGCTAAATGCTTTGTAATTCATTAAAATTTAGCAAACATAATGTTTGTGCCACAATTTTTGTGAATAATTTTTTTTTAAATTTGGGGGGTTTTTTACAGTATTTTATTTTATTACAGATACCAATAAGACTTCACTGGATGATGTTGGAAATTGTTTTGTAGTGACTGACACAAGGCTAGGACTTATCAAATATAAATTCTGTTCTTTGTTCTGCTGACGGGCAGATTGTGTAAACTTGGGCAACTCTTTTAAACCACGCTTTGCCTCAGATTTGCTATCTGTATTCTGCTCATGATATGCCCCACTGAACCCTTTCAAGAAAGTATTCTACAAGGCTCAAAAAAGTCCCTGGTTAATGCTTCTGTGAAGTCTAACATCTCTTTTCTCCTTGGTTATTAAATTAACCCCATGCAGACCACCAAATCCTCCCCTCTTGAATAACAGTGCCACTATTGCCTGTGTTCCACAAACACAGAGATAACTGTTGAAGGATCTAGACAGTGATATACTGTTGAGAGTCTCATCTATACACAGGTTTCAGAGTAGCAGCTGTGTTAGTCTGTATTCACAAAAAGAAAAGGAGTACTTGTGGCACCTTAGAGACTAACAAATTTATTTGAGCATAAGCATCCGATGAAGTGAGCTGTAGCTCACGAAAGCTTATGGTCAAATAAATTTGTTAGTCTCTAAGGTGCCACAAGTGCTCCTTTTCTTTTCATCTATACACAGTGCACCCTGCCTGACCCTCAAGTATGTGGCCTGGTAAATTTGAGTATCCAGGTAGCCTGTGAATCATGCAGTGCAGACCTGGCAAAGGGGATAGCCATGGCCTGACCATAGTAACCATTAGGGGCCAACTGTTTGGGTGTGTCTACACAGCCCACAGGAGTGAGCCTTCCTGCCTGGGTTAACAGATTTGGACTAGTGAGCTCACGCTAGCTGTCTAAAATAGCTATGTAGACAGCACTTTGAAGGCTAAGCTGCATCTTCAAAGCACTGTCTCCACAATTATTTTTAGAGCACTAGTATGAGCCCCGCTAGCCCATGTCTGTCAGCAGGCTGTGTAGACATAGCCATAGGGGCTAATGGGACTAAGCCCTGGTAGTGTCACAATTGTGTATTGACATTGCAGAGTTGGGACAATATTATCATTTGGACAGAAATAGGAATTGTTAGATCAGACTAATATCCTGTCTCTAACAGTAGCCAGTACCAAAAAACTTGCAGTAGACAGTTGAGGAATAATTTGCTAACAAAGAATGATTCTTCCTAATCCTTATTAGTTAGAGGTTTGCTTGTGCCCTGAAGCATGAGGGTTTGTTTAAATAATTATTACAGACTAATAATTATTAGTCTGTTTCTCTCTAAGCACAACGGTAGGCGCTGTATTGCACAAATGGAAAGGGCAGCAGCTGATTAAGGCTTCAGTCCTGCAGAAAGGATGTGTTACAGGATACCTGTACCTCCATAGACTCATTTGTGTGACCTTTAAATGATAGGCATACTGGAATGTGGCATTTTCATGCCAACAAATCATTTTTTTTGCATAGCAACGAACAAAAATGGAACATTAGAACATGGTGAAAGTAAAGAACTCCAGAAACACGCTGAAATAATATTCTGAAGCATATGTTTTATTTAATAAAGAAAATGTCAGAGTAAACAAACTCTGTCAGCCTCAATTGTACTGGTGTAGTTAAGTTAATGTTGGATATCACTTTCTAGTACCAACCCCATCTTTTCATCGTATGAGAAATTTGTTTAGGCATTGTATCATATTGTGTATTTCAGGAGTGGGCTCATTTTATAAAATGTCCTGCTATTTATTTACAGCTGTTTATAATTCTCATTTGGCCTGGGCCACAATTTTGGTGTGGTATCTGAAGCACAGATGAGAATTTAAAATGTGCATATTTAGAATATTTTTAATAGTTCATTCTAGATGGGGGTTTCAAAAAAAAAAATATATATATTACCTTTTTACATAGTAAAGAGTCATTTTAAAAATTTGAGATATTTAACGGGGGGTAAATCTATCCTATTCCAATAAGTTCTATTATGGTGAATAATGAATAGGTTGTTTGAGACACATTCTGTTACTCTCTTGTGAAGACTAAGAAATTACACAACATGCAGAAACATGTTGATAAACCTTTTTCTATAATTAAGAACATAAATTATACAATGCGTGTCTGAGTGCAAGTGAGCAGTTGCGCAGTATATGAGCCCCTGTAGATTATTTGATTTAGGGGGAAAAAAAAGTTGGTTGCTGCTGAACAAATTGCGACCAGATGTAGATTTCAATAAGCACAGACCGTTGCTGCCTTACCCAAAGGTGCTGTGAATTTCTGCAGGCAGGTCTGCATCCAGTAAACTGCTGAGGGTCTGAATGTTAATAGAGTTACTGTATTATGTATGAATATACCCACAGCGCCTGGTGTTTAATGTACTTGAGAACTTTCCTCATCTTATAAAGTCTTAAATGTTGTCCTGAAGAGTATTTAATTGTTAACAACCATGTTTGCATTCTTGTGACCACACTGTGTGTATTTCATCTGGAAACATCTGTAAGACTTCTCTTTGGGATTTCATGCTAGAGTGAGCTATGTGAGGGTTGTTACATTATAAATTACATTATCAACTAAACAAAGTGCATTGACATTTTATTATAATTACCATCCGGTTTTAACCACAATATTTTGCTACACGTGAAGGAGCAATTTTCTTATGCTTTTTGTCAGTTTTATAATCCGTACCAATTTTTATAGGAATAAAAGTATAGGTAATGGTAATACACAGCGAAGCTACCTTATTTATATAAATATTGCAAGATTGAAAAGTTTAAAGAGAGATTATTCAGAATTATGTAAGAGCTCCCTTTAACACTAAGGCTTACTATGCATATTAATTCCTGGACATAATGTAAACATGTAAAATATGTATGATTTAACTTTTCAACTGCAAATCAAGACCAATTTCTGTATTAAAAACCCAATTTGAAAACTCCTTATGAAACTCTTCTTGTTTCACTTTGAATTAGTGTGGGATTCTGGTTTTTAGAATGTGGAATAATTTCTCACTAGCATGATTTGTTGAAAGGTTTACAGTATTGCATATACTACAATAGTACAAAAATCAATTGAAAATTAACACTAATTTTGAGATATTTCTCTGATGTTAATGAAGCAGCCACTCAGCAACATAAAATCTGAATTCCTTTGAAATGAATACTGACTGCAGTTATTCTTGTATAATGATTTCTTTCTACTTGACTGTATAATTTGCATGGTACTTTGTCCTTTTGTGTTTATTAGTTCCATTAGTTCCACAGCAGTTCCATTTGCCCTATTTTTGTGGAGGTTCTCTTAAAGTTTCCTATATAAATGCAGTGTTGTAGCTGGATTGGTCCCAGGATATTAGAGAGACAAAGTGGATGAGGTAACATCTTTTATTGGCCCAACTTCTGTTGGTGAGAGACAAGCTTTTATGCTACACACAGCTCTTCCTCAGGTCTGGGAAAGGTACTCATAGTGTCACAGCTAAATACAAGATTGAACAGATAGTTTAGCATAAGTAGTTAGTACCTATTCTAAGAGACCATTCCAGATGAAGTGGTGATGCATAAATTTGGTAAACTGGCTTCTACCTGAAACTTTCGATACAGTGATGTACACACTGATTTGGTTTTGTTGTAACAGAATTGGTTATATCCATCAGAGCCCACCTATAAGCATAAAAGTTGTAAAGTAGATGGCATGCTTCCATAGTCGAGAACCATTGGCATAGGTCAGTTATTCTGGTTTCTCTCAACAGTGACTACTGTTGGTTGGTTTAAGTATTAAGTTGCCTAAAAGGAAAGGCCTTGTCCTCCTCAATGTAAGATGCGCCTGACTTCTTGGAAGAGGCGTTAAAAATGTTGCAAAAGGATACATGTCATAATCCCATCCAGGGAAGAGGTAGAGCATTAAAACTGGCCCCGTTATTAGGTAGGGGACAGTTGGGTAAAGAAAATTTATTTAGGTTGGTTTTGCATGTGTTTTGGATGACTTACCCATTTAAAAAAAAAAAAAAAAAAGGTCTCCAGGTTATTAATTAAATTTAGAGAGCTTAACTAATTGCTTTTGCTATTTATTGAAAAAGTGTAAAAGTTATTTAGTCTTGACAGTCAGCCTCTAGACATGCAAAGCATAATTCTTCCATCTATTTTTTCCTACTTCAGCTTATTGCATTCTTATTGATACCATAGTGGCTCATATTGCTCACTGATACAACTTATGATTATTGTTGCTATGAATGCCAGTGGCCTTTTGATTAATGGGTCCAGAGTACCCATTGATACAGTACATCAAATCTGTTGTGAAATATTCCATTTTCTCTAACGGGGTGCTAGTCACTGAAGCAATAAATCAGAATTATTCCTTATGTACGATATATCATGGAGCAAATCAAGGCATATTGGTGGGGTGTCACAAGGATATTATGATACAGTTTTCTTAGAGCAGTAAGAATGTATAACCTTAAAAGAGAAGCATATCTCGGGTCTTAGTATATGATTAAAATATCATCTTTTGTTCAACCATTTTAATTCTGCAAAGCAAACTGTTAAAATACTGTGATATCACTGCATAGATTATATAGTGAATGGTCTTAGTGAGGGGGAAACTGCCAATTCCTCTCAGCATGTTAAAAGGAAGAAGAAATAACTCCTAACTTAAGAATATGTACTTTCATTGTTTTTATAAGAATTCTGCTGGGTTGAAAGCCTGAGAATGGAGTGAAAAGGGTTGACTGAGATGCAGTCAGGAGGAGAAAATGGATCGGCCAATGGAAAAACCCATGTGTGCCTGTAACTAGACAAGGAGCAGAAGGTAATGGAGATCAGAACTTGAAGCTCTAGAGCTATGAAAGGATAGGCATATTTTTAGAAGGGCTTCTGTATGCCATTTTGTAAGCAAAAGAAGAGTCTACAAAGTAAACATTGCTAAATAAATATTTTTCAGAACAAAAAACCTTTACCACAATCACAGACTGTCAGTAAATCCTGGATCAAAGAAGGGAGGGTGGGTTGAATGCAGTGCCTTAGACTTTGTTCTTTTAATTTTGTTGCTCTTTGAGCATATTAAAAATTCCTGGATATACAGACAAATGGATGTCAGTGGGAAAGGTTACATATAGAGAAATAGGATGGGGTAGAGAACCATTTCAGGGTGACCTACCCTGAATTCAGCAGAACCAGAATGGCCTCCTGTCCTGTCAGTTGTAAACCAAATTCAACAGCTGAAACCATTTCACAATCCCATTGCCAAACAGAAGGTAATACATTGCTCCTGCAGCTGAGGTTATTGCAGTGGGAAGGAACACTATGTAGCTTGAATGTAGTGAACAGAGCTACCAGGGTACAGAAATTTGGACGGATCAGTTACCATGGAAGAGTATTGGGCTGAAAGAAAATGAGACTTGAGAAACCACTACTGGAACCACAAGGGCAGGGAGAAAGCCAGCACAGAACCAGAACCAGACAGAGTTTAATTTAGAAGCCAAGAGGAGAAATGCCAGGGGACCACATAAGCCATGAGAAATTAAACCAATACCATTTTGTAAGACATACAACAGAGTCTGCAGTGTCAGAAAAGAGAGATGAAGAGGGAAAACCAAACAAAGCTGGAAGAGTTATTCTAGCATAGAAGTTGAATTAATAGGAGCAACTACCTAACTTCCATTAGAACACGGCTTTATATTGCCAGTGTGCAATGCGTAAATATCAGACCTTATTTCTACATTAAAATTATGGACATTAAACTTGATACAGTTGTGATGATGCACTCCATATTTTTATAAAAATATGTTTATAAGTGTGGATATGATGTAACTGGAATATACTTTATGCAAAAGGTCTCTTGTAAGGTATCATTACAAAGCTTATAATCTACTGAGTGTGGTCATCCTATTTGTATGAATGTATTATTCTTGTATCTGAAACTAGGAATATAAAATATAACTCTGAGGTCCTATTGTAATTATGCAAAGTGTGGGCCATTAATGGTGGTTTGGAATCTTGATGGTTCCCATTAACCAGGATAATTGGTTGTAAATGGCTCCGTTTACTTCTAAGCCTTCCTGTTTTGCTGGGTGCCAGCAAGTGAGTAATGAAGTTTCACAGGACATGTCACATGATACTGGAATCCATCTTAAACCTGGGGCTTTTCCATTTAGAAGGAAGGGGGGAACCCAGAGAGAGAGACAAAGGATTCCCACCTTGTGCCAAAGCCATAAAAGGGGGTGGAACAGAACAAAGGAGGTCCCAGACATGTGAAATCCCCTGCTTTTCACCTTAGGGCTTGGCTACACTTGCAGATGTAGAGCGCTGGGAGTTAAACCAGCCTTCGGAGACCGCAGCAGGGAAAACGCTGCCGTGTGTTTACACTGTCAGCTGCAAGCGCACTGGTGTGGACACATTAGCAGCTCTTGCAGTGCCACAAAGAGCAGTGCATTGTGGTAGCTATTCTAGGGTACAAGTGGCTGCAGCCTGCTTTTCAAATGGGGGGGTGGAGTGTGACAGGGAGTGTGTTGTGTGTATGTGGGGGGAGAGACAGTGTGTTTTGGAGGGCAGAGAGAGTGTCAGCATGCTGTCACGTAAGTTCAGACAGCAGCAGACCCCTCTCTCCTCCCCCCCGCCTCTCTCTCTCACATTCACAGCAGCAGCATTCCACAGTAATGATTTGCTTTGTCCCGGAGCAGATAAGCATGCTGGATGTCAGAAACGGAGCTTTGAAAGGGGATATCCGCATGCCTGCAGCTGAGTTCAAAACAATGAGAAGAGTGGCCACTTGACTTCAGGGGATTATGGGACATTTCCGGAGGCCAATCATAGTGTAGTTATGCAACTTAATTTCCTGTTGCAAGTGCTGGAGGAACCAACTAGGGGCAGAGCTCTTCGTGACCTGCTGCTCACAAACTGGGAAGAATTAGTAGGGGAAGCTAAAGTGGATGGGAACCTGGGAGGCAGTGACCATGAGATGGTAAAGTTCAGGATCCTGACACAAGGAAGAACGGAAAGCAGCAGAATACAGACCCTGGACTTCAGAAAAGCAGACTGACTCCCTCAGGGAACTGATGGGCAAGATCCCCATGGAGAATAACATCGGGGGAAAGGAGTCCAGGAGAGCTGGCTGTATTTTAAAGAATCCTTATTGAGGTTACAGGGACAAACCATCCCGATGTGTAGAAAGAATAGTAAATATGGCAGGCGACCAGTTTGGCTTAACAGTGAAATCCTTGCTGATCTTAAATACAAAAAAGAAGCTTACAAGAAGTGGAAGATTGGACAAATGACCAGGGATGAGTATAAAAATATTGGTCAGGCATGCAGGAGTGAAATCAGGAAGGCCAAATCACACCTGGAGTTGCAGCTAGCAAGAGATGTTAAGAGTAACAAGAAGGGTTTCTTCAGGTATGTTAGCAACAAGAAGAAAGTCATGGAAAGTGTGGGCCCCTTACTGAATGAGGGAGGAACCTAGTGACAGAGGATGTGGAAAGAGCTAATGTACTGAATGCTTTTTTTGCCTCTGTCTTCACGAACAAGGTCAGCTCTCAGACTACTGCACTGGGCAGCACAGCATAGGGAGGAGGTGACCAGCCCTCTGTGGAGAAAGAAGTAGTTTGGGACTATTTAGAAAAGCTGGATGTGCACAAGTCCATGGGGCTGGATGCGCTGCATCCGAGAGTGCTAAAGGAGTTGGCGGAAGTGATTGCAGAGCCATTGGCCATTATCTTTGAAAACTCATGACGATCAGGGGAAGTCCTGGAAGACTGGAAAAGGGCTAATGTAGTGCCCATCTTTAAAAAAGGGAAGAAGGATGATCCTGGGAACTACAGGCCAGTCAGCCTCACCTCAGTCTCTGGAAAAATCATGGAACAGGTCCTCAAGGAATCAATTCTGAAGCACTTAGAGGAGAGGAAAGTGATCAGGAACAGTCAGCATGGATTCACCAAGGGCAAGTCATGCCTGACTAATCTAGTTGCCTTCTATGACGAGATAACTGGTTCTGTGGATGAAGGGAAAGCAGTGGACGTGTTGTTCCTTGACTTTAGCAAAGCTTTTGACACGGTCTCCCACAGTATTCTTGCCAGCAAGTTAAAGTAGTATGGGCTGGATGAATGGACTATTAGGTGGATAGAAAGCTGGCTAGATTGTCGGACTCAATGGGTAGTGATCAATGGCTCCATGTCTAGTTGGCAGCCGGTATCAAGCAGAGTGTCCAAAGGGTCGGTCCTGGAGCCGGTTTTGTTCAACATCTTTATTAATGATCTGGAGGGTGGGATGGATTGCACCCTCAACAAGTTCACTGATGACATTAAACTGGGAGGAGAGGTAGATACGCTGGAGGGTAGGGATAGGATACAGAGGGACCTAGACAAATTGGAGGATTGGGCTAAAAGAAATCTGATGAGGGTCAACAAGGACAAATGCGGAGTCCTGCACTTAGGACGGAAGAATCCAATGCACCGCTACAGACTAGGGACCAAATGGCTCGGTAGCAGTTCTGCAGAGAAGGACCTAGGGGTTACAGTGGATGAGAAGCTGGATATGAGTCAACAGTGTGCCCTTGTTGCCAAGAAGGCCAACGGCATTTTGGGATGTATAAGTAGGGGCATTGCCAGCAGATCGAGGGACGTGATCATTCCCCTCTATTCGACATTGGTGAGGCCTCATCTGGAGTACTGTGTCCAGTTTTGGGCCCCACACTACAAGAAGGATGTGGAAAAATTGGAAAGAGTCCAGCGGAGGGCAACAAAAATGATTAGGGGACTGGAACACATGACTTATGAGGAGAGGCTGAGGGAACTGGGGATGTTTAGTCTGTGGAAGAGAAGAATGAGGGGGGATTTGATAGCTGCTTTCAACTACCTGAAAGGGGGTTCCAAAGAGGATGGCTCTAGACTGTTCTCAGTGGTAGCAGATGACAGAACAAGGAGTAATGGTCTCAAGTTGCAGTGAGGGAGATTTAGGTTGGATATTAGGAAAAGCTTTTTCACTGGGAGGGTGGTGAAACACTGGAATGCGTTACCTAGGGAGGTGGTGGAATCTCCTTCCTTAGAAGTTTTTAAGGTCAGGCTTGACAAAGCCCTGGCTGGGATGATTTAATTGGTGATCGGTCCTGCTTTGAGCAGGGGGTTTGACTAGATGATCTCCTGAGGTCCCTTCCAACCCTGATATTCTATGATTCTACGAACACATCGTCCACACTGACACCCGGGTGTTTCAGCCGGGGCACAGCAAGCTTTATGCTTCTTGTGGAGGTGGATTTCCAGGAGCGCTCCAGCTGCAGAGTCCAGGCGCTCTACACGCCTTCACAGTGTGGACACCTCAGGAATTAGGGCACCTGGGGCTGATTTAATGTGCTCTAACTTGCACGTGTAGCCAATCCCTAAGATGCCTGCTGGAACTAACGAGGCCTGTACCAGGGCATAGGATTGGGCCCAGACTAGGAAGGTGTCTAGTCTGTGAAAGAAGCTTATTGGAACATCTCTGAGGGTGAGATTTTACCTGTATTCAGTTTCTTAACTGTATTAGGCTTAGACTTCCGTGTTTTGTTCTATCTTCCTTGGTGACTTACTTTGTTCTGTCTGTTACTACTTGAAACCACTTAAATCCTACTTTTTATTCTTAATAAAATCACGTTTGTTAATTAATTAACACAGAGTAAGAGATTAATACCCGGGGGAGTAAACAGCTGTGCATATATTTCTAAGAGTGCTACAGAGGCTGGACAACTTATGAGTTTACCCTGTATAAGCTTTATACAGAGTAAAATGCATTTATTTGGGGTTTGGATCCCATTGGGAGGTGTGTGTCTGGGTGCTGGAGACAGGAGTACCTGCTGAGTGGTTTTCACTTAAAGCCTGCAGTTTTGGGGGCGTGGACCAGACCCTGGGTCTCTTGCGTGTCTGGCTCAACAAGACAGGGTTCTAGAGTCCCAAGCTGACAGGGAAAACGGGCTCAGAGGTAGTTTCAGCATGTCAGGTGACAGTCCCGAGGGGGTCTCTGTGACTGAACCCATCACAACAGTATTTGTGTATTTCACAAGAACAGTGAAAGCAATGATATGACATTTTCACCACTTGCCCTATAACTTCTGGGTACATGGGTGCTGTCTAATTATGATTCAGATTCCTGACACCTGTAGCCACCTCACAAGCATAAGGTCTCACCATAACTCTCACCAGCCTAGTTACTCATAACAGGGTGACACCAAAACCCCTCCAGTCCTGAGTCTCCCCAGATCCGTCTTTCCCGAGTTCTTAATTACCAAACACTTGGAACCCCCCCAGTTATCAGTTCACTTTGGGATACACAGTCCACAAAGTTTGCCCCCCAGAGACCACCTTGGGTTGAAAATAAACAAAACATTTATGTACTAGAAAAATCACAGATTCAAATATGAAAAAGTAATGGAAAGCAAACATATACAGAGTACACATAAAATAAACATAAAAACACAACCTCAAGCTTTGCATTTCTATATTAAATAAAATCCCTTTTCTAATACAAGTTACCTATTGCCTTTGAACAGTTTCCCAGTGCACCCCTTAGCTATAGAGGGGAACCAGCATGCATGGACAGGTTGCCCCATAGAGGCTGTCCCACAGTTTCTGGATGGATTTCACTTCAAACCCCTTTTATTTTAAATGGGTTTGCAGTTTTTTTTCCTTCAGTCCCTACAGTTATTCAAAGTGGGTAAATTCTCAGTTGTCTCAATGTCTTTCAGTTAATTCTGATGGTCCATCATATGTCTCTTCCTGTTTTGTACAATGGATCATTAGATTAGTCTGGTTTTCTATAAACACTTGGCTTGGGAGGTTCCTCTTGCTCTCTGATCCCTCACCACTATGCTGTAAGGTGAAGCTGAGGTTTGTGAGCACAATTCTCTAAGTATAGAAATTCAGAACCATAACCTGAATACATATCTCATAATGATTATTAAGTTTAGAACATTACAAGCTTTCATAAAGTACTTTACTCAATATATTTTCACAGTACAATAAGATTGTATACAATCAGTTGATTTAGCTGCTTATTTGGAGGGTTTAAACCTTCAGTTCTCCTCTTGGGCTGTCTGGAACCTGATTTTTCACAGATATTCCATATAGTAACATGAAAAGTATTTAATCTGCTTTGAGCTGTTTATATATTTTAATCTTTTGGCCTGGAATTTTTCACTACATTATTAATGTAAAATCATAATTACAATAATTTCATAAAGATGGGTATAAAATCAGTGTGAATTGCAAGTCTCCAGAGGTAGTAAGATAGTTATCTCTATTAATTACTTGCACTGGATAACAGAAAAAAACTAGCACCTTTAGTAATAATTTATATCTTACATTTATATAGCATCTTTCATGATAGCTGTTTAAAAACTATGGCCTTAATTCAGGACAGTGCTTAAGCATGTGCATAAATGCTGACCTGAATAGGAATGCTTTCCAGAATTAGGGGCTATATGTAGATACGACTTCATACACCTTTTCAGAGGAACACAATAAATATTTAATGGCACACAGCAGCTCTGCACAACTGCTGCTGATGAGAATTTAAGAGTAACTGTCGTCTTGAGAAAAGTGTCAGGGGATCTGTAAGTGGTGAGGACAAGGAGTTCTCAGTCACTCATATGTTGTCATTTTAGCCAGGTATTACTCTCTCGCACCATGTTAGGTCATCAATTCATTAATGACTCTCGGAAGATCATCATCTGCTGAAATAATACAACTTCCTGTAGCCCAGTGGAAGTCTCCAATTATTGACCGAGCCTGATTCCCATATATTATCAGATCTGACAAGCATAAAACAATATGGCAGATGAATAATACAAATACTATATTTTAGAATAGCTGTAAATATATATGTAGATGAAGTTTGAAATTCCAAGATGCTTGTTTCTTCTGCAGCTAAGCAAGCAAGAAGAAAAGTAAGACAAATAGAGAAGGGGAGCATCTGATGAACCTGAGAAATATTAAGTCATTACTTTCCCCCCCAAGGGATGGAGTTAGGAGATACTGTTTAGAAAAGGGATATATTGTTGAAAAGATTATTTGTCTAGTGTCTACTGAAACTGTGAGCCAACAATAGCAAAACTAAACTAAAAGGATGGGGAAAAAATAGAAAAGGAAAAAAGAAAACTACTGCTGGACGAGTATGTGAAGGCATAACAAAGCGATTCAAAAATATTAGAGTGCAACAGCTGTTTTTGCTAATATGGTTCTTGGACCTTTTTTTTTTTAATTTCATCGAAGTTTCTAATTCCTTTTGTCTTCTAGCTTTGGGTAATTAAAGTATAATTCTTGCTATCCCATGAGTCATTCTTCCCACAAATAAAATCTCCTTGAGTAGCACTTGTAAAAACACACATTTCATATTCATTGTATTAGTTGGCAATTGTGTAGCTTTTTTTTTTTTTTTGTGGGTGGGTAATTTATATGCACTAATCTCTTGATCTGTCTGTGCCACACATACTGCACGCTAAAACAGTGACAGTGTATATAGTGTGTGATACTTATCAACTTTGTATCAGGCAGTCAAGAAGTATGTATGTTCTTTGTAAGAATAGAATGCTAATTATGTATGTTCGATAGTTGATGAAAATAATGTTTAACTCTCCTCCGTCCCCGCCCCCCGACTAACAAGCCAATGATTATAAGTTCCAGATATCCTCCACATGTCTTCAAGCGCAGTCACTCATATGGTAGTTATCTTACATTCTTAGAGGTTTGGCCTCCAATGATGTATGAGTTAAACTCCCAGTAGTATTAATAGGAGATAATGGTTAGAGGCTTGTTGAGAGGAAAATGAGCTATTTAATGTTTCCAGCCTCTCAAAAATACTGTCTAAATGGGCTGACTCACCCCAAGACTGTGGAATATTAATCAGAACAAAAAATCCCACACTCAGCTATGTGACTCTTGGGTGTTTCAGGTAGAACAATTGAAGAACATTTATTTTACTTTCCATGTGGAACTGGCTGCTGTGCGGTCTATTCTAATAATCTCATCGTAGGAAGTTATGGAAGTTTTATTATGGAATTGTCATGGCGGTAGCCTTCTTTGTTGCTTGTACAGTAGCCAAGGTTTGTTCTGATAGAACAGCACACCAGGCAAGCTCCTGTGAAGGAACTACATAGTGAACCAGTGTTGAAGAGCTATAGATTGGAACTCACCCCATGAGTCTTAGGCCTTTCTATGACTTCAAATCCTTGTGGGATTAACAGGCAGCAGAAAATATTATTTTCTTGGGACTTTTATTCCCACCCCAAGAGTGGGAGCCAGAGCCTGGTTTGGGTAGTGCGGATCCCTTTCCATGTACAGATAGGGTACCATACGTCTGAGTTTTCCCAGGCATTGCCTCTTTTTTGAGGCTCCATCCTCTGTCCCGGCGATTTTTCAAATAACAGGAAATGTCCAGGATTTTTGCAGAGCAGACATTTCAGCTCAGAAAGAGCCTCAATTGGTCCACTTCCTGATTGGTCCCTCCCCTGCCTCCGCAGCTGATTGGTCCCTTCTCCTGCAGCAACAGGTACCAGATCCCGGCCACCCAGGCACCGGCTTCCAACACAGAATACAAGTATACAGTGCTCACTTGATATTATTTTTGATTAGAGATAGTACACAGAGCTCTTCCTCAGGTCTGGGAAAGGTACTCAGATTGTCACAGCTAAATACAAAATCGAACAGATAGTTTAGCGTAAGTTGTTAGCGCATATTCTAGGGACCATTCAAAGTGAAGTGGCCTGTTAACACCCCTGTAGTCATAGGACAAAGTGGAGTTAGTGGGTTACAGATTGTTGTAATAAACCATAAATCCAGTATCTTTATCAAAACCATGATCTGTAGTGTCTAGCTATGTCTAGTTATTAATTGGTCTTAATAAAGACATTGATGTTGTCGGTAGCTACCGGTGTGGTGCTCTGCTCTTGTTTGACAACAATAACAGTCAGCTGCGTGCATGTTCCCTCTGTGTGCTGCCCCAGCTCTGCACAGATAGCTAACACAGCAGACTCCGAGAGAACCCCCAAAAACCACAGACTTTAGTAAGTTACGGAAGCACCCGGCCAGGTTTATTATCAAACGAAGCACAGTAGTAGTTCCCTATAAACTCTACAGGGCATACTACGAATTTGTGCTCCATGGCAATGGACACAGCTCAGTCAGTGGCGGGACACTCCACTGCCCCCTAGGCTGGACAAAGATATGCGCTGCTTGACCTACTTTTATACTGTTGCAGGACAGATTACTCCTCATAGTTCAAATGAATCTATCCATCAGGTTGTCCTTTTGACCCTGTCTTTAAGATGCACCTGCCTGTTCCTTGTTATGTCTGTGGAGTGTTCTGATGCCATCTTGGTGCAAGTTCCTCTCATTAGCACTTATGTGTGTGTGTGCATGTGCTTCTAACAACCTTTTCTTGCCAACTTCTATGAGTGGGACCTGCCTCTGGCTCACAGCCCAGCTTTGCTTATCACTGCCTGGAAGTACTTTCGTTCAGGCTTTACTTTGGTTCAGGCTTCAGGCCTCAGATTGGGCCTCTGATACAAGAATTTATGTTTTAGGGCCTCCTCTTACTACGACTGGATTTATGGCTGGATTTAAGTAGGTATGTGTTCAGGGCTCACATGCAAAAAAGTTAAGCAGATACTGTAAGTATCCTGGTGTTAATGTATCAGAGAGTTTGTTATTTTTTGCTGTTGATTATTTGTATTGCAGTAATTCCTTGGGGCCCCAATCAGGGTCAGGGCCACACTGTGCAGGTCACTGTCTACACATAACAAAAAGGTTTTGCCTGACCCAAAGATCTTCCTATCCAAGAGCAGCAGGTTAATACAGCAAACTAGTGATAGGCAGGCAGACACTAGACACTTCAAGTACTTTTTGTAATAGGTTTTAACAGCAACCATCCTGTATAGTCTTAGTATCTCAATATCATCTTTGGTTCTACTAAAGATATGTATGAGGCTTCTTTTAATTATAATATTGATGGCTATACCTTTATCTAACGAATACTATTTTCAGCCTCAGCATTTTTCCAGTGAAATGAAATTTTCCAAAAAGCTATCTAACCATCTGTAGCTCAAAATTAAATCAACAAAGCAGAGAATGTGTTCTTTTCATTTTGCCTATGAATGTACATTGTTGCTAAATAATAAAATAGACCATTTACCTCCCTGCTTATCTAGGTTCTTGTATAGCCACATCTTAGCACTTCTCAAAAATTAATATTATCATTAATTCCTCCTCTTCTTCGAGTGCTTGCTCATGTTGATTCCATTCTAGGAGTGCACGCACCCACGTGCATGGCTGTCGGAGACTTTTGCCTTAGTGGTACCATAGGGCTGGCTGTGGCGCCCTTTGGAGTGCTGCGCTCATGGTGTGGTATATCAAGTGCCACCGGCCCTGCACCCTCTCAGTTTCTTCTTACCACCCGTGGTCAGCAGTTTCTCTTCATCTGTTTACCCTTGTGCTTCTCTGTAAATAGTTTGAAGCGTTGTTAGTTAAGTACCTATTAAGTGTTTAGTTAGATAGCGTCCCAGTGGGGACCTCGCCCCCGGCGGGGCATGCCACCATTTCTAGGTTTCAAGCTCTGCTCGTCCTGTAACAGGCCTATGCCTATTCGTGACCTGCATGAGAGTTATTTGCAGTGCCTTGGGGAAAACCGTATAAAGGAGCGCTGTTGTATCTGCCAGAACTTTCGTCCATGGACTCCGAAGAAGTGTGACATCCACCTCAGGGCCCTTCTGATGCAGGCTGCCCTGCGTCCAGCTTTGGAGCCAGCGCGGCCCGAACAAGCACCCAGTGCTTCAACTTCGGTGAAGGGTTCGGCCACAGGGGGTTCCTCCCCCAGAAAGGACCTGCCACCGACTCTGGGGATCAGTAAAGGGCCTAAGCAATTGGCACATCTGGCCCCCTCTTGGGCCCAGCAGTGGGAGAGTCCACAGCACCTCCGCTGCGTGCAGCAAGGGACCCGGCTAAGGCTCCCTGTGAGGGCAAGCACACCAGAAAGGCCTAGAACACATCACGTATGTGTTGCCGGTCTCTGGACGCACAACAGAGCCAGAGGTCGCCACCTTCTTGGTCTCCGCGTTGGCCCAGGTCTCTGGCTAGCCGCTACGAGTCGCTGGCACCACATGTTCAATCTCTGTTGTCGCACCAAGGTTCGCCCAGGCATAGTTGATCACCCCAGTACTGGTCCTCGTCTCGCCGTCGGTCAACGTTGCCGAGACCTCGAGGGTGCTCCTCAATGTGCCGCCACTCCCCCTACTTCTGGCACCAATCGGACTGGTCCCAACAGCAGTCTCTGGCAGACTCAAGCCTCCACAGCCCCGCCTTGGTCACCGGAGGGAGACAACTTCTTGGGCTCAGAGGTGCAAGTCAGTCCCTCACCCAGACAGCATGAGTGGGCTCCGGAGGGCACATCAGTGGCTTTAGTGCTGACCTGGCACCAAAGCCATCTTGGAACACATGGGGTGTTCTTTTCATGCCGGTGCCCCACGCTCACCAGCCCTTGGTCTCTGCATCAGATAGACCACAGGCAGCGCTCCTGGCACCTGTTGCAGCAGGCTCAGTGCAGGACGTCCCGGTGACCACCTCGGGTGAGGAACCAGTACTTACCCCAAGGCCGCCCTCCCTAGTGAGAGGAGACACTACCGAGGCCTCCCTGACCATCCAGTCATCTTCCTCCTCCCTGGAAGAAGTGGTAGCTGGACCATCCAGAGCTAGCCCACTGGACAGTTTCCACAAGCATCAGGCTCTGCTGTGCAGGGTGGTGGCTAACATGGGCATCAAAGTAGAGGAGACAGAGGGGCAGACGGACACACTTTTTAATGTTCTCTCTGTGTCTACCCCTACCTGGGTCATGATCCCGGTTCACGAAGGAGTCCTGAATATTGCCAAGGCCATCTGACAGACCCCATCTTCCATCCCGCACACCTCGAAAAGGGCGGAAAGAAGTATTTTGTCCCTGCAAAGGGGTTCGAGTACTTACATACTCATCTGCCAATGGGTTCGTTGGTCGTGTCAGCGGCCAGTGAACGGGACAAATGGGCCCACCAGTTCTATCCATAAGAATAAAGAAGAGAAAAGACTGGACTTATTTGTCCGGAAGATTTATTCTACGGCTAGGCTCCAGTTTTGGGTGACAGATCACCAGGCCTTCTTGAGCCACTACAGTTTTAACTTGTTTTAACTCTCTCCTCAAGTTCAAGGACTCCATGTCCCAGGAGGTGGCGCACGAATTCGCCACCCTGGTGGAGGAAGGGACCGTGGTTGCTTGGTCCTCTCTCCAGATGGCCTGGGACACTGCAGATTCAGCTGCCCAAGCGGTTGTCTCGGCGGTAGTCATGTGGCACAGCTCCTGGCTCCAGACCGCCGGCCTGTCCCAGGAGAAGCAGGCCTCGATTGAGGACTTTTCATTCAGTGGTGTCGGCCTGTTTTCTGATCAAACAGATGTGTGTCTGCACAGCCTAAAGGACACAAAGGCAACCCTCTGCTCCCTGGAGATGCACACACCTCAGTCATCTAGGCAGCAGTTCCAGCCTCCCCCACCTCCTAGGCAATGGCAGCCTTGGCAAGGGCCTACAAGGAAAAGGGACACTGGGTTCAACTGCCGCCGCCCTTCATCGTCCCTATATCTTGCGCAGCCTGGCCCAGCGAAACACCATGGGGGCCAGAAGCACTCATTTTGAGGGCGTGCTTGGGAGCGACGCACCAGCCAACTGCCCGGATCCTTCCTGCCATTTCTTCAACCACCTTTTCTCTCACCACTCGTCCTGGTCGTGGGTTACCTTGGACCGTTGGGTCCTGGACATGGTGGCTCGGGGTTACATCCTGCAATTTTTGCCCCCCTACCCCTATCCCTCTTCAGGGACCCTTCTCACCAGCAGCTTCTTGTTCAGGAGGTCAAGACGCTCCTACGCCTGGGGGCCGTGGAGGAGGTTCCTCGGGATATGCATGGAAGAGGATTCTACTCCGCTATTTCCTAATCCCGAAGGCAAAAGCGGGGCTCAGACCCATCCTGGACCTGCAGGGCCTCAACAAGTCTCTGCTGAAGTTGAAGTTCCACATGGTATCCCTGGCTTCCATCATCCCTTCTCTGGGTTTGGGGGACTGGTATGCCGCTCTCGACTTAAAAGACACTTACTTTCATCTTCCTGGGGCACAGATGTTTCCTGAACTTTATAGTGGCAGGGTGCCATTTCCAGTTTACAGCAGTGCCCTTTGGCCTATTCTCGGCCCCCAAATTCTTCATGAAATGTGTGGTGCCGGTGGCAGCTTACCTGAGTCATCGAGGGGTCCAGATCTTCCCATATCTCGATGATTGGCTCATCAAGGGTAGATTTCCAGAGGAGCGTTGATCTGGTGCGCTCCACCTACAGCGGCCTGGGTCTCCTAATAAACACAGAAAATCCACGTTAGCACTGGTTCAATTTATAGAGTTCATCGGTGTGGTTCTCGACTTCTGGTGGGCCAGGGCATTGCTGCCAGAAGCACGTTTTCAAGCCCATGTCAGACCTGATCGCTCACACCACGGCGCACATGTGCCTGCGGCTGATGGTCCACATGTCCGCTTGCACCTATGTGGTAAACCATGCCCTGCTTCATCTGAGGCCCCTACAAACGTGGCTGGCCTCAATCTACATTCCCAGCAGGCACCCCCTGGACCGAGTGGTCACGGTGCCGAGCCAAGTCCTCTCATCTCTCCACTGGAGACAGGATCCCAGGTTGGTGCCACAGGGTGTCCCTTTCGCGACCTCGTCACCCTCGCTCCTTTGGTCTCGGACGCGTCGGACCTGGGCTGGGGGGCCCATCTGGGCGACCTCAGCACCCAGGGCCATTGGCTGCAACATGACCTAGCCCTTCATATCAATGTCCGGGAACTCAGAGCAGTTCGCTTGGCATGCCAGGCTTTCCTGCCCCGCCTGCTTCTGTCCCCACATGTCCCTGCATCCCGACTCAGCCACCCCTACTCTCAATCCTCATGTGTCCCTGCACCCCCATGCAACCTCCCCTCCTCCCACGTCCCCATGTGTCCCTGCATCCCCCACTCGGCCACTCCCTGCCCTTGTCCCTATATGTCCCCCACACCTCCTCAGTGGTCCTGCACCCCACACGCCATCTCCATGTGTCTTTGCACCCCCACTCTCTTTCAGCCCCCACACTAGTGTGTCCCCCCCTAGCCCTTCTGACCCCAGTCTGTGTGACCTCCCAGCAGCCCTGTGTGGCCCTCTCTGTCTGTTCCCCCCTTTCCCCCCAGTATCCTGTGCTTCCTCACCTGGCCCTGTGGACAGGGTGCTGTGAGCAACACAGCCTCTCCTCCTCCCTACGCGTGTCTGTCTGAGCCAGCTGCCTTCTGGTCTGGCACCACAGCAGCCCCTGTTGGGAGAGTGGCATAACTGCAGCACCTCTCCAGCAGAATGTATTTTCTGCTGAGGGGGAAAAAATCTGTGGGGGACAGAGATTCTGTTTGTGCGCAGTGGCGCAGAATTCCCTCAGGAGTAATGTTATGTCTTTGTTAATGCAACCTAAATAGAAGGTGGAACGTTACCTCACCCATCAGTCTCTCCAGTATATTTTAGAGCAGGAAACCAATGTTGTGTGTTTAATTGACTGTAAATGGGAAATAATTGCTGTTAAATGTGTGTTGTAGTAGCCACGCAAGCTACTAACAAACTTCAACAGGACTTTATTTTTTAAAGTGGACCCCCCCTTCCTGTTTCCTGTCCTTTCAGACTCCCAACAGTCTGTGCTCCGAATTCCAATAATTACAAGCAACATCTAAACACTACGAAGTGCTCATTTATATTGAGTTAATCAATAAAGGTTTGCCAATAAACAGGATTTTCCATTATATGAGTTGAAGTTAAGTGAACTTGGCTGTGCAAGTGTCATTTTTTTGAGATTTAACATTGGAATTATCCTTTCCTACTCATACATAACTAATAACTAGTGGAATAGGTCATTTGAGTATGTCAGAAAGGCCTTGAATACAACATATCTTAAAATATTTGGAATTTTTATAGAATTTTAACTTATTAAACAAAAAATATTTTCTATAATTAAGAAATGTTTAATTAATTGAAGACTGGATCTTGTGAGCAATGAGCCACTTCTTTGTTTTGCAAAAGTGAATGAAAATTTGCCAACCCTGTCATAAAATTTACTCATCTGTCCTTCACTGTGATTATTAAAAAAACAAAAAAACACCACACACAAAAAACTAAAACTTGAACTAAGAAATTTCCAGTTCCCTAGCAAAAACAATATTAAACTGAAAGATTTAATGGTTTGCTCTGGTACTAAGAAGATGCCTTCTCGCTCTAGATAAATATTGTAGAAATATTGATATGTCTTTAAGTATATGCACTATAAATGACCAGAGACTTCATCTACCTTTCTGTTTAGTGTGAGACTGCATTCTGATTAGCATGTCTGTTTTGGAAAGAGTACGCGAAGCATTCTAATTTCATGCTTAAATATGGAACTGTGATTAATACTTCAGGCATGTAAGGGAGAACAGTAACATTAAGACTTGTTACTATAGAGAGACGCTGTTACAGACATCACAAGACTTGTTATACAAGGAAACATGATTACTGTGGATTAAAGAACTTGCCAAATGCTTGAAGGATTTATGAATGCTGCTACCCTGGGTGTTACATAGTTATAGTGTTATCATTTAGTTATTTAAACCATATTTAGATGCAGATTTAATTAAGTGCAGTAAATGCGAATAAAATGAATCAGCAAATTTGACAGCTAGTAACTGAGGCCAAACTGATGATGATTTTTTATTTTATTTTATTTTATTTATATAGCTCCAAAACCGTGCTAGGCAATTTACAGACAGCAAGAGTACAGAGCTGAAGAGCTAAAACTCCATTAAATAAACAATTCACAAATGGGCAAGGGATGCAACAGAAGAAGTGGTAGAGCCATAAAGTTTAGCACATTTTGTAATGGTTTTTTGTTTGCTTTTTTGCTAGTTTGTTTGTTTGTTTGTTGATTTTGTCTGCTGTCTGACTTAACATTTCTTTCAGGATAGGAGAGGAAATAGAGTCTTTAGACTTCCTAGAAGAGTTTTTGAAATACTTACATTCTTACAACCATATTTCTGTTTCCCAGAGACAAGACTACTGCTTACAGTGTATTTAATAAAAGTAATATGCTCTCAACTATATTAGATGCTAGGTCAGTAGTATGATTCAGGAATTCAGCTGTCAAAACATGACTTTCAGGTCCCCTTTGCCATTGAGGTATAGGGCTGGATGAAACCCAGTATGAGATTGGATTTCAGTAAGTCCAGAAAGGTTCTTACCAAGTCATTTTTAGCCTTGTGGATGTAGGGCAAAAGTACATCGAGAATTGGAAAAGACTACACATACAAGCATGGATGATCATTTAATACCATGTTTTTCTCCACAAATAAAATCTGATTATTTACGGAAGGCCCCCAACATTTTGTTTGCTTACAAATTTTATTCTGTAGGAAAGATGTCTAATTTATAGAGTATCTTGTACCTTTTTAAATTTCAAGATTTGTGAGTACAGCTACAACACAAGCTCCTGAATCTAGGTAAATAGATGACAGAGTGGAATCATGGTGCATGTCTTCTGGTTTTAGTGAGGAAATGTGCATAAAATACCATTAAGAATATTTGAAAATAAAATATTAAATACAGTTTGGAAAACATCAGAAATGGGATACTTCCTTATAAAAAGGCAATTGTTTTCTTCTTTTACAGTCTGTCAAATGAGTACATATTTCAAGCCTACAGTACATATAAGGGGATCCATCTGGTGGAGCACATTTGAGATGTAATTGTTCAGAGTTGTCTGATTAGGCACAACTCTAATTGTCTAATTAGGCAATTAGAGAATTGGACAGGGAATACTGACGAACTTCATACTACATCAACTGCGGCACTGCTGTGTAGCTACCAGGTAGTATATATAGCTAAGCACCTCATTTTCATAAGAATTGTGTTTAACACTATCTCATCAGAGATATCCAAACATCCTGCTATCTAGACAGGAAGGAAACAGAGTTTGACTTATGGATGCCACTGTGGAAGCAATCTAATGCACATGTGCATGCATGCATAGCCTGTGTTCCAACTAACGTTAGAATGCATTAACTTTGCACTCCTTGCTGCACAGCATCCAGTGTATTGCAGAATCAAGGTCTTAGAGTACCAAGAGTCCATTTTGGGAGTAGGATTTGTGTAGGTATATGTAGATATGTGTCTGACACAATTACTGCCTAGCAATATGTTCATTAGTGTCAAACAAACAAGTCTGTCGGATTACTGGGAAGAAGGAGAAGAATAGTTGGCAACAATTTAAGTTTTTAGACTTTCCACTCCTTACCCTATTTCAAACAGACTAAATTTGCACTACAGTATTCCACACAATGCTTTTAAGATGACATGGTATTTTTTAAACTGTGTGGATTAAGACCCTGGTTCTCTCATTTATGCTTTGACTGAAATAATTACTGAGTTTAACATTATGAAATCCATTGTAATTTTATATATTTTTCTGAGGTGCTTTAATAGGTGGCTTATGTCTAAACGGTTATATTTTTTTTCTCATTGGTTTTTGCTTTTCTTTGATGGCATCAGCCTCAAGCTTTTCTTTTTATCTGTATAATATGTTACGTCTCCTTCTGATATGCTTAAAAGTATCTGCATTGTTTTACTACAGATGTCAATAAAATCAGATTGTAGTGTGTAACCCCTTATCGTCTTGTACAATTCGTTACCAATCCCTATATCCCAACATTTTCTTACATCTCAATTTCATCAGCTATTTTTAAAAAGTCTAATTTTCTCTTATTCCAGCATTTTAAAGCTTTTCTGCCTTCCCATCCATTTACTTCATTCCCCATCTGTTTTGAACCTTTGATTTGAACCTCCTATATATTTGTTACCCATGTCTAATTCTTTGATGGTTAATATTCTCCATCATTCATGCAACTTAACTGCATCTCTTTTCCACTCTGGATTGCTGTTTTGCATCACTATTTTACAGTTATCTCCCGTCTTTCTCATTTAAAGAATTATATAAACAGATACAGAAAATTTTCTTATATTTTACTGTGTGACTGGATCTGTGATCTTTCTTCAAATCTTCTCTTTTCAACATCCAACTTTACAAAGCTTCTAGAGATATTTCATGGTCAACTCTGAATCTAGCCCCTGTGAGTGGGCCGAGGGTAGAGTAGGTGGTGGGCTTTTTTCTGGACTGGCTGGCAAAAAGGTAGTGGTTCCTCTAAGGGTCCCCACCACCCTCAGGAGTAAGGAGGGGATGACTGATGGGCTTAGGTAAGCCATTATCTCCTGCATCCTTCTAGCCTGAGCACCCTCTGATGTACCTGAGTTACTCAGGGACATTGGGGTACAGCTCTCTCAGTGGAAAGTGGAGATAGGTAGATAGATATATAGTGACTGATGTTTGGGACGGAATTCTTAAATATATAGGAATCTCGCTGGGGTTGTGGGGGAGGCAGTCAAACTAATTGCTGGCATTTCCTTATGGCAGGTGCTGAGTGCAGATATTCATTTCATAGGTGGGCTGGTTCCCTGATAAAACCAGAATTGGAAGTGGACTTAGGGGAAGGCATCCCCTAATTCAGCGGAGGAATGGGCTTGGGTCTCCTAATACTGTAGTGAGGAAACAACTGGCTAATAGGTATTTTGATAGTGCTAATTATCACAAGTACCTAAAAGGAAAGTGTTATCTAATGGTTCATAGGCTCCCTGTGAAATTTAAGGAATTTGACTCAGAGTACCACAATATTTGCATTCAACTGAAACTGTGGATAAAATCCTGGTCCCATTTATGTCAATTGGAGATTAGCTACTGACTTAACTGAGAGCAGGATTTCATCATGTGTCTCCATTTTGGGTCAGGAAGACAAATGGAACAATTATTAAACAAAAGAGAGAGAAATTATCCATTCAAGTTTCTGAGGCATCAATGAACCTCATCTTTAATATGTCCTATAAATACCATAATTACAAAACTATAGCAAATGTGGTATAAATCTTTGGTGGGTTCCACTATTTGCTTATGGAATGATGGTAGAATATTATAGTGATACTTGGGAGATATGTGATCCCTAAGTCTGTCTGTCTGTCTCCTTTATTAACCCCCCCTCCTTTTGTCCCCAAAATAAGATTTAATGGAAATGCTGAGGGATTCTTAAGACACTAGCAATCATTACAATTTTAGATCTTACTGGATTTCAGATCTCAGGCAGCTTGTTAGATCTATTCTTTGCTCCGCTTTTTTACTGGTTGTTCCAAACCAGTTTATATTTTTACCACATTATGAAATTCATTGTCAATGGCAAAACAGCAGCATTCACTCTCATTGGGAGTGAATTAAGGGGTTAAGTGGAACTTAAGTGGTTGTTATACCAATAAAATAAAAACCAGCAGGATCTTATTAAAGGGGAAAAGGCAAAATACTACATTTATTGTGAATACAGACAGAATCCTAGTAAGCAGTTAGTTATAGCTATAACATTCCATTCAATCTCATATTTATTCACACATTCATTCATACAAACACACACACACAGGTTCTGCAAGGTTGTTATCATAGTTACCAGCCTTAGAGTTGCTCATGCCAAGCCACTGGTCAGGTGGCCTGGACATGAGGAAGGAGCAGGGCCTTGTCAGATGCTCATCTGATGCTCCTGGAAGTTGGTTTGCAGAATCAGACCCCAAAGTTCTCACTTTCTAGAGTCCATTTTTATAGGAATTTCTTCCTACGCCAGTCTATGGGAATTGCTTCATCATGCTGTTGCTGAATCAATCAGCAGATGGCACATTCCTGATGGCTCCGTGCTGCCAGATGTTATCTTGTTCTTTGGTTCTCCCATTCTTGAGGCTGTTGGGTGGATTCCAGTCTGCCCTCCGGGCGTCCTCTGGTTATTTCCACTTGACGCCTTCTTCGGCTGATGGACACTGGATTCTTAGGCTGGCACCTCCCTGATCATTCAGTTATTATCCACACCAAGCATCCATCCACATGCATCCTCTATTTCTATTTTAATCACAATTGTTAACAAAGCGAGATGAATACAACAAAAGGGTGGGGAGTCTCTGGGTGCTGTTTCTGTTGTTACAGAGTATTGTTTTGAGTCTCTCTCTGTGTGAGTAGTTGTTGTTACAAAGAATTGCTTTGAGAACAGACTCTGTCTTAGAATGTACTAACACAATTAGCAGCTTGCAAGTTTCACACATAGAGGGAGAGAAACAGTACCAAAAACCAAGAGACCTCTTAATTAGTAATACCCTGGAATTTAAACTATGGGGAATCAAACTCATTTGTGATTTTAATACAGAACTTCTTTAATATGATCCAACATGGTGAAAAGATCTTGTGCTGGCTTTCCACATGGGATGAATTTCACTCATAGTGAACAGCAGAAATATATTTTATAATTTTAAAGATCAGAGAAAAAACAATGCAAACAATGTACAAAAAAGACTATCCGAGTTTGGGTTATTTTCAAAGTTAAGAGAAAACTAGGATAAACACAGGGGAGGAAAAAAGGAAAAATAACCACACAATATTTGACTTCCCTTTTCCAGAGGCATAAGAATAAAAGGTTTGTTTGGTCTATGAAACTATTCATTTCAGATCCTTATCTGTACTTCTGTCCTTTTATATCTTTTACATTTGTTTTAAAATTAAATTTCCATTGAGATATCTTCCTCTTTACTTTCTTGAATTGCTTATGTTGCCACCAGCTGTTGATTGGATAAACACAAGTCTGAACTCAACACTAGTTAGTAAGTGAAGATGGAAATAAATTTTACAATATATTTATTTGTAATGTTTATATATACACAGGTATAGGTCTATATCTGGGGTATTAAATATCTTAAAAGAAAGACTTTAAGAAAATCCTTGCAGTTAATCTTCAGGAATTCTGTAAATGCCCTAAATGATTTACAGTACACAGGCATAAAGAGGTAACTAAAGAACAAAGCAAAAAATATTCTCTCTCTTACGGGTTTAAGTAAAATGGCATTTTTAATATAGCTTTTTCATATTTAATTGTCAAATCTATAAAGTAATAGGACATGAGTACATTTGCATTAGAATAATGCTTTAGTCACAAACAGTGCCAAGTAGGATTATAGGCAAACAGCACTGCAGAAAAAGGGAGAAGGGTTTGAAAGTGTGTTTCTCGAAATTGAACTTTAAACTATGCCTGACTACGAGCTATCGTAAGTAAAACAAGTATGGACATTTTTCCTTGCTTAACTAGAGGATAATTACTGGAAAATACATGTCTGTACAAGTAGTATTATAGGTCATTCAGTATTTTTCACTAGTAAGAGTTGATTGTAAAGGTAACAAAGGGATAAACACTGGTATAAGTCAGTTTTTGTTTTGAATTTCTACAATACCATATACTTCATCTCACATTTGAATTAATCTTGAAGCAGTAAAGTATTTGATCTTAATCTGGAGGTGAACCCTTTATGAAGGAAAAAATTTCAAATAACGATTTCTGCTGTTAAAATAGTTTACAGTTTGATCACAGTAATTGTTTATGTAGTGCATTTGAGTTGCCAAAGTAAGCGGTAAAGATAAAAGAGCTCATAAGTATCAAGACTACTTTGGATGTCATCTTAATTACTTGCACAGTTGCAGTGTGAAATAAAGGTAATAGTAAAGTAAGAGATTCAGTTTGTTTCTGAAAATATTTTTCTCAACACAAAAATTGCCAAAATAATAGCAAACTTTACTGTGTGTCAGAGAGCCGAGTCTGTCATTCAGAAATAAACTGTTCTGAAGCATTTATTTGTTGATTTTCAATCCTACTGTTGTAACATGAGTTATCTAGAGTTGTTTAGTGTCCTGGTCATGCAGGAAGAAAGATAAGAGCAAGGGTTGTGATTTAATTAGGGCACAACTTTATTACTTAACTCATCTGGGAACTAATTTGCAATAACATGTACGGTGCAGGTTATGATTCCTTTTCTTAATCACTTGCACCTGGTGGAGGCCTGCCATCAGCCTCCCATCCCTCCATGGCTGGTCCCAAGGCCATTGCTGGGACACACTGCCCCTCTCTCCATCCCTATGTGAAAGTTAAGGGGATGGGGAAAAAGGGGTTTTGGGTATCCTCTCTATCTAGGAATTAGCTAATTCTATCTAAGGATGTTTTATGGCTCAATAATGTGCATAGATCAGCATGAGTGATAGTTTTAATTTACGGTGAGGTGAGGTGGGATGGGGACCACATAAGAGTCCAAGACTCTCTCTAGGCTGCAGAAATCTTTCTCATCATCTATCCTGTTTCACAAACTGCAGCGGGTCATGCTGGAATTGCTATGGGAAGATGACAGGTTTCAGAGTAACAGCCGTGTTAGTCTGTCTTTGCAAAAAGAAAAGGAGTACTTGTGGCACCTTAGAGACTAACCAATTTATTTGAGCATGAGCTTTCGTGAGCTACAGCTCACTTCATCGGATGAAGATGCTGACAGTGTTGGAGGGAGAGTGGCTGTGAATGGGCCCACTATGCTGGGGAGACATCCTGGCACTTGATATGGGAGATTAGGAAGAGTTAGGGAGGAGGGTGCTGTAGCTATGGTGTTGTAACTCCGTTGTGCAGACTTAGACTGTAGGAACATTCTCATACCTGAACCCTAATCAATGTGACATGCGTATTGACTCTTTTAACACACACTACTAAGTTTTATGCACTTCATAGCAGGTGATATGTGTAGGCTAGATATGTATATGCTGTAAAAATCTCCATGTATGTTATGTGACTCAGAGTTAAAGATACAGGATTGTTCAAGGTGAAATTTTTACAGGCACTTGTTGTTAAGTAAGTACATGAACTGCAAGGGCAATCTAAAATTTAAGTAAGTTACTGTAATACATTAATTCCATATTTTTGAATTGTTGGTTATTTTTCCATTTGGATTAGATTATTTACTGTGGCAACCTTAGTGCCATAACATTCATTTATGGGTTATGTTTGTTTCGCTCCCCTTTTTTTGGGTGAAGAAACACAGTGATTGAAAGATTCAATTTGTTTCTCCATATTTGTGTATTCACATTTTTGTGTTAAAAAGAGAAATTATTTTTCCTTGTTTGTGGTACTGCATTTCATCAGTTTATACAGTCCCATAGTCATTGTGAAAAGTTTAGATTTACTTTATATAATTTGAGTTGATTATACATTCAATGCATTGGTTAACTGGGTTTTTCTGCCCCCCCACCCCCTTCCCGAGTAACTTACTTATCTTTGGAGTCTTCAATTTCTAAAACTCATACAACTCAAATTTTAATATTGGAGCTGGCATAAATGTAGCACATTATATGTTTTTAGACCCTGTAATCAGCTTTCATGGTTTATGTTCTTTTGTTGTGCTAGCTTTAGCATGTCTGCAATATTAAAGATCTCTTTCCCCGCCACCCCACAAAAAAATTTAAGCCAGCTGCCTTTGTTGTGGAAATGTTCTTATCTACAATTCAAATCTCTGTATATCCTGATACACTAATCAGTGTAGTAGAATTTCTAGACTCTTAGGGAGGAGGTAAACTTTTGGTTACCCATAGTTCTTCACAGCATTTACTTTAGCAAAGTCTGAGAATCTTGTTTTTTATCTCTGGCAAGTGTGTATCTGTTCATAGAAAAATACTGGAAGTTCTTGGAATTGCAGAGATTTCAGAAATTTTCCTTGGCTAAACAGTGACAGAAGCTGCCAGTTGATCAGAGTTTTACGTGGTATTTTTCTGATGAGAACTTCTCTACATTCTGAGCTGAGGTCATCCAAAACATTTCAATAAGGACTGTGTGTTAGACTTCAATTGTTGTTACAGAGATAGGATATGGATTTGCGACTTTGGTGGAACACTGATCTGATTTTATATAGGTTCATATGCCACTCTTATGACCATAGTATCTAGTATCTGAGCACTTTCATAGCTACATTTGTTTCCCTGACACATTACAATGGAGAGAAAACTCTTTTGCAGCATATTAATAATTTTAGGAGACTATTCTAATCTAAGATGAAAATCAAATGTTCAGCATGTAAACAGGGCAGTCCAGACAATGGGTATTGTATTTAAGGCAGTCTTATCTAAGGTGGTTTGTTGTCCTTATTTTTTCTGATTTTCCATGTTTAGTTTTTGCTAATTTTTAGGAGTAAAAATTGTTAGAAGTAAAACTATTGGAGTAAAATAAATTATTTTAATTGGTATCCAAAGATATTTGTCTTTAAATTACATTTGAAAAATCAGGTCCTTTTGAAATCCATCATTCTCGTGAATGGACTCTCTGTGAGTCTGGGACTTTTTAAAGACCCTCTTAAAAAACAATTGTCAGCATCGCACAAACAGTGCAGTAATTTCAGGTCATTTTGATATCTATTTTACAATATTCTATTCTCAAGTATTTTCTTCCATGTGGGACTTTGTAGTGCTTTATCTAATTTAACCTAATTTAACACATGGAAGTCCTCCTGATCGTATCCTTATACCAGCAGATGGGGAAAGGAAAGCGTTCGGAAGTCAGTTCCATAGAGAAGGACTGTAATTTGCTGTGCAGTTGAGCTCACAAGGGGCCTGATCCAAAGGTTATTGAAGTCAATGGAAAGACTTCAGGCCCTTCACGCTTTAGCAACTGTCAGAGCCTCTTCACACAGCTCTGTTTCTTCTTTCATTTGATTTTTAGATGTGGGGTTTTTTTAAGTTAATTTGTTGTCTTACTTTATTTTGCATTGGCAGGATTTAATAGGTAAATTTTCTCTCTCTCTCAATTCTTCTAATTTTCCTTGTCTTTCCTGATCCCTCTGGAGTTATCCCTGTGGATCAACCCACTGTATCAGTATCTTCAGTCAGTGTTGGCTTCTCTTGCTATCCTTGGGTAAACTATTGCCGATCACAGTTTGCATGGACATAGCACATCTAGATTAGGGGTTTTCACCAGTGCAGTTACATGAGCATAACTACAGCAGTGGCTAAAACCCTATTATGGCTGAGGCCTTAATTTTGTGGGCTTTGCAGAAATATGTGTCTTAAGGAGAGAGGTGAGGATTGGCACAGAGGGATTGTTAGCTTGTGTAGTGTACAAGGGGCAGTGCTTGTGTGTCTATTCAACCTCAGACTGTTGTTGGCTTTTGGAGAAGATTTCCTTTAGTTACTTCATAGAATTAGAAACAATATTCTTTCCAAATGCCTTCCCTCTCACCACTGGAATACCTTTTCTCTCAGTGGATAGTCCAGGATATACTAGGGTCACCGGTTTGCTGTCAGAGTGATGGAGACCGCACTCCAGAGATTTCATACTCTGCAGTTTGCAGGATAAAAATGGCCTTGATCTTGCATCAAACTGTACTAATGTCCATGGACTGAAATGCATTCTGAAGTCATTCAGAAAGCTGGTTTGTTGACTGAACCACTGACAGACCTGTAGCGGAACAACAGGCAGTATAGATCAGGTTTGGGAAGAACAGGAAACCTTGTATTCTCTCTTGGCATAGCAGACTTTGAATCTTGGACAGCTGATTGTATCAGAGTATGAGCAGCTTTAAGACTTGTAGGATTAAGGAAGAAGGGACCATATCAAAATTTGGATGGCCTGAATTTGGATAGTGTAACAGTGAGCTACAGGCCAGGTTAAGCCAAAAACCTCCTTGGGTTGCTGTTGATGCTGTGCACCAGCCATAACATTCATGTTGCCATTCAGAATCTCAGAAATATGTTTTATTGGATCAAATTCTGTTGGTGAGAGAGAGACTCTTTTGAGGTTACATGGAGCTCTTCTTCAGGTCTGGGAAACATACTCCAAGTGTTACAGCTAAATACAAGGTGGAACAGATTGTTTAGCATAAGTAGTTAATACATATTTCAACATGCTACCCAAATACCCCAAGAGAACCTGCTTCAATACAGAAAGAAAACCACCACTGACCGCACATCCCTAGTTGTCACCTACCCCCCAGCACTGGAACCCATATGGGGTATCATCAAACACAACTTGATGGGGACTCCATACTGAAATAAATCTTTCCTGAAACCCCTCTTCTGGCCTTCAGACACATCCCCAACCTCTGCAAGCTCATCATCAGAAGCAGACTCCCCACAGACCAGGACACACCAACTCACAACAGCACCAGGCCCTGCCAGAACAACAGATGCAAAACCTGCAGACATATCTCCACTGCTACAATGATCAACACCCCCACAACACACCTTTCAAGATCCATGGATCCCACACATGCTTATCACACTATGGTGAACCTCATCCTGTGCACTAAATGCACCAATAAGTATGTATTTGAAAACAGATAATCAGTACGCTCTTCCATGAACTCAGGCAGGAAAATGGTAAAAGACAAAAACACCCTATCACCTGTGGGTGAACACTTCCCACAAAGAAATCACTCTGTATCTGACCTATGAGTCCTCATCCTCAAAGGAAACCTGCACAACACTTTCAAAAGATGAGCCTGGGAGCTTAAATTCATAACTTTGCTAGACACTAAAAATCATAGACTTAATTGACTTAACGTATGGCTTATTACAAGAAACTATAGCCCACTAACAACCCCATGTCCTCCCCCAGCTGCCTTTTCCTGCCATTCATCCTTCAATTATAGGGGAGGGGAAACAGGCACTTCACCTTGAATGGTCCTTTGAAATATGTGTTAACTACTTATGCTTAGAGCCCTGTGCAGATACAGAATTTATATCTGCTTCTGATCTGTGATCCACAAAAATGGTCTGCAAATATAAAGTGGGTATATACAGATTTTCAGGGCTCTACGTACAAAATTTGTATTCGCATCCAATCTGCGTTTCGCAAAAATGGTCCGCAGATATCTGCATCCATCTGCGGATATAAAGAGGATATCCGCGGATCTGCAGTGCTCTACTTATACTAAACAATCTCTTCCACCTTGTATTTAGGTGTGACACTGAGAGTTTATTTCCCAGACCTGAAGAAGAGCTTTGTGTAAACTTGAAAGCTTCTCTTGATCAACAACAGAAGTTGGTCCAATAAAAGATTCTACGTCATCCACCTTGTCTCTCTAACATCCAGGGACTGACACAACTACAACAATATTGCAAACAAAAGATAATATTGTAACAGATCTTAGTGAGTGCCCCTTGACAGCCACCCATTACTAGGACTACTGTGAAGGGAATCCAAGATTCTGTGCTGTGGATCCTCAGAGTTTTTCAAACTCCTGGAGCCTGAATGTAGTCCAGTTACTGCCCCAGTCTCAGGATTCCTAGACACATTCCCAGGCCACAGACCGTCTGTCTGGCAACCGCCTCTGGAAGTTGAAACTCACTGTTCAACCATCTAGCCCCTTGGGCACAGCACTGACTCTTCAGACTCTCCTATATTTGAACACACCTGTCTCACAGAACTCCATCTGATGTTACAAAGCTTCTGGTTCAGAGTTTCTTCAATGCTTGCAGTAACTTTTGATCATAACATGACTGTACTCCCTTGTTTAATTCTGACCATATGGATTAGAGGTTTGTCTTAATCTTAGATACAGATTAGGATTCTTTCTTTTTAAACATACTGCCATAACATTTTGGCTGATTTCCAGTTTTCCTCATTAAAGCTTTCTTTATTATGGCTTTTCAAGACAGCAGCCATTAAATGGTCGTTATGTTTAGTGGGCACTTGATTATAATTATTTGCTGAAAGTGGGAATCAGTTATTGCTATAATTCAGTACTGTAATTAAAAGAAAGCATGTTTGTACCTGCCAGGCTCTTTTGAGAGTTCTGATGTGGGGCAGGTGGGTGAGGGAATCATGGAATACCAAGCTCAAGTATTCATGTTAATAAGTTGTTTTAAACCTTTAGTCTGTCAATACTTAAAGTTCTATATGATAGAAGTGTTGTTATTGGCTCAATAACTAAGGTTTAGCCAAGGTTTGCAGTTATAATGGGGATATAAGGACAGTTTCAGTAGTCAAAATACCTTTCATATGTGTGTTTTTGTTTAAAAAGGGAGTATGCAGTTACAGTTTGGGATGGCGAATCAGGGCTTCTTGACTCTAATCCACATCTGCTATTGCCCCAGGGTATGGCATTTGTCAAGTCATTGAATTTGCCTTCATCAGTTTCCCATCTGTAAAATAGGAGCTATAGAAGGAATATTACTTGACTCACGGGTTTTGAGAGATTTATATTATTATTAATATATGTGAGTATTTGGGGCCAGGTTTACCTGTAATGCTCTGGCTGCTTTTGTGCTGCTCCAGCAAGGCAAAACAGATATAAACCTGTTATACCTGTTTGGCTAAACTGGGATTATGGCCATTTTCTGATTTTGGAATACCCCAGAATAGTCGGAATGTATCAGTGAATCTGGCCCTTGTATCCATTAATGAGTGGTGTTATAGAAGTACATAATATTGCTATTAGAAAACATAGAATAGATATTTGGTGTGTTGAAATTATGCTACTTAAATGATTATTATTTTTTCCACACTCATGTTTGGGCCCACCATCTGAACCCTCTGCTTTCAGAATTCGTCTTTGAAATTCTGTGCCTGGAGGACTTTGACTTCTGTGTGTGGAGGGCTTGTGGGGCCATTCCTTTTATTTATACCTTTTCATTTTAACTTTGATAAGCATGCTTTTGCTTGAAAACAGTTTTACAATACTACCATAAAACAAGTTGCAACACAAAATATATCAAAATAAACATCAAAATGATATAAGCACTGTATAGGAGAGTTTAAATTTAAATTTAGCTAGTTTAAAGTTTAAATTTAGTTGTTTAAATTTAGCTGTGTCTGCACTGACTCATACCTGTTGTAAAGCTTTCCATGCTTTAATGTACACACACGTGTGTGCATGCACACAGACAAACAATTATATAGGTTTTTTAAGTTAAAATACCTATACAGTTCTGACAGAAGGTATTGGAAAATAAAACGCAAAATTAATTGTACATGTCACAGTTTAACTAAGGTAGATTACATTCTTGGCTCTACGATCAGCAATGCAGAACATCTGCCTCAGATTGCACCAAGACGTTTAAAAATTAATGTAAGCAGCAAATTTAGAGAGAGAGGGATTAAAACTCAGTTCACATGATCTAATCAGCATTGCTGATGGGGTAATTCTGAATCAGCACTTTTCCTGAGCAAATGGGCAAGACAACCTTTAATTTGCCAACCCCTCCTTAAATAAATTCACAGTTTCCTATCTTTGTATTTATTTAATCTTCCAAGACCTCAGTGATGTGATGCTCTGAGTACTTTTGAGATATGTAAGCCTTTCAGGATAAATTAAATAACTCTGTAAGACAACACTACCTGAACAATTTCTTCCTTCTTTTATACAAACTTTTTTTTTTAAGAAGTTTGTTGATTTTGGAAGAAGTAAAAGGTGTTTCTTGTGAATCTAATCTTCTCAATGGCAAGCTGTTGTGCTGTCTCTGCCAACAGTTTATTTCATAGGTGTTCAGTGCCAATTTTCTTTTCACATATGTGCAATAACAGTTTGGCACATGGTAAACAAAACATACACAGCAACAACAAAAAAAGATTTTGTATTTTTTAAAGGAAAAGATTTAGTTTATAAACTATTTTTTTCATTTAGGCAAACAATTAAGGTTAAAATAAGATATTATGAGATATTCCACAGTAAATATGTGACTTTTGAGAAATGAGAGTTCAAGGTAATGAAGTATTTTCATTTTATTAGGTTTTTCTTGGAAAAGTACAGTATCATGTGATAACACTCCACAGTGTGTGAGAGCAGTTTGCCAGTACAAAATCCAAACATCACAAAGTAATTTCCAAAGACCAGATGTTTATCAGTTCCCTCTCATGGAACAGAACAGCAAGGTCCTTATTCTTAGTTTGTCTACTGGAACTCCAGCTCACTTTCACAGTTGGCTTTCTTATAGAATGACTCTGAGAGCGCTGATGTATGAACCACAATAGAATTACTGTACATTATAAAGTATAACTCTGTGAGAAGTGAAGTGAGAAGAATGGTTGTATGACTACATCTTCAAAAGTCAAAGCAATAGCCAACAGAATATAAAGTGAGAAAATCAACTGTAGTTATGGCTCTATTCAACAAATACTGCATTTTGTGTGACTGTGACTCTCGTCCCAACGAGGCTTGTCTAACTTTTATGAGTTAAGAATGAATGGTTCCTTCTGTTTTTTCTGGAAGATCCTCCGAGCCTGATGACATCATCTTCCCCCTCCCCTACTTTTCTTGCTTTTCTGCCTCCCATACTCTCTGCATTCATTTATTTTTTTATTTTCTGTATATTCATAGATTATGAGGCCAGAAGGGACCATAGGGACATCAGATGGGGACAAAAGCATTCTTGGCTGCTGATGCTAGCAGGCTGTCCAAAGCAGATGAAGCTCTAACAGGACCAATAGGTTGCAAACCTGTGTAGGCAGGGGCTGCGAGTTATATACACTCATGGTGCCCAGGCTCCAGCAATATTCAGGGCCCGAGGGCCCAGCTCCACCAATGTTTGGGGCCGGGTCTCTCCCCTGCCTGCCACCGCCCCCACACCTCCCCCGAGTGTCCCCCGGCCTCCTCTTGCTGCCCCCGCGCACCTCCCCCGGCCCCAGAGCCTGCAGCTCACACTGACTGCTCCACCGGCTCCCCGTATCATCTGCTGCTGCAGGGTCCTAGTACCCCCATTCACTAATGGCAGAGGCTGCCCTTACCCTGCCCTTCTGCCCTACCCCTGAGCCTCTCCAATGCCCCAGAGCCCTCAACCCCAGCCCCAGACAGAGCCCTCATCCCCCCCACACCCTAATCCTCTGTCCCAGCCCTGAGCCTCCTCCCACACCCCAAACCTCTCATCCTCAGCCCCACAGCCCTCACCCCTGCACCCCCTCTATCGCCAAACTCCCTCCTGCCCACAAACTCCCTCCCATAACCTGCACCCCCTCCCACCCCCAACCCCAGCCCAGAGCCTGCACCCCTCATCCCCTCCTGCACCCCTGCCCCAGCCCTGAGCCTGCACCCAGCACCCAAACTCCATCTCAAAGCCTGCACTCCAGACCCCCTCCCCCACTCAAACTCCCTCCCAGAGCCTTAGGCAGGTGGGGGGCAGAGTTTGGGGGGGCGGGTTCTGGGCACCACCAAAATTTCTACAAACCTGCCACCCTTGTGTGTAGGTAATAAATGGCATTCATACTTTCCCAATCAACCCAGCAAAAATAACTGTTGCTGCTAATTCTTTAAGTTCTTACCCCCAATTTACAAACATTACTTCAGCCTTCTTTGAATTATGTCTCAACTAGTTAGCTCTCATCTTAACTCTATTCTCTGACAGGCACTGAGTAAGCTGCTAAACTGCACCAATGGGTCAGATGGGACAGAAATACAGAGTTGGATGTTACCACACACCAAAGGCACTTTCACAAGCCTTAATATAGAGTTGCTGTGTTTGAGCCATTACACTTGAAGGAATGTTTTTATGCATTAGTTGTCATAAAAGTAAGAGATTTTATTTAGCATTCACATTTTCATTTTTCTCCGTTTGCCATGTATTTTAGTTATTCCCATAAATCGACACACACAGTAAGATGAGCACAAAAACAGAGATTTAAAACAGTACTTTTATTGAAAACATTGTTTCAAGTAACTGCAAAGTGATTGTTTTTCTTTTCATTTGCTCACTAGAGCACTAACTCTGCCATAATAGGCTTTGTACTAATCTTGTAAAACAATTCTAGAGAAAACTCTTAATCACTAATAGGCAAATGCATATTTCAGTAAGCCTTATATAATGAAGTCTTCCTTAACTAGAGATTAATAGTACAGGTAAATAGGTTAATTTTTTTCATATTCTGTTTTCTAAACTTGGGAACATTCTTTTGAATTGGATACTAGACTAGGAAAAAGTTTTCAGTCACTCTAGTTGCTCTGTAAAAGAAGACGAAGAAGCTTCATTGAGCTGCTGTGACCAAAACCATAGAATTCACCTTTTGGTTATAAGCTTATAGGAAGTAACTCATAATTAATCTTTAGTGGAGCTGGAGAGAAACCCAGATTGGCAAAAACAGCTTGCAAAGTTTGAAAATCTCTGTTAGGGTGACGTTACTGATGACTTCAGAGGGCCCCTCCTTTACAATCCTGTGATCTCTCTCCTGCACCCTGAACTAATGTAGTTCTACAATTAATCTAAACTTGTATGAAATCAATTCGTCATGGTCATGCTATCATATAATTTCCTAAAGATGCACTCAATCCCCAGAAGTTATGTTTTGCTCTACCAGCCCCTCTTTCTTTATTGAGGCAAATTTTTTCTCTTTCATGTAGTACCATTCGCATCCAGCCGTGAGCATTCCTTTCAGGAAGTACAGAATTAGTATGACCCAGGAAACTCTTGATGTGTACTGACGGCAGGCACAGGAGGGGATACATAGAGTTTTACAGAGATCCCCTGGGTCACTTATATGCATAATAATTCACTACAGGGTGAGATGTGAGGTGTCTACTGAAAGCCAGTAACACACTTGTCGTCATAGCCATTGTGAAGTTATGTAAGGATAATATTTGAGGAGTTATGTACCAAGACTGGAAATTATGTCCTTAAGATCTCAGAGTTAAAGCAGGTCACCAGGAGGTGACAAACATGTTCCTTTCAGATAGGCAGGAGACACTTGTCTGTCTGTCTGTCTGGTTATATGCAACTTGTGTATTGTGTTCACAAATGATGCCTACTCACATGCTAAAACCACTTGCTAATCAAGATTAAGAAATTAACAAGATTATAATGATTTTAATGTAGCGTGAACCAAAATTATTTTAATAGTGTAGTACAAGTTTTATTGTACCAATGATGCATATTTCAAGGCAGTCTCAGTTGACAAATTAAACTACAACTAGAGCTGTATTATCAAAGCCCAGTGTGCATATTATTCAGCTGGTTCTTTGCTTTAATGCAGAGCTTTCATTGAATCTCTATTGCATTTTCCTAAAAAACTACTGTACTTCTGTAAAATACAAATCAATCACTTCGCTTAATTCTGAAAAAGCTATCATTATTACTCCTAATCTAAAATATTTATAGGTTGATATAGTCAAAGAGAATTTTGATCATGGTACCACCTCTCTAACTCTACAGAACAACCAAGGGACAAAACTAATGTGGTGGTGGATTTATAACACCAGCTGACACCATAATTATGAAAATAAAAAAAAAATCAAAGGTGGACAGATGGGTTAATGCACAAAAGTTTTATACGCAAAGGAAAATTGAATTTTGGCTTTGACTTCACTCTAAGGTAAATTCAAATTGTATATTGCACTGTGAGCAAGTATCTAACATTGAAATTACAATTTCTCACACACAGACCTTATTTTATGACTTTCTGCCATTTCTGTGGTGATTATTGTGTACACTAACACACAGCTAAATTTGTTTGACATTGGCAGCTGTGTTTTAACATTAACAGAAAAAAATAATTGGAATAGGCTGGGTTTTGGTTCATTTTAATTTGGAAAAAACAATCCTAACACATAATTTCAGCAAACAGTAAGGACACGTTTTATACCAACATAAAGGATTCTATTCATAATCAATATACTAAGGTCATTTTCATGCAAATATCATTTTCTTTCTCACTTTCCACCCCTTTTCCATAAGCCTTTTTTTCTTATGAAGCATATGGAGTGACTACCTGAAGGATACTGGTTCAAACCTTCTTATTGCAATATTAGAATTACTAGTTTATTATTGACTTCATTTATTTATTTTATTATTTGATGTTTTCCAGAATGATTAAAGAAAAAAAATGGTCACTTAGCTTCTCAGTCCAATGCTAAAAATCTAATGTATTTTTTTCATTTAGTAATCATAACAATCTCAATATTTTTAATATAAATAACTAATATTATTACAGCTATTTTCAATGGGCAGATACTGTTTTCTCTGCTTCTTTTTAGGGGTATTCATATTTTAATGTATCCTTGCAATTCTACACAAAAGCATTTGGTAATAATCCTGCTTCATGTCAATAACTGAAGTTACCTTGATAACTTTTCTTTTATGAGCTAGTTCAATAATTATTACTTTTTAAAAAATTTAAATCCCTTGTGTACATCCTTACGTTTGAATTCTCTTGAATGTAGCTCCAGACGCTTGGTTTTGTAGAAACGGGGGGGGAAGACTCATTTCATCTAAAGTTGTGCGTGCTGCCCTTAGCAGCGCTCTTCACACTTATTAGAAAAACAATTGAAAAACCTTAAGATCTTCAAACTCAAAGCCTTGAAGAATGCCTCAGCCTATGTAAAGGTGAACTACTCTGTTATGCCATGATTTCATAAGGATACTATTCTAGTCAAGCAAAAAAAAAAAAAAAAAAGATTTTGACAGACGACTGATCCAATTTCTTCTTGATTTGGGAGAATGATTTCATACCCCAGAACTGTCTTTCAAGGACATCATACACCAAACATCTTCAGTATAAAGGTGCTCTTTAATGAATTTAATGTAGACTCTTTAGACATGTATGGCCAGCTCTTCAGTTGATATAAATTAGTGTAACTTGATTGATTTCAGAGGAATTATGCCAATTCAGACCAGCTGAGGATCTGGCTGAGAATGTCCCTCAGCTCTTTGCTGATATGACGAAGCAATGACAATTTGCTACACAAAGCCAAGGAGAGACAGTTATTTCTCTTTTGTCTTGTAGTCCTTGAGTTTGAGCAATGCCGGTCAATATCTTCTGGATTGTGAATTAACTTGTAATGAAGGAAAACATAACTGAACATTTTTGAAAAAAATAACATCTTACTCATCTTTTGAATGCTTTTGCTCGCATAGCTGACCTTTTTTGAGCTGTCCACAGTAACTTTTCCATGGTATATTAAAAATGATTCAGACTCCATTAGCTTTTATGAGTATTTGAAATGTTCTTCCTGTTGTTCATTACCTTTTGCTGCTTGTTATTGAATTTCATCAGCCACCAAGCCTAGATTTTTATTACTTTCTTTGGGGAGTTCATATAGTTCTCTTTCCTCTTAGAGAGACAAGTTAAGTGAGGTGATCTTTAATTGCACCAACTTCTGTTGCTAAGAGAGATGAGCTTTCAAGCCATATAGAGCTCTTTTTCAGGTCTGGGAAAGGTACTCCCAGTGTCACAGCAAAATGCAAGGTGGAACAGATTGTTTAGCATATGTGGTTAACACATACTGTAAGGGACCAGTCAAGGTAGAGTGGCCCGTTAACACCTCTGAAGTCATAGGAGGTGGGTTAGAGATTGTTGCTATAAGCCATAGATCCAGTGTCTCTGTTCAGTCCATGATTTTTAGTGTCTAGCAGATTTATGAATTTAAGCTCCCAGGCTCATCTTTTGAAAGCGTTGTACAGATTTCTTTGAGGATGAGGACAATAGGTCAGATATAGGGTGATCGCTTTGTGAAAAGTGTTCACCCACAAGTGATAGTGTTTTTGACTTTTATCATTTGAAAGTGTAGTGATTGTGTGGTTGGCCTCCCCACAGCTGCCAGGGCTCCCTAAGTGGCTCTTACTAGAGCCTACGACAGTGGTCCCCAAACTGTGGGGCACACCCCCTAGGAGGGCACAGAGGAACGTTCGGGGGTGTGTGTGTGCGGTTATCGCCCACAGGGAGTGGGGAAGGAGCACCACCTAGCCCTGCTCTGCCCCCAGACCCACTCCAGCACCACCCCAGCTCTGCCCCCAGATCCAGCCATGGCTCTGCTCCAGGCTGCTTCTCAGCCACACCTCCGGCCCCGCTGTCGGCTGTGGCCCCACTCCTGGCCCCTTACCGCAGCACCCAGCCCCACCGTGACCTCCATCTCCCACTCCTGGCTCTGACCCCGACTCCCAGGGGTGTGCGGACCAGGTAAGGGGGAGGGCACAACTGAAAAAGTTTGGGGATCTCTGACCTAGGGTAACCATATGTCCTGTTTTGGCCCCACATGGCCCAATTTTTTTGGCAAAATTGGGCATTTGTCCTGTTTGCTCTTGCTAACTGATCACCAGTTGGCAAGAGCAAACAGGACAAACACCCAGTTTTGACAAAAAGGGGGTTGCGGGGGAGGATGAGTGGCAGGGTTAGGGCCAGCCCTGCGTTGGTGGGAGAGGACTTGGGCAAGTGGCTCAGGCTGGCTCTATGCGGGAGGGGGAGGGGGTTGGAGAGGAGGCTTGGGCCAGCTCTGCATGGGGAAGGGTGCGGGGAAGATGATAACACTACACAGGCTCCGTTTTCTGGCCTGGCCAGGGGTATGACCTCAGGGGGGAAGAGGAGGAGCAGGGAGGGGGAGTGAAGGAGCAGCAGGGGGCAGGGTCAGAGTGCTGGTGCTTCTGCTGGGACCCCTGGGAACGGGTCCCATGGGCCTGTGTGGTGATCCATGGGTTTCTTGTCTGTAGGGTTCCATTATTTAAGCTGATTGTGGTGTCCAGGAAGTTGATGTTAGTGTGGAGTGTTTCAGAGAGAGTTTAGTGGACGGGTGATGGTTGTTGAAGTTGTGGTGGAAATCTTTGAGGGAGTTTAAAGCATCTGTCCAGAGGATGAAAATATCATCGGTGTATCTCAGGTATGTAATTGGTTTCATGCTGCATTTGTCCAGAAATTCTTCTTCAAGGTGACCCATGAAGAGTTTGGCACATGGGGGAGCCATCCCGGGTACCCATGGCTGTTCCCATAGTTCGGACAAAGTGTTTGTTGAATGTAAAATTTTTATGAGTGAGGATGAAATGGATGAGTTTGTTGATGTGTTTGGGGTGGACATCTGAGGGTTGCCCATTGTCTTGTAAATATTTGAGGCAGGCAGCTATGCCATCATTATGAGGGATGTTGGTGTATAGGGAAGTAACCATTATGGTGGTGAGGATGGTGTTATGAGAGAGGTTGTTAATATTGTGGAGTTTGTGGAGGAAGTCAGTTGTGTCACGGAGGAAGCTGGCCCTTTGTGTGGTGAGTGGTTTGAGCATGATTTCTATGAGTGCTGATATTCCTTCTATAAGAGTGTCCTGGCTACATTTGATGTTGGATTCTCTTGTTTGTGTATCTTGGGAAACATGTGGAAGGTCCTTGGGGTGGGTTCGTGGGGGATGAGTTTGTAGAGTTTTAATTGGATTTCTTTGGAGGAGGATATGATGATATCCTTAAATTCCTGGGTAAATTGTGGTGTGGGGTCGTCTTTGAGTTCTTTATAATAAATGGTGTCAGAGAGTTGCTGGTTGCCCTTGTTAACATAGTCATCATGGTTAAGGATTACAATGGCGCCCACTTTGTTTGCTGGTTGGATCCTATCTGGTGGTTAGATTTTAGGAACTGTCTGGCTGTCATCTTGGCTGTGGAGAGATTACGGTGGATGTGATGTTTAAGGATTTTGCCGCCAAGTTTTTTCTTGAAATAATCAGTGTAGTGTAGTTTTGTCCACTCTCAGGTATCCAATCAGATGATTCTTTTTTCTTATGATTGTCGGTGGGGATGTGGTAATTGTGAGTGGTGTCATTGTGGTGAAATAATTCTTTGAGGCAGAGACAGCAGAAGAATTCTTCTAGTTCTCTACCTAATATTATGTAGTGGTTCTGTAGTGGGGCAGAAGTTCAGTCCCTTAAAGAGTACAGATAATTTGTCTCCAGTGAGGGGAACTCTTTTTCTTTTGACTAACCTTAACAAAACAAAACAAAACAAAAAAGTGTCATCAGTAAATCAGACCACCTCACTCTCCACCCCAATTCTGGGCCATTTGAATAATGCTGGTTCTTGTACAGCTCTACAGAGACTTAACTGATAATTAAAGCAAAGAGAAAGCTCATGCAAAATACCTGAAGGTAATAAATTAACTTTTGTATTTATGGTTTGTTGTGTTTTGTTTCTAAGGAAAGAATTTAAGAAATCAGACTACAAAAACTGTGATGGGGAATCAGCTAAAATTTTTTTTCTTCTCAGTCTAATATTCAAACTCCATCCCAGTGCATCTATCTTCAGTTCCATGTAGTTGAAAAATAGGGATAAAATATCTCACACTGCAAGCAAAAATTCACATTCAGGCAGTAGGTATTCTCCCTTTTGAAAACATTTAAAATCCTTATTTTTTGCATGCAAATAGCTGTATAGGTGCCAGTCTAACCATGTGGACACACAAATCTCAGATTTGCACAAGCAGTTAGAGTTGTGTCCGTAATGCAGGGGTGCATTTATACATTTGTTTACCGATATTTCTAAAGCAAGCGGGAGAGAGACAAAACAACTTTATAAAACTAACCTTGCAAATCTCACTAAACCAGCAAAAACAAGATCCTTGCAAAGATTTTATATCATTGTAAGGATCTCAACAGTGGGTCTGAGCTCTCTGCTATGAAAGATGGTACATGAAAAAAAAGTGTTAACAGAACCCAGTGGTTAAAATAGTGGAGAATCATGTGTTCCGTCTCTGGGCACAGTAGATATTGATACTTGGAAATATTTATTCTTTCATATTGGTTCTACTTCAGCAGTCTTAAAAAGAAGGAAAGATAATCTGTGGATAGTTATTTTCTGTTTGCAAGTTTCCTTTATAGTGATTTTCCTAATTAAATGTGTTGGACATTTTTGGCATTAGGAACTGAAATTCATGTCACTTGGCTCTGAAACTATTCTTTTGCCTGCTTAGGGGAAAAATCTTTTTATTGTTAAATTCAATATTCTTATTTGCTTGTTTAGCCTTGGTCTTAATAGCCTCTTAGGCATTTTTAATTGAATTTTGCCTTGTAATCAAAAATGAAGATTATACCTGTTCATTGTTTCATTCTTCTACAGTTCACTTTTGTTGGAATGTTTACCAGTAAGTCACATCTTTGAACAGCCGTAGTGAAATCCAGATTCTAATTAGGAAGAAGGTTAGCAAATAGTAAAGGGGCAATTGCTCAAACAGCTCTGATTATGAGGCAGATAGGCTTTATTTGTGTGCAGCCAAACATGAATAATTCTATTCTGCTCTGGGAATAATTTCTATGCCTTTAATGCACTGTATATGCTCTTACAGAAAAGCAGGCTAACATCTAGTGCAGTGGCTTTCAACCTGTCCAGGCTACTGTACCCCTTTCAGGAACCTGATTTGTCTTGTGTACCCCTCAAGTTTTACCTCACTTAAAAACTACTTGCTCACAAAATCAGCCATAAAAATACCCTAGTGTTACAGCATACTATTACTGAACAATTGCTTACATTCTCATTTGTACCATATAATTATAAAATAAATTGATTGGAATACGAATATTGTACTTACATTTCAGTGTATAGTATATAGAGCCATATAAATAAGTCATATGAATTTTTACTTTGTTCTGGTTTCGCTAGTGCTTTTTATGTAGTCTGTTGTAAAACTAGACAGCTATCTAGATGAGTTGATGTACTCCCGGAAGATCTCTGCGTACCCCCGAGATACACATACCTCGGTTGAGAACCACTGATCTAGTGTACACAGTGGAAATGCAGTGTGGCATCAAATATGTATTTCTCCCTAGCTATCTCATTAATCAGATATATCTAATAAAAAAGTAAACCAAACCAATGTCAAAGGAGCTCTTCATTTTTTTTTTAAATTGAACAAGTTATTATGGAGTAGCCCTAGTAGCTCTATAGTTTAGGTTTTATTAAGATTTACACTTAAATCAGAGCTTAAAAACTTTTAGTTTACATACATTAAATACCCACATTAAACTACCATTGGAAAGGGAAGGTCCCATTTGAATTGTGTTCAGTACAAACATACATAAAAAATTGTTTGAGTGATACTAGTGTTAAATTAGAGGGATCCCCTAAAAATATGCTTGGTTGATAAGAGATTGAGGGAGAATATACATCTTATTGCTGGCAAGTTTCTCTTGATAAATATTCTGAATTTTCCCTTTCTCAAGTTAGTCCCATTGCTATGGGTTATTGCTCTCACTCGCCCACCCCCCAAAATGCTGCAGTTAAACATTCCTCTCCCTCCTTTGTTTGCAGACTGTTATAGTGACTTCTGAAATAACCTACTGGTTGTCACTACCCAAGGTATATGTGTATATTGAGGCAACAGTTTTCAAAGGGGCCTAAGGGAATTAGGTGCCCAAATTCCATAGAAGTGCAATTGCATTCCAGTAAGCTAAGTCTTAACTTTTTAAGTATCTTTCTTCATAAAGAAATCCCTCCAGCTCCCTAGTCATTTTTGTTGCTTTCCTCTGAACTCAGTCCAAATTGTCAGTATCCTTCTGGATGCCCAGAATCCAGTGCTGTATTCAAGAAATGCTGGTGCCCCATCCTACAAGAATGTGAGTCTGTCTCAGCTCTCAACTTGAGAGCTAGTCTCTTTAGCTCAAGCTGTAGATACTCATGCTTTTAGCCTTGGTTCAATCCTTGGTGTCTTAGCAAGATGGCATCAATCACACTTGCACTATAGCTGCATACAGAAAAGGTTACCTCCCTCGTCTGTGATATGAAGCTGTCAAGGTTCCTTCCCCACTCTGAACTCTAGGGTACAGATGTGGGGACCTGCATGAAAACCTCCTAAGCTTACTTTTACCAGCTTAGGTTAAAACTTCCCCAAGGTACAAATTAATTTTACCATTTTTCCTTGGAATTTCCACTGCCACCACCAAACTTTAACTGGGTTTACTGAGAAAACGTAGTTTGGACACGTCTTTCCCCCCAAAATCCTCCCAATCCTTGCACCGCACTTCCTGGGGAAGGTTTGGTAAAAATCCTTACCAATTTGCATAGGTGACCACAGACCCAAACCCTTGGATCTGAGAACAATGAAAAAGCATTCAGTTTTCTAACAAGAAGACTTTTAATAGAAGTAAAGGAATCACCTCTGTAAAATCAGGACGGTAGATACCATACAGGGTAATTAGATTCAAAACATAGAGAATCCCTCTAGGCAAAACCTTAAGTTACAAAAAAGACACACAGACAGGGATAGTCATTCTATTCAGCACAGCTCTTTTCTCAGCCATTTAAAGAAATCATAATCTAACACATACCTAGCTAGATTACTTACTAAAAGTTCTAAGACTCTATTCCTGTTCTGTCCCCGGCAAAAGCAGCATACAGACAGACACAGACCCTTTGTTTTTCTCCCTCCTCCCAGCTTTTGAATGACCTCATTGGTCATTTTGGTCAGGTGCCAGCGAGGTTACCTTTAGCTTCTAACCCTTTACAGGTGAGAGGATTTTTCCTCTGGCCAGGAGGGATTTTAAAGGGCTTTACCCTTCCCTTTATATTTATGACAGAAGCCGTCACAAAAGCATCCCAAGTTGATGTTGATATTCTCATTTGTAATGATACCCCATTGCAGACTTGTCTGATTTTCTGTGTGCTACTCTCAATACATCTCTTCCAATGTTAATTCTTCCTGTGTTTCTTCACCCTTGAGTATACTGCACAGGCTTGGAATGGGTTGTCCCCCAGATGTGTAAGCCTTCTTTCTTCCAAGTTAAATATGTTCATTTTCTGCCTCTGTTTCTAATCTCTTTACATCCATTTGTATGATTTCATTGGCCATGTCTACACTACAAATTTATGTTTACTCAAGTTATGTCAACATACAGCTGCTGCAGTTATTACATTGTTTGTACACGTGGACACTTGGCTCCTTGTGTTGATGGTGCACACACCAGTCATGCTTGTGTTGATGCAGAGAGCAGTGCTGCACCATGGGTAGATAGCCCACTGTGCAACTCAGCACCATCCAGCACACTAGGTCTTTTGGGAAGTTTTTGCAATGCATGATGGGGATGACTGGGAGCATGGAGTCAACTTCCCAATTGCAACTGTCTCCATCCCGTAATGTTATATGTATCCCATAATTTTCGCACCTTTTTTGCTTTTTATCAAAATCCCACAAACCTGTGTGGCCCTCGTCACTGTTCACCATTTCTGACAGACTCATGGAGCCTGCACAGCTCTGCACTATTATCATGAGCATTGTAAGCACAGGGTGAATGATCCTAGAGTATTTGCAGAGCTGCAAGAATGTCCAGATGAGTGGGGAACATGACGGTTTATTGGAGAACAGATTGCTGTGGGACATAGAGAGAACCAATTCAAGGTTGTTGGTGACATTTGTGGAGCACCACTTCTGGACCCAAGAAACAAGCACTGACTGGTAGGATCGCATCATAATGCAGGTTTGGGATGATGAGCCGTGGCTGCAGAATTTTTGAATGCGCAAGACAATATTCCTGGATTTGTGTGCTGAGCTCGCTCCAGCCCTCCAGCACAGGGATACCAAAACGAGATCTGCATTGACGGGAGAAGCAAGTGATGATCACACTGGGAATATGCAATGCCAGATTGCTACTGGTCAAGTGGATATCAGTTGGGAATCGAGAAATCTGCCCCAGGGGCTGTGGTGATGCAATTGTGTAGGGTCACTAATTGCCTCCTGCTACTCAGGACTGTTACTCTTGGTAGTGTGCAGGACATAGTGGATGGATTTGCAGCAGTGGGGTTCCTGAATTGCGGTGGAGTGTTATGTGCATGCCGTCTCCCTATTTTGTCACCGGACCACCTTGCCACTGAGCACATCAACAGAAAGGGCTACTTTTCTACTGGTGGATTACAAGGGGTGCTTCACTGACCTCACTGTGGGCTGGTCAGGAAAGGTGCATGATGCTTACATCTTTAAGAACTCAAGACTGGTCAGAAAGCTACAAGCAGGAACTTCCTTTCCCAAATGGCAGATTACCACTGGGAATGTTAAAATATCAATAGTAATCCTGGGGGACCCAGCCTAACCCCTGGCTCCCATGGCTTATGAAGCTGTACATTGGCTATCTCAACAGCACCAAGGAATGATTTGACTACTGGCTCAGCAAGTGAAGAATGACAGTTGAATGTGCTTTTGGTCGTTTGAAGGGACACTGACACCGTTTACTCACAAGATTGGATCTCAGTGAGAAAAATATCCCAATGGTTATAGCTGCCTGCTGTGTCTTGCAAAATATCTGTGAAGCAAAGGGGGAAAAGTTTCTGTTGGGGTGGAGGGCAGAGGAGAAGTGCCTGTCCGCTGAATTTGAACAGCCAGATACAAGGGCTATTAGAAAAGCTGAACACAGAGCTATGTGGCTCAGGGAGGCTTTGAAAGACCATTTTAACAGAGAGCTTGAGTAGTGTGTGGTGTTGTAGTGTGCTCTACCTGGCCCTGCTCTTTTGTGACCTGAGAGGAATCATGTGGTGATTGGTGAGCATGTAGGAATATAACCTTATCAATGCACTTATTAATTTTGTTTGTGAATGAGTCTGAGTTGTGTGACAGGTAATTAGTTGCTTTCAGCACAGGCAGCATATATTGTAAACTAATACGATGAACTATGTTCCAAATAATTGAATTTTATTCTATAACAAAATTAGTGGGGGGAAAAAACCCTGCATAATTTTAAAACAAATGCATTAAAACCTTAATAAAATGCAATAAATTAAGAGACCAGAACATATGAAGGGGAAAGAACATTCATGCCCTTTTCAGCTACACATACACCAACCATGGCTTTCACAGGTCAGTGTATGTGAAACTGTGATTGTTTTTAATGCAGCAACCCCTGATGCCCTTGGAATGTTGGGAGGGGGAGGGGTTGTAGGGAGGTCCCAGTATTGAGTTCTCAATGGGCTGTAGAGGGAGGAGAGCCTGGGATTGTTGAACCTTGTGTTTGCTGCCTGAGAAGCCCCATTATGTCCTGGTGCATCTCCCTCTCCTTTTCCTGCTGGGACTTGTGTGCCTTTCTTTCTTATGCACTTTCCTTCTGCAGCCTGTCCACAGTGTTCATCTTCCAGGCCCTCTGCTGAAAGTTTGATGCAGCACTGGCTTTCAGGATCTCACTGAACATGTCATCCCAAGTCTCCTTCTTCCTCCTTATCTGGCTCAGGCATTCCATGGGTGTGGAAGGGGAAACCCTGAAGGCCCCAGTGGCAGCAGCTGCAGATAAAATATGTGCCATTGTCAGTGTATTCACTATGGAAAGCAAAACTTAGATCCTAAACTCACTCCCCTTGCTCCCCAAAAGTCTTAAGCACCACCTTCTAACTTATACTTGGAATTGCTGGTGAATGACACCAGTCACAACACCATCCAGGATGAGCCATGGCCTACTGGGGAAATGAGGAGGGAATTGTTTGGTTGCATGATTCTAGTAGTATAGACCAATGGCACTGAATACTGGCACCATTTTCTACAGGCATTGGTGATTTTAGCTGATATCTCACTCCTGAGTGTAACAAAGGCAGAGAGAGGCTACTGCTGTCCCAAAGCTTCCCTGGCCCATATGCTGCTAGCATGTGTACTGCAATGATGTCTGCTGAAGTGATTCCCCCCTGAGTGGCGTGGGGAAGTGTCCTACCGTGGAGGAAGAAATAAGGTAGCCCTCTCTAGAAACCATTGGCAGAGGATTGCAGAATACCTCCAGGAAAGTTTCATAGAGATCTCTCAGTAAGGTTAAAGGGACATCCGTGTGTACATAAACAAACTGTTCTGCATGCCCCCCACTGCCTAATTCTAGAGGGGAATGAAAAGCAGATAGCAACTCTGCCTCTCTTGGTCGTACCACTCCCTTTTCTAGCACAAGTAAATTAATAAAAAGTCAAAAGCTGTGTCATGCTACCTTGGGGATGCCATCCCTGTCACTGAAAATTTGTCTACAGACTTACCTGAGGTTCCTTCCCCTGCATTGGACTTGCCTGAACTTGACTGGCAGGATTGGCTTGACCGTTGTGGAGTCAAAAACAGTTCTTGGCTTGCTGGGCAACTGGATTTCCTAGTCATCTGTCCCACAGAATCCTCTTCCTTCTTCTCTTCCTCACCCACTACTTCCTCCTTCTCACTGTTCATGGCAGGGGCCTGTGACTCGGGCTCCTTGGAGGCATCCACGGTGCTGAGGGAGTGGGTATCCACCAAGTATGCCATACAGCTCTTTGTAAAAACAGCAGTTCTGCGACTCGGCACCAGATAACTTGTTGGCCTCCCTGGCCTTCTGGTATGCCTGCCACAGCTCCTTGACTTTCACATGGTACTGCTGTTGGTCCCTCGTACCCCTTCTGCATCCCCGAGCAACCTGCTCATCAATGTCACTGTTTGTATGGCTGTTTCGGAGCTGTGCCTTCGGAGTCTCTTCTACCCACAGGCCCAGAAGATCCAATATGTCCTGTCTACTCCAGGCAGGAGAGCGTCTGAAGCGTATATCCAGCTTGGGCAGTTGCACTCCGCAGATGAGAGGGGCTAGATGTCCTCGCCAAGCCTAGCAATCAGGAAAAGGAATTTTAAAAATATGTGGGGCTTTAAAGGGGCGGGGAGGGTTGGTGGGGGTTACCAGTCTCTGTGATCCCGCGGCAGTGGGACCCACAGGGATCTTCCACCAACACTACAAAAAGAAGGATTCTGGGTGGACTCCTCCTGAAGGTTGAAACAACAGACTGGACTTCTACATAGAGTGCTTCCGCCGACATGCATAGGCTGAAACTGTGGAAAAGCAGCATCACTTGCCCCATAACCTCAGCCGTGCAGAACACAATGCCATCCACAGCCTCCGAAACAACTCTGACATCATAATCAAAAAGGCTGACAAAGGAGGTGCTGTCGGAATATGAACAAGAGGTTGCCAGGCAGCTCTCCAACGCCACTTTCTACAAGCCATTACCCTCAGATCCCACTGAGGGTTACCAAAAGAAACTACACCATCTGCTCAAGAAACTCCCTGAAAAAGCACAAGAACAAATCCGCACAGACACACCCCTAGAACCCGGACCAGGGGTATTGTATCTGCTACGCAAGATCCATAAACCTGGAAATCCTGGATGCCCCATCATCTCAGGCATTGGCACCCTGACAGCAGGATTGTCTGGCTATGTAGACTCCCTCCTCAGGCCCTACACTACCAGCACTCCCAGCTATCTTAGAGACACCACTGACTTCCTGAGGAAACTACAATCCATCGGTGATCTTCCTGAAAACACCATCCTAGCCACTATGGATGTAGAAGCCCTCTACACCAACATTCCACACAAAGATGGACTACAAGCCATCAGGAACAGTATCCCTGATAATGTCACGGCAAACCTGGTAGCTGAACTTTGTGACTTTGTCCTCACCCCTAATTATTTCATGTTTGGGGACAAGGTATACCTTCAAATCAGCCATACTGCTGTGGGTAGCTGCATGGCCCCACAGTATGCCAACATTTTTATTGCTGACTTAGAACAAAGCTTCCTCAGCTCTCGTCCCCTAACGCCCCTACTCTACTTGTGCTACATTGATGACATCTTCATCATCTGGACCCATGGAAAAGAAGCCCTTGAGGAATTCCACCATGATTTCAACAATTTCCATCCCACCATCAACCTCAGCCTGGACCAGTGCCCCCAAGAGATCCACTTCCTGGACACTATGGTGCTAATAAGCAATGGTCACATAAACACCACCCTATATAGGAAACCTACTGACCGCTATGCTTACCTACATGCCTCCAGCTTTCATCCAGACCACACCACACGATCCATTGCCAAGCTCTACGATACAACCGCATTTGCTCCAACCCCTCAGACAGAGACAAACACCTACAAGATCTCTATCAAGCGTTCTTACAACTACAATACCCACCTGCTGAAGTAAAGAAACAGATTGACAGAGCCAGAAGAGTACCCAGAAGTCACCTACTACAGGACAGGCCCAACAAAACAAATAACAGAACACCACTAGCATCACCTTCAGCCCCCAACTAAAACCTCTCCAACGCATCATCAAGGATCTACAACCTATCCTGAAAGACGACCCGTCACTCTCACAGATCTTGGGAGACAGGCCAGTCCTTGCTTACAGACAGCCCCCCAACCTGAAGCAAATACTCACCAGCAACCACACAACAGAACCACTAACCCAGGAACCTATCCTTGCAACAAAGCCTGTTGCCAACTGTGTCCATATATCTATTCAGGGGACATCATCATAGGGCCTAATCACATCAGCCACACTATCAGAGGCTCGTTCACCTGCACATCTACCAATGTGAGATATGCCATCTTGTGCCAGCAATGCCCCTCTGTCATGTACATTGGCCTAACTGGACAGTCTCTGCGTAAAAGAATAAACGGACACAAATCAGACGTCAAGAATTATAACATTCAAAAACCATTTGGAGAACACTTCAATCTCTCTGGTCACTTGATTACAGACCTAAAAGTGGCAATTATTTAACAAAAAAACTTCAGAAACAGACTCCAATAAGAGACTGCTGAATTGGAATTAATTTGCAAACTGGATACAATTAACTTAGACCTGAATAAAGACTGGGAGTGGATGTGTCATTACACAAAGTAAAACTATTTCCCATGTTTATGTCCCTCCCCTACCCCCCGCCACAATTGTTCCTCACACATTCTTGTCAACTGCTGGAAATGGCCCACCTTGATTATCACTTCAAAAGGTTCCCCACTCCCCCTGCTCTCCTGCTGGTAATAGCTCACCTTACCTGATCACTCTTGTTACAGTGTGTATGGTAACACCCATTGTTTCATGTTCTCTGTGTATATAAAATCTCCCCACTGTATTTTCCACTACATGCATCCAATGAAGTGAGTTGTAGCTCACGAAAGCTTATGCTCAGATAAATTTGTTAGCCTCTAAGGTGCCACAAGTCCTCCTTTTCTTTTTGCGGATACAGACTTACACGGCTGCTACTCTGAAACCTGTAGTTATCAGTAGTCTGTCAGGAGGGCTGAGACTTGTTGTTAATGGGCTGGGAGAGTAGGGTCAATTTACAACAGCTTTAACACTGTGGTACCCAATAGTCACTTTTCTCCAGCACAGTACATTGCCATTTATCATACATAGTTTTCAAGTCGTGTGGCAGTTTTCCTCTTCAATGGAATTAATTTTTCAAAAGATAATTTGCAACACATTATGAAATGCTTTACGAAAATCTCTCTCTGTATTACATCTGCTATGTTTCCTCCATCCACTAATTTTAAAATTCAGGTTTCTCTAGCAAAAAATATGCTTTGTGAAACAATTATGCTTGTTCATAGTCCATTAATCTCACTAGATATTTAGATTTTTTTAATTTAATATTTTTGCATTATTTTACTAGGAATAGAAGAAATTAAACTAACAAGAAGGTAATTACTCAAAATACCTTTTTTTCCTATTTTGAAAGTTGGTGCTTTGGCTTTTTTCTAATCCTTCAGTATCCTTCAGGAGGTTATAACCATATGAAATATAGCTAGCTATATTTATAAAGCACTCATTATTGTGTGAAACTAGATCCATATTCTACTAAGTAAAGGCTATTATAATTCTGACAGAAACACATTGGCATTATAATTTTTGTATACTATTTTTTTATAATGTTCAATTTTTAAATCTTAATGCTCATAATTTATTTCAACAAGCCTGTAATTCCTGAATCTATTTTAATCATTAGCAGCATATTTAAACGGCACTAAACTCTCATATCAGACTTCCTGCTTAAAACATAATGACCAAATCATTCTGATAAGAATCTTAAGTGTATATCCATATGGAAATACAAGAGTTGTCCGTGATTTTATCGCTCAAATAAGCTTTTAATATCTACTTTGTAAATCAGTTGAACATTGTTGTTTATGTTCATGGATTATTCACAGAGTATTATCATACAGCATGGATGGGTAACTGATCTTGATACAGTATGATATAAAAATAGAGACGTTCCTTTGCAGATGGTTATTTACATAAATGAGGCTTTCTGAGTTGGTTTTCTCAGATGTTCTTGTCAACTGCTGGAAATGGCCCACCTTGATTATCACTACAAAAGATTATTCCCCCCCACCCCCCGGCTCTCCTGCTGGTAATAGCTCATCTTAAGTGATCACTCTCCTTATAGTGTGTATGGTAATACCCATTGTTTCATGTTCTCTATGCATATAAATCTCCCCACTGTATTTTCCACTGAATGCATCTGATGAAGTGAGCTGTAGCTCACGAAAGCTTATGCTCAAATAAATTTGTTAGTCTCTAAGTCACAATACTCCAGTTGAGGCCTAATCAGCACAGAGTAGAGCAGAAGAGTTACTTCTCGTGTCTTGCTTACAACACTCCTGCTAATACATCCTAGATTCATGTTTGCTTTTTTTGCAACAGTGTTACACCGTTGATTCATACTTAGCTTGTGATCCACTATGACCCCCAGATCCCTTTCCGCAGTACTCCTTCTGAGGCAGTCATTTCCCATTTTGTATGTGTGCAACTGAATGTTCCTTCCTAAGCTGAGTGCTTAGCATTTGTCCCTATTGAATTTCATCCTATTTACTTCAGACCATTTCTTCAGTATGTCCAAATAATTTTGAATTTTAATCCTAACCTCCAAAGCACTTGCAACCTCTCTCAGCTTGGTATCATCTGCAAACTTTATAAGTGTACTCTCTATGCCATTATCTAAATCATTGATGAAGATATTGACCTGAACCGGACCCAGAACCGATCCCTGCGGGACCCCACTCATTATGCCTTTCCAGTATGACTCTGAACCACTGATAATTACTCTCTGGGAATGATTTCCAACCAGTTATGCCCCCACCTTATAGTAGCTCCATCTAGGTTGTATTTCCTTAGTTTGTTTATGACAAGGTAATCCAAGACCGTATCAAAAGCCTTACCAAAGTCAAGATATACCATATCTACTGCTCCCCGCCCCGTCCATCTCCATCCACAAGGCTTGTTACCCTGTCAAATAAAGGTATCAGGTTGGTTTGATATGATTTGTTCTTGACAAATCCATGCTGACTGTTACTTATCACTTTATTATCTTCTAGGTATTTGCAAATTGATTGCTTAATTACAGAATTAAGCTGACTAGTCTGTAATTTCCCAGGTTGTCCTTATTCCCTTTTTATAGATGGGCACTATATTTACCCTTTTCCAGTCTTCTGGAATGTCTCCTGTCTTCCATTACTTTTCAAAGATAATTGCTAATGGCGCCGATATCACCTCAGTCAGCTCCTTGAGTATTCTAGGATTTATTTCATCAGACTCTGGTGATTTGAAGACATCTAACTTGTCTAAGTAATTTTTGACTCATTCTTTCCCTATTTTAGACTCTGATCCTACCTCAGTTTCACTGGCATTCACTGTTTTAGATGTCCAATTGCCACCAACCTTCTTGGTGAACACCGAAACGAAGTCATTAAGCACCTCTGCTATTTCCACATTTTCTGTTATTGTCTTTCCCCTCCTCACTGAGTAATGGGCCTACGCTGTACTTCGTTTTCCTCTTGCTTCTAATGTATTTGTAGAATGTTTTCTTGTTTTCTTTTATGTCCCACGCTAGTTTGATCTCGTTTTGTGCCTTGGCTTTTCTAATTTTGTCCCTATATACTTGTGTTATTTGTTTATATTCATCCTTCGTAATTTGACAGAGTTTCCCACTTTTTGTAGGACTCTTTTTTCAGTTTTAGAAGATCTCCTGGTTAAGCCAGGGTGGTCTCTTGCCATACGTCTTATCTTTCCTACACAGTGGGATAGTTTGCTCTTGTACCCTTAATAATGTCTCTTTGAAAAACTGCCAACTGTCTTCAATTGTTTTTCCCCTTACACTTGCTTCCCATGGGATTTTACCTACCAGCTCCCTGAGTTTGCTAAAGTCTGCCTTCTTGAAATCCATTGTCTTTATTCATAGAATCATAGAATATCAGGGTTGGAAGGGACCCCAGAAGGTCATCTAGTCCAACCCCCTGCTCAAAGCAGGACCAATTCCCAGTTAAATCATCCCAGCCAGGGCTTTGTCAAGCCTGACCTTAAAAACCTCTAACGAAGGAGATTCTACTACCTCCCTAGGTAACGCATTCCAGTGTTTCACCACCCTCTTAGTGAAAAAGTTTTTCCTAATATCCAATCTAAACCTCCCCCACTGCAACTTGAGACCATTACTCCTCGTTCTGTCATCTGCTACCATTGAGAACAGTCTAGAGCCATCCTCTTTGGAACCCCCTTTCAGGTAGTTGAAAGCAGCTATCAAATCCCCCCTCATTCTTCTCTTCTGCAGGCTAAACAATCCCAGCTCCCTCAGCCTCTCCTCATAACTCATGTGTTCCAGTCCCCTAATCATTTTTGTTGCCCTTCGCTGGACTCTCTCCAATTTATCCACATCCTTCTTGAAGTGTGGGGCCCAAAACTGGACACAGTACTCCAGATGAGGCCTCACCAATGTCGAATAGAGGGGAACGATCACGTCCCTCGATCTGCTCGCTATGCCCCTACTTATACATCCCAAAATGCCATTGGCCTTCTTGGCAACAAGGGCACACTGCTGACTCATATCCAGCTTCTCGTCCACTGTCACCCCTAGGTCCTTTTCCGCAGAACTGCTGCCTAGCCATTCGGTCCCTAGTCTGTAGCTGTGCATTGGGTTCTTCCGTCCTAAGTGCAGGACCCTGCACTTATCCTTATTGAACCTCATCAGATTTCTTTTGGCCCAATCCTCCAATTTGTCTAGGTCTTTCTGTATCCTATCCCTGCCCTCCAGTGTATCTACCACTCCTCCCAGTTTAGTATCATCCGCAAATTTGCTGAGAGTGCAATCCACACCATCCTCCAGATCATTTATGAAGATATTGAACAAAACCGGCCCCAGGACCGACCCTTGGGGTATTCCACTTGATACCGGCTGCCAACTAGACATGGAGCCATTGATCACTACCCGTTGAGCCCGACAATCTAGCCAGCTTTCTACCCACCTTGTAGTGCATTCATCCAGCCCATACTTCCTTAACTTGCTGACAAGAATACTGTGGGAGACCGTGTCAAAAGCTTTGCTAAAGTCAAGAAACAATACATCCACTGCTTTCCCTTCATCCACAGAACCAGTAATCTCATCATAAAAGGCGATTAGATTAGTCAGGCATGACCTTCCCTTGGTGAATCCATGCTGGCTGTTCCTGATCACTTTCCTCTCATGCAAGTGCTTCAGGATTGATTCTTTGAGGACCTGCTCCATGATTTTTCCAGGGACCGAAGTGAGGCTGACTGGCCTGTAGTTCCCAGGATCCTCCTTCTTCCCTTTTTTAAAGATTGGCACTACATTAGCCTTTTTCCAGTCATCCGGGACTTCCCCGGTTCGCCACGAGTTTTCAAAGATAATGGCCAATGGCTCTGCAATCACAGCCGCCAATTCCTTCAGCACTCTCGGATGCAACTCGTCCGGCCCCATGGACTTGTGCACGTCCAGCTTTTCTAAATAGTCCCTAACCACCTCTATCTCCACAGAGGGCTGGCCATCTCTTCCCCATTTTGTGATGCCCAGCGCAGCAGTCTGGGAGGTGACCTTGTTTGTGAAAACAGAGGCAAAAAAAGCATTGAGTACATTAGCTTTTTCCACATCCTCTGTCACTAGGTTGCCTCCCTCATTCAGTAAGGGGCCCACACATTCCTTGACTTTCTTCTTGTTGCCAACATATCTGAAGAAACCCTTCTTGTTACTCTTGACATCTCTGGCTAGCTGCAGCTCCAGGTGCGATTTGGCCCTCCTGATAACATTCCTACATGCCCGAGCAATATTTTTATACTCTTCCCTGGTCATATGTCCAACCTTCCACTTCTTGTAAGCTTCTTTTTTATGTTTAAGATCCGCTAGGATTTCACCATTAAGCCAAGCTGGTCGCCTGCCATATTTACTATTCTTTCGACTCATTGGGATGGTTTGTCCCTGTAACCTCAACAGGGATTCCTTGAAATACAGCCAGCTCTCCTGGACTCCTTTCCCCTATTGTGCTGTTCTCCCTCCTACCATTCCTTAGAATCGTGAACTCTGCCATTTCATGGTCATTTTCACCCAAATTGCCTTCCACTTTGAAATTCTCAACCAGTTCTTCCCTATTTGTCACGTAACTTAGCAGAAAAAAGTAATAACTACTTAATGTAAAATTTCATCATACTTTAACTCATACAATTACAACAAGTACTTCAGTTTAATGGGGCAAATTATAATATATACAACTGAAGTTTCCTTTGGTTTATTTTTTTCTATGGGAGCAGAATTCCCTTTAGATTTTATTTTATCCTCTTAATCCTTTCCCAGTCTACCTTATATCAACCATTACATCTTTTTCCAGAGCTGAGTCAGTTCTGTTCTTTAACTCATCAGCACTGTGGGATCATCTGTGTTAAAGTAGGACATTCTAAAATGACAAGCCAGTTTGAATTTAGGGTTAATGTACTTTCTGTCAGAGCCTACAGATCTCCCAGTGCATTGGTGAGGAGCACCATAAACACAGTGCCCACACCTGTTCCTATTGAAGTCAATGGGAATTTTGCAGCTGACTTTATAAGAAGTAGAATTTGGCCTTCAGAGAGCAAACTGTTGAGCCTGAATTTTGGACTTTTAATCTTAATTAATATCTGTATGATTGTCAGATTGTCCTCTGCCAACGTAAACTCAAGCAAATACTGTGCTATCAAAGCTAGGAGGCTCATTAAATTAAACTAGTGTTTTAATTTCAAACCCTTCTGTTGAAGTGGAGATAAAATAAAAATAATTGCATGCATTTCTCTCCTACCTCACAGTATTTGTTGTGGTTAGCCTGTGTAATAAAATATATAGCTTGTTGCTCAGAGAGAGATTAAGAACTGATTAGAGACAGAATTAGCCAAAATCATGTATAAAGTCCTGTAGTTCCCCTATGCTTTATGTTTAAATATGTATTATTTTTTAGTTTTCTCTGTGAAGAACTCTGTACCTACACTGTAGAGCATAGTTTATATTAAATGAGACACATTAAAGTGCAGTATTTTGAATGTGAAACATGTAGATTTCAAGAAGTACTCTACAAATTAGCAAGTATGGGTACAGTGACTGAAACCATATAGGATCGTATTACCTATTTTGGAGAACCTTTTTACATATTCACTTTTTTGTTCAATAAGCTGTTTTGCATAGTTCTAACAGACCATTTAATTTATAAACGCCTTGGAAAATCAGGCTGAATTTTCATATCTCCTGCTCTCCACATGAAACTTTAAAAATTGATTGCAGCTAGGGCTCATGGAATCTGAATATGAGTCAGCTTAGTTTTTCCAGATCAAATGGTAATCTTTAGAAGGGCTTTAGAAAATATAATTAAGAGAGTAAGCCATGCTGCGTTTGTTATCGTAGGCTTCAGTATGAAAAGCATACACAATACAGTAAAAGCAAAAAAGGATATTTTACAAACCCATTAGCCACTAATGCCCAATTTTAAGTAGACATTGGGCATTCCTGCAAAAGTTTCATTAGAAACATCACTAGTGTACCTATATGCGCTGTTTGTGAGTGCACGAATTCACGGAACTTTGAAAGCTTGAACTTGTGTGGTCAATAAGCACTATACAAAAGGGTGCAATAGTTCTTACAGTTTTTCGGTGAAACTTCAGGATGTGTTATGCTATTGTAGTGTAGACTTTTTGCAATATGGAAATGCTAAAAAATCATTTATTCAAGGTTTCTGTGGCCTTTCTCAACCTAGCACAGTGGGGACATTATTTTGTGGAACCAGAAATATAATTGACTTTAGATACTTTTAACTGTTTTCCTTGGGCTAGAAAATTAACTTTTCCATACTCTAAATAGTAACCCTATGAAGAAGTTAGTGTTTCCTGTTGTTAATTCGAGTTCCTCTCTGTTGATTGAGTTGTGTGATTTAACATTAAGATGAAATGATGTGTGTTCTTTCTCATGCTTGGGATGTGTGTTCTTTGTGTGTTCTTTCTCATGCTTGGGATGTGTGTTCTTTCCCTCCCAAGCATGAGACATATTACCCTGTTACAGGAAACACCACCCACTATTGTTTCCAAGACTTTACAGCTCTTATGCATATTAGGTAATTTAATTGAGATATGGTAATTAAAACCAGATGTTATTCTGGTCCATGAGAAGAACTCTATTATGCTTTTTTCAAATGTATGTTCATTAAAAATAAATAAATAAATAAATACCCGGGGGGGAGGCATCAACACACTTGTAAGATCAAAGCCATTGAGTATACTGACTCTTCTAAAATGATACATGTATTTATACTACCTGTTGTGTTAGCAATTTTCCATACTACCATCCCCGCTCTCCCTCCCCAAAGTATTGATTTCTTAGTAGTCATCTATTTAAAGATGCTAACTCTGTTGTACTCTTCTAGACTTACTGTAGTGGCCTGATCTGAGAGGGCATTTAAATTTCCAACATACTGCAGAAGCATACTGTTTGGCTCCTTTTCCAAAAGAAGACTGTGTTTATAAGGCAGGAGTGACTTTAAGATGGCTATAATGTCAAGGGAATTAAGATATCCTATGGAATAATCATTTCTCCATCTAAAAATGGAGACAGCAAGGGATAGCAATAGGTAGAACACTGTGATCTCTCAGAAGACCATAGAAATCAAAATTTTGAGGCTTGTCTACAAAGTGTACTATGCATACTATGGGGGTATGATGTCTAATTTGCATGTTGCACACTAATTGGTCCATTTGGACCCAGCTGATGCACACTAAAAGTTCCCTAGTGCACTTTAACATAGTACTGCCTCAAACTACTTTTTCAAAATACTTTGCTGAAGCTCACTGGGGAACTCTTAGTGCATACCAGCAGGTCCACGCAGACCAATTAGTGCATAACCTTAGTGCACTTCAGCAATCACAGCTCCGGAGTGTATATTGCCGCACCGTGTGGATAAGTCTTTGGTGAATTAATGCATGCAAATCATTCAGTGAGATCCAAACATGATTACAAGGAATGCAGGACTTTGTAGAGGATTAATTAAACATGTTCAAACAAGACTTTTAAGAACTTCAAATAAGCTACACAAAGTTTCTGCTTTAGACTGACCTGTACACCGATCAAAATACATTCTGCTGCCAATGAATAAATCAAAATGGGAATATGTGACAAAGACCTGTTGCCTTAGTCTACTTTCTGGAAGCCCCCAAACACCATTCATAATTTACCCTTTATCATTTCGTGTTCGGTGCTTACTATGGTGTGGTCACCATTGAATTCTTTACAGATACATTTGCAAGTAACAAAATGTTACTGTGGTATTGTAAAATGGGAATATCACAAATACTGTTGTAATATTTACCACCAAGAGCCAGATTTTAAAAATTGAATAGCAAATTGGATTAAATGATCAGTCTTGTTCTCAGGGTTATTGTTGACTTTGTATTATTGGAAAATACGAACAACAAAATCCTGAACAATTTTTCCAGTTTTGGGTTTATAATCTTTAGCTCTAATTTTTTTAAAATAAACAGTAGAATTAGTTTTGAGAAGATAATTATTGTTCCTCTAGTACTGTAGCTTAGCTTAAACTGGGGGTAGGTTTTTTTGTCAAGAGGCAGACTGTGGTAAATTCAAGCTGTTTCCAAGTTATTTATTAAGAAGACTTACAATTACATTGCTCCAGACTTACCAAAACTTTTATTCCATTATTCAAATGTTTCTTGTCTTATTTAGTAATGTTTTAGTAGTGTTGAGCCTTCACATGCATCTGTTTCAAATGTCTGCATTGACTAGACTGTAATATAATGAAACCTATAGGGTGTGTTGTAGCCTTGTATTACTTCAGCAAAGGAGCATCGCTGCATAATTGAACTCAGAAAAACTAAAACTGAGACAGTGAGTTTGAAAATAGATGTTGTGACTGGCCATATCATTTCTTATCATTTTATTTTATTGAACCTGGTACTTTTCCAAAGCTGTTGCACAAGTAACTGAGTATCTGATCCTACATCATTTACGTGAATTACAGAACTCCTGCTTACTTCAAAGGAATCTGAATCAAGATCTGAGTCACCATAGGACATGCTCTGATTTTCATAGAATCATAGAATATCAGGGTTGGAAGGGACCTCAGGAGGTCATCTAGTCCAACCCCCTGCTCAAAGCAGGACCAATCCCCAATTAAATCATCCCAGCCAGGGCTTTGTCAAGCCTGACCTTAAAAACTTCTAAGGAAGGAGATTCTACCACCTCCCTAGGTAACGCATTCCAGTGTTTCACCACCCTCCTAGTGAAAAAGTTTTTCCTAATATCCAACCTAAACCTCCCCCACTGCAACTTGAGACCATTACTCCTTGTCATATCCCACAAGCTAAGGAGAGTTAAGCATGATCTCGGCTTATTTGAAAATCAAAACCTAAGTGCTTGTGGTATTGTCACTTGAGCAAATGGGACATTCCTTCTGAATCAGCACTGAAGCAATATATTAGCATGCTGTTAGAAGGCAGTGTTCTAGTGAAGGTGCCATCTTTCATGACACTGATTACACATTCCACTGTAGTTTCTGCAATACTGGGGTTCTTATGGTTTTCCTGATTTTTAACAAACAAGAAAAACTACTCCTGAAGTTAGTTGTCAAAATTGTTCATTTCCGTATTTAAAAATTATTGTGCTCTCTGTCTTAGTGCAATGCAGAATGGTTACTACGTTCATGGAGGTGGGTGTATTTCATTGGTTTTGTGAGTGCTCGCTGTAGAGCCTCTTCTGGATCCTTTGAGGGTGAAAAGTACTATATAAATTAAGATGATTATTAATCAAAGTACTTTTATCCCATTCGCTACCAGAAGCTGGGACTGGGCATTTGGATATGGATCACTTAATAATTGCCCACTTCTGTTTAGTCCCTCTGAAGCATTTGGCACTTTCCACTGTTGGAAGACAGGATGCTGGGCTAGATGGAGCATTGGTCTGACCCAGTATAGCCATTCTGATGTTCTTATGTTAGGCTTTTATGCTACCCTCCCTCCTGTTCACACCTACTCCACTCCATCAATGATACTGCCTAGTCCACCTATTTCTCAGCTTTTGGCACAAATGTATCATTACCTTTTTCCAAGCCACCTTTCGCATAGCGTACCCTTCATGAATTTATATGTGAAGACACTAACCCTCTCCTCCTTCAAATCCCAATTCAAGGACTATTACACAAGAAATCAACCAACTGATAATCATAGAATCATAGGACTGGAAGAGACCTCGAGAGGTCATCTAGTTCAGTCCCCTGCACTTGTGGCAGGGCTAAATGTTATCTAGATCATCCCTGACAGGTGTTTGTCTAACCTGCTCTTAAAAGTCTCCAATGATGGAGATTCCACAACCTCCCTAAGCAATTTATGCCAGTGCTTAACCACCCTGACTGTTAGGAAGTTTCTCCTTATGTCCAACCTAAACGTCCTTTGTTGCAATTTACGCTCATTGCTTCTTGTCCTATCCTCTAAGGTTAAGAAGAACAATTCTCTCTCCTCCTTGTGACAAGCTTTTATGTACTTGAAAACTGTTAACATGTCCCTCTCAGTCTTCTCTTTTCCAGATGAAACAAACCCAATTTTTTCAATCTTCCCTTATAGGTCATGTTTTCTAGACCTTTAATCATTTTTGTTGCTCTTCTCTGGACTTTCTCCAGTTTGTCCACGTCTTTCCTGAAATGTGGTGCCCAGAGCTGAACACAATACTCCAGTTGAGGCCTAATCAGCATGGAGTAGAGCAGAAGAATTACTTCTCGTGTCTTGCTTACAACACTCAGAGGCTCGTTCACCTGCACATCTACCAATGTGATATATGCCATCATGTGCCAGCAATGTCCCTCTGTCATGTACATTGGCCAAGCTGGACAGTTTCTATGTAAAAGAATAAAGGGGCACAAATCGGACGTCAAGAATTATAACGTTCAAAAACCAGTCAGAGAACACTTCAGTCTCTGGTCACTCGATTACAGACCTAAAAGTGGCAATTCTTCAACAAAAAAACTTTAAAAACAGACTCCAATGAGAGACTGCTGAATTGGAATTAATTTGCAAACTGGATACAATTAACGTAGGCTTGAATAAAGACTGGGAGTGGATGTGTCAACAAAGTAAAACTATTTCCCCATGTTTATTCCCCTCCCCCGGTGTTCCTCACATGTTCTTGTCAACTGCTGGAAATGGCCCACCTTGATTATCACTACAAAAGATTCCCCCCTCCCCCCTGCTCTCCTGGTGGTAATAGCTCACCTTACCTGATCACTCTTGTTACAGTGTGTATGGTAACACCCATTGTTTCATGTTCTCTGTGTATATAAATCTCCCCACTGTATTTTCGACTGCATGCATCCGATGAAGTGAGTTGTAGCTCACAAAAGCTTATGCTCAAATAAATTTGTTAGTCTCTAAGGTGCCACAAGTACTCCTACTCTTGCTAATACCTCCTAGATTCATGATGTTTGCTTTTTTTTGCAACAGTATTACACTGTTGATTCATATTTAGCTTGTGGTCCATGGTGACCCCCAGATCCCTTTCCGCAGTACTCCTTCCTAGGCAGTCGTTTCCCATTTTGTATGTGTGCAACTGATTGTTCCTTCCTAAGTGGAAGAGAGAACTTTGCATAATGATGGCTTGAGGAGCCTATATGGACAGTTGACATTCACATTTTCTCTCTCTGAGTAACAGCAATTCAAATGTATATGTTTATCAATAAATATTGTCTGTATTTTATTGTATCCCTCTGTGCTGCACCCTTTATGTTATTTGCATTCTACTGCCCCAGTTCTGCGATATTTTGCACAAAGACATACTGCTATGCTCAAGGAGAAGCTCACTGACTTCAATGGGGTGTCACACAAGCACAGCAGTTCTACCCACGTGGATTGCAATGTAGGACTATGGCCTTAGATGGTAAGCTTTTAAGGGTGAAGACTATGTTTCGGCATGTGCTTGTACAGTGCATAGCAAATTATGACCCATATTCTGATAGGGTGCTACTGTGGTATAAATCTAAATTTGAAACTGCATCCTCCCCTCGCTGCCATATACCATGTAGGGCACGAACCAGGTTTCTCCATCCCTGAATAGAATGGCTAGCTTGTTGTGTTTCTATAACTTAACTTTTTTTCATGAGGATAGGTGGTTGGCCTATCATTCGACTCCCAACCTGGAGAACCAGTGGATTGTTTTTCATTTGCTCCCTAACCTTTGACCTTTCCAGCTTGGATGGCCCCAGTGGAGTTAGAGCTCTAAGGATCACTGGTAGATTCTTAAATTCCAAGGCCAGAAGGGACCATTGTGATAATGTAGTTTGACTTCCTGTATAACACAGACCAACAGCAGGATAGCTTCCCCAAAACAATTCCTAGAGCAGATCTTTTAGAAAAACATCCAGTCTTGATTTTAAAATTGTCAGTGATGGGGAATCCACCACAACTCTTGGTAAATTGTTTGAATGGTTAATTGCTCTCACCGTTAAGAATGTATGCCTTTATTTCTAGTACACATAAGCCTTCTCACTACATTAAGGTGCAGTCTCCAAGGAATGATTACACTATAAATATTAAATACTGGTAAAGAGCTTAGCAAACATTGGGGAAGATATCAGCTGTATGCATTTGGATTTGAAAGTAGATTTTCATTCTACTTTATTTTTGCCCTTTTCATATTTGCTTCCTGTGAATGTCATTTTTCAAGCTTCACTGACATGAAAAATAAACTCAGCATGACTGCTCAAATGTTCACCAAAATATGAATTGTCTATAGAATTATATTAAAAATTCATGCTGTATTATTTAGTTGTGTAAGTCAACTATTCAAAAAATGCAAATAAATATAATGCAATTTATAACTAACATACAGGTCAAATCATGAGATTGGATTTGCAACAGACTATTTGCAGGCTGTTCAAATAGGGGTGGAATTTTAATGAAGATGTTGGTGAATAATGTAGAATAACATAACGTTGAAAATTTGCCATTTGCTCACAAAGAGGCAATATTCAACTAATTTTTGTTAATTTTCTTAGTTTATTAATAAAATAATACAAAATATGATAGTGCCCCCTAAAGAACATTTCAAGTCTTTGAGCTCTAGCATTGGATTCCAGTGGGCCATTCTTTTCTCTCCTGTTGATTGGAAAAAAAGAAACCAAATACCTTCTAACCGGGAGTCACCATTGCACATCTCATCGCAGGTGCCAGTTGTGCCTAACAAGCGAATAGATAGGGCTTACCTTTACTCTGCTGTATGGCTGTGTATAGCAGAAATAGCTGGGAGGATAGAGGACTTTGAGATGTAAACTCTTTCTGTCATCTGCCCAACCCATCAGCTGAGGCTCTCTGTCCTGCCAGTGTGAGAGAAGACCACCATCCCAACTCACCTCAGGAGCTACAGAGTGGAGAAAAGCCTGCTCACATCCCCAAAAGATAAACAGGAAGACTCTACAAGATTATTGGAGAATCCCACAAAGTCCTGCCAAGTGAAGAGAGATATGAAGTAAGCACAGCCAAATGTAGTGAGGTGGCCTTTTCTCCTTTGAGTCTGCCTGCTCCAGAGGTAGCAGGCATATTTAATCAGTGTAAAAAGAAAAAAACCTATTGACTTGCACTACATATGTTTTATGGAAATATGCTTATGAGTATGAATATGATGTAACTGGAATATGCTTTAGGCAAAAGGTCTCTTGTAAGGTATCATTACAAAGCTTATAATCTACTGAATGTGTTCACCCTATTTGTATGCATGTATCATTCTCGTATCTGAAGCTAGAAATATGAAGTATAACCTCTGAGGTCCTGTTGTAATTATGCAAAGTGTGGGCCACTAATGGCGGTTTAGAATCTTGATGGCTCCCATTGCTTGGACAATTAGTTGTAAATGGTTTATTTACCTGCAAGCCTTGCTGTGTTCATGTGAGCCAGCCCAGGAAGAACAGAGGCTGGGTCTCACAGAACATGTGAACATGTCACCTGATACTGGAATCCATCTTAAACCTGGTGCTTTTCCATTTAGAAGGAGGGGTTGGGACCCAGAGAAACAAAAGATTCCCGCCTTGTGCCAAAGCTGTAAAAGGGGGTGGAACCTTTGTTCCAAAGGGATTCCAGTCATGAGAACACCCCTAGAGTACACCTAAGATGTCTGCTGACACTAACAAGGACTGTATCAGGCAAAAGGATTGGGCCCAGACTAGGAGGGAGTCTAGTCTGTGAAAGCAGCTTATTGGAACATCTCTGAGGGTGAGCTTTTACCTGTAATCAGCTTCTTAATGTATTAGGCTTAGACTTGTGTGGTTTTGTTTTATATTCCTTGGTGACTTACTTTGTTCTGTCTGTTATTACTTGGACCCATTTAAATCCTACTTTTTATACTTAATAAAATCACTTTTGTTCATTAATGAACCCAGAGTGAGTGATTAATACCGGGGGGAGCAAACAGCTGTGCATATCTCTCTATCAGTGTTATAGAAGATGGACAATTTGAGTTTACCTGTATAAGCTTTATACAGAGTAGAACGCATTTATTTGGGGTTTGGATCCCATTGGGAGCTGTGTGTCTGGGTGCTGGAGATAGGAAACCTGCTGAGCAGTTTTTAGTTAAAGTCTGCAGCTTTGGGGGGCGTGGACCAGACCTGGGTCTGTGTTGCAGCAGGCTAGCATGTCTGGCTCAACGAGGCAGGGTTATGGAGTCCCAAGCTGGCAGGGAAAATGGGCTCAGAGGAAACTTCAGCACATCAGGTGACAGTCCCAAGAGCCTCACGAATGTTACTGTTTCCATATTCTTTTCAAATCGTTTCTGTCTTGTCCCTGAAGGGACTTGCTTTGAATTAGCAAATCCATCCATTTAGCTTCTGTGTTACAGACTGACCCATTCAAGTCTTATGTGGAAAAAGCAGAAGATTTCAGATCTTCAGACTCCACTGCTCTTTTGTTGTGAAGGATCCAAACGAGCAAAAAGCTGTTAGATATTCTATAGCCTGGTGGGTAGATTTGGCTACTTTGAGATAAAAGATAGATAGATAAAAGGAAGAAGCCTGTCTCAACATATTCTGTGATGGCCATGGCTGCTGCTTCTGCCAACAGAGAAGCTGCCACAGTGTTCAGAATGTGCAAAGTGGCCACATGAAAACCATTTGCAAAACGTAGACAGTGGGGCTTCAGCAGACAGCTTTCTTGTTCAGTCACAATATACTTAGAGTGTCAGTAGTTTAAAAACAAAAGCAGGGTCCTTGTTACTGTCCCATCTTCCAGTTTGTAACTTTCTGATTCATCTTGCTACTATGATAGTTTAGAACTTACTACTATGGATTGCTAGTGCTCAGAACTCAGAGGGATTTTTGTTTTTATTGGTTTAAAAACCCAGCTACTTTCCAAGCTGTCTGTCATTGTCTTTAACTTTACTAATTGGATTACCTAATCTTTTGTAATTCAAGTGGATAATCTACATGTTCCTTGAGAGAGGTTCAGTAGTGAACCCTGGTAGTCAGGAAATTCTTGTTTGATAGGTCTGTTTGCCAGCTAGTGAGAGGAGCAAAGAAGCCTACTAGTGTAAACTGCTAGAACTCTATCCCAGAAACCCATTTCACAGGAAGGAAAAAAATATTTACATTACTTCCCAGTCAAAGGACACAGTCCTTTGTGCCATGGAAGATCATGAAGTTTTGAACCCTAAAGAAGCAGATTCTAAAACAGGATTCCTACTTTTTGATCACTTTTTGATCAGAAATGAGAAGTCTTCGTATGGTTAGCCAAGAAATGGTATTTCATTCAGCTGTAAAGACAGGTGATCTCTTGCCTAGCGGCAAAATGTGTTGAAAAGCAGACGTCCTAAAAATGAGAAGTACTTGGGGATAATATAATTGAAATTTCCAGATGAGAGTATATAGATATAGTATGTAAAAGTTCTTTGAGTGCTTGCTCATTTCCATTCCAGGTTAGGTGTGTGCATGCGGCATGCACCATTGCCGGAGATTTTTCCTTCAGTGGCATCCATCAGGCCGACTCTAGCATTCTCTGGTGCTGCACACTTACGAGCCAGCGTAAGGAGCACCACCAGCCACACACCCTCGCAGGTCTTTCTTACCGCCTGTGATAGTTGCTGGAGCAACCCCTCTTGCTTCAGCAAGGCTTCTTCTCAGTGATTTTTGTACTCTATTTTCATAGTTTGTTAGTTTTAAGTAGAGTTTAGTGTATATATATTGTAGATAGTGTTAGTGTAAATAGTTAGAAATCCCTCTCCCTATCTTTGAAGGCCTCTCTTTGCCCCCGGGGCTGGGCATGCCCTAGTTCCTGGGCTTCAAACCTTGTGCCTCCTGTGGCAAGCCTGTGCCCATTAGCAACTCACACTTCAGTTGTCTGAAGTGTTTGGGAGAAACACACTTGAGAGACCAGTGCCAGATCTGTCAGGACTTTTGACCCCGTACAAAAAAAGGACAGAGAGCTCAGACTGAAGGCTATCCTTAATGGAAGACGCACTCAGACTGGTCTCAGAGCCAAGCTGCTCCAATTTTGCACAGAGCACTTTATCCTCTGTACAAAGTGCTCCACAGGCACTGCGCACTTCATGGCACCATTCCTCAATCTCCGGTGCCAAGGATGAAGCACAAAAAGCAGCTTACCAACAGAGGGTGGTCACTGGTTCAGAGGAAGGACAAACATGGTGAAGCCAATGGAATGTAACCTGCACAGGGCCGCCACTCTATCACCGGTCCCACAGTGACACCATCAGCTCCACCCAGAGCATCAAATCCAGTGCTGGACACTCCACTTCGGCACCAGCAGATTGACAGTACCATCAACCCCGGAGGCCTTTGTAGCTGCCAGGGACTTATTGATGCTCCTCGTCCCACCAATTCTGATGTTACAGCCGATGGCTCCGACAACTGTGAGCAGGAGGAAGCCTGGGGCTCCAAGCTCCTTCCCAGCACCAGGCCTCCCAGGATTTTCTAGGGGCAAGCCAAGTCTGATACCATCTTCATGACCATCTCTGGTCCACCGCTTATCTCCAGACCCTCGGCACCGAATGGAGGCAGAGGTTACCTCTCCAACGTGGTCACCTCGGGGGAACTCTTCATCCGAGACCGAAATAGAACCCTTTGTCTAGACTAAGGGCCACCACTGGTACCCAACCTATGTGCCGCTGGAGCTCGGTACAGGTCCTCCCACCTGCATCTGGCCAAGTGAACAGTGCCATACTGGAACCCTTAAACTAGCAAGCCCTCGTCAGGAGATATGACTACAATCTCTGGAACTCCTTGTCCAAGTTCAAGGATTCTCTGACTCAGGGCAGGAATTCTCTGCCCTCTCAGAGGAGGATAAGAATGTAACTAGGACCTCACTCCAGGTGGCACTGAATGCAGCCAACACGGCAGCCAGGACAATAGCCTCCGCTGTCACCATGAGACAATACTTTTGGCTTCAGTCCTTGGGACTCCCTCACGAGGTCCAGGAATCAATCCGGGCTCCTCATTATTTTCGGAGCAAATGGACACGAAGTTTCACAGCCTGAAGGATTAGAGGGCCACCTGGGTCTCTACGCTCCGTCTACTTCAAGGAAGCTCTTCAGGCCCCAACGGACACCACGCTTCTTGGCTCTGCCTCTGAGATAGGAACCCTATTAAAAAAAGGGGGGGAGAGGTTACGAGAGATGTCAGCCCCTTCCTTCCACCTTAGCATCTCAACTGGGGTTGCACAGATACTCTTGTGGGCCTAAGCAGGCCTTTTGAAGGTGCACCTGAGGGTGCTATACCAGTTCCTGCCTCCCCTTTGTTTTTGGACCTGCTGTCCCATTTCAGCCTGGTGTGGTCCTGAATAGCATTGGACTGCTGGGTGCTAAATACAGTGGTATTGCCACAACAGACATCTCAAGAAACTGAGGTTCCACATGGCCTCCATTATTCCCTCCCTGGATCCGGGGAACTAGTATGCAGCCTTCAACTTGAAGAATGCTTACTTTCACATTTCTGTCTTCCATGACCACAGAAGATTTCTCATATTTATTGTAAACCAAACTCACTACCAATTCACTGCTCTTTCCTTTGGCCTGTCCGCAGCCCCCTGGGTTTTTGTGAAGTGCATGGAGGTGGTAGTTGCCTTCCTCAGATGGTGAGGCTTTCAGGTCTACTCAGACTTTGACAACTGGCTGATCAAAGGTCATCGAGAGGCTCAAATAAAGAACAGCATCAGCGTGGTCCACGCCACCTTCTGAGCACTGGGCCTGTTGATAAATGAGCAAAAGTCGACTCTTATTCCAGTTCAGAGAATAGAATTTATCAGGCAGTGTTCGACTTGATATAAGCCAGAGTCTTCCTCCCGACTACTGATATCCAGTGCCATGATTCTCCCCATCACAACAGACCAAGTTTGCCTCCAGTTACTGCAGCACATGGTCACAAGCACTTACATGGTCTGGCATGCAGAGCTGCGCCTCAGGCTCCTGCGGACATGGCTAGCTTCAGTTTACTCCACGAACAGACACCTCTTGGGCTCCATGCTCACTGTTCCATCCCTGGTCCTTGCCTCCCTCAACTGGTGGAGGGACCTGAGGCTGGTGATGATGGGAGTTCCCTTTGTTGCCCCCCAGCCATCAGTGTACGTAGTCTTGGATGTATCAGATCTAGGTTGGGGGAGCCCACCTCAACAGCCTCAGGACCCAGGGCCTGTGGTCCCAGGAAGAACTCTCCCTGCAGGTAAATGATAATCTGCATTCGGGCATGTTATGAGCAAGATAGCTCAGTGGTTTGAGCATTGGCCTGCTAAACCCCGGGTTGTGAGTGCAATCTTTGAGGGGGCCATTTAGGGATCTGGGGCAAAAATTGGGGATTGGTCCTGCTTTGAGCAGGGGGTTGGACTAGATGACCTCCTGAGGTCCCTTCCAACCCTGATATTCTATGATTCTATGATAAGTGATTGTTCCACCTCTGGCCATCTTAACCTTTCACTGCACAAAAGCTAGGGCCTTTTCAGTAGTGTTCCTTGCACAGGCTCCATTCCAGGACATTTTCAGGGCCGCAACCTCGTCATCAGTGAATGCCTTCACATCCCGCTACACCATCACCCAACAGGCTCGAGAGAATACCAGGTTCAGAAGAGCAATATTGCAGTCAGCATATCCTGAGGTATTGCTTGTGGGTCACCTGACAGGAAATAGACATGAGGAAGCAAAAATGGTTACTAACCTTCTGTAACTGCTGCTGTTCAAGATGTGTGGCTCATGTTCATTCCACAACCCACCCTCCTATACCTCTTTCAGAATTGGCCGGGAAGAAGGAATAGAGAAGGTGTGTGGCCAGCAGCGTCCCTTATACCAGCGCATAATCACATGGCACCAGAGGGCGGGTGCTAGAGCCGGCCCAACGGGTACCACTGCGGGAAAAATCTCCAGCAACTGTGCACATGGCGTGCGCACACCTACCATGGAATGGACGTGAACAACATGTCTCGAAGAACAACAGTTCCGGAAAGTTAGTAACTGGTTTTTGTCCTTGGAAGACGAGTACCAACATCTTACATTTATATATATAGTAAATAAAAAATTGAGATGACTGTACCCTTTTCTAGTACCTCGAAGAATGTATGTCAAACCCATGTAATTCACATTATAGTTCCCTATCTTGTTTCAGTATCTTTATACTATGACACAGATCATTTCAGTCATTTTCATTCTATTTACATACAGTGTTATGTTTGTGTATGTAAAATACAAAGATGAAGTAATGCTAAATCTTAATTTTTAGTACTGTTTGGGTTTTTCTTCCAGGATGTTTTGACTATATTCCTTTAAGTGTTTTCCGTCCTTAGATGATTGATGTCAGCAAGAGTCAAAACATCACTGAAAAAATTCAAAATGGCATTGAAGGACTATAAAATATTTTTGACAATCAAAACCTCCAAGAAACTCTCTGAAATTTGTATTATAAAACATGACTAACAACATGACTGACATTGGTAGCTATTAGAACAATTCTGCATTCTAAGATAAAATTTTCTTAAGATATTCCTATTTAACTCAAAGAGCAAGGCTATAGTTTTTGAGAGACCAAAATTCCACACCTCTTTCATATGATTATGATTTGGTGATTTGAAAATAGTACATTTGAAATTATTTGGACATAAATAGAATAATTCCTGCATTGATGCAAGATAAACTTCTTCCTCTCTAATGTACTCCAGTTGAAGTGAAAAATATGGCCACCTATATATGACACATTATCCAGACAACCTCGCAAATGTTCCTTTAAAATGAAAATTGTAGGGCATTACCAAGTTTCTAGTTTAGTACCTCAAGAATGAACCAAAGTATAGTGTGCCTTGGGAATGACGTTAGAGAGAAATGGGTGCTTTTAATAGGGAAAATCTCTTTTATTCATATGGGAGCATCAAATGTTTATTTTGTTTATTTTTTATTTTTGTCTTAATGAAACATTATTTACAGTGTCACCTTAATTCTTATTTCCTTTTACATACTATGAAAGACATACCCTGATTACATTAACACAGAGCATACAACAAAGACTTTAAGATGGTCCTGAAAACAAATCTTCACCTTATGATGTAAGAATAATTATACTGAACTTGATCTGTAATTAATGCCAAAGCACCAGTTACTAAATCCAGCTGACATATAGAAAGTAGAAAACATAATGAGGTGAGATAAGGCTGTGCTTTGATTGGCTAGAAAGTTTCTGTTCCCACTTGTCTGGTACTAGCTGCAGGTCTTTTTCTCCCCCTGTAGCCATAAGCACTTTGTCATGTTGACACTGGCAATTGAACCATCATGATTTAAAATTAAGTATGAAACAACTTATTTTATCATTTCTGATATGCAGCCTAGGGCCAAAACAAGCAAAGCAATTTTAAAGGACTAGGTTCAGAAGTAGATTGGAATTCCCATTGTACAGCCCTTGGGAATATTACTTCAATAATCAACTCTAAAGCAAATATTTATTATAATGACATCTGGTGATCTTCCTATAATTGTTCAAATGAGCTCCCTATTATTTGTTAGATAATTAGCCCTCTTGCCATCCATCCTTGCAATATGAAAATTAGTTATAACCTCTTGAGACATCGGGAAACAACTATATCATCTCATCTACTATTTGAAATTACAATATTACGTACCTTCTTACCTGCAAACTCAGGCTAGGTCACCATTTGTATGCTGCTTTAGCAGAAGACAATATTTGCTGATTTTATTCTGCTAGCAAAAGAAATCCCAACATAGAAAAACACTTGTAGGAAGTTTAGAACTGGGGTTATGTATTATGTACATTCCAATTGTCATACTCTCCACTGAGATTCTCCTGAATGGCATTAAGAAAGGAAACATACAGAAAATTGAAAGATGCTACTGTAACAGTGTTAGTTAGGAGCTATTGTAAAGATGTGTTCTTGGGGTTGCTTTGTGGAGGACAGAGGGTTGGGGGATGGAGACGGAAATTAGAATTCCTAAAAGATGCTGAATTGACAGCCCTGGAGAATTAAGTCTACCGCATATAGACAGAACAGGTATAACATAGGCAGGAGCAATGCAAATAACTCCGCAATGCCTCATCAATGTGTTTAAACCATAACAAGAAAACGAACATCTGTAGGAACCAAATCTGTAGGAACCAAAGGGTAGATGATTCTCCTTCTCTACAAGGCCTTGGTTCCTCTGCTGAGACTGCCACTGAATGCTGCCAGTTGTAGTGGTGGATTTTTTTCCCCCAATATAGACACTAGTCTGCAAGAGCTGGACAGAGGTGACCAGAAGTTTTTCTCTTTAGAATTATCAGAGGTATGCAAAAGTATCGGTAAGTCATCCATTTCTTTAAGTGCTGTGACAAAGTTCCTCCTCTACCTTGGTGGGTCTTGCGCTTATTGGCGGATTTGCTCACCTTGGAGCTTCATGGCAGCCCTCAGTTTGGCCATTTTCGTGAATCCACAGTTCAAGTCAACTCCTCCTCTGTCTGACCAGGAGTCGGGAGGTTTGGGGGGAACCCGGGCCTGCCTCTACTCCGGGTTCCAGCCCAAGGCCATGTGGAATTCAGCTGTCTAGAGTGCCTCCTGGAACAGCTGTTCAACAGCTACAAATCCCTGGGCTACTTCCCCATGGCCTCCTCCCAGCACCTTCTTTATCCTCACCATAGGACCTTTCTCCTGGTGTCTGATAATACTTGTACTCCTCAGTCCTCCAACAGTATGCATTGTCACTCTCAGCTCTGAGTGCCTCTAAGTGAGCTCCTTTTAAAACCCAGGTGCCCTGATTAACCTGCCTTAATTGATTCTAGTAGCTTCTTGATTGGCTGCAGGTGTTCTAATCAACCTGTCTGTCTTAATTGTCTCCAGAAGGTTCCTGATTGTTCTGGAACCTTCCCTGTTACCTTACCCAGGGAAAAGGGACCTACTTAAGCTGGGGCTAATATATCTGCTTTCTATTACTCTCCTGTAGCCATCTGGCCTGACCCTGTCACAGTGCATATTTGAAAACTATTTGTTCTTTTAAGTCTGAGGACTGAAAACATGCCTACCAGAATCATGATAGATTTCATGATTCTAAGGAAAGAAATGAGTGAGAGCAGCAGAATAAGGACAGTGGACTTAAAAAAAACAAACAGACTTTAGCTATGAAAGGTATAACTGCAAATTATTGCAATATGATAAATGAGAGGAAGAAATACTAAGAGGCCAGTATGGCTCTATAAGGAGCTCTTACCTGAAAATGCAAATGGAATCCTACAAAAAGTGGAAATATGGACAAATTGGTAAGGGTGAGTACAAAAGAATAGCACAGCATGTAGGACAAAATCAGAAAGGCTAAGGCAAAAATGAATTATACTTAGTAAAAGACATAAAAGGCAATAAGGCAAGATTCTTTTAATGCATTAGGAACAAGAGAAAGATGAAGGAAAGTATAGGTCCTCTACTTGGCGGGGAAGGAGATCTGATAAGTGATGGACATCAAGAAGGCTATGGAGGAAATATCCATTAATGGTGGCTAGCCAAGATAGCAAGGGACACACCCCCATACTCTAAATGTCCCTAAACCTTTATCTGCCAGAAGTTGGAACTGGATGACAGAGGATGGATCACTCAATAATTGCCCTCTTCTGTTCATTCCCTCTGAAGTATCTGGCGCCGGCCACTGTCGGAAGAGAGGATACTGGGCTAGGAAGACCATTGGTCTGAACCAGTATGCCATTCTTATGGTAAAACGCTCCTCATAATGCCTGTTGTGATAACATTTCTGTTAGATTATTTTCTCAAATTCCTGCATTTTATACAATGAATTTAGCTAAAGGCTAACCTACATGCTTCCCACTGTTCCCTCCTTTTCCAGTAATATATATAATATGTGTGTTTTTAGAACTCTTTCACTGAAGTGCTACACACATTCAACTAAATGCACATGGAGACCAATAATAAAAACAATGAAGTTTTAAAGATTTGCTGTAATGAACAAATGTGTACAAAATCAATAGAAGAATTTTGTTGACATTTAACAATGTCTTACTTAAACCTTGACTATTCTAAAAAAAAATTCGTGTTGTGATTTCACGTTTTGAAATTCCAGGATCATTTAATGGAAAGATCAAAACAGCTCAACTATTCCTTTTCAACTACTCCTCTGGACTGGTACTGTATGACAGGGTATTTGGTGCATCAGTTTAACCTGTAACACAATTAGATTTTGATTATAATCTACATCCTATTCACTAAAGAGTAATCATTTCTTTTATCTGTGACTGCAAAAGCATTTATGGACTTGAAATGTGTAGTAATTTTTCAAAAATGTTTATTTAACCTGTAATTTGTTCCCATAAGAAATCTGATGCCTGGGGTCTTTCCCTTATAACATAAATACACCAGGTCACTGTACTGAAATTAACTCTGAAGTCAGTGTTCGTCTTCTGAATATTGGATCTATCTGTCTGAATGTGGGTGGGTGGGTGCTGAGAAATGTTTAAGAACACTTTATAAATATGTCTGAAGTGAATATATTTGAGAGATCCTGATTATTAACTGTTCTAAGTATCAAAGAGGCCTGTGGCACCCTAGAGACTAACAGACGTATTGGAGCATAAGCTTTCGTGGGTGAATACCCACAGGCATCCAACAAAGTGGGTATTCATCCACGAAAGCTTATGCTCCAATTCGTCTGTTAGTCTATAAGGTGCCACAGGGCTCTTAGTCTGGATCTGTAAAAGTGGCAAACACAGCTACCCTTCTGGTACTGTTCCAAGTATGTGAGAATTCTACAATCTCTGATACCACAGACTGGTTAGTATTGGTAGATATTGACCTGCCAATGACTGTGTGTGTGTATTAATCATACCTTGCAAAATATTTTTTTAATTGGGCTTGCACCCTTCTTTGTTGCCTTTTTTATTTTTACGGTGCATAAATCTGACAGGGTTTAAAATGTTTTGTTTTAACCTTAGGCTAGGTCTACACTAGAAACTTTTGCAAGTATAATAATGTTGGATGGAAATGTGATATTTTGTCATTTTATAACCAGCAAAAAGCCCTAGTGTAGAAAACAGTTATACTACTTATATAGGCAAGAAAGTCCTTTTGCCAGTACAGCTTATTTTGTTTGGGAAATTGGTACAAGCTATACTGGCAAAATAATTCTTGCTATACCCTTGCTATACGCCAGCAAACCCTTTCTAGTGTAGACAAGGCCTTTCAAATAGAATATGAAGTCTGGTCTTCTCTGGAGGAACTCTGGCTGATCTTACGGGTTGCTTATTGTGAGCACTTCACACCTTGCGGAAGGAGTGAGGGTGGGGAAACTTTAACAAAAGGTTATTAGGTTAATAAAATTAAGTTTTATACAATCTGATTAAAAAGCTTTTCCTTTCTCAGCGACTCAACTCATCAGATCTTGTGATGTCACCATTTCACTAGGCCTCCAGTCATTACAGAGTCTTTCAGCCTAGACAAGTCCTAAATTTGTAACGGAAAAACATGTCATAGTATTTGTTTTTGGATAAAATATGTTCAGGCCCTCTTTGTGTTTCATAAAGGAAAAACAAGGATACAAGCCCATTTTTGTTTCCTTTGCAGGACACTTTTACTTTAAAATTCATAAACCCCTGAGGTGACCTCTATATTATAATTCATCACACATCAATTTGATACAATATATCATTATAGAAGAGGATGGTATTAGCACTCTTTTTTTTATATTCAAACTGATTTCTCTTGCTGTGCTGCAAAATTATGTCCATAAAATACCCAGGCTTGCTGTTTATCTGTAGAATAAAGATACATGTGTGTCAAACAACAAAAATGCATATTATAAATTCCTAAGGTTTCCGGGGCCTGTAACCAAATGTTCAGACTGCTTGGCTGTCACTAGCCTAAAAAAAAATCCCAACAGCATCATATCAAAAATGAATGAATGTGCTGGGAACCTCTTTGACAAACACCAATAGCCAGAGCTTATTTAAATATCTATAAAAAGAAAAGGAGTACTTGTGGCACCTTAGAGACTAACCAATTTATTTGAGCATGAGCTTTCGTGAGCTACAGCTCACTTCATCGGATGCATAGCTGTAGCTCACGAAAGCTTATGCTCAAATAAATTGGTTAGTCTCTAAGGTGCCACAAGTCCTCCTTTTCTTTTTGCGAATACAGACTAACCCGGCTGTTACTCTGAAACCTGTCATTAAATATCTATATGATCAAGAGTGGGGCCACCACTTTTCTAAGAAGTTCATTTGCCATTAGCAGATCTCCTGCTTGCTGTCATACATACAATAGATACACAGATTCTTACTGAAATCAAGGATACCAAGGGGAGGGGTGGTTATGATTGGGACGATGATTATATGTATTTTTAAAAGGGGGATGTCTTTTGAAGGATCTGGGTGCCCCTGCCCTGAATTAGGAAAACAAATTAAATCACCCACAGAACATGAAATTCCCCTCTTCCCTACACATCTGATTTTTCTCAAAGGTCCAGCTCTGCCACAGCCCATATAAATAGATGTGCCTTGTAATATGCTCTGAAAAGTCAATAGATTTTGGCTACTTTGGCTCAGAGAAGGAAGCCGGTTCCAAAGCTGGGGACCCCTCACAGAGAATGGTCTACCACCAGCTCCCTTTCTTTTTAAAGGGAACAAAGGCAAAGCCAACTCAGGAACCGCTGCAATTTGCATCTGTGCTAGTATGACATGAGGGAAGAGATGGTCTCTCAAGTAACAAGATCCCACATCATTATGTGTTTTAAATATTTAATTGTTATGTATTATGTTATATTAAGACTTGTTTGGACTTTATTCATGTTGAAGTTTTTTAACTCAAAGATACCCAATAAACAACACTCGCCACATAACAGTGACAAGCACTGCATGTCTCATGGGGCTCTGAGACTATTCTTTGATTATTCATTTGTTAGATTCCATTAAAGAATTGTTTGCATATTAGCCAGGTATAAGGACAGTCTGAGTGATCATGCCTGTGTGTGTGTTTTGTCTGGAAAGGAGCTGGAAGGCCAGCAATGAGAAACACACTGCACAGATGTTGTAACATCCTTCCCATTTTAGCAGACATGACTAAACACACTTTGTCTGTTCTGAACAATTAAGATGTTTGTCAAACCAAGTTCTCAGAGTGCGTAGGGCCCTGTGCAAGCTCCAGCATGTTCAAGAGTGTTAGGAGAGATGTTACTCTGTGTAAAAAGTATTACCTGTCACTCTTCTCTGCTTCTTTCTTGCACAAGGAAAAATACTTCTGGGCTGGTGTTGATTCCAGTTCCCTTAGCGCAACACTTACACTGTGAAACAAAGCAAACTTTGCTTTACTTGAAAATAAATATAAGAAAAAACAAAGATGTTTTTATGACCTCATAGCTTTCCTGCTAGCATGACTCAGAATACAGCTTCTTCTGCTAAGAGTGCTACATAATTCTAGCTTAGTGTAAAAGCCATTACAAGTAAATTTAGAGATCTACAATGATAATCCACATGATATAAACAGAATTTAGGACAGATATTACATCAGTTGAAGTCAGTGGGAGTATTCTCATTGAATTAAATGGGTGCAGGTGAAGGATCGTTACCTGTACCAGGAGAAAGAAAAGGAGTATTTGTGGCACCTTAGAGACGAACAAATTTATTTGAGCATGAGCTTTCCTGAGCTACAGCTCACTTCATCGGATGCATTCACCGAATGCATCTGATGCTCAAATAAATTTGTTCGTCTCTAAGGTGCCACAAGTAGTCCTTTTCTTTTTGTGGATACAGACTAACACGGCTGCTACTCTGAAACCTGTACCAGGAGAGTGCTTGTAAACACTTAGCATGAGTAATCATGAATTCTGCAGAGGTTCTCAAGAGCATTAAGAGACAAATGAAAATTCAGTTTATCAGGATGAACAATATCTTCAGTAATATTCAGCGAGGCCCTGATCTGCATGACTGGACCATTATGCCTTCCTGGAGCCTCAGTGAGGCTAAACATGGGTTCAAAGGTGCTCCCACACACATCCACTTACATGATAGGGGACCTTTACTTTACAATAACAGCAGCAGAATTACCCTAATATTTCAATGACTGAGTATGGAATGTAGAATAACATTGAATTAGTGCTTCCCTGTGCATTATTAAACCCCGTTTAGTACGGTTTCGCAGTCATGGAACCCTGCTGAACACTGATACAGGAAGTGAAGTGAGGATTGTTGCTTGGGTAGACATAAAAACTTTTTAACATTTCCTATAAAAATTAATGCTGCTTATTCATTTCAGCTGTGAAGATTGAAATCTGTAATTTAATTCAGCAGAGGTGTAGCACAGGCAGTGGCTTTTTAAGCTTTCCTGTATAGTCCCACCAACGTGTTTGTACCCTAATCTAAAGCGATCACTTTTATTAGTGGGGAGAAGAACAGTTCTTGATAGCCATTCAACCCTGACCATTCTGCTGGGGCAATGGTGTCTAACTGGAGTTGTGTGGTGACAGTGCTGATATAGACATGTTTCCATTAGGACCTGGAAACAGGCTACCTATCCACCATGTAAAACATGTTTATAGAGCATGGCAATAGGAAAACTAATGTTGTGAAACTTTTATCCTTGGGTAGGGAGATTTTGAAATATCAAGCACTTTCAAAAGAAGCAACTTCAGTTAATTTAGCATCCAGTATCAAAACTAAGGTAAGACTGTTGTCATCTATTTTAAAAATCCATCAGTGGTGGTGATTGACACTATAGAATTCCTTTCTATTTTGTTATTTTATTTGTAGCTTTGTAATGTACATTGTGAGGATACAGAACCAGAAAGGTCAATAAGAGCACAATCTCCCTGTTAGCAACGCCAACCCCCGAGTACCGAGAGCAACAGTAACCAGAAACCGGATTGTTTAGGAGGCAGCCATATGGGACTACAGACGTAGTGCTCACCTCGCTTAGTTTTCAGAAACCACTCACTAGAGTGAGAGAGGCTTGGTGCAGGTCTTTGGACTGAGCATAGGGCACCGGCTGAAAGCCAACAGATCCAGGGGATCCACAGGGAAGGCACACCAGACTTCAAAAGCTACAGCCACCCTGTAAATATGAATTAATTCATGCACTACATCTTTTCAGAAGTCTGGGCCTGATCAGAAGAGCACTGGTCCTATTCCCCAAAACTCCATGGAGAGAAGGCTCTCTGCAGATTTGAGTTTAGAGGAGAGTTAGATAGCAGGACATCTTCTCTCTTCTAGGCAGCCATGGAGTTTCACCCACACAGAGTTCACCTTCTGTAAATGGAGGAGACTGTCCTGACACAGAAAGTTAATGGTTACTTTTAAAAGCATGTAGATGAGCAAGTTATGCTGCATGACTCAGCCCATCCTCAGCTCATGTGAGGACTGTCAGTGCCCTCCAGAGGGTTCAAATATTTATACTCCCACCCACCCCTTACTCTCTTGTTGTGGACACTGCTAACCAGCATGAGAGACAGAGTTTCCAAGGGCCCTCCCCAAAAAATAGGGAGGCTAAGTGTCTAGACCTTGTTGGGAGAAAGGTCTATTCTACAGGGAGTCTGCAGCTCCGTATCTCAAACCAACGTGCCTTTGTCAGCAGATACTCATATAACACCTGTGCAGTGATGTCCAAATTTACAGAGCTCCTCCCTTTGGACTTCTGAACTGAGTTCTCGGCCTTGGTGGAGGAGGGGAAGCTAGTCTTCCGGACTTCCCTCCAGGCTGCATTGGACGCTGCAGATGCTGCCACTAGGATCATGGTGACTGGGATCACCCTGTGGACCTCCCATTTGAGGGTGAGACTCTTTTTTTCTGAAAAGACAGACAAGAAGCTGCACAGTCTGAAAGACTCACAAGCCACCCTCAAGTCATTGGGCCTGCACACCCCTGCCACACAGTGGAGACACTTCTGACCGCAACCTCCTCCAAGATTCCAGCAGCAGAACCAACAGGACGGTTCTTGGAGGAGGAATAGGAGTGGAAGGAGGAGGCAACACCCATCCTCAGGCCAGGGCTCTGGCCAGCCCAAACTGCCTTCTGGCCCCAAACCGGCCTTTTGAACATGTGGTCAAGGACGGCTCACCAGATCAGAGACTGGATCTACCCCGCCTTACCTTTTCTTCCTGACTATCCCCTTTCTACTGTACATGGTCCCATATCAGTTCATACCTCTCAGTGCTCCGCATGGTAGAGAGGGGATACGCTATCCAATTCTGTGCCCTCCTGCCCTTCCACCCCCCTTCTCCGTCCCTCCTCAGGGACCCTACTCATCAGCAACTCCTCATCCAGGAGGTGTAGTTGCTCCTATGGCGTAGGGGCAGTGGAGGCGGTTCTTCAGGATCACCGGGGTGCAAGGGCTTCTATTCCTGGTATTTCCTAATATTGAAAGCCAAAGGCGGTCTCAGGCCTATCCTGGACTTGCAAGAACTCAACAAGTTCATAACGAAACTCAAGTTCTGCATGGTCTCCTTGGCCTCCATCTCCTCACTAGATCCAGCAGACTGGTATACCGCCCTTGACTTGAGGGACGCGTACTTTCACATCGCAATCACTCAGACCGACAGGTAGTACCTCAAGTTTGTTGTCAATGGTACCCACTACCAATTTACTTTCCTACTGTTCAGCCTCTCAGCAGCACCTTAGTCTTCACCAAGTACACGGCAGTCATTGCCGCTTTCTTGTGGAGGCACCAGGTACAGGTGTTTCCGTACCTCGACCACTGGCTGATCAAAGGCCACTCCAGGACCCAAGTGGAAGCTCAGATCACATTTATCAGAGCCACCTTCAACAGCCTGGGTCTACTCATAAACGAGGCAAAATCGACTCTGTCTCCTATCCAGAAGATAGAGTTCATAGGCGCAGAATTGGACTTGACCCAAACGAGGGCATACCTGCCACAGGCAAGGTTTCAGGTCCTCAATGACATAATCGGAACCGTGATGCAGTTCCCCACCACAGGAACTACCTGAAACTTCTTGGGCACATGGCTGCCTGTACCTATCTGGCGTAGCACACCAGACTCAGACTTCGACTGCTCCAGTCGTGGCTCACATCTGTGTATCGCCTAGCGCGAGACAGCTTGGCCAGGCTCATTACCCTGCCTTGCCCAGTCCTCGACTGCCTCCAGTGGTCGATCAACGATCAGGAGGTGTTCTCAGGAGTGCCCTTTGCTGCCCCACAACTGTCTATGTCATTGGTGATGGACACATCAGACTTGAGCTGGGGAGCTCATCTGGGAGACCGCAGAGCTCAAGGCCGTTGGTCGCAAGCAGATCTGGGTCTCCACATCGATGTTAGAGAGCTGAGACCGGCGTGCCTAGCATGTCACACATTCTGTCTTTACCTACCCGGACAGTGTGTATCAGTCATGACGGACAATATGACAGCAATGTTCTATATCTACAAACAAGAGGGTGCGTGCTCCTCTTCCCTGTGCCAAGAAGCCCTCATGCTCTGGAGCTTCTGTGTAGAACATTCACCTGCAGACGTCGTACCTCCCTGGGATATAGAACAAGGTGGTGGACCACCTCAGCAGGTTGTTCCACAGCCACGAGTGGTCCTTCACCTGGACATCGCAATTTCAATCTTCCAGAGATGGGGGTTTCCCCTGGTAGACCTCTTCGCCACACGATGTAACAGGAAGTGTCGGCAGTTCTGCTCCTTCCAAAATCACAGCCCAGACTCCAGCGCAGATGGGTTCCTCCTCAATTGGGGAGGTTCTCTCTTATACGGCTGTCCACTGATACCGCTCATTCACAAGGTGCTGCTCAAGATCCGCAGAGATGGAGCTTGGGTCATACTCATAGCACCGGCCTGGCCCTGTCAGCACTGGTACATATCCCTCCTAGACATGTCCGTGGGAGCCCCGATTACCTTGCCGCTTTCCCCGGACCTTCTCACACAAGATCATGGACGTCTCCAGCACCCGAACCTCCAGTCGCTCCGTCTCATGGCGTGGAAGCTCCATGGTTAAATCCGATGGAGTTTTCTATTCAAACCAGATTAGACAGGTCCTCCTTGGCAGTAGGAAACCCTCGACGAGGGCCATGTACCTTGCCAAGTGGAAGAAATTTTCAATCTTGTCCACAGTGCTGGCTTCAGTGCCACACATTCTGGACTACCTTCTCCATCTGAAGCAGGAGGGTCTCTTGTTGTCTTCTGTAAGGGTGCACTTGGCCACCATCTCAGCCTTCCACCTAGGAGTGCAAAGCTGCTCTGTGTTTGCTACCCGCATGGTCAGCCGATTCTCAATAGGTTATACCCTCACGTCTGTCAGGCGGTCCCTGCCTGGGACCTCAACTTAGTCCTTTCTAGGCTCAAGCAACATGCTCCCTGCACTACCTCTTTTAGCAACATGCTCCCTGCTCTACCTCTTTTAGCAACATGCTCCCTGCTCTACCTCTTTTAGCAACATGCTCCCTGCTCTACCTCTCTTATGAGGTCACGTTCCTGGTAGCATTAACCTCAGCCAGGAGGGTGTCTGAGCTCAGGGCCCTAACATCAGAGCCTCCGTGCACTGTGTTCTAGAAGGACAAGATTCAGCTCAGGCCTCACCTTGCTTTCCTTCTGAACATTGTGTCGCAGTTTCACACCAACCAGGATATCTTCATTACGGTTTTCTACCCTAAGCTTCATTCCAGCTGCAGGGAGCAGAGACTTCACTCTCTGGATGTCCACAGGGTGCTGGCCTTTTACATTGAGAGGACGAAACCATTCAGAAAATTGGTCCAGTTGTTTGTGTCAGTGGTGGACAGGATGATGGGTCAGCCTCTGTCATCCCAACTCATCTCGTCATGGATAGCGTCCTGTGAGTGCTATAACCTGGCAGGTGTTCCTGCACCTCCACCAGGGCACAGGCTTCACCTACAGCGTTCCTGACTCAGGTTCCCACCCAGGAAATGTGCAGAGCAGTGACGTAATCCTCCATACACACTTTCGCCACTAATTATGCGATTACCCAGAAGGCCAGAGACGATGCGCCCTTTGGAAAAGCAGTACTCCAATCAGTGGACAGCTGCGACCCCACCTTCTGAACTTGGCTTGTGAGTCACCTGATTGGAATTCTTCAAGATGTGTTGTTCATGTCCATTCCAATACCTACCCTCCTTCCCCTCTGTCGGAGTAGGTGGCAAGAAGGAGCTGAAGGAGTGGCGGGTTGGCAGGGCTCTATATTGAGCGCCGTGAAGGTGTGACTTCAGGGGGTGCCCAGGCCGACCTGATGGATGCTGCTAGGGCAGAAACCTTCTGGCCACCATGCACGTGCGCGTGCACACACCTGATTGGAATGTACATAAACAACACATCTCGAAGAACAACAGTTATGAGAAGTGAGTAACCGTTTTTTCTTTTCAGCAAGAGACAGTTCATTTATAATTTTTTTTAAAGAAAGATGAAATCACTGTTGTATGTAATAATACAAAACAGTTCATCTTAAATTGGGTTGGGTTTGAGGCATCTAATGTTTTTTTAATTTTTCGGGGTGTGGTTTGCAGGTTGTTGGATTTTTTTAAAAAAATTTATTTGGTATGGTTTTGGTTTGTTGTTTAACTATGAAAATTTTGTTTCTATGTATTCAAAGAGGATTTAGTATGACCGTTCAAAGGAGGACAAAATGCCAAGGGAAGGTCATGCCTGACTAATCTAATCGCCTTTTATGATGAGATTACTGGTTCTGTGGATGAAGGGAAAGCAGTGGATGTATTGTTTCTTGACTTTAGCAAAGCTTTTGACATGGTCTCCCACAGTATTCTTGTCAGCAAGTTAAGGAAGTATGGGCTGGATGAATGCACTATAAGGTGGGTAGAAAGCTGGCTAGATTGTCGGGCTCAACGGGTAGTGATCAATGGCTCCATATCTAGTTGGCAGCCGGTATCAAGTGGAGTACCCCAAGGGTCGGTCCTGGGGCCGGTTTTGTTCAATATCTTCATAAATGATCTGGAGGATGGTGTGGATTGCACTCTCAGCAAATTTGCGGATGATACTAAACTGGGAGGAGTGGTAGATACGCTGGAGGGCAGGGATAGGATACAGAAGGACCTAGACAAATTGGAGGATTGGGCCAAAAGAAATCTGATGAGGTTCAATAAGGATAAGTGCAGGGTCCTGCACTTAGGATGGAAGAATCCAATGCACCGCTACAGACTAGGGACCGAATGGCTAGGCAGCAGTTCTGCGGAAAAGGACCTAGGGGTGACAGTGGACAAGAAGCTGGATATGAGTCAGCAGTGTGCCCTTGTTGCCAAGAAGGCCAATGGCATTTTGGGATGTATAAGTAGGGGCATAGCGAGCAGATCGAGGGACGTGATCGTTCCCCTCTATTCGACATTGGTGAGGCCTCATCTGGAGTACTGTGTCCAGTTTTGGGCCCCACACTACAAGAAGGATGTGGATAAATTGGAGAGAGTCCAGCGAAGGGCAACAAAAATGATTAGGGGTCTGGAACACATGACTTATGAGGAGAGGCTGAGGGAGCTGGGATTGTTTAGCCTGCAGAAGAGAAGAATGAGGGGGGATTTGATAGCTGCTTTCAACTACCTGAAAGGGGGTTCCAAAGAGGATGGCTCTAGACTGTTCTCAATGGTAGCAGATGACAGAACGAGGAGTAATGGTCTCAAGTTGCAGTGGGGGAGGTTTAGATTGGATATTAGGAAAAACTTTTTCACTAAGAGGGTGGTGAAACACTGGAATGCGTTACCTAGGGAGGTGGTAGAATCTCCTTCGTTAGAGGTTTTTAAGGTCAGGCTTGACAAAGCCCTGGCTGGGATGATTTAACTGGGAATTGGTCCTGCTTCGAGCAGGGGGTTGGACTAGATGATCTTCTGGGGTCCCTTCCAACCCTGATATTCTATGATTCTATGACACTCTAAGTCTCCCTAGAAAAATGCTGTTCAGTTGCTACTTTATATAGGCAAAGAAGAATCGCTGCTATTTAGAATCTAAACAGTTCTCAAAATTTTGTAAGCTGAGGACCTCTTTTTTATTTAAAATTTTGTCATGGACCCCCAAGACTACCTCTAATCCCCCCAGGCCCTGCCCCCACTGCACCCCTTCCCACCAGCCCCAACCCGCCCACCCATTCCAGCCCCCGTTCCACCCCTGCCCCTCCTCTTCCCTGCCTCTTTCCACCCCCTCCCTCGAGTGCCCCTTCCCTTCTCCTTCCTCCCAGCACTTCTGGCTTGCAGGAGGCACTGAGAGGGAGGGGGAGGAGTTGATCAGTGGGACCCAGTTTGAGACACACTGGTTTAGATGATAAAAAGGTGATGTTAAAAGTTTTTGAAAAGAGCAAAATAGCTATTTGAAGTGAAATATATAAAATTAGTGAGATACTCTCACTACCTAGAAGATTATTTTCTGTTGCTTTGGATTTACCCTAGTGTAACTGAGAGCAGAATTTCTCCCATTCTTTTGTAAAATAATATCCTGGACCAAATTGTCCTCCCAGCTACATCAGTGTAAATCTAGAATAACTTCTCTGAAGTCTGATGTCAGAGAATCATAGGAGAGGATGTCCAACCTAAACTGTCCTTGCTGCAGTTTAAGCCCATTGCTTCTTGTCCTATCCTTAAGGATAAGCTGAATAATTTTTCTCCCTCCTCCTTTTAACAACCTTTTATGTACTTGAAAACTGTTATCATGTCCCCTCTGTCTTCTCATTTCCAGACTAAACAAACCCATTTTTTTTCAGTCTTCCCTCATAGATCATGTTTTCTAGACCTTGAATCATTTTTGCTGCTCTTCTCTGGACTTGCTCCAATTTGTCCACATCTTTCCTGAAATGTGGCACCCAGAACTGGACACAATACTCCAGTTGAGGCTTAATCAGCGTGGAATAGAGCGGAAGAATTACTTCTTGTGTCTTGCTTACAGCACTCTTGCTAATACATGCTAGAATTATGTTTGCTTTTTTTCCCAACAATGTTACATTACTGACTCATATTTAACTTGTGGTCCACAATGACCCTCAGATCCATTTCTGCAGTACTCCTTCTTAGGCAGTCATTTCCCATCCCACTGATGGTTCCTTCCTAAGTGGAGTACTTTGCATTTGTCCTTATTGAATTTCATCCTATTTACTTCAGACAATTTCTCCAGTTTGTCCAGATCACTTTGAATTTTAATCCTATCCTCCAAGCACTTGCAATCCCTCCCACCTTGGTATCGTCCGCAAACTTTATAAGAGTACTCTCTATGCCATTATCTAAATGATAGATGAACAGAATGTTGAACAGAATGGACCTAGAACTGATCCCTGCAGGACCCCACTCATTGTGCCCTTCTAGCTTGACTGTGAACCACTGATAATTACTCTCTGGCAACAGTTTTCCAACCAGTTATGCCCCCACCTTATAGTAGCTCCATCTAGGTTGTATTTCCCTAGTCTCTGTTTCCAAAGGCTGACTTAGCTAAGTTTCATTGGCTACGGGTATTTTTTGAAAGAGGAAGAAACTGCTCTTGACTTACAGAAAAATTCTTTTACATCTTCAGTTTTAGTGTTATTGTTAGTGCCTAGGAACCCCAGTCAAAGATCAGTGTGCCATTATGCTGGATGATCTACAGACATGTAACAAAGAAAACAGCCCCTTCTCCCAAGCTTATGTGCCAGAGGGGATGCAACTGGTAGTCTGAACAGACAAATAGTTTTGGAAGGATAGTTTTGGAAGGATACCTAAATCTTGGCCTGCCACTTGTCTAACCAGTTCCAGATGGAAGTGATTTGTAGGCATCACAGCAGCAGATTTAAGATTTAAAGAGGGATTTAAGAGAACAAGGTATATGAATTTTGGTAGAGAGCTGTTCCTGTGCATGTGGGGCAGCACAAGGAAAGTGCAGAGGTGACTGAAGAAGAAGTGGGCAGTTGAGAGTCTCATTAATGGCAAAAAGAAAAGGAGTACTTGTGGCACCTTAGAGACTAACCAATTTATTTGAGCATGAGCTTTCGTGAGCTACAGCTCACTTCATCGGATGCATGCCTGCCGTTCCACGGCATGCATCCGATGAAGTGAGCTGTAGCTCACGAAAGCTCATGCTCAAATAAATTGGTTAGTCTCTAAGGTGCCACAAGTACTCCTTTTCTTTTTGCGAATACAGATTAACACGGCTGTTACTCTGAAACCTGTCATTAATGGAAGTAAACATGGGGGTCAATAGCTCGAAAATCTAGTAAGTCAGATAGGTATTTGGAGCTAAATGGCGAAGGGATGGGGTTGCCAGGTGTCCAGTTTTCGACCGGAACACCTGGTCGAAAAGGGACCCTGGCCGCTCTGGTTGGCACTGCCAACCAGGCTTGTACAAGTCCAATTGGCGGTGCAATGGGGGCCCGGGGCTAAGGCAAGCTCCCGACATGCCCTTGCCCTGTGTTCCTCCCGGAAGCAGGCGCCAGGTCCCTGCAGCCCCTATGCGCTGGGTGGGGTGGCCAGGGAGGCTCCACGCACTGCCCCCACCCATAGCACTGGCTCTGCAGCTCCCATTGGCCGGGAACTGCAACCACGGGGGGTTGCACCTCTGGGCACAAAGGCAGCGTGCACTGCGCAGAGCTGCCTGGGCCCATTCTCCTAGACCTGGCGGTCGCTTCCTCAAAGCCACGGTAAGCGCCGCTGGGATCCTGCATGCCAGTCTCCTTCCCCAGCCCACAGTCCCCTCTCGCACCCCAAACCCCTCATCCCAGGCCCAACCCCAGCTGGAGGGGGGCCCCCCCAACCCCTGCCCCAGTCCGGTGAAAGAGAGTGAGGGTGGGAAGGAGGGAGGATGGGGGCGGGGCTTTGGAGAAAGGGCAGGGGTGTTCGTTTATGTGTAATTAGAAAGTTGGCAACTCTACGAAGGGACTGAAGTCAAGTACAGGAACCTTGTGTTTGATATGGTGTAAAAAGTGGAGTCAGAAGAGAGGGATGATACGGTTGGAATGCAGAGCCCAAAAAAGATGATACTAGCTGCAACCTTTTGAATAGATTTGAGGGGGAGATGTCTGTAATCTTGGCAGAAGATAATGTGGGCTTTTAGAAACATGTTAACAGTCTTGACGGTCAGAAAGTCATTCCCGGAAATGTTTGTGTAGATAGAAGCGGCATGATATATGGCTCCAAACAGAGAACGAAGTCAGAGATGATGTCCTGATTATGGACTTCAGTGACTGGAAAGATGGTGGTGTTCGGGGAGATTTTCAAAGGCACAAATCTTCTCCAACATCACAATTTTCCCAGTAACGCAGGCCCATAATCTGGGCATCCTCTTGACTCCACTTTCTCACCCGTATTTATACCTTTTGAAAATCTCCTTCATTATCATTATCAAAATCTTTCCTTGTTATCCACCCACAGAGAAATGGAGAGGGGAAGTCTTGGGAGTTGAGAAGATCACTAGCTCAGTTTTGGCCTTATTGAATTTTTTATAACACTTTTTTAAAGGTTATATAGAATAGTAATTTATTTAAAATACCCTAAGTGAGGCATCAGAATGAAGTTTCTCAATTACAACGTGTTAATAGATTTTAAAAAAATATTTTTTTTACAATTTTTGTAACCAGTTTCTGGACACCAGAATGTTTAACCCATAGAAGGTGTGTTCTGTTTTGCAGAGAAATGAAAGAAGTACAACTCCTCTGATCTGCTAGTGATTATGTTTTTGAAAAGTATTGACCTGGGAGGAAAAAACTTACAATGCTCTAGTGTTATTAAACCTTTTCCTTCACACAATTGGTGAATAAAAACTTAATTCTGTATGCCTTTCTGTAAGGGTAGTACACAAAACAAGATCTATATTTAGGGAACTGGGTTATATGTTGCCAAAGTAAAGAGATACATGATCAGAGTCGCTCTTGTAAGCTGTTTATTTTGGATAGAATCATTTGCCAGGGTAAGTCCTCACATTGCAGCTATACAGTACAATCTTCTGCTTCCCTGAATCCCACACATTCAAATTAACATTCTGAAAATGCTTATTAGAAAATTTGTCATTTTCAACAGAGAAGTCACAAATGATAGTCTTCTGCTTCTCTTTTTGGTACATATAAAGGTTCTTCTATGGTTTAGATGACACCAATTCTTCGGGTTTTGTTCTGAACAAAAAATACAATCACACAATCTTTTTTAATTTCCATCTACAATATTAGTATTTCAAAGACCCCAAAGCTTTTTACAAATTGATAAACAAGTATCACTTTATTCACTATTAAAAAGCAGCTCAGTCTAGCAAAAAGTGCAATGGGATCTTATATGACTGGAAATGATTAAGGCAGGGATGTCAAACTCATTTCATAGAGAGGACCTGATGATACCCTGCCACTTGGCATGGGCTAATTTTGCTAGACAGCTGAACAGCGATCCTGGTTGGTCATTAAGTACAAACTATTGTTACTCGCTGGGATTCAGACCCAACGTCATGTAGACATGAGGAGGAGACCGCTATGGGTCGACCACCATCATCTTAAAAAAAGAAATGTATATAAGTCTTGTCTGGACTACAAGTGTATGACTTGTAGAGTGCACTGGTATGTTGTGCTCTAACTCCCCTGTATGGACCCTGCTGGCACAAACTAAATATTCCTTAGTATGCATTGATGTAATCCTGTTTGAAACCAGAACAACATTAATGCACACTATCGGGGTCTACATGTGGGGTTGTTAAGAGCCTGACACACTGATGCGCTTTACAAATCTCACCCCTGTAACCTCCTGTAGTGCAGACTCCAGGGTTGTGTAGGCAATTCATGGCAATTCAACAGGCCAGATGAAACTGTTCCACAGGCCAGATCTGTCCCTTGGGCCATATGTTTGGCATCCCTGGACTACTGCCTTCTTTTTGAATATCATCTGAAAGCCAGTATCCCGAGCAGTTTAGTACTGAACCAATTCCTGAGCATGGTGGTGTGGACGCTATCTCAGAAGGAAAAGTGCTATCTAGTGAATCTCCAACAATGCTTTCTGGAACAGTAGAGTATTTTCTGGAGATCTCCCAATCAAATGCTGGCTTGGCCTTACACGCCCTCAGGTGAATGAGCTGACAAGGTCACAACCCACAATGGTGTAACTGCAAGCTCTGCTATATTTTGTATAATGCATACTTATAAAAAGATGTTTGGTAAAATATACATCATGTTTAAATTATAATACTGTTTCATGGAAAGTGAGGGAGCATCATTTTGCAAATTTATTTCCATTCTTTTGAATTAGTAGGGGAGTGGGAGTGGTTTGTGAAGGAAGTGGGAGATTGAAGATAACATGGAATTAGGGCTGCAAAGAAGGAACAACAGTCTTAATAGTGCAGGATATCTGCTGGCAATATTCTGATGTATTTTTTAGAAAATTCATGTAGCAGCCATGGTGCATATTTCTATTTCATGCACACACTAAATACATTTGGAGCCCTCAGCTCAAACCATTAAAAGTAGCTTCTCACACCATCACTCACAGTGGGATTAATGTGTTCTTTCTGCATTCCCTGTTGATCCAATAAAATGAATATAATTGCATTCGTATAACAGTCAAAAAGATTAAAGGAGTCCCATGTGGGGGAAGGAGGATTCTGAGCCAAAACAAGCTGTTTGGCTTGTAAGCAGTTGGAAGCCTTTAAGGTGCTGAAGCACATCTGCAACATACTCTGCAATACAGAGCTACGAAGCGTGGTTTGTTACACAACGCACGTAACTATGATAGTGTAGAAATAGTACATGTGTTACAGCACCTCAGTAGGCTTGTGTGCACTGAATAGATTCAGTTTTAATAAAAAAAGAATTCTTCAGCAAGACAGTTGTTACTAATGGATTGGGTCTGTTTCATTTCTCCTCTTGAGAAATCAGTTTCCAATGTAGTCCAAATAATGTAGTATGACAAAACACGTAGGTACCTGTTAATTCTTAATTGGTAAGTTAGTCACTACAATTAAAGGAACAAATTATTTAGGGTGTTCAGAAAGGCCGTATCTGAATGCATTAGAAGAAAAAATGCTGACAGTCTGAAATAAAGTTAATCTATAAAACCAGCAACTGGTTAAAGAGTAGCCTTGCTAGTGCACTCTGGAAATGAAAATAAGACCAACAGGAGAACAAGTGGGTTTCCACTTTGTTAAAACAGCTCTAGGGGGACAGATAAAGAAAGGAAAGGGAACAGGGGAAGCTTTGTAGCTAGGTCATATAGAGAAAGTATTTGCAAAAGACCTGTTAATCCTACAAATGTTGAATTTAACAGATCAAAAAATCTGAAGCAATTTTAAAGAGGCTATAGAGTCACGTTAGACTCTCCTGTGTTCAATACTGGTGTGGAGATAAGTGTCTTGCTACTAATTTTCAATGGCCACGTTTGTTTAGTGGTTTCCCTGTTAATGGAAATGATTTATATAAAAGCAGATCTGTGAATTGTGGAACCTTGCAATTGATTCTATGATGGGCTTGTGGCTCCATACCCTGTCTCCTGAGGCGATAGCGAATTTTTTTAGTAAACTTGAGGTTGATTATAATCTGTAGAAAATGCTATTAAATAGTTTGTTTCTAATACGTGTACATAGCAAATATTCCAGATAGTGGACCTAATGTCCAAAGAGGGTTATATTACACTAATGCACAATATGTTCTTTCATGTTAATGTTCTATTTAAAGGAATAGGGGATGCAGTAGAACTAAATCCAATATAACTCTCAGTCTATAGTATTTCTAGATATTACAGATATTTGAATTGTGAGCAATGGCCCAATGGGGGCAGGGGATGAGAAGGGTCCACATTATTATTATTAAATGATTTAAAAAACGTTTTAAAAAATGCATTTGTTTCTACATCTCCATTTTTATGGCACATAGAATGTAATTGTCCAAATCAGAAGGCAGCCATGGCACAGGGTTGACATCCTTGTTCTTGGGGGAAATGACAAATGATCTTTTTTAGTTCCTTCCATCATTACCTTTGTTTTGTGTTTTACCTGAAAATTGCCCTGTGCTCCCTACTTGATCATCACCACGTCCTGAGGAGCCTGTGGGTCTTTGTTTTTAGATGGGGATTTATTATTGATGGGGAGGGCAGAAGAGAGATGCTTCCCATCCTCCCATTCAGAGGGGTCTTTACAGTGTAATACCTGGCACTCTTCCTTTACCACACCTTCATCACAGGGGCTGACTACGTGGGTTGACAGTATTGCAGAGACAATGTCAATCTCTACCCCCAAGTCTGCCACATCCTGCTTGTCCCTCCAAGATATAATAATTGGAATGTATGGCTGGAAGCGACTTGGGAAGTCATCAAGTCCAGCTCCCTGTGCTGAGGCAGGACCAAGTAAACCTAGACTATCTCTGATAGGCGTTTGTCCAACCTGTTCTTAAAATCCTTTGATGATGGGGATTCCACAACCTCCCTTGGAAGCCTATTCCAGAGTTTCACTACTCTTGTAGTTAGAAAGTTTTTCCTAATATCTAACCTAAATCTCCCTTGGTGTAGATTAAACCCATTATTTCTTGTCCTACTTTCAGTAGACAAAGAGAAAAATTTAATTAGAGTCCTCTATATAACAGACCTTAATATATTTGGAGATCCCTCCTCAGTTTTCTCTTTTCAAGACAAAACATGCCCAATTTTATCACCCTTTTATCATTTTTATTGCTCTTCTCTGGGCTCTCGCCTATGTGTCCACATCTCTTCTCAAGTCTGATTTGGACCCAGTACTCCTCACCAGTGGTAAGGAGAGCAGGACAATTACCTCCCCTGGCTTACACACAACACTCCTGTTAATACACACCAAAATAATATTAGCCTTTTTTGCAACTGAATCACATTGTTGACTCTCAATTTGTGATCCATTATAGTCCTCAGATCGTTTTCAGCAGGACTACCACCTAGTCAGTAATTCCCCATTTTGTAGTTGAGCATTTGATCTTTCCTTCCTAAGTGAAGTACTTTGCTTGTATTTATTGAATTTCGTCTTGTTGAATTTAGACCAATTCTCTAATTTGTCAAGGTCTTTTTGAATTTTAATCCTGGCCTCCAAAGCATTTGCAGCAGCTTCCAGCTTAGGGTCATCCAGCAAATTTTGTAAGCATACTCTCCACTCTGTTATCTTAGTCATTAATGAAAACATTGAATAGTACAAGACCCTGGTCTGACCACTGTGGGATCCCACTAGATATGCTCTCCTGATTTCACAGCAAACCATTGGCAATGGTGATGGACAGTTACATGAGCTATCAAGGGTTTCCATTCCCTTCCTGGCTACTTCATTCCTTGTAGCCATCACCTTGGCGAGGAGAGTAGGGGAGCTTGGATGGCTGATCCACCATACGCAGCGTCCTAATAAGATAAGGTGACACCACACCCTCACTTCCTGCCTAAAGTTTCTTCAGAATTCCACATTAATTAGGAGATTCACTTACGGGTGCTTCACCCCAAGCCTCTATACAATGCACATAAAAAGAATCTCACTTTTTACCTACACTTTGGGGCTTCTCCTCAACTCTTCATCTCAATTGCACAAAGAATTAAAGGACATACAGTATCCACACAACAGCTGTCTGTTTGGGTTTCCGGGTGCATCCTGTCCTTCTATGAAACTGGGGTTTATCCAAGGGTAATTGGTCACTCCATTAGATCTTGATCTATATCTGTGACTCTCCTGAAAAATATACCTATCTCAGACATCTGTAAGGCAGCCACCTGCTCTTCATCACGCACATTTTCTCATCGCTACTCTCTTCTGCCTGCTTCCGGAATTGATGATGCTTTCGATGATGCTGTTCCATGATCTGTATTGAATCCACTACCTGAGCCTCCTCCTCCATGACGAGGTACTGGTTGGGAGGCTCCTGAGCACCAAAGGGACGCTGCTCAAAGGAGGAAGAGTAGTTACTTGCCTTACGCAGTTTCTGGAATTCTTCAAGATTCGTGTCCCTGTGGGGGCTCCACTACCCACCCTCAGCCTCAAAGTCTCTTGTTGGACTTGGTTGAGAAGAAACTGAAGTGGTGGCAGGTCCACTCCTCCAGTATACTCTTGTGTTGGAACACATATATATCCAGGATGCAGACACAGTTGACAAAAATTTCCAATCAATAGTGCATACATGTCCGGACATCCTGACATGGAGTGCCCATAGGGGGAACACGTCTCAAAGAACTCCAGTAACTGTACAAGGTAACCTCTCCTTTCTATGTATATATTTCTTTTCTTCCCCCTTAGTTATTTCCCTAATATTTCTCTGGAATAAGCCAAAATTCTGATTTATCCTAAGGACCAAAGTCTGTGCTGACTGATGCCCCGCCCCCCAATCTCATTGAGATTGATGGGATTGCACACTGCAGATCAGGTCAGAATTTGGCTCTAAGTATTTTTTCATGTGATGTAGACATCCTATTTTTTTCTTAATTTGAGATTCAAATTCTCATTAGAGTTTTAAGGAGAATGTCAAATGAGAAGTTGTCCTAGATGGATATGAAATTTCATAATACCCCTTGTATATGAAAGATATTAGTTCATATTCCAGTATGTAACATCGTTAGTTTCATAAAAACTATATGCAAGGGTTGCTTACCATTTAGGTGATAGGAGGATGGACAGATCCCATATTGGAATAGTAACCACTCATGTTTTCATAGTCAGCGAGTCACCTTCATTGATTAAATCTGAATAATTTTTTTCTGGAAACCCAACTGTGAATAGCCTTTTCATTGATAAGGATTCTGTGCTCTGAAAAACAGTTTGCAGGTCTCAGACGAAAGGTGTGTGTCATAAAGTTAGTTTCAAAGATGTTGTGAAAGAGGACAAGTCCTTCCTTGATTTATGTGAAAAACAAATGAAGTGTGTTATAATTATAATGGAAAAAAAGGCATTGCACCAGATCTGTTTCCTCTGTAGAAGTAGTAATAATGTAGTTACACTGATGTATTAATTTACCTTCAAAATATGTTATAAGAGCCCATGGACCATCAAAGATAAGTTTGTATTCGCAGCTACATTATTCATCTTTTTTTTCTTTCAGGCTTTATGTCCGTAGTAAAAACAGTTCAGTAAGTTCAGAGTATTAATATTATTTACTTTATTTATTTTGATATATGAAGTGGACACCCATTAGAAGAGGAATGAAGTGAAAATTTGAATATGTGGAAAGTTCATACTACAGTATGTTATATATGGCAATGTTATAAATAAGGAAAACTCCAGCTCTTGTAAGATCTGTCTATTTATCTGTCTTGTGTTTTTTCTAGTTCTCATTTGATTTAAATGTTCTGATGCCAAGAGGATTGTACTTGGACACATGGGATTGAAACTCTCATGGACTTAAGTAGAGCCAATAGTTCACCTGTGTGGTATTACAGGTGATGTGTTATATATAGATTTTAGTTTTTCTTCTTTAAACCAGCATGGCACATCTCCAGTGTAAAGTATCTGTGGTAGAAACATATAACCCTTGCATTATCTTTTTCTTTTTGTTTAAATGAGTCAGAGTTTGTGTTCAGAGGGTCTGTATAAGGACTAAGCTTAATAGTAAAATTCTTTTCATTTCAATCTGACTTTGAATATTGTTCAAAGAAATGTTCTGATTTGCTAGTTGACTTCTTTGGCGATATCATAGCTATGTTTAAAATTCTCCACAAAACACAATTAGAACATCACCAGATCATCAAATCTACTTGAGTTCTGTGTGACTCCAGGTTTTGAGAGCCAGCATGATAGACTCTGTACTAGATACAGTTCCTATTAAGAAAACATCACTCCAACAAAATAAACACGGTGCCCTGGGAAATGGCATTTTCAGTACTAAAGCACCCCTGGATAATAAGTCCCATCTGTTTTCTGGGTGTTTTGCTTTTGTTTCTGTGGTTTTGGTTTGGGATGGGGGGGGCGGCTTGTTTTCATTTTGTTTTTTGGTTTCTTTGCTTTGATTTTCCTGTTGTCGTAAGATGTTAGGGCGGAAACGTTTAAAAAAATATTAGGGAAAGGTTAGTAGGCGTATTTTTCACCTCTTTGTCTATTGAGGTCTTTTAATGGTGATTTTGAAGTAAAGAACACTCTTTTTTGTAAATGTATACTTGATATTATGACACCATGAAGCCCAGGCTTTTCTGTATTTTGTATAGAAGTGATTGCAGTTAAAGGACATACAATCACTTCTGTACATTTAGATTTCTCTCCTATTCCTAGCCTCTCTGAGAGCTTCTAATGTGGAGAATTAGAATTCAAATTGTTATAGCCAATGCTCAGATGGATGAACTAATGCCACTTAGGTACAGCAGAAATGCCCATCATGGCTGACAAGTCATGTCATAGACTCTGTCGTGCATCGGGTATGAACCCCATAACAAAGCTAAGCACTTTATATTTATGTCATTAATATTCCTTTTACAGCTGCCTTCTTGCTGCTCATTTACTTTTGTTCCTGGGGGCAAAAAGGGGATAGGGGAATTGCAAAATATTTAATGTGCTCAAGACACATTTTCAATGCTAATAAGATTAAGTGTCATGCTTCTTCATGTGGTAAATATCCATGATAGATGAAAGCAGGGTGCTGAATTTGATAATTATTTTCCCTTAATCCATAATATGAAGTTCTGAAGAGATTTAATGTTGTAACTCATATGCATTTAATTAATTTTAAGTTACAATCTCATTTGTGCTGCTGTTTCTGAAAGGTGATATCGTCAATTAACTGAAAAAAACATATTGTTAGAATCACACCAGGATTGTTAGCATAGCCCAAGGTGTATAGCATACTGTGAGGGATCACAGGCCTCGACTGCAGTCCTCCGGCTCCGCAGTCAGTGCTTACACTGTGGCTGCCACGCAGCACCTCACCCAAATCAGTGGAGAAGGGGGCTAGCAAAGCTCTTGCTCACAAAGAGCCATGCCCATGAAGCTTCTGATGTGGGGAGACAGATTTATAATATTTATATGGAGTCCTTGTGGCACCTTAGAGACTAACAAATTTATTTGGGCACAAGCTTTCATGGGCTATAACCCACTTCATCAGATGCATGGAGTGGAAAATTCAGTAGGCAGGTATAAATATACAGCACATGAAAAGATGGGAGTTGCCTTACCAAGTGGGGGGGTCAGTGCTAATGAGGCCAATTCAATTAAGGTGGAAGTGGCCCATTCCCAACACTTGACAAAAAGGTGTGAATATCAACACAGGGAGATTCCACAACCTGCCTAGGTAATTTGTTCCAGTGCTTGACTACCCTTGGGGTTAGGAAGTTTTTCCTAATGTCTAACCTAAATCTCCCTTGCCACAATTTAAGCCCGTTGCTTTTTGTCCTGTCATCACTAGATAAGGAGAACAATTTATCACCCTCCTCTTTATAACACCTTTTACATAATTAAAGATTTATGTCCCCCCTTAGTCTTCTCTTCTCCAGACTAAACAACCCCAATTTTTTTCAGTCTTGCTTATTACCTTCATGCTACTACATCCCAGAATGATGTTCATGTTTTTTGCAACAGTATTACATTATTGGTTCTTATTTAGTTTGTGATCACTATACCCCCAGATCTTTTTCTACAGTACTCCTTCCTAGGCAGTGATTTCTCATTTAGTATTTGTGCAGTTGATTATTCCTTCCTATGTGTAGTACTTTGCATTTGTCCTTGTTGAATTTCATTCAGACCCCATTTCTTCAGTTTCTCAAGATCATTTTGAATTCTAATCCTGTCCTCCAAAGTGCTTGCAACTCCTCCCAGCTTGGTATCATCTCCAAACTTTTACAAGTATACTCTCCATGCCATTATCCAAATCATTTATGAAGATATTCTATATAACTTGATCTAGGTCAGATTAAATGGGGGTCTTTCAGGGATATGCCCCTCCAGGTTGTGAACCACTGATAATTACTATCTGAGTATAATTTTCCAACCCAGTTGTGCACCCACCTTATAGTAGGTTGTCATAAATATAAAGGGAAGGGTAAACCCCTTTGAAATCCCTCCTGGCCAGGGGAAAGCTCCTCTCACCTGTAAAGGGTTAAGAAGCTAAAGGTAACCTCGCTGGCACCTGACCAAAATGACCAATGAGGAGACAAGATACTTTCAAAAGCTGGGAGGAGGGAGAGAAACAAAGGGTCTATGTCTGTCTGTATGCTGCTCTTGCCAGGGACAGACCAGGAATGGAGTCTTAGAACTTTTAGTAAGTAATCTAGCTAGGTACGTGTTAGATTATGATTTCTTTAAATGGCTGAGAAAAGAATTGTGCTGAATAGAATAACTATTTCTGTCTATGTATCTTTTTTTGTAACTTAAGGTTTTGCCTAGAGGGGTTCTCTATGTTTTTGAATCTAATTACCCTGTAAGATATCTACCATCCTGATTTTACAGGGAGGATTTCTTTATTTCTATTTACTTCTATTTTTTATTAAAAGTCTTCTTGTAAAAAACTGAATGCTTTTTCATTGTTCTCAGATCCAAGGGTTTGGGTCTGTGGTCACCTATGCAAATTGGTGAGGCTTTTTACCAAACCTTGTCCAGGAAGTGGGGTGCAAGGTTTTGGGAAGTATTTTGGGGGGAAGGACGCGTCCAAACAGCTCTTCCCCAGTAACCAGTATTAGTTTGGTGGTGACCAGTCCAAGGACAACTGGTAGCGGCCAGTCCAAGGACAACGGGTGGAATATTTTGTACCTTGGGGAAGTTTTGACCTAAGCTGGTAAAGATAAGCTTAGGAGGTTTTTCATGCAGGTCCCCACATCTGTACCCTAGAGTTCAGAGTGGGGGAGGAACCTTGACGTAGGTTCATTTAGGTTATATTTTCCTAGTTTGCGTATGAGAAAGTCATGTGGAAAAAGAGAGAGACTGAAGGCCCATCAGAGACCACAAAGAGTAGGAGCACTGAGGGGGAAGAGGATAGTGTCATTAGACTGCCCAAACCAAGAGACCGGGGAATGCCTCAGGCCCCATACTGATGTTATGCCTGCTGGGAGTGGGGACACATAGCTGCACCGTGTCCCGATGCCAAGGAGCCTATGCAGTGTAACCTGGGGAACCAGGCAGACCCATGCTCCCTAATTCACCTGGTGGAGGTTGCACTAACCCCGCATATATACACCAGACCACTAAAACTGAATGGGGCAAAAACCACAGCACTGGTTGATTTGGGGAGTGCTATCACGCTTATTTCAGGGAAGCTTAGTCAGCTGCTGCAGGCAAAGTGCACAGCGGTGACATGCATGCATGGGACAGTTAGTTATTACCCCACCATCTCGGTAAAAATTGAAATCCATGGGAACACTACTGAGGTAGTAGCAGGTGTAGTCCCTAAACTCCCATACCCGGTGCTCAGAGGGAGGGACTTTCCAGGGTTTGGAGACTTATTCCCGGTAGGGGGATTGGAGAAAGGGGGAAACCCTGAAGTTAGTGAGACATCCACAGTAGACTGTCAACCCCCACTCTTCTCTGAAATATCCTCAGATTTGTTCTCCACTCCCAGGCAGGATAGAAAGACGAAAAGGGAAAGGAGGGCAGCTGAGGCCTTGGGAACCCAAATACTGACCCAAAGCCAGAGGGTTGCTCTGGTAGGTAGGTGGACCTGAGCTGCTGAAAAGGAGGCCGCCCAGGAGGGAGAAGCACCAAAGTCTGATCCCCACCCTAATGCCTCTGAACCAGTAGAGGCGACAGAGACTGGCCCCCCAGATCTCAGGCAGATTAGCCCCAGGAGAGAAAATTTTGGACAGGAGCAGGCTGATGACCCAAGGTATTACAAAATTAGGAAGGAGGTAACGGAAATAGATGGGGTCCCTGTGGAAGGGAAAACCCAGGGACCAGGACCCTACTTCATAATGAAGAAGGATCTCTTATACCAGGTTGCACCAGTACAGGGGCAGAAGGTACAGCAGATCCTAGTACTTCAAAAACACCAGAACACTATATTAAGCCTTGCCCATAGTCATTTTTTGGGGGGACATTTGGGGGTAGAGAAAACCCAGGCATGGGTCCTAAGACAGTTCTTCTGGCCCAGAGAACATGAAGAAGTGCGGAGGTACTGTGCGTCTTGCCCAGAGTGTCAGCTGCACAGTCCCCATCCCCACTTGAGGGCACCTTTAGTACCTCTTCCCATCATAGAGGTCCCCTTTGAGTGAATAGCCATGGACCTGGTGGGACCCCTGGAGAAGACGGCTTGAGGCCACCAATATATATTTGTTGTTTTGGACTATGCTACTTACTACCCAGAAGCCGTCCCCCTGCAGAACACGGCCTCTAAAACGATAGCCAAAGAGCTGGTGGGGATCTTTGCCCAAGTGGGGCTACCAAAGGAGATATTAACAGACCAAGGAACCCCATTTATGTCAAAGCTAATGAAGGACCTCTGTATCCTGCTCCATATACTTACCCTGAGAACTTCAGTCCGTCATCAGTAGACGGATGGGCTGGTAGAAAGGTTTAACTGTCTTGTCTGTTTAGATTGTAAGCTCTTCAAGGCAGGGACTGTCTATTGCTCTGTGTTTATACAGTGCCTACCACAGATAGTGGGGTCCCACTCTTGGTCGGCCCTTAGGCACTGCTATAATAAACATGATTAACAATAACAATTGAATGAGGATGGTTTCCTGAATCAGAGCCTATGGTTTGTTGTATCTGAAGTTTGAGTAGAGTTGTGTGCTCTTATGTGATACTCAAGCATTACATTTAATACTAGGCTGAATTTCAGCCTTAACATTCAGTTTAATTCTGTTCATGTTGTTTTTTTTTATTCTTTAACATGTTTGTAATGTGTATATATATGTATACTATGATACATATTATACACTTAACATTTGCATGTATATATGTGTGTGTATTTATATTACATTTTCCTGAGCAGTGAGTGCATTATATGAATGGAAATAGCCACTTTAACATTCAGTTGATCATTTGCATGAGCAGTTACAGTAATACACATGCACGCGCGCATACAAAATCTGTGAGGACAGGCTTGTGTTCTTCCAACTCTGCCTATAAGGCCATAACTAGCTATATATATTTGCATTATATATTTTAATCCCATCAGATAAAAGTCACTACATATTACCACCCATGTACACACACAAAAAACCCACCTAATACTTTTGTATCTTTGATCTCACCAGAAATGAAGTTACAGGTACCTTTTTTGTGAGAAGGAAATAAAAAGTACTTATTGTCCCTTTAATGTTCTGAAATTGTTTTGAATCAGTGACTGAGAAATGAATGAAGAGTTAACCTGATACATTGGGGGGGTTTCCCCTTCCTGTTATGCAGGAAAATAATACTTGTCATTTCAAGAAATCAAGTGTGGAAATGCTTCTCTAATCTTGAATAGATTTAATTTGCATCTGAAATTTAAGAATCCCTAAAGTGAAGTTTAAACATAAAGTAGGTACTTGAACATAACAGGTGCATTCAGATAATCTGTTCAGATCTGTACAAACTGGGTAGGTTTGACAGCTGGTTCATTATTTGCCTATTTTATTACCTCCCCTGTCATTACCTATAGCTTCACGTAGATTGATTAACCCAGGTGTGCTGTAGGAGAAAGGGAGCTCAAAACAAAACGCAAATTCACAGCTTTTATTGGACATAAGGTGCGAGGCATAACACAGTCGTTTAGACACTCCTCTTTTATATCTTTTCTCTTTTTAAAATGCTGCTCTTAAAAAAAGTCACAATAAACTAGCTCCTTTCTTCTTGCCCATCAATGAAGGGAATGTAGCTGTTTGCGTTTAGCATTTTAAACAAATACATTGAATTTGAATTTTGAAAAGGGTAGTAATCATTCATTTGCTTTTTTCCACAATATTTGGATTTCCATCTACTTAAAGCACATTTTCATGGGAAGATCTGTTGCTATTAACTAAGAGCATATGACATTTATAACTTTGCTGTCAGGGTTGATGTTTATGTAATTCAGGTCTAAACATAATATAGTGCTGCTTTCCCTCTAGAGGGATATTTTGCCATTACAGCTTGACATGCTTGACATTAGCCCAGCTAATGTGCATTTTCCAGCTTGCTGTCATTTAGTTGAGTTTTAAAATGTAGTTATTCATTTTTGTATAAAATTATCCTTCTCCTCTTCTAGTTCACCACCTGCCCCTACATGCTCAGTTTCCTTAGAAATAGCTTTGACCCAAGCAGGCCACTCCATTCTTCTGTAACCCTCAAAAATCAGGCTGTGACCATCTTAGAAGCTTTTCAGTGAGAATATATACACCAGCCTAAGTGTCGACATTCAGATCAAGATCCATATTATGCTGAATGATTCTTGCACTGTTCGTTTGTTTTTGTGCTTTCTCTCTGCAAGCTTTAACTTAGTGTTGAGCTACTTTATTATTGCCTCATCCTTCCTCCTGATGTGCACATCATCTTCCTTTCCACTCATTTTCCCAGGTTCCTTACAAAGATGAAGCTGCATAATTGTCTAGCCTAACATATTGTGTCTAATCTGGGCTTGATGAGCTTGCTCCGCCTTTGAATTATGAGCTGCCTTGAGGTTTGCTTAATTGTTCCCCCACACCAAATCCCCACCAAATTTTTTTGTTGGTGTGTTTTTTCTTTTAAAAACCTAGCTGTGAAAGATACTGAAGTGAATCATGGTGGCGCAATATCTGGTACAAGCAGAAAACTAGTCATAGCAGCAGAGCACCTTAGTATAGGACAAAATTCTGGCTGCTCCCACAGTCTGCCCAGGGGCTGGCCAAAATTTTGTAATGCTATGATCCAGACACAGGGTATTCTTCTGGACTAAGTGATCTGTCCCTGCTGTATATAAAGCCTATTCTTTTGGGAGTAAGATATTACCATCCTTTTCAAATATATTCTGTCTCAATCCAGGATGTTTGCATAATGGTTTAATGTCTGTAAAACTCAATTCAGATCTTTTGCAAACATTTTCAGAACTTCTAAAAAGAAACTTATTTTGGTAGGAAAATATGTAATCATCTAGTTAAATGTAATTCTTTTATATTCTTCAGCCTTTCATCTCAGTGGTTTCTAAGAGCATGGTTTGTGGAGAGATTACAATTAGGAAACATTACCCTCTTTAACTGAGTGTAATTGGATGCATTCTACAAGTAAGAAATGTTACTAAAGTACTCTGCATTAAAGCATTGTAGATATGTAAAGCTGGGCACATGTCCAGATATTACCATCCAATGTCCTTCCTATTACTATGTCATAAGATTTTACACTTCCTAGCTTTCCATTGAAGCATCTAATTGTCAAAAACATGTGGAAGACAGTGCCCTTTCCCCAACGGCAGAAGAAATAAACTGAAATGCAGTTGTGAGTATTTTTATTTGTATTGTGGTAGAGCTTTCAGGCCCCATGTACTAGGCACATTCTACTAAGAGTCCCTGCCCCATAGAGCTTATGGTCCTAACAGAGTATCAGTTGGTATTTTAGCTTATCAGGATGAGATAAGAAACTCAAAATCCTGACTCTCTAGGCAAGTTGTAGATTCCACTATACTCTTTAAGAAGCAGTGGTAGGATGTCCAGTCTTAGATCCTGGCTATTTTCTATTTTTACCAATTTCCAAAAAAAATCGCTTCTTCTGCTCTTTAGTTAAAACACAACTTGGGGGCAGGTGGTGTTAACTGAGCAAATATTTTGTAGCATAGAAGAAAACTTAAGGTTCTTTTAAAATGTACATTTTAGAACCTTGTATAGAAGATTTAAGATAAAATAAATTATAGTATAGAAAATTCAGTATCTAGCTTTACCTGAGAGGAGCTAGAAAATAAAAAATTAAGGCTGAGCAAGGTGACTGGAAAGGTAATGGGATAGGGAGCCTTTCACCTCTAAAGTAACAGTTAAAATCCACCCTAGGTCAGGAGCGATTAATAAAGATGGCTTCCTAACAGCTGTCCAGAGGCCTGTCTGAAATGAGTCAGAAGTTTCAGTCCATTTCCTAAAGGAGATATGTCCAGATCATAAAAATCTCCAGTACAGCTGGCACCCTTGCCATCTACTCTCAGTAAAGAGGTCAAGAAAGCATATAGGGCAAACTTACTTGGAGACAGTGAATAAGGATGTGTGTTTTTTACCCTTTCACATAACACAAGAACCAGGGTCAGTCAGTGAAATTAATGGGCAGCAGATTTAAAACAAATGTAAGGAAGTACTATTTCACACAGTTCACAGGCAACCTGTGGAACCCATTACCGGGGATGTTGTGAAGGCCAAAAGTATAAATGGATTAAAAAAAGAATGAGATAAGTTAATGGAGGATAGGTCCATCAATGGCTATTAACCTCTGATAGCCAGAAGCTGGGAGTGAACGACAGGGGATGGATAACTCAATAATTGCCCTGTTTTGTTCATTCCCTCTGAAGCACCTGGTACTAGCCACTGTTGGAAGACAGGATACTGGGCTAAATGGACCATTGGTCTGACTCAATGTGGCCATTCTTAAGTTCTCACCTGCACTGTTCAGAAGAAGAAATGAGATACACTGCTAGCACAGTGAGGGGAAGCTGGATAGGACCATGATATATTCCTTCCGTGGACAAAGAAAACTTTTGGAGCATTTAGTCTGGCTTCCTTCACTATGTTTGTTTAAAAGAAAATTGTGGACACCCTGTCCTCAACTCATCCCACTGTGCAATCTATAAATGTGTTTAGTATCTTTCTTTAACACACAGAAGAGTGAGGGTTAAAATCTGTCCTTGTTGCTATTACAAAGTTTGAAAAACTCAAACTGGGGTTAGTTGAGGATGGAATATCAGCCTGAACTTTGAATTTCTTGCCTTTTGTCAGCTTGATTCATACCATAAACTCTATTTAAAGATAATTCTTTCATATTTATTTTCCACATCCTTGACCCTGAATGGTGAATTGGACATTTGTATTTTCATTGGCAAACTCTAAGTCGCTCATCAACTCTCTTTTCCTTTTGTAAACAAACTGTTCCTTCAGCATTTTCCACAAGGATTTTTATACCACCATTTTGCAACCACTTTTAGGAACTGAGAAAATCTTACCATTTAAAGAATGTGTTTTACAGAGAGCTGTGTGTAGACATTACTAGGTCCAGATTTTGGTGGGGCTTTGTCAGTAAATATCCAAATTCTAGAAAAGTCATATTTTGCAGGGTTAGATTTTATGGAAATTATATGTAAATGTCAATTACAGTCTGTCTGAAAATACAGTTGTTTTTATTTATTATTTGTATTGCAGTAGTGCTTCAGGGCCAACCAAGAACAGGACCCCATTGTGCTAGGCACTGTAAAAATTCAGTGATAGTCAGTGCCCTGAAGAGTTTACAGTCCAAATAAATGTTGGCATCTTACGCTTCTGTTGGCACATGTTTTTCCATCAGTCAGGATGGAAAAGTAGAGAATAATCTTGTGGCCAGCCTAATGTCAACACACAACACTTCCAGGCAGATAACCTCGGCCTGATACTCGATAGAGACAGCTAAGAAACAGAAGATCACTAAGGTGATGCTCATAGTTCCTAGATTCAGCTATTATGGTGGGCTAACCTTTTGAGGTCCAAGGCCTGTGCCTTGGAAATGCCAATCTTATTCTTGTAGTCAGAAGAACCTGACATGGTAGTCTGTCTATGGGATTTAGCTGGGACATGCATTGAATGGTCCAAGTTTTAGATTAATTTCTCGCACACTTAAGGGTAAAATTATGACAGCCTTTCAGTAAAGCCAAGGACAACCTGCTAGGTAGTCTTGCTACATTCCTTAAAGTCCCGCTTTAAGGTATGATTCCTACAGGACCAAATTCATTCTCTGATATAACTCTTTTAAATTAAATGGAATGAATTTGACTCAGTCACTGTAAATGGTAATCAGACAGGGAGAAATATATAAAATCTACAGCTTACATTCAAAGAGCAAGGATTTGGGGAGGACATTTTTTTTTAGTGTAAATTATTCTTATTCCTTTGCAAACTAATTTACTTTTCATGAAAATGGCCACACTGGGTCAGACCAATGGTATATCCAGCCCCGTATCTTGTTTTCTGATGGTGGCCAGTGCCAGGTGATTCAGAGGAAATGAACAGAACAGGCAATCATCGAGTGATCCCATCCCCTGTAGTCCACTCCCAGTCAGAGGCTGGGGACACCCAGAGCATGGAGTAGCCATTGATGGACCTGTCCTCCTTGAACTTATCTAGTTCTTTTTTGAACTCCATTATAGTTTTGGCCTTCACAATATCCCCTGGCAACAAATTCAACAGGGTGACTGTGTGTTGTGTGAATTAGTACTTCCTTTTGTTTGCTTTAAGCCTGCTGCCTATTAATTTCATTGGGTGACTCCTGGTTTTTGTGTTATGTGAAGAAGTAAATAACACTTCTTTATTCCCATTCTCCACACAAGTTGCGATTTTATGGACCTCTATCATATCCCCTCTTAGTCATGTCTTTTCCAAGCTGAAAACCCAGTCTTTTTAATATATCCTCATACAGAAGCTGTTCCATCTTTGTTGCCCTTCTCTGTACCTTTTCAAATTCTAAAGTATCTTTTTTGATATGGGGTGATCAGAACTGCATGCAGTATTCAAGGTGAGGGCGTATCAAGGATTTATATAGTGGCATTATGATATTATCTGTTTTATTATCTATCCCTTTCCTAATGGTTCCTAACATTCAGTTAGATTTTTTTGACTGCAGCTGCACATTGAGTGGATGTTTTCAGAGAACTATCCACAATGACTCCAAGATCAATTTGTTGAGTGGTAACAGCTAAGATCCCATAGTTGGGATTATGTTTTCCAATTACTTTGCATTTATCAACACTGAATTTCATGTGCCATTTTGTTGTCCAGTCACTCAGTTTTGTGAGATCCCTTTGTAACTCTTGCCAGTCTGCTTTGGACTTAACTATTTTGAGTATTTTTGTATTGTCTGCAAATTTTGCCACCTCACTGTTTACCTCGTTTTCCAGATCATTTATGAATATGTTGAACAGCACTGGTGACAGTAAAGATCCTGGGGGATACTACTATTTACCTCTCTCCATTCTGAAACCTAATAATTTATTCCTACTGTGTGTTTTCTGTCTTTTCACCAGTTACTGATCCATGAGAGAACCTTCATTCTTATCCCTTCGCTCAGTGGTTCTCAAACTTCTGCACTGGTTACCCCTTTCACATAGCAAGCATCTGGGTACAAGCCCCTCCCCTTATAAATTAAAAACACTTTTTTATATAACATCATTATAAATGCTGGAGGCAAAGCTGGGTTTAGGGTAGAGGCTGACAACTCGTGACCCCCGGAGGGGTCCCAACCCCCAGTTTGAGAACCCCTGCCTTAGTTCTTTATCTTTTCACATCTCTAATTGCAACTTGGGGGGGGGGAGGAGGGGAAGGAGAATGGTTATTTAGTATAGCAGACTTATTTTACAACTAAAAAAATTCAAACATAAGTTAGTGGCCTTTACAGTAAACCTTAGACCAGACCTATGGTACTTTCCACTATTACGGCATACTCTGTTGTGGGGTTTCCTTTTCGATTATTCCATTTTGTTATTTGAAACTCCATGAACTTTTCAGAAAGAATGCAAAGATTTTGAACTTATGGGTATGAAGTCTGGGGCATCCACTCACTGACCCTCCAAAATAAATGGTGGTAAAACCTGCTAAATGCACCAGCATTTCCATGAAAGAACAGGCATGTCTCTAGTGTGCACTCTAGTGAATGTACACAGGTGCCATTGCAAGTTTTTGCATTTTTTAAAATGCAGCACTCTGTGTCCTAACAACTGATTGAAAATACAGAACTTACCCTCAATTTGTATGGCCTCTAGGACTCCAGGTTCCATTGAGATTCTGTGAATATGTTAACCTTGTTTTCCAGGTTGGGTTTCCAGGATATGTCTTGGTCATAACCAAAGTAAATATACAATTACATCTTGCTGCATAAAATATGTTTTTCAGTAAATTATTGAATGGTTAATAGAACTTCTTAAAAAATGAGGAGGAAAACAAATTCACACATATATATATATATATATTATATCTTGAATTAAATTTGCTGTTCTTTGTGGGTCATACTATTGGTTATTCTCAGATATATGCGTGGCCACTGATTTTTCCAGATGATATCACAAATTCCTAAAGTTTTATATTGAAAATGTATTCTTTATTATTCAACATTTGTTATTTTCCTGGTAACAATTTGTCAAGCAATCAGCAAGCAGAAACAATATCAAGTGACCAGCCACACACCCTACATAATGAATAGCAAACAGCCAAAGGGATAGCTTAGAAACAACCAATGAAAATTATTCATCCAGACTATTATAGGAATAAGTACAAGTGCCAAAATGTGTGTGCAACTAAAGAGATTGGTTTGCAAATGATTTACTGATCCAAAAAACCTAGACTCCACTGATTAGTTGTGGATTGGATTAGTGGTTTTATAAGGTATTTTGAAAGCATATTTGAGTGAAATATCGCTTGTTTTCTCATTATAGATTTGGGACATGAGTGATGATGAAACAGTCTGAAAACCAAATGAAGTGGAAGATGACCTGCTTTAGGCTGCAATGATGTCTTTTATCCATCATTTGACAAGTTAATGATTGCTTACACATTTTGATTTACAAATATAAACAAATATAATCTACATCTGTGCTATGAATGGGACATTATCTTGAACTAAAATAATAGTTCTACTGTGGATGTAATTCTCCCCTGCTTTTCATTTTTATCCTATGCATGAGATAACTATCTTGCTAGAGCAATGTGGTTATGTTTAAATCCTCTTTCTATTTTTTTTTCAGTTTCTAAACATAGCTTACATATAAAATATGCCACTTTAAATAGCCTTTGGTGTTTTCATTTGCCCCAGTTTTCATTTTACTTGTCAATATATAGGCCTAAATAACATTGTATTTTTCATGTTTCGATGATTTGTGGCATTTTATAAGTATTTAATAGTCAGGCTATAAGAAAATTCCCCTATAGATGGGAATTAAATCACATTGTTATTTAAGGGAATTGGGAAAAGGTAACCGAACATCCACCTACAAATTTTTAATGTGTTAGATCATGTTGTAACATGCTAGCCCCCCTCCTTATTATAATGGAGTTGGTCTTGCATGTGCAGATGGGAACAGACAAAGCTTCAGAATCTTCTTAGAGTCCTGTAAAAGACTTGAGCTTTAGCGTGATTCCACACTGTGGATAAAGCATCATTTGACATTGCGTAGCTAGTGAAGACCAAACTCTGTTTATATCCTGATTAGGGACTATCATGCTTATAGCAAGATCCATTACACAGTGAAAATTGTTTTGAAGTTAGGTCCTTAGCTAGATAAAAGTGTATAATGTAATTGTTTATATATATATATAAAGGCAATGGTTCTCCAGCTTTGTCATTCTTAAATCCCACCACCTAGCATGTTCATAGACACCAAAACAGTCCTAACTCTAATCTTCCATTGGAGGCATCTGAAATGTTTCATTCTTGCTGGTGCACAAAACCATAGTTTGAGAACCACAGAGAAAAAGTATAATTTATGAAACTCAAAATTTTAAAATATCAAGTGTATTACTACTCTAAATGTAAAGAGAAATATATCTATTGTTTTGCATCTTGAAATAACTAAAAAAAAATTGTTTTAAGCCTCTTTTACAGCTTAAATCTGGTTATTTGCATTGTTTCATTCATGGAAACTGCATTATTGTTTGTTGTCTTCCAACCATTCTTTCCTTTGCATATAAAACCATTCTGTCCTTAGCCTTAAGAAAAGGTAAAGCAATCCATCCAATTAGTCAATCTGTCAAATGAACTTGTGTTCTTCCTCTACCTTTAATTAAGTTCCAAGTCCCTGAATGTAGAAGTCAGATCAACTTGTTCATTTGCCTGCTAAGCTGACATACCATTTGAGGGAAGTTCTTTTAGGGTCAGTTTACCCAGGAGGGTCAGTTCACCCAATTTTGAACATAAGTGACGTTTTAATGAAACACAGCGCCCTCTTCATGGGATGTCTAAAATGTTATCTCCTCTTATGCAAACTTACATTTTTTTCAAATAACCATAAACAAATGTCTCAGCTAACTAATGCCAGTGTAGTATAAAATATATTCTATTAATCTAGCTATAAAGTAAGTTATTGAGTCATACTTATACACACACACACACATCTGATATCTTGACTGTTTGATCATGAACAGTAACGCTGGGAAATTGCAGCTTCCATTGGTATGCATGGGAAAGTATGGTCTTTTGATGAACATAAACTAACAAAATACATATTCTAAGGTTATTTATAAGTCCCTGATTCTCATGCATTCGAAGGAGCTGTAATTTTTATAGTCTGGCTGTCATCAGACTGGAGTTTGGGCTAGGAAGTATCAGTATGATGGCAGTTTGCATAGAGAGACCAGCATCTACATCATTCATAGTTACAGAGATTGTGAAAAAGAAAAATCTAATTTGAAATTGAGCAGACTTGATTATCTGAAACTCCAAAAAGGGTCTCGTCGTCCTCCCACCCCCCCGGTTTTATTAATAAAATTGAAGATTCCCTCAATTATCTGAAACTATGATTGTCCAAATAAAGTTGCACTGTATTTTTAGGTAGTAGGTATCCCTTTAACTATTGAAGTATAAAGATCTAAAACTCAGGGTTAATATGACATTTCCTTACCTCTGTAATTTCAATAACGTACAACTGTGTCAGACTGTGCTTCTTTCTGAACATACGCTTCCCAGATGTATCTGATGTTCCAAAACACTCCAGTTTGACTTGGAAAAACTTCCGTTGTCTAACTTTACTGTTTTCTTTCTCCCTGAAAACCAAAATTGTTCTTATTTTGCTTCTAAAATGTTTTAAGCATTTACTGAGGAGGGAAATTGTGAAAACATATATTCACATGAGTGAAAACATATATTAAAATAGTATAAGCAGCTAAGTACTGTTATTTACTGACTTGTACACACTAGCAGCATGGTTTTGGCTTAGCTCTCCCATCTGCTGCTGTTGCTGCTAAATGGAGGAAGTTGAAATTTGAACTTCATGCAGGGAGTGGGAGGGTTAATTTTATTTTTGCTGGAATGAGCTCATAGGCAATGAAAGGGCAAAACTCATCCCTTCATTCTACAGGCCAACAGCCCACCCTTCCTTTAGGACATTTACGCAGTCTGGCTGGGGTGGTAGAATGTGTAGCTTCCTCTGAGGTTGCTGTTATTACCTCTTCACAAAACTTCTAATGTAAACATAGTGAGATCATAAGGCAGTGCAGGCAGCACCCTAGAGAGCAACTGTGCCATCTGCACAACACATCTGAGGCCAAATTTAATTCTGTTGTAACTCCACTGACTTCCATAGAGATTCATCAGATATGAATTTGGCCCTCGGAGAATTAACATCTGAAAATTGCAGCCTAGATCTCACTTTCAGACATCATCAACTAAAGATAATTTTTTGTTGGTACCACCCTGTCAAAGATGTATTTGCTGGGTACAGTCAAAATGCTATCCTGTCTTAATAGTACATTAATGAAAAGGAGAAACCTGATATTTTCCGTTTCAGAGTACATTTTGGACACAACCTATTTTAAGATATGGCTAAACCTACACCCATCAGGTTAATTCCGAGTGCTGTAATCCCAATTTCATGATTTGCTGCTGTTCATGCACTTGCCATATGTGTTTGTAATCTGTGTTTTAGGAGTGAAATTTACCCACCAGGGCAAATCTTCAGCCGGTATAAACTGTCATCGCTCCATTGAAGTTAGTGGAGATGTGACCACTTGAACCAGCTGAGAATCTGCCGCATGGGACTAGCTCAGGGCCCTTCACATGGCGACATTGCCATAATAAATAAGGCACAAATACAACGTGGGGACAAATAAAAGAACCTCTTTGCACCGTGGAAAGACTCTCCGTGCCAGCTTCCATAGGCTGGCCTGAAAAAACACAATGGAATGGACCCACGGGGTCTGTGTTCACACAAATCCAGTGGCCCCAAGATCTAGGGTGAAATCCTGGCTTCATTGAAATCAATGACAAAACTCTCATTAACAGAATTTTCACTCCCAGTGCATCTGTTGCAGAGGTGCTCTGGCTGCTACCCCTGCCCATGGGCTTATGTGAGCTGAGGAAGGTAGGTTTCAACGCCCTCTGCTTCCTGCCTATATAGAGCCTGGTTACCCATAGCTCTATGCAGGAGGGAGGGATTTGACCCTGAGTGAACTCCAGTGCTATAAACTGACATATCCTTTTTGCTGATTTTGACACTCTTGTTCCTCTTCTTTCACTGTGCCCTTTCTAAATAAATCTTCTGTGTGTAAAGATTGACTATATTCACCTTTTATCTGAGATGCAAGTACCATTAATAGAATATAGCAATATGTTATATGTTTCTTCCCCATCCATCCTACTTGCCTGTTAATTTTTAAATAACTATTATTGGTGTGGGGGGGTTGGACATAAAAATTTAACATACATAGTAGAATCCTCTTGTAGTGACATAATTTTTTCCCCTCACAGAATAACTTCACTCTAGGTTTAGCTAGAATTGCAATTTGCACATTGCAATACATTGAAACTGTGGATCATAGGGCTACTTCACTTCGAAGAGTTTCCCTATTTCCAGCTTCCCGGTGAGCTCCATTGCACTTCCTCCTGCTCCATCCACCACACATCAAAGCATGTGAGAGTGCTAAGGAATCAAATCCATAGAATGTACAATTAGCTTTAATTTCCTAAGGCAGAAAAGGATCTTCAGTTACGGTTCTGCTCTGAAAAGTGGCACCTTCTTCTTCAAGTGATCTGCTCTTTCTGTGTCTATAGCTTTATGAAAGCACTAGGGACAAAGATAAGTTTTTACTCTGGCTAACGCTGCAGCTCCACCACTACTTCAAAAAATGAATTGAATTCAGTTGTTAACCAGGTTCCAATTTCGGAGGCAGATTCTTCCCATAAGGACACCTGTGCAACTCTTTTGAAGTCCATCAAGGTGCACAGGTGTCACTGAGAGCAGAGTCTGTATACAGTAGAATTACTAAGATATGACCAAAGGCAGATTTCGAAATGATAGGATTGCTCAATTGTAACTGAGTTCAGAATTTGGTTATAGAACCTCTATTAATGGCAATAATATATGAAAAGATCTGTAAGATCCCAGGAGATATTTCCAGAGTTGGTGAGCTTGGAAAAAACCTGACCACATTTGCAATGGAATCACTGAGATCCATAAAGATTGTAAAAAAGGCTCTGTTGGACCATTGATCATAGCCGTTTTTCAGAGTATAGCCACGTTTTTAAGTGTTCAAACCTAATTTAGTCTCCTCTCAGTTATTAGAGGGACAGAAGGGATAGGTCACATTCTTTCAAAAATAAATGTGTTCCAAATAAAAATATAATTGACCTTTCTTCTCATTCTGCCAATATAAAAGAGATGTTTCTATTCTATATATAGAAAAAGAAACACATTTCTCTATCATGGGCGCAAGTAGCCATTCAGTTACCTTCCGTTGATTCAAAGTTTGCTACACTATATCTTCATGTGTTAGGAGCACCTCAGAAGGTAAAGAAGGAATAAACACTGTGATGTGTATTTTTCTTGATGCATTATCTGTATTTTAAAATCTAACATTTTTTTAAATGGTAATGCAATAGTTTGCTTAGAGACAAATAAGGAGCCATAGTCCAAGGAAAGCAATTAAAGAAACATGGGAAGGTTGGTAAACAAGAGCAGGCTTGATAAGAAATATAGTCTGCAAGACTTTCCTAGTCCATTATCATTTCTGTCCAAATCTTTTGACAAGGATGGGATCCTCAGCTATTTTGTTTTTCAACATTTTCCAACTTCATTGCAGAGGTTATTGTCCTTGGGGAAAATCCTGCCAAATGATAATGAAATTTCCTGTCTAGGAGACTTCTTGCACCTTCTTCTGAAGCATCTGGTGCTGGCCATTGTTTGAGACAGGATTCTGGACTTAGATGGACCTTGCGTCTGATCCAGTCTGGCAATTCCTATCTTCCTAATCAACGGAGACCAAATCTAGATGTCCCATTCTGATACCAGGTTTCTTTCTTGCAGCTGATCAAAATCTCTATGGAGGCTTGGTAGGGTTTAAAAATACCATGGTGCTACATGCATGTGTGATGCATCTTTCCAAATCAGTACAGGGTTTCTCTGCCTTACTTCAGGAATTCAGCATGATCATTAAAAAGAATTGCATATTTATTTTCTCATTTGTGCAGCATGTTCAACTACTGAAATGAAAAATATATTCCATGGAGAACGCACCTTCATCCATTATCCTTAGTAGTACCAACCTTTGGCCCCTTGCCATGGACAATGGCTAATCTTCCAAATATTTTTGGACTTGTTTTAAGCATTGAGTCACTGAGACATTGGCCCAGATAGCTCTTGTGGAGCTCTTTACTTTGTGGCAACACTAACTGCTTGTCTAAGATAGGCATTTTAATTGTTATTTTAAATAAAATACTAAAAATAAAAATCCCTAATTAAAATATGTTCAGTAATCTAACAGAAATGCCAATAACACATGCATAATGCTGTATTGCTAAGCAAATGTGTGATCTTGATTTGTATCCTTTCTCTTCCCGTCACACTCCCTTACCCTACCTTCTGTTTTCCTCGTCTTTAGTTGTGCCATGTCTCTGTTTAGTCTCCTATCTTGCAAAAACTTAATCAAGTGATTAACTTTAACTTACCTTTGCAGGATCAGGGCCTTAGATTATGAGCTCTCTGGGAAAGGGGGCAAGTCCTTTGAATTTTTTGTGAAGCACTTTGCCCGCTTTTAGGCACTATGTAAAGAATAATAGGAAGAATGAAATCCAATCTCGTTCTCACAGACCAGGTCAGTAATGTTTCCTTCCCCCTCTTCCCTGCCCCCTTTTCTTGGACTTAGTATTGTGTGAACTGTGTTATTTAACTTTGATTCATGCATCCCTGCCAAGAGTAGACAGTGCTGTAGGAAGCTAATTGGTGCGCCTGAAGGTGCAGGATGGCTTCTCATTGCTCTAGTTTCCAAATCAAACCGGTATGGGCTGGATGTGGGTGTGGAGGAACACATCAGGAACTGATCCCAGCTAATGGAAACATGCCTAACGTAAGAACTGAGTGGTTCCAAAACCAGTTCAACCTTGGTGGAAATTAACCCTTAGATTGTGTTTTGACAGCTTGCACACTGATGCCCAGTTACTTCACTTTTTTCCTCAGTGATTACTGGGTTGAAGCAGTGTCCGTTCATTGAAGGTAAAATATGAATGAATGTGTGTGTGGGGGGGAATATTAATAACCTACATTTATATTTTAGCCACATTCCCCTCCCAAATTAGTGCAAATAAAGAGTAAAGGGATTCTCTTAAATAGATTTGTTTGGTTTGCATGTCCTTTTTTTAAAAAATTGTACATATTTTTAACTCTCTGAAGTCTCCCTCTTAAACAGTAGTTCTGTAGGAGTTGCCACTTCCTCAGGAATCTATGACTCAGAGAGTGTATAAATAAAATGACATCACTGCCAAGCTTTGTTTGTATTACCCATTTCCTAAATGGAGACTCTGTTGTTCTAACTTTAATGCTTGCATCAGTTGTTGTTGGTTTTTTAAATAGTAAAAGCATCCTTGCCAACACTGACTAATACATGTTCAGTGCATTTATCTTTTTGAATCCTTTAAATCACCTATTTTGAAGTTCACTTAAAGCAGTAGACATCATACTTTAATTCAAGATATTATTCATGACTAAAATAATTGTAACATACAAGATATTGTTACACAGTATTCCTAATATACTATCAATGTGCAATGGAGGAAACAGCTGAGAGTGTGAGCATAATTTTTTTCCATTATTATTCTAACAAACAATGAAAAGAAAAACAATTGTTTCTTCTGAATCAACTTATTTTTACCATGGAAAACAGGCAATAGGTCTCTCTGGAGGAGAAGTGTCATCCAGTAGGTAGAGGCTTTCACTTTTTATGTCCCATACTTTAGCTTCTCATTCAAATATTTGTAAATATTTCTACCCCCTGCTCCCAATGAGCATGTAGCCTCAAACCACTGAAGGGTAAGAGTTAGATCCCAATTGTATTTTTCCTGAAAGCAACACTTTTCAGTTCGAACTGCCTTTTAATACACCATTGACATAGATAGACCCCAAATACATCCTACTTCTTTGTTGGGAGTCACAGGTGCACCGAGGAAATGAGCTGTTCTCCCATGGGATTCCTGTCTGCTGCATTCTTCTGAGCTCAAGGCCAAATCTGCACTTCCTAGGCAAAATACCCTGTGATACCACTGCAGAATGTGGCCATCAGACTATCAAGGGCAATTTGCTCATTGTGAAGAGTTAGATTGCTTGTCCAGGTCATTTTATTCACTGCTTTCAGGAAAGAGCATGTTGCACTGGAGTAACATGCAGTGATTTTTGTTGTAGAGTAATGAAGCAGTGTTTCTTTGTTTAAACAGCAGCAAAAAATGCTATTCCAGGAATAGATGGACTTTAGTAAGGCAGAGTCTGTGCATCCTCTGACTGTCCTCTGATTATGTCAGTTCTCACCAACTAGGAAGGGCTAGCCTGGTTAGAGCTTAATAGGTGACCTCCAAAGAAAGCCCAGGTGCTCCTAGGTGGTGATCTTTCTTCTGAGTGAGTACCTTACCAAAGTACCTTACTCAGTAGCTTACTCAGTACCTTACCAAACCCTGGCACAGTGTTAGGAAGAACTGTGCTGTCACAGCAGTTATCTTTCAGATGAGAAACAAAACAGAGGACCTAAAAACATCCCCTAACACCTTCTGTAACGTAAGGGGGATTTGTCAATCCTGGTGTCCTAGCCAGGTTCATTTTGGGCAATTTCATTGTCTACCCGAATTGCTGCTGCAGTTTCCCTGGTGTTCTTTGCTGTCTGTCAGACTATCATGTAGGGTTGCTGTGTTGTTAACAGAAAAATATCTTAACAATCTTAATTAAATCTGCTGCATTCCACTCCAAAGATGACTGTTTTTCAGTGATTGTTGAAGCAATAGTAGTATATTGTCATTTGTACTGTGCTTTAGTATCCTTTGAGATGATAGGTGCTACATAAATGTAGTAATCTGATTATAGTTTGGTCACACAGATATGAAATAGTGCTACATATTTTCTGTTCCAAATAAGAGTTGGGTAGTTTAGGTTGCTATCATACAGCCAGGTTAAACTCTAATCAGACATTTCCTTAATTTGTACATGAGCATAACCTATCTTCTTCCCAGGCATTTATTGCAGGGTAGTGCTCACTGGAAATATCTTCTCATTCCACCCTTGGATAAGCACCCTAGAAAGTTCACTGGAAAGGAAGATGTGCCTTGACAAGGACAAGGAGGTTTTATTGTGTATTAATGTGAGCAGAGGTTGCTCTTGCATGTTGGGCTTCTGAGCCTCAGCATTTGTGATTTTATGTACAGTAGCATGTCAGTTTGTGGAATGAATGAATGAATGTCAATTTTGCAGTATTAAATCTACTAGGCAACCAGTATATGGAATCCAGTCAAAATATTATTGCTGACGTATTATGATGTACACCATGCATAACTAGTGCTTTCACAAATCCTAGCAGTAAAGTACTCTAGTTTCTTAAGCACTGTACTGCATTGAGTGGTAATGCAATTGCATCAACCAGCTCAGATCCAGCTTGACAGACTTAAAATAGGCTTCTTGGAAATTGCTTGTTCTTGTTTGTAGGGATGAGAAGGAGAACAAGTCAAATTATGCTCACGTGATAAAATTATGTTGTGTACAAATAGAGTTTGCCTGTGTTGCTGTTGATGTTCTAGCACTGTTACCGACAAGTGAGAGTATCTGTTACGTTAGTCAGCTGCCTCATAGAATGATAGCAGCTGTAAATCATGCATAGAATCTGATGGGGACTAGTGTCAAGCACCTGGATGCCTAAAAATGACTTGGAAATGGAGATGGAAATATATATTAACTTGAGATGCTGAAAATGAATGTGATGTAAATGTCATCTGTATCTTGCACGTAGGAGGCAATCAGTCTTCCCACTATGACAAACAGTGTTGTGCATTGTTTTTAACCATGATCTAATAAGATTTAGTCATTATATTGTTATTCAGTGTTTCTGATTTCCTGAATGATTGTGACTTCAGAAAATTTCTCAATCAAGCTATTGTACACTGGTATTAACAGTTTTGAGATAATATGAATTGTTCATTTCTGTGACTTCTAAAGATATATTTGTATCCAAGGTAACTTTATCATCTCCAAAAGCTATTACAGAGTTGGGGAGCCAGCATGGCCCAATGGATAAGACACTGAACTGTGAGTAAGAGACTCTGCCTCCTGTTCCTGATGCTGCCACTGACCTGCAGGGCAAGTCACTTCACATCACTGTTTCCCCATCCTTTCTTTTTCTGTCTTGGGTTTTTAACTTGTAAGTTCTTTGGGGAAGATACTGTCTCTCACTATGATTTTTATAGAGTGCCTAGCACAATGGTCCCCCAATCTTGGTTGGGACATCTAGACATTACTGTAATATAAATAATAATAGTATAAATATCTCATCTCTAACACAAGTCTATTAATGCCTTTTAATTCACTTATTTTAGCCAAGATTTTCCAAAGTGACTAATGATATTAGCCGTCTCAATCTGTGAATTCCCAACTTGAGACACCTTACAGGATCTTGATTTTCAGAAAGTGCTGCTGAGCACTCACCTAATGAAAACCAGCCTTCTTAAAAGGTGTCTCAAGTTGGGCACCTAAAATCACTAGCCACTTTTGAAAATCCTTGGCCTTCTATTTTATGTAGGGTGACCAGATGTTCTGATTTTATAGGGACTGTCCTGATATTTGGGGCTTTGTCTTATATAGGTGCCAGTTACTCGCCCCCACCCCCCGTCTTGATTTTTCACCTTTGCTATCTGGTCACCATAATTTTATGGCTCAAAGAGGAGCATGATCTCAGATTTGAAGACAGTCTTACCATTTAGTATGTATTTTAAAAATTGCAGTCTATGTTTAAAAGAAGATTGAATAAATGAATCTACTGTTAACTTTTAATATTGATTCCTGGTTTGTATTGCCGTTTGTATTGCTTGAGGTGTTCTATTCTCTGGATGATGCTCTTTCTGGAGTGGTCAGGGAGCTACAAGTAACTAATCAACTGAAAAAGTGAGGAGCTGTAATAGAATTTTTACTAGCCCTGAGTGTGTAAAAGTGCCACAATGTAGACTGTCATGTTGCTCATCCAGGTTATATTTCCTACCATCGTCATCTTTAAAATCGCTGAGTATGTTGAACCTCTTAAATGATTGGGCCAAACTCATCTCGAGGGTAAGTTGCTTCAACTCCCATTAAAGTCTTTCGGATAAATTAATTGAGGGTGTAAATGTAACTTGCTCCAATTTGGCATTCACGTGAAGAACTAATGTATTTTCCATGGCAAGGGGGCAGAAAGAGTGCAGTGGGAAAGATAACTAACAGGAGCTTATAACATCAATCTCTCTTTCACATGCCACACGTTATTCCTACTCTGACTTTTGTTTCTTTTGCCACCTCTGCATACACCTTACACTCATTTTCCATAGCGAGTGAATGCCAAATTGGTGCAAGTTACACCAATTCAACACTTATATATATTTTTGACCCACTGATATCTCATATGTAACTTGCTTTGCATTTAAAGCCACCAGTGAATTTGGACCACTAGCCAAATTGATCCATCTCCACTGACTTCAGTGGACTTAAGCCAAGGATGAATTTGGCCTATGTTGTTTGAACATGGGGGGGGGAGGGGGGATGTGTGGAGGTTTGCTGGAAAACGGTGCTTTTCAAACAGAGAAATACCCTTTCTAGCTATTTTGGTCTGTGTTACAGTTTTGAAACACTGTGCCCAGGAAAAATGAACAGCCAAAGAAACCCTATCTACATAGATCAGGGAAAGTGTTAGAACCTCGGAAGCAACAACCTTGTGAGCCTGCCTGCTGTTAGCACAGTTTGCACAAACATAGTTAGATGTTGTCTGCTCACAGAGATTGATCTGGTCTCACTGTAAATCTGACAAAGAGAAGACAACTGAACCCGAGTCAAAGGTTTGATTCTCAGAGTGAAATCCTGGCCGCATTAGCCAGGGTTTCAACTTCAGTATCTATAACCAAGCTATGAATTTTCACCATCAAGTAATTCAAAATGGACTTGGAGAAAATCTTGGCATGGGGCTTCTCTTTAGGGTTCTTGTCCCTTCAAGTGAAAGAGCTGGGTCTCTCAGCAGGAGAAAGCTGGCATGTTGACTTTGACAGTGACAAAGCAGAAGGACTAAGTAGCAAGAACAGATGAAAACTGGTGTTTTCAACATATTTTGGTGTTCCCCTTCTTTGTGGTTGATCCAGAGGCCAGTACGTCCTCTCACCAAACATAAACATGCTTCCAAAACACCTGCATCAAATATGTCTCTCCTCTGCTGCAAGTCAAAACATCAATTCTTTTTATATACTTAAAATCTAAATGAGCAACTTCGTAAATTCCTGAAAGATGCATTTGGCTTGTGGTAACTATAAACAGTCTATCACCTAACACAGCATACAAGGATCTAGTGCTTACATTTGGAAATTCACATTCATCATCCTCATTTAACCTTTTCTCAGTCAGTCGGAGTTTTTTTTTATATAACTATATCATTCTACATCGTATCTATATGAGAGAGAGAATAATAGTCCTTGAGTAATGATATGTTGAATGATTGTTAGATAATTGTTTAGATTGTTAGATAGATTGTTAGATAACTACAGAGATGTAAATAAGGTGTGATCAGCTGTAATATGTTGGAATTCTTCAGATTTTATCAGATTTTATAGCATAGCTGATGGCTAAATGTCCCCCAGTTAACCTCGTGAAAAAAAGAAATGTGGAAGAAATTGATCTTCATAAAAATATGCCTGAAAACAAAATGGCCACTTATTTGCCAAAGCAGTAAGGTAACAACTTCTTTGAGTGATGATCCTGTCAGGGTTCCCTCCCCACTCTGAACTCTGGGGTAGAGATGTGGGGACCCGCATGAAAGACCCCGTAAGCTTATTTCTACGAGCTTAGGTTAAAAACTTCCCTAAGGCACAAATTCTTCCTTGTCCTTGGATGAGTGCTGCTGCCACCACCAAGTGAGTTAGACAAAGATTCAGGAAAAGGACCACTTGGAGTTTCTTTTTCCCCAAAATATCCCCCCAAGCTCCTTCACTCCCTTTCCTGGGGTGGCTTAAGAATAATCTACCAACTAGATAGGTAAACAAGATGAGCACAGACCAGCCCCTTGGGTTTTTAGGACACTAAAAACCAATCAGATTCTTTTAAAAAACAAAAAACAAAAAACAAAAAAAAAACCCACCAGAACTTTATTATAAAGAAAAAAAAGTAAAAGAAGCACTTCTGTAAAATCAGGATGGAAGGTAATTTTACAGGGTAATAAGATTCAAAACACAGAGGATTCCCCTCTAGGCAAAACTTCAGAGTTACAAAAACAGGGATAAACTTCCCTCTTAGCACAGGGAAAATTCACAAGCTAAAACAAAAGATACTGTAACGCATTTCCTTGCTATTACTTACTATTTCCGTAATTTTAGATGTATCATTCAGTAGGAGCTGGATTACTTGCTTGGTCTCTCTCTGTCTCCCAAGAGAACAACAACCCAAAACAAAAACCTTCCCCCACAGATTTGAAAGTATCTTCTCCCCTTATTGGTCCTTTTGGTCAGGTGCCAACCAGATTATCTGAGCTTCTTAACCCTTTACAGGTAAAGGAGGGATTTTATGCTACCCTTAGCTGTATGTTTATGATAGGTCACTGTTGTGTTCTACTGAGGGTTATGTGCATCCACCCTCAGTGGAATATAGATAGGGACTACACATCTTGAGGAACCTCCAGTTACAGGCAAGTAACCGCCTCTTCTCTCAATGTACGCACAAGAGCTATCCAGACTGAAATCCTTCACTACCAGCAGGAGGCATGCGTCTTCAATGTACCCACTGAGATTATTTCTGGTGGAAGAGCCATATCACCAAAGTGCCAAGCACTTCTGGAAATAAGGCCCTTTTTGCCTTAGGTTCAGTGTATACGATTTACCCTAATCAGCTACTTCTTTCCCAGAGTTATACACCCTAAAAGACAAAACTCCTAATAAAGCCTTTCTGACCAACAGTATAATCTGCCTCACAGCCTCCACCATAATTGGATCCCCACTAATCTTTGGTCTGTCTTCCCTCTTCTAGCAGAAAGACAGGAGACATAACGAAGGGGCAGAGTGGAAAGGAAAAAAGAAAAAACATGACACAGAGAAGAAAGAGCCAGGAAAAAGAACATCTGGAGAGGGTCAAGAAGGACATCAGTCATGAGAATCATTATCTTCAGTCTTTGCCCCAGACACCAGGGATAGTGGACCAGGTAAGCCCTAATTTTGGGGATTCCCCACCAAATGTGTTGCCAGAGGTTTTGGGCAGTTTGGGACCCATTTATTTTCTTTTCATACTTTTGCTCTAGAGACTTTTTTTCCACTGACATGATTCTTTCCTTCCCCTCCACCCTCATTGCATGGTTGCTGGCAGGTGTCAGCACATTCACACCCCCGCTATGCCAAGCTATTTTCGGGCCTAGTCCTGACTTCCTCATCTGAGTTCCCCCCACAAGTTGCTCAAGCCCTGGGGATTTTAAAGATCTCTGAAGCCCAGTTGGAGCAGTCTCTGTGCTCTGCCCAGCCCACCAGTCCTGGATCTCCCAGGTCAGCCAGCTCTCTGCTTCTGCCTCTCCCTTGCAGCAGCAGAGCACCACTGCACACTTCTCACCCCTCACATCAAACACTTTAGACCAGGAGGGAAACACTGATTATTTGTATCTAGAGAGGAATTAGACCTTCTGCATCTTGGTCCTGACGGATCCTCACACAGAGGATATTCCTGCAGTACCAGAACCCTTTGTTCCCAGGACCTGGCTGCTTTGGAGCTTGAGGTTGTGAGCTTGCAGCCTAGTGAGAAGGTTTTAAAGAGGGCACTTACTCACTTCAAAGGCTAGGCAGCTTTGTCTTGCATTGTGCATTTCCTAACTTTGGTGTGGGACCTGATGGACCAGCATTTAATTCCCACTCTGGCCATATATCTTTAGTAATTCACAACCTGGAAGAAGGTCTCAATGTATATGAAGTAGGTGATAGATCTCTGACTTAATTTGCAGCTGTCGTTCAAATACTGTTATGTTTTTCCTCCTAACTGATGCATAAACTATTATTTTATACATGCTATATTTTCCTCAGAAGCCAAGGAAATTAAGACAGATGAAATACAGTTGTGAGCCCCTTTAACCTTATCTAAAATTACCTTGTCCCCCTACTTTGAATTCCTGACCCAACCTCCTCCCTGTATCTGAGTGCTTTTGATGGCCCTGAATTGCTTTAGATTTCACTTGTATCTTAATCAAATTCCATATTTACATTTTCAAATCCTAAAATGCAAGCGCAGTTTATTGGTTTTCCCAGGACTGTACTGCTACCCATTTATCAATCTGTGTGCTTGACTAGTTGGATAGATCACAGTTTTGCCAACTTTCACAGTTTTACCACCAATCTTATGATATTTGGTCCTTTTCTAAAAGCCCCAGCTCCTGGAATCATGTTGTCATGTGAGAATCTCAGGTTTTGTCTTCTAAAAAGTACATATCTGGCCCTGTGGTTTTGGAGAAAAGTTTGCAAACAGAAGTCAAAACAAAAACAATCCCAGATTTAATGTTTTTTTAAATCTCAGAATTTTAAAGCTGGTCTCATGATTTTGGGGCCTAACTCGTGACTTCAGAATGTTCTGGATTGACGGTACTGCAGGATATACTTCCAATTGTGTGCAAATGCATTTGCAAACTGATCACTGATATATCGCAAATTACTAGTACAATGATGGCACAGGTTAATTATATAGTTACTATGAGACAGTACGTGCATGTAGATGATGATGTTTTTAATATTCACAGAAGCTACTACATTACCTTCTGACATTTATGCAAATAATTTGTCACCAATATACATAGGTAGGAGGTTAGACTGCTCAGCTGTTTGAATGTCTTGCCTGGATATTGATCTATTTTCCACCCCTTCCTACTATGCAGAAAAAAGACTAGACTGAGGCGAGTGCAAGTAATACAGAAACAGTGCTATTGCTTTTTCCCCAATAGTGTAAAGACAGGAAATCAGTTTGTGAGTGGCGGTATAACAGTGCAAAGAAGTGCTGAAGCTGGGCTAAAGTGGTGGGATTTTCTAGTAGCAGGATCACATATTTGGCAGTAATTATGCATTATTTCCTTTCTATACCAGACAGCTAATCAGATTGGATTAACTGATCATTTTATTTCTGTTGAGTTCTGGAAATTGGCATTCTGACTATAGACTGCTAAACTATTAATAGTTCAAAGGTGAAACTTATTTTTTATTCAGAAAGTCAGTTCAAAGAACTAGTGAAATACTGTACATGAAAACTATGACAAGTTTTGATAGGAACTGGTTTACAGGCAGTTTGTTTGCAAAGCAGGTCAGGAAAATCTTTTAAAGTTGTATTTTTTGGACATAGTTTGTAATATAAGAACTCCTGAATTGGCGTTGGTTAATGATCAGTGTAGTGGTTAGTACAGCTCTTTATAAACTCCTTATTAATGATGGGTCAGTTTCTGCTCTCGTTATCACTGGCCAGTGCAATAACCACAGGTACTAGACCTGAGGGGGATAAAGGAATTGTTGCGTTTCCATTGCAAGATGAAGATCCTGCCAGCGCTGACCACTACCCCTGAGGGCTGTGTGGAGATGCTCTCCCATCTCCTTGGCTGGCCCACCACCAAGCCTGTGTAGGGGATGAAGAGGAGGAAAGCTCTGTTGCAAACTCCTTTTGACTGCTCCTCTGCCTGTTAAGGGGATACTGAGGGTGAAAGAAGGTTGAATTGATCTGGTGTGAGGCAGGTTCAATTGTATTGATGATATGGGGATGAAACTGATTTTTCTCAGTTCTCACTCTCCGCTCTGAGTGCCTCTTGCTCTCCGCTCCTTACACGCACACCACAAACTGAAGTGAGCTCCTTTTTAAACTCAGGTGCCCTGATTAGCCTGCCTTAATTGATTCTAGCAGCTTCTTGATTGGCTGCAGGTGTTCTAATCAGCCTGTCTGTCTTAATTGTCTCCAGAAGGTTCCTGATTGTTCTGGAACCTTCCCTGTTACCTTACCCAGGGAAAAGGGACCTACTTAAGCTGGGGCTAATATATCTGCTTTCTATTACTCTCCTGTAGCCATCTGGCCTGATCTTGTCACACTTCTCTTTCCTTAAGGATGTGTTTAGTGGGTGTGGGCGGGCCCACTATTGACTCTGACCTTAAGCATTCCCTCAGGCATTTATCACACTTCCTCTGAAAATTGGTAGGGTTCAGACATCAGCTAACAGGGTGCAGAGTCATGACTGGGAGTTGCAGCCTCCCCAGTGAAGGTAGGAGGTGGCCCTGGATGAGAAGGGGCTGGCATGGGTGATGACTTGATGCCTCCCCTGCCCCCAGTAACCTGACTGGGACCTGGTGGAGTAGGGTGGGCCCATTTCCTCTACCCCCGCTGTCAACCTCCCCTGGGGTGGCAGCCTCCCCACCTTAGGCCAGGAGGCCTGCATTTGTCTGCCTGACCTAGGACAACAGGCGACAGTCTGGTGCTCCACCCTACCTGAGGGCCTGAGCCTTTGGACTGTTGGGTGTTCTGCCCTACCTAAGGGCCAGAGCCATAGACTACTTGTTTGCCAGACGCAGCAGCACAGAGTGGCCTCCCTCCACACCTGAGTCTGAGGGACCAGTGCGTACCCACATTAGTACACCTAGTCTGTAGCTTGAGGACTTTGACTTTGAGTTCTCAATCTTGTACCTTTAAAAAAAGACAGTTATTCACCTCTTGTAACTTGTTCTTTGAGATATGTTGCTCATGTCCATTCCAATTAGGCGTGCACAGTCATCGGAAAGTTTTTCCTGTAGCAGCATTCGTCGGGTCAGCTGTGGAGCCCCCTGGAGTGGCGCCTTTATGGCACTCAATATCTAACCCTGACGACCTGGCACCTCCTCAGTTCCTTCTTGTCGGCTACTCTGACAGAGGGGAAGGCGGGCAGGTTTGGAATGAGCAACACATCTCAAAGAACAACAGTTATGAGACGTGAGTAACCGTTTTTTCTTCAAGTGATTGCTCCTATTGATTCCAATTAGGTGACTCTCAAGCCTTACTTAGGTGGTGTTGGAGTTAAGAGAAGAACGCTGATTGCAGCACCGCTCTGCCGAAAGCCGTGTCATCTATGGCATGCCGGACGATGGCGTAGTGAGATGTGAAGGTATGTACCAAGGACCAAGTTGCTGCCCTGCAGATTTCTTGGATTGGGACCTGGGCCAAGAACACTGATGATGAGGCCTGGGCCCTTGTGGAATTTGCCAGAAGAGCCAGTGTCAGTACTTTGGCCAGATTGTAGCACGTGTGGATGCACGACGTGATCCAGGAGGATATTCTTTGAGGTGAGACCGGGAGCCCTTTCATCCAGTCTGCCACTGCTATGAACAACTGGTTCAACTTTCTGAATGGTTTAGTACACTCGATGTAGAAAGCTAGTGCTCATCAAACATCAAGGGAGTGCAGCCTCTGCTCCCAGTTACTGGCATGAGACTTAGGGTAAAAGACAGGCAGGAAAATGTCCTGACTGGCGTGGAAGTGTGACACCACCTTGGGGAGAAAGGCCGGGTGCAGCCTGAGTTGCACCTTATCCCTGTGGAAAACCGTGTAAGGTGGGTCTGAAGTGAGGGCCTTTAGCTCAGACACCCTCCTCGGAGACATAATAGCGACCAGGACAGATACAGTAGGGAGCAAGTTGCCAGTGGTACGAATGGGGGCCCCATGAGCCTGGAGAGGACCAGGTTAAGGTCCCACACAGGAACAGGCTGCCAGATCTGGAGATAAAGGCAGTCCAGACCTTTGAGGAAGCGGCCAACCATAGGGTTGGCAAAGACGGATCAACCAGACACTCCTGGGTGGAAGGCCGAAATAGCAGGAAGGTGTACCCTTATGGAGGATGCCACCAGGCCTTACTGTTTCAGGTGTAGGAGGTACTCCAAGATGAGAGGTACAGGCGCCTGGAGGGGGGTACGACACTGGTCACGCCAACGTGAGAATCTTTTCCACTTCGCCAGATACGTGGCTCTAGTGGAGGGCTTACTGCTGCCGAGGAGGACCTCCCTTAGTTGTTCTGAGCACAGAAGCTCCATGGGGTTCAGCCATGAAGCTTGCAAGCCGTGAGGTGGAGGGACCACAGGTTGGGGTGATGGAGGCGACTGTAGTCCTGAGTAAGTTGGGGAGGAAAGGTAATGTGACTGGTATGTCCACTGACAGCTCTAGTAGCGTGGTGTACCAGTGCAGGCGAGGCCATGCCGGAGCTATCAGAATTACGTTTGCTTCCTCCCTGCGGACCTTGAGCAGGACCTTGCGCATGAGAGGGAATGGGGAAAAGGCATAGAGCAGGCAACATCTCCAGGATAGCAAGAATGTATCTGTGAGTGAGCCCGGGCTGTGACCCTGGAAGGACCAGAACGTGGGGCACTTCCTGTTGTATTGAGTGGCAAACAGGTCAACCTGGGGAAATCCTCACCTTTGGAAAATGAGGTGTATGACATCTGGCCAGATGGATCACTTGTGTATGCAGAAGGACCTGCTGAGGTAGTTTGCCAGCATGTTCTGAACTCCTAGTAAAAAAGATGCTTCCAGGTGAATGGAGTGGGCTATGCAGAATTCCCACAGCTGGAGGGCCTTCTGGCATAGGGTAGAGAACAGGCTCCACCTTGCTTGTTGATGTAAAACATGGCAGTGGTGTTGTCCATTAGACCTGCTATGCACTGGCCTTGCAGTTGGGCCTGGAAGGCCTGGCAAGCTAGGCACACTGCCCTCAGCTCCTTGATGTTGATATGTAGGGAGAGCTTGTCCTGTGACCACAGGCCCTGTGTATGGAGGTCCCTCAGATGTGCACCCCCTCCCAGAGCCAATGCATCTGTAACCAGGGACAAGGAAGGTTGAGGGTTGTGGAAGGGGACTCCTTTGCACATCACTTGGGGGTTGAGCCACCAGCAGAGGGATGTGAGGACCTGCCCTGGTACCGTGACCACTGAGTTCAAGCTGTTGCGCCCCAGGCGGTAGGCCGAGGCGAGCCATGCCTGCAACGGTCTGAGCCCCAGCCTGGTGTGCCGGGTCACATAACTGCAAGCAGCCATGTGGCCGAGGAGACTCAGGAACCCCTTGGTGTTGTGGTTGGGAATTGCTGTAGGCTTTGAATTATGTCTGTGATGGCTCGGAATCGGGACTCCGGCAGAAGGGCTTGCACCTGAACAGAGTCTAACACCGCCCCAATGAATTCTATTCTTTGGGTTGGTTCCAAGGTCGACTTCCCCAAATTGAGGAGGAGACCCAGTCGCTCGAATGTGCACCTGACCAAATGGATTTGTGACTGCACCTGTGCTCTCGTGCAGTGCCCGAGCAGCCCGTCGTCAAGATAGGGGAATACCTGCACCTGCTGACAACGGAGGAAAGCAGCCACAACCGACATGCACTTGGTGTGGAACACCTATGTGCTGGACGAATCGCTATGTGGAAATATGTGTCCTTCATGTCGAGAGCAGCATAGCAGTCTCCCCGATCCAGGAAGGGGATAATGGTGCCCAGGGAGACCATGCAGAACTTCAACTTTACTATGAATTTGTTGAGTCCGCGCAGATCTAGAATGGGTCTGAGACTCCCCTTGACTTTGGGGATTAGGAAGTAGAGCCCCTTGCCCCTTAGCTCCTGAGGAACCTCCTCCACCGCTCCCATGGCGAGGAGCGCCTGCACCTCCTGGATAAGGAGTTGCTTGTGAGAGGGGTCCCTGAAGAGGGACGGGGAAGGGGGGTGGGAGGGAGGGCAGGAACAGAACTGGAGAGAGCATCCCACTTCCACCGTGCGGAGGACCCAGCGGTCTGAAGTGATTTAGGACCAAGCACAGTAGAAGTGAGACAAATGATTCAAAAAGGACGGGGAAGGATCTGGGAATGAGTGTGGTGCGCCATCCTTTGGCACCCCTTCAAAAGGCCTGCTTAGAACCTGACAGTGGTTTGGTCTGTCCCTGTCCCTGTCCGGAAGGGGGGTTGGAAAGCTTCCTGCCCCTTCCTGTAAAATTCTTGCCTTGATCGAGGAGGGTAGGAGCGCTGCTGTTGCTGTTGGGGCTTGAAATGTTTACGTTGGGTTGCCAGGGTGTGCATACCCAAAGATTTCATGGTAGCCCTTGAGTCTTTTAGGAGACCAGAGTCGGTCTGCTCCACAAACAGGCCCGCCCCATCAAAAGGCAGGTCCTGCATCGTCAGTTGAACCTCGGGCGGTAGGCCTGAGGCTTGCAACCATGAGATGCACCTCATGGCGATACGTTTCGTGCCACCAAGTCTGCAGCATCCAGTGAGACTTGTAAAGAGGTCCATGCCACCACCTTGCCCACCTCCACTGTAGCTCCAACCTCCTCCCTGAACTCAGTTAGCACAAGCTCCTTGACCTTGAGCATTGAGTTCCAGGAGTTGAAGTTATACCAGCTCAGAATTGCCTGCTGGTTGGCAATCCTGAGCTAGAGCCTCCCCGTGGAGTACACCTTAGGTCCAAACAAGTCCAGGCGTTTGGCCTCCTTGGACTTAGGTGCTGGGGCTTATTGCTCCTGCCTCTCCTTTTCATTTACTGCCACCACCAGTGAACAAGACTGCGGGTGCGTAAAGAGGTATTCATACCCCTTTGAGGGTATGAAGTACTTCTTCTCAACGCCCTTGGCAGTGGGAGGGATGGAGGCTGGGGTCTGCCAGATGGTCTTGGCATTGGTCTGTATAGTTTTGATGAGGGGCAGAGCCACCCTCAAAGGACCTCTGGGGCCAAAATGTCGACCACCAGGTCCTCTGACTCCACCACCTCCTCATCCTTCTGACCCATGTTGCATGCCACCCCGCGAAGGAGGTCCTGGTGGGCACAGCAGTCTATGCGAGGCAATCCGGAGACAGAAGTGCCTGCAACGGCCTCGTCTGGGGAGGAGGACAAGGAGGCTAATGGGGGAACAGGGTCCTCCCATCTCTCCTGCTCATTGGGAACCTCTCGACTTGTCTTTCTCACTGGACCAGTCTCAGAAACCGGAGTTGGAATTGGTTCTAAGGGCAGGTGGGGGCACGGCACCTCCTCAGCACCCCTAAGGATGGGATTCCAAGTGGTGCCGTGATTCTATCAGTGGCAAGGACTGGAGCGTCACTGCTTTGCCTCAAGACGGTGCTGTACGATGTGGTACCGGAGGCTTGGCGCAAATTGTGGGTGACCTCAGCGCTATCATGGCAATGAGGTCACTTGTAGCCGCAAAGGTGTCCAGGATGGATGGCAGCTCCACCTCCTTGATGATCTGGCCCGGGGAGTCAAACAGCACTGACTCAATGGTCCCCCTTGTGGGTCTGAAGTTGACGGTGCCGTCTCTGGAGACTTTGGCACTGGGTACTCCTCACAAGGACGTGCCCCATTGGCTGGGTCCAGAGGGGTGGGGCTCTGGGACGGAGAGCTGCTCCTCCCTTGCTTCCGGTGCCGCTTCTGTGCCGGATCTATCCCACCGATTTTGGCGCTGGGGAGCGGCGGTGCCATGGGTCTCTGCCAGAGTCCGTCCACAGTGCCACTTCCACCACTGGGTGTTATGCACCGAAGAACTTGGCACTGGGTCCTGCCGCGCCGGGAGGGTCTACGTGCCACCTCCATAAGGAGCTGCTTGAGGCAAAAATCTCACTCGTTTTAGGTTCTGGGGCGAAACCTTTTACAAATCCTGCACCGATCGGCTTGGTGAGCCTCCCCAAGACACTTCAGACAAGCATCGTGGGGGTCGCCCATTGGCATGGGCTTGAAGCAAGACTTCCAGGGCTTGAACCCCTGGGACTTGGGCATGAAAGCCCTCCCAAGAAAAAGCGGTCGGGATGGAGGGTAAACCCCCAGCCCAACTGCTAAGTACAACACTAAATAAAAATTAAACTAATTAAACGTATAACGAACAAAGAACAAACTAGGCTAGGGAAATGTGGTAGAACTTGCTGAGCAAGAAGCCACAGTTCCAACGATCGTCACTGGCAGTAAGAAGGAACTGAGGAGGCGCTGGGTCGGCAGGGTCATATATTGAACACCATGAAGGTGCCACTCCAGGGGGTTCTATGGCTGACCCGATGGGTGCTGCTAGGGGAAAAACTTTCTGACGACTGTGCACACGACATGCGCACACCTAAATGGAATCTATAGGAGCAATCACTCGAAGAACTAAAATGATTTCATGTTTGCTTAGGTCGCTACTCATTCAGGACATCTCTTTTAACACATGGTCCAAAAGTCACATCTTTATCATTGTTAGGAAAGCATTGCGCTGTTCCTGTTAACCAGTGTTTCTAGTTAGACTAGCTATTCTTTATACTTTCACAAGATCCAATCCGTTCATTCTCCAGAGTCAAAGGTGCATACCTTACAGAACAACATCTTTGTTCAAGTTCACCTGAAGACGTTATTGTTTTGCTTTAAAATAAATAGGATTACTGGTTTCGGTTACCCATTTGCTAAAACAGTCCCAGTGGTTAAAAAGAAAAGGAGTATTTTTGGCACCTTAGAGACTAACAAATTTATTTGAGCATAAGCTTTTGTGAGCTACAGCTACCGTGCTAATAAACAATGGTTACATAAACACCACCCTATACCGGAAACCTACTGTCCGCTATTCCTACCTGCATGCCTCCAGCTTTCACCCTGACCACACCACACGATCCATCGTCTACAGCCAAGCTCTGCGATACAACCGCATTTGCTCCAACCCCTCAGACAGAGACAAACACCTACAAGATCTCTGTCAAGCTTTCTTACAACTACAATACCCACCTGCGGAAGTAAAGAAACAGATTGATAGAGCCAGAAGAGTTCCCAGAAGTTACCTACTACAGGACAGGCCTAACAAAGAAAATAACAGAATGCCACTAGCCGTCACCTTCAGCCCCCAACTAAAACCCCTCCAATGCATTATTAAGGATCTACAACCTATCCTAAAGGATGACCCAACACTCTCACAAATCTTGGGAGACAGGCCAGTCCTTGCCTACAGACAGCCCCGCAACCTGAAGCAAATACTCACCAACAACCACATACCACACAACAGAACCACTAACCCAGGAACTTATCCTTGCAACAAAGCCCGTTGCCAATTGTGCCCACATATCTATTCAGGGGACACCATCACAGGGCCTAATAACATCAGCCACACTATCAGAGGCTCGTTCACCTGCACATCCACCAATGTGATATATGCCATCATGTGCCAGCAATGCTCCTCTGCCATGTACATTGGTCAAACTGGACAGTCTCTACGTAAAAGAATAAATGGACACAAATCAGATGTCAAGAATTATAACATTCATAAACCAGTCGGAGAACACTTCAATCTCTCTGGTCACGCAATCACAGACATGAAGGTCGCTATCTTAAAACAAAAAAACTTCAAATCCAGACTCCAGCGAGAAACTGCTGAATTGGAATTCATTTGCAAATTGGATACTATTAATTTAGGCTTAAATAGAGACTGGGAGTGGCTAAGTCATTATGCAAGGTAGCCTATTTCCCCTTGTTTTTTCCTACGCCCCCCCTCCCCCCCCCGATGTTCTGGTTTAACTTGGATTTAAACTTGGAGAGTGGTCAGTTTGGATGAGCTATTACCAGCAGGAGAGTGAGTTTGTGTGTGTATGGGGGTGGGGGGGGGGGGTGTGAGAAAACCTGGATTTGTGCTGGAAATGGCCCACCTTGATTATCATGCACATTGTAGGGAGAGTGGTCACTTTGGATGAGCTATTACCAGCAGGATAGTGAGTTTGTGTGTGTGGCTTTTGGGAGGCGGGTGAGGGGGTGAGAGAACCTGGATTTGTGTAGGAAATGGCCCAACTTGATTATCATGCACATTGTGTAAAGAGTTGTCACTTTGGATGGGCTATCACCAGCAGGAGAGTGAATTTGTGTGGGGGGCTGGAGGGTGAGAAAACCTGGATTTGTGCTGGAAATGGCCCAACCTGATGATCACTTTAGATAAGCTATTACCAGCAGGACAGTGGGGTGGGAGGAGGTATTGTTTCATATTCTCTGTGTGTATATAAAGTCTGCTGCAGTTTCCACGGTATGCATCCGATGAAGTGAGCTGTAGCTCACGAAAGCTCATGCTCAAATAAATTGGTTAGTCTCTAAGGTGCCACAAGTACTCCTTTTCTTTTTGCGAATACAGACTAACACGGCTGTTACTCTGAAATCTTCCAGATGATGTCTGCAGCTGTAAGTACACAGAACTTAAGTCGCTAGCTGGCCCATTTCTCCGTCCAAATCATAAAATCATCCCAATTGAGTCTAATTGGCATCTTCTGGGCATCTCAGCAGAGCAGGAAAGAATTAAGGGGGCATGGAAACAAAACTAACCTTTTACTCCTAGACGGGATCCCTCCACGAGAGGGTTAGGGCAAGTTGGCAGATCAGGGAAATGTTCTGTTGAGGGAAGAAGGCTGGCTGTCATTCTGACGTCTTTCAAGTTAGAAGGCACAGCTGAGGTGAGAAGGCCTCAAATTTAAGCTTTTCTTAGATTTCTTTTTTTAATTCTTTTTGTGTGTTTTATTTTCACAACAAATGCTTCAATGCTCATATCTGTATTTTAAAAAATAAAATGAAATACATGGCAGTATCCATAAGCAACCCTACAGTAACAAACCTGGGAATATGCATGATGCGTAAAACCGTCAGGTTAAATTCATGGAGTTCAGCTTCCAAAAGCTCTTATAAATAAAATAAAATTTTTGCAATAGTGTCAAATCTGTAACAGTGTTCCCCTTCCATTTGGTGCCATAGGTTAATGAATGCAGTATTTCTGAAGAAATGAATGATCTGGAACTTCTAGCAGTCCAACCTCAATCAGAGCCTTGAGGAAAATGTCACTTAGAAAGTAAATTTTGATCATCGTGACATTAATTTCAGGATGTACTTGATTAATTAAATTATAGACAAGCATATAGGAGTGTATACTGGTTCAGCACAGAACAGATTTTTTTTCCCCAGCTATGGAAAGTTTTCTTATTAACTGTAAAATGTAGTTCTCAGGAAACTGTAATTGCACCACTTAGTTTTCAAGAAATAGGATGGCAGTTGAGTTGTATATTGTTTATACAACTTATATTAAATGTCATAGCTATACATATGGATAACAAATAAATTACTTCAGTAGTTCAAGATGTTGAGGGTTTGTCTTCTCATTGTTGAACATGAAAAGGCAGTGTTGGCTCTAATCATGAGTTGCAACACACACAATTAGACGTATGCTGCTTGCATCATATTTGCCAAAAGTGAGTAAACAGTTTTCAAGATAAGCAGATTTTCAACTACTGAATACAGCAGATGTGTGGCTTACTCAACTTCATGTTGACAGATGCCTTTGTATCTGTCTTTGTGTTAGAGAGAAGACAGATGTCTTGCTTGGCATTTATGAAAGCTGCTTCATAACAAAATAAAATGTAAAACCAGAGTGAATAATCCAATAGTGAACAGCCTAACTAGTCATCCTATAAGCAAGAAAGGCTGAAATGGTTTTATGTCAATCTTATGAAGTGTGTTCTTACTGGAACTGAGTAACTGCTTTGTCATAACTTAGAATTTCTCTTTCAGTAGACTACTTTTGTTTCTCCACCTCTGTTGAGCCATAAATTCATGAAAATCACAATGTTCATTTATGATTAATCCCACGCCAGCTGTGGCTAACAGAGACACATGTTAGTTGGTTATAAATACTCCTCTGAAGTGATACAGTAATTAGCAAACTATGAAAGACCATATATTAAAGTAATGTTGTATGATAAATTGGTCTCCTAATTCTACCACGAAGAGGAATGTGAAAATTTCATATTTAATGACTCCTGGGGATACTTTTGTAGGCTATCTTCAATATAATGTTTTGTACTCCTCTGAGTCCTGCACTGGGAGTGGGACATATGAGGAATAATCTTAAAACCAAATGCAACAATCCCTATACACCCCTCTACGGGGCAAAGGGTTTAAGATGAAAAAGTCTGTGTATATTGCAGCTCCGTGTATTTTTTGGGAAAAGGGGATTGTTCATAGGGCATGCTTCCCTCTAAGCCCGGCCCATTTTAAGGATGAAATCTATAAAGGCCTATTAATGGTAGTCTGACTGCAGCATTCATTCCCCTTCATGGATGGAGCCATGAAGAAGAATTGGCGAGGCAGCGGTACTACAGAAAAGGATCTAGTGGTTATAGTGCATTACAAATTGAATGAGAGTCAACAGTTTGCTGCTGTTGAGGAAAAAACAAGTGTCATTCTGGGATGTATTAACAGAAGTGTCATATGTAATTGTCCCGCTCTGCTTGATGCTGGTGAGGCATCAGCTGAAGGAAGCACTGTGTCCAACTCTGGGCACCACACCTCAAGAAAAATATGGATAAATTGGAGTCCAGAGGAGAGCAACAAAAATGATAAAAGGTTTAGAAAGACCTGTGAGGAAAGGTAGAAAGAATAGAGTATATTTAGTCTAGAGAAGAGATGGTTGAGGGAAGACATAACAGCCTTCAAATATGTGAAGGACTGTTGTAAAGAGGAAGATGATCAGCTGTTTTCCATGTCCACCCAGGGTAGGAAAAGAAGTAATCAGCATAGTTTGCAGCAAGGGAGGTTTAGGTTGGATATTAGAAAAAACTTTTTAACTGTAAGGATAGTTAAGCACTGGAACAGGTTACCTAGGGATGTTGTAGAATCCCCATCAGATTAGACAGACACCTGTCAGGGAGGTCTAGGTTTACTTAATCCTGCCTTCGTGTGGAGGATGGACTAGATGACCTCTTGAGGTCCCTCTCAGCCCTGCATTTCTGTGCCTGCCCAGTAAGAACCATGTCTGATATTTTTTTTTAAAAATGGTTACATTAATATTTTCTATTCTGGAAGTTATGCTGCGAGTCTGTAGGTAAAACTAAGTAATTGTGAGCAGATCTGGGAAAGGGGGCCATTGCCCTGCACATGGTAACAGGAGAGCTTCCTTCATGGAACTGGGAAGAGAGGGAACCCTGATTCTCATTTACACCAAGGTCCCTTTACAACACGTAGACAGTGTGACTTGCAACCATGTCTAGATCCCTTTTCTCTGGAAGGGCAGTGTAAAGAGGCCTTTGTGTTAATAAGCACTGCGCTCAAAGTATATTAATTTTGCAAACGTGATGGTCAAATGTAGTCAGTGGAATGGGGCAAGAAAACTTATTAAATGCAAATCAATATACTTGTAAAACTTGTAACCAGAAAAATCAAACCTAATCTAGGAAAAGACACTGAGAATGCCTCTGTTATAGTCAGTTAACCTGTCCTGAAACTGGAAAAAATGGCCGTTGACTCAGAAACAAAGATGACATTCAATGGTGTATGCTAAATGAGTTAATAACAAGGAGAGGGAGAGACCTAGGGTACATCTACATTGCAGCCTTGGGTGTTAATGGCAGTGAGTGAGATGTGCTGGTAGCGAAAGAGGTTCACAGAGTAGTTGTGTGCGCACCAAATGGCCCTGAGATCTGGAACAGTGGATCCATACGTACCTATGGATTCCATTGACTCTTTGAGGCCTGAAGGCAGCACTTGCTATGCCCCCCACATGGCTATAAACTTCTCCCCTTTCCTGCACAAGGAGAGCATATATCCCTGAAACATGGTGACTAGTACTTGCTCTCCTCCCCCTGGATACACAGGCCCCCTTGTGCATGTGTCATGGGAAAGAGCCCAATGGAACCAGAAGGGAGCATTCTAGGACTGAATGACAAGAGAGCTATTAGTTAGCGATCCATACATGACAAAAAATGAAACCCACAACTAAAGACTGTTGCTCCTTTTAGATGCAGGAAAACACATTTAAAGGAGAGAACCCATTTGAACTTCCAGTAAGGGATAGTTACAACTCCTATTACTTTGACCTTGTTAAAATATAGTAATTCCTTGCTTAACATTGTAGTTATGTTCCTGAAACAATATTAAGCAAATCCAATTTCCCCATAAGCATTAATGGTAAAAAGGAGGATTAGGTTCCAAAGAAATTTTTTCAACAGACAAAAGATATTATGTATATACACACACAGTATAAGTTTTAAACAAACAATTTAATACTGTACACGGCAATGATTGTGAAGCTTGGTTGAGGTGGTGGAGTCAGAGCATGGGCCATTTCTCAGGGAATGCCTGGCTGCTAAATGATGAACTAGCAGTTGGCTGAGCCCTCAAGGGTTAACACGTAGCCTCACACTCTACAAGGTTGCAGAATGAGGGGAGGAGACACAATAGACGCATGGCAGTGGCTGCAAAATTCCCTGAGGAAATGGAACATGATGATGAACCCACGCTATCCCACTGGAGCGCACCATTCCCTCCACTTTCTAAAGTCGTGGGGTGTGGTGCATATGTGTGTGAGAGACACACACGCATTGCCCCTGTAATTACACTGACCCCACTCTTAGTATATTGCCTTTTTAAGAAGATCAGGAAGTTGACAGCTGCTGCCAGCAAGCTCCCTCTGTCCTGAGCCCTGTCTCGTGTGTCCCCCCTGCTATGTGGAGATGGGGCACAGGGAACTTAGGGGAGCTGATACAGGGGCTGCCAGTCCACCCTGGTTCCAAGACCCCACCAGCTAGCTCCAAGGGGCTGCTCTTCCTGCAAGCAGTGAACAAAGCAGGCAGCTGCCAAACAATGGTATAAGGGAGCATTGCACAACTTTAAACGAGCATGTTCTCTAATTGATCAGTGACATAACGAAACAACGTTAACCGGGACAATGTTAAGTGAGGAGTTACTGTAGGTGCATTCTCTGATGTGGGACTTGGAGTGTGCATGAACAGTATAGATAACTAGTTATATCTAGCATGGCTTTGTCCTCTTGGGAGGCCTTGATTAAGTGTTTACTTTAGAAAAACCCTTAAGTACATATGACATGCTGTTAGTTAAATATATATTTGGATCTGCGGACAGTCAGTATTCTCTCTCCCCTAAAGGAGATGGCCTAGCTGAAACCAGGGGCCTCAGTTTTGGAGTGGCAGTTTCCTGTAGTGCTGGAAGATGCAGATTAGATCCTTGTTGAGGAATGGTGGGATTTGAAACCAAAAATAATGACAAGAAGCAGATTCGTCTCAGCTGAGAATGACTGGGCCAGCCCTGGTGAGTAGAACTCTTACGCAGGCCATTTAAAGTCCCTCTTACATGTCTTGTCATGAAAGTGCTAGACAGGCAGCTTTCTGCATTGCCATGGTATTTAGATATTGGGGGAAGTCACCATTCACACAGCCATTGTGGATTTTAATTCAAAATATGGTCAACCTTCTATAATCTGTAAATGACAGTTACTACTCTGCTATCACAGGGGTGATTTAGGAGCAGGGTTAAAAGAAATCTAAAGGGAATTCTAGTGAAATCTGATCCCCTCGTGTAAGGACATGGACAGTTGCTAATGGAAAAGTTGCTGGCATCTAAACTAGAACAGAACTTGGTCTGTGTCTAAACTGCCCCAACATTCAGACTACAGGGTGTGAATAGCAGGGCACACCAAAGTGCTGTGCTATAACTCTGCCATGTAGATATTACAGGTGCAAACTAAAAGGATCCTAGTTACTGTAGTCTTGTTTGAAGAGGATTAAAGTTACGCGAACTAGGAACCTTTTTGTTTGTGCTTGCAGCATCCACACAAGGGTGTCACAGCACACCACTTAGATGTGTGCTGCTATTCACACACCCATAGTCCAAACTGCGGGGCAGTGTAGACAAGCACTGGGTATTTACTTCAGTTACTGCTGCTGTATTTGGCTACAGCTTTATATGGAATATTGAGACTTGCCAAATGCATGCTGCCCCACTGGAAAAGCATAATTTGATGGATAGGTGTGATAACCATTCAGCAGTGACACTGTTAACAAGTTTGACAACTAAGAAGGTATAATTAAGGTTAAAAGTTTCACTCAGTAAGATGGGGGAAGTTCACACCTGTCCTGGTGCTATTGTTTCAATCTGTTGCTATACTGTTGTCAGCTTTTTAAAGGTTGCTTTTGCAGCTTGAAGAGGTAGAAATATTTAAAGCTTAGATGCCAGTGAAACATTCAGAACAATCTGAATTTGATGGGTAGCCTATATGTTTGTCATCCATGATGTCTTAAATTAAAATTCTGGTATGAAACTAATTTAGCAGAAGGAGATGCAGATTCATATTGTGTTTCCTTGGGGTCTATAGAATAGCAACTTGAAGATGCAATTCAAAAAAAGCAGCAGTAAAATTAAAGAGAAAAATGCTCTTCAGAACCATGCTGTCGTCACCAAAAGGAGATACAAGCAATAGACAAGGAGACACGTCATGGTTTCATTGGTTTTTGTTGTTTTAGTAACATAAAGTTACTAAATATATTGTTGCGTACAGGTTCTGTTTGTTCATTCTTGAATAGGCAATGACTGCCCCATCAAATAATATGACTTTAGGTATGTCTGTATTGAAATCAGACTGTGACTGAAGCTCAAGTAGATATATCCAAGCTAGCTTAACCTAGTTATCTTGGGTCCTGGAGCAGTGAAGCTGTAGAAGCCCCCCTAAAATTTCAGGTAGGTAGTCAGGTGGCCTGGGCAGAAGCGTGCACTGCTTAAAGCTAGTTCTGCAATCATACCCTGTGATTGAAGTCTAGACATACTCTTTGTTGACTGCTGCTGTGGTTCCTTGATGCACATTATTATAATCCTGTATGATATAGTACTACACTAACACACACTAGAGAAGGTGTGGTGTGCACTAGCAAGGTCCATATGGGCCAATTAGTGCACATCGGGATTTTTACACCCCTTCAGTGCTATCTAAAGTGCTGTTCAGACAACAGACCATTGTAGCTGGCTCCCCTTCCAAAGGTCACTTACTTTGTGTATTTAGGCTTCTTTCCATGGGTACAGGTTTCAGAGTGGTAGCTGTGTTAGTCTGTATCAGCAAAAAGAATGAGGCCATCCTGATTATCACTACAAAAGTTTTTTTTTTCCTGCTGATAATAGCCCACCTTAATTGATTAGTATCATTATAGTTGGTATGGCAATACCAATTTTTTCCATGTTCTCTGTGTATATATATCTTCCTACTGTATTTTCCATTGCATGCATCCGATGAAGTGGGTTTTAACCCACGAAAGCTTATGCCCAAATACATTTGTTAGTCTCTAAGGTGCCACAAGTACTCCTCGTTCTTTTTCCATGGGTAGTTACAGAAAGGGATATTTTTCAAATGTATTAAGCTAATTAATTTTGGTGTGTTCTCATAGTCTCCTACACCCAGAAATATTTAACAACCATGTTTGCATACTTAATTCCTGGCATATTTTTTCAGAAGTTTAGCTGCTTTGAACACAATTTACAACACTGTTTAACATCACTCCTATTGAACATCTAAGGCAACATGTCCTCAGTGAAATAACTGTACTGTTTTGTTCTTCTAGGGCAGTATCTTTTTTGCAGACACACTTCCACTAGAGCCTGAGCTGAAATTTGTCTCAGTCTCTGAAGAACGTTATTGAACATCAGGTACCAGCACATTTATTTTTAGGGGATCAGCTTCCAGTCAAATTATTTTCCACTAAAATCCCCTCCTTAGATCAGAGCAGATTTTAACCACATTTTTTAAAACTGTACTGAACACAAGTATCCTCCTCTCTATACTTCTGGTCAGCAGGGGGAGAGTTTTACAGTGTAGATAAGCTCCAAGAATGTGACGGATGGGACAAAGTGGAAAAAAGAAGAAATGAATTTCTCTTCGCTGCTTGTATAGCAGAGATATATATGTGACTGGCCCATTCTCTCTTGCTAAAACAGTGGCTGCTACTTGTTAAGCTGCATTAAATATGAACAGCTGCTTTCTAGTCCCCTATGGAAATGATATGCTGAGATCTCGGTGACTTGATCAATGGGAATTGTGCCAAAAATATTTCAATAGTTTCCCTAGTTGCAGGCCTAGCCTCCATTCAGAATGTAGCTATCTTGTTCAGGGCTGTAAAAAATTCACATCTCCCGAGCATTGTAGCTATGGTGACCTAACACCTGGTGTAGACAGATGGAAGAATGCTTCTGTTGACCACCACCACCACTCAGGGAGGCGGAGTTCCTACAGCGACAGAGAAACCCCTTTCATTGCTGTAGGAGGTGTCTATGGGTTATAGTGGCAGTGCTTCTGCCCCCCCTCCCCCCCAATGCACACATGTCCCTAGTGATGTGCTCACAAAACTGTTGGCATTCTTAAATACTGCTGCAGGAACAAGCCTTTTTTGGAGTCTGCCACGCAATGGTCCATTGCAACCACCATAACTGTGGAAAGTGTTACCTGCCTGCAACTAATTTCCCTTGCCGGAGGGAAAAAACAACAGCTACCCAATGCCATCTCTGCCGGCATGTCTCAAAACGTGGTGGGTAAACAACTCTTGGTGCAGGTCAGAGCCATGGCATCTTTTGTATGATCAATATCGTCCCATATACGTGTCCCTAACTGCTATTTGTCACTGGCTATGTTCTCAGCAGGATATATATGCTGCATGGAAAAATGGGGTGCAAGAAGGACAGAGGTCTAGTAGGTCTGACTCCATCTACCAGGGAAAGATCACAGTTTGATGCATTGTTCCCTTACTCCAACCCTAGCAAAGGTAAGATGGTCATTTTCAATTCTTCCTTTTTAACCAAATTACAAAGAAGAGTATGCACACACCTGTGATTTAAGAGCACTTTATTGTTCTTTAAGGCTACTTTTTAAGTACAAAAAAAGATGGCCTGCCAAACCTTTTTTTCTTTTCCCCAGGTGAAACAAGGCCACAAAAGAATGGTATATTTACAAACACGGAGAGAATCTTTCAGACTGAACTGTAGCAGATAACATGGCTCTGTGAAGAAACTTCACTATGCGTTATTATGGTGAGTTTACTTTCCCCCCCCAACCCTTTGGCTTTCATGACATAATTGTGTTTAATATATTTGTTTTTACTGGACATATCACATTAAATCTTTATTGCCCCACATCCATTTACCTATCTCAGATAAGTAAATGTGACCTTGTAAAACAGCTATTACTGAAAATATTAGCTTTAAAAACATGTGTGTTTACAAAGAAATGTAGAAGGAGTCACATTTTCCACAGAGTCCATCTACAGTATTAGTATTTTACTGTTATAATGCTCAGTAGCCTGTAGCAATAACAAACTAGTGGCTATTAATGCTAATGCAGTGTTCTCATAGAATAACTGTGTTCCTGCACTTTTTTAATGTATTACAGACAAATCTACAACAAAAAAAGATCAACTTTTTTCTCCAAACAAAAAATGAATGATTACAATAAAGGAAAGGGAAAAATTAAATAGCTACATATCATTAACAAATTAATTGTTCCTCAAAAAATACCTACAAATTTCTCTGTACATTCTTTACGCACAGCGTAACGATGGTCTTAAAGTTACCTATATAAAAAAGTGTTCTTTTAACAATTTTCCTACAGAGAGTAGGGTACTGAATGCCAAAGCAGGTAAGCGTTGACTACCCAGTAAGATGGTAGTGAAATGTGTGAAACTGGGGGCTTGTTTGTGTGGTGTTTGTTTTTAAAAAAAATTGAGCAGCCACCCTCTCAACATGAGTAAGAGCCAATCTTCTGATATTTTCTCAAATTAAAATAGCTTAACATCAAAACAATTTAAAATAAAAGCCACAATGGACCCAATACTGTAACAGTCCATAATACATCACATGTAGTTCATCTTCCAACTAATCATAACTTGCTCTATTGAACCAGTCTCTTCAGGTAACCCAGTATTTAAAAAAAAAGCACTACTTGTAACTGTACTGGGATGATGGAATGTATTGGGGGGGGGAGAATAGTTACATTTAACAAAAAGATGAGAAGCACTTTTATTACTAACACAGCTGTGTTTTTATGCCTGCCTCTATTACCTAATGTCTAGTTAGTAGCTATTTATACAGGTATTACTGCATTTATTATCATTTGCTATATTAAGTTTTCTACTGGAGGAATGTATGCTGCCTTGGCCTAGGTTTATGAGTAAGCTTAAAAATTAAAGCTCATATTTCACAAACTGTAACAATCTGTTGTCCAAGATATTTAAAGGTAGCCGTTTCTGTAGCTAATTAAAGTTGGATTACACAGACTTCTAGTTTTAGGAAGCAAATTCATGTTAAGCAGACAGTAATGCAAACATAAATGGTTATTCACTCATGCGCAAAGCTATAGCATCCTGTACCACGCATCATATATTTCTAGACTGCTTCATTTATGAGGCCTGTCCTGAGGCTGTCCTCTCTTGCTGGCTGCTAATAAAGTGAATCAGAGTACAACTGTACCAGCAGTAAGTAGATCTAGGACTGTTACTGACAAAAATAAACTAATTCTGAAGAAAAGCTAATAAGTATTATGTTTCTTACGGTCTATACATTAATAGATACCAGCTATTTTTCATAACATGCATCTTTAAGCACTATTGAACTCTCCATCCTCAGCTCTATTCTAACAAACTGCAGTGTTTAGAAAAAAATTAAATGCCCGTGTGGTCTGTAAATTATGCAGTCCAGTTGCAAGCACTAAGCACCTGAAATCTAAAGAAAGACCTATAACCTGTACGAGACTTCCCCTTCCAAAGCGGTTTAAAACAAAAAATAACTGACAGAAATGTCACTTAAACCCTTTTTTTCAGCAGTTTGCCTTCAGGATATTAGCATCATGCATAAAGTTGCCATGCAACTTTAGTCCTCCTCCAATAGTGCAAATCATACATGACAGTTCTTTTCAAGTATATACATACAAAATTACTTCACCGGGGGGGGGGAGAATGGAAGCAAACCAGGCAAATTGTAGTGTCAAGAAGCTAATAGAAGCAAAAGCATTTGGGTCAACCAACTGTGTGTAATGGCTTTTTTGTGGATTAGCATGCTTTTTTTTTTTTAAATGGGTAGCAGATGCTTGCATCAGAGGTTTCTTTGGTAACTGAGGCAGGAAAAAAAGGATGCTACATCATATAGATCTTTATCAAATAGTTCCTGCTATCATCTTTAAGGGCACCCTTGTACAAATACCAAACAAGTACACAAAAACGTGTTGAAAACTAATCTCCCCTCACCCCAACACAATTCAAAGCTCAGTCAAACCATGCAAATTCAGAAGTTTGATGATCTTCATGAGACCACAGAGGGCGAATGATTATGATTGACCATGTGGGAAGAAGGGGAAGATTGGCCCCGCCTTGAGGCAGACTCAGGACTGCTGGACACTCCATCCTTTGCGGCTTTAATCTGAAGCCATGTATCCCCAAGTGCTTTGGCAAAGTGGTCATCAACTGATCCTGTGATGGACACAGAGTTTGCCACTGGCTCCGGCTCCTTGTAATTCTTGCCAAGGCTTCTGCGGAAGTGCTCTTCCACCACTGGATCACAGGCAGTGGTAGCTAGATGGGAAAAACAGGCAAGGCAAAAACAACATTTGAATATAGACTCTAGCTACTAGATGCTGCTTCCAGATTCTTCCTTCCTCCCATTTTGGTACCAGCTGGACTTTTTTCATCATTTTATTGGAGGACGACTTAAAAATGCAGAAGCAGATCAAATGTTAAACTAGAAAACATTTTTCTTGTTACCTGCACCTGCCAAAATTTGGCCTAGCACTTTTTATACAGAGGCCCCCAGCTTTCTGATAACGTCCTTTAGTCTGGTAATATAAATTTTAAATAGTTAAATGTCCAATTTTATAGGGAAAAAAAATCCCATGGAAAAAGTGTTCATTTTCCATTAATTCCACTCGAGCCCATCCTTTAAGGACCTGGTGCACAGTCAGTTGAAGTCAATGGACTTTGGCTCAATCCCTGAATTACTTATGGGTGAGCTGAAATGCTTTCTACAGTAGCTGCCAAGAACTAGGTTCAAGGTTCCACTTTTCAAGTAAGTCAGTGAACGGCAGGAACACTCTGCATTGCGTTACGCATCAGTAACATAAAAACCCACTGTAGGAGAAAGCAAGCATCTGAGAACAGATCTTTGCAGGTAAATAAAGGAGGAATCATTTTAAACCTTCTTGTGTTAAAAAATACATGGTTTTGTACATAAGCTTTTAAAAATAGGTTAAAAATCTCATTCTGTGTTGTCTTATCCTGCCCAATTCCTTTCAAAACAATGGGCTGTTGTTTACAATGTCACCTGAAAGTGAGAACAGGCGTTCGCATGGCACTGTTGCAAGACATTTACGTGCCAGACGCACTAAAGATTCATATGTCCCTTCATGCTTCAACCACCCTTCCAGAGGACATGCATCCATGCTGATGATGGGCTCTGCTCAATAATGATCCAGAACAGTACAGACCGATGCATGTTCATTTTCATCATCTGAGTCAGATGCCACCAGCAGAAGGCTGATTTTCTTTTTTGGTGGTTGGGTTCTGTAGTTTCTGCATCAGTGTTGCTCTTTTAAGACATCTGAAAGCATGCTCCATACCTCATCCCTCTCAGATTTTGGAAGACACTTCAGATTCTTAAACTTTGGGTTGAGTGCTGTAGCTATTTTTAGAAATCTCACATAGGTACCTTCTTTGCATTTGGTCAAATCTGTTGTGAAAGCGTTCTTAAAACGAACATGTGCTGGGTCATCATCCGAGACTGCTAGAACATGAAATATGTGCAGAATGCGGGTAAAACAGAGCAGGAGATGTACAATTTTCCCCCCCAAGGAGTAGAGTCACAAATTTAACTAACTCTCTTTTTTTAACGAGTATCATCAGCATGGAAGCATGTCCTCTGGAATGGTGGCCAAAGCATGAAGGGACATTTTGCAACACTGGCTACAAAAGTGCCATGCGAATGCTTGTTCTCACTTTCAGGTGATATTGTAAATAAACAGGCAGCAGTATCTCCCATCAATGTAAAAAACCTTGTTTGTCTTAGCAATTGGCAGAATAAGAAGTAGGACTGAGTGGACTGGTAGGCTCTAAAGTTTTACACTGTTTTGTTTCAGAGTGCAGTTATGTAACCAAAAAAAAAATGCATTTGTAAGTTACACTTTCACAATTGCACTACAGTACTTGTATGAGGTGAATTGAAAAATACTATTTATATTATTTTTTATTACAAATATGTACTGTAAAAATGATAAACAAAAGAAAGTTAGCACTGTACACTTTGTATTCTGTGTTGTAATTGAAAATGTAGAAAAACATCAAAAAATATTTAATAAAATTCAGTGGTTATTCTATTGTTAAGTGCAATTAATTTTTTGAGTTAAGTGTGTGAGTTAACTGCAGTTAATTGACAGCCCTAATTATTTCTTATCCCTGCCCTGAAATGAAACTAATATCTCAGAAAGGCATACATATTCAGGTGTTTGATAGTTACAGTATTTATATTGGGTAAAATTTTCAAAAGCACCTGAAGTAACTTAGGCTCTTCCTAAGTCCTGTTTTCAACAGTAATTAAGGCCTGGTCTACACCTGTACATTTTGTACCAGTATACCTATTTTGGTTAAGAAAGACCCGATGCCCCCATAAAGGTGCTTCCACTGGTATAGTTATTCCAATGCTCATCTGGGAATATCTATTTTGGTAGATGTACTTGCATATAACTGAAATCACTTCTGAAAATGGTACTTGGCTGCTTTTAAAAATATTACCTATTATGTTTACTGCCTAATAAACACACCATGTAAGATAAGAACAGGGGGATAAAGGGAGCCATCCAGAGAGCAAGGCATTTACATTTCCTTTTTAACCCCAAAGGAGGATGGATGAAGTGGAGCAAGCTCACACCACTAACACAGAAAATTTGAAGGATTTAAACAAAAATTTTAATCAGGGGTGAGCAAAGTGTATGGAGGGCCATGAATGCTCACAAAATTGGGGAATGAAGGCTCTGGCTGGAAGTGGGGCCAGAAATGAGGAGTTCAGGGTGCAGGGCATTCAGTTGTTTGGGGTGGGGGCTCTGGCTGGAGGTGCAGGCTCGGAATGAGGGATTTAGGGTGTAGGAGAGTGCTCCGGGCTTGGGCTGAAGGGTTCGGAGGGCGATGCACGGAGCCTCCTTGCTGTCCCTAAACACAGGAGCTGGGGAGGGGACATGCTGCCGCGTGCGGAGCAGCCGCTGACCCCGTTTCCCAGCTGGAGTGTGGAAGCGGGGCAGACCCCATTCCCCAGCAGGAGCTTGAGGGCCAGATTAAATTGGCCAGCGAGCCGTAGTTTGCCCAGCCCTGTTCTAATTGAACTGAAAGTAGAAACCTACACTGGGGGAATGTTTAGACTGCCAAGCAAAGAAGGTAGCTTCCTTTCTGCATTTATACACAAAGAGGAAGCTTGAGAGTACATCTAGCATCATCAATCCGGAGTGAAACCTGCCTTCTGTAGTTGCAAAGGCCTGTGTCCATAGCAGAAACATAACCATTCCATGGTGCAGTAAGGGGAGAGCCTGGGAAGCCTGTACTGCGCAAAGTGAGTGGAGGGCAAGGAAGGCTCCCTAAGCGTGCATGCTGCTTTACAAACAGATCACTGCGCTAGACAGTTTACAGGGCATGAGAAGGTGGTTTAGGATTTAATGCCCACCTCCATTTGCTGCATGTTTATTCTTGTTTTTAAAACCTTTGCCAAACAGTGCCCCTGCTCTGTTGTCACTATTTGATAAATAACTATTTAGAAATGGCACCCACTGACTTGAGGCACAAAACTCCTTTAATGGTGCTCTTGCTTGCACAAGGGGCTGCCTATACAAATCCAGTTGCAACACAAGGCCCCATATTTTTACTGCTTTTTATTCCTGCTAGCGCTGCAGCTCCAACACAGCTAAGAGGGAGCAAGCTGGATTTTGTTCCATCTTGCACATCAACAGAACTGTCTACCAATTTCCAATCAGTTACATTTCTGCAACACCACTGTGGAATGGAGAGAACCCAGCCTGGCTCTCTGAGGCTAGGTAGAGTTTGTAGAGCTAAAAGAAAAAAACTTGTTTTCATTTTGATACGGAAATTAGTGATAAACATAGAATCCCATAATTCTATATTAGAAGGATGGAAAGTGATCACAATAAAAAGCCCTTCCACATAGTTGACTGTAGCAGAAGGGCTACCTCATTCATATCTACTGCAAGATACAATAAGCCATAGCTCCCAAACCCTGCCATTTATTCAGTACAAATGGTGAAGTTTTAAAACAGGTTTGGATAATTTGGCCATCTAGGAATGTTGAAGCTCAAAGCCCCAAGAAAGGAGAGAAAAGGTGAAGCATAACTTACTGCTCGATGGTCTTCTATAACTGGCTGGCATGGCTGAACCACAGCTACTGTGGGCTATGGGGCAGTGAGAGAGGTTACAGTTACGGTTGTTTGCAGAGGCACATGTGATTACAGATGGACGGTTCTGAGAGGGAAAAGAACAGAATTGTTATTCAGCAAGGTCACTGGTACAGACAATGCTAGCAGTTGTTCATCACTTAAAAGCACACATTAACTGAAATAATCTTAGCGGGGGCCTGTCAGCTGTGAGCAAATACATTTCATTATGTAAGAGAGGAGGAGAGAGTTATCTGGCTACAAGTAATCCCTAAAATATCTAATAGATTAACGCCAAAATAATACGCCACACAGCAAATCCCATTCTGTACATGATACTGCAATATTAGAACAAAACCTGGAATGTTTTCTTTTAGAAAACATTTGTGAAGACAAAGGTCTAAATATCCTGATAAAAAATAAAATTACATCATAAAAATGACTGTGCATGCAGCAGAATTTGACCTACCTCCCTTCACAGCAGACGTACTCATTTTAACTCTCTCATTAAGTAAAATACCAAGGCTCCTCATATTGGTCTCTCTCATTTTAAAAGAGTCAAGCTCTCCTCTTCCAGGACTGCATCTCAACACTTAAAGTAATCAAAACACAAAGTCTTGATCTCACTTTGGTATGAGTGTAGTGCAGAACTGACTGTCAACAACATACTGGGGGGAATTTTATTAGCTGCTGTAAAGCTTCCACAGTATCTTCCTTCTGAAGAACCTGAAGTACTTTGCAAACATTATTAATAGGTTAACCCTAGTAGTTAGGTAACCTAACTTTTATATTTGAAGAAACTGAGGCAATAAAATCAGCTGAATTACTCGCCCAGAATCATGAATTCTCAATCCTGTGCATTACTCCCTATATTGATGTAAAGCATGAAGAGTAGAAAAAAACTCCAAGCGATATCGGAGTCCTGAAAACAGTGGAACAGAAATAGACCAAAATGGCTCGGAAAAGTTTCTCTGGCTCAAGAAGCCATACCTCTTCTGTTGCTGTGGCTTTCCAGCACTGCCTCATAAGCAACACCCTTTCTCCACTTCCAAAAACGCATGCAATTCCCCAAAACTGTTGTCACTGGGCAACCCTGGTAACACCATTATTAAAAACTTCAAACTGGTCCATTTCTGAAGTACTGAGTCATTTCAGTTTAACATTCAGTGGGAAAGGGGGGGGGGGGGGCGCCTTATGCAAAGGAATGGTCCTGGTTTCTCTAGGTGGCTGCCTGAAGAAAGGTGTGATGAAAAACACACACACTTTAAAATATTTTTGCTTAAAACTTTTGGTATATTTTATGATGCAAGTTCATTTTGCTATGCCCAACTTACATGAATACCGCATTTCTGGAGCACATGACTTGGCTTGCCTGAATCAGCGCAGTTGGCAAATAATTTTCAGTTCATGCCTCACTCTCAATCAGTCGATATGCAAACTGTACTAAACCTATCCTCAACAGAAAGTCAGTGGAAAAGAGAAATACCAGGGGAGGGAATGGCTTTCATTGTTTAAAATACGTTCAGTTTAGGCACACTGAACAGAGATTTCATTTCACTGCGAGATCAAAGTAAGACTTTCTCTGAGTCAAATGCCAGCTACATAAAGCAAAGCAATATTATTTTTTTCACTATTTTTCTAGACATAATGAGCTAAAATGTCCATTCACATCCTACTGCATTGATAGCAGGGGGGAAAGCTTCAGTTACTTGACTCCTTTGTACGCAAGGCACAGTGGACACAGATTTCATTTTACATGCTGCATAGTTGGCAGTACTGTGTTTCTTCACCTTGCCTAAGATGATATTTCCCCAAAAAACTGTATTTTATACATATGCAGAAAAATCTATATATGGCTACATGAGTTTAAGAATGGATTTATGGGTGAATGAGTTTTCTTTCTGCATCTTTTCCAGACTTCACAAGAATGCCTGTGCTTGCACTGCCTATTACCACTGTGAATATATTAAAATGAGAAGTACAGAGGAATTAGTAACATAGTGACTACAGTTGCTGAACCTCACTGGCCAAAACCTGTGTTTCTATAGCCACATTAGACACAGAAGCAGATACAGAAACGTGAGCATGTATTACAGTTGTATGAACTTGGTTAAGGTGTAATCAAGCCACAGCCTCCTATTGCTATTTTCCATACACAGTTTCTATACTGTAATCTTAGCAAGGACTCGCCTCACCTCACCATCCCATTTCCCCAAGACACTAGATTGCAACTAAGCTCAAAATGTCAAAGATAACAAAACAAAAATCTGGCCAGCGTGCTTGGGTATTATCCAGTACAAACACCTCATAAGAAACAGCAGAGTATGTCAGTGCTGGCTGCCAGGTTGAGAAACAAGAGTGATATTATCAAAGAGAACCAGTGTCGTCAATGGAAGCCTGTCCCTTCCTTCTCTGTCATCACTGAACAAACTGTTAAGAGGCAGAGAAGAACTGTTGTACATAGAACAATAGCTGTAGAATCTGCACATTGAGTTATACAAGATAGCGGCAAACCTAGGGACAGTCAGGCCATTTCCACACAGCAAGACTTTAAAAATAACAGCCCTGGTTGGATGCCTGCACAAAAGCTGTCGAGAAAGAACTGCAGTGCCAGTCTACAAAAGGGAGAAGAGAAAAACCACCGCACCGACCATAAAATATGAGCTGGTCATCCAGCCAAAAGCTTATTTGTAAGTTGTAGTGGAAATGTTCCCCACTGAAAGATTCATTCACATATATGGATTTACTCTTTGCAATAAATCATGATAGGGGAGCAAGGAATGGCTGGGTACATGTGCCAGCTTATGTTCCCATGCTGCAGCTAGCCACAACTCACTACGGTACAACTTTTAATAAGTCATTGGCTGAACAAGATAGAGGCTTTTGATTCCCACTTGAGAGAAGGGCTATGGTGTTGGGGTGAAAGTGGCTTTTACATATAAAAGAGAGGGATTATTATGTAGCATGCATGAAAATCCACCTCTCTTCACAATGCAGGGATTCTTTAAAAGAAGATGTTGCTCCCAAACTGACAAAGAACAACGACAGAACTAGAATTCCGTGCTTGTGCGAGTGTGTGTCACTGCGTGACCTACCTGCTTCATGCCTTCTCCTTTATGTGGCATGGGGTGGAAAGTAAAGCCATTATGGAGAAGAAAGAGATCTCCAATAATAGTTGGGGAACAGTATTAGACAATGGCACAACATACTATGTACAGAGAAGATGGTGTCATTAGTTCCACACATAAACCTTTTCACGCTGATTAAATTTGTTCAATGACTTTCTGCATTCAGGGTGGGGCTTTAATTCAGTGATGAGAAGAGCCTTTCAGCAATCTGTATCTCATTGGGTTACAGAGTTGTATGTTATTCCAGCCTCTTCCTCTTCTTTTCATGTTTCTTTCCTTTCCTTCCCCTCTTCAGTATAGCCACAGCAGAGAGATTTTCAAAGGCACATAGGCATCCTCAAAGAGAGTGGAGCGCCCTTAGTGCTTTTGAGTTGATCAGTTTTATCTAGGGCTATTAAGAGCCCTGCAAACTATTATTTGAACACAGTGAATCAGATCACTCAATAAGTTTGCATCTCTAATTCAAACACATGCACTTACAAGCTTATCAAAATATAAAATATGTGGGTGAATGGAAGAGAGTTTAGGGAAGCGATTTGCTTTCAAACAGCCAGCCATTTATCTCATGGAACACACTGAATCTTAACAAAATTAACTGTGAAACTTAAAAATAAAATCAAATAAATAAATAAAAAACCCGACAACCAACCATGTTTTGCCTGAACAGTATTGTTGCCTACCTATTGTAATTCATAACATACTTTGCTTATGTCTGGGAAGTCATACATGTGTGTACAGCAAGGTTTCCTACAACAACCCAGAGAGTCTTATCCATCTAGAAGACAAGTACCTGCTGCCGTTCCACAGAAGTCAGCGCAGGTGTCATGCTGACTGTTCGCGTTGCATCCATGCTGTTTTTGGTCAGTGCTAGAGGTTGATCCATGGTCAAGCTTGGGATTGAGGCATACATGTGATTGGCATGAAGGCTCATTGTTGGGGCAGCAGCCCGTTCTATTGGACTGCGACTCCTGTCTCTGTGCTCCTTTCGATAATCCCCATTGGCAGTCTTGTTTCTAGCAGTTTAAAAAGAAAAAGGCAGTCAATTGTTTTGTTACCACCATTTCATAAAACCACATCACATAACTCTGGGAAGTGCCCTGCACTCCTATACAGCTGAAATGACATTTGCAAGACAGAGGCCTTTTCAAAAACACCAAGAGACGTGTGCTGCTCAATTCTTCGCGATAAGGTATAAAATAGATCAACCCATCCCCTGTCCATCCCACCATCTCCTGTAAAACACACACTTTTATTAAAGAGTGATTTATGCTTCCAAGCTCTGTCAGGAGATAGTGTCGCATTTTCCCCTAGATTTCCTGATACTTATTTAATGCTTTAAGAATTGAGCCATATTCTGGCTACTGATCATACTTTAAGGCCAGAAACCTACCAATTTAGAATCCTATAAAGTCTACTCCCCTTCCCCACCTCCTAGCAATAGCTTTCCTTAAGCAATGCTGAAGTGTATGGAAAGAACATGTATCAATCACTGCCGTTCTCTGCAGTGGGCAAACGCTCCAGCAGCCGGACACTACACTGCTAAAAACAATAGAGTAGACACTGGGGCACTGGTTGATTGTGTAAAGAGCCATATACGGTATATATACCCTGGGGATTCAGGCATGTAGGGCAGTTTACTCACCTAAGCAGTGCCTCACCATCCACACTGCCATTTAGATCTGTGCTAGCTGGGGTATGCAGTGTGTGTACTCTGCATGCTGCCATAAGTGTAGATTACCTTAGGGCCACCTAATTAACATCAGAAGTAACTCCGCTGGAGGTAGTGGGGTTGTTGAAACATGGAACATTTAAAGAGCAGCATCCATTGTTTATTTCTGTCTCAAATGGTTGTATTTTCTTTCACCACGTTTCTTTAATTAGCAAGAGCAGTTCCCACAGAAGATTAATTACAACCAACTGGTGAATTGTCTCCTCAACAGATTCACTCACGTAATTAAGACTTCAACATTTATTGCACTTTACAAATAAATGATTTTGTATCTTCTTTTGCTTAATAGATGTGTATTTGCTATTCATCAGGGGAAGTTGCTAAACAGACAAACCATTCAAAAGGAAACTAATGTGAGAGAGAGAATTGCGCTTTCAACTTGATGAATTATGACATACAGTAGGACATAATCACACATCCACATAAGCATTTGTTTGATTGGCATTCTGGAAAGATCAGTATTTTAAAGGTTAAACTTTATCAAAAGCCCTGTACTGTGGTTCTGGCACATCAAGTTCATACCAGGGATGAAAGAGAGTTAAAAGAGAAAAGTGGCTTTATGAAAAGGCAGGAGAAAAACTTAGAGCAAGAGCAGATCTTATGGAACAAGACTGCCAGATACTCAACAGGGATACTTATTAAATAAATCCATTTAAAAACTTTGTCTTACCCAATCATAACAAAATAATACACAAGAGAGACTTTGCAGAAATGCTGGTATGACTGGAGGGTTGGGGCTGCGAGGGGTGGGGAAAGAGAGAAAACAGCTTTTACCATAATGGTGAGATTATGCCAAAATCAAGATGTGAACATTATTATTCAATGCTGAAACAACTGACCAGTACAAGAAGCCACTGCATCTTCTAGAGGTCTGGTATGGTTAGAGCTAGCAGGAAAAGGGAAGCTAACAATTGAGAAACTGAAAGTTAAAATCCCACATAACAATTGTAAACAGATGCAAATAAGGAATCCTGAGACCCGCTAACAAGCAATTTAGCCAGCCTTCTTACACAAAATCTAATAGAAATAAAAATGCAAGATTTACGTGAGAGGGTAACCTTTACTTGACTTACCCCTCTACCTGTTTTTATATAGGATTTTTTTTATATTTTAGTTTGTATAGAGGTATTTAATAACTCTGTTTTGACGCCAACTTCTCCATAGTATTCAGAATCAAAACTACACTTAGATTTACATTATTGTTCTGAACTGTGGCTACCTTTTGTTCACATGTGTGCCAGTAAAAGATGGCTGATTACTCCTCTGGAATATTTAACATATAATATTTAAAGTATAGGAGGGACGAGGAGGTGGGGAAGAGAGAAAGAGAAGGAGAAGGGTATCAGCCACCTCTTAATGGACTGCAGCATCCATCTATGTTAAGAAATGAAAATTTTTTTTCCTTCTAAACTTTCTGTATTTATACTGACCTAACTGTGATTGATGATGAAGCTAGATATTGGCTCTAGGGCCTCATTTGGTTGAAAAAGGCTGTTGTACTTTTTCCATGAAAGAATGGGATTCCTGGTGAGAATATGATTAGCGACTTCAGCACCAATTCTTCCTTGCATTCGGACACAGTGTAAAGGAGCAACCGGCTACTGCTGCCCTTATAACCAAATACTTAAGAGATCTCATCATAGAAAGCAGTACACAACACACTGGGAAATGTATTCTTATAGGTCTGTGTTTGTGTGCTTTGGTCTATGGCTTTGCCAGCCTAGTAACATTTCAGTACACAAGACAGTCTGCAATATCAGCATTCTAAAGAAAGACGTTTCGGATTGGATTATACTGAGCTAGTGACTGGTATGAGTAGAGACTGGATGGGAAGCATAGCAGTTTCTATATTTGAAGTACAGTAAACTGCTCTTAAAATACAGTACTGAAAATGACCACTGAATGCACAACACAAACAAGCTATGATCTTTCCTTCTGTCTGAAAAGTTTAAACACTGAACCTTATACAAAGTCTCCACTTAATGAGATTTTTTTGTTCAAAAAAAAAAATCAATGTAATGAGTTAAACCTGGGCAATAGCAATGAAATGGTCTCGTCAATAAATCATTACATTAAAACACGTTCTTAAAAACAGATTAAGTCTAAATACAAATTATGAGCTAACCTCTAATTGCCTTGCTCACATAAAATAGTCCCTTTGAACCACAACAATACATTTAAGCCAGTGAAATTACTTATGTGATCAGTGTAAACAGAATTTGGCCCTACATTATTTTCAAATTTAAGGAAAATCTCTAACGTTAGATGCCAACAGAGAGGGATAATTTTTCCTGCTGCAGCACAATACCATCCACAGCTGCAAACCAGAAAGGCTACACTTGGGTGTATGATCACAACTAAAGCCTATATGGTCTAGTACAGTTTGAAGTATTAGCGTTGCTTGGTACAAAACCAAATTCTTCCTGCTGATAAATTCAGATTTTCACTGGCTGAAGAGAATACAATATTATATCCCCTAGATTTTATTTGTCTGTGTAATGAAGACACATCAATTCTCAAAGGCAGAAGTCTCTTCACCACAAAGAGCTGTTTCTGCTGTGAAAATGGAACTGTAGGTTCACAGTTTTGCCCAATGTTTGGGATTTCCATGCCAGAATATTGAATTTGCTGATCAAAATGGCAAAACTTGACCAGTTATAGGAAACTCAAAAATGTCAGGTTTTTCCATATATTTACATGCAACTCAAATAGCATATATATTTCTATTCATTTTATATAAAGCTTAAATGCAAACAAACATATTTAACATATATAACTTCCTGTCTGTATGTTTCTATAGAACTTCATACCCATTTATACAGGATTCCAACAGAAAAACCTGTCCAGAGGTGGTGGGCCATAGGCTACAGACTTGGAGGGTAAGTAAGTATTGCTAAATTCCACTCCAAGTGAGGAAAGGGAGCAAAACCAATGTGGCATTATCCCTCCCTATGATGAGGACCTCCACAGGCTTGGGGGAGAAATAGGAAAGGTGGGGATGGAATTGGGAGCATCTGCTATATGTGGATAACAACTCTACAAAATTTCCATAGGAAATGTCTGCCGGAGTTAAATTCTGCTCCTTTAAGTGTCTGCACCTGCTCCACTCCTTCTACCCCTCTTGGGCACGGAGATAATGCACAGCCATAAATGGTGAGAAATTGGTAGGTAGCATGGCTCCAGAATGAGCCTTGCTGTCAGGCAGGATTTATGGGGGACTATGAGGAGCAAGAAACAGCAGCACAGAGACTGGCCTGAGAATATTGGGATATCCAGACAGAGAGGAAAGCCATGCCTCATGCCCCTCTGTGGACCCACATCCCCTTCTCACACTGTGAGGATGATCACCTCTGGGCAGGGTATGCTTTGGCCCATTGTATTTAAAAATACTTTTCTTAAGTAATTCACATGAAAATCTATGCAGCACTGACAACGATGAGAAATTTTTGCTACTTCTAGTTTTACAGAGGAAATTCACCATTTTTGTTTGAGTCCAGCACAGATCTTTAAGTACCACACAGACTAGTAACACAAGAGCACTACACAGGCTAGAGTATACTTCCATTTCAGTACTCCCAGGATTAAGATTAACACTAAATTCTTCACTTCACTTATCTTCTCAACTCCTTTTTCACAGGATCAGAGGTGCCCATGATTTTTCGCTGCTCCTTCTGGTCCATGGTATGGGTTCTTAGGTCTTGGAGTTCCAGTCTATTTCTCCTCAAACATCTCTTGACAAAGTCTTTCCATCATATCCTTGGTCCTTCATGTCCATTCTTGCTGTCTTCTTCCTCCCATGCTTTCTTTGTTGGTCATTCTTCTCCCATCCTTATCGCACGTCCAGCCCACCGCAAATGTGTGCTCACCAGCCTATCACTAAGAGTCCAAAGTTCATCTCTCCCCCTGCCCAATTTTTTTCAGGTGCACTCTGTTTACTCTCTGCTTGTCTGCCATTCTCCATTTATGTATTATTTTCTACTACCTAAATCTTCTTTTCTTCCATCTCCTTAAGACCAACTGTCTCCATGGAGCAAGCATGGACAAACACACACAGCATACACTTTTCTTTTCAGTTTGTTACCTAATTGCCAGTCCAACAAGTACTCTTGCCAGCTTTTTCACTGCCACCCATGCTCAATTTCAGTTCTCCAGATCGCTCTCCGGTGGCACTAAGAATACTTCCCAAGCAAACAAATTCATTCTTCTGATTCAGCTTCTTTCCTGAAACTTCAATGAACAGGTCTTCTACCACCTTCCCTACTTGCATAACTTCAGTTTTCTTTGTGTCTGCCTTTAAACCATGATCTTTAAAAACACAGATGCCCACTTTGATATCATATTTACCAGTTCCTCTTTTCAGCCATCGAGGCCAGATCGTCAACATACATTTGTTTTCTCTGCATCTCCACAAGCTCCGTTCTCCTACAAATTAACGCCATAACTAAGATGAAGAGAAGCTGAGTACACTGCCTTGTCTCAATGCCGGTCACCTCAAAATCGTCCGAAATTCCATGTATTGGTACCTACCACCTTAGCTCTTGACCCTTGATACAGTTCCTCAATCATCTCTACTTGTAGTCCCCTCCCATCCATCTCAATACTCTAAAAACCAGCTCCGATAGAACCAAGTCAAATGCTTTTGCAAGATCAATTAACGTTGCATAGCAGTTAAGCCCTCCATTTATCATTCTATCAAACTTCTGTCTCATGGCAAATATTAGTACTCCTTCACTTCCTAAAGCCACATTGTTCCTCTCCTATATTCTCCTCCTCCTTGAACCTCAACCTTGGCTTTCAAAACTCTCTCAAGGACTTTCAGAGCCTGACTTAACGTGATGATGCCCCGATAGGCATTTGGATCATTTGCACCACCCTTTCCCTTCTAAAGAAGCACAATCAATCCCGTTCTCAGGTCATCTGGTATCCTAGCTTGATCCCAGCAAACACACAGTAATCTGTGAAACTGCTTTATTTCAGTATCTCCAACTGCGTGATCTTATTAACAGTTATCTTGTCTTTGCCAGCTGCCTTACCATTCTTCATCTTATTCAGTGCTCCTTCGGTCTCCTCTACAGAGATCAATACCCCCAAAATTGTCACGAGTGCTTGCACTCACAACTCTCTTGTTTAACAGTCTTTGGAAATATTTTTTCTTTTTAGGGTTAGTCACTACACAATTCCCATTCTTCACAAAAAGATTTCTTCAGATCTTGATTTACACTAAATTTTAGCAACTTTAAATTAAACTTATGGCAGGAAAAAAAAAACTATCTAACCATATAGATCTCTTAGATTCCATTGGTATGGTGACTGTTCATATACTTGATCTGAATACAAGATTAGCTTTATTGATATTAGTACAGGGAATGAATCAAAGCCCTTCACATTACTATTATGTAATTTTAAATATATATATTTTGAAAAATTTACATTTACAATGTATTTGTGCAACTGAAAACACTTCCAGTTATGAAACTAGAAAGAAAACGGGCTTGATATTCTCATTACTGGTAACTCAAAGATGTTTCAAAATTTGGAAAGCTTAAATTTCACTTCATTTGTAAAGTTTAGTAGCACAAGCAGAAACATCTTATACAGGAAATAGTTGTTTTGTTGTTGCTTACAAGCAATGTTTACACTAATAGTATGAAAACAATTATTCTAATAAGTTACACGAAAATAGTATTCAATGAATATTGTATTTATTTCTTTTGATTTTTTTTACTCCCATTTAAATTATATTTTGGAAAACTGCTCTATGCTTGTTTAGATACTTAATGCTCTTGCCAAAGGGGCCATCAGAATTGCTTCCATGTCTGAAGATAATTGTATTTCACCAAAATGAAGTAGTTCTGTATATCCAGGCTTCTTAAACTAGTAGGGGTAATTGCTGGCTATCTTTGAAAGCTAAAGATTTGTAATGCATAATGAATGACACTATTTAATTGACCAAGCACAGAATCCCTCACTGTCTCCAAGCCTCTCCACCCCTTACAAAATTATTATGGGTCAAATCCTCAGCTGGTCTCAGTGTAGCACAGAGGTGAGCAAACTACGGCCCATGGGCCACATCCGGCTCACAGGACTCTCCTGCCCAGCCCCTGGGCTCCTGGCCCAGGAGACTAGCCCCCGGACCCTCCCCCACTGTTCCCCCTCCCCCGCAGCCTCAGCACACCATGCTGCTGGTGGAGTGTATTAAACTGCTCCGCGTAGGAATGTGCTACTGGTAGCAGTTACGGAGAGCAATTTACTACACTACACCAGCACAACGCTCTGGGCGGTGCGGTTGCAGCGCCGCCAGCCACCAGTGCTCCGTGCTGTGCGGTCAGGGAGCAGAGGAGGATGGACCGAGGGCAGGGGAGTTCGGGGTGGTGGTCAGGATGGAGTCGGGGCAGTCAGAGGGCAGGGAACGGGGGGTGGTGGAATGGGGGCAGGGGTCCCGGGGGGACAATCAGGAAGGAAGGGGAGTTGGATGGGGCGGTCAGGGGCAGGGGTTCCAGGGGTCAGGGAGCGGGGTGTGTGTAGATGGGGCAGGGGTTCTGGAGGGGCAGTCAGGGAACGGGGGGGTTGGATGGCCCGTCAGGGGGTGAGAAGCAGGGAGGGCGGGCGGATAGGCAACGAGGGCACAGCCTCCCCTAACCGGCCCTCCATACAATTTCCGAAACCCGATGTGGCCCTCAGGCCAAAAAGTTTGCCTGCCCCTGGTGTAGCATCACTGATTACAATGGAACAACTCTGCTTTACTCAAGCTGAGGTTCTGGCCTGGTGTGTGTAAATTTCAGTGACAGAATGGGTTAGGGTTAGGGTTAGGGTTAAAAGAGAGCACCCTCACCCTGAAACCTTCTATCTGCTTTCCAGATAGAAAAATTATACATTGCTCAAATCTTCAGTCCTTTTTCCCAGTGCTTAAAAACAGACATTGTTTTCCATGTTTCTCCCCAGTGAATCATAACCAAGGCTCCAGTGCTTACCAAGCATCATGTGCTTAGATCGATGTCATACCAAAACCACACACATCCTGACTGTTCGATGAAAGTCTGCTTCAATTTGGTTCTAAATAATGTTTGCTAATTGAAAGCAATGTTTCAGTCCTGTGCGTTAAGCAGTTCAAAGGTAGTTACCCCACATTGTTCTCAACGATTTTTGAATTGTATAACCTTTAAATGCTGCTGCTGCTCTGTGTACTGGCAGAGAACTGTGGTAATTCACACCCATCCTAGAGGAACAGACTAACTCTGCCAACTGTTTAAGGAAAAGAGAAAAGAGAGGCCCAGTGAAGGGGACAGCTTTGCTTACACTGACTTCCAGCATGCAGTTTCTTAAGGAATGGATGCCAAAATGTTACTGTATCTCCAACTGGAGAAATCACAAATGTCCCAGAATCCCTTTGGCAGAAAAAGTTTTTACTTGAAATGGTTGTACTATAAAAGTATATGGCACACGCAGAAAGAACAAGATTCCACTTACACAGCTTTTTAATTTACTTTCCAAGATGTTCTTCCTTATACACGCACTATGCATTCTATGGCTAAAAGTAAACCAATGTCTATACCTTGACACAAGACTCAAACATTATTTTAATGTTTTGACAGGAAGTTTCAACATCTTTCTTTGATAGTCAAATTGCTAACACACAGGGGTTGCCATTAAAGAGTCAGCATTTACTACCAATTACAACGGTCACATGACATTACCACTATTAGAAAAAAGAAACTATTGTAACTGTTTCAGAGTAGCAGCCGTGTTAGTCTGTATTCTCAAAAAGAAAAGGAGGACTTGTGGCACCTTAGAGACTAACAAATTTATTTGAGCATAGCATGCATCAGAGGAAGTGAGCTGTAGCTCACGAAAGCTTATGATCAAATGAATTTGTTAGCCTAAGGTGCCACAAGTTCTCCTTTTCTTTTTGTAACTGTGTAGTAATGCTGCACAAATGTTGACATTTCAATGGTTACTACTGCACACACAATCTTTTGAGTGTTGAAAGAACCCAAATGCTTCTGTTAAACATTATTTAAGGAATTCCGATCAACTGGTAGAAAATATCTTTCCACAGTGTTATTAATGCAGCTTGTATTCCCCCCACCCTCTTCAAAATATACCTATTTACATACTTCACCTAAAACATAGCCAGGTGAGGAAAGGAGCACCTCGGTGCCATTTCACTAATGAATAAAACTTGGGGGGGGGGGGGGGAGGAGGAAGTGTAACATTGTTCCTCACTAATTAAGAACCTTTAATTAAAAGGAAAATTAGATAAGTTGCACTATAAATGCCAACCTAATTATCAGAAGAACCACTACAATCAGCTAACATAAGCAAACATTCTTTGTGCCTGAATAGAAAAATACAGCCAGGTCTACTTTGCATGGCTAGTAGCCCATACACATTCCTGTTTTCCCTAACATGCTACAGAGATTTTTTTCCCCCCTTAATTCTAAACATCTTTATTCTTCCCTGTTATTTCATTTCACAGCTTAGTAGTCAACCCTAAAAAGCCTCAAAAGTAGGCAATTTACACCAGTCTAGGAATTTGTGGGTTTTTTTTTTTAAAGCATCACTACCCCACAGAATCTGAACTTCAGACTGGTTTTCTGAGAAGGATAATTTTATTTTGTTAGCGAACAATGTAATTTTTGTTGTATATTGTTCCCTTGGGGAAAATCTGCTGATCTACCCTGAATTTAAAAACCCTGTTCTGTACTGGCCAACGCATCCAACCTGAAACTAACTACTGATCTTCCACAACGGTTTTCTTGTAGCACCACTGTGGCAGTTCTGCCTCTTGCCACATTTTCGGAGAGTGAATTTATACTGGTGTACTCTTCTAGAAGTGCAGTTTGTGGCTCAAATGGATACAAAGATGGACTTTAACTGTAGCCAGCAAATTTTCCATTTCTTCTCCAATTCAAAACCATTTATAAGGAAAGAGGCAGGTGGCTCATTTTCATTTTATAGCATCAGGCTGGAAACACCACTCAATAAAAGGCACCTAGCATTTTTAGGTGCTCTCCAGAAGCTTGTCCAGCAATCAATAATTAAATTTTACTTTTCCAGACTAGAACTTTGATTATCTTAGACTGCCAATCAGATTTTTCCTATCTTGAATGTCAGATTCACTTCGGAGATTTGACCATTACATTAGTGAACTGAACCAAAAACAAAATATGGAATACAAAAAAGATGAGGCTAGAGGTAAGGATCAATGAAAGTTTGTGGAAGACAGATGTGTCCTTTTTGCTGAAGCAGAATTTTATGGTTTCTACCTTCTATTACTTGTACTTAGCACACTTTTCCTGTGTTGCCGCCATTGGATGTCAGTAGCCATTTTAGTGAACAGTGCATTTCTATGTAAATATGGAGTGTCAAAATACTGAGACGTGAATGTGTTTTCTGTCATGTATTTTCATATTACTTAGACATCCTGTAATGCAGCAGCTATTTCAGGTTATTCTTATCTATTCACTGAAACAATCAGCTCATTAGCTGTTTGGAATCATGATGTCCAATTGGATACTTAGATGCAAACCTAATCTCCCTTGGGAATAATTTCACAGCAAAAATAGAACAGATTACCATGAGTTGTAAAAAACAGTAAAGAGTTTTCCATTGCCAATATATGCCATAAGAAAACACTTTCAGGAGGAATGAGGAGCTACCTATTCATGATGAGTTACTATTCATAAAAAAAAGTATGTAAGAAATGCAGAATGCACAGAAGCTGAAATACAAATCTAAGGTACAATAAAACAATGGACACAATCGTGGATCCCAACTCTAATTTCATCATAGAAAATATTGTTTCTTTCTCTTCAGTAAGTGCTGGTAGACTGACAAATGTTTTAAATGGATGTTTTTGCTACATGTACTGACATTCCCATATACAGTAAGTAAAGCACTATGTCCCACTAGTTGATAAATTATTTTGCTTTTTGTTGATTCTTGTAGAGTATGGCTAGAGATTCTCTAGGACATACTGTAATGTTATGGTGTGTGGATATGTGTATTATGCCAAAATAATTTGAAATAACAGGGAAAGAGCTTCAGAAATAATGAGCGCTGCCAGGTTTGCTGAAGGAACTGCAATTAAAAAGCCTATCTTGACAGAGAGTCTATCTCGAAAGGAAGCTCCCAGTCTACTCATTCAAAAGGTAATGGAAGAGTTTGCAAGAGGATTTAGTTTTAGGCCTTGGATAGAATTTGATGTTGTAGGGGTGTACTGCCCTCTTTCCACTATAAAAAGGGGACCAAAAAGCAGCTATGGTTTGACTCTTGATCACTTCCTGAAGCATGGATGGTACCATCACATGGCATTTCAATATTATCACATCAGTGAGGAAAAGTGTCTGAATACAGTAGGTCATTGTTGCAGATAGTTTCCTGAAATGTAGGACTCCTCCAGGAGAGTACCCATACCCATAACCCTGTTACTTAGACTGCATCCAGATGGAAGTCAACAGTTGGCCATGACTTTCATCTCTCTGAGCCAGGGAGATGGGATGGGGATGAAGTTTTGCTGGAAATTTCTAGTTATCACATGAATTGTAGGGGTGGAAGGGACCTTGAGAGTTCATCTACTCCAGTCCCCTGCACTCATGGCAGGACTAAGTATTATCTTTCTAGACCATCCCTGACAGGTGTTTGTCTAACTCCACACGGGAAGAAAATCTGAATGTGTAAGTGGCACGCAGGAAGAGCAACGAGAGGCAGAAAAGCAGTTAGAAGCTCGGAGGGGTACTGGAGAGTTCCCCAGGGACAGCTGTAAAATGATTAATCTGTATACAAATGCAATGCCTCACAAATACCTTCTGCAGGCATCTCCTCTTGCATTCTACCCGTCATGGGTCATGGGCCGTCTTTCATAATTCAGCCACGTTAAAATCCTTTTGAAGTCTTACTCTTGGCTCATGCAACAGACATTTTACCCCAAGTCACTGGAAATTACTGTAAAACAGCTTATGATCACACAGAGAAAACTGTTGGCCAATCCAAGGAAGCAAGTTTACATATAAAATACACACAGCAGTGCTGTATCTGATTGCAGTAAAATTAACTGCATGAGTCTGAGCTCCACATTGCCAAGACAGGAGGTATGTTATCTGTTCTAGAGGAGCTGGGAACCCTGGTGTGGTAAGCTGCTGTTAATAAAGCCAGAGAGTAGAATTCTGTACAATGCTGTTAATGGACACCAAAAACAGTGATTATTTCTCTCATTAATATTTTCTTAGGCTTTGTCTACACTAGCATCTTTGTCAGTATAACTTATGCCACTCATGAGTGTGAAAAAAACCAACCCCTGACCAATATAAATTACACCGACAGAAGCTCCAGTGTGTACAGCACTATTTCGGTGGGAGACACTCTCCCGCTGACATAGCTACCACCACTCGTTGGAGGAAGTTTAATTATGTCGACGGGAGAGCTGTCTCCTGTCGGCATAGAGCAACTACACAAGCGATCTTGCATTGGGACAGCCGTGCTGCTGTAAGCTCTCTAGTGTAGATATAGCCTTAGTTACACTAGTTTGGTCTAAAATTTCTCTAACATAGCCACTGTCAACCCTCACACAACCACTTATACAAATGTAATGCACCAAGATAGTGAGCTTATTCTAATCAGTTTATGGGCCCACTCCCTTAGCATACAGAATGCCTTTTCAAGTCTATGGGAGTTTATTCAATTTTTATGCAGGTAAAACACTGCAGGACTAAGCCCTTTTTTGTCCCAATCTTTGTGGAAGCATATATTATGGAAGGTCAAAAGGTAACAACAAACAGGACTTGGCAAATTTATTAAACAAGAACTTGATCATGAATAGGAAAGCAGGTGTATGAAAACCATGGCCACTGACTGCCTTTGAAGTACTAAATCTGGTAACTGAGCAAAATTTATTGGCAGTAGATTATAGCGATTCTTATCTCAACCTAAAACTAACAGTTCTTACAACACAGAAAAATAGCTCTGAACCATCCAGTTCTTAGCAAGTACAATCTCTATTCACCAGATGTGCGAGTAGCATTAGTTGGTGTGAACAAGAGACAGCTCAGAAAGTATGCAAGCCCTTATGGACAGAGATTTAAAAGATAGTCCTAAAAGAACAGGCTATATATTAAAATGTATTTTTAAAAGCAACTGGTTCAGTAGCCTATGAGCTCTCTCTGGCCATCTCATAAAATAAAGAATAAGCTTTTTACTAAAATGTGATAAAATCTGTTCAATATTAAGACCACACGTTTACTCCAAAACTAGAAACTGAAAGACTATATGGATCACACTGATACAGAACCAAACATGAGAATAAGATTCTTTTTTTACCTCATATACTAGGCTAATTGTTATATGTGACTGCAAGTGAAAACTGAATTACTGAAGGACTATGGAAACATTCAGTAACACAAAAAGGCTTTGTCTGTATTTTGTAAAACTCTCCACAGCAATGATGTAAGTAAACATTGAAAAAGAAAAAGCAAATTGGTCACCATACTTATACCTGCAGTAGCCACACTGGCAGATTATTCTGTGTTTAGTGCTCACATGGCCTAGTAGCAAAGGATGTCTTAACCCCACAACAAATGTCTTAATAGAGAAACCTCTGAGTTTCATAAGCTTCTTGGTCAGAACAGCAGAACTCCAGCAAAAACAAAAAGTGTTTATTAAGTGATCAATTTCTTTTCATTGCTTGGATTTTAGTTTTGAGTAAAATATGATAATCCATATGAATGCTGAAAATGTTTTTGACTGGCAGCCTGTGACAATATGAATCAGGAAGTTTCATGCCTTATCACTACTAATAGTAAAACAAACAAGCAATAAATTGTTTACATACAGTTTACACATTCAGGCTATGGACACAGTTTCTATAGACAATGACTCCAAGGGCAGGATTTTGGCAGGAACACATTAATTAACTTTAACTTCACTTTAATATTTGACTCCTCCATTATTAACAGTAACCGTACATCTGTGCCACATTAAAGAATACATGAAGCAATCATTAGCGTGTGTTCTGTTTTCTCATTCTGAGACTTTCCCCAGACAGTTCAGGAAAAGTTATTATCAAAGTACACAGAGTTAATCACACATATCCCATTATTTATCACAGGTATTCTGCACTCAACTCCCAAACCAATGCAAGCAAACACAGCTACTCAATAGCTGATGAAATGGGCAAGTGTAATCCAATTCCTGAACATTATTCCTGAATAATAAGCAAATTTGGTATGCAGGAATGCAAGTTTCCTATGCATATAATAGTGTCTACTGCATTTTAAAAACTATAATTTCCATGGGAGAATGAGAGGACTCTTAAGTTGCAGAATTCACTTACAGCACAGTAGGAAATATAAAGGATGGTTCAATTTCTATCAAACAGTATGGGAGCTGGTATCTCTCTAAACTATTCTGAACTGAGGCAACTACAAAGAACAGGATTCAAGCAAAATTTCCACTGAGGAAAGTGATCAAATAATTGAGGTTAGAACCTTTAGATTTCAATTGTTGTATGCATCCAATGAAGTGAGCTGTAGCTCATGAAAGCTTATGCTTTAATAAATTTGTTAGTCTCTAAGGTGCCACAAGTCCTCCTGTTCTTTTTATTTCCCTTGTAATTTTCTTTAAGGATAAATACTAAACTAAAAACATACCCACCCCCTTTGGAGGAAATGTTGGCAAAATAATGGCTCAAAAGAAAAGCACAGTGTACTCCTAAATCAGCAACCTGTTTAAGAAGAATGCATCCGATGAAGTGAGCTGTAGCTGACGAAAGCTTATGCTCAAATAAATTGGTTAGTCTCTAAGGTGCCACAAGTACTCCTTTTCTTTTTGCAGATACAGACTAACACGGCTGTTACTCTGAAACCTGTCTGTAGACTGTCACATGATAATCATGAATGGCACTAACAGGTCAGGCTTAACCTGAAACTGTTACTTCCAATGAATTAGCGAAACAATGGCCTCTGTTACATTAACCCTTATAACACCAGCTGAACTGGTTATCAACAACTGAATGCTGCAGTTATTGCTCTGGCCTCTCTGTAAAGCAAACTACAGTGTTAGCAATATGGGTCTGATGTGCAGTTGGGAAGGAAGTCACTTCTGGCCCTCCTGAGCAACTAATCGACTCTCTACCTCGGCAGAGCACTTGCTGCCTCACAGCTTAAATTAAGTACAGCTGAAAGTATGGGGTTGCCATCTGGTTTGAAAAAGCAAGGATCAGGGAATAAAATGAAAGGGTTTTTTGGTACTAACCTCACTTTAATCATTGCCAAAGAGCATGAAGACAGCCCAGCGTCCTCCCACAAGAAAGCCTTGGGCCTCACAAACTTGGCAGCAGTCTCCTGCACAAAAAAGCTGGGCAGGCAGAAGCCTTGTCAGAATAAGAGTCCTCCCAGGAAAGCTGTGGTGCAAGGTACATGGGTCTGCCCACATGTTGAAAATAAAACGTTCCCTACACAGTTCTTGGGAAAGTTTAACACATTACTGGAGGGTTTATTTACAATTAAGTTCTTGCATAATTATGAAATGCATCAGCACAAATGTGCTTCATAGACAAAGGACACGTATGTGTTTGTTATTCCTAGGCATTAGGTTTGTTTGAACTTGTTTCTACATTTTTTTAAAAAAGGAATACAAAGGATAGGAAGTTCCTTCGTGAAATTCACTGCAGGAACCCTCTTGGCTTCTGAAGAAACAAAACAGCAGACTTCAAGGCATTATTATTCAGGAAGCTGGCTCTCGGGTTTCTAAAGGGTGGCCAGATAAGACACACACAAAAAACTCAGCTTTCCTCCCAAAGTTAATGTTCTTTGGAAACGTCAAAAATAAGACTGGTGGTGCTAGAAGTAATAGATTAAATTGCCCTCTGTCGATTTTCTCTCTTAATTTCTGAGTATCCAGTTTCAGATTAGGTACTAAAAGGGTAGAGGGACATTCGTTGCTGGAAATGCTTGAAAGTGGTTATTGGAATTGTAAAGATGGATCATAAACTCTTAGAAACAGCCAAATGAACACTTTTCACCTTTCAGCACTAAGCAATAATACCATTTGTTGGAAGTCAGCACTTCAGTAATTTGGAAGGAATGAGTTAAAGCCAGTTAGCATGTTTTTGTAGCAGATTACAGTATGAGAGGAAAATGAAAGGAGATTGTCCAGTCCAGCATTTTTAGTCTGGGGAGAAAAATTTACTTATTCAACCAGAAGTTAATGTAAGTTTTTATTCCAAATCCTGCCCTTAAAGAGTCATTGTCTATAGCAACCGTGTCCATAACATTCTAATTCTCAAGAGTGCAACCTTCTAGTAAATGGTACATCTGTCAAACAGCAGGAAACATCTGGGAAAATGGTTAAATGAAAATAAGAGAAACAAATATGCAAAACCTTTGTGTTTTCATATGCTTATAATATACATCTAGAGTATGTTTTTGAATGTGTACTCGTTCTTTCCTTGCCTCTTGGTTAGCTATCAGGCTCCGGTAGCTCACGAAAGCTTATGCTCAAATAAATGTGTTAGTCTCTAAGGTGCCACAAGTACTCCTGTTCTTTTTACGGATACAGACTAACACGGCTGCTACTCTGAAACCTGGTATATGTTGGTGGCTCTAAAATTCACCACAGTGTAGATATGGGATAACTTCTTTTCCCAACCTTGCCACAGACTTCCCTGTGACCATAAGCAAGTCAATTATTTTTTGTATTTGTATTTGCTCATCTGTACCATGCTTCCCTACTTCACAAGGCGGTTGTGGGACAAAGCACTAATGTCTGGATAATGTTTTGTGCTCTTCCCACGGGAGGCACTCCATGGGTGGAAAGTACCACCAAATAAAAAGCAACCTATGGAGTTGGATAACAAACCCATTCTGCTTACAAGTGAACAGACTCAAACTGACCAATCATTGCCTATAATATCAGAGAGTAAAGGTTTGTGGTACACAGACAAGGTTTGAAAGGATCAAGTCTCTGGCTCAATCAGGATTTTGAATCATGACAGAAGGTGGACCAAATTCTGGTCCTGATTCAGGAAAGCATCCTGCTCAGGAAGCACTTAAGACTATGCTTGATTGATTTCCTAAACACAGGTGGACTTAAGCATGTTCTTAAATGCTTTCCTTGGCTTCTGTGAGGTTGTGATAGTGACTCCATTACTGATCAAACAGCTTACCACATGCTGGGCCTTTTCCTACTAAGAGTGCACAATACCACAGTTAAGGTGGACTTGTTATTTATTCATTAAAGGTTAATCTGCATTTCTTGGCAGGAGTTTGGGATGAAGAGTTTGGGGAGAGATTGAAAGGGCCTTAGCAGTCATGAAAAATAAATCTGGTTTATGGTTTTCTGTTCATTCAGCAGAAGTGAGGTGAAGGGAAACACGTTAGGTTTCAAATTGTCCTGTTCCTGCCATGTAGTCTTTTGAACAAATTGGTGCCTCTTTAAAAGAGTGAACCAGTTCTAATCAATACGACCTATGCTGTAAAAGTGCCACTGAGAGCCCGGAGAATTATAGATTTGAGAGGATCCATTTGAAAATGCTGAGTTGGGTTCTAAGACACTTCAAAAAGCAGCCTCAGACTAGGAAATAAATTCTGGTAGCTCTGGATTGCTTTTTACATTCTGGTTAATCACCCTAAAATAACGATCTCAACATATTTTTAAACACTAAACAAAAACCCAGAGTTCAAGTTAGGGCTCCCCATGCCTCCCTGTTTCCATTTTAATGCTTTTTTACTCTTTCCCAAAGGTCCCTTGAAGCTACCATGTCATCTGCATCAAAAAGACAATGGACATGATTCTCTGTGGAGCCCCTCAATGCTTCTTTTCTGCAAAGAATAGGAATAGCTAGAAAGCAACATGAAGTACTTCCTTCTTTCAGGTGATCCAGCACTGCCCTGCCCTGCCCTGTAGAATTCAGGATCTCACTTGAATTCCTGCTTTGAGCTACTTCCAGGTAACCAGACTGGGCAAATCAGGACATCTTCAATCCAGTCTGCTTTGAGAAGAGTTGAAAAGGGAGGCAAATATACAAACCACTGTAATTTCCCACTGAGGGCTCTACAAAGAAGAGAAAATGCATAGGATTACGATAGTAAGAAATCTACAGTGTCCAATGGGATCTTGCAAACTGCAGTGCAGAAATCCAAGGTAGCTGTATGAACCATGTATGACACAATCCTTCAATAGAAGAACAGAGTGGCAGCCTGCCCTCTGAAGTTTCTTGCTTTGGTCTCAAACTTAACATTTTAGAAGGTATTTGTATGTGCAGAGTTATAAGTGTGAAGACCTGAGCTTTGTCTTATTATGATAAGCCAATTCTTATGTAAGAGATTAATTTTTAAAACTGTGCTGAACAGCTGCAACAGAACGACGACATTTTCATATGCAAGTTCATGTCCACAACAATCTGAATGCTGCACGTCTGAATGAATTGTAACTAAGAGTTAGAGGGGGAAACCGTTTAATATTTATACGTATTTATCATGGTCAAGTCCCAAAATAAAAATATTAAATTTTAAACTGGAGTAATCTACAGGCAGAGAGAAAACAACAGTCTCTCGCCAATATATTTTAAGATGGTAAGACTCACGTATAACTTTAACAGTAAAACAAAATCTAGATGACCCTTCCAAAGAGACCAAGATCATCAATTAACACCTTCATTTTACCACAAAATATACTGATTTTTCCCTACAGTTTGCTAAGATGGAAAACATTTTTACAGTCACCACACTGTAATGATTTTACCTACTGTATAATGCCAGCCACAACCATCCTCATGCTGCAAATACAGAGAAGAGCTATGCACATGAGAGTTCCTAGTAAAAGGCAGAGAAGTAAAAAACTGACCAGTGTCACTTTTTTCCAACCTCTTTAGCTCTCGGTGCACTGGGCATTTACTCATTTGATTTGTTAGCTGGCAAAAAAAAAAAAAAAGGCCATGAAAAGAAATTGCTATCAGGCTTCCCAGCTCTCTGCAAGGACTCTTAAGGCAGAAATGATGCCTGCTGGGAAAAGGCTGATGTCAGCTCTTAAGAGCTCCCTGCAAGGATAAGGAGGCCTTTGTTTTCAGCTGAACTGTGAAAATGAGAAAATGCCTCCAGCCTGACAAACAAGAAACCCACACAACACAGGTCAGGCCTGAGACCTTTACTTAAAGGTACAACACCTCATTAGTGTTATACTTGCATCACAACAGCCAGATCCATTTAAAATTAAACAGAAGGAACCATAACAATAAACCAATTTTCCCTTAAAAGATAATATAAAGAAGGTTACACTTCCCCTGCCACTCCATGGAAAGGTATGGCATTTGCAGGCCCTACATAAATCAATTTCCTAATTACTCTCTATAAAATCACAGGGATTTAGTATAAGAAAACAGTGGCACTTTCCACTTTTAGGTTTAAAATGACGTGGCTCTTTAAATTTTATTAGAAAACAAAGCACCTTTCAATCCAGCAAGGATTTTAATACCCATAATATGTTACAGAATGCTTTTAGAAGTAACATAATAGAGAGATATTTAGAGAGTAGAAAGTGTGAAAAATAAACAAAAAAGATTCCAAGCTTGTCATATTTCATAGAAAAAGCTGCAAGATACTGGTGGAAGGGAATCGGTTTTTCCCTTTCACCCCTACTAGTTAATTTTAGCCAAAGAAGCATAACAAAGTTTGGAGCTGGCTCCTACAGAGAAGTTAATAGGTATGATTTATTCCAGATCATAAAGCAAGTGGCAGATAATGGTCTTAGTACATCCCAATACATTGCAAAGCTGAAAAGAAGGACAGACATTTCATTCTGGAATATCATGTACTGAATTTTAAATACTCAGCTGGAAGGTCCCAGCCATGCTTCACTTCCCATGCAGCAGAAAATCAGTTCCTCCAAAAACTACAACCTTTGTTAAATTAAATCGTTGTCTAGTGTTGAGGGAAAGGGATTCCATTACACATTTTATAGAACACGGCAGAGTTTCCAGGCTGTTTTGACTCATTCCCTCTATCCCAGATGTTGAAATAAATATACCTGTACATACCATTCAATAATCAAAAACCTATCTACGGGGTATTATTTAGTGCAAATGGGGAGTTACACCTAAGTAGGGAGAACGTATCTCCAGACCCATTCCAAAACAAATTGCTGCCAACCTCAAGTTTCTATCAAACTACTTCTGCAGTCCCCAGGTGTTCAGATGGATACATTCCATCTGATGTCAAGTGATGGGGGGGATGCACCGGCACTCCTACTTAGGGCTAACGACAAACTACGAACAAAAGTTCTACCCGTCATAAAATATATGGTACTGCTGCAGGTCTAATCTGATTCAGTCACATTCACTGCCACGGTATACTCCCATGGCAAGGATGAAAACATGCCTACTTCATGATTTCAGCAAGCAAGTGACACAGGCACACACAAGATTGGACAAGAGTTACAAAAACAGATGGCCCCTCTAAAGTACTTTAGAAATACACTGTGGTTGAAATGTCTGCAGTTGATGCAGGGGGTGTAATATGCACCCACTGCACCCTCTGTGGCAGCTGTGCCCAATGGAATTCCTCCTTGTAGTGGGTGGCTGTGTGTGTATCAGCCATTCTCATGGGGTTCTGCCACAGGACGGTGGCTTTATATCTACAGCATGGGCTCTACACATAGGCTACCTTGGGGATGTGTTGAATTAATGCACCAGGAGTCCTGGCCATGCCTTCTCCCAGGACAAAGCTGCACACACTTAGACTAGCCATTTCAAGGAGCCTGCAGGCACAGCCCAGGTTCCACTGGCAGACGCCTGGGAGTACATCAGACCAATTGTCTGTGGTTTAAATAGGGGTTTAATACCAACTCAGAGCAGTGGAACAATCTTCTATTTTGTGGCACAGAAAATATATATCACTTTCCCGAATTCCAAAACCTACATCTTTTTCTTTTAAATTAGTTCCAATAGGCCTGAGCAAAACTGAAATTTTATAATCCTCTTCTCTATCTTCTTGTCTATGTTTAATACAATTAATCTTGCCATCCAGTCTTCAAAAGGACAGAATTTCCATATAACATGATATTGGCAGCAACAGCAGCTAAACATGAATTATTTGTTTTTCTAAATGAAATGCTGCCAAATTATCTTTTCCAGACCCTCCAAGCCAGTAAACTGTTACTGCCAATAGTAATCAGTACAACACTTCTTTCCCCTAATATACTATGATGTCTTTAGTGATAAAGTAACAAAAACAAGCTTTTACTGCAGATGCTTAATTTTTTTTAAGTCAAAACTTTGTCTAAGCCTTTTACAAAGTCTTATATAATGCATTTATATTGCTAACTCAAGATCAAACATAACCAGAGACAAAGAAAAAGGGAAAATCTGGAAATCATTAGAGAAATGTAACTTTTTTGTTTACAGTGCAAAATTCAGGGAGTGTTTGTTAATTTTTTTTATTAGAGACATCTGAAATGTCTGAGTTTTGTGACATTTGGTTCAAAGAATTGAGTATTATCTGCTAGAAATCTTTTAGTTTGAAGATTAAAAACAAAGTGAAAGAGGGTACAGTATGTGTTGTGATAGATTTTTTTTCCTCTCTGAACTAGAGAGTCTTGTTAAAATGTATGATTTGATTCACACCATGGGACCACAGGGCAGACAATACCTACACCATATTATTGTAGGGGGAGACACATCTTTCCTACACTAAGACACTGAAAGAACCAGTCTGCTGAACAAAAGTGCTTTGCAGAAAAACAAGACTAAGAAAACCTGGATTTGCGCTGGAAATGGCCCACCTGATGATCACTTTAGATAAGCTATTACCAGCAGGACAGTGGGGTGGGAGGAGGTATTGTTTCATATTCTCTGTGTATATATAAAGTCTGCTGCAGTTTCCACGATATGCATCTGATGAAGTGAGCTGTAGCTCACGAAAGCTTATGCTCTAATAAATTGGTTAGTCTCTAAGGTGCCACAAGTACTCCTTTTCTTTTTGCGAATACAGACTAACACGGCTGTTACTCTGAAGACTAAGTACAGTCACCTTTAAGATCCATCTAAGCCATGGGACTGCATGAAGGAACTGACTTTACCTTCTCATTTCCAGAGCTTTAGCTTTGAAGCCAATTTAGGCTGCACATGAATGTGTCAGTTCAAACTCCACCTTTTTTATGGCCTGCACTGTATAAAGTGGCACAATATACATAACTGCTAGTTATGTTTTATTATATTTCCACCATGTCAGTTTTGAAAATTACACATTTTCCATTAAATAACATTATAATACAAAAATGTCATAAAAATTCTCCATATATGTTTTTGTATTGCCTCAGAAACAAAGTACTTCATTTTTTCCAAGGCTAGCATTCTCATTTGCAAGAAAGAGAAGGGCTGTAAATAGTTAAGTTAAAGAGAGAGAGAGAGAGAAAAAGCCATGCTGCAAATGAGAAGTCTTTCTCCACTTGTGTGCATCACTGTTTTGCATTACTTCAGCGCTGGATTCCTGATTTGTAACAAATTCCAAGACTGCAGACCCAGCCTCTGACTAACACTATGGTGATTTATTTGAGGATAAATACCTCTGTCCCTATCTTGTGACTGAACACAACAGTCCAAAGCAGCGTGGAATGTGAGGAATGCAGAGGGCCATTTCAGCTGAGGCAGCAGGGAACAGTATGCAGTTATCAAGCTACCTCTGACTGCTGAAGTACTCTGATCACTTCCTCCAGTCAAGAATGAAAGGAATTCTCTAAGCCTAGACTTCATGCCAACCAGAACAGCATTCCCAAGAACAACAAGAACACAGCACAAACGGCACCTCGATGATATTCTCTCTCTCTCTCTCTCTCACTCACTCACTCACACGCACACACCCCTTCTCCATATATTACCTGTTTCACCTCCTAATGAAATGCACTTTTGGGGTCTGAATATGATCACATAAATAACTTCTAGCAACAACTGCAGCCTGTCCAGTTGTCACGCTGGAATCTACTGAGCAGCTGGGCTCAGAGTCTCCTGGCCTTAGAAAAATGTGAAGCACTTTTACCTCTTTTTCTCCACAGGGTAAAAAGCTTAAGGGTGTGGGATGTGAAGGGAACAGGTTAAAAAAAAGGGGGTATTATTTTAAAAAAGCTATTACCTAGATATAAATATTATGATGTACACAATCAACATAATTCCTACTACCTGCTATAAAAACAGTTTTAAAGTGCCATGTAATCCTCTTGATCGTCATACAGACAGACCTACCTCTCACGATAGGAAGAGTCTGGCCCTAAATCCAAGGTATACTATAATTTTCAACATGCAAATTTACAAAAAAACAACACATTGTAATTAAAGGGACAAAAGTGGCATTAGATTCTATTTGGCTAGGAAATAAAGGCATTGAAAGAGAGAAACTTACAGGTGCGGGTTGAACATCCGACTCATTTTAGAGACATGTTCATTTTCACAGTCTAGCTCATCTTCCCCTTGGTCCATGCTGAACTTTCTCTTGTTGGGGCTGATGGGAGGAGGGCCTGTTCGATGGTTGGTTAGAGCAGAGGATACTGGAAGAGACTGCATTCTGGGCTCACCTCTTAGAGCTGCTTCACCTACACAAGAACACAAGGTAAAATAAACACAGGGAAAAAAACATCCCCTTTTAAAAACAACTCTTAAGGGGAAGTTTTTGACACAGTAATGGGGCACAAGCCACACAGCACATTCAGGACACACTGAAAGAGTGGTTAGAAGCCAAGTATTAGGCATCATTCAGAAGACATGTCTTTCAACCAAGAAACTGTTTAAGATCCTGTTTAAAAATAAAAATATTGGAATAAAGTAACAGCTGAAAAAATCCACTACAGAAAGGGTAGTTTACTCACCTTGGGTGAGCCTAAAGGTTGAGCCAGTGCAGTCTTAAAAAATATTTTTATTCAGAAGCATTTCTTTTAATAGAATAGGCCAACTCAACACTGAACTTACATTACCTTATGATACAAAGCATGACTGACTGTTTTTGTGTGTGTGCGCTATGTAGCCTTTGTTCCTTCCCATCCCAATGTCTTTAAATTCTGGGACTACAGTTCACATTTGTGCCAAATACTCAGGATATAAATTATTTATTGACTAAACTTTACATTTATATTATATAAAATATTGCCTGAATCAAACCTGTCAAATATATTAATCTAATTACTCTTGGTGAACATTAAGGGAAAAATTCTGCTCTTGCTGACACTGGTGTAAATTTGGCCCTTTAAAGTCATTTTAGTGCAATGAACAAAAGAACGTGCCTGCCTGGCACAAGGATCATAAAAATTCAATCCTAAACAAGTTAACTTTCAACTAGATAAGCTAGCAGTAAACCCAGGAGATATACCTCATCACAGCATCTGAGATTTAGCAGGAAATCTCATTTGCACTATACAGGAGTTGTGTATACAAATTCAAGAAATGATACATTTATATAGCATATCCCTTTGCTGTAATTAAGCATGCCTTAAAATGGGGCTGAAAACTTCTTCCCTTTACAATTAAATGCCAGTGTTCACCAACATTTACAGCTTCCATTGATATATCCACCTCTACTACAGTAAATCAGATTTAAACCTCATATGGACTTTTAGATTAAGAAAATCACTTTGGCGGGGGGGAGATTTGTGGGAATCTGAAGGTAATCTGGGCTATCAACTTTACCTACGCTGGTAATGCTTCTGAAACACACACTTTTGTTAAAGTATAAAATTGGTATTTTTCCTTCAGTGTCTGAAGCATTTTAGTTTCCACATGGTCACAATTTTGGGAAATAAAATTAGGATAAACGCAAATCCATCTATAGCAATGCGGTACCTAAGAAAGAAATCTTTGTCTGCCACTACACATTTTGAGATCACCACTGTTGAACAGATGATTTATAGAAAGTAGCCCTAATTCACACGGGTGACAAGTACTATTTTGTTGGAAAAAGAATGAGTGAGAAGAAAACCTCCTGAAAGTTTACCAGTAAAAATAAACATTTTGCCAATTGAGTCAGTAAGATATAAACTAGCAAATATACTGTGACCTATATTACACCACAAGTCATGATTTCTATTAAAGACCCTGGCATCGAAGCTAAATGGGAATTTTCCATCTTGAAACTAAATAGCAGAAAGTATGTTCTACAGCAGACATTCTGAAACTGGACATGCAGATCACATGCTGTATTAAAACAGCCAATTGTTAATGTCAAAACCTCCTTTTTGTAAAGACTTTTTCTGCTGGAGTAGGGGGTTTGCAATTAAGAACTTAACCATCTGATTAATAAATTCTATACTGCATTTTTCAACCTTTAACGTTGACAGTAAAGAGCTCCACATATATCATGCTCACATTCTGACACAAGCCGGTGGCTACAAAACAGCACTAAATCATACCACAATCAGCTACTCCCTACCTAGCACATCTCCCTCATTTCTATCTTTGAAGTGCAAGTTGACACCCACTTCAAAAGATGAAATCTTGATCATTCTGAAGAGTTTGATACTTCCCTTCCCCACAAGCCTTCCTCCCTCCACCGTGTTCAAGGTCACTTTTGAAGTCTCAGAGTGGATGCGAAAGGCAAAAATCTACCAGTACCATTCATTCGCCAACCTAGAAACTGTTTTGGTTTTCAGGGAGTTTGACACAGTATCACATCAAAGAGACACTAAGTAACATTTCTTAAGTTGGTTGTACCTTTTTCTATTTTTCCAAGTATCAGGACTTTTTCCCCCCCTCAAAAATCGTGTCTGTGGTGGCAACAGCACCTTAGCTCCTAATAAAACCAATCAAGCTCTACAAAGATTCCAGCGGTCCATGTCTCTCAGCCTCTTAGATGCACTTAGCAAAAAATAATGGGATCATTATTCTAAGAGCAAATAAAGTAATCAGCTAGTTTGGAGCGTTCTAGCGATTTCATCCACGGCATGACAATGCCACCCAGCAAAACTAAATCAGATGACTCTCACGACCACTACAACTTCATGAAGATATTGTTACTGAGGCCCTGGGTATCAGAAGGTGCTGAGGACTTTCTTAGTGAATTGGATGACCATCAGCATCTTGCTGGAGGTGCTCAGTACTTCACAGGGCTGGAACCCTACAGGGAGATAGGGCTGGCAGAAAGAACCCAGAAGAAAAGGCCGGGGGACGGGAGAGGGTGAGATCCATGATGAACACTAATGGCCTCACCATCAATTGCAGGGATAAACTGTTTTATAAACATAACCCCTGCCACATGCATTATGCTGTATTTATCCCCCACTGCAAATTCAGCCTCTCATGTTGCCTTTAAGACTGATTAGGCCTATAACTGGTTTACATTAAAAAAAAAACTGAAATAAGAAAAAAAAAGATTTGTTTTCAACTCTTTCCTCTTTACAGCACTTTAATTTAAATCAGGGAGAGAGAAACCACAACTCAGTCTACCAAACAAAATGCTGTTTTACTGACTGGATTTGTCTGTCTCTGTCTGACCACACTCTATGGTAACCAGACTGACATCATCCTACTGGCAAGACAACACTCTGATAAAACTGTATTTCATAAAATTCCACAAGCCTGTACCCAATCTTTAAAATTCATTACTGTACAGGCCGGTGTCTGGGCTGCAACTGAAGCACCGATAGCCAATGCACGTTCATTATGCTTCTCATAATACTTCTCTTTGTTTCAACCAGCAGCTGGGCTAAGGCCCTGCGTATCTGCCGCTTTCAAATAGTTCTGCTTATGGCTATTCATCCCAGTCAACTTTTTTTGTTTTGTTTTCTTTTCAATTAGAATGGTTAGGCAACATGAGAGTACAGACAAGCTAAACACAGATCATGACGGGACGCACCATCTGCCTATAGTACAAGTACTGCAGTAACATGCAGCTCTGTTAACAGGGTTCCATGCACTCAGCAAGAATGCTCCCTCCTTTACCAACTTACAGGTTTAAATCTGAGGTTTGTTTGGTATAATGGATCTAACCTAAGCTATATGTTTAGAAAATACGCATTCCACATCCAGTCATGCTGATCAGTACTACAATATCTTGCTACTGTCCCGTAAGTACTGGATCATTTATAGTATTTGTGTTTTCTCCTCGAGTTCAGCCAGCACTGTGTCTCCCTGCCGAAATGTTACACACAATACAAGCTTCATAAAGGCGTAATTCATGTTTTTACAAGTGCTGATTTGACAGCAAGATAGCAGAGAAATCTTAAAATGCATCATATAAAATCTTCTGAGAAGTTCATGACTCACTGAGACTAGAAATAAAAAAAATTAATACACACACGTTTGTCAGCCTGCTTCCTTCCTCCCTACCCCAGCATCTCAGTGTAGGCTGCAGCATGCTTATTCAAACATGGCTACTATGTCCTATTCCCCCTCCCAATTTCCTCTTTCCAGCTGGCTGCTATTAAGTCCATAAAATCTGAGCATTAATTACACTCCAGAAATGAAAGTCTTCATCTTTCCAACCAAAGACTTACAAGATACACTCCTCGACACAAGGCAGACTAAAATAAAATTCTGAATCTGAGGAACGTGCAGATGACAGAGCAGTGAAATTTAACCACCACTTTCTGTGTTTTCTACTCCATTCCCCTACCACCTCAAACATACAGGGAGAAATAAAGTGCAGGGAGAAGTGATCATAAATGGGAGTAAAATTACAATCCATGTGATTACAGAACAAGAACTGTGCAATTCATAACTACTCTGTACAGAGTAGGGGACCTATAGCAAGGTGCTGAAATCTAAGAATTACAACTAAGTGAACAATACTAAACAAGGATATTGGATCACAATATGTACCTTGTTCATCAATCTTGTCAACTGATTATAAATCATTACAATATTTCATAGTATGCTAAATGTTGTAAACAAGTGAAATCTTAGCAATATGAAATCTAGCAGATATTAAGTCTTCACTGAGATCTGAGATTTTGTGTGAGATTTCTAAGGTACACAGTTTAGCATAGATCTACTTTAACGGCTATTTGACCAAAGGGAGCACACGCATCCATTTAGATTGTTCAATGGAAAGTCTTGATTTAATGATAAAAAGTCTATAAATAAATATTCAAGCTATCAGAAGTCATGTTATTGATACAAGCGTCGTATACTTTTAACAAAAAATGTATGGATTGAAAAGAAGTTGATGGACTGGAGAATAAGTTTTTTAAGACAATTTGAATACAACTACATTCCTAATAAAACAATGAGAAAAAAAATCAGTGACTAGATACAGTCTAATTCTAACGTATGCTACGAAGGTAGCCGCTGGAAATGGTTTAAAATTGATTTTATGGTATAGTTGGGAGTGCCTCCATTTCCCCTCTTGTAATAGAGCACTCTCCTCAAACAGGAATCAATTCAGGGAAGTTCTATGACCTGTATTATGCAGTAGGTTGATTGATTAACTAGATCAATCACAGTAGTCCCTTCTGGCTTTATAGTTCATAAATCATTCATTTATGTGGCATTGGACCCGATCAGCTTCCTCACAAGACGACACCAGGCTAGCAAGAACCCAAGCTTCAACGTATAAAGTACAGCAGAAAAATATTGCTGGGAAACATTTGCCAACATCCAAACCATCACTGAGAACTTCTGGCTAACAGTGTGAAGAGAGGTGTGCCAGAAAACACATGTCCAGAAGCTGAAACATGGCCATTATGTTGCCTGTCATATTCTGGCTCCTGCATCCGATAAGGAAAGGGTTTTCTGCAGGTCTGCCCTTGATGGTGGAACACTTAGGGCCTGCCACAGGAGGAACATACCATAATTTAGTGCCCCACTGGGCTGTTGCCTCGGCACACAGTTCCAGTCACACCACAGACCCCGCCCCGGCTATCTCTACCCTTCATGGGGATAGACTGTATGGAGGATGGGAGGCAGTGCAAAGGGCTGCTTTGGGCCAGAATCTGGCTGCAGCGATATTTTCCTCCTGCAGATGGTGGGTGTGCTCACTGGAGAGATCATCAAGGCAGCAGCCTGTATTTGACCCACACACCGTGAATCTGGTTCAGTAGCACTTGCTAAGACTGACTCCAATGTGAAAGGCATTGAGAGTGCTATATTCCGTAGAAAGCACTTCATTACTATAGCTTAAAGGGTGCATGGTTAAGCGCTCAAGGGCCAGGAAATGTCAACATTAAGGTTGCCTGAATAAGTCGAGCTTGTACATGCACCCTGTGCATATTTCTCTATATATTACACTTCTATAGAAACAGGTATGTAGTAATTTTAGTAGTTTGAACTACTCTGTAATATGCAGGAGCAGGGAAAGGTACATGGTAAGCTAAGCACCTAAACTCCAGTTAAGAACTTATTAGAGAGACATGGTAGGTGAGGTAATATCTTTTACTGAGCCAACTTCTGTTGGTGAGAGAGACAAGCTTTCAACCTTTAAGAGAGAGGAGTTCTGCAGGCCAGGTGCGTTCCTGTGCTGTGGCACTCCTACGGTGTGCAGGAGCAGGGCTTCATCCTGTGTACCTTTGGTGATCAGCCAGAGTGGCGGTAGGGCAGGTGGGTAGGAGGAAATGAAGCTACAGAGCAGGCGGGCTGGAGCTAACCTGCATGCTTCCACTCCATGGAGCTCCTAAACACCATATGTCAATCTTTAGGGACGCCTATTTCTGTCAAATTTCACTTTTCATACCTCAGCAGTTTTGGCTGTACTGCAGTTGTAGGCCCCTGTTCAGCAAGGCACTTCAGCACGTCTAATTTTAAGCATGTGACTAGTCCCGGTGAAGTCAAAGCTAGCCATTCAAAATGGGATCCTTTCTGCATTCTCTCACACTTAGTAACTCCTGCTTCCAAGGTGCTGAGCAAGATAACGGAAGATCTTCTCTCTTTCCAGCTACAGTACATGAATCCAGACAGCCTGCAGCTAAACAAAAGTGTCCACATTAGCTTGCCTGCAAGACCTAATTACAACCAACGTTAATTAATATATTTTCCAAGTCGCAGAAGACAAGCGGGCTCCAAAAGAAACAGAAACCATCTCCCAAGCAATTGCTGCTGTTTTCTGTGATGAAGAGAGGGCTCTTTCCTTGCAATGTAAAGGGACTAAGATGCTTCTTTTTCATCTGGCTCAACACAGAAGGAAGAAGGGGTACTCTTAACTGACACACTTTCTGACCCACAGGCCACTCTCCTAGCAAAAACATACATTAAACATTTAAAATGGTACAGAAGAACCACAAATGAATGCAACATATTTTTACTTGCTCTCTCCCTGAATTATACTCTCACTTTATTCTTCTCCCAGAAGTATAGTGGTTAAGCTCATGAGTAGAGTCACAATCCACTCCTGCTCCAGTAAAAGCAATGTTGATCAATATATTGCTATGTACCAGGGTCACAGTCAGGATGCACAGGGTCTAACAGCCCCAAGTATGTGATCTTGAGTATGCTTCCAAACCTATGGCATTGTAAAATGGGCTGCTGATGGTTCAACTGCCGAGCTCTCCAATTAGCAGCAGTATTTCCTTAATGACTGCAGATTATTTTTATTGGGTGCAGCACAGAGTGGAATAACAAATTATAGCCTCCAAAAGAGAAGAAAAAGGCATTTACCTGCTCCAAGAAACAATAAATCCCATATTTCTTGCTTAATAAAACTATATTACTGTTGACTGTACTAGATGCATGTTCCATTTAACTCACTGGCAAAATACCCAGTATTCTAAATGTAATTAGAAGTGCTTGTTTACCACTAACTGCACTATGTGTTGTAATATTGCTCATGGATGAATCACTGAACACTTAAAAAGGCCTATTTCAGATCTAGACAATGATTTTTCCCTCCTTGTGAAGTTTTAAATCTCAAAAACACCTCCATGGGCTGCATTAAAAACTCACTGAAGTCAATGGGAGACCTTCTGTTAACTTCAGTGGGGTTTAATCAGGCCCAAAATTGTTTTCATGTGACACATTAGCTGTATATTTCCATTTCCAATATAGAAAATGAATACAGATTTGTTTACTCAAAACTGTGGTCATGAAAAACCTGAGTAACAAATATCCTCTTAAATTCAGCTTAATTTTGTTAATATTTAGAGTACTTTACATGGAATATCATCACACTTGTGACTGGAAAACTTCAGGACTGACGTTGGTTAAAAGTTTCTACCTTTGGTTTCCCAAATCTGAACTCAACATCTACATTAAAAAAGGAAAGATGAATAGATAATACCTAGTGAAAAATTCTATCTGTGAAAAGTCATGAATGGCCCACCAGTATCTCAGTTCTGGAGTTCAAACTACCACTCCTTTTCAAAGTTGTGGCAGTTTCTGGGTCTCTCTCTTCTTTCCTCTGTCACCAAGGTAAGTGACTTATCCTGAAACATAAGAGACAGGAAAGCAGAGCCAATCAAAGGCCAGTCTGTCATTAGGTGAAAATGATCAAAGCTTAAAGATTTGCCATCCACTTCAAAAGTAAATCTGAGTGAGAGTAGGGTTACAATAGGAAAGATTTGTTAGATCAGGTGCTTAAGCAGTATTTTAAAGGGCTGAGTGGTATCGAGAGACATCGTAAAAAGTTAAATTAAATGTAATGACAAAAAGAGGCAAATAGGAGATTCAATTTGTGAAAGTCCAAAACTGAATAACTCCCTCTGAAAAACAAAGTTAAATATTTGCAAAATTGACCAACATTTTATTAATGGACTGTATGTATACATACTACTCAAATCTGAATGTATGTCAGCTAATATGGTTGGCATTCTGTCCTCTTAGAAATAAGAGTGTGCTGTTTGGTTGCTGGTTTCTTTTCTTTTCTTTTTTTTTTTTTAACCTTAGGGCCATGTGGTACTCTTATTTGCTCAGCTAGCTCATGCATTTTCTGGGATTTATATTTTTAGATCAATGTATTTGTATAAGGTCTACCTAGTTGTTCTATTTCCCTGGTGTGCAATACATATGAAATCCTGCAATTTCAAAATTCCACACTGGTCAAATCTTATAGGAGAACAATACTGGGGTGAGATGGGGTTCTGTAATAATACATGTCGGGGGAATTTTAAACTGGGTAGTTCCATGTAAAATTAAGTACTGTAACATAACTGTAGCTTTTGGCTATTGCATCTGGTAGCTCTTGGACACTCCATCTGCTTCCCGGATATGGCATGGGCAGTATCTCCTAAATGCAAACTTTTTGGTCCAACCTGAGCCCGAACATCTAAACTGCAATTAAACAGCCCTGAGTCAGCTGAAACAGGACAGTCATGGGTATTTAACTGCAGCATAGACATACTCTCAGGCTCCATGCAAAGAATACACGCCTGACTGACACTGGATCCCTTCAGCCTGTTGATTCTGTAGTGTTCTTTACTAGGGGATGTGAGCCAGTATTCTTCCCCAGATGCTGCTAACATGCAGCGTTTGGACTGCAACAACGCTTTTTTCATGGTCCTCTTGACAGAAATACTGTGCAGTCCAAGGCTAAAGAAACAAACCTTAGTCCAAACACTAAAACAACAAACAAAAACACTTGTAACTTCTACCACAGGCAACAGATATTGTGGAGCTGAGGAAAGAGTCAGCTACTCAAGAAGTACAGACCTCTTATGCTGGAGAGCTAATTTCTAAAACGTCAGCTCATGGACAACGGTGTCTTTAGATCAGAGTGTAGAATCATGGGAGAGGAGAAGGGGTAAAGGAGGCAGAAGATAATGCCTGTCTACAGATAGCTGAACCAGGCTGGTCTGCATAATCGCTATGGTGTTGGCTGTGTTCCCATGCACTTTGAGTACCATTTTGTGAAGCTTGCAAGCTCTTTCCCTTACTGAAGCAAAATGACAGGGATTTTATCTGCTAAGAGATATGGGACAAAGGCCTAGAAGTCTTGCCTCACAGCTATGGCTTTATTTCCTGGAGATGTGTCTGCACCTTTAGGGATAGAAAATGTGGACACAGAAACTATGAAATAGTCATAGGTAACATGGAAAGGGGGGGCTAGTGGATGATGCTGATCGGTCTCCGCTGATGAGGAAATGCAACAAGTTTCTACCCTATCTTCAAAACTCAAACAGCCTTGATGAAGAGCAGCCTGGGTAGTACCACAATTCCTCTGGGAAACTGAGATAGAACAGTTAGCTTTATAACAAGGATACCTACCTTGACTGTAACAAAAGGAATACACAAAATTCTGTCTGTATAACATCAGAAGGAAGAAGATTATTTTGACCCAGCAGGCAATATGCCCTTCTTTTTGAGCAAGGGTTTGACATAAAGGTTGCCCGTGCAGTTTCCCTCAAATTACAAAAGAACAAGCTTGAATTTAGCAGCGTCTTCTCCTCCTACCATATAAATCAAGAGCGTAGCAAAGGGAATGGTAAGGATACAGATACAGGACTGAGATGCAAAGATGCTCTCATGGAGACAATGGAAGATTTCATCAGAGAAGAATGACACCCTTTGGGTACATTAAGATGTGGCTTTCTTGGAAGCATCAGAAGTTCTCCCAGCCATTTCATTGTGTATTGGGTTGCATAAAGGGAATGAAGAGAGAAATGTTGGTGATCAAGAACTTGTAAAATCATTCTTTTCCAGGGAATCTCAGGGCATGCTGTTCCTCATGAGAGCTAGGCGAAGGATTTGTTTGAAGAACAGATCGTCACAGAGTTTACTTTGGAGCCCGGGGAACTGCGATTCACAGTTTCAACTTAGCTAAACTTTATATGCTCGCAGCTGCACTATGAGGGAAGGATTAACTTAATATCAGGAGCAGTCCAGGCATTATTAATGTCAACATACACTAGCAGATAGAAGGGATCTATAATATTGAACTTTCCTTCTTCAACAGTAAAGAAAATGGCCAACATATAAGTAATTTGGTTCCTCTAGCATAGTGGTTTTCAACCTTTTTTCATTTGTGGACCCCTAAAAGATTTTGAATGGCGGTGCAGACCCCTTTGGAAATTGTAGATATAGTCTGCGAATCCCCAGGGATCTGCAGGCCATGGATTGAAAATCACTGCTCTAGCAGAAGTCATTCCTCACTTGAAGATGTAGAGCACTTGTGAGTTAAACCGCCTTTGGAGAGCGCAGTAGGGAAAGTGCTGCTGTTTGGCCACACTGACAGGAACAAGCGCACTGGCATGGCCACATTTGCAACACTTGTAGCGGCATTAGGAGTGGTGCATTATGGGCAGCTATCCCACAGAGCACCTCTTCCCATGGTGGCACTGTGGCTTGTGGGAAGGGGGCGAGATGCGGGGCATTCTGGGTCCTGTCCCAATGCCCCACGATGCATCGGTTCGCATCCCAGCAATCTCTGTACTTCCGTCCATATTTTGCACCATCTTTGAACATTTTTTGTACTGCGCACTCTGTCTTCCCTTTCAGTCTGCGGGAATGGAGCCCGAACTGCTGAGGAGTATGCTGACGAGTCTCGCCAACATGTCACGTTTGGCAGTTGAGTTATTCCTTATGATCCAAAGTGACAGTGAGGGCTCCGACGATATCGACTCGAGTAATGCATGTGACACGAGTTTGCTTGTGGCATTCACGAACATGCTCACCACCAGGGAAAACCGCTTTTGGGCTTGGGAAACAAACACTGAGTGGTGGGATCACATCGTCATGCAAGTCTGGGATGACGAGCAGTGGCTGCAGAACTTTCGGATGAGAAAAGCCACTTCTATGGGACTGTGTGATGAGCTCGCCTCCACCCTGCGGCACAAGAACACGAGCTTGAGAGCTGCCCTGATGGTGGAGAAGTGGGTGGCTATTGCAATCTGGAAGCTGGCAACTCCAGACAGCTACCGATCAGTCGCTAACCAGTTTGGAGTGGGGAAGTCGACCGCTGGAATTGTGTTGATACAAGTTTGCAGGACCATTAATCACATTCTGCTCAGAAGAACTGTGACTCCGGGTAACGTGCATGACATTGTGGATGGCTTTGTACAAATGGGTTTCTCTAACTGCGGAGGGGCAATAGATGGCACACACATTCCAATTCTGGCAGCAGCCCACCTAGCCTCTGAGTACGTTAATAGGAAGGGGTATTTCTCTATAGTTCTCCAGGCGCTTGTAGATCACTGTGGGCGTTTCATTGACATGAACGCAGGCTGGCCCGGAAACCTGCATGATGCACGCATCTTTCGGAACACTGTCCTGTTCAGGAAGCTGCAAGCCGGGACTTTTTTCCCAGACCAGAAGATCACCGTAGGGGAAGTTGAAATGTGTATTGTGATCCTTGCAGACCCCACTTACCCTTTAATGCCTTGGCTCATGAAACCCTAAACAGGGAGCCTTGACAGCAGCAAGGAGTGGTTCAACAACAGGCTGGGCCGGTGCAGAATGACTGTGGAGTGTGCTTTTGGCTGTTTTAAGGGCCACTGGCGCTCTCTGTATGGGAAGCTGGACCTGGCCAATGACACCATCCCCGCGGTTATATCCGCATGCTGTACCCTCTATAACATTTGTGAAGGGAAGGGTGAACGATTCACTCAGGCATGGAACTCGGAGGTTCAACACCTGGAGACTGAATTTGAACAGCCAAAGAGCACGGCCATTAGAGGGGCCCAGCACAGGGCTGCAAGGATTAGGGATGCCTGAGGGAGCAATTTGAGGCTGAAAGCCACCAGTAATGTCTGGTGCCCTGCACGGGAGTGAAGTGCAGTGGTTCCAATGTTAGTAGGAATCTGTGTTTGCTACGCTGACTTGCAGTGCCTGTTTCTTTCCTGGGCTAAGGTATCTTTTACTTTATGCAATAATAAAGAATGTTTTCAAAGCCAAAAAATCCATTTTTTGAAAAGAAAATTCATTTATTGAAAAGAAACACAACTGCTTGGGAAACAGAAAGGCCAATGGGGTGGGGAAAGGTACAATCACAGATTTGCGTATGTCCTGTTATCATACTCAGCCTTCCTGTCTGGAGTGCTGTGCAATGAGTGCTGCACTTCAGGATGGCTATACTGCATGGTGATGGGGGCTGAGTGCAGTGGGTAAGAGTCGTAGTTTTCAGGGCTGGGTGGTGAAGCTACAGGTGTTGGAGGCAGCTGGTGGCGGTAAGAACCCGGATGTTGGGAAAAGTGGGTTGGAGGTGACATGGGGGCACAAGGGAAAGAGTTTTGGGACAAGGGCTGCAGGGGGGCTCGGGCAGTGCTTCGCCTGCATGGCTACGAGTGCCTGGATCGAGTCCGCTTGGCACTCCATTTTGCTTATCAGCCGATCCGTACTTTGCTGCCAGAGCTCCGCACTTTTGTGCCGGCGGTCCTCATTCTGCTGGCAGATCCTCCTTTCACTGTCCTGCCACTCCTGCACTTTTCGATTTTCATTACTTGAATGCTGCATTACTTCATGCAACATGTCTTCCTTGCTTCTACGTGGCCTCTTTCTGATTCTTTGGAGTCTTTTGACCGGTGATAACACGGACGGCTGAGATCTCAAGGTTGCAGCTGTAAAGGCAAAATGCAACACTTAACAGAGGCAGCATTGTTCACACCAGACAGAGCAATGATTCCCCCGTACTTACGGGCAAGCACAGTCTACACAATAGCATAATGTGCCCATCCCAAAGCGTGCGCACATAATCCAAGGGAGCCCCAAAATAGTAAGCAAGCACAGGGTCAAGCGTGACTGATTGTTTCACAGCTGTACTGTCCTCTGGATTTCTGTGCCTTGGGGAGAGCCAATAGCGCCAGGGCGCCCCTATACTGAACACTGTCCCCACATTTTCCACAGGGATTCGTCCTGGAAGATATCTCGCTGCTGAGGGTGACCTGGGAAGCAAGAGAGGGTCTTCTACTGTAATGCAGCTTGCCTGTGTGCAGCAATGGTCCCCCCCGCCCTTCACGGCACAGTGGTGTGGACAAGTTAGTCTTACTGGGACAAGGAACACAGTGATTCTCCTGAGAAACCTGCGCAAGCGCATTGCCCAAGTTCTGGATGAGACCTTTGAAGAAATCACTGAGCCGATTACCACGATGTGAGAGAGCACATCAACGCCCTATTCCACATCTAGGCATGCATGCAGCCCTAACCCTCCTCACCCCGAGATCCCACACTGAATAACTTCCTTCCCAAAATAAAAGCTGCTTACCGGGAACCTCCTCTGGTATTTGTCCTTCCCCAAGCACCAGCCTCCACAACTGGCTACCTTCCTCCTGGCTTGAGAACAGCTCCTGGCTGCATGCATCTAGGGATTCCGGAGTGTCTTCCTCCGCCTCAGCGCCCTTGCTCCTGCTTTGCTGCTCCTCTTCCTCCTCCCTCCTTGTTGAACTGGGCTGTGAAGTGTCCATGTTGTTACTGGGAGTGGAGGTGGGGTCACCCCCAAGTATCGCGTCCAGCTCTTTGTAGAAACGGCAGGACCCAGGGGCAGCACCGGAGCAGCGGTTTGCCTCGCGGGCTTTGCGGTAGGCATTCCGCAGCTCCTTCACTTTAATCCTGCGCAGTGCATCCTTGTAATGGCCCCGTTCCATCATGTGCCTTTGTATGTGCCCGAAGGTATCGTAATTCCTTCGGCTGGAGCGCAGCTGAGACTGGACAGCTTCCTCCCCCAAAACACCTCGCCATTGCTCCATACTGGGGATCACCTGGTGCGTGGAAGCATGGTCACCTGGAAAGATTCGATGAGAGCACTTCACGCCTGGCTGAGCAAACAGGAAGGGGATTTTCAAAATTCCCAGAAAATTTAGAGGGCGGGTCTGATGGTTGGTCACCTGAGGGCAGGGCAGTAGAGTTCAAAGTGATGACCAGAGTGGCTAGAACAGGCATTATGGGACACTTATGGAGGCCGATCAGAGCGCATTAACAGGCCAGGGCATCCACACTGGCACTGCAGCGCTCCAGTGGGGGCGCACAAAACTTTATTCCACTCACTGAGGTGAAGTACCAGGAGTGGACCAGCCGCGGAGTCAGAGTGCTCTGCGTGCCTTGCCAGTGAGGACTGGTAGTGAGCTAGTGTGCTCGGGGCTCCTTTTATGCGCTGTAACTCGCAAGTGTAGCCAAGCCCTCAGTCTCAGAAAAAGAAGCTGGCTATTCCCTCTCATTAAAATGAACCTTTTCATAGTGACTGTAATAGATGTTATCAGAGACTAAGTGAGCTGCAGGAAGCAGTCTGTCCTGGGGTGTTAAAGGACTGATGGGACTGTACTTCAGAGAAAGAGCTGGCCAATTTAGTTTAAGCAGAGGATGGTGGTTTGAGGGCCCATGTTACAACCTCACTTCCAATAAACCTTTCACAGAGAGGAAGCTAAGTCAGACAGGAAAGATAGAGGAAGGGCTGTGTCTACTACTGAGAAATTACACGCTGACTGGACAGGATTTCCTACCACCGATCAGAGATTTCTGGTCAACCAGGATAAGTTTGTCAGAGCTCCTGGAAACTGAGGGAATGAGCATAAATCAGAGCCTCTGAGGCACTCTGGGTGGATGGTCTTGATATCAGTGAGGGCGCATTCTACATCTCAAAGGACTTCAGCCAGGACTCCATTGTCTTGCTCTCTCACCCAGTCCCTAATTCTTATTAGTCCTTTGCTGGTGCACTCTTTTCTTGGCTCACCTGCCTTCAGGCTCACAATTTCAACCTTTCCCTATTTCTTCCAGTCAAAGAAGCAGAAACATGCCTCCATCAATCACCCCTACATTCAGCACAGCAAACACAGGGATCTCTGGACAGACTGCTAGAAACAAGATCCAGATTTCACTGATGTTTCTGCCCATCACTCATGTGAGAACAGCGACTGATCCAAGAACTCTAGCAATCAAATCTCCAACTATGCACTATCATAATATTACATTCCAGCTAATTACTTGCTTCAATAGTTCTGGACTACTAGAAAGTATACCAGTTCCAACTCTCTTAGGGTAACACTTCCCTGCATTACCTTAAAAGTGCATATTTAAAAACCTTGGTGTACCTCCACCGTCCACCACCTATTAAATATGGCATATGCTCCAACCTGCAATAGAGCTTGTGCTGCTCCAAACTCCAGTTACGAATTAGTGAATGGGAAAGCCGTGGTCATTGGACAGCATGGGTGATGTCTTCAGCTGGGAGACTGGTGCCACTGGCCACAGAGGTAAACGTGATCTTACCCTGGCTTTTGTGGAACTCTGCCTCGTTGCAGCACGCCCAGGATCCCACAGCTGGATAGCAACTTAGCTGGAGTCTCCCCGCCCAACACCACCTCCAGTATTTCAGATGTATGGACAGATTTTTGGAAACAAACATAAAACAAACTAGCAGTGTGTCTGGCCACATTTTTTTCTTGAACCTCACAAGTCTCTAGAACATGGAACACAAAAGTATAAACAAACCAGCTGATGTCTGCAGAGCACCTGCCCTGGTTCACGTTGTTGGGGAGAGGGACGGAATTCTGGCTCCTTTCAAGGCCACTCGGAATAATCTTTTTTTAGGACAGCTAGCACCCAATTAGTAGGAATCCTAAAACTTTCCTCAGTTATGTTCAATTCAGGGAGACACCAGGGTTCATTATAGCTGGGAGGCAGGGCCCCTTTGGGAGGCACTAAAGGCTCTGTTTATCCCATCCCATGCTAACAAGGGAGAAAGGATTTAGTTCAGACACTGAGCTTTAAGACACATGCTAAATTTTCCTGACATAGGTGATTCACAGGAATTTTTATTTGCATATTTCAAAAGCAGATAATTGAAAGCATATCTAGGTCACTAACAGATTGAGATCATGATATGGTTTACTGGTTGAGGCAAAGGACTGTAAAGTCAGGAGTTCTGAGTCCCATTCCCAGCTTTGCCACTGATTCACTGTGTGAACTTGACCAAGTCCCTTAACCTCTCTTTTCTTCACTCTCCCCATCTGTAACTAGGGATAATATTTGCCTATTTCACAGGCTTGTTGGAAGGCTGAATTAGAGCCTATCAAAAACTAAGATCCTTTGGATTAAAGGTGCTGGAAATGCAAAATACCTCACAAAGCGTATTCAAACATTTGTTTCACTAATCACATTCATTTCTATATAGACTCAGTGAGAGCCACTTGTAACCAATTACGGTGGTGGTGAATTTAATCCACTGCAAACATAAATTCTGTGCTTCCTAAGGCAAGTGCTGTAGTACTGCCAGGCAGTTACCTACACTGCTAGGAAGTAGGACTTTCAAGATTCTCAAAGAAGAGGATTTCTAATTGTTGGCTAATAAACTAAGCTGTGTCACAGATACCTTAGTTGCAGAAATACTGGAAGGAAGGGGGACCCTGGAGAGAAAGAACCAACCATGCTGCTGTAAGGGTCAGTACTAGTGCTGGACATCTTCATTGCTCCAGCTCTGGAGTTCTCTGGTGAATGATGCAGTCTGCTGTCTAGAATAGGGCAGCAGTGAAAAGTTCACCTCTTAACTGTAGCCACTGGTTTCAGACTGTTCAGCAGGAAAACTGTGCATGTCAGCACTCTCTCAGATGGCTCCATGTGATTTAATTTAAGCTGACCACAGAGTGACTGTGATAGCTTTCCCAAGATGCCACAGCATGAAAGCTGAAGGGTGGGGGTGAAACAGCAGCAATGCACACCAGATGTCAGAAGAGCACATCTAAAGGCCTTTAGCAGGAACCACCATATTAAAAAAAAAATCCCCTTACACGCTATAAATATTTATACCAAATCCAAGAAACTGGCTGGGTTTTAACTAGTTTGGTATGAATCATGTTGCACTTCCCCTTCCCTCTCCCCATTTAAAATGCATATAAAACCACCACAAAGGAGGTGCTGTACTCTCATGTCTATTTCTTTTTAATGCTAGGAATATGTTTTTCTAAAGCTTCCGCTTCTTAGCAGAATACTTTCCAAACAATAAATATTCAGCACAATTGGATATTCCTGTTTTAGTTGGCTAACTGTTGTATGGTATTTACTCTTCTTCCTAGGTTATTTTAGGGTCACAGAAACAAGATATTTTTGCTTTTTCTTATGACCTGCTGAATTAAAATTAGGAAGATCAAACATTGATCATGAGGGGTGGAACAAGTCTGGGGACAGTCTTAAGACAGTAATACAGATCAACAAGGGCAAATATCTTAGTATCTGATTTCGAAACCCCTCAGAGCTGCAGAGTTTAGAAATTTCCAAGTCTGGATGTTTTACAAGTACGAGAATGGCTAAAACATAGTGGTGGTTAGGTAAGTTGCCTTTCAGTGAGCCACGGGAACAGTGTCTGTCTAGCCATTTCTGAAGTGCCCACCATCATAGCATCCAGGTGCCACTCTCAAAAAAATCAATGAGAATTTCTGCCAGTGAAAAAAACACATTCTTCACACCACCTTTAACTGCCTTCACTTCACGGATTTTCATTGTGAGCTTTGGTTTTGTTTGTTACTATATGAAGCATTGCTGGGCCACACTCCCACCCTTGTTAACAAGAGATGGTACATGTCCAATCAGCCCTTCTAAGTTTTTTGGCTGAGAAAGTACAATAATCATTTGTATATTGTATATTTCTCCTTGTCTCTTACATCTCTTCCCCATCTAACTATTACCTATGTTGAAGAGCCTGCTGTTAACACACAAGGGAAAAGTTCTATTTTTCTGTATTAATGTTAAGCCCTACAAACTGGGAAGGCATCATGACGACCAGCCTGCATGGCTGTCCTGCCAATCCTGTATCCAGGAACAACTACTGCTTTTCAAACACAGTCAGCTCCAAACCTTTTCCTTTGAGAACAAGATATTTCTTGGCACCTACTAACAAAGTTTGGAAGGGTGAGGGGAAAGTTACAATGCTACGCACTAAGTAAGCCATTGAGCAAGGATCCCTCAGGAAAGAAGGGCAGTGAAAAGTAAAGGTATGATGATGCACTTAAAAAAACCCAAAAACCAAAACAAAATAAAAACAAAGCAAAGCTAGGGTTCTTGCCACCATGCATGCTGCAGAAAGAAAGAAGGCAGAACAGTGGTGAAGTAACTGGACTGGTAATTATCTGCTGCAACGGTGGATTTGCTATGTAATGCACAGCTTCCTTCTCTTTTCCTGCTGTGATACAAGAACTATAGACCCTCAGCATTATTCATAAACATTTTACTACTGGCCACATAAATCCTCTAGTAGGAAGCATTACCCTGTGCATGTTATTTTTCCTCCCACTGATACAGCAAGGAAGACACACAAAACAACAATATGCAAGATTTGTGTAGGGAAAGGCTGGAGAGGTGCACAGTAGCCCTGTACTTCCTTGTACAACAGCTTCCTGTCCTCTGGGACATGGACATTTAGTTAAATCAGTGGCCAGGAAAAACAGTGCTCTAATTTCAAAACTCAAACCAAATAGTGACAAAAAACTTAGGAGGAACAAACCTTCTAAACCAAATTCTGCTACACAATTTTCTTCTGTATTTTTCACAAACATTCATTATTTCAACATGGCTACTAGGTGGCTTTGGAATATCTCAGCCCTAAGGGATTTAGGCACCCAGTTTCCATTAAAATTATGCATCCATATCTCTTTGATGGCTTTGAAAATCTCAGCCTCAGTGTGGTTCCTGCTAGCATAGACGACTGGCTAGAAGTGATGCTTCTACTGTCCCAAAAAGCATCATTATTTTCCCCTCGCCAAACTTACACAAGAAAATCTTTATTCAGACTTTCCCTAATAAAATACTAACATGACGATCTTATTTTGGGACTAATTTGAAAAAAAGATACTGGTGACCCAAACTAACATTAGGATTATAACCTCTCATAACCCCACCCATCCACATGGGGCTGACAAGCTGACATTGATAACCTTAATTAAGAGTTCAGCCATCTATTTTAAATTTCTATCTTTGCTAGATGATCCACTGCCACCCTTCCCTGCCCACACCACCTTCTCCAAACAGTACACTCCTAATAGAGACTACAGAGCACACCAAGATGCCATTATACATACATCATGATGGTTGTCACAGATCCATCGCTTCCTGGCCACCCACACACTAGGACTGCTGTATGGGGAATCCAAGGCTCTGTGCTCTGGATTCCCGGGGGTATTTCAAGCTTCTGGAGCCTGAATGGAGTCCAGCCATTGCCCCAAACTCAGGATCTGTGAGCACACTCTCAGGGCACAGATCTTCTATCGGATACTCACCTTCAAGTGTTTAGACTTGCTCTCCAGCCATCTGGCTCCTCAGGGCACAGCACTGACCCTTCCAACTCCCCAGCACTTAAACACCCCCATCCCAAAACTCCCACCCAAGAGGTTTGAATCTTCTAGTTTACCATTTAACTCTCTCAGGTGCACGCAGCAGTTGTTGTAAGTCAACAGGCACACTCACTTTGTTCAGTCTCTCAGCTTTATGCTCTTTCTATTTAATCATGGAAAGCACAGGAACGTACAGATTGCCCAAAACAATAAAACATCCTAAACACAATGTCCCTCCTCACGGGCTCTCCCTTCCCTTGGCAGACCATCTGTGTTCCAGCTTCCAAGGTCCTCCACTCTCTAGCCTTATTCTGCTCCTGAAGCAGCCTCCCTCATCTTAATCTTGTGCAAAATGGCTCCCCTTGGCCCCCCGCACCCAACTTTCCTCTTCCCCTCCCCCCCCCCAGCCCCTTTACAGACTCCTGTTGGGAGGTCACCTGTTTCTTTTGTTCTGCCTTTTGGTAATTTTGCATTACTCCAAATTCCCCACTTCCCTTCAGACATGAGGAGAAAGCGTCTTCTCCCAGGAGAGCAAACCTACTGTCCAAAGGTGTTTTACTTTGAATTTACAGTTGAGCGCTGATCATTCACCATTGTTTCTGGCCTGTCAAAGACATGACAAGCCTGCAAACTCACAGGGGATCCACCTACATATAGGCTTTCCAGGACACAGTTAATTTCATGACACAATTTCATAAAATCATCCAAAATTAAGAAGTGGTACAGACACAAGCCCCTATGGATCACAATAGTCACTTATACAACCAGGGCAGTCAGAAGGAGCATTAGCAATGCCTTAAAAATATCTATGAAGCACCAGCAAGAAAGCTGCCCCATAGAAGTTAAAACTGCACTGTGGAAACACACGGCGTATACGTGACTGCGCCCATGGATGGTCCTAGCGTGTCAATACAACAGCCAGCAGTGCCATATCATGCAGTCAATTACCTTCCAAAGCATATGGCTTTTATTGAAAGGGAAAGGAAACAATGGCTCTCTGTGTATCAAGCAACAATTCCATGCTGATTTGCAAAGCAATATTTGAGGGAGATGATACAGACTGTGTGTAAAAGAAAAAGTTGGCTGGCATTAAAATAAAATTAAAAACAAAACTGAAAAAGCACAATACAATTTTTGTAAATACTCCTCCAGAAACTTGTATTCATCACTACCTCGTTCTATTATCAGTGAAGAATTATGGCCTCTGTCCTGCTGGATTATTGTTACTGTAAACAACTTCGCTAAATTGCTTGGCACACTGTCTGCCTGCAGCATGTTAAACTCTAGTGTCTACTCAGCCAGAATCAAAACATAAAGGTCCATCTGTATTAATCCTCAAAAAGGAATTAAGAGGCAACTATTTTCATGCAAAGTAGATGTTTAAAAAAATGCAAGACCAATACATATGGATGAACTTTTTCCATTCATAATTTTAGATGCCACACAATGTGGACTGTTGTTTAAGTTTCTAGTTGCTCTCTAACAGCCCTCTGTACAATACAGTGCATTGTTTGAACTTTGGAGCAATTTAAGCTTTTTCAGTGTATTCTAAAGTCCCTGGATTTACATCCAAAGAAACCTGGCACTGAAACAAATTTCACTTGTGAGTAACAAGTCACAGCCTTTAACCAAATTCCTCATTAATGCAATGCAGTGGAACATTTGCTTCTATAGACGTTACCAAACTTTATCTCTGGAAATGGGCTGCGTATCTTAACCCTTTGAAAGTTGTAGAATACCCCCAGTCCTATATTTATTTGTTCATTCCTGATTTAAGGTCCTTCAATAAATGTTAGAGGGCCTTAGAGGCTCAGAGGAACATCAAAACTTCAGGGAAATATTGTTCAAACCCAAACTTCTCCTGTTTTGCAGGACCAAGGAGGAAAAGAATCTTGAAGTTCACTGAAGAGGACACTCCCTGTCAATGATAGGAGATACTGAAACAAACACTGAAAATAAGTCTATAATTCTTTGTTTTCTGATATGAAAAAAGGTATTTAAAAATAAAAATCTTATTCAATGTTCTATAAATGTAGGGAACTCTCTAGGTGTGTCCCAGTATATTACTTTGATTAAAATAATGAAGTTAATCCAGAGGGAAGCAGTCCAGTGCAGTGTAAATAAAAGGGAAATTAAGATATTTTAGTTCACTATGTAAGGGGGTTTCCATAGGGTTCAACATTTCCACTCATTATTATTTGAAGGACAGTGTTGTAAAGCTATTTTTATATATTTAGAAACTGAAACAGGCTTTGGAGTTGATATGAGAAGCTGATTATACAAATCTAGAGTGAAATGCAAGATCAGCAAAAAAAACCCCAACCAAACAAAAAAAAACCCAACCTGGTGGAAACTATTCTTTAGAACTTAAAAGAACATGTGGTATTTCATTTTAAAAAGCGTGCAAATGAAGTTAGCAGAATTACTTTCAGGCTCTGCATTTGATATCTTATATCTATACTGGGCTTTTTGGAAAACAAACATTTAAAAATAGCTTGCTTTGCACTAAAACACTACACATCTTTACTAGTTGGAAATTGTAGCCAAGTAATTACAGGAAGTCAGTAAAGTAATTATGTAATATGCAACTAACTAGTATAAACTGCCTACATTAAGCTAGGAAACAAAACAAAGTGGTATTTTTCTGTAAATCTGGATCTAATTTTCTTGATAACAAAGTCCAGTTTTCTTGACTGTCCATAAGACATTGCAGAACAAAAACTATTTTGAGTGCTCTGAGTCTCATAACATGCCTGGAGGGATTTCTCTGTATCTTATTGCATTTTTAATACCTTTCCCAGTGCAGCAGTCCAAGCCCCGAGAACACAGTAATAATGCAAAGCATTAGACAATAGAAGAGGGAGGAAGGAAGACAGAAATCTGCCTTCCAACACAGAGCCATCTGTGCACTCCATGAGATAAACAACAAAGTGAAACAATCTTCCACTGGAGGACTGCACCTTCCCGTAAATATTTAAGTTGCAATTATCAGGAGCCAAAGTTTACCAATCCACTGCTGGCATTACCAAAGGACAAGCTCACCTGTGATTTGTTTTGTTAACTTAAAGCTCTGCCTGCATTACCTCACACAAGACTCCCAGAGAAAGAATATGAAACTAAAGTAAATTGAGTTTCCACAGCAAAACAAGATGCAGATGTTATACCTCAGAGTACAACCCCAGATCAAGTGCTTGTCATTTGATATGCAGCACTAGGAACTTGAGACTGTTACAGAATGGGTCTGCTTTATGGCCTTTTCACCCCAGTGAGGACACCATCTCCCATGAGTTTCCTGATAACTCTGAGCTCATTAGAGAGAGAACAATGAAACTAAAGGACTACTCTATTAAACTGGCAGTTGTTGATAAATGTCACAAGGAAGATAAATATACATGAGTCAGATTAAGCATCAATATCAAGCATTTGAATCTAGAAGCCTTCATTTTTTTCTTATCTCTAATTGCACCAAACGGACTGAAAAATAATCTGCTTGAAACAGCTGATCATCAACAAAATGTCTGCCATCATTCCCCTGATGGAAGTGTGAATAGCTCTAGACTGAAGAATTTGAGGCATTTGTCTCTCCATCTAATGAGAAAAACTACATAATTATCAATTATGTTGTAAAATTAAAATAATTTTGCTGACAAGCCATACGTTGATTGAGGCATCACTAACTGTTTAAAGCCAAGAGAAACTACTGAGAACATTCAAAAGAATGAAGGTTACCCACACAAAATAGTTACCCCGACAGACATTTCAGCCATCTTGCAGGAAGTAAATGGCCCATCCAAAGGTAAATTCATTTCTGTTTATACCATAGGTTCCGACTCCATGAGTGCTCCAGGGCTGGAGCACCCACAGGAAAAAATGGTGGGTACACAGCACCCACTGGCAGCCCCCCCAATCAGCGCCTCCCACCCACCGGCAGCCCCTCCAATCAGCACTTCCCCTCCCTCCCTGCACCTCCTGCACACCGCAGATCAGCTGTTTAGCAGCATGCAGGAGGCGCTGGGGGGGGGGGGAGGGGAGGAAGAGGAGCCAGGACAGGGCACGCTCAGGGAAGGGGGCGGAACGGGGTGGGAAAAGGTGGGGTGGGGTAGGGAATGCTGGTCTGGGGAAGTGGTCGAATGGAGGCAGGGCCTGGGACAGAGTGGGGGTCGAGTGCCCCCCAGGAAAGGACAAAGTCACCACCTGCGATGACTTCTAGATATTTTAAGATGATAGTATCTCTCATACTTGAAGCATGATGGTTCACCTGGTATCTACTCCTGCTTCTGCCACTGCTTTGCTGCATGACCTTGGGCAAAGTCATTTCTCATCCCCCATACAACTATTTTCCCTCCCACTTTGTTGTTGGTTATAAAGCTATCTGGGGCAGGGATTGTCTTTTATCATATTTTGTAAAGCGTCTAACAGTAATGTGCCAATTTAAGTTCAGATTTCTAAGGCCTATTATAACACAAATTAATAACAATAGTAATAATAATAATTCTCAGTTGTGCCATCCATTTGGCTAACCCTGTAATGCACACACACCCCCATCCGAACCACCCCAGAAGAGGAGGACCACTTTTTGTTGGAAGATCACAGCAAACTTTCATTTAGGGCATGTCTACACTGGCAAACTTACAGCGCCACTCAGAGAGCGCCGAAGGGAAACCGGTGTTGTGTGTTCACACTGTCAGCTGCCTGCACAATAGCGTATTCACACTTGCGGCACTTGCAGCAGTATTCGGAGTGGTGCACTCTCGGCAGCTATCCCACAGAGCACCTCTTTCTCTTCTGCCGCTAAGGCTTGTGGGAAGGCGGAGGAGGTCACTTGACATTCTGGCACCTTAGAGACTAACCAATTTATTAGAGCATAAGCTTTCGTGAGCTACAGCTCACTTCCTCAGATGCATCTGAGGAAGTGAGCTGTAGCTCACGAAAGCTTATGCTCTAATAAATTGGTTAGTCTCTAAGGTGCCACAAGTACTCCTTTTCTTTTTGCGAATACAGACTAACACGGCTGTTACTCTGAAACTTGACATTCTGTGTCCTGTTCCTATGACCTGTAATGCATTGCTTCGCATTCCAGAAAACCCTGTGCTTCCATCCACATTTGACATCATCTTGCAACGGTTTGTGTACTGCGCACCCTGCCTTTTTGGGCTGCAGGAATGGATCCCGCACTGTTGACCAATATGCTGCTCACTCTCACCAACATATCACGAGTGGCAGTGGAATTATTCCTTAAACTACAAAGGCAAGAAAAATGTAACATTGATCTCGCCACGCGTAGTAGCTACGACACGAGATTGCTTGTGGCATTCACGGAAGTGCTGACCACATTGGAATGCCGCTTTTGGGCTCGGGAAACAAGCACTAAGTGTAGGGATCACATCATCATTCAAGTCTGAGATGACGAGCAGTGGCTGCAGAACTTTCGCATGAGGAAAGCCACATTCATGGGACTGTGTGATGAGCTCGCCCCAGTCCTGCGGTGCAAGGACACGAGATTGAAAGCTGCCCTGTCACTGGAGAAGAGCTTGGCGATTGCACTGTGGAAGCTGGCTACTCCAGACAGCTTCCGATCAGTCGCTAACCAGTTTGGAGTGGGGAAGTCGACCGCTGGACTTGTGTTGATGGAAGCGTGCAAGGCCATTAATCGCATCCTGCTCTGAAAGACCGTGACTCTGGGCAACGTGCATGACATTGTGGATGGCTTTGCACAAATGGGTTTTCGTAACTGCGGAGGGGTGATAGATGGCATGCATATTCCAATTCTGGCACCAGACCACCCAGCCACTGAGTACATTAATCGCAAGGGGTATTTCTCAATGGTTCTCCAGACGCTTGTGAATTACCATGGGCATTTCACAGACATTAACGCAGGCTGGTCTGGAAAGGTGCATGACGCATGCATCTTTTGAAACACTAGCCTATTCAAGAAGCTGCAAGCAGGGAGTTTCTTCCCGGACCAGAATATCACCGTAGGGGAAGTTGAAATGCCCATTGTGATCCTTGGAGACCCCGCCTACCCCTTAATGCTATGGTTTATGAAGCCATACTTGGGGCAACTTGACAGCAGCAAGGAGCGGTTCAACAACAGGCTGAGAAAGTGCAGAATGACTGTTGAGTGTGCTTTTAGCCATTTAAAAGCCCACGGGCGATGCCTGTATGGGAAGCTGGACCTGGCTGATGAGAATATTCCTATACTTATAGCCGCGTGCTGTACGCTTCATAATATTTGTGAAGGGAAGGGTGAAAGCTTCACTCAGGGCTGGACGGCAAAGGCTCAGCGCCTGGAGGCTGAGTCTGAACAGCCGGAGACCAGGACTATTAGAGAGGCGCAGCGCGGGGCCATAAGGATCAGGGATGCCTTGAGGCAGCAATCTGAAGCTGAAAGCCACTAATATTTGTTGCTATGGTTGGGATTGCAGTGCTTGTAATGCTAGGAGGTGATTGGTGCATATGATGCAAGAACGGGGTTTAACATAATTGTATGTTACTTTGCAGTACTCTTTTTGCTTTCAATTAATAGAATAAAGATTACTTTCAAACCAACACAATTCTTTTATTAAAAGACAACAACCAGAGGAGAGAATCAAAAGAAAAAATACATCAGTGGAGGGGGGATGAAAGAAGGGAAGGTCCCAGGAGGAGGAGGGGTCCCGGGATGGCTAAAGATTTGTCCAGGGATCATATCCAACTTTCTCCTTTGGAGTACGACACAGCGGGTGCTGGACTTCAGCAGGGCCAAACTGCAGAGGGATGGGTGTTGAGTGCAGTGGGAGTCCACACTAGTGGACTGTGAGGAGGGAGGAGTGGAATGCTGCGGGTAGAGACTGGAGCCAGGAGGTTGATAACAGTGTGTTGGTGGTGTCTGGGGGGCGCATGGGAAAGAGTTTTGCGACAGCGGCTGCAGGGGAGGTCGGGCACAGAGCTGCTCAGTTTGAAGAGCTAGTATTGCCGGGAGCGTGTCTGCTTGGTACTCCATGTTTAAGAGCCACTCCCTGGCTTCTTTTTGGCGTGCCGCGTTCTCCTTTCAGTCCCTCTTCTCGCTGTCCCACCACTCCTTCAATTCCTGTTTCTCAGCGGCTGAGTGCCTCATAAGCTCACGCAGAAAGTCCTCCTTAGTTCTTCTAGGCCACTTTCTAATTCTATGCGGTCATTCTGCCGCCAATAAAGAGGGAAGCTGGGCTTCAAGGTCATCTTGGTGAAGTTTAAATGCAACATTTTACAGAAGCAGTATTGTTTGCAACACAGACAACACAGACTCGGTGCTTTAAAACACAGCTACTACTCATACACCTGTCACTAACTGGCTGACTCCAGGCAAGCACACATGAGCCACAGGACCCCCAAAATGGTGAATAGCCACAGGGACAGGGTAAATCACTCTTCCTGGACCCTCCTGTACACTGGGCCCGTGGCTCTTGGGGAGAGCCAGCACTGTAGTGGGGGGCCTGATAATTATTCCTTCCCCCACGCTTTCCACAGGATGTGATCATTATGGAAGATATCTCGCTGCTGAGGGTGAGCAAGGAATCAAGGGAGGGTCTCCTCCAACCCTGTGGCTTCCGCCTTGGCCCCTATGTGGCTTGCCTGTGTGCGGCAACGGTGCTCTCCCACCCACCCCATGACGGCACAGGAAAGTTACCATTAATGGGACAAGAAACAAAGCCACTCTGCTGAAGAACCTGGAGATCTCTGAGGGAGATTCCCGTGACGTGAGGGAGTCAATCAACAGCCTTTTCCGCCACTCAGACTAGGCATGTGGTGGGAGACAAGCCTGCTTTCTGCAACCCTCCTGTCCCCAACAACTCGCTTCAGCGATTCCCAAAATCAGATGCACTTACCAAGGGCCTCCTCTCCTGTTTGCACTTCGCCAACATCCAACTGCTGTGACTGGCTAGGCTCCTCTGGGGTAGAAAAGAGCTCCTGGCTGCATGCATCTCTGGCCTCTGAGTCATCCTCTGCCTCTGGGTCCCCATCCCCCACTCCCTCCACATCCTTGTCCAAGACTTCCTCTTCCTGGCTCAGTCCACTCTCGACTGGCACGCAAGCCAATGAAGTATCCACAGGGGCCTTCGCAGTGGAGGTGGGGTCACTGCCGAGTATTGCGTCCAGCTCTTTATAGAATCGGCAGCTCATGGGCGCAGCACCGGAGCAGCGGTTTGCCTCCCGTGCCTTGTGATGGGCATTCCGCAGCTCCTTCACTTTGACTCTGCACTGCACTGTGTCCCAGTCATGGCCCCTTTCTGTCATGCATCATGAAATCTGTCCATAGGTATCATAATTCCTATGGCTGGAGCACAGCTGGGATTGGACAGGCTCCTCTTCCCAAATGCTGATGAGGTCCAGCAGCTCGGCATTGCTCCAAGCAGGGGATCGCCTGGCGCATGGAGAAGACATGGCCACCTGGAAAGTTGCGTTGAGACCACTGCACGCATCACTGAGCACACAATGGAATGAACGGGGGGTGGAGATGACGGTTGGGCAGTAGAGTTCAAACCGATGACCAAAGAGGCGAGAACAGGCATTGTGGGACACCTCCCGGAGGCCAGTCGCAGCGCTGTACTCGACCAGGGTGTCTACACTGGCACCGCAGCACTGTAGCCCTGGGGCAGAAAGCTCTATGCCTCTCGTCGGGGTGGGTTTTTTACAGCGCTCCAACTGCGCAGTTGCTGCACACTAAGTGGCTTGGCAGTGTGTACACCTCGGGAGTTACAGCGCAGAAAACTGCTTTACTGTGCAGAAACTTGCCAGTGTAGACAGGGCCTTAGCTTCCTTCTTTGGCTTTCATCATTCTCACCTTTGTCACATAGTAGAGTGGCTCACAGTTAGGAACAGCACCTGTGACATAAGCAACTCAGAGACCAAAGATTTACCTATTTTGCTTTGGTTTATGGCAGGCAACCCAATTTCTCTCTAAGGTCTCCCTAACCACTAGACTAGCTAGAACACACTGCCAGCCAAAATATTCCCCTAATCATGGCTGTATGACAATGACAATGCCGTGGAGGGCAGCGGAAGCTCTTCAAAGGCATACTGAAAGTACATCTTAAAAAGAGAGGCATCAGCCCAACAAACTGGGAGGACACAGCGCGAAACAGAACAGTGTGGTGCCATGCCATACACCAAGCCACAGCTCACTTTGAGGAGAACAGACAGAGAAGTGACAAAGGAGAAAAGAAAGGGCACAACAGTCCAACCAACCACTACGTCTTCTCCAAGATCACACCTGTCACTGCTGTGGGAAAATCTGCAGGGCACAAATTGGGTTCCTCAGCCACTTAAAAACCCACTAATGAACCCCCTTAACAGACATCATCCACACACCCAGGGATAGCCAAAGAAGAAAGAAGAAAAAAAATGACAGAGTGCTGCGTAAGGACAAAATGAAACCCCTCTGAAGGGCTGCTCTCATCCACGAGTCATTAAGCACCACCACAGTACTGGCACTGCTTAGCCATCTGACAGTTGTGGGCGCCAGTTTTCTGGGCAAGGAAAACAGAGACTAAGCTTGGAGTCCAAATTATAGTCCTCTGCATCAGCATAATACACTGTGCTGGGCCACAGGGCTGGCCTAAGACATCCTTGTTGGGGAAAGAACCTGCTTTTACTTCTGAAGGGCCTGATCCTATCACCAGTACATCCATGGAACATGCACTAAAGTCCAGGGTGCTGCGCCTGCAGATACATGGCCAGTCACTACCTTGTATTGGCTTGTTTCTGCTAGAAGCAAAATTACCCACAAAGAGGAAAATGGGCAAATCCTCTCCAATGATAACAATGCCCACATTTCACCAGTCCATAAATTGCCTCAAAAAGCGGGGGCAAACAACATTGTTCTTTTAATAATGACTGAGACAGAAAATGAAATGGATAAAGTCAGCATTATTCCATTCTATTTGAAAGGGATAGTTGAGGCATCTACTCAGGAAAAGCAGCAACATGCTGCCATTTCCAAAAGAGCTTCAGGGAGTAAAGGCACCCACTTCCCACTGAATTCCAATAGGATGTAGGCGCCTAATTTTCTCCATCACTTTTGAAAATCCCAACCTATTATATAGATCTAATAATCACATAGTGTATTTGTATCTTATCTTATATCTGCAAAAGTACTTTTCAGGAGACTGTGTCTGTGTAAGTATTTCAAGTATGATCCTAAATAAAGACTAATTACTTGAATCTGAAAAACACTTTGTTCTCAAGTATACATATTACTGCAGCGGTGATTTTGAAAAGACAAGATCCATCATTGCTGACACAACTCCCCTGTAAAATAAATACTTTGGCATTGGCATGGCAGATCTGCAGGCATCTCTAAAAACACCCTTCAGAGCTCAGTGCAGATGTGGTCAGTGTTTATACTTTTTAAACCACTTAGATATAAACACCTCACTATAAACACTGCTCAAGTTTTGCTTTTGCTTTTTTCATTTCTTACATGTTTATTTTAGTGTTAAAAATAATAACTTCCATAATAAGGAAAATTACAACAGATGTTTAAACTAAACAAAAGCTGCTATATTGTATTAGTGTGTGTTCCTGGAGCTGTGCTTTTGCTTTCAAACTATTAAAAGGATGATCTGTCCAAAAAAAGGTAGGAAAACGTCTAGTAAGCAACTTCTATAAATATTAGTTAATAAATACAATTGACTGAAACTAGTAAGACCCAAAGCAACAAAACTTTTTCCCTCTAGTCAGCAAAACCCTCAGAAAAATCCATCAAGTAAGCAAAAATTCTATTTATAATGTTTGCCATTTTTCACCAGGAGCCAACAGTCACAGTCACATCATAATAAAGCATTTGATTGTTAATGCAGGACAATGATGAGATTAACAAAAAAAGATTAGCAACATTCCTTTATCCAATCACTCTTGCATCCACAGAGTTTCAAAAAATAAACAGCACCATGGGAAAGAGCATGGAAGTCTGATTGGCCATGCACAATCTGCACCATATTGTTCAATACTGACTGGCAAGCCTGATAAATCTGCTGTGGAAATAATTAAGTAAATTTCTACATTAAGATATTTGACTCTGTTCAGATGGAACCTCCCCCTCCCTCCGGAAGTATTAATAGTTCTACATGCAACCTCTCTGCTCCCCCTGGCACTTTGAAATGTGGTCTTTCTGACTTAAAACAGAGGGGGGAAGGGAAAGATCTATTTCTAGAGTGAGCTTCCTGATTTTTGGGTTAGCCTTTTATTAAAGCATGTAAGTGGTTAGCTCTTGATCAGATCTATACATTATTTACTGCTCCTTCCCTGACAACTATAGCAAATTTACTTTCCAAATGAACTCGAAAATGTTGCTGCTGAATTAGAAGAGAGACTTCTGCAATGTTTGTATGTGGCTACAGGAAAACTTGCACTCCTGCCAAGCTGAATTAGCTCAGTGGTGCCTTTCTTTCCACTCAAATCCAGGCCATTGCCACTTCTTCAAACTGCACGTAGATAAAAAGCTCAAGTAGATGGAGAAGCTGATTTCCCCTCCCCCACGCCGCCCCTAACTTAAGGCACCCTCAAAACAGGGCTACTATTACCTACAGTCTCAGAAGTAACTGAAGACCTACGTCAGCTGGACACAAATAAGAAAACTCAGAGCACGGTGAAGAAAAAAGTTTCAGTTTTCCAGGGTGTTGTGTAATTCTTTCCACCAGGACTATGTGGAGGGCTCTTTGGGGAGGAGGTGTGTTTGTGTGTGGGTGAGGGGGGAGACATCCTTCACTGTCAGGGCTTTCTCAGAGCTGTGCAGGAAATGAGAAGTCAAACAAAGAGCCACTCTGTGCTCTGTAATATGGGTGCCCTTCAATTGCCAAAGTTGAATAGTAAAAATTAGTTATTGTTCAGGATGTACACTAAAAACAAAAACTTCGTCTAAGTCTCATTGTCCAAATACATCTACACTATGTGTTTAAGCGTATATATCTATTTACATGTAATGGTGTAGATTACACATACACAATGTACATTACAAATTAACTCATACACCATATTGTAAAGTGACTTTAAAATGTTTCCTTTACAACTACATTAACACTGGCAAAAAGTTATCCGGGTATTGCTGCTTTAAAGTACTTCAATCAGTACCATCTTTGCTTGCGGGGGGGAAGGAGGAGACAACCTACACTTCATATTAATATTGAACAGTAAAATTTCCTTTAAAAAGAATTCAACTTCCATTTCACAAATCCCATTAAACCCGTAGACAGTACAAAATGCACAGTACCTTGTAACAACTATAAATAGAAGGGAGAGAGAATTCACACTGAAAACAACAAAAAACACCCCATAAAAAGCATTTTGCAAAATGAAACAATTACCTTCGTAGCACAGCATGCCAATATTGTTGTTCATCTTGTCCAAGTATTGGTAGTTCAACAGGTCCATCTTCATAAATAGCATTTATCGGGCTAACAAAAAAGACCAGCTTCTTTGCTTTTGCCCAGAAACAAGGAGAAGGATGCAGGACAAACGCTGCCTGACTAGCTCCTGGCTCTTTCTAAACTTCACAAGCTCAAGGCCCAGCCTTTGATTAATCAAAATAAAGTATATTAAGGAAAGTTGGATGGGGAGGGAGGAACCTTTCCAGGTTTTCAGAGACTGAGTTTAGAGTGTATTTTGTCCCACACCTACAAAGAAAACCAGTTTAAAAAAAACAAAACAAAAAACTTTGCAAATCTTTCTGGAAATTTAAGTGGGGGGGGAGGGAAATTAGGGAAGTGTCCTAGGACAAAGACAAGCTAGTTCTCCTCACAGCCCGCTGCAAGTTAACTGCACTGACATGCAGGCTATGCTTGGTATGAGTCGTATGTAAACTAGCTTCCTCTTTCTATCAGGCAGAGAGCACTGAGCATGCTCACTGAATCCCTGGAGCTCTTCAAATGTCAGGGATATTTTCTGCACAAGATCAGTCTCTAAATGTATTGAGTGTTTGAAAGAAAGGAGGAGGAGGAGGTGGAGAGTCTTTACAGAAGGGCCATGTCAGAGTTGCTCTTGACAGGAAGCAGTGCTACCACTGCAAAACTGAAAGGAGGGATGAGAGAGAGCAAGAGGGAGAGAGGGGGAGGGGGAGAGAGAGAGAGAGAGAGAGAGAGAGAGAGGTCTCTTTTCAAGTACTGGGAAGAAGTCTACCAATCTAAACCTGAAGGCAGGCTTCACTTTCCAAGTGACAGAACCTAGGTTAAACTTTTATTTTAAATTCTCCCCCATCCTCCAACTTTAATTCAAGATACACAGCTGACACTTATTTTTACTTGATCATCAAAATGTTTGCAGTTCCTATTTGATCTGGTTTCAACATATTGTAATAGGTGTCGTTAATATTAAAATCTTACTATTTTTCAGCGAATTAACAAAATGGAGTTCTAATGGCTCCAGGATGGAAGAATGAGAATTACAACCAAACCACCATATCAACTCTTTGAATAGTGCTGGTAGATATGCACACACAGCTTTATACTACAGTTTAATCAGTCTACCGCTACATTTTAAATCCCTAAGGGATGTCAGTAGTTAAACATTTCAGGTTATGGCTTTTTAGTGCCTGGAGAATTCATTGTTCAAACTCTGGTATAAATGACAGAAATGAAGGGGATTTTTACAACAGTTTTTCTCATCTCAGGATGTGGCTTGTTTTGCTGCAGTTCGAACCTTGATCTTAAAGGCTTCTCATTTATACAGTTGTATGTAGATCACCACAAGAGGCAGACCATGTGTATCAGTGCTGCTATGGTATGTCAACCTAATGGGTATCAACTGGTGTCTCCTGCAGTCTGAAATCTGATTTGAACGACAAAGCAACGCCAGTACAGAAGCATGGTCTAAAGTAAACACATAACTAATGGGGTTCTAATCCTACCTCTGGTACACATTCCCCCTGTGGTCTTGGGCAATTTCACCTCACTTCTCTGCCTTAGCTTCCTTGGAGGGAGCCCAATTCTCACTGCCTTTCAACAGAAGTCAGGTGCATAACTTCAATTTGTTCCTTAGAAAATCTCCCCCTTGTGTCAAAGGGGCAGACTAGGGTTGCCACCCAACTGAGTTTTACCTGGACAGTCCAGTTTTTGGCTTCTGTGTCTGGGTGCCACTGAGGGTTGCCAGATGTCTGTTTTTTAATTGAAAAGTCCAGTCGAAAAGGTGACAACTCTAGGGCAGGCACTTGTCATACAGGAGTGTTCCATGGAGTGACATTCTGCCAAAGCACTTGGAAGAGAGTGCAATATAAATCCCAAGGAATTATTGTTCCACTGAGGTTAGACAATTTAATTTAGGATACTGTTTCCATACAAGTGAACTCAATTTACCTTCCAAAAATTACTTTACTTGGAATAGGAAAAGCAGTGCTGTAAATACCTCCTTGTATGCAATCTCAACTGAAGGGGCACACTACTAAAGTGATCCTAAGAACAATGCAACAGAAAACAAGTTAGTGAAAAGAAATCTTGTTTCATTGGGAAGATGAAATGTAAAAGCTCTTCATTTTATATGGATCACTATTAAGAAAAACAGATGGACTCTCTCTATATTAAAAGAATTATGGATCTCAGAGACCATTGTGATGAGCATGGCACAAAAACATACCCAGATACTTAATGTTCAAGTAACCACTTTCTTGTATAATAAAAATAATTTGCTAATTAAAGTTTACCATGATGTTTTTTGGTGCCCAGAATTTGAGACAGTTAAAGCTGCACCCACCTACCTACAGGCTAAAAATAGCATAAGGTACTTTCTAAAAAGGGGACATTTTTAAATGAAGAAAATGACATTTTTAAGTTTAAAGGGGAATAGGCTGGAATCATTACTCAAGCACTGTAGGGGCTACCCTCTCTGATGCAAAAGCCAGAACTCTGAAGTAAACCTTGAGTCCCACTACAACTAGGGGCTACACTGGTGCATTACTGTCTTTCAGAGCATGTTCATTTACTAAAAGCAAAACAGTGTTTTAATAAATATTGCAACAACAGGATAACAGGAAAAAAAGGCTACTCCGTACATTTGTAAATATAGAGGTAAAGACTGCACAGTTACAACAAAGGAGACAAAGGAGAGGCAAGTACCTCCAGCCTGAAGTGTAAATTTCATAGAGCCGGGACACCACCACTTTGAGAAATAAGGAAAGTATTTACACTATGTGCAACTACAGTAGCGAGAGCATTCCTGAATTTCCATTACTACAAGCTAGTTCTATGGGAGAAAAGAGAAGTATTGGCATATTCCAACATACAATATTTGAACTGCTGTTTGGAGTGCTGGGAGAGGGGGAAGCTAGTGTTCTATTTTATTCTATAAAGGTTCTCATGCTGCACTCATCACTTAAGTACTCGAACACCTTCTAGTACTACATTAAGCAAAGTGACTAACATCTGTCACACCTTCCAGCTAAATAATAGCTTGGTATCAAAAGTTATATATATTATAAAAAGAAATGCATTCCTAGTGAAGGGACAGGAAGAAAAAAATTCTTGAGGCAAATATGAGACAATCAATCATGCCCTACATCATTCCTAAAATCCCTCCATACTCAAGCATTGTGGGTACTAATACTAAGCATTCCTAGACTTTACATCCCTGTAATGTGCTCAATGCACTCTTTCGAGGAAAGACTTCCCAACAGTCTTATACATGATTCACTGAGCATTTCACCAATCTGGAATAGCTCAGGTTGAAATGTAATCAATGGCAAATGTATGTCATCAGGTTACATGCCAAGTATATGGAAAAGCAAACATTGCTAATAGCATATTCCATGAGTTTTGTTATTTATGGATTAATATCACTGCTTAAATGTTATAACACTTGTAAGTACCACTAAGTACTATACTTCCTGCATTACATGTGAGCTATACGACTTACTATGACACCACAAAATACTTTTCTTTTGTAAAACAGGCCATTATATATTTATTTTCCACACACTCAAACTTTTTAGTACAACAGCATCCCCTGGAGGTAATAGTGAAAAACTGCACACACATTTTCACCAGTAATGCTATAACTCTGCAACAAAGTGCATGGACTTTGATTCTGGCTAATCCCTTAGTAGACATTCTAGTTCAGCTTCCTTGCAGTGCTCAATTCATCAGTTTATTAGGGATATGCTCCTGCAAATTCAATAGCCACCTCACACCATAAGCTTGTATTTTTGGATGAAGAAGGCAAAGAACAATCAAACAGTGGCTTTAATTAATGGTTATATCAAAATTGCCAAAACTAGAAATTGCTGATTACAACGTCTGGACAAGGTAATGCCTCAGGAATAGTTTTAACTTGCCCTAGAGGCAGAATTACTCAGAATTAGGGAATTATGAATTTAATCATTGCAAGATCTCTAGCACTCACTCTTCTAACAACTTTAACAAGAGAACAACAACACATCAGAAACTGTTTACTGCAGGTCTTCTTTAAAGCACATTGTGTGTCTGGCAAATAGCCAATATAAAGAACAAATCACAATGGACAGTTTGGCCAAACCGGACAGTCTCTACGCAAAAGAATAAATTATAACATTCAAAAACCAGTAGGAGAACACTTCAATCTCCCTGGACACCTAATAACAGAATTAAAAGTGGCAATTCTTCAACAAAAAAAACTTCAGAAACAGACTCCAACGAGAAACTGCAGAACTGGAATTAATTTGCAAACTGGACATCATCAAATTAGGCCTGAATAAAGACTGAGAGTGGATGGGCCACTACAAAAATGAATTTCCCCCTGCTGATACTCACACCTTCTTGTCAACTGTTTGAAATGGGCCACCTTGATTACATTTGCTGTCTCAGCACTACAAAAGTGATGTTTTCTCCCTTGGTATTCACCCCTTCTTGTCAACTGTTGAGAATAGCCCACTTCCACCTTAATTGAATTGGCTCGTTAACACTGACCCCCCACTTGGTAAGGCAACTCCCATCTTTTCATATGCTGTGTATTTATACCTGCCTCTGTATTTTCCACTCCATGCATCTGATGAAGTGGGTTTTAGCCCACGAAAGCTTATGCCCAAATAAATTTGTTAGTCTCTGGGGGTATGTCTACACTACGAAATTAGGTCGATTTTATAGAAGTCGAGTTTTAGAATTTGATTTTATACAGTCAGTTGCATATGTCCACACTAAGCGCATTAAGTCGGCGGAGTGTGTCCTCACTACCGTGGCTAGCATCAACTTACGGAGTGGTACACTGTGGTTAGCTATCCCACAGTTCCTGCAGTCTCTGCCGCCCATTGGAATTCTGGGTTAAACTCCCAATCCCTGGTGGGGCAAAAACATTGTCACAGGTGGTTTTGGGTACATGTCATCAGTTGCCCCTCCCTCCATGAAAGCAACGGCAGACAATCGTTTCACACCTTTCTTCCTGGGTTACCCATGCAGACGCCATATCACGACAAGCATGGAGCCCGCTCAGCTCACCGTCACCGCTGCTGTTGTGGGCAAGTCTACTGTGGGAGCTGCTGTGTTCCAAGTAGCCAGTGCGATCATTGATGTTCTGTTATCAAAGGTAGTGACTCTGGAAAATGTGTGGGCCTTTTTAGATTTTAGGTGCATGATATTCCTGTCCTTTGTCACTGGTGAAGAAGTCTTGCAGCCATACATTCCAGTCTGGTCGGCGCTGTAACACCCCATAGTACTTCTGTGGTTGACATATGTAACAGCTCCAGGGCTCTTGCTCTTTTGCCTTGGCCAAAGTACCTTGCCCTACTAGGACCTCCAAGCATTTGACACGGAAGCACCTGCAGCAGCTGGCATTGCTACACAGCAGCAGCTCCTGGGTGCCTTCGCAGCAGACAGTGCAGTAGGACTGCTAGCCATCCTCATCCATGGTGTATGGCTCCACCGCTTCTGCTGCAACTCTGCTCTCCTGCGAGCTGGAAGCTTCTGCCTCAGGCTGCTCTCCCAGCCAGCAGCACCGCACGGTCGCACCTACCCCAGCCCACCCCTTGCTCCCATGGCTCATGAAGCCTGGACAGTAGTGAAGAACAGTTCACCTATAGGCTGAGCAAGTGCAGAATGGTGGTAGAATGTGCCTTTGGACGTTTAAAAGCTCGATAGCACTGTTGGTCAGACCTCAGCGCAACCAACATTCCCATTATGACAGGTTTCAGAGTAACAGCCGTGTTAGTCTGTATTCGCAAAAAGAAAAGGAGTACTTGTGGCACCTTAGAGACTAACCAATTTATTTGAGCATGAGCTTTCGTGAGCTACAGCTTACTTCATCGGATGCATACCGTGGAAACGGCAGCAGACATTATATACACACAGAGATCATGAAACAATACCTCCTCCCACCCCACTGTCCGGTTGGTAATAGCTTATCTAAAGTGATCATCAAGTTGGGCCATTTCCAGCACAAATCCAGGTTTTCTCACCCTCTACCCCCCCACACACAAACTCACTCTCCTGCTGGTAATAGCCCATCCAAAGTGACAACTCTCTTCACAATGTGCATGATAATCAAGATGGGCCATTTCCTGCACAAATCCAGGTTCTCTCACCCCCTCTCCCCTCTCCAAAAACCACACACACAAACTCACTATCCTGCTGGTAAGAGCTCATCCAAAGTGACCACTCTCCCTACAATGTGCATGGTAATCAAGGTGGGCCATGTCCAGCACAAATCCAGGCTTTCTCACCCCCCCCCCTTTTTTTTTTCCCAGGGACACACACACACACACACACACAAACTCACTCTCCTGCTGGCAATAGCTCATCCAAACTGACCACTCTCCAAGTTTAAATCCAAGTTTAACCAGAACGTCTGGGGGGGGTAAGGAAAAAACAAGGGGAAATAGGCTACCTTGCATAATGACTTAGCCACTCCCAGTCTCTATTTAAGCCTAAATTAATAGTATCCAATTTGCAAATGAATTCCAATTCAGCAGTTTCTCGCTGGAGTCTGGATTTGAAGTTTTTTTGTTTTAAGATAGTGACCTTCATGTCTGTGATTGCGTGACCAGAGAGATTGAAATGTTCTCCGACTGGTTTATGAATGTTATAATTCTTGACATCTGATTTGTGTCCATTTATTCTTTTAAGTAGAGACTGTCCAGTTTGACCAATGTACATGGCAGAGGGGCATTGCTGGCACATGATGGCATATATCACATTGGTGGATGTGCAGGTGAACGAGCCTCTGATAGTGTGGCTGATGTTATTAGGCCCTGTGATGGTGTCCCCTGAATAGATATGAGGGCACAGTTGGCAACGGGCTTTGTTGCAAGGATAAGTTCCTGGGTTAGTGGTTCTGTTGTGTGGTATGTGGTTGTTGGTGAGTATTTGCTTCAGGTTGCGGGGCTGTCTGTAGGCAAGGACTGGCCTGTCTCCCAAGATTTGTGAGAGTGTTGGGTCATCCTTTAGGATAGGTTGTAGATCCTTAATAATGCGTTGGAGGGGTTTTAGTTGGGGGCTGAAGGTGACGGCTAGTGGCGTTCTGTTATTTTCTTTGTTAGGCCTGTCCTGTAGTAGGTGACTTCTGGGAACTCTTCTGGCTCTATCAATCTGTTTCTTCACTTCCGCAGGTGGGTACTGTAGTTGTAAGAAAGCTTGACAGAGATCTTGTAGGTGTTTGTCTCTGTCTGAGGGGTTGGAGCTAATGCGGTTGTATCGCAGATCTTGGCTGTAGACGATGGATCGTGTGGTGTGGTCAGGGTGAAAGCTGGAGGCATGCAGGTAGGAATAGCGGTCAGTAGGTTTCCAGTATAGGGTGGTGTTTATGTGACCATTGTTTATTAGCACTGTAGTGTCCAGGAAGTGGATCTCTTGTGTGGACTGGACCAGGCTGAGGTTGATGGTGAGATGGAAGTTGTTGAAATCATGGTGGAATTCCTCAAGGGCTTCTTTTCCATGGGTCCAGATGATGAAGATGTCATCAATATAGCGCAAGTAGAGTAGGGGCTTTAGGGGACGAGAGCTGAGGAAGTGTTGTTCTAAATCAGCCATAAAAATGTTGGCATACTGTGGGGCCATGCAGGTACCCATAGCAGTGCCGCTGATCTGAAGGTATACATTGTCCCCAAATGTAAAATAGTTATGGGTAAGGACAAAGTCACAAAGTTCAGCCACCAGGTTAGCCGTGACATTATCGGGGATAGTGTTTTTGACGGCTTGTAGTCCATCTTTGTGTGGAATGTTGGTGTAGAGGGCTTCTACATCCATAGTGGCCAGGATGGTGTTATCAGGAAGATCACCGATGGATTGAAGTTTCCTCAGAAAGTCAGTGGTGTCTCGAAGGTAGCTGGGAGTGCTGGTAGCGTAGGGCCTGAGGAGGAAGTCTACATAGCCAGACAATCCTGCTGTCAGGGTGCCAATGCCTGAGATGATGGGGCACCCAGGATTTCCAGTTTTATGGATCTTAGGTAGTAGATAGAATATCCCAGGTCGGGGTTCCAGGGGTGTGTCTGTGTGGATTTGATCTTGTGCTTTTTCAGGAAGTTTCTTGAGCAAATGCTGTAGTTGCTTTTGGTAACTCTCAGTGGGATCATAGGGTAATGGCTTGTAGAAAGTGGTGTTGGAGAGCTGCCGAGCAGCCTCTTGTTCATATTCCGACCTATTCATGATGACAACAGCACCTCCTTTGTCAGCCTTTTTGATTATGATGTCAGAGTTGTTTCTGAGGCTGTGGATGGCATTGCGTTCCGCATGGCTGAGGTTATGGGGCAAGTGATGCTGTTTTTCCACAATTTCAGCCCGGACACGTCAGCGGAAGCACTCTATGTAGAACTCCTGTCTGCTGTTTCGACCTTCAGGAGGAGTCCACCTAGAATCCTTCTTTTTGTAGTGTTGGTAGGGAGGCCTCTGTGGATTAGTATGTTGTTCAGAGGTATTTTGGAAATATTCCTTGAGTCGGAGACGTCGAAAATAGGATTCTAGGTCACCACAGAACTGTATCATGTTCGTGGGGGTGGAGGGGCAGAAGGAGAGGCCCCGAGATAGGACAGCTACTTCTGCTGGGCTGAGAGTATAGTTGGATAGGTTAACAATATTGCTAGGTGGGTTGAGGGAACCATTGCGGTGGCCCCTTGTAGCACGTAGTAGTTTAAAAAGTTTAGTGTCCTTTTTCTTTTGTAGAGAAGCAAAGTGTGCGTTGTAAATGGCTTGTCTAGTTTTAGTAAAATCCAGCCACGAGGAAGTTTGTGTGGAAGGTTGGTTTTTTATGAGAGTATCCATTTTTGAGAGCTCATTCTTAATCTTTCCCTGTTTGCTGTAGAGGATGTTGATCAGGTGATTCCGCAGTTTCTTTGAGAGCGTGTGGCACAAGCTGTCAGCATAGTCTGTGTGGTATGTAGATTGTAATGGATTTTTTACCTTCAGTCCTTTTGGTACGATGTCCATCTGTTTGCATTTGGAAAGGAAGATGATGTCTGTCTGTATCTGTACAAGTTTTTTCATGCAGTTGATAGATTTCCACTCCATACGGCTAAATGCAGTGCCTTGCATAATGACAGGTTTCAGAATAACAGCCGTGTTAGTCTGTATTCGCAAAAAGAAAAGGAGGACTTGTGGTACCTTAGAGACTAACCAATTTATTTGAGCATGAGCTTTCGTGAGCTACAGCTCACAAAGAAAATAACAAAAATAACAAAGAAATAATGGCCCACCTTGATTATCATGCACATTGTGAAGAGAGTTGTCACTTTGGATGGGCTATTACCAGCAGGAGAGTGAGTTTGTGGGGTGGGTGGGGGGGGTGGAGGGTGAGAAAACCTGGATTTGTGCTGGAAATGGCCCAACTTGATGATCACTTTAGATAAGCTATTACCAGCAGGACAGTGGGGTGGGAGGAGGTATTGTTTCATGAGCTCTGTGTGTATATAATGTCTGCTGCAGTTTCCACAGTATGCATCCGATGAAGTGAGCTGTAGCTCACGAAAGCTCATGCTCAAATAAATTGGTTAGTCTCTAAGGTGCCACAAGTACTCCTTTTCTTTTTGCGAATACAGACTAACACGGCTGCTACTCTGAAACAGGTTTCATATTCTCTGTGTGTATATAAAGTCTGCTGCAGTTTCCACGGTATGCATCCGATGAAGTGAGCTGTAGCTCACGAAAGCTCATGCTCAAATAAATTGGTTAGTCTCTAAGGTGCCACAAGTACTCCTTTTCTTTTTGCGAACATTCCCATTGTTATTGCTGCTTGCTGTGTGCTCCATAATATCTGTGAGAGTAAGGGGGAGACATTCATGGTGGGGTGGGAGGTTGAGGCAAATCACCTGGGGTCCGATTTTGAGCAGCCAGACACCAGGGCAATTAGAAGAGCACAGCAAGGCATGCTGCGCATCAGAGAGGGTTTGAAAACCAGTTTCATGACTGGCTAGGCTATGGTGTGACAGTTGTGTGTGTTTCTCCTTGATGCAAACCCGCCCCCTTTGTTGATTTTAATTCCCTGTAAGCCAACCACCCTTCCCCCTTCAAAATAAAGTAACAATTGTTTTGAAACCATGCATTCTTTCTTTATTAATTAAAAAAAAAAAGAGATAACGGACAAGGTAGCCCGGGTGGGTGGGGGAGGAAGGAAGGACAAGGCCACATTGCTTATTGTAGCCACACTAAAAATCAAACTGTTTGAATGACAGCCTTCTGTTTCTTGGGCCGTCCTCTGGAGTGGAGTGGCTGGGTGCCAGGAGCCTCCACACCCCCACGTTCTTGGGCATCTGGGTGAGGAGGCTATGGAACATGGGGAGGAGGGGAGGCGGTTATACAGCGGGGGTCTGTGCTCTTGTTGGCTTTCCTGCAGCTCCAACAGACGCTTCATCATGTCCATTTCCTCCCCCAACAGACACTTCATCATGTCCGTTTGCTCCTCCATTAGCCTCAGCATTGTGTCCTGCCTCCGCTCTTCGCACTCACTTAATTCTTTCCTGGCCTCTGCCACCGAATGCCTCCATGCATTAAGCTGTGCCCTATCAGTGCGGGAGGACTGCATGAGCTCAGAAAATATGTCACTGCGAGTGCGTTTTTTTCACCTTCTAATCTGCGATAATCTCAGGGATGGAGATGATAGGGGGAGCGTAGAAACAGTCTATGCTCTACGATTCTGGGGGGACTGCATGGTCACCTGTGCTGCTAAGTTCACCACGCTGCCCAAACAGGAAGTGAAATTCAAAAGTTCCCGGGGCTTTTTCTGTGTACCTGGCTAGTGCATCAGAGTTCAAAGTACTGTCCAGAGCGGACATAATGGAGCATTCTGGGATAGCTCCTGGAGGCCAATACCATCGATTTGCGTCCGCACTACCCCAAACCTGACCCAGCAAGGTCAATTTTTTAGCGCTACTCCCCTCGTCAGGGAGGAGTACAGAAGTCGATTTTAAGAGCCCTTTAGGTCGATGGAACGGGGTTGGTTGTGTGGACGCAGTCATTTTTAAATCAACCTAACGTGGCTAAATTCAACCTAACCCCATAGTGTGGACCAGGCCTAAGGTGCCACAAGGACGCCTTGTTTTTTTTAATGGTTCTAAATATCTATGGAATTTTTCCACAAATTGAGATTTTAATATGCCAAAGAAAGTTATAAAAAATACCCTTCTCTGGCAAAAGTAAGTCCAGACCAATATTAGTGTCCAATTTTGAAGTGAGCTGTAGCTCACAAAAGCTTATACTCTAATCAATGTTAGTCTCTAAGGTGCCACAAGTACTCCTTTTCTTTCTGCAATTTTATCAAATGGCCACATGCAAATCTGTATCTAATTTGCACACAGTTACCCTGATTGCAAGGAACGAAATGGCCAGTTATTCCTCTAAATGGCCATTTATAGGTAGTAATTACACACACAAATTAGCTGCCCAACTGTAAGATCGCCTACATGCAACCTTTTCTAAAAAGCAGCTCCAAAATGACTAATAATTAAATATGGCAGCTTACTGTTCTCATTCATCACCAATATTTGTTTCTACTGGAAAAAATATTTAAATGTGCTCATGAAAGATTATCAGCTGAAATGCATTTTGGTTTCACTGTCTTTCGAAGATGCGTGGAGAAAAAATAAGCTGTGTATGCTCTCAAAAATCAGATACCAGAAACTTTCCATCTATTTGCTATTTTTTATGCTTGCATATAGCTGAAAATATTAGACTCCTTCTAATCATATGCAGCTGTACTGAGTCCAGCTTGCCATCTATTGATATTAATGATTTATTGTGAAATTTTCAGTAGTATTTAAGCACCTACTCAGGTGATTTGGAAAATGGTATTTGAAGTCCAATGTCACATAGGTACTTTTGAAAATTTTACCCTTCATGATCATAGAATTATTGTCCAGAGCAACCAATTTGCTCTTTAAAAAAATCCTCTTTAAAGTGCAGAGAGACCTTATTCCTGAGGTATGTTTTTGTATTCCCATTTTTATATATTTCATATTCGCTCATTACCATTTCTAACATTAGACAAGTTATTACGCCACTTGGAATGCATATTCATATCAGCTGATGACCCTCTCCTTGTTCTACTCCTGGGGGAATTCTGTGCCGAAAAATTAAAAATTCTGCAACAAACAATTAAAAAATTCTGCACACAATATTATAATACATACAGACAACACAAAAGATTCAAGAAATGTTTGACAAATAGATTCCTTACTAGGCATTTTAATACAGAACTCCTGAGCAACAAATCACTTAAAGTACAATACAGAACTGTATTTCCCATACCCCTCAGAAGCAGTGCAAAGGCTTTGGGGAGTCAAGGGTTGTAGAGGAGTGGAGGAAGAGAGAAGTAATTACTGGGAAGGAGCCTAGGTATGAATTTGAAGGGTTGTTGGGTATGGGTGGGGAAAATGTGTGGTCCTGAGCCTCCACTCCCATTCAGCCTCTGCCCCAGTCTGTCCTCACCCATTAACCCTTATGTCTGACCCCCAGCAACCCCACACTGTCTGTCTCCTGACCTGGACCAACAAGCACTGTGAAGAAAGCAGGCTTTTTCTTTTCCCTATTGTAGCTGCACTGGCCAGGAGTGGCTGCTGTGTTCTAGCACCACAGCGCCCTCTGGTAGGCACAGGACAGAACTTCAGATGTTATTTTCTGCTGGGAGCTACTGCTCTATTCTAGCTCCACGCTGTCCCCTGGTGGGCAAAAGGCAGAACTGCAGCAACTTGTCAAAAGAAGCTATTTTCTGGGGGGGGGGGGGGGGAAATGCACGGCCCATGAAATATGCACACACGCAGTGGCACAGAATTCCCCAAGGAGTACCTTGTTCACTCTCAAGGTGAGAAGCAGGGGCACAAAGCATGACTACTGCTCAGGAACAGATTTAACTTTTTTCTCCACATTAATTAAAATTAATTAAATTAATTAATTAAAATTAATTACTGAATAAATACTAGATGATAGCTGCTAGGTGATAATGTGCCTGAAACTAATATACTGCATTTCCTTCTCCACATACCCGACTGTATTAAACAATCTAAATTAAAACATAGCCCAATAAAAATAAAAATATATGCTTAAGGCAAAAAGCAAACAGGAATTCTAATTTAAGTAATTTTTTTAAAAATGGAACAAAATCTAATTATATGGAAGGATGTAATTATTCCAGCAACAAGCACTACAAATCCAGGAAATTCAGAGTTAAGGTTAAACTTTAAAAAAGTCAAAACATGCTAAGTTATGGAACTGCACAATTAGATAGTGACATGATGAGAAGAAAAAGAAATTAGTGTCTTTAAACATCAGTTCCATCTAAAGTAGGAGCACACACACTAAAATGCTTTCTCATAAACTGGGGTAGCCAATAGGCGGACCTCAGGCCAAATCTGGACAACCAGACACTTTTGAATGAACCCCAAAATCTTATCATCATTATTGTTGTTTTGTTATGATGTTCTCTGGAGTCTATCCTTGTTTATACCTTGACCAATAAATGTGGACCCTGACAAAAAATAAATTGACTACCCCTGTTATAAACGTATAACTATTGTATGGTGAACCCAAGCTCAGCTCGAGTGATTTTAAGGTCTGATAGGAACATTATTGGTAGTGTTATAGTAATGATGAGGGTATGTGTAGGCAGGGGAAAAAAACAGAAAGAGAAAGAAAAAGTTAAAATAATGAAGACACTACTTTTTAAATTTACATAGGAACTGGAAGGGACCTCAGACAAATGGCGTACATCTTTCTACTGTGTGACATCTAACTTCCTTTTGAGCATTCCTATTGTGCCTATTAGCAGAATGTGCTCCTGTCCAATTGCTCTCACCATCATCATAAAGAAAAAGGTACTAACTGAGGGTAGCATAACCCTTATGGGCCAGATAAATGCTAATGTGGATAATTATATTCTGTCTAATTGCTATTGGATAGGACAGCATTCTTCACTTCCTGTCCTAAAATGCTGTATAGTGTTCCTGTGTGCTGTTTAACACCTGCTGCGTTCCACTCTAGAGACAGCTGCATGACAGAAGTGATTGTATGTAAAACTGATATCAACTTCAGTCAGTTAGTGAAGTAATTATCCAAGTTGGAATTTGGCCAAGAGATCAGTATTTATGCTTATGAAAAGCACTTTGGGAACTTGAATGACTGTAAGTGATTAGGACAGTGAGGGATTGGGAGATTATTTTATTTTATCCTAAAGATGACTCACTTCTCGCAACTTGCACCAGGCTAGAGCATTGTTACCATACTAATTCAGAGGGAGTAGCAAAAGTTATCATCAACAACAGCACTTCCTGCAAAACCCTAACTTTTCCTTGGCTATTGCTCATTCATGTATTTTCTTGGTCTGTTTAGTTTGTGAAATGTGATCACATCTGGCAGTGGCATACTATGCACAGATTCTTTGTGAGGTATGTTAGATAGTGCAACTTTCAACAGCCAGGACTTTAAAGAAAACGAGAAGCAACCCATTACAAATCTCAGGGAGTCAAACTGACTTGTTTGCAACTCTTTATTTTTTGATCACAAGAAGTTAAAGGCAAATAAATGAGAAATCCTCGCTGTCAAGAATCACTTATGATTTTACCACTTCTCTTCATACTATACACAGAGGAGAATATTGCACTGATATTTAGAATAAAAGATGATGCAGGAAAAATAACAAACATTGACAGCTGCTTCTGTTTGTAGTCAGAGTATTAGACATACCTTGTTTTACAGCTAAAATTAACTGGCTTTCAACTCACACTTAGATTTAATCAAAAAGGAGAGCATATATACATATACACATCATAGTTTGAGTGAATATGCAAAATTAAGACATAACTCATCAGGTTTCATTGCCATGAGACTACAGAAGTTCCTTGCTCATAGCTGTTTCAACAGCCATGCCTCTGAAACTTGCATAAATAAAATATGACTAACTGAATTACTACTGTGGGAGCGGGACACCACAATGTCTACCAACTTAATATATTTTGCATGAAGTAGGGCACAAAGAAAAGTTTACTGCAGCAATGGATCTGAGACTTCAACACACCAATTCACCGAGCTCATTTAATTAACTTGCTGATATATGCAGAAAATTCATTTTCTGAAAACAAACTCTTACTTCTCACTTCCACAAAATCTAGATTAAATACAAAAATCATATTAACATAACATTTTAAAAGGTCAGACAAACCCAGCAGGGGAAGGAACAGTGCAGCATATCTAATTTATCTGTCCTTTAAACCTACAAGGATTCAACACTGGCCAATATTACGTCACGTGGGGAAAATGACATTTCATTAGTATGACTTGATTTGTTATTAAATATTTCATACACCTGAGTTACGTACAGAATTACCCAAAGCTGTAAATCACAATATTGTGTCTCTCTGTTCACCTAGGCAATCATGAAGTTTAAACACAAGAGACTCTTTAGAATATAAGGTCAAGGCTGACATCCTGAATGTGATAACTCCCAACATAATAAATACCTTTTCCCCCCTTCTTCCATCATTGGTGCAAATCAAGTCTTGTCCCAATGTTAAGATCAACATCAGTGCTGGGCAACCTGTTGTGTTTGCAGATCTGGATGTCTGTACTATGCAGTTTTCAGTCTGGCACACTAACTTCATTCTAGTGAGCTAGCGGGGAATTGAAGTTAACAAGTTTCCTACTCTCTGAAGCTCCAGACCAGCAGGAATCTTGTCAGTTTCAATCCCCTGCTGGCCTACAAGAATGGAGCTAGCCCAGAGAGACTAAAGGGACAGGGTAACATGCCTATGCATATTTAAAGCTGCAAAAAAATTTGTGCTCAGGAATTATAGTTAATGGATTGTTCAGCCTAGCAGCTGGGTTTTAATGTCTATTGCAATCCATGACACTTTTTAAACAATACATCATTGAGATATGGCAAAAAGTGTACGCATGCATGCATGCTGAGGAAAGAAAGTATAGTAGCAACTTTGACATGATGTGCATTTAAGTAAACCCTAATAAATGCTTTCAAAAATTCCAACAAACCTGTAACTTAAGCAGCAGGTGAAGATTTTCTGCTCATGTAGCAGTAAAGTTAGATCACATTATTATTCATAGTATTATGGTGGTATCTAGATTGGGGTCTCTCCAAGCTAGGAGGTGTTTCACAAACACAGTCAGCTACAGCCCACCCCATGAAGAGCTTATACTCTAAACAGAAAAAAAGACAAAAGGTGAGGAAAATAAAGTATTATCCCCATTGTATAGGTGGGAAACTGAAGTAGAGAGGAGGAGATGTTCAAAGGTACAGATCGGAGATTGACTTTCAACAGCAGTTAAGTGTCTAAGGGATTTAGGCACCAAACTGCCATTTGTGCATTTGAAAATTTCCCCCAGAAAGATTAAGTGATTAGCCCAAGATCACATAGTCTGTGACTGAGTTGAGAACTGAACCCAAATACCCTGGGTCCCAGTCCAGATCCTTGACCAAAAAAAAAAAAAAAAAAATCCTCCCTCTTTATACATTTGTTTAATATGCATATTTCCCTTTTTATTTCATTGCACAGCAGACAACAGATATATAAACATTCTTCGCTAAGGGATAGTCTCTGATTTTTGACAAGATACACTCATGTACACGTACAAGTGGGTCATTGAAAACTAAATAAAAAGGTTTCAGATCACTAGGCTTCTTCTTTCCAAATATTATTATCTTATAACAAATCAATTCATACCAAATAAACTCAAAGAAGTTTTACAGCCTGAACTTTTTAACTAGTAGATATGAAACACCCATTTAAAGCTTTAGAAATTAAACACACTTTAAAAATGTCTGACACTACCAGATTTATTCTGCCTTCATCTTACACATAGTTACACACACGTATGCAAAGTAGAAGAGTGAAGGCCAGGAATAGCAAGATTGCCTATCAATAGGCTGTTGATAAATGTGGCTAATAGATAAAGCTAATTTTTGGAGGGAGGAATGTAAAAAATAATTTTCTAGCTAAGATTCTGCACAATCATCCCTGATACTTTAAAAGATACATTAAACTCCTACATAGGTAGGGCCCTACCAAATTCATGGCCATGAAAAACACTCACTGACCATGGAATCTGGTCTCCCCCTGTGAAATCTGGTCTTGAGTGTGCTTTTACCATATACTACGCAGATTTCACAGGGAGACCAGCGTTTCTCAAATTGGGGTCCTTATCCAAAATGGAGTTGGAGGGGGGTTGGAGTTTTGCCACCTTACTTCTGCGCTGCTTTCAGAACTGGACGGCCAGAGAGCAGCGGCTGTTGGCTGGGCATCCAGCTCTGAAGGCAGCACCCCTCTCTGAAGGCAGCACCCTGCCAGCAGCAGCGCAGAAGTAAGGGTGGCAATACCATACCATGCCACCCTTATTTCTGCGCTGCTGCCTTCAGAGCTGGGCGGCCAAAGAGCGGTGGCTGCTGACTGAGGGCCCAGCTTCGCAGGCAGCAGTGCACAAGTAATGGTGGCCATACCATACCCTGCCGTCCTTACTTCTGCGCTGCTGCTGGTGGCAATTCTGCCTTCAGAGCTGGGACCCCGGTCAGCAGCAGCCCAGAAGTAAGGGTGGCAGTACCGTAGCTCCCCCACCCCGTTCCCCCACCACTCCTTTTTTGGTCAGGACCGCTACAATTACAACACCGTGAAATTTCAGATTTAAATAGCTGAAATCATGAAATGTATACGTTTTAAAATCCCATGACTGTGACATTGACCAAGATGGACTGTGAATTTGGTAGGGCCCGATAAATAGGGGATAACAATGGTAAGCCTAACTCATCATTACTGCAGTAGGTTTGTCATGATGGGGGGGAAGGGGGGAGAGTCACGGATAGCGTGATTACCTGGTTTCTCCGTGAATTTTTTGTGTGTGTCCGTGACTCACCCGCAGAGGCAGTTCCTGTTCTGTGAGGATGGGATGGCTTCTCTCTCTGGGCGTTGCAACCAGGTGTGCAGGGTCACAGCCCCTCTCAAGTTTGGTTCACCTGCCCTTCTTTAAATCTTGTTGATGAATACTTCCAGTTCTTCCTGTTTATTCCCCTTGCTTTTGTGTATAAACATGTAAGATGCTGAGCAGATGCCACCATCGTTATCCCTCTTGAAATGCAATACCATCACAAATTACATGAGGGGGCAATGTGTGCCTGCATTCTGCTATGGCAGGCCCTTTAGGAATTGGCAACACTTCCAACCCTTCAGTAGCATGGACCTTGGGGAAAATGGGGAGGCATGGTGGTCACTAGCAGACTCTTCCCTCCAGAAGCTTTGGATCCCTTCCCATTTCCACTGTGCCTAACAAAGGCTCTCTGTATTATGGATGGAGTACTCCACTTCCTTGAAACAGATATTGTCTCCGTCTTGAAGATGGCATCATTTTTTCCAGTTGAATTAGTGACGAACAGCTGCATTTGATGTGATTAATGTGAACATTTTTGTATTGTTCTGCTACAGAATACTAATAAATGAGTACTTGTTGAAGTACTGAGATGGTTAAATAAAGGGCATTTGCCCAAATTCAGAAAAATCTGTAAGAACTCACTAGATGAACAATACCTTCAAGCTGAAGAATGTTTGCTATATGAGTTCTTGACCTTGATAGCAAGATATTTTGATGCATGATTTTTCAATTAATTTAAAATAAAAATAAGAAATCAAAATAAATCTGAAAGAGTTCGTTCATCAGTTAAAATAAACCGTACACAAAAATGACAATTACCAATGCAAAACACTTCTGTGCTTGAATCCAGTTGTAATTGAATACATTCGTCAAAGTCTTCCACAGCCGCTTCAACTTGGTCAAGTAGGATTTTCAGCTGTATTCTCATTCCCCCCAAGTTAAAATAAAATGTATTGAGACAAGTAGCATGAACCTAGCTCTCTGGTCATTTAAGAACACTATTTTGCTTTATATCAAATTGAAATTAGGCACTCACAATATTTTTTCACTTAGAAAACCCATGAGCCATTCCCTGTTCTGAGGCTAGATTCCAATTAATAAGAGCATCTCACTCTTTTCAGGAACGAAGTAAATCCAGTTACCAGGAACTGGTAATTATAGGTGTCATAAATATAAAGGGAAGGGTAAACCCCTTTGAAATCCCTCCTGGCCAGGGGAAAGCTCCTCTCACCTGTAAAGGGTTAAGAAGCTAAAGGTAACCTCGCTGGCACCTGACCAAAATGACCAATGAGGAGACAAGATACTTTCAAAAGCTGGGAGGAGGGAGAGAAACAAAGGGTCTGTGTGTGTCTGTCTGTATGCTGGGTCTTTGCCGGGGATAGACCAGGAATGGAGTCTTAGAACTTTTAGTAAGTAATCTAGCTAGGTATGTGTTAGATTATGATTTCTTTAAATGGCTGAGAAAAGAATTGTGCTGAATAGAATAACTATTTCTGTCTGTGTATCTTTTTTGTAACTTAAGGTTTTGCCTAGAGGGGTTCTCTATGTTTTTGAATCTAATTACCCTGTAAGATATCTACCATCCTGATTTTACAGGGGGGATCTCTTTATTTCTATTTACTTCTATTTTTTATTAAAAGTCTTCTTGTAAAACACTGAATGCTTTTTCATTGTTCTCAGATCCAAGGGTTTGGGTCTGTGGTCACCTATGCAAATTGGTGAGGCTTTTTATCCAACATTTCCCAGGAAAGGGGGGGTGCAAGTGTTGGGAGGATTGTTCATTGTTCTTAAGATCCAAGGGTCTGGATCTGTAGTCACCTAAGCAAATTGGTGAGGCTTTTTACCAAACCTTGTCCAGGAAGTGGGGTGCAAGGTTTTGGGAAGTATTTTGGGGGGAAGGACGCGTCCAAACAGCTCTTCCCCAGTAACCAGTATTAGTTTGGTGGTGGTAGCGGCCAGTCCAAGGACAACGGGTGGAATATTTTGTACCTTGGGGAAGTTTTGACCTAAGCTGGTAAAGATAAGCTTAGGAGGTTTTTCATGCAGGTCCCCACATCTGTACCCTAGAGTTCAGAGTGGGGGAGGAACCTTGACAATAGGTTTAAAAAGGAAATGAAGGACCTCATAGTCCTCAAGATTTTGAAAAGGTCTTCTCTTTATATTTAGCTTGTTCAGACATACGGTACATACAAAGCCGACATTAATTTTGGCATTTCTGAACTTTTGAGTGCTAGACTTTGAAACCCTACTGTTATTTTAATGTAGATATTTTCTATGTAATATTATACAAGTAGTTATTTTAATGTATTATTTCTGTGTCAAAATCAGTTCGAACACAGTTGCAATGTTTATACTGTAGCTCAATATGCTTTACCCATCCTTCACCTTTTTCAATTCAACATATTTTATCATGTATAATTAACTATAATAATTAAAAGCTTAAGAAAAGGATGTTGCATATCTACAGATTTTTTACCCTTAATTCCAGTTGCAAAGAACTTCTCTCTGCTTCTGTTAATGGTATTAATAATGAGGTGACAAAAACTTATTTTGTAGGTGATTGGCTGGCTCAGTTCCCATTGCAAATTAAATTATTTTCATGCTGCTGGGATATTATTGTATTATTCATGTGGTAGGGCACCTAGAACCTTGTCTTGTTATTTAAATCTAAGCGAACAAATATCATTGGCCTATCAACCAAACCCAATCCTCTGTTGACTGCAGCAACATGCTCCCTTCTCCTTACACATTAGGAAGGATGGTACATAGCCTTCAGCAAGGCATTGCATTATGATCGCTACTTACTTACAGCAGATGTGCATCCCCACTGCAGAATTCAGACCTAGACAGACAAAAATTCAATGCTGTTCAAGTTCAGACTTGTGGTTCAGCCCCTCAACACAGAACAGCACTTAATGGGAAATATGGAACCACAACACATACCCCAAAAAGTTTAGGTGTGCTGCAATCAATGACTTAATAGAGGAACCAAACTCTGTATTGAAAAATAATGGAGAAAAAATACAGAAGAGTGAGCAATAGAGAAAGGGACTAAGGAAGAGCTTGCAGATAATCTTGGCACTTCTCCTATACCATCCCCATGCTCTACTGGGAAACATAGTTCAATGTTGCCCACACTGCTAATAAAATCTTTACCTCAGCCCTGAATGAGGTTCAGGAAGACAAGCAAATATCTCCTTCCTGATGCTCTCTGGCACCACGCAGGGGCCTATGAAGTGTAGGAGAATCCCTGGACTCCTCTCCTCCCTCTCCCCAATGCAGCAAGTTCAGAGAATGAAGGGGCACCATACATGGCTCCCCATGCTTTCTGGCCCCATGCCACAGTCTGGGAAAGTGAAGACGTGGTTCCCCCAGCCAGCTCCTTCCTCCCTCGTTTCTAGTGCTCCTCAGCCCCACATAGGGTGCAGGGAAGGAGGTGACACCCTCTTGGCTAAAAATGTTAAACAGCAGCAATTCCGCTTTTGTATTACAACAAGCAAGCAGCCTGTTGCATGGCTTTGAGCAGAATTTCCACATGAGCTTCCCCCAGAGTAGCACTGAGCATGAACTCATCATGCTGGTGCATGAGACATGGAGTGCAATCAGCCACCAACAGAACCCTGAAACTAGCTATTGCACAACAAACCTGTCAATCGCACAGAGAAACTGATTCTTTAAAAAACAAAAATTGGATCTTGTTCAGTTAGCCTTGGGTGATATTTATAAGGATATGAGCCTCCAGGCAAGGACCATGTCTTTGTATACGGTAGTCTAGTGCCCAACACAATGAAGCCTGATTCCAATGGGGGCCATCTAGTTGCTACTGTAATATTAATACTAAATAATACATAATAGATTATTTTCAGGCAGTAATGTGATTTTTAAGATGATGTGTCCCTTTAATCGATTTTCTCTTTCCTTTTCACAATGTAGTTGAATGAGTGGCACCCCAACTGCAAGGGCTTTTTAAAACTTAAGAAGTGTGTTTTTAAATGGTAGATATTCACTGCTGAAATACAGAATGGGTTATCCACAGTAACCTGATACAAACCCAAGCCACAAAATTCAAATCCAGGTTTTCAAGCCACCCAAAGTTTGAAGGGTATGTGGATCTAGCTTTAGTTCAGGTCTATGTTTAGCTTCATCTCCATTTAGAACTGGCAATAAAGGACAAAACAGTTGGTTCTTAATCTTCAATACAGTAGATATGGAATCACAGATGTGGCCTTCAGAGAGAAAGACCCATGCATCTAAAGAAAACCCAACCTCATCAGGAGTTAAAGCATCTAAATTTCACTGCTGTAATTTCAACAACCACACAGTATAGTTATTATTGTTTTGTAATAAAAATTATAACTTTGTTTTTAAAATGTGAAAGACTATGAATGCATCGTACTGAAGAATGCGTACTTACCTCACAGACAAAATGTTATGTACCACCTATTGAAAAGCCTAATTCTATAACTTTCAATTGACCTTAACTCCACATTAAAATAAATAAATTATGCTGTACTCTTTTCTAAATAGATTTATAGTGGCCTATTCCAACTGAGGGTCTAGTTCTCAGTTCTCTTCCAAGTTAAAAAAAAGAAAAAAATGTTTTGCCAATTTAAGAAAACTTAGTCCCAAATTTCTCACAGTCTGAAAAACCCTCAAGCCATGAGGGAACAGTACTCTCCTTGCAAGGCACTGGTGAATCTACTCTCCTCTATACCAGGCAGAAGAAAGCAGGCAGGCAGAGCCAACAAATGCAGTTAAATACTCCTCTGTCCACGTGTAGCACTTGCTCCTACTTTCATAATAGTGTACCAGTGTTGCACTTGGCAGAGTTAGAGTTAATCTAGTTTTACTATGTGTATGTACATGAAATACACTATCGTGTGGATGGAAGAAAGCTTTTATAGATATGAGTTTGGAGGGCACATTGGCTACTCAGGAGTAAAATTCTTCAGGGCTCAAAGGGAGAGAAAACTAAACTAATAAGTGTGAAATCCTCCAAAAATTACTCAAGACCAACTGGTCTAACCTCAGAAATATCACAAATTCAAAGACCATTATCTCAAGCCCTTTGGAGACTAGAGATGAATCATGTGGTCTCAACGGGAAGCCAGGACCTCTATTTTCTAATGAGATAAAGTCCCCCCATTCCTAGTCCTGCATGAACACAAGATGCGACTTTTTCATATTTAAAAAAGCAGTTACCAATACAGAACTCAGAGTAACAGCCGTGTTAGTGTGTATTCTCAAAAAGAAAAGGAGTACTTGTGGCACCTTAGAGACTAACCAATTTATTTGAGCATAAGCTTTCGTGAGCTACAGCTCACTTCATCGGATGCATACTGTGGAAACTGCAGAAGACATTATATACACAGAGACCATGAAACAATACCTCCTCCCACCCCACTCTCCTGCTGGTAATAGCTTATCTAAAGTGATCACTCTCCTTACAATGTGTATGATAATCAAGTTGGGCCATTTCCAGCACAAATCCAGGTTTTCTCACCCACGCCCCTCAAAAAAAACACACACACACACAAACTCACTCTCCTGCTGGTAATAGCTTATCCAAAGTGACCACTCTCCCTACAATGTGCATGATAATCAAGGTGAGCCATTTCCAGCACAAATCCAGGTTTTCTCACCCCCCACCCCCATACACACACAAACTCACTCTCCTGCTGGTAATAGTTCATCCAAAGTGACCACTCTCCCTACAATGTGCATGATAATCAAGGTGAGCCATTTCCAGCACAAATCCAGGTTTTCTCACCCTCCAACACCCCCCCCCCCGACACACACACAAACTCACTCTCCTGCTGGTGAGCTATTACCAGCAGGAGAGTGAGTTTGTGTGGGTATGGGGGTAGGGGGGTGAGAAAACCTGGATTTGTGCTGGAAATGGCCCACCTTGATTTTCATACACATTGTAAGGAGAGTGGTCACTTTGGATGGGCTATTACCAGCAGGAGAGTAAGTTTGTGGGGGGGGGGAGGGTGAGAAAACCTGGATTTGTGCTGGAAATGGCCCAACTTGATTATCATACACGTTGTAAGGAGAGTGATCACTTTAGATAAGCTATTACCAGCAGGACAGTGCGATGGGAGGAGGTATTGTTTCATGGTCTCTGTGCATATAATGTCTTCTGCAGTTTCCACAGTATGCATCCGATGAAGTGAGCTGTAGCTCACGAAAGCTTATGCTCAAATAAATTGGTTAGTCTCTAAGGTGCCACAAGTACTCCTTTTCTTTTTGCCAATACAGAACTGAATCTAGGGCTAACTGAAAATTTTCTATTGAAATTATTTTTCTATGGGAAATTGGGCTTTAGTCTCAACTGAGGAGTTTTGTTTCCCTTTCAAAAAATGGGCTTTTCATGGAAAATTTCAATTTTTTTGTTGAAAAAACCAAACATCCCAAAACACCCAAAAATAAAGTTTTTGGTTTTCAGTCAAAAACCAAAATATTTCAATTTGGAAACGCCACTGCAGTGCCTCACTGGAGATGTAGTTTGGCTCCCTCACATCCTTATTCTTCTGTATGCATTGGGCCCTGGACTTCATAGAATCATAGAATATCAGGGTTGGAAGGGACCTCAGGAGGCCATCTAGTCCAAGCCCCTGCTCAAAGCAGGACCAATCCCCTCATCTCTCATGGCTAGAGCCCTACCAAATTCACGGTCCATTTTGGTCAATTTCACGGTCACATTTGGGGAATGAAGAAAATATTTACCTGGCAGATTGAATTTTTTTTTTAATTTAATTTCATTTTTAAAGCTGCACAGGGAGATTGGAGTGTTAGGTTAAATCTCATAGTAGATGAATTTGTGGGCAGATGATGCAATCAAATTTATTTAACACACACCTGTGTAGTCTAGCATGCATGCACATGCACACACGCGCACACACAGTTAAAAAATAGTTACAACTGAAAGAGTGTTAACATTTGCTTCAAATAGCCAACCAAATATTTGAAAGACTTCCTGTAATAACCATGTTAAAAAAAAATTGTTTGACCAATCTCCTTCTGTCATTTAATAGCTCACCCCAACCACTTTCTTCTGCCTATTCAACCACAGCTCTGCCATTTTGTTCAGTTGCTTATTGTTTGCGTGGGTGTGAACTAGGGTTGCCAGGCGTCTGGTTTTCGTGAAAAGTCCGGTCAGCGGCGCAACAGGAGTCCAGGGCTAAGGCAGGCTGTGTTCAGTTTTTGCAATTAGAAAGTTGGCAACCCAGTAAAAAGCAGAATCTACTACACTGAATTTTTCAGTTTAGCCTAGCACCTCTCTCCAAAAATATAGCTCTCACTTACTGAGAGAAATTCCATTTGGAGACATGGATAGTGATAAAAACATTCCGATTCCATCGTCAAATAAGGCATTAAAGCAGCACTAAATGTTAAATTAAGCCAAAAACAACTAATCTCTCTGAAAAAAATGCCCTGTTGATGGGACATAATCAAATAGAGCAAACACACATTATATACATGAAAATATTGTGTACAAGTTAATCAAAGGTAATACAAACTGTATTTATTATGGATATCAGCCAAGCACAGCTTCTAGCAAAGCTAAAGCTAAGCTATTTCCGTTCTTATCAAAACCAAACATTTTTGCAGATTGCCCAGCAATTTACTGGTCAATTAATATTACCAAAGTGTCTACCTTGGCCATTATCTTGTATAAACTAAAAAGTAAAAAAATTTGCTCATTCACAAACACAAACACTCAACTACAAGTCAAACTGGACCACTTTACTTTTCTGAAAAAGTGGACAGTGAACCCTATTAAAAGAGACTAATCCTTAATCAACATTGTTAGGCTGGCAATTTATCATTTCCATATGGTTGCAGAGACTTTTGTTTTCTTTGATGGGGAAAGATGGCGCAAAAGGTGGCTACTACATAAGCAGTATTGTTACCTAAGGCATCCTAGCCTGCTGTTTCCAGAAGTAATAATTTATTAAACAAACAGTTAAATTATCATCATTATTTGGGTTTGGTTAAAATAACAATTGTGACAGCCAAGGGGTGAATTGAAATCTCCAGTCATAACCACTGGTCATAGCTATTGATTTGACACAGTGATGGCCCATGGCTATGCACATATAGACATCACAATCATCATTTATATCACAGATGAAAGGAAATAAAACTCGTAATCTTCTCCCCCTAAATCAAAGGCTCTAAATGTATGATCTAAAGGGGAAATCCATTAATTGTCAGTAGTAAAACTGAGTTTATGTCCTCTTAGTAAACCAACCAAGATGTAAGTCTCACGAATGCGCAAGCAGCTCTGATGCTCTACCAACCAGATGGCACTAAAACGCACACATGCACGTACGCAGGTTCTTGCTAGCATTTCTGGCAATGCTGATTTTTTGTTAGGAGGAAGCCACTGCAAAATCAAAAATCTAGGCGGATCTAGAAGCTAAGCAGTCCTCAGTTGCAGTCGTTTTATGGCTTACATCACATTTTCTTGAAGGGACACTGATAAGGTAAATCTCTCTCTCTCACACACACACACACACTAACATTGTTGAGGGCCTAACTTTGTACCTTAAAAGTTAGTAAGTGCCAGAACTAAGCTTTTCCAAGCAATCAAAATTCAGTCCCCTTGTTCACACTCATCATCATATATGGTCTTTAGTTACATGATCACACACCGTTTCCCCCCCCCCACACACACACAAAGGACCCCTGCCTCATTCAGTGCACAGAAAGGACAGTGCTCAGTTAACATGTAACTATTCAGTATTTTTTCTCCCCATTGTTTAATGTGTGGCCCCATGCCTTAATTTCTGAACATTATTCAAATCCTGTTCTGAATTATTTATTTTCTCTCAGTTTTTTCTACGGTGCTCATCCCTATAGTATCTGAGTGCTTCACAAACATTTATGAATTTATCTTCACAACATTGCTATGAGTGGTAATTAGTGTCCCAATTTTACAGATGGTGAACTGATGCACACAGAAATTAAGGTCAAAACTATCCACCAATTTTGGGTACCCAATTTCCGACACCTAGGACCTGATTTTTCAAAGTTATCATCACTATATAGTGCTTTATATGTTCAGAGCACAGCTCCCATTGACTTCACATGCAGCTGTGAACGCGCAGGACTTCTGCAAGTCAAACACCCAAAAACCTGAGACTGGCTAGGAACACACAATTAGTGCCCACCTGTGAAAAGTCTGGTGTAAGTGACTTGACTCATATTACACAGGCAGGGACAGAATCCAGCTCTCCAAGGCAGCATTCAACTGCCTTAACCATGAGACCATTCTTTCTCTTCCTGCAGTCTCCTGCCACATTCACTACACACCTTCCAACTTCCACCACAAAATGTCCTACAGACAACAGCCTCTCTGCTACACAACCATGATTCATTCCCAAAATACCATCCATCCCATGCACTGAATGAGGCAGGAGTCCTGAGGGAAAATAGCATATCATAATGTAATTGAAGTATATATTGTAAGGCATATGGACAAGGAGGCTGCATTAGCAACCTTAATTCTGGCATTTCCAAACTTCTGAGGACTTGATGTTTCCATTTACACCATTATTATTGTAATGTCATTTGTAGGTGTGTAATTTCCTAGGTTTTTTAAAAATACGAACTGACAAAACAAATTCCTTCCTGTGCCATCATACTGACACCCTCATGGTTCATCAGCAGGACTGGAGCCTTTAGATCAGGGTGGGCAAACTGTATGGAGGGCTGGGTAGGGAAGGCTATGCCTCCCCAAAAAGCCTGGCCTCCGCCCTCTATCGGCCCCCTCCCATTTCTCACCCCCTCAGAACCCTTGACCCATCCAACCCCCCTGCTCCTTGTCCCCTGACCGTCCCCCCGGGGCCCCCCCGCCCCTAACCGCCCCCTCCGGGGCCCCAATCCCTATCCAACCCTCCTCGCTCCCTGTCCTGAGTGCCCCCCCACCCCCTATCCACACCCCCGCCCCCTGATAGGTCGCCCAGGGCCCCACTCCCTATCCAACCCCCGCTGTTCCCAGTTCCCTGACTGCCCTGCCCCCTGACTGCCCCAAATCCCTGCCCCCTGACAGGCCCCCCTAGGACTCCCATGCCTATCCAACCCCCCCTGCTCCCTGTCCCCTGACTGCCCCCCCCCAGAACCTCTGCCCAATCCAACCGCCCCCTGCTCCCTGTCCCCTGACTCCCTGCCGGGACCCCCTGCCCCTTATCCAACCCCCCCACTCCCCGCCCCCTTACCACGCTGCTCAGAGCAGAAGCAGCAGCCCCACTGGAACCAGCTATGCTTCCTGTGCTGCCTGGCAGGAGCGGCGGGCCAGACACTGGCGGTGCGGCGGCGGCACGGAGAAGGACGGGACGGGGGCTAGCCTGCCCAGCTGGGAGCTCAGGGGCCGGGCAGGGAGCTCAGGGGCCGGTCCCATGGGCCAGATGTGGCCCGCAGGCCATAGTTTGCCCACCTCTGCTTTAGATGCACCGCACAGACCTCTGCCACTTCAGCTAATAGAGTAACTGACAGCAGTAGTAGGTTGTCATGCCCCTCTTGGACAAGCTCTAGAGGAGGATGAGATGCACACTTCTCAGTGGGTTTCACAGATATTTTCTGACAGTACAGGAATGGTGAGACTCAGAAATCTTGGGTTCCATTACAGGTTCTGGAGGAGAACATGTGCTTCTGCCCATTCCTTCCAAGCTTGACCCCTCCTGTTCCATCTCCTCCAATTTGTTCCTGGACCACTCATGTCTCTTCCCCACGTCTGACTCCTCATCCCAGTCCCCTTTTCCCCTTAGCCAGCCCAAGTTTCCACTTTTCAGCTTTCTCATCCCATTCCTGTCTCTTTGCCCAGCCAGTTCTAGTCTCCCCATCTGAGCTTGCTGTCCAACTCCCAGTTTCTCTTCCCCACTCTCAGTCATCCTGCCCAACCATTACCAGTTCCCATCTCCATCCCCTAGCTCCTTGTTTTTGGTCTCCTTGCCCAACCAGTCCCACATCTCCCCTCCCATCTCCTCATCTGTCTCACTCCCTAACCCTGGCCCCAGTCGCACCCCCCCACACCACACTTCCATCCTCACTGGCTCCAGTTCCAGCCTAGCTCCCTTACTCCTTGTGCCATATCAGTGTCCTATTCCACCCCTCAACGTCAGTTCCTTGTACCGATCTCTTTGCCTAGCATCAGAGGTGACAGGTGGGTAGGGGCATGAGGGGTCAAGTGCCCCTCCGCCCAAGATTTGCTGCTTGGCTTGTACTGAGCATGCTCAGTAACACTGCGGAGGCCGGCTGCCCTCATTCAGCCCCCCATTATCAGCAGGCACAGCTCATCTCTGCCTAGCCAGTCCCAGTTCTTCCATGGCATCCTGGCTCCTCATCAAATCTTTATACACTCCGCCATCACTTTCTTCCGCAGTGGTTCTCTGTTCCAGCCTCCTTGCCCAGCCAGTCCCAGTTCTTCTTGCAACTCCCAGTCCCAGTTTCTGCCTCCCCAGCTCCTCATCCCAATTTATTCCCCATGAAGGTCTGGCTCTTTTCCCCTTGTTATACCAATAAAATAAAAACCAGCAGGATCTTATTAAAGGGGAAAAGGCAAAATGCCACATTTATTGTGAATACAGAAAGAATCATAGTAAGCAGTTAGTTATAGCTATAACATTCCATTCAATTTCACATTTATCCACACATTCATTCACACACGCATACACACACACAGGTTCTGCAAGGTTGTTATCATAGTTACCAGCCTTAGAGTTGCTCATGCCACGCCCCTGGCCAGGTGGCCTGGACATGAGGAGGGAGCAGGGCCTTGTCAGATGCTCATCTGATGCTCCTGGAAGTTGGTTTGCAGAATCAGACCCCAAAGTTCTCACTTTCTAGAGTCCATTTTTATAGGAATTTCTTCCTATGCCAGTCTATGGGAATTGCTTCATGATGCTGTTGCTGAATCAATCAGCAGATGGCACATTCCTGATGACTCCATGCTGCCAGATGTTATCTTGTTCTTTGGTTCTCCCATTCTTGAGGCTGTTGGGTGGATTCCAGTCTGCCCTCCGGGCGTCCTCTGGTTATTTCCACTTGACGCCTTCTTCAGCCGATGGACACTGGATTCTTAGGCTGGCACCTCCCTGATCATTCAGTTATTATCCACACCAAGCATCCATCCACATACATCCTCTATCTCTATTTTAATCACAATTGTTAACAAAGCGAGATGAATACAACAAAAGGGCGGGGAGTCTCTGGGTGCTGTTCCTGTTGTTACAGAGTATTGCTTTGAGTCTCTCTCTGTGTGAGTAGTTGTTGTTACAAAGAATTGCTTTGAGAACAGACTCTGTCTTAGAATGTACTAACACAATTAGCAGCTTGCAAGTTTCACATATAGAGGGAGAGAAACAGTACCAAAAACCAAGAGACCTCTTAATTAGTAATACCCTGGAATTTAAACTATTGGGAATCAAACTCGTTTGTGATTTTAATATAGAACTTCTTTAATATGATCCAACACCCTCTCCATTCAAATTAGGCAGCTTCCTCCTCCATGTTGTCTGGGACCAGTGAAGTGGTGGCAAGGGAGGTCACTGAGAGCACCGGAGAGACAGGCTGGCTGGGCAGTAGTCAAGACTTGCAATTGCAGGGAAAGTCTAGCTGAGCTCCAGGATGGAACATACTAAGAGCAGCAGAGTCTTTGGGAATATAGCTGCTAAAAAGTCTCTACTGAGCATGTGTGAACTACAATTTTTCAAATTGCTCATAACTTGGCCAGATTTGAGCGGATTTTCAAGGGGACAGCAAAGACACATTCCTGACAAAAATGCCACCCCTTGGCAAAATTTCAAGTCCCTGCTCCAAAGAATGGGGCTGCTAGAGCTTTTCAAATAAGGGTTTGTAAGAACTTTTTAAACATGGGCATAACAATGTATTTTTTCCTAGTCTCATTCTCAGACACTACTGATTTGATTTGGCTGAAAACTTACCAAAACAATTCAGCCTGAGGCAGACATTTCACATGGAAAATCTCTGCCAAAACAGCTCCAATTTGGCAAAGTTAGAAGGAACTAAAAGCCAGATCTTATAATGAGAAAAATCTCGCAACTTGAATATAAATTTCAAAATTTTATTTTTCATTATATTATTACCAAGACCATGCCTTATTAAAACTGAATTAAAGTAAAAACCTAGTATACGTTTCACCATTCAGCTATTCACTTACCTTTTTAAAAGAACATATACAACTGAGCTATGAATATCAACGAGCCATTTTCATTTGTGTTTATAGTCTGCTTCCGTTTCTGCTTTTCTTGCATTAGCTGCATTATCACAATGCAGTAATTGTGTGAACTGCAAACACTTCTATTCATTTCAATTTAAATAGAATATTTTTCACAAAAATTATTTTGGGCCTAAACTAATTACACCCTTTACATTGCAGCAGTGCAAGAATGGAGAACTGTGTTAAAAGTTCTTGCTCTTTTTACATTCACTTGATCTAAACTTCTATAAATAAATCCCTCCCACGGCAGCTTTAGAATTGTGCCTCACAGAAGACAATGCAAGTTTTGCCACCAATCAGTAGGGTGACCAGACAGGAAATGTGAAAAATCGGGACAGCGGGTGGGAGGTAATAGGAGCCTAAATAAGAAAAAGACCCAAAAATCGGGACTGTCCCTATAAAATCAGGATATCTGATCACGCTATATCAAAGAACAAAACTTTGTTGATCTATACACAAGCTAGAGTCCACAGAGCTCACTGTCGGCTTTTTCAAGTTAAAACCTAACTGCAACGAAAGGCAAACACGCTCTCTCCTTCCAAATGTTATCTGCCTCCTTCCTCTCTTTTGCATGTGGATTACGAAAATGTAAATCCTGAAAACAAACCTACAGAAGAAGAGCAACGCAGTAGAAGAGATATCTCTATGCAAAGACAAACTCTGTCTGGGCATTGCTCTGCTAAACTGCATAACCAGCACCAACTTCAATTCCTAACATGTTTTTATTGGCTTGTGTGTTGTTGTGCCAAAACCAATTGACAGCATGCAATTAGCAAATAACCTGTAGGGCAAGGTGGGAGAGACCTTCTACAGCTGAAGAAAACGAGGGAAAAAGCACCGTCCTTCAGAATGATATCACACACACTCCTGTCTGCACTTGCAGTCACACAAAATGCAAGTCACAAAATATGTTAGTGGATCATTAACAATTTAATGCCATAACTATTGAATTAATTAAAAAAGCCAAAAACAGAAATGTCTTAATGGGATTTTAAAGTATTATGTACAAGTTTCCTTAGGAAACAAAGCAGAGGGGAGTTGGAATTCTGTTGGAGCCCAGAAAACAAATTTCTGATGTATCCGGAGCAATACTCAAGCTTTGTCTCTCCAGTGACTGATTGTATCCTACAGTACTAATAAAAAACTACAACCTAATAGTGACCTTGTCCACTGTGTTGCAACCATGTATGTGTAGTTAACTCTCATGATATTGGTGTTTTTGTTAAAGCTTCATCTCCTGATGGCATGTGAAGCAGAGAGAATGTCAGCTTTCATTAAAAAAATCCTCACAATCGAAGAGTAAAGCCTGAAATATGTGACCCCGCGTCTCCTAAATACTCAAAACCCAGGAGGCAAATACAAAGAACCTCAAATTATTTTTTTCATCTCATGATTTTTTGGAATAACTTGGGGTTGGCAGTACTGGACTCTCAGAATTAAAAATTTTATTAAGATTATGTTTTTAAAAAGTGAACGGTACAGAGTTTAAGCATAGAAGTTTCTGATTATCAGGGAATAACATACAGATTATCAAGCGGTGCGAAGTTCAGTTTAAGATCAGGTGGCGTAAGGAATACATAATCTGCAATATCCCCGATTGTACTATATAGCGACAATATCCCTTACATTTTAGGATTTCTTGACTCCGTCAGTTACACTAAGTATACATTCAAGATACTATGCCGTGACAAAATTCTCTGTTCCAATGCAGATTTACTTTCCAGAGTTAGCTCTGAAGCCAAATAATCAGACAGGCACCTTAGATAACAAAACAATATGTTTCCACACAATGATTTATCTCACAGATGTCCCAAACAGAGAATCTACAGGAGCCGTGGGAAGATGGCAAGAGACTAAAGCAAGCTAAACTGGAGCCACATGATCCACATTTTTGTAAGTTAGATGGTTCTCTATTAAAAAATATGTGTTGTCATTTCTTATTTGCTGTCAATACTGGAAAATGCACAATGCTTTCATGTACACAGCAATTTTAATTTCCAAAGAGTTTTACAGACATTAATTGTTCTCAACCTCGTGGCGAAGCAAGTATCAGACCCATTCCACAGAGGGTAAAATTAAGGCAGCGAGATTATGAGACTTGCCTACAGTCACAGAAGAGAGTCAGTTCCTGACTACAAAAACAACAAGGAGCCAGGTGGCACCTTAAAGACTAATGACTTGTGCCCAAGACCACACCGCCCTCACCTCTTTCATCCACTTTAGTAATTAAAAATAAAAGAATCCTTGGTCCATGTATCCTTTTCAGGCAGAACTTGTCTGGCCTGCTAATTTACTGATAGTGTATTTCAAAGCAACAAGACTGGCAATAAAGCACCTCTTTACAAGAGTGCTACCACAATGTCTCTCTTGCAGTATCCAAACTCTACTTCCTTGCTGTTTATCACTGTGCTCATTCTGAGCACTGACCTCTATAAAAAGTTCAGATCTGGAAGACATAGGACACACATGGTGTAGTGGATGGAGTATGCCTTTTATAAAACATGGCTTACAGGAAGTGAGACAAACTAATGCCATCAACAGCAGCATTAAAGACTTTGGGCTGGCTTCCTCTTTTTGTAGATAGAGGTAGGCTGGCAGGGGCTAGGGAGAGGCTGTACTGCAGCAGGAGTCCTCAGGAGGAATCCTAGCTGAGTTAAAATTCCTCTTGTGGCTAGTAGGGCACAGACAGATCTGACCTGCTTGCAATGAGCACGGTATGCATTTACTCCCTTTGCAACCAACTAGCTCAGGGGTTCTCAAACTGGGGTTCTTGACCCCTCAGGAGGTCGTGAGGTTATTATGTGGGGGGTTTCGAGCTGTTAGCCTCCTCTCCAAACCCTCCTTTGCCTCCAGCATTTATAATGGTGTAAAATATATAAAAAAATGTGTTTTTACTTTATGTTGAGGGGGGGTTGCACTCATAGGCTTGCTGTGTGAAAAGGGTCACCAACACAAAAGTCTGAGAACCACTGAAATAGCTCCACTGGCTAGAGTGGAAAGGGACATGTCTCCCCCTGCAACCATTTTGTGGGTCAAGCTCTCATCAGTGCAGACACTGCCTATGCTTCGCAATGGGATTTCTGCACAGCCCCTGTGAAGTCGGGTTGGAGGTAGGGTTGCCAACACTGTTTAGATACATGCCAGGAGGTTTCACCACATGACATAATGGCATTTAATGACTAACCTACTGTACTCTATCACGCATTTAGTATGGAACCATCATTTTGCCTTTAGTGGAAATAAGGAGCGTCGTATGAATCATACAAAGAAAAGGAGTATTTGTGGCACCTTAGAGACTAACCAATTTATTTGAGCATAAGCTTTCGTGAGCTACAGCTCACTTCATCGGATGAATCATAATTTCACATTTTCAGCATATTGCAGAAATAAACAGTCTTGCAAAATCTCCAGTTGTAATGTGAATCATATTTTTAAATAGCGAGATCGGGCTTAGGTTACTTTGCTTGTTAATGCACGTTTAAATGTTTGTGTGTATGTGTCCATTAGTTAATTCCATTATTTAAAAATACAGAAAATAAAATACCATTAGAAAATGACAGATACAGCAAAAGCTCATTGATTAGACTTAAAATAAATTTCTGCTGCCGTCACTAGATTTTCTTGAGGTGTGTCCCCTTTTATAAAAAAAGGATGTAACTTGAGGTGTTTGTTTCTGATTTTTCACAGATTCCTTATGTTTTGTATATTTCACATGGATGTTAACAGCTCATCACCCTTCATATTTAACGGAAAATGAACGATAAACACAAAATGCCTTCGGCTATAAATTCATCAACTTTGTGAAGCCAGTTTTTATAGTCCGGGTCTTTACACCAGTTGTCACTGTAACAAGAATATTACTTTTTTTTTTTTTTAACAGTATCTTCAGAGCTGCTATGTTTTGAAGAGCCCCCACCATCATCCATTTCTGTTGGGTCTTTTTAAGTGCAAGGCAGTTGCAGCTCAGTGTAGACTAAAGAGACAACATGAACGTGCTCATGTGCGTGCATATATCAGTCAGAGTGCACAGACTTTACATCACAATGAAGTCACAGCCGCACAAGGTAAAGAAATGCCTGTACAGTGCAACTGTTGGGCAGTTGTATGCACATTACCATGGCATTTTAAAACACTGGCTGGTCTACTGCATAAACTGGAGTCAACATTCACTATTCATGTTCAGAATGCCGAGGGAAGTAGTGGGGGCAAAAGATCTATCTTGCTTTAAGATTAAACTCGATAAGTTTATGGAGGAGATGGTATGATGGGATAACATGGTTTTGGTAATTAAATATTCATGGTAAATAGGCCCAATGGCCTGTGATGGGTTTTTAGATGGGGTAAGATCCAAGTTACCCGGGAAAGAATTTTCTGTAGTATCTGGCTGATGAATCTTGCCCATATGCTCAGGGTTTAGCTGATCGCCATATTTGGGGTCGGGAAGGAATTTTCCTCCAGGGCAGATTGGAAGGCCCTGGAGGTTTTTCGCCTTCCTCTGTAGCATGGGGCACGGGTCACTTGCTGGAGGATTCTCTGCTCCTTGAGGTCTTCAAACTACAATTTGGGGACTTCAATAGCACAGATATAGGTGTGAGGTCTTTTTTAGGAGTGGTGGGTGAAATTCTGTGGCCTGCATTGTGCAGGAGGTCAGACTAGATGATCATAATGGTCCCTTCTGACCTAAATATCTATGAATCTATGAATCTATGATTTATCTCCCGGGTTGCTTTCAGCAGTCTCCTGCAGATTTATATTTAATTCCTGGAGACTCCAGGGCAATCCTGGAGGGTTGGTAACTCTAGTTGGAGGCAAGAGCCTTGTGGTCTTTCCCCCTCCTCCTTGTGAACCTGTGCAGGTCTGGGGACACAACCTGGCCCTTAACTTTGCCTAGAATGATCACAGATTGAATTTAGGCTGAAAGAAACTTCCTTCATTTTGGGTGAATTAAAATTGGGATATGTTTAGCTCCTACATTTACGGGATCTCCTAATTGGAATGGATTTGAATTTTGGTCCATAAGCATTTCCCCAACAGCTTGCATTTGAAAAGGTTTCTGAAATTCATCCACTATTTTAGCAAAAGCATTAGCTTGTTGGGGTTAATAAAATAGCAATAGTTTGGATAAATATGATACAAGTCTAAAAATTCTCTCCAAAAAGCTCAGTAGGGGTTGGAGCACGGGACAGGCCTAAGGGGTGAACTGTATGGAGTTCACAGCACATTCTCTCAAGAGGAATTTACAGGCCCTTTGAGGACTAATATATATTCACTCCCAACTGTATTGGTAAAGGATACATTTAGCTGGTGCTTTCTCCACAGCAGAACCACCACTTTATAACCTGGTTTCAGCCTGACAGTCCTGCTATAGTTTTCAGAGTGGCAGCCGTGTTAGTTTGTAACAGCAAAAAGAACGAGGAGTATTTGTGGCACCTTACAGACTAACAAATTTATTTGAGCATAAGCTTTTGCGGGCTAAAACCCACTTCATCGGATGCATGCAGTGGAAAATATTACACACACACACACACAGAACATGAAAAAATGGGTGTTGCCATGCCAACTATAAGGAGAGTAATCAGTTAAGGTGAGCTGTTATCAGCAGGAGAGAAGAAAAAAACAAAAAAAACCTTTTGTAGTAATAATCAGGATGGCCCATTTCCAACAGTTGACAAGAAGGTGTGAGTAACAGTAGGGGGGAAAAATAAGTATGGGGAAATAGTTTTACTTTGTGTAATGACACATCCACTCCAAGTCTTTATTCAAGCCTAATTTAATGGTGTCCAGCTTGCAAATTAATTCCAATTCAGCGGTTTCTCGTTGGAGTCTGTTGGAGTTACAAAACTGGACATGAATCTTGAACAACCTTATCCATGTGAGAACTCCATATTCATACAAGTGATCTTACTTACCTCAACATGACCATTCGTGTGAGCAAACACTTGGCAGGATTAAACCCTTGGTAAGAATCTGGAGTGCAGTGGATTCCTAAAACCAGAGCTCACGGCAGAGTCTTGAAATAATTACGCTTATCTACAGTGGGGAAATTTACTAGACTAGTTATACTGCTGTAACTCCTCATGTAGACACTCTGACTCCAGAATACAAATGTCCACATGGGCATTTACAGCAGCATACCTAGACAGTGGTATAACTATGCCAGTAAAATTTCCCCTTATAGACAAGGACTAAAGCACTTTACATTTTCCACTCTTCAGCAAACATATCTTGTGTACAGTAATAAATATTTACATGTCATTAACAACACTATATAAAATATACCAAAACATCTTTCCCAATTTTTTCCTTCCATTAAAGCTGTAGTAAAAATCTCACTCAGACTTTGAGAAACCAAGAACAACTGCCTCAGGTAATTCCATACTAGTATTATCAGACTACATTCTTTACAACTCCCCATTTTTCCTTTACTATGAAGGCACACTTCTGGGCCAAGTCACAACATGTCCAAACACCTCACCCGCTGACTTTCAGTACAGCTTTCACATAATAATTACTCTCTACTTGCACTGTGGGCAGTTCCATCACTCCCATACTGTGATAAGTATGGAATATGTAGAATATTTGAGATCTACAAGCGGAAGGAGCTTTAGAAAATAAAGTGCTTTACAAATACTCATAATTCAGATCTTGCAATATTTGAGCATATGTCTTCACTGCCGCGTTAACTCAGGTTATCAACGTTTCAGTTAACAACTCTCAAGTTATCCTTAATCATTTGTATTACCATAGTGCCTAAGCGTCCTTGTCAAGGACCAGGACCCCATTGTGCTATGCCCTGTACAAACACAGAACGAAAAGATGGTCCGATTCCAAAGAGCTTTCAAGCTCCGTAAAAGACAAAAGACAATAAATACAGACAGACTGGGAGTACAAGGAAACAAAGAGATTATTATCTACATAGACAAGACAAACACAAGGCTGGGAAGGGGTAAAAACACACACAGATAACAATGTGATGGCAGCAAACACTAAGTGAGAGCAGCCACACTGCAAAACACTCAAGCTACACAGAGCCCTCATGTTCGCAGCTGATGAATTGTGGTAACTCATGCTGTAGCTTGTACCTCTGACAGGCCAGCCAATTAGAGTTAAAAGTACCTCAACACTCAAGTGTCGCCATCAAATTAACTCTGCAGTGAAGACAAGCCCTGAGAAACCAACTCTTCCCATTAGCCAGCACAGCAGTTATATCCAGATTAAAAGAAGACACTACTTTAATAGCAAAGGATGCTGCCTGGATAGCTTCAAGGCACGCTGTGTATGGATAGGTGAGAGGTCAGCAAACATTTTTAGTAAAAACCAACTCTGCCATTTTTATTTGAAAAAGATAAAAATATTTTGATGCTTTCAGATGCGAATTTGTTCCCTCTTTGGCAAAAATAAAAATTTTTAAAATTTTTCAATTTGTAAAGCATTGATTTATGAGGTTTTTAAAAAAGGCTTTACATAAAAATCAGAAGCAAGCAATGTAGAATGAAGCACATTGTATAATACCTATCAAAATAGGTTCTAATAACACTGGATCTCAGTACAGGAACTTGCATTATGTGGCTTACCATAAACTTGGCACAACAGTTCCTCCAAAAGAAAGACCTACATTTTCAGAGTGACAGCTATAGAAAAATGAGGTTTCCCCATTAAAATACTCACATACATCAACTCCAACAAAAGCATAAGGTAGGTTAAAAATAAATATCAAAATCTTGTCTATCCACACACACCCCAGTTTAATTAAAGGTGACTGATGTAGTTAAACTGGTAAAATCCCTGTGTGGACAAACCGATTTATAATGAGCCTATATTGGTTTAGGTCTGTCCACCAAGAGGTTGCACCGATTTTTAAACAGGTTTTATAGTTATACTGGTGCAACTTCGACATGTAGCCTAAATCTGATAAACTAATAAAAGCACGAGGAGTTCACAGTTGAAAGTCAAAGGTTAATTATTTTATTGTACTGATGCTCAGAGTTTAGCTTTTTTCCATTGAATGCATCCGATGAAGTGAGCTGTAGCTCATGAAAGCTTATGCTCAAATAAATTTGTTAGTCTCTAAGGTGCCACAAGTACTCCTTTTCTTTTTGCGGATACAGACTAACACGGCTGCTACTCTGAAACCTGTCAGAGTTTAGAGGCATCTATGTTAAAAATAAATAAGCCTATGACAGTGAGACACAACAAAACACAATATTCTACTTGTGTCTTCAGACTGATACTTAACTATAATTTCCATCATTTTACTCATTCAAACCTCAACTTTAATACTCTGAAGGGCAATCTGTATGCAGATAATTCATTGGTGGTTTCATGGCAACAAATGTTTCATAGAATCATAGAATCATAGAATATCAGGGTTGGAAGGGACCCCAGAAGGTCATCTAGTCCAACCCCATGCTCGAAGCAGGACCAATTCCCAGTTAAATCATCCCAGCCAGGGCTTTGTCAAGCCTGACCTTAAAAACCTCTAAGGAAGGAGATTCTACCACCTCCCTAGGTAACGCATTCCAGTGTTTCACCACCCTCTTAGTGAAAAAGTTTTTCCTAATATCCAATCTAAACCTCCCCCACTGCAACTTGAGACCATTACTCCTTGTTCTGTCATCTGCTACCATTGAGAACAGTCTAGAGCCATCCTCTTTGGAACCCCCTTTCAGGTAGTTGAAAGCAGCTATCAAATCCCCCCTCATTCTTCTCTTCTGCGGGCTAAACAATACCAGCTCCCTCAGCCTCTCCTCATAAGTCATGTGTTCTAGACCCCTAATCATTTTTGTTGCCCTTCGCTGGACTCTCTCCAATTTATCCACATCCTTCTTGAAGTGTGGGGCCCAAAACTGGACACAGTACTCCAGATGAGGCCTCACCAATGTCGAATAGAGGGGAACGATCACGTCCCTCGTTCTGCTCGCTATGCCCCTACTTATACATCCCAAAATGCCATTGGCCTTCTTGGCAACAAGGGCACACTGCTGACTCATATCCAGCTTCTCGTCCACTGTCACCCCAGGTCCTTTTCTGCAGAACTGCTGCCTAGCCATTCGGTCCCTAGTCTGTAGCTGTGCATTGGGTTCTTCCGTCCTAAGTGCAGGACCCTGCACTTATCCTTATTGAACCTCATCAGATTTCTTTTGGCCCAATCCTCCAATTTGTCTAGGTCCTTCTGTATCCTATCCCTCCCCTCCAGCGTATCTACCACTCCTGGTTAAAGTCAGGTCAGTCAGAGTTTATGCAAAACGAAAGAAACAGTATTTTGGCATCACTAAGCATTCGAATATTAGACATGCAAACATCCACCCATCATAGCAACAAATTTCAGGCAGGTGTTTTTGAAGGATGGTGAATTTTGCCTTAATTATGCTAAGAAATTCTGCATGATTCACTCATTCAACATTGTCCAAATCAGGAGTAGAACCAGCTCAGTTAATGGAGTGATTGTTTATCATCATCAACTGAAGAAGATTATCTATCTGCTCTAATTCCATAATCTCCTTAGCAAAGGCTGCTGAATTATCTTTTAACGCTGCCCCTCATGCCTGTAAGGCACTTTTTGTAAACATTCACAAAGCTTTCTCATTATCCTCCTTCAAATCCCCCCTAAAAACTCTTTTGTAATAACACCTACAAAAAATTTTGACAACTATTAGGTAGTGGAGTGCTGAGAGTACTGTCTACCATGCTAACCAATACTGTCTCACTGTTTCCTTGTACTTTCCTGTATCTGTCTGTATCCATCTATTGACTCATGCCTTATACCTCAATTGTAAGATTATGGGGGTGTGGCCCGTTTTTTGTTCTGTGTTTGCACAATTGGGCCCTAATCCTTGACCAGGGCTCCTAGGCACTATGGTAACAGAAATAATTTATGATAACTTAAGAGGAGTTAACTCATGTTATCTGCGTTTGGGTTAACTTTGCAGTGAAGACAGCCTCAGATATTGCAGGGTTTGAACTATTAATATTTATAAAGCACTTCATTTTTCTATAGCATCAAAACAATAATAGTTGTATCAAATACTCATGTCTTCTCTGGATTTGTAATGTACATGAACATTTGTTCTCTGGCTGAGAGATTTTGCCAAATAGGTTTGATTTATGATTAGATGACTCAGTGGAATGTAGGTAATCATCACAGCTTACCCTGAAACCACTATATATATTGTACAACGTTCATAGCCTTTGTGCAGAAGTACTTTGTAGCCAACTTGTTAGGACGTATCCAAGGGGGTCCTGCATGAGTCTGTCTTGAGCCTGATATTATTTAATATTTGCATTAGTGAGTTGGATAGTGGAGTGGAGAGTATGCTTATAAAATTGCAGATGACACCAAGCTGTGAGGGCTTGCAAGCACTCTGGAGGACAGGATTAGAATTCAAAAGGACCTTGACAAATTGGAGAATTGGCCTGAAATCAACAAGATGAAATTCAATAAAGGTAAGTGCAAAGAACTACTCTTACAAAGAAAAAACCAAATGCACAACTACAAAATGGGGAACATCTGACTAGGGGATAGTACTGCTGAAAAGGATATGAGTGTTATAGTGGATCACAAACTGAGTATGAGTCAACAATGTGATGCAGTTGCAAAAAGGATGAATATTCAGGAAAGATGTAACCAGTATGTAAGACACAGGAGGCAATTAGTCCGCTTTACTGTGTACTCGTGAGGCCCCAGCTGGAGCACTGCCTCCAGTTTTGGGCTCCACACTTTGAAAAAGATGTAGACTAAATGAAGAGAGTCCACAAGGAGAGCAACAAAAATGATAAAAGGTTTGGAAAACCTGAGCCCTGAGGAAATGTCAAAAAAACTGGGCATGTTTGTTCTTGAGGAAAAAAGACTGAAGAGGGACCTGATAAAAGTCTTCAAATATGTTAAGAGTTGTTATAAAGAGGACGGGGATCAACTGTTCTCCATGTCCACTGAAGGCAGGACAAAAAGTAACCCATTTAATCTGCAGCAAGGGGCATTTAGGTTAGATGTTAAGAAAACCTTTCTAACTAGAAGGGTAGTTAAGCACTGAAGTAGGTTACCAAGATAGGTTGTGGAAACCCCATCACTGTCAGGGACTGTCTAGATTTACTTGGTTCTACCACATCTTGGGGGGATAGGCTAGATCAGAGGTGGGCAAACTATGGCCCGCGCGCCACATCCGGTCCATGAGACCATCCTGCCCGGCCCTTGAGCTCCCAGCTAGGGAGGCTGGCCCCCAGCCCCTCCCCTGCTGTCCCCGCTCCCGTGAAGCCTCAGCTCGCTGCACCACCAGTGCTCTGGCCCGCCACTCCTGTCGGGCAGTGCGGCAGGCTCCGGCCAGGAGGTGGGGCTGCAAGCTCCTGCTGCTCTGAGCGGCATGGTAAGGGGGAGGCAGGAGGGATTGGATAAGGAGCAGGGGGTCCCAGGGGGCAGGGAGCAGTTGGATGGGGCAGATGTTCTGGGGACAGGGAGCAGAGGGGGTTGGATAGGCGTGGGAGTCCCGGGGGGGCCTGTCAGGGGATGGGCAGTTGAATGGGGGGGTCCTGGGGGGCAGTTGGGGAGTGGTCCCAGGAGGGGGCAGTCAGGGGACAAGAAGCGGGGGAGGGGGGTTGGATGGGTCAGGGGACGGGGGGGTTGGACAGGCGTGAGAGTCCCGGGGGGCCTGTCAAGGGGGCGGATAGGGGGTGGGGCAGTCAGGGGACAGGGAGCAGGGCGGGTTGGAGTCCCGGGGGGGTGGGGGAGTGGTCAGGGGACACTATCCCCATATATACCTTATGTGCAGAATTACACACATGATCAAACATGGTTTTGTTTCATGTCTGTGCCTTTTTCTGTAGCTGCCAGGATTTCAACTGAAGTGAGTGATTTAGCTCACATCCAGTATGGACACTCATATGTTTCTAATTTATCTTTCTGGTGCCAAATTTGAGATAATACTACAAATGCATTAATCCACTTTTCACTCTTCAGTGATTGCTATTGCATTTTTCCATAATTACACCAACTCTATTTTTTTGTAAATAGGTGAGATCAGAATTTATCCATAACTGTGGTCTACAAAGAACTGAAGGAAATAATGACAAAACTGAGATTAATCACATACTCTGAAACTTCCATAAGATCATGCATCTTCTAGCAGCCTTCAACTTCAGCAATCATATATGACCACCATAAAACAATGGTTGGGATGATAACAGAAAACCAGTCTAAGAAGAAACACGAGTCAACATCTTTGTATTTAAACAAGAGCAACCTTTGAAAAGCATATCACCTCATATTAATGGTGACTGCACTAGCTCTACCAAACAAAGGTACTGATATTGCAGGTAGCAATTTACTAGGGTACAGACTTAACAGACGCCAGGGACTGTGTCTGTGGCTACAAAATTTCTGCTCAAAAAATGTGTCAGTTCATGTACATTCCAAGTGCTATATTATTTTTATTTTATAAACTGTGTTAAATTAAGTTGAAATATAAACTCTGATGGCACAATATTTATGGGTTTTTCTTACCAAAGCACCTGCCTCACTTTACCCAAGACAACTAGTCTATTACAGATGAAGCTATTCTGAATATATTAGTAGGGCATACAGGACAGTACATGAATCACAGGGCACAGTTCGGTCAGTGGGGCACACAGAACACTGTCACCAATTACAACGTTGGGTTTTCCCCCAGGGAGGGAGATCTCATTATAGTGAAGAGCACTAAAAGTGTTTGAGGGTATTAAAAGTGATGGAGGTTTAAAACAAAAAGACAGCCAGCAACAAGTACATGAGAAATGACCAATGGAGACAATCATTGCAAGTCAAATTATTTTAATACAGAGCACATGGAGAAACTGACAAAGTTTAAAATATCTGGGCCCAAATTCTCATAATAGTATGTGTATGCATGCATGTTGTTGCTATGTTTGTGCGATTAGCTACATGGCTAATCGGTCACCTGTATGTGCAATGGAAAATAATCAGTTTATTTTAGTTTGGAGCTGGGAAAACATGCACAGATTTAAATCAAAATTAAATACGAACATGGATTATGCTTCAAACATCTTAACACAATGTCCATTTTCTACCGCAACATTAGTTGCTCCAGATCTCTTGATTTTTATACTAAGCTCTCCTCAACATTGTGCAAAAAAGAAATGTTGCTCAGAATGTAGCATACTGCAATTAATGTTACTGATAACTCGACAAAGCAACACTGCAGATCAAAATTCCATTTGATGGACAACATTCAGTCTATTGCAGGTTAACAAAAAATGTTATTTCCATAACACGGCATGTATTTAGATAATCATAATAACATTTGCTGTTATCTTATCCAAGGCACAACAAAGGATTGGCAAAACAGTATCAAAAGTAAGCTAATGAATGTTAAACCAAAATATCTACATATCAATATTGTCAAGCCAAAATGTTCAAAAGTCAGAAGTCAGGCTCCCCAAAATCACACCATTGACTTAAGACTCAAGATTTAAAAGAAAAGAAAAGAAAAGAAAAGAAAAGAAAAGAAAAGAAAAAGAAAAGAAAAGAAAAGAAAAGAAATCTTTGACTACCCTCTTAAGCCGTCTAACACCAGTTTGTACAACCTCCCTTAAAATGGATTCAAAACCATTCTCCCCACCCTTCATAACACAGCTGCTAAATTTCACTGTTTAATATTCACCAGCTTTGAAGCAAAACACTGTACAATGCAGATTCATTCGTTTTTACGGGGTGGGCCAAGCCAACAAAACAGTGCATTTGGGCAGGATTACCCACTTTGAGTACCATCCAAATACCAAACTTGTCTTCCAACAGCGACATTCAGGAAAGGCAGGGCCCATGGGGAGTGCACGCTTGGGTGGGGGAGAGGAGAGTATGAAGGAGAGAAATGTCTCTCTCAAAAGTGCACTCACAACCAAATAGAGTTTGTTTTAAAGAAGACTGAAGTAAAATTATTTCTCTTCAATGCAGAGTGGCTGTGTTAAACAGAGGTACAACATAAAGAAAGCGAGCATGCCAAAGATTTTGTTTTTGACAGGGAGAGACTGGGGTGATTCAAAGTTATTGTTATTTAAAAAAAAAATCATTGCACTTTTGGAATTCGGGAAGAAACATAAAATAATTGTGGCAACAAAAAGTACCAAGAGGGGAAGGACACTGACCCTATTGCCACAAACTTGGCCATCTCTCAGGACATTCAAGAATGAACAGCCAAGTGAGCAGCAGTTGATAATACAAGTAAAATTATTATGCATGTTTAGGTAAGGGGTGTGGGATTTACTCATTGGTGTGGAATGGTAGTAAGGCAAGTATTACCATTTGTATAATAGCAGCATTTAAAGACCCCACTCCAGGATCACATGCTAAGAACTATACACACATGTAATTAAAAACAATCCCTGCCCCCAAAATTTATAATCTTAACATTTGACAAGAAACATGTGGACACAAGCAAACAGGGAGGAGGGCAATGTAACAGTGAAATCATCATGTTTAGCACTATAAGGAGCATTAACACTAATAGCAATACTAGGTTTCGCTATGAAAAGGCACAGCATTTGGTGGGGGGGGGTTCCACTTATATTACAGAATCTATTCCTTATGCTGGACATCCCATTTCAAAACTTTTAGACAGGGGATAACTGGTATTGTGGTAAATTTGGAGAAATTAATTTCATTCCACGTATTTTTCTTTGGGGAGGGGAAGAAAGTCACAAACTATTGTCAGTTTCTGGAAGAGTTTTTCTTTAGTACTCTTCAAATTCTTCTTTGAATCGTTCCTCACAATATCGTTTTTTATTCTTATATGTAAACGTTCATTATATGATCTTACCACTCTTTACTGAAACAAGTCAGAGAATTACTGTGAAAATTACACAGAGTAGCATAAACCCAGCTGGAGAAAAGATAACTATTTTTATTCCTAATCCACATTCAGCTGTGCAGCCTTCTGTTAATTTTTGCATATAGTTCATATACCAGCGCCACTGAAGTTAATGGTAGTCCATTGGACGTCAGTGAGCACTGAATCTGAGACATGAGACCAAAAGCTATTCAAAATGAATTTACAACAACAAATTTCTGACTGACTTCAATAAGAACAATACTAATTTAACACAATAATCCCAGAGGCAACAATAGTAATGCACACTTTTTATTTTATACTGGGTTTGATTTCACATTAAGTGCCTGTCCTTTGTTACTTGGAAAACAACAATATAAAAGATTTATTCACCAAATCTGTATATACATTTTTAAAGAATGTGTGTTTAAACACAGGCTCAGGTATAATGAGCAATAGCTGTTGTCAAAGAAAAAAAACCACAAGGAATTTCCAGAAATAGCACACAATGAAAGCCAAGTGGAGAAGTGTATAAACTATGTAAAATATCTGCCCTCTAATATCTTACTTTAATACATGCATTTTGGAAATCCAAGAATACATGAATATACTCCTGAAACTCACTGACAATACAGAATAGAACAAGTTCACTCATTTGACTATACAGAATAGAAGCTCACTCTTCTCGGCAGTTTTTTCTTGTGATTTAAAGTTGCCACACATCTCTCTGAATCCATACACTAGCTCCCATTTTGCTACTGCACCAAATACAAGTTTTTTATCATTGCCTCAAAGTCTTGCATATTTCTGCCCCTCCCTACACACCTATCTCTGTCTTGTTTCACATTGCCCTCCAACACCTCTGCTCTGACAAATGATTCCAGCCCTGTCTTCCTTTTAGTTAGGTTTCACATAATCATATCTGTGCAGCCCCAATGCATGCATCACCCTTCCTATGGTCATCCACAAGGCCCCTATTCCCTCCTTCTTGAAGACCCACTTCTACCAACCTGCCTCAGAGGGAATCTAGCTAGCTAGAACCATATTGCCCAACCACCCCTTTGACTACTTTTATATAATACATCTTTTTGCCCTTTACTTTCTAAAATCAGACAGAAGGTAACACCTTGGGGCAGTGATTATGTCTTATTTATATTTGGAAAATGCCTGAAATATCTTGGGCACTACCAGAAACAACCAACCACCAACACCATATTACTACTAATAAAAATATACTAACAATATTAACCATACACTATCCATAACTGAAACACAGACTCCTCTGGATAGAACACAGTACCTGTTTAACAGTGCACAGCAACATCACACAGCTATTCAAGAAACAAAAGGAAGTGTGTTTCAATTGAAACTTCAGAAGGAATTTAGGTAAGTAAAATGTAACTGCCCAACTTGGAACTGGCCAGAATAATGCAGGATGGAGTGGGGGGAATATAGCCCTACTTTAATGGCCACAAGTGGTGAAAAGGACCTACATTTTTCTATCTTCACTGTCTTCCCCCTTAACATTTGGTGTATGATTAAATTCAGAAAAACACCAAATACAATCTGTTTGCATTTAGGTCAACAGAACAGCTCATAATAAAACAATGTCATATTTCTGAAGAGTAAAAAGCAAATCCATTTTAGATGTATCCAGCCAGATTAGCAAAAAAAAAACAAAAAACCACACCACACCAGACATATGCACACAAATATGAACTAATCTTCATTACCCTACATAACGGAGTTATAAAGATTTCTTTAGCCTTGTGGAGAAAGGCATAAAAACAAGAACCCATGACAGAAAGCTGAAGCCAGAAAAATTCAAATTGGAAATAAGAATTAAAAAAAAAAACAAAAAAACAGTGAGTGTGAGATTAACCATTGGAACAAACTACCAAGGGAAGTGATGGATTCTCAGTCCCTTGATATCTTCAAAATCCATTCTGAATACCTTGCTGGAAGATATGCTTTAGTCAAAAATAAGTTATTGGACTCAATACAAGGGTAACTGGGTGAAATGTAATGCCCTGTGCTCTGCAGGAGGTCAGACTAGATCTAATGCTACCTTCTGGCCTTAAACTCTATGAATCTATAACGGACATTTCACCAGTGTTTATTTTGCTGAAGGTAGCAGCCCAGCAAATTCACAAAAAAATAAAGATTTAAATCATAGATCTATTCATACCTCTCAAGCATACCTCGTTTCAAGTGACTCACTCATTAGTTCCAAAATGGTGTAAGTTACAAATAAACTAAGAGTCCCCACATTTTTACGGTTGAAAATTAGCATCAGAAATAAAAAAAATATGAAGCAGAGGTTATAGAAAGTGATTTGCCCCAAAGCAATTAACCCCACGGCATTTTAAGTTTCCTGCAAAAACAACTATTGAGTGTCCTTCATGTTGGTTCTCTGCCACATTACTACAGTGACAGATATGGCAATTTCCTGCGGTATCCTTGAGAGACCTTATTAATGTAACTTTAATTATCATTAGGGGGCCATTGCATCAAATTAAAGCCTTCCGTATTATTGTGGGCCTAGTTTATACATAACCTCTTGAAAGGGGAGATGTGACAAGCATGACAGCTGGGGTTTCAAAGGACTATACAGAACAATGTGCCAGCCAAGATTGGACTTTTGGAACAAACAGTGTGAAATGGTTTTCATGGGGAATATCAAGGGAGAAGTCAATGCAAATCCCCCACCTTTGATTATGTAAAAACCCAACCTTTTGAAGCTACACCCTTTGTCTGCTGATCACCTGTTACATGAGGCCAAGATCAAAGGTGCAAACTGTATAAAGAAAAGACTGAACTATTTATGGTTCTGGTTACAAATGTGAGGTCTGGTCTACACCTTGGGGGGGGGGGGAGAATCGATCTAAGTTACACAACTTAAGCTACGTGACTAACGTAGCTGAAGTTGACGTACTTAGATCGACTTACCGTGGTGTCTTCACCAGGGTGAGTCGACTGCTGCCACTCCCCCGTTGACTCCGCCTGAGCCTCTTGCGGCGGTGGAGTACAGGAGTCGACAGGAGAGCGATCGGGGGTCAATTTATTGCGTTTAGAGTAGACGCGCTATATCGACCCCCGCTGGATCGATCGCTGTCCGCCAATCCAGCGGGTAGTGTAGACATACCTTCAGAGACAGTTATGAACTTGACTGACACCTACCAGAGCCTGAGATTGGAGCTGGCGTGAACTCGAGATTTTTATCATGAGTGTTTGTTCTTTTACTGTTTTTAATATTTTTTTCTGTAACACTTCCACCTTAAGAATAAATGTGCTTGCTTATAAAGAGCTGTATGGTGACCTGAGAGTCCTGTCAGTTACAACTGTTCATAGTCTCTGTAGTGAACACAAAGAGCAGATGCTGGCCTCTTTAGACAATCTGGCTTGCTGGGAATATCACAAAGTAGGGAGGGAACTGTGCAGCTCAGACTAAGCCCAAATCAGGAGGGAAAGAGACATGGGTCTTCACCGAAGAGAGTTGATGGCTAAGGAGCAAGGAGCCTAGAGTGGGAGCCCTCAAGGGATCACGGAGGGGCAATACAGTTGCAGCAGCCCTGAACCATGACAGTTACATCCCACATTTGGACCAATCATCATGAGACACTGAACAGTCATGGAATCGTAATTTGAGAGTGACATATGATGAACAGCACACAAACAATAATAAAAATTAGACTGGTCATCACGTAAAAGCAGCTGGGCACTGCCATCCTGGATCAGACCTGAGATCCATATAGTCCAAAAACCTGTCTATGACAAGAGCTTCAAAACAAGGTCCAAGAAAACCCACTGACAGACAATTATGAAATGACCTGTAACATCTTACATTTTCCTGCTTATGCTCCTTTCCATTGGCTTCACTTCAGCCAGGTTTCCATTTTCTGAAAGATGTCTGTTTGGCTCAGGTAACATCTTGAACTTTGCCATTTCACCATTCTGGCTTTTTTCTTGCCTGCTCACTTTTTTTTTTTGTTTTGCTTTGTTGTGGAGATGCTTACATAGTCCCCACACTGACTCTATGGCTTTTAGATTTTTCACTTTAGGGCTGTTGTCTTGCTTTGTTTTGTTTATAAACTCCCCATTTTGAAGTTCAGGGTCTCAGTTCCAATTTGTGAAAAGATTCCTCTCCATAAGATGTTTAACTGAATTATGCTGTGGTCACTATTCAGAGTGGATAAAAAAAACTGATAACTTTAAAAAAATCAATTTTTTAAAATTAAAATCAGATTTTTAAAAAATTTAAATTAAATTTTACTTTTAATATCTGTGTTCCATATTGTAATGTAATACTTGACAGGTTGTATTGTGAGCCTCCGTGATTGTATGAATCGCCATACAGGAGAGGGACATTAATTAGGGTGAAGAGCTGCTCTTCTACAGAATTTGTTATGCCCCTCCCGAAAGAGGAGAGACATTAATACTAGAGGCTCTTGGATCTTACAACAGGAAACTCCCTGTATCTGGATTAAGAAACTGTCAACAAAAGGACTAAAGACTATTATTGTTCTGCCGTCTTTCCCAAGAATAAGAATTATACAAGTGGACTCCTTCCATCAGCTGAGTTTGCAGCTCAGCACACATGGCAGGAACTAAACCAAAGGAACTAAACCTGAACTAAGTATCTCTATGTAGCTTGGACTTGGGGAGGAGGGAAGGAGGAGGAAATTTTTCTAGGAATAAGCAAGATAAAGGACAAATACAGCTTGCTGACTATAGAAGCCTGTATTACCTTTTGAAACCTAAGACGAACTTATTCACGTGTCTACATTTGCTTGCTTTAACTTTGTGAATAACTCTCTAATTTCATTTTCCTATTTAATAAATCTTCATATAGTTTACTATAGAATTGGCTACAAGCATTGTCTTTGGTGTGAGACCTAAAGCACAATTAACCTGGTTAATTAAGTGATTGGTCCTTTGGGATCAGGAGTAGCCTAAATATTGCTGAGATCTGTGGTGTAAGGGGCTACCTGTCACAGAGATACGCTCACCTGGATGGCAAGACACTGACTGTCACTCCATGTTGACTGTTAAAAGTGCCTCAGGAGTGAGCATCTTTTAAATTTAGAACTCACAACCAATTAGGAGTTAGTGTCCTGGTTTTAAAGTCTGTCCTGCGGTTGGTATTCATCCTCTTGACTCATCGTTGGGAGTGTTACGCAGTTCATTTTAATTTCCATCCAAATAGAAAAGGAGTACTTGTGGTACCTTAGAGACTAACAAATTTATTTGAGCATAAGCTTTCGTGAGCTACAGCTCACTTCATCGGATGCATGCAGTGGAAAATACAGTAGGGCGATTTTATATATACAGAGAACATGAAACAATGGGTGTTACCATACACACTGTACAAGAGTGATCAGGTAAGGTGAGCTATTACCATCAGGAGAAAAAAAACAACCTATAGAGTTTGTCGTAAATCACAAGTAAAAAAATTAATCATCTAGGAAATAAGTGCAGCATTCACCATTTCCTAACATAACAAAAAGATAAAAATTAATAATATGTACATTAAACTATATAATTGCATAAATAAATGTGACTAGATATAGTGTATCCTCAAGGTTAGTAGAAAGAAGCACCAACTTTAGTATAAAGGTTATTTTAGTTGCAAATCAACAGGTTTTGATGTTTACCAACGAATGACAATCAAGCAATCTTTCTTTAGGAAAATAATTAGAAAGTACAAATGCAAAGCATAGTTAAAATCAATTATTTAAATCTAGATTTCCTGTTTGCCGATAAAAAAAAAAATCACAAAATTAAATCAATCCACCCTTGTCACTACTACTTAGTTTCAAGTGTGTGGTTTTTTTCTTGTTGATTGTCAGTGGACATAGAGTAAGAAAAGGCAGCTCTCATTTTAACGGGCAGGATTAGTAAACTGTTCCTCTGCTGATAAATATTATTTTATCTGTATACAAGTTATTTAATATTAAAAATATTTTAAAGAAGGAGTTAAATATTTTGGGATAATGAAAGCAAAAAAACAGTCAGTACTTGTTTCTATACCAATCTCACATAACCTACTACAAGTAGCAAATAGAAACTGTAATATGAAATTTGTTACAAGCAGAAAATTTAGATAATTCCAGGGCTTCTTTCTTTGTTCCCCTTTTCTCTGTTAAGTCCATGCTTCAATACTTTTTGGGATTGTCACCTCTCCAGAAAAAAATTCTTTTTGTGAAGTTACAGGCTTAGGGCTTGTAACACTTGAAACACTACAGTTGCGCTACTGCAGTGCTGCAGCTGCACTGCTGGAGCACTTCAGTGTAGACATTACCTACACCAGCGGGAGTTTTCCCATCAGCGTAGTTAATTCATCTCCCCAGGAGGCAGTAGCTAGGTCAACAGAAGAATTCTTCTGTCGACCTTGTGCTGTCTTTATGGTTAAGTCAGTTTAATGACATCGTTCAGAGGTTTCACACCTCTGAGAAAGGTAACACACTGATGTAAGTTTCAACTGTTGACCAGCCCTAAGCGTAATTACATGCCATGTCATTTTACTGCTGTCCTCCCCTTCGTAAAGTATACTGGTGGTATAGCAGAGAGACTACTAGCATTCCAAAAGATTCCAGCTCTTTTCTTCAATGCCTTAACTCATGGAAGGAAGGAGGGGATGAAATAAACACTTAACTACAATACATTAGAATAGTGGATCTCTAACTTCTTCATTCTGGCAACTCTGTAAGACATATCCTCTCTGCCTAACTCCCAGTGCTTCCTCTTCTTCTCATTACACCTCTCTGTGCTGGTAATCTTGTGATCCAGTGCTAATCCCTGAATGAAAGTTGGGAACCGAAGCATTAAAGGATTTAAACAGACACAAAAAGACGCACACATGCAGTTACAGAAAGATTACCTCAACCCCTTAAATTTTCCATTTTTGAGAATTAACAGACTATGCTAATACAGTAATATTTACTAACCAGATGTAGTCCAAATATTTTGTTTAAATGTTATGTTTAAATTATGTTTTTAATTTAAAAAAATCTACAATCAAAAAACAAAAAACGTAAATAGTGAAGGGTGGTTGGGCAGCCCCCTTTCTCTGAAATTGGTTTCTCTTTCTGATGGGTTCGGTGGATCTATGGAACCTGGAAAACTGAGCAGGACATTATCTCTGAGAAGTTTGTGACCTACCAAACCTTTTCTTATTTTGAGGTAAATATATGCCCTGGGATTGTAAAGTAGCCCAAGAGTCCTTTAGACAGCGTGCAAGGACTCATCCATGGTTTCCGAGAACAGTTTACAATCACCGAAGGGGAGGTCCTCCATGGTGTTCTTTACTTCTCAAAGGAAACCAAAACAAATGGAGCCATGATGCCCTTTGCATAACCACTGCCATGGAGGTTGACCCAGTAGCAGTGTCTGCAGCATCTAAGAATGCTTAAAGACAAGTTCTGGCCATCAATTGGCCCTCTGAGATGATGGACTGGAATTGCCCCCTTGGGTCTCATGACACATGTTCAATAAAAGCCATGAATATGTTATAATTAGTAAAATTTTATTTGGCCATGACTGCCTGATACTTTCCAATCCTGAATTGCAAATAGGCCTTTCACACAAAGAGATCTAGCAGTTTCTGGTCCTTATCATATGGGGTAGATATAAAGTGCTTCCTACCCTGCTCATTTACCACATCCACCACCAGGGATTTAGGTGGAGGGTAAGAGAAAAGTCAGAATTCTTTGGGGGAACATAATACTTTTTATCTGCCCGTTTACATGTGGGCAGAATAGTGGCAGGTGCCTGACAAACCATCTTAATCAGATCGAGGAGCATCTCACTGATGGGTAATGCTACTTCAGAAGGTGTTACAGATGACGAGAAATCCAACGGTTTGTGATATGAATCCTTGACCTCTTCAAGAGGAATTTGAAATATCGGCTGCCCACTTTATGAGGTCTAGAAATTGCCAAAAATCATTGGCCATGGATGATGATGAAGGTATAACTGTCTCATCTGGGACAAGGATGAAATAGGTGTTCTTATACACTGTAGCCTCCTGCTCCTCAAACATCTCTTGCGGGTGAGCTGGTTGGGGAGAAGAGAGCTATACAACTCTGGAGTCCCTTTGAGATGGTACTGGTGATCTGGCAAATTGTTGTCAACAGGCAGCCCAGGGGTCCCAGTATGATCACTGAAGGTCCCATACAGAAGTGGTGGTGGCATGCAGGATTGGTTCCATCCTTAATAATGAGCACAATCTTCCCTATGACTTTAAGAGAATGGGTTCCTGAAGCACTATGTTAGAGAATCCTGAACAGAAAGAGAGGAGATGACTGGAAGTCTCCTTCATCCTCCTCCACCTCAACCAAAGCAGTAGCACCCCCACAAAACAGTGGAGAGTCCTGTAGTAATGGAGGATGGTAGTCTGGAGATGAGGGTCTCAGTACCACAAGGAGGAGGAACTCTGGCTCATCAGTTATCAGGAGGTCCTTAGTTATCTGAACTCTTGTGGCACTAAATAGGGGATCAGTAGTGACACAGTAGCCAAAGCCAACAGGACCACAGATGGTGGGTGTACATAAGCAGACGCCAATGGGGTCTAGTGCCATTGCTTGTTTGGTGCAGAAAGTGCCCCATGCATGGGTACTGACGGCTGGGCTGAACTTGATGGAACTAGTCCTGAATGTTCATGCTTGACCTCTTTGCTGGTAGAAGGTACCAAGACCCTATCGAACCCACGTCTCCTCTTCATGCTCTGGGATTTTACAGCCCTGCCAGTACCAGAGGAAGAGTCATTGGACTCAACAGTACTGAGTCAAGAGGTCGAGGCTTCACACACCGTAGATCTCACCAAGGACCTGGACTTTTTAGGAGCTGACTCCTTAAGATGAGAGTCCATGCTCCTCTTTCTGGAAGCCTTCACTGAAGCCTCCAAAGACTTCCCTTTCTTAGGGGAAGTCTGCACTGAGATAAAAGGAGCACTGGATCTGTCCAGAGACATAGGGGTTTTTTTTGTTGTTGTTATTGGGGGTTTTTTGGGCGGGAGGGAAGCTTCCAATCTGACCCAGAGACAGTTTAATCTCCCTGTTTTTCTTTCTCTAGACTTGAGGGCCAGGCAAAACTTGCTCTTCTGGAAGATGTGGGACTCCCCCAAGCAACAGGACACACAGAGTAGCTGTCACTCACAAGTATAACCTCTCAGCAGGAGAGGCAACATATGAAATCTGGTGAGCCAGGTATACCATGACAGGAAAAAAAATTAGTCTCCCCCAGGGGAAAGAGGAGTAAAACAATCCTCTCACTAAACTATACTAACAACTAGCTATGTAAACTATATTAACCATTACAGAAATTCTAGAAAAGCCAAGGTATGCTCAAGGTGGACACAGGAGGGCTTCATCTCAGGCTGAGGTGGTTGAGAAGAAACTGAGGGCCACTTGCCTAGGCACACCTATATAGTTTCGTTATCTGGCATAAGGAAGCACACGGTGCATGCATGGGTTGAACCAACGCTGCTAACTGAAAATCTCTGATCAAGGGCTTGAAGACACATGCGCACCATTACTGGAACACCCATAAGGACACTACTTGAAGAAGAACCCATGGTTAGGAAGAAACTTTATATGAATCATCTAGTACTTGGCTTCTATCAGTGACAAGATGGAGCACTGTTCTGCTTTGCTAGAACAGTCCCTACAAAACATTTATAAATTACCCCCAAAATAGACCATTACATAGATGTTCTGAACAATGATCACATTTTAGAAATTGAAGACTCCTTACCAAGAGTTTCTCTCTGAAACGTGCTTCATGTTCATTCCTTGTGTGCCCTCCTGAGACACAAATTTTTGATGCTGTCCTCCTGAGATGCAAATTTTCCTTACTGCCTCCACTTTCAAGATGGGTAACCTAAATCCCACTAACTGATCAATCTCCTGTGCCCACCTCTTCCTCCTTGTATGAAAGTTGTCTGTACAGACTTTAAACTTTTTGAAGCAGGTTGTTCCTTACTGTGGGTTACTACAGTGCCTACACCACAGGGACAAAGTCTTATTTGGGGCTTTTAAGTGCAGCTGTAATACAAATAAATATTATTAATAGTACATATAGATGTGTAAGAATTTCTTACTGACCCTGTCTTTATTTCATATTGTGTTCATATTGACTAGTTTTATTTTCCCCATTCTCTTTTCCTTTTATCATTATTAACACCTCTTCATGCCATTTATTACATTATTAATATGGGTACCTAGAGAGAATTTCTTAAAAACAAAAAATATAAAATACTAAGGGGAAAAGACATTTCCTTGTGTCAAACAAGCACATTCCAGTTCTGAACTATGCTGGCATGCTTTGGGAAGCAAGGAGCAAGTCAGTTCAGCAAGTTAAATTGACCTTTAAAGGCAAAACATCTGTTGAGGGTCATGAGAAGTTCAGTGGAATGGATTAAGGCAGCTGACCAACTCTCTTTTGGCAACAGAAGCTATTGATGTCGCCAGTGATTATTATTAGCTCAGACAAAACGTATCTAGTATTTCAGTCAAGAAAAGTAAAAGAAAAAAGATTCACAGAACCCCAAGGTTTCTCTAAAATTATTTCCCTACACGAAAAATACTTTTGATTTCCATAGAAGAATTGTTCAAAAAATTGCTTCCCTTTTCACACATCTAAAAAGAGGCAGTAATGCATAGACGAAAATCCTTTTTTTTCCCCCCCCATACCAGAGCTTTGGAAGTGACATTCCACCTGGGGAGTGAACATTAAATCCAAGTTTCTTTCTTAATTTAATCAAGAGAATTGAAATCACAAGTTTCCAACAAAATATACGAACTGACATTTAGATAATATTTCAAAAGTAAATAAATCTGTTTTACAATAAATGAATTATTCAGCTATATTACTTTTATGTGATATTTATCATTTAGAAAAATATAATTTGCTTAGGTGAGTATGACAAAACAGAAAATGTTATTTATTATATGTATTATGACAATGCTTGCATTCTGAATAATCATATTTTAAAGTCCCAATAAAAATCAGAGTCCAATTGTGCTAAGTTTATAGGCCTGAATTAAACCCCAGAACCAAACATACCTAGACTTTGGCATGTTTGAAATCCAAAACTAGATTTAAGTTGCCTACTGAAAAGAGAACTTTGTTAGCCTGAGAGTTAAAAAACTATTTAATGGAACAGTTCCTCCATAACTTGTAAACTGGAGTGTTATTTTACAATGCAGAGTAAAATATATATTGTTTTAAAACTGAACACAGAGAATGACTCGGGTAAAAGTGCCATCCATTTCAACCTGAACGTGAGTCCTGCATTTTAGTGTATAAATACTAGAACAGAAGAGACAGACAGCCATTGCTGAACTGTAGCCCTTTTGCCATTGTCAAACGTCTAAACCTGGGCTGTAAAGAAAGCAAATAAAGGATCAAGATTAATAGTGGCACAGTTACTATTGTGGTGCACAGCTGTTCTCTGATGAAGATATTATGGACGTGACCTAGAAAATGAAAGCCATTTTAAATTACTGCCACTTTCAGGAGATCTAGAACAAGTTTATATAAAATAAAATAATCTGGTTGAATATAAATGAAAGACAAAACTATTTCCTGACCTAAACCTAAACCTATTTACCTAAACCTAAAACTATTTCCTGACTGACTAGCATTCACAATTTCTATTACAGCAAAATAACATAGGTGTCCAAAACAGAACTGATTCCAGTATCATTTGCTAAAACAGCTCCATCTTTGTAGCAGATGAAATTTTAAATCAACTTTTATTGGATATATAGTACTTTCAAGCTCTCAGAAAAAAAACATAAACCAGACCAGGAAATATAAAAATCACCTTTCCCTTTTAATACAGTTCAGCTCTTAGAGACCAACTTGCACGTGATATTCAAAAAGCTTTTTAAAAAACGTAAAAATAAGGGTGAAAATATAGACATGCAATTGTAATGATTTACTGACCCAGAAGTAAAAGTCCTTTGTGTCTTCAGAATATCAAATATAATCAGCTCAGGTTACTCTCTGTAGTGGAAATTCATAGCCCGGCCTACTTGGAAAAGCTGGATCAGGATTGAATGTGGGAGGGAAGCACATCGAAGAAATAATGGCCCCTATCCATCCCTGATTTTTTTCCTTTAGCTACCTGCCCTGAAAACCTAACCTGGAATCTGAGAATTCTAATTATGTTCTCTCTCTCAGGCTTGTTCAAGGTTTAAACCTGGTTTATAAGAGTCCACACCCAAGTTCGCACCAATTTACCTATCAGTAGATCAGTAGAATCAGTAGAAGATCATGCCTTTACCAGCATAACTATGTATGTTCTCCAGGCCTTGCACTGTAAGAGTATATCTTACACTTACTCTTAAGAGTATATCGTACAGGCCTTGCATATAGTTAAACAGCTCTGTAGCCCAAACCCCTGAGCCTGAGTCAGCTGACACAGGCCAGCTGTGGGTGTTTAACAGCAGTGTAGATATACCCTAAGACGGGGTGGGCAAACTTTTTGGCCCGAGAGCCACATCGGGGTGCAAAACTGTATGGAGGGCCAGGTAGGGAAACCTGTGCCTCCCCAAACAGCCTGGCCCCCGCCCCCTATCTGCCCCCTCCCACTTCCTTGCCCCCTGACTGCCTCCCCCTGATCCTTGTCCCCTGACTGCTCCCTCCCGGGACCCCTGCCCCTAACTGCCCCCTGGGTCTCCAGCCCCTATCTAACTGCCCCCCCACACCCCGAACCTCTGCCCTATCCAACCACACCCTGATCCCTGTCCCCTGACCGCCCCCTCCTGGGACCACCCGTCCCTAACTGCCCCGCACCAGGAACCTCTGCCCTATCCAACCTGCCCCCTACTCCCTGTCTGCCCCCAGGACCACCTGCCCCTTATCCAACCCCCTCAGCCCCGGCCCCCTTACCATGCCGCTCAGAGCAGCATGTGTGGGAGCCATGCCACCATACCGGAGCCAGACACGCTATCACGCTACCCTGCATGAGCACGCAGCGCCACTGCCCGCATGGCGGCGGGGAAGGGGGGACAGCAGGGGAGGGGCAGGGGGCTAGCCCCCCGGGCCAGGAGCTCAGGGGCCAAGCAGGACGGTCCCGCGGTCCGGGTGTGGTCTGTGGGCCGTAGTTTGACCACCTCTGCCCTCAGAGCTTAGCTAACATTTTTGTATCATCGGGAACAGAGCATTCTTGGTAGTGGTACTCTAGCTACAGAACTCGTTGCCAGAAATGGACCTAGCTAGGTCTATGTTCCAATAAAGATATAACACACGCCTTTTCGATAAAGCGCCCCTCAAGGATCAATGCTCTTTAAAATAAATCTTACACATGCAATATTGTGCTCCTTAGCCCCAAGAAATTAAGAAGGGAAAAAATTTTTTGTTTTTTGGGCTCCTTAACTGTGCAGTGCTTTAGTAACCAGGTGAAAGGAACAGTATAAAAATCTACAATACGGTAAATGAGTAAATGAGAAGAGAATACAGCTCATGTCCATAATGTGAGTGCCACTAAAAAAATCCACTGGCCACCTGCATCAAGGGAATTTACAGAAGTATTTCCCATTTTTAAACATAGGAACTTCTGCCATGTTGTGTTACTAGCCTATTGTGGTAAATGACTTATTTTAATTATGCTCACTCTACAGGTTCTTTATAGCAGTAGTAAAAGCTTGTGTGTCATCAATTAACAAGTTTTGACTCAAATATGCATGGGGAGCAGAGAGGTTGAGTATGAACTTGCCACTTAATGAAGTACTGAACAAGCACAAACAGAATTACAAGAACTAAATACTTAACGGTGAGTAAGACACACAAAATGCAGGAGGAAGTTTAAAACAGAACCAAAATGAAGCCGGGGGTGGGGGGGAGGGAGAGAAAGAGGATAGCAGCTGGGAGAATTAAAGTACCCACATTGATCTAGTAAAAATAAAAGCTGTGTGTCATCTGATTTTTACTACTGGTTGACTTTTCATTAACCAGATTCAGACACAAAGTGAAAACAAAATAAAGCTGTACTGCAACCTAAATTTAACAATGCCTTATTGAAAAATATCTGGAAAAGGAAATCCTCGGACAATTGAACAGAGGGAAAAACTCATACAAAATACTACAGTTTAATAAAATAAAAATGCAAGAAATAAATATGAGGAAAAGCAGAGCATCCATAATACAGCTACATCTAGGCCAAACCTAATTATATAGCCAGAAATAAAAATACGATCAAAATGATAAAATCCAGATTATAGGCTACAACCCCAAAAGGCAAGGTCCCCGAACAGAAAACAAAATCTTACCTTTACACTGAGAGGGACTGGGACCCAATGGGAATGAGGAACATGGACAATGGAGACCAGGAGAGTGGGGAGAGACAGATCAGTAAGTGGATGGGGGGGGGGGGGGGAAGGATTAGAGAACTTGTTGGACAAGATGACAATGATAAGAAGTCTGAGGAGAATAGGACCGGGACACAGAACCAGGAGTGGGCATGAGAGGTTGGATAAGGACAGGTTGGGATGACTGGGCAGAAGAGTCTGTTCTCATTAAAAAGAAAAGGAGTACTTGTGGCACCTTAGAGACTAACCAATTTATTTGAGCATAAGCTTTCATGAGCTACAGTTCACTTCATCCGATGAAGTGAGCTGTAGCTCACGAAAGCTTATGCTCATATAAATTGATTAGTCTGTAAGGTGCCACAAGTACTCCTTTTCTTTTTGTGAATACAGACTAACACGGCTGTTACTCTGTTCTCATTAAAGTACACTCCCCTCTCGAGCCTGGAATAGAACCCAGGATCCGCGAATGTCAGCACCCCTCTGCTGTCAGCAAACATCCGTGGAACCCATTAGCAAAGTGTCCCATCCCTCCTCTAGTGCTGGTCCACACAGAGGATGAAAACCTGCTATTGCTATCAGTTACTCCTTTAGCTCAAGTAACAGAGGTCTATGTGGTGAAGCTAAAGATTCCAGCCCTACTCATGTGTTGATACAATGCCACATGATAACTTTTTTTTATTTTTCAGTTTGCTTTTTTTAAAAACGTAGGAAATCACTCACACAAAACTATGTTTAGAGAACTGTATTAAGGTTTCACATTCAAGTACTCTAAAGTTAGGACATGTCAGATTTTTTTCATGGGACGTTTGCCTCATACATTGCACAGCCATGGACAGTGCTCAATTAAGGAGAAGCTATTTATTATTTTGTTCTCTCTGTGTTATTCAATGTGCGGCCCCAAGCCTTATTTACTGCACAAGATTCAGCCTTTACTCTGAAGACAGAACTATTAGTTTCCTCATATTCTTTTCTATAGTGTGCATCATTATAGTAGCTGATGCTTCACAAATAATTAATTTATGTTCACAACACCCACATGAGATGAGTGGGCATTACACATTTTACAGATTGGGAACTGATGAACAGAGATTAAGGTCAGAAGCATCCACTAATTTCAGATGCCCCAATTGAGATGCTTAGTATCTGACTTTTCAGAGTACTTAGAATTATAAGCACTTTATACGTTCAAAGCACAGCTCCCATTGACTTCAGGTAAAACTGTGAGAGCTCAGTACTTCTGAAAATCTGACCCAACGTTCTCATACTGTTTACCCAGAAATGGAGTAGCCACCCTGTGAAAAGTTGGGTCTAAGTGACTTAACTAACTTCACACAGGAACTCTGCCACAGACAAGGACAGATCCCACTTTTCCAGAGCCGCATTCAACTCCTTAACCATGAGAGCAACCTTTCACTTCCTGAAGTCCCCAAACTCATGAGCTTCCAACTTCTGCAACAACCCCCTTCACCACAACCCTAATGTGTACATTATATACACACACAACCCTGATGAAAGCTTTAGAAGTTATCTAACAATTTAAAGACCACCAACCTAAAGAGAGAAAATGTAAGATTTAACTAGTTTGTCTCTTAGTTTGTCTGTGGAAAACGGTATATCCGGTTTGCCTTTTGGAACAAAACATCCAGTCATATTACACCAAAGACATGCCAAGTCACAGCTCATGTAGAAAACCATCTCAAAAATGAATCAGAGAGACACCTCAGAATCCGTGGAATCTGGGCGATATAATCTGAGTAACTACAACAGCAGCCTTTTGGGAGGAAGCAACAGGGAGGTTGTACAGCACCGTTCTGCAATAGTAAGATGTTTTCCACAGTCCCACTAATAAAAATGTTGCAAAAAGTAACTAAAAACAATAAAATAAGAAAAAAAGGTATAGAAGAAAACTGAAAATACCCCAAAACCTACGGTATTAAAGATGTTTGAAATATTTACACCTCCCATTGTGCCCTCCACCCCCAAAATAAGGAAGAATAACTTTTCACACATGTAACAAAGGCTTCCAAATTTGTCCTAAATATCTATGTTCCTAAAGCTGTGGAAAGAACACAGTTCTGGAAAGCTCACTGCATTTCATAAGCACAGTGTAAGCCTGAAGTATTCTCAGTTGAGTAAGCCAAGCTACTGTTTGGCCCATTTCACTAAAAACTAGGAGTCCGATTAAATTTAAATATGTTATAACACCTGTATACTTGTTTTATACCGTAATGTACATAATGTATATTCCTATGAAACAAACTACACTGATGCAAAAATTTAAAGCACTTCCAGAAATACACCAATTTAAGAGAACTGTGCATTTGCAATTTCCAAGCAATTATTTATATGTGAATCTGTTTACTAACACAGTATTCAGTCAGCTAAAACTTTCACAGCTATGACTGGTATCTGACAACAAATTCCATACTAGCAAGAAGCAATGTTCCCCCCCACCACCACCACCATGTGCCAAGTGATGTGGATTTAGATGGCATTTAAGAGATAGTATTTCAATATTTAAATTTTTTTTCCCTAATACGAACAAAATTTTAGCATCAATCAGGAAAAAAACTAATTTGGAAAGATAAACAAAGTTGCAAGGCAGGCATCCTTCTTTGTGAATTACAGCAACATAAATAGCCTGACTGCAGAGCTGGCACAGCTTGAGTAGAAACTTCTGCTACCTTGAAAGATGCAAACTTTCACAGACTTTAGACAATTGAAAAAGTGTTCATAAGAGGTTCAAAATTAAGTTGAAAAAATGTTTAAGCTTCTTAATTTCTGGGGGCTTTACCATCGTTCATTGATTATACTAGTGGCATTATGTTAATAAAATACATCTAGACACCAGATGGACAACTGGCCCATTTTCCAACTTATTTAACAAATTGAAAATGTAACTCTAGTCTTTAGTTCTCTGCTACAAAAAAGTTTGAGGAATGGAAGGTGAAGGTTTTCAGGCCAAATAAATAAATTAATCAAGTATACTATGGTCTTTAACACTCCTCTTGCAGGGTTTCCCAACAAAATCCTAAAAGCGTTTAATGGCCCCACCACACTTTCATTTTCTACCCTTATAATCTGCTTTCCAGGAAAGCCTCTCCATTTTGTGCAAGCTGACCTGCAAATAAGTAGTATGGTCACCCACACCACTGTTGTTGGAAAGTTTTAAACACAAGCAGCACAGGCAGGCTGTTTGCATGCATTCAGTCATTTTGCTATTACTATAACAACCTGATCAAGTCATTTTAAAAAACGGAAGAGAAAGTGCCAGACGGAGGCTATGATCTGCTGGACTGTCCACAAAGTGGCCCAGTGGCATGCAGTGGACTAGGACGCAAGAAACCTGGGCTCTATTCCCAGTTCTACTACTGGCCTGCTAAGTGACTTCTCTATGCCTCAGTTTCCCCATCTGTAAAAGGTGGAGGATGATACTGACCTCCTTTGTAAGTGCTTTGAGAGCTGATGATGTAAAGTACTATACATAAGATGTAGGTACTATTAACAGTGGCAAAGACGAGATAATTTACATACAGGAGACTAAGACGGATGCAGTCATGAAACACTGATGACTCAAAACACAAATCCATTTTCTGAACAATGGGGTGTTATTTATGTTCTTTTCCCAAAATATCACAAGCTAAACTGGGCTCTCTTTTCAACTTCTCACACTACCATGGCAAACACAGACCAGTTATGAATTGCTACCCACTCTCACCCAAAACTTGTGGGAAAACCCTTACGTACTAGGAACTTTAGGCTAATCCTGTTATATAATGAACGGTGTAAAACTTCCTCTCGCCAGCTCCCATTGCATCTTCTGTGGCTGTTGTGGTTTTACAAATGCAAATCCTTGCCAATGCCATTCATCAATTAGCCTTTGCCAAATCAGTGCTCCAAGAAACGTCTTAGTTTTTATTTTGCCTTGCACAGATCAATATACAGATTACTTGTTGAGCCAATCAGTGCATAACTGACAACAGTTCATTTATTCATTGACCTATTTTTTCTTTGCATGAATTCAGCAAAAAGATGGAAGTTATTTAGTATCTGAAATTACGTTTAATGTTTTGCAACTTTTTTTCATTCTGTGGACTGATCATAAAACAGAGCACTATGAATATTATTTGCTATTTGGGCTTTGGTTGTTACTGTTGAAATCAAACACATAATATTGTTTCTGCTCCCTAAGGCATGCTGCAAACACTTTAATTGCAAACATTTGCATGTATATATCTAAAATTTTGTTTCCATAAATTACTATCACACAAGACTTTCAAATTAATTTCCCACAAACGCAATCACACACATATTCACAGAAAAGAAACTCAAAAGGAGCATAAGCATGGCTTTAGGAAAAAGAATATTGTGTGTCAGACTATATACTCAAAAAGAAAAGGAGTACTTGTGGCACCTTAGAGACTAACCAATTTATTTCAGCTTAAGCTTTCGTGAGCTAAGTGAGCTGTAGCTCACGAAAGCTTAAGCTGAAATAAATTGGTTAGTCTCTGAGGTGCCACAAGTACTCCTTTTCTTTTTGCGAATACAGACTAACATGGCTGTTACTCTGAAGACTATATACTGATATTTTTTGCAGTATTTGCCCGACCCTATATTGTATACACACGATTGCCTTGCATAGAGTTGGCATTGCTCTGAACTACGCAAGATAGAAATGGGGCCTCCAAGGTTACAGAAAGTTTAAAACCAGTTTACAGTGGATCGGGAAATTAGTCTGGAAATCATATTTAAATATGGTTCCACCTCCACCAGGTTCTAACAGAGTTTGAACGATCAATACGGACAGACAGAATCATGCTTTGAAAATGTGCCTAACAGGCATAAATAGTATTTAGAAAACTGAAGACCCATGTACACTGGTCTTAACTTTCTAGACTAGAACAAGCTCTACCAGTTGTTTCTCACTGGTCAATAAGACAGTATAAGGGAAGCAGATGTTCCAAAAGGAACACAGGACAGATTTGATTTCAATAAACAACAAAACAAATGATCAAATCCAAGTCCTATATCACATCTATTTTTCCAGAATATATCTCACCTATACCACAAGCCTCAATTTCTCAGTTCTCTCTACCTCTGCCAGTTACCCGACTCTCCTCTAAATCCCTAGATTTGTTCTACAAATCATCAACCTGATAGCAGTTCTTCCTAACACATTAATTCACCAAGATTGAAAGAACAGAATTGTCAGACATGTAGATGAACATAGTTTGTTGGAGAAAAGTCAACATGGCTTTTGTAAAGGGTAATCATGCCTCACCAATCTACTAGAATTCTTTGAGGGGGTCAACAAGCGTGTGGATATAGTGTATTTAGATTTTCAGAAAGCCTTTGACAAGGTCCCTCACCAAAGGCTCTTAAACAAAGTAAGCAGTCATGGGACGATAGAGAAGGCTCTCTCATGGCTTAGTAACTGGTTAAAAGATAGGAAACAAAGGGTAGGAATAAATGGTCAGTTTTCAGAATGGAGAGAGGTAAATAGTGGTGTCCCCCAGGGTCTGTACTGGGACCAGTCCTATTCAACATATTCATAAATGATCTGGAAAAAGGGGTTAAGAGTGAGGTGGCAAAATTTGCAGATGATACAAAACTACTCAAGATAGTTCAGTCCCAGGCTGATTGCGAAGAGCTACAAAAGGATCTCTCAAAATTGGGGGACTGGGCAACAAAATGGCAGATGAAATTCAATGCTGATAAATGCAAAGTAATGCACATTGGAAAACATAATCCCAACTATGCATATAAAATGATGGACTATAAAATAGCTGTTACCACTCAACCAAGAGTTCTTGGAATCATTGTGGATAGTTCTCTGAAAACATCCACTCAATGTGCAGCAGCAGTCAAAAAAGCAAACAGAATGTTGGGAATCATTAAGAAAGGGATAGATAATGAGATAGAACATATCATATTGCTTCTATATAAATCCATGGTACGCCCACATCTTGAATACTGCATGCAGATGTGGTCGCCCCATCTCAAAAAAGATATATTGGAATTGGAAAAGGTTCAGAAAAGGGCAACAAAAATTATTAGGGTATGGAACGGCTGCCATATTAGGAGAGAGTAATAAAACTGGGACTTTTCAGCTTGGAAAAGAGATGACTAAGGGGGGATTTGCTAGAGGTCTATAAAATCATGACTGGTGTGGAGAAAGTAAATAAGGAAGTGTTATTTACTCCTTCTCATAACACAAGAACTAGAGGTCACCAAATGAAATTAATAGGCAGCAGGTTTAAAACAAACAAAAGGAAGTATTTTTCACACAAAACACAGTCAACCTGTGGAACTCCTTGCCAGAGGATGTTGTGAAGGTCAACACTATAACAGCGTTAAAAAAGAACTAGATAAGTTGATGGAGGATAGGTCCATCAATGGCTATTAGTCAGGATGGGCAGATATGGTGTCCCTAGTCTCTGTTTGCCAGAAGCTGGGAAATGGGCAACAGGGGATGGATCACTTGATGATAACCTGTTCTGTTCATTCCCTCTGGGGCACGTGACATTGGCCACTGTCGGAAAACAGGATACTGGGCTAGATGGACCTTTGGTCTGGCCCAGTATGGCCATTCTTATGTTCTTGTTTTTCTTATGAAAAAATGTCTCATGCCATATGGGGAGTCTACTACTTTTCAAGAGATGGAATGATCTCTAACACTGCACATTTTTTGTCTAAATAAGTGACAACCTTCTAAAAGGAGAAAATGAATTCAGAATTCTAGATTATACTGAACTGTCTAACAGGCACAAAGTAAGAAAAGAGCTCTTTTGATTTAGAACACATACAGCCTATCTATGCATCATCTATGTTATTATGCTTCTGGTACAAAAAAGATCCTTAGTCAATCTGCTGAAGGACCATGGAAACAGGAGTCATAGTGAAAACATTTATAGAATGCAGGGGGAATTTCTTTGTTAATCTGATTTATTTGTCCACTTCTATCAACCTAGACAAGAGTTCATCAGCAGCATTCCACAAAATAAATATAGAGTGAGATATTGCTACAGAACCACAGCCAATAGGATCAGGCTTTCAACACCAATATTTGCAGAAGCTGCCACACCAACTGTACTGTAGTAAGTGAAAACAGGTAGTGAAGCCTGGATGCCTGCTCGGTGCACCCACTGTTCATGATGCAGAGACAGCTCTGGTGGAATGAGCTCTGATACAGACAGGAATGTGATATACTGTCGTACCTACTGGGACACAGACCCGTGACAGAGATGGTAAAAGCTTTTTAGCATCAGCAAACAAGACAAACAAATTGTCAGACTTCTTATTCTTTGGGGTCATCAGAGGTAAATTTTGGCAGTTGTTTCCAGGGTGAATAAAATCAACGATTTAAAAAAAAAAATCAGATGTTTTTATTAAAATGCTTTTTGAGGAAAAAACCTATCTAAAGATACATTATAACTCAAAGATATCTCATCATGTAATAGGGATTATAAATTCTAATTCTGTAGTATGAGACAATAGATTCATGTAATGTTTAAGAAAAGTTTTGTAAATGAATTCCAATAGTTCATGGATTAGGGACCAATCTTATGGGGTTCCAGGGGCTTCTGTATAGATTATTTAGGTTAATCTTTCTATCTACCCAATGGGACTCAGTGCTCAGTCTAGAAGATACCATCAGAGAGGCTTAGTTTGTAGTTCTCAAACTGTGGATTTGTGTCTCCAGAGATAACATGCTTGTTAATGCAAAATGTTTTTAAATAAATAAATTATATATAGAGGTGAGAAATAACAGACCTCCACGCTATTGTCCTGCTGCAAATTTGTGTACACAGAATTAATCCCTTACCTCTCCTTAAAAGTGCAAAGTTTCAAAAAGTTGAATGAATAGAAGATTGTTTTGGGGACGGAATAGATCTGGAAAGGAGAAGAAGTCTGGAGATAAATGTGAGAAGGGAGGGACAGGCAGCAGAAACAAAAGTGAAACTGTTTGAGCAGCATATTCCAGAAGTCTTGAGGTCTTTCTGAGTTGATTTGAGATCTACCATACCATTCTCTCACTAGAAGGGAAAACCTATAATGGCAGCAAGACATAAAAGAGACCGCAGTTTGTGAAAAAGAACCATTCAAGAAATATATGTTTGCTGATGACGTTTTAAAGAAAGTCACACCAGTGAACTGGTGGAATTCAGAGACTGTTCAAGTGATAATCTCACTTTTAACAGCAGTAACTTCTTCTGCCGGTGCAGAAAGAATATGGTCTTCCTTTGGACTAATTCATTCCAAATTGAGAAATCATTTGGGACCTGAAAAAGCTGGAAAGCTTGTTTTTATTTTCCAGATGATGAACAATCAGGAAAATGAAGGTGAAGACTACTGAGTTGGCTGCAGAAGCCAATATTTTAAGTTTCTCATGTTGACCTGGCTGACACAGTTGATTTTAATTTTGGAGTTTTTTTGTTTTTTTTTTAAACTATTTCATTTAACTATTTTAGTTAAAAACAATTTTAACAAACACAAACCTGATTTTAAAAAAATATGAATGTTTAACTACATTCAAAAATTCATGTTTGTTTTGTTAAAATATTATTTGCTTGCTGTTGAAGAAAAAAAATCCAGAATACATAACGTTGTTTTAGTGAACAATGAAAAGATGGCAACTAAACAATATAGTTTTAAGTAAGGCATTTCTTGGATGGTTCTCTCACAGGCTCAGGAGGAACATCCTAATGTTTACTACTTGACTCAGCTTACAGAGGCCCAAAGAAAAGGCAGAATCTCTAGTTTAGCTTGATAAATGTCCTGAAGGAACTGGGACTACCCTTCCACCGTGACAGAGGTGAACACTGTCGTCCCAACAAATCAAACTTTATCCTTCACAATCCTCATGGCTGTGATCTGAGCCATCCCAGCACCACAGGCCCTGCAGGCTACCCTGGAAACAGACATAAGTCAGAGGTTTAAAAATGGCTGTGGAAGTAGACTGCTCACATGATGTTACCACTCTAACAACTCTCTGTGGACTTTGTGAAGTAGAGTGATCTATTGGATAGGGCTCTGGACTGGGAGTCAGGAGACTCTAGGTACTACTCCCAGCTCTGCCACTAACTTGCCGTGTGACAATGGCCAAGTCACTTCACCTCCCCTCCAACCCTATCTCTAATCTTGTCTATTTAGACTACAATCTCTTTCAAGCAGGGACTGTCTCTCTTGCTGTACAGCACTAAGCACAATGGGTCCTGATATCAGCTGAGGCCTTTAACCTCATATTCATACTGGAAGGACAATGCACAAACAAAATGCACAAAGGCTGTGGTGCATTAAAAGTTACTGCTTTTGAAAAGAGCATTAGCAGCTGCAGGACATGAGGGATTTAGCATGAGGCAAATATTCAAGTGTAAATGCTGTCAACAACAAAGAAAACCTGCACGTTTAATAAAGAAACGTACACTAAAGTGCTTATTTGCATAAGCAACTCCAAGTTTTCTCTAACTTCTCTTTAATTGAAGAATTATATAGAACAATAAAACCAGATAAGCACATTTTATGAGAGAGAAAACTGAAGTAACCTTTTCCAACTATATGGTATGTCCACAGTTCTTTCCATTTATTTCCTTATTGCAAGTTTTGCTACTTTGTTCATGTATTTGCAAAATAAAAATTATGGATAGCAAGTTACAAATTCTTATTCTGTGGGAAATTTTACTAATCCCATATCAAATAATACAGTGGGGTGGAACATTTGTTCTCCTTAATACACACACTTATAACTCCCACTGATTCTACTGGGAGTTGCATAAGCCTGTCAAGAAGAGAATACATACACACTCTGTGACAAAATTCTATTGTAATATTGTGCTACTCATTTTCCATTTTCCTTAAGCATGTGTGTTGGGTTTTTTCCTGTTTGTTTTTTAAGGAAAAGATCACCTTACATTAAAGTAACTTTAGGGATTTTTTTTGAACTAGTTTAACTTATTTAGTTAAATCGATCCCCTATTATTTAGTTAAATCGATCCACTTTTAAAATCCCCTTCACTCAAGTCAGTTGCAAGCCAAGAGTCCAAGAGGGGTGTGTTTTAACACGTTGTGCTCTAACTGCACTGGGTGCATTCTAAAAAGGTAAAAAGAAAAGGAGTACTTGTGGCACCTTAGAGACTAACCAATTTATTTGAGCATAAGCTTTCGTGAGCTACAGCTCACTTCATCGGATGCATACTGTGGAAAGTGCAGAAGATCTTTTTATACACACAAAGCATGAAAAAATACCTCCCCCCCCACTCTCCTGCTGGTAATAGCTTATCTAAAGTGATCACTCTCCTTACAATGTGTATGATAATCAAGTTGGGCCATTTCCACCAATTTATTTGAGCATAAGCTTTCGTGAGCTACAGCTCACTTCATCGGATGCATACTGTGGAAAGTGTAGAAGAAATAGCCCAACTTGATTATCATACACATTGTAAGGAGAGTGATCACTTTAGATAAGCTATTACCAGCAGGAGAGTGGGGTGGGGGGAGGTATTTTTTCATGCTTTGTGTGTATAGAAAGATCTTCTACACTTTCCACAGTATTCATCCGATGAAGTGAGCTGTAGCTCATGAAAGCTTATGCTCAAATAAATTGATTAGTCTCTAAGGTGCCACAAGTACTCCTTTTCTTTTTGTGAATACAGACTAACACGGCTGTTACTCTGAAACCTGTCTAAAAAGGTACCCAACCCAGTTCACATAGAATTAGGTTGATGTGAACTAGGTACCTTTTAGGAGCACCAGCAGCATCTACCCAGGGAAGTTATAGCTCAGCACATTATTGCACTTTACAAATTGCACCTCTTTGGAGTGCTTTTCCATGCTGTATAGACAAGCCCCAAGATCCTTAACTTATTTAAGACACTCTTAAACCGATTTAGGAGTGTGTTCACACTAGGGCATTGCACCAATTTAACTCAGTGATCTGAGAAAAAAAAAATGTGATGAAAAAAGTACAGGATGCTGTCCTAAATGTTTCATTGTGTTACATTGAAAATCAAACAGGTGACTTGGAATTTCGAGCTAGTGAAATCATTTTGTGAAGCTGTCTGCCTGCAAGTTCTTCCTTATTATAAACTATATCAATTTTACACCGATAATTCCATAAACATTACACTTCAAAATTAAAAGTTAGTAAAGGAGCAATAACTACCAGGTTCAGGGTTTTTTTTGTTTTTTTAAAACAGGTTCATTTGCATAACCAGTACTACCAAGTCATTTCATTGCATGGAACCTGATTTGCAAATCAGTTACAACATAGTAATAGAACACAATTATATTTGATAATGTTTCTACTACGATAATGACAAAAAGATTACAAGCGAACATGTATACACAGCTATTTCAATAAGCCTCACTTATGTAGGCTGCATCTCTGAAACATTGAAAAACAGAAAAGCTCATTCTGTTGCAATTATTGTTCAAATTCTTACACATAGCTTACTTCCAGCACTGAACAGCTGCTCAAAAGCAACACCGACTTTCAGCGTCCTTTTTCCTCTTGCCTTTGGCAACCACAGTGATTAGCGACAAGACTGCAAGGTGATTGGTTGGTAATGACATCATCTTATTGTTTTCTTTCAAGTGGAATAAAGGACTTGGAGTGCAGATAAGCCAACAATGAATTCAGTAGGAGATGCATCTCTGTGCCCTCTGCCTTAATTATTATGGCTTCTCAAAGAGAATTTCTGTTTATAGTATACGCGCCTATTTTATTTAGTTACTGTCATCCCCCTCCCCCTGCTTTTTCTTAAGTCCCAATCCACCGTAAAAGAGGACTATATACCACTGTGCTTATGTCACAGTAGCAATACTTGCAAATACAATTAATTACCTTGGTCATTTATCCCTCCACAATTCATCATTTTCAATGACTCAGGTACATTTGTTTACTAAATATGCTTTGATAGCAAGAAGTGTTTTGCATGTCAGAATGATTTAAACTAGTAGCTGTTAAAGTAACTGCCAGCATTTGTGATCTAACCAAAAAGGGTTGACACTTTTAAAAGTACTGCAAACAAAATACAGTGCAAACACATCACTATAAAGTTCAACTTTATTGACATAGGGGCAACTGCAAAAGAGTCAGTCAAATTTGTTTAAGGACACTAACAACAATCCCGGGAAATCTAAACAGCTATATGCAATAGTTCTTTTAAACTATTTTACAAGTTCAATATAAGCCCCAATTCTCATTACACTAAAGCCCCTTTTCATCACCCTAGCGGTGTAAAGAGGCTTTAAAATGGGTGTACAGCAGTATTAAAGGGCCTCACTATAAATAAGAATCAGGCCTATAAGTGCACTGATAACTTTTCTGCTCATCCTTTCTTGTGTTGCATCTTTGAATGCAACAGATGGACCAAATGCTAACGACAGGTCTTATCTGCACTAGGAAATAAAAACCATTTTTAACATGGTTAAATGTCTCATGAAGCTGAATTTCTGTACTGAGCAAAAACATGTTCTTGGCTTATTGTAAATCACCCAAAAGGTCATTAAATAAAATCTTTTCCCTGTGGAGGGAAAAAAAACGAATTAAAAACTTAAAGGGGTGAACCTTCCTGCAGAATGGTTATTACACAGCAGTCAGAGCCAAACAGAGCTCATTTTGTACTGACACTCACTCTACCATACCAGGTCCCCAAAAAGAATTGAACAGCTGTAGCAATTGCTTTCCCTCGCAGATATGAAGATCAGTATCCTCACAAAATTCATTTCCCCCCAAATGATTTCTTGTACAGTATTTTTCCACTACAGCAAACAAGTAAAGAGAGTTGCATACATCTGGAAAAACAGTATTTTAATATTTGTTTCATCTGGCCACTTAGGAGAGCTAGGGGAAGCTGTAGGAAGATCTGTTTCTGCTTGATAAAAGCAGCAAACTAGCTGAAATGTTGATTTGTAATTTTAAATGTGCCAGGGGACTCAGAACCGATATACGGTACTTAAGTGAAAAGGAAATAAAAATTATGATAGACAGGTATAGATGGGATGGGAAAGCTCCAATAGTTTGAGCTTGATTATGCCTGAACTAGAGGCATAAAAAGTCTAAGCTATTTTTGCTTTAAAAAAAAATTTACTATGCATTACACACATGCACATGCGTGTATATATTTCTCTCTGCAAAATCAAATAGTTGGAAGAGAAGGTAAAAAAAAGATCAGAGGAATTTTAATTGCCTACAGTGGAAAACTGCTCCGGAGGTAAGCAATTTTGCATGAGACTAGTTAAGATGAATAGTGTCTTTAATTCCTCAGACAATATTATTTGCCCATTTTGCATACCAGGTGTGTAGTCAGTCAGCTGTTTTCCAGGATTATAAAACAAACTGATTAGATAAGAATACCTGGTTGATGCGCAGTAAAATTACTTTTATGAACAAGTTTACTTCTTCACTGAAATCTAATGAATAGCTATTTGATAATTGCTATTGCCATTTCTATATAGTATTATCAGGCTATATTTCATTTGTTCTCCATTTGTAAGCAAAATTAAATCTTGACGATAAAAGCCAGCATTTGTCAGTTACACACAATTCTATTCCAGTACTAAAGCAAAACTAAAGAATCAATTTCGGGCAGGAACATGTTTCAGGAAAGATAACACATTTGGAATCCCTGTTCAAAATTGGGAAACGGGAAACTAAATGTGATGTGGTTCATTTGTCAATGACACAAAACAAAAATGAAAAAAGGAACCTATTAGACTCTACACCAATGAACCAGCAGTAAAGTAACCACAAGTTAGTAGATACATTATAAAAAATAATTTTAACAAATAAAAATGCAGTGATTCAGTCAGACTATGAATAACTAGAAAACTTGATTTAAGACAAAATAAGAAGATTCCATTCAGAGCAATCTTCACTGTAACAAACACTTTACAGATTTTCCATTATGTATAAATATTCAGTACAGAGTACTGGTGCAGTGTAGATGTGTTAACCAACAGCAATATTTATTTATTTTTTGTGGAGCACCGAGAATAAGTTAGGCACCTTACTGACAAGCATGAAGATAATGGGCCAAATTTAGAGTATATTCAGTGGTGTAAGCTGTATTCCTCACACTCAGACTAACTTAGATCTAACAACACCCTTTTAGCAATATTTAAGGAAGTCTGAGTAAATTATAGACAAACGAGGTGAACGTGTAAGTTAAAGTGGATCATTAGAGCTACTTATGCCATCCTACTAGAAGTTTTTTCTTGGTCCACTCTCCTCCTTTGGTTCCTTGACATGCAAGTTACACCCACTGATGAGCTGCCAAAATCTTAACAACCGGTTCCCTCCGGTTCACCTCCGCCGGTTCAGCCCCAGCTCACCTCCGCCCCACTCTGCTTCTCTACCCTCCCCCCGGCTTCCCACGAATCAGCTGTTCACGCGGGAAGCCTGGGAGGGCTGAGAAGCAAGCTGCGACTTCGCGCTCAGACCCAGAGTGGCAAGCTGGGGCGGGGGGAGGTTCCCCTGCGCACCCCACTGGTTACCTGCTGCGGCATGGGCAGCCCTCCTCGCGCCCCCTCCCCTCCGCCCCAGCTCACCTCTGCTCCGCCTCCTTGAGCCTGAGTCCGAAGCTGCCGCTTGCTTCTCAGCGCTCCCAGGCTTCCCACGTGAACAGCTGATTCGCGGGAAGCCAGCGGGGAGGGGCGGAGAAGCAGAGCAGGGTGGAGCATAACTCAGGGGTGGAGGTGGAGCGGAGGTGAGCTGGGGCGGGGAGGGGTGCTGCACCCACCAAATTTTCCCGAGGGTGCTCCAGCCCCAGAGCACCCATGCAGTCAGCGCCTAAGGCACCACTTTTGGCCAGTGGTTAAATTTAGAAGCCCTTTTAAAACCAGTTGTCCTTCGCGAGACAACCGGTTCTAAAAGGGCTTCTAAATTTAACAACCGGTTCCAGCGAACCGGTGCGAATTGGTTCCAGATCACCATTGGTTACACCCACTAAGACTTCCTTTCACTCAGTGGGTCAAATTCAGAGGTGATGCAAGTGATATGTTGTAAAAGGCGTGTAAAACTCAATACGTCTAATTGGTACCTCTAAGAGGATGTAAATTAGTGCAAGGAACACTGAAGAAGCCAAAGTGTAAGTAACGTCACTTCAGATTTCTTACCTAAATCCAACTCAAGATTCCAGCCCCACAGACTTTAAAATCCAAACCACAGCATCTGCTCAAGTAGATGTTGAACCACCGTAGATATAACTAAAACTTCAAGGAATTCACATTATTAAAAGAGTTCAAACAAAAGCATCCAATGAAAACTGCTTTAAAGCTTCTGCACCTTCTACAAGTGTGCAAGTTACTTCAAAAGATCAACCAACCAACTCAAAAACATTGTTAAGATAATTTTCTCAAGACTCTTGCTCCTCTTTAATTCATCATTAGTAGGCAAGAACTCCTGCATTTCTTTGATGTACCTGATGTTTTTGAAAGTTACACTGTTTAAATATTTTTTGGCAAGGACAAATGGTATTGCACTATAAGGTGGGTAGAAAGTTGGCTAGATTGTTGGGCTCAACGGGTAGTGATCAATGGCTCCATGTCTAGTTGGCAGCCGGTGTCAAGTGGAGTGCCCCAGGGGTCGGTCCTGGGGCCGGTTTTGTTCAATATCTTCATAAATGATCTGGAGGATGGTGTGGATTGCACTCTCAGCAAATTTGCGGATGATACTAAACTGGGAGGAGTGGTAGATACGCTGGAAGGCAGGGATAGGATACAGAGGGACCTAGACAAATTGGAGGATTGGGCCAAAAGAAATCTGATGAGGTTCAATAAGGATAAGTGCAGGGTCCTGCACTTAGGACGGAAGAACCCAATGCACAGCTACAGACTAGGGACCGAATAGCTAGGCAGCAGTTCTGCGGAAAAGGACCTAGGGGTGACAGTGGACGAGAAGCTGGATATGAGTCAGCAGTGTGCCCTTGTTGCCAAGAAGGCTTTTGGGATGTATAAGTAGGGGCATAGCGAGCAGATCGAGGGACGTGATCGTCCCCCTCTATTCGACATTGGTGAGGCCTCATCTGGAGTACTGTGTCCAGTTTTGGGCCCCACACTACAAGAAGGATGTGGATAAATTGGAAAGAGTCCAGTGAAGGGCAACAAAAATTATTAGGGGTTTGGAACACATGACTTATGAGGAGAGGCTGAGGGAACTGGGATTGTTTAGTCTGCGGAAGAGAAGAATGAGGGGGGATTTGATAGCTGCTTTCAACTACCTGAGAGGTGGTTCCAGAGAGGATGGTTCTAGACTATTCTCAGTGGTGGAAGAGGACAGGACAAGGAGTAATGGTCTCAAGTTGCAGTGGGGGAGGTTTAGGTTGGATATTAGGAAAAACTTTTTCACTAGGAGGGTGGTGAAACACTGGAATGCATTGCCTAGGGAGGTGGTGGAATCTCCTTCCTTAGAAGTTTTTAAGGTCAGGCTTGACAAAGCCCTGGCTGGGATGATTTAATTGGGGATGGGTCCTGCTTTTGAGCAGGGGGTTGGACTAGATGACCTCCTGAGGTCCCTTCCAACCCTGATATTCTATGATTCTATTGGCCCAAGAAGGCATCCCAATATGATGGGGTGGATTACATTATCTTTGTAATGTAAGGAGACAAAGAATCAAGATAAATTAATGTTATATACTAAGACCCAACAATTTGTTAAACTATATAGCTTCACATCCTAAGACATTAGACCAAACTTCTGTGATACTGAATTTGCATGATCTTGACTGTTTGTGAACACTCCAAATCCCCAAGCCTTCTGAGCTGCATATTGGCAGTGATTTTATTTTCAATTGTAATTATTTTAATGACCTGATTAGAATCGGTAAAGCTTTGTTTCAGTTAACAGAGAGAATCAGCCTTCACTTTCCAAGAAAAATATGTGGATTAATGCAATAAAAATACAATTAAAAGACAGAAAAAGAAAAGTTTCATTCCTCTCACAAGGTGATGTCATATTGAGAGCTCTGAGCATTCTGTGATTTGGCAACAGGACTTTGTTATAGACCACCAACTATTCACAAAAGCAATTTAAAATCTAGAACACCAGATTCTCTTGTCAGCATCTGCTTAGGCTAGTGCCTGTGGTCAGCATTAGGAGCAATGGTCGTCAGATGCTGACCAGTCTCACATTGTACAGTAAAACATCAGAGTTACGAACACCAGAGTTATGAACTGACCAGTCAACCTCACACCTCATTTTAAACTTGAAGTACTCAATCAGGCAGCAGCAGAGACGGGAAAAAAAAATTTAAAAAGTAAATTTAGTACAGCACTATATTAAACTACTAAACAAGATAAACGGAAAGCAGCATTTTTCTTCTGCACAGTAAAGTTTCAAAGCTGTATTAAGTGAATGTTCAGTTGTAAACTCTTGAAAGAACCAATATAATGATTTGTTCAGAGTTATGAACAACCTCCATTCCCAAAGTGTCGATAACTCTGAGGTTCTACTGTAATACCACCCACCACATGCTCTACTAAAAACAAAGTTACTAAACCAGTGGGGAGAACAATCTGTTCTACACCGTGTGGCTACTACTTGGCATATTCAAAATGCCCTTCTAAACCCAATCATACTACCCTTTGTGATTCTATTTTTAATCTTCCCTGTATGAATGGCAACACAGCCACCTTCGATTAGCAATTGACATCCTTTATGGTGTTAACATCAGGCACCCATGTTAAAGAAGCAGTCGAAAGAAAATCAAGTGCTTATGGCTAAATAATGCAGCCTACATCTGTGATATCAATATGTGTAAGGGGACTGTTGCCCCCTCACTAACATTCAGTGAGGGTGTTTTAGTTGCTAGCTCCCAGTACTAAAAAGGGGGAAGGGACGATGGGGAATCAGGACCCTTAGACTGACAGCTCCCAGGAACAATGGGGAGAAGCCAATGCTCCAGGTCAGCCTGAATGACAGGGCGGGCAGGCTAATCAGGGAATCAGGAGGCCAGGGAGGTCCCGTCCTCCATGTGAGCTGGACTTGCCTGGGTCAGACAGAGTGGGGCCAGGCTAAGGAGAAAGCAGAGGGCCCAAGCTAAGCTGGGGAGCAGAGCTGTGCCAGATCCAGAGGGACCAGAAAAGCAGCCCAGAGAGAGCAGAACTGCAGCCCCAAAGCCAGAGGCACAGCCCAGAGAGAGCAGACTTGCCCTGGGAGGAGAGCTGCAGTGACCAGAGCCAGAGGGGCCAGAGAAGCAGCCCAGGGAGCTGGAGCTAAGACAGAGTGGAGCTGGGGCTGGAGCGGTCTGGAGTCGGGTGTCATGAGCAGCTGGGGAGAGTGAGGGGGGACCCTGGGCAGTGGACCCAGCACAGTGAGACGCCTCAGCCAGGAGGCTCTGCAGACCAGACTCGGAGGGGGATTGGTAACCCTGACAGGGCAGGGGCAGCGCTGGGAAGAAGGGCCCTGCCACCTAAAGCCTGTGGCCACCACCAGAGCGAGTGTCCAACCCACAGCATCCCTGTAGCACAGCCAGGGCCTGAGAAGAAGGCCCTGGGACTTACAAGGAACAGACTGTGAACTGCCCGGACATCCCAGAGACACTGTTTGTGATGTTCCCTGCCACAGAGCGGGCTGACCTTTAACCTTTCTCATTTTCCCTTATTCTTTTTAAATTTAATTGTTGATTAAATAACTTGCATTTGCTTTAGCTTGTATGTAATGGTCAGTGGATCAGAGAAGTGCCCAGTGCAGAAAGAGTACCCCGGAGTGGAGACACGCTAGCCCCTGTCCTAGGTGACCATAGCAGGGTTGGGGGTCGAGCCCCCCAGGAATCCTGGGCCCAGCCTTGTTGGGGTTACAAGGACTCTGCCAGACAGGAGAGTGGAAGGGGAGTCCTCAAGGGCAGGGAGGCCACTGGGTAAAGGAAGTGGGAACGAGGACTCAGATCCTTTTGCTAGCCCACTTCACCGGGGTAGTGCAGAAGCCAGGAAAGTTCCCCACGATAGCGGGACTATTCCCCCCTTACATATAGGTTATGACAACCCCTTCAGTGAATCCACATCACAAAACAAACCCAAGTCAACAACTACAGAGGCTCACGTGTGTGGAATCTTCATTTCTGGAAACATTCTAATGGGTCACAGTATGATCCTTCGACATTAGATACACAGGAACAAAGGTCAAAATTAGGTTCTCTTGGAATTCTGCAACTGACTTCACATTTTGAAGATACAGAATTATGAGAGTTAACATGCTATCAGCAAAGCAGAGTTCACTGAAAATTATTTTACCCTTTGTGAAGAAATTAGCTTTGAAGGATTGCGGAGTTTCAGGAGCCGTGATCAGAATTTATCATTAACAGCCACAAAAAGTACATTGCTTCAGTAATAACGTAGCTTTTATAGTAAAAATCCATATTTCAAATTTATGAGTCTTTGAATTAGCAATTTCTGTATGTGTGTTCCATTGCTTATTTCATAAATAATATAATTAATTAAATGAGGTCAGGATTATAAAAAATACCTATACTGCTAAGAGGAGGTTTCATACTTCCAAACTAAGTTTCTGGACCAGATCCTTATCTTCAAGGGTGTTACACTGCTAATTTAAGCTAGCTGAATGTATTGCTTAATGTGTACAGAATAGGGTTAAATATGCCTCTATAGAACTTTGAAGTCCATTTCTGTAGAGACACTGCTGAATTTATGGAATGTCAAAATATGACTGTCAAGGGAAAAGATGAAGGCTACAAAATATTAATGAGGCACAATTTACATGTGCATATTTTAAAACATGTTATATTCTATGAAAACAAATGAGAAAGTTATGTGCTATTTTTCTTTCATGTAGTTCCATCTTCCTCTCATCCCCTCATGTGGGAGCCAAATCATTTTTGATGCAAGTTGCCAGTGTGTCTCAGTTTTGTGTTCTTCACATATATAAAAAATTGCTTTAGACTGTTAATAAATTATTTTGCTTTTGTTTACTTGTATCCTAATTCATATTAACACATCCTTTTTTAATAGTTTGCTTGAAAGTGGATTTGCTTTCTGGAAGCATATAAAAAAAAACCCACAAAAATCATCACTTAATGGTTACCTAAGTCTAAATACACATACTGCACTTCCTTTGTGTTCTTTGTCTATTTTTCTGTTTTCATTGCTAGGCAAAAGATTTTTTTTTACATTTATTCATTTTACAAACAGTAAGTATAAAGTTTTCTAGATCACGAGTTCTTCACCTGAGGGTCAGGTACACCATCCCTTTTAATGGTAGGGTGTCCTGAATTTTTTCTTTTCTCCCTGTTGTAACACAGGAAGATGGTATGGAAAAGATGCAAAGCACTGACCCTGACAAATGCTCAATCACACTAAACAATGCCAGTTATGCTGTAATCTTTTCTAACAAGTTTTACAAAAACCCTATATTCACCAAACAGAATTTCAAATGTACCTCTATGTCAAGCATCCAATTGACAAATGGGTCCCTACTTCAGGTAGCATGATCTTCAGAGAAGAAACCACTTATCTATACTTAACCCACAATACAAAATTCCAAATTAAATGCATTTAAACCTGCAGTCAAATGAATGTATTGTGGAATAGGTCTTAGTACACTTTTTACAGCTCTCCCAAGCTTAACAGAGATAATCTCTCTGCTTTTTGTCAACCATTATCTTTTCCTTGAATTCTGAAGTGTTTTTAAGAAGAGTCAATTGGATATAAAAGGTAGGTTGGAGAGTGAATAAAACATGTTATTTCACTACATTACAAAAAAAGGCTTTGACTTTTATCTTAAAGTAGTAAGTAGTGAATACTGGCAGATATCGAGTATAATAGTGATAGGTGTTTTTTGAACACTGAAAAGGAAGTTTTGTGGCCCATCTTCATTGGCTGAGTACCTGTGAGCTTCTTAGGGGATGGACCTAACATACATCAGAGATGAAAGAGTCCTTAGTTTGTCAGAGACTCCACATCAATTTACTACCCAAGAGCAGAAAGAGGAACATGCTCCTCTGAAACCTTGAGCGCATACCAAAAATCAGGAATGTTTGGTTTCTTGGACACTAGATGTTAAAAATGCATTGTTCGGTTTTTCCTTTTGGGAGACTATGAAGGAGCTCATGAAGAGTGCCTAGGGGATTTCAGAGCACAAGTCCCATTTGTACACTTAAATTACAGTGGCACTTTTGAAATTTTTCCTCTATAAACCTTAGATACAGAAAACTGAGAAAGACTAATTAATCCAACACCTAAACTGAGATCCAATATGCAAAAGTAAAATGGCTGCACCAAAATAATGGCAGAGATGAAGCACAGAATTAAATTTTAGACTTACGTTTCTCATCATCAGCATGTACTAGAGATGCTGCTCTTGACAAAACATCCAATGGAGTCTCCATTCCTGGCAGGATCCTATAATATAAAAGAGCCAGGTTTTCTAAGAGTTTCATAAAATTATGTTTATAAGAGGTGAGAAGTTGCTTTGTCATTAGATAACAAATCTAACTCCCTATAAACACACACACACACACACACACAAACACCACCATATAAACTACTGTAAGACAAGGAAAAGGAAACATCACTTTCAGAAACATTATACCATCACATATAGAATAAATAAGGCTGGCTTCAATTATATATTAACACCAGGGAACAGCCACCATTTTATTAAGATGAACACAATCATGAAGACAGATGCCTTTTACTTCAAGATGCCTCTGCTCAGGGAATCTCAGTTCCATCCCTGGGAGGTAGGCGGCTATAATTATCTCCCTTTGACAGATGGAGAATTTGAGGTACAGAAAAATTAAGTGACTTACTTGCCCAACATCAAACCAAGTTTGTAGCAGAACTGAAATAACCCACAGTCTCCTGAATCCTATTCCTGTGCTTTACCCACAAGATCATCCTTTCACACATCAAGTCCAGATGTGACTGCATTTCAGTACTGGGGAATTGATATGCACATCTATGCTTTGGGTGGAACTTGTCTCTCTCTGTCCCTTTCTCTCGCCCAAACCCTCTCTTCTTTTATCCTTTCTACTGTGATCTTTTAAAAGTCATACAACCAAACAAGCAACCTAGTATCTAAACAGTCCGTCATCCCGCCTGTTGGGCATTTATGCAAGTGTCAGGTTCTGCAGAAGAGCGAAATACTTTATGACTGAAAAAAAATCAAAAAGGAACTGGAGAAAAGAACCAAGGAAGTCAGATGCTTGCTGCCCTCTGAATATTAAGTTCACACTGGATTGGTTTTTGTGGCCCTTATAACTTTTCTTCCTCCCGCTGCCTTCCTCCCACCCCAGTCAACCGCAACATAAAGCAACATTCAAAGATGCAATTTGTTTGAAGACGGGAAAAAAGTCAGTATGCCCAATCACTTACAGAAGAGTGACTCCACTGACATCAACAGAGTTAGACCCCTAATTCACACTTGTCCAAGTGAAAGACAAACCCATCCAAAGATGGAAAGCCACCAAGACATTTTTATTCTATCAAAGGTATTTTTTTTAAAAAAAGTCAACTACCAATTAATATTGAGAATATGCACAGTTGTATAATCAAATCTGAATTTTTGTATTTCCCTGTGTGGCTGTTACTTTCATAAATATACACTGATATAAATCTTCAGAGCACAAGCCAACATTTAGCATATGGGGATTAGGAAAGAAACTTTCCTTAACTGCCTTCTAAAGAGTTTCTTGCCCCTGGATAGATGGACCTCTGGTCTGACCCGGTATGGCAATTCTTATATTCTTTTAAAAGGTAAAATTCAAAATTCCCAAGCTTAATCTGAAAATTCCTTGTGGAAGGGACATACGTACTTTATAGGTACTGCGATGTACCTGCCTAGCACAACTGTGAGCACTGTAAAATAATATTTCTAGATACACACAAATTAACACAGTCCATCCAACAGAAATACCATGCAAAAACCTGTTAATGTTTCACTTTTAAATAACTTAATATTAAAAGTGTCTTCAAAACTGAAAAAGAAAGTTTCAATATAAATAAAACACACGAGATATGAAAGAGAAGACTAATATGTGATTGTATGTGTACACTATGAAATTAGGTCGATTTTATACAGTCGACTGTGTATGTCCCCACTAAGCGCATTAAGTCAGCGGAATGCTTCCTCAATACCGTGGCCAGCGGAGCGGTGCACTGTGGGTAGCTATCCCACAGTTCCTGCAGTCTCCGCTGCCCATTGGAATTCTGGGGTAAGCTCCCAATGCCTGATGGGGCAAAAACATTGTCACGGGTGGTTTTGGGTAAATGTCGTCAGTACATGTCCCCTCCCTCCCACCCTACCTCCATGAAAGCAAAGGCAGATAATCGTTTTGCGCCTTTTTTCCTGGGTTACCCGTGCACATGCCTCAGCTCACCGCTGCTGTTGTGAGCATTGTAAACACCTTGCGCATTATCCTGCAGTATGTGCAGAACCTGGCTAAGAGACACCAGCACAAGGACGATTGGGAGGAGGACATGGACACAGACGTTCCTGAAAGCACGGGCTGTGGCAATTGGGACATCATGGCGGCACTAGAGCTGGTTGATAGAGTGGAACGCCGATTCTGGGCCTGGCAAACAAGCATAGTGTTGAGGGTATGGGATGATTCACAGTGGCTGCGAAACTTTCGCATGCGTAAGGCCACTTTCCTTGAACTTTGTGAGTTGCTTTCCCCCCAACCTTAAGCGCAGGAATACCAAGATGAGAGCTGTCCTGACAGTTGAGAAGCAAGTGGTGATAGCCCTGTGGAAGCTTCCAAAGCCTGACTGCTACCAGTCAGTCGGGAATCAATTTGGAGTGGGCAAATCTACTGTGGAGACTGCTGTGATCCAAGTAGCCAATGCAATCACTGATGTTGTTATCAAGGGTAGTGACTCTGGGAAATGTGCAGGTCATAGTAGATGGCTTTGCTGCAATGGGGTTCCCTAACTGTGGTGGGGCGACAGACGGAACACATAGCTCTATCTTGGCACCAGACCACCTCGCCAACCAATACGTAAACCGCAAGGGGTATTTCTCAATGGTGCTGCAAGCACTGGTGGATCACAAGAGACATTTCACCGACATCAATGTGGGATGGCCGGGAAAGATGTATGATGCTCGCATATTTAGGAACTCCAGGCTGTTCGAGCAGCTGCAAGAAGGGACTTACTTCCCAGATCAGAAAATTACCGTTGGGGATGTTGAAATGTCAGTTGTTATCCTTGGGGACCCAGCCTACCCCTTTCTCATGAAGCTGTACACAGGCAGCCTGGACAGTAGTAAGGAGCTGTTCAACTATAGGCTGAGCAAGTGCGGAATGGCGGTAGAATGTGCTTTTGGATGTTTAAAAGCTCGCTGGCACTGTTTGCTGACTAGGTTAGACCTCAGCGCAACCAACATTCCCATTGTTGTTGCTGCTTGCTGTGTGCTCCATAATATGTGAGAGTAAGGGGGAAGACATTTATGGCAAGGTGGGAAACTGAGGCAAATTGCCTAGTGGCCAATTTTGAGCAGCCAGACACCAGGGCGATTAGAAAAGCACAGGTAGGTGCGCTGCGCATCAGAGAGGCTTTGAAAACCAGTTTCATGATTGGCCAGGCTATGGTGTGACAGTTGCGTGTGTGTTTCTCCTTGCTGCAAACCCTCCCCCTTTGTTGATTTTAATTCCCTGTAAGCCAACCACCCTCCCCCCTTCAATCACAGCTGGCAAAGGAAATAAAGTCACTATTGTTTCTTTATTAATTAAAAAAAAAAGTGAGATAACTGACAAGGTAGCCCGGGTGGGGTAGGGTGGGGGAGGAGGGAAAGAAAAGGCCACATTGCTCATTGTAGCCACACTACAAATCAAAACTGTTTGAATGACAGCCTTCTGTGCTTGGGCCATCCTCTGGAGTGGAGTGGCTGGGTGCCAGAAGCCTCCCCCCTCCCCCCCCCGTGTTCTTGGGCATCTGGGTGAGGAGGATATGGAACTTCAGGAGGAGGGCAGGCGGTTATACAATGGATGCAACGGGGGGGGGGTGTGCTCTTGTTGGCTTTCCTGCAGCTCCACCAGATGCCTCATCATGTCCATTTGCTCCCCCATTAGCCTCAGCATCGCCTCCTGCCTATGCTCTTCATGCTCACTTACTGCTTTCCTGGCCTCTGCCACTGAATGCCTCAATGCATTAAGCTGTGCCCTATCAGTGAGGGAGGACTGCATGAGCTCGGAAAACATGTCATCGTGAGTGCGTTTTTTTCACCTTCTAATCTGCGATAACCTCAGGGATGGAGATGATAAAGGGAGCACAGAAACAGTCTACGCTCTACGATTCTGGGGGGACTGCATGGTCACCTGTGCTGCTGAGTTCACCACGCTGACCAAACAGGAAATGAAATTCAAAAGCTCCCGGGGCTTTTCCTGTGTACCTGGCTAGTGCATCGGTGTACAAAGTGCTGTCCAAAGTGGTCAAATTAGAGCACTCTCGGATAGCTCCCGGAGGCCAATACTGTCGAATTGCGTCTGCATTACCCCAAATTTCGACCCAGCAAGGTTGATTTTAGCGCTACTCCCCTCACCAGGGAGGAGTACAGAAGTCAATTTTAAGAGTCCTTTAGGTCAACAGAACGGGATTGGTTGTGTAGACACAATCATTTTTAAATCGACCTACTGTGGCTAAATTCTACCTAACCCTGTAGTGTAGACCAGGGCTTAGACAGTTATCAATTAAAAGAGTTCATTCACAAGCCAGCGGTAGCTAACAGGTCCGTTTTTAATAAGAGGGCAGGCAGCAGTGCTAAGTAAACAAAAGGACAGTAAAAAGCTCAAGCTGTTAACAATTCCTATTGATTTTTCAAAAAGCAGAGTGTGATCCCATTACAAGAATCCTTTTATTTTAAAATATCATTTCCAATCCTGACCAAAGCAGGGTGGTGGCAGCAGGCGAAATCTCAAACACATGTATACAGGCTTAACAACAAACATATGTTTGGGGACTAGTTTTCCCTGACTTTACTAATAAATCCCTCTGCTCTCCCACTCCCTGCCTAAATAATGTCAAAGACTATAAAAACTAACCTAAAGTTTTTAAAGCATTAAGGGAAGGAGTGGGGAGGAAAACGCTTTCTGTTGTAAATTTTAAAACCTCTAGTATGTATTTTCAATGGAAGATTCAGAGTCCCTTCCTGCCCCCATTAATTTCACAGGAAAAAGGAAAACATCTGAAAACAACTAAGTACACTAGTTTAAAAATGATGAAATGGATTCTCATCCTCTAAATTACAGAGGTTCTCAAATTGTGATCCGTGGACCACCAGTGGTCTGAGAGCTCCATTCAGGTGGTCCACGGATAGTTCCCTCTAAGGTGCATGCCTGAGTCGCTGCACAGGATAGAATGAAAGGCCATGCGCAGGCATGGCTCCACTAATTAGGTGCCTGGATCCTGGAAAAGACGCACATATAAGGCGAGGTGGTGGCCTTGGTGGGAATAAGGGGAGGGGGAGTGGGGTGAGCAGAGAGGATGGGGGGAATTTGGGACACGCAGGGCTGTGGCCACCAGAGAAAGAGACGACATTCCCCAGCTTGGGGGCTGCTGCAGTGGGGGGAGAGACCCTCCTCCTTCCCAGTCCCAGCTTGGGGTCTGCCACAGCGGGGGAGAGAGGGAGAGACCCCTCTCCTTCCCAGCTTGGGGGCTGCCGCAGCAGGGAAGAGAGGGAGAGACCCCTCTCCTTCCCAGCTTGGGGGCTGCCGCAGCGGGGGAGAGAGGGCACATCCATTGCATTAGAAAGATAAGACTACTGATATTAAAATAAGAGTTGTGTGCTTTTATTTGTAGAACAAAATAACGTTAATTATAATTACGGTTTTTTTATCCAAAGCGCTTTACAATAGTTAGCTAATGGTACAAACAACGTTTGGAAAGATCATTAAGTGGTTCACCAAGACCCTCAGCAATTTTCAAGTGGTCCACGAAAAAAAGTTTAAGAACCACTACTCTCGAATCATGTGCAAACAAAACATGAAAAGCATAAAATTTTGCCTGAGTCCATAAAAACAGCTGACTTGTTAAATTTGAATAAGAAAACCTAGCAGGGAACATTTATCAACAGTTTTTAGTTCTGGAAAATTTATCTTCAGTAGAACTTTCCCTGTATCATAACACAGACCTTCCCACCTCCACCACACCTCTCTAGTGTCACAGCTTTCACCTCTCCTCTCTATCTCTCGGACTCCATGGGGCCTGTCATAAATATAAAGGGAAGGGTAAACCCCTTTGAAATCCCTCCTGGCCAGGGGAAAGCTCCTCTCACCTGTAAAGGGTTAAGAAGCTAAAGGTAACCTCGCTGGCACCTGACCAAAATGACCAATGAGGAGACAAGATACTTTCAAAAGCTGGGAGGAGGGAGAGAAACAAAGGGTCTGTGTCTGTCTGTAGTCGTCTTGGCCAGGGATAGACCAGGAATGGAGTCTTAGAACTTTTAGTAAGTAATCTAGCTAGGTATGTGTTAGATTATGATTTCTTTAAATGGCTGAGAAAAGAATTGTGCTGAATAGAATAACTATTTCTGTCTGTGTATCTTTTTTGTAACTTAAGGTTTTGCCTAGAGGGGTTCTCTATGTTTTTGAATCTAATTACCCTGTAAGATATCTACCATCCTGATTTTACAGGGGGGATTTCTTTATTTCTATTTACTTCTATTTTTTATTAAAAGTCTTCTTGTAAAACACTGAATGCTTTTTCATTGTTCTCAGATCCAAGGGTTTGGGTCTGTGGTCACCTATGCAAATTGGTGAGGCTTTTTATCCAACATTTCCCAGGAAAGGGGGGGTGCAAGTGTTGGGAGGATTGTTCATTGTTCTTAAGATCCAAGGGTCTGGGTCTGTAGTCACCTAGGCAAATTGGTGAGGCTTTTTACCAAACCTTGTCCAGGAAGTGGGGTGCAGGGTTTTGGGAAGTATTTTGGGGGGGGAAGGAGGCGTCCAAACAGCTCTTCCCCAGTAACCAGTATTAGTTTGGTGGTGGTAGCGGCCAGTCCAAGGATAACGGGTGTAATATTTTGTACCTTGGGGAAGTTTTGACCTAAGCTGGTAAAGATAAGCTTAGGAGGTTTTTCATGCAGGTCCCCACATCTGTACCCTAGAGTTCAGAGTGGGGGAGGAACCTTGACAGGGCCCATCTTTTTCTTACCTCTTTATTCCCATTGGATTACTAAAAGTACCACTTCATCTGCCTCCTGACATGTTGTTTGTGGGCCTGAGCACCCAATGCCCGCCCCCCTCTCCCCCACAACGCAGTCAAAAATCATATTGACAAAGTTATAGAACTATAATTGCCAATTAATATACTATGTGGATGTATAAAAGTGATAGTTAAAAGCCTCTAAATGCAAACCTGTGTACTAAATTTGAAGGAAAAAAAACTTGAATCCTCTATTAAGCCTTTAGCAAAAGAAGTGTTCATTTTTCTCTCTCGTTTTGATAGTGCAGGCGATATTATGAATAATTTGATATTGAAAGTACAGTTTGCTTTTAATTTTTCAGTAACTTTCAAGACATTGGCATGGCAGACGCTCAGCCCGTTTCTGGAACATACTTTTAGTAAGGTTATTAACTGGGGACACAAATCCAAATTGAGGGAAGGTAACAGGAACCTGGTATTGATTCTGTTCAGGATATTAGATATTTTAAAAACATACAGCTTTCAGCAAAACTGTGTTTAGTACATTACTATCTTGAGTATCTCTCAAAGTTTATTTCATAGGTGAGACCTACAGAAGCGATAAAAATAAATAAATAAAATCAGAAATGCATTTTGCGAAAGTTAATATTATACTATACTAATGTTACGTCCATTAGAAAAGGGGAACTTCTTTAATGGGATACTCTTAGTATTGAGATCTGCAGACTTTCAACATTAGCATGGTTAAATGTGTCTGGATTGTCCACATAAATTTTAGAAACTTACTTGAAAATTATCTAGATAAAGCCATACATTTACAGAGTATTTTATAAAGAGAGCAAGGCATGCTTCTTGTCGCAAACATCTCAGTCTAAAGACAGACAAGACAAGACAAGACAAGACAAGACGACATGGGCCCATTGTTCAGGAAAGGAAAACAGTACAGATTACTGATAAGAACAAGCAAGGTATTGAAAGGAATCCTTCCAGCTAGTACCTTTCATTCCACATGTAGTCAAAAAGTAGAAGTTTGAAAGCTCAGGGTGAGGCAGCTCCCCTGGCTTGACGTGGTTTCCATCATATATGTTTGGTTTAATGGCTCTCAGCAACCTCACTATAAAAACTGTTCCAGCGCCACTGCCTTATTATGAAATTTATTGCTAAAACGTTCTTACTATTTTTGCTGTTTTGGTGAAAGATCCAAACCGCAGTAAGATTTAAAGGGACACAATCACCTTAATAACATTTCTGTCTGAATTTTATCCTTTGTACCTACTACTGATCTAAGTAACAACTAAGATTATTGTAACAAATAGATTAGAACAGAAATAGATATCTTCCCCCCTACCCCCACTAGTTTACTCATCACACTTCGGCAGTACTTTTGTACATAGTCAATTTCTCTCTTTCTGCTCTGTCAATCTGTGTGTCTCAATTACACAGCAAAAGGGAAAAAACACTTTGATAGATATAAAAAAAAGTGTGATTGTAAAACTATAAAAATTAGCAAGTTGACTCAGGACCATATGTAAAGCTACTTTCAAGGTTTTATATAAATCAGCTAGGACTTCATGACAATGACCCACACATCACATTACATTCAAACTTCAGAGTTTAAACTGCACATTCCTCAGATTTAGAATTTGTATTCATCCATATGGCACTCACTGGTAAATAATCTGACTAAAGTACCATGGTTGTTAAATGTAAAAGATAAAGTGTCTGAGGTTTCACAGGATTCCAAATTCTTCATAATGAAGGAGCTGTGGAATTCAGTAGACAGGTTCCGAGACTTTTTCAAGGCTACATCACCAGTTAGGGCCTGGTTCTCATTCACTTCTCACAGTGACCTGAATTACTACCATCTTTTTGGCTGAATGCATGCTTAAAGAATTTTAGTGGCCTATGTGAAATGAGTTGGTGATCTCTGCGGAGCCTAATGTAATGGATAACAATGAGATATCACTTTTACTGAGAGTTTGTTTTGAGAAACCAAAGAGCAAATGGGCATGGAAACCTTAAATACTACCCTCTTTCCTCCCAGAGATGGTCCCCCCAAGTCAAGGTTGAGACACGTTGGTACATTCCTACATTCAGTGGGAAACATTTTTTTGAATGTTGTTTTCTCTCAATGTCAGATGGATCAATACATTTTCAGCACACAAACACACTTTTCTGGAAGTGGAAGATACAACTAAGTATGCTTTTCCTATGATTTTTTTTCATAAATGCAGTAAATTTGGTTTTAGAAATGTTCAGCAATAAATTGGGTATCCACGTGAATCATACATGAATGATTCAGATTCCATAGCAAATCTCTCTCAATTTAAATATTTAATAAAACTGAATGGGTAATAACCGATGACTGATTTTAGGCCAATAAATTTCCCATTTTCCTTGCATTTTTTCCCACTACAATATTTATCATCTCTCCCCCTCTTCCAACACTAATCAATGCCATGATAGATTAAACTATTATTACAGCACATAAACAATTAAAAGACCAAGTTAAACAAGACAGAATTGTTGATACTTTGATCAATCTAATGAATCCATCAGACACATCAATTTCTGGGAGTAAGCAGTGGCTCCTTGTAAGTCATCTTGGTGGGTAAATATCTCATGTAAAATATTAGGATCAAGTCTGTTTTTTTACAATGTACACTACCATTTTTGGTGCTTGAACAAAAATAAATATACAGACAACCACCTTTTGACAATGGGTGTTCCAGATTATAGACTGGACCTTCTAACCTGGTATTCATGTGGTCATTGGATAGATACCTGAGACCCGCTTGGTTCTTTGCAAGTTAAATAATGTAAAATTAGAAGATGAGAGTTGGAAATTTTAATAACTAACATATATAATGCTTGTGCTAGTGTTGGACCATACTAAAGAAGTTCTGTATTAAAATCACAAATGAGTTTGATTCCCCATAATTAGTAATACCCTGGAATTTAAACTAAGAGATCTCTTGGTTTTTGGTACTGTTTCTCTCCCTCTATGTGTGAAACTTGCAAGCTGCTAATTGCATTAGTACATTCTAAGACAGAGTCTGTTCTTCAAAGCAATACTCTGTAACAACAGAAACAGCACCCAGAGACTCCCCGCCCTTTTGTTGTATTCATCTCGCTTTGTTAACAATTGTGATTAAAATAGAGATAGAGGATGTATGTGGATGGATGCTTGGTGTGGATAATAACTGAATGATCAGGGAGGTGCCAGCCTAAGAATCCAGTGTCCATCGGCTGAAGAAGGCGTCAAGTGGAAATAACCAGAGGACGCCCGGAGGGCAGACTGGAATCCACCCAACAGCCTCAAGAATGGGAGAACCAAAGAACAAGATAACATCTGGCAGCATGGAGCCGTCAGGAATGTGCCATCTGCTGATTGATTCAGCAACAGCATGATGAAGCAATTCCCATAGACTGGCATAGGAAGAAATTGCTATAAAAATGGACTCTAGAAAGTGAGAACTTTGGGGTCTGATTCTGCAAACCAACTTCCAGGAGCATCAGATGAGCATCTGACAAGGCCCTGCTCCCTCCTCATGTCCAGGCCACAGGGCCAGTGGCTTGGCATGAGCAACTCTAAGGCTGGTAACTATGATTCTTGTCTTTAAGCTTTTCAACTTGTCTTGTATCATTTTCTTCTTTTGATGTGCACAATCCCCCTTTAATAAAGTAACCTTTTTAAAAGGAAACTATTAGGAACTATGTTTGAAGTATAAGCCAACAAAAACAATGTAATTCAAAGTAAAGCTGAAATTCCATTCTTATAGTTATAGTCCTGTTTTTGGAAGATACCGCAGCTCACTTTCTGTAACATAATACACTGATCTGACACCTGCAATATATAGTGACAATAAGGTGAATTTAAAAACCTTTTCTTTGTAGGGAACTTTCAACTTTATCAGAAAGCAATCTACTTAGCCTGTCCATTTTTTCCCAAATGTATTTTATTTGCTATTTATCAAAGGTATGCATGTTTAAAGAAGAAAGTCCTCCCACCTTCAGAGCCCTGCTTTTCTTATTTGATCCTACAACACAGTCTGAAAGGCCTGAGTACACTAAGAAATTCACCAAGCTCTACCAGCTCTCTATTAGCCATGCTTGAAACTATTTGGGCTCACCTACACTACCAGTTAAACTGCTTTCAGGACCACTTCAACGAAACTCAAAGCATGCCTACACTATCGGCACTATAACAGCACACTTGTTTTAGTTTAGCGCCGTAGCGTAGATGCTTCCTCCATCGACTGAAGGGATTTTTCCACTGATGTAAGTAATCCACTATTCTGAGCACTGACCTAGCCACACGTACACGGGAGGTTAGGTTGGCTTAATCTATGCCCTGACTGATGTAGCTAAGCTGATCTACATTTTAAGAATAGATCAGGGCTCAGTGCTGAGAACCGCTGACATCATCTGGTCAATTTCCTTAGGTAGATGGATGTATGGTCTACTGAGTGCTTAACAGAATCAGATCCAGAATGTTGCATTTATGACCTCCAACATTTTCCATGCCAACAGACTGATCCCAAATGCAGGTTTTGGATTTAATTAATGGATTGATCAAGAAGAAAAGCTAGGATGAAAAAAAAACTTATTGACGACAAATTTCCTCAATAGCAGACAAACAGGAAAATATAGGCCAAGAAAATTTGTAGAGAAATGTTCTCATCTAAGTTATAGATTTTAAGACTAGAAGGACCATTAAGGCCAGATTTTATAGATTCTAGGGCCAAAGAGGTCACTAATCTAATCTCCTGCATAATAAAGACAGGCCACAGAATTTCATCCCGAGCTTCCCATGTCTACAGTTTCCTGTACTTTGAGTGAGACTCTTTAATCTCACACTCTCACTTTAAAGATAGAGGCAGACAGTTAAAGTGTAGGTCTACTCAAAAAAGTTACTTTGTAAAACCAAAGAAAACAAGCTCCTTCTTACTTAGTGATACCTGTTTACTTTAGTGGAAGCAGGGGGGAAAAATCACTTTTTCCCTGCTTCTTACACCTGTCCACCTTCTAAAGCCAACACAGCTAAAGTAAGCTGGATTTTGTATCAATAGAAAAAAGTTACTAAATTCCCATCAGCTATACATGTGAAAGCTCACTGAATGCAACAGGGTTGCCCAGGTATCACTGAAATCATAGTTTAGCCAGTGGAACATTATTACTTCCAATTATGCCTGAGGAGAACAAATTCAGTATGATGCCAATCACAGGCTGAGTTCACACAACTGGGAAATAGAGAGAAATCTCTATAAATGGAATATATTTTATACAGAGTCACTTAGATTTAAACAATGAATCCAAAAAGCATTCTTACAGACTTACTTTTCAATATAGAACCACATTTTACGGAAGAAATTTCAGGGCTTGTCTGCAAGGGAAAGTTATACCTCTAAGTTTCATAGCAAAGTTTAAATCAAGGTGTGAATTAAGCTGGCCAAGTATAGCTATATGAATGTAACTCCCATGTGAACACTCTTATTCCAGAATAAGAGCATTGAAAATGATAGTTAGACTGGTACAGATATATTGATATAATTGTATCAGTATAACTAGTGAAACTTCCGCATGTATGTAAGCCTTCACCCTGTGTCAACTCAAATATTAATTTAAAATGATGGGGACCAACAGTTTGCAGGGCAAAATTTGGATCTCCAACCACTTCCACATAGACTGGCAGAGCATGAGAGCATTGTAGAAATAGTACAATCATTCCAAGAGATGGATGTTGGAAGGGGTATGAAAAAAAATCACTTTGCATCCCCTTAGTAACACTCCTGCCTGACTCAGGAGTGGCACTGATGGCCTGCAGAAGAAGTTCCATCCATCCCCTCGTCTGCAAGGAGGTGTCAGTCCTATATGGAACTGAGGGCTAGTCTACACTCGCAATGTTAAAGCGCTGCTCCCAGTGCTGGTGCACAGTCTATACAGATGCTTTACAGCGCTGAAATTTGCTACACTCGGGGGGGTATTTTTTCACACCCCTTAGCGAGAAAGTTGCAGCCCTGTAAAGTGCCAGTGTAGACAAGCTCTGAGAGGTATGGGACATCAGAGGGAAGATGAGGGGATCACAGAAAACCCACCTTCTGAAATAGGGTGGCGAGTTTTCCTTCCCACCCTCACTAGGATTTAGTAACTAGGATTACTAATAGCATGACTGGTCCTAATAAATTCTGCAAAGTGATCTGCTTAGAAGTGAGGCAGGTTTGCTTGGCATTCCCCCCTCAGAATCCAGCATTCCACCACGCTGCCAATTTCCCTGATGATGGAATCATCTGAAATCACTTTGTTTGAGAAACTAAACTTAGGTTTTCAATGCCAGATGGAATCAATGCATTCTCTTCCCATTACACCACAAGCATTACACAGTAGCACAAGAACGCCAACACAAGAACAGAGAAAGGATGAGCGTCCCTTCCACATGCACGCTACATGGAGCTTGCCGTGCTACAATCCCCAAGTTAGGTCCTTGGTACCAAGGGAGAGCTCTGGCCAACCTTCTCAGTATGTTGCATGACTGCCAGGGAGCCCAGGAGATATTCTGTGCTAGGAAATCCCCCACACCACAGCACATGCAGGAAGCTCAAAGCTTCCCCAGCTCACATTTCCTCAGGACTATACAGAGGAGGAGTCTGTGGGATGCAGAAGAGAGGTGGCTGCAGTCAGTGCCCGCAGTAATACAGCCATGCTCCCTTGGCCCCCATAGCAAGGCAAAGACATGGACACTACCCAAGTATTTGCACTGCACTCATCACTGGAGTAGCTGAAGGCTCATGGGCCAGGGAAGGGGTCACAAAAGGCAGCCAAGGGCCCAGGACAAAAGGAGGGATGTGGCAGAGTCGGGCGTGGGGAGCCAGAGACACAGGGCAGGTGTAGCCCGGGGTGCGAGAAGGCCCAGGGGGCCCAGGGCAGGCACAGCCGGAGCGGAGCGAAGTCAGGAATTGGGGGGCCGGAAGCAAAGGGGGACAGGAAGGCCAGCCTAGGGCACAGCCCAAGCCAGCCCCGAGCACCCCCCCCCTCCAGGTCCAAGGGCTCCTCTGGTGCAGCCACGGAGGAACCAAGGCACCAGCCGAACCGGCCTCCTCGGGCACCTGCACCCTCTACACTTACCCCCACGCGCGCCGGGACCCAGCAAGGCTCTAACCCTGCGGCGACGGACCTGAGGCCACGGGCCCTGGCCAAGCCGCTCCCGGGGCCAGATCGCACCGCCCGCCGCTGCGGCAGCCTCCCTCTCCCCTCCCGCCCAAGCGGCTCACTCACCAGTGTGCAGCGCGCACCCCACGCGGCAGGGCGGGCGGCTGCTCCCCCCCCCCACAGCGCCGCGGCGGGACACGCACCGTGGCCGGGGCTCCAACAAGTGCCAGGCTCAGCGCGCAGCGGGGCTCCGGCTGCAGGAGGAGCCAAGGGCGTGGGGGGGGGGGGTTGTTTGTTTACAGACCCAAACAAGGCGAGTCCGGCAAGGGAGCTGGCGCTGCAAGAGCCCCGGCCCGGCCTCCCCCAGCGCCACTCGCTGCACTGGGTAGCCAAGGGAAAAATCCTAGGCACGGCGGAATTCTCTTCCTAGCAGGTGGGGAGAGCCGGGCCGCCCCATTGGCTGAGCCAGCCCATGAGATCAGCATAGATTAGGATAATGAGACCCTGACATCACATCCTCAGCAGGTAGAGAAAAAAAACAACACACCCACACACACAGGGAAAGGAGAGGGAAATCCCCCCTCCTCCAGGGAGGAGGCAGGCAGGGAAATCCAAGCAGGGCTGAAGGTGGGAGGAGCCCTGGGCTGCTGCTTTACACACAAAAGCAGCCTTGCTATGTTTGGCGAGCTCCAACGGTTCACAGCACTGTTTTCAATGCAACGTGCTGTTGTGGGAGGGGTTGGAGCGGGCTTTGAGTCGTGCAACTGCTGGAATGAAGGCTAGGATTCCTGGGGGCGGGGGGAGAATCTCTGCTCTTTAGATTACGCTTGTACTTGGGTGTTTCACAGGCAGAGGGAAGGAGGGATTTTACAAAGGATGTTAAAGACTGTATTAAGTATCAGAGGGGTAACCGTGTTAGTCTGTATCCACAAAAACAACGAGGAGTCCGGTGGCACCTTAAAAACTAACAGATTTATTTGAGCATAAGCGTTTGTGTGTAAAAAAAACCACTTCTTCAGATGCATGGAGTGAAAACTACAGAGCTTGTGATTTGTAAATAAAATATATATTCTATCATTTTCACTCCATGCATCTGAAGAAGTGTTTTGTTTTTGTTTTTTGTTTTTACACACACAAACGCTTATGCTCAAAGAATGCATTTTCATCTGCCCTTTTGTTAGGCAACAGATCCTAAGCACTAGGAAAGAAAGCTGAGATTTCATTGTCTTGTACTTTATGACAAACATTAGAAATATATTTTTCATTTTGCAAATGACGAAGCAGAGAAAAAACAGTCTGTTAAAGCAGAGATTCCCTATTGATTAAAAGTGTCAAAGTTTGACTCAGACTAACAATTTATCAGACCACTCTGTTTTATTAGCAAAGCTGCTCTGCTAATACATTTAGAAGTGACCCCCCCCCCAATGGGGCTTGTGTCTCTTAATTTATACAGCTTGCTGGAGAACAAGTTACAGAGAAGTTACAGACAAAAGAAGAAAAAGATTTTAGTCACCACCCTTCGAGATCCCTGAGACCAGTCACGTATCTTCAATTACCTGCCACCCTTAACAATCTCCTTTAACAGCTTCCAGTTAACTTAACTAATTGCCCTTCACACCTTTCATTCTGATGCCTGCTTCTTAAAGGTGCTGGCTCTATCTTAATTGCTTCTCCATTCAAAAGCTAACTGTCCCTACGTGTGCTCCCTCAGATACTTTGTAACATGTTTTGGCATGCCCTCTCATATACAATGTATCCAGCATGTCCCCTTATACGAGGTTATACTTATACAATGTTACACTTCCACAATCCCCCCTTTTGGTCAAGGCTATGCCCATAACCAATGACTTACTGGATTCCATACATCAATCGTTTTTTTTTTTCCATTACTTTCACTAGTGACATTTAACAACATTAGATTAGCACTCTGGTTAGGGGTAACCTGATGGATGGTGTGTCTTGTGCAGTTTTGGATACAACAAGAAATCAATTGAAAATTTACGAAGGAGGAATAGTATCCCCCAAAGGGCACAGGATGATTTTCACTGGGAGAAGAGGTAGCATTCACATGACATTTGTAGATGGTGCTGTTTTTCTCAGGGAGGCTGTAGGGGGAGCAAGAGATTGAATCTTTGGTTTGGTCCCAGGTTGAGAGGAAGTTTATCTTTCCATACCCGGTTCACCATTCTCCAACCTTGTTTGAATAGTCCCATACACCATGGGACACGATGTATTGGAGACAGCTGCTCCTCCCTAGATTCAGCCCTGTCCCATTACACACCCAACACCAGTGGCCCTTTCCTTTCACCACACTTATATGTTTAGGAACATATGTTTTTCCCAGCCCCCAAGTGTCATTTTCCTTCCATGTCCTTTTAAGTGGATAGGGTTTTCCAGCAAGCTCTGAGGAATTCAAAGGGATTGCCATGATGGGGATACTAGCTTGTGAGTGAGCTGGGATGTGGCTGCAGACCCAACAATTAGAAATATTCAGGATCTGGGCTATCTGCACCTGTTGTTGGATGAAAGAATTGTCACTGTCGCTCTGGATTCCCCAGACCCTCAGGACACAGTAGCTGAGGATTAAGCTTCTCAAAGGACACATGTTGGAATCAGGACCCTTTCTGGTTCCGACAACCCCTTTCGAGGGAACCGCAGTCACGGTTTTACGTCCACCAGGCAGCAGGCGCTAGGCTCACTACTGCTTCTTGTTTGTTGGGTCCTGCTGTCTGCTTACCCTCTGCTTCTGGCAACCCTTACGAGAGCGCAGATTGTAAGGTATTGCAGGCTGTTCCTCTTTGTCTTCTGGGGTTGAAGCTGGTTCTGTGTGGTCTTGCAGAGGTGCTTGGTCCTCTTGAGGTGGCGCTGGCTTACACTGTGAGGTGTGGATCCATGCAGCGATGCCGGATAATTTCACTGCTGTCTGGATGGTGAGCAGTACCTGGTATGGACCCTTCCACCGGGGTTCCAAGGCGTGCTTCCGAAGGTGGTGCCGCAGGTAGACCCAATCACCAGGCTCAAGAGTGTGACAGGCAGCAGAGGTGGGTTCCGTCGGCCAAGCTGCTCGCACCTGCGAATGGAAGGAGCTCACAGCTTGCATTAATCCTTTGCAGTACTGGAGGAGCGTGCTGTGAGTTAGGTTTAGGTCTGGGGCTGGGGTAATAGTAGCCATTGTTTGCATAGGGCGTCCCATGATGATTTCAAATGGACTCAATTTGTGTCTCTGGGATGGGGATGACCGAATTTCCATAAGGGCCAGTGGTAAAGCAGCTGGCCAGTTTAACCCTGTGGAACTACAGATTTTTGCCAGCTTATTTTTAAGCACATCATTTCACCTTTCAACTGCCCCTGCACTCTGTGGATGATAAGGGCAGTGCAACAGGTGGGTGACATGTAATACCTGGTTTAGATGTTGAACAATTTTTCCAGTAAAATGTGTTCCCCGGTCACTAGACAAAGTGGCAGGAATTCCCTTGGTAGGAATAATGTGGTTTAACAGACATTTTGCAATGGACAATGAATCAGCTTTGCGACAGGGAAAGGCTTCAATCCAACCCGAAAACAGACATATTATAACTAAAATGAATTCATATTTCTGACACTTTGGCATTTGTACAAAATCAAGTTGCCAGTGTAGGAAAGGTGCTTGAGGCAAACCCTGGAACCCTTGTGTTACTTTTACAGATTTGCCTACATTGTGGCTTTGACAAGTAACACAAGCGGCACAGTGGCGGGTTGCAAAGGAGCTGAAATGGGGAGCCCACCACCCCGCCTTACTCATAGCAGAGACCATCCCCTCCTTGCCGACATGTGAAACACCATGTAGCAGGGCGGCTAGAGACGGGTAGAGTGAGAGGGGGGCTACAAAGGTACCGGTGGGCAATCGCCAAAGGGAATCAGAATGCAAAGAGCAACCCAAAGCACTCCAGGAGTCTTTCTCTGTTTCTGGGGCAGAATCCTGGAGCTGAGCGAGATGAGACAGGGATGGTGGCATTACAGAGACAGAGAGGGGACCAAGAAACACTTCTGGTGAAGGTTTTATAGTGGTGGCATGTTTTGCAGCAGCATCAGCAAGTGCATTACCATTTGCCACCTCGGTGTCTGCCACTGAGTGGCCAGTACACTTAACAATTGCCAAGGCAGACGGTAGTAAAACTGCATACAGGAGGGTGGCAATATAGGAGCCATTCTTGATAGGGGTACCAGTAGAGGTAAGAAAACCTCGAGCCTGCCAGAGGGTGCCAAAGTCATGCACAACCCCAAAGGCATACCGAGAATCAGTAAAAATAGTGGCAGAGAGCCCCTCGGCTAGCAAGCAGGCATGGGTTAGAGCAATCAGTTCAGCCACCTGGGCAGAGGTCACAGAGGGTAAGGGCACAGCTTCTATGGTCTCAGAGAGGGAGACCACAGCATACCCTGCAAGAAGGTGGCCTTGGTCATTTCTATAATAGGACCCATCAGTGAATAATACCAGGTCAGAGTTAGGGAGAGGTACATCTGAAAGGTCGGGGCGCGGGACAGTGATAGCGGAGACTGTTGCAAGGCAGTCATGGGGTTCACCATCACTAGATAAAGGAAGGAGGGTAGCAGGGTTTAACCGGGAGCAGCGCTTAATAGTGATATGTGAGGCTGAAAGCAGCAAAAGTTCATACCTAGTGAGGCGAGCAGAGGAGAGGTGAGCAGTGTTGCGTTGCAGAAGGAGAGTTTCCACAGAATGGGGAACCATGAGAGTGAGAGGAGACCGGAGGACAAGGGACTCAGACATCTCGACCAGGCGCACTGCAGCAGCTACAGCGTGTAGGCAAGGGGGTAAACCCTGGGCTACAGGGTCCAAGGTTGCAGAAAAATAAGCCACCGGGCGATTTCTGTCACCGTGCTCCTGAGTAAGAACCCTGAGGGCACAAACAGATTGTTCGTGACAGAAAAGGGTAAAAGGCTTGTCATAGCTAGGTAACCCTAAGGCAGGGGCAGAGGCTAAATTCTGCTTAAGGGAGATGAAAGCAGCATTTGCTTCAAGTGGCCATGGCATGGGGTTAGGTACAGAGGATCGAGTGAGTTCTTGGAGTGGTTTAGCCAGAGAAGCATATTGGGGAATCCATTGCCTACAGAACCCTGTCATGCCAAAGAATTTTCTGACCTGGCGTGGAGAGCAAGGCTGGGGAAAGCTAAGGATGGCTTGTACCCGGGCTGGATAGAGTGTACAGGAGCCCTGGGAGAGAAGGAAGCCTAGGTATGTGACAGAGGTTTGGCAGAGCTGCAATTTTGTGCGAGAAGCCTTATGACCCTTGTTTGCTAAAGCTGTGAAAAGTGTTAGTGAATCAGTTTCTGAGGCAGACAGAGAGGGGGAGCACAGGAGTAAATCGTCCACATATTGGATCAGTGTGGATCCTGATGGAAAAACCAGATCAGCGATATCCCTGGCTAGGGCTTGAGAAAAATAGGATGGACTCTCTGTATACCCCTGGGGAAGGGTAGTCCATGTATATTGCTGACCCTTGTAGGAGAAGGCAAAGAGATACTGGGATTCAGAGTGAACTGGGACAGAGAAGAAAGCGGAGCACAAATCTACAACAGTAAAGTGGGTTGCATTTGGAGGAATAGACGCTAGTATTGTAGCAGGGTTAGGAACCACTGGAAAAGAAGGTATGTGATGGCCATTGGGAGGAAGGAACCTGAGAGATTAGGTGCTCTAGGCATGGAGTTAAGGGACAGCAAGGGACCGGAGTGGAGAGGGAAGTTTCAGACAGCAGGGAGGCTACAGAATCACATTAGGAAGACTGAGGGATTTGCAGATAGACACCATCTGGGAAGCAGTAAATAGAACAGCCAAGTTTGCATAGCAAGTCCCATCCCAGAAGGTTTGCAGGGGTGGAATCAGAGAGGAGGAATGCATGCTCCTCAGAGAGGGGACCGACCTGAACAGACAAAGGTTTTGAGAGGGGAAAAGAGGTAGAGATCCCTGTAATGCCAACAGCAGACACAGATTTTCCAAATTGGGGAACCTCAGGCAAGTCAGTGGTGCGGATTGTAGAAAGAGAAGCTCCAGTATCAACAAGGAAAGGGAGAGAGAGATCATTTACAGTCAGGACACATTCTCCAGTAGGGGACAGAGATAATAAGGGAGCTAAAACTTTGTGAGGTTCCCCAGCATCCTGTCATTGTTGGGGTGAAAAATAGGGTTGGAGATCAGCTGGAGGAACCAGCGGGGGTTCACTTGATTTCCCATACAATTATTAGGTCGTCTTGGACACTCTTTTTTTCAGTGTCCAGGCTGTTTACAGTAGTTACAAACCCCAGTTAATCCAGCCCCCCGCCCCCTTCCGCAACCCCGTCCCTGTCCCCAGTGTGGTCTGCTTAGTCCTGAATAATGCTGTATCTGCACAGCCATTAACTTTTGGGAGGACTGTTCCTCCTTTCCTTTTAAAGTGCGGTGGCAATGCTCTGCTACTGCCAGCAATTTGTCCATGGTTTCAGTCTCCCATCCCACACTTATTCGTTTTAACATGCTGCCTGTGACAGGGAGAAGACCATCAACAAATGCATGTGCCAAGGCCCCCTGCCCATTTACATTGGGCTCTTGTATTCCTGAATGTTGTAGGAAAATATCAGTTAGCCGGGACCTATAGTTGCCTGGGCTTTCTCCTTGCCCTTGCTTACAGCAACGTATTGCTGTCCAGTTTGTTTTAGGAGATCACACTTTGGGAATGGCTTGATGCAGGCGCTTCCAAAGAGCCATACACCGGTCTCTGTATGCCGAATCTGGGCCAGTACTTTTTATGGTTGAATGGCGTGCCTCAGCTGGCCAGTCTGCGGCAGCCAACCATTTTTCATAATAACTGGCAGGAGCTAACAATTTACACAGTTGGAGGAGATCTGTCTCAGAGGGTTCATAGGTTTCACAGATTAACAGAAACTCCTCAGCAAATTTGACAGAGTTTTCCTGGGGTTTGGGAAAACTTTTAACTATAGATAAAAGCTCCGTACGAGTCCAGGGCTTATAATCCCATATGGACTCACTTTCTCCCATCTTAAGGACTCGTAAGGGTGCCACAACAGTTTGATCAGAGTCTCTCATTAACCTCCCATCAGGTTCTCTTTTCCAAGAAGAGATGTCAAGAGAATCTTTGCAGACTGCTTTGGATTTCTTCTTCATAATATTTTGCAGAGCTGCGAGGTCAATGAGGGTATCTTCTTCACTTTCATTATCTGTAGTCACTGAAGATTTTTTCTTTTCTGATTTCTTATTTGCGCAGGAGTATGGTGCGGGTCGGGTTTGATCCGGATCATTGCACAGGACTGGGCAAAGGGGAGCGCTCGGACTAGTGGTGGGAGAGACTGCATCCAATTGAACTGTTAGTTTTTTGATAGAATTTTTAAGAGAGGTGAGTTTTGACTCAGTCCATCTACGATTTGCCTCTTCCCACCACTGCATGAAGCAGTCTACTTCTCCTCTCTCCAATTTGGTTTTTGGGAGGACGAGTTTGCTTTTTAAAGCGTCCACTCGATCCTTGTCCCAAGAACCTAACAGTGGCCACTGTAATTTGGGGTTCTCTAGAGCTAATTTGGATCATTTTTCAAGAAACCTACAAGAGTCTGGACCCCTCCTAAAATACATAAAATAAGCTGGAGTTCCCTTAGGGAACTGTTCTACCTTCGACTTCTGATTACCCATCCAGGAGGACTTCACACAGCACTCACACAAGAAGGAAATTCGGGCTCAGCAGAGCGGTGCCCGGTGCAACACACAGAAAGAAGCCCACAGGCTACTGCCTCAACTGCCCTTGCTTTCACACCAGGGGTTATACCCAAGGCGTGGTGCGGCTGCAGCTGTGCAGATTCCACTTATTCAGACCGTGGGGACGGGGACCCCTTGGTCAGCCAGTCTCCGGACAGAGATGGCTCCCAGATTCACACACACACACACCACGGGGAAGACTGATAGACACAAAGACAAGACAGTCCTCAAACCGGTTAAAGCACAAAAATAATAATTACCTGAGACGTCTGATTTCAGAAGCTGGATCCAAAGACCCCTACCCGAACAGAGTGGGAACCAACAAGTTCAATGGCGTAGACTGCGCTGCTGCTGTGTACCTTTCTGTCTTGTGCAGGATCGCTTGGACTAAGCGTCCAGGCGCCGGCTGCCACGATCGTCCTGCAAGGCAGTCAGGGAACACACAGCCTCAGTGAAGCCGCTTGCCATCTCGGTGGAACCTCCAAATTATCAAAGTTTGACTCAGACTCACAATTTATCAGACCACTCTGTTTTATTAGCAAAGCTGCTCTGCTAATACATTTAGAAGTGACCCCCCCCCCCCAATGGGGCTTGTGTCTCTTAATTTATACAGCTTGCTGGAGAACAAGTTACAGAGAAGTTACAGACAAAAGAAGAAAAAGATTTTAGTCACCACCCTTCGAGATCCCTGAGACCAGTCACGTATCTTCAATTACCTGCCACCCTTAACAATCTCCTTTAACAGCTTCCAGTTAACTTAACTAATTGCCCTTCACACCTTTCATTCTGATGCCTGCTTCTTAAAGGTGCTGGCTCTATCTTAATTGCTTCTCCATTCAAAAGCAAACTGTCCCTACGTGTGCTCCCTCAGATATTTTGTAACATGTTTTGGCATGCCCTCTCATATACAATGTATCCTGCATGTCCCCTTATACGACGTTATACTTATACAATGTTATACTTCCACAAAAGCAACATACCTTCATTCCAACTGCTGTTGATAGCACCAACTATATGTGCTCGCTAAAATACATGAACAGGAAGTTTTCTAAAGAAGAAAATTAAGACCCTAATTTAAATTTAGTAAAACCAAGCTTCTGTAAAAATGAAGGCCAGTAGAATTTATATACATATAAAAGACATAATATTTTTAAAACAAACAGTTTGTCGTGTTTTAAACCCAAACATTGCAGCATTAAAAGAGCTGAAAGTCAAACTGGCCTATTCGTTGTCCAAGCAGATAGAAAAGCCAAAGAAACACAAGGTAACAAGCATATTCATCACTGGCCAAAAAAACCCCTACATTATTGCAAGTTAAGGTTGTTTGGTGGTATGCCATCCCTTGTGGAATGCTGAACTGAGCAAAACTCACTTTTGGAAACCAGGAGATACAACCTTAACTCTGCCCTCTTTCAGCAATGCTCCAATACTCTCCGTTAATGCACACTTTTACGCTGCCTACTCTACAGTTGCTAACGTACAAGCTCTTCACCTCCTTTTACAACCCATTCACTCTCAGCCATAGGATTGCATCTAATACTATTAAAGGGCAAAAGAGAGAGAGAGAGAGAGAATATGAATGTGGCACTGATGGGTGCCACTGCCCCTGTTCTCCAGTCCCCTTTCTACTCACCCCCAAATCACCCTTACCTCTGTCCCACCCGTCCACTCCTGCTTGCCCCAAAGCCTCCCTTTCCTTAGCCCTAGCCTTTCCCCCCTACTACCCATCCCCATATATCCCCCTCCCCTCACTGCAGCTCCAAACCCCTCTCCCAGGAAGCATTGATATGTCTAAGTAATACCACAACTAAGGACTTTAGGAGTATTGGGGGGGGTCGGGGGCTGGGTTGGCTTGCACTGGCAGAGCCGTGGGGGGCATTGGGAGACTTGAGGTGCACAAGTTCGGGGTGCACTGACAGACCTGTAGAGTGCAAAGTGGCTGGCATGCAAAAGATGGGATGCACAGGCATAGCTAGAGATACAAGGCATCCCTCACCTGAACCCCCAGGCTGTCTCCCCTTCCCTACCACCCATCCCATTTATCCACCTTCCCATAAGTCCTACCCCTTGCTGCAGCCCCAAATCCTTCTATCCCATTCCCCCCCCAATACCGTAGCCCTCCCAGGAAGCATTTACATGTCTGTCTAATTTTTTTCCCTCCCAAACACTTTCATTACATTCCGCAAACTAAAATTGCTAATGGTTACTCACAAATCATAGCAACCTCCAGCCACTCAGTTCAAAATGCCTTTTGTCTTAGGTTGGGTGTTGTGATTAATCCTTAGATTAGGTTAATGGAAGGGTGAATTCATGGGCATCAAGGTATGACTCATCCAGGGCTTATCTACATGTAAACACTGCAGGTGCGCCGTTGTAGCACTTTAGTGGAGATGCTACTATGCGATGGGAGAGCTTCTCCCATTGGTGTAGTTAATCCACGGCCATGAGAGACGGTAGCTATGACAATGGGAGAAGCTCTCCTGTTGACATAGCGCTGTCTACACCAGGGGTTAGGTTGGCATAACTACATTGCTCAGGGGTGTGGATTTTAACCTCCAGGATTTAGTGAGTGCCATATGCAACCTTGGATAAAATTTGACAGATTGAGACCATTTTGACCCACATTACATCAATAGTTTGATTTCTAGGTCTGGCGGAGGGGGTGGGGTGTTAGCCATTTAAAAAAAAGTTTCTATTGCTGAGTGACGTGTCTCTGGAACCTCTGACTCAAATGACTCCAAATGTGGGTCACTAACCCTACTCTGCACCCTCCTGAGACACACCAAATTTCAGAGAAATCCAATTAAGAAATAGAATTTAAAGGATTTAGCAAGGTCCACAGATATCATGATGCAACTTTAACTAGTGGCATTCCCATGCCACTGTTTTTTTTTTTTTTTTTAATTCTAGAATTTCTAGAAAGCTATGGGGCTACGACTAACAAACTTTTTTTTTAAAAGGACATGATTTTTAAGTTGACAGTGTCCCCATAATACTGGAGAGAACCATACAAGTATATTAGGACTGAAAACAAGCCTCAACATCTATCACATTTTATTCCATGATTCCTTTTTACTCAGATTCTTTTTAATTATTTTTAATTAATTATTCTCTTTAATTAATTAAAAATTAATTTTAATTATGATTTCTTTTTACTCTGTTTGCCAGAAGCTGGGAATGAGCAACAGGGGATGGATCACTTGATGATTACCTATTCTGTTAATTCTCTCTGGGGCACCTGGCACTGGCCACTGTTAGAAGACAGGATACTGGGCTAGATGGACCTGTGGAACTCCTTGCCAGAGGATATTGTGAAGGCCAAGACCATAGCAGGGTTAAAAAAAGAACTAGATAAATTAATGGAGGATAGGTCCAATTCCAATGGCTATTAGCCAGGATGGGCAGGAATGGTGTCCCTGGTCTGTTTGCCAGAAGCTGGGAATGAGCGACAGGGGATGGATCACTTGATGGATTACCTGTTCTGTTCATTCCCTCTGGGGCACCTGGCACTGGCCACTGTTGGGAAAAAAGGATACTGGGCTTGATGGACCTTTGGTCTGACCCAGTAGGGCCATTCTTATGTTATGTTCTTTTATTTGCTAATCACTGAAGCTGTCCTTTAAACAAGATTTTGTCTTTATTTCCTGTACCAGTTCCAATGCTGATAGCACTCTCACCCAACTGTTTTCAGACCTGGCCAGGATAAGAGGAAGCTGCCTGAAATGAAACCTGAACAAAACAGAGGTGATGCTGATATATTTTGAAGGACTAGCCACCACCAAAGCCTCTCCCAATATTGAGGGAGTCTACCTTCAAATAGTCAGTTTGGTCCTTAGCCTGAAGTTCTTTGGACTCTCTGGTTTCTTGACACTCAGATATGGCTGAAATGCCAGTGAAATGACAATTTCCTTCTGCAACTGTTAAGACAGCTTGGACACACTGCCAGACAATGACCTAGCCAAAGTGATCCAGGCCTTCAAAGACTGGATTACTACAAGTGGTAATGAATACAGCCACCCCTAAAAATCTCAACACACAACTATTTGCCTCTTGAATGACACTAAAATACTATATCCTTCCAATGCTTTGCTCTCTACATTGGCTCCTCACAGAAAGTTCAGTGGATCTATAAAATCCAGAGAACTGAGCAGGGTGAGATCTTTCAGTAGTCTGTGACCTACTAAATCTTCTCTTATTCATAGGTGTACACAGAGACCTTAAATTGGCCCTGGAATCTTTTAGTGCATGCAGGGACTCATCTGTTGTCTCAGAGAACAACTTTCAACCATCAAAGCGTCGTCAACAGTGTTCTGGATCCTTTCTCGGGAACCCCAAGAATGAAGCCATGATGCCCTGCACATAACCGCCACAGAGATGGGCCTGGAAGTGGTGTCCATGGCATCCAAGGACACTTGAAGAGAGGTTCGGGCATGATTGACTCCCCAGCGTGATGGATGGAAATTATTCCCTATGTTCCTGTGGAAAACGTTCAATAAAAGCTGTAAATCTATTATAGATTGAAAATTATATCCAGCCATGATCACCTGATCATTTGCAGTCGAAAATTGTAGTGTCACAGATGAGCAAAACTTCCATTCTTTTAATCCTTGTTCTAGGCGGTTGCTTATCCTGCTCATTTATGGCATCCACCACCATAGAATTAGGTGGAGGTGGGAGAACAAAAATTTTGAATAGTTGGGGAGAACAAATTGGTGCAATGGTAGCAGGTGTTTGCCACACAGCCACAGCTGGGTCCAAGAGTGCCTCATTAATGGGTAACACAACCCTGGTGGGTGTTGCTGACAGTTGGGTGTCTAGTATTTGAGTTGCAAGTCCTTGACCAATTTGAATGGGTATCTGAAGATCGTCAGCTACCCTCTTTATAAGGTTCTGGAATTGCTAGACATCACTGGCCATGGAAGGCAGTGGAGGCATAACTGCCTCATCTGGAGATGAGTATTAAATAGAGGTGTGAGGGGTGGCCTCTTTATCCACCATAGCCTCCTGCTCCTCAAATGTCTCCTCTTGTTGCGGGGCTGGTTGGGAAGAAGAGAACTGGACAATTCCAGGCTCCCAATATGACAGAGCTGGAGGGGGTCTGGCACACTGCTGCTGATATGCAGCCCACGGATCCCAGCATGGCCACGGGGGAGGGGGAGCATATATGAAAGCAGGTGACATGCAAGGTTGATTCCATCACTCTTGTTGTCAAACATGAGGATCTTCCATGTGAATGTCAAAGAATGGATTCCTATAAAGATACATAGCGTAGCTCTGTACAGAAATAAATGAGACTGACTGGAACTCTCCTTTGTCCTCCTCAATTATTCCAGCAGAAGGGCATCTGCAGAAAAAAATACCAGAAGGTGATGGTAATCTGGAGATTGGGATCTTGGTACGTAGAGATGCTTGGTACCTGTGAGCAGTAGGGACTCTGGTTGATCCGTCACAGACAAGTTCTTAGCATACCTGAATTCTGGTGGTACTGAGTAGGGGACTGGTACTGACATGGTAGCTGAAGTAGATTGCCCTGTTGATGGGTAGTGTACTGATGCAGATACTGATGGTGTCTGGCACCGTGGTTTTCCTGGTACCAGTGGCAGGGCTGTGCCAGACAATACCAGTCTGGAGTGCTTAGTCTTGCCTCCTTGTCCCTCGTAGACAGTACTGGGGACCTGTTGGAACCATATTTTGCTTTAGAGCTCTGGGACTTGCGGCCATGCCAGTACCTGAGAAGCACTCTTTCATCTCTAGGGTGCTGAGCCGAGAGGTCAAGGCCTCGAAGACGTTGGATCTAGTAGGGGCCTTGAGCCTTTTTGGCTCCTTCTTTTGCTCCTTCTGATGCAAGTCCAAGCTCCAATTCTTCGAATCCTTCCCTGAGGCCTCTGTACCTTTTCCTTTCTTAGAGGAAACCTGTGCCAAGGCTGAAGGGTCTGGAGACAGAGGTACAGGGGAGGGGAATAGGGGGTCTCCTGGCCTGACTCAGAAGCAGGTGGAAGGGAGATTTTCCATCAGCAGTTTCAGTTTAATCATCCTATTCTTCCTCAGACTGGATTTGAGGGTCAGGCAGAAGTTGCACTTGGGGGACACATGTGACTCCCCCAAGCAATGGACACACTTGGAGTGGCCATCGCTAACCAGGATAGCTTCTCATCAAGAGAGGCAACGTTTGAAACCTGCCAAGCCAGGCAGGCCCTGCTAGGAGAATAAGGCTCCCCAGAGGAAGGGGAGGGAGAGGAAACAAGTCAATCCTCTCACTACTTATATCTAACAACACTAAACTAATCCTAAACAAAATCTATAGGTAAGCTGCACAAAAAATAACTAAGGCATACTTAAAATGGACCTGCTAATGCTCTGTCTCTGGCCAAGATGGCAGAGAGGGTGGTTCCCATGCACAGCCCTCCATAGCCTTGGTGTGGGGCACGAGGATACATAGAAAGCATGTCCAGACTTAATGGACATTAATGGAAAAAATCTCAGATCAAGGGCTCAAGAGAGACATGCACACCTAAAGTGGACCACGCATAGGGATACTGCTTGAAGAACACAGGGCCCACATAGGATTGTTTCTGCCTCAGCACGTTTAGACCACATTTTATATGTCATAGTTGGACTGGGATCAAAGGATAGTAGTTATTCCATTGTCACTGATCGCACCTTATCCCAGAAGGCCAGGCACACTGTTTCCACTAGGAGAAGGACCTGTTTTTATGTGCCCCAAGGGCTCTCTCCTGAGGAATTCCATCCTATTACCCTGCTTGGTCAATGTGCATATGGAGCTGCGAGAAAAATCAGTGAGGTTGTAGTACCTTCAGTGCAAATGACACCCATCTCCATCTCATGTGACACGGTCAATGCAGCTGCCTTACCCTGTGCTTTACACAGATGGGGGCACAGATGAAGGCCAGTTGACAGACTGAACTCAGATAAGAATGAGGAGTAACACTTGTAGGTTGGGAGAAACAAGCAAATGAAACAGTGCAAAGTATAGGGCTTGAAACATCAGATGCTTGTTGGATCAACAGCCATTGGGGGATATCTAGGTAACAGCAATTTCAAGAGTATTTACCATCTGCGCTTGGCAAGTTGATTGTAACCTTTTCTCTGAACTGTGGAACTTGCCACAGTTCTTCCTCCATTTGCACCATGATACGGGGATTTCTACAATATGCAGAAACCTGCGGCCCACTTCATAAGTACCGTTTCATACAGCGGGCAAGTTACACTAGTGTTTCAGCATCTGCACTGGCTTCCAATAGAGTTCTAGGTGAAATATAAGGGATTGGTTTGACCAGGTACTGCTATTTATTATTAAACCCCAGTTTTAAACATGTTTTTTATCTGCAGTGTTGTCACAGCCTACTGGTAGTGCTGAAGGCCCAATTCTGTGGTGCCTACTGTGGGAAAGCTCCCACTAATTTCAATAGGGTTACAGGATCAAACCTGACACCTGCTCCATGGCCATATAAGGAAATTAAATATTCCCCCTCCCCCTCACATTTGAATAAAGAATGCCCTAAGCTAACCTCTCCTCACACACAGACACAAGCAATACCACATTTTACTACTCTGGAGGCAGTTGTGCTAATGCACGCATTCCCTGCAGCAGTGGAATACTTCAGCACAGGCTACGCTACAAACCAGGCTTTGTTAAAGAAATTCGTTTTAAAAATTGATTTCAGTTCATGTGGTTGTGCAGCTGGCAGGTCTGGGGCACAATGCTGCTAAAAGCCTTTTCAGTCACATATACTTGTGCATAACAACAAAGAGCTGAATTTTTTCTTAAGTGTTCATGTGGGAGGTAAGTTGCCAGCTGGCATTCATAGCTCTTACAAGAGAAATTTAACAGAGTTCAGTGAGTTTCAGCTTCTCCTCTTATTGTGATTTTACAGTTTTGTTAATAATGACATTACAGGCCTTTTCCTTGGCAACAGATTGGAGCTTGTGAAGTCAGCTTTCTCTGAACAGAAGCTCCTAATGTACTACTTGAAATTCTGCACAATCAAGCACAACACAAAGATGATTAGTTTTTGCCACTGTAAGCAAGCCCTTTTCAAAGCTATCACAAAACATTGTCAGCGTTAATAAGGTTTGCTGTTTACATTGGAACATTTGTCAGTATAGTTTATATTCTGGATCTGGCTCCACCTACATCTTGCCTTAATATCATCATGGGTCATAGTTCACAAATGACACCAGCTTTGTAAAATTTACTTCAAGAAACTTCTTATCTAACCCAAATCACATAGCTCCATATGCAAATAATTTTTTAAAAGATATTTTAGCGTCACTAAGCTTTACATCTAAAGTTCTCATTTTGAAATCTAGATCCATTTACATTGCTATACTATATCAAAAGCATGCCTAAAAGCATGACACTGTAGCATATATGGGAAGACTTAAGAAAACACTTCCAAAATTTTAAAATATTGGTGTTTTTTTTCGTCTCTCCGAGTTTCTCTCTGGGCTGAAGAGACTGGGGCAGCTGAAATACTGTGTAAAGTTTGGACCAGATATGAAAATTCGTCGTCCACACCTAGAAGAATTCACTGGGACAGGGAATGTTTAGATAGACGCAGTGAGGTTTATTTATTTTATTTTCTGTAAGGCTTGTGGACTCCTCTGTGCTAACTCCAGATGCTTTTGTTTGCTTGTTACCTTTAAGCTGAACCCCCAAGAAAGCTATTTTGAGTGCTTCATTTTTGGAATTGCTCTTTTAAAATCTAGCAAAAGCCTAAGTTCTAGATGTATTTTCTTTCTTTTTGTTTTTAATAAAATTTACTCTTTTTTAAGAACCTGATTGGTTTTGTGTCTTAAAAAGTCTGTGCATATGTTTTTCAATTAGCTGGTGGCAACAGCTGGGTTTCCATTCTTTGTTTTCTTTCCCAGCTTCCCCGAGGGATGGGTGAAAAAGCCAAGGGGCCTCAGGGAAAACTTCCCAAGTGAGTTTTTCCAGGATTTGCAAGAGGCAGTTTTTCACTTGGGTGGTGATAGCGTTTACCAAGCCAAGGTCAGAGCAAAGCTGTAACCTTGGGAGTTTAATACAAGCCTGGAGTGGCAAGTATTATTTTTTTGAAATTCTTGCAGGGCCCCACCTTCTGCACTTGGAGTGCCAGAGTGGGGAATCAGCCTTGATAGTTAAACTTGGTAAATTTATTCAATACTTCAAGGCAAAGCTTGCCTTCTTCATAGCATAATCAATAGTCTACTCCAGGGGTTCTCAAGCTGGGGGTCAGGACTCCCCCGGGGGGGGGGGGTCGTGAGGTTATTACATGGGATGTTGCAAGCTGTCAGCCTTTACTCCCAAACCCTACTTTGCCTCCAGCATTTATAATAGTATTAAATATAAAAAACAATAAAAAAATTAATTTATAAGGGGGTTTCACTCATAGGCTTGCTGTGTGAAAGGCGTCACCAATACAAAAGTCTGAAACTCACTGGTCTACTCCATCGCCTTAAGGAAGATTAAAAGAGACAGTACTTTCAATTGGAGCAGGAACACAACAGCAGCACTGTGTTCAAGAGAACTACCAAGTAACTTCAGAGTCCAATCGAAACAGAAATGACTCTAGTTTTGCTGCATCAGAACGTTGGACCACAACTGACTTACTTGTTTTGTTCTAGAATAGAGGCAAGTCCAGTCCTAAGTACTATAGGTATCCAAAGCTGTTGAAATACAAGACACTTACTGACAGGTTTCAGAGTAGCAGCCGTGTTAGTCTGTATCCGCAAAAAGAAAAAAAGGACTTGTGACACCTTAGAGACTAACAAATTTGTTTGAGCATAAGCTTTCGTGAGCTACAGATGAAGTGAGCTGTAGCATCTGATGAAGTGAGCTGAAGCTCATGAAAGTTTATGCTCAAATAAATTTTTTAGTCTCTAAGGTGCCACAAGTCCTCCTTTTCTTTTTGAAGACACTTATTGGTTTTCCTTTTTCGTTAAAGTATTGTAGCATTGTTTGGAATTGTAATATTAAACTGAAAATATTCTCTGGAGTTAAAACTTTGTTTATTTTTAAAGTTTTATTTAAAATATGTTTATTAGAATTAACAAAGTGACCACTTTGTTATTTTAGAAGCTATACTTCCAATAGAGACTTCAGTGTAAAAGACAGGATAGTATAATGGTATGTTATAAATGGTATACAGACGTAATTTTAAAATAAAATCCCTTTAGAAAAATTAGCCTTTGACGTAGTTAAAAATTCAGCACAGTCAGTCTTTGGATTACAAAGAGTCTTGTTTAACATGCACTTACCCAACAAACACAAACAATTGTGAAAATTTCTTCAGGCTCCATCCCTTTTCTATTTCATAACAAAAATTAAGCTCAAACTACAAATGCAATGAGTTCATTGTTTTTACCTTAATATTCATACAGGAGAAAAGACAAGTCATCGTACAGTCATGGTTCATTAAGATCCAGGATCAAGCAAATCTGAACAGGTTGCCTTTTCTGACCAGATACAAAATTACTGTAGCAATATTATAAAGTTAAGGATTTATAGATTGCCTCATTGCAGGGTATGATAACAATTTTGTATAATCAAAAAGCTATACTTGTTCACAAAATTTACTTTAAAAAATTTGAACTACAATGCCTGTAAACCACTGAGCAAGTGTGCAAAAAATATAGCCAGGATTTTCAAAAAGATGACAAATGGAGCTAAGCGTCCAAATATCATTCAACTTCAACAGGAGTTGGGCACCTAATTCCTTGATGCTCTTTTGACCACCACCACCTTTATGGACAACTATCAATTCAGAGAAGGTCTTATTGTACATGAAGAGAGAATTGCCAGTTAGGGGCCCCCTCCAGGGTTTTTCCACTTGCTCAAAGTTCCATACGCCACGGAGCCAAGAGTAATCGAGTGCGAAAGGCCATGTCCCAACCACTTTTAATCATTGGTCCCATGCTTAATCAGTACAGCTGCTGCTGCTGGTCTGGAGCACTTCTAAGATCAGGCATTTTATCCAATCAAAACAAGGGGGTATTCTAATCTATTCAAGTTCTCATACTGCCCTCATCACCATATTATCAGCGGCTTCCAGAAGTGCTGTAAGTGACATGACTTGCACCCGTCACATGTGTGTCCCCTTCTTCCTCCTTTACCCCATTTGCTAAAGCCAGCACATTTTGCAAGTGGATGTAAGAGCTATGTTATAGTACTAGATGGAAGTTTCCACTTTTCCAAATGGCTTAGTAAAAGTAAAATATGAAGCAGGATTTCTTTTAAAAAAGAAATAACAAATTGACTCCTTTTTACTTGAAGAGGCGTTCCCAGTGAAATTACAAATAAAGTAGAAAAAAAGGAAGTGACTATTTAGTATACATTATTTAAAGGTAACAAAAAGCAAAGCAAGAATGAAAGAGGCTGTTAAGAATAAATGATAGATTGTGTGATCTCACAATGACCAGAACACATACCTAAGCCTCACAGCACTGAGGCAGTGGAGAGCAAGAGACCAGCAAGATTTCAGCAATAAATAAATAAATAAAAATATGCTTAGGGTTCCAAACACCTGACTTTACCAAATATCCCAAAAAATAGACTGTCTGTATAGTGCAGGACTGAAGACATATAGGAAGGGTTCTGTAAGGCAAGGAGTGAGACCTATAGCTGGTTCATTAGCTTTCGTTTCTTTGTATCATAAAGCAGGATGTCCATGCATTCAGTAGCAGATCCAAGATTTTAAAGAGAGTCCTATGGCATAATGGAAAAGCAAGTGAAGCAAAATGAACAGGACTGACAATGTTATTGCCTACAACTGCTATTGAAAGGAAGAAGACCACTTCTAGGAGCCAATTCCTACCCTGACTGAAAACTTATGGGAGTCCTCTAAAGTCAACAGGGTTGCATGGGGGTGTAAATCAAATCAGACGTTAGCCCTTTGTATATCAGGATTTGCCACTGTGTGCACTTTAAAAATCAAAAAAGACAGAAAAGGGTGTAAAAGTCTGATTATTCACAGACCAAGATTTGATCAGATGATTGGATTCTGAAGACACTACTGAGACATATGATTCTAGACTAGGTTCCAAGGGTTACCTGCAATGTTCTTTTTCTGTGAATACACTTATATCTGATCTCAAACTTTGTTTTAATTTATTACAGTTTAATCTATTCTTCAATTTACTCAATTTAACACACCTGAGTAAATATCCACAAAACCATAGGCTGTAGGCATCTTGCTCTTGTTTCTCCTGTTACCAATAATCATGTCTAAGATCAGTTAAAGGTTTTGTTATGGCAGATTTATAATTTCAAAATATGGTAAAATGAAATTTTATCAACTGCAAATCTTTGTGGCACAGTTGAAACAGTGAGTGTGGCAGAAGTTTTATGTCATTAGCTATATAAACCAAGCCATACTTTTATTTCTTCCATCAAAAGATAACAATATACAAAAGAATAAACCTTTACACACATGCAGAAAATAGGTCCAACAAAAAGGGGATTCACATTGCCTTGATAGGAGAGGTAATAATGCTTTGCACTTTTTGAACATCTTACAATGGATCTCATAACTTCACAGACATTAACCCCACATTGATCACCAGAGCATGTTGGTAATTTAAAAATATTGAATAGGAAAAGGCATCCTACAGAGAGTAGTCATCCTATTCTTTGGTGCTGCTTGGTATGATAGTTATGAGAGAAGGTGGGGAGGGGAGGGGATACTCTGATTTAGTCACCCTCTGCTCAAGTTGCAGGTAATGGAAAAGATTAATTTTCTATTGAAACTATGCAAAAGTACCAAGATAGATCCTCTGATTTTCTCTGACAAGACTATTTGCTCAAAGCATCAATGCACATGTTGAAACCACAGGACATTATGGAGGAGCCATGGAAAGTTAGACTTATAGTTCTTAGGTGACTATCTGCTTTTTAACTAATCCTGCAGCTACCTTACTCAGTCTGTTAGTCAAATGCACTGACATGCAAAGTCAACAGATAAAGTATGCCAAAGGAGAGAACTCCTCAGGCATAGGTGAGGATATTTAAAAGAGCCTGCACTTCAATTTCAACTTCCAGTACTCTAAATATAGCATTAGATCGTTGAAGCTTCATATGGCTAAACACCTGGAAGAACTGGCAAATCTTAATTATGTCCCACTTATTGCTGCAACAAAAAGAGGACTTACGCAGGGGGAGAACCACCCATCTTTGATGGACGGGCGATATTAGTTGAAGGTATTAGTTGAAGTTGAGCATCCACTCTGGAGCAGCTGGCCAATTTCGTACGTAATATGCTATATTACATAAAATGTAACCATCTGTAGTATGGCTGTCACTGCACAGCTAGGATCAGGATCCAGAATTATTATTTAGATGGTTGTTCATGAGACCAAATTTTTGTTGACAAAGGGGCCCATTCCTGAGATGGGTGGGTGCAGAGAGAAGCGGGTTTCTAACAGACATAGATGCTGCATCTGGACAGGGACTTTTCTATTCAACCTATTTTTGCTACTTTGCCAACTCTGGTCTGAGAAATCTTGATTTAAAAGTTCCCTTTATCTGTCCAGACAGAATACACTTTACTGTAGTGTTTCTCAAACTGTGGTCTGAAGAGCTCTTGCCTGGTGTGAGGAGAACTAGCTGGTCCCATCATGCTGACTCGCCTATGGTAGTGTCTAGTAGCTTCTATCAATGTCTTTCACTGAGAAGAAAGCATGGATGCCTTTTAAAGCACCTCAAAATGAGGAGCCACCCACCTAACTGCTTCTACTGGGCACACTGCTCATACAGGATGATGAAGTGAGGGAAACAAGATCTGGAGCTGCCAGAGACCAGTAAAATTAATATTTTGGGGAGAAGAGAATGAACTAACTGGGAATTAAATCCAAGTGAGATGTAACCAAGCAGCAGGGAAACATGCAGGAGAATGGGAGGATGGCACGGTTTAGGCAAGAGAGAGAGCAATAAAACAAAGGTTTCAGAGTAACAGCCGTGTTAGTCTGTATTCGCAAAAAGAAAAGGAGTACTTGTGGCACCTTAGAGACTAACCAATTTATTTGAGCATAAGCTTTCGTGAGCTACAGCTCACTTCATCGGATGCATACTGTATCACGAAAGCTTATGCTCAAATAAATTGGTTAGTCTCTAAGGTGCCACAAGTACTCCTTTTCTTTTTTCAATAAAACAAAGTTACAGATGTAATGAAAATTTGAAGTACAGGAAGTCACTAACATTGTAGAAGGGCAAATACACCTTATTACACTGAAGACAGTTACCAGTACATGTTCTCCTAAAACTAGCTTTCCACGCCATGATTGCTAGTTATTTTAGTGAATTATAGCTGTAAACTGCAAGGGGTCATTTCTAACCATTGCTGGGAACTTCAAAAGCAACAAAAATATCTGAAATACATAGAAAAATTAAATGCAAAACTTTAACTGTACAAAAGAGAGGAGCTCAGAATGTGTGCTGCACTTGCCTATGATTCATTCATGGCTTTCTGCCAAAAAGCTAAATACATACAAGACCAATGGCTCAAGGGGAAAGGTAGGACACTTTTAAAAGCACAAAGATAAATGATTTACAGAGCAGAACCCATTGAAAGAAAAGCTTTCTGCCTACACCAACCAAAAGAGAAGTTTTTCAAGTCTCTCTTACAAGATTTACTACACAGACTGGAATATTTGTAATGTATCAACAGATGGAGTAAACTAGGCATGCTCAAACTGGGATTTTTAATCCTCTCCTTGGAGAATAAGAAATGGCCCATTCTGTTGCTGTGCACAAAGAAAGTTCACCACTATGCAGTGCATATCTTAGCTTGGCTTACCTTCAGTTATGTAAGACAAATAAAACCAACTCAAGTTACAGGCAAGCTCTATAATAAAGTAACACCTGTAATGTGAAAGAGACTGAGTCACTGGAAGGAGCCTACATTTTAAAGCTTTGGAGGGTTTGGCTCTATACAAAACATCTGTTGCACATAAAAATGTTTACTTAGCTGTTGAGCAGAGAGCAATACATCCCCCCCCAGAGAACATTACTTATTAAACATATGCCCTTGCTCAGCTAAGTAGGCTCACAATGAAGACAGCTCTGCTCTATAGCAGAAACCAGGGTCAAACCTCACTCTCACAGATCAGATCAAGTTATTTCTAAAGTTCTGAACCATTTTTCATGAGTGGGCACCTCTCAAAACAGCAATCCCACATTAAAACATTATTAGATTTCTGGTTTGTTTAGAAACTGTACTCTCACCCTCTCCTCCACAGCTCAGACTCATCTCTAATGCATTTCCTCACTCACTTTAAACATAAGCAGTTGCTTATCCCAAGATCTTGTGTCAGTGAGGACTCTGACGAAAAGAATATGTGAAATATGAGCATGTTACAATATAAAACATCCTAATGGGATTCTTTTAGTGAAGGGTCTATTCATACTTCCCTATTTGCCTTATTAAAAAACAAAACAAAAACAAAAAAACAAAGAAACAACTGAAAGTAACCAAAGGACGGAAATTTAGTTAGAATCAAATCTTCAATGTCCAGTTATATTGAAACATAAAGCCCTTACGTGAATAGGGCTTGAGTTAAACATGTGCCTAAGAGCTTTGCTAATCGTGCTCTCAGCCAGGTATTAGCTCAGGGGTATCAAAATATTTTAACTGCCTCAGCACCAGCACATAGGAAATCTCTGAGACAGTCGTTGAAGCAACGGGAGCCAAAGCATTTAAGATTTTACTGATCAAAATCTGATATTGCTGACAAGGCACTGGATTGGGAATTAGGAGAGTTGGATTCAGTTCTCAGCTCTTCAACAGACATCTTTTTTTACCTTGGACATGTCACTTAATCCTTCTTCACTTCATAATGAATTAGGGGATACAGATATTCCTTTTGTCCACCCTTTGTTTTGTCTGTTTAGAATGTACGCTCTTCACATTTGTAAAACGTTTGCGTGTTTGTATGACACCTAGCACAGTGGAACCCTGATCTTTGTTGAGGCCTCTAGATGTAATAGAATTATAAACACACTCAGGTAAGAAAAACTGGTACATCCTATATGAAATATGAAGAGCATACAACAAATGGGTTAATTTGCTGGAGCAATTTTTTAGTTCTCTACTTGAATTATCTGGTAATATACATTTGGTTTGTACATTCTTGTGACTGTGATTCTTCCAGTCTTCACTCCCATGTTCAGTGAAAGGCACCTTATGAACCTAAATTATTTTTTCACACGAAACAACTGTGGATATTTTCCTGATATAAAATATTTTTATTTTTTCAAAGTTTGATTACAAAAACAGAAGACACATACACACAGGAAAATACAATTCTACAGAGAAATACATTCCTCTCAATTATTTTATCATGGACTAAATCCTGCAGGCTGGTGCATTTCCCCCACTTTAATGGGAATGCAGGATGGCTCATCAGCACACTGTCAAATTGGGACATAACTTTCCAGTGGGGTGATTACACTCATCTGGCCCTCCAACATCACACTTCAGGATATTTGAACAGCACAGGAAGTAGGCTTGTGTTTGTCTTGTCATTATCTCCTATTCCTGCCTTTGTCATTCTGAATGGTGTCCAACATTCTTAAGAATTTGCTGCTGAATAAGCCTCATTTTTAAATCAGCAACTGATTTCAGAGAATTTTTACTCATTTTACTACAAAATACATCATTTGTGGGATTATTCAAGTATTTGTTCCATATCTATTTTTGGTTAAGATAAGTGGTATTTTGTACACAAGACTAGCAGGCAATCAAGCAGACCCTTTATTTTTATTCTCTTCCCCCTTCCCCCCCCCCCCAAAAAAAAATCCGAGCAAAACCTGAGGAACTAACTAGTTAAGTGCCCCAGCTCCACTAGTCTGTCTTTTTTTACTCTCAACCCCCATCCTCCTTGTGTATGCCACTTAGATTATGAACTCTTCAGAGCGGGGACTTTGCCCTCTTACTACCTGACACACAATGCTAGAGCTACATATACAACTGTTTCCTAACCTGAATAACTTTTGTTGCAGAATATGCCACAGTTAAAAGTAGTGCCAATTATTTTCTATTTAAAGGTGATGCAAGGATGACACTACCTTTCACCTGTTACGTGGGGATGATATTCTTTTTCTTTGTGCTTGGAGACTAACCTGTTTTCCCAGTTTCACTTTTCTCTTGCATTTCTGAATATCCTAGGCTTACTGATTCATGGTCTCTTTCCACAGGGTACAGAAGCAGCTGCAAACCAACTTTCTGAGCCTCTCTAACATACCTAATAGTATGAGGCAGAGACTTACTATTATAATTATTGGCAACTTATGGAAGGAATGGGTTTTCAGCCATTCTCCAATATAAATTCCCTTGCCGTCTTTTTACTTTTTTTTCTCTGAAACAATCAATATGGAAATTTTAGCCTAACATATTGTATTCCTGGAAGTTTGGAAACGTAAAGCCTACCACTACCAGAAAGTACACACTATACAGAAATGTTTGTCCGGTTTCTTTGACCCTATTCCAAGATTTGTAACCAACTACTGATGGGTGACAATATGATAGGAATATACATATAGGAAAGACAGTTAATAGGAACAATGGCTTCAGGAGGATATTCAATGTTCCGTATTATCAGTCTTACTCCAATAAAGTTTTAAATGGAACAATCTAGTTTTATCTACTGACTCTAGATTTAAATTTAATCACTTTAAGCTCTTCAGGATTTTAAAGTCATAGATTGTTACATCTGTTCAATGGTGATGAAAGCAGAACTGAATTAATGAGCCATGTTACACTATGTTATTTCCTCAACTTCCCACTCAAATTTCCAAGCTGCATGATATGCTTAAATTACTCCTTGGAAATAGGTAACAGCTGGTTTTACACCCTCAATTCTTTTTGTAATTTAAGATTTTCCTAAAACTTCCAATTAAATGAAATCAAAATGATAAAGTTGAGTAATTAAGGTTAGGCAACAAAAAATGTAGTCTGTGGGAAAGTTGCTTTTAAATTCCTAACCTCTTTATATTTTTGTTTTTGCCTTATTGCGACTGCCACTGGCTTTAAAACCAGATCAAATAGTGAGGAAAAAGGATGCCCCTGTCAAGTCCCTTCATATGGAGAACACCTGTTAAGAAAAGCCATTTCTGAATAAACAAGGAAGTAAAGCCACTTGATCCAAAGAGAAAAAGGAATTCTGAAACATTCCCATTATTTTCAGCAGCTACTCCTAATACACCATATCAAAGATTCTCATTACATTAAAAAGTCAATGCCTCCACTGACCGCATCTTTAATAACTTATTGAAAAGTAATAGGAATATGGTAGTTGAATCTCTTTTGTAAAGCTGATCTGATTAATTGGAGGAGAATAGGTTCTATCCTTATGGCCAGTATTTTCACACACATTTTACAATTTACATTAACCAAGTAGTTTATACTGTAACTAACAACGTCCATGATTTTAACCAGGCTGATTTTAAAGCACTTTGTGAGTTGGTAGTGCAGAACACTTAAAATATATTGCGTAACTTACACATTACTGGACCCAGAAGCTTAATGAAAATTGACCTTGTTTTGAAATATAACCTCCCAGCCACTATTTAGTTGTGAGTTATGTTGCTGTCAACTAAAAGGATTGCCAAGAATGGCTGACCTTTATGATACCTTACCGGCTCGTAACTCTTCAGTTACCTATGCTCCCAGACATGGCACAGACAGTGAAATATATCCTCCAAAATGCTTCTATCTCATTAAGTATTTTCTGGGTTGTTTCAGAGTAACAGCCGTGTTAGTCTGTATTCACAAAAAGAAAAGGAGTACTTCTGGCACTTGTGGTCAGTTTGGATGAGCTATTGCCAGCAGGAGAGTGAGTTTGTGTGTGTGTGCTGGAAATGGCCCAACTTGATGATCACTTTAGATAAGCTATTACCAGCAGGACAGTGGGGTGGGAGGAGGTATTGTTTCATGATCTCTGTGTGTACATAAAGTCTGCTGCAGTTTCCACGGTACGCATCCGATGAAGTGAGCTGTAGCTCACGAAAGCTCATGCTCAAATAAATTGGTTAGTCTCTAAGGTGCCACAAGTACTCCTTTCTGGGTTGTGTGTGAGAAAAATGTATTCTTGATGGATTCCACTCTGCAGAAGGGTTATAGAGTAATATTGCACTTTTAAAATACATGTGCTCACATGGATTTAATGTAAAAAATAAATAAAGAAAGAATTGTATGGGGAAAGTTTTAATATCTAGTTAAAACTCAACTGGACCCCACAATTCTATAAACTCCTCAGAAGAGGCTGGAGATGAGAACAGGAGAAAGCTTGAGAAGAAAGAATCTGGACTATTTTGGAGAGGAAAGCTATCAAACATATAGGAATTTTATTTTTTTGCTTTCAGATGTGCAAACAAGCATTTCTGGCAAATGTATTTGAGAGTCAAATCATTAATATATGCAGGAAAACCTTAAGTATAATTGCAAAATAATTCCCTCAGCCGTCAGCAAATTATCTGCACCAAATGAGATCCGTACCCCATGTAAGCAAGTATTTGTATATACATAGTATAATTGTTGCTACCAATCCACAGTTTACATAGGCAGTTAAGCAACAGGTACCAATTGCACAATATTTTCAGAGAAAAAGAAGTCTGTTTATTTACCTATACATAGTATGTACACAACTTGGACATCAGGAAGCCTTCCTTAGGCATCCTTTTGTCATTTTATACATTTTCTTCATACTGTAAGTCACTGATTTCTTCAACCCTAAGAAAAAAACAAGACAGGCAGAACTTAGGAAGAGAAACAACTATTTAGTTCTTGAGAAAGCCTTAAACAAATCTTCAAATAAAATACTTCCCTGGAAAGGTGACCAAAGGCTATTTGTATAGCAACAGCAGATAGCTAACTTTTCCTTTTCTTGTAAGATTCATGATATAGTAGCTAATAGAGGCTGATGGCACGTGAGAGATAGACAAAATTGACAAATTCCATGGATAGCAACCGCTAAGAATGATAATGCATGATTCAAAACAGGGTAGGCACTGTTCACCCTGAAGTGCTTCTGGTGACAATAAGAGTCAAAATGAGTAAAGGACTGTGAAGTTATAATTGTATACATGTATGCAGACATATCTGCCTGTTACTCTTAACACTGCTGAAGATATCTGCAGTGATAACTCAGGAGGCATTTGCATTGCACATCCTTGTGGAACAGCTTGTCAAGCATTGCTGTGTCCCTGCTCTCTACCACCCACTGCGTGTGTTCTGCTAAGTGGGAGAGCATGATGACAAGGGAGTGAATGCCAAAAAGTTGATAGAGACCATAAGTAATGCAGCAGAAGCAGAGCCGAATACTAGAAGGACTGTCTGGGGAAGTCAGGAAGCTGAGGGGCTGGGCCATCACTAGATGACATCTGTGAGGGGATCCTGAGTCCAACCAGCAAGGATTATCAGCTATTGGAGCAGAGGTCAAGAAGATGATTAGGACCTGAATGAAAAAATTACGCTTCTCCCTTTATAAAAAAATTCTTGAACATTTCTCTTAAAATAGTCCTGCAATTGAAAGAGCCATAAAGTGAAAGATGAAATTTGGCAAGGTAAAAGCTCTCAGAGGAAAAGTGCCTGAGTATTGTGGTGAAAATTTGTTCTGATTTGAGCTTTTTGGAGTAGAATGCTGCATATCACTTCTTCATTAAGTGTGTGAGGAAGGACATTGCACATGCATGCATGGCTAGTTTTCATGAAGGTATGCAAGGGCTGAGCCTGAGATCTAAAGCAGCCATTGCCTCAGTACTTGTGCACATTCTAAGTGTGAAGGGCTGAAGGTCTATTTCTGTGTACTTTGCAAGATGCACCTTTAGTGACTTAGTTCCTAAAGTTTGCAGGAGAGGGATCCTCCCTTGTGGGCCTAATGTGAAAGGGACATGATGTTCTGCTGTGTTTAACCATAGTGTACCAAATTATGAAATTTAAAACGAAGTATTGCTCATTTTTGGCAAGCCAGCAAAGCTTTGAGGCCCTGGAGAGACACGCTTTTTATGTATTTCTTACTTCCTCCCCCCAGTTTTTAATTTAAAAAAATAGTATGAAATTCCCTACATTACGATAAGAACATTGAAGTTACAGGGTTAAGCACTCAGAAGTCTGAAAATCAAGATTTTAAGGCTGCACAGTTATAGTTCTGCCCCCTTGTACGTATGCAACAAAATGTACTCTAAACTATATACTACCTTTTCTACAACCTTATGTACGCATATCAGCTTGCAGAACTGTGCATTACTCTGTATGCCAGACTAAGAAAGTACATTGAAGTAATTTAACCATATTTGCTAAACATACTTCAGTATAACGGAACAGTGACAGCTTGCTGACACAGACAGGCAACTTAGATTCAGAGTTAAGTGTAACATCCACTGAATAGCATCTTTGGAAAGGTGGAAAGAAGATGATGTACATCTCATTCAATTATTAAAATATACCTTAAGCAGTAATCAATTTCATATAAAAGTATTTTAAATAATATTTTAAGTCAAAGAAATACTGGACAATTAACATAACGAAAGAAGTGCAAGTGTATATACAAAGTTACAAGATATTACTTGAGTACTGAACACTGTAGAAAAAAGTATTACAAATTGCAGAAACAATGGGATTATGTCATTAAAAAGAAATAATGGACATGCAGGAAAAGGTTGAGTTAAGGATGTGCATGCAATCTTAATTTTTGCATTTATTCACTTGAGTACCTAACTGTTCAACCCAAACATTAACAGAGAACTTTGTTTGGAATATGTATCATATGTACCATACACAATACTTTTCAAATTAAAATTTATATAGTTGCATGCATATGGACTCTAGAGTACTGCAGTCAAGAAAAGTAAATGACAAATAATCTGTTATTTGCATTACGGTACCATCTAGGAGCTTTGGTCATGGACTAGGACTCCATTGCACTACGCACAGTAAAACAGAAAAAAGGATAGTTCCTGTCCCAAATAAAATTGCCTAAAAAAATATGACCCTGTTGACTACTGCCCAAGCTACTAGGGTACTGTACACCAAGAAAACACAAACCTGTAATACTGAAGTTGCTGTACGTAAAAATTATGTTCTGCCATTCCAATGAAATCAATGTACTCTCACTATAACAACAGTATGGCAGATGGAATATCAGCAGTAAAGCAGTTAATATATCCCTGCAGGGCTCCTTTGCTGCATTGGCACTGCAGTCAGAAAAGCCAGCCAGTTTTATCTGCTTGCCAACCAGTACAGTCTCTTGCAGCTGTTGAACATTAAGAGATTTTCTTAATATCCTCCCTGCAGTGAGCACTCTACTGAACCCCACCCACTTCAGCCCTGAGACTGGAATCTTATGTAATAAGAGGCTTTATCTATTCCTATCCCAACCCATCATGCTACAAAAAAAATGCAGGTTTTTGCATATAGCAAATTGCTTATAACAGCCCTCTGGGTGATGAGTCACATCTGTAGTAAAAGTTAATGGTCACAATTCTACACCCGTTTCAGAATCTGTTTGAAGACATACTCGTGAGCACTTGGACAACAACTATCTTTCAGCTTTTACTATGAATCCATGATTACTTGGAGCATGGGTCTCCTCCTCTCCCTCCTTCCCCCCCACTTAAATTTTTCCACCAGACGATGCAGAACAAAGACTTAAAATAATGCACAACTGCAAACATTTTTGGGGATTGAGCCATAAGAGGTTGTAAGTGCTTCTGGCCATTAAGGGTCCCAAATCAATTTTTTTGTAAGAGCAAGGGGTTAGCCCAAATATCCTGGAATGTTGAAATTCAGCCATTTTCCCAAACTTCCCCTGTAGCTACAGTAGAGGGGGTATTCTTCACTTCCTGTCATGTACTCATGTTCAGGATTAACATATGCACTATCACAGTGGCTCTCAACCTTTCTGGACTACTGTACCCCTTTCAGGAGTCTGATTTGTCTTGCGTATGCCCAAGTTTCACCTCACTTAAAAACTACTTGCTTACAAAATCAAACATACAAATACAAAAACATGTAACAGCACACTTACTGAAAAAATTTTTACTTTCTATTTTTACTATATAATTATAAAATAAATAAATTAGAATATAAATACCGTACTTACATTTCAGTGTATAGTGCATAGAGCAGTATAAGCAAGTCATCGTCTGTATGACATTTTAGCTTATACAGACTTTGCTAGTGCTTTTTACGTGGCCTGTTGTAAAACTATGTAAATATATATATGAGTTGATGTATCCTCGTAAGACTATTGTGTACCCCCAAGGGTACACACACCCCTGGATGAGAACCACTGCACTATTAAACAGCTGCATTTACAGTGAAGTGGAGCAGTGGTTAATATTTGCTGTTGGCTGGTTAACAGCCACTGCACCAAACAATGGATGTCAACATATAAAGGCTGCTTGCACATAATTACAGCAAAGTGTCCATAAAACATAAGGCAAATTTAGTTTCCAATTCTCAAAAAAACATCTCTTATTTAGGACAACACTCAAGCATGTGTGTGGACTTCAATGGAACTTCAGCAACAGAGATTATTTAGTTTGCAATATTTTACCCATTAACTCAGTCCCTTAGATAAATAAATAAATAAATAAAATGAAGAGTAGAAGCAGAAAAGTCCCTTGGTATATCTGACACATGTATTTGTCAACATTCAATGGAATTGAATTTGTCTCACAGAAACCTGTAGCTCAATGGTTCATTCCTGTCAAGATAATGAAGTATGATTTTATTTCAGATAAAGTTTCCAAACTCAAAAATATCAAGATACAATCACTCCTTAAGAGTAACTAAACATAAAATGTCAAAGTTTTCAGTTCCACAAGACTATACAGACTCCAGCTAGGAGGAAAAATAAATCAAACGATGGTGCCATCTCTAATAGAAAACAGACCAGAAATCTCCCCACAGACTTCAGAAATTATACAGGCACATTTTCAAAAGCTAAATAGGGCATTTAACAACAAACAAAACTACAGAGCTCAAGCTCTATTTGAAAACCACACTGGCAGAGAAAGATGAAGGATAGTCCTGTTAGGTGGGTTGAAATTCTTTGTTATGTCTGTGTACTCTGCCAAATAATGTTAGCAAACAAACAGTGTGCCAGCTAAGTAATGACCACCACCCTGGATATGAATTACTGTACTCTCACTTTAACAGCATGGTATAGATTAGCTTGTTAAAGGCTGGATTGTAGGTGTTTTAGGATCCACAGTTTCTTTTTTAAAGCAGCAAGGCTATTACAAAAAGCAACAAATATCCTTTACTAATTGTACTAATTAAACATCATTTAGTGATTATCTGGAAGCTTCTGGAGTATTGATACATTATCTCCTTTTATAAAGTCAGAACTACCAATCACTGGCTTTCAGCTAGAATGATGGTAGGGAAAATTAACATCAACGTTGCACAAATGTACTAGGGATGAGATTCCAGACATCAGGCCTTGCCAACACAGTTGCCAGGAATAGAAGGAAAATGGACAAAGAGCTTCAAACCACTGATTCAATGGCTGGCATTGCCACTTATCTATATGCTTGCCAGTATCACTTGAATAGGACTGTGTGAGAAAGAAGGGTGTAAGGGACAGTTGGAGACATAAGTGAGGATCCATAACACTTTTTCACATCTTTACTAGTTCAAAGTCATCTTAGGAGAATTAGAGTTAAAAAGAGAGGTATCTTTGTTAAGGAAAAGAGTAACAAAATCAGTATCTTTAGGTGTAACTGAATTAAAATGAACTCAGCTCTTTAAGGCCTGTTCCTAGAACAGATTTGTTGTATTGTACTATTAAAACAACAGCACCACTATGGATCTGCCACAAATTTGTGTACTGTATCTCAATAAATAAGAAAATGAACTGGTTGGAGCTAAAAACAAACAGAAGTTACTACTCTTTAAATATTAATTAAGCAGTACAGATTAGACATTTTGAAGTACATGTATTAGTCACAGTCCCCTAGCAGCAAATATCTAAAGTACTGATGAAACTTCAATCGAAATTGGTTCAAGGTCTCCTTTAAAACATACTACAAGCCTTTAAATTGATGGAACAATCACAAAGATTTTATGAGCCTCACACTTGGAGGAAAATATAAAGCAGTAGTAATAAGCAAAATAATTCTATTAATAATTAATTTCTAAGCAAATGAAAAAACATTTTTTCCTGAACTCCAGGAGAGATCTAGCATGATACAAATGTAAACTAAATATTTATTACATCTACAAACTTATGTTGCGAAGTCAAGCACTCTGAAGTTATGAAATATCCAGTGGCAACCTTAATCAGGTCCCCTTGTAAACCTTTAATTCCATGCTTATGTATGACTTTTCCCTCTACAGAACCCCTGCCTCAGTTCAGCGCACAAGATGGATGGGTTTCTGGGGATGAATCTAGACTTTGTAGTGAAAGAAACTTGTCTGTAGGACCCCTGCCCTTTACTGCAGAATTTGGAAGGGATGGAATGAGTTAGATAGAGGACTGCAGGAAGATACAGGAGTCTCAAGGTTTAGGCAGTTGAATACCATCCTTGAGAATTGAATTCTACTTCTGCTCTGCCACAGAGTTCCTGTGTGAAGGCACTTAAGCCAGCATTTTCATAAGTGACCTCGAATTGGACATTCCAGACAGTGGGGAGGAACACAATGCGAGACACCCAGTGTCAGATCTGCAGAAGTGCTTAGTGCTCACAGCTGCAACTGAAGCTGACTGAAGCTTTGCTCAAACATATGAAGTGCTATAAAAAGGCTAAGAAATTCAGGCTCTTGAGTTGGGCACCCAAAATTAGGAAACGATTTTGGCCTTCCTCTCTTCCTGCCTCCATTCTGAAGCTGTAAAAGGAGAATACCCCCCACCTCATTTCTGAGGGATGTTATAAAGATAAAGTAATTGTGAAGCACAAAGACACTATGGTGAGAACACCACAGAAACAAATGCCTAGGAGGAATTAATAATTATGTATGCAGTGCAGGTTTTGGCCTGGAGCTACACATTGCATGAAGATACAAACAAAAATTGAGTAACTACACACTCACTGAATGATGCAGGGGTCCTGTGGGAAAAAACCAAGCAGCAACCTTAACTGGAATTTCCTGACTTTTGACGCTTATCTTTGCAACCTTAGCATTCTTTTAACCTTTTTTTTTTAATTTAATTTCCTAAATGCTTCTAATAAACAAACAACGACAAAAAAATCATTATGTGGAACCACACTGGCCCCAGCTTGGGTCGGCAGCAGGGCTCAGTCCTTTACATCCATACCACTTGAGCTCACGGAGTGACTGAGAGGATAACAGCCTACTCCTGCTACGTGGACCAGCTCGAGAAGAGGATCAGACACTTTGCCAGTGGGTTTGACAACTATGTGCAGACAGGAGAGGAATGTAGAGACTCACGATTCCTGGGTTCATTTTGAGGTTCTGGAAGGGAGTAGCTGTAATGGTCACTTATCCTTTTGTTCCTATGTCCCCCAGCTTCTGCCCTCCTCCCCCTGTGCTTCTATCCAACCCTACCTCCTTCACACACCACAGGCTCCTGCCTCCCTCCCACTCTGCTTCTATATACCTACCCACCCTTCTCCCTCTCTGGTACCTCCCAACCTCTGGTTCCAGCAACCCCCTGCTCTTATTCTTCCCATGCCTCCCCACCCCTCTGCACTTAAATCAGGTAGCTTCCTCACTGCCTGGGCAAAGGCAGGAGGAGCTCTGAAAGCACAAGAGTCTCCCTACTCAGCCTCTGCAGCCCCAAGATGGAGCAGGCTCAGTGCAGACAATCTTCCAAGCATTTAGCAGTCACCATTAAGCATGCGCAAATGCACATTTTACAGAGGTTCATAACCAGGCAAATTTGGTGGAATCTTCCTGGGGAGGGCAAAAGGCAAATCCCTGACCCTATCGCAACCCCCTCTGATAAATTTCAAGTCTCTGGATCAATGCATGGCAGCACTAGAGCCCCCGCAACTCAGTGGGTGAAAGAATTTTTGTAAAAGGGGCAAAAACAACCTTTTTTCCTCAGAAATGGCTGAAACCACTGAAGCTGAAACCTTTCAAATATGTTACCTGAGACAGACACTCAGCCTGGGAGATTTCAGCCCCAACAGTTAAAACTTTGGCAGTCATAAACCAGTGAAAACAGGGTCTTCCATTGGGAAGTGTCACACAACCATAGCTATACAGGCAGCTCTTCCAGCTCTGCCTATAAGAAGAAAAAAAGGATTCTGTGCTTCTTTCATATTGCAACACAGTTTAGAAAAGCTTCTCAGAAGCAGACTTCGCAGAGATATGGCAGTTTTTCTAATGCATGCTTTTTATAGAAGGGCAGGTTTGAGACTTCAAATTGTTCCATTCACTCCAATGTTAAAATTAGCAATAACCACACCTCAAGAGGTGTGGCTTTGGTAGTCATCCAGAAGTTCAGACCCTTATCCAAACTTCCTTGGTCTGGAGGGCTCATCTCTGCGCACTTTAAGGCAGGCCAGTAATCCTAAAAGATCTATCCAGTCTATTTTGGTGCTTCTGCTTTTGGCAAGAAGTAGGTAAGAGGTGTATGAAAAAGGGGAGGGAGGAAAGAAAAGAGAAGCAAACCTTTCAAGACTCACTGGGGTTTGGGTTTGCCTCAAGTTTGAGGCAAAGTTTCGTGCCCATTTTTATTTGGCCTGAACCAGCACACCCAACCCTTCGTTTCCAAAAGTAACATGGAAATGTGGAGAGGGTTACCAACTTTTTCAGGGATAAATGTAATCCCACGACTGCCTACTTAAAAGGCAAAAATGTTGTTTATGGTAAGATACAAAGTTAATGATACTGTGTATCTAGGCACAAAACCAACATTAGAGAAGAAGATGAGAAAACAGATATCAGGATGGCTCTGTTTCAAGCGCACAAAACAGAAAGCGTTGTAGATATAAGTCGTCATAATGTGTTTTTTAGTGTCCCAAAACACAGGTAGCCACATCTTAGAAATCTCTGTAAGCAGCCTGAATAGGCATTGAGAAGGAGCCACCAATGGACTGTCCGAGGTGGGTCCTTCCAGGTGAGAGTTCAGATACTCATGTGGAGCAACGTGGGGAAGCTTGCACTGCTGTGGCTCATACTGTAGCAGTTTGTATACGAACAGTCTCATTCTCCCAGGCAGTCAGCTAACTTTCACAAGCACTGAATTCATAGACATTTTTGAAGATTTAAAAAACAATATTTTGTTTTAACCAATATTTTGCACTTCTATAGCACCTGCTATCTATGGATCTCAAAGTACTTTATGAAGATGAATGGATCAAATGCTACATGAGGTAGTTAAATGTTATCCTTACTTTCACAGAAAGGCAAACTGAAGTACAGAAGGGTTTAAGTGACTTACTCTAAAATCACACAGGAAGCCTATGTCAGAGGCAGGAATTAGACTCCAGATCTTTCAACTTCTATTCCTGTGCTACAACATCAAGCCCATCTTTCCTCAGCTTCAGATGCATTTCCTTCTTTTGACATATTTGAACTTCACAAGCCAGTTTTGTATGTCTAAAAATACCACCATATTAATCAGTAGTGAGAGCAAGAGAGATTCAGCCACTACCAGGCTCCCGTGATACCAAACCATGAAGCAACAACAGCTTCACTAATTGCAATAAAGACCCTATACACACAGGTAACATGTCCAACTCATTACAAAGGACACTTCTCCTTCAATCCAGAGTTGCTTCATTTTCTCAGTCTCCTCAAAGTACTGAGAAAGATTAGGCAACAGGTTGGCTATTTTCTTTCTATGTAATACAACTGGACTGTAAAACATCATGATTTAAAAAAAACAAAAACAAAACACATCAACCCACAAAGTACAATCATCCCTATTATATAATTATTTTAGCCAAAATAAGCTAGTAATGGTCCTGAACATTTGGAATAGCCACAAGATTGAATATGAAATGTAAATTCAAGATAGGAGTGGCAGAAGCTCCCTAAAAGTGGGGGGCCACCAGTCCCCAAACCATGCCCCCACCTTCTTCACGAGGCCCTGCTCCACCTCTTCCTCTTTTACGACTGGTAAAAAGTGATGGGGGTATGACTCCCCTGTTACAGAGCTCCTGATTCAAGATGGATAACAGCTCTGGAAAGTCAATCCTTCACTGTTTGGTACGGAGAATAACTTCTTAAACCATAATTTTTATCTAACCTACATTTGGGAGGTAGGGAACATGTACATGAGCTACAACCTACATCTAGTCATTGCTTTATGCAATTTAAGGAATTTTCTTGAAGTGAAATTTAGAGCAAACTCCAGTGTACCTACCAGTGACCCTGGCTTAATGAGGGCCCAACTCACCCGACTATTTTGATGGCTCAGTAACAGCCTTTAGATTTCACTCTAAATTAGCTGTGAGGTAAATATTTTTTAAACTAGAAGGCTCAGGACATCTTCATATTAGATCCACTGTAGGAGGCAGACAGGTAGCACACCAGGATGGGGTATCAACTATGGAGAAGGTGATGAGGTTTTTTTTGATGAAGGAGGAAAAGTCACCCAATCTTCACCTGTTTCCCCACAGCCAACCAATTATTTTCCCTCCATCAGCTGGCCTTTCCCAGTCCAATGTATATCTTTTTAATTTGAATATTAAACAAAGTTAAGCCTTTTCTCAGGTGGCTTTTATCACTGAACTCGTTTTCTAAGACAGTTCACTTTTTTTTTTTTTCTCCTTTAAGAACATGAAAGTATTGGTCTCTATTGGTATTGATATTGGTATCTCTATTGGTATTGATATGGCAAAATATTTATTTTACATGTAGTCTGAAACTTTTGTCAGTAAGTGCTTAGCTTAGTATAATTTTTAGGGCAAAAATTCTAGTCTCTGGTCTACATTGCAAATCTCTACACTCATTCTGCTCTCCCTGCATGAGTAGAAATCCTGAGGGAATTCTAAAGTTTCATGAACACAAGAAGAGCAAAATATCAGTACAAATTAGCCAAGTGCTCGACAGAGCAGAACTCTAAAGTAATATATATACACCACATCCCCATCACACCCCGTTTCAGATTTCCTTTGCCTTTTGATGATTTCCCAATAATTATAGAAAATAGAGAGGCGATTACTAGTGAAAGTTTCCAGTGGCTTCTCTCTGTTTCCCAAGACCAAAAGTCTATAATTTGAAGTTCTGTAACAAAGAGAGCTTGAGGTTTTAAGATTTGTACTTTCTGAAACCGAAAGGCCTATTTGTATATAATGGCATTTGTTCTTACCAGCTGTTAGTATGGTTTTAGAACTCTGTATTAGACTGGAAGTTCTCACAATTCCTGAAATGCCTGTGTAAAGGGAAAGGATATAAACACACAGATGTTATCCATCTTAGTCTTAAAAAAAAGTTTAAAAAAATTGCAAGTTAAATATTTTTCCAGTTATACAGTAAAGCAGCCTGTAAGTAAAACTTATAATTATCTTAACAAAAACTTTCTATTTTGCTTTGTCATGCTCATTCAAGAATTTGTTCCAAATGCTCTTCTAACATTTTTTTTTTTATACAACATGACATTGTTTATATGAAAAAAGAATACTGAAGACTTGGTAGTAATTAATAGAGTTTGATTCCATTAATTCAATCTTCCCCATTATATTTCTGCACCCAGTTGCCCAGTCATGGGTGGTTCAAATCAATCACGTTTCCTCAGCATGCACAGTTTCAGCAGGGCTTTGTCATTTCATATTTCCCTGCCTGGGCTTGTTAAAGAATTGAACAAACTATTTCAATATGAAATTGTGTTTTCACATTCTGTTTTACACCCTTTTCCCCCTGTCCCGCGTCAGTCTTATCTATTTAGATTATAAACTCTTTGGGGAAAGGCCTGTCTACTTCTCTCTGTTGACACAGTGCCAAGCACAATGGATCTTCATTCTTGGCTAGTCCTTAGACACAGCTGTAAAAAATACAATTAAGAATAATAGTGGCTGTAAAAATACTTTCAAAATTGTTTAGTCTATTTTAAAACAGCATTTAAGTTGTATTATGCAAGTATATTGTCTAAATTTTAACGCACACTTATTTGCGTGAACTTTTGTGTGCAACACAGCCTTTGTACACTATCACACACTGAAGAATAGAAGAGTATTGGTCTCAATTATAATGTTTCCATCTTCATGTGCATTACTTTGCTGCATTACAAAGTAAGAAGTGAGATTTTTCAGAAACAGTTTTTATTAAAACTGTATAATTAAAGTTTATTCTCCTTGACTGGAGAAATATGTGGGGAAATACCTGCGCATAAAGAAGAAAAATGATCACTGCTCTGACAGACTCACTATGGGGTCCTGGACAAATCACAACTGTGCTTTTTTCATTATTTTCTATGTCACAGTGTTGCAGCAAGGATTAGCTAGAGCTTGTCAAGTACTCTGAAGATATAAAGAACTGCACAAATGCTAAATATTTTCATTTATCTACAGAACAAGAACAGCATTGGCGGCAGCAGCACAAGTGTCTATACATTAACCTGCTAACATGACTCAACAGTTTTTTTTGCCCAAAGTTTGATGTCTTTTCCAAGACATCCCACCCTTGTGCTAGTTATAATGTGAGGATTTTGCAGTTTGTTGGAGTTATTCTTCCAAATTCAAATGAACTGAGTAGCACAATACACATTTGCATACCACTGAAGCTCAATATTTGATTGAAACTATGCCTTTGTTCTGACAGGCAAGACAGACCTGTCAGGCAACCAGAAAATTAAATGTTCTAATTAAATCCAGTTCTTGTTTAAAATGATTTCTTTTAGGATTTGAAACAGGAACTTTATATTTTTCCATGTTAATTTGGACAAGTGAAAGTTGATATACAAACATGAAGATTTTTGAGTACGTTTGCATCTATTGTATCCTAAAATTAAGCATTTGGGTACAATGCAACATCTCCGAATTATAATTTCTCTCTTCTGCCTCTACCCTTCTAAATTGATGGGCTGAATTCTCTTAAACTGCTTCCGTGTAGAACACTAATTCTTAAATATATCACTTCCAATCAGAGACTGCCTCCCATGCACCTACAGACCTACCCTGATGTACCACTAATCCACAGTCAGGGTCATGGGCCACTTTCAGTAAAACCTCTTCCACATCTCTGTTCTTCCCAGGAGGGTCTACAAAAGAAGTTATCTTTTGTTGAAGAGTCCTCGGCAAAGCCATTAACTGCATGAATTGACCTTCTGGACTTTTATCGATCTGAACATTACAAACACAAAAAACAAGGAAAATTGTGAACTCAATCACACGTAGTAAAGATGGTTAACACAAAATCCATGTTTCCAAAGTGAGCACAGAAGGGTTTTGGCTATCTTTGATCCCTGCTAAAGCTATGTTGATCATAAAGCTACAAAGTTGCATATATATGCAGAAAGATAATGCAGTCTATTACATGTGCACACACACAGAGCCATGGGCAACAGAAGTGAGAGCTCCCACTGCTTTTCCAGAGCATAATCTCAACCATGACCTTGAAAGGCAACCTAAGTGCAAGATTAAATTTTTAGGTAGCCATCCAATTTGCACATGCTATCTTGCTGATGGTGCAAGCAAGTCAGGAACACAATTGCTTATATGCATTTTTAATTTACTCAAATTACTCTTAAATAAAATAAATGCAGAAAACAAGGAAAACAAATATAATCTCAAAGACCATGGAACTGTGTTGAATATTCCATGTGCTGAATACGTTCTAAGTGCTGAATAAGTTCAAGCATTGAGCAAAATTATTAACGTCATATATAGGGATTCGCACTATTTTACGATTAGTTTTCATCAAAACTGTTTGAGAAATCTCTCTCTCATCTGCATTAAACTTTGCATCATGTCAGGTTTATGTAATTTGCAGGAAATGTTTTGGTCAACACCCTTTGCTCCACATTTTTAATTTTTTTAATTTCTGAACTTACTACTAAGTCTTTTTTTAAAAAAAACCTCTCATCCAAATAAGAGATTCCATTCTTCAAAGCAACAGTTCACTTAAAATATTTATTCTATTGCAAAGTTCCTCCATGCATTGAATTAAGAGGAGGTAACTGTTATTGGGCTGCAACTTATGGTTTTGATCACTATATTTCAACAATCTTTAGAATGTACACAAGAACGTGCACAGTAGGGCTGAGTGAACAGATTGGACAGGACAACACACTCCAGTGTTGTGATGCAAGTCCACAATCACCTGCAACATGGGATGAGGGGTAATTCAAAAGGGCCGGCATTTTCATCTGGTACTTTCTGCTCTGATGATGCACTTTCAAACCAAAGTGTTATTCTTGGTCATCCACTTCCTCCACGACATTCTCGGGCTACCTGAATTCCAGGGATGGACTTCTGAAGTAGGGGCTATGGTGGGATGATGCCAGGACTCAGTTTGCGTTTGGTTCATTGAATTGTGTGGCTAGAACTCAAACTTCTTTGGGTTCACTGAAACCTAGGCTAATTTGGTTGCAGATAGTAATACTTAGAATTGGACAATAAATCACTTACTTGTTGCAAACCACCTGTTTTTGGCCATCATACTCCATAATCTGCTTCTTCTGAATGGCAGTCATCAAGCCACCTGTTTTAAACCAGCCTCCTCCCCCTTGCCAAGACTCCCTCATTCAGCAGCCACACCCAATGAGAGGTTGAATGGCAGTTTACTGTGCACGAGAGCTAAACCTCATTCTTATAGATTGGTATTTGTGCCAAGTTTGCTAACTGCTGGAAGTAGTTGAGTAACAGAAGCATAATAAATGTAAATGAGAAAAACTAGAGAAATTCACACTGGTGCATTGTGCGATTCTTGCTCTCTGTCTAAGTAATAAAGCAATTCCACTTGTGGGTTTAAAACATACAATGTAAACCATTTACCTCTAGCCTGCCCAGCTGGTGCTTATACACCACTTGAGGGCACTCCTGTAATATGTTACTGTAGAGCTTCTGAAAATGGGGCACATTTTCTTTCACTATGTTTAGCACCTTTGATCTGTCTTCTCCAATTATCATTCTGAAATCACCTAAACCAAGGAAACAAAAATAGTTAACTGACAAAAAATCAGAAACAGAGAACACGAAGCCATGGAACACACAAGGGATTATCATAGCATAGAATTAGATACCAATCATCTGAAGCTGTTTATGCTCTGATTATTCCAAAACCACATGCACTCCTCAATGAGGACTGTCTTCTAATAATGAAGTACTTTTCATACACCTGCCAGCTCAAGGAGAATATCCTAGAGATTGTATCTGGTTCACACCATACTGTGCTTCCACTAGCCCACTGTGCTAATATTTTTACTGAATTAAAAAAAACCAAAAACTACACAACACCATTAAGTCAATCCCATCTCTCTAAAATGGTTGAAAAGCCCAAATCCTTAACAAATGAAGTTCTTAGCACTCACATCACAATTTTAACAGACAGCCAAGTGTAAAGTTATACTGAGTAGTGCTGGTGCTTTAGATCCTAAAATAAAGCACTTTAGAAATACCATAGGAAGAGATCAAATGCTTTGCACAGAAGTCAGTGGCAAGTGCATGCATGTATCTGAGGGCTGAATTTAGACCATAGTCAGCAGCGTTAGATCACATGACTAGGGTCACATTTCTCTAGGAATGAAATGCTTTGTAACGTATCTTAACACAACACAGGACTGAATATCTGTATTTTAGTATCTGTAATTTACATTTTTACTCATTTCCATCACCCCCCCCCCAATTTCCTTTTTCAATACATACTGGATAGTCAGTCCACGTAGTTCCTAATCCAATCAGTGGGTTTCAATGCATAGCAGACCCACTTGGCTAGCTCTGCAGCTCCTTCCCCCGCTTGCTGATGCTTCTAATCATCACATCTGTCCTGTCTCTTGTCCTCCCCCTCCTCCATTTATAGGAGGATAAAATTTTCTCCTGCTACATCCCTGAGGTGCAAAGTTCTGGGCTTCTCTCTTGGAAGGCCCTGCTGCGCCACATACCCTCTGGCCGCGTGCGCCCTCTGATCCTCACACCCCACCCCTCTTGCTCCCACTCCCAACCCTGCACACTGCTTCATCTTTCAGCTACCATTTTTCTCTTCTATCCTCCTCTCAGAAATGAAGACACTAGTAAGTATATCTTAGACATGGTAATTTTTCTTCCCTTAGGCAACATTTTATGCCTTTGTGATCATAACCACTAATATATATGCTCACCCGCTCTGATCAAACATTTGCCCTGCCCCCTAACCCCACTGCTCTTTTTCACTGGTAAGATTCTTCTGCTAAGCACTACACACCACTTCTTAGTTTTTCCTACTGCAAGACTGACATTACTTGTAATCTGGAAGTGCCTAGAGCAGTGGCTCTCAACCTTTCCGGACTACTTTTCTGTACCCTTTCAGGAGTCTGATTTACCTTGTGCATCTCCAAGTTTCACCTCACTTAAAAACTACTTGCTTATAAAATCAGACATAAAAATACAAAAAAAGTGTCACATCACACCATTACTGAATAATTGCTTTCTTTCTTATTTTTACTATATAATAGAATATAAATATTATACTTAAATTTCAGTGTATAGTATAATAAGCAGCATAAACAAGTCATTGTCTGTATGAAGTTTTAGTTTGTAATGACTTTGCTAGTGCTTTTTATGTAGCCTGTTGTAAAATTAGGCAGATATCTAGATGAGTTCATGTACCCCCTGGAAGACCTCTGTGTACCCTCAGGGGTACACGTACCCTGGTTAAGAACCTCTGGCCTAGAGGGTCCAAACGAAAACAGCCTCATCATAGAATCATAGAAGGTTAGGGTTGGAAGGGACCTCAGGAGGTCATCTAGTCCAACCCCCTGCTTGAAGCAGGACCAATCCCCAATTTTTGCCCCAGATCCCTAGATACTGCACTCAGTCTCCAAAACAACCATCCAGGAGACAGAGCTCACTCTAATTTGAATTACTGCACAGCTAATAGTATTATGTGAACAGCAACAAAATCTTGAATCAATTTTTGTTTCCCCACACTCAAGAGCTGAATATCTCAAGGCAGCAATTTAGTTTTATTATTTAGTTTAATGGATACTATGCACTCCTTAGCCTGTTCTCCCACAGCCTCCAAAGAAACAGTCCAAACAAACAGCTCTAGCTGAGAGCAAAACAAAGCTCCATCATGCCAAGCACAGCAAAACTTATAATCACTGTCTGCCCAAGATGCAGTGTGTCTCAGTGGTTTAAAAAGTAACTCCATAAAGCTCATGAACAACTTTATTAGGTAAAGAAATACAAAGAATCAGTGTCAAATGTACCATGTAAGATACTGGTTGTCTCAAAGGGATTGAGCAGGCAATATATAAAACAAGTTTCATCTACTGGGATTGTGAAAATAGTCAAGATTTAATACAACAGCAACAAAGCAAATAATAGAATCATAGAATACCAGGGTTGGAAGGGACCTCAGGAGGTCATCTAGTCCAACCCCCTACTCAAAGCAGGACCAATCCCCAATTTTTGCCCCAGATCCCAAATGGCCCCCTCAAGGATTGAACTCACAACCCTGGGTTTAGCAGGCCAATGCTCAAACCACTGAGCTATCCCTCCCCACCTCATCAACATTCACCTAATTTCTCAAACATCCCAAAATTGAAATTTTACCACTTCAATTTTATTCAGGCAGTAAAGCCAGCTCCAACATTTTTTAGCCAAATAAATGATCTCCTACTTTTGTATTAACTGTATCATTACTTACAATAGTCAAGAATTATCCTGACCGCCTGTGGTCATTGCAAATCCCACAGCACTTTTCAGAGAAGACTCAGATTCCAACTGGGGTGACTATGTAACCCACTAGTAAGTGTGCCTAGCTAAAACACCCTTTACCACTTCACTTAGATACAGTATTCTTTTTTCACTTCGTGAAATGCGTAATACTTTTCACCCCAGAGGGTGCTGCATTTCAGTGGTGGGTGAAGTGATTCATATATAACTTGTGGAGTGCTTTGAAGTCTTTTAAATGAAAACTTCTCTTATGAATAAACTCTTTTCTAATATTTTGGAAGAATGGTATAGAGGATTGCAAGAGGGAATATAAAATTACATGAGGATGGATTGTTTTAAAAACCGATAACTGCAAACTTGAATAGGATCTCCATAATTAAAATGGCAACTACATCTTTAGAAAAAGCTGTTGATAAAAAAGAAGATGCTGAAGAATTTGATCACAAAACATAATATTTGACTAACAATAAATCTCTTTAGCATCTGTCAGAATACTGACTAGATAGACCTTACACAGCGGAGAAGGATACCACGTGTATTTTCAGGCCTTTGAAATATTAAAATCTAAAGTTTGCTGAGGTATCACATAGTAACATAAGAACAAGCTCATCCCCTTATTATCTTCAGGCACAAACTAAATTCTCAAGTGTGTTTTCAAGGTCTCCTGAAACACAGCAACTATCACTCAGCCTTACCTGAAGGGCATCTCAATATCTCCTTTGGAACCAAACTCTCATGAAGTTACTGGAGCATGAAATATTGTAGGCACAATGCAGTATGGTGGAACCTTGTTCCAGTTGAAATTGATAGAAAAACTCACACTGCATTAAAATGCAGGATCAGACCTTACACATCCTTCCTTAGCTCAACAAATGTATGAATAGTCACAGACTCACTGAGCCACTTCTATACTAGAGCTAACCATATATTAGACTTCCTATTATTTGTGGTATTATTTATGCAGTATTACAGCTCAAACTACAAAGTATGACATCTTACCAAACAAAGACTTTTTTTTCAAGAGAAACTTTAAATACATATACTAACCAGAGTAGGAGAGTCCTGCAATCTGCATATAGAGGTCTTCTTCAGAGAAACTTTCTGGCAACATGAGAAAGGCTGCTGTGACTGCACTCTTCAGATTGCTAAGTAGGGCAGCCTGCAGCTTGCCATTTTCATTCTGTGTCAGTATTTTCACCTGAAAAAAATCAAAATATTTGGGAGCAAGATTTCATCAGGAAAATACCTTTGAAGATAGACCAATAATTATTACTCAATCCAGTGTGTAAAAATAAACTACATTTATTTAAAACCATTCACATCATTATGATGTAATTAATTAACCCTAGAGCAGGGGTGGGCAAACTTTTTGGCCCAAGGGCCACATCGGGGTTGCAAAACGGTATTGAGGGCTGGGTAGGGAAGGCTGTGCCCCCGCAAACAGCCTGGCCCCCGTCTGACTCCTCGAACTTCCCACCCCCAGTGCCCCACTCAGAACCCCCGACCCATCCAATCCCCCACCATCCCCTGACCACCCGCTCCCTGGACCCCTGTCCCTAACTGCCCCCCAGGACCCCACCCCCTATCCAACCCCCCCCGCCCTGTCTCCAGACCACCTCCCCACTGAACCTCTGCCCCATCCAACCACCCTGTCTGCCCCCTGGGACCTCCTGCCCCTTACCCAACCCCTCCCTCCCCCTGCCCCCTTACCTTGCCACTCAGAGCGGCAGGACAGGCTTATTTGAAAGCCTGGGAGGTAGGCGGGCACAAGTCGTGCTGCCCACACAGGGGTATAGCTGCAGGAGAGGGGAGACAGCGAGGGAGTGAGGGGGGCAGTGGAGACTAGCCTACCCGGCCGGGAGCTCAGGGCCCAGGCAGGATTGTCCGGTAAGCCGGACGTGGCCCGCAGGCCCTAGTTTGCCCACCTCTGACCTAGAGTGTGTCCATTTTCTATGTAAATGTTCCCTTTGCAGTACTAATACCATATAGTCACAAGACAGCAATGAGTGAAAGCTATTCGCTCTTCTCTTGTATCTACAGAGCTCTTTGCCTTCCCCTCTTTTAGAATCCTGGGATTAATCAAAATAACAATTCTGAGTGAGTGTTAAAAAGACACATCTGGTGAGGAAACAAGAAGTGACAGAAAACCTACTACACTAGTGTGAGAGAGAAGGAAGGAGTGAATAACGTGATAAGAGTGGAGCTCTCTCCCTGGTAACCAGGAAACTCATTCTCCCTTTATCCTTAACAGGCACCCTTGTGGTTTCTTTGGTCATCTACCATATGACAGGTTAGGAAATCCATGAAGTAGACCCTTACACAAATTAGTTCTCCTCTTAGGGCTGGTCTTCACTACTGGGGTAAGTTGACCAAAGTTACGCTACTCCAGCTACGGGAATAACTTCGGTCGACTTACCCTGGTGTCTTCACTGCGCTGAGTCGACAGGAGACGCTCTCCAATCGACTTCCCTTACTCTTCTTAGAGAGCTGGAGTACCAGGGGAGACCAGAGAGCGCTCTGCCATCGATCTAGCGGGTCTTCACTAGATAGTGATCATCAGATAGAGATTAATGGAGAGTCACACATGCAAACAGAGTGGAACACAGAAGTCGAGTACGTCTATACACCTCCGAGAGAAGTTTGCTCTTCCAAGGCAAAGCAGTGTTATTTCAACTGATTTGACTTAACTGTAGACCCTAACACCCTGAATAGAAAATGCATGTATTGGGACATAGGAGGCTGGTTGTTACCAGGATAAAACAAATCTTAATACAGAACCTTATGTCGACAAAGCTACTTTGGGCTACAGGAGAATAAACTTTCTTACTGTGGTTTCTAAATGCTCCTGTTGTTTCTGTTAGGCAATGCTGAATTGCTTTGCTTATAAGAAACAGATTTTCTAACAAGTGTGAGTGCTCCTGCAAAGCTACATGCATATTTGCAAGGGGTGACTATGGGTACAAGTCCCACTGAAAGTTAACGGGCTTGTGTGCCCAAGTTACTTAGGCGCTTTTGTAAATCACACCTTGTGTCCACAAAAACCTGTCATTGGAGTGTACAATTTAGCAGCTAAGCATCTGTGTGATTATTTGCCATAACTCTGGTTTGTTTAAAGAAAAGTGGAGTTAGGAGGTGTGACTGGTGCATTGTGCATTTTTGCAAACACAGGCATTGTGCTATCCTTTGAACATCTTGCCCCAAATACGGTACAAAGAAATCCAAGGCCTCCTCCACCTTAATCACCTGTTTCTAATGGAACTTCCATATGATTTAAGAATGGAAAAGAAAGAATGAAAAAACAGCCAAAATCAGATTCTGTAAATGAAACTAACAAAGGAATTATCTAGTTAAAATATTTAATGCCTTATGTAGTTAGGATGTGGACAAAGAAAGGCCTGACAAACAGATTACGGCTAAAACTCCACTTTAAAACAGGGCTGAAATCAGAACAAAGTCCCAATACTCTATGGCAAATGTGACAACATATGCTTTTTTTTTTTTTAATTTTCCCCTGCATTTGAAGTGTGATGTAAAATCTAGACAATTGTTTTGAGAGTAAACTGGTTCACAGAAGTTTAAGACAAATGTTTTTTATTTACCGTGCTTAATACTTTAGAGATATTGGCTTTACAAGCAAATATTTTAGGGTATTATTCTTCTCCCACAAACTACTGTATTTTTTCCTAGCATTAAAATTGATCTGAGAAGACAATGATGAAGTGTTAGACTACACTGGAAGAGTTACTGGTGAGCCTAAAATGAAGCTGAAAACATTTAAAACCATAGAACAAATGTTCTGAACACCTGCAGACTTATTCAAATGTGATCCACCAAACAACAACATGGGCTAGTCAAGGTGACAAACTGACTTATTGGCAATGCCCTAATGTTAGGGATTTTTGATCAAGCACTTTGGAAACTCACACAGACCAACTCAGAAATATATACTTTGCTCATCAATGCATGGAACTTCAAAATCTTTAAAAATGGATTGGAATATTGGTCTGGGCTGTGCAAAGAAACTACTCACAAAAAAATAAGTCACCAGAACTTTAACTAATGGGCAGAGAATGAGACTGATTCACTTGAGCATCTCATATATAAGTTTAGAGACAAAGTTAAAGAATTTTAGGTGACCTAGTCTGAATCTTTCAAGTGAAGAAAACAGATTCATTGAGAGGTTAATTGAGGGATAGTCTAGGGCAGTGGTGGGCAACCTGCAGCTCCCAATAGCTGCAGTTCACCATTCCTGGCCAATGGGACCCGTGGGAAGTGGCGTGGGCCGCAGGGACATGCTGGTCGCAGCTCCCCACAGCTCCCATTGGCCAAGAACAGTGAACTGCAGCCACTGGGAGCTGCATGCGGCCATGCCTGTGGACAGTCAACGTAAACAAACTGTCTCACGGTCCGCCAGCAGATTACCCGGATAGGCCGCGTGTGGCCCACGAGCCACAGGTTGCCCTCCACTGGTTTAGGGCTCCTAGGTTCCACAGTATACAAATACATGTTAGGTTATCCTTTTACCTTCCAGGATTCTAGGGGCCTGAAAATTAGGTCTATTGCACACAAAAGACCATGTTAACAAACCAACAAGGTTGTAAAGTTAAGTGCTCGAAAGTGAGGAAATGCAAAATTAAGGTTGATAGTGCAACCTGAAATTTGGCTTCCTTCCATGTATGCCATGATGTGCATATTTTTCCCACAGGACCCCTGCCTCATTCATTGCACAGAATGGACAGTGCTCACTTAATGAGTAGCTATTCAATGTTTTGTTTTCTCCTCGTTCAGTGGATGGCCCTAGACATTATTTCTTCTTATGTAATGCCTCCATCACTGGAGTTGTGCAACCATGGCAGCCCATTCTGTATGATCCTCTGCCAATTTCTTTGTGGATTGATATACCCCACCCAGGATATCATATTGTACATCCAAGGTCTTTTTCTGCCTTGGGTTCTGCCATCAACCTGCCTTTCCAGTGCCTATAGACAAATCTCCCACTAAACCCCTTAAAATGTGCCCTACAAATCATATCTTTGTCACAAGATCCAGTGTTTGTTGAGTTCCAGTCATCCCAATACTTTTTCGTTGGTTTCACAGTCTATCCATAATATTTTTAGAACCCTTCTACACCACCATAATTTGAAGAATGATACTTCCTGTATTATCTATTGTTTCAGTGTTTGTGTTTCACAATCATGATTTACCATACACCAAATATAAGTTTTTAGGATCAGAATTTAGTCTTCAGATTTATGTCCCTTTTGCTCTTGCTATTCTGGTGCTGACTTCGATATCTGAACTTCCATCTTCTGTAATGACGCATCCTAAGCAGCAATAATTTCTCACCTGCTGTGCATGGTTCACTGGAATCTTACATGTTTTCCCAGGATCGTTGCACTTTGCCACAGCTTTTGTCTTGTCCACGTTCAACTCTACACCATATTCTTTGCCTCATCAGACCTTCTTCTGAATCAGCCAACAGCACATAGTGAATGTTATTCACTCATTTTCCATACACCTTAATACCTTCTTCTGTTTCTTCAATTAATTGAACACTCAGTATAAATGTTGAATGAAGCTGGTGACATTACACAATCTTGTCTCATTCCTCTTTTGAGGTCTAATAAAGATCCTCAAACACAGATTAATCAAGTAAACCAGCTAATAATAGATGAAGACGTCATGGCAGCAATAAAGAGACTTCCAAATAGAAAAGGACCAGGTTGCGATGGAATAACGGCTGAATTGTTAAACAGCATAGAGAATGAAGGCTTGAAAGCCCTTACAGAGGTAATGAAGAGTATGTTTGAGACAGGTGAATTGCCAGAAGACTTTACAACCTCACTGTGTAGCCTAATACTCAAAAAGAACAATGCTAAGGATTATAAAGAATATAGAACGATCAGCCTAATATCACTTGCCTCTAAGTTGCTTTTGCAATCTGTTCAAGACCTAATGCAAGGGAAGATTAATAAGGAAATAAACAAAAAGAAAAAAAAACGGCTTCAAACGGAAAAGGCATGATAAACACCATTATGAACATGAAGCTAATATTAGAAAGATCAACCGTTTCTGTAGAAATGCATGCTGCTTTGATTGTTACATGTATGAGTTGTGCTTGGTTGTTACTGTAAGTTTTCTCTATATATACACAATGACACTGCAATATATATACACACACATGTAACATGAAAATGACCAATGTCAGAATGATACTTAATGAAGCTTTTATTCATCTCAGAAAATTCACTGAAATGCCACTTGTTCTAAGTAACATTATCTGGTTAGGTAGTACCGGATTTTTTTTTTTACATCTAGCATAATTACTTGAAGAAAACAAGCCAGTTATGAAGTAGCTAGTATTGTGTTTATCTGTTTCTTCAACATACGGCTAAATAGGAAGTTGGCTAAACAACACTATATGTTGTGTTCAGAGTGAAAAGTCAATAGACTCTTGAGACACAGCCAAAGAGGCCTGGGAAAGAGTCTAAATAGCCATTTGTACCCTATTAGAGATGTCCTTATTTGAACGTAATGGATATCATTAACACTACAGTAAGAATATTCAGTTGAGGCAACTTATTTTTAAGAAAAAAATACTTGTAGCAAGAGTCAAGCCAAAAAAGGTTCAAGCCACAGCAAATGCTTCTGAGCACAGAGGTGTACTTGTGAAAAGGTTGGGTAGTTCTGAATCAGTACAGGCAACCTCCTTACAGCACAACACTAGAAACATGTTATTCTTTTGTAAGATTTGCCCCTCTACAAGAGAGGGGATGGGGAAGTCCATTTAAATAGTTTAAGTCAAGATTAATACGCCACCAGCCTTGTATCCAGAGAACTTGCTTTTGACACACTACTTTGCAACCAATGCTGTCTTGTAATATAAACAATCCAGGTTACTGTATCACCAACAAATTTAGAAATAAAAATAGCATCCTTATTATCCATGTTTACAGACAAAACAAAATTTCACTACAGTTGTTTTAAAAAGTTTGTATCAGACGTTCAACAGCAGAAGTGAAACTCTGACCAACAAGAACAACCTAAAATGTGAAGCCTACAAAGAATCGGAACAAAGGTTTTTGCTCAGAAATTCTCTAAGTAACATTGTATAAAACTCCTCATTCCTATTAAGTAGCAAAGTCTTGCAGATTTTAGTTCTAGACATGGATGGGTATGAAAAGGAAAGATGGTTTGAGGCTTCAATGAACATAGCTCAAACTTGAGCAAAAGAGCAAACCCTGCAGTCCTTACTCAGCCAGAACTCCCATTAGCTTAATGGGAAGCACTCAAACCAATCATTTCTTCCGCCTATCAAGCACATATGCTTGAAAGGCTATTTCTCATGGACAGTCCTAAACATCAAGTGTCTAACTCCATTGTGATGATGGGTGTGTGTGTGGAATTTATCCTAATTGCAAGTTCAACCGTAAAAAAGTGAAAGTTCTAAAATGCCACAATAGCCTATAACAACAAATGGTGATGGGAAAAGGTACGAAAGGGAGACAAGAAGACTGAATTAGTTCAAAAGGGCCTACTGATATAACTCAAGGACTGTGTTATCATGATGCCTGGGAAACCAGAGAAGTGTGGGACTGGAAATCAGTGAATCAAAATTCATGTGTCAGAAATTAGACCTAACTGGTGGACAAAATAATGAGGGGATGGACTATTCCGCCCATCATTCCCATTTGGGGAAGAGACCTGGGGGGGGGGGGGGAGAAACTGGCTACTGCAACGATGGCTGACTGAAAGAAGGGGAAGGAATGACCTTCATTATCATTACTGCCACCCCAACCATCTCATAGGATCCCAGGATTCAGTGTGACAATATTGTGCCTTCGTCATCCTGATCCTAACACGTGTCCTGAGTCGACCAGGCCAAGAGAGGACCCAGCTGACCAGCTCCAGCTTTACTGGCTCCAGCTGAACCCCAACCACCACCCAGGATGTGAGGCTGTCACAATCCCTACACCCCCATGTGTGTTTTACTTCCCCACTTTAAGTTTAGCTCTTTCCCATTTCTCTTCATTTGCCCTGTTTAATAAGAGTCTGGCTAAGACAGTCAAGACTGCATATTTTGCAACACTGCTATAGACCTGTGACCAGAAGGAGGCAGCTAAAAGCAATGCCCTAAACAGTACAATGTTGGTGCAAGTTTGCCAAGTCACCAAGTGGCTGATAAGACCATGTACTGTGCCAGTGTTTTTCCAGCAGTGACGCAGGAAATGAGAATCAACACCAGAGACAGAGGCAGAGGCTTCATTTTTCATCTTTGCTGTTCTTTTCTCTCCCCTCTTGTGTGCATGTTTTATTTTGTCTTCCAGAAAATACTATAATGGCAGCAGCTCTAGCCCATCTCAACTACCTTCTTCTCTTTTCCCCAAAAATAACAGTTAACGCTATTTTTAATATTACCTAAAGGACTGTCAAAAAACGGGGGTTTCTTTCCAAAAACTCTTCTGCTAAAGGAAAAGGGAACAAGAGATGATGTTAAAATAAAAGCCTTACTTCAAATTTTATATTTCAAATATTTGAACAGTTTTTTTCATTATCTTCAATAAAAAATGTTTAAAAGGATGTTTAATGTTGTGTTTGCCATGATACTTAGCAGGCTGAGGTCACTGTATATTAAACCCCAAACCTTATTTTAAACTGTTTAATGTTGGACAGTGACAGGGTCATGCTAACACCTTTGACTCTTCGGTATCTACATTCCATCTAAATTAATACAACTCTGCCTTCCATTATGAGCGTACAACTCCCACTGAAGCCAAGAAGGGATGCAGAAAGTGAGGCTTGCACATGATAGAAAGGCAGAATATCTCAAAAGCTGTAGCAAAAATAAGTAAAAATGAAAATAATTTTTTTTTAATCGTTGAAGTTATTTGGAAATTCAGAGATCTTTCAGATTTTTTTCAATGTACTATGTGTCTGGAGATTCAGACTATATTTATCTATATATTCCAGCATATTACATGGAAGACTCCTTACCTCACTCCAGTAATTTAAGCAAAACGGAGAGGAAGAATTCAGCAACTGAGCTGAAATATTTCCCTTTTAATTGCTTGCTTAAAACTGATTTTTGTATTATTATAATCAGCTCCCTATATTTTATTGTTTTCTCCAAGTTAACTTATATCTGCTGCCATCTAGAGGTCTGAAAGAATACTTGACACATACAGTCATTTAAAAGTGTGTATCAAACTTTTCATGACACTGACCTGAAGACAGACTATCCAAGCATCTCTTATGCATCAGTTTGTACCATTAAATGAAGGTATTATAAAAAGACAATTAACTAGAGCCTGACCAACTGAAATCATCAACACTACTTTCTGCAGCATTTGATCATCTTCCACCTCAGTAGTTTCCTGTGTTTCAAAGACACAAGCCAGCTGAACAGAATAAGATAGTTACCGGCTTTTGCAGACGTCCAGCAACATAGAGAGTTTTCCAGTGAAGCAGATCGTCAATCAGCGCATCAGTGCCAATTACGCCATATTTTATCATCTGAAAAAACAAAATAGAGGGTCTCACACAATTGTTTGTTACAAACTGGCTGCATCAGGTAAAAAAGTCTGGTAAAAAAAAGTCATTAATTCACAGAAATGTAAATCTCTTAAGTAAAATATAAAAACAAAAATATTAACGGTTTACTGGTTAGAGAACTAAATGAAAATATCACACTAACAGTTGCCAACCCCACAGGACTGTCCTGGAGTCTCCAGGAATTAAAGATTAACCTTTAATTAACTACTGTCATGTGATGAAACCTTCAGGAACACATTCAACCAGCATTGGCAACCGTTGTAGAACTCTACCTTGCAAGGCATCTAAAATGTATGAAGTTTTCTTTCCAGTGGATCCTAACCAAAACACAAAAAGATCTTTATTGACCCTCCAGACAATGCACTGAATGGGCATGAACATCACACTACACTCTCTCACTCAGATGGTCACTTCAAATCATGGTTGAGATATATTGCTCAATCATACTTAAAAACAGGCCATTTATTCTGTGATTCTGCAAATAACTCACTTGATTCTTTCATTACATGTATGTAGAGTACCTAGCACAATGAGGCCCTAGTCCCTGAAGGAGCTCTCTAGTTGCTACTGCAATGCAAATAAATGGATTATTACAAAGTACCTTTTATTTCAGCAGTAATTCCTCTGATAATGATCAAAATCCTCTAATAAGAATTTGATCCAACTGATTTATTTTAAGTCTTGCATTTATGCTTTCACTTTTAGCCAGCTGCTTTTTCCTTAGGACAGTACTTAGAGAAGGAAAGACAGCCATGTGGTTACAACATAAGACAGGGAGTCAGGAAATGTGAGCTCCATGCCCACCTTCGTAATATGAGAATGATGTTCACTTCAAAGAAGGGGTCATAATTTACTAGTGTTTCTAAAGAACTCTGAGTTTCTTCAATGGAAGCTGCTATTCAAGAAATAAAACCAATCAAGTCCTATTTATTGCTGTATGCACCTGTGTCAAGGTTCCTTCCCCACTCTGAACTCTAGGGCACAGATGTGGGGACCTGCATGAAAACCTCCTAAGCTTACTTTTACCAGCTTAGGTTAAAACTTCCCCAAGGTACAAACTATTTTACCGTTTGCCCTTAGACTTCCACTGCCACCACCAAACTTTATCTGGGTTCCTGAGAAAACGTTGTTTGGAAACATCTTTCCCCCAAAATCCTCCCAACCCTTGCACCCCACTTCCTGGGGAAGGTTTGGTAAAAATCCTCACCAATTTGCATAGGTGACCACAGACCCAAACCCTTGGATCTCAGAACAATGAAAAAGCATTCAGTTTTCTTACAAGAAGACTCTTAATAGAAGTAAAAAAGAATCACCTCCGTAAAATCAGGATGGTAAATACCTTACAGGGTATTTAGATTCAAAACATAGAGAATCCCTCTAGGCAAAACCTTAAGTTACAAAAAAGTCACACAGACAGGAATATTCATTCTATTCAGCACAGCTATTTTCTCAGCCATTTAAAGAAATCATAATCTAACACATACCTAGCTAGATTACTTACTAAGTTCTAAGACTCCATTCCTGTTCTGTCCCCGACAAAAGCATCACACAGACAGACACAGACTCTTTGTTTTTCTCCCTCCTCCCAGCTTTTGAAAGTATCTTGTCTCCTCATTGGTCATTTTGGTCAGGTGCCAGCGAGGTTACCTTTAGCTTCTTAACCCTTTACAGGATTTTTCCTCTGGCCAGGAGGGATTTTAAAGGTGATTACCCTTCCCTTTATATTTATGACAACCTGCAATTTAGGGTTCCCATACACTGGTCCCGTGATTTATTTCGTTTTGAAGGATTCTACCAAATGCAAAGTATCCTCTATTGTTAAAATAGGTAACCCAGCTGAAAATGTCACTGTCACAAATCTACCAAATATTAAGTGAGGCTGTTACATATAAATACAGATATTTGTATATTCCAGAAGCAAAACACTTCATTAAAAAAAACAACAACAATCATTAAGATTGCCAAGTGACAACACTGACATTTCAATACCTGCCACATTTATACAACCCAAGCAAGGAAATAAATGTTAAGATATATAGGCATTGTAAGCTTTACTATGACCAAGGTGTTCTTGACAGGCAATGGCACAACAAGGGACAGAGTCCCACTTCCCAACAAAGAGCACCTGGAAGGGTGGTGATACACCAAGCCCAGGGGGATGATGCAAGCTGCACTGTTCATGCTAAACCTGCTGGATAGGAGATGTAGTGCAGGGAGGAAAACCTGCTTCCTTGCCACAACACTGAAGATGTGATTTTACCAGGCAGATAAAAGGATTCAAAGAAATATCAAACACCGGAAAACACGTGAAGAGAACAAATTTTGATACTGCTCTCTAAAGGCCCTTACTCATTTTAAACAAAGTTTTCAGTAAACATTTCAGTTGCAAGGACACCTAGAATGGTGAAAGCCTGATGATTTATCCTTTTCACAGTTAAAAGAGGAATTCAAAATGAGACTTCTAATGGGATTTGATGCTATCTTAACACAGCACAAACAGGCAGAACCAAGACTGGATATGCTGGTTCTTCAGATCAAGACTACAGGCCTCTGCTGCTTAAACTCATAGATTGGTTGGCTGCCAGCTAGAAATACCCCAATGTTCTTAACTACAAATAGTCAATAAAAAGCAACCCTCTCACACAGACATAAAATTTAGACTGGAAACAAAGTGCAAATTTTTAATAGTAAGGGTAAATGACCATTAGAACAATTTACCAAGGGTTGTGGTGAATTCTCCATCACTGGCCATTTTTAAATTAATTATGCATGTTTTTCTAAAAGACATGCTCTAACTCAAACAGGAATTAATTCAGGAAAGTCTTATGGCCTGATATATAGGAGGTCAGACTAGATTATGACAGTGGTCCCTTCTGGCTTTATAATCTAAGAATAAAAGCCTCTTGTTTACCCCCAGCAAATTTTATGAAGATTCACGTCAGTGCTAACCCCACTTCAATTGCTCTGATGGAAGTCTCACAGTGAGACTTTGGGGGCTTCAGAGGTTTATGCCAACTTGACAGTTAAAGCGGCTTCTCCCATTGTAATAAAATAATGTTGGAATAAAAGAATAGGATGAAAAAGTTGCTATCTTCTAATATGCTGAAGTACTTTGTTCAAGTTTTCAAAAGGTTTTAAATCTATTTTATTTCTCAGTGCTTTGTATGTTTTCACACAGAAGCTAGATGATGCCTATCTAGCATAACCGACTACTACACATCCAAAAGTCACTATCATTCTTATTCTTCAATTCCTACACAACACGGTACTATAAGACCTCCTAAACACTTGCAGGCAGTAGAATGGCTTTTATAGAATGAGCTGCGGAAGGACCTCTGCTTAACTCTGAAAGTGCAAGAAGTGGATTCCAAGGCTCAAAGGAATTTACCATCATTCCAAGGTACCCGATACAGAAGTTCAGGGGAAGGGAAATGGATAAAAATAAGTAACATACCACTACTCAATTTTTATTAAGTTGGGCTCTGAACACTGAGCCTGGTACAATAATTTCAAAAGAAGGCTTAGGCTAAATGTCCCACAACTCATGAAGGGATGCAGTTTGATTTCTACCATCATCCATCAACATTAAACCTCTTCAGCAAATTAGCAATGACATATACACTGGGAAGGGAGGGAGCGGAAGGCCCCTTCATGAGAGCAGATAATCCCACTGAAAAAGAACACATTAGTGGATAGCACAAAGAGTGAGCAATATACAGGAAGACAGAAGAGATAACATGGAGCCCCTTACTTTTTCAAAGCATTGTCGAATATTAACCAATTAATTGGCACAACATCCTTGTGACTGTCCCCATTTTACAGATAGGGAAACTGAGGTACAGGGATCAGTGACTTACTGAAGGTTACCATCCCCTGCAGGTTGGGGGAGCAGAGGAAGCAAGCAAGAAGGTTAGATGAAAATAAGTTGTGACAGGACTGGACTGTGTACCAGAGAAACTTTATATTCAAACTATTCAATTCACACTCTCCCCAGGGAACCTACTGGTAGCAGCATTACCTAGAATGGGAAAATCCATTAGAACTCTAAAGGCAAACAGAAATTGGCTGAAGTCCTTTTCTCCAGAAATCAGCAATCCTTTCTAGACCAAGTGGATTGAGAAGATAGACAATATGCTGTTAACATGTCCTTTCTAGAATCAAAATTAAAACAAATTAACTCTAGGATCAATAACACTGAAGCAAAACTAAATTATATATATATTCAAAATAAACCTAGTCCAGATGGACTTGACCCTTAAGAAAACTGAGTGATAAATTACAGAATAGTCAACTATAAAAATTAGTGCCAATAAAATTGTGATTCAAATGGCCGCACAACAATTATGTCAATACTTAATTCTCTTGTAGCTATATTGTTTTGTTGATGACGGCTATATTCTTGTGACATGGCAATATTCTGATCCCAATAGCTTTTCAAGTTTTTTAAGTAACTAGAACAGTTTCAAATTTCAATGTACTCTAAGTTCAAAAGCTATGTTCATAAAAACTCTATCAACAGATAAAACAGTACTGATCTTAGTACTAAGTGATTAGAAGAGTTATACACTTAATTGGTAACATTTTGTACAAAGTGGCAAATCATTATGAAAACCTCTTGATATTCGACAGTGACATTAATGATGATGAACTCTTTCAGTACCAATGTAAATGTAATGAGCAGTTACAATGGAATTTCATAGTAGTCAGTGTTAATCAATGACTACTTACCGTGAAGTAACATCACAAAATAAAGCCTTCACAGTAAAAAAGATTATACACCAAGATTTAAAGTATTTAATTAAAAACTCTACCACCCAATTCTGCATGAATTGAGTTCATGCAATCCTAATCTACCAGAGAAGGTAATTCCAGCTGCTTCTCATAACAGTTTTTTCAAATTCAATTATTGCTTGAGTATTGTAATTCTACTGTACGTGGTCTGTGTTTTATGTAAGGGTATCTTGCATGTATGTTTTAAAGAGCTAACTCAATACAATGCAGGTTAATTTTATAATTCTCCTGCATTGCCCCATTAATCCTAGAAAACCATGATGAAGAATTAAGCTGACATTTTGGTCAGTGTCTTTTTTTAATTATATGGCATTATTTAATGGAAAAGCTCTATAGAGGTTAATAGAGAAAGGGTGAAATCCATAGGGTTCCAAAGAAACTACACTACAAACCTAAAGAATTTAACAGGAAATTGTGACAGGATCCCTACCTCTGCATGATTTGTTTAAGGATTTAATAGAATGGTTATTATTTTCTACTAAGTGCCATAAGTTTTGAAAAAAATTGACCAGTGCACTCGATGGTATGATAGTTGGGATAGATCAGAGTGCATGGTAGGATGTCACAGCAGAACAGGAGCTATGTTCTGCAACTTTGGGAGGCTTAAAACAGAACAATAAAATGTTAAATTTAGGACCAAGTTATGTGCAGAATAATCCCTACCAATTTTTGCTATTTGGGGTAGTCAGTATATAATTCTATCAGAGTTGCAGGTCAATTTCAATAGAAGGATTCACTCCGAAGGGTTTGTTTCCTGTCAATCATAAGTTAAAGCAAAGCAGCCTAAATAATGTAACATAGACAGCATATTTCTGTACATCCCAGGATTCCAATGATTACTAACAGTGTCAAAGTAACTCCAGAACCATTCTTAACAGACCATGCATGAACATAATGGAGACCGTCCAAAAGCTGTCATCACCACACAAGGGTGAAGGGAAAAGCAAGAGTGATGGGTAGGAGTAATAACAGAAGTCTTTATAGCAAAGATGCTGCTCCTGCTCCCCTCAAAGTCAAGTTAAAAAAGCTTTACTTCAAGAGGACCAGGATTGGACCCACAATTCATATCTCCTCCAAGTGCCTTACACACATGAAATACATTAGAGGGCCTCTCTCTCTACCTCTAAATCAGTGAGATGGGTTTTTTGGTGAATGTCTAGTCCAGGGGTGGCCAGCCTGTGGCTCCAGAGCTCTTCAGAAGTTAATATGCGGCACCTTGTATAGGCACCGACTCTGGGGCTGGAGCTACAGATGCCAGCTTTCCAATGTGCCAGGAGGTGCTCACTGCTCAACCCCTGGCTCTGTCATAGGCCCTGCCACCACTCCACCCCTTCCCACCCTCTCCCCTCAGCCTGCAGTGCCCTCGCTCCTCTCTGCACCCACGAGCCTCCTGCACACCACAAAACAGCTTTTCAGGGAGGGAGGGGGAAGTGCTGATCTGCAGGGCTGCGGGTAGGTGGGAGACATTGGGAGCGGGGGATGGAGCTGATGGGGGGCTGCTGATGTATTACTGTGGCTCTTTGGCAATGTACACTGAAATTCTGGCTCCTTCTCAGGCTCAGGTTGGCCACCCCTGGTCTAGTCACTTATCCCATGCTCACCCTGGTACCGCAAGCCTGAAATTCCTTAGCAAAGTCACAGTTGGCTGCAAATGTAGTTTTTCCTATGTCCTTCATTCCACTTCCTGCTTTTGGTGAAGAGATGGAATTTGATTTTCTTGTCGTTACCACAGGTTGAGAACAATTTGAAACAGCACTGAGGAGGTGGAAAGTCACAAACACACACACATCAACACTACTTGTTTGGACACAGATGTTGGAGTATGACTAGATAGAATAAATATTACTCCCTGTGTTAAAATGACAGGGAATCAGAGGTTAAATAAGACAGATGTCAATTATGTTATGTTATATTTGCGTGGACATCAAAATACAAACAATCCACTCTGCTCTGTGAATTGGCCAATCTCTGAATCTAGATCTCAGTTTTCCCATTTGTAAAATTGTGACAATACTTGCCTCCTTCCCACATTGAAGGCTGTAATGTGTTTAGAATTATCGCTGAGAAAAAGAATACAAGTTCAGCTATTATTGTGAACGTGCTTTACTTTAACTGCTGAGTCTAATTGTTGCTTTTATTGAGCACAATGTTGTCTCCTGTTTTCTTTCCAGGATTTAACACATTACTCTGTAAAACAGCTTGAGACACTGAATATTAAAGATGCTATGTAGAACTGAAGCTTTTATTTAAGTGCTTAAGTATCAGTCAAGGATCAGCTAGTATCTGTAACATAAATGCAAACTGCAATTTTTATTTCCTGAACAGAGGCTACCCTAGGCTAGTCATTCCAATATTCTAAATGTAAACATTTGATCTATAGAAATTAGTCACAACCTATTGTACTTACCCTACCATTACATCGCACTAAAGTATTGTAGTAAATCCCTGCTCCACAGCTCTGTATATTACTGATTTGCTTTGGCCCAAAAAGTTTTAGGAAAGAATAATGACTCCTATTCTTTAGCAGGTTCATCATATGCCAAGTGACAGAATCATCCACAGCAAACACGAAGTCCAGCATATTGTGCTACAAGGTAAATAGAAAAAAAGATACTGTTACATATAGTTTAGGAAACAAGCTATATCCACTCTAAGATTCTACTGATCTTCACATAATGCCCAGCGATGATAATAGCAGACAGCAACACACAGCCAGAACATAACCAACCCATAACTTGCTTAAAGAAAAAAAAATCAGTTAAGTCATGTCCAACACATTTCTATATAAGACAAATCTTTGCATGAGAATCTAACCTAATTTTTTTCCTTTGGAGTTCTCAATGCTTGGAAAATTACACACAAACCCCAACTCTCAGTAGACTTTTTTTTTTTTTTAATTCAAACTTTACCTGCAATCAGTTGTTTCTGACAACAAAAGATTTGTGATGAAATAACAGTTTGAAAGGAACTCCAAACCCAGGAGACTTGTTACCTAAATACAACATAGACTAGCTAGTTAAGAACAGTTTTAGTTATTATATAACTAGTTATTATATGTAACATTTTGAGATATGCTGAAAGTTCTTGAGGAATGACTCTCTACATGCCTTGCCATTTCTGGACCGGTCTGAGTTGTTCAGTGAATCAGTGATCGAACAGAGTTGGTACAAAGTTGAACAGACTTGTTAAATCTTCCAAGTTATTCGCTCTTCCTCCCTTCTTCATGTTTGTGGGGAACAATATTAAAAATGTAAAATTCTTATTTTTCTTCCTTTGCATCTTGTGGGGAGGAGCAAGAAGAAGGAGACTTGATTTAGTTTGCTTGGAAAATAAAACCCAGTGAAAAGGCAAACTATGCCCATGCACAAAATCATGGAGTTTGGCCAATTTAAAAGAAAATAAAAGCTTTTGGCAGTCAGAGATTTAAGGTCGCCCCGAGCATGGGACTGTGTGCCTGACCATGTTCACTAACGCACTGAAGGTCTTATCTTCTATGAATTTATCTATTTTTTTAAAACAGAGTTATACTTTTGGCCATCACAACATCCCCATGGCAAGGAGTTCCACAGGTTAGTTGCTCACTATGTAAAAAAGTACTTCCGTTTGTTTGTATTAAACCTGCGGCCTATTAATTTCATTGTGTGACCCCTGATTTTTGTATTGTAGGGAAAGGGTAAATAACACTTCTCGATTCACTTTTTCCACACTTTCAGCTCGGAAAAAGAGAGGACTAAGGGAACTGCCTCTCTGGGTGCATTCCAGGGATATTAATCTGTTAAGGGCAATGCCCCTGCCTGGTCCCCCAGAATGCACTGGGGGGGAGGTGATAACAACCCGTGGCCGGGAATGCTCCTCCCCTCCCTCCCTCCCGGTGCACTGGGGGGTGATAACCCGTAACCGGGCAATGCCTCCCTCCCTCCCCAGTGCACGGCGGGGCGGGAGGGGGTGATAACCAGTAACCAGGGAAATGCTCTGCCCGGCCCCCAGCTGCACAGTCCCGCTTACCACGCTCTGGCTGGGGGCGGTCCCCGCCTGCCGGAAGACCCCGGACCCATAGGCGAAAGCCAGGCTGAGCTCCTGGGGGAAGTGAGCCAGGATCCTCCGGAACTGCACCCCCGAGCCGGGCAGCGCTGGCAGCGCCATGAGCGCGGGGCCCGGCAGCAACTGGCGCCTGCGCCCTGCGTGCGGCGGCGGCGGCTGGGCGGAGCGCGGTGCGAGCCCGGCCCGTGTCCCGGCTTCGCCGCCAGCAGCTGACAGGAGACGACGGCGCAAAGGAGCGAGAGGGGCCGGCGCCCCTTGGGGAGGCCAGCCAGGCCCACAGCGCCCCAGCTACGGCCTGGGTCGCAGGAGCCGGTGGCGCCCGGACCGCTGTGGTGCGTTTTCCCCTTCGGCCCATAACCCAGTGTCCCTGCTCTCCCAAACGGAGGGGCCCTGCGCCCGCCAAATGCCCACTCGCAGTCCCTGCACTCCCCGCCCCGACCCCTGCGCATGCACACCTAGTATCCCGGTCCCGGCCGCACCCCCTATCCACGTCCTCTGCGGTTCCCATGCCCCTGCACTCCCAATTCCCCACCCACAGGCCCTACACCTTTCGTACACCCAGGGCTCCTGCACATCCAGATTTCCTGAGGTTCCCCTTTACCCACCCCCGGGCTCCTTAACTCCAGATTTCTACTGGTTTTTATGCTGTGCAAAGAAAGTAACAGAACACCACTAGCCGTCACCTTCAACCCCCAGCTAAAACCTCTCCAGCGCATCATCAAGGATCTACAACCTATCCTGAAGGACGACCCATCACTCTCACAGATCTTGGGAGACAGGCCAGTCCTTGCTTACAGACAGCCCCCGAGCCTGAAGCAAATACTCACCAGCAACCACACAACAGAACCACTAACCCAGGAACCTATCCTTGCAACAAAGCCGGTTGCCAACTCTGTCCACATATCTATTCAAGGGACACCGTCATAGGGCCTGATCACATCAGCCACACCACAAGAGGTTCGTTCATTTGCACATCTACCAATGTGATATATGCCATCATGTGCCAGCAATGCCCTTCTGCCATGTACATTGGCCAAACTGGACAATCTCTATGCAAGAGAATAAATGGACACATGTCAAGAGTTATAACATTCAAAAACCACTCGGAGAACACTTCAACCTCCCTGGTCACTCAATTTCAGAACTAAAAGTCGCAATTCTTCAACAAAAAAACTTCAAAAACAGACTCCAATGAGAGACTGCTGAATTGGAATTAATTTGCAAACTGGACACCATTAAATTAGGCTTGAATAAAGATTCGGAGTGGATGGGTCATTACACAAAGTAAAAACTATTTCCCCATGCTAATTTTCCCCCCTACTGTTACTCACACCTGCTTGTCAACTGTTGGAAATGGGCCATCCTGATTATCACTACAAAATTTTTTTTTCTCCCGCTGATAATAGCCCACCTTAATTGATCAGTCTCATTACAGTTGGTATGGCAACACCCATTTTTTTCATGTTCTCTGTGTATATATATATATTCCTACTGTATTTTCCACTGCATGCATCTGATGAAGTGGGTTTTAGCCCATGAAAGTTTATGCCCAAATAAATGTGTTCGTCTGTAAGGTGCCACAAGTACTCCTCATTTTTTATACTGTGCAAGTTCTTATTGCATAATCACCCATCACCGTGGTCCAGTGTCCCATCCCATCCAAGTGGTCCAAAGGCAGGGTGGTGAGTTATATGAGCATGTGGTGCCCGTGCTCCAGGAATATTCCGGGCACAGGGGCCCAGCTCCACCAATGTTCGGGGCCTGGTCTCTCCCCTGCCCCTGCATGCCTCCCCTGGAGTGTCTCCTGCCCTGGCCTGCCACCCCTGGGTGATGTAAAAGGACCCTGGGGCCCCCAGCCGCCATCACCAGCAGCACAGCAGGGCTAAGTCGGCTTCCTGCCTGCCCTCGTTCCGCATCACTCCTGGAAGTGACCGGCACATCCCTGCAGCCCCAGGGTGGTAGTCTCCGCTCGGTGCTCCTGCCCTGAGCACTGACTCTCCAGCTCTCATTGGCCGGGAACTTCGGCCAATGGGAGCTGTGGGGACGGTGCCTGCAGGCAGCAGTGCGTGGAGATGTCCCAGTCCCCCTGCCTAGGAGCCGCTGCCAGAGGGGGTGCGGGTCGCTTCTGGGAGCCACCCAAGGTAAGCACTGCACCCCTCACCCTCTCCTGCAGCCCAACCCTCTGCCCCAGCCCAGAGCCCACATACCTCACCCCTCCCGCATTCCAAACTCCCTTGCAGAGCCTGCACCCTGCACCCTCTCCTACACCCCAACCCCTGCCCCAGCCCTGAGCCAGCACCCAAACTCCCTCCCAATGGCCGCACCGCTCCCACACCCAAACTCCCCCCCAGAGCCTTAGGCAGGTGTGTGTGGTGGGGAGGCAGGACTTGGACCCATTCTGGACACCACCAAAAATTATACAAACCTGCCGCCCCTGGTCAAGGCTGGTGCGTGCTCCCTATGTCTGCTCTAGGCAAGCGAAAGACAGCAGTGTTAATGCCAGATGAGTCCACATGAGTCTGGTCCACAGCTGCTTCCTCTCCACCAGCCACAGGACCAGAACTGATAAAGAAGGCTTGTGGGTCAATATCTTCCCACCCATAGGTCCAGCATCCCACTCCCAGTAAGCTCTGAAAGGTATCCCTGGTTCAATATTTCTCACCCCACCAGATCAAAGCAGACTAAATGACACTCCCTTGCAGAATCCCGTTTCAGTGGCCAATGCAAAATCCTCCAGACAGAGATACAAACCCTTGTAATTACCTACAAGTTCCCTATGGACGTGATCAGTTAGTTTACAACATTTCTAATTTTTCAGTCCACAGAGCATTCATTTTTTCCTTATGTCACTTATTCAGCTTTAGTTTCATCTTTTTCTGTGGTTTCTTCTCTCTCTTTTCTTCTTCAGTCTCTTTCCTTCTCTCCTGTTTTCATAGTACATCTTGTTTGCTTTTAGAGGCTTCTCAAGAACTTTGGCAGTCCTATTCCTTTTCCCATATTGAAAAGAAAAAAGTGTAATTGTCACTTCACTTTCCTTCACTCAGTTGTTTTGTCTCACACTTTCTTAGGTGATATCATCTTTTACTGAACCTTTCTTAGTTTTAATTATTAAGGCCCTGATCCCGCAAACACCAATTTGAATTCTGAACAACTATTCCCATGTGTAAAATTAAGCACATGCTTAAGTACTTGCAGGATTGTGACCTAATTTGTTTTTTGTCAATGTTATGCTTTCCCGTTTCTGACTTTTTAACTTTTAATTTTATCTTTTCTGTCTATCAGAATATTCTCTTTACATATTGTAATTGGGACTATTGAGAAAACTATGACATATGACATCTGATCACGGAAGCCTCATCTTGCACTTAACTGGAAACAAGAGATTAAGTCTCATTGATTTCAAAGGGACCATATGCATGTTTAAAAGGTAAACGTATGCATAAGTATTTGCAGGATCAAGGCCTTTATACTTTATTGCAGTAAATACATTTCTGATATACACGGTGAAGTCAGGGCCTATGCAATTACATTAATCTGCAATGTTAGATGTACAAAATGCTGTGTGATTAATTAGTCCACATTTCATGTGAAACTCTGGCCACACAGACCATGTCAACAAACAGGCTGATCCAACGCCCATTAAAGTCTTTCCATTTATTTAATGGGCTGTGAATCAGACCCTGTGGACGTAATCTTTTTACTCACTAAAAATTTCCCATGTATTATTTGTTAAGCACTCATGATGTACTCAGTGCTATACAGGACATAAATAAAAATAGCCTCCACTTGAGTTTATAAACAATGGGTTTTAATCCTGCTTCCATTTAAGGTATTGAGAGATATGCCATTAATTAGAGAGCAGAATCAGGGCCTAAAACACATGAGTAAGGTCTTACCAAATTCACGGCCATGAAAAACGTGTCACGGACCATGAAATCTGATCTTTTGTGTGCTTTTACTCTATACTATACAGATTTCATGGGGGAGACGTTTCTCAAATTGAGGGTCCTGACTCAAAACGAAGTCACAGGGGAGTCACAAGCTTATTTTAGGGGGGTTGCAGTATTGCCACCCTTATTTCTGCGCTGACTTAAGAACTGGGTGGCCAGAGAGTGGTATAAGTATGATGCTCGGGGGGCCCTGCAGGGGATCTGGAGTCAACCTAGGTTTAGGAAGGACTGGGGAAGATGCTTTCCTTACCAGCTAGGGAGAAGACCTGGCTGGAGTTACCTGAAGCGAGGGACATAAACAAAACTCTTAAGAAGGGGTGTCATGGGACTGCTGAGCTAATGAGGATGCAGTGAATTGGTGATCATGTAGAAGAACATAATTTCTAGCTTTGAAATAGATAAGGTGTGTGAAGTAATATATTTTATTGGTAATGTCTTTTATTCTGTTGTCGGAAGAGACAAGTCTTTGAGATTCACAGAGCTCTCTTTCTGGTCTGGGAAAAGTAACCATAGTGTTACTTTTAATGTAAGGTGGAATGGATTGTTAAGCATAAGGGGTTAACACATTTTGCAAGAGACCACATAAAGTGTAGTAGGCTATTAACACCTCTGCTGTCATAAGACAAAGGACGGTTAGTAAGTTATGAATTGTTGTAATGAGCCATTAAACCACTGTCTCTGTGGAGACCATGATTTTTGGTGTCTAACAGAGTTATGAATTTAAGCTCCCAAGCTCATTTTTGAAGGTGTTGTTTAGGTTTCCTTTGAGGATAAGAACTGATAGGTCAGATATAGAGTAATTGCTTTGTAAAGTGTTTGTCCATGGGTGATAGGGTGTTTTTGTCTTTTATCCTTTTTCTGTGTGAGTTCATTCAAGAACACAGTGATTGTCTAGTTTCACCCACATAGTTCTTGTTGGGGTATTTGATTCACTGGATGAGATACATCACAGGTTGTGATAGGCATGTGTAGGACACAGGGATCCTGAAACGCGTGTTGTGGGGGGTGTTTGTTCATCGTAGTAGCAGTGGAAAGATGTCTAGGTTTTGCATTTGTTGTTTCGGCCAGGTCTGGTGCTGCTTTGAGCTGGTGTGGCGTCGACTGTGGGTAGTTTGCTTCTGATGATGAGCTTGGTGAGACTGGGGCGTTGTTTGAAGGCCAGAAGAGAGGATTCCGGAAATATTTCTTTCAGGGTGGGGTTCCCATCAAGTACTGGTTGTAATTGTTTGATAATCCTCCATGTGGGTTCCAGTGGAATTGTAGGTGACAACTAGGGATTTTCTCAGTGGGGTTCTTTTTCTGTGTTGAAGTAGGTTCTCTTTGGGTAGCTTGTTCTTTGATGCGATCTAGTTTTCTGATGGACTGTCCTTTGGTGAAGGCGGTTTTAATTGTGGTAAAATGTGTATCCCAGACTTTCTCCTCAGAGCATATTCTGTGGTATCCGAGTGCCTGGCTGGGAATTTCTTGGTGTATCTAGAGTGATTACTGGATCTGTGGAGATAAGTGTGGTGATCCATGAGTTTCTTGTATATAGTTGTCAGTCGGGTTCCATTGCTGAAGTGGACTATGGTGTCCAGGAAGTTGATACAGGTGTGGGAGTGTTCTAGACAGACTTTGATGGATGGGTGGTGGTTGTTGAAGTTATGGTGGAAATCTGAGAGTGAGTTTAGGTCTTCTGTCCAGAAGATGAAAATACCTTTGATATATATCAGGTATATCATGGGATTTGTGGTACATGTTTCCAGAAATTATTCCTCAAGGGAGCCCATGAAGAGGTTGGTATATTGGAGAGCCATTCTTGTACCCCTGGTTGTTCCCATGATTTGGACAACATGTTTCTTGCTTTGAAATAAACTATTATATTCTATTAAACAGAAAGAGAGAGTGATTCAAAAGCACCAGTTGTGGTGGTTTATTTGGCTGTGGAAGTGAGGAAACTGAGGCAATGGCAGAGGGTGATAGTGGATGAGACAAAATACTGCCCCTCCTGCCTTCCCAGATGCATAAACTAATATGCTGGGGATTTATGTAAGGCTCCTAAATGGGTTGGAGACGTTCATGTAATTTGATGGGTGAGTCTTCAGCTCTCTCACTACTGTGGCCTAGAATTCTGTTTTCATGATGGGATCGTATGCATTGCTGATTTCAGTGTGAGGAGCCTGTGTTACACCTAGTAGTGACTTCCATGTTTCTAATGGCATGCTTAATTTTGTAAATGACAATGTCTCATGTGTTGATGTGAGTGCAGAATTATTCAGCATTTGAATCTAAAGCTATCTCATTCTTTCTGCCAACATCAGCTGCACTTTGCAGTCTCAGACCTGCCTAGTTTAAGTCTCACTTGTCACTTTTTGCTTTGCTGACTGCTCTATTATGAGCTAAGAAATTGTGCAATTTCCCAAAAGTACTTGCTTTGAAAGTCTGTTTGTACCAGAAGCCTGGCTGTGCTTGATTCCCTGTGTTAGAGGCAAATATAGAGAAAGATACAGGGTGGCTTTTTGTTTGATTGCATAATCTTATAAAAATTATTCAGAAAATGTATCTTTTTCTTTTCAATCAAATGGATGCTAAATATCTACTACACTATGTCATGCCCTACCACATGGAATAAAAATCAGCTTAGATGCAGCTGGGTTTTTCAATTGTGCCACTGGGAACTAAATATATGTACTTCAAATAACAGCTTGAATAGCTCCCACTTCACTGGAAAAGTTTTTCTCAGGCAAGTTTAGGTTATGTATTTTATCTCTCCATTGCCAGTCACTCTCTCTCTCTCTAATTCATTCTAGGTCTGACTTTGGCATCATGCTAAACAATCTTCTACATAATTGACACACCTTTTAACTACAGTTTGTGGAAAACTAGTGCAAATATGTTGGAGTATAAAATTGCTTATTTATAAATGACATTTACTTATATTTAAATGCTATATAAGAGCATAATAATCCTCAGTCAGTAGTTTGTTTCATAGCTACAAGCTTGCTTTGAAGGAGTTTGAGTAATCTAAACTGGTCAACCCCAACTTTTCCTTTATTTTATGAGTTTCCTATACTAATCATGTTTATAAACTGTAGGCTTGAGTTGTCCCTCACTGTCAATCTCTGAGGGTGGCCATGCCTCTTCACTGTCACGCACCTAGAATGGGAATCTGTACAGGGGGAAATTAGCTGTCTCTAGGGCTCAAACAGTCAGGCAGGGTAGAACAGTGAACAGTTCAGGGACCCAAGCCCTGGATCAGGGCAGGGCACCAAGCAGGCTAGAGCTCCAACCCTCAGGCAGGGTAGAGCAGTGAACAGTTCAGGGGCCCAGACCCTGGGGCAGGGCAGGGCACCAAACACAGTCTAGGGGACCCCAGCAAAGGGGGAGCACCCAACAAGCACAGGTCTTCTGACCTAACGGGGGAGGTGGGGGAAGAGTACTGCTACTCCAGGAGAGAGGTAGCAGGGGAGATGCAGACCCTCCTAACTCCACTGTGTCCCAGCCCAGAGCCCTAGCAGCGGCAGAGTCATCTCCCATTGGGTCAGCAGGGAATCCACCTGCAACACGCTGATTGTATTTCTGGTGGCACCACTGCCAGATGGTAGTCTGGTTCCCCTGGGCTACTTCCTATTCTCCCTCTTGGGTATACTGCGAGCGGCAGTCCCAGCAACTCCTCAGCATCTGGCAGGTCTGGCCGTACAGGTAGCTTGGGGCCCTCCTCAGGGCAACAGAAGGCTTCTGCATCCACAGCAAAGAAGACACATCCATCTCCTTTAGCAACTGCCTCACAACTATGCTACAGGGCCTGTCTTTTATACTTCCTGTTCCTGTCCCGCCCCTCTGCTCCCAGCATGGAGAGTGTGGCCTTCCTGGTTCCGCCCACCAGGGAGCGGCTGGCCACCCCTCACTGTCAATCTCTGAGAGTGGCCACGCCTCTTCACTACATAAGCTTATAATAATTAACTTTACTATTGGCTTCCTAAACAGATAGAAATATTCCATTGACATCAATGGAGCTGCAGTGGTTGATGTCAGTGGTGAATTTGGCCCTATAACTGCAATGCAATCAAAATATCCCTACTACACAGTACTTAGCATGTGTCTTGGTGGGGGCAGAAATCAAACTTGATTTTTTTCAACAATTTTTACTTTACTTAATATGGATCATAACTACAGACCATCCAATAATCCTTTGGAAATCACTTAAGAAGAAAGTTTGTAGGGTAACACAATGAGCCAAATTAATACTTGTTGTAACTTCATTGAAGTCTGTGGAGACACATTAAATGGTGAATTTGGCCTATTTTCTATGTAAACATATATAACTACAACCAAACACCACTAGGTGTCCTCTATTATTAGTTATACTACTCTCTGCCATGCTAATAGCAATACCAGAACAACTGGTGTTCATTAACACATGTTAAATCTTTTCATGTGGGTGAAAAAAGCATTTTATACTTTATCATAGTTAATTAAGTGTTGGTCACAAGAACACATGACCATCCAGTTAAAAATAAACACTTTTAAAAGAACAGACATCTGTGTGCTCTATTTGGTTATGTCCTCAAATAGAGGGGTTGGTCACAATAGAAGATTCATGAGCAGTTTTGAACTTTAGAATGCCACTGCTGTATTACATGACTTCCATCAGTACAAAATTAAAATTAAATAATTGGTTGGCCATTGACTTTTCTTGCACTAATAGATAAGAAAATGCTAATGTTCTAATAATAATAATATATTGGCCTGAGGAGATTGCTGCCTCTGAATGTGCAAGAGCCAAATTCAGCACTAGTGTATGCAGGTACAGCTTCCTTCATCCTGTTGCATCTTTGCTGAATTTGGCTGTTCATAAAAATAATGGATCTATGGATGATTAAACTCGTTATAGGCACTTCGTTATAATAAAATAACTGCAGATATATATGCAAGAGGTATTCTGAAATCTTGGTGGCACAAGCAGGGGTAGGGGTGGGAGACTAGGCTCTGTTGATGTTACTTTGCCTTAGTTCTATTTATGGCTGTTGTATATTGAGTAAATGTATTTTAAATGACAGGTTTCAGAGTAACAGCCGTGTTAGTCTGTATTCGCAAAAAGAAAAGGAGTACTTGTGGCACCTTAGAGACTAACCAATTTACTTGAGCATGAGCTTTCGTGAGCTACAGCTCACTTCTTTTCTTTTTGTATTTTAAATGGTTGGGTTACGAATCAACCAGTAGTAAAAGTATTCCTACTCTTTTATTTTTCCCCCCTCAGGAATAAATTGCAACTCTTTCCCCTGATTACCACAGACCTGCATCTTCACCCTTTCATAGGAGTTCTTCCCTCCTCTGACCGCTGGCCTTTTAAATCTGGGAGAGACAAGCAGCTGCAGCTCTAAAATGCACAATTTGTATTTGACTGCTACAGGCTGCACCTTTCTCCTTTTCCTCTACTCACTGTAAGTACCTATTATGTTTCCTACTGGTTTGCCCTCTCTCTTATTCCTTTTGTAAAATCTCAACAGGATAAGTCATGAAGAGTGACCAGGCATGTGCCACCAATATTTTAATATGGGACTTGGACAAGAAACCATCCCCCACCTCCTCTCAGCTTCTGTTAAAGCTTATGTACCTAGGGTTCCTATGGCTTGAAGAGATAAGGAACTGGGGAATCTCTTTCCGTTTAAGCAAATCTCCTTTTTATAACCAAAGTATGAGGTAACATCACTTGGTAAACAATTCTATTAATACCTCTTGCTGTAAACATTTATATTTTGTTCTTGAGAACGATGCTGTAGACATTGGTAACTGAAGATACTGATAATTAAACATATCATTTGAAGAGGGAGGAGATGTGAAAATCCTGTTCAGCGGTTTGGGGGTATCTTCCACAGAGAAATATCTGCTTTTGATGCAATTTGGTCCATTCCATAGCCAACAAAAGGTTCTTCTGAATCATACTTATAAGCATCATCTTTCAGGGGAGGTTTAGCAGTACCCAGAGAGGGAGTGACTCTCCAACTGGGGTAAGGAAATTATTTAGGTGGAATTCTCACAGGAAGTTCCTGGAAACTTCCAAGAGGCTCCTCCAGCCCCAACACAGAGGATGACACAGACTTCACCACCTCAGTCAACACAATTACTTCCTCTCTCTCTTGCTGTTATTAAGGGTTACCAGGCAACAACAGAATTAGTTTCCAGGAGCCAAGATAATTTTTTTTAAAGTTGTAGAAAGATTGTAGCTCTCCCTCTACCCCAAGTTCTGTCTGCCTGATTATGCTAGTCAGGAAGGGATTCTGTACTGTGTGTGTGGAGAGGTCTAGGCTGGATATTAGAAAACACTATTTTACTAGAAGGGTGGTGAAGCACTGGAATGGGTTACCTAGGGAGGTGGTGGAATCTCTATCCTTAGAGGTTTTTGAGGCCTGATTTGACAAAGCCTTGGCTGGGATGATTTAGTTGGTGTTGGTCCTGCTTTGAGCAGGGGGTTGAACTAGATGCCTTCTGAGGTCTCTTCCAACCCTAATATTCTATGATTCTATGTGTGCGCATGTGTGTATGTATGCACCCACAATGATATCCTCTAGTGACTCCCACACAGAGGTTATGGTACCTAATATTGCCTGATAACAGATATCTCTGCCTGCAGTTAAGGAGGATAAAGGACCTGGGTTCTAGTGTCTGTGACTTGAATAGAAATTTTCTAAATCACATACCTTTTGCGCTATCCCTTCCTTGCTCATTTCTGATCACTGGAAGTCTGCCCACATGTATTAGTGGTATGTGTGGTGGGTGTGGGAGCATTGTCACTTTTCTCTGAATTTTGTAGGTACCCTATCTTGAAGTGGCTTGGCTAGAAATGTTTTCATGGACTGAAGGTCTGTAAACAGCACAATATAAAATTTTGGGGCATGAAGACACTGTTGGGTCTGGTGTTATCCATTTAGCTGAGGGAGCAAGCAGCACTTAAAATGCTACTAGAATGGGATGGGTAAACCTGAAGAAGAGCTTTGTGTGGCGCAAAAGCTTGTTTTTCTCACCAACAGACAGGCGCCGGCTTCCTTTCCCTGGGGGTCTCAACCCCCACTCAGCCCCAGGCATAGTTCAAAATGGATTCTATGTGGATGAAGAAAATTTAGATCCCTCCTTAGCAAATAGTTTTTAGTAGTAAATGTAGGTAGGTCTCTATGGGGCAGAAACATTGCTGCTATATTAACAATCAGTACTAAATTACTTTTTTACACTTATAATCCTCTGCTTATACTCATTAACTTTACTAAGTGTTACATTAAGAAATTCATGATTGTCTAGGACATCATGGTTTTCACTATTGCACACCAAAGCCATTTGGCACAGTAGTGACAAAACAAAGATCCTTGTGCCCCAAAAAGCACAAACTAAAGGAGGATTTGTAAGCAATATAGGACCTATGACACAAAGCTGAGCAGTTCTGACTTCAGAGGTTTACAAATACACACTATTATACACACAACACATTATAATACTTAGAAGGGTGAGAGTACAAAGAAGTAGGCAACCGACTAAAATTCAAGAGCAATACAGTATTATACAAGTATCAAGCTTGACCCAGAATAACACAATATCCCTTAGAGGGACTTCCAGGTATATCCAGAGAGAATAAATTAAGTCTATATAAAGAGTAAAATGTTTAGTTCTGACATTTTGGGTGTTTTCCTTGTTAAACCAATAGGTCTCATCTATCTCTTATTCAGAAAAAGGGAAAGGAAGAGTGGTCTGCTTGAAACACTGTCCTGAGATTCAAGAGATCAGGATTATATTCCTGGCTCTGTCACAGATTTTTTGTTACCTTGGGTAAATCACTGAACTCTGCCTCAGCTCCATCAAACAGAGAATACCTGTCATGGAAGTTGTGAGGACAACTTCATTAGTGTTAGTGAGGATCTCGTACCACTGTGACAGCCCCATATAACAGGCATAGTCAGAAGATTATGCATGTTTATATGACTCATCTGCACTTGTGGGCTGAGCCAGTGGCAATACCTTTAAAACAGCTCTAAATACATAGCCTTTTTTTCCCACCCCTTCCCAGGCATGCGGATTATAATAACATTTGTGCCCAGGAGGAAATTTCCCTGGAGCTGTTTGGCTTATAAAGCAGCAAGAGTTTGAAAATAATGGTGAAGAGTAGTTATGTAACCAGAATTGCATCAATATTCCCTTGACTAGCAAGAATGATACCAGCTGTAGTCTTGGGTGAAGGTGTACAGTTTGCATGATACCGAGCTGCCACAAAATGATCATATAGTAATGTCAGTTTTGTTGGACAGTGTGGTACACTGATGTCCTTCATAGGGGCTTTTAGAGAAAGGATGCAATACCATGCCTCCCTCTGAACTTTGCTTATACATGCAAGACCTTCAGTTACAATCAGCTGTTTCCTAAAGCTGTGCATTAACTGCAGACCTTGCTTGGCTTTCGATCTTGGGAGCCAATATTGTACATTTTTTTGCACCGAAAACATCTGCCCTTTAAGAAAGCACTATTCTGTCAAAATAAAACTTCTGTGTTGAAACATAGCACTGAAAATGGGCCATTTTTCAAATCTAAAATGTTCAGTGGAATGTTGATTTCTTAGAGAAATTGTGGGGATGCTGCTGAGTCACTATGACAGTTCAGTTACCACCTATTTAAAAAGGAAGTTTAAGAACTTCCCAGGCAGCTGTTTAATCCTGGTACAACTTTTACATATGATAAAGTGTTACAGAAGAGGCCAAATACAATTTTTTACCTGAATGCCAGCATTTGTTTCCCCCGTGGAAACTTCAAGCAACAAGTCATGGTATCCCCTCATATGTTATTAAATGACACGAGTGGTCATCTAAAATATCTCCTGCCAACAAAATAGGAAGGAAGGAATGAAAGGATAAGCTATGGTATGTGGCTCCTACTTGTTGCTTGGGAATGTGAGAAGATAACAGAATGATGGGGTACTGACCCCAGCCCTGAGTGGTACTGAACTTTGAATGACTGGCTAGTGCCAGTGTTCACACTTCATGTGGATATCTCAGAGAATGAATGGAGAAAAATCTCCTGGAGAAGATTTTGGAAGCAATGAGGAATTGCAAAAGGAATAAGGCTTTCAGAGACATTACTTATAAGTGTGTTTATTGGCTTCCCTTACATTTTTGATCTATTTAGTGAGAACTACTAGAAGAAAATGCGGCATGCTTTTTATAAAAGGCTTATTAAAAATTAGAGGTAAAAAGAGCCCTAGTCTAATAGCAATAAGTAATGCCAAGGTGTTAGACTAAGAGTGCATTCTATGGGTGGCTAATTACATTCACCCTTTAATCCCCTTGCCTCAGAAAGTATATAAGATGCACATCAGTAACCAACTAATGCCCACCCTGGCAGGGTTTATTGCTATATTGAAATACATTTTTAAGTGGTCAAATATTGAATGTAGTTTAGTTTAAAATTCAGACCTTATTACAGAAATTCAGTCTAGCGATTCCCACTGCTTTGATTTTACTAGCTTTACAGCTCCACAGTGGTTCATGAATACAATGGTCTTTTTTAATACATTCATATATTACAAGGTCAGAAGGGACCACTCTGATAATTCTAGTGAGACCCCCCGCATAACACAGGCCATAGAACTTTCCTGAATTAGTTTAAACTGGAGCATATCTTTCAGAAAAACATCCAGTCTTACTTTAAAAATTACCGGTGATGGAGAGTCCACCACAACCCTTGGTAAATTGTTCCAATGGTTAATTACCCTCACTGTTTAAAAATTTGCACCTTATTTCCAATCTGAATTTGTCTAGCTTCAACTTCCAGCCACTGGATCTTGTTAGACCTTTGTCTGCTAGACTGAAGAGTCCTTTAATGAAATTTCTGTTTCCCATATAGGTACTTAGAGACTGATCAAGTCACTCCTTGAATTTCTCTTAAGCTAAATAGATTGAGCCACTTGAGTCTGTCACTATAAGGCATGTTTTCCAATCCTTTAATCATTCTTTGAACCCTCTCCAATTTTTCAACATCCTTCTTGAATTGTTGACACCAGAACTGAATACAGTATTGTGGAAGCAGTCATGCCAGTGCCAAATACAGAGGTAGTATAACTGCTCTACTTTACCAGATATTCTTTTGTTAATACATCCAAGGATTGCATTAGCCCTTTGGCCACAGCATCACACTGGAAGCTCATGTTCAGCTGATTATCCACTCTGACCCCCAGTTTTTTAGACAGGTTTCAGAGTAGCAGCCATGTTAGTCACTGCTTCCCAGGACAGAGTCCCTCATTCTGTAAGTATGTTCCTTTGTTGACTTTACATTTGGACATACTAAACACACATTTTGTAAGCTGAGCAGAAGCAATCAGTGAGCCAGATTGCTCTGCATCAGTGACTGTCTTGTGGCTCTTATTTGGACAATTTAGGAAAACTCACTCAGTTATGGAACACTTAAAAACCAATCTGATGTGTGGCACCTTTTAGCCATTTATTGAACAGATTTTTAGATCTGTTCATAAACAAGACAGCTCCAGTATCTCACATTAATTATTTATGACCCCAGTTACCTTAACTCCTTCAAGCTGAATCTTTGTGTATATCTAAACCAGGATTGAAATTCACTGCACAGAAAAATAAATGAGAATGAAAAGGATCCTTATGCAGAATAAATAGCAGGTGACAGTTTGAAAAATCAACTGCAATTTGACATTTCAAACTAACTTCCCTTCATTGGATGCATAAGGGCACATACAAGAGTTTAGTTGTTACAATCCCGTTGCAATGATTGGTACCATTGAACAGTATTTGTATTATCTCTCCCTTTAACCTTACTATGACAACTACAGCCTTTGGGGAGCCTTCACACATCCTAGTGCAACAGATGGAATATTTAAAATATTTACTATTCTAAACCACACTATTATTCCTATGCCCAGTAGAAGCCACTACAAACAGTGGTCAGCTGCTATCAAAAACACTTCCTACTTTAATTATAAGGGGAAGCTGTAAGGTAGTCTCATATACCATTGTGTTCTCAGCAAGGGAATTTTGTTAGAAAATAGTGCTTAAATGGCTGTTTCCTGATGTGGCATCAGTGAATTTGTGGCCTGGAATTGGAGGACACATAGCAAATCAATTTTTAATGTTGACCACTGTAATTGATGGTAACAACATGTAAACTTTAAAGGATTCTTTATAACATTTAAAAACCAGGTGGGGGCGGGGAGTAACCATATAGTGAGGGTCAGTGCAAGGGCTAGGATTAGAGTGCAGGACCTCCTGACTCCTAGCTACATGCTTACAGCCCCAGACCACACTACCTTATTGGCAGAAGTGCTGAGCATCCACAGCCCCTGTTGACTTCAGTTGCAGTTGTAGTACTCAACAATCTGGCAAATCAGGATGTAGGTGTCTCAAGCGGGACACTCAGAAAATGAGGAACAGACAGTAGTGACCACCTGCCAAAATTTTGGTGTAAGTGACTTGTTTAGCTTCACAAAGGAAGACTGACAGAGAGAAATGAAATCTCTTGTGGCACTCACCTCTCTTAACCATGTTAATATTCTTTCTCTTCCTGCAATCCCATGCTTTGTTCACTACACCATCCAACTTCTAGAGCAAATGAGACAAAGATCCTACAAATAGCTAAGATAACCAGCTGTAGTGAATGAGGCTCTCTCTTTGGGAAAGGTGGATGTGTGTGTCATATGGCTGGTGTCAGTGGGACTGACAGCTTCCACTGACTTAGATACAACACCAGCTAGTTAATTTTCTGATCTTATAAATAAAATGTAAATTAAAAAAATCCTGATCTTATAATGTGAGGTATAGTTGATGGAATTCTCTCTCTGTCAAGAGCAGAACCTCTGCAATTGGAGGCAATTTACATCAGGTGCTTCTGCCCCATAGCATCTACAGCCATGATGTCATAAATCCCCAAAATACGTGTCATATGACACCTTTGAAAAGTCATACTTTGTAAGTGTCCAAAATATTTTAAAAATGAATATGTCTGTCTTTAATGCTTCACATGACTTTGGATGTTTTCAGAGGATATTTAGAGTATGTAGCGAGGCGTGTTTCATTCATATATTAGGCCTATTGCATCTGGATCAGATGAGTATTGTATAGGGCTAATGTTCTATTTCTTGGCTGCTTTAAGTTGCTTTAAATTGTATTAATTTGACCAAGTCTGTATACCTTAATGCCTACAACTCCTATTTGCTGGTCATCTGATCAGTGTATACATTTTCTCTATAATTCAAAATTTGATTCTTCAAAGGCTTTAAATTCTTTGCACAGCAGCAAATTTTAATCTAGAATTTCTGCAGTGGACCCCTTCTTTTGGTTATATCTCAGTTATTTAATCAGGCGAATGGAAAATACATCAGACAATTGAGCTGGTGTCTGTTCTCCTATAAAGGACAAGAGTGCAAAATTACTGCCAGCGACCAGTTAATGAGCACATTTTGCCAAATCACTGCAAGCCTTCTTGTTGACTTGCTAAAAATTCATCTTTAATTATATGTAATTAACCTGGGTCAGTCTTCTTCTTAGCATATATGCAACGTGGTTCATGTGGCATGTGATCAGAATTCATTACTGAATTTGGTCCACTGCTTAGATCATTAGCTTCCCTGGCACAGGCCAGATACTGATGGGGAGCGGAACAGGAATACTGATCCATGCCCCCACATGGGTCAGTAAGAAAACAATATCTGAGACTGCAGTGTGGGGTGGGGAAACTGCTTTATATAAATATTAGAAAAATTTACACATTTCAGATTTGCTGTTATTGATTGGTCTGAAACAATTAAGTAGATTTAATTGGAACCTTAAACTGGAATATATTTGATGAGCTAGCCAGCTCTGAATACTCAATACATTTTGTGAATGTCATGAATGAAAAGTGTTACCTTGAGCTAAAAAAAGCTATTCTGGTCTCCTGCAGTCAGCTATAATTGCCTCAGAGTCTGTGACCATGGCATCACCAAAATACTCATAGAAAATTGTGTTCACTTCACAGCAGATTTATCCTTGGGTTATTCAGTCTAGTGCAATTGGCTGATGATTCTCTGCTTCATATAGATCACACAAACAGCTGCAGTCATCTATGCAGCAGAGATGACTTAATTGGGGTATTGGTTTTTTTGAAGACTTGATCATATGTAAGGAGCAAACTTTTTCAGTTAATATCAGAGATGACTGGGGACTCTGTTAGATGAGGGAGAACTCTGGATCAAGTTTTCTTAGTTTAAGGATAAAAGCTGCTTTTATTTGATCTTGTGTTGGTTTAGTATTGCTATCAGGACCATTTTTCTATAGTATGCTGTTTATCACTATTAGTCAAGTTAATTGTCACCTAATATGACATAGAGCCATGTCTGGACTTTGGAATCTCCCAGTAATGTACAAAGGACATTTAATTTTATAAATGCAGGCCTCAGCTTTGAGTTGTTCTAGACTTCAATTATCTGGTGGAACCTTTTAAAATGAAAACATTTTGAAAAAAATTCATCAATGTTTTATGAAGCATAATGGCATTTTATTGTATGAAAATAGTAAGGATGGATAGGAATTAGTTAGAATAGGAGTTGGTTTGTCTAGGACAGTGGCTCTCAACCTTTCCAGACTACTGTATCCCTTTCAGGAGTCTGATTTTGTCTTGCGTATCCCCAAGTTTCACCTCATTTAAAAACTACTTGCTGACAAAATCCGACATACAAATATGAAAGTGTCATAGCACACTATTACTGAAAAATTCCTTACTTTCTCATTTTTACCATATGATTATAAAAATATCAATTGGAATATAAATATTGTACTTACATTTCAGTGTATAATATATAGAGCAGTATACATAAATCATTGTCTATATGAAATTTTAGTTTGTACTGGCATCACTAGTGCTTTTTACAACAGGCTACATAAAACTAGAGAAATATCTAGATGAGTTGATACCCACTGGAAGACATCAGAATTCCCCAAGGGATACACGTACCCATGGTTGAGAACCACTGGTCTAGGAGTGAAGGACTGAAATTAAAAATGGACAATTTAAGCTGAATATCAGGGAAAAAACTTCATTGCAGGTTGTGGAATAGTTTCCCAAGGGAAGTGGTAGAAGCACTATAGCTTAGCAAGTTTTAGAGATATATTGGACAAAACACTAGAAGATGTACAATAGGAAAGCACTCGGTGGGGAAATAGGGTAGAAGCTGGAAAGCTCTTTTCAATCTAACATCTAGGATGTAAAAAGGCTAGCCGGGGCTTGACCTTCTCTGGGGCGGTGGGGAGCCACATCGGCTCACTACACATAGTAGAGGATTGGGGAATTAGTTCAGCCGCGGAAGTCTTCCCTGGCGGCTCTTGTGGAGGCAGAAAATAAGTACAGTTATGCCGGGGCCCTAGGTCAGGGCAGGGCAACAATGACTCAGGCCCTCAGGCAGGGGCTGCGCAATAATACAATAGCAGTAGCAATATAAACAGTAGTAAGCCCCGGCCCTAGGTCAGGACGGGGCAGTACTGAGGGAGGAGCTCGGGCACGGCTGAGCAGTAACAGTACAAACAGTAGTGAGCCCAGGCCCTAGGTCAGGGCAGGGCAACAATGAGTCAGGAGCTCAGGCCCTCAGGCAGGGTTGAGAAGTAACAGTAGGCCCAAGCCTCCAAATGGTCTGGGAGAGGGGGAGACTGCCACCCACGGGTTGGTTTAGTATTGCTACTAAATAGGCCCTCCCGCTCCACTGCGTCCCTGCCGAGGGCCCTATCAGCCGTAGAAGACCCGCTGCTGTGTCAATGGGGATCCTGGCCGCAACACACTGACATGGGCTCTGGCAATGCTCAAGCCAGACTAGGGTCGGCTGCCCCCGGGCTACTTCCTGACTCCCCATCTTGTGGTATCTGAGTCATGGTGGGGTCCTCAGGAGGGTCCAGCACCATGGGTTCATCGGGGTAGCGGGCAAGCAGCAGGCCTGGCAACTTCTCCGGGTAGCGGGCATAGGGCAAGTCGGGCCAGTCCTGGCATGCACCTTGGCCCACAGGGGCTTCCCAGTCGCGGACTAGGCTGGAGGCATCTGGCATCCCCGGCGGCTGGCCCTCCAGTGAGCTCTGAGGGTGAGTCTTTATACTTCCGGGACACCGCTTGACCCTCTGAGCTCCTTAACTCTGCCCACCGCGGCCTCCGGATGGGTTCGTCCTTCTCCGGGGCAGCGGGGAGCCACACTGGCTCACTACATATGAAATTGTCTTCTGAAGTCAGATCTGCAATTTGTCTTGAAAAAACTGGCATTTGTGCTAGAACAAGTTTGGGTACATAAAGTCTTCACCGCCATCCACTCCAGCAACAGTGATTTTCTTTTAGTTGTTATGTGGCTAGCTTTGGAGAGGGCAATGTTAACAGGCGAATCCATGTAAGATGCTGAAATTTGAAAAGCATTGCTTAATGTACTGTCAAAAGTGTCCTTGCGATGAAGGGACATTTTTCCTCTTTTATAAAAATATGGCCAAGATTCAGCTTGCAAATGCCATGATTAATATTAGAGATGAAGATACACATTCAAAGCCATAGAATCTCTTATCAAGGAAATTTGGCTTCTTTTAACTTTAAAGCTTTCCTCTGTTCTACATTGAAATAAGCTTGGTATCTCAAAGGCTGGAAACTCAGCAGTTAGACAGATTTGAAGGAAACTATATGTGGTCAAATGACTCATTTCAAAGCTCTTTAAAAACCTATCCCACATACAGTTAATATTGGTCTGATATTGTCTCTTACATTTATCTGAGATCTAAAGTCAAAACTTTTGAACCTGGATGCTTGGAGTTAGGCACCTAAATATGTTGCCTGATTGCTAGAAGTGCTGAGATCCCACAGTGTCCCTCTTGTCTTCAGAGAAGTAGCATGTGCGTGTCTCCATCAAAGTGATACGAAGGAACAGAGGGGAATAGAGTGCCTTCTCACCTTGATCTGTGCAGATGTATGTCATATGCTACTCCCGCTACTGTTAATAGGATTTGTACATACAAATTTCATCTCCCTACATGAGAATTTATATGCAGTGTAACCCACTGGTGAGTGTGTGTTAGAGGTCCCCCTCTGTGCTGATCCAAGGGGGTAAAAGTTGTTAGAGCCCCCAGATACAGAGCCTTGGCTTTCTGTCTCTAGTAGCTCACCAATCTCTGGTGTGTCAGCTGAGACAGTGGTCATCGTATAAGTACAGTACTTTTCTGCAAAGACAGGACTATTGTCTTTTAAAGGAACAGGTTGGATTCCTCATTTATTACGTATTTCTTCTATATCAGTTTTCTTATTTATGCGTCTTTAGTCCTTTACTCTTTTCAATCTAGCCAGTCAGATGAGTCTTGGCAGCTAAATGAATGTTAAAAATTTACTCTGATTTGCTGTGCACATTAACTAAAAATTAGTATTTCATACCTCATGTCTGCTTGTTCTGGCTGAGCATTTGAATGTCTGAGAATTGCTTAACTATTTATTGACCTTATAATTTTGTGCCTCTGGTTTCTTCTTCTTCTTCTCTTATGTGTTAATATAATACGCAAAGTATTAACCTGATACCCCCATACCAAATTATTATCCTCAGAACTGAGATTAGATATAAATCCATTGGTCGCTTGTAATGTTTTGAATTCGATTCCTCCAGAGTTTTATTTGAATGCAGATTGCAGTCATGTCCTTAATCTTCACCAATTATAGATCTACAGAAATTGGCCATAAGAATAATTTAAGATTAATAATTAAAATATATGGGATGAGCCCTCTTGTCCAGGAAAAAAGCTCATTACAGGAATATGTAATGTGATCTCACCACTGATTTCCGAATAAACTGTAAATGTTGTGGCTCCCAAAACAAAAGGCACCACCCTTGCAGACATGAAAATGCATGTCAAGTTTTTAAAGAAACTCAATATTTTCTTAGAGTAGTTTTCAAATTGTTGCAGCTCCTTCCTCACTTACTCATGTCAGGCACAATAAGTGGAGTGATGTTGCTAGTAGTCCGGAGGAGTGGTAAAGGGGAACTCCATGACAGCTGGTCTTGCTGCAGTTCTTTTCCCAATCTCTTCTATTTCCCCCACAGCCTCCCAAACGTGGCCTCCTCCATAACTCCTTCAGATGCACCAAGAGAGCAGAGAAGTGGCCCTACCACTACTTACAAGGCAAAAAGGAGGCCTTTACATGGACAGGTTCTATTGCTATAATGGAACCTCATTTAGAGTGAAGCATTTTGTGAAAAGGGACACTTTCCAATAATGGGATTCCCCTGCATATAATATACCTGTAAGATGTGCATTCCAATGGTGTCCCAAAGAGATGTTCTGTCCTTTTAAAATTTAAACATGGTAACTGCCATTTTTATTCACTGACTCTCAATTCTTGTTTATTCATTAAAGAAAGAAGAGCCAGATCTAAATTAAATGGAAAGAAAGGTTCTGAAATTGCAGTCATCAGTTTAACAATTTTCTCACTTCCTTTTCCTTGCCTATTTAGAATGCAAGCTCTTTGGGACAGGACTTTTTCAGATTCTGTGCCACTCATAGTGCTCAAAGGGAGTAGAAATTTGCTGCAACTTACTGGCAGAGAATTCCCCTGTTGGAGAGGGATTCCTTCCTCCTGGCACAAATGTGTCATCCCTGGGCTTCCAAGGGGCCCCTTCACAACAAAAGGGCAGGTGGGGGTATTCTGCCATGGTCATCATGCCCAATAGACCCTATTCTAGCTGTACAATTTAAAACTCATTATCAGCAGCTCAAGGTTGCATTGGGCCAGGGCTGATGCCAGGAAATTGGTACGTTTGTTCAGTGCCTGGCACAATATTGTTTGGAGCCTTTACAGGCTATTGTAGTACAAACCATAAACTATTGAAGGTTTGGGGGTTTAAACTCTTCCATTAAAGTTACTGGATGTTATCTACAGCCTCTGGGCCATTTTGAAAACATAAGTTGATAATGATAATGGGAGAAGTGTGTTAATTTGTTAGGGCTGACCTTTATCTAACCCATTCATAGCTATTCTTTGCGCCTTCACATGTGATTTATGATAGGTCATGCTTAAGTCATGTGTAACGGGGTGGGACTCACCACCGTGGTGCCTCCTGCTGGCCATCCTGGGAATTAGCTCTCATTTCGCTAGAGTGCCCTCATCTAGTGGTGTCTCGCCCATCATCACTCTCGCCTCCACTTCTAGGACCCACATTGCTCCCCAGACCACGGCGTGCCCCACTCTGGCTGTGCCCCACTCAGTTCTCTCCCCCTTTCTGGGTGACCCAACAGTCCTCAGTCCAGCCACTTGTCTCAGTGGCAAACTGCAGTCTCTGGTCTAGCCACTCACCTCAGTGGCAAACTGCAATCCATGCACTGAGAAAGCATCAATTCTGCACACACAAGACTTTGAATCTGCTGTTGATATCCTATCCAGTTTGAAAGGTAAGTACTTCTCACTTACATATCTTTAAGTACAAGGGGCCTGCTCCAAAGCTTGTAAAAGTCTTTCCCTTTGTTCCAATGGGATTTGGATCTGGTCTAATTCATTCGTCGCCTAGTAGGTTAAAGTTTGTTTTATCTGCAGTGGCTGTTAACCCCTCTAACTGCTCATTTTCCAATCTCAAATATAGTTTATAGTAACAAATATTTCTTTTACAGGAGCCTCTGAGATAATCTAAAGGCCATCCGGAAATCTTTGTTTAACAGTGCTTGATAATCAAATGCTATCAAGACTATAAATCTTTCCTGAATAAAAGAGGGAGTTTCCTGGAACTGAGTCTATAGCAGAGAAATTAAACATGCTTTCCAGAATACTTCAAGGTTAATACTGTAGGTTAGACATATTAAATCTAAGGGCATGGCTACACTTGGAGATGTAGAGCGCTGTGAGTTAAACTAGCCCTCGGAGACCGCAGCAGAGAAAGTGCTGCAGTGTGTTCACACTGTCAGCTGCAAGCACACTGGCATGGCCACATTTGCAGCACTTGCAGCAGCATTGGGAGCGCTGCATTATGGGCAGCTATCCCACACAGCACCTCTTCCCATTCTGGCATTGTGGCTTGTGGGAAGGGAAAGAGGGGGTGTGGGGCATTCTGGGTCCCATCCCAATGCCCCGTGATGCATCGCTTCACATCCCAGTAATCCCTGTGCTTCCGTCCACATTTGACGCCATCTTTCAATGTTTTTTGTACTGCTGAGGAATATGCTGATGGGTCTCGCCAGCACGTCACGAATTGCGGTTGAGTTACTCCTTAAGCTACAAACTGACAGTGAGGAGTCTGACGATTATGTCAACTTGCATAACGCATACGACACAAAACTGCTTGTGGCATTCATGGACACGCTCACCACAGTGGAACGCCACTTTTGGGCTTCGGAAACAAGCACTGAGTCGTGGGATCACATTGTCATGCAAGTCTGGGATGATGAGCGGTGGCTGCAGAACTTTTGGATGAGAAAAGCCACTTTCATGGGACTGTGTGATGAGCTCGCCCCCACCCTGCGGCGCAAGGACACGAGCTTGAGAGCTGCCCTGCTAGTGGAGAAGTAGGTGGCTATTGCAATCTGGAAGCTGGCAACTCCAGACAGCTACCGATCGGTCGCTAACCAGTTTGGAGTGGGAAAGTCGACCGTTGTAATCGTGTTGATGCAAGTTTACAGGGCCATTAATCGCATCCTGCTCAGAAGAATGGTGAGTCTGGGTAATGTGCATGACATTGTGGCTGGCTTTGCACAAATGGGTTTCCCTAACTGTGGAGGGGCAACAGATGGGCGCATATTCCAATTCTGGCACCAGCCCACCTCGCCTCCGAGTACATAAATCGGAAGGGGTATTTCTCTATGGTTCTGCAGGCGCTTGTGGATCACCATGGGCATTTCATTGACATTAACGCAGGCTTGTCTGGAAAGGTGCATGAATTTCTTCCTGGACCAGAAGATCACCATAGGAGAAGTCAAAATGCCCATTGTGATTCTTGGAGACCCTGCTTACCCTTTAATGCCTTGGCTCTTGAAACGCTACACAGGGAGCCTTGACAGCAGCAAGGAGCAGTTCAACAACAGGCTGAGTCGGTGCAGAATGACTGAGGAGTGTGCTTTTGGCTGTTTAAAGGGCCGCTGGTGCTGTTTGTATGGGAAGCTGGACCTGGCCGATGACAACATCCCCATGGTTATATCCACGTGCTGTACCCTCCATAACATTTGTGAAGAGAAGGGTGAAAGATTCATTAAGGAATGGACCTCGAAGGTTCAACACCTCAAGGCTGAATTTGAACAGCCAGAGAGCAGGGCTATTAGAGGGGCCCAGCACAGGGCTGCAAGGATTAGAGATGTCTTGAGGGAGCAATTTGAGGCTGAAAGCCACCATTAATGTTTGGTGCCCTGCATGGGAGTGAAGTACAGTGGTTCCAATGTTAGTGGGAATCTGTGTTTGCCACGTATGATGCACTGACTTGCAGTGCCTGTTGCTTTCCTGGACTATGGTGTCTTTTACTTAATGCAATAATAAAGAATGTTTTCAAAGCCAAAAAATTCTTTTATTGAAAAGAAAATTTATTTATGGAAAAGAAACACAACTGCTTGGGAAACAGAACGGGCATGACACATCTGTGCTGTGTGGGATGAGGGAAGCGGGTAGGGTGGGGAATGGGACAGTCACAGATTTGCGTATGTCCTGTTATCATACTCAGCCTTCCTGTCTGGAGTGCTGTGCAATAAGTACTGCATTTCAGGCTGGCTAAAATGCATGGTGATGAGGGTTGAGTGCAGTCGGTAAGGGTCATAGTTTTCAGGACTTGGTGGTGAAGCTACAGGTGTTGGAGGCAGCTGGTGGCAATAAGAGCCCGGATGTTGGGAAAGTGGGTTGGAGATGACATCGGGGCAAAAGGGAAAGAGTTTTGGGACAAGGGCTATGGGGGGGAGGGCGGGGCAGGCACGGAAGTGCTCTGCCTGCATTGCTGCAAGCACCTGTATCAAGTCCACTTGGCACTCCATGATCTCTAGCAGCCGCTCTGCGCTTTGGTGCTGGTGGACCAAAGCACAGAATGGACTTTTCTGCTGGCGGACCCTCCTTTCACTCTCCCGCCACTCCTGAACTTTTGGATTTTCATTAAGGGACTGCTGCATGGCTCCATGCAACATGTCCTCTTTGCTTCTTCACGTACGCTTCCTGATTCTTTGGAGTGTTTCGGCCATTGATAACAAGGACGGCTGGGATCTCAGGGTTGCATCTGTAAAGCCAAAATGCAACACTTAACAGAGACAGCATTGTTCACACCAGACAGAGAAATGATTTGGCCATACTTAAAGACAAGTACAGTGTACAGAATAGCACAAATTGCCCCTCCCAAAGCAAGTGCACATAACCCACAGAAGCCCGAAAATGGTGAGTAAGCACAGAGCCAGGTGGGACCGATTGTTTCACGGCCGTACTGGCCTCTGGGGTTCTGTGCCTTGGGGAGAGCCAACAGCTGCAGGGGGCCTCTATACTGAACATTGTTCCCACATTTTCCACAGGATGAGTTCGTCCTAGAAGATATCTCACTGCTGAGGGTGATCTGGGAAACAAGGGAGGGTTTTTTACTACAATGCGGCTTCCGCCCTGGCCCATATGCAGCTTGCCTGTGTGCAGCAATGGTCCCCCCGCCCGTCATGGCACAGTGGCACAGACATGTTACCCTTACTGGGACAAGGAGCACAGTAGCCCTGCCAAGGAACCTGTGCAAGCGGATTGCCCAGCTTCTGCATGAGACCTTTGAAGAGATTACTGAGGCAGACTACTGTGATATGAGAGAGCACATCAACACCCTAATCTGCATCTAGGCATGCACGCAGCCCTAACCCTTCTTTCTGCAGCCCTCCTCGCCCCAAGAGCCCACACTGAACAACTTCCTTCCCAAAATAAAAGCCACTTACTGGGCACCTCCTCTGCTGTTTGTTCTTCCTCAAGCACCACCTGCTACAACTGGCTACCTTCCTCCTGGCTTGAAAACAGCTCCTGGCTGCATGCATCTAGGGATGCTGGGCTGTCCTCCACCTCCTCAGCACCCTTGCTCCTGCTTTCCTCCTCCTGCCTTGTTGAACTAGGCTCTGAATTGTCCATGGGGGTCTTCAGAGTGGAGGTGGGGTAGCCCCCAAGTATTGAGTCCAACTCTTTGTAGAAACAGCAGGTCGCGGGGGCAGCACCAGAGTGGCGGTTTGCCTCCCGCGCTTTGCGGTAGGCATTTCCGCAGCTCCTTCACTTTAACCCTGCACTGCAGTGCATCCCGGTCATGGCCCCTTTCCATCATGTCCCTTGATATCTGCCTGAAGGTATCGTAATTCCTACGGCTGGAGCGCAGCTGAGACTGGCCAGCTTCCTCCCCCCAAACACTGAGGTCCAGCACCTCACCATTGCTGCATACTGGGGATCGCCTGGTGCGTGGAGGCATGGTCACCCGGAAAGATGCGCTGAGAGCACTCCACACCTTCCCAGAGAATTCAAAGGGCGGGTGTGATGGTTGGTCACCTGAGGGCAGGGCAGTAGAGTTCAAAGTGATGACCAGAATGGCTAGAACAGGCATTGTGGGACACTTCTGGAGGCCGATCAGAGCGCATTAATAGACCAGGTTGTCCACACTGGCGCCACAGCGCTCCAGCTGGGGCGCAGCAAGCATTATGCTTCTCGTGGAGTTGGATTACCAGGAGTGCTCCAGCTGTGGAGTCCGGGTGCTCTACGTGAGAAGAGGATGTATCTGAGATTATACAGGAAATAGTTTTTCAGTCATCAGATGACTATTGCATGAAGTATTTTTTACATGAACAGAGAGGTACAACTAAGTTTTGCTGTCTTTTTTTCTTTTCCACTTACTTTTCCATTCCTAATCTGCATTTTGATAGCTCAGCCTTTAGTGAAATCACATAGGAATTTGACCTGACTTCTAGCAACTAGTACAGTGTTTGTGACTAGCATTTTGTGGCTATTGAAGAGATCCTAATTTCCTATTGGTAGGAGAGATTGTATGTTTTTAGTTTACCAGAATTGGTTAAGCATGAGCTGGGCAATAACTTGATGTTGTATGATAGAAGAGATGCAGTAATTCCTCACTTAAAGTCATCCCGGTTAATGTTATTTTGTTGTTACATTGCTGATCAATTAGGGAACATGCTGGCTTAAAGTTGTGCAATGCTCCCTTATAACATTGTTTGGCAGCTGCCTGCTTTGTCCACTGCTTGCAGAAAGAGCAGCCAGTTGGAGCTAGCTGGTGGGGGCTTGGAACCAGGATGGACCAACAGCCCCCTATCAGCTCCCTGCTCCCCTAAGTTCCCTGTGCAGCAGCTGCCCAACAGGCTATCAATTGCCGGCAGTTCAGCTGTCCCTCCCACCACTGCCATGTGCTGCTCCTGCCCTCTGCTTGGAGCTGCTCCCGGGAGCCTCCTGCTTGCTGTGCAGGGGGTGGGAAGAGGGGGGCTAATGTCACGGTGTTCCTCTCCCCCCTACTCCTGCCCCCCGCTTACCCCATGTCCATAGAGTGGGGGGAGACATGACAGGGCTCAGGACAGAGGGAGCTTGCTGGCAGAAGCTGCTGTCTCAACTTGCTGATCTACTTAAAAAGGCAATGTACTTAGAGTGGAGTCAGTATACTTAAAGGGGCAATGCACATTTCTTTCTCTCTCACACAGGGTGTGTGTCTCTCTCTGCCATTCTGTCTCCCCTCCCTCCATTTGTGCTACCTTATAGAGTGTGAGGCTACATTAACAACAATGTGCCAACCCTTGAGGGCTCAGCTGTTCTAGTTCATTTAGCAGTAAGACATGCCCTGGGAAATATCCCACCCTCTTCCACCCTCTGATTTCACCACCTCAACCAAGCTTCACAATCATCATTGCTGTGTTCAGTATTAAATTGTTTGTTTAAAACTTATATGGTGTGTGTATATATAATATAGTCTTTTATCTGGTTAAAAAAATTTCCCTGGAACCTAACACCCCCTATTTACATTAATTCTTATGGGGAAATTGGATTCGATTAACATTGTTTCGCTTAAAGTCACATTTTTCAGGAACATAACTACAACATTAAGCGAGGAGTTACTGTATTTGGCTCTTAGAATAAGGTACAATATCATATAGCATGTTATATTGAGATAGGATGCCTTGGTTGCAGAGATCTGACAGAGTCTAGTGTGGCATGATCAGCATATTTCCCAGTGGGCTTTTGGGCATCTGGATAACTTGGGCCTTAGCACACAAGCATTTCCCTCAGAAAGCATACTGTTCAAAAAAGAACTAGATAAGTTCATGGATAATAGGTCCATCAATAGCTATTAGCCAAGATGGACATGGATGGTGTCCCTAGCCAGTTTGCCAGAAGCTGGGAATGGGCGACAGAGGATGTATCACTTAGAATCATAGAATCATAGAATATCAGGGTTGGAAGGGACCCCAGAAGGTCATCTAGTCCAACCCCCTGCTCGAAGCAGGACCAATTCCCAGTTAAATCATCCCAGCCAGGGCTTTGTCAAGCCTGACCTTAAAAACCTCTAAGGAAGGAGATTCTACCACCTCCCTAGGTAACGCATTCCAGTGTTTCACCACCCTCTTAGTGAAAAAGTTTTTCCTAATATCCAATCTAAACCTCCCCCACTGCAACTTGAGACCATTACTCCTCGTTCTGTCATCTGCTACCATTGAGAACAGTCTAGAGCCATCCTCTTTGGAACCCCCTTTCAGGTAGTTGAAAGCAGCTATCAAATCCCCCCTCATTCTCTTCTGCAGGTTAAACAATCCCAGCTCCCTCAGCCTCTCCTCATAAGTCACTTGGTGATAACCTGTTCTGTTCATTCCCTCTGGGGCACCTGGCATTGGCCACTGTCGGAAGACAAGATACTGAGCTAGATGACTCTTTGGTCTGACCCAGTATGGCCGTTCTTATATTCTTATGTATGATCTCTCTTTAGATGTGATATTCTTTGCTCCACTTGGTGAATTGCTGGGATGATCTTAATGATTAAGTGTTTTTAAAGGAACATTCCCCATCTCTTAATCTTCCATGCAAAAAAAGGCTCTGTAGAAGACTTAGACATTATGCTGATGGGAGGCCAAGTAAGTACCTAGACACAGATAGATGGAAAACAACTCTGAGTTTATTAGAACTGTAATGATGTGTGAGTTAAGACAGAGGCCTGTCAGGTGACATAAGGCCTGTCAGGTGACATAAACATCAAACTAGATGTTTGATTGTCCATAACAGCATGTTTCAGCTGCATACTTTGATCTTTTGCTGCTCTTCTTTGGTTCTACCGTACCCACTTGTGATGGGGTGGACTCCCGACACTAGCCATGCAAGAGCTGAATTAGGCCGGTGGGCCCAATTAGCTAATTAGGCTTCAAGCAGGGGAGGAAGCTAGTTAAGGTCAGGCCCACCTGCATAGGAACAGGCAGGGCCTGTATAAAGCTAGGTAGCTAGGTTCAGAGAGGAGGGCTACAGAGAAATCAGTGTCATTCCCCAAGAGGAGGGTGAGTGGGGCTGACAAACCTAAAGAGAGGGAAGCCAGTTATGTAGGAAGAAGGTCACGGAAACAACAGCAAGGGCTAGGACAGTATGGGCCTTGGCTGCATGTTATAGGGTCCCTGGGTTGGAACCCAGTGTATAGGGCAGACCTGGATTTCCTTACCAGCCACTGGGTGGTGGCACAAGGCGTTGGAGATGTCTGCTGGACTGCAGGTCTGGAATGACTGCAATTTGCCCGTAAGGGGAGGAGCTTAATGACCTTGCTGGAGGACCAAGCCACAAACCAGAAGCTGCCACTCTGAGAGTGAGAGAGGTCTTGTTGAAGACTCAGCCTAGGCAAGGGCTGCTGAAAGAACACCAATCAGGGGTACTGAAATGGGCCCCTGTTGGGCTGTTAAAAAAGGCAGTGCCTCAAGGGAAGAAGCCTTGGTACTTTGGCTCCATACCAGGGCTGTGTGCAGAAACTAGAGACTATGCCCTGGAAGGGGGGACAGTGAGACTCGGCCAGAGGACTGAGTTGCTGAAGACCTGCCAAAAGAGCCATCAGAGGATCGGGGGAGGGGGTGCTTGCGAGTGGCAGGTGTCACATGGTTGTAAGAACTGAAAGAAAAGGCTCACACCCAACCAGAAAGGGGGTTCCCGCAAGAGGTAGGTGCCACACCATTCAAAACTGAGCAATTGCAGGCGCACATCATCCAGAGAAGGGCGCTCACAAGAGGCAGATGCCAATGCTTTAACAAGGATATGTCAGCTTCTCTGGAACCAATCTTATCTTATCTTATCTTATCAGACAATCCACCAACCTCAAGCATATTCTCACCAGCAACAACACACTGCACTATAGTAACTCTAACTCAGGAACCAATCCCTGCAACAAACCTCGATGCCAACTCTGCCCACATATCTACACCAGTGACACCATCACAGGACCTAACCAGATCAGCCACACCATCACCGGTTCATTCACCTGCACGTCCACCAATGTAATATACGCCATCATGTGCCAGCAATGCCCCTCTGCTATGTACATCAGCAAACTGGACAGTCCCTAAGTAAAAGGATAAATGGACACAAATCCGATATTAGGAATGGCAATATACAAAAACCTGTAGGAGAACACTTCAATCTCCCTGGACACACAATAGCAGATTTAAAGGTAGCCATCCTGCAGTAAAAAAACTTCAGGCCCAGACTTCAAAGAGAAACTGCTTAGCTTCAGTTCATTTGCAAATTTGACACCATCAGCTCAGGATTAAACAAAGACTGTGAATGTAGCCAACTACAAAAGCAGTTTCTCCTCCCCTGGTGTTCACACCTCAACTGCTAGAAGAGGGCCTCATCCTCCCTGATTAAACTAACCTCGTTATCCCTAGCCTGATTCTTGCTTGCATATTTATACCTGATTCTGGAAATTTCCACTACATGCATCTGAAGAAGTGGGGATTCACCCACGAAAGCTTATTCTCCAATACGTCTGTTCGTCTATAAGGTGCCACAGGACTCTTTGCCACTTTTACAGTCTTATCTTAATGGTTTTTAGTTAGTGATTAAAGTTGTTGGGGGTCTCACCCCCCTTTTCGACACCCCAGAGCCATGGTATGCCATGGTCCCTGGGGTTTAAAAACTGCATGGTCTGCACAAAGCGCATGCCAAAGAGCAATCCACACTCCTCGTGTTTACGGTGCCTAGGGGAGGGTCACCAAAAGCATCACTGTAAGATCTGCCTTGAGTTCCATCCTAGAACTCTTAAAGAAAGGGAAAAGCAGCTTAAAGTGATCCTCAGGGGACCCGGCTCCTAACATGTCCTCATCAACGCAGAGCACTCCGGCACCGTCATCAAGTTCAGTGCCGAGAAAGGACTTGTCCAAGAACGCTCAGCACTGGCACGGCACCTCCCGAGGCCCCGCATAGAGCAGGCACCGAGCTCACTCGCTGGTGCCTCAGAAGAAAAAGAAGCCAGACAGTTGGTCACCTCCGGCTAAATCTAGGGAAGTGAGACCCCAGGTGGGCCACAGCTCAGGATCCCCCGTTAGGACCGTGTCAAATCCTGCCCAGGCGAGGCAGTTGAGTCTGGGTCCCCCACGTTCACTGGTCCCTATGGGCCAGCAGCTGCCGCTTCCTTCGACTCCGGATGCTTTTGAAGCTGCTCGCGATCTGCTTCACCTTACAGTGCCGTTCTTGCCCCTATGAGGGAGGAAACTCCGGCGCTGGCAGTCCCACCCCGCCCCCCCTGGTGCAGTCAAGAGGGAAGTCCAGGCGCTCCCCCTCTCCATGTCCTTCGGCACTGGCCCACTTAGACAGAGAACCTACTCACTCCCAAGCTCTCAATGCTCGAGGCACCAAAGCGCAGCTCCTCAGTGGTCTTCAGTCTCAGAGACCTCGGACTCTTACCGCTCTCGGAGGAGTAGGAGCCGACAGTCGAGGTCAGGAGAGACAGGCGAGAGCCCCAGGCATGACCACCGCAGTGGCAGAATCCACCACAGTGGCCATTCTGGACCCCTTGGGCCTTCCACCAAAGCCAGGGGGGGATCCAAGGGCACCACTCCACAGCATCTTCCATGGCCTCAGCCACGTTTGTCCTGCCATCAACCATGCAGCTCGCCTCATCGCCTACCCACACACCAGCACCATCACCGGCACTGACCTTGGCACTGACCTCGGCATCGGTGACTCTTTTGACCTCAGCACCAGCGCTGATCTTGGCACCGATCGTTGCGCTGGCACCAACAGTGATTTTAGCACCAGTGATTACCCTCGCACTGACAGCAGCACAGACAATGGCTCCACCACCTTTGATGGCTCGGGCAGCTGGTTCAGCACCAGCTGCATTGACGGTACCACCAGTGTTTCTGATGCCTGTACCAACTCCACGTTCAGCGTCAAGAGCCCTGGCACCGACGGGCGCTATGTCGGCACCGATGTTCCCCCGAGACTCATGAGAGTCACAGGACCCCTTGGGAGCTGATGTCAGGGAGCATCCACCACTTATAGGGGCTTCCTTCTCCTTGTCGGCAGACAAGGGATTGGTAGGCACAGCCATAGCCCTGGCACTTGAGGACAACAGTGCTACAACAGTTGCTGCGAAGCGCTGCTCAGGGTCTGGGCATTAAGGCTGAGGAGGTAGTCAAGGCAGCTGATCCCCTGGTGGACATCCTCGCCCCCTCAGGATCTTCTCATATTGCCCTACCACTTATTGAGATTTTTGTGGATACCACCAAGACCCTGTGGGAGACTCCAGCTTCCTTGCCGACCACTGCCAAGTGCAACGAGAGGCGTTATTTCATGCCCTCCAAGGGGTACAAACATTTGTACTCCCACCCGCCTCCTGACTCTCTTGTTGTGGACACTGCTAACCAGTGTGAGCAGCAGGGTTTCCAGGGGCCCTCTGCTAAAAACAGGGAGGCTAAGCGACTAGTCTTTGTCGGGAGAAAGGTCTACTCTACAGGAGGTCTTCAGCTCCATATTTCAAACCAGCAGGTACTCTTATAACACCTGTGCGGCAATGGCCAAATTTATGGAGCTCCTCCCTTCAGACTCCCGAGCCAAGTTCTCGGCCTTGGTGGAGGAGGGGAAGCTAGTCTCCTGGGCTTCCCTCCAGGGTGTGTACAACGATGTTGATGCCACCACTAGGGTCATGGCTACTGGGGTGGCCATGAGATGGGACTCCTGGATCCAAGTCTCGGGGCTCCCTTATGAGGTCCACCATACATTCAGGACCTCCCATTTGAGGTCAGACAAGACAGACAGACAGACAAGAGGCTGCATAGTCTGAAAAACTCCCGAGCCACCCTCAAGTCTCTGAGCCTACACACTCCTGCCATACACCAGAAACACTTCAGGCCGCAACCTCCTCCGAGATTCCATCAGCAAAACCACCAGGATGGTTCTCGGAGGAGGAACAGGAGTGGCAGGAAAAGACAACACTAGTCTTCAGGCCATGGCTCTGGCCAACATCAAACCACCTTCTGGCCCCAAACCAGCCTTTTGACCGTGTGGTTGAGGATGGCGCACCAGATCAGAGACTGGATCTACCCCACTTTACCTTTTCCTCCTGACTGTCCCCTTTCCGAGGTGCATGGTCCTGTATCACTTTGGACCGCTGAGTGCGCCACACAGTAGAGAGGGGATACTCTATCCAATTCTGTGCCCTCCCGCCCTTCCACTCCCCTTCCCCTTCCCTCTTCAGGGACTCTTCTCACGAGTAGCTCCTTATCGAAGAGGTGCAGTCGCTCCTATCACTAGGGGAAGTGGAGGAGATTCCTCAGGAGCACAGGGACAAGGGCTTTTATTCCCGATATTTCCTAATACCGAAACCCAAAGGCGACTTCAGGCCTATCTTGGACCTGAGAGAACTCAACAAGAAACTCAGGTTCCTCATCGTCTCCTTGGCCAACATCATCCCCTCACTGGATCTAGCAGACTGGTATGCCGCCCTCGACTTGAAGGACACATATTTTCATATTGTAATCACTCAGCCCCACAGGAAGTATCTCAGGTTTGTGGTCAACAGTACACACTACCAATTTATTGTCCTTCCATTTGGCCTGTCAGCAGCACCTCTAGTTTTCACCAAGTGTATGGCAGTCATTGCCGCATTCTTGCGAAGGCACCAGGTGCAGGTGTTTCTGTACCTTGATGACAGACTGATCAAGGGCCACTCCAGCACCCAAGTGGAAGCGCAGGTCAGATTCATCAGAGCCACTTTCAACAACCTGGGTCTACTTCTAAACAAAGCAAATTTGACTCTGTCTCCTGTCCAGAGGATAGAGTTCATAGGGGCAGTACTGGACTCGACCTAAGGCATGGCATACCTGCCGGAGGCAAGGTTTCAGGCCCTGAACGATATAATTTGAGGCCTCAGACAGTTTCCCACCACCACAGCGAGGAACTGCCCGAAGGTTCTCGGACACATGGCTGCCCGTACCTACGTGGTGCAGCATGCCAGACTCAGGCTTTGACCTCTTCAGTCTTGGCTCAACTCAGTGTATTGCCCGGCCTGAGACAGTTTGGACAGGATCATCACCCTGCCTCACCTGGTCCTTGACTCCCTCCTGTGGTGGATCGACCCTCAGGAGGTATGCTCAGGGGTTCCCTTTGCTGTCCCACAGCCGTCTCTGTCGCTAGTGATGGACGCATCAGACATGGGCTGGGGAGTTCATCTGGGAGACTGTAGGACTCAGGGTCTCTGGTCCCAAACAGACCTGGGTCTCCAGAGAGCTCAGAGCATGCCTAGCGTGCCAGACCTTCCGTGCTTCCTTAACTGACAATGTGTATCGGTCATGATGGACAATACAACAGCAATGTTCTATATCAACAAACAGGGGTGTACCCTCCTCTTCCCTGCGCCAAGAAGCCTTCATGCTCTGGGACTTCTGTGTAGAACATTCAATACACCTGCAAGCATCGAACCTCCCTGGGGTACAGAACGAGCTGGCGGACCACCTCAGCAGGTCGTTTCACAGCCACAAGTGGTCCCTTTGCCTGGATGTCGCAATTTCAATCGTCCAGAGGTGGGGCTTTCCCCAGATAGACCAATTCGCCATGTGACACAACAGGAAGTGTCAGCAGTTCTGCTCCTTCCAAAATCACAGCCCGGGCTCCAGCGCGGATGCGTTTCTCCTCCACTGGGGAGGTTCTCTCCGATACTCCTTTCAGCCCATACTACTCATTCACAAGGTACTCCTCAAGATCTGGAGAGAACGAGCTCAGGTCATATTGATAGCACCAGCCTGGCCCCATCAGCACTGGTACACATCCCTCCTAGACATGTCCATGGGAGCCCTGATTACCCTGCCACTCTTCCTGGACCTTCTGACACAAGATCATGGCCATCTTCACCATCAGAACCTCGGGTCACTTCATCTTACGGCGTGGAAGCTCCATGGTTGAACCCGATGGAGCTTTGCTGTTCAGACCAGGTTAGACAGGTCCTCCTTGGCAGCAGAAAACCCTCTACGAGAGCCACATACCTTGCCAAGTGGAAAAGATTTTCAACCTGTTCAGCGCAGCGCCATTCGTCCCTGATGCTAGCCTCAGTGCCACTCATTCTGGACTACCTCCTCCATTTGAAGCAGCATGTAACAATCTAAATTAATGGCAGCACAAGGTTTATATTGTCATCATTTCAAACAGAGTATAACATCTGACAATAAAATTCCATTATGTGGAGCTAAGGACATACGCTTTTCTGATCAGATTCTTGGCAATGTGGACATTAACTTCAATTGTAATTTCCTGCTAAAATTGATGGTACATAGGATCCAGGCTGTGACAGGAAGGTAGAATTGAATACACTAAACTAGTGCTGCGGTCCCTAGCTGGAATGTGGTACTTAACACATTGCTGACTGGTCTGTTGTGTTATGCATTACCAGCAGATGTATTGCATTATGTATAATGGAGGAGAAAAGCAAGACTGTTTATTAAGTAAGCAGATATAACTAAGATACAGTTTGACTTCCTTCACTGCAAACCTAGGTTCAAGAAATAGAAGGATCCAGAAAAAATGGAAATTCCTGCACCATGTGGTTGGTGATTTGAGGGCTGGATGATTCAAGGGGACTAGTAATGGTATTAGGAGCTTTTCATTGCTTCATCGCTAGTTTGAATATAGCCCAATTCAGTAGTGACAAAAGACTGCCATGTGACAGCTGTTTGATGTTTCATGTCCAGTTCCTGATGGATAGATGTCCCTGTAAAGACCCCTCCCCAAAATACTAATCAGCACCATTGCTGGCAGTCTGAGTGGTTAACGATTGAGAACAGACATAACCTACTTATAGGCAATACCTGCAGGTCAACACTGCAATATATTGGTATAGTTAAAGCAATGGTTTTCAACCTGTTGTCCACGGACCCCTGAGGGTGGGGGGGGGCCTCAGGTTATGTCTAAGATTTTCAAAGGGATCTGCACCTCCATTTGAAATTTTTTAGGGGTTCACAAATGAAAAAAGGTTTAAAACCACTGCATTAGAGCAATATGGAGAAACTTGTAATGCCACTGGGTATCTGCTGGTCTTGGACTTAATTTCCAGTTCTGTTATTCTGATACCTTTTATGAGAATTATATTGTCATTTTTAAAAACTAATGTATTAAGGCCAAAATATGTGCTCTCTCTTCAAATAATGTGCTGATTAGCTCATTCTAAACCAAGTGTTTAAAGGATTTCAGGCTAATTATGTTGGCTCACGTCTCTCTCTTCTGTCCTGGAGAAACATTCATTGTGATACTAGAAACACTGATTAATGTTTCTGTTAGCTTTCTGGTATTTCTGGGATCTATACAAAAACTTGTTTCCCTTCCTAATAGGAAAATCCAAGCTGATGCGATGTACCAGTCGTGTGGGTGCATCTTGTCTGAGTCAAATGGGTATTTTCACACGCTTTGTAAGAGAGACTTGCAAATGCTTTGTATTCAAATTAAAAAAAATCTATAATTTAACAGAACAACAAAAACACATTAATGATGTCAGTGACTCCCTCACTGTGATTGCACTAAGGTGCTTCTCTTGTTGCGCAGTGATGTGTGCATAGATTCTCAGATTAAACTCTCCTGGAGGAAATTTATTAAATTACAGAGTACTGGAATGGAATAAAATAGACAGTAAAGCTGCAGAAGTATCAGAAAACATTTCCTGTAGATCAGATCAAGGAGAGAAAAATAAATCAGTGGCCAGCAGAACACTCATAGCATAATATGGGTCATCTCTGCTGGCCTACAAAAGAGCTCTGATTCATACAGTAGTCAAGCTTAGCTTCTCTGTGGTAAAATAATTTGTTAAAATAACAGATGGAGCTCTGACATTCTGCTGTAGTCACGAAGAATAACATGGAGCAGGATTAATTTCTGAGACTTTACAAAATCAGACTAGCTGGTCTTTTTAAAATGCTCTGAAAATGGAAACTCCTGTGGAGCTTTTGTCTCATATTAGCAAAAAAAGGCAACAGTAGCTCCAGGAAAGAATTTCATTCCTGTGCATCTTCAATCTAGGCTCTTCAGAAGAGGAACCCTGATTTTATATAGAAATGGATATTTGCAGGAGCAGGACACCCTTTATGTACAGATGTTAGCAGATCTACAGCATTGTGATTCCTCTGTACTAGGTGGGGATTGTAGTTTGCAGAAAACTCTTTGGCCATCTGATCAAGAAGGCAAACTCTGCGCTCTCCCTAGCAGTCCTCCTAGGATCTGCTGCACTGAGCCTCTGCTATCGCACACTTCCTAGAATTTTCAGCAACAAGGCTTTTTGTCCCAGCATAATTTAGGACTTCATCTTAACAAACAAATAAATAAATAAAAATCCCAACCCAAACACTTAATTAAGGTTTCAGGTATGTGACAATATTTTGGATGTAAATTACATTTCAAGAAGGATGGAGTTCATTAAACAAAATCCAAAGTGGTAGAAACACAGCACATTCAAACTTAAAGTCACACTACCAACACAAGAAACAGTTGACTGTCAGATATTGCTCACACATCTCTAACCCTGCCCCAGTGGAGACAACAAAAAATAAAACTCATACTTGTGTTTGTGAGGTGCAACATTCAATCATACTGAATGGCCCTCAAGAAATGCAAATGAAGTAACTGTACTGCTGCAGAAAAAAATTGACTCTCTGCAAAGTAGCTGTAATAGAACTAATTCAAAATGTGGAGACTTCCAGATTCACTTTTTGTACACACACCCAAAATACTAGGATTGTACATTCTGTGGTGTTGCACACAGGGAAGACCACTTCCAATTTCACAACTGATATGAGCACTGCTCCTTTTTGAAATTCAAATGTGGAGAAATTGTGTATCCTTTTTTCCGTCAAATTATACCTTACATTCATTTTACCTATCTTAAGGTTTCTTACATTAGTAATTTCAAAAAATGTTCGTATACATATATGTGTGGTTATGTACCACATCAAGATAAACATGGATAATGGAGACATTCCTCTGCCCCATTACATATTAGGAAATAGATGCCTATGGTGGTAAACTGTGAACTTCATTGTGTTAGTATTTATCAACAGGAGCCAATTTCAAGTAATCTTCCAGGACAGTTGGTCGTGAATATTTGGACAGTCGGTCCATAGCACAATTCAACAGTCTTACCATTGCTCTCTTAACTGACTTACGTCATTAAAAGATGTCCAACAAAACACAGGCTTCTTTAAGCCAAATTGCAAAAATAACATTACAATATTTTCTAAACCAATCTGAGAACGTAAACACAATGTAACTTTGTTAGGGCTGTTAAGGTTATGGTGTGGTGTGGTTTGCATGCGAGACTGTGGCTTGTTGTAGAAGTTTGACCTTTGAATTTTGCAGATTTTCAACTTTCGTTTTAATCTTAACCTTCTTAAAAAGTATTATAGCCTTAATTTCATAACCATAAAGATTTTGCCCTGTTCAGCTTCATCTAATGCTTCTTACTGTATATGCACAAGGGATCTAATAGAATCACAGAAATGTAGGACTGGGAAGGATCTTGATAGGTCACCTAGTCTAGTCCCCTGCATTGAGGCAGGACTAATTATTATGTAGACCATCCCTGACAGGTGTTTGTCTAACCGGCTCTTAAAAACCTCCAATGACTGAGATTCCACAGCTTCCCGAGGTACTTTTTTCCAGTGCTTAACTACCCTGACAGGAAGTTTTTCCTAAAGTCTAACCTAAATCTCCCTTGCTGCAATTTAAGCCCATTACTTCTTCTCCTGTCCTCAGTGGTTAAGGAGAACAATTTATTACCCTTCTATTTATTATAATTTATAATATTAAGAGAGCATCACAGAACTTCTGGAGAAGGATTCACTCATTGATGCTGAACATGTTTCTATGTTCATAAGGACTCCAAACTACATTTAATAAATATGGCATGCATATTCACACAATGCACAATTATCCTATGAAACTTATTGCCAGGGGATGTTGTGATGGCCAAAAGAAAACTGGATTTAAAAAAGATCTAGATAAATTCATAAAGGGTAGGTCCATCTAACTACCGGAAGTCGGGAAGGAAAGATGGGGTGGATCGCTCCACCTGCCCTGTTCAATACACTCCCCCTGAAGCTCTGTTACTGTGCATTGTTGGAGACAGGATACTGGGCTAGATGGACTATTGGTCTGACCCAGTACGGCAGTTCTTATGAAATACAGATTCTTTTGGCATGGTGTAGGATTTAAAGCCACATCATGTAAACATATACGTAGGGGTTCAAAACGTAGTTCATTAGTGGATACCTTTTTTCAAAAAGGTGATGTAGAACTACTTTAGAATCAGTGCTGCTCAAGCACAGGCTCTTGATTATGATGGATGCACGTGACCCATGTTTATTTTCATGTTGATGAATTTCCTTTCAACAAAGCCATTGGATGCAAACTTTAATAACACACAGGGTTTGGTTTGACCAGGGGTCCCTGGCTGAAAGTCATTTTAAATGCAAAAAGACAGCTGCAAACTAAGATCGTGAATTCTTCTCTCTTATGCCTCTCTATTCCATGCAGAGCTGGCACTAGGCATAAACAGACTAAGTAATTGCTTAGGGCCGGAAGCAACTCAAGGGGGCCCCCTATTTTTTTTTATTATGAGTTTGGGGGTGGAAATATTCCTGCTTAGGGCCCCCAATGGGCTAGGACTGCCTCTGATTCCACGCAGAACATAGAGCCTTCACCACTGCCTTCCATCTTTTCTGGTCTCTTGTTGTTGTCTTAGCTTTCCACCCTGCTTCTATTGTGCATTTCCACGTTATCCTTGGTCTACCTTATTGCCCTGTGCCCTGGCAGTTCCAGTCAAACACCTATCTTGATATGTTTTTCTATGTCCTAACCATCTCCATTTTCATTCCATAGTTACTATTTTAGTTTTTTCAGTACTGATTTTTACTCCTATTAATTGTTCCTAGGCATAAGGATCATTTATTTTGGCTTGAATGCCTCTTTGGTATGGGATAGCAAGTTGATGTCTTCTGCAAAGTCAAAGTTTTCTAACCTCTCTGTGAAAGGCCATTGTATGCCACTTGGATGTCCTGTTTAAAAAACAAAAACAAAAAACCAGACACCCCACCAAGATAGCGATTATTAATAATGATCAAATGTCAATGTCATTTGTATTTGGAGTGGACACCAGAAATATAAGCATTCTTTTAAAACCAAAAATGATAGTACCTTAAGATCAAAGAGGACATTCTAAAGACAGATGAAATTATCCAATCTCCAAGTGAAGTAGCCTAAACAAATATGGTGACTGACCAGTACTTCAGAGCCTTGCAGGAGGGGAGCTAATAAAATGAGTTAACTGGCTAGACAATGTACTCTCTAAGCTGTCTTTGCTAGAAACTGCAACACCGACAGGGTTTGACTTTGGCTGTTGGAACGTCAGAAAACTTCTGTGATGTGGAACACACTGAACAATCCTCTTGTTCCAGGATGTATTTTAAGGCTAGTCTGTAGTTGTTTTCTCATAGTGTCTGCAATGCATTTTATTTAATAATCTGCTCTTTCTCTATTTTGTTAACTAAAAATATTGCCTGTATGTGTTTTTAACTTGTAGTCACTATTTCTGGGGCAAAAATAGCTCATGATCCTGTTAATTTTTTCAAGTATCAAGCATCAGATTACATTATAATTTTTCTATTCATGTGTATTGCTCTGGAGATAGTGTTATAATGGAACAACTGAAATCTTCCATTATAGTGGGATAAAAACATTGCTGATATGGCCTTTGGTTGTAGAAAATACAAGTGTGTGCCTTGAACTGTTAAAGATTTAGGTAAACTACACACTAAAGATGGCTTGGTTGATTTTTTTTTTATTATTATTTTTTTTGAACATAGCTAAAATCTTGGGGGAACAGGTCATGACATTTCAGGACTGTGTAGTCCAAATACTAGTCCTGATTCAGCTTCAAACCTGAATTTTTAGAGCAAACACAGTTTGGATCCAAACATCACCTCCTTGGTTAGTGGGAGCTCCGGGGTCCCCGCTGCTGTGGGGAGTGGGAGCTGCAGGGTCCTCCTGCCTGCAGGGCTGGGCTGCTGTAGGGTCCCCTTGCCCCTGGGGTGGCTGGGCACTCATGGGGGTCCCCTGCCATTTTCCAGGGCTGGGAGCTGTAGGGTTCCCCAGCCCCTTACCATGGCTGGACAGCTGCAGGGGGTCCCCTCCCTGCCTGCCACAGCTGGGCAGCTGCAGGGAGTCCCTGCCAGGGCTGGGCAGTTTGCAAGATCCACCTGCCCCAGGCTGGGCAGCTGCAGGGTGCCCCCACAAGTGCGGGGGCTGGGAGCTACGTGGGAGAGGGGGCTGGCTGGGAGCTCCAGTCCCAGGGGCAGAAAATGTCACAGAGGTCAATGGAAGTCACAGATTCCGTGACCTCTGTTACAGATGTAAGTAGAGTCAGGATGAGCTCCACCCTGACATCTGGTGGTGAGGTGTGGCAAGTTGTGGAAAAGAACTTCAGGGGCCGATATCATTTGCGTAGGCACACCCCACCCCTCCTAGAATGAGGCCATAGCTGTCCAAATGGTCACTTTGGCTGTTGTGGGATCCCCAGTGTCTCTGTCATTGGGGCAGGAAGAATAAATTGTTATTACCCTGATTATGGGAACTGTGCTTGGAACTGTACTTGGCCTTTTGTTATGATGGAGGGACTCACCATCAACTAAGTAGCACTCCTTAGGCAAGGGACATGGGTTCCAAAACTCTGTGAATTGAGAGAGGCTTGAGACAGATATTAGTACCTGGTGGTGTGGGTCCCTTTGTGAGGGCCTGAAACACCAAGTGCACCTCTGTCTCTCTCCACTGTGGAATGTCAGAGCTAATTTTGGGTCTATTAAGAGTCTTGCCACAGGTACTGTGCTGAATTCACTTTGGCCTTATGGTGACCAGCACTAAGGCTCCCACTACTATGAGCTGAAATCACTGAGAGCTGAAATCACTGAGCACTGTGTCAAGTAGTGGGGAGCCGGAAGATCTAGAGTGCAGGGGTGCTGTTCGTGGATAGGCTGGCGGAGCATTCGTGAGACGGCGAGCTGAGCTGTGCAGAGCGGAGCCGTTTGGAGCGGAGCCATTCGTGAGACGGCAAGCTGTGCAGAGCGGAGCCGTTCGTGAGAGAGCAGAGTGGAGCTGTTCGTGAGATAGCGGAGCGGAGCCCTGTGGGGCAGTCAGCTTCAGGTCACATAAGGTGCCCCTTACCTCTTTCCCCCCACAAACAGGCACATTTTTAGCCAGACTGGGGAGTAACACTCTGCAGATGAACTTTTGAACTCTGGGGCTGGACTTTTTGGACTTTGGGTGATTTGTGGATTGCTGGACTCAAGAGACGTTTGGGTTCTGGGACTCAAGAACCCGAGGGAAAGGATGTGGCCCAATTTGCTGGGGTGGGTCTTTGCTCATGGTTTGGTTAATGAACACTAGTTGTGGTGTTTCCCCAATTTAATGCAGATGTCGTTTACCTCATGTTATTAAAGATTCTCTGCTACACCGAGACTCTGCTTGCGAGAGGGGAAGTATCGCCTCTTTGAGGCACCCAGGGGGTGTATAAGATTTTCCCAGGTCACTGGGTGGGGGCTCGAGCCAGTTTTGCATTTGCTTTGATGAGAGGGAACCCCTGTGTACTGAACCCGGCTCTTGCTGCTATCAACTTGGCCTGGCAGAAGGGTTACACATAATTGTAGCCTTAGTTACAGTATATATGATATTCACAAGTGTATGGCTCCTTGATACCTTCTTGTGAAGTATATAGACATTGTCCAGTTTTTGGCAGGGAGAGGTCTAATGTACTTCTTGAACAGGAGAATGGCCAGATCTTGTTTGCCCTCACTGCAGAGAGTGCTGAGAAGTAATGTCAGAAGAGCAAACGTACCTGGGTCAACTAGGGTACAGTGAGAACTGCATAAACAAGGAGACCTTCTCAGTGTGACAGTTTGCTATTACTGGGAATTAGAGAAGAGCTTTGAGGATGAAAAACACATGATTTTTAATCAGCTGGATTTGTTGTTCCTGTTTGTTTGTCAGGGCTCAAATGCTGGGGGCCTGAGACAAGAGTGAATTGCAGCTCTTCTTTTCCTATAGTGTTACCAGACAATGGCAGTATGGTTTTGCAAAGAGAGGAGAACCACCAACAAATTGGAGACCCTGGGAGATTAGTCCTTACCTAGAGGATGGACTCAAGGTGTTGATATCAAGTAAACTTGCTTCACTGAAGTGAGGAAAGGGAGGCTTGCCTGTCAACCTTGTCTTAAGAAAACATACAGGGAAAGGGTGGAGTCAAGATCCTTTATGGGCTCTTCTGTCTCTCAGTCAGTGCTTGGGAGAATAGCACCAGTGGGGAGAGAAGCTCAGGGGGCTTAAAGGTATAAAAGCCTATTGATAGTAAATTGGCGAAAGCTTTAGGGGGCCAATACCACAAAACTATACAGTAGAACCTCAGAGTTATGAACACCAGAGTTACAGGCTGACTAGTTAACCACACATTTCATTTGGAACCAGAAGTACGCAATCAGGCAGCAGCAGAGACAAAAAAACAAAACAAATACAGTACAATACTATGTTAAACATAAACTACTAAAAAATAAGTAAAGCAGCATTTTTCTTCTGCAAAGTAAAGTTTCAAAGCTGTATTAAGTCAATGTTCAGTTGTAAAGACTTTTGAAAGACGAATAATAACATTTTGTTCAGAGTTATGAACATTTAAGAGTTAGGAACAACCTCCATTCCCGAGATATTCGTAACTCTGAGGTTCTACTATAACTTCAAGTGCAAATGAGGCAGTGGAAAATTAGGGGTGTCTGAGGTAAATGAGCAATTGTGACTTCCCAAAATAATGCTATCACAACAGGTCTGTATTGCATGCTGCTTCACCAGCAGCTTTTACAGTTAATCCAGCTATGGCTTGGAAGGCAAACGCTGCATTAGCAGCTTCAGAAAATGCAATCTGTCATGAATGAAAAGGGGAGTAGATAGCATGCCCTTGAACAGGCAGGTGACTGAGAGAAGACAGAGTTTTTAGGAATGATTATACAGTTGCAGGTTACACCATTATTAAATTTATAGCCAATGCTATTAGCACAGAGGAGAAAAAGACAGAAATTTCAAACACTGTAAATGTTATGTCAAAAAACCCCACCACCACCAACACCCTGAGTAAACAACATCTTCATTTGAGTTTTTAGCTATTTATTTTTGCCCTATTTATAGAGGGCTTAATTGTGCTGTTTAGGCCCATCTCTGCACTGGGACATGCGGAACTTCATTGATCCACATGGAGCTGCATAGTGAAAAGAGAGATCATGCCTCTCCATCATGTGGCATAAGGGCCTTGCTTGGCCAGCCAGCTCCCAGACTGGTGCAATGGAGAGCAGAATGAGGGAGTAGTCATTACACTATTCTGAGTGCAGGGACTACAGTTTTGCCTGGGGAAAGCATACTTATTCCCTCTGTCTTCTAATGAGTACGTGAAATGAGTATGGTTCAGCTGCCATCTCATTTCGTATGGTATCAGTCCAGGAGTATGTGATGTATCTGACAAGCAATTTTGTCCAGTTTCGTGTAGTTTGTGCACAGAGTCAGACGCTGACACTCCGATCTGTCCTTTGAGATGTATGACTGCCTGCATATTATCTGCCTTGCTCACACAGAAAATCCCCTCTTGATTTTCTCATCCACTGTAGTGGGATTGGTTTCAGAGTGGTAGCTGTGTTAGTCTGTATCAAAAAAATGAGGCCATGGGGGTATCCGTAGCAGTGCCACTGACTTGAAGGTATACATTGTCCCCAAATGTGAAATAGTTGTGGGTGAGGACAAAGTTCAGCCACCAGGTTTGCCGTGACATTATCAGGGATACTGTTCCTGACGGCTTGTAGTCCATCATTACACAAAGTAAAAACTATTTCCCCATGCTAATTTCCCCCCCCTACTATTACTCATACCTTCTTGTCAACTGGTTGAAATAGGCCATCCTGATTATCACTACAAAAGGTTTTTTTTTCTCCTGCTGATAATAGCCCACCTTAGTTGATCATTTTCATTACAGTTGGTATGGCAACACCCATTTTTTCATGTTCTCTGTGTATATATATCTTCCTACTGTATTTTCCGCTACATGCATCAGATGAAGTGGGTTTTAGCCCACGAAAGCTTATGCCCAAATAAATTTGTTAGTCTCTAAGGTGCCACAAGTACTCCTTGTTTTTTTTTTGTAGTGTGATTGTATGCTTAGCTATTAGAATTGCAATGGATACAGAGGCTTTAGTTTTTAGATTCAGACTGATAATATTTTGAATACATACAGATTCATAGATACTAAGGTCAGAAGGGACCTGTGACAGGTTTCGGTCGATCCTCCGAGCCCCTAGGGGCGATGGAGAGCTATAGTCTCACTGGCAGGCCTCAGCCACACCTTCCGGGCGTTGGGGAATTAGCGGGCAAGGTGTGCCGGCACGAGTCAGTGGTGCGCCCCTCAGGCGGGGGAGCGCCAGGGTAGGGGAACGCAGGCCCACCCAACTCCACTGCGTTTCAGCCCAGGGCCCTGACAGTGGCGGGAGGTGAAAGTCCCGCCGCTGGGTCAGCGGGGCCGTCCGTGCCCGCTGACCAAACACACCCACCCCACAGTGCAGTTCGGCCCCTGGGCTACTTCCTGCCCGGTCTCTCAGGTGGGTCGCTCCGGTCCCTCCATCTCGTCCGGGTATTCCGCTGCGGGCAGCTCCGGTCCCTCCATCTCGTCCGAGTATTCCGCTGCGGGCCACTCCCGCTCCCCCTCTGTATCGGACTCATGCTGGCCTGGGCTGCAGTCAGGTCCCTCCAGGTCCTCTGGGTATTCAGCGGCTGGCAGTCCTGGTTGCCACAGGCCTTCCTTCCGGTCAGGCTTCTCCTTGCCCAGGGCTTCGCCTGGGTCAGCAGCAAGATCGCGAGGGAGCAGCCTGTGTCTGTCTCCCTCCCTGGTGCTCTCCTCACTGGGCAGAGGGCCCCGGCCTTTGTACTTCCTGTCCCACCCTTCCCCTTCTGGGGATTGGTGGAAGCTTGGTCTGGCCCCGCCCACTCAGGCTGAGAGGGTGGCTCTTTACCCTCTGGTTCGGAGGGGAGCTACCCTGGCTCCCTACAGGACCATTATGATCATCTAGTCCGACCTCCTGCACAACGCAGGCCACAGAATCTCACCCACCCACTCCTGCGAAAAACCTCACACCTATGTCTGAGCTATTGAAGTCCTCAAATGTTGGTTTAAAGACTTCAAGGAGCAGAGAATCCTCCAGCAAGTGACCTGTGCCCCATGCTACAGAGGAAGGCAAAAAAACCTCCAGGGCCTCTTCCCATCTGCCCTGGAGGAAAATTCCTTCCTGACCCCAAATATGGCGATCAGCTAAACCCTGAGCAGCCATATGGGCAAGATTCACCAGCCAGATACTACAGAAAATTCTTTCCTGGGTAACTCAGATCCCACCCCATTTAACATCCCATCACAGGCCAGTAGGCCTATTTACCATGAATATTTAAAGATCAATTAATTACCAAAATCATGTTATCCCATCATACCATCTCCTCCATAAACTTATCGAGTTTAATCTTAAAGCCAGATAGATCTTTTGCCGCTACTGCTTCTCAGGTGTTACTTTTAATTCCATGTTTGTAACCTCTTTAGCGCATTTATTACTTTAGACAAGAAACTTACCAAGTGTGTGCATTCCCATATAAAATGAGGAGGAAAAGGTACCTTTAGGAAACACCTAGGGCAATATTTTAACGTGGCTGTTCTAATTTTGAGTTTCAAGTAATAAACTTAATGAATAATGAGCAATAAACTTGATGAAGAAACTTGTTGCATAGTATTGTAAATCTAGCATTAAGAGAGATGATTTTCTTCTTTGTATGTATCACCTGGTAATCTTCCATTTGATTACCTAATATTTCTAAGAGAATATTTTAACCAGAAATACATAGAGACTGGAAAGGTTAGCTTTTCCATGTATTTTTTAAAAGCCTCATATTTTGAACAAGTCTAAAAATATCTTGGCTCATTTGATAGCCTCCAAATTGATCTGCCATGTATCCAGAACATTTGCCTTGGGCAATAGAATACATTCAAATATCTAGGGTCCACTCTTCACAGCCTGCAGAGACTTCCTAGGCCATAAGAAAACCTGCAGAGTATCCAAGTAGCATAGAATCACAGAATATTAGGGTTGGAAGAGACCTCAGGAGGTCATCTAGTCCAATCCCCTGCTCAAAGCAGGACCAACACCAACTAAATCATCCCAGCCAAGGCTATGTCAAGCCAGGCCTTAAAAACCTCTAAGGATGGAGATTCCACCACCTCCCTAGGTAACACATTCCAGTGCTTCACCACCCTCCTAGTGAAATAGTGTTTCCTAATATCCAACCTAGACCTCCCCCACAGCAACTTGAGACCATTGCTTCTTGTTCTGTCATCTGCCACCACTGAGAACAGCCTAGCTCCATCCTCTTTGGAACCCCCCTTCAGATAATTGAAGGCTGCTATCAAATCCCCCCTCACTCTTCTCTTCTGTAGACTAAATAACCCCAGTTCCCTCAGCCTCTCCTCGTAAGTCATATGCCCCAGCCCCCTAATCATTTTTGTTGCCCTCCGTTGGACTCTCTCCAATTTGTCCACATCCCTTCTGTAGTTGGGGGACCAAAATTGGACACAATACTCCAGATGTGTGGCCTCACCAGTGCCGAATAGAGGGGAATAATCACTTCCCTCCATCTGCTGGCAATGCTCCTACTAATGCAGCCCAATATGCTGTTAGCCTTCTTGGCAACAAGGACACACTGCTGACTCATATCCAGCTTTTCATCCACTGTAATCCCCAGGTCCTTTTCTGAAGAACTGCTGTTTAGCCTGTCGGTCCCCAGCCTGTAGCGGTGCATGGGATTCTTCCATCCAAAGTGCAGGACTCTGCACTTGTCCTTGTTGAACCTCATCAGATTTATTTTTGCCCAATCCTTCCATTTGTCTAGGTCACTCTGGACCCTATCCCTACCCTCCAGCATATCTACCTCCCCCACAGCTTAGTGTCACCTGTGAACTTGCTGAGGGTGCAATTAATCCCATCATCCAGATCATTAATAAAGATGTTGAACAAAACCAGCCCCAGGACCGACCCCTGGGGCACTCCGCTTGATACTGGCTGCCATCTAGACATCAAGCCATTGATCAGTATCCATTGAGCCTGACAATCTAGCCAGCTTTCTATCCATCTTATAATCCATTCATCCAATCCATACTTTTTTAACTTGCTGGCAAGAATACTGTGGGAGACCATATCAAAAGCTTTGCTAAAGTCAAGATATATCACGTCCACTGCTTTCCCCATATCCACAGAGCCAGTTATCTCATCCTAGAAGGAAATCAGGTTGGTCAGGCATGGCTTGCCCTTGGTGAATCCACATTGACTGTTCCTGATCACCTTTCTCTCCTCCAAGTGCTTCATTCTAGCTTTGACCTCATTGTCACCAGAACCCTGAGATATGTTGTACCAGCTTTGCAATTAGGACTTTGGTTTTCAGCATGTAGTTGTACTAGTACTAATAGACTCTCTGCTCAACGCTTAGCTCTCATACACTTTGCATTATACACAGAGACCAGCAGCTATGCAAAAATGTTTTAGACTCTTTTCCAATTTTTTTCTTCTTGCTTTTTGTCAGTAAAGATTTGTCATTTCTCATGTATGGAAGAGAGCCCTGAGAATGAATCAGTTGTAGAGGAGAATGGGGATATGTCTGTGGATCTGGGACAGGTAGGGAGAAAATCTATAAGGGCCCTATTCAGCATTGCCTGCACAGTCAAAACTCCCCTTAAAGTAAATGAGAAGTGTGTTGGCTCAAGGAGTAATTGTTGAACAGAGCTCTAAAATGATTTGCCTTGCTTTTCATGGGTGTTGTGAGGTTTCATGTTTGTGAAGTGCTTTGAGATCTTTGGATGACAGGCACTCTAATGCAGTCTTATTTGTTATAGTCTTCTATTTTCTTTCTTCTGCTCTGCACAACTGAAGCAAATGCCACTATTATAATCTGCTCTGACTGTGCTGAGTTAATTCAATGCTTTGATGAGACTGCTGCATTTGCTATCTTCTGAAATTAGTGGTTGCCTACCTTGAAACAATTAAAATAACTTTGAGCTGCATCTTTGAGTTTGTGAGAAGGGAAAATAATCTATTCCCTATTGTGTAAACCAAAAGTCTTAATTTTCTATGTGCTCCTAACCTTGTTAGAACAAGAAAATTGTCAGACTTTCCAGTGAAATTGAAGTTTGCAGGGCTCATGTCTATTCCAGCTATACTCTAGCTTTACTTTTTATTGTAGAACTTCAGTTTTTTTAAAAGGTGTGTTTTGTTATTAAAGGCTTCACTGCTTCAAAATCTCTCCATGTTAAACCTACTGTTCAACAAAATCTTTATCACATTTAAGGATCAGATTTAAGTTACTAGATCCTTTGTCAGAGCAGACTTTCCAGATAGTGCTTGATTGTGTTTTTATCACTGGGTCATTCCAACATGTGTAGATATACAGCCTGTGGCATTACGCCTCCATATTCTTCATAGAAATGTTGTTATGATTATGGCATAACTATGATATATTTTATACAAGATAAGGCATGTGAGATAGCATTGGAAAAGTTATGATTTACTGAATATGATTATCCTATTTGTATGCATATATCATTTTTGTATCTGAAGTTAGGAATATTGTCTATGCATCTATTACAAATATGTTTACACCTGGGGAACGCCCACTAGACAGAATGCAATCCGTCTGGATGGCTGGTTGGGAAGGGCCATTAGGGAAAACAGTAGGTCTTTGAAGATGCTAATCTCCCACCTTCCTGGGAAGCTTTCCTTGGGGGTGCTGCAAACAGCCTCCGAGTTATGGCTGCAGGGACATGTGACCAAGTCACCTGGTACTGGACTCCATGATGATACTAGTTTTTTTCCACTGACCGGGGGTGGGAATCCCACTGGGAGACAAAGGATTCCCACCATAGGCAAAAACTATTTAAGGCAGGGGAGTGGTTCATTCTTCACTGACTCCCTGCCCAAGAAAGAAGATTGCTGGAAACACCTGAGAACAAAAAGACTGGACTAGGGGAGAACGGCTGAGCCAAGGCTAGAGGGTGTCTGGCCTTTGAAAGGAATATCTAGAGTTTTAAGCTGCAAGCAAGTGCAGCTTGCCTTCAAGAATCACTGCAATCTGCCTAAAACAACATTTAGGGTGAGAATTTGCTACTTATAACCAGTTTCTTTTGTATATTAAGCTTAGATTGTGTGTTTGTTTTATTTGCTAGGTAACCTGCTTTGCTCTGTTTGCTATCCCTTATAATCACTTAAAATCTATCTTTTGTAGTTAATAAATTTGTTTTAGTTTTGTCTAAAACCAGTATGTGTGTGGAAATCATAACTTGGGGCAATGGCAATTCCTTAGCTGAGCCTTCCCACGCAGAGCTAATCTCAGCAGCTGGGTTTGTCCATACCTGTATGTGTGCTGGTTAAATACAGTCTGAAGCCTGAGGGAGGGCTTGGCTGGCTTGCTTCAGCAATACAGTGTAAAGGGAGCCAAGGCTGGTGGGTCAGGCGGGCTCAGTGGTACCCCAGTCCCAGGTGGCACCCTGAAAGGGGAGAACCCCTCACAGAGCCTACACTGTGCACATCAGTCAGTTTTTTTGCTGACAAGTGCTGAAGGCCTATGTTAATGATCTTTCTAATGCACCTGTCACAGAAATCATACCAGGATTAAATATTGTAAACCATTAAAAGACTAAATCTTAAAAAGTTTATTGGGTAAATTTTAATTACATTAGCAATCTATAAAACTGAGTTGAGTCAAGCTATTCTGCTATGCACTGACAAGTTAAGTTAACCCATAACTTGTTATCAAACTTTCTAAAATAGAGGCAAATGTTCCCCGCAGATCTGCAGAGCATATCTGCCACCAGTATGCTGCTTTCCCAAATGTACATGAAAGAACCATGTGTGCATACACAATCTTGGAGTAAATGTTCACACTACCGATTTAAGAGGAAAAGCTTGCCCTAAAATTGCTCATGTTTCCATGCAACCAATCAAAGACTAAACTTCTTTTTAATCTAAGATCTTTAATCTGCTTTAATATTTGGGCAGAAAAACTTGACTAAGTTAATTAAAAATTAGCAAAACAAGTTCGTTTTTAACTTTCTCTAACTGGTCCAGGCCTAACAGACTGTCACAGCTGTGTAATATGTACTGACCCTACCCGAAATTAAATACTGGTCAAACCAGGTCTCTCTGAAAAGGGTCAGTATTCAGAAGTGTGGTAGCTGTGCAGTTCTGTATGTAGATAATTTCTAGTCTCCCTTGGAATTATTGTATCACTATTTATGTTCACAAAGCACTGTGAATGGATTGTTTACATCCATTTACAATGTGGGGGGCATTGTCCAGAGTACACTGTACACTATGTTTAGTTGATACTATTCTTTTTATTCTAACTAGAAGTGTGTGCAAGTAGTGAAATTTCTCATAAATTTACCCCCTCTTAAGTGACATCATGTCCCTTGCTACTTTTATCTAATATTTCATGAAGTGATTAGTTTCTGGTTTTGCGTCAAAAGATACTTACTTTTTCATTTAGAAAGCTACTTACTTTCACTGGAAAAGCAGCACACTTTTCAAGGAGAAAAATCCATGGAACAGTTAAATGGAGCCATTGTAGAGTTTGTAAAATACTTTAAAAAACCAGAAATTTCTGCTTTCATTGCAAATAGTGGTCATACATTTGATTCAGAGGGAGAATATTCACTGCATAGAAGAACATGTAGTTTCAAAACATGCAACTTTTCATAACATTACAATTCCAGTATACAACACACTCTTTACTTCTAACCAGTTAATCAGAAGGCTTTGATCTTTATTGCTCAAATCCTTAACTGTGCAACACTGATGCTTGCTTGATATAAGTTTTTCTATGAAATATTTTTAGTTTTGAGAAATGAACAAAGAAAACAAATGTGTCTTTTTGAAAAGCAATACATTTACCCATGAAGTCTAGAGCTTTCATTACTAGAAGTGCCTCCCATTTGAACTTAAAGCTAGTGTTGTGGAGTAACTTTATATTAGGGTTGTCAAGTAATCACAGTTAACTCACGCGATTAACAAAAAAAAATTAATCGCAATTAAAAAATTAATTGTGATTAATCACAGTTTTAATCGTACTGTTAAATAGAATACCAATTGAAACATATTCAATATTTTGGATATTTTTCTACGTTCTCATATATATTGTTTTCTGTGTTGTAATTGAAATCAAAGTGTATATTGTTTTTTATTACAAATATTTGCACTGTAAAAATGATAAAAGAAATAGTATTTTTCAGTTCACCTCAGACAAGTACTGCATTGCAGTTCCTTTATCGTGAAAGTGTAACTTACAAATAAAAACCAAAACAATATTAAACTTCAGAGCCTACAAGTCCACTCAGTTCTACTTCTTGTTCAGCCAATCCCTAAGACAAACAAGTTTGTTTACATTTACAGGAGATAATGTTGCCCTCTTCTTATTGACAGTGTCACCAGAAAGTGAGACCAGGCATTTGCATGGCACTTTTGTAGCTGGCATTGCAAAGTATTTGTGCCAGATATGCTAAACATATGTATGCCCCTTTATGCTTCAGCCACCATTCCAGAGGACATGCTTCCATGCTGATGTTGCTCCTTTTAAAAAAAAAATATGTTAATTAAAATTTGTGACTGAACTCCTTGGGGGAGAATTGTATGTCTCCTGTTCTGTTTTACCCACATTCTGCCATATATTTCATGTTATAACCATTTCGGATGATGACCCAGCACATGTTCATTTTAAGAACACTTTCACTACAGATTTGACAAAATGCAAAGAAAATACCAATGTGAGATTTCTAAAGATATGTACAGCACTCGACCCAAGGTTTAAGAATCTGAAATGCCTTCCAAAATCTGAGCAGGTCGAAGTGTGGAGCATGCTTTCAGAAGTCTTAAAGAGCAACGATCCAATGCGGAAAGTACAGAACCCGAACCACCAAAAAAGAAAATCAGCTTTCTCCTGGTGGCATCTGACTTAGATAATGAAAATGAACATGCATTGCTCTGCACTGCTTTGGACTGTTATCAAGCAGAACCCATCATCAGCATGGATGAATGTCCCCTGGAATGATGGTTGAAGCATGAAGGGACATATGATTTTTTAGCGCATCTGGCACATAAATATCTTGTGATGCTGGCTACAACTGTGCCATGAGAACGTCTGTTCTCACTTTCAGCTGACATTGTAAACAAGAAAGCGGCAGCATTATCTCCTGCAAATGTAGACAAACTTGTTTGTCTGAGCAATTGGCTGAAAAAGAAGTAGGACTGAGTGGATTTGCAGGCTGTAAAATTTTACACTGTTTTATTTTTGAATGCAGTATTTTTTGTACATAATTCTACATTTGTAAGTTCAACTTTCATGATAAAGAGATTGCACTACAGTACTTGTATGAGGTGAATTGAAAAATACTATTTCTTTTGGGTTTATTTTTACAGTGCAAGTACTTGTAATGAAAAATAAAGTGAGCACTGTACACTTTGTATTCTGTGTTGTAATTGAAATCAATATATTTGAAAATGTAAAAAAATCCACATTTTTTAAAATAAATGGTATTCTATTATTGTTTCACAGTGCGATTAATCACGATTTTTTAATCGCTTAACAGCCCTACTTTATATCTTTACATTAGTTACAGTATAGTCCACTTTTATTGTCTTTGAGCTTCAGATGATGCAAAATGCTGCACCAAAAATCTATAAACACAAGCCATCTACATATAGCCTATTGCAATAAGCACTTACAGAATCTTTGAAAGGGTTTACTTTTTCAAGAAGATCCCTCAAGTGGGTTATTGTCAGACTATGTTGGATGATGCCTAACCCAAGGTTAAGGAAGAAATTCAAGGAAGGCTCAGGCTTTTAGATCCAGAGAAGTCCCAAATTCACAGGCAATCTTATTTTTTGTCATTGTTACACCTGATTGGTTGATTTGGCTCCTCCTAAATGGCTGTCAAAACTGTTTTTATAAACTTGGCCCTAAATAGTTTACTCTTCTGTCTCCAACCATGAATCTCACACTCTGTTTTCCTACTTTTGGCTTCTGTTTGCTATAGTTAATAACAGAACCTAGTTAAAAAAAATCTTTTACTAGTATTTCAACAACAAATCCATGTCATCACCCCCAAATAAGGTTCCTGCAGTAAAATTTCCTTTCTTTAATGAGTGCATTGAAAACACTTGATTTGTACAGAGCTCAGTCATAAAAGGAGCCTTGCATTGTTTTATAATGTTGCATTAAAGAGTTTAGTTGGGTAAAAACAGATTTTTGTGTAAATCTGAATAAAAGATTTTTTTTTTTTATATACCACTTGTGCAAAGTGTTTGGCATTCAGGAATTGCCTTGTACAGTGCAGAGTGCCTGGTTCTGGTTTATCACTGTGGTGATGTGCTTAGCACCTTCCTGCAACTGGTTTTTCTATGGCCTCTCTTGTATATTTGTCATTTGTTTTGTTTCACTGTTACTCAGCAGGTATTTAAGTTATCCTATTTGATATCCGTCAGACAGCAAAACCATTTTTAAAATATTTCACATGGTAAAGAGGATGCATTTTTCATTGTATAACACTTTCATTAGTCTCATGAGTGTACTGTGGCAGGAGAATAACCTGGAGAAAAATAAAGAAAGAAAAGGGAAAGTTTAAATTATTTGAAAAATGTTTCACAGTCTATAGCATAAGAGAAAAGTTAGAATAATTATCTTCAGACTCCTTTTTACAGAAATAACTCTTTGGCTAGTTCTGTGTTTTTTATATGTGAGCTTTACTCCAACCTATTGTTCAAGTCTGACTACACAAAATATATAGGTAGTAGAAAACAAAAACTTTAGAATGAAGAAGATAGTCTGCAGTATATTGCAAAACCAAATGCCTCACTGCAGGAATTCAGATGCGACTCTGGACACAAAATAAACAAACCCACACATAAGAACCAAAAGAATGCCAACCCTTGGGGATCTTGGATCATGAATCCTTTAAATCAGTGGTTCTCAAACTTATTTGATCATCACCCCCCCCCCCGCCCTTCTTTGTGTCTGTAGTAGTTTACGCCCCCTCCCATCACACATGTACATATACCAATAAGAAAACCCCATCCAACTCTCACTAAATATTAAAACAGTCAGGCGTTGATTCATACAGAGCCAGCCATCCGTTGCAATAAAAGCAAAATCAGAACTGTGATGGTGGTCGATGCTTACAATTAAATATGCACATCACACCATAGCAAACGGATTAACGTACAGATGGCAATGACTTTGTATAACGCTCTGCCAGCTTAGCAGAAATCCATCAAAATGCACAGCGCACATCTGAGGACTTGATATGTTTGGAGGAATCTGCTTTGCTAGTTATTCATTGCTGTGGCTAAAATGTGTACAATCAGGATTTTTTTCCCTAAAGCTTCTCACACACCCAGAATACATTCCATGCTTGCCCATGTCCCCAGTTTGAGAACCTCTGATTTAAATGAAGTAGTGAGGGCACAAACTGTTGAAGGTGATGAATGTGAACATAAACAGATAAATTGGAGATGATAATTCCTGTAAGTAATAAGCCATATATAAATGTAGTTGGAGTATTTGAACAAACAAACAGTTGTATGTTCATCTATTAAACTTATCAGGTAGAGTAAGAACCATGAAAAAATGCTCTGAGATTGCTGTACCTCTTCCAGTCCTTTTCCTGATATGCCCAGTTCGTTTGTTCTAATCTGTGAATAAATGTTCTGTTATTTAGGGACGGAAAGAGTCAAACAAAGAGCAGAGTCAAATAAAAGCTGCTTCAGGCAGGGCCAGTTCCAGCTTTTTTGCTGCCCTGAGCGGCAAAGGGAAAAAAACCCAAAAACCCGAGCCTGGCTGAGCTGCCACCGAAGTGCCGCCGAAGAGGAAGAGAGGGACTGCGGGGCCCACTGCCGAATTACTGCCGAATGATGGACGGAGTGCCGCCCCTTTCTATTGGCCGCCCCAGGCACCTGCTTCCTTTGCTGGTGCCTGGAGCCGGCCCTGGCTTTAGGATAGCAAAGATTTGGAGGAGATGAATGTCCCAAGCATGACCAGTGAAACATCAAACAGACAACCTGATATATCTAATAGACTGGCTATGGGATATCAACCATGGCTTAAATGTGCCTATAAAATACAGCATGTGTGGAAGACCCTTTGACTTCCTCGCAGAGACAAAAAATTAATGTGACAAAATTTAAATAATTGCAGTTTATATAACTTCACTTGCTCAAATGTCTTTAGATATATTTAGAAAAATCTTCCACACAAGCATGCCTGGGAAGAGGGGAGTAGATTGCTGATCCTGTAGCTGCAAATTCATTGGCCTTTGTTACTTGAGTACAAGAGGGCTCCTTCAGGTAGTAGTAGCCCTTATCTTCTGTGAGACAGCCACCAGAATGGAACACTGTGCATGTACCCCCACACCCACAACTAGCGTATTAAAACCAGTCACTCAGTAATCCCAAATGAGAGACCCACCACTTCTCTTGTAATGCCCAAGTCAGAGAGAAATAAATATTTCAGAGGATCCCATCAGCTGGAATTTCCAAGTCACCCGTTGCTCCCTTGCTATCCATTCCAGGTCACAAATGCAATCCTGTTAACTTGTTGGACTTGAAAAAGGCCTTCTAGTACCTTAGCATCCTCTATACAGTGAAGTCTTCCTTCCCAAACAGGTTGTCTAGGATTCGGTCAGAGCAGATTCCCTGACTGCAGCCTACCAATTCCTTCCTCATCTATTCAGCAATGTCCAAGATAAATGTTTACACACACACTCTGTTCAGGATTTGAGCTATAATGAACATAGCCTTGGTAGATATTAGTGCTGTCAAGCAATTAAAAAAAATTAAACACAATTAATTGCACAATTAAAAAAATGAATCACAATTAATCATACTGTTAATAATAGAATACCATTTATATAAATATTTTTGGATGTTTTCTACTTTGTCAAATATATTGATTTCAATTACAACACAGAATACAAAGTGTACAGTGCTCACTTTATATTTATTTTTGATTACAAATAATTGCACTGTAAAAAAGAAACAAAAGAAATAGTATTTCAGTTCACCTGATACAAGTACTGTAGTGCAATCTCTTTATCATGAAAGTTGAACTTACAAATTTAGAATTATGTACAAAAAAAACCCCTGCATTCAAAAAGAAAACAATGTAAATCTTTAGAGTCTAAAAGTTCACTCAATCCTACTTCTTGTTCAGCCAGTCGCTCAGACAAATATGTTTGTTTACATTTGTGGGAGATAATGCTGCCCGCTTCTTGTTTACGTCAGCTGAAAGTGAGAGCAGGCGTTCACATAGTACTGTTGTAGCCGGCATTGCAAGTTATTTACGTGCCAGATGCGCTAAAGATTCATATATCCTTTCATGTTTCAACCACCATTCCAGAGGACATGTGCCCATGCTTGAGGTTCTGCTCAATAATGATCCAAAGCAATGTGGACCGATGCATGTTCATTTTCATTATCTAAGTCAGATGCCACCAGCAGAAAGTTGATTTTCTTTTTTGGTGGTTCGGGTTCTGTAGTTTCCGCATTGGAGTATTGCTCTTTTAAGACTTCTGAAAGCATGTTTCACACCTCGTCCCGCTCAGATTTTGGAAGGCACTTCAGATTCTTAAACCTTGGGTCGAGAGCTGCAGCTATCTTTAGAAATCTCACATTGGTACTGTCTTTGTGTTTTGTCAGATCTGCAGTAAAAGTGTTCTTAAAATGAATAACGTGCTGGGTCATCATCCGAGCCTGCTATAACATGAAATATATGGCAGAATGTGGGTATAAAACAGAGCAGGAGACATACAATTCTCCCCCAAGGAGTTCAGTCACAAATTTAATTATTGCATTAATTTTTTTAATGAGCATCATCAGCATAGAAGCGTGTCCTCCGGAATGGGGGCCAAAGCATGAAGCGGCATATGAATGTTTAGCATATCTGGCATATAAATACCTTGCAACACTGGCTACAACAGTGCCACGTAAATCCTTGTTCTCACTTTCAGGTGATATTGTAAACAAGAAGTGGGCAGCATTATCTCCCGTAAATGTAAAAATAATCTACATTTGTAAGTTGCACTTTAATGATAAAGAGATTGTATTACAGTACTTGTATGAGGTGAATTGAAACATACTATTTCTTTTTATTACAAATATTTGCACTGTAAAAATGATAAAAAATAATAATATAAAGTGAGTACCATACACTTCATATTCTGTGTTGTAATTGAAATCAATATATTTGAAAATATACAAAAACATCCAAAATATTTAATACATTTCTATTAGTATTCTATTATTGTTTAACAGTGTGATTAAAACTGCAATTAATCACAATTAATTTTTTTAGTTAATCGCATGAGTTAGCGGCGATTGACAGTCCAAGTAGGTACTTCTTATGCCATGACCACTTATCTCTAGAGGGATAGCTAAATATCTAAAATGTATCCCTAGGGAACTGAGATAATTCAGTCTCTTTGATGATTCAGTCTATTTGGTTTGCCAAAAAATCTTCAACACTACATTTGATTGCTCGAAAATTAAAGAACAGTGCAGGGCTCTGAAGAAAATGCTGTAATTACATGCTTGATGGAGGCTGAGGTATGTCAGAATCCAGCTATGCTGGGTATATTAATAGTCATTTATCATTTCCCTGTGAAACCAAATGCAAGACATTATTAGGTGTAGTAAACACTTTTCTTAATACTGAACCACCTCTTTTTACAGTTCTAGAGAAGTATTATTTGCCACCTGTACAGTGTTAATCCAGGCCAGAGGTTCTCCTGCAATTATTTACAGTCCTGCAGCCACTTCTCTTGGACAAACAAGCAGCACTAAGCAGAGTAGCTGAGTCTAAGCTTTCTAAGGAGTACTTCCCCATCGCAGCAGAATGGAAGCTGCAAGGAAAAATAGCTGTATCTCACATTAACTATAAATGGGCTTTTTGGGTTGTGCTTCATGAAGATCATTGGGTAAGAAACATGAATGCTGAAATGTTTGACTGACTCACAGAAATACAGTGCTGTGAAATGGCAAAAAAAAGATCAACTTTGGGCTAGATACTTTAGATCTGGGCAAAAATTTTCATCTGAACTTTTTTGGGGGGGCCAAAATGCGTATTTGGGTCGACTGGAAAGTTTCAATAATTTGTGTCAATTTTGGCAAAACAAAAAAGAAAATTTAAGAAATGTTAAAATAGTTCATTGCAACAGTTATGAAAACAAAACATGCTGTTGTTTTTAGGCTAGATTCATAAGGGGATTTAGGCATCCTTCACAGTAACTGAGGAGGAGGTCACTGGGTGGGTAAGAGTGATTCTATAGCCCAGTGGTTAAATCACTCCTGAGGTTGGAAGGACTCCAGGGTACCAGTCTCTCACAGGCTGACTGGCCTCTTTAACATGAGATAGGGGAAGTGCCCTAATTAATTAAGTGCTTCCCAGCCTAAGGAGGGGGGACTAAAGGGGGGCAGATGATAGATTAATGGGCCTCATAAAAGTATTGAGAATGAGATCAGACTGGAGTTAGAAACACAGGGAGCAGACAGGCTCCTGTGGAAGGCCCTGAGCCAGGGTCTTCAAGGAAAGGGGTGCTCCAGGTTAATAAGCTTGCGGACACAGAGTTCTATAACAGACCCAGAAAGGACACAAGGCAGCCAAATAGGACCTGGGAACATGGTCTATAGGGAAGGCTAAAGAGAAGCCCTAGAAGGCAGAGGAATCCTTTTGCTTGTTGGGGACCTTTTATTTTGGACTCTTGCTACCCTGAAAGGGGTTATATTTGTGGTGTCTTAGCTGAAAGGCTAAGCCACATCTCCATCACAGGCTGGGGTACATGGACAGCCAAGAAGATATACCTCAGGAAGAAAACTGAGGCAGGGAGTACTATCAGTGCTATGCTTGGCCAGCAAATGGGGGCACTACAGGGCAGCCACATGCCATGATACAGTCCTGACTCCAGTGACAATGTGGAACACTTGCAACAGAAAAGACTGAGAAAGAGAGGCACCACAGAATAGCCAATGTGCTGGAGGTTAGGATAGTCACCTTGGGACGAAATCTGGTTACAGTCTACTCTAGAGCAGAGATTTGAACCTGGGTTTCCCATATGAGTTCCCTAACCACTAGGCTATTCAGTATAAGCAGGAGGGGGTATTACCACCACCATCACCACCTCTGTTTTTGTCACTCTAGCTCTTCATTTCCTTTGCTTTTATCAAAAAAGCTGAAAAATGCCTGAAAATGAAGTGTTATGTTTGACCCAAACCATTTTTTCCCAGAACTGTCAGTGACCTGAAAGATCAGTTATTTACCCAGCTGTACTTAAGACCAATAATGCTGTAATTAAAATATGATAAGGTCAGAAGGGGCTGAGTGCCTATCCCATTCAGTGCAGTGCACACACTGGGAGAGTACCCAGAACTCAGTCCTCTACATAGTGTTCTGTTTAGTCTTAATTTAATGAACAACAAAATACAAATTTTTAGGGTGATCTGCCTATTTCTAGATCTCTTTCAATGCAGGTCCTCCTCTCTCATCTCCTGGATTCCCCACTTATTGTCCTCGGGACCACTGTTGGTGTCAGAAAGGAATTATAAGTGAAGTGGTCTTTTTAATCTCACTAGTACTCTTTTTTTGTGCAACACTTCAAAATTGGGTTTTCATCCTGACCTTAGATGTTGAATCAATATGCAGTATCTTATCAAAAGATTGGCTGGCAACTTATTTGTGCCTACCTTTGGCATCTGAAACGTCAGCTATGTAATTGCAGCATTTTCTTCAGAGCCTTCCATATACTTGATTTTTCCTGATATGAAATGTACTCTTTTAGGGATGGAGGCTGAGTGTTAGAGGAAAAAAGGATCAAGATTTTGTTGCCACTTATAATGGAAGTATTCATAACAGAATAATTATTGCATAACTTGCATCATGCTACTTTTGAAATTTCATTTCACTAGGCGTCAATACAGTAATCAAAGAACATGTCTTTTTCCTGAATTCATTGTCTATTTTTCTGAGTACTCACATCACATTACTGAGTATAATACAAATGCCTACAAAGAAAATATGCAGTATTGTTGTAGCCGTGTTTGATCCCAGGAGTTAGAGAGACAAGGTGGGTGAGGTAATATCTTTTATTGGGCCACCTGTTGGTGAGAGAGAGCAGCTGGTCTAGACAGTTGGTCCAATAAAAGATATTACCTCACCACCTTGTTTCTCTGGAAAGAAAATAATAGGTTGTGGGGAAAATATATCCTGTTATAACTCCATTTAGATTAGTACAGCTACAGCAGGGATGTTTTTGGCAAGAGTGTAAAGACCCAATACTAAAATCAGCATTCAGATAATTATTTCACTGAAAATTCATGTACACCTGAATTAGTTAGGGAACCCGACTGAGGGGAAAATGGCTCACTGCTGGAGCTTAGTTAGGAGCTAATACATAGCCTTTTAGCCTAGAGGAGAGAGGCAAGGGGAACAACAATAGGAAAGCTATCTAAGGAACATATATCTGCTGCAAAGATTATTTCCCTAGCCCCTTGCTTTTACTATGTCACCCCTCTCTTTGCATTCCTTTACTGTCTCCCGTTTCTCTATTGCATCAAACACAAGTTTATCTTCCTTTCCAAGGTCCTTCACACCCCCACTCAACGTGTCATCTCAGCTGCTATCAAGAGGCTGACTTCATTTGGCCAATAATGCCAGTTTCTATTGCCCACTTGTTAAATTTCTCCCATGCTGACCCTCGTACATGGGAAGAATTCCCCATAAACATCTGCAAAGCTACCGCATGTCCACCTTCGAAACCCTCCTCAAAATTCTCCTGTGCCATGATGCCTACAAAAAACTTGACAACCGTTTGGTTGCTGGTGTGCTAAGACCACTGCTAATCATGCTGACCAATATTGTTTCCTTGTACTCCCCCATCTGTTGTCTCTTGTCTTATACTTAGACTGTAAGCTTTTTGGGGCAGGGACTGTCTTTTTGTTCTGTTTATACAGCACCATGACTAAGGCTTCTAGACACTACAGTAATATAAATAATAAGAGAAAGTAATGCTGCAAAATAAGCTTGAAGTTGGGTTTGTTAGGCTTGATTCAGATTTTCTTTCTGCCTAGTTCTTTAAACCTTTTTCTCAGTTTTCCAGCAATAACTCTATGGGACACTTAATCTTGTAAGATACAGCTATGGAGCTGTAATTTGTAATGACCAATTTACAGTAACTATGGATAAATGGATGTTTGTGAGATGATGTGTCATCCCTAAACTAGAGCCTGATTAAGTCACATGCAGGGATGAGTCATTCCTGTGTTAGGCTCTAGTCAACTCACAAGCCAGGAGCTGGTCTGGTGACTCTCAGAGCACGTATATAAGCCTCACCAGAGACTCAACAACTGAGTCTGCTCAATGTCACTTCATAGCTCAAAAGTGCTCTAGTCCTGCTCCAGTTCTACTGTGTTTCCAGCCTAATTCCCAGCCTTACTCTTGTGTTGTTCCAACCCTGCTTGACTCCTGAGTCTGGCTCTGAGCCATAGGCCTGACAGTCGCCACTCGGACCACTAGGCCTGACCATCCTCATTGTTTTCTGACAATGTTTTTGTAGTATTTTACATATTTATTACATACAGTACTTCAACCAAAATGTTTCAAAGAATGAGATTAGGGAAAAATATGTTGTCTTGTCCATGTTTGTGGTGAATGTGCTTGTTTGGTGTGGTGGTTTGGGGGGGTGTGTGTAGGCGCATGGCTGTGTGCTTGTGTGTGTGTGTGTGAGAAAATCCCCTGTTCTCTGGAGTAGGGACTTGAAATGTGGTTGGGCTGGCTTTTGTCTCAAGAATGTGCCTTCTGCCAACTCTGTGAATAGCTGCCCAAATTTAGCCTTTAAAAATTTTATTTCACACATGTTGATGACTCGTGTGGGTATCAGTTTGTTGCCACTGATGGAATTTCTGTTTTTTCAGCTTGCTTTTTTAAAAACCTAGGAAACCACACACACAAAACTATGTTAAAAGAATATCCATAAAGTTTGGATTCTGTCCCTGCCTGTGCCACAGAATTCCTGTGTGAGTCAAGTCACTTAAATCAAACTTTTCACACGTGGTCATTGATTGTGTGTTTTTCATTTTCTGGCTGCCCAACTTGAGACCTTGGGGTCTGATTTTCAGGAGTGTTCAGCACTTATAGCTTCACCTAGAGTCAATGGGAGCTGTGCTTTTAACATATAAAGTTCTATATAATGCTACGGCCTTGGGGGGAGGGAGGAAATTAGGTTGTAGGTATCTGAAATTAGGCACCCAAAATAAGGATAATGCCACTTGTAGTGGGGTGGCTGCCCCACTCCCACAGAACAGGGGTTGAAAGCAGCTTTGGAGAGGGCTGCATCTGGGAAAAGGAGTGAAAGTACCTGAGTGAGTAGCTGATCACAGGTGTGGCCAGCTCAATTAGGGCCCAGCTGGCCCTGATAAGAGGGCTGGGGGCCAGGAGCTGGAGGTGTCTCACTCTAGCCCTGGAGGGGGAAAGGCTTGCTGCTAGGGAGTAAGATATCTGGAGCGGAGCTGGGGAAGGGCAAAGGCAGCTGGGAAGCTCCAGCCTGGTAAACCCCCAGGTTGCAGGCCTTGCTAAAGGCCAGGAAAGGTACTAGGGCTACAGAGGTGTAGCCTGGGAATAGGCAGAGGAAGTAGGTCCTAACCCCTTGCCAATGATGAGTGGCCATTGCAGACTGCGGTCTGCCCCAGTAAGTGGGGGCTAGATGATGATTGGCAGTAGCCACTGAGGCAAGGTGGGTTTACAGGGTTAGGGCTCCCCTGGGAGGGGAGACCCAGACTGTGGGTTACTGCTGGGGGCAGAACCCTGAGATAAAAAGGGCACCAGAGTCTGGGAGGGACACAGGGGCCAGTGGCAGGCTTTGAGGCTGAAGAGCTAATTCCCAAGACAACCAGCAGGAGGTGCTGGTGAGTCTTTGCTTTGCTACACCACTTCATTTCATCAAGGTATTGTGAAAATAAATTCATTAATATTTATGAAGCACTCAGATACTGTAGTGATGAGCACCATAGACAAGACCACAAAGACATAAATAATTGTCTTCAGAACAAGGTTTGAATAGTGTGCAATAAATAATGCCTACAGCCATCCATTGAACAACAAGGAGAAAACAAAATACTGAATAGCTGCTCATTACGTGATCACTGTCCATTCTGTGCACTGGATGAGGCAGGGGTTCTGGAAAAAAATAGTATGTGGTTATGTAATTAAAGACTGCATAGTCATGCATATGCACAACGGGGCTGAACTGTGGTTGCACAGGTAACTTTAATTCTGACATTTCCTACCTTTTGAGTATTTGACTTTGCAACCTTAATGATCTTTTAACTTTTTTTTTTTTTTGTACAATGGTCAGGAATCTTCTGTAGTAGATGGCACTTAAATAATGAAATGGCATTTACTTGTTTTGCATGAACCTGAGTTTGCTCAAGTATTCCAGTAATTCAGAGCAGGGAATAGAAATAATCTGTCAAACTGCTTCTAAAAATCATGATGTTTTGTTTACTGTCCTTTTTTTTTTTTTGACCTTTTGGAAATGGTATTTAAGACATTTAGGTCAGAATACCAAAACTCATGACTTCGTAAAATGAAATCCTTACTACTGCCCCAACAGTTCTGAGTCTCTGAAACTTGGAATGAAAATGGAAAGGTCGTGTAGAAGTTAACAGATTTAAAACGAATCTCTAGAAACCTATAGAATTTTAAAAGTATGATCTCCTCTCCATAGGTCTGTTGAACCATCCTAAAAACTATGCCAAGGTTATAATTATTTATTACTTATTACATTTTGTAAGATGGTAGGACTCTACAGAACAGTTGATTTGTTCTTAAATTCTATAAGACTTTTCTGTAAGGGCCATTTTTCCTTCGCTCTCTTACAAAGTTCCAAAAAAGTAAGCCAGTAGAACTAACTTCAATAAGTTAACAATTGATTTCAAATAAGTTATGGGAAGATGTTTCTCATAAGGTATGTTCAGCACCTTATGATTTGAGATGCAAGTAATTTGCCATATATCAGTCATCTATAGCAGATGTCTAGTTTTGTCTCTTGTACATTTATTTAGCATGTGCGTAGTCGTCTAGCCAAGCGATGGCATCTTCAGGGGCGTGATGCAGTTCTTCTTGGCCACCGCTGAACCTAGTCAGCAGGCATTCATCAACAATGTGCGTCATCGTCTGTGTTGCGCCACAGCTGCACAAAGGGCTGTCACGAAGGCCCCAGTGATACTGGTTGGCTGCGCAGAGACCTTGCCTGGTCTGAAACCTGTTCAACAGGGATCATTGGTGACAGGGCAGGTCAAAACCAGGCAGGCAAACTGTGGTGTCAGTGACAAGGGATTGGTTGTGGATTATAACAGATATCCATTCCTCTTGCCAGAGTGTTTGTGCCCTAACATCCTGGCAAGGCGGATGAGACCATAATGGGCAATGTGATGGCAAACGTGCAGCTGGTGGCTTAAAAAGGTCATTGTGCAGCATCAGGCTTGAGTTGGTGCGTACTTTCTCAAGTAACTTGCCAGTGGCAACCTCTCATCTGATATGAGGAGCAATATTGCTCAGAACTTGGAGCCATGGAAGTGGAGTCGGATGCAGGGAGTTGGAGATGATATGCATGGCAGCATGTAACTGTGTATCCACCAGTTTGGTGTCTGACGATTGGCTCCATACTGGTGCGCAATACTGTGCAACCAAATACGAGGTGGCAAGAGCTAACGTCCGCAGGGTTGGAGCACGAGCACCCCATGACAAACCCGCCTGTTTGGTAAGAAGATTGTTGTGCATCTTAACTTTAGCTGGCATTGTAACTTCAGTGTGGGCATTGTAACTCAGTGTGCAGTCTAAGGTTACACCTAGATAAACTGGATCTACTTCATGCTTCACCTTCTGACCATTCAGATAAACATTCAGTTCTCGGGTTGCACTGGCGTGATGAAGATTGTTTTTATGACGCTTTGCTGGAGGCACCAAGTCTTATAATAGAAAGCTAACTTTGTCATGTCCTGGTTTAAGGTGGCATCAAGCTCATGGAACGTCCGGGCCTGGGTACTGCTGTGACGGGTTCGGTCACAGAGAACCCCTTGGGACTGTTACCTGACATTCTGGAATTACCTCTGAGGCCATTTTCCCTGCCAGTTTGGAACTCCAGAACCATGCCTTGTTGAGTCAGACATGCTAGCCTGTTACAACACAGACCCAGGTCTGAGCCACGCCCCCAAAGCTGCAGACTTCAACCAAAAACTGCTCAGCAGGTCACCTGCCTCCAGCACCCAGATACCCAACTCCACTCCTATCCAAACCCCAAATAAATCTGTTTTACGCTGTATAAAGCTTACACAAGGTAAACTCATAAATTGTCCACTCTCTATAACACTGATAGAGAGATATGCACACCTGTCTGCTCGCCCAGGTATTAATCACTTACTCTGGGTTAATTAATAAAAGTGATTTTATTAAGTATAAAAAGTAAGATTTAAGTGGTTTCAAGTAATAACAGGCACAACAAAGTAGTTACCAGGCCCCCCAAAAAAAAATATGCAAGTCTAAGCCTAATACATTAAGAAACTGTCTACAGGTAAATCTCACCCTCAGAGATGTTCCAATAAGCTTCTTTCACAGATTAGACTCCTTCCTAGTCTGGGCCCAATCCTTTCCCCTGGTACAGTCCTTGTTCGTTCCAGTAGGCATCTTAGGTGAAAAGCATGGGCTTTCTCATGATTGGGACCCCCTTTACAGCTTTGGCACAAGACAGGAATCTTTTGTCTCTCTGGATCCCTACCCCTCCTTCTACATGGCATTGCACCAGGTTTAAGATGGAGTCCACCATTCTTCCTGGGCTGGCTTACACAAACACATGAAGGCTTGCAAGTAAACAGAGCCTTTTACAACCAATTGTTCTAGTCAATGAGAGCCATCAAGATTCTAAACCATCATCAATGGCCCACACTTTGCATAATTACAATAGTACCTCAGTTATACTTTATATTTCTACCTTCAGATACAAGAATAATACATACATACCAATAGGATGAACACACTCAGTAGATTATAAGCTTTGTAATGATACCTTACAAGAGACCTTTTCATAAAGCATATTCCAGTTACATCATATTTACACAAAACATAATGGAGTGCAACGTCACAACTGCCACAGATGTCATCTGTGTAAATGAACTTTCGTGACTCCATTGTTGGTAGGTCATTGATGTAAAGGTTGAACAGGGTTGGCAAAAGCACAGATGTTGTACCAATAAAATAAAAACAAGCAGGATCTTATTAAATGGAGTAAGGCAAAATGCCACATTTCTTGTGACCACAGAAAGAATCATAGTAAGCAGTTAGTTATAGCTATAACATTCCATTCAATTTTATATTTATTCACACGTTCATTCATACACCCACACACAGGTTCTGCAAGGTTGTTATCATAGTTACCAGCCTTAGAGTAGCTCATGCCAAGCCACTTACCAGGTGGCCTGGACACGAGGAGGGAGCAGGGCCTTGTCAGATGCTCATCTGATGCTCCTAGAAGTTGGTTTGCAGAATCAGACCCAAAGTTCTCACTTTCTAAGTCCATTTTTATAGGAATTTATTCCTATGCTAGTCTATGGGAATTGCTTCATCAACAGATGGCACATTCCTGAGGGCTCCATGTTGTTCTTCGGTTCTCCCATCCTTGAGGCTGTTGGGTGGATTCCAGTCTGCCCTCCAGGGGTTCTCTGGTTGTTTCCACTTGACGCCTTCTTCGGCTGATAGACACTGGATTCTTAGGCTGGCACCTCCCTGATCATTCAGTTATTATCCACACCAAGCATCCATCCACATACATCCTTTATCTCTATTTTAATCACAATTGTTAAAGTGAGATAAATACAACAAAAGGGCGGGGAGTCTCTGTGCTGTTTCTGTTATTACAAAGTATCGCTTTGAGTCTCTCTCTGTGTGAGTAGTTGTTGTTTCAAAGTATTGCTTTGAGAACAGACTCTGTCTTAGGATGTACCAACACAATTAGCAGCTTGCAAGTTTCACACAGAGGCGGAAAGAAACAGTAAAAACAAGAGACCAAAAACCAAGAGACCTCTTAGTTTAAATTCCAGGGTATTACTAATTGTGGGGAATCAAACTCATTTGTGATTTTAATGCAGAACTTCTTTAATGTGATCCAACACAGAGCCCTGGGGAAACCCATTGCTCTGTCGTCTCCAAGCTCATATGTTCTCCCCCATATGGACTCTGAACTGCCTATCACAGAGGAACAGTTCAATGACGCCTCGGACCCAAGGTAGCAGGACCCATGATTCCTTCACGAGCAGGCCAATGTGCCATACTGTATCATACGCCACTGTTAGGTTGATGAAAACAGGCACTGTTTTCAAGTTTCTCTGGAAGCCATTTTCAACAAATGTGGTCAGCGTGAATACTTGGTCACATGTGCTATGGCCTTGGTGAAAGCCGGCTTGGTCAGGGCTGAAAATTCTCTCCATGTTGCGTAATATGCATTGTAGGACCAAGCACTCCAGTGCCTTGAAGCACACTGACCATAATGATATAGGACAATAGCTTGATGCTTGACTTGGGTCCTTTCTAGGCTTAAGGAGGCCAGTGACTTTTGTGGTGTCCCATATCTTCAGTAGCCTCCTGTCAAGGTTCCTTCCCCACTCTGAACTCTAGGGTACAGATGTGGGGACCTGCATGAAAACCTCCTAAGCTTACTTTTACCAGTTTAGGTTAAAACTTCCCCAAGGTACAAATTAATTTTACTCTTTGCCCTTGGATTTCCACTGCCACCACCAAACTTTATCTGGGTTCCTGAAAAAAACGGAGTTTGGACATGTCTTTCCCCCCCCCCCAAATCCTCCCAACCCTTGCACCCCACTTCCTGGGGAAGGTTTGGTAAAAATCCTCACCAATTTGCATAGGTGACCACAGACCCACACCCTTGGATCTTAGAACAATGAAAAAGCATTCAGTTTTCTTACAAGAAGACTTTTAATAGAAGTAAAGGAATCACCTCTGTAAAATCAGGATGGTAGATACCTTACAGGGTAATTAGATTCAAAACATAGAGAATCCCTCTAGGCAAAACCTTAAGTTACAAAAAAGACACACAGACAGGGATAGTCATTCTATTCAGCACAGCTCTTTTCTCAGCCATTTAAAGAAATCATAATCTAACACATACCTAGCTAGGTTACTTACTAAGTTCTAAGACTCCATTCCTGTTCTGTCTCCGGCAAAAGCATCATACAGACAGAGACAGACCCTTTGTTTTTCTCCCTCCTTTCAGCTTTTGAAAGTATCTTGTCTCCTCATTTGTCATTTTGGTCAGGTGCCAGCGAGGATACCTTTAGCTTCTTAACCCTTTACAGGTAAGAGGATTTTTCCTCTGGCCAGGAGGGATTTTAAAGGGGTTTATCCTTCCCTTTATATTTATGACACCTCCCTTCACTGATGACCTTGGTGAAGAATTTTACAAGCCAAAGCCAAGCACAGGGGCCAAGGTTTTTCAGGAATTCTGGAGATACGTTGTCATAACCCGCAGCTGTTCCACACTTGATGCTACCCAGTGTCTGTTCCAGTTCTGTTACAGTGAATGGTTCTGGGAAGCTTCTGATCTGGTATACACATTTAAACATATGCTATTTGTTCCTCACTTGTCTTCGCACCTGTTTCTCCAAAGGTGCTCTGGCCACTTTAAGTAGGTATCTGGCTACCTGGTTGGCTGTCACTGATGGTTGGCAGAGTGCAGGTGGCTGCTGCACTACTCCAAGGCATCAGAGCAGACTCCAACACTTGCGGCTGGAACGGGTAAAGCTCATCCTCTCAGTCGTCTCCTCCCATCTGGTTCAGCAAGCAGTATCCAATTATTCGATCAGATGGTCAGCGGCATCTGGGTCACCAGATGCTTCATACTGCTTGAACAAGGCAGCGCTCTCTGACAGGAGATGTAGACCAGGTGGGAACCGCGTGGGATGGCTCTGCAGGCTGCTTTGTAGATAGCACCACAGAAGCGACGGTAGGTCTCATTTACCGAGATATGCCGGGCTGGTATTGTCACCACAATTCTCTAGTGCTTCCCAGTATTTTTCCCAGTCAGCCTTTCGGAAGTTCCACCACTTCTTTTTGGAACTCTTGACAACTGGGAGCTGTAGCTCAATATGGATCAGTGATCTGTGTTTGCTGCGTGGGAAGTTATCCAAGACTTGGCATGTTCATGAGAATGGCCATGAACTGAACTGACCCAGCAGAAATCAGGAGAGTAGTCATGATCCCATCTAGAAGAATGAAACATGCCTCGCTGCTTAGCATCATGGATAAGGACAAGATCATTTTGAGATGCCCAGTCTGCAAGTTGTTCACTGTCGGTGTCAACCTCTTTATACCCCCCAGTCTGTGTGATGGCTGTTGAAGTCTCCAACATAAACAGCTGGGTGTGGCAGGCTTGGTAGAACCTGTTGGTTCCAGCTGACACTTGGAGACTTGTATACATTTGCCAGCCAGAAACTGCCAACCTGGATGGTGTCACAGAATTCAGTAGACATCAGCCGAATGGCATCTCCAATATCAGACCAAATGTATGTGGCTTGGCCATGCTTTGGGTGTGCCACATGGCACAGCAGGTCAAAACCATTGATACTGTAACGCCCGGCTTCGGCAGTTGCCATGTGTGTCTCTTGCAAGCAAATGATGTCGATAGTATGTCGATGAGAAAGCATGCCAAGTAAATCACCTTTGGCAGCTGACAAACCCTCCACGTTGAGTTGTAACGTGCATAGAGCTGGACCAATGACATAGAAGTCACCGGGCTGCACACTGGGGTTATCAGTGATGACAGTGCCAGGATTTGTTGAGCTGGTGCTCATAGAATTCAGCTCACTGGTTGGATCACTAGCTTCTCTGACTGCTGTCAGGTACTGGTGGGTGGCGCGATGAGGACACAGATCCATTGCCCCCATTCTTGTGCATGTAAATTGTCCCCAATATAGAACCTGCTTTTAAACTACTCTGGTGAGGAATATGAGACATAACTAAGTACCTCAGCATTCAGCAGTGAAATGAAGGAGATGGGTTACAGACCATGTTCTCACTTTCATCTTACAAGACACATGACTGACAGCAAGAATGTTAGCTCTGAAGACCGAGCAGATACCATATACATGGAAACAAAGTGTCTCTGGGGCTGAGATGTTTGCCAACATTTCAAAAAAAATCTATCCACAACAGTCAACCTTTAAAGGATAAATTAGTGTGGTTTTGGATTTAGAGACCCTGAGACACCTCTGGAAGAAAATATAAAGTAATACCATTGTGGGGTGTCTTTTTTTTTTTTATGTGTGCCTATCTAGATTTATAAAGCTTCAATAAGGAAGGAGCTATATTTTAGTATATAAAACTGTAAACTTGAATTTGGGGATGCTTCTAGTTGTGGATTCAACCACACTTTTGAAATTTGTACCTGTTGGCAGATATAATCCAACACAGTCTCCATTAATTAAAATAAAAAAACCCCTCAGAAAAGCCAACTTGTGTAGTCTATGTAGCAATGATAGTTTTTGTCCTGCATCTTTAAATGTAAGAAGTCTGCCTGCTGGGAGGCAGGCCTGCAAGTGGATTCAGAACAGAATATTCTGTAGAGTGAGCATCTTGCTTCCTTTCCAGTGGTACTTTTTTTTTTCTTTGATTTTTCCTTTTAAAGTACCCATCTAAATTGACAGTTTATGGCTTTGCAGTTCGTGCATGGAGAAAAATGACAATTAAAAATGGGGATTGGAGATCTGACGAAAGTGGAGCACGGAAGATGCTAGAAAACTGATTTAAGTACTAACAATGAGGAGGCCTTGTGGCACCTTAGACTAACAAATTTATTTGGGCATAAGCCTTCGTGGACTAGAACCCGCTTCATCAGATGCATGGAGTGGAAAATACAGTAGCAAGTGTGTATATATATACACAGTACATGAAAAGATGGGAGTTGGCTTACCAAGGGGGGGGGTCAGTGCGAACGAGAAAATTCAATTAACAGTAGAATACCAAGGGAGGAAAAATCACACTTGTAGTGGTAATGAGGGTGGCCCAAACAGTTGATAAGAAGGTGTGAATAACAGTAGGTGAAAATTAGTTTTTGTAATGACCCATCCATTCCCAGTCTTTATTCAGGCCTAATTTGATGGTGTCCAGTTTGCAAATTAATTCCAGTTCTGCAGTTTGTCATTGGAGTATGTTTTTGAAATTTGTTGTTGTTGAAGCATTGCCACTTTTAAGTCTGTTATTGTGACCTGCTGCTCTTAACAGGAAAGACATGGAGTGAGGAAGTTACTGTAATTTTAAACTACAGGGTGAGTAATAGCTGTGGCTTGCAAAACGTTTTGTAGTTACAATCTATAAAATTTGATTTGGATACAGAACATTGCATACAAAATCTATGTTGAATGAATGGTAATCTTGCAAAGTCAATGATTCAAAAGTAAGGTTGCCAGTGCTACCTTAATTCAGACCCTTTTATGTGTACCGTCATAAATATACAGCTAAGGGTAGCATAAAATCCCTCCTTACCTGTAAAGGGTTAAGAAGCTCAGATAAGCTGGTTGGCACCTGACCAGAAGGACCAATGGGGAAAGAAGATACTTTCAAATCTGGGGAGGGGGAGAGGGGTTGTTTGGGGTTTTTTGTTGGTGCTCTGTGTGTGTGTGTGTATGTGTGTGTGTGTTCTACCCGGAGACAAAGGGAGAGACCAAGCAAGTAATCCAGCTCCCACTGAAATGATACATCTAATATTACAGAAATAGTAAGTAATAGCAAAGAAGTGCGTTAGAGTATCTTTTGTTTTAACTTGTGAATTGTCCCTGTGCTAAGAGGGAGGTTTATCCCTGTTTTTGTAACTTTAAAGTTTTGCCTGGAGGGGAAATCGTCTGTGTTTTGAATCTTTTTTGTTACCCTGTAAAGTTACCTTCCATCCTGATTTTACAGAGGTGATTCTTTTATCTTTTTTTAAATAAATTCTTCTTTTAAGAACCTGATTGATTTTTTCATTGTTCTTAAGATCCAAGGGTGGGTCTGTGTTCACCTGTACCAATTGGTGAGGATATTATTCTCAAGCCTTTCCAAAGAAAGGGAGTGTAGGTTTTGGGGGAATAGGACTCCAAGTGGTCCTTTCCCTGATTCTTTGTCTAAATCACTTGGTAGTGGCAGCGTACTGTTCAGGGACAAGGTGGAATTTGTGCCTTGGGAAAGTTTTTAACCTAAGATGGTAAAAATAAGCCTAGGGGGTCTTGCATGCGGGTCCCCACATCTGTACCCCAGAGTTCAGAGTGGGGAAGGAACCCTGACAATTACAATAATCTTTAATGATATCACATATACAAAACATGAACCTCATCCAGTGCACAGACAGGATTCATTATCTGGGGATGAACAATTAGTGAACAATTAATGCTTAGTGAACAATTTTAAAGCATATTAAATTGCTACTGCTTGTATTAAGAGAAAGTTAGGATCACCCAGATGTGAGCAGGTCTTGCCTGAATTTGCAGATATGCTGTTAATGAGGACCTAAAACTTTGGCATAATAGACAGAGCTTGACAGAATACATTCTAATAGCTGAAAAATGTCTGCACTAGAAGAGAGGATTATAAAATATGTACTTTAGGAGACAGATAAGTACAGTAGGAAACTGGTGAGTCATGCGGACTGTTTAAAAAAAAATCCCCAGAAGATACAGTTAAGACAGAATTGCTCTGTGTGGGTAGGAATAAAGGCAGGCTAAATTTATTATAAAAGGTAGTGACTGGAATTAAATATCAGTGGCAAGGGGATAATTCAGCAAGATGAATGACAGGAGGAAAAAATCACCATCTTAGCTAATAGGTGTTTTGATGAAAAAAAACAATTGCTCTACCTGATATGATCTCATCCCTGTGTGTAAATTACACATTTATCACTTAAGAATATTTGAATATTTTTGGCATTCTTTTGCAGTGGCATATGGGATGATAAATATGCCACAAATTCTGAATTCTGCCCTTTATATTCCAATTAAAGGAATAACTACCCCCTTCAGATGACTGTTTCCATAGGGATAGAAAATCTAATAATAATAGATGTGAATTGAAAAAAAACTCCCCAAAGAAATGCAAACTTGATGCTAGTCTCACAGTAGTTGCTGGAGGAGAAAATCTTTTAGTATGAGAAGCTTGACAGTGCACAATTTACTTCTCATTCTATGGCAGGATGAATTCTAAGAGTTTCATTCTAATTCCTAGTAATGGATGTATTTAGAGCTAAGCAAAATTGGAATTTGTCCCTTGGGAAATTCTAACATTTTATTTCATGCCAAACTGAAATGAAGTTTAAATTTTGAAAAAGTTCACAGAATGGAAAATAAAAAAAAATTGGAAATATTAAAATTAAATGTTTCAACACTTTGTCAATTCAAAATGTTTTGTTTTGATCAAATGTCACAATGTTAAGTTTCGGTTTGTTGAAATGACCTGAATGTTTAGAGTCAGTTCAACATTATATTGCATTTTCCTATTGTGACACTCATGGGAATTGTAGTTCAGGAGCTAGTTGACCTCATTTTCCATGATGGCCATGCTCCCTAGCCAGACTAAAGCACCCAGTTATGAGAGTCCCAAGGTGAAACAGGCAGCTTGGTTAAAGCAGTTCCTGCATTATGGCAGATGTCGCCCTTCAAAGAGCCCAACCCATAGAAGACAACAATAGGGCCTCAAATTACATCTTCCATGAGGCGATGCATTGATAGAGAAGTGCAGTTTAATATTTTGTTGAATTTATTAGAAACCAAACATTCTGATTCAGTTCAACAAAACAAAATATTTCAATTTTATTTTTTCCCAATGGAAGATAAAACATTTTCAGCAAAATCAAAATTTTCCCTGGAGAAAATTTTGATTTTGCAGAAATTTCATTTCTGTCAGAAAAACTTTTCAGATGAAAAATTCCCAACTAGTTCTAGATGTATTTACTCAGATAAGAATGGCCATACTGGGTCAGACCAAAGGTCCATCTAGCCCAGTATCCTGTCTTCCAACAGTGGCCAATGCCAGGTACCCCAGAGGGAATGAACAGGTAATGAAGTGATCCATTCCTTATCGCTCTTTCCCAGCTTCTGTCAAAAAAATGAGTCCAAATAAAACTATTTGCTCTCTATAGGTGGAAATTTCATATCTAAATGAGGTGCATTCCCTTTCTTTGTTAATGTATGATTTTAAAAATCTCCTCTACTTGACTATTACTTCTGTTCTTACTTACTCATTTTACTTTCTATTTAAGAGTCTTGCTTTCAACTTTCAGTTTCCACATGGACTTGTTAGGTTGACCACCAAAAATACTTGTCCAAGACTCCAGGGAGACTGAAGTTTTGGACAGAAAGGGCGGTAAATTTTGAAGATGTTACCTCGAAATGCCTTCAAATGTAGGGGAAGTTAACTCCCATCTGTTAAATCTTTATTTTTGTATTAATTCTCTTATGTGGAGAGAGTGGTTATTTGGTGAATTAATGTTGACATAATAGAAATGAGGAGAAGAATGAACCATTTTCAGTCTCAGATCTTTCTGAATTCTTGTCTCTTGCTATTTGCTATTCCTTATTTGTTATATGTAATTGAGTCAGTTTTCCTGATGGCATAGCAGACATTTGAAAAAACAAAACAAACATTTTAAAAAAATTTTTTAGTTGCATCAATGTAAAAACCGTTATTGATTAAATGACAGGCTTTTGAAAAAGCAAAACATTTATTGAGCTAAATGCTCAAAATAGGCATCCCAGATAAGTGAAGAGACATTTCATTAAGTAGCTAGAGATAAGATAGCTGTAAAAGTTTGAAATCTCTTACGTTAGCATAGAATGTCTTCTCTTGACATTGCTTAATAGAAGCCAAGGTTAGAAATATATTCACACCCTGGAACTGAATTAATTCAGTTTTTCAATTCAATTATTCAGCAATTAGTTCAGAGCCATTCAAATGATTATTTGTCACGTCCTCCATGTCTTGGTGTGAAAGCAACATTTTTCACAAAATGTTTGGGAAAAATATTAATCTCTACATCACAAGAAACTCTACCTTTACATTACTCTTTCTAAATGCATGACTGTTGTTCAGCGATGCTGGAATACAAGTATTACCTCTCTACTCTGTCCCCCGGTAGATCAACATATACTTACACTTCCAAATTGCCTGAATAACTTTTTGTCTAAAATGAATTAAAAGTAATAAAACTGTACAACTTAACTAGACTTGCCTGTCTCTTCATTAAGTAGTAGGTATAAAGAATTTGAGAAAGAGTGGAGGTTTGAACTTTGCTTGTAGCATACGTGTCTACAAGGAAGAAATTCAGTCACAAAAATCAGTTTCAGAATTTTCAAGCAACCCTAGAACATGAATATTGCAAGTCTTAAAATTGCTCTCCACAAAGCTTGTTTTGTTCCATCAGAAAAATGTCTTATAATGACTCCAGTAAGTGACTAATTGCTTGGGGCTAAATTCTTGGGCATCTGCTAAAGTCCCTTTGAGCTGCTGGAGTGTGGGGTCATCTAGTCCAGTCCCCTGCATGGAGCCAGGATTGAGTATTATCTCTAGACCATTCCTGACAGGTGATTTCTAACCTGTTCTTAAAAGCCTCCAGTTACAGAGATTCCACAGTAATTTGTTCCAGTGCTTAACTACGCTTACAGTTAAGAAGTTTGTCCTAATGTCTAACCTAAATCTCCCTTGCCGCAATTTAAGCAACATGATGTCACTCACCCTTTTCTTACTGCCCAGGTGTAGTGGTTTAGAAAGGCACGTGTCAGGAGCAAGTGGGGTGAAGCTGTAGTCTACATGCTCAGCCTGGTCATTGGCAAGTTTGATGTGACACCTGGAGCCATTGTGGCCTGTGCAGGCCCCAGGAACACCAGTACCAAAAGGTGGCTCAAAGCCATCTCCTTCCACCTTCTCAGCACAGCAAGTTGAAGCATAGATACTTTGTCCTAGATTATGGTGGGGGTATTCATTGGCAAAATATTCCTAGTTTCCAAATAATGGTTTGAATTGGATAAATCCTAACTTGGTTTCTACAACCTCAAGCAGATTCAAGGCATTGTATATCTAACATTATATAATACTGTTTTAGAAGTTGTTTTGATAGAGATCTGATTTCCTGGATGATCATTTTTAGCAACTTGTTAAAGCATCCAAAGCTGCTGCTACTGAGGGTGACAATGAACATTTATCTGAACAGCCATTCCCTAAACATTCATGTGTATAAAATCCCATTCACACAAAAGCTCACAAATGGAGGCGGAGGCAGATCCAACCCTGACTCCACAGATACGATTTGGGCAGAAGGATTCATACCCCCAAATGATGGACCAAGGCAGCAACTCAGGCTCAAAGCTAGGTAATAGGTTTGCCCCTATTAACAGAAAGGCATGTGGCCAGGCTGCAAGTGAACAGCTGTTTGAACACTACAGAAAAGGTCACGCATATTCCTTTGAATTCCAAACAGATCTACTACTTAGGAACTCCGCAATTAAACTTATTCATGAGTTCCATAGTTCTTGGACGCCAAGTATTTTATGCACTCTGTCAGGTATCTACATCTGTTCTTCACTTGCTTTGGGTCTCACATTGTCACACAATGTGACAGACATACATATGTGAAGAAAATATGGAAGGCATGAAGTGAATAATAATTTTCAAGCAGAAGGACTGTAATAAGAGAATTTTTGAAGAGAAGCCAAATAATGGATTAGCTCCCTAAACAGAATCTTAAAATATTACATAAACCAGCCAGAACATTGCATAAAGGAACAAAATGCCTATTTCAGATATGACTGAATGGGTAGACAGGAGCCAGTTGTCTTGGATGTATCTGTGGATTTTAAATACATAATCTTAGTTTTAGATGAGCTGTCCACATTTTTTTTGTACTGCAGCACTAAAAGTCAAATTTAGATAACAAATGACTGAGCCATAAAAGCAGGACAGAATAGATGCACCCATGAAAATAATTGGCACTATAATGTCACTGAGCTAAGGGGTGGGGTTTCAGCACCAGAGTAATGAAAGGGCCAGTAGCTCCAGAGACAATGTTTTTTGGTCCTACTATGAGACTGGGAATAATTAAATCACATCTCCACTCCCTCAGAAGTGGTGATACAGAGTTTGGGAGGGACATTGAGCATGCAGCTTGGTTAGCCACTGAAAATGGAAATATCTTTTATGGGAGAGTAGGGCAAAAGAGTTCCAGGGACAAGTGGTGGCACACGTCTTCCCAGGCTGGCACGAGTTTTCACCTTGGCCTTCATCAAGGTAAATGGGAGGCATGTACATGAGTCTATCGCCTCTTTCAGAGAGGAATGGCCAGGCCAGGGGGCAGAATTCCAAATTACTCTCCTGACACCCTTCTTTCAGAAAGTTTGGAGTTGAGAAGGGATCAGGTTTGCCAAGGGAAGCCCAATGCTGGCCTGATCACTACTTGCCACTTCAGAATCAAAAACCTGGAGGCACAGTAAAGCCTACAGTGCATCAGTTTAAACACATTTAAGTCTCTTTACCTCTTTCAAAATATGGAAGACTCTGCACCAGGAGTACTGATAAAACAAGGAGGTTGTGTTTGAGGGTTCAAGATTCTCCTAGAAGGTAACAAATTACATAGAGGAAAGAACAGGGGCTTTTTACAGAGAAGGGACTCAAAGCAGTGTCTGAGAATTGGATTTATAAGTACAATGTAATAAGGAAAGGTGGAGAGAGTAGGGAAACCTTGTGCTGAAAGAGATGGGTGGACTTGCTGGCAATGCAGTCTTAATGGTGATTTAAAGGGAGATCTTTTTGAGTTTTCTGAATAGAAGATGAATGCTGGTCCATAAATGTGAATGGTAAGAAGGAATTCGTAGAGTGACACACCATAAAACATGCAGAGGGAGACGGTTATTCTATGTAATAGATGGTACCCGCCAATAACCATTGAACCAAAAGCTGCATCTTTAAGTGAATGTTTCAGTTGAGCTAATGGAATTTAAGTTTTTAAAAAAAGTCAACATAGCACATGTCCCAACCAAAAATAAAACCAAATCAGGTTTCCAAGTATTTATTGCAACAGCAATACTTGTGGCAACAGTGCTTTTTTCACATGGTGCTAATCTCTCAGAATATACCATACGTTTAAATTAGCTAGTTTCTGTATCTTTTTAGAGAAAGTATGATACAAAAGTTGAGTAAACTAGTTTACAAAATACCTATTTAAAAATAATTGTATAGGAATATTTACAAGTTTAAGTGACCACGTATAATACATAGGCAAGATCATCACAGGCATACAGGAAGCTGGTGCAGTGTTTGCTACATATAAATAAAAATATTGCTTGTTTTGGAGGCAGGATTGGAGGTAATAGATGATAGTTATACTTTTTGTCATGGACAGATTATTCTCTCTTCCACTTTGAGATTCAGTAGCATGTTTTCTGTCAGGATAAAACACATTTTTGGATCATCTGCCCTTAAAAGTTAGACTGCCACTGGATTTCCTGCTTTTCCGATAAAGAAAATGGCTTGCCAGTAGGTCACTCTGTTGATGGCCTGGTCCTCAGCCAAAGATATAAAGGGTACTAAAAATGCTTTTCCCAGGCTTTGTCCTTACCAGCCACCACACTCTCAGATGACGTGTGACTGATGTGGGAGGGAAGACAGATGAAGCAGTGTGGTTTAGAATCTGACTGATTGATTGCAACAGTTTTGAAACCATATGCTATCAACATGTCCCCATGTATTCTAGTATTTCACTGTGGGATCTGTCATGGAATCCGCCAATTGCTGCAGAACTCTGCTCTAACCTCTAAGCTTTTGTCTGTTTGTTTCTAGTGCTCATGGCTGTGAAGAAGAGTTTAAAAATGTGAACAGTGTTAGCAGAGACAGTGCTGTCTTCTTGAATATGCCACTACCCTGAAAAATAACCAAGAGGTATGAAGTGTCCTGTTCATCTCACTGGATTACATTTGAAACATAAAGATTACAACTTTAAATGTTAACATTAATATTTAAAGATCTGCAAAATAGTTAACACAGACCTCTTAGCTAATTTGGTTTTTCCACAATTTCAAAATATTGCTCACCTTCCCCCGTGCCAAAAGCCCCATCTATTCCCTAGCCAGCTTCCCAAGGTTGCTTCTATGAAGCCACTATATATGTTTATATTAAATTAATTAAAACAAAATACTCTAAATTTTGCAGAATTTTCTCCTGTTTGAGCACCAGCAATTTTGTTGTAGACTGCTGTAAAATATACAGAACTTGCCATTGTCTGGAACTGGAGCGACGACTTTGCTTCCCTCATTGTATCTGCAAAGTCCCAACAAGAGGAACCATTTTCAGTGAACAGTGTTAATATGTCCGGTCTGCCTGTTTCTCGTAGTGATCAAGTGTTTCTCACTTTGATAATTTTATTCAAAATAATTCTGAGATAAAATCACCTCAATTTGGACCAAACTCTGTCTCCATAAATCACATCTTTGCAAATGCAGAGTCCTTTTTGAGCTGGTTGCTTATGGAAGTTCTAGGGGTGCTGGGTGGGCTGCAGTCTGTAAAGTAGGTCTAGGCCAAGTCTCTTTTATCTGATAAAGGCCAGCCACAAGATACTGGGCCATTATTGGAGGGGATTATCCTGCTGGAGGAAAAGATAAGAGTTTCTCTAAAGAAAAGTGTGCTGTACTCATTCCTGTTAAACCATCTCTTGATGCCATCACACTTTTGGTGTTGCTCTGTCTCTCATATCTTCCTTTTATGGGAGATTGTTGGAATTGCTTTGCTATCATCATCTCCAGAGCCCTTCAGTCTTACCTTTGCTGAAACTCTCTGGGTTAAACTCAAATGAGTGTCTGGAAGAATTAATATAATGAAAGCCTAAGACAAGTGAAATTGCCAATTGAACAAAAAGAAAGATCCCTGCAAATGACACACTTGCATGAATTGAGCAGTGATATTACAACAAAGTAAGTATGCCAGTAAGTATGCTTCTCAACTCCAACAATCCAACATAACCACTGACATTTAAAACTAGAAAGGTGGTAAAAGATTAGGCTTTATTTACAGAGACTTAAATCCTCCCCATAGCTTGAAGCTGAGTGTGCACTCCCATATACAAGCTTCTGGTAATATTTGCAAATGAATCATTAGATTTGCTCCATTCATAACTATATCTATTTGACAGTGTATGTGTCAAATTTATGCTATACTCACCACACCAAATTTCTCAGATGTGGTATTAAATGAAGAATGACTTATCTTCCAAAAGGGTATGTGGGAAGCATGTTAAGGAAGAATGGGAGACTATTTGTGCACTAAGATACAAAATGTAACCAGCATGAATGCAGTACTTTGTATTTTGCATTAATCTGTTAAATGATCTAGGCTAAATTCCAAATATTCAGGGATGTTATAAATATTCACTTAAGTGTATCATTTAAATATAGAAAATTATATCTAAAAGACCCTTTAACTTGCTCTTCTAGCAATACCCCTGACAGAAATGGCATTTGCCTCCCAAATGAGCAAGCTTCCTCTCTTCTGTGCCAAAACTTTAAATAATTAAAAAATGGAAACTGCTTGGAATATCAGCAATGCAAGAATAGGTAGATGAAGTATTATGGTGCAAAACAAAAATGCAGCATGCAGAGAGAGGCTTAAGTATTTTACATTTTGAAATCAAAAAGAGTTCTTGATGTTGAAAAGCTTAAATTAATGAAATGAGGTATGCTGTCATTTTCTGTCTTTGTGCAGAATCTATTTAGTTCTGATAGTCTCTTTTTTTCCCTTTCAGAATCAATACTTCCACCTTCTGTTCATAGAGGCGGTGGCTAAGGACTCTTGTACAAATTTACAGTAACAAACCAATCTGTGTTAGGGTCAAAATTTCAAATAGTGATACATGTTTAAAAGCTATGAAATACCACGTTCTTTTCACTTGCCATAGTCTTCCTCACACACAGCTCCTATTGCAAGTCAGTGGCAGTTGCAGTATGAATGTGGCCTGTAACATTTTTGTTACTGTTGGCATTAAATCTTTCTCACATGATGCTTAACATCAGAAGAAAATATTGCAAACACTGGTTATTTTCTTTGTAACAAGTAAAAGTTCAGTTATTGTACTGCAGAAACCTTGAAAAACCTAAAATAATGGAGATCATTTTAAGAAATAGTGAAGAGAAATGTACCTGCCTCTGACTAGCTATTGTCCTCTGCAAGCATGTTCTTTAATACAGGCATGGTGTGACGCATACAGCAATAGAATATATTTTGCAGTGCAAGTTGAAGACTACAATGCAGGCACTTGCATATCACAGGATATAGCCACCCTAAAATAAAGAGAGCAGATTGTGTGGTGAAAACATATTTGTTAATGATTAATCTTTTTTGTGTTTTTCATGACTAAAGCTGCTTGTCTCCTAAGATAAGACACACATCTAATGGGAAGGGTGTTGTAACATTTGGAAGAAGTACACAGTGTACTGAAAAAACATAAGCAATGGCTTATCTGATCTTTCTCTAAACCTTGCCAGGTCTTTTGTACAGACAAAAAGAACACTGAAGTGAGATGGCCAGTATAAATAGAGCCATTGCTGCTTTTGGTCATACCCTGGTTCACTAAAATCCATTTTACAGTTCTAAGTGCATGCTCCCATTTTTGATCCAGTGGGACTCAAAAGAAAATAAATGGAGTTTTAAAGACTCCCTTTATCACATTTAGTTTATGTATGACTTCCACTTTTAGTGATATTCTAAGAGCAGAATTGCACAGCCATTCAAAAATTCCCATCTTACAGTGTGTCTGTCTTTCTAGTGGGAGACAGTATCTTAAATGGGAACGGAGAGACAAGATAGGTGAGAATATATTTTTTTTTATTGGACCAATTTCTGTTAGGGAGGGAGATAGCTTTTGAGTCACCCAGGTCCAACGGATATTACCACCTCACTCACCTTCTCTAATATCCTGGAATCGATACAGCTACAACTACACTGCATACATTAAACGGAACGAACAATTTCATCCCTTTGTAATGGCACTACAGGAACCACATAGTATACGGCTCTGAGACTAGCCAAGAATCACATGCCAGAGGTTCTGGACAAGCAATTCTGGGGGCCATGGGGACATACAGTCTGGTCTTTTTTACACTCTCTTTTTTTAGTGGAAAATATGATGCACTTCATTCCTGTAGAGTAGGAGGATGTAGGAGACACATGAGAGGTATAGAAACAGTTGCTTCCCAAGTCTTACATTCCTGGCTTAATTGCTAAACTAATAGAAGGAACTAATGACATTTAGAAATGGAACAAAAATTAGGTTTAAGGAAAATTGGCAACAATTTATAGACAAAGAAATCTCTCTGCAGCTGTGGCCTCACACGTGGCAAAGGACAACTATCTTCTGTGGGACAATAAGCAAGCCAGTACAAAAATTATTCAGAATGACTCCAAGTGACTTCTAAGCATGGTTGCTATGCTGTTAGGCATCTCAGTTAAAGCAGAGCTATCCTGTATAAATGTGCAGCTGATTATCTATCTCTTATTCTCCTGTCTCTACGATTATACTGGAAAAAGGAAGAAACTCCAGGTGCTATTGCTCAGTTAAGAGGAGTATGAGGCACCTTGATGGTAAAGTTAACATCCAAGCCTGGGAATAAGTCAGTTCTGTATAGTTTAGTTCTCAAAATATGGGGGGGAAAACCTACAAAGATTGCTAAAAATCCAGACATTTATAAAATAAAGCTTTTTTTTGGCCTAGTTACCTGAATGATGTAGTTCTTCCCTGGGCAACTAAATACTTTCTTCCTCAGACTACTTGTTTTTCTAGTTTCACCTAATATGCTCACTTGTAGACTTATTTTTCCACTGCCTTAAAAGGATGTATGTATCTTGTGTTTCCAGAATGGTGTAATACATTTTTGCAAATTGTTTTAATTTTTTTAAATAAAAGCTTTTATGGGAATTTGCCTGAATATCTGATTGGCTTTCAGGTTTGGCTTAGTTTCATATCCATAGTCACAAGAGTCAATCGTGGGAGTAGAATACATTCATTCTAAAATGCAGCTTATCTCCTTTTTGAATGCTAAAATATTACCATGCAGTTTTTATGGTAAAAAATTTGTCAGCAGAGCCTATGAGCAAGCAGCAATGTGAAATCTAGAATCATTACTACTTACTGTAGGGTAAGTCTTAGGGTCCCTCCCTCTCCATGTGTGGCAATTACTATTTTTTTTCCAAGATGCTTGTGGAGATATAATGTCTTCAGTTGTCTTTTATGGTAGTTCTTTTGCAGCAAGTGTCTCTCTCAACCTGGAATATACCAGTTCTTTTGTCTTTGTCTAGCTAAATGAAGTCAAGAAAAGTCATTTGAATGCACTGGCTAGTCAAAATGCCCTACCCCCTGACTCTTCTGATTAGACATTTGTTCACTCTGCCCCCATGATTTTGGAGACACTATGTTCTTTGAGATGGCAGCATTTTATAACCCCATGTCCTTTGTATTTCAGCTGACCTTGCTTCAGCCCACTATATGGTTCATTACTCCAGTCCTCATAACATCACAGACATGCTCTGCTATGATGACAAGATTTGGTTTTACTGCCAAGTATATGGAAGTTTATTCCTGTATTGATAAATTTTAATCCTTTAGTATCAGGGCCTCCTATATAACACCTTAGTCCATTTGTTTTATTCCTAATGGTGCTCATGTTCATTTCTTTGTATATTAAATGAATTGAAAATATTGCTTGTTGAAAACCAAAAACTACAACAAAGGGGGAGGGAGGTTCATTTGAAAAAAAAGTTGAAATTTTGACCCAAAAATCTTTTATTTTTGTCCAAAGACTAACTTTCTACCAGTTCTAACATCTACCCAATAATTCTTCCAGTAACTCGAAATACATTGCTACCTTTAAATAGAATAGTATAATCACATGAAAATATAATGTGCTTCCTGTTATGCACTATAGAATCTCAAGGAAAGAATCTATTTTAACAAAGATATTGTTCTATGTTTGTACTATGCAGTAAACCCCATTTCAGTACTGGTATTTATTACGTTGCCTTTCAAATCTGTCACATATAATGAATGAAAAATTAGATTGGGAGAGAGATAAAGGGGTGCTGGATCCTTGGGGCAGCTGCCTCACTGTTCTTGTTTTCTTTGTTCCTACTTTATTTAATTGGGCAGAAACAAAGGAAAATGTACTTGGAGCTGTTGGTCCTATGAACAGTGCATGTAAAGGGGAAAAAGAAGCACAGTACCTGCCCATGCCCATTTAGCATTTCTGGGAAAATAATCCATAAACACCTTGAATATATCACTTCTGTCAGTCATATATTTTTGGAGCTATAATATATGAGGATTTTACTGGTTCACAATAGGTTCCTTTTATTTAGGAAACAACTTGCTTGGAATTTGAATTTGTTTTGTACTGGAATCATTCGAAGGGAAAGCTTAATTAAAACATAGGAGTAGAGGTCAGGGGACCTGAATTTATTTTTTCTTGGCTCAGCTGCAGACTTGTTCCTTAATGCTGATTACATCATTTAATCTCTGCCTCAATTTTTCCTCTTGTAAAATGGGCATGGTACTTACTTACCAGTGTGGTTATGCTTAAGTCATTAGTGCTTGCTGCCATTGTTATTACATGCAGTCATAGGGCATCCAGATCTATAACATCCATATGCACTTTACACAAGATCAAACAATTTCCTCCCCAATTTTCAGGAGCATAAAGGCTGAACATACTGCTGCATAATACATTGAAGTCCTCCTGTGGAAGGTGCTATAGGAATGCCAAACATCCCTATTAAATAAGGCTCTTTTGTGTAGCAATGGGCCTGGGCTGCCTGATTTTTGAATTTTACAAATTGAACACCTCAACGTTCAGGGGCTGCTTTTAGTCTGGATGGAGCCAAGCAGTGAGAGAAACTGTTAAACAAATGCTGACGCCAGATTTGGCCCCAGCCACACTGACCAGTTAAAGAGTCCAATAACCTATTTAAGGGGTGAATCTTATTTCAGTGGTGTAATCAGGACCCAAAACAAATGCTAAAAAAATCTCTGGCAACTGTCTCACATCAGAAATTATGCTGGGGAAATCTCCGACTTGCCTACTAGCTCTTCTCATCTGCATTTCAAAGCATAAGGTGGATTGGGAGGGCAACAAAACACAGCAGTTTGCTAGATGTGCAAAGAGATGCACTTGCATACTAACACAGGTGGCAGTAACAAAATAGAGCTGCTAAAATACCTGCTGATCTAGTCAGTGTTTACCATCTGTTAAATAAGCTTAATTGAAGAAAGAATAAATGCAAGTGTGTTTTTGCATATTATTTAACTGAATGCTGGGTTCTTTTAGGCTGACCTTAAATTTTTATATATATATAATAGTACAAAAATAATCAGAACTGTATGAAATTCATAGTGCAGTTTTCATGAAACTTAAGTAGAAGAGTTATGCCCTCTCATAATTTTGCACAAATTCTCCATGTTTCCAATTTAAATGAAATGAGTATTGCATCAAGAGCTTACTACTACTAAATAATAATAATAAAATGATAAAACAGATTAATTCAATTTCTGCATGCTATTTGATGTGAAACAGTATTCAGTCTATAAAGGGACTCACTTTTGTTTGAAAACTGGCCATTTTCATGTGAAATGTACCTTAGCAAAATGTCCCTTAATTAAATGTGCATTTTGCATTTTCATATGAAGATTTAATTCCTCATTCTGACAGACTGCCCCAGTGTATCTTAGCAAGTAGATGTAGGTTTCTTTTGAAATAATTAACAGGTTTTTGTTGTTGTTTTAAACATACACAAAGCCTTCTGTGGTAGCCACTGGCTAAATGTGTGTGCGGGCGAGGAAATCACACATTAGCTCTCATGGCTGTGGGTGGAGTAGATATGGAGATATAATAGAGTGGAAGAAAAAGGGTGAGATCCTTTCCCTGCTGGCTTCAATGGGAGTTTTGCTAATGACTTCAGTGGGCCCAGGATTTCACCTAATATTTCTGTCATGGCAGTTATGGCTAAATCCCGCATGGCTTTCTGCTACAAATAGCCTCAGGGAAGTCAATTAATGGCATATGAATATCTGAGTGAGAAAGATGATCAGGGCTTTGCCATTGGTGCTCTTCTGTGCTCACGTTTTCTCCTTCATGTCAAGGCAGTGTTGTTGAATATCAGCTAGGGAAACTGTTCTCACTCCAACAAATTGTATTTGAGTTTTGAATCCTCCTCAACCATCAGTTCTTTAGGTTCCAGGCATGTCAGGGAACTTTTTCCCCAGTGGATAGTTTGATGTTTTCATACTGTCTCATGTATAGTCAGTAGAATTAAATGGAAATAAAAACCTGAGTTGATCTGCCCTTTAATCAGCTTGATTTCTATTCCACAGTCAGCTCTCTCTCATCGTGAAAACAAATGAATTTTTCTACTTTTTGCATGTTTTCTTTCCCAGCACTGTAAAAGGAAATTTATGCTCTGTCACAGTAGGTAAAAAAAGAATACTGATAGTTTTATCATATACTAGCTTTCCCCAAAACAAGCTGCATATTCCTACTAAAATATCATTGGGGATTTAGGTACTTGATTTTTTTTTTCCCCCAATGTGTCCTACAGACTAGACCCAACACTGAAGATAGAGGTGGTGTTCTCTGGAGCAGGGACTGTGACAATATGCAACTGATAGAGAAGCAGACAAATGTGGATGGGGAACAGCTAACAGCAAAGGCATTTGCATAAACAAGTGGTCTCAGTACTCCAAGTAGTCACAGGTGACAACTTAACCAGCAACAGACAAAGATTTGTAGGCATCACATAGGCAGGTTTTGAGAGATGGATTTAAATGGACATAGGATGATGGGTTTGGAGAAGAATACTTTGTCTGAAGAACAGACTAGCAGAGGCAGATGGTCTTGAAATGACAAATTTAGGAGGAGATGTAACAGCAGACAGTACCACGCAATAGCAAATGGTTTATTGATCTAAGGCAGTTTGAGCAGGTAGCTTAAAAACATTTGTGATAAAGATGGCCCATAAAAACACTAAAATATTGATTTGTGGCAAGCTTCAGTATGATCTATTGATTTAATAAGAATAAAGAAGGACATAGAAGGAGGTATGATTGTGAAGGTAGTGCATGACTGAGCAATTGGCAAGATCATTTCACACTGGACTTAAATCACAGACAATAAATCAAGAATTGTATGATAAATAAGATACACAGGGAATGATCTGAACAGGTTTCCTTGGTGTCTGTCATAGGACTTCCTGGAAAATTTGTCAAGCAGAGGAATTAAATCATAGGGGGAAGATGCTGAAGAATACTTATTACAAAGGAAACTTTGAAGTGAAAGTGTTGAACTTCTCTTGGATTTTACTTCTGGAGGTTTCATCCACGCAACAGACTTGGCAATTCAAAGCCTGTTATGTTGACTCTGTGCTCAAAAATCAGACAAACAGATTTAAGCACCCTATCTAGAGAGACATATGAGCTGCAGTGAAGCTGGCATGACTTAGTTATGTCAGTTTCTCTAGGGCCTGCAGCTGTGTGCTTTTGCAAGATATAAAATTCCTGAATTTTAGAGACTAAAGCAACAAGGTGTCTCCTTTTAGAAACTGATAATGGTGCCTATGTGAGAATCTTTAAATATTTCATAGAGGTGAAAGTAATATTTGTGTTGCAGCGGCACTGAAAGATCCTACACAATTAAGTTCCCTGATGCTAGGCACTGCAGAAATGAATAAACCCTCCCACCTGAGAGCTCACAATCTAGAATTTAGATCATATACAGCAGGCGAATAGACAGAATATATGATATTGTAGGAGAACATGGTAATGGTAAAAACAGGTGTTTTCATAAATTAGCCACAGTAACTAGTCATATTGAGAATATAATTGGTTCAGTAATGAAATATACATAATTTTTCTAAATTCTTATACACATTTTTATGGATTTACAGAGAAATATTAATTTCCACTCTCTGATATAGTACTGTGAAAGATAACAAGCTTTGCCAAGACGTCAATACTTGCTCTACTGGTTTATTACTGGCTGTTGCAATGCTTTACTTTTCTAGAAGAGAAGGATTCACCTCAGTTAGGCCCTAATTCAGAAAAGCACATACTCAAGTGCTGTCCCAAATATGGATGGTTTTCTGAATTATGATTATAAAGGAAATTATGTATTAAGATGCTTCCATCTTGGCTTTTTCTCACATAACGTCACTCTGAGGCTAAGGTGATACTGGTGTGAATAAACCATAAACAGCCCTCTAAAACAAAAATGGAAGGTTCCTGTTACTTATGGTCATTTCAATAATATTAGGCATCAAACCTATAATAAAAGAATCTTTTGAAGAAGAACACTAAAAGAGAATCTCATCAGTACTGTAGCTAAATCCAAACAGGGAGATGTGCCAGATACTCCATGAAGTCTACTAGGGACTTCACTGTTGCTACAGATTTTATATAGAAGGAGCTCAGATACTGTGGTGATGGTCAGAATTATAAATCATTAATATAGATACCTGCAGAAATAAAGGGACATACTACAGAGTTTGGTAATGTGTTCAAACAGTTTGAGAAAATTGGAAAGTTTTTTAAAGGGTGACTATATTATGATCTTGCACAAGTGAGACCAAAGTTGAGATTGTAGCTAAAGTTCTGTTTTACAGGGTCTGTATCTTTTCACCTTTTTTTTCCAAAACTGTTTTTGTTAACATGCCCTGGGGAGTCTGCACTAAATTTCAGCCACAAATTCACACATCTGTGGAATGATTGCCAAACTGGATTTTGTTTCTATGATTTTTTTTGGAAATGTGGGTAAACAGGAACACAGGAAAAGCCTGATTTCTTTCCACACAGTGCACATTTGATTCTCCCTGCTGCTGCCTGTGTGACAACATTGTGACAGATAACCCGCCACTCAACATTCACTCCCTCCAATCTATCTGCGCGTACTTAGGAAGAGTCACTGTTGCCATAGTTATTATGGCATTGGCTGCCATTGGTAACCAATTTACCTCAGATGACTAGAATGTTATTACAAAGAAGAGTCAGAGTAGAAGCTGTAATGAAACCAGACAGGGTTTGGCTAAGCAGCTGCTGTGCTCCTTTGGGTTTGTACAGGGCTAAGTTACACTATGAGTACAAAGAGTAGTTGTTTGTTACTTTCTTCAAAAAGGGTTATCATGACAATGAGATACAAAATTCCAGCTCATTTACAAGTATATTGTTTACCTGCTTCTTGCAAATTGGTGGCTGAGGCTATCTAAATATTTAGCTTTCAAAAAAAAAAGCAGGAAATTAATCAACTAGAAAACACAATGAGAAAATCCTTAAGTTAATATGGCAAAGCCAAGAGTAAGTCAGAGTCCATATTGGTAGAGGAGACTGCCCCAATGTGCCACATGCTCTTGGGAGCCATATTGCTCAGTCTTTCTGTCTGTGTTTTGCATTCACAATAGACCACTTAAAAACACAGCCAATTGACACCCCTAGTCTTTATTCTACAGTGAGAGGCCATTTGCTCTGTTTAACTACAGACAGGTGGTGGGAAGCAATTAATTCTAGGAGTTAATGTTGGGTCATTGAGGATTCCATTGTCTCAGTAGGGTTTTTCATTGAGATATGTTAATTCCAGCCCAGACAGAGCCAGTGGCTATGTCTCAAACACCTAACCTTTCTCCCTTGACCCAGGGTAGAAAATTAACCTCCGCCCCCAATGGGTTGTGATACAAAGTAGATAGGTATAGTTGTACATATAGTTCATAATACCATTCCTGCATTTTCACAGTATGCATTATGATACAGTCTTCAGTTACACACACACAAGTGACTACTTGTGAAAAGTTTGCTGTAAGTGACTTGCCCAGCATCAAATAGGAACATGGTGGCAGAGGCAGGGGTAAAATCCTAGTCTCCAGGGCAGCATTCAAGTGCCCTAACACAAGACAATGCTTTCTCTATAAGTCTTCCAACCTCTGCAACACATAAGATAGAGGCTACAGATAACAGACCTCTTCACCACACAACCTTAATTCCTTCCTAGAGCAGATGCATCCTGCATTGAATGAATCAGGAAACCGGTGTTAAAAGAAATACAGGATTAAGTATCATAATACATATGCAAAATGGGACAAATTAAGGTTGCATGTGCAACGTTCATTATTTCCTGACTTCTTGACTTTACAGCCTTTTAATCCTTAACTTTTCATTTCCTATATTTATTGTTAAAGCTAGGAGTCTGTCACAGAGGTCATAGGTTCTGTGACTTTCCGTGACCTCCATGACTTCTGCAGTGGCTGGTGCTAGCTCAGTTTTAGTCAGGATGGGTATGTTTAGTAAAGGTCATGGACCGGTCATGGACCCATCAGTTTTTGTTTACAGACCATGATTGGTCCATGACTTTTACTAAAAATACCCGTGACTAAAACGTAGCCTTATTTATTGGTTTGACTAATTTTTTATTTGTGAATTTATATTATTTCAATATATTATTTTCAATGTAAAACTGGCTCAATCATATCTCACTCCCTAAAATTACTGTGGTGATGGGAAGAAATGTTTTTTGTTTTGTTTTTTTAAAATAATGCCTCAGGGACACTAAAGAAAAATCTGCATTTATAAAATCCAGAGTTAGTTTTCCAAACATGAAAATTTCATTCTCTGGTTTTGTAATGGGGTGCACACTCACCTCTTGCGAGTGCCCTCTGCTGGCCAGGTGTATGTGCCTGCATTCTTTGTTATGCTGCTTACGGTGACCCCTGTTAGCAGTTAATCTGTCAGGCAGGTTTTCAATGACTCAGCCACCTGGCTGAGTTACACACAGACTGTGGGTTTTCAACAAAACAACCCCCTTCCAGGGTACACAATCCAACAGTGCCCATCACAGCACTCTCAGAGTGTGTGTGGTAAACATACTAATCTTTAATCCTACTTCCAGGCTTAATTCACAACTGTCTCTTCCCTTCTGGGCTAGCTTTCAGTAGTCTCCGCTCTGTTATGGACCAGCGCCCCCAGGGCTCACTCCCTGGAGACTCTTCACTCGGTAGTGAGCCTCACTGGCCCCAGCTGAGCCACTAGTTCAATTCAGTCTCCTTCCGGGGGTGATCAGAGTCAACAAATCATAGAATATCAGGGCTGGAAGGGACCTCAGGATGTCATCTAGTCCAACCCCCTGCTCAAAGCAGGACCAATCCCCAATTTTTGCCCCAGATCCCCTAAATGGCCCCCTCAAGGATTGAACTCACAACCCTGGGTTTAGCAGGCCAATGCTCAAACCACTGAGCTATCCCTTCCCCCTCTCCCCCCCCCAGACCCTATTCAGGGTCTTCAGCCTGCTCCCTGGAGCAGTTTAAATCCCCCTTCTTCAGGGCTTTGGCCACTCCACCTGTGGCCAGTGGGGGGGACCCAGGCCCACCCACTACTCCAGAAACCCTATAAATAGAAGCCACGTGCTGCTTCCCTTTAACTCTGTGGCTATTGTTCCTTGGGCCACTTCCCCACAGCCCCTGCAGCTTTACCCTAAAGTCAGGATTCAAGTCTTGCTTGAGTCCTTGCAGTCAGACAGGAGCACCTTGCTTGCTTCCCCCAGTCCCTGCTGTCAACTGCTCTGTCCAGGTACTGAAACAGCTGTAACCAGCTAGAAGCACCTCCTGGCTCCAGTCAACTGACTCTGCTCTATCCAGCTGCTCCTTTTAGATGAGCGGCCACTTTCTCTAATTGGTTGCTTTCACCTCACGCATTCTTGGAAGTGCCTTCACTGCTCCTTTTCTGGGGCAGGGTGAGGTTGAACCGTGAGGCCCCAAGGAGGGCACCTCACACACGCCTCAAGTTTTGTTGTCTTGATTCCATTGTTTCACCCATTCCTTATACTAACATAATTAATCCCTTTTGTTGGTGGTTGTATTGGCTTATAGTTACTGGGTTTACCCTTTGCTAGATCTGTTTTTTTATAGAGGGGTATTTGATTTAGTTTTGTGTTATCTCTGCCCTTCTCCCCAACCCTCCCCCCACCTCCAGCTTGCACTGTGGTTCTTGTACCACATGGTATAGATGCCTACATTGCTGAAATAAAAGCCTCTCCATGGAGATCATTTGCAACTGACTACATATTTTTAAAGTGTGTTGGTTAGTGTGACGTTGCACTCCATATGTTTATGGAAATAGGCTTATAAGTGTAAATATAATGTAACTGGAATATGCTTTAGGCAAAAGGTCTCTTGTAAGGTATCATTACAAAGCTTATCTACCGAGTGTGTTCATCCTATTTCTATGAATGTATCATTCTCATATCTGAAGCTAGAAATATGAAGTATTACTCTGAAGTCCTATTGTAACTATGCAAAGTGTGGGCCATTAATGCTGGCTTGGAATCTGATGGTTCCCATTAACTAGGACAATTGGTGGTAAATGGCTCTATTTACTTGTAGGCCTTCCTGTATATCTGTGTGCCAGCCAGTGGGTAATGAAGTCTCACAGGACATGTCAACATGTTACATGATACTGGAATCCATCTTAAACCTGGTGCTTTTCCATTTAGAAGCAAAGGTGGGAACCCAGAGAGAGAGAGAGACACACAGACACAGGATTCCTGCCTTGTGCCAAACATATAAAAGCAGGTGGAACAGAACAAAGGGGGCTACCAGTCATGAGAAATCCCCTAGTTACCACCTGAACTGGAACTAACAAGAACTGTACCAGGGAAAAGGATTAGGCCCAGACTAGAGAGGAGTCTAGTCTGTGAAAGAAGTTTATTGGAACGTCTCCAAAGGTGACATTTACCTCTATTTAGTGTCTTAATGTATTGGGCTTAGACTTGCGTGTTTTGTTTTATTTTGCTTGGTAACTTACTTTGTTCTGTCTTATTACTTTAAAGCACTTAAATCTTACTTTGTATACTTAATAAAATCACTTTTATTTATTAACCTAGAGTAAGTGATTAATAACTGGGGGAGCAAACAGCTGTGCATCTCTATCAGTGTTATAGAGGGCAGAAAGCTTTATACAGAGTAAAATGAATTTATTTGGGATTTGAATCCCATTGGGAGCTGGGTCTCTGGGTGCTGGAGATGGGTGACTTGCTGAGCAGTTTGTTAAAGTCTCCAGCTTTGGGGGCGTCGACCAGACCTGGGCCTGTGTTGCAGCAGACTAGTGTCTGACTCAACGAGGCAGGGTTCTGGAGTCCCAAGCTGGCAGTGGAAAATGGGCTCAGAGGTAATTACAGCATGTCAGGTGACAACCTCAAGGGGGGGTGTGTCTGACTGAACCCATCAGTTAGTATTCAATATCTTAAAATGCGCTAATGTAAATTACTGCTTCCATTTATGTGGTTATTTTATTCTGCAGGACTCTGCTGCAGTTTTCAGTTTGTACCTTCTGGGGTTTGGAATTTGTATGAAATATGTTTCTTTCCTCCTGTTTCAGGGCTTCAAACAAGGTCTAGGTCAGTACTATTACATGCCACAATAGAGGTTTTGAAAGTAACAGTATTATGCTCAACTCTAAATCTCAGTGTTGCCAGTCCTTTTGCTCTACATGAACTATTATATGAAATTCTAGCCTTCTATTGTTAAGCCCATCCTACGCATCTTGTTAATCAGGTAGCATTTATATCATTTTAAATATCTTATGCTGAATTGCAAGGAAAAAATATTTAACTTTGACACATTTCCCTTGTGAAATTAGAGGGGGAATAAAAGGACTAACTGACTGATTTTATCCAATACCATTCTTTCTGAAGACCTTTTTCTGCCTCTAACTCTATGGGTATTATGTATATAAAAATCATGTAGAGAGGTTTTCTTTGTAGCACAGAAGAGGTTAACCATAGGAAGGACTGCACTAAGCTGACTGATCTGAAATGTATAGTTAAGGTTTTCATGGATGGGTTCCATGGCACTTTGTAAATCTAAGGTGACTGACCAGTGGTATATGTATTTATATTTAACGTTTTCAGGACAATTCTTTAGAGTTTAGATATTCACATTTTTCCAGTGACACAATGGTGCCTAAAACAGGAAAGTCAGATTTTTAAAAATTTCTATATTTAACAGATCTACTCCCAATCTGCATTTAGAATCCTATCCACTGACCTTAGCTACTACATACATTTAATATTTTTTAAATTCAAGTCAGCCATGCAGCTATGTCCTGGGTTTTATTCTAGTTCTCAAAGTAGCACAATAGTTACCAAATTACCAGTTGAAGAGCCAAAATCGGAAGCTCCATTGAAGACACTGGACTTGTCTACTTGTCACAGAAGGCAGAGTCCAAAAGGAATGGAATTTTCTACCATAAGAATAAACCTAATCTGTGCAAGAGACAATCTTTCTTGGGGGCTGGTCTGAGACTGTGGAATTAACTGTGATAGGCACTAAGGACCATCACAGACCTCATCCCCTTCCACTCCAAGTGGAAGGTGCACTTCTTCCACCTTACTTTCTCTAACACACACAGAGCAGTGTATACATTTTAAAAACAAAGCCCTATAAAAAGACAACACTGTACTGGACACACAATTCTTTCCCGGGTCAAGGGTGAGAGAAAATTAACATGCAATAGAGGTTGGTCATGACACTTAATGCATGACTGGAAGGCACTCGGATACTATGGTGATGAGGGCAGTACAACAACATACAGAGAACAGAACAAAGGGCTTGTGTAGGTATCACTGAGGGCAGATTTGGCTGACTGAACCTTTATTACTCATGATGCACAAACACAGTTTGACTCCCAGAGTGAGTCTGCAGGGCTGGTAGGAGGAGGTTAAAGATCACTGTATCTGACTCAAAAAAAGCCTACCCTGCTCTCCCTGAGGTGTCTCCACTAATAATAATGATATACCTCACCTTAACAGAAGCCATACATTTTATTTGTTCACCTTTTTTGGAGGCTCATCACTCCAATACAACCATGTCCAGTTGAAAACATAATGGTAGTGAATCAATAAAGATTTGGTATGAGTAGTTTCCTAATTGAGAAATTATTATTAGTCACAAACCAGCAGAAGCAGCACTTGAGTATGGCTTGCTTCAGTATGGGTTGTACTCTATCAGACCAGTACATCTGCTCTCAAGGTTTCCCCAGTATTAGTCTGTATCTGTCAATGCTGATATTTAATGCTTATTTCTGTGTAAATAAAGCAAGCTGTGGCCACACAACCTGTTCCCTATTTTAACATTTCGCTGTGTCCACAGAGATGCACTTGCTTGAAAAAGCCTTTCACAACGCTGCCTTTCTAATGCTATCCAAAATAACATCCTGCTAGATCATCTTTGCTAATGAGTATGAGGAATGTCTGGCTTTATAACAACCACAGACTGATCAGATCCCATTCATTATTTCAAACACTACACTGGTTGATACATATTCTGAATGATAATGAAAAAAGATTCAAAGCACAGACAATGGCTGAAAGAAAAGATCAGCCCAGAGCTTATTTCTGTGTACCTTTTTCTATAAAAATCAAACTACTTCGTGCTTGGAGAAGGGTTGCTTCCCCTCATCAGCCCTCAAAGGAAGCCTTAGGAAGTGTGTATATTGTTCCTCTTGAGAATATTCACCCCCATTCAAATATATGGAAATTAAAGAAAGCATTTAAATATCTTAAACTTCTTTGCTTTTTGAATTAAGCTGAACCAACCCTCTGTGCTGGTTTCACATGTTGAGAAACTGTACAGTTTTGCAGCACCAAGCATACAGAGGATGGTGGATAAACAGTGTATAGCAGATATTTATTCTTCATGGAAACGAAAGAACAATCCCCTGTAAGAATGCAGAGTAATTAGTCTCTACCTCTTATGCAGTAAGCCCTTAACTGTACTTACACCATAAAGAAATCTTCAGTGCAGTAGTTACTACTTTTCTGTAGATATGTGCTTCTTTAAGGAGCCAATCCATTTAGTAATGAATTAGAAAACAGGGGTCTAGAATGGATCATCTACTTTCAAATTGTTTTTAAAAGGGAACAGTACAGCTGGGTTTGTTCTATGTTCCCCATTATCCCTCTGAATCCAGCCCATACTGATTTTCCCTCCTGCCTGAAAAATAATTCAGTGTTAGCAGTCCCCTATCCAACTTAGGGGAGTAACTAATACAATGAAAGCCCACTGAGCAAATGTTAAAGCAGGTGCTAAGATAGCATAAATTATTTTATTTCTTTTTAAACTTTTTGTACAATAAAATGGAACTATGACCTAAACAGATAAAAATAAATTCAAGCACAAGCAACCTTCATCTTGTGATAACACACAAGTTCTCAGACATGAGGATCTTCCCCTGCTCTGCAGACCACAGTCAAAATTGTCCAGTCAGATCTGTGTGACACATTTTGGCCTGAAATTGTGGAGCAAGAGGAATATTAGGAGTAGAACTCTGACGTGTATGTGAGCCCTCACTTTCCTCAGTGACTTCTGGATGGTCTCTCTCTCTCCCTCTCCAAGTGATGAAGCCATCTAAACCTCCCCGCCCTAAGAGAGCCTGGCTCTCCCTTTATTCATCTCTAGTCCTTCTGAGCCCAAACCCCAGGAGATGTATTCTCCCTATCGTGGCAGCTCCTTGAAGTCTACCTTCTTCTCTTTATTCCCTGTAGCCCTCAGAGCTGGGAAGGGCCTTCCCCTCAGACTTGACATTTCTGGCAGGAATAGAGGGGTAAATTAAATCCAAATACCTGTCTCCAGAATAAACCAGGAAGTCCTGGGCCCTGTGTGGGGTTTAGATACCTTATCTTGCATGCAGACTGTACTTTTGTTTATGTTATGGTTCATTCCAAGTATGAAACAGCTTGGAGCACAAGGAAAGTCTGGAACTCTCAGCTGATGCAGTAGTATAAAACAATTGTGCCATTTATAATTCATAACAATGTATCCTCCTGCCGTTAACCCTGTCTGTCATTCTTTTCCTGACTCATTCATTTAATCTTAGTGAGTTCTAATGACACTGACAGAGTGTGAGTACCCTAAGGCTCACTCATCACTTTGCAAGCATCCCCACATGGCCTGAATTGAAGAGATAATTGGTTAAAGACTGGATGACTAAACCAGTGGTTCTCAACCAGGGGTCCATTGCCACAGGTTTCAGGGGGTCTGCGAAGCAGGGTCAGTGTTAAAGTTGCTGGGCCCCAGGGCAGAAAGCCAAAACTCCACCGCATGGGTCTGAAGCCAGGGGCTCTAAACCATGCCACTCTGGGCTGAAGCCAAAGCCCGAGTACTGTAGTTTCGCTGGGGCTCCCACACAATTGCCCTGCTTGCTACCCCCTAACACTGACCCTGGCTTTCATATGCAAAACACCAGTTATGGCCATGGAGCTTTTAATAGCATGTTGGGGGGTGGTTTCAGAAAGAGAGCTTGAAAACCTCTGAACTAAACAAGGTGGTTCAGCTCTTCAGCTGAGGACAGTTAAGAAAGAGAAAGGATGGAGGGGGATGCTGGAAGGAAGGGCAGAGAAGCCCAAGATCTCAGAGAAATGGGATCCCTGCCCCTCTCTGACCCTGTGTCTGGAAAAAAAAGTAAAAACCTTATGTTTCAGGCACAAGCATTTGTCTAGCACATGGTAAATAAAGTGCCCAGTGTTGAACCTACAGAGGAGTAGGTGAGGCCTGTTTGCAGTGAAGAATCCAAGATGAGGGAACCCCACCCCTATGACAGACACATACAGATTATTTCCTTAGCTTGAAAACATTGTTGATCAAGGATTTTTTTTTGGCCTAATCCACAGTAAACTAATATTTAGTCAGCATTTTTTAATTATAGTGGCATTGCCACAGAATGTAAATGCTACAGATGTGCTAGCCTTTCATTCTTGACATCCATAGCATTTTGTGGGGGGATATTTCTGCCTTCAAGTTTCATACTGAGCCACAGCAGATTCTAAATCAATGTCATAGATGAGTTGGGGAAGAAATGTCCTTGTGAGCTCCTGCCACTATGTTTATATTTTCTATTTGTTTCTACTGTACTTCTTAAAGAAGACAGAAGTCAGGTCTTGTTCATCATTTTGGTGCAGCCTTATTAGGGAAGTTTTTCCTCTAAAGTTTCTGAGGAGAGTTTTGCACACAGACTGTTCTGAAGCTTAGCAGCCACAGTATATGTAAAGGTCCTTGTAGTGAAGCAATGACTCACCAGTGTGGCACCTCCTGCTAGTCATCCTGTGAATTAGCTCTCCAGAGCACCCTCTGCAGGCTGGTGTCTTGCCTGCCGCTGGCCCCCATGTCCCTCCTGGACTCTGGTGCCCCTCTACATCAGGGTTCTGCCCCCAGCAGTAACCCACAATCTGGGTCTCCACACCCAGGGGAACCCCCAACCTTCTACCCTACCTTGCCTCAGTGGCTACTACCAGTCACCATCTAGCCCCCACTCACTGCAGCAGACTGAAGTCTGTAAACCACTTATCATCAACAAGGGAGTTGGACCAGCTGCCTCTTTCCAGGCTACACCTTTGTAGCCCCAGTACCTTTCCTGGCCTTTAGCAAGGCCTGCAACCTGGGGGTTTTCCAGGCTGGAGCCCCCCAGCTCCTCTGGCCCTTCCCCAGCTCTGCTCCACTCCAGGTACCCTTCTCTCCCAGGCAGCCAAGTCCTTCTCTCTCCACTACTAGAAAGAGACTCTAGCTCACCGCCCTTATAACAGGGCCAGGTGTGGCCTGATCGGGGTGTGGCCCCAGCCATGGCTGCCTTTCCAATCAGCCTCCCTACTGGCTTCCCTGGGGCAGCCCTTTCTCAGGGCTGTTTTAACCCCTTCAGGGCCGGAGCGGGATGACTACCCCGCTACAGTCCTAAATCAGCGTTTCTCAAATGCAGCCACCAGAAAGCTTACAAAAAGTAGAAACTTGGACAGATGACTAGGGAGGAGTACAGAAATATTGCTTAAGCATGCAGGGGTATAATCAGGAAGGCCAAAACACAACTGGAGTTGTAGCTAGCAAGGGATGTGCAGGGTATCAAGAAGGGTTTCTACATGTATGTTAGCAACAAGAAAAAGGTCATGGAAAGTTGAGACCCTTAACGAATGGGGGAGGCAACCTAGTGACAGATAATGTGGAAAAAGCTGAAGTACTCAATGCTTTTTTTGCCTCAGTCTTCACACACAAAGGTCAGCTCCCACACTGCTGTCCTGGGCAACACAGTATGGGGAGGAGGTGAGCAGCTGTCGGTGGTGCAAGAACAGGTTAAGGACTATTTAGAAAAGCTGGACACGCACAAGTCCATGGGTCCAGATCAAATGCATCCGAGGATGCTGAGGGAGTTGGCTGATGTGATTGCAGAGCCATTGGCCATTATCTTTGAAAATTCATGGCGATTGGGGGAGGTCCTGGACGATTGGAAAAAGGCAAATATAGTGCCCATCTTTAAAAAGGGGATGGGAAGGAGGAGAACCCGGGGAACTACAGACAGGTCAGCCTCACCTCAGTCCCTGGAAAAATCATGGAGCAGGTTCTCAAGGAAAGCATTTTGAAGCACTTGGAGGACAGGAAGGTGATCAAGAACAGTCAACATGGACTCAAGGGCAAGTCATGCCTGATCAACCTGATTTCCTTCTAGGATGAGATAACTGGCTCTGTGGATATGAAGAAAGCAGTGGACGTGATATATCTTGACTTTAGCAAAGCTTTTGATATGGTCTCCCACAGTATTGTTGCCAGCAAGTTAAAAAAGTATGGATTGGATGAATGGACTATAAGGTGGATAGAAAGCTGGAAGGATTGTCAGGCTCAATGGGTACAAATCAATGGCTTGATGTCTAGTTGGCAGTCGGTATCAAGTGGAGTGCCCCAGGGGTTGGTCCTGGGGTCGGTTTTGTTCAACATCTTTATTAATGATTTGGATGATGGGATGGATTGCACCCTCAGCAAGTTTGCAGATGACACTAAGCTGGGGGGAGAGGTAGATACCCTGGAGGGTAGGGATAGGGTCCAGAGAGACCTAGACAAATTGGAGGATTGGGCCTGAGGTTCAACAAGGACAAGTGCAGAGTCCTGCACTTAGGAAGGAAGAATCCCATGCACTGCTATGGGCTGGGGACCGACTGGCTAAGCAGCAGTTCTTCAGAAAAGGACCTGGGGATTACAGTGGATGAGAAGCTGGATATGAGTCAGCAGTGTACCCTTGCTAATGGCATATTGGGCTGCATTAGTAGGAGCATTGCCAGCAGATGGAGGGAAGTGATTATTCCCCTCTATTCAGCACTGGTGAGGTGACATCTGCAGTATTGCATCCAGTTTTGGGCCCCCCACTATAGAAAGGATGTGGACAAATTGGAGAGAGTCAATGAGGGCAATGAAAATGATCAGGGGGCTAGGGCTTTTGAGGAGAGGCTGAGGGAACTGGGCTTGTTTAGTCTTCAGAAGAGAAGAGTGAGGGGGGATTTGATAGCAGCCTTCAACTACCTGAAGGGTATTTCCAAAGAGGATGGAGCTTGGCTATTCTCAGTGGTGGCAGATGACAGAACAAGGAGCAGTGGTCTCAAGTTGCAGTGCGGGAGGTCTTGGTTCAATATTAGGAAACACTATTTCACTAGGAGGGTGGTGAAGCACTGGAATGGGTTAGCTGAGGAGGTGGTGGAAACTCCATCCTTCAAGGTTTTTTAGGCCTGGCTTGATAAAGCCTTGGCTGGGATGATTTAGTTGGTGTTGGTCCTGCTTTGAGCAGGGGTTTGGACTAGATGACCTCCTGAGGTCTCTTCCAATCCTAATCTTCTATGATTCTTGTGGCCACAGCCTCCTGGCCTGTGGCTGCATCGGGCGGGGAGGGAGGACAGCGGACCCTCATTCTCCCTATTCCATCCCCAGGCTCTGACCTCATGGCTTCAGGCTCTATCCCCATCCCCTGGCCATGGGGCTTTGGGCTCTGGCCCCGAACTGTGTCCCCCAATCCTCCACAACTCATCATCTCTGGCCCCTACTGCCTACCCCAATACACCATCCGGGCTTAATTTGTCCCCAAGCTTGCCAGGGGTGAGTAAAGTTTCTGTGAAAAGTGGTACTTTTACGTTTAATATCTTTTACGTTTAATATCACGTTTTTACAACAGACTTACCAGCTAGCAATAAATAAATTACAATACTTTGGACATATATATGTACATATTTATTTGTTTTTCCTAAAGCTAATTAAGTATTTTATGAAAAAGTGTGAGAGTGGCTCTGCGGCCACCAAAACATTGGTCCTGAGAACCCCTGTCCTAAATCATATATCTGTATCCAAAGTGATGAGCAAGGCTCAATGGTATGGAGTTTAGGTTATGCTTTGGTAAGCACCTCAAAGCTCAGATAATACTTTGAACCTTTTAAATCTGCAAATTTTACTTGATGTCATATGAGTAGATCTTCTTGTCATATATCTGGTGCTTTCTGCTCAAGGTCAAAGGGAAAATACCATGTGAACAACCATTCTTACATTATTTTAGTCGCTTGGTGGTCCAAAAATCAGGAAGTGTGGACAGAACATAAAAATTAAATTTTAATAATCCAGGGAGGTTATTAATTTAACATCTCAGAGCCTATTAGAAAGTTTGATTTGAGTCTAGAAACAGACAGATGTCTGCCATAGAGAAGGTTAACTATCATATTTCCAAGCCAATTCACTGATCCTTAATCTGTTCTCCCCTCAAGGCCCATGTGACTTCCCATATGTGGTGATGGAGCTATGAAATTGTGATGCTTTCCTCTTTTATATACAGAACTCTTACATCTGTTAAAATTTCAGCAGCCTCTTTGTTTTCAAGGTTTGTACAGATTATCAGAGGAGACTCATGGTATGAAACATTACTTTTGTTGGTCTTATTTTGTTTTCTTAATCTAAAATCTGTGGCAAAGTGAGTTGACTCCTTGTGAATGGAAAAGTGTGACAATAGATAACTTCAAATTGTTATGTTCATGGAAGGGGCAAAAGACTGTTTAGGAGTTGTACAATCGTTATTGCCCCATCTTTAGTGTTTGTTTATAGAACATCTTAAGGCTTGTCACAGCATGGCACCCACCTCTCACAAGTGCCTCCTTCTGGTCAAGTATGTCTGCAAACAGTCCCAGCCCTGGTATCAGGCCATACCCTCCTGCTGTCCTCCCTACAGGTGATGGTTTCAGACTTTCTGGACCCTTCTGACCCCAGCACTCTGGCTGGGCCACTAAGTAGTTCAGATCCCCTTCTGGGGGTTTATCACTGTCCAGTTGTAGGCCACTTCCCAAGTGGCTTATGGGGGAGACCCAGGCCCACCCACTATCCCAGATCCCAGGCCAGGGACACTACGTATAGCAGCCACACAGCACCATGTCTCTTTAATGATACTGCTTTCAGTTCCCTGGGCCACTTCCCTGCAGCCCCAGCCACCACAAATGCTTCACCCTTACCTCAGGGCTCTTCTATGTTCAGGCCCAGCAGCCAGCCAGGAGCTCTTCCTCATTCTCCTGGTGCCAGCCAGCATTGAGCTATCCATGGTGCTGCAATTCACTTTGGCTGGCCAGGAGCATCACTGCACTTCTCTGGTTCCAGTAAGGAACTTCCTATCCCTGGCTCTGCAAGTCCTTTTTATATGGATCTCCTGGGCTCTGATTGGCTGCTTCCTGCACACTCTCTCTAGGCTGCTTGGAGGATTCAGCTCCATTACTCCTTTCCTGGGATAGGTGGAGGCTGCAGCCACCCACAGGGGGCCTCTGGGCCTGGTCTATCCCATCTCAAGGCCATTTGAAGACATGCAAGGAGCGTTCTATGTGCAAAAACTCCCAAACCCCTTTAAATATGTAAACAAATAATATACAATGTTGAAAAGGCAATGTCTCATGTTTCTTAGGGTACTTTAGTTAGTTAGGTGCAATAATTGTACTAGTACTGTAGAGTGTATTCTTCAGAGGAGGTTGTTAGCACTGCTGTTCTTGATTATCTTTGCCTAAAGGTGGATGTGACATTGGTGCTTATGTAATATGATTGGATGTAGTGATTTTCTCCCTTAGAATGAAGAGTAAGGTATCTAAGCAACAAGACTCATTACTGTTGTGAACAATGCCAGTGTCCTGTGACTAAGGTGTAAGTGTCAATACTTTTTAACTATTACAAAAATCCAAAATACCCTCAGTTTTAAGTATACAAAATTTGTCAGTTGAATCTTGTCATTCTTCCATCACTAGCTTGGCTGGGCCTGGACATATCCGGAATTTAATCTTTGTAGTTAATAGATACAGACCAGAATTGTGATCTGATTCATGTGGTTGTCTGGGTATAAGTATCTGCCCACATGGATTACTTTGCGGAATGAAGCCTATTAACTTTTCATCCACTTGAAGGTTTGGTAGTAAATAAAACATGTCTCTAGCATATGGTTAACTTTCTTTGACAATATTCACTGATACCTTCACTAGATTGTAAACATGGTGAGCCAGCAACTGGCTTCCTTGTTACTTCTTTGTACGGTGCCCAGCACAAGGCCCTGATCCTGCACTAGGGTTCCTAGGTGTCACTGTAATAGAAATAATGAACACTTGCATCTCTTTGAAGAGTATCGGTGTTATGATTTGCAAAATACTACATAAACAGTTTTTGGAACAGAAATTTGGAAGGCTGTCTTTGTCAGAAAAGGTGACACCACAGTATATGATGGTAAAGATGGGTATAATTATGCTTATTTTTATATTGACTTATTTTCATTGCAAAAGTTCCCTTCTTCAGTCAAGATAATTCAGTACTAAAAATATTCTTGCTGAAGGTCACTTTTTAAATTCCTGGTAATTTCATAATCATATCTGGAGCTGGCTGTTATTAGATTTGGAAACAGTTATTGTTTATCTGTGTATCAAACTTAGCAAAAGCTCTAGAGCATCAGGCTTTTTTCATGGATCCCTGATTTAAGTGGGAGGCCGTTAAACAGATTAGGACTCTGAAGCATACTTTGCTGCCATGACTTTTAGTAAATCAGGGAGTTCTGGTAGAGCTTAATATGATTATCCACACAAAACAAGGTTATGAAACGACAAGTCTTGGTAGGAAAAGAACATACTGGGACACGCAAATATAATTAAACTTTGTTCTGTAAAGAAAATATCAGTTTTAAGATACCATAGAAAACAGAAGGGCCGAAAGGTTGGTCTTTATGTTAAGACTTTGAACCATAAGTTAAGTGTCTGTGGGGACTGAGGAAACTTGGCTTCTGTTCTTGAGTCTGATACAGATTTCCCATGTGACTTTGGGCAAGTCACTTAATTTCTATTTGTGTTCCCCATCCAAAAAATAGCCATAATGCTTGTCAACTTCACAGAAATGTTATGAGGAAAAACTTAGTGGAACTGAAGAAGGGGCCAATTTTCAGGTGTGGACCTAGTTGGTTGATACCAGGGGCTCAGAAATGCAAGGTGGGTCCAGGCTGCTATCAGAGAATATGGCCACTCAGCATGTAACAATGGCCCTATGCATGCTTAATAAAGATCTTTCTCTGACAATCCTGCCTGCTTGCTGCATCACTTACTGCTAATGAAAGAATGGGGGCCATTTAAGTACAAGAAAAAGTGGGACTGTAAATCAGTAAACCAAAAAAAGTTTGTTGGAAATTACGCCTAACGGAGAAACAAAATGATGAGGGGATGTCTATTCCACCCATTATTCCCTTTTGGGGTCCATAAACAAAAGACGTTGCGGGGGAGAATTAGGAGAGGAAGAAAAAGAGGGTAACTGCTAACTAAAAAAGTAGAAGGCACAAACTTTACCATCATGGCTGCCACCTCCATCATCTCCAGGGACCCCAGGATCCAGCATGACACCATTGTATCTTCGTCATCTTGATCCTGAGAGATGTCCTGACCAGACCAGGTCGGGAAGAGGGCCCCAGATAACATTACCTCCTCCAATGGCTTCAGCTAAATCCTGAACAGCACCTGAGCTGTGAGACTTTCTCACACCCTCCCAACCCTCCAGTGTGTCCTTTTCCTTCCCTGCCTTATTTCTTCTCTTTTTTTTTTATCCTTCTCCTTTTGCCTTCTGTCTAGTAAGAGTCCGGCACAGCTGGCCAAGGCTGTAAATTTTGTAACACTGCTGTGACCCAAAGGAGGCAGCTAAAAGCAATGGCCTAAACAGCCCAATGATGGTACAAGGTTGCCAGATCTTGAAGTGACCGATAAGAAAGCATGCTGTGCCTATGTTTTTTCCAGCAGTGAGATTGCAAGTGAAAATCAACAGCAGAGACAGAAGCTGTATTTTCTACCTTTACTGTTCTTTTCTCTCCCCTCTTGTGTGTGTTTGTCTTCTTTTATCTTTTAAGAACTGGACTTTAACAACAACAGGTCCAGCCCATCTCAGCTAACTTCTTCGTTTTTCTCCAAAAAGGACAGTTATTACCATCTTTAATACTAAAATCTAAAAACTGTCAAACAAGGGACTTTCCTCTTAAAGCTCCCCTCAACTAGAGGGAAAGGGAACAAGGGAGGCTGTTAAAATAAATTCTTTACTTAATACCTTATATTTCAAATGCTTTAACTGTTTTTCCTTCTGTATCTTTTCAATTAAAGGTTAAAAATATTAATAATGTGTTTGCCATGGTACTAAACAGGCTGAGGTCACAGTATACCAAACCCAGGACCTTGTTTACAACAGTTTAATGTTGGACAGTGACAGGGTTATTTGACTCTTTCGGATTGTTTATTTCATCTAAATTAATACAATCTTTTTGGCATCCCAGGGTGAGCCTAAAGGATTAATATATACTCAGAAGCTGCTACCTTAGCAAGCAAGTAATTGACTTCAAAGCTGGTTTAAAAACTAAGAGTTAGTTGATGTATTAAAACATAGGGTGTGTCTACAGTGCATGCTTCTTTTGGCAGCATGTAATGTGTATACCCATATAACCCCCCTAATCTGGGTATAAATAGCAGTGCAGACAGTGAGGTATGGCTTAGGTGAGTAAAGACATGTGTGAAGGGTGTGGGTATATATCCAAGTACATACCCTAAATGGCTCTCTACTCACCCAAGCCATGCTTCCCTGTCTACATTGCTATTTTTAGCAGTGTTGTATCCTGCTGCCTCCCTGCTGCTGGAGTCTCTCCCCCAAATAAGACTTCAGCAGAACAGAAAGACTCTGGCAGGGGGAAGGCAGTGGGGAAAAGCTCAATCGGGGGAGGCAGCAAGGAAAGGCTCTGGCAGGGGGAGCTGCTGACGCCTTTCCCCACTGACTCGCCTCTGCCAGAGCCTTTCACTGACATGTGGAGCTACACACCACAGTGTGGATGCATCTTGCTTTTCACTGCGATGTGTAGCTACATGCCGAAAGTGGTGCGTAATATAGATGTAGCTTTAAAGTGCAAGAAACTGTTAATTTTTTGGTACAATGCAAAAGTTAAAGAATACATTAAAAATAAGAAAAAGTGTAAGGAGGTTGCCAATAAAAATGTTTTTTATAAAAAATATTTAAAGGAGGCACAGAAGGAATTGGCCATAAAATAAAATAATAATCTTAAATCTAATCACTTTAAAACAATTAAAATTATATTTAAAACACAAATAGTAACCATTTGCTTTGCATGATTTTGAATTACATTTTTATACCTTTATTTTAGGGCTGTCGATTAATCGCAGATAACTCACACGATTAACTCAAAAAAATTAATCATGATTAAAAAACATTAATCTCGATTAATCACCATTTTAATCACACTGTTAAACAATAGAATGCCAATTGAAATTTATTAAATATTTTGGATATTTTTATACATTTTCATATATATTGTATTCTGTGTTGTAATTGATATCAAAGAGTATATTATTTTTATTATAAATATTTGCATTGTAAAAATGATAAACAAAAGAAATAGTATTTTTCAATTCACCTCATACAAGTACTGTAGTGCAATCTCTTTGTTCTGAAAGTGCAACTTACAAATGTAGATTTTTTTGCTCACATTACTGCACTCAAAAACAAAACAATGTAAAACTTCAGAGCCTAAAAGTCCACTCAGTCCTACTTCCTGTTCAGCCAATCGCTAAGACAAACAAGTTTGTTTACATTACAGGAGATAACGCTGCCCTCTTCTTATTTACAATGTCACCTGAAAGTGAGAATAGGCACTTGCATGGCACTTTTGTAGACATCCTTTGGCCTGCACCACTTCCCGCATCCCCCATTGGCCTGGAGTGGCAAACCGCGGCCAGTGGGAGCTGCAATCGGTCGAACCCGTGGACGTGGCAGGTAAACAAACCGGCCCGGCCTGCTGGGGGCTTACCCTGGTGGACTGCATTCCAAAGGTTTCCAATCTCTGGTGTAGTCATTGGTTCTGTCATTTGATATCAGTTATGAGATACTTCTGTTCTCTCTTTATTTATGAAACTGAGAACCACATAATGAATGAAGGAACCAATGACCACATTAATAACTTAACACTGTCTCAACTGAAACTGAAACACTGTCTCATCTTTCATGAAGATCATTAATGAGCTCATCCTGGTTGAGAGATGTCCAGGTAATCTCCACGACGGATTTTAACATTGAGAGGGAAGAAAATGAAGTAAGAAAGGATACAGCCATGGGTAGGAGAATGGACATAAGGAGGAAGGGTAGTGTAGATACCAGTCTAATAGGTGATACTGGCAGTAGAATGTCTGTGTGTAATTGGGTAAAGAATGTGAGCGAAGCCAAACAGCAAAAATTAAGATGTTTGTACACTAATGCGAGGAGCCTAGGTAACAAAATGGAGGAACTAGAGCTACTGGTGCAGGAAGTGAAACCAGATATTATAGGGATAACAGAAACATGGTGGAATAGTAGTCATGACTGGACTACAGCTATTGAAGTGTATGTGCCATTTAGGAAAGACAGAAATAAAGGCAAAAGTGGTGGAGTCGCATTGTATATCAATGATGAGGTAGACTGTAAAGAAATAAGAAGTGATGGAATGGATAAGACAGAGTCTGTCTGGGCAAAAATCACATTGGGGAAGAAAGCTACCAGAGCCTCCCCTGGGATAGTGCTTGGGGTGTGCTATAGACCATCGGGATCTGATTTGGATGTGGATAAAGACCTCTTTAAAATTTTTAATGAAGTAAATATTAATGGGAATTGTGTAATCATGGGAGACTTTAACTTCCCAAATGTAGACAGGAGGACAAGTGCTAGTAATAATAATAGGGCTCAGATTTTCCTGGATGTGATAGCTGGTGGATTCCTTCACCAAGTAGTTGCTGAATCAACAAGAGGGGATGCCATTTTAGATTTGGTTTTGGTAAGTAGTGAGGACCTCATAGAAGAAATGGTTGTAGGGGACAACCTTGGTTCGAGTGATCATGAGCTAATTCAGTTCAAACTAAATGGAAGGATAAACAAAAATAGATCTGTGACTTGGGTTTTTGATTTCAAAAGGGCTAACTTTAAAAAATTAAGGACATTAGTTAAGGAAGTGGATTGGACTGAAGAACTTGTGGATCTAAAGGTGGAGGAGGCCTGGAATTACTTCAAGTCAAAGTTGCAGAAACTATCAGAAGCCTGCATTCCAAGAAAGGGGAAAAATTCATAGGCAGGAGTTGTAGACCAAGCTGGATGAGCAAGCATCTCAGAGAGGTGATTAAGAAAAAGGAGAAAGCCTACAAGGAGTGGAAGATGGGAGGGATCAGCAAGAAAAGCTACCTTACTGAGGTCAGAACATGTAGGAATCAAGTGAGAAAGGCCAAAAGCCATGTAGAGTTGGACCTTGCAAAGGGAATTAAAACCAATGGTAAAAGGTTCTATAGCCATATATAGATAAGAAGAAAACAAAGAAAGAAGAAGTGGGACCTCTGAACACTGAGGATGGAGTGGAGGTTAAGGATAATCTAGGCATGGCCCAATATCTAAAGAAATACTTTGCCTCAGTCTTTAATGAGGAGCTTAGGGATAATGGTAGGATGACAAATGGGACTGAGGATATGGAGGTAGATATTACCACATCCGAGGTAGAAGCCGGTAGAAACTCGAACAGCTTAATGGGACTAAAGTAGGGGGCCCAGATAATCTTCATCCAAGAATATTAAAGGAACTGGCACATGAAATTGCAAGCCCATTAGCAAGAATTTTTAATGAATCTGTAAACTCAGGGGTTGTACCGTATGACTGGAGAATTGCTAACATAGTTCCTATTTTTAAGAAAGGGAAAAAAAGTGATCCAGGTAACTACAGGCCTGTTAGTTTGACATCTGTAGTATGCAAGGTCTTGGAAAAAATTTTGAAGGAGAAAGTAGTTAAGGACATTGAGGTCAGTGGTAATTGGGACAAAATACAACATGATTTTACGAATGGTAGATCGTATCAAACCAACCTGATCTCCTTCTTTGAGAAGGTAATAGATTTTTTAGACAAAGGAAACGCAGTGGATCTAATTTACCTCGATTTCAGTAAGGCATTTGATATGGTTCCACATGAGGAATTATTAGCTAAATTGGAAGAGATGGGGATCAATATGAAAATTGAAAGGTGGATAAGGAACTGCTTAAAGGGGAGACTACAACAGGTCACACGGAAAGGTGAACTGTCAGGCTGGAGGGAGGTTACTAGTGGAGTTCCTTAGGGATTGGTTTTGGGACCAATCTTATTTAATCTTTTTATTACTGACCATGGCACAAAAAGTGGGAATGTGCTAATAAAGTTTCCAGATGACACAAAGCTGGGAGGTATTGCCAATACAGAGAAGGACCGGGATATCATACAGGAAGATCTGGATGACCTTGTAAACTGGAGTAATAGTAATAGGATGAAATTTAATAGTGAAAAGTGCAAGGTCATGCATTTAGGGATTAATAACAAGAATTTTTTGTTATAATCTGGGGGTGCATCAGTTGGAAGTAACAGATGAGGAGAAGGACCTCCGAGTATTGGTTGATCACAGGATGACTATGAGCAGCCAATGTGATATGGCTGTGAAAAAAGCTAGTGCGGTCTTGGGATGCATCAGGTGAGGTATTTCCAGTAAAGATAAGGAGGTGTTAGTACCATTATACAAGGCACCGGTGAGACCTCATCGGGAATACTGTGTGCAGTTCTGGTCTCCCATGTTAAAGAAGAATGCATTCAAACTGGAACAGGTACAGAGAAGGGCTACTAGGATGATCCAAGGAATGGAAAATCTGTCTTATGAAAGGAGACTCAAAGAGCTTGGCTTGTTTAGCCTAACCAAAAGAAGGCTGAAGGGAGATATGACTGCTCTCAATAAATATATCAGAGGGATAAATACTAGGGAGGGAGAGGAATTATTTTAGCTCAGTACCATTGTGGACACAAGAGCAAATGGATGTAAACTGGCCATCAAGAAGTTTAGACTTTAAATTAGACAAAGGTTTCTAACCATCAGAGGAGTGAAGTTCTGGAACAGCCTTCCAAGGGGAGCTGTGAGGGCAAAAGACATATCTGGCTTCAAGACTAAGCTTGATAAGTTTATGGAGGGGATGGTATAATGGGATAGCCTAATTTTGGCAATTAATTGATCTTTGACTTTTAGCGGTAAATATGCCTAATGGCCTGTGATGGGATGTTACATGGGGTGGGATACGAGTTACTACAGAGAATTCTTTCCTGGGTGTCTGTCTGGTGAGTCTTGCCCACATGCTCAGGGTTTAGCTGATCGCCATATTTGGGGTCGGGAAGGAATTTTCCTCCAGGGCAGATTGGCAGAAGCCCTGCGGGTTTTTCGCCTTCCTCTGCAGCGTGGGGCATGGGTCACTTGTTGGAGGATACTCTGCACCTTGAAGTCTTTAAATTACGAGTTGAGGACTTCAGTAGCTCAGACATAATTCAGGGGTTTGTTACAGGGGTGGGTGGGTGAGATTCTGTGGCCTGCGGTGTGTAGGAGGTCAGACTAGACTATCATAATAGTCCCTTCTGACCTTAAAGTCTATGAATCTATGATTCTATGAAATCCAAGTCTTTCTTCTTATCCCAGTAACACTTTTTTGCTGATGCCTCCCAAATCTGTCTCTATCACTGACCTCTTCCTCCTCTGACACTTCCTTGTGTGTGGCCTGCTTACAGTGCAAATTCAACATTACTAAAACCAGTTTCCTAAACTTTCTTTCCAAGACCGTGCATCTTTTTCCACAAACACCTCCTTTACAGCATTTTCAAGATCTTCCCTTTTCTTTGCATAAGAACTTAGTCTATGCATTGTTCATCTTTCCCTTCAACTACTGCAATCTTCCATATTCCAGCCTCCCTGATTTTCATTGTGCCATCTCCAGCATACCAAGAATTCAGCCATCAGAGTCATGTTGCTCACTCACTATACTGCGCATAAAACTCAAGCTCTTTATCCTTGAATTCAAGGACAGGCCTTCCTCCATCTCATTTCTTGCTAATTTCCCCATTAGTCACCTCTCTCTACCCAAACCTCCTGCCTAACTTCTGTCTGTATTTTCTTCTCCCATGTTGGTATTTGCACCTTCTTCCATGCTACCTTATTTAACTGCAATACTTCCGTCTTGCCCTATTTTCAAACTATTCCTTAATTCATTTCTTCTGCTTGGCCCTGTCAGCTTTAAGTCTCCATTGCAATTCAAGAATTGCCTGAATAAATTGGATTTAATAAGAAAGTGACTCACTAGAAATTAGGAGATTTGAGTTGTCTTCTTAGCTTTGCTATAGAGATCCTATGTGACATTGAGAGGTCACATATGCTCAGAGTTTCAAACCTGCATGCACACCTTTGCGTATGCATGTGCACATTGCTCACTGTATGTGCATAAGTCAGGATTTGTGCATATGCATGTGGGTATTTGCACATACAAATCCCTACTTGTATACATGGGCTGTGCATGTGCAAAAAAGAGCCCATACTTTTGTGCAAATGGGAATGCAGATCTGGACCATAATGTGAACTAGATTCTCTTGACTCATGCTATAACATTAACAGAATTGCTAACTAAATTCAAAGTGCAGAAGCTTTAATTATTGATAAACATGCCAGAAAGAATCCAAGCCTGACTTCCAGATCCAATCTTCTTGTAAAATAAAAAGAAAAGGAGTACTTGTGGCACCTTAGAGACTAACAAATTTATTTGAGCATAAGCGTTCGTGAGCTACAGCTCACTTCATCAGATGCAAACATACTGAAACTCAGATACACTTTTCAATGTATAATCACGCTTTGACCTCTTGGTGTCTCAGTACAATACAGATAATTCACTATGTTTCATTTAGTTATGTTATGATGTTATGATGCTTAATTAATACTTAAAGTATTAAGAGTTTTAGATGGAAATCTTGCTATACAACTGTAAATTATTATTAAATTTGATTCCACAGTGTTTTTAGTGACTTCTCTGAACTTGTACTTTAATTAGGATGCTAATATACTTTCGCATAGTGTTCTCATTGTGAATCTTCATTTTTTATGTGCCATACTTCAAGGAACCTACTCAAGTTTTTAAATCTGCATATTCAGAAATTGATTGTTCAATTGAGACCAAGATACAAAACTGTCATAAATATAAAGGGAAGGGTAAACCCCTTTGAAATCCCTCCTGGCCAGGGGAAAGCTCCTCTCACCTGTAAAGGGTTAAGAAGCTAAAGGTAACCTCGCTGGCACCTGACCAAAATGACCAATGAGGAGACAAGATACTTTCAAAAGCTGGGAGGAGGGAGAGAAACAAAGGGTCTGTGGGTCTGTCTATATTCTGTCTTTGTCGGGGATAGACCAGGAATGGAGTGTTAGAACTTTTAGTAAGTAATCTAGCTAGGTACGTGTTAGATTATGATTTCTTTAAATGGCTGAGAAAAGAACTGTGCTAAATAGAATAACTATTTCTGTCTGTGTATCTTTTGTGTAACTTAAGGTTTTGCCTAGAGGGGTTCTCTATGTTTTTGAATCTAATTACCCTGTAAGGTATCTACCATCCTGATTTTACAGGGGGGATTTCTTTATTTCTATTTACTTCTATTTTTATTAAAAGTCTTCTTGTAAGAAAACTGAATGCTTTTTCATTGTTCTCAGATCCAGGGGTTTGGGTCTGTGGTCACCTATGCAAATTGGTGAGGCTTTTTATCCAACATTTCCCAGGAAAGGGGGGGTGCAAGTGTTGGGAGGATTGTTCATTGTTCTTAAGATCCAAGGGTCTGGGTCTGTAGTCACCTAGGCAAATTGGTGAGGCTTTTTACCAAACCTTGTCCAGAAAGTGGGGTGCAAGGTTTTGGGAAGTATTTTGGGGGGAAAGACGCGTCCAAACAGCTCTTCCCCAGTAACCAGTATTAGTTTGGTGGTGGTAGCGGCCAATCCAAGGACAAAGGGTGGAATATTTTGTACCTTGGGGAAGTTTTGACCTAAACTGGTAAAGATAAGCTTAGGAGGTTTTTCATGCAGGTCCCCACATCTGTACCCTAGAGTTCAGAGTGGGGGAGGAACCTTGACAAAAACTCTGTGTTCTACTTCTAAACCAGTTATATTCTTTCCAGTAGTTTAGCAGCAATTTTACAGTTCATGACTAGACTTTGATGGGGTACCTTAAAAAGAACAGATAATGGTATTTATACCATTTCCTGTGACAATATCTCCATTTCTCTCTGACATTCGATAATACCATCACATGGGGAATTAGGGACCAAAACAATGGCTATCATTTCAGAAGTTTTAAATAACCGGCTTGTCTGAGTTCACTTAAACCAGTTGTAAGGTCTCTTTTCCTCTCCTCCAAAAAACCTTGTAATTAAATAGAGTTTTCTCTCAGTCTTTGAGATGATGTTCATCTTCAAACTTTGTATTTTATAAAGGCATTGATTTTAAGTTTAGCATACTGTGAAAATATTCTGAAGCTTTTGTAATTGTATATTTTACCAGCCACCAAAAAGAAATCTTCCATTTTTAATTTCCTAATTTTTATAAAACCTTTAACTCTTCAAGGATCTCAGCAATCCTTTAGAAACTTGCCTCAAGGCAACTTCAACTGACCTACTAAAACATTTTGCAAGATCTACCTCCCTTCCCCTCCCTCCCACCCCAGTGCAAGCATTATCTCTTGTCTGAGAGAAACTTGGGTACAAACCTTAGAAAAGGGTATTTTTAGGTAAGGTCAGAATGCTCTCTTAGGTATGCAAAAGTAGATGGAGGTTCACACCGCCTGCTTTTTTCTGCATTGACATAATCTATGTGATGCTGTTGAAGTAGTACTGAATCTTGGAAAAGCAATGGCAGCATCTCCTGCATTGGCAGAAAGGAGCTGGCGAAAAGACTGGCTTTTTTCTAATTACTCAAAGCATGGCAGTTAGTTTAATTCTTACCAGTGGATGCACCTAGTTGAAGATTCCATCTGCCTCTGCATTCAGCAGCATGAGATTATTGTTATTACTGATATTTGCTGCAAACATGCCCTTCTCTTCCACCTGTTCAGATGTTTCAGAATTTAGAGTTCTCCTATTTTGTGGATGATTATTTAAACCACTGATTTAGATATCTCCCTCCAGTTTGTAGTTCTGTGGTATAGATATTTGAACAGTATTTTATTTAAACAAAAATATCACTTTTGGCATATCCATTTATCGAGTATGTGTTCCTGTACCATATCTACTGTGAGTATTAGTTCACAAGGACCCACTACGGCTACCAGTGTTATATTTTTGCCATTTCTAACAGGATATTTCCCCCCACCCTGAAATTCAAGAATTGCAATAGTTCTAGGATAAAGTTTTTCCACCGTTACTAGTAACTGCAAGAACAAATTGGCTCTGACTACAGAGTGCCAACAAAGAATTGTCCCAGTATTAATACAGAGGGTTAATGCTACCTTACCACACTCTAAATTAGATGTTAGTAAAATTATTCAATTTTTCTGTCTCTATTCCATGCAGCCACCCATCACTAAGTGGATTAGTGGAATCTGTATTTTTCTATTGGGAAGTATTAATACTTCTGTTATCTCCAGGTGATATAAGCGTCCATTCTAAGAACTGGACCTGTCACTGGAGTTGCCCACTTTGCCTCAGATGGATTCTTGTGAATATTGTCTTCAAGTCTGATCCTCTTTGATTAATCCACCCCCAATGATATTTTCTTTGATTTAAATCAAAATCCCAAATCAAAAACTCAGTCAAAAGAAAGTGTCAGGTCTGCACAGAAAAACTACCGATTTCACATGATCATAGTCCAAAACCATGATTACGTGAGAAATTGAGCCCATGTTCACTTAAAAGGCAAGTGACTCTTAGGAAGCCTTTGGACAATATTTGTCTGATCTTGTAACAGATTCCCACTCTTAAGCTGCCTTTATGTGATTTTCGTTTCATATAAACATTTCACAACTATACAACCCTATAGTATGTTATCCAGAAAGACTGAATTCCTGATTATGCTCCAAAGCTGCTTTCATAATGTTCCAGCCTTACTTTTTTGACTTGTGTTCAAGAGCGTACAGAAAGATTTCACTAGATTCCACCCCCGCCACCCGATCTAAAAGGCTCAGACAATTTTGTGTGTAAATCAGTCCCCTCCTAATGCTGTAGACACCTAGCCCATACATTTGATAGACTTCTTGGCCCTTACATCAGATAGTTTTGGAGCATGCTTTGTCTCACCTTTTTTTCCTCCTCCACTTAGGTGACTTGTTTGTCTAACTTCTGCTAAAATACAAATCTCTTGCATTTTGTTTTCTTTTCTGTTACAAATTGAATGAAGCATCTCTACATAAACAAATTTACTCCGTTTTCTCACAGGGATCCTTTCTGTACTCAGACCTCTTGTGTAGGCTGGTATCTATCTCTCTGACTTGTCACTTCTTTACTGAGATTGGTATAATCTTTTCGACAAAAAAACATAGGTTTTCTGGGTCACACGCTTCCCATGTCTTTTTGATGTGACTGCTTGCCTAGTCCACTGCTGCTTCCAATTTTTCCTCTCTGCCTCTGAACTCTGAGGAAATAACAGCAAGTGGTAATATTTCTAATTCATCCAAAAATGAACCAATCTTTCAGTAATTTTTTCCTCTTGCCATCTCCTAAAAAATTAGATAACCATTTGCTTGGATAGAGTGATATTGATTTGACAACACCTCTGTATGCTATATCTGTTTCTGGTTTTCCTCAGACCATGTTTTTAGATGCACAGCATTCCCTTGAGCAGCTTCCAATGTGTACCTGTCATCAGTAGCTGCTGCCTTTTAACTGTCTGGTACAGAGCTGTGAAACCATGGAATTAGTGATATAAATATCTTTGTTAGGTCACACGAGCATAATATTTATGTTTAGAACATTTTAATTCCTTTGTTGTTGACTTGTTAATAAATCCTTGAAGTTCAACACTTCATTAGGGGGAAACTACTAAACATGTAATAGAAATTAGGGCTCTATGGAAGTTACACTAAAAATCTACAAAACAGTTAGGTGAAGTCCTTACTATAGCTTTTGTTTTGTTTTTGTTCCCTGTAGAGTGGATATCATTCTCTATTCGCTCTTGTTCCAGCAAAGCACTTAAAGTGTAAAAGTAATCCCACTGACTTCATTTGGGACTATGCACATGTTTAAGTGCTTTGCTGGACTGTAGTCATGAATGTATGTGAAAGGTTAGAATTTTCTTTTTATTTCTATTAGATTTTTCGATAAGGATACATATTTTAACAAATTAATCTCATTATGCAATCTACCTGTTGCTAGCTGCGGTCAAATGCCTGTCATTCTCTACGTGTGTATACAAATTGTAATGCAGGATAATTTCACACTTTTATTAAGTAACAGTGTGAATGAGACAATGAATCTACCATCACTGACAGTTCATGTTACTTTCTTAAATCACAAGTTACAAATGAAAGTTTACCTTTGGAGTAGCGTGTATTGCCTTTATTTTTTCATGAAATGGCTCTGTGATGATCAATTTTATGGTATGCTAATTAGAGGGGCTTTAAAACTGTAAGTCAGTTCCTTTTTAATCACTCCAGTTCATAGTTCTGTTTCAAAGGGAAATGTTTCTTCAGATTTGAGATTTTATTTGCATTTCAGTACCCAGAAAAGAAAAGGTGATGACTATGAATAAAGCAGGTACATATTAGCCAGGTATCTGACTGTACCTCCTGTGAACATGTATATCTTTGTTTAACTCTTTTTTAAGAATAGGGATTTAATATTTCCAGACACGGCTTGGTACATACTTGTCAGATTGCATTTCAGGACAATATGTAATTAGCTTGTAGTAGTTACTCTTACTGCAAACCTTTTTATCAAATTATGTTTTATGCCAAGCAAGTTATTACAAAATGTACCATGAACCACTGAATGCCAAAAAATATTCATTTGCTTTTCAGTAAAAAAAAAATGGAGATATGAGACTACAGGTGTTACAAAAGATTCAAATAGCCTGGCATAAGGTCATGCGCTACACATACAAAAATACACCATTTATAATCATCAAAACTTGACAGTAAAGATTAATAACAAACGACCACAAAATTCATGTAGTGAGACTTGTACTTGGATATCAACAAGCAGCTGTTTCTGGTTTTCTGAGATAAGCTTAAACAAAAGGTTCCATTGACTTGAAAAAGAAAACCATTTTCCCCCAATTGTCATGGAAATCAATCCAGTACAATTTGCCTTAAAGATGGCATGCCCCTGTCAGTTAGTGGCTCATGTGTGGCAACCCTCTACGACGGGGTGAGCAAACATTTTGGCCCGAGCACCACATCTGGGTAGAGAAATTGTATGGCGGGCCATGAATGCTCACAAAATTGGGGATTGGGGTGTGAGGGGGGAGGGCTCTGGCTGGGGGAATGGGCTCTGGGGTGGGGCTAGAAATGAGGAGTTCAGGGTGCAGGAGGGGGCTCCGGTCTGGGGCAGGGGGTTGGGATGCGGGAGGGGGGTGAGGGTTCCGTCTGGGGATGTGGGCTCTGGGATGGGGCTAGGGATGAGGGTTATGCAGGAGAGTGCTCCGGGCTGGGACCGAGGGGTTCGGAGGGCAAAAGGGGGATCAGGGCTGGGTCAGGGGGTTGGGGCACGGGAGGGGGTCAGCAGTGCAGGATCTGGGTAAACCTCAAGCAGCTCCCAGAAGTGCTTACCTCAAGCAGCTCCCAGAAGCAGCAGCATGTCACCCCTCTGGCTCCTATGCAGATGCGCAGCCAGAGGGGGGACATGCCGCTGCTTCCAGGAGCCACAGCACATGCAGAGTGGGGCAAGTCCATGACCCCACTCCCTGGCAGGAGCTTGAGGGCTGGATTGAAATGTCTGAAGGGCCAGATGCAGCCTCCGGGCCATAGGTTGCCCACCCCTGCTCTAAGAGAAGGCTATCTGGGTTACAAGACTTGAAGGCCCAGCTTACGTCCGTACTGAAACAGCATACTTACTAGGGATAGCATATATCAAGAGAATGCCATCGATTCATACTGGCATTAGTTTTCCCTGATTTGTTGATGGGCTGTCTATTTGAGACTATGCAGCCTTCTTGCATTCTTTTTGAAGAAATGCACCCTGTCCATCATAATGTATTTCTGGGGTCCTTTCACATACTTTATCAGCTTACTTAAGGTTGTCATTTGGAGAATGTGCTCTTTCTTCACTAGGAAGGGCAGAGTTCTGAGCATATAAAAGATTTATCTGATCATTATCATACCAGTAAACAACTTGACTAAAATACATTCATTTATATTGGGAACTGTAACACAAAGGCTTTTGTTGTTTGCAAGAGGGCCTATCCCTGGAGGAAGATCAAACTTGGAGCAATTTGATTAAGTAGATGAGTACTTCTCTGTAAATCATTTGGATTGGATTATGTATTACTCAGCTGTTTTAATTAAAGAATGCATTTACTTTTTACTTATCTGTGACATTAGACAAGAAAGGGGTGTTTGAATAATTCAGATTAATTTTTGGCAACAGTGAGAACTAATGAAACTGAAAATTAGTGATGAATGGTATTAATGAGACAGTACAAAGGACTCTTCATTAATAAAAACTAATTAGAACTGTTATGTAACAACCTGACAGGAGTCCAGCCTTCAGGTAATCATGGCTATCAACATCTGTGTCTGAAATATTTATTTGCTTGAAATAATTTTCTTGGCTAAAAATCTGAGTTAGAGATCCAGTGAAGACTGGCCTTTTGGTGACCTAATATGTAAAAAGTAAAATTTGGGATATTTTTTGTATATTCATAACCCCATAATGAATGTATCAAATTTCAAGGTTCTAGGTGAATGGGGACATGTGAATGGGGAGTCCGTCACTCACTCTGTTACAAACATCTATATTAGATTAAATTAGTAGTTTGTTTCTTTAATTAGCCCACTGTTTCCCAAAACACTCTGGGGTGTGTGAAGAAGTAGCCAGAGAGGGCAGCGTAGACCTTTTAATAGTTCTCCAGAGTCTCAGATTTCATGTAAAAAAAAAAGTCTGTTGCTGTTATGGCTGCAAAGAAAACAGACAAGACATAGCAAACTTCCATAGTTTGCAGAGAGCCGGACATAATTCTGAAGTGTGAACTGCCTCATTTATTTCAATGGATGCTAACTTTAGTTGCTAATATGATATTTTAAATGTCAATAGTGTTGATTATTTCAGTGCTCAAATTATGTAGGACGGGAGAATAAAGGAAAAGTTGGAGACCAAGGGCTAGCCAGGGTGTGTGTGGAGATCAGGGTGGAAGATATATAGATTAAGATGGGTAAGCCTTTATCACACAGTGGAGTTGTGGGTGGTGCAATTACTTTCATTTTCCTGAAAGGAGGACTCATCTTTCAAAAGTGTGAAAAACACTGCATTACCCCACTAGTGTTTATACTGTGTAGATTTTAAAATGCTTTAAATAGCTCTCTTCACAAGAATATCCCAGGGCGCAAGTAATTGGTGATTAAAGGCCTGATACTGCATTTCTTACTCAGGAAAACATCCCATGACATCAGTGAGAGTTCTCTTTGAATATGGAGTGAAAGACTGGGACATGAACATGCAATGCAAGTAGTCAATATTTCAATCTATATTTTAATACGTAGTGCACCAGAGTTCTGGATTTCATCCAGAAGCAGATAACTGCTAAGAAATTTCCATCTAATGGTGCAGTCATAACATGTGGCTGCCAAAGGCTGCTGCAAGTGAGCAACTAGGAACTAGAGATGTGATAAAGTGTTTCATACTGCAAGCAAAGATGTTTGTTCCCAAAGGGGTTGGGAAGAGGAAAGGTGAAGAAGGGTTGTATTTTTTTAATCTACTTTTGAAATAAATAAGGCTGGCTTTAGTTGAGGAAGCCTTGTAAAAACAAATGAAATGGACTCCAGATTTCACAAACAATTATGAAATTTACAAAAGTACAAAAGTTAAATTTCAAATTTACAAAAGTTTTGAAATTTAACACTGAGTACAATTTAGGCTTTTAAATATGTTAATGAATTTTCTCCAGCTATTTCAGAGGTCTATTAAATTCAGGAATCTTGTGCTGCTCTCCTAGAAAAATATCATAACAAGGTCAAATGGATAAGCTGAATGTTCTGTACAGCATATTGTTTAGGGATTTATGAGTAAGCAGCACAATCATAAAAGTAATTCCAAACAGGAGCCAGTGGGGGATGTTTACAATGGCTAGTCCTTCACACACATGATGGGAAGCTAAACCTACTGAGAATCTGAGGAACTAATGTCTGTAATAATAGGGAACTGATAGAACTCCCCAAGGATGTGTTCCGCCACTAACTAATTACAATGATGGACAAAAGAAAAAAGATGGGAGCAGGTATTTTCCAGCTCAGTATCAACAAAACAATAGTCTCAGGGCTTGGTAACATCTTGTCAGAAGATGGTGATGATATAAATATTGACAATACATGTATTTGCTAAATGGTATATCACCAATGTTTGAGGAAAGTGTTTAGGTAATTTTCCAAAAAATGTACATATCCCAATATTTGTCTGTCTGTTTTTAGATCCTATTTCTGTTCTGCCTTAAAATTTATAATATCTGTATTCCTTTGATAGCTCGGTTCCTGATTCTTTTTTCCCCTTAGCAGTTCAAATGCTAACATCTCCCTAGGGCTGATAAATCCCAGCAGTAAAGTCTGTCAGTACAACAAGGCAGTGTCTTATTTGCAAAGAATTTCCATACTAGTTACAGTGTATATTTAACATTATTAATCTTCAAAGGAGATAATCTTCCCTTGATCAATTAAGTCCTGGGTAAGTCTTCTATTCCTGCTTTAGGCCACCTATACTAAAAGCAATTTTTCTAACCAATCAGTCATACTGGAGTTCTGACAACAGAGGCGTAAAAAGAAGGCTGAGTAATTATGCAACTGGAGTAAAAAGTTTCCCTCAGGAGACTTTAAACCAATTGAGAAGGGACAGAGTTATTCTCTTTGCTGTGGTAAATCAATTGATAAGTCAGCTGGCTGCAGTGGTCAAGAAACTTTCCCCCCACCATTGTACAGCATTAGGTAGTTGGCCAAATGATTCTACCACCTTCTGAAGCACTGAGTATCAAGTCATAGCAGGTGGTAGGATACTGGACTTGAAGAATAGATGGTCTGACTGGATACAGCAAATCCCTATGATGGTTACAGTGTAAGTGCATTGCTCACTTAGGCCAGGTCTACCCTATAGACTTATATTGATATAACTACATCGCTCAGGGGTGTGAAAAATCCACAGTAGTTATACCAACCTAACCCCCAATGTAACCAGCTCTATGTCGATGGGAGAGCTTCTCTTGTCAACATAGCTACTGCCTCTTGGGGAGGTGGATTAACTACTCTGATGGGAGAAGCTCTCCTGCTAGCATAATAGTGTCTTCACTAGTGCACTGCAGCTGCACCAATGCAGCTCACCACTGTAGCACTGAAAGTGAAGACAAGCCCTTAGTATTTGGGAGGTTTAGGGCTATAGCTGTGCAAAAACATACAAACACAGAGTTGCAAGTTTCTTTGTTGAATGCAGAGACAAAGGCATTTGTGAAGATGGGTCCGCAGAACGCAACTGCACGCCCTTGAGGGAGTAGCTGCTCTTAGAGCCTGACCCATAGCCCATTGGAATCAATGGGGTACTGCAGTCCAGCAGCTGCTTTGGAGGAAGAAAACTTAGACATCTCTTAAAACAAAACTTGAAGATAAAACTAATTGATTAGAAGTCAGTAGCAGAGAGTACAAGGGAAAACCAGCATCCAGAATGCACATGTCAGATTATTGAAAACATTCCCCACTACAGCTCACAGAGGATCATCAGGTTCATCTGACACTTCTTGTATGTTTAGAGGCAGCATTTTTCCTTCTTTGGGTGAAAATACAGTAGGTTTTTTATTGCAGCCTGCCTTGGTTGTTGTATGGCTGTCTACATATGTTGTAATACTACATTAACTCTGTTTGCTACTGAGCTAAAGAATAGGTTTGGCAAAAGAGAGTGGAATAATCTATAATTCTCATACTCTGAGTTCTGCCAGAAAACCCTCCCTCTGCCAATTTTGATACCAGGGATTTAAATTAGTAATTGATTTTTGACTATATGGGATAGTTGTCCATACTGGTAATTTTCTGATCGGACCCTGTGTAGTGGATGTATGGGTACATGGAAGAATTCTGAGTCAGGAATGATAAAGTGTAAATGCCACATGTTGGTTCTGGAATGAGTTGCACACCTCATGTTGCCCTTAAATTAGTCTTATTTTTGTCTTAGAGTGTAGAGATTAAATCTTGCATTTGTCTTTCACTATACCAAACATTGTCCAGCTTTCTTGCCATCCAGTTTTACTGTCATCCAAGCACCAGCACAACATGGAATCACTTAAATTTTGGGGGTTTCAAGAGCATGGGACAGGAAGTATTACATGTTTTTTAAAGAAATAAGTTCATTCAGGTAATTAGTATGGACCAATATATGTAGACCAACCCCTTTTCATGGGACATAGTGCTATGTAGAGTTCTAGCAATCTACTTGATTTTTATTTTATTTATTTTTTTTGGTCAATGAATCAAGCATTGGCATTAAGACTCACAGAGCTCTCCTATGTACTTCAACTTCCTTGCCCATTTGTAATATTCCTCAATGAATCACATTCAAAGTATCTGGATGGGATAGCTGCAAATCCCAGGGGTTGCTAGACATATGCTGTGCTTGCAGATTGTAATTCATCATGCATAGGAGTAGTTTGTCATGTTGCTGGCTGTGATGGAGTGTACTTGGCCTTTCGTGACCACCTCCCCCAGTGCAGGCCCTGTGGTCATACTACAACCCTGGCCCCAAGTGGGTCCTACAGGCCTTGTGGAAGCAGCCACTCAGAGCCCAGAAGGCTCAGATAAAAGGAGCAGCAGGGCCATAGCAGGTCAGTTCCTGGTGCGAATCAGAGGGGTGGAAAAGGGTGTTTTTCTCTGGCCAGAAAACCTTCACTGGCAACATTTACTGGGCCTGAGAACTTTAATCCTAAGGTAATGGGTGGAGGTAAAGGGAGCAGGTGGGAAGAGGCCTAAAGAATGCAGACACAACTAATTGAAGGAAGAAGCATGTGGCTGCTGTTCATAGGCACCCAGGCCTGGGACCCAGAGTAGTGGGTGGGTCTGAGTTCCCCTACCAGCCTTTGGCAAAGTGGCCTAAGCCCCAAGAACAGTCTAAGGTTCCTTTAGAAGCCCGAGTGAATAGCTGGCTTTAAAGGGCCTATAGATGGGGCTGAAGATCCTGGTGAGGGCAGACAGACAGTTTGAACTCTTTGCTACTCTGGAAGGGGTTCATTTTTATCAGTGTGACTTGGCTGGAGGAATGAACACTGAAGACCCACCTAACAAGGTCAAAAGAAAAGGAGTACTTGTGGCACCTTAGAGACTAACCAATTTATTTGAGCATAAGCTTTCATGAGCTACAGCTCACTTCATCGGATGCATACTGTGGAAACTGCAGCAGATTTTATATACACACAGAGAATATGAAACAATACCTCCTCCCACCCCACTGTCCTGCTGGTAATAGCTTATCTAAAGTGATCATCAGGTGGGCCATTTCCAGCACAAATCCAGGTTTTCTCACCCTCCACCCCCCCACACAAATTCACTCTCCTGCTGGAGATAAGCTTTAGATAAGCTGCTGGAGATAACTTTAGATAAGCTATTACCAGCAGGACAGTGGGGTGGGAGGAGGTATTGTTTCATATTCTCTGTGTGTATATAAAGTCTGCTGCAGTTTCCACGGTATGCATCCGATGAAGTGAGCTGTAGCTCACAAAAGCTTATGCTCAAATAAATTGGTTAGTCTCTAAGGTGCCACAAGTACTCCTTTTCTTTTTGCGAATACAGACTAACACGGCTGTTACTCTGAAACCTAACAAGGTCAGTGACTTACAGGGGACACCGGAGCAGGAAAGGGCCTGCAATATCAGACACAGCAGCCGGAGACACTCAAGAGGTGAGTGTCTCTCCTTACATTGGCACCCACAGGTGGACCCTTTATTTATCAAGGGTCCACAGGTACTTAGGGTTAGTCAAAAATGTAAAACGTAATCTCAGTGTGTGCAAACTTCTTGTATGCCCAAACTGTGTTCCTTCTCAATCTAAGCATAATTGGTCTCAGGATTAGACAAGCCTTCAAGTAGTTAGCAGCTGACCATCATGAGCTCAAAGCAATACTCTCCCCAAAAAACCCCACCATAGCTAGTAGCATGTCCACATATGAAAACTGTCTTGCCAGCATTACAGAGGATTGGCAGTTCTGGTAATTCAACTTGAAACTGTCCTGTGCTGTGCTGCAAGTACCTAATACCAAGTAGTTCAAAACTTCAGAAGGGAATATCTGCCTAGTTAAAAAATTACACCGTGTATCCTTTCCATTATATTGTGATTTCAGGAGGCTTTGTTTCTGTAGTGTCTTTTATTATTGCCTTTTTCACTTACAAGGTGTTCCAAGAAATATAGATTCCAGTGCAGGAAAACAATTTTTTGAACTCTAGGTCTGCAGGTTTGATTGTATTAGGGTTATACAGTTTAATACTCCTGATAGTGCAGTACCTCCACAAAATTCCATATGGGTATAGGGCTCAGTTATACTAGATTCATAGATTCATAGACTTTAAGGTCAGAAGGGACCATCTTGATCATCTAGTCTGACCTCCTGCATATTGCAGGCCTCAGAACCTCACCCATCTACTCCTGCAATATGCCCATAGCCTCTAACTGAATTACGGAAGTCTTCAAATCATGATTTAAAGACTGCAAGTTACAGAGAATCCACCATTTACTCAAGTTCAAACCAGCAGGTGAACCCTCACTCTAGAAGAATGCACCCCCTGTCCCCAAGGTTTCTGCCTATCTGACATGGGGAAAATTCCTTTCTAACCTCAGATACGGCAATTAGTTAGACCCCAAGCATATGGGTGAGACCCACCAGTCAGATACCTGGGCAAGAATTCTCTGTAGTAATTCAGAGCCATTCCCATCTAGTGTCCCATCCCTGGCCACTGAAGATATGTGCTACTAGCAGTCGCAGATGGTTCACATGCCAACGTAGACAGTCCCATCATACCATTCCCTGCATAAGCTTATCGGGCTCAGTCTTGAAACCAGTTGGGTTTTTTCCCCCCCACTGCTCCCTTTGGAAGACTGTTCCAGAACTTCATTCCTCGATGATGTGCAAATACATAGTAAGATATATAAGCTACACTTATCAGGTAATACTCCAGCGCCATACCTCTTGAAGATCCTGGATGCAACAGCAATGCCAAAAATAAACTTCTAATATTCTGTATAGATACCATTTTTATACATTTCTTTCTCTTAATATGAAAAGAACTTCTCACCCATTTAACACACAAAAACGCTGAGTGCTCTAAAAAGAATTAAACTTACAAAAACAATCATGAGGCGGTATCAATACTAATATAGAAATGTATTTATACATAATGCATTCCCATTGAACACCATACACTTTCTAAATATTACAAATGAAGCAATGTAAATAACTGATGTTTGATTTGCTGGCAGTTCTGAAAAATAAAAAAATCATTTTACATCAACCTAAAACTGAACTTTTTCAGCAATTTCAGCTAATTGAAAAGTCAAAATATTCTTCATTTTGGGTCAAACAAATGTTTGCCTTCTTTAAAAACTGGAACAACATTAGCTTTTTTCCAGTCTTCTGGAATGTTCCCCATGCTCCAAGACTTATTGATAATCAATATTAACAGTCCAGCAAGCTCCTCAACCTGCTCTCTTAAAACTCTTGAATGCAAATTATCTGGACTGGCTGATTTAAAAACGTCTAACTTGAGTAGCTTCTGTTCAACATCCTCCAGATAATCACCATATAAAACTGTATCATCTTTTCCTCACCAAAATGGGACAGAAATATTTTTCGTGCGAAGTTAGAGGGCTGCTAAGAGAAGCACCAGTATGAGTCTTGGGTGTGGGGGGGAGTCTTGCTGCAGAGAGGGAGAGCTGCAGCAGAACTCTTCCTCTCTATGGTAACGTCTCCTGGCCAGCAGACCTTGTCTAACGGTATTAGATTCCACCATCTGTCAGCTTCTCTCTGGGTTCTGCTGTGGCTGCAAGCTAAAAAATATTAAACATATGAACTTTCTTAGCAGCTGAGTGCCGCTGACAAAGTTGAACTCTGACTCTAAATCTCTTTCCTCATGCCCTAAAGCAGTGGTTCTCAAAGCTGGTCCGCTGCTTGTTCAGGGAAAGCCCCTGGCGGGTCGGACCGGTTTGTTTACCTGCCACGTCCGCAGGTTCGGCCGATCGCGGCTCCCACTGGCTGTGGTTCGCTGCTCCAGGCCCCGGGGGGCTGCGGGAAGCGGTGCGGGCCAAGGGATTTGCTGGCCGCCCTTCCCACAGCCCCCATTGGCCGGGAGCGGGAAACCACGGCCAGTGGGAGCCGCGATCGGCCAAACCTGCAGATGTGGCAGGTAAACAAACCGGTCCGACCCGCCAGGGGCTTTCCCTGAACAAGTGGCGGACTGGCTTTGAGAACCACTGCCCTAAAGCACATTGTAGCATCAGACAGTAAGAAATTATAAATGTCTCTCTTCTCTAGCCCCCAAATTCCTCTTTATTATCTTTTAATGACAGATTTTACCCTTAATCTTTTTCTGTGATGTCATATGCTGGAGCAGTAAGTACATACCTTTATCCCTATGGTTATCCCAAAATCTCCATGCCAGGTTTATCCATTTTGTGTGAGCTTTGTACTTTCCTAAAAAATAAAAATCTTGATGGCATACCTACCAAACAAAATTACAAGATACAGTCCTGGTCTGCATGTACACTACTATACACAGGGCATGCTGCAGGATCACACTGCATTCCTTGTTTAGTTAAAAGCTTCAGTTTATTTAAAGGGACTCAGGAAACCGGGATGCTATTCCCTGCCCTACCAGTGATTTGTGTAAACTTGGGCAAGTCAATTCATCTTCTGAGGTCTGCCTCCATTTCCCCATCTGTTATGGGGAATGTGCCATTTATTTTTGTGGAGCATTTTGTGATCTATGGATGATAGCACTGCGGTAGGTATCAGGTTAGTAAATTTCTAGTTTAAGTTCTTCTAGATCCAGAGCTACTTAGTAAAAGAAAAAAAAATCCAAATGTTAAAATTACACCACAGCCTCATGGAAAATGTTTGAGAGGGCTAAGATGGCATACCCTGTGCACCTAGACAATAAAATATTTAACAATAACTGTAATGATGCTTCCCAACTGTCTTCCACCTGAGGATCTGAGTGCTTTACAGCCCTTAATAATAAACTAAGCTTCAAAATATCCTTCTGAGGTAGGGAAGTACTCTTAATTTTACTGAGGTAAAACAGAGGCCATGGGCCTGCTTTTTTCTGAAGCATTGAACATCCACAAGTCCAGCTGAAGTCAGGAGGCGCTGTAGGTACTTGGGCAGGCTTGACAATAAGCCTGTGGCAAGCTGCAAATAGCATCTAGATCTTCAGACTCATTTTCTGGGTTTAACTACAGCAGTGTTCTTCCTTCCCACTTTATTTTGTTAGTATCCCAAGCATTTCCTTCGTCACTAAATGCCTTTCAAGGTAAAACTCTAACCTGTAAATGCTGTCACATTTCCTGTTACTAGCAGTGAGAATTTTACAGAGGAGTACGCTTTCACTGAACGTTCTTCAGCAGGAATCCTACCTACATCCTATATCCACTCAAGCCTCAAAACTTACAAGAGATCCCTTATCTTACTTCAGCGTAATCACTAAAGTCAACCTAAAAAGCGTCTGCATGCTGTTGTTCCTTTTAGAACAACTTTATTATGTAAATACATTTTTGGGATGATATTTGCCTCAATCCTTCCCTAAAGAATTTTGTTTCTCGGTCCTACTATATACCCTGCTATTCGTATTGTTTGAGCTCAGGGTTCTGTTAATTTATTAATAAATCAATGAACGTAAGCAACTGCCCAATGGCAGAACAAAACCAATTATTTTTACAAGCAAGTACCTCCTATTGTAACATTCCTCCCAGGCACAGCAGAATACATGTCTTTTGCTATCACACTTGCAGGAAGATTCTACTTTAGAGCATTAAAGAAAGCTATATAACTTGGTTAGGGATTTTTTTAAAATATAAGATTCAACCTTCAGAATATCCCCACTGTCACAGGGTGCCTCTGTCACTACCCAGTGTACTTCACCACCTGGCCACTTCATATGGTGTCAGTCACAAACACACACCAGGCTGTTACCTTTTCACAAGCTATGTATTTATTCATTCCTTGCAGAGCATAACAGTTTATTGCAGGCCTACAGTAAGACGAGGCTTCCATACAGCCTTCACTCCTTAGCCCAGGGTCACCACCTGAGCTTCCCATAGTTCCAGTTCCTTCCACTTACATCCTCCCAATTACATTGTTAGCCTAGTGATTACCATCCAGGTGCTCAGAATCCCCCAGAAGAAAGTGAGTGTTTGTTCAGAGATGAGCCTGCAGTCTTCTTTACTGCAGCAACATCAAGTGGCCAGGGTGCTACTGATAGTGCCTTGTTACACCCACAAAAACCTAATTGGCATTACTTCTGATTTCTACTGGTGTCAGAGTAGAATCAGGCTCAGACTTTCATTGTATTATTTCTCTGTGTAAGGATTACTTACCTGAATAAGCTCTTAGATTGTAAATTTCAGATATAAAAACAATAAAAATGAAACATAGCCCTTACAAAATTGATTAATATAAATTTGTGCAAGTCTAAAGGGAATAAAAATATACTAAAATTATTGCTAATAAACTGAACAGAACATAGCCTACAATGACTAGTTCAGATTTATGTTTTATAATGCAGAGTATCATCCTTAACCTTTTAAACCAGTATTGCCCTGTAACAGAACTGAAATTAGTTTCTCTAGATCAGTTAATTTCCATACCTTATCTTTGAGCCTCTAGCTACACGTTTCACATTTATATTTTCCTTTAAAGTGTCTGCTCTGAATAAAGCTAGCATCTGACATTTTCTTTCCCAATTCCCAGCCTAAAAGCTGACAAGTATTTATATATACAGCACTTTTTTGGTACAGTTTTCTTTCGTGGCAGGGAGACTCCAAGCACCCAAATATCAGTAAAATATACCACTATCTTTCAGGGTGATGTATTTAATGGAAATAAGAACATCATAAAAGGGTTGGGTGAATGCTCTGCATGCAGTACTGCAAAATAAAGAGGGAATTTAATACCTATGCAGATATAACATGGTGATGCATGTGATAGAAATAATAATTTTTCCTTCTTTCTGTAATTTTTTCAATATTGTGAAGCTGACCAATTGGTAATAAAATGTATTACCATTTAGGTAAAAATCTTAATGCAATTGTTGCCATGCTTTAGGGGTTTTGGAAAGTCTGTGCGCAAGGACTCAGACTTTTAGAACATGGCAACAACTGAATTCAAGCTGGCTGCTTGGTTTGTACTGCACTGTGCTCTAAGAGAAGTCTTAGAAAGGGAGAAGCAGTATGGTCTGGAAGATGTGAGTTTGGGGTTAGAAGTGAGTTTCTTGAGTTCTAACCGAGGCTCTGCTACTGACTTTTTCTGTGGTTCAGGGCATTTTGGTAGCCTCAATTCTTCCATTTCTAAAATTGACATCATGGAGGAGATGGTATGATGGGATAACATGATTTTGGCAATTAATTGATCTTTAACTATTCATGGTAAATAGGCCCAATGGCCTGTGATGGGATGTTAGATGGGGTGGGATCTGAGTTAGTACAGAGAATTCTTTCCTGGATATCTGGCTGGTGAATCTTGCCCACATGCTCAGGGTTCAGCTGATCACCATATTTGGGGTCGGGAAGGAATTTTCCTCCAGGGCAGATTGGAAGAGGCACTGGGGGTTTTTCGCCTTCCTCTGTAGCATGGGGCATGGGTCATTTGCTGGAAGATTCTCTGAACCTTTGCAAAAAGAAAAGGAGTACTTGTGGCACCTTAGAGACTAACCAATTTATTTGAGCATGAGCTTTCGTGAGCTACAGCTCACTTCATTGGATGCATACCGTGGAAACTGCAGAAGACATTATATACACACAGAGACCATGAAACAATACCCCCTCCCACCCCACTGTCCTGCTGGTAATAGCTTATCTAAAGTGATCATCAAGTTGGGCCATGTCCAGCACAAATCCAGGTTTTCTCACCCTCCGCCCCCCCACATACAAACTCACTCTCCTACTGGTAATAGCCCATCCAAAGTGACCACTCTCTTCACAATGTGTATGATAATCAAGGTGGGTCATTTCCAGCACAAATCCAGGTTCTCTCACTCCCTCACCCCCCTCCAAAAACCACACACACAAACTCACTCTCCTGCTGCTAATAGCTTATCAAAAGTGACCACTCTCCCTACAATGTGCATGATAATCAAGGTGGGCCATTTCCAGCACAAATCCAGGTTTTCTCACCCCCCCACCTCCATACATGCACAAACTCACTCTCCTGCTGGTAATAGCTTATTTAAAGTGATCATTAAGTTGGGCCATTTCCAGCACAATTCCAAGTTTTCTCACCTTCTGCCCCCCCTCCCCCCACAAACTCACTCTCCTGCTGGTAATAGCCCATGCAAAGTGACCACTTTCTTCACAATGTGTATGATAATCAAGGTGGGCCATTTTCTGAACCTTGAAGTCTTTAAACTATGATTTGAGGACTTCAATAGCTCAGACATAGGTCAGAGGTTTATTGCAGGAGTGGGTGGGTGAGATTCTGTGGCCTGCATTGTGCAGGAGGTCAGACTAGATGATCATAATGGTCCCTTCTGACCTTAATATCTATGAGTCTATGAGACTCTTCACAGAGGTGTTAAAGAGATGAATAAAGTGCTTTAGAAACATTACAGAGGTCAAATATGCTATGCATTATCAAAGGTTATTGAAAACCATCTAGTGTAAGATCAGTCTGAAGATATTACAGTAGCATGGCTGTCCTTGAGATCTAAGCCAAGAGAACTGTTAAGAATTTATTTATTAGAAGACTATAGTCTCATCTTGCCTGATAGATACTTCTGAAAAAATCAAATGTTAATTGTGTTTATGCTAATATCTTATTGCTATATGTATAACTGCAGCATGAATTTATCTCATGATGAATATCTTTTTAAAAGGCTGTTCTTTCACAAGGATTCTGAGATTTGGCTCAGTGATTAAAATTGAGATCAGATTGCTTGCTTGTGCTGAAGTGTATGTAAAAGAATTAACCTTCAAGGTCTTGAAGCTCAGTGTCCCTACTGAAATACAGAATAACTGGCTGCTTGAGAACTCAACACAGGAATTGAGCATTCAGGCTGGATGTGATGATGGTTCTGTGACTGTCACAAAAGTAGTAACCTGATTAATTTAATTCAATTCTGCATCATCTACAATATCCCATGTAACTGCACAGTTTGGAATTTATACAGAACTCTTCTCTTATCAACTTCTTATATTAATTTACAAGGGAAATATGGACCAGATTAATAGCCCCAGAGGAGCAGCATGTGGATTTATTCTGTTAGACAAGGTTGACTCAAAATGGAGGAAGGGAATAAGTCTGAAAGCCAGGAAGGAACGTCCAGCCAACCCAATGGTTTAACAAGGAAAGAGGTGTGGACAATGGTTTGGAAGGGGGTGGACTAAAAGCTTCCATTTAAAGTGATATTGCTCGTTTCTGAGCAACATATGAAAAAGCAGTTAAAATGATTGATTGAAACAGGAGGGGGAGCTGAAGGGTTGAGTGCAAGCTCCCCTCTCTCTGCGCTCCTTGCCTTTAGCAAACGTTAGATAAGAGCTGTGTTTCCTCTTCCTTCTTCGGTACCCTTAACTTTAACATTTGAATTTGTTGGATGAAAAACAAGATCCACTTCAGTTTAGATGTAAACAATTTTTTTTGCCTTTATTATGTACATTTTAAGAAAATGCTGTTATCATCTATGATTTACATATACATGCAAAACTGATAAGGTAAGAAAAATAAAACTTCATTCAGGGACAGGGTCTCTCTCTTCAAATCTCCAATCTCTGTTATGTTTGCTCCTGTGTCTTCTCCAATCTCTTATTGCCAATCGTCTATCTTTTATTTTATTCCATGTTCTGTGACTTTGCACTGGCTCAGTTTACCAAGTTACCTCATCTGTGTACCTCTTTATTTTAAACCCCTAATTAAAAACCACAGTTCTCCTGCAATAAATCACAATAACTAACCTAAACTAATATATTTTTGCTTATCCTGCTAAAACTTTTATCAGTCTACTTCTGTCAGCCCCCACTGACACCATCCACTCGTTCTTATTTTACATTAGTTATTCTTACTGGTAATTTTTTGTGGCCATGGGTTTTTACTTGATAGGTTGATTGTTGGAGTGGTGGGAGTATACCTAGAGCTAACAGCTCCCCTTTGACACTGTGCTTCACTCTGCTATTTGCACAAACCAAAGAAATATTACACGTAAGACACACAAACCAGTTTTATTGTTTATACAACGATGGAGCTATTTCTGTAAAGCTGGGAAATGCTGCATAAAGACATACAAAAAGTAAAATTCCTTTTTATATATTACTATATATAATATTCATTTCTAACATTTAATTTATATAATTTGACTGACTCAATTAATTACACAGTTCTGTAAAAGTTCAAACATGATGCAAGCTTGACTCATTTCTTTATAGTTTATCATTTATTTTAGCTGAAAGAGAAGCCATTTTATTGACAATAGCTTAAAAACAATATCCCACATCTGATTTAGAGTGACAATGTAGAGACCCTGCCTGGAATGGTTTTACTATCACCCAGTACTGGTAATCATTAACTGCTGCAATTATAAAGACCCTAGGTAGCCCTGTATTTGCAATTTATGAGCTGTAATATTTTTTTCAAAGTGAACTGGAAACTGGCTGTCTTTATTCTGTGGAGAGCATCCCATCTTTGAACACACATGCCAGATGCACAATCAACCAGTAGTCAAGCTTTGCTTCCAGCTCACTTATTTATAAAGGGAGGAACTGTGTTGATTGGGTGGAAGGAAAAACAAACCCACACATCACAAAGACAAGCACAACATTTTGTAAGCCAGATATTAAATAGTGTAGCATTTCCCTGTATTTAACTATTGGAGCTTACAAAAGAAAGCTTTAGAGGAACACAATTATATCCTTTCTGCTTTCACAGACTAATACAACCCTGGACTATTCTTTTTGCATCACTGCCTTTCTAGCCATTTCTTAAGCTACTGTATCATTTACTATAGATCGGAGCAGACATATTAAAATAACCTATTTTAAGATATGTAGTACTATTTTTAGCAAAAATATTTCTTTCCCCCACAAACTACAGGTGCTAAACCATTTAGGGATTCTCATGATATCTTAAATTTCAACTTGGATAACTGGAAAACTTACATTATTGAGTGAACTATTTATCCTATAGCTTCAGACATTTTGTGCTGGAATCAATTAAACAAGCATTAATGTTTGAACAGGAGAATTATAATGTAGAGAAGATCTTTGGACACAATCATTCATAATTTATAGTAAGAGTCCTAATCCTATTTCATTCACTTGCAAAGGAAACAGTTGCTTGCACGCTGTGATTTCACATTAACTCTAGTTAAATTTGAAAAAGGAAACAGTGCTACACAGTTTAAAATAAGTTTTTAAGCCTAAATGCATAATTAGAAATGAAACCTCTTGTTGCCAACATATGCCACTAGTTCTTCAACTTTGAAGGAATTAATTCCCTTCCCCCCATTTAAATTGTGCGTGCATTTTAGGTGCAAAAACGCCTTTGACAAATCCAGATAGTGTCATTTAGCAATTCCATTGACGTCAATGATAATTTTGTATAAATCAGCTATGATCTGGCCCCAGCTGAATGAGGCTCATAATAAAATCAAGGGGGTTTTAATTTTTTTCAGTTGGTTAAAATCAAAACCAGTCACTTGCTTACAAGTAACTTTTTAATTTGAAGCCAAATGTATTGGAGAAACCAATGATTGAAAGTCAGTTAAAATTCCTTCAGGTTGCATAATCTGGTGCATATATTCTTGAGTTACCTTCATTCATTTGCATTTCTTCAAATTAAATCAAAAGAACCTTTTTATCCTTCTAACTTTCTCTCGCTATTGTAACTGGTATTCTTGTTTATCAATTTGGGAACTACTTGCTTTTGCATACACTCTCAACTTGTTGCTAGGCAACCCGGATAGTTCTTGGTTGAAAGTTGCTTTTGGGTGCTGCTTCATTTTTTTTCCCCAAGATAAATTAGATATGAATCTGACAAATAAAATGCAGATAGTTTGGCTGGCCCCAAGGGAATAAGGCCATGTTAAAGGATCAGAATTAAAGCTAGTTCCACTATTCACTGCTAAGTTAGCCCCCTTTTTTCTACTCCTGAATTGTTTGTGATCATACTTTGATATGTTTTCATCTATTTGTTGTACACACTTATTTGAACAGTTCATGCAAATAAATGTCACCTTCTGGGTTGTTTATAAAAGATTTCTTTCGGATATTTGAGATCTGTGGTGTATGATCTGTTACCTATGTCACATGTTTTCTGTTTTTCATCTTGATTAATTTTTTTTTAAAACACAAGAATGGTAAATAGTGAATACTTACAAATATTTGGAGAATTGATTTTTTTATATCAACTAAAAGTCTTTAATGCAAATCTCTGAATCGCAGACAAACGGGGACCTGAACAAAGCTGAACTGAATGGCCGTTTAGAATTTGAATGGGTATTCCTCAACACTGAGTAATATTAGTTGATTTTCTAGGCCAACTGATTTGTTACAAATAAAATTCAATGTTATTTTGTTAAGTACTGTAGACACTGTCTACCTTAACTATAACGCAACCATTGCTGAATTACACATCACTGCATTTCTAAAGGTATGCAAGAGACATAACTGAAAATTTAGAGTTAATGCAATATAATACTTCCCAAACTCTGGAAACTTCCAACCCTGCTGTGTGTAACAACATGGATAAAGACCTACTGATATGTGACAAACGTGGGAATCTTCTGTAATATTTTTATGAACTATCTGTAGGATTCTGTCCCTATCCCTTTGGCATTCCTACTCACTGGGGGAAAGAATTGACTGTCTCTGTAGGACATGGGAGATCAGGCAAGGTATTTGAGACTTATATCCATTAAAACTGGGCCGGAATCAATCCACTGACCCTGTAGAGACAGTGAAAACACCAATGACCAATGATTAACACATAGCTATAGGGGCAGCAGGACATGTGAACACAGCTTGGGGCTGTCTCCAGAGAACAAAGACAAGAAGTGCCAGGTGTCTGTGTTAAGAAGAGCAGACACAGAAACACTCTCCTGGGACAGACAGAGAAAGACAGAGAGAGGCAGAGTCAACATAGATCCTACAGTAGCTTTCTGGGAGGGAGGGGGAGAGGGCTGGCTATCGCCCATCTGAACTCTGTCTTAAGTTAGCAAAGAAAAGCAAAGATTAAGGACTTTCCAAAGTTGTATTCCAATTGATTAATAAACCCTACTCTTCTGAAAAGGCTGTCTGATGTCACTGTAAATACGTGCTGAGAGTGTTAATCCCTGAAGGAGGTAAAAGTCTCTGAAGAGGAGTCCACCTCAGTCAGACTTGCTGGGCAGAGCTCACTGTGAGATACAAGAGTGCTGGAGTCCAGAGGCTCAGTCTTGAAGTGAGGGCTCATGGCCTATCACTGGGGAAGAGTGACCCTGTGGGGGTCTGGAACACTAAAGGAGTACTCCCAGGAGACTATCTAAAGACTGGGGTACAGCATAGATACTGCAAAATTTAATCCATGACACTATATATATCTTCACAATAGGATACTACTTTCCTTTCTTACATGCTTTGAACAATTAAATAGTTAACAATGTTGACAATAAACGTATCACCACTGGAATCTGAGTAAGCACCCATTAAAATGAGTTGGGGAAGTTCTCATTTGAGAATCATTGCTTCGTGCTCTCTGCAAACTCAGGAAGACATTCTTCATCTTCCACACTCTGTGTTTTGCAGGTTTTTTTCATGCCCATAATTTAGAGACGAACGCTGTCTTTTCTAAATGAAATATAGGACTCTGTAGACCAACTCAGAGGTGTGTTCATGCTTCACACTTCCAGATAGTCTTGCACAACCTCACAGAGGGAGACACCCTACACTTTGGGAAACTCTGCCTTAAGATCATACAAAACAGTGTTGTGTTTGCCTGGTCTACTCGGTAGCATGTGAAATATAGTATAAGAAAGGACTATTGTTGGATCATATATTGCCATAAATCTCAAAGTGACTTATCTAACAGTGACAATCCAAACATGTTTTGGTATCTTTTATCCCTCATGAAAAAGATTGTACATATCTAATAACTGACCATTAGATCAAGCATAGATTAACTGCCCAAGTCTCAACTTCATGATTTGTTTGCCCATGTACCACACTACATTTCTAGTTGCAGTGGCTATATGGCTGATACCCTCAGTAATATCTTAGTTTTCCATATAAGCTTTCAGCACCAATGCCATTTCAGTGCACCATTGTCTTTCCAACAGACATCAAGTTGAAATAAACAGTCACAAGAAGATTGTTTTGCAGTTGTCACCAACGTTTCTTGCATTTGATTGCAGTGTATAAACATGGATGAAATCATTGTGTAACAGGAGAAGGGCTTTCAGAGCCAGTATTAGACTTTCAATGAAGGTACTTTTCCGTTGTACCTACACAGTGCTTTTTTGCCAGAACTGTCAAACTTCATTTTAAAGCTTAATTATTAATATCTCCACTTGATGGATGCAGAACTGAGGCCCAAAGTCACAAATTGCAGCAGTGGCAGAATCTGGAATAAAGCCCAGATCTCTTGACTCTGTCCCACGCTCTTACCCCTGGCCCATGCTGGATTTCTTTCTATAGTAATGCATAATTAAAGTTAGGTTGGCTATTCCCTCTTCTAAATTGTTCATAAGTTTCTCCAAAAAAAGTCCTTGGTAAGTAACATTTCTTATATTGTGTTTAATTTTTTTAAAAAATTTTTCTGGAGACATTCTATTAAGTTAATACTAATACTATCTGGAAATATTCTGGCTTTGAGATCTGCACTAGCACAGATCTCAAATTGATGTAGACACATTTATATCTGTGTCTGTCTGAAAGTATAGTCCCCAAAGAGAAATGGCAAGATAGATCTCTCACAACTACTCTTTTGTGGGACCTTTCCTCCCCGCAAGCTCTACATAGAGCACTATCATTTTTTGATTTCCCTTATAATTATTTTAGAATTTGTATTCTCTGCATTGGTGTTTGTAGTGCATACCTGGAACAGCACTGGGCACTTGGGGAAATCCTCGCTTTGTAAGCATGTGCTTTTGTGAAGGAAGTAACATTTTTTTGACTCTATATAAGTCAGAACAAAGTGCTGCTCCTTTCCAGCCATTTACTAGTTACCAAATAAACTGCCTGAAGTTATGAAACAGGGAACTTTCTGTCAAAGAGCCATTTGTGTGAATTTATCATGTCTAATGTAATAGAGAGCTATTTGCCTAGCAAATACCACAGATGAAGTATACTGCATTTCACTTTACTCCCTATGTATTACAGCTGACACTTAAGACTAATGTTAGCCTTAAAAATGATGCATCATTTCAGTAATACCAAAGGGAACTTCATATTTCATTCTAAATTCACTTGGAAACACAATGTATTGTCAGAGATATGCTACTGTATTACAAAAACACCAAGAAACCCATAGAGCAAAGCAGCTGCTAAGACCGTACATAGGGGCTAGTATTAACCTATAAGAAAGGGATCTGCACAAAGCGAACTCTTGTAAATAAGTCTAGGAAATTTGCATTGTATGTTGTAAGATGCTCCCATTCAAAGTAGAGAGCTTCTTTAGTTTCAAGGATGGTAAGTGTTAGGGAGCTTATTCCTTCACCCACGCACTTCCCTGGTCCTTCTCGCATGAACAGAGAGAAACAATACCCAAAGTCCAAAGGTGCAAACAATTCGATGTTTATTGGGGTGAACTTCCAGCAAGCATGATTCCAGTTTCCTTCCTTAGTATCCTCCTTCCCAGCTCTGACGCCACAGAGCCTTACACCTGTGTTCCCATTCCTGCCCTTAGCCAAACATGATTACAATTTCCCCAGCCCCATTCCCTGTTCCCATTTCCCCTTTTAGCAAAACATGATTCCAATTTCCTTACCCCCATTCCCTGTTCCCATTTCCCCCACCCGCATGCCCACCCCCACCCCCCATTCCCTGATTGACTGCAGACTATATAATAAAACTTGACTTCTGCTTTGCTATACCTTAACCAATCATGTTCCTGAAATTTAACTAACCAATCCTAATATATTGTAACATGATTATGTAACCAATTATATCCCACCTCCTTAATTACTTTACACCCAGCAAAATTAATTATACAGCAGACAGAAACAATCACAGAACCAGACAGAGATTATACAGACAAACAATAGCAAAGTGGGAACTATAATGACAAAACAATACAGAAGTGAGGATTTCACATCCCAGCTATTGATAAGTGAGTTCTTGCCAGACAGGATGCTATCAAACTAAGTTTCCTTTTACATTTTCTAGGCACTTCCCTTTCTCTGGAGGTGATAGGCACTATCAGGACAGGATTGTATTCCTAACAGCCCAATAGCACCTTATTTCAATGTGACTAGTTTGGAATGTGAGGATGTGACCATTCGCTTCCCAGCTTATGGCTGCCTCCGTTGCTTAGCCAAAGGCCTTAGCCTAAGAACAGGGCCTCAAACTGTCAGAGTAAGAGAAGGCCCTTACACTGGCAGACAGTGATTTTGATTCTCTTTTGTACCTCTATAACTAGCCAAGTGATAAGAATACACCTAAATTCTTAGAGTATAGGCCTTTACAGACAGGCCTGAATATCTATATCCTAACAGTAGGTGATGGGGGAACTTTGCCAGGATCCACCGTATACTCTCTGATTTTCCTCATTCACTCAGAGAAGTGCTGAGAACTGTCCAATCTACAGCCTGTCAGCCGCAATGCTGGACAAAAAGGTAATTGAAGAGCAACAAGAAAGCTGCTTCCAAAGTACCCCTGAACTTGTCAATAGCAAGGAATCAAGCAATATGCTACAGCTTTCCACAAACATCAGAAGACAATTGTTGCTTCAAAGAGACCATGATTTGAAAGACAAATGGATGAAGTGTAGGGTAGGTTGGTTCTCATGCTGTTGCTTAGACAGCGTAGAAGTCACCAGATGTGTTATGCACCTCTACTATGTTCTGTCTTGCACCAAATCTGGTGTGTTATGGGATAGGATGCCTATGAAGGACATGTGTCTGACATCATCATGCTTTAGGTCTTGCAGGGGATCTTTTCCATCCTGCTTTCCTTGGATTACAGTTATAGTTAATAGCTGCAGGGAAGTTGGCAGGCATTTGGAACAGATGACCATAATACATTAGAGAGTGCTGGGCACCTGTTTCAGAGAGCAGAACCTCTTTAATTTGGAAACAGATCTCCATTCGAATTGAATTTGTACCCTTTGATGTTTTTGATCATTTAGAGAGACTTTGCTATGATCTTATGAAAGCCCTTTCTCCTCAAACTCTCAGGGCCCATTCTATGAGAGCCCAAGTGGCATCAGTAGCCTCCTTACAGGCTCTCGGAGATATGCAGAGCATCTAATTTTGGGTGTCCATACACATTTTCACCAGGCATTATGCGCTGGTCCAAATTTCAGCTGCAAATGTCTCCTTTGGCTCAGTGACCCTCTTCTCTGTGGTACAGCATTCTTCCTCCCACTCTCCTTCTTAATGAGCATTGCTTGGGAGTCACCACAGTGAATACCCATAGAGACCAGCACTTGAAAAGGAAATAAAGGTTACTTACCTTATAATAACTGGAATTCTTCAAGATGTGTGATCCCTAGGGGTATTCAAGGGGTATTCAGGGGACTGGACTAGAAGAACTCTTGAGGTCCCTTCCAATCCCGTGATTCTATGATTCATGACCCACCCTCGTCCTCTGCTTGGGTCATTGTGTGATTTGTGGTAGAGTCAGAACTAGAGAGGCGATTGGTCTGTGTTGCCCTTTCCCCCCTTGGTTAAAAGCATGAGGGGGTGTAAGGACAGGCATGGACCTTCAGACACTGCTATTGAAGAGTTTCCAGTCCTGGGCACGCAGAGCAGGTATGCCCCACAGTGAATAACCATAGGGACCACACAATTCGAAGTACTCTAGTACTATAAGGTAAGCAACCTTTCTTTTTTCCCCACTGTAGAACGTTAGGACTTATTTCTGGTCTTACTAAGATTAGTGTAAATAAGAGAAAATTGACTTCACTGGAGTTGCTTGATTGTACAGTTGGTGTAGGTGGGATCAAAACCAGCCTCTACCTGTCCAACTTTATTATCAGATTCATTAATTACTGTACAGATCCCAGAAGTATGCTAGGAACCTCACCAAAAAACATGGTATCTGCTGAAGAGCTAGAATAGGTCTATCTTATTTAGGCAGTGGTATTTCATAATCAGCAATTATCAGTGGCTTTCATACAAATTGGTCACATGAAATTCTCATTTTATGGATTTTTTTTTACTGATAAATTACTGTATTAAGAAGAAGAATTAAAAATGTTACCATCACAGAAGTGTGTTAATCCTTAATTAAAATCTTCCTTATTGCTTATTTTTCTCTGATCTTGCTTTAAAAGATGATTGGTTACGTCAAAAAACTGTTTTGTATAATGGATTAAAAGTGATTAATTTCCTTTAGTCTTATAGCAGTTACAAAAGCATAATGACTTTGTCAAACAGAGAGCAAATGTGTGAAGACTGCAATATAAAATGATCTACAGAACACACTGCATTGCTGAGACTAGACATGTGCATTGAATGGCTTTGCCAGAAACGAATACTTCTACTCTTTGAATTAAGAAAAGGAAAGAAAGGACAGTGGCTTTGCCAATTGAAACCACAAGTATGAAATTTACCACAATTTTGGGAAGAATTAAACTTTGCCATCTGTCTGGCAATATCACCTAAGTGCAATATTTTAAAATTATGCTTTTCCAATATTCTAGGGCCTAATTCTGCAGTACTGCTCAACATAGGTAAAAATTGCAGAACTGTCTCTTAAATAGGAGTTAAAATGTAAAGTGTATGTGTTGCTGTAGCATAGTTACAAAATATGATTTGTGTGCAAAGATTCTGAGAATGTGGCACATGTGGCTGTAGGGTGCCTGCCCTGCAAATGTTCACCTCTAGGAACCTATTGACACTTAATGGACACTTCTCTCCTCCATTGCTGTATCAAGGGAAATAAAGACTTTCCTTTTTAAAGATTCTACCCTAGGGATGGATAGAAGCATGAAACATAAGGGTTAATAAAATGTGTAAATACAAAATTCATTGAAACAATGGCACCATGAGTAATGATTTAGATGCGCTATTTTTATGGCTTCAGCTACACTTATGTGCATCTGTTAATCAGGCCTTCATTATGCAGTTTATAATTTCACTTTTGCTTATGGTGATATAACTAAGCATCCTTGACACTGATGATACAAGATCCTAAGATTTTGTTTGTACAGTTTCTGTTGATGTCTTGCATGTTTTCATCTCTTTAGCAGTTGGGTCAGGCTAATTAATTCCTCGGTTTTCTTCTAGGAGCCGGTTATTGCTAGAATTACAATGACTCAGCTAATCCAAAATTTGAGAGAGAACTGTGAATGATCAGAATTTTTTTTCCTATCCATGGAACTATTATCGAGATACTTACATTAAACAAACTCTGCAATTCCAAAGTATTCAAGTATTCAGATTAGTAAAAGCGGGGAAATATACTTTATTTTAGTTCCATACACATATAGGCTTCTTTTATTTTATATGCTATGTGAAGCTCCGCATGCCCTTGACATACAATTAAAAAATACTATTCAACTAGAGTAGAAATAGCAGGCAGCCTCTCTTTGCCAACAAGAAACTAGGCCCCCAGACCAAAACATTTACATTTCAGCTACAGGAAAACCCTAATATTACAGAAGTTTAAAAAATATCAGCACCTCACCCAAATCCACCAAATGTCTGGCCAAATTAGACTTACTTTGAGCTGTAGGGCACGCTGCAACAACAGACATTTAGAAGGGAATTCAAAGCTGAGAGGTCCTCTTAGAGAATGTCCTACCAGCCGCCACTACTGTTACATGTCTAGGGACTTCTAGCTCATGTACCCCTGCTGATCTTAAAGTATGGGACATGAAAAGAGGTAGGCAAACCATTCAGCGCTTTGCAGGACAGAACCAATGTCTTAAACTTCATTTAGAAGCCAAGAGGCAGACAGCTGGATAATGGAGGAATGGTAATATATGATCACAGCAAGATACCCTCTGCACTGGGTTCTGTTACTGTGCTGATTTTAAGTGGGGCCTAATTTAGATTTCATTAGTCATTATAGCAGTTAAATTGTGGAGAGATAAAGGCTTGGATGATGGTAGTGAAGCCTATATCCAAGAGAAACGGTTTCAGCCACATCAGATCAGATGGGAAAAGGTAGCCATGGCCATTGCAACTATAGAGATGGCCATCTTACAGCAGCTGGGAGTCAAACAAATCGTAAATTCTGACCTGTCCCAACATATTTCGTGGCCTCTTTTATGTCTTAGTGAAAAGATGGCACCTCTGGTAGCACAAAGTCCCCAAACACCATACTGGGGTTTTGGTTCAGTACTGACTCAACAGGAAGAGTCCCACCCACTGAATCACCATCACCACCTTTAGTGGACACTAGATGTGGAAGCAGCTCTTTGGATAGTTTATACAGGAACATAGAAAAATATTCAAAGCCAGCAAAAGTGTTGTGGTTTGGCAATTTGCTGGAAAGTTTACATACCTACATATCCAGACAAATTCTGTAGTTCTTCCCATAATCCTAGAATTTTCCTGAGTGTCCTCCAGCTCTTGAATTGCTCTTTGTGATACCACCCACTTTCACTTAGCTTATACTTTTACTGTAACACTGTAGAACCCTAAAGCTGTGGTAGTTACCCTACTAGCATCTGGTGCCTGTGGGTCTTAAATAGCAGCAGCACCCAAAGAATGTTACATACGAGAGTGAATGGCAGGTGCCACCGCCAGGCAGAGTGCATGTCATTGGTTCTGCAACTTCAGCATCAAAAGTAGAGGGGACACTTAATTATTCAGAACTATTATGAACACTGAAGGTTCAACCTTATTTGAGTTCCAAGCCTTTTCTTATTCTGAAACTCTTTTGTCCAGCCCTTTCTGACACTCTTTTGTCCAATCCTAGGCACAGAAATCATGTACAATATAATTAAGTTTATGAGCTTGCTCTCAGACTAATCAAAAATAAAAAGGTTATTTTAATGCAGCATGTTGTGGAGGTTTGTTTTTAACAAAATACTTTTTAGCCCTGCAGCGTCCCTAGAATGTGAAAGGTTCTCTTGCTCTGTTGCAGCTATGTGACATTAACAAAATGTAATCCTTTAAATAGCCCTAGAGTGGTTTTAAGCCTCAAACGCTTAAAAGATAATTATCCCTAGAGTGACTGAAAACATATGCTTAGGGAGGGGTAGGGGTGGAATTCTGCATCATGGAACAATTGTAAAATATTCAGTACTAGAGAACTACTCCAACTTACCCAGCTTATGAAGGGATTCACAACCTGGTAGAGACCTCATCTTGTCCTGCTAGTGGAGGGGCAGAAAATCTCACACTCTCCTCCTGTAGTCATCTTGAGCTCAGTTAACTCATTGAAAATTATTATTGTCATTTTTCATCCATTTGTAGACTTCAAATAAAACTGACATTTAAATTTAAGATTTGATATGACAGCTTAAAGGTAGTTAAGACATTAAAAACCATTATTTCATGAGTTCACTTCACAACATCATATAAATATTGTCAGTGGGATACAGTCTTCCTCTTGTCAGAAAAAGGATTTACCAGGCATGTTGTATCCACATTCTATATGACATTTTGCAGGAATACTTATTGCTGAGCACCACAGGGAGCTGCTTTTTAGACCCCAATTCAGGAAAGCACTTAAGCATGTGCTTAAATTCAATTGATCTCAGTGACTTGGTGGGATAACTCACATGACTGGAGTACTGTCATGGATGGTTATAAACTGTTCAGGAAGGACAGGCAGGGCAGAAAAGGTGGGGGAGTAGCACTGTATGTAAGGGAGCAGTATGACTGCTCAGAGCTGCGGTACAAAACTGCAGAAAAACCTGAGTGTCTCTGGATTAAGTTTAGAAGTGTGAGTAACAAGAGTGATGTAGTGGTGGGAGTCTGCTATAGACCACCGGACCAGGGGGATGAGGTGGATGAGGCTTTCTTCCGGCAGCTCACAGAAGCTACTAGATCGCACGCCCTGGTTCTCATGGGTGACTTTAATTTTCCTGATATCTGCTGGGAGAGCAATACGGCGGTGCATAGACAATCCAGGAAGTTTTTGGAAAGCGTAGGGGACAATTTCCTGGTGCAAGTGCTAGAGGAGCCAACTGAGGGGGGGGGCTTTTCTTGACCTGCTGCTCACAAACCGGGAAGAATTAGTAGGGGAAGCAAAAGTGGATGGGAATCTGGGAGGCAGTGACCATGAGTTGGTTGAGTTTAGGATCCTGACACAGGGAAGAAAGGTAAGCAGCAGGATACGGACCCTGGACTTCAGGAAAGCAGATTTTGACTCCCTCAGGGAACGGATGGGTAGGATCCCCTGGGGGACTAACATGAAGGGGAAAGGAGTCCAGGAGAGCTGGCTGTATTTCAAGGAATCCCTGTTGAGGTTACAGGGACAAACCATCCCGATGTGTCGAAAGAATAGTAAATATGGCAGGCGACCAGTTGGCTTAACGGTGAAATCCTAGCAGATCTTAAACATAAAAAAGAAGCTTACAAGAAGTGGAAGGTTGGACATATGACCAGGGAAGAGTATAAAAATATTGCTCGGGCATGTAGAAATGAAATCAGGAGGGCCAAATCGCACCTGGAGCTGCAGCTAGCCAGAGATGTTAAGAGTAACAAGAAGGGTTTCTTCAGGTATGTTGGCAACAAGAAGAAAGCCAAGGAAAGGGTGGGCCCCTTAATGAATGAGGGAGGCAACCTAGTGACAGAGGATGTGGAAAAAGCTAATGTACTCAATGCTTTTTTTGCCTCTGTCTTCACTAACAAGGTCAGCTCCCAGACTGCTGCGCTGGGCATCACAACATGGGGAATAGATGGCCAGCCCTCTGTGGAGAAAGAGGTGGTTAGGGACTATTTAGAAAAGCTGGACGTGCACAAGTCCATGGGGCCAGACGAGTTGCATCCGAGAGTGCTAAAGGAACTGGCGGCTGTGATTGCAGAGCCATTGGCCATTATCTTTGAAAACTCGTGGCGAACGGGGGAAGTCCCGGATGACTGGAAAAAGGCTAATGTAGTGCCAATCTTTAAAAAAGGGAAGAAGGAGAATCCTGGGAACTACAGGCCAGTCAGCCTCACCTCAGTCCCTGGAAAAATCATGGAGCAGGTCCTCAAAGAATCAATCCTGAAGCACTTACATGAGAGGAAAGTGATCAGGAACAGTCAGCATGGATTCACCAAGGGAAGGTCATGCCTGACTAATCTAATTGCCTTCTATGATGAGATTACTGGTTCTGTGGATGAAGGGAAAGCAGTAGATGTATTGTTTCTTGACTTTAGCAAAGCTTTTGACACGGTCTCCCACAATATTCTTGTCAGCAAGTTAAAGAAGTATGGGCTGGATGAATGCACTATAAGGTGGGTAGAAAGTTGGCTAGATTGTCGGGCTCAATGGGTAGTGATCAATGGCTCCATGTCTAGTTGGCAGCCGGTGTCTAGTGGAGTGCCCCAGGAGTCGGTCCTGGGGCCGGTTTTGTTCAATATCTTCATAAATGATCTGGAGGATGGTGTGGATTGCACTCTCAGCAAATTTGCGGATGATACTAAACTGGGAGGAGTGGTAGATACGCTGGAGGGCAGGGATAGGATACAGAGGGACCTAGACAAATTGGAGGATTGGGCCAAAAGAAATCTGATGAGGTTCAATAAGGATAAGTGCAGGGTCCTGCACTTAGGACGAAAGAACCCAATGCACAGCTACAGACTAGGGACCGAATGGCTAGGCAGCAGCTCTGCGGAAAAGGACCTAGGGGTGACAGTGGACGAGAAGCTGGATATGAGTCAGCAGTGTGCCCTTGTTGCCAAGAAGGCCAATGGCATTTTGGGATGTATAAGTAGGGGCTTAGCGAGCAGATCGAGGGACGTGATCATCCCCCTCTATTCGACATTGGTGAGGCCTCATCTGGAGTACTGTGTCCAGTTTTGGGCCCCACACTACAAGAAGGATGTGGATAAATTGGAAAGAGTCCAGCGAAGGGCAACAAAAATCATAGAATCATGGAATCATAGAATATCAGGGTTGGAAGGGACCTCTGAAGGTCATCTAGTCCAACCCCATGCTCGAAGCAGGACCAATTCCCAGTTAAATCATCCCAGCCAGGGCTTTGTCAAGCCTGACCTTAAAAACCTCTAAGGAAGGAGATTCTACCACCTCCTTAGGTAACGCATTCCAGTGTTTCACCACCCTCTTAGTGAAAAAGTTTTTCCTAATATCCAATCTAAACCTCCCCCACTGCAACTTGAGACCATTACTCCTCGTTCTGTCATCTGCTACCATTGAGAACAGTCTAGAGCCATCCTCTTTGGAACCCCCTTTCAGGTAGTTGAAAGCAGCTATCAAATCCCCCCTCATTCTTCTCTTCTGCAGGCTAAACAATCCCAGCTCCCTCAGCCTCTCCTCATAAGTCATGTATTCTAGACCCCTAATCATTTTTGTTGCCCTTCGCTGGACTCTCTCCAATTTATCCACATCCTTCTTGTAGTGTGGGGCCCAAAACTGGACACAGTACTCCAGATGAGGCCTCACCAATGTCGAATAGAGGGGAACGATCACGTCCCTCGATCTGCTCGCTATGCCCCTACTTATACATCCCAAAATGCCATTGGCCTTCTTGGCAACAAGGGCACACTGCTGACTCATATCCAGCTTCTCGTCCACTGTCACCCCTAGGTCCTTTTCCGCAGAACTGCTGCCTAGCCATTCGGTCCCTAGTCTGTAGCGGTGCATTGGATTCTTCCATCCTAAGTGCAGGACCCTGCACTTATCCTTATTGAACCTCATCAGATTTCTTTTGGCCCAATCTCCAATTTGTCTAGGTCCTTCTGTATCCTATCCCTCCCCTCCAGCGTATCTACCACTCCTCCCAGTTTAGTATCATCCGCAAATTTTCTGAGAGTGCAATCCACACCATCCTCCAGATCATTTATGAAGATATTGAACAAAACCGGCCCCAGGACCGACCCTTGGGGCACTCCACTTGATACCGGCTGCCAACTAGACATGGAGCCATGATTAGGGGTCTGGAACACATGACTTATGAGGAGAGGCTGAGGGAACTGGGATTGTTTAGTCTGCAGAAGAGAAGAATGAGGGGGGATTTGATAGCTGCTTTCAACTACCTGAGAAGTGGTTCCAGAGAGGATGGTTCTAGACTATTCTCAGTGGTAGAAGAGGACAGGACAAGGAGTAATGGTCTCAAGTTGCAGTGGGGGAGGTTTAGGTTGGATATTAGGAAAAACTTTTTCACTAGGAGGGTGGTGAAGCACTGGAATGCGTTGCCTAGGGAGGTGATGGAATCTCCTTCCTTAGAAGTTTTTAAAGTCAGGCTTGACAAAGCCCTGGCTGGGATGCTTTAGTTGGGGATTGGTCCTGCTTTTGAGCAGGGGGTTGGGCTAGATGACCTCCTGAGGTCCCTTCCAACCCTGATATTCTATGATTCTATGATTCCATGATTAGTCCAGATGGTTTGGATTATGCAGAGAATATTTATAATTGTCTATTGAAATGGGAAATACTTTGAGACTGACTTAGCACCTAATTCAAAGGGGCTAAATCGAGCAAAGAGCGAATAGACCCACATCCAAAACAAAAAATGGTTATTGCTATGGTTTTGAAGGGCCATAAGAGGACATTAAGAAATTAGCTGATCGTATTAAATATGAAAGTTACATGCATCCGATGAAGTGAGCTGTAGCTCACAAAAGCTCATGCTCAAATAAATTGGTTAGTCTCTAAGGTGCCACAAGTACTCCTTTTCTTTTTGTAAAACAAAGTTGCTGTCTCCAACAAGGAGTACGTTGATAAATTGAACTTAAGATAATCATCTGTGCATATCCTGGTGTCAAAAAATAAAGGGATAATTGCATACAGTGGAAACTTAGATGAGTGCTTGGATGAGACAAGCAGACTGCTAACAAAAGGTGCATCTAATGCAGTTTGGCCACACTCAAGATGACAGAATACTTTAGATTAGAGCTGGTTGGAATTTTTTTTGATGAATGCAAAGTGTTTGGCAGAACTGTTTTGCAGAAATGTATCTGGTTCAAAGAAAATTTTGTTGGGAAGATTTCTCAGGTCCAGTTTGGAATTTCCAGAGAGTGGGGAGAGTGACTAGAATAGCCTTTTGGCTAAGGCACTCACCTGAGATGTGGGTTCACATCCCTGTTCTGCCTGATTTGGAGTAGGGCCATGAACTTTAGATGCCCTGATCCTAGAGAAGTGCCATAACCACTGGGCTATAGAGTCAGTCTCTCACTCTGCCCCAATAAATATTTATACAAAGTGAATGAGCTCCAGCAGGAGAGACTGAGGTTTTGTAACTGAATCAGGCAGAGCAGGGACTTGAGGCTTGATCTCTCGTATCCCAATTGAGTACCCCTAACCAATGGATTAGTGGCGTGTGTGCAGGGGTGTTTCTCTGTCTTCCCTCTCTCCTTCTTCCCCCAAAAAGTCGAGGGTTGTTTTCTTTTTGCATTGTAGTGAAAACTCAATTTTTTTCATGAAACAGAACAGTTGTTCTCCTACCAGCCCTACCTTAGAGCCTGGAACTGATGACCAACCAGATTTCTATTGCTTGATCCCAAATGATGTAACAAGAAAACTGTTACCATTCTTAAAAGAAGTGAGTAGTCAGGAGCTGTGTTGGCTCTCCAGTGTTAGAGCAGAATGATTCACAAAAGTGTGTACTCTTGAGAGTGCTTAACTACTGCAACCGGAGCATACATCACTACAAATATTAAGAAAAATACCTCAGTGCATAAATTGGGTATTAAATGGATCAGAAAGGAACATTTTCCTCCATAAAGGGTATTGTTCTAGGTGCTAAATGATTTGCCCTATTGCTTTCCATACCATCAGGTATTGACTAGTATTTCAGACAAAAATTGCACTTGATTGACCAAGGGTCAGATCTCATCTGCAAATCCTATGATAACCTACTATCAAAGTATCCTGTCTATTTGTTCAGTTGGTATAGCACCTAGCACAATGGGGGCCTGATCTGTAATTATGGCTCCTAGGCTTTATGATAATAAATAATAACGATCACACCAGTATAAATACACTAGGATGTCATTTATTCTGCTCTCTGACAGATTTATTCAGTCGACTGACAGATGGGTCAGTGGATACTACAATGAATTCCAGTGCAGGAGAGGAAGAGTCCATCCACACTTGTCACTTCTTCAGTGTTAAAAAGCAATGTCCTCATATGTAACTCCACAACAGTAGAGAAAGTTTTGTTGGGCCATATAGTCCATCCCTCTGTAAGTACAAAACAGGATTGTTTCCTATTGTGCATAGATAAGTGCCTTGTCCAGTCCTGAATGTTTGGGTTTGTTTTTTTTAAAAAGGCATAAGGTAGATTAGAGGCCTAGTGTATCATACTGCAATCTTAAATTGGACTCTTTAGATTTCATTTTAAAATGCAGTATCCTAATTTTTTGGATCATCTCCCCAAGTGTCCTTATTTTTTCTTTGCTAGGTTAAAAATTCTTGCACAAAAGACTTCTATATATTTCATAGCAAATGCACCAGATTAAATTCTCTATCTTCAGCAAAACTGAAATACCTGTCTGGAGGAACCCACAAATAAAACCAAGTTTAAAAAAAAAAAGAGTAGCATTAAGGAAAATTATATAAAGAATTAAGTATTGGACAGAGATGAAATATATTTGGGGAATATGTCATGAGAGAAAAAAGTCAAGCCAGATTTACTGAGAGAAAAGCCTGACATTTGAATAAAATCAATATGCTTCAGTTTTACACTGACTGTACATAAGAAGGGGGAAGTAACAGAAATACACTTGATACCTAAATCCAGTGGTGAGCTGGAGCCGGTTTGCACCGGTTTGCGCGAACCGGTTAAATTTTGAAGCAGTTTTAGAACCGGTTGTTAAAAATTGTTACAGTTCCCTGAGCTCCCAGCCGGGGAGGCTCCCCCAGCCCCTCCCCCGCCTTCCCCCCCTCCTTGCAGAGCCTTAGTGTGCCACGCCACCGGCACCAGGGCTCTGGACTGCTCCTGGGCAGCTCTGCAGCTCCTGCCATTTTGAGCAGCATGGTAAGGGGGTGGGGCTGCGAACTCCAGCGGGCCGTGAGGCATCCATACACGCGGCCCTGAGCAGCATGGTAAGGGGGCTGGGAGGAGGGGTTGGATAAGGGGCAGGGAGCGCTTGGAGAGCGCGGAGGTTCTGGGGCGCCAGTCAGGGGATGCGGGGGGAAGTTGGGTAGGCGTGGAAGTTCTGGGTGTCTGTTGGGGTCATGGTGGATGGGGTCAGGGCAGTCAGGGGACAGGGAGTGGGGCAAGTTGGGTAGGGGGTGGGATCCTGGGGGGCAGTTAGGGCGGGGGGGTCTCGGGAAGGGGGTGGTCAGGGGACAAGGAGCTGGGGGTTGATGGGGTGCAGGTTCTGAGGGAGGCAGTCGGGGGCAGGAAGTGGGTCGGGGTTGGATAGGGGGCGGGGCTGGGCTGTTTGGGGAGGCATAGCCTTCCCTACCCAGCCCCCAATACAATTTTGCAACCCTGATGTGGCCCTTGGGCCAAAAAGTTTGCCCACCCCTGATCTAGTTTATTATTTTATTAACAGGGGTTGCACTTGCCTCATTCATTATGTTGATATACGTTTAATAAAGCATTACTTTGTTTCTATTGTAATAAACACGTAAAATGTTTTTTATTTTTTTTTAATCGTTAAGTATGACTCCCCCTGACTCAATGCATTGCCACTTCTTATGGAGAAAGTTACAACAAATGCACACTGTGGCACATCCCTTAAATCAGAACTTTTTATAGGGAACCGGATGTTAAGATATTGGCAGCTCATCACTGCCAAAATCCATACAACACTGAATGCAGTATGTTTTACCACTCAATTTTTATTGTGGTTAAAGATTTATAAGCTCAGTGTTAAGTTAAGCAATACTTGGTGTCCTTAGCCTCTGGTTACCAGAAGCTAGGGATGGACAACAGGGGATGGATCACTTCATGATTACCTCTTCTATTCATTCCCTCTGGGGCACCTGGCATTGGCCACTGTCGGAGGACAGGATACCGGGCTAGATGGACCTTTGGTCTGACCCAATATGGCCATTCTTATGTTGTTTAATATATGGTCCTATATTTACATTATTTAGAATCACCTCCATTCAAAGCTATTATCATTGGGGAAAGAATACACATACAAACTTTTAACACATAGGGTTTTACCAAATTTTCATACACAAAACAGAGTGTATGTCTCATAAAAAAAACCTTGCCCAATTAATAAGAAACAAAACAAACTTCCACAGATCAGTTACTGCTGCCCCTCCGCCTCCCTAAGCAAATTTTCTTACTAGTTCTGGACAAGTGTTAAACTAGCATTTGTACAATAGTGCAATAACCTGAGAGTTCAGTGTCTGAGAATGAAAATGTTTAGCCGTAATAACACTGCCTGATTCTTCTCTCACACTGATCCAGAAGTCCATGAAGACGGCTGACATGAGTCACCAGGAGCTGGGCTGTTTCTCTTGTGGAGGTGAAGGCAGGTGAACAAAGGGGACAAAGTGCACCATTTTTGTCAATTGGTTGACCATGGTGAGGACTATGGTGTGCTCGTTAGTCAGGGGGAGCTGAAGGAAGGAAAGGAATAAAAAATTATGCCAAGGTTGTAAAAGAGGACAGTGAAATTCCCCACAGTGATGATGAGTACAAAGGAAGCATCACTAATACAGATTGATTTGCAGCTCTGGTGTGGTTATCATATACGTTTACTGTGGACACTGTAGCTGATGGGAACTGGTCCGGAACAATGGGTGATTGTACATCAAATATGAACTACAGTACTTAAAAACAATGGCTTGACAGCCTGCATTCTGCATTTCCTTGCGTCTGTGGGCTTCAGATACTAATTATTTTAATTCGGTCTTTGTATTCAATCATGCACACTGGTTGCTGAGTTGGTTTTTCAATTTGCTTAGTCTCTAATGCAAAGAAATTAAACAAGATGACAGAATACACACACAGGGTTGTGGGGTTTTTGTTACTGCAGCTTAAGAGAAACTGATACTTTAATGGTTTTTTATTCTAGAGAATCTCCATTATGGTGAAAAGAGGAATTTTTGCTACTGAAATAATCTAACTTCGCTATTTAAATAATTCTAGCCTTGCATCTAGGACTTGTGGGGGCAGGGAGAAGGTTAAAATAAACTGCAAACCCCAGCCATAATTTTAGCAAAAATAAGCATCCAGTAAATTAAACTCTATATAGCAAAACTATGTAAATTCCAGTGATTCCAGGGAGTGGTGAGTATAAAAGGTTCAAAATAGGATAAGTATCCCAATATTTGGTGCTTATTCCAGCTATGGAGGCTCACTGCACTTTCCAGCCCCATCTCCATAAAAAAGGCTCTAGATGAGAAACCAGTTTGAATAATTTTCTCAAATGACGCGTCTACAATGTGTGCTCTCTGTCTAAAGTAGTCAAGAAAAAAACCTGTTTCTTTTCAAGGAACATGAGGTCTGGAGTATTTTTAGAAATCACTAAGAGTCTCCTGGTTCCACAATTTACCATGTATCTTTGATACCCTGTCTTATCCTTTGCACCATATTTGTCCTATACCCATTAATCCATCTCTGCAGGGACTATTTAACCAGCTTTTATCTTTTTTATCAACCTGTCAGGAAAATGTTCTGTTTCCCCTAAAATATGGCATTTTCCATCCCTGACTAGACCAGACCAAAGTCCAGGACTAATAATATTTAGTCCTGCACAACTGATAGTTTTAAGGTCTGACACCTTCATAGAGTGTTAGAAATGGAAGCTTTATATCATTGGAAAGGGGAGATTTCCAGCTTTACAATCGGAGCCTGCAGTTGTTGATGTTGGACCTCAGAATCATGTCATTTTAGTTACAGAAAAGTTATTTTTTAATAGTCCCTGTGACGGGGTTGGGATTCACCACTACGGCGCCTCCAACTGGCACATCTGGGAATTAGCTCTGTCCTCTGGTAGTGGTGTCCCATCCGTCTCTCGCCCTTCTGGCAACTGGACCCGCATTGCTCCTCGCTCGGCAGCATCCTCTTCAGGACACTGCCCTCTGGCAGTGCTCACTGCTCCGGACTAGCCCCCTTCCAGGGGTTTGGTGTTATCAGCAGTCCACGATCTGCACCTGCTGTAGTGGCCAGCTGCAGCCTCTGAGACTAGCCCCTTGTCACAGGGACCAGCCACAGCCTGGATCAGGCCACGCTCCTCTTCAGCCAGGTGTAGCACAATGGGGTAGGGGGGGTCCCAGGCCCACCTGCTACTCTGGGCCCCGACCCAGGGACCCTCTAGCAGCAGCCTCTCTGCCCTCCTTCTCTCCCCTTGCCCTGCTCTTGTCCCTGGGCCGCTTCCCCTTCGGCCCTATGCACCTGCCCGGCTCTTTGTAGCTAGGCCGGCAGCCTGGGGTTTTCCTTGGCAGGAGCTTCCCAGCTCCTTCTGCCCTTCCCCAGCACTGGTCTGTCCAAGGTGTTACCTTTCAGCTCAGGAGCCAGTCCTTCTCCCTTCTCCACCAGGAAGAGACTGCCCTGCTCTTTGCTAGACAGCCTCTACACAGGGCCTAGGCCAGCCCTGATTGCCTACCTCTCTCCCTGCCCTGATTGGCTCTCCCCAGGCCTTCTCTGATTGGCTGCCTCTCTGGCCTGGTTCAGCCCTTCTTCTCAGGGGGTGGGCCACCGCCCCACCACAGTCCCATATGACCCTATGCAGTTGAGCACATGATAACTAGTTGACTTGGTAAAGAGATACAAACTAACATCAATAAAAATGTTTAACTCTAAAACATGTTATAGTGCTCCTTGATGTTTGGAATGACTCATATAACTCATTCATGGCTTCACCCTTTGTCAGTGGTATGCCCATCCCAAACTCATGCAAACTCATGCTAATGAACACTAAGATCACTGTATCATTGTGTCACTAAGATCACTGTATCATTCTCCCACTTGTGCATAAACAGTAAACACATAATAGTTTTCAAAACACACTGTAAAGCCATGGCACTCTGTCAATTGACTGGTATGATGCAGCTTTTCCATAGGATGAATATGTTGCTAGAAAGGTGTCAGTCTCAGTATCCATTCTACTTCATTTTGTCTGTCACACACTGGTTAAAGGAGATAAACAATTGCCTGCATTACTGATTACCGATAAACAAGTTTCGGGAGACAAATGAGGCCATAAAGTGCGACACTCAAGAAAGACAGGATTTCCCCTATATAATTAATGGGTTCCCTATATAATTAATGGGTAGGCATGTTTGTTTTTTAAACCAAAGCAAGTACTGAGTATTTATAGCCAAGCGCTATGTAATTGTGATGCTTCCCAGGGGTACTCAGGGTTGTGAGGCTCCTCGTTACCACCTGCCCTTAGCATGAGGAAGCTTTGTCTGTGACTGCTGGGGGTCATTTCCCCAACACCACTGGTCATGGGCAATGAAAGCACTCCTGTCTAGGCCTACACAGGCCCCAATCTCTCTCTCTAGGTTAGTGATAGGCACACTCCAACCCCTGAGCCTTCTGAGCATCTCCTTCGATGTCAAGCCACTGTTCCATTGCAGTATTCCCTGATTCGCTGTTTCCAAAAAAACAGTCCACCCCAGCTTACCAGTTTCACCTCAGATCACTGCTATGCTTAACACACAGTGCTTGGATATATTTATCCAAGGGCTGTCAAGCAATTAAAAAATTCATTGCAATTAATCGTGTGATTAATCGCATTGTTAAACAATAATAGAATACCTTTTATTTAAATATTTTTGGATATTTTCTACATTTTCAAATATATTGATTTCAATTACAACACAGAATATAAAGTGTACAATGCTCACTTTATAATGATTTTTATTACAAGTATTTGTGCTGTAAAACAAAAGAAATAGTATACTTCAATTCACCTAATACAAAATACTGTAGTGCAATCTCTTTATCATGAAAGTTGAACTTACAAATGTAGAATTAGGTACAAAACATAACTGCATTCAAAAATAAAACAATGTAAAACTTTAAAACCTACAAGTCCACTCAGTCCTACTTCAGCCAATCACTCACACATCAAGTTTGCAGGAGATAATCCTGCCCACATCTTGTTTACAATGTCATCTGAAAGTGAGAACAGATGTTCGCATGGCATTATTGTAGCCTGCGTCGCAGGATATTTCCATGCCAGATGCGCGAAGGATTCATATGTCCCTTCATGCTTTAACCACCATTCCAGAAGATATGCATCCATGCTGATGGTGGGTTCTGCTCGATAATGATCCAAAGCAGATCAGACCAAGACATGTTCATTTTCATCATCTGAGTCAGATACCAACAGCAGAAGGCTGATTTTCTTTTTTGATGGTTTGGGTTCTGTAGTTTCCACATTGGAGTGTTGTTCCTTTAAGACATCTGAAAGCATGCTCCACACCTCATCCTTCTCAGATTTTGGAAGGCACTTCAGATTCTTAAACCTTGGGTCAGGTGCTGTAGCTATCCTTATAAATCTCAGATTGGTACCTTCTTTGTGTTTTGTCAAATCTGCTGTGATAGTGTTCTTAAAATGAACATGTGCTGGGTCATCATCTGAGACTGCTATAACATGAAATATATGGCAGAGTGTGGGTAAAACAGAACAGGAGACTTACAATTCTCCCCCAAGGAGTTCACTCATAAGTGTAATTGGTGCATTATTTTTTTAACAAGTATCATCAGCATGGAAGCGGGTCCTCTGGAATGGTGGCCGAAGCATGAAGGGGCAAACGAATGTTTAGCATATCTGGCATGTAAATATACCTTGCAACACTGGCTACAAAAGTGCCACGTCAATGCCTGTTCTCACTTTCAGGTGACTTTGTAAATAAGAAACAGTCAGCAGTATCTCCCGTAAATGTAAACAAACTTGTTTGTCTTAGCAAGTGGCTGAACAAGAAGTAGGACTGAGTGGACTTGCAGACTCTATAGTTTTGCATTGTTTTGTTTTTGAGCACAGTTATGTAACAAATAAAATCTACATTTGTAAATTGCACTTTCACGATAAAGAGATTGCACTACAGTACTTGTATGAGGTGAATTGAAAAATACTATTTCTTTTGTTTATCACTTTCACAGTGCAAATATTTGTAATAAAAATAATAATATAAAGTGAACACTGTACACTGTATTCTGTGTTGTATTAGAAATCAATATAGTTAGAAATGTAGAAAAACATCCAAGATATTTAATAAATTTCAATTCGTTTTCTATTGTTTAACAGTGCAATTAATCGTGATTAATTTTTTTTAATCACAGTTAATTTTTTGACTTAATCACATGAGTTAACTGCGATTAATCAACAGCCCTAATTTATAGTGAAAACAAGTAAATGCTTATTTAATAAAGTACAAAGATTCAAGTAGAAGTATTGAAAACAAATGGATTACATAAAAAAACATAGCATGTTTTCTAGAGCTTAGACTTACTTAACTAGATATTTTCATGGCCTCTAGAGCAATGCTCACTCTAAGCCCTTCCAGTGTGTTACGGGCAGGCTTGGCTCTGATGAAACATTCATGAGACAAGTCATGCTGTTAGCTTGCCTCCTTGGTGAAAGATCCCTAGTGTCTGTTTGGACCCCCAGATATATAAAAAAACCCATTGTCCTTATTCATAAGCAGGATGCCCCTCCTGCAGTTTTTTTTTCCTGTGTATTCCTTTCTTGTAGATTTCACAGTCTCTTAATCAGCATCTGGCTCAATATGAAAATAGGTATACAGTGTGTGAGACACATAGCACACAATAACCAGACAGGGAAATACGCATCTGTTACCCTCTGCATGAAAGAAACCTGTCAGAAACATGTCACCGCCTGGCTACCTGCCTTTAGAACATAATTTTCAGTATAGACTCCTTAAATAGTATCAGTACATACATTATGATGACAAGTGGTCTACTGGCTCTTGGTAGAGATCTCACATGCCACACCCTTTAGTGAATTATTATGCAACTATCCAACGCAAAGGATCTTTGTAAAACTTTGTGCATCCCCCCACCCCGACCTCTGCCAGCTGGCACAAGGGTCCATGGGTCATAGTACTACTTTGAGTTCCTTGGATAAGAGGACATTATAGAAATGCAAAGTCTTTACAACATCAGCACACTCTGAGGACCTGGGGGACTTTATAATTTTTTGTCCCCAGCTATCTCCTTAACACTCTCTTTGGTTAAGGGGATAGAGCACTGGTGGCTAAAATCCTGTGCTTAGTCTCTGACTGACTGCTTATGAAGTGGTGCTTTGCACAGAGAGCACATCACTCCAGTTCTCCATATTCTGGCCTACCCTCCAATTATTGTCTCTATAGAGTCTTTGACCAGTAAAACCTAATATTGTTTGCACCTACCCATCTCTGTCCCTGTGTGATACTGCTGTGCCTGTGATCAGCAGGGTCTTCTTGTCCTAATAGCTCATAGTGTAAGAGAGGGGACAAGTTGTCAGGATGTTTTCTATGTGGAGCTCTTGACCCTGGAATTTGCCCTATTAGACCAAAGGGGAGAGTATGTCCACACTGCAATTAAAAACCTGCAGCTGGCCCATGCCAGCTGACTCAGGCTGCAGTATAGACTTTGGGATCAGGCTGGAGCCTGGGCTCTATGACCCTGCAACATGGGTGGGTCCCAGAGCTCAGCCTGCAGCCCAAACCTGGAAGTCTACACTACAATGAAACAGCCCCATAGCCTCAGCCCCAGGAGCCCAAGAGACACTGTGATATCAGAGGAAAAAAGAGCATGCAAAGTTACCCAGCAATTTCTTCCATCATAGGTGGGTTCTTCCAAGGTGACTCTATGGAAGGCTTGCAAAGATTACAGAGCTAAATATCACAAACCAGGAAACCTTGGGGGGAAATTCTGGGAAAGTGTTTCACTTAAATTATTTAAATTCTGAAAGCTGAATTGGGATGATTGGCATTGGAAGATTTGTGGATCTTAGTTTCTGTGAACAAGCCCCTCAGTAATGATGTGCATTTACAAATATAAAACCACAAACCATGCCATGTTTTCTCAAGGGCTTATGAAAAACACAAAGGACAACTCTTATATGGAACAGATCCATCCCAGCTCCTCATACAAAGCAAGCATTGTATTTTAAACAGGGCCACATCAGCTTTTGAAAAACAGAACCAGTCCACAGACACTAATTAAAATGTAATTAACATCCTCAACAAATCACTTCCCACAAACAGAGAACTCCTGAACAGGATGAGCAATTGAGAACTAGAGTCTTTGGCAGGCCAGGAAAAGTTTATCTGAATGTCCTCAAAATTTGGAGTGTAAGGAAACATGTTTTTGATCCAGGGTTCCAGTCTTGGCCTCTCTATGTTTATGATATAAACATATCAATAAAGAAAAGCAGATAACTTGTATATCTTGCATGTATCTTTTAATTCTTTATACTGGAATTGATATTTAATCATTTTCATTTAATGTAAAAATATGGTGCTTTAATTAACTGCTTATGATGAGATAGATTGGGCAGTTACTCATTTTTTTAATGCAGCCCATAAGATGTAGTGTCGTCACTGGCTTTTCAAATCACTCAGAAAATAATGTTGTGTACCAAAACACAGTTTCATTCTCCGACTCAGCTATTGCCATCCTTTCAAATTCTTTTTTGATCTCTCACACCACTCACTCCGTTAATGGCTTATCAGGACTGTACATACCTGGAATTCAAAATTAAGATGTAATAACTAAAGCAGCCATTAATTAGCACAATTTGCATTCAGTTTACTAATTTTGTTTATAAGTGAATAGGGCAGTCATTTACTTTAATGTGAAGGCTTGAATAGAAGTAAATCACATATTCTCCCTCCTTTGCTACATTTTGTATAGTGTTGTAGTTTTTACATTGTTACCTGACCAATGAGTTACCTTTTGCATTTGTCATTTTTTATGAGTTTCTTACTAGGGAGGGGGGACCTGTTGCAATTAGTCTGAAACTTGACTAGATCACTCTCAGAACTGCAGCATGTTTTCCTCCAAAACTTCATGAAAATTGGGTGAGTTGTGTTTGGCAGCAGAAAAAATTAATTTAAAAATGCTTTACAACTTCTCTTCTTTAATCATATTGACTTTTCAATAAGAAAATTGGCATGTATTTAGATCTTCAGATAAATATATAAAAAAAAGCAGAAAATCCAAGAAAACCTATAGTTTTCTATAGGGGGCTATTCTTTGTGTGTGTGGCATGTTAGCTTAAGTATTCAGCTCTACTGACCTTAGTAGAAATACATGATTTGTGGCTTCTTTATTACTTCCATTGTGTTTGGATAATGCCCCTTACTGTATATACCATATCTGACCTTTCCCACCTTGTTTAAAAGCTCCATTGCCATACAAAGTCAGATGTTAAACACCCACAAAACATATTTAAAAATCTGACTTAAAAGGGAGACTGGAAATTTGAGAAGCATTTCTTACATTCAGCAGATAGTTGGGTAAAATCTGCAGTTATTATATTGTGTTAACAAATTTGTCCTCATATCTTGGCCACGTTCTAGTATAGGCAGTAATTACTTTGTCTACTTATATTACCTGTGGAGAAGGTATTCTTTGTCACTTTCTGTTCCTAAACAGTTTAGCATCATATATGCTATCATAATGGTGGCTCTGCTCCTCCCTGGCAGAGGTCCCTGTGTTTTACTGATAAAATTGCCCCTATATTGTATGCGTAGTTTTGCAAGCTGTTTAATTGCTTGCAATGAGGGCTACTGAATTTGAATCAGTAAATATGTCCTGGAACTACTGTAATATTATGGAAAAATCAATAGATGAGCTGAAATATCTTTTAATTGCAAAGGAAACACTCCTCACATTATTAGTGTAGCCAGAAAATGTACACTTTTTTTCTGAATAATAGGATGTTAGCAAGATCAAAAAGGTTATATAGCTTCCAGACCAAAAGAGTGGAGAGCAGGAGGGGAAACTGATTATGCATAGTTCTAGAAGTGTTGAAAAAAGCACATTGCGCTTATTGCTGAATCTACCTAGAAGTGTGAGGCCACCAAATTAGCCTCAAGTCATAAATTTAAGCTAATTTCTATCTAGTCCTTTTAAAAATATATAACTGTCAGTTCAGCAATACCATTTATATTAAATATATCTGGTTAGCTAATGCTTGCTATGAGTTTTCTTATAAAATAAAATATTTAGCTTTCTTTGGACTATATCTTGCATTCCTTACTCAGGCAAAATTCCCATTGAACTTTTTCTGAGTAAGGACAGCAGAATTTGGCCCTTAAAGAGCAAAGTCTAAATTATGATGTAAAAAGGCTTTTCAGCTTTTACTGTGATACTCAACAGTTTAAAGTAAGACCAAAAAATAAAAATAAAAAAAATAAAAAATCAGAAAATAAAATATACTCATTCAGCATGGGAAATGGCATAATAAGACTGCACTTACCATAGGTTTATATATTGGAATAAATCTTGAGACAGTTATTTTAATTTATTGTACATTTTTATCTAATAGCATCACCTATTTGTCCTACAACTCATACCAATTGTACCCTTCTTGGTCCAAATTACTCTCATGTGTCACATTGTACAGAATTTTTATTGTGCACACCTCTTTAATCTCAATAAACATAATTATTGGGAGCACAGAGCTCTTTTCTGTGATCTGAATTCAGCTCTGTTCAAAACTTGCAAATCTAGACATATTGGCTGTCAGAATTCATGGTTCATGAAACCAATTAGGTTATAGTATTTCAGTAGTGTTTTGATAGACTACAGACCACATCGCAACATCTGATTCTATGTACTTTTGTCATCATTAAAAATATAACTGGATTTGAGTTAAAGGCAATACAATGCATGCACAAAGTACTATATTTATATGCAAATTAAGAGACAAATTGTGCCTTTTGGCACTGGCCCACACTGGGACAGTGAAGAACTTCACCCCTTCAGAGGGTGCAACATACTCCCCAGTGCTTCCTTTCTCCCCACCCATTCATACTCCACTTGGGGTGTCTTGCATACGAGGGGGCATTCTCTGTTCTCCACAGAGCACAGGTACTGCAGTTGTTCCCAGTTGCAGTTCAGGGACACAAGGAGAGAGAGAGAAGACAGCTTCTTGTGCCTTCTCCTAACACAGCCACAGAGTTCCCAAGTACCATCTGGTTCTGCGAATACCAGAAAAGTTAGTACAGTGTATGTCTTGTAGATACTGTTGCTCTGTTTGAATGTTTGTTTATGCATATCACAGAATTTTCACTTGCACAGCCAAGGGATTGGTCCATCCAACCCTCTACTAATATGATCCAAAGCATGCTTAGTCAGACAAGTTAGAAAAATAACTATTCATTCTCATAAAGATGTAATATTCAGGATAACAGTAACTTTAGGCAAGAATTAGAAATGTATAGGGTCATGTACAACAAGCAGCAATTATGGTTGACTTGACCTCTCTGTTTAGGGTTCGTAAACCAACACTTGGGAGATCTGAGTTGAGATGGGGGAGCTCAAGTTGGGTTTATGTCTTTTCTATTGCTACATCTGAAATAACTCTTTCCCAATTGTGCCTATATCACATCTTCATATGGCTGCACAGTACTTCTGCCACTTTGGACAACTAAATACAAGAAAAGTCAGAAACAGAAAGTTGACATGTTCCTGCTTGAGGCGGCAGTATAACAGCAGGAATCCTGAGGTAATTCACTGAAGCTGTCTGATAAGACAAAGTGGAGGTGCGGGACAGTTAGGAGGTCAGACACCACTGTGAGAAGGTTCAATGATATATTTTTAAACCTATACATGATTGGGTAATTGTTGTTATAAATAATAGAGCCATTGAGGTACAATGTAGAAAAGTACCTAATATAAAAGAAGTATATTAAAATCCAGATTTGAATTTCTTCTTTAAACAAAAAGAAAATATTGATATTTTTGCTGATTTGGAGTTGGTCGTGCAAATCCATATTCATAAGAGTAGTCCTCACTCATACAAATATTTCCATTAACATCAGTGGGACTACTTGCATGTGTGAAGCCTTGGACAGAATATTCAACTATTGTGTCTATCATCCTGTTGCTGGGTATGTTGTCTATAATCTTTTAATAAAACGAGGGAAAACAATTTAGCTACAAAGAGTATACAGAAAGTGTTGCCATCCTTAGGTCTGGTCACTGACATAGATAAGTAATATGTCAAAAGGAGATATGTGGTAATTGCTTTGCTCTCTTGCAGTGATGTTTATTTTTCAGAGGAATAATGGGTTTTGGTATACATCTTGTGTAAGTAAAACTCTTTACTCTATTATTTAAGTAGATACTTTCTAGATATGCGGAAAAATACATTTAAATATACAAAAGACATATCACCTGCACTTGCTAAATAGGCACATGTAAGGTCCAAATCGACTCCCACAGAAGTCAATAACAAAGCTCCTATTGACTTCACTAGGTGCACCAGCAGGTTCTTAACACATATTTAACAAGTGTAGATTAGTTTGTAATTCCTGGTGGTGCTTCATAGCATACTGGTAAGGTTTCCATAATATGTCTTGTAAAAATAATTTGTTCTCCATATCATGAGTCTTCACTTAGGCACTCAGGCATTAATTCTTTACTGAGAATTTTGGCAGAGAGAACTGTCTTAGTAGGGTGATTTGTAGGATTCTCCTATGTATCAGTAAAGCATGGAGTTTTTTTCTTAGTTGCCTGGATAAGTGTTAAACTCTAGCATTAGTGCAATAGTACAATACTCCTGATAGTTCAGTGTCTGAGAATGACAATGTTTTGCCCTAATGTCACTGTGCCTGATTCTTCTCTCACACGGTGTAATTTGGAGGAACTCCTGAAGTCAGTGGAATTACATAAATTTAAATCAGAGCAGCATCCCTGGCTATGGGTCTATCCATGTAAAGATTTTTTTCATCACAACCATAACTTTCATGACAAAATGATCCTTAAATTTTTTCATAACAGCTCAGGATATTTGCCCCATCCAGACTGTTAGTGAGTAAGACTCCATGCACTTTTACACATTTGGCTGTGGCCATTTTAGTGGAATAAAGAGATGGAGAGAAATTTATTGCACAATAAAAGACATTTAAACCAGTGTAAGAGGAGTTTCAGGCCCATCATGTCTAAGCGCCCAATTAAAAAAAAAATCTGTTCTACTGGAAGGGCATTCTCAGTGGAATACCTTCACCTCTGAAATCTGCTTCCTTTTTCTGGTCTGACAAAGCCAATCTACTGATCTTTGGACACAGTCCAAGGCCTACGTCTTCATGTTGGCTTTTACTTGAATGAGGGCTGTTGAGCTGGTATCAACTTTATTTTATGTGAGAGTCTGTCTCTTTTAAGTTGTAGAAACTGTTTAGGTTTTTTGCCTTACACTTTTGTATGTGTACCCTAATTTTATACATATAGAGCTAGAAAAACCAATCAAAGATATTGACTCCATTTCCAGTTACATGAATGGCAAAAATCCCATTGACTGCAATGAGAACAGAATCAGGCCCCACACTGTTATCAAACAATTGATTAAGTTAAATGTAAAAAGATGAGAAAGTAAGTTACTTGAGACATACATTTCAGTCATTAGCCTGTGGACACTACAGACTTTTATTGCATTAAAATTGCCATTCACAGAGACTATAGTGAAACCTCTCACTTCTTGCTTGCTTAAGTAAAAAATGACCAGAATCCTAATATATGAAGGTGGAATCTCCTGGGATGCTTATATTAGCTGTTATTTGCATTCATGTGGTTTTTACAGAAAACAGTACAATTAGCATGGTACCCAAATGTATTAATGTTCCAGGTTTAATTTTACAATGACAAAATTTGCTCTATCTTCCTGATACATTTTTAATTGAGTCAAATAACTGTGGGGGTTTTTTTGTTTGTTTGGGTTTTTATTGTGGGGGGGGGAGGTTGTGTGGAAGTAATCTTGTTTTTTTAATGTCTAATGATTTTTTAAAATATTAGAGCATGCAGGATTAACATTTAAAATGAAGTCCAAGAATTCTATACTCATTCTTATGCCAAAGTGTGGTGGACAAACTTCTTTTTACATGTGTATACAGCAGAGTAGATTATTTAAATCAAAGTGATTCAAATCCTTGAAATTCAATCATGTTTTGCATTTGTATTTTAGTTATTCTCATAAAGAAAGATTGATTCTCATTTTAATGGTTACTAACTAACATATTGATTTGCAACTAGGTATAGCCTTTACACTAAATTGGTGCTTCCTTTTGCTAACCAGGAGGTTATGTTATATTTAGGCAATTATGTAGCTTAGGTTTTTACTACATTAATTGTTTACTTGCAATTAGTCAAGCTCTATTTGAATGGAAATTCAAATTAAATTAAAGGCATAAAAACAACATTTTAATTTTATTATTAAATAAAATAGCCATAAATGTGCTAGAAACATAGAAAAAAATTATCAAAATATGTTTTGCATTTAAAACCAGTTTATTAAACAGAGGAATTATCTGGTGTTAAGGAATTTATTTTATTATTTCTGATCAACCTGTCCATTAAGATTTTAGAAATAGAAGATCTCATGCTCTCACCTCATTTTTATTCATATTTTGGAAGAGGAAAACAAGTTTTTCTGCTTTGTCAACTCCCAGTTGGTTTCTTAACTTTAAATGAACTAGTCATAAACTGAAATAGCTGAATAAACTGAAATCAAGAAAGTATTCTCTCTGCACCCGTAGAAGAGGCTACTGTTATCAAAAGCTGGTTTTAGCACTCCAGCAAACTCTGGTTTCAGGTGTCTAGCCAGTGACTTCCACCAGTTCAGTGGTCTGACTTTCTTTAAAACTTTGCAGCAAAGAGGTACTACTTAATATTAATTGTTGTATTTAATGTAAACAGTTTTAATAGATTATATGTAGTTTAGACATAGGTTAACATAGGTTGTTAATCTCAAATTTAATTTTAAATAGAATTAATTATTACAAATAAATCTATAGTTAACTTAAATGAAAAGAAATTTTGAAATAAAAAAGTTGTTTATACACCCTGATGTATAGGGTACGGTACTAGATACTGCATTCAATGGCAGAATGTGGCATGTTAACTATTTTAGACTGCCTAGCATTTGAGAATAAATTGCTACAGATCTTTACTGTAGAACCCACACTATAGAGACAATATTTTCTGCTGTAGGTTCTCTATTTTATTTTATTCAGTTAGGTCCTGCCGTTGCTTTAAGATGTTGCTTTAACATTTGGAGTACATTTTTCTTTTCATTCCAAACTATAGAAACCAACCTTCCTAAACACTGGAATTCTTACAACCAGGGATCATCTTGAATCCCAACAGTCTCAAATTTAGGAAATCTATAAAGGGATTTTCTGATGAGGCTAATCTACTGGTATGGCTGTAAGTAAATTTTGACACATTTTAGAATCTTCTGCAAACCTGCCAATCTACCCTAGGTTTCCAGGTAGTCGCCTGGGTTGTGGAGTATTATCTCACATATGTGGAAGACATTATTTTCAATACACAGATCTTGTTTGCCTCTAATGGCTGATGTATTATGCAGACCTTAGTAGACATTTGACCCTGTGCAGTGCATCTTGTTTATTTTTACAATTATTCATGAATTTGGCTGTTTTAAACTGCATCCTAGATGCACTGTTATACAACTTAAAACCATCGATAGACGAGAGAAACTATTATCCTATTTCATGCTTTATCATCATATTTGAATCTATATAGACAACTTTGCCTATCCTTCAGGCAGAGGAGTAGTGTGTGTATGGTGATGTCAGGAGGGTTGGGAAGAAGGATATGACAGTGAGCAGGTGAGAGAGAAGTAATGGAATTGTACTCTTCACCATTTTCTTCAGCAACTGGAAGGAAAATCTCCAAAACCCCACTCCTAGTGTTGCTGACTAGCATCCCTGCCTCAGTTACCCAATCATCTGCCAGCAATGCTCTTCCTACTTTCAATTCCAACTTCTTCCAATTAAAATACAATCAGTCCTGGGGAATGCAGTTTTTCAACCAGTAACATGGGACATCTGGTTTACTAATGCAGCTTTTACCACCATGGACAGCGCCCCTCTTCTCTTACATTAAAGCTTCTCCTAGATTGTTTGTTTTTGCTTATGCATGTAGCTGTGTGTGTCTACATGAGCATATTTTAATGCAGCAATAATATAAAATAACAAATATGAAGAGAGAACATTCAATTAAATTGTGGAATAGTCCCCCAAGGAAGCAGTGGAAACCCACATGGCTTGCAACATTTAAAACTAGACCAGACAAAGTACTAGCAAATGTACTCCAAAGAAAAATTCTGCCCTGTGAGTAGAATGGACTTCACCTCTCTCAGTCCTGAGACTTTTCCGTTCTCCTCTGTTGGGGAAGAGGTAGAGGAATCTAGCCCAGGGAGCCCGTTTTGCTAGTTCAGGACTACTCCTGATCCCTTGCAGCCTCCCTGAGCTGCTTGCATCTCTCCCTGGACTTCAGATTCTATTGTTCCTGCTCTGTGGTTCAGGCACCTTGTGCAGCTCCTTCTCAGCCAGACACTGAGGAGCCTCTTTAAATCCTCCACTCCAAGTTTTTCTGTCAAGCACAATCCAGTGGCCAGAGTTATCTGCTCTCTCCTTAGGGCAGAAGTTCATAACCCCTTTCCTTGGAGCCATGCTGTATCTCTGACTGTTATTCCACTCTCCTTAAAACAGGAGTTCCCCCAGCTCTGGCCCTGGAGCTGGGTTCTGATTCAAGCCAGTTACAAGCCCTCAGCCCATTTCTCCTCCAGTTAGCCCTTTCCCTCCAATCAGGCCTTTTACTTTTAGGCTTGGAGAATTCAGTAGGCAGGCCTGCTCATGTATATCCTCACTATCAGGGAGAAGGCACAAACATGCTAGTCCCTTTCCCCAGCTCATCCCCAATGGTTGGGTAAGAGGGATGCCTTAGCCCACCTACTCTGCAATGCTCCTGGTCCTGGGCCCTTAAAGGAATAGTAATGGATTTCCTTTCCCTCAAGTACTATTTACCCCCAGGACTTCTTCCTCTTTACCCATATCTCCTGTTTCCCAGATCCTTGCCTACATCACTGCTCTCCAACTCTTAATGGGCTATGACTAAAGATGGAAGAGAACTGACCACTAGGACTTACTATGCTTAAGGGGCAGCCTAACTCCATCACAGACAGTTAACATTCATAACAGGACACTTTTAAAATTGTGCAAGCCATTCTAATGATGACTGTGACAAACACCCAGATTAACTTGGATACCTTATGGAATAGCACAATAGTGCTTCCTCATGCAAATTAAATGTTCTTAAATAAATAAATTAAAGAAGATATTACCAGAGAAAAGCAGCAAAGAAGACAGTGATTAATGCATTCTGATTAGGTACCATGTTTGATAACCTAGCAGTTTGAGTATTATTCAGAGTAGCTGTTTTAACTAATCAGCATGGTTAGAATGGAAGCCAAACTAGTCAAGATTAAAGGTAGAAGATTCCTTTCTGAGAAGGGGAGTCTTATAGGGCGGGCATAGGGCAGTTAAACTAAAAGAAATAATGGTGTAAATTCTGAATATAGCTTTTACCCTAGCATTTCAGAACATCTGTTTAGTGTGTGACTAAACTAGACTGACTGGTTCAAGTACCTTGGTGGCTGGGTCACGGAAGATGGTGAGTTTGAACATGACATACAGTGCAGATTGGGGAGTGCTGTAAGAGTGTGGAGTAACATCTCAGGGGTAGTGTATGACAAGCATATGCCACTGAGACTAAAAACCCAACTGTATAGAACAATAGTGCACCGCACAATTCTGTATAGTGCAGAAGCATGCATTATACAGAGACAGCAGGTTCAACACCTACAGGTGTTTCAGATGTCTTTGCACCATATGAGGAATTACAATAGAACTTCAAAGATATGAACACCAGAGTTACAAACTTACTGGTCAACCAAACACCCTGTGGAACCAGAAGTCCTCAATCAGGCAGCTGTGCAGACAAAAAAAAAAGGCAAATACTGTACTGCCTTGGGGCTTTAGCCGTGTGGGGTGGGGGGTGTTCAGGGCTCTGCAGCTCCAGGGGGTGGGGGGTGTTCAGGGCTCCGGGCTGGAGGGAGCAGAGCTTGGGGCTTCTGACCCTCGGGAGCATCAGTGTTCAGGGCTTTAGACCAGGGTGGAGGAGTGCTAGGGCTCTGCTTCCAGTTTCAGCCTTGCACAGGATGCTAAGGCTGGCTTCAGCTTCACTAGGGCTTTAGATATGAGGGCAGCACCTGCTTCCACCCCAGCACTCCCCCTGTAGTTAAAGCTCCAGCATGGCCCCCCTCACTGAAGCTGGGGAGTGGAGCCGTGGGGAGCCCCGAGCCCCAGTACCCCCTGTGGGGCTGAAGCCCAGAACCCCAAGGCTGAAATTGGGAGCAGAACTGTGAGGCTAAAGCCACGAGCCCCAGCGCTCCCCCATGCCTACAGCACTGAGCCCTGGTGCTCCCTGAGCCCTCTGCCTGGAGCCCTGGCACCTTGACGCCCTGAGGATCAGAAGACCTGACTCCCCACCACCCGGAGCCATAACTCCCCCTCACAAACCTGCAGCTGAACCCCAACCCCACATATGGCTGAAGTCCATAACCTCTCCTTCAGAGTTACAGAACATGTCAGGGTTATGGACAACCTCCATTCCCAAAATTTCCATAACTCTGAGGTTCTACTGTACATGAAGAGACAGATTTTGAAATAAAAGTATTAGGATTGAAGTCAAACTCAGTAATGTGGCTGACAAAATACAAAAAGTGCAATTTTGCTGGTTTGGAAACATGCAGAAGATGAATGAAAGGGACCTGGTGAAGATAGCATGGCAGGAAGAGAGTGGTAGGAAAGAGACCCCAAAGGAAGCTGAGGAAGCGATGGATGGATTGTATCAAAGAAGATGGTAAGCAGGTGGACCTTAATGCTGCCACAGACAGATGAAGATGGCGGATGCTTGCACAATGATGGACCACAGTTGCTGGGATAATGGGAAGAAGATGATTTCAGAGGATCTAATTCTCCTATCAAAAAGCTACATGATAGAACCAGGTATATAGTACTTTCCAGACATTGTACAATTGAACGTTTTTATAATTATAAAGGACAGCATTTCAGGGCTGCCATTTGCCATGACTACAATCAGAAAATACCTTCCATCTTATCTTATCCAGGTTAGTTTGGTGGATGTGGTGTGGAAAATGCCATAGATCAGAAGCATTTTTCATCCATAACAAGACAAACTCTTTTCACAGAAGTATACTAGGTTGGGTGGATCCTATGTCCAAAAAGTTAAGGTTGAATAATACCACTCCATGACTTAATCACAGATTACGTACTGTTTTATACTAGCAGATATTGAAGCTTAAATTGCTTCTCACCATTTCTCTATGTTTACCAGAAAATGGCACAGGTGACATGGGGGACAGAATTTTTAGCCCTGTAATTGAAACCTAGTTAACACCAGTAGGTGTGTAAAACATATAGTCCAGCTCGCTCTCCCATATGTATGTTGACTCAGCAGGGTTAACTGGAATATAAAGAAGTAAACTATTTTTTTTCAATAAAATCTACAAAGGTATACAGGGAGCAGATCTGAATAAAGAGGTGCCATTTTTACATTGTCCCTCTGGAGTAGAACCACACTTTAAATAGAAGTGGAGATGGGGTGAAAGTAACAGAGGACTTACCGGTCCCCGGTAGGGGTGGGGCTGGGGAGGGTCAGCATCCCCCAGCCAGCCCATCCACGCTGCCTGGCCCGAGCCACCCGGAGCTCCAATGCTACCGCGGTGGCCGGAACCCTGGGCCCTTTTAAATTGCCAGCCCCGGGGCAGCTGCTCCTTTTGCCCTGCCCTCCCGCCCCGTTGGCGGCCGGGTGGGGGCAAGAGGGGCAATGATGTTAAAGTGCTGCCGTGGCAGCGCTTTAAAGTCAACTGTGTATGGGCTGGTACCGGCGGCCACTTTTTACTGGTACACTGTGCTGGCCTGTACTGGCTTACTTTCACCCCTGAGTGTAGATATCTTCTCATATGGATATGATTGTATTTTATTAAGATAGCTTACAGCTTTGTATGTCTAAAGTAAAGTGTAATAGTTTGTACCATACTTACAGAAATTTCTTCTCACAAAAATATTGTGAACTTTTTTTTTACTTTACCTCCCTAGTTTCTTCAATAGAGGGGAAGGAGTGTTGGATAGTGATTACCACAAGGGTCAAGGAGCTAAAATTCCTGGGGCCTAGTCTACCTATCAGCTGTGTATGTGTAACTCCCATTTAAGTGAGTGGGATTTGCACCTGTGCACTTGTTAGGATAATGAGGTCCTGGCATTTCAGTTCTGACTACCAGTGACATGCAGTATCTGAACTAATATAAATCATTTAATCTGTGTGCTTCTGTTTATTCATAGATAAAATTACTTTAATATTCCTATTGATAGGGATATAAAATATATCTATAGCACTAATAACTCTTCATTATTTTGATGACAGTTCATGGCTAGATTCTATTAGTCCTAAATTTCCCTTGAAGTAACAATAGTTCCAAATATCCCACAGGATTGCCAGCCATTGATTGGTGCAGTCAGTGACAGAGACATTGTAGCTGGTTGTTTAGTCTCATAGTTATTTTTCTCTTGTTTAAGCTTCCTATGCTCCAAATGCAAGAAATTAACAAATGCATTCCTAATATGTGGTTCTGCAGAATAAGTCATGCCTATGTCAATCAATTTCTTCTTCTCTTTAGGATGTGTTTAAAATATAGTCACATACTTAAAAATACCTTTGGCATTAATTTAGTTTTCTCTATTTTTATTATTATGTATTAAATGAATATATATAAATGGAGTGATTCATTATGTATCCTACACAATATACTGTAATCAGTCCACAAATGTATCCAGGCATACTGTAAAAAAGTGTAAATATTTGGAGCACTTTATCAAACCCCTAATATGAAAGCAAGCAACATTTATCAAGTGTTTACTGTATGTAACCTTTAAACAGCTGTACCGTACAATATAGTATCTGTAATTTTAATAGCAGTGTACATCCTTATGTACTTATATACATCCCAGACAAAAACTACATTAAGATGGATTTAAGGTTGGGAGTATGGCAAATGTGTTTCAGAGCTTTTGTAATTATCCCAGAACAAAGCTTTACAAAACTAGGAAGTTCAGAGTTAAAGTTTTAAGGAAATCCAAACTTGTTAAGGTATGGAAATGTGCAGTTATGGCAGCCAAATAACCTTAACTCTACCCTTTAGTGACCATATACACCAGGGGTCAGCAACCTTTCAGAAGTGGTGTGCCAAGTCTTAATTTATTTACTATAATTTAAGGTTTCGCGTGCCAATAATATATTTTAACATATTTAGAAGGTCTCTTTCTATAAGTCTATAATATATAGCTAAACTATTGTTGTATGTAAAGTAAATAAGGTTTTTAAAATGTTTAAGAAGCTTCATTTAAAATGAAATTTAAATGCAGATCTTATCAGTTTAGTGTGATCCTTGCCCTTGCTTTTCCTTGCTGAGTTTTCCAATGTCTGGCACATATTTGGATACTTTAAGCTGCACACAGGCTTCTGAGTGATCAGTTGTTAACTGGCTCCAAGAGGGACAGAGGACAGATTTCATGTGTGAAAATATCTGTTCACACAGGTATGTGGATCCAAATGCTGAAAGCATTGCAAATGCAATTTTCTTCAAACAGTTAAATTTCACTGGCAGGGACGTCCAGCAGTTCAGAATAGAGGCCCCATGATCTCTCTCAGTAGCTTCAAGTGCACTCCACAGATCTCCAAGCTTTGATGCCCACAATTCTGAGTTTTTTAACTGAATGAGCTGCATTTCGAAATCTTCAACACCCATCCACTGAAATACAGATAAATCCAAGTCGCTTTTGTTGAACTTTTCAGGTTTAATTAGAAAAGAAAGCATTGGGCCAAATTGCTGGAAATTTTGAAATCTGTCAGAAAATTCTGATTCCAGTTCTTGCATGTACATTCTAATCTCAACGTCAAATGCAGTGTGCTGTTCCACGTGGCGTGATAGTGATGTAAGCAGAAAATCAGGACTTAAAAATATCCCAGCGCAGTAGCGCTGGAACAATTTTTAAGATGGGGGTACTGAGCTGTGCCCCCTCTTGCCCCTCTCTGCACTCCTCACTGCCCCAGGCTGGGGCCAGTGGGCCACAGCTGGGGGTGGCTGCAGAGCCCCAGGCTGGCGGCTGGGACTCCAGGCTGGCAGCAGAGCCCCCCGGACGGGTGGCCAGGACCTGGGGCCGGCAGAGGGCTGAGCATGGTCAACAGATGGAACCCCAGCTAGCAGAGGGCCGGCGGCTGGTACCCCAGGCCAGCAGCGGAGCCCCCGGGACCGGTGGCCAGGACCCAGGCAGTGTGAGTGCCACTGAAAATCAGCTTGCATGCCGCCTTTGGCCAGGGCTGCCCAGAGGATTCAGGCGGCCTGGAGTCTTTGGCGGCGGGGGTCCTTCTGCTCCGGGTCTTTGGGGCGCTTTGCCGAAGACATGGAGTGGAAGGACCCCCGCTGCTGAATTGCCGCCGAAGACCCAGAGCGGAAGAGCGGTGGCGGGTCCTTCACTCCGGGTGTGTTTGGCAGCACTGAAGGACTCCCTGCTGCTGAAGTGCTGCCGAAAACTCTCATGGGGGCCCCTGCAGGGCCCGGGACAACTTGCCCCACTTGCCCCCCCCTCTGGGCGGCCCTGCCTTTGGGAGACGTGTCATAGGTTGCCAACCCTGATATACACTGATTTTATGATTAAGGCATTATTGCATTATGGTCTCTGCTTAGAAGAAACTGATTTTTAAAGACACATTAGGTTTGTATATGTGTTGGTGTCACTGTGGGGCAGAGTTAAGACTGTTTAGTGGTACTTGAGGTGGGACACCGAGCAGCCAGCTGGTTTTGCTGTTCGGAGTCTGACATTGCTACTGCTGCTTGTGTATAGTGTAGACCGCTTAAGCAAGATGTTACTTCCTTTGGCTGGAGTGATCTTGGGCCAGAACTATGGCCCCAGTTGTTCTTCCCGCTCTCCAGCCTTAGGATGAGAGTGGCTGCTGCTCAGATAATACAGAGACGGGCATGTTATGAAAGCTCAGATGCACTTTGAGGAAGCTTGAGCTGCTGTTGCCTGTTCTGTGTTACTTATTATGATAAACAGAGATCCAGTACTCAGGCTGTAAGTCAGGCTCCATTCATAATCACAAATTGACATGAAACAGTTTTAGTTCTCTAACGTTTAAAAAGTTTTATTGAAGAACTAACATCAGCAGTTCCAGGTAACTAGTACAGTGTATGTTTGGAATACTGGATTACTGAATAAAGTGGCCAATTTACTGGGATGGTTCAAATGCTACTTCTAATTTAGTTTGTTAGTTTAGCATAAACATGTTGATATTTATTTAGGTAGTAAATTGCTGGAGGTAGGGACTGACTTAGGAACTTAGGGGAGGTGCTCAGTGAAATATAATTAACAAATTTCCAAACTGATGGAGAAGTGCTTTCCAGGTCTAGCTCCCCTTCAGCCAAGTCACCCATGGCAGAAAGCATGACACTCCCACTGCCCCACAGATAAAGAACAGTTGATCAAGGTGGGATTTTGAGAGAGGTCTGGCTGCACCCACACTACCATAGCCACTCTATGCATTGCCTATAGCACCTGTGGGACTTAGCCCCATTGAGGGCTGCCCACAGAGGGACCTAGCTCCGTTTGAGAGGGTCTCCAAACTGAGTGGCACTGCAGTGAGGCATGCAAGGTCTTAGCGCCACTCAGGTTTGGCCTGGCAGCCCTTGTCATAATCGAGGTGCCACTGGGCCAAACCTGAATTGCACTGCCACCCCCACACAAGGTTACAATGTCCAGAGTGGGGAGCCAGGCCCAGCCCTATACCAGAGAAGCTGCTGCTGTGGGGGTGCAGGTGTATGGCTCTCTCCAATCTTGTCCCCCTGGGCCTCCCCTCCTGGTAATCTTTCTGCAAGGGTGGACAGGCCTCAGTTTCACATTTTCTCTGGCTCCCCAAGCCTCCTGTGCAGCTCTGGGCTCAGGAGGGAGGTGTTGGCCCTGTGCAGCCGAGCCCCCCTGTGCAGCGCTGTGTTCCCGGGGGCGGGGCTATCTCCCCTCCCCCTGGGGGTGTGTGTCGGCAGGGAAGAGCCCCGAGGAACGGTTCGGTGCCGGGACGGGGCTGCCCCCAGCCCAGGTCTCTCTCTGCCCCGGAGGAGCGGTGGGGTCTGGGGGCCAAGGGCTGGGCACTGCGGCTGTGAAGCCCTCTAGAGCAGCGCAGGGGGCGGTGCGGGGCAGAGCCCGCCCCGGAGAAACCCGCCCTGAGCCAGGCCCCCCCTGGGAGCGCTCCTGGGGCCCCTCCGGCGCTGTGAGGCGGGGGCCCGGCAAGGCGTTAGCCCAGCCCTGCCTCTGGCCCGCGGCGCGCTCACCGCAGACCAGCCTTGGGCGGCTGCTACCCAGAGACTGGAGGGCGCGGGGGGAGGGAAGCAGCCGCCGCCGGCCCGCTGTTCTCGGGAAGGCAGAGCCTCCCCTCATTGAGGCTGCAGCCTGCGTGCGAGCCCGCCTGCACAGCGCAGCGCCCGGGCAGGAGCGGAGCCCGCTGCAGCGCGCCGCCCCTCTCCTCCTCGCCGCATTCTCGCCAGCAGCTCCCCCGCATCCCGGCCAGATGATGAACTTTCTGCGGCGCAGGCTCTCGGACAGCAGCTTCATCGCCAACCTGCCCAATGGCTACATGACCGACCTGCAGCGGCCGGAGCCCCAGCAGCCGCCGCCGCCGCCTCCCTCTGCCTCCTCGGCGGCTTCCGCCGCCGCCTCCCCGGCCTTGGAGCGCAGGCAGCCGCCGCAGTCGGCACCACCCCAGCAGCAGCCGCAGCAGTCGGCGGGCAGCAGCTTCTTCAGCTCCCTCTCTAACGCCGTGAAGCAGACGGCAGCCTCGGCCGGCTTGGTGGACGCGGCGTCCGCCGCTTCCTCAGCTGCGGCCAAAAAGTTCAAGCTGCTGCTGGTCATTGATGAACCGCATACGGACTGGTAGGTGCCCCCCTTTGAGCCTCCGCACACGTTCCCCCATCCTGCCCCCCCACTGTAAAGACCCCCCCCCAGCCTTCCCTCTCTCACGGTGTTGATGTCTATAAACAGCTTTCCTCCTTTTTCTTTCCCCGCTTTTAATGACCAGGTGTTGGGTGGCTCTGGTGCCTGGGAATGCCTGTTTACTTCAGTGGTGAGGGCTCCCCTTTGGGTGGGGTGGGAAGCACCCTGCTTTCCAGGGCTGGCTCACGCAGTATTACAGAAGTGCCTGAAACTCACCCGCTTTGGGGTAAGAAGATAGTGTCAGAACCAGTGTTCTTACAGTTGCAGATGGTCAGTTTGCATGGACACTGAGCATGAGACGATGGTTAGCTTTGGAGCTAGCCGGTGAGGGATACAACTATTTCATTTCTGTTCTGAACCCCCGCTCCCCCTTTTTAAAGCAGTCAGATTGGTTGGTGTCTGTAGAAAAATCAGTTGTAGTTTTGGAAGATGAACCAAAAGCCAACAAATGCCAAGGTACATAAAAGGGAATTAAAGCAATTTTTTAAAGAAATGTACTCCATGGAATATATTTACCCTCCTAGGGAAGAATATACTTGATAGTCTAATGAGATCAAAAGTTATTTTCATCTTGTGTAAACGTGGGAATACTCTACCCAGGTAGGATATATGTCTGATTTGTATGTGACTGTAGTATGAATATGCAGGTGCACACATTTATATGTATGAGTGGACTTGCTTTCAGGCAGGTCTTCGCAATTATGTCGCAGCGTCTAAAATTGGTATGGCTTGTTTATTGATTAATAAGAATACCGATAGCCAGCCTAAACATTTTGCCCATCACTGTAGAATTACATAATTCGAGTTTAAGAGTTAACTTTTTAGTTCTTCTTGTTGTGTCAGGCTATTTTTCTTCTAGTTTAATCTTAATAAAAAATTAAGATTGATGAATTGATATGCTGACCTATTATTTATGCTTGTGTCTAATTAGTACCAAGTACTGGTGTTTATAAATCTATGAGAACTCTTTATCACTAATTCACATCAGAACACCATACATGAGGATGATACCTGCCATGATGTATCATGCAGACAGGCCATGTGTTTGTTCATTCTGTTTATTAACTTTCCTCCTGTAATGTGTACAGACATGATGTGTTGTATTGCAGTCAGCATCATAATGACAATATACAGTTTCTGAACACTGCTTATTAATAATGCAGGCTAAAATCAATAAGGCAAGTTTTTTTATAATGTGTAGAAATTGTTTTATTAATGGAGTCTAAGTATATGTTTATTGTTAATCAAACAACATTTTTATGTACACTCAGGAGCATATTTCAAAACCATTTTACAAGATGTTGTATGTTTAAATGGAGGAAAAACCACAAGTAGCTTAATGGTTGAATAGTAAATAAAAATCCTATCTTGATACAATATTTGAAATCAAATTTAAAAAACAAATGCATTAAGAATAGAGAAAGAAAAACAACATCCTAAAACTGTGACAAAGAAAATTGAATTATGATGCTTTAAATGTTAGGCAAAAAATGGTTTTATGTGTTGGGTAGAAGAAAACCAGTATGACCAATCAGAGCAGATACTTAACCTTCCAGGGACACAACTCATTGTTTTATAGTCTGAAGTTATAAATAGGGGATCCTTTTTCTTTTTAATAGGTTTAAAGAAAAATAAAGTATTTCCACAGTGTACAAATCCCAATTTCAAAATCAAATATCCCTAAATTGCTTGACCAGTAAAGTCAGTCCCTTGTGAGGCCTTTCCATACCTATCAGCATCAGCCTGTGTATTTGTAATGATGAGGTTGTCCAGGTTAGTGTACGGGCACTGTAATTTCAGCAGGTTTATAGTGCAATAACAGTTAACTGAATCTGTCTTTATCAAGACTTGGTAGTGCTGATAAACTCTGTTTTGTAAATGTATGTTGGGTACGACTGCTTGTGCATGCCTGTTAGGAGAGCAGATGTGTTCAAAAGTATACATATTTCTGTTCATGCCTGTTTGTTTTACTCTGTCTTTCTATGGAAACAATACATGGGACTTCTGAAAAGAACAGTTTGGTGGTGGTTTTTTAAATTTTATTTGGCCTAGCTTCTCCTCCTGTTCTCCCCCCGCCCCCCAAGAAATAGCCATTTTGTAATTACAACCTTTTAAAAAACTGCCTAAATGTAAATAGATTTCAAAAGTAAATAAGTATTAGTGGCTTTGTACCTTTTAAAATGATGGAAATCCTTGTAGACATTTGTTGAACTGCCAAATAATTTGACTAGCAGGAAGAAAAACAGGATATACATGATGAATGCTAACCTGAATAAATATTTAAAAATATTTCAACTTGCTCTTGTAATAGATGAATTAATGCATGCTATTCTGTTCCATAATCATGATCTGTTAGCTAGACCCTGTGCTGCATGATGCAAAGACATGCAGTTTGAAAAAATGAGGTATATAGAACTACTGTCAAATGACACAGGAAAAAGATTATGTTCTGAGACAGACAAGTAGCTATTTGAGAAATAAGTTGAGTTGTTTGGGTTTTAGGCTTGTATATAAATACAGGTTAGTTTAATATGAGAAAACAGCTTGGAAAGCTGCTTTTAACATGTTGAGTTACACTGTCCTTATTTTGCAGCTTGAATGTGCGTAATTGTATTTGGGTTACAGCCTTTATAGAAACATAGGAAATGCCAGAGTGGATTAGATCTGTCACAATGGCCAGAACCAGATGCTGCAGAGGAAGGTATAAGAACCTCATAAAAGGTGAAATTTATGAGAAAAATTATGAAAGAAGCAGGTTTCAGAGTGGTAGCCATGTTAGTCTGTATTAGCAGAAAGAGCGAGGCGTACTTGTGGCACCTTAGAGACTAACAGATTTATTTGAGCATAAGCTTCCATGGGCTAAAGCCCACTTCATCAGATGCATGCAGTGGAAAATACAGTAGGAAGATGTATACAGAGCACGTGAAAAAATAGGGGTTGCCATACCAACTTTTAATGAGACCAATCGATTAAGGTGGGCTATTATCAGCAGGAGAAAAAAACTTTTGTAGTGATAATCAGGATGGCCCATTTCCAACAGTTGACAAGACGGCGTGAGTAATAGTAGGGGGAAAATTAGCATGGGGAAATAGTTTTTAGTTAGTGTAATGAGTCATGCACTCCCAGTCTTTATTCAAGCCTAATTTAATGGTGTTCAGTTTGCAGATTAATTGCAGTTCTGTTGTTTCTCATTGGAGTCTGTTTCTGAAGTTTTTTTGTTGAATAATTGTGACTTTTAGGTCTGTAACTGAATGTCCAGGGAGGTTGAAGTGTTCTCCGACTGGTTTTTGAGTGTTATAATTCTTGCCATCTGATTTGTGTCCATTTATTCTTTTGCGTAGAGACTGACCAGTTTGGGCAATGTACATGGAAGCAATGCCCCTCTGCACTTACATTACAGCTGTCTTTTGATGCTCTCTAGGGGCATGCATGACCCATCTGATGCCCTAGCTGAATCCTGCTCGATGCTTGGAGTACTGCCAACATGGTGGCTAAGCAGAAAAGGAAGTCACTGGAAATATTTGAACAAGAAAGCTCTGCACCTTAAAAACATCTCTTATTTTGTATTCTGACTGGTGTGGAAAAAGTAAATAAGGATGTGTTATTTACTCCTTCTCATAACACAAGAATTAGCGGTCACCAAATGAAATTAAGAGGCAGCAGGTTTAAAACAAAAGGCAGTATTTCTTCACGCAACACACAGTCAATCTGTGGAACTCTTTGCCGGGGATGTTGTGAAGGCCAAGACTATAATAGGGTTTAAAAAAGAACTAGATAAATTCATGGAGGATCGGTCCATCAATAGCTATTAGCCAGGATGGGCAGGGTTAGTGTCCTAGCCTCTGTTTGCCAGAAGCTGAGAATGGGCAAGAGGGGATGGATCACTTGATGATTACCTGCTCTATTCCTTCTCTCTGGGGCATCTGGCATTGGCTTCTGTCGGAAGACCAGACACTGGGCTAGATGGACCTTTTGGTCTGACCCAGTATGGCTGTTCTTACGTTCGGAGTATATTTTTACATTTAAATGTGTTTTGGTTTTTGTTAGGAGCTTTTGTTTATTCTCTGGCAAGCAGGTAGAGTGCTGAAAACTTCCTAATTGTCTGCTGCCTGGTTTTCTGCATGAAAACTTCAAAACAAGAATGACTGGCAGCACAGGTGAAGCTATACGAAGAATCGGATGAAAGCATCCAAAGCTTTGTGGGTTTTTTTTTTAAAAGGCACACATTTTGTTTTGTGTCAGTACCTTTTCAGAGCATCATGTAGCACTTGTGTTCACTGCATTAGTGATACATTCACCTTGTTTTAGACCCAAAATATATTTATTTTTCAAAGGGTTTTAGGATGGATAGGAGGATTTCTCCATGAACAGGAGATTTTCTTTTTATAAGATTAATGAATAGTCATTTAAAAGCAAATCATTCCTCATCATGTTGTAAACACAAACAGCAGAGTGCACAAGAAACAGAATGTGACTCCCTACAAAAGAAATTAAATTGAGCAGTATATTTTCATTGTCTATGAGGTGAAGTGGTGAAGATAATAGACTTTTAACTTTCTTTTGGCTTTAACTGTCTTGTTAGTAAGAGGTACTACTGATCTGTTCAGTGCAGCGTCTGGTTCTGCAACTCTAGGTTGTGTGTTCGTGTGTTGGGTTTTTGACTGACTGACTGATTTATATGTATTAGTGTCTAGAAGTCCCAGTCATGAACCAGGATCCCATTGTGCTAGGAACTGTACAAAAACAGAACAAAAAAGATGTCTCTTGCCCCAAAGAGTGTACAGTCTAAGTATAAGACAAGACAACAGACAGATGCAGACAGACTGATGGGGTATAAGGAAACAGTGAAACAGTATTGGTCAGTAGGTAGGCAGTGGTCTCAGCACATCAGTAGCATAATAGTTGTCAAGTTTTTTTAGATATCATGGCAAAGGGGAGTTCTAAGGAGGGATTTGAAGGAGAACAATGATATGGCTTTGCAAATGTTTTCAGGAAGCTCCTCCCAAGCATGAGGGTCAGCATGAGAGAAAGCACAAAGGTGCTTGTTTGAAAATTTAACAGGTGGGCAATGGAGGCTGGCCTCATGGTCTGACGGGAGTTGGGAGTAGACATTTCAGTAATGAATGCTAGATTTTAGGTGGTGGGAGGTATGCTGTGAAGGGCCTTGAAAGTGAAGACAAGGAGCTTACCTTTGGTGTGATAGAGAATGGGGACCCAGTGGAAGGATCGAAAGTAACAGGCTAGGAACCTTGTCTTTGCAGCAACATTCTGAATGGATATGAGTGGGGCAAGATTACATTTGTCAAGGCTAGAGAAAAGGATGTTGCAATAATAGAGATGTGATTTCTAACTATGTGTATGGGTAGGAAAGGCCGTATCTCAGACATGTTGTGCAGTAAGAATCTGCAAGACTTAGACATAGCTTGGATGTGAGGACCTAGAGCAGGGGTCTCAAACATGCGGCCTGTGGGTGAGCTATTTCCTGTGGTCCACCATAGGTGCCGACTTCACCCCTCCCCCCTTCGCCTGAGCATGCTGACTCTGCCTACCTCCCAGTGCTTCCCACCGCCAAACAGCTGTTTGGCGGTGCTTACGACTTTCCGGGAGGGAGGGGGAGGAGTGGGGATGTGGCACACTCAGGGGAGGAGGCGGAGAAGAGACGGGGCCGGGGCAGGGATTTGGGGAAGGGTTTGGAATAGGGGCAGGGAGGGGGTGGAGTTGGGGCGGGAAGAGGTGGGGCCTCATAGAAGGGGTGGAGTGGGGGCGGGGCCGGAGGTAGAGTTGCGGGGGAGGGGGGGTGGTTGTATCTTTTTATGAAAAGATGTTAGTGATCTGGCCCTGAGGCCAAAGTACTAGTCCTCATGTGGCCCCTGTGGTGATTTGAGTTTGAGATCCCTGACCTACAGAGAGGCCAGAATCAAAAAAGACTCCCAAGTTATGGGCCTGATTGTCAGTCAGGGTGGTGATACTCCCCAGTGACCAAGAAAGGAAATAGTGTGGAGGGCTTGTGGAGGAAGATTAAGAACTCTGTTTCAGCCATGTTAAGTTTGAGCTGATGGCTAGCCATCCAGGAGGAGATGTCAGAGAGAAAGGCCAAGTTTAGTTTGGCCAGGAGACAGGTCTGGAGTAGAGAGGTAGATATGTGTATCATCCGTGTGGAGATGACATATGAATTTGTGTTTGTGGATCAGATTACTCAGATGAGGTGTAGAGGGAGAAGGGAAAGGGCCAAGGAGCTCTGTGAAACTCCCACAGAGGGGTGGGAGGATGAGAAGGATGGTCCAAAAGACACATCGAAGGAGTGATTACGCAGGTAAGGGGAAAACCAGGAGAGAACAGAATAATGGAAGCCACAGTATCACAGGATGGCTGGCCCCCAGAATGAAAATAGGTCCAGCCAGAGCAGGTGCTCCCAGTTGAGCCAGTTAAGTGAGTGGGGCTGCGTGTGGGCTATAAAGTGTCACAGGGAGTTTCAGTGAGGGCAGAGCTAGAAGAGGACTGCAAAATGAAGCTGTAACGGGAGAGAGAGCCTCCTGCAGTGATCCCAGAGGAACACTTCTCATGATGTTGTTTCATTCGGAAAACCAGGCCTTGCATTTCTTTGTTGCACTGTTTGCCATGTCTTACCCACAGGTAGAGGAACTTCATTAAAATATTCCCAAACTGGGTCTCTTTTACAGCCTGCTGCCATTATAGGTTTTCCCTTCTGTGAGAGAATCGTATGGTAGACCTCAAATCAATGAAGGCTACACTCTGAAAGACCTCAAGACTTCTGGAATATGCTGCTCAAACAGTTTCACTTTTGTTTCTACTGCCTGTCCCTCCCTTCTCACATTTATCTCCAGATTTCTTTTCCTTGTCCAGATCTATTCCGCCCCCAACAATCTTCTGTTCATTGAACTTTTTGAAACTTTGCACTTTTAGAGAGAGGTAAGGGATTGATTCTATGTACACAAATTTGCAGAGGGACAATAGGGTTGAGGTCTGTTATTTCTCACCTCTATATATTATTTATTCATTTATTTAGAAACATTTTTGCTCTTAACAAGCATGTTATCTCTGGATGCACAAATCCACAGTTTGAGAAACTAAGCCTCTCTGATGGTACCTTCTAGATTGAGCACTGAGTCCCATTGGGTAGATAGAAAGATTAATTTAAATAATCTATACAGAAGCCCCTGGAACCCCATAAGATTGGGTCCCTAATCCATGAACTATTGGAACTCATTTACAAAACTTTTCTTAAACATTACATGAATATACTGTCTCATACTATGGAATTAGAATTTATAATTCCTATTTCATGATGAGATATCCTTGAGCTATAATGTATCTTAATTAAAATGAACTTTAGATAGGTTTTTTCCTCAAAAAGCATTTTATCAAAAATCAGATTTAAATAAAAATCCGATGTTTAAAATTTAAAAAAAATAATTGATTTTTATCCACCCTGATTACCCATGTTGTTCAGTATACAAATGAAGCTTCTTATCAAGCTCATCTGCAGCAGGAGTAGACTATCATCTGTAATAAAACTTTAAGAAAAATATCATAGCATGTACCCTCTCACTCTAATCAGATATCAGAGGGATGCAGGGAATGTGTTGTCCATCTACAGACTGGTTAGTTAAGTCTAAGCCACCTCACTTGTGATCTTTGAGATGGGAGACTCTGTCACAAAGGGCACAGCAGCTTTATATTAACAAACATTCTCCTGTTTGAAGGTAGGGGACTATGCAATTATTTCCTTCTACTCTGGTCTCAAAAATGTAGATTGATGGTTAGAAGGCTTCTTCTTATATTCATTTCCAAAATCAATACAGCTAGTTTTATATACATGCTGGACCTTAGAGCTACGGACCATCCTACAAAATATCCTTGCAGTAAGTACCCTCCTTTCTCTCAGATTTACTTTCCAACAAGATATAGAGAACTCTACATCCCCTCCCCAACCTATGTATTGCTAAGGAAGACCAAATAACACCTTCTGAAAGAGGGTTCAGTTAACGTGTAACTGAGAAGTTCATAGTGGGTGCAATGGATATTGCAGTTCTTGAAGTTACAGATTAGTGTCAGATACATTTAGAATTTTAAAATATTGTATTGCAGATACTGAAAAGAGTAAGGGCCTAATTGTGCCAAGACTTACTCACGTAGGCAGTGTAGTTAGCCGTGTCAGTCCCAGGATATTAGAGAGACAAGGCGGGTGAGGTAATAACTTTTGCTGAGCCATCCAATAAAAGATATTACTTTTCCCATCCTGTTTCCCTAAAGCTTACTGTGACTGAGCTAGCACTCTGATCACAGCAGCTCCAGTCACACAATGTAGAATGGAGCTGGTTAAACAGAGCTGTGCCTAATTTGTGGGCGGAGGAGAGCTGGAAGGTTAATTAAGCCATTAGGCCAGTGTTTCCCAAACTGGGGTCACGAAATGTTACAGGGGATTCTTGGGCAAAATTTCCCTAATGGCGGACAGAACTGTCCCTCCGGACCCCAGGCAGAACGGGGCTAGCAGCCCGGAGCCCCTGGACTTCCAAGAGCTAAGCAGATCAAAGCAAGCATATCCATCACACCGAGAAGATTTAAACTTCAAGACTCCTTATAAGAAATGGAAAGGGAGGTAGATATTTTTTGCTGTTTTTAAAATTAAATAGGCAGCTAATATTGTTTTAAAAATTATTTTGAAGAACAAGTTTAAGCTTTGTTGTAATGTGCGTTGTTTGCCTGGACTGCTCAAGACCTGAATGCTTGTGTAGGAGGAACACTTTGAGTTAGCTTCTTAAATACCTTCATGCTGTTTCACATCTGATACTCCTTGATGAAACATAGGAGCCTTGTCTTATAAAAGGCTTATTCAAAGTGATACAAGCTGTGAAAGCGAGATCTTGGAAGAGTGTTGCTGTTTTCATAATGTAAAAAATACTGTAATGATTAATAATAATAGTGTGTAATAAGCGTGTCATAAAAACAAATTTTATATTTCCAAGATCACTGCTTTTATAATTTATACTCGGGTAAAGGAGAGAATCCCTGGAAATACTCAGTTTTAGGAGGGGGTTCGTGAGACTTGACATTTTAGTGAAAGGGGTTCAAGGTTGTTAAAGTTTGGGAACCACTGCATTAGGCAGAGGCTACAAAGAGGCACAGGAAGGAAGTAGAAAGGGCGAAGGCGGGCGGGGGAGGGATGGGAGATGAGAGAGATTGCCCTTCCCTGTTTGTTACAGGAGCTTAGGACTCCCTTGGACGCTTGGAGCAGAGCTCTATATAATATGAAGGTGGTGGGAACCCACACTGTAAACAAACTGCACAAGGTGTTTGACCAGTACAAGGGTCTTTGAGAAGTTCGTGAGCTGGAGTAGAGGCAGGAACCAAGAAGGCCCTGTCACATTTATTCATGTGAATAGTTCCACTGAAGTCAACAGGAGGAAGCTGCGTTGAAGATGATGAAAAGAACATGTCTGAACATGCAGGATCTTCAGGTTGGTAACAGCCAACAACAATGCACTTTTATGTAGAAATCCATGATTAAATTGAGTCTTCCTGACTAGTGATTTAAATAAAGTTCTAAAACAATTTGATTTAAATCAAATCCACCCTGTGGGTAATAGGATCAATCCTGGAGGGATGTCCTAATTCAAATGCTTTGGCACAACTATCCATCTCCATTGATTGCTGGTGTAACTGCCCTCCATTAGTTTGAGTAACATCCCTGGGAACCATGTTCCTAATATACTGCAGTGGCGTAATGGGGTTTATAAAACCTGATGCCAACGCAGGGGTTCAGAGAATTAATCAGCCCTGCCTCACAACACCGGCTCTCAAACCTGCACAGGGGCTCTCCAGCTGCAATCAAAACACAAGGAAATGGAAGGGAAGAGGCACACATAGCAGAGGCTGCCACAAATGGAGAGGGAACGCATCTCTTCACAGGCTGAAAGTAACCTGCACCCAGACATAGAAATGTGGGATCACTGAAAGAAGGAAGGGCCTATTCCAAATTATGTGTACACTCATGAGGGAGAGACCACTCTGAGGGGGATGAAAGGCCCAGATTATAGACTAAATGTTTTGTGTTCTCTTTCTGAATTGTCTCCAAACTGGTCACTACTTGTGTGCAAGAGCACACTGTTTCTTTGACTGTGTAATAGTCGATGCCTGTGTGAAGAAGCCTGCAAGCCTTTTACCCTCATTACCTTTTTAGTGTTTCAATTTTGGACACTGGGGTGACCACCTGATGTGGTGCCCAATCTGACAAATTATCTGGCAATTAAAAATAACCAAAATATAATCCCTCAAGGGATCTTATATTTATCCAGACTTCTGTCATGTTACAAATCTTTGATGTTATTAAAATAAACAGCAAAAAAGAATATTTTACACAGATTTTCATTTCTACTAGATACACACTTCTAAAAACAGTAGACTGCTTTTCATGGGGGAGGGGCATTTATGCTCCAAATACCCACCATGTGTGGAATTAAAAATACTACAAAATGTAGCACTTTTCAGATAGACTAGTGCGTATGATACTAACTCTGAAACCTGTCATTGGAAGCTTGGAAATTTTGTAGCTATTTTGTCATGCTTAGAATACATCTTGATGATGGTGATGATGTGAACCTCCCCAATAAATGTATTTGTCTCCAGAAAGGCCTAGGACAGTGGTTCTCAACCAGGGTTACATATATCTCTGGGCGTACACAAAGGTCTTCCAGGAGGCACATGAACTCATCTATGTATTTGCCTCATTTTACAACGGGCTACAGAAAAAGCACTGGTGAAGTAGATACAAACTAAAATTTCATGCAGTGACTTGTTTATATTGTATTATATACTATACACTGAAATGTAAGTACAATATTTATATTACAGTTGATTTATTTTATAATTATATGGCAAAAATAAGAACATAAGCAATTTTTCAGTAATAGTGTGCTGAATATTGACTTAATATAATTTTGAAACTTTACCATGCAGAAGAAAAATGCTGCTTTCCCTTTATTTTTTTAGTAGTTAATGTTTAGCACACTACTGTACTGTATTTGCTTTTTAATTTTTTTTTCTCTGCTGCTGCCTGATTGTGTACTTCCAGTTCCAAATGAGGTGTGTGTATTTGACTGGTCAGTTCATAAATCTGAGGTTCTGCTGTATACCGAGTTGTTTTTTGTTTTTATTTGTTTTTTTTAAGAAATGCATGCTTCCTCTCTACACTGACTGCAGGTACACTAGACTTCTGTGCACACCTCCCTACTGAAATCAGATGTCCAAAAGATCCCTTCCTCTGTCCACATTTAATCTTTATTATATACTTTTTCAGCAAACGTTGACAAAGAATAGAAACAAAATTTTAGACCTCATTGTATCCCTTTCATTTTTGTTCTTCCTCCATCTTTACTGTGCTTCTCTTTCTTCTCCACCCCCCCCCCCCCCCCCGATCTGTTTTGGTCACACACCATTTTCCCCACTTCCCATGCTTCCCCTTAAATCCCTCCCTGCTATTTCCTCCTTCCATTTCACTCGTTGCATTACTACCCTTGCCTCTCTGCAGCTCTCCCTCCTCACATCTTCCATTTTATCTAATCTCTTGGCTTGTCTTCTGTTCTCTGTTCATTGGCCCATGTTCTACTCTTCTTGCTCTGTCCCCCGTTTATCTCCCATGTTTTGTTTTGTTGGACCTACTTTTTCTTTATATTTTGTCCATTGTCCTCCATGGTCTTTTCTCACTTGGCTTCTCAGTTTTTTCATTTGCTTCCTGACCTAGCCCTGTCAAATCTCTCTCTGCAACCAAGTCTCTAACTGTCCTCAGTACCATCAACCCATCCTCTTCCCCCAACAATTTACCCATAGGCCTCTCCTTCCTCAATCCATCTTTTTGTCCAGCAGCACTCCCAGTTCATCTTTAGGCCTCTAGTTTTATCCATTTGCCCTCAATTTGATATATCCTCTGCTCTCCCTAGGCCCAGGGGTGCTGGAACTAGGGATGCTAGGGGTGTGGCAGCACCCCTTGGCTTGAAGTAGTTTCCATCATGTACAGGGTTTACAGTTTTGTTCAATGGCGTTTGGCACCCCTGCCCCCATTATAGAAATTGTTGCAGTACCACTGCCCAGGCTCCTTAATTAGCTATTTTCTCTTCACAGATTCTCAATCAAATCTCTACCCTTACCTTCAGTTTCCCCATAGCTCTCCCCAGTCGAATCTTGGAAAGCTTATTTTTAGTTGCTTGGTTTGGAGAAAGTATTTTTGGGGAGGGATAGGAGGAGATTCAACTGGACTGAAAGATTTACTGGGAAATGAGGAAAAAGTGTCCCTTAAGAAGGATGTGAGCTATTTAATGTGTCCTTAAGGTATAGTTCAGAGCTTGGTCTTTCAAAAGAATTGTCTCATTCTGAGTTAAGTGCTTTGCTGTGTGTCAACTACAGAGAGAGTGAACCTTTAGAAAAGGGGTTTTCAGTCCTTAGGTAAAGTTACATTTATTATGTTTAAAACCTTTGTGGATTTTTTCCTCTTCACATTTTTTTTCCAAATTCTAATTATGGTCTCAGAATTCTATAGATGATTTTGTTAGTTTGTTAATTCTTATAAAAGAAGAACATTATGCTTAATATCAAATACAATATCACATATTTTAAAAACTATCTAATTTCATTGTTTCCTGCAATTTTCATATAGCCTTCCCTCTACTGCACCTCCCACCAACCAAATGATTAAACATATGTTGTAAAAACATACCATCTACAGCTGTTCAGCCAATTCACCCAACCCAAATGTTACAAAACTGCAAAGAAGAGATTTTATCATAGTTAGTATGAGCTGATGCTCTGAGTTCTCATGACTAGGAATTGATTGTACACAGTATTATTCACTCTAGGTTTAGAATCAATAGTGAACTCAAAATGAAAAAAATATTAGAGCACAAGTTTAAAAGTCAACATGAGAGAGCAATTATGGGAAGTTCTGTTTCATTGTCTTTGTCAAAATCAGCCTAACCAGTATCAAATGAGTTGTATGTTGCTGTTTGTATAAAAAGATGAAGACTCTCATCATGAAACATAAATGTTAAATTAAATAAAACTGGGCCTAAAATGGGCAGCTGTGCTGCTTTTGGGGCCTGAAAAATAGACATAAAATGTAACCAGATTGAGATTATGAAAAATAAGTCCTAAATGATGCCAGGTCTGTTGTACGAGAACAAGGGTGAAGACCTGGCCCCATTGAAATCACAGTCAAATCTCCTCTTGACTACAATGAGGCCAGGAGTTCACCTGTTAATATAAATGTTAGTTGTATGTATAGGCTGGAATATCAGACATCTAAGTGGATTTTTTTAGTTGTGTGTACAGAATGCCAGATCAGAATGCAAGTGGTTTTTTTTTCCCCCCCCGAGGGTGGATTGTGATACCATATTGAAGTGATGGAGAGGAAAAAGGAATTGATTAATGGTGTGAAATGAAAGGGAAAATGGCTAAAGTGCAGGAAAGCCACAACTGGGTAAGGTCAAATGCTGTAATTATATGGAAATAATATGTTGTAATATACCGAAACAGTAAATAACCAATATTTTCATTTTCTGTGATTCAGACACTTTCTAAAGACATAAAAAGTAGATGTTACCAGAACCATGTGTTACCAGATGTGCCCGTTACTTTGGGGTATACTCATTTATTAGGGTTACTTTTCGTGTGTGTGTGTGTTCTGTAATTCTATTAATGTACTGCTTATGTCACTTGTGTGTTCATATGGAGCTCTACTCCTTCCTTCTGCAAGTCCCCTCCCCAATGGAGTTATCTTGCAGGACCTAGGTTCCCCAGGTCTGGGTTCCTCATACTGCATATCTCATTTGGAACCAGAAGTATGCAATCAGACAGCAGCAGACATGCGCACCCCGCCACCCCAAAACCACCTTGCAAATACAGTACAATATTGTGTTACACATAAATTACTAAAAAGATCAAGGGAAAGGTGGTTTTTTTTTAAATTGAATAGGTAAGGAAACTGTTTCTATGTTGTTTCATTTAAATTAAGAGTGTTAAAAGACGCATTTTTCTTCTGCATAGTAAAGTTTCAAATCCACGTTCAGTTGTAAACTTTTGAAAGAACAACCATATTTGTTGTTCAGAGTTATGAACCACCTCCATTCCTGAGGTGTTCATAACTCTGAGGTTCTACTGCAGTTCATTTTCAGGCAGCAATCTGGAGGAGAGTCTGAGGCAGCCCTAGTGGTATAAGAGGTAGCCTGAGAATTGCTGCCCTCAAAAGAGTGCAAAGTGATTTGAAGTCCTTCAGAATGGAGTGATTTCCAACCCTGATATTCAGTTTACGTTCTCAGAAGAAAAGGACTAGAACGCTTGATTCAAAAGACATGAAAGCTCAGATCTAAACAGGCTATTTCTACATTTCACATAAATCTGGCATTTGACGTCTTAGATTCTGAAGACCATCCCTGTCATAAATATAAAGGGAAGGCTAACCACCTTTAAATCACTCCTGGCCAGAGGAAAAAACCCTTTCACCTGTAAAGGGTTAAGAAGCTAAGTAACCTTGCTGGCATCTGACCAAAATGACCAATGAGGAGACAAGATACTTTCAAAGCTGGAGGGGGGAGAAACAAAGGGTTCTCTCTGTCTGGGTGTTGCTTTTGCTGGGACCAGAGCAGGAATGCAGGTCAGAACTCCTGTAAAGGGCTAATAAGCAATCTAGGTAGGCATGCATTAGATTCTATTTTGTTTAAATGGCTGATAAAATAAGTTGTGCTGAATGGAATGTATATTCCTGTTTTGGTGTCTTTTTGTAACTTAAGGTTTTGCCTAGAGGGATTCTCTATGATTTGAATCTGATTACCCTGTAAGGTATTTACCATCCTGATTTTACAGAGGTAATTCTTTTACTTTTTCTTCAATTAAAATTCTTCTTTTAAGAACCTGATTGCTTTTTCATTGTTCTTAAGATGCAAGGGTTTGGGTCCGTGTTCACCTATGCAAATTGGTGAGGATTTTTATCAATCCTTCCCCAGGAAAGGGGGTGTAGGGCTTGGGAGGATTTTTGGGGGGAAAGACATTTCCAAGCTGGCTCTTTCCCTGTTACATATTTGTTAGACACTTGGTTGGTGGTGGCAGCAATAAAGTCCAGGGGCAAAAGGTAAAATAGTTTGTACCTTGGGGAAGTTTTAACCTAAGCTGGAAAAAATAAGCTTAGGGGGGTTTTCATGCAGGTCCCCACATCTGTACCCTAGAGTTCAGAGTGGGGAAGGAACCTTGACACACCCTATACTGAATAAGGGTGACTACTGTTACGTGAGTGCACTGTCTGTATATATGCAAATAGTTAATAGATAAGGTGCTGTGCTAAACCATTTAAATAGTTAATTGATAAGGTTTCAGTAGATGGTACTCAAGAATGTTGAGTTTTATTCTTGAGTATTGAAGAACCAACAGAAATTGTTGTTGTGTACTGCAGCTGGTGTCTTCTGACTGCTCCCTTATGTTAGCTCTAAAAGACAAATGTTTGATCTTTGTGTTTTTCTTCTTTTTATCTGCTTATATCTGAAACTGCCTCCTTCATCGTGCATTTAAAATATATTTCTGCACTGCTTCAAGATTGAGTCTTTCACATGTATTTTGACCATGTGTGCCGATGCCTGATTTATGGCCTGATTCTGTGAGCCTTCCATCATATAGAATCATAGAATATCAGGGTTGGAAGGGACCTCAAGGGGTTGTCTAGTCCAACTCTCTGCTCAAAGCAGGACCAATCCCCAACTAAATCATCACAGCCAGGGCTTTGTCAAGTCGGGCCTTAGAAACCTCTAAGGAAGGAGATTCCACCACCTCCCTAGTGAAAAAGTTTTTCCTAATATCCAACCTTAAACCTCCCCCACTGTAACTTGAGACCATTACTCCTTGTCCTGTCCTCTTCTACCATTGAGAAGAGTCTAGATCTATCCGCTTTGGAACCCCCTTTCAGGTAGTTGAAAGCAGCTATCAAATCCCCTCTCATTCGTCTCTTCTGCAGACTAAATAATCCCAGTTCCCTCATTCTCTCCTCATAAGTCATGTGCTCCAGCCCCCTAATCATTTTTGTTGCCCTCTGCTGGACTCTTTCCAATTTTTCCGCATCCTTCTTGTAGTGTGGATCACCCGTTGACCACAGTGTAATTTTGTGCATACAGGGGCTTGTAGGGTCTGAATGTAAGCTCCATTAGCCAGTGGCATTGTCTCCTTCAGTGTTTGCATTGCGTAACGTACACTGAAGTGTTAAATAATTGTATTGAATAATGTTAGAAAAATATATATTTTTATTGTTTATATTTTAGCTAATAGTAATAATTTGACAAAGATTTCTTAAAAAGCAACTTCTATGCTTCTGACTGGGATTTTTTAAGGGTCTCAGTTCTCTTCTGTGATGGCAACACAAATCTTTGATTTAACATTTTGGTAGCTATTTAAAAAAATGAAACTTCTATCAGAACATCACTGTCAATGTCATTTACAGATTGTGCTTTGTTAGAATGATCTATAGACATCTTTATTTAAAAATCTGACACCGAAAAAGGTAGATCGAACAAAAAAAAGTCATAAAAATAGAATAAAATGAAAATATATCTTTAACTGCAAAAACAGTTTCTTAACTCAGGAGGGATAAATTGAGAGTGAGTTGGCATCAGTGAAAACTTGGAAGTGAATAGAATGACGAAGTGCAAAAAATCCTTAAAAACGTGTCAATGCAACACAATCATGAATATTTAAATCTCAAAGAGGCATTTGTTTTCACTTCTCAAAGTGAAGAAAGAAAATCAGACAGCACTAAAGAAATGTAGTCAAGATGTGGCAGAAGGTAAATTAGACACAGTTTGAACAGTAATAGAACAAGAAATGGACACAAAAGAATGAACGTACCGTGATTACTGCATGCAGGCCTGATCGCCCTATCTCAAAAAAGATATACTAGAATTGGAGAAAGTTACAGAGAAGGGCAACAAAAATGACTAGGAGTATGGAATAGCTTCCAAATAAGTAGAAATAATAAAGAGTAGGACTGCTTAGCTTAGAAAAGAGATGATGGGGGAGTGGGGATAAGATAGAGGTCTATAAAATTATGAATGGTGTAGAGAAAAAGATTAAGGACATGTTATGTGCCCCTTTACATAATACAAGAACAAAGGGTAACCCAATGAAATTAATAGACAGCGGGTTTAAAACAAACATAAGGAAGTGCTACTTTGCACAACAGTCAAGCTGTGGAACTTGTTGCCAGGGGATATTGTGAAGGGCAAAAGTATAAAAGTTCAAAAAAGAATTACTTCAGTTCATGGAGAAGAGGACCATCCATGGCTACTAGCCAGTATGGTCAGGGATGCTACCCCATGCTCCAGGTGTCCCTCAACTTCTGTCAGAAATTGGGATTGGATGACAGGAGATGGATCACTTGAAATTGCCCTGCTATGTCCGTTCCCTGTAGCACTGGCCAGTGGTAGAAGACGGGGTACTGGGCTAGATGGACTATTGCTCCGGCCCAGGATGGCCATTCTTATCTTCTTATATACTGTGTATGTTTCTCTCATACTCCTCAAAGATGCAGTGTGATTGCATAAATTGGAAGTATTTGAGAGCTTGTTTTATTTTGAAACTCCTTCACTAACCCAGCTGAGATTTCCAACGAGTAAAATCACAGGAGTATTTTTAATTAGAAAAGTATTTTCAAATCTTTTTCTGTCCGTTTAGTAAATTTGTGTTCATTGCCTTTTTTTTTTGACATGACCTAGCTGTTTCAGTTCAACAACTGCAATGTATTCAATATTCATTAATCCTAGAACTTCCTAGCATTTATAACCGAACCAATTTATTTATAACCTAATTACTTTCAAACTCAGCAACAAGCAAGGTTTTTTTGTTTTATTTTTGTTGTAAGGGTAAAGTTTCATTTAAATGACCTTTAACATCCCTGTTAATTACATTCTATTCTAGATTTCTTAACAGCTGATTATTAGGAATATCAGTAGGTATATATTAAATTGACTGATGACTTGCCACAGCTGGTAGCGTGACTGAAGAAGCTCTAATTTGTCTTTTTCTTACTTACCATACCTCATAAAGAACCACATTGTCCTATTGCTATAACATGATGAAGGAAGGAATGTTTAACACATTTTTCCTCAAGTCAGTGCCCTGGGTGCAGAAATCTTTGTTTCAATGAAGCTGTAATTTCTTCGAAGGTGATATTTAAAATAGCAGCACACTGGTTCAATTTTCATTAGAGTTGTCACACCATTAAAAAGATTAATCGCGCAATTAAACAATAGAATACCATTTATTTAAATATTTTTGGATGTTTTCTGCATTTTCAAATTGATTTTAATTACAATACAGAATACAAAGTACACAGTGCTCACTTTATATTTATTTTTATTACAAGTATTATGCACTGTAAAAAACAAGAGATAGTATTTTTCAGTTCACCTAATACAATACTGTAGTGCAATCTCTTTATCACGAAAGTTGAACTTATAAATGTAGAATTAGGTACCAAAAAAACTGCATTCAGAAAGAAAATAATGTAAAACTTCAGAGCCTACAAGTCCACTAAGTCCTACTTCTTGGTCAGCCAATTGCTCAGACAAACAAGTTTGTTTATATTTGCAGGAGAAAATGCTTCTCACTTCTTGTTTACAATGCCACCTGAAAGTGAGAACAGGCATTCGCATGGCACTGTTGTAGCCAGTGACACAAGATATTTACGTGTCCGATGTGCGAAAGATTCATGTGTCCCTTCATGCTTTAACCACCATTCCAGAGGATATGCGTCCATGCTGATGATGGGTTCTACTCAATAATGATCCAAAGCAGTGCGGCCTGATGCATGTTCATTTTCATTATCTGAGTCAGCAGAAGGTTCATTTTCTTGTTTGGTGGTTTATGTTCTGTAGTTTCCGCATCAGTGTTGCTCTCTTAAATCTTCTGAAAGCATGCTCCTCACCTTGTCCCCCTCAGATTTTGGAAGGCACTTCAGATTCTTAAACCTTGGGTCAAGTGTTGTAGCCATCTTTAGAAATCTCACATTGGTACCTTCTTTGAGTTCTGTCAAATCTGCAATGAAAGTGTTCTTAAAACGAACAATATGTGCTGGGTCATCATCCAAGACTGCTATAACATGAAATATATGGCAGAATGTGGGTAAAACAGAGCAGGAGACGTACAATTCTCCCCCGAGGAGTTCAGTCACAAATTTAATTACTGCATTATTTTTTAATGAGCATCATCAACATGGAAACATGTCCTCTGGAATTGTGGCCGAAGCATGAAGGGACATACAAATGTTTAGCATATCTGGCATGTAAATGCCTTGCAACGCCAACTACAAAAGTGCCATGTGAATGCCTGCTTTCACTTTCTGATGACGTAAATAAGAAGAAGGCAGCATTATCTCCTTGTCTGCGTTAGCGATTGGCTGAATAAGAAGTAGGACTGAGTGGACTTGTATAGGCTCTAAAGTTTTTTACATTGTTATGTTTTGAGTTATGTAACAAAAATCTACATTTTGTAAATTGCACTTTTGTGATAGAGATTGTACTACAGTAGTATGAGAAGAATTGAAAAATACAACTTTTTGTTTATCATTTTACAGTGCAAATATTTGTAATATAATATAAAGTGAGCACTGTACACTTTCTATTCTGTGTTGTAATTAAAATCAATATATTTTAAAATGTAGAAAAACATACAAAATATTTAATAAATTTAAATTAGTATTCTGTTTAACAGTGTGATTAAAACTGCGATTAATCACAATTTTTTAAATTGCGATAAAATTTTTTGAGTTAATCATGTGAGTTAACTGTGATTGACAGCTCTAATTTTCATTTTGTCATAGTTACTTTGATTGCATCAATTCACCTTGTGTCACATATTTCACTGAAATGCATGGTTTGCTGCCTACACTTGAATACATTTAAGATTTTTTTTCTTAAATATTGTTCAGATATGGTAGGAACAGTTTGATATCAATGTTGTACGCTTCTATGGACAATGCAGATAAAAAAAACAAGTGCTTTAAAATTCGTTAAGCAATGTGGGCAAATTAGAAGAAAAATTGATAAACAGTGGATTACCAGGCTATAAAGAACACATGAAGCAGTTTTCATGTTGCAATAACACAGTACTAAAACTGAAGTGGGTTAAAATTTCATTTTATGACTGAGATGTGCATTTATCAAGAGTAGTGGTGCTTATATAAACAGAATAGCTGATGGTGCCCATATGTCCCAGGTCTTCATGTAACATCTTGGTGTCCTAGGAATTTCTTCCAGGACGCCTGAAATGTCCAACCTTTTCATTTCATTCCATCAGTAAAAACTTTGGGTTTTAAATTAAATACAAAATATTTGTTCAAGATATTGTTATATCAAGTAGAATTTACTTGTGCTTACCGGAAGCAAACAGTCCAGTGGAATGAATGTTCAATGGAAAGAACAGTGTTTGCAGTGAAATGAGAAGTCAAATGAGTGTAGACCCTATTATGCCCAAGGAGAGTGATGATGACACTAGTTTGTTGTTTCATAATAATCTCCTTCAGAACAAGATGTTACTGTTACTGGAAATAAAACCCTCCACTCTGAGAACTATTCATGTCTTGGAATCAGAAGCTGGCAGTAACATCCCTAGAATACATTTTGGCAAAAGGTACCTGTTTGTCTTGACTAGTTAACATACCTAAGAAGTGCCATAAAATGTCAGTTTTAAATTTTGACTGACTTTAAGAGTAAGAGAAATAAAAAAGCAGAAAGTACCTCTTGAACCACGAGCTTCATCCCCTTAATCATGCAGTATTTCAGGAATGCCAACTCCTAGAAATGTATTAGGAAGAATGAGTACATTTTGGGTGCTTTTTATTTGCCATCTGGTGCTGGGTCAGCTCGGTTTCATGTTTCAAGTTTTTCTTCGCAAGCATGAGGACTAGAATTTTTTTAATCAGTGCTGGTATCTCCAGTATTAAGCTGATTGAGCAGCTCAGACGATGAAAAATACTAAATATCTCAGTGATAAAAGGGCAGGAGTTGGCAAAATTGACACTAGTACTTGTTTTTTAGTGCTTTATTCATAGATATCACATTCTATACAGTCTTCAAAGGGATAACAAGCAGGTATTTTTCAGTTTTTTAAGCTTAAATGATGAAAACCAGAAATTAATAATTGAATCATATGTAATAAGTCATTAGTGATAATTACTAAATCATGGAATAAATATTAAATGATGCAATTATCTCCATAAAATTCTGGCTTTCTATAAATAGTTATAAATCGAGTTATATAAACATTTTCCTCAAAAATATCTGAAGGTGCTTTACATATGTGGGAACACCCAAAGTGTTCTGATTTAGTTTCTAATCTCTTTTTGCACTTATAGTAAGTTTCATCAATACTTCCTTGAAATAGAAATTTTCATTCAAGTTTTAGCCCTAAGCAATATTTTAGAACCTAAATGCTTATTGTAAGGATTTTACAGTAGAAACATTGACCTTGTCTTTATGGTTCTTTCCTAGTGTCTTTTGTAATTAAGGAGTGACCTAGGTGCATTTTAAAATAAGTAAATTAAACCCTAATTGTATTTAGTCCTTTTGCTGCCAGGAGCCATTCATTTTTAACACTTTATCTTAAGTTGCATACGTCACTGTAACATAAACATGATATAAACATACATGTCTTAGCAACATGATACTCATGGCCCCAGACACATGGGAAGAAAGACAAGACATAAGGGATGTGGTTTAATTAGGTCACAACTTTATTAACTTAACTCATCTAAGAGTTCTCCAGCAATAATTTGTACAGTGCAGGTCATGATTCCTTCCTTAGTCGTTTCCACCTTGTGGAAGGCTGCTGTCAGCTCACTGTCACTACACTGTGTGTTCCTAGCCTGTTGCTTGGACCTCACTACCTTCTCATATGAGGGTTAAGAGCTCTGGGGAAACGGGGTTGTCTCCTTGTTTTATCAAACATTCGGAGTAATTCCCCAGCCTTTCCCTAAGTCCACTCCTATTGCGATTTATCAGGGAACCAGGACCCCTGTGTAATGAATACCTGTGCTGGACAGCTGTCATCTGCTAAATTGCAACAACTTGAACCCTACCTCCTGACTTAGCCAACTAGATCCTTGTGTTGCTGTGGGAAAGGTGAAAAAACCCACCCCAAACAGGCCAAACTGGTGAGGAGAGGAAAATTTCTTCCCACTCCTAAAAAAAGGCAGCTAGTGCAATGCTCAGAGGAGACCTAAAAAACCAGTCCTACACTAATCCCCTGGTGTGGTAGCTGGTAAACAAGGCATGAGAAGGGGCTCATGGTGGAAGGATGGTGTTTATAAACCCTCCCTAAGGTATGCCTGGGCCAGTGACTTGCCTGAGCACCACCGGCCTGCCCAGCAGCTCAGATGATGCCTTCCTCCCTTCCCAAACACTCCCTCCCAAAAAGGAGCCTGAACCACTGCTTTTTTCCTCCCAATAACTTAGACAAAAGCTCCCCTGCTACCTCTGCAAACTCCACTATCTCAAATGCATTGTCTTTTGCAGTATAACCATCAAATGATGGAAGGATGTTTTTTATGAGGAAAAGCTTTCAATTTTGTTCTTGGCAAAATATTTTGGAACTATAAATTAAGTGCTTGGGAGTATTGACAACACTACGCTGGTAGGGAAATGAGCCAAATGACCTAATGTCTTTAATTTTTTTAATGGTATTCTACGGTATGAATCTAAAGCCAAAGTCTTTTACTCATATATGGTCCTGCCTCAGCGCAGGGGTCTGGACATGATGAGTTTTTGAGGTCCTTTCCAGCCCTACATTTCTAGGATTTTGAGGTTGTATAACAGAATAGTTTTGCATCAGGAAATGACCTTTTAGCTTATGAGCCTGATTTTCAGTCTTGTCTCAGTGGGGCTTCTACTTTTTCTGTTGCTGTTATTCACAGGTACACATTTGTGTTTACACGTTTTGTGCACTAGGAGCTGCATGCACAGTTGAAAGATTATAATACAGGTATGGCAATTTATACTCTCAAAACTCATCAGTTTCATATGTTTCTGCATATGCAGATTTAATTACCTGATCCTGTTGGTCATAGTGGATAAATGATGTGTCTCTGCCTGGTCACACAAACCAAAGCATGTACATTGCAAATATGCAGCATGGGTGTGGAGTTATGTGAATAACTGATTGTTTTTGGTTTGCTGGCTGAACCAATTTTTTTTTTTAATTATTGTTTGGAGAACAGAAAAAGTACAAAAGTCATTGGGTCGGACAGAATGTTTTTGTTTAACCTGAAATAAAATGCTTCATTTCATTTTTGACTTTTAGATTTTTATTAAGTAAATTTAAAAATGCGAAGTCCTTTTGAATCAAAGTAATTTGTTTTAAAATATCAAAATGAAACATTGATTTAAAAAAAAAATTTCACAACAATAACCCAGCAAATTAAACACGAATTCACAAAATGTTTTTCAATTCACATCTGAATTTTTAAGTCAAAGTTTCATCCAAAAAATTCTGCACAGCTCTACGTGGGTGACGTGGTAGAATACAGCAAATAGGACTTCCACTTTGCATCCTATTTGTATGGTATTGCTCTGCTTTTTTTTTTTAATCAACTTTGTACTTGTAGTTAACTTTGTTCATGATTGACACTGGCTCTTATTTACTACACTTTCACTACAGTGATACCATAATTCTTCTGTGTAAATATTGGCATGGAATGGTAGGTGTCACGAGTTGATGACATTTGGTCATTCTACTAAATTGTTGTTGCACTGTCCAATGTGAAATACTTTTTGGGATCCATGTAGAAACAATAGCAGCAGATTATGGAAATTTGTGGTCAGAAACCTTGGTGTTGCTCAGTCTTCTAAAAAGAATTATATTAAAGTGTGCTCACTGTGAATTATAAAGTGACATTGCAAGCTTGAGGGATTGATTGGCTGAGACCTTACCGGTATGACATCATAGTCTAAACAATCAGTTTTTGCCTCTCTTTGTGTAACATATATCTAAATTAAGGATGTCTTCTGGCATTCCTGGCTGAGAACTGTGGAACAGAGGTCCCAGTTTGGTGAGTAATGTTATATCAATAAAATAAAAACCAGCAGGATCTTATTAAAGGGGAAAAGGCAAAATGCCACATTTATTGTGAACACAGAAAGAAACATAGTAAGCAGTTAGTTATAGCTATAACATTCCATTCAATCTCATATTTATTCATACACAGGTTCTGCAAGGTTGTTATCACAGTTACCAGCCTTAGAGTTGCTCATGCCGAACCACTGGCCAGGTGGCCTGGACATGAGGAGGGAGCAGGGCCTTGTCAGATACTCATGTGATGCTCCTGGAAGTTGGTTTGCAGAATCAGACCCCGAAGTTCTCACTTTCTAGAGTCCATTTTTATAGGAATTTCTTCCTGTGCTAGTCTATGGGAATTGCTTCATCATGCTGTTGCTGAATCAATCAGCAGATGGTACATTCCTGATGGCTCCGTGCTGCCAGATGTTATCTTGTTCTTTGGCTCTCCCATTCTTGAGGCTGTTGGATGGATTCCAGTCTGCCCTCCGGGCGTCCTCTGGTTATTTCCACCTGACGCCTTCTTCAGCCGATGGACACTGGATTCTTAGGCTGGCACCTCCCTGATCATTCAGTTGTTATCGACACCAAGCATCCATCCACATCCATCCTCTATCTCTATTTTAATCACAATTGTTAAAGTGAGATAAATACAACAAAAGGGCGGGGAGTCTCTGTGTGCTGTTCCTGTTACAGAGTATTGTTTTGAGTCTCTCTGTGTGAGTAGTTGTTGTTACAAATAATTGCTTTGAGAACAGACTCTGTCTTAGAGAGTAGGAGACCACAAGGTCATAACACAATTAGCAGCTTGCAAGTTTCACACACAGAGGGAGAGAAACAGTACCAAAAACCAAGAGACCTCTTAATTAGTAATACCCTGGAATTTAAACTATGGGGAATCAAACTCATTTGTGATTTTAATACAGAACTTCTTTAATATGATCCAACATAATAATGTATGAAAACTAGAGACCTGTTGTCTTGCAACGCAGCAATTTCAGTATTTTTTTTTTAAAAAAGTAAATGGAAATGTTCCAAATCTCCTAATATGGCTTTCTCACGATCAGAATGTTTCCTACTTTAATATTTCCCACAAAGGAAGCAGACCAAACGTCTTATGTTTAAAAATAAAAATATGCATATTCAGGAGCCAATTTCACTTAGCTTTCATCTAGCTGTCATCTTTTCAAGCTGGTGGAAACAAACTGACCATTTGGCATTATGTAGTTTTCAGGAGACTATAATCAGCCAAGATGTGCTTACATATGTTATCTTTGTTGTTCTAAGTTTTGATATATTTCCATTGGTTCAGCACATTTTTGGTACACTTACAGTTCCAAGAGTGTAGCTAAGAATTTTTTCCAGAGAGTTGTTTTAAAACTAAATTTGTATTGAGATGGTGCAGATTTAAAAACAGTAAAGTTGAGATGCACAAAACAAGGTTTTAAATTGTGCCTTATGATGGAGCTTTTTGGTTACATAGCACTCACACAGTCATAGTGAACACAAGTGTCTGTAGATAATCTACACTATGGCTAATATGGCGTTTCCATGATATTTAATATGTTAATTTTATTTATATTTTCAATTTTGTGTCCTTTTGAAACTGTAATGTCCAGTGACTGTAACTGTTTCAGAAATTATATTAGTTTGATAATTGTATCATTTATAAATATGTTTGGCATGGATTAAGGAAGTGGCCTCACAGCGTAAAAAAATTCTTTCAGACTTGTTATGAGTGGAACTTTTATTGCTAAATTGCAAAATGAGGCTAATAAAGAATGAATTATGATATGTGTTATCAGTATTATAAGTGCAGTATATATTTTGCAAATTTAATTTACTGTTAATTACATAGAATTTGTTTTCTTTGAGAATACTTGTCTTAGATATTTTTCCTTTAATAAATCATTTCATATGAATATAATTTATATGAAGTAAAATAAGCAAAGTTTAGATAATTATGGAATAAATATAATGGGGGGGGGAGATAAATTCAGACCATAAGTGCTTTTAGCATAACCAGAAGCATATAATAGGGCTGTAACAGTAGCATTTAAAACACCTACCGTACAGTTCACTGCCCCAATGCAGACTATTCCTGCCAAGCAGAGTATATTAAATAGCCAGGTCAAGTAGCCTCTGTGCTGAAATGTGTGTGGCTCATACCTGAGGGTCTGAGCCAGAATGATCTCCCTGTTGTTTTCATCTCAGAAAAACAATGTTGTGTGAATAATAGTATTGTGGATATCCAGCAGCAAAGCATAAAAGTTGTAGCTTTCTCCATTATGTCTTTGGCTTATTAAAGCCTAAAACTGAATTTGGTTCATTAGTTTTCCTACGCTAGCAATATGACAAAAAGATGAGCCAAATGAATTGTTGCGATAGTTTTCATATACTTAGCTATAATTAAATCTGATGTGCTAAAATGCAAACAGGACTAGCACTCAGAAAGAGATGGGGGTTTCCTATGGTAATTAAATTTAGCACTTGCAGCAGTACATTAGGCTGCATTGCTTGCGTTAAGCTTAAAGATGACTCTCATCAAATCTACTTGTGTTGCAATATTTTGACATTCCTTTTGCAGTTTGGTAGTTCCCAGGTAAGATAATTGTAAGTCATCAAAGTAACTCTGTATTACAACTGTCAACATCTTAAAGGGCTTTTTTCATACCAGTTTTACAGCTATAAGAATTTTCAGTGGTGGACAAGGGTAATTGTTCATGTAGATTCTAGTGCAGTATTAGAAGCTTTTGGTACCATTGACTGTGAGGTATTTTGTTGACTTGCTTGAGGGATTTTATGGGAGTAAATGGAGTGGACTTTTACTGGGTTTGCTACTTTCTTTCTGCGATCTCCCACAGCATGCCCCTGGGAAGCCATTCATCCTTCCTGAAGGCCTTCACTTTGAGAATTCCATGTGATCACTCATCCTGTTTAATGTGCATGTGATGTCACAAGGGAGAGTAATAGAAGTTTGGAGATATTGTGTCAGATAATCTGATGATACTGGGCCCTAATTCTCCTTTTAGTTAAACTCAGATTCTGGAAACCTACTTTCTGACCCTGAGGGATCAGTATAAAAGTGGGTTGGTTGTGATTCAACATGTATAAGTGTAAGTAAAATCTTGCTTGCAGGAAAGTCCTTTAGCGTGCTGGGAGAAACTGTCTACACCATCTGTTAAGTTTTATATAACTTTTGTCAAAATGTTTTGCAACTCCATTATTCCATCATTGTGCTTGAATTTGTAGGTAGCAGTGGTAGCCCATACCATCATCTTTGAAGGCTGGTCAGGAGTTTGTGACCATTCCTTTCCAACATAGATGGCGCAATGGTTATCCATGCCTTTCTCATCTCTGGTGCTCTGAGCAGAGATATGCTTGAAGTCATCCAGGAGCTCCAGCTGATGCTGAATACAGCTACTTTTTTCTTGAGTGGATGATCCACTGTATATGGCACCTGTGCTCAAGTTCAGCATATTCCTAATTGCTTTTGGTACTGTTTGAGGGTGATAAGTTCTGAATGATCTCCAAGAGATCATGTCTCCACATTATACTATCCAGCAGCAGCTAAATTCATCTGGGAAGCTCTTACTATTAGTTCCTTGGGGTCCAACTCTCTAGGATAGATTGCAAGGCCCTCATTTGAGGTCTCCCAATTGCCTAGATCCTGGGCTGTCTCAATGGCTTGTTATATTCCAAGTTTTGTGACCTTCAGAGTGAAATGCAAAGTTCATTTTTTTTGTTGGGCATTTAAGTAACTTTCAGAGGGGTAGTGATATTTTGGTGTATGACATATAAGGTGAATTTATTCTGTAACTGAAGTGTCCAGTTGCAATGGTGATAGGGCCTATTGATTTCAGATACAGCCTGGATTTAGAATAAATGGATCTAATGCACTGATTCTATATCAAAAGGCTACAAATTCTGTATGTGGCTACATTCAGTAATTAATTCTAAATCAGACATGATTCTAGTTTGCCTTACTTGAAGAAAAAGTTCAGGACAGAGTCTGACTAATAATTGATCAGAACAAGCTTTTCTTGTTTTGGATGGTTTAGCACAGTGGAGTCATGACACTTTGTAGTGGACAGAATGCTAATACCAGCTTCAACCTTTAGAAAAATATATGGTAAATTGCTCTCTATCAGTCAAGAAAGCACAATCATTTTGTGTCAATAGCTTTTTAACAAGAAGTAATATAAGCCTTAAAGCACATGTTGTTTCTTTTGGATGCTCAGTTCCAGTTCATGAATTTTCACTTTAGAATTGGAAGGAAAGCAAATTCAATATATTGTTGTTCATTCTATGGTAAGATTCCTCATAGCTTTATATTTGCTGACTAATAGTGTCTGAAAATAAACTTTCATACATTTTCATACTTCTTAAATTAGTGTGTTTTTAAAATACCAGGATGACAGATGGATTAGAAATACCTTACCTTAAATCCAGTCTTTCTTTCAAAGGTGTAAAACAGCCTCTGGAAGGAGGAGGGAGTATTCACGGTTCAGGAACTTTAGCAATTAGGTTACAATGGTGGAAGATAAAGGTAGGTGCACTATGTATTATAGAAATATAGGGCTGAAAGGGACCTGGAGAAGTCATCGTGTCCACCCCCTGTTTCTGAGGCAGGATCAAGTAAACCTAGTCCATCCCTAACAGGTGTTTGTCCACCCTCTTCTTAAAAACTTCCAATAATGAGGATTCCAGTACCTCCCGTGGAAGCCTTTTCCAGAGCTTAACTACCCTCATAGAAAGTTTTCCCTACTGTCTAACCTAAATCTCCCTTGCTGCAGATTAAGCCCATTACTACTTGTACTACCTTCAGTGGACATGGAGAACAATAGGACACAGTCCTTTTTATAACAGCACTTCACATAGTTGAAGTCTATCAAGTCCTCCCTCAGTCATCTTTTTTCAAGACTAAACATGCCCATTTTTAAAAATCTTTCCTCATTAGTTAAGTTTTCTAAATCTTTTACCATTTTCGTTGCTCTCCTCTTGACTCTCTCCAGTTTGTCCATATCTTTCCACACATAGGGCAGCCAGAATTGAACACAGTACTCTAGCTGAGGCCTCCCCGGTGTCAAGTAAACTGGGACAATTACCTGTCGTATCTTAAATACAACACTCCTGTTAATATACCCCAGAATGATATTAGCTGATTCTGCAATTGCATCACATTGTTGATTCATATTCAATTTGCGATCCACTATAATCCCCAGATCCTTTTAAACAGTACTACTACCTAGCCAGATATTCCCCATTCTGTAGTTGTATGTTTGATTTTTTTCCCCCATCCTTAAATGAAGTACTTTGCACTTCTCTTTACTGAATTTCATCTTGTTGATTTCATACCAATTCTCTAGTTTGTCAAAGTTGTTTGAACTCTAATTCTGTCCTCCAAAGTGTTTGCAACACCCTTCCAATATGGTGTCATCTGCAGATTTTAAATGCATATTCTCCACTCCATTGTCCAAGTCCTTAATGAAAATATTGAATAGTACTGACTCCATTAGATATGGTCTCCCTGTTTGGCAATAAACCACTGATTACTACTCTTTGAGTATGGTCTTTCAACCAGTTTTGTTTATCCACCCTATAGTAATTTCATCTAGACTACATTTTCTTAATTTGTTTATGAGAATATCATGTGGGACTGTATCAAAAGCCTTACTAAAATCAAATTATGTTGTGTCTATTGCTTCCGCCCATCCACTAGGCCAATAACCCTGTCAAAGAAGGAAATTGGGTGTGATTTGGCATGATACGTTCTTGACAAATCCATGCTGGCTGTTCTTTATATCGCTATTATGCTCCAGCTGCTTACAAACTGATGGTTTAATAATTTGTTCCCCTATCTTCCAAGTATTGAAGTTAGGCTGACTAGTCTATAATTCCCTGGGTCCTCTTTGTTCCCCTTAGAACATAAGACCGGAAATACTGGATCAGACCAAGGGTCCATCTAGCCCAGTATCCTGTCTTCCGACAGTGGCCAATGCCAGGTGCTTCAGAGGAAATGAACAGAACCGGAAATCATCAAGTGATCCATCTCCTGTCACCCATTCCCAGCTTCTGGCAAACAGAGGCTACGGACGCTATCCCAGTCCAACCTAGCTAATAGCCATTGAAGGACCTACCCTCCATGAACTTATCTAGTTCTTTTTTGAACCCTTATAGTCTTGGCCTTCACAATATCCTCTGGCAAAGAGTTCCACAGTTTAACTGTGGGTTGTGTGAAGAAATGCTTCCTTTTGTTTGCTTTAAACCTGCTGTCTGTGAATTTAATTTGGTGACCCCTAGTTCTTGTGTAACGAGAAGGAGTAAATAACACTTCCTTATTTACTTTCTCCACATCAGTAATGATTTTATAGACCTCTATCATATCTCTCCCCCTCCCACCATAGTTGTCTCTCTTTTCTAAGCTGAAGAGTCCTAGTCTTATTAATTTCTCCTCATTTGGAAAATATTCCATACCCCAATTATTTTTGTTGCTCTTTTCTGTACCTTTTCCCTTTGTAAGTAAAGGTACTGTGTTTGCCCTTCTCCAGTCCTCTGTGAGCTCACTTGTCCTCCGTGAGTTCTGTAAGATAATTGCTAATGATTCAGAGCCTGCTTCAGCTAGTTCTTTAAGTACCCTAGGATGAATTTCATCAGGCCCTGCTGACTTGAATACATCTGATTTATCTAAATATTCTTTAACCTATTCTTTCCATCTTTTGGCTTGCATTCTTTCCCCTTGTTGTTAACATTAATTGCACTGCGTATTTCGTCACCATTAACCTTTTTAGTGAAGACTGAAGCAAAGTAGGTATTAAATGACTCAGCCTTTATGTCTCCAGTTATTAGTTCTCCTTCCCTGCCAAGTAGAGGGCCTCGACTTTTCTTTGTCTTGCTCCTAATATATTTAAAGAACCTCTTCTAATTGCCTTTTTTAACTCATTGTGCCTTAGCTTTTCTGGTTTTTGTCCTTATGTGCTTCCTCTGTTCTTTTGTACTCCTCCTTAGCAATTTGTCCGTTTCCACTTTCTGTAGGATTCCTTTTTGATTTTCAGGTCATTAAAGAGCTCCTGATTCTTCATTGGCATAGTTTGCAGTTGTGCCTTTAACATTGCATCTTCCAGAAACTGCCAGCTCTTTTTTCCTTAGATAGTCTTCCCACGGGACCTTACCTACAAATTCCCTGAATTTGTTAAAGTTTACTTTTTTGAAGTCCACTATCCTTATTCTGCTGCTTTCACTCCATCTTTCCTTAGAATCATGACATTTATCATTTCATGATTGCTTTCACCCAAATTGTCTTCCACCTTCAGGTTCGCTATCAATTCTTCCCTGTTGGTCAGGATCAAGTCTAAAATAGCTGCCCCTCCCCACAGTTACTTTCTATAAAAAACGTTCTCACCATTCCATTCCAAAAACTTACTGGAAATTTTGTGTTTTGCTGTTGTGACATATGGCTAGAAAGGGTTAAACATCCTGCAAAATAAATAACCCACAGAAGACGTGGGGACATAATGTTTGTGTTTTTGTGTATTTACATATGTATGAGTAGGGTTGACAGTGGAATCAACAGTCCTTGTCTATGCTGTATTCTAATAATTCAGAGGTCAAAAGAAGATCCTATCATTTAAATTAATTGTGAACACGGGATATCTTGGTATTCATCTTTCTTTGAAATGTACTATGAATGGTGGAGGAACAAGCAAATGGCATTATGTTAATTCATATAGCTAAGTACTGGTGATAGACCTCCTTCAAAGTTATCCTAATTACCTTTTGTTCCCCAAGGAACTCCTAACTTGTCAAAGAGGACATGAAATTGTATAAAAGAATTTTTGGGTTCTGATTCTGTCATCTCAGATCTGCTTAAGCTTCATCAGGGAAAGTTTGAGTCGCAAGACTGAGGTCCCAGTTATGCTGGTATGCCCTGAATATGATATTTTGACATTGGACTGTGACCTATGAACTGAATTCTAAAGGAACTCTTTGCAACAACAAAGCTCACCATCTCTGCTATGAATCTGCACCTAAATGAATTGAACTCATGTCTGTATGTATGTTGATCTTTTAACCATACACACTCTTTTGTGTTTTAATAAATTTTAGTTTAGTTAATAAGAATTGGCTGTAGCGTGTATTTGGGTAAGATCTGAAATATTCAATAACCTTGGAGGTAATGTGTCCGATCCTTTAGGATTGGTAGAACCTTTACATGATGAAATAAGATTTTCAGAAATCATTATATTTGACTTAGGTAACTGGATGAAGGCCTGAGGCTGGATCACTTTAAGGGAACGGTGTTGTTTGGACTTCTGAGTAACCAGTGAGGTAATAAAGAAGCTGTTTTATTCTGGCTTGGTAAACCTAAGTATTGGAATATCCACCAGCTTTTTGGGGTTTGGCTGCCCCATTTTTTGCAGTTCATCCTAATTGAGTGACTATAGCTGGCCCCCACTAGGACCCCGGTCACAACCATATTACTTTGTCAACAGATGTCTGGATCATGAATGTAATTTAATTGAAAGTAAATGAAATAAATCAACAAAAGAAACATCAAATGAATTCACAACTGATCAAAGGATCCAGCTTAATTGTATTTGAGTCTGGCCAGTGTATTTTAATCAAATAATTTATAGTATAGGGTCTTAGGGTTTGTCTGGTGCCCAAAGGACAGAATGCTTAAAGAGTGTATTTTGGAATTGTGAATGCTGTTAAAGATTTTGGCATTAAGACTAGAGTGTTACTGTAAGGAGCACCACACTACTTCCAGAAAATAGTTTGGTATTCAGTTCCGTGGTCAATTATACTAGCTATTTTTGTAAGACTATCAATCAGGTGAAAATATAATCTCATGGTTCTCTGGGAAATTTAAATATATGCTTTTCTTGTATATGTATTGCACAATACTGGTGGAGTGTTTCTAGAAGTAGCATCTCTTTTGAAAAGCAAAATAGTGTAATCTTTGTATGTGCTGAGATTTATATTAGTAGTTAATATTTTCTTGCCATGTTATTGATGACTCAAACACTTGGGACATACTTTTTATTTTTTTAAAAGCACTATCGTTAGTTGTATATAAATATATGGATGGATATCTGGCCTTTCTTGAGTATTTTCTTTTAAGTGACCTATTACAGGACAATAGTATGATGGGGAGTTGCAGACTGCCCATCCATATCTGGCAAGGTCAGCAATAAACCAAGGACAGTTTCTTTCAAGATCAACCCCAGACATAAATGTTTACCAAGAAAGGCAAAATCCACAAATTTATCAGGAACATACACTGCAAACTCAGGAGAACACAAAGTCTGGAAAACAAATTGCATATCTTCTACAAATACTTGAGTGAACTGTTTACAGAAAGATTTGGATAAATTATTTCAGATATTATAAATGCAGCAAATGCACACAAACTTATTAATTCTTTTTGAAGTGCGTTCACATAAGCTATGTCTAGGCTACAGCTGTTGTTGTGTTGTAACTTTAGTTTAACTGAACCCTAGGATAAACTGTAAACGTTTGTGGTTTTGTACCATTTTTGTACCATGTTGTTATCTTATTTGTTAATAAGATCTTATTGGATCTTTTTGTTATAACCAGGAGGAAACACTTAGCGGCAGTCTGTATGAGAAACTTACAACTAACAATGAAAGTTATAAAACATTAAACAGACATGGAAAAACACAACATGCAGCCTTGTTCGTTGTTACAAGTTTTGTGCCATGGTGCAATTTAAATATCTGCTGCCTATGCTGGCAAGGATCATAGGTTAGGTGTAAGTCGCTGGAGAAAGGAAAAAATAACCTGTTAAGCTTAGTTATCCACCTCTTAGCAATTGCTGCTATTCAAATAAGTTATTTCAAACTGCTTTTTAAGGGTCAGTTGCTGTGCTATGAAGTTCATCAATTTTTATTTTAAAACACAAATCTTTGTTTTAATTTGGATTTAAGTTTAATAGCATGGGCTAGAAACAAAAGCAGATGTCGGAAATGGTTAGTGTGATAGTGGACAAACTGAAAAATTTAATGCCATTTCAAGCTAATGCATTAGTCCTGTTGGACTAAACTTCACTGTACTTAGATTTTGTTGCAGCAGTCTGTCAGTTGTGTGGCTGGAGGGAGGACCTTTATTCAGATTATTACCCCAACTTTCTTAAATTTGTTTCATGGACTAATAGTCATTAGTATTTTTAAAATACGTAGTCATTTTTCTAAATTTAATACAGTGTAGCATTTGTATTGGAAGAGTGTATGTGCAACAAGGGACCGGGAGCCTACTCATGACTCTGCCATTGACTTGCTGTGCGCCCTTAGGCAGGTTATTTTTGTGCCTCAGTTCTTTTCTACAAAAGCAGGTAAGTATTACCTCTTTTTTAAAATGTCTTCTGAGATCCTTGGATTGATGGTATTACAAATCTAAGTGCAAGTATGACCAAAACAAATTGTAGGCCAACTACTGTCCTCAGACATTTGAGTGGGTCCCTCGAGTCACTTCAATAAGAGCTACATATATGTATTGTGATAAAGTTCCTGCTCTACCTTGGTGGGTCTTGCGCTTATTGGCAGATTTGCTCGCCTTGGAGCTTCACGGCAGCCCTCAGCTTGGCCGTTTTTCTGAACCCACAGTACAGGTCAACTCCTCCTGTGTCTGACCAGGGGTTGGGAGGATTTGGGGGGAACCCGGGCTCGCCCTCTACTCTGGGTTCCAGCCCAGGGCCCTGTGGAATGCAGCTGTCTAGAGTGCCTCCTGGAACAGCTGTGCAACAGCTGCAACTCCCTTATGCTACTTCCCCATGGCCTCCTCCCAACACCTTCTTTATCCTCACCATAGAGCCTTCCTCCTAGTGTCTGATAATGCTTGTACACCTCGGTCCTCCAACAGTCCGTGTTCTCGCTCTCAGCTCCTAGTGCCTCTTGCTCCCAGCTCCTCTCACATGCACCACAAACTGAAGTGAGCTTTTTAAAACCCAGATGCCCTGATTAGCCTGCCTTAATTGATTCTAGCAGCTTCTTGATTGGCTGTAGGTGTTCTAATCAGCCTGTCTTAATTGTCTCCGGAAGGTTCCTAATTGTTCTGGAACCTTCCCTGTTACCTTACCCAGGGAAAAGGGACCTACTGAGCCTGGGGCTAATATATCTGCCTTCTATTACTCTCCTATAGCCATCTGGCCCGACCCTGTCACAGTATCCAGTGATAGAATTTTCCCTATTGCTCATATCTGAACTAAAAATGACCAAACCAATGAAATTACATTAATATTTTTGAGACAGATGGGAAGAAAGAATTCAAAATACTGAAAACCTTGACTCTTACTCATTTGAGTCTGAGAACCTCTTTCATAATGCAAATGTGAGGCTTTTGTCTTTTTTTAAAAGAATCTCCTAGAGCAGGGGTTGGCAACTTTTCGGAAGTGGTGTGCTGAATCTTCATTTATTCACTTTAATTTAAGGTTTCGTGTGCCAGTAATACGTGTTAATGTTTTTTTAGAAGGTTTCTCTCTATAAGTCTATATATTATATAACTAAACTATTTTCATATGTAAAGTAAACAAGGTTTTTAAAATGTTTAAGAAGCTTCATTTAAAATTAAATTAAAATGCTGATCTTACACCGCTGGCCCGCTTAGCCTGTTGCCAGCCTGGGGTTCCGTTCATGTAGGCCGGCAGTAGACTGAGCGGGGCCTGCAGCCGAGACCCCGGCTGGCAAGGGGCCAGCAGCCAGAACCCCAGACCGGCGGCAGGCTGAGTGGGGCCGGCGGCTGGGACCCTAGACCGGCAGTGCCCTGAGCTGCTCAGCCCGCTGCCGGTCTGGAGTTCCGTCCGCCGGCTCCTGCCAGCCAGGGTCCCAGCTGCCGGCCCCCCTCAGCCCACTGCTGGTCTGAGATGCCGGCCCTGCCCACGTAGAGTGGGTACCTACCTTCTCCTTGCTTCAAGCCCATTCTCTTCCTCTCTCTCTGCACTGAGCTGAGGGTGGGAGTGCACTGAGCACAGGGCTGGGGTGAAGGAGCAGGCTGGGTGTTGGGGTGTAGGGTCTGGTCAGGAGTTAGAATGAGGGATGGGGCTCAGGGTTGGGGCAGGAGGTTTGGGTGTGGAGTACTTACCTGGGCAGCTCCCATTTGGTTCGATGGGTGCAGGTGGGAATGTGTGGGGGGTGCAGGAGCTCCTGTTTGGTGCTCAGGGTGGAGGTGCGAATGTGTGTGGTGCAAGAGTCAGGGCATAGGGTATGGGGGGGTGCAGGAGTCAGGGCAGAGGGCTGGGGGCATGTGAGGAGGGTGCAGGAGTCGCCATGAGGTATGGGGGGCTGGGTATGTGTGGGGGGTGCTGGAGTGAGGGCTGGGGTTATGGGGGTGGGTGGAGGAGTCAGGGCAGAGGGCTGGAGGCATGTGAGGGAGGTGCAGGGGTCAGGGCAGAGGGCTATGTGTGTGGAGGGGTGAAGGGGTCAGGGCAGGGGGCTGAGAGCACCCCCACGACCCTAGCCCACACCCCCAGCCCCCTGCCCAGAGCGGCTCATGGCAGGGGGCTGGAGGGGATATGCCCAGATTCCACTCCCCCGTCCCCAAGGCCCCGCCTCCTCCCCCTCCCTGGAGCAGCGAGCGCGCTGCAGCTCCTCTTCTCCCCCTCCCTCGCAAGAGCCATCAGCTGATCAGTGGCAGGGAGGGAGAGGAGGAGGGGCAGGAACCCAGGAAGCTGCAGGAAGAGGCGGGGGAGGGGGGACCTTGCCTGCCCTGCAGCAGCAACCAGCAGGACCAAGCTTCTTCACCCTGCCCCCTGGGGGGGGAGAGGGGAAGAGGCGGAGTAGAGCGGGGCAGGGCGGACAGGATTTTTAATGGCATGCTGCTGCCTGCCAGGGTCCCGGCCTGGGTTCGGCAGCGGGCTGAGCGGGGCCGGCGGCTGGGACCCAGCAGGCAGCCACGTGCCATTAAAAATCGACTCGTGTGCTGTCTTTGGCACGCGTGCCATAGGTTGCTGATCCCTGTCCTAGAGCAAGTACAGTATAGAACAAAAATAGTGCATTTTTTTGTTCCTCTCTTACCAGGCAGAAGTGCATCTTCCTCTAGCCATTCAGCTCTTACAGGGCAGAACCTGGTTGATTAGCTAGAATGAATGATCCTTGATCAAACAATGATCAGAAAAGTCTCACAGTTGGGTTATGATGCAGTGGCAAATAAGCTACGTTAGGTGTCTGAATATGGGCATTGAGTGACTAGTAACATAATAAAGAAAATATTGAAGTTATAGTAGTGCTTACTGCTGGAGTGTTTAAGTTTAGGCCATCACCAGTTCAGTTTTCCTTGCTCATACTGTATTCTGTTCTTTTCGTGTCTAGCAATGCATGTCTCCCAAACAGAGGGGGAGAGAAGTTGGATGTAGTATCTCATGAGGATATATGGCATATAGTAGTTGCATACACATTTATTGCTGACTCACACTTGAATATGTTCTTCTGTATTCTCCCAGTTCCATTTCTTGCCTTCTGAATCTAGTTTAACTTCACAGGAAAGGTGATTTACCAGATTTCTGCTAACTGTTTGCAGTAGACATGCATTTTAAAAAATATCAAGGAAGCCCGTGGCTAGCACCTACTTTTAGATATCATTTTACTTACAGTGCTAAGGAATGTTTTGTACTTGCTCTAATACAGTGGATCCACATCCTTCGCTTCTAGAAATGTGTTCACAATTTGCCAGTGTCATAGAATTTAAAAAGTGATGTAATGGAATTAAGTGTTTGTGATGTCAGAACTTGAAAATGACCATTGAAAGCTCTTGTCAAATGGCATTGAAAGCTATTATCAAGTGTTTATCTATAGGTAGAGTTGGGAGAACACTGAAATAATATTTTGATAAGTATGTAAAGTTTTAAATCAGCTTTCTCCGGTTGTGTTCAGACTCCATTATTTTTATTTTCCATTAATATATTATCAAGTGAGTGTACTGTATGTCCAGATAGCAAATTATAAAAGAATATTACAGAATAGTCATGCAACGCGAACTCTAAATTTTTAAACTTCAGTATTTGAACCTGATCTCTGATTTAAGAGTCCCTGTAAAGGAGAGAAACCTACCATGTGATGAATGGCAACAGCTCAAATATGAAATATAATGAACTGCTTATAAATGAGCTACTGACCAAGAATTATTAAATGAGCAATTTTGTGCAACAGATTTGAGAAAATAATGATCTTATGGACAGTTTGCAAACAGAAGCAAAATTTGCTGAATCAGTTATTTGTAATGAGGATCTGCTTGGGTCTCATTTTGTTTTGGTTTTATCATCATTTAGATTCTCTTTGGTCCAAATTGACACACAGTTCTTAGTGTAATTGTAGGGCTCTCTATTAGAAATAAACAAATTCCATTATGTCTGGCTGTTTATTAAATATTTGCTATTAGGTGCCGTATCAACTTAATGCCAATATCTAAGGCCTTATCTAAACACAAAAGTTGTACTGATTTGACTATACCTACCTCTGTATAACCCTCTAGTGCAGTGCTTCTCAACCTATTTACCATTGTGGGCTGCATATGCTGGTTGCATCCACACAATATATATTACTACCGGTATGGCCCTGAGGATGTCACATGAGCTGCAGCTGTGTGCTGATTGCACCGTGGGTTGAGAACCACTGCTGTAGTGTGTAGGGAGTTATACTGATATAAAGGTGCCAGGATAAATTGTACCTTGTATGCTAGAGGGATTGTACCAGTGTAATATTACAGTAAAAAAAATCTCTCACACACACACCTGCTGCCCCTCCAACCAGAATAGTTTTATATCCGTACAGAATCTGTGTGTAGACCTGGTCTAAAATGCACACTAATGACAGGTAATTGGAGTAATCTCTGTAATTATATTCAAAGTTCAGCCAAAGTCTCATGCCCTTGTAACTATTTCTGTACAAACCATTTTATGAAGTGAACTTATTCCAAGATGTAGGGCCAGCATGTAAAATCCATAGAGAACATTTACAAGTTAACAAAAGGAATCATTAAGGATTTTTATACTTCTGTGACTTTATTTAAAATTTGTAGAAGATCTGTGACTCTGTGGATTTGTTTTCCATTTTGCCCTTTTATGGAGAATCTTGTGAGATTGTATAAATCCTATGAATTTACACTCTGGGCTCCACAAAGAGTGTAGAAAACCCAGAGACAGTCACAACTTGCTTTTCTTGGAAGTCTTGACATTTTGAGTAAAACAGAAGGCATGTTTTGTTTGTCTCTAATTTTGTGATCTGTGCTGCTATGAGATTTCATACAAGGTCTAGTTCGCTTCTCCAATGAATATTTCAATAGAAGGAGAAAGAAACTGCTTCATCTTAGCCTTGTTGTCACACTTCAAAATGAAACTGCAGGACATTTGATTACACAGCTAGACTGCATGGATGGTGATGCTCTATCCATGTGTGTTGGCCTTCCGGGCATTCTCACTTATTTTCCTAGGCTTTTAAAAGAAGGAACAGGAATCGTGGAATTGGACTCGGAGGGTTTGTCTACAGTATGATTAAAAAACCTGTGGAACCGAGTCTCAGACACCAAGTCAGTCTGTGAGGAGGGAGGGTCTCAGATTGCGGGCTTTTCTATTTTTATCTCCATGAGCCCAAGTCAGCTGACCTGAGCCAGATTTGTCCATGCCACAGGTCTTTTATTTCAGCGTAGTGGCTGCATAGTGTAGACCTGTGAGGTTCACTGGTTGGGGAAGATTTTGTGATTGATGTGATATTAATCTGTATTTTTTGTCTGAACAAGCAATGAGAGTACAGGATAAGCACACTTTTATGCATATAAATAGATGTACAGGTATATATGAAGTTAAGAAGCCAGAAATTGGTGTTACACACACATTTTTTATGAAAAGCACATTGTTTCATGCAAAATTTGAACAGATTGTTCACTACATTACTATAGCGAACATTTTCTTGGCATTAGCAATCCAAAGAGAGCCATATTTATTAAATAATAAATTAGATGTCCAAATGCTGGAGGTTTAGGGCTCTGAAAAATTAGCTGTCATTTAAACACAGCTTACAGAAAATCCCTTTTCTGGGTTGAATCCAGCGTGATAATACAGATGCTGCTCATTTCTGATAAAATGTGTGTGAGCGGTTACACTATAGTAGTCTCCAGAGCTGCCCCTCCTGTTAATGCCTCCAGTCATTATTCTTACACCCACACATGTTCTCTAACTCCATGCACAGTAAATTAATGGCTCTGATACTCGGAAGATCTGTGGAATAGAATTGTGTGTGTGTTGTGTTAAGGGAAAGCATTTTGAATTAAAGCAGATACACATTTATACTGTTTTTCTCATGTGTCTAATTGTGACACACAGGCTCCTTGGCAAAGGGTCCCAATTTCTTTGCAGACAACTCACCTCAGATCTGACAGACACATTACAGCAAACACAGGTCTTGCAGAATATTTATCCATGAAGAATGTTATTTCTAGAAAACTTGTATCTTGTCAAGTTTCATAATCATGGTGAAATGTATGTATGGGTAACATGTAAGGAATAATGTATTTACAGTGAAAATATGCTTTATGGACTTGGGGTAGAAGTTAGTCACCAGGGTGTGATGTGTCTCGGTTGCGCACTATTCAAGCAGGAGGGAGTTGTCACCCTGCCCTAGTTAACCAGTGATGTAATGCAAGGCTTAGTACTCTATCTGTGCCCCATCCCAAGACTTTCAATGGAAAGCCATCAGAGACAACTGCAATAATCAAAACTAGTTGGAGGTGAAAAAGGAACATTACAACAGACAATCACTCTGTCTATGGGTAAAGAGAGAGAGAAAGGAAAGGTACTCTGTATCCTTTCACTGAAGAGACATCTCGGGGAGCAGGGATGTGGTCATGAAAAATTGTTTCCTGGTTCCTATGAAACCAGCCAGCTCTGCAACAGATGGAACGTTGGGGGAAAATCTACTTGATTAAATAGGAAAGGGTAACTATTAATAAGCATAGACTTAGGTTTGAATTTTATGATTTTGTTTGATATTGTAACCATTTGTTTCCACCACACTCTCTTGTTTCTAATTGACTCTTCAGCATTTCTTATATAAACCTATCTTTGTTTTATTATAAATACTGACAAGTGCTGTGTTTTGTTGTTGTTGTTTTTTTTACAGGAACAGTGATTTAAGGTAAAACTAGTAAACTGGGGTACACTGTTCCTCTGGGGGCAGAGGATCTGGGATTTCCAGTGTCAGCGGCTGGATATCACAGGGGAATGGTTCAAAGGGACTCGGGCACTAGAGTTAACCTGCAAAGTGAAGACAGGACTGGCATAGCCCAGAAGACTGTGCTTGAGTGGCTAACAGGATGGTGGCATTAGAGAGCTAATACCTAGTCACAGTGGCATGGCTACATCTCTCTGGAGGCAAGGGTAACAAGGTGACTCATTGTCCTGGGTACCCTGAGACCAGTCACAAAATGAAATTATTTACTGTAATGCATAGGAATTCTAGTCATGGACAAGGACCCCATTGCACTAGGCTTAAATGCAAATATCAGACTTCAGAGAGACAAGCTAGGTGAGGTAATATCTTTCATTGGACCAAAGATATTACCTCACCCACCTTGTGTCTCTAATATCCTGGGGCCAACACGGCTACAGCAATACTGCATAATGCATAGACTTGTCTATTTTCTGTACAGTTCACGGATTTATAATCTATTCAGATTAAATTAACTTGTATTGCCTTGAAGGAAAACTTTCTTTTTAAAAGATATGACGGAAGAAAGATGATACATAATTTTTCACATTAAAATGTTCAATATTCTTCAAAAATTACCGCACGTCTTGTGAAAATATCGTTTACTTCTCCGGGCATTCACATACCAAGCTGATAGAGAACCTTACAGAAACTTAGATAAAATATGGTTGTTCAGAGATGTGGGTTTTTTGCCTGGGTTTTAAGGAGATCAAGATGCACTGTATGTTGCACTCTGTCCATTTCAGTGTAGCACAGTGGTATTGAATTAAATTTAAGAGGAGAAACTCTAATGATACGTTAAAATTATAATGTGAAAGGAATCCTGCTCATACCTGCTGTGAGTACTGCAATGATTCACTGCATTATCTAAGATGGAAACCCACTTTTGACACTGTTTAGCAGGTTTTTTTGGTTGTGCACTCTTACTCTTCCTACTAACATTTGCTTGCCAGCTCTACTTCAGCATATTAATTGCAGAATGGTAACTATTAGTGGGTTTTTTTTTGTCACATTGATTCTTGGTTATCACTGACTCAAAATTGTTTACAATTTAAAACTACACTGTATGATTTTCCATTCATGTAATTATATGACGGTAAAAGTGAGGAAGTGCCTAGCTCCTTGTCTCGACTATGAAATTAGGTCGAATTTATAGAAGTCGAATTTTTAGAAAGCGATTTTAAACAGTCGATTGTGTCTGTCCCCACTTAAAACCATTAAGACCATTAAGTTGGCAGAGTGTGTCCACAGTATTGAGGCTAGCGTTGACTTCTGGAGCATTGCACTGTGGGTAGCTATCCCACAGTTTCCGCAGTCTCCACTACCCACTGGAATTCTGGGTTGAGATCCCAGTGCCTGATGGGGCAAAAACATGGTCGTGGGTGGTTCTGGGTATATGTCGTCAGGCCCCCATTGCCTCCCTCCCTCCATGAAAGCAATGGCAGACAATCGTTTCGCGCCTTTTTTCATGGGTTACCCATACAGACGCCATACCATGACAGGCATGGAGCCTGCTCAGCTTAGCATCACCGTACATCTCCTGGGTGCTGGCTGACGTGGGACTGCAGTGCTAAACAGCAGCAGCTCATTGCCTTGTGGCAGGAGATAGTGCAGTATGACTGTAGCCATCCTCATAGTCTCCTGGGTGCTCTGGCCGGCCTTGGTCAGGTCAGTTGAGGTGCCTGGTCAGACATGAGTGCTCCTGGCAGATCTCGGTGAGGTCTGTCGGAGGTGTCTGGGTGGACATGGGTGCTCCTGGCGGACCTCGGTAAGGTCTGTCCGGGGCGCCTGCACATAAATGAGCATGACTCAGGTCATTCTCTTCTTTAAGTTTTGTCTAATGGAGATTCAGTCCTGCCTGGAACATTTGCTGAGGGATAGCTCTCCCAGCCAGCAGCGCCGTCTGCTGCCAGCCAACCCCTCCCTCCCTCCGTGAAAGCAACGGCTGACAATCGTTTCGCGCCTTTTTCCGTGTGGGCGCCATATTGCTATCAGCATCGTCATCCACCCGCCGCTTCCGCTGCCACTCTGCTCTCCTGCTCACGCCGTACCACAGCAAGCATAGTGCCAGCTCAGATCACCACGGCTGTTGTGACTGCTCTAAACACCACGTGCATTATCATGCAGTATATCCAGAACCTGCAAAAGCAGGTGAGGAGAGTGATGAGGACATGGACACAGACTTCTCTCAAAGTACGGGCCCCAGAAGTTTGGCCATTCTGGTGGCAATGAGGCAGGCTCATGCCGTGGAACGCCGATTCTGGGCCCGAGAAACAAGCACAGACTGGTGGGACCGCAGAGTGTTGCAGGTCTGGAACGATTCCCAATGGCTGCAAAACTTTCGTATGCATAAGGGCACTTTCATGGAACTTTGTGACTTGCTTTCCCCTGCCCTGAAGCGCCAGAATACCAGGATGAGAGCAGCCCTCACAGTTCACAAGCGAGTGGCGTTAGCCCTCTGGAAGCTTGCAACGTCAGACAGCTACCGGTCAGTCGGGAGCCAATTTGGAGTGGGCAGATTTACTGTGGGGGCTGCTTTGATGCAAGTAGCCAACGTGATCACTGACCTGCTGCTATCAAGGGTAGTGACTCTGGAAAATAGTGGATGGCTTCGCTGCAATGGGATTCCCTAATAGTGGTGGGGCGATAGACGGAACGCGTATCCCTATCTTGGAACCGGACCACCAAGGCAGCCAGTACATAAACCGCAAGGGGTACTTTTCAATGGTGCTGCAAGCAGTGGTGGATCACAAGGGACGTTTCACCAACATCAAAGTGGGATGGCCGGGAAAGGTACTTGACGCTCGCATCTTTAGGAACTCTGGTCTGTGGGAACGGCTGCAGCAAGGGACTTACTTTCCAGACCAGAAAATAACTGTTGGGGGTGTTGAAATGCCTATAGTTATCCTTGGGGACCCAGCCTACCCCTTAATGCCATGGCTCATGAAACCGTACACAGGCACCCTGGAGAGTAGTCAGGAGCAGTTTAACTATAGGCTGAGCAAGTGCAGAATGGTGGTAGAATGTGCATTTGGACATTTAATGGCGCGCTGGCACAGTTTACTGACTCGGTTAGACCTCAGCGAAACCAATATTCCCACTGTTATTACTGCTTGCTGTGCGCTCCACAATCTCTGTGAGAGTAAGGGGGAGACGTTTATGGCGGGGTGGGAGGTTGAGGCAAATCGCCTGGCTGCTGATTACGCGCATCCAGACACCAGGGCGGTTAGAAGAGCACAGCAGGGTGCGCTGCGCATCAGAGAAGCTTTAAAAACCAGTTTCATGCCTGGCCAGGCTACGGTGTGAAAGTTCTGTTTGTTTCTTAATGAAAACCCGCCCTCTTGGTGCACTCTACTTCCCTGTAAGCCAACTGCCCTCCCCTCCCCACTTTGATCACTGCTTGCAGAGTCAATAAAGTCATTTTGTTGTTTCAAATTCATGCATTCTTTATTAATTCGTCACACAAATGGGGGGATAACTGCCAAGGTAGCCCGGGCGGGGTGGGGAAGGATGGGAGGATGGAAGGACAAGGCCACGCTGCATTTCAAAACTTATTGAATGGCAGCTTTCTGTTGCTTGGGGAGTTCTCTGGGGTGGAGTGATTGGGTGCCTGGAGGCCCCCTCCCACCTTGTTCTTCAGCTTCTGAGGCCATGGAACTTGGGGAGGAGGGTGGTTGGTTACACAGGGGCTGCAGCAGTGGTCCTGTACTCCTGCTGACTTTCCTACACCTCAACCATACGCAGGAGCATATCAGTTTGATCCTCCAGTAGCCTCAGCATTGCATCCTGCCTCCTCTCATCACGCTGACCCCACCTCTCCTCTCGCTCATCCCTCCTGTCCTCGCGTTCATTTTGTGCTTTTCTGGACTCTGACATTGTCTGCCTCAATGCATTGTGCTGGGCTCTTTCAGCATTGAAGGTCTGCATGAGCTCAGAGAACATTTCATTGCAAGTGCGTTTTTTTCGGCTTCTAATCTTTGATAGCCTCTGGGACGGAGATGATAGGGGAAGCGTTGAAACATTTGCAGCTGCGGGAGGGAGAACAGGGAGATTAGTCTTTAAAAAGAGACATTTTAGAGAACAATGCGTAGACTTTCAAAGTGAACCAAGCTGTTAACATTACATAGCACGTGTGATTTCTTTACAAGGTCGCATTTTGCCTCTTATATCGAGGGCCTGCCGGTATGGTGTGAGAGATCACACACGCAGGGTCGGTGGGCAACAGAATTCGGCTTGCAGACAGAGATGGTAAGCCACAGTCATTTGGCTTCTGTAACCTTCCTAATATGTGGGAATGGTTTCAAACAGAATCACCCTCATTTCGCATACCAAGCAGCCATGGTTGGCCATTTAAAAGGAGGGGCTGCGGTTTTTGGGTTAACGTGCAGCACAAACCCAACTAACCCCCCCCTCCACACACACACACCAATCTCTGGGATGATCGCTTCACCCCTCCCCCCACCGCGTGGGTAACAGCTGAGGTGATTTCTGTTCAGCCACAGGCAAACAGCCCAGCAGGAACAGCCACGTATGAATGTCTCCTTAATATGAATGATATCACTCTCCTGAGGATAACACAGAGAGAGAAAGAACTGATGTTGCTTGAATGCCAGCAAATACTGGGACCATACGCTGCCATGATTTGTTATGCAATGATTCCAGACTATGTGCTGCTGGCCTGCCATGGTAAAGTGTCCTACCACGAAGGACGGAATAAGGCTGCCCTCTCCAGAAACCTTTTGCAAAGGATTTGGGAGTACATCCAGATGAGCTTTATTGAGATGTCCCTGGAGGATTTCCGCTCGATCCCCATACACGTTAACATACTTTTCCAGTAGCTGTACTGGCCGCAAATGCATCCCAAGTCTTCAGGGCAAATTAATCATTAAACACGCTTGCTTTTAAACTGTGCATTATATTTACAAAAGTACACTCACCAGAGCTGCCTTCTCCACCTTCACGGTCCAGGAGCCGAATTGGGAGGGTATTGGCTCCAAAGTGATAAACAGTTCCTGGTTGTTGGGGGGAACGGTTTCTCCACTTGCCTGGTGTGCGCTATCTTCAACCTCCCCCTCTTCCTTGTCCCCAAAATCCTCATCCCTGTTGTGTGAGACTCCCTCCTTGCAGGAGTCCACACACAGGGCTGGGGTAGTCGTAGGGGCACCCCCTAGAATTGCATGCAGCTCATCACAGAAGCGGCATGTCTGGAGCTCTGACCCCAAGTAGGCATTTGCCTTTTGGGGTTTTTGGTAGGCTTCCCTAAGCGTCTTAAGTTTCACTTGGCACTGCTGCGGGTCCTTGTGATAGCCTCTGTCCTTCATGCCCTTGGAGATTTTTTTCAAATATTTTGGCATTTTGTCTTTTGGAACGGAGTTCTGATAGCACAGATTCATCTCCCCATACAGTGATCAGATCCAGTACCTCCCATTCAGTCCATGCTGGAGCTCTTTTGCGATTCTGGGACTCAGTGGTCACCTGTGCTGAAGAGCTCTGCATGGTCACCTCTGCTGATGAGCTCACCACACTGGCCAAACAGGAAATGAAATTCAAAAGTTCACGGGGCTTTTCTTGTCTACCTGGCCATCTGGGTTGAGAGCGCTGTCCAAAGCTTTTTTAAAATGGTCACCACTATGTCAAATGACTAATATGACTTTATATATGTCATGAGACTGTATCAGTTCAATCCTTTTATGCATTTCCATTCAGGGCTCCTTTTGACAAATGTAATCTTGTACCCATGTTCCCATAGGTAGTCCTTTTATATCCATTATTGATGTACACATCTAAGAATATACATATATTAACAGTGGTTGGTTTGGAGGGCATTGGGTCAGGCATAGAATACCAGAAAAGCAGCCAAAACAAGAACTAAATGAGTACCTAAAATAGGAAACAGTTACAGGACATTAAAGGATCAAGAGATTAAATCTAATTTGGATTGAGGCTAATCTGTAGACCTTTTATCTCTGTCCATTAAAAGCTAAACACAGTAGCATACCTCTCAACATTTCAAGTGGCTAAACTGGCCAATCCCTGTGGAGCCTTCACTGCTGCAGCTGCTGGCTCCAGTGCTTTGCCTGAGGAATCTGTGCCAGGCTCAGCCTCTACTGCTGGCCTTTCCCATCCAGGTGCAGTGTCATCCCCATCCCTAAGCTCCCCTGCAGCCACTGACCATGCCCAGAAGCATCTGAATCTGCTGCCCGCCCTAGGTCTGCCCCTGCCAATGGCAAGAACTGGTCATAATGTGCATACAGCTGTGGGCACCACTGAAAGTGGGAAATGCCCTACTTAAGCTAGGACAAGGAGTTTTAGGGGTCAACATGGAAAAATGTTTGTGGTAAAAAAGTAATGTGTATTTTACAGTTTCTTCTTTTGTTGGTTTCAGCATTCACATAGCTCATAGCTGGCTTGACAAGCTAATGTAAAGTAGACCATTTATAAGTGGTGATTTTCTTCTTTTCCAGTTTTAGACCTTTTGAGTCTGACAAGACCTAGTGTAGCACAGCTGACATTTTAAAGGTGTTATGTGCCCAACTCCCATTTACTTAATGGGAGTTGGGCATCTAACTCCTACAAACACCTTTGAAAATCCCTGTCAGCATCTTTGGTGACTCATCCTGTATTTTCCCAGGAGGGACCTGTAGTGGGCTCCACTTGTATCTTGGCAGTCTCTCCTTGAAACCTAATGCAATACTGCTTTTCTGTGTGTCCATATTTTGGATTTGAATTAAGCTTTCTTACATAAATCATTAAAAGTAGTAATTTTGCAATATGTTCTGTTAGAAACTAGCTGCCAACTTGTGCATATTTAAAAATAATTATCAATTAGAGTCACCTCTCTGGTGCACATTTCCCCCCCCTCCCCATTTCACAGGAAACCTCCATCTACTGTTCCCTAAATTCTCCACATGTGTATCCAGTGTAGTGTATTTATTCTCTTCTCACATCACCCCGCAGTAGTTTGTGCATCAGAAGAGTTTGAGGAAGGAGGAGGTAACGTGCTGAATCTTGGGCCTTGCAGAGGGGGTCCCAGTCAGAAAACTCTGTATGGAGCCAAAATTAGACCAGGGCCTAGCAACCAGGGCAGCATATAGGCCCTTTAATGTTAGTGGTTAGTTAAGGTTGCACATTGTGCTAAAAGTGTGTGTATTTTAAAAACATTGTAATGGTAATTCTTGATGAGTGCTTCTTTTCTTATCCTGCATTGTGTCCAGGTTTGTTCAATTGTTACAGGCCTGTCATTTAGCTGTAAGTAGATGTTGCATCTTACTGTAAATAATTGTAAGTTTATTTGAGTAGACTTTTTCTTTCCTTTTTGGTCTTTCACACCTGGTTTAGTGTAGAGTGAGAAAACTAGGTGTTGGTGCAGGGGTGACATGATTTCACCGTGGTTATCAAAAATGTCAGCTGAACTCATTCTGAATGTGCCATTTTTTTTTCTAGCAAAACTGTAATTTCATGAATTGCAATGAATGTGTTGAATACAAATGTGTCACGCGCTGGGTAGGAGTACTTAATATGGTAAAAAGAGCTGTGGGAGCACCAAGGCATGACTCATCCTCACTGCAGTGTCACAGTCCTTTACTCCAACTACTTTAAAGACCTTCAGCTGATCTAAAGTATTGAAGCAATTGGCTGATTTTAGGAGGTCCTCACCTGAAATTTTGTATTTTCAGCTCATTCTTTTAACTAGAATTTAGTTATTTATTTTGAACATTTGCTCACTCATTTCCTGCCTGTTTCTCCCTCAAAATGGCCTCTTAACATTAAAGGGCAAACTGTTAATTTAAACATAATGTTAAAATACAGCATAGCCTTGATCTCTTATATTCTTGTGGGATGTTAAGGACACCACAACTTATGATGGGTGCCATTTGGTGCTGAGTTTCTCTTAGACCCAAAGATAAATTAAATAAAAATTAATCATTCCAAGTCTTTCTGCTATAGCTGGTTCAAATTCAGTTAGATTTTTTCCTGATGTTGTATCAGACCCAAGCTAAATATTTTTATTGAAACCAACAAGTCCTCTGCATCTGTGACAGGTAGAATGTAGAACCTCTGTTGGTGTCAGTGATTTGTGCATAGATAGTTTTGAGGAATGGACCCTTTATGTTACTCCCAAACAATTTTGTTGCTCTTATGCCTACTTAGCCTTAGCCTAGTGGAATAATGCCATTACAACACCAACTCACATTCTAATAAGAAAAGGAGTACTTGTGGCACCTTAGAGACTAACCAATTTATTTGAGCATGAGCTTTCGTGAGCTACAGCTCACTTCATCGGATGCATACACGAAAGCTCATGCTCAAATAAATTGGTTAGTCTCTAAGGTGCCACAAGTACTCCTTTTCTTTTTGCAAATACAGACTAACATGGCTGTTACTCTGAAACCTGTCACATTCTAATGCTTCTGCCTACACCATAAGTCCTTAAAACTTGAATATTAAAAGTAACAAACCTATTTAAGATTAAAAAAATTGATATTGTCCATCACTGTCATGATATGCTTTCAACCTTAATTCAGTTTTTTCTGGGAGTGTACACTTCTTAGTGATCGGCCTCCACTTTTCCCAGGGAGGAGCCCTCAGACTCCACTACTTCGAGACTGGGTCCCTGGCTTCAACATAACGTTTCTTATCATGGTTTCATTAGCAGGCTCAAATGAGCTTGGACCGCCATTGGAAACTTCTCCCCTTGGGGGCTATGCAGCCAGCAGTGTTTGCAGTGATAAGTCATTAGTCAAGCTGAATACAGTGTTCAGGGACATTGAGTTAAAATGGTAAAGAAAACCGTAAACACACAGCTTTCCCCATACCTGCCAGCTTCCCTTTCTGGGTTAGGAAGGTCCATCTTTGCACTGGCATACAAGGCAGACTCCTGCCTGCAGCTAGCCTCCCTGGTCCTGCCCAACCGTTCCAGAGTGGATTCCTCCCTTCTCATGGGTGAGGAATTTTCTTATGCCAGTCTCTTAACACATTAGTCCTTTGTGTCCGTTGCAGTCATGCTGTTTTCACATGCACATTCCTCCCCTTCTTGGGTTTAGGTAGGGGGAGGAGTTGTAGTTTGACATATAATGGCCAATCTATATCTAAAAAGTTCCCTTGACCAGCAGGAATTGGAAATTTATGGTCTGGTCATTGTTCTCCGTTGCATTTCCAAGGTAGCACGCTTCACTTTTTGGTAGTTCTCGATAGTTCATTTATACCAACCTTTAGACATATCTGTGTGTTCCACATCCAGTGACTGTTTTGGGAAAAATGTCTCAGGAAAGAAGTTAATCCCTTGAAACCAGATAGGTCACTATACAAAAGTGATTGGGTAAACTCACTCACATAGTTCTCATAAAAAATAAAACCGAAGTTTCCCATGTTCTCCACAATCACATAGGTTGATTATTTAATATATCATATAGTCTATTTAGTCTTTCAGTGAGAAATTATTCTGTGTGTATTGTGCAAGGGAGGGTTCAGTGGGGTGAGGGGTTCATTATGTTCTTGTAGTTTTGAAAAGAATAGCAATATTTTAGGAGTGTGAGTGCAAATTGGTCTAGGGATTTCTAAAATTAATCCTACAAAAATCAGTGTCCATAACCCAAGTTCTCCTACCAGAATGCCAAAAACAGACTTTATTAATCCTACAAATTACTTTTATAGTTTCTCTAGGACCTTGATATGATTCAGACATAGATTCACAGCTCTTTCAGCAACTATTGAAATCCTCCCAAAATTAACTTTCTGTTACCTCAGTTTTCTAGTATAACTTCAGCAATTATCAATAGAAAAAGATCACCTTCTCTGGAGCACTAAACCTGGAATCCCAACCAAAATAGTGACTGTATCATTTGAAGAGCAGAAAAATGTTAGAGGGCTGGGGACAGTACAGTTTTGTACATATTTTTTTAAAAAAAAGCAAGTAGAAGGAAAACAGTAAAATGATTTTTTCCTCTTGCAACAGGGCAACTCACCATGTAACCAAGGTGATTAACTCAGCACTTTCATGCAGCTCTTCAAAGCTACAGTATTGCCAACGCCAATTGTTCAAAAATCATGAGTCAGGCTTATCAAAAATCACAAGATTGGCTTTAAAATAATGAGATTGTGTAAAAATAATATATTCTTTTTATCTGATTTTTGAGCCTTTAGAATACACTGGGTCGCATTTTGAAGCTTTCTCCACAGCCAGGAGGGCTAGAAAGTTAATTTTTCTTTAAGAATGAAGGCTGAAATCATCACATATCCACTTGATTCCAGGAGCTGGGGCTTTAAGGAAAATAATACTTATCATGAAACTCGTGACAAAATCATGAGACTTGGCAACATAGCTGTTAGCTATGGAAGTCTAGGGTTACACGACTGAAACTTATTTCAGATAATGAATTTCCCTGAAACCTTTTCAGTGTGGTGATAGTAACATCACAGGAGCTTGGAGAAACATAACAAGCCAACAGGATATATTGCTAAGTCAAAAGGCAAAATAGACATCATTAAAACCCTCATGGGTTGCATCCACAGCCTGAAACTCCTAACCTCTGACATATTTCAAAACCCCATCTAAAAAAATGGATTTTCTAATTTTAGTTTGAGAAATTATAGATTCATTAGTACTCTCTAAAGTGAAAATACTTTAAACCCAGTAATTTTAATCTTCAGAGCACTTTACAAATGTTAATCGTGATTGAGTCTCACAATTCCCTGTTCCTGAAGAAATAAGTAGGTGATATTTCTGTTTTGCTGACAGGAAACTGAGGGAGAGTGTCTTTGCCTTGTCCAAGGCCACTATCAGAAGTAATCAGAAGTAGTTCTTAGAAGGTCCTAGTATAGTTAGGAGAAGGATTGCTAAGGATACCAGAACCTCCTGGAGACAATTTTGGGTTAAATGTTCATTGTTTTGTAAACTGGAGCAGAGAAAATTCACAGGTTGTAGGGGAAGTGTGCAAACCCAGGCTGAACATCCTCACACTGCCAAAATATCTGTCCCCTCATCCCAAGTCTCAGCACCCCTGGTGCTTAGGGTTAAGTTCTGACTTGATGGTCATATTTAGGGATGTTCTGCTGGGTAGTGCACCTGCACATCACCCAACTATAAGCCCATGCATTTATAGAAAAGCTGAGTCTCAATGGCATTTTCCCTTTTTTGTTGCCTCTTGAGGCTTTGGAGTTTGCCAGGTAGCTGGTCCCCTACTTTCAGAGCGAACCATCAGGTAGGACCAGTGCTCTTCTGTAACAGAATTACTGTGGTCTAGTAGTCTGCAAAGAGAGTTTAAGTTTTTCCTAAAGTATATCATACCACCATGTAGATTTTCCCCGGAGGGAAGGTGTTGCCAGGCAAAGCTGAGTTGAATTCTATAGCAGGGGTTCTCAATCTTTTTTTTTTTTTTTTTTTATCAGGCCCTCCCAGTATGCTATAAAAACTCCGTGGCCCATCTGTGTCGCCAGAACTGGTTTTCTGCACATAAAAGCCAGCACCGGTGTTAGGGGATAGCAAGCAGGGCAATTTCCTGGGGCCCCACGCCACAGCAGGCTCCACAAAACTAAGTTGCTAAGTTTTAAGGCTTCAACTTTAGCCCCAGGTGGCAGAGTTTAGGACCCCGGGCTTCAGCTCTGCACAGCGGGGCTTCAGCTTTCTGCCTTGAGCTCTAGTGAGTCTAACACTGGCCCTGCTTGGTGGACCCCCTGAAACCTGCTTGTGGTCCCCCGGGGGCCCCGGACCCCTGATTGAGAACTACTGTTCTATAGGACCCAGAAAGCCTGTTTGCTCCCTGTTTTAACAGGATGCACAGGGGGAAGGCCATCCATCCAATAGGAGTAGGGCTATAAAAGAAGCCAAATGTCCTTACTAGGGAAGCTCTGTGTTTAGAAGCTGCTGGTAAGAGGGTAGGATTTTCTTTTTCATTTTTCTTTTTGTTTCTGTTTGTTGTTTTTAAATAAGGCAGGGAAAATGTGGATCAATTAAAACTATTACTTTATGAATACAGGCTGAGAACTGAATTCTCCTCCCTCCTTTGTCTTTAAATGCTGCCTACACCATAATTTCCCAGTCCTGAAAGTCTACTGGAGTGCCAGGAGATGAGCTGATTGTCCTCTTACTCTTTGCCCAACATGTCCTCCTTAGTCCGGTACAATACCTGCACTAGAGTTGAGGGCTAGGATTACCAACCCTCCAGGATTGTCCTGGAGTCTAAAGATTGTCATGTGATGAAACCTCCAGGAATACATCCAGTCAAAACTGACAGCTCTACTAGGGGCAGGTCAGGTCTTGCAAGGCCTAGGGGAGTAGCTACAAACCAGAGCTGAATGTAGCAGCAAAAAGAGCATTTTCCTTATCTCTTTGCCCTCTACTACGTTACTTCCTGGCCCTTCAGAAAACCATTAGAATTTGAGAAGAGTATTGGCTGTGCCTGGCAACCCCTAAAATCAAAAGCGTAGAGTAACATCCAGTTGGTCCTCCCTAACAATCCTAGGGATCAGTTGAAGCAGGAGATGACTATTGAGCCTTCAAAGCAACAATAAGTAGTGAGGAATGCTGGGACTTCATGGGGAAGGAGCATCTCTCTAGGACAATGGTTCCCAAATTTTTGAGGGTTGCACACCCTCGGGGGCCAGGAGCAGAGCTCTGGGGGGAAAGGGACACGAACAGGGATAAGGAGGTTGGGACTGCAGCTGGGGGTGGGTCTGGGGCCGGGAGCAGCTGGGCTGTGGTGGGGGCTGGCAGCCCAGCCCCGAGCCAGGTGTAGCTCCACTCCTTGCCTTGCCCCCAGTCTTGGCCCTAGACTGGGAATGGAGCTGTAGCCAGTGGCCAAGGCTGGGGGCTGGTGCGGGGCTGGGAGGGGCGCCGCCCCAAGGCTGGGGACGGGTCTAGTCATAGGGCTGGGAGCCAGGACATGACTGGGCAGGACCAGAATAGAGCTGGGGCTCGGGAAGAGCTGGGTGATGCTCCCTCTGCTGGCCCAGGCCCCCCCCGGATGTTGATTTTACACACACACACACACATTCTATTACATTTTAAAGTATTAAATATTCATGGATCTTAATATGACAAATGCACAGAGCTCTTAAATTGTGTTCTATGACCTCTCCCCTTACCAAAAAGAGAGGTGTTTAGAAAGTATTGTAACTTGTTTTGTACATTTTAGGAAAAAAGAAAGGCCTAATTTACTGGCTTAGTCATTTCAGTGAAGTTAATATGGCATGTCAAATGGTTGCTGGAGATGTAAGTTTTATTCTTTCTCTTTAAAAAAAAATTCAAGGTTGATAAATTGTAAAAGGAGTTGTGTCTAAATCCTCTAGTCAGCCTTGAAACCTCAACCTCTAATCCTTTTCCTTGCAGGGAACTCACAGAACTAGGTCCTGTAATCCTATGCGTCAGCCAGTTGTCACTGGACACAGAGCAAGCATTTCCCCATATACAAACTTTATAAGCCCATGTCATGATATTGGAGTATTTGCATAAAAAGTGCATAAGTTAATGTAATCAATTATCATACTTAGTATTGGAGATATGCATGTATGAATTAAATTATCAAACCAGTGTTCTGTGGTGCACATTTTTGATTGGATGCAAATAGACAGGATGGAATGCTGGTATGCTTGTGGGGGCAAAGGAACTTCGCATGCATTGTTCAAGAAGTAAAACATTAACTGCATTTCTTGAGTTTCTCACACTTTGGTTTGTTACCTATAATGTTTTTAAAAGTCACCATTCATTAAAACCGTTGATATGTCTGCAGCCTTAATTTCATTTTAGCAAAATTTGTTTGTATGATATTAATGGCAAATCATGTCCTTTGTATATATAAAAAGGTCTAGGCGTGTTGAGCACAATGAACATTCTGTGGATTCATGTCCAATATATGTGAAGTTTTTCTTAACCATCTACAAAAGGATGTATAATAAGAGAAAGTTCGCTTTCATGTCTGAATGGGTTAGCTTTTTGACCACATACCTGCAAATGCATTCACGATGGACAGCAAGAAGGCTGCTGCATTTACTTGTTGACCCTTATCTCTCTGGTTTGTCTTCAGAATATGTTGTATGGCATACCGTTGTTTTAGACTTTGAGGATAATGTGTTTACTTTGGATATATTTTCCCCAATCTGTTGCTCACTGCATTTATTTAAGTAACTGATTCCCGATGGGTTCTGTAAAAGACAACGTAAAGGTTACCTAGAATAAACAAGATTTACAAATTCACCATAACATGTACAAGACCTTTACCGGTTCCCTAAGTGGTTCAGGAGTTACTAACTGGAAGACATCTGATGTATGCCCCACCCCTCGGCCTTTCACAATTTCCTTAATTCAAAAAAATATATATGCTGAAATGCTATATATGGAATGTATACTAAATGTTTCAGTGTTGTGAAATGGTTAGAACTTAATCTTAGGTGTGACCTAGGGTATGTTATAACAAGTAGGCCTGTGAGAGGGGCAATGCAGTACTCAGGCAATACCTGAACCCAGAAAATGGTTTTTAGTAACTTTTATTGCTAATAAAAGTGACCCCTGTGTTTGATGGTGCTGATAGCTTTGTTTTGGATGTCTAAGTTCTGAATTCTGTCAATAACTATGTTTCTATTGGTGGAATGATTTATTTGGAAATCATCTTGATGCCTTTGTCTTTTGGAATAAACACAGTATTCAGTGTTTTCTTCAGAAATGTGTGTGTTAGATCTGGAACTAGTTTTGTCAGTGATGGTTTGGCAGTTTAGTGCAGGTAATCATTCGGAAATTCAGATGTTTATCAAGAGTGAACGCAAATTACATCGGCATGAGGTCCAGGATTTAAAATTTTCAATCCTGGATCTGTGACAGTAAAGTACAGTTGGACCAAAATGTAATGCTCGAGAACTCTCAGGACTTTTAAGTGCATGCCATATAGCATTAGACAGCTGAGGTTCCAATAGGTAATAGTTCATTTTGGGCCAGGCAATTAGCGAGATGCTAGATCATAAAGAGTTATTCTGATTCCTAGCTTGATTTAATCCTATTATTTTCATTTACGACATAGAATCATAGAATATCAGAGTTGGAAGGGACCTCAGGAGGTCATCTCGTCCAACCCCCTGCTCAAAGCAGGACCAATCCCCAACGAAACCATCCCAGCCAGGGCTTTGTCAAGCCTGACCTTAAATATATCTAAGGAAGGAGATTCCACCACCTCCCTAGGTAACGCATTCCAGTGTTTCACCACCCTCCTACTGAAAAAGTTTTTCCTAATATCCAACCTAAACCTCGTCCACTGTAACTTGAGATCATTACTCCTTGTTCTGTCATCAGCTCCCACTGAGAACAGTTTAGATCCATCCTCTTTGGAACCCCCTTTCAGGTAGTTGAAAGCAGCTATCAAATCCCCCCTCATTCTTCTCTTCCGCAGACTAAACAATCCCAGTTCCCTCAGCCTCTCCTCCTAAGTCATGTGTTCCAGTCCCGTAATGATTTTTGTTGCCCTCCGCTGGACTCTTTCCAATTTTTCCACATCCTTCTTGTAGTGTGGGGCCCAAAACTGGACACAGTACTCCAGATGAGGCCTCACCAATATCGAATAGAGGGAAACGATCACATCCCTCGATCTGCTGGCAGTGCCCCTACATATACATCCCAAAATGCCATTGGCCTTCTTGGCAACAAGGGCACACTGTTGACTCATATCCAGCTTCTCGTCCACTGTAACCCCTAGGTCCTTTTCTGCAGAACTGCTGCTGAGCCATGGTGTAGTGATTAGTATGTAGAGAACTCCTAGGGGTAGAAATCAGTTATGTAGATTTTTATAATCTGAGAGCTTGAAACCCAGCTTTTAAATGGCAGAACATTAATCCTAATCATAGTGATTTTTGATATAGTGGCAGCTAAAGTTATGTCAAAGTGTGTGTGTGGTGGTGGGGAAAGTAAGATGATAAGAATAGTGGTTTTAAAGTCTGCTTTCTCCTTATCTACCAGGGCTGGAAACATTTTTTATTAGACCAATATAAATGCTTTTAGATCCAGTAAACATTTTTGTAAGCACTGTTTTTAGATTAGTGATTAGAAAGAAAAGATGAAATTTGCTTATCCTAAAAAAGCCTCGTACTGAGTCATGATAAATCCCTTCTCTCATGACTGTCCCTCCGCAGTCATTGTACAGCCTCCACATCTACTCAGTGACAAGCTCAGTTGTTTTATATAAGCCCTCAATACTACAATAGATCTTGTGTTTATCAATCTGCTGTTTTGCCTTGTGTGGGGCTGGGGTGTTGACTTATGGACTTCTACATTCTTGACAGGTCTCGTTTGTCTTGTGTTGAATTTATTCAGGAACCAGTGGGAAGCACACTTTCAATACTGACTTGTCTCTATTGATAAGATAGATTAGACAGGAACTTCCCAAACATTCTTGGAGTGCGAAAAGATGCCTTAGAAGTTTTAACTATTTTGATTTCTTCAAATAATGTCTGTTTCAATGTAAAATGAAATTGTGCCATAAGGAATAGAGTTAATTAATTTCCTTCTTGTCTGTTGTTCATGCTAATTGAGCCATTGCGCACACAATGACTATTAGTATTCACAGGTGACCAATTTGCATATGCAAAAATTTGATTTTTTTCCGCCTCCAGAACAGAAGCACAGGCATTTTGAAAATTTTACCCATGAAATTTCAACCTCTTGTTTTCTTTAACTTTGAAAATCATTCTTCAACTCATGTACAAAATGTTATGACCAGTGCCTAAGCAATTTAACAGATATTGCTGAAATGAGAAGAGGTTGATATTAATTAATTCATTTTCACTGCTGCTTGTAGCAAAGGATTATATATTTAAGTTGGAAATCTAAAGGGTCTATCATTAGTGTTCAACCCATTAATTATGCTTCATTATAGAAAAACGGGGAGTAAATTTAGTTTTGCAATCTGTATATAATTTTTTGGACATATGGAGGCTTCAGTCTGATTTTATTCTTTGTTTTATTCTGTATTAAATATACAGTATTTAAAATTAGTCAAATTCCATTTCATGAGTTTACATGCAGGATAGGGATTAAGAATGCTTTACTTAATTCCAAAATTAACAGGCTTTCTTTTCTAGAATTTGTGTATATCTTTTTAACTTCCTCTTCATTTCTTCCTGCTGCCCATATTTTTAGTGGGACACAGGACAGAATGGAAATTTACTATATAGCTCCTTGAAGATGAGCACCAGTCGCAATCACTGTAACAGTTTCCTCTTCCAGGCATTGCTTCAAAGTTGCTGAAGGCCAAGGTCAACTTAGTTTTGTTGTGATTCCTATTTCAAGTAGCAACATCTATTAATTGCAGCAGTATTGTTCTCGGATCTCCATTTAACTAATATGACAGATTAACTACAGTATATACATTAATCACAATCCTTAGTAGAAAAGGGAAAGACTCTGACACTGATCTTAAAAGCAACATATCTGATTTTAGTTTGATTTGTTTCTTCACTAAACTAATTCTGTTGAGTCTAGAGAGATGCTCTACAGTAAATATAAAAATCATCCTAGGGGTTTGATTGTGCATTGAATGACCTCTCCATATTAGGGGTATGTTATATTAAAAATGGCATACTTGCTGAGGGCTCCTTCACAAGCTATTTGTTTACAGTTCTTCTAGTGACAACCTGTTAAATATAAATATATCCCAAAACACTAACAATGGTCACAAAACCATAATGAATAATTACTGCAAGAAATAAATAAGCACAAGAAAGTAAAAAATGGAAATTTCTACTTCTCTTTACCACTCTTTTTCCTTCTGTACTGTTAGATAACCCCTTACTGTGTGGCTAGGATCCAGTTAATCAGTCTCTTCAGAAAACAGTTTATGACAACTAACCTTGCTACAAGTACCAGAAGGCTGTTCTGGCCTTTTTTTTTAATGATAGATTCTCCTAACGAGGTTGGAATTTGATTGAAGGCATATCCAATAATGGCCAGTTCAGAGTGGTGTGTTATTCAGTGGTACTGGATGTACTTGTTTCCAAAACTGCCAGACTGATTATTACTAACACATATTTAATTGCATATAATTGTGAACTTTCAGTTTTGCCTTTAAGCAAATACAAAACAAAAAAAGATACTTCTGTGCTAAAAAGAAAATGTATAGTGTAATTAGACCATAGTGCTGCTACTTCATGAAAAATTGTAGAGAAATTTGGGAAAGGGTTTGTATTGCTGTGTCTGTTCCAAAATTCACAAACATCTGTGATTACTCAACAAATTTACTTGAAATAGTGACATTCTGTAAAACATTTAGGGACCTCCAATTCTGTGACTTACTTCCTAATCTCCTCCTTGAAATAAAATATCCCAAATCTGATTTTCAGGGCAGTCTGCAAAACTAATGTATTTTCTCAGCCTTTGGGGCAGAAAGGGAAAACTGAGGGTTGGTATTTTGAAGGGGATCCTGGGGCATTATTATAGCTTTCTACTATTATTGTTTTGACTAGCTGTTGTCTGTGTGAGTGAAATTATCTTCTGGAGTTTATGTGTTTACTGTGTTCTCAAGGTTTTTGTCTAAGGTGCCTAGTGCATGAGAGAGCTATTTTTTGTTTTTCATCTAAAAGTCAAAAGAAACAAATAATAAATGCTCATTTTAGGAATGATACAGCAGCAAAGCATTGTGAAGTACCTGAGTTTCCAGGGCAGGGATGACACAATCCCTAACTGGTTTGGATTGCATCCTGGAATGTTATACTACGTCTGCTTGTGACTAATGAGCTTCATCTGCAGTGTCAAGATTAGTTAATACAGTTTTGATTTACAAAAAATATTTTAACTTGATATTCTTTTTGAATTAATTTTTGTGAAATAACACTTTCTTATTTTGCTCTCATAATTTAATAGCATCCAAACAAACTTTTAGTAAAATTTTGATTCCTGGTGGGGAAAAACATTGCATACCAAGATATTTTCCCAAGACTTTATAGGTTTTTTTAAAATTAAATTTAAACATAAACTGCACAAGTTTGGAGTTAAATTAAAAATTATAACTAACTAGCAACAAGAATATACCACTATGATTGAAATAATGCCATTAAAAATGAATGGCATCACAGGATAATATGCTCCTGCTGACACACACACTTCAAGACCTGAGTAAAAAATAAATGGTAGGGCAAAGGAGAGAGGTTTACTTTTTACAGCCGGTGATGTTGCTCCTATGACAATGTTATGTTAAATGACTTTCATGCAGTTAGATCAAAGGACTGATGGAACATATATAATCATTTAAAGATGAATGCTGGTGTCATATACTAGCACTTCCTCACTGTATCATTATTGAGTTGCTTCATTCTCTCGTATGTCTACACTACGAAATTAGGTCGAATTTATAGAAGTCGGTTTTGTAGAAAGCTTTTTTATACAGTTGATTGTGTGTGTCCCCACACAAATGCTCTAAGTGCATGTAGTCGGCAGAGTGTGTCCACAGTACCGAGGCAACCGTCGACTTCCGGAGCTATTCCACAGTTCCTGCAGTCTCCGCTGCCCATTTGAGATCCCAGTGCCTGATGGGGCTAAAACATTGTCATGGGTGGTTCTGGGTACATACGGTCAGGGCCCCCTTCCCTCCCTCCTTCTGTGAAAGCAAGGGCAGACCATCGTTTTGCGCCTTTTTTCTTCAGTTACCTGTGCAGATGCCATACCACGGCAAGCATGGAGCCCGCTCAGCTAACCATCACGGTATGTCTCCTGGGTGCTGGCAGACGCAGTACTGCATTGCTACACAGCAGCAATTCATTGCTTTTTGGCAGCAGACAGTGCAGTATGACTGGTAGCTGTCGTTGACGTAGTCCTGGGTGCTCTTTTAACCAACCTCAATGAGGTCAGGGGCACCTGGGCAAACATGGGAGTGACTCAGCCAGGTCATTTCCCTTTTAAGTTTTGTCTAATGGCGATTGAGTCTGACCGGCAGTGCACTGTCTTTTAATCAGCAGCCAGGAGAAGACAATGGCCAGCAGTCATACTGCACCGTCTTCTGCCGAGCACCCAGGAGATGACGATGGCTAGTGGTCATACTGCAAAGTCTGCTGCCAGCAAGATGTATAAAGATAGATGAAGTGGCTCAAAACAAAAAATAGACCAGATTTGTTTCGTATTCGTTTTCTCCTCCCTCTGTGAAATCAATGGCCTGCTAACCCAGTTTTGAGTTCTATCCTTGAGGTTTTGAGTTCTATCTTTGAGGGGGCCATTCAGTTTTTCGCAAAGCCACCCCCTTTGTTGATTTTAATTCCCTGTAAGCCAAACCTGTAAGCCATCTCATCAGTTGCCCCTCCCTCCGTCAGGGCAATGGCAGACAATCGTTCTGCGCCTTTTTTCTGTGCAGATGCCATACCATGGCAAGTATGGAGCCCGCTCAGATCACTTTCGCAATTAGGAGCACATTAAACACCACACGCATTATCCAGCAGTATATGCAGCACCACAACCTGGCAAAGCGAAACGGGGCGAGTAGGTGACGTCAGCGCGGTGACGAGAGTGATGAGGACATGGACACAGACGTCTCTCAAAGCACGGGTCCTGGCAATGTGAGCATCATGGTGCTAATGGGGCAGGTTCATGCGGTGGAACGCCGATTCTGGGCTCGGGAAACAAGCACAGACTGCTGGGACTGCATGGTGTTGAAGGTCTGGGATGATTCCCAGTGTCTGTGAAACTTTCGCATGCGTAAGGGCACTTTCATGGAACTTTGTGGTTTGCTTTCCCCTGCCCTGAGGCACAATAATACCAAGATGAGAGCAGCCCTCACAGTTGAGAAGTGAGTGGCAATAGCCCTATGGAAGCTTGCAACGCCAGACAGCTACCAGTCAGTCGGGAATCAATTTGGAGTGGGCAAATCTACTGTGGGGGCTGCTGTGATGCAAGTAGCCCATGCAATCAAAGATCTGCTGATATCAAGGGTAGTGACTCTGGGAAATGTGCAGGTCATAGTGGATGGCTTTGCTGCAGTGGGATTCCCTAACTGTGGTCAGGCCATAGACGGAACCCATATCCCTATCTTTATACCAGTGCACCAAGCTGGTGAGTACATAAACCGCAAGGGGTACTTTTCAATAGTGCTGCAAGCACTGGTGGATCACAAGGGATGTTTCACCAACATCAACATGGGATTGCCGGGAAAGGTACATGACGCTCGCATCTTCAGGAACTCTGGTCTGTTTCAAAATCTGCAGGAAGGGACTTTATTCCCAGACCAGAAAATAACTGTTGGGGATGTTGAAATGCCTATAGTTATCCTTGGGGACCCAGCCTACCCCTTAATGCCATAGCTCATGAAGCCGTACACAGGCAGCCTGGACAGTAGTCAGGAGCTGTTCAACTATAGGCTGAGCAAGTGCAGAATGGTGGTAGAATGTGCATTTTGATGTTTAAAAGCTCACTGGCGCAGTTTACTGACTTGGTTAGACCTCAGCGAAACCAATATTCCCACTGTTCTTACTGGTTGCTGTGCGCTCCACAATCTCTGTGAGAGTAAGGGGGAGACATTTATGGCGGGGTGGGAGGTTGAGGCAAATCGCCTGGCTGCTGGTTACGCACAGCCAGACACCAGGGTGGTTAGAAGAGCACAGGAGGGCACGGTGTGCATCCAAGAAGCTTTGAAAACCAGTTTCATGCCTGGCCAGGCTACGGTGTGAAAGTTCTGTTTGTTTCTCCTTGATGAAACCCCCCCGCCCCTTGGTTCACTTGACTTCCCTGTAAGCTAACCACCCTCCCCTCCTCCCTTCGATCACCACTTGCAGAGGTAATAAAGTCATTGTTGTTTCACATTCATGCATTCTTTATTAATTCATCACACAAATAGAGTGATAACTACCAAGGTAGCCCAGAAGGGGTGGTGCAGGAGAGAAGCACCAGGAGGGGTGGTAGAGGAGGGAAGGACAAGGCCACACAGCACTTTAAAAGTTTAAAACTTTAAAACCTATTGAATGCCAGCCTTCAGTTGCTTGGGCAATCCTCTGGTGTGGAGTGCCAGGTGGCCAGAGGCCCCCCCACCGCGTTCTTGGGCGTCTGGGTGAGGAGGTTATGGAACTTGGGGAGGAGGGCGGCTGGTTACACAGGGGCTGTAGCAGCGGTCTGTGCTCTTTCCTGCAGCTCAACCATATGCTGGAGCATATTAGTTTGATCCTCCAGCAGCCTCAGCATTGAATCCTGCCTCCTATCATCAGGCTGCCACCACCTTTCAGCTTCATCCCTCTCTTCAGCCCGCCACCTCTTCTCCCAGTCATTTTGTGCTTTCCTGTGCTCTGACATTGTCTGCCTCCACACATTCGTCTGTGCTCTGTCAGTGTGGGAGGACAGCATGAGCTCAGAGAACATTTTTTTCGCCTTCTGATCTTCACTAGCCTCTGGGAAGGAGAAGATCCTGTGATCCTTGAAACACATGCAGCTGGTGGAGAAAAAGAAAGGGACAGTGGTATTTAAAAAGATACATTTTATAGAACAATGGCTACACTCTTTTACAGTAAACCTTGCTGTTAACATTACATACATAGCATATGTGCTTTTGCTCCAAGGTCGCATTTTGCCTCCCCTCAGCGCATGGCTAGCCCCTCCACCTTCCCCCCCTCCTCGTGGCTAACAGCGGGAACATTTCTGTTCAGCTACAGGCAAACAGCCCAGCAGGAACGGGCACCTCTGAATGTCCCCTTAAGAAAGCACCCTATTTCAACCAGGTTACCATGAATGATATCACTCTCCTGAGGATAACACGGAGAGATAAAGAACAGATGTAGTTTGAATGCCAGCAAACATACACTGCAATGCTTTGTTCTACAATGATGCCCGAGTACGTGCTACTGGCCTGCAGCGGTAAAGTGTCCTACCATGGTGGATGGAATAAGGCTGCCCTCCCCAGAAGGCTTTGCATAGGCTTTGGGAGTACATCCAGGAGAGCCGCGAATGCCAGGGCAAAGTAATCCTTTCACATGCTTGCTTTTAAACCATGTATAGTATTTTAAAAGGTACACTCACCAGAGATCCCTTCTCCGCCTGGCGGGTCCGGGAGGCAACCTTGGGTGGGTTTGGGGGGTACTGGCTCCAGGTCCCGAGTGAGAAACAGTTCCTGGCTGTCGGGAAAACCGGTTTCTCCACTTGCTTGCAGTGAGCTATCTACAACCTTATCATCATCATTTTCCTCATCCCCAAAACCTGCTTCCGTGTTACCTCCATCTCCATTGAAGGAGTCAAACAACATGGCTGGGGTAATGGTGGCTGAACCCCCTAAAATGGCATGCAGCTCATCACAGAAGCGGCATGTTTTGGGCTCTGACCTGGAGCGACCGTTCACCTCTCTGGTTTTCTGGTAGGCTTGCCTCAGCTCGTTAAGTTTTACATGGCACTGCTTCGGGTCCCTGTTATGGCCTCTGTCCCTCATGCCCTGGGAGATTTTGACAAAGGTTTTGGCATTTTGAAAACTGGAACGTAGTTCTGATAGCACGGATTCCTCTCCCCACATAGCGATCAGATCCCGTACTTCCCATTCAGTCCATGCTGGAGCTCTTTTGCGATTCTGGGACTCCATCATAGTCACCTCTGCTGATGAGCTCTGCATGGTCACCTGCAGCTTGCCGCACTGGCCAAATAGGAAATTGAAATTAAAAAGTTCGCGGGCCTTTTCCTGTCTACTTGGCCAGTGCATCTGAGTTGAGAGTGCTGTCCAGAGCAGTCACAATGGAGCACTCTGGGATAGCTCCCGGAGGCCAATACCGTCTAATTGCGTCCACAGTACCCCAAATTCGACCCAGCAAGGCCGATTTCAGCGCTAATCCCCTTGTCGGGGGTGGAGGAAGGAAATGGATTTTAAGAGCCCTTTAAGTCGAAAAAGGGCTTTCTCGTGTGGACGGGTGCAGGGTTAAATTGATTTAACGCTGCTAAATTCGACCTCAACTCCTAGTGTAGACCAGATATTCTTGTTTGCTGTAGTGAATTAGACATCTCTTATCCATGGAAATACAACTTAAATAATGTATGAAGCTATACTTGTATAAATATGATGATTTCTTTAAGTTTTTTATTTATAATATTTTTGTCAGTAAGTAAAAAATAACTATCTTGAAATATGGAACAGACTCTACCAGTATCAATTATATTCTGCTGATATGTCCTTATTATCTCCTCCATGAAACATTTAAATTTTGAAATGTTAACCTTTCAACATACTTTATAAACCCCAACCTTGATTATCGTATTCAAGATGAGAGTATAGATTCACTGTATTTTAAAACAAAATTTATTTATTTTATCAGCTAAAGCATGCTATGACTTTAATCATTGCTACTTTGTTTTATTTGGTATTTTCTCTCTTTTATCCAAAGTGAAAGAAGAAATATTAAATACTGAAGAAAAAAATTGGATGTATTTAGTGCTTGCAAAATGCAAGACTAAGGTTTATATGACTTGAGCTGTTGCTCAATGCAGCAAGACAATCTGTAGGTTGTGCCAGTGCTAATTTGAAACATGTGACTTTCTAATCTTCATCTTCTGTTGAGTAGATGCTAATACGATTTCAGATTGTTTGGTAGTTTGGATACCTGAAGAATAGTATTAAACAACTTTAAACTCATTTTCAGTTATTAGAGACAGTATTTGTACCTATCTTTCCAGAGCAGACGAGTCAGTAGCTGAAACTATAGCACTCTAATTTTTAACACTTTAGATATTTCAGCACTCTGAAGAATAAGTACATATTTGCCTGTATATGTCTAGAATTTCTTTTTAAGGAAATGGAGAACATAATCTTTATTTAGTTGTAAATCTGCTGTAATTTCAGTTTTAGGGTAGCTAGCTGGTTAGTCTGAAATTGCAATGAAGGGAAATAATGTAGCAATTTTTTCAAGTTTGTTCATATTTGGATTTATGAGAGGTTAGGGTATTTTTTGCCTGTTAGTGTGTTGATATACAGATGAATTCAGCCTTGTTTCCCATTATACACTAAGCAAAAAATTAAAGGACTCTTTGGGTAGTAGAAAACATGATAGACTACCTCTATGCTACAAAACATCGATGTTATCAGTACAGCTGGTTGGAAAATGGAAAAACAATTTCATGATAAGTTTCAGGATGGTTTTCAGTTCCCAGGGTTCAAAATGGATCCTTTGTTCTTTTTTCCATTCCCCACCCCAAATTACCTTTGAATTCTTTACATTTCTATTTGTATATTTTTCATTGTTTAAGTATTTTCCTTTCATCTATCTTTTTTCCCAGTCTTTTTGAAAACTGACAACTTGTTTATTTTTTTATTTTGAAAAAAAGGCCGCTTCTTTATGTGACTAGCATTTCTAGTAATAGAAAGAACATGTCCATCTTTTAAACAATTTTTCATGTCTTCCAAGGCATGATTTCTAGTGTGGCATTTGTGGGAGATATGAGGATATTTCATGGAACTATTATAAAATCAGATTAATTATTTTTAGTAGTAGCATCTCGAGCCTCTGATCAGAGCCTCATTGTCCTTGGCAAGATGGCTCCTCCCCCAAGAAGTTTACAATTTAAGTAGTTTTGTTGACTAGATTCAGCATCATATACAGAAGCTCAAATTAGTTTGTCTTGCGCAGTTAGGAAGCTGGATGGATATTTCATTGAATAGGGGTCTCCTGAAGGCCAAATCCTATAGTCCTTACCGAGTCCTTACCCAGTGAAAACCTTACCCAGTGAAAACCAGGAAATTTTGACTGATTAAGGTCTGTAGTACTAAGTCCTCACACTTTTCAGTATAAAGTGATTAATTCTCCCATTTTTATAAGTGACTAAACTGAAGCACTGAGAGTAAAGTCACATGTCAATGGAAAAATTAGGTATAGAACAGAATAATTTCTTACTGCTTTGGTACTGAGTTGGAACAGATATGTTGGGTAATAGCCACAGAAATAGTAGAAATTGTCAGTTTTGAAAAACCAAAACTACCTGTCTCTCTCTTTGCCATTTATTTTTTCTTACTGATACTTAATGTATTTTTAATGTTTAACTAAGTGCAGTATGTCACAGAAGCAAGCTATTTTTCTATTGATATTGCTATTCCCTCTGAACAAACTGGAGAAATGACAGGAAAAAGCTCTTACCCTAATGTTTAGAGCCACTTCACTGAAAGTCCATTATGTTTATGAAAAAAGAATTGCTTGGTTGTTTTTCTGCATTTGGTATTACATTATTTCTAGCTGTTTATCATCCCTATTCTAGGAAAAACTGATAATGGAAGAACATGTAATGAATATATATAAGTAGGAAAGGAATAAAACAGTCTTCATATTTATAATGTTTTGCACTGATCTATTTTTTTGCTCTTTGTTTGTTAAATGTGAACAGCTAATTGATATATTATCTAGGTTTTCTATTCCTCGCCATCTGTTTTCCCATTTTCTTTCTTCCAGTGGTCTTTTTACTTCAGTTTTTTTGGTTATTTTTGTAACCTATTCTTTCCTGGCAAAACATTAAGATTTGCCCAACAGTTCTGAAAATATATTTGTTAAATACCTAAAAAAAAGAAAGCAGGAGCTACTGAACACCTGACTGTAGCCCAGTAACCAAAAGCTACCTGCTACTGTTCTAGGAGAGTGCTGTACCTTGATCATACACTCAGTATCACTTTAGATAAGCTATTACCAGCAGGAGAGTGGGTTGGGGAAGAGAAAAGCTTTTGTAGTGGTAAACACCCATTTGTTCATGCTTTGTGTGTATAAAAAGATCCTCTGTACTTCCCACAGTATTCATCCGATGAAGTGAGCTGTAGGTCACGAAAGCTTATGCTCAAATAAATTGGTTAGTCTCTAAGGTGCCACAAGTACTCCTTTTCTTTTTGCGAATACAGACTAACACGGCTGTTACTCTGAAAAAGTTATCTCCATGGGCACTCTTCCCAAGTCACAGGTCTGAACCCACACTTCTCTCAGAGTAGAACTTTGCAGTTCACCCCACTGGTAGACTGGATCACCAGGCTACCTCACTCCCTATTTACCAGAATCATGTTGCCTTCAGCAGATCTAGCGGTGTTTTGCTCCTTTGCTATATGTTTCACTTCAGAGGCTGTAACCAGCTGATAAATGCCACGAGAGAGTACAGTTTGTTCAAAAAACAAGTATGGTTTATTTGTCCATAAAAACTTAAAAAGCCGAGAGACAAGTGTTAAAAATAACAGAAGCCTATATGCATATTGTTTTACTTGATGCTTGGCTGCTGGAAGTTTAAGCAGGATCCCACTTAGCCTTAGTGCCCCAGCATATGGAGACCAGGACAGTCTGTTTCTCTGCAGACCCTTTGTCTTCCTCTCCCTAGAGCAACGGTTCCCAAACTTGGTACTGACGTGACCTCAGTGTGATGAAGTATTTCCTGCCATTTTGAAGAGCGAAACATGGGAAGTCACACTGTGTAGAGCAAAATGGCATTCTCCACACAGTAGGGATTGCTGCAACCCCAGATGTGATTGTGACCAACAGTTTTGGAACCGCTGCCCTAGAAGTTTAGCTTTTTAGCTCTTTTCAAGCTCTTTGTTTGAAAGGTCTGGCCCAAAAAACCTGCCTGCTGTTCAGGGCACGTTGGGGGTGAATCTTCTGAAGGATTGACACTTGCACTGGGTGTCAAGTGTCAGAGACTGGTGCTAACTATACCCATTGTGTGCCTTTCTGTGGCACTACAGAGACCCATAGACCTGAGTTCACTCTTCAGTGACCTACAACCCAATAACCACCAAGCCCATAGAGATATTGGTATTCATTTTTTAGTAACCTTGTACATAACTCCCACTTTCTTCACACCTCCTTTCTAGCAAATCTGTTTAATACCATCAGTAACTTCAAGTATTTGAGCAAACACTGGATTCACAGTGTATCTCAAAACAATATGGGCATTATCTTAGTCCAGGTCCTCCTGCATTTATATATAGTCAAAGATGTCCAGTAGAGAATCTCCAGCCTTGCAAAGTGATTTCCATTGAATAATATTCTCACTGGTTTTTTAAAAAGTCTATGCTGCTGCTGTACATTTTAGGAAGGTATCCAAGACTGTCTAGAGTAAAATGACCCTACTTTTATATCAGAATTAAAACAAATAACGATACTATCCCCTGGAATGAGTTTATATTTACTAATACTAATGGCTGTAGGAACCTAACCTGGGGAAGGATTAGTTATGCTTTGGTAAAACTTGTAGATGGGTAAAGGGATGGAAATGCTGTGTGAGGCTATTCTTGCAGAGTTCCTCCTGAATCATTCCATTATTTGGACACCTTTGCTGTCCTTAAGGTTCCACTTCCAAATCCAGCAGGTGATTGAATGCTCTGCGTTGAGATACTGTGCTTCCTTACTGTTTTGGGTTCCCCTGACTGCCATTTGGCCCCAGTGCTACTTCTGCTAGCTGATGGCACCATGAGTTACACCTTCAAGGGGTGTTCCCTGCACAGAGGGGACCAATGGGAAATGTAATACAGCCTGAGGAAGTATTATTTTCTCTGAAGAATTCCCATGGAGCAGGTGGGGAGAACACAACAGCCTCATGTTCCCCTTCATCAGGTCTCTGGAGGTTCTTGGATCATTTTTGTCAAAGCAGGGAAAACGCCGTTCTCTTCTTCAGATAAGACTGACCCGATTCAGGTGAACGTGACCATGTCTCCCTCCACTGGGACGGTGAAGTATCCCTGGAGTGGAGTGTGAGAGGGGGATGATCTCGCTCCCTCCAGTCTGTAGGATGACCTATATAAATAACTGCCTTTAGATCTTGTCTACACATGGAGCTGTTCAGGAATGTTCCAGAATAAGTGTTCATATGTGGCTCTATTCAGGTATAGCTATTGTACTTTAAATTCCCACCCTAACTTAATTCAAATTAAATTTCATGTGTAGACAGGCAATGACTCTGTTGTTCTCAAAGTCATATATGTAATCATATTTTTGTTCTGTTGCTGTCCACTCAGCAGGTGTATGTGTGTGTTTTGGAAAACTGGGCCCACCAACTGCAAATTTTATGTCCATATTTGGGAGGGCTCTTGACAATTTACTGGGTTAAGCACATGGAGTGTGTATGTAAAACTCAGCCACTCTTACTTTCCATGATGCTCTACCTGTTTGTTCATTCATATTTTCATCCATCCTATATGAGAGTGAGGTTAATAACTAGCTCACTCCTTGAGCAAATATTATAGACAAAATTATAATGTATATGCTGAGGATGTGAGAAAGAGAGGAACTGCAACACACCAAACTGTTCTTTAATCAGCAGTTTACTCCCTGCGGTTTGCCTAATTCACGGCTATGCCATTCACTGAGTCACCGTAATAATGCGTGTAAGAGGTGGAAACAAGGTGCTTTAAAAATACTTACACCTAATTGCTGGGTAAGCTTAAACAACAGTGCTTCTCCAGCTATGACACTTGTACAATGTATGTTTACCCCCCTTTCTTCACACAAAATGATATGCTTTTGTTTTACTATATTTTAATATTTTTTCTGTGATTTCTGTTGTTTTGTTTGATTTACTATGGCACTTATAAATTTTCTTGACACAGTCTGCATGATCTGCATTATTTCCACAACTTTTACTTTTTGGTTCTTATAAAAAGTAATATATTGACAAAAAGTGAGATGGGACAATAGAGAGGTTGCTTTAGTTAAATTAAGAAGCCTTCCATTTCATGCAAAGTAAAGAAGGATAGTTACGGTTTAGGTACATGTAAACTGTATGGAGAAACATCTGCTCCCATGAATTATTTGCCGGTAATAGAAATGATCCCATCTCTTAGGGGTGTGCAATCTGCCACACAACAATATCTGATCAAACAGGTAGCATTTTGAATGTATTGTATTGTGTTCTACAGTCTTGCAACACCCTGACACAATGTGAACTCGGTACCCAATTTACCGGAAATCTACTGACTGCTCTGCTTACCTACATGCCTCCAGCTTTCATCCAGACCACACCACACGATCCATTGTCTACAGCCAAGCTCTACGATACAACCGCATTTGCTCCAACCCCTCAGACAGAGACAAACACCTACAAGATCTCTATCAAGCATTCTTACAACTACAATACCCACCTGCTGAAGTGAAGAAACAGATTGACAGAGCCAGAAGAGTACCCAGAAGTCACCTACTACAGGACAGGCCCAACAAAGAAAATAATAGAACGCCAATAGCCATCACCTTTAGTCCCCAACTAAAACCTCTCCAACGCATCATCAAGGATCTACAACCTATCCTGAGGGACGACCCATCATTCTCACAGATCTTGGGAGACAGGCTAGTCCTTGCTTACAGGCAGCCTCCCAACCTGAAGCAAATACTCACCAAAACCACACACCACACAACAAAAACACTAACCCAGGAACGTATCCTTGCAACAAAGCCCGTTGCCAACTGTGTCCACATATCTATTCAGGGGACACCATCATAGGGCCTAATCACATCAGCCACACTGTCAGTTTCGCTCACCTGCACATCTACCAATGTGATATATGCCATCATGTGCCAGCAATGCCCCTCTGCCATGTACATTGGTCAAACTGGACAGTCTCTATGTAAAAGAAGAAATGGACACAAATCAGACGTCAAGAATTATAACATTCAAAAATCAGTCGGAGAACACTTCAATCTCTTTGGTCACTTGATTGCAGACCTAAAAGTGGCAATTCTTCAACAAAAAAACTTCAAAAACAGACTCCAAAGAGAGACTGCTGAATTGGAATTAATTTGCAAACTGGATACAATTAACTTAGGTTTGAATAAAGACTGGAAGTGGATGTGTCATTACACAAAGTAAAACTATTTCTCCATGTTTATCTCCCCCCACTGCTCCTCAGACGTTCTTGTCAACTGCTGGAAATGGCCCACCTTGATTATCACTACAAAAGGTTTTTTTTCGCCCGCTCTCCTGCTGGTAATAGCTCCCCTTACCTGATCATTCTTGTTACAGTGTGTATGGTAACACCCATTGTTTCATGTTTTCTGTGTATATAAATCTCCCCACTGTATTTTCCACTGCATGCATCCAATGAAGTGGGCTGTAGCTCATGAAAGCTTATGCTCAAATAAATTGGTTAGTCTCTAAGGTGCCACAAGTACTCCTTTTCTTTTTGTGGATACAGACTAACACGGCTGCTACTCTGAAACACTTCCAAGGTGTCTGTTCTGAGTATAGTGTACTGAAATGTGATCCATGGTAAAGAATTTCCATTCTATAAATCAGCAAATTCAAATTTATTTCAGAAAATGTAGGAGAGCGACAACTGTAGTGATTATTGCAGACATTTTAGTTTGGGAACCTCCCATGTGTTTTCACGTTCTTTGTGAAAATCGCCATCACCCCCATTCTAAGACCAGAGAATAGAGCTCCATGGCATTCCTGGTCTGTATCTCCAAGCCGATATCCTTCCTGGTACCCTGGTCCCTTTTTGTGCTTCTGTCATAAATATAAAGGGAAGGGTAAACACCTTTAAAATTCCTTCTGTCCAGAGGAAAAACCCTTTCACCTGTAAAGGGTTAAAAAGCTAGGATAACCTCGCTGGCACCTGACCAAAATGACCAATGAGGAGACAAGATACTTTAAAAAGCTGGGGGAAGGGAGAAACAAAGCCTCTCTCTCTCTGTCTTTGTGATGCTTCTGCCGGGGACAGAACAGGAATGGAGTCTTAGAACTTAGTAAGTAATCTAGCTAGATATGCGTTCGATTCTGATTCCTTTAAATGGCTGAGAAAATAAGCTGTGCTGAATGGAATGTAGATTCCTGTTTTTGTGTCTTTTTGTAACTTAAGGTTTTGCCTACAGGGATTCTCTCTTTTGAATCTGATTACCCTGTAAGGTATTTACCATCCTGATTTTACAGAGGTGATGCTTTTTTATTTTTTCTTCTATTAAAATTCTTCTTTTAAGAATATGAATGCTTATTTCATTGTTCTTAAGATCTAAGTGTTTGGGTCTGTGTTCACCTATGCAAATTGGTAAGGATTTTTATCAAGCCTTCCCCAGGAAAGGGGGTGTAAGGTAAGGGAGGATTTTGTGGGGAAAGACATTTCCAAATGGGCTCTTTCCCAGTAATATACTGGTTAGATGTTTGGTGGTGGCAGCGATAAAGACCAAGGACAAAAGGTAAAATAGTTTGTACCTTGGGGAAGTTTTAACCTAAGCTGGTAAAAGTAAGCTTAGGAGGCTTTCATGCAGGTCCCCACATCTGTAGCCTAGAGTTCAGAGTGGGGAAGGAACCTTGATAGCTTCCTATGCCATTCCCAGGCATGTGCCTTTTTGGATATTCGTTGGGTCTCATAAACCTCACATCTATGCCTCTCCACCCCTGGCTCAGGGCTGAAGTTACTGCAGTACAGTCTGAAATCAGCAATAGATTAATTCAACATTTTACATGTTAATATCTTTAAAAGATATTGCAGGGTTAGGAGAGGTTCAGAGAAGGGCAACAAGAATGATCAAAGGCCTGGAAAAAAACACACATGAAGTAAGATTGAAATAGGATTGTTTCCCTTAGAAAGAAGATAAGGACATGAATGTATATAAAATAATGAACAGTATTGAGAAGGTAGATTTGGAATGTCTGTTCTCCCTTCTCATAACGTAAGAGCAAGGGAACATTCAGTTAAATTAAAAGGTGGATAATTCACAAACTCGTAAAAGGAAATATTTTACCCTCCGCAAGAAGACTGTGAAACTCATTGCCACAGGAATTGAGTTATTGACACCAAGAACTAACCACATTCAAAATTGGACAGTTATATGGATAACAAGAATATCCAGAGTTTTAACAGTTAACTCTAATGAAAACATTAGAAATTATACTGAATCTTATGTTTTAGGGTTTAAGCCCATTACTGTTAGAAATCAAGATGAGACCTAATGTGGGATAGGGGGCAAATTATCTCCTTGCTGAGGGGCTTTTACACCTTCCCCTGAAGCATCCAGTGCTGGCCATTATCCGTGACAGGATACTGGACTAGATGGACCAAGGGTATGATCCCATATGGCAATTCCTGTATTCCTATTGATAATTTAAATGTTGCTTTGTATGCTCTTTAAAAATAATTCTTTGTATTTTAGTTATCCTGCCCTCCCCGCATCCTGCTAAATACCAAAAGGCATTTTTAGCAAGTTCAAAACAAAATTGGAAGTCCGTTTTCAGACAAGTTGTTTGGAAATCAGATGAACCAAGAAAAAGTCTTAAAAATATGAATACGGACTTTTTTTTGTACTACTTCAAAACTTTTCTTCCTGAATGTTAACGAATTTTCCCAAACCAAAACCACCCACTGTCTAAGGAAGAGATGCCATATACAAAGTTCCAGTGTAGTAGGTTTCTTTTAGGGAACCTGAGAGCAAGAGGGGAGGCTTAAATATTGGATTTGCGATTGGAAGCTAGTTTCATAGGTGCTGACTCTGTGGGTGCTCTGGAGCTGGAGCACCCATGGGAAAAGATAGTGGGTGCTCAGCACCCACCGGGGCCCTGCCAGTCAGCTTCTCCCCCTTCCCTCTCCAGTGCCTGCTGGTGATCAGCGGTTCAGCGACGGGCAGGAGGTGTGGGGGCAGGAAGAGGTGGAGCGAGGGTGGAGCATGCCCAGGGGAGGGGGCGGAATGGGGTGGGAAATGCAGGGGGGAAAGAAGTGGGGCAGGGGTGGGACCTTGGGGGAAGGGGTGCAGTAGGGGTGGGGGTTGGGGCAGAGCGGGGGTTGAGCACCCCCAGGAAAACCAGAAAATTGGCACCTGTGGCTGTTTTATAATAGAGAAGCCAATAGTGCCAAGGGTGTGGTCTGGTGGTGATGGGGAGGGGAGTATGTGTAAATATAGTATACAGATTGTGGCTTTCTAGCTATGAGTACATTAAGGGAATTGATGAGAAGGAGCTGCACTACAGTAAGAATCCTAGACTGAGTGATTTATAGCTTTGTTTTGCACCTATTCAGGGTTGGGCATAAGACGGTCCTAATTTTTTAAATTTAGACCACGTGCTTAGTGGTGTCAACCATTCAGTCAGAAGTGAAGATGGAGTCTTGATTCCATAAGTCTTTCTATGTTAAACAACCGTTCCTTTGATAAAATATGAAGTATGGTTTCCAAAGTTCCAGGTCCTTGTTTAAAATGTTTGAAAGAATATGCAATGTCGTACTCCTAGAAAGTTCCCATTTTGTTACAAGACCTAACTATATTTAGGCCTGCAGAATTTTATTTTAATTTTTTTATAGTTTTGACAGATTTTATTTTAAGCATTTTATTTACTTTTATCTATTTAAATTTTTGCAGTTACAATAAGTTGGGGTGGGGGTCAGACAATAATTATTCAATCACAGTAGATGTTGAGATTCAAAAAGTTAAAGCTTTATAACTGTTAAAATACAAACTCTCAACATCACAAGTCAAAATATACCAAGTAAATATCTTTAAATCTAACTCTACTAAGTTCTCAAGCTGCATTTTTCTTACTTTACCTATCTGTATATTTCAGTTATTGATGGAAATATTTTTTCACTGGTTTGTATGTGTATGGTGAAATTGATGTTTATCTACATTTACCAATAAAAAAATTAATCCTTCCAAGCCTAATAATTGCGGACATATTAAAACCTCCTTTAATTGTCTTTCAAGAACACAGTGAACCATAGTGAATCTGCAAAGTCTGGAAGCCATATGGAATAACAAATCTCTAGCTTAATATTGATAGCCCATGTATATAATGTTTAATCAGTGCTTGTACATTCCTTCTAATGGCTTCTTTGATTGTCTTCTTCTGCATCTAACAATTTCGAGGGTCTTTTAAGGTAAACAAATTCCAAGAAACAACAACTTTGTTCAAAGGCTGTTGAAGTTGTTTTAGGCCTATCCTGCTCCCCAAGCCCTTAAAATCAGGAAGTGCTATGTTAAGATGCAAATCTCCAGCATGCTATTTCAACTGTGTCATACTGAGAGAATTCTGTGACACGCTATGCTCCCTCATAGGACATCAGTACACCTCCAAAATATACCCTAATGTAGGTAAGGTCTTGTCAAAGTGAAATCGGACAGAACCGTAACTATAGAACTACAGGTGGACTTTGATTAGATCAGCATACACAAGTTCTGCAACCGCGACTGTTTCTTTTATTCTGAGATTTTACATAGTTTGTCATCCCACTGTTTTTAAATTTTAAATATCGTAATATAAGAGGTACTGGGAGAGCAAATGTGTGATAACTTTTTTTTCATTTTTTGACTCCCACCCTCTTCACCTTTTATTATTGTGAGTTGGGAGAAAGGGGGCCTGGAGGTAGAAATGAGTCTTGGTGGGAGTTGAATGTGAGTAGGGTAGAGGTCTTGTGCTGGGACTAAGAGGCTAGTGGTCTATGCATGAGGCCACATTGACAGAGGGTAGAAAGATGGGAGTGCATGGGAAAAATGAAGGGGCTTCTGAAGCTAGCATCAATGGTTGATCAAAGAAAATAGGGTTTCTCTGGAAACCCAATCAGAGGTGTAGGAAGGGGAGAGTTATGCAGGGTCTTGAAGGTGAGGAATACTAGTTTTAGCTCCAAAAAAGCTTGCTTGCTCTGGAGAGCTTTATAATCATTCTATAGCTGGCAATTAAAAATGTCAGTGTGACTTGTGGGTGCTCAACACCTCTGAAAATCAGGGCACTAGTTTGTTCATTGTAAGCCTGATTATTTTGATAGTATTGAGAATGAAAAGAGAAAATGCCCTTTTCTGAGTCACACCACATCTTTTAGAAGTATGAAATCTAAATTGTCTCACCGAATGTCAGTTTTATTGTTCCATTATGGGCCTATGCTATGTAGAGTGTAATAAATAGTACCTGTGGCTTTATGTCTGGATTGCTTATATATTGTATTTGGCCTCTCCATGTTTGCTGTCATTTGCAGAATTCCGATTTCTGTTGTACACTATGTTTACCACTGTATCCATCCTAGTAGGGCACTTCTTCAGTGTGTAGGCAATCCCTATTCTACAAGGCAGGAGATACGTTGTAATTATAAAGCTTTTCTGTCCGTGAACCCTTCTTTAACATTTTCTGACTGTTTGAACTCATTCTGCTTAATATTTAGTGTTTTTGAAGAATCCAGAAGGGATTTTAGGATAATTTAATACGCTAATTTTTCTGTAAAACTGAATTTGATTCTGACAGTTAACGTTTAATGCTACACTTAGAGCTTGTCTACATGAACAGTTAGGTTGCAGCAAGCTGGGATGTGATTTTTTTTTTACCCTGCAGTAGCCTGCTGTAGTCTAACTGTCTGTGTGGACCCTGCTGACATGCATTAACAAACTTTGATCTAGCCCTCTGTCAGGGTTCCCTCGGCACTCTGAACTCTAGGGTACAGATGTGGGGACCCTCATGAAAGACTCCCCTAAGCTTATTTCTACCAGCTTGGGGTAAAACTTTCCCAAGGCACAAACTCTTTGCCCTTGGAGGGTACGCTGCCACCACCAAGTGATTTAAAAAAGAATTGGGGAAAGGACCACTTGGAGTTCCTGTTCTCCCAAAATATCCCCCCAAGCCCTTACACACCCTTTCCTGGGGAGGCTTGAGAATAATATCCTGACCAATTGGTTACAAAGTCATCACAGACCCAAATCCCTGGGTCTTAGGCCCATAGCAAAATCAGTCAGGCTCTTAAAATAAACAGAACTTTATTAGAAAAAAAAGGTAAAAGAAGCACCTCTGGAAAATTAGAAGGGAAGCTAATCTCACAGGGCAATCAGATTTAAAACACAGGGGATTTCCCTCTGGGCAAAAACTTTAAAGTTACAAAATGAAAACCAGGAATACACAGAGCATCACAGAGAAAATCACAAGCCAAAACAAAAGTAAACTAACGCATTTCCGTGCTAGTACTTACTAATTCTGATGGAGTTGGATTACTTGCTTTCTTGATCTCTCTCTGGCAAGCACACAGAACACACAAAGCCTCCCCCCCCCCCCCCAGATTTGAAAGTATCTTGTTCCCTTATTGGTCCTTTTGGTCAGGTGCCAGCCAGGTTACCTAAGCTTCTTAACCCTTTACAGGTAAAAGGATTTTGTACCTCTGGCCAGGAGGGATTTTATAATACTGTATACAGGAAGGTTGTTACCCTTCCCTTTATATTTATGACACCCTCTTTGAAAAGGGACTTGATCAAAGTGCATTAACTAAATCTTGATACATGTTAGCAAGGTCTGTGTGGACACTTACTTTGCAGTAGGCCAGGGTGGTGCAGATTCACACCCCCAAGCTTGCCACAAACTCAATGTTCATGTAGACAAACTCTTAGGATGTTCAAAACAGTTACATTATACTGTACCTTGGGAAGAAAATTCATATTGATTTGATCTTCACTTATAGAGGGGCTGATCCTGCAAGATGTGCGTGCTGAGTGTGTTCAGCTCCTGTTATCTATGGTTCATTCTAGTCTGTAAAAAGCAATATGCACTATTTAAGCAGATATGTGTCTAGCAAACAAAAGAGAAACCCAAACATCTCCCCTAGGCCGGAGTTTGTTAGATTTGTCTTTCTGACAATCTTATAAATTGCTAAATCCATAAAGATATCAAAGTTGCAGGAGATAAGTAGTAATACATTTGCTTTTTAAGTGCTGTTAACTTGGCAGAACTCAGGAAAGAATTACAGCAATTGTTAAGCAATATTCTGCATAGCTGTTCATATTACTTGCTGATGCCTGTATACAATATATTTAAATTTCAGCAAATTGTGAGCATGCTTAAACAAAAAATTAAGAAAGTTATATTCAGATGACCAGTTCAGAGGTTGACACCCTTCTCTGGCCCTAAGCATAAACACAACACCCAAAGTCTGAATGGTTAGAATAGGCATCCTAGTACATGAAAATCTAAAAGAAAATTTAATGACATGACTAAATGCAAGAATGAGCTATAGCACTAAAAAAAAGGACATGTCTTAAAATATAGGACAGGAATATGTGAGGGAAGTTGAAAAGATGGCCTTATTCTTATGAAAGTCTAGGTTTGTAGCTTCTGAAAGACCAACGAGGTTACTCCCAAGTGAAAGAATGTTGTGTGTTTGTGGCACAATAGATACAGTGCTTACCTCAGGGAGGGGAACAAGTCTTCTATCTCAGTAACCAACCATCTAGAACAATGAATTTTTCTCAAGCCTGTACAAAGTGCTATTTCAGTGTTGGTGATTCAGTAGACTGGGGACAGAGTTTTCTTTGGTAGATGAAAAGATTACATTTGGAATTTGTGCAGTGGGTGTTCAGTACATTTCCACTTCACTTAGTGGAACAATGGGATTCACAACAAGAGATAAGAGGCTGTGCTCTCAAATTCTGACCTCTTGAAATCATTGAGAGTTTTCAGTTTATGTCAGACAGAAGATATTTCCAAAAATATTTAGTAAAAGTTCAAAAAAAATTTAAATAATAATACTCTGATGTATTTCATTAACAGAAATTTCTAATGAAGTTATGACTCCTAGCATAATTCCTATATTGAAATAAATTGTATTGTTTCAGTTCTTGTACTTTTGCATGGTTTATTTTGCACCAATTTTATTATTCTCATGCAATAAAAATTTATTAAAATAATATTAAGGTGTGTGCCAGAATGATGCACTGTTGGTAGGAAATTCAAAACTAAGTCTGAAACATTATCCTTAACATGTCCTATTTAGCTTAATGTTGTTGTTCAGTATGTCAGACTACTCAGACTTCTGAGGCTTCTTGATCAAGAACCATAGTACTAATAATACTATGCACTTTTATCCTCTCTTTTATTTGTATTGTGGTAGTGCCTAGGAGACCAAATTATGTGCCAGGACCTGTAATTGTACAGCTAGGTGCTGTACAAGTACAGAATTTAAAGATGGTCTTTTCCTCCTAAGAGTTTAGAATCTTAAGTGTCCAATTTGAGAACTCAATGCCCATGACAATCATCAATTAATCTAGTGTCACATCATCTCTGTGAAGTAGGTAAACTTGTTAGCCCCATTTTACAGAATTGGAAACCTTGCAGAAAAATGTAGCCCCAATTTTTAAAATAAAGCCTCTTAAGTTTGGGTACTGTAATTTCTGGGTGCCCATTTTCACACACCTAGGGTGGCGGTGCACAAACTTTTCCCGTCATGCCCCCCTCTACCATTAATAGAATCTGTCTGTGCCTCCCTCCATTACTGCATAGTGAAGGCTTCCTTAGCAGTGGAGCTTGGGCTGAAGGTGAAGCCGCGGGTGGAATTGCGGATGGGAAAGGAAGTGGGGTTAGAGGCAGAGTTGGTCTGTGGGTGGAGAGGGAATGAGGGCAGAGCTGAGCTAGGGGTGGCTAAGGGAGTAGAGCTGAGGTTGGGGGCAGAGTTGGCCTGGAGATGGAGCAGAACTGGGGTTGAACTAGGTTGGGGATGGGGCAGAGTGGAGCTGGAAGGGACTCGCTCCCTCGCTGTCCCCCGTGGGGGCTGGCCTGAGCTTGGAAGCAGAGCAGGACTGGGGGCTGAACTGGGTTAGGAGAGGAGTAAGGTTGGGGGCACAGCTGGTGTGGGCGCAGAGCGGGACTGGAAGCATAGTACTCCCTCCCTGATACTGACTGTTAGCCAAATGGCCATTGTAATTTATGAAAATACAGCTATATATTTATATATTATTACTTTTAATTTTGGGTATCATAAATATCCAATGAAAGAATTAGAAACATCAGCTCTCCCTGAAACCAGGGAGTTAAGGGAATGAGAGAAAAACCCAATACGTATTTGTCAGAACTGAAAGAAAAGAGAATTAAAAACAGGATGTGCCAAGTAAATGTTACAACCTGTTGTATCCCTTTTGATATACCAGGCTGGCAGTATTTACTCTAAATGTTCTGTTGGCAGATGTTGGTCCGGCTGGGGAATGGTAAGGGTTCTGCTGAGTCAGTAAATCAGGTGGCTTATCACGACCTTGCCTGAATACAAGGAAGGTGGGGGAGGTTCTGTTACGGTTCCAGAGCGAGCTGAACCTTTAACTCCCTCGCTTAGTATCTATGGGCACTCTTTCCAAGTGACAGGTCTTCCTGCTCCTGTACTTCTCTCAGGGTGGAATTGCATGATTTCCCCTCCCCCACCCCCTCACACATACACACTTTGACTGGGTCATCAGGTTACAGAATCTGTGATTATTAAGGTTTCAGAGGGGTAGCTGTGTTAGTGTGTATCAGCAAAAACAACAAGGAGTCCTTGTGGTAACTTAGAGTTGCTGGCACCCAGTGCCAGAGGCGAGCAACAGCGTTGTGGGTGTGGGGGGGTGGTTCGCTACCCGGTGTGCTTCATCCAATAATCACAACGGGGTGGAGAAGCAGAAGAGTTTATTTGAAGCTTCAAAGAAGGTACAGGGAGATTAGAATCTCAAATCCTGCACACAGAGCAGGAAGTTACACAGGCTTTTATACATCCTTTCTTCAGCATACTTATCCAATAGCAAGCTGCCCTAAGTATCCATATAGCCAGCCAATCCAATTCCCAGCTAGTTCCCTGGTTCTCTGTATCATTTGTTAAACTATACATAAAGCTGCTTTATTCAGGATTGTTCTTCCATATCTTCCCTGTTTGTCCTTGTTTAGTTTCAGGCAGTCTGACTCTGCAACATATTGTTGCAGATCCTCAGCATAACTGTTGTGAGTGCCTCCAGGCGGGGTGGGGGGGCCCAAGGGCACTTGGGCCTAGTGCGAGGGGGCTTCGTCGACACTCGTGGTCTTCCATCCCCTCGAGTTACCTAGTGGCCATGCCCCAGTGTCCCGAACATTAGGGACTAACAGATTTATTTGGACATAAGCTTTCGTGGGCTGTAACCCACTTCATCAGATGCATGGAGTGAAAAATACAGTAGGCAGGTATAGGTATACAGCACATGAAAAGATGAGAGTTGCCTTACCAAGTGGGAAGTCAGTGCTAACTAGGCCAGTTCAACCAGGGTGGATGTGGCCTATTCCCAACAGTTGACAAGAAGGAAAATTACTTTTTGTCGTGCTAATGAGGCCAATTTAGTCAGGGTGGATGTGGCCCATTCCCAACAGTTGACAAGAAGGTGTGAGTATCAACAGAGGGAAAATTACTTTTTGTAGTGGCCCAGCCACTCCTTGTCTTTATTCAGGCCTAATTTGATGCTGTCAAGTTTGCAAATTAATTCCAGCTCTGCAGTTTCTCGTTGAAGTCTGTTTTTGAAGTTTTTCTGTTGAAGAATGGCCACTTTTAAGTCGGTTATTGAGTGTCCAGGGAGATTGAAGTGCTCTCCTACTGGTTTTTGAATGTTGCATTTCTTGAGGTCTGATTTGTGTCCATTTAGTCTTTTGCATAGAGACTGTCCAGTTTGGCCAATGTACATGGCAGAGGGGCATTGCTGGCACATGATGGCGTATATCACATTGGTAGATGTGCAGGTGAACGAGCCCCTGATGGTGTGGCTGATGCGGTTAGGTCCTATGATGGTGTACCTTTAATAGATATGCAGACAGAATTGGGAACGGGGTTGTGACGGTTAAGTAAAACAAGTAAGTCTAAGTCTAGTACAGTAATAAAACCGAATACAGATAAAATCCTCACCAGTTCCAGTAAGCTTTGTTTTTTGTACTAGTCTCCTTCTAGTCTAGTCCAGCAATCATTCACACCCCCTGTAGTTACTGTCCTTTACTCCAGTTTCTTTCAGGTATCCTGGGGGTGGAAAGGCTCTCTCTTTAGCCAGCTGAAGACAAAATGGAGGGGTCTCCCACAGGCTTAAATAGACTCTCTTGTTGGTGGAGACCCCCTCCTCTCTCCTATGCAAAGTCCAGCTCCAAGATAGAGTTTTGGAGTCATGTGGGCAAGTCACATGTCCATGCATGACTTAGTTTTTTACTGGCAGCAGCCATTGCCCACATGGTATCTTGAATGTCTCCAGGAATACTTCTTATGTGGATTGGAGCCTTCCAACATCCATTGTTCATTAAATGCTTCTTGATTGGGCACTTAACTTTGCAAATTCCTTTCTAAAGAAGCTAACCAAATGCCTTACTAAGGTTATTTAAAATCAAATTTAAATTCTTTGCATATATAGCCAATATTCATACAGGGCTTTGGAGTGGAGCCCGGAGCTGGAGCGAGGAGCAGCTCCGGAGCAGTGGAGCTGCAGGTTTTTGCCTGGAGCTGGAGCAGAGCCGGAGCACAGCTCCAAAGCCCTGTACAAAAATGATACATGCATACAAATAGGATTAATAGATTCAGTAGATCATAATCTCTACAGAGATATGTTACATGGCATATGTAGCATGAAACATATTCCAGTTATGTCATATATACACATTCATAAGCATATTTCCATAAAGCCTTATGGGGGGCACCGTCACAGGGGTTTGTTGCAGGGATTGGTTCCTGGGTTAGTATTTCTATTGTGTGGTGTGTAGTTGCTGGTGAGAATTTGCTTCAGGTTGTTGGGCTGTCTGTAAGCGAGGACTGGCATGTCTCCCAAGGTTATTAACTGTGTCCTCAGCAGGTCCAGCTGGGTCTTGGCCTTTGCTTTCTCTTCGCTCCAGGAGCCTGTGACCAGTATGAAAATGAAGTGACATAAAACAGTTCCTTCAAGACAAACCATTATATATTTGTCCATGGAACACAGGAGGAAAAAGCTTAGCACAATAAAAGGCCTATACTCTCACTATCTTACTGAAACGTTAGCCTTTCCTTGCAAGTTTAGGTAGGGCCCTTCCCCACTTTATCCCAGGCATTCCCCCAAGTATTGGGACTGGATGAGGCCTCAATAACCTTGTAGCTGCTGCTGCTGCCTCTCATTTGACCCTTAGTCATTGTTTTTCTGACTGAGTTCACAGGCAGTCTTTTATCTATTACAAAGTCTGTTTGTCCTGGGACCCTCAGACCTGTCCAATCTGGTTTATACATCTTCGCAGGAGGATGGAGATAAGCTTCCAGCAGTGCATTTCCTGTATTCTCCATGTGAGCAGTGGCAATCAGATTTGCATCATCTGCTTTCCTGGGGATGTGTAAAACCTTAAATCTTTAGCCCTGCATGTAGCAAACAGCATTATAGTAATCTGTAGGGAGAGAGGTTCATACATGATTCATTTTTAAAAATACAGATATTTCCCACATTCTTCATGGGATCTCCAGAGGAGATTTAGGCTGTGAGTTGCTCAGTTCTGAGACAGGAACCCTAAGAGTTCTCCATACCTGGAGAAAAGTATGGTGCTGAAGGTTTTTATGTTCTTGCTCATTTCTGAGTAAATAGAACCAAACTGCAGGGAATGGGCAAATTTGGACTTTGCATTAGTGTGCAGACTGTTTGAAAGCAGGTTGGGGACAATGCCTGTTCATAAGTGAAGATGCTTCAAAGTGGTTAAACATACCTACTATATGGTCTCATTCTTCAGATCTATTGAGTTATTGATATAAAATTCTCACAGCTCTGTCTGCTCAGAGTTCAATACATTAGTGCGCTACATATGAGGATGGGGCGGGTCCAAAACATTTTGCTGCTCTTGACATACCTCAGTACATTTTTCTCCTCTAGGTTCCAGCCATTTTTTCCTGCTGCATGTATTTTAAAACTTTTTTTTATTGTTTACTCAGTATTACTAAAGCCCAGCTGTTTAAAAATCGTGAGACAGGCTCCCCCCAAATCATGAGATTTCTTTAAACAAAAAAAAATGTTTCTATTTACTTTTGGGTTTTGAGCATTTGCGGTATCATAGGGTCATGTTTTCAAACTTTTCTGTGCAATCCAAGGGCTAGAAACTTTTCTTTTCAGAAACAAAAACTGAAGTTCCCACATAATCACAGGATTCCAGGGAGTTGGGTCTGTAAGAAAATACCAAATATCATAAGATGTGTGATTAACTCAAGAATTGGCAATACTGTAGGTTACATAATTTAGCATTAGCATTTCTCTTTCTCTCTCTGTCTCATTTGCAATAGTTATTCCTCTTCTTTTTTTCTTTTCCTATCAGTCACTCTACTGTATATCTTGATGGGTTATCTCTCTCCATTTTCTACTGTTTCCCCTTCTAACTAATGTTTTATATTGTAAAAGTTTTCCATATTCCCAACCCATGTCTCTCCTTTTCTTCTTTTTTCTGAGTTTTCTTCCCTGTCTCTCATTTCCTCTGTTAGTTTATCTGATGGTTCTTTTCTCAGACCCCCACCATCTGCTCCCTCCCTCCCACATAGTCCTCATTGTCTCTTCTCTAGCCCCAAACATACACTGCTGCTTCCTGTGATGCTTGTCCCAGAATTCTCCACTTACAAAACACCACCCAGCCATTAAGGATACTCACTGCTTGCAAAAATTAGCATGGTTATCATTTCTCTGGGCACTGATTTCCTGGCAACCTCATGGGTGAAAAATTGGTGGCATGTACATGAGCTGTATAGGCAGAGCATTATCAGGAAAATGCATTGTCTCTTCAAAACTGGGGAAATCATGAAATAGTTTTAGAGCATGAAAGAAGAAAATGAAAATGTTAGAAGTGCAGTTGAGGATTTATCGTGAGACCTCTTGTTAGTGCATGTGAAGTTCTTGTGTATCTGTGTAGTTACTGGCTTTCCTCATACTATACAGCACTTGTTATTCATTACAAAAATAATTTTGTTAGCTGTTTCCTTCCACCGAAGTCGTTCATTAATTTATAAGTGCTAATCATCCCTGGTGAAAAAAGCTGGGAACTGACCATCTGTTTGATTAAATCTGCCAAGTAGCTGAAGTTTCTTGGTTGCAAAGCATGCTTAGATTAGTAAATACGTTTAATATCTGTTCAGCTTAATCCTGGTAGCCTAAAGAAAATCTTTAGTCTGGATGGCATTATTTAATATATATTAGTATATTATTTGTTCTTGAGACAGGATTAGATATGGAATCAAATACAATGGGTCATCAGATCCCTGATTGATTTAAAAAATGACTCTATCTGGTAAGTAGGATAGAAGTCTGATAAGCAAAACTGAAACAAGAGCCTAATGCAGACTAGGGTGGTGGGCTGTAATGATTAAGAAATCTCTCTTTTTATTTTTTAAAAAAATTAAAAAATAGCAATCTTGAAATGTGCAAACTAAACACATAACTTATCCATGAAACCCTGTGCTCTCTTTGTAATTACACCACTTTCCTCCCCACATTTTCTCCATTGTCTACAACACCTACTTGAAGCGTTCTGTCTTAATCTTTGGGTAGGGACTCTGTACAATGCTCAGCACATGGGCAGTCCTGATTATGGTATCTGTGGGCTAAGATTATACAGATAACCATAATCTGCTTTTCTTAGCAGTGGGTGATCGGAACCTCCATCAGCAGAGTGGTTAATAAATATTCAAATATGAAAATGCCATCTATTTTAAGGATTTTGTGAACCTTCTTACCCTCACCATTTCCCATGACAATTAATAAAAATAATTTGTACTTGTAACTTCTGCCTGACGTTCTGAAAGAACTTTGCAAACATAAATTATTTAGACCCATTTTACTTAAGAGTAAACTGTGACACAGGGTGATTATGCAAAAGATACATACTAAATCAGTGACCGTGTTATAAGTGAAAACCAGGAGTCCTCATTCTCTTCTCATTCTATCAATTAAAGTACACTAACTCTTACGCAGCGGCTTATATAACCAAATTTTTTTTTCTTGGTTACTGAACCAGTATTGCCAAACCTAAGCTTTTAAAAATAATTAGTGAATCCCCCTCAAAATCATAAGATTAAAAAAAATAAAATACATTTTGTTTTCCTTCTGGGTTTGGAGCCTTTACGGTGTACTGGGGTGAAGTTTTCAAGCTTTTCTCCATAGCTGCATAAACTTTTTTCAGAGTAACAGCCGTGTTAGTCTGTATTCGCAAAAAGAAAAGGAGTACTTGTGGCACCTTAGAGACTAACCAATTTATTTGAGCATGAGCTTTCGTGAGCTACAGCATCCGATGAAGTGAGCTGTAGCTCACGAAAGCTCATGCTCAAATAAATTGGTTAGTCTCTAAGGTGCCACAAGTACTCCTTTTCTTTTTATAAACTTTTTTGTTTGTTTCAATGAAAACTGAGATTCTTCCTTTAACATGACTACAGGATTTGGGGCTTTAAGAAGAACCCCAGATTTTGCAAAACTTGTTGCCAAACTCACAATATTGCCATGCTGCTGAAGATTTTTTTTTCACTATGGTTTTAGTCAATTTGGGACTGGTTTTCAAGGGTGCTGAACACCTTCAGGTCCCATTGACTTCAACTGGAGTTCAGCACTTCCAAAAATTAGACCAAGCATTGCTAATGCACGGATTATATCAATATCTTACAGGGACCCAAGGTACCCATGTTTGTATGCTTTACCAATTTGGCTGAGGAGATGGTGATGCCATAAAATCAGTGTTTCCCAAACTTGGGATGCCGCTTGTTCAGGGAAAGCTCATGGCGGGCTGGGCCGGTTTGTTTACCAGCCGCATCCGCAGGTTTGGCCGATCGTGGGTCCCACTGGTCATGGCTTGTCGCTGCAGGCCAATGGGGCCTGCCGGAAGTGACGTGGGTCGAGGGATGTACTGGCTGCCGCTTCCCGCAGCCCCCATTGGCCTGGAGCGGCGAACTGCGGCCAGTGGGAGCTGCGATCGGCCGAACCTGCAGATGCGGCAGGTAAACAAACTGGCCCAGCATGACAGGGGCTTTCCCTGAACAATTGACATCCCAAGTTTGGGAAACACTGCATTAAATTATCTTTTTTAAACTTCCATTAAATTTAAAGGAAAGCAGAGTCATTGTGTATGTTTGTAATAAAGTGTTAAAATATGAAAGTAATGCATAAAATTATTCTTTGTCTCAAACAAGAGTAGAGAATAGTTTAACAAACTGCCCAAGAGCAAGAAGTAGCCTTCATGCAAAATTCTAGACATTTACTTTTTCAGTCAGATTAGCTGCATATGTCTGTGTGGTGTCATATAAATATTATGCAAAATATTTTGGTAACAGGTCAAGAAAACATTCTGTTAGCATTAAATTAAAAACTGATGTAGGATAAAACTCTAATTATCACTTCTGATCTGGACATCTGATGATATATATGCTCTCCTTCCAGTACTAACCTGCTTACATTCTTAATGAGAACGCTAATAGCATTTTGGCAGTCAATCAGAGGGATTTATGGTTGTCGTACAGTCATTTGCATATTATTTCATTTTAATTAGAATTAATATTAATAGTTGATTTCACTTTTAATATATGGGACAATCTTCAGTCATATGGGGATTTAAAAGCTGTTTTGTTAATCGCTCATGTAACTACTCTGACAGTATAGACCACAGGGATTAAAGCCATATGTACACACAGGTTTTTTTGTCTTTAATACCTAGTACAATGTGTAAAGAATATCACAAAAAGAAAAGTATTGGCAAAAAGAGAACCAGTTGCAGAGAACCACAAACAGAAGAACCAGTTGCATATAGAGGAAACAATTAATTTCACAGCATGAGCAATAATCTGTAGTGTTTAAATTTAAACTTTTATGATTTTTTTAAAAGAAATATTGGATCTGGTGCCTAGTGGAAAAATCAGGGATACATGGTATTCCTATGTCAAGTAAAGTACTGGAGAAATCCCAAATAGCCAACTAAAATAATATAATGACTGGCCTGAATTAACACTTCACCAGATTTTGAAAAAAAAAAACCCCCACATAATTATTCTGATTCAGTTACATCTCTGGAGCAATTAGTAGTTAATGTGTTAAAAGTGCGTCTACTGGGTTTATATATGAATTTTTATCTGTTCATGCTTGTGATAAGGCAGGCTCATTTCATTTCATGGAGTAAAATCTGAGAACCAAAGGGAACATGTGATTTAATCCCAACAAGACAACTCAAAATATTACTGTATAATAGTATAGGTGATAGACTGTCTGCACTTCTGAGAGCTACTGTGATAAAATGTATTTTGAGAGACTGGGAAAAAAATAACCCTATACAATCTGAACAGAAGGGATGTTAGTACTACAGTATTTAACCACTGATCTGGTATTGAAGTTGTGATCATAGGTTAGGTTTCATATCAGGACAGCAAAGTGTGCCTTTTATATATTGGAAATGAGCCTATAGTATTTTGGCAAAATAAATATGATATATATTAAGGGAGTTGTGAAAAAATCATGTGGCTAAATAGTTTATGCCTGATCTGGGATATTTCTGTTCGCCTCAATGGGCATTGGGTCAGGCTATGACAGATAGCATAATGTTGCACTTTATATATTTTGAAATATTTAATAGTGACAACGAGATATTGATGTTACACATGATTCTATTATAGACAACAGAAATTGCATCACAGAGCTGCATAATAGAGCTGCATGAAATATTCAAAATAAACAGTCTCATTTGAGTTGGAATTGCAGGATTAGGGAACATTTAGGATATTTAAAACCTCTTCCAGTTTTTTCTTTTCAAGTCACTTTAGTCAGGTTTGACCTGTGTCATTGCTACTAGAAAAATTAAGCTATTCTAATATTATTGGCTGGAATGAAATTTAAAAGTTATCTTTTTTTTTTGTCTTATTTGTGATTAAAAACAAACACTTGTGACCTGTGCTTGTGGGTACATGGCTGAGGGGGTATAGCCAGATTCTTGCACGGTTTATTTAATTGTGGTTGTGCCAGTGGCCTGACCAGGTACTTTGCACAATTCTAGCCACAAGGATGCAGTCAGTTACTCTTGTTCATAAAGTTTAATTTTTACCACAAGCATTGTGACCTCAGGAACTTTTTCCTCTTATTTTATTAATGAAACATTTCATTTTTTGTAACTTTTGCTAGTCATTAGCATGTGAGGAGTAAGAAAGGTAGAAGTGAAAAAAGGAAGGATGAACCAAAAAGATGTTTAGGTCCTATGCATACATTGCCACAGAGTCCTAAAATCAACATAACATGGCAACCTGACAGATGTGCTCATGACAGACAAATGGCAATCTTCTGCAAAGGAACGGCTAATAGATTAATAGATTCCGAGGTCAGAAGGAACCATTGTGATCATCTAGTCTGACCTCCTGTCATAGAACTTCCCCAAAATAATTCCTAGAGCAGATCTTTTAGAAAACCATCCAGTCTTGATTTAAAAATTGCCAGTGATCCTTTGTAAATTGTTCCAATGGGTAATTACCTTCCCTGTTAAAAATTTACACCTTATTTGTAGTCTGAATTTGTAGAGCTTCAATTTCCAGCCATTGGATCATGTTATACTTTTCTCTGTCAGATTGAAGAGCCCATTACTTAATATTTGTTCTCGGTATAGATACTTGCAGTCTGTAAACAAATTGTCCCTTAACCATCTTTTTGTTAAGCTAACTAGATTGAGCTCTTTAAGTCTATCGCTACGAGGCACGTTTTCTTAATCCTGTTAATTATGGTTCTTCTCTGAATCCTCTCCAATTTATCAACATCTTCCTTGAATTATGGGGATCAGAACTGCAGTCAGTATTCCAGCAGTGGTTGCACAGGTGTCAAATATAGAAGATATGAGAGCAATGAATGCTACATAAAACAGATATTTAACAACTATTAATAAGGCTGCGAGTTTGTCACAGAGGTAACAGATTCTGTGACTTTCCAGGACCTCCATGACTTCTGCAGCCTGGAGGCTACCTGAGCAGCTCGGGCAGCCCCTGGGGCAGCTGCACCAGCCGCTGCTGGGGCAGTCTCGGGCCACTGTGCCCCCCTCCCCAGGCAGCAGCAGGAGTTTGGGTGTAGGAGGAGACTGAGGGCTGGGGGTTGGTGCAGGGGGTGTGTGGGCTCTGGGCGGTGCTTACCTCAGGGGGTTCCCCGGAAGCGGCTACATGCCTGTGGTTCCTGGCCAATGGGAACTGCAGAGGTAGCGCTTGGGATGGAGGCAGCGCGCAGAGCCATCTGTCTGCACCTCTGCCTAGGAGTGAGCCACGAGGAGCCAGGTAGGGAGCCTGCTAGCACTGCCAACCCCTTCCCTGAGCACCAGTAGGGGTCCTGGGTAGCTACCCACCCACCCTGGGGCCCTTGCCCCCTGAGCACCCGTGGTGCCTCCCGGGTCTCCCATCCCACGAGCACCTGAGGCACCCCCCACCCCCAGATTTAGTCAGGGTTATATAGTCCAAGTTATGGCCTGGTCACGGGACATGAATTTTTGTTTACAGCCTGTGACCTGTCCATGATTTTTACTAAAAATAACTTTGAGTAGGGTTGTCAACTTTCTAATTGCACAAAACCAAACACCCCTGCCCTGCTCCATTCCAGAGGCCATGCTCCTTCCATTCTCCTTCTCTGAGGCCCCTCCACCAGTCACTCCAGCCCCCTTCCCTCTGTCGCTCACTCCCCCCACCCTCACTCACTTTCACTGGGGTGGGGAAGGGGGTTGGGGAACGGGAGGGAGTGATGGCTCAGGCTGGGGTTGCGGGCTCTGGGGTGGGGCTGGGGATGAGAGGTATGGGGTGCAGGAGGGGCCTCTGGGCTGGGTCCAAGGGGTTTGGAGTGTGGGAGCGGGCTCAGGGCTGGGGCAGAGCGTCAGGGTATGGGGGGGGTGCGGGCTCCAGAAGGGAGTTTGGGTGTGGGTGGGGGTTCTGACCTGGGCCAGGGGGTTGGGGTTCAGGAGGGTGGTGCAGGGTCTGTGAGCGAGTTAGGGTGTGGAAAGGGGTTTCAACCTGGAGCATGGTGTTGGGGTGCGGGGGGGGGGGTTCAGGCTCCGGCCAAGGGGCACTTACCTCAGGCAACTCCCAGTTGGCGGCACAACAGGGCTAAGGCAGGCTCCCTGCCTGTCCTGGCTCTGTGCTGCTCCTGGAAGCGGTCGGCACATCGGGCCCCTAGGTGGAGGCATGCCCAGGCAGCTCTGTGCAGTGTGTGCTACCCACGCCTGCAGGCATTGCCCCCACAGTTCCCAATTGCCGTGGTTCTTGGCCAATGGGCAATGCGGAGCTGGTGCTGTGGAAGGGATCAGCACGCAGAGTTTCCCTTATCACCCTGTGCCTAGGGGACATAGGGACATGCAGGCTGCTTCTGGGGAGCTGCGCAGAGCCAGGGCAGACAGGGAATCTCCCTGCTTTAGCCCCACTGTGCCGCCAACTGGACGTTTAATGGCCCGGTCAGCTGTGCTGACCAGAGTCTCCAGGGTTCCTTTTTGACCTAGAGTTCCGGTTGAAAACTGGACACCTGGCAACCCTACTTGTGACTAAAATGAAGCCTTAGCCATAAATATCGGATAAAGGTCCATCAGAGCAAATTGCTCATGTCTTTCATCTCTTTCCTTTGTTCATGTAGGTCCAGTCCTGCACTTCTGCTGAAGGGTACTCTGGCTTCAGAACCCATGCAATGTAACTTTTATCAAGGAGTAGAATTTGTGGAGGTTTTGCAGTAGCTGTGTACTCTGCATGCCCCAGAGCTCAGCTCTCTGGCATGCTGTGTACAGAAGGAGTTAAGGGTAGGGAACGGAACCCTGCGTAGGGTTCACAATGAGTGGAGCTTCTGGTCCCTCTTCTGCCCCTGAGGCAATACTGTAAGGCTTCCATAAAGAAGCTCCACCAGTACTTGGTGTGCTCAGGAGAGGTGCTCTTTCTTCCCATTCCATGGAGAACGCCAGCTTTCAGCTGAATTTCTCAGGATGGATGCTAGGTAGAAGACTGGCCCCACACATAAATGGAGATATAGGCCGCAAGAAGCAATAAATTGGAACAAATAATATATGCTGTACTGGGTCTAATAATACAATGCAAGTTTTGTTTTGCAAAAAAGAAATGCTTCCGTAAGAAAGCACAACCCAATAAATAACTTTATGCAGATATTTTTCTTTCTCTTTTCTTATGAAAATGTGCTTCTATTCTCATACTTGCTGGTATGTTAACTCAAAAGATAAACTGTCAGAAACTTCTTAAAATTTTTTTTTCAAAAATCAGTTGTATCCTCAGAGAATAAGTTTATGACTTGAACTTCTGATGACTTCAAACTGTGAACTGATTGATTTCCTTTTATGAACTAATGATCAATGTCTTCTGTCTGATCTTTGAGTCAGAGTGGCTAACTTGACAGGGCTTATAAGCAGCCTCAAAATATCCACATTTCTCTTTATTAGCTTTGTTTTACTAAATCTCTCTAAAGAAATGAATGGCAAACATTAGCATTGCATGTAATTATCCATTGCCCTGTTTGCAGAGATTTCATTATGCAAGTCTAAAAACTTTACTCAAAAATCTATCTTCATTTCATTAGAAGACACTTAGGGTTCAACAAACGCTTTTTCGTTGTGTAAAATAATATAAGCATTTAAATGTTAATATATGGTACAAAGTACAGAATTACAAAAAGTACAAAAATGTGCTGGTCGCTTCCATTTCTTCATGTATTATCAGAACACATTGTGTGCTAAATCATAGTTCTGGTTGTTTTAATGTTGTCTTTGCCTTGTGAAGTCAGACCAAGGGCAGAGGAATCCATCCATTTTTTGTTATCAGTGAAAATTGTGTTGGATTTAACATGATTCAGGAAAAATATGGTGAGGTTGGTGAATACCAGTTATTTCAAAGCAGGAGGCAATGAATAATATTGCCTGTTGTTTCTTGAAGTCATTTGAACATTAGGGCATTTTTCTAAACATTTGATGAACAAAGATTTCACCAGTCTCAAGAAATTTTGTTTCTTTTGCCCTTTACTGTTCCTGGGGGGAGTGAAACTCATTGATTTGAAACCAAAACCTGATTTTTCAGATTGGAATCTCCCTTATTCGTTAATATGATAAAATGAATAAATATTAAAGAAATGAACAGGAATTGAGCCCAATAGAAAGTTTTCCTGTATAGGTTTTGTTCAAATAGAGTTGCAGCCCTAGTCTCTGAGAAGGATGATTCCTTGCTCTTGCACTGAAAAAGGAGTATTTCTCTAACATCTCCAGAATGCTATAAAGTGGTAATTTAGAAGTTCTGACAGGCTACATATTGAAGAGAAAGGAATGCAACGTTCTGCCTCATTATTGATCAATACTAATGCATCTAAAGGCTAAGCAGGCTAAGCTACAATATAGCTTAATGAAAACAATCATGTTTCTCATTTTAATGCTCTTCACTATATTGTCATGCACATTTTTTCTGTTTTAAATTTTGACATAGTGAGTCAAATTTTGCTTTTTTGACACTGTGATTATGTTATGAGATTGTACTGATGTAACAGAAGGCAGAATTTAGCCCATTGGTCTGAGGCACTTGAGCAAATAGTCTCTGGTTTAATCAGGAGATTACTGGGACCAGGCTGTCCTTGGTCAGCTGTCCTTTGCTCTACAACTCTACATAGTCTGCCATATCCTGTCTGGATTTGTTGACTCAGTTCTTCTGGTTGTGCAGGTAGATGACTGGGACAGTAGAAGGTAAGGGAGGGAAGCTGAGGAAAAGGCCGTTCTTTAGGTTTCAGGTAGCTATTTTGGGATTTTGAAGATCTACAAGGCCAGTTCCTGTTGGGGGGGCTTCTGATTTATATCTTAGTGTGTATGTTTCTAAAAAAAAACAAAAAAACGTTCTGTAGTATGCATAGGTTTTGGGATGGGCACAGTTAATAAAAGTGAAAAAATAATAGTTGTAAACTGGTTGGTTTGTGGTCTAGGTCTATTCTGGGGGTTCTATGCATTGTCTGGTCATGTAAGTTTGTTACAGCCATATTTAAGCTTTATGATGCATATGAGCATGTGGAGTTCTTCTTTCAGTATACTGGGTAAAGGATCTGGTCCAGATGGAAGTTTTATATTTTAAGTATTCCCTATTAAGTACAAGTTTGATCAATTGGTGGCATCTAGCTGTGATAAAAGACAAATGATTATTTTGGGGCATCATTCTGTGTGAGTTGAAAATTGCTTTTACTAATGACACAGCATTGTCCAGGACAGCAGGCCCTCTTATTAATCAGGGTGTACTGGACAATAATTTTGGCAGTGAACAGTTTAATGCTGGAAATGCATGCTGGTATAACAAAGATATCTTGCTGTTTTGATTCTATACCTTTTATGGTTTTGCTGAAAGCAACATTTATTTTGCTAATACTAAGTAATGCATTAAAACACTATTTACATCAGATAAGAGAATGTAATTAGGTCAAACCTAATTTCAATGTGTTTATGCTCAATGGAGCCTTTATGAGCTTGTTAACCTGCAATGCAAAGGCTAGGATTCTGGTTTACAAGACTGCCTCTGGCTCTCATGCATCAGTGTCCACTCAGGGGATTCCAGTGTGCAATCATTTGTAAGGCATTACTGTGGTGCTCCTCAAGGACACAAGACCATCTAAGAAACCTGGAATGATTACATGGACTTGCTACACCAGCCATGTGCCAGAGTCCCACTGACTGATTTCCCTGTAATTCATTTACCATTTCGTATTAGCCTCATGGTCTCTTCTCTCAACAATTTTTCAAACACAAACTTATGCCCAGGATTTTTTTTACATTGTACTTAAACACATTTGCATATTTTTCTACTTAGAACATATGGGAATATTTCACATTGTAGCCTCCAAGTGTCAGAATCTTATATATGTTGGTAAGCATATCCTGAATTATGGAACGTGCTAGGCAATTTTACCCAAGTTGAGCTCCAAATCAGTTCATACTAGAAACAAGCCTGAACAAAAGCTTTGGTTCCAGAACATCTTACCCACCCCAAATTTAAAAGAATTTAGTTCTGTATCCAAATTTGAGCTTTGCAGCTGATCTCTCTTTCAAACATTGTAGTATAAAGAGAAAGAAATGCCTGTTAGTTCATCTATGGCTAAGGTTCAGATGCGATCTTAAACTGAAACATGATGGTCAAGTGTTTTAAATATCAAACAGTGCAATAACTTTGCTTGCAAGTTTCTGTCTCTGATGCATTATTCTTATTTCTGTTCCCAAATTAATAAAATTAAATATTAAAGGTTTTCTTTTGTATAGAGACCTGGTTTAAAAACTAAAAAGCAAACAAACAAACATCCCTATTGCTTCTGACTTTTTCATGTGCTTAAAGTATCTTATCGTTTAAAGATTCAATTTTTCAGGTACATGTATAAGATAATTTGTTATTAATTTTATATAGCCTTGGTCATTGGCAACTTGGCATTTTTTAAAATGTGAGAATGAACAAATATTAAATTATAAGCTTTAGAGAAGGAATATTCAATTTTAGATTGAAGTATAGTATGTAAGTCCTCCTGCCAAATCTGTCTTGGAAGAAGCTCTTATGAAAGAGGAACAACATAGAAGAATTTGGTGCTTTTGAATTGTTGTAGCAACCAGGCAAGGTACTAACAAACTTCAGCAGGACTTTATTTTTAAAGTGCAAACCTCTTTACCAAGCTGCTGCTGCACCCACGGTAGCTCTCAATCCGCCTCCTCAACTCCCCCCCTTCCTGTTTCCTGTCCTTTCAAACTCCCAACAGCCAGTGCTCCCAGTTCTAATAATTACAAGCAGCATCTAAACACCACATTCCTTCCTCTCTTAAACTCTCCCAATTAAAATAAACATTATTGTCCTAACCACAGGAACAAATATGAAACAAGATACTGTACTGTTGGCAGAAATATTACACTGAAAACACTGTAGATACTACATAACATAGTCTCTAGTCCAGAAAGGTGGTTGTCTGGGTCTGACAGGCCATCTCTCAAGCCCCAGTTCCAGTGCAATGTCTTGTTGTGTTGATACTACGGTGAAGTCATCCCATGCAGACTGGGTGTTGGCATAATCTCCTCTTGGTGCATAGGCAGGTGCATTCCATACCCACCCATCAGAAGGTCGATAGGTGTAAGGTCCCTTCTTCTCTATGATTTTAAGAGGAGCTGTGAATTTATGGTCCCCTTTGCATAAAATTCCAAGTTTTCTTATTCTAATGAAGGAACCACACTCAAACTTTGGTTCCTTAGAACCCATTTGCTTGTCTGTGAAAGCCTTATACTGTGCTTGGTTCTGTTCAACTGTTTTTCTCAATGAGCTGGTCTCAAATCATCTCATCTGCCATATTCCCAAAGTCACAAGTTACAATCAGACTCCTTAGGGAAGCAATATACTGCATTATAGTCTCCCCTGTTTTCTGCTCACGTGGGCGAAATCTGTAGCGATTAGCTACTACATTCACTTTTGGCACAAAAAAGTTCTTTAATGCAGTGAGTGCAGTCTCATATTTATCATCTGCAAGGGGAAATGTGTAAAATATATGCTGCCCTTCTGCTCCAAGGCAGTGGATTAGCAGAGCACGCTTTCTTTCTTCAGAAATCTCTGTAGCAGTGATTGCAAGCAGATAAGTCTCAAATATATGGATCCAGGCAGTAAAAGCAATTGGAGGCTCACCTGGGCTTTGCAGAAAGGGTGCAGGTGGGTTGAGAGGCAGAAGATCCATCCTCGTCGCCAAAATGTTGTAGCAACCAGGCAAGGTACTAACAAACTTCAACAGGACTTTATTTTTAAAATGCAAACCTCTTTACCAAGCTGCTGCTGCACCCTCAGTAGCTCTCACTCCGCCTTCTCAACTTCCCACCCTCCTTCCTGTTTCCTGTCCTTTCAGACTCCCAACAGACTGTGCTCTCAGTCCTAATAATTACAAGCAGCTTCTAATCACCACATGAATATAAGCATAGTGTGGATGATATAACTACTCAGCAAGTCATGACATGAACACAGAGTGCATTGGGGAAATAAACAGATTTTCAGATCCCAAAGGTCAGATATTGTTGAGATGTTTGAAACTTACTGCTCAACAATAGAATGTCTAATCCAGTTCTCATGTCATGGGCAGCCAATATGCTATGTAAGTAAATAGGGCAGTGTGGGAATTCTCGGGACACTGGAAAGGCAAATCGGCAGCAGTTTTAAATAACTTGTCAGTGAAGGATAAAGGAAACTGAGAATCCAGTATACTATTGCAATAATCAGCATGTGAAGCTAAATTGTAGTAATCCGTTTTAAATATATTTATTGGTAATAATGTAGAAATGATAAGTATAGTTCAGGCCAGCCAAGTTAGCATAAGGAATAAAAGTGAGCAGACCAGAGGGAAGACGACCAGGATACATCACAAATTATACCCCTACCGCCTAAGGAGATTAGCAAAGAAGGGCAGTACATCCTGCTACTGTCTGTCTGTCTTTGCTGAAGAGACCTCTGTGCAATAGGATCCCCTTTTAAGGAGGGGTTTCAGGCAGCTGTGGTTACGTTGCGGGGAGCTTGGTCACAAGGCTCTGTTGGAGCTCTGCTGCCAGGTGTCAGGGTCACAGCCAGAGCAACCCAACAGCACGAGCCCCTGGAGGGGACCAGAATTTCCAAGCAAACTGCTCTAGTCTTCCACTGATTCCCCCACGGATCTTCCGGGTTTGGGCTGGGTCTCACAGCCTAAGGGGTAAACACTGCACCCTAATTAAACTCTGCAAGGGGCATCTTCAAGCGGTTTTCCTCTTTCTCTGTCCAAAGGGGCAATAAGAGTATATGCAAAAAGAAAAGGAGTACTTGTGGCACCTTAGAGACTAACCAATTTATTTGAGCATAAGCTTTCGTGAGCTTCACGAAAGCTTATGCTCAAATAAATTGGTTAGTCTCTAAGGTGCCACAAGTACTCCTTTTCTTTTTGCGAATACAAACTAACACGGCTGTTACTCTGAAACCTAAGAGTATATGGTAACTGCTGGCAACTATCATCTTTTTTAATGATGACCACTGTAATTCTTGGAGAACAAAGTCTTATTACAAGCCCTGAGAGAAAGCAGTATTCACTTTGCATGTTTAGAATTTAGTTACTGACCTATTTCAGATTTTTTTAATTTTTTTTCCTTTTCTTTATTTTCTATTAGTTTTCCAAACCAGGCAATGTGTTGTTTTTTATTTGGTTGGTTGTTTGTGGGGTTTTTTGGTCTCATGGAGAGGGTTAAGTTTTCTTGGTGAATAAGAGGTTATTTGAGCATTTTGGACCCATTGAAAGGAAGATCAGAGAGGGCTGGAAGCAGAGAGGGAGGATTAAAGCTGTAGAGGAGCTGACATATGGGATTGGCACAGCAAATAAGAACATAAGAACGGCCATACTGTGTCAGACCAAAGGTCCATCCAGCCCAGTATCGTGTCTACCGACAGTGGCCAATGCCAGGTGCCCCAGGGGGAGTGAACTTAACAGGTAATGATCAAGTGATCTCTCTCCTGCCATCCATCTCTACCCTCTGACAAACAGAGGCTAGGGACACCATTCCGTACCCATCCTGGCTAATAGCCACTAATGGACTTAACCTCCATGAATTTCTCCAGTTCTCTTTTAAACCCTGTTATAGTCCTAGCCTTCACAACCTCCTCAGGCAAGGAGTTCCACAGGTTGACTGTGCGCTGTGTGAAGAAGAACTTCCTTTTATTTGTTTTAAACCTGTTGCCCATTAATTTCATTTGGGGGCCCCTAGTTCTTATATTACGGGAACAAGTAAATAACTTTTCCTTATTCACTTTTTCCACACCACTCATGATTTTATATATTTTTATAAGAGGATTTAAGAGAGAACTGGAGCTGCACATATAGCACTGGAAAGGGTGAAATGAACAACACAAAGAGCAGTAAAAATGCTCAGAGCAGATAGGGGTTCATGCATTGTACAGTACTAGAGTTCTTCATATCTGTTTCAATTTCAAAATTTGTATTGATTTGAGTAGTTGATACATACTAAGAACTGTGTCTATCTTTGAGTAGAGAAATAATGGAGCAGACAGAAAGAGTTAGGTCAAGATATGTCACTGAGTTTATTAGTCAATATTTTCAAAATTCTCAGTTTATAAGTAGCTATAAAAAATGTGATCTGAAGTCTGTTCTTACCATATTATTTCCCTTTCACTGTGTGGGTATGGGTGCATGCTCTCTTGGCTGTTATGGACTTACTTATGAGGGGTGGTTGATTGTATTGGTCTCTGCTCAAAAGAGGCATGGAAACATTGTTTTGGGGAAAGTGGAGGTGGGAGAATCATCAACCAATAATGTCAACATTTGGAACATAAATTTGAAGAAGAAAAACAGTAACTTTCTTGTTCTCTCAGTCTTGACGATGTCCCTTTAAATATATAAAGCTGCTAAAATCATTTTGGTGATGAGACTTAAACCCACAAGCCTAATGAATTTAAATGCCAATAATTAGCTATATTAGAGTAAACTTATGGAGTAAAATAAACCACCCACAGAGGCTAAAATGATAAATGACCACTTAGTGCTTTGTTCTGAATTGGGTGTAGAGATGTTTGCTTTCCAAGACTTTTTGTTATAAAGTTATCAGGCAGAAGAGACAGGGTGCTTTAAAGTCACATCAGAGAAAGAATCAGACATAGTTTTACACACACAGAAAAGATTAGGCAGGTTAGAAACTAAAGAGGTTATCAGCACTAGATTTTTATAGAAAAAATCATTATAGTGTGAGTTGTGTAGATGAGCTGTTCACTTCATAACTCGAGTTCTGAATGCTTATTTCTGTAACAGAAGCTCAGGTCTATGCCCTCATGGAAGATGGAATACTTAAAACTCATTCTCTCTCACTCTCACAGTGAGACCTGTATGTTCATCTCTAAGTCATCATCATGGTAACTTTCTTAATTCACCTTTTTTATGTGTTCAGTATATACTAGAGTTTATGGCCTTTTTGTAGGTATGTAGAGTAGGTCAAAATAGGGTGACACAATTTTGATTTGCCCTTCATTTAGTCTTCATCGCAGAATATCTTTTATATGAACATTATGAGAAATGTAATATCTTGCCATTTTATATGCATTTTAAATTGAACCAGTCAACAATCTTTATCATCTAATCATAGAAGATTAGGGTTGGAGGAGACCTCAGGAGGTCATCTAGTCCAGCCCCCTGCTCAAAGCAGGACCAACCCGAACTAAATCATCCCAGCCAGGGCTTTGTCAAGCTGGGCCTTAAAAACTTTAAGGATGGAGATTCCATTACTTCCCTAGGTAACCCATTCCAGTGCTTCACCACCCTCCTTGTGAAATAGTTTTTTCCTAATATCCAACTTAGACCTCCTGCACTGTATCTTGAGACCATTGCTCCTTGTTCTGTCATCTGCCACCACTGAGAACAGCCTAGCTCCATCCTCTTTGGAACCCCCTTTCAGGTAGTTGAAGGCTGCTATCGAATTCCCCCCTCACTCTTCTGCAAACTAAATAAGCCCCCTTTCTTCAGCCTCTCCTCGTAAGTCATGTGCCCCAGCCCTCTAATAATTTTTCTTGCCCTCCGCTAGACTCTCTCCAATTTGTCCACATCCCTTCTGTAGTGAGGGGCCCGAAACTGGACGCAGTACTGAAGATGTGCCCTCACCAGTAATGAACAGAGGGGAATAATCACTTCCCTCAATCTGCTGGCAATGCTCCTGCTAATGCAGCTCAATATGCCGTTAGCCTTCTTGGCAACGAAGGGCGCACTGCTGACTCATATCCAGCTTCTCGTCCACTGTAATCCCTAGGTCCTTTTCTGCAGAACTACCATTTAGCCAGTTGGTTCCCAGCCTGTAGTGGTGCATGGGATTCTTCCGTCCTAAGTGCAGGACTCTGCACTTGTTCTTGTTGAATCTCATCAGATTTCTTTTGGCCCAACCCTCCAATTTGTCTAGGTCACTCTGGACCCTATCCCTACCTCCATCTGATCTACCTCTCCCCGCATCTTAGTGTCATCCGTGAAGTTGCTGAGGGTGCAATCCATCCCATCATCCAGATCATTAATGAAGATGTTGAACAAAACCGGCCCAGGACCAACCCCTGGGGTACTCCACTTGATACCAGCTGCCAATTAGACATCGAGCCGTTGATCACTACCCGTTGAGTCTGATGATCAGTTTTCTATCCACCTGATAGTCCATTCATCTAATCCATACTTCCTTAACTTGCTGGCAAGACTATGTGGGAGACTGTATCAAAAGCTTTGCTAAAGTCAAGGTATATCACGTCCACTGCTTTCCCCGTATCCACACAGCCAATTATCTCATCGTAAAAGGCAATCAGGTTGGTCGGGCATGACTTGCCCTTGGTGAATCCATGTTGACTGTTCCTGATCACCTTCCTCTCCTCCAAGTGCTTCAAAATGGATTCCTTGAGGACCTGCTCCATGATTTTTCTGGGGACTGAAGTGAGGCTGACTGGTCTGTAGTTCCCTGGATTCTCCTTCTTCCCTTTTTTAAAAATGAGCACTGATTGCCTTTTTCCAGTCATTCTAATGTTCGCCCTTATTGATATGATTTATTATAAAATTTTGGAAGTTGAACTGATATGTCCTTTTCAGCATTCTTTAGTCTGAAAGCCTGTATTCTCTGTTTATATGTGCATATATAAAAAAAAGTTTTGACATATATTATGCAGTTTCCAAATAGTTCAAATGTATAGTGTTAATTTATAAGGAGATTCTTCTGAAAAAAATTTTAAACTGACATTTTTATTTGGTGGAATAGAGGTTCATGATAATATAAATAATTTGTACAGGGCTGCGGACTCTACTTCACAAAACCACCAAGTGCCTAGGGGCTCGCAACACTATGTTCTGTTAATTTTGAAGCACATCACTACCATTTCTTTCTGTACACCTATGTCAAGAAACCAAATATTCTGAATGTTGAAAGACTGTATATAATATGAATAACAGATTTTAATTAATTTAGAGTCCAAATATTTTAGCTTCTTGATGTGTCTTCATATTGTTATGCTCTCATTATGCTTTTAACTCTTAAGTAAGCAGTAAAATGAATATTCCTCTGTATTTTCATAAGAGACCCATAGAACAGATTTTAAACATTGACAAAGTACAGTACCCTATTGTAAATTTTTAAAATGGAGTTAATGCTGAGTAATTGCAATATCCTAGCAAACATAAAGAATGCTTAGCTAACCAGTGGCTCCCGCATTTATTCATAGCATGGGCCTTTTCTTAATAAAGAGATTGCCAATAAACTCTATAGCAATGAAGAAATAATAGTAAGTAAAACTGGTTAACGTTTTTACTCAAAAATTCTTTCCACAAAAATGGCCCTTTTGCAAGATGGACTTACATAAAAAGTGTTTTTGTTTTATTTAGTTTTAAGATTTCCTTTACTGGAAATTTTGATTTTTGGTTCCTTCCCTCCCACTTTTTTCCTTTTTGTCATTAACTACAATAGAAGGAATGCTATCCAGATATCTTTCTTTGACTCACCCTCAGCTCTCCACTTTGCAAAATTTCCTCAACTTTTACAGAATGGCAAAAGGAAAAATGAACAAAGAAAAGAAGAAAGGGAAAAAAATGAACAAGAGGAAGAGAAAACAACCTGGACATTGTTCAATCTGTTGTATTTACTGGCAAAAAAGGGAAAATTTTTTTTAAGTTTAATGAAAAATTAAAAACAAAATGCAAAAATTTGTTCAGTTTTGGAACAAAAATTATTTCAAAATGTTGCAACTTTTTTGTAATACTGTCTTTCCTCTTGTTTTTCATCTGCTGTAATAATAGGGAGTACTTAACTGTTTTTAATGTAATAACTTTTTTAAAGGATAAAAAATTTAACTGTACTTCTACTCTTCATTTAAACTGCCATTCCCTTTGGTTCTTTCCCTTTGAGGCAATACCTGGATTATCTTTCTTACTCTTCCCATGTACTGTTCAAGACCTTGATTTTGCATATGCTTAACTTTATGTCGTGTGACTAGTGCTTTTGAAGATGCATAAAGATAAACATGTGTAAGTCTTTTCAGGATTGTGGTCCAATGAAGCAGCACTGCCAGGGAGGAGGATAATTACCAGAGACACACAAATGATATGCTGACCCAGAGCTTCTCCAGGGATGGTCCTGGCTTTCTGCTGATTTATTACGGCTTTTGACACAGTCCCTTGTGACATCCTCATAAGCGAACTAGGAAAATGTAGTCTAGGTGAAATTATTATAAGGTGAGTACACAACTAGTTGAAAGACCCTACTCAAAGAGTAGTTATCAATGAGTTGCTGTCAAACTTGTACCGTATATCTAGTGGGATCCCACAGGGGTCTGTCTTCAGCCCAGAATTGTTCAATATTTTCATTAATGACTTGGACAATGGAATGGAGAGTATGCTTTTAAAATTTGCGAAAGACAGCAAAATGAGAGGGGCTGCAAGTATTTTGGAAGACAAGCTTAGAATACAAAACCACCTTGACAAATTTGAGAATTGGTTTGAAATTAAATAAAGGCAAGTGCAAAGTACTTCACTTAGGAAGGAAAAATCAAATTCACAACTACAAAATGAGTAGACACAACTACAAAATAGGTATAACTGGCTAGATGGTAGTGCTGCTGAGAAGGAGCTGGGGGTTAGACTGGATCACAAAGTGAATATGAGTCAATAATGTGATGCAGTTGCGAAGAAGGCTAATACCGTTCTGGGGTGCATTAACAGTAGTGTCGTATGTAAGACATGTGAGGTAATTTTCCCACTTTACTCCGCACTGGTGAGACCTCAGCTGGAAAGATGTGGTGCCCAGAGTCCAGCGGAGAGCAACAAAAATGATAAAAGATTTAGAAAACCTGACCCCTGTAGTAAAAGTTAAAAAAATGGGCATTTTTTGTTTTGAGAAAAGAAGACTGAATGGGGACTTTATAACAGTATTTGAATATGTTAAGAACTGTTATAATGTAGATTTTTCTCCTTGTCCACTAAAGATAGGACAAGAAATAATGGGCTTAATCTGCAGCAGGGGAGATTTAAATAAGATATTAGGAAAAACTTCCTAACTATAAGGGTAGCTAAGCTCTGGAATAGGCTTCCAAGGGAGGTTGTGGTATCCCTATCATTAGAGGTTTTTAATAACAGGGTGGACAAAAACCTGTCAGGGATAAGAACATAAGAACGGCCATACTGGGTCAGACCAAAGGTCCATCTAGCCCAGTATCCTGTCTTCTTGCAGAGTCCAATGCCAGGTGCCCCAGAGGGAATAAACAGAATAGGTAATCTGTCGCCCATTCCCAGCTTCTGGCAAACAGAAGCTCGGGACATCATCCCTGCGCATCCTGGCTAATAGCCATTGATGGATAGTCTAGGTTTACTTGATCTTGCCTCAGCACAGGAGGCTGGACCTGATGACTCCTTGTGGTCCCTTCAAGCTCTACATTTCTATTATTCTAGGATTTATTTAAAATAATCACCAGATGAGAATCGTCAGCTGGGTCACTGCAACCCTTTTTGATAATGATGGTGACTCCACAGAGAAATTTCATTTCCCATTTCGTAGTAGTAGTGGCATGCATGATCAAAAACTCATATAAAATACAGACCTTGAAATTTTGGTTTGTTGTAATTAAGTAGGGGGAAAATTGGTCATGGAGATCAGTCATTTAATCATGGTATTTTTAAATAAATGCAGTCTTTTCCAGTTTTCCAAGTACATGGGAAAGGAACAACTTTAGCAAGAAAATTTTACTGAAGAGTCTTCTTTGTGTACTAGAGGGCTGTGTTATTTTTTAATGGTAATGGATACAATTCTGCTGTAAACTAAGTGCTTGTTACTGTTTTTGGAGAAGAAAAAGTTAATTTCTAGTTAATATTTTCATCTTTACGAAATTTACATTAGAAAATATAGAATTTAAATTATACATCAAAGATTTCTTGAATGGCTATACCCAGTGGGATCATTGACTTATTGTATGGAAGGAAGGCAAAAGGAAAACATACATATATACATATACATTTATATATATACACATATACATTTTTATATATATATATATATATACACATACATATACATATATATATATATATATATATATATATATATATATGCATGCAGTTTGTAGTAAGGATAATATTTTGACTGGGAGAAAATTGCTGGGGACAGGTCGATGAAAAATTGAGTAAAAGAGAAACCTATTTAAATGGGTTTTATTTTATTCTAGCCTTTTGCCTGGATGACCCACCAATTGAAGGGCTGGTATCTGGGAAGGATGGAGGAATTGAGAAACTGAGTAACTGAGTAGAATTGGGAGAGAGCAGAAAAAAATTGAGTGAGGGAATAGAACGGTTTTGTTATGACTGAATGATTCATGTATGACAGTACATTCTGGAAGTAAACTTCTGTGGACTAGTTAAATTGTATGTTTTCTCATTTAAGAAATATTGTGAATATAAATATTCAGATTAACAGTTGTTTCTATGGCTGTTAGTTTTGAGACCATGGAGCAAGAGCAAGTGTCATTTCCTAAGTGTTCTTACCATGTCTGAGATTGGACAGTTTTTCAAGTTGAATTTTTAGAATGCTTTAATGGTTCAGAGTTAGTTATCAAAGTTCATACGGGAGGAAGTGTGTGATCAAATGAAGAGTTTACCCTATGCATAATGTTTGTACATTAGCAGCTTGTGGACTTAACAAGGGCTGAAGTGTAATAGTGTGTCAACACCTTTGCACTTCAGCAGGATATATATATATCTGGTAGATTTGGGTGGGGATGAGTGGAGTATGACTATCATGTGAAGGTAGGTAGTAAATTAATCACATATGAGGAGAGGGCTTCATTTCTTGCTCCTCTTCTATTAGGAAGAGATGGTATTATAGGTCAGAGAATATCGTTGCTTCTGTTACATGTGGATGGGACAATTTGGATATCACTTATTTGGAGTGTGATATTTCATCTTGGATAGAGCAGGATCTCTGTTTTGACAAGATCTGCAGCATAATTTTGCATACATTGATCTGGCGGAGTACATGTTAATGTCTTTTTAAATAATTGGTATAATTTTACACTGTATTAGTAAATATACCTGTTTATACATTCCTATAGTGTTCTGGAATGAAATGAATCTAGAGTGGAGCAAAAGACCATAGAAGGAATCATATCTATAATTTAGCTTCTTCAATGCCTGCGATTAACGCACAGCACTATTAAAGCGTTAATTTTTTTAACACATGTTAATTGTAGACCCTCTGGGTGGGAGGGCAGCATGAGCTGCTCCAAAAAAACCTGTTTGGTCAGGTGCAGTAACACAAGCCGCCACCAGAGGGCGGGAAGAGAAGAGGCTACAGAAAGTAAGAAGAGGAATACTTGTGGCACCTTAGAGACTAACAAATTTATTTGAGCATAAGATTTTGTGAGCTACAGCTCACTTCATCGGATGCATGCAGTGGAAAATACAGTAGGACGATTTTATATACACAGAGAACATGAAACAATGAGTGTTACCATACACACTGTAACGAGAGTGATCAGTTAAGGTGAGCTATTACTAGCAGAAGAGAAAAAAAACCTTTTGTAGTGATAATCAAGATGGGCCATTTCCAGCAGTTCACAAGAATGTGTGAGGAAAGTAGGAGGGAAAAATAAACATGGGGAAATAGTTTTACTTTGTATAATAACACATCCACTCCCAGTCTTTATTCAAGCCTAATTTAATGGTGTCCAGTTTGCAAATTAATTCCAATTCAGCAGTCTCTCGTTGGAGTCTGTTTTTGAAGTTTTTTTTGTTGAAGAATTGCCACTTATAGGTCTGCAATCGAGTGACCAGAGAGATTGAAGTGTTCTCCGACTGGTTTTTGAATGTTATAATTCTTGATGTCTGATTTCTGTCCATTTATTCTTTTACATAGAGACTGTTCAGTTTGGCCAGTGTACATGGTAGAGGGGCATTGCTGGCACATGATGGCATATATCACATTGGTAGATGTGCAGGTGAATGAGCTTCTGATAGTGTAGCTGATGTGATTAGGCCCTATGCTGGTGTCCCCTGAATAGATATGTGGACACAGCTGGCGATGGGCTTTGTTGCAAGGATGGGTTCCTGGGTTAATGTTTTTTTGTGTGGTTGCTAGTGAGTATTTGCTTCAGGTTGGGGGGCTGTCTGTAAGCAAGGACTGGCCTGTCTCCCTCGAGCACTCCTGTTCTTTTTGCGGATACAGACTAACACGGCTGCTACTCTGAAACCTACAGAAAGTAAGGTAGTTCTCATCCCTGCTTTTTTTAAGTAAAAACAGGATGGCCAGGAGCTCGCTGGAGGCCCCCCACCCCTGTAGGGCTTGCCCGAACCGCCCTCCCGTGCCTCCTGGGGCTGATGCCCCTCACCCTGTGCCCTCCGCAACTGAAGCTGAGCCCCGTGTTGCTTGTGGCTGGGGCTGCCCCTCCCTGCCAAGCTCTGCACTGCTCACAGTGGTGTCTCCCCCTCCCAGCCCTGTGCCGCCTGCAGCTGGGGCTGACCCCTCCCCCCATGCTGCCCAAGGCTGGGACTGACCCCCATCCTGAGCTCAGGGGCTGACCCCCACCCCAAGCTCTGAACTGCCCGGGGTTGGGGCTGACCCATCCACCCACAAGGTCCATGCTGCCCAAGGCTGGCACTGACCCCTATCCCAAGCTCAGGGGTGATTTCCCCCCTCCCCCAAGCTTCATGCCTCCCCCGGCTGAGGCTGATTCCCCCCCTCACCCCCCGCCCCCCACAAGCTCTGTGCCACCCCAGACAGCAACTCCTGCCAGCAGCAGATTTCTCCACTTTCCTGCTGGCAGGCATTGCTGCCTTCATCTGATCCCCAGGCAGCAATGACATCTCTCTGCTCTGCCTTGCAGCTGGGACAAAGCTGAAAAAGGGTACTGTCCTGGCCAAAATGGGATGTATTATCACCCTAGCCAACCCAGGCCCTATTGTTCCTGGCCAGCTCCTCACTCCCAGGACCAACCCCCCTGTGTCGTGCCCCATTGCTCCAAGCCGGCCATTCACTCTGGGGGTACCCCATAGAGAACATGGCCCGGCGAGCTCAACTTCCCTGCACCAGTTGAGATTAGTATAACCTCAACTTTGCCTTTAGGGAATGCTTAGTATCCTGATGTATTTTACTGTTCAGCATAGTCATGTGAAAATACTTTCTATAATTTTTATCACCCAAGCTCATTATGAGAATAATTTCAACATTTTGGAATTGGTTTCTTGTTTCAAACTGGAACGGAAAAAATGCACTTTAGAAATTTCCCATTAAATGGAAATTCTTTTTTAAAAAAATCCATGCTGAGAATTTTTGTTGTTTTTTATTTGTATATTATTTGACAAATCAGTAGTAGAAGTATATAATATGTCATGATGTGTCATATTATGACGACATATCGTATACTACTACTGTGTCATAAAATAATGTAAAAATAATAAAAAATAATTTTCAAACTGGAATATTTATTTTGAAATGAGATTTTGTAATTTTTTGAAAATGAATTTTTTGGAAACAAAGAAATATTTCACTTTGAAATTTATTTTACAGAAAATGTTATCAAAATTGGTACAATTTCACAAAAATACTTGGTTTAATCAAAATGGCATTTTCCAACAGAAAATTGTTTTGGTGGTAATTTTCTAGCCAGCTCTACTGTATATGTGTTTATAAGCTAGAGAACATACATGGCATACATATCTAGTTCTATATAGGCAGTGGATAAAACCCTCAGGCAGAGAGAAATAGATGTCTTTGCAGTTATGGACATGTCAATTCTGCATTTAAATGCGTTGTTTGATGTTCCCAGAATGCTCTTTCAGCTCAAGTGTAGTTAATATAAATGCTGGAATTATCACCTTTTCTATTGCACCAAAACTGCTCTCATCAAGGTCTCTAGTGGCCTCTTTCTGGCAAAAGCTCGGGGCCTTTTCTCCATCCTCATCCCCCTTGACCTCTCTACTGAATTTGACACAATTCATCACTCTTTTCTGATAGGTATCTTGTTCACCCTTGGTTTCCAGAGATTGTCATCTCTTGGTGTTCCTCCTACCTCTCTGGCTATTTTATAGCACCTTCTGCTGATAGATATCCTGCTGTTTCCCACTTTCCATGAAAGTCCCACAGATCTCTGTCCTAGGGACCCCCTCCCCTCGTCACCTACCCTTTACCATATCCATATTTAATCCTGTGTCTTTGACTACGATTACTGTGTCAGTGGTTGGCTAGCCCTTTCCTCTGCCAAAAGACCCTTTTTGGGCACTCAACTGGAGCAGTCGTTGTGGCCCTCTCAAAAATTGGCATGAACCTGGACCTCTGTATGTGTTTTAACTACTTGTTTACATGTGAAATAATAGGGGCATAATACTAATCACTAGGAGATCGAAGGACATGCCCTTAATTCTTGTGGTACTGGTGAAGCTCTGCTACTTCTGACCATGTATAATGTAGCTTACTAAGCATCTGTTTAAGCAGCAGTGTTTTATTTATTTAATTTCTTTTGTGTCTTGAAGTTAGACTTTCTATTTTGAAGAAACTGATATATTTGTTTTAATTGCAACCAAAATAGAGTGGAAAGAACATTGGAGTGCATGGATTTTCTGAAATACAGTCTGTGAGATGCCCAAACTTCGTGCACTCAAGTATATATATTTTTTTGGCATGTGCTCCAAAGTGCTGCTAAATCATTCATATTGAACAATATTATCATCTTGGTGGCATGGGTGTCTGTACTCAAACATGAATGCAGAAGTTGAAAGCTAGTGTTTTTAGGATGTTTTTTAAATGCTGCTCAAGTGCTGAAACAGACTTGTGGGTTATTACGTTGGTTCCCTGACAATGGTATGTTTTTCTTCCAAATAAAGGGCAGTGTAAATAGTGATGTAAACACTTAAGAGTACCAAGTTTCAAACTAAATGTTAAGTATGGTTGTGACATAACCAGCAGTGCAATCTGAACTGTTGAACAGCTGTTTCCCTTCAATTCTCCAACCTGGGGTGTCTTTTACACTGCTTAACTCTGAGAGAAACTACTCCTGGTCTATCCATACACAGCCTTCAGCATGTAAATCACGCCCCCCCCCCCCCGCTGTACTGTATGAGTGCTGTAGCTACCCAGCCAGGCACCTATGAATTATATTACAGAGCAACACCAGCAAATTCCCAGTCCCAGAATTATCCCCAGAAATGTGTGTCTTGTGTGCCCCATACCATCCTGGACAATACACATTCATAGAAAGTCCATCATATAATTAATAGAAAATGATATGCACAAATTTTGTTATCCCAAATGAAGTTCCCAAACACTTCAATCCAAACATACTGGTTTAGATAAAACAATAAAACAACTTTTATTAGGTACAGAAAGGAAGATTTTAAGTGATTACAGGTAACGAGGCATAAAAGTCACAATTGGTTACAAAGAAATAAAAAGTAAAATGCAAACTAATACCTAACTTAACAAGCTAAGTGAATTCAAAGTGAAAGTCTCTCTGACCACATGTTCTAGCAGTCTTACTGGCTGAATCTTCCAGTGAGGGTCTCCCCACAGTCCAGTGGTGCTTCCTTTGTCTTTCAGGTGTTGTCAATGCCATGAATAGAGATGAAGGGAGAGATGATTTGTGTCCTCTGTTCTAATTTCTTATAGTTATTTTCCTCTTTGAAAATCATCTTCAGCTGAGGTTCAGAAGGCCAAAAATCCATTTGCACGAGACCCTCCAGCTGTTCATTGCCAAGATGTAAATTTCTTGCTCAAGCCCTTTTTCCTGGTTGCTTAACCAGGTGATAATCTATTTGATTATGTTGACACCTGTCTGAGGTGTTGGGTAGACTTTTGTTTCTGGAAAACTGGTTTGCATCTGTTTCCCCAGACTTGGAACATGTCTTACACGGTAGAATTTTATAACTTTACAACAGTGTTGCTACACATATTTTACCAGGACAATAATGTTCAGCAGATTATAAGTTTTCAAATGATACCTCCTCACAAGGCATACTTTGTACAAAATTTTATCATAGTCTTGTGAAAGTGGTAAATGAAAGGGTACAGACTGTCACAATGGTACTTTATAGCAGTATAATGTGTTACTGTCAGGATAACAGTATGGCACATCCAGAAGTCAAGTCATTAAACAATGAATTAATTTGCACCCATACCACTTTGTCTGAGATCTGAACTCAGCTCACAAGCTAAGTAGACTTAAGCTATGTCACTGCTTTAGAGAGTATGCCTCCATGAAATACCTAGTTACTGCAAGAAGTGATGGTGCTAATTCAGTAGGGGGCACTTCCCTTCTACATCAGTGCTGAACCAATGCCCCAGGCAGGACTTAGAGGTACTGCATTGCTGGGGAGTGCTATATTTTGTAAGAGACACAAACCTGGATATGATCATTTCTGGTCATTATATTCTAAGAAAAGGGACATAAACCAAGTGTCCTTGCTAAAATCTGATGTGGAGGATAATATTCTGCCTACATAAATTCCCCCCTTTAGATCCAAGTGGGCACAGTTTTCTTCACTTCTGTTCCTTAACTGTTAGTTAATATTGTTGTGCATTGTTAAATAATGACACATTAACCGCACATGTGGCTGCATTTCATAGGATGAAGTTATTTCTGATACATATATATTTTGCAAATGTGAAAACCTTTTTGATTCTTGTGAGCAGTTTATATAAGTCACAGCTATTAATCTGTTTGGTATTCTAGGCAGTTTATGTTCTTTTAGAAAAACACATTTTTGCTTTGAAAATCTGATCACAGCAAATGAGTGTGAATTTTCAAGATGGAAACAAGAAATTAAGTTATGTACAATAAAGCCGCAAGGTGGAATGAGCAGCCTTATCAAAATAGCTGTTTCTAAGTAGTGGGTTTTTAAATTTGTGAATTAGAGGATTGGATAAAAAACTTGCTCTCCTTGGAGATGTTCCATAAATATTTCAAAGCACGAAGAAAAATGTGCTTAAAAAGGAAAAAATCTCAGTCACAGGAAACAGCTAAAGAAAGAGTTAGCTTTAGCAAGTTTAGACAGGAAGTTCTAGAATCCTTGACAAATCATTCTGTTAACAAGTATCAATGCCTTTAGTTCATTACTGTTGGTGATCATGTTGCATCAACCCAAAGTGAGTCATGAAGACGAAATCATTAGACCTGCTTTAATTGAAAGGAAACCCATCCAGTGTTAAACAAGCATGAATAAATTAGATAACATCTGAGAATAATCTGCAAGATTTTATACAACAAAATATTCTTAGAAAAGCACGTTTTCTATACATTTATTGTGTGCCAGTATTAAAAATATAGCTGGGAGCATGTAAATGTGGATATTGGAACCATCAGTAAGGCACATAAAACAGGAGTTTTTCTGGAATGCTATACTTTCTCCTGGGAGGAAAGAAAAACTTTGTCAAATTGCAGTACAAAAAATTAGTAAATAAGGTAAAGCTCTTGTTTGTGTTAGTTCAGTTACCTTGATAAAAGCAAATACAAGCTTCAGGTAAGCATCAGATATTGGAAATTCTGTTTTCCAGCATGTATCCAATTATTCTTTTCAGACATTAATATTTTAGCTTTACAGGTTCTAAACTGTCCACTGTAGGAGAGTGAATGACTCAGGATAGATAATCTGATATGAAACTTTTCTTCTCTAGGTTGCCAATTCAAATCCAGATCAGAGAATATGAAAAATTGTTACTGAAATTTGTTCAGTTTTCTTTGAGAAATGAGGTCGTGTGCCAATCCAGATACTAATGCATTACATTCAAATCCCAATTGACATTAATTGGTAACTTGTCCAACATTCGTAGCAAAAGTGTACCTCTCCTGTAGATAGAAAATTTCAGGATCCAGGTTTGCCAGTCAGGACCTTTTTGCAAACACTAAATAAAATAGATTGATTTTTATATACCCACTACTTGTATCTACCAACTGAGACCCACTAGAATCTTTTTGGGACAAATCTGCTGCTGCAGCCCTTGATCTTCTCTGTGTTAAAAAACTGTACAAATAAGTTGTTATGAGTCCTTGTTTATCTGCACATGAAAATTAGCATGTAAATGGAGATACTTGTACAATTTCAGAGACTGGTTTCAATCTAACTGAAAATGGTCTCTGTGTGCAATTCTTTTTTTTTTCTGGCTGAGCTTAGAGTGATCCTTGAATAGCTATTCTCTGGATAGCTCCCAAATTCTACATAATCATCCACTTTTTCATAAAAATAATGTTTATGTATTTTTCTCTGAAAAGTGAAAGTGTCTTAGAGCAGTAGAAATGCCACCAACCAATCCAGGAGTTTTTAATAATTCAGAAAAATATAAATAAGTTTTTAATAAATTTACAGAATTGGATTGAACTTTAAAAAAGTAAAGCACAACCAGCAACACTGTATGCTTGTCTACACAGTGAGTTACTGCGCAGCAAGCTATGGCATCTGTCTATACCACACCAGCTTGCCATGCGGTAATTTGCCATAAAGACAAAACCCCATGTTAAATGAAAATCTATAGTTCTTGCTAGGGCTGTTCATTAAACGCACTCAACTCATGCACGCGATTAACTTTAAAAAGTTAATCACAGTTTTAATCGCACTGATAAATAATAGAATACCAATTGAAATTAATTTAATATTTTTGAATGTTTTTCTACATTTTTAAATATATTGATTTCAGTTACAACACAGAATACAAAGTGTACAGTGCTTGCTTTATATTATTATTTTTGATTACAAATATTTGCACTTTAAAAATGATAAACAAAAGAAATAGTATTTTTTCAGTTCACCTCATACAAGTACTGTAGTGCAATCTCTTTATTGTGAAAGTGCAGCTGACAAATATAGATTTTGTTGTTGTTATATAACTGAACTCAAAACAATGTAAAACTTTAGAGCCTACAAGTCCACTCAGTCCTGCTTCTTGTTCAGCCAATCACTAAGACAAACAAGTTTGTTTACATTTACGGGAGATAATGCTGCCCGCTGCTTCTTTACAATGTCACCTGAAAGTGAGAACAGGCATTTGCATGACATGTTTGTAGCCAGCATTGCAAGATATTTTCATGCCAGATATGCTAAACATTCGTATGCCCCATCATGCTTCGGCCACCATTCCAGAGGACATGTTTCCATGCTGATGATGCTTGTTAAAAAAATAATGCATCAATTACATTTATGAGTGAACTCCTTGGGGGGGGGGGGAGAATTGTAAGTCTCCTGTTCTGTTACCCACACTCTGTCATATATTTCATGTTATAGCAGTCTCAGATGATGACCGAGCACATGTTTGTTTTAAGAACACTTTCACTGCAGATTTGACAAAATGCAAAGACGGTACCAATGTGAGATTTCTAAAGATAGCTATAGCACTCGACCCAAGGTTTAAGAATCTGAAGTGCCTTCCAAAATCTGAGAGGGATGAGGTGTGGAGCATGCTTTCAAAAGTCTTAAAAGAGCAACACTCTGCTGCAGAAACTACAGAACCTGAACCATCAAAAAAGAAAATCAACCGTGTGCTGGTGGCATCTGATTCAAATGACGAAAATGAACAGGTGTCAGTCCAAACCCATCGTGAGCATGGATGCATGTCCTCTGGAATGGTGGTTGAAGTATGAAGGGTGATATGAATCTTTAATGCATCTGGCACGTAAATATCTTGTGACACCAGTTACAACAATGCCATGCAAATGCCTGTTCTGACTTTCAGGTGACATTGTAAACTAAAAGAGGGGCAGGATTATCTCCTGCAAATGTAAACAAACTTGTTTCTCTGAGCAATTGGCTGAACTAGAAGTAGGACTTAATGGACTTGTAGGCTCTAAAGTTTTACATTGTTTTGTTTTTGAATGCAGTTTTTTTCGTACACAATTCTACATTTGTACATTCAACTTTCATGAGAAAGAGATTGCACTATAGTACTTGTATGAAAAATACTATTTCTTCTGTTTTTTTACAGTGCAAATATTTGTAATCAGAAATAAATATTAGGTAAGCACTGTGCACTTTGTATTGTGTGTTGTAATTGAAATCAATATATTTGAAAATGCAGAAAACATCCAAAAATATTTAAATAAATGGTATTCTATTATTGTTGAACAGTGTGATTAATCGTGATTAATTTTTTTAATTGCTTGACAGCCCTAGTTCTTACATATCCAACTTTGTGAATTTAAAGAACTGAACACACCACACTTTGAGTTAGAGTGCAGGGCATCTTTGTTGATTAATGAGAAGCAGAAATACATAATACCTTAACTGAAAGTACCAGGTCACATTAGATGAAATCAATAGCATGTTGTGGCAGGAGTAGCAAATATTACGAGATATAAGGGTTGAGTTTTTATATGCAAAGGTGGGAAAAAGTCTCTTTAAAAAAGCTAATATCCCTCTGAAAAGCCATTTAGAAACTAGATAGATTGTCATTGTGTTGCCAAGTAACTCTAGACTTTGTAGAAGGATCTACATGGCCACTGAGATCATATTGTCAAGCAAAAGGCTATGTCTGCACTACACTACCAGGCCAGACATCATATAAGATATGTGTAGCTACATGGCACAATGAAAAGCAGGCTGCATCCACACTGCGGTGTGTAGCTACGTGGCTCAGGCTCTTGCAGGGGAGAGGCAGTGGGGAAAGGCTTCAGCAGCCTTTCACTGCAGCTAGGAAAGGCTCTGGCAGGGGCGAGGCAGTGGAGCAGGGCTCTCTGCTGCCTCCCCCTGCCAGAGCCTTTTCCCGCTGCTTGAGTTTTTTCTGGCAGTGGGGGAAGGCTCCACAACAGTGAGGTGACAGAGCCTTTTCCCAGTGCCTGCCCACTGCTGGAGCAGTGGTTCTCTAACTTTTATACTGGTGATCCCTTTTACATAGCAAGCCTCTGAGTGCCACTCCCCTTATAAATGAAAAACACTTTTAAATATATTTAACACCATTATAAATGCTGGAGGTAAAGCGGGATTTGGGGTGGAGGCTGACAGCTAATGACTCTCCATGTAATAACTTAGTGACGCTCTGAGGGGCCCCGACCCCCAGTTTGAGAACCCTTGTGCTGGAGTCTTTCCCTGCAGCAGTGGGCAGTTCCAGCAGCAGGAATCTAGCGGAGCCTTTCATCACTGCTTCTCCTCTGCAGGAGTTTTTTCCTCCTGCCTCCCTACTGCTAGAGACTTTCTCCACTACCAGAATCCTCCTCTGTGACGGAGAGAGACTTCAGCAGCTGGGAGGTATCGAGACACATCACTGCTAAAAATAGCCACATAGACACGGAGGCACAGATTGGGTGAGTAGAGAGTCGTGTAGAGTATGTATTTGGGTACATATCCATAGGCTTCAGCCATATTTTTACTTACCTAAGCAGAACCTCCCTGTCTACTCTGTGCCCTGCTAGGGAACTACCTTGAGTTGCCAGGAGTCCAGTTTTCTACCGGCATGCCTGGTTGAAAAGGGATCCTGGTGGCTCTGGTCAGCACAGCTGACTGGGCCATTAAAAGGGGATAAGGCAGACTCCATGTGGCTCCTGGAAGCATCCGGCTAAGGCTGGCTCTTAGGTGCAAGGGTGGCGCCAGGGGCTCTGCATTCTTCCCCTGCCCTGAGTGCCAGATCCACAGCACCCGTTAGCCGGGAACCACTACTACAAGGTTATAGCTAAGCTAGATTTTAAATTATATATTTTATTTTTTACATTCCCTTTTAAAAGTATATGTTCCATTAATACTAACGTATCTCAATCTTTATTGTATGCAGTGTTTTTGTAGCTATGTTGGCCCCAGGATATTAGGAGACAAGGTGGGAGAGGTAATTTACTTGCCAAGGGATGACTACAACTCTCAGAAATGTCTTAATCATAAAGGTCTCTGAGGCCAACTTAATACTGTACTTGTATCACAAATAATGGTGAAAATTAAAGCATGTTTCAAACATAACATGTCATACTCACTGTCACGGTTCCTCCCCCACTCTGAACTCTAGGGTACAGATGTGGGGACCTGCATGAAAAACCTCCTAAGCTTATCTTTACCAGCTTAGGTCAAAACTTCCCCAAGGTACAAAATATTACCCCCGTTATCCTTGGACTGGCCGCTACCACCACCAAACTAATACTGGTTACTGGGGAAGAGCTGTTTGGACGCGTCCTTCCCCCCAAAATACTTCCCAAAACCTTGCACCCCACTTCCTGGACAAGGTTTGGTAAAAAGCCTCACCAATTTGCCTAGGTGACTACAGACCCAGACCCTTGGATCTTAAGAACAATGAACAATCCTCCCAACACTTGCACCCCCCCTTTCCTGGGAAATGTTGGATAAAAAGCCTCACCAATTTGCATAGGTGACCACAGACCCAAACCCTTGGATCTGAGAACAATGAAAAAGCATTCAGTGTTTTACAAGAAGACTTTTAATAAAAAATAGAAGTAAATAGAAATAAAGAAATCCCCCCTGTAAAATCAGGATGGTAGATATCTTACAGGGTAATTAGATTCAAAAACATAGAGAACCCCTCTAGGCAAAACCTTAAGTTACAAAAAAGATACACAGACAGAAATAGTTATTCTATTCAGCACAATTCTTTTCTCAGCCATTTAAAGAAATCATAATCTAACACATACCTAGCTAGATTACTTACTAAAAGTTCTAAGACTCCATTCCTGTTCTGTCCCCGGCCAAGACGACTACAGACAGACCCAGACCCTTTGTTTCTCTCCCTCCTCCCAGCTTTTGAAAGTATCTTGTCTCCTCATTGGTCATTTTGGTCAGGTGCCAGCGAGGTTACCTTTAGCTTCTTAACCCTTTACAGGTGAGAGGAGCTTTCCCCTGGCCAGGAGGGATTTCAAAGGGGTTTACCCTTCCCTTTATATTTATGACACGCCCCCCAAATCTCAGCTAGGGTGAAACACTGGCTGGGATTTCTTCCTGGAGCTCTAGGAAAACAGAGTTAATAAGACACATGCATCTCTAAATATACTACCAAGTACATAAAGACCAACAATATTTTCCACATCTCAAGGACGATTTTAACCAGTTGATTCTGGGAAACTTTCACGGGAGAGTGCATCAGCCACTTTGTTAGAAGCTCCTGAGATGTGTTGGATGTCGAAATCAAAATCTTGGAGAGCTAAACTCCACCGAAGAAGTTTTTTGTTAGTTTCTTTGACGGTGTGAAGCCACTTTAGTGCAGCATGGTCGGTTTGCAGGTGGAAACGCCGTCCCCAAACATATGGGTGTAGCTTTTCCAGAGCGTAGACAATGGCGTAACCTTCTTTTTCAGTGACTGACCAGATGCTTTCCCTCTCAGACAGTTTTTTGCTGAGAAACACTACAGGGTGGAATTCTTGATCAGGTCCTTTCTGCATTAAAACTGCTCCCACACCACGCTCAGATGCATCTGTGGTTACTAGGAACGGTTTGTCAAAGTCTGGGGCCCTTAGTACAGGGTCAGACATGAGTGTCGCTTTAAGCTTGTTAAAGGCCTTCTGACACTTTCCGGTCCACTGAACAGCATTTGGCTGTTTCTTTTTGGTTAGGTCTGTCAGTGGGGCAGCGATTTGGCTGTAGTGCGGTACAAATCGTCTGTAATAACCGGCCAAGCCTAAGAAGGATTGAACCTGTTTCTTTGACTTTGGGACAGGCCACTTTTGGATAGCATCCACTTTGGCCTGTTGGGGGCTGATAGTTCCTTGACCCACCTGGTGTCCAAGGTAAGTCACTCTGTTTAGGCCTATTTGACACTTCTTAGCCTTAACAGTTAGTCCTGCCTCCCTTATGCGCTCAAGGACTTTTTGTAGATGTTCCAGGTGGTCTGCCCAGGAATCCGAAAATATGGCCACATCGTCAAGGTAGGCGACTGCATATTCTCCTAATCCCGCTAGGAGACCATCTACAAGTCTTTGGAAAGTGGCGGGTGCATTTTGCAGCCCGAAAGGGAGTACATTAAATTCATACAGCCCGAGATGTGTGATGAAGGCTGACCTTTCCTTGGCAGATTCATCTAGCGGTACCTGCCAGTACCCCTTGGTTAAGTCCAAGGTAGAGATGAACTGGGCCCGTCCCAGTTTCTCTAATAGTTCATCAGTGCGTGGCATTGGATAGTTGTCTGGGCGAGTTACAGCATTTAGCTTACAGTAAGTCCACGCAAAAACGTATTTCCCCATCTGGTTTGGGAACTAGAACCACTGGAGATGCCCATGCACTTTCAGAGGGGCGGATTACACCCATCTGTAACATATCCTGGATCTCCCGTTCTATAGCAGTTTTAGCTTGAGGAGACACCCGGTAAGGGTGGACCCTAATTGGGTGAGCATTACCTGTGTCAATGGAGTGGTATGCCCGTTCAGTCAGTCCTGGGGTGGCTGAGAACGTTGGCGCGTAGCTAGTGTACAGCTCCTGGATCTGCTGTCGCTGCATACGCCCAAGGGTCATGGAGAGGTTCACCTCTTCCACACCACCAGCACATTTCCCTTCGTAATAGACACCTTCAGGCCACTCAGCGTCGTCTCCTCCCTGGGCTGTAAACTGACAAACCTTTAATTCTCTGGAATAAAAGGGCTTTAGAGAATTAATATGATACACCTTAGGCTTTCGGTTGGAGGTGGGGAATGCTATGAGATAATTAACAGCTCCCAGGCGCTCCTGGACCACGAATGGCCCTTCCCACGATGCTTCCATTTTATGGGCCTGGAGCGCCTTTAAGACCATGACCTGGTCTCCTACTTCGAAGGAACGCTCTCTGGCATGTTTATCATACCAGGCTTTTTGCTCTTTTTGAGCATCCTGTAAGTTTTCTCTAGCAAGGGCTAAAGAGGTTCGGAGGGTGTTTTGTAGGTTGGTTACAAAGTCCAGAATGTTAGTTCCTGGAGAAGGTGTAAATCCCTCCCATTGCTGCTTCACCAACTGCAATGGCCCCTTAACCTCACGGCCATATACAAGTTCAAATGGGGAAAACCCTAAACTGGGATGTGGTACAGCTCTGTAGGCAAAGAGCAACTGCTGCAATACTAGGTCCCAATCATTGGAGTGCTCATTTACGAATTTACGTATCATGGCCCCCAAAGTTCCATTAAACTTCTCCACCATGCCATTTGTTTGATGATGGTAAGGAGTGGCAACCAAGTGATTTACCCCATGAGCTTCCCAAAGGTTTTTCATAGTTCCTGCCAGGAAATTAGTCCCTGCATCTGTGAGGATGTCGGAGGGCCAACCTACCCTGGCAAAAATGTCTGCTAGTGCCTGGCACACACTTTTAGCCCTGGTGTTGCTTAGAGCTACTGCTTCCGGCCATCGGGTGGCAAAATCCATGAAAGTCAGTATGTACTGCTTTCCTCTGGGTGTCTTTTTCGGAAAAGGACCCAGAATATCCACAGCTACTCGCTGAAATGGAACTTCAATGATGGGGAGTGGCTGGAGAGGGGCTTTGACCTGGTCTTGGGGTTTTCCCACTCTTTGGCACACCTCACAAGACTGGACATAGGTAGAAACATCCTTGCCCATTCCCTCCCAGTGGAATGATCCCCCCAAACGGTCTTTGGTCCTGTTCACCCCAGCATGGCCACTAGGGTGATCATGGGCTAAGCTCAAGAGCTTGGCCCGGTATTTAGTTGGAACTACCAACTGTCTCTGAGGATGCCAGTCTTCCTGGTGTCCACCAGAAAGAGTTTCCTTGTATAAAAGTCCTCTTTCTACAACAAACCTGGATCGATTAGAAGAGCTGAGAGGCGGTGGGTTGCTCCGTGCCGCCGTCCACGCTCTCTGGAGGCTTTCATCTGCTTCCTGTTCGGTCTGGAACTGTTCCCTTGATGCTGGGGACATCAGTTCCTCATTGGATTGTGGACCTAGGCTTGGTCCCTCTGGAAGCGATATAGGGGATGGAGCTGTTTCTGTTGACTGTGAACCGCTCTCCGCTGGTGCACTATGTTGGGATTCAGGCTCCGGCTGAGCCTCTTGTGTAGGGTTATCGGCTGCTGCCAGTTCAGGTTCGGTGGGGCCCTCTGGTGTTGAGGTTGCAAGTACTGGATTCAGTGCTGGCACGGAGTCTGGTGTTGGTTGTTTGGCTGGTTCCGGTTCTGGGACTGGTTCCGTCTGGGTCTCTGGGACTGGATCCACTACTGCTGTTGTAGACATTGGCCTGGGGTCCGGGTCCATCACCTCTGACCGGGCCCTGATAGAAGTTTCCGGAACAGAGCTAGGCCCCACGGCTTGTTTAGCCTGGCTGCGGGTGACCGTTCCCACCCTCTTGGCCTGCTTCACGTGATTGGCCAAGTCTTCCCCCAACAGCATGGGGATGGGATAATCATCATAGACTGCAAAAGTCCACATTCCTGACCAGCCCTTGTACTGGACAGGCAACTTGGCTGTAGGCAATTTGAAAGAGTTGGACTTGAAGGGTTGAATCGTCACTTGGATCTCTGGGTTGATTAAATTGGGGTCCACTAAGGAAGCATGGATAGCTGACACTTGTGCTCCGGTGTCCCTCCACGCGGTGACCTTCTTCCCGCCCACACTCACAGTTTCCCTCCGCTCCAAGGGTATCTGGGAGGTATCTGGGCCTGTGGACCTCTGGTGTGATTCCGGTGCAATGAACTGTAATCTGTTGGGGTTCTTGGGGCAGTTGGCCTTTACATGCCCCAGCTCGTTACACTTAAAACATCGTCCAGCTGACGGGTCACTGGGGCGAGGAGGGTTGCTGGAGAACGGGGTGGTGGGACGATAAGGGGTCTGGAGGGTTCTTTGGGAGGTAGGTGGGGCTTTGGGCGGCCCCCGGTAATAGGGTGTGGTCTGGGGTGGTCCCTTCTGGTCTCCGCTCCAACTGCGACCAGGTTTCTTCTTCTCTGCCACCTCCACCCATCTGGCTCCAATCTCTCCTGCCTCGATTACAGTTTTGGGTTTCCCATCTAGGATGTATCTTTCTATTTCCTCAGGAACACCCTCTAAGAATTGTTCCATTTGCATTAGGAAGGGCAAATTTACTGGAGATTCAACACTTGCTCCTGATATCCAGGCATCCCAATGTTTCACAATGTGGTAGGCATGTCGGGTAAATGACATGTCTGGTTTCCACCTTAGGGCTCGGAACCTCCGACGAGACTGCTCGGGTGTTATCCCCATTCTGACTCTCGCCTTGGATTTAAACAGTTCATACTTGTTCATATGTTCTTTAGGCATTTCAGCTGCCACCTCAGCTAAGGGTCCACTGAGCTGCGGCCTCAGCTCTACCATGTATTGGTCAGTAGAGATGTTGTACCCAAGGCAGGCCCTTTCGAAGTTTTCTAAGAAGGCCTCAGTATCATCACCTGCCTTGTAGGTGGGGAACTTTCTGGGATGGGAAGTGGTACCTGGAGAAGGATTGCTAGGGTTTGTTGGTATATTCTGCTGGGCCTTTATCCTCTCCATCTCCTCCACATGCTTCCTTGCCTCCATTTCCCTCTTGTGGGCAGCCTCCTGTACCTCCTTCTCCAGCCGCATGAGTTCTATCTGTCTTTCATGTTCCCTTTGTTTTTCCTCAGCCTGAAATTTGGCTAATTCCAGCTGTAGTCGAGCCGAGGATTTGGCCATTCTAACCTCTCTGTTTTTAACTAACTTTACACCCAAGGTTTAGAAATAAACAAACAAAACTTGGCTGTAAAATTTTGCTGTGCTGGAATAGAATACCTATTCTCTGATAGTGATTGTCAGCCTACAGAAAAAGACAATTCCCTTGTCTCTGCTCTGGGCCCAAATTAAAGCAAAAAACCTCCAACTACTTGGAAACCTGCTTACCCAGCCCAAAGAAAAAAAAATTTCTTTTCAAACCTGTGCTCCTTGTAAAACAAAAAAAAAAATCAAAATCCTAAAAAAAACCCTGCCACTTTTGTCTCCAGGCAAATGGGTAGAGCACACACCCCCTATTTACTTTTAGGAAGAAAAGAAAAAAAAACCCTCTGGGTTGGAAGACTGTGAATTTCCCTGCAGGAGTTAAGTACCCTGCCTCCAGGCAAAGAAAACCTGCAATTCACAAGATAATCCCCTTTTGTCTCTGCTTGGCCACAAAGCAGAGAGAAACCAAGCTGCTTTCAGTTTCAAAGCTGCTTTCTGGACTTCCTAAAAATTCCTTTTTAAAATCTGTATTTCTAGTTCAAAAACTCTCAACTGGATCTCAAAATGATTTCAGGTTAATCCCACCACTGTGCCACCATGTCACGGTTCCTCCCCCACTCTGAACTCTAGGGTACAGATGTGGGGACCTGCATGAAAAACCTCCTAAGCTTATCTTTACCAGCTTAGGTCAAAACTTCCCCAAGGTACAAAATATTACCCCCGTTATCCTTGGACTGGCCGCTACCACCACCAAACTAATACTGGTTACTGGGGAAGAGCTGTTTGGACGCGTCCTTCCCCCCAAAATACTTCCCAAAACCTTGCACCCCACTTCCTGGACAAGGTTTGGTAAAAAGCCTCACCAATTTGCCTAGGTGACTACAGACCCAGACCCTTGGATCTTAAGAACAATGAACAATCCTCCCAACACTTGCACCCCCCCTTTCCTGGGAAATGTTGGATAAAAAGCCTCACCAATTTGCATAGGTGACCACAGACCCAAACCCTTGGATCTGAGAACAATGAAAAAGCATTCAGTGTTTTACAAGAAGACTTTTAATAAAAAATAGAAGTAAATAGAAATAAAGAAATCCCCCCTGTAAAATCAGGATGGTAGATATCTTACAGGGTAATTAGATTCAAAAACATAGAGAACCCCTCTAGGCAAAACCTTAAGTTACAAAAAAGATACACAGACAGAAATAGTTATTCTATTCAGCACAATTCTTTTCTCAGCCATTTAAAGAAATCATAATCTAACACATACCTAGCTAGATTACTTACTAAAAGTTCTAAGACTCCATTCCTGTTCTGTCCCCGGCCAAGACGACTACAGACAGACCCAGACCCTTTGTTTCTCTCCCTCCTCCCAGCTTTTGAAAGTATCTTGTCTCCTCATTGGTCATTTTGGTCAGGTGCCAGCGAGGTTACCTTTAGCTTCTTAACCCTTTACAGGTGAGAGGAGCTTTCCCCTGGCCAGGAGGGATTTCAAAGGGGTTTACCCTTCCCTTTATATTTATGACACTCACTATATTTTTATTGGAAAAATAAAGCACAATCAGCTAAGTACTACTAACAAACCCTTCAAATCCTTAATGCAATTCAGTAATTCCATTCAGTTCTTCATTGGCTGATGTCATGTGGCAGCCCACAGGAAATCTATGCCTATTGAATATACAGAGCCGAGCTACAAAGAGTGGCAGGAACATCGCTATTTGGAATAACAATCCCCGGGGAACAGGGAAAATGGGATGGTTGGAAACTCTCTTCCTGTCTCTCAGTAGCTCTTAATATTAATTTGAAAATAATTCCATGTAGTACCTTTCCAGATAAAATGAAAAGTGTAGGCATTAGGTCTTCAGCCAACAGAAGGTGGTGTGTGCTTTCTGGTTAATACCCTTCCAAGTTCTCCGTTTTCATCTTCTTTCTTCCCTCAAGTTCTCCCCCTTTGGGTCTCCTCTGAATTCTATCCCTTCTTCTCTGCCTCCTCCGCTGGTCTGTGAGGAGCTTTAACTGTTTCCCATGTATCTGATCCCTTCTGTGGTGGTGGATGGAAGCACAAAGCCGACAGAACAGGTAAGAGAAGCTAGTCCTGCTAATGTTAGGCCAGGGGTCCTTCTCAGTTCTTTCTCCCAGGAAAGAGGCAGCTCAGTGGAATATGAGACAGGAAAAAAAAAAGGACAGTCTGAGTCAAATCAAGACAGTTAGGGAGTATCCTCCTTTTTGCTGAAAGCTCCCTTCCTCATGGCTGAAAATAAACAGATTTCTAATATAGATTAAGTAAAAAAAAAAATAAAACAAACCTTCAATCAGGATTTAATAGTCTGCCATTCTCCTGAGGAAGACCTTCCAGCCTGTTTTGCAATCTGATCCCCTTTTTGTTCCATGAGAAGGCAGAATAACCTCACAGCAGTTCAGAGGAATTTCTGTAGGGAGTGAAGTATTTTATATGTATAGTAACAGCACTGCACAGAAAGTTCAGAAGAGATCTGAGAGAATTCATTTATTCGGCCATGATTGACAAATCAAACTACCTCCATCATGTTGCAGTCCTCCATACCAATAATTAGGAGGCAAAAATAAATACTGTGCTCCTAGGATAGCCGACTGCTTAAATTTCTTGCAATTCAACAAGACTTAGAGAGAGATGCAATTCCTAATATGTTTAATCTCTGCTGTGCATTAAATAAAATACGAGAAAAAATATTTGAGATCAGAATACCAGACTTGCTCGGCACTGCTATTTTCCTAAGGGATTTTTATTTTTCCAGGTTTCGAAATACATTATATAAATGTGTACTGTGTGCACGTGTGTCCATAGAGATATCCACATACACTAGCAGTATTTATAAATACTTCTACTGGATCCTGGTTTAATTCTTCCTTTTAGAATAGATATCAAATTAGATATCAAATTACTGATATATTTTAGTCATCATGAACATATGTTTTTACTGAGAAAAAAGTACTGAATGTCTTTATTTTTGATCAACCTTTTCTACGCTGTATTTACACAGCTTAAAACTTGAAATACAGAGCATGAGTAAATTTTTAATAAAATAGAAGTCTGGAAAAATATGGCAGTCTGTGGCTCTTGACCAGTGTTGAGTGGCTGGGGCATTATTAGCAGAAAGGTATTTTTCTGCAGTGAAAGGTTCCTTACAGTCTGTTTCTAAAACTAATACTGCTTAGTACTCGATCCTAATAAAATAGAGGCTTAGTCATTGCTTACTCACAGCTCTGGCAGCTCTATAGTAAAAATTATACAAATGATAAAATTAGATATTTACTCCGACACTTTCAAAATCCTGTACAGGGGTTTTGCTGTGATATTTGCAGAAATCATGTGGTTTGTAAAACTCTGTGCAACAGAAATGTATGAGGATTGAGATGTGTTTTAATATGCAAGAACATAAATTCAGAAACCATCTCTTATTTATTTCATCAGAGCCTTACTGAGATCTTTTTTGTTCAGGTGGAACTGCATATTTTTTACTATAATGTATAGTCAATGATTGATTTGGTCAACCTTTTCTAAACTTTGTAACAAAGAGGTCAAACTGGGGAGCTCTCACACTCGCACGTGGAATGCTGGCTTGGATTGCCCTCAAAACACGAAGAAGGAAGAGGGCAGAATACATGGTTGAAATAGCAAAGCTGATGAAAATAGTTTTAAATTGGAGACATGAACCAACAAAGTTGTAATATCATAACATGCCTTTTTGCAGTGGCTTTAAAGGCATTGACAGACTTATTTTATTTTTATGTTTTAAATCCCTGTGAAGCGGTGGTGGCACAGGGATGTTGCCATGTAGACCTAGAGCTCCAGGCATCCCTCATGTGGAACTAAAAGGTGCATGTGACTGTTAGGATACAAACCAACCTAATATAAAGCTGTGCATAAATTATGCTTGGAGAAACAATGAAAAATCATTAGCAGATACAATTTCATATTGCTTATGGAGCAAAAGATATATCTAGGGCATGACCTGTTTTTGCAGATGTGTAGGATGTTCCAACTGCAAATGGCAAAATGAAATGATTGATTAAAACACATTACTGAACCTCATGTTAAGCTTTGTTGGTAAATAGGCTGAGCCACAATCATTCTTTGTAAGTATAGTGGGAAACTTAAAATGTATTAAAAGTATAACGGAACCTATGATTCAATATGCAGCTGTCTAGACCACTAACCACAAGGTTGACGTATGGTGGTGATTGGATAATGCTAGATGTGTAATTAATCCAGTCCTGCTTAAAATTGGGCCCAGCAGGCCTGTGAGCCTGCATCTATCCTCTCCCAGGTGAGTGGCCTAACCACCAAGTTATTGGTTGTTCTGGGGTGATCTGCGTCTCTCTCACTTTGTTCAGAAATTCCATCCTGAATCTGTGCTGGCTGGAAATCAAACAAATTATGATTGTTGTTAAATTGTATAGTGGGACAAAAAAAACAAGTTGAAAACCAATTCTGAGTGTTTTTTAGGCCATAGAGTAAATTTCTGCAACATTATTTAACTTATTAATTATGCTCGTATTTCAGAGTAGGCCTCATGAAGTTCTATAAACACAACTTTTATTATTCAAATTTGTAATATGTGCAAGGGAGATCAAAATTATTAACTGTGTTTCTTAAGGAGTACAACTTTTACAGCAAAACGGTAGATAAAACATTACAACTAAAATAAATTAAAAGTTACCGTAAACTAAAGGTCTGAAAAATGTACCGTCCTAAGTAGCTACCTGGAGCCATGAAAGTTGCAATTAATATTTTAGACACTATATACAATTATTAAATCAGTACATTAAACAAACTATGAACATTTAAGCAGATACTAAATGTAGTGTTAGAAAATAATGTCTTATGAGGCAGGAAATAGTTAAAGAATAACAAGAACCATTTTCCAATGTGAAATAATAAATTAAATTAAATTAGTTTTACAGATTCTGAGTGTTTTCACTGACAGTTATTTTAATGCCCTCCCCCCTCCCAAAGCAACATTCATCATATATGACCTATAGCTTGATGAGGAAATGCAAATATATTGTTTGTATAACCTTGTCTACAGACTTGGTAGATAAAGAAACAACTCCCTTTGTTTAGGTAGCAAGGCTAAAATCATGGAAATAAAAGTTTTATATGCAAGTTTTAAACTTCTTTTCACTGTGGACATGGTAAAGAAAAGTATTGTGTTCTTTCTTCCACCAGGCTGCCTCATTCTTATTTGGTATTTTGGTATAAGATTTTGGTATAAGGAAAGAGAGATGAGAGAGACATTGTGTGTTATAGAGTTACAGAGCTTACTGTTAAAATGTCCACAATTTACTAGCAGATTCTGAGATTTCTCAGAATCACCTTGCGTTAAGAAATACAGTGGCATCTCAGGTAAAGGCTTGTAAAAGCGATGTCCACCATATGCAGTAAAAGTCAGAAACTGAATTAATATGTACACTGCGAGCTGGCTGCAAATCAAACAAATTGTGAAAGCATGTGCCACCAGTAGATAAGGATAAATAGCCAGTTCTTTAGCTGCGAGACTTTCTTCAGGCTGTGGAATAAATATGGGGCTGCATTACCTAACACATTAATTGTTTCATTTTTAGCATTTTTCACAGGTCAGCATAGAAACACCGCATTTGCAAATTCTTAAGTATCTTGTTTGGGGACCTCAATAGGAGGTAAGAATTGTGGTATTTCAGAGCTTAGTTTTAACAGGAAATGTTAATTTGCCTTTTATGCGATATGGTCCTGATTCAGGAAAGCATGTAAGCCATTGCTTAAGTGCTCTCTTGTGTCTGGACCTGCATATGCTAAATTATAACTAGTAAGTTAAACTGCTTTAACACCCCTTTTTCAAAATAGGGTCAATGTAATGGGGCACAAAGAGGTGCCTCTTTCCAGTAGTCTATGGCTAGATGTTGTCTGCAGTTAGATGGGGGAAGGCCTGGTGTCCATGAAAAGAGATTGGAACAAGACCGTAGGTCGGTTATGCGCGCGTGCACATACACAAATTCATTGCAAAGAGCACATATATAACAAATCCAATTAACCTAATTAGAGATGAAAGCTAAAGAAGAATATAAAGTAAATGTAGCACTGAGCCTCATGCAGAGTTATAGAATGGCTCACAATAGGTTGCCTGTTCTCGTGCCTTGCCCCTAATGAGGGCCTGCCATTTGTTCTTCAGTTCAAATATTGTATTCATTGTGCAGAGAAACAACAAGGAGTCTGGTGTCACCTTAAAGACTAACAGATTTATTTGGGCATAAGCTTTTGTGGGTAAAAAACCCACTTCTTCAGATGCATGGAGTAAAAATTTATTCTTATGCCCAAATAAATCTGTTAGTCTTTAAGGTGCCACTGGACTTCCTGTTGTTTTTGTGGATACAGACTAACACGGCTACCCCCTGATAATTGTGCAGAGAGAAAACACTTTCTCCTGAGGTGCAAAACCTGAGGTAAAGCTCCTAATATTGTCATTAAAACAGTTCTCCATTATTCATCTGTCTTCCACTTCCATTTTGCATAGAGCCACAGCCAGTTCCTCCCAGCAGAAATCATTCCATTAAGAGTTCATTAGAAGGATATTTATGTAGTTAAACTGCCATTAATTAGTTTTCTCCCTGATCCCACTTATTAAGGCCATGTCTACACTACAGACCTTACAGCGGCACAGCTGTACCGATACAGCTGTGCCCCTGTAAGATCCCCCATGGAGCTCCTCTATGCCGGCAGGTGAGAGCTCTCCTGCTGGCATAATTAAGCCACCCCCAATGAGTGGCGGTAGCTATGTCAGCAGGAGAGCATCTCCCGCCGGCATAGCACAGTCCACATTGGCACTTTTTTTGGTGAAACTTATGTTGGTCAGGGAGGTGTTTTTTCACACCCCTGACCGACATAAGTTTTACTGACAAAAGTGCTACTGTATACATAGCTTTAGTTTGAAGTATTATTGAGGGTGGATCATTGGTAGAATAGCATCTCCCCAGATCACTGTTAATACTCAGTTGCAAGAGAGGGAAAACAAAACAATATACATTTATTATTGCATGCTAACATTCATGTCTATAGGCTAATTTATCTATAATATAAATAAGCAGGAGTCCAAGGAAATACAGGTTATCATGGCAATGCACCTCTCCTGCAGAAAGGATGTGCCTTATTTGCAAGTATTCTTTCTTCCCACCTCCTCTGAACTTTATTCCCTCTGGTAATTCTTTCCACACCCTCCCACCCCAACAACAACTTTGACTGCCCTATGACTGGAGGTTAAAAATGAAACGACTTCTCCTGTTCCCCTAAAACACTCGTATGCATCCGATGAAGTGAGCTGTAGTTCACAAAAGCTTATGCTCAAATAAATTGGTTAGTCTCTAAGGTGCCACAAGTACTCCTTTTCTTTTTCCTTCTCCAAGAGTTCTCTGCCTCTAATTAACTAGACAGTGAGAAAGTGGAGCTGATTGGCCTCTTCCTCTTCCCCTCTCATTAATTTAAACTTTTGCCTGTGTCTTCTGGAGCCTATCACTTTCTTTCGCTGGTAGAGTGTGTGCCTCTTGAGGTCTTTGCAGAATGAGGTCCCCCTATTGGTCCGCTCGGTCCCCCTCACGGAGGGTGGAGGGGAGAAATTTCAGAAGAGTGAACTGAATCCTACAGGGTAGACTGAGGAGAGTCTACCCCAAGTTATGGGTTGTATGGTGGGAGCCCTCTAACTTCCACACTAGATCCATTTAAATGACTGGTACATGAGAGTTGCATGAGACAGTGCAGATAGCTCTGGATAATACTCTCCATTTTTAAGTGTATAAAGTTGTGGCCTGCCCTCTGGCTGTTTTCATTCACCTGCATTTCCTGATCAATGGATTTATTTACATTTTTTTCCCAAATACATTTTTATAGAATATTTCTTTGATTTTCTTATATGAAATGTAAATATTTTATGTGTAATATATTTTCAGTGATGTACAAATAATATTTGAATTGGGAAGTAATATCAATATAATTAGTGCTTTCTTGCTGGCTGTGCCAATAGTTTCCTTATTGTAATTCCAAGGCAGAGATATGAGGTTTATTAAAAATAAACATCAAGGCAAAGCCAGTAACTTATTTTTATAGTAAAATATATTCAGAGCATTTGATTCCAAATTTCTAAAATATTTCACTAAATAACTGCATATTATAAGATTGTTGGTGCAAAAGAATGGCAATTGCTAAGTGCCATTATTGATTAACTGAATAATAATTGGCTTAGAGTTTTAATGCCTCCTTGATCTGTAAAAGTACTTTAAATTATACTGTGGTGAATTTACAAGAGACATATATTTTTGTTACTTATATCAGTGGGAAAATATCATCCTTTTAGTAACTGAATTGCTTGTTTTTGATTTCTAAGTACAGTTGGAGTAAACCACATAAAATAAGTAATGCTATTTGTTCATATTTTGTTGTAGAAATTCATTCATGAAGCCACAATGGAATTTTGCCTTAGCAGCAAAAACAAAGCTTTTATCTAATTTTGCTGTCTCTTTTCTAAAAGACAGATTCCCTTAAGATGATTTCTTGTTTGTTTAGTCCATAAATGGTTCAGTTCTGGGTCCAGGTTTTAGCACGGTAGACCTGTTTGACATCTGAATATCAGTGATATTAGATTTCAAAGGGAAAGTAAGAAAGTGATCTACAGTAAAAAGCTACTGGTTGATTAAAAGCCTAAATCCACAGTACTTCATGTTCTCTGTGTATATAAAATCTCCCCACTGTATTTTCCACTGCATGCATCCGATGAAGTGAGCTGTAGCTTATGAAAGCTTATGCTCAAATAAACTGCCTTCAGAGTTTGGTCGGGACCCCTACAGTTACAAACCATAAAATTTCAGATTTAAATACCTGAAATCATGAAATTTACTATTTTAAAAATCCTATGACTGTGAAATTGACCAAAATGGACCATGAATTTGGTAGGGCCCTACTAATGATGAATCTGGGCTCCTACAGTCAAGGATGCCTCTAAACAGAAGGACCATTGCAACTTAAGATGTGCTGGAGTCCCATCCTCCCATTGTGATGTGATACCTGCCTTCCATAGATGGCGCAGCCTCAGCCAGCCTTCTCCTACCTGCTTGATGTGGTCTGTTCCCATCAGGCTGTTGCAGCCCAACAATTTACCTTTTTGGCAAGAGTCTGTGGCCCACAATTGAGACGGGAGAGAACTCAAGAAAAATCAAGCGAAACCCCACTGCAGCAGACGGGAGCTGTTGCTAGGCAAGCAGTCCAGTGGAGGGACCAGCATTTTGACTGGGACAGACTGATGCTCTGTATAGTTTAAAGTAAATTTAATTTAAATGGGTAATCTGGGACCTGACAAAGCCCCCAGTTGTGTGTGCAGCTGTGAAGTGTACTAGAAGCTGCATTTAATTAACTTCTGCTTTATTTGTTTAACAGACACTGAACTTCTGATAAACAAGCTAGTTATATGTCCTAGCTGCTTGGCGGCAGCTTCAGTCGCAACCCTTAATTGGGTAAGTTCTGTTGGTCACAAAAGAGGCAGGGGGAGGCTCCTTGTGCCCAGTCACCTTTGTTCATCCACTCAAGGACAGGTCACAACCTAGTCCTAAAAGTTTTTTCTGTCTTTGTTTCAATGTCTGTTGTACAGACCCTCATTGCAGAATGTGGGTGGATCTACTTCTTCACTAATACACCACACTGTGCAGTAGGTATTTTAGGGGACTTAGATCTTTCTTATTTATTATTTATCTGACAGTAGAACCCCTGGGCCTAGAGGATCCAATTGAAAATCAGGCACTTTTTCTATAGGCTCTATACAAAGATCTAAAGAATGAGAGGAGGCTTATAAAAAAAATAAAAAGAACCAGAGAAGCTAATGTTGAAGAAAGTAATTACAGCAGGGGATACTGTAATTTATCCTACACAGAATTGTTTAACTCTTTTATTGCTTATTCTCTGTATGTTTTGGTTACTTGTCTGTATTTGAAAAAGGCACTGGGAGACAGTGCGATGTATCTGGACCTATGTGGGAAGGTCTACACCAGCCTGTCCCCCTCCCAAAATTACTCACCATTGCTACCACCAGTGCAGCTTCACTGGTGCTTGTAATGTGGAAGTACTAAAACAGGCCATTTTAAAGTGTCATGACTCTGTTCAGAGCAGGTCTTGATAATGGTGATTAAACTGTCTTTGGTTACTGGGCTTTTGTCTCCATTTCACTCCAACTTCTAATATCACCAGGGCGGGAGTAGGAAATTGTAAGAAAATAATTTAGTGTAGCCAAAGCCTGATTTAATGTTTTCTACTGCAGAGCGGCCATGTAACAAAACGAGTTCAAACAATGGCCTCATTTAAAATTCACATACTGAATATTTACACCTTGTTTTAAAATAAGCTCCAATCTTTAAAGTTCATTTATTATCATAAGAATACTCAAGTTCTCATTTTGTGTTTAGACCCTAATAAAGAGAAGAGCTGTGCATGACTCTTATGTAACTTCAGCAAATTTGTACCAGCTTGAAGCATGATCTTGAAAGTTAAGTCTTAGAATCATGGAAATATAGGGCTGGAAGTGACTTTGAGAAGTCATCAAGTCCAGCCCCCCGTGCTGTGGCAGGACCAACTAAACCTAGTCCATCCCTGACAGGTGTTTGCCCAAGCTGTTTTTAAAAACTTCCAATGATGGGGATTCCACAGCTTCCCTTGGAAGCCTTTCCAGAGCTCTCTTTAAGAGGCATCTTCAGTTTGTTAGTTTATTTATAGGTTTTTGTGGTAGCCATTAGACACCTTACAAAATGTAAAACATAGCACATGTGTAAGATTGGAACAGGTATTGCTAAAATCCCCATGTGACTCTGTGAGCATTTTTATTGTTCTAAAGTTTACTGAGACAGTTTAACAGTAGCTATCAGTCAAAAGAGGCTCTAGTAGGAAGTTGTTTTCTGTACTATAGCATTTTCTTTGCGTGGAAGCTAGAAAATCTGGCTACAGAGATTTGAGAGATGCTTTTCAGCAGCAGCATTTAGTTTCTCAGGAAAATTCATAGCTCCTTGCTCAGGGCTCCCACAGCTGCCAGAAGGATCAGGACCCGCTGTGGATCTCCTAAAGACTACAGGGTGTGGGGTCCAAACTGAGGCATATTCCACCGGGGATGGGCGAGGCGAACTGCAGCTCAAGGCAATGAGGTGATATGAGCTATCAACTAAAGTGTGAGCTATGATGGGAAGGCGAGTTCAGCACCTGCATAGATTTGGTAGGATTGCCACAGTTTGTACTGGAGGTTTGTAGCATAGTAATACCCTAGGGGAACTCACTGAGTTTCACCATAGCAGCCAGTGCTAGGCAGTAGCCTCCTATTCCCCAGCTGTTACTGTCTGAGAGCATTCCACATCCACCAGTTAAAAATATTTAATATTACTTCCCCCAGTGAAGGAGCGTGACATCAGCAGCATTATGCTTCAGCAGGAACAGCAGTGATTGTGCAGGGCAGCAGGTGCGCTCAGCTGCGCACTTGGATAAAAAATGAGCAGGGCACAGCATGGTGCTGGCAGCAGGATTTGAATATATACCATATGCCTGTGCACTTCCCAGTCGGAGCTGAGGTGCTTTTACAGAGCAGAAGCAGAGAAAACTAAACCCAGGCTAAGTTAAAGAGTTTGGTTTGTTTCTGTATGCCTGCCTGCCTGACACTTGCTTTTGCTGTCCCTCGTCCAACATTAAGCACTAAACATCAGACTGAGAGCTCCCCCATCTACTCCCTGTGCCAAAACACAATGTGATATTTTAGAAAGAGACCTTTTAGTAGTTTTTATAGGGACAGTGAGATTTTTTTCCCTTCTCCAGGAAACACTAATAGGGGAATAGCAAGGGACTGCAAGAAGTTCCTGAAATGTGATAGCAAATTGGCTGTCTCATAAGTCACATGACTGTTGTTATTACTAATAATTATGTTTATTAGGACCCTATTGGACTAGGCACTGAACAAACAGAGATTAGGAGATGGTCCCTACTCTGAAGTGCTTATAGTCTAAATAGACAAGACAGATGCCGTGCAGGGAAGGGGTAGAATACACGAGCAGAGCGAACTATGGGATGGTGGCAAAAACAATTTGGTGGTGGTGGGAATGGCTGGGTTTTACCTAGGAGGGGATTTGCTGAAGGGAAGGTAGGAAGGGGGCAAGGGCAGGGAAAGGTGTGAAATGAAGCTGAGTGAGAGGTTTGGAGCAAACAGCCAATCAGCACAGGGCGGTGAAAATCTAGTCAAAACTTCTCTAAACATCCTACTTGAGTGGTTTCTACTTTTTCTGATGGAGTTTCTGGCTGACCCCTCTCTACAGTTTTTTCCAAAGGCCCCATGGAGGCTAGGTACGGAGGCACCACTTGGATCCTTGTGCCCCCAATATGTGTGGGCAGATCTCCTCTGCACAATGGCGGGCTGACTGAGTACCATTTTACCCTCTCTTTCCCTCCCCACCCACCCAAATCCCTGCTTTGGCTGCTTCTGCTCCTACTGGCAGGAGTCTCTAGCTGGTGGTTCTTCGCAGTTATTCTCCAAGGCCAAATGTACTTAATGAATATCTTGCTGACAACTTAATCCCTCTGATTGGTTGGAATGCTCTCTTGAGGTTGAGTTGCTTTTCATAAAAATTCTGCTGCATATGTCCTGTATTTCTGTTGCGGATTACGGCAAATGCTGTATTTATTTCACCAACTCTGTTGCCTTTCCCTCATTGCAAAAGCAAGTGGAAGTTTAAAACATGTTTACTTCAATAAATTAGGTAGCTATATTTCATGATTTTTTTCACATTAGTGTTGCTAAAATATTCCCTTTATTTGAAAGCTAGTACTACAAAATTGTGTAATTATGCAATTATCAAGCGAGTACTTAAAGCAGTGAAAATGTGCTGTCTTAGAACAAGAAAAAATGTATTAAGGAAGAGTACAATTGAGTCAATAAGGAGAAAGGGACCTATTTTATAAACTGCTCGACTGCATTAAATTTATTTTCATGTTTACATAACCTACAACAGAGCATTCAAGGTGTTTTTTATAACACTTGCTATTTGATATCTGGCAACCTGATTTTCAGACTGTGCCTCCATTTTTGTCGGTGAAGTTTCGCCTTGCCATGAATTGCTAGGGTTTATAAGTACTTATTTGAACATGGGCTTTCTAGTTTAGTTTTAAAAGATCTCTATTTTTAAATCTTTTCATGGATGATGATTGGAATTAGCATTGCTGCGTTTAGGGTGTGATTCCCAGATGGAGGAGACAGATTCATGCTAACACAAGCAGCAGAAGGGCTAGCCTCACTGAGTATGTGCCTATGGCCTTGGACACATCCATACTTGGAGTGGCTAGTCCCTCCTGCTGATCACACTGCCTGTGGCTACATTCTATTTTTAGCATAAAGTTTGATCTGAGCTAGTGTGTGTCTGTCTCCTTGAGCTGGAAATCACACTCCCGGATCCAAGTGTAGACAGATTCTTAGAAAGCATTTCTCGTGCAAGTACCTGCTCTTACTTTAAATCTTCTGGTGGTGAGGAAAAACTCAGTTATGTTGACAAAGGCATATGGGTACATATGATACAATGTCCGACTTAAGGAACTTGTGGGGAAATGCTGACTCACTCAGACATTAAATCAAGTGGGTCTCTGTAATTCTGGGACAGACAAAAGCTGAGTAGCTCTTGAAAGAAGAATCATAAGTTTGAATTTCTTAGGCCTGGTTTACACTACGAGTTTGTCGGATTTAGCAGCGTTTAATTGAATTAACCCTGCACCCGTCCACACAATGAAGCCATTTTTTTTTTTACATAAAGGGCTCTTAAAACTGATTTCTATACTCCTCCCCAACAAGGGGATTAGCGCTGAAATCGACATCGCCTTTTCGAATTAGGGTTAGTGTGGACACAATTCGAAGGTATTGGCCTCCGGGAGCTATCCCACAGTGCACCATTGTGACCGCTCTGGACAGCACTCTGAACTTGGATGCACTGGCCAGGTGTACAGGAAAAGCCCCGGGAACTTTAGAATCTCATTTCCTGTTTGGCCAGGCGAGCTCATCAGCACAGGTGACTATGCAGTCCCAGAATTGAAAAAGAGCTCCAGCATGGACTGAACGGGAGGTACTGGATCTGATCACTGTATGGGGAGGGGAATCCGTGCGATCAGAACTACATTCCAAAAGACGAAATGCCAAAACATTTAAAAAAATCTCAGAGGCCATGAGAGACAGAGGCTACATCAGGGACCCAACACAGTGCCTCATGAAACTTAAGGAGTTCAGACAAGCGTACCAGAAAACCAAAGAATCAAACGGACGCTCGAGGACAGAGCCCCAGACATGCCACTTCTACGCTGAGCTGCATGCAATTCTAGGGGGGGCCACCACCACTACCCCACCCCTGTCCATGGACTCCGATGATGGGGTACTCTCCGCCATGCCTGAAGATTTTGTGGATGGGGAAGATGATGAGGAGGATGACAAGCTTGAGGAAAGCACACAGCACAATGTTCTCCCCGACAGCCAGGATCTTTTTATCACCCTGACTGAAATACCCTCCCAGCCCAGCGAAGCCGGAGAAGGGACCTCTGGTGAGTGTACCTTTTAAATATAGTACATGTTATAAAAGCAAGTGTTTTTTAATGATTAAGTAGCCCTGAGGACTTGGGATGCATTCGTGTCCAGTACAGCTACTGGAAAAGTCTGTTAACATGTCTGGGGATGGAGCGGAAATCCTCCAGGGACATCTCCATGAAGTTTTCCTGGAGGTACTCTAAAAGCCTTTGCAGAAGGGTTCTGGGGAGAGCAGCCTTATTCCATTCTCCATGGTAGGACGGAATTACCACACCATGCTATTAACAAGTAATCTGGTATCATTGCATGACAAAGCTTGTCAGCGTATGGTCCCAGTGTTTGCTGGCATTCAAGCAACATCCGTTCTTTATCTCTCTGTGTTATCCTCAGGAGAGTGATATCATTCATGGTAACCTGGTCGAAATAGGGGAATTTAATTAAGGGGACATTCAGAGGTGGCCGTTCCTACTGGGCTGTTTGCCTGTAGCTGAAAAGAAATCCTCCCTGCAGTTAGGCACGCAGTGGCGGGGGGCATTGGTGCTGAGCTGTTTGTGTTTGGCTAGCAGGGATCTTCCCTGATACCAGCCACGCGATGGGGGGAGGGGTAAAGCGATCATCCAAGAGAATTGGATGCCGGGGTGGGGTTAATTTGGTTTCTGCTGCTGCATGTTAACAGGAAAACAGCACTAAATGGCCAACTCAAAGTGCTTTGCTTGGTATGGAAGAGGAGGGCGCTGCTTTTTTGAAGGTTGCAGAAGCCGAAAGACTATGACATACCATGGCCGCCTGCAGGCCGAATTCTGTTGCCTGGCCCTGCGTGTGTGATCTCTAACACCAAAGCTGCAGGTATTCAATATAAGATGCAAAATGCGACCTTGTACCAAAATCACATGTGCTATGTAATGTGAATAGTGTTGTTCACCGTGAAAGAGTATACCCATTGTTCTGTAAAACGTATCTTTTTAAATACTTCATTCCCTTTTTTTCCTCCAGCAGCTGCAAATGTTTCAAGCCTCCCTTCTCCGTCCCAAAGGGTATCTCGGATAAGGTGGCGAAAAAAACGCACGAGCGATGAAATGTTCTCTGAGCTCATGCAGTTGTCCGGCACTGACAGAGCTCAGCAGAATGTGTGGAGGGACACAACAGCAGAGTACAGGAAAGTGGCCGATGAACGTGAGGAGGGGTGGCGGCAGGAAGATCAGAGGAGGTATGAGGCAGTGCTGGGGCTACTGCGGGATCAAACGGACATGCTCCGGCGTCTGGTGGAGGTTCATGAATGGCAGCAGGATCACAGACTGCCGCTGCAGCCCCTGTTTAACTGCCCTCCCCCCTCCCTGCACTTAGGATGGAAGAATCCAATGCACCACTACAGACTAGGGACCGAATGGCTAGGCAGCAGTTCTGCAGAGAAGTACCTGGAGGTGACAGTGGATGAGAAGCTGGATATGAGTCAACAGTGTGCCCTTGTTGCCAAGAAGACCAATGGCATTTTGGGATGTATAAGTAGGGGCATTGCTAGCAGATCGAGGAACGTGATCGTTCCTCTCTATTGGACATTGGTGAGGCCTCATCTGGAGTACTGTGTCCAGTTTTGGGCCCCACACTACAAGAAGAATGTGGAAAAATTGGAGAGAGTCCAGCAAAGGGCAACAAAAATGATTAGGGGTCTGGAACACATGATTTATGAGGAGAGGCTGAGGGAACTGGGATTGTTTAGTCTGCGGAAGAGAAGAATGAGGGGGGATTTGATAGTTGCTTTTAACTACCTGAAAGGGGGATCCAAAGAGGATGGATCTATTCTCAGTGATAGCAGATGACAGGACAAGAAGTAATGGTCTCAAGTAGCAGTGGGGGAGATTTAGGTTGGATATTAGGAAAAACTTTTTCAGTAGGAGGGTGGTGAAACACTGGAATACCTTACCTAGGGAGGTGGTGGAATCCCCTTCCTTAGAAGTTTTTAAGGTCAGGCTTGACAAAGCCATTGCTGGGATGATTTAGTTGGGGATTGGTCCTGCTCTGGGCAAGGGGTTGGACTAGATGACCTCCAGAAGTCCCTTCCAACTCTGATATTCTATGATTCCCTTCTACCGTCCTCCCACACCCCACCTGGGCTACCTTGTGAGTTATGTCCCTATTTTTATAATCAATTAATAAAGAATACATGGTTTTTAAATGATAGTGACTTTATTTCCTTTGCAAGCAAGCTGTGATCGAAGTGGGGAGGGCAGGTGGCTTACAGGGAGTTTAGAGGCAACCAAGGGGGTGGGTTTTCATCAAGGAGAAACAAACAGAAGTGTCACACGGTACCCTGGCCAGTCATGAAATTGATTTCAGAGCTTCTCTGTTTCACAGCCCTTCCTGCTGTGCTCTTCTAACCGCCCTGGTGTCTGGCTGCGTGTATTCAGCGGCCAGATGATTTGCTTCAACCTCCCACCTGCCATAAACGTCTCCCCCTTACTCTCACAGAGATTGTGGAGCACACTGCAAGCATCAATACCAATGGGAATATTGGTGTCGCTGAGGTCTGAGCGAGTCAGTAAACTCTGCCAGTGACCCTTTAAACGTCCAAATGCACACTCTACCACCCTTCTGCACTTGCTCAGCCTATAGTTGAACAGCTCCTGACTACTGTCCAGGGTGCCTGTGTACGGCTTTATGAGCCAGGGCATTAAGGGGTAGGCTGGGTCCCCAAGGATAACTATAGGCATTTCAACATCCCCAACAGTTATTTTCTGGTCTGGGAATAAAGTCCCTTCCTGCAGCCGTTTAAATAGACCAGAGTTCCTGAAGACACGAGCGTCATGAACCTTTCCCGGCCATCCCACTTTGATGTTGGTGAAACGTCCCTTGTGATCCACCAGTGCTTGCAGCACCATTGAAAAGTACCCCTTGTGGTTTATGTGCTGGCTGCTCTGGTGGTCCGGTCCCAAGATAGGGATATGCGTTCCGTCTATAGCCCCACCAAAGTTAGGGAATCCCATTGCAGCAAAGCCATCTACAATGACCTGCACATTTCCCAGAGTCACTACCTTTGATAGCAGCAACTCAATGATTGCATTGGCTACTTGCATCACAGCAACCTCCGCAGTAGATTTGCCCACTCCAAATTGATTCCTGACTGACCGGTAGCTGTCTGGCGTTGCAAGCTTCCACAGGGTTATTGCCACTTGCTTGTGAACTGTGTGTGCTGCTCTCATCTTTGTATTCTTGCGCTTCAGGACAGGGGAAAGCAAGTCACAAAGTTCCATGAAAGTGCCCTTACGCATGCTAAAGTTTCGGAGCCACTGGGAATCATCCCAAACCTGCAACACTATGCGGTCCCACCACTCTTTGCTTGTTTCCCGTGCCCAGAATCCGCATTCCATGGCATAAGCCTGCTCCAGTAACACCATGACCTCCAAATTGTGGGAGAACATGGTTTTAGAGAAAAGTGTGTTCATGTCTTCATCACTGCGCTGCCGTTGCCTCCTTGCCTGGTTTTTCAGGTGCTGGTTCTGCATAAACTGCACAATAATGTGTGAGGTGTTTACAATGGTCATAACTGCTGTAGTGAGCTGAATGGGCTCCATGCTTGCTGTGCTATGGCGTCTGCTCAGGCAATCCAGGGAAAAGGGCACGAAATGATTGTCTGCTGTTGCTTTTATGTAGGGAGGGAGGATAGACTGACAACATTTACCCATAACCGCCCGTGACAAATTTTTGGCCCCATTGGGCATTGGGAGCTCAGACCAGAATTCCAGTGGGGAGTGCGGGAACGGTGGGATAGCTACCCACAGTGCACCGCTCAGAATGTCAATGCTTGCCACGGTACTGTGGACACACACCGCCGAATTAATGTACTTAGTGTGGATGCATGCACTCGACTTTATACAATCTGTTCCCAAAAATCGACTTCTGTAAAATTGGAGTACTTTCATCGTGTAGACATGGCCTTAGATTAATAATACTTAAGTTTGGGATAAACTGCAAAGATTTTGTAAGTATTTTATTCTCAATTACCGATATGTACTCTGTTACTTCTTTCTTAAAATAGACTGGGGAATGGCCTTGGGTTTTTTAATTAAAAATTTAATACATGAACACTAAACAAGAAACTAAAAGAGACTGTTAGCATGTGATATTTGAATGATTTGAAGATATGAAGTTTTAATGAATGATTTTTCAGAAGCACCTAGGAGCACAAGTTCCATCAGCCTCCTATGTCACTTAAGCACTTTTTTGAAAATTCTACCCTCAACCTTAAATCAATTTTCAGCTTTTATGGCCAGATTCACTACTATGTTCCGGCTGCCTTATGCCAGCAGCTAGAGCATTCAGAGCAATTAAACTAGATTTGCAGTAGGGTTGATTGTAAAATTTCCACTGAAACGGTTTTCAATGTAAAACTGACCAATTAAATGTATTTTTTCACTAAAAGTGTTTGCTTTCCATAGAAAAATGAATGCCTGAAAACTGAAATATAAAAACCAAAATATTTCAGTTTGGATATGCTCCTTCTGTGCCTCCTGGGAGCTGTAATTCAGTTCCTCATTTCCCCATTCTGCTCTGTGGGCTAGACTCCATTGTTGGAGTGCATCTCCCTTTATACACCACAAACGGGCTCCCATGATGCACAGCTCTCTCCTCTTGGTGATGGGAGGCAGCTGCACCACAGGAGATGTCGATCAACCAGTAAGCCCAGCCTGTAGTGGAGAATGGGAGCATGAAGCACCTGAACAACAACTCTGATAAGGCACCATACGTTATGGAGTTTGACCCGAATAGTTCAGTATTTGAATTTTTGTTGAAAAAAACCATTTTTTCTACATTTTCCATCACAGGGGTGGGACATTTTCCAACTAGCTCAGTTTTCCCTTCCTCCTGCCTGCCAAAAAATTCCCGCCTCTTGCACTACATATTACCTTCCATACTAATCTTGTTTCCCCATCCCTTTTGCACCTTCTGTGTTCCCCTTTACATACAAGTGTGTGCGCACGCGCACACACACCTATGCATCAGTTTCCCCATCCCCTGTTTTCCTGATTGTATTGGGCTAAAGCAATGAGTCGCTTTTAAGAAATATTTAGGATTCATGGACATTTTGCAGTTATGAAAACTAATGGCAAAGTTTATTTTTCAGAAAAGGTTGATGCATAAAATTTTCACCTTCAAAGCAGCTCATTAAGAATTGCAGTATTTTCAAAATGGCCATTGTTTCCCATTGCTCTCAGTGAGAGGGAAATCAAGCTGTCCATAGAGAAGTTGGTAGGCCCCATTCTTGTCAGGAGGCAGAGAGGAAAACACTTAAGGCTTGTCTACACAGTCCATTACTCCACGCCAATAGTGTGTAAATTCTAGTCTGCAATAGTGTGTAATAAACTAACTGGCCTGTGTGGTCCCTGCTGACGTGCACTACAAGTTCCCTAGTGTGTGCTGATGTAGTTCTGACACAAAGAGTACTATGTTAATGCTCGCTAGGGAACTTTTAATTCACGCCAGCAGGGTCCACAAGTTAGTGCACAACACGATAACATGAACTAGAATTGACACCCCTCTAGTGTGGACTAAAGAAACATGTAGACAAGTCCCTGGTACCTTTTGAGAACAATGGGAGATGGCAGCTGTTTTGCAAAATGGAAGTTCTCCATGGAATCTTCTATATAAAATTATTCTTCAACCACTATGGACAAAGAAACTTTGTTATGAAGGATTATGGGGTAAAATGGTAATTAATCCTTTTTAAAAAAAAAAAACCCTTATGTACAAGACTTCAGTAAATTTTAACAACTTAAAAGTTTGAAGAGTCTGTGTTACTCCATTATTGAGATAATAGGGAAGAAAAGAGTTTGATACCAGATGCTTAATTTCTTAAAAGACCCATTTTTAATTAATTTTAACTTCTAAACCCATTAATGGATTTACTGTATACTCTCAGAAAAATCACTCTATATTCAGAGAGTATGTGTTCGAATTTTGCAGAAGATGTACTATGTTTTCATGTATAACAAAAAGATTTTATTCTTTTTTTAAGTGGAAAATTTATCTTAACTTTAATGACACTGACTAAACTGGAGCTTACATAAAACGCATTTCTCCAAAAACTAACTTTGACTAAAATTATTTTTAAAATCAATAATAACTGATGCATCTAAAAATGTACTTTGACTAAATTTATTTATAAAAACAAAAGCACTTTACACATTTTATACTTGATTCAGCATTGTGTGTCTGATTTCCCATATACTTCTACCCTATTTGTCAGACATAAAGAAAATGAACCCATTGTTACTGTCAGTCTGTACTTCACCAACATGCTATTGTTAAATTAAGTTTGGATGTTTTTCTAAAAGATCTGCTCTAGGAATTATTTTGGGGAAGTTCTATGGCCTATGGTATACGGGAGGTCAGACTAGATGATCACTATGAGCCCTTCTGGCCTTGGAATCTGTGACTCTACAGGCAGCTCCTGAATGGAGTTATTGTGAGTGAGACTTGCCATCTGGAACTTTACCTATTGAATGAATGGGGGCTAGCTGGAGAGGGCCAATGTCTTTGGTACCATACAGCTTACATTTAAGTTAGCACAGAAAAAATTAAAAATGTACCTTTTGGGAAGCCTTTTTGTGTGTCATTGATGTCATTTTTAACCAGGGCAGAGGCAGTTCTGCTAAAAATTCAGACTTGCATGAATATAGCAGCATCACATAACCTGAGGCACACAATCATGGCTGAGAACATTTTTAAAAATTATAATTATAATGCTTCTGGAAACTGGGAATAATTGAAGGGTACTAATGCCTTTAAAAGAGAAAACAGTATAATAACTTGTTGCTTTAGGGAAATAGGAGAGAATAAAATGCAAAACCTCTTAGAAAACACATTAGAGAGATGCAGTAGAAAGAGTATATACTATTAGTCTGAAGGAGATTAATAAGAATACACTAGTACGCCAAAAAGAAGATAAATGAAATGAAGAGTTAAACAGCTGTGGATAATTATTTAAACAAATAAAGGATTCAGGCAAAGGGAAAAGATGTGGACCTAGCTGCTGCTGTTCTAAAATGGCATATTGTATGCACAATATATTTAAGACTCTGTGACACTAATAGGCAGAGAGGGAGAGTAATATTCAGATTGCTAATAGTAATCTATATCATGAACTACTCAAGGTATCACTAGAGAAACTTTCCTCCTGCTTCTCTCTCCTGTAATGACGAGGGCTGGTAGGAAGCTATACATTTCTTACATTCTCTGTAACATGCAGATACATTATTTAATCTCATGAGCTGTGACAACGGCAAAGCTAACAGCAACACTCTGTGAGCATTTTAGGTGATGTCTAAGCTGTAATTAAAAACCTGCAGCTGGTGCATGCCATCTGATTTGGTACTGTTTAATTGTGGTGTAGATGTTCAGGCTCAGACTGGAGCCTGGGTTCTAGGACCCTGTGAGATGGAAGGGTCCCAGAGCTTGGGCTGCAGCCCGAGCAGCTAAACTGCACTTAAACAGCCCCTTAGACTGACCCCGGGAGCCTAAGTCAACTGGCATGGGCCATCCATGGGTGTCTAATTGCTGTGTCTACCTTTACATTCTTGTGACTGGGCTGTTGGCATATTTCACATTCAGTTGCTGTCCTTGGTGGCTTTAAGAAGAAGATGTCTGCAGACGTTGTTGTCTAGTAGCTGGGGAGGCATGTAATCCCAGCCGCATTCAGAGCTACAGCAGTGAATCTAATAGTTTCATGTTGTGGTCCACATCTTAATAGATGGTGAGCTAACTTCCTTACCATTTGCTGTCTTGAGGACCACCTCCCTTTCTATTATGACAACAACTGTATGGCAACTATGTCAATTGCTTACATGGGAAACTGATTATACAATTCTGGTTCAATAATATGTTTCACCCTTGTAAAAATGCAGACACTAATTTTACTCTTCATTTCAATCTCCCCTTGTATTTTTACTGCTGCTTCTCAGCTGGAAAGAAAGAGTGAGCACCGCATGATTAGTCAGCTCTCTGTGGACCACAAGTTAAGAACCTGTGCCCTCAATAGAAGTGAATTGGGTACAAGGCAAATATATCATCTTAAGCATCTCCTGATGAAAACACTAGTGTTCCTGTCTTCTCTTCTCAGTTCCAGTTCCACTGGAAGCTTCAGGTCCTCTAGCACTTATTTTCCTTTTTAATAGAAAGAAAGGAAAACAATTATATGACACATCCACTTCTTTTTGAAATTTGTTAGGAAATCAGATATTACCTTAGCTATTGGCATCTGTCAGATACTAAATCCAAAGAACAAAACAAGGAAACCATTCTGTTAAAATTAAGAATTTGTTTTACTATAAGTAACTCTATTGTATAAAGCAATATGAAATAGACATTGGATCTAATGCTTTATCTGTGTTATTTCATAGTTTGGAGCATAAACACTTTAGATCACTGTGCCACATTAGCTGTCTATAGTAGCTGTAATCAAAATTTGATAGTATGAGAGAGTATTGTTTCTATATGCTTAGAATAGAAAAAGTGTGAATCTGGAATTAATAGTTTTATAAATGGATATCATTCAGTGACACTAATTAAATATTATTGATAACTTTCCTAACTATCCTTACAATTAGTTACTGGAGTTGTCAATAGTCAAGTTGCACTTTACAAACACTAGGTTTTAAGCACTCACTGGGAGAAGCCAGCAGCACTTATCCAGGTAGGTATTCTCAGTACAGCTCCAGCTGCTTCTCAGACAGAATACTGTTGTGTGGAGCATTAAGACAGACACTACAGTACTAGCCAGATTAGGAAGTGTTTTGGGGCTCTGTCAAACAAAAGTGACAGCTCAGTTTCTGCAGGGATTGTAGTTACTAGGAATGAGATTCCATCAATAGTTGAAGCCTGTGTATCTGCCGTCTTGTATTCTCTAAGTGATATTCTTTTATCAGTTGCTTGATGTCATGTTTTTTGCATTTAGGTTTTATTTTTCATCTGTTTTTCTTGTTCTTGAGCTTTTGGTTTTGTCAGCAAGGCTTACTCTAGCAGCTTTTGCATTTACAATAATTTATATCATGAGTAAGGTCCAATTCTGCCACTCTTTCTTACTGTGAGTAATACCTAAATCACAGTAAGTAGTCTCATTGATTTCATGGAGATTTCAGTGAGAAGATAGTACTCAGCCAGAATAAGGGCTTCATCCCCCCACTCTAAAGTCAATTGAATTTTTGCTATTGACTTCAATAGCCACAGGCTGTAAGTGAGAATCTGATCCAGGAAAAGTAAAACTACAGTAAATATGGAGACCGTTGTAAATACTTTGTGGGCATCAATGTATAAGAACACTTTTAGTAAAATTTAAATATACAGCTGGGCAAATAACTGATTTTTTGGTTAGTTGGCAATTTCAAAAAGTAAAAAAAATAACATTTGGGATAGAACTAAAAAAGAAAATTTTCCTCAGTGAATCAAACACAACATTTTGTTTAGATCTCTATTATTTTTTAAACTTAAAAATTTAAAGGAAATTTTGAAACTAAAAGTTGTTTTCAACCAAAAAGTAAAAATGTTTCTTTTCAAGAATATCAAAACAAAATGGTTAAATTTTTTGGATGATTCCCCCCCACCCACCCAAATAACCCAATTCAGTGAAATTGACACATTTACAAAACACTTCAGTGTCACTGAATCTGTATTCATCCTAAAATAAATTTCAGATGAAAAAATTTGACCAGCTCTACTCAAATACTGTAGCCTTAGTTCGATCAGTGTCTTTGTCAGATACTTCTGCCTTTAGAGAACTGCAGATATGTTGGCTTGGTCTGTACTTTCTCTTATTAACTTCTAAATAATTAGTGTATATTAATGTATCAGCTGTATCCAGTGACTCCAGTCAGTAGGGTGATATTTTAAATGTTGACAGAAAGGACATTTACAGCTTTTGTGTTTTCTATTTGACATTGGGTATAGACAGTGGTTTTCTGTCAGATGCCAACAACTTAAACCAGCTGGGTAACAGAGTAGTTTAATTCTCTTTTGTAATCCACTACTAGAGAGAGCTCCCATGGTTAGAGGTAGTTATTTTACTATGTTAAAAAACAAGTCATACTGAGTGAGGTAATAAAGTCAACAAGCGTTTCTTATTGAGTTCAGCTCTAAGGGCCTCATGCTGATCATTAGGACGTCAGGATATTTCTGTGAGATTGCCTTATATCCTCCCACTGAGTGTTGTTTATTGTTTACTCAGTGTCTTACCTTTTCATTTGTTAAATGCACAGATGGCTCTTCCTCTTTGGAGGGATTTAATTTCCTTGGCATTTTACAAGTAATTCTAAGCACAACTGTGCAGAAGTATGTCTCCATTCTCTGCATAAGCTTTTGGCACAGGCAGGTGGAATAATATCTCTCACCTCCCCATAAATGTACATGTAGGAGCATGCGTGCACGCATGCATGCATACACACACACAAACACCCCGTGTATATGTATATATATCAGGTCAACTACAGAAAAAAAGATACTTGGCTTACTGCAATGCCTGCTAAAATATAAGATGATAACATGATACTATTGCTTTTACTACGTAATCAACACATTTCATAAAGTGACTGATGATGTAAAATATCCTCATGGGATAGCCATCTTCCTGAAGAGCCAAGTTTTCCATTCAGACTCCTAAGCAGCATGATTTCAATCTGTGGAGACATCATTTTGAAAAGAAAAGGATTAGATAAGTCTTTGTAAAATAGACAGTCATAGAGGATGACAAGTATAGTTAGTTGCATTAAGTTGGTTGTCCACTGAGATCGTTTTTGGCAATGTTTGTAAATATTATACAGTATCAGAAGCAATTGTAGTCTGTTGTTGGATAAGATAAGACCCTTTCCTATTTTAAAATTCAATCTTTGAACAAGCTTATTCTAAACACCTGTGATTTCTCAGTGTATCTTGAAGAGCTAGGGGTTTGAGGAGGGTGCAAGTAGGTATGTTTTCCTCTGTCTTCCTCTTTCCTTTACAGTTATTTATACTGTGTACAGGTAAGACTGCCTCATGATGAAAAGAAAGAGATTCAGGTATGACTGCAAATGGCTGAATGTGCTACAAGGCTTTGACTTCAGTGGAGCTAGGAATCTAGCCGAGGGATTCCAATATAAGTGCTGATGTACAAAAGAAATGATGAGTCTGAGAGAACCACATGCACCCTGCTGTTTTCCTCTGCCTCTTTACATCTCTAGTACAGATCCTTCACAACCACTGAACCCAACCATTTCAGGACAGTGCAGTCTCCCACTGACGTCACTGGAAATCTTCTAGCTAAGTAAAATATAAGATATTTGTTTTGTTTTTAATAAAATTGCAATCTGAACAATATGATTCTAACTGGACATTTCACAAATGGAAAGCAGCTCTGCAAAGTTCACATTGAATGCTGTATTTTTGAAAACAGTAGGATTTTTCTCTATATATACTTTGTGGTGCCTGGACATTAGTGTCTGGTTATATTTTCACAATAGCACATGCACTTGAAGTAGAGAGTGCTCCTTTTGCCTCCCAGGATGACTCCCAATGGCAGATGGTGTGTTTGTGCTCAGAATGAAACTTCATATCACTGTGATGCGTATAAACCCCACACCAGTGAAAGAGGGGTTAAAGATCTGCTCTGGGCAGGGCTGTCCCTGCCTCTCCACCCCTGTCAGTCAAGTCAGAGGAAGAGTAAGGGTTTAAAAGCAGGAATTTCCAGACAGTTGGGGGCAGCTCTAGGAAAGAGCAGACAGCAACTCTACAGCTCCCAAGAGGGACTTCTGGAAAACTTCAGGTAAACTGCCCTTGAGATGGTCACACACTGATCCTGCAGGGAGACAGCAGACTCTGGTATACTGACTGGGCAAGATGTGAACGGCTCGCCTTGGGGATTGTCGAACCTATGTCAGTACCACTATCCTCAGCCCCTCTTTTGATTAGGGAATCTGAGTTTATACTGAAAGGATCTGGGGAATGGGAGCCAGAAGCCTCATCTCCTTCCAACACAGTCAGACTGTTCCACAGAGTTTGTATCACTGAGGCTCCTGTTTGTGCAGACATAGGCGCCCTACGGGTTTTACAGCACCCAGACAGCAGGAGGCACCCATTAGGAATTTGAGACGGTCAGTCACCTGTTGCTAGACCACAGGAGCACTCTTCAGTGGTTACTCTCATAGATTAATGACTATGTTAATATTTGTAAATTATTCACGTTCACAAATATAGGGAGAACTATTTTACAAGGCATTTTACAAGATATGCATCCAGTGAAGTGCGTATTAACCCACAAAAGCTTATGCTCCAATACATAAGTTAGTTAGTCTATAAGGTGCCACAGGGACGCTTTGCCTATTTTACAAGGATAATTCAAGGTCTGCAATATCATTTCCATGCTCAAAGAATGCAAAATTTTGCCTGTTAAGGCCTAAGTTCTCTGCTGTTATGTTTACAGCTCCATTGCCTTCAGTGGAGTTATACTAACTTACACCAGCAGCAGATTTGACCCTAGATGTACAATAAGAATTTAATTAACTGCCTGATTTGCTTACCAGTTTACTTGTTAACCTCTTTCAACAGAATTAGCTGGAGAAACTTGTAAATTGATGTACTGGGATAATGACTGTTTCTAAAAGATTAGCCCCTTCATAAAATAGCATAAAATGAGGCATCTAAGTGGCTAATGAAGTGCCTCTCTTGCATTGCACCCCAATCCCAAAAATACTTATGCACATACTTAATCTTACAGTAGTAAAATTAAGCATGTGCAAAATATTTGCAGAATTCATGGCCTTGGTGTCTAGTGTAAGTAGGTCAGGAATTGTCAGTCAGTTTGCCCCCTCTCAACTGTCTTCAACTAAGAGAAAGGAATATTTTTCTTTGAAAACGTAATAAAAGCATTTTTGAAAGCAATACCTAGAGCTTTGTAAAATGTTTGCAGCAAAATTGGAAACCACATAAAAACACTAGTCTCAGCCCAGGTTAACTGAAAGTTCACTAGTATCGATTATTCCTGTACACCATAGCCCCAATCCTGCATTCAGACAGATGCCGGTGGGCACTGTCTCACACTTGGAACTATGTTGAAGTAAGTGGGGCTCCGTGTGGGCCTAAGGATCTGTCCTCATGTATCCAATTGCAGAATTGGAGCCAAGGTTGGGATCTTTCCATAAACAAAACCATGTCTGATTCTTTCTGAGGATGTTGTGAGAATTTATACTTCAGCTGTAAATACAGAGATTAAGCAGTCACAATTAAAGTAGTGAATGAAACAAAGCAGATGAGCTGTGATTTATACATGACCAGTTATTTCTTGGCAACTGACACACTATTTACCATGAACCAGAATACTGACTCCCTGTCCACATATATAACACGTAATAAGAGTGATAAACTAAAGAAGCAAGATTATGATTGCAGATTAGTGAAAATTGTATGTCTCTGTTCAGTTCTCTGCCAACCATTTGTTATGGTTGGAATTACAATAAGCCAATTTAGGAACTAAATTTATATTGCATTGATAAGAGCAGTGGGCCAAGTTCTGCTTTCAATGACATTTGTGTAAATCTGAAGTAACTAATAACTTTGGCTTTTACACCAGTATCACTGGGCAGAATTTAGCCCACTGTCAAAATTAACTTTTGCATCTATTGATTCTTACACATTCCTTTTTCTGTTGGATTGATCTACTACCCAGTGGAAATAGGACATTTATGGTCTTTCTTTTTAAATTGAAATTGATAGCTATAAATCATAGCGAAAGCCGTTTTTTCCCTAGCACCTCCTTCTGTTGCAAAATTTGTTCAATTAAATTTCGGCAACTTTTTTGGCATGACAAGATGCTATATGCAAATATTGCCAAAACTAATTAATTGGTTATGTGTGTATAGAAACTGGTGGATGCCGTAGGCACCTGAGGGTGCAGAGGCTGAAGAGGAAAGAGAATAATGCAATCTGTTACCTTATGCCTTGTCTTCACACACGTTGTACTGCTTTAACTATACTTGTATAGTTAAACTCTAAGTTCAAGTGTACAGTTTAACTATACTGGTATAGTTAGAGCAGGGTAGTGCTCATCCCAAGTGTCATAAATATAAAGGGAAGGGTAAACCCCTTTAAAATCCCTCCTGGCCAGAGAAAAAATCCTCTTACCTGTAAAGGGTTAAGAAGCTAAAGGTAACCTCGCTGGCACCTGACCAAAATGACCAATGAGGAGACAAGATACTTTCAAAAGCTGGGAGGAGGAAGAAAAACAAAGGGTCTGTGTCTGTCTGTATGCTGCTTTTGCTGGGGACAGAACAGGAATGGAGTCTTAGAACTTTTAGTAAGTAATCCAGCTAGGTATGTGTTAGATTATGATTTCTTTAAATGGCTAAGAAAATAGCTGTGCTGAATAGAATGAATATTCCTGTCTGTGTGTCTTTTTTGTAACTTAAGGTTTTGCCTAGAGGGATTCTCTATGTTTTGAATCTAATTACCCTGTAAGGTATCTACCATCCTGATTTCACAGAGGTAGTATATTTACCTTTACTTCTATTAAAAGTCTTCTTGTAAGATAACTGAATGCTTTTTCATTGTTCTCAGATCCAAGGGTGTGGGTCTGTGGTCACCTATGCAAATTGGTGAGGATTTTTACCAAACCTTCCCCAGGAAGTGGGGTGCAAGGGTTGGGAGGATTTTGGGGGGAAAGACATGTCCAAACTATGTTTTCCCAGTAAACCCAGATAAAGTTTGGTGGTGGCAGTGGAAATCCAAGAGTAAAATAATTTTGTACCTTGGGGAAGTTTTAACCTAAGCTGGTAAAAGTAAGCTTAGGAGGTTTTCATGCAGGTCCCCACATCTGTACCCTAGAGTTCAGAGTGGAGAAGGAACCTTGACACCAAGTATAATGGTGTCTCATACTGGTATAGCTCATTATCCTTTCCATACAGAAATAAGCTACGCCTGTATAAAGCACCTTTGTACCAACGTAAGTGTATCCATGCTAGGAGTTGTATAACCATTTCAATAAAAAAAAAATTCACACTCCCAGCTGACCTAGTTATACTGTTAGAGTGTGTGTGGACCAGGCCGTTTTTCTGGGGCCAGCAGGAAGGGCCCACCACTGTCGGCCACCCTTTGACACACACAGACATCAAGAGTTAAGAGAAACTCACAGGTTAGTATTTTGCAGTTGCTCACTTATCTCAGTGGGAAATTGTGATGTAGCATTTGTGCCACTGAGGGAGACTACAAATTAGTGTTCTCAAACTTGCCCTACTTGATCAAATATGATGCTCAGCAGCAAATGCTGGTAGATTCTGGATGCAGAGGAAACCTCATAGGATAATAAAATACTTCACTAAGGTAATCAGGTTTGGAACAAGAGAAAGAAAGAAAACCAGCCCTGTGGTATTCTGAAGTTGGTTCCTCTGGGTGGGATTTTCAAAGGAGTCTATGGGAGTTAAGGCAGCCAACTCCCATTGCATGTAAGTGGAATTTGGTTACCCAACCCCTGTAGGCTCCTTTGAAGATCCTAGGCCACCTCTTTGCCTCTGGGGCTTCATATAAAATGTCTGTATTCCCCTTTTAATGGCTGTCCTTGGGCCTGCTCATCCTCAGACTGTCTCATCAGAAAAGAGAAGTGGAAATAATAAATGGAAGAGAAGTTTGAAACAAAATGCAAATATAGAATTTGACTAAGGTTGAGTGTGCAAACTCAATTCAGTGCTGTACGATTCCTAGCTCCCGAGAGCAATTTTCCATACTTGGCACTGCCATTAAATGCCTGATGATTATTACTAGTAGTGCTTCTGGTGGAAATACTAGCAGTATCTAATCCCAAGAGCATATTTTAAGAGTGGCATCTGGTGGAGGAAAGGCGGATGGGTGGCAAGGGGAAAAAAAAGGGAGGGGTAAACAGAGAGAGGTAAGGAGGAGAGGAAAATAGAAATGGCTTGGGGGAAGAAAATTAGATAGAAGAAAGGTAGGGTGAGAGCAGGAGAGGAGCTAGGAGACAGAGGAAAATGAGAGACGGTGAGATGAACAGAAGTAGAGAGCAAATGAGGAAAAATAGGTAAAAGGGGTGTGTGTGTGGGCGGGGGGGGGAGAATAACAGGTAGACAACAACAGGGGAAAAAAGAATACAGAGGCCAGGGGAAACAAAAGATCTTACATAGTGCTTCACACGTAGTTTTTCCTTGAAACATAACTGTTGGCTCTTGCTGTTGTTCAAACTCATAAAAGGACACAAGCTATCGTTACTGTGAAATTTCCCAAGGATTTTAGCATTGTTTATCAAAATAGGCAATAATTTATCATTGTCTCAAAAACTTGTTAAGAAAGTGGAACATTTTTTACAAACGGAGGACTCACAAATGCTAGTGCATCCTCCAGAAGTGCAGTAGCCTGTAGCAAGAATTCATTCTGTGCTGTTTCAGATTGATAAAACTGAACTGCAGTTTGCATAAATGGATGACTTGGATGTACTACAAAATATGTAGCAATCAGTAGTGATCCAAATGCAGCCAAAAAATAGTATTTTGAAAATACTGTCCAAGGAGTTCAAATGTAATAAAGACGTGTGTGTGTGTGTGTGTGTGTGTATATACACACATACATACACACACACGCTTAGTTTTGAAACGTACATCAGTAGCTTACAAAAATCTGTCTTCCTCAGTAAATCCCAACAATTTAGATAAATACTGTACTGTGTTTTAAGGTCAGTCACTTATTCCCCCAGATGTATTGCTTTCATTGTCAAAAAACTGCAGTGTTGACTATGCTTTTTACAATGTGCTCAGAAATAATAATAACGGTATCGTGACTGCAACCGATGAGGTCTTATGTGCTGTATTTCATCCAAACATTGTACCTGCAGAAGTGCAGTGTTCTCTGACAGTAGCTTGTAGAGTGGTTTTATACATGGTCTGGTATGAGAAACTGACAGTTTCAGTTTGCAGATTGGGGAGGGTTTAATTCTGTTTACTTCATTGTGAGGTTTGAATAAAAAACACATGGTTTCCACTCAAAACCTTAAGTGCCATGCAGGTGTATGAAGCTTAGCCCTGATTTATCTGAAGGTCAACATACTTAGGGTCATGGTAGATTCTCCACCACTTGCAATCTTTAAATCTGGACTGGATATTGTCCTAAAAGATATGCTGTAGCTCAAACAGAATGTATGGGCTTGATGCCAAAAGTATTGGGTAAGGTTCTTTGGTCTGTATTATGCAGGAGCTCAGACTAGATGATCATAATGGTCCCTACTGGCCTTAATTTAGGAACTTTTTGGAAAATCTGGCCTGAGTTGTCACAATCAGGTGACTTTTCTCTGGTTTGGGGAAAGTGTCACACATCTTTAACTGGTTTCACATTAAGAGCTAATAGAGTCCTTACCAAATTTCCAGCACCTGAATTTACTTTGAGGTCTTCTCTCCAAGTATTCACCAGGGCTAACACTGCTAAACGTCTAAAACATTATGGGACTGCAGCCCAAACTGGTATATTTTCAGGCTATTTTATTCCTGGAGAGGACTTCATGTAGGAACTTTGTAGCTATTTCTCTCTTCTGTTTTGTGTGTGTATGGAAGGGAGTTCCATTTTTTTTGTTGTTGTTGCTGCTGGGCAAAATATTACTAATGAAAATACTGTGGGATGAGGGCCTTTATGCCAAGGGTGATCATTGTTTAGGGTTTATTAAAGATAGCTTTGTCTTTGAACTTACTTAATTTTTGGGTATTTTTTACTTCATTGCAGAAGGCATGTACTATACATTTGCAGAAATAAAATAGACAATTTTAGTGTTGAAAAGGATCTGGGGGTTGTAGTGGATCACAAATTGAATATGAGCCAACAATGTAATTCATTTACAAAAAAGGCCGATGATATTCTGTGATGCATTAACAGGAAACTTGTTCTAAGACATGGGAGGTAATTGTCCCGCTTTACTTGGGACTGGAGAGGCCTCAACTGGAATACTGTGTCCAGTTCTGGGTGTCACACTTTAGGAAAGATGTGGATTAATTGGACAGGGTCCAGAGGAGAGGGGGGGAATTATAAAAAGTTTAAAGAACCAGACCTATGAAGAAAAGTTAAAAACAGAACTGGGCATATTTAGTCTTGAGAAAAGAAGACTGAGTTGGGGACTTGATAAGAATCTTCAAGTATGCTAAGGGCTGCTATAAAGAGGATGGGATCAGTTGTTCTCTATATCCATCCACTGAATGTAGGACAAGAAGTAATTAACTTAATCTGCAGCAATGGAGATTTAAGTTAGATACAGTAGAACCTCAGAGTTATGGCCACCAGAGTTATGAACTGACCCTGACCACTCAACCACACACATTGTTTGGAACCGGAAGTATGCAATCCGGCAGGGAAAAAAAAGAAGAAAATACAGTATAGTACTGTGTTAAATGTAAACTACTAAAAAAAAATATAAAGGTAAAGCAGCATTTTTCTTCTGCATAGTAAAGTTTCAAAGTTGTATTAAGTCAATGTTTGGTCATAACCTTTTGAAAGAACAACCATTACGTTTTGTTCAGAATTACGAACATTTCAGCATTATGAGGTGTTTGTATCTGAGGTTCTACTGTATTAGGAAAGCTTTCTAACTATAGGAATAGTTAAACTCTGGAATAGGGAGGTTGTGGTATTCCCATCGTTGGAGGTTTTAAAGAACATATTAGATATCCTGTCAGGGATGGTCTAGGTTTACTTGGTCCTGCCTCAATGCAGGGGGTCTCTTTTAGCCCTACCTTTGTATAATTCTTTGAAGAAATAGGGAAAATGTGGTAGGGACCTTGTTCCTTTTGTAACAGTCATTTGTTTGCATGCCTGACTTGCAGTTTTTAACTTGTGTGGACTGTAAACCAACTTTCAATGACTAGCATGACATGTGGTTGTTTTAAAGGGGTTTTGGAAAAATGATTGTTCAGGATTGTGATGGAAACACACTGTACTGTGAACTGGAAACAGCAGGAACCCAACTCTCTGTTTCTTGATTGTGACCATTAAAAACCTGCCTACTGAAATATTTTGAGGTTATGGTGCAATTTTGTTTACTTTTGTTTTATTAGTAACATTCCTCCCCATCTTCCCACATATTGATTTGACTGTATCAAATCTTTAAGATAATTTCATCTGTAAAAATATGCTTGTGTAAAGCAGTTTCATTAATAAAACACTAGGTTTGCAAAAAGTTTCATTGAGAAAACACTGGCTTTATAAATGTTATAAATATTATAAGTGTACATTATAAATGTATAAATAATGATCCAAATTGCAAAGCAACAAGGTGTATTAATTAATTACCATTAAAAGTCTAGACCTGGGGCATAATTTGGACATCAGGGTATAATGAAATATATACAGCTGTCTAGAGAATCTTTAAAATTAGCCAAATCAGAAATAGGCACTAATTTGGAAATTTGGCATTGGGTAATAATATCTGGTATGGAAAATATAATCAATTTAATTTTACTTCAGTTATTTCTGTTTAAAAAGGGAAAGTCATTGGAAGAGTGATGTCCATATTATTGTATTTTGGAGTGACCTAAAACAGACATCACTTGTGGATCAGTTCCCATAATGAGTAGATTCTTCACCTTGGAAGAGTATTTCAAGCTTGATTTTGAAATCAAGGCATCTCTTGTTCCTTCTTCTGGTGTGAGGGTATTGGGTTCGGAGCTGCAACTGACTGCATGTAGCCCCATCAAGGTCGGTGTGACTCTGTGTGGGCACAGGACAGAGCCAGAATGGAGTCAGTTGCAGGATCAGGATCTTATTTATTTCCCCAGCCTAGGACATTGATAGGGTTACCAACTTTGGTTGGACAAATTCCTGGAGGTTTCATCACATGACATAATCTTTAATTAACTATTAATCTTTAATCCCTGGAGACTCCAGGACAATCCTGACGGGCTGACAACCATAGACATTGATGTAAATTAAAATAAACTTTTTTAACTGCTCAAGAGCCAAAAATAATTAGCAAAACACATTTTTTGGTGTAGATGAAGATTGCAACTCTTCTTGGAATTTAAAAAAATAGTAACAACAATTTTAAATTCATAAGGCATTTACTATTATTAATCTCTCTTCCAGCACAAATTCCCCATAAAGGACGATAGTCTCTTAACTGTAATTACCCATCACAAATCTTTGAATTAGATAATCTTCAAACAAGTTTTAGGTCCACCAAATAATCCAGCATGAAGGATGTATATCATTATATAATCGCACTGAAACAGGAAGAGAGGCATAGTTTTACATGCATCCAACGAAGTGGGTATTCACCCACGAAAGCTTTTGCTACAATACATCTGTTAGTCTATAAGGTACCGCAGGACTCTTTGCTGCTTTTACAGATCCAGACTAACACGGCTACCCCCTGATAGTTTTTATCCTGTAGCGTTTTATTCGCTTGGAATCTGACTGTAAACTACACTACACTGGTTATAGAAACTATTAAGCATGCTGAAAGAAACACTATCAGAATAAAAATGCCCATTACATTTTTAATAAGAATGTTGTATTTTTTCAGTGGTCATGCACAAAACTATAAGAAATGCAATATTGCTCAGGGCCTTGCCCTTCACGAGAGAAGTCTGGCTATTGCACAACATAAGACAGCTAAGTTTTCATGACTTCTGCAGAGTTTTAATGGAAAAGGTGGGCATGTATTGATCCGTGTCATGGGGTCCCTCACCACACTAGCACCTCTTGCTGGCCATTTCGGGAATTAGCTCTGATCAGTGGGTGTGCCCTCCGGTGGTAGTCGTTCTCCCGTCCTCGTCTCTGCCTGCAGACCCACTGCAGCTCCAGTCTCACTGCCTCTGCGTCGTGGCACAGCCTCCGGACGTGTCACAATCTGGGTTCCCCCCTTCCGGGAGACTCCTTCCACAACGGTCTAGCTGCTCCTCGCAGTGGCTTGACAGTCTATAGCCTGGCCGCTTCTTCAGCAGCAAGTGGCAGTTGGGGGCCAGGCCCGCCCACTACTCCGGGCCCCGTCCAAGAGATCCTGCAAACAGCAGTTTCCTGCTGCCTCTTCCTTCTAGCTCACCGTCTCTATTCCCTGGGCCACTTCCCTGCAGCCACCGTTCCTTCTGCTCCTGTCTCTGGCTCCAGCTCCTTTGCCCTCTTCCCAGAGCCTTGAGCCTGTAAGTCCTGGCAGCCCGCCAGGAGCTCTCTCTAGTTCCCCCAGTCCCTGCAAGCACCTGCCCTTCCCCAGGTGGTGGTCTCTCTGTAGCCCTCTTGGAAGCCAGTCTTCTCCCTAGAGCTCCCTGCAGCAGACTACCTTGCTCTGGCCTGCAGCTTCCTTTTATAGAGGCTGGTTGGGCCCTGATTGGCTGGTCCAGCTGCCACCCTACTTGTCTGTTCCCCTATGCACTCCTTTGGCTGCCTGCCGCTCAGCCTCCCTAGGCTGATTTTAACCCTCTCAGGGCCAGTGCGGGGCAGGTGCCTCATCACAATCCCATAAAGGGTCTTTGCTAATATTTGGTTAGCACATATTCCTATCCCATTGTTTGCCATAGCTCTTCTCTGACCATTAGATATGCACTCAAAACAGTTTATCATTTCTCCTTTTTTAAAGTAAAAATGCCATCTAGAAATCGTTTTAAACTGTCAGTATTTGATTTTGGAATTCAAACATTACCATGGGGTTGGGAAGCTTTTTTGAAATGTAGACATTTATTGAGGTTCTCCAGGACCATCCCCTTTTCTCTGCCTCTCAGGATCATGGTCCCACACCATGACTTTCAATAGTGACACTTGATGAATTTGTTTTGTAATATTACTTGTTGAATAACAAGGAATGTGGGATCAGACTCTATATAGAGTAAATCCCACCTACTTCACTGCCCTTTTGTGACCAATATCTAACCCCTTTTCTTAAACTATCAGTGACCTGATATTCACAATGTTATTCCGATAGCAAATACACCTCTTTGTGATCTCTGACTCCAGGCACACAAATTATGGCCATATATGTCATGTATCTTCTCAGCTCAGATTGGCAATGACCTTAACTGAGGATGGAGGAGGGAGATTGCCTTCCTCTATAGTGTGGGGTGCAGATCGCTTGCTGGGATCACCTGGGTATATCTCACGTAATCCGTTCTGGACAAACACAGGGGAACTCGGGCACTGGTGCACCTTGGTCTCTCCTATCTTTTGCCTCTGACACAAATAGTTTAGTCTCCTGAAGGCTGTAATAGTCTGGTCTAATTTCATTATTGGGTTTAGTATGTGGATGGCTGGGATGGTGTTGGTGGCCTGTGATATACAGGAAGTCAAAGTAGATGGTCTGATGGTTTCTTCTGGCCTGAAACTCATACTGTATACCTAATTTGGAACATAAATAATTTAAGAGGATCCTGTCAGAGACAATTTCTAGTTTGTTTGTTTGCTTGTAAGGCTCTTTAAATAAAATTATATATAAAAACGTTAGCATTCAAAGAAGACAAAAGGATTCTGATCTTCTGAATATTTATATTGTAATTTTATAGAGGTTATCTATATCTATTATCAAACCTCAGAAACAACCATTTAAATAAATCAGTAAGGACTGCAGAAGTGGAACTCTAGCAGTTCACCTGGGTAATTTGTGTGCTTTATATTTCATATAATTAAATGGGGGGGAGGAGTTGCTATGGCAATCCAGCCTCTAAGGTACAAGAACCATTTTTTCACACCTAAAGTGTCATGTAGAGTTATACTTTATGAAATGTTAGAATGTTGCTCACAAATTGTTCAGTGGCAACTGTCTTGGATCACAGAATATAATGTACAATTCTTTTCTCCCAGTATGATTTTATATTTTTATTTTGGGAATTAGTCAGACAAACACGCACACGAAAACGGTTGTTTCTCATCAGTTCTGTTGTGTTAATGATGCCCGCTATCTTTTTGCCTCAAACGAAAGGAAACCTGGTTGCATGATTGCTAAAATCATTATAAAAATTTTATAATGCAGGATCAGTTCCTCTATGATTCATCCAAGCTACAATTCTGACCACTGACATAGAAAAACTACCAGAGATCTCTGCTTATAAGTTATAAGGGGACCCCACAGAAAAGAAACCTCAACATATTAGTGAAGTTTCGGTCATTCATTAGTTACAACCAGTACTGGATTAGAAAATGCTGGATAAAGGCAGATTTCATCAGCACTCCATAGACGGCACTGTCTCCTGGTATAATTCAAAATATTTATTTTAATTTAGACAGCTCTGTATGATTTGGGTCTTGGCTACTGGTAACCTAGAGATTGACTTTTTCTTCATGTCTCATTGTGGTGACTCAATTCAGATGGGACACTTGAGTTTGTAGGGCTCAAATGATGGCAAGGCATTTGCAGTAAATGGGAAGGGGAGAAAGAGCTAGCTCTGGGTTGGTATGAATGGTATTACGCCCAGACATTTTAGGATTTAATTTACATCTGTATAGATTAAAATCAAAACCCTGAATTTTGTTAGGTATGATTAATGAGAATAATTAATCTGCTCGGGCAACTAAGACTTGATATTTGGTTGTCCCAGTCACATAGATTCCAAGACCAGAAGGGACCATTGTAATTGTCTAGTCTGACCTCCCGTATAACATAAGCCATAAGGGCATAAACCACAGGCCAGTCGTTAGGCTGTCTCTCATTCTCTCATCAAAACGTGCTGCTGTGATTATCAAAACTTAAAGTCCTTGTGCCTGTTCTGTTTTGGATTTTTATTCTCTTGTTACTAAGTCTGACTCTCACTTTTAGTTAGATGTTTAGCTTTCTTCTTGCTTTAATATAAAATACAATCCAGTTAATGCCACCAGTCTGAAATGGAGATTCATAACTGAGACTAGGTATTGGAAAATAAAATTTAAAATTGTAAATACACAAAATTATTATGGATAATGTCCACCTGGTGTGAAATCTAGATCTCTGATTTTTAGGGTAAGCTAGTGATGATGGGCACTCTCTCTACTACCAGTACAGGCAGAGAATCAGTTGTGAAGGGCTTGTAACTACTTACAGGAGGACTGATCGTATCAGAAGTTTCTTGTGCATTCTGCAACTCACACACAACATTTAATCTTTCTGAAATTAAACTGATGGATATTTAGCTTTTCATGAACTCTGGAAAATGCATTTATGTTTATGTTCCTCATATGCTTTAATACTGTGCCATGTGCTTTATGCTTAGTTGGACCCTCAGTATTTACTCTCTGTTGACTCAGGCTGATGGATTGTCTTTTAACAATATCCCAATCCTCCCTCCCCTCCCTCCTTTCCCTCCCAAAAAAGGATGGTTTGATGTGGTATAGATATTTTCAAATTTTTTTTTTAAATCAACCAAGTTTGTGTGCATGTAGCTTTCTACAGATAGGTCTAAAATAATTTCTACATCAAAGATTGATTTTCAAATTAAACTGTTTGGTCGTGAGAGCAAATAGATAAATTTGCAATGACAAGGCTGTAAAAAAACTCTCCCTCCTAATATCAAATCAGATTGTGTTTTGCAGAAGCAGCTAGTAATGAACTTGTAGCTTGTTTTCTTGCAAAGCCAACTTGACTTGGTTTGGAAGTTAAACTATTGCTTGGCTCTCTGGCAAAAATAACTGCTTTTGTTTTTACCTGTGGCCTATGGGATGGAAGCACTACTCTCCCTCTTAAAATCAAATCAGTGTCTTGCATCTGCTGCTAAGTTTGCAAGGCCTTAGAAGTTGCTGCACTGCCTACTTTGGCTTGCCTGGAAAATCTAACTGTTGCTTGCTACTCTGGCAAAGATAACTGCCTTTGATTTTTGAGCTGCCTGCATGCAGTTTACTAGCCCAGACCTGATCTCCAATCCTGTTCACTGCAGATCCAACAGGCAACACATTCAAGCTGAGACTGAGGGATGCTCAGCAGTGCACTTCTCCCTACCACATTCTCCCAGGGCATATTGATGGCTAAGTTCAGCTATGCTGGTCCTTGTCTCCTCTGACTTGCAGCTCATTCTGTTGCTCTCCTCATCCCCTGCCCTGGGCTACACATGCACACACACAGACCTGGAGCTGCTCAGTTCTGTTGTCTGCTGTCACCTAACTTAACCCCAGAATCTATTTCTGCCTTTGTCTGGTGCGCAGAAACTTGCCTAATTAATACTTGTATTTGTCCCAGGTTTGTGGACAGTAGGATTTTTCCCAGCCTGTGCTTTATATTTTATACATGCACCTCAAACTGCCAATGGGTGCATTTTAAATATAAAAATAAGTGAAAGCATCCATTTTTCCTGTTTGTGTAATTCCCAGAGTTCAGAATTTAGGCCTAACTTAGGAAATAAATACCTAAATAAATAATTACTGGGGTTCGATGCCCTTCAGTAAATAGACTTAACGCCCTTAGGAGAATTGGCTTTTACTTCCCTTTTCCATTGTATGGAATCAATGGAATGTATTATTTTTATGTAGGCTAGACAAGAGGAACTCTATTCATGAATGCCTCCAGGTTGAGGATATGCTTTCACCCTACACAGCTGATTGGCTGCCTAGAGATGGTAAAGGAAGAATGAGTGCTTGCTTCTGCACTTAACACTTCTTTAGAGGGGAAAAATCAACTGGAGTTCATATAATTGCTGTAAGGGGCTACTGTCACTGAAACGGCTGCTCTAACAATAGGTTTTTCTCCACTGTTGGCTTTACCTAATGATTTGAATCATTCACAAAGTGTCCAGGGGGATGTACCCTACTGTACAGCTCATGTACTGTATGACTGAGCCACATGTGGAGCTGCAACACAAAGCCTCAGCAGCCTCAGGTAATCAGGCTGAATCAGAGACCTAAGAAACCTTTACATGGTGTGAGTGGAAAACAAGACATATTTAAAAACAACTTTTGTCTTCAGACGCCATTAGCAGGCCTAGGTAAGGACTGTTTAGCAGAGGCTTATGGATCTGAAATCAACAGAGGAGGGTGTGGGTATATGCACATATCACCCTTTTTTAGTACAATTATTGTGTAATAAAAATAGGATAATCCATGATTTTACATCACAGATGGTGATCTTTTATTTTTTCCCCATATACATTCCTTGAGTTCAGACTAAGATCATTTTAATGGAGACTCCCAAGAGTCCCAAGTAACAACTGATGTTTAGCTGCTTTTATATTGTTCCATAGTCGTCTGATTCTTCTCTCATAGTATGTTTGTCACAGGGTTCTTGGAAGTCATGGACTCCATAATCTAAGGTTTTTTATTTGCTTTTTTTAGAAGGGAGCCCTACCAGCACTGAAGTGCTGCTGTGGTACTCACTCATGCAAATGTCTCCTGCACTCATGCACTCCTCTGCAAATGTCTGTGTGGATAGGGAGGGCCACTGCTTTTTCAGCAGAGCCTGAGTATAAAAGGGGTGGGGAAGATGCTGGTAAGGTTTTGGACAACTCGTAGTATATGAACATGTTTTACAGAGATGTGTGTGTAGCTAAAATTTTCAGATGTGACTAGAGATTTTCATTGTCTTGGTTTTTGGGTAGCCAATTTGAACTACCCTTAAGAATCTGATTTTTAGAAAGTGCTGACCATCCACCCTCATAAAATCAGACCACTATTGAGGGGCCTCAAGTTGGGCACCAAAACTAGAGACATGCAAAGTCATTAGTCACTTTTGAAAATCTTGGTGACTGTGTATGTATGTGTGTGTGTGTGCGTTTTATAATTTATATGTATCAACGTTTGTGATACTTAGCCAGGATTTTGTGACAATTTCACTGCAAGTAAAAGAAATTATACTATTAGACAATAATAGAATTAGCTCCTATTTGGAAATAGGAAAAGACTATAATTTGACTAGCTTTACAAATTCTCATAAAAAACACACAGTTGAGATCTTTGTGTGACAATGTGTGAAATAATTTTGTATTTTAAAGAAACCTCAATGTGCTCACAGAAACAATTATTTTACTATATTTATACCTACTGTTTTTGTACAGTCCTAAATTGTTCTTTCCAGCACATTATGTGCATCAGGGGACAAATTCTGCTTTCAGTTATAATGGTGAAATGACAACTGACTTTGTTAGGATTGCATGGCTGTAATAGAAAAATTTGCCCGAGTATGTAAGCACATTCAGGTATGTGGACTGTAACACAGAATTATCTTTTCTTTTTTTAAAAAGAAGTAAGTCTAAAAATAATACTGAAGGCCTAACTTTAAACAAAACAGCAAGATTCTGAGTAAAGGTTGTCCTCTTGGTCCTTAAGTAATACTGTTATGCCTAGGTATTATATTACCTTATTATTTTCATGGAAAATGTACTGTGTGGCATACTACTCAAAATGTCTTTGCTTCTTTCAATTTAAATGAGGTCCTTTCCTAAATGATTTGTACTATAAGGGCTATGAAAGTAAAGGGCATTTAAAAAGTAGACATAAAAGAATAAAGATTGAGGGCAGAGACCATATTTGGCAGAACACAGTGTGTGTGATTCAACATAGTCTGCATAATAAGTGAAAATTCTTGATGTTGGATATTCTAAATTAATTGGCTCAGCCTTGAACTCCTTTCATCTGTCTTTCTTTTTAATTCTTACATTATCCTGTCAGCACAGTGTATCTTGACACTCAGCCTGCACTGTTCTCTAAAATTGGTAACCCTTTGGGTTTTTTAACTGCAGACCTCACTGCAGGCTCTCTTGCAGTGTCACCTATACTGAGTTGTTTCTAATTAAGAACAATGTTGCAGCAAAATGATGGCTAAGCGTTAAATCACATACAAAAGAACTTTTGTGGGGGCAGGGAGACTGTTCATGAGTCACTGGATTTCACAAGCAATTAAGTGACTTGATATGGGTTCTGTGAGGCAGTTTTGCATCTAAACCATGCTGTTTCCCAGCTTGAGAAGGTTAAGCTGATAGTTATTTTGTATGTCAGATATATTTGAAGGAATTCATCTATCCAAAGACATTGCAGCCTTTTATGGTTGTGCAACTAAAGTGCAAATTAATAAAGTTCTATACTTAATCTTCAAAATTAAATCAAGGGCTGAAGATATTTGGCTAATATTCTAGGTTAGGGATCACAGAGATAATACATTACACTGTATATAGGTTGTTACAGGAAGAGTGGAAAATTTTGTTTCCTTAAGCAGTCTTTTAACATTCAGGTTTTAAAATAATTTGATCTTTTAAAAAATGTTTGCAACTTACAAGAAACACGTCACAATCAGATTTTTCTTTGTAGCCAATATCTCTCACAAGAAAGAACGGTTAACACTTTCATGTGAAATGAACAATTTTAACTTACAGAGGCAAATTGTTGAGTAATATAGTACCGTACTTTTAAAAAAAAAATCAGACACACATGAGTGAGAAAACATTTTCAGTTACAAGGATTTTCAACCTACTTCATCCACCTTTCTTTATCCCCACTCCTCTCCATTCTCTTTATGGCATAGTATTTTATGACTGTCTGCATGCATTTTGGGATGGGATGCCAGTTTTCTCTGGAGCAGGGCTGGAAGCAGTATATAGGCACATAAGCAATCTTCTAAGGCTCCAAACTTTTAATAACTGTGTGGGGGAAGGGCCAGACATCTGCTGATTTTTCCTTTGACAGCAGAATCCCTAGAACTAGCCCTTCTTCGAAGTGATAAGTATAGATTTCCATAGGGGAGAGGATATCAAGCGGCAGGAATCAGCAAAGTGTTTTGGTATGTAAGCCCTACATTTCTGTTCCTACGAAGATTTGTACAGCTTCCTAACAGTTGAACAATGAGTAAAGAGTAACAAGAAGACACTTTTTGTCTCAGCGTGTTCATGTACCCAGAGATTCATGTATCCCAGGCATTCAAGTCCCCGCAGAATAATGAGGTTGGCTTAAAAATCATGAGATTTTTACTAAATACATTCTGGTTTCTTTTTATTTGACTTTTGTATTTTGAGTCTTTAGGGTTCATCTTTTCAAACTTTTCTCCACCTGTGAGGGCTAGAAACTTCTTAAAATATGAAAGTGGAAATTCTCACATAATCATTTGTCTCTAGGAGCTGGGCTTTAAGAAAAGCATTGAAATATTGTGAGACTCGCGTGTGTTGGCAATAATATACGTGTCTCTTTAATATTAAAATCATTCTATGTCAAGTATAAGGTGAAAGCTACAGAAATTAAAATGGTATATATCGGAACTTTGTTCATTTTTCCAAAATATTATTTGTTTTTTCAAAATGATAAAATATACAAAAATGAAAATAACAAAATAATTTTGAAATGGTCAAATCTGTATGGGATATTTTCCATCACAAACAACTACAAAGTTATTCTTAGGCAACTGACACTTCCTTGTTGCTTATCTGGTATTATTTTGGTTATAGATCTTCTAACACAGTCTTAAATTGGGGGGCAGTCAGGGGTATCTTTCTTTTGCAGGGAAAAGTTGTCTAAGTCTGTATTTTTTGATGGTCCTTCTCTGGAGGTTTTTGCAATCAGCATCTTGTGTAAAACTCAAAAAATGTAAAATTTTGTTTTACTGTTACAACTGGTGAATATATCTTATCTGAGAGCTCAGTAACAAGAAGCCAAAAATCTAGATATGTTAGCTTTTCATCTCCCTTGTTGAGTTTTAGTTTGAAACATTAATTTCTCCCCTTTCATCTGTATCCCAAACTCTCTTGTGCCAAGTACAGTGTGTTTCTTTTTTCCATTCCCAGCTAGTAAGGGCTGTGCTGCTACTAATAAATGTGCTATTAAAGATTAATGTTCTCAAAAGGCCATGTTATTAACTGGGAGACCTAAAAGAATCACAGATGGGTCCTTGAGAATGGGTTCTATTGTATATCCAGTTTTTCACTTGCTTTGAATTCATAATCCTGCCCCAATAATCTTGTTCCTTGGGGAACAGATCTTTGTTAAAGAAATATGTATCATTTAGTTGTACTAATTTTTCACAGACTCTTTTGAAGTTGTAATGAGATCCTAGATGGAGAATTCAGTGCACTCTCTTCTGGGCAGCAACTGAATGGGCAGCAACTGAAGCCATTTCTGGATACCTGTAGAAAATCTACTGAATATTAAAAGAATCTCTGTATCTGACCCAAATTCATGAAGGCCCAAAGGATACATTTGTTCTTGCCATTCGGTTACCAACCAGTTTCCCATAATCTATAGATAAATGATACAGCAACAGGTGGTAGTAAGTAATGCTCAAGTTCCCAAATGCATTTTTTGTACAAGGAATAATCAGAAATTTGCACAGTGCCATATAGGAATGAATAGTTTTAGAAATTAAATGGCTGCCACTTTAATATAGACACCAGAATTAAAACCAGTCTTACTGGTGATCTGCAAGACCCAACTGCCTCCATGTAGGAGTCTGCCATATCCAAAATATGAGACCCTGGAATGTAACATCTTCCTCCATGGGCTGTGAGACCAAGGCACACAAATGATTTAACCAATGTCCGACAGCAATTTATTTTGACAGAGCCAGAAATAGAATAATACTGTTTTAGTATTTTACATATTAAAAGCTTTGCATGGAATTTGTTAGTTCTGACAATCCCCTGTAAGGAACTGTTATCATGATTTTTATAGTTGGAGAAATTTACACACAAAGAAATCAATCACCTTGTCCTGGGTCACACAGCCAGTTAGTGGTTGGGATTCAGTGTCAAGGGTTCCTCAGTTGCATCACATTGCTTATTCCACTAGACCACAGTGCTTGTAAAACCCAGATCTGCTGATCTCCTGCCTTTTTCCCTATTCATTGACCCACCTTTCCTGTACAGATCTCTTTTTGCCGCTGTAGTGTAATCTATGAATTCATAGAGCAGAAAATTGCAGTATTGGCTATACGGATGCTTACAATTAAGTGAGAGGTTCAGACAGCATTTTTTCAGCAATTTATTTTTTCTGAATTAAAAGACATGAACATCAAATTAAAATAGGCTGAGTAATTGTTTTCTTTTATCTGGCCTGAAGATTGATTCACTACGAGAAAATGGGTTGAAAGATGGAGATCAGAGTTTAGCCCATTAGCTTTTTAAAGCCATTTTCTTCTTTTCCTCCTTTTTCCTTGTCTTTTTTTAGATTTATTACTAAATGTCGCTCTGCATGCTGACAGGACTTATCCTCACCACAAATGAAGGAAATCGCTACCACTGTCACCATCTAAATTGAACTGATACCTGAAATTTAATTTAAAGGGCTTCTTTTAAATATACTCAGCATCTGATAATGCCGACTTTTTATGGAGCTAGCTCTGCTATATTGGAAAAAAAATATTGTCCTCTTCAACCTCTTTGCCCACATGCCAAAAAAAAAAAATCTAGTAAATGTTTTAAACTATTGAACTTTTGTTCTCTGCAGTTTTACTTTTATTAGAGAGACACTTGATGCCTGATATGTATGGATATGATATGGTCACGGAAATCACGGGGCTGGAGCCGGGCTGTGCGCTCTTCCTCCCCAATCCCCATGGTGGCAGCTGGGGCTGTGCCAGTGGGGTTTGGGCTGTCAATCCCCCCTGATAGAGCTCCAGCTGTCATTTCTTTCCGCCCTCAGCCCTTCTCCAGTTATTTTTAGTAAAAGTCACAGACAGGTCATGGCTCCTGTGAATTTTTGTTTATCGCCAGCGACCTGTCTGTGACTTTTACTAAAAATAATCGTGACAAAATCTTAACCTTACTATGTCAGGATTAGTGTATTAGAGAAACTGACCATGCATTGACAGCAGGTATTATTTTTAGAGATGATGAAGATCTTAAATGAATTAGATTTCAGAGTAGCAGCCGTGTTAGTCTGTATTTGCAAAAAGAGCAGGAGTACTTGTGGTCACCTTAGAGACTAATAAATTTATCTGAGCATAAGCTTTCGTGAGCTACAGCCCACTTCATCGGATGCATGCAGTGGAAAATACAGTAAGACGATTTTATATACACAGAGAACATGAAACAATGGGTGTTACCATGCATACTATAACAAGAGTGATCAGTTAAGGTTAGCTGTTACCAGCAGGAGAGAAAATAAACCTTTTGTAGTGATAATCAAGATGGGCCATTTCCAGCAGTTCACAAGAATGTGTGAGGAACAGTATGGAGGGGGAAATAAACATGGGGAAATAGTTTTACTTTGTGTAATGACACATCCTCACCCAGTCTTTATTCAAGCCTAATTTAATGCTGTCCAGTTTGCAAATTAATTCCAATTCAGCAGTCTCTCATTTGAGTCTGTTTTTTTGTTGTAATATTGCAACTTTTAGGTCTCTAATCGAGTGACCAGAGAGATTGAAGTGTTCTCCGACTGGTTTTTGAATGTTATAATTCTTGACGTCTGATTTGTGTCCATTTATTCTTTTACGTAGAGACTGTCCAGTTTGGCCAATGTACATGGCAGAGGGGCATTGCTGACACATGATGGCATATATCACATTGGTAGATGTGCAGGTGAATGAGCCTTTGATAGTGTGGCTGATGTGATTAGTCCCTATGCTGGTGTCCCCTGAATAGATATGTGGACACAGTTGGCAACGGGCTTTGTTGCAAGGATAGGTTCCTGGGTTAGTGTTTTTGTTGTGTGGTGTGTGGTTGCTGGTGAGTATTTGCTTCAGGTTGGAGGGCTGTCTGTAAGCAAGGACTGGCCTGTCTCCCAAGATCTGTGAGAGTGATGGGTCGTCCTTCAGGATAGGTTGTAGGCCCTTGATGATGTGCTGGAGAGGTTTTAGTTGGGGGCTGAAGGTGATGGCTCGTGGTGTTCTGTTACTTTCTTCGTTGGGCCTGTCCTGTGGTAGGTGACTCTTCTGGCTCTGTCAATCTGTTTCTTCACTTCAGCAGGTGAGTATTGTAGTTGTCAGAATGCTTGATAGAGATTTTGTAGGTGTTTGTCTCCGTCTGAGTGCTTGGAGCAAATGCAGTTGTATCACCGAGCTTGGCTGTAGACAATGGATCGTCTGGTGTGGTCTGGATGAAAGCTGGAGGCATGTAGGTAAGTATAGCGGTCAGTAGGTTTCTGGTATAGGGTGATGTTTATGTGGCCATCGCTTATTAGCACCATAGTATCCAGGAAGTGGATCTCTTGTGTGGACTGGTCCAGGCTGAGGTTGATGGTGGGATGGAAATTGTTGAAATCATGGTGGAATTTCTCAAGGGCTTCTTTTCCATGGGTCCAGATGATGAGGATGTCCTCAACGTAGCGCAAGTAGAGTAGGGGCGTTAGGAGATGAGAGCTAAGGAAGCGTTGTTCTAAGTCAGCCATAAAAACGTTGGCATACTGTGGCCATGCAGATACCCATAGCAGTGCTGCTGATTTGAAGGTATACATTATCCCCAAATGTGAAATAGTTATGCTTGAGGATAAAGTCACAAAGTTCAGCCACCAGGTTTGCTGTGACATTACTGGGGATAGTGTTCCTGACCGCTTGTAGTCCATCTTTGTATGTAATGTTGGTGTAGAGGGCTTCTACATCCATAGTGGCTAGGATGGTGTTTTCAGGAAGATCACCGATGGATTGTAGTTTTCTGAGGAAGTCAGTGGTGTCTGGAAGATAGCTAGGAGTGCTGGTAGCGTCGGGCCTGAGGAGGGAGTCTACATAGCAGGACAATCCTGCTGTCAGGGTGCTAATGCCTGAGATGATGGGGCATCCAGGATTTTCAGGTTTATGGATCTTGGGTAGCAAATGGAATACCCCTGCTCGGGGTTTTAGGGGTTTGTCTGTGCAGATTTGCTCTTGTGCTTTTTCAGGGAGTTTCTTGAGCAGATGGTCAGAGCAAATGAGTTAGAAAGTCAGAGTTTAGAGAATACATTGAACTAATTTACCTTTGCATGTATTCCATCTACAAGGATGTTTTCTGAAGATATGATATGATTATTAAAACCTTGGTAATAGCAGGCAGTTGTTGAAAGCCATGAAACAACCTCCTGTCAACCTTCCTAAACAACCTTCCTAAACAACCTCCTGTCTTGAGACCACACAAATATATTGAATATAATTCTGCTGCACCTTTATTAGAGGAATAAGAACCAGATGTTATTGGTCCTTTGAGGAATTGCTCAAGGCAGATTTCACTGTAATAGCTTTTAACCTCAAATCAGTGTTATCATGGAGTATATTATATAACAAATGGTTCTTGACTCTGCTTCATCAGTATACTCACTTTTAAAAAGAATGATAAGGTTTTATAGAGTTAGTGAATTAATATAGAAGAATCAGTGTCAGAGGTCACTTGATGATATATTATGCAACCCAGTGTACATATGATACAATTTTCCAGTTTACGAGTTAGAAGTCTGTTGCTTGAGCATATAATGTAACATGAAACCGTGAAGTACCATAAGTGATGGGGAAAGACCACATGCAAATCATAAGTATTTGCACAAAATTGTTAGCAGGATTTTTTATTTAATCTATAAGATTGCACTGTCAATTCAACAGCAATGAAAGAAAGAAAAATCAAAAAAGAGAGCTAAAAGAGAACACATGCAAAAAAAAAAAGATAGAGAGAAAAGAACAGGAATGGGGAAAGGGAAGAGATGTAAAAAGTGAGAGGGCTGGAATTGTAAGAGAGAAGACCATCCGGAGCCATTTTCAAAGAAGAAAAATCCAGAAAGAACATTGTGTACTGTATCATATGGTAGTTCTGGGGATTCTCTAAGCACTTAGCCTCAGCCAGGATGGAGCTGCTTCGCAGACACTGCTGCAGGAGTAGCCACGACAGCAGGGGTGGGCAAACTCCGGTGCGGGGGCTGCATCCGGCCCTTCTGATGTTTTGATCTGGTTCTTGAGCTCCCGCCATGTGCCGTGGCTCCCGGAAGCAGCGGCCTGTCCCCGCTCTGGCCCCTATGTGTAGGGGCAGCCAGGGAGCTCCACATGCTGCCCACACGCCACCCCCCAGCTCCCATTGTCTGAGAACCTTGGCAAATGGGAGCTGTAGGGGTGGCACCTGCAGACATAGCAGCACACAGAGCCGCCTGGACACGCCTCCACGTAGGAGCTGGAGGCGGGGCATGCCGCTGCTTCCGTATTCCATCCCCTGGTTTCCACAGAGTAAAGTACTGTGGCAGTTTTGTGCACTGCTGACCGACTATTGCAGCAGCATCACAGTGATTCTGCTGAAATTTGTCTTTTTTTGCACGTAAAGGCAGCGAAAATTTCAGCCTTAACTTATTCTGGTTGAGTTTCTGCTTCATAAACAAATGTTGCATTTTCATGGTTAATATTTGGAATTATTTTTTTACACTATAGTTTTTACAAAACTAATATGCTGAAATTTTAGTTTTGTTTACAAATTCTGACATATATTGTGTTAGTTTTAAGAATAGTATAGATTGTAATAAAACATCAGTTAATTTTGTTAAGTGAGACAAATGGTATTCATCAAATAGAAAGCAGATTTGTGAAGGTGAAAAATTAGATTTACCTAGTGTATTCTCAAACCAAACTTTATCACTGACCTAATTAACTGATATTGAATGAGCATGATTTAATTTTACTGTATAAACAATATCATGGAAATAAGATCTACAAAGTTTTTTTTAGTCTCCAGTGATACATAGTAGTGCATTTAATTTTCCAATCACAAATTCTATTCAGTTGTAAGATTTTTTAAATTTTCTGTTAAAATCCTATTATAATCTATTAAAAACACAATTCTTCCCCAAATAGAGATTCTGATTAAATTAGTTCAAAGGCAACGAAGTCAGAGGTACTTACAGAATTTGTTATTCTTAGATTATAAATTCTTTGTGGCAGAGACTGTATGTTTGTACGTCACCTATCATGACAGTTAATGGGTTTAGTTACTTATATTTGTTGTATAATATTCGTGAATGACACAGATCAGTGAGTTTAAGTTCAAAATTGTATGGGCTGTAAGTTGAACAAAACAGATGTAATTACTTGATTAATCATTTGTATGTCTGATCTCCTAAATAAAAAGTCCTGGTGCTGCAGCTGTTGAAGATAGAGGGGGGCCACACCCAGTGAACTCCTTGTTTCGTTTTAGTAGTAGCACAGTGCATGCTTACCCAGGCCACTAATAAGGCTTGAAGTTGGCAATACTGTCATCAGTTCTTGCTCTGACAGATTCAGCCTTTCCACAGATGAGCCTCCGTCTGTTCATGGTGGTGGTTTTGATGCCTATCTTTAGAAGGGAGCATATTGTGGTATTTGAATGATAAATCCCCACCTTAGGGTAGCACCAGTCCTTGGAGGCTACTTAACCCTGCTTCTCAGGACCATCCAGTGCTAGGCAAGGATGGCCTAAGGTTGGGACCCTACTGAAACCCCAGTTAATTCTCCGGCATCAAGCCATCACCTTTTTTGGGATGGAGTCCCATGAAACTCCCCTTCTAGATGGGGGGTTTAAGCTGCAGTTCACTACAGGAAAAGATCATTCAGAATGATGGCCAATGACTGGTTTTCCCCTGTCATTGAGTAAGAGGTCTACCTTGTTCTTGGTGGTCGTCTTGCCTCTAATGTATTTGTAGAATGTTTTCTTGTTACCCTTTATATCTCTAGCTAGTTTAATCTTGTTTTGTGCCCTGTCCCTACATACTTGTGTTATTTGTTTATATTCATCCTTAGTAATTTGACCTAGTTTCCAGTTTTTGTAGGACTCTCTTTTGAGTTTCAGATCATTGAAGATCTCCTGGTTAGTCCAGGGTGGTCTCTTGCCATACTTATGTTTCCTATGCAGTGGGATAGTTTTCCTCTTATGCCCTTAATAATGTCTCTTTGAAAAACTGCCAACTCTCTTGAACCGTTTTTCCCCTTAGACTTGCTTCCCAGAAATTTTCCTACCAATTCCCTGAGTTTGCTAAAGTCTGCCTTCTTGAAATCCATTATCTTTATTGTGCTGTGTTCCCTCCTACCGTTCCTTAGAATCATGAACTCTGTCATTTCATGATCACTTTCACTCAAGCTACCTTCCACTTTCAAATTCTCAACCAGTTCCTCTCTATTTGTCAAAATCAAATCTGTAACAGCCTCTCTCTTAGTGGTTATCTCCACCTTCTGAAATAAAAAATTGTCTCCAATACATTCCAAGAACTTGTTGGATAATCTGTGCCCTGCTTTGTTGTTTTCCCAACAGATTTCTGGGTAGTTGAAGTCCCTCATCACCACCAAATCATGTGCATTGGATGATTTTGTTACTTATTTTTAAAAAAAACCTCATCCACCTCTTCTTCCTGGTTAGGTGGTCTGTGGTAGACGCCTGCCATGACATCACCCTTGTTTTTTTACCCCTTTTATCCTTACCCAGAGACTTTCAACAAGTCTGTCTCCTATTTCCATCTCAATCTCAGTCCAAGTATATACTGTCCTTCCTGAGCAAGCTGTACCCTTCTGTATCAATATTCTAGTCATGTATATTATCCTACCAAGTCTCTGTGATGTCATAGTTGTGTTTATTAACCAGCATTTCTATTTCTTCCTGTTTATTCTCTGTACTTCTCACATTAGTATACAAATATATAAGATACTGATTTGATTTCCTCCCACGTTCTCTCTTGTCTCTCCCTTATCCCTGCTATAATGGCCCATGCTGCCTCCAGATTACGACCCTTCTCCCAGATGTCCCAAGTTTTTGACCAACCTGTGGGCTTTTGTCTCCTGCCCTCGTTATACCTAGTTTAAAGCCCTCCTCACTAGGCTAGCCAGTCTGTATCCAAATGTACTCTTCCCCTTCCTTGATAGGTGGACCCCATCTCTTCTTAGCAATCCTTCTTCCTGGAATCCCATGATCAAGGAAGCTGAAACTCTCCTGGCGACACTATCCTCACAGCCAGGCATTCACCTCCAGGATGCATCTATCTCTGTCTGGACCCCTACCCTTGACCAGAAGGATCGAAGAGACCACAACCTTCAATCCCAGCTCCTTCACTCTTACTCCCAGAGCCCTGTTGTCACTTTTGATCTGCTCAGGGTCATACCTCACAGTATTGTGAAAGCTTGAAAGCTTGTCTCTATCGCCACTGGAAGTTGGTCCAATAAAAGATACTACCTCACCCACCTTGTGTGTCTAACATCTGATAATGAAATATAAGACACTGTAAACATTTTGACTGAGGGACATTCAAAATCTCCAGTCACTTGTTGGTGAGTGGAGAAAGGAGTGAATCCAGCGACGAGACATAAAATGTAGGGCTGTCAATTAATCACAGTTAACTCACGTGATTAACTCAAAAAAATTAATTGCGATTAAAAAAATTAATCGTGATTAATTGCACTTACAACAATAGAATACCAATTGAAATTTATTAAATATTTTGGATGTTTTTCTACATTTTCAATATTGCTTTCAATTGCAACACAGAATACAAGATGCACAGTGCTCATTTTATATGATTATTTTTATTACAAATATATGCACTGTAAAATTGATAAACAAAAGAAATAATATTTTTCAGTTCACCTCATACAAGTACTGAAGTGCAGTCTCTTTATCATGAAAGTGTAACTTACAAACGCAGATTTGTTTTGTTTTGTTTTTGAGTGCAGTTATGTAACCAATGTAAAACTTTAGAGCCTACAAGTCCACTCAGTCCTACTTCTTATTCTGCCAATCGCTAAGACAAACAAGTTTCTTTACATTGACAGGAGATACTGCTGCCTGGTTCTTATTTACAGTATCAAGAGGACATGCTTCCATGCTGCTGATGCTCATTAAAAAAAATAATGCGTCAATTAAATTTGTGATGGTACTCCTTGAGAGGAGAATTGTATGTCTTCTGCTATGTTTTACCCACATTCTGCATATATTTCATGTTATAGCAGTCTCGGATGATGACCCAGCAGATGTTCATTTTAAGAACACTTTCACAGCAGATTTGACAAAACGCATGAGAGATTTCTAAAAATAGCTACAGCACTCGACCCAAGGTTTAAGATCTGAAGTGCTGTCCAAAATCTGAGAGGGACAAGGTGTGGAGCATGCTTTTAGAAGTCTTAAAAGACCAACATTCTAATGCAGAAACTACAGAACCCAAACCACCAAAAAAGAAAATCAACCTTCTGCTGGTGACATCTGACTCAGATGATGAAAATGAACATGCATCAGTCTGTACTGCTTTGGATCGTTATCAAGCAGAACCCATCATCAGCATGGAAGCATGTCCTATGGAATGGTGGTTGAAGCATGAAGGGACATATGAATCTTTAGTGCAAATGACATGTAAATATCTTGCAACACCAGCTACAACAGTGTCATGTGAACGCCTGTTCTCACTTTCAGGTGACATTGTAAACAAGAAGCGGGCAGCATTATCTCCTGCAAATATAAACAAACGTGTTTGTCTGAGCGATTGGCTGACCGAGAAGTAGGACTGAGTGGACTTGTAGGCGCTAAAGTTTTACATTGTTTTATTTTTGAATGCAGTTATTTTTTGTACATAATTCTACATTTTTAAGTTCAACTTTCATGATAGAGATTGCACTACAGTACTTGTATGATGTGAGTTAAAAATACATTTTTGTTTTTTTACAGTGCAAATATTTGTAATAAAATATAAATATAAAGTTAGCACTGTACATTTTATATTCTGTGTTGTAATTTAAATAAATATATTTGGAAATGTAGTAAACATCCAAAAATATTTAAAATAAATGGTATTCTATTGGCTTGATTAATTTTTTTAATCGCGTGATTAATCACGATTAATTTTTTTAATTGCTTGACAGCCCTAATAAAACGTTATAATACAATTTATACAGGTACAGGGAAACTTTCATGAAAATAGAACTCAAATGACATAATTAGAATATTTTTGAGCAGCTCTTTGTTATATACGATATTTCCATCAATATATGTCATTGGATTTAGCCTTTAAAAAAATTACTTTTTTTCAAACTAACAAATCTGTAAATAACTCAAATTGAAATGAAATGTGCAGGTCTCAAAAAGATGGTGTAAAATAAGTCTTAGAACTGACCCTCAGGATCAGATTACAATAAGAGACTGATTCTGGAGGCATTTCTATCTGATATCTTTGTTACTTCCAGAAATCTCTTCCGCGACAGTTGCTGTAATAAACTTTTTCAAATACACATTGTTGAGAGAGAGCTCTATGGGGTATCTTTGCAAATGAAAGCCTAATGATAAACTGCTTTCAAAAGTAGATTTCTTTCATTTGTAGGCATCTTTTATTATCCACCAATATAAAACAGACCTGTATGACCATGTAAAGGCTAAAATGTCCCTTCTTACAGCAGAAATCATCAGAGGGAGCAAAGATAGGTCAGACAGAGTTTGGGGAGCCAAAATAGGATCCATGGATCCTGAACATCTGGAAGTAAGCACATATCCAGAGCAGAATAGTTGATGCTTACACACATCGCCGCTGGTAGCCTGGTTTTATATTGTTTTTGTATCTGAAGCCTTTTTAAATCTGAAAGGTTCTAATGGATTTTGTTACCAATTTATATTATTTCACTGAAATAATAATTTATCCATTATCAAGGTGGACAATACTAGCCTCTCTTCTGCAGTTCATATTCCTTCAAGGTGAGATGCCTTTACCAGCAAGGTGCCTTTACCAGTTATGATGTTCTTGGCCACTGGGGTCATGTTCTTACCTGCAGGGCCCCATCAATAAGAAGTTTGGGGGAAGATTTGGAAGGAATATTGATGGCTCCCAAGCCAGGAGAAATGCCTTGATGCTTTAATTATATCTCACATATTTTTATTTGGGAATTCCATCTTCTAGTAAATCTAAATATTTTTATCCTGGGGCTCAGATAATAACTAAATGAGAATGATGCGCTTTGCCATATCAGATTTGACTAGTGGTCTAAATAGTCCAGTATCCTTTTTCTGACAGTAGTCATTACCAGATCCAGCATTGCCATCTCTTGCAATTTTGTTGTGATTTGGGCTTTGTTTGGTATCTTTTCATAAAGCCCTAATTCCTGGAGGGATGTGGTTACATGAGAATCTCAGCTTTTTATTTTGTTTGTTGAAAAACTTGAAAATAGGAATCATAAAGGCTCAAAATCAAGAAAGTAAATAAAAGAAATCCAAAATATATTACTTTTAAAATCTCGTGGGTTTTTGGGGCCTGACTCATGATTAAGGCTAAGATTTGGTCACGGTTATTTTTGGTAAAAGTCATGGACAGGTCAAGGGCAATAAACAAAAATTCACGGCCCCATGACCTGTCCATGACTTGTACTATAAATACCCATTACTAAATCTTGGGAGTTTGGGGGGGCACAGATGCTGTTCTGGAGGGGGTTCTGGGGTGCTGGTTGGTGCTGGGGGGGCTTGGGGTGCTTGCTGGTGCTGGTGGGGTGCCTCTGGGGACCCACTGGTGCTTGGGGTGGAGGGGAAGCTGGGGTGCCTGCTGGCGCTGTGAGGGGCTCTGGGGCACCTGCTGGTGCTCGGGATAGGGGGTGGCCCGGGACCGCCGCCGTGCTGATGGGGGTGGCCCAGGACCCCCACCACTGTTGGCAGTGGGCAGCCCAGGACCACTGCTGCTGGCAGGAGAAGACGGGGGGCTGATGCGGCTGACCCCGGGGCCACCCGAGGAGCTCGGGCAGCCCTGGGGTCAGTCACACCTGCCAGGTGCAGAAGTCACATAGGTCCTGAAAAGTCACAGAATCGGTGACTTCCGTGATCTCCATGACAGACTCTCAGCCTTGTTCATGATATTTGCGCCTTTGGGACAGCATCTGCAGATGCTTTAGTGGAAGGTTCAAGAAACCCTTCTAACGGACAATTATGGAATAACTAGGGAAAGTTTCTTCCTAGCCTCCATCACTTTGAGGTTGGTTTATACCCAGAAGCATCTGGGATCATATCCTGACAAAAATGCCAGTGTTTTCAATCCGATTTAATGTAACTGTGGGTGTTCTCATTATGCATGTAAATGAGGAATCCTTTTTGAATTCTACTAAGCTCTTGGCCTTACCATTTTATTGATACGCTCAAAGAAAATCAGAGACACATAACTGTCCATTATTATCCATGTCACATCATATTGATCTAGGTGTTTTCAGTTTTATTTTGAATGATAATTTCAGTCATGTTACATGCTACTGAAGTGAGGCTCACTGTTCTGTAAAAACACACTCGACCATAGTGCCATCTTTAAAGACAGGTACATTTGCTATCCTACCCACCAATCCTCCTTTGGAATAGATGGTTTTAAGGAAATATTGCTAAATGGGGGTCTCTGACTAAATAAGGGTGGCTTCTAACCTAAAATATATAGTATGATGAGAGTGTTTGTGCATGATGGAATTACTCTTGGCATGCAAGAAAATTCCCTCCTTGTTTCTACAAACAGGTTGGGAATATTGTGAAGTTCATATTGTACAGTTTGTACAGTCAAGTTACTCACTCGCACTAGTTTTCACTGATTGCTATGGAATTACTGCTGATTTATATTGATGTAAGTGAGAGATGAATTGGGTCCTTGAAGTTTGCTGTGAGTGCAGTTTAGTGAGGTTCTGCTGTATCATTCTTTCTGGGGGGAGGGTTTCCCCATATTCTATGGACAGTGAAGAAGAGGAGCTGCCTGGTCTCTAGATTGGTAATCTAGGGGAGTGTGTGAATTGCATTCTGTGATGGGGTGATGAGCACTTGGTATCAACTTGAAATATTGATTCTGTGGTATTAGTTGAATGTGCTCTTGGATTGCCATTAGAACTTGAAAGTCTCATTAGGAAATAAATGGAATATACTCATGAGACCCACTGCCATTATTAATACCTGACAGCCATTTTCTTCCTTTTGCTGCATGGTACAGAGTGCAGTTGAATTGTGGTAAATCTTCAGAACTATTGTCAGAATGGGAGGATCTGCATTGGTATAGAAATATTCATCCCCTTCCATCCATGCTTAGAGGGCTCTGTCCACTAAAGGTACTGTGCTGGTACTCAGCTTATCCATGGGCAAACCGTGGGAAGAGTTGGGAACAGCTGCTCAGCGTGGCAAAATCCCCCTTATATTTCTTGTAATTTATGTGTTGTTCAGCATAATAAACTTCTGTTGCTGGGATTTGCTGTAACTCCTCCCCCACAGCTCTTCTACACCATAGAGGGGATAAGCATGTGGGAAAGAAGGTGTCAAAGTCTCGTCAACCTACCCCTGCTGAACGCTCACCAGGCTGTTATGTTTAGACCCACATGCTGGGCAGTACTTATAAGCTTCTCTTAGTCACTGGGTAGGCTGCACCCTCTGGCACACTTCCTGGGCACAGACTGTGTTTGTGCTACCCATTCAGGAAGTGATACCCTGCATTCCAGCTGCCTTGGGTACCCAGGACCAATGCTAACCCTCTCCCCCACCCCCATGACACCCTAGTAATTTAGGCATACCCCTTCCCAGAGCACTACACTTGTGGATACTCCAGTTTATGGTTTAACATTTGAGGGACACATGATAGTTGAAGTAAATAGGCCCAAACTTTACTTTAGACAGCATTAGAGAGATTCAGAACAAGGCAAAAGAATAAACCCCTCTATGTCGTTCACTGCCTCAGTTTCCTCACCACTTCTGGGCATTCATTGGGATTTGGGTTACTGTCCTAGACCAGGGTTCCAGGTCCTCTCTGTGACAGCACTACTGCAAGTCCGAATCTCTTATTATGGAGGCCTCTCTTGTTATAATTATGGAGTCTCCTTTCTGACCCCTGCACCCAGCTTCATATAGCATTGGCTGGTCACACAGTCAAAAGGTGTCCCCTTGTTCAGAAAACTTGCCCCTTTGAGTTCTTTTGTGAGTCTCTTCTCAACTTCTCATACTTTGTCTTTCTAAATCCCTCTTCTAAAACTTTTGTCTCTTTGTTCCCTTCTGGAGATTTTCCACTACTTAAACCCTAGTCCTCTCCAGACAACCTGGAGCAAACTGGTTTCACTAGGATGCAGCCATCCCATTGTTCTGTTCAGGCAATATCTATTCAAGCGTTCATGGGCTTTAATGACTGTCCTATTTAGAAAGATCATAAGCTTGTCTCTCTCACCAACTGACGTTGGTCCAGTAAATATTACCTCCCCTACCTTGACTCTCTCTGAGTCAGACACTCAGGCGTCGTTCCCTGTCTCCTTAGACAAGAATATGAAGCAAAAACAGTAAAGATGATCATAAGAGCTTAGACATGTAGAGAGTTCATAATCTCAAACAGGATTAATAAATTGTATGTAAACAGATTCCCAAATCATCATAGAAGAGTTAGTGGAGCAGAAGTTAGTGTGATAAGGTAGGAATGGGAGCCAGGGTTCAGCAATGAAGAATGCCAGCAATTCATAGGGTCTTTTCTGTGGAAGCGCGTGCTCTCTCTCTCTCTCTCCCTCTCTCTCTCTCTGGGAGGAGGGACAGATTTGAGGGATGTTGTTAAGATGCAGCCACAGATTTGTCCTCCCTTTCCTTTTGACCTGCAATGAGGAAGACTTAGCTCTTTCTAAGACTTGGAAATTAAGTGGTTTTGCTTAAGCTCTGAGTTGGTTCCTGGGGTGCATGGGAATTGTCTGAACTAAATAGTACTGTTCCGGTGCATCCAGTCCTGTGTGGTTAGGACTTTCTCAACAAATCTATGGACCTTGAATTTTTCCCACCCAATATCACAAATGTAGCCAAGCTGCAAATTCAGAGTTAGGGAGGGGTTCTTTTGGCATATATCAGCTTGCACCCATATTTTAGTTTATGAAAGGCTGTGTTACTGGTTGCACTGTCAGGCCTTTCACATATAAATTTGGTTTTAATATAAAATACAATGGGCAAACCTCTCAGAAATAAAATATTAACATATTTTAGCCCTTCCTCTTCTCTTAGATGTCTTGACAAACAAAGTAGGGAAATTTATAACAACTCTTGTAAGTTCTAATATCCTCCTGTTAATAGTTTATAAACGTGTATGATTTAATGCAAAGGTTACTTTGACAGTAGCCACTTTAAAACTTATTTTAAACCATTGGAAAATACTTTTTTTTTTATAATGAGTGGTTGAATTGGTTACTTATATCTGCAGATATGAAAAAGTGGATAAGGTAAGAAATCATTAACTAAGTGATTTCATGCTTGGCTACTATTCAAGGAATCTAAAGCTGATTAAATTGGCATTTATTGTAATGGGTGCCTCTGCTGTTCGGTGTGTGTTATGTAACTGATCATTTACTACTTTTTAATCCTATAATGAATTGTATTTTGAATGTATTTGTTGTGGGTACAGTATTATGAATTTTGACTCCATGCAAATATAATGAAATATTACTTTTCAATTGACTAAATTGAAAACAAAAGACTATTGCAAATGTAGTTTTTTATACCTGAATTAAATATTTTGTATATATAACAATGTATTCAGATTTTCTTTAATTTCAAGTCCATAGTAGCAGAATTCTAATATATATAAATACAAGAGCTAGTATTATTAAATAGAACAACAATTAGGACTCAAATTCAGAATGCGCCTCTTCTGTTTGTTCCAGTTTTGAATATGTGTGATGATCAGTGTTGCAGTTTAAAGTAACACAAATCACCAGTATTAAATCTTTCAGTTATTTTGAGTTATTCTATTGTTTCTTTGACATTTCCATAACTGTTGTAAAAACTGATATTTTTTCATAAATAAAATCTATTGAACTTTGGAAACTGTTAGTTTGTCTGCAATAAAAGCTTAAGCAGCAGGTGGCACTCATTGATCAAAATATGCTAAGCTTGAACTTTCACTGGGCTTGTTCTGTGTAGTCAGTAAAGCCTAAAAATCTCCATAATTATTTAATATGTGTATGTATCATTACATTCAAATAATGAAAATTGTTGCTTCTCTTTTTTTCTTTTTGAAGCAGTCAAAATGAACAGTCTAGTGAAGTATAACAAAACGGGCAAAGAGATTAAAGAACCTGAAAATGTTTGCAGTTTTATCGGTATAAGTGTTACCGGGGAAAATGGACAGCATTTCAAATATGTCTGTAAAAATAAGAAAGGATAGACATAAATTTATGAAATTATTAAAATCTGCATCCACCAGAGTTGCGGTTGCCTAAATCCAGCTCTGCTTACACCCTAAATATTAAGAAAAGTGTTCCCATTCTCAGCTGGTTAGTACACATTATCACAATACATCATTACAAAATACTTAGAGCTGACAGCCAGAAATGTGTGGAAGAGAAATTCATGAATTATCTAAAAATAATAGTGTGCATTCTGACAACAAAAGCTGTGCTTAGAAGGAAGCCAAAATTGTGAGACTAATGAAGTAAAATGACTAAACAAGAATGACTGTTGGCCTGATCCTGTGAAATACTGAGTACCTTCCACTATTGATTTCAGAGTATATTGGGGGCATTCAGCACCTCACAGGAATGGCCCTCTAATTAGAGAGGGGAGAATTGAGGGTGGTTGCTACACCAAGACCGTGGATGGTCTGGGCCTGGTCTCATTTTATCTGAACCACTAATGTTTGGGTTTTCAGTGTGGGACATTTCTTATAAAGTTCTGTTGTTTGTGTAGTTCCACAGGTGTGCATGGCACTTTACAGGGAAATATAGGCACAGTCCACACTCGAGAAATGTTTACAATCTGAGGACCAGAGTGTGACCCCCTTATTTTATATTGGCAAGCAGTGAGTCATATTACTTAGATGGTAAGCATCTTGGGGCAAGGACCATGTTTTTGTTCTGTGTGTGTACAATGCCTAGCACAATGGGGTTCTGGGCTAGGGCTCATTGGTGCTATGGTAATATTATGGTAATATTACTAATAATCATATGTAGTCCCATTGACTTCAGTGGATCTGTTCATGTCAGTAACTTTAAGTCATTTTAAGTAAGGGGCTCACAGCCTAGCCCTAAATGGTACCAGGTTTAGGCCACCTCTGCTTAAAGCTGAATTTTAGGGGTTAAATATTCATCATCTACAAAAGGTAATAATTTGTTAATGTTAGGTATATGATTTGGGCCCAATTGCCTCACTGTGCAGGCCACTCCCATTTAGGGAATAGGAAATTACTCCATCCATGGCTGGGACTAGATGCTTTGCTGTGCTTTCTGCCCTATCTCCCGCCCCAACTCCCTCTGAATAGCTAAGCCAAAAAAGGCCAGCCAGTCGGCATAGCTGCTTCTTCCCCCCACTGAGAGTTGGCTCCCAGGATGACTGCTCTGCTCGCCCATCCCTAAAACTAGCCCTAGACATATCAAACTAGACATATAATAAATGACAATCCTCGCCCCATTGATCTTACCATCTAAAAGAATGCGGTTTCCTCCTAACAACAGTGTCGGGAAACTTGGCTTGCAAAACCTCTGGATCCTATGAGAGCCATAACACCAGAGTAATTATATGGAGACACTGGACCTCTGCACTGATTCCCAATTCCCTCGGTCCCCGCAGCTGTGCTGGAAGCGCTTTTCATCAGTCACTTCCTCCAGAGTCCCTCTGTAGAAGGCTGCACTTCATGTAAAGTACAATAATGCCAGTAAGATGAGCATACACTTATACACTGGGTAGTGATGCCGCACAAAATGGATGTCTCTCAACTTCAGCTCCTGGCTACCTCCTACCAGAATGTGGAACCTCTTGGAAAGGTCCCTGTCCCAAACAGCTTACAATCTAGGTATAAGACAAGAGTCAACAGCTGGATACAGACAGACAAACAGGAGTTCAAGGAAACAATGAGACAGTATTGGTCAGTCTGATAGGCTGTGGTTTCGATATACCAGCAGTCAAACCGTTGTCAAGTGTTTTATAGGCATGTGGTCGGTTTAGTACCTCATCGACCCCTTAAGTCAGGGGGGTGGGAGGTAACCCCACCTCTCTACACCTACGTCCGTTTTCTAAACTTCCCCCCCACCCTGGTAGTCAGCAGTGTGGCCCAATGGCCATGGTCATTCTACTGCCTCTTCCCGAGTGGGGTAATGCGGCCTAGCAGCTGGAGTCCATTCAATGTGTCCCTAAGGCAGTGCAGTCCAATGGCCAGAGTCCACCTAATTCTCCTCTAGTGGGCTAATGTGGCCTAGCGGCCAGAGTCAATACAGCCACCTTTGGAAGCAAAGCAGGGTGACCTACTGGCTGGTGCATGGGGGCTGTCACAGGGGGGTGGCAGCCCCCGACAAGGGGGCCCGGGCCCCCCCGACTCCACCAGGCCCTGACCCAGGGCCCTGACAGCGGTGGAGCGGTCCACCACGAGGTCAGTGAGGAATCCTACCAAAACACGCTACCCTCATAAGGATGGAAGGTACCACTCCCTCACCTTACCTGGGTCACTTCCTACTGGCTGTCCTGCAGCAGTGGTCCATATGGTATTGGGGTCTCCAGGCTCCTCAGCACCAGACACTCCTTGGGGTTCTGATAGCCGCAGGCCTCTGGTCCAGGTTTCTGGCTCTTCAGCTCTCGTAGGTAAGGGCTGTAATGGCTCCTGGTCTGGAGCCCCTGCTGAGTCAACTTCCTCCTTGGCAATTAGCCTTGACTGAGCAGCTCTGCAGGCTTTTATCCCTGACTTTCAGTTGGAGCATGCCCAGCAGAGCCTCAGGGTTGGGGCTTCCTCTGCTAGGAGGGAAGGATTAACCCCCTCCATACCAGTGCGGGGCCGATCCGCCCTGTCACACACCCTCCCCCTTAAAACGGTCGCTGGGGCTTCCACAGAACCTCCCTCCTCCCTGTCCTCCCACCCGGGAGAAAAAGTCTGCATTTTCATGGGCCCTACCTGGCCTATGCAGCACTTGAAAGGAATAGGGCTGGAGGCACAGGTACCACTTCATGATTCGGGCTTTGGTCTCTTTTATGCTGTTGATTCAGCGAAGCGGGGCATGATCAGTCACTAAGAAGTGGTTCTCCAATAAGTAGTACTGCAACATGTCTACTGCCCGTTTAACTGCAAGGGCCTCCCATTTTATTGTGGAGTAGTGGGTCTCGCATGGGAACAGCTTCCGGCTGAGATACAAAATGGGGTGTTCCTCCCCCCCCACCTCTTGTGACAATACGGCTCCTATTCCTACTCCTGACACGTTGGTCTGGAGAGTGAAGGGCTTCGTAAAGTCGGGTTGGGCCAAGACAGGCTTCCTGGTCAGTTGTTCTTGCAGCGAGTGGAAAGCGTTCTTGCACGTTTTGTCCATTGGACCTTTTGGAGCTGTGTTTTCTTTGTTAGGTTTGTCAGGGGGGCGGCGAGTGTCGAAAAATTGGGGACAAACTGCTGATAATATCCCACCAGCCCTAAGAACTGCCATACTTGCCTTTTGGTTTTAGGGGTGGGATAGTTTCTTAAAGCCTGTACTTTGTCTATCATGGGGTGTAATTTCCCCCAACCCTACTGTATAGCCTAGATAAGTCACTTCTCGTTGCCCTAAATGGCACTTGGCTGGATTTGCCGTGAGGCCTATGTCACCCAGAGCCTGTAGTACCTGGGTTAGATGCTGGATATGGTCTTCCCAGCTGGCACTATAGATGACGATGTCATAGGTGTATGCTGCGGCATACGAACTGTGGGGGCTCAGTATGTGGTTGATAAGCCAATAGAATGTAGCCGCCGCCCCATGTAAACTGAAAGACCTCATTGTAAATTGGAAGAGGCAGAACGGCATGGGAAAGCCCATCTTCTTTTGTGAGGTAGGTGTCAGGGGGATTTGCCAGTACCCCTTGGTCAAGTCTAGGGTGGAGATAAATTCTGCATGTTCTAGTTTTTCCAGCAGCTCATCCACCCATGGCATGGGGTAGGCATTAAAGTGGGAGATGGCATTCACTTTGCAGAAATCGATGCAAAACCTGATCGAGCTATCCGTCTTGGGGACCAATACTATGGGACTCTGCCACTCACTCTTTGATTTTTTCACTACTCCCCTTAAAACATCGATTTCAACGTTTTCTGCATGGTCTCCCACATCTTGGGGAGTGGGCGGTGGTTTTTCTTCACCTTGTGGCCGGGGAAGGTGGCGATGTGGTGACTGGTGTCAAGGTTCCTTCCCCACTCTGAACTCTAGGGTACAGATGTGGGGATCTGCATGAAAACCTCCTAAGCTAATTTTTACCAGTTTAGGTTAAAACTTCCCCAAGGCACAAACTATTTTCCTTTTTCCCTTGGACTTTATTGCTGCCACCACCAAGCATCTAACAGATATATAACCGGGAAAGAGCCCGCTTGGAAACGTCTTTCCCCCCCAAAATCCTCCCAAACCCTACACCTACTTTCCTGGGGAAGGCTTGATAAAAATCCTCACCAATTTGCATAGGTGAACACAGACCCAAACCTTTGGATCTTAAGAACAATGAAAAAGCAATCAGGTTCTTAAAAGAACAGTTTTAATAGAAGAAAAGGTAAAAGAATCACCTCTGTAAAATCAGGATGGTAAATACCTTACAGGGTAATTAGATTCAAAACATAGAGAATCCCTCTAGGCAAAACCTTAAGTTACAAAAAGACACAAAAACAGGAGTATCCATTCCATTCAGCACAGCTATTTTATCAGCCATTTAAACAAAACAGAATCTAACGCATATCTAGCTAGATTACTTACAAAGTTCTAAGACTCCGTTCCTGTTCTGTTCCTGGCAAAAGCATCACACACACACAGACAGAGCCTTTGTTTCTCCCCCTGCTCCAGCTTTGAAAGTATCTTGTCTCCTCATTGATTATTTTGGTCAGGTGGCAGCGAGGTTATCCTAGCTTCTTAACCCTTTACAGGAGAAAGAGTTTTTCCTCTGGCCAGCAGGGAATTTAAAGGTGTTTACCCTTCCCTTTATATTTATGACAACTGGTCACCGTGGTCTTTCCTGGCTGGGTGCATAATACCATGGGGGAACCTGACAACCCTGCCGTAGGGTTGAGCTCCCGGCCAATTGCTGTGGACCCTGGCTCCTCTGACTTGCTGGCCAATGGCTCTAGTTCGGGTTCAGGGGGGTTCGGGCGATCATGAAGCCCTCTCGGTCCTTTTATGCTTTAAGAAGGTTTGCATGGTACACTTGGGTGTCCCTTTGTTGTTCGACACCCGGACCTCGTAGTTGATGGGCCCCACCCGCCGGACCACCTCAAATAGGCCCTGCCATTTGGCCAATAGTTTAAACTCCGAGGAAGGCAATAACAGGAGGACTTGGTCCCCAGGCTCGAAGCTCCTTATCTTCGTCCCCTGGTTGTACTGGCTCTCTTCGCTGCATTGTGCCTGCAACAGGTTCTCCCTGGCCAGGGTGCCCAGTTCCCAAAGCCACTCCCTCAAATGGAGGATATACTGGATCGAGCCACTGACCCAGGTCTCCTGTTTCTCCCAGGTTTCTCTCAAGAGGTCTAAGATTCCCCGGGGTCCTCTTCCACCAAGGAGCTTGAATGGGGAGAACCCGGTGGAAGCTTGTGGCACCTCCCATACGGTGAAGAGGAGTGCGGGAAGTAACTTGTCCCACTGGCAGGAGTCATCCCCCATGAATTTTCATAACATCGCCTTCAATGTCCCATTAAAACGTTTCACCAGCCCGTCCATCTCGGGATGGTAGACTAAAGTCTTGGGGACACAAATGTTCAACAAACGGCATAGCTCTGCCATCAATTTGTAGGTCACATTAGTCCTCTGGTCCGTTAATATCTCTCATGGCAAGTGCACACGGGAAAATATTTGCAAGGGCTCGTTGGCGATGACTGGAGCCGTGGCTGTCTGTAATGGCATTGCTTCAGGGTACCATGTCGCATAGTTGTCCACGACCAGGATGTATCTATGACCCAAGCTGCTCTTTTCCAGGAGTCCCACCAGGTTGAGGCCAATCCGCTCGAAAGGGGTGCCAATCACTGGTAAAGGTACCATAGGGGCCCTTGGTATCCCCTTTGGGCTGGACTTCTGGCACTTGGGGCAAGAGGCACAGTAATCCAGGACCTCTTGATGTATACTCGGCCAGAAGAACTGTTGGGCCACCCTTAGTAGAGTCTTTTCTCTCCCAAGTGTCCCACCCAGAGGACTGCATGGGCCAGGTGAAGTAGTCCTCTTTGGAACCTCCACGGGACCAACCATTGGTGCAACTCTGCTTTCCGTCTCTGGCTCTTGGACCACTCGATAAAGCAAGTCCTTGTGGATCTCAAAGTGTGGGCCTTGGGGTCTGTGCTATAGAGGATAGGTCCCCACCGCCACCCCTGGACACAGCTCGCTGCCTGCTCCCAGGCTCAGGTAAGGCTGGGGTCCCCCCTCTGTTTATCCAGGAAATATCCATCAGTATCTAGCCATCCAGGCTCTTCCCCTGTTGGACTGTTGGTGGGGACTAGACTTTCATCAACTACTTTAGGGTCTCCCGATGTCCCCTCCAAGGGGTCCTGTGACCCGGTTTGGCCTAACAACCCATGTCTTCTGGGGCAGACTCTCCCCTTCTTCACAAGCCGTCCGCTCCATCCCAGTATAAGATCGGCGAAACCCGGCCAGTCATGCCCCAGAATCACTAGGGATGCTAATTTAGGGGCCACCCCAAAAGGGCACTGCCCTTCCTGTTGGGCTGCCTCCAGTTGCACCCAAATGGTGGGGTAAGATTTCACGTCCCCATGTATACATTGCAGCCATATTGGTGCTCCGGTGGTGTGAGAGTGCTCTACGAGTCCAGAGCGGATGAGTCTGGCTGCACCCCAAGTACACCAATGCCACACTTGGAGTTCCCTCCACTCTTACCGGGATCATGATCTGTGGTGGCCCATCCCTCCGGGCTTCTCGATCCGCCACCAGGACCTACCCATAATTAGAGTCCATGTAGGGGCACTCTCTCCTGAAGTGTTCCATTTGTCTGCACTGGTAGCATCGGTTCCAGTTCCCCTCCATGGGTGGGGTGCTTTGTGGTAGGTTTGGTGCCCCCGACGATTCCTCCTGGCTCTGAGACAGGTGCACCTCTGAGAGACCCTGTGTCCTGGGGGTCATCGGGGACCTCATCTGGCATACAATCGGGGGTTTCCCTGTCCTGTCTTACGCATCCCTCCATCTGGGGGTCAGTCTCCCCCTCCGGAGCTTAGGACCCGCTCGCTCCTCCTGCTCGGCCACCATGTAGTCTTAGGCAAGGGACATAGCCTCGTTGAGGGTCTTCGGGCAGTGTCGCTGCACCACCTTCTTCCCCCTGGCGGGCAGGATCTGAAGGAACTGCTCCAGAGCCACGGCCTCGGCCACTTGGCAGCTGGTCAAGCATTCCAGCTCTAGCCACCTCCAACAGAAGTCGCAGACCCGCTGCGCTACTGCATGCGGTCTGGCCCCCGGCAGATATTTCTCTCAGTGGAGCTTCTGCAGGTACGTCTCCAGGTTGATGCCCATCTGGTCTAGGATGGTGGCCTTAACCTTCTCATATTGCAGCGCCTCCTGTGGGTCAAGATTGTGATAAGCGGCCTGAGCCAGCCCCATTAAGTATGGGGCTAGAATAGTGGCAGCTACCTGCCCAAAAATCACCAAGAAGGCCTTGGGGTCGTCCCCAGGTCCCATCTTTGTAAGACGCACCGGTAATCCCCCAAGGCCATCCCCCGGCCTCCCTCCAGCCGGGGTGCGAGAAGGACTTGGTGCCGTCCTCAACATGGCCACCACCTTTTGGAAGAGCTGGTCTTGATTTACTTGCTGCTGGGCGGCCAATTCCCAAATCAGCTGTTGCTGAGATTCTTGTTGCTTGCCTTCTGCAGTTGCTGTTGGGTAGCCAGCTGCTGTAGCAGCTGTGATTGTTGTTGTGCAGCTTGTTGCTACTGATTTTCTAGCAGCCATTTCAGAAGCTCCATCTCCATCCTGTAAGTGTGGGTCCTTCTGTCAGGCCCTGGTCTGTGCCCACGTTCTCCACAACATGTGGTGGATTTAGTACCTTGTCGACTCCTTAGGTCATGGGGGTGGGAGGTAACCCGCCTCTCTACACCTACATCCATTTTCTAAACCCCCGCCCCCAATAGTCAGCATTGTGTGGCCCAATGGCCAGGGTCCATCTACTGCCTCTTCCTGAGCGGGGTAGCACGGCCTAGTGGCCGGAGTCCATTCAGTGTGCCCCTAGGCGGCCCAATGGCGAGGGTCCACCTAATTCCCTTTTCCCTAATGGGGTAGCACAGCCAGAGTCCATTCAATGTGCCCCTAAGGCAGTGCGGCCCAATGGCCAGAGTCCGCCTAATTCTCCTCCTCTAGTGAGCAAGCACGGCCTAGTGGCCGAAGTCAATATAGCCACCTTTCGAGGCAAAGCAGGGTGGCCTAGTGGCTGGTGCCTGGGGGCTGTCACAAGGGGGTGGCAGCCCCCGGTAGGGGGGCCTGGGCCCAACCAACTCCACCAGGACCCGACCCAGGGCCCTGACAGTGGTGGAGTGGTCTGCCACGGGGTCAGCGGGGAATCCTACCAAAACACGCTGCCCTCGTAAGGGTGGGAGGTACCACTCCCTCACCCTCCCTGGGTCACTTCCTACCAGCTCTCCTGCAGCAGTGGTCCATATGGTACTGGAGTCTCCAGGCTCCTCAGCACTAGACACTCCTTGGGTTTCCGATAGCAGCAGGCCTCTGGCTCTTCAGCTCTCGTAGGTAAGGGCTGTGTGACAGGTTTTGGTCGGTCCTCCGAGCCCCTAGGAGCGATGGAGGGCTATGGTCTCACTGGCAGGCCTCAGCCACACCTTCTGGGCATTGGGGAATTAGCGGGGAAGGTGTGCCGGCACGAGTCGGCAGCGTGCCCCTCAGGCAGGGGAGCGCCGGCACGAGTCGGCAGCGTGCCCCTCAGGCAGGGGAGCGCCGGCACGAGTCGGCAGCGTGCCCCTCAGGCAGGGGAGCGCCGGCACGAGTCGGCAGCGTGCCCCTCAGGCAGGGGAGCGCCGGCACGAGTCGGCAGCGTGCCCCTCAGGCAGGGGAGCGCCGGCACGAGTCGGCAGCGTGCCCCTCAGGCAGGGGAGCGCCGGCACGAGTCGGCAGCGTGCCCCTCAGGCAGGGGAGCGCCGGCACGAGTCGGCAGCGCGCCCCTCAGGCAGGGGACCGGGGTAGGGGAACATAGGCCCACCCAACTCCACTGCGTTCCAGCCCACGGCCTTGACAGTGGCGGGAGGCAAAAGTCCTGCCTCTGGGTCAGCGGGGCCTTCCGCACCCGCTGACCAAACACACCCACCCCACGGTGCAGTTTGGCCCCTGGGCTACTTCCTACCTGGTCTCTCAGGCGGGTCGCTCCGGTTCCTCCATCTCGTCCGGGTATTCCGCTTTGGGCCACTCCCGCTCCCTCTCTGTATCGGACTCATGTGGGCCTGGGCTGCAGTCAGGCCCCTCCAGGTCCTCTGGGTATTCAGCGGCTGGCAGTCCTGGTTGCCACAGGCCTTCCTCCCGGTCAGGCCCAGAGCTTCACCTGGGTCATCAGCAGGATCGCGAGGAAGCAGCCAGCAGCCTGTGTCTGTCTCCCTCCCTGGCGCTTCCTTCACTGGGCAGAGAGTCCCGTCCTTTGTACTTCTTGTCCCACCCTTCCCCTTCCAGGGATTGGCGGAAGCTTGGTCTGGCCCCGCCCACTCAGGCTGAGAGGGTGACTCTTTACCCTCTGGTTCGGAGGGGAGCCACGCTGGCTCCCTACATACCCCACCCCTCAAAATCCAGCTTCTGATCTTCAGAGCTGGCGTCCTCACCTTCTCCGAGGCGGGATAGGAAATCCGCATTGGCATTGTCTCGTCCTGCCCGATGGTGAATCGTGAAGGCATAGGGCTGCAGAGCGAGATACCATCGCATCAGCCTGGCATTATTATCCTTCATCTTATTAAGCCACTTCAGGGGTGCGTGGTCCGTAACCAGTATAAAGGGGCCCCGAGGAGGTAGTAGCAGAGAGCATCGACTGCCCACTTAACGGCTAGGGCCTCTTTCTCCACGACGGAGTCGTTCCGTTCTCTGCGTAACAGCTTCCGACTGAGGTAAACAATCGGGTGTTCCTCCCCGTCCACCTCCTGCGAGAGGACCGCCCCAAGCCCAACGCCTGAGGCATCTGTCTGGACAATAAAGTCACGATGAAAGTCAGGGCTGAAGAGTATTGGATCGCTACACAGCCGTTCTTTGATAGTTCGAAAGGCCGTCTCGCACTCGTTGGACCAATTCACCCGGCGGGGGCTGTCCTTGGTCAAGAGCTCCGTTAGCGAGGCCGTAATGCTTGCAAAGTGGGGTACAAACCGCCGGTAATAACCAGCTAAGCCCCAAAATTGACGTACTTGCCTCTTCGTGGTCAGCACCGGACATTCCTGGAATACTTGGACCTTCCCAATGAGGGGGCGGACCTGTCCCCGGCCCAGGGTGTACCCCAGGTAAGTGGTTTCCTCCTGCCCGATTCGGCATTTTTTTGGGTTGGCCGTAAGCCCGGCTGCACGGAGGTCCCGGAGGACTGCCACTACTTGGTTAAGATGTTCCTCCCAGTTATTGCCATAGATGACCACATCGTCCAGGTAGGCCGCCGCATGTTTCGTGTGTGGTTGCAACACCCAGTCCATCAAATGCTGGAAGGTTGCCGGGGCCCCATGTAGGCCGAAAGGCATCCGGGTGAAATGGTATAACCCTGAAGGGGTGGCAAACGCGATCTTCTCCTTGGACCTGGGATCCAAGGGGATCTGCCAGTACCCTTTGGTGAGATCTAAAGTGGTGATATAACAGGCCTCCCCGAGCCGGTCGAGGAGCTCATCGACGCGGGGCATTGGATAGGCATCAAATTTTGAGATGGCGTTTACCCTCCGGAAGTCAATGCAAAACCGCCGGCTCCCATCGGGCTTCGGTACGAGGACGACAGGGCTCCGCCAATCGCTCTGGGAGGGCTCAATAACACCCAGCTCCAACATCGCCTGAACTTTCCCCTCTACGGCTTCCCGCATTCGCCTAGGCAATGGCCGGGTTGTCTCTGGGACCACCACCCCGGGTTCCGTCTGGATCACATGGTAGGTGAGCGTAGTCCGCCCTAGTTTCGTGGTGAACGTCTTGGGGAATGCCCTCACTAAGCAGAGTGCCTGTTCTCGCTGCTCAACGGTGAGTGTCTCTGCTAGCTGGGGTTCACCATTATCCGACTCCTCGGGTGGTTGGGGCCCCAGTTCTGTTTCGGGGGGATATGGGACCACTAGGAGCCCTTCCCGGTCCTGCCAAGGTTTTAACAGGTTTACATGATAAATCTGCTTTTCCTTACGGCGACCAGGTTGCCGAATCTCATAGGTTACTGGCCCTACCTGGCAGAGGACCTCATACGGTCCCTGCCAGCGGGCAAAAAGCTTTGATTCCTCCAAGGGGAGCAGGAGGAGTACTCGGTCCCCTGGCCCGAATGATCGAGCCTGGGCGCCCCAGTGCTGCTCCTGGGCTCTTTGGGCGGTGTTTAAGTTCTCCCTCGCGAGCTCGCCTGCCCACGCCAGCCGCCCCTGCAGTTGTAAGACACATTGCAAGAGACCCTGTGTTGCGGACGGGTTGTGTTCCCAAGTCTCCCTCAAGAGTTCCAACGCCCTGTGGGGTCGCCGCCCATAGAGGAGCTCAAACGGGGAGAACTTCGTGGACGCCTGTGGGACTTCTCGAATCGCCAGTAGTAAAGGAGGGAGCAGCTGGTCCCACTGGCGGAGGTCCTGGGTGGGGAAATGCCGCAACATTCCCTTCAGGGTCCGGTTAAACTGCTCGACCAATCCGTCAGTCTGGGGATGGTAGACCGAGGTCTGCAATTTCTTAATCCCCAATAGGGCACATACCTGGCGGAACAGCTTAGACGTGAAGTTGGTCCCTTGATCAGTGAGTATATCCCGTGAGAGGCCCATCCTTGCGAAGATCTTCACGAGTTCCACAGCGATAGTGCGGGCAGTGATACTTCTTCACGGGATGGCCTCCGGGAAGCGGGTGGTGTAGTCCATCAGGACGAGGATGTATTGATGGCCCGCCTTGCTTTTTGGGAAAGGCCCGACCAGGTCCATTGCTACCCGCTCAAATGGCACACCTACGACTGGTAACGGGACGAGGGGGGCCTTCCATACCCCGGCCGGGGCTGCATGTTGGCAGTCTGGGCACGACGCACAATACTCTTTAACCTCACGGTGGACGCCGGGCCAGAAGAACCTGGCCAGGACCCTGGCCACAGTTTTCTCCTGCCCTAAATGGCCGGCAGCCGGGATGTCATGTGCAAGCTTCAGGACAGCCTGACGATGGATGCGAGGGACCATGAGTTGGGTCCGGACCTCTTGGGTCTGGGGGTCTCGGTCAAGGCGGTAGAGCCGCTCGTGGTTGAGTTCAAACGTGGGCCATTGAGTGGTGCGCTGGGCCTCCACGACCTCACCATCCACCCAGGTCAGCTGCTCATAGGCAAACCGGAGCGTAGGATCCTCCCTTTGATCTCGGCTAAAGTCCACCAGGTCAGGAGGGGGACCCGCCATTTCCAGGCCATCCTGCTCGGGGGTGGGGCCTGGGTCAGCTCCAGGGTCAGAGCTCAAGTCAGGTCCTGTCTTCTTCTCAGGCGGGGCTCCCTTGAACGCCTCTTTGGTAGGTAGGGATTGGAGCACCTCGACGAAGCCTGGCCAGTCACAGCCCAGGATCGCTGGATAGGCAAGGGATGATGCCACCGCCACATTCATTAACTGAGTTACTCCATGCACCGTGATGGGGACCCGCACCATGGGGTATGATTTTACGTCTCCGTGGATGCACTGAATCCGCACTTCCCCGACGATCCGCTTAGTGTCGGAGAAGAGCGCCTGGCGGACAAGGGTCTGCCCACAGCCCAAATCGACTAGACCCACCACGGGAACCCCGGCAACTTCCATGGGAGCTGTCAGTTTGGCCACGGAGGGCAGACGGGCCCATTGCTCCCCGGCGCACACCAGGCCAAAGTTGCAGTCCATTGCAGAACAGCCCCGTTGCAGATGCCCATACTCGCCACATTGGAAACAATGTCCTACCTCTGGGCGCGCCGGCCGCGTGGGGGCACCAGTGGGGCCGCAGAGTGGGCTCGGGCCTGGTGGTTGGGTTAAGTGTCCAGGGCTGGAGAGTGGTGTTGACTCGGGCTGTCGGGAAAACTCGGTCCTGCCGCCTTCTGGTCGTCTGGTACGGTGGGGCGTGTTGGTCTGGGAGGTGGGCCCCCTCCGTTCAAGTTTCTGTGCCTTGGGTCCAGGGTTTGGGGGGCGGGCGGCCGGTCCTACTGGGGCCTCAGTCTCGAGAAAGTCCTCCATAAGCGCGACAGCCGTGCTCAGACTTTGTGGCCGGTGCCGTAACACCCAAGCCCTCCCCTGGGGTGGGAGGATGTGCACGAATTGTTCGAGGATGACCTGTTCCGTCACCTCAGCTGTGGCTCGACGCTCGGGTTGGAGCCATCGGGTACCCGCGTCCTTCGGTTCCTGGGCCACCGGGGTCTGGCGCCCGGTGGGTAGACCTTTTCCCGAAACCATCGCCGAAAGGTTTCTGGGGTAATGTCGAAGGCATCCAAGATAGCTGCTTTCACTCGAGCATAAATGTGGGCCTCGTCGTCTGGGAGCCCACAATAAGCCTTCTGGGCTAGCCCTGTCAGATATGGGGCGAGGAGTGTCGCCCATTGGTCAGGCGCCCAACCAGCCACTGAGGCAACCCGCTCGAAGGTCACTAGGTAGGCTTCTGGGTCATCCTCAGGCCCCATCTTGGCCAGACGAATCGGTGGGGCGGGAGGGGGCGGGGTGGCTGCCCGCTCCAGTTGAGCACCACTATGGCCCGGCCACAGGGTTGCAAGCTGCTGGAAGCACTGGGTTTGTTGTTCCTGGTGCTGGGCCCCCAGGGTTTGAAGCAACTGCTGCTGGTGGGCACCCAGCTGCTGCACGAATTGGTGCTGTTGCTGTTGCTGGCTTTCACCCAGGAACTTGATAAGCCTTTCCATCTCCATCTTTCCAGTAGGGGAGCTTCAGAGGCGCCCTCGCACTAACCCCTTTCGGCAGGGATTGAGATCGCCTGCCCGCATTCTCCACCACTTGTGACAGGTTTCGGTCAGTCCTCCGAGCCCCTAGGGGTGATGTAGGGCTATGGTCTCACCGGCAGGCCTCAGCCACACCTTCCGGGCATTGGAGAATTAGCGGGGAAGGTGTGCCGGCCGGAATCTGTAGCACGCCCCTCAGGCGGGGGAGCGCCGGCACAAGTCAGCAGCGCGCCCCTCAGGCAGGGGACCGGGGTAGGGGAACGCAGGCCCACCCAACTCCACTGCGTTCCAACCCAGGGCCCTGACAGTGGCGGGAGGCGAAAGTCCCGCCGCTGGGTCAGCGGGGCTGTCCGCGCCCGCTGACCAAACACACCCACCCCACGGTGCAGTTCGGCCTCTGGGCTACTTCCTACCCGGTCTCTCAGGCGGGTCGCTCCGGTCCCTCCATCTCGTCCGGGTATTCCACTGCGGGCAGCTCAGGTCCCTCCATCTTGTCCGAATATTCCGCTGCGGGCCACTCCCGCTCCCCCTCTGTATCGGACTCACGCGGGCCCGAGCTGCAGTCAGGCCCCTCCAGGTCCTCTGGGTATTCAGCGGCTGGCAGTCCTGGTTGCCACAGGCCTTCCTCCCAGTCAGGCTCCTCCTTGCCCAGGGCTTCGCCTAGGTCATCAGCAGGATCACGAGGGAGCAGCCTGTGTCTGTCTCCCTCCCTGGCGCTTCCTTCACTGGGCAGAGGGCCCCGCCCTTTGTACTTCCTGTCCCACCCTTCCCCTTCCAGAGATTGGCGGAAGCTTGGTCTGGCCCCGCCCACTCAGGCTGAGAGGGTGGCTCTTAACCCTCTGGTTCGGAGGGGAGCCACCCTGGCTCCCTACAGGCTGTAACGGCTCCTGGGCTGGAGCCTCTGCCGAGTGTCCTTCCTCCTCAGCAGTCAGCCCTGACTGAGCAGCTCTGCAGGCTTTTTGTGGGGAACTCCTCCCAAGGATGTGGGGCAGCAGGGAGAGATTACACTACACTACTTGTATGAGATTAATTGAAAAATACTGTTATCTTTTGTTTATCTTTTTTCACAGTGAAAATATTTGTAATAAAAATAATGATGTCAAGTGATCACAGTACACTTTGTATTCTGTGTTGTAATTGAAACCAATACATCTGAAAATGTAGAAAAATATCCAAAATATTTATAATAAATTTAAATTGGTATTCTATTATCGTTTAATAGAACAATTAAAACTTTGATTAATCATGACTATTTTTTTAAAATCTAGTTGATTTGTTTTGCGTTAATCACATGCATTAACTGTGATTAATTGACAGCCTGAGTTGGAACAAAATGTTCTGACTTTTTTGACCTTTTTTTTCTGGCTGAAACTATTTGCCGAATTCACAAATAGTTTCGGTCATTCCATAACTGCATTTTTGGGCCAATAAACTATTTGTCTGAAAATTTTTTCCCAGTTCTACCAGATAGCACTATCCCCACACTGCCTCAACGAGGGAGCTTCACACCATATGTATCAAAGCTGCTGTGTACAAAAGAAGGAATATAGACAACAGCAACAAGGGAAAAGGGACCCCACTCCATGCAGCATGCTTCCCTGTAGAGAGTGGCAAAAGGAATGCAGAAAAATGAGGTGGAGTCACAATGAGATGTGCAGAAATTAATACTATCAAGGCCATTTTCTAACGTGGAGCTCCTGTGTGCCCAGAATTACTGATATACTGTGTTTCTGGTGGTGGTTGTATTTTGAGTATGCTGATGAAGTAGGATTGCAAGGGGTTAGTAGACTTTATCATGATAGAGCATGCCTCCTCCTCCGAAGCAAGTTTGTGAATAGATGCATGTCTCTGAAGCTTGCTTTTCCATAATAATGAGTAATAGCTTTAGATTGGGTTTTTGGTCTGCTGTGCCCTGCCTTTCCGCAATGTGGATTGTGCCTTTCTTTGAGGGAATGGTACATTGAGGGCATGTCTACACTTATCTCCAGAGCAATTGATCCAGCAGGGTTCAATTTATCACGTCTAGTGAAAATGCGATAAATAGACCGCCGAGCGCTCTCCCGTCGACTCCAGTACTCTATCGGAGCGAGAAGCGTAGGTGGAGTCAACGGGGGAGCGTCAGCTGTCGACCTACCACAGTGAAGACACCGCAGTAGATAGCTCTAAGTATGTCGACTTCAGCTACACATTTTTTATAGCTGAAGTTGCTTAACTTAGACAAACTTAGCTCCCAGTGTAGACCAGGCCCTAAGTTCACATCCAACTTTCTAATGCATCTCAAAGTCTTATTTACATTAGAAGCCCATAGAAACTGCACGTCTGAAAATTATTTAAGGGTATTCTTTTTCACTGATGTCAGTTAAAACAAGAAAGAAATAAAGAAATAAAAAGGGAAAACATTAATATTACAGGTAATTTAGTCTATCCCAATACCAGTGCAGAATTATTCCCTTATGTATATTTGCTAGTGCTGTGCATTAAAGTACGTTTTTTTAAAAAGCTTTAAAACAGCATTATCATGTAAAATATTTTCAAGATGTGATTTAAGTAAAAAAGTGGGTGACACTCTGAAGTATATTTAATGCATGTGTCAAGTAAAATAAATTAAATATTTTGCTACTGAGACAATTTTTTCACTGTCTAAATACAGGTGGTGATGATGATTATTGCATTTATCCCAAAGGATCCAAAAGCATTGTATATATGCTATGAACCACCCCTAAGACCGAATCCTGCAAACACTTAGGCACATTCTTAATGTTACGATTGTAATAATATTGTCTAATAACATTGTCAGTAGTAGTCCTGTTGGCTTCAACTAGCTCTGTGGTGTGCAGTGGCACATACCACTCTTCAAAATAGTGGAGGGAGTGGGTGCTAATAAAGTATTCGTACAGCTTGTTTAAAGACATTGGAAGTAAGAAAAATGAAATTACAGGTCTTTATTTAGTAACAGTTGACTTGGTTTAGAAATTACTTTCTTCAGCTGATATACATTTATTTCTACAGAAGGGGGCAGCAAAAACTTAGGACAGCATCTACTGTACTTCATTGTGTTGTACTTTCACAAAGACACTGCCAGCTGTACTAAACCTACTAAGGTTCCTAAACAGATGAGTTAGTACAGACCATGATTTCTGAGAAGAGAAATATGAGGAGAAAAGGATCAGCACAAGATAGTCTTCAGTTTAAGATTATTAAATATACATTTCTACAGTTACAGCAGCACAACAGAAAAATGAAGTAAATTTTGATAGGCAAGGATTGTTTCGTACCGTATGTTTGTACATTGCCTAACACAATGGAGCATTGACCTCACCGTGGCCTCTAGGCCCTGTTATAATACAATTAATTAATAATAGAGCAGTGAGAGGTTCAAAACATTATGGGGGAACTTGATGATGTATTGGTAATGGGATATATAGAGATATCCTTTCACCTCTGAGTCACTCTTGCAAATCTTGCACCTTTGCATTGCCCAAAGGAGAGAATTTCAGTCTCCGGTATATTTTATGAATCTCAACTCTGCAGAGAAATATACAAAAAGGAAAACATTCCATGTGTCTGTGTAAATGTTGTAGTATTTCATCAGTTGTATCAGACTTTATGGATAATGCATATTAGAACAAAATCATTTTGGAAGAGACTTGTACTTAGATTGTTGTAAGATCTTTGTGGCCTGGACTGTCCTTTTGTTCTGTGTTTGTATAGAGCATAGCACCATAGGGGCCTGGTCCATGACTGGGGCTCCTAGCCACTACTGAAACAATAATAATTAATAAATTTAACATGAGGCCAAATCCTAAAGTCCTTAGTGAGGCAGAACTCTCATTGACTCAAGCAGGGAACTCAGAATTTGGCCCATGATTAGGATTATGCAAATATCAAATACTTTGGGGGTAATGTTATGAGTAAAATGAAAGGAATCTTGAAAACAGTGTGTAAAAGCTATCCCTGACCTTCATGTGTTTGATAATGTGCCCGCTACATTCAACCTATTGAGATCACAAAACATGGTTACAATTAGTGTTAACAATTGTGAGTAAGTTCTATGTTTAAGAGGCTGAAGGGTTCCCTTCACTGTGGCAGGATACAAAGTAGGAGAGGATAGCATGGTCTCAGAGTGCTAAATTAAGGTGATAAGCTTGATGACAGATGAAATCATTTTAGTGGTTTCATGGATAAAAAGTCATAGAATTATAAAATACAGATGAAAGAGCTGTTCAGTCATCTAGCACTTAGTATTCCTTCTGTTACTGTTCAGTAGGAGCTTTGACTTCAATGGAGCATGACCATCCATCTAGCAACGAAGAGTATTTCCTATTTTTTCTATTGTTTTTGTGGAGTTTAGTCTCCGGAGATGGGGCTTGTACCACATCTCTTGCAAGACTATACCACAGTCCCAACTCACTGAACTGCCTGGACAAGTGCAAGTCCTCCTTCAAGATAATGCTTATGAGAAATTAATTACATAAATGTGTTAATTCATTGTTGTAAGCATCAAGGTAGAAGTCCATCCTGTTTATCCCTCTCCTCTACCCTTTATATGTGGCTTGTTGTCTTGGATCCTATTTGGTACCTGGTTCTCTGTGGGCATGTTCCTGAAGATGGTGTGGGTCTGGGTGGACACAAGGGTATCCCACACTGAGCCATTTGTAGGGCTGGGCCCTGAGATTGTAAACACCTCGTGGCAGGGACTGTATCATTCCCTTTATGTGAACGGTGCCTAATATATTGTTGGTATGTCTGAGGGCAGAACTTAAATATGTGTGGTGATTGATGCTTTTTTTAGTAGAAGGGGAATTCTGAAAGCAGTTTCTTAAATTATCTATACAGGTACAATAAAAGCACGAGACCAAGTCAAGAAGTAAAACGGTGTGTATTGCATCATTTCTGTATAAAGAACCCTACTGCTATCAGCTGAGACCTCCCATCTTTAAAGAACAATCCTGAAAATGACACTTTCCAAAACACTCCATTTGTCATTCATTATCTAGGGCCCTTGTGTACTAACTACATTATTGAATAATACAGCATGTTAATGATGCAACACTCATAGGAGCTCTAAGTTCATGGATGAAACAGAAGATATCAGTACATGAAATTACATCCTTCCAGACAAAGTTAAAATGTAAAAACGTCAAAACTTAAATGAGCCTGCATGTACCTCACCGTTTTTCACTGATGGAATTTATTTTTTTTTCTCCTTTCATATACTTTCTATTTTGGCTGCTGGGCTCTGGATTTATTAGACCTTTTGGCAACATTTACAATTGTAGTATTACACAATTTTGTCTTGTATATTTGGCTTGATATTTTTCTGCATTAAAGTTGTGATTTTTAAAAATATTATTATAATAAAGAGTGCAAATGCTTTTATGAGCCTGTCCACAGAAAAGTGTAAAAGTTGTTAGCTTTAATGAGTCTAACAGACTTGGAAAAGATTGTAATATGCTGCGTCAAGTATGAGGTCTTCTAGTGGTGAGGGAACGAACGCTTAAAGAAATACTTTCATTTATCATTTGTGCAGAAAAACAGAAATTACAGAATGACTATAAATCTTGTACAGGAGTAATGGGCTAATGGTAAATATTATGTAATCTGAGGTGTGGGATTTTGAGACATTAACAGGAAGGCAGGCTGTTTGGTCATGAAAGAGCACTTGTTTCACCTTACAAAACATCCCTTGAAAAAATATTGTGACACTTGCAGCATCCTGTGCACTCCTGTGCCCAGTTTTTCATATATATATTAAGAAAGTAGGTGGGCAAGATTAGCAACCCAGAGCGCAGGAGAAAGCAACAACAGTACTTTTTCAAATTGTATATTTCAATCCCAAAGTAGATTTGGAGTGGTTGATCCACAAAGATGGAACACTGAAGACAATCAGGTGGGTAAAAAGGAGGCTTTCCAGGTTGCTGCAGGGGCTAAAATGGCCCTCAGTGTGAGCAGTCCGGACTCTAGGTGCTATGGCTAGTCCAGCTCTCACTTCAACTCACATCTGCCTGTCCCTTCCCCTAGCATGCTCCCTATACTAGGACTTACAAGAGGGCTCTGGATAAAGCTGGCCCCGGGGCTCCCTTCCTCAGCAGTCACCCCTGAGTCAGGGGTATTTATAGTACAAGTCATGAACAGACAGTTGGCTGTGAATTTTTGTTTATTGCCCATGACCCGTCCATGACTTTTACTAAAAATACCTGTGACTAAATCATAGCCTTAATTATAGATACTGTAAAAATGTACAGCACAGCTTTTCTAGAACTTTATATTTAGAGGATAGAATGTAGGTCTCAGTATGTCTTGTTGGTGATTCTGCCTGTCTGCCTTTTCCTCGCAAGTCAGTGGCTCTATACCCCCTGTGTTTGAAATTCAAGTGCTGAAATTCAAGAATTAACTAGAAAAAATGCAAGATAATACAGGAGAATAGTCCAAAACATACACATTTAATGGGAGGAAGAAACCTATGATGTAGTGATGGTGAAAGAGAGGGTGTGAGAATGGCCAGCAAATTAGACATGAGTTTGCAATAGAGCATGGAATCAAACAAGGCCAGAAAATGCAAATATGGGTTACACACAGAAGACAATGGTCTCCTTGGCTACAGCTCTAGTGAGACCACATTTGGAATATCTTATTCAGGCAGGCATCTTATTATCAGAAAAATATTGACAACTTGGAAGGCATTCAGAGTAGAGCAACAAAACTGGGTAGCAGGCAGGAGGGGCAGATTTATGAGGAAAGATTAAAACAGCTGAACACATATTGGTTAGCCAAGTGCAATAAAGACACAATACTCTGCAGCTACACTAAGGAAATAGAGTTCATTAGCAGACAAAACAAAACAAAAAAAGAGGAATACAACAAGGCCTAATAGGATAAATTAGGAAAGAGAGAAAATGGGAGTTGAATTAAGAAAGAAAAATAAATTCCTGACAGAGCTCTCTCTTACCCTGTTGAATATAATTTCCCAAGGGAAGTTGTGGAAGCCTCATCACTTGGAGTATTTAAAACTATACTGAACAATAAACTAGTGCTAAAGAAAGAAATCCTGCATGGACAGGAGGAGTGCTGGGCAGAGACGGGCTCCATCTTACAAAGAGAGGGAAGAGCATCTTTGCGAGCAGGCTGGCTAACCTAGTGAGGAGGGCTTTAAACTAGGTTCACTGGGGGAAGGAGACCAAAGCCCTGACGTAAGTGGGAAAGCGGGATACCGGGAGGAAGCACAGGTAGGAACGTCTGTGAGGGGAGGGCTCCTGCCTCATACTGAGAATGAGGGGCGATCAGCAGGTTATCTCAAGTGCTTATATACGAATGCACAAAGCCTTGGAAACAAGCAGGGAGAACTGGAGGTCCTGGTGATGTCAAGGAATTATGACGTGATTGGAATAACAGAGACTTGGTGGGATAACTCACATGACTGGAGTACTGTCATGGATGGTTATAAACTGTTCAGGAAGGACCGGCAGGGCAGCAAAGGTGGGGGAGTAGCACTGTATGTAAGGGAGCAGTATGACTGCTCAGAGCTCCGATACGAAACTGCAGAAAAACCTGAGTGTCTCTGGACTACGTTTAGAAGTGTGAGCAACAAGAGTGATGTAGTGGTGGGAGTCTGCTATAGACCACCGGACCAGGGGGATGAGGTGGATGAGGCTTTCTTCTGGCAACTCGCAGAAGCTACTAGATCGCATGCCCTGGTTCTCATGGGTGACTTTAATTTTCCTGATATCTGCTGGGAGAGCAATACAGCGGTGCATAGACAATCCAGGAAGTTTTTGGAAAGCGTAGGGAACAATTTCCTGGTGCAAGTGCTAGAGGAGCCAACTGGGGGGGGAGCTTTTCTTGACCTGCTGCTCACAAACCGGGAAGAATTAGTGGGGGAAGCAAAAGTGGATGGGAATCTGGGAGGCAGTGACCATGAGTTGGTTGAGTTCAGGATCCTGACACAGGGAAGAAAGGTAAGCAGCAGGATACGGACCCTGGACTTCAGGAAAGCAGACTTCGACTCCCTCAGGGAACGGATGGGTAGGATCCCCTGGGGGACTAACATGAAGGGGAAAGGAGTCCAGGAGAGCTGGCTGTATTTCAAGGAATCCCTGTTGAGATTACAGGGACAAACCATCCCGATATGTCGAAAGAATAGTAAATATGGCAGGCGACCAGCTTGGCTTAACGGTGAAATCCTAGCAGATCTAAAAACATAAAAAAGACGCTTACAAGAAGTGGAAGGTTGGACATATGACCAGGGAAGAGTATAAAAATATTGCTCGGGCATGTAGGAATGAAATCAGGAGGGCCAAATCACACCTGGAGCTGCAGCTAGCAAGAGATGTCAGGAGTAACAAGAAGGGTTTCTTCAGGTATGTTGGCAACAAGAAGAAAGCCAAGGAAAGTGTGGGCCCCTTAATGAATGAGGGAGGCAACCTAGTGACAGAGGATGTGGAAAAAGCTAATGTACTCAGTGCTTTTTTTGCCTCTGTCTTCACTAACAAGGTCAGCTCCCAGACTGCTGCGCTGGGCATCACAACATGGGGAGTAGATGGCCAGCCCTCTGTGGAGAAAGAGGTGGTTAGGGACTATTTAGAAAAGCTGAACGTGCACAAGTCCATGGGGCCGGACGAGTTGCATCCGAGAGTGCTAAAGGAATTGGCGGCTGTGATTGCAGAGCCATTGGCCATTATCTTTGAAAACTCGTGGCGAACGGGGGAAGTCCCGGATGACTGGAAAAAGGCTAATGTAGTGCCAATCTTTAAAAAAGGGAAGGAGGAGAATCCTGGGAACTACAGGCCAGTCAGCCTCACCTCAGTCCCCGGAAAAATCATGGAGCAGGTCCTCAAAGAATCAATCCTGAAGCACTTACATGAGAGGAAAGTGATCAGGAACAGTCAGCATGGATTCACCAAGGGAAGGTCATGCCTGGCTAATCTAATAGCCTTCTATGATGAGATTACTGGTTCTGTGGATGAAGGGAAAGCAGTGGATGTATTGTTTCTTGACTTTAGCACGGTCTCCCACAGTGTTCTTGTCAGCAAGTTAAAGAAATATGGGCTGGAAGATTGCACTATAAGGTGGGTAGAAAGTTGGCTAGATTGTCGGGCTCAACGGGTAGTGATCAATGGCTCCATGTCTAGTTGGCAGCCGGTGTCAAGTGGAGTGCCCCAGGGGATGGTCTTGGGGCCGTTTTGTTCAATATCTTCATAAATGATCTGGAGGATGGTGTGGATTGCACTCTCAGCAAATTTGCGGATGATACTAAACTGGGAGGAGTGGTAGATACGCTGGAAGGCAGGGATAGGATACAGAGGGACCTAGACAAATTGGAGGATTGGGCCAAAAGAAATCTGATGAGGTTCAATAAGGATAACTGCAGGGTCCTGCACTTAGGACGGAAGAACCCAGTGCACCGCTACAGACTAGGGACCGAATGGCTAGGCAGCAGTTCTGCGGAAAAGGACCTAGGGGTGACAGTGGACGAGAAGCTGGATATGAGTCAGCAGTGTGCCCTTGTTGCCAAGAAGGCCAATGGCATTTTGGGATGCATAAGTAGGGGCATAACGAGCAGATCGAGGGACGTGATCGTTCCCCTCTATTCGACATTGGTGAGGCCTCATCTGGAGTACTGTGTCCAGTTTTGGGCCCCACACTACAAGAAGGATGTGGATAAATTGGAGAGAGTCCAGCGAAGAGCAACAAAAATGATTAGGGGTCTGGAACACGAGTTATGAGGAGAGGCTGAGGGAACTGGGATTGTTTAGTCTGCGGAACAGAAGAATGAGGGGGGATTTGATAGCTGCTTTCAACTACCTGAGAGGTGGTTCCAGAGAGGATGGTTCTAGACTATTCTCAGTGGTAGAAGAGGACAGGACAAGGAGTAATGGTCTCAAGTTGCAGTGGGGGAGGTTTAGGTTGGATATTAGGAAAAACTTTTTCACTGGGAGGGTGGTGAAACACTGGAATGCGTTACCTAGGGAGGTGGTAGAATCTCCTTCCTTCGAAGTTTTTAAGGTCAGGCTTGACAAAGCCCTGGCTGGGATGATTTAATTGGGGATTGGTCCTGCTTTGAGCAAGGGGTTGGACTAGATGACCTCCTGAGGTCCCTTCCAACCCTGATATTCTATGATTCTATGACAGGGAAATGTACTAGAAGCTATTTAATACAATTAAATCTACCCCAGCAGTTGTACAGCTTCCTAGGCAGGAGAATCCTCTCTGGACAAGTGTCTGCTCTGTCCCTATTCAGTTCTTCAGCCACCACCTGGATTTGGGGGACATGATCAGCCATCCCCTGGCATGCTAAGGGATGTGAACAATGCCAGACCCCACCCTTTCCCTTGAGCAGTACAACCATTCTAATCACTTTGGGGAGGAGTGCAGTGTGGTTATAGAAACATAGGTCTGGAAGGAATCTCAAGATGACATCGGTAAGGCAGCTTAAGTATATGATGAGTGGGAGCTTCAGTTTTTTCATAGTTTTTCACAGGGCACCTCTTCTCTGCTCCTACTCATAGAAATGGAAAAGACCTTATTTTTTCCATCCTTCTGCCAGTGGAGGATTGTTTCCTACAGCAATTTACTAGTGCTCCATTGAGTCTAGTTTTAAGTGTCCCAAGTGATGGGGCTTTCACCCCTTCCCTTGGAAGACTATTACACAACCTAATATAATCAGGTAAATCAGAGATGGAAAAGACCGGTTAGAATGATAGATTTATCATTGTGATACGTTATGGTTTTGTATGTTGTCTGGAATGAGCAATCATGAAATAATATCCACTGGGACCATGGTCTTTCCATGGAACTTAGTTTTCTTGCTAGTAATGCTATTTCCATATGTTCAGATGTACAAGGTTGGTGTAAGGAGAGCTGAGACAGTGATTATAGGTTATACACATGAAGGGAAGAACAAGGCATATTTTATTGGGGGAGCCATCCAGATGCAAGGGAATCTTGACCACGGTTGGTTAACAGTAAGCAGTAAAGAAGCTGTCCTAAAAGCCATGTCCCTGACAAATGAAGCACATGCCCCCCCCCCCAAAAAAAAGTCAAGGGTGTGCTTCTTTGATACCTTGTGGAAAGATGCTAGTGTTTTTTATGTGAAACTTTTTCTCCTCAAAAGGCTAGGATATGACCCAGAATGGGGAGGTGTAGTTAGTCATGTCACACACAGAAGTTAAGAAAATAATGTTACTTGTGTTATTAACAAGAAATTTCACTGAGGGTTTCCATGAGGTGTCAAACCACATGGTAAATCACTGGAAAGAATAACCTGTATGTCTTTGGCATTATGTGCTTTCAATTGAATAGGGCCTTTTTTTCCCCCCCTGAATCGGTGATTAATAACTGCCCTGACTGAACTGTGAGCTATGGGATCTGTTAAAATAATCCATGTTACTCAGTACAGAGCCAGTAGTCTAGAAGACTGGTGATAGACATCATCAGTCTAATCAGTTCTGTCTCAATAGGTTAAAACTCTTGCATAAGCCAGTATAAATGTCATTTCTGGAAAAGGTGTCCTAGCACTTACATTATGGTAGTCAACTGTTTTTTAAAAAGCCATTCTTGTATTAAGTTGTTTTTGATAGTGTTAGAAATTCATAAGGGTTTGAGAGTAATGCAAAATGCTGAATGGATTAGATGTTCAAACAGTAATCACATAATGTGACCAGAAGAAGGGAAAATAGCATCTTTTAAATTAAAGAAAAGGAGTACTTGTGGCACCTTAGAGACTAACCAATTTATTTGAGCATGAGCTTTCGTAGCTCACGAAAGCTTATGCTCAGATAAATTGGTTAGTCTCTAAGGTGCCACAAGTACTCCTTTTCTTTTTGCGAATACAGACTAACACGGCTGTTACTCTGAAACCTTTTAAATTAAAGTAGACCTTAGAAGCTTCTGTGTTATATTTGGTGTCCAAACGTCTTCAAAGACTTGGCATTAATTAATATCAGTATAAGTAAGTCATATTGAAGACTTTTTGTCTATTGCAGTAGTGCTGAAGTTCTGATCAAAAATAAACTACAGCATAATGTATTGACAATCGTGATTATTATCCTATTGTATTTGTGTTATATGTTGAAAATATAACCATACTAGCATTGTAGTTATTCCATATGATAAGCTTCATTAACCAAACTATCATATCATGAACTGATCTAAAGCCCATTGAGGTCAAGAGAGAGACTCACATTGATTTCAATGGGCTTTGTAACAGGCCCATATAACTAAATGACTGTGCACATCTTATTGGACATTTTCCTTTGATACCAGTTCCTTTCAGCTTCAGCACATTTTCAAAGCACTACACAACATAACACCATAAAACACAATTATACAGTGAGCATTTGTAAAAGAAGTGATTTTCTTTAAAATTTTCTCGATTGCAAGTCCATCTTAAGTGATCACTCTCCTTACAGTGTGCATGATAAACATCCATTTTTTCATGTTCTGTGTGTATATAAATCTCCTTACTGTATTTTCCACTGAACGCATCCGATGAAGTGAGCTGTAGCTCACGAAAGCTTATGCTCAGATAAATTGGTCAGTCTCTAAGGTGCCACAAGTCCTCCTTTTCTTTCTTAGAATATTTTTCAGGAGATCACAATACAGAAGTAATCTGGAAATGAACTGGTTGAATTCTGGGCAAAAATAAAATATAAGCATTAATCCAGGAACTAATTCTTCATCTTACCACAATCAGTGTGAAAATAACAGAAATTACCACCTGTTTCATTCTCGATACCCTAACACAGTGGTGTGCAAACTTTTCCAGTCGCGACCCCCCTTACCATTAACAGAATCTATACATGCCCACGCTCCATTTCTGTACAGTCAAGGCTTCCGCAGCAGTGGAGCTTGGGCTAGGGGAGGAGCTGGGGTTAGCGGCAGAGCTGGTCTGGGGGCAAAGACAGAATGAGGGCAAAGCTGAGCTGGGGGTGGAGTGGGGCTGGGGGTGGAGTGGGGCTGGGGGTGGAGCTGATCTGGAGGTGAAGCAGGGCTGGAAGCATGGCGCTCCTTCCCCTTCTCCCTCCCCCTGTGGGAGCTAGCTCAAGCACTGCTGCGCACCCCCTCCCATCTCCCACAAACATTCCTCTGGTTTGGGGACCACTGCCCTAACATGTTCTTTGTATTGTGCTTTATGTGCTTACATTGACTGTGTAAACTGCATCGTAATGAACAGGATTAGACCAGATTTCATATAACAAAGCTGGAGATGTTAGGTTGCACAACATAAGTGAAATATTATATCTTTAAAAACTTACATTTAAATGTATTAGACTGTGTATAAAAACCTTCGTTCATTGTATAGTTCAATACTTTTCCACCTAAAGATTAAGAAGCATATTCTACGTAGAACTATAGCAGTATAGAGGCTGCTGAAAGCTCTTAAATGCATATAGTACTGTTGGTAAACCAGATTTTTGAAATCTGCAGTGTAAATCTGATTGCAGCATCTTACTTAAAGTACACTTATGTTCTAGATGGTGCTAATGTTCTAACTAATGCACTAAGTTTTGTCTAATTAAATTGATGCTGCACTCCATTGTATACACTGTTCTTCCCATTGAACGTGGTCATCATGTTATCCAAATGGCAAAAGTGACACTCAAACATTAATGATCCATTCTGAAGTCAGACCACATATGTGTGTTGATACTGTAGTGACATGAAATGTGAATTACACATCTTAGATCAAATGGAACAGGAGCATTGTGAAAGTTGTTCTTATTCACACATGCTCACACTGAAGTGAGTAAGACTCCTCATATGAGCAAGGGCTTGCTGGACTGCGTCCCATATTTGTACTGAATGCAGGGTTTTGGCTTTAGTGAGCCTAGTGTGTGTTTGCTGTGCATTGTGCTGCCATTTCAAATAGTCAAGATTGAGGCACTGAAACATTACTATGTGTCATCAGATGGTTCTATTGTTGACCCTGTTGTTAGTTGTGTTTTAAAAGAATGCGTAAGCAGGTAGATCTTGAAGAAATGCTTATTGTTACCTGTGGTGTAATTCTTCTTTGATGCTGAAATATATCATAGCTTCTTCCTGCCTAAATCTCTCTCAAAGTCATTTTAAAGGGTAGCTACTGCCTAGAGGTTATACCCCGATAACTACACAAAACATGGTGCCAAAAAACAATAGATGGGTGATTTCTGATGATTTTTACTTCGCAGGGGTGAGTTTAATTTTGTTGAGTGTTTTAAATTCAACTTGCTAGATGAAAAGGTAGTGTCCATAACACTCACAAAAATATGTATTAATGTTGGCTTTGGATAAATATTCCTCTGCCAGTAAATAATATTAAGCAAATTTATTCTTAAGACATAAGAAGGTGTTGAAATGAAACGAAGAACTGTGTGTGTGGTGGGGGGTGGGGAAGAGAATGTGTGCATGCTTGCTAGAAAATACTTATTTCCAGGTCTTCAGCACACCTTTCAGAACCTATCATTTCAGGGGAGCAGCGTGTTCCAGTGGACAGGGACTCGGGATGCATAGATTTTATTCCTGATTGCCATGGATCTTGGGCAAATCACTTAACTTCCAGGTGCTAAGACTCATAGACTTTAAGGCCTGAAGGGACCATCATGATCATCTAGTCTGACCTTCTGCACATCGCAGGCCACAGAACCTCACCCACCCACTCCTGAAATAGACGCATAACTCTGGCTGAGTTACTGAAGTCCTCAAATCATGGTTTAAAGACTTCAAGTTACAGAGAATCCACCATTTACACTAGTTTAAACCTGCAAGTGACCCAAGCACCATGCTGTAGAGAGAGGCCGAAAAACTCCAGGGTCTCTGGCAATCTGACGTCATGAAAATTCCTTCCCGACCCCAAACACAGCAGTCTGTTGAAACCCTGAACATTTTGGCAAGATCCAACAGACAGACACCAGGAAAGAATTGTCTATAGTATCTTAGAGCCCTCCCCATCTAGTGGCCCATCACTGGCCATTGGGGATATTTGCTCCTAGTAGTCACAGATTGGATATATACCATTGTAGACTTCATCTTACCATCCCCTCCATATCAAGCTCAGTCTTGAAGCCAGTTAAGGTTTTTGCCCCCACTGCTCCCCTTGGAAGGCTGTTCCAGATCTTAACTCTTCTGACGGTTAGAAACCTTCAAGCCTAAAATTGTTGGTCGCCATTGATATCCATTTGTTCTGGTGTCAACGCTGAGGCTTAACTTAACTCCTCTCCCTTCCTGGTATTTATCCTTCTGATGTATTTATAGAGAGCAGTCATATCTCTCCGCAGCCTTCGTTTGGTTAGGCTAAACAAGCCAAGCTCTTTGAGTCTTCTCTCATAAAGTAGGTTTTCCATTCCTCTGATCATCCTAGTAGCCCTTTTGTGCACCTGTTCCAGTTTGAATTCATCTTTCTTAAAAATGGGAGACCAGAATTGCATATAGTATTCCATATGAAGTCTCATCAGTGCCTTGTATAATGATACTCACACTTTCTACTAGAAATACTTCAGATCCTAGGATCACATTGGCAGCCCATAGTCATCCTATTATCAACCAGTACATCCAGGTCTTTCTCATCCTCTGTCACTTCCAACTGATATGTCTCTAGCTTACAGGAAAAATTCTTATGGTTGGTCTCTAAGTATATGACCTTGCACTTTGCACTATTAAATTTCATCCCATTTCTGTTACTCCAATTTTCAAAGTCATTCAGATCTTCTTGTATGATATTCTGGTTCTCCTCTATATTGGCAATACCTTCCAACTTAGTGTCATCTGCAATTTTACTAGCACATTTCCACTTTTTGTGCCAAAGTCATTGGTCCCAAGACTGATCCTTGAGGAACAGCACTAGTAACCTCCTTCCAGTCTGACAGTTCACCTTCAGTGTGACCATTGTAGTCTCACCTTTAACCAATTCTTTATCCACCTTTCAATTCTCATATTAATCCCCATCTTCTCCAGTTTAGCTAATAATTTCCCATGTGGAACTGTATCAAATGTGTTACTGAAATCCAGGTAGATTAGATCTACTGCATTTCCTTTGTCTAAAAAATCAGTTATCTTCTCAAAGAAAGAGATCAGTTTGGTCTGGCACTATCTACCTTTTATAAAACCATGCTGTATTTGATCCCAGTTACTGTTTACCTCAATGTTTTTTACTGCTTTCTCTTTCAAAATTTGTTCTAAGACTTTGCATACAATTGAGGTTAAGCTAACAGTCATGTAGCTTACTGGATCAGTTTTTTTTCCCTTTCTTTAAAAAAGATACTATATAAGCAATCCTCCCATCAGAGGGTATGACCCTGAGTTTACAGATTCATAAAAAACCTGTGGTATTGGGCTTACCATTTCATGTTCCAGTTCTTTTAATATTCTTGGATGGAGATTATCCAGGCCCTGCAGTTTAGTCCCCTTAAGATGTTTGAGTTTAACTTCTACCTCGGATGAGGTAATTTCTACTTCCATATCCCCATTTCCATTAGCCGCCCTGCCACTACCCCTAAGCTCCTCAGTACCTTTATTAAAAATTCAGGCAGAGTATTTGTTTAGGTGCTGGGCCATGCCTAGATTATCTTTAATCTCCACCCCCATCTCAGTGCTTTGCGAGCCCACTGCTTCTTTCCCTGTTTTTTTTTTATTTATATGGCTATAGAACATTTTACTATTGGTTTTAATTTCCCTTGCAGGTCCAACTCCGGTTGGCTTTTGGCAATTCTCTCTTTTTCCCTAAACTTTCTGACCTCTAAGAGGTAGCTTTCCTTGCTGATCCATCCCATCTTCCATTCCTTGAAGCCTTTCTGCTTTCTCTTAATCACCTGTTTGAGATGACTGCTCATCCAGCTTGGTCTGCAATCCTCACCTTTCAATTTTTTTCCCTTGCGTTGGATGCAGGCTTAAGATAGTTTCTGCAGCTTTGACTTAAGGTAATTCCAAGTTTCCTCCACAGTCGATCCTTGAGTTCTGCAGTCCAGTCCATTTCCCTGCTAATTCTCTTAATTATTTTAAGTTTGTCCTTTTGAAATCAAGGACCCTACTTGCAGATCTGTTTTTGTTTATCTTTCCATTTACAGGATTAAGCCCTTACACTGTAAATGTTCAGGACAGGGGCCATGTCTTCCTCTATGATCTGTGCAGTGCTCTGCAGTTGTTGGTACTAAACAAATAACATACGCCAGACAAAAACGAGAAAAGCTAACCACAGTTCTGTGTTTTGGAAACTACCTCACCACTGTTTTTTCTCATACATATTTTTTCTAAGGGTATGTCTACACTACGGAATAAGGTCGAATTTATAGAAGTCGGTTTTTTAGAAATCGGTTTTATATATTCGAGTGTGTGTGTCCCCACAGAAAATGCTCTAAGTGCATTAAGTGCATTAACTCGGTGGAGCGCTTCCACAGTACCGAGGCTAGAGTCGACTTCCGGAGCGTTGCACTGTGGGTAGCTATCCCACAGTTCCCGCAGTCTCTGCTGCCCATTGGAATTCTGGGTTGAGATCCCAATGCCTGATGGGGCTAAAACATAGTCGCGGGTGGTTCTGGGTACATATCCTCAGGTCCCCGTTCCCTCCCTCCCTCCGTGAAAGCAAGGGCAGAAAATCATTTCGCGCCTTTTTTCCTGAGTTACCTGTGCAGACACCATACCACGGCAAGCATGGAGCCCGCTCAGGTAACCATCACCCTATGTCTCCTGGGTGCTGGCAGACGCGGTACGGCTTTGCTGCACAGTAGCAGCAACCCATTGCCTTCTGGCAGCAGACAGTGCAATACGACTGGTAGTCATCCTCGTCGTGTCCGAGGTGCTCCTGGCCACGTCGGCTGGGAGCGCCTGGGCAGACATGGGCGCAGGGTCTAAATTTGGAGTGACTTGACCAGGTCATTCTCTTTAGTCCTGCAGTCAGTCCTATTGAACCGTCTTATGGTGAGCGGGCAGGCGATACGGACTGCTAGCAGTCGTACTGTACCATCTTCTGCCAGGCAGGCAAGAGATGAGGATGGCTAGCAGTCGTACTGTACCATCTTCTGCCAGGCAGGCAAGAGATGAGGATGGCTAGCAGTCGTACTGTACCATCTTCTGCCAGGCAGGCAAGAGATGAGGATGGCTAGCAGTCGTACTGTACCATCTTCTGCCGAGCAGCCATGAGATGTGGATGGCATGCAGTCCTTCTGCACCGTCTGATGCCAGCCAAAGATGTAAAAGATAGATGGAGTGGGTCAGAACAAGAAATAGACCAGATTTGTTTTGTACTCATTTGCCTCCTCCCCTGTCTAGGGGACTCATTCCTCTAGATCACACTGCAGTCACTCACAGAGAAGGTGCAGCGAGGTAAATCTAGCCATGTATCAATCAGAGGCCAGGCTAACTTCCTTGTTCCAATAAGAACGATAACTTAGGTGCACCATTTCTTATTGGAACCCTCCGTGAAGTCCTGCCTGAAATACTCCTTGATGTACAGACACCCCCTTTGTTGATTTTAGCTCCCTGAAGCCAACCCTGTAAGCTGTGTCGTCAGTCGCCCCTCCCTCCGTCAGAGCAACGGCAGACAATCGTTCCGCGCCTTTTTTCTGTTCGGACGCCATACCAAGGCAAGCATGGAGGCCGCTCAGCTCACTTTGGCAATTAGGAGCACATTAAACACCACACACATTATCCAGCAGTATATGCAGCACCAGAACCTGGCAAAGCGATACCGGGCGAGGAGGCGACGTCAGCGCGGTCACGTGAGTGATCAGGACATGGACACAGATTTCTCTGAAAGCATGGGCCCTGCCAATGCATGCATCATGGTGCTAATGGGCCAGGTTCATGCTGTGGAACGCCGATTCTGGGCTCGGGAAACAAGCACAGACTGGTGGGACCGCATAGTGTTGCAGGTCTGGGACGATTCCCAGTGGCTGCAAAACTTTCGCATGCGTAAGGGCACTTTCACGGAACTTTGTGACTTGCTTTCCCCTGCCCTTAGGCGCATGAATACCAAGATGAGAGCAGCCCTCACAGTTGAGAAGCGAGTGGCAATAGCCCTGTGGAAGCTTGCAACGCCAGACAGCTACTGGTCAGTTGGGAATCAATTTGGAGTGGGCAAATCTACTGTGGGGGCTGCTGTGATGCAAGTAGCCCACGCAATCAAAGATCTGCTGATATCAAGGGTAGTGACCCTGGGAAATGTGCAGGTCATAGTGGATGGCTTTGCTGCAATGGGATTCCCTAACTGTGGTGGGGCTATAGACGGAACCCATATCCCTATCTTGGCACCGGAGCACCAAGCCGCCGAGTACATAAACCGCAAGGGGTACTTTTCGATAGTGCTGCAAGCTCTGGTGGATCACAAGGGACGTTTCACCAACATCAACGTGGGATGGCCGGGAAAGGTGCATGATGCTCGCATCTTCAGGAACTCTGGTCTGTTTCAAAAGCTGCAGGAAAGGACTTTATTCCCAGACCAGAAAATAACTGTTGGGGATGTTGAAATGCCTATATGTATCCTTGGGGACCCAGCCTACCCCTTAATGCCATGGCTCATGAAGCCATACACAGGCAGCCTGGACAGTAGTCAGGAGCTGTTCAACTACCGGCTGAGCAAGTGCAGAATGGTGGTAGAATGTGCATTTGGACGTTTAAAGGCGCGCTGGCGCAGTTTACTGACTCGCTTAGACCTCAGCGAAACCAATATTCCCACTGTTATTACTGCTTGCTATGTGCTCCACAATATCTGTGAGAGTAAGGGGGAGATGTTTATGGCGGGGTGGGAGGTTGAGGCAAATCGCCTCGCTGCTGGTTACGCGCAGCCAGACACCAGGGCGGTTAGAAGAGCACAGGAGGGCGCGGTACGCATCAGAGAAGGTTTGAAAACCAGTTTCATGCCTGGCCAGGCTACGGTGTGAAAGTTCTGTTTGTTTCTCCTTGATGAAACCCCCCGCCCCTTGGTTCACTCTACTTCCCTGTAAGCTAACCACCCGCCCCTCCTCCCTTCAATCACCGCTTGCAGAAGCAATGAAGTCATTGTTGCTTCACATTCATGCATTCTTTATTCATTCATCACACAAATAGGGGGATGACTACCAAGGTAGCCCAGGAGGGGTGTTGGAGGAGGGAAGGAAAATGCCACACAGCACTTTAAGCACAGCACTTTAAAAGTTTACAACTTTAAAATTTATTGAATGCCAGCCTTCTTTTTTTTGGGCAATCCTCTGTGGTGGAGTGGCTGGTTGGCCGGAGGCCCCCCCACCGCGTTCTTGGGCGTCTGGGTGTGGAGGCTATGGAACTTGGGGAGGAGGGCGGTTGGTTACACAGGGGCTGTAGTGGCAATCTGTGCTCCAGCTGCCTTTGCTGCAGCTCAACCATACATTGGAGCATACTGATTTGGTCCTGCAGCAGCCTCAGCATTGAATCCTGCCTCCTCTCATCATACTGCCGCCACATTTGAGCTTCAGCCCTCTCTTCAGCCCGCCACTTACTCTCTTCAGCCCGCCACCTCTCCTCCCGGTCATTTTGTGCTTTCCTGCACTCTGACATTATTTGCCTCCATGCATTCGTCTGTGCTCTGTCAGTGTGGGAGGACAGCATGAGCTCGGAGAACATTTCATCGCGAGTGCGTTTTTTTTTTCTTTCTAAGCTTCACTAGCCTCTGGGAAGGAGAAGATCCTGTGATCATTGAAACACATGCAGCTGGTGGAGAAAAAAAAAGGGACAGCCGTATTTAAAAAGACACATTTTACAAAACAGTGGCTGCACTCTTTCAGGGTAAACCTTGCTGTTAACATTACATACATAGCACATGTGCTTTCGTTACAAGGTCGCATTTTGCCTCCTCCCACCGCGTGACTACCCCCTCAACCTTCCCCCCTCCCTGTGGCTAACAGCGGGGAACATTTCTGTTTAGCCACAGGCAAACAGCCCAGCAGGAATGGGCTCCTCTGAGTGTCCCCTGAAGAAAAGCACTCTATTTCAACCAGGTGACCATGAATTATATCTCACTCTCCTGAGGATAACACAGAGAGATAAAGAACGAATGTTGTTTGAATGCCAGCAAACATACACTGCAATGCTTTGTTGTACAATGATTCCCGAGTACGTGTTACTGGCCTGGAGTGGTAAAGTGTCCTACCATGAAGGACGCAATAAGGCTGCCCTCCCCAGAAACCTTTTGCAAAGGCTTTAGGACTACATCTAGGAGAACCGCAAATGCCAGGGCAAAGTAATCCTTTCACATGCTTGCTTTTAAACCATGTATAGTATTTTAAAAGGTACACTCACCAGAGGTCCCTTCTCCGCCTGCTGGGTCCAGGAGGCAGCCTTGGGTGGGTTCGGGGGGTACTGGCTCCAGGTCCAGGGTGAGAAACAGTTCCTGGCTGTCGGGAAAACCGGTTTCTCCGCTTGCCTGCTGTGAGCTATCTACAACCTCCTCCTCCTCCTCATCTTCTTCGTCCCCAAAACCTGCTTCCGTATTGCCTCCATCTCCATTGAAGGAGTCAAACAACACGGCTGGGGTAGTGGTGGCTGAACCCCCTAAAATGGCATGCAGCTCATCATAGAAGCGGCATGTTTGGGGCTCTGACCCAGAGCGGCTGTTCGCCTCTCTGGTTTTCTGGTAGGCTTGCCTCAGCTCCTTCAGTTTCACGCGGCACTGCTTCGGGTCCCTGTTATGGCCTCTGTCCTTCATGCCCTGGGAGATTTTGACAAAGGTTTTGGCATTTCGAAAACTGGAACGGAGTTCTGATAGCACGGATTCCTCTCCCCAAACAGCGATCAGATCCCGTACCTCCCGTTCAGTCCATGCTGGAGCTCTTTTGCGATTCTGGGACTCCATCATGGTCACCTGTGCTGATGAGCTCTGCATAGTCACCTGCAGCTTGCCACGCTGGCCAAACAGGAAATGAGATTCAAAAGTTCGCGGTTCTTTTCCTGTCTACCTGGCCAGTGCATCTGAGTTGAGAGTGCTGTCCAGAGCGGTCATAATGGAGCACTCTGGGATAGCTCCCGGAGGCCAATACCATCGAATTGTGTCCACAGTACCCCAAATTCGAGCCGGCAATGTCGATTTAAGCGCTAATCCACTTGTCAGGGGTGGAGTAAGGAAATCGATTTTAAGAGCCCTTTAAGTCGAAATAAAGGGCTTCATTGTGTGGACGGGTGCAGGTTTACATCGATTTAACGCTGCTAAATTTGACCTAAAGTCCTAGTGTAGACCAGGGCTAAGTGACCTCTACTCTAGGTTTATAAGTATTGAAATGTAATGTAAAAAATGAGATTAGTCAGCAAAACTGTAACTAAAAAGAATGTGTATAGAGTTAGCACAAGTTAATAAAGAAGCACATAAAGGATGCACTGGAGTCCCTAACAGCATTAGGTGGTTTTATTATTTATTACTATTAATATTATTTCATTTGTATTATTTTAGCACCCAGGTGCCCCAGATGTGGACAAGACCCTATTGCACTAGGCACTGTACCATCACAGAACAAAAAGAGTTCATGTCCCAGAGAGCTTACAGTCTAAGACAAGAAACAACAAATAGATACAGACAGACCAGTGCAGGAGAGTATAAGGAAGCAATGAGATGTTAGTGGTCAGCAAGATAGAAGAGGGTCACATTTTCTGAAGCATTCAACATTGCCTTAACTTTCCCCCACTGAAGTCAACGGCCAGTGTCTTCATTTGGGGTCAGAAGTAGTCCAACAATGAGGACTTCGGAAAATCTCCGTCTAATTACCATTTATATCATTTTAAGCCTCATTTCTGCTTTGCACACATGTGTAACTTCATGCACTAGAGTGGACTCCAAGGGACTACTCACATGCACAATGTTAAGTTTGAGCATAAAGTTTGCAGGACTAGGTCCCTAGACTATATTTTTTAAAGTTGTACTTATGTCCAAAGATCTATTGTTTTCTATGCGGAATAGATGTTAAAATATAGAGTATGTCTATCCAAGACCTCTGCGACTTGTACTTCAGTCTTAAATAGTTTTAAAATCTGAACATTGATGATAGGTGCAACCTTCTCATTCATCATTATGTAACAATTGCATTAATTAGGTAATATAAGGGTTTGAGTGGTGACTTGCAGTTACTGGAGGTTGGACTATTGTGGTTTGCAAAACTGACTCAGGAAAATACATGTATCTTCATATTGTCCATTTCTCCCCCCAGAAGGGAACCCTGCTATTCTTCTGTTTAATCAATACCTTAGTTTGGGTTTGTAATCAGGGCCAGTTTTCATGCTTTCTTGCTCTATAGGGGATGCTTTGTGATATGATAAGGTGCTATAGAAATGTATATTCTTGTTTTCATAATTTGAGGGTCCAATGTAATGTCCCTGTGTTAAAAGGAAAACATTGCAGGGCTTTGTTATTTATCCAGGTGGTGTTCGCAGTGGTGGTGTTGTAGTCATGTTGGTCCCAGCATATATGAGAGTTAAGGTAGGTGAGGTAATATATTTTATTGGACCAACTTCTGTTGGTGAGAGAGTCAAGCTTTTGAGCTTACGTAGAGCTCACCTGAAGAAGAGCTCTGTGTGAGCTTGAAAAATTGTCTCTTTCATGAACCGAAGTTGGTCTGATAAAAGATGTTACCTTACCCACCTTCTCTCCCTTATTTATTCAGCATATTTTAAAATTTTCACTACTTCATTTATTGCTGTTGCCAAAGCTGCATAGCTAGTACTGAGTTCACATTCAGCTGCATCTCTGACAACTATATTGCAGAGTTGTGTGATTTTAAATAAGTGAGATTTTACCCAGAGTATGAAATGTGTAAATATTTTTGCTCATTTTCAGAAGATCCTGTATGTAAGTGCTGATGCTGACAACTTCAGTAGAGGACATTAGTATTAATACCTGTCCATTTCCTGTACATTACGTTCTGGCAAGCAACTGTTTATAAAGTGAATTTAATAGAGAAAGAAAAAAGTATCCATCATTCTTCTCCCCTCCACACTTGCGCATTACACTATCAACACTGAGTTTTTATTTTTTACTTTCTTCTGATGCAGTATGTTTTGTTAATCTGACAGCTAACAATACTCTCTTAAAAAAAATACCCAGTTTAGAAATCCTAGCCTTGGTCTCACCTGATTTTCCACGGAAATGTGTCAGTAGCTGAGATGGAGAGATTCACACTCTGCCAAAAGTGATAAGACTGTGGGAATTTCCAACTGTACGTAAGCGAAACTTTGTAAATAGACCACCACCACCATAGTATGAGCTAATTCTTTCCACCCCCTTTTTTTACTACAAGAACATAAATTTAATAATTGTCTTAAGAAATGTGCAGTCATGTCATTTATGAAGGTTGCTGGGAATAATTAAGGTAGGGTGGTACTGCATTTTCTGTGATTTGAGGGGTAGTTAAATTTGAATTAGGTCCTAGTGCACAGTCAATAAACACATTAAAAATTGCCCAGTGTTTAGTCATCTGATACTAGGGATCCATGACCATAATGTATGTTTTGGTGAGATTCAGAGCAGACTCTCTCAGTAAAATGTCGAGAGCGCATATGTATGGCACATTGCAGTTTTTAATGCTACTATGGAATTAAGTCACTTTAAGTATTTCCAGTTCCATCATGTTTAACATTTGTTGTCAGGCTCCAGATGGCATCACTTAGCACTTACTATTACTGTTTATTTTCAAAGCTGAAGTCATTTGTTGAAATGTGAATCATGCCAGAGATCAGTTGTTTAATGATTGCCTCATCCAAAGGATGTTTAAAAAGAAAAGATGAATCTAATGGACAGTATTTAACCTAAATTGAGATGTAGTACATGTGCCAATATATAAAATAGATCCCAGTCATCTAGAGAAATAAATGACTCCTGCTGTTTCTTTGAAAGATGAACTTTAAAAAAAAACGATTTTACAAACTTTTAGTTCCATTTCCTCAGCAATGGAATTAATCAGTTCTTGGCATTTGTTAGAGAAAACAATGTGAGACTGGAGATATCTTTAAATGGTCTTTTGAAACTTATTCATAAAGCTGAATCGTGTTATAAACTTATATTTCAGTATGCCAAAAGGCAGACTTGTTGTAACATTAATTTCTGGAACCAAAGTAGTTCTATTTAAATTAAAATCATTTTACACTGTATCATATATCATATATACCTCATCCATGACTGAACAGAACCCCTTCCTGCTCCTAATGAAATCAACAGGAGTTTTGCAATTGGAGTCTGTGGAGCAGGAATAGGCTGTTAGCATTTTATAAAAGCTAAGTCCCTAATTTTCTAATGGGAACCTGTCTGGACAATTAAGCTACACACTGTTGTACACCTAAGATCTTTTTCTGAGGAGCTGTGCACCTGTGGCTATGCTCTGCATCTTTTGAAAATCAGGCCTTCTGTTCTGATATGTACCTGTTATAGTTTTTTTCCAGGACTTATGGGTTCCTTGGATTTGCTGTCATCTTCTGGACGATACAGTACATTAAGACAACCTGAGTTTGCTTTGCTACTGTGGCGAAGTTTCAGAGAATAATTGGGGCAAGGTTAATTAATTAGCTGCTTGCTATACAAAATCCATTTCTTAATTGTTTTTTCTCAGTAAGAAAGATTTTAGTGTAATAAGTGTTGTTGTGGCAGGTGTCAGTTAAACAATTTGTCCCAAGTTCTTTTTTTTATTGTGAAAGCAAGTTTTGACTCTTGGGAAGACATTCTGTGGTGGTGTGGTGGGTTATGTAGTGGGAACTGCTTGAGCAGCAGAAGAGTTTGATCTATGTTTAGAGTCAGTTCTTGAGGCAGAGTTGTTCCTTGAGAGTCAGGGGATCGGTGTTGAACTGAGATGCCTATAAGAAGTCATTGCTATTTGATCATCTCATTTCAAGACTTGTATATGTGTATAAATAAAGCAAATAACATTTGGAATATACCCAGACTCTGCCTTTCTGATTTCTCCTCCACTAGAAACTAACCTGCAAGGCCCTAGACAACTGCTCCCACTCAGCAGCGGGGCAACACTGGTATCAAACGAGACACTGATGTAGGAAGAAGGAGGAACAGTATTATAGTGTTGGTATATGCCTTTGGTTTTCTTACTTTAAGAGCTATGAATATGAAATTCTAATTGGAATCCAAGGCATAAAGTTTTTAAAATAACTACATAGGCTATTTAAGAAATAAAATTAACAGTCTTTGTAAGAGAAGACTGTTTAGGATGCCAATTTGAAGTAAAATCCTCCTCCAAAAATATCTTCCAAAAAAAAGCAAAGCTAAGTAGATAAACAACAAATACAGAGGAACACATTGTCAAAATGTGTTAGTCCTATTTTGTCTCTAGTGGAATATAAATATATTTGAGGTAGGGTAGGTTGATGTGATAGTGTTGTAAATTGGTCACCCAGATGTTCATTGAGTGCCACATCTAGGGTCATCACTGAAAGTTCATTTAAAAGGCAGATCACAACTCTTTGACATTTTGAGCAGGATTTTGCAGAGTTTGTCATAGAATAGGCTTCTGAGTAAACTGAGAACATACAGATTGACATGATTCATTCTAGGGCCCTTGTTTGCATAAAAGTAAATGGGATTTTGCCATTGTCTTTAATGGAAGCAGGATCACATCTTGTTGTCAGTAACCATTTTATTATTATAATATATATGGATTAAATTGTGTTATAACAACAACATTAGGGATACCTCTTGTGGTGGAAGCAAACTGATTTTTCTATGTACCATGATGGAAAGAAAGAGAGGAGGTGGCTGGTGTGAGAATATGGGTATGTAAAATAGACCAATGTGTAATAATCTGTTATGTATATATATTTATAATATACAGAAAATCATTTGAAAACTAAACCTGGCTACTGACTATTGTTACATGTCCTTTCTCAAGTACACTAATTTGCATGTATTACTGTACATAACTTAGTGACATTTTTCTTTTTCCAGGGTCAAGTGCTTTCGTGGGAAAAAGGTCCATGGGGAATATGACATCAAAGTTGAACAGGTAACTAAACTATTTACTCTAGATGTTACAAATATTTATTTATCATTTTCTATATAGTCCCTTGAAAATTGAGAGTGTGTAAGTGGGTTAAATAGCATGTGAATTTGCTAGCTCTTCTTTTATGGAATTTCTTAAGCAATGCCAAAAGCTTCATGAAAATTTTGCTACTGTTAAATTTTGTTGTGAATTATGAATGTGGCAAGAACAAACTTATTTAATTGGAGGGGTACTTTGGGGGGGGCCTTAAGTGCCCACCCCCCATTAACTGTTCTAATGTCCTTGTGGTGGTGACATGGCACATTATAGTCCAGTGTCATGATTCTGGTCCCTTCACTGCTGTGCCTGATCATCCCAACCCTTTCTAAGGCCCTGGGATGCAGCCTCAGGAGACTGCAATAAAAATTTCAAGTATTCATTTTTATTTTAATGCAGCTCTTACTAGAGTATCATCATAGCTTTGCATAGTGGTAAAAATATGAAATGATCAGAAGGGTTAGCTACAGACAACTGATTTCCCAAAGGATGAGTGGGACTGAATGTTGGCTTTTTCTGGTTCACGCTATTGCTGTCTTAATTTTAAAATGTACATGTACCCCAGTGCAGTTTTAGCACTTCTAAAATATGGGGTAAAGCCATATATATCTGCAGACCCTTAGAAGATTTATACAGATTTCACTTGAATTGGATTTCTGAAAAGGGCAATAAACACATTCTTTGCATGCTTTCAGTGACTGTTTATAAAAGGGACTGTAGCCATGAATCTTTTCCATATTTTGTTGTCACATAAAAGGGATTGTTTTGTCTCTGGAATCTTTTGAATAGGGCCCTGAGAGAACAAAACATCACGAGCCAGGTTCTCAGCTAATGTAAATCCAACATAGCTCTACTGACTTGAATGTAACCACATTGCTTTATGCCAGCTGAGGATCTGATCCACATTTTTAACTCAGAAGCATGGAAAGTCTTGTGGGGATCTGCAGGAGTGTTGTTGGGGTTAGGGAAAAAGGAAGCATATTATCTGGACCTAAAATATAGTTCAGATATACATCCAATCCTGTAGTTCAAGTCACACAAGCATTACCCGTGTGGAGTAAGGTTGCCAACTTTCTGATTGCAGAATACCGAACACCCTTGCCCTGCCTGGCCCCCCACTCACTCCATCTCCCCTCCGTCCGTCACCTGCTCTCCCCTACCCTCACTCACTTGCTCATTTTCACCGGACTGGGACAGGGGGTTGGGGTGCAGGAGAGGGTGAGGGTGATGGCTCTGGATGGGGGTGAGGTTTGGGGGTACATGAGGGGGCTCTGAGCTTGGGGGTGAGGCTGTGGGGTTCCAAGTGTGGAAGGGGGCTCTAGGCTGGGGCAGAGGGTTCGGGTGCAGGGGGTGCAGGCTATGGGTGGGGCTGGGATGAGGGGTTTGGTGTGCAGGAGGGGGTTCTGGGCTGGGGTCAAGGGGTTTGGAGTGCAGGAGGGGGCTCTGGGCTGGTGCAGGGGGTTAATGTGTGGGTGGAGGTGTAGGGTGCAGGCTCCATGAGGGATTTTGGGTGTGGGAGGGGGCTCAGGGCTGGGGCAGAGGTTGAGGTGCAGGAGATTGGCAGGGGGTTGGCGCTTACCAACCAGTGGGAGCTGCAGAGCCAGCACTCTGGTTGGGGGCAGTGTGCGGAGCCCCCTGAGTCCCCCTGCATCTAAGAACTGGAGGGAGGACATGCCACCGCTTCCGGAAGCTGCGTGGAGCCAGGGCAGGCAGGGAGCCTGTCTTAGCCCTGCTGCACCACCAACCATACTTTTAACGGCCCGGTCAGCAGTGCTGACTGGAGCTGCCAGGGTTCCTTTTCAACTGGGCATTCCAGTTGAAAACCGAACTCCTGGCATCCCTGGTGTGCTGACACATTGAAATCATCTGGAGCAGCACACAGGCTCAAGGATCCTCTTGGCACAGAGTCTGTTGCAGAGTCGGGACCTGCTTTTTGTGGATGGGACAGTGAAAGTTTGAGGAATTTTTTGTTTTTGTGGACCCTACTAATCCCATGGTAACAGAAGTTTTCTACTGTGCAATTAACCTGAGTCACTGACACCATTTTAATATTTTATAGTTAGTAACTGCCAGCAGTGCATTATCAGCATGTTGGACTTCCTGAACATCATAATGCAGGTAGAGGGTTCAGACACTGAGCAAACAGCATACTGTGGAAATGCAGGACTTGGAAACTGCAAGAAAATTGTAGACTTCTCCCTGTATTGGCACTGGAGCACACAAGTTCATGGAGGGCCCAGAGAAAATGTAGTCTAACAAAAAGATAGATGGGGTACAGTCTCAATCCCCATCGCCACTGAGTGCTGAGCAGGAGGTGGTTCTCAGTGTCACATTTGCCTTACTACTTGCTGCATTTGTTACACACAGTTATACACAGAAATTGGAGGGCATGTTGCACCTTACGGACAAACTCCGGTGAGATGAGAATCCTGTTCATAGTTGTTCTGAATATTAGAGCACTTTCCTGTACTGTGAAATCTTTTTCCTTCTTTCCAAAATAGATGTCAAGAATTTGGCCCAGTGTCCACTGGAGCACTTAAGCCCAGTCATTGTATAGAAAAATAAACCTTTCTAGCACTTGTCAAATTTTTAATTCAATGGCAAAACACATGATTAGGATACTTTGAGGAAGCAAGCCACTGCAATTGGTCGTTTTAACCTGATTAATGAATCAGAAAGATTAGAAGCAAGTATCAAATTAAACATATTCTGAATTATTGTTTCTATAACAGCCTCAGTTCTTAGATGTTATCATAAACATACAGCTAAGGGTAGCATAAAATCCTTCCTTTACCTGTAAAGGGTTAAGAAGCTCAAATAACCTGGTTGGCACCTGACCAAAAGGACCAATAAGGGGAGAAGATACTTTCAAATCTGTGGGGGAAAGTTTTTTGGTTTTTTTTCTTTGTGTTCTCTCTGGGTCAGTAAGGAACCAGGGCAGGGAAAATACATCTCCTAAAGCTATGTCTGAATTAACCATCTAAGATTACAAATTGTAAGTAATAGGAAGGAAACGTGTTAGATTATCTTTTGTTGTAGCTTGTGAATTTTCCCTAGGCTAAGAGGGAGGTTAATTCCTGGTGTTGTTTTTTTTTTTTTTTTGGTAACTTTAAAGTTTTGCCTAGAGGGGAATCCTCTGTGTTTTGAATCTGATTACCCTGTAAAATTACCTTCCATCCTGATTTTACAGAGGTCCTTGTTTTACATTTTCTTTATAATAAAGTTCTGCTTTTAAGAACCTGGTTGGTTTTTAGTGTCCTAAAAACCCAAGGGGCTGGTCTGTGCTCACCTTGTTTACCTATTTGGTTGGTATATTATTTTCAAGCCTCCCCAGGAAAGGGGACGAAGGGAAGGGGGGATATTTCAGGGAAACAGGAACTCCAAGTGGTCCTTTTCCTGAATCTTTGTCTAACTCGCTTGGTGGTGGCAGCAGTACCCATCTAAGGACAAGGAAGGATTTGTGCATTGGGGAAATTTTTAACCTAAGCTGGTTAATGCGGGTCCCCACATCTGTACCCTAGAGTTCAGAGTGGGGAGGGAATCCTGACAGATGTATATTCATAACTTCCGACATTGCCATTGTAAAGTGTGTATGTTATCAATTTAATTTAAAAACTATGTGCCAAGGGCTTCATCCAGCAAGGTCCAGAGCATTCTGGCCCCTATCCATCAGAGCTCTTAAGCGTGTGTTTAGATTCAATGGGCTAGTCACATGCTTAAAGTTAAGCACATGCTTAAGTGCTTTGATGGATTGGGTCAGATTAGTCAGCACTTTGCATGGCCAAGCTCTGAGGCTCTTACACAGGGTTTACTCAGGCAAACTTCCATTGACTCCAGTTTTCAGTGAGCCTTCTGATGCTTTCTGTATTGGTATCTGGGACAGCAAAGATGCCTTCATTTATCGAACCAAAACATTATAGCTGGGGGCATTTCCATTATTCTGCTGGTCAGTGTTATAATAAAGAGCTATGAGAATCTATGTAGATGAAAGACACGACATATATGAAAAACATCCTGTCCTTTTATTTCAAATAACTGAGGGATCACAGTGTCACTTTACTCACGAACAGTATGGAATTGAATTATTGTCCTTGTAAATGTCACATTTCTAGTGTGCGAAAATATCTTTCTAAGAGAAATTCTGCATTTGTGAATCATGACTGTATAGTGTTGTGCATAGGATACTTGATGTGGAACCTCTTTAGAAGAAGAATAAATGCACATAATACAGAAAAAGTGTGTATATGTAGGGACATTGATACACATGCTGTAAGCAGGTGCTCTGTTTACGTATGGTATTTGCCTCTAATTCATAGTTTGGTAATATGGTTTCTGGACAACATAGGCTATAACTTTAAGTAGTCTGTCTATTAATTTTCCACTGAAATACCACACAGAGCAAAAATAAATATCAACCTTTGATACAGAGATGAAGAAGGAAATATGCTCATCCTGTGTATGAGCCCCAGATAGGCCCTTACCATGGATATATTCATGCTGTAACCCATTTTTTCTTTTAATATGTTAGAACTGTGGCAAACTTGTGGTGATGTGAATATGCCTGACTTTTTTAGGTGAAAAGTATTTGTTTTCAATACTAGTTATGCTTCATGCACAACATTGGCAATTAAACGCTAATGTTTAAAATAAAGAGAAGGAAGTTAGTTAAAATATGGGTAAAATAAAAGCAGGTTGACTTATCTGAGTCTTTTTTCATAGGCACAATTTTCAGAGATCAACTTGATAGCCCATGCTGAGGGCAGTTATGCCGTAGACATCCAAGCATTCCGTAATGGCACCAAAGTTGTCAGGTAAGTTTGAAAAACAAAATAAACAAACAAAAGAACACCTGAATAAAGCATAAGAAGGTGTAACCCTTGAAGGGAAGAATTAACTGGAATTCCTTACTAAAATGCTTGAGTAAGAGGAGATACTTTTCTCTGTAGCTGTACTTGCCCACATGTGGTATCCCCACTACAAGGAATTCTGATTCATGAGACAGGCCTCAAATTCTCTGCAGTCAACATCAAGAAAGAAAGCAACCTGGCAGTGTGACGAAACCCAGTTGTGACACTTGTGTGTGAGCAAGTATAACAGCGAGCTGACAAAGGTTCTCTTCAGTAAATTGTTACCATTGTTATGGGTGTGGCAACCTAATGGAATTGCCAGGATAGTGTAGAACTAGAACTACTTAGCACTGAAAACTTTAATTTGTTTCCAGTTTTCTTTAAACATTCCTTCTTGCCCCCATAGATTAATTATTAGATTTGTTGACACTATACTGAAGTGAATTTCACATTGGGCCCAGTGCAGGATCAGGACCTAAATGAAAACAGATCATCTGTTGTAATATGTGCATGGCAGTGTACCTGTATAAATATTTTCTTTGTGTTTTGAAGATGATTGAAACATCACTGATCAGTCACAAGTACTATACTATTGTGAATTTTTCCCTGTGGAGTTTGAAAAGTGTCATAAAGAAAAAATGGTTTTCCATGCTGAAATCTAGTATAAAATCCCCACTTACCCCTGGAGCAAACTTTTTCAATTGGAAGCCTTTTGGGGCTGGAACTGTGTCATCTTGTGTGTCTGAAAAGCTCTTATCCTGCCGCAGGAACTACTGCATTGAAAATAATAATGATTGTTTTACTATGTTTATCCTTTTTAATTTTATTAAAACATATAACTATGTTTCTGCTTACATTCTTTGTCATAAATAAGTGAAAAATTATGCAACTCCTGTGGCAGTCTTTTGGTTAACTATATCTCACCCTTTTTTTAAACTCCACTGTCTGAAGCCTATTAAATATTTGGACCGGTGTAGATCATTTAGAATCATAGAACCATAGGGTTAGAAGGGCCAGGGCCGGGCCATTTAATCTAACCCTCTGCCAAAATGCAGGATTTGTGGTGTCTAAACCATCCAAGACAGATGGCTATCCAGACTCTTTTTGAAAACCTCCAATGAAGGAGCTTCCGTGACTTCCCTAGGCCGTCTGTTCTATTGTCCTACTGTGCTTGCAGTTAGGAAGTTTTTTTTTCTGAGATTGAATCTAAATCTGTTATGCTGTAGTTTGAACCCATTGCTTCTTGTCCTGTCCTCTGTGGCAAGAGAGAGAAATTTTTCTCCATCTTTTTTATAGCAGCCTATAGGAATGCAGAGGTACACGGAAGTGTGTTCTTCAAATGTTCAGCTGACAAGAAACCTCGTTTAAGCCACTTTTTAGTGTATGGGCCAGATAACAGGATGTGCACCATGTCCCTTTGTTTGCCCTAAGTCAATCTCTTAGGAGGACGACACAGGAAGAGCTCCACTTTCAGGGTGAAACAGTGGCCCATTGAAGTCAATGGCAAAAATTCCCATTGACTTCAGTGGAGCAAGGACTTCACTTGTAATATATACAATGAGATTTAATAGCAGTTTTTGATTTCTGAATATTCAGATGAGAAAACTTATGTTTTGGTAGTACTTGCTAATGTGATTCAAAGGGAACTTTTAGCATAGCTTTGCAGAGCAAAATGTCACTTTCTGGACAAAATCATACGTTATTATGTATTTTCCCAAGAAAGAAACTTTCCATTTTGTAGTGTTTACTAGGAAAATTTTTTTAAACATGCAAAAGCTGCCTTTCATTTTCACAAAAAAGGGAAAAAAATGCTGGAAAAAATGGAAAAACATTTGTCACAAAACATTGAGATTTTGGGGTTTGGGAGGCTTTGTGTCAGTGGTGAGTTTTGTGCACACACCTCTATATATGTATATGCAGTCATGTGTAGACTTTCTGTCCAGTATCAATTACAGAACTGTAACTCACTCTCTTTATTCTGATCAGAATGCACCAACTCCTTACATTCCTTCCTCTAAATCTCATGCACCAGTCTTCAACTGAGAGGATGTGCGGTGGAGGGGAGACTTAGGCAGGGCTGGCTCCAGGCACCAGCTTTCCAAGCAGGTGCCTGGGGCAGCATTGAGAATGGGGCGGCAGTCTGTGTCCCACGGTGGCAATTCGGCGGCAGCCCCGCTGCTCTTCCGGGCGCTGCGACAATTCGGAGCCGCCCCTGGATTTAGGTCAGTTCCATCTAGGGTCAGTTCAGAGAGCTTACATTTTAAAGGGGCACTTCCTATCTTTTTCCTTTGTCTAAGTGCACAGTACACTCTGAGATGATGTGTAATCCCTCAATGGTCTTCCCCTTTTTGTAAGATCAAGGTGCAGACTCTCCCTTGCCCTGGGTGGTCTGCAAAAATAAAGGAGGAGGATCAGTAATCCTTCAAGTGTTTTTACCCATTCTGTGCCAGTAAATTGAATTTCTTTACACGACACACACTTCAGTGCACTTGACATTCCCCACTGAAACCTAGATCACACGTTCTCAGAACTACCCTATAAATACCCTAAGGATCACTTGATAAAAACAAGCATTAACTTGCCAGTTTGTAGTCCAGTCTACAATGCCATTTCATCTAACTACTAATCTTCGTAATGTTGCTCCAGACAAATTATGCCGTATACTTGGAAAACAGTGCAAGTGTCCAGCTGCGTTCAGGCTGGGAATATCGAATCTTCTTAAGAGATTTGAATATGCAGTTGCCATTGATTTTTAGCAAGAATCAGGGGTTCAAATCCTTTAAATAGTTTTGAAAAATGAAGCCCTAGGATATTGCCTGCATTTATTATGGGCATGCTTTTGTAGCATAAAAAGTTGTAATTATAGTTGAGTACTTGATTTACTGTCAGCTTCGTGGAATTTTTTTTCCACTTTCTGATTCTAAAGCTAATGAACACCATCCAATTCACAATATACTTTGATGCCCCACAACTCTCTTCACCCTGCACCCTGGTATTATAATATTGCTCACCATAGATTAATTGCTTCAAGCTAGTCACTGATTTGTCTAGACATGAAATTGAATGTGGTTGGGAATCTGTCGCTAGCGTGTCACAGGAACTTATTCTAAGGAATATTATGATTCTAAACTAAATATTATGATTCTACGCCTTCTGCTTCCCTTCACCTGGCATTGCAAGTACCTAAATTTCAAGGTTTCAGTTGCTTAATTTACTAAAAAGTAGTGATGAGTGTAAGATTTTGTTGTGTTTAGTTTTGGATAAACAGCCAGAAACTCAGATGCTTACCTGAACCATCAGAACTAGGAGCAGACTAGGGATGTAAATATTGTTTAAAAAATTAACTGTTTAAACAATTTAAAAATATTTCATTTAAATGGTTAACCAATTAAAGGGTTGGCCAGCACGGCTGGGGCCAGGGCCAATCCAGCAGGGGCCAGTTGGGGCTAGGGCCGGTGTGGCTGGCTGGCAGTTAACAGTTGGGGTGGGTTAACCGGTAAGAGTAATGCTTATCGGTTAACATTTTACATCCGTAGAGCAGACCCAAACCAAAGCCAATGAATCTAAATACTTTGGGGTGTATGAAATCAGAACCCCCATCAATATCTGAATTATGCCAATAGCCCTTATCTTGATAATGGACCAAGCCAAAACCCAGATTCAGATATCACCAATCTCTAAAAGACCTGATTCCAGATTCCACCATTGCAACTTCCAGCCATCTCTAATCCGAGCCTTTTGAATTCTTCCTCAAAATCAGGTTGAAAATTTGCTGAGAATAGACAAGCCTAGTTCTGTTTCCATCGCCAGCAGGAAATCGCATATGAACAGGCTGCCTCAAGGTGTTTCATCACTTCCTGTCCTAGCTGGGGAATGGAAGTGGAGAAACCTCACTGGAATATTTCCAAATCTGATAGAGGTTTGGTTCTAGTTTGGTTCTTAACATCTGGTTTTTGCTTTTATTTTTGCCCACTTCTCCTAAAGGCTCAGTTTTCAGGAAACTATGATCCAACAGCGCTTAAAGACTGCACATGCTGTGCTTCCCTGAACTGCATATTCTTCTCGGTCTTTTTTTTCATGGAAACTGTTAAAAAGGGAGGGCGGCACTTGATTATTTTCATGACATGCCAAAGCTATCTATAGTCTCCTGTTCACAGGAGTCAGTGTAAGGGATGGTGCAAAGGGACTTCTGGAAGCAAAGGGAGGGCTGCCATGAGGTGTCATCTGGGAACATTGTTCCTCATTACCCCTCTCCCTGGTGTTGTGAGGAGCCCTCAATACCTGGCTGGACAGCAAGGCCTATTTCTTCTGCTCTGCATGTATCACAGGAGCAGAATTCTTGCTCAGGTGTTCCTAAAGCTGTGCAGCTGGAGCCTAAGGCAAGCACTTGCCTCCCCCTCACATGTTGAGTGGGAGTGCTAATCTGATCTGGCTTCAGGGGAATGGAGAGAAGATCTGTCAGCACCCCACTGAGGGCCTTCCCAGAGGGACAGAACAGGAGCTGCTTAAACCTTTATCCCCAAAGATGGGAGAGGGAACATAAGTTTTGTAAAGGGACCTTTCAGTGTAACAAAAATAATGCTCTAATCATAGTGCTGCAGGCTGGGTACTCGCTGTTTTATTCAGCTGAACTACAAAATGTATGGTGGGGGAGGGAGAGACTGGGGGAGCCCACTGACTAATAGGTAGGAGAGAAGGTGGAGCGTGTCTCAACCCCTTAATACTCTGAATAATCCAGGTAACCCCATGCTGATTACTTTACTACAGTACAAGACCAGTCTCCTCACTCCCTTCTAGCTCCCAGATGGGAGAGGGCAAAGGAAGGAGGAAAGAAACATATGAGAGGTTAAATGTGGATGTGTTCTAAAAAGCAACTGTAAAAATAACGACAGGTTTCAGAGTATCAGCCGTGTTAGTCTGTATTCGCAAAAAGAAAAGGAGTACTTGTGGCACCTTAGAGACTAACCAATTTATTTGAGCATAAGCTTTCGTGAGCTATAGCTCACTTCATCGGATGCATAAGGTGCCACAAGTACTCCTTTTCTTTTTGTAAAAATAACATAAAGGGTGTTTTTTTGTCAGCCCCACATCTTTAGCCTGGGATATGTATGTCAACAGTATTACCATCTCCAAGTGCTCAGGTATTATGAGTCAGTCCAGAAAATATCCTGAGATTTGAAGATATTGTTTATTTATTGCCTTCTGGGTCTGAGCCCCTGGGTTCATGTTTTCAAGCTTTTCTGACCCACCAGGAGTGCTAGGAATAACCTTTTATTTTAAAATGAAAGCCAAGAGTTTCATGTGACTCCAGGGTTTGTGACTTTAAGAAAAACACAACATATTACAAGACTTGTGATAAAATTACATGCACTAGCAACACTGCATCATGCTCGGTTCTTTTTTTCTTGTGTTTTCTCATTGTTGGTAATAAACATTCAGCAGGCCAAATTATGTCATCAGTCACAGCTGTGCAACTTGGTTATCACTGAAGGCTTACTCTGAAGACATCTGTACAAACCTGTTGCTTTCAGGGTGCTTGCATAGGTGAAATTGATTGGAATTTAGTAAACCGTTCTGTTGAGGATGCACAAGGAGCAACAGGATCCAGCTCACTTCCTCTTAAATGTGTTGGCTCTGCAGGCCTAGCAGGAATAAATAGCAGTACATACCTATTTTATCACTTGGGAAAGCAAATGTGACTGAATATGCACAGGGAGAAGATCTGCTGGGTAAACGAGTGTGTGTGTGTGTGGGGGGGGTTATATAATCACTTTTCAGAACAGAATCAAACTTTAAAAGCTTCTAAAGAAATTGCACAAAGTTTGATGTGAAAATTTAGTCTTCCTGGGTGATAATCCAGGAAATTTGTGAGCTTGCTGTACTTCATGCAATGCCCTATTTTACTGATGGTATATAGTGGACCAACTCTGATCTCATTTACACTGCTTAGTGTTGAAGTCAGTGGATTTACTTTGGGGTTACATCTGTCTAAATGAGATCAGAATCTGACCCACTGTATTTAATCTGCTGTGGAATCTGACGACTCTTTCTCAGCCTAAAGGATGCAGGGGTAAGAAAGAAACCTTTAATTATGATAAAACTAAGTTTGTGTGGTCAGACTTGTTTTCCAAATTATAAAAATATTTTCTGGCATCATTTACCAGTTTGTCTTGGTGTTAAGTTCTTCCTGTTAGGATATTTGACAAACATTAGTTGTTTTATTTAAAGCTATTTCAATATTTGTACAGGCTTACATTTAATGTTGCCCAAACGTCCTGCTTTTCAAAGACTGCTGATTCATGATAAATAAGGCCCCATTTTATTAAAGTGGATTTATCATTAGCAATTAATTTTAGTTAAAAGGAATAAAGCAAACACATTAAAGTATCTAATTCTGCTTGACTTATGTGGCAGTGATTTATATAAAATACACATTGAAATTATTTAGCAATACTGCCCACATTTTTAAATCTAAACATTAGGACATTGGTTAGGAATTTTATGAGGGAAAAAAAGCTGTGAAGTTCTTTAACTTTTAAAGTTTTTATAAAACAATGCATGTCTGGGATACAAAGGGTAAAAAACAGAAGCTAGAATACTGCAAATACACATGTGTATATATAATGCACATGGTATATATTATATCATATGTCAGGGTGGAATGTCAATATACTGCTGTGCATCTCAAGGGAGTATTTAGCATAAGTTTTTGAATCTGTAAGACTCCTGTCTGAGGCTGCCTACACTACGTGTTAGGGGTGTGATCCCTCTGCGCACGTATACGCACTTTTGCCTGCTCTCATTAGTCTGGCATGAATATAAATAGCAGTGCAGCTGCAGGAGCACAGGTAGCAGCAGTGGAGGCATGGCTTAAGTGTGCTGAGTATCTACCCACTGGTTTCAGGTGGGTTTGTGCTCAGCATGGCTAAACCATGCCTCTGGTGCTGCTGCCCGTGCTACTATGGCTCCACTACTATTTGTGCGGGCGCTAGTGTGGTGAGAGCTAGTGAGAGTGTAGAGACATGACCAGTGAAATCCCAGCCTAGCTCGTAGTGTAATTATAGCCTGAAATTCCTCTCTAGCTCTTATTCTTCATACTAGGATATGATACCTTTGGTAGTCATGACTTCTCTAGTAGCAAAAACTGAACAGAGATGCAACAAAGCTGTAGCTCAAAAATAACAATGTTCACCTGGTTTTATACTTCAGCCAATAACCATCTTTTTTATGCTCTTGTAAAAGCTATTTTAATTCATCTACTACTCTCCAGCAGCTCCTACAACTTTCCCTTTTAAGATTCTCTTTTATCAGAGAAAATAATTTGATCATTCCCTAATAGTTATATATCCCTTTTTTCTTTAGGTCATTCAGACCTGATTTTGTTCTTGTTCGACAACATTCATTCAGTATGGCTGAGAACGAAGACTTCCGTAACTTAATCATTGGAATGCATTATGCTGGTGTCCCCAGTGTCAACTCCCTAGAGTCAATCTATAATTTTTGCGACAAACCTTGGGTGGTAAGTGATACATTCATTATAAAGCTTATAATGTAGATTCCTGGTGCAAAAAATTAAATGGTTATTTTCTTTTGAGTTCCTAGTTGTGGTAATTTAAGTTCCAAGCCATCAAGTCACTCCTCAGAGTGGCTAACCTGCAATGAAAAGGGTAGAAAGCAAACAAGCTGCATTTCTGAATTTCACATTATGAATGAGCCAGTGTAGGAGGAGTAAAGACTGAGAAAATATTCAAAATAATGAAATAAAGGTGAGGAAACTGGCTGAAAACCCACATGCTGCTAACATCCTCCCTCAATTGAGGAGGATGTGTTTATTCACAGCTTCTTCTGGGAAAAGTGAGTTCAGAATTTTTTTCATACTTGTGGTTTTTAACATAATCTAAGCTAACTTCTTAACCATTGTTTTCTTTCTACTTGTGAATGCTTTTTAGGCAGTGCTCTAGCAAGGAAATATGAAGCTATTAGCTACCTTGTTTTGAAAGCTCTTTTCATAATTTTGTAAGTACTAACGAGGAGTCAGATTTTACCCTCAGTTACACCTAGGGCAATTGCTGGGGCCACTTGTGTTTTGGGAGTTCTCGTATACAAACCAGATCTGTCCATACTTACACTTATCCAGGCCTGTCAGATCCTCGAAGGTTCTGTTTAAGTTTCCTTTATAACCACATAGGGGATAAAGGAGAACATGGTTCTCTTTTTGGTGCAGCACAGTCAGAGCAGAGCCTACAGAGCTGTGTGTTAGGCAGTGATATTGACTTAAAATATATTGTTGTAAAAGGCTCATTTGAGATTGAAGCATAAGAAGATTACGGAGGGTGTAATTACTTTCCTTTTCATTGTAGAGTCAATGGCCCAATAGCTAATAAAACTTTCAAGACTACTGTGGGTTATAAATAGTAAGTGATTCACAAGTTTTCCCTCTGAAATAGGAGGAGGAAGCATACACCTGACAACCTATTTTTTCCATTGAGGGAAAGTTTTACTCTAGTCCTCATAACTGCCCTCAATATTTTTATTTTTAACATTTTCTAAGAAAGGCCTTCCAAAAAAAATGACCTGCCATTACCGTACACAGCACACAGCTAATTTTATAACATTTTATGCTGTGATAAAAGCAGGCACCCCATAATTGAGAGGTTATTTACATTGCTGCACATGTTATTTTAATGCATCTGTTATTTTCTGCTCTGTGTGGCATTTCTTAATGCTTTGATTCATCTTATGCAATAAAGCTGGGCAATGAGGCAAAATCAGTAGCATTAATATACAATAATTGTGTAATAAAATGTTAATGAATAATAGCTCATTGTAATCTCCTCCTAGTGCTGTTAGAGCTTTGAGGGGTTTGAAATATTTAGGTATGCACTGAGCTTGGCAAGCCAGGGGAAAGCTTTTGTAAACACAGTGTGCTGGACTTTCAGATGACTGTGTTCTTTCTTCCAACAAAAGGGAAAGATTTCTGTTGCTCGTAGCTGATCTTGTCTCTTGTAAAGAATCAGCAGGGAGCTTTTGCTAATATGAGTCTGATCATGTCCATAACAGCCAGGAATTATTTGAACCCTTATTCTAGTAAATTCCAAATACTATGTTAAAACAAATGTCAGGTTGCACATTTGAAACTAAAAGATCTCAGTCATGTTGCACATACTGCTTGTTTAATAGTGTGCCTATTACAAGACAAATAATAAAGCTACAGAAACTATGTCATATTTAGTCTGAGTCACTTCAGGCATTTGATATAAAGAATTTCCAAACATTGTTATAACATTGAGGTAGTGACGCAATAGGCAATAATGAGATGGCACTTCTCTTCTAAATCCCGTTTTTTGATTCTCAGAAAATTACCTTTTTGGCTGAAGTTTCCCATACTAGTCTCAGCCGAGAAATAAATGCTTTTAGAAAAACGACATTAAAATATTTTTCAGCTGATTTTTTTACTTTTATTTGAATGTGGAGGAGAATTTATTTTCCTTTCTAAATGTTGATAACCAACAGATGTCTGTGTTTTAAATTTTGAAACCTGGTCTGTACATAGCCCACAGTAATGCATCTCTCAGAGATGATCATTTAGAAATAAGTAAGTTAATGATATTTGAAAATGTCAGACTGATCACGTATATTCAGCTAGTTTCCTTACCTTAATCATCTACGATAAGCTGCTGCTGAAAAGCTGTTTTCACTAAAATGCATGACTGAGGGGATGATTTGAACCGATAGACATTTCTATACATGTAGTTTATATGCTATCTAAAAAGTGTGGACGGTTTATATGAGCATAGCTCAGTGGCCTTGTCCTACATCAGTTACCCTCCTTAACTTCCTCTCAGTTCCTTATATATATGATACTCTTTATGTATGCCCATGTGTGTTACAGTGCATCTGCTGAATCACTTCTACAAGCAGAAGACTAATATGAGCTGTTAAAGATTTTGGAAATGTTTTTACTTTAAAGAAAGCTCTTCAATATCTAGGCTCATGCACCTGCCAACACTCCCTTTTGTTAGGACCATAGACACACACACACTTGAGTTAAACTTTCATACTGACTCAGTTAAACCATCCACAAAGTGGATGAGTAGTATTCTGTTCTGTTAGCCTTCTGTCTTAATATCCAGCTTGTAGATTTATAGCATAGAATAAGGAAATTGGAGAAAAAGATGGAACTAATCTAAAAATGAAATGAAAGGGGAGAACTCTGCTATTTGGAGTAGATGTTGTACATCTATAATCAAGAATATTTTTCCTAAATTCTTGCCCTTCCCATTTTGGCTTACATACTAGATTAAAAATGATAATGTAAAGTACATTCTGATCATTTGGATTGTATTTTACATTTATTTTTAATAAACACCGTTCTATATCTAAATGTGTGTGTTCAATAGTGACAATTGCCCATGCAAACTCTGAGATCATTTTTGCGAGTGTAATTGCATATATATCATTATGTAAGGATGGCCATACCATTTACTGTATATAAACCCTCTCTGTATTGCCCCATTTAGGAAAGACCTTCAGGACAATTAACTTGCTAATACCAGTGAGCAAGCAATCTTATGAAAATTATTCATAGAAAAATTATATAAAAGTTCAAGAGTTTAATATAAAATTATAAACCAGATGTCCAGGTCTAGCCATCTGTCACAGTCTTCATTAACAATTGATGGGAAATAGACTCAGCCTGCCCGAGCAAAGCCTGAGGTAATTTATTTAGCAAAAAGTGGTTTCTAATGGAGTCTGGAAACATCCAGTGATTGATAACAGGATACAGGCAATGTATTTTAAGTCTGGCACAGGATGATAGTGTCTGGTGGCTGGTTGGTCTATGGCAAAGCACTCGATTGTCAGAGTGCAGTTTCTAATGAACCACACAAAATCTCCATCACAATTGGTTTTAATTACTACCCTTGTTGGCAGTCCTAATAGTCCAGCAAAAAACTGAATATAATTGGGGGGGCAAAAATACCCTCTGAGCCATAAAGGTTGTCATTCAAAAACCTGAGTTTATGCACCTTGATGGAGCAGTACAGGGGAAGCTAGTACTGCTGATAACCTTAATTTCCCTGTTCTGGACATTGAAAGAAATTCAGTTGTCATAAATATAAAGGGAAGGGTAAACCTCTTTGAAATCCCTCCTGGCCAGGGGAAAGCTCCTCTCACCTGTAAAGGGTTAAGAAGCTAAAGGTAACCTCGCTGGCACCTGACCAAAATGACCAATGAGGAGACAAGATACTTTCAAAAGCTGGGAGGAGGGAGAGAAACAAAGGGTCTCTGTCTGTATGCTGGTCTTTGCCGGGGATAGACCAGGAATGGAGTCTTAGAACTTTTAGTAAGTAATCTAGCTAGGTATGTGTTAGATTATGATTTCTTTAAATGGCTAAGAAAAGAATTGTGCTGAATAGAATAACTATTTCTGTCTGTGTATCTTTTTTGTAACTTAAAGTTTTGCCTAGAGGGGTTCTCTATGTTTTTGAATCTAATTACCCTGTAAGATATCTACCATCCTGATTTTACAGGGGGGATTTCTTTATTTCTATTTACTTCTATTTTTATTAAAAGTCTTCTTGTAAGAAAACTGAATGCTTTTTCATTGTTCTCAGATCCAAGGGTTTGGGTCTGTGGTCACCTATGCAAATTGGTGAGGCTTTTTATCCAACATTTCCCAGGAAAAGGGGGGTGCAAGTGTTGGGAGGATTGTTCATTGTTCTTAAGATCCAAGGGTCTGGGTCTGTAGTCACCTAGGCAAATTGGTGAGGCTTTTTACCAAACCTTGTCCAGGAAGTGGGGTGCAAGGTTTTGGGAAGTATTTTGGGGGGGGGAAGGACGCGTCCAAACAGCTCTTCCCCAGTAACCAGTATTAGTTTGGTGGTGGTAGCGGCCAGTCCAAGGACAACGGGTGGAATATTTTGTACCTTGGGGAAGTTTTGACCTAAGCTGGTAAAGATAAGCTTAGGAGGTTTTTCATGCAGGTCCCCACATCTGTACCCTAGAGTTCAGAGTGGGGGAGGAACCTTGACATCAGTTAATAGACTTATTTGGTCACTGGTGCTGTCAGTATGGCACTGTTCATTAGCCTTAAATTGATTTCAAAGTCAAAGTGAAAATAAAGAAACTAACCAAGCTGAAAACTGCGCAGTTGACAGTCTGACTTGGATTCAGTCTATTAGATCAAAAATTGAGACACTTTCCCTGGGGTGCATCTTGAATGGGATAACACCAAACTGGCTGGAAAGAGCAATACTTGTAATCCCAAATAAGGAGACATACACTTCCCTGAGAATCTAAGTATTTTCCCAGCCTGAGAGAAGTTATAGTTTTCCAGGCTTTCTGATTGGAATGTGTGAAGCTCAATTTGGAACGATTTCTTTCCGTTGCTCTTACCTGGCTTGATCTAGAAGGTGAAAAGGGCCTCTACTTCTGTCAAAACCCTCCTGTTTACTTATGAAGGATTTAAATTCATGATATAGTATGATTGCATCGGATGACTGTCCAGGAATGAATTGGTGAAATTCCTGAGGTATAGATTCCTTTGCAGTGGCCAGAACTTTATAGCAAAAATCTTGGTTGATGGCACTGATAATGTTCTGAATATTTGATTTTGAGCCATAAGAGATGCTGTCAAGGCTGATGCCCCACTCTGGCACTTCGAGTGCAGAAGGTGGGAGCCCACAAGTATTCTAAAAATTAATACTGGCCACTCCAGGCTTGTGTTAAACTCCCAAGGTTACAGCTTCTCTCTGACCTTGGAAGGGTAGATTCTGCCACCACCCAAATGCAAAAAAACCCTTTGAACCCAGGAAGGCGCACTTGGAAATTCCTCCCCATAGGGTACCCTCAAACCCTTTCACACACACCCCCATGGGGAAGAGCCAAGAAAGAAAAAAAGGAAATCAGCTGTTGCCACCAGCTAATTAAACAATATATGCACAAACCTCTCAGGACACAAAAAACCCAATCCTGTTCTTAAAAAGGGTACATTTTATTAAAAACAAGAAGAAAGAAAATACATCTGGAACTTAAGCTATTGCTAGAGTTTAAAAAGAGCAAATATAATAATTAAGCTTCAAGAATGGTTTTTTTGAGGTCTAGCGTAATGGTTACAAGCAAAACAAAAGCTTTTTAGGGGTTAGCACAGAGGAGTCCGCAAGCCTTACAGAAATAAAAGAGATAAGCCTAATTGCATCTTCCTAAACATTTCCTGATCTTCTTACATATCGGGGGTTTCCAATAAGTAGTTTCTAGGTATGATTTGATGATTTTTCATACCTTGTGCAAGCTTCTTACAGCATTGCTGCCCTGTGTCTTCTCTCTGGAGAGAACAACAACAGGCAGACAAAGGGAGAGTATTTTCCCAATTTTTAAAAGTTCTAGCCCTCCTATCGGCTCTTTTGGTCAGGTGCCCACTGCCTTCCTTTTACCTATGGTCTTTTTTAACCCTTTACAGGGAAAGCAAGTAGAGAACAGCTACTAACAGGGATTTTGTAGCTAACTGGCTGGCTGGGTGTCCATAAAAGGGATCAACCCAGACCCCCTTCATTTATCACAGATGCCAACTCAGATTGGAACAGATCTCACCTTACCTTCAAGAAATTCCACCAAGGTTTCTGGAGTCCATTTGTAGTTGGAATTTGTATGCCAGTTGTGACTGGGAATGGCTGATCCTGGGATTGAAAAAACTTACCAAGCACTTTATACTCTATGACTGCTGGAGGGTGTTCTCCAGTTGTAGAAAAGGTGAGGTCAGGAGAAGAACACCAAGGTCCATCTTTTGCTATGGAAAGGGGCAGCTGCTTTGGATCATGTAGAAGCTGCAGGTTGACTATTTACTCCTGGGGGAATTCTGCCCCACTGTACATGCGTAGAATTTACGTCCCCCACAGATTTCTTTGCTTCCCCACAGAAAAATGACTTTCTGACAGGGAAGCAAAGGGAAGCCACAAGAGTGGTCATACGACCCTCCCCAGCAGTATGTTCTGGATGCCCAGGGCAGCTGGCAGAGAGATAAATCACTGTAAGGCAGGGGGTGGGACTGGGGATGACCTGGCTGGTGGTTCCTACCCTGTGCTGGGCTCATCTGCTAGTCCTGGCTGGGCTGAAGAGGACAGGACTTCCTCTTCCGCTGCACAGCATCTGGGGCTTTGTCAGATCCACGCCCAGATTTCTCCCCCGGCTCTAGGAAGCTCTGAAAACTGCCCTCCCCACATTTCCTGTACGCATTGCTCCTCAGCTGCAGGGGGAGGGATCCCTGTACAGGGAGCTGCTCCCCCAGCTGCCAAACCCTCATATATCCAGACCCCCTTGTATCTAGATCCTTCTGCTGAGCCTCACTCCCCACACACCCAGAACCCCCTCTGACAAGCCCCATTACCCCTGCACCCTGCAATGAGCCACCCACACCGAAATCCCCATCCTACAAAGCCCCAACCAGCTGCACCTGGACCCCCACCTTACTGAGCCCCAGCCAGTTGCACCTGGATCCCCACCCCACTCTCCCAGCATCTGAATCCTCCCCCACTGAGCTCCCCACACCCAGACCCCCCTGCCAAGCTCTGTCCCCGCCCCACACCCAGACCCACCCTGCTGAGCCCCAACCACCTCCACCTAGACCCCACTGCAGAGTCCCATTACCATTGCATACAGAACCCCCCCAAAAAAATCCTTGTGCATCCAGATCCCCCCTGCACCCGGATCCCCCACTGAGCCACTTGCATCCAGATTGCCCCACGCACAACCGTCTCAACAGGATCCCCCCACACTAAGCCCCTCCACACTTGGATCCTGCCTTGCTGAGCCTGCCTGCCCACACCTGATGCACCTGGCACGGAGGGGCAGGGCCCTGGGGTGTTTCTGGGGCAGGCCCAGTCCTTGTGCTGTGTCAGGTTTGGGTTCAGCCTCGCCGCTGAGTCTGTGTCCCAGGGGGAGCTGCACAATGATCTCCCACTTCTGTGCAGCCAGTGGCCTGTGCTCCCCAATGGCATGCTGGAGCTTCCACATTTATTTGACAAATAACATTTGCAGAATTTTAAAATACTGGGTGCATAATTTTTAATTATGCCCTCAGGAGCAACTATTGATACCTACTCTTGTAGCCTTACTCCATCTACATCATCATCGGGGTAACTCCAGTGGGCTTGGTGTGAATTAAAATTTCCTGAATAGCATCTACATCATCATCGGGGTAACTCCAGTGGGCTTGGTGTGAATTAAAATTTCCTGAATAGGCTGGAGGTCCAGAGAAGGTTGGTAAGACAAGAGTTAGCCAGTTGACAGATGGAAGTTTATAGATGTTGATAAGAGTCAGGTCCTTTACCTTTAGCCTTTTGATAACAATATTTGCACCTGATGATGAGACTGAAGTTGCTGGAATTCCTTCTCAGACATAGGATGCCATCCCATAGTCATACTGCCTATGTTTGAGGTGAGACTACAGCAAAGCCAGGAATTGATAGTTGAGTGTCAATAGTAGATTGTGCTTCCTGAAGTAAGATGATATATGCTTCGTGTTCTGTGGCTAACTGGTGGATGAAATCAATTGAGCAGAGATTCTAATCTTGGCAAGAGAGAGAAGACCTATTCATAGCAAAATCCATCACATCACAGTTGGTGGCTAATGGCAGAGCTCCTAATCAAGATAGTTTTCAGTCATGCAGTTAAAATTATGGTTGCTGAGATATGGCAGGCTTGGAATGTGGATGCGAATCTGATGGCTCCTTTTATTGATCAAGAGCTTGACCTGGCTATACATCAATTGTAGCCTAACAAGGCTCCTGGTCTAGATAATATCAAGAATGTGTCGGCCTCTCACTTTAGGCCAATCACCAAAAGCCGGCTGCTTCAATTTCTGAATCATTGTACACAGGATTGCTGCAGCTTTGAAATCTGGTGTAGAGCAAAGGTCATAGCTGTTTCCAAGCCAGGGAAACAATTGACAGACCCAAAGGGCTACTGGTTGGTTTCTCTGCTGTATGTTACCTACAAGCTGATGGAGAGACTAATCCTGCTGTGATTAATGTGGTAGTCAATCATCAGCTGCCTTGCATTCAGACTGGATTCAGAAGGGGATGATGCACCCAAAATCAGATACTATGTCTGACACAACACATAGAAAACGCATTTGAGTCAGGAAAGAAAGTTGGTACAATCCTTACAGATCTGATGGCAGCCTACTATCCTGTGTGACATGTCAGGCTGATGGCCAAGCTGCTGCAAGTTTTTCCTTGTAAGCCTATAGCGTAGTTCATCCAAGAAATCATTAGAAACCGAAGCTTCCTCTTGCAAGTTGGGGATAAAATCAGTTGTCTTAAATGTCTCCACAATGGCCTTACTTAGAGTTCAGTTTTGGTTCCCATTTTGTTCAACGTATACACTTATGACCTTCCTGAAATGCAGGCCAAGAAATATGTGTACGCTGATGCCATCTGTATTGGGTGACACTAGAAACAATTTCCATAGGATTGAAGGGCATCTCGGTCAAGACATGGTGACAGGTTTCAGAGGGGGAGCCATGTTAGTCTGTATCAGCAAAAACAATGAGTCATCCTTGTGGCACCTTAGAGACTAACAAATTTATTTGGGTGTAAATTTGTTAGTCTCTAAGGTGCCACAAGGACTCCTCGTTGTTTTAGTTAAGACATGGGCATTTTGACCATTTTTTTCTAGCAGTGGAGATTAATTCTTAATGAAACCAAAACAGTGGCAACTACTTTCCATCTAAACAGCCGTCTTACCAATGGATCTATCTCGATCTGTGTACAAGGATGGTTACTGCCATTCCAACCAGTTGTCACATACTTGGGAATAAAACTTAACATTATCAGCCTCAACTGGAACACCTGAAAATGAAGATCTCTTCCTCTACTGCCTTGATATGAAAACTATTAGGAACCTCCTGGGGAGCAGACCCTTCGGTGCTCCACACATCTGATTTGGCTCCAATGTTTGCTCTGACCGAGTATTGCTGCCATGCTCAGTTTGTTAACACAGAGCTGTATGTGGCCACTTGTATCATTAGCAGCTACTTGACGTGTACGTCAATCTCCGGTTTGTATGTGCTAGCGCACATGGCTCCACCAGACCTTCAACGAGATGCTATTGCTGTTAAGTCTGCGATGGATGAAACCAACCTAATACATCTGTGATTGACTGAAGACCCATTTTCATACAGGAAACAACATATAGCACCAACTGAAAGGTCTATTCGTATTCAGAGAAGGAACCTCATTCCTGTCAACTAGGATGTGTGTAACACCATGGCTGATCTCTCAACACCCATTTGGTATGGCAGCTCGCATATTCCTGGGGAAGAGTACTGCTGGCCCTTTACTTGCCTCCTTATCCATTTGATTGTAGATCCTGGACAAGCACAACTCTCTGGTTCATCTGGAGTTGCTGCAACTATGTTCTGGCTTGGCCTGGTTTTCTCTCCACGCTGTGACCGTATGGCAACATTGCAGAACCTGATCTGTCCCTTACTTAAATTCCCATAATCCCACGGTATCTCTCCTTTCCTCAAATTCCTGATTTCACAGTGTCTTTGTCTATCAGTGATGTGCTGGCCGCTGCTTCCCACAGCTCCCATTGGCCAGGAATGGCAAACCATGGCCACTGGGAGCTGCGGGCAGCCGTGCAAATGTAAACAAACTGTCTGGCGGCCCGCCAGCAGATTACCTTGATGGTCCGCAGGTTGCCCACCACTGATCTAGCTGAATCAATCTACAATCCTATCTATGACGTTATAGCTAACTTGTTCTATTTTGGACTGAGCGAGCTGGTATTTCTCTGATTTAATGCACAGTAATTAATTTTCTGAGGTGTTCATTATTATTGATACTGGTCTGGCCATGAGAAAACAGGAATTAACGGAAATTGTGACAAATCTCTGAAGTGACTCTATGCCTCACAATATAATCAAGATGAATTACAACTCCAGGGAGCCATGCCAGATCAGATGTCTTATTATCTGATCGCTGCAGACAGCCCAAAGGACAACCTCTTGAACCCGAACAGACCTTCATAAGTGATAAAGGCTGTTAGCCCTACCCTTGGGTTCAAACGTCATTTGCACATATTGCTGGCATAGATCCAACTTTGCAAAGCCATGGAGTCATCAGACTGATCTGTTATGTGGTCAACCATACTGCATGCAATTGGTCCCAGTGCAGTAAAATTATACAAAATTCACAACTGGTTGAGTTAGTAGAATGCAAACCTCTGAGCTAGTTAGATAGGAATGCTAGTTTTAATATCCATAGCCCCTGTGCCACTTCAAATCAGGATAATTATGTATGTCCCTACAAGTATTTAATTTGTTAAACCTTGGCTATCTAACACTAATTACGTGCATTGCAGCAGCTGGATTGCCACTTTTGGGTTCAGACAAAAGGGATGAAAATTTTAACAATTAAAAAATTAAGGAACTGTTGTGGTTGTGTGGTCCATACTTATAAACTTTCCAGAGAAAAGGAACATCTGTACATGAATTATAGTAGGTATAATTCTACAATGGCTGTTCTGTTTTCTTTACAGTGAAGGTAAAATATGACAGCTCCTGTGATTGCGAGTGGAGCTGTTGTCAATTACATTCTGCCCTTTGATGGTGTATCTTGCAAAAGCTATGTAAAAATGGCTGGTGCTGGAAAAATGTCTCAGGTCTGTTAATAAATTAATTACACATTCACCCCTCTGGAAGGGATCATAGAATCATAGAATCATAGAATATCAGGGTTGGAAGGGACCCCAGAAGGTCATCTAGTCCAACCCCCTGCTCAAAGCAGGACCAATTCCCAGTTAAATCATCCCAGCCAGGGCTTTGTCAAGCCTGACCTTAAAAACCTCTAAGGAAGGAGATTCTACCACCTCCCTAGGTAACGCATTCCAGTGTTTCACCACCCTCTTAGTGAAAAAGTTTTTCCTAATATCCAATCTAAACCTCCCCCACTGCAACTTGAGACCATTACTCCTCGTTCTGTCATCTGCTACCATTGAGAACAGTCTAGAGCCATCCTCTTTGGAACCCCCTTTCAGGTAGTTGAAAGCAGCTATCAAATCCCCCCTCATTCTTCTCTTCTGCAGACTAAACAATCCCAGCTCCCTCAGCCTCTCCTCATAACTCATGTGTTCCAGTCCCCTAATCATTTTTGTTGCCCTTCGCTGGACTCTCTCCAATTTATCCACATCCTTCTTGAAGTGTGGGGCCCAAAACTGGACACAGTACTCCAGATGAGGCCTCACCAATGTCGAATAGAGGGGAACGATCACGTCCCTCGATGTGCTCGCTATGCCCCTACTTATACATCCCAAAATGCCATTGGCCTTCTTGGCAACAAGGGCACACTGCTGACTCATATCCAGCTTCTCGTCCACTGTCACCCCTAGGTCCTTTTCTGCAGAACTGCTGCCTAGCCATTCGGTCCCTAGTCTGTAGCTGTGCATTGGGTTCTTCCGTCCTAAGTGCAGGACCCTGCACTTATCCTTATTGAACCTCATCAGATTCCTTTTGGCCCAATCTTCCAATTGGTCTAGGTCCTTCTGTATCCTATCCCTCCCCTCCAGCGTATCTACCACTCCTCCCAGTTTAGTATCATCCGCAATGACATAGATGACATAGATTACAACACAATAGCAAGCTCTACAATAAATGCATGAGAGTATGATCTTAATTAGCAGCTGCTAGGCAGGCAGGTTCTGGCAATAATTATTGGATTTAGCTTGAGATGCTGAATTGAAGTGCCCTGCAAATGGAAGTCCATGTAGTATGTCATCCCACTGCATAATTACAGTGTTATGGAAGATGATCCCTCCTTTTATGGGTGCACCCTGAAAAGTCTGGAAACCCTGGTTATTGGAGGTAGTTACTATGTGCCAGAAATTGTTTCTGCTTTCAGAGTTTCTTCTGGGGCATGTAAGAGCTGCCAAAAGTGGAAGAAATGTCCCAGTTACCACTTCCAACATATTCTAATGAAAACAGAACTGATACTATTTGAATCTGCAGAACTGATGCAGTGTGACATCCTCTCAAACCTCTAAATTGTCTGTATTTGGCCACTGAGTAATGTGAATGTTTGTGCCCACAAGTAAGAAGCATTCTCTGATGTCATATTGCAAGACAATGAAATGAGCACAATAAATGTCACAGGCTAAAGTCCTGTTAATGGCCATTAGTTACATTGTTCAGTTAGAGAATGGAAAAGAGTCTGAGACTGACATAAATTGAGTTATGAGCATAGATCTAGATCAGATTTAATATAAATTCATTTGGTACAGTCAAAAATATGAGGAGAGTTATGATAATGTTGCCTGCCATCTACTTTACCAAAATATTAAATTAGAAAAAAAGATACCACTAGTGGTCAACAGTTGGAAAAGGACAGAATTAAAACCCAGAATGCAAATTATATCAACATTATTTTTTAAGGTAACAGAAAACTGAAAGCTCTTGGCATTATATGTCTAGCGACCTAGATGGGAATCAAGCTTGTACAAAAATACCTGTAAAGATCAGTCCAGCTTCATTTGCTTCCTTGCAGGAAGTTATTGTTACTAACCTTCTTAAATGTCAGGAAAGCTTCTAGGAACGCTTTGTTAGGGCAAAACTTATTTCTTTTCAGCCTTGTAATTAATCTGAAATCCGAAATCCTAGCTGATGAAACGTGCTTTATTTTCCAAGGAAGTGCTGGTTGTGGCTTTTACTTTTGCCATAATTGTATTCCATTAAAAGAGATGTTTACAACTCAGATAAATTTTGCAAACCTCATGTGTTTCTGTCCTCATCTTTGCAAGTATGTGGCCATGCACCCTGTTAACAAGTTTGTTGACATGTTTTTTCCTTCATTGCTCTTATTGCCATCTTGCTTAACTCCGTGTCTCCACGTGTTGCATTTTGCCCTGCACCTTTCTGCAGAGCATTTTCTTGTCTCTGCTTTCATGTCTCTTCCCGCTGAGCACTCTCTAATTCCACATCTTTCTCTCTTTTCATGGGCTATTTTAAGTGCTTTTTATTTCCTGTGTGTTATATTACTGTACTTTCCCTCTCCCTGTCTCCCCTTTCTGGATGTCTCACGATTAAAAGTTTGAGCTGTCATGCCTTTTTCTATTGAAAAGTCTGTACTCTGATAATCTAAGCAGCAGGTTGGCACGGAACTTGGAGGCACTCCGCAGGGAGAGAATTGAGTTGTGTTCATTCCAGCTTCCTGCTGACCTCCATTGTTGAAGCTATGCTAAATAGGCAGAACTCAACCATACAGATAAGTTTCAATCTTGTGTCACAGTATCTATTGGAAGATATAAAGCACAGCGCTAAAAAATGAATGTGCATGGAGGAAAAGAGCATTTTTAAAACACTCTCTTGCAAATGTGCTTTTATCATGGACTTTTCATTGCTATTTCAGGCCTATGACTAAAACCATAAAACATAAATCCTTTACCAGGTATCCATCGCTGTTTATGGAGAATTCTGTGCTCAGTTCTCATTAACAAAAACAGGAATTGTGCATGAACTCGAAACAATGAGCCAGAATCTGGCTGGCAGTTGCACCTATATATATATATATGCCAGCAAATCTTGATTAGAGAAGGGCCAGGGTAGAAAATGTCTACCCTAATTCTGGCTTCCACTCAAACCTGAGAAAGAAGAGCCTCTCTTGAAGCGCTCCACAACTAAAATTTGAGAGCGATTTCAGGGCAGGGCAGTCAGGTGTTTTATTGCCTAAGATCTTGACTCAGCACTGAGCTCTGTATGTCCACTGCCCCTTCCATCCTGGTAGGAATAATCTGCTTGGTGGGGGAGCTGGGAGTCCCGACTGGAGGGAGCCAGAATGGGAAAGCACATTAATCCTGGCAAAGCAGGGGGGGTTTTGGTGGCCATTTAGTTATGTTTTAGGGAGCAGCTATACCAAGACCAGCTCCCCTTGACTCACCACCAGCAACACCAGGAACCAGAGGCTCCATCTTACTTCTCCTCACGCAGTAAAGCACTTATGTCCCTGCATTCCAAGGTTGTCAACATTGTGGCAAAGCTGCCAAGGTTTGTGCAGCCACATATGATGATGTGCCATCAAAATGTGTTAATTTGCATGGTGGCTAATAAATTTGCATAGAACCATGTATTTGTTCTTTAAAAAGAGCTGTGCAGATTTAGTACTGGTGAAAGGTGTTACATTTACAGACCTATGGAATGCAGTCCTCTCTTTATCTATAGGGCAGCAGCAGGACAAGTTTCCCACACATGCTATCCTGTCAGCATGTCTGTACCCTGGTCTCAGGGGAACTTTCTCTAGGGGATAAAAGATATATTCAGGTTCAAGGGCCAGTGCAATTTTTGGCCTCTTGTACCATCTACCAGTTAGGGAAAAGCATGGTGGCTGGTTTGTGTTGTAGGAGCTGAAAATAAGACCTACCAAACTCATCTTATATAGGGGGGTTACGAAACATCATTTAGATGGGAACAGTTTTGAATCCCTACTGGGCTGGGCTTAAACATACACCAGTGACCTACAGATAAAAGAATCTGTGGTTCACTAGTAATGCACCTGTATGCTATATTACAAAGTCCTATAGATGGCTATCGCGTACCAAAAAGATGTTAAAAAAAATTAAGATTATAAAATCAAGCAACAAAAATGTGGAAATACCAGAATTAAGGTTATCTTTCATCTTTAAATCTTCCCTCTTGTGTGATTGCAATATGTACATCATCATATGCTAATTTTAATTCTAGGATCTTTCAGATGTATAACCCAGGACTCCTCCTGCTAGATCTAAAGAGTAACTGGTAGACTTCTTGTGCAATAGAACAGAATGTTGGGTATCAGAATTTCTGGGTTCTGTGTTTGACCCTGGGAGTAATATTGTCTAGTGGTTAGAGCAGTGGTTACGGAAAATACGGCCAAGCAAACAGATTTGGCACATTCGTTCCATTCTGAGAGGCAGTGTGGAAAAATGGGTGAGACTGCTTAGGTCTGGAATATTAGAAAGCTAGATTCTATTTCCAGTTTAGCCTGGAGTGCAACTTCTGAAGTTACCTTATTTGTAAAATGTGTGAAAGATGTTGCCTGCTTCTAGGGTAGGGGTATGAGGCATTGGTGCTAGTAATGGGGTTGTGAACTATCCGTGGTCTCTTGGCTGCACACACCTTCCTGTAGGCTAAATTGCTTTTTTCCTTTGTGGCACGTCTCTTTTTCTCTCAGGTTTTGGCTAAGCAAGGACTTAAGGAATTGATGCTATTAGAGTCATGAAAAGTGCTGAAGAAATTTGGGATTTTCCCGCAGTTTCGCTTTTCTATAAACAGGTTCCACTGTATTTGCCCCAGATTTTGGTGTGTGTTTTGCCAGTTCACTTCTGGGGCCATTGTATGCTATTTTTCCTTTTGCATTATGTATTCCTGACTGTCAGCTTCAGTTTTCCTAGTGTAAAGTTGTCCAGAAGGACAGTTCAACAATATGAAGGTGAAAATTTTTTAGGTTTTGTTGCTTAAAACAATATTAACCAGTGTGACTAGACCTTGATTTTGGTAGGGTTTCTCTCTAAATATTGGTTTAAATACATAACCAGGAGCATGGTTACATTCAAAATAACAATATTTTTTCTCTGTGCTTTTGTTTACTTTGATAGTTCTAGTTGAACCTACTGTTGCAACAAAAGTGGAAATAAGACTGGTTTGGATATTGTGATCCTTCTTTACAACCAGTTTCATATCTCTGAAATATTTAGTATCATTTGAGGCTCACTGAAAACACTCGGGATCTTAAAACTGTGAAAATGCAGCTGCTGTCTGCACATTATTTTATTTTAATTTTACTTTAGTGCTGAAGCGGATCGCTCTTTTGTTTCCTTTGTTTGACAGAGGATTTAGGTTCTTTGGCTCTGTAGACTTGAAACACAATATTATTGTGCTAAAGCATTATCTATGTCATGATTACTGTCTCTTGAAGCTGAAGGCAGCACACTATGTACCTAGTTTTCTTGTTGGAGTCTTTGAAACCACTGAATATCATAAGAATCATTCAATGCAAATTAGAGCCTCAGTCTTTTCCTGTCATGTTGGTTTTTGTAGCAAGTAGTTGTCAGTCTCTGCTTCATTCTTCTCTGCACTGTGGAACAGCAATGGGAACTCTCACATCCATCTGCAGCTTCCGTTGTATTCAGCCATTCCAGTGGCAGAAAATGTATGCAAACTTTTAAAATTAGCTCCTACAAAAAACAAAACAAAGAAAATCACTGTATTCAAATAATGCTAAGGCTGAGACATACAACTATAAAAGCCTGGAACTGTCAAGCTATGATTGGCATCCACTTGTTGCTTTTATCTATTATTCCCTAGCTTTTATCTATTATTCCCTAGGATAGTGTTGCAGTTTACAACGTGCTGTAGGTACTAAACCGACATTGCCTGTCGGTTTCAGATCCCTGCAAGTTAAGGACAGACTTTGACTTTGCTTGCATTTGCAAATTCAGTATCAAAAAATAATCTGTGCCGTAAGTCCCTCACTGAAGTATTACATATATGAGTTGAGACAATAGATTTTATTGACTCAAATTTATTCTTTGTACATGTACCTAGACATGGGCGTCATGTGCATTTTAAGTAAATTGCAATAAATAAACATTGTATAATTATATCTTTAGATGGGCATAAAATGAGCAATTCCTTCATATAGTTGAACTTCCTCAGTCTTAAGTGATCCTAGAAATAGCTTCATACAGGCAGACTCCTGCTTCCATTGACTAAAAAGGGGCTCCACATTGTGGCAGGAGTATGGCTGCATGGAGCAGTTGGCAGAATCAGGATTTGAATTTCCTCTCAAGCCATGTGCACTCTTATTACCACCTTTTATTGAATTAACATTTGTGTTAGAGCAAAATGTTTTTATATCTTTGCAATGTGTGAAGAAAGCAAAAGCATTTGAGACATACTGTATCCCTTTTTACTATATTGGGTCCTGGCTTCAAAAGCATTCCCGCTTAGGAAAGCGCTTAAGCATGTGCTTAAGTTCCACTGAAGTTAAGCATATACCTCAGTGCTTTCCTGAATAAGGATGTACTTAAATGTGCACTCAAGCACTTTTCTGAATTTGGGTGTTGGTTAGTAAAGGGAATGCAAACATTAGAAATAGGAACTGGATATTCCCACGGTAACAAGTAAAGTTTACTCATCCACTAGTCTTGGCTAAATAAAAGTGTTCATTGCTATCAGATGGGGTACTTTGGTCCATAATGGTGCAGTTTCATTAAGCTGTGTTCATTGAATTCCCCTCAGTATCTTGCGAATTATAAAATAACAGACTCTGGAAGGCTTCTTGTCGGGATTGGAATTTTGCTGATATTCTGATTCTACTTTACTAGGCTTATCTTTCTCTCTCTAACCATCTTTCTGGTGGTTCTAATCTAGAGACTGGGTTATAACTCTTTCTTTCTTTCCTTCCTTCCTTCCTTCCTTCCTTTCTGCTGTGTTAGTCTGTATCCGCAAAAAGAACAGGAGTACTTGTGGCACCTTAGAGACTAACAAATTTATTAGAGCATAAGATCACTTACTTTCACCTGTCCAAGTGTTTCCCTTTGCATTCCAAGCCATGAGGAAGATTTTTTTTCTCTTTGACTCTGATTCTCTACCTGCTCTTGTCATCTTCAACTGTTGGTTTCTAACTGCTCTGTAAATACGTGGTAAAATGTAAGCTAGAGCTCCCCAGTTCCTCAATAAAAGTGTTTCTTGTTTCCTAGAGAAATTGAAGTGTTCTGTGTGATTATTCATTTGTGTCACTCTGATGTGACAGATATCATGTCAGCTATCTAAGATATAGAATACTCACTCTAACCATGCTTCCGGGTCCTTAAAAGGTTTGTCTTCACATTGATAATCACATTGTGTTGTCTTTGGCCTTGCACTATAACAGTGGGAAATATTGGATGGACATCAAGTTCTTCTGTCAGCTTCACATCTTTTCTATATGTCCTTAATGCAGCCAAACTGATTTGGAAAGCACTGTTTAATTCTTAAGCTGTTATGTCAAAGTTTGCATTAACTTCGAAAATTTGTTTCCTTTTATCAAGCTGTCTATCATGCCCAGAAATAATGATCAGAATAAATATGTAAGATACAGCCAACACTGTGTAAACTGTAGCATGGAAATAAATTGCCTTCTCTGTCTGTCCTTGCATTCTGTATCAGATAACAAATCAACAGTGTGCAGACTTGGCCTTTGGAAAAGTATGTTGACTAAAGCATAACAGGAGTAACATAGGCTGATCACAATAGAGAGTCAGTGTCATGCAGAGCATAACAAGAATAACACATGCTGCACACAACAGAAATTGAAAGAATAAACATTACAAATCACAGAATCCACACTTAGTGAAAAGGTCTCAGCCTAAGTAAAGCCATCTCCCATGATAAATCACATCACAGAGATCCCCATACATCATGTGAGGATTTTACCTTCCTTCCCTTTGAAAAGGCCATAGGGCCTGTCCCTAAATCCACTCAACATCTTAGATGTCTGTACACAAATGCAAGGAATATGGAGAATAAACAGGAAGAACTGGAAGTATTAGTACATTAAATTAGTAAATTGTTACTTAATTGGTGTCACAAAGACTTAGAGGGACAAATCTCATGATTGGAATATTGGTACAGAGGGTTATAGCTTGTTCAGGAAGGACAGGCAGGATAAAAAGGGAGGAAGAGGTGTATTATATATCGGGAATATATATACTTGTTTTGAAGTCAGAAGAGTGTGAGAGGCAGACCAGTTGAAAGTCTCTGGGTGAAGATAAATGGGGTAGAAAATAGGGGTGACATCATGGTAAACGTCTACAAGAGATCATCAAATCATGAAGAGGAGGTGCATGAGATATTTGGCATATCCAAAACACAAGATCTGGTAGTAAGGTGGGACTTGAACTACCCACACATCTGTTGGGAAAGTAATATGGCAAAACACAAAATTTCCAATAAGTTTTTGGAATGTATTAGGAGCAACTTTTTGTTTCTGAAAGTGGAGGACATTCCTGGGGGACAGCCATTTTAGACTTGATTCTTACCAAAAGAGAGGAATTGGTAGTGAATATGAAGGTGGAAGGCAGTTTGGGTGAAAGTGATCATGAATTATACATTTCATGCTTCTAAGGAAAAGTGGAAGTGAGAGCAGCAAAATAAGGACAATGGACTTCAAAAAACAGACTTCAACAAACTCAGAGAACTGGTAGGTAAGGTCCGATGGGAGGAAAATCTAAGCCCTGGTCTACACTAGGACTTTAGGTCGAATTTAGCAGCATTAAATAGATGTAAACCTGCACCCGTCCATACGATGAAGCCCTTTATTTCGACTTAAAGGGCTCTTAAAATCGATTTCCTTACTCCACCCCGACAAGTGGATTAGCGCTTAAATCGGCCTTGCCGGCTCGAATTTGGGGTACTGTGGACACAATTTGACAGTATTGGCCTCCGGGAGCTATCCCAGAGTGCTCCATTGTGACCGCTCTGGACAGCACTCTCAACTCAGATGCACTGGCCAGGTAGACAGGAAAAGAACCGCGAACTTTTGAATCTCATTTCCTGTTTGGCCAGCGTGGCAAGCTGCAGGTGACCAAGCAGAGCTCATCAGCAGAGGTGACCATGATGGAGTCCCAGAATCGCAAAAGAGCTCCAGCATGGACCGAACGGGAGGTACGGGATCTGATTGCTGTATGGGGAGAGGAATCCGTGCTATCAGAACTCCGTTCCAGTTTTCGAAATGCCAAAACCTTTGTCAAAATCTCCCAGGGCATGAAGGACAGAGGCCATAACAGGGACCCGAAGCAGTGCCGCGTGAAACTGAAGGAGCTGAAGCAAGCCTACCAGAAAACCAGAGAGGCGACCTGCTGCTCCGGGTCAGAGCCCCAAACATGCCGCTTCTATGATGAGCTGCATGCCATTTTAGGGGGTTCAGCCACCACTACCCCAGCCGTGTTGTTTGACTCCTTCAATGGAGATGGAGGCAATACGGAAGCAGGTTTTGGGGACGAAGAAGATGATGATGAGGAGGAGGAGGTTGTAGATAGCTCACAGCAAGCAAGCGGAGAAACCGGTTTTCCCGACAGCCAGGAACTGTTTCTCCCCCTGGACCTGGAGCCAGTACCCCCCCGAACCCACCCAAGGCGGCCTCCAGGACCCAGCAAGCGGAGAAGGGACCTCCGGTGAGTGTACCTTTTAAATACTATACATGGTTTAAAAGCAAGCATGTGAAAGGATTACTTTGCCCTGGCATTCACGGCTCTCCTGGATGTACTCCCAAAGCCTTTGCAAAAGATTTCTGTGGAGGGCAGCCTTATTGCGTCCTTCATGGTAGGACACTTTACCACTCCAGGCCAGTAACACGTACTCGGGAATCATTGTACAACAAAGCATTGCAGTGTATGTTTGCTGGCGTTCAAACAACATCCGTTCTTTATCTCTCTGTGTTATCCTCAGGAGAGTGAGATATAATTCATGGTCACCTGGTTGAAATAGAGTGCTTTTCTTCAGGGGACACTCAGAGGAGCCCATTCCTGTTGGGCTGTTTGCCTGTGGCTAAACAGAAATGTTCCCCGCTGTTAGCCACGGGGAGGGTTGGGGGGTTGAGGGGGTAGCCACGCGGTTGGGGGAGGCAAAATGCGACCGTGTAACGAAAGCACATGTGCTATGTATGTAATGTTAACAGCAAGGTTTACCCTGAAAGAGTGTAGCCACTGTTTTATAAAATGTGTCTTTTTAAATACCGCTGTCCCTTTTTTTTTTCTCCACCAGCTGCATGTGTTTCAATGATCACAGGATCTTCTTCTTCCCAGAGGCTAGTGAAGCTTAGAAAGAAAAAAAAACGCACTCGAGATGAAATGTTCTCCGAGCTCATGCTGTCCTCCCACACTGACAGAGCACGGACGAATGCGTGGAGGCAAATAATGTCAGAGTGCAGGAAAGCACAAAATGACCGGGAGGAGAGGTGGCGGGCTGAAGAGAGTAAGTGGCGGGCTAAAGAGAGTAAGTGGTGGGCTGAAGACAGTGCTGAAGCTCAAATGTGGCGGCAGCGTGATAAGAGGAGGCAGGATTCAATGCTGAGGCTGCTGGAGGACCAAACCAGTATGCTCCAGTGTATGGTTGAGCTGCAGCAAAGGCAGCTGGAGCACAGATTGCCACTACAGCCCCTGTGTAACCAACCGCCCTCCTCCCCAAGTTCCATAGCCTCCACACCCAAATGCCCAAGAACGCGGTGGGGGGGCCACCGGCCAACCAGCCACTCCGCCACAGAGGATTGCCCAAAAAAAAGAAGGCTGGCATTCAATAAATTTTAAAGTTGTAAACTTTTAAAGTGCTGTGCTTAAAGTGCTGTGTGGCATTTTCCTTCCCTCCTCCACCACCCCTCCTGGGCTACCTTGGTAGTCATCCCCCTATTTGTGTGATGAATGAATAAAGAATGCATGAATGTGAAGCAACAATGACTTTATTGCCTCTGCAAGCGGTGATTGAAGGGAGGAGGGGAGGGTGGTTTGCTTACAGGGAAGTAGAGTGAACCAACGGGTGGGGGGTTTCATCAAGGAGAAACAAACAGAACTTTCACACCGTAGCCTGGCCAGTCATGAAACTGGTTTTCAAAGCTTCTCTGATGCGTACCGCGCCCTCCTGTGCTCTTCTAACCGCCCTGGTGTCTGGCTGCGCGTAACCAGCAGCCAGGCGATTTGCCTCAACCTCCCACCCCGCCATAAACGTCTCCCCCTTACTCTCACAGATATTGTGGAGCACACAGCAAGCAGTAATAACAGTGGGAATATTGGTTTCACTGAGGTCTAAGCGAGTCAGTAAACTGCGCCAGCGCGCCTTTAAACATCCAAATGCACATTCTACCACCATTCTGCACTTACTCAGCCTGTAGTTGAACAGCTCCTGACTACTGTCCAGGCTGCCTGTGTACGGCTTCATGAGCCATGGCATTAAGGGTTAGGCTGGGTCCCCAAGGATAACTATAGGCATTTCAACATCCTCAACAGTTATTTTCTGGTCTGGGAATAAAGTCTCTTCCTGCAGCTTTTGAAACAGACCAGAGTTCCTGAAGATGCGAGCGTCATGTACCTTTCCCTGCCATCCCACGTTGATGTTGGTGAAACGTCCCTTGTGATCCACCAGAGCTTGCAGCACTATTGAAAAGTACCCCTTGCGGTTTATGTACTCGGCGGCTTGGTGCTCCGGTGCCAAGATAGGGATATGGGTTCCGTCTATAGCCCCACCACAGTTAGGGAATCCCATTGCAGCAAAGCCATCCACTATGACCTGCACATTTCCCAGGGTCACTACCCTTGATATCAGCAGATCTTTGATTGCGTGGGCTACTTGCATCACAGCAGCCCCAACAGTAGATTTGCCCACTCCAAATTGATTCCTGACTGACCGGTAGCTGTCTGGCGTTGCAAGCTTCCACAGGGCTATTGCCACTCGCTTCTCAACTGTGAGGGCTGCTCTCATCTTGGTATTTATGTGCCTCAGGGCAGAGGAAAGCAAGTCACAAAGTTCCATGAAAGTGCCCTTACGCATGCAAAAATTTCGCAGCCACTGGGAATCGTCCCAGACCTGCAACACTATGCGGTCCCACCAGTCTGTGCTTGTTTCCCGAGGCCAGAATCGGCGTTCCACAGCATGAACCTGGCCCATTAGCACCATAATGCATGCATTGGCAGGGCCCATGCTTTCAGAGAAATCTGTATCCATGTCCTGATCACTCATGTGACCGCGCTGACGTCGCCTCCTCGCCCGGTATCGCTTTGCCAGGTTCTGGTGCTGCATATACTGCTGGATAATGCATGTAGTGTTTAATGTGCTCCTAATTGCCAAAGTGAGCTGAGCGGCCTCCATGCTTGCCTTGGTATGGCGTCCTCACAGAAAAAAGGCGCGGAACGATTGTCTGCCATTGCTGTGACGGAGGGAGGGGCGGCTGATGACATGGCTTACAGGGTTGGCTTCAGGGAGCTAAAATCAACAAAGGGGGTGGCTTTACAACAAGGAATATTTCAGGCAGGACTTCATGGAGGGTTCCAATAAGAAATGGTGCACCTAAGTTATTGTTCTTTTTGGAACAAGGAGGTTAGCCTGGCCTCTGATTGATACATGGCTAGATTTACCTCGCTGCACCTTCTCTGTGAGTGACTGCAGTGTGACCTAGAGGAATGAGTCCCCTAGACAGGGGAGGAGGCAAATGAGTAAAAAACAAATCTGGTCTATTTCTTGTTTTGATCCACTCCATCTATCTTTTACATCTTTGGCTGGCAGCAGACGGTGCAGAAGGACTGCATACCATCCACATCTCATGGCTGCTCAGCAGAAGATGGTGCAGTAGGACTGCTAGCCATCCTCATCTCTTGCCTGCCCGGCAGAAGATGGTACAGTACGACTGCTAGCAATCCGTATTGCCTGCCTGCTCACCATAAGATGGTTCAATAGGACTGACTGCAGGACTAAAGAGAATGACCTGGTCAAGTCACTCCAAATTTAGTCCCTGCGCCCATGTCTGCCCAGGTGCTCCCAGCCGACGTGGCCAGGAGCACCTCGGACACGACGAGAACGGCTACCAGTCGTACTGCACCGTCTGCTGCCAGAAGGCAATGGGTTGCTGCTACTGTGTAGCAATGCCATACTGCGTCTGCCAGCACCCAGGAGACATATGGTGACGGTTACCTGAGCGGGTTCCATGCTTGCCATGGCATGGCATCTGCACAGGTAACTCAGGAAAAAAGGCACAAAACGATTGTCTGCCCTTGCTTTCATGGAGGGAGGGAGGGAGGGAATGGGGGCCTGATGATATGTACCCAGAACCACCCGCGACAATGTTTTAGCCCCATCAGGCATTGGGATCTCAACCCAGAATTCCAATGGGCAGCGGAGACTGCGGGAACTGTGGGATAGCTATCCACAGTGCAACGCTCCGGAAATCGACTCTAGCCTTGGTACTGTGGAAGCACTCTGCCGAGTTAATGCACTTAATGCACTTAGAGCATTTTCTGTGGGGACACACACACACTCGAATATATAAAACCGATTTCTAAAAAACCGACTTCTATAAATTCGACCTTATTCCGTAGTGTAGACATATAAGGGAAAGAGGAGTTCAGGAGAGCTGGCACTTTCTCATGGAGTTAATATTTAAAGGTCCAACTGCAAACTATTCCAATAAGAAGGAAAGATAGGAAGAATGTTAAGAGTCCAGTATGGCTCCATCGGGAGATCTTTAATGACCTAGAAAAAGTAGAAACATGGACAAATAACTAAGGAGGAGTACAAAAGAAGAGCACAAGCATGTAGGGACAAAATCAGAAAGGAACAAAATGAGGTACACCAAGCAAGGGACATCCAAGGCAATAAGAAGAGGTTCTTTAAATATGTTATGAGCAAGAGAAAGACAAAGGTAAGTGCAGGTCCTCTATTTAGTGGGGAAAGAGGGTTAATAACTGATTACATCAAGAAGGCTGGGGGTGTTTAATGACTATTTTGGCTTAGTTAATTTTGGCATAGTTAAAAGGGTTAATGGTGACCAGGTACTCAACACAATATTAACAAGGGTGAGGAAAGCAAGTCAAAATAGAGTAAGAACAGGTTAAAGAATATTTAGATAAGTTATATGTATGCAGGGCCTCATGAAGTTCATCCTAGGGTACTTAAGGAACTAGCTAAAGCAATCTCGGAACTGTTAACAGTTATCTTCAAGAACTCACGAAGGATGAGTGAGGTCCCAGAGGAGTGGAGAAGAACAAACATAGTACAAACTATCTTTATATGTGTGACCATCTAGGAGTTCATGGTTACCACGATGCTGTATTCTGTGGCAGTTGGAATCTCAAAGCAGCAGTAGGGGCAAAACTTAGATCCTCCTGCTCAAAAAGTACAGGTCTCTATTAACTGAAATAAAGGAAAATCTCTGCTAGTTGTTAGAGTTATAGAATTAATCATGCACAGTTCAGGAGTTCTGATTCTTTCCAGCAGAGAACAATGGTACAGATACACACTAGCAAGTTTACTACATATAAGTCTTTATTTTAAGAACACAGGAAGAAATTTATCTTTGAAGTACACAATAATATATAGTTCCACCAAGATGCTAGGACTATAAACTTCTAATCATTAGAGATAGCCATTCTGGAGTAACTCACTTCAATATCACAGTTAAATTACCCCCGTTCCCCCTTCCCCCCCAAAAAAAGAAAAACAAAAACCCACACTCTGCAGTTTCAGCATTACTTTTAGTCTTTCACTGGTACATACCTGTAATTAAGTGCACTCTAATAGAATGCAAATAGTAAGCAAGGTCATTACCCAACCCTTTAATTGTGATGCTAACACAAAGTGAATTCTATAACTGTTAGCCATCTGCCTGCAGTACAGTATGTGCAGTCAAATTTACAGTGTCCCATTCACTTTGTAACAAAAACCCATAAGTCTTTTATATTAAATCAAAGATCTCTCTGGCTAAATACTTCCTATTTTCTGTGTGATGCATTGTTGGAGAAGTAGTGCAGCTGGCCATCCACTGCTCTCTCTCAGAGAGAAACATCTATAGGCAAAATGGAAGAGACATTACAAAAAATGTTCTAAAGCCACAAGAATTTTTTTAAGAAAACCTTGAAAGCCGTAAATATATTTAATTGTGAATCTTTTTCATCCCTGTCACAGCTGAAAAGGACAAAGACACAGTCTTTAAAAATGAAGAGGAAACTCAACTAACTAAAATTAGAACCAAAAGAACGTGAACTTCTTTCTTTTATAAGAAGTTGAAAATTCTCCTGGTGAAATGTGAAGCCCTATGGATTTATTTTTTTAAAAAGATAATGGTTAAAATACCCCAGTGTTTTTGGCATCCTTATATAATACTTAACTTTATTTTTTATTTAAATAACATATGTCTACTTATGTCTTGCATGTCATGTAAGTCCTGTCACTGAAGACATTTAAAAGTAGTCTAGACAATTAAGAATGCACTAGACAACCATCTTGCCCTTGCACAAGGATGAAAGTTAGCCTAATACAGTAGGTTAGCCTTATTTTGACTATGACTTAAAGATGTGAGTAGGCCTTGTTTGAGTTAAGTTTTAGAAGGTGTTAGTGAGATCAAACTAGCTACCATGATCTGACAGCACACTTTTAAATCCTAACCTACTCATAACAGGCAGGGAGACGTAGAGCCAATGTGGGAGCATGTGCTGCACCATTTTGAACAGTGGTACAAGAGCCACACTGCCTAGGTGCAGCAGAATTCTCCAGGGGGCACTGTTCTACCTTGAGTCACAATGCCTTCTGGAGCTGCCACTTGTATTGTGCACATCTGCACTGTGACCAGTATGAGTCTGTGTCTTTGAAACCATGGAGGCTACTCCAATGCTTGCAGTTAAGCATATTCCTTGTGTTTTTGCAGGTTTGGAGCCAAAAAAAAAAACCAAAAAAAAACCCTATACAACGCAAAGATAAGGTCTGTTTATAAACTTTGAATGCACCTCTGGATTTGCATTTGTGAACATCCTCAGGCCTGATTTTGTTTGAGTTTGAATAGGTCCTTTAATGGTACAAAAAAAAATTAAAAATTACATATATCCAAAAATTGTTACATTGCCACTTTTTAAAAAAAAAGTGTTATGACTTTAATTTATGCACAATATCTAGCTCCTCTTCCCCAGATTTTCTTAACTTTAAAATACTTAACAAAATGTAATCACACCATAACATCAGGGGTATTCTGAAAACAAAAGTATGATATAATTTGAGATGGAAAGTTTTGCAAAGAGAAATGGAGTAAAGCAATATTTAGAGATAGATCTGAGAGTTTGGTTTAGGCATTTCTCTCTCCTGTATCCTGTTTTTAGTCCTCATTTTGTTTGATGTAGAGACTTAGACCAACATTGCTCTTGCTGAGAAGAAATGTTTTCTGTACTGCACTTTCTTTCAACGTTGAGTATGGAGCATTATATACATCAGACTTATTTGTCTCTAAATTCACTTCTCGCGTTCATCTTGAATTCCAATTATATTTAATTACGTAAATACTAAATAATAATAAAATTAAATAATATATTTAATTACTTAAAACACATGGTGCAGATTCTCCATTTTCTTTAGATATTTGATTGTTTCACTGTTTGCTAACCACCATAGTGAAATACAATAAACAGATCATGGCTTATTGAGAAGGTTTTATTTAAACAAATCGGTTTAAATAAATGGTTTTTAATATGGGAGCACTATGTTTTCTGTATATTCTGAAACAGCAGGTAGCATAGCAAGAGTCATGTGCTTGATAGGTAGAATTTGTTTGTGATTTCAAATACAGGGGCTTCCAGTGTTTTTTGTTTGGAATCGGAATAAACCTGGCCCAGATTAAGCAATTAGTCCTCAGTGCACTTGTACAGGGCCCCCCAACAATTGGGGGGAAAAAAAACAAAATTGAGTGGTGCTCTGACCCTCTCCTTGCTCCAGATTGCAATGCCATACACTCACATTTGGCTTGGTCACCCCTCTTGTCCTGGGGGTGAGTTCTTGGTGGGCTATGGAGTGAGTGGGGAGTGATTGGGAGTCTGCGGGGTTGGAAGCCAGTGGGGAATGTTGGGGGAGTGGGGTAGGGCACCTGTGTCAGTGGGCCTAAGATGTTGGGGGTTGTGGCAAGCAGCATGTTTGTCAGGGCGACTGTCAGGGTAAATGGAGGCTGGTGGCAGATAGTTGGGATATATGTGGAGTGGGAGGGGCATTCAGGATGTGTATGGAATGGAGTGGGAGGGGCACTTGAGGGTGTGGGTGTTTGGGGGAGAGAGGGACATTCTGGGGTCTATGTGGGGTGAGCTATGTATGGGACAGGAGTGCTTCAAGGAAAGTGGGAAGCCCCCAATTTCCTTAGTGCATGAGGCTCCAATGTTCCTTAACCTGAGACTGGGATAAATAATAAACTCTCAGGAATCCTACCCATAAGCCTCTCTATTTTGGTATTCTGCATAACATTTCCTTTCCCTTGGTTATAACTTTGTATTATATGCTATCCAACTAGTTGGACAAGGTGCATGAGGTAATATCTTTTATTGGACCAACCTGGTGAGAGAGACAAACTTTTGAGCTCACACACAGCTCTGCTTCACATCTGTGTAGCTCGAAAGCTTGTCTCTCTCACCAACAGAAGACGGTCCAATAAAAAATATTACCTCAAACACCTTATCTTTCTAATATCCTGGGACTGACACAGCTACAGCAACGCTGCATATATCCAACTAGTTCGCATTTATTCATCTTTTGCTGAAAGCTACTCAATGTAAAGGCATTTTCTATGGGTCTTATAAAGTTAAACATGTGTTTCTGAAAAACAAGAGCTAAATAAACACCATTAAATTAATCAAATCCTCTGTGCCAGTTGTAAATCCAACACAAAGCTTTCATCAGCCTCATTTCCCTTCTACAGTTTTCAGTATGACCTGAGTTCTAAACTGTGTGACAGGGTCAGGCCAGATGGCTACAGGAGAGTGATAGAAGGTAGATATATTAGCCCCAGATTAAGCAGGTCCCTTTTCCCTGAGTAAGATACAATCAGGAAGTTGCTGGAACCAATTAAGGCAGGCTAATTAGGTCACCTGGAGCCAATTAAGAAGCTACCAGAATCAATCAGGACAGGCAGGCTAATCAGGGGACCTGGTTTTAACAAGGACCTCACTTCAGTTAGTAAGGTGCATGCAAGGAGCTGAGAGTGAGAAGGCATACTGCTGGAGGACAGAGGAGTACAGGAGTTATCAGACATCAGGAGGAAGGTCCTATGGTGAGGATAAAGAAGGTGTTGGGAGGAGGCCATGGGGAAGTAGCCCAGGGAGTTATAGCTGTCACAAGAAACACTGTAGACAGCTGTGATCCACAGGGCCCTGGGCTGGAACCTGGAGTAGCGGGCGGGCCATTCCCCCAACTCCCTGTTGGATACAGGAGGAGTTGAACTGGACTGGGGGTCACACCAGAGGGGAAGGTCCCTGGTCTGTCCCCTGACCCACTAGGTGGGCCAGCAGAGACTGTGGGAATTGTTGTTCTTCCTTTTTCCCATGCTGGCCAGTGATGAAATTAGCTGAGTGGATGGCAGGTTTGAGCCACTAGCAAAAGTGGCCAAACTGAGCGCTGCTGTGAATCTCTGAGGTGAGCAAATCCGCCAATAAGCGCAGGACCCACCAAGGCAGAGGAGGAACTTTGTCACAACTGCTTTAACAGAGAAGATATTTTATCAAACTACATTATGGTAGAGTTTTTTTGTTCTTCGCCTTTTTTTTTTAACCAGCAAAGTGTGCTGTCTGAGGCTGGCATATTAACAATTAAATACATGATAGGCATCTACATGCTAAAAGCTTTGGAGGCTTGAAACCATAGTGGATCTTCTGACTGCCAAATTCTTCTTGCTCCCTAGAAACCTTACTTGCTTAGCTGTAATGTCAACTGATTTTGTTTTTTATAATACAGCCCACAGATATTTCTGAGTAGTATATATTTAATATGGAATTCCTCTTCATTATCTGTCCTAAACTACTGAATAGTGTTTCTTTGCACTGTTACTGCAATCCACCCAAGAGGTGACTGCATTTCTGTTTTGGGTAAACTGTTGCATACAATACACATAACACATATTCTGTTAAATAATTGGGATCTTTCTAAACTAAAGGTATTGAAAGGATGGTCTTGTGGTTAAGACACAGGACGAGGAGCTAGGAAATTAAAATTTTATTCTTTGCTCTCCTACTGACTAGCTGTGTAATCTTGGGAAATCACTTAGTGCCTCTCTCTGTTTCCCCTTCTTGCAAAATGACCTATTAACTTCACAAAGGTTCTGGGAGGCTTAATAGATAATTGTGAAGTACTTCAAGATTTTGAGATGGAAGGTGCTACAGAAATGTAACATTTCTTATATAATTGTTATCACAAAATACACATAAGATATGTCAAGTATAAGATATCTAAAGACATTAGCCTAATGTATGTTATCTGTATATATGCAATGGAATGATTAGCTGTTACATATGCACTTCATTAGAATATAGAAAGAACCACAATCTGGCTGAATTTAAAGCAACATAACATACATCTATGTGTTTGATCTTGAGTTTTTGAAATGTACAAATTAAGATGCAGAATGACAATTTGGAGGTCATATCAGCAGAATTTGGTTTTTGTCCTTCAGCATTGTTGTTTTCTTTGTTTTCTTTTACAGTTTGCCCAGCTGGTGTCCATCTCCAAAACTCTGGGTGTGGAGAAGTTCCCTCTAATTGAACAAACATTCTACCCAAATCACAAGGAAATGGTAGGTGCAAACAGTAACATTAAAAGCCAATTACTGTATGGACAGAACTGGAGTTATAATCACCCATGATTCCTTCGTTCACTGTCTATTTTTTTTAATGTCCTTTTGGAAATTTCCAGTGGCATAATACTGGGCGACCTCTTGAAAGCATCTCTGTGGTAATTGAAAGATTACTGCCTTCAGCTTTGAGACAGACAAACTGGTTCTAACAAACAAAAGAATATAAATGCTAAAGTGCAGGGACTACTTCATGGAAGTGTTGCCAGTCTAGTCCTGTGTGATGCATCCCAGAATACTTATTATCTTTATTGGTGGTGAGTAAGGCTGTGTGAAATGTTTGCATGGAACGGCAAACCCATCTAAAATCAGTAACTCTTACCTTTATGCACCTAAGCTGATGCTGTTCACAATTCCCAGATTTTCTGCTCACTCAACAAATGCTCACACCTCACCCAGGGCTCCCACATACTACGTACCTTTTGATGCAATTCTCCAATGGTTCCACAAATCTGGGGTGTCTCAGAGGCCCCATGAGGCTGCTTCCTCAAGCGACGTCTTTGGGGAATCGCCAAGTAAAGGCTACTACTTCTATTAATCCATGAATTTCTGGGGGTTGAAGGTTCCTAGCCAGCCACACACATCACATGGCACTAGGTGCAAATAACAATCCTGTTCCTAATGCCAGTTTCCTATCTGTTAAACAACCTGCTGAGGCCCCATAATCCCCAATTCAGTAGTCTCAATAGCTAAGCAACCACATTAAGGAGGACAAATGTCATAATCCCTAGTGCATGGTTGCTAGGTAATACTGGGAATTCCCTGGATAACTCATCAGGAATTTTGGGGTAGGTAGCTCTTCAGGCAGCTCAGTTCACAGTCAGCTGGCAGCAGGAGCAGGTGAGTTTCACTCCCTCCCTTTTATGGGGGAGGGGAGCAGATGCTTTCTGCCTCCATATGAAGACCCACATATGTGTTGGGATTCCCTCTGAGACCGCTTTCCATTCAGCTTCCCAAGAACTCAGTTCAACTCCCGCCTTTGTCACTCAGGTGTCTTTGTTTGGCATACAGCACTGCTACACTGAGTTGATTGATACAGGATACATCACAGCTTCAAAGTTGCACACAAACCTTCTCCCTTTATGTACATTACACATCTCATTGCATTTACTATACATTGCATCACACATTTTTGGATTAGCTTGGATACTTTTCAGGAACCAAGCCCTGTGCAGCATCCACTGTTCACGCACTGTCCTTGCTTCGCCTTCCTCTTTATCTCATCTCTACATGCCTAATTTCTTTCGTCCCTTGTATCTAGTTCATAGTAAATAGTTCCCTGTGTGTTCTCCCTCTTATCTTAGTTGGCTCAGACATTCTGTCTTCTTAGCCTGCTGACCTGTTTATTTGTCTTATTTAGCAGACATTCTGTTTTCAACCTGATGATTTATTCCTTTCCCTAATTCTCTCTCCCACAAAATCAGACCTCTCTCCATGTGTTAATTACTCATGTGAAGGTGGAGGCTTTACACAACAGCTCATTTAATAAGACACTGAAGGAGTCAGGACTATCCATCCAGCATCCTGCAAACACCTGGGTAGGTCCAAAGGTGACACCTGGAGTTCTGTGGGTGGGCTGTGGGAAAACCTTGGTTCTTTCTGAAGACATCAAAAAGTAAACACGGAGGGAGGACCGAAGCGCTGAGAGTAAATAAAGGTGATGTTTTTCTGGAGATTCAGGTTTATGTAGAATATCCAACCTGCTAGCAAACTTGCAAGAGATGGTCCTCCGCCCATATTGAGAGCCTGCAGGATCCGCATGACTCTCACAGGCTTAGTGTCTTATCTTGCAGCCTTCTTTTAATTTTTCTTTTGTTACTGTTTCTAAATGTAGATTCTTCCATAGCTATATTTGTCTAGAGGAGAGGCATTCAACCCTGCAGAGCTGGAGAGCCATTCCCCTGGAACGAAGTAGCAATGAGCCACAAAGCAGTCTCAGCACAAAGCCCCAACTTTACCTTTCAGTATCTGTTGTGTAATGTTGCATTATCGTGACTCAAATGTACCATGTACTGCTGCGATGTCATGATTTGAACATTAGCAATCAGCAGTAAATTATAGGTCATTGAACCATGATTGCTGCCTGCGTAGCTCCATTTGACACTACATTACTGTGGATAAAATCCTGCCTGACCCTATTAAAATCAATGGCAAAATTCCCATTGACTTCAGTTGATTACAGTTTCATCCACAGTCCCCTGTCTCCCTCTCTAATCACTTCCTGGCAACTGGGCAGCATGAGACTATTCTACTCTGTCTTCTCAGCTTTTGCAAGGGAGGCAAAATCCCTGTTCCTTTTTATGGCTGCCTGGTGCAGAATCCTGGCTGTTATGAACTATTAGCTTAGCACTCCCATCCTTCCTCCTACCCCATGTGCAACTTCAAGTGAGAGGAGCTTAAAAAATAGCCACATATTTGATGTGAAAGGTGAACAGGAGCTCTCCAGGAAGAAAGTTACTGATCTAGAGCAGTGAATTTCAAGCAGTCCAAACCCCCAAGGATCTTTTGAGAATAGGGAGGACCTTCCCTGACATGAGTGTTGATGCATTTGGTAGCAAGGTCCAAAACTTTGTCATTTTTCCAATTTTTGAAAAGTGAAACATGAGAAATGAACAAGTGTCCTTTGTTTGGGGGATTAATTCATTATAGATAGAGAGTAAGAATCACACCTTTTCAAATCATAGTATATCTTTTCACCTGCTAGATACTGTACATTTTGTTAGGGTACTGGAGATGGCCAAGAACAAAACTGGTCAGTATTGACCTTCATGTGACTCATTTGTGCTCTTTTAATTATTTTGCTAGCCTATAAAAGCCTATTTTTGCCTGTACATCTGCAACTGGAAGTTACAAAAATCGAGAATAAAATATCCCATTGCTCAGTCTCAATAATTGGTTGAGGTTTCAGTTAATTTGCTTGTACCTCGCATATAATGCCCTGCAGAAAGACCAACATCTTCCCAAGTTCCACTGCTGGCTGCTGTCTTAAAGCATAGATTGAATTCAGATCCTGAAGTTGAAATGAAAACTTGGAAAGGTATTAATGTGTATTTATTTGTGAGTGCATAAAATATTGTTTGACAGATGATGGGATTGTTCTCAAATGCATCTTGCAATATGTTAGTTGTTTCTTGTCCTCTTACCTATTTGGATCCTATACAGCAATAGTTAGTGATTGAGCAAGGAGGTTATTATTTTGCCTTTTGTTAAACTTTTGATTGCAAAAGGCTTGAGTGAGTTTGTGGAGTGTTGACAAATTTCCTGTGTCATTAATATTATTTTGAAGTCAACTCTTCTTTGTCTCTGAATTGGATTGTCGTGTATTGTCGTATATATTTCAAATGTGCTACCGTGACTGAGGAAAGTTTGATGTAGATTTGTTTGTTTGTTTTTCCCTCTGGAGGAAGTTTTGGAAAGTCTGTGGCTCAGAAAAAATATGCTAGGTAGCTTTTATTGGAATTTCTGTGGAGAGATGTAAGATGATCCAGTGAGGGGAGTTTTCTCAGTAGATGAGCTGAAGCCGTATCGGGGTAATAATGTTTATTTAAACATTATTAATATCCAGCTTGGTTTGAGATTGCTTTGACCTCTGTAGATAATTTCTGATTTTTAAAGAAGGTCTTTTTCTTCTCTTCCTGTACATCCTGGTCCCGTTTCTCCCCCAGGCATAAACTAGAACGTGTTTTCTACAATTTAAAACTGTATATCTTGGGATAAGAGGGTATTCCAAAGCTCTGAGAATAGGAGATTTTGAACTCAGCAGGGTTGATGTACTGTTATGCTTCTATTTCTTTTGCTGCTTTCATACTCTAGTGATCATTTGTTCCTGGCTCTCTTGTACTGTTTTTCCAAAGGCAATAAAAGGTAAGTAAACAAAGATAGCATTCTCCGATGCAAGCTTGGGAGCTGCTTTAATGGAAAGCTTTTTAGAACAGGGACATTTCACTAAAAAAAAGTGATTGAAACCTTACAAAATGGTGCTTTTTGAACTCATCAGAGCTTGGATCACATTTTTTCAGCTTTCCTTTCAGGAATTAGTTTTCTTTTTTCACTAGATTTCTGCCTCCTTACATTCTCCCATGAAAAAAGTGCCCTGTTCAGGCTTATTTGTAGGACACATTGATAGCAATTAATCAGAATTATTTTAAGAACAGGAAGACAGTATTTAGCTATTCATAACTAAATGATTTCAGTAATAACCTTTGATTTTTTTCATTTTTTTTCACTTGCACAGCCTCCCTTCTCTTACGCTTTTCCAACTGTGAATATGCGTCAGATGAGTTACATTCAAATCAAGACCAAATGATATAGCAAGCTGCATTTCATCCTTGACCTTCAATGTAACACACACACAACAGAAGTTTTAGGAACTGGAAAGCGGACATTCTCTTTTAAAAATAGTTTGTTGGTTCTGATACATGAATGCTAATACAGTGAAAATCTTAATATGAAAATACACTTTGAAAGCTTTACTGTAGGTGATTTTTTTCCCCTACCATCCTTGTCAATACTGAATCTCAGTAAAATAAGTACTCATGTGTACCTTTTGATGCTCTGCCTCCCCACTTTATTGTTGTTAGAAAGACAGATTCTCTGTTCTCCACAATGGAAAATCTAGTCAGATTTAAGTTCAAACAGAAATCAGACTCAACAGACATTAGTTTTGAAACACCTTATATTGGATAGTTTATGGCAAATCAATTGTAAAATGTTTCATAGACTGAATATAGAAAACTGATATTTCATATAGTAAAATTCACACTTAAGAGTTTTGATTGAAATATAAATCATATATAAATATTTAAGAAAAAAGGTACACTATATGATGAAAGAAGGCAATGTGTGTTACGTTCATTGAGTTTAAGGCCTGCTTACTTTATAATTTTAAAATATAAACAGAAGTGCAGTAAACAAGTTACAAAGCAGAAAATATCCATTTACTACATAGTGCTGTTCAAAATACACCATTACAATCAAATGAATTTGAAAACAAATACCCAATGTACATGTACTGTAGACTAAATTAGCCATGTGTTTGATAGAAAATGTGTCTGATCATAAAGCTATTGCAGCTTCATTTGGGAATTGTTTTGGTATGATAGAAGGCAATAAGTTTAGCTAACTACATATACCTATAGAGTATATTCAAATATATGCACTGCACTAGCAGTTAATCACACTACCAAAAATTTTATCTACAGTTCATTTTTGTTTTTGGAAAAAGCGTAGCTTTCACAGCGTATAATTTTTATAAATAATCATAATAAAAAATGTATGGATAAAATTAGTTTTTGCAAACTGCATTTTTAGAGCAGAATACTGGCTGGGTTTTATGTTTATCAGAAGAAATTAATGGTATTTTATTACATAAAACAGCAAAGTTGGTCTAATATAAAATAAAGGGTGAAATGTTGATTAAGTAGTATTGGTGACCTATTCTTCCAAGAAATAATGCTTTCTGTCCCCAGAGGCTTTATTGACTACTGTGTTCTGTTGGAACTGAAACGATACACTTTTCTTGAATTATTACAGCCCATTAATATTTAATTTTATATAGATTAAGGACAGAATGTTCTCTGTACTGCAATAACTAAACAACACTACTTTCTATTTTATTGTAAAGCAACAAGTATAAGCAAAATCAGGTGCAAGGCAGAATCTCTGATCTTATCCCACCTTTTGCTCCTAAGAAAGTGCAGTGTCAATGGTACTGGCATGTAGGATCATTCATTTTTTGGATGTAAATCTCAGGTGCCGTGTGCTGTGCTAAATTAAGTTTTTCAGCCTTAGTGCTAAATAGTCTTCTGTTTATGTGACTAAATAAGATGTTTGAGATTCTAACATAGGTATTTTTGTTTGGGGTTGGGTTGTTTTATTTATTTTTATGGTTTCATTTTTTTTACAGTCATCCCAAAAAGAGATGATTATTTTCATGCAAGTACCAGTATATGAGAACTAACAAGACAGATACCCCCCAACTTGACGTGTTGCATAAATATGTAAATACTTAGCCAGAAAATATTTAAATATATTATTTGTTATGCTATTACAGTAGCATCTTCAAACTTGTTATTGTCTATTGTGTAAACATGGATTTACACAATTGTAAAAACATATATTAATGCTGTAGGGGCATCAACAGAGACAATAAACTACAGAGTGTCATGAAAACACCTAGTTATACAAGTATACATTGTTTGCCCAATGTAATAGACATGTGCACCTTCCACTGAGCTGAATGGAACTACTGATGAGCATAAACTTAAGCATGTGCATACATTTTTATAGGATTGCGGACTTAGAGCTGCTTGGCAAACTAAGTGTAGACACTACTCAGAAAGTAGGATTCTTAACCCCATAAACTATAACAATTCCAAAGACCATTTACTCCATTACTGTATCATGATGTTTCATTCAGTACGTTCCAAAGTATTGAATCTATTCATATAAAATAATAAATGGCTCTATTCAAACCTGAACTATTTTTGATGTTCAAAGTCATTAATCTAACTATTGTTCTCAGCTCTCATATGGCAGCTCCCTTTGCATTAATTCTACATGGTGAAATTCAAAAACACAATGAGGAGCAGAGTATTTTTGAGGTGGTTCTGACCTGGCCATATTTAGGAGATATTGGAAATGTCAGAACAGAGTCTTTATCTCATGAGGATTCCTACTCAGTTTCTCAAACCCAGAGGTTCAGATAGATATGGATAATTATTCTCAGCTTTGGTGCCAAACTTTTGAAGTTTGCCATCCCTTATTAATTTGCCTCTTTAAAGTTAAAAATGTATGGAAATTAATGCATGCTCAGTATTGTGTTTTCAAATCTTAAAATCTTGCCTTTTTTTCCCCTAACCTCCAAAAAGATAACACTTTTCTGGTACATTTTTGCAAGCTGCAAAATTCATTATCACAAAGTGCAAATGACTACCCAAAAAAATGGTAAATTTTGTATTGAAATCTGAAGAATTAAAAATCGTCAAATTTTTTGGGATTTCTTAAAGTCACTCTCATGCTAAAAATGGGGCTTATAACAGTAGTGAAATATGAGAATAATGTGGTGTCACATGTACAGAGGCTTTTCCAGGTGCCATTGCTACACTGACAATGTTCATGCTTTACTTTTCCTGTAAATCTAACTAGTCTAAGGGTGCATATTGTCATTTTTTTTTCTGTTGGTGTAATACCTAAACATTAGAACGCTTCTCTTTACAGATGTGCCAATCCATTGGATCAATGAATTGGATAGGCGTTTGTGATTATCAAAGATATATATTTAATCTAATTACAAACAAATGTTATAATACACGGGTAAGAAATAGGACATTTAAGTAACATACAAAAAAGAAAAGAACATAGAAGTTTTTAATCACAAAAATGTTTAACTTGTTTCAACAAATATGAAGAAAACATGAATCTTTGACTCTTTTTTACAGCACATTGTTATAATACTTTACATATACACTGTACAATATTTTTTTATCAGAAGGCTTCCGTACAGAAAAAAAAAAGTTGTATAAAACATTCTTCACGTATCAGAAAAACTGTTTTGGACTGAAACACAGGGTTTTCTTAATCTGCTAGGTAACTGGAGTAGGGGGCAAAAATCTGATCATTCTTTTGTTCATCTACATTCATATTGGTAAAAAGGAAAGTTGTTATGCCTCTGAGAACACAGAGGACCATTCTCAACTAAAGCCCCTGTACACAAAGCAGAACTTTATAAGCTACCTCCAAGAGATTTGTTCCTCTTCTTGCCTGGGTGCCAATTCCACAGACTCTGTACTTTACATGTACAGCACAATTTGTTTTTGTTTCTAAGCAACAGATACATAAGATGTTGGCGGTTCAAAGCTGTGAGCATGCAACATTTGATGGAATTAGGCTCCCAGGCTTTTTAGGAAGTGATCAATTTAAGGTTCGCTGATGTCAGTAAACTCTTTCTCTGGGGGAGGGCCACCTCGGTACCAGCTGCAAGTGCCATCACTTCGCTTGATACAGGCATAATGCTTGGCCTGGTGCCCATATAGCTTCCTTTCTATCAGCCAGTCTGTCCAGAGACACTCGTTTGGTGTAGTGATTGAGCAGGGCACCATGTAGCAGGTAGTAATCTAAATGTGAAATATGAAGTTAGTTCAGTGTACTCATCAAAATTCCCATTAAAGTGACATTTCTCATTTGCTTCACACCTTTTCAGCATATGAAAGTTTACTCACAATGTCTGTACTGATTTTGAAATAAGTAATTATGTGGAAATCAAATAATTTATAAAATGTATTCTGCATAAGACAGTATTTTTGCAGTTCCCACCAAGAAAAAAATTTCTGTTTCCTCTAAGGATTGAGCCTTGAACATATTTGACAGTCACTGTTACTGCCGATTTCTATACTTACTTTGCAGCCACAGCCCATTTGGTACCTCTGGTTAAGACTCTTCTTTTGAGACAAGGATAGATCATCCCATGGTTCAATGTAATTGCATAAATGGATGAGAACTTTACCATCATTTAATATTTGGCCTATATGGGGGGAAATAACAAAAATAAGGTGTGTGAACCAGAGTGTACTGTAAACCCTAGTCTACATTCTAAACTCTAAAGTTTGAAGCTAATAGCTCCAAATAAGTCAGATTTCACGTGTTTTCAGTAACTGTTGTTTAAATTGCAAGTACAACAGCTCAGCTTAACTATTGTGCTGTTACATGCAGATTGAAAAATGTTAATATTTCTTAAAAGATGCTGATGGTCTGCCAACAAGGGATATGAAAACAGTACTATGTGAGACTAGAATTCAAAATTATTTTACAAACATCTGGCAGTAATTAAGGACCCTATCCTGCAAACACATTTGGCATGTGAGTAATCCAATTGAACTCAGTGGGACCACTCACGTGTGGAATTGTTTACAGGATTAGGGTTTAATTTAGTAATAGGACAAAATAATGGGCTGAGACCTGCTAGAGAAAGGCCAGCCTTTGTAACAGAAATTGCTATTTACATAATGATATTGACCTCCTTTGTTAAAGCACTGTGAGATCTACTGCTGAAAGATGAAAGGTACTATATATAGAGCCTTGCACGGATACAAAACTTGTATCCCCATCCGATCCACAATCTGCAAAAATGGTCCATGGGTGTCTACATCTGCGAATATAAAGTGGATATCAGATTTGCAGGGCTCTAGATATATAAAACCAAGGTGATATTATCAGTATGTTACTCTGTAGATTTTCATGTTAGTATCACTATGTCCATAAATTACTAATTACAGCATTAATTCTATATTTGGTACAAAATCAACTAGATAAATAATTAAACATTCTTTTTGTTATAAGGATTTTATATGTTAAGATTTGTTTGTATTTTACCTGTGAGGAGATATTGCTTCTTGTTGTTAGCTTCTAGTTTCACTCCACAGAGAGATGAATCAAAAGGAGTATAGACATACTGAACATCTTTCACTTTTTCAAACCCCTTAAACATCTGAAATTTTTCCAAAAAAAAATAAAAAGAATGTGTTATTGCACCAAGAATTTTATTTGGAAACAAAAATATGACTTGAATAAGCCAAAACTTTAGAGTAGATGAACGATATTTGAACCTCAGCAGCTCCCATAGGCAGTGACTGAAACAATGGCTTGATGTCTCTCTTTGAAATAGGGATGAGCTCAAGCTGTGAAGTCTGAAGCTATATCAGAACTTCAAAACCTTACCTACCATTAAGGGTGTTCAAATCTGAGGTTTGGCACAATCTATAATTTAAAATGAAATGTACTCCATTGTTCTGAGATAAAAGGCAAGGGAATTTTGTCTGCATTTTATATAATTACAGATTTTAAAAGGTCCACTCTTCAGGAGGGTTTTCATAGACCATTCAGATTTTTAAAATGTAAAAGACTCTTTACTGGCATCTTACATTTAAGGAGCAATGGAAGAATTCAGCCACACTGCAGATACCAAGCCATTTTAAAAAGCACATTACAGTGTTGACTCTCCAGAGACGCAAGTTGATCTAATTGTATTCATTTGGACAAATGTTGTCTTTGTTACAATAATGGGGTGTCCTGTAAGGAACATCGTGCAGTTAGCTTGAGAATCCCAGATTCTAATTTCTGTCCTTAGTAAAAGCTGTTAAAAACTGCAAAGGAGACTGTTGATACTCTTCTAGTAAAATGTTAGTGAACATGCTTCTCTATGTATGTCTTCACACAAGATAGATCCACTGGTGGTGCAGTGAAAGAACCTGTGCGGAATAAAGTATACTTTTGCACACAACTCCCTTATCTTCAGTGGATGCTGCTTGGACATATTCAGGGCCAGAACTTGGGCTGCTGTGATTTTGGTCTAAGAATAATTGGAGTTTTGCCTTCATAAGGAGTATGGGAACAGGTCCTTAGAGTTTACAGCCTGCAGCACTCAACTGAAATGGGAAGTTTTAGTAACAAAGCCCAGGCAATACTAGATATGCAGCATGCTGTCCAAATAGTACTTCCATACTCAGTTCTGAAATACATTTTTAACATAACGTTTGCAAAACAAGTCTAATTATACCCAAGCATGAGAGGTGCTAATCAATTTCAGAATGCCTGTTATCACCTACAATATGATATAACTGAAACTCCATCAGAGAGGAGGCCCCTTTTGTTTACATCATGCTGTGTGTTGACAGGTTCACAGCTTCCAAGTATAGTTGGCATTACTGGGAAAAAAAACTGTCATACTCAAATTCTTCTCAAGGGATTTAAATACTGTATGGGACTTGCAAATATATTGTAAATGTGTTGGTTTTCTAAAGCCTCTTGATTAAAGAATGAGAAAAAAGCCAAGAATTGACTGTTGCCATTGGATCTCTGATGTAAAACATCAGATGCCAATCTGAAATACTTTGTACAAGAAATAAACACCCAGGATAAAAAAGTGTTCTATCAATGCAAAGAGCCACCAGTGCAAACAAAATAAGAACAAAATTATTAAATCACAACTTGGGTGTCATTCATTTATATTTATGTTAAACAAAATTAAGTCAAATTAGTTAAGCCTGCAAATCTTGTTCTGATATACACGATCCTCTCTGCAAGGTGGCCATAGGAAGGAGCAGAACCATGTGCATGTTGCAAAGACACTGCTTCTAATGATGACACTGAGCCTGAAATTCAGAATGTTTAGTCCTTACAGCTCATGTTGAAGTCAGTGGAAGCTGTAAGGGCTCAGCACCTCTGAAAATTAGGCCACTGATTCTAAAAGTAATACAACCATTGCATTGATTGGAGTGTATTCTCTGTATGTCTACACAGCAAAAACAAAAAGATCCCTGAGGCAATAAAGTCTGAGAGCCCAGGTCACCTGACTTGGGCTCGAGCTGAAGGGCTAAAAATATCACTGTAGACGTTTGGGCTCTGGTTGAGCCTGGGCTCCAAGACCCTCCCCCCTTGCCAAGTTTCAGAGGCATGGCTACAGTCCAAGGTTGAACTTTTGTCTCCGCAGCGTGAGCCTGAGTCAGTTGACCTAGGCTCTGAGACTCATTGCCATAGGATTTTTTTTATTTGCTGTGTTGACATACCCTTATGACATGAGGTGCTTCCTTTCAGTGCTGAGCTAGCTTGAGTCCTGTCCATGCAAAAAAAAAACCTAACTCTAGTGTGGTGGTGCTTTTAATTCAAGATGGCTGGTCCATTATGGGGTATAGCCTACAGCAGAGGTGGGCAAACTATGGCCCGCAGGACTGTCCTCCCCGGCCCCTGAGCTCCTGGCCGGGGAGGCTAGCCCCCGGCCCCTCCCCTGCCGTTTCACTTTTTTGCTTGCACCCCCCACACCTCCTGGGCTTTCCAATAAGCTTGTCCTGCCGCTCTGAGCGGCATGGTAAGGGGGCAGTGGGAGGGGAGGTTGGATAAGGGGCGGGAGGTCCCGAGAGGGGCAGGGGTGGTTGGATAGGGTGGAGATTCGGGGAAGGGCAGTCAGGAGATGGGGGGGGGAGTCCCAGGAGGGGGGAGCAGGGAGTGGGGGGATACGGGGGGGCAGTTAGGGATGGGGGTCCTGGGAGGGGGCAGTCAGGGAACAAGGAGTGGGGGGGGGTTGGATGGGTCGGGGGACCTGTCAGGGGGCGGGGGTGTGGATAGGGGGTGGGGTCCCAGTGGGGCGGTTAGGGGTGGGGAGTCCCGGGAGGGGGCAGTCGGGACAAGGAGCGGGGGGGGTTGGATGGGTCGGGGGTTCTGAGGGGGGGCAGTCAGGGGGAGGGGGCAGATAGTGGGCAGGGGCAGGCTGTTTGTGGAGGCACAGCCTTCCCTACCCTGCCCTCCACACCATTTCATAACCCCGATGTAGCCCTCTGGCCAAAAAGTTTGTCCACCCCTGGCCTACAGCCTGAGTTAGCACAACTCGTCAGATACTAACATAATCAAACTATGCTGCTAATCCAATAATTTTTGCAACTCCAGCGTTATTTCATCGTGTGGCAGCTTTCATTTGAGTTAAGCTAACTCAAACACAGATAATTCAACTTAACTCGGCAGTGAAGACATTGCCACAGGGACTTATCTGGAGGTCTAGCCAATGATTTTTTCAAAATGATTTGGATTATGTTAAAGAAGTGGTTCAGATCTATCCCAGTAAATAACTTCCACTATAAGTGGTGCACTGGGGATTTTTAAAACATAAGAAAATGTGCCATGCCACACTATGCTGTGGACCAGTTAGATCTCTGGTTTCAGTTGGATCACTTCTAGATAGGAGACATCCAAGGAAGTCCTAAGGACTACAGACAGTGGTACTGGTGATTCAACAGGTGGAAGTCTTCTCTCTGTAGGCACGGACCAACCTGATATTAGAGAACACTGTCTTCAGGCAGATGTTGTCTCGCTGAGATATATAACTGAGGCCATGGCCATTTGTAGTCATTTAAAGATCTCATGGTACTTTTCTTAAGAGTATGAGTGCTAACCTCCATGTCCTGATTACATTCCGTTGCTGTAATTACATTCTGTCTGCTATATTCTCCAGGCATTTTCTGTTGTATGAGGCTTTGTTCTTCCTTTCCTGAGCTGTTATGCAGGGTTGCTGTTCTTTGTTTAAACATTTGCTGTATTTTTCACTAAATGTGGCTGCATTTCTCTACCAGTATATCTACCAGTTTTTCACTTGTGCCCTAAATTCAGCCCTGGAATAGAACTGCATTCATGTGTACTAAAAATTAATTTTCTCTGTATATCAGTTTAGGTTTGTAAAGTGTTGTGGTTTCTTGTGGGATGGTATTGTTTATATGGGCCTCATTGTACCACTCTTATACTTATCAGTGTCCAGATACACAAGCAGGCCCTTTAAAGGTAGTAGAACTACTTACATTATGTACCTTGCTATGCAAGAGTGGGTGGCAAAATCAAGACTTATTATTATTTATATTATGAAAGCAAATATTATCTACTAATACATCACTTTCTACCCTTTAGTGTTAGTGCAATGCTCTAAATATTTTTCTAGTTCAAGAAAAGAATAGCAACTGGAAAAATTACTATCTTACCTAAATTTAAACACCTACCAGTAAATATAAAATAAGAGTACAAAGCATCAGTACTTCTTTGTACTGTGTAATGTACACTGCTTGTGAGACTAGTAGTAAAACTGTGTTGCTGTTAGTTACAAAACATTTTTAATTGTGCTAATAGTTAATGCCCTAAATTGTGAACATTTTGACACTATTTCTTTAAATCTTCTAGACTTAGTCTTCTCTGCAATGGGAGGGAGCAATGCTTTCAACACAAAAATTAACACAACTAAAAACGGTTACTCACCTTCTCGTAACTGTTCTTTGAGATGTGTTGCTCATATTCATTCCAATTAAGTGTGTGAGCACCGCATGCACAGTTGTCAGAAAGTTTTCCCTTAGCAGCTCCCGTCGGGTCAGCTGTGGAGCCCCCTGGAGTGGCGCCATAATGGCGCTCAATATATGCCCCTGCCAACCCAGCCCCTTCTCGGTTCCTTCTTGCCAGCTACTCTGACAGAGGGGTAGAAGGATGGGTATTGGAATGGATAGGAGCAGCACATCTCGAAGAACAAGTTACAAGTTGGTGAGTAACTATTTCTTCTTTTTCGAGTGCTTGCTCATATCCATTCCAATTAGGTGACCCCCAAGCCTTACCTAGGAGGTGGGGTCAGAGTTATGGAATCACCGCTCTGCCAAAAGCTGCATCATCTCTGGCATGCTGGATGATGGTGTAATGAGAGGTGAAGGTATGTACCAAGGATCAAGTTGCTGCCCTGCAGACTTCTTGGATCAGGATCTGGGCCAGGAATGCCGCTGATGAGGCCTGTTCCCTTGTGGAGTGTGCCATAAGTGCTGGGGCTGATATCTTGGCCAGCTTGTAGCACGTTTGGATGCAGGATGTGATCCAGGAAGAAATTCTTTGAGATGAGACCAGGAGTCCTTTCATCTGATCTCCTACTGCTACAAACAACTGGTTTGACTTTCTGAACGGCTTAGTGTGCTCTGTGTGGAAGGCCAGTGCCTGACTAACATCCAGATAGTGCATCCTCTGCTCGCAGCTACTGGCATGAGGCTTAGGATAAAAAACAGAAGGAATATGTCTTGGCTGGTATGGAAAGATGACACCACCTTCAGAAGAAATGCTGGGTGAGGCCTAAATTGCACCTTATCCTTGTGGAAAACCATTTAAGGTGAGTCAGAGGTGAGGACCTTTAAATCAGAAACCCTCCTTGCTGATGTAATGGTGACCAGGAAGGCTACCTTTCATGACAGGTAGAGGAGGGAGAAGTTGCCAGCCATTCAAATGGGGGCCCCATTAGCCTGGAGAGGACCAGGTTAAGGTTCCACGCAGGAACAGGCTGTCTAATCTTGGGGTGTAGCCATTCCAGCCCCTTGAGGAAACGTCTTACCATGGGGGTGGCGAATATGGAGCGTCCGGATACTCCCGGGAGGAAGGCCGAGATAGCAGCAAGATGTACCTTGATGGATGATGCTGCCACACCTTGTTGTTTCAGGTGCAGAAGGTACTCTAGAATGAGTGGTATAGGCACCTGGAGTGGAGGTGTATGTCACTGGGCACACCAGCAAGTGAAACTTTTGCACTTTGCTAGAGAAGTGGCCTTGGTGGATGGTTTCCTGCTGCCCAGTAGGACCTCTGTGCTCAGAACTGGTAACAGAAGTTCCGTGGGGTTTATCCATGAAGCTTCCAGGTTGTGAGGTGGAGGGACTTGAGGTCCAGGTGATGAAGGTGACCGTGATCCTGAGTGATCAGGTCGGGGTGGAGTGGTAGCGCAATCAGGGCATGCACTCCAGGAGTGTGGTGTACCAGTGTTGCTGGCGCCACCAGAATTACCTCTTCTCTGTCCATGAAGATCTTGAGAAGTACCACTTTCTGTTGCTCCGAGTGGCAAACAGATCGACCTGGGGAAACCCCCACCTTTGGAAGATGGAGTGTATGACATCCCGATGGATGGACCACTCGTGGTTGTGGAACGAGCTGCTGAGGCGGTCTGCTAGTTCGTTCTGAACTCCTGGGAGTTAGAATGTCTCCAGGTGAATGGAGTGGGCTATGGAGAATTCCCATAGCCACAGGGCTTCTCAACATAGGGGGGAGGAATGGGCTTTCACCCTGCTTGTTGATGTAAAACATGGCAGTGATGATGTCCGTCATCACTGCCATGCACAGTCCTTGCACCAGGGCCTGAAAAGCCTGGCATTCTAGATGCACCGCTCTCAGCTCCTTGATATTGATATGAAGGGGGAGCTCGTCCTGTGACCATAGGTCCTGTGTTTGGAGATCTCCCAAATGCACACCCAACCCAGAGCTGACGCATCCGTTACTAAGGAAAAGGAGGACTGGGGGCTGTTGAAGGTGATTCCTTTGCACACCATCTGAGGGTCAAGCCACCATTGGAGGGACTCAAGAATGTGTTCTGGGACCTTCACCACTGAGTTTAGGCTGTTGGGCCCCGGGCAGTAGGCAGATGCAAGCCACACTTGCAGGGGTCTGAGTCTCAGTCTGGCATGCCGGACCACATAAGTGCAGGCTGCCATCTGGCCAAGGAGACTCAGCCATCCCCTTGCAGTAGTGGTCAGGTACCTCCTGAGACCTTGAATAATATTTGACATGACCTGGAAATGGGTTTCCGGTAAAAACTCCCTTGCCTATACCAAGTCCAGCACCACTCCGATGAACTCTATTCTTTGGGTCAGTGATAAGATTGACTTGTTCATGTTGAGGCCCAATCTTTCGAAAGTGGACCTGAGATTCCACCTGCTCCCTGGTGCGCCCCCTGAGCAGCCAGTCATCTAGGTATGGGTATACCTGCACCTGTCTCCTTCAGAGGAAGGCTGCTACAACTGACATGCATTTCGTGAACACATGGGGAGCTGTTGATAGACCGAGTGGGAGGACCGTGGATAATTTTTGTGGTCGACCACAACCCGTAAGAATCGTCTGTGAGCTGGCTGAATGGCTATGTGAAAGTACGCGCCTTTCATGTCGAGGGGGGTGTACCAGTCTCCTGGATCCAGGGAAGGGATAATTGTGCTCAGAAAGACCATGCGGAACTTTAACTTCACCATGAATTTGTTGAGTCCTCGCAGGTCTAAAATAGGTCTGAGACCCTCCCTTTGTCTTGGAAATTAAGAAATAACGGGTGTAGAAACCCTTGCCCCTTAGTTCCTGAGGAACCTTCTCCACCGCTCCTATGGCGAGGAGTGCCCGCACCTCCTGGATAAGGAGTTGCTCGTGAGAAGGGTCCCTGAAGGGGGACGGGGAAGGGCAGTGTGAGGGAAGGGAGGAGCTGAATTGGGAAGAATATCCCACTTCTACCATGCGAAGAACCCAGCGGTCCGATGTTATCAGGGACCAAGCGCGGCAGAAGTGGGATAGACGATTCATAAAAAGAAGGGTAAGGATCCAGTGTCATGGTGGGTGTGCCGCCCTCAGATGTCCCTTCAAAAGGCCTGCTTAGAGCCCAACGAAGGCAAGCGATCACAGTTCCAATGACCATCACTGGCGGTAAGAAGGAACTGAGGAGGGGCCGGGTCGTCAGGGTCAGATATTCAGCGCCATGAAGGTGCCACTCCAGGGGGCTCCACAGCTGACCCAATGGGAACTTCTAAGGGAAAACTTTCTGACGACTGTGCACGCAGTGCGCAAACACCTAATTGGAATCAATATGAGCAATCACTCGAAGAAGGAATAATATTTTTGAGAGGAATAGCTTAAAGAAGTCTCTCCTATATGAAAAGTACTAAATAGGCCCCCTAGGTAACATAAAAGTAGGCGGAAGAAGAAGAGGAGCATTTTGCTTAGTTTGTACAGTTGCAGTCATATGTAAAATTGAATCACTAATGGGATCTATGAGAGTGATAAGTCTTGCATCCCATGGCTAAATTAAAGGGCTTGAATGGACTTCAGTGAAACTGATGCTATAAGTTCAGCTTTACTAGCTTTCCCATAATAGACTGTGTGACTTCATAGCTTGTTAAAGCAACTGAGGAACAATTAAAAGAATGGAATAAGTTTAGCTTGATAGCACTCTAATAATAGCTGTATAGATAGTGCTTTGAAATTGTGGCTCAGACTGGAGCTTGGGCTCTGAAGTTCACCCCCACCTCTCTAGGCTTCAGAACCCCAGCCTTAGCTTCAACTTCAAAGAGCTGTGTTTACAGCAATTTTAGAGAGCTTGCATCTGCACTCTCCAAAATGCAGTGTAGGTATATCCCGAAGGTGGGAGAGATTGTTTGGGAATGTCCAAAGGGATGTATCCTGGCCTAAATGCACAAAAATGTTCAGCAGAAAATTTAAAGATTGTGGTTAAGGAGTATTTCATAGATTTATAGGTTTTAAGACAAGAAAGGGACCATTAAATCATCTAGTCTGACCTCCTGTGTAACGTAGGTTTGGTATTGTAAAATGAAGTCTGGTCTATTAGGCCTTGATCCTTCAAACACTTACGCACATGTTGAACTTTAATTACGTGAGATGTTCTAACGACTATGGAAAACTCTGTCCAAAATAGTCACGAGATCGTTAATTACCTGAGTGGCCAAGATCTTAAAATATGGTACTTCCTACAGCATAGTGTCTTCTAATGATGTGCTGTGGCATCAATACACTACAAAAGTGGTGGAAAGAGTGCCACATACTGAATCAATAACCTTACTTCCTCTGTAGCATCTTCCATCCAAATAGTAACCAGTTCTGAGTTTCCAAAGATGGTGAAAACTGATGAGATCATAGTGCAAGGCAGTGTAGCTGCCAGTCATCAAATATATAGGAGATCCCAGAGAGATACATTGTCAGTGTGGAAGAAGAAGGTGAATTTTAGGAAAAATGTGAATATTTTCATTTTTTGACGTAACTTATTTGAACACTTTAAACATGCCATATGTTGGGAAAAGACAGGAAGTGCGGTCATCGAAAACTACTGCTTTGACAACCAGGTTCTTCTAATTAGGTCTCAGTTATTTAAGGGACTGAGATTTACAACCAAAGCCACTGTTCCACATGAATTACAGTTTAAATAGATCTGACTGACTAATTACGGTTCAGTTAAGTAGTGCTTATTGATGTAGCCAGTACCGGACCCGAGTCTTACCTTTACTAGACGGTTACGCAAATGAAGTACTACATTAATCCACAACTAGTCCTGTTGATTTTCTCGTGAGTAAAGGTGGCAGAATCTGCCCCCCTGCATTGTAATAACTTATAACAACAATCTATAACCCAGAATTCCCTGCACCCCCAGCTGCCCTTTTTTCCCCTCCCCCCCTTTTCTTTTCTTTCCACCCTATGACTGGAGTGGCGTTAATGGGCCACTTCACCTTGAATGGTCCCTTGAAATATCTGTTAACTATTTATGTTAAACAATCTATTCCATCTTGTATTTAGCTGTGACACTGGGTACATTTCCCAGACCTGAAGAACGGCTCTGTGTAAACTCAAAAGCTTGTTTCTCTCACCATCAGAAGCTGGTCCAATAAAAGATACTACCTCACCCACCTTGTCACTCTAATACTTTGAACACAATAAATTAGGTAACTTCTTATGAGACAAGTGCAAAGATGGTTTTATAACTGTTTGTTAAAAAATAGCATATTGAATTTAATAGCTGTTCCATAAAAAGTGCAGTTCTGCTAAATCTCATATTGGCTATTACACTTGGGAGTATAGGACTACATCACTTCAAACAAAAACTCTACTCACCCTTGCTTATAAATATTGTAATAAATGGCTTGGCTCTAACCCAGCTGAACAACAGATGTTCCAGGGTGGAAGCCTGAGACTCAGATCTTAGTTCAAGTCTAGCCAGAAGTTAGAAATTGTGAACTCTTTCCCTGCTGCATCAGCTTGTAGCACCATTAAAACATTTTATTAAAAAATAAACAGCAGTAGTGTGTTTATTCCTAACTGACTGTTTCCCCACTCAGAGCCTAGTTCAGAATCCACTGAAGTTAAATGAAAAACTTTTTTTGACTTCAGTGCTTTTGATTGAGTCCTCTAATTATTAAAAATGTTTGGGAAATTAGAAAAGGGCCCAACAGTTTGAAATTTCAGAGTGCCACCAAAGAAGAACTGGATTGTAGATTGAGAAATAATGACAAAAGGTATAAAATAGAATTGGGCCCAAGCCAAAGAGGTTACTTGTGTGTGTGTATGACTATCAATTGCTTAAGTGTTTGCAGGGGAATGTGCTTTGTAAAATCAAAGTCCTTCTAGATGTAATAGGAATCTCTTACGTACGTATGTGAATAAAGAAATATTTAAAAATCAGCTAATATTCTTTTGAGAAGATGGCAAGCATGGTGGTGATGGTGGTTGTTTTAAAGAGAGAATTTGACCTTAAAAATCAATACACAAGCTACTATATAAAGTCTTAACAAGAAGATTTCTTAAGTAGCCACAGTTTCTTCTCTGAGGATTTTGAGATACACTTGTCTACCATAGATGCTTGTACTCAAAACCTGGAACTTCTTAAATGAACCCAGAAATATAGAGAAAAACATATTTTGACTGTGTCATAAATTACATCACTTTGGCACTTCAGTCATAAATTCTAAAATAATTAAGAACTTTTTTCAAAAATACATGTCACTCTTTATTCATAATGACTAGAGCTGGATGAACCATAGGTAGTGAGCAATTTATTTATCTTATCTAGCCCTTTCTGCTAGTGAATAATTTGATTGACCTCAAATTATTTAAAAGATATTTCTTGCAAACATATGTCAGTTCACAAACAGTCCACTAAGGGTATTTCATATTAATAATTTGAAATTGGAGCTATGTTTATTAAACACATACTGTAGATCACATTTCTGTTTTCTTAATGGAGGTGAGTAATTTAGAATCAAGTTTCTGCTGCAAATACTCGTAAACATGAATACATAATTTGCATTCAGTTTTGAACAGTTCTGCTAGCAAATTTGTTTGTAAGCACAGTGGTTTGCAGTTGTGGTCAATAGAGCAGTTACTAGTGGGACACAGAGAATTGTGTGGTTCCATTGTTTTAGCTTCTCCTCCTTGTTTACAGCTAATGCTGAGCAGAGGTTAGAATTTCCATTGCACAGGAAATTCTGACATTTCAACATTTGTTTTTATCCTGAAAAGGGACAAAAAGTTGAAACTTCAAAATTTTTCACAGAATGGAAATTCCCCCCCACCCTCAAAAATCAGTTCATAGATGTGAAACATTTTGTTTTAATATTTTTATAAAAATAAAGCATTTCAGCATTCCTGATATTGAAATATTTCTTTTCAGTTTGTTGAAATGCTTCATTCTGAATCATTTCAATGTAAAACTGAATGTCCCTATGGTGCATTGCCTTATGGGAGCTGTAGTTCCAGCCCCTATATTCTCCTGTGTGCCAGTCTATATCTCCCATAATGCATGCAGAGTCTGCACCATCCAGCTCAATCAGAAGAAATCACAATATTGCGTTAGGGGAGATGATGTTCTCCAGGGGAACCTGATCCCTAGGAAAGAATGGGGGTTGGAACTACAAGTCCTATAAGCAGGGCTGGCTCTAGGTTTTTTGCCACCCCAAGTTCTGAGAGCCGGAATGCCACCAGAGGGGAAAAAAGAAAAAAAAAAAAAAGACGATGACCAGAATGCCCTGGACATGTGCCGCCCCAAGCACGTGCTTGGTTTGCTAGTGCCTAGAGCCGGTTCTGCCTATAAGGCAATGTGCCATAGGAAAATGTGTGCAGTATTGTTGTAGCTGTGTTGGTCCCAGGATATTAGAGAGACAGGGTGGGTAAGGTAATATCTTTTATAGGACCAACTTCTGCTGGCTAAGATGAGCCTGGAAGCTTAAATTCAAAATTTTGCTAGACACTAAAAATCATAGACTGAACAGACACACTGGATTTATGGTTTATTACAACAATCTATAACCCATTAACAAATCCCCCCTTTCTTCTTTTTTCCCCTCCATCCCTTCCTTTCCCGCCTATGACTGGAGGGTTGTTACCAGGCTACTTCACGTTGAGCTGGGCCTTGAAATGTGTTTACTACTTATGCTAAACAATCTGTTCCACCTTGTATTTAGCTGTGACACTGTGGATACAGCTACACAAGTCTAAAACCCTGAGGCATGGCCACAGCTGGCTCGGGTTAGCTAACTCAGTCTTGTTGGGCTCAGGCTCCGGGGCTAAAAATTGCTGTGTACACTTTCAGGCTGGATCTGAAGCCTGAGCAACAGGACCTTCCTCCACTTGCAGGGTCCCAGAACATCTGCACAGCAATTTTTCAGCCCCAGAGCCCAGGTCCTGTGAGCTTGAATCAATTGACCTGGGCCAGCTGTGAGTTTTTCATTCCTGTGTAGACATACTCTCTGAATATGTTTCCCAGATTTGAAGAAGAGCTCTATGTAAGCTCAAAAGCTTGTGTCTCTCACCAACAGAAGTTGATGCAATAAAAGATATTACCTCACACACCTTGAATCCCTCGTAGGAAAATGCAGTTTAATGTTTTGTTGAACTGATTCAAAGCAATATATGTTAGGTCAGTTCAAAAAACAAAATATTCCAATTCAGGTCGAAAAGATCCAAATTGCAATATTTCATTTTGATTTTAAATCAATACTTTTTTAAATTAAAATTTTCCTATGGAAAATTTAAGTTTTCTGGAAACTATCAGAAACTGTCAGAAAATTATTCCAGTGGAATATTTCCAACCAGATTTATTTCCAGCTGTAAATTGCATTAAAAGAAGCTTAAAACACTTTCATAGTGCTGCTTTTCCTTGAGGCAATTGCCACTGGGATGTCATTTGATCACCAATTAAGTGTCCATGAGACAGTCTTTGTGTCAGGATGTATACAAAAGTTTGAGACCCTTACATTAGAAAATTCATAGGTGTGAATAAAAAAGTGCAAATGCAGTAGACGTAAATTTGTTCACAAAGCTAGATGAATGTTCATTAATAATTTTTTGCAGTATTCATGCAGCAATGATGATAATACTTCTAATCTTTTACATTTGTAGATTGTTTGTGAAGTAAGCACAAATAGTACAAAGTTTTCCTTTAAAGGCAAAATGTTATGGAACAGATCCATTTCACTTTCAACATAAAAATCAGTTCTAAAAGGGAAATTTATGGAAAGGTTTTAATCAGTCTTAGTATTGAGAGAGGTATGGTACAATACATGGGGGCAGAAATGTTTTAACGCTCCATTCTGTAACTTGAACACAATGCCAAATAAATGTGACAATACATAGGACTATGTGAAAGAGAAATACATCCATTAAATCTCATTTTCAAGTAGCACTTATCCATTGTAGTGTCTTTAAAGCTGAAAAATGGGAATTTAAAAATAAATGATACTGTAGGACTATTATGTGATGATCAATAAGGTGGCCTTCTCTACGTCCAACCCCTCCACCATGTACTGGGACTGTGGAAACAGGATAAATAGGGGATTGCCTTACAGGGTGATTTATGGTAGTCAGCGCTGCTCTCCAGGCCACTACAGTAGACATGAAGGCCTAAAGGATTTACTCTGAAATGCCCTGGCTAACGGGATTCTGGTTAGGTGGACCAGGATCACTAGCCTGGGCAATTGGGCAACTGGTCTAAGAGAAGGACATTCCAAAAATAAACTTGCAGCCAGTAAGTCTTTCCGTTGTCTTGGTTTACCTTGTGTCACTGGGCACCTCTGCTGCTACCCAGTGTACTTCACTGCCTGGCCAGTTTGGATGGTCTTACGATCACAAACACACACCAGATTATCTTTCACCAAGGTGTGTATTTATTCTTTGCTTACATAATAACTGTACTGCAGGCTTACAGCAAAGGGATGCCCCTCCCAGCCTTCACTGCTCAGCCCAGGCTCATCCTCTGAGCTTTCCTTCTGAGGCCCCCTGAGTTCCCCCTTGCTTCCTGTTCCTTCCGTTCATGTTCTCCCAATTACATCATTAACCCAGTGATTAGCACCCAGGTGCTCATAATCCCTCAACTGAACATGTATAATTGGCTTCAATTAGGCCTGCCCTCTTCCCAGTGCTGCAGCAAACTCAGTGACCGGAGTGTTACTAATAGTACCCTGTCACACCTAGCCACTGGCAAGAGTCTTGTTGGCTGAGAGTGTGTGCGAGTTGGTGTGCAACTGCTTGTTCACTTTAAACAAATTCTCGCACAGCCTTCAACAATCCAACAAATCCTGCAGCGATGGGGAATGGCAAAATTGACAGTTGATGAACGTTGCTGGGAGTCATAGTCTTGAAATCTGCATGTGGGCTGGTCAAGAATTTGGTCACTCTGCATTGACCTGGGGTGACACCATAGTGTAGCAGCATCTTGATCGACATGACTGCTCTATTCAGGGACAGCACAGCTGACCTCAATCTGAGGAAGAGGCTAGAAAAGATTCCCCCAAAATTGCTCATCCCGAACAGCCCTCACCAGCTTACCCTGGCTGGAGGGTGTCCCATCATGCAGTCAAAATTCAAACAAACCTTGAAAAGTTTCCTTTTGTGTTACTGTTGCAATGTGGAATGTTCATACATTATTGATCATTCAAACCAAACTGATTCTCCTGTCATGTGAGCTGCTCTGGTTGTTTGAGAGCTTGAAAGATACTGTATCAACATTGAGGCATTGAACAAGATTCAACTTGCTGAAGAGAGACAACTGATTGAGCAGAGTGCTGAGAACAGTTTCTTCTGGAAGGGACGCCCACAAAACAAGCAGGAATCATCTTTGCAATCAGAATATTGTCTCTTGTTTGGAGAGCCTACCCATTGGTATAAATGACAGACTGATGATGCCCCAACTGCCCTTGAAAGGTGGATGTTACGCTTCATTGATCTGTGCTTACTCACTGATGATGACTAACTCTCATGAGGATAAAGAGCAATTTTACTCTGAACTAAAAGACCTGATTCTATTGACTCCCTGTAGAGACTAGTTGATTATTTCAGGTGACTTGAGCACTTGTGTTGGCTGTGATGATTTCTACATGGCATGGCATATTTGGTAAACATGGGGTTGGCAAGATGAATAGCACTGGCCTACTTCTGCTGAAGATAGGGGTCGAGTATCATCTAGTTGCTAAAACATTGTCTTCCAACGTCCCAACAAATAAAAATGACCTGGATGTACATTTGCTCATGTCATTGGCATTTGATCAACAATGTGTTGGCGTGACATCATGATCTAGGACGACGTGTGCATAATTCTGGTATTATGTGGAGCTGATTGTTGGACTGACCACCCTCTTATTTAGCCAAGTGCTCTATTTATCCAAAACACCAATCAGTTAAGTGTGTAACGTTTTCCCAATGAAAGATCTGTCAATTGCCGAACAATTTTCAACACAGCTAACTATTGTTTTAGAAACTCTTCCAATGACCAGTTATGACACATTTGCCATATGGGTATCCTTGCGTGACACAATCTGTAACACGATTGTGGATTGTGTATAAAACACTGTCATGCAGACTGGTTTGACAATAGTGATTCTGAAATATCAGATCTCCTTGATGTCAAGCAATAAGGGCATGCTGCGCTCTTATCTGACCCGCTCTCTGAAACAAAAAAGGCCAGATGTAGGGCAGCCTGCGGTATACACCAATGCAAACTCTGCCAAATGCAAAGTATGTGGTTTGACTGTAAAGTAGATAAACTACAGGAGATCACTGATAATCATGACTCCAAAGGTTTCTATGGGGCGATTAAAGCTGTGTATAGCCCTGCTCTGTCTTCCTTGACACCGCTAACAACTGCTAATGATGAATATCTCATCACAGATCACAGTGCCATCTACCAACAACGGCGTGAACAAAACATTTCAGTGAACTACTTAATCATTTATCTACTGTTTCTAATGAGTCACTGGATAATGTCCACAAATTGCCCACATCAATGCACTTGTGAATTCACCCACTTGAGCTGAGGTGTTGAAGGCTGTTCAAGCAATGAAAAATAACAAATCTCCTGGTCCTGATGCCATTCCAGCTGAAGTTTTAAAGCATGGAGGAAATCTCATTGACAGGCTTTTTGAAGTTCTCTTACATATCTGACTTCAAGAAACCATACCACAACAACTGAAAGATGCCAATTCATCATTATCCACAAGCATAAAGGTTCAAAAAGCAACTCTGGTAACTACCACGGTATCTCTTTGCTCTCTGTGGCCAGAAAGATTCTTGCATGGATCTTCCTAAACCAATCCCTGACCGAAATCATTAACACAGAATCTGTCTATAGACAGAAATCAAAGTCTGTAATGCTCACATAATTGCAGTACAGGTGTGAATCATGGACCTGTTATCAACAGCACATTAAAAAGTTTGACCGTTTGAATTTGTGACACCTATGACAATTGCTGGGCATCAAATGGCAGGACTGGGTTTCCAACAGAAGTACTGGTGAAAGCTGGTTTGTTCAGCATCAAGGCTCATTTGATCTGTGCCCTGTTGAGATGGACTGGACATGTAATTCGTACGCCTGAGACTCATTTATCAAAACAGGTCTTATATTTCTAATTAAGTTCCAGCAATTGTAAGTGTGGGGGGCAGATGAAACACTTCAAAGACACCCTGAAACAAAATTTGCACAAAAAGAACATTTCTGACCCAACCTTTGAGCAACTGGCAATTGATCATATTGCATGAGGCCACGCCATAAAGGCAGGTGTCCACGACTTTGAGAAGAATTGCACTGAGCAAGTGGAAGCACATTGCCAGGCAGCTCAATCAGTGCAGCTAGGTAAATGGCTCTGACCAGTGGGGTAAACATTGTTCTTCCTGAGTTGGTCTATGGAGTCGTGCACAGACCCATTAGTACAAACTGTGATTGTCAGTGTTGTCCTGGAAATCAAAGTGATTAGCATCATCATTAAGGTTGTTGCCTGCTGGTATCTGTACCTCCACCGCCAGTTTGAGTAGGTCAGTTCCTGTGCTCCCTCTATGGCCTGGTCTACTGGGGGTGGGGATCGATCTAAGATACGCAACTTCAGCTACAAGAATAGCATAACTGAAGTCGACATATCTTAGATCGACTTAGAATCACTTACTTCACGTCCTCACGGCGCGGGATCGACGGCCACTGCTCCCCTGTCGACTCCGCTTCCGCCTCTTGCAGTGGTGGAGTTCCAGAGTCGATGGCAGAGCGATCGGGGATCAATTTATTGCGTCTACACTAGACGAGATAAATCGATCCCCAATAGATCGATCACTACCCACCGATCCGGCAGGTAGTGTAGACGTGGCCTTGTATTTGTCATGTTTGCTCTTCCAAAAATAGATTCCGGAAGAGACTAACAGTAACCAATTTTAAAAAGTGTGGTCACCCATCTTTCTACTTCCACTCACCAAAAAGAAAAACAGTATATTTTTCTTTAAAATGAAGGATTCAGAGTACAATTTTTTTGTTCAGGGTATAGCCAAATCATAGTCTTATTGACATCAGTGAATTTGTCAATGACTCCATTTGGACCAAGATCTGTCCATGTAAGAGTGCATTAATGAATGTATCCTGTGAGTAGAGCTGGACAAATAGTAGGAAAAACTTTTTTGTGAACGTTTTCCCCAGGTTTGAATCACTTTTGGATTTTGTGCACTCCCACTTTTTGTTTGCTTTCCTTAGAACATTCATACAGGTGGGATTTTGTAGAAATATCTGGGGGGGGGGGGTGGCTGATTTTTCTGCAAATACCACTGTTCACATGTGATCAAGGGTTTTTGCTATTCCTGCTGTAAGTGCCTGCCTGTTTGTTAAGTTTTGTGTCTTCCAATCAGAACGTAGAAATAATGCCCTGACACTTAGGTGACTAAACATACACCTCAGGCAGAAAATAATCAAAGATGCATAATGAATAGTTTTCAAATAATCCATAGGTTAAAATATGTTTACATACAGTATTCATCAAACAATTATGAATAACAAATACATTTATCAAAATCAGCCTGTTGGTAAATAATTCATGAATAGAAAAAAAGAGCTGCAGGCCAACCAGATCCTACTCCCAATTCAAGGGAAATTTGTCATTGACATCAGCATGAGCTGGTTCATGCCCTGGTACATTAGTCAGCAGTATTGAATGTCAAAATAACCAAGTGATTCCATGTACCTTTATTTGTTTGATTTCATACCGGATCATTTTGTGAGTGTCAAGTGGGTCATCACTGGCAGGAACCACCTTTTCACTGGATATTTTTGCACGAATCACTGCAAGGGGGGAAAAAGATTTTATTTGCAAAGAAGCATATGCCTGACTTTTCCATCAGTACTATATGTTACATTTTTCCATTTATTAAAATAATTGTAACAGATTGCTATGTTTTTCTATTGGACATTAGAAAATGTTCAGTAGCATTTAAAGCTTGTTAGTACAAGATTGTTCAAGACTGAGTTAACTCCTGAAAAAATAAAAACGATACAGGGCATAACCTGCCATATAAATACTACATCATTTTCAACGAACCAAAATATATCATATGGTTCTGAAATTTTCTGGTGTAGATTTCAGGCCAGATTTTCAAAAGGATTCAGTACCCAGCAGCTCCCAATGAGCCACTTCATTTTGGTGCCTAAGTAGGAATTGGTAGCTGCTCAGCTCTTTTGAAAATCTCTGTTGAGACAAACATTAGCTAAATGAGAATTGGTTGTCTAAATCCACTAGTGAGCTTTGATTAATCTGCAGGCCTGATTCAACTCCCATTGACTTCAAAGTGTTTTGCGTTGGGCCCCTGAAATACAGAGTAGCAATGAAATGGACCAGAGTCAGCATTCAGTAAGACCATGGCAGGCAAGATAGAAATATGAATACCGTGTAGAAAATTAGAAAGAGAAGAAGATGAGGTCAGGCATCAAAGTTACATCTCTTGTGATGGCAAGTAGCTGCACCTCAATAGCTATTTCTCAGATTCCATATGTAACTTTTATTAAACAGTGTAAATGAGTTACTTCTAGTATTGCCTTTAGTGATGTCTTCTCTGTTTTAGCTGCTTTGTGCAGAGGGGAAATTATTTATTTCAATCTTTATAATCAAGAAAGAAACATTTAGCTAACGTGTACTATAAATAATCAGTCAGTATGTGAATGAGCCTAATGAGGAGAGAACTTCTCAAAGTGTGGTGTCTGGCTCCACAGGAGTGTTCATGCTGCACTCTCCTCTGTGTTGCTACAGCAGGTACAATCCTCCTTTCGAGCTTGCAGCAGGGGCATTTTGCCTACAGTTTTTATCATGTTCCAGTCTTGCTCATTTGTCTTTTCCTCGCAGAATGTTTCATTTTCCTACTTGTTATCAGGAACAGTATAGTCTCATGCAGAAAACTCCTATGTTATCTCAAACCTCTTAAAACGCTCCAGGAAGGCTTTGGAATGCCATTCTAATCAACCAGACATATTACACAGAAACTGAAATATCTTTCTGATTGTTGGTTAAAAGTGTGTCATTTTTCCCTATCTAACCAGATTTTCTAAAAATATTAGGTAAAAGGGTGGAATATTAGGCACAGAGTATTAGGATATGTCTCCACTACAGCAGCACAGCTGTGTCGCTGTGGCTACACCACTGAAGTGTAGACACTTGCTACAGCACTGGAACGTTGTTTCCGTCACTGTAGTAAATCCACCCCCTCAAGAGGTGTAGTTAGGGTGACAGAATTCTACATCCCAGGTCGGCTTAACTATGCCTCTCGCCCCTGAGTGATGTAGGCAGGTTGACCTAAATTTTAGGTGTAGACCAGGCCTAATACTGTGTTAAGAATAATACATTGGGGCCAAAATCTTACACTTTGGGCTTTTGCCCCCAAAATAAGAATTAATTAATATTAATAAGGGTATTAATTTGTCCCCAATTCTGTCTGGCCACAGTCCCACATGCCCTTTGCAGGCTATTCCTGTGAAGAGGAAGAGTAATTAGTGTGGAGAGGTAGTGCATGGATCCTAACAGTCAGGAGATATGGGCATTCCAAAGCACAGATCACAGCCACAGCTCTAACCCCATCTATATGACCTCTTCCATAGGTGGAGCAGTCAGTGATGGATCTGTAGAGTGGTGTCTCTGAATCTGTAGTGGGGAACTACAGAGTCATGGAGGAGGTGTTCTGCTACACACTTCCTGTCCTGGTTGTGCCATTTTGGGCATTCATGTTCGATGCCAGAATTTGTCCTTCAGTACTTACTAACTGTGGAAACAGCTTTCAGACACCTTTCATGGTTCTGTTTGTTCATTTGTTTTATTTTTAGCATTGAAAGAGGAAAAATAATCCCAAGTATATATACAAAATAATGGGATCTAACTTAGCTGTTACTATTTAAGAAAGAGATCTTGGAGTCATTGTGGATAGTTCTCTGAAAATATCTGTTCAATGTGCAGTGGCAGTCTAAAAAGCTAGCAATTTTAGGAACCATTAGAAAAGGTATAGATAAAACAGAAAATACCATGTCACTATAGAAATCCATAGAATGCCCACACCTTAAATAATGCATGCAGTTCTGGTCACCCATCTCAAAAAAGATATATTAGAGTTGCAGAAGGTGCAGAGAAGGGCAATAAGAATGGTTAGGGTTATGGAACAGTGTCCATATGAGAGATTAAATAGATTGGGACTGTTCATCTTAGAAAAGAGACAACTGGGGGTGGGGGTGAGGAGATATGACAGAGGGCTGTCAAATCAGGAATAGTATGGAGAATGTGAATAAGGAAGTGTTATTTACTCCTTCACATAACACAGGAACTAAGGGTCACCCAATGATATTAATAAGTAGCAGGTTTAAAACAAACAAAAGGAAGCACTTCTTCACACAACCCACCGTCAACCTGTGAAACTCACTGTCAGGGGATGTTGTGAAGGCCAAAAGTATAATTGAGTTAAAAAAAGAATTAGATAAATTCATGGAGAACAGGTCCATAAATGGCTATAAGCCAGTATGGTCAGAGACACAACGCCATGCTCCAGGTATCCCTAAATCTCCAGCTGCCAGAAGCTGAAACTGTATGACAGGGGATGGATCACTCGAAATTGCTCTGTTTTCTTCATTCCCTGTAAAGCATCTGGCAGTGGCCATTGTCAGAGACAGGATACAGGCTAGCTGGACTGTTAGTCTGACCCAGTATGGCTATTCTTATGTCTTTTTTTTTTAAATAAGCTAGCAGCATTGACATGACACTTAAATATTTTCAATGCACTCAGAAAAATCATAGTCAACAAGTTAGAGTAGGGAAAGGTCTCTCAAAAATTAGATCTGCGAAAAATGAAATTAGTTTGTGTAACACTTTTAAAGTAGAAATGCTTTTAATCATAACTAGTTAAACAAGAATCATGCCTTCCTCTAGAAAGTAAACGGTGAAAACATACTCTGTATATGGTGGCTTAAACCCATTTCTAAAGGAAAAAAAGACGTGAAAGCCTATAATAAAAACCAGGTTGTTTTCTTTAGAGCAATATAGAGGTCAGCCTCAGCTAATGATAGGCAATTTTCATTTCCTGCTTATTTGCAGAGAAAAATGGATGCATTAATCAACACAATACAGATGGCTGCAGCTTCTGAGCATGAATCCTTGCATGGAGTGGTACAGTGCTCCTAGATCCTAGAAGGAAGCATAGTAGGCTTAGAAAATGAGCTGGATAGAAAGGAATGGGTTCTTCACGTGTGAGTAGCAAATTCCATGGTTCAGCTTCTTCTAAACTGTAGACGAGAAATCATCTACAAATGAGTTATACACCCACTTATTAATGCAGATTTTAAGTGCTTTAATATACTTCCACATAAAAAGTTCAACAATTTCCATCCCACCATCAACCTCAGCCTAGACCAATCCACACAAGCAGTCCATTTCCTGGACACTACTGTGCTAATAAGCGATGGTCACATAAACACCACCCTATTACGGAAACCTAGTGACCGCTGTACTTACCTACATGCCTCCAGCTTCCATCCAGGACACACCACACGATCCATTGTCTACACCCAAGCTCTAAGATACAACCGCATTTGCTCCAATCCCTCAGACAGAGACAAACACCTACCAGATCTCTATCAAGCATTCTTAAAACTACAATACCCACCTGCTGAAGTGAAAAAACAGATTGACAGAGCAAGAAGAGTACCCAGAAGTCACCTACTACAGGACAGGCCCAACAAAGAAAATAGCAGAACGCCACAAACTGTCACCTTCAGCCCCCAACTAAAACCTCTCCAGCGCATCATCAAAGATTTACAACCTATCCTGAAAAATGATCCCTCACTCTCACAGATCTTGGGAGACAGACCAGTCCTCGCTTATAGACAGCCCCCCAACCTGAAGCAAATACTCTCCAGCAACCACATAGCAAAAACACTAACCCAGGAATCTATCCTTGCAACAAAGCCTGATGCCAACTCTGTCCACATATTTATTTAAGTGACACCATCATAGGACCTAATCACATTAGCCACGCCATCAGGGGCTCATTCACCTGCACATCTACCCATGTATATGCCATCATGTGCCAGCAATGCCCCTCTGCCATGTATATTGGCCAAAACGGACAGTCTCTATGCAAAAGAATAAACGGACACAAATCTGACATCAGGAATCATACTATTCAAAAACTGGTAGGAGAACACTTCAACCTCTCTGGCCACTCAGTAAAAGATTTAAGGGTGGCAATTTTGCAACAGAAAAGCTTCAAAAACAGGTTCCAACGAAAAACTGCTGAGCTTGAATTAATATGCAAACTAGATACCATTAACTTGGGTTTGAATAGAGACTGGGAGTGGCTGGGTCATTACACATATTGAATCTATTTCCCTAAGTTAAGAATCGTCACACCTTCTTGTCAACTGTCTAAATGGGCCATCTTGATTATCACTACAAAAGTTTTTTTCTCCTGCTGATATTTCATCTTAACTAATTAGCCTCTCTCAGTTTGTATGGCAACTTCCAACTTATCTGTACGTATATATAGAAATCTTCTTACTATATGTTCCATTCTATGCATCTGATGAAGTGGGCTTTAGCCCATGAAAGCTTATGCTCTAATAAATTTGTTAGTCTCTAAGGTGCCACAAGTACTCCTGTTCTTTTTGCAGATACAGACTAACACGGCAGCTACTCTGAAACCTGTCATAAAAAGTACTTGTAGATGGTGTGCATTAATTCTTACTGTATTGTGGAAAAGGTCTAAATCAGAATCAGGTTTAGGCGTCCTCACTAACACTGCTTATTAAAAGAAAAGGTATCACAAAAAAGAGCTCACTGGATATAGAGGAGGACACTAGGGGTCTGCAATTGAGGGTAGCTCCATAATTCTGAAATAACACACAGTATTTGTATGTAATAAAACTTTTGCTAAAGATACATTCTCCTTTGTTCTCCTGTGGAAATAGAAGCTTTTTAAATTATTTATTAAGCTATACTTGTTACTCTGTGTGAGGAACACACATACACAAAATCTATAATTGTCTCAAAAGGGGCCCCTGGATTTATACGTGGCAGGAAGTGCAACTTTTTTCTATCATTTACCCATTATTCTGGGTGTTAAAGTTAAGGGGAAAACAGTCCATGTTTAGTGGACTTAAGTTTTTAGAGAAAGAATCTTGCCTTTTAACTTATGACGCTGAAGGGAGTCTAACTTGACGTTTTAAGGGAAATAAATGATGCATGTTAAAGAAAGTCTGGAACTGGAGTAGTTTTTCTTCGAGTCTGATTCAAACACACACAAAAATTTGTCTGGCCCTTCCAGCTCTTCCTGTTTTTCTTTTTTTCTTTCCTTTAAATTAATTTTTTCAATGAGTGTCGTCTAGTTGTCTGGGAAAACCTCTTATTCATGCAGTTACTTCTGTTTTTAACCACAAGCACTTCCTGGTTTAGCATTCTTTGGCTTACGCAATCCTACTTCTCCACTCCCGGTGCAGAAGAAGTTTATAACATGTGATTCCCCCATGTCTGTAGTTCTGTTTAAAAAGTGGTTTCAACTGTAGCACTACTGACTTGGTTTCTTCTCTCCTCCATATACCTTGAAACAGTCGCTACTGTGTTGTTTTATAATAGTAGTGCCACTTTCCCTGTCATATCGTGATTGGTTCCTTATGAAGAATCTAGGTATGTGAATGTGTTTGAAGTTAATACACAAGGGCTATACGCAATCTACCTAAAGTTCCTTCTGCCTTTTGCATTGAATATGTTGTTTGATTTATAAATTCTTTCCTACCTTGCCACTGTAGAAATAGTACTTAGCACTTTTCATGGTAAGTGCTATACAAACAGCAGGCTTCATAACAGCCCTATAAAATAAATGATTCTTACCCACCCTTTATAGATGGGGAAACTGAGATGAAAAGTGGCTAAAATGCTCCAGCCCCATACATGGAGTCAGCTGAGGCGTCCAAGTTGGAACTCAGACGTTCCTGGGTCCCAGACTTGTGCTTGGTTCACTAGGATCTTACTGTGAGGTAGTGTTGATGTGTGATGTTAAATAGCACCACATTCCAACTTGGAGAAGAATGAATTTCACTTGTGGGTGAAATGTTTTCCATATGGCTTTTTAAATCAGTTTGTAATATTTTAGGATGAATGTTGCTATGTACATTTGGTTGTATTTTTAGGTAAATGTTAAAAATATTTGTATTCCTTCTTTCCCAAATATTAATGAAAATCTCTTACCATGCTGCTTCTGCTCCATGCTTCCCTTATTGCCTCACAAGATAAAAAAAATCATACTTGTATAAAAGTCTGAGTTCTAATTTGCTATTTATAATATACTAAATATCTTTTTACTAACTTTAATTAAATAGTTAACTTTTGACTCTCTCATGGATGTTCTGTGAAGACTGACATCTGGCAACGCTAGTTTAGGTAATATTTCTCTTCAATGTAAACCTCTGAATCACTGTATTATACTCCACAAAACTGTCTTACCTTGTGAACTGGGGTGTCAGCTGCAACAGCACCCGTTCTGGCCAGGTGGAGCATTGCACCTGCGTCCACTCAGTTTGGCAAGGCTGTTAGTCAATTCCTGGTGCCCAGGGGGTCTGAAAACCCCCTCTGTTCTTAAGTGCCTCAGGGAGCTAGCACAGGAGCCCAGGCCCACCCGCTCCATTGCGTTCCAGCTCAGGGCTCCTAAGCTAGACAAGCTGAATCAGGATTTGACGACTCCAGCCATGTCCTGAGCTCCTTCCTACCTCCCCCTGATTTCTGTAGGCTCTTCAGCCCACTGGTCCAGTCATCATCTTCTAGGGTGCTGTTTCTGAGTGACTTTTCAGCAGCTTGCAGGCAGGAGTTCCCTTCTCCAGCGTGCTCGCTCCACCCTGCCCCTCTGTCTCCCAGTCCTTTTTTTCTCTGAGCTGCTGTCAGGTTGCCAATCAGCATTACATAAGAATGGCTATAGTGCGGGGGTGGGCAAACTACGGCCCAGGGGCCACATCTGGCCCTTCAGACATTTTAATCTGGCCCTTGAGCTCCAGCCGGGGAGTGGGGTCAGGGACTTGCCCCACGCCTCACGTGCCATGGCTCTGTGTGGCTCCAGGAAGGAGCGGCATGTTCCCCCTCCGGCTCCTACGCGTAGGGTGAGCCAAGGGGCTCCGCATGCTGCACCAACCCCAAGCGCCGCCCCTGTAGCTCCCATTGGCTGGGAACAACAGCCAATGGGAGCTGCAGGGGCAGCGCCTGCGGGCAGGGCAGTGTGCAGAGCTGCCTGGATGCACCTCCACATAGGAGCTGGAGGGGGGACATGCTGCTGCTTCTGCCAGCTGCTTGAGGTAAGCGCCACCCTGAGACTGCACCCCTGACTCCCTCCCATGCCTCAACCCCATGCCCTAGGCATGATCCCCCTCCTGCCCTCCGAACCCGTTGGTCCCAGCCCAGAGCACCCTCCTGCACCCCAAACCCTCATTTCCAGCTCTACCTCAGAGCCCGCACACCCAGCTAGAGCCCTCATCCCTTCCTGCACCCCAATTTCATGAGTATTCATGGCCCACCATACAATTTTCGTACCCAGATGTGGCCCTCAAGCCAAAAAGTTTGCCCACCCCTGCTATAGTGGGTCAGACCAATGATCCATCTAGTCCAGTATCCTGCCGTCTCACAGTGGCCAATGCTAGGTGCTTTCCCCCCTTAGTCAACTCTTTTCAAAGCTGAAAAGTCCCACTCTTTTTAATCTCTCCTTACATGGAAGCTGTTCCATACCCTTAATCATTTTTGTTGCCCTTCTCTGTACTTTTTCCTATTCTAATGTATCTTGTTTGAGATAAGGTGATAAGAACTGCACACAGTATTCCAGGTGTGGGTGTACTCTGGATTTATATAGTGGTGGATTAATATAGTGGCATTATATTTTCTGTCATTTTATATATCCATTTCCTAATATTCTGTTAGGTTTTTTAACTGCCGCTGCATATTGAGTGGATGTTTTCAGAGAACTATCCATAATGACTCAAAGCTCTTCCTTGAGTGGTAGGATCTACATTAGCTGTTATTTTTTATGTATAGTTAGGATTATGTTTTTCAGTGTGCATTACTTTGCATTTATCAACATTGAATTTCATCTGCTATTTTGATGCTCAGTCATCCATTGGCATTGGCTGACAGTGCCTAAATTAACCCCTTGATTGCTGGGCCAACATGTGGTACATACATGACAAAACTATATTATTAGTCCTTCAAAAGAGGAAACTGAGTTGGACTTTGTGCAGATTAACTTGGTTATTGCTGAAAAATTGCAGGAAGAAGGAAATGGCCCTCTGTTGTTCATCCTAGTTAATTGGTAATTTCAATAAGTGACATGTGTTTGAACTTAGTGGAGTTTATTTTCCAAAACTGGCTCATTTACAGTGACAGTGTAATCAAGAACACATACATCCAGACTGGTCTGAATAAATATATAATAAGTAAAGTATTTTCCCCATATATGAGACAAAGTACATTTCAAAGCTATGTTATTTTCAGTACACGATAGTAAAATGTTCTAGAGCTTCTGACACAATTTTACTCAACACCATTACAATGGGTTTTGTATATTGACATACTGTCTTTTCTTTAGCTTTCAGCAAAAATTGTAAATGGATAGAAGATAAAGCTGTTGTGGTCTGTATGTCTATATATTTCCAGTTGGTGTTGCTTTTAGATGTTGATCCTCCCAAATACATCTTGCAGTGACAACAGTTTCTAATTAATATTCTGTGGCTGTCACACTTACTTCCATTTAAACCTCTTCCTATTCTCTAAAAGAAAAGGAGTACTTGTGGCACCTTAGAGACTAACCAATTTATTTGAGCATAAGCTTTCGTGAGCTACAGCTCACTTCATCGGATGCATACTGTGGAAAGTACAGAAGATCTTTTTATACACACAAAGCATGAAAAAATGGGTGTTTACCACTACAAAAGGTTTTCTCTCCCCCCACCCCACTCTCCTGCTGGTAACAGCTTATCTAAAGTGATCACTCTCCTTACAATGTGTATGATAATCAAGTTGGGCCATTTCCAGCACAAATCCAGGTTTTCTTCCCCCCCCCCCCACACACACACAGACACAAACCCACTCTCCTGTTGGTAATAGCTTATCTAAAGTGATCACTCTCCTTACAATGTGTATGATAGTCAAGGTGGGCCATTTCCAGCACAAATCCAGGGTTTAACAAGAATGTCTGAGGAGGGGGGAAGAGGGGGTAGGAAAAAACAAGGGGAAATAGGTTACCTGGCATAATGACTTAGCCACTCCCAGTCTCTATTCAAGCCTAAGTTAATTGTATCCAATTTGCAAATGAATTCCAATTCAACAGTCTCTCGCTGGAGTCTGGTTTTGAAGTTTTTCTGTTGTAACATCGCAACTTTCATGTCTGTAATCGCGTGACCAGAGAGATTGAAGTGTTCTCCGACTGGTTTATGAATGTTATAATTCTTGACATCTGATTTGTGTCCATTTATTCTTTTACGTAGAGACTGTCCAGTTTGACCAATGTACATGGCAGAGGGGCATTGCTGGCACATGATGGCATATATCACATTGGTGGATGTGCAGGTGAACGAGCCTCTGATAGTGTGGCTGATGTTATTAGGCGAACTTGATTATCATACACATTGTAAGGAGAGTGATCACTTTAGATAAGCTGTTACCAGCAGGAGAGTGGGGTGGGGGGAGAGAAAACCTTTTGTAGTGGTAAACACCCATTTTTTCATGCTTTGTGTGTATAAAAAGATCTTTTATACTTTCCACAGTATGCATCCGATGAAGTGAACTGTAGCTCACGAAAGCTTATGCTCAAATAAATTGCTTAGTCTCTAAGGTGCCACAAGTCCTCCTTTTCTTTTTGCGAATACAGACTAACACTGCTGTTACTCTGAAACCTTCCTATTCTCTGTTGGTCTGATAGCAATTAATTTCTGGCAAGTTCCCATCTGGGTAGGCAGGTTTGGAAAAAAAAATATTCTGTGTTTGTACAGTCTTGATATTTATAGACCATAGATGAACAAAATAACTGCCTTGTGCAAGGTAAACTTCAAGGGTATTAAGTGCTCTTAGCTTGCTCTCTCTCCTGTTTTCAGTGTTCTCTCCCATAATGTATAGTTATCTATTAACTGAAAAGGCAGTTAACTAAAGGGGTGATCTAGTAATATAACACTTACAAACTTATGAGCTGTTCTCCTAAATCAGGTGATTTAAAAAAAGGATTGCCAACAGCTCCATGAACCAGTGTAGTGAAGGATCTAGGATTTGAATTACAAATATTCAGCTTATTTAAATGCTGTAAATGGCTAAAAACATTCCATCCACATTGTACAAATATAACCACAGGCTTCTGTAGTGCAGTGACATACAGCCATGTGGAGCACTAAGTTTAACACTGCTTTATTAAGGATTTATATTGGTTTATTCTGTACTTCGCTGGTGCTGACATAAAATAACTAATAAAGAGGAAGATTTTCAAAGGCACAAAGGGCAGGTAGGTACCTAACTTCCATTTGTGCCTGGGAAATCTCTCCCAAGATATCTTAGGGCCCAATCACTTACAAACTGCTTAATGATGTCAAGAAGTTTCCATGTATACCAACATCACATTATATTACTCTACAGGAGAAATTAAACTGGAATACAAGCTGGTTTTAGTTCAGAATTCCCCTAACTCATGTTGAATGGTTTCCAGGACACAGAAGAATATTCCATTGTCCCTTCTTCCCAGTTTGTAGAAAGGCATTTTGAAGAGTAGTAGAGGTATCTGTCCTGTGATAATAGAAAGATCCATTGATCTAAGCACTGGTTAATTGAAACTGTAATAATAAGGGCTTTCGTCCATAAAGTGGTACAGATTTCTATTCCAATTTCTGCTTAGCTATTTGTATTAATTTCTTTGAACTACAGAGTCAAGCGTCGTTACAGTGATGAATGGAATCCCATTCAGAACATTGGCTGTGCTAATTATGCAAATTGTATAGTTAATTCTTTCAGTGATAAAATACTGTATCATCCAAGATTCGTAGATTAATATATCAGAGTTTAGAGAGACGGAGCTCAGAGCACAAAGCCTGATTTTCATGAGATCCAGTGCTTCAGAAACAATACCAGAGTTGCTGAACAGGACAGTAAGATCTTCTAAGTGGAGGTTTCTGAACCATTTTTTGTTCACATAGGGAGCAAGTCCTGCTTGTAAGTCCTTCTAGAGGCACAGAGGACCATAGATGAGGCAGAACCACAGCAATTCTGCTGTGTGGGGAAGAAGTAGTGTTGCTGGGGTCTGTCCTGGGAATTAGTATCCCCTGTGTAGCATGGAGCATAGCTTTTCACAGGTTCCCTATGTGTCTTAGCATGATGAAATACAGTCTCCATATTATGGAAACACATTCTGTTTATCTTCTGTCTTAGTTTACAATCTGGGATTTTAAATAATTGAAACTGCCCCAGAAAATGGTAAATGCTTAATGTCCGAACTTGAGACTTAGTTTTCCATTCCTTCTGCTGAATGCACTTTCAGCTAGGGATGGGTGAACCAGCTAGAATAAAACGAGCGGTTTGTTCAGAAATGTCCGGATTATAAGACTCTTTTTTAGAAAACACTTTATTTGAATTTCTGGGCTCTGTCTGGGACCAGAACTAGAAATACCAACATATCAGGAAAAAGTCTCTTGTCATGAAAAATTTCAGCACTTGATTTGTAGGCTCCAGAGGGGTAGTTCTCATAAGTTTTAGCTAACTAGCCAGACTTTGGGATACTTAACTAACAAAACTCAAAATCTGAATATTTTGAGGTTCACTCATCACTACTTTTAATCAGCCTTTGTCCAACAGAATTGCAAAAACATATTCCACTAAACCATTTTTCTCCAGTATGATGCTAGTTGTTACTACTATTTTTACTGCAAGAGTGTTTGAACACCAACCAAGATTGGGGTCCCATTCTACAAGGTGCTGTACATACATATATAAGAGGCAATCCTGCCACAAAAAACTTGCAATCTAAGAAGATCAAAGACACATCTAGGGAGGAAAAGTGGGGTGCAAATTACGAAGTGATTAGAGTGATGGATACATCCATAGTTGCATTTTTATTTTTTTGCCTTACAACAGGTAGAATAGAGAGAGTTGTAGATGTATATTAATATATATATTGTACACATTGTATATACACATTAAGGGCTAGATTTTCAAAAAAAGCACAGTGCACATATTGAGAGAATATCTAGCCATTCCATGTAGGTTCCTAAATAAGAACTGAATACTATTGAAAATTTGGCCCTACCTTTTTCTTTCTCTCCTCATATCTGTCACCTCAACCAAGCCACTGTTAATTAGCCAGTTTATTGTAGATGTCATGGAAGAAGTGGTTCTTTGGGAGGGTTTTGAGGGATGACAGGTAAGTGTCTTATGGACAGGTTGAAGAGCGCATTCTGGGGTAAGAGACAGCATGAAAGGAAGCATCTAAATACATTTGTAGGAGAAGCACACATGGCTGTCATCATTGTAAGAGTGGAAGGGGTGATATGGTATGAGACAAAAGCAGATAAATTGAGTGGGTACATCACTATGAAGTGCCTTGAATTCTAATGAACTTATAGACTATTATTCAGCACTGGAGAAATAAATTAAAATGAAATGTAATGCCATGTGTACAAGGATGTAGTTAAGAGTCTGTCAGCACTGCCATTATAAATTCCTCACCTCTTGTATTGATCTACCCTTACCTTCATGAAAAATGTGTTTCACTGTGTCCAAATGAGAAAGATGACATTTGAATTCTGAGCCAGAAGTGACTTTTTCCTGTAATTCTTAGATTAGTTTGGCAATTCTTATATGAAGAGAATTAAAATACAAGATAAAATTATATACTCATGTATTTGAAAGTAAATGGCTATGAATGTTAAAATGATAGATATTCAGCTCTAATAATAGACACTAAAACTAAGTCTATGTTAGTGGTAATGTAACAAATTGGATTGTATCACGATTACATACCTGTACACCCTTTGTTTTCACTTTCATTTCAGTGGGAACAATGTAATTTTCACACAATTCAAAAGACAATCTTTTTCACTTATTTAAAACTATTCAGTTCTTTGGAAAGGAATAAATTATGTGTCTTCTCACCACACAATCAAGACCCTTAATCAACATTTATACATCAGCTCCATTTTACTTGCACAGCTGAAGAATAAATTTTTCAAATCTTAATGGCCTCTAGTATTCTCAGAGACTGATCATCCATCTTTATTTGTTCTAGGTCCTTAGTTTTTGTCTCAGTCTACTGAAGCTTATCTCAGAAATTCAGCTGCCTTTCATGGAAGCCACAGTAGCTTAGAAGGCATCCAACTTCTACATATATTTCAGTATGCCCATCAGAATAAATCATATAGTTCTGGGAAGACTGTAATCACAATACTGATCATTGAAAAGTCAAAGGGAGGCAGCCTTCATGAAGGGCTGCCAACAGTAGGGGCCCTGTTCATGTGTCTTTGATATTCCAGAAACTCGCAATCACTTGAGATACCACTTCTGCAACTTTTAAGGAAGAGCTTTTGATCTCCTAAACTATGAAATTTTTATTCATTTTCTTTTTTTCTTCTTCATCTTATTGCTTTATAGTTAAACTGATATATAGTTCTCATGAGAATTATGTCTCCCCTACTGAAATTGATTAATTTTAAGGATATTTTATATTTATGCTATATTTTCTGAATGGAAGTAGACTTGGGAGCAGAGCACAATGTTAAATTGCTTTGAATGATTGAGTGAAATAATGTAGCTCATCTGAAGGCAAGCAATCACTTGGCATACAAAAAATATGCTGGGTGAAAGAAATTTAAACATTCTCATCTGAGTAAATTACAGTTTAATTGTAATTAAGTTGAAGAACAACATAGATTTTCTCATTTTAAATAAATATTCTAATTCCCTCTCATTTCATGAAGATCAACAACAAATTAATCTTCTGATCTTGAAATTGCATTAATGGCTTAACATTAGAGACAAAGCAGCTTGTTACGTATCTATAAAATAAGCACAGATTAATGCTGCAAAGATAGTATTAATTTGACCTGTATTCTGACTAGTTTTAGCTCTATGTTGGTAGGTATAATCTATAGGTGGAGGAGTGCCATTCCAGGACCTGGAAGTACATGCACAAACATGTGAACCATGCATTCATTGAAATTACATACAGCAGAAGGAATGAAAATTCAACTCTCTAGTTTGGAGTTTAAGCAGTTCCAGGTTCTGAGGCAATTTCAATTATATATCAGACTGTAAACTAAAATGTGTTTCCAGAATATGCAAACTCTAGTTAATGAGGGTGGCTATGTAAAAACTGCTCCTCTGTTGGTGTCTGATGGCATACTAGAACAGTTTGCTGTTTTTCCTCCTTTATCAGAAGATTAGAGGATGCTGATTTTCCCTCTTCTCTTAAGAATATATATTTTTATCTCTACCTTTCCTTAGGAATGATGTATGTTTTCAAGGGGTTACTTTTCCTAATTAGTTGTCTGCACAGGAATAAAAATTCCTGGAAAAGATCATTAGCTGGTATAAATTATCATAGCTCCATTGACAATGGAACTATGGCAGTTTACATCACCTGAAAATCTGCCCCCCTGTTGTTAAGGGCAAAACATTCTGTGAGTTAACTGTATATAATACACCTGTAAAAGAGAGATTTTATTTTCTTTTGCATTCTTTGTCATAATGAAAGCTTCAGTGATACATTGATAGATTAATGACATAATCCTGTTGATTTATTTGAAGTCTGTTGAATTACTTTTAATAGATATATGGGAAGGAATTACTTATAGACCCCCACCACACAGCACACTAAGGACAGTATGCTAATGCCACTGGTTGCATTAAAGTCAGAACAATACTAAACCAAGAATTAATGTATGCAATGTAGTTGTAGCTATGTCAGTCCCAGAATATTAGAGACAGAAGTTGGTCCAATAAAAGATATTACCTCACCCACCTTGTCTGTCCCTCCCAAGAATTAATGTCTGTTAACAAACATTGAGAGCCAAAGCAAAGTGGGATTATCTTTAGTCTTCACTCCTACTATTAAAATAACAAAGGGAAGGAATTTTTAACATCCTGGTACTGTCTACTTCCTTTAGTAGCTAGTATAGCCAGATCCAGTAACTCCCATTACTAGTATCCAGTGATGGGAGAACGGAACCCCTCGTGATTCTAGTAATGAAGTTTTTGACAGTGTCCCAATTCTACTCTCAGGGGGAACCAGTGCAAAGGATCAAATGTATGAGAAAGAAGAGAAGAGATTGAGCCAAGACAAGAAAGGAACTTTGTATTTTGTCCCTTCTTATGTCCCAGGGACTGCTTCATATTGAATTCCTAACTTTCAAAGTAGTTTGTTCAGCATAAGCAAGTACAGGAGTTCTTCCTAGTCAATGCCAATTTAAATCAAACATTTATCTCTAACTGGCCAAGAATTCAAGTGTAGACAACTAGAATGCAAAATAACTAAAGTTGACAAGCAGAACGGGCTTCATCTACCATATTCACGGGGGGAGAGGGAAAGTTCAGTGGTTTGAGCATTGGCCTGCTAAACCCAGGGTTGTGAGTTCAATCCTTGAGGGAGCCATTTAGAGTTCTGGAGCAGAAATTGGGGATTGGTCCTGCTTTGAGCAGGGGGTTGGACTAGATGACCTCCTGAGGTCCCTTCCAACCCTGGTATTCTGTGATTCTAAGCTATGTTAAAGTAATGCCAGGAGTCTGCCATAAATGCCTTGAAATCCAGACTGAGGGATCAAACTCCATCTTTACTTCACCTTTTGCACCTAGATACCATAAGGTGGGTCCAGCAGTGAGTGATTCTGCATACTATGATCCCAATCCTGCAAATTCTTACTCTTCTGAATAGCATTCCTCCCTCTTGTAAGTAAGTCTATGGAAGCCAGTAGGACAACTCAGGGTGTAAAGGTTTGGACATTAGGGCTCCATATTTGCTGTGTTATGAAAGGACAAAAGTGCACACACTAAACTGCATTGCTTTTGCTATTTGAAACCAGATCTTTGTTATTATTTTACCTTTTTTAGGGTTTGTGAATGGGTTCCCTCAATGTAAGTCAGAAAATGAGGATCGCTCCATTAAAGTACAGATAAATTGCCACACAAGAGGTCAATGGCTTGTTTCAAGAAATTCTAATAACCTCTGTAGAAGATGTGCTTAGATCATTTTAGTCACTTTAGTACTGTATGAGTACAAAAGCTTAATAAAAATGTGTAAAATATTAGTAGTAAAAATCTTATTCCAAACTCTCAGAAGCAGTTTTAGTGCATGCAGACTAGCCACTTTTCAAAGTTAACTTTTCACTTATTTGCCTAATACGGTTGTTTTAAGCTTTGTGTTTTACCAGTGAAGAAGTCCTAAGAAACCAATAAATTACTTTTTCACACATTCATATAATCTATTCATATAATTACTAAATAGCCACCCTAAAGAGTATAAAGAGTAAAAATTGTCAGGAATTTTCAAATGAAGAAGAAGAGAAAAGCAACAGCATTCAGAAGCACGGAGCAGCACAGCAGCATCATAACCTTGGTTCAGGCCCAAAGATATCTGTAATTCTGCCAACACAGAAGACACTAGAACTATCCAAGGATCCAAATGCAAGCATTAGAAGGAAATCTTTTAAAGCTTGGTGTCTCATCCAAAGAGGCAGAAAAGGGGAGATATACCGGGACTTGTTTAGGGAGATTAAATTAGAAACATTTTCTCTATTAAAATAAAACAAAACAGTGTAAAAATACTAACCTCTGCTTTTCCAGATACTAAAATATTTTCCTGAATAGATGGTGGATTAGATAAGATTTCATTTTTGATGAGACTGAAGATTTTATTTTGTTTTTGCATCATTTAATTTTTATATGTTCCACTTTCCTTTTGGTAACTACCCAATTAATTCACATTTGAATTATTTTAAAGCTCTGCCTTAAGTCAGCAGAAGGCAGGAAAATTAAACAGAAAATGTAAAGGCCTCCAATCCACGCATATACATGCACATTTGTGTGTGCAAGATGAGCAGTTGTTCACCTAACAGCAGATAGAATCTCTATGTGTGCATGCAAATATTGTAATTGTGAAAATTTTTCATGTTGCAGACATTTTCACACACTAATTCTGCAAGTGCATGCTATTAAAGGAAGGGACCGTTTCTTTGTCTTTTTAATGGAACAAAGTCATGAAGCCTAAAATCTTGGAGCCAGTACTCTAAGGCTTATTTTGGTACAATATTTTACCATCATCCTGAAATGCATCTCATGTCTCCCAAAGCAACAACTGTAACACTGTTTAAATTCCAATTTCTCTGTTCAAGCCAAGGGACTTGCATCCCCCAAACCCAGGGAAATGGGATTATTTGTGATTGCAAATTCCCATTTACACTGTTCTCCATCCTCCTCCTTTGCTTGCCTGCCTGCAGAAAGGATTCTTAAAATGCTAGTCCTACTTCACATACATTCCTTTAAGATGGTCTAGACTCTACCTTACATTTTCAAAAAATGGCTTATTTTGGAGTTGTCTCAATTATCAGCCCAACTTTAAACACCTAGGAGTTAATTTTCATTTGCCCTGAGTACCTCCATTTCCTATTGACTTCACTTGATGTTATGGGCACATAGGAAATTAGGCTCTAGGTGCACCAACTTGGGATCTTAAAATTAATTATGACTTTTGAGAATTTCAACATAAATTTTATGAGTCTACTGTAATTTTGCGAGAGAATCTCACTTTCTGGTTATTGTACTGTTCTTTAGCTGCTAGGAAAAGAAAAATGCTGTAAACAGATCAGTGTATCCATGGCAATGTGCAGTTCAGCTTCTGATATTTCAACACAACAGGTAACTCCTCTTTTCTTTCACATTGTTCCATATTTTCAAAAATTTAAAATAGCAATAGTGACCTCTAAGTTGGCATCTCCTGTCAGTTAGTGACCAGCTGCATTAAAGGCTCCTCAGCTTCACCATGGGCCTTCAGATCTTCCAGCTAGTCATTAACAGCAAGGAAATACCTCCCAATTAGTAATTACTGATCAAAGTCTGATGGTCATCACTACCATAAATTCCGAAAAACAGTTAGCATTCTTCTTTGGAAAACTACAGTAAGGAATTTAAATCTCTTTGAATGCTAACTACATACAATATTTTAGTATTCTAAAATTTCAAGGGCTATCATCCATTTTAACTCATGAGTTTGTGTAAACTGTATTTATAGCCACCATATATTATTTCTGTTTATCTTTCATAGACACAAATATGTAGACATTGCAGTTCAAATAAAATAAGGTGCCACATCTTTAATTCAGAGGAGTGGCTCTCAATTTATACTGATATAATAGATCACAATTTAGGTATAGTCTGTAATGGATTCATGGCTACAGGATTTGTAGGAAAAGGTGGAGGCTGTGTCTGCATCATGTACTGAGTGCATATACTCAACTTTTGTCAAAATATTTCATAACTTTATGATCACAGTAGATCCAAGATTATTTCTGTATTCCCAAGTAGTATCAATGACCTAAAGTTTTTTCTGCAGCCAGTGAGGACACTACAACCATTTTTCTCTATTGTGGACCTCTCAATAATCATGCAGATATTTCTTAATTCCAACCTTCAGTACAGCAATTGAGTCTACACTGGGCTCATCTCGAAGTATGTGCAGAAGCTCTAGATCATCTTTTGTGATTCTTGTGGGAATGAAAACATAGAATTAGTACTCAAGTCTCTGAACATACATACTGTTCTCTTTGGGTTACACAGCAAGATACTAATGAATGATCTGCATAGCACCTGCATAGCCTGGGATGTGGTTTATAGAGAGCACACTTATCAATTTATAGATCATTAAATCAATTAAGATCAGCAGGGAAGCAGTTTCATCCCAAAATGAAGTATGAAGACTTCAGCTGGGATTTTCGAAACTGCTCAGTGTTGACCTAATTCTGTTCCTGTTGAAGCCAAATGGAATTAAATGGGAGCAGAATTAGGCTATTGCTGAGACTTCAGAAAATCTCACTCTTCATGTCCAGTAGGATGGCTTTCTGAATTGAGGATCTCCATCATTAAAATTCACCCTGCTTGGGAGCCTAATAGAGCCAGAATCAAGCAACATTCAGTGCAAGAGGTATTTTATTATTTAGGATGTAATTGTTTATTTTCTTCTTGTTTTGTATTTGAATATTCTTTAAAGTTAGTGGCTACCCCAGTGACAAAAGCTTATAGCAATCAGCAAAATAACTAGCCAAGCTGAATCACATATATGGAACACCACAAATAAAACCCAGTGACCTCATAACCTTTGAGTCCATAAATACTGGTCTCTATCACTTGGGCGAAAGGAGAATTTCATATTAGCTCTAGTAACAGTAAACTTTTATCCTTTGGAAGGCAGCCTCTTGAGAATAATATAGGCACATATAGTTGCTTGATACTGCATCCCCAGGGAGTGGGACTAGAGTGGTTAGCATTCAGTGGCTATTATATTGCATTTACAAGTGTAATCCTTAGAAGTGAAAATGTATCATCTTGATTCAGGGAATTCCAAATGGAATTTAAAAAGAGGGACTTCAAAACACTAACAGGGCTCAAACCAAGTGAAAATTCTACTGAGACACTAAAGTCTAAACTTAAGGTGGACTCCAAATACAACATTACCAAGAAAACATGGACAGATGGATAAGAAAGGAATAAAATAAAATGGGGGGACTGTACACCTCAAACATTAGAAGGAGCGCAGAAGAGCTTTTATTTGGGTCTAGCAAATAGGAACCAATATGTAAAGAATTTGGGGGTCACAAACTAATGGACACCACAATCACCAATTTGAACCACAAACTTGTGGCATTAGAGGGAGAACCCTAGGACCTTTAGCTCCCACAGGCAGGCCTATACCCCCTGAGGTCAGGGAAGGATTTGTAGTAGAAGCCTGTAGACTGTAGTTGCAAGAGAAACAAGATAGGGAACATTTTTGAACAGATTTGGCATGCCGACCAGTAGAAGGCACCACAATGATGCCAGCTATTACAAATTACCATGGTGAGTCAGTAGTACAAAGACCTTTCTGTTACAGTTTATAATTAGAATAAAGCAACAGCACCATTCTTTTTTTTATTCGAGAATCCTTTGACCAGTAATAAGTATCTTATTCCGAAGAGTCACCTTATTACAGAAACACATTGATATGTTCTAGTTGAATATAGCTAATGCCAAAGATAATTTGCTTCACCACTCAGCATGACAGTTCTAATTGCATTATATAACACTTTCTTTTCTTTTCTTTCCAACTATGCTAGTACTTTGTACATATGTAGTTAGAAAATGTTTTAAATTGTTCTGTAAAATTATATTTAATTGGAATCTTAATTTGAGTCTAAAGCACTTCTACTCTCTGGAATTTACCAAGATGTAGTCTTGCCTGTACAAATTTCAGGCATGTGTTTAACTTAGGGGTTTTTGAGTACTTGTGTTTTTAGAGTGGGAAGGAGAAACTACCAATGTTATAGGGGGGGAGTTTATCAGATTAAACTATTTGTTATCAAGTCTGACCCCAGGTTAAATTATTTTTTGTAGATAGCAGAATAAATGAAATTTATGTGGATCAGGGCTTTAAATCTATATTTTTATAAACTTTCAAATGGAAACAGGGAGAGATTTTGATTTTTTAAAAAGTAGATGTGTACAAGTACTCTTACTTTAACTTAAATAAATATTATAGAAAAATAACTTCCCAATGTTGTTCAAGGTCAGTTTTATTTTTCTGCAATGTTTTTACAGCTGCTACTGATGTTAAAGAAATATTTCTTTCTGCTTCACAAGCCACAAATACCACATCATTTGATCAGTGATGAACATCTGTCCAATTTCAGCTGAAGAATAACATTGCCTTGATACTCTTTACTCTATATCCTTTTATTATAGATTTCCATTCATAACTACACATCCCTTCCTTTGGAATCCAGGAGGGGCTGTGGTTATGGAGAAACACTACCTTTTATGGGACAAACAAGATGAGAATTTAAATCAGGATCTAGTAGGTTCAAGAATTTGCTGCTACCTCATGTATCTTACGTTTTATATACGTTTAGACCTTACATTTTTAAGCTTTCATTCTGCTTTCCACACCATTTATGTGTAGAATGTTTAGATAAATCATTATTTATAGTTCCATAATACTGCAATACATGCTTTGTTTATAAATATAACTGATTTCCTGAAATTTTCCTATCCCCCTTCATTTAAAATATACCTAATAATAAGAGTCACTGCTCTGGAGTTAATTTTAAATCTGTAAACCGGCTAGGTTCTTCTTATAATTGATTTTACTCATGATGCAACTAGCTCTGATACTGACTAAAACCAAATATTTTACAGTTGGTACCGTCTTTTCCAAGTAAAATAAGTGAAACCTGAACTTAGTGCTTGAACATAGAACATAAGAACAGCCATACTGGGTCAGACTAATGGTCCATCTAGACTAGTATCCTGTCTTCCGACAGTGGCCAGTGCCATGTGGTTCAGAAAGAATTAACAGAACAGGCCATCATTAAATCATCTGTTCTCTGTCACCCGTTCCCAAGTTCTGGCAAACAGAGGCTAGGGACACTTCAGAGCGTGGTTTTGGTTTCCTGCCCATCCTGGCTAATAGCCATTGATGGACCTATCCTCCATGAATTTATCTAGTTCTTTTTTGAACCCTGTTATAGTCTTGGCCTTCACAATATCCTCTGACAAAGAATTCCACAGATTGACTGTGCATTTACAAATGTCTGGTTTCCAAAGGACACTGTTTCTAGTAGATAGGAAATTATTCCTTGTTCTTTCTCTGCATACTGCATGCTAGTGTTGGTGTTATGAAATTTTCACAACTTTGCTTTTCTGAGCTGAATAGTAAGTTAAAAATTTGGCCACCAAAACTAAATTTGGAGGAATTTTTAGGCAGTACCATTCTCAAAATGTTTGTTTGTATCTAAGAACCTGAAGCAGTTGTGGCTTCATCTTGCAGATTTTATTCAAGTGAACAGTCCTTATTCACAAGAATAGTTTCAATTACTTCCCTCCTTACTCTCACAAATAGTTCCACTGACCTTTTGAGTCAGTGGCACTGCCTGTGAGAGGAAAGAGGAGGTAGCAGAATTAGGGCCCATATTTGTGGGCATAAAGAATGAGGAGTTGTGAGAGCAGTAGCCACTCTGAACATAGGGATTGAGAGCTAATCAAAGTGGAGAGGTTTGTATAATAACCATGAACCAGATATGGACCTCCCTAGATCTACATGTGCAGGAAACCTACCATCTTGCACATGGAAGGCGCATTTGGGCACCTGCCTACCCCATCCACTCCCACCCAAGGGTCAGTGCAAGGACAAGGAGTTTAGACTAGGTGGTCAATGAAGAGAAGTGCATATTCAGTGGTAAGGCTAGATGTGGGTACTTATTGCTGTCCACACAAAACTTATCTGGAAAAGAAATACAGCCCCAGTCTGTATTATCTTTGTGCAGAGTCGTTGTGTCCCGTCCCCCCCAGCCCCCCATTGCCTGTTCCCCTGATTTAACTGATCCCAAGGAAGTAAGGGGAATCCTGGCAGACTGACTCAGTTGGAGCCCTACACTCCTCCCCTGTCCTCCCCTCCTACAAATTAGGGTAAATTCACCACATTTGGGGCAGGGCCTCCAGGCTTTACCATGGGGAAACAAATCCTACATAGCCCCAACGTGATGCTATAGGGGAATCTCCATGAGAAGATCCTCACAAAGAGAGACTCCCCTTCTGTGGCTTTCAGCACAATAATTTTGCAAATCTCTTTGCTCTGATTCTCTCAGAATAACTTTCAGCTAATCAGACTACAGAGATTTGCATACTTTACAGTTGCTCAGGCAGCTGTGCAAATTGGACCACCTCACACTTGCAGTTGTGGGGAGGAACTGGATAAATGAGTGTAAAATGTGTGTGTGTCAGTAAAGGCACAGCATCTCAGCACTTGGTTTGGCTGAGCCAATTCACTGCAGTATAATTTACATTCTTAGCATTTTGAGAGATATAGGCTTGTGGGTATTGGTGCCTAAGACCTTAATATTTATACTATGACTGTTTAATTGCAATACATAAGACATTTGCACCATTGATGGGGTTTCAAACAAATACGATTTTATGAGATTAAAAAGAATTGTAGAAAAGGTGTTTACTGATGCCCCCTTTTCTGATAGGAGCTTTATTCAGGGAGTAGCTTCGGCAGCAGTTTCCAAAACGCCAAACACTCAGTGAGAGAATCATGGTTGCTTTGGCCCAATGCTGTATTTGGATTTTGTAAACATTACTTGGAAATAAGTAGGGCACTTGCATAATTGACTTTTTTAGTTTGAAAATATTATTCATATGTATAAAAGCATGCTTAAAGGAAAGAATAACAAGGGATCTCTGAAGTCCGTATGGATCTTTTGTATATATGCATGTAAGAAAATACATCCTTTGTGTATATGATTTTGGTAATACATTGTATGGTGAGAATAAGATTCATTAATATTGTGCATCATGATGGTTCTGGAATAACTGCATAGTTAAGGTTGGGTTGAGATCTTCACCAAGAGCATAATTTAAATCCCTCAAGCAGACAATGAATTTAGTCTCCAGATCTGAATAAATTTAATTACATATTAATAATAATACCACCAACTCGCATATGGCGTTTTTTATCAGTATTAAGGATTATATAGCTTCAATATTGTACTCTCAGTCGTTGTGGATTAGTGTATTGAACATTAGGCTGTGTTCTAATCCTGTCTCATCCATTGACTCAGGGGACTAAGAAAGTCAATATATTCGCTGTACCTGAGTTTCCCTATCTGGCATTTGTGAACTATACTTTTCTATCTCTCTCAGGTTTTGAGGGGCTTCATTAGTTAATATTTGTAGTGTGCTTTGAAAATATTGTTATCGGAGGAGTCACCAGATGGTGCTGTTACAAATAGGTTCAAAAGTTTTTCTTGAGTGAGTTTCTGTTTTTAGAAGAAATGCTGTGGTGTTGGTTTTTTACTGTAGTTTCTTGGGGAGTGGGAGAGTGCAGTGGAGCTGTGGCAAGCAATAAGAGTTTTCTTTCTCCCTTAATGCTTCTGAGCTGTGTCAACTCTGGAAGCAGAATTGCTCCCTGGGAACCAGGCATTATGTTAAGGTTATGATCCCTGACAGAGGAGATCACTTGCATGCTGTTTGTGACCTTTCTTTTCCATAGCATGTAGTAATGACTGATTATACTAGTCAGCAAATTGCAGAGCATTTATATTATTGCTCCTCTGCCAAATGGTAGCAGTTGTGATGGCTTTGCCAGTTAGCTTTCCTTTGGAGGAGAAATCAGTGACACCAGAGTCAGGATATATTCTTAGTGCAACTTCTTTTATTAACTCTGCATAGGCCAGTCCCTTTGTTCAAGGACTGGTGTATGCAGAGTTAATAAAAGAAGTTGCACTAAGAACATATCCTGACTCTGGTGTCACTGATTTCTCCTCCAAAGGAAAGCTAACTGGCAAAGCCATCACAACTGCTACCATTTGGCAGAGGAGCAATAATATAAATGCTCTGCAATTTGCTGACTAGTATAATCAGTCATTAATACATGCTATGGAAAGAAAGGCCTTAAAAGACCCCCAAAATTGAGATAATTAGGTTGTCTTGCCTGAATCCTAGACTGTCTGAACTGTGTTTAGCAGAGTACAAAGGTGGCTCTTGATCCAGGGTCTGAAGGCTGGGCCAGTCTACAGCATGAGGTCTGGTCTACAAAAGTTAAGCTGATCCAGCTACATCACTCAGGTGTAAAAGAATCCACAGTCTGAGCAAGAATTCTTCCATCAACCTACCTACCACCTCTCGGGAGGGTGGATTACCAAGAGACCCCTCCCATCGGCATAGGTAGTGTCTGCACTGAAGTGCTACAGCTGTGCTGCTATAGTGTTTCAAGCCCTAAGTTAGAACAGCCTTCGGTTATTCTAATTTATGCCTCTCTGGCTCTGGCCCTTCTGGAGATTTGGAGGCGGGGCATCAATCACAACAGTGGCTGGCTGTGCCTCGGGGATTCCTCCACAGTGGGGAACCCTCCACTAGCTGGCTAAACTGGCATTACATCTGCTGCACAGTGCCAAAGCAGTAGTGGGGCTGGAAAACCTGGCCCATCGATTTTTAATTCCACTTGTTATTAGTGTAGCTATTACAGCTCATGTGGATACAGTGGCCATGAACCTGCAAACACTTATGTATATGCTTAACTTTGTCCACATCAGTAATCCTACTGAAGAGAATGGGACTACTCACCTGGCTTAAATGTTTGCAGGATCAGCAGGTTAGTAAATTCATCCACACTGTTCTCAGGAAGACTATATGAGCTGTAGTATGTAGAAACCATGAGGTGAATTAAGAGTAGAGTGGAGGTGCACAGTATATTAACAACATATAAAACCTACTTTAAATTCATTTCCTCAATTTTTCCTCCAAACATGAAGTGTTAGCCTATATTTCTGACAGGAGTGTTGTAGGTAAGACACGGGAGGTAATTATTCTGCTCTACTCAGCACTAGTGAGGATGCAACTGGAGTTCTGTGTAAAGTCTTCAGTTCCACACTTTAAGAAAAATGTGGACAAATTGGAGAATCTAGAGGAGAGTAACAAAAATGATAAAAGGTTTAGAAAATGTGAGCTATGAGGAATGGTTGAAAGAATTGGGCATGTTTAGTCTAGAGAACAGAAAGCTGATGGGGGGACATAACAGCCTTTTAATATGTAAAAGATTATTACAAAGAAGATGGTGATCAGTTGTCCTCCATGTCCACTGAGGGTAGCACAATAAGTAATTGTGCAGCAAAGGAGCTGTAGGTTAGATATTGGGAAAATCTTTCTAACTATAATGATAACTAAGCTCTGCAACAGGTTATTGAAGGAGGAGGTTGTGGAATCCTGCAGGTTTTTAAGAACAGGTTAGACAGATATCTGCCAGGAATGGTCAAGGTTTACTTGGTTCTGCCTCAGCTCAGGGGGCTAGACTTGATGACCTCATGAGGTCCCTTCCAGTTCTACATTTCTGCAATTCTATAAGTTACATCCAGTCAAAATAGATCTGTTTTTTTCTCAAGAGCTGTTTTCCACATTGAAAGTGTACAAATGAATGTATTTAAATAAAAAACTGAACATTTTTGTAGTCACTTCATAAAAAGCAAAGTTTATGGGGATGATAAAATCAAAAGAAACAGAATGGTGAAAATTTTCACATCAACTTAGTAAAGCTATCTGGGCTATGTCTATTTAGCACATCTCTAGGCAGAGATGACTTTCAAAACTTAGTTTTTGTGGGTTTAAGTCAAATGTTTACCATTATATTTGTATGTAATATAATTTAGTCTAATCTGACACTTCTTTGCATTGCCAGATCTCAATGAACTTATAAGGATTTTAACAGGCTCAAAGTGCTGCTGAGCTTCAGCCATGAGGCTTCCTTTATAGTTTGAGACATGTCACTCTTCATTAAATCAATAAAACTGGTGTCTGAGATTACAAATTTGTGCCCAATATCTGTCATCTCTTTATAGTGTGGTGCCAGTTGCTCAAATACAAAATATTGTTTCCATTATAGAAAGAATCCAGCTAACTTCAAAAATGGAGAACCCTACACTCAATAGGTAGCAGTGCAGGGTACTTACCTATTTACCAAAACACTAACTCTACTTATGCTGCCTGCCTCACTGAGTTAAGTTCATCGCAAGAATCACATAAAGAACAGATTTAAGGATGTTGGCATTTATAAAAAGTTATTTTAACTCTTAACACACAATTAGCATTTCAAAAATATATTTTTTGTATACAGGTCATTGAGTATGGTGGTTTTTTATGAAAATCAATTAAAAATCGGTACTGGGGATGAAATTCTGGCCCCACTCAACAGCAAAACTCCCACTGATTTCAATGAGTCCAGGATTTCACCCCAGGAATTTATCAGAGAAATTTTCTTATTATAAGCTTGAAACCAGTGCTTCTCATATCCCATTCATTTGAAGAAATCAGTACAGCACAATAGGGATATTTTGCACATTACTGTTTAGCTAAAGTGAAGCCATTCTGAATCTTTCCAGGCATTTTTGAATCCATGAAGCTAACCTTCAATATAGACTGTTTTTTGAGTTTTCATTAATAGAGTAATAATAACTTTAGCTCTACTAGATACTTAGCATTACTGATTAATTATTCCTCACAAGCCCCTATGAGGTAAAAGCTCTCCTGAGAGGTGCTGCACACCCTCAAAGAGATGAAGGTATTCAACACTGTGCTCTCCCACTGAAGTGAACTATGGGGTAAAACCACTCAGCAGCTCACAGTCAGTGCCCAGTACTTTAGGCCTTGAGAGGTTGAAAGGCTAAGCAATTAGGCCAAGGCCACACACAAAGTCAGTGGCAGAGCTGGCATTATAACTCATGAGTTCCTGGCTGATAGCCTTGTGCTGAATCCACTAACCCATCACACTTCCCCTCCTGGTACATACAAGACTGGTGCATTTTAAATTCTCTCTCTCTTTTTGTCATCCTCTCACATGTAAGTGATAGGATCAGAGGGTGCCTCTCGCCCTACATTTGTCAGAAAGTCTATGATTTTCACCAAGTTACTCAGGCTATTTGGTAGCTATGGATGTTTAGAAAAAGACAGTCTAAAGCCACAATAGCACCCTGACAGGAAAAGATAAAGTGTTGCACCACTAATCTCATAGACAAAAGTCACAGTGAAAAGTGCTTGGCCCGGACTTAATTAATTTCTCTATTTGTTTCTTTTTGGGGATCCAACATGAATGTTCAGGTTTCTGAGTGGCCTCATACATTCAGCTAGTGGCTGGAGTAAGATCTATTGATTTAACCCTCCCTCCAAATCAGAAATGACCTCAGAGGAAAAGGAACTGAAGTTGAAATATAGTTTAATAACTTCAATACATGTACTAGATTGTGCTATATAAAACAGGACAGCTCAAGGCATTGCCTCAGTTTTCAGACGTCATGTAAAATTTACAGGTATTGTATTGTTTGTTTACTTTGTGTAACTTAGATATACCGTTTTGCATGCGAGAAAATGCTTCTCAATTCTGCAAGACTTTTAAAGTCTTAACAACCTCCACATCAAAGGGATCAATCCAATTCCCACTGAAGTTAAGAGTTAAACTCCCATTAACTTCAATGGGTGAAGGAGCAAAGGCCTAAGTTCTTTTATTAAAATATTTGAAGTTCTGTAAATGTTAAAATCAAACAAAAATCTAGCTTTAATGCATCATCTTATTTACTATAAAAGTGGTGCTAGGGAAAGCAGAGGTTTAGGGTATGCTGGTTTGGGGCAAAAAGTATAACACTGTGTGAGGGAGAGAGAGTGGAATAGGTTTTCTGATCCTCCAGGACTTTCCTGATAGTCTCCAAGAATTAAAAATTAATCTTTAATTAAAGATTATCATGTGATGAAACCTCCAGGAATATATCCAACCAAAACTGAAACCCTAGAGTGGAAGTGAAATATACTGTAGCCCTGATTCTACAATCCACCCAAGAGTGGAGAGGCGTGGCTACAAGGAGCCAGTTGTTGCTCCTCTGCCTAGACCGGGCACAAATTAATGCTGCAGGAGGACAGCCATAATTTATGCTAGGAGAGGATCTGGTGTAGCAGAGCACTGTTCCCTCTCCCCTTTTAGTCCCCACACCCCTAGAAAACCCCCAGTACACTTCCTCCTTCCCATTTTGCTCTGGGGTTGCAGGGAAGACTGCTGGGGCAGAAGAGCTACCTCAGCCAGATTTATGTCAGTAGAGAGTTCCCCCATATGGGGGATTTCTCTCCACTGGTCTTCTCCAGTCACTTTAAGACCACTTTGCATTGCCTATACGGTGCAATGAGACCATAGCAGAATCCAGCTCTATATGTTTATGGCAAGTATGATATATATATATATGTGAACATTTATTCCATATAAACTCTTTGCCTTCCTACAGTATGAATACATACGACTTAATGTAATTAATATTAAACACAGGGCTCCATCATATAGCCCTCCCTCATGTGAATGGGCCAGTTGACTTCAGCAGAACTGTTTGTGTGAGTTAGGGCTTGAGGATGAAGTCCAAATATACTGTAAATTTTATTTTTGTAATTTTATTTTCTGCCTCCATTACTTACAGATAAAGAGTGAGTTCGAGAGTAGCAGAAATCTGCCTTTTATAAAAGGCAATTTGGAGAAACTCTTCAACTCTTGAACCTTGTAATTTGCCTTATTCTAAAGGAATACTGCAGTTAGTCTCTAAGGTACCACAAGTACTCTTTTTCTTTTTTTGTATGTAATGAGTATCTCAGGTTTCTTCTCTACTGTCAAATCCAGCAAAACCTCAAGTTATTAATACATCCGACAAATAGTTTAGTGTAATAATTTTAAGCTACAATAAGAGTAACTGATATTTCTGTTGACACCTCAAATTACCCCCAACTGTAATGTTTGGTGTAGGTACCATAATAAAAAGATTGCTTAACACAATCAGATTAGAAAACAATTTAACGGATGGCCACAAATAGAGCGTAGAGTTTGTCATGGCTACAAAGATTTTCTGTCAGTGTATAAAAGCAATTAATCAGTATGCAGAAGGTATTGCCTATCCCATAGATATGCTAATTTTTTGAAACTTTGGAAACTCATGTTCTACATTTACTGTTCACACTGGATTGAAGTTAACCATACACAGCTTGAGCTGATGAATTCAAGACTGCAAAATGTCACATTTTCTTATCCCTGTGTTGTCCAATTTTGAGATCTTTAGGGGTTTTTTTCTATATGTTGATTACTGTGTAAAACACAGTAATCTAATGAGTGTACAGTGAAATTTAGCACAGAATTCTGTGACCAGTTTTTCTATTGAAAAGTTAAAAAGGATATCAGATGCCTGCTAAATTATTTGTTCCAAAATTACCAAAAATACATTTAAGACAAATTATATTGTAGCACATCAAAGATCAACTAAGTTCAACACATTATCCTTTTTCTTTTTTCTTTTTTTTTTTTTTACAGAGTACTGTGGCAGCTAGTTGTATCTACAGTATTTATATAAATGATGCACATATATATTATTCATATTATATATATTATATAATCTTTTATACTACATATTAAATGTGAACAGTAGTAATCTGTCAGTCAACATATTCCCCCCACTTGCTTTAATTTGAGAGCTAATATAGAAGGTGGTTCTTATCAAGAAAAGGCACTACATTTACTTCAGTAGTTTCAACAATTTGTAGTCCAGAACATTTTCTGAAAAAGCAAGGAAAAAGGAACAGCAACTACAAAACACAAGACCAAATGCATTTTCTTCTATACCTGTCTCTTTAAATGAGATCTTCCAATCATTTTGTTTTGAAAACCTTTTAGAGAATAAACTACTTTGTTAAATGTATTCCCCTAGAGAGTTGTACAGAAAAATAGCACAGCAGTTAATTTAGCTACAATTGCTTTTTTACCGGCAATGTTAAAACTGTATAGCTGTTATGACTCACCTAAAGCAGAATCACAGATTAGCTGCTGTGGATGTGCAGGGGCACAGCTGCATGCCTCTACCAGCTCCTGAATTCTGAGGGTGAAAAGAAGCACTGAAGACAACAAGGTACTGTGTACAGGATTCATGCTGCCTTCAACACAGCTAACTGGCCAACTAAAAGAAAATAGTCTCTTACTGTTGATCTTATATCTAAACTTTCTAATCTCTGTGCAGTTCAGTTTCAACAGACTTAGATGGTTTAGAAAAGCCCTCTAATGCTCAGTCTGAGTATACACTTATGTTAACAGACTTCTAATTTTCCTGGCATAGGACCCTCTTATTTATGGCCCTGATACTTACAAGTAACCCCGCCTTCCTTTAAGGAAAAAGCACATCATTGGTGAAAATATTGTGACAGGTTTATTGTTCCAAAAGCAAGTTTACCTTACTGGGTTGCATCATAATGTTGTTATTATGAGTCAGTGTGACTATTAATAATCAAAAGCTTTTTAAAAACATCAGTTTCTGCTCTGATTTTATGATCTTTTGCAGATTGGAGATTAAACTAATAAATTAATCTTGTGAATTTCATGCCAGTTTTAATTTAAAAAATAAATAGTTCCTCCACCTTCCCTATCATGACCAAAGCAAACAATATATCTAAAAGCAATGCTAACATCCTTTTTTAAAGCCAGATTTCGTTTGCATTCCCTGATCTTTCCCCTGCCCCTCTCTACATTTTCTTGAAATGACTTGACTGTTTGCAGGCTGCACAGAACTTCATTCATGAAGAGGAAATGGTTCAATGCCTTGTTTGTGAGCCCTGAACAATTGGTAACTACAAGCAATACTGGATAAAAATCCAGGCTGCAATAAAGGCCATTTTGCTACTTCATCATATATTTAATTTGAAATAATGATTTACAAAAATTCCAGTGATATATGTTCAAGGCGAGGCTTTTATTTATTAGTATTCTGCAGTCCCTATGCTATGGGTCCTATTCAAATAAAATGCCATTTCCACATGCGCTGGCTAGGAGGTCCGTGAGCTTCTGTGACTCAACATGCACAGAGCATAGCTAGTCCTGATTCAAGAATCCAAAAGCTAATACTCTTCCTCATCTGTAGATCTTATTCCTATAACCACCTTCACATTTGCATAGCTTGTACACATGAATCCCGTCTGCCCTTCTATGAAAGGTGTCTCATATGGATAGCAAGATGAGATCTGAGCAGGGAGGACTGTGGTGTATGCCCATTTGAGAAACGTTTACATATAGGCTGACGTTAGGTATGCCCTGTAATGTAAGTCCAGGGTTAGTAGAACTCGAGTTAGAAGACACAGTTGTAAATCCAGATTGTTGAACGCTGGGTTCCAGCCTAGGGCACTAGTGTCTATATTGCATTAGATGTTGTACTAACACAGAACAAAAATACTGTCACTGCCCCAAAGAGCTTACAATCTAGGAGCTTGTCTGTGTGGCAAGTTACTGCAGAGCAAGCCAGGATGCGCACTCTGAGACTTTCGCTGTGCTATAGCAATGTCCCCATAGAACATTACACCATGGCTAGCTGGTGCACAATAGACTCTCACCTTAGCTTGCTGCATAGACAAGCCCTAAGTATAAGATAAGAGACAACACATGAATACGAATACAAAGATGGGGGAGTACAAGGAAACAGTATTGGTCAGTATGATGGGCATTGGCATCAGCAAACCACGAGCCCAACCATTGTCATGTTTTTTTGTAGGCGTCAGGGAAAAGGAGCGTTTTGAAGGATGATAATGCATTAGTTTTGCAGATGTTACTCTGAACTCTCTTTCTGTTTGGCAGTTCTTTCTCACCCAAGTTTGAGATCAAATTTTCATATCAAGCTGTCCCATGCATACACAAACTACAATCTTTATTCACAGCCCCATGTGTGCCAGAAGTCTTCTGGATATTAGGCATGGGGAAAATCAACTGCAGTTCCTCAAAACACCAAGCCCCCTGCTCACTTCAGTCATACCTTTCCTGCTTCACATTATGTTGCTTTGCTTCTCATGCACTTGCAACCCTGACGGCCACCTCTTTCTCAGAATTAGCTGGAATGTCTCAGTGTCCCTCCACCTCTTCTGCAATCTGAGACCAAAAAAAATTTATTAATGCATGTCCCAGGCAAGAATTTTTTTAAAAACCCATAGATTTAACTTCTGTCAGAAACAAAGGCTATGGATTAAGCTATGGCGAGGTTTTTTAGTGGCCTTTATGCTCAATATTTTAGATCGATCGATCGATTATGAAATCTAACTCAGGATAATAGGGACTGAAAGTGGCAGTGTGATGGCTGTTTGGGGGCCTGTAAGATATGATTGGATGATCATTGACCAGTTTCCACAGGACAAGTACCCTATATCACATAATTCCTGTTGCAAATGGCACTAACAGGCCATATTGGTGACCTTCTTAGCAAAGCCCAAAGACTGAATGGGTCTGGAGGATGAAATATCTTTTTTAGAGATGGACTGTCCATATGATGGCTACTTAAGGCACATTGGTGTGATTATTGGAGAGGCTGACCCTGCCAATTGCCCATGCTCTACCTGTCTTGTAAACTTTGGTGTCCAGTGCTGTCAACACAATAACTTTTTACAAGCACTATATTAATTCAAAAATTAAAATAATTTATAAAAATGGTTAAAAATAAACTATTTACTATTTTCCAGTCTTTGGTTATGAGTTGAGAGTTAGATGCACACATTAGATCATGGGCTGGTCTACAGTGGGAACTTATATTTGCTACATCTTTCAGGGGTGTGAAAAATCCACATCCTCAAGAGAGACATCTATGCCAACCTAACCCCTGGTATAGACAGTGCTAGGTCAATAGGAGAATTCTTCTGTCACCCTAGATACTGCGCCTTGGGGGGGTGGATTAATTAAAGCGACAGGAGAACCCTTCTCATTGCTGTAGTGAGTGTCTACATGGAAGCGCAACAGCGGTGCAGCTGAAGCAGTGTTTTAAGTGTAGACATACCCTGAGTAGAGCTAACTACAGAAATGTAAACATGCCAAAGGTAAATTTTATGTTTTATCAAATCTTGAGCTATATTCTACAGAAGTATGGTGGTTGTATGGTAGTTGTGTAAGCATAGTAAAATACATTTCTTTTTGTTATAATCTACATTAATACTGCCTGAAGACACTCCAGGCTCCAATCCAATTAGACTTTTAAGAGAGTCTTTCAAAGCCATCTGTACACAGGTGGAACATTTAAAGTGTGGTTATGGTTAGAAAAGTTTATTGACTGTAAATGACGGATATTACTTAGCAAATGTGCTCCTTCTACATTCTGAGTTATGTCTATCTACTTTACTGACAAAAATAAGTGTCTATTTTTTACTCCTTAGGAGTACTACTTAGGAGAGGCAATAGAGCTGTGTGAAGGTGAGCTGGATTCATTTCTGTCTCACACATCATCAAGTGAATTAACAGCTAAGTTCCAATTGCAGAATCTTTCTTAGTAGTAGTGATGTGCATCTTCAGTCCCAGATCCTAGGATGAGTTTACGGTGTGGGCAGTTAGAAGTGGACTACAGAGTTCACATCCAGATCTGAATTTTCCCCAAGTTGTAGGATGTTGGGGTTTGGTTTATCTTTGCTGCTTTGAATTTATAAACTGAACAAATCTGATAGAGAGTCACTGAGATAAAAAAGCCTTTCAAAGCCAATAAATATTTTTACACCTTTACCTTTCAGAGTATGGACCCGATCCTGCAAATAGATATGCATACATTTTCAAGATTGGGTCTTATATCTCTACGTTTAGTTGATCATGTATGTGGATCAATTGATACTTGATCACTTTTCAATAGAACCTTTATTCCTTCGTTGTGATTCCTAAACTTTCTGAATAAGTTGTTTTAGTCACAAAATAAGCTACAACCTTTATAATTTTTTCTGCTAATAATATAAGTTGAATATAGTGTGAGAAATACAGTAGCCCGCAACCCAGACAAGAAGTTAGAAAAACTCTGATCTGTTATGCTGATGTAAATCAGGAATAACTCAGCTGAACTCATAATTTACACCACTGTAACAGAGAAACATATGGACCATTATCATGACTCCCATGTGAATATTTTTTTCCAATCCACTGTTCTGTTGCTGATGAAACTTCTAATATGTGAGCTCCCTCTCCTGCTCTTTAACAGCTTTAACTAGCAAACCATATTACCAGAGATAACGTATTTGTAATGACATAATCTATGATACTGGTACATGGCCAGAGGAAAGAAGAAAATGCATCAAGGCTCATCACGCAAAGGGTGTAAAGGTTTCTAGCTTGACAAAGAAAAAAAACTGAGACACAAAGATACTTTTTGAATGACAGATTTAAAATATATACCATTTGACACATCACTAAGGAAAAACCAAGCAGTTTAAATAAAATTCAGAATCCAGAAAAGCAAACAGATGGAAGGAACTCACTTTTTTAAAATGAAACCTGAGATTCAGGATAACAACTATGAGAGGCCTGTATGTGCCTGACACACAGCTAGTCTGGCACATCCCCATTTTGAGAAATACTGCCATTGAGTGATGGCTATTAGAATATTTGAAAGTCAACATAAGACATCATGGTATCCATTGTATTGCATTGTACATGGGGTAATTAAAGTTAGTGAAAGGTGTGGCTGCCCATTGGTTGATTAAGCAGTGTTTCACACCAAGAGTCTACCATGCCCCTGCCCTGAGATCTTCACTGGCAGCCTGTGAGTATGCAGGTGGAGTTCAAGGTTTTCTTTTTAACCAGCCCCACTGCTTTTGGTGTTGTGGTACACCAATCCCTTCTAGAGACATCTGGCAACATGCTGGATGTTCCAAGATCTTGAACGCAAGTACTGTAGGCACACCATCCACTAGACTCTGCAGGCTCTCGCTCTCCTTAGATCACCACAAACAATGATATTGTAAATAAATAACTCAGGATTATTTGACTAGGTCTGACAGAAGTTAAGCAGTGCAACTATTCTAGACACAATAACTTTGAACAGTTACAGCAAACAGTTACATTATTTTCCAATATAAATCCCTTAATGGTTTGGGGCCTGGTTACTTGAGATTAGATCTGTGTGAATAATTGATTGGGTTACAAGCAGTTCAAAAAAAACATTTTAATTGTTTGGGGTTGACCCAAAATTTTTTTTTTTTAATTTTGGTGAACCAAAAAAAAAATCACTTTGGGTCAAATAAAATGTTTTTTTCTGATTTTTTTTCTAAACTTTTTTTTGTGATTACAAGCTTTTGTACGTTTTTGAATTTGAAAAATTTCAAAACCTAAAATAATTTCAAATAAAATAATCAAAATGTTTCAAATTGGAAATGTCAAAACAGAAGCTTCTAGGGTTTTTTGGAATTTTATGAAGTTTTTTTCCCCCAACCGAAACAATTTGGCAAATTTGACAGAAATGTATTAAATGTTTCAGTCAAACCAAATCTGAACTTCCCTCTCTCCCCCACCCTCCCAAAAAAAGTAGTTTTGGTCAAAAAATTTCACCCAGCTCTACTTGAGAGAGAGCCTGTCTCCCTTGGCCATGCTGCTGCAGTGGAAACCTACAACTGTGCACAAGCTAAAGGTTCCTTACTTTAAAAGAGATGGGGAAGCACTAATGGCATTCTCTGGGAGGAGTCCTTAGTTTACATGTCTCTCTTCTCTTGGTCCTCCAGAGGCTGGATTATGTTAAGTAATGGCACAGCAAAGCCTGCAATTTTTTGCACACAATTGAGTAAGAATAGTCTTCTCTCCTGTTTCTTCTTCAGCCCACAGAGGTGGGCTTGACTAAAATGTAACAGCCTTGGACAGTGAGAATGGTAATAATTACAAATAGCTGCCATATTATTATTCTTTCTTTTATTTGTATTATACTAGTCTAACACCACAGAGTCATAATCTGGGATCAGGTTCCCATTTTAGGAAAAAATAATTTAGAGTTCAATAGGAGTTGCATTTGAGACAAGGAGAAAGCGATCTGTTCCAGAAATACTTTGTATATAAAATATATTCAGCTTTGTCTGACTTTTTTCAATAACAATAATAATAATAATATTGCCATGTCCTCCTATAGCATATTTTATAGCATTAGCAAAGGTTTGTGAATGACAGTTACAAGTGTTCTTAAGGAGTCATCAAAGAAACAAAGACAATATAGTTATGGCCTGATTATCAAAGGGGTTGAGCACCTTTAGTACCTGTTGAAGGCAATAGGTGTTTTGGGTGCTTAACACCACAGATAATCAGTACATAACAATGTGTATCAGGTCTTACCATTTTAAATTTACTCACATATGTACAGAAATGGTGACGAGGAAACTTATGCTGCTGGCACGTCTCTGTGTGCCCCTAGAGGGGGGGAGGTGTGCACTGCCCCCACCCCAGGCAGCACATGGAGACTCGCTGCTCCCCTTCCCCCCCCAAGGGGCACACAGAGACGTGCCAGCAGCAGGGCTAAGGTAGCTCTCTGCCCACACTGTCTCCCTCCTTTCGTGCCACGCCGCTCCTGGAAGCAGACAGCATGTCCCTGCGGCCCCTTGGAGGGGGGGTGTCTCCACACATTACTCCCACCCTGAACGCTGACTCTGCAGCTCCCATTGGCTGGGAACTACAGCCAATGGGATCTGTGGGGGTGGCGCCTGCAGGCAGTGGCACACAGAGACCCTCCTGCTGCCCCACAGCCGCCTAGGATCCCCTGCCAGAGGGGTGTGCCAGTTGCTTTGGGAGTTGCGTTGCCCAAGGTAAGTGCCACCCCCCTGGTCCCTTTCGCACCCCTGCCCCAGCCCAGAGCCCGCACCCCTCTCCTCATCCCTACCCTAACCCCCTGGCCCAGCCCAGAGCTGCACCCAGCATCCAAATTCCCTCCCAGAGCCCGACCTCTTCACCCCCTCCTGCACCTTAGCCCCCCGCCCCAATCAAGGTACCTCACTTTATTTTCATTTACTTCCTATTACTTATAATATAGGAGGAGGATGAAGAAAAAAGAATGAAAAACAGGGGTGGGGGGACATAATAGAGAATGTTCTTTTTCTTGGCTGGGTCCTGGGGGGGCCCCAAAAAATGAAGCTGTGCACAGGGCCCACTAACTCTAAATCCGCCAGTGAACTACACTGTGGTCCCCAGTCTGGGTACATCTGCAATTATAAACCCACAAGATTAGGTACCAAAATCCAATCCAATGTATACAATGTATTTGCTTTGCAGCCATTTTAAGAATTTTAATTTACTCCTCCTGCCCACCAGGAGTAATGGCTACTTAAGCATGCTTAAAAATAGCATCAAAGTTGAGAGCATGGGTTTGACAGATATGGCAACTTCCTGCAATATCTTTGGGAGATCTTCCTGTATTAAATGTGTGTATCATTTGTGAGCCATGGATTCTGTGTAATTTCATGGGGTGAGCAAAGCTTCTTCATGAACTAAGAGGTGATTAGACAAATTCACTCAGGTGGTAACATGAGTGCCACCTTCATGAGTGTCATCGTCAGAGAAATACCACAACCTGGAGAGGCTCACATATACGAGTTCAAAATGGATTCTCCAGAGACCAGCACACAAAGAAAGGGCTTTTGGATAACAAGCCTGAGTTTAAGCTGACTCAGGGCCTTCTTTCTGCTCCAGCAAAGCAACAGGACCTTCTGTTGAGAGGGGTTGGAAGGACTTAGGCCTACTGAGGCCTGTGACAGGGTTGGGCCAGATGGCTATAGGAGAGTAATAGAAGGCAGGTGTATTAGCCCCAGGCTAAGTAGGTCCCTTTTCCCTGAGTAAGGTAACAGGGAAGGTTCCAGAACAATCAGGAACCTTCTGGAGACAATTCAGACAGGCTGATTGGAACACCTGCAGCCAATCAAGAAGCTGCTAGAATCAATTAAGGCAGATTAATCAGGGCACCTGGGTTTTAAAAAGGAGCTCACTTCAGTTTGTGGTGTGCATGTGAGGAGCTGGGAGCAAGAGGCACTCAGAGCGAGAATGTGGACTGTTGGAGGACTGAGGTGTACAAGCATTATCAGACACCAGGAGGAAGGTCCTATGGTGAAGATAAAGAAGGTGTTGGGAGGAGGCCATTGGGAAGTAGCCCAGGGAGTTGTAGCTGTCACACAGCTGTTCCGGGAGGCACTCTAGACAGCTGCATTCCACAGGGCCCTGGGCTGGAACCCGTAGTAGAGGGCGGGCCCGGGTTCCCCCCAAATCCTCCCAACTCCTGGTCAGACACAGGAGGAGTTGACCTGGACTGTGAATTCAGGAAAAACGGCCAAGCTGAGGGCTGCCGTGAAGCTCCAAGGTGAGCAAATCCGCCAATAAGTGCAAGACCCACCAAGGTAGAGCAGGAACTTTGTCACAGGCCCCATAAGACTGATGGATGACCTCTGTTAAGCTTTAAACATGTGTATAGGAACTTTTAAAAAATGTTTTCTCTGTAATGCTTTCACTTTAAGAATAAATGTGCTTGCTTATAAAGAGTTGTGTGGTAACATGTGACTGCTGGCAATTACAGCTGGTCACAGTCTTTGGAGAGAAAGGAAAGCTCAGATGATGGCCTGTCTAGGCAATTGGGCTTATGTAGGCAAGGAACTATGCAGCCTGGAAAACGCCTGGTCAAGAGCGAGAGAGATGCATGTCTCCACCCAAGAGAGGTGATGGCTGAAGAGCTGAGAGCTTAGAGTGGGGGCCCTCAAGAGAACAGAGGGGAGGAATACAGGTGCAGTTGGCTTGAACAGTGAATTATTCCATCACGGACACAGAAATGTTTGAGGAGTCTAAACAAAAATTGGTATTACACACAGGAAGCTGTTCAGTGCCTTGTGAGGGATACTGGCACAGGACTCTTGCCAGCTCCTTTAATTTTGCTGTTTTACTGGGTCATAACTAACAGAGCAATATGCTGAGTTGCCCTTACTGGTATCTGAATATTGTTCTCATATATCCCTCATATACACTTTCACAGGACCGAGCCCTATGTTTTTATCTTGCAGTGATGTTTACTAAACCCAAATAAGCTAGGGAAAGTACATCTTCTGTATAGTTGTTTATTGATTTAGAACTCTGCTTGCTTTTTTCTGGGAAAGAGGAAAATGAACAAAAAGCCACCTTGATTATTTCATTTTTTAAATTTCCTTTTTCCAAAGTAAGCAGGGCAAAATTAGATTTAGGCTGATGCATGCTCCACAAACAATTTGTATGGAACTAGAGTGGCTGAATGAACTTTCAGTGGGCCTTATTGGAAAGACAAATATTTAACATTGAACATAGTGAGTCATGTTTATAAAACATCTTTACTTTTTGTGTTGCTATTTTTTTCTCCCTCTGATTTCATGTTGTGGCCTCTGAATCAGTTCTGAGGACCTTAAAGCTGCAGACAATTGCCTTAAGCCTTTGCCACTCTCAAAACTGCCTGATCTGTGGCCTCCTTGCAGGAGAGTGTCAAAGCAGAGGGTCTGTACCTAACCTGACATCTATAATTGTGTTGAATTATATTTTACCTTTAGAGATTCATTAAAATTAAAATTTGCTAAAAAGAAAATCCTTTGTTATGCAACTCCTAAGCATTCTTTCAAAATGTTAATGTTGTAGGACAGCAGAAGGCTAAGTGATATGATAATGAATCATTGGATTCCCATTATCTCTTTTACCAGAAAAGTAGAAATCATATTACTGGTTTCAGAACATATTACTGGTTTTCATATTTCAATGGATACTGTGTTTTTAGCGAGGAGAGGGATCATGTTTGCTGACTTAGAGAAAAGCACCTTCAAAGAGTTTTGCTAGGTCAGATTACTTGAGACTGTATGTCTCAGGACATGACCCTTAGACCCATGCAGGCACATCCGTAATTATTACAAAACTACTTGTACTGATTACTGATTACTGATTGCAAAGTTTTGTAGTTACCACAGATTGCCTGACTGCAAAATGGGGAGCACTGAAGGAAAATGGGAGCTAGAGTAGAAATCTCCCATGAGTCCCTCTTGGTTCTCTTTTGCCCTACATGACAGGGTTGGGCTAGATGGCTATAGGAGAGTGCTCATATTGGGTTCTGGGAATGGGTGGGCTTACTGCTGAAAGACCCTCCTCCAGCCTTTGGGGAGGATCCACAAGACCCAGGAACACAAGTAGTTACGGGGGACAATAAGGAACCAGAGTGGGACACTGAACAGAGAACCCTGGACAGTGCCCACTGCTCCTCAAAGGACAAGGGAGCCAGCGGACTGCCACCCAGAGGAACTCTGCCTGGATGCTTGAACAGAGGGACGATCAGAAATAGGCCCCACAGTTGCAGGAAAACCCCTCAGCCAATGTCCTCTCCCTGAGCTTATAGATGGCCATTTTGGCCAGCGCTAGGAGCAGTTTGACAGGGAGGTCCCATGGCTTTGTTGGGCCACTGGAAGGCAGGTATATTAGCCCCAGGATAAGCAGGTCTCTTTTCCCTTGATAACTGAACAGAGGTTCCACTAGGTTAATTAGGACACCTGGGGCCAATCAAGGGCATGCCAGAAGCTGTTAAAAGCCTCCCCTCCAGTCAGATAGGGGTGAACGATAGGAGTTGTGGGAGGAAAGTGTGCTACTGGAGATCTGGGCAGTGTAGACACTGACAAGCATCAGGAGGGAAAACCCCATAGGTACAGAGGTAAAGGGCAGGGGAAACCCTACCCAACAGGGAGAACAACCCTTCCAGGCCCCAGAGGTCTGAGTGAAGAGACCTCGCCAGAGAAGAGAAACTGAACTGGGTGCCTGGTTTGTTGCCACCATGCCTGGAGGGGCTACCAGAGACTAAGAGGCTTCCCTCCCATTCCCTTGTCAGGGAGACCAGGGGAACCCTGCTAAGGCAAGGTATGGACAGCAAGCCAGGGGTGTGGGGAAATTCTGAGATAGAGAGGAATATCCTGGCCCACCGCTAAGTGGAAGTGTGGAATCCACCAAGGCAGAGAAGGAGCTCTGTCACTCCTTGTAAAACTAATATAATGATTTAACTCCCCTGAGAGGTGCATCAACTGGTAAGACATGGGAGGAGGCTGTTTGCCTGCAAGCTGTGGTCTTATCAGTGAAATTTAGAAGAATCCAGGAATCCTAGGACTGTTGCAATTTGGATAACTATAGATACAGCATGAATATTATGTATTAGACTCCCCAGTTCCCCTTTTCATATCCAGTCAGGAACACACAGTCGGTTAAAGCAACATCTTTGAAGCATTTATTTTGCTGTATGTTTTAAGAAGGTGGCACTCCAAGTGGAAACTTCTCTCTCACCCATTTGCCTCCATCAGTTGCTGTCTGTCCAGCACTTTGAGGATGTTGGGCCTGATTCTCCCCACATTTACACCAATGTAACTCCAGTTTGGGCCATGTCTTCAGCTGGTGTAAAACAAAGTAGCTCCATTGTAATTACACCAGCTGAGGATCAGGCCCGTTGAAGCTAGATGAGTTAATCAGCTGGCCCAGTAACTTCAAGTGAGTTACTCACTATATATGAGAGGAGGACTAGGCTCATTAAGTGCTAAATTTTATTTTTATTGTCTGAATACCAGTGAGAGAAATACTTTCAATCTGATTTCCTAATGCTTTGCCTCTGAGATGTTTCCCTAATATTTGAAGACAAAGAAATACCAAGTAGGTACCTAGAAAAATAAAGTGATTGCAAACAGTTAAGCAGCACATAAGTCAACTCTGGAAAGAAAAATATCACTATATAGCTAATGGGGTGGGGGAGAGACAGACACATTATTAAAAGCATCAAAGCTTCTTCAGACAGGATATTACAGTCACATTTTAAGCCTACATATGCTGCAGTATTTCCATTACAGATGTAATCACTTCTAATATTTAATCCCTCCTTCTCTCTTGTCCTCAAACCTTTCAATGGTGCAGTTAACCAAGAATGGTTAGACTTTGAACACTTGGACAGGTGGCCAGTCTGCCAAGAGATTTTTAAAGTATTATTGCTATACTCATTAAGATTCATGTCTAACATGAATGAACTCCCAGTCTGAAGGGTGCCCTTTGATAACAACCATTCCATTTGTCTGGTCATTAAATATATTAATTAATTTCCTGATATTAACATATGACAGAAATTGTTAAAATGTGTCGTATCAGTGAAAGCAACTCTCATACTAAATGCTCCTCTAGCTGAAATTTAAAGGAATTTTGACTTCTGTTATCTAGATTTAAAAGAATTCCTCCTAATAGTTTTTTTTTTTTTTTACTCTTTCATCTGGAGAACATAATATGGTTTTACTCCCTCAGGGAACATGTCTACAAGTTCACAGATCAAAGCAGAACCAGACATGAACCATAAGACTCACTTTGAGTTCAGAGGCTTTTGAAATGAAACTCCAAATTTATTATAAAATAATGTTGTGAGATGTTTAAATCACTGAAAAGAAAAAAAATTTCTTTAGTGTGTGTGCACTTTTTGCATTCTTTAGCACGTGATAAAAACAATCAGAAGAGTTTTTCATTTTGCATTATTTGACATTATTTTGCATTAGCAAAGTTAGTATACTGGCAAATATCTCTATAGTAAATAACCTACATTGATATTATATAAGCTTCTACAAATTCAGTAACAGCCACAGCCATACTGGTGATTGCAATAATATTTAGTATTGACCCCATTCAGCATATTCAGACATGCTGTTTTATGTAGAAAATTGTATTAGATATCTGAGGCAAAATAAAAATATTTATTCAGCCATCCTGTTTTCTACCAAAAATGCTATTTTATCAGTGGCTGTAGTATTTGATCTATACATATAATTAATAATAAATCCCAAATTATCCTTTTACTGATGTAACCATTTAAAACCGAGTGGATTAGTACTCCACACAGATGTGAGAGTTCATGAAAGCAGATTCCATTGCAAGATCAGGGAATCAGGGTGAGCTTGTTATTTATGTTTAAGGTGCCTGAAAGTTTGTGTGTACTTCGCAGCTTTTTGTGTGTAATTTGCAGCTTTTTATATTTTGTTGACATTTGAAGGAGACAATTGCTATTTGAAAGTCCACAAGGTGCAGTCAATCTTTTAATTGTGGTCTAGTTCATTGTTGGATTGCATATCCCCTTTATATATTTATTTTGCCTCATTTCTTTAACAAGATTATTTCTAGAGCTGGTCAAAAATGGTAAGGATTGGCTAAAAATAATTGTTTTTGTATTCCAAAATTTTCATGAACATTTTCTGCTTTGTCAATGCAATTTCTTTTCCAGTATCTGGTTTTTAAATTAAAAAATCAGAACATTGCTAAGGAAACACTTTTTTCCATAAAAATTATCATTTTGGAAAAAAGGCTATTATTGCAAGCAAACAAAAAAATTGAATTAAAACTTTCCACCAGCTCTGTTAGTGACACAGCCTTCCAAAGAGACGCTCCACTCACATTTGCTAGAGCTGTTTTTTAAATATTTTCCTTCAAAATAAACAAAATGTAACTAAAATCACAGAAAGCTTATGAAGCTAACTGATTTCTGTGCTAGCATGGTCTTAGCATGCCTGCTGTTTACCCATCTGTGTGAGTCCAGAGAGCTCCTGTGGTGTCAAGGATAGAAGTCAAAACGGAAGGGAGCAGGTGGGGAAGTTAAATCCCATATGTATCATAATTGTAACAGAAAAGTGTCAGTTTTTCTTACCACTTGGAATGATGATTTCGCCCCATGATTGGAGCCAATCCGTGGTGGTGAGAGCCACTTTGTAGATTTGGGCAGGTAGCCCCCATGCGGGGAGTGAGATCTGTGGGGATTAGGGAATGTAGGGGCAGCAATAGGGGAAAATAGCTCTCAGTATTGCCCATTTGGATAGTAGACAGCAGGCACATCAGCATCACATAGCTAACAATGTGCTACTATAGTGATGAGAACAACCAAAAATGCCTTGTGGTAACTTAATTTTGAGCCTTCCTTGATCCCTCTCTTGCTTCAGCTGTAGCCTTTGTGGTTTGATTACCTTTGCTACCCGCCTTCCACTCCCCTCTATTTCTATTGAGATATGGCATGTCATTTGAAATCCTGGTATCAGACTCCAGCGTTAAAGGAATCCTGCTCCTTTTAAAGATGCTGGTTCATTTTTGTAAAGCAAAGTCTTTTTTTTTAAATTGTTGTTTTTGTTCCTGTGGTCCACAAAGGATTCCACAGCTATGGAATCATGGGAAAACTTTGTGGTCCTGTTAATTGCAGGAGTGCCATTTGTACTGCTGTCGTCAAAGGTCTGCCAGCATTTCCATTATAAACCCCGTTGCAGTGGTTTATGGCTCAACCATAAAAATCAGTTGCTGCCTTATAACGTCCCAGCCAGGCAGTGATTTGTTTATTATTTTAAATTTGGGCGGTGGGGAAAATTTTCATTTTTTTAAAATATGAAGGTAATGAGTAAATAAAATTTAGGATAAGTGCTACTTTGTATTCTCATAATTCACAGCTTAATTTTTAAACTAAAACATAGCCAGCCATTAATTCATAATGTGTATGTGCATGCATGCTTTTGGCTAGTTGGAAACAAGGCTAATTAAAAAAGACTGATAAGGTACTGGAGATGCATTTAACTGCAGATTACTTAGACTGAAGTTCTCTAGAGAAACAATTTTATGTTTGTTAGATCAAAGATCAACTCTTGAAATGGTTCCTAAAAATGGATTCAAGTGAAAGAATTCCAAAGAAATGATTAGAAGTGTGAGCAACAGGAGTGATGTAGTGGTGGGAGTCTGCTATAGACCACCGGACCAGGGGGATGAGGTGGATGAGGCTTTCTTCCGGCAGCTCGCGGAAGCTACTAGATCGCATGCCCTGGTTCTCATGGGTGACTTTAATTTTCCTGATATCTGCTGGGAGAGCAATACAGCAGTGCATAGACAATCCAGGAAGTTTTTGGAAAGCGTAGGGGACAATTTCCTGGTGCAAGTGCTAGAGGAGCCAACTGGGGGGGAGCTTTTCTTGACCTGCTGCTCACAAACCGGGAAGAATTAGTGGGGGAAGCAAAAGTGGATGGGAATCTGGGAGGCAGTGACCATGAGTTGGTTGAGTTCAGGATCCTGACACAGGGAAGAAAGGTAAGCAGCAGGATATGGACCCTGGACTTTAGGAAAGCAGACTTCGACTCCCTCAGGGAACGGATGGGTAGGATCCCCTGGGGGACTAACATGAAGGGGAAAGGAGTCCAGGAGAGCTGGCTGTATTTCAAGGAATCCCTGTTGAGGTTACAGGGACAAACCATCCTGATGTGTCGAAAGAATAGTAAATATGGCAGGCGACCAGCTTGGCTTAACGGTGAAATCCTAGCAGATCTTAAGCATAAAAAAGAAGCTTACAAGAAGTGGAAGTTTGGACATATGACCAGGAAAGAGTATAAAAATATTGCTCGGGTATGTAGGAATGAAATCAGGAGGGCCAAATCGCACCTGGAGCTGCAGCTAGCGAGAGATGTTAAGAGTAACAAGAAGGGTTTCTTCAAGTATGTTGGCAACAAGAAGAAAGCCAAGGAAAGTGTGGGCCCCTTAACGAATGAGGGAGGCAACCTAGTGACAGAGGATGTGGAAAAAGCTAATGTACTCAATGCTTTTTTTGCCTCTGTCTTCACTAACAAGGTCAGCTCCCAGACTGCTGTGCTGGGCATCACAACATGGGGAATAGATGGCCAGCCCTCTGTGGAGAAAGAGGTGGTTAGGTACTATTTAGAAAAGTTGGACGTGCACAAGTCCATGGGGCCGGACGAGTTGCATCCGAGAGTGCTAAAGGAACTGGCGGCTGCGATAGCAGAGCCATTGGCCATGATCTTTGAAAACTCGTGGTGAACGGGGGAAGTCCCGGATGACTGGAAAAAGGCTAATGTAGTGCCAATCTTTAAAAAAGGGAAGAAGGAGGATCCTGGGAACTACAGGCCAGTGAGCCTCACTTCAGTCCCCAGAAAAATCATGGAGCAGGTCCTCAAAGAATCAATCCTGAAGCACTTACATGAGAGGAAAGTGATCAGGAACAGTCAGCATGGATTCACCAAGGGAAGGTCATGCCTGACTAATCTAATCACCTTCTATGATGAGATTACTGGTTCTGTGGATGAAGGGAAAGCAGTGGATGTATTGTATCTTGACTTTAGCAAAGCTTTTGACATGGTCTCCCACAGTATTCTTGTCAGCAAGTTAAAGAAGTATGGGCTGGATGAATGCACTATAAGGTGAGTAGAAAGTTGGCTAGATTGTCGGGCTCAGCGGGTAGTGATCAATGGCTCCATGTCTAGTTGGCAGCCGGTGTCAAGTGGAGTGCCCCAGGAGTCGGTCCTGGGGCCGGTTTTGTTCAATATCTTCATGGATGGTGTGGATTGCACTCTCAGCAAATTTGCGGATGATACTAAACTGGGAGGAGTGGTAGATACACTGGAGGGCAGGGATAGGATACAGAGGGACCTAGACAAATTGGAGGATTGGGCCAAAAGAAATCTGATGAGGTTCAATAAGGATAAGTGCAGGGTCCTGCATTTAGGACGGAAGAACCCAATGCACAGCTACAGACTAGGGACCGAATGGCTAGGCAGCAGTTCTGCGGAAAAGGACCTAGGGGTAACAGTGGACGAGAAGCTGGATATGAGTCAGCAGTGTGCCCTTGTTGCCAAGAAGGCCAATGGCATTTTGGGATGTATAAGTAGGGGCATAGCGAGCAGATCGAGGGACGTGATCGTCCCCCTCTATTCGACATTGGTGAGGCCTCATCTGGAGTACTGTGTCCAGTTTTGGGCCCCATACTACAAGAAGGATGTGGATAAATTGGAGAGAGTCCAGCGAAGGGCAACAAAAATGATTAGGGGTCTGGAACACGAGTTATGAGGAGAGGCTGAGGGAACTGGGATTGTTTAGTCTGCGGAAGAGAAGAATGAGGGGGGATTTGATAGCTGCTTTCAACTACCTGAGAGGTAGTTCCAGAGAGGATGGTTCTAGACTATTCTCAGTGGTGGAAGAGGACAGGACAAGGAGTAATGGTCTCAAGTTGCAGTGGGGTAGGTTTAGGTTGGATATTAGGAAAAACTTTTTCACTAGGAGGGTGGTGAAACACTGGAATGCGTTGCCTAGGGAGGTGGTGGAATCTCCTTCCTTAGAAGTTTTTAAGGTCAGGCTTGACAAAGCCCTGGCTGGGATGATTTAATTGGGGATGGGTCCTGCTTTTGAGCAGGGGGTTGGACTAGATGACCTCCTGAGGTCCCTTCCAACCCTGATATTCTATGATTCTATGATTATTTATTGATGTCTGCAGCACCATTCTGACGTGTAAAGGTGCCTTGCAGAAATACGAACGATATTTACACGGGAATCACCCATCATTGAAATGTGGCCATGACAAAACAGTTTCTTTCTGAAAGTGATAGAAAAAATATTTTTCCATATGCAGTCACTGGGGAATTTAAGTAGGCAGAATGCTGTCATCCCTACAGGTATTTTAGTTAGAATACAGAAAAAAACACCTCTTAAACTTGTGAGATGTGCTATAGGAACTTTAAAGGCCACAACCACTTAGGTTCTTTTAGCTTTACATCTCTGCTGATGAACAGAGCCTTCAACAGTATGGTGCTCTCTTGTATCATGCTGGGGAGTTTACTCAATCAGGACCCCATTCAGCACTTAAACACATGTAGAAGTCCCATTGAAGTTGGTGAAACTTCAGCATGTGCTTAAAACTGTGCATGTTTATGTTTTTACTGAATAGGGATCTATTTGAGCATGTGATTAAGGGTTTCAGTACCAGAAGCGGGATTTATCACCTGCTAATTTAAACCCACTTCCTGAAGCACTAGAATTTATTCCCCCAGTGTTCCCATGTGGTAAGGAGGAGAAAGTGTAACCATCCCAATATCCATCACACGCTAAGTATGAGTCAACAGTATAACATTGTTGCAAGAAAAGCAAACATCTTTCTTGGATGTATTAGCAGGAGTGTTGTAAACAAGACACGAGAAGTAATTCTTCCACTCTACTCCACGCTGATTAGGCCTCAACTGGAGTATTGTGACCAATTCTGGGAGCCACATTTCAGGAAGAATGTGGACAAATTGGAGAAAGGCCAGAGAAGAGCAACAAAAATGATTAAACATCTAGAAAACATGACCTGTGAGGGAAGATTGAAAAAACTGTGTTTCTTTAGTGTAGAGAAGAGAAGACTGAGAGAGGACATGATAACTTTTAAGTACATAAAAGGGTGTTACAAGGAGAAGGGAGAAAAACTGTTCTCCTTAACCTCTGAGGATAGGACAAGAAGTAATGGGCTTAAATTGCAGCAAGGGCCGTTATGTTGGACATTAGGAAAAACTTCCTAACTGTCAGGGTGGTTAAGCACTGGAATAAATTGCCTATGGAGGTTGTAGAATCTGCATCATTGGATTTTTAAGAGCATGTTAGACAAACACATGTCAGGGATGGTCTAGAGATAATACTTAGTCCTGCCATGAGTGCAGAAGACTGGACTAGATGACCTCTCGAGGTCCCTTCCAATAATCCTAATCAATAATCCTATGATTCTATGTTCCACGTCTCATCATGCCCACTTTCCTGCCTTCCCTCTGTTTTATTTAATGCTTTGTTTGTAATGCCTTACATCGTTAATGGATGTACTTTTATTTAGAACCAGACTAAACATATTTCCTAAAAAAGAAAAGGGACCAGTGAAATGCAGCAGTGTATTGAGTTAGAAAGAGGTGTCTCTTGAGGCATTGCGTAGGCTGGTATTAATTCCAGTCTAATGTAACATTCTTGATTATAATGATCTGGAACTAGTTGAGTTTGGTGTCTGAGAGGTCTGTAGTTTACAGTAGTGAAGGAATGTGCAGGGAAAGAGAAATTACTTTTGCTCCATAGAAGCAATGATTCATGCATTCATATAATGGGAGATCCAGCATCAGCCCCAACTTATGCACATGAGTGATGGATGCTAATAGAACTATTTACGTACCTAAAGCCATGCAAGACTGGGGCTTCTGTCGTTTGACTGGACAATAGAAATAGTTTACATGCTATGTTATGATTTGCATTGCAGTAGCATCTGGAAGGCCTAATCAGGGCTCTGTTATACTAGGTACTGCACAGTCCCAAAGTACTTACAGTCTATGCAAAGTAATTTGTTAGACATTTTTAACAGAAAAGCATTTGAGGTGGGATCTGCTGCTTAGAAGACAAAAGAATTGCAAAAAAATACAATTTATTATAGACATTTCATTTCATAAGCAAATTCGCTCCTGAAATACTTAGTATTTTACAGCTTTACTAAATAATGGGAACAAAGTGGGAAAAGTAAAAAAGTAATTTATATTAATTTGACGTGCATTAATGATGATAACCTTAGCGTGTAAGTTATGGGTCAGAAAACACATTATCGAGAGGCATAAAACAAGAGTTGGTGGCAATTCAAATGATGAAAGTGCAGTTGAGTCAAAATAAGGGACCCATAAAGTGTTGTATCAAAGATAAGGGTTGAGGATGGTAGGTAATTTAGAAAATAGATACAGTAATTCAATAAAGAATACATGTTCTTACATCAGTAAATAATATCTCTGTGGGCTGTGTGTTCCAGAGAATAGGACACAGGAAGGGGAATCAGACAAGGGTTCTGTTCCTAGCTCTCCAGTTGATTCACTATGTGACCTTGGCCAATTTACTTTACCCTTCTGTGTCTCATTTTCCCCTTTATAAAATGAAGATAATAATAGTAACTCAACTTCAGTGCTTTGGGAGTTATGGGTGAAGGGTGTTTAGTTACATGAAAAATTGAGATTTCAAAATTGTTTTCATTGCAAAGGGTTTGAAAATGGTACATTGCTTAATTTTTCAAAATTTGTTTTTGATTATTTTTAATTAAAAATAATCAAAAACTGTATTGAAATTTTAGGGGGAGTCACAGTGCCACAGGATCCGTGCTACATCCCAGCTTTTAACAGGTTCTTGGAGGTACCTCTTCAGTATGCCAGAGCCCCAAGAAGTGCCACTCTTCTTTAAGGGTAGGCTAAGTAGCTTCAACACCTCCAAGACTGAGCCTCTGGGCTCCAGCACTCCTGTTTCACACTGTGCACTCTGCCCGCAAGTTCAACCAAGCTAGACTCCTGTTCAGGGACTTTCAGCCTCTTTGGGGATCAGTGCACGTCAACATTTGCAGACACCAAGTAGCCTTTTCAAAACAAAGTAGCATTTATTAGTCAACTGGAATACAGCAGTGGGAAGTCCTTAGGTTAGCAAAGAGAAGCAAAGGTTAAGTTAGAGTTCGGACTGGAAAGCATCAGGGCTCCACCCAACCAACTTGCTATAGAAGCCATTTTGGCTCTCATAGACTTTAAAGTTAGAAGTGACGGTTGTGATCATTTAGTCTGACCTCCTGCATGCTGCAGGCCACAGAACCTCACCCACCTGCTCAGGCTGTCATTGCCAGGTGAGAGCTCCTATGTGTCCCAAGGCAAGCTCTTATCCTAGTCTCACCTCTTGGTCCATTGTTTTCCTCTTGCAGACGCATGCTCTGAGTTCAGAAATTCCTGTTGATAGGTGTCAGTTGTTCAGTCCTTGGGGTTCCCCTGGGCTTTCTGGATCCTCCACTGATGTGGTTTAGTTTCAGCCAGTCCTTAATGACCTATTCATACCACCCCAGCCAGATACATGGTACAAACTGCTCACGTCTCCTCCTCTTCCCCAGGGTAGCATTTAGTCCTTCTATACTCATTGGGCTGGAATCCTAGGTCACGTAAGTCACTTGCATGCATATCATTCATAAAAATATTACAGAAAATTCCCATTTGATCACAGCAGGAAAATAGATTTGTTTATATTGATAATTTGTGGGGGGGAACCCCAAACAGTGGGTTTAAAAGATTTTGACCAGCTGTCGCGCTAAGTGTTGATGATATGTTTTGTTTAGTTCAGTTCCCAAATACTGCAAGACCAGGTAAAATCGTTAATGAGTTTAGTTACCCCCGAGTAACAGTGTACAAGTACAGCAGCTTTACATATAGAGAACTACCCTCCGCTGATTAAAACCTTAGTATAATAAAGTACTCTCAGTACATACTTAACATTAAGCATGTGTTTAAGTGCTTTGCTGAGTTAGGTCCTAAATGCAAAAATGAAGTCAAACCATTTAAATTAGTAGTAGAAAACGTTTAGCATTGCTTGCTTTTTATAGGCCCCTAAGTGGCCACACAGAATGGGGTGAGGATTGGGGGAGCCCCTTCCATGCCCCTTGATAGGATAAACAGGGAGCCAGGATCTGGCCAGAAGTCTTGGTTTTTTTAGAAAAAAAAAGTTTACAGTATCACCTGTTTTTCCAGAGGACATATCTCATTCTCATTGTGACCTGTTTTTTCTTAACTCTACACACACAAAAGCATGCCTCATTTGCATACAAAGTTTCTTTGTGCACGTACATGGTCATTTGAAAATACTTTGACTTCTAATTTAAGTATCTGTTAATGAACTAATCATATTTGGGTGTGTAAACGTGCACATTTAGATTTGAAAAGCAGGCTCTTAATGACCAAATTTGTTCCCAATAGGAAGTAAAGTCTATTGTCCCTTGGGACATCATTAGAAAAAGTAGCAAGTGTGTGTTTTTGTGCTGCTAAATTTTCACTCACAATTATGTAACAATGGCCAAAATCTGCCTAAATGTTGCATTTACAGTATATTTACAGTGTTTTAACATCTTTCTGCAATTAAAATGAACTACTCGGTTAAAACCAACTTTTAAATGCATAGTTCCTTCATAAAAGATATTACATTACTATTTTAATTCAATGGAATGACCAATTGCATTATTGGTGTCATAAATATAAAGGGAAGGGTAAACCCCTTTGAAATCCCTCCTGGCCAGGGGAAAGCTCCTCTCACCTGTAAAGGGTTAAGAAGCTAAAGGTAACCTCGCTGGCACCTGACCAAAATGACCAATGAGGAGACAAGATACTTTCAAAAGCTGGGAGGAGGGAGAGAAACAAAGGGTCTGTGTCTGTCTGTATGTGTGCTGGCCGGGGACAGAACAGGAATGGAGTCTTAGAACTTTTAGTAAGTAATCTAGCTAGGTATGTGTTAGATTATGATTTCTTTAAATGGCTGAGAAAAGAATTGTGCTGAATAGAATAACTATTTCTGTCTGTGTATCTTTTTTGTAACTTAAGGTTTTGCCTAGAGGGGTTCTCTATGTTTTTGAATCTAATTACCCTGTAAGATATCTACCATCCTGATTTTACAGGGGGGATCTCTTTATTTCTATTTACTTCTATTTTTTATTAAAAGTCTTCTTGTAAAACACTGAATGCTTTTTCATTGTTCTCAGATCCAAGGGTTTGGGTCTGTGGTCACCTATGCAAATTGGTGAGGCTTTTTATCCAACATTTCCCAGGAAAGGGGGGGTGCAAGTGTTGGGAGGATTGTTCATTGTTCTTAAGATCCAAGGGTCTGGATCTGTAGTCACCTAAGCAAATTGGTGAGGCTTTTTACCAAACCTTGTCCAGGAAGTGGGGTGCAAGGTTTTGGGAAGTATTTTGGGGGGAAGGACGCGTCCAAACAGCTCTTCCCCAGTAACCAGTATTAGTTTGGTGGTGGTAGCGGCCAGTCCAAGGTGTAATATTTTGTACCTTGGGGAAGTTTTGACCTAAGCTGGTAAAGATAAGCTTGGGAGGTTTTTCATGCAGGTCCCCACATCTGTACCCTAGAGTTCAGAGTGGGGGAGGAACCGTGACAATTGGGAATAAAAATGTGTGCTTAACATTTAATTGGCTGTTTCTGCCAAAAGGTTGCTGATATGAAATACTATTCAGATGTGTCAGGCTTAAATGTATTGCCATTGTCATCAGGATTATACTGATAGCATAAAACAACTTGGCTATGCATAGGATGTTTTGAAATTCTTAAGGTGCCTGTTGTTTTTTCCAGGATACTGACAATTCTATTTTAGCTCTGTGTATGAAGTGTTCCTATCTTTCCACATTGATTGCATCTTTCATTCCTTACTCCCAGATAGCAGAGAACAGTAGGCTGTCACTATCTAAAACATGAGATGCACAAAATGCCTTCTTTGGTTAAAAATAACCCTAATTGTACATATTTTCTTTTACTCTATTGTAGTTGTTGTTTGATATAATATACCCATTCACTTGCTTCCTGCCCTGTCCTGGAGTTTAAATTCAGAGAGGATGCATAGTCCAGGCTTTAGAGCAGTGAATTTGGAGGAACCAGCAGACCAGGGTTCTGTATTCCCAGCTCTGTGACTGATTTACTGCATGAAGAGTATGAAGTCACAATTGCTGTATTCAAAGATAATTACCCCCATTCAAGCTCACAAGAATCTCATAATGAAATTGAAATCCCAGCTGCAACTGGAGCTTGCAGCAGCAGAGGCCAGATTTCAAGGAAGAAACATTAGCTAGCTACCTTCTTGGCTTGTGTCAAAATGCCTCCCTGCAGTACACTATTAATTTAAACTTGGCCATTCTCAATAGAAGACACACAGCATTACATAAGAAATCCAGACTTCTATTGTAAGCCTTAAGGCCTTCAGTTCACATTTTCTTTCTATTATCATAGTCAACATTTGCTTTGGGGGGAAAAGGTAAATAAAAAAGAAACTCTATTATGCAACTTCCTACAAAAACAACTGTAGGGATTTTTGTTTGTTGGTTTTTTAGGAATATAGAAAAATCAGTTGGAGCAGCATTGACTCAGATGTGTTATTGAGGAGCAATACTGATTGCAAAGTTGTGCAATTCTAACAGATCTACTAAGCCGCTCAACAAAGCTTCTAAGGATTTTATAAAGAAGAAAATTAATGAATGGGTTACAACTGTAGTTATTAAAGGTTCCAACTATACTGTAAAAAGGGATGCCTAAAATTCCCCATTAAATTCTACAAGATGTCAGTGTGGATTTGATTTAAATCAAATTGATTTAAATCACTAGTCAGGAAGACTTGATTTAATCATGGATTTCTACATAAAAGTACATTCTTGCTGGTTGTTATAACCTTAACACATATTCTTCACAACTCAGAGAGAGATGTAGGTTTCATTTTTAGAAGGTACACAATATACATTTTCAAATGATTTATTTTGAAAACTTTTCAGATTAGTTTTACAGCTATATCAGAAAATGAATGATTGTTTGGTTATTTCATTTACTAAAGGTAATTGAAGCAGATATTTATGAAAGCATTGGGAGGTAACTATCTCCAATTCAACAGGTTAATAATTAATATTTGGAGGATTTTCTTGCCATGTTGTATTAGAAGGAGAACATCACCAGACAGACATTTTAAATTGTTTTATTTAACTAAAACTACGACATTATGTATTCTGGATTTTTTTCTTCAACCACAAACATATAATATTTTAACAAAACAAGCATATGAATTTTTGAATTTAGTTAAACATTCAAGTTTTTTAAAATCAGGTTTGTTTTTGTTAAAATTGTTTTTAACTAAAATAGTTAAATGAAATATTTAAAAAAAAAACACAAAAATTAAATCAACGATGTCAGCCAGGTCAAATGAGAAACTTAAAATATTGGCTTCTGCAGCTAACTCAGTCGTCTTCACCTTCGTTTTCCTGTTTGTTCATCATCTGGAAAAGAAAAACAAGCTTTCCTGCTTTTTCAGGTTCCAAACGATTTCTCAGTTTGAAATGAATTAGTCCAAAGGAAGAAAATATTCTTTCTACACTGGCAGAAGAAGCTACTGCTGTTAAAAGTGAGATTATCACTTCAACAGTCTCTGAATCCAAGTGCTTAAGTGACTTCCACTAGTTCACTCGTGTGACTTTCTTTAAAAGTCAGCAAACCTATATTTCTTGACTGGTTCACCCTTAACTCTGAAGTTTATTATAGTTGGCATTATGGAGGGATGATTGCTGGATGTCCATGTCATAGCCAACTCCTCTTCTTCAGCAGTTAAGGTTTGACCCTGGTACCGAGTATTGAGAATATTTGCAAGAAAATGAGCTGGAGATAGTGCTTGTCTCATTCGGTTTTTAATGCCTGTAATTTAACTCTGTCATTGCATATTTCTCTTTTTAAGATCTCACTCAGTTCCTTCCAAATTTCAAGAACATCAACAATAAAACAGCTATTTCCCTGCATTTTGTTCAAGGCTACAGAAATAGGCTTCAGGGTACTTGGCATGTGTTCAACATTTCTTTTAAGCCCAATGTTGAGAACTTTGGCTGTGACCGTGCCCATCTATTTTTTTCACGATTTTGTTCACAAACTATCATCAGATTAGGCCAGTTCTTGATATAGTGCTCAAAACAGTCCACTCCTGAGTTCCAGTGTACGTCTTGTGAGACAGTTAGCTTGATTCCTCCCACTTTTTTCAGAGTAGCTGCTCCAAAGTGGTTGTTACGGAAGTATTTTGCAATTTCAGCAACATTAGCCTTTATTTCTGGAACACTGAAGTCTTTGGCTAGGAGGTGCATCAAATGAGCACTGCAACCGTATGTTATTAGCTTGGGACTCTCTTCTAAATAATTTCTTCTCATCTTGGATACATTTGCAGCATTTTCTGTGACCAAACTGCGTACTAGACATTTGATTTTTTTTCCACAGTTTGTTATGGCTTTTACTGCTACTTCTTGTAAGTATTCTGCTATGTGTGCATTTTCTGGTGTCTCAGTTGTTTCTGTAAGGAAGACATTCCCTTCTTCTTCTGTCACACAAGCACATACAACAGGATTATTGTGGACATTGCTCAACCTGTCAAGACTCAGGTTAACAATTTCAACCTCTAGACCTTTTGGACACTGCTCAATTTCTCTTTCATACACTTTATCCAGCAATTTGCCTGAGACATTTGCTCTATTGGGTGGACTGTATCCTGGTCTTAATGACTGAACCATGTTAATGAAGTGTGGGTTCTCAACCATACGGAAAGGAGAGTTTGTTGCTTAAACAAACCGGGCAATTTTTTCCTCAATTACCTCATTTTGTAATCTGCTGATTCTTATCACAAACTTATCTATGGTTGTTTCTGGATGATGGAGATTTTTTTTTCCTTTTTGCTACAGGTGATATACTGTGGCTATGTGACAAACGTGATGTGACTGAAACACTATCATTGGCAGATAACTCTGAAACTATAGAAAATGATGGTGATCTTGAAGGTGGATAGTCCTCAGAATCCTGTATGTTGTTGATGGATTCTCCTAAACAAAATAAGTCAATGCAGTTATTTAATTATTATTACCATAATGCTCATTTAGTATTACTCATTGCATTCACTGACACTCAGTACTACTTTAAAGGTAAAATTGTAAAAGAAATATTTGCCTATTTCACCTATTTATTTTGTATCACAACTGCATCTAAAATGATAGTACCATAGAGTAACAACTATATTTTTTGCTCAAACATGAGAATTCAAGAACAGTCCAGAAGGAAGACAGGCAGTCCTTAAGAAAGAAGTATGAAATAAAAACGTTTACCAACCTGAAGATCCTGCATGTTCAGGCATGTTCCTTTCATCATCTTCAACGCAGCTTCCTCCTAAGAAGGAATACTTCTCATGATGTTGTTTCGGAAAACCAGGCCTTGCATTTCTTTGTTGCACTGTTTGCATTTTGCACGCATGTCTGTCTTATCCACAGGTAAAGGAACTTCATTAAAATATTCCCAAATTGGGTTTCTTTTACAGCCTACTGCCATTATAGGTTTTCCCTTCTGTGAGAGAACTGTATGATAGATCTCAAATCAATGAAGGCTACACTCAGAGACCTCAAGACTTTTGGAATATGCTGCTCAAACAGTTTCACTTTTGTTTCTACTGCCTGTCCTCCCTTCTTCACATTTATCTCCAGACTTCTTCTTGTCCAGATCTATTCCACGCCCAACAATCTTCTGTTCATTCAACTTTTTGAAACTTTGCATTTTTAGAGAGAGGTAAGGGATTGACTCTGTGTACACAAATTTGCAGAGGGACAATAGAGTTGAGATCTGTTATTTCTCACATCTATATATTAATTATTTATTTATTTTAAAACATTTTTGCTGTTAACAAGCATGTTATCTCTGGACGCACAAATCCATAGTTTGAGAACTGCAAAACTAAGCATCTCTGATGGTATCTTCTAGACTGAGCATATGAGTTCCATAAAGTAGATAAAAAGATTAACCTAAATAATCTATACAGAAGCCCCTGGAACCCCATAAGATTGGGTCCCTAATCTATGAACTATTGGAACTCATTTACAAAACTTTTCTTAAACATTACATGAATACATTGTCTCTTACTATAGAATTAGCATTTATAATCCCTATTCCATGATGAGATATCTTTGAGCTATAATGTAGCTTTAGATAGGGTTTTTTTCCTCAAAATGCATTTTATCAAAAAGATCTGATTTTAAAAAATGGATTTTTTTAATTTAAATGTTTGTTTTTTTAAAATCATTTATTTTTATCCACCCTGCAAGATGTGGTGTAGAAGTGTACTATTCATTTCTGGCATTTTGCTTTATTCTCCCTTGGTTTGATGGGTTCTGAGAAAATATGAGTCTTCTCTCTTCCTCCCCTCAAACACACACACATGCAGAGCATGGTACGAACCAGTTTTGGTGATGGAGCACTGAAATCCATGAGAGATGAAGTGCCCTCTTTAACAAAGAGGATTTGGCTCTCATACTCTTCTCATGCTTTGAGATCACTGTCCTTATGAGCACCAAAAATTACCTGGCTTGCCAATCAAATATATAATGGGAAGCCCAGATGCTAACCCTGGGGTTTTAAGTTAGAAATTCAACTTACAGGTACAGAGAGTGCCATTAAAATCCAATCTCCACCCTCCCAGCTATTTGTAGTCACCTGGAGGAGATCTTCTGCCGTTGAATCTGAGCAGGCTGAGAGACATGAGAATGACTGTTATCAATGGAAGGTACACATCTTTCAGCATCTCTCCAAATCAAGTTCTAACTGGAGAGTGGCAAATGTTGTTTTTAATGCTACATGCTGTGAGGATAAAGGTCTTCTCTGTGTTTGGAATCCTAAACTGAGTTAGAATGTTGTGGGTGTATCTTTATTATGAAGAAGTTTTTTCTCAGCAGAGCTTTGCAATAAATGAAGTTTCAAACTTCTTCAGATAATTTTTTTTATCTTCTGAAATTGGAATGTAGCTTTTGATTATGCAATTATCTAAGATGTTGTACGGGCATGTTATTCATAATGTAGCCCAGCTCTGTTTAAACAAACCCTTGGGTTCAAGTTAAATATCTGAGCAATCCATGGATACTTCTAAAATATCTGCATGGGAAGAGCTGTTTGACTGCATTTTTTGTTGTGTTGTATAAACTAAAGCTACATGGGACAGAGAGTAGTGTAACATAGTAACGATTATGTTCTTGCAAACGTCAGTTTGACAGATGAAGATATGCAGGCAAGTTTAAACCAGGATGAAAAAAGTTCTAATGAATCCTGAACAGCTACTTCAGAAGTTATTTTCATGAATATTAAAATGTTCATGACGTCAATGGTCAGTTAAATTAATATTGTTTTTCTTTTCTTCCCCTCTTAGTTAACACTGCCAACGTTTCCTGTTGTCGTGAAGATTGGACATGCTCATTCAGGCATGGGAAAGGTGCAGGTGCTATTTATATATACATGATAGGGGTTTTCTGGTGCTAGTCTACATTTTAATTGTCTAAATATTAAAATATATAAACTTCTCCACAGTAGGTGTTAAAACTTGTGCACTGGCCAGATTCCAACTCAGGGTCCTGATTGTGCAAAGCGTTACTTGGGTCCCTATTCAGGACAGTACTAAAGCATATGCTTACATCCCCAGACATCTTAAATTCTGACCTTGAGAGAGGGACTTAACCACATGCTCAAATGCTTTCCTGAATCAGGGCCTTATATGATAATTCTGTTGCCTGCAGCAGAACTACCTGAAAAGTCAGGTTTATAAGCACAAGTAAAGATTTGCAGGTCTGAGAATCTGGTGAATAAATTCTCCTACAGCTTTCTAAATTCCCACAGTAGTTTCAATTGGATACAGTATTTTTCTTCATTTCCTGTCCTGTAGAGTTGCACACACTCGCTGCATTCAATCCAGAGGCAACTGCATTTCACTGGTGGGTGAAGCAATTTCTGTATCACTTACATCTCACAATGGTGGTTTGATTGTATAGCTCAATTATGCTTCCACTGATGTCAATGGGTGCAGGTACTCAATTGGTAGACATTTCCAAAGTGCTAAGAGATCTTCAGATGAAAAAGGATTGAACAACAGCAAAGTGTCATCAAATGACACTTATCCCCTTGGATTTCCAAAAATTCTATGAATGAAATATCAGCCATTGAATAGTAGAAAATTGATTTTTGTCATTTAAAATATTTTAGTCAATAAATGTGCAATCTTTGCATTTCGGATTTGTTAAGGAAATTATTTAATTTCCTTGATATTTAACATTTTGCATAGCTCTGAGCCTCCTGTACACAAGAAACCTCACCTACTACAAAAATTATGGACACAAACAAATATCCCATGACTGAACAACGTAATTGCTTAAACATCCTTACTAGGAGTTGATTGGCTTAAGCAACCAATCTCTCTTTTTAAGAGGTCTATAAAATATACTTGAATTTAAAAAACAAAACCAGGAACCTTATTATCTTCTCCACATTGTTACTTTACCATCCTGGATGTTCTTACTATGTTGATTTGGGGAAAGTTTATCAACACCTCTTTGTATGAGGGTTTTTTAATCTTAGTAACTCCATTATTCCTCCTCTCCCACCTACATTGGTTCTTTAATGGGATTTTTTCTACACCATCTAACTTTTTCCATATATTCATAATTTTCCCACCATAGTGGCCAAATACTGTTCTTAAATATATGCATGCAACTCCCACTTAAGTGTTTATACCATAACATTTTTTCAAGACTTTGGCATTAGTACATTGGGAACCACTGCTATAGATAGATACAAACTTGTTCCGCCGCTTGTGCAGGGAAAGCCCCTGGCGGGCCAGGCCAGTTTGTTTACCTGCCACGTCTGCAGGTTTGGCCGATCGCGGCTCCCAGTGGCCGCGGTTTGCTGCTCCAGGCCAATGGGAGCTGCTGGAAGCAGAGTGGACTGAGGGACGTACTGTATTTACACAGATTCCGAACCATCACCATTAAATTTGGCCTATAAAATGTTCCAGTTTGTTGGATAACATTTTCGTTTAAATCCAAAAGTTGATGGAAATGGCTAAAGTTGTGATAATATAATGGGCTGCTTTGACATCAAAGCTACAGGCTTTGAATCCAGGCACTTATAGTTAACATTGAGCTTGGTCCAATTCCCACTGAGTCAGTGGTGAAATTCCCATAGATTTCAGTTGGAGCAGGATATGCCCCACTGTGCAAGTTACTGCACTCACATTCTTCTGATATACAGGGTTACACCTTAAAAAACTATGGACTCATCCTTCAAGATATTGATCTATTTTTGTCAGATGATGTGTTCCCTCAGCATTTATTGAGCCTCAGTTCAGTTCAGAACACTTAGGACCTTGGAGGACTGGTTCCTGACTATCAAAACATTTTTAAAACAAGATTGATGTAAAGTTTGTGTACACCCAACACATGCTTTTACACACATTCAGTTTTCACATTATCCCTCAAAATCTTCATTAGTATGCCTGTCACCTTATTTAAAAGTACAACACAGATACTAAATACCCAGTAGGTGTATTTACTTATCTCAAAATTAAATATGAAGTCATATAAGCAACCATTTGTGTTTCAGGTTCTAATGAAGATTCCTGAAGGCCAGAAAGAGCTGAACCATACTGGATTAAGACTATAGAATTCAATCCTTTAAAAAACATCTCCCAGTCTGGTGAGATGTCTTGACACATAATGGTATAAACAGACTTCAAAATTCATGGGCAGATAATGCAATTAGGTTTTTCTTGTTTGGTTTGGTTGGGCTTTTGTATTCCTTTCCTTCCTTCCTTCCTCTTATTATAACTGATCCATCCCACACAGAAGTACTGTTCACTGCATCCTTAAAACTAAAATGCCAAAATGCTACAATAAATTACCTATAAAGAACTATTCCTAGAGATCGTTTATGTGACACAGAAATAAACATCAGTATTTTAAAAGGGTTTCCAACAAACAAAATGTAATGTCGATACTTGATGATTGCCTTCTACAACAGTGAAGGTTACATTTCTGGCTAGAAATTACACAGCTTATTGCAGGAATATTTTTGCCATATTCTAGTTTTGACAACTATAGCTTTTTTTACAGATCAGATAAATTATCCATTCTTTGTTTTGTAAGCTGACACTATAAAAAGTAATATTTCTCACAGGAGTCATTTGCAATTGCATTTTACACTACATGCTTAACTATTCTTGTTGTTTTTCTCTTCCTCCTGCTGTTTGTGTTATGACAACAGGTTAAGGTAGACAACCACTACGATTTTCAGGACATAGCCAGTGTGGTAGCACTTACCCAAACCTACGCCACCACTGAACCCTTCATAGACTCCAAATACGACATCAGGATCCAAAAGATAGGCAGTAACTACAAAGCATACATGTGAGCCAAAAAATATTTCCTTTTATTTTCTGATTTCAATATTTACAAAGCAGCACCAAAGTTCACTTGATTGAAGTCTAATGCCTCTTTTTAAATAGTCCCTTATTATCAGCACTTCTGGGAGGAAGGTATTTTAAAGCCTTTTTTAAATTTGTTGATGGACATTTTCAATTATTTCAAAAGCTTTTAAGTGTTAAAATATCTCAGCTGTTTCATGTTTATATTAATAATGCATTTTGTTGAACTCTGTTTGTTACAGAAATAACAATGGAAATGCTCTGAGAGAATAAAATAAATGATATTTCGAATGGAAAGCATACAGAGGTTATAAAAAATGGAAATTAAAAGGGGTCTTGTGGAGAGGACAAAATGGACTTTACTTCAAATGGTTTAAAAGATGGCAAAGTACTTCCTAATTATTTTTTGGAGGGAGAAAAGAGAAGGGAGTAATTAAACACATGCTTAGGACATTGCAGAATGGTTACCTACAACTCCCATGTGGGTCAACTCTTCCACAGCAATTTCTCAAAATAGTTTCAGGGAACCAACAACAAGAAGTGGGGTCTGATTGTTTTATAGGTGACTTTTTAAATCCCTTCAGCAACAAGACCCAATTTTATTATTAAAAATCTTTGAGACAACTTTAGGTCATTTTCATTCACAGAGAGACCTGAATGTATAACTCTTGACTAATGGCACAGAACATTTCATTCTAACTGCAACTGATATAACTGAGGCCCCAATCTTGCAATGACCTTTAGACAGATGTACATAGAGCTCTTCTGATGTCAGTAGAGCTTGAAGTGGGTGCTCACAGCTCTGTCTTTCCAGGGGTCATTGCATGATCTAGACATAAATTTGTTACCCATAATTCAGTTGTTGATGCAATGGACACAATATATGTAGTATGCACCAAGGGATTCCCATATTTTTGGAAAGGTGAAGGAATTCTTGTACATTAATTTTTTTTATTTATTGCTATATTTGAGCTAAAGTACAGCCTAACTCCTAATTTTTATTGGGCAAACCAGAAACACTGAGATTAACACAACTCTACCATTTGTTTCAGAAAATGCTGCATTAACACACAAAGTATTGAATTATGCAAGAATACAAAAACACAGGAAAAAGAAACAAATAGCAAATGAACTTCTGTAACAGAAAATACTCACTGGGACCAAAGCTGGGTCTCTTGGAAATCCTTCCTGAAGATAATTCTTATAATAAAATTTCAGCAAAATGTCAATAAAGTGCTTTAAGCATTTTTACAAAATCTTCAGCTACAGTTACCAGTTTTAAGGTAGATGCTTAAGAATTTGAAAACAACCATAACCCTATATGAAAACAACTGTGGCCCGATACAACTTGTACCCATCGGACCTCCTTATCAGTATCTTTCAACTAGTGGCTCCGAAAGAGCACAGTTTTAGCAGTAAGGTACAACTGCTGAATGGTTATGACACAAACCACTGCAGGACCAGCAGAAGCAGAGTCCGTATGAGCAATTTGATGGTTCAATAGTACAAGGTGGTGAGCTGCTCCTTCTTTGAGGTGTTGCACCTCATCAACAGTGAAGTTGATGGGAGTTTAAAGCACTCTGTGCTTCACAGCACTGAGCCCTAGATTTGTTGGATTGACTGAAGACCAGAATTCTCTTAGGAGTCTCACTCATGCTATTTACCACATTTAACGCTTTTTTTTTTCCACTCTGAAAATGCAAATAGGAAAACAGACCTCAAAAACTGAATTAAAATGGTGGTATGTTCCTCAGACTTTTTTTAAAATCTCCATTTTCTCCAAGGTAGGGAATTGTGTCTGAACACTGTGAGCCTAGCTGTTATTCCCCTAGATTCTTATGAAGAAATATTAATCTATTGCTATATACTCTAAAGCAACATGAAAAACAGGCGATTTACCAAATCACTGTACAACACCTCATATGCATTCATATAAGTTATGTCAGTAGTATCTTGTTCTACAGCTGGTTCTCATTTTCTGCTATGACACAGAAACAGAGTACTTAAAGAGCCACCACAGAAAATACCAGCAAAACATTTGTTTTTGTAGTTTAAAAAGTGTTATTAAGAGCTTCTGTGTTGTAATTCTGTGGGAAATTGTGGTATAATCTGGATCCATGACTCACAAAAAAAGGGATGTTTAACATTTGTCAGTGGCGATTATAGACAAAATGCAGTGTTGGATCACTCCAAATACCACAGCTCCTCAAAAGATTTCATGACACACACACAACTACCAGTACAGGATTCATTACATCTGACTTCAAGGAAATATAATTAAAAAGGGTGGAGCACAATGAAAACATACACATATGTACAAAAGTACCAACTAATCTTAAATCCCCACCCTCTCTTTCCAAAAGCAACACACATTGAATTCATAATTCTCTGACCAAAAGAACAACAAAACTAATGTGTAGTGTTCACATCAGTCTAAAGTAATAATCTGTACTGTAGTATCAAAACACCACATCAGCATTGCAAGTACAGTGTATGGTAATTTATGTACCTCTTCATGGAGAGAAGTCACTGGCCAGAATAGAAATGCAAGTGATTTTTCATCAAACTGGAGGGGAGTAAAAGCCTTTTATACTTGAGCTAGTAGAAAGTGTTATATTAATCTCTCATTCTTTGTTTCTTTTAAGACATTGCTTCTCTTCAAACTTCACAAAGATGGATATGAGCTGAAAATACATGATAGGCACAAGTGTAATGCACTCTAATGTGCTAGGACTTGATTCCCTGATTAATACATAATTAGTACATCTGTTTGTTCAATTAATATATTTTAAAATCTTTTACTCTGTGGATTGATACCTCTTCCCAAGCTCATAATTAGGTTTATAGAAAGATGGAGACAAGCCTAGTGCCACTGTAATTCACTCTCATAAATTACAGGTGTTGCTGTTCTTTTGCCAGCAGGAAACAAAAGGTCATAATTTAGACTGTTTGTATCCTTTGCCCATTTCTAATACAGTCTTTACAATTACAGAGTGCATTCCTCTTCTCTGTACTGTTCATCATCGTTGATTTAAAAAGCCAAAATGTTATAAAAGGTACTCATTTATAAAATATAGTGGTGATGATGATGATCTATTATAGACACCAAAAGAGAGATGGTAAATGATAGCTTTTGTTAATGAGCTTTAAAATGACATCATTAGGAATAAAAGATAAATTAAATTACATTAAATTAGAGAAGGGTCCAGAATCAGGGCCTGAAGCTAAATCCAGATTTCACAGGTAGAGTCTATCTTGATTAGGGTCAAACTGGAACAATGACTCTGAACAGTCCTGAACCTTGGAGTGGTTCAAAATATGCATCTGAATATCACTGTTAGGGCCTAACTCTATAATTGGCTAAAATGAAAGTTTGGAATGGATTTGATATCTGGACGTGAAGCTTTCTTTGTCTCCTGTTATTTGCTATGCATTTAGAATTAGTTCACAATGTTGGTGCATCCATACTCACCCCTGGTAGCTGCAATTTCATAATAGTCTTACTGATCTCACCACTAACCAACAGTTGTCACAACAGTTATGAAAGTGAACAGGCAACAAGGCATGGGGAACTGCCATTATCATACTTTATAAAATGTATGCATGATGTTTTACTGAGACTTATGTTATCAGTTGAATTCTTCACAGTGTGGACATTATATGGTAAGCAGCAGGAGGAGAGAAACAGAGGTAACCATTGGTATCATAGTTGTGTGAAAATAAGAGCAACTTAAGACAGATGGTGAAGATATCTGTTCAGTTTATTGACAATAAATGTAAGTGTGCAATAGGTACTCAGTTAATATTGTGTCTGTAATTTTTTTTATCTCAGGAGGACTTCCATATCTGGAAACTGGAAGACAAACACTGGCTCTGCAATGTTGGAACAAATCGCTATGTCAGATAGGTAAGTGTAGCCTCATGTATGGACTAATTAGAAATTTAAATAATTTTCATTTTAAATTAATTAAAAATTCCCATGGCTGATGTTAGTGCAAGTAGTGTTAACTGAAGGTCCAAGAGTTCCTTTTGAAAAATTCATTGAGATAATATGGCCAAGGTTTTCCAAATAGTGAGTGCCTTAAAGGTAAGCTCCCACATCCTTATTTAGATTCCTAAATCTAAATCTATGCACTCACCGTCAAGCCAGTCAGGATTCTATTCAGGCACTTTACCACCACAGCATTAGTCGACTAGTCATTTCTTCTGATGCATTTCTCCTCTTCTCCCCAGCAGACTTCTCCTCCTGGTATATTGTACTTTTTCTCTCCTTCATCCATCCATATATTTTTTTTAGCTTGGGCAAAGTTTCTTTTCCTGTGCAACCAAACAGGTTGGTCTTAATTTCAGACACACAAAGCATTTTCTTCTTTGTAGCCCTGCTGAATGGCATATTCTTTCCCTCTTGAGACCTCTACACTACACTAAGTTTCTTCTCAGCTGCTGGGATGTACTGAGGTGTCTCCCATGACACCAGTCCAGGTGTTTTGTTAGGTTCACCACTGCTTCCTTCTTCTACCCATCAAGCAACCCTTTCTACAGCCCTATCAAGCTCTTTCTTCCCTTCCATACCAGTTTGAGCTTAGCCCCAGTACTCTGATATTGCTCACTTTTGTATGTTCCTCAGCTGTATCTAGGCCTCTGTCCCCTGAAAACAGAGTTCTGGAGTCTTACTGCGGCTGTGAGATTTTTCTTCTTTCTACTTCTGTAACTGTTGCCATTGTTTGAAGGTAAACAAATTATGCACAGTAAAAATGTCCTATCCTTGTTTTCATGATGCTAAAAGATCTTCACCTTTTTGTAGTGTGGTTAGGTGGTGAAAAGGTAAAATAAAGTTTCTTCACTAATGATAACATTTTTCCCTTCAGTTTCTCTGAGTCTGGAAGCTACAGTCACGCATTCCCACTTGTGAATTGACAGACACAGGAAAGTCAGCCTTTTCTACAAGGATGAAAACAAAGTGAGATGAGGAATGACAGCTCCCTGCTGTCCAGCGCCTGCCCCCTTCCAGCTAGACCAGGGGTGGGCAAACTATGGCCTGGGTGCCGCATCTGGCCCTTCAAATGTTTTAATACAGCCCTCAAGCTCCTGCCAGGGAGTGGTGTCCGGGGCTTGCCCTGCTCCATGTATGACATGGCTCTGTGCAGCTCCCAGAAGCAGCAGCATGTTCCCTCTCCAGCTCCTATGCAGAGGGGTAGCCAGGGAGCTCTGCACTCTGCTCTGGCCCCAAGCGCTGCCCCCACAGCTCCCATTGGCTAGCAACTGTGGCCAATGGGAGCTGCAGGGGAGGTGCCTGCAGATGGGGCAGTGCGCAGACCCGCCTGGGCATGCCTCTGCATAGGAGCCGGATGAGGGACATACCACTGCTTCCAGGACCTGCTTGAGGTAAGCACTGCCTGGAGCCTGCACCCCTGACCCTCTCCTGTACCCCAACTCCAGGCCCCAGCCCTGATCCCCGTCCCACCCTCCGAACCCCTCGGTCCCAGTCCAGAGCACCCACCCCAGAGCCCTCAACCCCCTCCACCCGTACCCCAACCTGGAGCCCCATCCCACACCTGAACTCCTCATTTCTGGCCCACCCCAGAGCCTGCACCCACAGCTGAAGCCCTCACCCTCTTCTGCTCCCCAACCCCTAATTTTGTGAGCATTCATGGCCTGTCATACAATTTCCATACCCAGATGTGGCCCTTGGGCCAAAAAGTTTGCCCACCCCTGATGTAGACAGATCCCTCAGCATGGCAGTGATAGCTCTGTACTCTGAGGGGGAAGTGAAAGTGAGCTGAAATGCTCCTCTGTCCTTTCAGAAAGTGAGGCTACATCTTCCCTGACCAAAAAAAAAAGTGTGTTTACACGTATTAGCTATCCCACAATAAACACATAGTGGAGACTAGGCACTTTTATATTACTGTGAAGTAAATTAGTCATCCCCAGGTGGGAGGGAGGGGATGGAAGTATAGTGCTGACCTCACCTAGCTACCACTAGAAGTGGTAACACTAGAAGTGGTTTGTCTCCACTTTGGATTTTACAGAGAAATAACTATCACACATTAGTTATTGCACTATAAAAATATACCTTTGTGCCAGCAAAGACAAGGTTATAAATAAAATGTAATGTAAGAGGTAATGTGCTTAAGAGTCTAAAAAGGGCCTAACTTTCTACATTACACTATCTAAAATATTTGAGGTAAGGAACACAAAATCAATAGAACACTCCATATAGAAAAGTCTTATAAAATATAATAGTTTAATGGGCATTAAACCAAAATAGTTCCAGAAATGTTATTCCAAAACCCGACAGAATTTAGCAGATAATTATATCCTTTCTATAGCTTTTTTGAAACATCCTTTAAAATTCTATTGTCCATTCTCATTGTGTTGGTTTACTTTTAAATGATTTCTTCATAACCTATCACTGACCATGTTGAATACATTTATGGACAGTAAAATATTGAAGATAAAGACACTCCCATGTTTCAAAACAGATATTAGCTTTCCTGATAGAATAGTAAGAATAGCCAGAATTAAGAAGCAGCGGAGCCAGTGTCAGGCAACAGTTACGTAACAGCGTATTTGGAGCTCTGCTCATGTACACAGATTTAGAGTGGCCCCAGTTGTCTACCTCACTTTGGCTCCTTGGCACCACTCCAGCAGCAAAGAAGGTTCCGAATTTGGCTAGATCTCAGCAGCTGATGATTTAGCCTTTTGGGGAGTCCTTGGCTGGTGTAGAACCAGCATAAGTAGCTGCACCACCCACTCTTGGCCTGAGCATAAAGAGCATGTGAAAGACAGAAGAACCATGGCTGGAATGCTACTGAGCTCCAGCTACTGTCAGATGATGGATGACCAATATTCATGGTTTAGGGGCAGGTACCAGTATTCATGGTTTCGATCAGCCTTAAGGGTATTCTAAACTATGCTGGAGCTAGGGCCAGTATATCACCAGCTCAAGAAATAGGGAGCTAGCTCCTCTGTGACACCACAACACTGTGCCTAGTGGACACTGGGCTAGTATTTCGAAGAAACTACTATAGTAAATGAAAATTCAGTAAAGCTGACAGACTCAGGAGAATAGTGAATTTAAAACAACTGTCCAGCTAACAAACTATCAAATTAGGCCTATATAATAATGAGGACTTGACTTGATTTTATACTGATGGGAACTATTTTTTCTACACAACAGGTACAAGCTCTGGGTTGACACCTGTTCTGAAATGTTTGGGGGTTTGGATATCTGTGCTGTCAAAGCTGTACATGGCAAGGATGGAAAGGATTATATTTTTGAGGTAAGATATGCCATACTTGTCAATGTAAGCATTTCCTTGTTAAAAAACCTAAGTAAAACCACTTTACCTATGATTTAGGTATCCAGTTCAGGTTGTTTGCATTTGAGGATGTAGTGTATTTAACAATGTTTAAGTCATAATGCAAGACCCCATAACCAAGTTCGGGGAACAGCTTGCTGGAAAATGTAACCATATCATACAGCAATGTTTTCTAGTGTCTGAGGAAATGTACACACACTACAAACAAAACCAAATGGAGATGTCATATTTTCCCAACTCTTAAACTTTCCTTCCTAAATGGGCTCACCAATATTACTTTGGAGTAAGATTTGTGTACAGCACTATCCCAAGGGAACACCAACAAAAGTATATCTTTACATGGAAAGGCAAATTAAGAACGTTGTTTTCACTGTGTGCCTTTTTTTCAGCTTAAATTGCAATTTTCAGGTCTGATACCCCATGAACCATCATTGCTAGAAGACACTGCTGGGTTTTTCAAAATGATATAGGAGTTTCTAGACCTGATGGCTCTTGATCATTTGATTTACCCCCACCCTACCCCCCAAAAAAGCCATCACAGATTATTTATCTATGTAGTCCGTTGGAGGGAGTGGCTCCTCCCCCTCCTGGTCTGTGGGCAGCCAGTCCACCCCACTATGTCTCCGGGGGTCGCCTGATGTGGGGAATCAGTGGGGCAACGGGAGACATGAGCTCGGGCCTGTGATCAGGACCAAACAACAAACACAGTTACGGAGCCCCAGCTCCTGGTCGGGGCAGCAAAGAGTCTTGGGCTCAGGCCTGTACTCAAGCCGGGCAGCGAACAGCCAGTTAGCCCAGGCCCTTGATCGGGGCAGGGCAGTAGAGAGTCTAAAGGGCTCAGGCCTGCACTCAGGCTGAGGAGCAAACAGTCGGGCCTCCTAGCTCTGGCGGAGGGCTGACAAGCACTGGCTTCTTGCCTAAGAGAGGGGGAGACTGCCACCCACAGATTGGGGTGGCAGGCGGGAAGCAGGCCCACCCACTCCACTGCGTCCTGGCCTAGGGCCCTAGCAGCGGCAGAGTGGTCTGCCACTGGGTCAGCGGGGATCCTGACCGCAACACGTTGACTCGCTTGCTGTCAGCTTTGCAGCCAGACAGGGGTCGGCTACCCCTGGCCCACTTCCCAACTCCCCCTCAGGGTGTACCTGGCTTTAGAGGGTCGTCCTGGTTGTCAGGGAAGAAGGCCTCTGTCCGTGTTTGCAGCTCCTCCGTGCTAGGGTCTGTAAGTGGCCCTGGCAGTCCAGGCCAGTCCTCGGCTCCCTCGGGGTCTGCAGTGGCCTCCCAGCTCGGGAGCTCACAGGAGGCGTCAGGCTCCTCCGGCGGCTGCCTCCTCACGGAGTTCTCTGGCACGCCTTTTTACTTCCGGTCCCGTCCACTGACTTCTGGTGAGAGGGTTGAGTGTGGCATGGCTCCGCCCACCAGGGTTCAATGAGGGGCTCCTCCCACTCTGGGTCTGTGGGCGGCCAATCCACTCCACTACAATCTAACAACGCAGGATGCTTTCAGCATCTCAGGACAGTCTGCCCTGAGGATCCCAGTTCCATTTTACTCAAGCCCCCGCCCCGGTCAGGTTCTGATTTTGCAAAAACAAAAGCAAGGGTGGTTTTATCCAAGCTAACAAAGCTAACAAAGTACACTGGTATCCAGACAGAGGTTCTGGTTTTGTCCCCTCACGGATCATGGTATCCATTTCTAAGTAAAAGCAAAAGGTTTGGTCTTTTGTGTGCTGCTTGTGAGATTCCAAAAAAAGAAAATACATATAGCTGCTTAAAAATGCAATTAAAATTCATTTGTCATCACTGTCTACTGCTAAGCACCCACGACTCCCACTGACATCAGTAGTAGTTGAGGGTGCTCAGAAGCTCGCAGGATCAAACTCAGTGCTGTACTCTTCAAAAATTAGAGTTCATCAGTAGTAGCTCCCTCACATCTTGAAGAATGTAAACTGTAGAGCTCCTGTTTCCTCAGACAGTATGCTTGGCCACATCAAAACAACTCTGTACACATCCAGCAGGATGAAAGCCATTCCATTCTAACCCCCTATTTTCACTTCCTCGTATACTGCAACTCTCTCTGAAATATTCCCTGTTTAGTTGAAGTCTGCCATGCTTGTTTTCAGCAATGCAGTAATTTCAATTTTATTAAGTTTCTATAAAGCTGGTTAAGCTGGCCGATTGTAAGCTTGTGGAAGTACATTTTCCCTTTATAAAAAAAAATCTCCTTTTTGATCTTCTGCTAATTCAAAATAGAGGATAGTGCTTGAATTTACAGTTTACCATGGACTTAGAGCACAATCATGCAAGGTTCTGTGCAACACCTGCAAAATGGTAAGCACCTCCCACTGAAGTTAGCATGCACTCAGTACCTTTCTAGATGAGGACCAGTGCCTGTGACCGGTCTGAAAAATGTTTTCACTGATTAAAAAAAAGTTGTGACTGAAAATCTCATAAGAGACATGCACAGTACTTCATTTTTCTTCCTCCTTTTGAGCACATGCCCTGGCCATCTGCACCAGAAATACTCCTGTTTTTCGAAAAAAATCTAATCAACAGTAGTGAGCCTACTTAAGGACCATTTAAAAATATCATATATAATAGACACTGCACTGAAATTACAGAACTGATAGAAGTATGGTAATTCTTTGCTACTCTACAGAGTCAGCTGAATTGTTTTGGAAATGGTGACATGTTCATCAGCATTGATTGTTAAAAGTTGTATTATCCATTCAGATGTAGAACTGCTCTAGAAGATCAGATTCATGATATATGTAAAATCTGTGATTTCCTATAAACTTGTAGTGATCGCTATTAAAAAGTCAACATTTACCGCACAGTTGTTCTGAGATACCACAAAGATTGCCTACTTTAGGATAGGGGGAAACCTGTGGTGTCTCAGACATGGTTTGATAACAGAGGGTAAATGCTGACTTTTTAAATGTCAAACTGTATTAACACACTTGCACCCAATACAATAAGATAATACAAATTCTGACTTAAAATAGTAGACCACTACACAATGCGCACACAATGTATAAAAAACATAGGTACACTTAAGTCAAATTCAGATGCAATGTTAGGACCCCTTCAACAAACACATCCTCTCAGACAGGAAGACTGGGTCCTTTGTAAATACACACTTTCTGTCTAGGCCAGGGGTTCTCAAACTGGGGGTTGGGACCCCTCAGGGGGTCATGAGCTGTCAGCCTCAAACCCAAACCACGTTTTTCCTCCAGCATTTAGAATGGTGTTAAATATATAAAAATGTGTTTTTAATGTATAAGGAAGGGGAGGTCGCACTCAGAGGCTTGCTATGCAGGGGTGAAAGTAAGTCAAGCAACTTACCAGTACGCTGGGGCCACCTCTGGCCCCCGGAAGGGGCGGGGCCTAGGGCGGAAGGGGCGGGGCTGAGGGGGTCAGAGCCAGCCCCAGCCCACCCTGTAAGGTAAGTGCCCCCCTCCTTCTCCACCCCCCCCCGGGGTAGCAGCAGCAGCCCCCCGGAGCTCCAGCGCTATTTAAAGGGCCTGGGGCTCCCCTGCTTCTACTGCCCCGGTCCTTTAATTAGCCACCGGAGCTCTGGGGGAGCGGCGGGGCTCTAGCGGCTATTTAAAGGACCGGGGCGGCGGAGGCAGCTGGAGCCCTGGCCCTTTAAATAACCCCTGGAGCCCCCGCTACCCCAGAGCTCTGGGGGCTATTTAAGGGACTGCGGCTCCCCTGCTTCTACCGCACCGGCCCTTTAAATAGCCCCCAGAGCCCTGGAGTGGCAACGGCGGGGATCCGGAGGCTATTTAAAGGGCCGGGGCAGTAGAAGCAGGGGAGCCCCAGGCCCTTTAAATAGCCATCAGAGCCCTACAGCCGCTACCCCAGGGCTCCAGCAGCGGGACTCTGGAGGCAATTTAAAGGGCCTGAGGCATACCGGCTTACTTTCACCTCTGTTGCTATGTGAAAGGGGTCAACAGTACAAAAGTTTGAGAACAACTGTTCTAGGGAGATACCCTCTGTATAATACAAGGTTCATGATTTGGGACATACGTAAGCAGAGACTCACAATATCAGGATATCCGTGGTACTAGGTGCATTACTTCTTGACTTTTATGCTGAAAGAAAACCAACTCTAAATTATTATTATAATTGTATGTCTTATGAAAATAACACTAGCTCTGGCCTCTGGAAGCTGATTACCGAATTTCATATTGCCCATCGCTTTTCATTTTATATGCTGTTATCATTAATCATATTCCCCTGGTAATTTAGCTGGTTTGTTTTGTGCTGTGGATGGTCATTTCAGATTTTCATGATTTAAAGCTCTGCTTCTTTTCAGTCCTCAAAATCTTTAAGCAATAGACAGTACCAGAATCAGATACAAACTGCTGACACCATGTTATGTCTCATGAACTTTATGTTCTAGCTGTACTTTTAAAGCACCTTTTCTAAAGAGATCCATTATTTATGATTTAGTCCAGTGAATGCTCACTGTATGCAAGTGTTATTTCTTTGATATTTTATCCAAGTCTAAAGAAGGCTAAGCTATTCTTCATTGTTCTGAAATAGTTTTCTCTTATACAGGTAGGTGGATTGAATGTGGTTCTCCTGTTGTTTGGCACATTTTCCATAACAAACAGCTAATTATTTGCATTTTAAAGCCTCCTAACTGGGCATGTAATATTATTAGCATACTTGTTTTGTACCAGTGATGTGAGTGATCATAAATAATATGGAAGTGTTTTTGAAATACACTGAATTCATAAGGACAGAAATATGTCATAAGTGCTAAGCACACTGAAGCAAATTTACAGACACTTAGCATTTTGGAGTAAGAAATAAGTCTTATTCTGAAAACGAAAAATCTACAGACCCTCATCTTCAAATATTAGCCTCTTTTAGAGTTTTTCCTCATGGGGTTTCATGTTTTGCTTTCACATGTTTATAAATGGTTTTCAATGTCTTTGGCTATCAACAATTACAGTTTAAAATACAGATTTCTAGATATATTAGGTTTCTGGGTTAGGTCAAACTTCTCACCAGCAGCACTTCCTTCTCTCCATGCAGACACAGGCACTCCTTTTTAACCAACCCCCCAGGAGGATTTTTCCCCTGGCTTGGAAGGTGCTGCTTCCTGAAACCAATACAATTATTATTCCTTAGCACTTACTGAGTAGAAAAGATTAACATTGGAGCAGCTTCTATTCCTTCCTCATATAACTGATCAAGAATGGCATCAATTAATGTTTTGGGACTGGCTGGCTAACAATAGTGGTATCTCCAGTTGTTCTCTGGCAGTGCTGACCTTGACTGCCACTGGTGTTGCAGGACTACAACACATCTGTCATGCTATACCCCAACTCCCACCCCCTTCTTCAGGGCTCCTCACAGAGAATATGGATTGTTTGTTTTGCGGCCCTTTGTAAGTGAAACACCCGCTCTTCCATCAGCTCAAAAATGCTATTCTCTGGGTTTGGCAGTCACTTCTGCCTCTCCCTCAGCATCTGTACAAACAACATTCCATTAGAAGCATTATTCCCTGTGGTTACGGAGATCTGTCCCCAGAATAAAAAATGCTGAATTTGTGTCCTGTCTTAGGAGCAGGCTCTATCTTTGGAAGAGGCTGATGTAACCACTAATTAAGAGTGGACAGCAAACCATTCCAGCTGTCTCTGGTGCCTAAATCAGTTAATCTCTGCAGCTGCACTGCTCTTGAAACTAAGGGGCAGCACTCATCTACTTTGCCATATCCTGACACACTTATTGGAGTGGTACTCTTCAAAAGCTGGCATGTATTCCTATATCTGTGACTCAGCATTACAGCTAGTAATATTTTGGGAAAAATTGATTTTTTTCCAGTGAAAAATATAAACATTTGGTCATGAAAATGTGGGGAGAAGTTTGGCAAAACTTCCACAAATCATCTTTACCCACAATTTTCTCAAATTAAAAAAAAATTGATGAAAAACTTACCTTTTTTGTTTTTGAGCAAGCTCTGTTGCAGCATCCATTTTTGAAGGATGTATATGTGCCCATTGTGTTCTGCATATATTCTCTGGAGAAAAAAGTTAGATCTAAAACTCTGAGACCAGAAATGACAGTAAGTTGAAACAATGTTCTATAGTTGGCGTGTGCAATAAATGTAGTTATGACCCCTTGAAACCAGAGCTGGTTGAAATGTGGGGTTTCCAGGTTGCAAGAAATGTCGATATTTCAGAATTTCTCGTAAACTAGAAATCCAAAAAAATGTTAGTTGCAGAAACACTGACACATAGTGTTTCCAAAACTAGCTGTGCTTCCCAAGACCAACAGCTACAGACTGTAATTGACATTTTTGTGAGGTTCACTGCCACTATTAGCAGTATCAATTTCAGTCAGCAGCTGCCAGGTTCTGCAGCTATGGGGCAGCCCGACAATGTGGACTGCTCTTGTACCAGAGGCCCAGGGCTTTCAGACTCTCAGACTTGCTGGTTACCTGCTCACCTGCATGGTGGGGCTGCCCTGGAGCTACAGACCTTCTGACTTCTTTGACAGGGTAACTGGTTTGATGGATAGAGGGAATGTGGTGGACTTCAGCAGGGCTTTTGACACAGTCCCACATGACATTCTGATAAATAAGCTGGAGAAATGTGGGCTTGGCAGAACTACCATTAATTGGATACATAATTGGTTAAACAACCACAAACAAAGAATAACTATTAATAGAATGATGTCAGATTGGAGGGAGGTCTCAGTGGATTTCCACAGGGATCTGTTCTGGGTCTGGTGTTTAACATCTTTATTAATGACCTAGATGTAGGAATAGAGAGCATCTTGATCAAATTTGCAGATGACACAAAGCTGGGCAGGGGTTGCCAGCACTTTGGAGGATAGAGCTAAAATTCAGCGGGATCTTGATAAATTGGGAGAACTGGGCTATAAACAATGAAATGAAATTCAACAAAAGACAAATATAAGGTGCTACAGTTAAGGAAGATAAACCAAATGCAGAAATACAGAATGGGGGATAGCAGGCTTGGCAGCAGCACTGCTGAGAAGATTTGGGAGTAGTGGCGGATCACAACATCAACATGAGTCAGCAATGCAATGCTGTTACCAAAAAAAAAAAAAAGGAAATGCAATTTTAGGTTGCATTAACAGAGGCATTGCATACAAGTCACAGGAGGTGATAGTACTGCTCTACTCAGCATTGATTAGGCTTCAGCTGGAGTACTGCGTCCCATTTTGGTCAGCAATGTATAGAAAGGATATAGAGAAACTGGAAAGGATCCAGAGGCAATTGACAAAGATGATCAAGAGATGAAATGCAAGCCATATGAGCAAAGACTGAAGGAACTGGGTATGTTTAGTTCAGAAAAGAGGAGATTAAGGGGGGACATGATAGCAGTCTTCAAATACTTGAAAGGCTGCCATAAAAAAGAGGGAGAAAAGTTGTTCTCTCTTGCCAAAGAGGGTAGGACAGGAGGCAAGGGGTACAAACTACAGCATAGCAGATTTAGATTAAATATCAGGGAAAACTTCCTAACTGTAAGAACAGTAGGACAATGGAACAGACTGCCTATGGAGGTTGTGGAAGCTCCTTCACTGGAGGTTTTCAAAAGGAGGTTGGATAGCCATCTATCTTAGATGGTTTAGACACCACAAATCCTGTATATTGGCAGGGGGTTAGACTAGATGACCCTTGTGGTCCTTTTTAACCCTATGATTCTAAGTCCATCAGAGGACCTCCTTGCTCCACGGCAGGGAAGCTAGAAGTCCTGAGAGTGCCAGTTCGAGTCACACAGCTGTGGACATGGGGCTCGCAGGGCTTTCAGCTTCTAGCTCAATGGCAGGGAACCTGGAAGCCCTGGCATGGTGGGGCTGTAACTGGAGCCAGGGACCCATGCAGTCCACATGATGGGGCTACCCTGGAGCTGTGGGCCTTAGAAGCCCAGACTCCCCAGCAGTTTGTCAGGCAACCAGATAAGTCCAATGAAAACTTGCCTGTGATTTGGTGAAAGTTCATCACACCCAACTTCCTTTCACAAGATATTTCAAGTTCAATAAACTGGCATTTTCTTACCAGCTCTACTTGAAACTCTGATTATGATCCCTACTATTCTCTTAGAGAGGGGGTCTTTATGAGCATTCTTTGCCTAACTGTTAAACGTTCTCTAGAATATTCCTACATTTTTAAAAAAAAAAATTAGCTACATCTTTACTATGTTGTAGTCATTCCTTTTTGCTGCCACTGCTATTTCTGATGAATTCTAGTTGGCTTTTCCAGCAGAAAGGTATCATTCTGAATACCTGTGGCAACCCATGTCCTAGGGACAGAATAGTATTCTACAGACTGTTGTATTTAAAAAGTAGCTGGCTATGTGCTAGGGCAAAAGGAAGCCTTTGCAGATTTACTTTCATACTGCAAAGGACTGTGTCTGTAAAGTCAAAGTCCTGTTAGAGAGTAATAAAGCTAATTAAAGAATCAGCTAGAAGAATTGGTTGTCAGGTTTACCAGCAGGAAAGCCAAGTAATTATTCTGTGCCATTATCAGATCTGTTCATTTAGTTTCTGTTCTTTTCACCTCAGTTTGAATACTCAGCTGCCATCACCATTACACCAAAGACATGCTATAGAAATATGAACAAATTTTACGAATTCAACATTTAGCTTATAGAATCATAGAATATCAGGGTTGGAAGGGACCTCAGGAGGTCATCTAGTCCAACCCCCTGCTCAAAGCAGGACCAATTCCCAGTTAAATCATCCCAGCTAGGGCTTTGTCAAGCCTGACCTTAAAAACCTCTAAGGAAGGAGATTCTACCACCTCCCTAGGTAACGCATTCCAGTGTTTCACCACCCTCTTAGTGAAAAAGTTTTTCCTAATATCCAATCTAAACCTCCCCCACTGCAACTTGAGACCATTACTCCTCGTTCTGTCATCTGCTACCATTGAGAACAGTCTAGAGCCATCCTCTTTGGAACCCCCTTTCAGGTAGTTGAAAGCAGCTATCAAATCCCCCCTCATTCTTCTCTTCTGCAGGCTAAACAATCCCAGCTCCCTCAGCCTCTCCTCATAACTCATGTGTTCCAGTCCCCTAATCATTTTTGTTGCCCTTCGCTGGACTCTCTCCAATTTATCCACATCCTTCTTGAAGTGTGGGGCCCAAAACTGGACACAGTACTCCAGATGAGGCCTCACCAATGTCGAATAGAGGGGAACGATCACGTCCCTCGATCTGCTCGCTATGCCCCTACTTATACATCCCAAAATGCCATTGGCCTTCTTGGCAACAAGGGCACACTGCTGACTCATATCCAGCTTCTCGTCCACTGTCACCCCTAGGTCCTTTTCTGCAGAACTGCTGCCTAGCCATTCGGTCCCTAGTCTGTAGCTGTGCATTGGGTTCTTCCGTCCTAAGTGCAGGACCCTGCACTTATCCTTATTGAACCTCATCAGATTCCTTTTGGCCCAATCTTCCAATTGGTCTAGGTCCTTCTGTATCCTATCCCTCCCCTCCAGCGTATCTACCACTCCTCCCAGTTTAGTATCATCCGCAAATTTGCTGAGAGTGCAATCCACACCATCCTCCAGATCATTTATGAAGATATTGAATAAAACCGGCCCCAGGACCGACCCTTGGGGCACTCCACTTGATACCGGCTGCCAACTAGACATGGAGCCATTGATCACTACCCGTTGAGCCCGACAATTTAGCCAGCTTTCTACCCACCTTATAGTGCATTCATCCAGCCCATACTTCCTTAACTTGCTGACAAGAATACTATGTCATGTATTATGTCATACTATGCTTTAACTGTCTCACAAGTTCATGCTAATAAAACATCAAATTAATGTCAATTTACAGGGTTCAACTTCTTTTCATACTTATTATGTAATTGATAGAATGACAAATGTAAAAAATATGCTTCCCTAGTTTTTACACACTGCTGCACAGCAGCAAGAGTTGATACTTTGGACACTGCTTTGCACTGCAGAGTACTAGTGAGTGCCATCTCTCCACAATTCATTCTTGGAAAACCAAAACTGGAAGAAGCTACACAAGATGCACTTATAATGGTGGTACAAGACCCTGAATTAGATCAAATCCTTTACATTGGCCCCACAGAAGCATCCTTCTGATTTGTATTTAATACTGAATTGGTTTTGAATTTTACTGATACCTACCCTATAATCAATCTACAGGACCTTCTTCCCTGCAGAAACCAGCTTCCTACCTGTAGATCTATAAACCACAGTCTTTGATAACGTTTCAGATTTCATTCAGAATATTTTTGCAGCTTTAAGCAGGTAGGAATCTTAAAGCTTTTCTAAATGGGGAGTTAGTGCAGAATAGTTTGTGCACTTTAAATTCATGCTTTAGCTTATACCACACTAATTTCCCCATGTAGACATGCCCTTAAAAACAAATAAATTTATTAGTTTCACCATCTGTAAAATGGAGATGATACTGACCTCTTTCGTAAAGAGCTTCATCAAGTATTGATGAAAAGCAGTATATAAGATCCAGCTGTTGTTATATATAACTCACATTAAATCGAGGTTTTTATTTTACAAGTGTTATAACTTTTTAATTTCAAACAGATTTCTAAAGATGTTCTCCCAGGTGCCAATAAATTTATTTACAAGTTTAGTGAGTTTGCTCTTTGGAGCACAGACATGGAAAAAATACAGTATACTAATGCAGTGATGGATCATCAACCCTAAATGCATTATCTTTTACAGATTTCATACAAAAATGCTAGAGATTTCTTGCTCAGGTTGGCCCCTGGAGTGCAAGCCAACATAAAGGGAAGAAACTAAGGTCATGGTCCTATTGGCCCATGGAGGAAAGCAGGCTCCATAATTTTAAGGAACAATGAATCTTATATACTCAGGACCTGAGGGAGGGATGGTGCCCATAGGGAAATACAGCTCTGCACCATCCCAAGCACACTCCAGATTAAGGACACAATCTGGCCATAAAAAGATGGTCCCTAAATATAATACCAAATCCACTATTCCCTCATTCCTGTCAAGGTTATCATTGGATTGCATCTGTCTAAATAGTTTCAAATATGGATAATCAGGCAGCAAGATATTCTTACCTTCACTTAAAATATTTTTAAACAAATTTCATATTATCTACTTTTAGTAAATACCAGCACCAATAAAGTTTAGGATTGCTTACATTTTATCTAAAAGATAAACAATATTTAAGGTATTGTTTTTACAGTGTAGTTTGCCCCAGTTCACCATTTATATCCCAAGATGCAACAGAGTATGGCCAATGTGAATCAGTGTAACTGTGTGAAAATTAAAGAAATCTCTTTTAATCTAGGTTTCAGAGTAGCAGCCGTGTTAGTCTGTATTCACAAAAAGAAAAGGTGTACTTGTGGCACCTTAGAGACTAACAGGAGTACTTGTTAGTCTCTAAGGTGCCACAGGTATTCCTTTTCTTTCAATCTAGTGTCTGTTATGCAGTTATGGTCAAAGAAATGGAGTAAGCAGGGCTGATACAACAGATTCTTTGGTTAGCTGGCTGGACTAATGGTTTCCTGGTAGCTCACCACTTTTCTAATTTCAAACACATTAACCAACCACAGTGCAATAGTTGGATTATTCCCCCTCTCTTTCCCATGTGGTTTCTTTGCCACACTATACATTCCAAAAGGCTGTATTCACCAGTGATGGGCTTCTTTTTTCATTAACTTCTTGTTGTATTTTTAGATAAAGATACAACAAACATATGTTATGTAGTAAAATAAATACAGTCACTGCAAACCATTATTAGCTAGTGAACTAGAAATTCACAGTGTCCAGTAACTACTTCACATGATTTATTGATATGGGTCTAATTACATCATATCATAAGTACTTACCTTATACCCCCAACTGGCTATACATCAGCTTTTGGGAAAGTTGTGGCAAATACTTGTGTAAAATATCCTAACTTGGAAAAAACAGCTAAGCAGCAGCTACTGGAAACACCATTCAGTGTAGACTATGTTCAGCCAATTTAGGCTTTTTTAAAAAAATGCAGTGCTTTTAATTGGCATTTCATTGGTAGAGCGCTAAGTCACTTGCTGTTGTACTGGAAAACTTTCAGCCTCGTTATATTTTTCTCCCATGGACACTGAGATTAAGCTCAATTATTTTTCTAACTTAGTTGATATTGCTCCAAACTCAGGACATAGTATTGGACAAAATAAGGCATAAAAATCTTAATATCAAAATGGAATGTAAGGAATACTGAATGGTACTCCTGTACATGGGACATCAGTTCTTCTTTCCATAACCCCATCTGATTCAGAAAATCTCACTGGGTAAGTCATTAAATAAAGAGGGCCACAAGCATAGGTGCTGACTCTGTGGGTGCTCCAGCCCTCGAGCACCCACGGGAAAAAAATTAGTGGGTGCTTAGCACCCACTGCCAGCCAGCTCCCCCTGTCCTCCCCTCCCATCCACTGGCAACCCCACCACTCAACTTCTCCCTCCCAGCACCTCCTGCCTGCTGAGGTCAGCTGTTCCACGGTGTGCAGGAGGAGCAGGGGGAGGAAGAGGCGCAGGTGAGGGGTTGGAAGAAGGGGTGGAGTAAGGGTTGAGCATTCCTGGGGCAAGGAGGAAGCCGGCACCTGTGGTCAGACGTTTAACATGGCCTGCAATTAACAGATCAAAAACAATCTATCAGTAATTTGCAGCCCTAAATTAGGTAGTTAGGCATCTAAATGTATGCACCTGTGCTGTATAACTGCACCCACAATTTTCTGTCAGAATTGCATTTCAGCAGCAAAATTCCAATTGCTGTATTGTTTGAGACCTGGCCAAAAATCAGGAGCATATTTTACACTTTATCAACTACCATGGACTGATATTAGTTGATACCATATTTTAGCTCAGTAAAAGAAACCAGATCCAGCTGTAAAACTTGTTTGCCCAGTTGATCAAGACTTTCCCTTATTCAGAAATCTCTGACACCATATTGCACACTAGTCTGTGCTATATGAAATTTTGGATTTTCAGGAGGCCAAGATTAATCTTTTAAAGGTAAATATGTCCCCTAGATGTACCTGAGAAACCACATCTGTCTGTGCGGATTCACGTTTCCCAGCCAAGTGTCAGCTAAATGTTCACTATAGGACTGGAAAATGGCCATTTCGAATTACAACTTTTCCAGCAGGTTTCTGGTGAAATAAGTTTCAGTTCCTTAAGCATCAGAGTTGTACCACAGTCAGTAAAGTATATTGAACAGTACATAGAGTAATTTAATTTTGGTTTTAAAAGTCCATTGAAGTTTGCCAGAGATTGTTCAAGAAACAGATCATCAGTTATCGTAAGCAGAAAAGTATTAGGATTGCATCTATTGGTGAGGGAATTAGTAATGAAATTGGGAGCTTTTTACCTCTATGTCTCTAGTTCTAATTCAGCATAGGTCAAAAATAACTGAAAGCCATTACCAGCAGAAGGGTAATTGGCGGCCTGTGTAAAATAGGTTAGTGATCTTGGTTCAGGTCCTAGTGAGCAAGTTCCTATCCCATCACAGATTATAGAGCCAGAAGGGCCGATAACACAGGCCATAGGACTTTTCTGAATTGATTCCTATTTGAACTAGAGCATAAAAACAAAAAGCATCTGATCTTGATTTAAAAGTTTCCAGTGATGGCGAATCCATCCTAAGTATATCATGGTTAACTATCACCTCAGTCCATGTGTCCTTTTATAGGTGTAGGTTATTAACATTATCACTCAAAATATTATACTTCCACTGGCTGACTTCCTTTTACATACTAGTTCATACTTTTGATATGTAACCACTTTGATGATAATAAACTAACTGATTAATAGAGTTGGACACATAACTCATTGTAATTTGTTGATGAATTTCCCCTCTTGGTTCACCAATTCTCTGCGAACTGCTTACAGTTTTCTCAAATGCACTTATCGTTTGTATTTATATCTTGAATAATTTCTACACAGATTTTTGGTTTATAGAACATGCATGAGTTTTTAAAATTTAAATTGCAGCTGTGGCCATTTTTTTTTGGTAGGATACAGAAATCAGATGCTCGGTTTCTGTTCCTGATTGTATAAACGTAACTCCTAGAATCTGGATTCCAATGCAGATAGTCAGGTCTGTGCACTCAAAATTCATTTAAATTCACTTTCTCTGGCTATTCTTTAGCATTTACTGTTTCTGTGAGCATTTCTGCCAGTAGACTCACCAGAGAATGACTAAACTTTTTCCTAGCAGGAACTAACTCTTAGTAGTGAGGCCATGTCTCTCCTGAATCACTACTCCTACTGATCTCCCAGTCATGCTTAGATTTCCAATCCTTCCTGAGGCTACTACTGTCATAACCTCTAGAAACAGCCACACACATACAAACAACCTAAGATTCTGTCAATGCCTCCATTCTTTTCAAAATCAGGCCACCTCCACCCTATCACACAAGCAATTCCCCTTACCTCCTACTCAGCCTAAATTACTATCCTCAAATATTAGTTTACCCTAAAATCAATGATTCTTCTTATACTTAAAATCTCACCTTCACAGTTAAAATAACTCCCACATTCATAATCAGTACCTCTCACAATCAAAAAGTCCCCTTCCATACAAACCCAGTTCTGCTTACTCCCCAAGAACATTTGCACTAATTTCTCTCACCAACAGGCAATTCAAAACAACTTCCTTTCTCCATAGTCAGTCAATTTTCAGATCTCACTCTGTCACTGCTCTCCAGTCCAATTAATTTCCTGTTATCCCCACTGAACCTCATTTCTCCTCCCCCCCTTCTCTTTTAGTCAATTCCACCCCTTCTCCCACAATACACAAATTCCATCATTCTTTTTTCCTTCCCTATTCCATAAACAATTACTCCTTCATGCGCCCTAGGCCACCTCTTGCATACAGCCCCTTCCAAAGCCTAGCTTCATCTCTGCTTTCTTTCCTCCCATATCCACCTCAAGATTCCCACCATCTCCTTCTCCCACACCACCCTCACCCCACCCCCAAATGCAAGATCCACACTCCTGCCTCCCACCACTTCTTTATCTCCACCGCTCCTTTTTTCCATGGCCCAACTTGGCCTGGCTGTTCACATGATTCTCTTGTTGGCAGCTCTTGCTGCTCCTTCACTGAAAGCAGATTCTTTAATGGAGGAACATCCTTCAGCAATAGCAGCTCCAAGGTGACTTCCCTTCAGCAGCTGTGGATCCCTTTGCAGCTCCTGATGCTCACCATGGCAGAGGCTCCAACTGCCTACTGATCCCATTCCCACTTCATAAGGTGTTCTCAGAACAAGGAGAGCAAATACAACATTTCTGACCTGAGAAGGATAATGCTATGGAGGCCCTTGCTCATGCCTTCTCTACATATGGAACTCCAACCCACAATGCACCTACAGAGGTGCTTCTGCAGAGTGGGAAGAAGAATTAGCAAGAACATCATGGAAGTGACATTTATTCCCCCTTTTTAACCAGCTCCAGCCTCATAGCCAAGATCTGAGTATTTAAGTCACCTCCACACACACAGGCAGAGGGGATTGTCTGGCCTAGTGATTCTACATACCACTTTCATTATACAACACAAGAGCTCTACACCTCACATGGACTTAGTGGTTCTAAACATTTATGAATTCATTGGTGGTGCTGCTGTTCCTGTGACTATTGCTATGCATTTATTCTCCTTCATATCTTAAAAAGTAGGTCACAGAGCTGTTAACTGTTCTTCAGAAGATTGTTATCATGTGCTAAGAGAAATACATCTTATGGAATCAGTTACTATAGTACATATGAGCAAAAGTTAAAATTGACAAGAGTTTTACGACCATTATTCACGATGAGTCCGCAGAACATGATTCTATTGACATCTGCAAAAGTAACACATTACACTTTATAAATTACAGATGTCTTTTTCTGTGAAACATTTTTTATGAAAACTCCAAAGCTTTAAATAGTAGCTCTATGAGGTAGTGAAGAAATACTTGGATCTGTGTTTAAATATTATTTTAAAAACCACTACATATTGCAAGCAGACTAGTTATAAACAGGATGCTTTGTGTGTGTTTAAACTTTGTCAAGCCCTCTATTGTGGAGGAATTGTCTGAATTTTTCTGTTAATCATTAAGTTTTTAAAGTTTTAGTAGAACATTATATAGAGCATCTTAATTCTTAAAGTACATTTGTACAGAACACCACTTGGCCCAGATAAGTCATATTAACTATTTTATTAGGAAGAAAAATATACTCTGTGTTCTCTACAGATACCTTCTGTGAAGGATTACTTGCTTCTTAGCTCGAGTGTGCCAGAATTACTCTCACACTTAAGGGTTTTTTTAAGCCTTGAAGGCAGCAGTAGTAAGGCAGAGCAGAAGCCAGTCCCTCCACTAAGTGCCACATGCCACCCAATGCAGGATATAAATGCTGTTCTCTGTACATTCCCTTCCAGTCAGTTCCCTGCAGGAGACAGCGCTTCTTCAATTTCCTGCCTTCCAGATTCTAGGAAAGCTTGCTGAGTGTCATTTGCCATCTCTTACTTTCCAGTCAGGTCCCATACAAATATTAAATTATTGGGGCTTTTGGCTCATGTGTGGGGGCTTACGCATCTGTTTGCCTCATCTCTTCAGTGCTCACTCTGGTACACCGGCATCCCTGATCTTGGTGGCTGTGTCCTTTTTCTGATGCTTTGATCCCTGTTCTCTCTTTTTGCCAGTTTGTTGGGATCGTCAGTGCATTACAGCTGTGCACTTCTCTTGACTCAGCACTTGTTTGGCTGTTCATTCAGCGCTTCCTTTGACACACCAGATCTATTTATTTTCCACTATTACTTTAAGTAAGGCATCTATTGAGAAATGCCTTTCAACAGCTTCAGTCCCACCTATGTGGCAGAACAATGTCCAAGACACAAGGCCATGTTTGCTATGTTGTCCGCTTTGAAGTCAGCCTCAATGTGCAACAGTGCCAACTATGCTTACAGATGTCACCTGAAACACGGAAGAAATGTGGAGAGTTTGTCCAAACCTTCTTTGAGGGCACAGCATGGAAGCTCCTGTAATTCTAGCCAGAGGCCAGCCAGGAGTGCTTCAAAGGGCAAACTCTTGAAGCTACAGATGGCCAAGGGTGCTGAATGCCAGGACTCAGAGCTATTATTGTCTGAGTGGATGCAGATCTACCTCTTCCCCATCAAGCCCAGCAGGGCATCTTCACTAATGAAGCATCCTGGACAGTTAACAGTGAAACTGATGGCTCCATAGATTTTCAGTGCCTCAATTTGTTCACTTTATTTTCAGTGCCTCAATTTGTTTGGCACTTTAAGTCAGTGATACTGATATCCAGCTCACTGCCTGAAGCTAAACCACTGTACAAGATATTGGGGCATTAGGAAAATGTCTAGCAGTTCCACAGTGGTACCTTTGTTGACGCCGCAACTCCTGACAGCTCTGTATACTGATCTCCCAATTTTGCATTGATGCTCTTGGTGTGAAATATGGGATGGGAATTGCAGACCTCTACTAAATGGTCAATTGCTCTATGAGGCTGTCACAAAATCAACCGTACCAGCTTTGCGGCAATCCTCTCATCCTGTATTGGTGGAGTTAGGGTGTTTCAGAACAGTCAGCACTTTTTGTGTTGAGGTCATTGCTCACACCAGGCCCTCAACATCAGCACTCCCAGCATCTCCTGAGGAGAACAACAGTGTCTTCAGGGAGTATGATGATGTGTCTTTCAGGACTCTTTCTTACAGTCACATGTTCTCCGATTCGGCATCAGTAGTACCTCTTGACTCATGTGACTTTTGTAGGAGGTAGAATCCCTTTCTGAGGTACACAGAGTCTGGATGGAAGTGACCATGTAGTCATTTACACCCATCCAGTAGACTAACACCCACCCAGATGCAGATAGTGATAACTTTGCACCAGTAAAAAAATAGGGTTCAATATATTTAAATTGTTAGAAAAATGTTTGTACAATATTGTACATGATTAAACTTGTATTTCAAGCTATAAAACAAAGTAATGTTGACTAAGATTAAATCTTATTTTGAATTTAAAAAAACTTAAATGTTCAGTGGAGGCTTTGGTGCTCGGGTTCATTTATGAAAATGTTCATGATGATGTGAAAAGTTGAGTGAGGATTTGATAGTGGTTCAGAAAGAGCCACTATGCTCCATTGTGTAAAAAAAAATTTTTTTTACAAAATGTCACTGGACAAGAATGTAAATGAGAGACACAAGGTAGGTGAGGTAATAGCTTTTATTGGACCAACTTGTGTTGGTGAAAGAGACAAGCTTTTGAACTACACCAAGCTAGAGATTGTGGTGGATGTGATGTTTGTTAAGGATTTCACAGTATTTTTTTTCCTGAAGCAATCAATGTAATCACCAAGTGTATGGTTTTCTCCTTGGGTTGCAGGGGTGGGGGGGCGGCGTAGGATGTTCAGTCAGATGATTCTTTTTTCTTATGACTATCTGTGGGGACTTGGTAGTCGTGGGTGATGTCATCTTTGTTGTGAAAGAATTCTTTGAGGCAGAGTCAGCAAAAGAATTCTTCTAGTATGTTAGTATGGTATCTGGTTCTGTGGTGGGAAAATTCAGACCCTTGGAGAGTATAGCTAATTCAGCTCCCATTAGGGGTAGTCTTGATAAGTTGATGATGTGGTGGAGATGTGTAGTGTCTCCAACACACTTTTCAAGGTGCAGGGGGCCTGCACAAGCCTATCACAACATGTGGTGTACTTCATCCAGTTATCAAATGCCCCAACAACCATTATGTTGGTGAAACCAGATAGGCAATCACTACACTCTCAAATGTACTCATGCAGAAAAGCGATAAAAGACAAAGACACCCTCTTAACCTGGGAGTGCACACTTTTCACAAAATGATCGCTCCATATATGACCTGTCAATCTTCATCCTCAAAGGAAACCTGCACAACACCTTCAGAAGACTAGTCTGGTGCCTGAAAGCCTAAATTCATAACTTTGCTAGATACTAAAAATCACAGACTAAGGGCTCATCTTCACTTAAAACACTGCAGCGGTGCACACTACCTACACCAACGGGAGAGCTTCTCGCATCTGTATAGGTAACCCACCTCCCTCAGGGTATGTCTACATTACGAAATTAGGTCAATTTTATAGAAGTTGATTTTTAGAAATCGATTTTATTCATTCGATTGCGTATGTCCGCACTAAGCACATTAAGTCGGCGGCGTGCACATTAAGTCGGCGGAGTGCGTCCTCACTACTGTGGTTAGCATTGACTTACCACCTCTCAGGCCTGGTCTACACTACGGGGTTAGGTCGAATTTAGCCACGTTAGGTCGATTTTAAAATGACTGCATCCACACAACCAACCCTGTTCCGTTGACTTAAAGGGCTCTTAAAATCGACTTCTGTCCTCCTCCCCGGTGAGGGGAGTAGTGCTAAAATCGACCTTGCTGGGTTGAATTTGGGGTAGTGTGGATGCAGTATTGTCGGTATTGTCCTCCAGGAGCTATCCCAGAGTGCTCCCTTGTGACCGCTCTCGACAGCACTTTGAATTCCGATGCACTAACCAGATACCCAGGAAAAGCCCCGGGAACTTTTGAATTTCATTCCTGTTTGGTCAGCGTGGCAGACTCAACAGCACAGGTGACTATGCAGTCCCCCCAGAATCGCAAACGAGCTTCAGCATGGACTGAAAGGGAGACACTGGATCTGATTGCTGTATAGGGAGAAGCATCTGTGCAGGCAGAATTCCAGTCAAAAAGAAGAAATGCAAATATATTTGCCAAAATCTCACAGGGCATGGTGGAGAGAGTCTACAACAGGGACACACAGCAGTGCCGCGTGAAAGTTAAGGAGCTGAGGCAAGCCTACCAAAAGACAAAGGAGGCAAATGGTCGCTCCGGGTCAGAGCCCCATACATGCCGCATCTATGATTAGCTGCATGTCATACTAGGAGGGGATCCTACCACTACCCCACCACTGTCTGTGGACACCTGCAAGGGGGGAGTCTCACACAACAGGGAGGAGGATTTTGTGGATGAGGAAGAGGAGGAGAATGCGCAGCAGGCAAGCGGTCAGGGCCGGCTCCAGGCACCAGCGAAGGAAGTAGGTGCCTGGGGCAGCCAATAGAAAGGGGCGGCATTCCATCCATCATCGGGGCGGCACGTCTGGGTCTTCAGCGGCAATTCAGTGGGCCCTGCAGTCCCTCTCTTCCTCTTCAGTGGCACTTCAGCGGCAACTTAACCAGGCTTGGTTTTCTTTTTTTTTTTCCCCTTCGCCTCTTGGGGCAGCAAAAAAGCTGGAGCTGGCCCTGCAAGCGGTGAATCCGTTCTCCCCTGCAGCCAGGACCTTTTCATCACCCTGGAGCCAATACCCTCTGAAGGTGGGATCCCCAACACTGAAGCTGGAGAAGGCACTGCTGCTGAGTGCACATTTGTAACTACAGTACAGGGTTTAAAAGAAATAGTGTTTAATGTTTGATTTTCCCTGAAGAATTGGGATACATTCATGGCCAGTACAGCTACTGGAAAAGTCTGTTCGCATGTCTGGGGATGGAGCGGGAATCTTCCAGGGACATCTCCATGAACCTCTCCTGGAGGTACTCTGAAAGTATTCTGGAATCATTGCAGCACAAAGCATGGCAGTGAATGGTCCTGGGTTTTGGTCGCAGTCAAGCAACATTCAGTCTATATCTTTCTGTGTTAGCCTCAGGAGAGTGATATCATTCATGGTCACCTGGTTGAAATAGGGGAATTTTTGTAAGGGAACAGTAAAAGGACCCTGTTCATGCCGGGCTGTTTGCGCTTGGCTAAAAGGGATCATCCCGGAGAATAGCCACGCGGTGGGGTGGGGGGAGGTGTGTGCTGCACATCCAGCCGAAAACCGCAGCCCCTCCTTTTAAATGTGAAACCCAACCCATTGCTTGCTATGGGAAAGGAGGGCGCTGCAGTTTGAAAACATCCCACATGTTATGCATAAGAAGCCAACCCTGCATATCCTTTGCCTTACTATGGCTGCATGGAAACCGAATTCTGTTGCCCAGCCGTGTGTGATGTGTCACCATACTGACAGGCGCTCAAGGCAAAATGTGACCTTGTACCTAAAGCACAGGTGCTGTCTGCTGTGCATTGCTTGAGTCACTGCGAAAGAGTCTCCCTTTTGTTCTCAGAAATGTTTCATCTTAAATTGTACTCTCCCTTTTTATCTCCCCCAGGTGCAAATGTTTCTAGGCTCCCCCTATCATCTCTGGTCCTGAGGTTATCACAGATTAGAAGTCCAAAAAAACACACTTGCCATGACATGTTTTCCGAGCTCATGCAGTCCTCCCGCACTGATAGGGCACAGCTGAATGCATAGAGGCATTCAATGTTAGAGGCTAGGAAACCATTAAGTGAGTGTGAAGCGCAGAGGCAGGAGGCAATGCTAAGGGTAATGGGGGAGCAAACAGACATGATGAAGTGTCTGGTGCAGCTGCAGGAAAGCCAACAAGAGCACAGACCCCCCGCTGCATCCATTGTACAACCACCTGACCTCTTCCCCAAGTTCCATAGCCTCCTCACCCAGACGCCCAAGAACGCAGTGGGGGAGGCTCCAGGCACCCAGCCACTACACTCCAGAGGATGGCCCAAGCAACAGAAGGCTGTCATTCAAACAGTTTGATTTGTAGTGTGGCTACAATAAACAATGTGGCCTTTTCCTTCCCTCCTCCCCCACCCCACCCAGGCTATCTTGTCAGTTATCTCCCTTTTTTTTAATTAATAAAGAATGAATGCATGGTTTCAAAACAATAGTTACTTTATTTCAAAGTGGGGAGGGTGGTTGGCTTACAGGGAATTAAAATCAACAAAGGGGGCGGGTTTGCAGGAAGGAGAAACACAACTGTCACACCAAAGCCTGGCCAGTCATGAAACTGCTTTTCAAAGCCTCTCTGATGCGCAGCACGCCTTCCTGTGCTCTTCTAATTGCCCTGGTGTCTGGCGGCTCAAAATCGGATGCCAGGCGATTTGCCTCAACCTCCCACTCCGCCATAAACATCTCCCCCTTACTCTCACAGATATTATGGAGCACACAGCAAGCAGCAATAACAATGGAAATGTTGGTTGCGCTGAGGTCTAACCTAGTCAGTAAACAGCGCCATCGAGCTTTTAAACGTCCAAAGGCACATTCTACCACCATTCTTCACTTGCTTAGCCAATAGTTGAACTGCTCCTTACTACTGTACAGGCTCCCCGTGTATGGCTTCGTGAGCCAAGGGAGCAAGGGGTAGGCAGGGTCCCCAAGGATAACTATTGGCATTTCAACATCCCCAACAGTAATTTTCTGGTCTGGGAAGTAAGTCCATTCTCGCAGCTGCTTGAACAGCCTGGAGTTCCTAAGGATGCGAGCGTCATGCACCTTTCCCGGCCATCCCACGTTGGTGTCGGTGAAACGTCCCTTGTGATCCACCAGTGCCTGCAGCACCATTGAGAAGTACCCCATGCGGTTTACGTAGTGGTTGGCAAGGTGCTCCAGTGCCAAGACAGGAATATGCGTTCCGTCTATTGCCCCACCCCAGTTAGGGAAGCCCATTGCAGCAAAGCCATCCACTATGACTTGCACGTTTCCCAGAGTCACTACCCTTGACAACAGAACATCAGTGATTGCATCACAGAACCCCCCACGGTAGATTTGCCCACTCCAAATTTATTCCCGACTGACTGGTAGCAGTCAGGCGTAGCAAGTTTCCATAGGGCTATCGCCACTCGCTTCTCAACTGTCAGGGCAGCTCTCATCTTGGTATTCCTGTGCTTCAGGGCGGGGGAAAGCAACTCACAGAATTGCAGGAAAGTGGCCTTTTGCATGTGAAAGTTTCACAGCCACTGTGAATCATCCCAGATATGCGGTCCCACCAGTCTGTGCTTGTTTTCTGGGCCCAGAATCGGCATTCCACTGTATCAACCAGCCCCACTGCCACCATGATGTCCCAGTTGCCACAGCCTGTGCTTTCAGAAACGTCTGTGTCCATGTCCTCATCAAAATCATCCTCGTGCTGGCATCTCTTAGCCCAGTTCTGCATATACTCCAGGATAATGCGCGAGGTGTTTACAATGCTCACAACAGTGGCGGTGAGCTGAGCAGGCTCCATGCTTGTCGTGGTATGGCATCTGCAGGACAGCAGAATTGCAACGGAAAGGGTGGATGACAATGGATGCCATGAGAATAGATATTTATACAGAACGACGAGAGGACCTGCGAGGTCGATTCATGGCACCAGGAGAGCAGAGTTGCAGTGGAAGCTGTGGATGACGACAACATGGAGAAATTTGCTATTGAGACTGAGCTCATTTACAAGAGCAGGAGAGCAGAGTTGCCACGGAAGCGGTGGATGACGACGATTAGCAGTCGTACTGCACTGTCTGCTGACAGCAGCACCCAGGACACAACAGCAGCGGTGAAGGTGAGCTGAGCTGAGTGGGCTCCATGTTTGCCGTGGTATGGCGTCTGCACAGAAAAAAGGCACGAAACGATTGTCTGCCATTGCTTTTATGGAGGGAGGGGTGACTGACGACATGTATCCAAAACCACACGCGACAATGTTTTTTCCCTATCAGGCATTGGGAGCTTAACCCAGAATTCCAATAGGGGGCGGAGACTGCGGGAACTGTGGGATAGCTACCAACATTGCACCGCTCCGTAAGTTGATGCTAGCCACAGTAGTGAGGATGCATTCTGCCGACTTAATGCGCTTAGTGTGGACATACGCAATCGACTGTATAAAATCGATTTATAAAAATCAACTTCTATAAAAAGAAAAGGAGTACTTGTGGCACCTTAGAGACTAACCAATTTATTTGAGCATGAGCTTTCGTGAGCTACAGCTCACTTCATCGGATGCATACCGTGGAAGTGACCACTCTCCCTATAATGTGCATGATAATCAAGATGGGCCATTTCCAGCACAAATCCAGGCTCTCTCACCCCCCCACCCCCATACACACACAAACTCACTCTCCTGCTGGTAATAGCTCATCCAAAGTGACCACTCTCCCTACAATGTGCATGGTAATCAAGGTGGCTTTCTCACCCCCCCTTCCCCCCCCAGCGACACACACACACAAACACAAACAGCAGGAGAGTGAGTTTGTGTGTGTGTGTGTGTCCCAGGGAAAAAAAAAGGGGGGGGTGAGAAAGCCTGGATTTGTACTGGACATGGCCCACCTTGATTACCATGCACATTGTAGGGAGAGTGGTCACTTTGGATGAGCTGTTACCAGCAGGAGAGTGAGTTTGTGTGTGTGGTTTTTGGAGGGGGGTGAGAGAACCTGGATTTGTGCAGGAAATGGCCCACCTTGATTATCATGCACATTGTGTAGAGAGTTGCCACTTTGGATGAGCTGTTACCAGCAGGAGAGTGAGTTTGTGTGTGGGGGGGTGGAGGGTGAGAAAACCTGGATTTGTGCTGGAAATGGCCCAACTTGATGATCACTTTAGATAAGCTATTACCAGCAGGACAGTGGGGTGGGAGGAGGTATTGTTTCATGATCTCTGTGTGTATATAAAGTCTGCTGCACTTTCCACGGTATGCATCCGATGAAGTGAGCTGTAGCTCACGAAAGCTCATGCTCAAATAAATTGGTTAGTCTCTAAGGTGCCACAAGTACTCCTTTTCTTTTTGCGAATACAGACTAACACGGCTGTTACTCTGACTTCTATAAAATAGACCTCATTTCCTAGTGTAGACATACCCTATGTCAACAGGAGAATTCTCCATCAGTGTAGCGCTGTCTACACCAGGGCTTACCTTGGTTTAATTGCATCATTCCAGGGTGTGGCTTTTTCACAGCCTTGAACAACGTAGTTATACTGACCTAATTTCCTTGTGTAGACCAGGCCTCAACAGAGACACTGGTTTCATTTCTCTTTACAACAATCTGCAGTCTGGTATCCCTCCTTTCTCTTGTGACTTCAGAGGTGTTAATTGCCCACTTCATTTTGAATGGTCTCTTGCGACATGGTGTGAACTTATGCTTAATATTCTGTTCAATCTTGTATTTAGCTGTGACACTCTCATTACCTTTCCCAGACTTGAAGAAGAGCTCTGTGTGGTTCAAAAGCCTGTCTTTTTCAGAAGGTGGTCCAATGAAAGATATTATCTCACCCATCATGTGTGTCTCATGTTCTGGGACCAACATGGCTACAAAAAAACTGCAGACAGGGGTTTATATGACAGGGTAATAGCTCTTGAGCTTCAAAGTCTCTTAGGTTAAAAAAATAAGCACTTTTAGAACTGTCCAGGCTCTCCAACATTGTGGTGAACAATATTTTGTTTTTCTTTTTACTGACAAAAAGTATAGGAATACTTTAAGGAATTTTTTTCCTTGGGTAATTCAACCATCTGGCTGAAAACCACAAAAGCCAAATAAATTTTAAGACAGGTTGGCAGAACTGAGTGAATTGAAGATAGTTTCCAAGTTATTGCCTACGTTTTTTTGGTTGTTGCAGGGTTTCCACACCAGATTTTTGCCTCCCCTCCTGGGAGTGCTTCCCTCTAAAGCTCATTCTGTTTAACTTTTGGGATGCCTGCTGAATTTCTGTCCCAACTTTGAAAGTTGGTTGTTTTTTTTGTTTTTTTAAAGTAGAAGTTCTAGGGGGCCCCTATCTAAGACCCATTGAAGCCAGTGGAAAGAATTCTATTGTCTTCAAAAGACCTTGGATCAGGCCATAGATAGGAATTGATTTAACCACTGTCATTTCAATGTCATCTTAACAGCAGCATAACCATCATAACCCAAAACTAAAATCCCTCTATAAAGTTACAAATCTATTTTAGGCAGAAGTTTGCTAATAACCTGTCATTTTCCTAATATTAGGATGTGTGTAAGAATCTTTCATTTTAAAAAAGGAAAACACCTTTTTAACCACTTTGAAAAAGAAAGATATTTTTCTGTGTTTTTACAAGGAAAAGCTATATAAGCTAAATACAAGATTAAGAGACAGTGTTGTCTAGTGATATACTCTTTGTCAGAAGGACTTTAATTGAATTATATCTTCCATCTGAACACCTCAAAGTAATTTAGAAATATTAATTGGAATTACTCCCCTAACACCCCAATGAGGTAAGTGTTATTTCCATTTTACATATGGGTAATCTGAGGCACAGCTCAGTTAACTGATTTACTCAACAGGACCAAGATCTCCAGACTCCCATTTCTCCCCCTTAAGCACAAGACCCATACTTTTCCCTTGTGTACTGATAAGCAAAATAGAAATGTCTATATAGAAAGTGTCCTGTAAATCCCCATGCATACCAGCTGTGTAAAAGTTAACTAATTAACAAATTAACAACCAGGAACCTCTCTGGGTTCCAATCTTGACTCTGCCAGTCTCCAGCTTTGTGGCTTTAAGCATTTGCTACTCCTTTCTGGGCCAAATTCATTCCTGCTACAACTCTTTTGATGTTGATGGACTTACACCAAGGGTGGATTTGTCCATTTTTCTCTTTCCCTATCCATGAAATGGGGAGACTACTTTCCTGTCTGGTTGGGGAATGCTGAGGATTAATATAGTTGATATCTAAGGCAGTTTTTAAAATGATTATAATTAATTGTTGATAAAACCATTAGGAAACTTAAGTACATAACTCAAAAAGAGGGGCCATCATTTTCAAGTGACTACTGATTTGGGGTGCCCAACTTGAGGGGCACATTAAAGGGGACTGATTGCTAGAAAGTGCTGCACAAACATGTGGACAAGGGGGATCCAGTGGACATACGGTACTTAGATTTCCAGAAAGCCTTTGACAAGGTCCCTCACCAAAGGCTCTTACATAAATTAAGTTGTCCTGGGATAAGGGGGAAGATCCTTTCATGGATTGAGAACTGGTTAAAAGACAGAGAACAAAGGGTAGGAATAAATGGTAAATTTTCAGAATGGAGAGGGGTAACTAGTGGTGTTCCCCAAGGGTCAATCCTATTCAACTTATTCATAAATGATGTGGAGAACAGGGTAAACAGTGAGGTGGCAAAGTTTGCAGATGATACTAAACTGCTCAAGATAGTTAAGACCAAAGTAGACTGTGAAGAACTTCAAAAAGATCTCACAAAACTAAGTGATGGGGCAACAAAATGGCAAATGAAATTTAATGTGGATAAATGTAAAGTAATGCACATTGGAAAAAATAACCCCAACTATACATACAATATGATGGGGGATAATTTAGCTACAACTAATCAGGAGAAAGATCTTGGAGTCATCGTGGATAGTTCTCTGAAGACGTCCACGCAGTACGCAGCGGCAGTCAAAAAAGCTAATGAGATGTTAGGAATCATTTAAAAAGGGATAGAGAATAAGACGGAGAATACCTTATTGCCCTTATATAAATCTATGGTACGCCCACATCTTGAATACTGCATACAGATGTGGTCTTCTCATCTCAAAAAAGATATACTGGCATTAGAAAAGGTTCAGAGAAGGGCAACTAAAATGATTAGGGGTTTGGAACGGGTCCCATATGAGGAGAGATTAAAGAAGTTAGGACTTTTCAGCTTGGAAAAGAGGAGACTAAAGGGGGATATGATAGAGGTATATAAAATCATGAGTGGTGTGGAGAAAGTGGATAAGGAAAAGTTATTTACTTGTTCTCATAATATAAGAACTAGGGGCCACCAAATGAAATTAATGGGCAGCAGGTTTAAAACAAATAAAAGGAACTTCTTCACTCAGCGCACAGTCAACCTGTGGAACTCCTTGCCTGAGGAGGTTGTGAAGGCTAGGACAATAACAGGGTTTAAAAGAGAGCTGGATAAGTTCATGGAGGTTAAGTTCATTAATGGCTATTAGCCAGGATGAGTACGGAATGGTGTCCCTAGCCTCTGTTTGTCAGAGGGTAGAGATGGATGGCAGGAGAAAGATCACTTGATCATTACCTGTTAGGTTCACTCCCTCTGGGGCACCTGGTATTGGCCACTGTCGGTAGACAGGATACTGGGCTGGATGGACCTTTGGTCTGACCCAGTATGGCCGTTCTTATGTTCTTACATCCACCCACTGAAAATCAGGCTCCTTTTAAAGGTGCCTCACATTGAGCATCCAGGAATTCAGTCACTAGTCATTTCTGACCAAGATTTTCAAATGTTTTGTGCATGCCTAGTAACCTTTCCCCCTCCCACCTCAAAGAAGATGATGCTAAGCCAGAGGAAATAACTTTAAATGTGCATTTAGGTGCTACTCCAATGCAACTATAAATAATGATAGTGTTCAAGTGATAACCTGCTGAGAGTGAAGGTTGATGCCTGTGGTTATTAATGTGATACTGAATGGAAGCCCAGATTTTAACAAACATTCCAGTGTATATTAAGGGCCCTTATTCTCCACTCTATTACACCCAGTTTTATACAGGAGGAGAGAGTCGGGTGCTAAGTTTAAAAATAGTGTATACACTAGTATCGTGAGGCTAGTCTCTGCTCTCACAGAATTGAAACTCCAACTTTAGTGGAGTTACTCCTGATCTACTCCAGGGTAAGTGAGAGCAGAATCAAGCACTTGATTTGGTTTACTGTCTGTTACTTTCTCTGGCAAAAATCATAACATGCAGTTCTTGCATGTAGCTTTTCCTCAAAGACGCTGTGTGCTGGGAAAGAACCTCAAGAATAAACTGTGTTAAAACAAATATAGTATTCTGTTTTCCTCATTTCTCCAGTTATAATTTATCCATTTATGCATCACAGAAATGTGACAAGGAAGTTTGAAAAGTATACAGTATGTACCTCTTCAAAAGTATTAATGTGAAAAATATATAAAACTTATAGGAGCCCCTGGAGTGCAAATATCATCTATTTCTGCAATACCATTGATGTGTACCCAAGAGTGGAACACCATTCATGCTTTTCTTAGAAAACATCTGCTTGAACTGTAAATTGTATTTCTTTGTTTAATTTGGGTTTGTTTTAGCAAGCCTCTGAGCTCTGAGGAAGATTTTTAATGGTTGCAGCCTCCTTGAGACTTTGTAGCCCTGAAGACCCCAAGTCAATAATTTGTAGCATCTGAATTATAAATAAACAATGCTACTCTCTACCTAATTTGGGGGGTGGAGCAGGTAGGGGGAGAGAATAAAAGTATTTGTACATAGTGACAGTCTCTTGTTTCATATTAATGTGATTAGATATAATATTTTGGACAGTCTCATTCACAAGTTTTTTTAAATCAATTTTTTCTAATCAATTTGAAAATTTGCAAGCCTCCAAACGTTGTTTAAAAGGTAATCTGTTATTAGCATCTGTATTGTATGAAATAGCAGCTGGATAGCATAGTAAAACCTTACAAAACATTGTTACATTGAACATAGTAAGTTCATTTAGGTCCCAATCTTTCCCTGAGCGTCCACCATCAGTGTCTGAGCTTGGCACTAGGAGGGGTATGGGGGAGGAATCTTGCAGAGCTGCTTCACTTATGCTAATACAGGCTGCTGCGTTGAGAGTGTCTCTGCAGACACTCTAGTCCACTCCTTCCAAAAATGGCAAAGGACCAGAAGCTCATACAGTGTAGATCGTCTGGCTTTCCCACTCTCTTATCTGGTCCATGTGCCACGCTTAATCACCCAGTGTGCTGCCACAGGTCAAGTACTCGCAGGAGTTGGGCTCCACACCATATAGGATTCATAATCTTGACCTCCTCCTTTGTGCAGTTGAATTGCAATGATTCCACAGTGGGGAAGCCTTTCACACATACAAAGTGGAGGGCAGGATTCACCCCTTAGGAAGAATACATCAGGTACCTATAGGATAAAAAGTGCAGTTGTGGAAATACTTTAGTCTGCAAACCCCTACAAGATCTGCACGACATACACAGCACTTTTCAGAAACAACCCTATCAATAATAATGGCATCATATTGCCTTGTTTCAGATTTTATATTAACCAATAAGGACTATGGGATCAAAGTCTAACAGAAAAGCCAGAAAATTCAAGTTTCAACTCAGCATTTCCCTAGACATATTCCATTAAGGGGATAGGGTTTGAGCCAGACAAACCATGCAGGGGAAAGAGCCCTTTAAAACATTTAATAACCCAGAATACACAGGGAAATATCTCAGGTTTCAAGCCCTCCTTAGGGAAGCCTTGTGCCTCTTTATAATCCTTAGTATGTGCAGTGGTGTAGTTCCCTCAGGAACCATGTTCCCATGGAGTGCCCACACATGGCATCCCCAAGAAATGTCAACATGCAGTCACACGGGTATATTGCCTTGGGATTGGAAAGGGATGATGCCATGGAGAGTGGCATTCCCCAGCTATGAATGGGCTCAGAAACAGCCCAAATACAGCACAGAAACTCAAACTCAGATCGTACGGAGTGGCTTCCAATCTCCAGGAAGGGGATGATGATACTTAAGCTCAATTCCCTTTCCTCTCACAAAAATTAGACCATTTCTACCTATTTTTCTCCTTTTTGCAGAACAAACTCAGTGGATGACCTGACATTTACAGATAAACACGTGGAGTGGGTTTGCTGCAATGCTACATTCCCTAGCTAATCAAATGTTGTATATTATAGGTTATGGACTGTGCAATGCCTTTGATTGGTGAACATCAGGTTGAAGATAGGCAACTTATAACTGATCTTGTTGTAAGCAAAATGAACCAAATGTTGTCCAAAACACCTGTACCATCTCCTCAGAGACCCACTGCCACTCAACAGCCTCAGGTAAGAAACTTCTATTTTCTAAATACACAATACGATAGTATATGTAATTGCGATTTAAAACATTAATTGTGATTAATCATGCTGTTAAACAATAATAGAATACCATTTATTTAAATATTTTTGGATGTTTTCTACATTTTCAAATATATTGATTTCAGTTACAACACAGAATACAAAGTGTACAATTTTCACTTTATATTTATTTTTGATTACAAATATTTGCACTGTAAGAAACAAAAGAAACATTATTTTTCAATTCCCCCATTACAAGTATTGTAGTGCAATCTCTTTATCATGAAAGTTGAACTTATGGGAGATAATGCTGCCCGCTTCTTGTTTACCATTTCACCTGAAAGTCAGAAAAGGCGTTCACATGGCACTGTTGTAGCTGGCATCGCAATATATTTATGTGCCAGATGCGCTAAAGATTCATATGTCCCTTCAAGCTTCAACCACCATTCCAGAAGACATGTCCATGCTGATGACGGGTTCTGCTCGATAACGATCCAAAGAAGAATGGATCAATGCATGTTCACTTTCATCTGAGTCAGATGCCACCAGTATACGATTGATTTTCTTTTTGGGTGATTCAAGTTCTGTAGTTTCTGCATCAGAGTGTTGCTCTTTTAAGACTGCTGAAAACATGCTCCACATCTCATCCCTCTCAGATTTTGGAAGGCACTTCAGATTCTTAAACCTTGGGTCGAGTGCTGTATCCATCTTTAGAAATTTCACATTGGTTACTTCTTTGCGTTTTGCAAATCTTCATTGAAAGTGTTCCTAAAACGAACATGGGCTGGGTCATCATCCAAGACTGCTATAACATGAAATATATGGCAGAATGCAGGTAGAACAGAGAAAGAGACATACAATTCTCCCCCAAGGAGTTCAGTCACAAATTTAATTAATGCATTATTTTTTTAACCAGCATCATCAGCATGGAAGCATATCATCTGGAATGGTGGCCAAAGCATGAAGGGGCATACAAACATTTAGCATATCTGGCACATAAATACCTTGCAACGCTGGCTACAAAAGTGCCTTGCGAACGCCTGTTCTCACTCTCAGGTGACATTGTAAATAAGAAGCAGGCAGCATGAGCTCCCTTAAATGTAAACAAACTTGTTTGTCTTAGCAATTGGCTGAACAAGAAGTCAGACTGAGTGGACTTGTAGGCTCTGAAGTTTTAAATTGTTTTGTTTTTCAGTGTAGTTATGTAAAAAAAATTGTACATTTGTAAGTTGCACTTTCACAATAATAATGCACTACAGTTCTTGTATGAGGTGAACTGGAAAATGGTATTTATTTTATCATTTTACAGTGCAAACATTTGTAATGAAAAATAATAGGATAAAGTGAGCACTGTACACTTTTTATTCTAAGTTGTAACTGAAATCAATATATTTGAAAATGTAGAAAAACACCCAAAAATATTTAATACATTTAAATTGGTATTCTATTACTGACAGCGTGAATAAAGCTGGGATTAATCGTGATTCATTTTTTTAATGGTGTGAGTTAACTGTGATTAATCAACAGCCCTAATATGTAAGTTTAAGGACAAGATTTCACTTGCAGTAAAGGATTTGGCTAGAGAAGTTACATACAGATACAGCCACAAGGATTCAAATAAGTATCATCAAAGGCATCCAGCAAGAAATTTTAGAAGGCATTCTGGAAACAACAATTAACCAGTGTGGATCAAAAGTATTCTGGTGATGTAGTTCTACATGGAGGGTTGTAGCTATTTAAGTATCCTGATAGCTCTGGATTTGGTATTATTCAGCTGAGTTGTCATTAGAGAAAATGGGGTCCTTATTATGCTGTAATAGGTCATATTCATGTAAAAATATCATGGAGATAATAAACCTATGAGGCACTGCCCTTAGACAGCATTTGGCTTTATTTGAAGATGGACGCAAGAGTGCTTGATAAAAACTTGTGTTATTGCAGGAGATATTATTGACATCTGCCACTACAATGTGTGCAAAGTAAATGACGTGATCAATTTAATATGATGCAAACCAGGAGAATAACCGGTGATTTCAAAACTGGAATGCACCTGAAGTGTATTTACTGTTTCAGTGAGCAGATGTCTGGACTGAATTGTTAATTTACAGTGTTATAAGAAGGATGGAAATGCATACAATTTGTCATACATTGTCTAATCCTTTGAGGACAGGAGTTTCTGAGTTCTGATCCTGGCTGTGCTACAGATCTGTTTTGTGACCTTGGTTAAGTCTCCTATCTTCTGTGGGCTAAATCCACAAAAGGGAGTTAGATTCTGCATTGCATCACCTCACTTTAGACACCCAGCCACCTAATGGAATCCACGGCCCTGAGTCAGGTGTCTAGGTTCCCCATACAATGAATGCATGGAGAGAGTTAGATGCTAAGAATAGGATTCACAAAAGCTAGCACACTGAGCAGGGAGCTATGTAAACTAGCCAATACCAAGGAGAGGGGTGTAGCCTAAAACCTGCCCAACAGAGGAAATTAGGCACCTCATGGAAGGTGCCTTCTTCTGCCAGGAGATGGCAGTCCTGGATTCAAATCCCTGCTCCACATCACGCAGAGGTGGGATTTGAACCTGGGTCTGCCACATCCTGGGTCAGTGCTTTAACCACTGGGCTAAAGATTTTAAGGCAGCAGCAGCATTTTGTATGAGGCCCAATCCAGGTGTACACCAAGCATGCCTACTGGATTCGGTCCTGCAGGCAAGAAAGGCAGCCGGGACAATTCTCAGTTTGACTGGGGGTTTAGTGTGAGCTTGGTGCTCAGATGTCAGAATTTAGGCAGCTGTGTTCATGCCCAGAAACAGATATTTAGGCACCTGCAGGATTAGGTGGCGGTTGAGCAGGGGATTTAAGGATCCAAATTTTGGACTTAGGCACCTGAAGTGACAGTTAGACACCTAAATCCCTTTGTTGATCTAGTCCTCTGCATCCCCTTGTCACTATTAAAATGAGGATGTTACTTACTTAACTCTTGGGAGTGTGGCGAGGTTTAATTCATATTTGTGCTATGCTTTGAAGATGCAAAGTGCTACATAAATGCCAAATGTTCCTTATGAGCTTATAGGTGATAGTCAATGGGATTGATCCTGGTAGGGGTTAAGCAGCCGCAAATTCTGTTGAGGTCAGTGGGTGGTTTAGGTACTTAGCATTTCTCAGTATCAGGCCCAAATGAACAGTTGAGAAAGAGATTGTCTAACTATACTGATAGGACCAATGGTGATTGTTTAAGTAATAAAATGGACCCAGATTGTAGGTTAGGAGTTATCAACCCTAGCTGAAAAGTCTATTTTTAATTCTGAATAGGCCCCACATCAGGTAAACAGCTTTGTGGTACATCTCAAGTAGACCAGTTCTTGAGGGAGAGTGACTAATTTGCTCTTCAAATATATCATCATACTTTGTTTAAAAAAACAACCCACCACCATCCCACATAAAGAAGTGGTGTAGCATCTATTTATATTATAGCCACTAGAAACTGAGCACAAAATTGTTTCAACCACATACAATGAATTTCCAACTACTATGACTCAAGCCCAATTGTAAAGGGCACCTAAAAAAAAATGTCACGGAGGAAAAAAAATCACCTTAGTACAGGGGTTCTCAAACTGGGGATCAGGACCCCTCAGGGGGTCATGAGGTTATTACATGGGAGTCGCGAGCTGTCAGCCTCCACCCCAAACCCCGCTTTGCATCCAGCATTTATAATGGTGTTAAAGTGTTTTTAATTTATGAGGGGGGGGTCACACTCAGAGACTTGCTATTTGAAAGGGGTCACCAGTACAAAAGTTTGAGAACCACTGCTTTAGTACCAAACATGGTTTCTTTCAGGATCGGCAAACTAACCATATATTAAAATACAACAGGCTAATTGAGAAGCATTGCCCAAAGCACGAAAGAGAGATGTTACATTGACAGAATAAATTTAAAAAGTGTTTGTCAGATTAACAGATAGCTTTCCTCCCCACTCCGCTCAAAAATGGAGCATTAAATGCTCTCACTGACTGAAAATCTGGTATACCAACTGGGCATTTGTGCCTAGATTTCAGAGAGGCCCAAGGTGTGGGAATGTTTCTGTAAGTGATTACTACTGCCATGTAAGCAAATTGGCTGCTTTTGTACTCAAATTGGGTATGTTCCTATACGTACACACAATTTCACACTCAAAAGTAGGTCCAAAATGAGCATACCCCACAGGTCTCCTTTTATAGAAATCTGGTACTTAAAGCTCTTGCTACAATAATTAATATAATTAATTAGATGCATGCACGAGGATCTTTGTTGCAGGATGTGGAATTTGCCATTTTTGTTCCTGTCAACTATGTTGGTGACAACCCCTCTCCCCCGAGGAAAGCTTCCACTATGCACAGATGTGAGAACCCTAAGACTTATGAAAGGCCTCGCTATAATAGTTTGTGCTCAGAATTATCCTGAAACCAATGGCTGGTGGAAAAGTTTCTATCCAAACTTTATTCCAACGGAAAGTTGTTGTCAACTAATAATTTTATTATTTTTTTAAAAGGCTCTGTTTTCCTTGAAATTTTCAAAAATATAAATTGGAGAGGAGGCACAAACATCTTTTTAAAAAATTCTGTTTATGGTTTTTAAATGCAAAGTCAAATTTTCCACTGAAAACTTCAATGAAGGCAAAGAAAAATTTCATTCTCACTTAAAGTTTCTGCAAGAAAAAAAACTCTAACCGACACTACTGATAATAGCGGTCTTCCAATTTCCTCCTTTTTCCTCCTGCTCTTTGAATAGTCTCAGCTGAACACTTGAGAAATCTTGGGGTTTTTCTAGATTTGTATGAGCTAGCCAGCCAGGGAATTGTTCCATCTGATGGAGACAACAGCAGCTAAGAATTTTGAGACAGCAGATGCATACGGATGTCATGACTGAAAAGTTCATTCTTGTCTCTCCCCATCTGCTGGCAGAAAGGATCTGTACTCAAATACCTAGACTGGCAGAACTAGACTTTGCACATGATTATTTGAACAGTTCTCCAAGATAACTACTGATGGTTCTGAGATTGCTTCAGCTAGTTCCTTAAGTACCCTAGGATGAATTTCATCAGGCTCTGCCATATTGAATATATCTAAGTTATCTAAATATTCTTTAACCTGTTCTTACCCTATTTTGGTTTGCATTCGTTCCCTCTTGTTAATATTAATTGTGTTGTGTATGTGGTCATAAATTACCTTTTTAATGAAGACTGAAGCAAAATGTTAATAAAAGCATTAAATCACCTCAGTTTTCTTGATATCATCAGTTACTAACTCTCCTTCTCTGATAAATAGAGGGCCTACACTTTCTTTCCTCTTCTTATTACCTTTTATGTCTCTTGCTACATGTAACTCATTTTGTGCCTTAGCCTTTCTGATTTTGTTCCTACATGATTGTGATATTCTTTTGTATTCATCCTCAGCAATTTGTCCATGTTTCCACTTTTTTAGGATTCCTTTTTTATGAAAGCTTTATCAGTTTAAATCTGTGTAGATCAGGTTCTGAATCCAAGATAAATGGTAAAAAAAGTAGTGTTAATGCAAACCCTCAAACTATTGTATGATAATGAGTTATGATAAAATTATTTCAGTGCAGATGCACAAGTGCCACATTACAATGGCAAATTCTGAGAGTACATTTCTGGGAGTTCAAGTCTATGAAGATTCTACTGGGAAGATGTCAAGACAATCTCAATACAACTCTATTGAGACCATGTTACGACATCGACAAAAGGGCAGAACTGTTGTATGATACGCAGCCATTAAAGAAATGGGAAAAAAGCATACACACTATGTTAAACTAGTTCAGAACATAATATTTTAGACAAGCTGACAAAGTCCAACACACTATAAGTGAAGCTGGCCAGACCATCTTTAATACTGACCTGACTGGGCCTTTAAAAGTAAAGGCCATGAAACAACAGTAATTAAGTGTATGATCAACAGCCCACTAGTGAAACAGCCATTTATCTAACTGCTTTGAAATAGGGATAGTAGGGCCCAGAAAAGTTTTAATCTTTAACAAACCTTTCAGAATATTTTTTTAAAATGTTTCTCACAAAATAAGCCCGTCTGTATTGAAAATAAGTACAGCACATTGATATAGAAATTGGGTCAAGACCTCCCCCTCAGGTTTACAGAACTCCTGCTTCTTTTAATTTCTTTTCATTTTCACTATCAGTCTCATGACCTCCTCACTATCCATCCCTCATTCTTCACATGACATATGATTGGCTCAAGAGTGCCAGGAAGCTGGGCTCAGTATTTCCTCTAGCTTCTTCATTCCAATAACTATTAGAGAGATATAACTGAACTGAACTGAACTTGACCACCCGTCGTGGAACAAGTTTGGAAAAAGGCAATGCTCAAATTAGCATTGGGTCGATGAAGAAATGGCAAAAGTACATTACTCAAGTCCACACAATAAACTCCTGTACTGTTCTGTTTCCAGTAGAAACACAGAACCATGATTTCCTCTATCAGTCATGATTTTTTTAAATTGTAATATGCTTATGTTTAGTAGGATGGTGGTAATTTGCTTTAATCTATTTGAATGTGAATGTCAGTCTGACACTACAACAGTTTAATTTGGCTTGATAAAGAACATCTCATTTTATAGGGGGGAAATCCTGCACCCATCTGTGGAGGCACAAGGAAACCTAGAATTGAGTACAGTTGTGCTGAACAGGGGAGACAAGATGTGGGGAGCCCACACAAAGGTCCATGCGAGATGGACCCCCACCTCCACAGCATTTTCCGCTTAGTCCCTCCCCACACACAGTTTGAGTAATGGCAATGGCTGACTTGGGGAGGAATAAGGCCAAAGTTGGCAGATCTTCTACAAAAAACCTTCAACCATTAGACCTACTGCAGCATCCAGACTGTAGACACAACGTATCTCCACAGCCAAGGGAGACCATTACTTTTTTCTCCACCCTCTGAGTTTAGCCTTTAGGCATTAAGAACTTATTTTTCTGCCTCATCAGTGGAAGGAAAGCCCACCAAATCAGTATACAAATTAAAGGCTAGGTTAAACAGGAGTAAGAGATGATCCTGATACTGGTACTTAAACTGTAGAAGTCTTGCTAAACTGGAGCAAAACTGTCTAGAGTAATTATATCCATAGTAGTAAACAGCAATAACAATAATCACAGAGGCAGGACAAAGGAAACCTAGACCATCCCTGACAGGTGTTTGTCCAATCTGTTTTTAACAACCTACTGTGATGGGGAGTCTGGCATTAAAAGGTTTGGAAACCTCTTAAAATCATTGTTTACTTCTCTAAAATAATTATGTCCCATCTATAAAGAAACCCTGTGCTGTATTTCTGATTCTCAATATAACATTTAAGATTAAGGGCAGAATTCTGAGGTACAGTGCAGCTGCTTTGCATTGAACAGCCGACAGCCTAAAGCTGGTGCAAGCACAAGTGGGAAGATCACTCCAGATTTATGTGCATCTTTTGGTGACACAGAGCCACTGTAAGTAGGCTTCTCAATATCCCTCTGATACCTACCTGATGGGATGTTGTGATTGTTGGCCACTAGCACAACTCAGTTCAGCCTTCAGGCTGCTCTAAATTATGCCAGAGTACTAGTCTGGCATAGTTCACCCATGATCAAGGAAGCAAAGGCCACCTTAGCTGCATTATGGGCTCCTCAGCCATAGTTCAGGATTTGGTTCAAGCTGTTTCAGTGTGCTTCAGTAGAAAATGGTTCTACTGTTTGCGTCTGTAACTATTTACATTTTTGAAGTCTTTCATCAGGTTACATCATAATATGACTCAACGGAACTTGTCAAAAACCTTAGGCTGTAGTTTAGATATGCTCAATATATTTTCTGTGGGCTACATTAGTAAATGTCATATGTCTCTTTTCTGTTGAATTTCTTAAACATGAAAGTTTGCGTGCACTTTGTGAGCTACCACTCAGTATATACAAGTGGGAGTAAATACCTACACAAAGCGCAAATCAGTGGAGAATCAGTATCCGGGCCTGCGTTCTTTTGAAGATGTAGCCTACAGTGAGTAAAGTTCTCTTTCCATTAAAATTTGCTTGACATACTCCTGCCCCAAACGCAAATGAAGTAGGAGCAGGGAGCATATGCTTTCCAGGTTTGTCGGTCAGCAAACAATCTAGACTTTTTTCCAGAAGCTCAGTAAGAAACAGTGGGGGGGAGGAAAATGAATGTTGCATCAATCATTTAAAGCTGTGCCCCCAAAAAACGTTTATAAATGATGGAAGCCTTTCTTTTTATTTTTAAAGACTAGAACTCTGCTACAGATAAATAGTCATCCCTCTGCTGTACTACAGCACCTTTTAGTTATTTAAGTTATAGTGACATCTTGTGGTAGTTTGTATTTTTCATGATGATCAGATGTTATTTACTGTTTAATGAAAAAGGATAATGTGCAAGTACAAATTGGTAAATTACAAAAGTGATATTACAGCAAACATGAAATCGAGTGCCTGATGTACATACACTATTACCAAATAACTAAAATGCTACTTATACAAAGGTTTCTAGATATACTCACTTTTCCGAAGTATTTAATTTCCCTTTGATTTGAGTATAGGCTAGTTATGCTGCGTGCACTCAGATGAAGGGAGAAAACTGGCTTTAAGTCAGGTTTCAGTAATGCTGTTTTACCTGTGTTCACTTTGTGGAACTACATGAAAAAAAGAAGCCTCCTTTTCAGATCCCAGCCCAAGTTTGCACTATTAAGGAGGGCGACATCTTTGTGCTTGCCAGCTAAGCAAATCTGATATGGAAGAAACACATTTTGCTCTGCAGGGGTGGACTCCGCTCAGACATAGGTGAGAGGTTTTTCGCAGGAGTGGGTGGGTGAGATTCTGTGGCCTGCATGGTGCAGGAGGTCAGTCTAGATGATCATAATGGTCCCTTCTGACCTTAATGTCTATGAGTCACTGCACCTGCACAGAGCCTCAGTGAAGTCAAGTCTCTGCCTACGTGAAGCACAGTGCAGAATCAGGACCTAAATGCAAAACCCCAGACTGTACTTTTTTAGTAAGTCATTGGTCAGTAGAACCACACAATATAAAATATATTTAGCTAGTAGCAGCCTGCTATTTTCAGTTTTATGGTTCAGAATACCTATTTGGCTGTGATTGCAGAGATCCATCCACTTCTACAAGAGGAAGGCAATAAAGCTTGATAGCATTCTTAAGTTCTTTACTAGATCAAGACCTTATGAAAACAAGTTTCCACATGTTTTTCCTGTGTGGGCCACCTTCTTTACTAGGAAATGTCCATTTTTACTCATTAAAAAAAATTGTCTACCTTAGGGAAAAAGAGTCAAAGAAATTGTCCCATTTCAAGTTCATAGAGAAATGTGATAACCATTCAGATAAGAAAAGGAGTACTTGTGGCACCTTAGAGACTAACCAATTTATTAGAGCATAAGCTTTCCTGAGCTACAGCTCACTTCATCAGATGCATATCGTGGAAACTGCTGCAGACTTTATATATACACAGAGAATATGAACCAATACCTCCTCCCACCCCACTGTCCTGCTGGTAATAGCTTATCTAAAGTGATCATCAGGTGGGCCATTTCCAGCACAAATCCAGGTTTTCTCACCCTCCACCCCCCCACACAAATTCACTCTCCTGCTGGTGATAGCCCATCCAAAGTGACAACTCTTTACACAATGTGCATGACAATCAAGTTGGGCTATTTCCTGCACAAATCCAGGTTTTCTCACATCCCCCCCACCCCCATACACACACAAACTCACTCTCCTGCTGGTAATAGCTCATCCAGATTGACCACTCTTCAAGTTTAAATCCAAGTTAAACCAGAACATCTGGGGGGGGGGGGTAGGAAAAAACAAGAGGAAACAGGCTACCTTGCATAATGACTTAGCCACTCCAAGTCTCTATTTAAGCCTAAATTAATAGTATCCAATTTGCAAATGAATTCCAATTCAGCAGTTTCTCGCTGGAGTCTGGATTTGAAGTTTTTTTGTTTTAAGATAGCGACCTTCATGTCTGTGATTGCGTGACCAGAGAGATTGAAGTGTTCTCCGACTGGTTTATGAATGTTATAATTCTTGACATCTGATTTGTGTCCATTTATTCTTTTACGTAGAGACTGTCCAGTTTGACCAATGTACATGGCAGAGGGGCATTGCTGGCACATGATGACATATATCACATTGGTGGATGTGCAGGTGAACGAGCCTCTGATAGTGTGGCTGATGTTATTAGGCCCTGTGATGGTGTCCCCTGAATAGATATGTGGGCACAGTTGGCAACGGGCTTTGTTGCAAGGATAGGTTCCTGGGTTAGTGGTTCTGTTGTATGGTATGTGGTTGTTGGTGAGTATTTGCTTCAGGTTGCGGGGCTGTCTGTAGGCAAGGCCTGGCCTGTCTCCCAGGATTTGTGAGAGTGTTGGGTCATCCTTTAGGATAGGTTGTAGATCCTTAATAATGCGTTGGAGGGGTTTTAGTTGGGGGTGACGGCTAGTGGAGTTCTGTTATTTTCTTTGTTAGGCCTGTCCTGTAGTAGGTGACTTCTGGGAACTCTTCTGGCTCTATCAATCTGTTTCTTCACTTCCACAGGTGGGTATTGTAGTTGTAAGAATGCTTGATAGAGATCTTGTAGGTGTTTGTCTCTGTCTGAGGGGTTGGAGCAAATGCGGTTGTATCGCAGATCTTGGCTGTAGACGATGGATCGTGTGGTGTGGTCAGGGTGAAAGCTGGAGGCATGTAGGTAGGAATAGCGATCAGTTGGTTTCCAGTATAGGGTGGCGTTTATGTGACCATCGTTTATTAGCACTGTAGTGTCCAGGAAGTGGATCTCTTGTGTGGACTGGACCAGGCTGAAGTTGATGGTGGGATGGAAATTGTTGAAATCATGGTGGAATTCCTCAAGGGCTTCTTTTCCATGGGTCCAGATGATGAAGATGTCATCAATATAGCGCAAGTAGAGTAGCGGCATTAGGGGACGAGAGCTGAGGAAGCGTTGTACTAAGTCAGCCATAAAAATGTTGGCATACTGTGGGGCCATGTGGGTACCCATAGCAGTGCCGCTGATCTGAAGGTATACATTGTCCCCAAATGTAAAATAGTTATGGGTAAGGACAAAGTCACAAAGTTCAGCCACCAGGTTAGCCGTGACATTATCGGGGATAGTGTTCTTGACGGCTTGTAGTTCATCTTTGTGTGGAATGTTGATGTAGAGGCTTCTACATCCATAGTGGCCAGGATGGTGTTATCAGGAAGATCACTGATGGATTGTAGTTTCCTCAGGAAGTCAGTGGTGTCTCAAAGGTAGCTGGGAAGGTAGCTGGAAGGTAGCTTTAGGGTAAGCAACTCTAAGCACTGACAAATGCTTCATGTCCACAGCCCACAAAGACACCGTGTATAACAACCTATCAGTGTTGCATAAAAACTGCCTTGTACTAAAAGATTTTAAATGCCCTTTTTTTTTTTTTAACATAGTGATTCTTAGGTGTATGGGCTGCATTGGGCAAATCTTGAGGATTTTATTCAGGCAAACTTCCATTTACATCAATGTAAGTTTGTCCAAATAAACACAGAGTAGAATCTGAGCAAGAACCTAGGTACATGGCCTGATATTATTTATTATTGGATAATTTATTGTATGTTAATCACCACAATGGTTCTTGGAACTATAAATAAAATAACTAGTAAATTTCATAATCATAAACAAGGTCCAGTGGTCACTGCAAACAGGGAGATCAAAGCTAAATGGTTAGGGGGGAAAGGACTCCTTCTCAGAACATTCCTAGCAGGACACCCTCAGAGACAGTCCCACAGGCAAGGTCATACTCCTGAGAAGTCTCTGTCCTCAACCTGGCAGACAGGCCTCAGTACAGAAGTAGGTCAACTAGAATAATTTCAATTGCTTTGGCATGACATAAGGCGATAGTCTTACATCTGGTATTATTTCAATAACTAAGGAGAAACAAAATGCTAAATGAAATTGATGGGCAAATATAAAATGTTATAATTAACAATAGATGCTTTCCCCAGTTTCCTTTAAGTGTAATAAGAATAATTTTCACTTTCTGTTCTCACTCAGCATAAATTGGTGGCTTATCCCTTTGAGTTCAGTTTTGCAGGATGGCCTTCTCTCTCCTTGTGGCACCTTAGAGACTAACCAATTTATTTGAGCATGAGCTTTCGTGAGCTACAGCTCACGAAAGCTCATGCTCAAATAAATTGGTTAGTCTCTAAGGTGCCACAAGTACTCCTTTTCTTTTTGCGAATACAGACTAACACGGCTGTTACTCTGAAACTTCTCTCTCCTTTTAGCTCTGTCTGTTCAAGCAGACGCTGCTTTTTAAAAGTCCTGAAACTATTTAAGCTGTTGCTCTCACGAACACAGCAAACGGGTTTGTTCATTAAAGGACAATAAACCTAAGATAGATGTTTGTACTCGATAGTCTTTGGGCTATCCATTCTTTAGTACAGTCTCATATTCAGATGCCTTGTACTTCGGTCACTTGTCTCTCTCTCACACACACGTAATTAAACTCAGGTTTGGTTGTGTGTGTCTGTGTATTATTAGAGAGGAAGAATGGGTGAGGTAATATATTTTAATGGACCAACTTCTGCTGGTAAAAGAAACAAGATTTTAAACTTACACAGAGCTCTTTTTCAGCTCTGTGTATTATTCTCAGCTTCTGTATTACCTTAACACACAAGAGGGAGCTCTTTCCCATTACACAGCCTGCATTCCTTCACTATCTATGGGGAAGAATTCTTTGACTTGGAGAGACTTGCTTACAGGCCTACTGTGCAACTATACTTTTAATGCCCCCTTTTCATAAATTGTACTACAAATATGTCCGTCTGAAGCCAGAGTCACAATAAACTATAAAAAAGCATCACTTTCCTTCAGGACTTCTCGCTAAAAATGGAGAGGAACCATCCAGCTCTAGTGGGATGACAGATCTTCATAATTAATTAATTCTCCCTAAACATTTAATATGCTTCTCAGCTGAGGCATGATCCTGCTTTTTATAATTTATTTGTATTGTTTTTAGGGGAGCTATGTTTAACAGAAGCAAGTCCACATGAGCATGTTTGTCTTGAACACTGTTCTAAAATCTAATCAGGTTTGGATTTTTGGAAATAAAACCCTTTCCAACTTGTGCTCTTCGGTAACAGCTCCGCAGAAAACTAACAGCAATTTTTTTTTAATTACATTAGAAGCAGGAAGTATACCAATCAATCAGTCCGGGCACTCGATGATCAAGGTACCTAAAGAGCACTCAGGAAAGGCAAGCCAGTTCTGGTCACCACATCTCAAAAAAAGATACATTAGAACTGGAAAAAGTACAGAAAAGGGCAGCAAAAACTATCAGGTTATGGAGCAGCTTCCACGTGAGGAGAGATTAAAAAGACGTGGCCTGTTCAGCTTAGAAACAAATGATATGATAGAAGTCTATAAAATCATGAATGGTTCAGGGAAAGTAAAAAGGGAAGAGTTATTTACCCCTTCTTATGACTAATATAATACATGAACCAGGGATCACCTAATAAAATGAATAGGTAGAATGTTTAAAAATGAACAAAAGGAAGTACTTCTTCACACAATGCCCAGTCAACCTGTGGAACTTGTTCCTAGGGGATGTCGTGAAGGCCAAAAATGTAACTCGGTTAAAAAAAGAATTAGCTAAGTTGATTGAGGATAGGACCATCAATGGCTATTAGCCAAGATGGTCAGGCATGCAGTCCCTTAATCTGAAAGCCAGAAGCTAGGAGTGGACAACAGGAAATGGATGACTGAACAAATTGCCCTGTTATGTTCATTCCCTCTGAAACATCTGGCACTGGTGGAAGACAGGATAGTGGGCTAGATGGACTATTGGTCTGAAGCACTGTGACCATTCTTATGTTCAAAGTGTTTACATTTCATAAGAACCAAATGATTTCATTCATTTCTCATACGAATTTTTTCCGCACACGTTGGCTAGAAAATACCGAGGAATTGTAGACAGGTAACTGGAAGAGATTGTTTAGTAACAACAATAGCTGATCTACATTTTTCCAACTCTTGAATTTATCTTGACGATCTCAACCTGGAGAAACAGCTCCACCGGGAAGGGGGAGGAATTAATGAAAATGCAACATGTATAAAATCATTGTGTATCAGTCTCACTGGTATCAGATAACCATGTTTTCTTACAATAAGAATCTGATTCTGTAGCAAGGCCTGTGCTAACATGTCACCCTGCTTATCTGTTTCCTAGAACTAGTTCTCTTCTGTGGAGACCTCTATAATCAAACCACAGCACAAGGGTGCAACCCTGCCTGGCTGTTCTAGAGAGTCTCTTCCATCCACATTTCCCCTGCAGAGCAGCAGGCAGGATTGCACACTGACATGCGAAATGCTAGATTGTAGGAGCCAGCTACCTTCCCCAAGGGCATGCAGTCAATAGGCTGTGGAACATACTCAGCTACCCACTCCCCCTGTTTATATAATGCTTTGTGCAGCTTCAGGAGGCAAGATGAAAGTGGCATCTTTGAGTAGTAAGGTGTGCCCCACCACATCTCTCTGCAATGTAACTGTAAAGTGCAGTATGCAGTCACACTGCCTTGCTTAATCTGCAGTGAATATACAGTATGGTACCAATGAGTAGCAACCAGTAGCAGCCCTGCCACATTCATTATATAGTAAAGCAATCAGTGAGCAACCATTAGCCATGACTCATTCACAGAGCAATAGGTACAGTAACCAGTAGCCCTGCCACATTCACCATATTTAATTATAGTGAAGTCAGGTGCTAAGGAGTGACTCCCCTTAGGTATCTCTGCAGGAGAAGGGATACATTGATTCTGCTCTCCTACAAAGTTCCTAAACTCATTTAGCATCTAGATGCTCTTGCACTGAATAAGGCAGGCCTCTTTATATTTAATTTACTCTTAAACTACCAAGGTGTGGTGCAGCCCTATTTCTTTTTGAATGTAGAGACACCTATTAAAAGTTTGTCATTGCGTCAAATAAACCCACTATACATGTTCCAGTGCTGGTTTTCAAATCCTTATAACTCAGCCAAATCAAAACCAATTTTCACTGGGATACAGCATAATAGCTCTATTGCCCAAGGGCTATTTCCCTGCCAAATTACAGCCTTCTGCACCCACTCACTTTGGCAATAGCCAGACAATCCCAACGTCACAAATACATATAAGTATGATACTTTTATATATAGATCAAGCATTAGTACAATCTGATTCTAATCCATGGAGTCACAGGGGACAGTGCTTTGGAGGATAGCCAGTCCTATCTTCAACCTCTGCCCCCTAAAATTCTAGGGAACACATTTCAAGCAAAACGCATCTATACATTTCTGTGGAGTGGGAGAAAGTGGTACAGAAGCAGCATTCCACCCATTCCAGACCAATGGGATTATCTGACCACTAAAGGGATACTCTGGCCAAAATTGCTAGCTCATGCTTTTTTAATATATATCATTATGCAACTAGTGCACCTCTCATTACATACACAACTGGAATGTCACTAGCTTAGAGAGGGCTTTCTTGGGTAAAGCTTGGTGGTTTTTATAAATATATAAACAAATCAATCTTATTTGAAAATGGGAGGTTCCACAAATAGGCAATTCAAGACTTGACCTTTTTAGTAACATTACAATCCCCCTGTCTTTTGGGTATTCAGTTTCAAATGTAAGTGCAGAAAAAGTAATCAGACATGATATGAGAGTTTTATTCCATGGGAATTGGCATGTGCCCCCAAAGGGCATTCATTACCATCTTAATTACTTCACCTCTGAGGTATTCAGAGCCATATCAAGCACTGTATACACACACACACACATGCACTAATTAGATATTAGACCAGCCATTTTCTCTCTTTGGCCCCAGGCATCCAAGCAATGGGCTGTTTTGGGACATTTATATAAGTTATCTGGAATTCCATAGCCCTGGTTCCAGACCGGTCTGGACTACTATTGGATGGGTTTGAGACCCAAAAGTTTGGTGTACAAAATCTTGTTTGTGCTAAGAGAAATAAACTGGCAACAGATTTAGCCTGGTGGCAAGGATATGAATATTAGGAGGGAAGAATAGCTCTTCAAGACAGATGTCTTCCCTGTGGGTTTCTGCTCACAGGAATTAGATTTTCCACAAGGAGTTAGAATGCTTGCAGTTGCATTAGCAGCACAATGCCTTAGAAAGGTGGGAAGTAACAGGCTGTAGTTGATTTGCCAGCAACTGCAGCTTTAAGAGAAGCCTAGATTTTTTTAGAAGATTTGGCTCAAGAAAGCAACCAAGTATGGAGTTAGAAGACTGTGGATTCCCAGCCTGTTTTAAATGTCAAAGGCAGGCTCCTGAAAAGGAACAGATTACTGCAGTTCACTGAAAACCCCAAGAGTCAAATTTCTCAAGTTAGGAATATAGGGTGAATTAGGCTTTTTGGGGTCAGCCTGGGTGGGTTGGCAAACATAATTTAGCCATGTGATTGGCCTGGAGAGTGGGTGAGGTTCCCAAGCACCAGGTGATATTTGGTGAAGAAAGGACGTGTGGGTGGAAGAACCAGGACAGCAGCAGTCAGTGAATAGAGTGAAGCAATTATAACATCAGTAGGAAAGTATGCAGGGCTTCTCAAACTTCAGAACTGCCAAGGTAGGGCATGCATCAGAGAAACTTGAGTGAGGGGGAAATGCTAGCAAGTTTTCTGGAAAGCTTCATTTAAGATAAAGGCATTTCCTCATAGATGGGGAGATATATAGGGAGGTGGACTGCAGAAATACTGGTGGTGTTGTGACAAGGGAGTTGGATATGATCTGTGATTAAACCAAAGACCCTGACAACACACAAATTGCAGCCCTACTTTAGCCTACAGGTATGGAGGTGACTAAGGACCTACAGATATTCTGTTTAGAATTCATAGCTAGTTTTACATATTAAATTACCAGATCCCGTTTTCTTTTCCTTTAAGTAAAAGACTGGATTGTTCTTATACACACAACCCCTTACTTTAGGTTAAAAAATAAATCCATCTCCCTCACGGCTTTCTTCTGCCAGTGTGTGAGCAGACAGTGCTCCTCTTCTCCCTCCCTTAACCTCTCCCTCCCCCATACCCTCTCACGCTCTCTCTCCCTAAAAGAAGGATAATACCTGCAGGCATGTCTAACATAGAGCAATTTGTTTGGGTTTCAGTTCTCTAACAGGAATTACATGATTGGTTTCATTCACTCCTCCAGAAACAACTATTGGAGGCCTGTGCCCACCCACCACAGAACTCCACAGATAGAGGGGATGTAAACCCCAGAGATCCCTGCCTCAAGGGCATAGAATGGGGAATAGTCTTCTCCATTGCAGCATTCTATCCTGCTTCCACAGGAACTGCACCATCCATTTGGGGTTTTGCATATGGTGAGGAGGCAGATAACATTCCCCTACCAATGCCACAGAAAACATGCATCGTCTCCACACAGTGTGGAGCACTACATGTCCTGATAGCACACAGAGGAAGGTGTGAGCTGCATCAGCATTGCACTGGAACAATATGGAGGAAACTCCTCTAGGTGAACCTTCCAGAGTCTCCAGTTCCCTGTGCAGGTTTCCCAGCTATCACAGGAAAGACTGACATTGCTCCAGTGAGATACAATGCAAATATCAATACACTTACCATATCATCACAGTTGTGTAGGGCAGATTGGACTTTCATGTGTAGTTCTGGAGGTGAGAACTCTGACCCACTCGCGATCCAGGAGTTTTAAAGTGATCTTCCTAAGTGTGGGGATCCCTGTTTCTCCTTGTGAAATTCTCCTCTCCTTCCCAATCCCTGTATTAATGTTTACAGAAAACTGTATTATTGGATCAACTCCTCTTGTGACCAGCAGATTTTGGCCCATTCATATTATACATTGATTTTTAACCCCCCCTTCTTCTCATCTTGAAGTTTGTAATACTGAACAATTAGAGTGTCAGATCTGTCATGTCCCCTTTTATTTATGCAGCTAAATCCAACATAAAGCAACATTGCACAGCTGCTTAGGATAGAATACTGTTGCCTTGCAACACACAAAAATTACAATTTCTAGGTTCCCATGGAATTCCAATCATTAGTGGTAACATGTATTTTCAGTTTTAAGATCAAACACAAATCTTTCTGAAGAAAAGTAAGTTTTGCAAGGATTGTATGTTCATTCATTTTACGTTCACCCTTTAATAGATTCTAAGTTTTTTTCCTCTCTAGGCAGAAGGCAATAATTTCTTGTTCATTCTTAAAAAAGTAAAAATAAAGCACAAGTATTTTGTCCAGAGATTTAACATATTATATTTTGAAAAATATTAGCGATGGGCCCAAGACAAAGCTTGGATCCAGAGCCTATGTTCCCAGAGGGTGTTCTGTTCCAAAATTTTTGTTTAGGCCCATCTCTTCCTCTGGACAAGAATATGTTGAAAGCAATACTGCCAAATACATATCCTATTTTGAAAAGTTAACTATTACATGCTAGATGGGATAGAGTGAAGTAATTTTTTTTCCATTATGTTTTTGCTTCCCTCTTTCATTTCACTTAATGAAACAGCTAAAACTATAGTCAGTGTAACTTTGATACTCCAGCACCAGCAAAATTCCACTGTGTTTGTTTCTAAACTGCAGGGGAATGTCCTTGAGTTGTAACTGAAAAAGACTAAGTTCTTTCCTAACTTACATTCAGGTAACTATTGAAGTCCCCTTAGTATCTCATTGAACACACAGGTGTAAATTTGGCCCACTGGGCATAATCCTGCATGCATTAATTTCTGTGGGAGCAGGAGTGAGGCCACTTTATGAAATTATGTCAAAGCATTTATTCATGCGCTCAAAAATACAGGGAAAGGAATGAGGAAGGAAAAAGAGTTTTAAAATCTAAATTGAAAAAGTGATAACAGTCAGTGTGATAGAGATAAGGTTGTTCAAGATAGCAGGAATTGAAGGAAAAAGGCCTCACATGAGCTATGGTGAGGTTTTGGGAAGGCAGTCTTTGGAAGATAAGACACTCTCCTGCTCATAAAGAACAGAAGTACTTGTGGCACCTTAGAGACTAACAAATTTATTTGAGCATAAGCTTTCGTGGGCTACAGTACTCCTGTTCTTTTTGCGGATACAGACTAACACAGCTGCTACTCTGTCTCCTGCTCATGTTATACAGTGGTAACCTCATGCTGAAAAGGGAGAGGTTTTGGGGTTGTTTTTTTTTAATTATCCCAAAGCTGAGTTCTTGTATGCCAGGATTCATGTGTCATGACTGGCAATAACTAAACTAGACTTGATTTTACCTGGAGAAAACTGAAGAGCACATTTTAAACCCCAAACTAAATTGAGAGCTTTCAGTGGAAACATCGGTAAACTCAGTGCAACTGTGCTGCTCTATTTTTATGTGTCTTCTTTTTTTGTATTTATCTTCCAGAGTGGATCACTTAAGGAACCAGAGCCAAACAAAATCCCACCTCAGCGACCACCACCTCAAGGTTGTTTACAGTATATTCTCGACTGTAATGGCGTTGCAGTAGGACCAAAACAAGTCCAGGCTACTTAAATAATTGACAATAAAAGCAGGGGTTAAAGCCAAAAACCAACCTTAAAAGCAAACATACCAGTTTATGTGCAGTTTTTGCATTGTTTCAGTGCTGACCTGGACTGTGTTTTTTCTATGCAGTGTCAACTATACTGTGTGGTTGTTTACCTGTTCATGTCTGTGCTTGTAATGCTTACCTATGTTTCTCTGTATAACTTGTGATTTCAGGGCTGTTGTCAACAGTGTACAAAGAATTGTGCCTCTACAGAGTCCAGTACGACTGTATATTATGGATGGTTAGACAGTATTTTTTAAGTATTATATATTGTGGGGTAAACAACAACCCAGGTTCAGTTTTAAATACTTTTGCTTAACTCTGTGAGTGTGTGCGTGTGATATTCGTAATTTTTTTTTTGCATGACTGAAATCGATAGGTGATTCAGATAGACATTCTAAAAAATATAATTTAATGTATTTGTTGATTGAGGCTTTTTTTTAAATAATTTTATAAAGTCTGTTAATATTTGAATTTTATTTATAGGTAAGATGTAGAACTCTAGTGTTTCAGTGATTCCATAAAACAAGAGACTTCTTCCCAGGAACATTTAAATATCCTGTATTTTACATACTGGAGTTCATATTTTTAATCAATTCTGTATTAAATTATTAGCTACAAAGCTATGTAAATGGGCCACCTATGTGCAATATCTCATTGAAAATGTGAGTATTTAATGTATCTCAATTCAGTTAAGTAGTTTCTTTTGTTGTGGTTCTGAATTAGTCATCTGTGGTTTCTACAAAAACCTAAGACAAATGTTACCCCAAAATTCTTTACCTAGCTAAAAAGGTTAAGTTAATCTCATGGTATTTGGTGGGAAGTGTCTGCAGGATTATTGAGCCCCCTAAAATGTCTTGTTTGCTAAATATCGGGACTTCAGCTGGTATCATTCTGCATAGTTCCATTGACTTCAGTAGAGCTGGATTGATTTACACCAGCTAAGGCTCTGTCCCATTAACTATAACATGAAACAAATAGATAAGTAATTTACTTCATGTCAGTGCCACTATTTTCACTCAAATATCAGGATATACATTTAAAAATTCTATCCCAGAATTAACCACTAAACACGGTCTTATCTTTATTCATAACTCAAAATGCAAAAAGACCTGAGATGTTTGACTTTTGCCAGACTTTCTATAGCCATAATTGCTTATGACTTTCACATAACTAATTTACTCTTCAATATAACAAGCAATATCCAGGCAGGCCATCGAACTGTTATGAGAAATCTAGCCTAACACGACCTGCACTATTCTAGCATACTGTAAAACTTAGTTGTAAGCAAGGCACAGCACTGTATTTTGTCATTTAGACAAAGGCAAATAGTGATCACTAGCTTAATACAAACAATATTGTTTTCCTTTAAAAAAATATTATGTTCTACTTTTAATTTTCCCTACAAACACTGAAAAAAAACCAACAACAACAAAAAAAACTTAGCATTGTGAGCTTTATTAATTGTAAAAACAGGCTGGCAAGATGAGAATTTATATATGCATTATTAGCTATTTAAATGTTAACGGTGAATGCTATTGTTTACTGCCGATCAGTAAATTACATGAAATTTTGCTTTAGTGATCTGTGTTTTTCTGAGTCAATGATCTTTGTGATGACGACATTGGCTATTTTTGTTGCGTATGGAGAAAATACACTTAAGATCAGGTTCACAAATTCTTACCTTCAGATATCATAGATGAGAATAAATCATACTGCCCTGGGGTGAAGAAATGAATCTGTTAACCGAGTGATTTTTATTTAAAGCGGTGGGTGTTGTTTTGCATGTAGTAGTGTGAGTAATCACAAGTGCTTTTCATGTGACATTTGTGAGTTGTGTGTGCAGAGTGCAAAGAAAAAAATTGCATTTCAGGTAGGACTTCAGCTTGTTGATTGTAAAAGTTAGAGGGGCACATACCTATTACTTCATACCACAGAGAAGCAGCAAGTCAAAATGTCTCTGCATGCAAGCATGCTTAGGTGCAAGTTTGTGAGTAACAGGGAACAGATGTTTACAGTGTAGGATTAATGTTCAGATTTTATTTATTTCTTTATTTGGTAAAAGTTTCTTTCATGATTGTTCCCTTTTTGTACAACCCAGCTGCAAGAAAGTGAGCAAATGCTGGAAGTGTGACTGCAGTATATCTTTTATGTGAAATATCTTGTACAGCTTAATGTGCAATAAAAGAAAGTTACATCTGTCTTCAGTGTAAAGTTTCTGGCATTCAAGCCACTATGTGTAAGTGGGAGGTGGAGGGGAATATTTGTTTTCCAGTACTGAGTGAAGGGAGGCTAATAAGTAAATGAGTATCGTTAAGATGTTGCAAGACTGTTACCACTTTTGAGGTTTCCTAAAAAAAGTCATAAAAATTTACAAAATGAAGTCCCATTCCCTAGTATTAAGTAGATGCTCCTTACCTTTCTACAACACAAAATATTGAATAATCCTAGTTGTGGTAAACTTTTTGAAGCACTAGTATGTTCGGTTCTTCCACGCACACAATATTATACAGTAAGTGGAAAACTAGCCATGACTATTTGTCTGTTTAAAAAGAAAGACAATGGCATATTGTGCTGATACCATTTCTTCCAGATATAGAAGCGTTTTCTTTTCTGAGGACTAATAAGAGGATGAGAGATCTTACACAGACATTAAATCTCTTTGTAAGAGGACTTAAATTCTGACATTTTCAAAACAGCTAGATCAATAGGCTTGCCTAATGTTCATGTCCATTTTGCAAAGATCCTGACTGAAAAATTATTTAATCAAATCTATCAAAAAGTTTTGTCTCTGGCTCTGCCTCTGCTTCCCTTTCATTCAGATGTGCTATATTAGCTATGTGACATGTGAGGGTAATGATTCTGCTGTAACTGCCAATTCATCAAAAGCCTCCCAGTGAAAACCACATGTAGACACCTGACACTACATACAGTGCAGTGCCTGCTGACTGAGATCTGACTGAGAACATTTTCAGTCAGGAAGCCTCAAAACCAACAGTCTGATGATACAGCATCTTTTCAAAAGCCTGCTGATCAGTTCTGTCATGGATTTCACAATTTAAGTTTCTGCCTCATATGCTATTCCCATACTTTTTATAATGCTGTTCTATTTGCCAGCTCATAGTCTAGTCAGTAAAAGCAAAAACTCAGACTCCTTGGTCACTAAGAATAAATTAGTGATGACTTTTTCAGGTCTCTCTGTATTCTTTTCTTAGATATTTCACTACAAAATCTAATAAATTACCAGAAGTCTCCAGTCAGTGTCATTTTAAAGTTATTTTACTGCTGTAAAGGTAACTGTAAATGGAATAATATAAGCAACTATGGAGATAATTTTAAAGCTTTGGCTCTTCAACAGTATTGTAGTAGCATCACATAAAAACAATAGATGAATCAGCTGTACTGGTGAATTATCAGAATATTCTGCTGTAGCTAAACCTCTCACTGAACCAGGCCAAATTTATCCTTGGGATGTTCGGCTAATTGGATCTCATAGTAAATTTAAGGCTGGAGTGGAAAGGTGCTATAAGGAATGTATCAGTTGTGGTAAATAGTACTGACTATACTAAGTTGGTGGTCTATATTAGCAGAATATTGTCTCAACACAGAATTTGACAGATTCCAGGATTATTTTTTAAGTGTTGGATATAAAATATAATATACGTTCTTTGATACTGTAACATTATGAAGTTTTTCTTGTACTGAACTTAGGGGGCCCAGTACAACCCCAAGGAACGCAATCACAAAGCCAGGAGCCATTGCAACCACAGCGCATGTTCCCCCTGGGGCAGTCAGCAAAGCCCTCAACTTCCCAGCCACAACGTCCACCTGGCCCTACAACTCAACAACCACGTGCGCGGGGTCAAGGTATTTCCAGCGCCAGGTTATCAGTGGAAGTGGAGCCAGAGCCACAACCTGCTCCACAGCAGAAACCTCAGTCTCATCCACAGCTTAAGTAAGATATTTGTTTCTCTCCTTCCCCTGCCATAAAATTGTATTTTGTTTCCATAACAGTAGCTTGGGTGCCTGTCTAATACATAGCAGCAAAGCAGAACGTGCTTTTGACTGTAAAAAGAGGTCAATTCAGAGAGTCATACCCACATCCTAAATGCTGTAAAAGCAGAATTTCATATGATACCTGCACATTTTCAGCTCAAACCAGGGTTGGTTTGACGAGGCATCATCCTCTCTTTTTTTTTCTCCTTTTTTATGTCACTGACTCATGATTTGCATGCACTGTGAGTAAAGCTGCACAGAAAAAAAGGAAGTCTTATCTGTTTAAACTTTTAACCTTGCAATCACTCAGACAAGAAAAGATTTCAGTTTCAAAAGGCCTATATGAAAAATAATCCAAATTAACATGCTACACAGATGCAATACTTAGTTAGATGGGTTTCTTTGCAATACTGTTTCTTTCAAGGTTATACACTGCTGCTTGAACATACAGTACAGGTAACTCAAACAAACCATCTCCCTTGTATACTGCAGTTAAAGTATAAGTACCAGTACAATAAACGGTGTGCACTAAACACAGAGAAGGATCCTTGGATTCCACACCTCATGGTAGGAGGATACTCCAGACCAACAGTGAGCAGGAAGTGGCATAGTATGCAATTGCCGCTATCTCCAGCCAACCCCGTCCTGACACTGATGGATCCTCTGTCCCACAGATCTCCCTCCTCACGGCTTGACCCAAGGGAAGGGGAGAAGAAAAGAGCAGCAGCAAAGAGTCTTGTTCTTCCAATGCTTGCAGTGTGCATGACACACACATACTGCTAGCAGGAATGGGAGGGATGTCCTAACATTCCAATGGATCTTCCAATATTATATATTCCAATAGTATAGTCTTAATTGGATAAACAAAGAGACGAGATCAATTTTTGTATTACACAGTAAATCTGTATGAGAGACCAGTTCCCTTTTTCTAGCCCCTAATATGCTAAAACTAATGTGAACAAATCTCCTCTCCGCACCTATAATCAGACTTTGCTAAGAATCTCCCCCACAATGAGTGAGCTGGACTTGTTAAGCACATGAGACTCAGTGGGGGCAATAGTGACCCAAAAAATGGGACAAGTGTGGCTGTTTCTGGAAGAATTTTGTTTCTGTCCCATAGCATGTTGTATATCACTATTCTTGTTCTGTGATCTTATGTCCTGAGATAAATTAATCCATTCTTTAAGTGTACACAAGAGAATGTGAATGACTATTTTCCCCATCCCAGAAACTGTCTGAAACCTAACTAAGATTTTCCTGACATTCTTTTTAAATAGTTATTATATACACATGATTTTCTAACCCTCCCCATTAATTTGTACCTCTGCTCCCAATTTACATCTAAATAGATTTATAGTTTTCTTTTCCAAGATACATCCAGTTTTCTCTCATCAAATATAACTTTTAAAAGGCAATTAGTTTTTAGTTGGCAACATTTCAAAACTAGAGCTAGAGTATGGCATTAACCCTGTCAGGGGTAAAATTAGTTTATGCAACTTTCCAAGAAGCAACTTTACTCCAAACAGATTTCAGTACATAAATAAAATGCCTTGCCTTTGGGATTAACTGTACTATAGATATTTGTATGTGCGTACTTTGTAGTCACTCACAAAGTGTTGCCTAACATGTGCATGCAGGTTATTAATCTGTGAATAAATATTTAATTAGGCCATTTATTTTGTGTTACTAATCAAGTCAATTGCTGCTTCGCCTCCTGCACTCCACCTTTCATTAGTGCAAACACAAATGTTTATCCATCATTAATTCATCTATAATGTATTAAAAGACTGAAATACATGTAGCACTGCTTGTTGTAAAGGTGGATAAACTGCAAGCCCCAGAGTATGAGCCAATATGAACTCGAGAAGTGTGTTGCTGCTGTATCACAGCCAAATCTCAATCTCCTACTGAATTCTATTTGAGATCTGATAAGATAAACACTTGACAGAGTTCATTTCATTCCCAAAAAGTTAATTATCTTTACTAATTAAGCAATGGATACTTTTTTGAAAGGCTTACATATTTAGGGTATTTTAGATAGATAGACGATACGATGTTTTGCTTTAAATTTAAGCCACCCTTTTTAAAAGTTATTCCACTTGAAGTTCTATGAATTGGACACAGTTTTAAACTTCAAACTTTATCCTTCATGTATGCAAAAGTATATTTTATTCACTATTTCACAGATACTTATGCTATAGTTAATGTTAACACTACTACAAAAAAAACAGCAGACACTAGAATCTCAGAGTTACTAAGACCTCAAGAATGGAGGTTGTTCATAACTCTAAACAGTTCGTAACTCTGAACAAAACATTATGGTTGTTCTTTCTAACATTTACAACTGAACATTGATTTAATACCACTTTGAAACTTTACTATGCAGGGGGAAAATGCTTCTTTTAACCATCTTAATTTAAATAAAACAAACACAGAAACAGTTTCCTTACCTTGTCAAAAAAATTTTAAACTTTCCCTTTATCTTTTTAGTAGTTTATATTTAACACAATTCTGTACTGTATTTGCATTTTTTGGAGGAAGGGGGGTCATGTGCTGCTCCCTGATTGCGTACTTCTTGTTCCAAATTAGGTGTGTGGTTGACCAGTCAGTTGTCCATAACTCTGAGGTTCTACTGATAACTGCTTGCAGTAAATACACAAGCACTGACAGATTGTTGTTGTTTTTTTAAATCAAGTGCATTCACAAAATAAAAGTTTCATTAAGTCACACTTAAGGATTAAACATCCAATAAATCTCCCTAGCCTCTGTTTGTCAGAGGGTGGAAGAGAGATCACTTGATCATTACCTGTTAGGTTCGCTCCCTCTGGGGCACCTGGCATTGGCCACTGTCGGCAGACAGGATACTGGGCTGGATGGACCTTTGGTCTGACCTAGTATGGCCATTCTTATGTTCTTATCAGAAGAGATTACAATTTTAGGGCTCAATTCTTCAAATGTATTGACATGCCTCTTCTCCTTGTGTCAATAAATATTTGCACCCTTAAGGAACATAATTGTGCCTTATTGATACTCATCTTGAATTCAAGTTTCCCTGGCTTTGAATTTGACTTCATAGGCCCAATTCTTCTTCACTCCAGTTGTATGCACTAGGAGCTACTGAAATTAATGGGGTTACTGTTGGGGGGAATAAAATGTGAAACAGAGGGGAATCAAGCTCAATATTCCTCTCATTTCTATTTTATTGGTGATTTAGTATCCTTTCGATTCATACAATAATATAAGCTGTTTTATTATTAAGCAACCTGTTCTATTAAGTATAAGTGGTGTAGCCTACTTCTCAAACTAAAGTATAGAGAGAAAGTGCTGTATTCATCAGTTCTATATGCTGTACTTGACTCTGTTTGTCTCTGCTTGTCCATCTTTGTTTGAACATGTAAGTTGTTTTCCATCCCATAAATGCTTTTCCTTTTTACACAGCATATAGTTTGTATGGATATAGTATATGTACATGGAAGCTGACTAACAATATGAACATACCAACCATGTTGCTTTTGTCTTACAGCAAATCACAGTCTTTGACAAATGCCTTCAGTTTCACAGAATCATCCTTCTTTCGATCATCTGTGAACGAGGATGAAGCAAAAGCTGAAACCATCCGAAACTTGAGGAAGTCCTTTGCTAGCCTTTTTTCTGATTAGCCATTTGAAGATCAGTTTCATGCAGTTGCATATGGCTTATAGACTAGAACCTACAGTGAATATTATTTAGTGTTTATATCCCTGTGACCCATCCTCCATTACTGTTCCAAGCAATATGTTAATCTTTAAAAAGGTCTATGATGAGATACAATTCAGGTACACTGTATAAAAATCTATATAATATGAGAGGAAAAGCTATATTAGTAGTAGTACAAAATGCTTCATTTTATGGTCCTTGTCAATTGTAACATTGTGGCCTTACTATGACTGCACTATATTATCCTATTGGATACTCCTCTGTGGAATTGTTGTCATAAAGCATTGTGTTATGGGTTTCCCCTTGTTTTTCCCATCTCCAGTGCTTTGCAATGCATGTTTATGTTATGAGTGAATGTTTTGTGCTGCAAGGATACAGTCTTAACCTGACTTGTTCTTGCCTCAGATTGTTATGAGGCAATTCGCATTAGTGTTTCTTGTTGTCAAGCCACTTTACTGTTGTGAAAAATTAAAGCAGTTTTCTTCCTCCTTTGACAACCTTTCCGTCAACCAACTATAGAGTTCTGATATATTTGCTGAGCATTATCACTAGGCTAAAACAGTGATGTCATAAATAGAGTATGTGTATGCACTATTGTATCCTTATATGTCTGCTGAACATTTATTTCCTATTGTTAATTTAATAGTGATCTCTGAGTTGTAAAGTAACATGCATGACCTAATAATGTTACCAATATTTTTTGTGTACCCCTTCTAATAAATGCAAAGCCCTGTGCTTGGTAAAGAGAAGCTTTGAAGAAGACTGATTTCAACAATTAGGTGTACCGTGTTTTGACTTTGGTTGTCCATCTGTGTTTGTAAAATATTTGGACACCTAGGTCATTGCCATCAGAAACTAACATGCCACATTATCAGTTAACCATGAACCAAGAGAAACGTAATGTGGTAAATTTACAACTCACAGGAATGGAGCTTAGTTTTTCTAAGAGATTATACATATTGAAAATATTGCTCTGACTTGCTATAACAGAAGTGGTCCTACATATTGGGATCACAGCAGCATTTTTAAATGTTCAAGTCAATCTGAAGCAGATTAAAGCATGTCTAAATGAGCACTAGTCCAAGTTAACACTGTGCTCCTCTCTAAAACAAGTTACATACAACAGAGTGTTCCTTGGCAGGGAAAATTTGTGTTTCCTTTCCCTTGTTTGTCCTGATGTCATGTTAACACTTAAGAAGGGAAATAAGTGGCAGATGGTTTCCTTTTTTTTTTCCAGAAAAAAAGGTATTTGCTTCCAGATCCTCAAGCTCCTATTTTTTCACGCTCATATAAAATTAGGCTTACTACCACATGGGTTAGAATCAGCAAAAAGATTCAGACAGATTTAGATATGCCTGGCCAAAGGTATATCCCATCCCCAGCATAGCCCCACTTACTCCAGTTACATCACGGAAGGAGGTGGCTCACCATGCACATATTTAGGGAACTGAAGTTATAAAGTTATCACAAGGTATATATATATAAAAGTAAAGTAACAACAGATCCTATCTAGCTCCTTGCTTACTTGTGACCTGGGAGAGTAGAAGAAGAAGAACAAACCACTGCAGTGCTAGTTTGATTAGTCTGAGTAAACTGTGTGTTATACTCAGAGCTCTCTGCAGCTGCGTTGGCCAAAAACTGACTGGTAAGATGCTCTATACTTCTTTAGCAAAGATTATTAGTTACCACACTTACTCTGTGTGTATACCAGCATCTTCCTAAATGATTTACATTTGGCCTCTTAGTGTCATTGGCAATTAAATTATTAATGAAAAGAAGGGTTCCTTAAAAATTATAGATCTGAGGAGTGTTCTAACATCTACTATTGAATGTACACAGAAAGCAATAAATACGGGATTTTTAGAGGGTTGTTTTGTTTTTTTTAAAGCTCCACATCACCCTCAAATGAGGGTGGTAGCTAGAATCTACTTAAATAGATTTGTTCTAGACTTCAATTAGTATTACCCAGTGATGTGGGTTCACATCAGATTGGCTCTCACTTCTGTTCTAGACTTAGAAAAAAACATAATAAAAGTGTGAATTTAAAAACAGAAAAAAAACATATATGCATCAGCTACATCCTCCAGATGCCAAAACTTAACAGGTGCAGCTTGAGGGACCATTGTCCCTCAAGCTGCCTTCATACAGCTGAGGGACCTTTGTCAGGCTAAAGTCAGGTAGGCAGCGGGTGAAGAAAATGGAAAAGTGTCTGCTAACCTGCAGAGAAAGAATAGTAAAAAGACTTAAAAATATATAATCAAGATTTAAACCTATTATTTGTCCAGTACCCGAAATGTGACAGGCACTTACACAAATAAAATAGACAAGGTTCACATTCTTGTGCATCCTTCCTTGAAATACAATTCATTTTTCTAAAGAAAATGGAGTATAATATCAGCCCAAGAAGATATAAGCTGTTTTGTTCATTATTTGTATTATGATACCATGTAAAGGCCCTGTCATAAATATAAAGGGAAGGGTAAACCCCTTTAAAATCCCTCCTGGCCAGAGGAAAAATCCTCTCACCTCTAAAGGGTTAAGAAGCTAAAGGTAACCTCGCTGGCACCTGACCAAAATGACCAATGAGGAGACAAGATACTTTCAAAAGCTGGGAGGAGGGAGAGAAACAAAGGGTCTCTCTCTGTTGGTATGCTGCTTTTGTCAGGGATAGAACAGGAATGGAGTCTTAGAACTTTTAGTAAGTAGTCTAGCTAGGTATGCGTTAGATTATGATTCCTTTAAATGGCTGAGAAAAGAATTGTGCTGAATAGAGTGACTATTTCTGTCTGTGTGTCTTTTTTGTAACTTAAGGTTTTGCCTAGAGGGGTTCTCTATGTTTTGAATCTAATTACCCTGTAAGGTACCTACCATCCTGATTTTACAGGGGTGATTCCTTTACTCCTATTTACTTCTAGTTCTATTAAAAGTCTTCTTGTAAGAAAACTGAATGCTTTTTCATTGTTCTCAGATCCAAGGGTTTGGGTCTGTGGTCACCTATGCAAATTGGTGAGGATTTTTACCAAACCTTTCCCAGGAAGTGGGGTGCAAGGGTTGGGAGGATTTGGGGGGGAAAGATGTGTCCAAACTACGTTTCTCAGTAAACCCAGTTAGCGTTTGGTGGTGGCAGTGGTTATTCCAAGGACAAAAGATAAAATTAATTTGTACCTTGGGGAAGTTTTAACCTAAGCTGGTAAAAGTAAGCTTAGGAGGTTTTCATGCAGGTCCCCACATCTGTACCCTAGAGTTCAGAGTGGGGGAGGAACCTTGAGAGGCCCCAACAGAGATCAGGGCCCATTTTGCTGTACGTACATCTAGTAAGAGACAGTCCTTACTTTGAAAAGCTTACAAGTAATATTAACCCCATTTTTGCAAATAATGAACTGTTTGTCACTATTTTTAAAAATTAAATTAGGAGGTGCTCGAATACTATAGCGAAGATGACCAACAAAGTATCTAGATATATTTACAGGCAGTTAAGGGGTTTAAGTAAGTAAGTTTCTCAATTACAAAAGTATCCATTGTAAAGCTAGGATAAAAATGTATAAGAGTTCTCATTTGCCCCAAAACAGTGATTATTTTGTTCTTACTTTGTGTAGTTGTTAAAAAGGAAAAATTACAAGTTACTAGCATTTTGCTATTGCTTTGCCATAGTCTTGTGTGAAACAAAGTTCATTTACTTGAAAGTATTTATGGATTCCCTAACAGATTTTAGAGGCTTGAGTTTTATTAGCTCTCTGAGTTTATACCTCCTACCAACTTAAAATAACAATTTAAGAAGTATACATAAAACACAGATTTCGCCTCCCATGTTATTGAGATTGTCAGCAGATCTAAGCCTCTTCAACTATACCGGACTCCTTTTTGGTGAGTGACCCTGTTTGGAGCTTGGTGATGAGATATGGAGCCTTGTATCTCTAATTCACTAAGTTTTTACCTATAAAAAAGTGTTATTGGACTTTTATTCATCAATGTAAAATGATTTGGTGATCTTAGTACACACAGCAACTGTCCGCATCACCGTTGGCACCCTATTTGGATTCTCAGCTAAGGACTGACTGGCTATGGAAAGCTCAACTACCATGCTCCTTTCAGATCAATGTTGAAACATGTTAGTAGGGAAGTTTACACTACTTCTGCTAATATACTAGCTAGTGTGAATGTATAGCACTGCCTTTTACTGGATTGAATGGCAGACCTGATCAAGTGTCTTGTGACCATCTTCCTGTAGCAGCAACAGCACTCAAAGAATAGAAGCCCTAATACTGAAAGAGTGGCAATTTCACTTTATTTCAAGGGGCATGCACTTTGGAAGCAGAAATCTTCTAGTTCTTTCCCTTTTCCTGTGGGTCATGAATTCTGTGTACTAGTTCTGTGGCGAAGTACAGGGCTTCAATTTCCTTGCTACTCGTCTCCACCACATAGCTGCTCTTTTTAATTAGCCCAATCAAATATAATACCTACAACTTTGAATTTGTTTTGTATTTATTGGACTAAACACCCTTCATTATGCTGCAGTAGTACCAGTTATATAGTACTTTATGAAACACTTTAAAATCTTTGTAATCAATCTAAAATTAAAATAACTAAAGCAAATTAATTACTGCTACAGAGAAAAGTGTAGTCATTAAGCATAATTTGGCATTATGCATAATTAGCACCTGTCTAGTTTCAAAAGTATGCACATAGTACAATATGCATTACAGATCTCATTAGGTCAGGCCTCACCTTTCTGCTTGAGACAAAGTTTCACACTTTCATATAAAATTCCCTGCCATCGTGTACTTGGATAAAGCCAGTTTCCCCACAGGCTTTGTTTTACTTTCTGGAGAAAATGGTGAAACAATCAGCTCTGCAGTGTATCCTCCCACACAGAGTACATACCACATCACCACTCCACTGTGTAAAAGTTTCTTTATATCTCTAACTGTACCAATGCATTTCACATGCAAGCTGATACATGCCTATGCTCTAGATGTAGAGTTTCAGGTTTAAGAGATTTTGTTTTATAAAGTGATCTGTAAAACCCGCTAAGCAAGACAAAACCAAAAAAACTAATGGTGTTAGTCACTTATAAAATCAGTTCAGTCCCTTACCATATTGTCCTATAAGTCACTGGTATTACCTCACTAAACAGCTTGAGCTTTGAATTCAGATGCAAGTTGCCAGCTCCAAATTTAAAGATCCAGTTACCCAATATGTTGCTATCTAGGTTTGTACAGTGGCACCCACCAAAGTAGTATCAGAGCGACAGTAGGCAGCAGTTGCACAACGTTGAGCCACCTGGACAAACTACCCAAGAACCCAAAGGCTGCAACTAATTTGCATAAAATTTAGTAATGGAGCCAATTGCAAATATGGTTATTTTTACCATGGAGTTTATGAAGACAGGCAGTCCCAATATACAGTGCTCCATTTTACTCGAAGTGGCAGTCCTTTTCACCTTTCACAAACAAACACAATACAAAATCTTATAAAACTGCTTAAATACATTGCAGTGTCTCAGAACTTAACTGTGAGGAAGTAGGTCCTTTCCAGTTTTCAGAATAAATTTTATAAACCCTACTATAATAATAGACTATAATTATGTACCAGGAAAACACATTAACTTTGAAGGAGTCATTTCTCTCTCCAGTAAGTGAACATAGTGTTAAAGTGTTTTTTCAAAAGGCACATATTACTCCCCCTCCTCTCATCCCCACCCAAAAAAAGGAAATACCTCCTGGGGAGTCCTTCCGGCCAATTCTGTCTCAATGACTGGTCACACACAGTAGAAAAATCTTATAAAGACCACTTAAAAAAAGTTGCAGGAGCAGGTTTTGATCCTGGGTATCGTTTAACTTTTCTGCACCAAAAAAACCAACTCCAGAAGTGATTACTAATTAGACCATATTATAAACTAGACGTTTGCTAAAAAAGGCAATGAGTTTAGAGTTATGGAATGCTAACATAATGTTTCCAACACGGAAATGTTATTATACTTGCTTAATTTTTTAAACTAGCCAAAACCTTTTCTAAAGAAGCTAACTTATGAAAACTTGGGTCAAGATTTTCAAAGGTAAGTGCCTAAAATTAGGCTTCTAAATCCATATGTAATGACCTAATAAGTGGCCTGATTTTGAAAACTGCTGCACACTTTCTTCTGTTCTATGCTTGCCCCTAAGATTGTTCAAACTCATGATGCTAAACTATATGTGAAGTCAGGGAAAGATAAATTAGCCTATCTCTAGTTAAAATACTAAGAGTTTTTATTTACTAATTCTTATTTTGCTAAGGAGACTTCTCAACAGCATCTCACTAAAAAGGAAAACAAAAAAGATGCCCAAAGTATCAAGAAGTATTTTAACTAAAATAAGCAGTGAGGAAGTTCAGCTGGATTAACTCCTCATCCTGCCTTGAGATAGCCCATTAACAAGAGGGAAATGCTCTCTTCCAGGGATTATGATTCACATGTTGAAACAGACTATCTAGATTTGGAAAGTGGAGCGAAAACATCTCTGAGAAATGTAAAACATCAGCAAGTAAGTTAAAAATACTGCAACAAATTAAAACCTGTTACAAGACTTTGAAGTATAATATATAAAAGACCAAGCATACAGAGACACTTTTTTTAGCGTACAGTAGAACCTCAGAGTTATGAACACCTCAAGAATGGCGGTTGTTCATAATGCTGAAACGTTCGTAACTGAACAAAACGTTATGGTTCTTTCAAAAGTTTACAACTAAAAATTGACTTAATACAGCTTTGATACTTTACTATGCAGAAGAAAAATGCTGCTTTCCCTTTTATTGAGTCATTTATGTTTAACACAATACTGTACTGTATTTGCTTTGGGCGGGGGGGTGTGTCTGCTGTTGCCTGACTGTGTACTTCTGGTTCCAAATTAGGTGTGGGATTGACTGGTCAGTACGTAACTCTGAGGTTCTACTGCATAGGTTTTGTTTGATTTGGGCATTTCAAATTCTCCTCCAGAAGCACCATATCTGATAACTAAGAACCTGTAGTTCTGTATTTTATTTGATATTATTACAGCTGTATACTTTGCCGCAGCGATCAAGCCACTTGGGGTTGATTTAGTGGGTCTAGTGAAGACCCGCTTAATCGACCACAGATCGCTCTCCCATCAACTCCAGTACTCCACTGGAACGAGAAGCATAAGGTAAGTCGACGGGAGACTTTCTCCCATCAACCCAGCATGGTGTAAACACTGCAATAAGTCGACCTAAGCTATGTCGACTCCAACTACATTATTCATGTAGCTGAAGTTGTGCAATTTAGGTCGACTTAACCCTGTAGTGTAGACCTGCCCTGAGAATCATAGAAATGTAGGGCTGGAAATCCTTGAGAAGTCATCAAGTCCCAGCCCCCTGTGCTGTGGAAGTAAACCTAGATCATTCCTGACAAGTGTTTGTTCAACTTGTTTCTAAAAGCTTCCCTTCATGCGAACTCCACAACCTCTCTTGGAAGCCTATTCCAGAGCTTAGCTCTCCTTACAGTTACAAAGTTTTTCCTAATATCTAACCTAAATCTTCCTTGCTGCAGATTAAGCCCATTACTTCTTGTCCTACCTTCAGTGAACTTGGAGTACAATTGATTACTGTACTCTTTATAACAGCCCTAAACATATTGGAAGATTTATCAGATCGCCCCTTGGTCTTCTTTACTCAAGACTAAATGTACCCAGTTTTTTCAACCTTTCCTCATAGATCAGGTTTTCTAAACCTTGTACTGCATCATTTTTGTTGCTCTCCTCTGGACTCTTTCCAATGTGTCCACATGCTTCCTCAATCATGCTGCCCAGAATTAGAGAAAGTGCTTCAGGTGGGGCCTTACCAGTGCCAAGGACAGAGGGACAATTACCTCCTATGTCTGACATACAACACTTCTGTTAATAAACTCCATAATCATATTAGCCTTTTTTGCAGCTGCACATGAACAACTCATATTCAAGTTGTGGTCCACTGTAATCCCCAGATCCTTTTCAGCAGTGCTGCGACCTAGGCAGTTATTCCCCATTGTGTAGTTGTGCATTTGATTTTTCCTTCCCAAGTGAAGTACTTTGCATTTGTCTTTATTGAATTTCATCTTGTTGAATTCAGACCAATTCTCCAATTTGTCAAGGTCATTTTGAATTTTAAACCTGTCCTCCAAAGTGCTTGCAGTCCCTCCCCACTTGGTGTCATCTGCAAATTTTATTAGTATACTCTCTACTCCATTATTCAAGTCATTAATGAAAATATTGAATAGTACCGGACCCATGACTGACCCCGGCAGGATCCCACTAGATACATACCTCCAATTTTTCAGCAAACCACTGATACCTTTGGAAAAAATAAAAGGCTCTACATGTTTTAAGTTGGACACCTGAAAACTGAGACAAGAAAAATTGGTGAACTTGAAAATTTTCACCTGTACATTCACAGATACACAGAGGGTACACAATGAAAAGGAGCACTAAGTGGTCCTATGGATAAGATTTAATTCTACACCTCACATCAATTAGAGGAGTGGAGGTTTCCAAAATGTAATCAGAAATTAATTACAGTAAAGTGTGCCTTACTGAAGAGACTGAATGGTAAGAAAGTGAGCTATTTGAGAGACTTAAAGTATATAGTAAAAGTTTGAAGACCTGGCTGTGTCATGTTTTTTTCTCAGTTTGTTTTTCAAATGAGAATGAAGGTGTGAGTGTTAGGAGTGACTTGTAAAAATTTAAGAATCTGATTTTTACAGAGGTGTACTGGCTTGTGGAAGAGTCATCTTGCAGATTTAAAAATGTAAGTCAGACAAGTACACAGGGAAATATCTGTAGTTGTGCATGTGGATAAGGACAACTGCAGAAAATATTTGCAAGCAGCACAAACATTGACTGCTCTAAGAGACCTTTTAAAGTTGACTATAACTATACTGTATATTCCATTCAGAAACAGCAGAGAAAAAAATAAAGAATGGGTAAATACTGAGCTATTTTTTTTTAATGTGAGCATGGCTTTTTGGAGGTCTGTAATACAGATTTGGTGATCTGAAGTCTTTTTTTTTTCAAAAAGATGGGTCCATTTCATTCTTGGTGTAAATCCAGTGACTTGAAGAGAGTTACAGCAGATAGCTATAGCCCAAGATTTACATGATTATATGAGTTCAGCTCTTTCTTTTCGAATGTTGTACACTACTATAATGGATATGATACTATGTTTAGAATTAAAGCTGTGGTACTTTCTAACTAGAGCTAGGAAATTCACAAGTAAGACTTACATGGTTCAAGTATGCTGACATATAGCCTATTACCAAGTCTTTGCAAAATGTTGCAACAAAACCCTGTCTGTGTGACAGGGTGTATAAACCCCGCACTGGACAGGAAGGGGCTAAGTAGCAACTCTGGGCTAAGGAGGCCCCGCCCTTCCACTGATGCTGAGCATGCTCAAGTTTGGTGGCAGGGTTTAAAAAGCAGACAGACAGCTCAGTTAGGGGCTGGCAGGTCAGGGAGAAGGACGTGCCCTGGGAAAGGATGTGAGCCAAGTCCAAACCAAGCCAGGGAATGGGGGAGCCACAGCACCCGGAGACTGGGACCAGGAGCAGAAGCCAGCGCTTCCCAGGGACAAAAGGGTGGATGGGATGTACAATGAGGCAGGAAATGATCCGGAAGCTGACTTGAGGCTGATGCAAGACACTACCAGGTGAGTAAAGCCGAACTAGCCTACAAGGGCCCAGAGTTGGAACCCAGTGGAGTGGGAGAGCCTAGGTTCCCTTACCCCACCCCAGAACTGCACCCAATAGGTAGGAGAACCTGCTCCTGCTCACAACCTGGTCTCAATTTTATTTGAAACTCAGATCTTTGAGTACGTTCATCAAAAGGGTCACCAAGGGTTGTGAATCTCAGTAATAGCTTTGCACTAAAAATAAATCGTGGCTTTACAGGGTTTTGACATGAAAGCAGGTAAACTCAGTGGTTTTGATCTTTGATCTTTTGCGTTTATGTGAACTGGAAACTTCAACTAGATCTCACTGAGCTATGTGGCACGCAGGGAGGGGAGTAAGGTGGTGAAACTGAGGGAGAGAATGAGCAAGTGTTCGTATAAGCTCCACCCACCACAGAAAAATTGGCAAGCATCCCACAACCCTACCTGTGACTTCCAATCCTGCTCCATTAAGATCAATGGGAGTTTTGCCCATTAACATCAACTGCAGCAGGAACACACCAGCTATTTTTGCAGGCAATAATCACACAAAAAGAAAGAAAAGTGAAAAAAAATCCTTTTTATGCTGACAAGAATTGCCCCAAACTGACATCTCACTTGCTAATTTGTGGTCTGTTCTTTTTAGAGATTTACTGTATAGAGTTCTCAAAGTGATGATTATATAAATATTTACAGAGGGACTTTTCAAACTGCAGACTATTGACCTGATTATTTCAACCCTCACTCAGCATTTCCTGGCTTTTGTCAGTTCAAGCCAAACTTTATAGTCTTTACTTTGTGCACAAGACTTTTTCATTAGCTAAACTGCATTAACAATAAAAGCATGAAAACAGTATCGCTATAATCTCGTATATAGCACAGTATGTAAAACTTACTATACATATTCTCTCCATGATGTGTGGTTTTTTGGGGGGTTGGGGGAGAGGTTTGCAAAAAAAGTTAAAAGATCATATGCCCCCATGGCTCCTGTGCCAAGTATAGCAATCTCCCACAACACTGTCTCCACTTCTTACACAGAAACTCCTCCTGCTGACCATGTTGCCATACCAGTGCATGATACAAGAATGGTCCCACACAGAAAAGCCACAGAAGATCTATCAACTCCAAAAAACAAGGGATGTGGGAGAACTCCAAGCAAAGCTGAAGTACCAGAAACACTAGGCTTACCAGCATAAGCACTTCATCCTTCCATGAAGGCAATGACAGTAAGTCACTAACTTCAATGGGTCCAGGAGCAGGTCCTATGTTACTATAGAAAACTGGTAATTAATCTGTATTGCTTTGATTATGATCAGCATTGAACTTGCTCTCAGCTTCAGATCCAAGTGGGGAGAGTTATGTGCTGCATCTGAGACTCCAACTTGCAGAAGTTTGCAAATATTTACACACACCAGATTCTACCACGTTATGCATTATTCCCCCTCAAACCCAAAAAATTTTAAACATCTTTTCAAGGGTTGTTCCTAGCCATACCCACCTCTGCTAACTAAAAACATTTTTCCTCCATGGCTTAATGGCATTTAATGAAAACCTGGGACTTGAATAACGTAACTCAAATCAACGTAGCTTAGATCTACTTACCGCAAGGTCCACACTATGCGATGTCAACAGGAGACACTCTCCCATCGACTCCCCTTACTCTTCTCGAACAGGTGGAGTACAGGAGTCAATGGGAGAGCGATCAGCGGTTGATTTAGCAGGTATTCACTAGACCCACTAAATCGACCGCTGATGCATCGATCGCTGCAGCGTCGATCCTCCAGTAAGTGTAGACCAGCCCTGAGACTAGGCGGGTGAGGTTGTATCTTTTATTGGACCAGCTTCTGTTGATGAGAGACAAGCTTTTGGCTTATGCCTTCCCCTGTCTTCTTTTTCTCCCCACCACTTCAGGGGTATTAATGGACTACTTCACCTTGAACGGTCCCTTGAAATGTGTTAGCTACTTATGCTAAACAATCTGTTCCACCTCGTATTTAGCTGGGACACTCTGGGTATGTCTGCACTGCAGTTAAAAACCCACAGCTGGACTGTGCCAGCTGACTTGGGCTAAAGGATCATGGGATGTGGGACTGTTAACTGCTGTGTAGACAGGGCTGGATTACCCAATAGCAGACTATGCACGTGCTTAGGGCACTAGCAAAGCAGGGGGCACCAAAAAAAAAGATATTTTTTTAAAAAAAATTTGATATTTGATATTTCAAAAAAAGCATTGAAGTAGTCATCATGGGAAAAATTAGAACTTTGTTAGACTTCCTTACCCCCCGTTTTTCTGTTCTCTTTTTATTACTTATCCCCACCTAACCCAAGGGGGCGTCCTACTAACGTAGATCGAAATAATGCGAGGAAATCAGATCCTGTCATGTATTGCAATAAATTTATGTTTTATTATTGATATATTCTTCTGAGTTATACATACTTGATTCCGTTTTTTTCTTTTTCTTATATATATTTTATATATATATATATATATATATATATATATATATATATATATATATATATATATATATATATAAAAATAGTGTAAGCTGTGTAATTTGTTTTTTTTTTTACGTTCAGATAACTGAGATAAGGGGCAGGATGAAACATAACCAACTGAGTGGAGCACAGAAACATAAACTGGCGGAAGAAAAGAAACAAAAAACTAGTGAAATTTTCCAAAATCTTCCAAAGCTGACATCATTTTTCAAAGTGAATCCATCAGAAGCAACATCTTCTCTCAGTAGCACGACTTTGTTCCAAAATCCGTAGGTGTTTCAGAGACTGACCCTTCTTCTATTGGTGAAACAAACACCATTCCAGAACATGTGCATGTGTCAGAGACTGTAACTGATCATCCTTATAACAAAGCCCTGGCTGGGATGATTTAATTGGATCAGTCCTGCTTTGAGCAGGGGGTTGGACTAGATGACCTCCTGAGGTCCCTTCCAACCCTGATATTCTATGATTCTATGATCCTACTCCTGGTGGTAAAACAGACATTGTTCTAGAAGGTGTGACTGTGTCAGAGACTGAACCTGCTCATGCAGTAAATAATAGGAGAAAAGATCCTGGTATGTGGGTTGATTTCAGTACCGATGATGTAGCTTACTGGATAGATCGTGGACCAAATGACTGTCATTCCACACTGGGCCATTTGAGAAATCACATCGGACTTTTACCAATGGCAAACAAACAAGATATTGTCCACAAAAAATATTTTTCGGCATGAAAGCGAATGGTGAGAAATACACTGAAGTATGGCTACTGTGTTCACCATCAACAGGGTCTATGTACTGTTTTGTTTGCAAACTTTTGGTATATAAACCTTCAACATCCTGGTTTGCTGCAGATGCATTTAGTAACTGGTGGAATACTGTTTTAATTGAACAACATGAAAATAGCACTACTCACAGAGATTCAATATTGACATATTTAAATTGAAGACAGGGCTTTGGATTGACACAAAAATTGGAAGAACAAATTAAAGGGGAGCGTGAATGTTGGCAACATGTCTTGCAGCATGTTATAGCTGTTATTCAAACATTAGCTGAATGTGGTCTGCCTTTCTCGGTATCAAATGACACATTTGGATCATTTCAGAAAGGAAATTTCTTGGGATTGTTGGAGCTTGTGGCTCAGTTTGACCCATTTTTAGCAGGCCATATCTCAAAATATGGGAAATGCTGGCAAAGGTAACCCATCATACTTATCCAAGACAATATGTGATGAACTCATTGGTCTAATGAGTGACAAAGTTCGTTCAGCTATTGTGGATGAAATAAGTACTGCTGGGTACTTCAGTTTATCTGTCGACTTTATACTTGATCTTTCACATATTGATCAATTGAGTATTGTACTAAGCTATGTGTCTCCCACAGATGAAAAACCAGTTGAACAATTTATAACATTCCTCAATTTGAAAAGCCACACTGGTGAAGAAATGGCAAATCAAGTACTGGATTATCTGTGCCAAGTTTGCAAAACAGATTTCTCAAAGTGCAGAGGTCAATCTTATGACAACGCTGTCAACATATCAGGGTGTTATCAAAGAATGCAGAAGAAGCTTTCAGAACAGAACAAATATGCCATATTCATACCATGTGCTGCACACTCTCTCAATCTTGTTGGCCGCAGAGCTCTTGATTGTTGTCTGGTGGCACTAAAAAGTTTTTTCTCAACAGTCCAGTTACTTTATACATTTTTCTCTGCCTCAACACACTGATGTTCTTAAAACATTTGGGCAATGATCGTGTGTTGAAATCTCATCTAATACTTGCTGGGAGGCACATGCAGTGGCAACAAGTGCAATTCTGGAGTCCTACCCAAAGATTGTGGATGCATTAGAAAGTATAGCTGAAGACCAATCACAAAAGGGAGAAACTATATGAGAGGCAGAAAACATTGCAAACAAGATACAAGAACTAGAGTTTGTATTCATGTCGACTATGTGGAATGAAATTTTCAACACTTTTACCACACAAGTCAAGCTCTCCAAGAAAAAGAATTGGATTTGAAAACAAGTGCAAACCTCTGTCAATCATTAGTAGACCACTTACACACTTTGAGGAATGATTTAGAAAGATTTGAAGACATATCAAAAGATATCTTGCCTGATACTAACTACAAAGAAGCCCAGTCCCGCAAGCAAATCAGGAAAAAACAAGCAAATGATAGCAGTGCAACAGAAACAGCATTGAATGCAAGACAAATTTCGCATATCTACTTACTACACTATAATTGATACACTTGAAGCTCATATGAAGAGGAGAGATGAAGTGCACAAAGAAGTATCAAGTAGATTTTCTTTTCTAAATGATATGGACTTATCTGATGAACAATATTCACAAGGTTCCCAAAAGCTAGTTGACTCATACCCTGTTGACTTGAACATGAATCTCTGTGGAAAAGTACCGCAGTTCCACTGTTATATGCAAGCAAAGTTTAATGAAACAGGAAAAATGAAATTCAGTCACATCGATCTTCATGACACAATATTGAAAGATGGAATACAATGTGTATTTCCAAATGTAGAGATCACACTACATATTTTTCTATCATTGATGATTACTAACTGCTCCACAGAATGCTCTTTTTCTCAGCTGAAAAGAATAAAAAACCCTCAGAGAACAACAATGTGTCAGGACAGACTGGATTCAGTTTCCCTATTGTGTATGGAAGTGGGTATGCTTTGTTGAGTCAGCTTCGATGAACTTATCCAGAATTTTGCAATCAGATTTTGCAATCAGAAAATCTAGAAAGAAGCTATTTTAATTTCAGCAGACATGTAAGTTTTGTGTCATTTCGAAAAATAACATTTTATTTTATGGTACAGTATTGTTTCTATTTTTAATTACATATCGGGGGGCACCGTAATCTTTTCAGTGCTTAGGCCCTCTAACTGTCTTAATCCAGCCCTGTGTGTAGACATCCAAGCTCAGGCTAAAAGCCTGTAGTGAAGTTAAACAGCCCTGCAGCCCAAGCCCAAGTCAGCCGCAGGTGTCTAATTGCAGAGTAAACATATCCTCTCAGTACATTTCCCAAACCTGAAGCTCTGTGTAAACTCAAAAGCTTGTATCTCTTATCAACAGAAGTTGGTCCAATAAAAGATATTACCTCACCCACCTTGTCTCTAATATTCTGGGACTGACAGGGCTACAACAACACTGCATAAAGCATTCTTCTGGTTTTTATGCAGAGCCTAGGCTGTTTGCAAAGTCATGACTGCACCTACCAAAGAACAATGTCTCACTCTCTCCTCTTTAAACTGAAGTTCACTTATAGGTGAATGTCACCGCATGATACTTATTAGTTTATGTAACTCTGTTCAGCAGTACATTTCTGAAGACCTTAGTATTTTCCACACCTTTTTACTACAAAGGAAAAATATGTGTTGATTCTGGGCCATATGGAGCTTATGTAACCTCATGGCAAGAACATTGCTGCTGCCCTTCAGGATGTTAGTACAAATTCTGAACTGACCTACCCACTTTTGGAATAATTATACATTTCACTCTGACATATATTTTATCATGGAAATTTTTTGCTGTGTAACATTACATGTCTTCAGAGTACACAAAATGGAAGAGTAGAGAAGTGTTTTTCTTTTGTGCAGGGAAATATCAAAAAGACACCTCAAGCAGCAAATTCCCCACATTGCTATAACTTTAATTTATACCACGCCTTCCATCCAACAGGATCCTAAAGTATTTTACCAACTTCTCTTAATGTATACACTATGCACAGGGATTATTTCATATACCAGTGAAATGCAAGCACCTCTTGGGAGGAAGGCAGCAGCAGGGTGAGTATATTGTTTAGGATATAACCGAACAAGGTAGAATTTGTCAGGACATCAGCATTAAATACTTCGCTCTCAAATTCAAACTCTATGAGGCCATATTATGCCCTCAGTGACCTTCTGCAAACCCCTTGTCTTCAGTAGATTTAAACAAGCTTAATTGTCTGCAACTTAAAAAACAATTCTGTTGATTATGCCCAAGAAGGAATAGAATCCAGCTCCCTTTTCACCTGTGTTGGCTCTGGCTCAGACAAAAGCATGAAATATTTATTGTTACTAAAATCAGCAGATATGACTCAAATACACATAAGAGAGCAGAACGGTTGGGCAAGACGATGTAAATTAGCACTGTTTACTTTTCAGGGCAGAACCACAGTATTAAAATGGGATTTTATTACCCTTACCGTAACTCCTTCAGAGCCATTGCAGTCCATCTTATTTATTAAAATTTAAAAAAATTAAGCTCCTCTCTCCTTGGCCATCAATCCATGCATGAAATTAGTTAGAACAGAGAGTACTTTAAAGGAACGAAAGTTTCTACTACACAGACCTTCCAAGAATTCTCCTCTGTCCTGACCCATAATAGACCTGCTGCTCAATTCTCAACACTCTTGACGCTCACACAAAAGCTGTTACAATGCACCTCAGTCCCGTCCTGCAAAACAAATCCTATTCCATCCAGGAGCCTTCCTTGGACAGACTGGGCAGCCACACCAACGCGCTGTGAGTTCATCAGACGAAGTGACACAACATTACTGATTAAAACAGTACAAAGGAAACCAACCAACACTTTCTGTTTTCACCTAAACATGAATTTGAACAAAACTGACAGGCCAGAATACTAATGCAATGCATCCTGACTCTTCCTACATGTCTGTGCATATGCTGTGGCTATCATTCTCAGGGTACAATATTGCATACCCTCTGAATGTGTCAGGCACCAAGTCAATTTACCAGAAAAATTTAACATATTAAAGTTGTGGTGGAAGGGCTGTGGCTGTATGCAATGCAGCATACTCACCCTATACAATGAACTTAAGAACATGTATAACTTTTTCAGATGCCTTCCCGCAAAATGCCAAGGCACAAGTCCACATTAGGACTTCATACTTTTTGGGTTTTGATTTTTTTTTTTAAACAAACACTAGGACCTTCTTAAAATGGAAAGGTTGCTAGAAACTACTGATGCTTTTTGTACTTAACTTACACACACACACAAACCAACAGGCTAGCTGACACTGCATGGCAAGTTCAAGCTTGGAGTCAATTTTTACAACCAGCATATAACTCCAGAAACACAAATTAATAATGGAAAGACTGGCACAGCCTTAAAGGAATATCAGCAAGTGTGAAAGGTATGCACGTGACTTACTATAAAACTGTTAAAATCAGGCAGGAAGTCTAATCCAGGTTCTTAAATAAATTACAGTGTAAAAAAAAAAAAAATCCCAACCCTTTCCAACCAAAGATCCCCCATCAGCAAAGCAAGCCATGACCTGCACTCATGTTTATCTAAACTCCCTTACAAATAATCACAGTAACTCATTTCTATTTAATAGTAGACATTTTAAAGCCACCATCTTAAAAGCCATCTTAACATATTGTATTAGGTCCCCCTGAAACAGGAAACTAGCACTGGGCCCAGTCCTGTGCCACTAAAGTTAATGGGAGTTTTTGTCATTGACTACAATTAGAGCAGAATCAGACTTCACATTCTCAGAACTGTGCACATTACATTAATTACACTGATCACATACAAGTTAATAAAATGCACCCACATTGTCTTTGGTTGCACTGATCTAAAAAACAAACGTTAATATTTGCTAAAATGAAAAGGAAGCAATTTTATGTCAAGATAATGTTATTCAGGTTATCCACAATGGAGCATAAAAAGCAATTAGTTTTTAGGCCAGCCCCTCTATTATAGCATACACAACATCTTGTTATAAACAACTGAATATAAAGGATGGACATTTTCCCCCTAAGTTTTGTTGATGATAGACACTTAGTAACTACCAGTAAGAGTTCAGTGTACAGTTAGCAATGTTTTGTCTAAATTATTTTGAAGTATAAATGCAGTGGTCATGCTTTCCCCATACTTATATCAGTATTTTTCCTACAGTAAGTTTATCTACAGCAAAACTGATACCTTTATTATTTTACAGGGGTCACACTTAAAAAAAACTATTATAGTACAAAAAATATTTGAAATCATTAAAAACTGGATCACTTATGGCTAGATTTGCCAACTAGAATGAAGGTCTTTAAAGCTTTGTTCAATCATTGCATATTCACTATTAAAACATCAGAACTTTGGGCTACAGTTCCTTCAACATGTCTTTCTCCGCTTAAAGCAGCAAATTTACTTCAAAGGTGGCAAGAAGCTCTCTTTCCCCCTTGATACCTGCACTTAACATCCCCACTACCTAATGCTATGGCAACAAGGTGAAATGCATAAGAAAGGTGAGAACAGCCCCAGAAGTTAGTCCCTTATTTGCTTTCAAGTTTTAAACCTATATTAATTCCGAAATGTTATGAATGGAAAAAAATTTGACAAGTATACACAGGGTTAGGTCTAAGGCAGTGATATTAAAACTGAGGGTCACAATCAGCAAGTGACTCTTTAATGTGTCTTTTACAGTTCTTTGCAGCACCTGATATTAAAAAACACTGATTTAATTATTAACCAATTAGGATGCTTTTACTATGTTATTAATCAATTAAGTTAATAACTTATTTGCTGTGAGAATAATGTACTATAATAATAATGTACTATATAGTAATGAAACAACGTGGCTTTTTGGGGTAATGTTGATTGATAATTTAGCTCCTGAACCACTAGCGTCTGAGTATCACTGGTCTAAGGTATCAACGGTCCCTTACCAAACCCATTGAAAAAAGAGGTGTGCCTGTAATTACCAAAGATCTTCCGGTGATAAAGGAGGAATTGCATCAACTCCTGGCTGAAAGAATCAGAATGATTCAGCATTTCAGAAATAATGATTACATTCACTTTCCGGTTAGGTAATGATGAACTTTCATTAATGAACTTTCTTTTCAAATGCCATAAAACAGGCAAAGAAATAGTTATCAGTGCAACTCCTAAACATCTGACTACTATCTATTTGGTGGGGTGGGGGACAAAATTTACTGATGACAATATCCCTTCTCCTTCTTTGTAATACACTAAGTAGGAAAAGAGGGTGTTTTATTTCAATATCTAATACTCTTCCACATTTAAACCAGTCTGGTAACCTCATGATTAGCACAATATATTGCATCAGGGATCCAAGTTTGGGATTAAGTTGCGATTATATAGGTAAGGTTCCATGGAAATTCCTTGTTTTTTAAGTAGTGCTCCTCTCTATGGTCTTGGCTCTCTCTTAATGCAGCATTTCATCCATTTTACATAAATGCAGACTATACATTTAAAATAAAGCAGAACATTTCAGGAAGTTCTATTTAATCAGTCGTTTAAATTGGAGCTTTGCTATAGTAGTGCATCAAATACTAAACTTTATTTTTAAATACCTACCTTCTCCCCTGCTCCCAGATCCAGTTCTCAGAACTACACATATGCTTTTGCTAAAAAAAAGAGCTATTCTTAAATCACCATGATCCACTTGCAAAGAGTTATGGGAAACTTTTACTCCAATTTTGTTTCCCCAAGACTTTGCACCTCTTACATTTGTTTATTCAAAGTTGATCTCAGCCAAACCTGCCAAGTTTCACCTGATTTGGGGTTGAAACTATGCAAATCAACAGAGTCCTGGCTTGCTAGAAAGGCTTGTGAAACACAGAAAGTCTGGCTTGACTATTGGTTTTGCTGTATAGCCATGGGATGAATGAAAATAGTGGCACTCTATCCACAAAATCTCCAGGAATTACTGGAGGCTTCTGCTGAACTGATCAGCAGTGAAACATTTAAAGTTGATAACTGTGAATCCTAATGACAACATGTAACATCCAACTAAGGGAAGTTTACACTTGAGTTCTTTCCAGCTTTTCACCTGCAGACTCAAAGCAACACTCAATTCAATTCACATTTGGAAAGTTTTGTTTTTTTACAAAAGCTTACAGTCAGCACAAACTCTGTAGAAAATGAGGGGGCCATGAGATAAATGCTGTTATGACATATTGTCATGTACCAGCTCAATTCATCTCCCACAGGATTTGTCCATTTCTAGTATAAACCCAGCTGAATATTGTAACTTACCATTGTGCAAAACATTACAAGGCTCCTAAAGCCAACGTGGCATGAATTACGATACTCTATGTAGCCAGGCTCTGAAGCCACTGAGTCCTAGACCCAGCCAAAAGCCCCCCAGAAAAATCAAATGGGCTGACTGTAGCAGACTGACTGGGAGTACCATATTGACAACTCTATCCTTAAACTACTTTCCCTGTATTTCTTGCATTTTTCCAGGACATGATACTTGTAGCAAGTGTGCCATGTTCTCATGTGTGCATTTCAATTTCAATATAAATACTGGGGATTTAGCTGTGTTTGTCTTTGGCAATCCTGCCCTTTGCGAGACAGGAAGTGGTATGTGACACTGAGTCACCACTCTGTACCCAGCTCAGCCTAGCATCTAATCAAGACTGATGCAACTATGGCAGCACTCCCTGATTGGCAAACCCAACCCATTGCACCTATTCATTTTTTTCCTACTCTCTGGAGTTTAAAAATTACCTCCCTGCACCATCAAAGGAAGTAATCATCTAAATGTATTTAAACAAGATAGTGAAATGTGATATCACAGACCTAAACTGTGGTATAAACTACCTGATGATGTAAGCAATGATAAATCCAGAACTTCCTTTGAACTACACACAGGGCGTAAACTGGCTTCTAAAAACAAGAAAAACCTACAGGCTATATTTCCAGTAAGTCCTGGTCTTGGAAAAATAAACCAAACCCCCCCCCGCCTAACAATTACAAATGTACAGAAAAGAATTCAAAAAGAGTGCAGATATTTCCAGTCCAATGCTTAATTTAAGCATTGTTTCATCTCAGTTGCTAGCAACAGCATCTCTACTCACATCTCCAAGAATAGAGGAATGCCTACTTTTCAGGTCACATTTACCATCATACTTCAATTTTTAAAAAGGATTAAAAAGTACTACTTTCTTAAATTCCTAAAAGGTGTAACTTCCCTCTCATCAGGTTCAATAAATAGGGCCTTACCAAATTTACAGTCCATTTTGGTACATTTCATGGTCATAGGATTTTAAAAATTGTAAATTTCATGATTTCAGCTATTTAAATCTGAAATGTCACAGTGTTGTAACTGTAGGGGTCCTGACGCAAAAAGGAGTTGGGGTGGGGGGGGTTGCAAGGTTATTGTTGGGAGGGGAGGGGGTTGTGGTTGCTGGTGGTGGCACTACCTTCAGAGCTGGGCAGCTGAAGAGCAGTGGCTACTGGCCGGGAGCCCAGCTCTGAAGGCAGAGCCTCTGCCAGCAGCAGCACAGAAGTAAGGATGGCGTGGTGACACATTTTTCATGGTTGTGAATTTGGTAGGGCCCTATCAACAAATTTGAATTACGTGATGAAATAATAGTGAAGTAAGGAAAGAGTGATTTGAGTATCCAATTTATACAATACGCTTCTTGGTGCATTCTCCCATGTCCATCATATAATCTAGGAAATGGTTTAACGGTACAGATGCTCAAAAAACTGACTTTATTTCTGGAAAAAATGGCTATCAACTTTTTTGTGGGGTTTTTTGGGTCAAAAAATTTTAATCTTTTGGTTTTTAGAAACTGAAAGGGGGGTTGGTTTGGGGGTTTTGACCAAACGAAGACAGTTCCATCAAAAAATGAAAAATTAACAGAAGATAAACAGAGCTGGGTGAAAAGTGTATAACACATTCAGATAGTGCCATTTAGATTAGCTTCCTGCAATAGCACTGAAAACTGTTTTCTAGCAGTTAAATCCACTTCCATCAATGTTAGCAACAACTGGTCAGTTTCACAGAACTGACTGGGCTTTGAGGGACCCCTTTTGTTTGTGAAATATTAGTACTGACCATAAGGCAGGTTGGGTAGGTACTGCATGTTTATAACTACCTAAACTACCAGGAATCCAACACATTCATTAGCTGATTATGTTATTTTCAAACAAGAATGAGACTCAGGTGTGTAATGTCAGAAATCAGAATCAGAAAAGGCTATAAACCTCCCATACTAGCTGTTGTTTTTGTCCATACTAGCTGGTATCCTTCAGAAATTTTACATGCCTTATTATATAGGGTTATATTTCCACTTGCTTATTGTGTTTCTTCCTTTCACAAAATATACTCATGGGACAAGACACTAAAGTTTGCACACAAAAAAACTGTATTCCATTATAGTGGTGAAAGTTTCTAAGCAAAAGATAGTAAATAGTTTACAGGCCTCTTCTTTCTTGTCTGAAGCATTTGTCAGTCTTAGCTGCTAAAGTAATTAAGTATACATTCCCAGAAAAAGTTATTTTACTGCAAAATCCTGAAAGGCAGGTACTGCTAGCTATACAATAATGCTGCTTTACAAGAAAAGTATAGATGAATTGAGTACATTCCAGAATGCTAATGTACCTGTTCCACTGCAAACGTTAGACACAAAGGACCAAATGTTGGTCCCCATGTACAGTTGTGTGTGGGGAATTCCACATGTATCAGGAGAATGGGATCCCCCACCCCACACACCCACAGACTGCAGAACAGCATTGTAGCTGCTCCATAACCATTACTGAAACTTCAGCAGACTCTATGGGCACTGAACTACCACCTGTAATGAGGGGGCCTGGCTTGTGGATCCATGTAGTCCCACACTGGCTCCCTCAATGCTGGCTTTCACCTAACAGGGCAGCGCTTGTTCCTATCAGATTTTAAATGCCCTGTGGGTTAAGATTTGCCCAAAGACAGTGTCAAAAATCTATACCATTAAGAGGGGTTCTCTAGACAATGAGACATTGTTACAAATACTGTATACGTATATTAATCTTCCCAGTAGCCCAGGCAATGTTTGTTAGTTTTGTATATCTTGCTCCAGAGAGATGCTTTCCAGATAACCAAAGTCAATACACAGTTCACATCAGCCATACATGAAGTGCATGATTCATGTATGACTGCACTCTGATATATTCCTATTCATGAAGGAATCCTTTCATTATTGTGCACAAAAAATGCACACTGAAAGCCCATTTAAAGAAATCAGGTCTTCCATTCCACTCCGTACACCAGATTAGAAGTCACTTTTCAAAATCCATAGCCACCTTTTGCTCACAGACATGCTATAGCTCTGCATTGGCCTTGTCTTCCTATAGCCAATATCATACACAGGAGAGAGACTGAGAATAAAGAGTATAGCTCCAGTAGAACTTGTCTGCTATAAATATCTTAAGATGCTTTGGAGCAGATGTCCCCAGAACACAAATAACCAAAGAGCTGCTCCAAGCAGGAAGGTGGTTGTCAGACTTAAGATGTTTCCATCATTTAGAAGGCCTCTGTCTGTTCAGCGACACACAAATTAAGTTAGCATTCAAAGGGTACGTCGATAGTGCAGCTTGGGAGCATACTTCACAGATCAGGTAGACAAGCACTAGCTCTGTTTGAGCTGCCATGCTAAAAATAGTAGAGTAGCTGGTGCAGTGGGGTGGGGGAAGCACGCAATTCAGGCTAGCTGCCTGAGTACAAACCTGCCTGGACGCCCTGGGTGCATGCTTGGGTGGCTAGCCTGACCTGCCACCCATGCTACTCCCAGCTACACTGCTATTTTTAGCACACTAGCTCAAGCATGTCTGTCTACCTATGCTGGGAAGCATACTCCCAGTTGCAGTATAGACATACCCTTAGGAATGCCCACTGGGGAAAAAATGGATCTGCACATATCCTAGACCCTGAATGCAGTGCTCTCTTGGTTTGGATTGACTGCCTATCTCAGTCATTACATACATCTCCCAAGCACTGTCTTGAAATTTTATCCCATATGGCCAGCATTGGAGGAGACACTGCTATTTTATCTTTGTAAATATGGGAATAAAAAATTGTGAACACAAAGGGCTCTCAGAAACTATGTGTATACACAGGGATTTTTCTGTACTGTTATTTCTGAAAGTGGGGTGGGAGGAAGGGTAAATACCAACCCCCTTTTTCTGAGCTTTGCACACACAAAAAAATTCTTTTGCATAGTCAAATCTGAGCATCATTCTCTCCTTTACGCTGTCAGTACATCTCTTAGGTAGACAAATTCACCAATACTACTGGTGAGACTGCCAAAATAGAAAAGGGACATAGTACTAGCTGTCCCATATTATACAATATACATATGGAAACCATTTTCAGAATTTCTAAATTAGTATTTCTTAAGGAGGATGTGGCAGCCTGGTATGGTCATTTGTCAGCCACATTCTTTCCCAGGTTCCCTACTTTTACACTGATCATTAAAAGAAGTGATGGTGTTACACCATCTGTTTAAATCGTGTACCCCAGCCACTGTGATCAGAGTGCCTCTGAGCATTACACTGGGCAAAAATGTGACTGAATTCAAGATGGATCCAGTCATGGTTTGTATGAAGTTTGTTCCTCTATATCAGTGGCTCTCAACTTTTCCAGACTACTGCACCCCCTTCAGGAATTGTCTTGCATACCCCCAAGTCTCACCTCACTTAAAAACTACTTGCTTACAAAATCAGACATATAAACACAAAAGAGTCACAGCACACTATTACTGAAAAATTGCTTACTTTCTCATTTTTATCATATAATTATAAAATAAATCAATTAGAATATAAATATTGTACTTATATTTCAGTGCATACTATATAGAGTGGTATAAACAAGTCATTGTTTGTATGAAATTGTAGTTTGTGCTGACTTCGCTAGTGCTTTTTATGTAGCCTGTTGTAAACCTAGGCAAATATCTTGATGAGTTGTTATACCTCTGCATACCCCCTCTGCAGAACTACTGCCCTACATAGATTTTTGTCAGAGATGGATACTAAACAGTTTTGCTCTATGGACCTATGAATGTTCTTAGGTCACTTTTTAATGCATTTTGAATTCAAATTGTATTCTTGTAAAAAGGCATACTGTGGAGTGGTTGCAGCTTACAACATGCTTTCTTTACTGAGTTACACGAAGTTGAATAAAAATCATTTAGTTTTGAAATACAAGCTCTCTGTGATTAAGAACACCACACATATGAAGTAAGTTAAATGGTGTTATCTACTATAGCTACTAGCTCCCTTTTAATGCTGGAAATTGAAATCCTACTTCTTCTGAATAGACAAAATGTATTTGCCATGATGTACTTTTTGAATAATTTTAAAGGGATGCTCAAGAAAATTGTAATGAAATGGCAAGGGTGTATATATCCCATTGCTCTCTAATGAACAGGATCAGAACTGCTTAGTTATGCAGCATAGGCCCTTTACTTTTAAAAACTCATGGAGATTCTCCTTTATTCAAGTAGTAGAGGCCTGCGCTTTCAGATCAGGTGAATCGGAGAGTTCTTTCCCCACAGCCAAATGATCACAGTATCTGTTATAATTATGACCATCAAGTCTTAGGTTACCATAAATTTGTTATAGGTTTCTTTTTGAAGACCTTACTTCGAGTAATTAAGAATCCCAATATTGTTAAAATTGAACTGTAACATCAAATATACATCTGATCATCTGCACTGTTTACTTCTTTGCATTTCACATGGCTTGGACCTTGAAACTAGACTTAGTTCCACCTCTGTTTATAGTCCATGGGATAGTATGCAGAGGCCAGGATATGGCAACTACGGAGTTAACTCTCTCCTTAGTACTTTTGGCTCACACAAATGGAAAGGATTGAAAATAACCCAGGATAATAATAAACTTATGACAATCATGAGCCTGTAGAAAAAGCTCACAAAAAGAGAGAAGATTTGCAACTAGTAGGGAGACTGTTCTCTACAAGAAGCAGTAAATTGTAGCCCAAGCATAGCCTATTTGATATCTGTCTCCTCAAAGTCCCTTATGAGGTGGATGGGCATTATTGTTGAAATCTGTTGAATGGAAAAATCCTACAACACACTTGGGAGAAAAACTCTAGCAAGGAAACTTTTCCTGTTGGGTCTGTTTGGCTGACTTCACAAGTTTACATTGAATTTCACTTTCTTGTTTATATGCAATGGTTGGTGCAATACTATTGCAATTGGTTTCATAACATTGCAGCAACTTATTTAAAAAAATTTAAACATTTCCATTGGTTGTTTTTATTTCTTAAATGTTTCTGTAAGACATATTTTAAAAGGATAAACAGTTCCATGTTGAACCCAAGATACAGGAATAACTCACTCTTGGGATGAGAGACAGTTCAATCAGCACGTGCCAGAGCAGCATGGGGATTAGCCTCAGCAAGAATTCCTGCCAATGATGTCATGTCATGCTGATTTATTTTGTGTGCATTTTAAAAATGACAGTACTGCACTGTTCACTGGGGACTAGGTTTAGGATCAGATCAGTTCAGCACTATACATTTCTTATTCTAACTGCAGCCCCAGAGATGGGTTTCTGTGGGCACCAAAGGCTTGTTAAGTGTCATAATAGTTTTGAAAAAGCGTAAATCAGACATGCTACATCGTTGCATAAAGTAATACATTAATCTCCCACATGTATAATGAAGACTGATGTAATCAGGAAAATCCTATCATTAATGTTAAAGAGTGAAACACTTAATGCTTGATTCTTTCATCCTCAGTAACCCAGGCTCTTTTCCTGTTTCAATTTCAATAAACAGGTATTGAGTGGCCCACAAGTCTCATGTCCAGTTTAAAATACAAAATAGCAACTTTGTTAAAATCATAGGTGCTCACTGCTGTCAACTAATATAGGACAGGACAGTACCAGACTCCGTTTCTTATACATTTTCCCACACATTCATGTACAGAGATTAAATTTAGGCCTTGTCTACACTACGAAATTAGGTCGAATTTATAGAAATCAGTTTTGTAGAAAGCGTTTTTATACAGTCGATTGTGTGTGTCCCCACATAAATGCTCTAAGTGCATGTAGTCAGTGGAATGTGTCCACAGTACCGAGGCAACCATTGACTTCCAGAGCGTTGCGCTGTGGGTAGCTATCCCACAGTTCCCGCAGTCTCCGCCACCCATTTGAATTCTGGATAGAAATCCCAATGCCTGATGGGACTAAAACATTGTCGCGGGTGGTTCTGGGTACATATCATCAGGCCCCCCCTTTCCTCCCTCCCTCCGTGAAAGCAAGGGCAGACAATCGTTTTGCGCCTTTTTTCTTGAGTTACCTGTGCAGACGCCATACCACGGCAAGCATGGAGCCTGCTCAGCTAATGGTCACCCGTATGTCTCCTGGGTGCTGGCAGACGCAGTACTGCATTGCTACACAGCAGCAGTTTATTGCCTTTTGGCAGCAGACAGTGCAGTATGACTGGTAGCCATCGTCGACGGAGTCCAGGGTGCTTTTTTAACTGACCTCTATGAGGTCAGGGGCGCCTGGACAAACATGGGAGTGACTCAGCCAGGTCATTTCCCTTTTAAGTTTCGTCTCATGGCAATTCAGTCCTACAGGCAGTGCACTGTCTTTTAATCAGCAGCCAGGAGAAGATGATGGCTAGCAGTCATACTGCACCGTCTTCTGCCGAGCACCCAGGAGATGACGATGGCTAGCAGTCGTACTGCAAAGTCTGCTGCCAGCAAGATGTATAAAGATAGATGAAGTGGATCAAAATAAGAAATAGACCAGATTTGTTTTGTATTCATTTTCTCCTCCCTCCATCCGTGAAATCAACGGCCTGCTAAACCCAGTTTTGAGTTTTATCCTTGAGGTTTTGAGTTCTATCCTTGAAGGGGCCATTCTGTTTCTCGCAAAGCCACCCCGTTTGTTGATTTTAATTCCCTGTAAGCCAACCCTGTAAGCCATCTTGTCAGTCACCCCTCCCTCTTTCAGAGCAATGGCAAACAATCGTTTCGCGTCCTTTTCCCCGGATTGCCCGAGCAGGAGCAGACGCCATAGCACAGCAAGCATGGAGCCCGTTCAGCTCACTGCAGCAGTTATTACCATTGTAAACACTTCGTGCATTATCATGCAGTGTATGCAGAACCAGCACCTGAAAAACCAGGCAAGGAGGCGACGGCAGTGCAGTGATGAGGACATGAACACACTTTTCTCTAAAACCGCGTTCTCCCGCAATTTGGAGATCATGGTGTTAATGGGGCAGGCTTATGCCGTGGAACACCGATTCTGGGCCCGGGAAACAAGCACAGAGTGGTGGGACCACATAGTGTTGCAGGTTTGGGATGATTCCCAGTGGCTGCGAAACTTTTGCATGCGTAAGGGCACTTTCATGGAACTTTGTGATTTGCTTTCCCCTGCCCTGAAGCGCAAGAATACAAGATGAGAGCAGCCCTCACAGTTCACAAGCGAGTGGCAATAGCCCTGTGGAAGCTTGCAATGCCAGACAGCTACTGGTCAGTCGGTAATCAATTTGGAGTGGGCAAATCTACTGTGGGGATTGCTGTGATGTAAGTAGCCAGTGCAACCATTGAGCTGCTGCTATCAAAGGTAGTGACTCTGGGAAATGTGCAGGTCATTGTAGATGGCTTTGCTGCAATGGGATTCCCTAACTATGGTGGGGCTATAGATGGAACGCATATCCCTATCTTGGGACCAGACCACCAGGGCAGGCAGTACATAAACCGCAAGGGGTACTTTTCAATGGTGCTGCAAGCACTCGGGGGTCACAAGGGACGTTTCACCAACATCAAAGTGGGATGGCCGGGAAAGGTTCATGATGCTCGTGTCTTCAGGAGCTCTGGTCTGTTTAAACGGCTGCAGGAAGGGATTTACTTCCCAGACCAGAAAATAACTGTTGGGGATGTTGAAATGCCTATAGTTATTCTTGGGGACCCAGCCTACCCCATAATGCCCTGGCTCATGAAGCCATGCACAGGCACCCTGGACAGTAGTCAGGAGCTGTTCAACTATAGGCTGAGCAAGTGCAGAATGGTGGTAGAATGTGCATTTGGATGTTTAAAGGGTCGCTGGCACAGTTTACTGACTCACTCAGACCTCAGCGAAACCAATATTCCCACTGTTATTGCTGCTTGCTGTGTGCTCCACAATCTCTGTGAGAGTAAGGGGGAGACGTTTATGGCAGGGTGGGAGGTTGATGCAAATCGCCTGGCTGCTGAATACACGCAGCCAGACACCAGGGCGGTTAGAAGAGCACAGCAGGAAGCGCTGCGCATCAGAGAAGCTTTGAAAACCAGTTTCATGACTGGCCAGGGTACTGTGTGATACTTCTGTTTGTTTCTCCTTGATGAAAACCCGCCCCCTTGGTTGTCTCTAAATTCCCTTTAAGCCACCCGCCCTCCCCACTTCGATCACAGCTTGCTTGCAAAGGAAATAAAGTCACTATCATTTAAAAAACATGTATTCTTTATTAACTGATCATAAAAATAGGGTGATAACTCACAAGGTAGCCCGGGTAGGGTGTGGGAGGAGGGTAGGAGGGAAGGAAAAGGCCACTTTAAAACTTGTTGAATGATAGCCTTTTGTTGCTTGGGCTGTCCACTGGGGTGGAGAGGTTGGGTGCCCGGAGCCTCCCACCCCACGTCCTTGGGCGTCTGGGTGAGGAGGCTATGGAACTTGGGGAGGAGGGAGGGTGGTTAAGCAGGGGCTGCAGCGGCAGTCTGTGATCCTGCTGCCGTTCATGAACCTCCACCAGACACCGGAGCATGTCCGTTTGATCCCGCAGTTGCCCCAGCGTTTCCTCATGCCTCCTCTGATCTTCCTGCCGCCACCTCTCCTCACGTTCATCGGCCACCGTCCTGTACTCTGCTATTGTGTCCCTCCACACAGCTCTGTCAGTGCCGGACGACTGCATGAGCTCAGAGAACATGTCATTGTGTGTACGTTTTTTTCGACGCCTTATCTGAGATAGCCTTTGGGACGGAGGAGGGAGGCTTGAAACATTTGCAGCTGCTGGAGAAAAAAAAGGGAGTGAAGTATTTAAAAAGATACATTTTACAGAACAATAGCTATACTCTTTCATGGTGAACAACGCTATTCACATTGCATAGCACATGTGATCTTGGTACAAGGTCGCATTTTACATCTTATGTTGAGTGCCTGCGGCTTTGGTGTTAGAGATCACACACGCAGGGCCGGACAACAGAATTCGGCTTGCAGGCGGCCATGGTAAGCCATAGTCTTTCAGCTTCTGCAACCTTCATCACAGCAGCCCCCTCCTTTCCCATACCAAGCAAAGCCCGTTGAGTTGGCCATTTAGTGCGGCAGTTTTCCTGTTTTAACGTGCAGCAGCAGAAACCAAAATAACCCCCTCCCCCCATCCCATTCTCTGGGATGATCACTTTTCCCCTCCCCCCACCACCTGGCTGGTATCAGGGAAGATCCCTGCTAGCCAAACGCGAACAGCTCAGCGCCAATGGCCCCCCATCCCACCGCATGGCTAACTGCGGGGAGGATTTCTTTTCAGCGACAGGCAAACGCCCAGTAAGAACATTTCCCATATGAAGTAGCCATTGGGTTGGCCATTAAAAATGGGTTGGCAATTTAAAAGGAGGGGCTGCAGTTTCCGGGTTCATGTGCAGCAGAAACCCAACTAACCCCCCCCAACACACAAACACACCCAATTCTCTGAGATGATGGCTTCACCCCTCCCCCCACCGTGTGGCTAACAGCAGGGAAGATTTCTGTTCAGCCACAGGCAAACAGCCTAGCAGGAACGGACACCTCTGAATATCTGCTTACGAAAACCACCCTATTTCAACCAGATTACCATGAACGATATCACTCTCCTGAGGATAACACAGAGAGATAAAGAATGGATGTTGCTTGAATGCCAGAAAACACCGGGACCATATGCTGCCAGGCTTTGTCATGCAATAATACCAGATTACTTGCTACTAGCATGGCGTGGTAAAGTGTCCTACCATGGAGGACGGAATAAGGCTGCTCTCCCCAGAACCCTTCTGCAAAGGCTTTTGGAGTATCTCCAGGAGAGCTTCATGGAGATGTCCCTGGAGAATTTCCGCTCCATCTCCAGACATGTTAACAGACTTTTCCAGTAGCTGTACTGGACACGAATGCATCCCAAGTCCTCAGGGCTACTTAATCATTACAAAATGGTTGCTTTTATAACATGTATTAAATTTAAAAAGGTACACTCACCAGAGGTCCCTTCTCTGGCTTCGTTGGGTTGGGAGGGTATTTCAGTCAGGGTGATAAAAAGATCCTGGCTGTCGGGGAGAACGGTGTGCTGTGTGCTCTCCCCAAGCTTGTCCTCCTCCTCATCATCTTCCCCATCCGCAAAATCCTCAGGCATGGCGGAGAGTACCCCATCATTGGAGTACATCCACGGACAGGGGTGGGGTAGTGGTGGCGGCCCCCCCTAGAATTGCATGCAGCTCAGCGTAGAAGCGGCATGTCTGGGGCTCTGTCCCGGAGCGTCCGTTTGATTCTTTGGTTTTCTGGTATGCTTGTCTGAGCTTCTTAAGTTTCATGTGGCACTGTGTTGCGTCCCTGATGTAGCCTCTGTCTCTCATGGCCTCTGAGATTTTTTGAAATGTTTTGGCATTTCGTCTTTCGAAACATAGTTCTGATAACACAGATTCCCCTCCCCATACAATGATCAGATCCAGTACCTCCCGTTAGGTCCATGCTGGAGCTCTTTTTTCGATTCTGGGACTGCATGGTCACCTGTGCTGAAGAGCTTGCCTGGCCAAACAGGAAATGAGATTCAAAAGTTCTCAGGGCTTTTTCTCTACACCTGGCCAGTGCATCCGAGTTCAGAGTGCTGTCCAGAGCGGTCACAATGGTGCACTGTGGGATAGCTCCCGGAGGCCAATACCTTCAAATTGCGTCCACACTAACCCTAATTCGAAACGGCGATGTCGATTTCAGCGCTAATCCCCTCGTTGGGGTGGAGTACAGAAATCAGTTTTAAGAGCCCTTTATGTCGAAAAAATGGCTTTGTTGTGTGGATAGGTGAAGAGTTAATTTGGATTTAACGCTGCTAAATCTGACATAAACTCGTAGTGTAGACCAGGCCTTAGACACTGTATTTCAAACTCCTGCATTGTCAGAAGTAAAACTGAAACACTCAAACCAGAACATTGAAAGGCATTTTAATCTTTGTTACATTAGGATTATGGAAACTGAGCAGCTCTTTTGCAAATCATTGTAATTGTTTGTACTTGCAAAACTAGATTAAGAAATCACTGGTATTCTTAAAACACATTTATCTCACACACACACTCAAAAGTCAGCATATTTCTACTTCAAGCTGAGCCTTCAGCCAACCAGAGTGAATTCCTGAGCACCACCCACGCTCATTCTCTCATCCTCCCCTTCTCCAGAGAATCACTGCTTCTGGCCAATAGAGCATGACAAAAGTTCCCAATGTGCTTTACCTGTGGTACATCTGCCCTGCAGATGAACCATATAGTCACCTATACCTTGTTATGAGGACATCACTCATTCCAGAACCAGATGTATTTCCATCTCCTATCTGATTGTTAGTGTTGTAACACTGGTACTAGACATGCTTAATGGTACAGAAAGCTTTAGATTTGAAAAAGAAATGAATGCCACATCATTTCAAGTAGCCTTAAGAGCAACTGGGAGTTAAACTGATGGTATCACAATCTCAGCTTTAGCTGTATACAGATGAGGAATGTGAGAACCTAGTAGTGCTGGGGATTTTGCCAAACCTCTAGAATTTTTTTTTTTTAAGTTTTGGGCTGCACTAAACTTTTCTGCATTTTATGAAACATTTTTTCCTGTAATTTAAATCCATTTGTTCTTCAGTAGAAGTTGTTTAATTTAAAAAACATGTATTTCTAGCTGAATGGAAGCCTGAATAATTTTCATCATGAAAGTGCAACTAAAGATGAACAAAACTAATACCAAGTTTTAAAAAACAAAAGTTTATATATAATAGACTTCACAAAAGTAGTGCCAACATTGTAAAATTACTGTACTATCTATAGTTAGCCCACTCCAAACCAGCATCAGCGCTGGAAAAAAATACATAATAGCGCATACAAAACAAGCATCAACTTTTATTTTGAGAGACTTTGGTGTTACCTTTTGTTCTGTGGACACGAGAAGCCTCACTGATTGGTTGGCTTATGGATACTAGCATGTCCCATCCTCATGAGTCTCTCCTACCCTACCTCTCCCATATTTATCCCCAGCAGTAAATTTCTCCCACTTCTACCCTACTTCCTTCATCTCCTCACCAACTCTCTGCCCTATATGGCATGAGTGGAAGGGAACAATGGCCAGCTGGCGCCAGTGTGGATCTCCTCATCATCTACTCTAGAGCAGTAATTCTCAACCTTTCCAGACTACTGTACCCCTTTCGGAAGTCTGATTTGTCTTGAGTATCCCCAGTTTTACCTGACTTAAAAACTACTTGCTTACAAAATCAGACATAAAAATACAAAAAAAAAAAAATACACACTATTACTGAAAAATTGCTTACTTTCTCATTTTTACCATATAATTATAAAACAAATCAATTGGAATATAAATATTGTACTTAAATTGCAGTATGATATTTGAGCCTATTTTTCACTTGTGAGTCTTGTCTGGAGCCTGAGCCCTGCCGCCCAGGGCTGAAGCATGTAACTTGGCTTTGTGCGGGGCCGGGGGAGGGGAGGAGTGGCTCTATGGCATGTGACCCCGGGCAGTTGCCCTGCTTGCCACCTCCTAATGCTGGCCCTGCATTTGTAACCCCCCTAAACCTGTCTCATGACCACTGTCAGGGCTGCAAGCCCCAGGTCAATAAATGCTGATCTAGATAAGTTGAGTACCCCCTGAAACACCTCTGAATACCCCCAGGGATACACATACCCCGGTTGAGAACCACTGCTCTAGAGGACACAGTGCCTCAATGAGTTGTTCTCTGTTCTCCAGGCTCAAAGATTCTTCTTCACCTCTCCTCAAAGGCCAGGGATGCCATTCTTCCTCCCTCTCAATGTCCAATGTGAGAGGAGAAAGAAGAGTCCGGTAAGGTGCCACCGGACTCCTCATTTTTTTGTGGATACAGAGTAACATGGCTACCTCACTGATAATAGGAGAAAGAAGATGTCCCTGGTGGTTTCTCTCTCTTACACCCTGGGGACAATCAGGGAAAAGGGGGGGTGGGGTGTCAGGCAGCATTTTAGCTAGGAGGCATAATGAATCCTGTGTTCTCCTGCTCACAACCCTCCATCTGCCTCCAATACTTCGAAAATCTTTTCCCTAAGTACCTGTGACATCACTACCTGTTTCTCTCAGTCTAAGATATTACTAGTAAACATTTATGACACATTGCCAATTTACATGTAGTGCAACTATTTATAGTGGATGCTCATTGCAACTTTCTGCTCTTTTGGATGGGGTCCCTTGTCATGCATTTAGGCAATGGGAGATTGAGAATTATAACATGACTATTGTTTCCTTCGTTAGTGCTGCAATTACCTATACTACCAAAAATCCAAATACTCTTATTTCCCTGAACCCAACAAGAAAAACAGTTTATGCTCCCTTTCCCTGGAAGCCATTTGATCAAAATATGCTGTTATACCCTTCTTGAACCTTTGCTCAGCCTTACCTATACCCTACCACTGCTAAAGGAGGAAGTCAAGATTTTTTTCTCTTGGCAACTTTTCTGGAGGTATACTATTGTATTCCCAGAGTGCTCGTTCCCAAATCCTATTGTGAAAACAGTAGTAAACAGAACTCTCAGCTTCAGGATGCAAGGAACCGGGTCCAAGACTAAAGCCAGCTGCCAAGACTGGATGTGACCACTGCCCCCATTCAATCCTAGATGGTACAACTGAGTTCACCTTAGTTGCTAGATATAGCACACTATATGAGGAGTGAAGAGGTGGTGATTCTCAAGAATTACTGAGAAAGTGCATTACTGGGAAAAACAGCAACAGAAGGAAACCAAGATTTTCTCTACATCAGAGTTATTTAGTTGTTATAGCAGGGTTACTGCTAAAGCTACTGGGTGAGATGCTCAGCTTGTCTAAATCAGCATAATTCCATGGACTCTAATGGAGCTCCACCAACTCATAGGCTCCATGAGACCAAATCAATTAATCTGACTTCTAAGACTCACTGCCACAGAGTTTTTTTATTCTTCTTGGTTGTTTTTGCAACGTAGACGTAACCTGAGACTAGAGTAACCAAATAGCAAGTGTGAAAAATTGGGACGGGGGTGAGGGTAATAGGAGCCTATATAAGAAAAAGCCCCAAATATCAGGACTGTCCCTATAAAATTAGGACATCTGGTCACCCTACCTGAGACATCAAGAGGGAGCCCAATTAGGATCCCAGGTGTGTGGCCGAATGAAGCAGGAATCCCCTTCCCATGACTAGTAAGGTATCTTTAACACTTAAAAAATGTCAAAGACCAAAATGCCACCTCCTTAGAAGACTAGTAATGTAGGGAAGGCTGGGGTTGGGAGTGGAATTTGGAAGATCATTTCAAGTGAAAACAGAGACATCCGTGCAAAGTACCCTTACAAAACTGGGCAAATACTCAATTTGTCTCTTTATAAGGCTCAGTTATGCAACTCCTTCTCTCACCTCATCATTCTCAATGCTATCAAAACCTAGGAGTGGCTAAAATAATTTTCCTCAAACTCTCAAAAAATTCCATCCTGAGGAGATGGCTATTTCAGCTAAGGCAGTGACTTTTTGGAGAGCTATCAGCATGCAGATTCAGGGGTTACTATGGAAGGTGTTTTAAAACTTAATTATAGCAAGGCTAATTAGCATATTCTTTAATAAAATAAGCTATGTAAACAGATCATTTATCCATTCATTGCATACAGCACTGAATACATTGTTCGTATTTAATCATTACTTCATAATAATCCATCAGAGAAAACAGTGAAATATGCCCACCTGAAGGAATGTGCAACACAGATCCTTCTATATCTTCCCATATGTCTCCATCCCATCCCAATTTCCCAGTGACAGGATAACATAACAGATCTTAGACTCAGAGTTCTTTCAACAAAACTACAGAAAACACATTTTTGCATGAAAAACAATAAAACCTGTTTAAAAGCCAATGCTAAAGAAAAGCCTCTTTCTTAAAGCCCTCAGGTAGTTGGTCTTAGGCCACCTATGCTAAAACATTCATAAAATAAACCAATAAAGGCACATACCTTGGAAAGTTCCCTCATCTTCTCATCTTTCAAGCAGCCCACTCCAACATACTGGTTGGTTAGAAGGTGATTAACCTTAACTGCAGCTACCCTGATGCCACCATTGTTGCTTTGAGCTCTTGAAGGAATTATTCCTTTAAGTGCCAGCTTTCCACCTTTCAGACAGTCACTTTTTGTTATTGGGACAAATGGGATGTTGAAGAACTATATCTGTTATTCTGAAAGGGTTCTTGTCATAGGAAGCATCATCTAACTAAACAATTGTACAAGAAAGTTCCAGAAGGCACTAGAACCCAAGGAAGAGAATCCGAGAAAGAATAGCTAAATTCTACTGCACCCTGAGTCACTTTCAGCAGCTGCAGCTTATTTCTTTGTCAAGGGGCTTAGAAACAAAAGGTTCTAATGCTTTCCAAAAAGAGGGACGTTAACAGGAGATTTATGCTTAAACTGGTTGTGGGTTTTGCACCTCATTCAAGCCTCCATACACAGCATGTTATTTCTGTTTAATTTTCCAGTGGTCAACCCATAGACACTGGAAGGTCTCATGGGTCAAGATTCTGACAACCGGGGTTTCTTCTTTTTGTTGAACCCTAATCAATAACTGTGGAAGACCCTAAAAGAAGGATGGCTTTCTTTTTTTTCTTTAGCTAAGATTTGTGGTAAACTGTGACCCCTGCTTTGATAGCATACAGCAACAATCTAGGCCAGTAAGTGAAGAAGAAATCTGTGCCTAGTTGAAATTATAGGGAGAATCTAGAGAGGTAAAATAAAACTACTTCTGGCTAATGCCCCTAGTGTCTGTTAAAGGTATATTCGACTTGCTGCAATCACTGTTGCAAGATACACATGACTTATAGAACAAAAAGTCCTCCTAATTCCCTGCCAGTCCACTTCATAGAGAAAGAATGAAGGCAATTCCTCATCTTTGCTGCTTATCTTTTCCATGCTAGATAACGCAACAATGGGGTCAGGGGGAAAAAAGCCTAGAAAAGCTGCTCACCAATACAGGAAATCTCTGACTAATCCCCTCATGCACACAGCCATACTATTAATCTACTACATTTTAATATATTTTCCTTTTCTTGTTTCCTCATCAGAAAGCCAGCTCACTGAGGGTTCCTAACAGACCTCCTAGAAGTCCAGCTGTGCACTTGCAGAAACTTATGCACTCTCTTCCTTTTTTGGACCTTGTGTGAAGTCCTGTGCTGGTAGAAGGGAGTGCTAATTCAGGCACTGCATGCTTTGATCCAAATTCTGCCCTTAAACACCCACGCAACTCCCAATGCAATCGCACGTGTGCACATGACTGAGAGCAGGATTTGACCTGTTTTGCTTTGCTGTGGGTGCACCAAGGAGGGATGTGGCTGTCTTTTTAATAAAAGCAAATGCGTAAAGCAGTGTTTTTCAAAAGCCTAGATATTTAAGACCCACAGGCCATTCTCCCCCTCCTCACACCTATTTTAGAGTAGTTTTAGTATTGGGGCATAGATAGGTTGATAGTTTCTCTTTAGCTCAGTGGTTCACAAACTGTGGGTTAGGACCCCATATTAATGGAGTAGCGAGGGCTGGCTTAGACTTGCTGGGGCCAGGGCCAAAGCCTGAGCTCCACCCCCTGGGCCAAAGCTGAAGCCCGAGCCCCACCACCTGTGGCTGAAGTTAAAACCAGAGGGCTTCAGCCCTGGACAGGCCCCCTGGGGCTGAAGTCCTGGGCTTCAGCTTTGCCCCCCATCACCCAGGACAGTGGAGCTCGGGTTTTCCCTCCACCCCACAAGGCATCAGGGCTCAGGCAGGCTCAGGCTTCAGTCCCCCCTCCTGGTAGTAATTTTTGTTGTCGGAAGGGAGTCGCAGTGCAACGAAGTTTGAGAACTCCTGCTTAGCTGAACCCTAGTTGTTAAAAAGACCCAAAGCCAATTAAGCAAAACACAGATGCCAAAACTATATTGGGACTTGTTTCACTTAAGAGGGATTCCTGGAAACTCAAAGCTGTGTAGCATAACTCTCTGCTTTAAACAAGGGTGTAGGGCCATATTTCAAATATGGGGGGAGGGGAATTATAATGTATTTAAAAGGAGATCTTCCACACTAGTTATTGTCTGAGGTTAAGGAATTGAAATTGAATTTGAAAACCAGTTTCATGACTGGCTAGGCTACGGTATGACAGTTGTGTGTGTTTCTACTTGATGCAAACCCACCCCCTTTGTTGATTTTAATTCCCTGTAAGCCAACCACCCTCCCCCCTTCGATCACAGCTGGCAAAGAATTGTTTTGAAACCATGCATTCTTTCTGTATTAATTAATTAATTTTTAAAAAAGGGTGATAACTGATAAGGTAGCCCGGGTGGGGTGGGGGAGGAGGGAAGGACAAGGGCACATTGCTTATTGTAGCCACACTACAAATCAAAACTGTTTGAATGACAGCCTTCTGTTGCTTGGGCCATCCTCTGGAGTGGAGTGGCTGGGTGCCTGGAGCCTCCACCCCACCCCACCCACGCATCCTTGGGCGTCTGGGTGAGGAGGATATGGAACTTGGGGAGGAGGGCAGGCGGTTGTACAGTGGATGCAGCGGCAGTCTGTGCTTTTGTTGGCTTTCCTGCAGCTCTACCAGATGCCTGAGCATGTCCGCTTGCTCCCCCATTAGCCTCAGCATTGCATCCTGCCTCTTCTCATCACGCTCACTTAATGCTTTCCTAGACTCTGCCACTGAATGCCTCCATGCCTTCAACTGTGCCCTATCAGTGAGGGAGGACTGCATGAGCTCGGAAATCATGTCATCGCAAGTGCATTTTTTTCGCCTTCTAATCTGCGATAACCTCCGGGACAGAGGTGATAGGGGGAGCCTAGAAACATTTGCACCTGCAAGGGGATAAAAAGGGAGAGTAAAATTTAAGATGATACATTTCTGAGAACAAAAGGGAGACTCTTTCACAGTGACTTAAGCAATTCACAGCAGACAGCACATGTGCTTTAGGTACAAGGTCACATTTTGCCTTTTATATTGAGTGCCTGCCGGTATAGTGACACATCACACATGGCTGGGCAACAGAATTCGGTTTTCAGGCAGCCATGGTAAGCCAAAGGGTAAGCGGGTTTGGCTTCTAACGCCATCATAACATGTGGGAATGTTTTCAAACTGCAGAGTCCTCCTTTCCCATAGCAAGGATTGCTGGTTGGGTTTGTCATTTAAAAGGAGGGGCTGTGGTTTTCAGGTGTATGTGCAGCACACACCTCCCCCTACCCCTCCGCGTGGCTATTTGGGATGAGCCCTTCACCCCTACCCCTGCTGCATGGCTATGGGATGATCTCTTTTAGACGAGCGCAAACAGCCCGGCATGAATGGGGTCCTTTCACTGTTCCCTTACAAAAATTCCCCTATTTCAACCAGGTGACCATGAATGATATCACTCTCCTGAGGCTAACACAGAAAGATGAAGACCAAATGTTGCTTGAATGTGACCAAAACCCAGGACCATTCACTGCCATGCTTTGTGCTGCAATGATTCCAGACTACTTGCTATTGGCTAGGCATGGTAAAGTGTCCTACATGGAGGACAAAATAAGGCAGCCCTCCCCAGAAACCTTCTGCAAAGGCTTTCAGAGTACCTCCAGGACAGCTTCATGGAGATGTCCCTGGAGGATTCTCGCTCCATCACCAGACATGTTAACAGACTTTTCCAGTTGCTCTACTGGCCGCGAATGCATCCCAAGTCTTCAGGGCAAATCAAACATTAAACACTATTGCTTTTAAACCCTGTACTGTAGTTACAAATGTGCACTCAGCAGCAGTGCCTTCTCTGCCTTCAGGGTCGGGGAATCCCGCCTTCGGAGGATATTGGCTCCAGGGTGATGAAAAGGTCCTGGCTGCAGGGGAGAATGGATTCACCACTTGCCTGCTGCGCATTCTCCTCCTCCTCCTACTCCACAATATCCTCCCCCATGTTGCGTGAGACTCCCCCCTTGAAGGTGTCCATGGACAGTGGTGGGGTAGTGGTAGGGTCCCCCACTAGAATGCCATGCAGCTGATCATAAAAGCGGCATGTATGGGGCTCTGACCCAGAGCGACCGTTTGTCTCCTTTGTCTTTCGGTAGGCTTGCCTGAGCTCCTTGACTTTCACACGGCACTGCTGTGTGTCCCTGTTGTAGCATCTGTCCATCATACCCGGTGTGATTTTGGCATATATATTAGCATTTCTTCTTTTCGATCCCAGTTCTGCCTGCACAGATTCTTCTCCCCATACAACAATCAGATCCAGTGTCTCCTGTTTGCTCCATGCTGGAGATCATTTGCGATTCTGGGGGGACTGCATGGTCACCTGTGCTGCTGAGCTCACCATGCTGACCAAACAGGAAATGAAATTCAAAAGTTCCCAGGGCTTTTCCTGTGTACCTGGCTAATACATTGGAGTTCAAAGTGCTGTCCAGAGCGGTCACATTGGAGCATTCTGGGATAGCTCTCGGAGGCTAATAATGTTGATTTGCGTCCGCACAAACCCAGCAAGGTCGATTTTAGCGCTAGTCCCCTCACCGGGGAGGAGTATAGAAGTCAATTTTAAGAGTCTTTTAGATCGACGGAACAGGATTGCTTGTGTAGACGTATTCATTATAAAATCGACCTAATGTGGCTAAATTCGACCTAACCTTGTAGTGTTGACCAGGGCTTAATATCATTGTCCATCCCCCCAGGTTAAGTGATCTTGAGGTTCATGCAGAGCATACTAGAGATGCAAATTGGCACAGCTGAAAAATACAGTAGGGTGAACTCTGCTTTGGAAAAAACTGCCAGCTAAAAAAAATGTTTTTAAAAGGACAGTTTCTCATAAGTGATGAATGCAGATTTAAAATAAGGTTTGTGAGCCTTAGAATCTGAGTTGGTGAATGAATCAGACCAAAAGAAATCACACAGATATGATGATATACATGGAAATATTAAATAACAGTAAAAGCTGATATAAAAATGTTCTATACTAATGGAACCAAGTCGGTTGCTAACCAGGAAGCACTAGGGAAATTAGGTGTCTTTATGTATGGAAAGGACTCTAGAAAAAGTGAACCTGGAGCTGTTTCATGAGTAAACAGGAAACAAAAGACAGAAAAGAGAGTGGAAGGAGTTTGGGACCAAATGTGAGAATAGAAGTATCCTAATTCTCTTTGTGGACCAATAAAAGAGCAAATGCTGAGGTAAAATTAGTCATTTTAATAATTTGATCCAGAGGAACAGAGTTTAGAGTATTAGCTCTTTTTTGTATTTTTGCTAACCTGCCTGACATATGCTTCACCTAGTGAAGTTGCCTTTGTAAACTGTTTTTGCCACAATGATCACAGTGAAAGCTAAAATCATGGAATAACCTCCTTCCCTCTAGATTACCAAAATTGAAAATGAAATTTGTGTTTTTAATTTTCAAGCCTCAGGAGATGACTCTTTTGTTAAGGCTTTACCCTATTGAACAATATGTCAACTTGGATGAGCCAGTTTATTCTATCCTGTTGCAACAATCAGATGTCTCTGAAGAACAAAGTTCTCTGAGCTATAAAGTATACAATATGATTTAAATGACTTTTCTTTTCCATACAGCTTAATGCTACCAAATCAGAACTCTTCACTCACACCTGTGGTGGTGTTTCACACTAAATTGGTGCTAATTTGCAACTGGTGTAAATGACCAACCAAGGTGCAAAACAATGGAGAATCTGGCCAGAACTGAAGTCAATAGGCTTATCTTTTATAACTACTGTTATACTTCTTCTGAAAAAAGATGTTGTAGTTTTAAATATGCTTAGTTAGCTAAATTGCCCTGACGAAAAATTGCCACACTGATTTGTAATGAAGGCTGAATTTTCTATAATTTTTTTTAGAGAAAATACACTGGTAAAGGAGCTACTGCAGCCAGATTTATACTCTATAAATAAATCTGTGAATGTGAATACTTATTAATTAAACAAATTTGATCTGAAGCAATTGACACGCAATATGGGGCTCCCTTATGCCATTTTTACAGAGTAAACTTTTCAGAGAAAACCTAAATGCTTTAAAATGTTTTGTATAACATTTTATTCATAATTTCCCACTTGAATCAGATTGTGCTTCCCAGTGTTCTGTTCCTGGTTTCCTTATTTTAGCAGCCTGTGTTCTTCCTCTGTGAACCAATGGGTTAAGAAGCATTGTATTGTGCTCTATGTAAAGTCCACTCACAGGAAAAGAAATGCATACAAAATGGATGATCTAGCCCAAATTTTATATATTTAAAAGTACACACCATGGGAGCGCAAGTTAAAATTACTTCAGTTCTCTCATAAGAACGGAAGGTTGGGAGGTTATTGTTCCACTGCTTATTCTTTAAAAACTGCATTTATCTATAAAATACATGGCATATCTCAGTCCTGAGACAACACTGATAATGATTTCACATCTGTACTCCCAAACTTACTTCATTATTGATTACAGAATAATGCACATTGTGTGAAGAAAACCCTACCACTTAACAAATTCACAGCATCCGTCTATATAGAAAGGCGTGTTTCCTATGCATTGATAGCATCTCATAATACATATGTTATGTGTCCAGATTTCAATATTAAAAGGAGGCATTTTCATATTAGTTCATATATGATCTTGCACAAATCCAAAATATGCTACTGATAAAGCATTTTAATGTTACATAGAATTGTAAGTTCTTTGGGATAGTGTGGCCACATGTCCCCCCTGAGTCCTCTTGTGAGCCAATGTGGCACAATGCAGAAGTGGCTCTGTCTCTCTTTCCCTTTTAGTCCCAACAATAGCCCTGCCTACTTTCTCTCAGGAACAACCTATCAAGTTGCTGCTTCTAGTCCAAAGAACATAAAACAAAAGGGTCTTCCACCGCTGTGGTGCTGCCTTACCACCCCATTCACTTGGAGTGCTGGCCTTACAGATTTTCTCCCTGGAAGCTTGGCTCCAACCCAAGTTACAGATCCTCAAGGCTTCTTCCATCCAGTTCTCTCCCCGCAGTCTGGTTCTCTCTAGGGTGGATCCTTCTTCCCAGTCTTCCTCCAGGCTGTCTGAAAAATGACTGTTGTATGGAACAGCTTTCGTACGAGGAGAGATTAATAAGATTGGGACTTTTCTGCTTGGAAAAGAGACGACTAAGGGGGGGATATGATAGAGGTCTATAAAATCAAGACGGGTATAAAGAAAGTAAATAAGGAAGTGTTATTTACTCCTTCTCATAACACAAGAATGAAATTAATAGGCTGCAGGTTTAAAACAAACAAAAGAAAGTATTTCTTCACACAACACACAGTCAATCTGTGGACTCCTTGCCAGAGAATGTTGTGAAGGCCAAGACTATAACAGGGTTCAAAAAAGAACTAGATAATTTAATGGAGGATAGGTCCATCAATAGCTATTAGCCAGGATGGGCAGGGATGGTGTCCCTAGCCTCTGTTTGCCAGAAGCAGAGAATGGGCGACAGCGGATGGATCACTTGATGATTATCTGTTCTGTTCATTCCCTCTGAAGCACTTGGCATTGGCCACTGTTGGAAGACAGGATACTGGGCTAGATGGCCTTTGATCTGACCCAGTATGGCTGTTCTTATGTCTGTGAGCTGGCCTTTTACCTTAAAGCACCAGCCAGCAACTGGCAAATACCATCTTTTTGCTCTGTATTCATCCAGCACCTAGCACAATGGGATTGTAGTCTATGAGTGGGGCTCATAGGCACTACCACAATACCAATAATATATTATAATATTACATGTGGGAAATTAGGATAGTTCTGGCTTTTTGAAGCACTAATATTACTATTTATGGGGCAGCAACTGTGTGCTAGGTGCATTACAGAGAAGTATGAAGTGTAGATCCCTGTGCTGATGAACATACAATTAGTGTGTGATGAAGATTAAAGTCCTAGAGTCCAGCAGCAACATCCCGCCAAACAATCTTTTTTGCATAAGTTCAACTTTATAAGTAACAAATAATTCCTTAGTAGAGAGTATTTACGGCCTAAATGAGAGAGACACGTATTCGGCTGCTTTATGTGTTATTCCTGTTCCAATTTCATTTTTCCTCCCTTCTGATACAACCAGCTATTTAAATTCATCAGGATGCCTGTGAATATTTCCTAATGCACTTGAAATATTGGTTAATACTTTCAACTACTTTTTTTGTCGTTTACCACTCTGCCTTAAAAAGTAATGCCTCAGCTATGAAATTTTTTTGTTATTACCTTGTAGACTTTCTGATATAGTTATAATAAAATTTTTGGACCTTGTATTTTGTCTTTATGTAAGATATCATATAGGCCCTTCCAGAAGAGAGACTGTCATGTCAAAAAAGTGAGAAGTGGCTTCTGTATTGACAATAAGGGGTTGCAAGCACACAGTGGGCAGAGGTCCTAACATACTTGAAAAATATTTAACTGAACAATAATGGAGCAATGCCAAATGCTAAAAGTTACCAAAGATAATTTTAATTGTTGTAGATATAATGGTGTTCAATGACATCTGTTTTGGAACAAAAAGGTTATTTCCTGCAAATTATTGAAATATTTTTCTCCTAAAATAGCTCCTGAGTCACTGTTAAAGATACTTAGTATCTCCTGGTGGCTAGTGGAGACTGAAAACTGGCTAATAACTTTATTTTTAAGAAAGGTGCTTAAGATACAATATAAAAGGGTTATTTATTATAAAATCCATAGCGAGACAACCCATATGTGCAGCCGAGAAGCCAATGGGACTCTTGTGTGGGTAAAACAAGAAGAATTTTATCTAATATCTATTTCAGACTGGATACCCTGACCAAAGTTTAATGTCTTGTACTGTAGTAAAACAAACGTCAATGATCTGTACAGAATAAAAATGGTGATTGTTTACTCAGCTAAATATGTAAGATAAGAATATCTGTCTTTGTTGAAGATTCAACCACAAAAATTAATAGAGAATGAGTGAACAATGGAAATTGACTCAGAAATTTGAGGCCTTACTGAATCAAAGGCATGCTGCCCTCTCCACAGGTGCTTGAAGCAGGCATTTGGGGTACGGTGCAAAGCCCTCTGGCTGCCCCTGCATGTAGAAGATGGATGGGGGACATGGTGCTGCTTCCAGGAGCCACACAGAGTGGGGCAAGCCCCTAACCCCGCTCCCTGTCTGGAGTGCCGGAGCAGGGCAAACCGCGGACCCCACTCCCCAGTGGGAACTTGAGGGCCAGATTAAAATGTTGGAGGGCCAGATGCGGCCCCGGGCCGTAGTTTGCCCACCCCTGATCTAAGGGCTTAGCACCTGTGTACATTTACACTGAAGTCAACCAAACGTCGTTCTTGGTGGCCCGAGCCTGTAATCTAACATGAATAGTCCCATGCTGGACTACTATGTGCATCATGTGCATAAGTGTTTGCAGTATCTGGGCTTGTGCGAGTTGGGATTTGCCTAGATGAGCAAACGAGAACAGCTTGTGTGACGACTGCCATCTTGGCTGACACACCAAGGAGTCAACAAGGGATCTCCAGATCTAAAAGCATGAGCTGCTGCTTCAACTTAACCAAAAGAGCCAAAGGTTTTTAGGTGGAGTTGTCATAGACTCATAACCTCTGTGGACTGTGCACAAAAGACATCTCATACACACACACCACTGGTTTACACCTGCAGCATGGTGTGCTCAAATTTTAATTTGATGCTGCTTTTCCTGTGATTTTAGTTTTTTTATTGTGGTACAATCCCACAGAGATAATAGTACTAAATGATATAAATGTAGGAATTTTAGAACTATGATTATTCTTTTGCAGCTAATAGTACAGAGTATTCTGATTTTTCTTTGGTTCATCTGCTGTTCTCCAAAATTTGGCAGCGGGTTAGAGGTTGAAAAATTAGGGACACAACTGCAGTACAAACTTAACAGACTCAAATTAAGTTATTTTGGTTGGATAATTATTAAACATGTATGATCTGCTCAATGGTGCCTGTTCTCTGACTGCATAATAATTAAATTTTAGTGTGTATAATTATGTAGAAGATAATTATAAACTAAAATATTAAAAAATAAAGTTTAAAAAAAAGTTTACCTCAATGTGTAAACCTATGGAGAGATTAAAGAACTGTTTTTGTTTTAAAAAAAAAATTGATCTAAAAGCTACAAAAATGTTAGCTAAAAAGCTAAATGCAGGTGGGGATTTCAGCCATAACCCTCCCCTCACTTTTTTTTTAACAGAATAACAAAGGCAAATATTTAATTTAATTTTAACAACTCTCTATAGTTTCTACCAGTAGTAGAAAGTGAAGTTGTAATATATCAGCCTGGGAGGCATGGCACAATAATTGAAATGCTGGAAAACATAATCCTTCACGCCATACCATGCCCCATCCCAATTTCAACACTTTCAATGGGATTATTAGGTTACAAGTACATTTATAGAACTGCCATTTAGCTGGACTACAGTATTTTTACATGGGAGATTAGAGTAAAATATGCAAAAGTAGGGATTTTAAAAATAGTATTTCTCATTAATTCTATCATAACAATGTATAAAAACTATAAAACAAGACAAAGGTTACAGGAAATGGGAGCACCAAGAGACTTCAGAGCAGTCCTCCAAAACAAACAGTGAGTGAAAAAAATTAAATCCTTTGTAACAATTATCAGGGAGTAAATGTCATAAAACCGCCTTCTTCACACTCTTACAAAGAGAACTTGATTTTTCTTTTTTAAAAAAAAGAAGTTATTTTGAATCTGTAAACAAAACCCCTTAAAAATCTTTGGGTCAAACCCTGTGAGTCTTAGTTGCTTGGAATGAATAGCAAACTACATTAAGACTGAATAAGGAGCACCACTGTTTTGGCCCTTTCATTATAACATCTTCTAATTATATATGAACTTCCATCAGAGCATACATGAGTATTTGTAGAATGCTTTCAATCTTACCCATTATAGAACTATTAGCTGCATTTTACAGATGACGAAAACAAAACAGAGTTAAGTGACTTACCCAATTACCCACAGGAAGTCTGTGGCACAACCAGAAATAGAACCCAGATCTCTCAGCATCCAGTCCCATGCTTTAAACCAGTGATACTCAGACCTCAGTGGTTTAGGAGCAAAATTAGCAATCAACATTACGCAAAAGAACCACAGTAGTGTGAATTCATTGTTTCATTTACTTTAGTACTATATCTATCTATATATCTATAATTCTCACAGCAAATAAGTTAATAACTTAGTGCAAGCTGATAATTTAACTGGTTAATAACATAGTAAAAGCATCTTGATTGGTTAATAACTTAGGTTAATAATGAAATCACACAGTATTTTAATATCATGTGCTGGAAAGAGCCACAGGAGACCCATTAAAGAGCTACTTGTGGCTCGCAAGCCTCAGTCTGAGTATCACTGCTTCAACCATTAGACCATCTGCCTTCTTGATGCTGGCACAGCACTAAGTCCAGATTCCTGCAGTTATTTATTTAAGAATTCTAAACCTTTACAACTGTCAATGTGATCTCAATTTTTAAAAAGACAACACACTACAGTAACAAACCTGTCTCAATTTGACCACACAAAGGACCAAGAAACACTGATAGTTTTAAATGAAGGTCACCATAATAGTAGTGGTATCTTTAAGGATACATTAAAGTGAGATAGAGTTGCCTGGCAGACAGTAGTGTGCAGTGCAGTTTTCACCACATTCTCTTACTACAGTGGATTTTCTAACTCTCCAGATATGGAGTGTGTGAGATGGGCATGGGTGGTCAGACTAGATATATCTTACATGGAGGCAAACAAACAAAAAAAAGCAAAGTTTTAGAGAGACGAAGATGACATCCATGACAGGAGAACTAGACTCAACGGGTGGTGATCAATGGCTCCATGTCTAGTTGGCAGCTGGTATCAAGTGGAGTGCCCCAAGGGTCGGTCCTTCGGCTGGTTTTGTTCAATATCTTCATAAATGATCTGGAGGATGGTGTGGATTGCACCCTCAGCAAGTTTGCAGATTACACTAAACTGGGAGGAGAGGTAGATACACTGGAGGGTAGGGATAGGATACAGAGGGACCTAGACAAATTAGAGAAATCTGATGAGGTTCAACAAGGACAAGTGCAGAGTCCTGCACTTAGGACGGAAGAATCCCATGCACCGCTACAGACTAGGGACCAAATGGCTAGGCAGCAGTTCACCAGAAAAGGACCTAGGCGTTACAGTGGACGAGAAGCTGGATATGAGTCAACAGTGTGCCCTTGTTGCCAAGAAGGCCAATGGCATTTTGGGATGTATACGTAGGGTCATTGCCAGCAGATTGAGGGACGTGATCGTTCCCCGCTATTCTACATTGGTGAGGCCTCATCTGGAGCACTGTGTCCAGTTTTGGGCCCCACACTACAAGAAGGATGTGGAAAAATTGGAGAGAGTCCAGCGGAGGGCAACAAAAATTATTAGGGGTCTGGAACACATGACTTATGAGGAGAGGCTGAGGGAACTGGGATTGTTGAGTCTGCGGAAGAGAAGAATGAGGGGGGATTTGATAGCTGCTTTCAACTACCTGAAAGGGGGTTCCAAAGAGGATGGATCTAGACTGTTCTCAGTGGGAGCTGATGACTGAACAAGGAGTAATGGTCTCAAGTTGCGGTGGGGGAGGTTTAGGTTGGATATTAGGAAAAACTTTTTCAGTAGGAGGGTGGTGAAACACTGGAATGCGTTACCTAGGGAGGTGGTGGAATCTCCTTCCTTAGATATTTTTAAGGCCAGGCTTGACAAAGCCCTGGCTGGGATGATTTAGTTGGGGATTGGTCCTGCTTTGAGCAGGGGGTTGGACTAGATGACCTCCTGAGGTCCCTTCCAACCCTGATATTCTATGATTCTATGACCACAATTCTAAAGGGACCGCTGTTGGCTCCAAAAATAAAAGAAAAAGAGAAAAGTCTAGAGGGAGAGGGAACAGAGGAGATACACAGTTCATCATACTGTTATTAGAGATAGACAAAATGGTGTCGTTTCATAAAAATAAAGTCAGGAATGGTTTGAATGTTGATCTCATTTTATTCAAACCCAAAAGTTCAGGGCAGGAGGATCACTTTTAGATAAAATGTTCTTGTTGGTCAGCTCTAAAGATATGTATGCTAAACATATATCATACCTATTTTTATTGCTTCTGCTGGTTCCATGATTACAGATTCCATAGTACAGGAATGTTGACAATATTGGTAGTGTGGTCACCAAAGAGAAAAGTTAAAGTCATAACAAGGACCAGAATCCCATATCAATATTTTAAGGAAATTTGCCCTATTCCATGAAATTCACTCCCTATCTTTATAAAGCTCTAATGCACATCAGATTTCCTTTTAATGGAAACAAATATGAAGAGTATAGAAAAGTCAAAGAAGGAAAGATGGAGTAAATAAACTAGATGAAAACCCTTTTTACAAACATGTTATTTTCTCTGCAGCCAAAAAGTTAGCAATAAAGACAGATTATTTTAAAATATTCCATTATCCATTGTTAACACCAAATAAGCAGATGAAAATTTCAAGTAGAAGGCTATCACAGAAAGGCTACATTCTTTTATTTTCTCTGGTCAATATGTGCTTCCAACAACAGCAAGAAGTAATGTGCTTCCAACAACAGCAAAGAGTAATGGATACTATATTGTTATTGTAACACATGCAGCCATACAGTAGCTACTTGACATATTTACTTTAAGATCAGCATATTTTCCATATTCAAAACAGTTCTTTTGACCACTAGATTTATAGTTGGACTGCCAGAGTATAAGACTGTCCTCTAGATACTGATACTGTGATTTGTGCTTTTAAACCTTTGTAATGCACCTAGGGACTTTGTGCATAAACACAACAGAAAAAATCGATATAACTAAATAACTATATTTGTAAATGTTCTATCTCCAATTCATAAATTGGAGATAGAATATTTACAGATAAAGGAAGAAGTATAAATCTTTCACCTTTATAAGATTTCTAATCTTTTTCAACCCAATTCTAGGAATCACTAGATCACAAGACACAGAGGCTCCTTATTACAGATATAATTCTAAAACTAAGAAATAATATTCAAAGTGATTTCTGACCTAAAATCAAACTATAAAGGCCTGGTTAGTGAAGTCTAGTTCAAAAGTAGTCTAGTTTATTTCAGTGGGACTACTTATTGCATGTGGTACTATTCAGTGCAAGGATATCAAAATCTCCTTTTTAATTATTAAAATCAACAACTGATTTCGACCCAATAAAGAAAGAAATCGCTCCCTCTTTCAACCGTCAAATGGTATTACTGAAGTTTAATATGGACTGTAGTTCTCTTACATGAAAAATGGAAACGCTTCTATAAGGAATATCTTGGAGATACCTACAGCTTTTACATCCTACAAACGTTTGTCAATAGCAAAGTAAAATAGATCTCTCTATGAATGATAGTTACCACCTAATTTCAAAATTAGCGTTGATGACAATGGGTCTCTTCCTGATGCCTTTGAAATTAATGGTATAACTTCAGTGGGAATTGGGCCCAAAATTTCATTCTTATTTATATTATACGTGTGTCTAGAAGCCCCAATATTTACATACACCTAGTATGAGACAGTCTCTGCCACCAAAAATTGTATAATCTAGACAAAAGTTCCAAAAGATGGAGGAGAACAGGGGCACTGAGAGATTAGATGACTTATCCATGACCATTACATTCTTAATATAAAGAATACAAAATATGCATATAAAGTATTAGCCTCCCAGTAGGAAGTGGCTGACCATACAGTTACCAGCTGCCACAAGTAAAAAACCAAGCTTTTGTTGGCAAACCAAGCCAGACAAATTAAAATTAGAAATAAAGTTGTTGGTTTTTTTACGATGAGGGTGATTAATCATTGCAACAAACTACCCAAGGAAATGGTGGGTCTTGATGTCTTGAAATCAAGACTGGGTATCTTTTTAGAATCTATGCTCTAGTAAAACACAAGTTATTGAGCTCCATATAGCAGTAAGCAGGTGAAATTCTGTGGTTTCTGTTGTAGAGGAGGTCAGACTAGATTGTCTGTTGGTCCCTTCTCGCCTTAAAATCTATGAATCCATAAAACTACATGCTTATAGAAAAAACTAATTGCTCCTTGTAGTTACTAGGTGACAATGTCCTGACCTCAGAACATAAGCCAATGATAATAAGCACTTCTATGTTTTAAAGTGCTTGTACAAAGGATAAGTTTGTTCTAATGATGAAATACTTGTAACTGAATATTCTGAGAGCTCTGGTGGGTTGATTTCTCTGGAACCAGTCTGAACAGGAGTTGGATATGCCTGCAGTTTGCTCATGCAGTTGAACTAAACCCTGAAAGTTTGTTGTTTTTCTAAGTTGGTTGTATGTGTATAGGGCCCTATACACATAGTTGAAGGTACATATTCCTAATTATATGTGCATAAATGCCAATCCAGTTTGAGGTGGGCTACTACTCCGTGTGCACAATTTAAAAGATGTATTAGAGCATAAGCTTTCGTGGGTGAATACCCACTTCATCAGATGCATGTAGTGGAAATTTCCAGAGTCAGGTATAAATATGCAAGCAAGAATCAGGTTAGGGATAACAAGGTTAATTCAATCAGGGAGGATGAGACCCTCTTCTAGCAGTTGAGGTGTGAACACCAAGGGAGGAGAAACTGCTTTTGTAGCTGGCTAGCCATTCACAGTCTTTGTTTAATCCTGAGCTGATGGTGTCAAATTTGCAAATGAACTGAAGCTCAGCAGTTTCTCTTTGAAGTCTGGTCCTGAAGTTTTTTTGCTGCAGGATGGTTACCTTTAAATCTGCTATTGTGTGTCCGGGGAGGTTGAAGTGTTTTCCTACAGGTTTTTGTATATTGCCATTCCTAATATCTGATTTGTGTCCATTTATCCTTTTACGTAGGGACTGTCCAGTTTGGCCAATGTACATAGCAGAGGGGCATTGCTGGCACATGATGGTGTATATTACATTGGTGAATGTGCAGGTGAATGAACCGGTGATGGTATAGCTGATCTGGTTAGGTCCTGTGATGGTGTTGCTGGTGTAAATATATGGGCAGAGTTGGCATCAAGGTTTGTTGCAGGGATTGATTCCTGAGTTAGAGTTACTATGGTGCGGTGTGTAGTTGCTGGTGAGAATATACTTCAGGATGGCGGGTTGTCTGTGGGCAAGGACTGGCCTGCCTCCCAAGGCCTCTGAAAGTGAGGGATTGTTGTCCAGGATGGGTTGTAGATCACTGATGATGCATTGGAAAGGTTTTAGCTGAGGACTAAATGTGATGGCCAATGGAGTTCTGTTGGTTTCTTTCTTGGGCTTGTCTTGCAGCAGGAGGCTTCTGGGTACACGTCTGACTCTGTTGATCTGTTTCCTTATTTCCTCATGTGGGTATCGTAGTTTTGAGAATGCTTAGTGAAGATCTTGTAGGTGTTGGTCTCTGTCTGAGGGGTTGGAGCAAATGCGGTTATACCTCAGCACTTGGCTCTAGACAATGGATCATGTGGTGTGTCCGGGATGGAAGCTGGAGGCATGAACGTAGGCACAGCGGTCGGTGGGTTTTCGGTGTAGGGTGGTGTTAACGTGACCATCACTTATTTGCACTGTAGTGTTGAGGAAGTGGACCTCCCGTGTAGATTGGTCCAGGCTGAGGTTGATGGTGGGGTGGAAGCTATTGAAATAGCGGTGGAATTCTTCCAGGGTTTCTTTCCCATGGGTCCAGATGATGATGTCATCAGTGCAGCGTAGGTAGAGAAGGGGCATGAGTGGACGAGAGCTGAGGAAGCGTTGTTCCAGGTCAGCCATAAAAATGTTGGCATATTGTGGGGCCATGCGGGTGCCCATAGCTGTGCCACTGGTCTGGAGGTATATATTGTCACCAAATTTGAAATAATTGTGCATGAGGATAAAATCACAGAGCTCAGCAACCAGTTGTGCTTTGCCGCTTTTACAGATCCAGACTAACATGGCTACCCTTCTGATACTTAATTTAAAAGTTGTGTATACTAATGGCCAGATTTTCAAAAGTGCTCAGCCCCCCCAGCTCCCACTGAGAACATGGTTAATTCTGCTGGTGACACATTAGGCAAAGAAGCATAGGAACTGCTGGGTGCTGAGCCCTTTAAAAAATCTGGCCATTTCATTTAGGTGCCTAAATAGTAGCTGAATTATTCTGAAAACATGCCCCTGTATGATTTATGTTAGGTCACTCAGCAAGGTAATGTCAGAGGTAGGAGTGGAACTTGTGTGTCCTACCTCCCGCAATAATCTTTCTGTTCACACACTGCCTCCTTTGGGAGTATAAATCTGAAAAAAAAAGAGCATAAACCATTACATCGTATATGATTTGACTATAGAACCACAGAGACTACTAATTCATGCAAATGCACCCATTTGTACTGTTACATACCTCCCTACCCTTTCCACATTTGTCTGCTTATTCACTTGTAGCATCTTATCATAATCCTAGATTGTGAGCTCTCTGGTGCAGGAACTGTTTTTATGTGTTGTTTCTATAGTGCCTAGCACAAAGGCCTCTGACCCTTCATTGAGGCCATTTGGCATTAATGCAGCATACAAAATAAAATAATAATATACAGAGGGAAAACAAAAGGAAAATGAGGTAAAAACAAAAGATAGCTATATCACAAATTTCCAAACTAATCCCACTGTCAGAGAAGGATACACTATGACCTGAGGTGACAAAAACAAAAACTCCAGGCAGCACTGGAAAGGGGAAAGAGAAAGTGGATACTGATTGGGAAGCCAGAAAACCAGCATTGTCAGTTACATTTCAGAAAAGATCAGCAGAATTCAGGTTTCAAACTGGAGGTCCACTTCAGAAACTTATGGGCCAAAATATCTCTTCAATTACACTTTTGTAATTTCACTAAGACTAAGGGTTGCATGGGCTGAACTCGCCTCAGAGTGTGGAGGTGGGGTGAGAGGAAAGAGAAGCAACACCTCCTACATACTCCCTAGTTCCTGGATCCCACATTCCCCTCTATGCCATCTCCTTCCCCAGCCCTCTTTATGCCATATTCTCTTTTGTGTCCCGCACCCCATGCCCTACGCGTCTCATGCCTTTGTCTGCCCATCCCCCTCGGTGCCCCGTTTCCCGCCAAGGCTCCAGCGCCCGAGACCAACGGCCCTGACGCTCGCCGCGAGTCGCGCGGCAGGCCCACCACCCAGGGCAGCGGGCAGCGCGGCCCGGCGCCCCGGGCTCTGGGAGGGCCAGCAGCAGGGCAAGGAGGCGGTGCCTGCCGAGCAGGGAGGCGGTGCCCGTCGGGAGGACGGGCCGGGCGGGGGGAGTTTATTCCACTAGAAGGGAATAGTTTCTCCTGCTGAGGCTTGACAGCGTCAGGTCAGTGCGTGAGCTGCTGCGGGGACCATCCCCCTGCGCGGCAGGGGGCTCTCTGGGGGCAGGAAGAGGCTGTGGGGGGCATGAACCGTCAGGGGGCTGCGTCCGTGGGGATCTAAGGGAGAGAGAGGGGTCTCTTTTGGGGTAGAGGTAGGCAAGGGGGCTGTACCCCGGGGGAGAGAGAAAGGTCTGTGCCTGTGTGGGGCAGACAGGGGTATTTCCCCTAGCGCAGAAAGGAGGGCTGTGCTCCTGGGGGATCTTTGGGGTGCAGGCAGGAGGCGGGGGTGGAGGGTGGGGGTAGAGGACTGTTGATGAAGGGGAGGCTTCATGGAGTGCGGGGGTTGTGGGCATGGTGGCGAGGGCTGAGAGAGCCAGGATGGGGCTAATGCCCATGGGGGCTCTCTGAGCAGGGCGCTGTTCCCATAGGGGCTTAGGGAGGAATGAAGAATTTGTTCATGGGAGCTCCAGGGTGAGCTGCGTCCATGGGGGCATCTAGGGGCAGTGAGGTACACAGAAGGCTTTACGTGTGCGTGGTCTATGGAGTTAGCAGCATAGGTGCTGTGTTGCAGAGGTGCGTTGTACTGGAGGGGGTTGGATCTCATGTGGGCTATGTAAAGTGGTTTGGGGATAAGCAGAGGGACAGTGTTCATGGTTACTGTATGGGGATGGTGGAATACACAGGGGGATGTATGTCCATTGGTGCTACATGTGTGATATTGATGGAGATAGACAGTAAACTGTGCCCATTGGTATTCTAATAGTTATAGGTGGCTATGTCCATTGGTACAACATGTGGAGAGGGGAGATGGGAAGGGAGTGTTACTCACTTTGCATACTTGTAATGAATGAAAAGCATCATTTTCTTTTTGACTTCTCAACCAAGAAAAGTCAGCGAGCCCTGATTTTAGTCATTCCACAGCAGAGATACTATGTTGAAATATATAAAATATATGGGTGGCATGCCCTAGGTTTTCAAGAGCATTTTGTAATTTTCCTGGTGTCATTTCTCTCCAGGGTACTTGGCAGCTGAGGACTGCAAGTTCCTGTAGTGTTGTAACTTTGAGGCAGTATATGCACATGATACAATGCTGTGATAGTATTATTATAACATTATATTATGACATTAGATTGATAACTATGTGTAGCCTTTTGGAGATAAGTGCAGGAATTTATCAAGAAATAATTAATTTTTATGTACCTTGGACTTCTGATTTAATAGTCTTGTTATATTTAAGTTAACTTAAATTAAAAGGATCAATTCTAATTGCCCGGACATTTAAAAGTGAGGGTGTGGACTGATAAATTTTGTTTGTAACCCACTTCCTCCATCTCCAAAAGGGTTGTTTGTCTGGAATATGACACTAATGTTCTGTCTAGTAACCAATGTTCAAAAATATATACTTCCCTAGCAATCAGTCTGTAATAATATGCATAGAGTAACTTTTTAAAGATGATAATAATGCATTATTTGTTAGCTAGAAGGACCCAGTGTGGCCCATGAGGTACACTGGAACTTGTATGACCTGCAGTATTCAGTTTGTCTTTTGCAAATTAGTCTTGTCTGTTGTACCCTGGTTGATATTAGAATTCCCTGTGCGTGGTTATGTTGAACATTTTTAATCTCTTTAGGTCTCACTGAAGATTAATGTGAAAATTACTTAGAGATTTAATTATGAGACTATGAAGAATCATTTTTAAACAATTCTGCACAGTGTAAATATAGACTATTGTCAGTAGGGGAGATATTTGATCAAATGGTTAGACATGGATGTTGAAATTGGCAGCTAAACATCAGAATTATATTTGGCAGGTATTCTTATAGGAGCTGCTGTCAGATTTGAATCTACTCAGACATCAGTTTATTAAAATTTTGCATTATTGGTTTACATATTTTATATATTCCTGTGAGTAGCCCTAGTAGACAGCATCCATTCCTTGATAATACCTGATCTGAAAAGTATATGGCCCTGTACCAGATATCAGTGTATCATGAAAAGTTTGTCATAGTATGTTCTTTCCATAAAGAATTATTCTCCTCCTCCAATTTAAGTATCTATTATACATACTGACACCACAACAAACGCCTGTACAATGGTAAAGTTGATCAATATTATAGCTTCAGTTTTTAACTTTTGCTTTATGATACTGACATTGACATTACTGCTGAATCTGAGTTTTTTCTACTTGACTTTTCTTTCAGTTCCTATAGATCAGTTCCTAAATTCAGGCCCAGTTCAATCAATATAAATGTATTTCTATAGCAGTCGGTGCTTGAATGATTTTAACCAACAGTTTAATCAGTAAAGCCAGAAATAGTTTATAAGTAGAAGCAAAACCCATGTTTTGTACAATGCTAGACAAATAATTCACAGGAAATAATTTACTTAATGATTTTTGCCTCTTTATGTTTTGGAACTGACTGACACCTTTTGATTTTTTCTGAAGTATTCACTATTAAAAAAAATCAGAATAATTTCACTAGCTATTTCTTGTTCTGTAACTCAGTTGTCAGTAATTAGTTTTGAATATTTGGTATTGGAAATTTGAGTGACTTTAATTACTTTTGGTTGATACATAGGTCACAGGGTTTTCTTTCTGTTCTCAATTGTGGTGAGCATAAACCAGGCTTCCAGTGCAGCTACTCAGGATTGTAAATTTAAAATTCACCTTCTATGAAAATTCTCCAATATTTGCTTAAATTTACTATTTCCACGTGTTTCTGCGCTGCATACTTTTCTAGAGTATTCATGGAAAGCAAACACAAAAAGCATATTAACACTATCTAAATTAACTAGCTTAAAAATCTTAACAAATACTCGCAGGATTCTCCAAGCTAGTTTGTTGAGGCGTCATGGGCACAATGCTTTCCATTTTATTTTCAAACAGTTTATTTTGCTGTGTTGTTATGATATACCCACTAATTTATTTTTTAAAGTCAATACTAGACTTATTGAAAGCAGATTGTTCCCCACTGTAATATTATAAGTGATGGTGAATTCTGATAAATCTTTATTTCTTATGCTGATTTTTTTTCTTTAACAGGAGGTTCTTATTCTTCAGTCATTTTATTGCAACTGTTCTGAATGTTTCTGTTAATTTTCTGTGTATTTTTAAAAAAGCAACAAATCACTAAGTAGTAGAAAATCAGTGTTGTGATTGGTTCTATATAACTATACACCCTGAAATATCATTAAGGGAATACATGCATGTGCTTCCTATTAACAAGACAATTCCTGAGGGCCTTACTCAATCTTCACTATGTTCTTACTCAAGAAAAATCCCTTTGGCTTCAATGGGGGGTTTCGAAGACTGAATGGAAATTGATTTGGATTAACATTAATAAGAATCACAGTAACAGGGTACTGATATTAATTCTTGTACTGACTGATATGCCCTTATTTTTCTTTTAACTGATTGGTTTCAGAGTAGCAACCGTGTTAGTCTGTATTCGCAAAAGAAAAGGAGTACTTGTGGCACCTTAGAGACCAACAAATTTATTTGAGCATAAGCTTTTGTGAGCTACAGCTCACTTCATTGGATGCATTCAGTGGAAAATACAGTGGGGAGATTTATATACATAGAGAACATGAAACAATGGGTGTTACCATACACACTGTAAGGAGAGTGATCACTTAAGGTGAGCTATTACCAGCAGGAGCGTGGGGAGCGGGGACGGGGGGGGGGAACCTTTTGTAGTGATAATCAAGATGGGCCATTTCCAGCAGTTGACAAGAACCTCTGAGGAACAGTGAGGGGTGGTGGGGAATAAACATGGGAAAATAGTTTTACTTTGTGTAATAACCCATCCACCCCCAGTCTCTATTCAAGCCTAAGTTAATTGTATCCAGTTTGCAAATTAATTCCAATTCAGCAGTCTGTCGTTGGAGTCTGTTTTTGAAGTTCTTTTGTTGAAGAATTGCAACTTTTTGGTCTGTAATCAAGTGACCAAAGAGATTGAAGTGTTCATAGATACTAAGATCAGAAGGGATCATTATGATCATCTAGTCGGACCTCCTGCACAACGCAGGCCACAGAATCTCACCCACCCACTCCTACGAAAAACCTCTCACCTATGTCTGAGCTACTGAAGTCCTCAAATGGTGGTTTAAAGACTTTATGGAGCAGAGAATCCTCCAGCAAGTGACCCATGCCCCATGCCACAGAGGAAGGCGAAAAACCTCCAGGGCCTCTTCCAATCTGCCCTGAAGGAAAATTCCTTCCCGACCCCAAATACGGCGATCAGTGTTCTCCAACTGGTTTTTGAATGTTATAATTCTTGACGTCTGATTTGTGTCCATTTATTCTTTTACGTAGAGTCTGTCCAGTTTGACCAATGTACATGGCAGAGGGGCATTGCTGGCACATGATGGCATATATCACATTGGTAGATGGGCAGGTGAACGAGCATCTGATAGTGTGGCTGATGTGATTAGGCCCTATGCTGGTGTCCCCTGAATAGATATGTGGACACAGTTGGCAACGGGCTTTGTTGCAAGGATAGGTTCCTGGGTTAGTGGTTCTGTTGTGTGGTGTGTGGTTGCTGGTGAGTATTTGCTTCAGGTTGGGGGGCTATCTGTAAGCAAGGACTGGCCTGTCTCCCAAGATCGGTGAGAGTGACGGGTCGTCCTTCAGGATAGGTTGTAGATCCTTGATGATGCGTTGGAGAGGTTTTAGTTGGGGGCTGAAGGTGATGGCTAGTGGCATTCTGTTATTTTCTTTGTTGGGCCTGTCCTGTAGTAAGTGACTTCTGGGTACTCTTCTGGCTCTGTCAATCTGTTTCTTCACTTCAGCAGGTGGGTATTGTAGTTGTAAGAACGCTTGATAGAGATCTTGTAGGTGTTTGTCTCTGTCTGAGGGGTTGGAGCAAATGCGGTTATATCGTAGAGCTTGGCTGTAGACGTTGGATCATGTGTTGTAGTCTGGATGAAAGCTGGAGGCATGTAGGTAGGAATAGCGGTCAGAAGGTTTCCGGTATAGGGTGGTATAGATCCATCATGAAGGATCTACAACATATCCTGAAGGACGACCCATCACTCTCACAGATCTTGGGAGACAGGCCAGTCCTTGCTTACAAACAGCCCCCCAACCTGAAGCAAATACTCACCAGCAACCACACAACAGAAGCACTAACCCAGGAACCTATCCTTGCAACAAAGCCCATTGCCAGCTGTGTCCACATATCTATTCAGGGGACACCAGCATAGGGCCTAATCACATCAGCCACACTATCAGAGGCTCGTTCACCTGCCCATCTACCAATGTGATATATGCCATCATGTGCCAGCAATGCCCCTCTGCCATGTACATTGGTCAAACTGGACAGTCTCTATGTAAAAGAATAAATGGACACAAATCAGACATCAAGAATTATAACATGCAAAAACCAGTTAGAGAACACTTCAATCTCTTTGGTCACTCGATTACAGACCTAAAAGTGGCAATTCTTCAACAAAAATCTTCAAAAACAGACTCCAACGAGAGACTGCTGAATTGGAATTAATTTGCAAACTGGATACAATTAACTTAGGCTTGAATAGAGACTGGGGGTGGATGGGTCATTATACAAAGTAAAACTATTTTCCCATGTTTATTACCCCCCACTCCTCACTGTTCCTCAGAGGTTCTTGTCAACTGCTGGAAATGGCCCACCTTGATTATCACTACAAAAGGTTCCCCCCCCCCCCACTCTCCTCCTGGTAATAACTCACCTTAAGTGATCACTCTCCTTACAGTGTGTATGGTAACACCCATTGTTTCATGTTCTCTATGTATATAAATCTCCCCACTGTATTTTCCACTGAATGCATCGGATGAAGTGAGCTGTAGCTCACAAAAGCTTATGCTCAAATAAATTTGTTAGTCTCTAAGGTGCCACAAGTACTCCTTTTCTTTTGCGAATACAGACTAACACGGTTGCTACTCTGAAAACAATCAGTTATGATGTATGAACACTTCAATCTCTTTGGTCACTTGATTACAGACCTAAAAGTTGCAATTCTCAACAAAAGCACTTTAAAAACAGACTCCAAGGAGAGACTGCTGAATTGGAATTAATTTGCAAACTGGATACAATTAACTTAGGCTTGAATAGAGACTGGGAGTGGATGGGTCATTACACAAAGTAAAACTATTTCCCCATGTTTATTCCCCACCACCACCCCCATTGTTCCTCAGGCGTTCTTATCAACTGCTGGAAATGGCCCACCTTGATTATCACTACAAAAGTTTCCCCCCCTGCGCGCCCCCCCACTCCGCCCCCCCGCTGGTAATAGCTCAACTTAAGTGATTACTCTCCTTACAGTGTGTATGGTAACACCCATTGTTTCATGTTCTCTATGTATATAAATCTCTCCACTGTATTTTCCACTGAATGCATCCAATGAAGTGAGCTGTAGCTCACGAAAGCTTATGCTCAAATAAATTTGTTAGTCTCTAAGGTGCCACAAGTACTCCTTTTCTTTTAACTGATTGGGTTTTTTATGAAGCATAGCTGGCCCTTAGACCAGTTGTGCCCCTAGTCAGGTGCCAATAATAATATGGGCATCTATGAGGCTTGTGCTACTGACTGCACAAGCGTCTTCAAAGGGAGTGGAGTGGGATGGGGATGTGGTCCACTCTCAGCTGATGGAGGGTGGGGGGAAATGCACATGGTACCAATTTAAAGAGTTGCTGAGTTTCCATTGCAGTAAATGGTCCTCCAGAGCCCCGGAATTCCTCCAGGGCTTCTGCTGCAATGGAGTCCCCTTGCATACAACCCACATGCAGAGGCAATCTAGCCCTAACTCTAGTATTTTAACAACAGAGTATTTAGCAAACAATTAGCTACATTTAAGGCCTGATTTGCAGACTTTGCATATGCAAAGCTTTCATGGGAGTTAGGATTGGGCTCATAATCTTTATCTCCCCTCTTCTTCCAGTATGTTCCACAGCCCAGTTATTAACGGATTCCTAAATCCATTAAAAGAACCAAACAAAACAATGATATCCTTCCCCAGATTAAAGTTCTTTAAAGTGAACTACATAGTTATGATTATTAATTGTTTGTTACTTGAATTGCAGTAGTGCCTAATGGCCTGATCAAGGATCAGGGCCCATTGGGTGAGGCATTGTACACACATAGAGGAAAAGACAGTGCCTATTCCAATGATCTTATGTTCTAAAACTCTGAGGCGAGAGCACTAGTAGATACAAACAAACATGGGAACACAATGAAATGGTGGGATCATTAAGCAGAAACTTGGACTTACAGATGATGCTTTCCATATGTAGCATATTTAGCTTCATTTGTTTGTTTCATTGGCATTGGCTATAATAGCAAAATAACTGCTGTTTAACAAGAGAAGATAAGCAGCTATCTCAAAATCCAGTTCATGAATTTCTGGAATCAACTAACAGGTGATGCTTTGTAGACATGCATAAGCCACCCTCTTCCCTCATGACTAAGCACATCACCTGCATGCCATGCAGTTTGCATATTCAGGACAAAGTCTATGAATTCAAGTCTGTGAATCCCAAAGTCCCATCTAGCTGAACAACAAACTACTAACTTGCTACTCTGCTGGTTGATAATTAGCAATTTTTAAAAACAGAGCTTAGGTACTTATGCGTATGTATGTTCAGGAACAAGTGTATGCTTTGTATATATTAGTACATAAACATTCATGTACACTATGTATGTATAGCTAGACTACAGGATGTACATATTATTTCAGTGTTATGGAATAACATCCTCCGTATGTAGAAATGCTGCATATATAAACCTTTAGTTGTCATTTGTATTAGTAATACTAAATAAGTAATAATTAATTGATTTAATGTAATTGCAATAATCATACCCTGAGAGTTTTAAATAAGAACATTGGGACAGTTTCTTTCCAGACCTCTAATGCAACAACATGAGACCTCAGTGTAAAAACTATTAGACTGTCTGGAAATTTTTTTAAGGTATAAATAGCATTGGAACTATTTCAGATTTTTTGTACTTAACACTGTTTTATGGTTTAGGTTTTTTAAAATTTTATTTAACCTTAATAAAACAGAAATATGGGTCAGAATTCATCGGGATAGGTTACAGTTTAAATCACACAGTACAGCCCATGCTGTAAATAAATATAGTTCATGCTTCAAGAGAATGTGGAGGGCGTGGGCTGGAGCAGGAGCAGGAGGGATTTGAGGTAATTCACCAAAAGGGCCCTTGCGAAAAGTGCATGGTGCAATGTGCATTCCCCAATTTATGTGGTCAGCTCTGCTTGCTAGAGCAGTGGGTGGGCAGAAGATGAAGCCTTCTCTCATCCTCACCCTGCCCTCTTCTTTTGGAGATGCTATTGTTGTCACTGTTGTGGAGCAGTGGCATTGCTTCCCAGCTGTGTTTTGACTGGCCTTGGCCCAGAAGAACAAGGTGAGAGAGGAAGCCCCTTGCGCCCTCTTCCCTCCCTTCCCCTTCTGTGTCTGGCCAGTGATAGATATCAGCTACACACCACTTCACACAGAAGCATTTTGCGGTTTCCATGAGCAGCATATCTGACACCTTCCCATCACTCTGTAAGAAGTGTCTTATCCTATACATGTTGGAAGGGACAAATGGTGGGATTTTCAAAAGCACGCCGAGGTCACCTAACTCTGCTCCCACTGAATTAAATGGTAAATTAACTTCCATGGAAGTAGAATTAGACCAATACTGGGAGATGTTGGAAATCCCACGCAAAATCATTTTGAAGATGATCATATGCTGGCATTCCAAGCAGAGAGGCATACACATAACCTAATACATGCCACCAAAAGAAAATACAGGCAAGAGTTGCACTATAAGACACACACACACACACACACAAAATCTAAGCATGACATCCTAGCTTCACTGAAGTCAATGGGGGCTTTGCCATTGACATCAGTAGAGCCAAGATTTCACGCTAAGACTAGCTAGGCACTAGAAACTTCTAGAGATTCTCTCCAGCATTTCACATGCATCCAAAACTCCCTTTGAATCCAGTGGGGATTTTGAGTGTGCAGAGAATACCAGATCAAGCCCTCAGTGAGTTCTTATTTGCTCAGCAAGACTACATGGCGAAAGCTAGATAAACATAAATAAATGATATATCAAGGACATTGTTGTAGAAATGCCTTTGAAACAAACAGTGGTATATTTTTCTGTATTATGTTCTGGAGCTAATGTGGTTAGTTCATTATAGTTGTAGTTGAGCTTTAGATTTAAACAAAATGTAAACAATTTTATACAGGTTTTGCAGGTGAGATTATGCTGCTCATTCAAATCAAACTAAAGTCATACAGACCAGCCGCTAGTGTAATGTTGTCTGCTTATGCCTGGGGAAGAGAATTAGCTTTTCATGCAGTTCTGCAGCTCTTTTGTGATAACAGCATGTGTCCCGTGTGGAATTAGGATGTCTTTCCTCTTTATCATGCATGTGGCTGTGACACATTACAGAGTCCCTCCACTCTAGCGCCCCATTCTTGTTTAACAGGAAACCTCTACTTAATGTTCCCCTACTTTCCCTCCACAAATACCACAATTCTGGACACATTATTTATTTCCCTTTAGGAGAATGAATTCTCACAACTGTCATGGAACAGGCATCTGGAGCAGGTGGGGATAGAGAGGAAGGTTACATACTGAGTCTTGGGCCTTTCAGCTGAAGAGTCCAATTTAATGATTTTGAAGGGAGACTCATAGTCGCTTAAAATAGCCCTGACCAGGATTACAATCTGCTCTTAAACTACTTTACATGACATATAATTACACTGTATTCCATAAAATAGTATTTTGTTTCATAGCATAGTATTTTATTTCAGGTGCAAAGTACATAACTTGTGTATTTATACATACCTTCTGAACATATTGGTCATCACTTGTGTAAATACTATAGCAGCTAACCGTGGAATGAAATGTAATTCTGCTACTGTTTAACAGTTTTCTCTTAGTATTTTATTGAGAGTTGCAATCTGAACATTCGTGTTTGAGAAGTGCACACCATTTGACCTTCAGTTTGAAAATATATCTTATATTAAAAAGTAATATGGTTAATCCTCAAGGCAATATTGCAGTATTTTTTCCCAGCCTCTTCCTCCCCACCCCCCCCTGTAAATCTTAACATAGAAACACAAGATATATAACATTCTTCAGTGGAAGTAAGAATAAAAAGGGATTCTAAAATAATACTAAACAAAATGAAATGTGTGTATGAAGGGAGGGGAAATATTTTTTTTATTTTGGCAGCAATTCAGAAGTTTGATATACTTTTATATAAACATAGTGATCAATTATGCATTTTTAATCATTTTCAGTATTTGTTAGCTGGGATATTTTTATGTCCCTGAGAAACAAATTCTCAACCATGGTAGTTTAAAACTGATATCAGAATATCCAAAGAGTTATTTTGTTACTCCAAAAGAAGAGATATGAAAAGAAAAATGTTAATTACAGGCTTTAACACTCAGAGTAGGATCTTTTAGTGAGTAGGAGCTTTTAGTAGGGGTGGTCAGAAAAACAGGTTTTACTACTTAAGAGCTGGAGCTTTGTGGTACTATCTAGTTGGAGAGCTTGGAGAAAATGCAACCACTTCTATTTATTACTTCTCATAAGGTGTATGATTTCCTATGATAGAATTAACTTTTAGGAACTGTCATTTTTGGTGTCCACAGTAACTAAAAGTGAAGTGCTTATCCTTTAATCTTGAATACATTTTACTTAGTTAGTGCTTGCTATCATCTGCAGTGGTTTTCCAGCTGCTGGATTTTATGCTGGGATCTCAGATCTCATTCTGTAGAAGCATAGTACAATATGTGTTACTAAATTGACTTCTAACCATAGCAAATAATTTCTAAAATAGAGGGCCAAATTCTGCCCTCCTTTCCTTGTGTGCAATCCCATGGAATTCAAAGGACATGCATGGGTGTACCTGTGAGCAAAATTTTAGGATACGTCTGTGCTTCAGCAGCACAGCTATGACACTGCAGTTGCGCTGTTGCAGCACTGTAGTGTAGATACTTCCTACATCAACAGGAGAGTTTTTTCTGTCGATGTAGGTAATCCACCCCCCTCAAGAGGCAATAGCTACGTCTGCAGAAGAATGCTTCTGTCCATCTAGCTGCATCTACAGAGGTGGTTTGGTCCACCTAACTATGTCACGCAGGGCACAACATTTTTCACAGCCATGAGCGGTATATCTAGGTTGATCTAAGTTGTAGGTGTAGACCAGGCCTCAGAGACATATAAAGTTTTCTCTGTGTTTTATAATCTTATTTAGAAACATGTGTGGCAGAACCTCATTTCTCTGCATTTCCATAAACTGGAAATCTGTGCTGAAAATGGTTTTGGGGTTTGCATCTTATTGAAGCCCAAATATGGGAAATTCTGAGGAAGGCTGGGGTATTGGCTCTCTGTAGGACAATGGGGGATCTCTTCTGGCCTCACTCCTGGGGTTCATCTGTGCCCTGAAACAAGGCCTTTACAATTGGCTAATGGTGCTGGTGTTCCTCCATTGCTTCAAAAGTCACTAATTTGTAATGGGTAGGTTTCCCTCACTCGATTACAGCTTGAATTAGGAAGAATTCTCCTGTCGACCTAGCGCTGTCTACACCGGGGCTGAGGTCGGTTTAACTGTCGGTCAGGAGTGTGGATTTTTCACACTCCTGAGCGACGTAGTTATACCGACTTAATTTCCTAGTGTAGACCAGGCCTTAGCGTAGTTTAGGTCTTTCACTTGCATCTACATTTAAGCATCCTCTACTTTTCAACTCAGTGATATGTTATGATATATATTTGTGATGATGGTTTAAGGAATATATATTTAGTAAAACATGTTTCAGTGCTTTATATGCTTTAAATGTCTATTATTGTCCCAACATAAAAAGAGGCAATGTGTTTTGTAATATGTTGCTCCTGCCCATGTTTGCCTGTTTTTAGATTTTTGTCTTTAAAGCTTGCTTATACCAGTATTGAAAAGTATGGAAACATAAGTTCTCACTTTCATTTCAAGTAATATGATTTCCTTTTCAGCCATGAGCACTGGTCTTGGCTTTTGAGAAGACAAATGAAATAAACTCTCAGGCCTTGTCTACAGTGGATGCAGTTTATACCAGAGCTATTTTGATAATATCGTTTATAACAGTTTCCTGAACAAAATAAGATAAAGGATTATTTTGCCAGTATAACGGCATCTACACTAGGGCTTTGGCCAGAATAGCTATGTTAAGGGTTTGATTTTTTTCCAGGCTCCTAACTGATAATGATAAGCTGGCAAAATTTTAAGTGTAGACCAGGCCTAAGAAACCAGGAGTTGTTATAATTAACTGTAGATTATGTTTGAAGATTAATATTATAAAAGGTCAGTGACTTGTGACTTCAAAATAGTAAGTGGCAATAAAACACGGGGCAGTTACTTTGGTGTGGTGTCCTTATGCAGTTTGCAGGACATTTCATTTAGTTTTCTGTAACAATGACTAAAAGTATTTGTCTTCATTATTAGCACTATCAGTGCTATTACCAGTGCAAAAGTGTAACTTTCAAAAAACAGTTATGGAAGCTTAATTAGTTGTTCTCAGTTGTTTTACAATATTTGGATGTTGGTACTTGTGAAAGAGAGAGAGTGGTGTTATTATACAAACAAATTCCATGTGTGCTTCCTCTGCTTAATTCTTGTATTCCACCTCAGTCTTATGCAACACCCATGCTTTTACCATCTTGAGCCTTTTACAATATAAGATTGCCAATTGCACTGAGCTGATTAGTGATATTTGCGAAGAGAAGAAAAATTCAGTGGCACCATGAATGAGAGACCCTAACATGTTTCTTAAAAGTTTCCCGAGAATATGCCTATAGAAGTCAAAGATTCGTTCTTTGGGCCTGCCTCTTGATCATATATGCTAATTTACCAGTTTGTTAGGAAGTGGCAAATATGAATTACATTCAGACAATCTGGAGTATTTTGTTGCCTATAGTAGTCTAACACGTATAAAAAGTAGATGACTAATAGCAAGGGAATCACTGCAATGTTGTGGATTATATTCAGGTTAGAACAGAGCTATCATGTTATGACATATCTTACGGCATCCATAGCCCATTGTGGTGCACCAGCAATTTTTTAAAAAATGTAACAAGTTTATTACTTTTCTAAAGAACAAGTAATTACACACATCTCCAGCAGGGTTGGTTTTACTACTGATCAGAAAAAATTTATACTGTAGGAAGCCTGAATAGAACTATAGTGCTAAGTCTTTTAATTCCTGTAAGTAGCATCCATTTTTGTAGACATAGCCTTTAGAAAACTTTTTGTGGTAAAGCAATAAATTTAAAAAATCTAAATATTATCATCACAGGGAAAACATTCACAGGTGTTTCATAATTTATATACTTATTTATAAAACACACAAGTAAATTTCTATAATACTACGTCATCAGTATTCCCTATATGAAGCCATTACTACCATGCTGTGTCTATCACTATTTAAACTGTTTTGTGTATCACCATTCTCCTTTCACTTCTTGAGGTATATCCTGTTTGACCATAATTGCTGTCATTTTTTTGAATGGTTCCTGGTTTTGTTTAGAAATGCCGTTTTCAGTAGAATAAAGGAGTTACATAAGTCACATCATACTGCTGACTTATACATCATTCACTGTTTCCTCCTTAATGATGTAATACTGTGGTTGTGAAAGTCATGTGCACTTCTTTCCATTCACTTTTAGGTCACCAGGGTGCCAATTCTAAGTAGGTGAGAGATCAAATGAAGACTCAGAAAATTGCTCTGTGTGGATTATCAGCCTTGTTTTAAAAAATAATAAAATTGTTGTCATAAACACTGTGTTCTCCTGATTTTTACAAACATAAACATCCCCAGAAGAAAAATTGCACAGGATAGTTTGGAGAATTTTGCAAGGCTGTGACATGTTCTGTATCTAATGTATTGTGGAATATTTACAGTATATTTAATCTAAAATAAAGGGCTATTTGAGTTCAGAATATTTTACATAAATGCTTTTTGCACTGGTGGATTAAGACAGGATCCTTGGGATCCAAGCCCAGGGTTCTGTGAAGGCCCAGTAAAAAAGAGAGTCTGGGGAAACCAAGAAAGAATTAGGGAAGGAAATCAGGGAGTCCCAGGAGGACTGTGAGGAAGAATTTGTGGGTGCATGATTATTTTAAAGAGCCTGAATTTTAAGTCATAATTATCCTGTGGTGCTAGTTAAAGGAAAGGATTAATAAGGGGGGAAATCTTTAAAAGTATAGGCATTTGGTTAGGATCTGTTTCTTCAAGTATAAAATTCTTAGTTGAACCTGTTGGTCTTGAAGCCCATCTATATCTGGCTTCCTTTGAGATTTTTGGCACTCCCTTGTTTAGGACATGCTGTAAGTGCTATAAGAACAGTCTTTTTGTAGTATTTTGGCATTCCTGCCAGTTCTGTTTTGTCCAAAAAGGCTCCTGGTTTTAAATCCAGTCCCATTTCTCATTAATCATGCTGGAACTTGAATTATCTGATGCACAAAGACGAATGCCAGGTCTTCTGTCACTAGGGACAGCAAAGAAGAAAGTGTATTTCAGTGAAGTCTGAGGTAAGGTTAGGGTAACATATTTAACTAATAAGAAATAGCTTTTACACACAGCACTGATGCTGCTGTAGTCTAGCCTGACTGTATTCATTGATTTAGGCTGTTCAGTTGGTTCCCCTCTTTCTCTCCCACTTCCCAGAATCAACAGAAAATGTAGCACAGCATAGAGTCATGCAGCTTGTGTGGCAACCTTAAACTTCCTGCTGAAGTTTGATTCTTTAGCAGGAGGATGGCTGCTGACTGCCTGCCCTTTCTGTTAGTCACAGCTTTCTGCTGATGTGTTTGAGTGCTGAACAGAGAGGAGAACCAGCTGAGATAGTGGGGAGGCTGGAGTCAGCAGTCAGCCCCCTGGCCAGACCAACTGTCAACATCCTCCAAATGTTGTGGAAGTGTGTAAAAATAATCAAGTAGGGAGAGCAGAACATGGATGAGGTGGACAATGTCTACCTCCCTCTTCCCAGGTCTACATTTGAGGTGAGATAGTTGAGGGGGAGAAAGAAGAGGAGAGAAACACGTATGATGTGTCACCAACACAGGGCCTCACCCTCTAGCCTGAGAGGAAGAGACTAAGAGGAAAAACCTTGAGTCACCCCAGCACCAAGTGAGAGGCAAAGATTAAAGAAGAACCAATGACCCCCTAGAAAGAGAGAGAAACAGATGCTCCCTGAAGATGCAGGAGTGGAAATGGACCTGTAACTCTCTTCTGGCAGTGTGAGATGGAGGAATAGTGAACATGCTAATTATCTCTAGCATATGCTGAGTGGAGCTAACAGTCCACTACTGGACCTTTCCACAGGAGCTTGGGGAAGGGGATTGTTTGGGGTCAGAGGATTGCAGGGCCTCAGTAATGTTGAGAGAGACTCCAGTGGTGATCAAGGACAGCAAACTAGACATGAGTTTGCAAAGTGATATGACACAACACCTGTAATACTCATTTCTGAGCACCATGTTACCAGAAAGAGATTGACAAACTGGAGGGAGACCAGAGAAGAGCAACAGATAAGATAAAAATATCTTGTGACACCGGCTACAACAGTGCCATGCGAATGCCTGTTCTCACTTTCAAGTGACATTGTAAACAAGAAGCAGGCAGCATTATCTCCTGCAAATTGTAACCAAATTTGTTTGTCTGAAGGATTGGTTGAACAAGAAGTAGGACTGAGTGTACTTGTCAGCTCTAAAGTTTCACATTGTTTTATTTTTGAATGCAGTTATTTTTTGTACATAATTCTACATTTGTAAGTTCAACTTTCATGATAAAGAGATTGCACTACAGTACTTGTATTAGGTGAATTGAAAAACACCATTTCTTTTGTTTCGTACAGTGCAAGTATTTGTAATCAAAAATAAATATAAAGTGAGCACTGTGCACTTTGTATTCTGTGTTGTAATTGAAATCAATATATTTTAAAATGTAGAAAACATCCAAAAATATTTACATAAATGGTATTCTAGTATTATGTAACAGTGCGATTAATTGCATGATTAATTGTGATTAATTTTTTTAATTGCATGATTAATTGCGATTAATTTTTTAATCGCTTTACAGCCCTAATTAAAAGTTACGTATTTATGGCTTAGGTTAAGAGGCATGCCTACAAATATATGAAGTGTGTAAATAACAATGAGAAAAAGGAAATATTTAGGGCTGGGATTTTCAAGGACAATAGGATTTGAATAACTAATTCCTTTAGGCTCCTTTGAAAACCCCAACTTAGGGTGGTACATGGTGGTATAGCTAAGAATTAAAGGATGAAATTAAGGCAATTTTAGGATGGATACCAGGAATAAACTTCCTGACAATGCATGTATTAGGTTATGGAACAGTTTCCCCAACGGAAATGGTAGAAGATGAGAGTTGTAAAAGTAGACTGGAGAAAACACTAAACTGTAGAGCCCTGCGTGGATACAAAAAGGTGTATCCACATCCAATCTACGATCTGCAAAAATTGTCTGCAGATATCCGCAGATTTGCACGGATCTAAACAGCTCCACAGGTCACTGTACAGCAGTGATGCAGGGCTGTGTCAAGCCCCCAGCTGCCTCCCCCAGCCCCACTTCTCCCCAGAGACCTCCTGCCCTGCCACCCACTCCGCCTCTGCCATACCTCCTTCCCCACTCTGGGCAGAGAGGCTACAATTCTGGGACCTTCTCTGCAGTTCCTCCCTCCCCATGGGGGGCTTGAACAAGATGCAGCAGCTCAAATGCAAGCAGCCATTGCCACCTGCTCATTTAAAGAACAATCCCACCTGTGTGATTCAGAGAGCCAAGCTGGAGCCTGCAGGCTGACTGACAGCTGCTCAGTTTTGTTGAATGTGTGCTGCAGAGCCCTGTGTGGACACAAAATTTGTATCCGCATCTGTGCTGCAATCCGTAAAAATGGTCTGCGGATAGTCACATCCGCTGATACAAAACGGATACTTGCGGATTTGCAGGGCTCTACTAAACTGTACTATGGGGAAGAATGTTACATTGGCAGGATCGACTGACCCAATAGGACTTTTGTATCACTGTCTTCTTGAGCAGGGGGTTGGACTAGATGACCTCCTGAGGTCCCTTCCAACCCTGATATTCTATGATTCTGTGATTCATTTTATGTATACCAATTTCACCTATGCCATTTGAAGCTGCATAATCCCCTAAAACGGAATCAGTCTACTATTTAGTCTACCTCATAGCTTGGATATTAGTACTATATCCACATGGTTTATTGTAGCTCATGGAGGCTTGGATACAAAGTAAGAGGAAAGAGTACTCACAGGTTCCATGGTAGTTGCTACATCACGTCATGTGCATACAGGAACTTGGCATCAGAGCCAGAGTTGTCCAGCTTCAGCTGGAGTGCATAGTAGATGGACCACAAGTCTGGTTGTGGGTGACGATTTGTATGTTCTTGTGCTGTGGGACCTGGAAGAAACCCCCCCAACCTCATTTTCATGTGATACGTAAATATGCAAATACTCCTTTTAGATTAGCTCTTGGAACACTGACCACATATTTGGGAAATTACTGGAATTTGATACCTTGTGAATCTTTTTGTTTAATGACTACCAGCAATGTACTCTGTGCTGTCCAAATGTACATACGCATGGTCCTGGCTGCACTCTAGTCCCAACAGACAAAATAGTTCAGAGGTGTCTGATGAGGGTTCATGCTAACGGTGATGAAAAAATGTTAGACAGATTATCATTAAGGACTGTGGTGGAAACATATTTTTTGGTGAGATTTGAAGAGGTGGTCTAGAAGGCTGTTCACTTTTAGATTCTTTAAAACCTTTCAGAACTGTAAGCCTCCACTCCCTGTGGACAAGTGGGCTCCAGCCCATGTATCATGGTGCTACAGCCAGGAAGTGGAGCTACCTTTGAGGGGAAAATATCGTAAAAATTAAATTTTTGGGGTAAATTTTCAAAACCACCTAGGTGATCTTAGGGGCTTTTGAAAAACTTTATTTCATACTAAAAAACCAAACTCACAGTTATTGCTCTACTGCCCAAGACACTCCTGAATTTGAAAAGTGTGGAATTTCCTCTTAAACTTCTCCCTGCCTGAGGCCAGGATGAGCAAGTTCCACTGCAGTTCCAATTATAGCTTTTCTAGACCTAAAAATTGTATGATTTAAAGTCTGATATCTTGCAAGCACTGAGCGCCAGAGATGGAAGTTTTATATCTAACACTTGGAAGGGCCTGAGATAGCTTTTCTTTATACAAAAAGCCTGTTATTTTAGGTCATTTTTAGACAGTTTTGTGCCAAAAAATCACTTGATTATCATTCAATAATTGCCTTGTTCTGTTTATTCACTCTGAAGCATCTGGCACTTACCACTGTTGGAAGACAAGATATTGGGCTAGATGAACCATTGGTATGGCTCAATTTGGCTTTTCTTATGTTCTCCACAGATTCCTGTAAAGTTGGACTCATACTAACTAGGGCATTTGCCTTTTCAGGTGGAGGAACATGCAATACATTTTTCAAAAACCATTATAAATAAAAAGATTTCTAAAATACATTTTCTGTGACATATGTGTATTCCTTATAGTCTATGAGGGATGGTAAGAAATAATTATTTTTATCAGCGCCCTTTTGGGTTGACCTACACAGTTCACCCCTTAGTTATACGTCTGTTTCAAACTCAAGTTGATAAAACCCTTATACCACATCACATCATCATGTTTTCCCCATATATGTTATAGACACATTATTGTCTGCAAAAGATTCTCTCTCTCTCTCTCTCGGTATATGTCAAGCATTATATCATATTTATATATAACTAAATTTCCTGGTCACCTTTAAAGAATAAATAAGATTTTGTTTGCTCTGTAAAGAAAATTCCTTCTGACTTGAGTGAAAGTCCCCTATGCAATTAAAGTTATGAGCTGGATACACAAGGCCTGATAATAGATGGCACATATGCACAGTTTAAGGCTCTGATTCTCTAGAGGGATATGTGCAGGCTGACATTTATGCGCACCGCTCTGGACTCCCATTGTCTTCAGTGGGACTACACTCAACTGGATTCCATTGCATGACTGGGGCCTATGTTTGGGATTTACAGTAAGAACACAGGACTTTTTTTTAAGTACACAGAATTAACAAGAGCAATTTTAAAACCAAACAGATTTGTACAACCAGGAAAAAATTGCTCACTGAAGTTTAAATTGTAAAAAGCATGAAAAATTAAGGCCTAAGATATTCGATAGTATGTATTTAAACAGCAAAGCCACTCCAGTAGCAAAGAAAAGTTACTTCTGTTGTAAAGTTGATAAAGATATTTTATTTTGACTGTTAAAGCTCTTTCTACCGTGTTGCTATCGATTCTGTTTTAAAAGAGCAGAAAATACAAAATTTTGCAAAGACAAAACAAAGATAGGACAATGACCTACTGTAAATAATGAAAGAGATGAAGTGTCTGAGAACAAATCTTTTGTCACAACATTTTAAAAGAATGCTTGTCACAGATTTATGTAATGGGGATTATTGCTAAATATAGAGTATTACAAACTAGAGACACAAACTCAGTTCAATGTGGAAATGTTAAAATACTAACTTCAATCGGCCATCAAGCAACCTCAGGAGTAGAATTATTATACTGTGGAGGGAGCAAGATTCAGCTCTCCTTGTCTGGAAGGACAGATGAGCCTTTGAGATAGATTAGGAGAAGAAAATAGAGGAGGGAACCTACTGTATGAAAAATAAACCATGTAAACATAAAAAATGCAATTTACAAGTTCCTAAACCCTTTGTCGTATACTTTATATTAGAATAAATATGTATGAAATCAGAAAGTCCAAATAAATAACTTTTAAAATAAATCAGTGCCATTTGTGACTGTATTTTGATGATGTGAGCACATCCCCAGGAACTGTATTAAGTCACCACCTAAGTATATGCAATATACACGTCAGTCATGGTCACAGCTAGTCTAAGCTGGATCTGAAAGAGTGACTTAGAGATGCAAGGTTCTTTAAGTCACATTGCCAATCCCTGAATCATCCCTAAGTAATTTTTTTTCAGAGTGCTCCACATTCTCCTATGAAAAACCTTAGTAAGAACAAGAATGAAACTTTAGAAAAAGCTATACTTATTGTGCAAGGTCTTGTCAAGACAAGTTCCAGAATTTGAATGGTTTCGGGTGGGGAAAAGAGAGACAATAAGGCAAATAGTCTGTGTATTATCTCAGCTGCTAAAATGAATGTTTTGTCTGAACATACAAAAAAAAGTTAATGAAAATGTATTGTATTTTTAATTGTTTTTAATCAGTCTGTTTAATACATGTTTATGTTTGGTTAATATGGGTAAAATGAAGTTATGGCTCAATCTTGAAAAGCACTAAGTGCATTTTGGGATGTGCTGGCCCCTTCAGGTGCCATTAAAGCGTATGGGATTTCTGTCCTGAGTAAGAAGTTTGCAGGCCTGGGCCTTGCATTAGTCAACATCACCAGGAAGTACCAGAAGTCTCACAAGAGAACATTTTCCCTTTTTGATATGCCTAGCATGATTTCTAGACCAGAAAGGAATAGAACACTATCTCGACTTTTGGACATTTGGATCAATGGATCCAAATGGATCAATGAATAACGGCTCAATGAATCTTTTGAGATTTACTTTTTACTATACTTTAAACACCAACTATTGTTCAGAGTGACTCCAAACCATAAAACTTATAAAGCTTGAAATTTTTGCAAGAAGCATAAAAAAACTGGAGTATGTGGCCTGTGGGAGAGTAAGTACTGGGGTTAATTTATAACTTAAGCAAATGAATCTATAAAAAGAAGAAAAGCTCTATAAGAAATAGGTTAACGTATGATTAAAAAAACCCAACAGATAAAAGATATCTGAACTTGTTTGGTCCCAGTGATTTTATCACTAAGGAATTCAATTATAGGTGTGTTGGGAGTAGCAAATCACAATTCTGTAAATTACTAATGAGACAGAAAGATCTTTATCATGTTCTGTATGTGTTCACATGCAAAGTTCAGTCCTGCCCTCTGTAAATAAACTCTTAGCACCTAGACTGTGCTCCTTTGCAGAAACTCAATGTCACAACAGTAGGAACAGAGATATAACTTGGGCTGAATAATTTTTTGAACGTGCCGGCAGATGTACAATATTCTTAGAAATGAGAGGTTTCAGAGTAGCAGCCGTGTTAGTCTGTATTCGCAAAAAGAAAAGGAATACTTGTGGCACCTTTGAGACTAGAACGGGAATGGAGTCTTAGAACTTAGTAAGTAATCTAGCTAGATATGCGTTAGATTCTGATTTCTTTAAATGTCTGAGAAAAATAAGCTATGCTGAATGGAATGGGTATTCCTGTTTTTGTGTCTTTTTGTAACTTAAGGTTTTGCCTAGAGGGATTCTCTATGTTTTGAATCTGATTACCCTGTAAGGAGTTTACCATCCTGATTTTACAGGGGTGATTCTTTTTACTTTTCTTCTATTAAAATTCTTCTTTTAAGAAACTGAATGTTTTTTCATGGTTCTTAAGATCCAAGGGTTTCGGTCTGTGGTCACCTATGCAAATTGGTGAGGATTTTTATCAAGCCTTCCCCAGGAAAGGGGGGGTAACGTTTGGAAGGATTTTGGGGGGGAAAGATGTTTTCAAACAGACTCTTTCCTAATAATAATACTCGTTGGACGGTTGGTGGTGGCAGCAAAAGTCCAAGGGCAAAAGGTAAAATAGTTTGTACCTTGGGGAAGTTTTAACCTAAGCTGGTAAAAGTAAACTTAGGAGGTTCTGATGCAGGTCCCCACATCTGTACCCTAGAGTTCAGAGTGGGGAAGGAACCCTGATAAATTTGTTAGTCTCTAAAGTGCCACAAGTACTCCTTTTCTTCTTAGAAATGAGGTTAGCCAACAGATGGCTTTTCCTTTCTGTGGGCTGGTGATTTTCAACTTTGGATTTAATTCATTTAATATTATTAGCATTTTCTAGAAACTGCAAAGAGGAGACAACCTTTTTTTGGGGTGCCTTGTTTGAGGGTGGTCCAAGACTGTGGAATGAACTTCCCCGGGAACTAAGGACCATCATAAATCTCACCACCTTCCACTCCAAGTGCAAGGTGCATTTCTTTGACCTTGCCTTTTATAAACACATAGCAACAGGTATATTTATTTAATAAATTTTAAAAAAAACCCTACTAAAACAAAACACTCCATTGAACACATTTCTCCCTCTCTGGAGAGGATGAAAGAACAAACAACATATGACAGATGTGTAGTCACTATGTTTAATGGACTATTGGGAGGCGCTCAGATACTACATTCATGAGTGTGGTATAAAAACCTATATAGAATAGAACTAACAAGTTGAATTCAGGATACATATGACATCAGTGTACCATGGAGATGCATTAAGTGAATCACACAAGGCTGGATTTATTTAGCCTGTGTTGCATATTCTATTAGAGAGTTTTAACCCACTAATTTACATAATGACTCTTTATTTACCCAAGGGAGGCAGATTGGCCTCAGGTCAATTAACTCCTAGGGCCTGCAATCCAAATTGTTTTAAGGGCTGCCTGCTACTTGATTCTTACAGCAGTAAATTATTATCTCTTGTCAGTCATTTAAAGAGGAAGGGCAGTTTCTGGAAAAGCAAATATAATTAGCCAAGAGACCCACAGTCCAACTGTAGTTGCAAGAAAGCTTTAAGGGACCAAGCCCTGCTTGCTCTAAACACACAAGAAGTCAGTAGAACAACTCACATGACTAAAGAGAGAAGGATTTCACTCAAATATGCAGTTTTGTGGAAATTCACATATTCTTCTAATTGTAACTTTCCCAATGATTCATAGGCTGCAGAGTGGAGGGGTCATGTAGGCCATGGCCTGGCCACTTTTTGGCCATAATGGTGGGGTAGCTGGGCCAAATTTGAGTGAGTGATGTTGTGACCTGCTGCAGCAACACTGAGGCACCACAACCCTGTATGCAGGTTGCAACACTGGTCACTCAAATTTGGACAGGGTGCGTGCAGGGGCTCATGGGCCAACAACGTCAGGCTGCTGGTAGTGCAGTGAGGGGGTCTGAGGGAAAGAGAGTCAGGTGGGGTGGAAGGCACAAATCTATGCCCACAAACACACACTTTAAATGGCACTCTGCAGCCCCATCAATTAGAGAGTCTCAGACGTTTGAGACAGACTGGGTTTCTCTAAACTTCTCTGAGGCAGGACTAGAATTCTTCCATTTTTCTGCTAATTACAGTGTTGCCACAATATTCCGATATAGAGTCGAGTATATATAATAAATACCTTGAGAGATAGGAGGCGATTCATAGCTAGTGTACTAATTTAACAATCTTATTCCAGGATATTAAACGCTTAAGTTAAGCATTTACTATATTTCACCATTTCGTATCTTATGTTATTTGCTTAGCAGGGTATTTATGGTTGGAGAGAACAGTTATGTGCCCTGAATGCCCAAAAGGCAAAATATTTAATCTTTTTTTTAGCTATTCTTTTATTGACCTGCTGATTTTATTTTCAGCAAGCAAGTTACTCTATCCTGAAAAACAATCCGAATGATCAAGAGCTGCTAGATTTTACAATCTTGATTTGCAAAAAAAATAGGTTAAAAATACAGACATTTCTGAGATAAGCAGCACTGTTTAAACTTAAATTTCTTTCACATTTATTTCTTCACCTACATGGGTTCTACCGAAAAGTTTAAAATCAATAGTGATTACAATAAAGTTGGGCCCAGTGGCCCAGGGAGGGTAAACACACTATCATAAAATAAGCAAAGAAAAATAATCCTGTTTGTACAGTGCCTAACACAAGGCACAGTGAAAATCAGAATAAAACAAAATGGCCAAAGATGAACTGCTTCAAATAAAAATACCCTACACAAAACACTGGAGACAGCTAGAAAGTGCAGACATAGGGTCTGATCCAATTTCCAATGAAGTCTTTGCAAAGAGCCACTCCATTGGCTTTAAATCGGAGGTAGGTTGTACCTACAGTCAGGGAGGTTTTTCATATGAATCATTGAACTGAAAGTCCCTGGCATAATTTACAAAAAAACACAATATGCAAAGTAAGGACACCATAGCAGACTTCTTTCTTTGAGAGATATAAAATGAGAGATGGTCACCTCAGTACAATTGACCTAGATTATTAAAAAATTAATTCACCATTCACTGGTCCCTGTTGGAAGACAGGATACTGGGCTAGATGGATCTTTGGTCTGACCCAGTATGGCCGTTCTTATGTTCACAGGATCTTGAATTGAATTCATTTGCTGATCAGCAATCAGTGTAGGTCAGTGGAACTGGATTTTACCAATTCCTTGTTCGCAAAACAAAAGAGGCATTGGGAAGCTGAATTTTCTAAGTCCTGAAGCTTTCAGATTAGTTTCACAGTTAGGAGTGAATTACAGTAATCCATTAGCATGGAAGTACTGAGAGCATAAATATGGTCTGAGTGGCAAAGTCCATGTTACAGAAAAAAAGAGTGGTACTGGAGAACATGGAGATGATAATAGCCACTTCAGACTACCGTCATAAAATGGGTTTTCAGAAAGAGCAATGAATACCAAAAATGTCTGACAACCAAGAGCCTCAGCCCCCTGAATAGAAGGAGCCCAGAAGCCTAGAAAGTTAATGAAAACTTAATGTCAAGCAATTTAGGTACTGCAGTGCAAAAAAAAAAAAAAGTGTGGGGCGTGGGTGGGAGGGGCATTTAAAAGATTTAAGGAAATACTCTTGTTATGTTTCGGGGAAAGCGGGGTTAGTAACATATCGCATGACTTTCCTCTTGACTCCGAGAATGCTTTGGATGTCTCTCAAGACCACAATGTTGTCTGTTCTGTACAAATATATGAAAGTCCTCTTTCTGTAATTTGCCATTGCTGTTTTTCTTATCTGTGAAGGAAGCACAGTAACTCCCACTGGGGACATTTCATAGTAACTTGATCTTAAAATAAGAAATCTAAGGGAAAGGTCATATCCTAATAAGTTTTGCATACCTAAATTCCCATGGAGCTTCAAAATGATGCTGAATGACTAGGGCACTAACAATTTTCCAACAATATGTTATTGAACAGTTTCCAGTGAGTGTCTACAGCATGCCAGAACAATAAGTGAAATGAAGATAGGATTGACTGGCAGGACATAGCATCCAAGTCTGCCCTTAGATTTATCTGGGCATCTCCCATTGATGATTCTGGGTTTTTATCTTTAGAATTTCTGTGAATTTCTGTCTTCCTCTTCCCTCTTTTCCAATGAAGATAACTGCCCGAAGCCCCTTTAGCTTTCTTCAAGTCCTGGTGTAAGGCTGTTGAAGTCAGTGGAATATGTGTCTCTTTATCTGACAGAAGAAAATGAGAAAGGCATTCTACAAGGCATTCTAGCATAAATAATGGAATCAGCAGCAACTTTTCTTACTTTAATTGAGAGGATGAGTCTTGTAAGGAAGTTATCGTGTAGCCCAAACTGGAAATACCAGCCTAACCCTTCCAATCAAATAGTTTCAATCGTACTGTAAGATGATCCTGCTTACATCAAGGTGCTCTTCTTTTGAGATGCATTTTCTTTTTCTCTACAGGCAGAGGTCCACAGTGAGGGCAGGGCTGATCACCTCCTCGTATGTATCAAACTCTCTCCATGTGCTTCTGATTTAAGCATCTACCATGTATATTTTTGCTTTGCTTTGTGAGGTGTATTAGTGTGGTAGTTCCTCAAGTTTTGGCACTCATACATAACTAGTTGAAGCTCTTATAGAGAGGGTTGTTTATTTGTTTTGTTTTTAGGTGTACACCACCAATGTGAGTTTTAAGACTTGCAAGATTCCTAAAGAGACTTTGTTTGCAATTGTGTGTGTAAAACCTCAGTTTATGGTCCATTGTTTCTGTGCTATCACAGATCTGAGAATAAGTACCAAACTAATTGTATCTGTCATAATCACCTTCTTTAATGACTTCAGTTGATTTAAATGGCAATATTTACTTTTAAATTCTCTCATTGTTTCTGATATATTGTCTCTTCCTTTAAGTTTAACTCCAGCACAATGGGTTTAATGTTCCATTCTGCCTCACTCAATTCAGGTTAATTGGAAAAATTCAAAAGATGTGAGGTGAACTTAATCTCTTGGGTGTAAGTTATTCCCTGAAAGATATCTGAAGATGTGGAACTCAGTTCTCTGAATGCCATGCACCATAGTTGGTGTAGCTGGTATCAATACATGTGTAGCCTTTTCTCACATCTGGTATTGCACAGAAATGTTTTTGTCAAAGTGGTTAACCATTGGCTCACAACAGAGATTCAGTGGAGGAGGCCCATGATATGCCTAGCTGTGCTGGCCATTAGGGTTTAAATATGGTATGTCCTGGTATTGACCAAAAGGTACACAAGTTTCCTAAGCAATAAAAAACACTGGGTGAAATCTCAGCCTCATTGAAGTCAATGGGGATTTTGCCATTGACTTAAGTGGAGCCAGGATATCACCCCAAGTGTATTATTGTCTTGTCTGAATAAGTGAACATACGATATATAGCTGTGTAATGTAGTATATACTTCTGAACTATGGGCCAGACTCTATGCCAGTTTACACCAGCAGAAGACAATCCCATAGTTCAGATGTTCTCTGAATATGGGGAAGAGTGTAATTTGTACTGAACAATTTTATGTTATTGCATACACTCTGCAAACTCATCTAGTACAAATGAGGGGTGCCTGGATGAAGAGGGCAAGTGGATACATGAGAAGTGTCTTTTTGTGAACTTGGGGAAGGCAGGAGTCTCTGTTTGGTGGACAGGGGTTGTAAAATTAGGATTAGGCCCCTTTCCAAGTTCCCATTTTTAGGGGAAATATTCAGAAGTAGTAAGTGAAGGTAAGCATGAGAGATGGACCAAAACCAGGCCCTAAATTCCAAACCTATTCCAGTTTGGATGGTGTGACATTTTGCCCAGGATACTCAGAACTGTGAGCCTGACTGTGTTACCACTCTGACTTAGCAAGAGTGAGAGCTTTGCTGCTGCTAAATTGTGTGTCAGTTCCCTGACAGACCAGCAAACTGTTCATGACTCTGCCAATCTAACTTTGACTTGAAGATTATAAACAGCAAATTCCAATTGCTGAGTTCCCCAGAGATATGTCTCTGAATTGTCTAGTTTCTCTCACTGTGACACTCACAGAAATGATCAAATTTGCTGCCTCCAAAGAAACAGAATACCTACAAACCTGTTGGTTTAGCTGAGGATTCACACTCACTTTAATACACAGTGCTGAGGTGGTTTTGTAATAAAACAAGAATAAGTTTATTAACAAACAACAGAGATTTATGTAATACTAAGCAAGAATAAAATAAATGTATGTTTACAAGTAAACAAAATAAATACAATACATTCTACTGACTGAAATTTCATTTCAGCAAGTTACAATCTTTATCTAAGCAGATTTCTCACTTACATCAAGTTTCCAGCAGCTCTTGCCTTTCAGGCCACGAAGATTCAGTTTTCATAGGCTCAGTGCATGATGTACCCTGTCGTCCCCACAGTGATGAATAATTAAAAGTTCTTTTTGCTTCCCTTATATTGCTCAACGTCCATTGTCTCTGCCTCAAGAGCTGGGAAGGCTTTCTGGGGTGTAGATTCTGTCCCCTGGCATTATTATTAAACAGGCTTCTCCCCGCTTGTTTAGTTTGATGGCTTTGTTTACTTTATATGAATATATGCTTCTATTCTCCTGTGCCTATAAGCAAGTCAGTAAGACAGGTAAACACACATTCCTTTGTTTCAGAGTAGCAGCTGTGTTAGTCTGTATTTGCAAAAAGAAAAGGAGTACTTGTGGCACCTTAGAGACTAACAAATTTATTTGAGCATAAGCTTTCGTGAGCTACAGCTCACTTCATCGGATGCATTCAGTGGAAAATACAGTGGGGAGATTTATATACACAGAGAACATGTAACAATGAGTGTTACCATACACACTGTAAGGAGAGTGATCACTTAAGGTAAGCTATTACCAGCAGGAGAGCGGGGGGGGACGGGACCTTTTGTAGTGATAATCAAGGTGGGCCATTTCCAGCAGTTGACAAGAACATCTGAGGAACAGTGTGGGGTGGGGAGGGAATAAACATGGGGAAATAGTTTTACTTTGTGTAATGACCCATCCACCCCCAGTCTCTATTCAAGCCTAAGTTAATTGTATCCAGTTTGCAAATTAATTCCAATTCAGCAGTCTCTCGTTGGAGTCTGTTTTTGAAGTTTTTTTGTTGAAGAATTGCAACTTTTAGGTTGGTAATCGAGTGACCAAAGAGATTGAAGTGTTCTCCAACTGGTTTTTGAATGTTATAATTCTTGACGTCTGATTTGTGTCCATTTATTCTTTTACGCAGAGACAGTCCAGTTTGACCAATGTACATGGCAGAGGGGCATTGCTGGCACATGATGCCATATATCACATTGGTAGATGGGCAGGTGAACGAGACTCTGATAGTGTGGCTGATGTGATTAGGCCCTATGATGGTGTCCCCTGAATAGATATGTGGACACAGTTGGCAACGGGCTTTGTTGCAAGGATAGGTTCCTGGGTTAGTGGTTCTGTTGTGTGGTGTGTGGTTGCTGGGGAGTATTTGCTTCAGGTTGGGGGGCTGTCTGTAAGCAAGGACTGGCCTGTCTCCCAAGATCTGTGAAAATGATGGGTCGTCCTTCAGGATAGGTTGTAGATCCTTGCGTTGGAGAGGTTTTAGTTGAGGGCTGAAGATGACAGCTTGTGGCGTTCTGTTATTTTCTTTGTTGGGCCTGTCCTGTAGTAGGTGACTTCTGGGTACTCTTCTGGCTCTGTCAATCTGTTTCTACATGCACTGCCTCCCAAACACATTTTAAGAACATATTTTCAGCACCCATCTATAACTCTTTGTACAGAATACATACATACATACATCACACAATTATTTTTGGGACCAGCATGTCACTAGTTTATATATTATACCTTACATGATACCTTTGTGATATATATTGTGATAACAGTATTTTAGGGCACAGCCCTGATGTGAGTCATGGTATGATTGTGCCCTCTAACAGTTGGTATTGCGGAGCTCTCAGGGTCATAGATGGTGGGGTAAAGTTTGACCATTTCTGTCCTTGCTCTTATTGTGCTCCAGGTCTTGTTCCTACACTAGACCCAATCCTTCTGGTGTGGGGTCAGCTAAACTACTGCAAAAAAGTCTGTTCTTGTGGAATTTCTGTGTGTGAATTGAGGTAATACAGTTAGACCAGATGCACTGGCCTTACTACCCAAAGGACAGGCTGTGCGGAGTTTGGGGAGCAGCTTGCTTCTAAAGACCCAATTTTGGATTTGAGATAGTTCAGAAAAGTTAAATTAGGAGTTTTGCATGTGAAAAGAATGCAGTAAGTGTCCTATTCCTGACATTTAGCTCTACTTTACAGTATATTGCATTTGTTGTCATCCAGAGGTCTGTTATGAATTATTTTTTTGCTATAATCTCAATTATAAATATATTGTAATCTGATAATGGTTCTTTGAGTAAAATTCAGTCTTGTTAGAGTTCAGTCATTTGCATTGTGATTTTGGTTCAGATTAATTTGAAACTTGCAAACTATTGATTTTGTTTAGATTGGGAATAACTACAGGAGCAAAGAAGGAAAAAAATCTGATTTTGAACTATTTCAGAACAGTAAAAAGCCACAGTAACTCATCCTGAGTGTAGTAATATATCCCACCAACCACATGATATTTAGCTGTTCATAGGCATGTTTCAGGGGTTACAAAAAGTCACAATAAAAACTTTTAGTTCCTCATATGGTACTTGCTTACCTAGAAAATAAATCCAGTTGTAAAATTACTGAAGCATGACAACACAATTTATTGCATACTTAGCTATAAGAATTATTCCAAAATGAACTGAGGAAAATGATTTAAAACGACAACATTTTAGCTCCTAAGGATTCCAGACTATGTGGACCACATTCCAATTTATCGTTCAGAATTTAAACAATATAAAAGTTACAGACTTACCAAGATTGTGGTAATGGATTCATATTTAATTGTTCAAATAAAGAATGTCTATTGATATTAATTGTGATTAAATCTAGAAAATGTTAATGTGATTTTTTTCTATATGCAGACTTACCCTCTTTTAATAAACTTTCTGGAAAAACATGAAAATGTGATTAAGCTTTTTATTGCTATAAATATGTATAGGCAGGCATAGATATTTATCTCAAAATGTGCTTTATATAATTCCAGGTATCATGGCAGATTAAGCTAAAAGATCTGCTGTTATATGTCTTATTGGATGACTTATAAAAGGAATTTTTAATGCAATTTTAAATATAGAAGGGGGCAAGGAGATGACAAGAGCACATGATACAGGGAAGGAAACTGAAATTTACCCAATCTGTTTCTTTTCTCTCCTTCTATTGCTGCTAAAATTCAGTGTAATAACTCTGTTTGCACCACTATAGTTAATGTTGTATCACCACTTAATCATTAATTCCTAATCTCCTGGAGTTAGAATCTGACTATAACACTTTTCACTGGGTTGAAATGTGGCAAATAAAGTCAAAGCCGGTAAGCAAATACTTGGTTGTTTGTATCTTTAAAGAAAACAGAAGGAACTTAAAGTGGACTAGTATCTTTTGGATATTTTCTAAGAAATCCAGGTAAGGAAGATGGATGGTTCAAGGACCTGGTAACAGAATACGTAGCTTTTTACCACAAGGCCACTGATACAAATCCTGACAGGCTGCTAGTGACAGTTATTACCCTTAATAGCTGTTTGATTCACTATATGAAAAGTTAGTGGTTGTGGTCCTAGTCCTATAGGCAGGTATCCACCTCTCTTTTGTGGCTTTGGAGAGTCCCCTGATGAAAATGGGCATGGTGACTGAACGGTTCTGCAGAGTTTTTCTATCCAAGGTTAGGGTTGAGGGACATTTCAGAGTCCCTACAATATTTATATACACAATACAAAGAGTCATTTGAATGTATTTTATGAAGACATGCCAACTCACCTGAATTAATTGTGAGAGATGCGATTTTAAAGTAAAATTAAGCCTGACTCATGATCTCATGATAGAACGAAATGTCAGATTTTTTTTCCAGCTGTGGCTGAAAACAAATATCCTGACATTTGGGAGTTTTAAACTGAGATCACGATAATAATTTTACTTAGAAATCGCTGTCAGCCCTAGACAGCCGGGGCTCCTGCTGTCAGCCCACCCTGGGCGGACAGTGGAAGCCCTGACCAGCCTGGGGAGGACAGCAGGAGCCCCTCCTCCTGAGGCCCCTGCGAGGAGAGTCTCCTGTTGTCAGCCTGCTTTGGCCTGCCAGGGCTCCCGCTCTCAGCCAGCCCCGGGTGGCTGGGGCTGACAGTGGGAGCCACAGCCACCTGGAGATGACAGTGGGAGCCCTTCTTCACAGGGCCCTCGAGGAGAGGCTCCCGTTGTCAGCCCTGGATGGCTGGGGCTCCTGCTGTCAGCCAGATATGTGAATTGTGATATGTGAGCATTTAAAGGCTCAGAAACTGGAAGGAAAGTAAAGAGAACTCACATTTCATTTTTAAAAAATCCTCATGATTTTTAAGCCAATCTTGTGATTTTGTGGGGGTTCTGACTCATGATTTTCCATGGCAAAGGTTAGCAACACAGTTTATGTTAGATTCAGACTCATGCAGGTTCTTTAATTATAGCTGAAAATAAAGGAATTTACAAAATATGGTAAATACATTACATAAATTGTCCAAAGTATGGACATTCTAGGCTTGCAACAGTTAGTAAACTGGCCCATCGTTCTTGGGTATTAAAATTCCAAATTTTCCATTGTGCTGAAAATTGACATCACTGTGATTCCAGAAGGGCAGAAGCTGATTGTCAGAGAATATTAAGCAGTTTCCATCATTGTTTAACAGAGCTGATTATGCAATCCCTATGCAGGGTAAAATTTCCATTACCTTCAGTGGGAGATTTGCCCTGGACAGGGACTGCATAGGGACTCAGGATCCCCTGTAGTTAATACCTGAAGAACATTATATGCAATTTTTCAAATGCTGGACTCCATTTCTGTGTCTACAAAATGTGGGTGCAACCAAATGAAGCAACAGCACTGAAGGTACTAAAACAGGAGCTGGTTACAGCCAGGCTGATAATATTATTTAAAATTCTTCTGATCTACTTCCTGGCTGAATGGTGTTCCTGGGAAATGCTGGAGTGACACACCACTGAGGTGGAAGGACAAGGGGAAAGTCAGCTGCACCAATTAGGGTTACCAGGTGTCCGTTTTTCGCCTGGAACACCCGGTTGAAAAGGTATCAGGCGGCTCTGATCAGCACCATTGACCAGGCTGTTGACTCTCCAGTTGGTGGCACTGCGCAGTAGGGCTGGCAGAATCCCTGCTAGTCTCCATGTTGCATGGCTCCCAGCAAGCAGCTGACGTGTCCCCCCTCTGGCTCCTATGTATGGGGCAGCCAGGGGTTTCCACATGCTGTCCCCGTCCCAAGTGCTGCCCCCTCAGCTCCCATTGGCCAGGAACCATGGCCAGTGGGAGCTGCGGGATCGGCGCCTGCAGATGGGTCAGTGCGCAGAGCCGCCTGGCCGCACCTCCATGTAGGAGGTAGAAGCCGGAGGAGGGACATACTGCTGCTTCCGGGAGCTGCTTGAGGTAAGCGCTGCCCAGAGCCTGCACTCCTGACACCCTCCCAGGCCCCTACCCAAGCCCCCTCCGGCATCCCAAACCCCTCATCCCCAGCCCCACCCCAGAGCCCGCACCCCCAGCTGGAGCCCTCACTCCCCCCGCATGCCCCATCCCCCTACCCCAGCCCTGATCCCTCTCCCGCCCTCTGAACCTCTCTGTCCCATCCTGGAGCACCCTTTTATATCCCAAACCTCTGTACCCCCAGCCAAAGCCTTCACCCCTTCCCACACCCCAGCCCCCTGAGCCAGCTCGGTGAAAATGAGTGAGTGCATGAGAGTGAGGAGAGCGAGCAACGGGGGGTGGGGGGGTGGGGATGGAGTGAGCAGGGGGCCGGGCATCAGAAAAGGCGCAGGGTCTCGGAGGAGGGGCGGGGCAGGGACAGGGCAAGGGTTTTGTGCGAGGCAAAGCACTATACATGCAATTTTTTGCTGATGAAAAAACTAGAAATATTGGCTCCAGAATGAAGGAATTAGGAAATCAAGGCAAGACCCACGGAGAAATAGTTCAGGGTGGGAAAGAGGGGAGCAGAGGGAGGGGCAGGTGGCTTACTGCCATAGAAAAAAGGAAAAATCCAAGAGAGAACATAATAAACATTCTACAAATTAAAATGAAAAGCACTCTGTTCTGTTTTAATTTGCATGGATGTTGAGCAAGCTTGGAACATTGCAAGATTTATTGCTACAGAATACTGTAAATGTGTACATTTGTAACGAGGTAAGGACTTTGCAGTATTTTATATTGAAATGTTTACCCTGTGTCTCCTGTCTGAGGTTTTCCATGTTTTATGTAGTGTGACCAGACAGCAAGTGTGAAAAATCGGGACAGGGGGTTGTAAGGCAAAGCTCCAAATATCGGGACATCTGGTCATCCTAGTTGTCTGTGCACTCAGCGCACAGAAATATCAGCCCTTAGGAGAGAAGAGAGATAAAATGACACACACAAGTAGCATTCTTATTAAATCAGTTTAGTAAAGATAACTGAAAGAAAGCCTTCTTCTGAATAGGAAATTTGAACAGATTTGCATCTAGCTAAATTCTATACTGCTCTCAAAGAAGCCTCTATGAAAAGGGGATTTGCTTGTGGAAACTTCAAGGAGGCTTGGGTGACACCAGGCTTAAAATGGCCTCAAATAACTCAAATAACTTCTGGGTGTGTCACAGTGACATTTCTTTGGTTTGTTACAGAATATTAGGGTTGGGGCAGCATATGTACATTTGTTTATAAGGGCATGGTTCTCTTTGAGGGGAAAGGGAAGTTATTTTTTTATACTAGAATGCAGGAGCACAGTGGATTACCAAGCAGGAATGATCCGAGTTTACTAGATGGAGAGTGCTGTATGACTGTGCAGGTCTATTTAGATGTTGACAGGAGCGAGCACAAAGTGACAATACATCAAGTACATATAAGGAGGAGGGAGAAAAATTGTTCTTAACCTCTGAGGCTAGGACAAGAAGCAGTGGGCTTAAATTTCAGCAAGGGTGGTTTAGGTTGGACATTAGGAAAAACTTCCTAACTGTCAGAGTGGTTAAGCACTGGAATAAATTGCATAGGGAGGTGGTGGAATCTCCATCATTGGGGATTTTTAAGAGCAGGTTGGATAAACACCTGTCAGGGTTGGTCTTGATAATACTTAGTCTGCCTTGAGTGCATGGGACTGGACTAGATAACCTCTCAAGGTCCCTTCCAGTTCTATGATTCTATGATTTCCCTGCAATTTCAGTCCATTTTGTATTATCCATTTCTGTTGTACAGGTGAGATCTGTTCTAGGGCTTCTGGGTAATCTCTGTTCCGTAGTTACTATAATTCTGTTCTGTGTTTTCTGTTCTATAATTACTATAGTTTCCTGGTCTTGTCTGAAATGCACTGCAGGAAGCCGTTTGAAAAAAAAGAAGTAGAAAATTCCTAAGGGATACAATAAGTGAAAAAAGTGAAAAATTGGCCCAAAGAAATTTTTTATGAGCAAAAAGTTGTGAATTCAACATAAGAAAATATGTTTACCGTAAAAGTGAATTTTCAAGATGGTTTTTATGTGTTAATTCTTTCTAAAATAAAGTAACAGATTGTTTTTATAACTAGTACAGCTGTGTTAAGTGATTAATGGTATATTTTTTTCCCAAAGTGTTAGTATTCAGTCATAATCAGGTTTTGAAAAATGCTAAGTTACTATTACTCTTAGACTCTCGTTTATGGTAGTTAATCTTCACAATTTTTCTAAGAAAAACTTCAGCATATTTTTCTTTTGGGGTGAAATATAGAGTACAATGCATGTTATCGTGTAATTATATTACAGCCCAAAAGAAGCAGGAATGGGGGAAGATATTCTATTCTGGAACCCAACAAAATATTCAGAAGTGGCACTGTATGAGCTAGCTTCATGTTAGTGCACAATTCATAACTGAGTCACTGACTCCCTTTAGGTATTTCTCCCTGTGTTGCAGAATACTGACATTTCAGTCTCAATAGCAAGCTCCCATGCATATGTCCTGATCTGACATTGTCTGTACAGGCATTCTGAAGTCACAAGTCAATATGATTTTTTTGGTAAGATGTATCGGGGGACATACATGGCTACCCAGACATCTGTTGGGAAAATAACACAGAAGGGCACAGATTATCCAACAAGTTCTTGGAATGTATTGGAGACCTTTTTTTTTTTTTTTTTAATTTCAGAAGGTGGAGAAAGCTACTGGGGGGAGGCTGTTCTAGATTTGATTTTGACAAATAGGGAGGAACTGGTTGAGAATTTGAAAGTGGAAGGCAACGTGGGTGAAAGTGATTATGAAATAGTAGCGTTCACGATTCTAAGGAATGGTAGGAGGGAGAACAGCACAATAAAGACAATGGATTTCAAGAAGGCAGACTTTAGCAAACTCAGGGAGTTGGTAGGTAAAATCCCATGGGAAGCAAGTCTAAGGGGAAAAACAATTGAAGACATTTGGCAGTTTTTCAAAGAGACATTATTAGGAGCACAAGAGCAAACTATCCCACTGCGTAGGAAAGATAGGAGGTATGGCAAGAGACCACCCTGGCTTAACCAGGAGATCTTCAATGATCTAAAATTCAAAAAGGAGTCCTACAAAAGCTGGAATCTCAGTCAAACTACAAAGGATGAATATAAACAAATAACACAAGTATATAGGGAGAAAATTAGAAAAACCAAGGCAAAAAAACGAGATCAAACTAGCTAGGGACATAAAAGAAAACAAGAAAACATTCTACAAATACATTAGAAGCAAGAGGAAGACCAAGGACAGAGCAGGCCCATTACTCAATGGGCCGGGTGCGGGGGGAGAAAGACAATAACAGAAAATGTGGAAATGGCAGAGGTGCTTAATGACTTCTTTGTTTCAGTTTTCACCAAGAAGGTTGGTGGCTATTGGACGTCTAAAATAGTAAATGCCAGTGAAAATGAGGTAAGATCAGAGTCTAAAATAGGGAAAAAACAACTCGAAAATTACTTAGACAAGTTAGATGTCTTCAAATCACCAGGGCCTGATTAAATGCATCCTAGAATACTCAAGGAGCTGACTGAAGAGATATCTGAGCCATTAGCAATTATCTTTGAAAAGTCATGGAAGACAGGAGACATTCCAGAAGACTGGAAAAAGGCAAATATAGTGCCCATCTATAAAAAGGGAAATAAGGACAACGCGGGAAATTACAGACCAGTCAGCTTTACTTCTGTAGCCAGAAAGATAATGGAGCAACTAATTAAGCAATCAATTTGCAAACACTTAGAAGATAATAAGGTGATAAATAACAGTCAGCATGGATTTGTCAAGAACAAATTGTGTCAAACAAACCTGATAGCTTTCTTTGACAGGGTAACAAGCCTTGTGGATGGGGGGGAGAGGTAGATGTGGTATATCTTGACTTTAGTAAAGCTTTTGATACTGTCTCGCATGACCGTCTCATAAACAAACTAGGGAAATACAACCTAGATGGAGTTACTATAAGGTGAGTTCATAACTGGTTGGAAAATCATTCCCAGAGAGTAGTTATCAGTGGTTCACAGTCATACTGGAAGGGCATAATGAATGGGGTCCCGCAGGGATCGGTTCTGGGTTTGGTTCTGTTCAATATCTTCATCAATGATTTAGATAATGACATAGAGAGTACACTTATAAAGTTTGCGGACAATACCAAGCTGGGAGGGGTTGCAAGTGCTTTCAAAGATAGGATTAAAATTCAAAATAATCTGGACAAACTAGAGAAATGATCTGAAGTAAATAGGGTGATATTCAAAAGGGACAAATGCAAAGTACTCCACTTAGGAAGGAACAATCAGTTGCACACATACAAAATGGGAAATGACTGCCTAGAAAGGAGTACTGCGGAATGGGATCTGGGGGTCATAGTGGATCACAAGCTAAATATGAGTCAACAGTGTAATGCTGTTGCAAAAACAGCAAACATCATTCTGGGATGTATTAGCAGGAATATTGTAAGCAAGGCATGAGAAGTAATTCTTCCGCTCTACTCCACGCTGATTAGGTCTCAGCTGGAGTATTGTGTCCAGTTCTGGGCACCACATTTCAGGAAAGATGTGGAGAAATTGAAGAAAGTCCACAGAAGAGCAACAAAACTGATTAAAGGTCTAGACAACATGACCTATGAGGGAAGATTGAAAAAATTGGGTTTGTTTAATCTGGAGAAGAGAAGATTGAGAGGGGACATGATAAAAGTTTTCAAGTACATAAAAGGTTGTTACAAGGAGGAGGGAGAAAAATTGTTCTTCTTAAACTCTGAGGATAGGACAAGAAGCAATGGGCTTAAATTGCAGCAAAGGAGGTTTAGGTTGGACATTAGGAAAAACTTCCTAACTATCAGAGTGGTTAAGCACTGGAATAAATTGCCTAGGGAGGTGGTGGAATCTCCATCATTGGGGATTTTTAAGAACAGTTTGGACAAACACCTGTCAGGGATGTTCTAGAAGATAATACTTAAGCTATGTCTACACTACAAAATTAGGTCGAATTTATAGAAGTCAGTTTTGTAGAAAACGTTTTTATAGAGTCGATTGTGTGTGTCCCCACACAAATGTTTGAAGTGCATTTAGTTGGCGGAGTGCGTCCACAGTACCAAGGCAACCGTCGACTTCTGGAGCATTGCGCTGTGGGTAGTTATCCCACAGTTCCCGTAGTCTCCGCCACCCATTTGAATTCTGGGTAGAAATCCCAATGCTTGATGGGGCAAAAACATTGTCGCGGTAGATTCTGGGTACATATCGTCAGGCCCCCCCTTCCCTCCCTCTGTGAAAGCAAGGGCAGACAATCGTTTCGCGCCTTTTTTCCTGGGTTACCCATGCAGACGCCATACCACAGCAAGCATGGAGCCCGCTCAGCTCACCATCACCGTATGTCTCCTGGGTGCTGGCCGACGTGGTACTGCATTGCTACACAGCAGCAGCTCATTGCCTTTTGGCAGCAGACAGTGCAGTATGACTGGTAGCCATCATTGCCGTACTCGAGGGTGCTCTTTTAGCCGACCTCGGTGAGGTTGGTCAGGGGCGCCTGGGCAAACATGGAAGTGACTCAGCCAGGTCATTTCCCTTTTAAGTTTCGTCTCATGGCGATTCAGTCCTGCCAGCAGTCATACTGCACCGTCTTCTAATGAGCAGCCAGGAGACGACGATGGCCAGCAGTCATACTGCACCGTCTGCTGCCAGCAAGATATATAAAGATAGATGAAGTGGATCAAAACAAGATATAGACCAGATTTGTTTTATATTCATTTTCTCCTCCCTTCCTCCCTCTCTCCATGAAATCAACGGCCTGCTAAACCCCGGGTTTTGAGTTCTATCCTTGAGGGGGCCATTCTGTTTCTCCTTGATGCAAAGCCACCCCCTTTGTTGATTTTAATTCCCTGTAAGCCAACCCTGTAAAGCCATGTTGTCAGTTGCCCCTCCCTCCATCAGAGCAATGGCAGACAATCGTTTTGCGCCTTTTTTCAGTGCAGACGCCATAGCTCTGTGAACATGGAGCCCGCTCAGATCACTGCAGCAATTATGAGCACTATAAACACTGTGCGCATTATCCAGCAGGATATGCAGAACCATAACCTGCAAGAAAAGTGAAACCAGGCGAGGAGGAGGCGACTGCAGCACAGTGATGAGAGTGATGAGGACATGGACATAGACTTCTCACAAAGTACGAGCCCCTGCAATGTGCACATCATGGTGTCAATTGGGCAGGTTCATGGCGTGGAACACCGATTCTGGGCCCGGGAAACAAGCACAGAGTGGTGGGACTGCATAGTGTTGCAGGTCTGGAACGATTCCCAGTGGCTGCGAAACTTTTGCATGCGTAAGGGCACTTTCATGGAACTTTGTGATTTGCTTTCCCCTGCCCTGAAGCACAAGAATACCAAGATGAGAGCAGCCCTCACAGTTGAGAAGTAAGTGGCGATAGCCCTATGGAAGCTTGCAACGCCAGACAGCTACCAGTCAGTCGGGAATCAATTTGGAGTGGGCAAATCTACTGTGGGGGCTGCTGTGATGCAAGTAGCCAACGCTATCACTGAGCTGCTGATATCAAGGGTAGTGACTCTGGGAAATGTGCAGGTCATAGTGGATGGCTTTGCTGCAGTGGGATTCCCTACTGTGGTGGGGCGATAGACGGAACCCATATCCCAATCTTGGTACTGAAGCATCAAGGCAGCAAGTACATAAACTGAAAGGGGTACTTTTCAGTGGTGCTGCAAGCACTGGTGGATCACAAGGGACGTTTCACCAACATCAATGTGGGATGGCAGGGAAAGGTACATGATGCTCGCATCTTCAGGAACTCTTGTCCGTTTCAACAGCTGCAGCAAGGGACTTACTTTCCAGACCAGAAAATAACCGTCGGGATGTTGAAATGCCTATAGTTATCCTTGGGGATCCAGCCTACCCCTTAATGCCATGGCTCATGAAGCCATACACAGGCACCCTGGACAGTAGTCAGGAGCTGTTCAACTATAGGCTGAGCAAGTGCAGAATGGTGGTAGAATGTGCATTTGAGCGTTTAAAAGCACGCTGGTGCAGTTCACTGACTCGGTTAGACCTCAGCGAAACCAATATTCCCATTGTTGTTACTGCTTGCTGTGCGCTCCACAATCTCTGTGAGAGTAAGGGGGAGACGTTTATGGTGGGGTGGGAGGTTGATGCAAATTGCCTGGCCGCTGATTACGCACAGCAAGACACCAGGGCGGTTAGAAGAGTACAGGAGGGTGCGGTGCGCATCAGAGAAGCTTTGAAAACCAGTTTCAGGAATGGCCAGGCTACGGTGTGAAAGTTCTGTTTGTTTCTCCTTGATGGGACGACCCCCCCCGGGTTCACTCTACTTTCCTGTAAGCTAAGCACCCTCCTCTCCCCCCTTCAATCACCGCTTGCAGAAGCAATAAAGTCATTGTTGCTTCACATTCATGCATTCTTTATTTATTCATCACACAAATAGGGGGATAACTGCCAAGGTAGCCCGGGAGGGATAGTGGAGGAGGGAAGCACTGGGTGGGGTGGTGGAGGAGGGAAGGACAAGGCCACAGAGCACTTTAAAACTTTAAAACTTATTGAATGCCAGTCTTCTGTTGCTTGGGCAATCCTCTGGGGTGGGGTGGCTGAAGGCCCCCCCACCGTGTTCTTGGGCGTCTGGGTGAGGAGGCTCTGGAACTTGGGGAGGAGGGTGGTTGGTTACACAGGGGCTGTAGCGGCGGTCTGTGCTCCTGCTGCCTTTCCTGCAGCTCAACCATACACTGGAGCATATGAGTTTGATCCTCCAGAAGCCTGAGCATTGATTCCTGCCTTCTTTCAGCAAGCTGATGCCACCTACTATGCCATCTTCAGCCCGCCACCTCTCCTCGCAGTCATATTGTGTTTTCCTGCACTCTGAGATTGTCTGCCTCCATGTATGTTGCTGGGCTCTGTCAGTGTGGGAGGACAGCATGAGGTCAGAGAACATTTCATCACGAGTGCGTTTTATTCGCCTTCTAATCTTCACTAGCCTCTGGGAAGGAGAAACATATGCAGCTGGTGGAGGGGAAAAAAAGGGAGAGTTGTAATTAAAAAGACACATTTTATAGAACAATGGGTACACTCTTTCACGGTAAACCTTGCTGTTAACATTACATAGCACATGTGCTTTCATTACAAGGTCGCACTTTGCCTCTTATTGAGGGTATGCTGGTTTGGTGTGAGAGATCACTCATGCAGGGCCGGGCAGCAGAATTTGGCTTGCAGGCAGCCATGGTAAGCCACAGTCTTTTGGCTTCTTTAACCTTCATAACATGTGGGAATGGTTTCAAACAGCAGTGCCCTCATTTCCCATACGAAGTAGCTGTTGGGTTGGCCATTAAAAATGGGTTGGCAATTTAAAAGGAGGGGGTGCAGAAACCCAACTAACCCCCTCCCCCCCCACACACACCCAATTCTCTGAGGTGATGGCTTCACCCCTCCCCCCACCACATAGCTAACAGCAGGGAAGATTTCTGTTCAGCCACAGGCAAACAGCCCAGCAGGAACGGGCACCTCTGAATATCTGCTTACCACCCTATTTCAACCAGGTGACCATGAATGATATCACTCTCCTGAGGATAACACAGAGAGATAAAGAACAGGTGTTGTTTGAATGCCAGCAAACACCGGGACCATAAGCTTAATGCCTTGTTCTGCAATGATCCCCAGCTACGTGCTACTGGCCTGGCGTGGTAAAGTGTGCTACCATGGAGGACGGAATAAGTCTGTCCTCCCCAGAAACCTTTTGCAAAGCCTTTGGGAGTACATACAAGAGAGCTTTATGGAGATGTCCCTGGAGTACATACAAGAGAGCTTTATGGAGATGTCCGCTCCATCCCCAGACACGTTAACAGACTTTTCCAGTAGCTGTACTGGCCGCGAATACCAGGACAAATTAATCATTAAACACGCTTGCTTTTAAACCATGTATAATATTTACAAAGGTACACTCACCAGAAGTCCCTTCTCCACCTTCACGGTCCGGGAGCCCGCCTTGGGTGGGTTTGGGGGGTACTGGGTCCAGGTCCAGGGTGATAAACAGATCCTGGCTGTTGGGGAAATCGGTTTCTCTGCTTCCTTGCTGTGAGCTATCTACAATCTCCTCCTCATCATCATCTTCCTCGCCCCCAAAACTTGCTTCCATGTTGCCTCCCACTCCTTGGATGGCGTCAAAGCACAGGGTTGGGGTAGTGGAGGCTGCACCCCCTAGAATGGCATGCAGCTCATCATAGAAGCGGCATGTCTGGGGCTCTGAACCAGAGCGGCTGTTTGCCTCTCTGGTTTTTTGGTAGGCTTGCCTGAGCTCCTTAATTTTCACGTGGCTCTGCTGCGGGTCCCCGTTATAGCCTCTGTCCTTCATGCCATTGGAGATTTTTTCAAATATTTTGGCATTTCGTCTTTTTGAACGGATTTCTGCCAGCACGGATTTGTCTCCCCATAGAGCGATCAGATCCCATACCTCCCGTTCGGTCCACTTCATTTAGACATTACTTGTTTTTCCATGTAGTTTTTTTTTCAAAAGTGCAGTAGTGTGAAAAGAGATTGGTTTATCACTGAAAAGTGGTTAGACAGGTTATACATTTCTTAGGTTTGTTCACATGAAAAAGTAACTTAGTTATTGAAAGAAAAATAAAAAGGTAAATTTTGCTTTTAAAGAACATCAGATTATGGCTGCACAAAGACTGTTAGCTTTATTAATATGTTACTTTAGAATGATGAATACCTGAATTGCACATTTAGGTACTATGGGAAAAAGCTGTAAACCCTTACAGTTGCTGACAAAGTTTGCACATATGTAAGTGAGTACAGAATTTGGCTGTACATAAAAATTTAATTTGTGAAGCATTAACAGTATAAATGAATACAGAATATAAATTAAAGAAGGATGCATTGATTTTGTCCAAAATAGAAGCACTAAAATGTATTCACATTTCGGTGTGTGGGATTTGCCCATCTCTTCCCATCATAGAATAGACACTAGTTCTGCCCTAATGTCATCCAGGCATAGGTTTTGTGCCTCCACTCTGTCCCTGGGTGCACCACCAACCCCAGTTCTTCAGAAGTTGAGCTCTTTTGGAAGTGCTGTGGGTAGAGAATCCTGAGTATGGCTGCCAATAGGGCCTGCCTTAAATGGGACGTGATACCCTAGGTGAGGTTAGGACTGTGCAAAATTTAATGCATGCAGTGGATTGTCTTTTGCTTTTGGAAGAGGGGAATGATACATGTTTACCCCCTTCATTACTATTTATGACCCTCTCATTTTCTAGTTTCACTGTGCTTATCAAAATAGGTAGGCACTTCAGATCTTCTTATACATATTCAAGTAAATATTTCATTTTTGAGAATTTTAGGAGATGGCTGCTTTGTGATGAAACAAATTTATTTTGATATGTCAAAAGCACTTTTATGAATAACTTAAAACATACTCTAACTGCCAGGGAAGACTTTAAAAGTGGGATTTAATTCAAGGAATGAGCTTCAACTCATGCTGCAGTTGTTCCTTCTCCTCCTGTGGGAGTATTCAGAGTTCGATCATGGCAGGAAATTGCATCTATGATATTAGCGATTTACCCTCTTAAAGTCATATTCCTCTTTAGGTCATTTCTTGGAAACATTATTTAAGATGCCTGTCCTATGAGTATTAAGAACCTATTATTTGATAAAGTATCTGTTGAGAATAATAAGATCCATTGATTCTTACAAAAGGCCTTTTGACTTTTTAAAAGGTGGAGAGTTTTGATAATATATTCAGGACAATCTATGGAAAAAGTAACCAGAGGTAGAAAACTGACTCCATTGAAGTGACTTGCCATTGACTTCAGTGGAGCCAAGATTTCACCCCAGAAGTTTATTTCCTGCATTAGAGAAAATCTTTATACCATGAAAGATCATGTATAATGTAGTTATTTACATAACATCCCTTATAATGTAAAACACTCTTACCTGATAACATAAAACATTCAAATTTAGGAGAATCAAATTTTAAAAAACTTAGAAAGTTTTATACTGTAAACATTATAATAAACAATTAACATTTAAAAATGAAATATCAAGTTTAATATCAGCTTTGTCCCCCATATCTTCCTGGAGTTCAACCACACAGAGTTCATCGCCAGATTGGGGACTTAGTTGATAATTAATGAGTAAGCATAATTTTTACAGAACAAAGGCTCATGATTTTATTTATTAAAAGACACTGAGATTATGTTCTCATTTAACTTAAAAAAACAAGGTTGTGTAGCTTTTTCTTGAAAATAATCTCATTTTTCACATTACTGTTCTCACATCACCACTGCAGTGATGCATTCTTAAATCTTTGGTAGGTTTGCAAATAAGCATGTGGCAACAGAGGGCTTGGCCAGTGTTCATATTATAACAAGCTATGTGTTAGCCTCTGTACAAACTTACTGGATATGTCACATAAAATTTTTTCATAGACTGTAACAGTTCTGTATCTCAAGTGAATGTAGTATAGGTAACTAGCTAAATAGAAGAAAAGGAGTACTTGTGGCACCTTAGAGACTAACAAATTTATGTGAGCATAAGTTCTTCTGAGTTCACTTCATAGCTCACGAAATCTTATGCTCAAATAAATTTGTTAGTCTCTAAGGTGCCACAAGTACTCCTTTTCTTTTTGCAGATACAGACTAACACGGCTGCTACTCTGAAACCTGGCTAAGTAGATTAACTTCAAAGTTGTGAATCTGTTTTATCAAGGCCTTTTTCAAAAATGTAGATTGTGGTTTCAGTTCAATGCTATTATCTTATTGGGTACTAGAAGTGGATGGAAATTTTGCATAGAAAAGAGTGAATTTGTGGGGAACCTAATTTCTTATATACCAAAATACCTGTAGTTTAGCAATAAAGCCCTGATACAGGAGTGCTTTCTTTAGTTGGGGCCTAAGTGATCAATCCAATTCCCACTGAAGTCAAAAGTCTTTCTATTGACTTGAGCAGGAGTTTCATTAGTTCCTAAACCACTGCCACGAATTAGTAATGTTTAGATATGCATATGAAATTTCTGTTTACAAATATTAAATGCATGGCATGTAGCAGATATTATAAACCTGATTTATAATATACATCATATGTTTTCCATTCTATGGTCTACATTTCACCGTAATCTTTATTAATCCCAGTGATGTTCTCATTTGGTAATCATGTACTTTCTATAGAGAAATGCAAAACAAAAAATTGTTAAATCATAGTACAAAGATGTATCAAAGGGACACTGGTCAAATTCTTCCCAAAATGTAGGTGTTGTTAAAGATAACTTTTATAAAACCTAAGATCAACAGAGGGAAAAAATCAGCAGAATCACTCTAGAGAAAAAATGTTCCTCTTAAGTATTTCTAGGGCCCTACCAATTTCACAGTCCATTTTGGTCAATTTCATAGTCATATGATTTTAAATATCATAAATTTCATGATTTCAGCTATTTAAATCTGAAATTTCATGGTGTTTTAATTGTAGGGGTCCTGACCCAAAAAGGAGTTGTGGGGGGACTGCAAGGTTATAGGGTGGAGGTTTCGGTACTGCTACCCTTACTTATGTGCTGCTGGCGATGGCGCTGCCTTCAGAACTGGGCAGCTGGAGAGCTGTGGCTGCTGGCTGGGAGCCCAGCCCTGAAGGCAGGGCCACCACCAGCAACTGCACAGAAGTAAGGATGGTATGGTATGGTATTACCACCCTTACTTCTGCACTGCTGCCTGCAGAGCTGGGCCCTCAGTCAGCAGCTACCACTCTTTGGATGCCCAGCCCTGAAGGCAGCAGCACAGAAGTAAGAGTGGCATGGTATGGTATTGCCACCCTTACTTCTGCGCTGCTGCTGGCAGGGTTCTGCCTTCAGAGCTGAGCACCTAGCCTACAGTTGCTGCTCTCGGGCCGCCCAGCTCTGAAGGCAGTGCAGAAGGGTGGCTGGCAATACTGTAACCCTCCTAAAATAACCTTGTGACCCCCCTGCAACTCCCTTTTGCATCAGGACCCCCAATTTGAGAAACGCTGGTCTCCCCCCATGAAATCTGCGTAGTATAGGGTAAAAGCATGCAAAAGACCAGATTTCATGGGGGGAGACCAGATTTCATGGTCTTTAATGCGTTTTTCATGGCTGCGAATTTGGTAGGGCCCTAAGTATTTGCAATACATTTCAGCTCTTTTAGAGGTCAGAAACCGATGGTGAAATCATCAGTTAAAAACTGACCACAATAAAAGTAAAATGGACTATCTGTTTTCATTGTTCAGGCCAATAGAAAACCAAAAACGTCAACATGTAGTATAATTAGTGAAAAGTAAATTTTTTTTATACCTCACTTGTAATAATCTAAAGTGTTGAGGCCCAACCCTGCTCCTGCTGATGTAAGTTTTGCAGTGACTGCAATGGATTCAGGGTATGGTCTGTGTTTTGTAACACGGTAAGGAACTTTGATTTTTAAAATCACTTGATTTTTAAAATTATACTGTCATTTTTTGTAACAAAACAGAATGGGTTTCTTCTGATTTATTCCAGTTCTTAGGACTACAGGGAAGGATGTTTTTTAGAGTATTCCCTTTATTCATCTCATTTAGTTAATAGAAATCCAAAAACAAAGGATTTGGAAGTTGTTCCTGTTCTCAAATATTAGGTCATTTAATAACTAAGAAACTGAAGAAAGAACCAACCATTTAGTGTAGATTTAAGACTTCACATATATGAAGTTTTCACATTATATGGATATCCTGTAGTTAGCAAAACTTTACTAGACCTCTGAGAAATATAAATACTGCCAGTTACAAAATTCATATTATTTCATAGAATCATAGAATCATAGAATATCAGGGTTGGAAGGGACCCCAGAAGGTCATCTAGTCCAACCCCCTGCTCAAAGCAGGACCAATTCCCAGTTAAATCATCCCAGCCAGGGCTTTGTCAAGCCTGACCTTAAAAACCTCTAAGGAAGGAGATTCTACCACCTCCCTAGGTAACTCATTCCAGTGTTTCACCACCCTCTTAGTGAAAAAGTTTTTCCTAATATCCAATCTAAACCTCCCACACTGCAACTTGAGACCATTACTCCTCGTTCTGTCATCTGCTACCATTGAGAACAGTCTAGAGCCATCCTCTTTGGAACCCCCTTTCAGGTAGTTGAAAGCAGCTATCAAATCCCCCCTCATTCTTCTCTTCTGCAGGCTAAACAATCCCAGCTCCCTCAGCCTCTCCTCATAAGTCATGTGTTCCAGTCCCCTAATCATTTTTGTTGCCCTTCGCTGGACTCTCTCCAATTTATCCACATCCTTCTTGAAGTGTGGGGCCCAAAACTGGACACAGTACTCCAGATGAGGCCTCACCAATGTCGAATAGAGGGGAACGATCACGTCCCTCGTTCTGCTCGCTATGCCCCTACTTATACATCCCAAAATGCCATTGGCTTTCTTGGCAACAAGGGCACACTGCTGACTCATATCCAGCTTCTCGTCCACTGTCACTCCTAGGTCCTTTTCCGCAGAACTGCTGCCTAGCCATTCGGTCCCTAGTCTGTAGCTGTGCATTGGGTTCTTCCGTCCTAAGTGCAGGACCCTGCACTTATCCTTATTGAACCTCATCAGATTCCTTTTGGCCCAATCTTCCAATTGGTCTAGGTCCTTCTGTATCCTATCCCTCCCCTCCAGCGTATCTACCACTCCTCCCAGTTTAGTATCATCCGCAAATTTGCTGAGAGTGCAATACACACCATCCTCCAGATCATTTATGAAGATTTCTTTGGGCCAAGTGCAATTCTGAAAATTAAAATAATTTGTATGTATCTAGACCATAAAGATCTGCAATGTAATATGCAGTACAGAATGTTGGTATATTTTAAAATCAGCAACTCATTGCAATCTTATTAGACCACTTATGTGACAAGAGGAGGCCTACTCAAAAAATTAGTAACTTGGCACAGTTAGCTATTGCTCCTTGCCAAAGAGAGGGCAAAAGTCTCCAATAAGAAGCCAGCTTTTCAGATTACAAAACTGTCCGTGACTCATTGCCAGCCTATCAATATCTTTCTGTAAATAATAATGATTCATAGAGAGTAACGCCTAAATTGTACATCATGAGATATAATTTCACTATTGCTGAATGCAACATGGATGGTTTTATAGAGAAGGATTGATTTTTTTTAATTGTTTTAATTTTTGCTGGATAAACTGGATTAAATCAATCAAAAGCAAAATAATTCAGTTTTGTGCTCTGATGACACTGTGTTAGGAATGACAGGTTTCAGAGTAACAGCCGTGTTAGTCTGTATTCGCAAAAAGAAAAGGAGTACTCGTGGCACCTTAGAGACTAACCAATTTATTTCGAAAGCTTATGCTGTAATAAATTGGTTAGTCTCTAAGGTGCCACAAGTGCTCCTTTTCTTTTTGTGTTAGGAATGGTAGAAATACCTACACACATTTTTCGCCGTTCATGATTCCCTTCTTTATATATTCCCTTCCATATTGTTTGTGATTAGACAGTAGAGGAATGCATCGTATTGTATTGATTCTGCTTTTTAATTTTCTTTACAACATAGTGAATTAACAATGGTTTTCATTTTTAGAATGTGAGGTTTTTTAAGGGCTTTAGAATGAAGAGCACTGGAAGAAAATCTTAATAGAATTAGTTTTGGTTTTATAACACTCTTCACACAGAATTAAATTACAGCTGCCCCCAACAGAAAACAGTTTGACACAGTGTTCAGTCTTTCTGTTCAGGTAGCTACAAAGGCAATTTGTATTGGGTTGGAGAGCTCCTCCCCACAGACCTAACATCTGGGTCATTGGTGAGACAGCGTGGTAAGATAATACATTATTTGTACCTATTGGAGGCCTGCCAAATTTATGAATAATAGTAGAACACTGTCATTTCTATTGCAATCTGCTTTCTACTGACAGGGGCAGGATATCACATCATTTTCAGCCTTGCAGTAATGTCCTCTAAAACTTTTGTTAAAGTTCTGTTCTTCCACTTACAATAAAATTAATTTTAAAACTATATAATAATCCTTCCAAGTACATCAAGCTGTTTCTAGTATATGAATCAATATTTCTTCCACAACCATACTGCATTTTCCAGTCTTCTCCGCTTCTATCACCTCTGTTTTATGCACATGCTTGTAAGTAATAATCCTTTCATATCCAATATAATGAAATAGGCTTGAGGTCTCAGCAGTATCTACTCAGTTTCAGAATACAACAAAATTGATTAAATGAAATATCTGAAATAGTTTTGTAAAAGTTCTAGCATATCTGCATAACCCCAGAGGCATATTTGGGCCTGTTTCTCATTTACACCAAAGCTGATTTATACAGAGAGAGGAGTGTAAAAAACGGCTTTAGTGTAAATGAGAATCCCACCCATTTCTCATTCTGTGTAGGCTTTACAAACAGAGCATAGACAATAAATTTTAATCATATATATTTTTTCCCAGAACAGGCTTTTTCTTTCAATTCAGTCCTCTATTGCACTACCCACTGCACACTAAAGATTACAGTAGGTTCAATGGATAGTACTTTTGGTGCTTGCTGCTTATATGATCATTCAGTTGTGTTGGTCAAATATTATTTTACAAAAACCATTTCCTAGTGATGCTGATGTCATTGTCTCTTGCTTATATGTATCTGGAAGCACTTGATTGTTAGGACAGATTGGAAGTGATATCTTTGATGTTTTTAAAGGTAGGAAGGAATTTCACACCTTTCTGAAGTGCCTCTTATCTGCAAGTAAAGAATGTGTTAGTTAACAGGAGAGCCAGTTAGAACCTGACTGACCTGCCTTGACATTAAATGCCTTGTAAAACTTGCTTTGTTCTTGTAATATGCAATTTTTTGATTAAATCCTGTCTTTTTTTAATGCAAGTGGAGGAATGTGTAATGGGATGTTGTCAGTTGCATGTGTTGTGCACTTTAGAACCATCCTGCAGGGCTCAGGGTGGGCCAAGGCAATACCCTTCTGGGTGCTCTTTATTCCTGTTTTGAGTGGGAGTAGTTTACTTTCTCCTGCTCCTATTGAGCAGTACATACTTCTGTAGCAGCATGCATGCCTGTAGCCCCTGAGGGGCTTGGTATGCCCCTTCACTCACAGCCCAAACCTTCCTAGGAAAATGGTTTGCAGTCTTGTGTGTTCGTGAGTGGAGCAGCTTCTAGAATTCTTCTGTGGTGTCGTAGGTTTCTGCCATGCTGCTTGTGGCAGGGGAACATTATCCTCCTTCCCCTTCATAGGGCAAAATTTTACCCTTTGCTTCTATAAATGTATTTGATTTGGGAAGTTCACTGTCTTATAGATCTGGATGTAGAAATTATTTGGGTACAGGGAACATAATGAGGGTTGTCTAATTCAATTCTTGTACCAAACTTCTAGTATTTATACCTTTAAGAGCTTTATAAGGTTGCCAGGTGTCTGGTTTTCAACCAGAACACCATGTCAAAAAGGGACCCTGGCGGCTTTGACTGGGCTGTTAAAAGTCCAGTTGGCAGGGCTGTCAGGCTCCCTACCTGGCTCCACGTGGCACCTGGAAGTGGTGACATGTCCCTCTGGCTTTGAGGCGCAGGAGCGGCCAGGGGGCTACACATGCTGCCCCCACCCTGTGCACCGGCTCTGCAACTCCAGTTGGTTGGGAACCACAGCCAGTGGGAGCTGTGGGGCAGTGCCTGTGTGCGGAGGCAGAGTGCACCGTGCAGAGTTGTCTGACCACCCCTATGCCTAGGAGCCGAAGGACATGTCACCGCTTCAGAGAGCCCCCGAAGTAAATGCTGCCCAGAGTCCAGAGCTCAACCCCCTTCCCCAGCCTGAAGCCCCCTCCCACACCCAAACTCCCTCCTGGAGCCCGCACTCCCACTTATGCACCCCTGCCCCAGCCCAGAGCTCCCTCCCGCACCCTGAACCCCTCATTTCTCGCTCCACCCTGGAACCCGCATCTCCAGCCCAGAGCTCGCACCCCCTGCCACACCTCAACCCCTTGCCTGAGCCCAGAGCCCTTTCCCACACTCAAAACCCCTCGCCTCCACCCCCCAGCCCTGAGTCCCCTCCTACACCCCAAGCCCCTCATCCCCAGCCCCACCCCAGAGCCCACATCCCAACCCACTGCCCCAGCCTGGAGCCCCCTCCCACACCCAGAACCCTTCATTTCTGGACCCACTCTAGAGCCCACACCCCCTGCTGGAGCCCTCACCCCCTTCTGTACCCCAACCTTCTGCCCCAGCCTGGTAAAAATGAATGAGTGAGGGTGGGGGAGAGCGAATGACCGGAGGGGAATGGAGTGAGTGGGGGCGGGGCCTTGGAGAAGGGGCAGGGCAGGAGCGGGGCTTCAGGAAAGGGGCAGGGCAGGGCAAGAGTGTTCCGTTTTGTGTGATTAGAAAGTTGGTAACTCTATATGTTACATTCCTTCCGTACATAAATATGTGACAAGGTTATCTGGTCCAGAAGCACAAAAAGTATGTCTTCTTTAGTTTTACGTGGAATATTTATTTCTCTTTTCAAGGTACCTGCATTGCATCTTTTGGTACTGTTAGCTAGCTTTCAAAAACCACTGTCTTTCCAGACTACTGCACTCAAAGTGTATGATTAAAATGATTTGCTGGATTGGCGGCATACTGCTCAGCACCTTGTAGGATCAAGCCCTATAAGAGGATAGAATATGATCTTTTCTCAGGATTTTTGTTTGGTGCTGGAGTTAAAAGCAGCTATGCTGAAGTCATTATTTACGCTAGGGTTGAATTTGACCCAGGATTTGCTAGGGGACGTTGTGTGCATTTTGTTGAGTTGGTTGTGCAAGTAAATTAAAAAATAAAACCAATCCTTTATTTCTCCTTTTCTCGTCACATCTAGCTTTAGTTCTAACTTCCCTAATACTTGAAAACCCTCCTAAAATCTGACTTCTGTGTTCTTCAGTGACCTCACTTTTTAGTCTCTTAGATATTTTATTATTTAAGAACACACACTTCATGATAAAAATGGCAAGCCCACTGTAGACAACAAAACAGTGCACCTTACATGTTCTAAGGTGCATGCCTACGTGAGTTCATCATTACTCCGTACACAGTTCCGGAGGAGGGATGTTAAAAGGCAATACTGAATTCTCAGGAGCATTTGAGTTTGTAGTGCAGAAAAGTTGGTGATCCTTGGTTCATTACTTAACTAAAACAAACCTAATTTTCACCACAATCATAGCAGTTCCTAACTTGTGATTTGCTGGCTGAAAGACTTCTTTAAATTACCATTTTGAATACCTATAAATATAATATAATTCAATACATACTTCATCAATGTAAATTACGCTCTCAGTCTCTCCAATTTACTTTACCAAAACTATGAACAGGGCACATGAATCCAAAAATAGATTCCCTTCTCTCTCACACACATGCTTACACATCCAGGAGTCACTGTAAAAACCTGTTATGGGACTTTGAAAGTATTCTTTACAACTTTTCACTTTTAATTTGATCTTCTAGTGCAGCTTGAACCTTACTGAACTTTACAAATAAAATTTCTTTCTTCGGTGATTTTGTGAAACATTGATATTCATGGAGCACTAGCCAAGAGGGCTCTTTTTGTGTAACCGTATCATTGATGGTGTCAGCAGAGTTCTAGTTTGGTTTATTAGTTATATTGTGCTCCCTCTACTGTCAGTGCAGCAACAGAGCACAAAATAGTAATGGTCCTTTATTGTGGAGTCTTTTAGTCTTGGCTTCAGAATGGCAGATTATTAGAATTAAAAGGAATCAGGATTGCATGCAGTAGTTGCTTTAAAATTATAGCTTAAATACTTCACCATGTTCCATTTATTGTTCAAGATATATAAAAAATATGTGTAATTTGCTATTTCCCAAACTAAAGGCCTTTATTTCCTTGTACAAATATTACCTTATAGGTAAAGCCTGCTATGCTGATAAAAGGCAGCAATGAACAACTTTATACACCCACTATTATTATTAATTATTATTATTATTATTATTGTAGTTTCTAGAGGCCCTGAACAAGTTCAGGGCCCAGTTGTACTAGGCACTGTACAAATGCATGATGTGAGACAGTCCCTGGCCAAAGAGTGTGCAGTCTAAATAGACAAGACAAGTAATAGGAAAACAGCGATATTATTATCCCTGTTTTACAGATGGGTAAATGAGACCCATACTAAATAGTGGTATCCCCATTTTGTAGATGCGGAAATGGAGGCAGAAAGGCAAAGTAACTTTCTCAAGGCCATACAGTGACTCGGTAGAAAAACTATGATTAGAACACAAGACCACCTGTTTCCCAAGTGTGTACGCATTTCTCCAGACTACACTACCTTGTTTCCAGCATGGTTCTGTATCTATAGCTCCCATTAACTTTGGTTGTATCTGTGCGTACATTGCACATCTGAAAATCGGACACCAGGTGTCTTAGTTAGGGACCCAGAAAACAAGAAACACACAATTAGTGAACAGTTGAAAATGTTATGGCTTAAGTGACTTGCCCAGCACCAGATAGTAACTCTATGGCAGAGGCAAGGATAGAACTGAATTCTTCTATGTGGCATTCAACAGCTTTAACCACATGAATATCCTTTCTTTTCCTGCAGTCTTCTGCCTCATTCTCTCTCCCCCTATGAAAATAATGAAACCCTTTACTTTATAGGAGGTGGTGCCTGCAGGAGAAGTGTTGGCAGGGTGATGTGTGAAAGGTTGGATAGCTCCTGTTGTGTGGCCTAAAGAAGTAAATCTGAAGGGATGTCAAACTTACACTTTTCACCAGCTCTAAGTACTCGTTAAAGGCTAAGAATGACTATGACTCTCTCATAAAGAAAGAGGGACCATTTTAACTGTAACTCCCTACATATGTCAAATGATTTCACTGAGCATCCAATCGTGCTCCTATTGAAGTCATTGGAAGAACTCTCATTTACTTCTGTGGGGTGCTGCTTGTCCGTTTACTTTGTAAAATATGTATTAGTCATTTGAAGTGAAATGCAAGCTGCTACATGAAATATATTTCAGTTAAAATTACAATTATATTAATTTACTCAATATATGTATATGTGTATGTCTGTGTATTTATATATATACAACCAGCTCGTTTTTAATTTACTCTTTGCAAGTCCCAGAGGTTTTTTGTATTTTTCCTCTTCTGTTTTTGTGTAAGCTGTATTAGGGTAGGATGTTCTGGCTATTTCATTAAACAGCTCTAGGGTCACATTTTGATAGCTTTGTCCCTTTGGAAAGAGTATGTGTAGAATGCAGTGCAACAAGCCTTTCGGGTTAACTGAGAGCAAGCATTGTTTATAGTAAGGGGCAGTTTGTGATCCAAGATGTTTTTCATACCATGGTAATCTCTTATTTTATATCTTGTATTACTGTTGGCTTAATATAGAAAAATTGTATTGAATTGCCCTAATAAGAAATTTTTAACTGATTTTATTTGTGGTTCTTGTTGAATGGAATTTCTTAGAGTGAGTGAATGACTGTTTTCCTCAGTCACACCAAATCAGCTATAGATTGTCATCCAGGCTGTTCCTAATGGTATAGAGACTGACAGCTTAATCAAGCAAATGTCAGATGGGTTCATGTGCCTCATTTTACTTCCTGGTGTATAAATTAGTTACTTCATAGCACTCTCCCTTTCACTTATAGTCTTTATTATGATTGAATGTGTAAGCATTTTCATTTGTCTTTGTGCAAGTGGTATTGCCTCTGCTACCACTTTATGTAACCCTGTGCTGGCTGAGAACAAATTTCTACAAATCAAAATTTGCAGGGTGGAGTGGAAGTTCTTCACCACTTAATGACAAATATTCCTGTTGCCTGGAGAGCCACACAAGATTCTGTAAGCTTTATGACAGTGCCCTAGAATTCCAAAGGATTTGACTGATAAAGTTGTCCTCAAGTCATTGTTGGTTGATGGAAAATGACTCAGAGCCATTAAAAAGGCTGCAGTAAAACCCTTTTTAATTTATTTTTATTGGAAAAAAATTAAGACAAAAAGTAAGAAAAATTAAATACAGTTATGTGTCTTCATAAATTAATTGTCAAACATAAATATCAGATAGTACTAACAAACATTTTGGAGTTCAGTGGTCATATAAATATGAGGTTGACATTATCACTCGTAATTTTTTGTTCAGTTTACCATTGATAGTAAAACTTAGAGATGGGACAAAAGTCGATTGGTAGAATTCACCTTGTTTCTAATGTTCATATGTGTAATGATAATTTTACTGAAATAAACTGAGTATCCTTGTACTAAGTCATCGGGCAATTAAAATAACAACCGAACAGTGGTCAGCTCCTGTGTGTGAACAGGATTCTTAATTTTGAAACATGATGAACAACTCACAGGTGCTTGGATTTTGAGATAAAATAGTGAGCAAATCTGAAACAGTGAATAATTCTGAAACGTTTTTAAGGTCACCAGAGCTTAGCTATTTTTTATTTTCATAACACTTTAATAGATGTGGTTCTAATACAAAAACAGCCATGCAGGGCACAAAACAAAATGCCTCCTGTGATAGATTTGAAGCCTGAGATATTTATTCTGTACAGCATACTTTATACCAGTGCACTGAAGACTCATTTAGCTGCATTGAACTTTTTGAGATAGATAACATTGCATTTTTTCATCCAACAAGTCACAAATCAGCATATCTGCATAATGGTAAAGGGGTCAATTGTGGCTAATTACACAGCCATGCAGTAGGAAGAGAATGTAAAGAGCCACTCCCAAATCCTTGCCCAGCCTGAAAAAGGGTCAGCCAGAATGGTAGCCTGTGCACTTGGCAAAGTGCAGGGATTGCTACCAAGATGGTCTTCAGGAAACAACCCTCTGGAAAGGGTATGGACTGGAGACAGGCAAAAATAGGCAGAAGCCACCACTCCATCCCCTCCCCAGTATGCTGGCCAATAGAACTGGCTGGCCATATTGTTGGAGAATATGCTCTATCCGTAGGGTGACCAAACAGCAAGTGTGTAAAATCGGGACGGGGGTGGGGGGAAATAGGAGGCTTGATAAGAAAAAGAGCCCAAAATCGGGACTGTCCCTATAAAATTGGGACATCTGGTCACCCTATGTATCCGTTAAAGGTTTGTAGTAGTTTGTTCTCTCCCCTAAGCATAGGGAAGGTCAGGGAGACATACTGCCTTCCTGAGATAAATGCTTCCTGGCTGTGGGTAACTGCAACAGTTAATCTCATGAACCCTTGCACACTTGATCTGACAGAAATAGAAACACTGCATTTCTGCAGGTACTGTGCAAGCAAATTAGGCTAAGTCAGTGGCTTGTTCATTTGAACTAATGGCGTGGACAAAATTAGCTGTGTTCAGTGGAAGGAGAAGAATAAGAAATTTAGAGCCTGATCTTGCAAACCCTTTTTAATATGGTTTGCTTATGTGAGGAGTTCCACCAATTTCAGATAAGTATCAGGCCCTTAGATCTAAACAGCAGTCTCTGGACATACTATATATGATACAATTACTGTACAACAGAGAAACCAATATTGCCCTTTGAGGCAACTGTAATGTAGAACATATGTATACAGATGCATATTGGCATGACTTAGTGAAACCTCCTAGTTGTATGAAGAAATCTTGAGTACAGAACATATGTTACTGGCGTACAAAGGGTGTGGCATTTACAGGCTCCTGTGCATGTAAATGTCCAATAATTCAAGGTTTTACTGCCCTTGTGTAGCAAAAATAAGAGCGGTAAAAAAGGAATTGCTACCTATAGTAGCCAATCCTTGCACCCACTATTAATTTCTTTCTCTGGTTCTTGATGTACAAATAATTCCTTCCTTCGATATAATCTTGAAGTTTTTATTTCTCCTCCTCTCAACACACACAGAAAATTGTGTGTTACAAACAAAAACAAAATTAAAGAACAAATAGTCAGAAAAGACTAGCTTGTATGGAGCCCACACCTTTCCATTCAATGATCATTATACTCAGGGAAAATTGATGCCTGCTTCTTTTAACTTGCATTGCTTACCTTAAAAGTTAATACAACAAGCAGAAGTTAACAGTTCAGGGCTGGAAACAATGTTTTGTTATGAAGGTGCTCTGATAGTATTGGCAGACTGTGCTAGGAAAATGCTGACTATACCATCCCTGCTTCTACCCGCAGATAGAAAAATACCTATTTTCCCAAGGTTTTTTTACCCACTCTCCTATTAGCTATGAAGATTGAGGATAATGCTAAACACTTTTGTTTCTCAAGTAACACATGTTCTAGCTAAGAAGTGTTAGGGTTTTTTAAGCTTTCTGTCAGAAATGTTTCTCTTTATTTGTCTACAAGTTTCCACTCCAGAATTTATAGGGGCCTGATCCTACAACCTTTACATGCATGTAATTCTTTTTGAAATCAAAGGGAGTTTTCTATGCATAAGTTCTCATAAACAGAAAGAAAGCATATTCCTTTTCCCTGAGCTTGTTTTGACTAGGGTGACCAGACGTCATGTTTTTAAAGGGACTGTCCCATATTTAAACCCTCCTGCAGGTGTCCTGACTTTTTCTTAAAAACAGGCAAATTGTCCCGTATCTTCTGTCTCCCCCACATCAGTATTGGCGGGTCCTGCTGCTGGTTGGATCCCTGCTTGCCAGCTGCCTGCCCACCAGTGGTGAGTGGGGCAGGTCGAGTGGCCAACAATGGGGGTGGGTGTACAAGGCTGGTGGTTGGCAAAGCCGCAATGCGTGGGGCCGGCTGCTCCTCCTGCTGGTCCATCAGTGCAGCCCCCAATGCATGCTGGCTCTTGGCCAGCAGAGCCCTGCCCTCTGTCCCGTTTCCAGCAGGCTCTGGCTGTGAGCTGTGGTGGCTGGTGATTGAAGGCAGGCGCCAGGCAGTGGCCAATTACATGTCGCCTCTGCTGCCCATCGATCGGCCCTTTATGTTCTCCCACTCTCGCTGTCCTCTCCCTGCTTTGCCCCATCACTGCCCGCAGCCCTGCTGCTCTTCCATATCCCCCCGCAGCAGGGCACGTCCCACTCCCAGCAATGTGCGGAGAACCAGCCTCTAGTCAAAGCACTCAGCTCATCAACAGCCTTCAGGCTCCTTCCTTCCCCCCACTGCCTCTGGCTGGGCTGGCTCCCTGGGAAAGCCCAAAAGACCTCCAGCCCAGCACACTGGCCAGGAGGAGCCAAGCCCTGCATGTGCCAAAGCCCCACACAGTGCTGGCATGGGGAAGCCTTTTTCCAGCTTGTTCGCACCCAAACTGTGCAGCCTCCATAGCACCTTCTTCACACACAACCTGCCCTGGGTCCTGGCTCCAGGGAGTGTGGGGCTGTTCTGTCCCCTAGGCACTCTCTCCTACTGAGCCACCTTTCTGGGCCAGTTCGCTGAAGCCCGTGCAGTCTGGTTCCCTGGGCCCTGGTGCACAATGCATCCTTAGGGTTTAACCCCTTCCTGTCTGTGCTGTAGCCAGGGGACAGGAGGTGGCTGGGTTAGGTTGGTGGCCAGCAGCAGCCTGGAGGTGTTAGCTGCCTTTCGACACTGTGTGGGCAGGAAGGGACAGGAGCTGCTTCCAGCCACAGGTGTGGGGGAAGGGAAGAGATGAACTCTGCAAAGACACAGGCCAGGTCATCCCTTCCCCACTCCCCCCCACCCTCCCGCAGCTGGAAGCAGTTCCCATCCCTTCCCTGCTGCACAGTGCTGAAAGGCTGCTGCTAGCCACGTTCTGATGTGAACCCTGACAGACATCTTGGGACAGGGGGCGTGTGACCCTGCATGTCCCCCCCACACCCCTGCAACGTGTTGCCTTGGGAAGACATGGCTCCAGGTACCAGGAGAGGTGGGTCCATCCTGTACGAGGAGAGGCGGATCCATCCCTGGGGCCCAGCCCGGCGGAGAGCGCTGGGCAGGGAGGGTCGGGTCAGTCAGCTACCCCCGCTGCGTGAGAGAGGTGTATGGTAGTGTGTGTATGGCACCCCTCCCCGTGTAAATCCTAAAGGCTTAAAGATAAGAAGGTAAATAAAAAAAATCCAACTACACAGTATTTCTTTTTTAACAGGGGCTCAGTCAACTTGATATTAATTTGAATGTTTGTACTGCATAGTTCTGATTTGATTGCCATTGAACTTGCTTGAATACGAGTAATTTTACCAGGTGTCCCATATTCAGCATAGGCAAATATGTTCACCCTAGTTTTGACCTTTCCTTGAAGAGGTGGGAGAAGCCATCCTCACCAACTGAGAAACACTGCACTACAGCCAGTCAGTGGATAATCATGTGCATTTTCCAACATAGTAGTAAGTTTGCATTGGTAGTCGTGTATCATGAATGCATGAATGCATTCTTCATATTCATGCAGGATGAAAAATTTTACACACACAAAGAAAACTAAAGAAGCAATTCAGGGGGCATGAATGCAGTATCTTCAGTCCTGAAATATTTGTACACATCACATATTTATTTGATTTTTTGAAAGAGCAGCCTCTTTCTTGAACCATATATGCTTTTTGGTCTATGAACCCTAGAGCTGTTTATAAGAGTAAGGAGTATTCTCCTATTGAGATCTCAAAATGTGACAAAAAGGAAATGGCACACAGGCCAGGATTGTCATCAAACACAGAAGCTGGTCTGTTTTGGTAGCACATGTGGTCTTAGTTTGAGAATGGTCACATTCATAAAACTAAATCCTTGTCATGCTTTCCTAAATTCAGGAGATGCCCATGTACTGTGTTATAGCATAAAAATATAGCTACTGTTAAATTTGATTAGCTTGTCCCAATTTGCAAATTGAAGCTCTTTAGCTTGAAAGTACTACGTAGTGCCCCCCTTAAAATTGTGTGGATATTTTTGCATTGCTTATGAATGGTTCATGGAGACTTTGGAGTTTATTTTAATCCCTTCTATTGAACACTAGCCTCAATCATGCATGCAACAGTTCGATGGCAGTTCTATGTACATATGCCCTGATTCAAGTGATGCACTTAAGCTTATCCTTAGCTTTAAGCACATGCATAAGACTATCTCTGTTCAGCAAATCTCTTACATTTGTGCTTAATTTTAAGCATGTGCTTAAATCCCATTAATTTTAGGCATGTGCTTAAGTCTCGTTATCTTCAGTGCTTAAGTACTTTGCTGAATAGAGATAGAGTTAGCATGCAGCTGAAGTTAAGCATGTGTAGGACCCTACCAAATTTACATCGATGAAAAATGTGTCACGGATCGTGAAATCTGGTCTCGCCCGTGAAATCTGTGTAGTATAGGGTAAAATTACACAAAAGACCAGATTTCACAGGGAGACCAGTGATTCTCATATTCGGGCTCCTGACCCAAAAGAAGGTCGTGGAGGGGTGTCACAAGGTTATTTTAGGGGGGTCGTGGTATTGCCACCCTTATTTCTGTGCTGCCTTCAGTGCTGGGTGGTGGCTGCCACCAAGTGCCCAGCTCTAAAGGCAGCACCCCATCAGTAGCAGCGCAGAAGTAAGGATGACAATGCCATACTATGCCAACGTTACTTCTACGTTGCTGCCTTCAGAGTTGCGTCAGGACTCCTACAGTTACAACACGGTGAAATTTCAGATTTAAATATCTGAAATCATAAAATGTACTGTTTTTAAAATCCTGTGACCGCAAAATTGATCAACAGGGACTGTGAATTTGGTAGCGCCCTAAGCATGTGTTAAGGGTTTTTTGAGGTGGGCAAGAATGATTAAAGGAATGGATTTATAACTAAGAAAAAATGTCAGGTAGCCAAACCAACAAGTGGTCATTCTTTTCACTGGACTGTTTTTACGCTTTTATTTGGAAATCTGTGTAACGAAAATGAAGATAAAATGCTCTATTGATCTGAAGATAGATATCCATGTATAGATCCCCTACGCACTGAAAGAAGAATACGTTTTTGTGGGAACTATTTAAAATCAATTAAACATTTTGACAACCAGGACTATATATTCAGAAGGTTTTTCTGGCTTGGAGAAATTAATCAGAAATTCTTTGTTTACCTTTGGCACAATCCTGCTTTCACTGAGAGTAGCATCAGGGTCCATATATCTGTCCCATAAAATTTGTAAGATTTTGTGGGAAGGAATTGGGGAAACTGCTAAGGAGTTGCCTAAGTACTTCATCCGGAACCCCTGCTGTTAGGAGGGCACTTCTTTCTGTATCAGTTACTGTTACGCCATCTGCCCTCTCATCTAATGTTTAGGAGTAAGAAGCATGAACATACTGTCAGTGCTTGCTGTACAGAAAGGCAAACAGGTGGTTCTCTGTGAGACCTGCACATCTAGAAGCCTTCACCAACAAAGAATGACAATCTGTGCAACACATATTGTCTCCTCTAAATTGAAGAGCGGCACCCATTATATCCATTTTGTAACAACAGCCTTTTTGGCAGCATGACAGAGTAGTATTAGTTGGTTCAAAGTAAACCAAGTCAAACAAGTTCATATTACATAAAAGTTTAAAGTCTATATACTTTAATGGGTCTCAAGTCCAAATGAAATACCCATGCTCATTACTTTATTGTAGTTTCATAATGGTCAATCTAATTTTAATCTAAAGATCTTTTTATAACTCACTAAAAAGTAGAGTTAGGGCCCAATGTGCAAAATTCAGATTAGAATTCTAACTTCTTTGGAACTTAACGGTGTTCAAATCAAGGAATTTGGTTCCGCACATGATAGGACGAGGACAAACTGCAGGTTTTTGGACTGAGAGCTAAATATCAATATGTTTGGGGCTTATACACATTTAGACTTTTGATTTGGGCCTTTCTTTTTAAAACTTAAGAGAAAATATGGAGACCCAGAAACATAATGGGGTATGGAAACTTATAACAAGAAGTTTCTTCGAGCCATGGTTCTGAGGATGTAGGGTAAAATTTTCAAAGTGCCTTCAGTGGGACTTAATCACTTAAATGTTTTTGAAAAAAACTTCCCGCCTGCTGTTTGTACTATAATATTGATATCAACTATATTTTTCATAGCATAAAATATGTTTTTTTAAATGGTTAGGATTTTTGGAAGCTCAAACCTGGCAGAATACTTAGTAAATCAATTTAGAGTCTGAAAATGTTAGAAATTAACCCATGCAGACCAAAACCACCATAACTCTGCTCTCATGTAGATTGGTATAAATCAACAGTAACCCCACCAAAGTCAATGAATTTACATGGGTGTAAAAAATGGTGAAAGATGAGAATCATGTCCCATGTTCCTTTAAATTAGCAATATCCATTTTTGTAAGTAACTTGAAGGCCTCCACATGGTATAAATATTTTTTAAAATATAAAAGCAGGATGTGTGTCATTTAGCTATTCGTAATAATATAAAGTAAATAATTATTTTATGCATCTGTATGTGTATGTGTGTAGATTATTCACCTAACAGTAACAGGAATTATGGGAACCTACTGAGTCCCCATTGGATGGAGAAGAAGCAGTTTTTAAAATGTCTGTTTCTTTCTTTTTTTCCTTTCAGGGATTACAATGGTCGACACAGAAATGCCGTTTTGGCCCATTAATTTTGGAATTAGCCAAGTGGATCTGTCTGCCATGGAAGATCACTCCCATTCCTTTGACATAAAGCCCTTTACCACTGTTGATTTTTCTAGTATTTCTTCACCACACTATGAAGATATTCCTCTTGCAAGAACTGACCAGACAGCCATTGATTACAAATATGATATCAAGCTCCAGGAATGCCAAAGTATGCAAAGTATTCTTTTCACTTTTCAGGTTGTCCAAATTTGAATTGTTTAATTCTCTGGGAAGTGTACCCTCCACAAAAGATTTTTTAGAATTTGTTTCAGAACCTCCCTCTCTCCCAGATACCCTTGGAGTAAAATGTCCTTGAAGCTTTATTAAAAACCAAGCAAATTAGACATAGATATTCCCAATGTAGACAGGCCTTTGGAGTTTTGTGAGCATTCCCTTTGTATTGTTGCATGTAAACAAAGCAGCCCCTAGCTTCACAATTATGAATAAAATCCCAAATGGAAGTTTTCCCATCCTGAAGGGAGGTGACTTGTTCCTAAGGACATGGTTACCCCACTTCTGCTGACAATCACACCACTGCTCTTTTAGGCCAGTGGGCCAGGCAAATGTTCATTGACTTCCCTGAGCGAACTTTAGGATTCAGCCCCATGTGGTACTCTAAAATGATGTCAGAATGATTTATTTCTTTATCAACAACATCCAGAGTTTCTGATTTATATATTTTTGTCTCTTTTGTTTATAAGGCGAGTTGGAAATCTGTCATAAAAACTGTATTAAAAAACTGCTTAAAGCCATGTGACTCCTGTTAATGGTCAATGATCATAAGCAGTTCTTATTCTCTTTTTATAATTAATTGTTTATCAAGTGGCAAATCCTGCCCTCAGTGTGCAAGTCTGGAAAGCCCTTGGCAGCAGAACTGGTATAGTCCTACTATGCACTGGGGGGCAAGATTTGGAGGAGTCTTCAAAAGGGGGGTGCCCATCTGTGCAGCACAGGGACTTGCACCCAAAGGGTCTTTGCACAGCAACACATGGGGTGTTTTGAAGGAGGGACTGGAAGTTTTGTCAATGTGCATGTTCTCTAGTTCATCCCTCCACACATACACCCTTCAGCCCGTCTCCACTTCCTCTGAAGGACCTGCTAGGGAAGCAGAAATACTCCAGCCAATAGGCTGTCTCTTTGGAGCCTGGGGTTGGACTCCTGCCCTCTTACTCCTCTCTCCCCCATCCCATTGATCATCCCAGCACCCGTCAAAGTTACTGTGGCATGGCACTGGAGACTGGATTCATCCCTAGAGATTTTACATGATGTGAACAGTAAACACACAAAGTAAAGTGCAAAAGTAACAGTAGGCATGAGTCTGCTCCGTGCCGGGAGAGCAAAAAGGTACTTGTTTGACTTTTGTGGGAAACAATTGACATCTTTTATTGGACGATGCCAGCAAGTAACGGCTTGCCCCACAGTGACCAGAAGCTGACAGATAAAAGGTGTCTGTGCACAACATAGACACTCATTGTCACTGAAGCACATAAGACAAGACACAGGCAAAATGGAATCACACAGACAAGGCTTCATGCAAAGATACCACAAAGATGATTGCATATTGGATTAGAAGAATAGGAAATATACCATTATGAGAAGATTATCACAGCCTTGGTAACTGTTAGGAAAGAAAGTAGTAATAGTTTCTGCCTCCAGTTCATAGCTGTATAACTTAGCTTGATGAATTAGCTTGATGAATGTGAGCCTAATCCATACAGCATATACTGAGTTTGCCACTGAAAAGGAAGGTTTTGCTTTATTGTTATATTATCTTTCTTGCTTTGTTGTTCTGTTTCCCTATTCCTAAAATGTAATATTGCTATGAGTTTATAATCTAGTAAAGTCAACGCTTCCTTTTTATGTCCAACTCTATAGGTTGATGAAGAATTGCCATATTTATTTGTATTCGCTGAACTTTTTTAGAATTATAAAGGGCACTTTAATTAGTAATTTTCAGAAGGGTCAGATGTAACAGTAACCAGCCTCTGGGGTTGAATTATATTTACCAATACAGAGTGAAGTTTCTTAAGAGCTGAAGTGGCTCTAAAACACCAGCACAATCTTTATTTGACCAAATTATCCAACTGAGTAGCTCAAGTGAGTCGTCGTTTTTTAGACCTTGTTAGGGATTCCAATCCCTGCCTCCCAGAGCTACTGCTGCCCTAGACTTGTAGTAAGTACCACACACTCTTTGCAGAGGGAGGGCGGGAGGAAGGAAGATTCATGGAGGACAACTATGTCAGGGAATAAATACGAAGTCCCCACTGTGGAGGGCAATGAGGTCCCCAACCTAAACCAATTCTGCACTACCAATCTGAAGACTGGATCAATAGCCCCGTTTCTGCACCAGACCCTGCCATCTTCAACATAGTTCAGCCTCATTCACAATCTACTAGATGGCTACTTGTGGCTTGTAGCCTTTTAAGGAGCTAATATTTACAGCTGTTTATCATTATTTTATTATTAGACAGGATGGAGAATTTTTGGCCCTATTTACTGTGGTTGTTAGTTATAATGAAAGTATTGGTCACTATTTCTTGACATCTTATTGTACCTTTTATAACAGATGATAAATTAATCTTTTAAAATCTCTTACATATGCAGGTGCAATCAAAATGGAGCCTCCTTCCCCACCTTATTTTTCAGAAAAAGTTCAGTTGTACAATAAACTTCCTGAAGAGACCTCCAATTCTCTCATGGCTATAGAATGCAGAGTATGTGGGGACAAGGCTTCTGGATTTCATTATGGCGTGCATGCATGCGAAGGTTGTAAGGTGGGTTGTCCCAATAGTGTCTGCCTGAAATAAGAACATTCTATCATTTCCACGTTCTCATTTCTTGACTGCTGCCAAGTATTCCAGGTTGGTCACCTTAGCTGTGCTGTTGAATATCCCTAGAAAAAGAATTCCATTCTACTGATTTTAATAGAATATTAATGGACAGCAGCACTATCCGGATATGCTGAAGGTCCAGTGGCAATGGAATTAACATCTCAATGGTGTCAAGTAGAACTGTTCTAACACTGAATGTGTGTAGAGTAGTAGATTCACCATTGGTCTTCCTTTTCTCCAGGAATGAAATTGTATATTTTCTATCCTAATTCATGTAAGTTTGGCTAACTTAGTTTTAACCCAGCTATTTCTCTGACCCTGACAGATGGTACATCATTTTATTCCTCCAGGATTTCTCCTGTGATTATCATTAATGTCAGTTAGCATGTGGATTAGCTGTAAACTCTGCATGAATTCTCAGAAATAGGGAGCCTTTCCCAAATGTGCTCTGAATCCAACGTTTCTCAGTTAGCTCTCCCATGCATTTGGTCTTTGCTCTAGGAGCAGAGGTTTTGTTTGTTTGTTTTGGTTTTTTGTTTAGCAAGCCTGGATAGGTTTTTTTAAATGATTTTATTAGTTTTTCATACAGTATAAGGAGAAGCCACACTATGAAACCAGCACTGAGTGATGAAAGGAGGTGATGGGGAGGGAAAGGAGAAACATTGTTTAAATAATAGCTAAAATGTGATATACAAACCCCAATACTCATCTCCTTTCACATGTGGTGTCAAGTGTCTTTTGCAATCATACCTTCTTTATGTGTCCACACAAATATGCATGAGAATATAAGAACGGCCATACTGAAGAGATGGTCCATCTAGCCCAGTATCCTGTCTTCTGACAGTGGCCGATGCCAGGTGCCCCAGAGGGAATGAACAGAACAGGTAATCATCAAGTGATTCATCCCCTGTTGCCCATTCCCAGCTTCTGCCAAACAGAGGCTAAGGACACCATCCCTGCCCATCCTGGCTAATAGCCATTGATAGACCTATCCTCCATGAATTTATCTTGTTCTTTTTTGAACCCTGTTATACTCTTGGCCTTCACAATATCCTCTAACAAGGAGTTCCACAGGTTGACTGTGTGTTGGGTGAAAAAGTACTTCCTTTTGTTTGTTTTAAACATGCTGCCTATTCATTTCATATGGTGGCCCTTAGTTCTTGTGTTATGAGAAGGAGTAAATAACACTTCCTTATTTACTTTCTCCAGACCAGTCATGATTTTATAGCTCTTTATCATATCCCCCTTAGTTGTCTCTATTCCAGGATGAAAAATCCCAATCTTATTAATCTATCCTCAGATAGCAGCATACCCCTAATCATTTCTGTTGCCCTTTTCTGAACCTTTTCCAATTCCAATATATCTTTTTTGAGATGGGGCGGCCGTATCTGCATGCAGTATTCAAGATGTGGGCATACCATGGATTTATATAGAGGCAATGTGATATTTTCTGCCTTATTATCTATCCCTTTCTTAATGATTCCCAACATTCTGTTCGCTTTTTTGACTGCTGCTGTACGTTGAGTGGATGTTTTCAGAAAACTATCCACAGTGACTCCAAGATCTCTTTCTTGAGTGGTAACAGCTAATTTAGACCCCATTGTTTTATATGTATAGTTGGGATTATGTTTTTGAATGTGCATTACTTTGCATTTATCAACATTGAATTTCATCTGCCATTTTGTTGCCCAGTCACCCAATTTTGAGAGATCCTTTTGTAGCGCTTCGCAATCAGCCTGGGACTTAACTATCTTGAGTAGTTTTGTACCATCTGCAAATTTTGCCACCACACTGTCTACCCCTTGTTCCAGATCATTTATGAATATGTTAAATAGGACTGGGCCCAGTACAGACCCCTAGGGGACACCACTATTTAGCTCTCCATTCTGAAAACTGACCATTTATTCCTACCCTTTGTTTCCTATCTTTTAACAAGTTACTAATCCATGAGAGCGCCTTCTCTATTATCCCATGAGTGCTTTCTTTGCTTAAGAGCCTTTGGTGAGGGACCTTGTCAAAGGCTTTCTGAAAATCTAAATACACTATATTCACTGGATCCCCCTTGTCCACATGCTTGTTGACCCCCTCAAAGAATTCTAGTAGATTGGTGAGCGTGATTTCCCTTTACAAAAACCATGTTGACTATTCCCCAACAAATTATGTTCATCTATGTGTCTGACAATTTTGTTCTTTACCATAGTTTCAACCAGTTTCCCCAGTACTGAAGTCAGGCTTACTGGGTTGTAATTGCTGGGGTCACCTCTGGAGCCCTTTTTAAAAACTGGCGTCACATTAGCTATCCTCCAGTCATTTGGTACAGAAGCTGATTTAAATGATAGTTTACAGACTACAGTTAGTAGTTCTGCAATTTCACATTTGAGTTCCTTAAGAACTCTTGGGTGAATACCATCTGGCCCTGGTGACATATTACTATTTAGTTTATCAATTTGTTCCAAAACTTCCTCTAATGACACCTCAATCTAGGACAGTTCCTCAGATTTGTCACCTAAAAAGAATTTGGGAATATCTCTCATATCCTCAACCATGAAGACTGATGCAAAGAATTCATTTAGTTTCTCCGCAACCGCCTTATCGTCCTTGAGTGCTGCTTTAGCATCTCGATCGTCCGGTGGTCCCACTGGTTGTTTAGCAGGCTTCCTGCTTCTAATGTACTTAACACATTTTTTGCTATTACTTTTTGAGTCTTTGGCTAGCTGTACTTCAAATTCTTTTTTGGCCTTCCTAATTATATTTTTACACTTCATTTACCAGAGTTTATGCTCCTTTCTATTTTCCTCACTAGGATTTAACTTCCACTTTTTAAAGGATGCCTTTTTGCCTCTCATTACTTCTTTTACTTTGTTGTTTAGCCACGGTGGCTCTTTTTTGCTTCTCCTACTATGTTTTTTAATTTGGGGTATACATTTAAATTGAGCCTCTATTATGGTGTCTTTAAAAAGTTTCCATGCAGCTTGCAGGGATTTTACTTTTGGTGCTGTATCTTTTAATTTCTGTTTAACTAACCTCCTCATTTTTGTGTAGTTCCCCTTTCTGAAATTAAATGCGACAGTGTTGGGCTGCTGTGGTGTTTTCCCCGCCAGAGGGAAGTTAAATTTAATTATACTATGGTCGCTATTACCAAGCAGTCCAGCTATATTTACCTCTTGGACCTGATCCTGTGCTCCACTTAGGACTAAATCAAGAGTTGCCTCTCCTCTTGTGGGTTCCAGGACTAGCTGCTCCATGAAGCAATGATTTAAGGTATCAAGAAACTTTATCTCTGCATCCCGTCCTGAGGTGATATGTACCCAGTCAATATGGGGATAGTTGAAATCCCCCATTATTACTGAGTTTTTTATTTTAATAGCCTTTCTAATCTCCCTGAGCATTTCACAGTCACTATCACCATCCTGGTCAGGTGGTTGGTAATATAACCCTGCTGCTATATTATTATTTGAGCATGGAATTACTATGCATAGGGATTCTATGCAAAATCATATAGATCACAAAGGATACATAAGTATGGCCTTGTGAGATTCTGAAGAATCACCCAATAAAATATGAGATCTGTGTTCTGTTTAAAAGGGCACTGTCATGTTAAAAATATTTATTTAAAACAAATTGCCTTTCATATATTACAAACAGAACTTTATATTAAAATTCAAAGGATTTTAAAATCTAGTTTAATTTTTGTTATTTATGCTATTGATTTATTTTTCTGCTGTTCATTTATTTTTATGCTATTCATTTATTTTCCCAGTTTGGTCAATGAAAAGAGATGGTGTCCCAATCCTGCTGTCATTGAAGTCACTCATAAAATCTGAATTTATTCTAATGGAAGCAAGATCAGGCTCTTACATAATTTAAATTTTTAGTCAATCTCTAGGCAATTTAACATTCAGGCTATATTCTTCTGATTTTCATTTTATACCCTTTGCACAGTTGTAAATGGCTACACACGATCGAAGGGCATTGGTGAATCAGGCCATATGACTTTAAAAATTCATTTACTCCCTTTCAAAGCACCCACTGATGCCAGCTATGTTTAGAGTGTACAAGACCAAAAGGATAAGTGAGTGTTGTAGGGCTACACTATCCTCAGTAATAGGGGATTACAGAGGCACAGACCTGCTCTGGTTTTAAACAAAAACTCAAAGGATTAAATTGTGAATCTACGAGAAATCCCCAGAAGAGCAATACATCTGTTATTGATTACTTACGGTCACAGTCAAATATATAAACAAGAAGTCAGCACAGTGCTTACAACTGAACTGCGAGAAAAACTAGTTGTAACAAGGAAGGAACTGTAATAAACTTGGACATGCCTTATTAAAATAAACTGCATATGAATGATCTGAGAATACAACTCTAAACCATGAGATATGACCAGCAGTTTAATTATCGGCAAATATTGCACATGCCATGTGGTTTTAGTCAAAGACAATCCTAGTCTAATCCAGCAAGTACAATAATCTGTTAAGAAATACACTGCCTTTGGATTGTCCTATTGCTGCAATGTAATGGGATTTTTAAAAAATCATCCATGTGCATTCATTGGATATTATTTACATTGTTCCTAACAAGCAAAAAACCTTCATCTAGCTGTAGAATTTAGAATGGATGCTAAAATCTAAACAACCATGTAAACCAAAATATTTTTTCTGCTTGTGTTTCAACGCCTATAAGGCTTCAAGTTAAAAAAAGTGTTCTGAAAAGACATGATTATGAATTTCCATAATGACCAGCAAAACTTTGTCTCTTTACAGGGCTATATTGCACTTTGAAGTAGTTATCCTGGCTATCACATCAATTTTAGAATTTTCAGGTGGTTGTATATTTTGAAGACCTGTAAATTCAAAACAATAAGAGCAAACTGAATGTTTCAAACATAAACAGATCCTGGAAATAAATATTACAATAATAGTTTAGCAATAAAAACAGCCAAAGAAATAGAATAAATGAAGGAAAATAAATATTCTGTAAGTACATGGGCCACCAACAATAAAAAACATTTGAAGATAATGAAGAAGCAGAGGTATTTAGAGAAAATAACTAAACCAACAACTATCCCCCAATCTTATGATTTGCTTGGATGGTAATGATTTGCTTGAATTAAAAGAATGGGAAGATGGAAATTAAATTCTAATGTACTTAATAGAGAAGTATGAGTTCAGGTGAGGCATAAGCAGCAGTGGCTTATGAGGGCCTGTTTTTCATGCAGTAAAAAGAACTGTGGAAATAACGACAGAAAATATATGATGCAGAAGTAGAATGTCTTTCTTCATGGAATATTTTATAATGTTTTCCATGAGGCACCAACAGTAGTTCTTTAAACTGGAGAGTGTGCAACCCATCCAGATGCATTTGCATATCATTCTTTTTTAAACTCCTGGATTCAGAGAGTGGATTGGGTTTGCTATGATCCATAGAATTTTTCTTACATCTGGTAATGAGTTCTGATATTTTGAAAATGTGCAGAACCTTAAAATGGAAAAGTTCTAACACACATTCTAAAGTAAAGGTAGCTACAGTATATTCAGTGCAGTGGAATCTGCCTTTCAAATGAGGCAGAGGCACTGGAAGATATTTTAGACTGATCCTTTTCCATGCCTTTATTTTTATTGCAGGGTTTCTTTCGAAGAACAATCAGGTTAAAGCTAATCTATGACAGATGTGATCTGAATTGTCGCATTCATAAGAAAAGCAGGAATAAATGCCAGTATTGCAGATTTCAGAAATGCCTTGCAGTTGGCATGTCACATAATGGTAAGTACATGAATTGTCAGCACATACTGAAAAATATAGTATTTGATCTGAAAAAAATCATAAATTAGATTATTATTTATTATTTGTACTGCTAGAAGCCCCAGCCACATTGTGATAGGCACTACACAAGCATACAGTAGAACCTCAGAGTTAAAAACACCAGAGTTACGAACTGACTGGTCAACCACACACGTCACTTGGAACCGGAGGTATGCAATCAGGCAACAACAGAGACCAAAAAAACAGCAAATACAATACAGTACTGTGTTAAACATAAACTACTAAACTACTAAAAAGATAAAGGGAAAGTTTAAAAAAAGATTTGACAAGGAAAGAAATCGTTTCCATGTTTGTTTCATTTAAATTAAAAGCAGCATTTTTCTTCTGCATAGTAAAGTTTCAAAGCGCTGTGAAGTCAATGTTCAGCTGTAAACTTTTGAAAGAACAACCAGAGTTCAGAGTTATGAACACTTCAGAGTTACGAACAACCTCCATTCCCAAGGTGTTTGTAACTCTGAGATTCTACTGTATTACAAAGAGATGGTCCCTTCCCTGAAGAGCTTGCAGTCTTATTACAGGACTAGAGAAAACAGGGTTGACAGTAGGAGGAGATCTGCAATGATCAGTAATATGATAACTGTTTTTATATCCTCCATCATTTGTGGCCTTAACAAATTAATGAAGCATTTTTTTCATTCTTCATGTAATTATCACTAGTGCAACTGTTTATCTTTCTTTGCTTCACTGTATTACTTCCTGTCTAAATTGTGCTGTATACCTTAACACACCAGCCTTTTGCATTTAGGGCCAAAACCAGTGAGTATTAACCTTAATTCTGGAAAATATATTCTGTGTAGTGTGGAATTTACCAAAAGTGTGTAAATAATAATAATTTCAATTTGCTGCACAGAACACCTATCCAAGTTTGGTAGCATTAATGGTAATAAAGTCTCCTCACACTAGGACATTAGATGTGCATAATTGCAAACCAAGTGGTCACACTACTGGCCCACCCCTAATCTTCCTCTTTCTTTCTGGTATGTGTAGAGCTGGCACTGTTGTTTGGAAGGAGTGTGGTGTGGAATTCCTTTGCACACGCATTCTAGAGATGCCCTCCCACCACCTAGCAGGACGACTGCAGTTCCTGAGCTTTGAGAGCTTTCTCTGGCCTCTCCACCACCTATAGGCAAATTTAATCGCAAATGTGAATCCCAAACAGCATTTCCTTTTTGTATACCCTCTGGACTTAGGCTATAAAGAAGTGTACAATTTTACAGTTGAACCCCTTACACTATGTAAGCAGATAGCACTAAAATCCTAACATAGTATGATACTATTCTGTGGCACAGGAAAATCTAGAAGGTCCCTGTGAGCTTTAAAGTCAGTATCTGAATTCCTTTGACAATACTTATTTCAGAATCTTCGAAGGGAGAGAGCCATATGAAGATTCTTCACTCTTTTTTCTTGGCAAAGCCAAGTAAAAACAGGAATTAAATGTCATAACATAGAGACTTATGTAATTCTAAGAGTAAAGAATTGCAAACATGACTGGGAAAATAATTTCTCTGTGTTTTTTTTAGGACTTTCATTATTCTCAGTATAAAAAAATTAGTGCACTGTTCCCAAGAGGAAAGCTTAACTGTGGTTTCTGAAGTTAATACAGTGAATTCAGTGAATACATTGGTATGGGAAATGTTTTCCTAATGGAAAATATGGTTTTCAAGTTTCTGGGATGCAACAGTAACTCTTAAAAATAAATCTCATTTTGAAAATACTTCTCTGGGTATTTTTATAGTAATTTTACCATGTTCTCGGGGGAGGCGGGGCAGGGGGAGAGAGCTGCTGTTATTATTTTCAAGACGTGTGCCAGATACTCTTGTAGATGAGGGATATGGCTTCCACTGATGTCAGAGTGAGCCACGTGCATGTCCAAGGGAGAATTTTGCCAATAGTGTATATTTTCAAGCACTCAGATCTTCTTAAGTAATATCTTTCCCTGTTTTGCTAGGCAGGATATCTTTATATTGCTCCATGGCAGAAGGTCACCTTGCCATGTATAAATTAAAAAATAGATTTGACAATAAAAGATTAAATTTGTGCCTTTAAAGACAAAGCCTCATGCTGTGAGGACATATAGAAATGCAAAACTGGACTGGAAGCCACCACACACACTGGGCCAAATTCTGATCTCTTTTGCAACAGTATATACTGGAGTAATGCCATTGAATTTCTCTGGATTTTATACCCATGTAGAATGCGACTCATTGGGTCTGAAGGTTCCAAGTCATGAAGATATTCATGAATAGCTCACTTTCAGGAGGCAGGATCCTAACCACATTTTGTAACATTTGAGTGGAGGTTAAAAAAGTATTCTCATGCTTTGGATGTTGTTTTCCTTTCCTTCTCTATCCATAATCACTAGACACTGTTTAACGCACAGTTGTTCATCTTCTATTGCTATGTATCTCTCATCAGGGGTTCCCGTAATTTTAATCAGAAGCTTGCTTAAATTTTCTTTCTCACTGAAATTACAATTTACACAAAGTCAGCTCCTGTCAGAGACAAAAAAAGTACATATGGCAACTTCTTTTGTAAAGCACTACTTGGTGGCAGGGGAGGATGAGTATTGTAGCTTTGTTCAGAGAAACAGAGAATAAAAAATAATTTATCTTGATGTGGCATTTTACTCTCATAACTATTGATACTATGTCACTGATATTATTATAATACTGTAGTTTAGACTACGCATTGTAAATTGAGACTATTTTGTAGCAAAACTTTCTAACTGTATGTTGTTACCAAAATGTGCAGCAATTTACTGCAGGAAAAATGCATTGTGAGGTTGTGGTGACAGATCCTTTGTTTAAGGAGTTTAATTCTCCTGGATTATAATTTCACCAGAACTCCTTACTTAAATTAATTGTGTCTTTATGTAAACTTGTGATTTATAGGGACCCTTTTAAAGGTTTAAAAGGACCCTATTTGAAAGGTCCATTGTGTTAATATTTACCAATCCACGCTGCATCCACAAATTTAGAAGAAAAAAAGAAAAAGCAATTATTGTTAGGCTAACAACAAATGACATTCACAACAGCGAGGTTCCTTCCATCTCCCCAAAAATAAGATAGTTTGGTTTTTCCACTTTTTTTTTTTTTTTACTAACAAACAAAAACAACTTTATCCAAAGCTAACTTTTTATACCCTGACAAGAGGGAAGAGGGGAGACTCCATGAAGACCATTATGGACTTCACTATTGCTAATCTATAGCAGTTTTACATGGAAGGCACTCAAGTACTGTGGTGATGAGCAGCTATATAAGTCCCAAAGATAGAGAGAGCACAGAAAACCATAAGTGCCAGCTTGTGCTCACAGTGAAATCAATAAGAGTTTAGCCATTGACTCCAGTGAAACAGGCTTGGGTCCTAACTGGTACATACAAATTCTGATAGTAGCAGGAATACTCTTTATACTCTCGTTTGTTGAACCAATGTGTATGTGGTCTGATAGGCACTAACCCTTATGCAATGGATTGTTGAACTGGTGGTGGGCATTCAGGCCAATAGGAGATAGCTCCTGCCCACTGTCTTGATTAGCTGGTTAGCTGATACATGCTCTGATAGGAGAATAGGAGAAGATAGTCCTGGTTTGTTTAATGTTAGCCTAACAACACTATATGTTAGGAGTTGGCTTTGTTGTTTGTTGTATTTAATTGAATTATGAATGCAGCATGCATGAGTTTGAGGAAAAAAAGTGAACAGTGATATTCCCATCAAAAGTCTGACTGACAAGATTCTGTATGTTAATTTTGTTTCAAAGTAACAAAGCCTAGCCTACCCAAGCCTTTTAGTGAATTATCACTTGTTGGATAATTCTATTGTATGTCCAGCTGTACTATTTCTGTTTTCATTTAGAAAATAGGAATTACAATTAATCGTATCTTTAAAAAAAGACATTTAATATTTGCAGTCAAGCTGACAATACGAAACATGAGTCTTTTCTACTTCAAAATATTCTTTGAAAATAAATATCAAATTATATACCGCTTCCCTCATGTGTCATTTGATATGTTTTTCCCCTATACCACTGGAATTTAACTCTAAATTAAATTATACATAAATACATTCACATTCATAAAATCACAGGCACACTGAAAAACGGCCTTCAACCTTATTGATCAGCAGAGACACAGAGTCTCCCTTATGGTACTTTTTCTTGTGATTTTTATGCAAACAGCCTTTATAAAACTTTGATAAAGCACTTCTCCTTGACCAGTTCACAACCAATCAAGCTCACCCAAAATTTCCAATTTATGAAAAAAGAAAAAAGTGACCATTTCTGATGCAACTTCATTTTCCACAAGGCTTTTTGACATCTCTTTGTAAATTATACATTTTTGAAAGAAGCAGAAACCAAACACATTAAATTTGGAAGTTGCAAAGAAAAAAATATTTTAAATATAAATAGCAATTTAAATACTAAATTCTAAAAATACATACTAAAAATAATATTTTCAAATTAAAAATTGTGTCATACTGGTTTGTATTAATGTTCTTGAACCAATGAGCATTAACCAATTCACCAGTATTGGAATTTCTAGCAAGGTCCTTATTCCAGTCTGGTTTCTTTTTTAGTCTTAAAATAGTATTATTAGTCTTAACAATAGTATTATTTGTACAGCTTAATGGCAATTATCCTCTCATGGAAAATCAGTCTCCATTTTGAAATGATCCTAATATTTCAATTAAGTTTTTGTTTGCTTGTTAGTTTGTTTTTTTTGTTTAAAGAACTATATTAATTTCTTCCTAGCATACTCGTAAACTGACTATAGCTCTGAGACACTGCTCAGTCAATTTGGATGTAGAGCATGAGAGAGTTTTACTTGTATAAAATAAAAAAAACATGTCCTTAGGAACTAGAATTTATGTTGTCTTTTAATCTCAAAATATATGTACACATCCTTAAGTGAGCTACAAACGAAGGCCTATCTAAGTACAACAGAGTGCAAATTTTAGACACTATAAAGGGACCAACAACCAAAGTATAAGCAGGGTAAATATTGCTTGATCTTATCAAAATACCTGTGTTAAGCAACTCTACTTTAATAAAGTAGCTTTCCCTAGTCTGGATAGACCCTAAAATGTAAGATCAATTAAGTGACTTTCAGTTGAGATTTGGTGTAAAAACTTTGACACTGAGGGATTATCTAGTGTAAAAAAAAATTAAATCCTGTTGTTTAAAATCTTGGAGAAGGGTATGAAAATTTTAGAGCTAAGTAAATATTTAATTCACCAAGGGGAAGTATTATAGTGTCCATTTTTCTTCTCCCTTTGTATAAAAATAGTCTGTATAAAAGGACAACTTTTGTTAGTGAGATTTCAAAATCATGAGTGTGATCCTGCAATCCCTGACTCCTGAGAATAGTCTCATTGAAACCAGTGAGACTACTTGTGTAAGTGAGGAATGGGGCCTCAATATTTGTATCCAGTAGAGCTATATTTCTTAGCCACGCTTTATTGCCATTATTTTTTAGAGGCAATAGCATGCTTCAGGAAGTGAGTTCATAGCATTTATATCTGATATTCTCAGATTGTTAAAGATATCATGTGCCTTGTTATGAATGTATTGTGTACATATATAGCAATATAGTTTAGGAACAAAGGAAGTACCATAACAGAACAGACAGTTTGTCCATCTACTCTGGTATTCTGTTTTCAGTGGTGATCAGCACCTACCCTGGATAGGAAGGTGAAATACCCTCTAAGGTCCTGTTCTTGTGAGTTGCTCAGTATCTCCTGTGAAGATACACCCTCTGAATTCCACTTCTATTCGTGTCTCAAGTCCCCACTTTTCAGAATTGGACTCTAAGTACATCCAGCCAGTGGCACCACATGCACTCAGTTACTACAGTGGTGAACACATTATCAATATCCATACTGAAGCATGAGTTTCTAACAGTAGATATTTTGTATATGTGATTAATGCTACAGCTATTACACATACCACTACTGATCTAAACAAATGTATTATTATGATTTCCCTTTGCATCCAAGATCCTTAATTTTAACACCAATATTGCCTCTTTTTTGGCTTTTGGGAGTTAGAAAATGTCCTTTAGTAACCTGCCAGACCTCATTTAAGCTGTATCATCAATTTATAAATCCTTCTTTAAAAGAGAGGTGAGGGGCAGGGAAAGTCGATCTTGTTGGCAAAAGCCCTAAAAAGGCACCAGATCATTGCAAGACTCTTCTCTGACATGGTGAGGTTCTTGCAAAATGAACAAATATGTTTAAAAAGTGGACAAATTAATCATAAAACATAATCCTACTAATTGTCAGAGCTCTGACATTATTTAAAGCCTGTAAGCTGGTTTATTAGAGGACAAGGAGACTTTAATGAAAATGTGAATTTCACAGCACTAATCACTCTGGTTCCCTGTTCAAAATGTACAGTAGAACCTCAGAGTTACGAACACAAGTGTTACGAACTGATTGGTCAGTCATACACCTCATTTGGAACCAGAAGTGTGCAATCAAGCAGCAGCAGAGCCAAAAAAAAAAAAGCAAATACAGTACAGTACTGTGTTACATGTAAACTACTAAAAAGATAAAGGAAAAGTTTAAAAACAGATTTGACAAGATAAAGAAACTGTTTCCATGTTCATTTCATTTAAGGTGGTTAAAAGCAGCATTTTTCTTCTGCTTAGTTAAGTTTCAAAGCGCTATGAAGTCAACGTTCAGTTGTAAACTTTTGAAAGAACAACCATAACATTTTGTTCAGTGATACGAACAGCCTCCATTCCCACAGTGTTCATAACTCTGAGGTTCTACTGTATTTTATTCACTTTTCATAAGCCTTTCCTGCCCCTAGCAAGAGTCTTAAATGTCATGTTGGATTTGGTTTTCCCTATGACAATTTTTATGAAGTCATATGGTATAATGTACCTTGTATATAAAGGCTATCTGTATTATGTACACAGTATTACACTTTACCTGTAATATAATTATACTAATTTGACCCTTTTTATTAAATGCGGCCTTGATTACTCAATACTGGAACACATTTGCACAAGTGAGACCTAAAGCATTATATAACAATCTAATATGAGGTCTCATTGTATAAATACTGTATTAAATGTATTGACATCTTTGTTATATATATAAACAAATCATTAGTACTGGTCAGTGATTAACAGTAAAGCTGTCCTTAAATAGCCAGAAAAACAACATTTCTTATAAAACCTCAGATCATAGAACCTCAACATGTCAAGTCTTGACTGTGTTACAAAGCTCAAAAATGAGGAGTACAAGGAAAATCATAGTGTGGGAAACTTTAAGTGATTCAGGATAAACTACGCTAGCATATTGTCCGAAACCTCAGTTTTATGATTCCTGATATAAATAACTTATAATAACAAATAAGAGTTTCAAGATTTCTTGATACACAGATAGTATCAGCAGTATCTAGTTCAAATATAAAACCAAAGTCCCTGCTTTTAATTAAAAGTATTTATTTAAGCACTTTGAACTGAATTCATCTCTGGTATTGTCTCCATTGATTTCAATATTTCAGTAACTTTAGTGGATTTTCACTAGATATGAATCTAAATTCTTTTGTTAGTTTGATGAGTAATTTTTTTCAATCACTTGCCTTTACTGTCCATCCACAATTCTAGTCTCTTCCGATGAAATTCACTTGTCAGTAGAAGGCCCATGCAAACCCCTCCTGCTATAGAGGCCTCACTTTTCCCCTTCTCATGTGAGTATGGGATGGAACAGTAACACAGAAGGGGCTCTGATCTTCCTAGGCCTGATCCAAAGCCCACGGAAGTCAACAGACTCCCATTGACTTCAATGGTCCTTGAATCAAGCCCTCTGCATTGGGAAGATGGGCTACAGGCCAACTCTCAATGTGCTAACAAACAAGATGTCTGTTTGGGGCCAGGTGAGGCAAGAAGGCATTGGATACATTCTTATTCAGTTTATAGTATCTGGTAGGTGCTGATCAGGGATATAGCGGGGGCAGCACCCCAAAGACTACAATAAAGTCTGTCCCTAGGTTGATAAAAGATAGATTTTGTTCTCACAACCATTACACAGGATACCAACCCCAAACCTGAGTACACATTCTTTTATGCAGGATTTGGGCATTTCACCCTGACAGAACTGTGTTAATCTCTTTGAGCCATCATTTCCGCTGTAGTCATTCAGATTCATGTATAGTACTTTTTTTTCTTTAAATCTTTTAAAATCTGGGATTTTGGAGAAAGCTTTTCCTAAACTATAAGAAATCAAGAGGATTGGCAATGAAGTGTCACTGGAAACTGTTGCTAGTAGCTGACTAAGTCCATTTACTATCCCTGTGGGGGGAAAAAAGACGGTAACGTGGACTCCAGTCCAAAACAAATATACATTGGCAATTATTCAGATGTTTCCATATGAAGAAATTGTAGGCAGGGGACATATTCAGGAAAAAGTCTAAATATAGAATGTGTTAAGTGGTCCCTAATGACCTGCTAGGTTCCCTTCCATTCTGATTTTATTCTGAAATGTGAACTCAGGGGACACCCGCAGAGATATGAGATATGCAGCATGTTTCTCTTGGTGATAGAGTTTACTGCAAGGGAACTGTGATGGAAATGTGAGAGCAAACAAGCCGTCATGAAGTGAGAGTCAGTCAGTGATACAGGTGCTAAATGGCTTTGTATGCTTTTGTGTCATCAAAGATTATTTTGAGTTTTATGAAAGTGCTATTTCTGGCCCAACAACACCAGTGTAAAAAGGAGTATTCCATGTTTTCTCATAACAGGAAAGAGGCATGCATAATCCAAAGGAAGTGTCCCCAGTTTAGCCATTTGGAAGTACTAAGCTAACAATGTTTTTACCTTTAAAGGGAGAAGACATTGACAATTGGAAAATCTTTTTTTATAGGTTTTTTTTTTTTACCTGTTCCTAAACCAACACCACAAACTTTTTTCCTTGGATTTTTTTTTTTTTTTGGTCTTTTTCACCTTGATGCTCTTTCTATCTTATTTTCTTAAGGGTCATATAGATTTAATTCCATTTACTGAAATCTATATATTGTAAAAAAATAGTCTGTTAGGAAACATATCTTATTGGCTTATTTGAAAGATTTTTCAGAATCATTGCCCATGTGTGTAAACAGTCCTTTGGATGGTACACACTTATAAATTGTAAAGATGTGTGCCTTGTATCCTGCCTTACATTTGAGTTGGGTAGTTGTGAGGTATTGTGAGAAGGCGAGTCCTTCGCCACTCTGTCAACCCAGCACACATACAGACAGAGTTAGCATTCAAATCTCACCCCTCCGCGGGTTTCCTTTATTATTAACTTAAGGGCAACTAGCAACCTTCTGTCAAGCTGCCTTCTAAAATTGCTGTTTCTAGGGATTTCATCTGAAAGACCTCCTGTTTGACCCCTTAATTGCTCTCAGAATAACATTTTATTGTACTTTATATATTATTCACTATATAGATATTAACTAATTGATTCTCACAACACTTCTGTGAAGTAGGTAAGCATTCCCTTTTTGCCTAAAATCATACAATGAGGAATCAGGATTAAAACTCAGGACTTCCTGACTTTTAATCCTGCACTTGGTCCAACCGACAACATTGTCTTTACTTACTCTCCATTTTTTATCCTCATGAGTTGGGATTAATCAGACTCACCTGATCTGACTGCCAGATGAGTCTGAAGAATAGCTCTGGATTTCCATGCAGGCTCCTAGAACTTGACACCTTTTCACAAGGGCATCCTAGCTGACTGTATGGTATCCAGATTGTTTCCTCCTTTAGTTTTGTTCTTATGACAATTCTCTGAACCCTTTCAACTGCTTGTCTACTCTATTGGGTGAAGTCATTTTCCTGCCACTTGTCTAAGCACTCTGAATGAAAATTAAACTCTGGAATGCTCATTATGAAAGGTGACAGAAAATATTATTTTAAAAATATATTTGTGTTCAGGTGCAGCTGTGACTAATGTAACAATTTGTCTTCTTCAGCTATCAGGTTTGGGCGAATGCCACAAGCTGAGAAGGAGAAGCTCTTGGCAGAGATTTCCAGCGACATCGACCAGTTAAACCCAGAGTCGGCTGATCTTCGAGCCCTTGCCAAGAACTTGTATGACTCATACATAAAGTCCTTCCCTCTGACCAAAGCCAAGGCGAGGGCGATCTTGACAGGAAAAACGACAGACAAATCAGTTAGTTTTCTCTGTTTTTTTTTTAAGTAAATGATTTACCACATTGACAACACACTAAAAAAACCCAACCCTTTGCTGTTGGCAGTTACATATTTCAAGCTGTGTCTGAAACACAGGAAATGTTTTTAGATAGGATAAGTAAATATAATTTGAAAAATCTCCAAGTTCACCTAGTAAAATACTTGAAATCAGTACAAGAATTTGAAGGTCATCTTAACCTTTTTGTACTCCTCAATCCATTCTTCCTATTTCCCCTGTCCTCCACCATAATTTATCTTACACATTATCTCTGTAATAGGTCTATCTGTTAGAGGATAGGCTGCAGTACTATTACAAGCATCCATAGAGTAGTTATTACCAGTACCAGCTGTGAACCCAAGATATGTTCTAAACCCATGTAGTTAAATGATAATAGTCATACCCTCCTTGGTTTCCTGCTTCGTAAGTGTTGAATGATTCACAGAACCAGCACTGTCACCCACTCCCCACAAATATACTGCTTGTTCCTAAGATATAATGATGTGTTCCTGAATTTAAGTTAGTTATCTTGGTTAGTTCAGTATCCTGTGGTGCTAGAACTTAAATTTTAAGGAAACACTTTATAGGAATATATGTGTAAGTTAGTAATAAATGTATATGTATTTGTGGGTTCCCTTGAAAAATGCAACATGTAAAGATCTTTTTTATTATACAGCAATATCTCTGTAAAGCAGCATAAAAGTATGCATCTATGACATCCTATTAAACACAGTGGAATTTTGTTTTATCATCATTCAACTACATGGGATAAAAACTTTTCCAGAAATAACAGCTATTGGTGTTGATGTGTTTCTTTAGGCTGAGTATCAGGGAGTTTGTGAGTTAGGACCACACTAAGGCCAGTTGATTTGATTTTCTTTGATATTTTCTAAGGCAGGAAAGAATTTCACACTTTTTGATTGCTACTAAAGGCTTGTCTTCACTGCAAAGTTAACTCGAGTTATAAGTCAAGTGGTGCCTCAAACTCAGGTACCATCCACACGCAAAAATCCTTCACTCAAGTGTGGCAGTGTTTTAACTCCATTTGGCTGGCCCCTCAAGAGGTATAGGCTAAAGCATAATTTGTCACTTGCTAACATGACTGTTCTGTAGTGTGGACTCAGACTAGCTCCACTGTAATGCCGCTAGTCCTCCAACATCTTCCTGCATATGCCCAGGATAGACAACTTTTCACACAGTTCACTGGGAAAGAATTGATAGAGCAGTTCAGCTTCCTGCAAAGCAAAGAACCATGGTATATGTCCCTAAGAATTTTTAATGCCACATATGAATAAGTATAACACCAGTCAGACATAGCAGCCCAAGTGTTATTTTGCAATATGCCCACTCTCTCTCAAGCTAATCTAACTCAAAAGCAGTAACTTGACTCTGCAGTTAAGACATATCCTAAACTTGCAAAAGAGCCAGTGAGAACAGTTATAATCTGACCTGGCTTGGTATTATTATGCTTAGTAGAAATTTTGCTTCTATGCATGTATCTGATTTGAGAAGTGAACTGTTTTATGGATCTGTATTTAGGCTTTGGATCAAACCCATAAAAACCAGTCAGGTATAGAATAATCATCAAAATGGGCATTGCCAAGTTGCTCCTTACACTTTAAGAAGCTTTGCATGCATATTTTATGAATAATTATAAGGAACAGAGGTTTGTGAATCATTGACAACAAAATTAAGAGTCTCAAATTTTGCCAAGTTTTTTCACTGTAATGTGAATAAAAAATTCTCCTATTTTCACAAAATTAGTGCACTAAAGCGGGCCTATCATGAAACCAAAATCTTTTCATTAAGAAAACACATGAAATAGTCAGTTCATGTAGGTTTGCATCAAAACTTTAACGGCAGCCACTGATCTGTGCCGTGTGACATGGGTATTACTTTTTCTCTCCCTGACCTACGTCACACGACTAAGATCAGAAAAAAAAGAGAGATAAGTCTTTTACCAAGACATTTGTGTGTCTCACCTTTCTTGCACAGATTACAGCATGTACAAAGACAGGTTTCAGAGTAGCAGCCGTGTTAGTCTGTATCTGCAAAAAGAAAAGGAGGACTTGTGGCACCTTAGAGACTAACAAATTTATTTGAGCATAAGCTTTCATGAGCTATAGCTCACTTCATCGGATGCATTCATACAAACTATCAGGTGCATATGACTAAGTGAAATGATGTTAGCAAGAATTTCACTAACAATATTTTGCAGTTTTTTACAGCCCTAATAATATCACATTCCATTTACTGTATTTGCTTGCCTTTGAGGTCTAATTAGCCAGCTGCAGTGCCTCTAGAAGATAGGCTTACACATTGGAATATGGTAGAAAAGAGGGAGGTGCGCAGAATGTGTGTAGAGCTGGCCTTTCCAACAGATCATCAGCATCTGGCAAGAAGAAAACTGTTGCTATGCTAGGGATATTCTGGTTCTGAATGGGGTACCATATGTACAGTGATTATCCCAGGCAGGGGTTGGAGGGGAGAATAGAAGTTGTGCATATGATACTTTTCTCCATGTGTATATGTGGTATTTAATTCCTTTCATCCTAGAGAATTCCAGCCCTGCTGCTTCACTCTGCAGCTGCTCTTGCTGCCTCTCTTTCAGCTCCCTCTTAAGCTTCTCACTGTTCTGCAGTGACCAGGAAAGCAGTTGGCAGAAGGAGCAGTGAGAAAGGGAGGGAAAAGACACCAGCAGTTCTAGAATGCTGCTAAAGGACAATGCTGAAAGGAAAGTAGTTTTTCCCCCAACCTCTCCGTATCCTGAACAGAGTGCAGAAAAGCACAGTGGTAGTTTCTTTGTGTCTCATGTCCCATGTTTTGGGCATGGTGGGAGAATTCAACTAGAGGGCAGGGCAGCCAGTTTCTCTTTCATGGAGAGAAAGTTCTGATCTGAGACACTGCACCACTTGTAGCAGTGCCATTTTTTTTAAATTAGGAAGTTGAGCAGCTTTCCTGATTGCATTTTCTCTCATCCTATGTATGCCACTGTATTCATCAACAATGGATAAGGATGTTGTCCAGATCTTTCTGCTAAAATAACCAGTAGTGAAACATTTAACAGTATCAGCATTTAAATTGTTAGGTTTTTCAGAATCAATACCTCATTGAGAAAAAGGGGAAATTCAGACCTTTCTTAAAGCCTGATTCTTATCTCTGTTTTAAACTCAGTGCAGTTACTCTTAATTCACACACCAGTGTATCTGAGATCAGAAATAAGTTCTTGGGGCTATTATTTATGTCTCTCTGCAGACTGTCAAAGACTACTGATCCTCAACAGGCTTATCAAGCCTCCAGGATTGTCCTGGAGTCTCCAGGAATTAAAGATTAATCTTGAATTAAAGATTATGTCATATGATGAAACCTCCAAGGATACATCCAACCAAAATTGGCAACCCTTGTCCACAACTAGAAGGTTTTCTTCCTGAGCAGTAGGGCTAGGAACTATTTTTCATGGACTGCTTAAATCCTACATAATTGAAGAGTGTAAAATTTTGGGGACCAAAGGTCCCTTCCCAGTTGCAAATCAGAATTGTCCCTATTTCTAAAGGATGTTGAGAGCCTTATTTGATAGATAATTGGTTGTTAGTTTATTATGAGTAAGAAAGAGAGATGATTGTTTTGTATAAGAGTTCAGATCTCACTGCTCATATGTTTGTGGTAGAATTAATTAGCTGACTCAAGGGCAAGAGAGGTATGCCAGGTTATAGTAGCTAACATCAAAGCCCTCAGAGCAGGATCAAATTTAATTATATTGTTTTTGTCTTTTTTTAATGTATATTGCTGATTTTCCAATTTCTTGCCTTATAAAAGGAATCTTTATACATTTTTTTCAAAAACTGGTCTCATTCTTCCATGTTAAACTCTGTAAACCAGATTCTGACCTTAGTTACACTATTGTATGTAACAGAGTTTATGACTCTAAATTGTGTGAGTTTATGTACTAAGAATCCCACCAGCTGTTCTCACATACTTAAACTGATGCAATTAGAGTCAATATTAAACTAAGCAACTGTCTGCTTTATCTAATGTGTTCATGCTGATTGGACATCTAAACAGCACTGACTGAGCCTCTGATCCTGCTAACACTTATGCACACAAATAATTTTATGTATATGAGTAGTCACACTCAGGTCAATAGTAATAGTCACTGGCATAAAGTTATTCACATAAAACTGTTGGCAGGATTGATACCTAAACACCCAGCATCCCCTGGGCCCAGTATGAAGTTTGGGTAGGAGTTTTTAGGGGTGAACTCTTCTTCATTTGTTCCAAATTTGTGGTAGGACAGCACATTCACAATTTCCATTCTGAGAAATACTCCAGAGCTGCGTGAGATCTGAATGAACTGTACTGCTATGCTTTGTTGGCTGGTTAATTAATAACTGTCTGGACTTTGGAAGTGACTTGGTAATGCCTGGATATTATGCTGATGCAATGCTCATGCAATGTATATAGTGTACCATCACATGATGTTCTACTTAAACCAATCACCAGGCTAGAGTTTGCCATAAAACAATACATAAATAGACAAACCCCTATATAATTGCTACCACTTTTCAGGACATGTTTACATACCACTGGAAGAGTGGATGCACTCAGTCAGTAAATAATGATTAAAACTTTTATATTATTTGTACTGTAATGGACTTTGTGCTCTAGAACATCAAACTGTTTACTATGGGCACAGTTTAAATTTATACCTTTTTTAATTGCAGTAGCATCTGCGTCACCTGAAAATGATTGGATATGCTAAGGTAGTGTGTGGAATCTAAAATTACTAAGTAACAAGTCCTCTTCTGGAATGTACAGTGCTCACCAGCCATGGCAAAATAAGCTTCAGGTTACAGAGTTCATTTGAGCCTTTAAATTGCATATTTTCTTGGCTATTGTCAACTCTTTGTTTTTCATTCTGTAATATGAGTGGGCTGAACCCCATTGAAGTACTGTTATCAGCATAGCAGAACAGTAATCTGGGAACAGATGTTATCCATGATGCTTTTCTCAAGTTTGGTGCTGGAGGAGCAACTAGGAATCTCTAGAAGGAATGAAAGAGAGTGACCCAGCAGTAATGAAAGTAGATGTTTAGTAGGCTACACTCATGGAGTCATTATTCCATCCAGTTATTTATATGAAAAATATTCCTCTGTTGCCAGGACTGGAAGAACATGTTCAATAAGTCTTGAGACATATCTATCCTTTTCCTACCATGTGCTGTCACACATCTTGAAATTAAAATGATTGTCATAGAACTGTAGGCAAACAATTAGTGATGTATCTTACACTGTCTTGTATTTTGACTGAAACGAATGACCTGTTGCTAGGTTTGCTAGCTGGTCACTTTCATAATGGCACAGCCAGTTTTGTTTTAGGCCTTTTCTACATAAGAAAATTATGCTAATTTAACTAAATTGGTTTAGATACTGATTTAATTAAATTGGTGTAACTCTCTTATGTGGATACTTTTGTTTCAGTTTTAAGAGTGCCTCATATCAGTTTAGCTTAACTAGGCTTCTAAACTGATTTAATTAAATTGAAACAATGTTCTTATGGAGACAAACCCTTACTGGGGGATTGTATGAGCAGGGACCCCATCTACTACTAATAGCTTTGAAATTGCTTTTAAGTCTCTGCAGCCAGATTACAAGAAGGTAAGTCTTTAAGAATTAGTGCCAAGGTAAGGCTATCAGAATCTGGCCCAGAGAAAAGAACTTGTTGCGTTTGGAAGATAAAGATATTTGTTGTAGTAGTAATGGATATAGAAATTATGTAACCAGATGGGATGCTTGGTGTGCTCATTTACATGCCAGTACCCAGAATTTTCAGGCATCTTACTTCTATTTCATAGCAGGAACCTGAGATCCAAGAACAAAGCAAATGGGTATGATGGGCTTGTAGGTAGGTGCATTGAGTCCTTTGTCAAGAGCAATGTAAATTATTTTGCAGGAGTGACATTGCAAAGAGGTTAAAATCTTTATTTTTGGAAGCATTGTCAAAGAATAGCAGGATTTTTTTGTGCTGACTTTAAATATCAAAAAAGACAATAGCAAATACGTTCCACAGAGAGACTGCACAGTTCCCAAGACTGATTTCTAAAGGTCTGACTCCAAATAAAATACTTTAAAAGGTATTAAAAGTTTTTGCCACCAGACTTTTGTATTTTTTTGTATATTTTAGAGTGATCTGGATTGCTTGGTAAGCAGGGCACAACCAGACAATATGCATTTTAATATAGTTAAATGTAAATGCATACATGCAGAAATAAAGAATGTAGGCCATACTTAAAGGATGGGAGTCATAGTGAATAATCAGTTTAACATGAGCTCCCAGTGTAAAACTGTGACCAAAATGGCTAATGCAATCCTTGGATGCATAAACAGGGGAATCTCACATAGGAGTAGAGAAGTTATTTTACCTCTGTATTTGGCACTGATGCAACCCTTGCTGGAATCCTGTGTCCAGTTCTAGTGTCCTCAATTCAAGAAAGATGTTGATAAATTGGAGAGGGTTCAAAAAAGAGCCACAGGAATGATTAAAGGATTAGAAAACATGCCTTATTGTGATCAATCTATTTAGCTTAACAAACAAAAGGTTAAGGGGTGAATTAATTACAGTCTATAAGTATTGTTTCCTCTTGTTTTTTCCTACCCTCCCCCCCAGATGTTCTGGTTTAACTTGGATTTAAACTTGGAGAGTGGTCAGTTTGAATGAGCTATTACCAGCAGGAGAGTGAGTTTGTGTGTGTATGGGGGTGGGGGGGATGTGAGAAAACCTGGATTTGTGCAGGAAATAGCCCAACTTGATTATCATGCACATTGTGTAAAGAGTTGTCACTTTGGATGGGCTATCACCAGCAGGAGAGTGAATTTGTGTGGGGGGGTGGAGGGTGAGAAAACCTGGATTTGTGCTGGAAATGGCCCACCTGATGATCACTTTAGATAAGCTATTACCAGCAGGACAGTGGGGTGGGAGGAGGTATTGTTTCATATTCTCTGTGTATATATAAAGTCTGCTGCAGTTTCCACGGTATGCATCCGATGAAGTGAGCTGTAGCTCACGAAAGCTCATGCTCAAATAAATTGGTTAGTCTCTAAGGTGCCACAAGTACTCCTTTTCTTTATATAGGGAACAAATATTTTAATAATGGGCTGTTCAATCTAGCAGAGAAAAGTATAACATGATCCAATGTTGAAGTTGAACCTCGACAAATTCAGACTAAAAATAAGTTGTAAATTTTTAACAGTGAGGGTAATTAACCTTTGAATTCTCAATCAATGGTAATTTTCTAATCAAGATTGTATGTTTTTTCTAAAAGATATGCTCTTTTGGGGAATTATTTTGGAGAAATTCTAAGGCTTGTGTTATACAGGAGGTCAGGCTGGGTGATCACAGTTCCTTCTGGCCTTGGAATCTCTGACCTATGAATTTTGTATGACTGGTGCCAAAAGGCAAATCAAAGACTTAAACAGAAACTTTGGTATATGTGGAATTGAGGTAGAAAAGTAAATGCCAAATAGAAATATGTAGTACCTTGTGGTTATTTATTATTTTATTTTGCTTTAATAAGAAGTGGATCAACCATTCACAGATAAATACGTAGGTCTCAGTTTGAAGAAATATTTCTGCAGCTGCAACACAATAGAGTGGTACTAAAGATAGCTGATATCTTACAAATTGTAGCTCTCCCTTATCAACATCTCCTTCTCCCCTCTCAAATGTAACATTGTGGTTTTCCATCCAATTTCACAATTAAACAATTAAAATTGTATGTTTCTTAGGAGCAGAACATGATCCAATTGTTGGCGCATGTTTAAATTACTTTTTTGGGAGTCAGTAACATATGGCCTGATCCAGTGCTCATTGAAGTCAATGGGTTGAATACATGAAGGCTAAAAAGCATGTTAGAAATACCTCCCTGTGTTTCTTACTTCAGTTGAGGTGAATAACAGATAATTACTTATGTGTGGGAAAATGGAAGGAAGAGAGAGTGAATTGTCAGGGGGGAAAAACAAATATTACCAAATATTTGGGAGGGGTCCATGCTTTGTTTTTCACAAATAAACTAATACAATCCTGGGTAAATGATGCATGCACTATATTTAAATAATCTGGCCCCAAGGATAGTCATTCCTAAGATAAATTCGTAGTATTCACTTGTTCACTTCTTTTAACAGATCTTGTCATTGGGCCTCACATCTGTTTATTCTGAAATAGATTGTTTCCAGATCCTAGAAGAAGAATTTTGCTGGTATTAGTTTTGCTAATTTGTTTTCAAATTGACTTATTCTAGTTGGGTATTTTTAACAGGCAGACTCATTGTTGTGACCTGAATTCGCTTTGTTCTAGTTTACAACATACTATTTTTTTGCATCAAGGACTTTTTTTCTCATTAACAAGTTATTTGAGTTTAAAAAACTCTGAAGTCCTTTAATATATCAGTGTAACAGAAGATGCCATTTACAAGATAGTCAAAATAAAATAGTTGCAATTATTTGTAACACTTACTAGGACTTGTATTTAAAAATGAGCATAACAGCATATGAAGTAATGTAAATGTGAACATATGTCTATCTATAGAAAAAGTATTGTACCTACATAACTACAAATTAAACATTTAAGGGTAATATGTTATTGGATGTAAACTATTAAAATACACGTTAAAGAGATAATATTATTTTATTAACTAACTTTCTGAACTTTGAATTCTTATAGTAAAACACTTGTGAAACTAAGAGAGGACAAAAACATTAATAGACGCTTTTTAGGAGTGAAAATCAGTTCTGTATTTTAAAAGAAATTGCTTTCCTTGAATTATTTAAAAAATTACCCTCTCCAAATCCCAAAACTCCAGGAAGTGGGTTCCCAGCAAGTGTAGGAAATCTGTGGGAATTACTGGCCCTTTCTGCGAACTCTTTTTAATGCTGGAAGAAAGTTTGCTTCAGTGGATTTATCTGGATTTTAACCCAAAAGCAAAACTACTAGGTATATTGATGCGTATTTACACATCCCATGCCAACTTTCATGGGTTTCTTAACAATGGTTTATGCCTTTATAGTCTTTCAGTAGGATAATGTATGTAGGAAGGATACATGAAACTCAATCCCATTTTTACTTTTATTTTTAGCCATTCGTTATTTACGACATGAACTCCTTAATGATGGGTGAAGATCAGATCAATTGCAAACATGTCACACCCCTGCAGGAGCAGAACAAAGAGGTGGCAATTCGCATCTTCCAGCGGTGTCAGTTTCGCTCAGTGGAGGCAGTGCAGGAGATCACAGAATTTGCCAAAAGCATTCCAGGTTTTGTGAACCTTGACCTGAATGATCAAGTAACTCTCCTGAAATACGGTGTCCACGAGATCATATATACGTTGCTGGCCTCACTGATGAATAAAGATGGAGTTCTCATATCCAATGGACAAGGATTCATGACGCGGGAGTTTCTGAAGAGTCTGAGAAAACCTTTTTGTGACTTTATGGAGCCCAAATTTGAGTTTGCTGTGAAGTTCAATGCACTGGAACTAGATGATAGTGACCTGGCAATATTTATAGCTGTCATTATACTCAGTGGAGGTAAGCACTGCCTTATTTAATATGCAATTTTATATAATAGGGTTGCTGTTTTTAACTCCTGTGAAAACAGACAAGGGATCACTACTAAGAGATCAAGACCAGATTGCTTAAATGTAGCCTTTGATCAGCTCTCTACTGTCTTGATATTCCTTGCTTTCCTTCAGTCTCAGTCACAAACTGCCAATGCAAATGTGCTGTTGTTACTGATTGAGCTGGACATGCCTGCTGAGTCAGCAGTATTTTTCATCTTAAAAAAATTAAATCAGAATGGTCTTACTTAAAACAGCAAGGGTGGGAATCTTACCAGCAAAACCATTTAAAAGTCACCCTACTGTAGTAAGAATTCTTTTTCACCTACAATTAGCTTGTGCAGCCTCTTAATTTTATATTAATAGCTTGGATTCAATAAGAATTTCAAATGAATAAGTACTCAGCATTTGACTCTCAGGAATGTAAGGTTATTTGAATTCAGTCAATGATATTGACCCACATAGGGTTTTGTTCACCTTAAAAAGAAAAAAAAAATTAATGAGTTACTCAAGAAAGTGAGAGCCTATTAACACTAGGAAAAAAACATGCCCTCATGGTCGGTTCAACCTTTTCTATGCTGCTAGGCTAATAGCAGTGTCTATGCTTTGTGGACAGAACGGGTACAGAAGTTAAGGCATCAATGTGTATGCAGTATCTTCAACTTTATGCCAAAGAGGACAGTGAATTTTCACTCTTCTTTAGAAGAAGCAATTGGTATCGCCCGCCTTTTTCTAACGCTGTCACATCTCTGGTATTCTGTGGATCAGTTTTCAGGCAGCTGTCCAAAGCAGCACTCTTTCCATAGAAAACCAGATACATCAAGCCTACACTGTAGGCCAGGGTCAGCTCTTCTATGCTGGTGCCATTGACGTCAGTGTTACAACTGTAACCCAAATGAGAATTTGGCCCAGCTGGCCTGTATGCTTATTCTCAGTTCTGCACCACAGATGTCATGGCAGACCTGTGCACGTTTCTGAATTCAGGTCTTCAACACAGCAAAGCAGAGTGCTTTTTTTATTGAATTATCTTTAAACATAAACACCACATGCTAACATACAAAAATCAAACATTTTGTTTGAAGTGTGTTGTTATGTATGATATACCATACATCACGTTTAAATTAATGTAAAATTACTTTCTGGCATTATGTTTCATTCAGGGAAAATATCACAAAATGTTCTATTAGACTAGCTAAATCCACTTCAAACAAGTACAACTTTTCTCAGAAGACCTTTGCTTGAGCAAGACTTTCAAACAAATGGATCCCTGAGGACTTTGAATTAATTCAATAAAGCAGAATATGATAGGAGTACATTTTTGGTTGGCTGGGGAGGGATGGACTTATACAATCTTAAAAAGACACTCCAGAAAGTGAGCCAATAAAGTCTGAGTTTTTTGATATTACAGAAAAGTTAACAGATGAGAAACAGGCCCTTAAAAGCTCTCCCATTTCTAACTGAAAAAAGGGAACTCATAATCTGTAGCTGCAAAACTGGGTCTGTTAAATTTCAGTGGTGTTTGTTTTGCATTAGAGGAAACAAGTATGAGGTAAGTAATCTTACATTTTGGATCCCAGGAGGATAATAACCCACTAAGAAATGTTAACTTCTGTGAACCAGATTAATCAACCAATAATAATTTTTCTTACATGAATAATCTGAAAACCGAGATTCATGAACCACTTTTTGAATTTAATTAATTAGTTTTAATTAGTTCAGAATCTCATCCAGCCACTGTACATAAAAATCCTATAGTTTTCTGATATGAAAACAGATTTCTGAAGGTGATATCCTTCTACCTGCTTTCAGGACTGTTTTAAAATAAGAAAGACGATGTTTTGAAAAAGCTCATCCCTTATCCAAGACAATGACAACTTGCTTCCTACTTGGGGATGTCCTCTAGTCTACAGAGTCAAATTGTACCTATAACAAACTAATGTTTATAATCCGTTCCAGCTGTGGTTTATATTAATATGTTCTGTGGGAGTACATGAAGGACAGTGTTCCTTCTTTGCAGTAGGTAATTTAATACAGACAGGTCTGACGAAATATGGAAGTGAAACCCTGCTCTTTTGGATGCTCTTGCTGATGTTTCAGTGGGAAGTTAGCCTACCAAAATATTGAAGAATCAGGCCAGTGTCACCTGAAAATATGAGTTCTAAAACCACTACACCTTTATTCAGAGACCACTGACTCAAAGAATACTGTAATGTTAAAGCCATCTCAAAAAGTCTTTTGGGTATATGTTGCAATACCACAGAAATGGAGAAAAAACCTAGTGACTTCTCTCAGAAACTTACAAAAACACTCCAGCCAAATGCTTTGCTTTTGGGTAAGTGATTCTGTAATAGCCTAGGGAAATAATGTTGGCTCCACTGTCTCCTTAAGTGGTACCTCTTACACTGTTTAAAGAGAAAAAGAAAGAAAAAGAGAGCTGGAGATATTTCCAGCTGAAACATTACACAGGAAAAATTTCTGTTTGTGAAATGAAATCATTTGGAATTTATCACAGTTTCTCTAAAACTTATACATTTCTTGAGACTGAAACAGTACCATTTACGGTCTATTTTACAAGGCAAAATGCCCACATCAAAATGACAGAGAGAAGCGACAAATTAACAATAATGGCAACAAATTAAAAATAATCCCACCTCCATAGTCACCCACTTGAGTTCTAGCTGAGCCATTCAAAGCACAGTGGGATTCATTCAGTTTCAGTCATTTCAAATGTTGCACTGTGCTCATTATTATAATGCTAAACAGCTGTTCTTAATGTGCCATTGTACATTTTACTTAAAAAGAATACTGAAAATATTTAATTCAGGCAAAAAAAATAAATTACATAAAAAAATGCTGATGAGACAGAGTTGCTGTTCATGGGCAACAGAATAATCCCCATTTCTTAAAAGAGACATTTTTTTATCCCGTTGTTAGCAATGTAAAATTTTCATCAGAGCATTTTTTTTAGTTACTGTAATTTTGAGAAACACATTCTGGTAAAATGAGATTTAGAAAAATGTTTTCAGAAAAGTTTTTTCCCTTCCTGTCATCACCTGCATCATGTACTCCTAGAGGCAGATCCTCAGCTGCTGTGAATGGTCACAGATCCAGTGAAATCAATGCTGAAGGTTGCCCCAACCTCTTGCAGGCCATTAAAAACAAGAACTCTAGGATGATAGATGTATTTGCTGTTCTGTGACATCCAAGCAACCCTGGCTTCAATAGGTAAATGGTTTCACTATTTAACAGTACTACTAAATGAGAAACATTCCAAGAAGCTGAACAGTGTGTTCAGAGGAAGCCCTTGAAACAGGAGATCTGAGAGGGAGCAGCATGTAGACTATTTAAGATTTTCAGCAGTTCCATAGAGAAAAGGACTGTTTCTTAATGCTGTATTTTCTTTCTTTAAAAAAAAAAAAAATCCTGCAAATAAGCTTGTGAATAGTGCTGTATTGATACCCCTGGAGACCTTGATCTGCAGAACAGCTGTGGCACTGTGTATGCAGGCTTCCCCCTACAGTCCTGCCAATGTGCTGCAACACTGACCTAGAAGGGCTACCTTTAGGGGGAGAGAATAGTTCAGGCTTTATACCCATTAAGTCCTTAAACTGGCTGTCAACAAGGGTGGATTTAAGATACCTTTTCTCTGGGAAGAGGATTGCAACTATATGCTCATTTCTAGGGCCCTACCAAATTCACGGTCCATTTTGGTACATTTCATGGTCATAAGATTTTTAAAATCGTAAATGTCATGATTTCAGCTATTTAAATCTGAAATGTCATAGTGTTATAATTGTAAGGGGTCCTGACCCAAAAAAGAGTTGGGGGGGGCACCAGGTAATTGTAGGGGGGGTGTTGCGGTACTGCTACCCTTACTTCTGTGCTGCTGCTGGCGGGGATGCTACCTTCAGAGCTGGGCAACTGGAGAGTGGTGGCTGCTGACCCAGAGCCCAGCTCTGAAGCCAGAGCCGCTGCCAGCAGCAGCACAGAAGTAAGGATGGCAAGATATGGTATTGCTATCCTTGCTTCTATGCTGCTGCCTGCAGAGCTGGGCCCTCAGTCAGCAGCCGCCATTCTCTGGCCGCCCAGCTCTGAAGGCAGCAGCGCAGAAGTAAGGGTGGAACGGTATGGTATTTTCGCCATTACTTCTGTGCTGTTGCTGGCGAAGTGCCACCTTCAGAGCTAGCTGCCACTCTCTGGCCACCCAGCTCTGAAGGCAACGGAGAAGTAAGGATGGAACTACCACGGCCCCCTAAAATAACCTTGCAACCCCCCCACAAACCTCTTTTGGGTCAGGACCCCCACTTTGAGAAACGCTGGTCTTCCCTGTGAAATCTGTATAGTATAGAGTAAAAGCACACACAAGATGGTGGGAGACCAGATTTCACCGTCTGTGATGCACTTTTCATGGCCGTGAATTTGGTAGAGCCCTACTCATTTCACAGGCAGTCATTATCTTTCAAGTTGGAAGGCCACTTGCTTGGCTTCATATCAAAAGAGAAAAGTCCCACATATAAACATTTATGATGGGGAAATGATACTTGAAAAACTAATATTTTTGCATCAAAATGGAAAGAAATCTCAGTGTTTAATAGGAGGTATCAAAGTAATGCAAGCAGACTGAAAGGGAAATATTAGACTTCAAAAGTGGTCTGTTTCATGCCCATTTCTGGATTAATTTGAAAGCACGCTTTTTCTCCACACTAGCATACCCTCCTCCTATAAAGTTTGTAATTGACAAGATTACTGCAAAAGAGATAAAAGTGTGTTAATGGAGGCTGCAAGGGAACCTCTGTGAGAGGAAGGCCAAAGGGGAAGAAGGAAAGGGCTTTTTCTATTGTTCCTGGTCCTCTTTTTAAGGGGAATAAGACTTCTAGCTGTGTACATTAATTTGGATTGGATTGGTAGAAAGGAGTATCTCATTTTACAAACTAGCACAATGGTGAAGGCAATTCTAAGCCTATCCCCTCCAAACATGTGTAAATCGTTGTTTAATTAAGCTAAAGTTAACTGTGTAGAACTTATTCTCCTCTGTGTCTCATTTACTTTTCTGCTGTGGTTTCCTGGTGTTTTTTAGTGTTGCCAAAATACCTGGTAAAGAGCTTGAGGTATCTTTAAAATTCTATAAAGCTGAGTGTGGCTGTGGTATGACATTTCTGTGTACCTTTATTTCACTGGGCAAGATCTTATGCTGGTTGCATATAGAGAGAATGAAAATTTGTTTGATTGGCTGTTTTTTCCCATTATGTCTCTGTCTTTTTCTTTGTTCAGGTGTGTTTGAGTTTATAAAATAATTCTCCAGATAGAACTAAAGAACTATTTTACGTGTGTATGTATATGTATTTATGAGGGTTTATGTGTATATTGTTCAGATAGAAATACTTTTACATATGAAGGACTAGAGCATACTAAGTTTCTGATTCTACTACGTTGCATCCCAACTGTGAAAAGTATTAAGAGAAGGTGAATTAAAACATTGATACACTGAGGCTCTGATTCAGGAAAACACTAAAGTACATACTTGAGTCCATCCATAATATTAAGTACACAGGGGGCATGGATCAGTGTTCACATCGCACTCCACGTCAATACGCGGGATAGGGAAGCTCATGATCCAACTGGCAGACCAAATTCAGTGATGAATCCTGGTCACATGCCACCTGCGGCATATTGCTCATCTGCTAAGAAGATTAAGTACATGGTTAAGTGTTTTGCTGAATCAGGGTCTGATTGACCCAACACCCTACCTTGCCCTCTCCCAGCCATCCCCCACCCCCCGCAACAATATAGCACATTGAGCACTAAAATGCATGCTTAACTAAGTTTTCTCATTTACTTTGCTTTAGAATTTGTAGAGAAAAATAATCTTTTAGAGCTTTTCCTGTGGTTTTAGGATTAATGTTGGGGAGTTTACCATGCTTACAAAGTATTATATTAAATACAATGGCTTTTTTTAAAAGCACATATCTTAGCATATGTGTCTTCAATTTGATTTTTCTTAGTTTACTGATCAAACCAAGCTTTTACTCATTAGCAGTTTAGAGCATGTACATCTGGAGTCTATACAGACTCATGCATCATCAGTAAAATGACAGCTTCTGCATCACTGGTGATAATGCACAGCCAAAAAGAAGTTAGCTTCACTATCAGATGCTACACTGAGTTTGTAGGGCTTAATATTAGAGAAAAATTGTCCTTTTGTCTTGTAAACAGAGGTGTATTAAAAGCAGGATCCTTGTGATCTAGATTCCTTGGTTCAGAGTGGATCCCTACACTGTAGTGAGTCTGAGCAGAAGCCCTGACTGACTCTGGGGAGAGAACATACACCAAGAACCTGTCTCTGTGGGGTAAACTGGGATGAAGTATTCTGCTTAGGTAGGAAAGAACAAGGAGTCTGTCAGGGTTGGGGTAAAGACATGTCCAGGGGTGAAAGTAAGGTGGTATGGCCCAGTACGGCATACCAGTAAAAAGTGGCTGTCTGTACCAGCCCGTACTGCTGACTTTAAAGTACTGCGCTTAAAGCACTGTCGTGGCAGCGCTTTAACATAGCCGCTCCTTTTGTGCCCCGCATTGGCAGCCCTTCCTGGTCCTTACTGGCAGGGCCGCCGACGGTGGGGGGAGCAAAAGGAGCAGCTACCCCAGGGCTGGCGATTTAAATCACTGCTGGAGCCCCGGGCAGCGCGGACGGGCTGGCTGGCTGGGGGAGGCTGACCCCCCCCCAGCCCCACCCCTTCCACCCGAGACCCTGCCTCTTCCTGGTGGAGGAAGCTGCCCTCCCCCACCATACTGGTAAGAGAAATTTTACTTTCACCCCTGTACTTGTCTCAGGAGAAGGGGATGCTAGAAGTTTTGGAGAATGTAAGCCATCTTTAGTCTTAATTCACTCGTGCTATAAATTTAGCAAATTTGTTCAGGAAGTCTCTGAGACAGAATAAATAGGGAATCTACCAGGTCATTTTTGCATAGTCATTCCTCTGACTATAGATGGTGCCAAGCTAGGGTTGCCAACCCTCCAGAATTGTCCTGCAGTTTCCAGGAATTAAAAATTAATCTTTAATTAAAGATTATGTCATGTGATGAAACTTACAGGAATATGTCCAACCAAAATTGACAACCTTCGTCCAAGCAGTAAGTCTGGTTCCAGATCCCATCTCCACCACTTAATAGCCCACAAATTTGGAAGAATGTTTGGATGTGGGAATTTGGTCTGTCCAGTTGTAAAAAGGTCTAGCTACAAAGTTTGGATCCAGATCCAGACTCTGTCAGTCTGAGTGCATTCGGACCCAGGATTTTGGTTCTGGCCTATCTCTGCTTCTGACTTATTTGGTCTCCTACTGTATGTTTTGGAGCAGTTCATGAGCCCTGAATAGCTGTTCTTTGTTAACTGTTATATTAAATCATTTGACCACAATATGAAAAATTTGAGGTTTCATCACTGAATACTACCAAGGATTTTAGCATTGACCGTTATAAAAATTACCCTTGTAGTAATCATGTCAGAACAAGGAAATACTTCCTAATCAGACCAGCAACTGCAGATAACTACTGTGGGCTTTGAACCAAAAACTTGACGAGTGCACTGCATGTTACAGACTGGTGAGTAAAACCCAAACTGCTGAGTCATATCTGCCTCTGCAGCAGAAATAGCACTAGAAAAAAAGTGTTTAATCAGCCATTATGTCTCTTTATGTATTTTATCATATTATGATTTCAGAATGTCTATTTAAACTCCAAATGACCTTGACTAATGATGGTTGTTACAGACATAAAATGTAATGTAATTTTGCATGCTAGCATAAAACATAAAGACATGCAGATGGACGTTTTGTAAGTGAGAAATAACAAAAAATATAGTTAATTTTAAGGACATTCAAGCCTGAAAGAAGCTTCCAAATATGTAAAATCTATTTTTTGTCTAAGAAAAAGTGAAGTATCACTTTAGACAGATACAGACAGGTAATTTAGACCCAAAATTTGGGGGTTGTTTTGAAAAAAAGTACTCTATAAATCTCAGAACAATTTTAATTAACTTTTTTTTCAATAATTGAAGACAGTTTATTTGGATTTAAACATTGTCCTGCAGTGTTTCCAAACCAAATTACATAGACTTGTACTAATGAATGAGAACCAGAAAGCAAAACTAACCAATAATAAACAAAAAGTGAAATAGTCTAGTTTGCTTCCATTGTCCAAGCCAGGCAAAAGACAGACAGTTAGAATGAGTACAAGTGGTGAAAAGTAAATTAGACTTTTAAAATACTTTCAGTTTTAATAACCTGAAATGACCTTTGTAACATAGATGAAGAAATAGTCTTAAAAATTATGATGGTTACCTAAGCTCCCTCTAAGCTGCACAGTCAGGCAGCTGCCTATTAAGTGTTGTGCAGGTGCTCAGGGCTGCGTCAGGGAGAGATGCCTCTCCCACAACACTGGACCTGCTGTGGCACCCCTCCCTGGCCCCGACCCAGCCCAGTGCCGTACCTGCCGCGGCTGGGGGACAGGCACCCCTCCCCAGGCCCGACACAGCCCAGCCCCAGACCTGCCACAGCCAGTGGACAGGCACCCCGAACCCAGCACAGCCCCTGACCTGCTGCGGCCAGGGGACAGATGCTCCTCCCCCAGCCCCAGTCCAGCCTCAGACCTGCCACAGCCAGGGGACAGGTGCCCCGCCCCGACCCAGCACAGTCCCGGCCGGGGAACAGGTGGCCCTCCTCCAGCCCGAAGCTAGACCTGCCGTGGCCGGGGGACAGACACCTGTCCCCCCAGCCCAGGTGCTGCTGTGGGGAAAGAGAGTTGAAGGGGAGTCCTCTCTCCCCACTGTAGCCTCAGGAAGCCACACTGCACCCTAAACCCCTCATCCCCAGCCCCGCCCCAGAGCCCGCACCCCCAGCCAGAGCCCACCCCCACACCCCAAACCTCTGCCCCAGCCCTGAACCCGTCATCCCCAGCACCACCCCAGAGCCCAAACCACCAGCCAGAGCCCTCACCGTCCACACCCCAACCCTGAGCCCCCATCTCTGGCCCCACCCTACATCCTGCACCCCCAGCCAGAGGCTTCACACACACACCCACTCCCCAACCCTTTTCCCCAGTCCTGAGCCCCCTCCACTCTCTGAACCCCTCAGCTCCAGCCCACCATATGAATTTTGTTATGTGCACCAATATGGAGGTGATGTGATCTCCATATCGGTGCACATAACAAAATTAATTCCGCACATGGGTGTGAAAAATTAGAGGAAACACTGATGGTTACCAGGATGATAGCCGTTTAATAACTCTTCCATAGCACTGCACTCTGTGCTTGCAGGGAATGGACTCAATGCGCTCTGTTCTCCAGTAACATTGACAGTTACACCATCCTCCCACTCACATGAGCTTAAAGATAATATCCTGTCACCGCTCTCTCATCCTGATCTTCTCTCACCTTAACAGTTGCCACCTATTCATCCTTGCCCCCCTTTCACCTCCTTTCTTTCTACTATGGTCTGTGAAAATGCTGTGGCTAGGACTGATCCACCTCTCCCACTGCTTAGTCTATCCTCTCTTCAAATCTATATGCTGGCTTCATCTCACTTGCCATGTCAATGTGTTCCCTGCCCATATCTTTGCTTCTTATTTCTATCTACCCCCCTCTAACTATCTGTGCCTGAGTGGCATACGCGCCAGTGTGCACAGCACTATGTCGGCTGGAGACGCTCTCCAACTGACACAGCTACCACCACTCTTTGAGCGGGTTTTAGTATGTCAACGGGAGAGTTCACTCCCATAGGCATAACGCAGCTACACAAGTACTCTTACAGCAGCACTGCTGTATCGGTACAGCAGTGCTGCTGTAAGCATGTACGTGTAGGCATGGCCTTAGTTTGTACTGACATTCCTGGTTTTTATGTAGCCTGTTGTAAAACTAGGCAAATACTTAGATGAGTTGATGTGCCCCTGGAAGACCTCTGTGTACCCCTGGGGTACTCATACCCCTGGTTCAGAACCACTGATCTATGCTCTTCCCAAGGCTCTCAACTAAAGACTCCATATGTATTTCCCACTCTTATATCTTCTTCTGTAGTGCCACCTCTGCCTGGAGCTCCCTCTCTTTGTGCCCTGAATCACCTCCCTTCCCATACTAATCCCTGCACAAAAAACACATCTTCTTCTACCACAGTGAGTGTGGTTAACTTCAAGCTGTACAGGTAAAGCTTGCAGCTTCAACCCTCGTGTCTCATAGGTTTGAACAGTATTGTCTTGTGTCTGATCTAAATAAGCTTCTTGAGACAGAGATCGTGTCATCCTCTGTTTGTAGAAGAGCATAGCACACAAAATAATGGCTCATATCCTGAAGTCCTTACTCAGGCAAAATCTGTACTGCCTTCAATAGGACTTTTCCTTTCTCGGGATCTGGCTTATTGAAAAATAACATTTTATGATCCGATAGGCCTTTGCCATCTCCAGTTTCACTGATCCTAGTTCCAGTGCTTCATTATAAAGCCATGCTTTATAAAGGTTTTATAAAGGAGCCTAAGGAAATCAGGCACTTAACTCCCACTGAACTTCAGTGGAATTTGAATGCCGAATTCACTTAGGCCCCTTAGTAAATCCCAGCCTAGATGCTGACATTCTGGGTTTGCTTCAGAGGTCCTGCAAGTCAGATTTGGGGATCATGAGATTTGCCTTGATTTGGGTTTTACATCTGAAAATCTCACACCTTGATAATTCCCAGCATTAAGAGAGATGGGGAAAATGGAGGCTAATCCCAAGGGAAATAGAAGCTATGGTCTTCATGCTTGTTTGACTTGTATTTCGCTGTGCACTGAGTCATATCCAGCTGGTTCAGTGTTCCTCTTCAGCAAGGCAGTGAAATTTAAAGCTATAGCATCCCAAAAGACAAAATTATTAACAGCTTAGAAATATCCAGTTGGGAGGTTTATGAAGGATTGATATGAGCAAATGTATATAGTGCCGACTTTAATGTACCCAGGTAGTCTGAAAATAAGTCTTGACAATTTATCCAAAGTCTGGTAGGTAGTTTTAAAAATAAGTCTTGATGATATTTCTAAAGTCCTCTAGGAAATCAATAAGAAGGTATTGTTCATTTTCTGTTTGCAGATATTTACACTACAAGATATTTTTGGTTATAAAAGTCTAATATTGCCAGTAAACTGGTATTTGTTTATAAAATATGTTTATGTAAGTGACCTCTGCCAGCCAAGCACAGGTTAATAATTAAATCAGGATTTATAGTTTTGCAACAAAGGAAGACATTCTTTAAAAATGTACTAAAACATTTGGGATAATGATTTCTGGGAAAAGATTACTATTGTGTGTAGTACACTGAGTGAAGAGGAATAGCTAGTTTCTAGAACATCCATGCCGATAAATCCTCACTTTCCTCTACATAATACATATTTTTGCTTCAGTTTAAGTAATGATTTCCTCTCTTTATGATTTTGTAATTGCTGTGTTAAATATATACTTGTAAATGCTAGAAATGAGCTTGAGACAAAACCCCAAATCCAAGTGCCCCTGAATTTCAAAGCTCAGATTTTGATCTGCAGCTGCATCATACTCAGATTCTGTTTGAGAAGAACTGGGATGACACATTAAACACTGCTCTTATATAGGAGAGATCGTTGCATTATGATGAAAATTGCTTTCTCCTTTCCATATCCACCAAAATAACAAGCCACTAGTTTTGGTAACTAAATCAGAGGTTGTTCTGCAGAGTAGTAACCATAGGATTACTAATCTAGCCCTTTATAATGTCCAGGCCTGATTCTCCAGTGGACTAAGGTCCTTTTAGGTCACCCTGGTAAAATAAAAGGGGCAAAGATGACCCCTTGGCTATATGCACTGTAAAGGGAATCTCCCCATCTGGCATAGAGCTGGTTTAAGACCTATACACTGACCCTGCTCCCAGGTGACAGGCCAGAGGCAAAGAGGAAATGCAGCCAGAGTACGGTGCACTCCAACTATTTTCTGCTTCCCGGGGCCTATAGTTTCTTGGCTTGTCTGCACTTGGCATTTCTAACATTGGTGTAGCTGTAGTTGCCCTGGTGCAAACCCCTAATGTAGACACATTACATCTGTGTAAACCACAGTATATGCCAGGGGTCAGCAACCTTTTAGAAGTGGTGTGCCAAGTTTTCATTTATTCACTTTGATTTAAGGTTTCGTGTGCCAATACTACATTTTAACATTTTTTAGAAGGTCTCTCTCTATAAGTCTATATATTATATAACTAAACTATTGTTGTATGTAAACAAGGTTTTCAAAATGTTTAAGAAGCTTCATTTAAAATTAAAATGCTCATCTTACGCCGCTGGCCCGCTCAGCCCGCTGCCGGCCTGGGGTTCTGTTCACCTAGGCCGGCAGCAGGCTGAGTGGGGCCTGCAGCTGGGACCCCAGCTGGCAAGAGGCTGGCAGCCAGAACCCCAGACCGGCAGCGGGCTAAGCGGGGCCGGCGGCTGGGACCCCAAACCAACAGTGGGCTGAGCGGCTCAACCCACTGCCGGTCTGGGGTTCTGTCTGCTGGCTCCTGCCAGCCAGGGTCCCGGCTGCCGGCCCCACTCAGCCCGCTGCCGGTCTGGGGTCCCGGCCCTGTCCACACAGAGTAGGTACCTACTTTCTCCCTGGTTCTGGCCCATTCTCTTCCTCTCTCTGCACTGAGATGAGGGTGAGAGTGCACTGAGAACAGAGTTGGGGGTGAAGGAGCAGGCTGGGGATTGGGGTGCAGGGTCTGGCCAGGAGCTAGAATGAGGGAGGGGGCTCAGGGTTGGGGCAGGAGGTTTGGGTGTGGAGCACTTACCTGGGCAGCTGCCATTTGGTGCGAGGGTGCAGGTGGGAATGTGGGTGTGTGTGTGCAGGAGCGCCCGTTTGGTGCTCAGGGTGGTGGTGGGGATGTGGAGGGGTGCAAGAGTCAGGGCATGGGGTGTGGGGAGGCTGCGTATGTGTTGGGGGTGCAGGAGTCAGGGCTGGGGGTGTGTGAGGAGGGTGCAGACGTCAGGGGGCAGCTGGATATGTGTGGGGGGTGCCGGAGTCAGGGCTGGGGTTGTTGGTGGGGTGCAGGGGTCAGGGCAGAGGGCTGGAGGTGTGGGCTGGGGTCGTGGGGGTGCTCCCAGCCCCCTGCCCTGAGTGGCTAATGGCAGGAGGCTGGAGGGGATATGCCGATTCCACCCCCTTCCCCAAGGTCCCCGGAGCAGAGAGCGTCCTGCGGCTCCGCTTTTCCCTCTCCCACTCCGTAGCAAGAGCCATCAGCTGATCGGCCGCAGGGAGGGAGAGGAGGAGGGGCAGGAACCCTGCACGCTGGGGGAAGAGGCCGGGAGAGGGGGAAGGAGAGAGCGGTGGGTGGAGAAGAGTGGGCCAGGCCGGGCAGGATTTTTAATTGCACACTGCTGTCCATGACAGACAGCAGCACGCCATTAAAAATTGGCTCGCGTGCCGTCTTTGGCACGTGTGCCATAGGTTGCCGACCCCTGATATATGCTATGCTTCTTATCCTGGTTCAGATTGCACCAGTACAAGTGGAGTTTCATAGCAGTGTGATGCATCTCCTGTAAGGGTTTGCACTGGGGGAAGCTACATCAGTTCTAGTTTCACTGGTGGCTAAAAACCTCAGTCTAGAGAAGGCCTAAAATATGGCAACATTGTAAAAGCAAAGTGAAAATGAAGTGAGATTCCTGTAAAGCTAGTGCCGAGTTAATCTGGTGACTGGAGAACAGGTACTTCATCTATCAACCCCAACTTCTGCCGGGCAATAATACCACCTAGTGCTTTTCATCAGTAGTGTTTTATAAAGGAGGTAAGCATCATTATCCCCATTTTACAGATGGGGAAATTGACACAGAGCAGTGACATAACTTGCCCAAGATTACCCTATAGGCCAGTGGCCAAGCTGGGAATAGAATCAAGGTCTCCTGGGTCCCAGTCTAGTGCTTTATCCATTATGACACACATCCTACAGAGTGCCTAATCAGTAATGTATTTAGAACACCCCTTCTCCTTTCCACACTGGACAGGTCTCCATATAGAAGAAAATACCTCCATTATGCCCAGATGTATGCACTGCTTTTTATTGATCGATTTGTGAGACTAATCTGTTGGCTAAGCAGTAAAATTATTAACTTCTGCTTTGTCATGGGCACATGTAGGCCATACCCCATGTAAAGTGGGTTTAGTTGGTTACATATTAGCAACCTAAGCAGTAACAAGTCATTGACAATCATTATCAAATGTGACAATCTAGTGCAATTACAATAGTGTTCGGCCATGACCTTAACTTCTGTGGCCATAGAATCAAATTTATTATTACATGAAGGCCATGAGTCATGTTAAATAATAATGGCCACCACCTAATAAAAGGAGTTGGAGGAGGGAGGCATTAGCAGAACAAATGTTTCTATTAAAGATTTAATCTGTCAAATGGTTTCACGTGAAATAAGAGATCTAAGCAAAGCTATTTTTAAAGAACAAGATAACAGTGAGTCTGAAAGCAGCATTGCACCGCAATGGAATGCTATTACTAAATAAAAAATCATGTATTCAAGTATTTCAGCCCAGATGGACACAGCATATTGGAAGGGAAAATGGAAAATTGGTCTCAGTATTAAAAGCCTGAAACAAAAAGAAGGGCCAGATTCTCCAGTTTCTTGTGGTTCCTTTGCATAGCTCATGTGCTGAAAGAGTTCAAATTCTGGTTGTAAATATCTAAAACAGAATTCCCCTCATCGAGGAGAACTCTCTGCTATCATGATACAGGCAGCTCCAGCACCAGCCCCCCCACCATCTCTAAGGAAGCAGTGTCACTGATGCAACAATCCTCCATTGGCATAAGGTTCCTGAGATCCCCTCTAACTGATGCTGGGGCAGAACCAGGGAACCATAAACAGCTCTTTGAAAACCAAGTGGAGTATGGACTTGGGGGAGAAGTAAGCACAAAATCTTTAAGTCCAGCAAGTTAGAATTATGAAGACACTGTGGCCCAAAATCTGTGGCCTTCAGTCATGTCTCCCAGTGAAGTCACATTTGTGGCTTGACTAGTTTGCTTTTTCAGCACCCATCCAAGTTTTTATATTACCCTCATCATCATAGGAAGAATCATTTGCAGATTTTAAAGAGGTATCAAGCACTAGTAGATCCAGTTATCTGTATGTTGATGTCCATTGATGAATTACCTAGTGAAGGCTTTGATGTCCTTCAGGTGTATCTTATTTACTTACTGTTCCTTCAACAAGGGAATCTGGAGTAGACTATGCATTGCAGTGTACTACATACATACCTTTATATCTGTAACTAACCAATGCTTGTACCCTTTCTAAGACTATTTTTCCTTGTGAATGCTCTAATAAAAGGCTGAGTCTGTTTAAAAAAAACATAGGAAATCAAACAGCATTCAAAAAGTGCCCCCTTTTAGATAGTGTGTTGGAGAAACCTTTGAGAAAGCAAATGACTGAGGTGTTCTTCTCCAAACCAAAGTTACTATTTTATTCACTAGTTCCTTCCCCCATACTTATTTTTCCTAGATCGTCCTGGTTTGTTGAATGTGAAACCCATTGAAGATATACAAGACAATTTGCTGCAAGCTTTGGAGCTCCAACTAAAGTTGAATCACCCAGAATCATCACAGCTGTTTGCAAAGTTGCTTCAGAAAATGACGGACCTCAGACAGATTGTAACAGAACATGTGCAGCTGTTGCAAATAATAAGGAAAACGGAGACAGATATGAGTCTTCATCCACTCCTACAAGAAATCTACAAAGACTTATATTAATGACCACAAAAATTCTAATCTGCTGACATAATGTACGTTCTTCAAATTGCACTATTTCTTTGAGGGAAAACATTACATACCGAAGAAATTACTGTGAAATACCATTTAAAAAAAGAGAGAAAGCTTTAGTATAGTAGATGTATTTTATGCATATTGTTTATAAAGACACATTTACAATTTACTTTTAATATTAAAAATGTCTATATCATGAAATTGTTGGCAGTATTTTCACAATTTTTTCACTATGTTATTTCTTAAACAAAATTGCTTGTCCAATATGTTTACAACTTCATTGAAGTTGGTTAACAGTGCAGTTAAATGTTCAACTTAAAAATAAATGTCTTCTTCCTCAAACATGTCTAGAGGAAATCCAAGATACTACATCTGGTTCTATAAGTGAAATTCAAAGTTAGCAACAAAAACAATGATTGAATCTCAGGTTATTGGAATTCTTCATGAGAACTCAAAAGACTAGAGTTTTACCTACTTGGCCTGATTACATCTGGACCCACTTTAAGACTCTTTTACACTGCCATCTCCAAATGTAAGTGACATCAGGAAACCATCGGCTGTTTACATTTTTAGGAACAAGAAGCCTTTTTAATTAACTTAGTCTAAGAGCAGTCTATGCTATGCAACTGGGGCTGAGACATATTTCACATTATGCACCACCATCAAGCAGCATATTCAGCTCAAAGTGCTATGTAAAATAGAAATAAAGTGACTTTTATGAACATCAAGCAGGGTTTGGATTTGTTCTTCAAGTCATAAACCCACAATATAATCTCCCACTGTGTTAGTTTGTCTTTCAGATGTCAGTGTTTCTCCTTGGGAACATGGAAGTTTTGTTCATCACTCATTCATTTTGTTGTGTGTTGTCCCCAACATGTTAGGTAAGAATACACTGAGGACCAAATTCAGAGGCTAGTTTGATTGAATCTAAGGGAAGCTGAAATAACTTGCACCTTCTTTTAGTACTCTCAGCATTGAATTCACACTCCCTTAGAGTCAGATCCAGGAATCAACATACACCCTTAGTGCCATCTGTGACATTGGTCCATTGAGGGAGTCTAGTTGATATAAGTCACACTGAGGGGCCAAAAGAGAGGGATGTTGCAAAAAGAGCAACTAACAGGAAGGCATATGGTAAAATAGGAAGTTGAGAAGAATCCCTTGTTTTTATTTGTATATCACTAAGTATGCCTTAAACTTAGTGAGCCAAGTGCAGAGGTGATGTGTAAGTGGACCAGGAGAAAGAATAAGTTTGTGTGCGAGTCTTCAGAATCTAGGCCAGATCTTTACTCATGGGTGAGTTTATTAATGTCATGACTGTTCATGTTATGGGAATGAATAATCCAACAAAAAGGAAAAAAGAGTATTCCGCTCGCTGACAAAGAATTTTCTGAGTATAATCTATTTATAGGAAACACACTTGAAGAAAAATTATGATAAACACATGAATACATCTTGGACTCAGCTACCATCTCTCTCCAGGCCAGTCTAATAAAAGAGCAGGGTAGCAATACTTTTTGTTAAATGCTTCTCTTTCATTGTTTCAGTACAATATATAAATACAGAGGGCAGATATATTTTAATTCAGAGGTTCTTGAAAAGTAAACTTCTCACCTTGTCCAATGCATATGGTCCCAATCACAGGCAAGCTTTTTTTAAATCAGTTTTTTAGTGACTTGGGAAGTTTTATGGAAGGGGATATAATTCTAGGGGGGATTTTAACAAGGTGCTTAATTCCATTTTGGATCAACTGTATGTACACAGAGGTACTGGGGAGGAGCAAGTGCAAATTTGTTGCATCACTTAGAAAATGAGGATCTGGGGGATGTCTGATGGGAAATGAATCTGGATGTCAGGGACTATACATATTATTCTGCTACTCATGGATCGTATTCCAGGATTGATATGATTTTCATTTCTAGAGTTTTGGCTAATATGGTCAAAAAAGCTAATCTGGGAGTTATAACTTGGTTGGATCATTCTGCTGCAAGACTGGGACTCAGAAGAAAAACAAAGGGCCTGGTGGTTGAATAGAGCTTTGTTATATCACCCCCTTATAACCATAAACTGGAGAAAAAAACAGTACTGAAAAGAATAAAATGATATGAGGGTTCTCTGAGATGCTGGAAAAGCAGTAGTGAAGAGAATACCTATACATAAAACATCATACCTCAAAAAGATGAGAGCTCTTGAAGAAGATACTTTAGTTAAATAACTTTCTTTTCTGGAAGGAGACATAAATCTATAGGATCTTAAAGAGTGTATAAGTTTAATCTTCCCTCTAATTTCAATTATTTTCTGTTACAAACAGGTAAGGCTAAGCAAACATTTAGCTATATTAAACAAAAATATTATGAAAAGGGCAATAAAGCTGATAGGCTTTTAGCAAGAGAGTTAATACAGAAACAGGATACATCAGCCATCCTTCTGATTAGAAATAAAAAGGGGTATTTAGTAACTGGCATCAGACAGATTTCTGAAATGTTTGCTAACTTTTTTCTATACTTTGTATACTTCAGAACATCCAAATCCTGAATTTATAAATAGATATTTGAGAAGTATAAAAATCCTCAGGTCTCAGAGGATGATGTGGCAGATCTTGATAGGAAAATTACGGCAGAGGAAGCTGAAGATGTAGTTAAGAATTTAAAATCCAAGAAATCTCCAGGTCCCACAGGTTTTCTGGGGAGTATTATAGAGCTCTGAACAAGTATTGGTCCCCATTTTAACTGAATTGTTTCAAGGCATGTTACAGAGGAATGAGATTCCAGATCCATTAAAAGTGGCAAAAATTGTAATCATTCTGAAAGAAAGAAAAGATGTTACCAATTGTGCGTCATACATACCTATTTCTTTAATTAACATGAATCCTAAAATTTAAGCCAAGGTGCTAGCAAACAGATTAAGTGTCATCTTGCCCAAATGTGTTCACCCGGACCAATCTGAATTCACTGTTGGCAGGCACCTGATAATATCAGAAGAACTCTCAATTAGATCTACAATTGTTAATTCTAGCAATTCTTCCTCTGTGCTGCTTTCTTTGGATACTGAGAAAGCCTTTGACTAGCTGGAGTGGGAGTACCTCAGAGAGATTTTGGAAAGTTTGGTTTTGAAAATCAGTTTTTATAGGGGCATATTGGTCCTCGATATTCATCCTTGAGCATCTGTTTTGGTTAATAGTCATCAATCCCCTCCTTTTAATTTGTCTAGGAGTATGAGATAGGGTTGCCCATTATTCCCCCTGCTGTTTGCTTTGGCAATGAAACCATTTACAATAAAGGTGAGAAATAGTCCCTTGGTAAAGGTCATCAAAATGTCTTGTGGATTAGAACACAAATAGCTTTGTGTGCCGACAATGTCTTATTATAATTGCAGGATTCAGAAGGCTTATTTAAAATTACAAAACAGTTGATTTTAGAATTTTGCAGGTATCACGTTTCCAAATAAATTATGATAAATCTGAAATTTTAGGAATTAATATTCCTGAAAGGGTCAAAACAACTGTTGTCAGCTACATAAATTTAAATGGGTAAAGGAATCTTTAAAATATTTAGGAATAAGTATTGTGGAGAAACATAACAAATCTTTTTAAGGCAAATTACCCTCCAATGTGGAGTAAAATAATAAAAATGTGAATGGAACAAATATTAAATTTCTTGGTGAGGTACAGTAGCCTTGGTAAAGATGAATGTCCTTCTAAAGTTGTTGTTTTTGTTTCAGTGCAACCCTATTGGTATCGCTGACATGACATTAAAAACATGGCAGAATGAGCTATTAAAATTCATATGGAAAACATAAAAAACAAAAAGGGTGAGTTCTAAACTTCTGCATAAGCCTATAAAAGCAGGATGGATTAGTTTTCCCTACTTAGGTTTATTACTATTATTATTATAATTTTATTTTATCATGCATCACAATTAAAATATGTGATCAAGTGGGTTAAAAATAGACCATACAAACACTCAGTAAAACTCAAACAAGACTGGAGCCCAAATTTAGCTATTCATAGTAATTGTTGGTTAAAAAGAAATTTACGTCACCAAAATCATTTATCCAGATCACCTTAGCAGCTTTGGACAAATTTTCCCATTGATGAGGCCCTCTCCCTTAGCTACTTTCATTAATAATCAGAATTTTATCCCTAGGAATTATCAAAGTGACTATTCATTCTGGGTAAAAACTGAGATTACTCAATTTGGACAGCTGTTCCTGGTTTCGGATTTGAATCATACCAAGATACACCAGACCCTCACTAGAACGCGGGATTTGGGATCCATGCGGGTACCAAGTTAATGCGGGGACCGCATTAAAATGAATTGCAATTAAAGTAATTAAATTTGGGATCCATGGCCGCAACCGCATTATATGTGAATTCGTGCTACATAGACACGTATTCTAGCGGGGGTCCGCTGTATATGTAATAATATAAATAATTTCAAGATCCTATATTTTCAGTATTTACAAGTCGAACATTGTATTGTGAAATCTGAATATACTTCTAACCACATTTGAGGAGTTGACCCAGGAGCAAGCTGGAACAACTTCTAAGGGCTTGTCTTCACTACAAGGGTAAATTGACCTAAGTTACGCTATTCCAGCTATGTGAATAACGTAGCTGGAGTCGACATAGCTTAGGTCGACTTACCCCACTGTCTTCACTGTGCAGCGTCAATGGGAGACGCTCGCTGGTCGACTCTTCTTGGAGAGCTGGATTACTGGGATCGACTGGAGAGCACTCTTCACTAGACCCGCTAAATCGATCCCTGCTGCATCAATTGCAGCAGCATCAATCTCTCTGTAGTGAAGACCAGCCCTGACATATATATAATTTTGATTGACAAAGATGTTGCTAAGAAAACAACCCAGATGAAAAGATGGGAGAGGGATCTGGATAAAAAAATTAATCTAGATGAATGAATCTCTGTAAGGGGAAGGGAATATACATCTTCAATTTTTGTAGTTCATATTTAATTTTTTTTATAAATTATAAATTACTTTATAAATGGCTTTTGACTCCAGTTAAGATCCATATTTTTGCTACTATGGAGGTGCTCTGTTGAGCGGTTGCAGGGAAAGGGGTCATACTTGCATATGAGGTGTTTGAGTCCAAAGAATTAGACAGTTTTGGGAGAAAATTATGAGAGTCATCTTATGAAAAATGCTGGCTTCTTAAAGATCACCAGACCTGCTTATTTAATGCTCCAGTAAAGGATCTGCATTTTAAATAGAAAAACAAATACATTTCTTTTTTTATTCTTAGCAGCTAGACTATGTATTGCACATTACTGGGAAAATGTGACCCCTCCTCCTATGGAACTGTGGTATAGTAAAATACAGACTGCTCGTTTAAGGGAAAAGCTTTCACATCAAATACATGAGTAGTTCTCAAACTTTTATACTGGTGACCCTTTTCACATAACAAGCCTCTGAGTGCGACCTTCCCCCTTATAAATTAAAAACACTTCTTTATATATTTAACACCATTAAAAATGCTGGAGGCAAAGCAGGGTTTAGAGTGGAGGCTGACAGCTCATGACCCCCCATGTAAGAACATAAGAATGGCCCTACTCGGCCAGACCAAAGGTCCATCTAGCCCAGTATCCTGTCTTCCAACAGTGGCCAGTGCCAGGTGCCCCAGAGGGAATGAACAGAACAGGTAATCATAAAGTGATCCATCCCCTGTCGCTCATTCCCAGCTAGAGCTTCTGGCAAACAGAGGCTAGTCCCAACCCCCAGTTTGAGAACCCCTGAAATACATACACAAAAGAAGTCCCAAAAAGAGGATAAATATTTAGAAATGTGGTCACTCTTTCTAGCATACTCAGAAGAGGAGGTATCCTCAGCCAGCAAAACAGAATCTTTAAATATGTTCTTTGAATATTAACCTGATCCTGAACAAGTAATGTACGATGTAGTATGTTAATGTTTTATTGTAACTTGGCCTTGCTAAAAAGTTTTTTTAAAAAAAAATCTAAGCCAGATCTTCAGCTGGCATGAATTAGCAGTACTCCAGATCTTTCCTCTAAGACTCTAATCTGGTATAATTTACATGATGAAGGGGCTGTGAGAATATGTAAATTCTTCTTCAAGTGTTTATTCATGTCCATTCCAATCAGGTGTGTGTACGCACACATGCACGTTGGCCGGAAGATTTTTCCCCTAGCAGCATCCATTGGGTTGGCCTGGGTGCCCCCTGGAGTCGCGCCTCCATGGTGCCTAATATAGAGCCTTGCCGAACCACCACCCCCTCAGTTCCTTCTTACCGCCAGTGACGGTGTCTGGAACTTCCCTAGCTCTTGTTTAGCAAGTTTGTCCTTTATCTAGTTGTATATCGTTAGTTTGTTAGAGTTGTTAGTATCTTAGTATAGAGTTTGGTGGGGGTTTTCCCGCTGACTCAGGCTCCCTGGAACTGTGGTATGCCACGGTCCCCAGGCTTTAAGAACTGTGTGGCCTGCGCTAAAGCGTGACCCCCAATAGTCCTGTTTATGGTGCCTTGGGGAAACCCATCAGAAAGATCATTGTAAGATCTGCCGCGAGTTCCATCCAAGGACTCTTAAAGAAAGAACAGTGGCTCAAGGTGATCCTCATGGAGGCAGCTCTATGCCCCCATTCCGACTCGGGCTTTGGGGACCCGACCCCTAGTGCATTGTCTTCAACGCAGAGCGCCCCGGCACCATCGTCAAGTTAGGTGCCAAGAAAGGACTCCTCTCTACACACTCGGCACTGACATGGCTCCTCGTGGGGCCTGTCTGATTGTAGGCACCATTCCCACTCGCTGGTGCCTCAAAAGAAGAAAAATACGGACAATCGTTCACCTCCAGCTAAGCTAAGAGAAGTGAGACACCAGGCGGGCCACTCCTCTGGATCCCCTGCTGGGGCCGTGTCAACTCCTGCCCAAGTGAGGCAGTCAAGTCTGGCCCCGCCTCGGTCGCCGGTGCCTATACAGCAGCTACAGCTCCCATCAACGCCGGAAATGTACCAGGCTGCTCGGGACCTCCTCCATCTTACGGCACCATTCTCGCCCACCAGGGGGAAGGAACCACCAATGCCGGCAGACCCGCCCCATCTTCCGGTGCAGTTGAAGGGGAAGTCAGCTATGATGTCGAGGCATTCCCCCTCACCATGTTCCTCAGTGCCTACCCGCTTGGACAGAGATCCTACCCGCTCCCCGAGCTCTCAATGTTCGAGGCACCAAGTATCGGCTCCTCCATGGTCTTCAGTGTCAGAGACCTCGGAGTCAGAGTCCAACTCCTATCGCTCTGGAAGGAGCAGAAGTCACAGATCGAGGTATGGGAGAGACAGGAGAGAACCCCAGGCGAGGCCTCTGCAGTGGCAGAACCCGCCTCAGTGGCCCTTCTGGACCCCCTGGGCCTTTCACCAAGGACAGGGAGGAACCCAGGGTCCCCGCTCTGTGACGTCTTCTGTGGTCTCTGCCATTTTTGTTCCACCATCTGCTGCGTACCTGCCTTCAGCACCTATGGTCCCGATGCCTCTGCCTCCGGCTCCATCATTGACTGTGGCACCGTGCTCGGCTCCGACCTCAGCACCGCCCTTGGCAGCGTCTTCGCACTCAGCTCCAACTCCAGCACCGTTGTCGATGTTGACCTCGATGCAGGCACCGATGACCCCGGTGCCAATGTCGGCAGCGGGCCCTCCACTTCCCTTGGCTCCTGTGAGTGTACCGATGCAGCTCCCTCCCGTCGTACGGACGACTGCACCGACACGTACTTCGCCGTCCGCAGCCCTGGCATCAGTTGCAGGCATCACTACCAACAACGCTACCCTGAGAGTCTCGTTACCCCTCGGGGGCAAAAGGCAGGGAGCTTCCACTCCCAGTAATCACTTCCTCCTCTTCATCGCCGGACAAAGCATTGGTGAGGACAGCCATAGCCCCTGCGTTAGAGGACAACAGAGTGCTACAGCAGTTGTTGCATAGGGTCTGGGCATCAAGGCTGAGGAGGTGGTAGAGGAGGCTGATCCCATGATGGACATCCTAGCGCCCTCCGGGCCTTCATGTATTGCCCTTCCACTTATAAAGACCATTGTGGACACCACTAAGACCCTGTGGCGATGCCAGCTTCCTTGCCACCCACTGCCAAGTGCAATGAGCGGAGGTATTTTGTGCCCTCCAGAGGGTTCAAGCATTTATACTCCCGCCCACCCCCTGACTCTCATGCTGGTTAGCTGCATTGACCACCAGTGAGACAGGGTTTCCAAGGACCCTCCCCAAAGAACAGGGATGCTAAACGTCTAGACCTTGTGGGGAGAAAGGTCTAACTCGACAGGGGGTCTGCAGATCCATATCGCAAATCAACAGGCCACTGTGAGTAGGTACTCGTACAATATCTATGTGGCGATGGCAAAGTTTACGGACCTTGTCCCTTTGGACTCCCAGACCAAGTTCATAGCCTTGGTGGAGGAAGGGAAACTAGTCTCCTGTGCTTCCCTACAGGCTGCATTAGATGCTAGGGATGCCGCCACTAGAGTTATGGCGACTGATGTAGCTATGAGACGGAGTGCTTGGCTCCAAGTTTCAGGGTTACCCTATGAGGTCCAGCAAACTATTCAAGACCTCCCATATGAGGGTGAGACCATTGGCGCCGACTCCATGGGTGCTCCAGGGCTGGAGCACCCATGGGGAAAATTAGCAGGTGCTCTGCACTCACCAGCATCCAAGCTCCCCCCCCCGCCCCACTTCCTCCTCCGCGTCCCGCCCTGAACGTGCCACGTCCCCGCTCCTCCACCTACTTTCCAGCATTTCCCACCTGGCCACCACCAAACAGCTGTTTGGCGGTGTAGCAAGCTCCAGGAGAGCGGGGGAGGGACGGGAATGTGGTGCACTCAGGGGAGGAGGCGGGGAAGAGGCAGGGCTGGGGCAGGGATCTGGGGAAGGTGTTGGTTGGGGCAGGGACTTTGGGGAAGGGGTTGGAATGGGGCAGGAACAGGGCCTCATGGAACAGGTGGAGTCGGGGCGGGGCCAGGGGCAGAGGGGTGTCAAGCACCCACCAGCGGGAGCAGAAGTCGGCGCCTGTGGGTGAGACTCTTTCTTCTGAAAAGATAGATAAGAGACTGTCCAGCCTGAAAGACTCGCAACCCTTAAATCCTTGGGCCTGCATACCCCTCCACGCAGTGGAGACACTTCCGCCCACAACCTCCTCAGAGATTCCAGCAGCAGAACCATCAGGATGGTTCTCGGAGAAGGAACAGGATTGGCAGGAGGAGGCAACACCCATTCTCGAGTCAGGGCTCTGGCCAACTCAAACTGCCTTCTGACCCTAAACCAGCCTTTTGAAGGTGCAGTCGAGGACGGCGCACCAGATCATGGACTGGATCTAACCTGCCTTACTGTGGATGGTCCCGTATCACCTCAGGCCACTGGGTGCTTCGCACGGTAGAGAGGAGATACTTCATCCAGTTCTGTGCCCTCCCACCCCCCTTCCCCATACCTCTTCAGGGACCCTTCTCATGAGCAACTTCTTATTCAGGAGTTGCAGTCGCTCCTATCATTAGGGGCAGTGGAAGAGGTTCCTCTGGAACACAGAGGCGAGGGCATCTATTCCCAGTATTTCCTAATACCGAAAGCCAAAGGCAGCCTCGGTCCTATCCTGGACCTGCGCGAGATCAACAAGTTTGTGAAGAAACTCAGGTTCTGCATGGTCTCCCTGGCCTCCATCGTCCCTTCACTAGATCCAGCAGACTGATATGCCGCCCTCAACTTGAAGGACGTGTATTTTCACATCGCAATCACTCAGACCCACAGGAAGTTCCTCAGGTTTGTGGTCAATGGTTCTCACTACCAATTTACTGTCCTCCCATTCGGCCTGTCAACAGCACCTCAAGTATTCACCAACTGCATGGCAGTCATCGCTGCCTTTCTGCAGAGACATCAGGTACAGGTGTTTCCATACCTCGACAACTGGCTGATCAAAGGCTGCTCCAGGACACAAGTGGAAATTCAGGTTGCATTCATCAGAACCACCTTTTAGAACCTGGGTCTGCTCCTAAATGAAGCAAAATCAACTCTGTCCCCCATCTAGAGACTAGAGATCATAGGGGCAGCATTGGACTCGACCCAAGCCAGGGCATTCCTCCCACAGGCAAGGTTTCAAGCCCTCAACAACATGATCCAGGGAGTCATGCAGTTTCCCACCACTACCACAAGAAACTGCCTGAAGCGTCTCGGGCACATGGCAGCCTATACATACGTGGCACGACACACCAGGCTCGGGCTCCACCTGCTCCATTCAGGGCTAGCATCAGTCTATTGACCAGCCCGGGACAGCTTGGACAGGATCATGACCCTGCCTCACCCTATCCTCGATTCGCTCCGGTGGTGGACCGATGTCCAGCAGGTGTGCTCAGGGGTCCCTTTTGCTGCCCCACAGCCATCCGCTGGTGATGGACGCGTTGGACTTCGGCCGAGGAGCTCATCTGGGGGACCACAGGACTCAAGGTCTCTGGTCGCAGGCAGATCTGCGCCTCCACAACAATGTCAGAGAGCTCAGAGCAGTGCATCGAGCATGCCAGAAATTCCGCTCTTTCCTAACCAGACAATGTGTATCAGTCATGATGGACAATATGGCTGCAATGTTCTATATCAACAAACAGGGGGGTGCACACTCCTCTCCCCTGTGCCAGGAAGCCCTCATGCTATGGGCCTTCTGTGTAGAACATTCAGTCCACCTGTAGGCGTTGTACCTCCCCAGGATTAAGAACAAGCTGGCGGACCACCTCAGCAGGTCATTTCACAGCCACAAGTGGTCCCTTTGCCTGGACGTCACAAATTCAGTCTTCCAGAGGTGGGGATTTCCCTTAATCGACCTCTTCGCCACGCAACACAACAGGAAGTGCAAGCAATTCTGTTCCTTCCAGAATCACAGCCCGGGCTCCACACCTGATGCGTTCCTCCTCCATTGGGGAGGGACTCTCCTATATGCCTTCCGGCCAATATCACTTGTTCACAAGGTCCTGCTCAAGATCCACAGAGATCGTGCTCAGGTCATACTGATAGCTCCAGCCTGGCCCCATCAGCACTGGTACGCATCCCTCCTAGACATGTCCATGAGAGCCACGATTACCTTGCCACTCTCCCTGGACCTTCTCACATAGGATCACGGATGTCTCCAACACCCAAACCTACAGTTGCTCCATCTCACAGCGTGGAAGCTCCATGGTTGAATCCATTGGAACTTTCCTGTTCAGATCAGGTGAGACAGGTCCTCTTTGGCAGTAGGAAACCCTCAACGAGGGCCACGTACCTTGCCAAGTGAAAGAGATTTTCAATCTGGTTGGCGCAGCGCAACTCGCCCCCGACGCTAGCCTTTGTGCCGCACATTCTAGACTACCTTCTATATCTGAAGCAAGAGGATCTCTTGTTGCCTTCTATAAGAATGCACTTGGCTGCCATCTCTGCCTTCCACCTGGCGTACATGTCCGCTCAATTTTTGCTAAGCCCATGGTCAGCTGCTTCCTAAAATGGCATGACAGGTTGTACCCGCATGTCCGCCAACCGGTTCCTGCCTGGGACCTCAACTTGGTCCTCTCTAGGCTCATGAGGCCACCTTTTGAGCCTTTAGCAACGTGCTCCCTGCTCTATCTTTCCTACAAGGTCATGTTCCTTGTGGCGATAATCTTGGCCAGGAGGGTGTCTGAGCTCAGTGCCCTGACTTCAGACCTGCCCTACAACGTGTTCTTTAAGGACAAGGTTCAGCTCAGGCCCCACCCTGCTTTCCTCCTGAAGGTTGTCTCGCAGTTCCATATCAACCAGGACATCTTCCTCCTGGTTTTCTACCCTAAACCTCATTCTAGCAACATGGAGCAGAGACTTCACTCTCTGGATGTCTGCAGGGTGCTGGCCTTTTACATGGAGAGAACGAAAACGTTCAGGAAGTCGGTCCAGTTGTTCGTGGCAGTGGCTGACAGGATGAAAGATCAGCCAGTTACATCTCAGTGAATTTTGTCATGGACCGTGTCCTGTATCCCTGAGTACTATGACCTGGCAGGTGTTCCCACACCTCCGATTACGGGGCACTCTACCAGGGCGCAGGCTTCATCTACAGTGTTCCTGGCTCAGGTTCCCATCCAGGAAATCTGCAGAACATCGACGTGGTCTTCCATATACATTTTCGCTGCGCGTTACGCGACCACCTGACAGGCCAAAGACAATGCGGCCTTCGGAAGAGCAGTGCTCCAATCAGTGGACAGCTCCAACCCCACCTCCTAAATTTGGCTTAGGAGTCACTTGATTGGAATGGACATGAACAAGCACTCGAAGAAGAAAAAATGGTTACTCACTTCTCGTAACTGTTGTTCTTCGAAATGTGTTGTTCATGTCCATTCCAATACCCACCCACCTACCCCTCTGTCGGAGTAGCCGGCAAGAAGGAACTGAGGGGGTGGTGGATTGGCAGGGCTCTATATTAGGTGCCATGGAGGCATGACTCCAGGGGGCACCAAGGCTGACCCGACAGATGCTGCTAGGGGAAAAATATTCCAGCCAATGTGCACGTGCGCGCGCGCACACCTGATTGGAATGGACATGAACACCAGATCTCAAAGAACAACAGTTACGTGAAGTGAGTAACCGTTTTTTTTAGAGCAGTTCAGAGTTCCTTAAAGTCATGACCCAATTTTGAAAATGCTTCCTAGCAGCCCCAGTGCTTACTATTGTGGCAGCTATGGGACTATAGCTGGTAGTAAGAATTATGTCCAGCAGGAAGTTCTTGCAGAATTGGATCCTTAGGCTTGTAAATTTGGCCCTGAGAGTTAAAATTCACCAATGAGATTGCAAACTCAGTATGAGGTATTGATTAGCTTTGATCTCCACAACTGGCAACAAGATCATTCCTGGTGATTTAAATGTGACCGCCCTAAATCAAATGGAATATTGCAAGGGGGTTTATGATGACAGTGCTTACATGTTCCCTGCACTGTTCACACCAGGAACACGGCGTTTGCTGAGCAGCAGGTTCTAACAGGAATTATATGTTCACCAATTTGTGGTTAAAATTCAAAAGGGAGTTGTGATGAGATGTCCATCCCACACAAGGCCTAAATGGGTTAAGGTGGCTAGGAGGGCCAATTAACTGCCCAGGCTGCACTTGGAGGAGGAGTCAGGGAGCAGAGATTAATTAGACAAGGCTCCACAGGACAGGAACGGGTCGGGTCTGTATAAAGCCCTGGAGCTGAAAGCAGCTAGGAGCAGCAGTTTACAGGTAGCCTACGGTTCCTCCCTGGGAGAAGGGAGTTTGGGCCAACAAACCCAGAGAAAGGGGGAGAGCAAGAGAGGCAGGAAAGGTTCAGGAGAAAAGCAGCGAGATATGGAGTAGAGCAGATCTTGGCTGCCTATGAGAGGGCCTCTGAGCTAGAACTTGGATTAGAGGGGGAGCACTGGAGGAGCGGCATGGTCAAAGCAGTGAAGGGAAGACTGCCATTTTGTATAGTGGGTCTTGGATACCTCTGGAAGGGGAGACATGCATAGTGACCTGGGCAGAGGGCCAACTCATGAAGAAGGAACATCTGGAGTTGCAGAGGATGCAAGAGGATGATAGGACAAACACCTCCAAAGGAGGGCACAAAGCCCTGCCAGAGTTAATTCCCAGAGGCACCATGAGGATATGTCATTAGTGGTGAGTTAACCCTGTCACTGGAATGTTCCATTTTTTTAATTGTTTTTCATCGGATGTTTGCTATTTGAAATTTACCTTGTATCACTGTAGTGGGAAAACCCCTGTCTGATCCAAGAATTCATCCCCTCCTGCAGGAAGACATCACATATTAACTGATACAACAGTGGATCTCAGCTAGAAGTCCTCAGACTATATACTTCCTATAAATAATGACACACAGCACAAATTATGGATCTGAAACTGCATTTCTTGTGCAATCCAATCTGACTTCAGAAGGAGTTAGAGGTGTCCGAGTGATGCAAGATCAGTTCTGATATAAAGAACAAGTCTAGGGCAAGTACATAAATAGGCAAAACCGAAACACTATCTGAAAATAACAGTGGAAGAGATGCATTGATATCAAAATTAAGGTCATGGCTTTGTTATAGGAAAAACATTTGTATAACCAAAAGCACATTAACTCACATAGCTTCATTTTACTTTATTGCAAATTGGAACATTTAAGGAAAGTAGTGGTTTACTAGTGGCACGGTTTGAGTAGTTCAGTGTAATATGGACATAGAGTGCATACATTTCATAATTGTCCACAAAGTTTTTTCAAGCAGTGGGACAATTAATGTCTATGTTAATTATTAGCCATAAAAATGTTCTGATTCTAAACAGTTACGTCATGATTAGGAAACTTTGCCTAAAATACTTTTCTACAGGGATAGGTCTTATGGGAAAAGTGTTCATTTAATGGACAACTGCTATGTACTAATTTAGAATAAATGATTGTAGTGAGGATATGAAAATGTTTTCTCAAAAAATGATGTTTTCTCTTGTGAATTATACTTATAATTTTGGTCTAACTTTAAATATTTTCTATGGGGTTTTATATATTAAAGATAACAAACTTACTAACAGGAGTTCTTAAGTATGTTGTGATATATTCAGAATTTCCAAAGCTTTGGTGAGTGAGAATCTCCCAAACCATAAATTAACAGTTTGCTTTTTGATCTTGGAGCTATGAAAAACATTTTGCAACTCACAATTAGAAATAATCAGATGACATATGTTTTGCTTCCTAAGGAACTTTGCCATGTTTTTGAATTTCTCTCTCCTCCTTAATGATCTGTCCGACATATTGTGGCACCTTCAGACTTGATGTGGGAGGATGAGCTTCCATTACTTTCCCATGGATTCTAAAACTATTGAACTGATATTCTGTCTATGTTACCCTCGCCTACTTCTTCAGAGAAGAAAACATGGGATCTGATCATGCAGTGGGAAGGCAATGGGACTACTCACATAAATAAGGCTACTTGTGTGAGTAAGGCTTGCAGGAACTGGTTCTGAATTTATGCACATTCAATAACTATCTGTTTAATGACCAGTTTCAGAGTAGCAGCCATGTTAGTCTGTATTCGCAAAAAGAAAAGGAGTATTTGTGGCACCTTAGAGACTAACAAATTTATTTGAGCATAAGCTTTCGTGAGCTACAGCTCACTTCATCAGATGCATAAAGTGAAAAGTACAGTGATGAGATTTTATATATACACACAGACCATGAAAAAAGATCCACTTCCTGGACACTACAGTGCTAATAAGCGATGGTCACATAAACACCACCCTATACTGGAAACTACTGACCGCTATTCCTACCTACATGCCTCCAGCTTTCACCCAGACCACACCACACGATCCATTGTCTACAGCCAAGCTCTACGATACAACCGCATTTGCTCCAACCCCTCAGACAGAGACAAACACCTACAAGATCTCTATCAAGCATTCTTACAACTACAATACCCACCTACGGAAGTGAAGAAACAGATTGACAGAGCCAGAAGAGTACCCAGAAGTCACCTACTACAGGACAGGCCCAACAAAGAAAATAACAGAACACCACTAGCCGTCACCTTCAGCCCCCAACTAAAACCCCTCCAACGCATTATCAAGGATCTACAACCTATCCTGAAGGACGACCCATCACTCTCACAAATCTTGGGAGACAGGCCAGACCTTGCCTACAGACAGCCCCTCAACCTGAAGCAAATACTCACCAGCAACCACACACCACACAACAGAACCACTAACCCAGGAACCTATCCTTGCAATAAAGCCCGTTGCCAACTGTGTCCACATATCTATTCAGGGGACAGCATCATAGGGCCTAATCACACCAGCCACACTATCGAGGCTCGTTCACCTGCACATCTACCAATGTGATATATGCCATCATGTGCCAGCAATGCCCCTCTGCCATGTACATTGGGCAAACTGGACAGTCTCTATGTAAAAGAATAAATGGACACAAGTCAGATGTCAAGAATTATAACATTCATAAACCAGTCAGAGAACACTTCAATCTCTCTGGTCACTTGATTTCTGATCTCAAAGTGAGTATCCTTCAACAAAAGAACTTCAAAAACAGACTCCAACTAGAGACTGCTGAATTGGAATTAATTTTCAAATTGGATACAATTAACTTAGGCTTGAATAGAAACTGGGAGTGGTTGAGTCATTATACTAAGTGAAACTATTTCCCCTTGTTTATTCCTCCCCCCACTGTTCCTCAGACGTTCTTGTTAACTCCTGGAAATGTGCTGGAAATGGCCCACCTTGATTATCACTTCAAAAGGTTCTCTCTCCCCCCACCCCACTCTCCTGCTAATAGCTCATCTTAAGTGATCACTCTCCTTACAATGTATATTTTTTCATGGTTTTTTTCATGGTCTGTGTGTATATATAAAATCTCATCACTGTACTTTCCACTTTATGCATCCAATGAAGTGAGCTGTAGCTCACGAAAGCTTATGCTCAAATAAATTGGTTAGTCTCTAAGGTGCCACAAGTACTCCTTTTCTATCTGTTTAATGTGTTCCTCACTTTTATATCAAGCAAAAATATTATTTTTTAAAAACTTTAAAGATCCATATACTCTGGGAAAATAAACTCTGTAGGTAATGTTCATCACCAGCAAGTTCTCTAGTAACCACTACTAAAAATTACCTAAATTGATGAGATAGATGGGACAAATACTTTCATCATCATTACAGAAAGTGTGACTGAGGTGGTTTCTATAAAAGTGCTTATTTCACCTGTATGAGCAGCTAAATAGGTTTCAGCACCATGTGTGAGCCCACGTGCCAAGGCTTGTTACTGATAATAGTTGGTAATGGATCCCACCCCCACTGTAGCCGGACCCAAAGGAAGCGGCAATCATTGCATAATGGATCCCATCACGCTGAGCCTTTTCATCCGGTGGTCGTGGGGGGAGATCAGGCTGTCGCTCCTCCCCAAAGCGCTCAGGACCAAAGATGAGAGCCCCCATGTGTGAGGTTATTACTGATAATAGTTAGTAATGGATCTTTTTCCTAGTATAGACAGCCCTTTGGTAGTTTTAAATATTTGAAGTGTAGCAAAAGGATAACTGAAAACTTACCTGCAGAAATAATTGTTGCTTATGCTATTCCAGGCAAACACTAACAATCAGGATTCAGTGTTTGGTTTGCAAAGCTAAACACTGCAATAACAATTAGGAAATTTTATTAGGATTCTCTCTTTAAAATAAAAAATTCAGGTGATGTCTACTCTGTAAGTATTAAGGATACAAAAATGCTGCAAGAGATCACAATATCCTTAAGGAAGAAAACAAAACCAATCTCTCTGGCTCAAGTGCTCAATCATGTGCCTTTCAAATGGTTGGGACTTACTCTCATGCAGAGGAAAAATTCTGTGCATAGTAATAAACCCTATTCCTACTTCACAGCCTGCAGTGGATAAAAATTTAGCTGTCTATCTGCATCTCTAGCTGTATATGGATTGGGAGAGGTAGGAAGATAAGTGCATTCCTCTACCATATGCCAAGTTCTGCACCACCGGATCTGGTGCTGGTAGTAAGGAGCTGGCTCATGAATGGATAGGTTTGTCAATTTTTTTTTATTTTGTTGGCTTGGAGGGTTTACAAATTGTGGAGGGAAAAGGGACAACAGAATGTGGTAAAGACTGATCACTAGATGCAAGAAGACAACCAGTGTGCAACATCTAAAACCAAAAATTAGAGAGCACATTAAAACCAGGGCCAGCTGGGATAGGCTGCCAAAGCTTCAGCTGTAATGTAATATTGATACAAAAAATGAAGCACATATATAACGTATTTACAGTATATTCCCTTAGTAGGAGCAGTTGCTAGTTGTCTATGGGCAGAATAACTCCAGAGATAACAAATGGTTGCTATATGGCTGTTTGGCATAAACAGCATGAGAAGTTGCTATAAAACCTGTCACACGCCTTCTCGGCTACAAAGAGACTGAGCTGCAGGAAAAGCATGAACAAATCCAACTGAACCCAATACAGTATGTGAAGAAGGTATTGTTCTACTCATTAGCCTCCTTGCTCACCAGAAATGATAAGCAAGGGGCCTGCATCAAGGACTATGCATAGCATCTCTGCTTATCCTACAATAGGATCTGGCCCTTAAAGTGCTGCAGAAATGTGGAGCATTCACAAGGTACATGCCCAACCAACATATGCAGCACACAGATTAGACACTTCGGATATGTCTACACAGCAATGTAAGCCCAGGGCTAGTAGAACCTGAGTCAGAAGACCCTGGGTTTGTAAATTTAACTCATTTGTAATCCCAGATTAGGAATTGTTGCTCCAGTGTCTACACTTTATTATGGAGGCCCAAGTCCAACGACCCATATCCCAGACTTCCTAGTGACCTCCCAAAATGTGGTCACTTTAACCCTTTGTTTGTGGTGCAGTGTAGAAAAACTTGACTGTCCACCAAACTTAGCTATCCGGAGGACAAAGAAAATGTCTGCCTGTGGGATTGTGGGATACTTTTGGTGGACTCCAAGTGCTCAAGGGTGGACCATCCTAGTGTAGTGGGCTGCATCTACACTAAAATGCAATAAGGCTTGAACCCTGATTCCTGGCTTGACTAAGGCTTGGACCCTCCACCCCCATAGGGGTGCTGTGACTTTGGGTCCAAACCCTGGGCTAGCATGATTTGTGTGTAGACAGAAGGGAGGTTAGGCTTGAGCCTAAATTTGAACCCTGGGCTTACACTGAAGTGTAAATATACCCTTAGAAACAAGCTTTAGAACATATATAGTTATTTGTATCACAAAGAACCTAGAGGCTCCAGCCAAGAGTGGGGCCCCATTGTATTAGGCACTGTACTGATACATAGCAAAAGATAATCCCTGCCTTGAAGAATTTACAATGTAAGACAAGACAGACAAAGGGTGGGAAGGGAAAACAGAAGGATGAAGTGAATTTGCTAAGGTCACACAGCAGGTTTGTGGTACAATGAGAAACTGAACAAAGGTCCCAGATTACAGCCCTAGCCACTTGACCATGCTGCTCCTTACAGACTTGTAGTTTAATATTTTATAGTAGCTGTCTTGCAGGACATGAATTTAATCATATTTGATTACACAAGCTTTCTGAAAGCATAAATCCTGACTCTAGCCAGAAAACAGAGCATTTGAATTGATCTGTTCCCAAAATATAAACAGTGCCTTCAGTTCACAACCTCCTTCCATGACACAATCTTTCTACTGTGCCCTGTACAAAATCATTCACTAGAAATAAATTAGTGTATGAATTTAACCACTCACTGAGATTTTTGTAGACAGAATTCTGTGGGTCCTGTCCTTCAGCCTATAATCAATGTAATGACATATGTGCCTTCAGGAGCAGGTTCTTTGAGACATTTAATTAATTAATTTGCTTTATTACACTCCGCAACAACTAACATTAGTTCTTAATTCTGAATCAGGGCAAGCTTCTAAGTGCGATTTTGCTAGCTGAGCATGACTGTCAATTGTGCTTCTAATGGAGAGAGCAAGTGGTAGAACAGAAAGAGCGGCTGCCCCAGTGATGGATGAGAATAGCCATTTTATAGAGGCACGCACACAGTAAAACGACTCTCTTTTTAATTATTTAAGACCCCTTACTGTGCTGGAAATGGGCAGCATTTTCCTACCAGTGTTTCTTGGCCAAGAAGAGTATCATTAAATTAAATCATTAATACACTGAATGCAGTTACCCAACAAGGCTCTCAGCTCTGTGGAAACAAGAGAAAACTGTACTCTCCAGAGGCAGGGGAGGGAAGGAGAACTAAGCAGCATCATTGGTTCTCACACTGGGAAGAGCTGGCAAGTCTGTAGAGGATCTTGTCCTGCTTGCTGCAATGATGATTAAAGCATTCTGTTGTGTCAGCATATCTTTCGTTTGTTAGTGCTAAATCTCAACTGGCCATATCCTGCCAGATTTGCAAGTGAAGCCTGCCAAGCCATCTCAACAAAAATGCAGCTTTAAATATTATAAATGATGCTGCATTTTGCTGTGGAAATATTTCCTGAAAAGGCTGTTCCAAAACATCCTCTACTGGGAGAAGAAAAGGGAAGCCTGGGAGAGGGGGGAAGGAATGAAAGGGGGTGACTTTTCACTAACTTTTAAAAAAAAAAAAGATTCATTTAATGTTATTTTATTAGACCGGATAGAGGTGGAGAGTATTATTCTCCTGTTGTCGGTGGGTTTTTTCCCCCCAATGACTGTAAAACATTCTAGTGGTGATTTTATACAAAAGAATTGGCAACTGTAATTTTTGGGGGTCTGCATTTATTTAATAAAAGATTGCTGTCAGGGATTTGCAATTCATCACAGAGCAAAAACTCTCCCATACATGTCTGATATCTGGCAGAGAGGCTCTTTGCTCAGTCTATTGTTATATAAAATGAGAAATCACAGTTGAGCCCAGGAGGTGGTGTTCAGAGCCATTATTCAGATTAGGATTAGGCTAACATTTGGGTTCAAGGCCAAAACAAGAAGAGGATTTGGATTTGTAGTTGATAGCACCAAAATGTTATGAGTTGTTCATCCAAGACTTCAGTCAAATCTCTCAAGATCAACTATTCTTCTGAAATTTCTCCGGCTAGAGCTCTTGCCTTTTATGGATCTGACCTAGATCCAAAACCAGAGAGGCTAAATTGGATATAGGATTCCAAATATGCACGCGCATGTGTGCAGACACACACACAGAAATTAAAAAGTGTTCATATTAGATGTTCCAGTTCTGGCCCCATCTCTATGGGAAAGTCCTCTCTGTAAGAACAGTCCCATTTTCTCACAAAATTCCTCACAGTGCAGTCTTAAAAAAACAAAATTAATAAAATATCATCAGAAACTGATCCAAAGTTGGGCCTAATCCTGCAGTTCTAACTGGGGCAGAATTCACACTGAAGACATTTGGAGTTGCATGGAAGGCAGGTGCAGTACCTCTGGACTGGCAAACCGGAGTGGTGGTCCCAATCTTTAAGAAAGGAGACCAGAGGGTGTGTTCCAACTATAGGGGGATTACACTCCTCAGTCTCCCCAGCAAAGCCTATGCCAGGGTGCTGGAGAGGAGGTTACTCCCATTAGTAGAACCTCAGATTCAGGAGGAATATGGATTCCATCCCAGGCGTGGAACAACAAACCAGCTCTTGGCGCTCTCTCTCGCAGATATTCGAGGGGCTGTGGAAGTTTGCTAATCCGGTTTACCTTTGTTTTGTAGACCTGGAGAAAGCATATGACCGTGTTCCACGAGATGTCTTGTGGGAAGTGCTGTGGGAGTATGAGGTCCTGGTGCTGCTTTTGCATGCTATCTGGTCCCTCTATTCCTAGAGTGAGAGTTGCATTCATATTCTTGGCATTAAGTTGAGTTCATGCAAGGTGGGCATTGGACTCCACCAAGAATGTGTCTTGTCCCCACTGCTGTTCGTGATTTTCATGAACAGGATATCAAGGGTCAGCTAAGCTGTGGAGTGCATTCAGTAGAGGGATTCAGAGGAGGCATCTCTGCTGTTTGCAACTGATGTTGTCCTTGTTTCTTCAGACTGTGATCTCCGATGCCCACTTGAATTTTTCACTGCTGAGTGTGAAGTGGTTGGGATAAGAATCAGCACCTCCAAATCAGAGATCATGGTCTTCTCCCGGAAGAAAGTGGACTATTCTCTCCAGGTGACAGGGAGCAGCTGCCATTATTGGAAGAGCTTGAGTATCTAGGCATCTTGTTCACGAGTGATGGTAAGAGGGAGAAGGAGATTGACTGACTGGCAGATTGGTGCTGCGGCAGCAGTGATGCGGGCCCTGTACTGATCTGTGGTGGTGAAGAGGGAGCTGAGTTCTCGAATGAAGCTCTCAGTTTACAGATCGAGCTACATCCCCATCCTCGCCTATGATCATGAACTTTGGGTAATGACCGAAAGGATGAGATCGCAGGTACACTTGGTAGAAATGTGGTTTCTCCACAGGGCGGCTGGTCTTACACTCAGACAGGGTGAGGGACTCGACTATTCAGGAGAGCCTCTGAATAGAGTTACTACTCCTCCGGATTAAGAGGAGCCAGCTCAGGTGGTTTGGGCCCCTGATAAGTAGGACCCTATGAAATTCGCGGCCATGAAAAACACATCACGCACCATGAAATTTGGTCTCCCCCTGTGAAATCTGGTCTTTTGTGTGTTTTTTACCCTATACTATACAAATTTCACAGGGGACACCAGTGTTTCTCAAATTGGGAGGCCTGACCTAAAAGGGAGCTGCAGGGGGAGTCACAAGGCTATTTCAGGGGGGTTGCGGTATTGCCATCCTTACTTCTGCATTGCCTTCAGAGCTGGGTGGCTGGAGAGCGGTGGCTGTTGACCGGGCGCCCAGCTCTGAAGGTGGAGCCCCGCCAGCAGCAGCGTGGAAGTAAGGGCAGCAATACCATACCATGCCACCCTTACATCTGCGCTGCTGCCTTCAGAGCAGGGTGGTGGGAGAGCAGTGGCTGCTGACTGAGGGCCCAGCTCTGCAGGCAGCAGTGCAGAAGTAAAAGTGGCAATACCATACCATGCTGTCCTTACTTCTGTGCTGCTGCTGGCAGTGGCTCTGCCTTCAGAGCTGGGCTCTCAGACAGCAGCTGCTGCTCTCCAGCTGCCCAGCTCTGAAGACAGAGCCACTGTCAACAGCAGCATAGAAGTAAGGGTTGCAGTACCATAACAGCCCCCTCCAATAACCTGGCCACCTCCCCATAAGTCCTTTTTGGGGAAAAACCCCTACAATTAAATTTCAGATTTAAATAGCTGAAATCATGAAATTTATGATTTTTAAAATTCTATGACCGTGAAATTGACAAAAATGGACCATGAATTTGGTAGGATCCTACTGATAAGCATGCCCTCTAGGTGGCTTCCTTTGGAACTCTATTGAGCATGTCCCACTGGGAGGAGGCCCAAGGGCAACCCAGGACATGCTGGAAGGATTATATCTGGCTGGCCTGGGAACACTAGGGAATCCCCTAGGAGGAGCTGGAACCTGTTGTGGAGGAAAGGGAGGTCTGGTTCTCCCTACTCTCCATGCTGCCTCCACAACCCTCACCAGGAAAAGTGGCATAAAGGAAAATTAAGAAACAGTCAATTGGAGCTTTGCTTGAGTCCAGATTTCTATTACTGTCTCCTGGATAGAAGCAAAGCTCAATTCTAATCAAAAGAAGTTCAGGACATTAAACACCTTTTCATAATCTGAATGGTACATGAATTGTAGTTTTTCCTCTTTCTCTAGATCTCTCATTTTCTATGATTTACAACAGCAATTCTCTGCTACTTTAGGTTGACAGCTGGGCAATCAAACAATAACTAAATGTATTCTTATAGGCAAGCTATTATCGTAAGCGGGTTTCTTTGCACCCATCTGTATAATTTAAAGTTTTTGGTTCAGCCTGTTTGCATACACAGTTTTGACTAAAAGCATGAGGTATCTGTAGTCTCTGCATTTTAACTATAGAATGTAAACATGGTTAACAAAATTTGCTCTACAGAAAACCTTGGACTTTCAGTGCACTTTTCCTTTTAAAGATCATCTTAAAGAGTACAACTTTGTCACGCAGAATCATAGAACTATTGGGTTAGAAGGGTTCACAGAGGTCATATAGTCTAACCCCCTGCCAAGATGCAGGATTTGTTGTGTCTAAACCATCCAAGACAGATGGCTATCCAGACTCCTTTTGAAAACTTCCAGTGAAGGAGCTGCCACAACCTCCCTAGGCAGTCTGTTCCATTGTCCTACTGTTCTTACGGTTAGGAATTTTTTTCCCTGAGATTTAATCTAAATTTGCTATGCTGTAGTTTTAACCCCCTGCCTCTTGTCCTGACCTCTGTGGCGAGAGCAACTTTTCTTCATCTTTTTATGACAACTTTTCAAGTATTTGAAGATTGCTATTATGTCCCCCCTTAATTTCCTCTTGTCCAAACTAAACATATCTGGTTCCTTCAGCCTTTGCTCATATGGCTTGCATTTCATCTCTGATCATCTTTGGCAATCACCTCTGTATCCTTTTCAGTTTCTCTCTCACCTTTCTATAAATTGGTGACCAAAATTGGACACAGTACCCCAGCTGAGGCCTAACCAGTGCTGAGTAGAGCGGTACTATCACTTCCCATGACTTGCATGTTATGCCTCTGTTAATGCAACCTAAAATTGCATTTCAGATTTTTTTTTTCCCCCCAACAGCATCGCGTTCCTGGCACATGCTGAGGTTGTGATCCACCACAACTTCCAGATCCTTCTCAGCAGTGTTGTTGCCAAGCCAGTTATCCCCCATTCTGTATTTGTGTATTTGGTTTTTCTTATGTAACTCTTCTGCCCGTCAGCGTTGGCAGCAACAAAGGCCGGGTTCAGTATCTAGGGGTTCTGTTTCACTAACACAATGCAAAACCAGCTCGAGCCCCCACCCAGTGACCTGGGACAATTACATACCACCCCCCTGGGCACCTCTAAGAGGCCATACTTCCCCTTTCGCAAGCACAGAGTCTGAGTGTAGCAAAAGCCTTTTAATAAAGGAGGGAAACAATGCAGCATTACATTAGGGAAACACCACAAACAGGATTCATAACACAAACCATGAGCAAAAGACCCACCCCCAAGTAAGTTTGGCAGCATCCTTTTTCCCCCACAGGGTCTTAAGTCCAGCAACCCAAAAGTTACCCCTCCCACAGTTTCTGTCCTTGGTCAATGCAGCCTCCAGAGTTCAGAAGTTCATCTGCAGAGTTTACCTCCCAGCCTGGGTGGAAGTATGGCAGGCCTCTTACATGCTCCGCTGCTCAGGTTGACAGCTGATTGCCACACCTCTCTGTGGGGTTCTGCTGCAGTCTTCACCACCAGCTGCACCTCTCCACCAGCCATCCTGCTGGCCACTCCGCTCACCATGCCTCTCCACTATCTGCTCCTCTCCGCTAGCCATCCTGCTAGCCACTCACCAACTTGTTTTCAGGCCCCCCTACTTAACACAGCTCTTAGTGACTTCAGCACTCAGTAATTTTTAAGTTGGTAGTAGGAGCACCTCAGTGCTGGTGCTCCACTAGCCCAAAGTAGGTCTAATGCTTAGACCTAGGTATCAGGGATTTCAGCTCTGCAGCATGTAACAAAACTCCTAATAGAGTCAAAATTAGCTCCATTACTACACAGTGGAGAGAGGAGGGGGCAAAAGCCATGTTCAGGGTCCTCAGAAGGGGCCCATACTACCAGGTACAAATACCTCTCCCCAGCCTCTCTCAATTCACTGGCTTTTGGAACCCATGTCTCTTGCCTGGTGAGGGCGAGTCCCTCCGTCATAAAATGCCAAGTACAGTTCTACTGTTCTTGAGTCACATAACCAGGATAACAACCCTTTATTACTCCTGCCCCAATAACAAAGACACTGGGGATCCCACAGCAGCCAAAGTGACCATTTGGGCAAGCAGTCCATCATGCTAGGCAGGGTGGGCGTGTCCAGGCAAACGAGATCAGCCCCTGAAGTCCTTTTCCACAGCTTACTACCAGATGTCAGGGTAGAGCTCATTCTGACTCTGCTTACACTTAAGTGTAGCACCTTACATTTGTCTTTGCTGAATTTCATTTTTTTGTATGTAGCCCAGTTCTCCAATTTATAAAGATCCCTCTAATGGTAGCTCTATCCTCTGGGGTGTTGCCAACACGCCCTAGATTTGTGTCATCTGCAAATTTTATCAGTATGTTCTCTTTTCCTACATCCAGCTCATTAATAAAGATGTTTAACAACACTGGACCCAGAACAGATCCCTATGGAACCCCACTTGAAACCTCTCTCCAATCTGACATCATTCATCAATAGTTACTCTTTGTTTTCAGTTGTTTAATCAGTTATGTATCCCTTAATGATAGTTCTGTCAAGCCCACATTTCTCCAGCTTACTTATCGGAATGTCATGTGGGACTGTGTCAAAAGCCTTTTGTGACATCTTTTTAGAGCCTATTTTTATAGTCTTATGCAGAAAGGATACTGTAAACTTCATATGATCAAAAATAATCTTTGGACAGAGATTGAGAATGAAACAAATAAAATGTTAAGTGCACCTCTTTTATGATTTTTCACGTATGATGAAAAAAGTACAGTTAGAAGAATGTGAGGGTTCAGTCAATGAAAGTTCTCTCTCATTTCCACATGCACTCCATCAGAAGTAGCTCAAACAAATGAAATTTGTGCATCCTCAGGTCTCTGTGGAAAAATAAAGGCTTGTGTAATCTCACTCCAGAAAAGTTATTCATCACAAGGTTGTCTGGCCATTTTATAATCCTTCATAAGGTTCCTCCTGGGCCCTCAGAATTAGAAATATATTGCAATTACCACCTTCAAGGCAGCAGTTTGGTGTCTGCTATCACTTATCCCAAAGTAAATTTGGAGTAACTCCACTTAGGGCAATTGTGTTACACCAATGTAAAACCAACGTGCGTGAGATCAGATCAGATAGAGAAAAGGGATGATTTAACCAGTGGTTCTCAAAGCCGGTCTGCCACTTGTGCAGAGAAAGCCCCTGCTAGGCCGGACCAGTTTGTTTACCTGCTGCGTCCGCAGGTTTGGCCGATCGCGGCTCCCACTGGCCGCGGTTCGCCGCTCCAGGCCAATGGGGGCTGCGGGAAGTGGTGCGGGCCAAAGGACGTGCTGGCTGCCCTTCCCGCAGCCCCCAATGGCCTGGAGTGGCAAACCGCTGCCAGTGGGAGCTACGATCGGCTGAACCTGCGGACGCAGCAGGTAAACAAATCGGTCCGGCCTGGCAGGGGCTTTCCCTGCACAAGTGGCGGACCGGCTTTGAGAACCACTGATCTAAACAAGATGGAAGGCCCTATGAGCATGTCAGGTGGCTGGCCTTTTAAAGGTACGCAATCAACTCTCTTCCGCAGGTGTGGAAAATGAGGGAGGTCAAGTGACTGGACACATCAGGGCTCTTGGCTAGATAAGGATGAGGCTTAGGGACAGACTTCAGGCAGGGAGGCCTGGGAGTAGGCATGAGAGAGGCAGAGGCAGTCACTAGCAGAGAAAAAACTCCAGCTAGGCTTGGGCTGGGAGTGGCCTGCCATTGCAGGAAGGACTCCAAACAGGAAGGCTGGAGAGAGGCTTGACAATGAGTGGGGAAGGATGAATCTATAAACCTTAATATAGGAACTTTATTTTTGGATTTTGAGGACTCTATTTTGGAACTATCTATGATGATAAACCAGCCCAATAAGGGTGTTACTGGCTATGAGAAAGCCTTGGTAAAATTATTGAGAAGCCCTGTGAAAAGGGAAACTTAGGGAGGGATGTTACAGGGCCATTCCACAAGGAGGTGCTGTGGAAGTGCCCGCCCAGTTAAAGAGGGCAACATCAGCATAGCTTGCACAGCAAAACTTAGGAAGAGAGTATTGCTGGTGTCCAATAGTAGAATTTTTTGTTCAAAATAAATAGTGCCCCATTCTTCCCTGGCACAAGATGGTCTCTGCAGGAACTGTGGAGTCAGCTCCATAAACATCATTCTATATGTAGGAAGCCCCAGCATAGATGCATTCTGGGGCAGGCAGGGAACACATCAGGGTGAATGCTGGAGTGACCTAACCAATCCTGTGCCCCAACAATTCTGCACTGTTACAGTGAGCCATGGGCTATTGTAAGTGGTAATGAGTTAGGGCAGGCTGTGCTGGGAACTAAATTTAGAAGCCAGCAGTTTCTGCCTAGGGGAGTACAGGCTCCTCCCCTTTGTCCCTGTGCTAGTGCAGGGATGACTTTGGCCCAGTATGAAAGAATGGTTCACCTTCATATAAAGTTCTCTCCTATAGATGGGATACCAGTCTTGATAGACAACATGGTTCCAAATCAAGCGTGCAAATCTAGCCACCCTGGTGCACTGGATTCAGATCCAAACTTCATGATAGATTCCGTTACCATAATGGATTGAACCAAAACCTGGTAACAGGACTTAAAAAGACCCACATCCAGGGTAGCATGATTTAAAGAGACACACATCTACCTTACATATTAAGCTATTACAAAACCTTTGAGCAGCTGTCACATACTGGAGCAGGTCTGCTTAGAAAAAGTAAAAATTCCTCTGACAGAGACTCAGACAAAGTTTTGCTGTTCATTTTCCCTTGCATAGGAAATTGGAAAACACTCTCCCCCCTGCAGCTCATATATTTTCAGAGACAAAGAAAAAAGAGCTTGAGAATAGATCAAATGCAGGAAGGCAGGAACTAAACAGGACTTCAGCATAGATGGGAAAGGAGAACAGTGTCCCAGAATCAGCACTTGAGTCACCCTACCCAAAAGCAGAGAATGGGAAAGAGCTTTTTAATTTTTCCTTAAAAGTAAACAAAATACATAGATAAAGAGGTGAAGAACCTTTAAATAAGATTTCCAGGGCACCCACCTTCCACACATTTATTGCTGTTCTGGGTGTAAACAACTGAATAATGGTAACAGTGCATGTCTAATTTGTCTAAAGAGAGGAAAGGTTACCCAGTGGCTAGAGCATGAGCGGCACATAGCATAGGCTGGGGAAGCCTGTGCCTCCCCAAACAGCCCCACGTGGCTCTGCCCATGTTCCACCCCAAGGCCCCAGCTCAGGCAGGCTACCTCCTCTTCTGGGAAACCTGCTTGGTGGGGCTGGGGCTAGGGTGGCTGGCCTGTGGCCGGGACTTGGTGTGGCTGGGGCTGCTGCTGTGGGGCCCCTGTTGCTGGGGTCACGCCGCCCAGCACTCTGGGATTGGGGGACACGTGGGAGGTCCGGGGCAAGAGGGGGCTGGCAGCCATGGTGGGGGTCCCTCTAGGCTTCGGCAGGGGAAGGGGAGTGGGAGGAGCAGGGGCTGAGGTGGAAGGACCAGGCCGGACTAGCCTCCCCATGCTGCTGGTTCACTCACTGCCCATGGGCTAGGGGGTCAGGAGACCTGAGTTTAAGTCCCTGCTCTGCCACAGACTTCCCCTGTGACTTTAGGCAAGTCACTTTGTCTCTCTGTGGCTCAGTTCCCATCTGCTAAATGGGTATAAATGAACACCAACTTTTGTAAAACATTTACCTTGCATGAAAGGTGCTATATAAGTGCAAGGCATTGCTATTTTATGCTACCATAACAAACCTTCTTCATTGACTAGTACTTACGACTTATCTCACAGGAGGGTTATGTGGATAAATCCATTAAAGAAACTGAGTCACTCGGTTACAATGATAATGGGACAATATAAGTACCTTAGATAGGCAGGTTTACTTGAATAAAAGATATATACACTCTTCCTACACACACTCATTGTGTACACAGATAGTATTGATGTTGAAATAATCAGTCTAAGAGTGAAGTTTAGCTAGCTTAGTCATATAGGGCCTGATCCAACAACCCCTGAAGTCCATGGAAAAAATTCAACACTTTGGATCAAACCTACAGTTTTAAGGTTGACATTTTTGTGTGTTGAATGTGAAATGAGTGAAGTGTTCCCCAGTTTTGGATCAAGCTCTGAAGTCCTTATTTAGAGAAAATAGTCCCTGAAGTGGCATTAAATAAAAAAATCAGAACTGGACCCTCAATCTTCGGTAGACGTTTCCTCATTGCAAAACCCACTATGCAGTTTAATGCACATTAACACTTCTGGCTGTCAAGAAAAGTCCAGTAATTGAACAGTGGGGTAGTGCAGGTCAGTATTACTTGGAAGAGCTGTGTGTGTGAAAGCTTCCCCAGCACTACTCACCCTGTGCTCATGTCAGGGTTCCCTCCCCACTCTGAACTCTAGGGTACAGATGTGGGGACCCGCATGAAAGACCCCCTAAGCTTATTTCTACCCACGTAGGTTAAAACTTCCCCAAGGCACAAATTCTTTGCCCTTGGAGTGTACGCTGCCACCACCAAGTGATTTAACAAAGAATCAGGGAAAGGACCACTTGGAGTTCCTATTCCCCCAAAATATCCCCCCAAGCCATTACACCCCCTTTCCCAGGGAGGCTTGAGAATAATATCCTAACCAATTGGTTACAAAGTGATCACAGACCCAAACCCCTGGGTCTTAGGCCCATAGAGAAATCAGGTTCTTAAAAGAAGGATTTTATTTAAAAAAAAAAAATGTAAAAACCACCTCTGTAAAATCAGGATGGAAAATAACTTCACAGGATAACAAAAGATTCAAAAACACAGCAGAACTTCCTCTAGGCTTAGTTTCAAAGTTACAAAAAAACCAGGAATAAACCTCCCTCCAGCAAAGGAAAAATTCACAAGCAGAACAAAAGATAATCTAACATGCCTTGCCTGGCTTTTACTTACAATTTTTGTAATATGAGAGACTTGTAGGATGGTTTATAGGAGAAGGAATTTTCTGACCTGATGCTTCTCTGCTTCCCAAAAGAACACACACAACAAAGCCTTCCCTCCCTCCCCCAAGATTTAAAAGTATCTTCTTTCCCCATTGGTCCTTTTGGTCAGGTGCCAACCAGGTTATCTGAGCTTTTTAACCCCTGATAGGTAAGGAGGAATTCTAGGCTACCCTTAGCTGTATGGTTATGACAGCTCAGTTCTGCTACCCCTTGTTGAGAGAAGTGCTTTTCTCCATGAGTAATCCCACTGAACTCAATGAGGACTCCTTAGCCTGCAGGTGACTGAATCAGGAGCACTATGAACAATGGTGTGAGTCTCATTTTCTTGACCAATACCATTCACCCCTAAGTATTTTTTTTAAAAACACAGTTCCCAGGTTAGTTTTCTTGTGCATAATGTGGAATAAGTTTGGAGTGAAAATCTAGACTCCTGTTTTAGCAGAAACATTATTTGATTTTCATGTTTAATTTTCTTGCATTCATGTGTAACAATGCCAAAACTACGCTAGTGGCCAAAATCCTACTCCTTTTACTCATGTAAAAGGCCTCACGGCAGGCAGTGGGACTACTTACAGACAGCCACATTCTGCTATCCTTACTCATAGCAAGTAGTACCACAAATGAGCAGGATTTAGACTTAAGAGTAAGTTATTTTGTGCAACTGGTTCCAAATAGCCCAACCTTTGCAATAATAATCATCATCACAAGTATGTGGCAATTTTCTTTATAAATCAAAATATTTTTAAAAACTAATATGTGTGCAAAATTCGAATACAGCGCTATCAGAGCCACTGCAAAGTAGTCAGCCACAACACATGAGAAACATAATTAGACCAATGTGACAACTCTTCCACCACTGGGTTGGGCTGAAACCTGCCTAGGTTTCACTGACTGACAGGCTTCTTACCCCATCAGGGAGCAGCCACTCAACCTCCACATACAGGAAGCTGAAACTGTGTTACAGAGTATAGCTCAAAGGAAAGGAGAAGAGAGGCAGCTCCCCTAGAGCAGCGGCCAGATTATTTTTGTGGTAAGGGGGTGTGTGTCTGTGGTGTCCCCATATCAACTGTAGTTGTCTGCTGCCAGAAAGGAGTAGCTATATAAGGTGCCAGCTCCTGGTGCAAATTGGAGGACAGCTGGTTCCTGCTACTACATCCCAGTTTCTTTTTCATTGTCCCCCAGTTCCTGCATCCTGCCTGCACCCTGGCTGGGTGTTTCTGTCTTGCTCATAGTTATGATAGTTTGGTGGGCAGCCAAAAAGCTGAGGATACAAGTTATAATAGCATTTCCTTCCCCCAGAAGTCTTTGTGGCAGGGGAACAGAGCAGGGCAGACCTAGATGTTCCTGCCCTCTGGTGCTATCCTGAGGTCAGTAGGGACCACAGGGCATTTGTGGGATAAGGGACAAAAGACCATGCAAATTCTATGAGGGGGCAAACCTTTCCCCAAAAGCTATGATTTGGAAGAAACTAAGTGGGAACTTCATGGAACTTTCTAGCCCCATAAGGGTTTCTCTCACTAAGAGTGTGAGCAGATGGCCAAGATTTTCAAAGATGGGTAACTACATTTAGGCTCATAAGTCCACATTTAGAAAACTAAATGGGAGGGCTGATTGTCAAAAGGTCTGAGCATCCAGCAGCTCCCACTGACTTGATGTAGATAGGCATCTAAATATAGATTTAGGAGCCTATCTTTAGTTTTTGAAAATCTTGTGCAATCTGTGTCTGAGATAGCATTGTGACAGCAGTGTGTCTAGGAGACACTGAACAAATATTCTCCTCTACATTCTAAACAAGCCTTAAATAAATAAGTAGAGAACAGAGTTATTACCCAATCAGTAAAAAAAAAAAACAAATTCCTAAGTACCCTACAGATTTTTGGAAAAGAATCATGCACACACTTTTTTTTTTTTCAGAAAAATTACAACAACAAAATGAATAAGTCCCAAGTTACAGATCAGACAGTTTCTTAAGAAGATTTTAGTGCTTGTTATTACACAAATGCAATTCCCACTGCCAAGAGTAATCTAATGTATTCTTGGCATGCTTAGTAAGTCTTAAATCATGCTACGCTGAGTACATTCTGCTTGAAGTACAGAAGAAGGAAATTTCACTCTGAGATCTGAATTTTAAAGGTTTTCTTACACACCGTGAGTCTAATCCCAGTCATTTTTTAAACAAGGCCTCCCTTGAGCTGAACGGGTTTTTGCCTGTACGGGAACTGCAAGATTGACCACAGTGTCTGTTGTATAATTGGTATCTTCTGATTTTCTTAGAAACTGCCCACCTGCATTTTGGTACTGTTGCTGTAATTTTACATGACTAATTGCACAACAGATTAAGACTCCAACATGTTTTATGGGACATATTAATATCTCTTTCAAATGTGGTTTTAACAATAAAATCTCAAACTTTTAATTGCCCTTTTATAAAAGGAAATGGGCACGGCCTCTCTCCAGTCTCTCCTTTCTCGGAACCATGGCTTTATGACTACATTGATGATCCAGTCAATAATTAAGGTTTGTTTTATGAGGTAGCGATGCTTTGCATGTATATAGTGCCTTTCATGCAAGGACCTCAACACACTTTCAACAGTTGGTGTCATTCATAACCATTTTACAGATAGGGAAACTGAGCCTGAGAGAGATTAAGAAACCTACATAAAATCACACAAAGCCAGTGGCATAGTAAAAATCCAGTTCTTCTGTCTTCCAGTCCCCTGTTCTAACCCTAAGACCATGCCACAGCATTAGCACCCTGCGAATCATTTATTTTGGCCATCCGATCAATGGAACTTCAATACAGCCTCTTATTTTAAAAAACGAAATTCTACTATATGGCAAAAATCTGTGATTAACAACAACAAAAAAATGCACAGATGTGTCCTCTGACCACTTCAGTGCTGCCTAATGTATTAAGTACACGGGGCAAACACACCTTCGGTACTGCCTTATATAGCAGTACACTAGAACACTAGCACTTAAAAGAATGGCTTTGCTGCAACAGCGCAGTCAAATGAAGCTGAGTGACTAAAGCAGAATGCAGTAATGAAATGGGTAATGTCTTTCAATAATTGTATTTTTATAGTAGTGCTTTTACAGGGCATTGTACTGGTTACGTCCCACCGAAGCTCTATTATGAGGGTTGATGGAAGGGCTTAAATTCTCATAGAGTATTTCCCGGAGGCCCCCCCCCCGGTCCCCCAACATGCTATGAAAACTCTGTGGAGGGGGGCTCCGGCTGAATTTAGACCCTGCTTGACAGGGTGCATAGCCCTTGTGCTGACCCTGTGCACCAAGGTGACTTTCACTGTTTTTGACTAAAAAGGCTGAACAGACAAAGCTTTACACTGGAATCTTGAGCAGTTATGTCAGAGTACGGCACACATTCAAAGGAGGCATTCTCCAAAGATTCAGGTGTATCTTTTCCTCCTTGACAGCCATTAATGGGAGTTACTTATGTGTGCTGAGGAGAGATTATGGCCCTTACTAAATCGATTTATACCTTTAGGGTAGCATACAGGTTATATGTATGCATATGATCCATATATATATAAATCAATGGAGTTTGCAGATATGTCTCCAGTATGTTTGATCTTGGGCCAAATCCTGATCCTAGCAGCACCAACAGCACTGAGTCCTCAGAAGCTATGTGGCCATGGATACAACTGTGGACTTTGAGAGAGACCCCAGAGGTGGCTGTAGGGCATCTGTGTAGCTGCCATATTTGTGATCCTGCCCCATATGACCGTCACCATCACACATGGCAATCACGCTCTTTGGGATGATGTCACTAATCTCTGAGGCCTCAGTAAATTGAGGGTAGGGAGAAAGGGTTGCCTTATTCCCTTTCCCCTGTGCAGCTCCAGGATTCCTGTCTGCAGGAAAACCCTCTTTCCCCACCATTTGCATACCAGGCCAACAGTAAAGCAGGGCTAGGATCTGGGCCCTAGTACTTATACTGTTGTACTCCTCTGGTGGTGACATCTCAGGCACGTCTATTTCAACACTGGCTGTCAATGCATATTCCAAATCCGGGGAATACTTCAGAGACTGCAGTGCTCCTTCAAGAGACATTTTGAAACCAGACAATTGTATAAGTCTGTCTCTTCCACTCCAATAGGCTCTGACAGTCTCTAGTGCATACAGAGTCTGTTGTTCCCAAGAGTTACTGGGGAGCGAGGACGCAATGTTCTCCAGTTTCTGAAAAAGCCGGAGGAAATTATAAAAAGTCCTCAAAAGCCGCAGATTGTTTTTATAGCATTGTTTGCCTTCTACAAAAGTAATAGATATTAGATGGGTTTCAGAGTAACAGCCGTGTTAGTCTGTATTCGCAAAAAGAAAAGGAGGACTTGTGGCACCTTAGAGACTAACCAATTTATTAGAGCATAAGCTTTCGTGAGCTACAGCTCACTTCCTCAGATGCATATCGTGGAAACTGCAGCAGGCTTTATATATACACAGAGAATATGAAACAATACCTCCTCCCACCCCACTGTCCTGCTGGTAATAGCTTATCTAAAGTGATCATCAGGTGGGCCATTTCCAGCACAAATCCAGGTTTTCTCACCCTCCACGCCCCCCACACAAATTCACTCTCCTGCTGGTGATAGCCCATCCATAGATATTAGAGAGAATGTTGTTTTTTATATTTCAGGAATTAAGGGTTAAAATGAATACTGAAAGTTTAATGATTGCAAAAAGAATAGCACTGAATGATTGTAAAGTAAAAAGACAGCTTGCTTATCCATGAATATTTAAGTGATCTTAGAAAGAGGAATCCATGCATTAGAGCAGTAAGTCATGGCATTTTTAGATAGTCTCCCTTGGCTTGTGATGGATTGGCCACTTTGCGCTGTTCACACTAGGCCCTACCAGTCTTTTATTGATGAGTTGGCAAGAATATGCATGTACGTAACCCAAGTTAACATATTGTTGCTACTTGTCCACCACTAATGATTAGACCCCATATAGAGATACGCAGGGGTTACTGTAATTTTTCACCAGTAATGTATCTAAATCTAAGTAAGGGTGCCACTACAGGTAGAAAATAATATTAAATAGATACAAAAGCCCTGGCATATCTGGTGCCATTTCTTCCTCCTCTCCTCTACTTCTCCTAGCTTCTTCTGTTTTGCTTTTCAACTGTTGCATGTACGAGGTTTCTTTAAAAACACACAAAAAAGGCCCTGAGTGTCTTTATGTTCTGCAGTGAAAAACGGAGGCTCCCCAAATTAGATGCCTCTTTTGAAAACTGAAAATATGGCCTTAAAAATTTCTGTCTCAGGTTCCCCAGAGATATTGCAGGATTTTCTCCTCCCAGTAATGGTTGGGTATCCTCTGTATCCTACCCCTCACTGGCTTGGAAACCTTCCCCAACCTCAAGGCCCAGCCCAAGATCTGTGATAATTTCAAAGGGCTAAAGACATAAGTCATTGACTGTTTCATAGAGACATTGACACAAAGTGTTTCTGAAGGGTTTGGAGGTTTGCCTTAATGGGCAATAGGAATGTATGCTCAGTTCTGCAAAACGTTGAACATCTCCTGGCAAGTGTCAAGTGTCATCAAGTTGCATTGAAGTCACTTGGTATTAGAAAGCGGGCTCTGAGAGACAATCTTAGGTTGATAGTCCATAGGAGTCTATCTGTAAATCATCAGAGAAAAATTCAACTCATGTTTTTAATGCACATATGATCTGATGAGATGTTTATGTTGTATTTGGATCATGAGTCAAGTGCTGCATTCAAAGTCTGGATGCCTATTGGAAGGATATCTGAAATTCTTTGGTCTGGGATTCTAACAAGATCAGGTTTTCTTCTGAGATTTCCAGTACTTCCTGGCTCCAGCAAAGTTAGAAATACATAAGAACAGACTTTCTAATAGTATCTTGATACTACCACAAAGGCAAGCAAAGAAAAGGAAAAAAGACAAACTATACTAAGCAAAACTATTAAAATTCAATTCAGATTTGAAAGTAGGTTCAGTATTTGCCATTGCAGAACACAGATCGGTGGTCCATCTAGTCTGGGAACCTGTCTCTCAAAGTACCACATGCTTTATTGCTGTTGTTCCCAAACTGGGAGCCACCAAGAGCTGGCTGGTCACATGAATCATAGAATATCAGAGTTAGAAGGGACCCTCAGGAGGTCATCTAGTCCAACCTCCTGCTCAAAGCAGGACCAATCCCCAATTTTTGCCCCAGATCCCTAAATGGCCCCCTCAAGGATTGAACTTACAACGCTGGGTTTAGCAGGCCAGTGCTCAAACCATTGAGCTATCTCTCTCTCCACATGATGCTGGCTCTTCTCCTTGTTTCCAGCTGATAGCTGTAGTTTAAAATTAAATAGAACACTGCATTAAATAAATACTTTCCTAATATCTCTTTTCCATATAAACAACTGTTGTGGTTGTCCCAGGGATAATATGCAATGAGAGCTGGAAGGAGAAGAGGTGATTGCAAATCATGAGTGGGTAAGGAGAGGTGATTGGTGTGATTGAGAATGATACGGTGTGTGTCCACAAAGCAATATCTCTGTTAAGGTGTGGTCCACATTATCAAAAAGTTCGGGAAATGCTGCTTTAGCAGAAGGCACAAAATACTCTCAGTACACTCACCCAAGTGTGCAATATGTATCTCAGAAGGCCTGACCCCATCATGTAATCAGCTGCAACCCTGAAGCATGAGGACTGGTAGCCATTGTAATTTTACCCTAGTTAAAGTAACTACAAGTCCTTTACTTACTCTTATAATTTAATTAGTTAATTACTGTAAAGTACCTTGGAAAGGCAAAGTGATATTTTATATGTGGTAGCTGTTATTATCAAAAGACTGTTTAAAAAAAACATATTACGCAGTTTCCCCTCACCAATGTACTGCAATAATGAGAGCCACACGTGACTTATGTGTTTCATTACAGTAGGTTTCCTTTTGTCTAGTTTAAATGTGTTGGAGTTTTTCCCAATTAACTGGCAGTGACATTTTCAGACCTAGGACTGCTCCTGAAGCCTGCAAACCCCAATTTTGAGCCAACGCACTAACTGCATGTTTAGTTGCCCATTAGAATGTGAAAGTCACTGATTTTCTCAGAAAAATGAGAGGCTTTGCAGGTGCAAGGGTGCACCCACATTTTTGCTGCAGAATCTGTTGGCCTCAGGTTTGAACATTTAGCCCCAAATATCCCCTTGTTCTTGTATTACGGGACTGGGGAAATAGGACCATCCAAATACTCTCTTCTGTGGGAGTCATTCTTTTATGTACTACTTACCGTCTTTCTCCTTATTTCCCCTTCACTCTTTTATTTCCAAATTGAAGGTGTTAACATCCTTTTGATCTTTCTTTATATGGAAGCCTCTGACCTCTATACTTCTAATCACTTCCAGTGCCTTCTCTCAACTTTTTCTATTCCTGCTCTGTCTTTCTAAATTTTTAGAAGTTGAACACAATTATTAATTTTGGACATCAGATTAAATACATCCTCACCTTGAATCCTGTGTTTTACCAGGTTTTCTGCCTCTCTTTCATTTCTGTTACAGTTACAGAGCATGTGACTAAAACATAAAATGGATTCATTTAGCAGAGGCTAAAGACTTGAACCTGCTGCTCAACTATAGGTTTTCTTTGCTTGCTAGACAAAGAGCCAGATGAAATTCAACCCTTCATAAGAAAAGAAAGAAAACAGTGGTAAAATAAAAAAATAAATGTTCTGAATATGTGCAATTTGAAATCTCAGCATAAAACAAATCAAGGAGGTGTGTATTTGTCTGTTTTTCAGCTGAATCAAATTACTTTCCCGCACACCATGCTAGTTCAAACATATATGAATAGCCTCTGGCTGATGTTGGACACCTATCTAATAGTCAGTCCCATGCGATCACTCTCAGAAAATAGTGATGTTTCATTAATGGTCCCACATTGCACTGGGGTCTGTCATGGAATTTACTAAGACTACACACCATTCGCCAAACAGTAATAGAAAAAAGCAGAAAAAAATAAAATATGATGTTAATTTCCTGCCAAAGACTAACCTTTTAATATACCCAAAGCAAAGAAGGATTATAAACAACATTTTACTCTGTTCTGTCACTTGATTGATGAACTGTTTAAGTAATTTTCACTAAATGTATTTAAAACATATTTTTCCCTGCTGCAATGTGTTCTTGAATTTCTTCTCTGGGAACTTGTGTTCAAAGAGCTTTGCAAAGCACGAGTGCTATAGCTGAGTTAGCAAAATTCCTTGGCTTGCTTGTGTAGGATTGGGCATATAGACAAAATACTGGAGTGACAAACAGTAAGCACAATAGCACTGTTTGAGTTCCTGCCAAATTGATACCCGTATTTTGCCACAAGATGATAATGAAATTATGAACTTAACAGCAAGAGAACTTTGCACCTCATATGCTGTACTGGTGCCTGATTATTACTCCAGCTGCCACTGGGGAGTATAGAATTGGGTAAATGTGTAACTCTGTCTGCATCAAACCAGGCAATTTGGCACTACATTGAAGAAGCTGGACATAAGGATTCAAAAACTGATTAACTGAGTGAATGCAGCATTGAAATAAATAGCAAGGAATGAGCAGAATGTCCTCTTCTGTGCTTCTGACTGCATGACACAGGTATATATTTAACTAAAGTCAGCAATAGTCCAGTGTCTAGCCTCGGGTAGGCCATACAGCAGTGTGAGGAGTGGGCTTTACACAGCAATAATATACAAAAGTGATGGCAGTTTCCAAATGGTGGAATATAAACTCCCATCCATTATGTGCAAGATTATATCACCTGCATTCATTTTGACTGGTATCTTGCTCCACGAACAGTTCTATTGAAAACAATGAGACTACTTGCAGATCAAGGCACTGCTCATGTTATGTTTTCATGTGGGTATTTTCCCACCACTTAATTAACCTGAGGTAATTATTCCCTCTATAAAGGCTAGTCTGGACACACCCCAAGTATTTGGTGCAGACTACACATATTTGTAGTTTCTTCCCACTGTCTTGAAATCAGATTATCATCCACAGCATGTCTAATGCTTTGAACCTCCACCCTTAGCTTTTTAGCTTCATGCAGTAATTCCAAATCCTACATGTGGCTCTTGCAGGCACCCCATTTGATCTGTCTGGTCTGAAACATGGCAACAAGGTTGCTGGAACTAGGGATGCTGGGAGCACTCCTTGGCTTGAAGTGGTTTCCATCATGTACAGGGTTTACTGTTTTGTTCAGTGGCCTTCAGCACCCTCTCTGCAGTCAGAGGCAGTAGTAGGGAGTGGTTTTGTGCTGTTCCCTGCTGCAGTGGGTGCGGGGAGTGGGTGGGTGGGAGTATTTTTCACATCTCCTTTCCCCACACGTCAGTCATCCAGGATGCTAGTGGGGGCAGTGGTCCTGCTTGTCTTCAGACAGCAACCAATTAAGGCAACAGCTGACACCAGAGGAGGGGATAGCATGCTACTAGTTTGAACAGCGGAGGATCGATGTGCCAGCCACCAGTGAGAGTTAAGAGGAGCTGCACAGATAGTCTAGGAGAGCCAGATCTGTGAAAAGACAGGGTTGCAGTGCCATCCTTTCATTTCTGAGCTCTTTATGTGGCGGGACTAAAGGATTATATATATATATATATATATATATATAGTATGAGTGAAGAGATGGGCCCAAAATGTTGCTGAGTTAGTGCTCATTGGGTTCATCCAGCACTCTATATCACATAATCTTGATTAACACTACAAAAGTTTTTTTTTTCTCTCCTGCTGGTAATAGCTCACCTTAACTGATCACTCTCGTTATAGTGTGTATGGTAACACCCATTGTTTCATGTTCTCTGTGTATATAAAATCATCCTACTGTATTTTCCACTGCATGCATCCAATGAAGTGGGCTGTAGCCCACAAAAGCTTATGCTCAAATAAATTTGTTAGTCTCTAAGGTGCCACAAGTACTCCTGTTCTTTTTCAGGATACAGACTAACACAGCTGCTACTCTGAAAAATGTTCTGTGGCTGCATCAGATCATGAAATGCCTTTTCAGCTATCAAAGGCTGAGTACCATTGGTCAAAGGCTCTTGCCACCTGTCACAGGGTATACAGATCCCATGTTGTCCCATGTGCTAATGAGTTAACAGGAAGATGAGCTACCTCCTTATCTAGAGCTGATTTGGTGGCCCTGCAACAGCTGGGGAGATAAAAAAACGGGGAGTGATGGCTTCCAGAGAGGCTGAGGAACCATTGTGGACAGAAGCCTTCAGCACTGTACTGGTGGAAAGCTGCCCAGGTTCTGCCTCTACCTCCAGAATAAGAGGCTCAACGAGCATAAGTCTGGTAAACAGCCTACAAGAGAGGCATGGTAGAAAGCCGTCCAGGGGAGCAGAAAGGGATTGGAAGAAACTGTTTCACAAAGGATCCTTTGACTGGCACCCAGAGGAGTGGGTGGGTGGGTGGGTCTGGGTTCCCTTACCAACCCCAGCAGAGGGATTATGAAAGGCTGAAGAATAAAGGGGTCTGAACTGCAAGAAGTCAGAGCCTTTGTTAGGGTTTCTGGTCTCCTGACTCACCAGACTCTTTTCTGCTCTGAAATGGGAAAAGACTATTAACAATCCAGCTGGAGTCACAGCAAGGAACTACTAGCCATTGGACTAAATGGTGACTAGCCTAACAATGGGGAAACTGTAGCAGGCTGTCCCTAAACCCCATTCAACCACAACCAGGTGCCCGTGTCTGAAAATAACCCTGGACACCATTCTATTCCTCGAAGTGAAAGACATAGCTCATTTCACGAAACATTTGCTGCTTTTCCTTATGCAGCAATGCCCTCACTCATGTGACGCCTATCATGTAATCCCTGACACATCGGAGCCAGCAGCCTTTCCCATACCTGCTTCTCAGTCACACCAAAGATTTCAGGGATCTCCTCAGCCTTGTACTTAGGCGTGCTCAGCTGCTAGCCTTTTGATTCAGCCACCCATCAGTAAGCTCAGCACAATCTCTCGCTGCAGGTGGGGAACTGGGATATATTTTCAGGCTGGGTGTCTGGGAAACTGCTGTATAATTCCCATTAAAATATGCAGAAATTGTATTCTTTATTCCCTGTGCCCTATACAGAAAATAAAAATCTTCTACACAGTGACTGTATTATTCTGGGTATCTGACAAATGGGTTTCATTACAGACTCTGAATGCATGACTCAAAATCAGACAGTAATTTGGGATATGAAGTAACCCCCTGCTCTTTTATTTATTTATTTTTAAATGGCACCCCTACAAGTTTTAATAGGTTTGTTCAACAGGCTGTGTCATGGGTTTCTTGTGGCACATTTCTCTTCAGATTAATTTCTGAAAAGAATGGCTGGATTTCTGGCATATTAGGGGTTTTGTTTTATTTATTTTTTCCTTTTTAATACGTACAAAGAGAATTTCATGTTTGTGAAAGGAGACAAATTAACATCTCTGGAGACTGAAGACTGTTTATAGGTAGGGCCCTACCAAATTCATGGCCGTGAAAAACATGTCATGGATCATGAAATCTGGTCTCCTTAGTGAAATCTGGCTGTTCTAGAGGGTCGAGATATTGCCACCCTTACTTCTATGCTGCCTTCAGAGCTGAGTGGCCAGACAGTGGCAGCTGCTGGCTGGTTGCCCAGCTCTGAATGCAGTGCTGCCACCAGCAGCAGTGCAGAAGTAAGGGTGGCAATACCATGACCCCCCTATAATAGCCTGGCAACACCCCCACAACCTTCCATTTGGGATGGGACCCCCAACGGTTACAACACTATGAAATTTCAGATTTAAATAGCTGAAACTGTGAAATTTAAGATTTTTTAAACTCTCTGATCATGAAATTTACCAAACTGAACCTTAATTTGGTAGGGCCCTATCTATAGGATGTATGCAGCCTGGGCAGCAAGACTGCAAGTTTCCATCCAGAAAGTCACCAATGTGCCTAACCCTAACGTGGGGAGTCTACCTCTAGGGGTGTACAATAATTTAGTGCCTGTATGTACTCAGTCCTTGGTCACTCTACTGAGCTCATAAATATGGGTGCTACTAATTCCACTTGGATCAGGAACCTTTCCATTAGGAGCAGGACTGAAATCAACTCATTCCACATAGGCCACTGAACAGTGGGAGAAACCTCCTGCCGCATTTCAGTGTCTTTGTGCTACTTAATAACCTTTGTCAATACATATTGAAGTTTACTGCAAAGTGGAATGCAAAATATTTTTCAGGGCCACGTAACAGTCATATACTATAAAAGCAGGAATAATGCCTGATTCGTGATGCAGTGTTTCATAGCATTAATTCTAGGGTGTTTTCCATTGTTAAGATTAAAATTATTCTTGGATTATTGTAATTTAATACTATCTTATTTATTGGGTCAAATTCAGCCTTGGTATAAATAGACATGACTCCAGTAGGCCCATCCGACTTTGATGGGAATTGTGCCCCTTTACACTAGGGCTGAACTGGGTCCCTTATCATTATGTATACTAGAAGTTATGGGTGGAGGTAGTGATTAGCACATGAGCTGGTGCTAACTAAACGGTAATTTTATATTATGCAGATAATTTTTCTGGAAAATTTTAAACTTTCACAAGAGGAGAAATGGAAAAATTTACTTGTTTGCGCAATCAGCTGTTTGTACTCAATTGTCTTTGCTGCCAAATAAAGCAACTTGAACCCAACCCAAGATATGTGACAATGGTTGCAGATGGCAGAATATGAATTTAATTCAAAATAAGTGAGAGAACAAAATGGCATCTCGCTCTCCTTTACATTTCACTGAGAAGTTAAAAGCGATCACACATTCATAGGGAGGTTGTAACTTCCACATTGTCTCTTGGCTCCATTTGGTGTTGCAGTGTGACATCATCTTGCGGAATCAGTATGCCGTAAGAGAAAGAGGAAGAGGCCAAAAGAAGAGATGTACCCAGGATAAGTTTGTCTCCATGCAACCCCATCCCCAGACAAACAAAAGTTTGTGTGTGGGGGCGTGGGGGGGGGCTTGTAGGGGAACATTCCTTGTGCTCCCCTCTCTCATTTCTGTCGGTGCCATCATTTACTCTTAACTAAGATGGAGAATCTGTACTGATGCAAAGCAAATAAAAATGGGAGGTGCAGGGGGGAGGGGCACATTGCTGGAAAACTTTGAAATAGCCAATGCCGTTTTAGGAGACTAAAATGTTTCAAAAACAGATTTTATATTAAAATATGCATTATGCATTTATAGCTTTCTACCAAGAGAGGGAGAAGAAAATGGAGTGGGGTGGGTCTCTTTTTTCCTGTCTCTCTTGGGAGGAGAGGGGAAGCTGTATTGAGGGACCGATCCACATGTAGAGAAAGGGAGGTGGACTGGCTACTCCTGGTTGGAATGCTTCTCCCATCAGGTGCTACAGCTCTATCTACTGGCAGGATGGCTGGAAGCCCCAGATTTGCCTGAGAATCTCCACAACCAGGCTCAAGAAGCTTCGTCTTCAGAGTCCTCTTCTGTGTGAATCTTGCCTAGGAGGGGATACTCTGGGGGTGCAGTGCTCCCCTAGGCAACGTAGATTCAATAGAAGGTTTGCGCCAGTGCTGTCACTTTACTTTAACCCCTGATTTCCAAGATGTGTAGGTTGTTAATGACAGGAAAAGAAGCCCACAAATACTTTAACGTCTTTGTATTGTAGCTACATTATTCCCACAATAATTAGGCTGCCATTTAACTTACACACACGCTCACTCACATCATGTAGGATTAATTTAGCTGCAAAAATATGAAGCCTGTCCACATTCCCACCCACCCTCAGCCCACAAACCCCAGTGGCAATTAAAATATGAAGATTACAGATTATTTCCCTGAGGTCAGGGGAAAGCTGGAGACAGATGTTTCAGACCATCTTGCTGCTAAGAATGCTGCTGCCCTCTTAGGCTCTGACAAAATAAAATATCATCCAAGGGCCAAGTCGGTTTTGCTATGTTTTGAAACTCAGTGTTGAGGCAACATGACCCTGCAGTACTGCAATAGGGCTGAATTTGAAAAAGTCAACAGAAGTTTAACCTCACCTCAGGGCCAGACAAACCAGACTGTGCTCTGTGGTTCGCAGATGAGTGAGGGTAACTCCAAACATGGGGATACCTATTTGGGATACATTTGCCCTGTGTGTCCAACTTATTGCCTTCCAGATTATAGGGAGTGAAATATGATTATCAGATGGATCAGACTAAGATGTTACTTCCTGATGACTCAGCTGAATGAACCACACCATTTATAGGATGGTGATGTTGCGTTTTGGAGCTATAACTTGGAATAATGCACTCAAATTAAGAAAAGGAAAGTGTAGGCTAAATATTAAGGAAAACTAAGTGACCAAGGACCATGACTGAGAAACAGAGTCCCAAGGGAAGTTCCATTTTCTTGGGACTTTTAAAGTGAGATGAAACAAAGCACTAGAAATTTACTGTAGGGAACAATCCTGCATGGACTAGATGCTCTAACAGATGTTTTCCACGTCCCTCTTCTATAAAAAGAAAAGGAGGACTTGTGGCACCTTAGAGACTAACAAATTTATTTGAGCATAAGCTTTTTGCGAATACAGACTAACATGACTGCTACTCTGAAACCTCTTCTATAAGTAATGAATCATGGTTAGGGGGAACTGTGCTGCTAACTCTTGGTTTAGGTGTAAAACAAAGACTCTGGCCACTGTTGTTCGCTGAAAGAACTTCTGGCATTTTGCATAAGCAGAGGGGTATTAACCTAGTGCCTTGGCCAATTTCAAAGTGTGTAATTATATTCTGCTTACTTCAATGTTCTTTCCAATTAGTGAAGCTATGCTTCCTTCCCCCTGGAAAACTTGTTCCGTAGTGCTGGCAGTACGGATTGACTACTGCAGAAAGTTGCCTGTATCCTGAGCTGATTGCAGTTAAACAGTGGGTTACGGATCCCACTGACTTCCATGGAATTGCACGGATGTAACCAGGAGCAGAATATGGACTGATTGTTGCATCACCAAAATACTGTATATGACAGTAATGCATAAATGACATTGTATCCTTTTATTCAATGGCGTTAGGCAGATAGCAATAATGTATCTTTAAAGACAGCTAGCTAGTACTTGATCACCTCCTTTTTGTTTTGGCTATAGAGTGATAAGATACAGTAGACTGCTGTTTTTCTTATGAAATATGTCTACCTCCTCCTTTCATGAGACATCCAATGCTGAAAATGCTAAGCCTTGTACAAATGAAAGATAAATCAAACCCGCCAAGAACTTCCTACAAATCACATTCAGCATCTTGAATGTTAGGTGTCCTGTTGTTCAAGTAACTAGTTATTTTATATCTTAGTTAGCAGGGTATGTACATTTAAATTATTTAACATTGATGTGAGGTGACAAAGACTAAACAGTTGAGCTTTCCTTGAATTGCTGATATGCAGAATAAACACTGGGGAGATTGTTTACATGGATATTTTGGCAGGAGTCTAAATTACAATGATTAACTCTGGATTCCTCCTGAATCTGAAACTAATCTTAAAAAACATGACATACGTGTATGTAACAGTAATAATGTTGCACCTGGTTCATGAGTGTCAGTCTAAGTCTGTTTTATACTTTATAGTTTCCATTACATATGCTTAAGGGGTTACTTTGTATATCAGTTTAAAGGCTGTATTCATTTAAGGGTGGGGTAGCAGAGGAGCAGGGCTGGGGCTGCTGGATCTGTGCCTGAAATCCAGTGGCTACCCACTTTGCATGCAGTAATGCAACAGTGGCTAAAGATCATGTCAACAGCCTGGGGGTGAAGATTTCCTTCCCATGGACCTAGTATATATCTCAAACACACCGCCTGGCAGTGGCTACTTGAGCTGGTGCTAGAATAAGAATTACCTCTTTAACCGTGAGTTCAAACTCAGTAAAATCCTGGTCCTACCTCAGCATACATAATATTTGATCATGTCAGTGTCTGCGTGTGTTGGGAGGGAAGAATAATAGGCTTTGTAATAACATAGTGTAATTCTTACACCTTCCTCTGAAGCATCTGGCACTGACCACTATTGAAGACAGGATACTGGATTAGATGTACCCCAGATCCAATCCACTCTGGCAATTCCTACATTCCTTTTGCATATTAGTGGATATTTATACTTAAGTCATACATTAACTATAATTTACAGATTTTATGTGTGAAGATTTTGATTAACAGAAAATATACTTCTTTCAACTTTTCTCTTGGTCTCATCTGGTTAAATATCAGTTCAGCTTTTAAGATCAGAAATGTTGGCAAATGGAAGGCACAAGCACGGAATTAGTTTTGAATGAACACCTCACATATTTCAGTTGCTGTGATGATTAGCCAGATGTGTAAACAAGTAAAAGTCAATAGACCCTCTTGTGCTGATCTGCACTAGCAGATGTATTTGTATTCTTTAAAAAAGCAAAAAAAAGCAAAAAAAAAAAAGCATGGCTCCTGTCTTACTATCTGTCACAGAGTGAGCAATCTGTAAGGCCCATGTACTGGACATCAGTTACTACTGCTGTACTGGATTTGTGGAGGTGAGTGAACAGTTAAAGTCTGTTCTTACACACAGTTCTTCCTAATTCAACATTTCCTGGCTCTTTTCAGTTTATTGTAACCTGCATATTGAAAAGTCTGGGGCTGGGGATTGTTTTATTTCCTTGTGACTATGTGTTAAGAAATAAAAGAAAAGTAATTTTTCATGCACATTTCTAAAAGGCAGATCATTTACCAAAATGACCACACCAGTTCTTTCTCAAGTGAACACGTAATTTGGAAATATTTTCAAAAGCCTGTTATTTACCTGAGAGACCAGAATATCCCATATGAAGTAAAATGAAGCTTATGAAGCTATTAAAATGTGCATAATATATATTTAATGGGCTGGAAATGTAAATTTGCATTTCAACAGATGCTGTTCTTCAAATGAATCCATATTTTTCCTATTATTCCACAAGTGTTTTCAAAACTCATATTAGGAAATAAAGATCCTTCAGTAACAGTGCTTTTCCTGGATAGCTTCCAAAGCACTTTACAAAGGTGGATAAATAACATTTTCCACATCTGTAAAATGGGGATACTGAGGCACACAGTTGCAGTGACTTAGCCAAGGTCATACACTGAGTGAGTGGGAGAGCACAAACAGAATTCAGATGTTTTTATTCCTAGTCCAGCATCCTGTCTGTTAGATTATGGTGCCTATAAATAATAAATTGGAAAGGTGTCAAGCATGTGGCATCCTTGAGAAAGTCCATGGGGGAAAGTGTGTTGACCTTGCATAACAGCCAGTTGCTGTTTTACTTATTCCAAGCATCCAAATTCAACCACAAATCATTTGTTTAAAATATACAATGTTGGCTCAAGAGAATCATGCACCCACTGCAAGAATTGATGCAATCTGTCTGAAATCTTGCAAAGGGTTGTGTTAATAGTTTGTAATCCCAAGACTTCCCATTAATAGACATTACTGACATCAGTTATCATGTGATAACCATGCCATTAATATGTGTTGTAACAGCTCATTTCTCAAACTCTAAGGTCTGCCAATCGGTACCAGGTCATTTAAGGTCATGCTACCAACCCATACATTAACACATAGGAATGCTCCCTTCTTTTGGACAATATTTTCTTTTAGTCCCACCTGATTTATATCTGGCCATTTCAAATGAGCTGCTGATTGCTAAATAGCTGAATCATAGTTTTATGAATTCATTTTAATACTTCAGTCACAGAACAATACTACAGCTTTCAGAGTGCACTTTTATTAGCTGATCATACATAGAGGGCACAACCCTGTTTCTAGCAGCTCCTGAAACCTGTTTCCCATATTAACCCTTTCTTGGGTGTCACATACAGTCAGCAACACTAGACTTCACGTTCTTTAAGAGTCCATGCTTAACATGTGCACATTCAATGGATAAAGCAACATCAGTTAGAAATGTAGTGAAGAAATAGTCTGAAACTCCTAACAGACTGAATGACATATTGAACAGCAACGTTTCCAACTATTTAGAGCGGCTCATTAGGTGATCTTTCTATGCTCTCATCTTTGTAAGGGGCAGCCACATTCCAACTCTTCCTAAATAATAATTATAGCGTTAATTGAAAAGCCTGAACTTGCTCTTGTCTTGATAATAGCATTTACTCAATTTTAATAGCATCTGAATGCCACTGTGCATTCTACTTTTATTATCCATCTTTTTATCTTTAAGCAAAAACCTGGGCAGTGCATGTTGTATAATTCCCTGTATTCAACAGACATCCCAACTTCTGAAGGCCATGATTTAATATTGCACGGACATCTCTTCCTTCTGCCTGCATGGGACTTTATAGGAAATAAGGAATTAAATTATTTAACTGTCTGCATATTTTTTAATGTTTGTAATTACAATAGGTGCCTATTGTTTTAAATATGTTGAGCTAACTCTTCCTCTCAGTTACTTCAGTGCAAAACCATTATACTCAGTGGGGCTGGATTATTATCAGAGGATTGAATTTGATCTAATGATCATTGAGACTTGGCCAGACTCTAAGCTGGTGTATATCAGCCATCACTAGAGCTATGGCAAAATATAGTAGCTGAGGATCTGGCCTTTTGAATTTAAATGGAGTTTTTCTAAGAGTATTTATATTACCTAAACCAAGGTTCTTCAGCTCTTCCTGTACTTGTGTGCTCTAAACCCAAGAACAAATTGCTACTTAAAAATGCATTTCACTAAGCTTTACAGTTTACCATCATGAAAATAGTGAGTACATGGTATGAGGTTGTTCTTGGCAGCATAGATGGCATTTTAATGGACCTTAATCATGTTGAGAGCCAGAATGTAATAGTTTACTATTTAATAATAAAGGAACGTACAGAAGGAATACTGTACTGAAACGCTTTGATACAAGAATATTGATGAGCATAATTTCAAGTGTATCTTAACATTTTTATTCTCGTTACATCAGGTTGTATGAAATATATTTGGACCAAACCTTTGTGCCTCACGGTTTGTTTTGTAGCCATCAAACTATTTTTACTTAAAAGCCTGCAGGAAGGATGCAAACAATGATCCTCCAAAATGTGCCCAGATTTTTAATATACTTTGAATCTACTCTGAAAAGTGACAATGCAAAAAAAGAGAATAAAAGCATTCTCAGGCTCCATGTTTATTATCTCTAAGTGATTTTTCATAACGAGGGCCCAACTCTGCAAACATTTATGCAGATGCACATCTTTAGTCACATATGTGGTAACAATGAGTTGGGTGGGGCTTCTTGTAAGAAGTGCATTAGTGTTTGCAGGATCAGTGCCTAAAAATGCTCCATTTACAATAATAATAATAATAATTGGCATCCCAGAAATTCAACCTGTGTTCTGAATACCAAGGTAGGATCTTTCCATCTTACACATTATCACAAGTTCTAAAGGTTCTGGAGACCAAATTAATTCCTTAAGTACACCCACACAACACCATTATCTTCAGGATATGCCTTCAATGACCCCTGTGCAAACCTGTTGCTTTCAGTGGGTTTGTGCAGATGTAGCTGATTGGAACTTAGTAAACAACTCTGTTTGCTGCACAGGATGGAGTGGAATCTGTACATGTGTCGGCTCTACAGTCAGAGCAGGAGTGAAAGGCAATAGATAAACATTCTGACTACCATCAGTAGATATGACTCTGAATATACACAAGGGAGAGATCTGTTGGGTAAGAAGGTGCCACCTTTGCACCACCATTTTCCAGAGTACAGCTGTGGTTTAAGATCTATAGATCTGGACTAAAAATAATACATCATGAGGTCAGCCAGGAATCTCCAGGTACTTCTCAAAAAGTAATTTAGCATCCCAACATTCCTGTGAGATAGCCAGTGTGATAGACGTGTAGCTGCTCTATAGTAATTTATGAATACTCAGTGTTATCCTGGTTATTGGGAATGTTCACTGCATGAATATGTGGGTTTAGTACTAGAGGGTTTGTCAGGAAAAATGAGCAAGAAGCAAAATATGCCACCCCTCAGTAAAAACTATGGGGGTGATACAAGTCAGTGCTAGACAAGAAAAAAAATGGAAACGCAAGATCAAAAGGACTATTGCAGTTTAAAAAGTGACTCTCTCAAGAGAGCTGGAGATAATTGTTAAACATGTTCAGAGAAAACCTGACTGACACAGACACCCACTGGGATATCTAAAGAAGATAGTCCTGCCTAGGTTATTATCAGGGAATGGTAGGCCTTAGGTAAGAGAGACATGCCTGTAGGCTATTTGTTGTTTTAAAAATCTTTTCCTCTTACGCTTTGTTCCTACTGTGAGAATAAACAATACTTTGATTTTAAGAAAGGTGTCTGCTCTCTATATACACCACTGGTTACAGAATCCCACAGACACAGAACCGCATGTGCCAAACCCAATTGTTCCTGCTGAGTAAACACAGTTGACACCAGGGTACTGTCTAAGGGTGGGAGAGCTGCAGAATTCCTCTCTGGGAGAGGTAAAGGCAAAAAGCCTGTCTGCTGAGGGGGGCCATTCAAAGAGACCAGGAAGGTGAGAGAAGTGCAGCTAGGCCTGTGACTGTGACAGACAGCTATTATTAGACTCATTTACAAATGAGTAAACTGAGGCATAAAGAAATTAATCGATTTCTCCCCTCTGCCCTCCTCCAAAAGGTTCTGAGCAAGTAAGTGGCAGTCAAGATTAACATGCAGAAGTCCTGATATTTAGTTCCCTGTTCTAACCAATATTATTCCTCCAGTAACTGCAACTAAACCTCTAATCATTGTGATTAAAATCGTATACTGACATTTGGGCTTTGAGTTAAAAATTTAAAAAATAAATTTTTTAGTTCTATCAGAAGCGCGTAATTGGTAAAGAAGAGCTCCCTTAAATCCTCAATGTATTTAGCCCTCCCTCCTTCTATGGAGCCACCTTTTCCTTTAAGCCTCAGTAAGTTGTTTCGCAGCATATAAAACAGAACAAGTTTTACAATAGCATATACTAATGTCTACTGTAGCGTATCATGCATATAAAAATAGTTTTAATGTGTAACCATTTAATTCCTTTTGGCAAGATAAATGTGTGGTGATAGAGATATTTTGTAAATAATATACTTATTCAGCACTTGAGTCAGAGCAGATTATAAAAGAAAATGGCATGTGAAGTAAACTTGTTTTTGCTGTACAGTAAGGCGTACTGAGTGTAAATAGATTTTTTTATTCTGAATTTAAAGGTGAATTCAAAGACTTTTTACTTGAGTTCAGTGTTCTGTTTTTCTTCCACAGTAGCAAATGACAACTGCATGTCCCGCATGGCATTAGGTGTTTGTGAGGTCATTAGGTGTTACATGGGGGAAATGAGTAAGTGATTTCAACTCTCTTGTTTTTTTATATATATATAAATTGCATGAATTTGCCATATAAATCTACAATTATATTCTGTTAGTTTGGGATCTCCTATAGTTTCTACAATATACCTTTACCTTTAAATAAATTGATTACTATCATGTTTTTATGTATTTGCAGTACTTAATGCCCAAAGACTCAAGAAGGATTGAGGCTCCATTACACATTTGAAAACATGGTCCCTTCCCTGACGAGCATATAATCTAAACTAAAGCCATGTCTATGCTAGGCATGCTTTACATATATACTATTACTGACAAAGCACTCCTAGTGTGGATGTAGTTACACTGACAACGCTGTGCTTTGTAGCAGGATAGCAAAATGACTCCATGATGACTGAAACAAGTGATACTGTTAAAAGCACAATTTCACTGATATAAGTGTCTCGGGGTTTCTCTCAGCTTGGTTATGTCAGTCAGGGATCGTCCCACATAGTTACACCAGCAAGAGTCTGTAGTGTAGACTAGCCTGATGCAACAAACGGGTGTTACCCTCATTCACCCCCTCCAATTGTTTTGTAACAGTGGGAGGAATGCATATTAGCTATATAACAATTAGCATATTTCAAGTCAGAGGAAGTTTTTAAGAAATAAACGAGAAATTAGTTATATCAGTAATCCTTGCTGGTCATTGACCAAGCCATTCTCAATTGTCAATTTACCATAAGAATCCTGCTAGAAGTGAGTTTTGGGGAGGGATTTGAAGAAACACAGGGTAGTAGCCCTATTGATTCATTTGGGGAGGATGTTCCATGCGTAAAGGGTGGCATGGAAAAGAGAACAAAGATGCTTGTGGGAGATATGGGCAAGCGGATGATGGAAGCCAGCACTGCTGGTGGAATAGAAGGCAATGCAATAGGATCCAGATTTTTGGTAAAATGAAGGTGGGCTAAATTGTGGAGGGCCTTAATTGTAAGGACAATAAATTTGTATCTCTTCAATGGAGAAGGAGAATCAGGGTGGTATGGTCATTACAATGGGTCAGGAAAACAATCTTACCAGCTGTGTTTTGATTGGACCTGAGGATGGAAAGATGGGTGTTAGGAAGGCCACAGCGGAGCTTGTAGTGGTCAAGACTGGAGATCATAAAGGTGTGATGTCCTTGCATGATTGTGGTCCACCAACTGTAATGGAAACCCGCATATATAAGGGTAGAGTTTCAGTCTAGGGTCTCAATTATGTCCTGAAAGCCATATGCACACACAACTGAAAGTGGAATAAATGTGCCGTGGAGACTTTTGTCTTCCAGGATATTATCATCCCCCACACAGTTAATTGGGTCAGGGAGAGGGAGTGGAGAGGAGAGAGGCAGACATTAGATTACATGTAAATCTGTCCATGCTATCCAAAAGAGGCATGATTTGACAGGAAGTTTTATCCCACTGTTCCAGTTATTCCAATATATTTGTTTGAAACAAGTATACCTGGAGCAAATTTAGCAAGTGTAAGTGTTCCAGAATTTTCCGCTCTAAACAACATATACATGAGCCTCCTCAGAGGCATATTTATCAGAAAGCTAAGTAGTCCCATGTGATTTTTTTACAAACCTTTCAGCTAAGCTCCAGATGCATAAGCCAGCACCCAGAAACATTTTACAGATTTGGGAGCAGATTTGTGGGACTTGCTCTGTGTGAACCAATGAATGGAGTACACTGATTCACAGATGTAGTTTTTCCATCTGTGACAGATTCTAGGTGATCTTCATTTAATAAGCAATTCAAGCTGTGAATGTTTCAGAATAAACAGAATGGAAATCATTTATACAAAATATGTTAGATATTGAAAAAAATGATCTAATCTATTTTAGATCAGTAAATTATACAGTTAGGGCTGTTTTCAGAGTAGTAGCCGTGTTAGTCTGTATTCGCAAAAAGAAAAAGAGTACTTGTGGTACCTTAGAGACTAACAAATTTATTTGAGCATAAGCTTTTGTGAGCTACAGCTCACTTCATCGGATGCATTCAGTGGAAAATACAGTGGGGAGATTTATATACATAGAGAACATGAAACAATGGGTGTTACCATACATACTATAACAAGAGTGATCACTTCGGGTGAGCTATTACCAGCAGGAGAGTGGGCTGTGTGATTTTTGTTGTTGTTGCTTGCTATTGTCAGTAAAAGAGTGGGGTGAGGAGCAAGCATTATGCACTATACAAATATGTATAATTAGATGTGGCAGAATTTGATTTTTTTATAATTTCAACAGCTAATATTCATGTTCATTTTAACTTTTTTAGTTTTTACTGATTTTTTTCAATGTTCATAGTGGAGGGAAATCATGGGGGATCAGATACTTGGGGGGTTGGACAATAACTATTTAATGACAGTAAACATTGAGATTCAAAAAATTAAAACTTTATAACTTAAAACACAAATTGTCGACATCACTGTCAAAATATACAAAGTAAATATCCTTAAATCAAATTATAATAAATTCTTAAGTAGCATTTTTCTTACTTTGCCTATCTGTAAATTTTGACTATTATTATCAGTTTGTGTGTATATGGTGAAATCGACATTTACCAATAAAAATCTAGTTCTTCCAAGCCTATGTATAATCTTGCAGGGACATGCTAAATCTTGTAGGAACATTCTGTTTATATTCACTTTGTACATTTGTATTTACTCTAATACAGATCTGAAAGACAGTACAAATAACCAGCAGTCACGTGGCTGTTAATCAGATTCTTCCTTTGTGACATGACATTTTATCAGATCATTAATCAGCACAGTAGATTTCATAACACAGTGCATTGCAGTGACTGGACTGTCAGCATTCAAATGCAGCCCCACACACTGTTTGACTGAATGTCTCTGTTTTAAATTTATGCAGGAAGGGTCTGAGCAAGAGAACTTTAGCTTGGTGTAATTTTATCCTGTGTGAGAATAAGCATGCAAAAACACAATCTCAGAATAACATAGCCTTCAGGAATGCAGCAGCATTTATCAGTCAGGTGCACTGAAGTATGCCAGTCTTGGAAAGGGTTAACAGTTTGGAAAGCTATCATTTTCAAATTGAAATACATCCTCTGAGATTTGGAGCACCTCTGAATTAGTGTGCTGCTTAAAAAAGGCCCTGCACTATAGATTTACAAATTCCTCCCAAGTCCTATCTCTACTACCTTTTTTGGATTCCAGTGCAAGGGTCTCTTCCATGGCTTCAGAAAGGAGGAGGGGCAGGATTTGCCCCATAGTTCAGATATAAACCTACTTTTATGAGTTATTTTATTTTTTATTTTTTTAAACAAAGAGCACAAAATCGAAACATTCCAAAGTCTCATCTGGACTACAGTTACAACAGTCTCTAAAAAAGAAAAGGAGTACTAGTGGCACCTTAGAGACTAACCAATTTATTTGAGCATAATGAAGTGATAATCAAGGTGGGCCATTTCCAGCAGTTAACAGGAACGTCCGAGGAGCAGTGGGGGGGGGGTGTGTGGGGGGAAATAAACATGGGGAAATAGTTTTACTTTGTGTATTGACACATCCACTCCCATAGTGTGGCTGATGTGTGAGCTGTAGCTCACGAAAGCTTATGCTCAAATAAATTCACCATCATAGGGCCTAATTACATCAGCCACACTACCAGAGGCTCGTTCACCTGCACATCTACCAATGTGATATATTCCATCATGTGCCAGCAATGCCCCTCTGCCATGTACATTGGGCAAACCGGACAGTCTCAAAGTAAAAGAATAAATGGACACAAATCAGATGTCAAGAATTATAACATTCATAAACTAGTCTGAGAACACTTCAGTCTCTCTGATCACTTGATCTCAGACCTAAAGGTCACAATATTACAACAAAAAGACTTCAAAAACAGACTCCAACGAGAGACTGCTGAATTGGAATTAATTTGCAAACTGGATACAATTAACTTAGGCTTGAATAGAGACTGGGAGTGGATGTGTCATTACACAAAGTAAAACTATTTCCCCATGTTTATTTTTCCCCCACCTCCCACTGCTCCTCGGACGTTCCTGTTAACTGCTGGAAATGGCCTACCTTGATTATTACTACAAAAGGTTTTCTCCCCCGCGCCTGCTCTCCTGCTGGTAATAGTTCATCTTAAGTGATCACTCTCCTTACAGTGTGTATGATAACACCCATTTTTTCATGTTCTGTGTGTATATAAATCTCCTCACTGTATTTTCCACTGAATGCATCCGATGAAGTGAGCTGTAGCTCACGAAAATCTTATGCTCAAATAAATTGGTTAGTCTCTAAGGTGCCACTAGTACTCCTTTTCTTTTTTAGAGACTGTTGTAACTGTAGTCCAGATGAGTACTCCTAGTACTCCTTCTCTTTTTGCGAATACAGACTAACACGGCTGCTACTCTGAAAACAGTCTCTAAGGTGCCACAAGTACTCCTTTTCTTTTTGCGGATATGGACTAACATGGCTGAAACCATGTTACAACCATGTTAGGGAACCCAGTTACCACCTGCTTGTGTCCTAATCATGTTAAAGCAAGATCAAAGCATGTTATAACCATATTAAGAGAACCAGACTACTTATCATGACTTGGTCTGGCCTTCAGTGGCAAAACCATCCCATTTTTTTAAGATGGTTAGGACAAAACCATGCTGTAACTTGATCCTCTAACATGGCTGTCATTTTACGGAGACAAGGCCTAAATGGATGTAAGTACTACTGAGACAAGATGGATGAGGTCATATCATTTATAGAACCAACTTCTGGTGGTAAGAGAGACACGCTTTCAAGCTTACACAGAGCTCTTCTTCAGACCTGAAGTTGGTCCAATAAAAGATATTTATCTCACCCACCCTGCCTCGCTAATATCCAGGGACCAACATGGCTACCACAACACAGCATACAACAATGTAATGGATTGCTGTAAGAAGTGTAAAGCTCTTTGAAAACCACTTGCCTTCCCTCCCTGTTCCCCTAGAGGACTCTAGTACAGCCGGCCACAACAGCTAGAGGAAGCCCATATGTATAGAGACACAGAATCAGAAAGCAGCCCACCAACCCCAAGCATCACTTCTCTGCTCTTGTGACATTCAGCTCAGTCGCAAAAACACACCAAGCCTGGTCCTATGGATCCATCAATGGGCACTCCCCAGGCATGAGCAACATCTAACTCTCTGCTGAGTAGAGCTGAGCCACCAGGGGAGGGAGATGCCCAGCAGGTAAGGGAGGGGACAAAAAAGAATTTAAAAATTAAAAATCTTAGTTTAAAAAAAGACCAGAGAGGTAATGAGATCATGGGAGAAAAAGCAGCAATGATGAAGAAGCAGAAGTGGGTAGGAGGCCCAGCCACCAATCCATTATAAGGGTACTTCCACTGGTTTATGAGAGGCAGTTGTTTTCCTTTGCCTCTTCATAAATTTATTTAAAATAAAGAATATTTCCTAGTATAGGCCATGGCGTATGGGTTTTTTTCTGATAAAATTAAATTTTGAAAAAAGCAAGAGGAATCTTAAGCTGCTGACATGTAAAACTCAACAAAGGAGCTGCAAACCTTTTCCTGTTATTAAATAAACGGAAAGTAAATATTACAAATTGGGACATATTTCATAAGAGGATGTTTTTTTAAGGCAATATACTTTTGGCAGCAAATTAATTTTTTGCTTTATTTCAGTTTTAAAAATGTGATGATTTAGGGATTTATCCTGATCTGGTTATTATTCTGTCCTTTAGAAAGTTAAGACACATGATCCCAGAGCAGTATTTAGGATAAATCTTAAATCCACACATATTTCAGAAATATATGGACCCTGATACAGAAGTCCCATTGAAGTCAACAGAATTATTAATGTGCTTAAAGTGTAAGTGCCTTGATGAATCAGGCCATGATGAGGTTATGTGGGGTAACACCCACTTGTCATCTTGTATGGTGAAAACATACAGACAAACTTTATGATTTAAAAAAGGTCCTTATTCTGACCCTCTATTATAAACCAGGCAAAAGGCATGGAGTCAAATTCAACCCTGGAGTGAGTACAACTTCAGTGGGAGTTATAGCCACTATGCCAGGGCTGAATTTGGCCCCAGCAGCTCAGTCTTACAATGCTCAGGTGCATATCATCCTCTGACGCCTATTTTACCTTACATTTAATAAAACGGCAAATGCTAAGCAAAGCAGAAGGGGAACAGTAATTGAAAATGAAGTTTTCAGTTCTAGGTCAAACCTATGAATGCAGCCCAGGATAGATTGTAATCTGAATCATTACTACACTTCAAATCTTTGGAATTGGCCAGTGTCTGAAGTTAGTTGGTGGCCTCAGTCCAGTTCTGAGGTGTCCCTATGATGGGGTATACCAGCCCCGCATTGGTGAGGCGAGGGTTAAAAGAGCTGCTGTGGGCTCAAGAGGCCATGACCCCTTGCCTCTGCAGGGCATGCTCCCAGAGGAAGGGAGCATTTAAAAGGGAAGGACACCACTCAATCTGGACTGACTGAGGAGGAGAGCAGTCACATGCAGCTGCCTCCTGCGAGGAAGTTGCCAGGACAGAGGCTCATAGCCAAGCTGCTGGAAGCCCGTCGAGCGGAAGCTAAGGGTGACAACTCACTGTGGCCAGCAGAACAGACACTGGAGATGGATCAGAGGGGAACACAGGAGGGACCCCAAGTCCAACCAAAGATGACACTGGAGGGACTGGAACAAGGGTAGGAAGTAACCCGGGGAGTGCGCTTGAGGGTATCAGGCCCTGAGACCTGTGCAAGGGTTACTGTTTCGAAGATCCCTGGTTTGAAACCCAGTGGAGTAGGTGGACCCAGGTTCCTCTACCCCCAAACTATAGCCACTAGGCCAAGCGACCTTTGGACTCTTGCACTGGGTCTCATTATCCTGAATCATAGCTGCTGAGCAAGGCGTCCTCTGGACTCTCACCAGGGGGCCACACTACCCTGAACTGTAACTGCCAGGTAAATTGACCCTTGGACTCTTGCCATTAGGCATTATGTCTTGGAGTATTGCCATTAGGCAGTACTGCCAGCCTGGAGCACACAGCCAACCCCCAACAGTCGCAATCACAAAAACATCACCACAGAGGACATTAATTGGTACCCATGTTAGCAGTATCACCAGATAGGCCTAGGACTTAATGGGAGTATTACTAACTTGCTCAATCCTGATCTATGATGAGGCAAATCAGCAGTTTTGGAGAAATTTTGCTGCCAGAGAGGTCAGATTAGATTATCACAATGGTCCTTTCTGGCCTTGGAATCTATTAATCTATGCCTGTTCTGCAGATAATAGAAGATCTGTCACCTTTCATGAGCTCTAAATACATTATTTTGGCAGGAGATGGGAACATGCTTTAAAAGGGAGTAGTAAATGTTGTAATTTTCACTCCCCTTAAGGCCCCTTTGCACTGCTAGAACAATGAAAAGGAGCCTCAGTGGAAATGAGAATCAGACCCAAAAACGTGTGCATGCAGGCCCAATTTTAGAATTGTGAGTGCAAAAGCATGTATGCTCAATTACCATGATTACATGCATGCTAGTATAATTATTCTTCCCATTACCAATCAAACAGTCAAATGACCAGCCAAATGTTACACACCAATATTAGAAGCTAGCTGCGATGTCTGAAGTATGTGCTTAACCATTGTGCATGAGAGTTATAAAAACGTGTGCCAGAGTTGTGGAAATGTGCTCACTGAAATGAACGCAAAAGGAACTACATTGGGAAAAATTAGAGGCAAAACTGAAGCCATTTTGTAAATTTAGCACCAAAACTATAATTTCCAATTTCCCACTATTTTTTTCTTGCTCTTTAATACTGTATGTGTGCCATCTGATGGAGAATCATAAGAAGAGTGAATATAATCAGTGAGTTAATATTGGGCAGTGGCTCTCAACCTTTCCAGACTACTGTATCCCTTTCAGGAGTCTGATTTGTCTTGTATACCCCCAAGTTTCTCCTCACTTTAAAGTACTTGATTACAAAATCAGACATAAAAATACAGAAGTGTCATAGCACACTATTACTGAAAAATTGCTTACTTTCTTATTTTTACCATATAATTATAAAATAAATCCATTGGAATATAAATATGGTACTTACATTTCAGTGTATAATATATAGAGCAGTATAAACAAGTCTTTGTCTGTATGAAATTTTAGTTTGTATTGACTTTGCTAGTGCTTTTAATGCAGTCTTTTGTAAAACTAGGCGAATATCTAGATGAGTTCTTGTACCCCCGGAAGACCTGTGCGTACCACCTGGGGGATGCATACCCCTAGTTGAAAACCACTGATAGTAGGTACTTGAAGAGTGTGTCAGTCAAAAAGTTTCCTTTTGTAAATTTAGCATCATAAATATAATAAAAATGGAGCTATTTTTGGCTGTTGTGTTGAATCATGTGCAATTTTACACCAAAAGCCTGACAAACCCATTCGTGGGGAAAAAACCCAGTAAGCTGAAAAAATTTGTTTACTTTTTTCAATAGACTAGGGAAGTTCTACATGCTCTGCAGGAGCCTACTGTATTCTTTTAAGGTGTTATGGCTGAAATTTGCTGGAATGTGGACATCTAGTGGATGCAACTAATTATTACAATCTCCCTTGTTCTAGGAGAGATGATAAAAAAAAAAAAAAAATTAAATGGAAATGTATGGGTTGCCTTGCTGGTGACCTGGTCTCCTATTCACTGGACCAGCAGCAAATTCGATGATTGAAGGCAACACACCCCATTCGGGAAACTAATGAAGGAGAAACACTAAATGATCTACAAAGGGATTAGTTTACTCCTCTGTCAAAAAGAGTGGATCTGCCACTGGGCCTCTAGTGCAGGCTATCCTTTGTGGTACCAAGTGCCCTCAACTCCTTTTGATATAAAAGGACTTGAAGTCATTTAGAAACTTGTGGGTTGGGGCCTTAGGTGTGTTTGAATGAGGAGAAGGGGAATGGGAACTCAGTGCTCTAACAGGGAAACTAGAACTCATGAAAATTAAAGCTTACACATTTGTATAATGTATAAGGCTGTGTAATGTAGCTGGATGGCTAGTATATACGGTGAAAACATAATTGTATATGCATCATGATGGTTATGGTAATATCATGGGATGCCAGTGAGAGTTCTGCATGTAGATGAGAGGCAGTGAATGATCCTTAACAGTTCCTCACCTATGTGCTTGCAATATCTGGGAACACAAGGCTATTGCCAAGTCTGAAATAAATTCTGTAATTACACATTCATTTTTGATACATCCTATTCTAATACTATTCACCTCACGTTCCTTCATTTTTGAGGGCTCCAGGATTTCTCATATTGTGGGATTTCTCACAAGGTTGACACTTGGCCGATATATGACTGGCTTCTCTCCTTGGTTTTTTTTTTTTTTTTTCTCTTGTGAAAACCAGTTGAAGCTAAGCAGCAGCCAACTTTGATTTATGTCTTTAATAAACTAAATTCAGATACCACATATTAATAAAAGTTAAAAGTATTCCCTAGATGTTTTTTAAAGTTTCCAAAAACAGTCCCATATCTCAGTCAAAGTTAACGTAACCAGAATTTCCATGGGAATTTCTGTCAGTTCAGGGTAGTTGGAACTGGCTAATGTAAATAACCACAACCCTGCCTCCACCCACTGACTATATTGCCTGATAACAGAGGGCTGAGTTTTTATTTTGAAAAGGTGTTAAAGAAGTATGACATTTTGGTGTGGACTACAGCTAATATTTGATAAGAAAACTTTGAGATGAGTTTGTGAAAGCTAGAGACTAAACTAAACTTCAGTTTGTTATTAAACTAAATGTTGTGGAATCTTAGAAGTTTTTCTTTTGTATGCAATCCAAAATGAATTAAAAGCTCTACTGGAATACATTGTTCGCTTATAATGTTATGACTCACATCCCTGAGAAAGAGGAAATGCTACATGTGCAAAGTTTTACATAAGTTTATACCAGGCTGAGTTTCTATTTCTTCTAATAAGCCCTAAGAATGTGAAATAGTTACCGAAGGGTAGATGCTTCTCCTGGTTTAAAGGTAACTTGTAGCAGTGTTGCAAGTGGGAGTTCTGAAGCCAATGGGTATCTTTGATATATGCTTATTTTCATATTACTACAGATATGCCAAACCTGTGGGGAAAAAATGCAGAAATTGGGCTTGGTTTTGGCTTAATTGGCTTGTGAGTTGCTTGTTGGCTAGTTTTGGACTTGTAACTTGTTGCTGCTTTTTTTCTATTGGCTCCTGGCAAGCTGGGAGGGAGGGGGGCAAGGGAGGGGAGAGTCAGGGGTGCACAGCAGGCCCACCACAGTCCCACACTGCAGGCCTGGGCGATCTACTCAGAGTGTTGAGGTTCTTAGGGATTGGCTTGTTTTAGCCTTGTTTTGAAATGGGATTGGCTTGATTTTTGGCTTATTGTGAAAGTCAGGGTGCTTATTTACTGCATGAAAGTTGGCAACTGTGTATTGCTTCCCAGAATGCTGTAGTTCACAGATGAGGCTGATGGTTGAGATCAGAGAGTGAACAAAAAAGTTTCACCATGTTTCTAGGTAAACAATTGCTTTCTGTATACTGTGGAAGAAATGAACAAGGTATTTTTTGGCATTAGCCTATCTGATAAATTTCAGAGTAGCAGCCATGTTAGTCTGTGTTTTCCCCCCCCCCCAAAATGCATCCGATGAAGTGAGCTGTAGCTCTCGAAAGCTTATGCTCAAATAAATGTTAGTCTCTAAGGTGCCACAAGTACTCCTTTTTTTCTCGCCTATCTGATAAGCGAATCAAAGTTCACAGTAGCTTAACTGAACTCTGTGCAGAAGCATATGTAAAGTGGGTCTCCACAGAAGGAAGCAGTTGTATAGAAAATGTCCCTGGAAGAGATTTTTGTTTGGTTTTAGTCGCAAGTTATTTCTCTGAAAAAAGCAACCGGTCAATAAATACTGTTCCAACAGACACGGGCCAGCTTGCGCCAGCCCTCTAGGTGTTACTGCAACAGCGCTGAGCCTCAGCCACGTCACACGTGGGCGGGTGGACATGAGGAGAGGCGTTACCCGACCGAGCCGCTTCGCCTTTCCTACCCGAACGCTGCTCTGGGCGCAGCCAGGTTCTGTGGGAGCGGGGCAGAAGGGGGGCGAGGGATTTGGGGTTGCCCCAGGGCCCGCCCCGCCGTGAGATGCGGTGATAAGGCCCCTTCCCCCAAACTGTGGGGCGGACCGACGAAGGCTCCTCCTCACCCCCCACATTTGGCAGCGCCCGGCCCACTGGGCGCGGCCCCTTTGTAATTTGGGGGGTGGTCTCTCGGCCTGCCTTTCAGCTTCCTCCGTTCCCAGAGCCAGTCAAGTGCGCATGCGCGGAAGCTAGCGTTAACTACTTCCAAGCTCGCTCCCCCACTTGTGCGCGCGAGAAGAAACGGGGGCCTGAGAGAGGCTGGGCTTAAGTCTAAGAGGTCGCGTGGCTCCCTCGCGCCGCTAGTCGGTTTGTTTTGCGACGTCGTCGCTGTTTTACGGCCCCGTGGTTGCTATGGTAACGGAAGGGCGCCTAGTCTAGAAGAACAGGCTGTTGTGGCGTTGGGGAGCCCGTGACACGGCTCAGCCTCAGCCACCGCCATAGGGGGGCCGGCGAGAGTCACTCCGCGCCTCAGAGTAGGTGTATGGCCTGCACGCATGGCGGACACAGGGCTAGAACATCAGGCCTCGAGCCTCCCTTGGTGGCGCCCAGCACCTCCGCTGTGCCCCGCTCTGTGGCGAGGAGACCGCCTGATGATGCCTGTATGCGCAGTATGGTGATGCTGCTGATGTCCCAGTGTAACAGTGACTGGACCTTGCACTGACATGGCCTGTCCCCTCTGCGTTCGTTATTTGCGTGCTGCCGTAAACATACCCTGTGATAAGTAGGGAAAGGCAGTACCTGATTCCCAGAGCCTGGCACAGGGTGGTGCTATGCAAAGAAGATGTTAAAAGGCTGGGGGGAGAGGACACGTCTGGTCTGGTTGTGATTTTACATCTACTTTGCACGGGCCTAAGTTAGACAGGGTGCCCAATAGTAGAGAATAAGGCAGTGTGTGTTACAAATGTTATCTAGCTGGTTATTTGGTTTACTGGTCTCCCACAGGAAGAACAGAGCACTTTTTAAAAAAAGGTTTGGCTATGCCTTCCCATCTTTTTGGTTATGTGTGCTATATTGTTGATGGGTTTGTGGCAGTAGGCATGTCTTTAATAATAACAGTCAACATAGAAATGCCCTCCCTGTTACCTTGTCTACACTATTGAGATGTAGACAACAGCCTCTGATTTGCCACCAGTGACACCACTGTTGATTGCCCATTTGTCAAATTTTTGAAGAGTACTATTGTGCTATTTCCTATACCACTACTTATGCATGGAAGGAGCTTTTCTGGTTTAAAAAAAAAAAATCTCCAAAGCACCACATTGTTCTTTTTAAAAAGCTCTTTAAAATCCTTTCACCCCTGTCATGATGCCTACAAAACACTTAACAATAGTTAAGCAGCATGCTGGGACTGGTGCTCATTGTAACTGTTTCATAGTAGCAGGTGTGTTAGTCTGTATCCGCAAAAAGAAAAGGAGTACTTGTTTGTTAGTCTCTAAGGTGCCACAAGTACTCCTTTTCATTGTAATTGTCTTACTGTTACCTTGTGCTACCCTGTCTGTCGTATCCACCTGTTGTATCTCCTCTTAAACTTCGATTGTAAACTCTTTTCAATAGGGACTGGTTCTTTGCTGTATGTTTGTACAATGGATAGCACAATGGGACCTAGCCTTTAGGTCCAGCTGCAATACAGAAAATGAGAATAACTTGTTAAAGAAATAATTCTTGGTGTATCGTGTAGTGATTAGAGAATGGGAGTTGGGAGACCTGGGTTTTATTGCTGATTTGCAATGCCAAAAATGATGTCCAGGTAAGTAAAATAAACCAGCTTCTAAAATATTAAAAATGTCTCTTTCTGCTCTTTGTCTTTACCTTATTATTGTATAGGGAAAATTACTATTGGGAAATGGCAGAAACAGTTTTCCATGCCCCAAGAAGGAAAAGAAGAGTGTTTGAGTCATATGATTCGCCATTCCCTATTCCTGCCTCCCAGGAAGACATCTGTGGGAAGGATTTCAAGATATACCAGGCTGAAGTTATTAACAACAATGTAATTGTGAGGAACCCCGAAGACATAGAACAGCTGTATAGCAAGGTGACATTCCATGGTTGAATTCTCTATGTTCAATGCATGCTATTTGTGGTATCGCTAACGTTCTCCGTACACAACGTTCTCTAGCGTAGTTTGATCTGTGTTCCATATGAAATTTATAAGCATTTTATTCCTAACCTGAAAAAAAAAATTTTTAGAGCAAAATGGTAATACAGCATCAGAAGTCATAAAACTAGCAATAAAGATAATTCTTTATTCCTAATGCCCAATGATAAGGTCAATAATAAGGTAATAGAATAATAAGGTCAATAGGATTTATAGTAATTGAATATCATTCAAGGACTTTCCTGTTCTTGGAACCTCACTTAGTAATCAGTATAAAAATAATATATTCTAAAAATTATTAATAGCATCTTGATTAAAAAACTATTAAAGTTTTATGCTTATGCAAATGTTTAGGATTAATAAAGAAAACATTTATTTAATCTCAACTCTATGTGCCTAATATTGGATTAATTGTTAATTGTTAGAGGTTAAATAACAAACCTTAGATCAGTCAGGAAACTTAAGCTGGCGCAGAATGCAGCGGCATGGCCATTACATGGCTGCACATATCACTGGTACTCCGTGATATGCTGTGAATACCTTTTGGCTTCTGAATTGAATTTAAGGTGCTGGGTTTGATGCATAAAGCCGCAAATCATTTGGCACCTCACTACTTGAAAGATCGCCTCTATCCTTGTGTCATAATACCACAGATGAAATTGGCAGTGGCACTCAAGCTGACTACCTCTCAGTTTAAAAGAGAAGGCGCTGGTGGTAGTGCATTCTCTGTGAGGGGACACTAAGCTTTGCAACAGATTTTCACTCCTGTTTTGAAATAGCCCATATCTATTGACCTTCGCAGCATACTGCAAGACGTTTACATGGGCTGCTGCAGAGGTGGGCCTTTGAGAGAATTCGCATGTTTTGGGGTGCGTGAGTTTGGTGGTTGATCTAATGGTGTTTTTGTAATTTATGATAGGGGCATCTAGATCTTTGGATAGATATTCCTTTCTATTTTCTGTATCAATAATTCTGATCAACTTTTTTTTCCCTGCACCTGCAGGGCTATTTTGGAAAAGGTATCCTTTCGAGAAGCAGACCAGAATACAATATTTCAGACCCTTTATTGGTTGCTAAGTGGCAAGGTAAATCATACTACTTTCCACTCTCTTGACAGTTTTAGTAATATACACTTGGTTTGTCCTAATTATTAATTGCAGATCCATGCATGTAGATCGTTGCATTGCCAAAACACTTGTAAATAACATTTTCTCTTTTAATGCAGATGTCAAGATAAACATGCCCATACTCTCATCAAAAAAGTAAGTGCAACTTTCCTACTTCATCCTAAGTTTGTACAGTAACAGTCCATTCTGCTTCATGTTTTAGCCCAATGGTTCCCAAACTGGCTTGTAAAAAGGCTGATTCTCATAGTTTTGTTTCTCTTCCTTGTTTCCAGTTCCTAAATCCTATTGAAGACAGATAAAATATTAGATAACATTCCTAGCATTGTTTTTTCCATGTAGCTATTGGGAGTTTTGCTTGAGTAAGCAGTGCGGGTTAGAGCCAAGAGTGTATTCACTATAATATGAGCAACTGATTCATGATTATGTGAATGTAGAAGGAAACCTTTATACTTCTGCAACAAAAAAAGGGGGACTATTCTGGGGCTGTTTTTTATAGTTTTCCTATTTGCTTATTAGGCTCATTCAGAGGGGGCAGAAATAGTCTAACACTTAATACAATTGTAATGTTTTACATAAAATTTTAATCTGACATAGCATGATCTTTTTCCTGAGTTTGCCTGCATGATGACTTCAGATTTAGTATTTTTGTTTATTATGCAAGAAATAAGTTATGGAATTGGTGAGGTGTTTTGTTTTAAATTCAACCAACTAGTTTAAGAAACAACCAGTGGGGGGCATAAATTAGTTGCTGTATTGTTTTTCATACCCACAGGATTACAAAATGTAGTCTTTTTTATAATAACCATTTCAATTTAAAGTAAACACATGTCAAATGCTGCTTTCACCCACTTCCTAATATCAGATGTATGCTACTGCAGAAATGCATCATAATTACACTACCACAAAATAAATTAATAAATGGTATTAACCACTTCAGGTGTCAATAGCAATAGTAAAAAGAGTACTTGTGGTACCTTAGAGACTAACAAATTTATTTGAGATTAACCTTTCATGAGCTACAGCTCACTTCATCGGATGCATTCAGTGGAAAATACAGTAGGGACATTTATATACACAGAGAACATGAAACAATGGGTGTTACCGTACACACTGTAAGGAGAGTGATCAGGTAAGGTGAGCTATTACCAGCAGGAGAGTGGGGGGGAGGGAGGGGGGGACGGGACGGGAAGGGGACCTTTTGTAGTGATAATCAAGGTGGGCCATTTCCAGCAGTTGACAAGAATGTCTGAGGAACAGTTGCTGGGGGTGGGGAGGAATAAACATGGTGAAATAGTGACATCCACATTATTGCAGGATATACAGCATGCTTCAAAGCATTTTATTCATCTGACTAAAATGCTATGCACTGTAAGTGCTATTGTATGGTTATCCAGTAGAGTACAATAAAAGTTCGTCTATTTTATTTGGTGATGAAAGATATGGAACCAGAGCCGTCCCTTGGGTAGGGCAAATCGGGGCGACTGCTCTGGGCCCCGTGGGCCGGTGCAATTGGCCGGTGTGATCGGTCCTGGAAGAGACGAATCCATCACTTCCGCCCTAGGGGCCCCCCACTCCAGGCCCTGCACTTTAGGGTGTCGCGCAGGCCAGTGCAACTGGCCAGCGCGGTCACTCCCAGAAGAGATGAATCCATCACTTCCACCCCAGGCCCCACACCCGTGTAGGGACAGCCCTGTATGAAACCATCTTATATAATATGACAGTAATATTATATATGCTGATCAAAATTTTTAACCATTTAAAACCAGTCTGTAGTAAATAGCCCTGGATGATTCAGGGCTTTCCTTTTGAAGAGAGGGATTTGAATTTCATGTTCATCTGCATAACTTGTTTTGGTTTTAATTGTTCTTACAGTGCTTTTGTTTTCTACTTAATTGCCATCTCTAAAATTTCAGTTGGGGAGGTAAAGTATTTTATTACTACTACTACTAATACTCTTCATACTGTTAGTTTTAAAACTATGTAGCTGACTATAATTGTCTTTATAATTATAACCGTTTGGGACTTTTGTCTTAAATTAGGTATCAGAATAATCTCCTATAGAAATAACATTTGTCAGTTTAAAAATTCCACTTCTCTCTGAAAATTCTATGCCTACTATTACAAGTAAGAACTAAAATTATGATGATTGGAAAAAGATTAAAATTTATTTTTAACAACCCTTAGTTTCACTATTTCCCCTAAATAGGCAGTCAGTTTCTTCCTGCTTGTGTGCATCTCTTACATAGCAACAGCAAGAGAGAGAAAGTCTTAAAAATAAGAAACTGTGATTGTATAGTCACATAATTGGCAGAGACACACACGTCTCTCATTTTGATAAATGCAAAGTGATGCACCTTGGAAAACATAATCCCAACTATACGTATAAAATGATGCGGTCTAAATTAGCTGTTACCACTCAAGAAAGAGATCTTGGAGTCATTGTAGCTAGTTCTCTGAAAACATCCACTTAATGTGCAGCGGCAGTCAAAGTGAACAGAATGTTGGGCATCATTAAGAAAGGGATAGATAATAAGACAGAAAATATCATATTGCCTCTATATAAATCCATGGTACACCCACATCTTGAATACTACGTGCAGATGTGGTCACCCCATCTCAAAAAAGATATATTGGAAAAGGTTCAGAGAAGGGCAACAAAAATTATTAGCGGTATGGAACAGTTTCCATATGAGGAGAGAGTAATAAGATTGGGACTTTTCAGCTTGGAAAAGATAACTAAGGGGGTGGGGGGATATGATAGAGGTCTATAAAATCATGACTGGTGTGGAGAAAGTAAACAAGGAAGTGTTGTTTACTCCTTCTCATAACACAAGAATTAGGGGTCACCAAATGAAATTAATGGGCAGCAGGTTTAAAACAAACAAAAGGAAGTATTTGTTCACACAATGCACAGTCAACCTGTGGAACTCCTTGTTAGAGGATGTTGTGAAGGCCAAGACTATAATAGGGTCCAAAAAAGAACTAGATAGATTAATGGAGGATAGGTCCATCAATGGCTATTAGCCAGGATGGGCAGGGATGGTGTGCCTAGCCTCTGTTTGCCGGAGGCTGAGAATGAGCGACAGAGAATGGATCACTTTATGATTATCTGTTCATTCCCTCTGGCGCACTGGCATTGGCCACTATCAGAAGATAGGATACTGAGTTAGATGGACCTTTGCTCTGACCCTGTGTGGCCATTCTTATGTAGTGCCTGAAATTACTTCAAACCATTAAAAAAAACAAAAAACTCTGGATTTCAAGTTGATGATGTCTTTTTAGTTTGGGTTTATCTTAAAGATTAGTAAGCATTTTTTTTTATTTAGGAATTATAGTCTCGTGTTCACTTTTTTACCCTAGACCTTCAATTTGTACTTGAGCTGGTATCTTTGATCAAGATATTTGCAAATTTCAAATAGTTGTCTTTAACTAATGGCTGGCTGGCCTGTTAAAAGGAAAAAAGAAGCAGAAATTCTACCCCTGTGGCTGCCAAATAGCTGGAGTTGGAGTTCTCTCCCTACAGCTAAATTTTCGTTGTTGTTGTTGGAGGTGTCAAATATAGAGAGAAGGGTAGTATAAAGCCCCTCCTTGGCAGCTATACTGAATCGCCTTACCTGTAACGGGTTAAGTAGTTCAAATAACCTAGTTGGCACCTGACCAGAAGGACCAATGAGGAAAGATGCTTTCCAATCTGGGGGTGGGGGGGAAGGTTTTGTTTGTTCTCTCTCTTTGTTGTTCCCCTCTACGGACGGCGGGAGAAGCCAAGCAGGTACAACATCTCCTGAAAATATACTTGGAATAATCCATCTAAATTCATAGAAATTGTAAGTAGGGCAAGGAAATGCTTTAGATTATCTTTTGTTTTAGCTTGTGAATTTTCCTTTGCTACAGAGGTGGTTTTATTCCTGTTTTTGTAACTGTGAAGCTGAGCCCAGTGGGGAATCCTATGTGTTTCAGATCTTTTTATTACCCTGTAAAGTTACCTTCCATCCTGATTTTGCAGGTGTGATTCTTTTTTTTTTTTTTTTTTCCCCTTTCTAAATAAAGTTCTTCTTTTAAGAACCTGGTAGATTTCAGTGTCTCGTAGACAAAGGGTCTGGTCTGTGCTCACATTGCTAAGGCAGTTGGTTGGTAGTTTATTCTCAAGCCTCCGCAGGAAAGGGGGTGAATGGGCTTGGGGGGATATTTTTGGGGAATAGGGATTCCAAGTGACCCTTCCCTGAATTTTCATGTAAATCACTTGGTGGCAGCAATACCATCCAAGGGCAAGGAAAAGAATTTTTAACTTTAGCTGGTAGAATATAAGCTTTGGATAGTTGGCTGGACGAGTTACAGCATTTAGCTTACGGTAGTCCACGCAAAAACGTATTTCCCCATCTGGTTTGGGAACTAGAACCACTGGAGATGCCCATGCACTTTCAGAGGGGCGGATTACACCCATCTGTAACATATCCTGGATCTCCCGTTCTATAGCAGTTTTAGCTTGAGGAGACACCCGGTAAGGTTGGACTCTAATTGGGTGAGCATTACCTGTGTCAATGGAGTGGTATGCCCGTTCAGTCAGTCCTGGGGTGGCTGAGAACGTTGGCGCGTAGCTAGTGCACAGCTCCTTGATCTGCTGTCGCTGCATACACCCAAGGGTCATGGAGAGGTTCACCTCTTCCACACCACCAGCACATTTCCCTTCATAGTAGGCACCTTCAGGCCACTCAGCGTCGTCTCCTTCCTGGGCTGTAAACTGACAAACCTTTAATTCTCTGGAATAAAAGGGCTTTAGAGAATTAATATGGTACACCTTAGGCTTTCGGTTGGAGGTGGGGAATGCTATGAGATAATTAACAGCTCCCAGGCACTCCTGGACCGTGAATGGCCCTTCCCACGATGCTTCCATTTTATGGGCCTGGAGCACCTTTAAGACCATGACCTGGTCCCCTACTTTGAAGGAACGCTCTCTGGCATGTTTATCATACCAGGCTTTTTGCTCTTTTTGAGCATCCTGTAAGTTTTCTCTAGCAAGGGCTAAAGAGGTTCGGAGGGTGTTTTGTAGGTGGGTTACAAAGTCCAGAATGTTAGTTCCTGGAGAAGGTGTAAATCCCTCCCATTGCTGCTTCACCAACTGCAATGGCCCCTTAACCTCACGGCCATATACAAGTTCAAATGGGGAAAACCCTAAACTGGGGTGTGGTACAGCTCTGTAGGCAAAGAGCAACTGCTGTAACACTAGGTCCCAATCATTGGAGTGCTCATTTATGAATTTACTTATCATGGCCCCCAAAGTTCCATTAAACTTCTCCACCAGGCCATTTGTTTGGTGGTGGTAAGGAGTGGCAACCAAGTGATTTACCCCATGAGCTTCCCAAAGATTTTCCATAGTTCCTGCCAGGAAATTAGTCCCTGCATCTGTGAGGATGTCGGAGGGCCAACCTACCCTAGCAAAAATGTCTGCTAGTGCCTGGCACACACTTTTAGCCCTGGTGTTGCTTAGAGCTACTGCTTCCGGCCATCAGGTGGCAAAATCCATGAAAGTCAGTATGTACTGCTTTCCTCTGGGTGTCTTTTTCGGAAAAGGACCCAGAATATCCACAGCTACTCGCTGAAATGGAACTTCAGTGATGGGGAGTGGCTGGAGAGGGGCTTTGACCTGGTCTTGGGGTTTTCCCACTCTTTGGCACACCTCACAAGACTGGACATAGGTAGAAACATCCTTGCCGATTCCCTCCCAGTGGAATGACCCCCCCCAAACAGTCTTTGGTCCTGTTCACCCCAGCATGGCCACTAGGGTGATCATGGGCTAAGCTCAAGAGCTTGGCCCGGTATTTAGTTGGAACTACCAGCTGTCTCTGAGGATGCCAGTCTTCCTGGTGTCCCCCAGAAAGAGTTTCCTTGTATAAAAGTCCTCTTTCTACAACAAACCTGGATCGATTAGAAGAGCTGAGAGGCAGTGGGTTGCTCCGTGCCGCCGTCCAAGCTCTCTGGAGGCTTTCATCTGCTTCCTGTTCGGTCTGGAACTGTTCCCTTGATGTTGGAGACATCAGTTCCTCATGGGATTGTGGACCTAGGCTTGGTCCCTCTGGAAGCGATATAGGGGATGGAGCTGTTTCTGTTGACTGTGAACCGCTCTCCGCTGGTGCACTATGTTGGGATTCAAGCTCCGGCTGAGCCTCTTGTGTAGGGTTATCGGCTACTGCCAGTTCAGGTTCAGTGGGGCCCTCTGGTGTTGAGGTTGCAAGTACTGGATTCAGTGCTGACACTGGGTCTGGTGTTGGTTGTTCGGCTGGTTCCGGTTCTGGGACTGGTTCCGTCTGGATCTCTGGGACTGGATCCACTACTGCTGTTGCAGACATTGGCCTGGGGTCCGGGTCCATCACCTCTGACTGGGTCCTGATAGAAGTTTCCAGAACAGAGCTAGGCCTCACGGCTTGTTTAGCCTGGCTGCGGGTGACCGTTCCCACCCTCTTGGCCTGCTTCACATGATTGGCCAAGTCTTCCCCCAACAGCATGGGGATGGGATAATCATCATTCCTGACCAGCCCTTGTACTGGACAGGCAACTTGGCTGTAGGCAAATTGAAAGAGTTGGACTTGAAGGGTTGAATCGTCACTTGGATCTCTGGGTTGATTAAATTGGGGTCCACTAAGGAAGCATGGATAGCTGAGACTTGTGCTCCGGTGTCCCTCCATGCGGTGACCTTCTTCCCGCCCACATTCGGTTTCCCTTCGCTCCAAGGGTATCTGGGAGGTATCTGGGCCTGCAGACCTCTGGTGTGATTCCGGTGCAATGAACTGTAATCTGTTGGGGTTCTTGGGGCAGTTGGCCTTTACATGCCCCAGCTCGTTACATTTAAAACATCGTCCAGCTGACGGGTCACTGGGGCGAGGTGGGTTGCTGGAGAATGGGGTGGTGGGACTATAAGGGGTCTGGAGGGTTCTTTGGGAGGTAGGTGGGGCCGTGGGTGGCCCCCAGTAATAGGGTGTGGTCTGGGGTTGTCCATTCTGGTCTCTGCTCCAACTGCGACCAGTTTTCTTCTTCTCTGCCACCTCCACCCATCTGGCTCCAATCTCTCCTGCCTCGATTACAATTTTGGGTTTCCCATCTAGGATGTATCTTTCTATTTCCTCAGGAACACCCTCTAAGAATTGTTCCATTTGCATTAGGAAGGGCAAATTTACTGGAGATTCAACACTTGCTCCTGATATCCAGGCATCCCAATGTTTTACAATGTGGTAGGCATGTCGGGTAAATGACATGTCTGGTTTCCACCTTAGGGCTCTGAACCTCCGATGAGACTGCTCGGGTGTTATCCCCATTCTGACTCTCGCCTTGGATTTAAACAGTTCATACTTGTTCATGTGTTCTTTAGGCATTTCAGCTGCCACCTCAGCTAATGGTCCACTGAGCTGCGGCCTCAGCTCTACCATGTATTGGTCAGTAGAGATGTTGTACCCAACCTTTCAAAGTTTTCTAGGAAGGCCTCAGTATCATCGCCTGCTTTGTAGGTGGGGAACTTTCTGGGATGGGAAGTGGTACTTGGAGAAGGATTACTAGGGTTTGTTGGGATATTCTGCTGAGCCTTTATCTTCTCCATCTCCTCCCACATACTTCCTCTCTTTTTCCTTCTCCTCCAGTTCTTTGTCCCTTGCTTCCATAGCTCTCCTGTGAGCAGCCGCTTGGTGGTGTTCTGCCTCTCTCGCTGCCTCCCTTTTTTGTTCCTTCTTCAGCTGCATGAGTTCTATCTGTCATTCATGTTCCCTTTGTCTTTCCGCAGCCTGAAATCTGGCTAATTCCAGCTTGTGTCGAGCCGTGGATTTTGTCATTCTAACCTCTCTGTTTTAACTAACTTTACACCCAAGGTTTAGAAATAAACAAAACTTGTCTGTAAAATTTTGCTGTGCTGGAATAGAATACCTATTGTCTGATAGTGATTGTCATCCTACAGAAAAAGACAATTCCCTTGTCTCTGCTCTGGGCCCAAATCAAAGCAAAAAACCTCCAACTACTTGGAAACCTGCTTACCAGCAGCCCAACGGAAGAAAAAAAATTTCCTTTTCAAACCTGTGCTCCTTGTAAAACAAAAAAATCAAAATCCTAAAAAAAAAAAACCCTGCCACTTTTGTCTCCAGGCAAATGGGTAGAACACCCCCCTCCCTATCTACTTTGGGGGGGGGGAACCTCTGGATCGGAAGACTGTGAATTTCCCTGCAGGAGTTAAGTACCCTGCCTCCAGGCAAAAAAAACCTGCAATTCACAAAGATAATCCCCTTTTGTCTCACCTCTGGCTCCAAAGCAGAGAGAAAACAAGCTGGTTTTTCCAGCAGCTCCAAAGGAAAAAAAATTTCCTTTTTAAAATCTGTATTTCTAGTTCAAAAAATCTCAACTGGATCTCAAAATTATTTCAGGTTAATCCCACCACTATGCCACCATGTCAAGGTTCCTCCCCCACTCTGAACTCTAGGGTACAGATGTGGGGACCTGCATGAAAAACCTCCTAAGCTTATCTTTAGCAGCTTAGGTCAAAACTTCCCCAAGGTACAAAATATTCCACCCTTTGTCCTTGGATTGGCCACTACCACCACCAAACTAATACTGGTTACTGGGGAAGAGCTGTTTGGACGCGTCTTTCCCCCCAAAATACTTCCCAAAACCTTGCACCCCACTTCCTGGACAAGGTTTGGTAAAAAGCCTCACCAATTTGCATAGGTGACCACAGACCCAAACCCTTGGATCTGAGAACAATGAAAAAGCATTCAGTTTTCTTACAAGAAGACTTTTAATAAAAATAGAGGTAAATAGAAATAAAGAAATCCCCCATGTAAAATCAGGATGGTAGATACCTTACAGGGTAATTAGATTCAAAACATAGAGAACCCCTCTAGGCAAAACCTTAAGTTACAAAAAAGATAGACAGAAATAGTTATTCTATTCAGCACAGTTCTTTTCTCAGCCATTTAAAGAAATCATAATCTAACACGTACCTAGCTAGATTACTTACTAAAAGTTCTAAGACTCCATTCCTGGTCTATCCCCGGCCAAGACAGAATATAGACAGACCCACAGACCCTTTGTTTCTCTCCCTCCTCCCAGCTTTTGAAAGTATCTTGTCTCCTCATTGGTCATTTTGGTCAGGTGCCAGTGAGGTTACCTTTAGCTTCTTAACCCTTTACAGGTGAGAGGAGCTTTCCCCTGGCCAGGAGGGATTTCAAAGGGGTTTACCCTTCCCTTTATATTTATGACAGATGTCATAATCCTACCAGTTTTCCATTTGTGGTAGTGTCTTCCATGATAGACAAAACCTGAGTATCTAATGTAAGAAAGAAAGCAGAAATTTTTTATTTTGGGGGCATGGGAGTGGAACAGGGAGGCTTTCAGATCTTCTTTATACATCATAAAGGAGCAAAGAGAACATGTCCAGTTTTTTTTGCCACTTGCACTTTAAGACTTGCTATTTAGTAGACCTTCTTAAAGTACCTTAGAATTACCAAATGCCTGTGATTTTACAGTTTGAAATCTGAGGTATGCCACAGTCCTAGGAGATATAAATGTATAGAGTGAAAAACATTTCCTAAATGAGTTAAATACCTTGATGATCTTCCTTGTGTTCCCATCTCCTTAGAGCTGCAAAAAGGAGTAAAACAAAGTTGTTGTGTTTTTTTTTTTTTAAATTTGGAAAGACCATTTCAGATCTTTATCATATTATTGTTGATGGCCTGTTCAAATCACATTTACAAGACCGCTCTTCTTCAACTATAAACTATTTACAATAGTATCCCTTAATTTACTTTGGAATGACCTTTCCAAGGGCATTTCTGAATTAGTTGTGTCTAAATATATCCAAAGCACAGCACCCTCAGATACTGATGTTATTGATGTGAAACTGAAATTCTGCAAAGGTCTGGAGCCTCTGTTTGTAGCTGAGAACTAGTTCTGGACATATTTTGACATTGGTCTTCAGTGTTCTATTGCTGGCTGTTTAAATCAGTATCCTTAATTTCTACTTTTAGCTTCTGGTATAACATATGAAAACTGTTTATATAAAGTCTTCACGGCAGTAGTTGATAATCATAAAGCCTGATCCTGAAGTCCTTTCACAGGCAATACTTCCTTTAATATTTGGTTGAGTGAGTACTGCAGAATTGGGCCTTTAAGCTTTATAGCATAGTTAGCTTTCATATAGCAGCCATTAGGAAGTGCCTGCTCTTCAGACTTCCTTTGTTCCGGATCCTCAGCTGATGTAAATCAGCTTGGCTCCATTAAAGTAAGTGGACCTCCACTGGTTTACACCAGCTGAGGATTTGTCCGTAAATCTTGTGCCAGAGTCAGCCTGTTTCATTAACTTTTAGTGGATTTGAACCCACTGAGCTTGAAATACTGTTTAGTCTTTTCCTTTAAATAAATCCAGAATTTGAACTAATTCACCTTTTAAATCTTAGTTAGTCTAATTTTTTTTGTAGGCTTCATGTTTAGATAAGTTTGTGTTATTCAGCTGCTTGTTAAGAAGTTCAATCTGTTATTCACTCAATCCTCACTATAACATTCTCTTTGGGATCCCAGCATGTAGCTACAGGTAAATCTGTAATTATTTTTTAAATATGTAGAAAACTTAATGATATGGCGATCTTGAGTTGTTTGTTTTTTCTACAGTATCGCAGCACTATAGAATACCAAAGAGTCTTATAAATTGGTTACTCTCTGTTTTAACTAGTGTGTTGGATCAGTTTAAAAAACATCCCTCAGTTGATATATAAAACATATTTTAAATTAAAAAATGAATTATGGAAGCATTAACATTCATTTCTATATTGTATTGTTGATTTTAATTAGAGCTGTTGATCGCAGTTAACTCATGCGATTAAAAAAAAATTAATTGCGATTAATCACACTGTTAAACAATAGAATACCAATTGAAATGTATTAAATATTTGTGGATATTTTTTTTCTACATTTCCAAATATATTTATTTCTATTACAACACAGAATACCAAGTGTACAGTGCTCACTTTATATTATTATTTTTATTACAAATATTTGCACTGTAAAATGATAAACGAGAGTATTTTTCAATTCACCTCATACAAGTACTGAAGTGCAATCTCTTTATCGTGAAAGTGTAACTTAGAAATGTAGATTCTGTTTTGTTTTGTTTTTTTTGAGTGCAGTTATGTAACAATGTAAAACTTTAGAGCCTAAAGTCTATTCAGTCCTACTTCTTGTTCAGCCAATCGTTAAGACAAACAAGTTTGTTTACATTTATGGGTGATACTGCTGCCACCTCCTTATTTACAATGTCACCTGAAAGTGAGAACAGGCGTTCGCGTGGCACTTTTGTATCTAGCGTTGCAAGGTATTTTCGTGCCAGATATGCTAAACATTCATATGCCCCTTCATGCTTCGGCCACCATTCCAGAGGACATGCTTCCATGCTGATGATGCTCGTTAAATGTGTTAATTAAATTTGTGACTGAACTCCTTGGGAGAGAATTGTATGTCTCCTGTTCTGTTCTACCTGCATTCTGCCATATATTTCATGTTCTAGCAGTCTTGGATGATGACCCAGGACATCTTTGTTTTAAGAACACGTTCACTGCAGATTTGACAAAACACAAAGAAGGTACCAATCTGAGATTTCTAAAAATAGCTACAGCACTCGACCCAAGGTTTAAGAATCTGAAGTGCTGTCCAAAATCTGAGAGGGACGAGGTGTGGAGCATCCCTTCAGAAGTCTTAAAAGAGCAACACTCCAATGTGGAAACTACAGAACCCAAACCACCAAAAAAGAAAATCAACCTTCTGCTGGTGGCATCTGACTCAGATGATGGAAAATGAACGTTAGTCCGCTCTGCTTTGGATAGTTATCGAACAGAACCCATCAGCATGGATGTGTGTCCTGTGGAATGGTGATTGACGCATGAAGGGATATATTAGTCTTTAGCACATCTGGCACGTAAATATCTTGCGACTCCGGTGTGATGGGTTGGATCACAGAAACCTCCTGGGGGCTAGCAACTGATATGCCAAGACTACTTCTGCCTCTGCTTTATTGCCCTGGCAGGTTGGGACTTCAGTGCCATGCCTGGTTTGAGCCAGACCCGCTAGCCTGCTGCAAACCCAGACCTGAACCACGTCCCCTAATAGCTGTAGGCTTAAACTGAAAGCAGCTTAAGAAGTGTTCCTGTAACGCTCAGATGCCCAACTCCCAGTGGGGTCCAAACCCCAAATAAATCCGTTTCACCCTGTATAAAGCTTATAGAGGGTAAACTCATAAATTATTCGCCCTCTATAACACTGATAGAGAGATGCACAGCTGTTTTTCCCCCTCTCCCACCCCCCCCCAGGTATTAATACATACTCTGGGTTAAATAAGTAAAAAGTGATTTTTATTAAATACAGAAAGTAGGATTTAAGTGGTTCCAAGTAGTAACAGACAGAACAAAGTGAATTACCAAGCAAAATAAAATAGACTTGCATGTTCTATGTCTAATACAGTAAGAAAACTGAATACAGATAAAACCTCACCCTCAGAGGTGTTCCAGTAAGCTTCCTTTTACAGACTAGTCTCCTTCTAGTTTGGGTCCAGCAATCACTCACATCCCCTGTATTTACTGTCCTTTGTTCCCGTTTCTTTCAGGTATCCTTGGGGGTGGAGAGGATATCTCGTGAGCCAGCTGAAGACAAAATGGAGGGGTCTCCCATGGGCTTAAATAGACTTTCTCTTGTGGGTGGAGACCCCCTCCTCTCTCCTATGCAAAGTCCAGCTCCAAGATGGAGTGTTGGAGTCACATGGGCAAACCACATGTCAATGCATGACTCAGTTTTTACAGGCAGCAGCTGTTGCCCACATGCTATCTTGACTGTCTCCAGGAAGACTTCTTATGTGGATTGGAGCCTTCCAAGTTCCATTGTTTAAGTGTTTCTTGATTGGGCACTTAATTTTCACATTCCTTTCTCAAGAAGCTGACCAAGTGCTTTACAAAGGCTACTTAAAAATCAAGCAAGTACACAGCCAATATTCATAACTTCAAATACAAAAATGATACATGCATACAAATAGGATGAATAGATTCAGTAGATCATAACTTTTACAAAGATATGTTACATGGCATATGTAGCATAAAACATATTCCAGTTATGTCATATATATACATTCATAAGCATATTTCCATAAAGCCTTATGGGGTGCACAGTCACATCCGGCTACAATAGTGCCATGTGAACGCCTGTTCTCATTTTCAGGTGACACTGTAAACAAGAAGGCGGCAGCATTATCTCCTGCACATTGTAACCAAACTTGTTTGTCTGAGCAATTGGCTGAACAAGAAGTAGGACTGAGTGGACTTGTAGGCTCTAAAGTTTTACATTGTTTTATTTTTGAATGCAGTTATTTTTTGGTACGTAATTCTACATTTGTAAGTTCAATTTTCATGATTGCACGACAGTACTTGTATGAGTTGAACTGAAAAATACAATTTTTTTACAGTGCATATATTTATTTTTGATTACAAATATTAAGTGAACACTGTATACTTGGTATTCTGTGTTGTAATTGAAATCAATATATTTGAAAATGTAGAAAACATCCACAAATATTTAAATGGTATTCTATTATTGTTTAACCAAGTGATTAAGCATGATAATTTTTTAATTATGGGATTAATTGTGATTAATGGTTTTAATCGCTTGTCAGCCCTAGTTTTCATGTATTAGTTGAACAATACTCTGCCTTAGAATCTTCCACTTCTTGTTTTTCCATTATCCAGGTACCAGTGTCATCTAGAGTGGGCTAAAAGCCTAATGCAAGAACAAGGACTTGATGACTGCTCCGTTAACAAAATTCTTGAAAATTATACTAAGCCATTTGATCTGCCTTTTATGAAAGGGGAAGGAGAAGTTGCACAAAATGATGACTCTTACTGCAGAATGGCTGCAGAAATGGAAAATGTAGAAGATGGAATGAAACTTTCAAGAGATTCTGCCATAAATAATGGCGATTCAGCAGCATCAAATGTTAAATGTCATAACACGAGTGTAGACTGCAAGAAAGCTTGTTTGGAAGGTGATTCAGCTTACGATGATCCATCAGCCAACTATGGCTCTGAGGAACTGTATACATTGAATACTAAAGCTATAGTTGAAGTACATTGCCAAAAACATGATGATTTTATTGTGCACTGTGGCTGCAAGGCCAAAGACTATATTAACCAAGTATTTCATGACTTCGCCAAAGGGAAAGAATATGCTTATGAGTATGTATTGGTACAGGAAGAAGAAAGCAAATTGTGTCATGAAGATGAAGCAGCAAATGATGAATCAAATGTAAGCCAAGCAAGTTTTTCTTTTTTTCCATGGGTAATTTATTTAATTTTACTAAATATAGTGTGTTCTTTTCACAGTTCAGTATTGTCAATTTGAATGTTCATCTATATAGTAGATCAATCACTAATAAATGTTTAATGAAAAGTTAAGGTGGAATCTAAGATGTTTGAAAAATGTCATTTGAATGCAACACACATTTCCTTTTTTTTGGTTGCTTCTTTATAACTTTATTTTTATACCTTTTCTTTTAGTTAATCAAAAGGGAAAAATTAGTATGCAGAAGAAATCCATTTAGGATTTTTGAATATTTGCAACTCGGTCTGGAGGAGGTATGTTTAAATATTGTGAAACTTCTTTTTCTTCTAACATCAGAACAAAGCACTGATCTGTTCAATAAATACCTCTTTCTTAAAGAATGATCTGATTTTTAAAATCCAAAATGTTTGCACTGTTTTTGGTAAACTAATAATTTTAATGATCTGTAGATTACATGGAAATAGTGAAAGACATTGAAGGGTCCAATTCTGTAGACTTTACACATATGAATAATTCCATTTACCTCAGAGAGGCTAGTCACATGAGTAAGGGCTGCAGGAATGGACCTATAATTTTCACATAAATCCTGTATCTACTCTTTCTTCCAAAAATATCTATAAACACTGCTTTAATTAGAATACAGTGTTTGCATATGCTGTTCTCCTGTGAGTAAAATTCCGATAATGCTGGTTTATCTTTAAAGTCACAATGACATACTTCAAAGGTGATTCTCTGGGAATGCCTCTCTTTTGGTGGCTTTCAAACTTCTTTTATGCGATAATTCTAGAGTTTGTTGTAACATGTAAATCTTATAACTACAGGTCTCCATGTGATACAGACAGTGTATTTTAACTTACTCTTTTTATGTTTTTAGGCATTTTTCTTGGTCTATGCTCTAGGATGTTTGAGTATTTATTATAATGAGGTAAGATGTTACATTTGGTTATCTGCGACTTTTGCTCTGAAAGATGCAAAATACTATTGACTTGGATCTAGATCACTGTCTCAAACTTCCAACTACTATGACAGAATCACATGCTGCTAATCTCAAAGGCAGCAACTACCAACTACAGGGGTTTGGAAATTTTCTCCTTAGTTGTGTTTCTATTTGTGTAGATATAAGAATATTTGTGCAATGCTTTTTATTTAGCAACAAAGTACAGATAAAAAGATACCTTCTGTAGAAGAAAGGTTGTGTGTTGAGTAGGTGGGAGAAATACAAGAGAAAAGGGGGATGTGGGAAGAAGTATGTAGAGGAATGCCCTCCCTTTCATGAAAAAGTTTTCAGTTTGAATTGTAACCACTGTCTTTCATAACAAACAATAGCTTTTATTTTTCTTTATGTATATCATCGGTGTAGGGTTCTCGCTCTCGAGTCCTGAGCTACTAACATGAGACCTAGCAGAATTCTGCTAACTCAAAGGTGGGTGGTGGTGGTGGTGGTGGTGGTGGTGTTTGTGGTTTGGTATTGATTGGTAAACCCCTATTGAAGCAGACGTCTGTTGCAGACAATGGACTCCCATAGTGCTAGTATCTCAAGTGTAGTCTTTTTGCATTGGGATTAGGATATTTGGTACTTGAATGGAATATTCTACTAAAGACACTGTTTTATGTGAAACGTTTCCTGGGTATTTCCCTGTAAGTAAGAGCAGTAGGTTGTAATCTTAGTGTAATAATACTAATGCCTTTGGTTATGATTTTTAGGAACCTTTAACTATTTTGAAGCTATGGGAAGTTTTTAGTGAAGTGCAACCTAATTTTAGAACTACGTACATGGCATATCACTACTTCCGAAGTAAGGGATGGGTCCCCAAAGTAGGACTGAAGTATGGAACCGATCTCTGTGAGTAGTTTCCTTTCAAAAATGGAATAGCTTTCAACTAAATCTTTAATGGCCAGTGCACCACTTAAACTTGACATTGGGACTGTACAAGCAGAGCAGATCTCCACAGCTCCTGTGAGGAAGATGACTCTCCACGCTGGTTAGGCTATAGGCTAGCAGATAAGGCATTAATGCAGGCAGAGGCTATGGTTTGCTCCTGTGTGGATTCATTGGTACCAAAACAGGCTGTAAGTGACATGGAGGGCCTGTAACTTTGGCCTGTTGGCTTGATATTAGCTGTGGAACTGCACACCTCATGAACCAATTCATCTCATGAACCAATCCACCCGCTCTGCAGAGAAGCCCAAGTGGAGTTAATGAGTGTTTGGAGTAGTGTGCTTTCTCTGTTCTCACAGCTTGATCCAATTTGTGTTGAATTCTATGAAAATCTTTCCACCAAATTCAGTGGGAGTTGGATTAGAGCATAAAGTGAAGTTGTTGTTCAAATCACTTATTTTTGTTTTGTTAAGATTTCTTCCCAAATGGACATATTCAGTAGTGTCCATACTTCTGTAGTAAATAGCTTAAGAATTGTTAAGTAGTAATTTCTTGATTAGTTTTGTAGATTGAAATGAGTGATAGTATAATTTTATCCTCTAATAGAAAATTGTAAAATGATGGCAAACCATGAAGAAAAGCATGTCTGTATAACATAGCAGAATGCTTCTTTTCATTCAGATGAAACTACTATAAGACTCTCAAGGAACGTTTTTGTGTGCGCACTGGGAGTTAACACACAATCCTTATGGTATAGAAGTTGTGCCTGAATGCAATTTCTTCACTGTCCACTAAAATAACCATTCTAATAGGTGAAATGTTGATGATATTGGTTGCCTACAGGAGTTTATTTGAGCTTGTTCTTTGGCAGTTTACTTTCTGGTGTGAATTTTGTTTCCTGTCCACTTTATACAGCACCGGCTTTTGACATGTGCCATGCAATTACATAGGATCAGCTGGAGCTTGTTGAAGGGTTCAGCCTTGCTCCTCTGATTCTGCAATAGTTTATGTAATGAGTATGATGGTTAGTTACTTATAAGGATTCTGATCTCTGATACTGAGATCCAAAATTGGGAATTCATGTTTCTCTGGCTAATATGGTATTTCTTTGTTGTTGCAGTGCTATATCGAAAAGGTCCCCCCTTTTACCATGCAAGGTTTGGCATTCACTTTATATTCTGACTATAAAACATTTACTCTGCATTTGACTAGTGTGATTTAACTTCTATTTTTGTTTCAAATGAATGAATACAATTTTCTCTCTTTCCCCCACCCCCTTTTTACTGGGATATATTTCTCCTAATTAAAAGTATGATTTTCCTGCCTTGTACCTTCTACATCCAAAACAAATTTTTCTAACCAGAAAGGTTAACCATGCATGATAAGCAAATATTTTGAATCAACATGTCATTTTACTAGAAGCACAAAACAAAGTTTGAGAGTAAGTTCATATACAGATATTTAAGAATATAATTGAAGACCTCAGAATGCCTCCCTGGACCTTTCTAGATGTCATATGTGCTGATTGGAATCAGAGAAATAATCTGATTTTTGTAATACTGTCTCTTTTGTATTATGGATGATTTAGGTAATTTTGGGGGTAACCTAGGAAAAAAGCCCATAAGTAATCTCCATTCCTCTGCCAATCAAATTTAGTTATGGGGTGTGAATGAAAGATGGCCGCTCTCAAGAGAACACTGTTGAAAGAAGAGTAGCAGGATGGTGGGGTGAGGTAGGAGCAGTGGGGAGAGGAACTATCATTCACTGCATCCACCATTTACCTTCTCCATCAGTGCTTAATTTGTAATGAAAGAGGTAACGGGGCTCAAGCAATTAGGTGCCAGGGCACAAGCAAATTTTTTACTTTCATAACTGACGTGGCAAGCCCAGAGGTGCCAGTGCTATGAAGCTCCAAGCCTAGAGGTGCCAGGCTCAGCCCTGGCAAGGCCTGGCACAAATTAAGTACTGCATTCACCACTTCCTCCTTGTCTAGTAGAAACTGATGCAGGTCTTATGGCTTGTCTGCAGCCTACAGGTTTGTTGTTTGGCTATGACAGTCACAATAGCCAAATATTCTCAGGCTGAAGTTTTTAAATTACAGGATTTTTAAGTGACCATAATTTTCTCTTTGCAAACTATTCTTTGGGTTTATTTTCCAGTTACTCGGTCATTGCTGAACTGGTTAATGATAACTTTGTAGGGTCACTGCGCAGACCGCTCAATTGGATGTCTTTGTCTGGCTTGAACAGAACAACAATGAATGTTTCTAAGGTAACAGCATAAGATATTGATTCTGCATCTAGAAATAGTTTTAACTGGTAAATATAATAGTTTAGCTTGAAGATTTTTTGTGGAAAAGCAATACTGGACTTGGATCAGAATTTGGGTTCTGAGCATGATTGCTTCATATTTATGTTGGGGGGCAGCACACTGTGTAGTGGTGTTTTGAATACATCCTTTCCTGGCCAGTATTTGTAGCAATGTTGATGGGTTCTAAGGGATCCATATGCAGGTTTCCTTGGTTGGAGCAGGAGGGTCACATCTGTGCAGGCTCTTTGAAAGTTATGGGGGGGAAACAAAGGGGTGCAGAATGGGGAAGTCCTGGAGTGACATTCCTTTCCAACTCAGCACTTACAAACTTCCTTCCACCTCCACTCACCTGCCCAAATAGGAAAGTATTTTGGACATGCAAACTTCTAAAAGGTTACCAGTTCTGTATGACCTGTCTATATAGATAATTTTATTAAGATAATGTTGAAGTAAAAAGAAAATGGTACAGAGTTTAAGCATAGAAGTTTCTGGTTATCAGGGAATAAGGTGCAGATTATCAAGGGGTGCGAAATTCGGTTTAGGAGCGGGTGGCATAAGGAATACATAATCTACAATCTCCCCGATTGGGGGTAAAAGTTTAACGGGTCAAAGTACAGGCATTGAGCTATGGGGGTATGTTGTCCATATAATGGCTATGTTCAGGTGTGGAATATAATGAGTGGATACGATGATGAGAATGGATCTACCCTCATTTGGTGTGGGATTTAATGTTCAGTGAGTTTATGGTTCCAGTTCATATGGTCCAATGGAAAAAGTCTCTCAGTCCCTTTCCCATAGTTGATGCACGATGTCGTACCGACTCACACCTCCTGGTACTGTCGGTGGCCAGTGATGTGTTCGATGTAGATGTCCCTGGACCATTGGATGGTGTCCGAGACCATGAGGCGCCGCATGAGCCGTGCGTAGCGTCGACCAATCCCACAGGTCCACAGCACACGCTTGTTGCAGGGGTCCCAAGCGCCCAGGGCTCCAACGATCAGGGCATCCATCTGCACCTCGTAGCCCTTCGCTCTCAGGGTGTTGGCCAGGGGGGCATATTTTTCCAGCTTACGAGCTCGGGATTCGCAGAAGGCCGGGGTCCTGTTCTCGAAGGAGACCGTGATGTCGACGAGGATGATCTTTTTCTGGGCCTCGTCGGTGACTACCACGTCAGGTTGCAACTGGCTGTCCGTACCGGGGATGGCGCAGTTCACGGCGACCTCCCTCAGGTGCGGTGCGATGGCTTTCACTAAGCAGTTCTGGATGGCGTTGTGGCGCAGCTGCCAGGCTCTGGAGTGGGGTTTGCAGCTGCACAGGATGTGGGGCAGGGTCTCGTTGGAGTAGCCGCACTTCCTGCAACGCTTGTCTCGGTTCCCGTGGCGGATGGCTCCATTGAGCGGGACGCAGTTGAGCCAGGCGTGGTGGATGAACCGCCAGTCGGTGAAACAGGTGAAGCCGTCCCCGGCGAGGAAGTGGTTGCTGGCGTCCCATTTGCTGGTCAGTTCGAAGGCTTTACCCTGGTCCGGTTTACGCTTCAGGGTTTCCATGTACAGTGAGTGGATGGCCGCCTTCAGGGTCCTCTCCAGCATGCCCCTGGCGCTCGGGGTGACGATGGTGTTGTCGTCGGACCTGATCTGCGGCACCAGGACTCCCAGTTCCTGGTGCTCCTAGCACCACTCCCAGCAGCAGCCGATGCGCTCCCGCAGGCGACGCATGGCATTGCGAGCACGGGACCACAGTGAAGCGATGTCGCCACCGTCCCGTCCGAATTCGCCATCCAGGGACCGCTCAGGAAGCTGGCAGTGTCTTGGTTGGAGGGGGCTCTGCTGATCCGCTTCTTTGTTGTGTCATGGAGGGCATTTGCTGCAATGTTCCTTACCATGGCGTCAGGACACGTCAGCAGGCGGAAGGCATGGGTGATCACCGCGATGTCACACAGGTCACCCATGTGGGGGACATTGGCACCGCCATGCCTGTGAGCGATATAGACCAGCTTGTTCCTGGCTCTCTCGGGAAAGAACAGCCACTTCTTCACCAGCTGCCGGACGATCCTGTCTGCCTTGTTGAGGGGTACCTTTGCCACAGCGGATCCACTTAGGACGAACTAGATGCGGGGGATCAGGAAGGCGTTCAGGACGTTTATCTTCTGCCACAGTGCTAGCAGGGAGGCATCAATCTTGGCGGCATCCTGCAAGATCTCCTGGATGGTGTCCTCGGGTGTCTGCCAGACATGGAAACCCGTCGGCGTGCCAAGGTGCCGGTACGCCTGCCCCTCTGCCAGGGGGATGACGGGCTCGTCCTGGATCTGGAACCCTGTCGTCTACACCAAGTCCCTTTTGCTGCTGTCGATGTGGAGAGAGGTGCACTTCTTTGCATTGAAGCAGAACCCCATCCAATCAGCAGCTCAACTGGTGGCATCTAGCATACATTGGAGGTTCTCTGGGTCATTCGCGGTCAGGACCAGGTCATCCACGTAAGCCAGGACGCTCACCCTCTCACCGTGGAGGTTGAAGCCATCTGCGCCATTGGAGATCGCTCGCAGCAACGGCTCCATGGCGAGGTTAGGGTATCCAGGTGTCACATGAGTGTTAATATCTGCCTCAAGGCAGATACACAAATGGGTGTGTTCTCTCCTCAGTATATACATACATATACTCAGTATGTATATCTAGTTCCCATTAACAAATCTTATACAAGTGTATATACCTCTTAATTTGCCTAAGAGATCTGTTGTTCGAACTAAACACCTGAGATTCTAATTTAAAACCAGTTTCAAAAAATCAATTGAAGCTTGTACATTTTGTCTCACATAAGGAATATTCATGTATTTGTCGACAGGAACTTATGTTATGCTACTTGATTAGACCGTGTGATATGACTGAGAAAGAAATGTCATCTCCAGACTGTCTAAAAAGAATTAAAGTTCAAGTAAGTTGTGCTCCGAATTATTTCTTCATCTTTGCTAGCTGAGCAATCCTTTGAGGCAGTTGAAGACTCTAGCTCCCTAACATAGCAGCACACTTTAATTTTTGTTTTCTCTCTGGCATGTTTCAAATTCTGGAGAGCACAAGACCATGATGTTGAGCATCATAGATTCTGTTGCACCCCAGAGTTGGTAGAAATTCATTGGAGGGCAGGCCTAGCACAGAGGTAGCTGGTCCCAAAGTTTAATCTTTAAATGTAGGTTGGGGCATCAAGAATTGCTGCTACCGAGTTATGATTGGCATGACAGGAGGGAGGGGGGGAAGCTTTTTTTTTTTTATTTTTGCTCTTATAATAGTCCATGTTTCTCTTTCAGGAACTGATTGTAAATCGTTGGGTCTCCTCCCGAGAGCGCAGTGAACAAGATGAACTATAATAAGATGGACCAAGAAATCCAGTGTTAAAGGAGCAAATATTATAAGCAAATTAGGTTGAGAAAAATCTAATCTTTACATGGCTGAGTTGAGCCATATTCCTGTTTAAAATATTCTGAATGCATGTCTGAATGCTTTTTAAAATTGTACTGAACATGGAGTATGGTGTGTACTGTCAGAGAAGGTTGTACCGAAAAAACAAAATGGATAACTGTATTTGTCCATGTGAAAAAAATTAAAGTAATCTCTTCCCAATCCAGCATACCTTTGTATTCCTATAGAACTTCTAAACTTGTTGCTAGCAAAACTAACTGCACTGCATTGATTGCTAACAGCATAATATGTAACAAATCCACACGCATCTAGGACTTCACACTGGTCACTAGACTGCATGCAATGGCCATTTGGTGCCTCGCAGCCACTACATAAACTCTTCTGTCCCGGCTCTGAAAGCACAAGCCTTTGCTGATTGAACTAAATCTTTGTTAGCAGCATTACCGGGGAGAGGAAGGATCGCCCACTAGTTTAGGATTTGGGAGACTAGGATTCAGGTCCCAGACTTCCTGTGTGATCTTAAGCATGTCATATAGTCTCACTGTGCCTCAGTAAAATGAGAATAATAACACTTCCCAACTCCAAAGAGGTGTTGTGGAGATAACTACAGTGAAGACTGAGACAGATACTATTTTAATAGGGCAGCCAAATAAGTACCTTATATAAACAGCATAGGGCCTATATGACACAAAGCAAGCAGTTCTGATTACGTCAAATAGAGGGAAGGGGAGAGAGATGATACCCAAGTTCATTGGTATGGTTGGTAATCTAAAATCTAGTTTAACTTTGACTTAGGTTGAAATTTCTCAAAGCACAGCTGAAATTCCAATTATTGTTGTATTTAACATAAATAAAACTCTGAATGCTGGGCAGCTTGCTACTTTTATGCTTGTCACTGTGATTTGGTATTAAAAGTATTCCATAATATGAAATGTCATGAAGGTAAGTTATCAAGTGTCCCCTTTGGTAGCACTGCAGGTGTCATTAGTCATAGAAGATAACCTGGTTAGCCAATTGAACTGGTTTTAGTGGATGTTGCTTTACACACTGTGACATATTCTTTTCTACACTGTTTCCATTCAGCACAGCAAAGGGGCTCCTTGATTCTTTGGCCAGTTCTACCCTGACCTCAGCAGAAGCAAGAGTTGCTCTAAACTCTGCCAGCTGGTAATGGTCCTCAAGGAATCATCTGCCAGCAAGGGATAGTCAACACAGTGTAATCCAGCCATATCTTCTTCTGTTTCAGCAATGTAGCAATATAAAGCACCATTTCATTGTAGATTACGCTATGTATAAAATTGAAAAAAGGGGAAAAATATTCTAATGTTTGTGTTTTCCCTCTGTAGCGTCTGTACTGTAATTGGAAATGTTGTGGCTGGATAATGGCTTCTCTCTCTTCAAGCTGAATGTCAAGGTATTTATAGAAAGTAGATATCAAGGTATTTTTTTTCATAGAGCAGACCATACTTAATATTTTCAATGCTATTGCACCAAATTATTTCCTTTAGAAGTGCATAACCAGGGAGACCAAAACTTGCCATATATTTTCATTCACAAAGTGTATTCCGATTGGTAAAAGCACAGAAGGTCCTTGTTCTGAGCCAATCAGAAATTCACCCTTGAGCAGAAACACATCTCAAGGCCCAGCACTATTTAAGTTCCATTTGAATTCTCAAAATATGGATTAAGTAGTACAGAGGGGGTTTGTGCTTACCCTCTGAACAGGGGTGAATTTCACCCTAATGAGAACTTCTTTCAGTGTTCTTATTTTTCATTTTTGGAGTGCTTGATGTTAAATACAATTTTAAAATATAGTAAACAATGGCAGAAGGCATTTATGAGAGTAAGAAATAAATGGAACTGTGTGGTGTAAGAAGTTAAAGAATGTTGTTGTTTTTTATACTTATTCTACCATTTATACAAAAGTATAAATTAGAGGTGGGACAAAATTAAGAACCATTTATTAGAATTCTGAAGAAAATAGAACCTGGATTCATACTAGCTCTGGCTGAGCTTTTGCAAAAACTACGAGGAGAAATAAGGCTGAACTCTGCTCTGTTATATTGATATCTATCTAGATTAACTCTAGCGAAGTTATTTAGGGTTTAGAACAGTGAAAACTAGCAAAAGTTGGCTATAATAGGTCAGTGCATGACTGCAGAAACAATCTGTAAAACTGCTGTTCAGTCTTTTCAAATCCTTTAATTTCTTGTTGAGGGACATTCTGACGAGTCCAGTGCTAGTTATGGACACAACAGCCTGCAAAATCTGTTGGCTAGTATAAAATGTTTCTTGTAGAGTACTGAATACTTCCAGACACTTCACTGGAAAATAGCCCCTCTAGAGAGAGAGGAGTATAGTTTTACTCCAGCTATTTATTCTTGCAATGGTAGTAAAAATATGGAGGTACAACGTAGCATTTATGATAGTACTTTATGTTTACAAGAAACTAAATGAACACCGCCACTTATTGGTAAAGTTAAAACTTACTCAGTTTGTACCTTATCTCAGGCATTTTAGTATCTGCATATTGCATATGAGGAAAATAGTATATATGACCAGTAATTGCAGTGCTTTCTTAATTCAAGCAGTGTTTTAGTGAATAAGTGTCACCATTCATTTTTGTCACAAACTGTTTTTCTGACTTTGGTCAAAAGGTAATCTACATTTGTTGTTTTAATTTACAACACTCATAGTCTACTACAAAACATGACTACACTCATACAACTTTTAGTATGATATAGCAAACAGGAACATATATAATTTCCCATAGTGATAGTGCTCATGAAAGTTAGGTAGTTGCAGAGTGCAAAATTTTAAAGCTCCCAGAACACACTCATACAAGTCTTTTCCTTCTTGTGTCATGTTAATGTCTTGTGAGAGAGAGATGAAAGGGATGATCCTTTTCTCAGACATATCTGAGTTCTACAGTCAGTCTCTACAATCAGTTAGTTTTCAAATATTGCAGGAAGGCATGTCAGGTATATAGAGGGAGAACTGAAGCTTGGACCCAAAGATTTCCTATTTATGGATCTGTTTTCATTGCTTTGAATGCCTGTAAACGTAATAATGTGTCCTCTCCAGAATTGTTTTTTTCTTGATCAAGGGTGTCACCAATGTAGAAATAATTTTCTGCTACCTCCTGGTAGACAGTGATATACTTGGAAGCTTTCCTTGTCTGTGGTATCACAAATCTTTCTGTGAATTCACTTTTACTCATTGGCTGCTTACCTTGTGCAGCCAAGACACAGTTAATAAATGCCAGTGCAAAGGTATAACAATTGTGGTGGTGTTCATCGTACCTGTGAAACAGATAACCAAGTTAATGAGAGAGACTAGTTCTTCAAATAGTGTGTGTAAACTGGAGATGATGATTTATTGGCTGAGATAAAGAACCATACACCTTCCAAAAATACTAAAATTCTCTTAATGCTAGAACTTAAATGCACCTGTAATGATGACTGTCCGTCCCTCTGATGCTCTCAGATGCTGCAAAATTGTGGGCATAAAAAAAAGTCAGATTCTAAGCTCTAGTGCATCATTTCTCAAATGTGGCCACATGCGGCAGCCAGGGGCTTTTTGTGCAGCCACAGCCTCCTTAGTAATGATGGGGGGGGGGGATGTCCCCCTCCCACCAGTGGTGCCAGTAGGTGTTGGGCCCTGTCCCCCTCTGGAGCCACAAATGCTGGAGAATCAGGCAGGCAGTGGGTCTCGGGCTTCAGACCTGGGGTGGCAGGCTCCAGATGTGTGGCAGTGGGCTCCACCCCCTGCCCACCTGCCTCCTCTGGCCCTGGGCTCTGGCCATGCAGCTGTGGGCTCTGACCCCCAGCCACAGGGTTTTGGACTCCACCCGTGGGGCTGTGCGATCCAGCCCCAGCCATGCAGCAGTGACTGCTGGCCCCAAGCTCACCCCCCGCGCATCCACACACACGTTGCCCTGGCCCCCACTTCGTCCTCTGGCCCTAGTGCATTGCTGCTGGGCTCCAGTCCCCAGACTCACATCCCCAGCCCTGTCACCCCTGGCCCTGAGATGCCTCCCTATCCACCTCTCCATCCAGGGCTTAATTTGTCCCCCAGCTTGTCAGGGCTGAGTAAGTCTGTTGTGAAAAGTGATATTTGTATGTTTGTTAATATCACTTTTGACTGCCTCGATAGCAAGTCTGCTGCTGTGAAAAGTGATAAATATCACTTTTCACAGAAACGGATTTATTAGCTAGCAAGTCTTAAAAACAAGCAACCAAAAAAGCAAAAGAAACAACAACAAAAAGGAACAAGAACACAAAGCACATTATTTGTTTCTATTCTGTTTAGGTCCAGTAAAGAACAAAGAAAACTGTATATTATTTTTATTATTGAGTCTGCGAAAAAACCCTACATAAATAAATTACAATGATTTGGACATGTATATGTGCATATGTATTTATTTTTCCTGAAGTTAATTGACAATTTTTCCTAATACTTAGAGTGGCCACCAGTAATAGTTGGTGGCCGCACTCTGAGGCCACCAAAAATTTTCTTGTGAGAACCCCTGCTCTAGCGTATGCAATTATAAATTCCAGTGTTTAAAATAAAAAGATAGCTTTGACCAAGTTAGCTATCTATCCCCTTGTTAATTGCTGTACTATTATCCGGTTCAGAAAGCTGTCACCTGCAGCAGTGATGTGAATGTGCCACGACATACATCTTTCACTGTAGTATTTCCTTGGAAGCATAGTTTAAACCAATTAAATGCTGCTATTATGTTGATCTAGGGGCATATACTCTGCCTGGCAAACTCCTGTTGGCGATAATAAATTGCACATGTATCACAAGGGCAGAAATGCCTTTAAGTAACTAATTGAAATGGAGTTAACACTTGAAAGACAAATTAACATTTTTTCTATATGTTCTTTTCCCCATTTTTAACCAGAATATTATTCTTCAAGTTGGACTGTCCTATGGAACCACCTAAGCCAAAAGTAGGCTGCAATTATCTGTCTTTTTATCTTTGTATTGTTTCTCAACCTCTCCTATAAGTTAATAGTATGTATCTTAAGAATTTTTACAGCAATAGCAGTCAACTTTAATATAATCTTATCTCTTTCTCCTCCTGCACATCTCTGGTGGTCTTACTACTCCCCCCGCCCCCTTACTACTTCACTTCCCTTCTGTAAACCCCTGCACAGACCACCTGCTCTGTCCCCTACCTGATTCTATGCCCTTTCCATAACCACCTCCCATTCCTACAGAAATCTTGCTTCTCCTAGTCCTTTGACCCTCTCTCCTCTTGCCTCCTGTATAGCTGTCACTTCTGTGTTATATATTATGTACTGTGTATCTCCTGGCAAGGGGACCTATGAATGCACAAGACTTGCTTGTTACCCCTGGGAATTTACAATATTCATTTGCAACATCCAGTCTTCTGCAGACTTGTAGCATGGAGGACTGAGTCTAGTTCAAAGCATTCTGCTATCTCTTCAAAGCTCTTTTGCTTTGGTGCATGATGTATTTATAGTGACCTCTGACTTCTGGTTTGCTAAGCATGTTATTGCCTGAATATACGTGCTTCATCATAGCTTATTGTTTTAGTTAAGTTTCAGAGTAGCAGCTGTGTTAGTCTGTATTCGCAAAAAGAAAAGGAGTACTTGTGGCACCTTAGAGACTAACAAATTTATTTGAGCATAAGCTTTCGTGAGCTACAGCTCACTTTATTGGATGCATTCGATCAGCATACCCTGTCGAAAAGGGACACTGGTGGCTCCAGTCAGCACCACTGACTGGGCTGTTAAATGCCGGGTCTGTGGTGGTAAGACAGGCTAGTCTGTACCTGTCCTGGGTGGCACTGCGTTGTGTCCCAGAAGCAGCCAGAAGGACAGGTCCGGCTCCCAGGCAGGAGTGCCAGGGCGCTCCGGGCACTGCCCCCGCCCCCAGTACTGGCTCCAAATGGGAGCTGGGTGGGGAGGGGCATACCTGCAGGCAAAAGCAGCACGCAGAGCGCCCTGGCCCCCCAGCCCAGGACCTGGACATGCATCCGATGAAGTGAGCTGTAGCTCACGAAAGCTTATGCTCAAATAAATTTGTTAGTCTCTAAGGTGCCACAAGTACTCCTTTTTCTCTTTGTTTTAGTTAAGTAATTATAAGTAAATATGCTGCATTGCACAACAGTTGGGAAACCCCAGTGCAATTTTCTCATTAGTCCTAGTCCAAATTTAAAACGTTTGGATGCCTAAAGTTAGTCTGCTTGTGCCCAACCCAGCAAAGCACATGCTTAAGTGTTTCTGCTGAAACAAGGTCATAATGGGGTATAGCACTGTAACAGAAAATGGGTTCCATTGCTGTTTATTGAAGATAACTTGGGGGATTTTAGTTTGCCATCATTGTATTTATAACAAATGACGCATTATCACATTCATCACTATCAAACGTGTTCAGGGCCATCCTTAGGATTTATGGGGCCCTATGCAGTATTAAACTGGTGCCCCTATGCCTGATGGCAGCCCGGCTCATGTGTATTTTAGATAAAGGCGGTCTTTTGAAGGATTTATTTAAAAAAGCTATATGTCTGAAGATCCAAGCATTTAAGGCTAAATAAAGATGAATACTCGGATTGTGCATCTAAAAATCTATATAAGGATTTTTTAGAGATGTGATTTTTATAATCTTCAGCAACACACTAATGAAATATTATTTTGAAAAGAAATTTTAAACTAAGGTCCTATAGACTAACATGTTCTGAGTAAATATTACAGTAATACACAGCTGTTTTTGTCAGTAAATTCAGAAACTGACAGTATATATACCTGGTTTCAGAGTAACAGCCGTGTTAGTCTGAATTCGCAAAAAGAAAAGGACAGTGGGGTGGGAGGAGGTATTTTTTCATATTCTCTGTGTCTATATAAAGTCTGCTACAGTTTCCACGGCATGCATCCGATGAAGTGAGCTGTAGCTCACGAAAGCTCATGCTCAAATAAATTGGTTAGTCTCTAAGGTGCCACAAGTACTCCTTTTCTTTTTGTATATACCTGGGGGTTGGCAAATGCCTGCTAAAGGGCTTCATTACCACTTGACAGGTTTCAGAGTAGCAGCCGTGTTAGTCTGTATTCGCAAAAAGAAAAGGAGGACTTGTGGCACCTTAGAGACTAACCAATTTATTAGAGCATAAGCTTTCGTGAGCTACAGCTCACTTCCTCAGATGCATATCGTGGAAACTGCAGCAGGCTTTATATATACACAGAGAATATGAAACAATACCTATTCCCACCCCACTGTCCTGCTGGTAATAGCTTATCTAAAGTGATTTCCAGCACAAATCCAGGTTTTGTGGATTTGTGCTGGAAATCACTTTAGATAAGCTATTACCAGCAGGACAGTGGGGTGGGAATAGGTATTGTTTCATATTCTCTGTGTATATATAAAGCCTGCTGCAGTTTCCACGATATGCATCTGAGGAAGTGAGCTGTAGCTCACGAAAGCTTATGCTCTAATAAATTGGTTAGTCTCTAAGGTGCCACAAGTCCTCCTTTTCTTATTACCACTTGAATGGCTCTTTAGCAGTTTAAATGTTGTGTTAATAGGTCTGGCAGGCTGGAAGGCTTTTTCACTTTTAAGTACTAGATCCCCTCTGGAGGAAGACTCACCAGGCTGCAGCAGCCAGTTGTGATGGGAGCCTGCAGGAAGGGTCAGAACAGGGATAGGAAGAGGCAGACGGGTGGACACTAAGACCCAGGGGCACTGCAAATGTATGCTGTATATGTCTAAGGATGGCCCTGAATGTGTTTTTAGATTACCACCTTTGAATGGGAAATATGGCCTGGTATTAGCAAAAATAAAGTTGCCTGTAATTTAAGCCACTGGAGGTTATCTACGTCTGACTCAGTTGCCACTCCTACTCTTTCTTGCATTTATATATACCATTTAAAAAAAACAGCAGAAAGGCACCATTCATTGCATCTAATTTTTACAGACTCTTCCAATAAAAAGCAAGGTATAGTTTAGTGTCCCTACGCTTATAGATAACTTAATTTAAATTAAAAGAGGGAATTTAGGTATTTTATAGTCTCCTCTACATTCCTAGGCAATATACAAAGTATGTGGGGTCTCTTAAAATACAACACAAGTCTTTCCCACAAATGTTTTATAACCTTTAATTTAGAAGGAAAGCTGAGACAACATGGCTTATTTTAAAAATTGAGTTCAGAGACCGTGATTTTATTCTTTTCCTAAGGAGCTGCTCTCAGTGAAATCACAAATATTTCTTGGAATACATTTTTACTCTTCACTTGCTGCCTATACTTGCTTTCCACAGATATCTAATGATCCCAGTAGAGACCACTCCTGGGATCTTTGTATTGTATTTGTAACTTGGAAGCATGACTGATTTTCTTTCAGGTCTTGGGAAGGGACATATTAAATCAGATTTTTCATGCTGAAGCCCAAGATCATTCACATAGTTGGTGTCTTAACACATTATAGTCATCTAAGCTTTATTGTTTGAGAGAGAACTAAATTCTCAGGATATAAAATTATAATGGCTACAAATCACACATTGTCTTTAGAATCATGCAGAAAATAATGAGAGAGAAACCAAAACCATAAATGAATATTATCTGTCTCAGACAAAACCAGTGGCTTACAGTTACTGCAGCAGGGGGAGCACAAAATCTGGATCAGCAGAAAATACACTTTGTCATCACAGCACTAGACTGTATAACAAAAAGGTAAAATGTAACTTCTATAGCTACTTTCAAAGGTTACGCAGATTTTAGAACAATTTAAAATAATGATCTTTACTTTTGGTTAAAGTAAGTTCAAGAAAAACATTTTTTGTCAGTGAGTCAATTAATTTGCTTCAGCTCCATTTCAAGACTTTGCTTGTATGCCTGCCAGTCATTTGGAAGCAAATTAAAGAACAGGAATTAGAACTAGTTGGCCCAATGCTTGCTGAGGTTCAAAATGCAGTAATAAAACTAGTTCACTACAAAAAACTTAACACAGGACCAATTTTTTAAAATTTGTGTTTGAATCTGCATAGTTTTGGTGAATGATCTGAAAAATCTGTGTAAAATTGCTATCTATTCTATTAGAATATCTAGAAAGCTCAATATGTCACCATTTAGATTGGGTGTGCATGGACAGAGTGACTGCAGGCATACTTGGGACTAGTAGGTCACTTTCGTGAGTAAGCTGTCTAGGAATTAAATATTCTTGCTATCAAAAAGGCTTGTAGAAAAAAGTGTAAATACCTAACCATCTCTCCTCCATCATTTTGTTTGACATCAAATTACTTTTAAGAAGAAACACTTACGAGTGGGAATTTAAAAAGTGCCAGACTAACTGGAAGTCAATGGGACTCATTTTCTGAAGTCACTTAGTTGCTTTTGAAAATTTAACTTGAAATCAAATCCTTTCGATTTCAGCCAAAAAGACAAGGAAGACTCAAAAAGAAATGTTAAAATACACCACTACAGCAGCCAAACATACAGTGGTTAAAATTGGGCTTGGTTCTACAAAATACCAAGTGTCCTCTCATTGACTTCAGCGTTTCACACGATTGGGCCCAAATAGGATATTTAGTAATTTCACTTTTTAAAATGAACATTTAGAGCATCAGCCTTCTCCTTTGAAGCTGTAAGTTTGTTGTTTGCCTGTATGCCTGGTGAGGTGACATGCATGTTCCAGCCTGACCACATCACTGATGATGCTGTTGTCAGCCATCAGCCCCTATGGAACCTAAAAAGAATGAAGCATTCTATGCCGAACATGATGGTTTTGTGCTGACGTCTTTCCCTAGTTAATTAGCAAAAGGAAAACATTGCAAACTAGCTGGAACTGCTGGAGATAAGCCTGATAGTATATTTTTTCCATTTCTGACTATTGACATGAAGTACGCATCTGGATGTACACTGTGGATGAAAGTCTGACTCCACTGAAGTCAATGGCAAAGCTCCCATAGACTTCAGTAAGGTCAGGATTTTACCCTGTAGATCAAAAGGTAGCTAGAGGGTTGAATCCCATAACCAGTGATTCTTTGACTACAGAACTGGGAAAAGTCAGTGATTCTCTTTCCACAGCCAACCATACATTCTTCAGGAGCCATGACTTGGTGAGGAGAATGTTATCAGTAGTGCACAAACTCACATTGCTAAAGAATTGACCTTAATACGCTGTAGAGGTTCTGCATTCCATCAGGGTTGTCTGTTACTTCAATAATTACCTCAAAATACCCTTTTCTGTTAACAAAGGTGTCGATTTTCAAGTGGTGTTTTGTAGGAAGGAGTTATTCAGACTGGCTCCTGTATGACTGGGTAAATCAATCTCAGCTGTGAACCACATGCTTAGCAGAATCCAAAGCTGAATATCCCAATTCATCATCCTTTAATAATTACTATTCTAGTATATCTATCTGCTAAACTACATACCTGTGAAAAAACCAGGCCTCTCCCGTAGAGAATTCTTCTAGGTACTTATCCCATTGTTCAAGCAGTCCATACATGTCTGGCTGCATTAGTGGGATACTAATGCATTGCTCCCACCCAAGTTCAACTCTATGAATGCCTGTTTCATTGTAATTATACACCAACCCTGGAAACATAAGCAGCAGATTGTCAGCAAGGGAGGAGAATCAGAAATAAAAGTCCACTGTTATAAGATGAGACAGCTAGTTACAACAATATTGCTTTCCCTAATGGCATTATTCATGACAGTACAGTAATTACTACAGCCTGCAGATTACTGTTTCCCCCCTAAAACAACATATTATGACATGTCTAATCTTGATCATGAAACAGTTTGCATTTTTATACTGTAATTTCACTTTGCATTTGTTAAAAAATCAGTGGAAGAATAAATTTGATCCAAAACCTTAGATTCTGAAAAATAACCTTTCACAAAACCTAAACCCAAAAGGTTTTCTTTAAACTCCAGATGAAACATTCTCTTTTAAAATAAATTATTGTTCCTCTGCCATGTTTGCAACCCTAATATGGCAGCATGGTGCTAGTACATGAAATTGAAATTATCCAGAAAGAGACTATAAATTAAAGTAAAACTGACATCTATTTTCATTGTCCAAGATGAGGAAAAAATGCAAAAAGTAAACAGCACTGACACTGATAAATTAGATTTTTAAAATTCTATAATTTTAATAATCAGAGGGATTATAGCATGTGGGCAAGGACTTTTAAAAAATATTTTTAATTTAACAATTGTCCCTTTAAGATCAGTATGTGCTTAAAAATCAGCAGCAACAATTCAGCATACTTAAATCTCATTAAAAGGCCATAGTACAGTGGGCTGCCTAGTTAGTTTTGTGCTGGAGATGGACAAAATGGGGCTGTGCTTGGTTTTGAATGTGGGTTCCATTTTTGTCCGTACTTCCAAAATTTGTGGGGTCTGGGGAGGATAATGGTTCTGGTTCGGGGTCAAGACAGAAGCCTGGATTCAAATTCTCGGTCTTGGTGAAATCCTAACGTCATTAAAGTCAATGGTAAAATTTCCATTAACTTCAGTTGGGCCAGGATTTCATTGCAGGTCTTTTGTAGTAAAGGGGAGGATGTTTTTTAACAGCAAGCCTCATATGTCACCATGTTATACCAATAAATTAAAAACCAGCAGGATCTTATTAAAGGGAAAAAGGCAAAATACCACATTTATTGTGACTACAGAAAGAATCATAGTAAGCAGTTAGTTATAGTTATAACATTCCATTCAATCTCATATTTATTCACACATTCATTCATACAAACACACACACACACACAAAGGTTCTGCAAGGTTGTTATCATAGTTACCAGCCTTAGAGTTGCTCATGCCAAGCCACTGGCCAGGTGGCCTGGACATGAGGAGGGAGCAGGGCCTTGTCAGATGCTCATCTGATGCTCCTGGAAGTTGGTTTGCAGAATCAGACCCCACAAAGTTCTCACTTTCTAGAGTCTATTTTTATAGGAATTTATTCCTAGGCTAGTCTGTGGGAATTGTTTCATCATGCTGTTGCTGAATCAATCAGCAGATAGCACATTCCTGCCGGCTCCGTGCTGCTAGATGTTATCTTGTTCTTTGGTTCTCCCGTCCTTGAGGCTGTTGGATGGATTCCAGTCTGCCTCTGGGGGGCAGGGGGGGTCCTCTGGTTATTTCCACTTGACGCCTTCTTCAGCCGATAGACACTGGATTCTTGGGCTGGCACCTCCCTGATCATTCAGTTGTTATCCACACCAAGCATCCATCCACATACATCCTCTATCTCTATTTTAATCACAATTGTTAATACAACAAAAGGGTGGGGAGTCTCTGGGTTCTGTTTCTGTTATTACAGAGTATTGCTTTGAGTCTCTCTCTGTGTGAATTGCTTTGAGAACAGACTCTGTCTTAGAATGTACTAACGCAATTAGCAGCTTGCAAGTTTCACACATAGAAGGAGAGAAACAGTACCAAAAACCAAGAGACCTCTTAATTAGTAATACCCTGGAATTTAAACTATGGGGAATCAAACTCATTTGTGATTTTAATACAGAGCTTCTTTAATATGATCCAACAACCATAGCAATGTAGAACTGACTGGCTTGGAAATGAGTGCCATTCAGCTCTCAGGCAGTAAGACTACTTTAGCCCCAAATGTCGGTTTGGGAGGGTAGAGAGCAGGAAAGCCAAATATTAAATATACAGTGCAAATCCTAGTAAGGTAGTGGAGAAACATTAGAGATGCACAACATTTTTAAAAAGAATATAAACTAATTGCAAAGCCCATATTACCATTAGTATTGGTTATTCCGACATGGAGATCAGAGCTTCCATCATACTCTCTGAAAGAAAAACGGGAATGTTTTCATGACTGAAAATGTTATTTCTTGTAAATATTGCTTGGCTTTAGATCTGGTATGCAAAAATTTCTACCACTTTCCCCTTCTGGCCTATTAAAAATAACCTGAAAAGGCTGTTTTCTCTGTTGGTATTTTGGATCTCGACTAAAACCAGGATGGGGACAAGCAAATGGAAATGAACAACCACCACCATGAAAAACTTAAAAGACAAGTGTTTTCATTCCCAGAAAAGGTTCAGGGTTTGGTTTTATTTTACCCAAACAAGTTCACTCATCTCTGATTAGGACAAAACAGGATGGACTGATTTAAATAAGTCATTTAAATCACCAATTTTAATCATGATTTAAATCAACAAACAGAAAACTTTTATGTAATAATCAATTTTAATCTTGTTTCGCATCTGTACTCTTTACCTATTTTCCTAAAGAAAGGTTGATTCTCGTTGGTTGGTGTAATTCAGTACAGGAGAACCTCAGAGTTGCAAACTGACTGGTCAACCACGCACCTCATTTGGAACTGGAAGTATGCAATCAGGCAACAGAGACCAAACAAAAAAGCAAGTACTGTGTTAAACATAAACTACTTTTTTAAAAAGGGGAAAGTTTAAAAAAAAAAAAATTTGACAAGGTAAGGAAACTGTTTCTGTGCTTGTTTCATTTAAATTAAGATGATTAAAACAGTATTTTTTCTTTTGAATAGTAAAGTTTCAAAGCTGTATTAAGTCAATGTTCAGTTGTAAACTTTTGAAAGAACCATAATATTTTGTTCAGTTACAAACATTTCAGTTATGAACAACCTCCGTTCCCGAGGTGTTCATAACTCTGAGGTTCTACTGTACTACTTTTTGCTAACCAGAAAGTACATCTATATACATCTATTTAAGCAATTATATAGCTTGACATACATTTATTCAGCTTCTTAATTTTTACATGTTTATTATGTTATAAAGTGGTGAATGATGCATATATTTACTAGATAATATTTTACTTGTGATTTGTCAGGCTGCATTTGGATGGAAATTCAAATTAAATTAAAAATGAACAAAAACAGCATTTTAAATTTGTTTTTAACAGTTTAATAGTTGTTTAAATAGTTAAATAAAACTACCTTAAATATGCTGGATACATAAGAAATAAAGTGATTTATCAAACCAAGGAAGTATATCTGTAGTTTAGTGAACTGAACTGATAGTTTCTGGCCATCATGTTCTAAAATCTTAAAGGACTAGTAGGTGAGTGGCAGATACTACCTATTTGGTTGATTTAATGTACCCTCCCTATGCACATGCACATCATTTGAAAGCTTAATATGTCTACTTTAAGATGAGGTATGTTATGGAGCGGTCCAGTGACGCCGTTATCATAGATTTGGGATAAACAGTGACAACGTGTTTAAATGACATCTTCAAAATATTTGCATTCATTTGTGTTAGTTTCATGACTCTGTGTATTATTTCAAGACATAAAATTGGATTTTTTTTTGTGATTTCAGAGCAACACAACCATAATTTAAAGAGTAAAATGAAGTATAATAATTAATTTGCACAGGTATCATTGAAATGTAAGAGTGCTGGTGACATTTCTAATCAACATCATTGTCATCATCTTGTTCATCATTATGATCTCTGTTAAGTGTGCATGGGTTACCACAGTCTTTGTCTGGGCATGTACACAGTTCAGTGCAGGAAAGATTGTTCTGACTACAGACAGTTGATTTTTCTCAAGTATTTTTTTCATGGCTCGTTGGTTCGGGGTGTGTTCTAGGTTTTTCAAATACTGCGCACTGTATAAGAGACTCTGATTGTCCATGGAGAGTTAAGTGACTTTTTTTTCCCATGCTTCAGTGATATGTCTTGTGATGCTTCATTATCTGCAGACTGTTGTTGAAATGCCACTCTAGCCATTGAATGGAAGGTATTCTTCCCATCAGTTATCTCTGTGTTGATGTCTATATTATCATCTCCTTCATGAATGAGATTTCCACCAGCATGAAGTGATACAATTCCATTTAGAATGAACACACCTGCCTGTAGTCAGTTTTTGCAGAACTAGTAATTGATGCAGAAGCCATTAAGGTGTAGTATGTCAATTAAATTGAGACCCAAATTCATAGTGTAGCTATGCAGCAAGACTTATGAGTAAGGCTACGTGTTAGTCACAGGTATTTTTAGTAAAAGTCATGGACAGGTCACAGGCAGTAAACAAAAATTTACGGCCCGTGACCTGTCCATGACTTGTACTATATACCCCTGACCAAATCTTGGGTGCTCTGGGGCAGGGGGTGGCCCAAGGGTGCCGCAGGTGCTCTGGGTGCAGGGGTGGGCAATGGTGCATAGCCTGGGACCCCCTCAGCTGCTAGGGGGCGAGGGGTTGGTGGGGCTGGCAGGTTCTCTACCTGGCTCTGCGTGGCTCCCCGGAAGCAGCGACATGTCCTTCAGCTCCTATGCAGAGGCACAGCCAGTGGGGCTCTGCACACTGCCCCCACCCTGAACGCTGGCTCTGCAGCTCCCATTGGCCAGGAACCATGGCCAATAGGAGCTGTTGGGGCAGCTGCAGTGCACAGAGCTGTCTGGCCACACCTCAGCCTAGGACGGAGCCAAGGGACATGTTGCCGCTTCCAGGGAGCCCCACGAGGTAAATGCCACCCAGAGCCCTCACCCGTGCCCCAACCCCTTGCCTCACCCCTGGTGGCCTGAGACTGCCCCAGCAGCAGCTGGTGCGGCTGTCCCATGGGCTGCCTGAGCTGCTCAAGCAGCCCCTGGTCAACCACACCAGCCGCTGCAGAAGTCATGGAATCTGTGACTTCCATGACAGACTCTCAGTCTTACTTATGAGCAATGATGTGATAATTTTGGAACTGTGAAATACTATACGCTCCGCAATTGAGAGGCACCTTCTTTGAATGTCTTCTGAAGGATGATACTCATTTTATCTATCAAAGGACAAACTCCTGCACCAGTGGGGCACAAAAGTAGTTGATCACTGTAAACTACAACTACCTAGCTTTGAGTAATAATCTGAGGCTTTCATTTTGGCTATATCAGACTGAAGGATTGAAGTGGCATTATTCAAAACTATTTGTTAATTTGAAAGCTGTTCATCAGGCCCACTCGGAAGAACAACATCCATAAAACAGTTGGATGATTTAAGTTTCTGCTTCAGATTACTAGCAACTTGAGTAGTGTCAGCTAATATTATTGCATAGCCTAGAACAATGGTTGACTGGCTTTGTCCATGCTTTGCATGGAATGAAATTGCAGAATCAGTGTTTTTTCTAATCTGGCATGTAATTTGCTACTGGAATAGCTTGCAGTTTCTACGTCTGAGGGAAGTAGAGCTTTATAGCTAGGACAGGAGAAGAGCCTTCTTGTTGTACATAGACAATGATCTTATCTCTTCAATCAGCTGATGAAATATCATAAGGGGACTGTATTGTTGAAGAGAAACTAGATGGTTTTGCTTTAAGATTCATTTTACTCACATAGGAAGAAAGGCAAGTAGAGTGATAAACTGCATTTTAGCAATCAAATCTTCCAGAGATATTCTCTGCAACATGTCATCATTTCCTCTTTGAAGTGCTGCCTCCCTTAGATTGGTTGCTTTCTCAAATATTTCTATTTTATGAAGTTGCTTGTATTTTTTGTGTGGTTTTCTCAAGTGAACAATACAACTGGACTAATCACTGGAGGATGTCTACACTCTGGTAGCTATAGAAGCAGATTGAACACGATTGATGTTCTCTGGTCGGATTCAGAGTTTTCTGGATTCAGTACAACTCTGACATGTGCCAAATTCCACTTACTTATGTATTTCTGAAAGCAATCCCTGTGATAGTGTTGGTGGCCTATCATCTAAACTACAAGACTCATATAGTAGTCTCCAGTACAGTTCATCTCTCCTAGATTCTGCTGCCAGCATCACAGAATACTGTCCAAGACTGGTGGCTTTTGACAGTTTTTTGCATTCTTTTGATTTTTCTTGACAAATAACACATTTTTCAAAGTTTGTGAAGAGTCTTTTTCTCTTTGATGGATGCTTTAAAGGGCTTGTATTCTTCATGTCTTCATATACTATAACTTTCTTGTAGAGGTAAAATGCCCAAAGTATATTGCTGGCATTACCACCACCACCATATTTCATCTTGTACAAGTATACAGACTTATGTTAAAGTAGATATATATGTTAGTATCAAAATTGCCATTTTTGATTACTAAACATTTTGATTGAATCTCAGTAGGAAGCTGCATATTGTTATCTAACACTAATACTTAGGTGTCACTGAATTAAAAAGCTAGTTTCTAGAATATTTCAAAGGTTAGTACTGCATGCACAGGCAGTTACATATTAAAACAGCCTACCAGGCAGACTAGCAGCTACATTGTAAGTACAAAAGCTAACAAATGGAAAAGCATTATATTAGGAACTCATATATATTTATATCTACCCACTATGCAGTATAAACTATGAGGACACAATCTACTCCTACTGTGCACAACCTTCATTGTGAGACTAATCTGGTCAGCAAATTTCAACTGAAAATATAGAAAACTATGGTAATAATTTGTAAGCTACTTTGACAATTAAGAACATGCAATATGAAAACATTTCATATTAGTATACTGCAAATGTTGATATTCACCATTTTTGCCACATGCTAAACAGCTTCATAATTTCTAAAAAAAAAAAAAATACTTGTCCATGCAAAATCAGTAAAAATCTTGTAATGGATTTTTGTTTGGTAGCTTTGACCAATAACATTAAGGTGTTAATTTTAACTTAAACAGTAAAAACTACAGTCAGTCATATTGCAGTGTTCCTGGAACAGTACAAAAATGACGCTATCATTTTTTATACCATTGTTTCATCTCACGTACGGACTTATGGAACCCCTTGACATCTCCAAATCATACCTCATCTAAACAAACAACATAAGACTTCAAATTATATATGATGTGGGTGTGTGTAGGGTGGGTACACTAAACTCCTGAGATATAGCCCTTTTTGGAGAATTGCTGTATGCCTATAGTAGATCTCATCCTCTCTCTCCTTGTTTTTAGTCATAGATTGTTTTTCTCTCCAAACTTTCCTACTTTTTCAACTCCCAGTTGGTTTTCAACTTTGAATGATATAGTCTAATGGTGGACAACCTGCAGCCTGCATGCGGCCAATCAGGGTACTCTGATTGCGGGTCGCGAGACATTTTGCTGACATTGATCATCCGCAGACATGGCCCCCCGCAGCTCCCATTGGCCCAGACCATGCCTGCGGACGGTCAACATAAACAAAACGTCTTGTGGCCCGCAATCAGATTACCCTGATGGGCCGCATGCGGCCTGCAGGTTGCCCACCACTGATCTAGTCAGTGCAAGGAACTAGTTGAATAAACTGGAATGAAGAAAACATTTTCTCTCCATCTGCAGAAGAGGCAACCGCTGTTACAAGCTCATATTGCACTTTAGCAAACGGGGCCCAGGTACTTAGTGAGTGACTTCCACCAGTTCTGTGCTTTGACTTTCTTTAAAGCTTTGGCAGAAAACATGTAATGCCTGTTGTGTTGTGGTTTTTTTTTAATTTAATTTTAATAGATTATAGCACGTTTAGCCTTAACAAAGGTAGTTTATCTTTAAAAGAAAAATTTATTTAAATGAAAAACACACATGCTGCTGTGGTCACCAGCAACAAAGGAGGGATGAGCAGAACAATGAGCCCAGAATCATAGTGTACAGCTCACACTGCAGAGCCTTGGAGCGCTCATAGATGAAAAATCAAGGCCCACATTGCCTGTTTCTGACACTAAAACTGACGGAAGGAGGTTCTGGGAGAGGAACTTCATTCAGTTTGACTTCATTGAAAACTCATTCTTTAAAAAGTAATAAACACTGGCATCTTTCCCTCTAAAGGAGAAAACTGGTATACGTGTATAACTCATTGTTTTACATATATAGAATCTTTCAACATCACCTTTAATTCTAGTGTCTGAATAAAATGTCATATAATTTATATAAGATTTTAAATCAGAACTCCCCTATGTAATCAATAATACAGTATGGTCCAAGGAATCTTTAAAAAAAAAGCCATGTTCTTGTGTATATACATACACCGTATGTTCAGTTTGATACACATTAGAAAAATTACCATGAAAGAGACAAATCCTGAGGATTTTACTCAGTTTCCACTCAGGCAAAACTCTCATTGAATTAACTGGGAGTTTCCCTGATCCTGCAAGACCTTAATCTGGTAGGTTTTACACACCTGAGTAGTTCCATTGGCTTTGGTGGAACACTTTACTTGTAGGATCAGGTCCCTGGAAGCAGTAATATATATTAACATGAGCAAATGCTATAAGCAAACATTTAGAAACACTTCATTTACCAATGGTAACAAAACAAAATATCCATACCTAAGAAATGTTCCTGTAGTAGGTTTAAGTAAAAATGAACATTTCTGCCTGTGCCCGTTGACAAATGGGCTGGGAATGCTGACAGGTGCATCTTCCAGTCTCCTGTAGTTTAGACTCTGCCCACAAACAGGGCACAGCTTGGGCACGTAGGAACAAAATATGTCCTTCTTACAATGGCTGAACTTGATTAAGCCTTTCTCTGAGTCCAAGGACTGCATTGTTTCAGCCAACTACTTGTGCAAATAGAGGGAAGCTTTCTGAAACGATCTTATTTTACTGCCTATCACAATCTCACCCGGAGCAGGTGGATCACTGGATTAGGAATGGATGTTATTCAGTGATGTCATTCAGAATGACAGCCCACTTAACCACTCACTGTTAGGATAACTAGTAACTGGAGACATAATGTTTGGACATCCTCTTAAAGAGCTAGTGTTTATTTTAATATTAATTAATTAAAAACCCACCTTGATTATCATACACATTGTGAAGAGAGTGGTCACTTTGGATGGGCTATTACCAGCAGGAGAGTGAGTTGGGGGGGCGGAGGGTGAGAAAACCTGGATTTGTGCTGGAAATGGCCCAACTTGATAATCATACACATTGTAAGGAGAGTGATCACTTTAGATAAGCTATTACCAGCTGGACAGTGGGGTGGGAGGAGGTATTGTTTCATATTCTCTGTGTCTATATAAAGTCTGCTACAGTTTCCACGGCATGCATCCGATGCAGTGAGCTGTAGCTCAGTAAAGCTCATGCTCAAATAAATTGGTTAGTCTCTAAGGTGCCACAAGTCCTCCTTTTCTTTTTGTATCTCTATGGTTCACGGAAGCGACGCTCTGGCCCCTCCCTCTGTCTCTATGGCTAAGTCCCCCGCGAATAGTTTCCCAGTAGGCGCTAGTTCCCTCAGAAGGAGTCCGGGGAGAGTCCCAGCGGCTCCGCCCCTCACCCGGGGCTCTGCGGAACCAACCAAGAGCGAGCGGCGTGGGGGGAGCGTGTCCGTTGCCTGCGGGAGCGGCTGGGGAGCGAAGACATGAGCACCAAGGAGGTGACCTGCAGGTGAGAGCGGGGGCGACGCAGCTTCTGGGGTCGGGTCCCGGCACGGCCCTTGACCCCTGCCCCGCTATCGTGCCAGGCCGCCTGGAGACACCGGGACTCGCTCGTTCGCTGCCCCGCGGCTCTGGGTGCGGGGCCCCACTGGGCCTACGTGTCAGGAGTCCAGCGGGGCCGCAGCTAGAGCCGGCTCCGGGGCGACCCGCTCTGGTGTCGCAGCGTCTGGAAATGGCGCTTCCCAGCCCAAGGGTTGCCGTTGTTCCGACCGGCCGCGCGGCGCCAGGCCCTGGATCCCGGAGCTCGGCCCGGAGCCCCGGGACAGCCGAGGCGAGGCGAGGCGCGCTGCCCGGCGCGCGGGCCTGTACGGGGCTGCCTGGAAACGGCCAGCGAACGCGGCTGTGTACCGGGCGCCCGTCGGCCCGGGCCCCTCAGCCTCAGCGAGCCGGGCAAACGAGCGCGTTCCCAAGCGGGCGCGGGGCGGGCGTCCCCGCCGCTTCTCGGAGCGAGCTGGCCGGTTGTCGCTGGCGCGGAGCGGAGCCGGGCTCGCTTCAGCACCCCAGCCCAGAGCGGCCGAAGGAGGGGACTGGAGCCCAGAGGGTCGGGTTGTTTGCAGTCCCGACTCGACTGAATCCGACGCTTGTAGTCAGGTCCTGTCAGGTTGCCGGGCTCTATAAGCCCAGGTACGTGATGCAAAATAACCCGTCACGCGTACGGGGCTGGGGTTTGTTTCTCCCTAATGTCAACGATTTGTCTTTTCCTCTGGAATTTGCAGAGTGGTGCTTTTCGTTGTTTTGGTTTTAGTTCCCAGCGTATTGTGCCTTTAGCATCTGGCCATCTTCTGAGCAACTTGCAGAACAGAGTTCGTTAAAACAAATTGTTAGAGAGACCAGTGTTTGCACTGTGTCGTTATTGTCAATTTACTATAATACTGTTTGCTGGTTTAAAAACTTACATGGGGATGAAGAATTGAAAATAACACTATATAATAGTTTATCTTGTATTTCTGCTCTGCTTAATTGTTTTGTAGTGCTCATTGTTGCTACCTTTTTTAAAAAAAACAAATGCAAAAAGCAAATATTTGTCTTCAGTGACCAAGAATCTATGTATTTCAGCTACACATATTTAAAAGTATTTAGTGATTCACCAGCAGGACCTTTTAGGAAAGTGTCAACCAGAAGTGTTGCATAATGTGATTAAAGTGGCTAATTATACTCATAACTCTAGCTGGAAATTTAAGAGAACTGCTTTTCCCCAGGTGTAATCCTTTACCTGGGGTTTTTCTTGCAATGGAGAACAAAGGGCAGGACTGAGAGAAAAATGCTCTTCAAAACCTTTCTCTAGAAAATAAGTGTTTGTCCTAGTTTACAGTATGTAACAGATCTCTGTGGTTGTAACCATTTATCGCTTCAGGTATTATATGCAAGGGGTGTGTCGTGAAGGAAGCAGGTGTTTGTTTTCACATGACTTAACTACAAGCAAACCCTCTACTATCTGCAGATACTACCAGAAAGGACAGTGTGCCTATGGAGCTCGCTGCAGGTAAAAATTGCCACTCTTCTAGTATAGTGTGTTTTTCCCACAACTAGAAAAGGTGATTGCAGACAATACGTTTTTACACTCTAGGAAATAAAGGAACCACAGCAACAAAGATACATTGGGTATGTTTATAAACAAGAGTAAGATAATGAAAAGCTTATAAAACCAACATGAATGGCAAACATTGCGCTCCTGATGAATAAATTGGGGACTCAGCAGTTTCCTGGTTTTGTATCTTTGTGCTCTGCATGAACCGTAATGATCATATGGCTTTTTATCCTTAAGTTTTGTGGTGGGCTTTTTAAGACAGCAAGTTCCTTTTTGTTAGACCATGTCATCTCATGTTTGTAGTGTTGAATACTGTGGTGGCTTGGGCTTAAGTTGAGTCTCTGACTGCTACTGTAGTACAAATAATAATAAATTCTAGAGTTATGCCTAACTGTTATTCATTTGGATGCTGTGGGAAAAAAAGGAGACTGAGTTAAGGTTGCTGTGGAATTTTTATGCTGAATTTCTTGATTTGTGTGATAGAAATGTTAATGTTGTTAATACAAAGTTTAGGCCTTAACCTCTGTGTAAAATAGGGATAATCTCCCCTTACTAGATGCTTTGAGTTCCTTAAACAAGCGGTGCTATAGATATTAAAATATTGTCTTGTTGTCAGATATCAGTACAATTCATGCACCGTTAATCAGTAGGAACCTTTCCAGGTTGATCCATCCTGCATCTGAGCACTTTGAAGTTAGCATTAATGTTAAAAATGTTAGCGTGCTTTCTTTATAAAGTATTTTAATTAATTTTTTTGTTCACTCACGTTGGTGTGGGTGTGCAGATACTGTGGTGGTCCCAAAGGGGAAGTGGGTAGGATTTAAGAGGTATGCCTCTTGTCCTGCTGTGTTTCCCACTTCGGACGCCCATCTGTGATGTCCAGTTCGCTTGGTGGGAAGGTCGACCACCTTCATGGCGCTCATTCTGCAGCACCTTCACCCCAATAGCTTGCAAAGAGCATCAGCTCCAAGCTTACTGCTTCAGGATGCACTAGCAGATAAACCCTCCAGTTCCATAGCCACTGGTTCTGTGAGTACTGAGAGGCCTGTGTCAGCTCTCAACTCTCAGAGAATAAAAAGTGAATCCTGCTGAAAGTACTGTACTTTGCTCCTGAAGTAAAAGCAAAACCTTTGATACTGAAGGATCCTAAGCCATCAAATCCTAGTTCTAGACACAATGAAACCCTGTGGGTGACTGTTACCAGAGTCAGTCCTAGTGGGAGCATGCTTTTCATACGCAAAAGCGTATAGCCCTAAATATGGCTCCTGTTAGCAGAGCCCAGCACCGTTCTATGTACCTTTTGGGAGACATCTGTGAACAATGCAAAAACATTCTTGGAACCTAGACCTAAGGTTTGGTTTACAGCAGGAAGAACCTTCCTTCAAGAGGAACGATTCCTGAAAATTCAATCTCCTCTGCTCGGACTTTAAGAGAACTCCAACCAGACAGTAATTCTGTTTCTCACACTGATGGAACTCATGGCCTCAGCAATGTGTAACTCCTTGTGCTTCACTCACAAAAACTCTGCAGCACTGGCTAGCAAAGTACTATCTGTTTTATACAGCATGTTTTGAAATTGGCCTTCCCAAAGTAAGTGTTCCCTGCCCTCTTATGGTGGATGCGGTGTGATCTAGCATCTTAAAAGGGGCAACATTCAGTCTCTCAGCACCATCAGCAACTCTACCCTCCAACACTTCCAGCTTAATGGATGAAGTGGGTTCCCCATCCCAGCAGTTCAGCCATTGGAGTCACTTGGAGATGATGCTACATATCAGCATACTGGAATTGAGGGTGACTTGCTGGGCGTCTTGACTAACTCACTGGCAAGGCAGTTCAAGTTGTTATGGACAACATGGCCGCAATGTACTATGTGAACAAGCAAGGAAGAGCTCATTCCCCATAGCTTTTCAAGGAAGCTATGGCAGTGAGAGACTGGTGCATTCATCATAACATGTACCCCGTAATCCTACATGCCTAGCAGATCAACTGAATTGGGACAGATGAGAACTGCTCAAATGGCCTCTAAAGACATCAGTGGGAGATGAGATCTTTGCTCTCGGGAGTTATCTGGAAATAGAGCTCTCTTTGACAAGGCATAGGAGTGTGAATGACCAGACCATCTTCAAGAACTCTGGCTACAGGTGAGTAACCTTTTGTTTATGCACTGAACTGGCAAAGATAAGAGATCCTTCTAGATTTTAGTATGTGTACTACTAACTTTTTACATTTGTTTACCTTTTTAAATTGATTGTACTAGGTTAGGATAAGGAGATCAGTCACACAAGTCAGAAAATTCAGAAGTTAAAATATCCATGGCATCCTTAATGTTGCTGCCTTGAACTAATATATGATAGTTTTTATCTAAAGGTCCTATCAACATAATCTGGTGTTTGGCAAATAATAATTGAAACTGCTCTTTAAATGTTATGTATTTGCCATCATACTGGGTAAACTGCACCTCTAGAATGGGCCATGGAGGGGGAAATAGGAGTGCCAAGTCAGCTCTCATGACTCCTGCCATCACCAGTCTCTGGGTAAGGATCCTTGTCTTACTCCCTTTTGACCAGGCACAGCTCCCTGCCATATGGTCTGATATCCCCAGCAAGCCTGTCTGCCTAAAGGCCAGTGCTTGTGTGTTGCTTTCTCTCTAAAGACTATAACAGGTGTGATTTACCAGTAATCCAAATTGTTCTTTCTAAGCAAGCAGGTTTATTCTTAAGGTTAAAGTATTACAGAGAACACATAATAAAAACAGCAAACCGGTTTAAACACACATGAAACGTAACAGGAATCATCTGTCAGTCTTAGGGGGCCCTTATAAGCCAAAGTCCTTCCAGTCCTTCAGCAGGATTGGGGCCACTTGGACAAAAGTTCATGTCCTTTTGCTGGATCAGAAAGAAGACCCGGTGTAAGTTCAAATTCAGCCTTTTTATACCAAAAACACTTTTTGTCTGGTCTCCTGAGGGGGCTAGTACCTCTCTGGACTTGTCCACAACTTGAATGATTTACTTTAATCATCCACTGCTTTTAGTTTCTGACAGAACTATGGTAACCCTCCCCCTCCCCAGAGTTTACTCTTGGGGGGGATTCTGTGTCACTGCACATGTGCATATTTCATGTGCTGCGCATATTTAATTTTTTTGTGTGGAAAATAGGTTCTGCTGAAAAGTTGCTGCAGTTCTGCCTTTTGCCCACCAGAGGGTTGCTGTGGCTCTAGAACAGAGCAGCCACTCCAGGCCAGTCCCATCTACAATAGGGAAGAGGCCTACCTTTTTCACAGGGCCAGTTGGGGTGGGTCAGGAGTCGGGAATATGGGGAGACAGACAGTGTGGGGCTTCTGGGGGGGGTCAGATGGGTGCATAAGGACTAGTGGGGGAGGACAGACTGGGGTGGAGGCACAGGGCTGGGGGGGGGCAGGGAAGTGTAGGGCCACATGGGCCGGGAGGGGGTGGTGGGGTGCATGGCTACGGGGGAAGGGTGATGGCTGAGTGGGAGCACAGAGATACATGGGGACAGGGGATGCAAGGACACATGGAGATGAGGGGAAGGGTCTGGCTGAGGGGGTGCAGGGATACATGGGGACAGGAGGGAGGGGTGTAGCACCACATGGGGACATGGGGGTGGCTGAGTAGGGGCACAGACACATGGGGACTGGGAGGGGGTGCAGGCCCACATAGGGGTTGGGGGAGGGGATGTCTGAGTGGAGGTGCAGGGACACATGGGGATGGGGCAGATGTGCCTGACTGAATGGAAGAGGCAAGGGCAGCTAGGGTCTGCATGGGGGACTTTCCCTCCCCACCCCGCAAAAAAACCTGTACCATACTTTTCCTACCCATACCCAAAAACCCTTCAAGTTCATACCCAGGCTCTTTCCTAGCAATTGCTTCTCTTTCCCTCAGCTCCTCCATTACCCCTGATTCCCCCAAGCCTTTGTACTGCTTCTGAGGGGGTGCGGGAAATAAGGTTCTATACTGTAGTTTAAATGACTTATTACTCAGAGTTCTGTATTAGTATGACTAGCAAGGAATCTATTTGTCAAACATTTTCTGAATCTTTTTTGTTGTCTGTATTGTTACAGACATACTTGGTGACAGGTATTTTGAAATAAATTATCAAAATAATTGAAACGGTTGTGATTATACTGTTTTGAGACATAAAATATGCAGAATTTACAGAATTTTTAATTTTTTGGTGCAGAATTCCCCCGGGAGTAAGAGTTGCATACAATCCCTGGCCCACAGTGATACATAAACCGTTCATAACCTTAATATAATATGGTCCCTAAAGATACATGTGGTTGCAATATCTGTCATGTGTGCATTACTGTATTATTTGTATGGCACTATTGATGTTCATGGCATTTCATAGTATGCTCAAGAATGGACAGCATGTAAGCGAGTGACAGACTTGAAGAGAATTAAATATAATTGTTAGAAAAACCCTGAGGTGGAGAACTGCTACTTCCATTGTCCCCAATGAAGATATTTTAGAGTTAGATCAGTGCATTGTTACCAGATTTGCCCGTTGCTTTGGGGTACGCTCATTTATTAGGATTACTCTTCCGTGGGGGGACGACACTCTATAATTCTATCAATGTACTGTTTGTCACTTGTGTTCTCATACGGAGCTCTACTTCTCCCTTCTGCAAGTTCCCTCCCGATTGGAGCTATCTTACAGGACCTAGGTTCCCCAGGACTGTGTTTTTCCAGCTCCAGAATCAGGTGAATACACACACACAAGTTAACAGAGCGCATCTGAGAGGACCAGGTTAATCCGCACTCCCAAGCTGACCCCTTATATGCCCCGGGACTCATCGGGCTGGGTCGAGCAACACTTCCAAGCTGCCACCCTCATAAGCCCCAAGTTCAGCACGCCCCTATCCACACTTTCACATTACAATTGTTCTGGTAGTAACCCACAGGATTTTTGGGTGCTACAGGAATCTTTAGCTTAGGTACAAGGAGCGTTGCCTCAGAGAGAGAGAGAGAGAAACAACCAGCTTAACCATGAAAATTATTTATTGCCAGGTAATAATCCTACAAGAGGCGCCAAACAAAACAGTTATAATATTAAATCTAATTTAAATTTGGTTACAAAAGTTATGTTTAGAAAACTATAACTGACCACACAAGTCAGGGTCAGAAGACTATACCGAGAGAGAGCTGGCTTCTCACCACTCCGTGAAGCTTAAATTGATCAGGGTTCCCAGGTGGTGGTAGCTGAGGGTCTGGAGTGCTGGAGACAGGCAGAGCCCCCAGCACAATCAGTCAGGAGAAGATGAAGTCCCAGTGGAACTGATGTAGATTTTGGATCCAGGCATCAGAGCATTTACTTGAGCATGGGTAGGAGTTTTTGTAGGGGAAGAACAATAGTTCAAGGGAGAACACTAGATTTCTTTGTGGGTAAACTGATGGCTCAAGGGCATATACCAAAGTTGTTTTATTCAGGCTAGACAATAGGAGCAGATTATTCCTGGCTATGGGTTGTGTTCCTTCCAGAGAGCTCACAGTGCAATCAGGCAGCTTCAGTGTTTTGGATACCAATAAAGGATTTATTACTAGAATTGGTCTGATAACTACTGAGCTGGGTGTGTGCAGGGGTGGGTTCATTAACAGCTGGAGCAGAGATTCCCCATCATGCAGTGCTTTCCCGCTTTTCTGGTCCCATAGTTCAGTGCAGTTCTTGCCTTAGAATCTCTGTTCTCCATTCTGTATGCTAATGGAGGTACCTCTTTGTCCCATCTTAGATGCAAATGAGGCTAGGGGAGTTTCCTTAATCCTGTCACCCTTGTCTGAGGGGTTTAAGTGTGTCTTCCACTGCCTTTTCATTGCTTTTTGTAAGTCTTTCCTCTGGTTGGCTTTGGTTCAAGCAGAGGCTGGCAGGGGATTGGGGGGGAAGGTCTTTAGTGAGTCAGGCTGTGCTCTGATTCCCCAAGAACACAGAGCTGATAGGTAACACCATGTTCATATAGACTAAAATTCCCATTGATTTCAGTGGGAGCAGAGTTAGGCCAATCTTGGGTGCTTTTGAAAAATCCATCTGTGTGTGTGTGTATCTATACACCATATTTGTATGTGTGAATAAGAGCACAGTGTAACTGCTGCTGTCCGTTAGCAAAGCAGGAGAGATCATAAACTGACAGGGCACACAATATTTTGATGTTACCACATCTGAATAAATGTCAGCAAACCTTTTTGTAATGGAATAGTAGTATTAAATTGAACACACTCTCTAAGAATATTGTTCTTTCAGCATTGTTTTGCAACTTTGGAGAAATCATTTAAATCTGCACTTTCAAAAGAGTCCGACATGGGGTTCTTCATTCTTTCCGTGCCCAATATGAAAGACGTATGACTTGATTTTCAAAGCTGCTGAGTAGCTAAAATCCAGCAGGTTGTCCAAAATGAGTGGACACTTGAAAATGTAGGCCTTAACCTCTGTGTAAAATGTGGATCCCATTTCGCAAGGCTGTTGTAAGGCTTAATGTTTGTAAAGTGCTTTGAGATCCTTGAAATGTGCTGTAGAAATCCTAAGTATTATTATCATCATCCATATTGTCTCTGAACAAATCATGATCCATAAGCTAATATATTGAATAAACAGGCTCATTAGTGGAAATCAAGAGTTTGCCACATTAACTGTTAGCTTCCTGGAATAACAATGATTGTGCATTGAACTAGATCTTAGTTTTTGTGGCACTTTATTACATTGTTTTCTGTTTTTAGGTATGATCACACCAGACCATCTGGGTCTGGTGGTGCAGTGGGTACTGTGCCACCCAGCCTTTCTTCACCATCGTTCAACAGCCCTAACCCTCTGCCAGAGCATAACATGCCTGTAATCAAGAGCAAAACACATGAGCCTGGAAAACGCAAAAAGAGAACATTAGTGCTTAGGGATAGAGGTGAGTAGGAGCAGTTAATGTCAGTTCTCTTCACTTTTCCTGGCTTGCTGATTTTTAGCAGTAGTTCTGTTGCTTTCCATTATTTGCTTTTCATCACTTCCATTTCAGTGATGGCTATAAAGGGTGTGTTTGCATTTGTAACATGGATAGGGCATAATCCTACAAACATTTATGCATGTTAGTAACTTTACTCATGTAAATAGTCAACTTTTGCCCCACACATCCCACTGATGACCTTCCTATGCCCCTCAGGCACCAGCATTAAGGGAGCCCTTCCATTGCTGATGCCCCAGCACAGAGGGACTGAGCTCCTACTTGCCCCAGACCTCCTTTTACTATACACATACCCAGCCTGGTCTCACCAACTGCCCCCCCACAAACCTCTCCCTCTGTGCATCCCCATTCACAATCCTCTGTGAGATTGCAGTGCTGAATCCTCCCTGTTGCAGCCCTGCAGAGCCCCAGATCTCCTCTGCTGGCCAGTCTTCCTACCCAGGGCCTCTGTGCTAAGGCCAGCTGGATAGCAGTGTCAGAGAACAGAAATAGTAAATAGACCATAATCTCTGCTTTTCCTTTCACCATAAGCTGTTTTATTTCTGTATGAGGGGCATAGCTTTGTGTTTAAATTGAAGAAGTGGACGGTGTCGGAGACGATGTGAGAATGAATGTGTGTAGGAAGTTTGGGGTTTCTGATTGCTGATCTCGTATCTAGAGGAGCCTGACAATTGTTATCTAGGGGAACCTGAAATTTCACAAAAGGCTTATTGGCAGGGGAAACAGGTGAAGGTATCAGAGTTAAAACCCCTCATATCGCCCTGCCAACCTCCCCCACATCCCAAAAAATAGAAAATTCAGTTGGTCAATGGAGGGACCATGTGTTAATTGTGGTGAGTGAATTCAATCACTTAAAATGTGAAATAGGACTTTAAACACGTTCTAAGTGAAAATCTGTGCAGTTTTAGCTTAGCTTCTATAATACTTAAGATGAAAATGCATGATATGCTGTACTTGGTATCTTCAAGCTTTACAGTGGGTAGTTTAAGGCTGTAAAGCTGGATAATTTGGAGATTGAAGCTGCTAAATACATAAGCTCTGCAGGTGAAAAGGTTTAACTATTAACAAGGAAACTATAATTCAGCAGGTAACTGCTGTTTTTATGCTCCTGTGGTCTTTCATGCTACATACTATGCTTTTTCTTTAAGATTTATGTGGTTGGAGTGAAGAACAGGTGAGACTCAGTACCGTGAGTGATCCAGTGTGTTGCAGTGACAAAAATGATAATCTGGAAGTGAAGCCCCATTCGTATTTAGAAGCTATTTGCAGTGGGCTCGAAGAAGATTCAGTGGCTGGAAGTTCCTATACTGATGGACAGCAGCTATGTCCCTATGCAGCAGCTGGGGAATGCCAGTTTGGTGACCAGTGTCTTTACCTCCATGGAGATGTGTGTGAAATCTGTGAATTGCAAGTACTTCATCCCTTTGACCCAGAGCAGAGGAAGGCTCATGAGAAGGTAAAGATTAACATAATTTAAACTTGGGTCTAAAACATGATATAAATATGCTTGTTCTAAAGCCCACAGACACTTGTGTGTTACAGGCTAACTTTAGTGCTTTATAGAGTATTTGTGTATATACTTATTTAATTTAGATTTAAAATAATTGAGAGACCTATTGAACGCTCTAGTCACCCAAACTTGTCGTCGATACAACAAAATACCAGCTGCATTAAAATAAACATCCAACAGGAATTTAGCCAGCCATCTGTAGAAACTCTTTTTCACCTTTTTCATCATTGTGGGAAGAATCCCCTTGACTCTCTCTAAAAACCCTCTCAAACATATGGCTTTTGCAGCATGCCTAAAAGGTCACCAGGTTCTCTAAACTCTACTTGTACTCCTTCTTCTAGACCACGCTGACCTGAGACAACCAACTCATTTCACATAGTCCACCACAGTGCAATCAGATGATAACATCTAGTCACTGCTGATATTAGCTGTAATTTGAGGTCAGGAAAGGTGCTGCATCCCACTGCTACTCTCCTGAGCCATCCAGTCCCAATTTGGATAGGATTTTGGGCTCAGTTCACTTCAGTTATATTGAGCTCTCTGTACCTCTTGTCGTCCAAATCTGTTAATCGGAGGCAAGTCAGCTGCTCATAGTACAATTGGTTCTCTTGCATATACAGTAGCTTTGCAGTAGCTTTGTTAGTAAAAGCTGTTTAATACACTTGTATTATAGGTAGAGCTGGTAGCACTGCATATAGCTAAGAATGCCCAACACTTTTCATTATAAGCCCCTGTTTTCAGCAGCTTATAACTTTGCCAAACTGTAACTGTTTGGCTGAAATTTTCCATATTGGGTATCTTCCCTCAAGCTTAGTTTTTTTTTTTGGAAAATTTTAGCAAAAATGATTCAGCTGTTTCAGAGAATGAAATTAGGGGAAAATTTATTAAAAATTCTTACAACTGTTTTGCTGAGACTCTCTAGGGCCTCTGCTTTGGAGCAAGGGCTTCGAATTTGGCAGGGAGCTTGCCTTTCTTAAGGATGTGGTTTTGTTGTTCCTGTGGAGGGGAGTGTAAATTTGTTTGTTATAAGCCTTTGGGGGAAAAAAAAAAATCTCATGTTGCACACATTCAATAAGGAATTGTTAGTTTGGCAGCTGAACTCTTCCAAGATTCCTTCTGTAGTGAGTGTGCTCCAGTCCAGGGCTGGTGTGTGTGTGGAGAGGGGCGAGCAGTCCTTTGCCCAGCAATTAGTGTGTGCTTCTGTGGCATGGGGCACTGGAAATGAGAGCCAAAGACAAACACCTATCTCCTCAGTGTTCCCTCTGCTGGCATTGAGGCAGCATAATGCGGGAACAGCATGATTAGAATGCACAGTTGACATGAGCTGGATCTGGGCCAGGCAGATGGAGGGAGTAGATTAGTACTGGCAGCTGGTAGGAGACAAGGATAGGCTGAGTAAGGGGGCTGGGACTGGAATGAGGAGCCAGAATGGGGAGACTGGAAAAAAGCCTGTGGGTGGACATGAGAGTTCAGGTTTCAGGGGGAGGGAGGGGCAGAAGGGTTTGTAACCACCAGAATACAGTTCCCTTCAGCATCTGGAATGGAACCTGAGATTCCTGAGTCTCAGTATTCCTCTGTTGTCAACAAATACTTATGAAACCCACTGGCGTCCCTCATCCCCCTTTAGTGCTGGCCCACACAAAGGATGACAACCCTACTGCTTCTATCATTTATTCTGTTGTTCAACTGGCTGAGGTCTGTGCAGTGGTTCCAGCCTGGCTGATGACCTATGGGGGTGTCAATATGATGCCACGTGTTGGAATTCCTACATTTTGATTGATTAAAAAAGAAAAATCATCTAGGAAATTGCATCTAAAAAATTGTTAACAGAATGTTACGGTTGTAAAGACAAGCACTCAAAAGTTACAAAATGCCTGGGAAAAGTAATATCACCTTGCTTCACAGGAATATTATGAAAATAAATCCATGTTCGTGAAGCATTCGGATATCATAGTGATGAGCTCCCTGAAGAATTTAATAGAAAACTCCCTAAAGAAATTAATAATTCTGTATTCAGATCAGGGTTTAAATAGTGTGCAATAATAAGGCCTGGGGCCACACAGTGAACGAGCATAAAACAATATTGAAAGCTGCTCATTCAGTAAGCACCATAATTCTGTGCACTGAGTAAGGCCTGTCCCCTGTGGAAAAAAACGATTGTGATCATGTAATTAAAGGCTGTATCCTAATGCATACTCAAGGGGTGTGAATTACGGTTGCACAGCAATCTACATTTTTTGTGGGCTGGAATTTGCAACCTTAGTGCTCTTTTAACGTCTTTTGGGGGATGTTTTATAAAACAAAAAGCATGAACTACATTCTTAACGGAGTTAAGTGTACTAGTACTATGTTTTTTTTTCTTTATACATGCCTTCCATAGATATTTGTGTTTTACAAGCTAGAAGCCTTGTGCAAATATGGCAGAGACCCAAAGTAACTCTTTGCTTCTGTTTTATGACCTAGATGTGCATGGCAGCATTTGAACACGAGATGGAGAAGGCCTTTGCCTTTCAGGCAAGTCAGGACAAAGTATGCAGTATCTGCATGGAAGTGGTGTATGAGAAACCATCGGCCTCGGAGAGAAGGTTTGGAATCCTTTCCAATTGCAATCACACCTACTGTTTGTCCTGCATCCGGCAGTGGAGGTGTGCCAAACAGTTTGAGAATCTAATCATAAAGTAAGTATATGTTAACTTTGTGGTCAACCAGTGGGACTTATGTCCACCCAGATCACACTGTCTATTGTAGCTTGTCATTCAGGTGTTCTCTTCTATAGACTTTTTGACTAGACGCAATGCTATTACTTTCATATCAAACTAAGTATGTTCACAAAGAGAAATTCTGTGGCCCTAAAAATGCTAATGTGTCCAATACTGAGATTGTGATGAAAATCCTGACTCCACGTGCCAAGGAGGTACAGTATCTTAGGCCTTGTATACGCTACCGTGGTAAGTCAACCTAAATTATGCTACTCCAGCTACGTGAATAACATAACTGGAGTCGACGTAGCTTAGGTCGACTTAATGCGGTGTCTACACCTCGCTGCGTCGAAGGGAGACGCTCTCCCATTGACTTATTTTACTCTACTCGTTCGGTGAAATACTGGAGTCAACTGGACAGCACTCTGCTGTCCATTTAGCAGATCTTTACCAGAGTCGCTAAATCAACCCCCGCAGCATCGATCACAGCAGCCTTGATCTCTGGTAAATGTAGACATGGCCTTAGTTAAGAATTGAAAACTGCTGTCACCTTATTTGTACACATTCAATTACTGGATTGCACATAAATTCTAACTATTGTCATGCTCACGCTGAACGCTCATTTGGATACTCTATTGATCATGCATTTATTCTGTATTTGGCCAATGCCTTTGTCGTATCTGCTGTTCTAGCTCCTATATAAATGCATTTAAAGCTTGATTCTCTTCAGAATAGAAATACAGGAAAATGTAAGAATCCAACTGATACCACAAAAGAGGAAACTTGCCTTTTCCCCTGGAACTCCTTAGAAAACTACAGATGTCTCAGGGAAAACTTTTTTTGAAAAATATTTTCCATTCTTATAGTGAAGTGGGTTGTATTCCCCATGTCCTTCACAAGGAGTTTGCTACAGTGAAATTTAGCATATTGGAAGCTGCTTGTAGTAGAGTAATGCTCCCAATGGGCATTCACTGTGAGAAGCTCAGTCTGTGACAGGAAATGAGGCTGCCAAATGGTTTTCGCAATCGTTCCCCCTGAGCCAATATTGACAAATGTTTTCAGCATTTTCAGAAAGTAGATCTGAAACTCTTAAACTACTTGTGACCTCATCAACCTTCTGAAAAGATATTAGGAAAAGGGAATGGAAATAATCTTAAAAGAAGTTCTGGCTGAAAGACTGGATGGTTCATTGGGCTGGTAATGGGACATAAAAGCCTTTTGTCAGCTTGTTGGTTGTCACTAGAAATTATCTGATGGCTGTTAGGTGTTCCCTGTGAAATCACTTGGGTTCTTGATCTGGTTCTAATGAACGTGTCCATCTCACAAGACCACTAGTTAAACTGGACTGCTTATTGCAATCTTAGTAGACAGGCCAAGTATCAATCTTCTCCTTTGCCCTATTTCGCTGCTGTAGTTCTTTTACAGAACAGGGATTGAGGTACCTGAAAAGTGTCTAATGTGGTTTGGATACCTTAGGTTTCAAGGGAAAAAATCATGGTCTGCACTGATCAGGAAAAGCATGCTTTCTATTCAATCACTGATTGAACTGTAGTTTAGACCAAACCTGATTGGGTTGAACTGGTTTACTTCAGTTGAAACTTTAATTTATAAAAACTTGTAAGTACAGTATACATCGGGGTGGGCAAACTACAGCCCATGTCCAGCCTTTCAGACCTTTTAATCCAGCCCTTGAGTTCTCGCCAGGGAGCGGGTTTGGGGGCTTGCACCCACTCCACGCATGCGATGGAACTGTGCAGCTTGCGGAAGCAGCAGCATGTCCCCCTCCCGCTCCTAAACGTAGGGGCAGCCAGGGAGCTCCGCATGCTGCCCCTGCCCCGCAACTCCTATTAGCTGGGAACCAGGGCCAGTGGGAGCTGGAGCTGCAGGGGTGGTGCCTGTGGATGGGGCAGAGTGCAGAGCTGCCTGGCCAGCACCGCACCTCTGCATAGGAGCTGGAGTGGGGACATGCTGCTGCTTCCAGGAGCTGCTTGGAGTAAGCACTGCCCAGATCCTGCACCCCTGACCCTCCTCCCATTCCCCAACCCCCTGACTCAGCCCTGATTTCCCCCTCCTGTCCTCTGAATGCCTCAGTCCCAGCCCAGAGCACCCTCCTGCACCTCAAACCCCTCATTCCCAGAGCTCACCCCTGCACGCTGAACCCCTCATTTCTGGCCCCACCCTGGAACTTGCACTCCCAGCCCAGAGCCCGTACACCCTCCCATACTCCAAACCCCTCTGCTCCACCCAGAGCTGGCTTCTGCACCTCAAACTCCTCATCCCTGGCCTCAGCCCAGAGCTCGCACCTCCATCCAGAGCCCTCACCCCTTCCACATCCCAACCTCCTGCCCCAGCCTGGAGCCCCCTCCTGCACCCTGAACTCCATTTCTGGCCCCACCCCAGAACCTGCCCCCCCTCACCCCCCCCCAAGTTGGAGCCCTCACCCCCTCCTGCACCTCAACCCCCAATTTTGTGAGCATTCATGGCCTGCCATACAATTCCCATACCCAGATGTGGCCCTCAGGCCAAAAAGTTTACCCACCCCAGGTATACACTGTAATCAGCTATGATATGCTTTGATGCTTCAATATGAAAGATCCAATTCCCCTTTCTCCACTTGCTGTTTATGACTAGTTGTTGAGAAATATCTATTCTCTGCAAGGTGTATGTACACTTATTTTCTTTTCATTACCCATTTAAGATCCTGCCCACAGTGCCGAGTGACATCAGAGTTTGTAATTCCTAGCGTATACTGGGTAGAAGACCAAAACAAGAAAAATAAGCTGATTGAGGCATTTAAGCAGGGAATGGGGTAAGTTCACTAGCCATAATTATTTTTTGTTAAATAAACTGAAAAGGTTGTAGACCAAGGTATTCAGTAGCCTCTTTTTAAAATGTTTTCTTTAATACTGTACAAAACGTACCTTATGGAATGTAATTGTGTGTACACACACACACACACTATTCATATCCAGTGACTTCAGTGGTAGTTGAAGGAACTCGTATCTAACTTTGATTTTCCCCTGAACATCATGAATTTAATTTTCATTTCAGCTAGGCTAATAGCCTCTGAAAATATCCCTCATGATTAAATTAGAAATTCCCCAAGCTCCAGGTGGAATGTTAATAATTCTACTTTCCAAAATTGGCTGTTGAGGATATTTTTGTTCACTTTCCAAAACTACATTTAGATAACATCTGCTGATTTTTATTACTCAGCTATAACTACTTTGATTATCATACTCTTGTATCGTTGAGGGGAAAAAACCAAAGTTGTCACTGAACTGACTTTTATGATGTTTGTTTCTTTTTCTCTAATCAGTAAAACTTCAGAGTTGTTGAGGGATTTGTTGTTGTAATACCATCTGCAAATGTAAAAATAATTACATGCGTGATAAGTTTTATTGAACAATTAGACTTGACTGGTGGTCAGACCATTGGAGGTATGCAGTAAAGGATGGTGCTGTATCAACCTAACAAACCTCTACTTGCTCACTTGCCTGTGATAAATGAGGTTTTTTTTGATGGGAGGGTAAATTATCATTACTACTTTCATTATCATTGATTGCCATTATATGAAGTGTGGGTAAAATAAATCTTTGTATTGGGCTAGTAAATTTTCAACCCATTTTGGAATGCTAAAAGCTGAGTGATGATACACTACCTGAAGTGCATTAATCCCCTGGAGACACACTATTTGCAGTGCTTGTTCTGGAATGGTTCCATAAAAAACCTGGGTGTTTACTTGGCACTGTCAACAAGTGCGTAACATACATTTCCAAAGCACCCATCATGTTAGTACGTGGGTACTTCTTGTTCAATTCGCCTAGCATGGGGGAGCATCATCTTTCACAAGAAAGGGAGTTTAGAGAAGGGGTGGTGATGGCACTTGTGTAAGGGTTGCTTGCATTCTTTCAGGAAAATATTAACTGTCTCTGTTAGTAGTGGCCCAGGAGATCCCTTCTACTAGCTTTGATATAACAAGAGGGCAGATATCCAGTTTAGAAGTGGTAGTGTTGAGTTGATCTCATGAGTCTTGTTTTTATAGCAGAAGACATGTCTTCACTCATAGGATGGTCTTCTGATTTTGGATGGTGTTTCACTGTAGATGTAGGCAGAGTTAAGCTATTAGGGTGACACTAACAGTGCCTTTTTTTATTCATTTAATTTAAACACTTTTTAAAGTGTTTAAATTAAACTTAAATTTAGAATTTCCTGTCTTCTCAATTTGTTTAAAACAGAATGCTATTTATTTATTTTTCCTGTGGTTCTGGAGGCTTAACTTTAAGACCAACTCTAACTTAATTTTGTCTGGGAATTTCAGTAGGTTTTGCCAGATTCCTGTGACACCCTATCTACTCTGCGTTTAGTAAATGCATGGGTTTTCGTCCAGATATCTATAATGCTATAAATCTGGATTATAATTGGACAGACTTTCTAAGATATGCCTGATGCAGCAGTTGTGATGCCAACCTGGGAATGCCATGTTCACTGGTCCATAACTCTTCAGGATCAGAAGTTCTGCCTGAATCCATGAGGTTCTTGTGCCAGTAAAGAGACCACAAGAAATTCATCTAATTCAAAAAATCCAGCCACTATGGACCCCGAAAGAATCAAAGGCTAACTAGTGCTTGCCACAGCCAAAAACAAATTTAGTTTCTGATCTGATTTTTAGATATCATGAGCTTTTTTAAAATGGAAACTTCAAAAGAAGTACTAACACCTCATTTAAAATAAACAAACCACACAGCTCCAAAACACACTTTTGATTTGCCTTCATAAAATTCTATCCTGATATAAAATAACATGTGAAACTTAATGAGAGTAGCTTCAATAGTAAGCATGGAATGAAAAAAGTCTCTCTCCAAATACAAGCTGTTAAAATCATTGAACAAAATCTTGCCTGCATTAATTTCTTGGACTATTACTTCTTTGAAATTCTTTATTTTTTCCTATTTCACCACTTTTCTTTCATTAAGCCTGGACAAAATGAAACTACTGGATATCATCTCCTGACTCGTTCACTAGTATCTGTAATATTTGGGTTGCAGGTGTTAAACAGTTCTCTGATTTTTGGTTTTGCAGAAGCTAAATTTTGGACTTAGTCATGTAAGTGTAAACTTTTGAAAGCTATTTCATTTTAAAGGTACAAATAGTGAGTGATAGGCAAGACAGTGACATGGCGTGTATTTATTAAGTAAATCTTGATAGCTGTTTCTATTTATTACTTCCAGCAGGGGTCTCTGTAGACAGTTGAGAATGCAACTTAATGCTGATGCAATAGAAGTGGAAAAGTAAGATTGGTAGATTATATTTGATTTAGATTTAGTCTGTCCTGCAGTCTTTTGCAGAGCTGACCATGTAAAAAGTAGCCTATTTTTAATTTTTTTCTCGATCTTGTTCTTCCTAAGAATACAGTACATTGCCCATATGACAGGGATGAGTTTTCCATTTCAACATTAATAACTGCATAAATATCAGTGACATTATGATCATAATCCAAAGTATGGCATGGTGATTTAAGTGCTAGAATAGTTTTTAACCACACTTTCTGTACAAAAAAATCACCTTTGGGCTAGGACTAGTGGGAAATTTCAGCCTAAACAGTGAATTTTTCAGTTAGTAAGCACTTTGCCTTGTAGTATTGGGTCTTAAGGTTTTAACTAACTAGCTTTCTATTAAAAGACCCAGTGTAAAATTTTCAAAAGTAACATAAGAGTTTGTCTCATTAAAAGTAAATAGGATTTAAGCAACTTCACAAATTGTATCCCAATTCTAGGTAATACTTAGAATTTCCAGGCTTTCAAATGGGTGAACACTACAGTGTTTGGTAGAAATTGCATAAAGACACTACCTGTCTGTTTACGTTCAAATTAATTTTAGCAACATATCAACACTGCATGGACTATTCACATATCTTTAGAGAAACCACTACTTAACATCATTTCCAGAAATGCTGTCATTTGGACTGTAAGGCCTTTCTTTGCTCAGCCACTGAAATGTTGATGCCACAGGAAACTGAAAGCTGAGTGGGGAAGGGATTTTTAAAGTTCTTTAAAACATCTATGTTAGAGCTGTGCCTAGCAAATATCTGGAAAAAGATTAAATGCTGCCCCTGCAGTTAAGGTGTAGGCCCACAATTTACATCCTGAGAACCCCAAGAAGTTTACCATCAAAACCAGAGAAGACTAGACTTCACATTCTTGAGATCTTCATTTAAAAAAAAAAAAAGCAGGAATCCCATTGTGTAAAAGTGATTATTTGCAGATCATTTTAATGTTTGTAGGACAAGAAACAGTACCTACATATCTGTGCTAAGTCTCAAACTGTTACTGTTTTCCAGTTGAACCTTTTGTATACATGCAGGGTATAGTCTCAAACAGTTTTTTAAAAGAAAAGTCTTTTTCTAGCAACTGTGTGTGTTCTTAAAGGAGGAAGAAGTATTTGTTGTGAAGATGGTGAACTTCAGTTTAATGCTACTGCAGTAGCGCACAGTCTACTAAGAAGAATTCATTAGCTCACATCTCCATTTTTGGAGTTGCTGTTACTGTACATTGTTTGAAGTTAGGCTGGTGTCTGGTTTGGGTAGAGAGAGGACCAGAGCTGAAGCTGTTTGGGTGACCTCAACTGCAAGGTCATTTTAATTAGTTGAGTGAGCTTACCTGCATGCTTATGTGGATTACCATTTTTTGTTTGCCTTTAATTTGAATTTTCAGATCTTCTGCAGGTTCCCCCTACACCACTCCAAAATAAAAAAGTAAGGATAGATATTTGAAGCCTTAATCCAAGGTTAAGTGTAGTGCCTGGCTCTCTCTATATATGATTAAGGCATTTTAACACATGGTTAGATGGGTACTTCTTAGACAATTGGAAGTTCATGCTGTAAATCACTTCAATAGCAGTTTTCTCAAGGAATTAACTCTTACAGATAATATAGAGGTAATCAAACATAACTTTTTGAAAAATTTGCTTAAACATTATCAGTTTACACAGGTAAACTTTACTGATAGGTTTTAGTAATGTAAAATAAGTTATTTATACTGAAAATATCCATTTCTTAGCCAAGGAACTCAGCAGGCAATCTCTAAGAGTCATTCTTCATTAAAAGTTTATTTAAAAAAAAAAACATACACACACCAAACAGTGGTAGAACAAAAGAAAGCAGCAAGTCCTGGAAAATGAAAAGCAGGAAGTCAAGGCCAGTTTTCTACTGTAAAGCCAAATATACTAGGTATATTTATTACCTCTGCTTGTTTTGTAATTTTGACAACAGCTTGTTTAAATATAGTATCATGGAGCCTGCTTGTTCAGCTGGTCCTAATCCATTATATTACAGTTAGGTCTTAAACAATTGAGTTACACCATAAATGAATATTTGTTTTTGTAAATCTAAATTATTTTCTCTCATGGTTTTCCTTTTCTGATTTCCTCCAATAGAATGCTTGTTTGTGAAGAGCAGGATTGTCAACAAAGTACTTAGTTGTGTCACCACTTTAAAACCATTGCAGATTATATGTCAAGAGTCTGCTGCTCATTAAATTGTTCTGCTGGCTTCACCTGAATCAGCTGAGCAATAAAGCTGGTGGAAATTTTTCCAATTTCTTAATCTACTTTTTGCTTTAAAAAATGTGCAGGAGAGGGAGGACACTTGATGGTGGCTTTTCAACCAGTTCTACTGTTCAGTTGGTTCAGGTGTAGAGCTCCTCCGCATGCTGAACTCTTTAGTACAATTCCTGTTCTTCATAAAAGGAGTTTGTTTAAAGATCTTTGAAAAACACACAAGTGTGGAAAAGTGAAGGGCGACATTTCCCCAAACCATTCTTTTGTTGTACAAGAGGGGAAAAATGATTTGGCACTAATCTGTCTGACTGCTGATTGTATATAACCATTGGTATTTGAAAAAACAAACTTTCAACCTACATTTCTCCAATTAAAGTTAAAATTTGCACTTGCTTTCATACATTTTTACTTCATGTAGGTCTGTAGTGAAATGTTCCTGTTACCAATTTATAGATAACATAACTTCAGTTAAATCCTGAGACTTGAAGTACATAAAAGGACATGTAGTTCTTCAGCTATCCTTTAGCCAAATTATAAAGTACATTAAACTGATCGGAGCAACTTTTTGTCTTAGTCTGTTACTGGGAAATGTAACTTCTTATGTAGCAAAGCAGGTATCTTAAGTTACAAACACAGATGAAGGATTATTCTGGTTGCAATGTTAAAGTGCATGTTTTATGTTAACTTTTCTGGTGAGATTGATTCAGCTCATAAACTGAGTGCCTCCTCCCACCATGTGTATAAATTTAAAACACTCAACTTCTGTTTTCATTTTATACTGAAGGTTAAATAGTGCTTTGGATTCTTTTCTCCCCCAAAGGTACTAACTGAATGTGATAATTATTTAGTTTTGAAGGAGTAAACTTGACTTCCCCTGAGCTTTCTACTTCAGCTGTTGTTGTGATCATTGCAGTGTCATGACTTGGCTTCACCACCTAGAACAAGAGTCTTTTTGTTGCTTTATGATGATAAAGATTAGAGTGCTTAAATGTAGGGCAGCAGGGACTGAGATCAGTACTGTATTCCTCAGAGGGATGAGCAGGTCTCTTTGCTTTTAAAAAATCCTTTCAGACACTGCAGTAACTGTATTTTTTGATTCTGGAACCATTGAGCTGATCCTGCTTGACTGGGAGAAGAGTCATAGGAATTTTAAAAAATGGGTAGATAGCCCTGGAAAAGCTGCTCAGTTCACTCTCCTGTCCCCAAGAAACAGCTTTCGTTTTTACCATCATCTAAAGGAGCTATTACTCTTTCTTTCAGGAAAAAGGCCTGCAAATATTTTGAACAAGGAAAGGGAACCTGCCCATTTGGAGGAAAATGCCTTTACCTTCATGCTTACCCTGATGGGACACGAGCTGAACCTGAGAAACCACGAAAACAGCTGAGTTCAGAGGGGACTGTGCGGGTAAGCAGATTCATTTGCTTGAAAGCCCCACTTGAATATAAGCTGCCCTTTTATAGAAGGGCATGATTTCTCTCTACGGAGGCAAATTTAAGAACTTTGCTCTAAAAACACCTTTTAGGCACCCAACTTGACACTGATTGTGAATTTGTCTGAAAACCAGAATGAGTTTCTTTATACTTAACATTTTTCAAGACCTCTGAGCTCAGTGGGGGAACTCTCTCTGTGTACTCAGAACCTCATCTTTTAGCAAATTCCTGATCCTGTAGCTGTTACCCATATCTCCCATTGTCTTTGATGGGATTTACACAGGGGGAAGTATTGCAGGATCAGCTCCCTCATTTAAGCTGCAAAAATATTCTTATGTGCAGGAGTTAACTTCTCCTTACAAAAAACTCTTAATTTCATCTGTTTTAAGACCAGCTCAATGGACCATGACTCAGCAAAGAATTGTAGAAAACATTCTGAGGGAGTTATACAGGTGCACATACAGCTGAAATTAGCAGGCCTAACAAACCTTAGAGGCATGAGCTAACTAAGCCTGGACATCACCTGTCTAGGTGACCAAGAAAATAAGAGGGGGAGCTGTTCTCTAAATAACTTGACATTTCATGTGTAGAAAACAGTGCTGGTGTTATCTCCCCTTCCCAAGCTGTAGGTAAAGCCTGCTCCATATGTGAGCAACACACCATGACCACCAGCTAATGGTAAGAAACAATTCCCCACCCCTTTATTTAGGCGTAGCCTGAGCTGGTCTTCCCCCCCCCCTTTTTTTTTTCTGAAGTTGATCATTAAAACTTGATGGGAGAAGTAAAATAAAGTATTTTTGACCTGACTGCAGTTATACCAGTGTACAGTCTTTCCCAAAGCAGACATCTAATGCATTCTCAGAATGCCTCAAACTGACCTTTTTATTTCTGTTTTCACAGTTCTTCAATTCTGTTCGGCTTTGGGATTTTATTGAAGACAGAGAAAGTAGGACTATGCCCCATGCTGAAGATGAAGTGACAGAGCTTGGAGAGCTTTTCATGCACCTCTCTGGGGCAGATCAAGAGTCTGCCACTCCTCAATAAAGAGAACTAAGGAACAAAAGTTGTTTTCTTCTGTACAAGTCCAGCTACTTACTTGAAGGTTTTTATAGCAAGCAGTGTAAAGTAGTGAGGTTCTTGTAGAACCTGTATACGAACAATAATAAAGGATATTAAATAAAAGTATAGGGGAAGGAAGCTTTGGGGGTGATTTTGTGCCCCCAAAACAGCAAGGGCCCAGTTCTTTAATTGTTTGCTGTGTTAGGCCTAGGAGATTGGAGAGGTAATATCTTGTCTCTCTCAAGTGAAATGTGCTAGGAGTATAGCTAGAACAGATAAAACCTAGTTAAAGTTAACCTATAATCTCATTGTAAAGTGCATCACATTAGGAAGACACATACCTGGCTGATTTGCGCAAGACATTATTGCAAAAGCCCTAGTCAAAAAAAAAAAATGCATAGAACTAACTAGAGATGCCTGGTGAGAGAACACTTTAACCATCCTTGTTCCCACCACCATTTCTTGGGCATTATATGTGCACACCTTATGAAATGCCATCAAAACAGTGCTTACTGCAGTAAGTTCATCCATGGACTGATCTACAGACTCAAGTTGAGCTGACATGGTTGCAGGTGGGGCTATACCTGCATTGTAGTAGAAATCCTGCATTTTGCACAAACTGAAAAAAGAACCCTAGCAATAAATTAGGATGATGGGAAGTATAAGCAGGGTAATCTTTGACACTAATTGATGGCAACTAGTGTAGTGGAGAGTGAAAGGAGTGTTTCAAAACTGCAGATATATGCAAGAATGAATTAGACTGGTCTGTAATTCAATAGAACATGTTGCTTAAGGCCCTAGAATTGCAATGATCACTGTCAATTTAACTATCTACTGGATTTCACTTACAGAAGCAAAACTAAATTTCTCAAAATAAAATAATTTATTCCAGATGCAATTTACATGCGTCCCTTTGTCAGATTTGAGATGAAGTTATATCTTAGTCACTAAGAAACCAGAAGCCAAAGAGATCAGTCACTATAGTGGTACAAATAACCTCTGCATGGTTGCAGTGGAACCCTTTACCCCCACTACTGCATTTATTACTTGAGTCATCCTCAGGGTTCTCAGACCATGGTCTTGCTCAGGCAGCAGCAGTGACCAAAAAAGCAAGGCCAGTACAGTACAGTACTGTGTTGAAGGGAAAGTTTAAAAGATTTGATAAGGTAAGGAAACTTTCTGCACTTGTTTCATTTAAAAGCAGCACTTTTCTTCTGCATAGTAAAATTTCAAAGTTGCGTTAAGTCAGTGTTTGCTTGTAAACTTTCAAAAAAAAACAACCTCCACTTCTGAGGTTCTACTCTCATTCTAATGGTGGCAGCTGGCTGCTTTCACTTTTGAGCTCAGTAGGTCTCTAGTTATATGTGCTCTAGCCAGAAGGTACTTCCTTTCTGGCCTCTGCTCTAAGTTAAAAGGGAGAAGCCAGAGAATGTCAGTGATTCTAGGTATGTGTACACATATGCCCCTATTACTGATGGATGGAGAAAGGTAATTACTTTCACTGACTTTCTGCAGGTTGTGCTAGCTTATTCCTACAGATGGTGAACTTCACAAAAGTGAAGGTCTGGCTGGAAGTTTAGATTAAATGGACAGAGTAAACAATGAAGTGCCAGCACGGCAGCCCAGAGGCTCTCAACCTTTCCAGACTATTGTAGCCCTTCTAGAAGTCTGGTCCTGCATACCCCCAAGTTTCCCCTCATTGAACTATTTGCTTACAAAATCAGCCATAAAAATACAAAAGTGTCACAACACACTATTACTGAAAAATTGCTTAACTTTCTCATTTTTACCATATAATTATAAAATAAATCAATGGGAATATAAATATTGTATTTACATTTCAGTGTATAGAGCAGTATACATAAGTCATCATATGAAATTTTAGTTAGCTGTACTGACTTCCCTAGTGCATTTTATGTAGCCTGTTGTAAAACTTGGCCAATATCTGTATCTGTACTCCCTGAAAGACCTGTGTAGGGTGACCATTTTTCTTAAAGTAAAAAGGGGACAGGATGGGGCTGGCTCGGTACCACCCGCAATGAGGCTGGGGGTGAGCTCTGAAGGCAGTACTGCCCACCAGTATCAAATTTCTCTGGGACAAATTCCCGGTTTTGGTGAAAAAGTAGGGAGGGCCAGGATAGCTGAAAAAGGGGACTATCTGGACCAAAACAGGATGTGTGGTCACCCTACCTCTGCGTACCCCTGGTTGAGAACAACTGCTATAGCCAACATCTTCAGTATAAGAAGTTTTTCAAACAGAGCTTCGTGTACAAAGAAGGAGCAAGTAAAGGGGAAGAGGTGGAGACAGATAGTTAATGACTTGAAGAGAAAGCTCACACTTACTCCCCTCAGAGGCAGCCTGCTACACCCAATTTAGGATATTGGGATTGCATACTTAGGACAAGCCTGAAGATTTACATGGCCTTCATTAAGCACCATTTTTATCCAAAATAATATGTAAGTTTCAACTATCTGTTCCACAACTAGAAAACGTGCAGTGCTGTCCCTTAGTTGTAGCTCAGGATACTAAACTTAATCTCACGGAGAAGGTTGTAATTTAACTACGTCTGGATAGTAAGATCACGATTACTATGAATCTTTTCCTGTGCCAGGCTCCTCCAAGTATTTTTGACACACTTATGTTTCTACTTATTTTAATGCCTAGAGGCCCCCATTAGGATCAGGTCTGTACAACTACAGAATAAAATGGCAGTCCCTGTCCCTCCGGAAATTACAATCTAAACTGAGAAAAATAGCAGGAGTAACAAACAATGGGAGAGAGAATGAAGGAAACAGCAACAAGAATGTATGCCAGCACAGACAAGCTACATTCAGCAAGATAGTCATGCTCGTTGTACTGTAAGATTAACAATGTAACCAAGACTCCATGCCAATCAATCTACAGACCTTCAAACATTCACTTTTTCTATACAAACAACTGTGCCACTACCTTTCTGTGACTTCTTTTCAGCATTCTGCTGCAGGTCATTAGTTTTGCATTGTTTCTAGTACTGAAAAACAGCTCCTCCCATAAAAACCATATTATATGTAAGCAAACTGCAGCACTGTCCTGCTTTTGTTTGCTTTAATTTTGAAATCCTTTAAGCAAGACAATTCCATATTTATCTTTGTCAACAAGGAGGCAGGAGATGCCATATACTGTAGTATTTATTAAACAAGACAACTATGGCTAAATTTTCAATGTCATCTAGGGAATTTTGATGCCCAATTTTCATTAAAATTAGCATCCAAATCCCCTTTAGAACATCTCAGCATACATTTCGTAGGGGCTAGCTGGAACCATGACTTGGTGTAGCAGCCTTTTGCTCCTGGAGTAAAATGTTCATTACAATCAAAGTTACACACCCCTTAATCTTAGGGTAAAGACTTAGTTACAAGTGAATCTGTTCAGTGGCTTAGAACTTAAATTATTCCTTTTTGAAACCTGGAGCATGTGGTATTTTTCCAATCCCCTTAGAATTTTTTTCTTGTAAATCATCATATTTAACGACTGGTCGCTGTAGAACAGAACAAAAAGTTTTACTCTTATAGTTCATACTGTGTTACCAACAACATGTTGTGGATTAGGGCGAGATTTAGAAGTTGTCCCAATGATCAAGCTGAATTTAACCAAACATTTGAACGTTAAGGGTAGTTTCACTTCACTGCTCGTTTAATCTTTGTAATGCTGAAATTTTGTAAGGGTTATACAAAACTACTTCAACCTTAATGTTAAGCGAAGGCTTTTTTATGTGGCAACAACATTTATTCTGGTAACAAGAACCTTGCTGATCTGCAGGGAGTAAAAATTAAAAAAAGTGTACCTCAGAATTTGTCTGCTCCTTTGCTTTGTGTTTCAGTAATTCTCTCCCCATTCATGAAGGCTTTGGAGTAAATCAGCTGATGGAATAAGAAGCTGAGGGCAGTAGTCTGGTGCTGGCAAACAATTTGAAAAACTGAGTAGAGAGGTTTGCATAATTCACTGCAGAAAAACTACCCTTTAGCAAATTATTCCCACTTCAGCTAACAATGTGTCAGCGTAAGGAATTGTAGATGGCACAGCAGAAGCTCAAGAGTTATGAACACCAGAGTTATGAACTGACCAGTCAACCACACACCTTATTTGGAACCAGACGTACACAATCAGGCAGCAGCAGCAGAGACAAAAAAAAAAACCAACCACCAAACACAGTACAGTGTTAAACTACTTAAAAAAATAAAGGAAAGCAGCATTTTTCTTCTCCATAATATGGCTTTGAAACTTTACTAAGTCAATTTTCAGTTGTAAACTTTTGAAAGAACAACCATAATGTTTCGTTCAGAGTCACGAACAGTCTCCATTTCCAAGCTGTTCATAACTCTGAGGTTCTACTATATGTCAAAGATAAAATAGGTGGTTGGTTTCAGATTTATGCAATCATTAGCATGCAGAGAATTGCATAACTGCTTATCCCTCTTACTTGGAAGAGACAGTACATTTCAGGGTAACTGAAAATTAAATTAAGGAAAAACAGGAGCATAATGTATTACTATACCAACCAAGGCCTAAATAGTACACATGGTCCCTATGACTAGTGTCCATTCTTCCCTAATCCAAACACTTAACAGAATATTAAAAATATTAAGTATTACTATTAACAGGAAAGAGATTTAGAGACTGACCCACAGTCTGAAATTAGGCTACCTTACTATTTCTAAATTGTAGTCTTAAGTAAGATGGCTGGTCACATGATGCACCAGTGTCGATAGCTGAGAAAGACAGACTAATGGAAGATAAATGCAGAGCAGAAATAGCATAATTCACATTTCTTGAAAGAGGGCAATAAATACAGGCAAAAATACATTAAATACATTCCTAATATTTGCATGTGTAAGCACTGCTGTAGTTGCGTAGGGATTTGAAAACTTGTGCATGCCACCTATTCTGGTCAATACAGAGAAGAGTATTTGTGATAATTTAGAATTTCTAGAGATAATTTAAGACACTGATGTCTAAATGGGCACACGATCGCAGAACTACATGCATCTAAATAGACATCTTAGAATTGTAAGACATTGCACTGAAGAATAACACTGAAGCTTAAACCTAAATTTAATTTATTTTATTAAAATAAGATAATCAGAGGAACCTTGGTTTACAATAAAAGGCATTTTCTTGGAGCAATAAAAACAAAATTAAAACCCAAATCAGCAAGAAAAACTGTATACACTCAGTTTCCCCTTTTATAGTGCATCTCTCGGAAGACAGCATCAAATGGGTTGAAGTTGCTGTGTGTTTTGCAGAAATATTAGCCTTTCCTCATCCAAAAAAGCCTGTCATTCCGCACTTGATACCTCATTGGGCTGTAAGAAACAAGTCAATAGTACCAAAAAAGCTTCTTAAGTTACTGGAGAGGACCATAGCAAGATTGTGCTAGCTTCCTTCTCTGAGCAGTACTATTCAGAATATATTCCACTCCTCTGCAGAAGTTTTTCTTCTATGTGCAAAACTATTTTTGTGTTGATGTAGCAATTTGTTATAACACATTTCATCTGCTTCATGAGTACTCTTCGCAGAAGCTGATTGCCAGAATTAGTTTCTTCCTCTTTCCTCAGTCTTGTTTGTAGATGGCCATTTTAGTCAAAGTCCCTCAACTTTACAGTGGCACGTGGCATGGGACATCCAAAAAACAGTACCAATCTGCAATATTTCTTTCCTCAAATGCTGAGTCATTCTTGCTATAAAAATACCAATTTATTAAACAGAATCAAGACACAAAACTGCCAAAGAAATGTCCATCTTTTCTGCTATGGGAAAATAAGGCTCAAGTGCATCTATTAAAAAAAATAGTAATAGATTTTCTTGATTAAAGTCTCAGTTAACTCTATCCCAATAAAAGAAATGGTAGAAAAAGGCATCATGGAGAAATGTCCCTGTAGGATTAGAACTGTAGAAATCCTTAGCAGCTTGTTCTTAAAACTGGGAGACAGATAATCCTGCTGGCATTGCAATCCTGTACATTGAGGCATTAAAAAGCACAACTGCTATGACTGTTTTTCTTTCTCATTATTGGTTAGAGCAAGGGAGAGAGCGTGCAATCCTAAAAAATAGGTAGTCTTGTGGATGTTAATGTGCATGAATTTATGTCCTCTGTGTGGGCTGCACGATGCAGAGAAGGTTCAGAAGCGCTACGGTTGATTTTGGGTAAAGAATGCTGCAGCAATTCAATGGAAGACAGTATCTGGAAAAAAAATGAACACCAAAAGGAAACTTTTATTTCAAGAAGGTCTGTTAGAAACAACGTGCCTGAAAATCTGTTTTTAATCCCAAACCTCAGTTTATTATGGGATTTGAGTGTCCTTCAAGATCAGTAATTGGCTTTCATTGGAACACTGGTCAGAATTGTCTAGTTATAGTAACCTGCCGGTTGAGTAGTCAAAGCATGGCCTATCAGGCTGAAAGGGCTATACTACATAAAGGTTTATAATAACAATGAAAATTTAAGTGAGTAATTGCACAGTGGTGGGATTCCTTCCTCAAATTCTTCCATGTGATGATCATCAAGTTTCCTCTACAAGAGATTAAGAATATAAAACCTGCCACATTGGGTCAGAAAATTGGGTCCATCTTGCCCAGTATCCTGTCTCCGACAGTGGCACATACCAGAGCTTCAGGGGGCATGTACGGAACAGTGCAATGATGGAGTCATTCATCTATCTTCCACTCCAGACTTCTGGCAGTCAGAGGTTTAGGGTCACCATGAGCACGGCATTGCAGCATCCCCAACAATTCTGGCTAATAGCTATTGATGGACCATGAATTTATCTAGATCTTTTTGGAAACCAGTTATACTTTTGGCTATTACAACATCCCATGGCAAGCAGCTCCCCAGGTTAGTTGTGTGAAAAGAGTACTTCCTCTTGTTTGTATTAAACCTGCTGCCTATTAATTTCATAGGGTGACCCTTTTTTTTTTTATTGTGTGAAAGGATTAACGACACTTCTCCCTCGCCTTCTGTGATTTTATTTAGATGTCTCTTTCCTAAGATGAAGAGCCCTAATTTTTTTTTTTAAATCTCTCATATAGAAGCCATTCCATACCCCTGATCATCTTTGTTCCCCTTCTCTGAACCTTTTCCAATTCCACTATATCCTTTTTGAAATGCAGCAATCAGAATCGGACATAGTATTCAAGGTGTGGGTGCACCACAGATTTATATAATGGCATCATATTTTCTGTCTTGTTTTCTATCCTTTTTCTAACACGCTGTTAGCCATTTTGACAATTGATACACATGGAGCAGAAGTTTCCAGAGAACAATCCACAGTGACTCCAAGATCTCTTTCCTGGGTGGTAACAGTTAATTTAGAACCCATCATTGCATACAGTTTGGTTTATTTTTTCCAACATGCATTACTTTGCACTTATCTACCTTGATTTTCATCTGCTTTTTTGTTGCAATTTTGTGAGATCCCTTTGTAACTCTTCGCAGTCAGCTTTGGACTTAACTAACTCGAATAATTTTGTATCATCTGCAAACTTTGTATCAAGTGCAAACACTTCTCTGTTCACCCCCTTTTGCAGAACATTAATGAATATGCTGGATAGCACAGGTCTCAATATAGATTCTTGGGGGACCCTGCAGTTCACATCTTTCCACTGTGAAAACTGACCATTTATTCCTACCCTTTGTTTCCTATTTTTCAAACAGTTACTGATCCATGAGAGCACCTTCCCTCTTATCCCCTAGCTATTAGCTTCCTTAAGAGCTGTTGGTGAGGGACCTTGTCTATGAATTTCAGGAAGTCCAAGTACACTGTATCAACTGGGTCACCCTTTCCACATGCTTGTTGACTCCCTTGAATTCTAGTAGATTGGTGAGGCATGACTTCTCTTTACAAAAGCTGTGATGCTTCTTCCCCAACAAACTATGTTTATCTACGTGTCTGATAATTCTGTTTTTTATTAGTTTCTTCTAACTTTCCAGGTAAAGTCAGGCTCACCAGTCTGTAAATGCCAGAATCTCTTTAAGCTCTTTTTAAAAGTAAGCACTACATTAGCTACCTTCCAGTCATCTGGTACAGAGGTTGATAATAAATTACATACCACAGTTGTTAGTTCTGCAGTTTTATATTTGAATTCCTTCAGAACTCTTCAGTGAATAAGTAACTGATCCTTGTGACTTGTTACATTTTAGTTTATCTATTTGTTCTAAAACCTTTTCTACTGACATCAATTTGGGCCAGTACTTCAGTCTGTCACCCAAACAGAACAGCTCTGATGTGGGTATCTTTTTTAGTGAAGAACAATGCCAAGGATTCATTTAATTTCTCTGCAATGGCCCTGTCTTCCTTGAGTGCTCTAACACCTTTATCATCTAATGGCCCTACTGTCTGTTTGGCAGACTTCCAGCTTCTAATGTACTTAAAAAAAAAAAAATTAATTAGTTTTTGCATCTTAGCAAGTTGCTTTTCAAATTCTTTCCTGTCCCACCGTATTATACTTGTACACGTTACTTGCTAGAGTTTGTGGTCCTTTCTATTTTCTTTATTACCTTTTGACTTCCAAATTTTAAAGGATGTCTTTGCCTTTAACGGCCTCCATTACTCTGCTCTTTGGTGGTCCTACCTTTTTTTGTTTTGTTTTGTTTTTTAAACACTAGGGGTATAGATTTAGTCCAAGGGTCTATTATGTTGTTTTTAAGTAGTCTCTATGCTGCTTGCAAGCATTTTACCTTTGTGACTGCTCTTTTTAAATTTCCATCTAACTAGTTTTTAAAAGTTATATGGTACTGTGGCGGGTTGCCTTCTTTTGGGGGGGGCGTAATTTCCCACCTACAAGGATGCTAAATTTAATTAGATTACGGTCACTATTACCAAGCAGTTCACCCATAGTTACCTCTTGGAACAGAGTCTGTGTTCCATTTAGGACTATATCAAAAATTACCTCTCCCCTTGTGGGTTCCAAGACTAGCTGCTCCGATCAGCAGCCATTTACAGTTTCTCTAAATTTTGTCTCTGCAAAGGGAGATGGTGGGGAGAATTGTATGCTCTGACCATAGTCTTAGAATTTAAGAATCAGAATTTAGAGATAAATATTCTCAACAAAAAAAGTTTTATTTTATCAGAAAAATGGATATTTTTATAAAATCCCACCCATGCCAAAACAAAAAATCCAATGGCTATGGGGAAGTATGTAACTTCTGAACCCTTTTGTTGGGAAGCTGAGGGAAGGCATCTTTGTCAAAATACTCAAAAATGGCCTCACAAAACTACCCAGAGCAGGTTTATTTTGGAGTGATACTGAAGAAAAAACATGTGGATTCAAATATGGATAAGGCAAACTGGCAAAGTTAATGCAAACAAATAAATTCAAATGTGAATAAGCCACAGTCATCTGGAAGTAAACGGTTTTAACGCTGCCCAACTAACAGTATCTACATCAGCATATGTAAGATGACGTTTTTTAATGACATTTGCAAAATTCAGTGCAGTTTAGGTTATTAATTGTCAAGTGCTTAGGGAAGCAGGCTCATGCAGGGCATGGGTTTCAAAAATATATATCAAGCATAGGATACAAGTAGCACTTCAGTGCTATCCCTCAGTTTTCAGTGGATTTGTCTTCCTTCTTCACTACTGAACTTCATATTCTTAATATTATTTCTACAGAGTCTTTTTGTGAAACAGAGAACATGCAATGGATATTTCTATGACTGGTTTAAAAATTAAACTGAATAAAAATAGACTCCTACCTGTGGAAATAGAGGTCTTTCCTCCTTAACTTTCTTCACACAATCTGCTACAAGCCTCTTCATAGCTTTGGGACAGTTCTTGTACAGTTTACTGAGGTCTGGAGATGCATAACCTCGACCAACCATAAAAATGATCTAAACAAGGAGGCACAAACACAGGCAATCTGAACACCATTGGTGTGAATTACTTCAAGCCATTTAATACAGTCTTTAATGTGGAAGTACTGAAGGCAGGGAGGCAGCAGGTCCTACTGTAGTCAAATGTTTGTCAAAATTAATGAACTGGAATTGTGGTCCTGCTTTTCCAATGTACGACATTGCCAGTCTAACATCTAAGTGACACCGCATAGTTAGTTCATAATTTCTTCATGTATTAATTTTTATATAATTTATAATAGCAACAAGACCAGAGTCTAGAGCGTTTTCTGACATAACTTGCTGGAGTTAAAGGCTTCAAGTGACAAAGAACACAAACTCCATCCAGAAATCCAGTCCAATTTATGTCATTACTCATTAATCTACCAATGCATTTTGATTGATCAACACAAAACAGTATTTTTATGTTTAACTAAAAACTCCTTGTCAGACCACATATCTATTTAGAGGAGGCTATAAAGCAGAAGAAGGCCTCTTACAATATTTAAATGTGAAGGAAATTTTTTTTTCTAAAGATAAGCTTCAGTTTTCTTAGACTGCAAGCTAAGATGCAAAACAGCGTCTGCAGGTTTTGTTTCTTCTTGAGTAGCAGAACATTGACTCAGATTTAGCAATACTGTTATTCAGGCGTTAATGAACCTTACCAATGTGATCAAGGTGGTTAACAGACATCTAGTGATTTCTTGGCCCAGATTAAGCTAATATTATAACTCAGGATTTGGTCTGTACATATAGCTTAATAAAAATATTGCAACAACTGTATCACACTTAAATATAATTCAAAACTGCTAAATTTCCCAAATAGGAATCCAATTGCCTAACATTAAATAAAGTTGCTGAAATAAGAGTCTTACTACAGGACATGGGGAAACGTTCCATCTGTTTCAGAAATAAATACTGGTATTTGAATGGTAACAAGACAACCATGTTAATACTACTGATAGGCCAATGTTTTAGAACAGGGATGGATGTTTAAAGCTTCCACATAATTCAAGTATAATGGCATTCTGAGAATTTAATGGGATTGTTTCAAAAAAATCCAAGTTTGTTTTCTAATTTGATGTTCAAAGTAGTTACAATTTAAGGGTAACAAATGTGGCCTTCCTGTGGTTTCGAGTATGGACTAAGATATTCTAGATCTTTTTAGCCAACAGTTTAACTAGTTTTCTTCCATTACTCATTACTAAAGCTTCAAAAAGAACTCAGATCAAAAGACACTAGAAATAAAGTTGGCCTATGAGTTCAACAACATACCGTGCCAGTGCAGATTACTGGGGGAAACATATTTATTAATAAATTAATAGGATACTTGAATTTGGCAAAACATTCAGGAATAGAGAATATTTTTTTCCACTAATTTATTTTTAATTCAGTAAATTTCAGGATAATTCCAAAGTGTCAAGATTCCTAGATATTAATGTGCTACTGTTATGCTGGGTCATATGAAAGAAGTTCTGTATTAAAATCACAAATTAGTTTGATTCCCCATAGTTTAAATTCCAGGGTATTACTAATTAAGAGGTCTCTTGGGTTTTGGTCTCTTATTTGTACTGTTTCTCTCCCTCTCTGTGTGAAACCTGCAAGCTGCTAATTGCGTTAGTACATCCTAAAACAGAGTCTGTTCTCAAAGCAATACTTTGTAACAACAACTACTCACACAGAGAGAGAGACTCAAAGGGATACTTTGTAACAGAAACAGCACACAGAGACTCCCCGCCCTTTTGTTGTATTCATCTTGCTTTGTTAACAATTGTGATTAAAATAAAGAGAGGATGTACGTAGATGGATGCTTGGTGTGGATAATAAATGAATGATCAGGGAGGTGCAAACCTAAGAATCCACTGTTGATCAGCTGAAGAAGGCGTCAAGTGGAAACAACCAGAGGACCCCCAGAGGGCAGACTGGAATCCACCCAGCAGCCTCAAGGATGGGAGAACCGAAGAACAAGATAACATCTGGCAGCATGGAGCCATCAGGAACGTGCCATCTGCTGATTGATTCAGCAACAGCATGATGAAGCAATTCCCATAGACTGGCATAGGAAGAAATTCCTATAAAAATGGACTCTAGAAACGGAGAACTATGGGGTCTGATTCTGCAAACCAACTTCCAGGAGCATCAGATGAGCACCTGACAAGGCCCTGCTCCCTCCTCGTGTCCCTCCTGGCCGGTGGCTTGGCACGAGCAACTCTAAGGCTGGTAAATATGATAACAACCTTGCAGAACCTGTGTGTGTGTATGAATGAATGTGTGGATAAATATGAAATTGAATGGAATGTTATAGCTATAACTAACTGCTTACTATGACTCTTTCTGTATTCACAATAAATGTGGCATTTTGCCTTATTCCCTTTAATAAGATCCTGCTGGCTTTTATTTTATTGGTATAACATTACCTTCCTGGTAGAAAATCTAGACAACTGCAATTAATAAAATTTTCTTTATAAATAGGCTCAAACTAGAACTTCATTAGGCCAAAAGGCCCATGATTGAAATTAGAGGAGTTCTCACGTCTCTGCTAAGATTCAGCAGCAGTATGATAATTCACTACAGCGCTCTGCTGCAACTTTACTACTCTAACACCACAGAATACTGATCACTTGAATAAACCCACGGAGCACTTTATAAAGTTCTGGTATGCCAGGAAGTATCCTGTCCATGGTATAGATCAGAGATCAGCAACCTTTGGCACGCAGCCCGTCAGGGAAATCCGCTGGCGGGCCAGGACGGTTTGTTTACCTGCAGCTTCTGCAGGTTCAGCCGATCGCAGCTCCCACTGGCCGCAGTTCGCCGTTCCAGGCCAATGGGGGCTGTGGGAAGCGGCGGCCAGCACGTCCCTCGGATGTGGCTAGCTGTGCATTGACACTGCTGGTATTAATTTAAGATGATTTACCACATTATTATAGTGTCTACATAAACTATATATCCCAGGGAAAATCCTAATACAAGTTAAAAACATAAAATGTAAACACTTTTGCACACATTCAGTAAACAGATTGCATATTCCCCAGAAATACAATGCATTATACCAGAGTTGAATATTTCTCACCTGATCTCGGTTGTTAATATGGGAGTATGGCAGTTCTCCTGTCATCAGTTCATATAATACTATTCCATAGGAGTAGACATCTGACTGAAAACTAAATGGGTTATTATCCTGCATCCGGATCACCTCTGGTGCCTTTCAAAAAAACCAAATTAACAGCTACATTAACTGGAAGAAAACAACATTAGCTTAAGACACAGGATAAGTTGTTAACTTTCTACTCTAGTAAAGGAATTTTAAAAATAACTATAGCTATGACAGATTTTGGTAACTATGCAATTTGCCTCACAGTGGATCAAACCCACTACACTGGATGATAACTAACAGAGAAGCAACGTTCACATTTAACAGTTTACCATTAGGTAAAATACTTACTATTCTTACTCCTAGTATACTATTGTACATGTAAAGCGGCAAAATTAAGCATAATTACTGGTTCAGTTCCATCATTGTCAATTTATAAACTAAAATAACCAAGACGACAGAAGGAGCAATCTGCTTTGCTGAAAAGAACAGCAGCCTGTACATGGTTTCAGTAAATCTGCACAGGTCCTGATGTCCAGACAGGCAAATAAAAACAAAACAAAAAAATTTCTCTGCAGAATTTCTCACTTTGCCACAAAAATATGTATTTTCACATATCATTGATAGTTGCGCACATATATTGATCAGGCTTGGGATCAGAGAAGAACATAATGCAGGGCCCAGCATATTCTACTAACCTTTTAAAGCTACTAAGTAAGTGGAGTGAAAAATGGGAGTTTTTCCCAACAGTGGACATGTACTAAAATAATACACCCACATTCCCTGTGGAAGCCACACACATCTTTATACTTCACCTATTTTCTTGCTTTTCTTTTAGTTTTTTCATATAAACACCAAACGTTATATTTTAAGGAACTTTTTTGTGTCTTAATCACTCATTTAAAAACTAACAGAATTAGAGCATGTGTTGTGATTCATAGGTACCAGTCTTTGGCCTTTGTACTGTTGTTAAAAGGGGTTGGAGGAAAGAAGAATAATGTATCAGCCTCCAAGACTTGGAGGAAAAAGGCAGAAAATCCAATAGTTCCAAGCCTGATGGAGGGAGTGGATTCCCATGATAAACTGTCTTTCTGTTTTAACATCCTGATGCCAGAGACCACAGGGCACTGTATTTAAAAGGAACATCATCAATTGACAGGTTTCAGAGTAACGGCCATGTTAGTCTGTATTCGCAAAAAGAAAAGGAGTACTTGTGGCACCTTAGAGACTAACCAATTTATTTGAGCATAAGCTTTCGGGAGCTACAGCTCACTTCATCAGATGCATACTGTGGAAACTGCAGAAGACATTATATACACAGAGACCATGAAACAATACCTCCTCCCACCCCACTCTCCTGCTGGTAATAGCTTATCTAAAGTGATCACTCTCCTTACAATGTGTATGATAACCTGGATTTGTACTGGAAATGGCCCACCTTGATTATCATACACATTGTAGGGAGAGTGGTCACTTTGGATAAGCTATTACCAGCAGGAGAGAGAGTTTGTGTGTGTGGTTTTTGGGGGAAAAAAAGGGGGGGGGGACCTGGATTTGTGTTGGAAATGGCCCACCTTGATTTTTCTCTCCCCTACCCCCCTTTTTTTTTTCTCCAAAAACCACACACACAAACTCACTCTCCTGCTGGTAATAGCTTATCCAAAGTGACTACTCTCCCTACAATGTGTATGATAATCAAGGTGGGCCATTTCCAGCATAAATCCAAGTTTAACCAGAACATCTGATGGGGGGCGGTAGGAAAAAACAAGGGGAAATAGCCACTCCCAGTCTCTATTTAAGCCTAAATTAATAGTATCCAATTTGCAAATGAATTCCAATTCAGCAGTTTCTCGCTGGAGTCTGGATTTGAAGTTTTTTTGTTTTAAGATAGCGACCTTCATGTCTGTAATTGCGTGACCAGAGAGATTGAAATGTACTCCGAGGGGTTTATGAATGTTATAATTCTTGACATCTGATTTGTGTCCATTTATTCTTTTACGTAGAGACTGTCCAGTTTGACCAATGTACATGGCAGAGGAGCATTGCTGGCACATGATGGCATATATCACATTGGTGGATGTGCAGGTGAACGAGCCTCTAATAGTGTGGCTGATGTTATTAGGCCCTGTGATGGTCTCCCCTGAATAGATATGTGGGCACAGTTGGCAACGGGCTTTGTTGCAAGGATAGGTTCCTGGGTTAGTGGTTCTGTTGTGTGGTATGTGGTTGTTGGTGAGTATTTGCTTCAGGTTGGGGGGCTGTCTGTAGGCAAGGACTGGCCTGTCTCCCAAGATTTGTGAGAGTGTTGGGTCATCCTTCAGGATAGGTTGTAGATCCTTAATAATGTGTTGGAAGGGTTTTAGTTGGGGGCTGAAGGTGACGGCTAGTGGCGTTCTGTTATTTTCTTTGTTGGGCCTGTTCTGTAGTAGGTGACTTCTGGGAACTCTTCTGGCTCTATCAATCTGTTTCTTCACTTCTGCAGGTGGGTATTGTAGTTGTAAGAATGCTTGATAGAGATCTTGTAGGTGTTTGTCTCTGTCTGAGGGGTTGGAGCAAATGCGGTTGTATCGCAGAGCTTGGCTGTAGAGGATGGATCGTGTGGTGTGGTCAGGGTGAAAGCTGGAGGCATGTAGGTAGGAATAGCGGTCAGTAGGTTTCCGGTATAGGGTGGTGTTTATGTGACCATTGTTTATTAGCACTGTAGTGTCCAGGAAGTGGATCTCTTGTGTAGACTGGACCAGGCTGAAGTTGATGGTGGGATGGAAATTGTTGAAATCATGGTGGAATTCCTCAAGGGCTTCTTTTCCATGGGTCCAGATGATGAAGATGTCATCAATATAGCGCAAGTAGAGTGGGGGCGTTAGGGGACGAGAGCTGAGGAAGCGTTGTTCTAAATCAGCCATAAAAATGTTGGCATACTGTGGGGCCATGTGGGTACCCATAGCAGTGCCGCTGATCTGAAGGTATACATTGTCCCCAAATGTAAAATAGTTATGGGTAAGGACAAAGTCACAAAGTTCAGCCACCAGGTTAGCCGTGACATTATCGGGGATAGCGTTCTTGACGGCTTGTAGTCCATCTTTGTGTGTAATGTTGGTGTAGAGGGCTTCTACATCCATAGTGGCCAGGATGGTGTTATCAGGAAGATCACCGATGGATTGTAGTTTCCTCAGGAAGTCAGTGGTGTCTCGAAGGTAGCTGGGAGTGCTGGTAGCGTAGGGCCTGAGGAGGGAGTCTACATAGCCAGACAATCCTGCTGTCAGGGTGTCAATGCCTGAGATGATGGGGCGCCCAGGATTTCCAGGTTTATGGATCTTAGGTAGTAGATAGAATATCCCAGGTCGGGGTTCCAGGGGTGTGTCTGTGCGGATTTGATCTTGTGCTGGAAATGGCCCACCTTGATTTTCATACACATTGTAAAGAGAGTGGATGGGCTATTACCAGCAGGAGAGTGAGTTTGTGTGTGTGTGTGGGGGGGGGGGCGGAGGGTGAGAAAACCTGGATTTGTGCTGGAAATGGCCAACTTGATTATCATACACATTGTAAGGAGAGCGATCACTTTAGATAAGCTATTACTAGCAGGAGAGTGGGGTGGGAGGAGGTATTGTTTCATGGTCTCTGTGTATATAATGTCTTCTGCAGTTTCCACAGTATGCATCCGATGAAGTGAGCTGTAGCTCACAAAAGCTTAGGCTCAAATAAATTGGTTAGTCTCTAAGGTGCCACAAGTACTCCTTTTCTATTATCAATTGAATTTTTTAAAATTGACTCATTTTAAGTTTGACAGCACCTACCCCCTAAATAAGATGTACAGAAGTGCAGGGGAAGTTTTTAAATTCTGTTTCAAAAGACTCCTAATGTTTTTCTGCTTTCCTAACACACAAAAATGTTCAAAGTTAACAAACTAAAGAAATCTTCCTCTCCCAACACCACCAATCTCTTTCAAGTATAATAATTGAATGTGCTATTTGTAATAAATGTAGGCATACAAGTTTCAGAAATGTGATTTTCAAGTTGACTGACTAATCATTCTTTTTTCATGATGACAAATACCATCAATATGAGGCTTCTCTATGACTACATGCGTTCCTATTCACAAATCAGCAGTTGATATAATCAGCAGACTTTTATTCCCTAATAGAATTTATACTGCAAATATTTAACAATGAAGAAATGTTTGTAAAAGAATGTAAAGTTAAGGTTGAAAAAAAAACAGATGGTATGCTAGAGCCACTACAAAACACAGAAATAAAATCAACTTGTGCCCTGACAAATGCAGCCAGAAACTGATTGAAAGAAACATGGCTGAATGATTCTGCTCTCATAAACCCAGACATAAACCACTAAATAGCTTTCCTTGATCAATTTCTTCAGAAACCTTCTACCAAATTTTTTTTTTTTTTTGGTCTGGGGTAGGGATGAGGGGAGTGACCAAGCATGCTAAGAATACCAATGTGGATATTGCCGCTGAAGCAGAGACTCAGTCTAGCCACCTAAACTCAGAGCCACGGGGTCACATGGGCTTGAGAGAGCCCAAGCAGTCACCTGATCCACAGAGCTGTTTTTTTGGATTAAATGCATTACAGAATTCATCAGTGGAATTAAGAAAGTTAGAGCTTTTCACGCTTGGAGAGGGAAGCTATTTGGAACTGAAGTATTGACACAATGATATATGTTTCCATCTCACTGTATTTTTTTACATTTCTAAGTTAACCTGTTGAAATGAATGGGGTGATTCAAAATTCTCAGTGCTATTGTTTCAGGTGGTTTGCAGACTTGAATAAAACAGCATTGGTTTATACTCCATTCAAGTTTTCCCGATTTTCTTCACAATCATGAGGACTAGAAACATGGATGTTTTTGTTTTAAAATTTAAAAAAAAAATCTTGGATTCTGTGGCAGAACTTTTTTATACACACATAACAGCAGTGGTTCTCAAACTTTTGTACTGGTGACCCCTTTCAAATAGAAAGCCTCTGAGTGCAACCCCTCCTTATAAATTAAAAACACTTTTTATATATTTAACACCATTATAAATGCTGGAGGCAAAGCAGGATTTGGGGTGGAGGCTGACATCTTGAGAACCACTGCATAACACGGATTGATTCCAAAGTTCCACAGTGGTGTGTAAAAGTAGCAAAATAGATATTACTGTTCAGAAAAAATTGTCACGCCACTGACATGCATGAGGATATCAGCTACTACAAAGGGCCAATACTGTAGGAAAGGATAAAAACAACGATATTCCTCAAAGAAAGGGCAGGTCTCCCCTAATCTACAACAAAGATGAATTTGGACCCCTAAGAACGTTGGTATAACCAAAAAAACCCACACGGGAATACTGATATTTCATGAGTCTTGACAACAGAGGTAGTCAAAGTGCAGGCCACAACTGCCCTCAAGCTTTACTATAAGGTGTGACTAGTGGAGGCTATCAAACCAAGAATTGAATGCTCCATCTTGATGAAAGCAGCCCTCTGCTCTGTGGAAAACATTTCATCATCAGGTTAACTAACAATACTATGAAGTTATTCATTAGTGAATAGATCCAGAAAGTCATACAAATCTATGTCTACCTATGTTTAATTCTAAAAGTTCTTTAAAGAGTACCTAGAGGCTAATATATTTTAGTATTAAAAACTGTATGTTCTAAAAGTAGCACCATCTTTATGTGTAAAAAGAAAAGGAGGACTTGTGGCACCTTAGAGACTAACCAATTTATTTGAGCATGAGCTTTCGTGAGCTACAGCTCACTTCATCGGATGCATAGCTGTAGCTCACGAAAGCTTATGCTCAAATAAATTGGTTAGTGTCTAAGGTGCCACAAGTACTCCTTTTCTTTTTGCGAATACAGACTAACACGGCTGCTACTCTGACATCTATCTTTATGTGTATAACTTGCTTTCTCAACAGAGCCTGACAAATCCACTTGCCAACAGCTAGTTCAGGGGTGGGTAAACTACAGCCCACAGGCTGGATCCGGCCAGCCAGCTGTTTTAATCTGACCCTTGAGCTCCAGCTGGGGAGCAGGGTCTGGGGCTTGCCCTGCTCCAGTGCTCCAGCCAGGGAGCAGGGTCAGGGGCCATGCCACACAGCTACGGAAGCAGCAGCATGGCCCCCCCTCCAGCTCCTACGCATAGGGGCAATCAGGGGCCTCCGCTCTGCACACTGCCCTATGCCAAGTGCTGCCCCTGCAGCTCCCATTGAGACTGCAGCCAATGGGAGCTGCACGGGTGATACTTGCAGACGGGGCAGCATGCAGAGCCGCCAGAACGTGCCTCGCATAGGAGCGGGAGAAGGGACATGCCACTGCTTCCAGGAGCTGCTTGAGGTAAGCGCTGACTGGACCCTGCGCCCCCTGAGCCTCTCCCTGCACCCTAACCTCCTGATCCCCCTCCTGCCCTCTGAACCCCTTGATCCCAGCCCAGAGCACCCTCCTACACCCCAAACCCCTCATTCCCAGCCCCACCCTAGAGGCCGTACCTCCAGCCAAGCCCTCACTCCTCCCTGCCCCCCCCCCCGGTACTCCTCTCCCCCATCTCAGCCCAGAGCCCCCTCCTGCATTCTGAACTCATTTCTGGCCCCACCCCAGAGCCTGCACCTCCAACCACAGCCCTCACCCCTTCATGCACCCCAACCCCAATTCTGTGATCATTCATGGCCCACCATACAATTTCTATTCCCAGATGTGGCCCTCGGGCCAGAAAGTTTGTTCACCCCTGAGCTAGTTGCTAATAAGGACTTACCAGAAGTTGCTGAATAACCTAAGCTTTCATGTTTCTACCCCTTATGGTTACAAAGATAAAAGTTCCAAGTGAGAACCAAATCCATCAATATAGTGCTGTCTTCCTGAATCTGCAGACAGCCTAAAATAAGAACTAGGAAGTGCCCAAATCTTGGCCCCAGTTCACAAAGTCTGAAAAGCCAGACTCATCCTTGTGAATTCCTCTACAATGGCAGAGAAATATTTTTCCCCCATCAAGTGTTCCTTCTATGCTATTTCAGTTTCCAAGTGTGGGTTATTTGGAATATATAGGCAAAAACCAAAGCATTTGGTCTTTTGCCACTTAAATCAGTGTCAAGTATTCCCTTTCCCTTCAGAGTAAATGAACAAAGTGTTCTAATTAAACAGAAAATTGTACTTATGACAGCAACAATAAAATCTCAGTAAATGCCTTGTTCTGCTATCAACAGGAGCACAATCGAACCCTAAATTGGGTCCTTTATGCATAACAGAAACCTTTTCAGCTCCTGCAAGAGAGTTGTAAGTAATGCTTCCTGGCTGAGAATTTGCTAGAATATAACTTACTGATTCTGACACAAAATCATCAGAATAGATATTTGAATTTAATCGAAGACCTATAGAAAAGTTTAGAAAATGTACTTTATTGATGATCTGTAAAGTCTAAGCCAAATTGAAAGGAAAATTTCAAACAGCCTTAAAGTTTCACTTTTGCGAGTGTTAGGATTCAGTCTTACATCTTTCCTTCATAAAATGAAATCTAGCAAAATAAATCTTATTGGAACAACATGTCAAATATGTCAACAAAAAAAAAAAAAACCCACAGAGCTCCTAAGAGTACTAAATATAAAAATTTTAGTGGTCCTTTAATAATAAATGTCCATTATCAGGTAAAAAGGAAAAAAAGTTTCTTACCCAACTCCTTAGAGTATTAATTTGAAACATTTTAACAAAGTTTTCACTTTCATCATTTATATTCTTTTCTTTCTTTTTTTTTTTTTAAAACCTTCACTCAGTTTTCACAATGAAAAAAGATTGGTCAATATCATTTTCCAGATTATGTTCTAAGACAACACTGAAAGATTCACACTGCCTCGGAATAATTTAACTCAAAGATATACTGAATTTTAAATATTTTAATTAACACATTTTAACAGTCCTGAATTTTAGTATTAGACTACCTGCAAGTGTTACTTTAAATGTAAGCTCTTGGTGTTAATATGGGCTGGCAGTCTTCATTGTTACTCTAGATTTGTGGTCTGAGAAAAACCAGGAAATGTTTGTTAAGAATACAAGGATGCTTGGCTAAGATTTGTTTATGGAAGATAAGTATACAAATAATCTAAAACATAATAGCAAACAGAAAATTGTACCAAAAATGCAATGCTTCATAAAAGCTTTACTCCCCCTTTCTTTTGTGTAATATTTTTATTTCCTAGAACTAATTTAAACCTATCGATTTAAAAAACTTAACTGTTTATGAGAAAACATATCACATGAATGCCAAATGCTAAAGAAAACTTCATATAATCCTTGCTCTTTAAACATTAAAGTTAAAACTCTAAATGCCAAAAATTGTCAATCGTAAGTGTTCAGCCATATCCTATCGGTTTTCTCTAGTGCCCATCATTGTAGTACCTAATTCTTTAGGGCTCTTTAGTCAAGTTCTTGATGCTACGAACATATGTATTTAGCATTAATATAGGGCATGATAAACCTGGACATGAATAAAAAAAAAAAAGACAGAAAAGGAATTAACTGTCAATACATTATAGCCTAGTAAGAGTTCAGCTTTGGAAGGAACGTTGAAATATAGCAACCCATAAAGTATTGGACTATAATCTCAGAGAATGCAAAACTATGCTATCTTGAAGTTGTGATGTAGCTGAAAATCGTCATTCAAAATGATCACAGCACATGCACTTTCCAGTGTCAGAGCAATAACTGTCTAGTACAAATTATTTAGATTTTATTTGCAAATTTGATACCAAAACAGCACGCCACATATTAAAAACTACTAAAAGGAGGGAAGAACTCTCTACCTTCACAATCTTACAGTTTTGGTTGACTGAAATACACAAGATATACCAAGAACAATACAAAAACCTAAAATGTACAGTTGAATACAATCCAGAGCACGTTTTCTAAGTTTAAGGAAGTGTGAAACTATGCAATCATTAGATTGTAAAGGGCCCAACCCTGCAAAGTGTTATTCAGATGATCAGTCCTTAAAACAAGTACCACAACCGAATTAATTTCGGGAGTATTTTTTCATGAGTAAGGACTGCTTGAATGAGTAGGGGGATTGCAAGATCAGAGCCAAAAAGCAGTTGACGCCTTTTATGGCTAAACGGCAGCTATTTGAATTCACATCCATTTTGTTTGTTACACATGGATTGCATGATTACATAGACTACTTTAAAGCTGCAAACTATGTCCAGCTGTTCTGATATCGCATGTTCTGCCATTAGCCAAGAACAAAGTTATGTAACACTTAAGTAAACTTACATCAATCTTCAACAGGAGTCCAATTTTTCCAGTCCATTGCAAGCAGCGAACATGCTGCAAGCATTATGCCAAAGTAGTAACAAAATCCTATACTCAAGTAACATTTAGCAGCTGATGCAAGCCACAAAAGCAAGGGTGGGGATATAATGACTTGTTGCATTATGCCTAGGTAAAGAAGGGGACCATCAGTGTGCAGTGAAATTTCTATGAACAACAGGGTGTGAAGAGGATAGAGAAGAAGCCTTAAATTTCTGTTCCTTACTTGCAAGTTTCAAACTTAATACTACTTTGTCTATATTTCCTTAGAACTGGCATTTAATGGTAGAGAAAACACTCTATAAGGTATTGTTACTCTTGCTTGTATAAAAGAAGAAAGACAACACTTACTATTCTATATCCTAGTTTTACAGACAGGAATCTTAATAGAAGCATGAGATGCCTAAATAGTGTTAATTATACCCTCTTCTGTCAATATATGCTACAAGAGTCCTCATAGATATCAACTATTGACACAAGGGTAGTTTTGGTCCATAGTGCTAACAGGAATTGCAATTCCTTTAAAAAAAATTCACTTATTGGTTTCAGTTTGTTAGAAAGCAGTATATACAAGTAGGAAACATTGAAAAAGGTAAGAAAGAGCCAGAGCCATGAATCAGAATTAAGTGAACTGATCAATACAACCCAACATAGGAACTGTGTAAAAAGGTAATTTCATATTTGAGACAGAATATTTAGATAAAAAGCAATTCACTTTACTATTATTTCTATTTCTCTCTTGCTATTATTCAAGATGTGTACATTAATAAGAACGCATCCTCTCTCACGTCACTCTGTTTGATCCAGTAATGAAACCACACCATGTGTTGGTAGCAATATCATATCTTTCACAAAGCGCCTTACAACTTCTTTGCAAAATCAAATGGGGAGAAAACTAAACAGATCATAGAATCATAGAATCATAGAATATCAGGGTTGGAAGGGACCCCAGAAGGTCATCTAGTCCAACCCCCTGCTCAAAGCAGGACCAATTCCCAGTTAAATCATCCCAGCCAGGGCTTTGTCAAGCCTGACCTTAAAAACCTCTAAGGAAGGAGATTCTACCACCTCCCTAGGTAACGCATTCCAGTGTTTCACCACCCTCTTAGTGAAAAAGTTTTTCCTAATATCCAATCTAAACCTCCCCCACTGCAACTTGATTAGCAAAATGCATTTAAGTAGTAAATAGAGCATCAAAGGAGGGCACATAAATATTTCCCCCACAGTGTGACCCTCTTTCAAAGGTACAGTAAGTTATACACATGTTACTCCCTCCAAGTGGTTCAGGAAAAAAATATTTCCAATTTAATCAAAAGTCAAAACAAATACACTCCACAGATGCTGAGTTGGAAAACAAAAAATTCTCATGTCCTGCCAAGTCTACTATATTGAATGTATGCAGTAGGGATATACATTACAAGAATATGCAAGTATGCATATTAGCAACAGGGATTGCCCATGAGTAGCTTCATAAAAAAAAAAAAATTATCTGTATAGTAGCACAGGATGTTCTTTATGAGTTGACTGAAAGGTAGAGACACTCATTTGCTCAAAGTCACCTAGAACAGTGGTTCTCAAAGCCGGTCCGCCGCTTGTTCAGGGAAAGCCCCTGGCGGGCAGGATCGGTTTGTTTATCTGCCGCGTCCGCAGGTTCGGCCGATCATGGCTACCACTGGCTGCGGTTCACCGCTCCAGGCCAATGGGCCTGCGGGAAGTGGGAGCCGCGATCGGCCAAACCTGTGAACGCGGCAGGTAAACAAACCAGTCCGGCTTGCCAGGGGCTTTCCCTGAACAAGCGGCAGACCAGCTTTGAGAACCACTGACCTAGAATGATATTTTTAAAGTAGTGCCAACAAAATCACTACAGGGGCTTTACAGAAACACAATAAAATACTAATCCAGCAACACTCAACATTTTTTAAAATCCCATCACACCAAGGGAACAAAAATTAATAATTTTAATAATCTGCATATTTTCTAAAAATTAGAATAATTAACATTTCTGCTATATGGCAACGGCTGAAGCTTACTGGAGCCTAATGTGCCAGAATGGATGATTTAAAAAAAAAAAATATTTTGAAGCACAATACAAGCAAAATGCCAAACTGTTCTAAAGAATTCTGACTCTTTCAACCCTTTAGGTAAAGCAAATATTTTGCTGTCCTATCAAAACCATTTTTAAAAAAATGACACTTGCAGGACTGACAGCAGCATTTGTTCTATGCTGGTAAACCATTCTCAGACGTGAGCACCGAAATAAGGAAACACAGGACGCCCACATCTCCATGGATAAGAGATCAAGTACCCAAAGGAACTTACATGCTTTGGAACAACAAAGTACCTTTGACTAAGCAATTAGCTAATTAACAAGAGAGAGAGAGAGAGAGAGAGAGAGAGTGTGTGTGTGAGAGAGAGAGAGAGAGATTTATTTACGTATTTATTTGCAATTTCCCTTTGTTTTATTTAAGGTATAATTTTGCATATTATCAAAACAGTTTGAATCAGATTATTCTCCCATTGACAAAACATTTTGAATTTGCACATAAACGAGGCAGAATTAAAAAAATCAGCAAGTATTTTTCTTACCATCCAGAGGATTGAACCGGAAGGCTGTTCCACCTGCTGAGACCCACTCCATCTGGATTTTACTGTGGCCAGACCAAAATCTCCTATCTTCACTGTGAGGCCTTCATGAAGAAATATATCTAAAAGGTTGTTTAGGAACTTCTGCAGAAATTTTGTGTAAATCAGACTGGATTTTCTATCACCTTTACCAAATGGTTTCGTTTTTCTCACATTCCAGTCAGTGGGCCAAGAGTTTTGTCCAGTTTCTGTATTTGCTCTGATTCATTTCATGCATTACCTCAATAGGTGGTAGTTAAAAACATTTTCCTAGCTTTGAAATAAATATAATCCCAAATACCTCCCCTTTCATTTTATTCATATTTATTGTGCCTACACTAACATAACTAACACTCAGGGAAAATGCAAATATTTTAGCAGAGGGGCTGGAATAACTATAGGAGATGGCTCAGTATTATTGTTTAGTGCACTAGGTACTCCTGGGGGAATTCTGCGCCAAAAAATTAAGCATTCTGCACACAATACTTTCAAATTCTGAAAAATTCTGCATATTTTATTTGTCAAAATAAAACTATATAATCACACCAGTTTCAATTATTTTTGGTCATTTATTTCAAAATACCAAGTATGTCTGCAACAATACAGACAATAAAAAAGATTCAGGAAATGTTTTTTGACAAATAGATTCCTTACTACGCATATTAATACAGAACTCGGAGTAATAATTCATTTAAACTACAATACAGAACCATATTTCCAACACCCCTCAGAAGCAGTGCAAAGGCTTGGGGGATGTCGGGGTAACAGAGGAGCTATGGGAGAGGGAAGTAATTGCTGGGAAGGAGCCTGAGTGTGAACTTGGAGGGTAGCTGGGTTTGGGTGGGAAAAGCATGGAACAGGTTTTTGTTTTGGGGTTTTTTTGGGGGGGGGGGGGCAGGCAGGGATTGTTAGGGAGCTTCCCCCATGCAGACCCTGGCTGACCCCTAGTGTCTCTCATTCAGTCAGTCACATCTGCCCCTGTCCACATGTGTCCCTCCACCCCCACTTAAGACACCCACTCCCCCCATCCCCATGTGTCCTTGCACCCCCTTGTCCACGTGTCCCTCCACCCCCAGACACTCCTTCCCCTCTATCCCCATGTGTCCCACTCAGCCACCCCCATCCCTATGTAGCTCTGCACCCCCTCCCCCATCACCATGTGGGCCTGCTCCTCCCTCCCCCTGCATGGCCCTGCGCCTCCACTCCCATTCATCCCCCTAGTCTGTCCTCACGCACAAGCCCTTATGAGCCAGTCTGATCCCCTCCCCTCAGCAGCACCATGAGGACTGTCTCCCCCAAAGCCTGTCTCCTGACCTAGCCCAATAGGCACTGTGAAGAATGCAGGCTCTCTCTCTTCCCTAGCTGGCTGGGAGCAGCTGCTCTGTTCTAGAGCCAAGGCGCCCTCTGGTGTGCAAAAGGTGGAACTGCAACAACTTTCCAGCAGAAGCTTTTTTCTGCACAAAAAAATAAAAAATATGCACAGCTAATTAATTATGCACATGCAGTGGTGCAGAATTCCCCCAGGAGTAACTAGCCTTTCATCTCTACCATAGCTAAGTTTAGATCATAACTCTCACAACAGTTCATGTCTGTATCTGCATATATACCTAAGTAGGTGAAAAAAGCACACAGTTTATCACAGAATTCAAAATAAGTGGAAACATTTATCACTGGAAACAGAAACCAAATTAAACTCATCTATCTGGTGCTCATTGTTGGGGGGGTGTGCCAAGAAGCTTAATTTAAGAATGTCACTCAATTGAGAGATCTACAGTCTGTAGCATGGGATATAAGTCTTACACAGTATACCAATCATTAACAGCTCCAATATGTTCTTTAGTCGTGGTATTGTTCCAGAAGGAAAAACACACTTCAAAATCTAATTCAAGAATTGATTAAAAAAATCTAATATTCTGGAAGATTCTATAGATGTGTCAGAGAGAGCTATCCCTTACTCTTCTTATGATATCTGGTGAACTCGAGGGGAAAAGCAGACTGAAATAAAATGATATAAAAGATAGTTGCAATTATAAATGTATCAATAGCAATTTTAGACTTAAAATGATTAGTCTTTCATCCTCATTGAAAACATGAACACTCATTTGTTTACTGAACAACTGAAGTTATCTTTGTAGAAATTCTGCCATTTAAGAAAACAGCTTCCCCCCCCTACATTCTGCTGAGGCAAGTTTGAGTTTGTTATTTTGCCAGTTTCAGTCAACATTCTACTTGGTAGTTTCAAAGCCAGAGACTTGTATGAAGTTCATAAGCCAGAGATTTGCCAGATATTCAGTTCATAAACTAAGCTCCTAGAATAGAATTTTCTTTTAAATTACCTACACATAAGCCTCACATATCAAGAAAAGAAAAGTGACATGCAAAAGGAAACTGCAGAATCTTTATTTAGTATGAATTATTCAACACGTATGCTGCTAGGAACATAATAGTCAAGTTCATTATACATTTTCCTTTCCCAATTTTAGAATCAAGAAGATTTTTGGCTCAGTTTCCACCAGAAGTTTCCAGATTTTTTGTGTTTTTGGTCATCTAATCCCATGTGAAAGTAATCAAAACAAGAGTCTAATTTCTGTCCTAAATTATCTTTTGAAGCTGGGGCTATACTGGAAGTCAATTAGATTAGAATAGGCCAGGTTTGCATCCCAAGATTGTATATGAACACAGGTAAGAAAGACAAAGTGTATAAATATATATTCCATACATCCTTACCTGGCTGGAGAATGACTTCCTCTTGATCACGAAAGAGAACTGGGTTTTTTTTGGTTTGTTTTTTTAATTGTTGTAATTTTAACTAGGATGTTTCAACTTCACAGGAAGACCTTCAGAGTATTTATATTCAGTCATCAGTCTGATACCAATTTAAACAGTTAAAGGAAATTTGACGAATTAGAGAAAGGATACTATTTGATTTCATGTCTCTGTGGATGATATTCTTTGCATGTAAATAGCTGTGAAAAGAAAAAAATGTTTTAAAAATATATCAATTGTTACATATATATTTATACTAATTTGGCAAACCAAATTTAGTCTAAATAAATTTTTTTACAAAAGCTACCTGAATAAATTATAAGATTATATCACTAAGTGTTTTAGGGTTATAGTTCAACTTGTTCTAAACTTAAAACTTGGTCCTAAACGCCCTTTGGCTTCATAGCATGTATTTAATTTTACCAGTCCACAAGACTAAAAACAGAAAATAACCATCATTTCTGTACGTTCTCCATAAAGTTCTTTTTGTGCTTATGCCCCATTTGCTGTTTACGTATCAACACTTGCCTTCAATAATGAGAAAATACTATAAGAACTGTGTCATTCCTTTCCACATGAATTGGTCAGTATCTTTTCTTTTAGAACAGCCAAAGAAAGGGATGCAACTCACCACTAATGTAAAATTATCTTTACCTAATATTGCATTCCATTAACCTACATCAACCCAAAATTACACTAGTGAGGTTGAAATCAGCTTAAAATTGTCTGCCGATAAACTAAAGGTTAAACTATATCTTCCAGCTTCTTCTCTGCAAAGCAAACCAAACGTTGCACTCATTGCTAATTAAAAACATACTGAAAATTTGTGAACTGCCCCCATCTCTGAAAGGCTGTATGACAGTGTTATCCTGTGTCTCAGATTTAAGAGCAAGAAAGAAAAGATTATCTAAATGTCACGCAGCACCGACAAGAATTTTTAAACTTACTGTAATCTTCCTGCAACCTGTGCTGACAGATAATTATAAAGGCATACTGGCACCACTGTAAATATATAAGAAATTGCAGGGATTTTCTATATTAATTTTTTTAGTTGCTTACAATTTGGTTTTAAAATTTATTCTGAGCCAAAATTTACACAAACTATCTGCCTAGCAAAAACTGTAAATATATTTCACTTTGTTTTTTAAATCAAATTAACTCCCTTAATTTTTATTACATAAAAGGTTACTAATTTAAGATACTTTTCTATACATAAAAATGGATTTGATTTTTGATAGAACCCACACAGGGAGACTAGGACTAGACTATGCAAGGTAAGCATACTGGGACCGGGATGAGAAGCGTGGACTGGGTAGGCAAACAGAATGGACTGGGGTGGGGCAGAGACAGGACAGGCACAGGTTGGAGGGGATGGGGTGGAAGAGTCTCTGACTACTAGAAACAATTTCCTCCAAAACTCAGAACACAGCCAAGATTCCTTGAGTCTCACCATTTCTTTGGTGTCAGCAAATATCTATGAAACCCTGTGGCAAAGCCTGTGCTCCACCTCCTCTAGTGCTGGTGCACAAAGAGGAGAACCTATTAGTTACTCCATTAGCACAAGTGGCAGAGGTCTGAGTGGCAGATCTAAAAGTTCCACCACTGCTGAGAACACACACGCGTATCAATATAATGCCACATGGTGGACTTTGTTTTTTCAGTTTGCTTTTTTAAAAGCCTTGGAAAGTAGAAAAAAATCTACATTAGAAAAACGTTAAGTTTGCAGAATCGGGCACTCAAACATTAGGAAATGCCAGAATTAAGATTTCCCATGCAACCTTAATTCAAATCATCTTGTGCATATGCGTTAGGATACGGTCTTTGATTACATGATCACATGCTATTTTTCTCCAGTTTTTTGTGTATAATACAAATGTACATTTTAAATTATATGACAGGAGGATTTTAAATTGTGTTTTTAAGAAGCTCTGAAACATTAAAATTTCTAAAATGTTATTCAGACTTTCAGTCCCCAAACAACATTATCTTCCCTAATAATTTGTACACAGGAGAACCTCAGAGTTACGAACTGACCAGTCAACCACACACCCCTCGTTTGGAACCGGAAGTACACAATCAAGCAGCAGCGACCCAAAACAAAAAAAGAGAAAATACAGTATTGTGTTAAACGTAAATTACTTTAAAAAAAAAAAAAAAAAAGGAAAGCAGCATTTTTCTTCTACATAGTAAAGTTTCAAAGCTGTATTAAGTCAATGTTCAATTGAAAACTTCTGAAAGAACCACCATAACATTTTGTTCAGAGTTACGAACAACCTCCATTCCCGAACTGTTCATAAATCTGATGTTCTACTGTAACTCTTTGAGGGTTTGGTACCATGTTAATATCTATTATACATTAGGACAATGTTTCTTTTATGTATTAGTTGCTCCTAAAGAAGGTCGACAGATCAGAATAGACAATTTCTAATCCTACTCACTCCATTCCTTGTGCTGTCTGTCGGGCAATATCAATGAGCTGAAACATTTGGAACTTGGTCTCTTGTACATGCAGGTGCTTATACAGACTGCTCCCTTCACACCACTGCGTAACAATAGCCAGATTATCTTTAGTCATGTAGCCCATGAACAGCAAAATATTAACATGCCGGGTCTTCCTAATGGAAGAAGTGGAAAGGAAAAGAACATATATCTTCTTTTAAACATTTGTAAAGTTCCCTGAAATGTATTCTTGGCTAAGGAGACATCAACGTATTTAGATCTAGAGTTTAAAAAAATTATTTGAGGAGCATGTGGATGCATATGTGCAAGATGTTATTTTTAGAAAACAACATACCACAATTACATCTTAAAAACAGGAAAGATAGCAGGCATGTTTTTTAAAAAAAACCCTACCAATTATTAACTTTAAAATGTTTCTTCTTAGTTTCAATAAAGTTACGTCAGAGTCCAAGTAAAGACAGATTAATACAATACTTAAGTATAACGTGACAGAATCAAACTACTACAGCTTCTGTAAAGGCAAATTATCCCTCTCTTCTATGTTAAAGAACTCTGGAAAAGTTAACTGAAATGGTATCAAAAGGTCAAGCTGCAGTTTGCAGATGACATCAAATTGTTCTGGTTCACAGAAAAGACTAGAGAGACATGAGAAAATGACAGATTTAAATACAGTGGAGCATTACGCAGCATGATAGCGGACACTTTTAACTTCATAGTGTAAAATAATTAAATGGAGGCAAAAAAAAGCTAGTCCCAAACACATAAAATGACTCTTAATTACAGGGTTTCTACTTCATCATTATTGATGGATCAATGATATTGGACACTGCATAGGCAGTAATTAAAGCAAAGAGGTTTTCTGAGTTGACTAGGGAATGGATTTTAGAAGTACAGAAAATACTATTACATTATATAAAAAGGCACACCTTCATCTCAAATATTCTGTCCAGTATCAATCAACTTACCTAAAAGTGATGAGATTCAAGAGTTCCAGAGAATGGCAACAAAATTATGGCAAGGTTCATATATGACAAGGGATTACAAATGTTAATACTATTTAGCTTAGAAAGAAGAGTACAAGGGATAATAAATGAGGTATTGAAAATTATAAAGGTCTCAAAACTGACCAGTACCTCTATTATCCTGCACCATGTGATAAGCTGGCACTCAAAAGGCAGTAAATTTACAGTCCATAGCAGGAAACACTGTACCACATACTGTACAGAAAATTCAGTAAATACAAAATTATGCAAGTCCATGTTATCAGCTCACCTTAATACAGCCACTTCATTTCTGAAGGCCTGAAACTGTTCTGGGGTTGGATTTACAACCTTTAATATCTTCACTGCTACATCTCCTGCAAATACATTTAACACAATATTGTTGGTAACCTTTATAACAGTCTTTTAGAGCAGCTTTATCACCTCTAAACTTAAAAATTCTGAAATTTCTGCATAATACATCTTTGGTAATTTGTACAGAGAGAGGTCCACGGACAAAACAGACTTTTGTATTTTCATACAACTCATTTGGTGGAGATGGTATCAGGTAACCTCAAATAGAAGATCAGTCTTTTTCTAACTACTTGAAAAGGGTTTCTTTATTATTAAATGGTTAGTAACCGGCTGATGGGACCACATATGTGATCTTAAACAAAGGCCACTGTACAACATATTTAAATCTGAAGGTATAAACAGTTTAGTTATTAATCTAGGGGAAACCAATTAAGTTGTTTTTCTAAATAAGAGCTATTTGGGGAGAAATGCATCCTCAGCACATTGTTTCAAGCACTGTATCCACTGTATTCAATAGATTTCTGTCAGGAACCCAAATTCTCATTTCTCTTCCCTCTTCCCAGTTTTAGTACAGAGAAGTTAATAGAATTAGACTTTTATTCCCTCAAAATTAATGTCTAGAGGACAGCAGAATAAACCATGATTTTAATGTTTGAATTACAGAATTAGTGGACAAAGGAAGAGTAATAGTGCATCAGTTCTTTAACCATTTGATACAGCATATTACAAAATATTACTTGAAAAGCGAATTCAAATTAACTTGAACATGAGCACCTGTTTGGATTCTGCACCTGCTGCAGGAATATAAACAAAGACCAAAGTTAAGCAGCAATTTAGTTTATGTATGGGAAGACTGATATCCAGGGTCAGCTGTTTATAATTATATTACTTGGGTAAACAAAGAGGGAGACAAATATGATTCAAGAAAGTACAATAATAATGGTACGATGCTGAGCAAATGAATGTAAGGAGGAATTTTTAAAGCAGGGACCATCAGTCCCTCCAGGGAAGTAGTGAAAGTTACACTCATTTAACATTAGACTGTACATTGCACATTAGAATATGCTGGAGGGAATAATCTTGTATTGGCAGGGCCTCATGAGGGTGAGAATGGTTGTAATCCTCTTGTCAAATAGAACTGCAGGAAGCTGGCTGGCCTAATCTGTACATAAGTAAACCTAAGGACCTGCCTGATGATAGGCCTGTTTGATGCACCTCACACAGTTTTAAGGTTACTCCTATTTAACATTGCCAAACCACCTACGTTAAACAAAGCCCCAACGGGCACAGGCTTATCTGCAATCATAATGGCAAATTAACGATTTTTCCAAGATGGTCTCTCCTGCCTTTAGAAAAAGATTAATCTCCAAAAGTTCTGACCGGTTCTTTGAGGAAAAGTCTCCACAATCCTTTCAGCTACACAGCAGGTGTTCCATATATAGAAATGGATATTAATAGTATTTTTCATGTTCTGTGTGTTATTTTAAATCACCATTATTATTTGTATTATTGTAGTGACCAGAAGCCCCACCCGGAATTGGGGCTCCATTTTGCTAAATGCTATACAAACATATAGGAAGAGTCTCGCTGGTCTGAGGAGCCTTCAATCTAGAAATAAATAAATAAAAGAGAGGGGGAAAGGGATACAAACATGGGCGGCCCGTGACCCAGCTGCCAAGGGAGGCTAGCCCCCAGCACCTCCCCTTGTATCCAAGGCCCTGCCCCCCTCCCCCACTGGAGCCCAGAGCACCCCAACCACACACCCCAGTCCTAGCACCAGGTGGCAATGCTCCCGGTGGCCAGGCAGGGCAGTCAGCCCCAGTGCTCCGGGCGGCCAGGCAACAGCATTCCTGGTCCTGACTCCTCCCTATAGGAGGCAGGCCAACCAGCCCCAGCCAACCTCCAAGTCAGAGCACTCTGGGAACCGCAGGATGGGGCCTGGGTTGGGTGCAGAGTGTGGGCAAGGCAACGCTAGGCTGTTTGGGAAGGCACAGCCTACCCCCTATGATACCCGCTGTCCATGGATTCAACACAAGAAAAGTAAGCATTTGTTGGCTGACCATCTTCTCTACTTAACTCATATTTATTTTTGAATTAGCCACAGTACTGGAGCAATATCTACCAATATCTTCCTACAAGAGCTTTTTTGTAAAGAATCCCACTGGAGTCTTTCACAGCCTCCAGCTAACCCCCTTTTTCCTCTGCCCTCCTCTCACACATAGTACTAAAAACAGGGCAACCATTATACTATCACTAACAGTTGCAGTTCAGAACTATACCCTGGCTTCACAATGGAGCTCTTTTATCATAACATTTATCCACTCTTGCTCCTAAATCTATTCCCATTTCTGTGGGGGAAATGCCATCCTTAATATAGTCAGGGAATATAGTCAGTCCGGCATTGCAAGCTTCCACAGGACTACTGCCACTCACTTCTCAGCTGTCAGGGCAGGTCTCATCTTGGCATTCCTGCACTTCAGGGCGGGGGAAGGTAACTCACAAAGTTCAATGGAAGTGGTCTTACACATGCAAAAGTTTTGCAGACACTGGGAATCATCCCATACCTGCAACACTATGCAGAACCACCAGTCTGTGCTTGTTTGCCAGGCCCAGAATCAGCGTTCCACTCTATCAACATACCCCAGTGCTGTCATGATATCCAAATTGCCACATCCCATGCTTTCAGGATTGTCTGTGTCTATGTCCTCCTCACAATCTTCCTCATACTGGCGGCTCCTAGCTAGTCTCTGCACATACTGCAGAATAATGTGCGAGGTGTTTACAATGCTCACAAAAGCAATGTGCAGCTGAGCGGGCTCCAGGCTTGCCATGCTATGGCATCTGCACGGATAACCCAGAAAAAAAGCAGTGAAATGATTGTTTGCCGTTGCTTTCAAGGAGGGAGGGAGGGAGGGAAGGGAGACTGACGACATGTACCCAAAACCACCTGTGACAATGTTTTTGCCCTATCATGCATTGGGAGCTTAGCCCAAAATTCCAATGGGCAGTGAGGACTGCGGGATAGCTACCCACAGTGCACCACTCCGTGAGTCGATGCTAGCCACGGTATTGAGGATGCACTCTGCCAACCTAATGCGCTTAGTGGGGTCCTGCATGAGATGGGGGAAAAAAGGGTATAAGGGAATTATGGAGGTAAGCAGAAGCCCAGAATGCAGCATCCCCTCAGCAACAGCTAGAGCTCCCCCTGTTAAGCAAGCCCATTGAACTCTCATCCTGACAAGCACTACCCCAATACACCTAGACCCCCAGAACGAGCTGCCCACCCCCAGACCTTCACCCCACTGAGCCCCAACCAGCTTCACCAGGACCCCCACTCCATCAAGGCCCACTCCCCCAGCACCCAGACCTGCCCCCAAGCTCCCCACACCCAGATCCACCCCCACTGAACCGCATCTCCCCACACCCAGACCCCCCCGCTAAGCCCCAATCACATGCACCTGGATCCCCTGCAAACTCCCATTGCCCCTGCACCCAGAACCCCCCCAAAGAGCCCCTGTGCATCCAGATCTCCCGCTCAGATGCCTGCACCCAGATTGCCCCACCCAAACCTCTCACCCCAAACCTGGATCCCCCCCATACTAAGCCCCTCCATACTAGGATCCCGCTGGGCTGCGCCTGCCTACCCCCACCTGGTGCACAGAATCCATAGATTGGGATAGAGTGCATCTCTTGTTCTGCAACAGGAGGTGAGGAGTGACTGGAAGAGTCATCGGTGGACATAATGCCAGCTGTTATAGGTAAGGGTACCACGTCTGTCTGGGCTATGTGGGCGCAATCAGTATGATGTTTGCTTTTTCTCTTTTCATTTTCAGCTGGATTTTCAGTAATAGAAGGAACGGGGGAAAGGCATAAAGGCGGCCCTTGTCCCATGAGAGGAGGAGTGTGTCTCTCCGAGTGTCGTCCAATCCCCACTCTGGAGCAATACTGTGGACATTTCTTGTTCCAGTAAGTAGCGAACAGGTCTATTACCAATGTCCCCAACTGTCAGAATATGTCGTAGAGTACCACCAAATCTATCTCTCATTCGTGGTCGGCATGGGAATTTATGGCTGAGACTGTCCACCATCATGCTACATACTCCTGGTAGGTAGGCCGCTGATATTAAGACATTGTGGGAGAAGCATCAGTTCCATAGTTTTAATGCCTCTATGCACAGGGAATGAGACCTGGTGCCTCCCTGTCAGTTTATGTAATACATGCAGGCCATATAGTTCATTATGATGTGTGTGTGTTTGTTTCATCAGCGGGAGGAAGTGAACGCACGCATTTCTGACTGCTCTGAGTTTGAGCAGGTTGATATGGAGGCATGCCTCTGCTGGAGACCATTTGCCCTGTATTGTGTAACCACTGAGATGTGCACCCCATCCTAAGACGGATGCATCAGTGGGCAAAAGTAGAGATGGGGAAGACTGAACAAATGGGATTCCCATACAGACATTTACTGGGTCCTTCTATCAGTCTACAGATTGCTTGACTCTGGTAGACGTAGAAGTTTGCTTATGTGGTCTGGGGTCTCTGTTTGGCCTGTAAACCGAACCGAACCATGCTTGGAGGCATCTTGTGTAGTCTGGCATGAGCAACAACAAACGTGCCCATGGCCATGTGCCCCAGGAGCTGGAGGCAATGTCTGGCCAAAATTTGGGGACTGAATTGTGCTGTCTCTATCAACAAGGAGAGACTGGAATCCGTGATGAGGGAGAATGCCTTCAGGTGTACTGGTGCTAAAGTTGACTTTTGTTTGTTGATCTCTTGGCCCAGATTCTGAAACAGGTCCAGCGTGGTGTGAGTGACTGCTTGGGCTTCTGTGAAGGACCATACCCTGAGAAGGTAAGGATAAGTCCAGGTAAGGATAAATCACAAAGCCTTGAGAGACTAAGTGGGCTGCCACTACTGAGAGGACCGTGGAGAATACCCTGGGGGTCAATGAGAGGCCAAAAGGGAGTACTCTGTACTGATAGTAGTCCTGGCCTAGCATGAATCTGAGGTAACATCTGTGACTAGGTATGATGAAAATGTGGAAGTATGCATCCTGAAGGTTGAGGGCCAAGAACCAGCCTCCTTTCTCTAATGCTGGAATGATCACTGACAGAGTAACCACCTTGAACTTCTGTGCTTTGAGGAGATGGTTTAGCCCTCGGCATAGCAGACTCTCGTGAGAAAGGTCCCTGAAGAGGGACAGGGAAGGTTGTTTGGGAGGGATGAAGGAGGAAAAATGAATGGTGTATACATTCTGGATGATCTCAGGACCCACTTGTCAGAGGTTATCCGTTCCCAGGTGCTGTGGAATGGGGTAAAGTTGTCTCCGAAGGGATGAGCGAGGCTTTCCACCATGAGATGGTGAGTAGAGTGTTCTATGGGCACCTCAATCAACTCGTCAAAACTGCCACTTCAAAGTGGAGGGCTGAGATGCAGTTGTTTGGGGTCCTGATTGTTTTTGTCTGGGGAACCTTTGCTTCCTCTGTGGCTCCAAAGATCTTTGTGACAAATACCAAGATGTGTACTGTGATGATCAAGACTTGAACGGTGGTTGAGAACTGTACTTCCTTTTTGTAGGCGGGAGTATAAATCCCAAGGGATTGAAGAGTTGCCCTAGAATCCTTCAGTGTGTGGAGGAATTCAGCTAATCATAGAATCATAGAATATCAGGGTTGGAAGGGACCCCAGAAGGTCATCTAGTCCAACCCCCTGCTCAAAGCAGGACCAATTCCCAGTTAAATCATCCCAGCCAGGGCTTTGTCAAGCCTGACCTTAAAAACCTCTAAGGAAGGAGATTCTACCACCTCCCTAGGTAACGCATTCCAGTGTTTCACCACCCTCTTAGTGAAAAAGTTTTTCCTAATATCCAATCTAAACCTCCCCCACTGCAACTTGAGACCATTACTCCTCGTTCTGTCATCTGCTACCATTGAGAACAGTCTAGAGCCATCCTCTTTGGAACCTCCTTTCAGGTAGTTGAAAGCAGCTATCAAATCCCCCCTCATTCTTCTCTTCTGCAGGCTAAACAATCCCAGCTCCCTCAGCCTCTCCTCATAACTCATGTGTTCCAGTCCCCTAATCATTTTTGTTGCCCTTCGCTGGACTCTCTCCAATTTATCCACATCCTTCTTGAAGTGTGGGGCCCAAAACTGGACACAGTACTCCAGATGAGGCCTCACCAATGTCGAATAGAGGGGAACGATCACGTCCCTCGATCTGCTCGCTATGCCCCTACTTATACATCCCAAAATGCCATTGGCCTTCTTGGCAACAAGGGCACACTGCTGACTCATATCCAGCTTCTCGTCCACTGTCACCCCTAGGTCCTTTTCTGCAGAACTGCTGCCTAGCCATTCGGTCCCTAGTCTGTAGCTGTGCATTGGGTTCTTCCGTCCTAAGTGCAGGACCCTGCACTTATCCTTATTGAACCTCATCAGATTCCTTTTGGCCCAATCTTCCAATTGGTCTAGGTCCTTCTGTATCCTATCCCTCCCCTCCAGCGTATCTACCACTCCTCCCAGTTTAGTATCATCCGCAAATTTGCTGAGAGTGCAATCCACACCATCCTCCAGATCATTTATGAAGATATTGAATAAAACCGGCCCCAGGACCGACCCTTGGGGCACTCCACTTGATACCGGCTGCCAACTAGACATGGAGCCATTGATCACTACCCGTTGAGCCCGACAATTTAGCCAGCTTTCTACCCACCTTATAGTGCATTCATCCAGCCCATACTTCCTTAACTTGCTGACAAGAATACTATGGGAGACCGTGTCAAAAGCTTTGCTAAAGTCAAGAAACAATACATCCACTGCTTTCCCTTCATCCACAGAACCAGTAATCTCATCATAAAAGGCGATTAGATTAGTCAGGCATGACCTTCCCTTGGTGAATCCATGCTGACTGTTCCTGATCACTTTCCTCTCATGCAAGTGCTTCAGGATTGATTCTTTGAGGACCTGCTCCATGATTTTTCCAGGGACTGAGGTGAGGCTGACTGGCCTGTAGTTCCCAGGATCTTCCTTCTTCCCTTTTTTAAAGATTGGCACTACATTAGCCTTTTTCCAGTCATCCGGGACTTCCCCGGTTCGCCACGAGTTTTCAAAGATAATGGCCAGTGGCTCTGCAATCACAGCCGCCAATTCCTTCAGCACTCTCGGATGCAACTCGTCCGGCCCCATGGACTTGTGCACGTCCAGCTTTTCTAAATAGTCCCTAACCGCCTCTATCTCCACAGAGGGCTGGCCATCTCTTCCGCATTTTGTGATGCCCAGCGCAGCAGTCTGGGAGCTGACCTTGTTAGTGAAAACAGAGGCAAAAAAAAATACTTCATCTCTTCCAAAAAGAAGGTCCTCTACCATAGCGTGGACTTCTCTAGGGAAGCCAGACAAATGAAGCCACAAAGCCTGTCTCATCACCGCCACTGAAATTGATCATGCCTCTGTGTCAGCCACATCTAATGCGGACTGGAGGGATGTCTTAGCCACCAGTTGGCCCTCGTTAACTATGGCCTTCAATTGGTCCTTATGAGAGTCAGGGAGTTGCTCAATATGGGAACTGAGTTTTGTATAGTTCTGATAGTCATATTTTGCTAACAAGGCTTAGTAGTCGGCTACATGGAAGTGGAGGGCAGCTGATTAGTATGCCGCCTTGCTGAACACATCCAAACATTTCCAGTCCGGATCATAAGGGGTGGATTTAAACTGGTGCTGTTGGTACTAATGATATTGATGGAGCCACGGATTGTTTTCAGCTTCATTGGGGCTTGCTATGGGGACTCACAGACCTTCTCTTAGTGGTCTTGTGTGACTGTCATCTCTCTGGGCTCATCTCCCTTCGAAGTAGAAGGCTGCGGAGAAAGTTCCCGCTAGGACTTTGGCCGTTGAAGGGCCAACTCAATGAGAAAGAGTCTGAGCCTTACTGCTTAGTCTTTCCTGGACCTGGGCTTCAGTTGTTGGCACAAACCACACTTTTGTGCTCCCCTCCTCCCCCAACTGAGGAACTTTTTGAAGTACTCTTGGGGGGGGGGGGGAGGTGTCCCTGCCACCAGGGTTGGCGGGAGGGAAACTTTTCTTCTTTGTTTTTTTTAGGCACAACCCAATAAAATGTAAACCAAGTAACAAAGAAAAAGGCTTTAAGGGAAGCTAAAATTAGCAAATCTAAAGGGAGTTAATGAGCTGCAAACAGCTCTGACTCCATCTCTAGCCAGGGATAGTTGAGAAGGAACTAAGGAGGGTTGCCTGCACATGCTGGCTAGCCTCATGGCAGGTGAGGAGCAGCACCTGTGCAGGCAGGAGGGACTGTTACCGAAGTTCTCTGATCAGCAGCGCAGGGACACACACACTCCGACAGTGGAACACCCATAGGAACACTACTCGAAGAAGGGAAAATTACTCAGGGACACCAAAACAAAGTAAACAACTGGCAATTACTTATATGACCCTCACATAAAAAAAGCGCCAGAAATTTAACACCTTTCTCTCCTTCCCATTTACTAGAATGTCATCCTAGCCTTCATCCACTTTGGTTTAATCGTCACAGTTTTAAGTTATATGCTTTTATAAGATCCTCCCTGCTTGTCAGTATTAGATAAAAGGGACCTATCAGAAAACCTTTATGAAGGTTTACCTTACAGGTGGGGTTTTTTAGGATATACTTTAAACATTACAGATGAAACTTATTCTGATATGTGGCATATGAACTGAATAAATGATGGGTACCAACTGTTTCATCTATAGCAAATTACGTCAAAAAGCATGAGGCATATACAAACGGGTAATTCAAAGACCCATGGTATTAACCCCATAATTTAATAAAAACAGTTACTCATCTTCTCATAACCGTTGTTCTTCAAGATGTGTTGTTCATGTTGATTCCAATCAGGTGTGCTCACGCACCGCAGGCACAGTTGTTGGAAAGTTTTCCCTTAGCAGTTCCTGTTGGATCGGCTATGGAGCCCCCTGGAGTGGTGCTTCCATGGCGCTCAATATATGACCCTGCCAATTCAACTCCCCTTCAGTTCCTTCTTGCTGGCTACTCCAACAGAGGGAAACGAGGGTGCGTATTGGAATGGATGTGAACACACCTTGAAGAACAGTTACAAAGTGAGTAACTGTTTTTCTTCGAGTGCTTGCTCACATCAATTCCAATCAAGTGACTCCCAAGCTGTACCCCAGAGGTGGGGTCAGAGTTCAGGAACCATTGATTGGAGCACCGCCCTGTTGAATGCTGCATCATCTCTGGCATGTTGGGTGATAGCATAGTGAGAAGTAAACGTATGCACCTGCCCTGCAGATCTCTTGTATCAGGACCTGGCCCAGGAACGCAGCTGACTAGGCTTGTGCCCTTGTGGAATGTGGCATAAGAGTTGGGACTGGGACCTTGGCTAACTCGTAACATGTGCAGATGCAGGAGGTGATCCAGGAACATATTCTTTGAGATGAGACCGGGAGTCCTTTCACCTGGTCTGCTACCACCACAAACAGTTGGTTCGACTTCCTAAACGGTTTCATGATCTTGATGTACAATGCTAGAGCTCTCCGAACATCCAGTAAGTGCAGCCTCTGCTCTTGGGTACTGATGTGCAGCTGAGGATAGAAGATAGGTAGAAAAATGTCTTGAACAGTGCGGAATTGTGACACTACTTTGGGAAGGAAGGCTGGGTGAGGCCTGAGCTGCACCTTGTCCTTGTGAAAGACCATGTAGGGTGGGCCGGATGTCAGAACCTTTAATTCGGACGCCCTCCTGGCTGATGTGATGGCTACCACGAAGGACACCTTCCATGACAAACAGAGCAGGGAGCAAGTCACCAGTGGTTCAAAAGGGGTCCCCATGAGCCTGGAGAGGACCAGGTTAAGGTCCCATGTGAGAAGCGGTTACCTAATTTGTGGATATAGGCATTCCAAGCCCTTAAGAAAAATGTCTTACCATGGGGTTAGTGAACACAGAGCCTCCAGCCACTCCTTGGTGGAAGGCTGAGATAGCAGCAAGGTACACCTTGACGGATGACGCTGCTAGGCCCTGCTGTTTGAGATGCAGAAGGTACTCCAGGATGAGTGGTATAGACGCCTGGAGTGGAGGTGTGTGTTGCTGGGCACACCAGCAAGTGAATCTCTTCCACTTGGCTTGATAAGTAGCCCCAACAGATGGTTTCCTGCTGCCGAGTAGAACCTCCCTTACCAGCTCCGAGCATAGGAGCTCCATGGGGTTTAACCATGAAACTTCCAGGCCGTGAAGTGGAGGGACTGGAGGTCTGGGTGGTGGAGGCGACCGTGATCCTGAGTGATCAGATCGGTAGCATGATTGGGGTGTCCATTGACAGCTCCAGAAGCGTGGTATTCCAGTGTTGATGGGGCCACACTGGGGCCAGTAGAATCACCTCCACTTTGTCCCTGAGGATCTTGAGTAGCACCTTGTGTTCGAGTGGGACCGATGGGAAGGCATACATGAGGCAGTCTCCCCAGGGTAGCAGAAACACGTCCCTGATTGAACCTGGGCTGTGTTTCTGGAAGGAGCAGAACATTGGGCACTTCCTGTTGCTCCGGGTGGAGAACTGGTTGACCTGGGGAAATCCCCACCTTTGGAAGATGGGATGGATAACATCTGGATGGATGAAGCATTTGTGGTTATAGAATCATCTGCTGAGGTGATCCACTAGCTCATTCTGCACTCCTGGGAGACAGGACACCTCCAGGTGAATGGAGTGGGCTATGCAGAACTCCCACAGTTGGAAGGCTTCTTGACATACCGGGCTCCTCCCTGTTTGTTGATGTAAAATACAGCCATGGTGTTGTCCATCATCACTGCCATGCTCTGGCCTTGCAGCTGGAACTGGAAAGTTTGGCATGCCAGTCGCACTGCTCTGAGCTCCCTAATACTCATATGAAGGGAGAGCTCATCCTGAGACCACAGGCCTTGTGTTCGGAGATCTCCCAGATGCGCCCCCCAACCCAGATCTGAGGCGTCTGTTACTAGGGACAAGGAGGGCGGTGGACTGTTGAAGGGGACACATTCGCATAACATCTGGGGGTTGAGCCACCAATGTAGGGACTCAAGTATGTGTTGTGGCACCATCACTACTGAGCCCAGCCTGTCGCGTCCCAGGCGGTATATCTGGGCGAGCCAAGCCTGGAGGGGTCTGAGCCTCATTCTGGCATGCCTGACTACATACCTGCAGGCCACCATGTGTCCAAGGAGACTCAGGCATTCCTTTGCAGTAGTGGTTGGGTAGCACCTGAGGCTTTGAACATGTGTCATCGCCTGGAAACGGGTCTCTGGCAGGAACGCCCTTGCCTGTACAGAGTCCAACACCGCTCTGATGAATTCTGTTCTTTGGGTTGGAGATACAGTTGACTTCTTCATGTTGAGGAGTCCCCGCAATCTCTCGAAAGTGAACCTGACCAATCATACAAGAAACTCTACCTGCTCCCTGGTACAGCCCCTGAGCAGCCAGTCGTCTAGGTATGGGCATACCTGCACTTGCCTCCTCTGGAGGAAGGTGCTACAACCGACATTCACTTGATGAATACTCAGGGGGCTGTCAACAAACTGAATGGGAGGACCGTGAGCTGATAGTGTTTATGGTTGAGCAGAAACCGGAGAAAACATCTGTGCACAGGTCGAATGGCTATGTCAAAGTATGCGTCTTTCATGTCAAGGGCCGCGTACCAGTCTCCACGATCCAGGGAAGGGATAATAGTGCTTAGGGAGACCATGCAGAACTTCAACTTCACCATGAACTGGTTGAGTCCTCGCAGGTCTAAAATGGGTCCAAGGCACCCCCTGCCCCTTTGCCTTGGGGATTAGAAAACAACAGGAGTAGAAACTCTTGCCCCACAGCTCCTGAGGAAACTCCTCCACTGCCCCTTTGGTAAGGAGCAATTGCACCTCCTGGATAAGGAGTTGCTCGTGAGAAGGGTCCCTGAAGAGGGACAGGGAAGGGGGGTGGGAGGGAGGGGAGGAGCAGAATGAGAGAGAATATCCCACTTTTACCATGCGAAGAACCCAGCGATCCGATGTTATTTGGAACCAAGCATGGTAGAAGTGGGATAGATGATTCATAAAACATGGGTAAGGATCTGGTGGTGTGATGGGTGCACCATCCGTGGGTGCATCTTCAAAAGGCCTGTTTAGAGCCTGATGAAGGTTTGGACTGGCCATGACCTTGCCCCGAAGGGGGACTGGAAGGTTTTCACCTGCCGTTCCTGCCTTGGCCAAGAGGGATATGAGCGTTATTGTTGTGGCTGGGGCTTAAATTCTTGCTTGGAGTTGCTGGTATATGCATTCCCAACAACTTCATGGTTGCCCTAGAATTTTTCAAGCTGTGCAGCTTGGAGTCAGTCTGCTCCTAGAAGAGCCCCGCGCCCTCAAAGGGAAAGTCCTGCAGGGTCTGCTGCACTTCCAGGGGTAGCCCAGATGCTTGAAGCCATGATGTTCTCCTCATGGCTATGCTTGAGGAGAGGGTACAGGTGGCCGAATCCACCAAGTCTAGGGACATCTGTAGAGAGGTCCGTGCTACTGTCTTCCCTTCCTCTACAATGGCAGAGAATTCAGCCTCAGAGTCTGCAGGGATCAGCTCTTTGAACTTCAACATGGAAGTCCGTGAATTGAAGTTATACCTACTTAGGATAGCTTGCTGTTTAGCTATCCTCAGCTGGAGGGCCCCCCGTGGCATAGACCTTTCTACCGAATAGGGCAATCCTTTTTGCCTCTTTAGGCTTGGGGGGTGGTCCTTGCTGTTCCTGACGCTCTCTCTCGTTAACCGCCGACACCACCAGAGACCATGGCTGCGGGTGTGAGAATAAGTATTCACAGTCCTTGGATGGGACAAGGTATTTGCGCTCCACTCCCCTGGCGATCAGAGGAATTCAGGCCGGGGTCTGCCACAGCGTCTTTATGTTGTTTTGATCAAAGGAAGAGCTACCTGTGATGGACCTTCGGAAGTGAGAATATCCTCATGGGGTCCTTGGCCTCGACCACCTCCTCTCCGCTTGTAACCTCAAGTAACGGGCAATCGGCGTAAGGAGGTCCTGATGTGTCCTGTGGTCAACGGGAGGGCGGCCCAAAGCGGACGCCCCTACCACAGCTTCATCAGTGGAAGAGGACAAGGTGGCCTCCTGCCCCTCTGGCTCCCTGACCTCCTCTTGGTTAGTGCACACCCCTGTGGTGGTTACAGCCTGCAGGTCTGTAGCCTGACCCTGCAGCTGGTCCTGTGCTGGAGTGGCCTCTGCCTCGACCGGAGCCTGAAGGGGCAGTTGGGACACAGTGGCCTTGGAGCCGCGAGGTGTAGGACTGTCAAGTTGTACGGGGCTGCTATCCCTGGCTGCGATGCCGGAAAGCGCCGGTGTCAAGGGTCTCTTGTGCTAGAGTCCTTCCTCGGCACTGTGTCAGACATGGATGCCGGAGCACTCTGTACAGACGTGTCGGGTGCCGGTGCCCGGAGGTCCGCAGCCAGTTGTGGGCATAGAGCAGATTCCATTAACAGTTGCTTTAGGCAGAAATCATGCTCCTTTTTGGTTCTTGGCCAAAAAGCCCTGCAGATTTTGCACCTGTCCGTTTGGTGCGCTTCCCCCAGACACTTTAAACAAGAGTCATGGGGGTCAATGATGGGCATAGGCTTACTGCAAGCACTGCATGGCTTAAAGCCGTAGACTTGCGGCATGCCCCGGAGCCCAAGGGGGATTAGGGATTGGGGAGAGACCCCGCTCCCAACCTACTATCTAAACCAGGGGTGGGCAAACTTTTTGGACCAAGGGCCACATTGGGGTTGAGAAATTGTATGGAGAGCCGGGAAAGAAAAGCTATGCCTCCCCATACAGCCTGGCCCCCGCCCCCTGACTGCCCCCCTCAGAATGCACAACCCATCCAACCCCCCCTGCTCCTTGTTCCCTGACCGCCCCCCTCCCGGGACCCCCCGCCCCTAATCACCCCCTCCGGGACCCCACCCTCTATCCAATCCCTCCCCAACTCCCTGTCTGCCCTGACCCCTATCCAACCCCCCCCCACCACCTAATAAGCCCCCCGGACTCCCACACCTATCAACCACCCCCCCAAAAAACCTCCGCCCCATCCAACCACCTCCTGCTCCCCGGGACCCCCTGCCCCTTATCCAACCCCCCCGCTTCCCACCCCCTTACCATGCCGCTCAGAGTGCCAGGACTAGCAGCCACAATGCCATGACGCCCAGAGCGCTGGCGACAGAGAGAGCTGAGGCTGTGTGGGAGGGGGACAGCAGGGAAGGGGCCGGGGTCAAGCCTCCCTGGCCAGGAGCTCAAAGGCCAGGCAGAACAGTCCCGCAGGCCTTAGTTTGTCCACCTCTGATCTAAACTAACTACAACACTAACTAGAAACTCTAATGACTAACGGAAGAACATTAAGGGAGCACTTGCTGAGCCAGTGAGCACTGTTCCAATGACCGTCACAGATGGTAAGAAGGAACTGAAGGGGAGTCGGGTTGGCAGGATCATATATCGAATGCCATGAGGGTGCCACTCCAGGGGCTCCACAGCCGACCCAACAGGAGCTGCTAAAGGAAAACTTTCCGACGACCATGAATGTGATGCGTGCACACCTGATTGGAACTGACGTGAACAAGCACTTGAACTAAAACATCCTAATTTTTTCCCCATCATTAACTATAACGAGCTTAAAAATACTAGTGGACTCACTGAGACTAGACTGCAGTTATCTTCCAATGTACTCATTTTAATCACTGCAGACATCCCTTTAATTTCTGTTTGCCATTCATTTGGAATCTGATTCAGAAAACACTCTGATGGTAAGAAAAGGAGTACTTGTGGCACCTTAGAGACTATAAAATTTAGTTATTACCCTCTGATCCCACTGAGGGTTACCAAAAGAAACTACACCATCTGCTCAAGAAACTCCCTGAAAAAGCACAAGAACAAATCCGCACAGACACACCCCTGGAACCCCGACCTGCGGTATTCTATCTGCTTCCCAAGATCCATAAACCTGGAAATCCTGGATGCCCCATCATCTCAGGCATTGGCACCCTGACAGCAGGATTGTCTGGCTGTGTAGACTCCCTCCTCAGGCCCTACGCTACCAGCACTCCCAGCTACCTTCGAGACACCACTGACTTCCTGAGGAAACTACAATCCATCGGTGATCTTCCTGATAACACCATCCTGGCCACTATGGATGTAGAAGCCCTCTACACCAACATTCCACACAAAGACGGACTACAAGCCGTCAGGAACAGCATCCCTGACAATGTCACGGCAAAGCTGGTGGCTGAACTTTGTCCTCACCCATAACTATTTCACATTTGGGAACAAGGTATATCTTCAAATCAGCAGCACTGCTATGGGTACCTGCTATGGGTACCTGCATGGCCCCACAATATGCCAACACTTATGGCTGACTTAGAACAATGCTTTCTCAGCTCTCATCCCCTAATATCCCTACTCTACTTGCGCTACATTGATGACATCATCATCATCTGGACCCATGGAAAAGAAGCCCTTGAGGAATTCCACCATGATTTCAACAATTTCCATCCCACCATCAACCTCAGCCTGGACCAGTCCACACAAGAGATCCATTTCCTGGACACTACGGTGCTAATAAGCGATGGTCACATAACCACCACCCTATACCAGAAACCTACTGACCGCTATACTTACCTACATGCCTCCAGCTTTCATCCAGACCACACCACACGATCCATTGTCTACAGCCAAGCTCTACAATACAACCACATTTGCTCCAACCCCTCAGACAGAGACAAACACCTACAAGATCTCTATCAAGCATTCTTACAACTACAGTACTCACCTGCTGAAGTAAACAAACAGACTGACGGAGCCAGAAGAGTACCCAGAAGTCGTCTACTACAGGACAGACCTAATAAAGAAAATAACAGAACACCACTAGCCATCACCTTCAGCCCCCAACTAAAACCTCTCCAACGCATCATCAAGGATCTACAACCTATCCTGAAGGACGACCCATTACTCTCATAGATCTTGGGAGACATGGTGCTTACAGTCCTTGCTTACAGTCCAGTCCTTGCTTACAGACAGCCCCCCAACCTGAAGCAAATACTCACCAGCAACCACACAATAGAACCACTAACCCAGGAACCTATCCTTGCAACAAAGCCCGTTGCCAACTGTGTCCACATATCTATTCGGGGGACACCATCATAGGGCCTAATCATATCAGCCACACTATCAGAGGCTCGTTCACCTGCACATCTACCAATGTGATATATGCCATCATGTGCCAGCAATGCCCCTCTGCCATGTACATTGGTCAGTCTCTACGTAAAAGAATAAATGGACACAAATCAGACGTCAAGAATTCTAACATTCAAAAACCAGTTGGAGGACACTTCAATCTCTGTGGTCACTTGATTACAGACCTAAAAGTGGCAATTCTTCAACAAAAAAACTTCAAAAACAGACTCCAAAGAGAGACTGCTGAATTGGAATTAATTTGCAAACTGGATACAATTAACTCAGGCTTGAATGAAGACTGGGAGTGGATGGGTCATTACACAAAGTAAAACTATTTCCCCATGTTTATTCCCCCCTCTGCTCCCCCCCCCGTTCCTCAGACGTTCTTGTCAACTGCTGGAAATGGCCCACCTTGATTATCACTACAAAAGTTTCCTTTCCCCTCCCCACCACCGCTGGTAATAGTTCACCTTAAGTGATCACTCTCCTTACAGTGTGTATGGTAACACCCATTGTTTCATGTTCTCTATGTATATAAATCTCCCCACTGTATTTTTCACTGAATGCATCCGATGAAGTGAGCTGTAGCTCACAAAAGCTTATGCTCAAATAAATTTGTTAGTTTCTAAGGTGCCATAATTACTCCTTTTCTTTTTGTGAATACAGACTAACACGGCCGCTACTCTGAACACTGATGGTAGAATGTGTTATCCTATTTTCTTTGTCAGATTCATTGTAACTTCAGTAAGTGCCGTATACCTTTCCCATTACACTCCCTAGAAACATTCAGCTGAGAGCCATTTTCATATTTTTAGTTTGCAGTTTGTTCTGTAACTTACAGATGTATATTTTTCTCCGAAACACCAAAATTCTACACAGTACACAACAGGCTATTAACTGACCGGATCCTGCTGTAACTGCCGTTGATGTATGTTATGAGGCCAGCAGTTAACAATACTGAACTGAAATTATTTTATTTAAAAAGGATTTATGGTGGGCTGTTACCAGATATAACACAACCAGGCAAAGATGCAGTAACCACTGATTATATAAAGCCAAACAAATTAAAATTATTCTCAATATGACTTTTTAGAATATGGAATTGTTCCATCAATTAATAGACATTTCCCACTTGTATTTTATAAAAAGACACAAAAAAGTTAAAGCAACAGGCACCCTGTCTTTTTAAGTCTAATAGCACTAGTAGCTGATGTGGCATCCACCAGTGAAGGCAAACATTGACCCTAAGGCAGGTTTCTCCACAGAAAAATACATAAGAGTGCTTGCTCCTGCTAAGTAACATACTCTAGATAGTCCTCTTCTCACCTCCCACCAACCTCACAGAGACACCTAAGTCTAGAACTGACCATTTTTTGTCAAAATGCCATCATCAGGGCCAAGGAGGAAATGTGATAGGCAGTTTTCCAACTCACTTTAAGCAACCTTTGCTCTCTTTCTTCCTTTTAAAGCTAGAGGCATGTTAGCAGGACACGACAGGATCCAAATGGACTCTGACAGTCTGTAACAGAAGTGGTGCTAATATCAAAACTAATACTTAAACCTTTCATCACAACATTCTGGAAAAACACAGGATATCCATCCAGTTAAGCATGCATTCCTCTCTGTAAGATTACCTTAAGAGAACTATAATAAAACACTGCAAGTGATCGTATATACTTGAAAATATCTACTGATTTCACCTTTTTCCTTGAAGGCAAAGCAAGAAGAGTTAAATAAGCCTCTGACATTTTTTTCAGAGAATCTCTCAACATAGCCCTCACACTTGTGCTCTTCAATGGTCCATTGATCAGCAAGCCTCTTACTACAGATCTAGTCAATTGACCCCAGTTGGACACTCGGCAGATTGTTGGGCCCTTGGTGCTTTAAGCCTCCAGAATCTGAACACAGTCCAGGCACCATCCTGGCTTGGAGTCTCTATAAACACTCTCAAGATGCAGATCCTCTGTTATAGCACCATCTTCCAAGAGTCAAAATACCCATCGTCCAATTGCCTTGCTCATAGGACCAGTGCTAACCACTCAGAATGCACTGTAGCTTAAACACACGCTCTGTCAGAACTTGAGCTGTGTGGACACTTTTGATTTACAGTTTACCTCTTTAGGGCCCATGCAAAGTTAAAGCCAGAATCTCGTTCCAGGCCTATCTAACACACCATCATTCTTTGCTTAACAGCATAAGGTAACACAAAACTAGATGAAACACACACTTCTCCCGCCTCTGTTTCCTCACCACTCTGGAGAGTTCTTTAGGCTTGGGCAGTCCTTTGGGGTGCCAAGGATACTTCCCCAGCAGCTCACAATTTTTATTCTGAACCCATGGAGTCTTTCGGCTCAGCTAGTTTTCTCTGAGCTTGTCTGCTCCATAGCTAAACAGGGAAACCCTGCTATGAAAGTATGCCTCTCTTTTCCCCTCACCTGTCCAAAGCTTCCAGTTCCAGTCTCAGTGAGTCTCTCAAATGTAGATGTCCTCCTACCCTTCCCCAACCAGTTTCTTTGTTCTGTTGCTAATTTTTCTTCCTCACTCTTCACTTCACCAGATGCCTAAACACAAGTTGGAGTATCTTCTCCCAGCTCCAGCTAATCTCCATAGTATGCCAACTGTTCGATCAGAGTAAAGATATTTAAGTTTATTGACTCTCCATAGTCCTTTGTCTGGTAAGTGCATGCTTCAGCCCATGTCAGCAAGTGGTGGATTCCACAGCCACATAGAGGCACTCCCTGATGCAGCAATTTTATAAACAACTTCATAAACCAGAATTCATAAATTATACAGATTCCTCAAATCGTCACACCCCTATTCTTGAACAAATCAGCAATGCTTACGGTGCCTCTAGCTTGGTCTGGAAACACTATTTAGGTTACAGCAATCTGCCCATTTTGTCTCCTTTTATTTAGCTCCTGCTTGGAAGCTTTTAGTGCAATGATTATACTATCAAAACAGTTTGACACAGAGAGGCCCGTGACTTCATTAACTGAAGCATGAGCTTGCTGTTTCCTCAAACCTACACAGAAAAAGATTCAAAGGAAAATAACCCATCTAAATGATTTAAGACCACAGTATTTAACTGCATTAAAAAGCATGTGTGCCAAAACATGCTCTCCCAGAAAGCTGCTGTTTAACAAAGTCAGTGACACACCCTAAATCAGACCTAAGTAAAGTAAACAAGGCTGATTTTGACTTCACAGAAAAACATTGTAAGTTAGAACCAAACTGGATCCTACGTTGTGACTTCTGTTGTATCTCACTAGATTTAACTTTTATTTATATATAACTGAAGAGAAAAAAGTCATTTTGTTACTATTCAGTATGGTTGAAGAGATCTATTAAAAATGGGGCAAATTTCCTCATGCAGCTAGCACAAATGTGAGACCCTATTAGTTGACAAGCATACAAATAACCATTTATTGTTATATAATTGACTGCATGTACAACTTTACCCATACTGTGCACACACAACATATATATTTAAGGTGTGCAATCACAAAACCAAACTTCCTGAAAATCTGGTCCAAAAAGTAACTCAGTAAAGGGCATATGTCAGGTAAAAAACAAAAAAGATTCTTAATAAAATTTTACATTGAAGGATATTTTAAAAATTGACTTTCTCCAGTTATAATGGTTTGTTTCTATATTTCACTTGACTTGGACAACGAAAATCAGTTTAATTATTTATAACCAATTCCTATTCAGTTTAACTGTCCAATCCTCATTGACGATGATACAACATTTGAGCTGTAAATATACAGGGAATATTTTTCCTTTAAAAATATTTTGAATCTAATTTTGTTTTTTTAACTATGGAAAAATTGTTATTGATCTTAGGCTTTTTAAAAAAAACAAAAACCCACAAGCCCTACATTTGAGGCCTAAATTGACTTGGCAATTACAAGTACTGTAACAATTTTTATGCACCTTATAGTAAAACTCATGTAAACAGATATTTTCCCATCCATATCCAAATTCCATTGCAGATGTCATACATGCTTGTTTCCTTTCTCTGAGATCACCAAGATGACTAAACTAATTAAAATTCAGTAGGTCAAAATTCATTTATGTTAGTATCTTTAGCGTCAGGATATGGAATTTCTTTATACAAACTCCATTGCTAGCAACTAAATATCCTTTTCAGGAATAAAGCTATTGTAGAGCATATTAGATTGAAGAAAATAAGGCAAGTCTGTTTTAGCATATTAAACATACGATGGAGTTGAGAGATTTGGATTCTATTCCCAGTTCTGCCATGGACTTGCTACATTACCATGGAAAAGTCATGACTTTACTGTGCCTCAGTTTCACCAGTTACTAAACAAGAAAATTAATATTTTGTGCACATCTACAGACCAAAAGTACTAAAAGTGCAGAGTATTATTACAGAGTTTATCTTTTTCTGGATAGCTGCCATTTCATAGTATCAACATTTTAAAAAAATACAAAACTAAGTGTTTAGTACTTACCATGCCATTTGCCTTTGTAAACAGTCCCAAAAGACCCTGACCCTATTCTGGTTGAGAGCATAACTTCACTTGCTTCTATTTCCCAATAATAACTTGAATCTCTCTGTCCACGAGGCCTCTGGAACACAAATACATATTTAAGGTACAAGCATGTCAACCATTGGGATAGCTCTCAAGTATTAACATGGCTAGCTGCCTGGACAATATGTTTCAAGGACTGTACCTAAAAATACACTCAACTTGACTCATAAAGTCTTAAAAAGATGAACTGCAGAACTGCAACACTCTGGGTGATCTTTGCTAAATGCAAAGACAATTGCTAATATGTTATCTTGTATTCTAACACATACCAGTTTGTTCCTCCATTTTCTTTCCAGGACCCATTTCAGGATTCAATGTTCCTCTTACAACAGTTGATAACCTCAAAACCAAAAACAGGTAGACAACATTTACCTGGATGATTTTGGCTCCTTACGTTATCAACTGTTGCAAGGGAAAAGCAGAACTGTGATATTAGATCTTCAAAGACAATTGAGTAAAGAAATTTTTTTTAAATTAATGTAATGTTTACAGACCCTATCAACTTCTTAAAAATTATAAGAGCAGCTACTGGTAAAAAATGCTCCTGAATAAAATGTAAATGTTTATTAAATGCATTTCAAAAGGCACCCATTGCTAGGGCCCTATCAAAATCATGGTTCATTTTGGTCAATTTTAATTATTTGCTTTTAAAATCATAACTTTCATGATTTCAGATATTTAAATCTGAAATTTCAGTGTGGTAACTGATGGACTCCTGACCCAACTCTGAAGGCAGCAGCGCAGCAGAAAGGGTGGCATGGTATGATATTGCCACCCTTACTTCTGTGCTGCTGCTCATGGGGCGCTGCCTTCAGAGCTGGGCACCTGGCCAGCTGCTGCCGTTCTCTGGCTGCCCAGCTCTGAAGGCAGTGCAGAAGTAAGGGTGGCAATACCACAACCCCACTACAATAACCTTGCAACCCCACCCCCAACCCTCTTTTGGCTAGGAAGCCCCATTTTGAGAAACACTGGTCTCCCCATGAAATTTATATAGCATAGAGTAAAAGTACACAAAAAAAAGGACTAGATTTCATGGTCCGTGAAGCATTTTTCATGGTCACAGCCGTGAATTTGGCAGGCCCCTACCCATTGCCCATGGTAACTGACAAGATACTAGTCTGGCATTTTTAGAAGCCCCTAAGTGACTTAGGAGCACAAGTTCCATTTCAATGGGACTTATTTTCCAAAGCATCTAAGTAATTTAGGTGCATACCATCCACTGGTCAATATTTTGCTGACGTTACTGACAAAAATACATATTTAGTTATCTGCTTTACCGCAATCTGTTCCTGTTCACATGAAATATGTAATTGGACAATCTGAAATTATACCACATGATTTTTTTATTTTTAAAAGATATTTAAGGTATTGACAGTGTCTCCAGCAACTGTTAAGGAAAAGTGGCCTACTACCCAAAGACCACAAACAGCACAAGTAGAAAAGCATTGATTAGGAAGTTTGGGGAAGTGTACAAAATACATACATCTAGACAAGACCTTCACGGCAGTATTTGAGTACCTCACAAGCATTAATTAATCCTCAGCAACACTGAGGTACGAAAGAGGAAGACAAAGGGACTTGTCCACGGTTACAAAGGAAATCTGTGGCAGAGCCAGGAACTGAACCCACATCTCCCAAGTCCCAGACCAGGACCAACAACTACAAAATCACTCTACCTCTTAATTTAAAATAATTCAAATTGCCCTTTCATGTCAAAAATATCGGCTCTATGGTGAATCACCTTTCACACCAGACTGACATCCCTTACATTTAAAAGGATGCTACAAAGTGACTTAATCCTATTTCATGCATCTGAAAGCATGTAACAGAATGAAAAATGCATTCCTGATTCCAAATCTTTTTTTCCTTAAAAATGAACACAGCAGCTCTGACTTGTTAACAACACGTGAGCACTACACTTGGTGAATAATTTAAAGTAATATATTTGCACCATGACCATCATGTAAGCGCATAGCTTAGTTTATGAGCAAGACTTACATTAAAGCAGGATACATATATTACTAGGAAATACTCTCTTACAGAGCCTAATGAAGAAAGAGCAGTGCATGAGAACATCATCATTCTTGACACCCAACTGACGTAAGTTTCACCAACAAAAGCACCAGTGTGGACAGCACTAGGTCAGCAGGAGATGCACTCCTGCCAACACAGTTAATGTTGCTCATTGAGAATGGCTTAATTATGCTGGCAGGAAAGCTCTCTCCCATTGGCATAGAGCGACTATAAAGGAGACCTCATAGCAGCGCAGTTGCAGTGGTACAGCTGTGCCGCTCTAAGGACTGTAGTGTAGACATAGCCTTAGACTTACAGGCCTAAACTACTAGACCAAGATGTTAAAAGAACACTTGCATTTTGTTAAATTCAATTTTCATAACAAATTTCATTTAACTACTTACCACTAAATTGAACAGACACTGTCAACATCATTTTTCAATGAAAGCCAAAGGAAGTTTCAAATGAAGACAAACAATTTTAAAAATCTAGTATCTTTCAAAAAATATATCGACCTTTAAAAAAAACTCAGATGATAATGCTTGAATCAGTACTACAAACATTTTACATGGGACATGAACTTGAAGTTACACACAGTGATTTGTTATAGGAATTTAAAGTACAAGGTCATCTCATTTCAACACAAACTAAACAGAACATTCCCAATAGTTTCATCACCAGTTATGGCCTTCAAAAACTGGAATTTTGTCACAAAGTCCCTCTTTTTCTCCTTCAGGATTAGTCTGAAAACAAATACTACAGTACTTACAATTTTGTTTTTTTCTTGTGTGTTGGATCCAGGAGCTCTCTCTCTTTGGGCTGGCACTGGGGTTTTCGGTTGAGACCAGCCAGTTGGGCTTATATTGTTGGGACTTCCAGACAAAGCTGATGGTGAAGCTTAATACACAAAAACAAAGCAGGAAATATGAACAAGAGAAAATAAATGTTGAGTAAAAGAAAGAATTATAATTATTTTATGTATAGAAATCTTACCTGACTCACTGTGACTTCGAATTGCATCCTAAAACGGGAGAGAAAATAAAATTAAAACAAAAAAAACCCCAACATTTCAGTAAGATGTCAAACACAGAGTGTGGAGGGAGGAAAGGGGTCTGGAAATCAGATATCAGAAAACATAGATCACCCATGAAATGGTGCTAAAGAGCTTTGATTCAGGGCACCAGATTACTGACCAGTATCTTCCAAAACAGAATGTTTTGGATATTTTAGAAATCATTTAAGAATCCAACTGTTACTTGCTGAAAACATCTAGTTTGCCCCCTTTTCAACCTGGCTCTAATCATGAGCTTGCACAATTAATTTACATAATTTTCATGGGGAAGTTAAACTATATTGCTATACAATGGCTCCTGCTGAATAAGAACCTTTGTGTCAAAGAAAATACTAAACATGTTTTTGATATTCCCAGCCCTTGTACTGTCTTGTGAAACTGTTATGCACCCCTGAATTTCAGATAGGTACATAATTCATAACGTGGCCTACTACCTACAGTGAGTGCATTTAGAAAATTATTATTATTTTGGCACTGCATTGAGAGAGATTCCTTACACATATAATGGGGAATATTGTTAGAATGTGAACAAACTTTAAAACCAGTAGACACTTTGGAAGTACATACACCCACTGTACCATGTGAGACTGCAAAAGATTGAGATTTGTACTCTAATACCAAAGTAAATAAGTTCTCACAAGATTTACATCGCTGACCGAAACACAACTCTACAAATAAGCTAAAAATAGGTTGTTACACTGCACCAGAGTTGGCCTTTCTCCTCCCCTCACCTCATGCCACACAAACTTTAAAGCACTTAATTCTGTAATCATGCACAGGGTCAGTTCTGGCAGAAGCAGCTTTTCCAACTTGTTCCTTCTACTAAATCATATCCCATACAAAAGTAAGTACAGGAAAGGCAAAATGGCTAAGTACTACACAAAGCAGGAACATGCACTACAAAAATGTCAAATATTAAAAAAGATTAATAGAAGTCAATTCAAATCTTCCAACCAACTATCCACAGATGACATTTAGATTTCATGGCAGTGCAGAACAACCTACAAGTATCCTACACGAAGGCTTATGAATGATCCATACTAACTCTATTAAGGTAAGCAACGTATTTTTAAAGAGTTGTCTTAATTATAATTCCTAAAGATTCAGTTAGAAAGGTATGCGGTCATGGCTAGTAACAAACTTTGACCTATGACCTGTGTTTTGAATCAAAATATTCACACATTTCTGCTGTACTTCTCTGCTCTAACCTTCAGCAGATTACAATGTGCAGAAATCTAACTCTTTGAAGCACTCTTGAATTACACTACCCGTTCAAGAACGGAGACAACCAGGCACAAAGCAGAAAACTTTATAAGAATCTGCAATCAGTACCAGTGATGGATTTTGTACAGCTGCCCAGGAGTGTAATTTCAGTCAAATGAGTTGAAAAACTCACCTACTTTAAAGAAAACCATTTTAAAAAGTTACATTTTTAGATTTACATACACATACACCTGATTTCTAAGGAAAAAAGCACTTCTACTGTACTTCAATAATTTTATTTTATCTCAGTTTGGGCTAAAGGGAAAATATTAACCTCTGCTGAATCCTTTTAGTCAAGGAAATAATATAGGCGCTCTTTTGAGTAATCCCATACATATAATTATACACCAGTACTATAATTTGTCATTTACACCTAATCTTTATGTGAAGTACAAGTAGTGCAAAGTGGCTCACTTGCCAGGATTATCTGGGTACACCTGACAATCGTTTCTCTGCCACAGCAGGGGCTTTGGGTAGTGGTGCACCTGAGTCCCTCCTATTCTCTGGCTGTGGCACATAATAGTCTAGTCTCCTGTGGGCTGCAATACTTTGATCTAATTATGGTTGTTGGACTTTGTGCGTGGGTGCTGGGTGGTGTTGGTGGCCTGTGATCTACAGGAAGTCAGACTAGATGATCTAGTGGTACCTTCTGGCCTCAAGCTATGTGACTCCATGAGCACACTATTTATTTAATCTTGGTTTCTACTTGGCTATATCATCTTGGTGTGGCCATGCTATAATTCACCAAAACAATTCCCAGAGAGAAGGCCAGACAGTACGTTAAAGGACGTGTTTGAGACAAGATATTATTTTAAACATTGTGGGGCCAATGCATCTTTAGTGTAAACCCTACTAAAGTGAATGGGTTTACACAAAGGATGAATTTCACTTTCTGTAGAATTATCAACTTAACCCATGACTGAAACTACTCTGCCCAGGTATCCCCTCCAATTACAGTACTCACATATTAGAACTGAACTAAACCAAACATGCCATACCAACATCTTTATTAAACCAATTTTAGATTAATAATTTCACTTAGCCATTACTATGGTTTACAGTCTTACAAATGCTGTTAAATTGCAAGAAAGCAAAGGCACGAAGAAAAATACCTACTCTTCCCCTCAAACAAAATCGTCTGCACCAGGAACTGGGAGAAGCATTCAAGCTGTTGTTCTAATACAAAGCAATGAGAAATAAAAAAAAAGAACAGAGGAAGTAGTAAAAAATAATAGTTTTCAGTTGCTAAGATGAATAAAAGAACAGAAACAATCAGGAACTTGAGGAAAGAAAAAGCAGCTTTATTCATTAGCTCTGTGCAGGTCATATTTTTCTCTCTATTAAGTATAGTTTTAAACTACTGAGAGAATATTAATGCCCACATTTTTGAAAACTACTTTATTAAAAACCAATCTTTTCCATTCAATTACTGTGTGAAACACCTTCCAGAGATTATGTAAAAAGCTATTTGTTTCTGGAAGACTGCACATTTACATTACTTCATTCACAACCCTTTAAGATATTAAAAAGGTGAGAAGGGAGAAAGACTGGCATCTCATTATCACAGTATATGAAACACAAACATGACAATGTATCCGTCAAAGCCCTGTGTACTACACAATTATTACGGAAGCCCCATAAAGCCCAGCTTGAACATAGCCTCTGCTCCAAAAAGAGCTCAGAAGCTCTGCCATACAGGCATCTTTCCCCAGCTGTAGAGTCCAAAGGTGCTCAGAAGATACGCTCCCTCATGAGCCCTTTTGGAGGCATGCCAGAGAGGAACCAAAGGCAACAAGCCTTTCTGTGCATCTTACAATCTCTGCAGCTAGGGATGTGTCCTGAGAAGTTCCAAAATCTGTTAGAATAAAGGCTCTGGTTGGTAGGAACTGTGCAGGTCATGCTCCTCTTCCTGCAAGCCCCCCCGACCCCCAGTGAGTTTTAACATTAATAGTACCTAATAGCAACTAGAGCACCTGTTTCAGGCTTGACTGCACTGCCAATCTACAAAAAGAATAGAAGTCTGAAAGCAAGTTGCAGGAGGATGAATCTCAGCTGTGCTGAAACTTACCACCTAATTCTAGGGTGCTTAATACTAAGTATAGGTCTAATGGGCTGCATAGCACAAGAGGCATTGCCTTTAATATTCATTCTTTGCAAATGACATGCAGATATGCACCACCATCTGATTGATTTATCAATTTGCTTGTGAGTTTATGTTTTTTAAATGGCAAAGAACACATTCCAAAGGACCGAACAGTAAGCATCTGTGTAGCAAATCTGGTCTTGCTCTTGCGCAGTAAGAGTGATCTGTTGAACTTCTGAACATTAGGCTCCAACAATTTTCTGTAAAGCAGCACAAAACCTGTTAAAAGTTTTTGCAAAGGTGAGAGGCTGCAAGCATGAAAGATAAGATACTTAAATCTCTAGGCAGATGTTGCTCACCCTGGGCTTTCACCACTTACCAAACTAAGGGAAGATGTTAAGAAGAAAATAGCAACAACATGATTAAAACACTGGTTAAATAACCAGTAGTAGTTTTAGATGAGCTCTACAGAGTTTCTTATTCAGCATATTACCTCAATTATCCTGTTGTCTACAGGCATGGTAGTGCTGACCATATGGACATTCGGGGTGGATGTAGATCTCTGTCTTTGGGACAGGGAGCCCTCAGAGGAAGGATTTGATGTGTTGAATGTGAAGGCATGAGGCGTAGAGTATCTGTGCTGGGAACTGACATGAGGAGACGGGAAAAATAAGTCACAGTTCATTTTTCTTTCTATACTAGCTGTAAATTACTGTATAGCATCTTGCCTAAAAACAAAGACACACAGAATCCAGGAAGTTTAGTCAGCAAATAGAACTAATCCTATTTAGCCAGTTGGATCTTGCCCAGTTTAATTTAGGAACAAAATCAAAGGGTTTTAAAGCAAGATCTTAACAGTTGGCAATACATGCCTGGCACGTTCAGCAGCAGTCTGTGGTATTTTTGCCATTATTTAATTTGTTACTCCTCATTTCAACTCCTGCCGACTCATATTTAACCAATTGTTAAAATACTAGCTCAGTTAGAATTAATTCCGATCTGAGAAATTTAAGCAAGAACCTTCTTTCAAGCCTCGTCAATTTTTAGGAGTTTAAAAAATAGTTTTTATTTGCTATGAAAATTATAGTTTGGGAAGGGGGAGTAGATTGCTGGGACTGTTCAACTGATCACGCAGAACAGCTTACGAGGAAGTCATGAAACCTAATACCAGCTAAAAGGAGCTCTATACAGTTCTATGGAAATCAAACAACAGTGGTTAAATAAAGAATGTAATTTGTCTAACATATGGCCAAGTACTGGATTACAGCTGAAGCAAAGAATTACCAATCAGGATTAAAGGCCAACCAAATCCTGTTTACCTTAAATCACATAAATAGCCAGATTGAAGTAACTAACTATTTACAAAAGATGACAAGGATGCATCCCTAATCCATTTGCTATTACCCGGGTTGCAAGTGGGATAGGAGGTCAAGAAGGAATGAGTTACTACTGCAGATCCCCCAAAAGACAATGTTTCAAGTTAACATGCTGGGATCACAGAAATGGGCTTGCACCACTCCTGAAAAGACAGTCTTGTCAGGAGGAAGCTGAGGGGCATACACTTCTGGCCTGGCCTAACCTCATCAGCCTCCAATACTGCAGGGAAAGGGACCCAAGCCTGAAGTAAGGGTCAGAGGACATGCTGCATGGAAGGAGAACAATATGCATTTAGCATCTAAATCCACACAAATTTTCTTTAATTTTCAGAATTTCAAGAGTAGTATGTTTTCTTTAACCTATTATACACTTTGTTTCCTTTTTAAACCCCTCTACTTAGGTTAAACCAGGGGTTCTCAAACAGGGGGTCAGGACCCCTCAGGGGGTCATGAGGTTATTACATGGGGGGTCATAAGCTGTCAGCCCCCACCCCAGACCCCGCTTTGCATCCAACATTTATAATGGTGTTAAATATATTTAAAAGTGTGTTTAATTTATAAGGGGGGGTCACACTCAGAGGCTTGCTATGTGAAAGGGGTCACCAGTACAAAAGTTTGAGAATCACTGGGTTAAACTAAGAATATGCAGTAGTATCAAAACTGATGGTGTTTTAAAAATTTCTATATATGACTCATGCAAAACAAATGAATCATCCATTTTCACATATGTACTACATGACTAGTTGTGCTCTAATGGGGCTATTGGCACAGGACTGTCTGAAGGAACTTATATTCTACAGCATATTACTTTTTGATACTGATATTGTTAAAAGACAATAGTCTCAAATATTTAAAAAAAAATCCCCACACCTTTAATGATCTGATTTAAAACCTCAAGACTAAAAATTCAAAGCCAGCAATCTCAAGTGCAAGTGTTTCTTAATCCTAGGAACTGTAGAAAAGGGGGATATTACACACCTTATTTACAATCTCTATATGTAAAGAGATATTAGCATTTCAGCCTTAAAACTGAAGTGATATTGTTTTAGTGCATTCTGTCCATCACCAGTATTACATGATCATTCCATTTTATTAAAACTATACTTCCCAAAACAAAAAGTAATGGAAATAGTTTACCTAACAGGCATCCGGGAGACAGACTCACGCATCCGTCGCATTGTCAAGGGAGGTAGTGCAGGGACACCACTGTCACTGATATTTGAATTAGGGAACAATCTGAAATATCAACAAAAAGAATTAAGTAAGTACTACAATACATCCTGATCAATGCTACAAAAAAGGGTATGATTATAGGTTCCTATTTTTGTGTTATGATTGATTTCTATCATGCAAGATATTAGATTTATCCATATTTATATGCAGTTTGTTTTCCTGCTCTGTCTTTAAGCTTATGGTGTGCTCTATGACAAATAAACCCTTACAGACCTAATGATTTTTTTCAAGTGTTACTTCTAAATTCAACTTTGGGTATTAGCCTTTCCTGGCATGACATTCAACACCAAACTGCTAGTGCAAAGGAAGGTTTAGAAGTTAGCTCTGAATCCTACAATTTATCCTACACTATTTGGGCTGGTCTACATTAGAAAGTGCATACCTACGCAACTAAATTTAGTTAAAATAATATAAACTACTAATGTAGATGTACTTGAACCATTTTATTCATTTAAATAGGTTTAATTGCATCTGCATTAGGATTCTGCAGCAGTATAATTAAATTTATTTTATTTATAATTAAATTTGACTTAGTTACACTTAGTTACGCAGCTTCCTAATATGAAACAAGGATAACATTTTCAAAAACCCCTTAGTGACTTAGGCCATATCTACACTTAAAAGTTTACAGCAGCACAGCTGTACCAAATACAGCTGTGCCGCTCTAAGAGTGCTTGTGTAACTGCGTTATGCTAGTGGGATAAAGCTCTCCCGTCGACATAATAAAACCAGCTCAATGAAACCACGCCCCCGAGCGACAAAAGTTTTGCTGACATAAGGACTACAGTAGACATGGCCTTAGAAACCTAAATTTCATTGAGTTTCAAAAGGACTATGGGATCTGGGGTAAAATTTTCAAAAGCCCCATAATACCAATAGTACTCTATGTCAAAAGGGTTAATTTTTCCCTGAGGCCAAGTCTACACTACCCGCCGGATCAGCAGGTAGTAATCAATCTATCGGGGATTGATTTATCGTGAACAGTGTAGACGCGATAAATCGATCCCCCATTACTCTGCTGTCGACTCCGGAACTCCACCAGGGTGAGAGGAGGAAGCAGAGTCGATGGGGGAGCAGCAGCCGTCGATCCCATGCCGCAAGGAAGCGAAGTAAGTGATTCTAAGTCGATCTAAGATACGTTGACTTCAGCTACGCCATTCTCGTAGCTGAAGTTGCTTATTTTAGATCAATCCCCCACCCCCAGTGTAAACCAGGCCTGAGACAAAAATGAGTTGTACAAGGAACTCTTGCATACGTCCATGTTGAATGAACTTTGAGGTGACATTACAGAAATTAGCTGGACATTTGCCATGTCTGGGTCTGCTTGTCCCAGAATATTTTACAAAAAGAGCCTAATATATTTCATGGCAATAGTCCTATTGCATAAACTGGCTGGGAGCAGATACTGATGGTTATTTCATCACGTCAATACACAAATCTTTTTACATATTACACTGCTCAACAATTCATAACTCTCACTGATATTAAGACTGAGTCTGAGATTCTTCAGTCACAGAGACTGTTAGTATTAGTAATTAAAAGCTCTTACAAGAGTTGCCTGATATTGCTCCAGTCCACACACATGGTTGGGACTTTAGTGCTGCAGTGTTCATGGAATTTGTAGCCACACGTCTGACACCGGAACCCATTTAGCAGGAACTTCTGGCATATGTCACAGAAGGCAAGCTTTAGAAATGTCTTCCGAGCCTAGAACACAAGTTAAATGATTAAAATGTGTGTACACACACTCTCACACCCCCTTGTGGTACCAGCTCTGTCAAGTGGCTTGGATGAATACCTAAGGATCTGGCAAAAATTAACTGTAAAATCATGAATGAAAACTTTTTATAAAACTGCTCCACACCAAATATTGAACTTAACACTATACTTCAGAAAGTCTGTGGATTTGTGCTGTTACAATTATGGATATTTTGTAGACATTTAGTGAGCTCTTTACCTAGCTATTTAATTCTCAAATTTAAGTGTATCCTTGCAAGATTCAGAGCACCATCTTGTTTCCAATAAGGTGCTTGGGAGTTTTGACATTGACTTCCTTCATTGACGTTTTAGACTCCTAATGTAAAGCACCAATCACTTCACCTTGGACTTTTCTTTTCTCTTTTTTAAAGAGTTATAGAATTGCGTGTATAAAAGTAATCAATATGTTATGCACAAAAGAATGCTATTTAGTAGTTATATTCCTTATGGCAAATTTCCTTTTAGGTGAACTTCCGTGTTTTTAAACATCTTGACATCTCTTTACCAAGACTTTTGGGAAGCAAGGCATATAACAGTCCTTTCCCCCACAATGTACAATTAAGGCAGGATCCAAATCTAAGAGATTTTACACTTTCTGTTCTGCCTGGTCACAAACAAGTTCGCTTGCGGTCTACCCCAGACAGAACAATGGATCAAATAAATGGGGCATCGTTATGTCAATCATAACCTTTCCAACTGACAATCTGCTAAAAAAAATTGTTAGCCCTGCCTGATGTATCAGAAGGGTTTCAGTCTTTATCCAATATCCCTATAGAAAAATCAAATCTTGTCAGAGAAGACTGGAATGAAGTTGCCCATCAGTTTAGATAATGCATGGTCATATTGTGAAAAAATTTGGCCTTATTCCATCTTGATAGAAGGAAGAAAGGCCTTGAGAGCCAACCTTATTGTTCTCCCCTCCCACACAATTAAATGTAGCCTGGCTTTCTTTTGCTTCTAAGTACCATAGACTTAGAGTTGACATAGATCAGAACTCCAACCCTGCTTGGATATATCTGTTGCCTTATCTCTGTTGAGTACAGTATTGACTGGATCCCAAGCAAAGGAATCCCATAGCATGCTGTTGGGAAGAAACTATAATCAAAACGAGTCACCTCCTGACAGAACAAAATTCTGTCAAATTGTGAACATAGCCTCATACACAGCCTGGCAAAGAGATGTTATGAATTTGCAGGACATCAACATGCTTAACATCCTGAAAAAAACAACCAGCCTCTATAACAGATTCTATAAGTGGGCTTCATCATTGATTTTTTTGACCGAAGCATCCAGACTCCAAATGCAAGTCATTTTCAGATCCTGAACCACCTTCCAAGAAGGCCATATCCTTGGAAGCACATGCACATATACACAGTTAAACCCAGGTGACGAAGACCATCAGTCACCAGAGACAGGCATTTCATGACTATGCTTAGGACTACTGCTAGCCCAAAAAGCAACACCTTATTCTAGCAACAATCATTGTCCAGCTGATACCTTCAAAAAAAGCAAACATGCGTGCCAAAGAAACCATGAATACTTTCTCTTTGCATAAGTGATGCGAACTTTACTGAATATGTAAGAGAAATTATTCAATTTTCTGAAATAAAAGACTAAGGTGAAGACATCCATTCAGTTTTGGGATTAGAAAATACTGTCAACTGGAGTGTAAAAAAAACTCTGCTTCTGATCCTCTGTCAGGTTGTTATTTCATTACTACTATTGTAAATAAAAGAGGGCATTGACACATGTTCTAGGCCAGGTCTGAAAAAAATTACTGAGATTAGGGGACTAATACCCGTAAATAATCTGGGGTTGTTGTCATTCTGGTTTTATTGATTAATAAATTAATAGTAATTTATTGGGAGAGAATACTGTAGCATCAAGATTTAAAGTTGCTTCCCGTGTTTAAGAAGTCAACTGAACCTGCATTCAAAAAACAGAAGAAAACTAAACTTACAAAGTTGTGTGTTGTAAGTGGAACATGATCAAGGAAATCTACTTGCAGTTCCTCTCCAATCAAGGAGGCAGCATCTGTATTCCAATCTAAGCGTGCTTTTTTGCTAAAAAGGAAAAAAAACTGAGAAGTGAGAATAATTAGGTCTATTCAATAATGTAAATTGTAATACATGCTCCTATAACATAGATTCATAGATATTTAGGTCAGAAGGGACCATTATGATCATGTAGTCTGACCTCCTGCACAACGCAGTCCACAGAATTTCACCCACTACTCCTGCAAAAAACCTCACACCTATATCTGTGCTACTGAAGTCCTCAAATCGTAGTTTAAAGACTTCAAGGAGCAGAGAATCCTCCAGCAAGTGACCCGTGCCCCATGCTACAGAGGAAGGCAAAAAACCTCCAGGGCCTCTTCCAATCTGCCCTGGGGGAAAATTCCTTCCGGAACCGAAATATGGCGATCAGCTAAACCCTGAGCATATGGGCAAGATTCATCAGCCAGATGAAAACAAATACAAGCAATCTCTTAGAATTAATGGTATTTCAGTGTTTTGTTTTTAAAAAACAACACAGAATTGTACGTGATTTCCAATTTTTCAGCAATAGCAGTTTAAATACCTTACATGGGTTGTCATATATTTTGATGATTGTTTTTATAAGATAAAAGGCATCCAGGTGTTATGGTGATGGGCACAGTAGAAATCTCTTTATGAACAAATGTACCAAATTATGAATGGCAAGTTTAGTGATATAGAAACCATATTATGTGCTTGAGCGCCAAAGTTACTTGAGATCTCAATACAGACTCAGTTACACAGAGATTAATACCCACAAATGACTGTCTCATAATTGTGGCTTCAAAAAGCATTGAGCCCAAGTCTTCTGATGTGTGAAGTTAATACATTAACTCAACGAGATACCTTCACACTCTCTGCTTGTAAAATAATCATTTGGCATTTAATAGCAGCACCCCCCAGCCCTACAGAACGCAAAGGAATACCTACCTGAGATGAGACTCAAATCCATAACATTTTAAAATTTCCACAGGAATTTATAACATTAAAATTGAATACAAGGATCCTTATTTGAGAGAATCAAGCATGTATAATGCTGAAGTATGTATCTTCAAATGCAGGAAGAAAATATTGTGTGTTCAAATTTGAACACACAATCTAGCTAGATTAGAATGATATAAAGAAGTCTGTAAAAAGCAGCTAACTCAGATTTTTCCTTCTTCAGTTTTGAAATAGAAGTGCAGACATATTTCATGGTGTATATAAAATCCTTACTATTATTCCTGAGGGAATTCTGCACCGAAAAATTAAAAATTCTTTGCCAAAAAATAAAAATTCTGCACACATTTTAAAATTCTGCAAATTTTATTTGACAATAAATAAATGTAGAGGCTCCAGCATGGCAGTGGGGAGCACTGGCCACATGGAGGTGGGAGATCACCCTGCAAAACCCCTTGCCCTCCTGGGACACAGATTTGGTGGTGAGACTGCACCCAACCCTGACACAGCACAAAGGCTGGCCCTGCCCCAGAAACACCCCAGGACCCTGTCCCTCTGTGCCAGGCACACCAGATGTGGGTAGACAGGCTTAGTCCGGCAAGATCCAAATGTGGAGGGGCTTGGGGGGAGAATCCAGGTGTGGGGTGAGAGGGTTCTGTGTGGGGCAATCTGGGTGCGGGTGGATCACTGGGGGGTTCGGGTGGGGGGGATCTGAATGCACAGGAGCTCGTTGGGGGTTCCTACAGCAAGGGGAGGTTTCTGGGGGTGGGTCTGACCCAGCCCTGGCTGCTCCTTGCAGGGAAAAGAAAATCCTTTCCTCCCCTGCCCCCAGACAATCTGGGACTAGCAGCTGAGCCTGGCGCAGGGTAGGAGTCAGTCATCGGTCGGGGTCTCGCCAGGGCCCCCCCACCCACTGTGGTGATTTACCTCTCCACCAGCTGCTCCAGGCACCCAAAATGATGTGCCCACACTCCTGGGGAGGGACACATAACAGCTCTTGAGGCTTCTCTTTGTTTCCCCATCAGAAAGTAATTTTTCTGCAGGGAAGCAAAAAAATCTGCGCATATACAGTGGTGTAGAAATCCCCCAGGAGTATGAGCATTTAAATAAAACTAATATTTAATTTCTTCATCATTTCAGCATGCTTAAGGCATGGCTTGTTGAATAAGAAATCTGAGAAGAGCAAAGAAAGCATGAAGAGAGTCTTCACAACCAAGTTAGACTTCTAAAAATGGGGGAAGAAACCACAGTTTCTGCTAGTTTAAAACCAGGATTTGAAAAATCCAACAGAATGTTAAAACTGTTTCTCTGATTTAGTACACAGCTTCTTACCCTTTTTGTTCATTAAAAAGTCGAAAAACTGCACAGCATTCTGGCTGCAGACCTCTGACTTTGAGCGCCTTCATAAGACAATCATGTAGGGTCATCCCATTCCGCACATTTACCTGTGAACAAGAGCCAATTCAAAACTCTAATGAGGACATAAAAGGGTTTAAAATACCATTTTTCTGATCTTCATATTCTACACAAGACTAGACACATCATATTCTACACATCACTACAGTGAAATTAGACTTAGTAGCACTTTTATTAATAGAGACTGAAATTTCAAAAAAGTGTGCCTAACATGCCACACTGATGACATGTACAAGCATTTCTAGGAGCAATGCTAAATCAGATTAATAAGAGATACTATTTCCTTCAGAATTTAACTGAACAAATCCATCCAAAAATCCATCCAATATAGCTTTCCCTAGAAAACAAATGAGCCTTACATCATGCCCTTAATGTAAACACATTTGGAGCTCTCAGATCAATGTGTGAAGGAGCAATGAACTCAATCATCGTGCCACCAGAACAGTTCCCAAACTTTCAAATCCAGGAACTGAGTGAAACTGAAAGTACCTTAGCTGATTTGAGGTGGTGTGACAACGGAGAGACAAAGGTAGTCTCTTAAGTAGCCAGATCCCAAACCATACATACAGGGCTTATTAAGATCAAACACCACACAGAATGGCACCCAAAAGCAAATCAGCAGCCAATGCGGATAGCTGATATTGCTGCTCTCTCATTGGCTGCAATTTCAGAATGGTCTTCTAATGCAGCTCCCATAGAATGCATTGTCAAATCTCAATAGGATAAAGACATGGGTAACTGTGGCAAGGTCTCCCTTCAAACTGAAAGGCTGTAAGTCTGATCAGATGCACATAGCAGTGCTTTTTGGCCATCAGTGCTACCCCTTATGATCCAGAAGCATCTCCAGTTGTGAACCTCCTTAACAAATGGTATATTCACCCCCATTTAAAAGGGGAGACCTGCCTTTGCTACCCTCCCTAAATGTTTAAGAATAAACTACTATGCTTAGTGGAAATTATGGTTGCATCATGTGCATCAACTTCTGGGCTTCTGTAAGAATTTAAAACTTCAAGATAAAGAAAAGTTATCCTTCCATACAAAAAAATTTCATTATAATAGTTATTTTGCTTTCTAGGACGGTCAGCAGAAAATAAGAGGAAGTTAAGCCACTGTTTGCTTCATTCGTTTGCCTTGACATTAAAGGAAGTGAAATGTAAGGTTGAATGTTTGAATCTACATGCCCATGAGCACATTGGACAAGTTTGTGATGTCTTATGCTCAATTGGATGGTATTTCTCTGTTTGGATGCAATATATAACTTTTTAATGCTGCATCCCTACCACTTGATCTACAATAGACTCAAGAATTATGCCTGTATGACCCTTTGGCTCAACATGCCACTTGATCTTGACCAAAAGAGAAGCCAAAACGAAGGCAGATGATACAGGTTTTGTGTATGGCATTCTGAGTTTGTCAATATCTTCTCATCAGTTTTGGAAGGAGGTATTTTGGTGATTGCCACAATCACTTTATTGTAACGGTTTGCTATATTTACTGTGGCTAGTTTGTTTTTCATACCAACAAAAATTGTTCTGGATATTCCTTTATTATGAGAAAAGACGGCCTTAGATTTAAGAAAAAAATTCTGCTTGCTTAACATAAGAAATATCAAACATATTTCTTTTTCCCCCTAGGAAACACTGGCAGTAGTTGGGCTTGGAATGTGATGTTTGAACCAGAGGTTGAAATTTGAGTTACAGCTCTCCCAGCCTAAGTCTCATCCTTTCCTCCTGTTCAACTTTCTACCTCCAACTATGAGGTCACATTCCAGGTCCTCCACAGGAAAAGCAGTAAGTCCTAACGTAGAAGCAGAAAAAAGCTTTTCAGAAAATGTTTGAGGCAGTTATATAGATCAAAGGATCCATTCCACTCTTTAAAAAAAGAAAAAAAACAAAAAACAAAACACCACACACTTGCTTTACAGTTCACTTTTGAAGGTTTGTCTACAAAAGTTAACTTGTGGTATACAACAATGGACTTGCTGGGACTTAATGTTTTGGCTCATGGCATGCTGTCCTAACAGGCCAGACAGGCATATTTTCTGTCACACCCACAGTAATATATCAACTTGAGTCAGGAAATTTTGTTGTAGTTTACTGTTTTTATGCTAGACAGAATATTTTATACTTGACACATACACAGACAGAAATGACAGCACTGTGAGTGGGTGGATGGCATTATGTTGAGGGAAGGGACAAAACATGAATTAGGATTTCAAGCAATGGATAGAGTTTTAGCGTATTATTGGAATGCTCCGCTTGGAACAAAGACCAAGCAATGTTTAAGTTCAATCTATCTTCAATATATTTCATTGTAGGGATCCATGTTGAAGCAACCTGTGACAAAATCATTATATATTTGAGTTCACATAGGCTAGGATAGTTCTGCAACAGTACTGTAAATTAGGTTAGCCCACTACTGTAATCTCTTGCCATTAAATATTTGAATGTAATCTACACATGTATATTGTAGAACGTTGCATCAGAATAAGATGCTATATTTTAAAATATAGCCTTTAGGATTAATGGACTAACAGTGACTTTCCTAAACATAGACCAACCTTCCAGTTTTATTTAACATTTCTGTTGCCACATACACATTAACAATAGTAAAAGTCTATTATATCTCATAGGATGCTTCAGCACTCCCTTCTTTTGGAGGCGTGTAGTCGACGTACATGCACAGTCTCCCTACCGCAGGTAAAAATAGCAGTATAGCCTGTGAGGCATTGCTTAGGTGAGTAAACTACAGATACATCTGAAGTAGACTCAAATACACATCCTACATGGATCTCTAGTCACCCAAGCCGTCCCTCCCAGTCTACGTTGCTATTTTTAGCCATGTAGCGTCCCACTGCCTCCCTGCTTCTGAAGCCTTTCCCCATTGCAGGAAAAACTCTGGCACCAGGGAAAGGCTCCAGCACCTCCCTGCTGCCAGAGCCCTTCCCTGCCACAAGATAAGGATCTGGCAGAGGTGAAGCCTTTCCCTGCTGCCTCCTCCCAGCCAGAACTTTTCCTCGCCAGAGTGAAAGGCTCCAGCAGCACGCAGCTGCTGAAGCTTTCCCTGCTGCCTCCCCTCTGCCAGAGCCTTTCACTGACACGTGTAGCTACATACTGCAGTGTGGATGTGGTACACTTTTGACTGCTGCATGTAGCTACACTTACACTACACAGCGTTGCCAATAGACCGTAATGTAGACGTAGCCATACATGAGGCTTGTGTAGACTTACCACTGTGCGCTGCTTGTTAGGCAAGAAAACCCGAATGGTATTACTAGTCTTAGATGTATCTGAGAGCTTGCCATCATCAGAAGCTCGGCGTTGATAGCCAAACTGCTGAACAATAGTAGGTGAAATACAGTTTGATCCATCAAAGACAGAATCCTTAAATCCAAAACCGTTACTGATGGTCTTCCAAGCTCCCTGAATGTGCTCCATTGATACAGGCTAAGGAACAGCAAAATCTGAAATGAAGTACAGGCAAAAGAAATTACAACGTTCTCAGATGTTAAGATAAATCTGTAAGCAAATACAGTAAAAGACCAAACAATGTAATAAATAATACCACCTTATGCTTTTATATAGTATTTTTCATCAGTAGATCTCAAGTGCTTTACAACCATGGTATCATGCCCTAGTTATATTGTAAAATTATACAAACAACATTTATGCAGAATGCTATTGTCCGTGTTTTATTACAACAGACAAACTCATAAAAATGTAGTTACAGCAATCTCAGCTAAGTTTACTTAATTGTGTAGATCTCCATAAATACAGATGCGTGCACACATTCCTGTGAATCTTGAAAGCAACACGTTCAGTGCACACTTACATTTCTGATGGAATTTTTCCTTTCCAAGCTGAAGTATACTTCCCTCACTCATGGCTAAGTACATGCTACGTTTGAAACTAAAAGGTCTGAGTTAAAGTATAAATATATTTAAAGTGTGAAGTCTTTTTTCTGTTCAGTTTTTTTTAAGTCATTATCAAGCTTTCCAAAAACTGAGAAGAAACAAAATTAAGCCCATACATTCCCCCCCAAAAAAGATGAGCAAAGAGTATCTGAAGACAGGGCTCTACAATTACACAATGCAAGCTTTTTAAGTATATTTACCTAGCCAAGTTACAGTAAGAGAGATTATTGCTAAATAAGTCTTTGACAATTATCTCTATTCCTGATCTTAATATTCTTTATACACACAAAACTATGTTAAAAAATTAAGATTGCGAAGTCAAGCACCCAAAAGCTAGGAAATACTAGAATTAAGGCTGTCTGTGCAACCTTAATTCAGCCCTCTTATACATATGCATTATGACAGTCTTTAATTACATGATCACACTTTTTTTCCCCCCAAAGGATCCCTGTCTCATTCGGTACATAAAATGGACAGTTCTCACTTCATGAGCAGTTATTCAATAATTTGTTTTATCTTCACAGTTCAATGTGTGGCCCTAAAACTTACTTACTGCACTTTACTTAAACCCTGTTCTGAAGGCAGAATTACTAATTTTCTCATGGGCTTTACAATGGATCACTATTTATGAGTACTCAGCATTATTTAAGTTCAAAGCACAGCTCCCCCCACTGACGTCAGTTGCAGCTGTGAGTGCTCAGCCCTTCTACAAATCAGACCCCAGGACCTCAAGTAAAGTATCCAGAAATTGAAGAATGCATAATTACAGATCATGTGTGAAAAATTTGGTTTAAGTGACTTGCCTAGCATCACATCGAAACTCTGTGGCAGAGGATAGGATAGAATCTAGTTTTCCATGGCAGCATTTAACTGCCTGCATGAGACCATCCTCTCACTTTAAGCAATTTCCTGCTCATGCACTACCACGTCTTCCAACTTCTGCAACTAATGAAGTAGGAGTCCTCCATCACTATACTACCTTGATTCATCCCCAGAGCAGGTCCATCTGTGCAGTGACTTAGGCCAGGGTCCTGTGGAAAAAACAGTATGTGATCATGTAAACACCATATCATAATAAATATATAGAAGGAGGATGAATTAAAGTTACATAGGCAACCATAAATCTGGCATTTCCTAACTTCTGTGTGCTCAACTTTGCAACCTTAATGTTTTATTAATAGGGGAGTGGGGGGATGGAAGAGAAGAGGTTCTGTGTATAATTTTCCAGTCTTTTAAAGAGCAAACAGGGAAAAAAATTCCATCACATGGCATCATACTAACACCTACATGAGTTATCAGCAGAGCTGGAAACTTTAGATGCACTGGACAGACCTCTACCACTTGGGCTAACAGAATAAGTGATAGCAGTAATAGGTTGTCATCCTCTATGTGGACCAGCACTAGAGGGGGATAAGACACTTTGCTAGTGGGCTTCACAGGTATGTACTGACAGCAAAGGAATGATGAAACTCAGAAATCTGGGGTTCCATTTCAGGCTCTGGAGTAGAGTGTTCTCTAGAGGTCAGATACTTTTCTGCCTGTTGACACCAAGTCCTGTCACTTCCAATCTGTCCAAGTACCATTCCTATCTCTTCCCCACCCCTGCCTCCCAGTCCAAGTCTCCATGTCCACTTCTCAGGCTTCTCATCCCCCAATCCCAAACTCCTTGTCAAACCAGTCTCATTTCCCCCCCTCCCAGATCCTCATTCATTCTCTCACTCTCCTTGCGGGTTCCAGTTGCTCCCAGATCTGTCCCCCACTCTCCTTGTCTCAGGGCTTGTCTACACTTACCAAGGGATCTACGAGCAACGATCGATGCATCGGTCAATTTAGCTAAACCCTGGCTAAAGACCCACTAAATCGACCACAGATCGCTCTCTTGTTGACTCCTGTACTCCACCGGATCGAGAAGAGTAGGGGGAGCCAACGGGAGAGCGTCTCCCGTAGACACTGCATAGTGTGGACCCCGCAGTAAGTAGGTCTAAGCTACGTCTATTTAAGTTACGCTATTCACGCAACTCAAATTGTGTAGCTTAGATTGAATTTCCCCTGTAGTGTAGACAAGGCCTCAGTAGCCCCCCTCCCTGGCTGCTTGACCCAGTCTCATTGCCAAGTTTTTTCCTGGCTCCATGTCTTTTATCACCTCCCAGCCCCGTTCCCTGACACACTGGTCTTCGGTCCCAATCTCCTTCTCCTCCCACCAAGCTCTTTGCCTGATCTGTGTTTCCCTCTCCCGCACCAGTTCCCAGTCCGAATTTTCTTGCCCAACCAGCCCACCCCCCATCTGGCTCTCAAACCCAGTCTCCTTATCCAACCAGCAGTTTTCCCCCCACACTCCAGCTCGCACTTATAGTTTCTCTCTAGTCCCAGTCTCACCAGAATCCTTGTCCCAATCTACTCCCCTTCTTCCCCGGTCTCCTTTTATCCCCTCAGGTTTCAAGTCAGACAACTTCTTCCTCCATGCTCCTAGGTGCCAGCAGAGTGATAATCAGAGTAGAGAAAAGACAGTTTCTCAGTTCCAGTACCCAGGTCACAGCTACTGGAAGCTACAACTACAGGAAAAGTTCAGTTTTGCCTCCTTAGCCCTAGGAATGGAGCATGCTCAGTCACTTTGTTAGGACAGTGCATGCAGAGTTTGGTCAGCACTAAGAGCTAACGAAGCATGCCCCAGGAAGATAGAATCTTCACAGATTTTAGCCACTAAATTTTGTGTTTACTGAGCACATGCAAACTAAAATTTTTCAAAGTTGTATAATTTATCCAAATTTGGGTGGATTTGCACAGGAATTACGAGACATATTCTCTATCAAATATCAGCTCTAAACTGGTTCTACCATAACATTAAGCAATCCTCTCCTTCAACTGTGCCAAAAACAATAGGATCTCCCAGATGTTGTAGTATCAAAGGGATAAAAAATTTTCTGAAATACCTAAGGAGCTCGAATCCCACTGAAAGTTAATGGGACTAAGACACTTCTGAAAATTTACCTAGCATGCATAAATGAGACTGGTTTTGTATTTGCAACTTGAGAATCAAACAGGAAAGGAGACTAATGTCAGCAAGTTAAATTACAACAGCTTTTATAGTTAAGAGTGGCTGTCTAACTTAAACTGATAAGCTGTTTAGCCAATCTGGATCAAGATTAATAACTTACTAGCTGTAATTTTTTTTTCAGGGAGAGGACAGCTGTCAGGGAGCATACCTCCTCTACACTTATTTCCCATAAAATCTCAACTTGACGTGGTACTTGTTTCCCTTAGCACTGAAATACCAACTAATAGTTTTCCCCAGCCTTTCCAAACTTCAGAACAACAAATTTGTTAAGATCAGGTAGACTCTACATTAACCTATCACAGTTAAAAATGCAACTGATACATAAGAGTCCCAACAAGTTACATACAAAACGTAGAATGAAGACAATAGATGGATGCTAGCTATAATTTCCTGTTATTTCTAATCAAATTTAAGAAGCATTCATAAAAGCCTTTGATTCTGATATGCAAAAATATACATGTTACTGAACATGAATATTAATAGACTTGGTCATACTATGCTGGTTTTACAATGCCTTCCAGCTATGTATTACCTTTAAAGAGAAATGCTGCAAACATTATTTTGACTTTCTAGAATTATATCACTGGGCATATGATGTCACATCTTTAGATTGTACATAGGGCTTTAACAATTTACCAGGCATCAACAACAAGAGGCCTATAAGAAAGATTTTTGAGGGAGGAGCTTCTACCACCAGTGAGATCCAGGAGTGCAGAAAGCTAGACAACTTCCAGCTGCTGGGAAGAGGAGGGTGCTCTCCATGCTCCTCTTCCTAGCACCACAGATGTGATTAAATCCAAGTCACTTCCAACCCCCACCTGTACAGAAAGTGTCCTCTCTTCACCTCACCCCAAAAGCCTCCTTCATTTAAAGGAAGTAGTATCTGCTACTCACCTTCCCCTGTTCCCTTATATGCTCTGGGGGTGGTGGCGATTCTTAACTAGTCTACCCCTTTTTCCCCCTCCTCTACTTTTCAATCCTCTTCCAGACTTCCCTGGGAGGCAGCAAATGACATGACAACGACATGATTCTTCCCAAAAAATTCTGATGGGCAACGCAACTGCCCAGAATCATGTGAGCTTTGCACTGCTGCATTTGACTTTTACTGAAATAGTTAAGCTGTTTTTGAGCATAATTATTAAAAAAAAATTAATTTTTCTAAAAAAATAATCTTGTAACCACTTTTTGAACAGCTGCAATATCACAACGGAAGTTGATGCAAACACACAATGCTAATTTGTTATGGCTGGATTATAAAAGGGTTTTTAAATGTATGTAGTGTATGAATACAAGAACAAACAATTAAAACTAATAAGCTCCCCAAGTTCCTTCATCTGACACTGCATATATTTGTAATCAAAAAGAGGTCACCTCAGGATTCCACAGGACATACCCAAGTATAGTCAAGTGGAGCAATATTTCAGTTATGCTCGGTTGGGCACTGAAATGCGATCGATGGAGGTGCATTAAAAAAAAAAAAAAAGAGAGATACAGGAACGCCAAAGGAGGCCTTTCTTCCACATGATAGAGAAAGGTGGAAATCTAATCTGACAAGGGCTCCCACCTCATGTACTGCACATGTACGGTACATAGCACTATACTCATGTCTAGTGAATAGCAGCACACAGAAAAATGTGTTTTATTTATCTTTTTTAAAAAGTAGGAAAATCTATACAACGGAACTGCATAAAAAACATTCAAGTTGCAAATCGACCCTATCAATAGTCAGGAAGGGACAAAAATTAAAGTTGCTTGTGCAATCTTAACACTGCTGCCTTATATACATACAGATTTTCCTTATATATGTATGAAATACAATAAACTATATTTAAAGAACATTTATGTTGCAAAATCAGGCACAGATAAGTCAGGAAATGCCATTTTCACAGTTACCTTTGCCAAGTTATATCTGCCCCACTGCATGTCTATCCTGTGCACTGAATGAGGCAGGGTCCTGTGGAAAAAATAGAATGTGAGCATGCAACTAAAGACTATCATAATGCATATGCACAAGGAGAAAGAATTAAGTTTCCACTGACAAACAAATCTGGCATTTCCCAGCTTTGAAATGCTTTGACTTTGCAATCTAAATACCATTCTTTTAATGTAATCGACTGAACTTGCAAGGCCTTGCACTCAACTTAATGACATTTCTCTGTTTGGATGTAATAACTTCTGAACGCCACAGCTATTCAATTCCAAAAGTTCAGGGACTGTTCTAGGTGTCAATGGGCAGAACCTACTGATTTTGGTAAAAATGGGAAAAACCAAAAAGGGAAAATGGAGGACTCATGGAATTCCCTGGCAATACACCTGATCTTGGTTCTACCAATTCTCCCAATACAGTTTTAAAATGTTGACACCCTGAAATAGAAAGAAAATAAAGAATGGTGGTTTTGGAGGGAGATGGTGATGCACACAGAACCACTGACATAGGAAGTAGAATGGAGGAGGCACACAGAACCCATGGCATACAGGGGGAGTGGGGGAACCTGGTATGGAGTAGAAAGGAGAAATTTGGGGCATGAGGAATTGCCTGGTGAGGGCAATGCGCTCAGCCTAGAGAAGCAACAAAGCCTGTGACCCTATATTTTATTTGGATGTAATTTCCTAGATTGGTTGGGGGAAGGGGAGTAAGAAAGAAAAAAGGTACAAATAAATACTATTATGTACAACTAGAAAAACCTCTAAACAAAGATAGCCACCACTTGAGCTAAAGGATTAATTATATTAGCTGGCACAAGCAGAAGGCTCTCTCATAGTGAGGACCGCGGGGGACAAGCTTTGTCCACCTCTTTTCCCCCCCTCACACTAGGAGGTGGGATTTTGGGTTCAGGAGGGAAGAATGAGGAGAAATAGGCTATGTCCTGTGATTGGGGGATGGGACAAGCTTACTCTCTTCTCTCCCCACACCCCCTGAAATCTCTTTTCAGCTGCTCCAGCAGCTCACAACAGGACAGTGGGGTGGGAATAGGTATTGTTTCATATTCTCTGTGTATATATAAAGCCTGCTGCAGTTTCCACGATATGCATCTGAGGAAGTGAGCTGTAGCTCACGAAAGCTTATGCTCTAATAAATTGGTTAGTCTCTAAGGTGCCACAAGTCCTCCTTTTCTTTTTGCGAATACAGACTAACACGGCTGCTACTCTGAAAAGTATTCCTTTGTGCAGCATGTGTGGCAGTGGTGGTACCAATCTAGGAATTAAAATGTTCCTTTTTTATTATTTTTAAGCATGCTACCAAAATTTTTGAGGAATACAAAAGATGAGAAAAGGCAATTTTTAAAATTTGTATCTTGCCAAAAGCTGAACAACATTTCATGGGACAAAAAAAAAAAAACACTTCCCCAGCCCAAGGGCCTTCCTCCTGCCAAATATGGAAAGCCTACTGCATACCAAGGAACAGTGAGAGGCTGTCAAGTAAAGATCATGAGAATCCATGAAGATCACAAGAATCTTGTAATAGAAAGTGTTAGGCAGTGTAAATATGGAGATTGCAACCAGCTTCCCCTATAATATGAGTCTTCAATTACACGTTCACATACTTTTTTCCTCAGAACCTTTGCCTTTGGACCCTCAGAACATTGGACAATAAAGCAAGGTTATGGAGTGCATTTGTTTAGGGGTCCAAAGCACCCCTCTTACACACTGCACTAATTGGCTAGTGTGTCATGCATAAGCCTGGTGTCCACTGTAAAAGTTTTAAGGCATGTAGCAAATGAAGCAGGATTCTGCTGGAAAAGAATAAATAGCTTTGTGACTAAGGCACTGGATTAGGAATCTAGCAATATGGATTCTATTCCTGCCTCCGCTGCAGACTTCTCGTGTGATCTTGGGCAACTCATTTAGACCCCGATTCAGCAAAGCACTTAGCACATACTTAACTTTAAGGACAGTTATATTTCCACTGAATTTGAAGAGATTACTCATATGCTTGAAGTTAAGCACATTCTTTAACAGTTTTACTGAATTCTGGAACCTTAAACTGTGCCTCAGTGCCACATCTGTAAAATGGTAGTAATACAGTCCTTCCTTGCCCTATGGGGATGTTCTGGGAATAAGTTAATCAAGATATCATACTAGTTATGACAACCATAGAAAAGTCTAGAAAACTCTGTGACAGAATCGGAGCCACTGTGTAGTCATTTAAGAATACTGTATGTTGATCTGGGTATTAGGATGTTTACAGTATGAATACACTAGTTTAATCTAATCAGAGGCTGTAAGGAAAAACAAGCAGGAAGCCAGGACAGGAAAAGGCCCCACACACACTGAAGATCAAAAGTTGTGGCAGGTTTAGAAAAGGAACACTTTCTCAAGAGAGAGGAAGTTGTTTGGGGGAACCAGAGGAAGACCACTTGGGATGTCTGAAGAAGTTAAGCCGGTCTAGGTTACTAACAGGGGATGATAAGCCTTTAGGTAAAGCACACATCCATGTACTCCAGGGGTTTCCAACCTTTTTTCATTTGCGGACCCCTAAACATTTTCAAATGGAAGTGCAGACCTCTTTGGAAATTCAGCTTGTGGTCTGCGTCCCCTACCATACAAGTCTTGGGCTACGTCTACACTAGCACTTTTGTCGGCAAAACTTTTGTCAGTCAGGGATGTGAAAAAACCCACACCCTTGACGGACATAAGTTCCACCGACAAAAGCGCTAGTGTAGACAGCACTATGTCAGCGGGAGACATGCTCCCACCGACATTGCTACCACTGCTCTTTGGGGGTGGTTTAATTATGCCCGTGGGAAAACACTATCCGGTCAGAATAGAGCGGCTACACAGGAGACCTTACAGTGGTGCAGCTGCAGCAGTACAGCTCTGTCACTGTAAAGTCTGTAGTGTAGACACAGCCTTAGACTGAAAACTGAAGGAACAGAATTCAACTATAAATGTTGCACATGCCTGGTACAGCATTTGATGCAACCTGAGAAAGGGCATTAAACCATGAGCTTTAATAGTAACAACAAGACTTCCAGGTTTTGACCAGTAGGTGGGGGTATTCACATACTTTTGAATGATCAGAAAAATGTAATGCTTTTTGGGGATTTGACACTTGATTTTCATAAAAAGAAAAGGAAGACTTGTGACACCTTAGAGATTAACAAATTTATTTGAGCATAAGCTTTCATGAGCTACAGCTCACTTCATCGGATGCATTCTGAAACCTTGATTTTCATAGTCACCCTTCACTGACCCATTAGACATAGTATGCGGTCCATGGACCACCAGATGAAAACCACTGGTGTAAACTGTTTTAAAATCCTTTTTTCCTCTTAGGCTCTGTACCTACTAAAATAAAAAATACTTTGGTTTTAAGAAGGCTGTTTTATCACTGTGTAACAGTGGTTACAGGCTCCTCAAGAGAAGAACCGCAGGTGTCCAAACACAGTTGGAATGGCTGGGTAAGCACAGGTTTCAGAGTAGCAGCCATGTTAGTCTGTATTCGCAAAAAGAAAAGGAGTACTTGTGGCACCTTAGAGACTAACCAATTTATTTGAGCATAAGCTACATCAATGCATCCGATGAAGTGAGCTGTAGTCTCTAAGGTGCAACAAGTACTCCTTTTCTTTTTGCAAATACAGATTAACACAGCTACTAATCTGAAACCTGCACTTAAGGTGAGCTATTAGCAGCAGGAGAGCGGGGGAAGGGATCTTTTGTAGTGATAATCAAGGTGGGCCATTTCCAGCAGTTGACAAGAACATCTGAGGAACGGCAGGGGGGTGAAGGGGAGGGGACAGGAATAAACATGGGGAAATAGTTTTACTCTGTGTAATGACACATCCACTCCCAGTCTCTATTCAAGCCTAAATTAATTGTATCCAGTTTGCAAATTAATTCCAATTCAGCAGTCTCTCATTGGAGTCTGTTTTTGAAGTTTTTTTGTTGAAGAATAGCAACTTTTAGGTCTGTAATCGAGTGACCAAAGAGATTGAAGTGTTTTCCAACTGGTTTTTGAATGTTATAATTCTTGACATCTGATTTGTGTTCATTTATTCTTTTATGTAGAGACTGTCCAGTTTGACCAATGTACATGGCAGAGGGGCATTGCTGGCACATGATGGCATATATCACATTGGTAGATGTGCAGGTGAACGAGCCTCTGATAGTGTGGCTGATGTGATTAGGCCATATGATGGTGTCCTCCGAATAGATATGTGGACACAGTTGGCAACGGGCTTTGTTGCAAAGATAGGTTCCTGGGTTAGTGGTTCTGTTGTGTGGTGTGTGGTTGCTGGTGAGTATTTGTTTCAGGTTGGGGGGCTGTCTGTAAGCAAGGACTGGCCTGTCTCCCAAGATCTGTGAGAGTGATGGGTCGTCCTTCAGGATAGGTTATAGATCCTTGATGCGTTGGAGAGGTTTAAGTTGGGGGCTGAAGGTGATAGCTAGTGGCGTTCTGTTATTTTCTTTGTTGGGCCTGTCCTGTAGTAGGTGACTTCTGGGTACTCTTCTGGCTCCGTCAGTCTGTTTGTTCACTTCAGCAGGTGTGTATTGTAGTTGTAAGAATGCTTGAGAGAGATCTTGTAGGTGTGTGTCTCTGTCTGAGGGGTTGGAGCATATGCGGTTGTATTGTAGAGCTTGGCTGTAGACAATGGATTGTATGGTGTGGTCTGGATGAAAGCTGGAGGCATATAAGTAAGTATAGCGGTCAGTAGGTTTCTGGTATAGGGTGGTGTTTATGTGACCATCGCTTATTAGCACCGTAGTGTCCAGGAAATAGATCTCTTGTGTGGACTGGTTCAGGCTGAGGTTGATGGTGGGATGGAAATTGTTGAAATCATGGTGGAATTCCTCAAGGGCTTCTTTTCCATGCGGTCCAGATGATGAAGATGTCATCAATGTAGTGCGAGTAGGGGCATTAGGGGACGAGAGCTGAGGAAGCGTTGTACTAAGTCAGCCATAAAAATGTTGGCATACTGTGGGGCCATGCGGGTACCCATAGCAGTGCCGCTGATTTGAAGGTATACCTTGTCCCCAAATGTGAAATAGTTATGGGTGAGGACAAAGTCACAAAGTTCAGCCACCAGGTTTGCCGTGACATTATCGGGGATACTGTTCCTGACGGCTTGTAGTCCATCTTTGTGTGGAATGTTGGTGTAGAGGGCTTCTACATCCATAGTGGCCAGGGCAGTGTTTTCAGGAAGATCACCGATGGATTGTAGTTTCCTCAGGAAGTCAGTGGTGTCTCGAAGGTAGCTGGGAGTGTTGGTAGCGTAGGGCCTGAGGAGGGAGTCTACATAGCCAGACAATCCTGCTGTCAGGGTGCCAACGCCTGAGATGATGGGGCGTCCAGGATTTCCAGGTTTATGGATCTTGGGTAGCAGACAGAATAGCCCAGGTCAGGGTTCCAGGGGTGTGTCTGTGCAGATTTGTTCTTGTGCTTTTTCAGGGAGTTTCTTGAGCAGATGGTGTAGTTTCTTTTGGTAACCCACAGTGAGATCAGAGGGTAATGGCTTGTAAAAAGTGGTGTTGGAGAGCTGCCTAGCAGCCTCTTGTTCATATTGCGACCTATTCATGACGACGATAGCCCCTCCTTTGTCAGCCTTTTTGATTATGATGTCAGAGTTGTTTCTGAGGCTGTGGATGGCATTGTGTTCTGCACGGCTGAGGTTATGGGGCAAGTGATGCTGCTTTTCCACAATTTCAGCCCGTGTCATGAATAGGTCGGAATATGAACAAGAGGCTTCTAGGCAGCTCTCCAACACCACTGTTCCTCAGACATTCTTGTCAACTGCTGGAAATGGTCCACCTTGATCATCACTACAAAAGGACGTCCCCCTCCCCCCCCACTCTCCTGCTGGTAATAGCTCACCTTAAGTGATCACTCTCCTTACAGCGTGTATGGTAACACCCATTGTTTCATGTTCTCTATGTATATAAATCTCCCCACTGTATTTTCCACTGAATGCATCCGACGAAGTGAGCTCTAGCTCATGCAAGCTTATGCTCAAATAAATTTGTTAGTCTCTAAGGTGCCACAAGTACTCCTTTTCTTTTTGGGTAAGCACAGTTGCTACACAGAGTACCGTAGCTCAGGGCCCAGACAGAGTGGGAGAATTGCACTATAAGGTGGGTAGAAAGCTGGCTAAATTGTCGGGCTCAACGGGTAGTGATCAATGGCTCCATGTCTAGTTGGCAGCCGGTATCAAGTGGAGTGCCCCAGGGGTCGGTCCTGGGGCCGGTTTTATTCAATATCTTCATAAATGATCTGGAGGATGGTGTGGATTGCACTCTCAGCAAATTTGCGGATGATACTAAACTGGGAGGAGTGGTAGATACGCTGGAGGGGAGGGATAGGATACAGAAGGACCTAGACAAATTGGAGGATTGGGCCAAAAGGAATCTGATGAGGTTCAATAAGGATAAGTGCAGGGTCCTGCACTTAGGACGGAAGAACCCAATGCACAGCTACAGACTAGGGACCGAATGGCTAGGCAGCAGTTCTGCAGAAAAGGACCTAGGGGTGACAGTGGACGAGAAGCTGGATATGAGTCAGCAGTGTGCCCTTGTTGCCAAGAAGGCCAATGGCATTTTGGGATGTATAAGTAGGGGCATAGCGAGCAGATCGAGGGACGTGATCGTTCCCCTCTATTCGACATTGGTGAGGCCTCATCTGGAGTACTGTGTCCAGTTTTGGGCCCCACACTTCAAGAAGGATGTGGATAAATTGGAGAGAGTCCAGCGAAGGGCAACAAAAATGATTAGGGGACTGGAACACATGAGTTATGAGGAGAGGCTGAGGGAGCTGGGATTGTTTAGCCTGCAGAAGAGAAGAATGAGGGGGGATTTGATAGCTGCTTTCAACTACCTGAAAGGGGGTTCCAAAGAGGATGGCTCTAGACTGTTCTCAATGGTAGCAGATGACAGAACGAGGAGTAATGGTCTCAAGTTGCAGTGGGGGAGGTTTAGATTGGATATTAGGAAAAACTTTTTCACTAAGAGGGTGGTGAAACACTGGAATGCGTTACCTAGGGAGGTGGTAGAATCTCCTTCCTTAGAGGTTTTTAAGGTCAGGCTTGACAAAGCCCTGGCTGGGATGATTTAACTGGGAATTGGTCCTGCTTTGAGCAGGGGGTTGGACTAGATGACCTTCTGGGGTCCCTTCCAACCCTGATATTCTATGATTCTATGAATTGCAGAATTCCATGCTGTGATAGGAAAGGCATGAGGCTTTAGACCTGAAGGGGTGTCCTCAAAGACTGGAAAGGAGTCACAGGTACTGCTAGCCTGGTAACCATCAGAAAAGCATTTTCCTTATTTAGTGAAGGAGCTGGATGGTGTGCAATAAATGAAATATGGGCCAAATGATGAGAATAGGCAGTTGTCACTCCTCAAGGACTTTTCAAACTGCACATTGAACAAGGCCAGGGTTCTAACAAAAAATAGTAGTTTATCATAACAGACACAAGGTGACAGTTATAACTGCACCGGCAACTTTAGTTTTATTATTTCATGACTTGAGTGTTTTGCTTTGCAACCTTAATGTTCTTTTAACGTAGTAGTTTCATATGGATATTATATTGTGTTCTAACTTGAAAAACAAAGAATGCTTTTAATCAGCTTAAACAGCTGAGGAGCCTATTGTCCCCTTCAGGTACACACATACCTGACTTCCATCATCACTAACAGGAATTACAGAAGCATCAAAAGAACTTTCTGTGACTACATATTTATTTCTCAACCATAATAATATTTGTTCTTGCTCTCAGTATTGTCATTGTGGAACAGAAACTACCATGGTCTCAGGTACTGATAAAGGTGACCTACAAAAAATTTACGCCCACTTTTTTTCCTGGCACTTTTCTTTTTTTTACCTTAGAAAAACCAGGAAAGTCAAAGTCTTCTCTTTCTATGGTTGGATTTGTAATATTAAAAAAAGCACAGAAATCTGACCAAACCTTCACACATTGCAAATGCAGCAAAACTGGAGAACAAAACCCTCTCCTCCATTATTCTTTGTAAGTTACCTTTAAATTAACATTGACCCCTGGAGCAGTTCTCCGATACCTTTGAATGAAGAGAGTTTCAGTGGCATATTGAAATGAGTAATCTGAAAACCACTTTCTGATTCCAAAAGGCTTCACACTGCACACAGAGAAAATCCCCCACAAGTCAGACAAGAGAAAAGAGGAGCTTTCTAATTATTGGACCACTAAAAAAAATACACCACATGACGCTGTCATATGTAACAAGTATAATAGGTCACTTTGAATACAGTATCACTGAGACTAATGAATGTTTAACTATTTCACAGTATCTGGAATAGTTATTTCTCTTACCATACCAAAATTAAAAAAATCTGCACTATATCATTTGCATTCCATGGTGCCGTAATGTGCACCTCTGTCTTGTTTTGTTAGTATAATCATTCTGTTTTAGTCACAATTTCTAGGCTTAGAGCAATGTGTACATTCCTGAGGTTCTACTGTAGAATATTTTTTCACGTCAGCTAGTATCTAAGTATTTCAAAAATATGCTCTTAATGTACAAATAGAAATTATTGTTGACAGTGTGCATACTACTGGAAGTGAACAACAACAGTATCAGAACTGTTATCTTTGGGATCTCAAAAACCATGATTCCAGGCTATATTTTGGTATGGTCTATGGGCAGTTACAGAAGTTTTTGCTAACATGACAAACAAACCTCAGTCAAGGGAGAACTGTATCTCATATTTTATTACTTGGTTTATACCATTCCTTCTTCCCTCCCATCCGCAGCCTAGCCCTGAATTCTCTCTTTCAAGCAGAGTTGATATTGGGACTCATGTTTAAAAAAAATTAGGGGCATAAATATGCTCTTGATTTTTGCTTATGCAGTAATCATCAGGATTGCACAGGCAACTCTAATCATGCAAAATCATATTTGCTATCTGCACACTGAAAGCATGAAACAGGCATGTGTTTTGCATGCCTAATTTATTAGTTTCTAGATCGTCGAGAATTATTTATTGAGCAGCCCTGAAACTCCCACTCCAAAGCCAGATATAGAGAGTGTCATACCCGATCACATTTATTACAGCGGGACAAACTAAGAATGGGGCCCCACTGTGCTAAGTAGTAGATGATCCCTGCCTTTAAGAGTTTACAATCAAAATTGACAAGACAGGCTGGGGACTATAAGTGGAGTTGGTAGCACTGACTGTTAAGGTTGCCCAACACTTCCCATTGTAAAACCTTGATTTCAGTTGCTTATAACTTTGCCAAACATTAACCAATTTGGGATACCTAGGACCTGATTTTTCAGAATACTCAGCATTTATGTAGTACTTCATATGTTCAAAGCACAATTTCTATTGACTTCTGTTGCTGCTGGAGTGATCAACATTTCTGCAGGTCTGACTGCAGAGTCTCAAGATGGGCACCCAGAAAATGAAGAACACAAAATTGTGAGAAGTCTGGTTTAAGTAACTTGCCTAGCATCACACACAGGAACCCTGTGGCAGAAGCAGAGAACAAATCCAGTTCTCCAGAATAGCATTTATCAGCCTTAATTATGAGACAGTCCTCCTTCAATTCCCACCTCAGTCTTACACACCTTCCAACTTCTCTGATAAACGAGGCAAGGACCCTACAGACAATAACCACCTTCAGTACGCAACCCAGATTTCCCCAGAGCATAGTGGAAAAAATAGTACTTGGTCATGTAATTAAAGGCTGTATCATAATGCACACACGTAGGGGAGGCTGAATTAAGGCAACCTTAATACTGGCATTTCCTAACTTTTGAGTGCTTTACTTTGCAAACTTAATATTTTAATGTAACTTGTGTGTGTAATATAATACACAACCAAAGTAAACCATGTGATGGCATAAATGTTATGTCAGTTCCTACAATTTGGGGGTGAGCGAAGGAAGGGGAGGTTTAGTTAGGAGGGGATGGAGTGGCAAGAAATGGGAAGGTAGGAAAGGGGAGCAAGATGAGGGTAAGGACAGATATGGAGTAAAGCCCAGTTGAAGAGACTGCGAGGGAGAGTTGGGCAAACAGCTGAACAGCACAAGGCACAAAGTCCAGCCAAAACTGTAGAAAGTTCTCTGGATGTCTGATGGCCTTTCCTTTGGCTGCTTCTGCAGCTGCTCCCCTGTAGAATTCTGGGTCTAAGCGTATGCTGGGATTCATGTGGCCATCATTTTATTCCATTCCCCCCTTCTTTCCCCCTCCCCAGAATCCCTGCTTTGGCTGCTTTTGCAGCTGCACCTTCTGGCTGGAATCTCTAGCTGATTCCTCTCTGCAGCCTCTGCATGCTGACAGAAACTCCGTCTTTTAGCCCCACCTCTACAGCACACTCCCCTGCTTTGCACACTTTTTTCTTCGTGAAACAGGGTGCAGCTGTGAGGATGTTACCATATTACTGCTAAGAAACAACAAATCTGATCAAACAAAAACATTATGTGGTGCAGTATGCTCAGTTCAGATAAGAAATAATTTACAATACAGTCAGGGCGGAGGGTTGTTTTTATTTTTAACTGATAAACCAGAATTCTCCACATAATGTTTAAAACTGAACACAGCCTCATCCCCAATATTTCTGAATCCTGGGGAAAACAGTACCAAGTTTAAGATTACAGTTATAACAGAATGAACATAAATCTAGCACAGAACATACTTTATGCAACTTTCAATGAACTGAGTTAGTAAGCGATTAAATACTAACGAGAAAAGCTTTGAAACAAGACTCAGGACAAAGTTTTAAACTCCATGCCCTACTGTACCCATGTTAACTAATTTGCAAAGTTCATGCGGTTGTAAAATCAATTGGTGTTGAAGTCCAAGATGCAATACCAAAATTCAGGTGTCCTTAAGGCTCTGCCTAACCCTTCTTGCCATACATTATTTTAAACTGCAATTTTGTAAGCATTTAGCAGGAAACCAATAGGTGGAAATAGCAGGAAACAGGTGTCCAATAATTTTTTCTAGCCCCTCCCAAAATATATATAAAAGCAGACATTAAAAATCTGTTAAAGTGCAACCTCTCTCAGTATTGCTTCCATATTTTCCAGAATATACACTTACATTTACAATTTTAGGACTGTAAAACTGTTATGGTCTTTTCTGATCTTCACTCAACACAATTATGTTAAGGTCCTGAATTGTGCCACACCCAAGGCTGAACACCTGCCCCCTCAATTGCGCTGCTGGTAGAAGACAGAGCAGCTGATGGAAAAAAATAATAAAATCCTGAATGAAGTGGCATAACTATAAAAAGAAAGATTCCTTGAAGTCACAGTAGCAGCATAATGGGCTGAAGAAGTGATTAAGGCAGGGGCGGGCAAACAATGGCCCGCCAGTTGTTTTAATCCAGCCCTCGAGCTCGTGCTGGGAGCGGGGTCTGGAGATTGCCCCCCTCCGGCGCTCCAGCACAGCTCCCAGAAGCAGCAGCATGGCCCCCTCCGGCGCTCCAGCCAGGAAGCAGGGTCAGGGGCCGTGCCACACAGCTCCTACACATAGGGGCAGCCAGGGGGCTCCGCTCTGCACCCTGCCCCCACCCCAAGCGCTGCCCCTGCAGCTCCCATTTGCTGTGCAGGGCAGCGTGCAGAGCTGCTGGAACACGCCTCGCATAGGAGCCGGAGAAGGGACATGCCACAGCTTCCAGGAGCCGCTTGAGGTAAGCGCAGCCCGGAGCCTGCACCCCAACCCCCTGATCCCCTTCCTGTCCTTTGAACCCTTCGATCCCAGCCCAGAGCACCCTCCTGCATCCAAAACCCCTCATCCCAAGCCCCACCCCAGAGCCCGCACCTCCAGCCAGAGCCCTCACTCCCCTCCCCCTGGCACTCCTCTCCCCCACCCCAGCCTGGAGCCCCCTCCTGCACCCTGAATTCATTTCTGGCCCCACCCCAGAGCCCACACCGCCAACCAGAGCCCTCACCCCTCCTGCACCCCAACCCCAATTTTGTGAGCATTCATGGCCCGCCATACAATTTCTATTCTCAGATGTGGCCCTCAGGCCAGTAAATTTGCCCACCCCTGGATTAAGGGCTGGTCTACCCTAGAAAGCTAGGTTGACCTAGCTATATTGTTTGAGAGATGTAGCTAAGGCGACCTAAGCTCCAGCATAGACAGTGCCAGGTTGAAAGACAAATTCTTCTGTCAAACTAGCTACCACCTCTTGGAGAGGTGGATTTACTACAGTCATTCATTTCAGAGTAGCAGCCGTGTTAGTCTGTATCCGCAAAAAGAACAGGAGTACTTGTGGCACCTTAGAGACTAACATTTATTAGAGCATAAGCATTCGTGGGCTACAGCCCACTTCATCGGATGCATAGAATGGAACATATAGTAAGAAGATTATGTGTGTGTGTGTATATATAATATTATACACACAGACACACACACACACAGAAGGTGGAAGTTGCCATACAATCTGTAAGAGGCTAATTAATTAAGATGAGCTATTATCAGCAGGAGAAAAGACTTTTGTCGTGATAATCAAGATGGCCCATATAGACAGTTGACAAGAAGGTGCAAGGATACTTAACATGGGGAAATAGATTCAATATGTGTAATGATGATGAAGAACTCCTTCCATCACTGTAGTATCTATGCTATAGCATTGCAGCTTCAGCGCTGGAGCTGTGCTACTGTAGCATTTCTAGTGTAGACATACCCTACAATACTGATTCAGAGTAAATACATTTTAAAATCTCAAAGGGATTGAGCTATAATCCAGCCCTGCATTTCTAGGATTTGTTCATATTTTTGAACCAGAACAAATCATTAACAATTATCAATTGAATTATAATAATATAAGCAAAAAGAAAGCAGGCTGCTGGGTAGAGGTCAAAATTAACACTTACACACTGAAAACTGCGCACTTAGCTTTAGGTAACTATTATCACTGTCTAATGAAAACAAATGCCTTTCTGAAGATGGATATTGTTTGTATATTTGTTTACATCAGTTCTGATTGTTTTGTACAAATAGAGAACATCCCAAAAAATTTTAAAAAGTGAATTTCTGAAATATGCTGTATTTAGATTCATGCAGTTCAGTTGAACAAAACTCATGCACTATAATTATATTTAAAACATTTTCTATAACCATGCCTTTAGTCTCATCTGCCAACCTTCATAGTTTAAAAATAAATTCAAAAAGTATGTTTTATATCTTGCATAATAAGAAAATAAACACCCAAGCAGGTAAGTGTTCAAAGCTTTTCTGTACAAAAAAACCCTCTATACCACCCTCAATTTTTAACTATTACACTGAAGAAACAAAAAACGTATCAAAAAAGACCACAGAGTTAAACTAAACAACCAAAGATGCTGATGGATAATTTGGTGATCTTTATGCCTGAGACAGGAACTGTTTTTTGTTTGTTATTTTTTTAAATCCTCATTCCTCCTAGAAAAATCTTATATTTAAACAGATTTTGTTTCAAAAGTGTTCATCTTCTATGCTTTCCCCTTGTGTACTAACATGTTTGATTAAAAACCATGTGTGACTTTATCAGTTGGCTAACCACGTGGAAGTGACAAGTTGTGGGGAAAAAGTTATATTTAAATCTTTGTACAACAGTAAAAAGAAAGAGAAGGGAAAAGACATTTTACAAATCTCATAAACTTCATATTAACTATACATCATGAGAGCTTCCAGACTTCTTGATCATCAGACTAAACACTCATTGGCAAGGAAGTGCGAAATTGTTAGCTGTTCAGACTAAACATTTACCTTTTACAAGCCAGAAAAAAAAAACAGACAGGATATTCTAGATGCAAAGTAATTTCAAGCTAACAAAAATAATTTCCCTTGAATTATCCAGTTTAAAGCTATGACATGGTACATTGTGGGCACTCAAATCAGCTGTACCAGGCTCAGGACATGGGAGATTAACTCATTGTGGGAGTCTATACAGATGGTAAGAGGTTTTGTCAGTCCTTCATCACAAACAAAATCAGCACCGAGAGGATGGTGAGCCTGGCACACAGAAAATTCCCCATTACAGCTCCTCTAGCAGCAATACAGCCAGCAAAGGAGAGGGGTCTCTGCTGAGGGAGGGAAGTGGAATTACTCTCTTCCCACCCTTTGCATACAGGTAGATAAAGTATGTATGTAAGACACGGGAGATAATTTTCCTGCTCTGCTCACAGTGGTAAGGCCCCAGCTGGAGTACAGTGTCCACTTCTGGATGCCACAGTTTAGGAAAGATATGGACACATTGGATATTGTCCAGAAGGGAGGAAAAAAAATAAAAGGTTTTTTTGAAAAAAAAAACACATGGTCTATAAGGAAAGGTTAAACAAATTGACATATTTAGTATTGAAAAAAAGAAGACCCTGTTCCAGGCCCATGACCTCATAGAGAAGAGCAGCAAGCAGGATTTTTGCATTTTTATACTTTTATTGATGGGAAGAGACATTTCATTTTTGATGTTCATTACTTCTTTAACTTTTTTATTTCTAGGATGGTTGGTGGTTTTCCTCTTTCCTTCTTTGTTCTTCATTCTCTTTTAACCTGTTTACATTATGCATAAAAAAGTTACATTCCATAACAGACTTTTCAATGGAGAATAATTTAGACACAATATACACAAACTCCATTTAACAAAGAGCAAGAAGAAGGAGCCTAAGATGGCACTGACACACTAAGTGAATTGCAAAGGAAAGACTGGGCTTATCACTCTCTTGCTTCTTTATGATGTATGAAGATGGTGAGAGGGGTTCCCTCCAAATTATTTCAAGAGGTTTTTTCCCCCTCCTTCTTGGTTTTCTTTTTCTTTTCTTTTTTTTTTTAAATGTTACAAATTCATGTCCTATCTCACCTGGAAAACTAAGATGACTGGAACTAGAGAAGTGTCAGCATCACAAAATGAGTGAAAATTAAGCTACAAAGGTCATAGCGGTCACACTATTCAAAACTTTGGTTTTCATTTTTGCTAAATCTATGTAACTGCAATAGCTATCTTTTCACCACTGCCCATCCAAGTAAGATGCAAAAGTTAAAAATACACCTGTTCCAAACCATCCACAAGGGCAAACCCCAGGGATGGCCAGAATTTATTTCCTCATATTTCTATGAGTTTGTCTACACTTATAAGTTTTGCTGCCTTAACTATCCGGCATTGTTAAAGTGGCAAAAACACCTCTATTCTGGATCTGCTTACATCAGTATAAAAGGGCTTATACGAATATAACTTATAGCTTCTTTTGGTTCCCAAATCTGAATATCAATATAAAGCACTTTATATAAAGTATAACTATCTATACTAGGGCTTGTCGCTGAATAACTTTGTCCGGGGGGGGGGGGGGGAACCACCACTACCCCCTACCAACATATAGCTGTGCTGGTAAAACTAAGTGTAGGCAAGACCTAGGGTAAAAGCAAATAATTTTCTTTTTAAAAGGGATCTTTCAGGCCAGCTTAATTAAAAAAAAAAAAAAAAGCAGAAGATGCTGCAAATCCACTTTTTAACAATTCCTCCGCAGGTCTCCTTTACCACCACCAAAGGAGGTTGGTTTTTGGTTTTCTTTTTTTAAAACTAAGTTTGGTGAGCTTCAGGAAGCAATGCAAGACTTCCATTTATCCAGGCCTTAATTAGCTGAGAGGAGCCCACTTCAGTACAATATATTGCTTTAATTTCATCAGAAAAAAACATTATTGCTTTTAAAGCAACTAGCTGTTAAGGGATATAGATGTTTCTAAAACTTAAAATAAAGCTCAAATGAGTAAATATTTCATAAAAATTGACCTTATTTCTATAACCCTTTCACACTAAAAAAAGCCAGAAAGCTATTTGTTCAAAGTTGATGTTTGTGCTCTTGAAACTACAACTCAGTCAAATGGGACTGTCTGTTTACAGAGCATACCAACAATACAAGGATAAAAGACGTGGTGCTATATTGTATTATCTTACAAAAAATGGGGACCAAATAAAAATAGTTAGGTTACAATACTGCCTAAGAAAAGCCTTTCTACTATGACAGGTTTCAGAGTAGCAGCTGTGTTAGTCTGTATTTGAGAAAGACCTTTTCCTTTCTACTATGATACTTACAAATCACTAGACACTATAGTATATTATGTTTACATACCAACACAAAATAGGATGCAATGAACCAACTAACTCACAATTAACTATTTTCCTGAGTCATCAAAGTAGAAAGAACAAGAGAGTTTTCACATTCTTCTACATTAATTGCTTTTAAAATACATCTGGGCATGGGTCAAGATAGGTTTGGCTCAGGTTGTAGAAACCGAACACACGATAATACTCTAGAGTTTTATTAGCTCCAAACTGTTTGGACAGCTCTGTAACCACTTTTATTATTCTTATTTTACAGTTTACCATACCAGAAGGGTGAACAAAGCAGCCTACATAAAATGGTAAACAAATACTTGATTAAATTAGAAGCTCCAGATCCTACATGGGAAAAAGCTGTTTGCTATTCTGTCAGTCATTTGTTAATATACCCTCACAAGTGTCCAGAAAGTATGTTCTAGATGGTGTTCTCAAAGAATTCCACCTCTGTTTGGTATGGTAAGCCGTGATGCCCCACACCATCCTTTGCACACATTTTCCTGAATTATAAAGATTTATTTTATAGGGATGCTTCTTCAATTGCTCCAAATTCCATGAACCTAATGACAAACTCTGCTTCAAAAGAGGTCTTCCTCATAATAGACTTCTTGGTGCAAAGGAAGAGCAATGTCCACTTACCATAAATCCTGGTTGCAGCAGCATTTTGTAAGTCTGGAAATCCAAATCACAAATTAATGAGGCTTACCATTATTTGTGACAGACCTACATTTGTGCAGAAAGATAGATGCTATCAAGAGAAAGAGAACATGTAAATAAGGGACAAAACTAACCTTCTGCACTATCAGGTGCACAAAGCAAAATATTGTACAAGATTGATTAAAAACTATGGTTACATTGCACTTCACCCAAACTGTGTATGTCTTACAAAACACAAATCTGCACAACTATAGCTATCATACCAGACGTCAGGTATTTCTGAAAAGCCCCGAGCCACATTTTATTCAATAGCCAAAGAGTGCATGCATAGCAAATGACACTGAAGAGATGGCCCTTCCTACAGAAAAGTGAGCCAGAACTCATGCGGAATGGAAAAGGAATCTATACTTTTAATCTTTACTAAAAGTGACTGGAGTCCTAGGGAATGAAACCCTCAGGTACAACACCTGGTGAATATAAACAAAAAGCAGAGGTATTCAAAAACATAAATATGACAGCTGTATAATACACCACACTGAAACGATTACTTGCATATTACAAGTATTACCTTAACATAGGAGTTAATTTTATTTCCTCCTACACTATCATGGCAAGTTTTCAGGACCTTCTAAGCCTTGGGTAAGGAGTTGTCAGTCATTTTTAAGCAACATTTCAGTGGAAAGACACTGAATTTATAAGGCTAGATTGGTCTCTACATATCACACAATTAATTGTAATGCTGTCCCCAATTCAGCAGGATGCTAAAGCCCTTAATTAATTTCACTTTTACTCAAAGTATCATGCTTAAATCTCACTGAAGTCAAGTCAAGCACTTGCTAAGTGCTTTGCTGATCAGCAATAGGATTACTCCTGTGTAAAGTTCCTACAATTAAGCACCTTGCTGAATTGAGGCTGTTGTTGCCAAGCACTGGTTCAAGAAAATGCAGTACCAAACTAGAACTCTGAGGGCCATAAAAGTAGTTATATTTAAACAAACCTGCACATGACGAGAAAAAATTTCTAGGAAACCCGGACAAGTCTTAATAACTAAGACATGAGGCTCAGATTGGGCAAAGGAAGAACTGTAAACCAAGCATCAATCAGAAAAGCTGTTAGTTCTCATTAGTGCTGCTGGAAAGCTAAAAGGAGTAAAAATACTTTTGGGACCCAGAATCCCCATTTTGGACTAAACATACACTTCCTAAAATAATCCAACACTGACTGAGGGCTAGTCCACATTGGCAACGCTAAAGCGCTGCCTTGGCAGTGCTTTAACGTGGCTTGTGTGGTAGCGGCAGAGCGCTGGGAGAGCTCTCCAAGTGCTCTAAAAAAAATCACCTCCACGAGGGGCGTGGCTCCCAGCACTGGTGCATTGTCTATACTGGAGCTTTACAGAGCAGAAACTTGCTGCGCTCAGGGGGTGCTTTTTCACACCCCTTACCGAGAAAGTTGCAGAGCTGTACATTGCCAGTGTAGACAAGCCCTGAGTCAGAGGGTAAAAATCCCATGGAAGGCCAGGAAGTAGAACAGAAACAGAATTTCAAAGATAGGACTTTGTAATCCCAGGATGTTTCTAGCCAGAAATGAGCTCTCTTCTATCACCTGAAGAGCTGAAAGCTGCAGGCCACTAGTCTGAAGCAGCAAACTCCGGACAACACAGAATTTAAAAAAAAAAAAATTATTATTTTTCAAGTCACAAGAGTCTGCTTATTTTGAAAGCAGGTTAAAACTGAACTGACCTACCTGGCACTTTTGACATACACATTTTTCCAATTTCATACTGCACACACTTTGCTACAAAGACAAGCATTTCAGGAGGAAGTGAGCTGTAGCTCACGAAAGCTTATGCTCAAATAAATTTGTTAGTCTCCAAGATGCCACAAGTACTCCTTTTCTTTTTAAATGAAAACAAATGTAGACCAAAAAAGCCAGCCTGTTCTTGCTTTTCAATGGGAACCAACAGATGCATACACACACAAGCCATTTGTTTAATCAGATCAACAGCTTTGTAAATTATAGCAATGTTCCACATTAATTTGAGAAAAATTAACATGTTTTGTTCTTAACAATTTTGTCTGTACCAACTAAATAGAAATAAAGACCATTTTAATAAAAACCACTTGTAATGTTCTTGTTTAAAAATCAACTCAGTACGTTCATTATAAAAGCAAAATAGAGTACTGTTTCTGTCTGTAAGTTCATCACTTTGCATTTTAAAAAATTCATTTAAGCTTATTTGATTTTTTTTAACCTGATATTGTAACTTTTAAAATTCTGCTTACCATAAATATACATTTCTAAAGTCCAAAAATAGCATGCCCAACAGTTTGCAATCAGGAAAGTTTTAAATCACAATACCTGCCAACACTGTTAGAAAGAAGCACATCTATTCAAAATAAAGGCATATTATATTTAATAAGTTCAAAAAAACCACAACAGTGCAGTGTTGTAGTTAAGATTACATAATCATGAAAGTTGGAAAAGTCAAAGTTCGGGTTACATGGCAATAACTTGTATATATGTGGTATTTTCTATTAGCCTATTACTTTTGCAACACTACAGTGATAACAGAAGTAGTGTTTTCATTATATGCTCCAATTTTCACTATTATCAGTCTTCTAGTTGCAGTGTTTCATCTCTGGCAGGACTTGAAAAATCTACTCACAGTGTGGAACGTTTTCCCTGGTGAAAGAAGAATCTTAGGCTATAGATTTTGCAGAATATAAACAAAACTTTTTTTAATTGACTTAAATTTCAGGTTAACAGTTTCAGACACTATGCCCATTCCTGTGCCACGAGGCCAATTGTTGTTGTTTTACAATCGTATTGGCTCTTTTTAAAAATGTTTCTCCCTAGCTGCTGCAGGAGTAAAAACAAACAAACAAGGGAAATACTCAACAAGGGAATCTCAATACTTCACAAGGGAATTTCTCAAAGTGACTATTGACAAACTTCTGTTAAATGCGAAGTACACAAAACAAAAGAAATGGAGAAAACTATTTCTTTCAGCTGTAGTGGTCATTTTATTTGTGACAATATAAACTATGTTCTGACATATGTGATTTTAAGTTGGCAGCATCTGGTTAACACTCTCTCACAACACTCTTCAGCGCATACTGTAAATTGGTAAAATAAAGTAATTCCAGTCACTGTCCTGTAGTTTAAAATCATACGGGCAGATCTTACTGGAATAGGTAAAAATAGCACTAGTGAACATGCCAAAGGGGAATCTTTCCACTATATGGCCACTGCTTAGATTGCAACATAAGCTGGCTCTCTTTTCATAACTTAACTGCCTATGCATGTGCTACACATTAAACACAGTAAACTTAAAGCTTGAGACTAGAAAAGACAGACCGGGAAGTAACTCACCTTCAGTTAAATTTAAATCCACTACATTACTGTGCCTTTACTTTTTTTGCAAATCATTATTGCCTATCTGCGAGTTCTACACTGACATCCCTATAGTTTCATAGAAATGAATTATGAGTCTAGAACCTTGTATTTTGTCATTTGAGATAACCAAACCATAAAACAAGAGGGTCAAAATGTTCTGCTTCTGTAGGACAAGCTCACTCTACATACACAGGAGTCCCTTGTATTCCTCCCTTCCCTCCTGTTCTATTTCAGGAACTCCCTGCAATCCCCACTACCTCCTTCTGTTTTATGTCAAGGGCTCTGTGTTCAACCCCATTCTCTACTCCCTCTCCCACCATTATTTTATTTCTTTCTGCCTGGGAAGTAAGTCATTCAGGGTGTTAACATTTTAAACCCTGTTGGGACCATGGGCAGGCCTGAGAAGTGATGGGGTGAGGTATTGTTATGGTGGGAAGCGTTAATAGTTGATCTATAGACAAGAGTAGTTGAAGCTGCTAGGTCCCCCATTTCCTTCTTCTGGTTTTTCGATTTTCATCAAAATCGGCAATGTTCTGCCCCAATTCTTAAACCATTCCCTGAAATTTTAGAATTCACTGGATGTGGCAATGTTCAGAATGTATCATATGACAAACAAATGCCATCAAGTTGAGTGTAGGTCCTCAGGCACTATTAAAGCTTCTTTTCATCTTTCTTGGATAAACAATGCAAAAACATTTAACTCATTTAAGACTGATGACAAACACTGGTTTTTAAAATATTTATTATTTGTATTCCAATAGCACGCACAATGAACTAAGCCAGTCCAATCATACAGAAAGATATTCTCTGCTCTAAAGAGGTTACACTTCAAGCTTTTCTGGGGGAAGGGAGGGGCGAAAGGGGGAGAAGAGGTTTTGGCATGTTTGTCATCCTCTGTTTAACTTTGCAGTCTTCTTTTAAACCAAGTCTGTAATGTAACAAAAGATATTCTAACCACTAAAATCACAATTAAGAGACAGTAATTTAACTATATAAAATATGATGGAACTTAGAAAGAAAACAGCCATCTTACAAGGTTAAAAGTAGTTTAGAACTTAGAAAACTCAGATTCCATCAGAATGCATTGAAAGGTCAATTTCAAAGTTGTCTTACAGTAAGTATTTTACAACTTTGAAGTTAATTTTATGGTTTTAGAATTGTGGCTAGAAACTGGGTTTCGACCTAACATCAGGTCCACATCCTGTTACAAATGAGGTCAACTTTCAGTAAAAGAGTGACCCACAGGTTTAAAAAAAAATTAAATTCTTAATACATCAAAAACATTTTTCAATTAAAAAGAACAGGAGTACTTGTGGCACCTTAGAGACTAAAATATATTAGAGCATAAGCTTTCAAGGGCTACAGCCCACTTCAGGGGGGGAGGGATAGCTCAGTGGTTTGAGCATTAGCCTGCTAAACCCAGGGTTGTGAGTTCAATCCTTGAGGGGCCATTTAGGGATCTGGGGCAAAAATGGGGGATTGGTCCTGCTTTGAGCAGGGGGTTGGACTAGATGACCTCCTAAGGTCTCTTCCAACCCTGATATTCTATGATTCATCGGATGTATAGAATGGAACATATAGTAAGAAGATATATATATCTTCATGGAACATATAGTAAGCTTATGATCTAATATATTTTAGTCTTTAAAGTGCCACAAGTACTCCTGTTCGTTTTGCGGATACAGACTAACACAGCTGCTACTCTGAAACCTGTCATTTTTCAATTAGTGGCCAGTTTACATGCAAGATACTGAAAATACAGTCTTCTTCCACTCCACACCAGGCTTTCCTGCATTTGTTACATTACACTGTGAAACTATCCCAACTGTGCTCCTGAACATAATATTTATTCAGCTATAGTGAACTAAAGAGGACTACTCATTCCTCATCTGTTTCTCTGTGCTCCAGCCACAAAGGAAGTGGCACAGAAAAACAGCACAGGCAAGTTTCTCCTTATGCTACCATAGTGCTCTACAAACTAGACAGCGGGGAAAAGGAGAAGAATTTTACAAGTGGAAGAAGGCAAAGTGAACAAAGATTGTGGTACATCATTCATCAGTCCAACAGGTAGTAAGTGACTGCATTATGGAGAAACTCATCCCAGGAGAGGAACAGGACAGAGAATGGAAGGAGGTAAGAAGTGAAGTATATGTTTTTCTCTAGAAATCCTCCCAAGCAGACTGAAAGGACCATTCTAAACACTGAAGAGAGAACCAGGTCCAGTTCTTCAGCAAATGAAGTATCCATAATCCAGGATCTTTGAGATAAGAAGACTAAAATAAGAAAGTGGTGCATTACAGAAATGCCCTAAATTAAGGAGAGAGAGAGATTGAGATTCAAGAAGAGGAAGGAAAAGATTAGCAGAATAAAGGACATAAGAATTTAGAAAAATAGGCAGATTAGTAATTGGATATGGAACTTTAAACTTACAAATATCTAGTGTGGCCATGGAGATTGAACTATGTTCTCAACCCTAGAGATAGTCCAGATCGGGGCAAGGCATTTTGCAAGTTAGTAGAAGCTTCTGTACATGATACTATTTTCTACATAAATCAAGGACTTTTCCAGACTTCTACTGATGTCAAACAGACCAGCAACTTTCACAAACAATTAGTTGACAGAGAAGATTACAACCAAAAAACAACCAGGGGAGGACAGAGAGAAACCCATTTAAATACAAAAAATATTTGAGGAGACTATAAAGACTCAAAACTTTTTTATTAAACGTTTTATTAGATAAAATTGCAAATGCCAAACCTCTAATATTAAAATTTATTTTCAAGTACACAGAATTTCTTCAGGTACGTAATAATATCCGATTTTGCTAGGCTAAACAAAATCAGTACAGTTTTCTTTTAACTCCTCAGATCCTTAATTCTCTATTTCATGACACACACTTGCGCTGGCAGGCCAGACTGGTAAACAGATGTATACAGCCAACTAAAAAATCCAGATGTCCACAGTGGGTGGGAAGTTTGTTCTGACGAGCAGGAGGCCCTATATCAATTTCTGCACAATCTAAGCTTTCATTTTTACAAAGTTTCTAATACCTTTAGTTGCAAAGATAACCTTTCAAACAAACCGAATCAGAACCAGGCAGTTTTGCCTTCTTAAGCTTACAGGCAACAAGTGTGCCTCTACTGTTGCTCATCACTTTGTCAAGCAAGACCACAATGAAGTTAAGACTTGTGTCACTGTTGCTATTCAGAATCCTATGGGCATCAGTGAAATTTAACAATCATGTAGTCTGAGCTACTATTGTTGCTTGGGAAACTCTGGACAGCAGTAGCAACTGACACAAGAGGTATTCACAGGAGACATGGACCCAAGAATTACAATTAAAACCTCTTCTTCCTTCCCCTTGCAGCAGTGAGGAGCCCGGGCTGAGGGAACAGTACAACAGCAGTGGATGTCTACTTCCCTTGTAGCAGCCAAGAGGCCATTGGGGGGGTTGGGGGGGGGGAATCTTAGCATCTTAGTATCCTCTCATTCTCATGTAGATGGCCTCTCATCACGGCATTGCTCTCCTCCTGGACCCTTTTGGTTCCCTCCTTTCATACCTACCACAAGCTAGTAATTATCTGGCATGCTTTACAAGCAATGAATGCGAACAGTCTTTCTACCACCTCAGCAAGCCACTGTCTGATTTACCCATAGGTTTAGACAGAGCAAGCAGCAGTGATCAGGGAATAAAAGCCACAATACCCTTCCTCTGAGGAGCGAGAAAGGGATTTAGCAGTAGGAGTGCAACACAGAATGGAGTTTCCCCACTCTCCCCAAGTCATCCAGGAGGTAGGAAGAGAGAAGAGGGGACCACCTCGCTCCATGAAGCAGGGCAATGCCTGTCTCTTTCTTGCTAAGTCTCCAGCTTTGCATCTCCATTGGACAATTCCCTCAACAATGATTTTCAAAATTCTAGCTTGCTCTCCAAAGAGAGTTAAGAAAAGCAAATCTGAGCCCCCATTATATTAAAAGTCTAAAATTCTGAGCCAACTTTAATTAATATGGTTAACCCTTCACCACACCCAGCTGCAAGTCAGTGAAGCAACCTCCTTCAGTTTGTGATCTAAAAATATACTTATAAGATGTCCCAACTGTTCTTAAGTAATACTATGTACATCAACTGGAATGCAATACAAATTAACACCCTTTTGTGAGTAATTTACAAAAGAAACAGTTTTTGGTCAAACCAACAACAAAGATGCAATGCAACACCCAATTTGGAATCTGAATTAGAACAATCTAACATAACAATAAAAAGAGGAGAAGCTAGGCAGCACTGAAATACATAACTGAAATATGCAGACAGCAGGCCTCACATAGTATAGGCAATGTAACGATTCAATAGAAGGGTAAAATGGAATAAAATTGCAGAACAGAAAGATCAAGCTAAATATCAGAATGGTCTCCAGATACAAACCTAAATCTGATTTCCCCGAGAGTGGAAAGGAAACAAACCAGTATTGCCATATATATTAGTACATTACATGAAAGGCCCACTGCCTAACTGTTTTGTCTAAAGTTAAAACAAATCAGCTTTGACTGGTTAGAATGTATGCTCTGCTCCATTTATTTCAGTAAGCAGGATATCTGTTTTTGGAGCAGGCACTAGAGAAGAATGGCAAAACTTAGACACACCTGCAATGACAAACAAAGTCAGATGGATATATTTTTGTATTGCTCATGAGAGAATCTAGACAATTTTTGTATTGCAATCCTAGTTTTGAAAAGCTAAATTTTCCTCACCACAAAGAAGGCAAAAACTCCAGAAAACACTTGGAGTCAATCAACATTGACTATATCCCATGAAAACAAATGTCCACTGATATAAAGTCCATTTAACCGTGGTTGTTACATTTCTTAGCTTTGAACTCTACTGAGAGATCATGGCTAAACCCAATCAAAAATTTCTCTCAGAGGGCAGGTGTACACTTAAAAAGCTGCAGCAGCTTTAATGAAGACACTACTAAGCCGATGGGAGCTACTCCGGGAGGTGTAATTAATCCACCTCTGTAAGAGGCAGTAGCTATGTCGACAGGTCTTCATGGATACAGTGCTATTTACGGGGTGGGAGGGTGTCAATATAATCTCATCACTCAGGGGTGTGGATTTTTCATACCCCTGAGTGACGTAGTTATACTGATGTAAGTTTGTAGCACAGACCTGGTCTGACAGTATTTCATTTATTGGACTGTAATGTAACCAAAGTAGGGTTTTAATACACAAAAGAGGCATGTTCCATTTAACTATAAAATGTTAGCATCCAGAATTCCAACAAAATCACCTTTGCATGGAACAGACGACGTTTATAATATAAAGGCAATATTCAAGTAACTAAGTAAGTAAACATGCAGCCGATGCTTACCAAAGTAAAATAGTTATTTACAAAAAAAATACTGTGCAAGTAGCAAGGTCCAGTAATCCACTGAGAATTAACTGTTCAGAAAATTATGTCTGTCTAAATTCTGCCTTTCCTTTTAGCAGTGCTAGAGCAAATACATAACTGAAAGCATACCGAGATTATTCATGTATTCAACTATGCAAGGCATACCATACCAACTTCAAATCATCTCAAACCTGCAAAAGCAATTAATTCATACCCATTCCTTAAAAGAATCTAGTTAATTTTATAAAGACCAAAAAGGTAGCATTTTTGCCTCACTGAACTCTGTTATATTTGATCAGTGACATGAATTATCTAGTCAGTCTACTTAGAGAACCTGTCCTATGTATGTATTGAACACATCTCATATTTCTGCTTTAGAAGAGTTTTCTTACAACAAATACATGCCACAAAATATAAGAGCATTTTTTCATCCTATATCCATAAGTACCCCACCATGATCCTGTCATTACAAACAGTATGTATCAAGTGGATATGACTGGTCCGAAAACAGTAGCACATTTCTCAAATCGGGTAAACATGAAAGTACAGTAAATTATTGCTGTTGTGAAATAAAATATCTAGTCTTGGAGATATTGAGTATGTACATAAACTGCATGATGAGTGTGCTTCAAATTTAATAATCCATTACAGGCAATCTTTGCAAATCTATGTTACCAACACAATTTTGCCAGGTTTGTATTATTAAATAAATTACACTCATGAAATAGGTTAAAGTTCTGATCTGTGTCAACACAATTTAGTGACCAAAAGTAATCTAAGAGTTTGTCTACAGAGAGAAATTAACTACTTAAACTAAATCAAATTAAGATCATATCAATTCTGAATGAGAGCACCCACACAGGGTTTTAATACTGTTTAACTAATCTGCTTTAAATTCACAATTTTAGCTAATTTGGATTAATTTTCCTGAATGTCCCTATGTAAACTCGCCACAAGCATACTTCATCTTCACACAACAAACAGACCTATTAATTAGTCAATGTTTGTAGGGCACTATCTAAATATTAGCTATTTACAAGCTTTTCAACACAGATGATCATTTTTAACCCTCTTTTCAAGCATTTTCCATCCACCACAGCTGGCCTCAGCTTCTGTAGAGCCCCAGGCAAGTAAAATGTTCAAGGGCCCACTCAGTTTCCTTCTCTTCTTTACATGCTTAAGACAATCTCCAACTGCCTCTTACAGGCCTGGAACACATCCCCAACTTGACAATCCAACTTCAATTGGTTCTGAGGCCTCAGAGCCTCTGACGAACTCCTTTCATTTATGGATGCCATTCCAAGGCTATTAGGGTAGAAGGCAACATCAGACATGTAAATTTCAGAATCTGTGCCAGAAGACATGACAACTATACAAGCAGATGCTATTTAGGGGAAGACCATTTGTATGCCTACCAGAACCTTAGATAAATGGGCTCTATGTAACCGCATAATCATAAGGTACTGCTCTAGAGAAAGGCCTTGTCTACATGGCAAAGTTGCCCCAGTTTAACAAAAGTCATAATTTTAAACATATTTGGTTAAATTGCTAAAAAAAAAAAAATCCCTGCAAAGACACACTCATTGCAGTTCTCAAAAGGTGTATTTAATTTGAACTTAAATCAACTGAGAACTGGTTTAAGCTAAACCAAAGCATGTAGCATCAAAACTGAAATACCAATGTCCAAACAGTGATTTGCACTGTGTTTAAAAACTGATTCATTTAACCATATAAGAGATACATACACTTTCTATTCTCAGTGCAATAGAGCAGATCAAGGTGACAGTAAGATTTAGTGGGCTACATCTGTACAGCACTAGAAACTTGGCACAATAGTCCCCAATTCTGTGCAGTACTAGTACAGCTCCAAGTAGATCATTTCAGTACAGATAAAAAGAAAAGGAGTACTTGTGGCACCTTAGAGACTAACCAATTTATTTGAGCATGACCTTTCGTGAGCTACAGCTCACTTCATCGGATGCATGCCGTGGAAACTGCAGCAGACTTTATATATACACAGAGAACATGAAACAATACCTCCTCCTCTGCTATTACCAGCAGGACAGTGGGGTGGGAGGAGGTATTGTTTCATATTCTCTGTGTATATATAAAGTCTGCTGCAGTTTCCACGGCATGCATCCGATGAAGTGAGCTGTAGCTCACGAAAGCTCATGCTCAAATAAATTGGTTAGTCTCTAAGGTGCCACAAGTACTCCTTTTCTTTTTGCGAATACAGACTAACACAGCTGTTACTCTGAAACCTGTCAGTACAGATAAATACAGAACAGCATACCATACTTTATCAGGGTAGCATTCCAGGTGCTTCTAGGTGCCCATTGCTCACCTGTCCCGCCAGACCTAATGAACAGTGTGGGAGAGATTAAAAAAAAAAACCCATGGAGAAGGAGAAAAACTAAAACAGGAAGGGCTGTACAAACTCCTCAGCTACATGGCACGCCCCACACTACTCGGCCACTTAGCTAATGTGTGTCACAGACCCCTGGCTACAGCCCCGCTTTCCAGCGTCTCTCCCTGCAGGAGGGAATACTCTCTCTGCCCCCAGTCACCTCTGGGGGGCTCCCATTGACACCGCCAGGCAAAAGGGCCGCCCTCCCCTGATCTGCAGCGCCTACAGAAGGAGGAGCCCCCCTCCCCGTCCCTGTCCCCTTCCGCGGTGCTGGGTCCAGGCCACTGCGCCTGGAGCGCCCTACTCAAGGCTCAAGCCAGGCAGGGACCCAGCTACAAACGGCTCCAGCAGGCTGCCCCCGTCCGGTCCCGTCTCTTCACCGCTCCTAGCGCAAGGGCAGCCCAGGGCCCTCAGCCTATGTCGGGGGAAGAGAGGGTCACCTCGCTGACACCCGCTCTCCAACGGGGCGGCGTCTCCTCCCCGGGCGGGTCAGCGTCCCCGGGGTTCAGCAACAGGGCAAGGAACCGCTGACTCCGCTCCAGGGAAAGGAGCTAGGAAGGGGAGCCCGGCCGAGGGAGGGGGAACCCCCGTTACTCCACCCCCCTCCGTGACCTTGGTCCCCGCACTGCCCGTACCTCCCTCACGCAGGCTCCACGGCTCCCCCGGCCTCGCTCCTCACTCGGCGCCGTTCGTTCCGCTCCCCATCTAAAATGGCCGCCTCACCCTCCGCGAGACATTTCTCGCGAGCCCATCGATCGGGCCGGCGCTCGGCTCCTCCTCCTCCCCCCGCCGCTAGCCCAGACCGCCGAGCCATCGATGAGACCCACCTTCTGGCCCGCCCCCTGTGCGACCCAAGTCGCCATTTGAGAGCAGGGGGAGCCGCGTGGGGAGAGGGGGTGAAAGACTCCGGCTCTACGTGCGGAGTGGGGTCTGACAACAGCCACTGCCCGCCCCTCTTCTGTGACAATCAGTGCGACCATACGCCTTGCCCCGGCGCCACTGCGCTTCCTGGGGGCTGGGGCTCGCCCTTCTCCTCCGGGAGCAGCTGCGGCGGGATCTCTTTACTCACAGCTGGCTGCTCTGCCTCGCTTCTTTCTGCTCCCTCCGCCTCAGCCTCTTCCGGGATGCAGGGGCTTTGGCTACTTGCAGGGGGGAGAGGCGAGCTCGGCTTGCCTGCCAGAGCTCTGCTGAGCTGTCTGCTCTTCCCCTGGGGGAAGTAGCCTGGCAGTGGGGTGTCACACCCGCCCCAGTAGCTGCAGTTTTGGATGTAGCTGGTGCTGCTTCTGTCAGCGTGAGAGACTAGCTTCCCCTAGCGAGGCTGGGCGCCGCTCGTTCCCTTGCGGTGACCTATTTGTGGAAGTGTCTGTGCTCAAATTTGTTTCCAGCCCGTGTAGCAGCAACATGCAGGAAAACCACCCTCTCAACAGGGTAGAGGCATCATCGACCGTCTGAGGAGGACGCAGTGCCTGTGTAGCCACTGCAGGACCTGTGTTGACCCTCCCAGTCTTCCAGCAGCTGGCCCACACTGCCCCATTCCATTACACTGACTGCTAGTCACACTTTTAAACTCCACTGCTCAAGGCTCACCGACCAGAAACCACCCTCCTGCCTTTACAACCTCCCCTGTGTTTTTGAAATGCTTTTTACTGATTGCCCACCTTGGCAAGCATACCTAGCAGCCAGGGGTGAAAGTAACATAAAACTCTCACCTGTATGGGGCCTGGCTCTGGGACCCCAGAAGAGGCGGAGCTGGGGGTCAGCCACCACCAGCCAACTCTTCCGCGCCGCCCAGGGCTCCAGCCATTGCTGTGGGAGCCCCAGGTCCTTTTAAATCACCAGGCCCTGGAGAGCTGCCCCTTCCCCCCAACACCTTTGGCAGCCCTCCCAGGAGAGTCCTTAAAACTCTGCCACAGCAGTGCTTTAACATTGGCTGTGTACAGGCCCATACCGGTGGCAACTTCTTACCAGTACACTGTACTGGCCCACTTTCACCTCTGCTAGTAGCTCACCCTTGTTGTGTGCAACCGCCCAGCTGACCATGGCAGCTCTGCGCACTAGTTGTGCTCCTGCCTGGATCAGACAGGAACTAATGGTTCTCCTGTGCATTCACACCTACAGGCCACCTGTAGAAACATGGACATTTTACATGTGAGCAGATTACCCAGGCAAAGGGGTATGACAGGAATCAGGAGCAGTGCGGTGTGAAAGCAAAGGCACTGGCATCAGGGAAACCACAAGGTGAGGGAGCACAACAGTAGATCTGCATGCTTCACCACAGACTTTCTGTTTCTGCAAGGAACTACATGCCATGCTTTGCAGAGACCCCACCAGCACACTTCAGACCACTGTGGATACCTGAAGGACCCTGAGACAGGGACCCCTGCCTTGAACAGCGGGGAGAAGGAAGAGGAAGAAGTGGTAGATTCCAGTCATGGAAGCCAGGAGCTATTTGAGACTGCCACAGTCTAGCCAGTGTCACCAGGCAAATGCAGATGAGCCTGATGAAGGGGAAGGGAACTCGGGTAAGTGTGTCTATTCGTTTTTCCTTACAATGTTTAAATGTAAAGACGGCACCCATCCCATCCCCACGTTAACAAGAAAAAAGATACTGACTTTTCATTATTTTACTCTTATGAGAAGAAGTAGAGACACAACAGATGGACGTAAAGTTGGCAACTGCTTTTCTTTCCCCTATTGGGGTAGGCTGGAGAGGGGCTATGCAAGCACCCCATTTATGTACATGGGGATAGCTGTTTTATCCTCCTAGAGATTTCAGTTTAATTTTCTGGGTGAGGACGGCAGAGGATCTCCATAAGTTTTCTAAGGATAGCTGCCTTATTTCTTCCTCGATGGTAGGATACTTTTCCATGCCACTCTATGATGAGTTTGGATGGCACTATTGCAGTAAACAGGCTCATAGTATATGGGCCTCAGTGGCTTCAGGAAACCAGTAACAACTGTGTTCTCTGTGCCTTTGACACACTCAGGAGTGAGATCAGCTAAAATCACCACCACCTGTGGATATAGTGCCAACATTCACTGCCATTGTCCTATACCCATAGGGACCAAAGTTTTATAGCTTCATGTAACAGAAAATCCCTCCTCCCCACCCCAATCCATGGTAGGCCATACGCACCATGGTTGGGGCTGGAGAGCAGTGCTGTGTCCAAGGCACTCTGAAGCTAAAGTGTCAATCAGCATTTCTTATTCAAAGTATTTATTGGAATAAAAGAAGGGAGTTTTGAAACATTTTTCCCTTTGCATTGTGACTGTAAATCCAATGACACATCTGGCATGGCAGCCTTGAAGGGTGCCCCTCCATGCCTGTGGAACACCTGACCCTGAGGAGGAGAAGAAAGAGGATGCGGGAAGCAGATCTTGCAGAACATGTCAAGCCAGTGCTGCATTGGACCGTGAACAAAGGGCTTGGAGGGCCAATATGACCAAGAGCATAGAGAAAGAGGAGAAGAAACAGGGCCCAGGAGTCCCAACAGGATAAGGAGAAGAAAATGCCACCAAGACATAAAGGGTCTTCTCAGGCAGCAATCCTAAATGCTACAGACCTTGGTTGACCTCTGTAGGTCAAAAAATCCCAGACTCTCCACCCTCTGTAGTCCTTGGAGGACTCCATGTTTGCCATTCACTATATCCTCCAACATATCACATGTCACATTACTACCCCTACCACTGCATGCCAGGAAACAGTAAGGAAAACCACTGTTTCACATACAATAGCTTTGATTCATACAGGTCAGTTTATGTGTATCAATAATGGGCTACATTTGTGCACTCAAATGGACATAAGCATTTATTTCCTTTCTCATTTTAAATTTTTGTCCCATTACATTGAAAATTTTATATATGTTGCCTTTGGATTTAAAAAAAAAAGTTTAACATATTTCTGCACTCCTCCCTCCCCACCCTAAAATTCTATATTTTGGAGAATCAAATTACTGTATTAGTTCACAACAAATTTTGCAGAATGCATAGCGGTAGTCAAAACAAACAATACTTGTAAATGCACAATAAAAACCACATACAGTAATTCAGAGCTTTCGGAAGACACCAAGTCATATTTATAAATTTATAGCAAGCACTATACAGTTCTTAGCAGCACCCAAAGCTGCAGGCCCAGACAATATCACCACAGAACAATACTGTCTCTGACCATTAAAGTGCTCTTTCAAAGCCTCCGTCAATTACACAGCTCTATGTTGGGCTCTTGTAATAGCCCTTGTGTCTGGCTGTTCAAACTCAGCAGATAGCAGAACCACGTCTTCCCTCCATCCTGGCAGTAGCTTTTCTCCCTTTCTCTCAGAGTCATTATTAAGGATACAGTTTGGTCACAGAGGTCATGGATTCCATGACTTTAACAGATCTCCGTGTCTTCTTTAGCTTCAGCCCCAGGCAGCAGGGCTCAGGCTCTGGCTTCAGCTCTCCCATAACCATACCCTGATTTTGTACATTTTTCCCTATGATTGTTCTGTGAAATTTGCTTTATTTTAGTATAACAAAATCATATTCATAGACATTATACAGGATAACAGGCAGCTACAACCATTGGGATATTTTTCTTACTGAGATCCATTCTAGTGAGTAAACACTGCTAGTGTCCCTTCAATCCACCAAAACCACACTATCATTCTTCACTGGCTGAGCCAGCAGTTGAATCTTTCCTTGGTGCTGTTAAGGTGGCCAGTGTACAGCTTCATGAGCCAGAAGAACAAGGGGAGTTTGGGTCACACAGAATCACTATTGGCATTTCGATATTGCCCATGGTAATCCACAAGTCAGAAAAAAACACCCCTGCTTGCAACTTTCTGGACATTCCCGAGTTCTTAAAAATGCAAATGTCATGCACCTTCCTTCACCAGCCCACATTAATATTAATGACACATCCCCCCCATGATCCACCAATGTTTGCATGACCATAGAAAAGTAGCCCTTTCTGTTGGTTTACTCCAGGGGTGGGCAAACTATGGGCCAGATACAGGATTGCCACCCTGTGGCGCCATGGGCCCCACGCCACTTCCGGAAGAGGCCGGCACCATGTTCCTGCAGCCCTTGGGGTGGGGTGGGGTGGGGACAGAGGGCTCCGTGAGCTGCCCTCGCCTGCGGGTACCTTCCCCCGCAGCTCCTATTGGCTGGGACTGGGGAACTGCAGCCAATGGGAGCTTCAGGGAGGTACCTGCACCCCACCTCCCCCAGGGGCCCAGATAAGCGGCACAGGGCCGGAGCCCACACCCCTCACTCCTCCTGCACCCCAAACTCCTGTCCTGAGCCTCCTAACCCCCTGCCTTGAGCCCCCTGCTGCACCCCTCCTGCGCCCCAGCCCCCTGCCCTGAGCCCCCTGCCGCACCCCTCCCACACCCCAACCCCACATTGATGGCCCTGCATGCAATTTCCCCATCCAGATGTGGCCCTCAGGCCAAAAAGTTTGCCCACCCCTGGTTTACTCTGTAGAAAAGTGGGCTGCTGCCACAAGTAAGGATATACATGCCTATGCAGTCTGCTGCCCCACTGCAGTTCTGGAACCCCACTTTTGAAAATCCATCCATTATTCATAGAATATCAGGGTTGGAAGGGACCTCAGGAGGTCATCTAGTCCAACTCCCTGCTCAAAGCAGGACCAATCCCCAATTTTTGCCCCAGATCCCTAAATGGCCCTGGGTTTAGCAGGCCAATGCTCAAACCACTGAGCTATCCCTCCCCCAATTCTCCGCATGTTGCTGAGAGTTACAGGCCTGCATTAGCAGGAGATGGTTAATGGCCCTACATGCTTGCATGATGATGGCCTCCACCGTAGCTGAGGATTTTCCAACTCCAAAATGATTTCCCACTGACTGGAAGCTTTCAGTACAGGATTGCTACCAGAGTGCGATCACCTCTTGCTTCTCCATTGTTAATGGATCTCTCATTCTGGTATCCATATGCTGGTGGATTGGAACAAGCTTGGCATGCAGATCTAAAAATGTGGCCTTTTGGATGCAAATGCTGCAACCACTGCTCATCATCCTAAACCTGCATTATGATGTGATTCCACCAGTCAGTGCTCATTTCTCGGCCCCAGAAGCAGCACTCCTGTGCCTGCAGCTGCTCTGTGAATGCCACCAACAACCTTGAATTATTTTTCTCTGTTTCTCAGCAAACTGTCTGCGAAGAAATCTACATGTTCCCCATTGTTGCAGTACTTCCTGTGGGTCTGTAAATACAGGAGAATCATGCATCCTGTATTTGCAACATTCATGAGAATAGCGCAGAACTCTGCAGGCTCCATGCTCCTGTCAGAGACAGGAGACAATGAAAAGTGCTATACAGGTTTGTGGGATTTTTTAAAGGCATGAAAATTATGGGATTTGGATGGCATTATGGGAGGATAAATTTGCATGCTAGGAAGTTTACCTGAAGCTCCTAGACATCCCTGGGCAAATCCTTTTTATCCCACAACACACTGTGAAAAATTCCCAAAAAAGACATTGCAGTAGTTGGCAGCATGTGACACACTGCACCAGGATACTTATCTGTGGAGCGCTGCACTTTACATGGACGCAAGCATGCTAGGTGAATACATACTGTACCAAAGCAAGCCGCCAAGTATGCATGCATTTGAGTGATACACAAACTTTGGCAGCTGTGTGCCTACGTAACTTGTGTCTACCACAGTTTGTAGTGTAGACATGGCCTCACTCCAGCCCTGGCCAAACCTCACTATTAATGAAAAAATCGTGAGAGGTGGCAACACTGTATTACCCTCCCTCCAGCCATCTGTATGTACACATTAACTTGTGTTAATACCATTTTCCGATCTGTACACTAGACTTTTAAGAGGAAGAAGGATTGTCCAGTGGTTAGGGCACTAGCTTAGACCATGGGAAGCCTGCATTCAATTCTCTGATCACCACAGATTTCCTGTGTGATGTTAGGTAAGGCCTTCCTGCACAGGGGTGTTGCAAGCATGGATACATTAAAAATTGACAAATTCTTTGAGATCGACTGATGAAAAGCATAATATAAGAGCTATGTATTACTACCAGATATTACCTCTCACATGTTTGTTCTGGGCTACAGATGTTTGTTCTTTACCAGTTTACAGATCTGTAATATCAATATGTTTCTTGTATCTAGCTGACTGGATTGCAAGGCTTAAAGTTTGTAAACTTTACTAGTTAAGCAACAGTTGTAGCCTAGAACAAATGTATGGAAAGTGTGTAAGACTAGCCTTTGCAAATGTGTTAAGTACCTCAAGTTAATTAGCAGTCAATTAACTCACAGTATAAAAGTTTAATGGAAACAAGCCCAAAGACTCAGAGCTTGTCTATACTTAAAACACTACAGTGGCCCTCCCATAACGCTTCAGTGTAGACACTATGTATGGCAACAGGAGGGATTCTCCTGTTAGCTAGGTAATCCACCTCCATAAGAGGCATTAGCTAGGTCGGCAGAAGAATTCTTCTGTCGACCTAGCGCTGTCTACACAGTGATTTAGGTCAGCTTAACTTTGCCGCTCAAGGGTGTAGATTTTTCAAACCCCTGACCAACATAGTTAAACCAACCTAATTTTCTAAACGTAAGTCAAGTCTCAGCCACATTGTGTCCTGGAACAATACTTTGTAGAGCATATATGTTTGCATTTACAATCATGTTAACTGCAGATCAGTTAACTCAACACCAATAACTCTTGCCTAAATAGGCCTGTGATGGCATGGAGGTTTTTTCCAATCCGTCATATTTAGGGCTTGTCTACACAGGAAAATACCAGTATAAACAACTAAGGTGTGAATTTAAACCAATATAGCAGTATACCTCTATGTGTGGAAATTTATGCCAGCCTAAGGACTAACCTACACTAGAAAAGCTTTGCTGGCATAGTATGCCAGCAAACTCTCCCAGTGTAGATGCAGTTTATACTAGCAAAACCATGCTTTTGACAACATAGCTTATGCCAATTGCCAGAACAAAATAAGCTATACTGGTAAATACACTTTTTGAGAATAAATACATTAAAAGTTTGTGAAGCACTTCGAGATCTGCTGTTGAAAAGCACTATATAACAGCTAGATAAAATTATTAGCCTGTATAACTGCATCTACATTAGGATTTTCTGGTATAAAATTGTAATAAATAATCACCCTCCTTACCAACACTGTGATAACACCAAACTTTTCTAGTGTAGTCCTGGCCTAAGTGTCTTATTTTAGTTTAATTTATGTCATTTTGGTGAGGGTTGAAGCTCAATCAAAAAAAAAAAAAAAAAAAAGGCACTCATACCAGAAAATGTGTCCACATGGGGCATAACAACAGTTTAACTATAGTAGTATAACTGGTAAAATTTTCCCTTGTAGACATACCTTTATTCTCCCCTCTTTCCCACTGCCACAGGCCTTGTCCTGCAAAAAGAAAAAAGACCAACAAATAAAACCGATATGATATCTCCAAAGAGCAAGACCCTGACACACACCAAAAGGCATGTTTTATAAACATGAACTGAACTTTTCCTGTAGAGTAGTTTTTATTAAATTGTTATATTAAACCTTGTGTCCAGTTCTGCCCTCAGATGCACGTATACAACTCTCAAGGCCTTAATAGGAGTTGTATGCACATCTGACTGCAAAATCTGGCCCAGAAAAACAAGTAATTTTAAGCCATTTAAACATTAGTTATACAGACATACTTAATTTGTATAATACTGTGTCAAGGAGATAGGTTCTGGCAGAGCCTACACTGTGCACTTTATATAAAGAGTTGTAAAATATGAGATAAACAAGACAACATGAGACAAAAGAAACCCAAGAAAAAATAGAGAGGAAAGGGGAAAGTGATCCCAGGATAAGTGATATTGATAAGAGACTGCTGATTAATTTTTAAACTTGTAATAGAGAGAAGAAGCCACACAAAGCTTACCATTATAGGAGAGAGAAGAAGCCACACAAAGCTTACCATTATAGGAGAGAGAAGAAGCCACACAGTCATAGAAAAAGTTAACATATGTAGGGAACAAACTAAGCCAAATTCCAAATAGCTAAACAGTGAAGTATTGTAAAGAAATATAGCCATTGCAAGGAAAAAGAAAGCCAGAACAAGGAAATTGAGCAACAAAACAAAATTATCACAACACAAAAATAGAAGTGGAAAAAAAAACAGTCAAAATAAAGTAGAAGTTATTAGTGTCTTTCTTGGTTGATTTGTTTCATGTTCATGTTTGCTTAGGTTGACAGTACAATACAGAGTCTCTCACTTCATTTGTGTCATGCTCTAATATGTCCAGATACAGCTTCAGAGAGAACATCACAGAAGATCTCACTATGTACAAATGTGAGAAGTAGGGTGGCCAGTGATTAGAGTGAGGGAATGGAAGTCAGCACTCCTGAGTTCCATTCCCAGGAATACCACTAATCATTGTGTGATCTTGAGAATTATCTTCTCTGTGCCTCAGTTTACTATGTGCAGTATCAGTACATATATTTTTCATCTACTTGACTGGGATTATACGATTTAGTTTCTAAACTGCTTTAAGATCCTCAAATGATGAGTGTAAAACATTGGTCTTAAACTTTCCACACCATTTAATTGCAATTTCACTGCATTTAAATAAATACATAGATAAAAACAAATGTGGATAAACTACAAGGAACAGCACAGACAAGACTACTGTTAGAGCATATCTACGCTACAGTGGCACAGCTGCAGCTATGTTGCTGTATCATCATAATGTAGATTGCTTACATCAGTGGAAGGGGTTTTTCCATTGATGTAATAAGCCACCTCCCTAAGTGGCAGTAGCTAGGTTGACACAAGAATTCTTCCATTGATCTAGCAGCATCTACCTCAGGTGTTACGTTGGCTTAACGATGGGGGGCAGAGGGGTTGGAATTTTTCATGCCTTTGAGAACACAGCTAGGTTAATCTATATTTTAAGTGTCTACCAGGGCTAAGTGAAAAAAGTAACAAAGCAAAGACAAATAAATGCACACACAAAGTTCTCAGGGAGGAATGGCTATAACAGTACTTCACTTTTACCTTCAGCCTACAGTATTTATATCACTGGGTACAAAAGAAGTCCAAGGTAAACAGGTTGTATAGAAAGCATCTTGAACAAATCAAGGCATTAAACCAAGCGATGAAAATCTAAAAGGTAAGCTATTCAAAAAAAGAGCTGTGACACACTAAGAAGGAGCTTATTATTGCAGCTGTTTGTAGCTTTGTTATATTTTACAGCTAAGCCTTAAAAGGATTTGTGGCCCTTATGTATTTGGTGTGGTAAAAGATAGTGGAAGAGTAATTATTTCCCCCCCTCCATTTTAAATTTAGATTGCATGCATGTTTAATGCACAGCAATGGGACATCCTAAATATGAAGCTACTATCAAGGCAGCAAGCTTGATTTTTCTGGAATGGAAAAAATAAAATGGAATAAAGCTGTTTACATTGGTTCATCCCAAAATGTCCTGGAGGTAAGATTAAAGAAAAATAGCAAGAGTATTGCAGTGCTAAACTTTTACAGTAATTGATACTCACATGAATAGTTGCTGTTTGGGTTATTTACAGCGTATACTTTTTCTCCCATGGTGAGTCACAACAGCTAGATCTTAAAGAGGACTGTTATTCTATTAAAATGGCACCTAGCACATTTTAGGCACCAGACACCTTCCTCCCTCTCCCCAAGAGAGTTTACAATCTAAAATTTATCATCAGTGGTGGGTTAAATCCTGCAATCTTCCTTCACATAGATCTCCCATTACCTTCAAGATAAGACTAAAACCTGCAAATGGACCCATGTGGGCAGACTACTGCAGTCATCCAGAGCCCATTTAAGTCAGACTCCACACAGGTGTACCTGGGCAGATCCATTTGCAGGATCTAACCTCAAAATATTTTTTAGTTTTAGTAAGGACCTATTTAACTCACAATCTATGTTGCTATAGTTATGTGCTATAAGAATAGAGAAATCTCACACTTTAGGTCCTCTAAGTAGAATATGCCTTTCTTCTACCCAGTGTAGCTTTGCCACAGGGCCCTTATGAGACAAGCTTAGGTATAACAGTCTGTCAATTGTATATGGTTCCTATAGTTTTATTGCACTCCACTCCAGTGTATATTTTGAAATAGGTTTTTATAGGGCTGTCAGTTAATCAAAGTTAATGCCTGTGAATTAACTGAAAACAAAATTAACGCATTAATTGCATATCTGTGGGTGGGGAGGGACGCATCGGCGGCAGAGGCGCTGAAGCCCCAGCCCAGAGCTTTCCAAGGTGGGTGGGGAGGCAGGCAGGCTGAAACTCCAGCCTGGAGCTGTAGAGGGGCTGAAGCCCCAGTCTGTAGCTCTGTGGGTGGTGGAGGGACAGAAGCCTGGAGCTCTGAGTGGGTTGATGCCCCAAGGAGGGCTGAAGCCCAGAGCTCCCAGCCTATATTTGAAAATATAGAACCCCCCAAATTTTTTAAATAAATGGTATTCTAACATTGTTTAGCAGTGCGGTTAAAACTGCGATTAATTTTTTAATCCCGTGATTAATCGTGATTAATTTTTTTAATCACTAAACAACCCTATTTTTAAAATGTATTTCCAGTGTCAAAACAATTTGTTTTTAGTACCTTCTTTATCTCTTGAGACAAAGGGCTTGTTTACACTGGCAAGTTTTGTCGCCAAAACAGTGATAGTTTACACACTGCAATATGACTTTTTTTCGAAACAGATACCTAGTTTTGGCGACAAAAAACTACCACCCCAGTGAGAGACTTTTGTCTTTTCCCCTTCCTTTATTGTCAACAAACAGCCAGTGTAGACACCACAGCTTTTTTCCCCCGATTTTATTGGCCTCCAGAAAGTATCCCACAATTCCCATGCTATTGCTCTGGTCGGCAGTTTGAACTCCATTGCCCTGCAGTCAACCCGTCCCTCCCCCTTGCAAGCCCCAGGAATTTAAAATTTCATTTCCTGCTTTCTGGCTTCCCAGAGGAGCTTCCCAGGTGGCTTCCCAGGTCAGCATGGCTGGCTATTGCACCAAACGTGCTCCCAGTTGGACCACCTCTGAGTTGTTGGATCTGATCAGTATATGGGGAGAGGAGTCTGTTCAGTCACAGCTGCGATTGACCCGTAGCAATTGGGACACATAAAAGCAAATTTATCGAGGCTTGTGCGAAAAGAGCTATGATTGGGACATGCAGCAGTGTACAGCGAAGATAAAGGAGGTGAGGCAGGCGTACTATAAGGCAAAGGAGAACCATCGCTCTGGTGGTGCACCTAAGACCTGCCGCTTCTATAAGGAGCTGAATGCTATCCTCAGTGGTGACCCCACCTCCATCGCTGATAGCCCCGTGGATACTTCGCAGGCAGCGGAAAGAGGAGGTAACCCGGAGGCTGAAATTCTGGATGAAGAAGTCAAGCTAGAAGAGGATGTTGTTCTCCCAGCAGGGTTGCCTGGTTCAGCAGGCAGCCAGGAACTTTTCTCCACACCACAAGAGCTCATCTGGGAGCAGGAGCAGATGAGAAGCTGGGTAAGTTGCTGTGGGTTGTGTAGGGAATCGAAAAGTGGGAGGCAGGTAGTATTTTCTGTGAGCTGGACATTGCCCTGTGTAGCTAATCTGCATGGCCAACCAGGGTCTCAATGGACATCGAGACCTGCAGGGAATCCTCCAGAGAGAAGTTCTGGAAAGTTTCCAAGAGGTACTTGTTTATCCTCTGCTGCAGATTCCAAGGGATTGCAGCCTTGTTAGTTCCCCCATTGTAGGAAACTGTACCATGCCATTTAGCAATCGCTGGAGCTGGGACCAAAGCGGCACATAGCTGAGCTGCATATAGACCAGAGTGAAAGCCGCAAGCTTTCAGCAGTTGTGCTCTGGTTTCCCTGGTAACCCGCAGCAGCGAGATGTCAGCCAGCGGGTTGGCCACCTGTGAAAAAGTGTGTGATAATCTTAGAATGAGTTCCCTGCAAAGCTGCCCTGCAAGCCGTGACCATTTTGTCCGTACGCACAGCCGCCTTCCCCCCACTCCCCACGCTCAGCATGATTGGGGTGCTCGCGGAGCTGTGTGCCTGCCTAGAGTGTCAGAGAGAAGGTGATTTCTACTAGCAAAAGGCCCTTGTTACTAAAATGTTTCAATCATTTGCTGGAATGTAACCATCCCTCTTCTGTTCAGCAAAGACCTTGAGGAACACGCCACGCACCCCCGTGGACAGGCTCCAGCAGATAAGGAGGAACCCTAGGCACAGCAAAGAAGACATGTTCCAGGAGGTGCTGCAGCGTGGTGAGAGACAGACCAGGGAATGCAAAGAGTGCTGGGAACCCGAAAGGCAGGGCGGAAAAGAGACTGCTGCATTTGCTAGGCAAGCGACCGAGCAGATGATAAAAGCGATGGAGGATCAGACAGAGACGTCAAGTCTTTGGTACAGCTGCAGACTGAGCAGATCCGTGGTCGACCTCCACTGCAGCACATGCAGATGCACAATTCTTTGCCAACCCCACCCCGCTCTATGCCCACACATTCCTTTTCACTTCACAGCCCTCCTGAGCCTCCCCATCACTCCACCCTCTCTCACAGCTTGCACAATGATAGCTGGAGCTACACACAGTTGTGAGGTTTTACCCTTTTTAACAATAAATAAATGTTGAGGTTTTTAATGGTACACTATTTTTATTCTGTGTTCTACAAAAGCGTATAGCAATCAATTCACTCTCGGGAACAGGCTTCTAAGGCATTTTGTTGCATGCATCTTGGGCCTCACAATTGTACATGGATGTACCAGGAAAACAATTCCAAAACAGACATGTGTTATTGCCCTTCATTGTCAAAGTGATTCCTCAAAGCCTCTCTGATGTGAATAGCAGCCCTCTGGGCTCCTCTGACAGCCCTAGCATCTGGCTGTTCAAACTGTGCAGCCAAGTGCTCTGCCTCAGTTCTCCACACCTGAACAAACATTTTGCCCTTAGATTCACACAGATTATGCAAAGTGCAGCACGCGGCTATGACCATAGGAATATTATCCTCAGTAAGGTCTAGCCTGCCATTGAGACACCTCCGGACAGCTTTCAAATGGCCAAAGGCACATTCTACCACCATGCAGCACCTGCTAAGCTTGTTGTTAAAACTCTCCTTGCTGCTGTCCAGGTGTCCTGTGTTTCATGAGCCAGGGCTGTAAGGGTTAAGCTGGGTCTCCCAGGATTACTGTGGGCATTTCCACATCCCCCACTGTGATCTTGTGGTCTGGAAAGAAAGTCCCTTTCTGTTCCTGAAGATGCGTGCGTCATGCACCTTTCCAGACCAGCCTGCACTTCGTGTCCGTGAAATGCCCCCGGTGATCCACAAGCACCTGCAACACCATGGAGAAGTATCGCTTCCTCTTGATGTATTCAGAGGCAAGGTGGTCTGGCGCTAAAATTGGAATGTGTGCACCATCAATTGCCCCACCACAGTTAGGGAAACCTTTCTCTGCCAAGCCATCCACTATTTCATGCACATTTCCCAGAGTCACGGTCCTCCGCAGCAGGATGTGATTTATTGCCCTGCACACTTGGAGTAATACAGCCCCAACAGTGGACTTTCCTACTCCAAATTGATTTGCAGCTGACCCGGTAGCAGTCTGGATTTGCCAGCTTCCACACAGCGATTGCAACACGTTTCTCTACCAAAAGAGCAGCTCTCAATCTGGTGTCCTTGTGCCGCAGGTCAGGGGACAGCTCAGCACATAGCTCCATGAAGGTTACTTTACACATCCTAAAGTTCTGAACCCACTGGTCATCATCCCACATCTGCATGACAATTCGATCCCACCAATAAGTGCTTGTTTCCCTAGCCCAAAAGTGATGGTCTACCAGCTGCACATCCTCTGTTAATTTGGCAAGTAACTTTGCGAATAACTGTGCTGCCATGCGTGATGTCCTCATGACAGCTAACAGAGTATAGGAGAGAAGTGCAGGATCCATCACACACTACAAAAGAATGACAGTTGGAAAAATGGTGTGAAAGGAAGCCAGAAACCATTGGTGGGGTGGGACACAAAGCAGTGCATGACGTTACATTTTGCACATCCCAGGATGAGCCATGCTCCATTTCCGCATTCCCACAACACCTAGCAATGGATGATGTCGCCAGGTACTGTGAGATACATATCCACAGTCCATTGCTCTCGCAGTTGACAAAGGTGCCCTGAATGTGGACACAATCTGTTGACAGAGGGAGCAAATATAGACATGCTTTGGTGACTTTGCTTTTGTCGATTTTTCCTTGTCGACATTAGTTTCATTGACAAAACTTGCCAGTGTAGACAAGCCCTTATCAAAGAACATTTTCTGCACCAGATCTCTGGATGTGTTTTCATGACCTTTATATTTCTCTAACTTGTGTGGAGGACAATGCTCTTGCCAAAGGGTTGCTTTTACTACATACATGATGTCACAACCTCTTGTGCTAGACACCTTTGTGTTGCATTGCAATTACCTCCACATTTATTGCAAGCAAAACTTGTCTTCATTTACTGACCATTGTATTTTTGGTCTTTATGCCATTTTAGTTAGATGTACTTCAGTTCTTTCACTGTGCATTAATTATTTCACTTGGAAAATACATTTTTCACTATCCCTGAAGCTGTACACAGTGTTCTTTGAAAATAAATGGACTTGATATTGCAGTCTGACTTGAACTTGGTTATTAGTTTTACCAAAGCTATTCCAGCTCAGATTTTATAATCCATGTGTTAAGTGTTCATATTCACATGATTCAGAGATGGTCTACACCAGGGATCTCAAACTTAAATTACCACAAGGGCCACATAAGGACTAGTACATTGGCCCGAGGGCCACATCACTGACAAACTCCCACCCTGTTGCCCCCAGCCCCACCCCCACTCCACCCCTTCCATGAGGCCCCCCCGCCCCGCCTCTTCCAACCCCTTCCCCAAAGACCCCACCCCAACTCCACCCTCTCCCTGCCCCTACTCCAACCTCTTCCCCAAATCCCCGCCTCTTCTCCGCCTCCTTCCCTGAGCGCGTGCCTCCCCACTCCTCCCCCCTCCCTCCTGGAAAGAGCAAAGCATAGGAAACACCTGGAGGTATGCAGAGGAGCGGGGACGCAGTGCGCTGGGGGGTGGCGGGTGAGGGGAGCTTGGTGGCTGCATGAAATAACTCCGCAGGTCACATGTTTGAGACCCCTGGTCTACACACAAACATGCACCAAAATCTCTTTTAAAAAGTGTTAATTAGAATAGATTTATTTCAGTGCAAGTCTGTGTGGACACTTATTTCAGACTGAAAGTGTTCTGTTTTAAATTTTGCTAAGCTAAAATGATGTCTATACACAGACTTTTACAGAAGTAACAGAAAGTATGAATTAAAACTGATTTAGATAGTTTGGTGCAAGTTTGTGTGTAGATCCCCTGAGTTCCCTGTGTATATGATGGATTATAAAATCTACCAACCCAGGGAGAGGACAGCTGTCTTCCTTCTTGAGGTTGGGTGCTAGCTAAGTTGAGGAGGTAAATGCACCACTGACAGCATAGCTAGCAGGTGGATCAAGAAATGGCTAAAACAACACAAATAAATTGGCCCCAACTCCTTGTGCGCTCCTTGATCCGTTCCATGACAGTCATGGGGAGTTCAGTTGACAAGAAGCTATTAAGAATCTCTGGGGCCAGAAAAAGGACTGCCCTCAGTGTGCACCTATAACTGCAGGACACTGAGAGACTATTCAATCAACCATCTAATGGAGGAGAAGGCAAGGACAGCCTGCGACATCCTTGGTCTCTGTGAAACACAATGAAGAAAAGAGATGGAAGTGAAGTGGAGAGATGAAAGTACCAACATGTTGGAAAAAAGAGAAGGCGCGAGAACCGTTGGAGGAATCAGTTTTATCATCAAGGAATGGTCTTTGAAAATCATCTCCTACAAGTTCAAGTCATCGCGCATCGGAGTGCTACACCTCCAACTGAACAAGAAGAACACCCTCAAGATTATTCAGCTATATGCTCCCACAAGCACAAGTGAAGATGACAAAGTGGAAGAATTCTATCAGGAGCTCAAGGAAACCCTCACTCAAAAATCCACATATACAATCGCAATGGGAGATTTCAGTGCCAAAGTTGGAAGAGAGAAAGAAGATGAAAAGTTAATTGGAAGGTATGGCATTGGCAAACAGAATCCACGAGGAGAGCAACTGGCAACTCTGGTGGAGACGAAAGAAATGTTCATTGGTAACACCTGCTTTAAGAAGAAGGCCAAGAGGAGGTGGACATGCATTGCGCCCAATGCAAAGAACAAGAATGAGATTGACTATATTCTGATCGATAAGCAGCGCATTGTACAAGACATCTCAGTAGTACCATCATTTAACATCGGTAGTGTTAAATGAACAGTTAAACCATCTCAGACTTGCAGATGACATTGTGTTGATCACCAAAAATACTATCAAACTACAGAAAATGCTGCGAGAACTCAACACAAAAAGCAGCCAAGTCAGACTGAAAATTAACCACTCCAAAATTAAATTTATGCGGTCTGATACCTTGCCAAAAGCCCAAATAACCATCCAGGGAGAACAAAGAGAAGTTGAGCAATATGTCTATTTGGGACAAGAAATTAACATGCGCCACGATCAGGAAAGTGAACTCTCACGAAGAAAGAAAGCAGGTTGGTGCACATTCAGTTCTATCAAGGATGTCCTCCAAGGAGAAAATCAACAAAGCAACATGCACCAGCCTCTTCAACTCAACAGTACTGCCAGCAGTGTTGTATGTGAGTGAAATATGAGCGCTGATGAAGACAGAGAAGCAGCAACTGTCTGTCATGTAGGGGGCGATGAAAAGAAGAATTCTGGGAATTTCAATCTGCCACTGAGTCCCCAGTGAAGTGATCAGACAGCAGAGTGGAGTGCAGGACATCTTTGCTGAGAGCAGGCATAGTAAAATGCAATGGGCTGGGCATATAGTGAGGCTCACTGACAATCGATGGACTGCAGCTGTCGCTGAGTGGTACCCATGGGAACTGAAATGACCACTTGGCTGACCTCCAAAGAGATGAGAAGATTTTATCGTGAAAAGACATGGCCACACATGGAGAAGGAAGGCCAGTATATAAGAAGAATGGAAGACTTATTGTGATCGGCGAAATCTATACAAGGGCTGAAGGACCTATCAATCAAGGCAAAGGTGATAAAATCAGAGAAATTGTTTGATAAAACTGATAACTAAGTGCCACTAAGGCTGGAAAAAAATTGATTTGACATTGCAAAAATTTGTGTATACCGATTTGTTATGTAGGTCTATAACCAAAGGATTCCATCGCAGGTGGTTTCTTGTAAATAAAGTGCATCTTTCCCAAATGATATAGTCTTACATGAATCAGAATATTCTTGAATTTTATTTAATGACTTTGTCTAACAGTTTGCAGTCCTCTGCATGCTGTCACTAAAAGGTATGTGTGACATTCCCCTCTGGTGTTATCTGGATCGGTGATTGGCTTGGTCACTCCAATCCTTGACTCTTAGAGCCAGCCTTGCCCTGCTCTGCTGTGAGAACCCCCACTCCTGGGATGTTCACACACAGCTTCTAGCATGTAAGGTGCTCTTTGGATTGTGAAACCGAATGACACTAGCTAATATCTCCGGTCCCAGACAGAATCCTAGGAACCTCTGTCTTGCAGTGTCCAGTTATGCCCACTGGATACTGCAAGCTTATATGAGTTTGTGAATTTAACCATGAAATTGATATGTACCAGGCTTGTTATTCCAAGGGGAGTCTCTCACACACTTCAAACCAAATGCACTGCTTCAGGTAGAACAAACAAATAGATTTATTAACTACAAAGATAGATTTTAAGTGATTATAAGCCAAAGCATAACACGTCAGATTTGGACAAATGAAACAAAAGCAAAACGCATTCTAAGCTGATCTTAACACTTCCTGTGCCCTTACAAATGTAGATGCTTCTCACCACAGGCTGGCTGGTTGCCCTTCAGACAGGCTTTCACCTTTGATCAACGCTTCAGTCGCTTGGTGGTGATGTCTGTAGATGGAGGGGGAAGAGCATGGCAGACATCTCTCCCTTTTATCATGTTCTTTCTTCCCTCTTGGCTTTGCACACACCCCCTTCAGAGTCAGGTGAGCATTACCTCATCTTAGTCCCAAACTGACCAAAGGAAGGGGGGGTGACTCACTCAAGAGTCCAACAGATCCTTTGTTGTTGCCTAGGCCAGTGTCCTTTGTTCCTGTAAAGCTGGGCTGGGTTTGTTCCATATATTCCCTGAGGAGGTGTAAACTGCCCCTCTGCTTCTGGAGAGTTTTTTGCCTGGGCTTGCTTTAAGCCATGAGGACATATTTTCAGCCTCATAACTATATACATGAAATTACAACCTATAACAAAGATTACTATAACATTACCTTAACAACAATGCTCAGTACATCATGAGCTGTCCGAAGACACCCAGCATGACAAACTTTGCATTAGATACCACACAATCATATTATAAGCATGAACATGGGACTGCTGGGTGTTCCCCCAAGGTACAGAACATCACAGTATGATATTGTAGATATCCAGTGTCTCTGGGCTTGTTACATGTAGCAGCATGGAGGATTTATCTGATTTCTGTGAATGCAACTTGCTTCTAGGAAAATTTGGAAACATTGCAACCACCTCATCCAGTTCTCCACCAGACTCCCTTCTAGACTACAGGATTTAGATGGCTTCATTCTATTTTTGCTAAGATTTAGTTTTCTTCTGATATCTTGTAATGAAGTTGTGACACAGAGGTGTGTTAAGAAACAACTTTTCATGGCTCCAGTCTTTAGACATGGCTCAAGTTACAAAAGGCTGATTGATCCAGCCTGATGACTGGGTCAGTGTCAGTTGACTCCATCACTGTTACATGCACTGGGTACCAGTTTGTTTACAAATGCAGTGAAGTTTAATTAAATCACTGAAGTTATGTAAGTTCTGGCACCTAATTATCTGAACCTGCCCCTCCCTATATCCTACTGATATAGTTTCTATTGGATCACCGTTCTTATTGATTTTGGAATTGAGATCTTAAAGAGTGGTGGCAAGGTTCTCAGGGTTTAAGCCTCTGGGACATGATCTTTATGAAGATCTGTCAGGGGATGTCTACACTACAATAAGACACCTGTGTCTAGCCCAGATCATCTGACCCGGGCTCAGGCTTATAGGGCTATAAAATTTGCAGTGTAGATGTTCAAGCTCAGTGAGTTTGGCAAACTTCTAGGAAAAGTATAAGACATCTGCTAAGTCAAGCTGTGTACCATTTTATGGGCAGAATATGCAAGTTTGAGACTCTTTGGAACAGTATTTTGTTAATTTAATATGGACATGCTAAGGTGATGGGTGATTTTTATATAAAAATCAGTAAATAAATATCGTGTTTGAACAATATATTAACTTCAGTGGAAAAGCCTAGTCAGTCAGGCTTTCCAGCTCTTCTGCTTGCTGTTTGTGGAGTCATCCCAATTCCATACACAATAAATATAACACTTAATGATTTTGGCATGTGTTCTATTTGTGAAAGCTAACCAGACTGGTTTATTGGTCTTATTTTTACTTCCTGAAAAAGAGCCTAACCACAATAAAATGTACTATCCAGAACAAGGTACAAAAGTTGGTTTAAAAATAAAGTATAAATAGCTCTTTCCTGAAAAAATCTTTCAGAGCTTAGTGAATGTATAACTGTTCAGGTACAGAGGACTTTTGTTTATTTCCCCTACACTAGTTTGTTGCCCAGTTCTGGGCTACATAAAGATATTAGTGGTCTGTTGATTCTGAATAACCTTGGGTTATTTTTTTATAATTAGGGCTTCTGTTATTTTATTGACTTCATTAACAAAAATTTGCTACAGTACATAGTTTCTATAGAAACAACTTAAGGGAGTAATTTCTACAATACTATTCAAAAGCCTATAACAGGCAAAAAGACAGCTTATAGCAGGCAAAGAAGTGTTCACATATTCATTGCTATTGAACCTGTACTGATGTCATAATAGGAAAAAGTATATAATGAGAAGCTGATGTTAAAATGCATGATATTTTTGCTGTACACTTAGAAGTAATTTTGTAAAAAGAAGAGCTATTAAACAGCTGGGGTATAGGTGATGAAAGAGATTGACACTTCTCTCTTTCCTCTCCTAGATCCCATCCACTGAGATTCTTTAACAAAAGTCAAACCTTTTTACAGTTCCAAAAAGGATTCCATTCCCATTATCACATGTTGTGTATTATGTACTGAAACCCCATTTACTTAACATAATGCTCAGCTTTTAGCAAAGAAAGAAAGATTCCCAAGAATGAGGTTCAAAAGCAGTCTAGCCAGCACATTTCACTAACAGATTTGAAACTGCTCTTCTATATTGCTGTCTCCAGACAAAGCCAGACTGATTAGAATACAGGTACAAGATGATGAACACATTCAACCTTTGAATGACTCCAGGCGTTTCTAGTCAATTGGAACCTATTAGCAATTAATGAGTCCATCTTAGCCCATATACAGGCATTGAGAGACATTAACCTTTCAGTTATTATATAAAAAGGTGTGCAAAGTACACAAAATAGTATCTGGTTTCGGAGTAGCAGCCGTGTTAGTCTGTATTCGCAAAAAGAAAAGGAGTACTTGTGGCACCTTAGAGACTAACCAATTTATTTGAGCATAAGCTTTCGTGAGCTACAGCTCACTTCATCGGATGCATTCCAATGAACTGTAGCTCAGGAAAGCTTATGCTCAAATAAATTGTTAGTCTCTAAGGTGCCACAAGTACTCCTTTTCTTTTTACAGTAGTATCTGACATTTAGTACAACCTTACTTATTGAAAGTGTTTCAGGGGCATCCAAAACATTCAGATAAACAGATTGAGAAGTAGATGATAAAATGCAGGTGTTATCCTTGGGAGATATATTCACATTTTACTTAGCCCGTGGGATACTGCACATTGGAATTTATAGCAAAAGATACATTGAAAGGGGCATAGTCATCTTAAAACTCACATGCTGTAACAAGTGTGTGTTTGTTATTAACTTCCTAGGCCTTGACTGTACCAAGAGATTTTGCTACAGAGTTGCCTGTTGTAACTATACCAGTACAAACCCCTAGTGTAGTCACTCTACATTTTATCCTGGTTTCAAACTGGAGTAAGCTGCATCAATGCAAGTCACTATGTATACTGATGCAGCACATCTACTATGGGTGAAGTCCTGGTCCCAGCTCGACAGAAAAATTTTTAAGAACTGTTTTTATTAGACTTCTTTGTTAAAAAATGGAAACATTTCTATTGGCCTTAAGTTTTATAAGAGTAGGAGCTGTTTTTTTTTTCTTAGAAATTCAGAAAAACAATTTAATGAGGAAGACACTAATTAGTACAACAATAATTATTACAGACATCGGGGAAATAGCAATGCAAACATAGAAGTCTATTGTTCTGTCACTCTCCAAAAATCTGTATGTTGAAATTAAATCTTTCAGGAAATGCTAAGAAATGAATTGAAAAATAGGAAAATCTGTTGCCAAAAAAGTACCATTTTAATTTAAAACAATAATTTTTTGAAGTTTTTCTTCCAGTTCTAGTAACTTGTATAGGCTGATCCTGCACTTATGCACTAACCATTCTCCATATCTAAGATAAAAAGTAAAAATTTGTTATTATAAATTTAAACGTGGGGGAACTTTCTGTTGACAGTATACAGTGTAAGACTACTTATTTCACCTTTGGGGTTCTGAGGAAGTGAACAAACCTCTACTCTCATTCTTTCTGATATCAAAACTGCTCCCTTAACTCTAACTGGGTATTACTGCAAATATCATTCTCAACTGATCAGCGCTTGTTTATGATGGCTCCTGACAGAGTAACTCAGAGTGGAGGTAAGTCTTGCTGGAAGGGGGTTGTGGTAGTACAAATCATTCCAGACTTTGGGTGAGCACTTCTTTAGAGGTGGCCAGTTTTGTCCCAGAAGTGGTGGGACCAGCTATGGAGGTGGTGTGACTGGGGCTTCTGTCCAGTAGACATGCTCAATAAGGATATTCTTCCTTCAAAGCTGTTTTTGACAACTAAAGCTGAGCTCTTACAACTCTCACTGACTTCAGATGGAGCTGCGAGTGCTCATTTCTTCTCAGGAAGAAGCTATTTTGGTTTGATATCCCTTATTTTCCAAAGTCCATAATAAACATTGTATTGCTTACTAGTTTCCCCAGTAGACGTAGGCACAGTAAATTACAGTAAAATGTCATCTCAGGGCACTGTCACCCTGATACTGAAAAGTCAATAATGTATCTCTCTAAATAAGCCCCAAACCATTTTATAAAAAGCCTCCATAGTTTTGTACTACTGTAGGTGGGTGTTTCATCAGTATCTTTACTGGATACGATACAAATTTGTTCTTGATTGCTCTGTCTCTTATTGTCAGTGTCTCACCCTTACTATGGTGTGAAATTGATGAGCTATGCAGCACTGATAAGAGGTATTAGGACCAGGAACATCTCAGAGTTAGCGCACACATTTTTCAGAGGACAACCAGTAAAAATGCAGAGTGGTTTTTAAACCAGAAATATGTGGCTTTACACCAAAGTATTTTCCCCTTATGCAGCACAAGCTGGGTGGAGTGCTTGGATATGGTGTTTTCCCCTAGTTTTGGTGACTAAATCTACAGTTTTTAAGTTTACAAACTAAGTACTTGGTGAAACATTTAATACAAATCAGCAGTATGTTATTTCCTATTAATTCAGGCTTAAATAGAGACTGGGAGTGGCTAAGTCATTATGCAAGGTAGCCTATTTCCCCTTGTTTTTTCCTACACCCCCCCCCCCCCACCGACGTTCTGGTTAAACTTGGATTTATGCTGGAAATGGCCCACCTTGATAATCATACACATTGTAAGGAGAGTGGTCAGTTTGGATGAGCTATTACCAGCAGGAGAGTGAGTTTGTGTGTGTGTGTGTTTTGGGGTGGGGGGGAAGGGGGTGATAAAATCTGGATTTGTGCTGGAAATGGCCCACCTTGATTATCATGCACATTGTAAGGAGAGTGATCACTTTAGATAAGCTATTACCAGCAGGAGAGTGGGATGGGAGGAGGTATTGTTTCATGGTCTCTGTGTATATAATGTCTTCTGCAGTTTCCACAGTATGCATCCGATGAAGTGAGCTGTAGCTCACAAAAGCTTATGCTCAAATAAATTGGTTAGTCTCTAAGGTGCCACAAGTACTCCTGTTATTTCCCATATAACACATAGTTTGTGATGCATTATTTTTTCTTGTAGGATTATGGTGCTTGTTAGCAACATGGTTTTAACTAACAGAGATGCAAGGAAAACTGTCATTTTTCATTATTAGAAAGCGTTAACAAAAATTATATAACATACACTGGACCACATTAATTCCTAGACATATGACTGAAGACCATGGAATATATCATACTTATCTTGTCCAAACTTATATCTATCGTTACCTTTAATTTACTTCCAAATTTTCTGAAAAGATATTTTAGTATAAATAAATTGAGTCAAAATCTACTTTGTTCCACTGGTGGAAAACAGCATTGCACAGATGTAAGGGAGGGCAAAATTTAGCCCCAAAATTGAAATAGTATGACCAAATAATGCTTGCAGAAGACAAGGGAAGTCATATGCAAGTATCTAGGGACAGAATTTGCCCATAGTATTTTTTTAAAAGGTAGAAAAAGTATAAGAAGGAAAAGTTCACCTCCTCCAAGTATGTCTAAGTGTTCTTTCTGTTTTGCTTTCAGGGTGTTTCAGATATATGCCACTGTGCTTTTAGTTGCATGAAAATATAATTGCATTGAGGCTTGGCACATCTCATTGTGTCTTCTCTTACACACAGTATAGATTAAAACGAAGGCACTTAAAAACATTAATAATGCTAAGCACTGACATTCTTGCAGTATACAGAGATTAGTAAAAAGAAAAGGAGTACTTGTGGCACCTTAAAGACTAACCAATTTATTTGAGCATGAGCTTTCGTGAGCTACAGCTCACTTCATCGGATGCATACCGTGGAAACTGCAGCAGACATTATATACACACAGAGATCATGAAACAATACCTACAGAGATCATGCAGTTTCCACGGTATGCATCCGATGAAGTGAGCTGTAGCTCACGAAAGCTCATGCTCAAATAAATTGGTTAGTCTCTAAGGTGCCACAAGTACTCCTTTTCTTTTTGCGAATACAGACTAACACGGCTGCTACTCTGAAACAGGTTTCATATTCTCTGTGTGTATATAAAGTCTGCTGCAGTTTCCACGGTATGCATCCGATGAAGTGAGCTGTAGCTCACGAAAGCTCATGCTCAAATAAATTGGTTAGTCTCTAAGGTGCCACAAGTACTCCTACTCTGAAACAGAGATTAGTGAAAATCAACAGTGACAATGTATCATAACTCCTTTTGAGCCTTTATCAGTCTGCGTAATATGGAGCTGTAAAAGTGTTCATACCAATAAATTTTTTATAATACAGCTGCCAGGAAAGTTGGGAAAGTTATTATGCAAATGCATTAGCTTAAAGAGAGAGAGAGATTTTAAGGGGCCTCACCTTGCCTGGAAGAGTGGACCAAGGCAGATTAACAGAGTACCAACTCTTTTTGTTCCATGACTGCAGAGGTGTTAATGGGCCACTCTGTCTTGAATGGTCCCTTACAATATGTACTTATGCTAAACAGCCTATTCCCTTGCAGTTTGCTATGATGCTGGGAGTACCTCTCCTGGAACTGAAGAAGAGCTCTGTGTGGCTTGAAAACTTGTCTCTTACCAACAAAAGTTTGTCCAATAAAAGATATTACCTCACCCACTTTATCTCTCTACCAACTCTGCTGGTATTTACAATTCCAGAGGCAAAAAAGGGAAAAGAGGACATAGTCAAAAGGAAGTGACTGTTTTCCATTCAACCATACTCCTGTCCATACTAACCTCTCCACATCATGTTCCAACAGCTTGTGGATCTGAAAATCAGTCAGATTCTTAATCTCTCGGGTTCCTGAATCATCATTTTGAATTGTCAGTTATTCTAATTATTTTGCCATCATGATTCCTTAAATCTCTCTCTCCTAATTTGCTTCCAAGTGCAACTCAGGATGTTGATTTTGACCTCTTCGTAATTTGGAGGTTGGTTATTGTGGAGAACCCTCTCTCTCACCTTGGGCATATCACAGTGATTGTGATTAGGTGATCTGCTCAAGCTAACAGCCCACAAGTTTAAGCATGAAGAGACTGATAGCAGAACATTTGTGGTAGAGGACTCTTGACTTAGGGCTTTTTCCCTATTCATCCAACAGAATCTGAGTTTATCACATGCGTATGGTCTATGCAAGGTATTGCTACCAAGTCTAGCTAACATTCTGGGATTTATCCGAGAAATTATTTGGAAGAAGTTAAATAAAAACCAAAAATCTTTAAAGGTGTGGATAGGAGTTTGACTTTTTACTAAAAAGAAAAGGAGTACTAGTGGCACCTTAGAGACTAACCAATTTATATAAATTTGTTAGTCTCTAAGGTGCCACAAGTACTCCTTTTCTTTTTGCGAATACAGACTAACACGGCTGCTACTCTGAAACCTGACTTTTTACTGATGTTTCAGAGTAACAGCCGTGTTAGTCTGTATTCGCAAAAAGAAAAGGAGTACCTGTGGCACTTTAGAGACTAACCAGTTTATCTGAGCATAAGCTTTCGTGAGCTACAGCTCACTTCATCGGATGCAAATAAATGCTCAAATAAATTGGTTAGTCTCTAAGGTGCCACAAGTACTCCTTTTCTTTTTACTGATGTGTCTCTTTGTAAAGTTCTGTTTATTAACTTTTCATGGCAGTGAATTTTCTGATCATCATTTTATAAATATATGGTAGAATGGGATTGATTTAGAGACCTTTCCTAGCAGTTAGTAAACAGGGATTTTCAATTGTAATAGAAACAAAATTTTGTTAGGAAAGTTAGGGTTGAAAGTGTGTTTTGGGGCAGTCCAGCTAACACTCAGAATATTATAAATTACTAAAAGCACAGAGAAAAGGAGTACTTTTGGCACCTTAGAGACTAACCAATTTATTTGAGCATAAGTTTTTATGAGCTACAGCTCACTTCATCGGATGTTGCATCCGATGAAGTGAGCTGTAGCTCACGAAAGCTTATGCTCAGATAAATTGGTTAGTCTCTAAGGTGCCACAAGTACTCCTTTTCTTTTTGCGAATACAGAGTAACACGGCTGCTACTCTGAAACCTGTCATTATACTAAAAGCACAGAGGTATTTGGCTCAGTTTAGGTTTTCTAATTCAGTGGTTCTCAACCTTTCCAAACAACTGTATCCTTTTCAGGAGTCTGAAGCCTGAGTCCCGCCACCCAGGGCTGAGGCATGTAACTTAGCTTTGGAGGGCCCCTGTGGCATGGGGACCCAGGCAATTGCCCTGCTTGCCACCCCCTAATGCTGGCCCTGCACATGCAACCCCCCTAAACCCACCCATGACCCCCAAGTTGAGAAATAATGATCTAGATGAACTGATGTACCCCCTGGAAGACCTCTGGATACCTATGAGTGGTGAGTGGAGCCCCCCTTCGGGGAGGCTAGCCCCATCTCCGTCCCTTCCACCAGGCCCCCCCACAGCAGGAGCCCCAAGACGCACACCCCCACCCCCACCGGAGGAGCCCCAGGCCAGCCGACCCTGAGCCCCACCTCCCCTGCCCGGAGAAGCCATTTGCCAGCTGAAGCCCTGAGCCCCCTGCCCGGAGGAGCCTCGAGCTGGTAGGAGCTGTACCACGCCTCCCCTCCCCAGACCCGAAGCCACCCAGAGAAAAGCATCTTTCTGACTCTCATCTGGAAGAAGCTTTTCATATGCCCCATGCAGGTTCTGGGGCAGCTGAGGAGGTGGTATTTTCTACTCAGCTTCCTGGGTTCATCAGTAATCTCCTTGGAGACCAGGGAGATTACTGAAACCCAGGACGCTGAATAGCTCATACTGCCTTCTCAGCCATCCCAGAACCTGCATGGGGTGTAATAAACCAAAAACCTCACAACTGGGGGTCCGATGTCCACAGTAGTGCCAAGGGAGGCTGAGCCTCCCCTGGCCTATTATACTCTCCACCCATGTGGGTATCCCCAGGGGTACTCATACCCCTGGTGGAGAACCACTGCTCTGAGTTATTCCCTCAAAGATAAGTGTCAAATTTTTCCTTTTACTTTGGAGCGGCATACAGACTCTGGTGATTAAAAGCCTCCTGGTTATTTTTCTTAATGGCTTTTTGTTGGTTGTTTTTACAGGAAGTGCAGAATTCTCTGAGGAAAGTGCTAAGATGTTTGTGTTGCCTTGTGAGTAATGGAAAGAATTCACCACAAAAATGAAAATATGCTACTGCTGAGTAGTGATATAGAACACTAAATATTAGGGATCAAAAAACAAATAATAGTGCAGATTCCTGATATTTAAGTTAGGCCCCTGACAAAAATGCTATTGTAGTGAAGTAACCTACACAAAATATTGGAGAAACTGTTTGTCAAGGAATACTTATTGAACAGAATTAGGCAGAGATCTGATGCATAATGCTGACTCTTGCTTTCTAGTTCAAACTCTCATGTAAGAAAATACTGCTTAGTTGCAGCTAATTCTGTGTAACCTTGCTGAGTAAATTAAACTGTTCTGCATGGCTCCCAGTCTGCAGGCAACTTTCCTGAACCTAGTGTCAAATAGTAAGGCTTCATGGAAGAGACTGGATAAGAACAGAAAAAGTCAAGCCATATTATAAAATATTCCGTTTAGTAACCTTTTTATTGTTTACTGATCAAAACCATTGGAAATTCAGTGGCTTTTACATATGCCCCTCTCCAGAATGGAAAGGGAAGGAAAAGGGAAGAACAAGTGTCTATGGCAGGCTCCCCTTAAACCCCAAATTTGCAAGTTCAGGTTTCCTTGGATGAGGAACAGGTTTTCAAAGGTAGGAAAGGTAGTTTCTCAAGACCCCTGATCCCTCCTGTGGGTGTCTATCACAGAAAGGGGAAATAGAATACAGTATTTTGTGGTGTTTTAATACAGTGGGAAATGTATTGAAAAGGTAATACATGAAAATACCAGTCATTTAACAGATTATTTATATAACATAAGCATAAATCCCTGTCTTGCACTAGTATCTCAGAATAAACAATGGTATATTATAGTACCCAGGATATCATACTGTAGTGGTTATTGCCTTTGCAACTTCTTCAATTTCAGTTAGTCTGCATCTGCAAACAATTTAAACAGTTTTTTAAATTTAAGACTATATGTGTCATTTTGATTTTCCATAGATGATAAAACAGTAAACAAGTAGCAAAAAGGATACTAACACTACAGATCTGTTGTCAGATGTGGTTGATTGCTATCTGCTCTTGTACATTGTTAGCAGGAAGACCTCTGTCTCACGCCTTTGTAATCGATCTTCCTTTCCCACACTGCAGTTGTTCCCTTCCCTCAGCTTCAGATATTCCTTGCATCACCTGCACTGCATTATATACAAGCTAACCTGCATGTTTCCCCAGTTAGAAGGCTAAATACAGACTGAGCGTGTACTTTTTCTGCTATACATTAAATGCTGCGGTGGTGTTTCATTTCATAGAGCCAGACTGCAGGAGTCACATTAGTTTTGTAACTACTCTCACTGTGGGCTTGTCTACACTTGACATGCTACGGCGACACAGCTGCACTGCTGTAGTGCTTCATTGTAGACACTACCTATGCTGATGGGAGGGATTCTTCCCTAGAGGGGGTAGCTAGGTCAGTGGACCTGGGCATGGCTCCAATTATCCAGAAACTGGAAATAATTGGGCATCCCCAACATCTTTTCCGAATAGAAAATACAGGTAGTAGAGGTGAGATACTTCCATAAAATCCTGGGCATCTCCTACTTCGACCACGTCACTAATGAAGAGGTCCGCAACATCATCACTCAGTGTGCTGGGTCACATGAAGACCTCCTGACGACCATGAAGAAACGCAAGCTGAAGTGGTACAGCCATGTAACAAGATCATCTGGCCTATCCAAGATCATCCTCCAAGGGACAGTATAGGGGAAGAGAAGAAGCGGTAGACAGAAGAAGAGATGGATTGACAACATAAAAGAGTGGACAGGAATGAACTTCGCGGAGACTCAAGCACTGACACACAATCGTCAGGGGTGGAGACAATTGGTTGAGTGCTCATCAATGATGGTGCCCCAAAGACCAATGCAGTTATGGGAGTGATGATGATGATGAACATCTTTTGGATAAATGTTAAACTGTAAATTTTACATAAGTATTTACTTGTATTATAATTGTATTTGTACTGCAATAAGCACCTGAAGGCCCAGGTAAGATCAGGACTACACTGTAGTGGGTGCTGTGCAATAATAAATACATATGGTAACCTTTTAGCTTAGTTGTGAGTCAGTTAACGCTGCTAATGAGGTAGGGAGGCAAATTCTGATGCTTGTTGGTTCTCCCAGCATATTCATATTCTAAGCAGCCACAGCCTCAAATCCCACTCCACACGTACACAGATTTCTTCTGCTTCTGGCAAGAACAATTTGTATAGGAGAGAGGAGACCATCAGGGTGCTTTGTGCCAAAGCATGTTAGTTCAAACCTTGATTGTGCCCTCAGCTGGGCAAACCATTTGCTGGGTGCAGCATCTTGGAGTTTTCTGGCAATTTAAAAATTAGAGAGTCCTTAGAGGACATTTATTTAAATGTACTGCTGCTCATGCTAGTTCTCCTGTGCCTGTATTTGAAAAAAGGTAAAGTTTTATTAAAACAGGATAATGTTTCTCCACTTATCTCTCCCTGTGCACTGGCTTGTGGAGAGACTAAGTTTACACAAGATTGCTAATTTGCCTTTGAATCCTTGTTTTAATACTCAGCCTTGCTCCTCACTAGTCAGATTCTCCTGAAGCCTCACGCGTATCTTGACTTTAGTAAGGCTTTTGATACTGTCTCACATGATCTTCTCACAACTAGGGAAATACAATCTAGGTGGAGCAGCTATAAAGTGGGTGCATAACTGGTTGGAAAACTGTTTCTAGGGAGTAGTTATCAGTGGTTCAATGTCAAGCTTGAAGGGCATATCGAATGGGGTCCTGCAGGGGTCAGTTCTGGGTCCAGTTCTGTTAAATATCTTCATCAATTATTTAGAAAATGGCATAGAGAGTACACTTATAAAGTTTAGAGATGATACCAAGCTGGGAGGTGTTTCAAATGCTTTTGAGGATAGGATTAAAATTCAAAATGATCTGGACAAACTGGAGAAATGGTCTGAAGTAAATAGGATGAAATTCAATAGGGACAAATGGAAAGTACTCCACTTAGGAAGGAACAATCAATTGCACGCATACAAAGTGGGAAATGACTGCCAAAGAAGGAGTACTGCAGAAAGGGATCTGGGGATCATAGTGGATCACAAGTTAAATATGAGTCAACAGTGTAACAATGTTGCCAAAAAAAAAAACATATATCATTCTGGGATGTATCAGCAGGAGTGTTGTAAACAAAACACAAGTAATTCTTTCACTCTATTCCATGCTGATAAGGCCTCTACTGTAGTATTGTGTCCAGTGCTGGGTTTCACAAAAAGATGTGGACAAATTGAAGAAAGTCCAGAGGAGTGATTAAAGGTCTAGAAAACATGACCTATCAGGAAAGATTGAAAAAACTGGGTTTGTTTAGTCTGGAGAAGAGAAGACTGGGGGCGCACATAACTGTTTTCAAGCACTAAACATTTGTTACAAGGCGGAGGAAGAAAAACTGTTCTTGTTTACCTTTGAGGATAGGGCAAGAAGCAGTGAATTTAAGTTGCAGCAAGGGAGGTTGAGGATGGACATTAGGAAAAACTTCCTAACTGTCAGGCGAGTTAGACACTGGAACAAATTACCTAGGGAGGTTGTGGAATCTCCGTCACAGGAGGTTTTAAAGAACAGGTTAGACAAATACCTGTCAGGAATGGTTTAGTTATTACTTGGTCCTGCCTTGAGTGCATGGGCCTGGACTAGATGACCTGTTGAGGTTCCTTCCAGTCCTACACTTCTAGGATTCTATGCATCAGTGGAAGGAAAAAATTGTTTTGGTATAATAAATAGCCCTTCATCAACTAAATCTACTTAATAGTAATGCTGTAGTATTGAAAACATTAAAAATGATTTTAGAAAGTAACTTCCTATTAATGAATGATTGATTCTATTAGGTTAGTTACTTATATTTAAATGTAGTCCCTTTTAGTGAAGTGAGAAGCCTTCTATTATATTTCAAGATACTAAACTGTGTTAAGATGCTCTTAAGGTTGCTGACATGCTATATAACATAAGCGCTAAGAATACAGGAAATCCTGAGTTAAGATTCTTTCACAAACTTAAGAAATCACTTCCTCTTTGACAAAGAATACTTCTTGAAGAAATAAAAATTCACATAGTAAACTTAACTCTGACTACAATATGAATTCAACTTTGCAATACTTACGGAGGTACTTATGGTTCCATGTCTAAGCCATTTCTGAAGAAGTCTAGATAATGATTGTCTTACACAGGGCCGGCTCTAGGCACCAGCTAAGCAAGCTGGTGCCTAGAGCGGCACTGCTGAAGGGGCGGCACGCCGGCTGTTTTTGGGGTGGCGCTCCAGCAGCAGCCCCGGCGGCAATTCGGCAGCAGCACCTCTCCGTTGCAGCGGCAACTCTTCTGACTCAGGTCTTGCTGTCGGCAGCAATTCAGCTCCCTCCGATGTTCCTGTTCTCTCCGGCAGCAGTGTATTCAGCAGGTTGTTGGGTTTTTTTTTTGGCTGCTTGGGGCTGCAAAAAACGTAGAGCCGGCCCTGGTCTTAGACATTCTTATTTAGCCATATATCAAATACATTCACAGTACATATACAGGTACGTGGAAGGGAGGCTGCCCTTAATAAAGTACCTTGCATGGTGACAGGTTTCAGAGTGGTAGCCGTGTCCCATGAAAGCTTACGCCCAAATTAATTTGTTAGTCTCTATGGTGCCACAAGTACTCCTTGTTGTTTTTGCTTAATAAAGTAGGCTGCCTCCTCCCACACTTTTCAAATAGTTTGAAGCTAGGCTCACAGGGAACATGGCTGACTCTCTATAGTTCAGGGGGCTAGACAGAACACAGGGACGGTCAGGAGCAGCAGAGACACCGAAAGGTGGATGAGGAGAGTGGGGGACTAGGAGGCAGATTTAGGTGTTCAGGGCAATAGGATGCAGGGAATGTGGCAGGAGGCTGAGGGGAGTGTAGAGGATAGTGATGGTGGATCCACTGGCAGCTCCCCCAGTGGGGGTAGTGGAGGGTAAGTGGAGTGCCCTCTGAGCACAGTGTTGCCAACTCACAAACCGATCATGAGTCACAGGACTTCGGAGCCTGCAGGAGGAGCTGCCATGATGAGGGGCTGCCCTTAAGTTACATAACACACTTTTGGGTGATTTTCAGTTTAACCCTGAAACAAAACATGCAAAATGAAGGACTCACGCAGTCCCTAAAGCGTTATGTAATTTATGGATAACCCAGATGCAAGAAGCTCCCCGCTCCTGCGATTTTCAGGGCTGGGCATGCAGGCAGAGCTACGTGTAGACCCTTGGGGCTAAGGACACAGACCTGTCCTTACCCTGAGCCCTGCCTGCATGTATGGGCCTCGAGCAGATTGAAGATCCTAGTGCAGTAGAAGGCAGTGGATGGAGGAGTAGGAAAAAGCTGATACTGGGTCTCCGGCCCCAGACCCAGCAGCAATACTATCCTGCCTCCCGCTGCCTTGGGACTTTCCCCCTACATAGGGAGATGCCACAGGGGGCAATGAGGCAGGGTGTCAGGACAGCAATAGGAAATGTATGGTAGTTCCCCTATCTTAGTATCTTAGGGGTGAGGAGAAGGAGGTGGAGACTCCATCTGAGCAGCCTGGAGAAAGCGGGCATTTAAGGTTGACTTTTCAATCTGAAATTATCACACACAAATAGCCGGAAGAGTAGAGGGGAGTTAAAAAGAGGCTTGCCAGTGCTGTGTTTCAAAAATGCAGGACAGACCTCGGATGTCCCCAGTCTTTACTAGAGCCTCTGAGGGCAAGGCCCATCTCCTCTCTCATCTTTCCTAGGGGTCCATTCCCTCTCCAGCTCTGGGCACTGTAGAGGAACCAGGACCTCAGGTGCTAGGCTGTGCAGCCACTGCAGCTCCTGTTCCAGTTCCATATGGGTGCCAAGCGCTGAATCAGAGGCTGCAGTTGTTGGTCTCTGCCTACTGCAGTGCAGTGCACTGGATCTGAAAGAAGGGGTATGGACTGGAGAAAGAGCAGTTAGAGGAGGCTTTGCTGCAACCAGCAGGGGTTTCATTTGCAAGGGGCAACATTCAGCTGGGTTCTAGGAATGGAGGAGCATCCGAGCGTATTTGAATGGCATTGCAACCACACGCACTAGGTTGCAACATCACTCAAAATTGGCCCTGATACCCCTCTGTTAGTAATGCCACTCAAGTTTGGCTCAGACAGAGGGGCAGCTGGGCCAAATTTGAGTGATGCTGTGACCCCCTGGGCTAGGTCAAGTTGCCAACCAGTGGCACTTTGCAAAGTGAAGTGCCTGGTTGAAATATCAGATAACAGGCAGCCTGTACTGTTTCTTTTTTATATATGGGACATCTCTTATATTATGAGATTCTTGGCAACACTAGTCGAAAAAAAAAATCAAGAGAGACTAAAAACATGGTTTGAGAAATGTTTTTAAAATTTCATGCTTCATGGGGCCAATCGCATGATTTGGGGGATCTAACCCATGATTTTTGATCTCGAGGAACTCCTAATTTTTTCATCTCAAATTTGGCAATAGTGTTTACCATAGATCCCATTTTATGTTACTATGGGTAGGACTTTTGAAATATGGCACTCCAGAGTAGAGGCAACCCTGCATATTCTTGCTAACAAAATGAAATGTGCACTTCTGTTGAATGAGTGAAATATCGCAAAGATAATTTGTTTCCCATGGATACTGCCCCATGGTTGGCAGGTTGTACCAGTCTCTGCCAGACACAAGTGTTCTGTCTCTTATACTTTAACAATACTGACATGCCAAAATATTATTGGAGGCTTCCCAGTCCCATACCAGGCCAACTGCCAGGCCTTTTTTTACTTCCGAGGCTGTAACAGGGTCATGGGTAGCCATGGTAATGAACTAACCGTAAGTGCTGCAACCTTGTCTGGAAATTATCAAATGCCAGCAGTGTATTGGGGTGAGGGATGATGGAAACATTAAGCCATTGGCCAACAGCAAAAATGTTTATTATATTGTCATTTGTTCAATCTCAAAAAGAAAGTGATATTATCTACATGGGTTTGTTCTCAAGTTCTGAGAACTGATACCTTGTCTTATGTAAACCAGGCAAGGCTTGCTATTGCAGCTGTAGCTAAAAAGGACAGCAAAGTTCTCAGAATTGGATTTCTAGGTTGTGGCATTGTTGCCATCACAATTAACTTACAGCATTGCACCTCCATGTTTGACATATGCAGTCTTACAGAAATCCAAGGACAGTTATTTTGCATGTTTACTTAAAACTTTTGAAATAGCTGTTATATCCCCCATCAAACAGTTAATCCCCTATGGGATCTTGTCTCATGTTTTCCTCTTGATCCAGAACTACAGACGTCTGAACAGCTGATCTGAAATACTAGAGTCATTCCTGATTTAAATCATATTTTCAGTTGAAGTTAATTTCTCGGTCATTGTCGTGATTGGGGCTTGGGCAGTCGCAGCAGTGGCAGTCAGAGGCCAAGAACAATGCTAAAGGTCAGAGCTGGAGTTAGGAACCAAACACTGAAACCAGGGGACAAAGCTGGGGTCAGAGTTCAAGTATTGAGACCAGGTATCAGGGTCAGAGTTCAAGGGCAGAAGCCAAGGGTCCAAGCTGGGGTCAGGAGTTCAACAGTGAGCTGAGAGGCAGGTTCATCACTACAATTGGGGTGAAAGTCCACCTTGTTGCATGGACATTTCCTGGAACTCCTGCTGGGCTAAAATAGTGTGCCACTACCAATTAGGGGCCATGAGGGAAAATACCAGTCTGGCCCTTTGAAGTTGTACTTCCTGTCATGTGTTTCTCCACTGGGTCTACGTGATAATGCATATAGCACTATCACAGCTACCGGGTAGTGGCATGGAGGTGTTGGCCATTGCACATCTTGGAAACCTGGGATTCTAGTCCCCACAGAACCTCACTGTCATTGGTTGCACTTTGGGTAAAGCTGAATGGGATAAATACAGGAACATTGATTTGGCATTCTACAGTATATTCAAAGCTTTGCCTATAATCTCCACCCTGTTTTAAGAGTCAGATTAGTTACATAAGAACATAAGAATGGCCATACTGGGTCAGACCAAAAGTCCATCTATTCCAGCATCCTGTCTTCCGACAGTGGCCAATGCCAGGTGCCCAGGGGGAATGAACAGAACAGGTCATCAAGAGATCCATCCCCTGTTGCCCATTCCTAGCTTCTGGCAAACAGAGGCTAGGGATACCATCCCTGCCCATCCTGGCTAATAGCCATTGATGGCCCTATCCTCCATGAACTTATCTAGTTCTTTTTTGAACCCTGTTATAGTCTTACAAAACACTACAGGTGTCTGTTTATGTCATCTTCCATGCATCAAGAAAATGAAAATTTGCACAAAATGTCACCTGTTCAAGGAACATGGTAGCACATATTGTTTTGAAAATGTAGCCTTAAGTGGCAACCACATAGGCATAAGAAAGCCAAAAGTGAATCACTGAATATAAAAACAGATTGATGCAGGTGCACCAAATGATCTCTTTATGGTGCTGATGTAGCTCTCTAGATTGGCCTAGTGTAGATAATGAGCTAGAACTTCCGGACTCATCCAGATAATAGACCTCATCTTAAAAACTTAAAGCTCTATCATATATCATATATATCAATTAAACAAATACAGATACTACTTAATGACAGACTAACTGGCAAAAGGACGTTGTCTGCAATAAAGCTCCACCCCTTCCACTAGGTCTCAAAAACCTGTGTTCCTCTCTGACAAGAGTATGTATGAGGCATGACACAGATACTTTGAGGAGACTTCCAAAAGAAGCATATAATCAGCTATTTTGAAACTCATCCAAATCTTCAAAAAATGCAGCCATCACCAAGGGTGCCAAATTGGACATCATTTAAATAGACAACTAGGGAGGGGGGAAATCCACTGAAACGTCTTTGATTACCAGAGGTGATAGAATGGGAAAATGAGAGACATTTTTTTGAAACAGGCCTCTGACTTCTAAATAGAAACAGTTTGTCACAGGATTTTCTGGCCTTTTCATCCCTTGATTTTCAGAACTCCAGCAGAACTCGGGGCCACACATCACATAAAAGTCCCTTTTACATTTTGTAATTGTTTTCCTGACAGGAGTTATGCATGCCATGTGTCTGGACTCTGCCTCCCAGTGGGATAAAGGAGTGGATTACTTTACTTTTAAAGGAGGAGCTGGTTTTCTCTTTCCTTCTTTGAACTTGTCTCAAAAGCAGAGTGCTCAATCTGAAGGGAAATTCAGTGGCTCTGAAGGCACTAAACAAAAATAATCCCATAGATTGCCCCTGTTTGACTGACAGAAGTAGGTAAAAGGATCCATCCAGTCTAAAGCACATTCAGCAGCTAATCTAACAAGGATTTAAAGATACAAGATCCATATCCAGATCAGGTTTCAGAGTAACAGCCGTGTTAGTCTGTATTCGCAAAAAGAAAAGGAGTACTTGTGGCACCTTAGAGACTAACCAATTTATTAATTCAATTTATTTGAAATTGGTTAGTCTCTAAGGTGCCACAAGTACTCCTTTTCTTTTTGCGATATCCAGATCAGTATTTTAACACCCCATAGTCTGGGGATGTTTGATCTAGGGTTTTGTTTGTCTAGCAGCAAAATCATGACCCAGATTCACCCCACTGCCTGCCCCCAAACACCATCACTAAATTCGGGAGAGTTTGTGTGCAAGGTTTTGGTTTGGGTCCTCTACAGTTAACATATGAACCTCAGACCTTAATTGAAAGGCCTATATTCTGCCACCAAGCAGTATGGCGTCAGATTGTTAGATGAGTACTGAGTACTGCCACTTCTACCAAAAGTAGTTTAATCTAAAACCAAAAAAGTCAAGTACCATGTAAACCAAAACTCTGTATCCTGAGTACCCTGCGCAGGTGCATTCCAAAGGGTAGCATTTTTCAGAGCAGCCTGGGACTGTTTTCTGGATCACTTCTGCAGTGCAGGCATGCAGAGGATGTAAGCTGCAAAGCAGTGATTGCACCAGGGCTTTTGTTTGTGTCTAATGTTTTTTGTTTTGTTGTGACAATCACACCAACTTATGGAAGCAGCGTGAAATGCTGACTACACCGTATACACTGATGGCATATTTAGAGTAAAAATATAGCACACAGAGCACTGTCATCCCAGCCTGCTTCCTAAAAAGAGATTTTGTATGCCAAGTCTGTAGATAAAATTACAGGAGAGAAAGGGGTGGAAACAACATTTTGTCATCCAGGTATTCTGGGAAGTGTCACATGCTCCACCCAGCCTAGTAAATAGACTTTACAGAAATGCAAACCTCAAAAGAGAAGTAAAAAAAGAGGAACTCTGCTGTTAAAATGTGGAAGTTTACTACATAATTAAACAAATGTACAACATTAAAATTTATCGTCCTAATTCTAGGAACTCAGTGATGTGACCACAGACTACAAAAATAGCTCCAGCAGAAATCACATGTAGTGATGTAATGTAAACAACAGAATAAATCTTTCAAACAACCTTAACTTTTTACATGGAGAAACTTTAAGAAAAGCCCAGCTAACCTTAGTGCCCTGAAGTGGGCACTAAGCCACCTCTCTTTTCTTAGATAGATATTTTTATTGTGAAGTCTTCTGGTGGTAACTCCAGAGTTTGGTTTGCATTCTAAAATGGAGCATAAACTTCTGTTCTTTTCTAAAAGTACGTTACTATTGGTGAGAAATTTCACACTGGCTTAATGTCTGTGTCCTTTGGCTTTTCTATGTAGATTTGATTTGGTTTCACTTCACACACACTTAAGAGGAAGTCCCACCTGCGGAAGTGAAGAAACAGATTGACAGAGCCAGAAGAGTACCCAGAAGTCGCCTACTACAGGACAGGCCCAACAAAGAAAATAACAGAACGCCACAAGCTGTCACCTTCAGCCCCCAGCTAAAATCTCTCCAGTGCATCATCAAAGATTTACAACCTATCCTTAAAAATGATCCCTCACTCTCACAGATCTTGGGAGACAGACCAGTCCTTGCTTTCAGACAGCCCCCCAACCTGAAGCAAATACTCTCCAGCAACCACACACCCAAAACACTAACCCAGGAACCCATCCTTGCAACAAAGCCCGATGCCAACTCTGTCCACATATTTATTCGTGACACCATCATAGGGCCTAATCACATTAGCCACACCATCAGGGGCTCGTTCACCTGCACATCTCCCAATGTGCTATATGCCATCATGTGCCAGCAATGCCCCTCTGCTATGTACATTGGCCAAACCAGACAGTCTCTATGCAAAAGAATAAATGCACACAAATCTGACATCAGGAATCATAACATTCAAAAACCGGTAGGAGAACACTTCAACCTCTCTGGTCACTCAGTAAAAGACTTAAGGGTGGCAATTTTGCAACAGAAAAGCTTCAAAAACAGACTCCAAGGAAAAACTGCTGAGCTTGAATTAATATGCAAACTAGATACCATTAACTTGGGTTTGAACAGAGACTGGGAGTGGCTGGGTCATTACACATATTGAATCTATTTCCCCATGTTAAGTATCCTCACACATTCTTGTCAACTGTCTACATGGGCCATCTTGATTATCACTACAAAAGTTGTTTTCTCCTGCTGATAATACCTTATATTAATTAATTAGCCTCTTACAGTTTGTATGGCAACTTCCACCTTCTCTGTATGTATATATATCTATCTTCTTACTGTACGTTCCATTCTGTGCATCCGATGAAGTGGGCTGTAGCCCACGAAAGCTTATGCTCTAATAAATTTGTTAGTCTCTAAGGTGCCACAAGTACTCCTGTTCTTTTTTCTCTAAACTTTGGTTCTTGTTGAAATTTCTCCTTGACTAATACCTTTTTAACTGTGTCTCTACACAAAATTTGGTAGAGAGGTTGACCCAGAGGTGAGCCAGTGCCATAGAGTCTTGCTAAATGTTGTCAGTCAGAGATCCATTGTGCCCTTTAAAAGTGAAAATTTATGCACCTACCTGGCCATATATAAAAGGTCATATAGCAATACACTGTGCAACACTAATATTCTACTTGGTAAATTAAAAAAAACTTAACTGTAAAACAACCCATGTTGGATAATTTACAATAAGAATAAACTTGATTCTGTGACTAAACTGAATAGCTATAGCTCATCTGATATTTAGTACATATTATGCATGCATCTTATTTAAATTCCCTTTGAGACCCATTAGATACTATAAAGAACAATCGTTTTTTTGGGCTTGATCCTGCGTAGCGTAGGTGCAAGGTAAAGTGATTAGCAGGACAGAGAGTTCACGGACACTCAATTCTTCACAAATTAGAGCACTACTGCACAATCACCAAGTTACTCTAGCAGGACTGACCCCCTAAGAAGAGGCCCTGTAGCCTAAATCCATGTCTTGATTTCCTAATTACCCTTTTTTTGTACCTTGTGCACTTTGGGCATGTGGGGCTTGAGGCTTACTACAGTTCACTGTTAACAATTCCTAGCTCATAAACTTGACTTCACCAGGCATTCAGACTTGTGAATGAAGCACAGCATTCTTGCATGTGCTCCTGTGCACTGCAGGATCTTGCAACATGTAGTTCTTGTGGCAGTATATGATGTACTGACCACCAGCACTCCAGACTTCAAATCTGAAACACCTTTAATTTGAGTAATTGCCATATTTCATCCGAATACTATTGCAATTCATGGGAAATCTCAGTCCCATCTAATGAATGCAATTAACATAGGTAATACTTAATCAGAAAGAAACATATATAAGCCTTCTCTAGATTGTCTGAAAATAACTGCACCCTATATAGCATATGAGTAATCTCAACATTGCATCTCAAAACAAGTGCAATTTATAGATGAGTAACCTCCACGTCTCTTTTGATTTTAATCTCTATATGACTAATTTCTACTTCTTCTGAAGTGTATTAAATATCTTCTCTACTTCCTGTCTGAAAACCATCTCTATTTTTTGCCTAAAAGTAATGATAGCATTTGTTAGCAGTGAACACTATGAGTCTGAAATATAGTTTCCATTCTAACTCCCCTCTTTCAGTTGTTCATAACTTTATCTAACAAATTCCACGGGTGCTGAAATCTTCCGTGCTTGGCCTTAGCCCTAAGGTGACTTGTGTGCAGAGATTTTGAGCAGTTGAATTATATGAACATGAAAAAGAATCCACTTCTCCCATAGGTTCTGAATTAAATTTGTGTTCATTTCAAAAACAAACATTTAACATCGCTAATTTCAGTTATTCTGTTGTCTACAGCAATTCTGAATAACATTATGTGTACACAAGCACTTAATGTGTGAACTGTGTGCTGTCTGTGAAGAAATGCCATGCTTTTTGGATGGAGTTTCTTTTGGAGAAGCTGTTGCAAACAGCAAGAGTTTGCTCTCTGCCTTAATCTGTGTCTAGTCGATTGTTGGAGCAGAGTTGCAATGGCCTGCCTCCCGCACGTGTCATTGTACTGAAGGATCAGGGCAAGCTGATCACAAGCCTCCAGGAACATCTGCTTCTTCATGCAAAAGTTCTGGAGCCACTGCTGGTCATCCCAGGTCTGCATGATGATGTGACCCCACCAGTGTTATCTTATTTAAGGTTTGGGCTAAGCAATAGAAATAAAGAAAACATGGTTAATAGGGCACCACATGCTATAAATCATTGGTTAGAAATGCTTAGTCCAGAAATGACATCACTTACTTGTTTTAATGTATAAAAAGCAAGGTTTTCTAGGGGTTTTGTCAGAGCTTTTCCTTACCTCCTGGAGTCATGCCATGATGGGAAGGTGTCTCCTGGGCCTGATTTGGTTGTGAATATTCAGCTAATACTTATAACTGTGTTATTGCAAAGGCATGGAGTATAGTCACGTATATGCTTATATTTGTATCTTGGATGTAACCAACACCAAATAGCCTTTGGAATAATAAAAGAACGTGTGTGTGGAAACCGAGTCATGGTAAACCTTAAACTTATTAGGAATTTTTTTTCCCCAACAGGCTTCATCTAGGAGATGGTGGAAAGAAAGGTGGTCAGCAGAGCAGTGTTGAATAAGTGACCTATATCTTTCTCTGGACCTGGGAATTCTGGGATCTGTATGCGTGAGAGGCCATATTCTCTAAATTTATACCCTCAGGTGGGTGGAAAGTTACATGAAAACTGAGAAGATGCTCACAGTTGAGTTACCTCTGCCCACGTCTCTGGGTTTCCTCTGCAGGAAGAATAATCTAGCCCTTCATATTCAGATAATGCACATCTATTTGAGTGAAGTTGCTCTGTTAATTCTAACATTACAGCTCTCATTTTTGATATAAAAGCTCTAGTTAATAAAATAACATTCACAATATAAAATATGAATAAATATCCTTTAAAAGTCAAGCAGTCTGAATGCTCGAACAAGGCTACTTTTGGGAATCATTCCCACCCATGTGAGTTAATTCCAGAAAACTCATTTAAAGTGAAACTCTGATTAAAGTCAGTGAGTTTTTTATTGGTGATTCTTAAAATCACCGTTACTTAATCTCTCCATGCTGTCTCAACCCACTGTTTGGCTAGATACCAGGGAACACGCTTTCATGCATCAATTAGTTCTGTTCATTTTGGGAGCTCTTTTGTCATTCTATGCTACATCTCATCTTTGCTCCCTTAGTCAAAGAAGGCTCTAGTTTTTTACTAAGCCAAGCCAAGACCTAAATTTTCTGGTATTGACTTAGTATAAGAGACCATTTCTTTTTCCTGTAGTTGTTTAAAATCTCAGTGGATATGACAGTTGAATGTCAGTTGTACATGCGCAGAACTTACTTTTTTGCATGTGTAAAGCCTTACTTTTTTGCATGTGTAAAGCCTTACTTTTCATTAACCTCTCTTGGGAATTTGAGTCACTTCTTTCAAGAAGCAGCCAACCAGTTATATCTTGGAGGAAATTGGCATTGAAATTGGAAGCCAGTGAACTGCTAGGAGTAGTACAACAGTCCCAAATGTGTTGTGTGAATTTCATTGTTTAAATATCTAATTGCTTATGTAGCCTTTGAAGAGGATTACTGTTTCACCATACCCCCTCAACTTTGTGTGGGACTGGTGCCTATGGTCAGGGGAGAGGCAAGAAGAAACTGAGGCAAAGCAGCTGTTTTAGGTTGTGTGACTGAGCAGACTCTTTGGGGAAGGAGGTGTCAGATTCTGACAATGTCCAAGGGGGTCTGAATGAATCCAGAGGGGTCTGAGGGAGGGTCTTGGACTGAGCCCAGAAAGGGGCTAGAGGAGATTTTGGATGAATCCACAAAGGGGCTGAGAGATTACGATATCTGAGGGATATCTGGACCTTCAGTCCAGACAGCTGAGTGGGAGGCTGAGGCTTGTGTGCTCAGGAGGGTCATGTGGGTTTGATGGGCCTGAACTGGGATTTCCTTTTAATGATAACATAACACACTAATCATGTTAGAGACAAAGATGGGGACTACCCAGAAGTGCCATTAGCATCCTTGACTTTGCAGTATTCTGTCTTGTGCTGCGCTTTCTGCATTGATTGCTGGTCTGATAGATTCCCCAAAGCAGCCAACCACTTGGATGCAGCTTTGTAAACATGATCACTTCTTGTGCTTTTGAAGAAGTCTAACGTCTTGCTTGCCCTGCACCAGAGGTTAATCAGAATCTGTCTCTCTGACCAGCTAGCAGTTCATTTGATTCAGAACTTCTTGTTAGTGCCAGCCATAGCTCACACAAATGATTAACTGCATTTCCAGTTGCGCACTCCACGTGGAAATGAAGGGTTAAACGCTGAGCAGCTGCATTTGAACCAGGTGGTTGCATCTGATTCCTAGGAATCAAATAGGAAGTTTTGGGATAGGACTGGGAAACACAGGCCATGGGGATTGTGGGATACTGTTGGCAAACTCTCAAGATCCTGATTTGCGCTGTGTCTACACTGCAAAGAGCATGGGCTTGGACCTACTTCACAGCGGGACTCAAGCTTGGACCCACACTTACGGCCAGGTTCATGAGCCTGAGTCCTGAGGACTTTCTGGAATGAGTCAGACTGATTTGTATATGAATGATAGAGGAGCTTAATCTGAGTCCAGCCCGGGTTTACAAAGCAATGCAGACATACCCCTAAAGGTAGTATTCTCTAAGTAACACAGCTTTGGTTTTCTTTGTATCAGAACTTTCTCAGAGCAAGACTTTGCTAGTGGATCAGGTAAATAGGCTACCTCACAATTTACTGGGGTGCTAAATACACTTACTTTGGAGCTCTGAAAATACACATGTGAACTTCCCAAACTACTAGGAATGGAGTCTCATGGTATAAGACTTCTAAAGGTAGTCCATCGATTTGCAGTATGCATTTGACGTGAACTCAGTGCAGTGTTCGCTTGGGCATTCTTAATATGCCAGTCCTTCAGACAGTGTCATCCATGTATAATGGAACAGTGATGACCAAAGGATGAGTGGTCTATAAGTCCAAGATGCAGGATCATCCCCTCCTACAATGAAACCTATAGAAGCAGGCTGTGGGGCTCTGCTGTGAGGATTCCATGCCATTCTGGGAGCTGGGTTGTGCCCCATTTTGTGTGATCTACCCCAAACCTGGCAAATTGCTCATTCTGTCAAGAAGGGTAGAGCTTGGGTCATAGTTATTTTTCTGAATAAAGACAAAGCACCCCTAAATCAAACTCCAATTTCCCACACCTTCCCATTGGCTACCACAGTCCCTCTGCTTTGACTTGCTGCTACCCTCATAATCCCACTAAATGCCCACAAGTGTCTGCTCAATTTTAGATCTTCTTTCCACACTGTCAACCTGCCTAATTCCAGCCTTCTCTCCCATTACACTCCTCCTTGCCTCTTAATACACTTCATACCAGTTGGTCCTCCCTTCCTTCTGAGTCTCTTCTATTAAATTTGAATTGTGCTTAATATGTGAGGAATAGATTTGGGGAGGAAAGAAGTTTAGGTGGATCTTTGTTAATATATGGATGGAAGAGTCTAAGGATGATGGCTAATCTGAGCAGGGGGATTTTCAATAGACAATCATAGCAGAGATGTTTGCATAGCCACTATGTTGTGAAATAAATGTAATGATTGTGCAAATTCTTGGGAAAGCTATGTCAGTGCTGCCAACGGGGGTTCAGGAATGTGTGCACATATCAAATATTTCAAAACTGCATTATTATTTTATAACTTTAATGTTCCCATATCATGGGACTTAATAGCACAAATACACTGTTCATAATAAACAGCATTATATGTGGTATTTAATGTTTAATTCAAGTTATTTACAATATCCAAGTTATTTACAATAACACATTGTACATTAAATAACGACATATATTGTATATCTAAAACAGAAGACAGCCCCTGCATAAATAGGTTTTTAAAAAATGATTCTTAAAATTTGTGGTGACTCTGAAACTCTTGGGGTTAGGACAAATAGATTAGAATTACCTCCTAAACTGAGATTTCTGAATTTACACTCTATACTGACTTGAGGGAGAGCAGGGCTACCTTTTACCTTGAAAAACATTACCCCAAATAAAATAGTGATTAAAATCTTCCCCAGATAAAATTATGTGTATGGTTTTACAATCAAAGACTTACATGTAGCACATTTACAGTTACCACTTCACCTTCTACCTCCTGTCATCTGATGGAATTTGGAAAAGATCACAGAATGCAGTTCAGCTGGTTTTGGTGCATTGCTCATAATGGGCTGATCCAATTACATTGCAGTTTCCCCCCCTTCTGAACTCCTTAACTAACCAGTAATTCTTCTTCTCACCTCCTCAAAGCTAAATCCAGTATCTGATACACCCAAGGTATTCCTAATCTGCCGCAGGTGATTTGAGATTGGGAGTTGCCATTACCTGATATAAGTATCAATTTACAAGCCTGAGAGTAGGCTTCAGTAACATCCCAGGCAAGAGAGATCTTCTGTTTCCACTTGATACTGTTTGTTAATTCGAACAAGAAGAGTGAAACCCTCAACATATATGTCTCCTCTTCTCAGTCCAGTTAAGGGAGAACCATGAAAACCTGGGAGGAGGATAGGGGTGAAGGCCCACAGGACCCTTTGCCAAGATGGGCATGGATGGGAAAGAATGCCTGTTGTGGGGAGTGTGAAGTGGCTGCTAAGCAGCCATATATTTACCATGTCTAGCATGCAAAGTGGCCTTTGGCCTGACACTGGCTCACTCCTCGAACATGCCCTCTTATCTGGATCTGCAGACAGTAGCACTCAGTTAGGCCCTGTGTAGTGTGTGGAGTAGCCACTGTTCTTCTGGGTAGCCCTTTTGCCTACTATTAGTGGTGCACTGGAGGCTTGCTACAAGTGATTCACAAAGAGTAGCTTGGTATATATCCATGCAGGATCCACCTGAAAATACATACTAATCGCTCATCTTAATTAATTAGCCTCTTACAGTTTGTACAGCAACTTCCACCATCTCTGTATGTATATATGTATCTTCTTACTATATGTTTCATTCTATGCAGCCGATGAAGTGGGCTGTAGCCCATGAAAGCTTATGCTCTAACATATTTGTTAGTCTCTAAGTACTCCTGTTCTTTTTGTGGATACAGACTAACATGGCTGCTACTTTGAATACTGAACATGCTTATATAGAGAGGGTTACCATACATCTGGTACATCCTGGACACTTCCTCTTTTTTGATCCTCCGCCCTTTGTCCAGGTGGATTTTTCAAATAAGAGGCAACATCTACAATTTTTGTGAGCAGACTTTGCAGCTCAAAAAGAGTTATCTCTGTATCCCGATTAGTCCCTTCCCTGCAGCCATAGCTGCCGGATCCTGCCCACCCAGGCCCCTGCTCCCAGCCCTGGGGAGGGCAAGGGGCCCGAAGAACATGGCGCCAGGATCTGTCCTGGCACTGTGTCAGGGAACAACACTGCCCCCTCACTTCAAGAGTGAGGCTGCGGGTATCCCCTCCAGCACCCCTTAAATATCCTCTCCAGCACCCCCAAAATATCCATTCACAGTACATACAATCCCCCTTCTGCACATCCCCCTCAGCTCTCCCTCCACCCCCAGCAGTGTCCTCTTTTTGGGAACCTGAAATATGGTAACCCTACATATATTGCATACAAAAAGTACATTAGAAGAATGTTAAGGCTACAAAATCAGGCACTCAAAATCTAAGGGTATGTCTACACTACGAAATTAGGTTGATTTTATAGAAGTCGATTTTTAGAAACCGATTTTATACAGTTGATTGCATATGTCCACACTAAGTGCATTAAGTTGGCAGAGTGCGTCCTCACTATTGTGGCTAGCATCGACTTACAGAGCGGTGCACTGTGGGTAGCTATCCCACAGTTCCTGCAGTCTCCACTGCCCACTGGAATTCTGGGTTAAGCTCCCAGTGCCTGATGGGGCAAAAACATTGTTGCGGGTGGTTTTGGGTACATGTCATCAGGCCCCCCTCCCTCCGTGAAAGCAACGGCAGACAATCGTTTCTCACCTTTTTTCCTGGGTTACCTGTGCAGATGCTATACCATGGCAAGCATGGAGCCCGCTCAGCTCACCGTCACCATACGTCTCCTGGGTGCTGCTAGCAGCTGTGGTACTGCATTGCTACACAGAAGCAGCTCCTTGCCTTTGCGGCAGACAGTGCAGGAGGGCTGATAGCTGTCATACGTCTCCTGGGTGCTCCTGGCAGACCTCGGTGAGGTCGATCAGGGGCGCCTGGACAGACATGGCTATTCTCCTCTTAGAGCACCAAATGGGAGTCAGAGACTCCAGCTCATTCTCTTCTTTAAGTTTCATCTCATGGAGATTCAGTCCTACCTGGAATATCATGTGAGCTGGAGGCTTCTGCCTCAGGCTGCTCTCCCAGCTGGCAGCACCTCACGGTCACACCTACCCCACCCTACCCCTTGCTCCCATGGCTCATGAAGCCTGGACAGTAGTAAGGAGCAGTCCAACTATAGGCTCAGCAAGTGCAGAATGGTGGTAGAATGTGCCTTTGGACATTTAAAAGCTCGCTGGAGCTGTTTTCTGACTAGGTCTTACCTCAGCGCAACCAACATTCCCATTGTTATTGCTGCTTGCTGTGTGCTCCATAATATCTGTGAGTGTAAGGGAGAGACGTTTATGGCGGGGTGGGAGGTTGAGGCAAAGCATCTGGCGTCCGATTTTGAGCAGCCAGACACCAGGGTGATTAGAAGAGCACAGCAAGGCATGCTGCGCATCAGAGAGACTTTGAAAACCAGTTTCATGACTGGCCAGGCTTTGGTGCGACAGTTGTGTGTGTTTCTCCTTGGTGCAAACCCACCCCCTTTGTTGATTTTAATTCCCTGTAAGCCAACCACCCTCCCCTCTTCGAAATAAAGTAACTATTGTTTTGAAACCATGCATTCTTTATTAATAAAAAAAAAAAGAGAGATAACGGACAAGGTAGCTGTGGAGTGGGGGAGGAGGGAAGGACAAGGCCACATTGCTTATTGTAGCTACACTAAAAATCAAACTGTTCGAATGACAGCCTTCTGTTGCTTGGGCCATCCTCTGGAGTGGAGTGGCTGGGTGCCTGGAGCCTCCCCCTCCGCGTTCTTGGGCGTCTGGGTGAGGAGGCTATGGAACATGAGGAGGAGGGTAGGCGGTTATACAGTGGATGCAGCGGGGGTCTGTGCTCTTGTTGGCTTTCCTGCAGCTCCATTAGCCTCAGCATCGCGTCCTGCCTCCGCTCTTCGCGCTCACTTAATTCTTTCCTGGCTTCTGCCACCGAGTGCCTCCATGCATTAAGCTGTGCCCTATCAGTGCGGGAGGACTGCATGAGCTCGGAAAACATGTCACTGTGAGTGTGTTTTTTCGCCTTCCAATCTGCGATAACCTCAGGGACGGAGACGATAGGGGGAGTGTAGAAACAGTCTATGCTCTATGATTCTGGGGGCACTGCATGGTCACCTGTGCTGCTGAGTTCACCATGCTGACCAAACAGGAAGTGAAATTCAAAAGTTCCCGGGGCTTTCCCAGTGTACCTGGCTAGTGCATCGGAGTTCAAAGTGCTGTCCAGAGCGGTCACAATGGAGCACTCTCGGATAGCTCCCGGAGGCCAATACCGTCGATTTGCATCCGCACTACCCCAAATTCGACCAGCAATGTCAATTTTAGCACTACTCCCCTCGTCGGGGAGTACAGAAGTCAATTTTAAGAGCCCTTTATGTCGACGGAATGGGGTTGGTTGTGTGGATGCAGTCATTTTTAAATCGACCTAATGCAGCTAAATTTGACCTAACACCATAGTGTAGACCAGGCCTAAGAAATACAGAATTGAGGTTGTCTATGCCAAAGAACCCATGTCAGATTTCAAGCCATTGCACTAAAGCATGGAGGTGCAAGAGCTTCTCAATGAAACTGTTGTAAAAAAATTGTTAATGTGTTCAAGAGAATGTATTTTTCCCTAATCAAATTCTCAAAAGGCTGAACCCCCTTTTGCTGAAACTTAAAGCCTGAGACAAACACTTGGCATGAAAAATTTCAATTCCAAATAGTTTGGAAGTTATAAGCGACTGAAAAAAAGGCCTTAAAATGGGAAGTTTTGGACAGCCTTTAAATCTAGACAATGCTATCAGCTCTGACTGTGACTCAGGGTCTCTGCATCTATAACTGTTTCACGTTCCTTACTTCTGTTACCCCCAAGTTACAGTTCAACTTCTCTATGGCTTTCTTGACCAAAAAAAGCTGAATTGCTTTTCAGAGGTCATCAGGGAAAATGTGCATTTACAATGAGCCATTATAGAATTGCATTGTCTTTCAGGAAGCTCTGTAACCAGCCGACGCAAGAGATAAACAGGCCCAATCCTTGTCCCTTTAAAATCAATTGTAAAATTGCTATTAACTTCCATAGCAATAAGTGACAGGAAGGAAAGAAATAAAAACAAAAATAAAGCTGGTGGAAAGCAAAAAGGACCAGCTTAAATTCACCTTGTCAAGATTCCAGCCTGGTGCCCACAATCCTCAGGTTTTCCGATGTTTTGATAAGCAGTTTGAGCAATATCTCTGCATTTCTCTCCCTCCCCCACTCCCAGCCTTCATTAATTCCAATGGCATGTAAAGCTACTGTAGGATAGAGGCATGTCTGCCATCAATCATTTTGCAGAAACCTTTATTTTCAAGGTTTTTTCTACAGTAGAACAAATTCCCAGTATGCACAGTGCTTTAAATTGAAGCTCTGTAACTTCATAAACCCAAAAGGGACACATTCTTGAAGTTGCGTCAACTCAGCCTCTGTAATTGTCCGAATTTGTATGTGCAAAAAGCCTGATTTGCACACAAAAAAAGCACTTGTGCATGCATCCCTCTGGACTTTGTCCTCCAAACCGGGAGCATGAGTCAGACTTACCAACGCTTGATTTTGAATGACTTTATTTGGTGATAAAACTTGAATCCCAGAAGGGAGGATTTGGCAGCATATGGATTGGTTCTTGCATTTAAATAAGAACAAACAAACACAGTTTCTGGAATTCTTTATGCTTAGTTTCTAAACATTAACATTGTTCTGAATATGAGTAGAGGAGAAGGAGGGAGCAGGTAATAAAACCATTAGAAGGGAGTCTGGAGCTCTCTTTGCCCTTCTCCTCTCTGGAGGAGGATGATTCTTGGTTTATTTAATAAATGCCAATCTGGTGCATTCCAAAGACATAAAAAATGTCTTCAGAAGTTTGCGCCAAGGATAAGCATGATCCCCGGAGCATATGCAGGTAGTAAGCTGGAATTTAAACCATCCCACAAACAACAGCGCATGAATATGAATTATGCATTATAAGTGGTACCTGTAGGGATGCCTCTAGCTAAGGTTGTCTGACACTTCCTATTATAAGACTTGGTTTTCAGTTCCTTATAACTTTCCCCAACATTAACTGTTTGGGCTGAAATTTTCTTCATTGGGTCCTGCTCAGGTTGAATCTTTCTGGAAAATTTAGCAAGAACAGTTAATCTGTTTCTCAGGACAAGGTAGGGGAAATTTTTTCCTCCCAACATCAAAAGTTCTTACAAATGCTCCATTAAGAAGCTCTCTTGCCTCCAGCCTATGAAGCAAGTGCTTGAAATTTGGCCAGGTGATTGCTCTGGTGACAGGGATGTGCCTTTTGCCATTCTCATGAAAAAATGCATCAAAATTTGGCCAAGTTATGAACCTCTGAAAATCAGTTTTCACATTCCCAGAGGCTTATTAGTTTGGCAGCTAAATCCTCCAGAGAGTCCATCAGCACTGAATATGCTCCATCCTGAGGTTCAGGAGGACTTTCCCTACAATTTCTCCTTGTGAGTGAGGGGCCTGAACTGTGTTGCCAGTAACCAGAACTCAGAACAGAGATCCTTGCCTATGCTCTCAATGCTGCCCCAGCAGTGTGGAAGGGTTGGGAGACTGACAAGGAGGTGAGGAAGGGACTGGGATGAGCACAGGCAACCTTAAAATTTAGGAAATGAGAGAATTGAGTGCTTGATTTTGCCACTTTAATGTTCTTTTAACATGGTCCTTTTTTTTTTTTAACGTGAAACACTTGATATGAATAAGAGGTACTTGCTAGCCTACTTTAGAACCATTAAGTCATTAAAGAAACAATCACTGCTTTGAGCTTGTGTGTTAAATTTTTTCTAAGACAGAGGTTTCAACCTGCAATCACTTTCCCTTAGGGATCAGGACCAGCTATTGAGGATGGGAAGATGGTTAAATATGAAGGTGTCCCAGGATGGCTCTGATAGCGGAAAAGTTGAGAACCACAATTAAAACCTGTAACAGTTGGTCAGACAAGCACCTCTTGGTGCTTGGTAGTAACAAATAGGGGATGTCTACACAGCTTTAACTTCAAAGCCCTGTCTATATAGCTATGTTTAGAGTACTAGCCTGAGCCCTGCTAATTTGGTCTATCAATCTGGGCTGAGAGGCTTGCTCCAAAATGCCCTATAGACTTGCCTATAGTGGTCCTTCTATGAATATTTTAAAGCTCTGAATATGAAAAATATATTGGAGTCCGTTAAGGATGCCCTGTCAATGTATTAAATGCTCAGATCTGCTGGACACATCATCCTGTTCCCTTAGCCTATCCAGTATTCTTCCAAAGGCATGTTCCTCAATCCTCTAAGTGGCCTATAGATGGGAAACAATGTTTTCTTAGTATTTCTGCTAGACAGAGACTTGGAATTCTACAGAAATTTGTCCTTAATTTCTTATGGGTCTTACTTCATCTACACAGATGACAGGAAAGATGATCTTGTGACTAAGGCACTGGACTAAAGCGTGGCAAATCAGGGTTTTATTACCAGTAATGACAGACCTCCTGTGTGACCTTGGGCTCATCACTTAATCTCTTCCTCAGATCCTCCTTTTGTACATGGGGAAGTAATACTTCTTGTTTCCCTCCCTCCCTGGGTCTCATCTGTTTAGATTATAAGCCCCTGAGGACAAGGGACTCTTACAATATGTATGTATGTATAACTGCCTCCCCTTGCTGAGCTATAAGGGAAGGGATCTGGCAAATACTTGGACAGATCACACTACACTGAATAAGCTGAGTAGAGTGGTGGACATTCATGGCACTTGGAGGGAGTTAATGGTCAGTCAGGGAAAGCCTTCATATCTTCTGACACTGGCTCAGAGAAAGAGGGTTGTCTGTTTTTTCATTCCACTTTTAACCTGCAGTCCTGTGCCTGCTGTTGCCCAAGATGGCCCCAGTTGCTATGGATAATCATTTCAAACTCTTGGGAGTGCCTCCTTACAGTCACATGGTTTGATACAACGAACCCCTGAGTCGCAGGGTAGATACACCCCGTCATGGGGTGTCAGGTCACATGCGACAAATAAGGGGTTATGGTTCAAGTGTCTAAAGTAGATGGTGTGCCCTAGCTTATAAAGCAGGGCAGCGCAGCCTAGTGGCCAGAGTCCTTGAGCAGCCCCCACACCATGTGATGGGTGTGGGCCAGGGTAGGGAAACCCAGGCCCACACTTCTCCACCAGCTCCTGACCCAGGGCACCTGTGAAACCGGAAACCAAGCTGAACCATGGATTACTTATTTTAACAGTTGCATCACCTGGGTCACTTCCTACCCTTGGTTCCTGCTCTGTCAGTTCTCCTGGGGGTGTCAGCCTTCTGGCTCACTCTTGTTCTCCAGGGTCAGTGGGGGTTCCATCGTCGATCCCACTGGCTTGGCCTCTGTGGTCTGTAGCTCCAGCAACTCCCTGGCAGGAGCCTGCAACTCACATCTGCTATCCTCTTCTGCCAGTCTAAACTGAACTGGGCCACTCCCTTTTATATCCTGTCTCCAGTTTCAGCATGCCCATCATGGCCTCTTCAGCCCACAATGTGTGGTTAACTGCATTTAGGTCAGTACGGGATAGATATATCCCATCACACCCTGCATTCACACCACACACACTATTGTCATAATCTTTGTACAAATTACGCCTTTTGAAGTATCATTTGAAAACTCATAACTTACTGATCAGTATTGTCCTGATAAAATGTGTGGCTACATTGTATGTGAGTAATAAGATTCCACTGTATCATGTTATTAATACACGTTCCAAATGGAGGTTGGCAAACAGATCTATCTCAAACAAAGGAATGTATGTTCTACTTAGTTTGCATTTAAGCAGTAAACAGAGTCATCAAGCAGGAAGGGAAACAAAGGAAGCTCAGGCTGGTGGGGGAATAAACAGCAGGGCACATCCTTCCATTTTGTCTCCTGGTACACATCTGGAAATATTTTTCAAGAGCGTGACTGAAGCCATAAAAATGAGGGACAAACACCGCAAGGCACCTCTTGCATTCTCCTTCCCTGCCCATCATATTCACAGCCATTGAAGCAACAAAGGAAGCATTTGTTGGATTCTGGGAGAAGGGGTCCTGACCTCAGAAGCTTGGTCAGTAACACTGCTGAAAGCATCTGGTTAGAAAACTTTGCTTTGAATTTAACACAGTACAAGTTAGACACCAGTTGTGTTTTATCTTTACTTTTCTTGTAACCATTTCTGACTGTTGTGCCTCATTATTTGTACTCATTTAAAATCTCTCTCTTTGTAGACAGTAAACTTGTTTTATTGTTTTTCTCCAATCAGGTGTGTTTAAATTGAAATGTTTGGGAAACTCCATTTGAGATGACAAGTTGTATGCATATTATTTCTATTTTAAAAAAATGGACCTTTATATAAAACTAATACTGTCCAAGACAAGGCTGGGCAATACAGGATGTACATTTCTGGGGCAAAAACTAAGCCTGGGAGTGTGTTCGAGTCACCCTGCAGTATAACCAAGGCTGGTATGAGCCAAGATATGGCTGGCTGGCTGTACCACACACAGGCGTAGCTGGGAGTGACTTGCATTCTGGACCCTGTTTGTGAGCAGTCTGGGCTGGAGCCTTCAGCAGCAAAGCATTGTAAAGTGGGCAAGGATGACATAGCTACTCATTAGTCTGGATTATACCCTGATATGCCACCTGAAGAGCAGTGGGTTTTATGATCCATTTGTTTTTGGTTTTGTTTTTTCCCCCCAGTGTACTCCAGGTTAATAGCTGAAACATCTTAAACGTCATCTTTTTGAAAGAAATCTCTCTCTAAAAGAAGAGTTCCATATTTTTTTAAATCAGTTTATCAGGCTCATTTTTATTGATGGGAGGGTTTGGAGGATTTGCTCCATATCTGAGGCAATGGTTAGTCCAGGTATTAGTGGCACCCAACAGGGTGGTGTGCAACAAACTGCACCTCAGCTGTACATGTACAGCACCAAGAACAATTGGGCCTTGATCTTGGCTTGGGCCACTGTTACGTAGTAACTAGCAAATGGGAGTCCTCAAGGCAAACTCTGCCCTCATTTACATAGACCTCAGTGTGTTGCATGAGTGTAACAGAAGTGAATTAGTCCCTTGTTTGTACTCTCAAATATCCAACACTGAATGTTACTCTTAATATCAGATGTAAAGCTGGAACCCTGGTGTTATATTGAACTATAATGAGGAAGGCCTTTTGTGTGTTGTGGCAGAGCACTGGCTTTGCCTCGGGGGGGTCCTGCGCTTCTAGATAGTTAGGGTTTGCCTCAGAGGTTTGCTGTGACCCTCAATGTAGCCTCACTCCCCTCCTAGAGGCAAGAGTTACAGCTTACTGAGTCACCTTCATCACAAGTCAACGGGTTTGGTGTAAGAACCCTCTTTAGTCCTTTTCTTCCTTCTCAGGGAGCGTTTCTGTAGAGGTGTGGGTGGGAGGTTGGGGGGAACCAGGGCCCGCTCTCTTCTCCGGGTGCCAGCCCAGGGACTCTAATTGGCAGTGGAAACAGGTAGTTTTCCTTCTACCAGAGCTGTAGCCCTTCCCTGGGCTACTTCCCCAAACGACTCCTTCTAGCACCCTCCTTGGTACCTGACTTCTCCTGGGTCTTTTACTTTTTTACCTTCTTTCTTCCAGTCTTCCCACAACACACCTTCTTACCCCCAGCTCCTATCAGCCAGCCTCTCTGACAGGGCTTCCTTTTAAACTAGTCCCAGACAGTTCTAAATGGGCTTCAGGTGATCTGATTAGCTGTTTTGCGGTGGCAAGTGCTGGGAGGAGAAGCGGGGACGCAGCGCGCTCAGGGGAGGAGGCAGAGGTGAGGTGAGCTGGGGCGGGGAGCTTGGCTGCCGGTGGGTGCAGAGCACCCACCAATTTTTCCCCCTGCGTGCTCCAGCCCTGGAGCACCCACTGAGTCAGTGCCTATGAGGTAGAGTATTGGGTGCTCCTCCTCCCCAACCATCTGCAAGAGGACGTCCCCTAACCCTACCTCGGATGCATCTGTTTGTGGGATGAATTCCTTGGTGAAATTTGGGGCTATCAATACGGGGTTACTGCAGAGGGTAGTCCGTAGGTCCGCAAATGCCCTCTCTGCTGTGTTGAACCATCTGACTGAATCAGAGCCATGGCCCTTCACTAAGTCCATTAGGGGACTTGCCCTTGTAGCAAAATGGGGGATGAAACCCCCCCATGCCCCATCACCCCTAGAAATGGTCAGACCTGCTTCTTATGACTCGGCTGGGGTCAATTTTGGATGGCCTCTAACTTATTCAGTTGGGGTTTTACCAGATCCTTTCCTACCACATAGCCAAGATATTTGGCCTCCGTGAACCGTGAAACTTGACAGGGTTTGCCATAAGGCCAGCTCACCTGAAGGTATCAAGGACCGCCCCCACCTTCTTCAAGTGGGTTTCCCAGTCTGTGGTATGAATAACCACGTCATCCAAGTAGTCTGCAGCATAGCTGACATGGGGGCATAATAGCTTGTCCATGAGGCTCTGAAAGGTAGCTGGGGCCCCATGTAGTCCAAAAGGGAGGACCGTATATTGGAAAAGACCCTCTGGTATAGAGAACACCATTTTTTCCTTCATGTCTTTGGCTAGGGGAATCTGCCAGTACCCCTTTGTCACGTCTAGGGTCGTCAAGTACTGGGCATTACCCAGATGGTGCACTAGTTCATCTATGCGAGCTCTAGGGTATGCCTCGACCTGGAATAGTTCAGCAGAAGTTGTTGCAGAACTTTGTGGTGCCACCAGGTTTGGGCACCAGCACTATCGGGCTGGACCACTGACTGTGGGATTCTTCGACAATCTCCAGAATTTTTTTTACTTCCGCTTTTATTTCCTCCCTTTTGGCTGCTGGTACCCAGTAGGGCCTCATTGTTACTCTGGCCCCGGAGTTCATGACAATATGGTGATATGTCTTGGTTGTGTGACCTGGCTTTGTCGAGAATACATCTTGGTTCTGGATGATCATCTCAAATACCTCCTTCTTCTGGACTGGCGTTAAATCTAGAGACACCCTCACCTGTTCAGGGGTTTTGTCCACTGGGTGCAGCTCTTCTTGAACAGCTGCACATGACTCCAGGAATGCCAGGGTTTCAGAAGGTTGACATGGTATATTTGCTCTAGTTTTTGATATCCCGGTTGTTGCACCTTGTAGTTTACCCCCCCTACAGGTTCAACTATTTCGTAGGGTTCTTGCCACTGGACCAATAGCTTACTTTCTGCTGTGGGTACCAGTACCACTACTTGGTCGCCAGCTTGAAATTGCCAAACTTTGGCTTGATGGTTGTAGTAAGCTCACTGGGCCTCTTGGGCCTTTTCTAGGTGCTCCCTCACTATGGGAGTGACCGAGGCTATCCGAGCCCTCATTTGTAGCACATGCTCTATTACATTCTTCCCCTCACTGGGTTCCTCCTCCCAAATTTCCTTGGCTATGTCCAAGGTGCCTCGGGGGTGGTGTCCATACAATAGCTCAAAGGGGGAAAATCTGGTGGAAGCTTGGGGGACCTCATGGATGGCGAATATGATGTATGGTAGTAGGTTGTCCCAATCTTTCCCATCCTTGCTTACCACCTTTTTTATCATGGCCTTGAGGGTCTGGTTAAATCTTTCCATCAGACCATCAGTTTGTGGGGGATGAACCGAGGTCCGCAGGGTCCGGACATAGAGCAGGGAACACTGGTCCTTCATTAGCTTGGACATGAACAGTGTTCCTTGTTCCATGAGGATTTCTTTTGGTAGCTTCTTTTGGGCAAAGATTTCCAAGAGTTCTTTGGCAATGCTCTTGGAGGCTGTGTTTCGTAGGGGGACAGCTTCTGGATACCTGGGTGCATAGTCTAGGATGAAAGCACATACTGGTGGCCTCGAGTCATCTTCTCTAGCGGCCCCACTAGATCCATGGTGATCCGCTCAAACAGAACTTTGATGATCAGCGGGGGTACCAAAGGGGCTCTTAGATGTGGATGAGGGCTGTGCAATTGACATTCGGGACAGGAGGTGCAGTACTGCTGGACATTCTCATGTACCCCTGGCCAGAAGAACCTGCGCAAGATTTGCGCCTGGGTTTTCTCCGCCCCCAGGTGTCCTTCAAAAAGGTGACTGTGGGCAAGGTTTAATATTACCCTCTGGTGTTTCCAGGGTACTAGAAGCTGGTGTACCTCTTGCTCCTGTATGCGCACGACCCAGTACAGGAGGTCCTTCTTGATTATGAAGTACGGTCCGGCTCTCGAGGTTTTCCCGCTACGGGTACCCCATCTATCTCAGCCACCTCCTTCCTGGCGCTTTCATACCTTGAGTCCTCCAGTTGGTCCCGTCTGAAAGTTGCCATCCCGGGACTTATCAGCTGGAACTCTGAAGGATCTTCTATCCTCTCGGCCGGCTCTGTGGGGTTGGGGTCGGAACCAGTTTCGGAACCTTCCCGCATCTCGGGGTCCTTCCTTTTAGTAGCCCATGTCTGCCCACCTACACAGGCGGCCCTTTGCCCTTGTAGCAGGATTTGGGTGTCCAAGGCCTAGGCAGCCCTCCTTTCCCTTTTGGTCTTGCTGTCTTATGGAGTCTGCCTGACTTAATTGCTTCTAGCACCTTCCTGACTGCTCTGGAGTAGCCCCTGCCCTGGTCACTCAGGAAACAGAAAACTATTCATCCAGTGTGTTTTCCTTCTCCCAGACTCCTGCACCCAACTGCTCTGGGTTTGTCACAGTATGTAAGTACCAAATAATTTGCAAACTTAGTGTAGGTTGATTCATGTTTAGAACACACAGTGAGCTACGGTAATCCAACCCAAAATGACTGCTTGATGGTTGTATTAGCTTCCCCCCAACATAAGTTAAAACATATGATTCTAATCTACTCTGCAAAGTTAATGAAGTGCAAGGAGGGGAAACATAGATTACCAATATAGGTTTAACACAGAATATACTGATTATCTTAGTAAAGTGAATTGTTTTGGATAATTAAATACTCTAATCTCCCACTAAAAATCAAAACAACATTATAGAAGAAAATCTTTTATATGAAGTACATGGCAGGTTACCTCCCATTCCAGCTATGTTTCTGCTGAGGACACTGGACCTAACCCTTACTGAAAAAGCCATGAGATTTTTAATATTCACTCAAAATGGCTGGGAGATCAATTTGAGAGTTTCTTTAGAAAATACAGAGCATGAGCTACAGTATTCAAGATAAAGGGTGCCAAGTCAATTCTAACAATATCCAAATCAGTGATTTGTAGGGAAGCTAGGTATTTCATACCTGATGTTTAGACCACTAAGACAACCCCTTCAGCAAAGAACTGGAATTTGATTGAGAGTTAAGCCTAGAAATCTCCTGAGTTCACTTAACTGTGCTGAGGTATTACAGTGCATGCAGGGCTGCATTTTCAGTCTAGCATGCAGGGAGATAACTTCACAACTCCCATGAGTCACATAGCTAAATTTCTGCACAGCTTGATGAAAATGAACCCAGTAATAGATCTATATCTGGCAAAGCATTTGGAGAGCTCTAACCTGTAGGAAAACTTCCAAAGGAGCTACCACTGTGAATGCATTGTCACTGCAATCAACTCCAGTTATGGAGCCATAGTACTGAATAAGCAATAAATGGTTGTGTAAACACACACTTATTTTTAAACCTCAGTATCAGACATTTCTTGATAGTTTCAAGGCGACACAGCACACCATGGGCTAACTGAAGATGTAACTGTTTTTAATTGCTTCTGCAATGAGACCTTGTTTAAATCTATAGTGAATTCTTATAGTTTGGTTATAAACCTTTCAAAAATGAGGCTTTATTAATAAAACCTCAAAATGGAGTCATGCTAGTGGGAAAAGAAACAGGCACAAAAAAGAGCATATGCGTCATAAAAGCTAATTCCTATTTCTGGTTTAATGTTCAAACAGGGAAAGACAACCTCAAAGATCACTTGACCTGTCCCATTTTTTTTTTCCTAAAGATCAGAAAGGTGCAATCGCAAACTTAGTGAAAGGAGAAAAATATGCCGCTGACTAGCACTTGTCCTTTTCTCAGCCTCGTCCTCCCAGCTTTCCAAAACAAACAACACCCACCTAGTCATGATCTTTGACCTTTAACTTTGATGATTTCCCGACGAAATTGTCCTCTGTATGTCAGTTCACAACCAACAGACTCCTATTAAAAACACAGAAGTCAATCATCCCTGTAAGACTTCAGGGTCAATCATCACAGAAGTCACCCACCATCCATCCCTGTAAGACTTACTAAAGGAAGCCTGAAAACTTCCTTTCCCCTATAGCTTCTATTTACTGCCATCATCCTGTTTTGTGATCTCACAGAGAAATCTAGAGGGCTGAGAAAGCACCCCAAAGTGACTGGAAGGATGCACACAGAGGGTTAACAATTCTAAGAGGCGGGAGAATGAGGGGAATAGACTGAGACTGTCAGAATGATTTGCCTTTCCAAAAGGCTCTCATGCACTCTTTGTTAGCAGAAATACCTGGATGCTGGACCCACACACGCTGAACTCTTGAGTGTCACATGGGTGATAGAGCTAAAAAAGGCAAACCCACAATCTTCATTTAAACTAAAACGCAAGATGTTAGCATTTTCTCTTGAGCTAGTTTACGGTGTCTTTTCCAAAACTGCCTGCAATTTCCCCTGGATTTTAATATTCTCCTTTTTTTAGTTATATGCTTTTTCACTATTTTATTTTTAGATTCTAGATTTCACAGTGGCCTTTACAGTCTGCTTGACGCCAGCAAATGTAACTAGATATCAAGCCCCTGAGAGCCAGGAATTGCAGCCATGATCACCATGCTGCCAAGGGCAGAAACCTTGGCACTGGCCAAAACCAAATAGTCTGAATCCTCTATTTATCTTACATCAGGGCCTGGAAAGGGATCAGGAGAAATTCATCAAAAGGCATAGAGGAAGAGCTGGGAAGGTTTAGTGGTGTGTAAATAGAAACCAAAGATGCAAACTGCTATCAATTTCTGTGATCAAAACTAAGCCCAGCGATATTTACAGAAAATAGAGCTATTTCACCTTCTAGTAATGTAACAGGACAAACATGCACAATGTAGATCCCTTTTTTAAAGGCTTGTATCAATGAGGTTGACACGACCCATACTGTCTGGGTATTTACTGACTATCTTAAATTACTAAATTGGTAAAATTTACCTTTTTTAGAAGACTATAGTAGATCAGAAACTCCTTTATGGTCTCTGGCACTGGGCCCCTGAGCAACTGGTGCCAGTCTATAGCTGCAGCAGGAGGTTCAGAAGCTCTAACATTGTCCCAGAGTCATATTATGATGGTATTTGCTGAGACTTTGGAGAAGGCTCCCAGGGCAGAAAGCCCACTGACCTGTGCTATGAGAGACTGCAGTTGTAGAAAGTGACCACAGACTCTCCTCCACCAGAGAACCTGTGTGGATTAGCACAACCTTAAAAGTGGGTAGTACTGGCTAGGGAATGGGTATTACAGGGTATTAACTGCTGCCACTTTGGCAGAGGATACATGGAATCAGCACGTTCCCAGATTAGCCTCTTCCGGCAGGGCTCTTAGATTCCAAACTATAATTTAAGGCTGCCCTAGCCAGGCAGAAACCCTCAGGAGAATGAGGATGGCAGCAGTTAATACCCTGTAATACAGAGGGCCAGCCTGTTGTATGGAGGTGGTGTATATTGCACCTCCATACTTCAGCCAGTCTGCCTGAAGTGAGACCTTTAACTTCTTGTCTTTTCAGAGCCATCAGATGATACAAAGCAGTGCTCTCAACATGTGAGTTTTGGGTGCTGCACTAAGGACACTGATGTTTGTGCTGGGTAGGAATGAAGCTAAATATGCTGGGAGGCTTGGATTGTGGCCTAAGGCAGGTTCCTGAGGACAGTGCAAATGTTGTTAAATCACCAATGCCTCAAGCAATAAGAGCTGAGTTAGCGGTGATGGCCGTGATTTCTATAGCAGAGCGAATCACAGCACCTCTGACACAGAACCACAGGGGGTGAATTTATGTTAGAGCTGCTGGACACCCAAGAAGCCTGTAAGCCCTGTGTATGTAAATATTTCTAGGGTTGATGGCAAATCCTGTGCATTAGTGTAAACATAAGTTCTTCTGTTATACACTCAAATGCTAGTGAGTTTTGTTGTGACCGTAATCATTGTGCTGCGTAATCTCCTTCAGTAAACAGTTTCTTTAAACTAATCTCTAGGAAAGATAGCTTCCCACACTGTCATGTTTCCTGCATTTGTATACAGACTTGTTATAAGCTTTCCCCGAGTGACCTTTCTTCTCCCTGGGCAGTGCTTGGATGCAGTAGATGATTCATAGATATTTAGGTCAGAAGGGACCATTATGATCATCTAGTCTGACCTCCTGCACAACGCAGGCCACAGAATTTCACCCACCACTCCTGCAAAAAACCTCACACCTATATCTGTGCTATTGAAGTCCTCAAATCGTAGTTTAAAGACTTCAAGGAGCAGAGAATCCTCCAGCAAGTAACCTGTGCCCCATGCTACAGAGGAAGGCGAAAAACCTCCAGGGCCTCTTCCAGTCTGCCCTGGAGGAAAATTCCTTCCCGACCCCAAATATGGTGATCAGCTAAACCCTGAGCATATGGGCAAGATTCATCAGCCAGATACTACAGAAAATTCTTTCCTGGGTAACTTGGATCCCACCCCATCTAATATCCCATCACAGGCCATTGGGCCTATTTACCATGAATATTTAATTACCAAAACCATGTTATCCCATCATACCATCTCCTCCATAAACTTATCGAGTTTAATCTTAAAGCCAGATCTTTTGCCCACACTGCTTCCCTTGGAAGGCTATTCCAAAACTTCACTCCTCTGATGGTTAGAAACCTTTGTCTAATTTCTAGTCTAAATTTCCTGGTGGCCAGGGGAACTAGAAATCTAGGCAAGGGGAGATATTGGTTTAATATTTAACCCCTGAGAGACTTGTTTCACTATATTTCAGTTAAGAGTCTTACACTATGTATCTAAAGGAGATTCTAAACTGAGACTGGAGAAATACCACTGAGGGTGCAGTTGCATGGTTCAGAAGTAAAAAAATAAATAAATAAAAATTTAGGACCAAATCGTGAGTTCCTTCCTCCATCCTCTGTGAGACAAACCATAAGCTTCAGTGGGAGTTTAGGATGAATAAAAATTAAGTACCTCAAGATTTGACTGAAGGTGACTACATTGATAGTAGAAATTTGTTAGAGGTTACCTCAGTGAGAGCTATGAAATGTGGTAACAGACAAATTTAGGAATAGTTTTTGTATTTGAAATCATTCAGTTTTCAATTTCTTGGTCATAAACTGTTCCAGTTCCATTCTTCAATATACACAGCTCACATTGACTTCAGAGGGAACTGCACACCTGAATGGATTCAAAATGGCTGCAGTGAAGAAAACAACTGACAATACCCACCTGAACCTTCCTATGTGGTGGGGAGGTGGTGTAAAGAACTAGTGGGGAGAAGAGTGCAGAAGATTGTATAAAGCAAGATGGGTAGGCCTTTAACATCACATAGAGAGATTGCAGGGAAGTATGACTAGTATGACACATGTAAACTTTTAAAAGTTTGGGAAATAATAACATAGGCTATAATTAAGCTGCTGGCTTTATATTGAGAGATGGATTCAACTGCACAACCAAGAGAGCTGGAGTGTTCTAATCTAGAGAAACCAATTCAGGCTACTTCTAATTGAACTCAAACTGCAAAAAAGCCCTGGGATAGTTATAGTACAAGCATCAATCATCAGAACAAGCTCAATGAGAGTAATAATTTGAGCCAGGACACGTACCTAGTTTTAAAAGGAAACTGTGGAGATGACATAAAGCACACAAAACAGCAGACGTCATGGAGAAACCACTTGAAAGTGCAAATTATTCCAGTTTTTAAAGGCTTAGTTTTACAATAGTAAAGACTGTTTGAACTGATGTATTTCTATAGGTCTTGTCACTAACTTACAAAATTAAGAGTTATGATAGACAAAAATGAGCAAATGCCTGTCCATTATCTTCGTCAATTTACAGTTCTGAGTCTTTCCTCACCCAATCTTTCCAGAACCCCAGATGAATATTCTTCTACTCCCAGTATCATCTACCAACATTTATTGCTTGTATTAAAATAGCATCTAGAGGCCTTCCAGCACTGCTGTGCTAGACATGGTACAAACCTATACTTGTTCCTCTGAGATTTTTATCTTGCACAGTTAAAATGAAAGGTCAAACTGAAGCTATGCTATGAAACAGTAGCTGAATTGTTTAAAATGGTATAAGAACACTACCTCCTATTTCTTCCTTCTGGTAATAGGCCTGCAGTACCACACCCTGTTGGCATGTTGTTGCTCCTCCTGGGAAAGGCTTAAGTGTATTTTGCTGAATACTGCAGTGATGGCACCAATGCAAGAATCTAGATAACTGGAACCAGAGTCATCTAATCCTGCTCAGAGCAAGTCTAGGTGACGTTGATTTAAAATGCCTGTGGCTGCAGATATCTTGGGTGAAATCTTCAAAAGTTCCTAAGTGACTTAGGCTCCTAGGTGCTTTTGAAACCCCCACCCCCTCACAGCTACACTATTGCCGCTACTATTGAAACAGTCATTGTGGTGGTTTTAGTGGAAGGAGGGTGAAAGGCTTATGTTGACAAGGCAGACTCATTACCCCACTCTGATAATAAGATGGGTGAGAGTCTCTCACTAGAGAGAATCTCTGGTAAGGGCTGACAAATCCTAATGGAGGAAACTTAAGTGCTACCTGATCTTATTGTTAATGGAGCCAAACCCTCTGAAGAGGTGAGTTGACTCAAGCAGGCATGGACTTTTAGATCCCAATGGGGAATGCACCTGTTCACACTTCTCTTTAATTGGTGGTGAGAAATGATATGTCCATCAAATATTAACCAATAAATATCTGCACCTGCTGTGGTTGCAGAGTTCAAACCTGGGTCAGCTAATGCGAAACATGGTGCATGAAAGTCACTTATCTACTATGAAACTAAGCTCATGCTTTTATTGTATTAATATTCAAAAATCCCAAATCAGAGGTCACTGAGAGTTGATCCCTAATCTCTTTAGAATTTCTTGATGAGGGGGCGGAGCTAATTTAGGGAGAACAGTCAGCTCATAAGCAAACGGGAATTTGGCAAGGGAGTTCTCTAAATAAAAGAGGAGTAACAATGTAACTCTTGGGGTGAGTTTTTATTCTGTGCTTGCTTGCTTGAAGTTTATAGTGTGATCTATTTCGGGGGGGAGCTGTGTGCTGAGCTTAGTGGCCTGCTTGGCAAGGCTGTGAGCTCCCTAATGAGGCTCTAACCCTGCCATCCTTTGATCCCTAGTCCCTTTAGGATCCCTTGATGAGGGGTTGCGGCTAACTCAGGGAGCACAGAGGGTTTAAAAAGCCGTCTCATAAATGGCCAGAGGAGCAAGTAAACAGGAGCAGCAAAACAGGGGAATGGATGGAGCATGAGAGCAAGATACTTCTAAATACTCTCTAAACTTAGGCCAATAACATCCCACCCTACCCCCCAAAAATCCCCCCCAAAACACACACAAATCCACACACAAAGAACAAACAAAAAATCCTCCACAAGAGTAAAACTAATGCAGGTAGAAGCAGGGGTGCTGGAACAATTTGTATAGTGGGGGTGCTGAGAGCCATTGAATCACATTGTAAACCCTATGTATGATGGAAACCATTTCATGGCCGTCAGAGTATGGGCTCTTGAAACCAGAGTGGTCAAACTGGAGGAACTACTGGAGACATAGGGACATACCTGAGACTTCCCAGGACATAGTAGAGCAGTACAAAATGCATAGGCATGACTGAGCACTTTGCATTGGTGCCTGCAAGCTGCATGGAAACTTTTTAAAAACACCATAATAGAGTTTCAAAATATATATGTGCACCCCAAATAAAAAAAATAGTAAAAGGACCCCCCAAAAAGCCACAATGTTTAAACAACACAGTAAAAGAGGTGCTCAGAAACAAAGACATCCTTTAAAAACTGGAAGTCAAATCCTACCGAAGAAAATCGAAAGGATCATACATTCTAGCAAATCAAATGTAAAAGTATAATTAGGCAGTCCAAAAAAGAAGTTGAAGGGCACCTAGCAAAAGAGAATAAAAATTTGCAGTTAGTTTTTGTAAGTACAGCAAAAGCAGGAAGCCTGCCAATTGCTGGGGCCAGCAGAGGATTGAGGTACTAAAGGAGCACTCCTGGAAGACAAAGCCGTTGTGGAGAAGCTAAATGAATTATTTGCATCAGTCTTCACTGCAGAGGATCTGAGGCAGATTCCCATACCTGAGCCATTCTTGATGAGGGGGCGGAGCTAACTTGGATTGAGTTGTCAATAGAAGATGTTTTGGAACAGATTGATAAATTAAACAGTAATGAGTCACCAGGACTTGTTGGTATTCACCTGAGAATTCTGAAGGAACTCAAATATCAAATGCATTACTAACTGGTATGTAACCTAATGTTTAAATCAGCCTCTGTACCAAATGACTGCTGGATTGCTAATATTATGCCAATTTTTCAAAAAAGGCTCCAGAGGCAATCCTGGCAATTACAGGCTGGTAAGCCTGACAACAGTCAACAGTACACATACAAATTGGTTGAAACCATAGTAAAGAACAGAAATATCAGATATGTAGGTGAACACTGAGAGGCGATGTGGCAGCAGGGAACACATGTGGGGTCACATGCCCCCTCAGATTTGTTGCTTGGCTTGTACTGAGCATGCTCACACAGACCGAGCGTACTCAGTAACACTGTTGAAGCTGGCTGCCATCACTCTGCTCCCCCTCCCCATGACTGTCAGGCACAGATTGTCTCTGTGAACACTATATGTTGGGGTGGAGTCAACATGGCTTTTGTAAAGGGAAATCTTGCCTCACCAAACTATTGGAATTCTTTTAGGGAGTCAATAAACATGTGGACAAAGATGATACAGTGAACCTGGACTTTCAGAAAGCCTTTGACAAGGTCCCTCACCAAAGGCTCTGAGAAAAGTAAGGTGTCTTGGGATAAGAGGGAAGGTCCTCTCCTAGATCAATAACTAGTTAAAAGATAGAAACAACGGGTAGGAATCAATGGTCAGTTTTCAGAGTGCAGAGAGGTGAATAGTGGGGTCCCCCAAAGGATCTGTACTAGAGAACAGGGGATGGATCACTTGATAAATTGTCCTGTTCACTGTTCTTTTCATTCCCTCTGAAGCATCTGGCACTGACCACTGTCAGAAGACAGGATACTGGGCTAGATGGACCATTGGTAGGGCTCCGTGTTTGTCATGGAGGTCACAGAAGTCATGGATTCTGTGACGTCCTGCAACCTCCGTGACTTCTGCAGTGGCCAGTGTGGCTGACCCCAGGGCTGCCCAAACAGTGGCCGATGCGGCTGGCCCCGGGGTCCGCCTGAGCAGCGGTCCTGAGGGCAGTGGGAGCAGCCGCAGCTCAGCAGCTCCCGGCACTGGTCCTGGGATGGCCGGAGCAGTGGCTGGCCCCAGGGCTCCCTGCCCCTGGCGGCGATCGGAACAGCTGTGGGCCCCCTGGTGCTCCCCGCTCCCGGCACCCTCCTAAGATTAAATCAGGGGTATTTATGATATAAGTCATGGACAGGTCATGGGTCATGATTTTTTGTTTCTTGCCCATGACCTGTCCATGACTTTTACTAAAAGTACGCATGATTAAATCATAGCCTTGACTATTGGTCTGATCCACTATGGCCATTCTTATGAGCTCTTCACAGCAGGCTCTTAGATGCTACCAGAATCTGGTCCTAGCTTTGAATTTAAAGAATTTGGCCATCATTGGAGCAAAAATATGAAATGAAGAATATTTAACACCTAAGGCTTCAGAGCACCATACCAACACTAACCATTTCATTAATGAAGTATAATGTTTGCAAGTATAAATCTATATTTAACAGTTAAACAATTGCAACAATGCTGGGCTTGATTTGAAAGCGGTTCAGCATCCAGGATCTTTTTGTTTAACTGCCAATGGAAATTGTGTACTGTACACGACACTAGCTCATTTAGGGACAGATTTCAGCCTTCAGAGATTGCCTGGAGGGAAGCTTGCATGGCACCTGGCTCTACAGTAACTCCTCACTTAATGTCCTCCCGGTTCACGTTGTTTCATTGTTATGTCGCTGATCTATTAGAGGACATGCTCGTTTAAAGTTGCGTAATGTTTGCTTATAACGTTGTTTGGTTGCCACCTGTTAACGGATGGGGCTTGGAACCAGGGTGGGGCTTGGAGCCAGGGTGGGCCGGTAGCCCCCCTATCAGCTCCCCTCCGCCACCCCCAGTGCCTCCTGCCTGCTGGCAGGCCCTGTGGATCAGCAACTTCCCCCTCCCTCCCTGCCCCAGCAAGCAGCTCTTTTGCAGGATTCAGGAGGCTCTGGGAGGGAGGAGAGAAGAGTGATGACGCACCACTCTCGGGGGAGGGGGTGGAGTGGGGCGGGCCTGGGGCAGAGCCGGGGGTCGAGCACCCCCTGGCACTTTGAGAAGTCAGCGCCTGTGCAGCCATGTATATGCCTTCCAGAGGAGGGAGTGGTGTGCTCCAGTGGTATAGCATGGGTTCATCATCACATTCAGTTTCCGCAGGGATGCGCTGCGGTGCATCTATTGTGTCTCCTGCCTCCTTCAATACTGTCTTGTAGAGTGTTAGGCTACATTATCATACACATTGTAAGGAGACTGATCACTTTAGATAAACTATTACCAGCAGGAGAGTGGGGTGGGGGGAGAGAAAACCTTTTGTAGTGATAAACACCCATTTTTTCATGGTCTGTGTGTATAAAAACATCTTCTGTATTTTCCACAGTATGCATCCGATGAAGTGAGCTGTAGCTCACGAAAGCTTATGCTCAAATAAATTGGTTAGTCTCTAAGGTGCCACAAGTACTCCTTTTCTTTTTAGGCTACATTAACAACAGCGTGTTAACCCTTGAGGGCTCAGCCGAGTGCTAGTTCATCATTTAGCAGCAAGGCATTCCCTGGGAAATATCCCACCTGATATCAGCACAGCTGCTTTAGGAGAAGCTCGGGGAGCTCATGAGCAGGCCCCCAGACAATCCTCTGATTAGAACTTATTTAAAACTTATACGGTATATGTCTATAATGTCTTTTGTTTGTTGAAAAGATTTCCTTGGAACCTAACCACTCCCCCCGACCCCATTTACATTAATTCTAATGGGGAAATTGGATTCGCTTAACATAGTTTCACGGAAAGTCGCATATTTTCAAGAACATAACTACAATGTTAAGCGAGGAGTTACTGTATTCAGAATTACTCCTTATTCTTATGGAGTCCAATCCTGGAAGAGTTAGAAGTCCAAAGAAAAGCTATATTTGCGTGCCTCTGGAGCTACCAAATGAGGGCTGGGGAACATTTTCACCTTGGAGTGAAGGACTATACAGAAGTCCTGGGATACCCACATAACATAACCAGATGTAGTCCAGCTAGGTATGCTCAGATGGTGGTAAATCCTTTGCTTCTTTGCTGATTTTTGGCCTTCAGGATTTACATTTTACATGGAATGCTCGTAGCCCACATTTACTAGTGGGGAGAGACCTTTTAAAGTAGTTACATGTCAGGATGCTCCCACAGATGGGAATGGATATATTGTAAAGTGACCACTTAAACTGTCAACTCTGAAGTACTTTGAACATATTCTTGCCTTAAGAAATATTCCCCTTCTCACACACTCTGATAATTTATGGATATAGAGTTATCTTAATCTGTTCTTGTCAATACACTGACAGATTTTTTTTTATAATATCATAACATACTTTGTACTTCCTCATAACTAATTGCTTAAGTAAAAGAAGATTACTGCATCAACTAGAATGACTCCAGCTGTTCTGGTGACAAAAAAGAACATTGTATTTTCAAAGACTTATATAAAACAAAGGCAACTTAAGTTCCAGACGTACAGCTTTGCCACTGACTTGCACGTGCTTTGTGACTCTTGGTGTAGTTTCTTTACTTTGTTACTAGCCTACTAGTTTTGAGTCTGACCTACACTTGCTCCTTCGGATCAGGACCACCAACCTGGCAGACAAGCTCTTCTGCCAGGCAGGAGTGTGCACATTTTCAAGAATAGAGACTGGCATCAGACAGACAGACTTGTCTAACTGCAGCAGTTAAGGACCCTGCTTGTGTGATTAACTTCAGGACCAAAATGTACAACTCTGCTGCTGCAAAGAAATAGCAAATCTATGACGTACATTTTCAGATCCCACAATCTGACACTGAGATTAAAGATAACATTTAATTAAAAGCTCAAATAACAATTCATAGTCTGATCCTTTTTCCTCAGGCTTTTTTTTTTGGGGGGGGGGGGATCTTTTGGAAGCTTAATCAATTTCTACCTTTTTATCAAAATGCATTTTATTCCATCACTCCAACAGGTTTTGTTGTTGGCTGGCCTCTGTGAGAAGCCCTATGACAGGTTTTGTTTTTAAGGAAAAAAAATAGTAGTTAGCTTTTTTGGGGGCAAAAATGCATATCAGAATTACATGGTCGTCTTATACAAATTTCCATAGCATTGATCACTGTAGTATCTTAAGCAGCTATAATACTTACAATTTCTCTAGTACCTTCCATACATGATTTCAAAGTACTTGATAATATAAGTCTGAGAATGAGAGAGTAAGCCTCATTATCATTTTACAGACTGAGAAACTGAGGCAGACAAGATCAGAGACACAGGAACTAAGTCTGAGCTGGGAAGAGAATTCTAATCCAAGTGATACATCATCTCTAGAACTAGTCACCAAGCTCTGTCTTTCTACTTCCAAGAGGTAAATCACACAATGTGACTCAATGAGAAACCACAATTAATGAATGTCTGGGACACAGATAATTCTGGAAATGATAGCATAGAATAAACAATGCAGAAGGAAATATACTGTTGGTAATAGGCTCCTCTATTTTTTATGACAGGTTTCAGAGTAGCAGCCGTGTTAGTCTGTATTCGCAAAAAGAAAAGGAGTACTTGTGGCACCTTAGCGACTAACCAATTTATTTGAGCATAAGCTTTCGTGAGCCAGTGAGCTGTAGCTGACGAAAGCTTATGCTCAAATAAATTGGTTAGTTGCTAAGGTGCCACAAGTACTCCTTTTCTATTTTTTATGCATCAGAAAAACTAATGAACAAACAAATTCAACTCTGTGGTGTAATGTTTAATTTAAAGCAAGGGACTGTGAACCAGGACTTCTGGGTTTTAGTTTTCGCTCTGCAACTGACTTGTCATGTGATTGTGGGGACAAGTCATGTAACTTCTCTGCCAGTTTCTCCATTTGTAAAATGGAAAATACAGTAAAATCACTTTTTGATACTGCTTGTGTAGCAGCAGTAAATATGTTTGGATAATCAAGAGTTTGGAAAACTAAATCAATAGAGAAAACTGGCAATTTGTTAGAAAAGGAGGTTCAGGTAAGCAGAACTCTACTGTACTTAAGACGATGTGAGGCTTAGTCAATCTTTGTAAAGCACTTTGAGATCACTGGCTGAAGCACTACTGTGTATATGGTAAGTGCAGAGTATTACTACCGCAGGTACTTTAAGAGAGCCTGAGAATTTGGCAGAGAATGTTGTATGCTAGACATTAGGTCTGTCAAGCGATTGAAAAAATTAATCGCGATTACTCACGTTGTTAAACAATAATTGAATACCATTTATTTAAATATTTTTGGATGTTTTCTACATTTTCAAATATATTTATTTCAGTTACAACACAGAATACAAAGTGTACAGTGCTCACTTTATATTTTTTATTAGAAATATTTGCACTGTAAAAAACAAAAAGGAATAGTATTTTTCAATTCACCCCATACACGTATTGTAGTGCAATCTTTTTATCATGAAAGTGCAACTTACAAATGTAAATTTTTGTTGTTGTTACGTAACTGTTCTCAAAAACAAAACAATGTACAATTTTAGGGCCTACAAGTCCACTCAGTCCTACTTCAGCCAATCGCTCAGACAAACTTGGTTACAATTTGCAGGAGATAATGCTGCCCGCTTCTTGATTACAGTGTCACCTGAAAGTCAGAAAAGGTGTTTGCATGGCACTGTTGTAGCCAGCATCGCAAGATATTTACATGCCAGAGGCGCTGAAGATTCATATGTCCCTTCATCTTCAACCACCATTCCATAAGACCTGTGTCCATGCTAATGATGGGTTCTGCTCGATAATGATCCAAAGCAGAGCGGACCGATGCATGTTCATTTTCATTATCTGAGTCCGATGCCACCAGCAATAGATTTTCCTTTTGGTGGTTCAGGTTCTGTAGTTTCCGCATCTGAGTATTGCTCTTTTAAGACTTCTGAAAGCATGCTCCACACCTCATCCCTCTCAGATTTTGGACGGCACTTCAGATTCTTAAACCTTGGGTCAAGTGCTGTAGCTATTTTGAGAAATCTCACATTGGTACCTCCTTTGCATTTTGTCAAATCTGTTGTAAAGTGTTCTTAAAACAAACATGTGCTGGGTCATCATCCGAGACTGCCAGAACATGAAATATATGGCAGAATGCGGGTAAAACAGAGCTGAAGACATACAGTTCTCCCCCAAGGAGTTCAGTCACAAATTTAATCAACGCCTTATTTTTTTAGCGAGTATCATCAGCATGGAAGCCTGTCCTCTGGAATTGTGGCCAAAGCATGAAGGGGCATACGAATATTTAGCATATCTGACACATTAATACCTTGCAACACCAGCTACAAAAGTGCCATGCGAATGCCTGTTCTCACTTTCAGGTGACATTGTAAATAAGAAGCAGGCAGCATGATCTCCCGTAAATGTAAACAAACTTGTTTGTCTTAGCAGTTGACTGACAAGTAGGACTGAGTGGACTTGTAGGCTCTAACGTTTTACATTGTTTTGTTTTTGAGCTCAGTTATGTAACAAATAAAATCTACATTTGTAAATTGCACTTTCACGATAAAGAGATCGCACTATAGTACTTGTATGAGGTGAATTGAAAAATACTATTTCTTTTGTTTATCATTTTTACAGTGCAAATATTTGTAATAAAAATAATAATATAAAGTGAGCACTGTACACTTTGTATTCTGTGTTGTAATAGAAATCAATATATTTGAAAATGTAGAAAAACATCCAAAATATTTAATAAATTTCAATTGGTATTCTATTGTTTAACTGTGTGATTAATCATGATTAATTTTTTTTAGTTAATCGCATGAGTTAACGACGATTAATTGACAGCCCTACTAGACATACATCACTTAGATCTCCAGGCCACCAAGTAGAATGTCTGGGTCTGCTAAGTTGGTCTTCATCCAGACTTGGTGGGTCAAGGATTTTTAGACTTTTTGGTGGGTTATAATTATTATCTGTTCTCTCCAATCTGATAGACTGATAGACTAAAAGCTCTTAGGAAGATAAAGCCATAAGGTGTGGATCATGTCAGCAACTGTCAATGTGAGAAACATGTTCCGTATCATGAAAGTATTTGACTTTGTCTCTAGTGTCTATAGCAGCTACTCTGACATCAGAATCGGTTTAGGTCCCAGAACTCCTTGCTCCAGCAATGGGAGTAAAGGAAATCTCTGACCCCCATGTGGCTCCTCCTGCCTCAATCTGCCTGTTGTCAGCCCAGAAGTAGAGACTTCACATGTTTCCCTATTGGGACTGATTCTGTAGCCCTTAACTTGGCAAGCTTGTCCCTCCCCTCGTGTATAGAGAGGAAAAAAGTTTTCCAAGTGCATATGCTTTGAGTAGTGTAAATTCAATGTTCAGATTTTACAAAGGAACAGAGGGAAATCAAATAAATTAAAACAGTTTCCGGATATAAACATTCTTTTACAGTATTTGCAAATTAACTATTGCAAATACTGAACTAATACAAGAGAACAAGAAACTGACTGGTTAATGTCACTTGTTTCTAGGCGAGCCTCATTCTCCAAGCAGACACATTCTGTTGGAAACACCAGTAAAAAGTGCATTATTAAATCTGAAATTAACCACTTAATCTAGTTTAGTAGTAACAATGAACTTTTTTTCAAAAACATGTATTTTTCGACTTTACAGGGCTGCTTTAAAAATATCTCTCTGCAGAGCCTGGTTTGCATATTGAGACAAGTATAATTTAGGAGAGCTACTACCATAACAGAACTCCCCCTGGACTGAGTCAAAGCCAGAAAATGTTATACAAGGCTACTGGCTATCTATTAAAATATGACTTTAGCAACAAACATGAATTTGCTAAGAATGTGAGGTTAGAGACAGCTGCCAGACCTTTGATCAGCTCTCCTTTTTCTATGCAAGCTCTTCTAAATCACATTGTTTGGTTCTTAGATATATCAATTCTAAGGAATTGCTGCTATAACGGTTCTGTATCTAAGCTCACTATTTTATTTAAACTTGCCAAGTAGTAGGGAACTGGGCCCTTTAAGAGAGGAAGGTTGGGAGAGTTGCAGGGCTTGCTGCAAGGCAAAAGGTTGTGTGCAGACCAAAGAGGGAACTCTGTGCAGCACGGGGCTAGCCCTACATGTCAGATGAACATACAGACTCATGAATGCTTATCTGAACTTTGATCATTATTTATAAAGCCAAAAAACTATGGTTCTGAAAGAATGGTGTTATAATGGAGAATATATTAATTACAATGATCAGTCTCAACTAATTTGCAGGAAGAATGAGACCGTAAATACAACTGGTGCTATGGAGACCCTCTAATCATTTTTAACATTAAAGTGATTTTTGTGAGCTAATCTGAGTTTATCCTATCTGTGATGGCTAATGTAACTACAGGAGACATCTGGTGTTTCAGCTGTAGCAGCTATTTTCTTTAATTTGCTTGCATGGTTTTAGTCATGCCCACATCAAAATCTAGTCTTGACATGCTGTTATAGATAGAACTATACCTAGAAATTGACTCCATCTGTATTCAGTCACGCCTAATTGCTCTTCAGACAAAAATAAGTTTCTACTACTGTTAACGCTACAGCAGACACAGCTATGGGACAGTGAGGTGCATGCTGTTTATCAACAGAACTGTTAACTATGTTACAATTGTACAACCCCATATGACTGTATGAGCCAGGAAGAAACCAGCTTGACTTAAGCCTCTCGGGTGTCTTCACTGCAGAGGTTACCAAGGTCAAGCCTCCCTATGAGCACCTGTGCTGCGGAGCCACGCTCTGCTCATACCCCTGTAGCTGCCTCCACACTGATGCTGCAGTAACCTGGGTTAGGTCATTAAACATTTCTTGTAGCAAATCAACCCTGTATACTTTATTCGTTCCTGGTTCAATCATAGTCCTTTCCTAAGAGGCCTGCATGAGTACCTCAGTCCGTCTGAGGTGGATGGTCCTGCCAAGGCAATGCAAGAACACTATATCCATGGAAATAAAAAAAATTTCTCCTTTTATCTTCTGCATCAAGGCAAGGCCAAAAGTAGATACCTGGTACATTTCCACATGTTAACCTGTTCAGGAGTTGCTGCAGAACAGATTACCAGTCCCCAGATACTTACTATAGAATATTTCAGATTTTCTTCATTTAAAAAATTAAGAGAATTTTTGGGTCTGGTTGAGGGGTTAGGGCGATCAGACCAATATTCTTTCCTGTACTTGCACCAGAGGGCAACCAGAACTCTTATGTGATCCTCTGGCTAGCTAGGTGCATGCTGGGATGAGGGTCTCTGGGATGGATGAGGGTGGCCAACCTTCCCAGATTGGCCAGGAGTCCACTGAAATTGGCATTGATCTCCTGGGGACTATTGAAAGCAATTCGGGATATTTTAATAGGCTGCTAAAAGTCCAATCAGCAGCGCAGCGGGGCTAAGGCAGGCTCCCTACCTGCCCTGGCTCCACGCGGCTCCCGGAAGTGGATGGCATATCTGGTTCCTAGGCACAGGGGTGGCCAGTGAGTCTGCCCCCACCCTGAGTGCTAACTCCGCAGCTCCCATTGGCTGGGAACCACAGCCAGTTGGAGCTGCGGGGGCAGCGCCTGCAGGCGGGGGCAGCGTGCAGAGCCACCTGGCTGCCCCTGAGCCTAGAAGCCAGAGGGACATGCTAGTCACTTCTGGGAGCTGCCCGAGGTAAGCCCCGCCCGACTGGAGCCCGCACCCCAACTCCCTCCCCCAGCCCTGAGCCCTCTCCCACACCCAAACTCCCTCCCAGAGCCCTCACCCCAAACCCACTCCTGCACCCCAACCCCCTGCTCCAGCCCTGTCTTGCTCTCTGAACCCCTTGGCCCCAGCCCAAAGCCCCCTCTTGCACTCCAAATCCCTAAATCCCAAATTTAACTGAGCCTATCACGTTCTCTCAAGTCTGTTTACTGTACACCTTGCTAAGTGCAGTTATTGCCTGTACTGTTTCCTCAGTTTCTTAGGTCTTGGTCAGTGTAACTTTTCAAAATGCCGTATGGAAAATGCCTAATGTAAACCTGGCTTGCTCCTCTGCAGGTTTTTCCAGCCCACATCTATTGTTCAGCATAGCTTTAGTTTATCTGACTGACAACCTCCCTTTAAAGGCACAGGCAGGTATCTGAAAGGTAAGAGACTAAATATGTTCTGCATATGTGGATATGATATGTCTTTTCCAGAGCTATTATCTATGATTCATTACATTACCTAAAGACTTTCAGCTATTTTCAGACTGGACCTAAATTCCAGGTTACACCTCCTCTTTGGGCTTTTTACATAAGGGTAACTTGGCTTTTGCACACATGGTAAAACAAGCTGAACTGCTTTGCATATTTTTTTGTTTCTTCAGCCAGTCTGTCTAACAAGGCCAAGTGCATACTGCTGACTTAGGTGCTGCACTGCACAAGCTACATTTTACATTAGTCCCATGTCTTCATGGCCTAGAAGAGGAACTTTGCAGTGGAAGCACTGTGGAATAATCAAGTGAGATAGGCCCTGCACACAGCGGTGTGGGGGAACCTACCAAACTAAAAGCAAAATTCTCTTTTCAATTCTCCCAAAGGTGGAGATACAAAGTACACAAATCAGGAAACTCTCAAACACAAGGTTGCTCTGCCACATTGTGCATCATGCATATTTAACGGTATACCCTAAGAGCAAACAATAATAATTGAGGTTTGCATCACAAAGAGAAATACGTGCACCAGAGCCAAGTTCATGTGGCAACAACCTCAACTCTGGAATTGCCCCCCTTTTGAGTGATCAATCTTAGTGTTCCATTTTAATGTGCCTTTAGAAGAAAATCTAGAGTGCTTCCAATGAGGGAGTTTGTGCATCACCTTGAAGGTGGAGTTATTTGATTTAAAAGGCCAGATTCTGTCCTGTGCAAATCTGCTCAGTGCAACACTGGGGTGGTTGTCTGGGAGCTGGCTGTGATGCTGGCAGACCAGGTGCCAGCTCATGCCAGAGCCCCAGGCCAATTCACTTGTGTATTCATATAGATCAAAGCAATTGTTAAATGTGTAAGAGTGTATTTGGTGTTTAAACTTAATGAAAACTAATGGAAAGTTGCTTGCATTGTTTTCACTTTATATGTATCCTGTTATAATGCAATAGCAAACATTTACATTGTTCATACCCCTGTAACTAAATAACCCATCAAATGTGAAAGAAGCCTTGTGGAATGCAAAGAAGAACTTTAACAGAGAAGTGCTTATTTCAAAGCAAGTGGCCATTGTATGTGATGACTGGAGGTTAAGGACTCTAAGTGCATTCCTCACTCACTCTCATCAAAGGAAAAGTCCATGTAGATAATATCACTGTCCACTTCTTTTCTGTGAGAAGAAGCTACAAGTACGGATTCAAGAAAAGATCCTTCATCTCTGGACTGCTTGCACTCTTGAAGGGAAACATACCAGAAGCAAAGAGGAAATCCCAAGAGACAATCTGGGTACCCTGAGAAGACTTCTGGGAAACTGGCAGTTTATTACATCACTGCCACCATTTTAAATTATGAACTGTGACTCACCTGTGCATATATTTTTACCTGCTTTAACCTCTCAGTAACTCTCATTTCCTTTCAGAGTAACAGCCGTGTTAGTCTGTATTCGCAAAAAGAAAAGGAGTACTTGTGGCAGCTTAGAGACTAACCAATTTATTTGAGCATAAGCTTTCGTGAGCTACAGATCACTTCATCGGATAAATTGGTTAGTCTCTAAGATGCCACAAGTACTCCTTTCCTTTTTGTCTCATTTCCTTTTCTCAGCTAATAAACCTTTAGTTAGTTGACTATAGAACTGGCTGCCAGCATTGTCTTTGGTGTAAGACATAGAGTGCCAATTGATCTGGGGTAAGTGACTGGTCTCTTGGGACTGGGAGCAACCTGATCTGGTTCACTGCACAGTTTTATCACAAAGTCCTTTTATCACAAAGTCCAGTTTGTCTGGGTGGCAAGATAGCTTTAGACTCTCCAGTCTATGTCTATGCTACTGATCTTACAGCAGCTGTACTGCTGCAGCTGCGCCTCTATAAGGTCTCCTGTGTAGCCACTCTATGCCGGCATAATTAAACCACCCCCAACAAGAAGTGACATAGCACTGTCCATACCAGTGCTTTTGTCGGTGACACTTATATTGGTTGGGGGTGTGTTTGTTTTTTTCCCCACACCCGTGACTGACAAAAGTGCTAGTATAGACAAAGCCTAAGGGGAGTGCTGTGACTCTGTGGTAAGACTGGTACAGTGATTCAGGAGTTCACATTTGTTACTGGCTTGATGAAATCTAGTTACAGAATACACCACCAGTGTGGAGTGACTGTCCTGTTTTCTGACGGTCTGCCCTGAGATGCACACTCACATTCGTGAGCTACTCCAGACAGCGTGACACAGCCCCTGATCCTCATAGCACACTTACACGAACCCCTCTGTAGCCTAGGTGCTGGAACACAGCGGAGACTCTTACCTGAAGCCACCTTAAACTGATTTTATTCAACTAAACCACATTTCACTGATCTTCCACAATCCAGATGTACTGCTGAATATACAGTTAAAGTGGATTAAACTATTTAAGCTGCTTAGGGGATCTTAAACAGCTTTTGAGTAACCAGAATGCAAAATTTCTGACTGCAACATAATAGCATCACCCCCCCCGCACACACACACATTTGAATAACTCAAAACTGACCACTCATTTCATTCAGGCTTTCAAAAAATAAAGTTAGCCTTTGATCTAGGACTAAGCATGGAAAGTTTCAGCTGAAAAGGAATTTGTTTAATAAAGTTAAAAGCAACTGAAGAGGGGTTGTTAAACTGGAAAGCAGGACTGTTTCCTAGTGGTTACCATCTGTGTCTGCTACAGTTTCAGCTTAAAGACTGTTGTCACTTTTAAAAGACAGCTTTGGACATCTTGGATCCATCTCAATCAAGAGACCTATGCCAGTTTTGTTCAGTGTAGAGCTTTCAAATAGGTGAGGATCACTTCTAACCATGTAGATAGTATCAGTTATGTGAATTTTGAACTGCCCGCAACTTTTGGGCCTCCTGGTGGTGGCAGCTACTCTATCTTGTTAAAAGGGGACATGACATAACTACCAATGTGTATGGAACCAAAGTCTAGGATTGTAAATGAGCTTTTGGCCCCTTAATCATCTGTTGTTCTCTGAATTTCTTCCCAAAGGAAAGGGGAGCCTGGGCATGGAGAGTTGCTGGGAGGCTACAGGAGAACAGCCTGAAGTTTGAAAAAGCAGGATCAATCCCACCATATGTGAAACTCCAGTTGTGGTTCAGTGATATCTCCATCAACTTGAAGGACCCTTGTTCTGTGTTCTAGATTCTGTGTTGCCCTATTGCTTTTAGCACCAATGCTATTCTAGACATGCCCCCTGGCCATCAGGATTTACCTTGTCTTTTAAGGCTCTTCACACTTAAATTGAGTTGCAAAACTCCTCCCTGTAAACTCTGGTTACCTGTTTTGTTTTGCTTAATTCTGCTGCACCATGCTAAGCATTCATCCTTATATGGGTCTGTCTCTAATTAACTGGATGGTCTAGAGCAGGGGTTCTCAAACTAGGGGTCGGGACCCCTCATGAGGGGTCGCAAGCTGTCAACCTCCACCCCAAACCGTACTTGCTTCCAGCATTTATAATGGTTTTAAATATATTAAAAAGTGTGTTTAATTTATTGTGGGGGATTGTACCCAAAGGCTTGCAATGTGAAAGGGATCACCAGTAAAAAAGTTTGAGACCCACTGGTCTAGAGGCCTGAAAACTGGTCTGGTATCCAGAGCTCCTGACCTCTAATCTTGGCTCCGTCCCATCAGCCTTGAGTAACTTGAGTAAGTTATTGTGCCTCTCTGTTCGTTCATGATGTGCGTATAGTTTCATTCCAGGTCCTACAACATTAGTATAACCTCCTGGCCATATGGCTGGCTATCTATCTATCTATTTGGCTGAAACGGTTACTGAATTACCACTTTTGGTCTAAATGCCATGGGACTGCCTCCCACCCCAGAAGATTTGGGATAGTAGAGATGATCCATGAACTTCCCAGACCCATATCGTCTATGTATGCCTTTTGAGGAAAAAGGACTGAATCCTGAGGATATTAAAACCTAGGATAAAGTGCTGGCGTGTCCTTTAAAGGCTCCACAATAGTCAATTGTATTAGTCAATGCAAAACATGCTTCTGTAGAGTTGTTTATATTTAATAAAACAAAATATTTAGAATGTATTGGACACTGCAAAGACTATATGAGATAAAATCTCTTCCTTTGGATACATGCTGGCATTGTGGTAAAGATAATACCACACTGGTGCCCATGTCATGGGAATGTCCTCCAGTTAAACATCTGTGGAAAGGTGTTGACAGAATTAAACAGATTTTAGGCTTTAGCGAGCAAACATTGGCAAGAAACTACATATTCAGATATTTATGTGCAAATTCGGGCCTCTCAGCAGCACAGAATTTGTGGTTCGGGAGCAGTTATGATCACAAAGTGAATAAATTGACAGAGGTGGAAAAGTAAAACAACAATGGTATTCTGCCAAAGAAAGAGTCACCTTCCACTTCAGGGATCGACTACATACATTAGAAGAAATCTGGGCTTTTTAGAAACATCTTGACTAAGGGCCACCCAAAGGCTTAGTCCACTCCAGACCTCTTTCCCGCTGGACTTTCTTCATGCTCCCTGGCCTGCCTTGTCTGTGTCTGTGTTTTGTAAAGTATTGATTTATGCAGTTTAATAGTAAGATTGTTATATGCTGTTTGCACAGGTGTGTTAATGCTGTGGTGTCACAGATGGTAATTAAGGTTATAATCATTTTTTCTTTTTGCATTGTGATTGTATTGGAAAACAAAAATTAACACAACTTAATAAAATCTAGTTACTGTAATGATTATTTATTTCTATTACTGAAGCACCTTGGAGCTCTAGTCATGGACCAGGACAACTAGGCACTGTACAGTTGTTACTGCCTATAGTTTCCTAAAGGTATGAATGGAAGACCTTAAAATTATTAGACCTGCACAGAACATCCTATTTCTCATAATTACAATAACTTGAGTTTATAAGCACCCACAAAATCACTACAAATACTTTAAAACAAAACAGTAGCTTGTGTGTGTATATGCTTGTTGTAGCCTCAAATTAGATATTATAGATTCATAGAATATCAGGGTTGGAAGCGACCTCAGGAGATCATCTAATCCAACCCCCTGCTCAAAGCAGGACCAATCCCCAGATCTCTAAATGGCCCCCTCAAGAACTGAGCTCACAACCTTGGGTTTAGCAGGCCAATGCTCAAACCACTGAGCTATCCCTCCCCCCATACTACTACTTTGATCTGCCAAGAAAAAGGGTTTTCTTTAAAACTGGCTGATGCAGACTCATTTGTATAGACTATGGGGTTAGATTGTGTCTTCTGTAAAATGTGTGTTTTGTTTCTCCATGACAATGTTTGGTTCCAGTTAGCATTAGCCCTTTCCTGGAAGGAGTGAGGAAATTTCAAAATAACTCTGAACTGCATTTATTACACTTTTTGTTGGTCAAAAGAAGATATACATAACTTTCATCAAAGATTATAAGGTAAATACCTAGGTCTCTTACAATTTACTTTTGCATTATCCATCCAAGAAAATACATTAGGGTTTTAGACAGCCTTTAGATTCTAGTAGAGCTTCTTTACAAAATCTATATTCCTTAACAAGTATCTCCAAATATCTTAAAACTTGTTTGATGTGATTCTGTATTTCAAGGAGTGATGGCCAGTCATTGGTTTAGAGGCTTAGGCCCTACACCAAATCCTAGTTGCTTCCCTCCCATGGTAAGGATGGTTGAAAGGGATAGGCCAGGCACTAGAAGGGAAGGATATCATAGTGGGTTCGGGGCTAGAAGGGGAGGGTTTTAGGTATATTATGCTTGGTACAGCATCACATTTAGTTGCATCATAATGATCTCATTTATTATGACATCATCATTACCTTCTCTCTCAATCAACCTCTTATCAGTCCAACCTAATTAGTATGCCTTTAGTAAACCAACTTTAAATATTTATGTATTTAGCTATTTATATTAAGAGATCCCTTATTTCTAAAAAGCTGGTCAAACTTTGGATTGAAGATTTGGGAAGCTCCAATAAGCCCAGCAATATCCAGCTCGTGACTGCCCAACATACAAGGGGAAAACTTAGCAATTTTTACATGTGCATTTTCTCAGTGCAGACGGTGATTTTGTTAAGTCAATAAGTTGACATACGTCATATCAAACATCACTGATAAATGAATAAACAGTCCTGGGAAAAGACAGCCCAGTTAGAACAAAGTACTATTTATAATATACAGATTAGCTGTCCAAAAACTTCACACAGTTACGGTTGACTGGCAGTGCCTTGTACTCTTTCAGAACATTGAATGCTCACTTACTTAAACCTCTGAATACCAGGAAATAGTTGGTTGCATGCCAGAATGTTTGCAGTCGAGGCCTAATCCTGCTGTATGTGCACAATTGACTTTCTCTGGCTCGATAACCTGGCTTGAGATGCAAGTTTTACCCTATATAAGTTTTTAAATATTGCTTCCCCAAAAGGGCAGTGGGTATCCAGACCCTCAAAGTCAAGGCTGAGTGGTTGAGAGCAGTTTGGTTAGTAGCAGGCTGTATTTTGAGCCCCAAGTGTGGGCAAAAAATTAGAAACAATGTAATTTGATGCCATGAGTTGTTTTTTCTCTTATGGAGACTGTATCGGGGCAAACACTAGTTCAAATGACTTAATCCAACTCTGGACTCCAGAGGTACAGCAGTTTTCAAGACTCACCCAGTAACCATGCGGACGTTAGCACTTTAACTTATAGTTTAATAGATTTGTATTTTTTTTTAAAGTATCAGTCTTAACTATAGTAGTGCTTCTGAAGTACAGGAGCTGGCTCTGCTGACTGCAGACTGAAGGTCCTCTGACAACAGAGAGATAAAGAGCAAATGAGAGCTGCTATATGTACTAGGTGTATGTACAAGTTTGGTGTATGTACTAGGATCAATCTGTCTGTCTTTCCTTCAGATTAATGAGTAGACAGAACTGTACATATAGACAGAGGACTCTGTGTCTTTAGATGTCTTTTAGGATTGGTATTACTGTGTCAAACACCAGCTGCTATGGTGGTACAACGGGCTGAGTTGGTTTGGACAACATGGACGAGGTTTAGGGATATTTCCGCAACTGCTGAAAACAGTTGTGGTTTGCAAATTCTAGTGTCCATGATTTGTGGAGTGTGTGTGTGTGAGTCTGTGAAAGGGGGTATAGGAGTGAGGAATCATGGTTTCCTGTATAAACTCCGCAGCCTCCAGTGTAGGTATCCCCTCTGGAGCTATCCTGTTCACCTCTATGACATGTGGAACAAATGAAGAAAATATTTGGTGTATTATAAAATTAGTCAGATGTGGTTTATTTTGTGGTCTAACTGCCAATGTTAAAAAAAAAAAAAAAAAGCCTTATGGGAAATTAAGCTGCTTTTACAATCTTCTCAGCTGCTGAAAGCAAACATGTCAAACCATCTGTATGGTTGGCAGTTGAATAACTGAAAAAGAGCTGCACTGAGTAATAATTGCTAGTAAAAATAAAAATAGCAATAAGAAAAGAATTCAACCAGCCTGCTAATGTAAGTCCATTAATTAATTAAAATATAGATCTCTGAAAACTGTCTAGCTTTACCAATCTCCTCCCTGCAGCCCCAGCACCAAATAGAGGGACTGTAGCTCACGAAAGCTTATGCTCAAATAAATTGGTTAGTCTCTAAGGTGCCACAAGTACTCCTTTTCTTTTTGCGAATACAGACTAACACGGCTGTTACTCTGAAAACTGCTTTAGTAGGACTAGTTACATGACCAAGCCTTGCCAACTTTGTCCAATACAAGGTCAAATTAATATATTATTATGTAGTCAATTAATTTCTCCAAATGAATATGGTTTTTTAAAAATAAAGCTGTCAGGAAAACAGGGTTGCAGCTTCCTACAGATCCCCTGACCTGCTTACTTAATGGTCCAGTGTCACGGAGCATGGGGGAGTCAGGGCTCTGCACCCGCCACTTCCTGCGAGTCACCGTGACTCTCAGCCAGCCAGTAAAAAGAGAAGGTTTATTAGATGACAGGAACACAGTCCAAAACAGAGCTTGTAGGTACAGGAACCAGGACGCCTCAGTCAGATACCTCTTGGGGGATAGGGAGCCCAGGCCCTGGTTCTGGGCCTCCCTCTGTTTCCGCAGCCAGCTCCAAACTGAAACCCCCTCCAGCAGTCTTCCCCAGCCACACACCCCAGCTCCTTCTCCAGCTTTTGTCCAGTTTCCCAGGCAGGAGGTGTCACCTGGCCCCAACCCCCTCCTGGGCTCAGGTTATGGGCTCAAGTATCATCCCACAAGTGAAGTCACACTCTGATATCCCACCACCAGGGATGAAAGTAACCTAAAGGACTTATCAGTACGCCGGAGTCCTGAACAGGGGGCATGGCCTCAACTGGAAGAGGCGGGGCCTTTAAATACCCAGGCCCTTTAAATCAAGATTTAAAGGCCCTGGACTCCGGCTGCAGTAGTGGTGGCTGGGAGCCCCAGCCCTTTAAATCACCCCCGGAGCTACCAGCTGCAGAGGCGGCTGGGAGCCCGGGGCTCAGGGGCAATTTAAAGGGCCCGAGGCTCCAGCCACCCGCTACCGCAGCAGAGCTCCAGGCCCTTTAAATCACTGATGGAGCCCCAGGGGCACCTAGCTGCCGCCACTACCCCAGGGCTCCAGCAGTGGAGCTTGGGAGACGATTTAAAGGGCCAAGGGCTCCGGCCGCTGCAGGGAGCCCCGGGCCCTTTAAATCGCCGGCCTGGGGAAGCTGGTCCAGTCTGGCACGTCATACCAGCTCTTGCTGGCTTACTTTCACCAACTTTCCAGCAATGGGGTTCATAAGTTCCAGGGAGACAGCCCGCATTCCACGCCTCCCCCTGCCCCAGGAGATCGCTGCCTGTGATTTATTTTTGCAGGGCCCCCCTTGAGCCGGGGCCCTGGGCTGCAGCCCCTAAAGTCCCTGCCTTAATCCGGCCCTGTTCCTCATAATTAAGGCTAAGATTTTGTCACGGATATTTTTAGTAAAAGTCAAGGACAGGTCACGGGCTTCCGTGAATTTTTCTTTATTGCCTGTAACCTGTCCGTGACTTTTACTAAAAATATCCATGATAAAATGGGAAGGTACTGAGCAGCTGCAGGGTGGCTGGGAGCTCTGGGACCCCCACCACCCATGGGGACTCAGAGCTCCAGGGTCCCACTGCCCCCAGTGCTGGAGGGGAGCTGCAGGGTCTCCCTGCCCCCTCCCCAATGGCGGTGAGCTGTGGGAATCCCCCTGCCGCCACCGTAGTGGGGAGCTGCGGGGGTCCCCTTGCCCCCCATGGTGGCCAGGGGCTGTGGTGGTCCCTCTGCCCCCACTGAAGCAGAGGTGAGCTTTGGGTACCCCTGCCCTGTGGAAGTGGTGGGGAGCTTCTGGAGTCCCCCTGCCCTGCAGCAGCCCAGTGGCGGGGAGCTGCTGGGGTACCTGTGCCCCACGGCCGTGGCAGGGAGCTTGTCAGGATCCCCCTGTTCCCCACAGAGGCCAGGAGCTGTGGGGTACCCCCTGCCTGAGGTGACTGGGAGCTGTGAGGTACCCCCACTGCCCATGGCATCTGGGAGCTTGGGGGCCCGCTGCCTCAGGTGGCAGGGCTACCTTATAGCTCCCTGCCACTGCGGGAGGTGGCAGGACCCTGCAACTCCCAGCCTCTGGGGCTGAAGTCATGGAGGTATGCGGAAGTCACCAAATCTGTGACTTCCGTGACCTCCGTGACAAAATCGTAGCCTTACTGATAATCAAAAAGCTCTTATTTTAGAAGTAACTGGATGAATTAAATGGGTGTTCAGTCTAACCACTCCCCTTCTGGCTCTGTTGGTTTCACCTCTGCTCTAAGAACACTGCCTCTAGCATCCATATTCTTTAATTCTCTACTTTTTTGTTTATTCACTTTCTAATTTATTTTTTTTAGGATTAAGGGCAGACCCAAGATAACCCAACTATCTTCATGCTGATGATACTGAAATGTACCATACATATCTGACACCTTTAATGACTCCTTCCCATCCATTTTCTTTGCTGGCCATGACCCAATAAATGTGAATCCATTTCAGTTACTTGGATGCTATGCTGATGGGGATCAAATAAATATCTAGATCTAACAGCTTGATGATTCAAGAACCCTAGTTTTTGTGGTCAAAAGGAACATACAGCTGTCATTTCTAGCTCCCTTCTGAACTCAGACTATCAGCATCCTTGACATCCTCCCACTGAACTCTCTTCCTTTCCCTTGTTGGTAAGTTTGCTTACCACCAAATTCTTGACTCCAAAACATGGAGAATGCTATTGCCTGACTTCTTATGTGTACAAAGTATGCCACATCATTCTCATCCTCAGAGTCCACTCACGCCTCCGTTCAGGTCAGGTTCCAGTTCAAAACTACCCTCTTGATTTCAAAGCTGTCTATCCGAAGCCTTGCCTCAGCCTCCCTTAGACCTTACTTTGCTCTACTCCCTACTTCCTCCACTCCTGTAGTAGTGGTTTCCTTTATCTTTCTACATAATCTTATCACACTGGGTACAATAGCTTTGTCCTTTGCATCTCAATATCTAGAACAGCTTTTCCTGTGTCTCTGCCTCATTGACTCTCACGATTAAACTGGCTTCTGAAATATGAAACTTAAGACTTTGGTTCTAATCTTCAAAGGAATTAATGGGTGAAGCCTAAGCTACAGTAAAGGCTTAAATTTGATCTATGAACTGCCATGACATCTGAGCTCCCCTGTGACAATGCAAATCACAAACTTAAGGGGAAGCACATGAGAACTGGGGACAAAGCATTATCCCCAAGAGGAGTCTGGCTATGGATCAAACATCCAGAGGAGATTAGATGTATCAGGAGTCCAACAATCTTTAGGCAAACCACAACTTTCCTCTGTGTAAAAGGCTTTTCTCCATAAGACAACACTTAATATTGATGCACCTTTCCACCCTAATCCCCCCGCCACCATACACACTTTCTAAAAACACAAATTCTGCCCCACGCTGAATTTTCACTCCAGAAAGGGAGACTTACCAGAGACTCCATGACATTTTTGCTGTTAATTTAATATGGAAGGTGCCCAGATCCGATGGTAATGGGTGGCAACATAAAATCCTTGGCTAGAACATCTCTTCTCTATTGTTTTTACTTGTTAATTTCTCACTCCCTCTCTGACTGGCTCTGTCACTGTACTTATAGTTATTTTAGTGTTCTGAGATATAGTTGTTATGAAAGATGCCAAACGCAATAAAATCGGTGTGAAAAGTTCAAAAGGAGGTGAGTAGCTTCTTCTAAAGATGGGAATATTTGTTAATTTGCTAACGAATGTAACACAATTTACTTTTCAAGTTAAAGTCACACATCTCTAAGCTTATTTAATGTATTTCAGACTTAAGCCTTATCTAAATGCAAAAACTGCACTGGTTAAATTTAAATGGGTTTTGAAAACAATGTTATTAAACCAGTACAAAAGCCTTTTTGACTTACCCTGTCAACGTGGAATCTATTTAAAATAAACAAATGAACAAAAATAAGCCATTTCTCAACTTAACTAAGAGTGTCCATATAGTATTTTCACTGCTTTTAAATAAGCTGATTTAAAATAGCACCTTAAATTGAATTTGTGCGACTTTTTCCTGGCGGGTAGACAAAGCCCTAAGTAGCTGATTTCATTCTACCTCATGCCACTTGCTCCCTCTTGTGGCTGACACACAGATTCAGTTTAGATTTTTTAAAATAAAATAGGCAAGCTAAGCTTGGGTCACCAGTTACAGGGCCGGCTTCAGGCACCAGCAAACCAAGCAGGTGCCTGGGGCGGCAAATGTAAAGGGGTGGAAGGACGCCAGGCTGTGGGGCGTTCCGCGCTCGGCGGCAATTCAGCGGCAGGGACGCGACTCTTCCTCGGTCGCCGGCAGCAATTCAGCAGCCGCACCATCGCTCCACCTCCATGTTCGGTGGGCAGGGTTCCGCCTCCCCATTCGGCAGCAAGTTGTTGGTTTTTTTGCCAGTTGGGACCAGTTAGACTGCCCTTAACAATGACTTGGTAAGGTGTCCAGAAAGACAGCAGCTAGTAGCTTATCCTAATTTACAGTTCAAGAAAACTATCTAATTTTTTTTAAATAGGTGGAACACTGAAGTTGGATATTCATGTGCTACTAACTGCAATCTAATTATTTAGAAGACTTTCAGAATAAAATACCTAGCTGTGAAATGAGTTATATCAAGAAGTATTTTCCATTCCATTATTAATGACGTTAACATAGCCTGTACTAAGATGGGTAACATGAGGACAAATAACTTTGTCAGCTGGACATATTTCCTATATTCTGGGATACTGAATGTCAGTGGTATACACAGAGATGGTGTGGGTCAGATACTATCAAGGAGGGCAGCCAAAACCTATGTGCGATCCCCAACTCCCAGTACAGGCTCTTGGAGTTACTGGCAAATGACACAGTTTAAAGCTGTACTAACCTATACTGGTTCGGAGAGGATTATAACAGTACAACTTACATCAAAGTTCCAGAAAGTGTCTTGTATTTAATGTTCCGCTCCAACAAATGAAGCAAGCCAAGACAAAAAAGAACTTCTATGAGCAGCTACAGATAAGGTCCTCAAAAGAGATGCCCACCTTGTAATGGGAGATATGAATACTAAAGTAGGAAGCAACGAAACTGGCAGGGAAGAAATAAGGCCTTGGTGAAATGAATGAAAATGGTGAAATGTTTGCTGATTTTTGTGGAATGAATCACCTGGTCATTGGAGGTACTATCTTCCCTCACCAGACAGTTCATAATATAACTTGGAGGTCACCAGATCACAGAACAAGGAATCATACTGATCACATTACAGTTTGGTGTAAATGGAGATGAACTTTAAAAGCAGAAATGGAGCAGATGTAGAAACGGACCACACTTTAGTAGTAACTAAACTGAGAATAAAAGTAAGAACAAAAAAGAGATCTGAACAGTAGATGCCCATTTTATAACATCACTAAATAAATACCAGGTGCTTGAAGATGAGGATGATGGAACAGTATCTATTTTCATTTGCCTTTTAAAGGAAACTTTAGTGAAAGTTTGTAAAGTACTGGGATTCAGGAAGAAACACCACAAAGAATGGTTAGCTGAGGGTACGGGGCCAAAAATAGAGACTGAAATTTAAACTAAATCAGGCAAGTACGCAGACTCCATGACTCTAGGAAGAATATGCTATGCAGAACAAAGAGGTCAAAAAGAGTGCTAGGAAAGACAAGCAAGATTTTATAGATAGACAAAAGGGCAACAGATGCACAGACTGATGCAGCACAAAGTGACATGAAGACACAGTACAATATCATTACACAGATGAACTTTTGTCAACTACTGAATGGTAAGCCAGTGACCAACCCCTGAAGCAGAGAAGGAGATCTAGACATCTAACTAAGGCCTATCACCATAGTAGACGTAGAGAGGGCAGTCAACTGGTTAAAAAGTGGAAAGGCACCAGGTCCCAATGGAGGTTCTTAAGGCAGACTTGAAGAACACAGACATTTTGATAGGCCTGTTACAAAAGATAGGGGAAGAAAAAAATAACAAACAGGCGGAGAAAGTGTCATATGATGAAGCTATCAAAAAATGGAGGCACATTCAATTATTGTCTACCCCAAGTCAGGTATTTACACACATTATTCTAGACAGAATAAAGAACACAGTAGATTCAAGATGATGAGAAGAACAGGCAGGGTTCAGACAGGAGAAATTGTGTATAGATCAAATAGATCAATTTTGTGGAAGTGATGCCACTATGGAATCCCCACATCATTCAGAGCTGCTGTGAAGATATGACATGCTAAGTAATACAGAACAGTGAACTGACTAAGCCATTAGAGGTTACTACCAGCGTCAGATAAGGATGCCTTATATGACCCATGATCTCTTTACTAGTAGTCGACTGGGTAACGAGGGGCATACAATGGACTTTCAGGCAGAATTTAGAAGATCTTTACTATGTAGATGACCACAGTTTGCTATCCTATGCCCATAGAGACATACAAGGCAAAACAAATTATCTCCAGGCCTATTCACAATCAGTAGGGTTGACAATGGACAGTAAAAAAACTAAAACTTGTTAATCAACATGCAACAAGAAACACCCATAACCTTTTCTGGAGCTGATGTTGAAGAACTCTGATATTTCACATATCTTAGCAGCACTGTAAGTGGAACAGAGGATGATGAAAGCCAGACATGCCTTCATAACTCCAAAGACAATCTGAAGAAACAGAACTCTTGCCCTACAAGCTAAACTTAGAATATTTAACACCATTATACAGTTTCTTTACTATATGGTGCTGAAACTTGGAGTCTTTAAGATCTGACTGTCTAAACTCCAAACTTCCATAAACAACTCCTTTAGACAAATCTTCAGTATCAGATGACCAGAAAAAAGTCATAAAAACTCTGGAGGAGGACAAAACAGAAACTGATAAGACAGGAAATTACAAAATGAAAATGCAGATGAATAGGACACCCATGGGGGAAAGACACAAATAGCATAAGACAGGTGTTGGACTGGAACCCCCAGGTAAAACGTGACAAGGTAGACCAAAGACAACACAGAACTGCACAATAGAAGAAGCATTGAAAGCTCTCAAAATGACATAGGAAGAAGTTAAGGCTGCAGCAAGAGACTGTCACAGATGGAAGGCAGTGGTGAAAGCTCTATGTTCTATGTGGAATAAAGAGGTATAAGTCAAGTCACTACAGCCTGTTGAGTCACACACTGGGAGGGGACTAGAATGAGGAAGAGGAAGTTGGGGAGGAGATGGTGAGGACAGACAAAGGAGTGGAGCAGGGCTGCAGAGAAGATAACAGAACAGGAGGAAGGAAGCCTGTTTGGAGTTGAGAGATTTCAGCTTGGGGCTGCCTGTGTGGGGGCTGCATTTCAGAGCTTGGAACCACATCACCTACTGGGGAGCCAAGAAACTACTGAAGGATTAGCATGGGGAAGGGTTAAGTTCACCTTCTGGCTCTCAGAGGGAGGGGAGCACCAAGAACCTTTGGGGGGGGCAGTCTGGAAAGGGAGACTGGGGCATGGCTGGAGCCCAGGATCTCAGTAAGAGGGAGAGGAGCCCCTTGAGAAAAACATTTTCTAACCTGAAAAAATATGGGTTCAGTGAATTGCCAGGCAGTAAGGAGAAGGGTCGGTTCTTGTTGTAATTGAACCAGTTTATCTGATATCTCTATCATTCTCCTAATGAGCAGCGTAGCAGTGAAATACACTGAATCAACAGCATTTAAATCTGACTAAAGCTACCAATTTTCACTTGGTGCCAGGGCTGGCCTTGGCTGCAAAGGATGCTGAAAAGCAGGCCCAAATCTCCCAAGCCATGAGTTTGTCTGTTCCTAGTGCTCTGCTGTCACTGCAGTTCTGAAGCTCCTTGGTGGCACATAGTGTAGACACAGTGCTTCAGTTTCCCCTACTGGTGATGCTGTTTCTGGGGAGACACTTTACTGTTGCATCATTGGACATCAGAGGAGAGAGAGTCCTGGAGAAGAAGAGCTGAGAAACAGTGAGAGATGCAGAGGAATGGCAGCTGTAGAAGAGCAGGGGGGTGGCACAGCAGAAGAGAAAACACAGGAGTAGGAGAATGGAGGAAAGAGAGCACAGAAATGTACAGTTGCCACTTTGTTAACTCTGTCCTAGTCATTCCTTCATAATGACACAGTATGGAGTTGTGATACTCTGATGTGTTGCTACCCCATGACACCAGTAACACCATGTGACATGGAATCAGCCCGAGACTCAGGATTTGAAATAAATAAAATAATCAGAAATTTAAACATTTTGCACTCCCATAGTAGCTACCACCCTAAAACTTTACAGATGTTATTGAAGTCAACCCCATAACACTGCTGTAAAGCAAGTGTTTCCCTCACTTTGCAAATGTGGAAACTGAGGCATACAGCTTAAACAACTTTCTCATGGTCATACCAAGACAGGGATGGTCCCAAGAATAGAGTCCAGGTCTAATACGCAGCTCTGCAACTTGTGTGCAAGACCACTCTTCCAATGCCTTGTAATGACATTGAACAGCCCAATTGTGAAGAAGGTTATCTTGTGAAAACTGAGAAGTAGCAACTCTATGACAGAGAAAGATGATTTTGGTGCTTTAAAGGATTTTATGGCTGTGAGTCTGGAAAAACCATCTCTGCTGCATTGGCTAGGCTACATGAATAACATGGCTGCCCCAAAAGCGCAATAAAAACATTAAGCATTCCTTTTTTTTTTTGCTTTTTATTTGTTTACCCTTTTCTCTGCTCTGCACCCATCCCACTTAGTTTCTATGGAAGCAATGATAGTGTTGGTTTAGGGTGGAGCTTAATGATGCCTCCAAGAGAAGGAGGGGCTTTTTTAATACAAAAATTGGAAAATTACACCATGGCTTCTAAACTGTAGTACAGTTTGTAACCACCCTGAGTAGTATAATAATGAAAACCATCACAGCCATAGACTTGGATGGCTTTCATTATATTTACAGCGCTCAGGGTGGTCATGAGCACCATCAGTTATAAACCACAAAAGCTGTCTGCTGGAGCAGAGTATTTGGACAGAAATATGCACTACTTAAGAGAAGGTAATGTTGGATGTTTATAATAGCCCATTTGAAAACAGGCCTATTAACTTTAATACCATTTTTTCTCCCTTCAGTTTCTTAGCCCACCCCCCCTTCCCTATGTAAAACTGGTAATGGGATGGTTATGTTGGTGGTAACTTTTCTACTCTCCCTCTTGGATCTTTCTTCTCACTTTGTGGTCTCCCTCACATCAATCAACCCCTCCCTAGGCCAAAAAGACTGGTATACTGCTCTCTAGTTCAAGGATGCAAATTTTCACACTATGATGCACCTAGCGTACAGGTGCTTCTTGAGGTTTGTGCTGAACAAACACTACCTATACTGGATTCTGCCTTAGGATTCTGTATAGCACGCCTTGTATTTATAAACGGCCTTGCAGTGATGGAGGCCTATCTCAGGGAGATGGGCATCCAGCTGTTCCTGTACTCTGGTCAGGGGCCACTCAGGTGCGGGCCAGCATCATGTCCATCTTCCAGCTGTTTGCACATTTGGGTTTACTGGTGAATGAGAAGAAATCCACATTAACCCCTACGAAGTTGGCAATACAGGAGGGAGATAGAGGAGCCAATTGGTTAGTGCACTGCATGTGCACTCCCTCCCACCTGAAACTTAAAACCTGCTGCGGCTTGCAGGTCCTATGTCATCTTGCGTTTATGGAGTTGAGACATACTGGCAAAGCTGCTCTCAGTGATGTAGCTAATACAGACTTCAATTGTCAGCTGTCTATGCTGCAGGTTTCAGCCATGCAAAGGAAAATATATGGAAGTTAACCTACTGTGTAAGCCACACTAGGTGGATCCTGAAAGCTTGCATTCCAAACTAGATGCATGGAGGTTTTAGCTGCTCAGCTCCTATTAAAGCTGACTGGAGTTTCATGATCAAAAACCTGTTCATCAAGTCTGTATACTGCCTAACTCATACACTCCTTACACTGTCAATTTAAGTCACTGTCTGAACACTTTGTACCAATAGTAGGTGCAAGTAACACCTAAGGTTATTTTCATTACAAGATAAGAAGTAAAATTCTTGGTTTGCTGGGTGTTGGATAGCACTTTGCTTTCCTCCTCTTGCAGTAAAACTGACCATACAGAGAGAGCTGTTTCAAGGAAAAGTGACTTCTGAATAATATTTCTAGAATCATTGCCCCATAGGCTTGAATATTTGTATTTGTACAGTATACCTAGACTCTCACAGTTCAGTGGACTGAAGATTAAAGGAGAATTTATTTTGGAATAAACCATTAAAATCAAGAACTATAAAATAAGGTGCTATTACTGATTGTTTGGGGCTAAGTTAGCCCCAAATAGATTAGATTTTTTTTTTCTCCTTATAGTTAACTTTTGCTGTAATAAGATCTTGTGAAGTCAGAATTTAGTCAGGAAACAGATGCTCTTGGGCAAAGAGAAATGCCATTCTGTTCTAGAATAATGAATGTCATAGATGGATGCTGTTCCCACAGTATCTTTGCAGGTAATTCTTTCCTACCCTACCTCTAAGCTTACTTAAGAAACAATCTTAAGTATAAGATATGTTTTGTACTGCTAGTCTGAAATCAAAGATCTCCTGAAGGCAAGAGCTGCATGTCTAATAATTTTAACTGTTAAGTCTAGGTGCAGCTGTAGCCCCTTTATCTCTTTATTGGGTAGATCAGTGACCTTGTCTCTTGTTCATATGGAGCCCCTTCTTGAGGTATGAATAATCACCACCTTCTTTCCTTCATCTGTACCTGACATTAAATACAATTAAAGAATTTTGATGTGAGCTTCTGTGAAAATCAAATTATATATGACCCTGTATTGCTGATCTTTTTCCTAAAAAAGATCACAATCTAAAATAGTGGTCAAAACAATTACAGAAGCTTTTAAGCAGATGCTACTTCTTACCAGAGAGGTATCTGTACTTCAGTGATGGATTCTATTTATCTTGGACTTCCATCACAGTGGGGCTGAAATACCTTGCTAAGGTTTGTGGAACACAGAGATCCTTGAAGACAGATGCCGTAGAAACGTGAAGAATTAGGTTATGTCTACACTAGCACTTTTGTTGGTATAACTTGTTTCACACCCCTGAACAACATAAGTTACACTGACAGAAGCACCAGTGGGGACGCTATGTTGGTGGGAGACTGTCTTGCCGACATAGCTACCGCCACTCGTTGGGGTTGGTTTAATTATGTCGACGAGAGAACTCTCTCTCCAATTGGCATGGAGCAGCTACATGGGAGATCTTACATTGGTGCAGCGGCATCAGTACAACTGTGCCACTGTAATCTCTCTAGTGTAGACATGGCCTTATTGCTGTTGTGCTTGGTCTTATATATACACAGGTTTTTTTCAAATGTTTTGAAAGACTTAAGTTTGAACCATTAGATAAATCTCTTCAATTCCAAAACTAAGACTTGTAAATGTTTTTTTTTTTAATTGTTTAGGTAATGGAATAAGCTAGTAATCATGTAACCTACCATTTCAAAGGCAGAGGCTTGCCTCGTCACTGCTTTGCACCTTGGGTAGTCACTTAATTATTCCTGTGCAAAGGAGGTGTAGAATGCTAACTTTCTGATTGTGTAATATTTTACACCCACTTCACAGGTGTAAGTGACTACACCAGGCAGATCCAATGGACTGATCACATGAGTAAGACTGAACATTTTGACAATCAGAAGAACAGGGACTGAGTGAAAGAGAAGACATAGGCTGAGATTATCAAAGCAGTCTAGAAGATTTTTTTAGACACACTTTCCATTTAAATTTAGTGAGAGATGCATCTAAATCCCCTACACGGCTTTGAGAATCTCAGCCAGGTTTGTTATGTATGGAATTTGTTTTGAGTACAGTAAATATCTTTTTATGGACTAAAGTATTACTCTACAGGGCCAATCCTATAAACTCTCTTTATTCCTTTAAAAAGTACTCTCAGAGTACTTTGGATTCTTTTTAAACCCACTGTTACAGTAACAGCTAAAGACCCCTATTTTCCCCCAGTTTGTTTACTTTGAAGATTTGTCATCCATTTTATTGTTATTCCCCATATAGCTTATCTTGATATATGTGTGAGTCTTGCACACAGCAGCAAATGGACAGAAAAACACTTTAATGTTATTGTAAATACCTACAAAAACTGCTAGATTGAAGGGCAGGCTTGGTACCTAAAAGCACTTTTAACTCACTTCTTAATTTGACAAGATTTTGAGTTTGTCCTTTTTAACAATACACTGTATTAAATTCACTCACTTTCACAACTGCTATCATAGTCATTTCCGTTAGTGGAGTAAGAGAAAACATGGGCTTCTTGACCACGATGAAAGTATATGGATATCACAATATCCCTTAACTTGCATAATTAGTATTTAAAAACCAAGCTGCACAATCAGAGCAAGATAAATGCCATTTGAAACCAAACTTCTGTTGTAAATGTGAAATAATCACAAAGGACTAGTCTAAGTAACAGTGCCTTTTATCCCAATCTGAGAACCTAATTCCTTGATAATGCCTGCCCACCTCCTCACCTCAGAGTTTGACACTGCAAAGTGCTCTAAGTGGGGACTCCTTCAGTCTACCTGAAAACCAAAGTGGATCAAGAATGTGGCAGCATGTTTAATGAGTGGATTCTCACCTAGGAAAATGTTACTAGTGCTCCATGATCTGTTTTGGCTGCTGCTTACTGGTTTGAGGAGAAGTTCGACATAAGCAGGCCCCTTTTATGTTCCATTGCAACAAACCGTCAATTCCACAGCATGAATTCTATTGCCATGAAATACTCTCTATTCCCATCCTTCTTCTTTACTAAAAACCCAAACAGCTATCACTCATAGTTGAAAATAAGGTAATTAATGTAAGATTCATTGGTTACTTTCAGCAGTGATCAGTTTCAAGGAGGGATTTCTTGTTGTGCTCCCCACCTAGCCTGGCTCCTATTCCCTGGTGCCCAGCTCCCAGGATGTTGTCCAGGGAGCCCAGTCCCGTGCCTCCTTCCTCAGGGCAGAGGGACTTTGTAGTCAGCTTCAGCAGCTCATTTCCCTTGGCCTCTTCTGCTGCACTGTTCATCCAGCAGTTGAGCTGGCCATCCTACATTTCTGACTTCATTGGCTCCAACAGGAGCAAAAGGGTTTGGTCACAAGCTGGCTCTAACTGTGGGTCCTTGACGAGCTGTAACACTGTAAGGAGCAGGCCCTGTACTCAGTTAATGCACCAGTGGGAAGAGTTGGGGAGCAAGAAGCCACTGCAGGGAGACCAAGGAAAGTGGGGTGTGTACCTAACTGCAGCAAAATGGCAAACTTTCTGGAAAAGATGCTGATTTGAGAAGACGCTTGGGAAAAGGCCAGATTCCATTACCACTGCTCAGCAGAGTCCATGAATGGGTAGTTCAGCCTTCTGAGCTATACTTTCATGCTCTTTGCAGCGTCTGCATCTTCAGACTCTCGTCATATCTTCAAGGTTATCTCTACAACCAGAGTGGCTAGAAACATGCTTAAAAATGAAAGCTGAGATTCTGGAGCATAGTTCTGTGGCAATGGGTAAATTCCACCATCCATGCAATCTACAAGGTCCTAAATGGTTTAGGGCCTTCCAGCCTGAGGCTGCCTTCCCCTCATATATTATCACCACAGCTGCAGTCAGCAAAGATGTTGCAGAGCCCTCTGTCCAGAAGAGGAATTCTACCAGAAACCCCTCCAGGAGGGGACCCCCTGTATTAGAACATATACATAGCTCAGAATGGTTGACTTTCAGGACACTGTGCTAGCCTTGTTTACCCAAGCTTGTGAAGAAAGAAAGGCATGATGTCTCCAGAGCTCTCCTGCTGACAAAATATTTCCACTCCCAACAGTAGCGTGGCGTTAGCTTTGTTGGCAGGAGAGCACTCCTGCCGACAAAGTGCTGTTCACACCAGTGCTTTACGTTGACAAAACTTTTGTCTTTCGGGGTGTGGGCTTTTTAACACCTCTGAACAACAACAGTTTTATTGTTCAGTTGCCAGTGTAGACAAAGCCTATGATTGACATATCTGCAGTGCTCAGGGACGTGAAAAATCCCGCTGAGCACCATAGCTATACCAACCTATCCCCTGGCGTAAATGCAGCTAGGTCAATAGAAGAATTAGCTACCTAGTTGACCTAGCTACCATTGCTTGGGGAGCTGGAGTTTCTCCAATGATGGTACTCTGCATCTACACTGTGGGGTTACATCACCATAGCTATGCTGCTTATAACACCCATAGTGTGGATATGGCCTAAGGCAAGCTATTTTAATTTTGTCGAGTGGTATGGGCTGGTTTAAACCTCACTGAACCTAGGGGTATAACCATCACCCTTCATTTGGGATAAATGTAAGAAATAGCTGAAACAATAGCAGCTTCCACTCAAACCAAAGGTATATGTGAGTGGAGGTGTTTTGCTGGGCATTGTTTGGTGGAGGGGTGTAGATGTGACAGAGAATGACGAGAAAGACCCCAGCAAGGAGGCAGCAAGGAAGCATCAGACACAGCTTGGGCTGAGTGCTGTCAAGAAAGGGGGCTAGACTGGGAAGCAAAGAAACAGTCTCTTGCTGTTTCATTCCTGCTGTGTTCAGAGAAAGAGGACTTTGTGCATTCTTTGTAAATAGGATTGTAACAGTAATTCCTGGCTCCATTAAAAATTTCTTCTCTTAACTCATTAGCTCTCAGGACCTTGACTTTTGTCTCACTGCTTGGGTCGAGAAGGGGTAATGCTACCTTAATACCTCGCATAGAAGGCTTCTGTGTGAAGCTTTTGGACTGTGCATTCCCCTCCCAGTGTCCTACTCTGCACAATCAGCTGAAACTCCTGGGACATAGCACACTGGCAGCTTCATCTGAAAGAACAGTGTTCCGTGCCTTTCATAGTTCCAAAGCTAATGAAACAATGACAGGTACTTCTAGCAACTTTAAAAAACATAGGTAATATGCTGTGTGTGCCTTGTATTATGGGCAGAGCTAGCAGTGCTCCTGTTGCAGGGTGATGGGCCCCTTTAAGAGGGAGCAGGATCCAGTGCACCTGGACTATAATTAGCTGCTGCCTAATAGGACTTAAGGGAAGACAGCTATGCCTTATCAAGGGGCAGACAGCTGCAGGTTGTTGGGCAGATGTCTGTAAGCACTGAGAAGGCTCCTGCAGTGCCTTGAATCAGCAGGAAGAAGATGATGCTCTCTAGTTAAGAGATGCTGGCAGAGGAGGAAGCTGGACCTCCAGGGAGGAGTGGCTGTGCCTAGCTTGGGACTTGGGTGAAGACTTTGTAAGTTTGTTTTCTTTTGAAAGACTTTGTGCAGGATTTAATGAATTGGACCTTTAAAACAATCAATATATTCCCATTAAACCAAAGATTAACTGCCCAGTGGAATGGAACTACTTTGCTTGGGAAAACAAAAATAATACCCAAAAAGGATTGCCAAATGCATTTGCTAATGACTAGTCTCAGAGTATGAAATAACAGGCAACTTCAAATGTATGTGCTAAGCTTAGCTGATATTTTAATTTGCAGAATGGCTTTTTCTACCAACTTCTTCCAACTGATATTGAATAGACCTGGGTGGGAACTGGATTTTCTTTTTAAGGAAAATTCTGTGGTTGTCCTTTTCTCCCCCCCCCCCCTGCATTCTAAAACCAAAAAGTCAAATTTTTTTGCAAATTTTGGGGAAAAAATGGTCTTGGATTGATTTTCATAAAATCAAAATATTTGTTATGATTTTGATTTTTTTTAAGTTAAAACATATATGAATGAGTAGGTTGAAGAGTTAAAAAAACTCTCAACTTCCCATTCCAAAATGGGACACTTCACTGTTACTAAAATGCCTTGTTTCATTTTTCAAAACGAAACTTAATAAGAATCAACATTTTAAAGCATTTTGATTTCAACAAAAACCATTCAAATAAAAAAATTCCAACTAAGCTCTAATATTCAATGAGTTCAGTGCTTCCATGGAAGTTTCTGGGGCAGGCCTAGAAAAACAAGCCACTGCCTCCTGAGAATGGTAAAATCAGCTGATTTTAAGAGATGTCACCAGGAGTTGTACTGAAGGAGGGTGGGTGTTAGATCACAGCAGTGAGACTGGGACAGGGTCCAGAGGGCCTCCTTGACTGCAAGATTTTACTCAAGTGTACAGGCTGGAGAAATCAAGTACCCAGTTGAGCACTCAGAAGGGAGCCTTTTTGAAAGTCACCTTGAGAAGACTCTTGTTAGAGCTCTGGGCTATTGCTAGAGAGCTGAGGTTTAATGGAAGCTGTCCGCCTACCTCCACTGGCTTCTCCTCAAGTAGAGACTTTGATGGTGTCCAGGGGCCACAATCAGGGATTGGGCTCCCATCGTGCGTGAGGCACTGTACACACACACCACAAGACTATCCCTGTACCAAAGGGCTTTACAGATCTTTTATTATAAGCCTGTGCGCACTAAGAATAAAGCGGTGCAGAAAGACTCCTTGGTCACTGAAGATTAGTTTCCTTTGGGGGGGTGTTCTTTTTTTTTTTTTTGAGTTGCTGACCAGATTTACCACCTTACAACTCATGAACTTCTGTAACTTACATTTCCAAATACAGTGGATCATGCAAACAAAAGCTTTAAAAAGCTATCCAGAATAAATTCTGTGCACTGAGTGATGGCAAACTGCCTGACTGCTCTTCAGATGAATCACTGGGAGGGGTAAGCTTCAAGAATTCAGCGTTAAGGATCAGATTAGCAAACTTTTGGATGCTTATTTGAAGCTTCTTTGAACTATGCACCCACTAGCAAATGCAGAAATAAACTTGTCTCACAGGAACATGCTTTCATGAGATTTTGTTTTAATGTTAATAAGATGTACCACACTGTAAAGACATTGTTCTTTACAAATAGTACATTCCCTACCTTAGAGAGCTTACAATCAGATTTCCAACACTATTGCTTCTAGTCTCAGATGGAACAGCCCTTGTGGTTTGGATCATCTAGTCCTGGCTAGTAATGAGAATTAAGAACACATCTCTGAAAATTTTGATCTCTGTTTGGGTAGCTTGTTTCTGGAAATAAGTGATGAAGTTCATACAGGATATGCATGGGAGGGTATTTTTATGCAATTCAGTTAATCCATCACGACTTAATAGATCTCGTACTTGAACAAGTCATTTAAGTGTGTGTTAATTGGACAGAACATTCTGCCTTACCTGTACAAGAACTAGTTCTGTTAACTTTCAAAATCATTTCAGCACTGGAAGCTTATTCCCTTAGCAGGGTATTAGTAGTGATGGGTGAATGGACTAGCATAAAACCAAACCCTTCCATGCCCACCCTGCCTGAACATACCGAAGTGTCTTTTTGTGGGTGAGGCATTGGACTGAGCCTCACAAGATCTGGGTCAAATTCCCTTGTAGCAACTATGAGACATAGCTTCCCCATGTTAGCCCAACAGCCTAGAGAAATGTGTAAGCAGGGCAAGGCTAGGATTAAGCTTGAGACCTTCCCAGCAAGCATACCACATGTACATGCATGTGCCAGTGCATACACACATTTGCCCTATTTAATGCAGCTTCCTCAAGGAGCCAATTGTGAAGGGTGGGACTCCTTTCCAATGGCTCCTTATTTAGGAGTCCCAGTCTGGCAGGCATCCTCTTCACCTTTGGTAATGTGACCCTTAATCCTGAGCGAGGCAAAGTGCATGGCGGTAATATCTTAATCTTACAACTCCTGGAAGAGCAGCGGTCTGTTTCTGATTCCAGTATGAGGGGTAGGAACAGATTCTCCATACTAGGCAAGCTAAGCTGGAACACTCTCGCATTATGGCATTGGTTGACAACAGTAACCTCTGCAGGAAGTTAGAGGCTGAAAACTTGGGACAAGAATCTTAAGCGCTATGGAGAATCCTGAAGCAGTGCTGACACTATGTAAAGCTTTTTCCAGCCACTCCTGCCTGACCACATGAACCTATATGGAATCAATGCAGTACAAGAACCTATATGGAATCAATGCAGTACAAGAACCTATATGGAAGAGAACAGACACAGCAAAGATCTTGTTAATGAGGAACACATCACTGAGACAAAGATGCAGAATAGTCAGAAATAAGGGGCTTCTGTTTAGTTTCTGGGGTTTAGCAACTGGGTGTTTCCCACTGAATGCAGGTTTAAGAAACCCCAGTTGTGAGTATACTCGATATGGGGATATATGTGAGAGTCTTATGAAAATCTGGCATTGTCCTTCACAACAGGGCAGTTGCTGTGTTGTCACCCAGATACTGATCTGAAGCATCACACACAGAAACTCTAACAAGATAATAGGCCTGTTTCTCCTCTGCCTTATGCTTGTATTACAGACAAACTATGTTAAAAGAACATTAAGGTTCAAGTACTCAAAAGTTAGGAACAGTTGCTCATGCAACCTTAATTTGTCCATCATGCGCAAATGCGTGATGATACAGTTTTGAATGTCCCATACTATTTTTTTCCACTCTGCCTTATTCAACACACAGAATAGACAGTGCTCACTGAATAAACAGCTATTCAATGTTTTGTTTTATCCTCATTGTTCAGTGGGTGGGCCCCTGCCTTATTTACTGCATGCTAATTAAACCCTGTTGTAAGGATAGTATTTTTCTCATGGCTGTCCTATGACACTCATCATAGTATCTGAGTGGTTCACAAACATGAATTTATATTACACCACCTCTGGGATATGAAGGGGTCTTATAGCCATTTTAAATGGCTAACAGGCTCTGAAAGAGTAGTGTCAAAAGTATCCATTATTATTTATATTATCATAGCACCTAGAAGTTCCAGTCATGGACCAGAATCCAATTGGGCTGGGTGCTATACAAACACAGAACAAAAAGACAGACCCTGTTACAAAGCTTACAATCTAGGTATGAGACAACCGAAAGGAAGGGAAAGGGGGGGAGGCAGGGCAGGATAGTAGACGGTAGGAGGGGCAGCTGTGAAGTGAAACTGAGGTTAACATAAGACCTTCCATTGACCTACTTATGCATCTGTCTAGACTCAAATTTGTCTCCTGCTGATGTAAGCGCCATTATGGCAACACACCTCCCCAAATGACCTGAAGTCATGGTTGATGTACTTGCACTATGTCACCAACAGCCCTCCAGCAGCTATCCCACAATGCCCAACAGCCAAGCAGGGATGAGCCCAATGCAGGAGAAGCAACATGTGTACATTTAAACACTGTTAGGGAAAATGCATGCAAAGATGGTGCCCACTCTGTCCCCAAGTTACCAAGACACAGGTATCAACTCTTCCTTTTTTTTTTTTTTTAACTCCTATGAGAAGAGGTAGTGGTACAACAAACAGAAGTAGTTATCTGTTTTTCATTCCCTTGGAGGATTGGGGTGTGGGGGCCTGTCCCTTGAATCCTCCTAAGAGATTGCTATGAAATTTTCATGGACATACTCTGCAATCCTCTCCTGAGGGTTTCTAGGATTGACTGCCTTATTTCTTCCTCTGCTGTAGGACACTTTCCCACACCACTTCCCAGTGAGTTCAGCTGGCACCATTGCAGTGAAGAGGCTAGTGGTGTATGGGCCAGGGCAGCTTCAGGACACCAGACGCAACTGTGCTCTTTGTGCCTTTGTTACCATCAGAAGTGAGAGAGCCACTAAAATCACCAATGCCTATGGAAAATAGAGAGCCATGGCACTGAAAATTGGCACTATTTGTACCCATGGAACTAGGGATCAAAACACGGTTTCATACAACTGAAAATGTTAATTTCTCCTCCTCCTTCCCTGTCCCCAACCTCCAGCTAGGCCATGCTCACCATGACTGAGACTGGAGAGGGGTGCTGTGCCGAGGCACTCCATAGCTGAAGTGTCAATAACCATGTCTTGTTTAAAACATTTGGGGAGCAAGGGAAGGGAGTTCTGGAATTTCCCATTTGCTTTCTGATGGGACTATAAATACGATACCTCTGTGTGCGTTGTCTGTAGCTGCTGCCATGCACCCTTGAGCGGTTCTACCCCCACCACACCTGTAGAACAGCTGACCAGGAGGAGAAAGAAGAGTACACAGGAGGAGATGTTCAGTGAGATACTGCAAGTCAGTGCTGCACCAGACTGTCAACAGACTCCCTGGATGGTCAATATTACAGGCGGTATCTAGAGGGAAAGGTGCATGAGTTACAGAAGGAGATACACCAGGGTATAATGCGGCTTCTCCAATAGCAAGTATAAATGCTACAAACTCCTGTTGACCTACAGGTTCAACAGTCATGGGCTTGCCTCCCGCTACAGCCAATGGAGAACTACACTTCAGCACCTCCTTACACACCCGCAACATTCCATGTGTCATCAGGGTCTCATCCCTACCCCTTCCAGTCCTTCCTGTCCCCAGCTGTGGACAACCACAGCTTCACAAACTAACTATGCCTCTCGCAGGTCAGTGTCTATGTGTAGCAAAAATGGACTACATTAGTGCACTGAAATGCTGCTTTTCTAAATTTAAAGTTCCATTTGGTTAACTTATGTTTGAAATTTGCATTGCCCTTTTTTATTTGCACATTTTTCACCCCTTTTGTCAGTCAATAAACTTTTCTTTTAAAATAAATAAATGTTAATTAGTTCATACCTACTGCAGTACTCAAAGCAGCCACTAGTTGTAGGTGTACATCAACACAGACAGGACTTGTAGGGTCAAGAAAACAACCAGGCATATGTGTAAATGTACTGCAAGCACCATATAATTCATAGTTTCAGTGAAAGAAAATGTAATAGTTTATAAATGTACAGCAAAACACAATCGCTCATAGGTTCACTGTAAGACACTATATTGTATGTACACTAAAGCACTACACAATTCCTAACCGCCCAAAAACTTTCAGGGCTGGGGTGCAGTCAAGCACAGCATGTTAATGTGGCTGACCATTAAAGTGCTCTTTCAAAGCATCCCATAACCGCATCGCTCCATGTTTCGTTCTTGTAATTGCCCTTGTGTCTGGCTGTTCAAACTCACTGGACCTCCGCTCTGCCTCTACCTCTGCCCTCCATGCCAGCAGCAGCATTTCTCCCTTTGCCTCACATATATTATGCAGCATGCAACAGGCAGCTATAGCCATTGGCATTGCACGAGATGGGAGCGTGTTGCACAGTGGGATAACCTACCTATGGTGCACTGCACTTTGATGCAAGCACTCCTGGTGAGTATGCTCAGCACCAGCGTAGCAAACCAAGTACATAAACTTGCACAAGTGATACACTAACTTTGGCATCTGTGCACGGACATAACTTGTGTCGATCAAAGTTTATGGTGTAGACATGGCCTGTAATTTTGGGTACCCAATTTGGGATGTCTAGAGCCTGATTTTGGACACTTGGGTAACAAAGAACACACAACATGGGCATGTCAGCAAGTGTGAAGTGAAATTTTTCAAAAGCTTATAGCTTGGCCAAACTTGTGGTGGTTTTTTACAGGAATGGCAAAAGGCACATCCCTGACAGCAGGCCTCCCCGACCAGGTTTCAAGCATTTGCTCAAAAGGCAAGGGGTACTAGAGCTTGTCAGTGAAATGGTTCATAGGTGCTGGAACTAAGGGTGCTGCTGCCCCTGGCTTGAAATTATTTCTATCGTATACTGGGTTTACAATTTGGGTCAATGGCTCTCAGCACCCCCACTATAGAAGTTGTCCCAGCACCCCTGAAATGGTTGTAAGAATTTTCAACATGGGCAAAAAAACATATTTTCCTGTACTGGAAACAGCAGAACCATTTTTGCTGAAACTTCAACAACAACAAAACTGAGGCAGACACCCATCATGGAAAATTTGAGTCTGAACTGTTAACGTTTGGCAAAGTTGTGAGCAACTGAAAACAGTGTCTTATAATGGGAAGTGTCAGGCAGCCTTAATAATAGGCAGGGCTCCCAGCTTTGGCTATACTAAATCAGGAGTACCTCCACTAAATGCAGTACACTTGTGTATGTCAGAGCTGAATGAACCCAGTGTTTCTACTGTAGCAATAACAGTAACAGGCAACAAATCACTTTCTGCTAATATTCCACATTCCCAAGACTGTAAAACAGAAACTATAGAGAACGAAATCACTGATATGAATGCAGATTGTGAGTGATAACTATACTTTGTGAAAGTGAAATGTAATGGTAGAAATCTCAAAATGGAACTACATCCAGGGATAGCAATAAGTGCTAGGTTGGGTGGGGGCGGAGGGGAGAAACAAAAACCATTCAAGAATAAATTCTGAAATGTATAGGCCAGTAATTTGTTCTAGCAGCAGTTAGAAATTAAATGCCAGTAAGTGGGATGTTTCTAGATGAGGTAGTAAATTTCATGGTTTTAATGTGTCGAGCAGGGGTTCTCAAACTGGGGGTCGGGATAACTCAGTGGCTCACAAGGTTCTTACATGGTGGGGCACGAGCTGTCAGGCTCCACCCCAAAGCCCGTTTTGCCTTCAGCATTTATAATGGTGTTAAATATATAAAAAGTGTTTTTAATTTATAAGGAGGGGCCAGACTCAGAAGCTTTCTATGTAAAAGGAGTCACCAGTACAAAAGTTTGAAAACCACTGGTGTAGAGCAAAGGTATTTTGAAAAGTGTTTATATAGACAAGAAAAATTTGAATGGTCAAGAATGAATCAAAAGCTGTACCTGCATTTAAGCTAGGAATGGGTTTGCTTAGAAGAACTGAGATAAAACTGTGTTTCAGAGAAAACTATTCCAAAATTTTATAAAGCTAGTCTAGTGCCTTATGCCTTGTGGCATTGTGAATCAGCAATTCAAAAAGCAGGAAAATGAGAGAGCAATCTGCCCTGCTTCTCAGAGAGAAGTCTGAATCAAAATGATTCAGAAACACAAATTTGTGGAGACAATAGAGTGGCAATACTGGCTTAGATGTAGATCACTTATGTGTTTCAGTGTTAGCAGGAGGAAAGAAGTTCACCAAGTTAGATTTGATACAAGCTAACCAGTAAATGGCCCAGAATAGTCAATCTAAATAGTGCCTTGCTGTGGATGGCTGGTATGTGGGTTATTTTTAAATCAGGGACGTGCACTCATGTTAACTGGAAGCAGTAGTAAGCAGAGTGCAAGACTATGGGCCAGATTCCTGAACTAAGCCTTTGCGCTTCTGAGATTGTTAAGGGGTGATGTGCAAAGGTGGCTTTAAATCAACTTTATACCCCTCTGATCCTGGGCCTGCTGACCTGGCTGCCCAGCAGCTGGAATTACTAGGACATTCCTGTACCCTGGCAATACCCGTTTACCCTGCCTGTGTCCCTTAAGCTAGGAGGGGATAGGGCATAGGACTCAACTGTGACAGCCCTATGCAATTGGAGGATTCCTCAACAGAGGAATACTGGAGTGTGGTGCTGGGTGTTGAGAGCACAGAAAACAAACTGGGGTGGGGTTTTTGTTAGGATAATGTAACTTATTAAACAGAATTGACACTGAAGGAATTTCTCCACTTATAGCAATCAGCTGAATCTATAAAGCTAGCCTCATTGTTACCAGTGTTACTGAACTAGGGGCTTTCTTGCCATCAGTAAACTATTACTAAAGGAAATACATTTCATCCTTCTACAAACTGGATGGAATTGTTACACTAGAACTAGAAAGTGGGATTGTTCACAGGAGTCTTCCTAATTCATCTGTACACTTTTAAATATTATTACTCCAAACACACCACCTCTGGTTTCCAGGTGAGCCATGCCTTCTATTTTTCTTGAGCTTTAATGGCTGCCTCACCTAAGTCATAGCTCTATCTAGTTTATAAGCGTTTTGCTGTGGTGGTAAAACAACTCCATTAACTTAATCATGCAGAATATCTGACATGCCTATCTCCCTCTGACCTTTTCATTCTGATACTGTCTGCTCTGTTGCTTTTTTGACCTCCTAATAATGCACTTTTTTTATGGTCCTTTGCTCACCCTCAGCTTGAGGTTTCTCATGCTACTAAAATGAGAACATGGCTATTTTTAGCATATAAAATATGCAAGAACTACAAAACTCTTCCTCTGTGTTGGTAGAGCCTAACAGTCTTTGGTTTTGATTGAAATGAACATGGACGTATTCTAACAAAATCTGGGGCGGAGGGTTGTTATATATATTAAGATTTACATTTTTAAATAAACATCAGCCTTGCTTGGAAGTTACTCACACTGCTTACTCACTGAAAGCATACCACCCTGGTATAGGATGAGACAGATAACTATAAATACCTTACACATGCTTGTTTTTTTAACCATTTCTCTTTTAAAAAATCTTCTAACCTTTTGGTACCAATGGAGACTTTGTATCAGTGAGGGTTTTCAAAAAATTCATTTGTAGTAGTCACAAAGACATATAATTTCATACCCACAACAGTGTAAGAGCTTTGTGTAACTTTATTGAACTGTACCCCATGCATGTTGTTCTGTGCTGCCTAAATTATTACTCTTTAAAGTAGATATAAGTAAAACAACAAACTTGAAAAGATTAAAGCCAAGTCAGATTAATCTTTGCACAACACATTTAACAGTTGTCACAACAGATTAATACCCTGGCAGAATCACAGAAACATACTTCATCTTTCCAATTAAATGAACATCTTGTTGGCAGAATGTATATTTGATAGGAAGGTATGTATAGTGTTTGTCTATAAATTATCATGCTGATCAACTTTTCTTAGCCAAGCAATGTCTTCATGATAACCGTAGGTCAAATGGTTTCCTGGCGGGTTATTTCACTGGTTTGAGATGTTGTAATAAATGGCCTTCTTTCATTCCAATTTAGCAGACTATAAACAAGAAACATAATGGGATATATTGAGTAAACAAGTATTGCTAAAAGTTTCTGGTACAACTAGGGCCAAGTCCTTACCCAGCCTTCCTCCCACTGAAATCAACTGAAGTCTAGTCAATACTGAAGGCCCAACTCATTGTTGCAACTGAACTGAGTTGGAGGGCTGCAGACAGGAAAGGCAAAGGGAACTTTACTTCACTTTCATGACTCTTCTGGGGTTGGCTGAAGACATCTCACCCACCAGCAGCAGAGTTACAGCAGCCTCAGGATCTTATCTACCTTGCACTAAGCCGCCTGTAGTACCAAGGGGCTGTCCAGCAGTTGGGAATACTTGGATTGCAGCAGTGCTCAGACCATGCTATTTTCCCCCCAGGAACTCCCCCTTACCACAGCAGCCATGTGAAGAGTCCTTCTATACCAGGGAAATTCTCCAGTGCCCAGTTACAGTGGCTATACAGCAGCTTTAGGCTGGCAGAGCTGGGATAGCAACCATGAATTGGACCCTGAGAAAGGACTCCAGGATTATGTCCATACAGGTTAGCATAGCTGCCAAGTAAAGGCAAGATTTAGCTATAGGGTCTGAGTCTCCTCTCCTGATGGTCTAAATCAGGAGTAACTTCACTGAAGTAAATGAAGTTGCACTTGTGTTAAACTGATATGTACATGAGAGGAGAATCAGGCTCATAGAGTGAAGGCATCTTAATTACCAGTCAAAGATCAAAAACATTCACAATTGCTTTGAGTCCAATAGTTTCAGAAAAAAAAATAGAATATTGATCTGCTGCTTCTGGTTCAGCAAAATTTTGAGCTCTGGAATCACTTGTATTAATCACTGGGTTAGGAGAGAAAAGTATTTGAAAGCAGCCAAGGCTGCAGATTGACTGCAGCAGATGTTTTAGCATCTGACAGCTGATAATATACTTCCATCTGCTTCAATGTATTCATCTGTAAAATCAACACTACCTCATGACCTTGGTTCTGCATTGTAATGTTTTAACATTAGAACATTACATTGAGATAGCAGCCACAGCAGCATTACAAAATCTGACTTTCTAGTTGAAGATCCTCTTTAAGTGTTAGGGGCGTCAGAGCTCTATGAAGAAATTGTATGTCTTGAATTAATAAATGAACATACATTGTCTTATTATTATCATGGAATGGCCTCCATGTTATAATACACTTCAGATTACCTAGGCTAGTCTGCAGCCTTATTTATGTGCATAGTCCTAAGGAGTTCAATGGGACTATTGTGGTGAATAAGAGCTGCAGGATCATGCTCTAAATGATTATTTTTAATGATGGTCATACTGTCAAACCAAACACCAATGTATTTTTAAATGTATCATTTGGGCTAAGAGGAATATAACTACCTGAATAAAAGCAAGCTGACTGACCTACACATATCGATGGCCCTGAGAACATGGTGCAAAACTGCTCCTGCTTCTAAATGGCATTGTGAGACAGTATAGGAATCGAGTGGGAGATTAAAATGTCTTGAAGAGTGAAAAGGTGCACCCCCCTCCTCCATGAATTCTTTAAGAATGGGACAAGAGGAGCAGCAAAAGACTTCAGGTTTTTCAGGCTAGTAGAGGCTCCTTAAGGTAGACTTTACCCAACATGTTTTTAAGCCAGATACAGTGATCGCTATGCTAGGCATTAGCTCTAAATATACCTATGTACGTCAGTTATGCCTTCCATTTTCATATGCCACCAGCATCTACTGGTCTAGGCTTATACCTTGGACCAAGTTCTGAGAACCTCTATCTACGCTGCAAATTACTTAAACTCTCTGTGTAAGGGTCCCTATACTCCAGCTATATCCTGAAGCTACTTGGCCTGGACAAGCTTTCCTTTGGAATCTGTCAGTGTCACCCTTTGTTTAGCAGGAAGAGGAGTATGCTCACATGGTCTTGTGGTATCCTTCTCCTCTCAGGGTTGGGTTCAGGCTGCTACCTCCACAGCCAATAAATCATATTACAATTAAGTATGATTAGTCATTCAAAGTAATTACAGATTTTTAGAAATGTAGGAAAACCTGGCACAGCAAAGTTCCATTTCATTTCCTTTCTCCTGTACTAGAACAAGCTTAACTTAAGAAACCAGTCTGCGTAATTTAGAAGGAAGGACGTGTCATTGCCAAGTATGTTAGAGAATGGATAAACAAGCCTATGAAGGAATGGCTCAGCCTGACTACAGAGGTGAATACCCTGTGAAAGAAGCTTGCAGATTTCCCTTGGTAATTGCTACGTAAGTCCATGAGTTGTTGTTGCTTTTCGGATTTCAGAAATCCCTCAAGATCACCACTGAAATATAGCTGAACTGTCCCTCAAGCAGGCAAGCACCACTTGCAGTCAGCAGTCAGTCATCCTTTCTCTAGAGTAAAACTTGATAGGAAAGTCATGATTTTAAGAAAAATACTGCAGTAAATGATATATTAAAATATTATGATATACATTTTTAAATGCCAGATGGGGATAGGAGGCTACTGCTTCTTCCAAGCAGCAGAGCTCCTCTTCCCCTCCTACTCACAATCATGTATGATTGAGGAGGCTCAAACCATTGTATTGTGCTTTTGTTGCCACTCAGCAAACACTGTGTTGCTTGTTGATGCATAGCACACATATGGGGACCTGGTTATTCAAATGGAAGAAGCTCAGTCTCCCTATGTGTGCCTCACAGAGCTCATAGACTCAGAGATATTAAGGTCAGAAGGGACCATTATGATCTAGTCTGACCTCCTGCACAATGCAGGCCACAGAATCTCACCCACCCACTCCTGCAAAAAACTTCTCACCTGTGTATGAGCTTTTGAAGTCCTCAAATCATGGTTTAAAGACTTCAAGGTGCAGAGAATCCTCCAGCAAGTGACCCATGCCCCATGCTACAGAGGAAGGCGAAAACCCCCAGGGCCTCTTCCAATCTGCCCTCGAGGAAAATTCCTTCCCGACCCCAAATATGGCAATCAGCTGAACCCTGAGCATGTGGGCAATCTGAAGTTTTGGACAGTTTTTTGAATTGGAGTAGATCTTACTTCTAGTGAATGTAGGGCCAGAACGGACCTCAAGAAATCATCAAATCCAAGCTCCTACGTAGTGGCCAGGACCAAGTAAACCTACACCCTCCCTAACAGATGTTCATCCAACCTGTTCTTAAAAACCTCCAATTATGGGGATTCCACAGCCACCATGGAAGCCTAGTCGAGAACTTAGAATTAGAAAGTTTTTCCTAATTTCTAACCTAAATTACTCTTGCTGCAGTAGGACATGGAGAACAATTGATTGCTGTCCTCTTTATAGTAGCCCTTAACATATCTGCAGACTGTTATGTCCCACTTCAGTCTTTTCTCAAAGCCAAATATGTCCAGTTTTTTTAACCTTTCCTAATATATCAGGTTTTCTAAAACTTTTGTCATTTTTATTGCTCTCCTCTGGACTCTCTCCAATTTGTCCCCATCTTTCCTTAAATGTGGAGCCTAGAATTGGACATAGTACTCCAGCTGAGGCCTTGCCAGTGCTGAGTAGAGCAGGACAACTACCTCCATGTCTTACATACGACATCCCTGTTAATACACCCCAGAATGACGGTAGCCTTTTTTGCAGCTGCATCACATTGACTCGTATTCAATTTGTGATCCAGTATAACCCCAGATCCTTTTCAGCAGTACCACCAGTCATTCCCCATTTTGTAGTTTTGAATTTGATTTTTCCTTCCTAAAGGAAGTACTTGCTTTTGTTTTTATTGAATTTCATCTTGTTGAATTCAGACCAATTCTCCAGTTTGTCATGGTCATTTTGAACTCTAATCGTATCCTCCAAAGCGTTTGCAACCCCTCCCACCTTAGAGTCATCTGCTAATTTTATAAGTATACTTCCACTGCATTATCCAAGTTATTAACAAAAATACTCAATAGTACCAGATCCAGAAGTGATCCCTGCAGGGCCTCAGTACATATACCCTCCCAGTCTGACAGCAAACCACTGATAACTACTCTTTGAGTATGGACTATTATTTTCCAGGTACTTATGTTCCAGGAGCTTTCCAGATATTAAAGTTAGGCTGACTAGTTTTTAATTCCCCAGATCCTCTTTGTTCCTATTTTTGAAGATAAGTAATGTTTCCCCTTCTCCAATCTTCTGGAACCTTACCCATCCTCTAGGAGTTCTCAGCGATGGCTACTCTCAACCTCCTTTGCTCCCTGCTGGAATATCTAGGCGTAGGCCTTAATAATAGTCCTGATCACTGACACAAGGCCCATTGAAGTCAATGGAAATACTCCACTGATTTCAATGGGCTTTGGATCAGGCCCTCAGCAGCCAGTTGTTTTTACTGTGTTTTTACTCTTAGGAAATACAAACTCAGAACTGGAGAAGGCTCTTCCCTGCTCCTCCCAGGACCAAATGATGCCGGTTCTTCCTAAGTGAGCTATGTGTGTGTTGCTGAACCACAGGATATGAGAATTTGGAACCATATGTGCTAGCCTGTAGACCATGATTTAAGACCAAGTGTGTTACAAAGATTCTGAGGAGCATAATGACAGATAGATAATGTCACTGGTCAATATTTGGACACAAATCCTTTCCCCTTTATTATACTGTTTTCTTCTTTAAAATGGGGATTAAAGTTAGCAATATTTCTGTTACATAAAAGCCGTGGGGTTTTATAATTTTCTGAAGGTCAGCTATAATCCATACTGAATGTTTTTAGGTTCTGTTTGGTTTATTGTATTTGGCAAAAATGTAACTTGCAAGATGGAGTAAGATTTATTTTACCATTAACAAAAACATGTTGTATTGAGAAGAAATGTTCTCTAATAGAGTGCGGGGACTGGGAGTCAAGTCTTCTGGGTTTTGAAAGGCAGTGTGGCCTAGTGGATAGATCATTGGACCTGAGTGCTATTCCTGGCTTGGATACTGGACTGCTAGGTGACTTTGGGCAAGTAACTTCATTGCTCTGTGACTCAGTTTCCCCTCTAAAATGGGGTTAATGATACTTTCCTCCTTTATAAAGCACTTTGAGATCGCCTGATTAAAAGTACTGTATAAAAAACAGGTATTATTATTATTTTATTATTTTATTTATTGTTCACAGCTCTGCCAGTAGACAAGTCAATGAATCTCTATGCAGCTCAATCTACCTGTCTGAAAAAGGAGTATATAATTTAGAGGACCTAATTCCTAATGGTGTCATGAGAGTTAATTACTGCGTGTAAAAGCATTTTAAGATCTTTGAATTAAAAGCTTTATACGATTATTACTTATTCAGATATCTACATTTTTGATTTCTTATGGCCTCTGCCCCTGAGAAATTGAAGTGTGAATAGTAGGGTGTGTGACAGAATGGGTATATGTCTGTGTCAAATTATGAACTCCATTTTGTTTTGTGAATGCCAGATTTGATTGTTGTATTGCAGAGTTGTAGTAGCCATGTTGGTGCCAGGATGTTACAGAGACTGGTGACCTGAAGAAGAGCTCTGTATAAGCACGAAAGCTTGAAACAGAATTTGGTCCAGTAAAAGATATTATGTCACCGACTTTGTAAATTTTAACATTTCTCTAAATTTGATTGTAACCTTCATTGTGACTGCCACTTTGTATTGTAATCTTTTAGGTTGGGGTGTGACCCCCATGTTGTACTGCATTCTCCATTGTGAATTAGAGTAACCATTTTGTGTTACAGAGTAGCAGCCGTGTTAGTCTGTATTCCACTGAATGCATCCGATGAAGTGAGCTTTAGCTCACGAAAGCTTATGCTCAAATAAATTTGTTAGTCTCTAAGGTGCCACAAGTACTCCTTTTCATTTTGTGTTAGGGGCTTGACACCTAGTGGAATGACTATGTGCTGGTCTACACTAGAAAGGTAGGTTCCCCCTGCTCTCAGCTCACACCCCTGAGAGATGTAGTTAAGCTGACCTAAGCTCTAGTGTAGACAGTGCAAGGTCAACGGAAGAATACTTCCATTGATCTAACTGCCTCCTCTCAGAGAGGTGGATCTACTACAGTGATGGAAGAACCCTTTCTGTCACTGTAATAAGTGAAGCCCTACAGCAGTGTAGCTACAGTGGTGCTGCTGTGCCTCTCTAGTATTTCTAGTGTAGACATACCCTATGCCTGAGAAACTAAAACAAAGCAATCTGCCATCAACTCTGATTGTCTGTCAATGACCAGCCAGCCAACCCCTGGAACAATGAACTCTCTGCACAGCAGCCTGCCTGGGGGGAGGGGGAAAAGATGAAATTTCCTAGCTAGAGCACATAGCTGGGAGCTCTCCAGTTTCTCCTGCTTGGCACGTGACCAAACAGGTCAGGAACTGTTTTAAAAGGTGGGGTGCTTCTCTAATTGAGGGGCCAATCCATCAGCACGAAGAAGAAGAAAGGGATGGCGAAGGAGAAGGCAAGAAGGGTTATGTAGCCTGTGAATGCTGACCAAATCCAGGACTCACAGAAGGGGTAAGATCAGATTCAGGGGAAGTGCATTCAGGACCGTTTGTTGTTTTCCAAAGATCTGTAACTCCCAAGTGCTTTTAAAGTGCCTGTAGTTAATAAATTCTTTTGTTAAGCCTGTATTCCTTGCTAGTCTACCACATTGTCCCTGACAAGGTTAATCGAGAAGCTCAGTGCTCACAAGGAGATGGGACTCTGAGGGAACGTGTATAAGCAACTGGGGGCTCAGGAAGGCAGAGGCACTGGTTCTGGGATTTAAGGTGGCTGGGCTGCAGAGCCCCACATCCCAAGGAAGGAATGCAGACATAATCTGGGAATGTGGCTGAGCCCTGGACTACACTATGAGTTTAGGTCGAATTTAGCAGCGTTAGGTCGATTTAACCCTGCACCCGTCCAAGCCTATTTTGTCGACTATGCTGATGAGCTCTGCATGGTCACCTGTGCAGTCCCAGAATCGCAAAAGAGCTCCAGCATGGACCGAACGGGAGGTACTGGATCTGATCGCTGTATGGGGAAAAGAATCCGTGCAGGCAGAACTCTGTTCCAAACGACGAAATGCCAATATATATGCCAAAATCACACAGGGCATGATGGAGAGAGGCTACAACAGGGACACACAGCAGTGCCACGTGAAAATTAAGGAGCTCAGGCAAGCCTATCAAAAAACAAAGGATGCAAACGGTTGCTCCGGGTCAGAGCCCCATACATGCTGCTTCTATGATGAGCTGCATGCAATTCTGGGGGGACCGGGGGGGGGGGCCTACCACTACGCCACCACTGTCTGTGGACACCTGCAAGGGGGGAGTCTCACGCAACAAGGATGAGGATTTTGTGGATGAGGAAGATGAGGAGGAGGTTGAGGATAGCGCACAGCAGGCAAGTGGAGAATCCCTTCTCCCCAGCAGCCAGGAACTGTTCTTTACCCTGGAGCCAATACCTTCCCAACCCTCCCAAGGCAGGCTCCCGGACCATGAAGCCAGAGAAGGCACCTCTGGTGAGTGTACCTTTGTAAATATAATACAGGGTTTAAAAGCAAGCGTGTTTAATGAATAATTTGTCCTGAAGACTTGGGATGCATTCGCGGCCAGTATAGCTACTGGAAAAGTCTGTTAACATCTCTGGGGATGGAGCGGAAATTCTCCAGGGACATCTCCATGAAGCTCTCCTGGAGATACTCTAAAAGCCTTTGCAGAAGGTTTCTGGGGAGGGCAGCCTTATTCCGTCCCCCATGGTAGGACACTCTACCATCCAAGGGAACATTCAGAAGTGCCCGTTCCTGCTGGGCTGTTTGCCTTTGGCTGAAAAGAAATCATCCCCGCTGTTAGCCATGCGGTGGGGGGAGGCCCATTCATGCTGAGCTATTCGCGTTTTCCTGACAGGGATCTTCCCTGATACTAGCCACGCGGTGGTTGGGTGGGGTGGGGCGGGGTGTGTGAAGTGAAGTGATTATCCCGGAGAATTGAGGAGGGGGGGTTGGGTTGTGCTGCACACTCACCCTAAAACTGCAGCCCCTCCTTTTAAATGGCCAACCCATTGGGCTTTTCTTGGTATGGGAAAGGAGGGCACTGCTGTTTGAAACCATTCCCACACGTTATGAAGGCTGAAGAAGCTGAAACCCTTTGCCTTACCATGGCTGCCTGCAAGCCGAATTCTGTTGCCCAGCCGAGCGTGTGTGATGTCTCACACCAAACCGGCAGGCACTCAATGTAAGAGGCAAAATGCAACCTTGTAAAAGCATAAGTGTTATGTAATGTGAATCGCTTGATTTAGTGTGAAATAGTCTTCCCTTTGTTCTCTAAAATGTATCTTTTTAAATACTACTCTCCCTTTTTTCCTCCCACAACTGCAAATGTTTCTATGCTCCCCCTATCATCTCCGTCCCAGAAGCTAACACAGATTAAGAAGGCGAAAAAAATGCACTCGCGATTGACATGTTTTCAGAGCTCATGCAGTTCTCCCGCACTGAAAGAGCTCAGCAGAATGCGTGGAGGCAAACAATGGCAGAGTCCAGGAAAGAGTTAAATGATGAGAGGAGGGAGGAGTATGATGAGATGAGATGGAGATGAGAGGAGGGAGGAGATGAATGATGATGAGAGGAGGGAGGAGTACGATGAGAGGAGGCAGGATGCAATGCTGAGACTAATGGGGGAGCAAACTGCCATGCTCAGGCGTCTGGTGGAACTGCAGGAAAGGCAGCAGGAGCATAGACCACCACTGCAGCCCCTGTATAACTATCTACCCTCCTCCCCAAGTTCCATATCCTCCTCACCCAGACGCCCAAGAATGCAGGAGGGGGAAGGCTACGGGCACCCAGCCACTCCACCGCAGAGGATTGCCCAAGCAACAGAAGGCTGGCATTCAATAAGTTTTGAACTGTAGTGTGGCCTTGTCCTTCCATCCTCCCTTTATCCACCACCCCACCCAGTGCTTCCCTCCTCCCCACCACTCCCGGGCTACTTTGCGAGTTTTCCCCCTATTTGTGTGATGAATTAATAAAGAATGCATGATTTTGAAACAATAATGGCTTTATTGCCTCTGAAAGTGGTGATCGAAGTGGGGAGGTTGATTAGCTTACAAGGAAGTAGAGTCAACCAAGGTGGTGGGTTTTCATCAAGGAGAAACTAACACAACTTTCACACCTTAGCCTGGCCAGTCATGAATTTAGTTTTCAAAGCTTCTCTGATGTAAAGGGCACCCAGCTGTGCTCTTCTAATCGCCCTGGTATCTGGCTGTGCATAATCGGTTGCCAGGCAATTTGCCTCAACCGCCCACCCCGCCATAAACATCTCCCCCTTACTCTCACAGATATTGTGGAGCACACAGCAAGCAGCAATAACAATGGGAACATTGGTTTCGCTGAGGTTTAACATAGTAAACCGCACCAGCGAGCTTTTAAATATCCAAATACACATTCTTCCACCATTCTGCACTTGCTCAGCCTATAGTTGAACTATTACTATTACTATTAATAGTAATAGTTACTATTGTCCAGGGTGCCTGTTTATGGCTTCATGAGTCATGGCATTAAGGGGTAGGTTGGGTCTCCAACGATAACTATAGGCATTTCAACATCCCCAACAGTAATTTTCCGGTCTGGGAAGTAAGTTCCTTCCTGCAGCTGTTCAAACAGACCAGAGTTCCTGAAGATGCGAGCATCATGCACCTTTTCCGGCCATCCCACATTGATGTTGGTGAAACGTCCCTTGTGATCCACCAGTTCTTGCAGCACCATTGAAAAGTACAGTTGCAGTTTACGTACTGGCTGCCAAGGTGGTCCGGTCCCAAGATAGGGATATGCATTTCGTCTATTGCCCTACCATAGTTAGGGAATCCCATTGCAGCAAAGCCATCCACTATGACCTGTACATTTCTCAGAGTCACTACCTTTGATAGCAGCAGCTCAGTGATAGCATTGGCTACTTGGATCACAGCAGCCCCCACAGTAGATTTACCCACTCCAAATTGATTCCCGACTGACCGGTAGCTGTCTGGCGTTGCAAGTTTCCAGAGGGCTATCCCCACTTGCTTCTCAACTGTGAGGGCTGCTTTCATCTTGGTATTCTTGCGCTTCAGGGCAGGGGAAAGCAAGTCACAATGTTCCATGAAAGTGCCCTTACGCATGTGAAAGTTTCGCAGCCACTGTGAATCATCCCAGACCTGCAACACTCTGTGGTCCCACCAGTCTGTCTTTGTTTCCCGGGCCCAGAATCGGTGTTCCACGGCAGGAACCTGCCCCGTTACCACCATGATGTCCAAATTGCCAGTGCCCGTGCTTTGAGAGAAGTCTGTGTCCATGTCCTCATCACTATCGTGATTGCGCTGTCGTCGCCTCCTCACTTGCTTTTGCAGGTTCTGCACATACTGCAGGATAATGCGTGAAGTGTTTACAATGCTCACAACAGCAGCGGTGAGCTGAGCGGGCTCCATCCTTGCTGTGGTATGGCGTCTGCAGGAAAGCAGAGTTGCAGCAGAAGTGGTGATTGCCACGAGAATAGATATTTATACAGAACAACAAGAGGACCTGCAAGGTGGATACCAGGAGAGCAGAGTTGCAGCGGAAGCGGTGGATGATGACAACATGGAGAAATTTGCTATTAAGACTGAGCTCATTTACAAGAGCAGGAGAGCAGAGTTGCAGTGGAAGCAGTGGATGACGACAACATGGAGAAATTTGCTATTGGGAATGAGTTCATTTACAAGAGCAGGAGAGCAGAGTTGCAGTGGATGACGACTGCACCGTCTGCTGACAGGAGCACCCAGGACACAACAGCAGCGGTGACAGTGAGCTGAGCTGAGCGGGCTCCATGCTTGCCGTGGTATACCGTCTGCACGGAAAAAAGGCGCGAAACGATTGGCTGCTGTTGCTTTCATGGAGGGAGGGGCGACTGACGACATGTACCCAAAACCACCCGCCACAATGTTTTTGTCCCATCAAGCATTGGGAGCTTAACCCAGAACTCCAATGGTTGGCGGAGACTGTGGGAACTGAGGGATAGCTACCCACACTGCACCGCTCTGTAAGTCGATGCTATCCGCGGTAGTGAGGACGCACTCTGCCAGATTCTAACTTAATGCGCTTAGTGGGGACATATGCAATCAACTGTATAAAACTGATTTCTAAAAATCGACTTCTATAAAATTGACCTAATTTCGTAGTGTAGACATACCCTTAGAGACCCAGAGCTATGAATAGTGACATAGTTCTGCCAGGATCCATTTGGCTTAGATTGAAGCCACTGGGATCCAATAGCTGGGTTCACTCACAACAAACTGGCATGCTTGCAGAGAGAGATTTGGCTAGGTTGTGACAAGGTGTATCTGCAGTAAGGGAGGAAACCATTGTAGGGACATTGATGGCATGAACTGTTTTGTTGAATTGCTTGTCCTTGAAATGATTTCATTCATCTGCACACCAATGCTTTTAGTCCTGTCTGCATTTGGAAACAGATCTGGTGATGAAACAACAGGTCCCGCTGAACTGCTACTATTCTGAGGACAAAACTACTTTCAGCACCATTGCATAGTGTTCTTGAGACTTGGTAGGGATGGAATTTTATTAGAACTGGACCTAAACTGGATCTGAAACAAAACATTGTGGTTTAGGGCCATCTCTACTCCCTACTTATAATAATGAAAATAATTCGTACCTCTACTGTGCTTTCTATCTAAAGATTTCAAACCTCTTTAAAGAAAAGAATTAAAGTTTGCAACACTCTTAAGCATTATTATGCCCATTTGCAAACCTGGAAATGTAGACACAAAGAAATTAACTAATTCACTGCAAGGCACATAGGAAGCTACTAGCAGAGCCAGGAAGAGATATCACGCCTGATGACTCTCACTTTTGTGCTTTAGCTGCAAGACTGTCCTTCCCTAAATGTCATAGAGGAACCAGTGAAACAGGAACTGCAAGCTCTGCTTAGCTGAGCCTGTAACAGGCCAAATTCATCCTTCATGCACAATTCCAGTGTAGTCAATGGAGTCATGCATCATCTGCCAGAGATTAATTTGGTCTAAGTAAACAGAGCTTGAAATTCCTATATCCTAAATTTGTCCCGTGGGTTCACAGGGGATGACCAATACCTTTTCCCACCAATAATGAAACTTTCTGGGTGACCCTATTTGTTTCTCTATTTCCAGTTAAACTAATTGAAAACCTTGTATGACTCCTTTTAAACAACTTGAGATTCCCTTCAATAATGCAAACAGTGCTTTTGCTCAGATGATTCACACAGGCTGTGAGGAAAGGTGTTGACTGCATCAGTCACAACGCTTCCAGTGCCAACTCATCCATGGAACAGCACCAGAATTAGGTTTGGGAATGTTAAGCACCTCCACCCTAGCCTAAGGAAAAGTATCACAAGTACAACTAAGAAGACAGGACAGAGAATTAGGGAAGAAAAGTTGAAATTATTATAGGGGCCACCTTAAATCTCTGACTACAAGCTGGGAGTGTAAGACAGGAGTGGATCACTCCATAATTGCTCTGTTCTGTACATACCCCCTGAAACTCTGGTATGGGGCACTGTCAGAGGGATACTGGGCAAGACGGACCATGGTCTGACCCAGTATCGCAGCTCTTTTGTTCTTATACTGTATAACCCCAAAGTTCCAGACACTTATTATATAGACTTATATGGTCCTTCCAGTTCTCTAAGCAAAACCTAACTGATCCCCCTAGAATGCCAGTAGACTGCAATTATAATGATTTAAGGGCAGTCAGATACGTTTTCTAAAAGATTTGAAGACAAATGATTGTCTCTCTTCTATATTACTCCTCCGGTCTTTGAGGTATGGGACTATTTTTTTAAATATGTATCTGTAGAGCAATCAGAACAGTGAAAGCCACAATCCTGATTGAAACCTCTGAGTGCTTCTGTAAAATAAATAACAGTAATTAATTTTCTTCTCTTCTTTATTGCCCAGACTCAGCAGGAGATAAAACTAAAAGTACAAATATCGGTGAATGTTACCAATCATGGCACCTCTTAACATGTTTTAATTTTGCAGTGTATCTAAGGCAGCAAAACCAAGGGCATGGAAAATTTTGTTGAAGTCTTAGCACAAAACTAAAGATAAAAGAGAAGTTTGTTATTGGGAGCGCAAAGACATAATAGTTTATACAAAGTCTGTTGTCACTGTTGACATTTTTTACATTGCTGGAACAATAGCTAGTGCTCCTAAGGCAATAATGTGACATTTTGAATATCTAGTGGAGTGAAAGATCCTTTCACTAGCAAAGGTTGATGCTCTGAGCCTGAGTTCCAACCATTTTAATTTGGTAGGCGGTATGACGCATAGAATTATAAAAATATAAACAAAGGATAAGATTGACAACCAATTTGAAAGAGATCACAATTGTCAATATAAGAACTGGGTTTTTTTACATTTATGTAAATCATATGTTCTAATAAACACACCATACCATACTGATATAACACAAAGTAGATTCATATCTAGAGGAAAGGTAAGTCAGAAGCTATCTGTCTTTTTAACAGTGAGGGTAGAATCATAGAACTGGAAGGAACCTCGAGAGGTCATCTAGTCCAGTCCCCTGCACTCAAGGCAGGACTAAGTATTATCTAGAGACCATTCAGTTCTAGTGGTAATTAACCACTGGAACAATTTACCAAGGGTTGTAGTGGATTTGCAATCACTGGAAATTTTAAATCAAGATTTGATGCTTTTCTAAAAGATATGCTGCAGTTCAAAGAGAAATTATCTCAGGAAAGTCCCTTGCTCTGTGTTATACAGGTCAGACTAAATAATCACAGTGGTCTCTTCTGGCCTTATAAACTATTAATCTCCAAAATCAACTTTGCACTGTCATTTTATTGACTCATGTTTGTAAATTTTAAAGCCATGTGGCAGCTTTCTCATTCATACAACAAACCTATTGCTAGGGAATCACACTGCAATATAGGCTTGAGATGCTGGAATTTTCAGGATGTTGGTGATGACCAAAGAAAAGGAGTAGTTAGGGAAAGCTCTTGGGTGTAATATTTAACCAGTGATTCATTTGTGAAGTACCTAGAAGAAGGGGGATGAGAAGTCATATAAAACGGTCTTTGCATCTGAAGATTGAGGTAGATAGTATATTGTAATATACGTATGAGAATATGCAAAATACCAAAAAACATAAATAAGGAGACAAATATATTTGGGAATCTCATGACCCATAGCTCTAAATAATGTTCTTTTTCCTACAATATTACCGGAGCAGTGATCGATCATTCAGTTGATGAGGTAAGATAAGAACCACTGTTGCCAACTCTCATGATTTTATGGTGACTCTAGTGATGTTTGGTGGAATTTATTAAGCATCCCATTACTGGCATTAAACTTAAGAATTTTCACTTATTCACAATGCCCACCACCACTTCCTGTATGACCTTGGGTAAGTAACTTAGGCCTAGTTCCTCAAAGGTAGTTAAGCCGTTAAATCCCATTGCAATCAGTTGTATCTCTGTGCCTCGGTTCCCCATTTGTAAAATGGGGATAACAGCACTTCCCTACCTCCCAGCGGTATTGTAAGGATAAATTCATTAAAGATTGTGAGGTGCTCAAATACTGCACTGATGGGGGCTATACCACTAACTCCTGTTTCTAATGAGACTGGAGCCAGGATGCCTTCAGGTAAGTGGGTGCTCCTTGAAGGTTAAGAGGCTGCTCAAAATTCCACAAGGAGGCAGGGAAATGGGGAGCAGGAAGGAGTCTGAGGAAGGAAACTGAGAGGTGCTGGAGAACTGATGTGCAGAGAATACGGGGGAAGATTGCCATACAGATGCAAAAACACAGGCCATCCAGGATGATCTTGAGTCCATAAAACTGGACAGCTGGCAGCATGTGCTGAGCACCCTTCCAGACTTCCTAGGACAGCCTGGACAGGTGGTGCCCCCAAAGTGAGGTGCTGGAGGAGACAGCGTCCTGTGCAGGGGAATCAGTGCAGGGAGAGATGGTGAGGCCGGGGGTGCAGAGGAACAGGGGTTCAGTGGAGAGACTTAGGGGTCAGGGGAAGGAGAGGCAGAAGGCTCTGTTTGGGAAAGTGCCCATTGAAGGAGAGGAGAATGTGGGGAGCAGAAGGGAACAGGGAGAGGTGCAGCAGAAGGAAAATATGAGGGGTAGGGGACTGTAAATGAGACAAACTGTGGGGCAAGGGGGGGAGCGGGGTCTCCAGGGGGCGGTGAGGGAAAAGGGAGGTAACGGGGGTCAGAAGTAGAATGGCAGCTCCCCGCAGCCCAGGGACTGGGGGACGGGGTCCCTGCCGGCCACGGCCATGTGTTTCGGGTCGAATCGCGGCTACCGCACGTCTTGGGCAGGAAACAACCACCACAGGGGCCGCCAAGGGACTGGCTTTCCTCGCGCACCGTGCGAGCCTCAAGCCTCGTTCAGGATTTTGGCGGGAGGCGGGCGCTGACTCCCCTGTTCTGCCGCATCACCTCACAAGGGCGGGCGGGCGAGCGTTCCCTGCCTCCCCGCGTGACGCGAGAACAACACGGCCGGGCGGGGACCGAGCACTGCGTCTGGGCTGCCTCCGGGATGGGGGAGGGGAGCCGCAACTTCCTAGCTTGTGAGTCACAATAGAGGAAGGGCAGGGCGGCGTTGCGGGAACCCAGGGGAACCTCCGCGCACTGCAGCACCCTCGGAGTCGCCAATCTCCCCGTGACCTTAGAGCGGCGGCGGCGGCGGCATAGCCACCCCCAGCCAACCGCCCCTTCTCCTTCACAGCGCAGTAAGGCAAAAAAATAGTCGAGACTGGCCTGACCTGGTAGGCGGGCACCTCCCCCTTTTCGACGGCGCTGATTGGTCCTCCCATCCCCAGCGGTGATTGGCTGCACGGGGGCAGCGGCGGGTCCCCATTGGTTGTGCGAACGGGATAATGAGCCGTGCGCAGAGTGATAGGGAAGGGCGGGGTGAGAGTGAGTAAGCGCGTGTGTGGGGCCGTGTGCAAACCGCGTGTGGCGCAGGCAGCGGGGCTCTAGTATCAAGCGGGGGAGATCGAAAGAGAACCGGGCCCATCGTCGCCCGGACGTGCTACCTATCGCAGGAGGGTCGGGAGCCTGCAGGTAACCGTCAAGCCGGCTCGTGGAGCGAGCGGGGGGAGGCCTGCCCCCGGCCTGCGTGGGGGGTGGCGGTGGCGCACTCTGGCCTAGCGCGCGGGAAACCACCCGAGCCCTTGCCGCGCTTGCCTGCAGCCCTGGAGGGAGAGGTGGCTGGAAGCGGCGCGCGTGTGAGGGGTCCCTTCGGGTGGGCCGGGCGCGCTGGCCGGGCTGAGTCACCCTGTGGGCGGCGGTGAGAGGAAGCCATCGCTGGTCTGGAGCCCGACGGCGGAGCGGGTTGGGGACGGAGCGCCGCCCCCCCCCCCCGTTCGAGACCCGGGTGAACCGCCCTGCGGGGGGCTGCCTGGGGCACCTCATCCCGGTGCGTGGGGATGGAGGAGGCTGGTGGCTGGGCCGCAGCCTTTCCTGCGCGGCATGAACACACTTGTCCGGCTGGGCGTAGGGTCAGCCGGCTGCGTCGGGCCTATTGCTCCTGGGGGCAGTAGCGGGTCTGGGCTGTGTGATCCGGGTGGGAAGGGAGTTTGGGGCTGAACTCGTGCTCTGTGTTCAAGCTGCCGTCTGCTCTACCGCTCTTCTCTCATTTGTTGCGACCTAGCGCGAGTCGGGAAGGTGGTAATGGCCAGGAGGGCGGGCCGTGGCGTGATTGCACCATGTGCTCGGCTCAGGAGGGTTGGGGTGTTCCATCGATTTACATCTGACTGGAGATATAGGAGGTGTCCCACTCTGTCTGTGAGCCCTGCAACTTAATAGAGTAACTCCTGCGATAAAGGTTGCACTTCTGATTTACAATCACTTTATTTGAATGTCTTTTAAACTTAGGTTTTAAGTCATCCTAGTCTAGTCTCACTTACTCCAATATTGCTTATCTAGTATCTGGAAGTGAGAGGTGCAGAATAATGTCTTAAGGAGTTGTGGTTATTTAGGTACTTGGGTGGGTCCTATCACCTTAGAATTTGAGTGCCTCTAAAGCCAGGAAATATTATCCTTTTACAGATAAAGTGTAGAGATTAAGTGAGTGACTAAGGTCACAGAGGAAGTCTGGGAGCCAAAACCGAACACATGGTTTTTAAAACCTTGAATTGGACTTGAACTACAAGACCATCCTTTCTTGGAAGAATTCCATCTTGGTTTAGGCAAGATGAAACCAGTAACTGTTAACTGTATACCCCTGAACATTTAGAATGTTACAATAAATTCATTTGGGGGTGTGGGCTTATATTCATGATGTAACATTACAATTAAGTTTCTATACCCGTATGAATATTTAGAGACCTAAGTGGTGGGGTCAGTTGGGTGGGAGAAGGTAAGAAAAGATACTTGAAATGGTAGTGATAGGCATAAGAGGTGTGGGAATATGTACTATGTGGAGTGGAGGCACAAGTAGAAATATCTTTGCTTGGGATTGTTCTAGTTAGTCTGTTCTATAACTTGAGCTAAAAAAAAATCTCAAATTATTTTTAGGGTGTATTAATGTAAGTAGTAACTCTTTCTGCGTAGACTCTTGAACTGGGGTTGTGTTTTGTGAGGAGGTGGGAGCTAGAGTGAAATTTACACCTTACTTACACTGGCAGTCTCAACTCCTGTTTCAGTTAGCTATAGATCCTCTTGGATTAGGAAGCCTAGGTTTCCCATGTGAATAAGGTTTCATCCAAGCAAGTGGCTTGCAGTCTCTTTCTGCAGCGTACCCTCTCATTGACTTTGCCTCAATCTCCTAGTTTCCCATTTTTTTTCAGTGCTCAAAATGTTTCATGTGTTGGGTTAACAGAAGGCCTTAGTAAATTCCTGGTGATCTGTGGACCGCAGTTTGAGAACCCCATTGTTAAGGCTATGCTTGCAATAGCCAATAACTCACTGGCTCCAATATTGTCTTCCAGTATCATACTTACAGGTCATGTGATATACAGATTAATTGGGGACCCATTAGGGTTACAGTGACAGTATGTCAGCCTGACTGGTATTAAAGAATTAATTCTTTTGGAGGAAGTAAATAGTTCTTTGTGGAAGGCACCTTTGCTCAAATACATGGTGTATAATAGGCCATACTCTAGAACAGGAGTAGACAAATTATTTTTGTCACGGTCTAGACTCCACAGAAAATAATAATAAAAAAAAAAACCCCAATAATGATAGTAATAAGTACACAAAAAGATGTCAGGGTCTGTTTAAAAGCATCTGGTGGTCCAGATTTGGCCTGTGGTTTGTGTATTGACTACCCTGTTAATGCTGACCTATTTTGCCAGGAATCATATTATCCCTACCCTCCTTTCTGGAAGCTCATGGGAGGAAAAGTAACTGCAGAGTAGGTTGGCTGGTATCTGATCACCTTTGTCCCTTGATTGGGTTGTGGTGTATGGATCTAACAATATAATGTCAAGTATTGTTCCTGATTCTCAAGTTTGTCACTACTTTTGTTAGTGTGAACTTGTGTCTGGACCCTGCTTGCGTAGATTACTGTTTGGTGAGTCACTTCTGATACTGGTTTCAGAGAGGTAGCTGTGTTAGTCTGTATCAGCAAAAGCATCTGATGAAGTGGGTTTTAGCCCACAAAAGCTTATGCCCAAATAAATTTGTTAGTCTCTAAGGTGCCACAAGGACTTCTGATACTGAAGATGGCTTTGGGAACGGTACTTTTGCCTGCTGGTTTGCCCTTGGAATTCCACAGCATTTTAAATCTCTACTGTGTGTACTGCTTTTGTTTGGGAATAATAGACTTGGACTTTGATCAGTATTTTGGTCTACATCTTTCATTGTACCTGGGTGTTGCTGTCTCCTGGCTGCTGCAGTGAGTGCCTGGTTAAAGCTTCAGCTTCTAGTATAAGATGCTGGTAATACTAATAAGTTGAGGGGAAATATTTAGTAAGTATGGTGAAGATAATTGGCCCCATTGTTGGCAAGAGGAGGGTTGTACTTGCCAACAGAGTTAACTGTGGGCACTTCTGGATTCCAAGGTAGTGCTAACATCTCTCTGTGGACCTCTCAACAGTTCTGTTAGGTGCCACCAGACTCATTGTTTTTGTTCATTCTGTACTATCTACGTAGTGTAAGTGAAGTTAGCTCCGTGGGTCATTAAGGCTTGTATTGCAGTACACATAGGAGGGGGGGAAAGGGCAGGGCATTGTGTTGGCTCTTGCCCTTGGATTAAGGCTGATTGACGTTAGCTTTTTTGTGTGTGTGTGTAATCTAGGAAACTGTTTGGGTGCTTGCTAGAATAAAGCAAACTGGCAGGGATGAAAGCCCCTATGAGATGAAGCTGGGGGAAGCAGGACAGCATGGGGTAAAGTGTGGTGTTTTTTTTCCCTTCCCCCTGTGCATGGAGTCTGGATTTTTCCCTCCCCTGGACAGACCTGTGTCTTAACTCCTTGAAACTGCTGCTCTGCTCACAAGTAATTCAGCAAGGTGGCTTGTCTTCACTTACTTGGTCTTTGCTCTTGTTTGTTTGGGTTTTTTTTTGCCTTTATGCATTTGCTGTTGTAAATATCCAGTGAAGGCAATGGTGCAGGTCAAATTCCATAATCAAGGATTAGATTTATAACTCAGAATGAACTGAAAGTACTAAAACATTAGTTGCTTTTTCAGTTGTTCAAGAAAATACCTTCTAGCTCCATTTTACTCGGACATAAAAACTTAGAATGTATTTTTCAAGCTATTGTATCTACTCTTCCTCTTCTCCCCCAGTCCTTAAGCTTTCCATTATGAGCTATTTGCATTTCTTTTTTGGTCTAACTCTCTGCTTATGGCAGAAGCATTAGTTTATTTAAAAGGTGAGTGCAGGTGCAGTCAGTTTTATGACCAAAACAGTGGTTTAGGAAACTTGACTTCTAACAAACAATAGATATGCTGGACTAACGGTTTGTAAGGAAAAACAATGGAGTGTTATAGCTCTTCAGACCCATTAAATTACAACATTTTTTAGTCTCATTACTCTTGCTTGCTTTCCAGTGGGTTCTCAGTAGCTTCTTTCTGTAACTTAATTTGACTTCTGGGTATTCTAAAGGAAAAACTTTTTGGCCATAGTGCTACAAGGAAGACCACTTTAAAACTTTAGTTTGGAAAGTCTCTTTACAGAAGAGTGGAACTATGACAAACAGTAACACAACACTGAAAGTACTTGTTGCTAATCTCTGACTGCAACTCCTTGTTGCTCCTGGTTAGTTTTTTATATAATAAAAAAAAATCTAACCTTTGATATAAACAGAGTTCTAGAGTTTCTGATATACAAGATGCAAGGTACTGCAGTACTATATTGTGATATGAAAGCTTAAATATACCCACATTCAAAGATCTGGAAATGAAGGTTTTCAGCTCTTTACAGTTGATAAATCTAGTGTAAAAATCACACTGACATTTGGGCCTAGTCTACACTGGGGGGGAGGGGTCGATCTAAGATATGCAACTTCAGCTACGACAATAGCTTAGATCAACTTAGAATTACTTCGCACCCTTGCGGTGCAGGATCAACAGCTGCTGCTCCTCTGACTCCGCTTCTGCCTCTCACCCTGGTGGAGTTCTGGAGTCAAAAGCAGAGTGATAGGGGATCTATTTATCGCGTCTAGTGTAGACGCGATAAATCAATCCCCATAGACGGATCACTACCCGCCCATCTGGCAGGTAGTATAGAGGTGGCCTTGGACATACAATGTATCAGAGTTAAGACTTTGTTTGTTTTTTTTTTTTTTTTTTGTTCTCTTTTTTGAAAGAGCTCTAGCATACTGCTTATGGAGTTCAAGTGTTCTGCAGGGTCCTTGCCTTCCTCCCGCTCTCCTGTGCTGCAGAAACTTAAATACTGTATACCCATATTTCCCTAGCTGACCTTGTCCTTAAAGCCTTTGAGTTAAATTGGGTATCTAGTTCATAATATCTTATTTGTGCTGTTTGAGCTTCCAAGGTTCTTCAAGTCCTTGGCTGTCCTGGCTTAATCTTCTCTTCCCCCCCCCCCCCCCTTACTCCCCAACACCGGTTGTACTTGTTCATGTACTCATGGGGTAAAAATCAAGCTCCTCTGAATAGGATATTACTAAAACTTGTTCATGTTTAAATCTTCCAAAATTTTAGTGCATCCTGAAAGTTTTTTTTAGTTGAGTATAATGAACATGAAAATAAGGTTTATAGTAAAGATGTGGCTGTAACCTTAAGGTGACTTGCAGAAGGCATTCCTGTGTGGATTTTTTTGTCAGCTGCACTGTGATGCATGAAGACCTAATGAAAAAATGAGAAGGTATTTATTTATTTTTTTCTTTTTGTTCTTTGGCAAAGGGGCTTGTGTTGAGAAGGTCATGTCAAGTGTGCATAACAAACTGCCTTCTCTGAAGGAGAAAAGGATGTCTATTATATTTGAAACCTCTTAATGTCAGTTTTGTTGGGGTAAATGTCAGGATTTTTAGTTACTCTTTAAACCTTTTTCTCCCCACTTCTTGCTTAGCTTGCAGTTGCTTGAAGTGCTGACTTCTGGTGTTTGAGTCCCTTAAGATTCAGGTCTTCCCTGGAATATTAAGGTTTATTATTATTAAACAATATTCAGGCCATGATGCATCATACAAAAAACCCCACACGGTTTTTCATTGCAGGTCATCTTTAACTGAGACTCTTGGGTGGCTCTAAATAAAAGTAATGCTAATGACTAACAGGAAAAATTGACCAATTTACATGATTCTGAAAGTCTGCCTCTTTACAAAGAACTGATTGCTATAGATGAACAAACACTCATGCTGTCCAACCTGCAAACAGCCATGAAGGAAAACCTGGCTATGTATTGTAATTTAAAATGAATAAAATCATTAACTCTGCAGCATTACATTTGTTCAGATATGGCGCATACTTTTTCAAGGGACAGCAATAAGCCATATTTGAACTACTGTCCCTAGATGGCTTGTTCGCATATATTTTTAGAACTCAGTCCTCTGTTTCTAGCAGTGTAGTTCTCTGAATTCTGAAGCAGTTTCTCCTAAAAGGTGGAAACATTCTTTTTATTATGTCTTATAATACACTTGTCATCTTCATCAAGTCTCTAGTTACAGGCTATAGATTGTTCTAAGTGTCAGCATCACAGTGGAGGCCCTGAAAGTGACCCAAACTTACATGTGGACATTAGAATTTTGGTGCAGAGAAATACAGTAGTTTAAAGTGACTGTCAAGGTAGGTTAACATAAGCTGTAGATGCTGCAATCAGAGGTACCTTTGAACATACAGAACAGCGTCTAAATCAGTGGTACTCAAACTTTTGCGTTTGCACCCCTCCCCCCTTACCAGAAAGATACAGGGGAAAAAATAGAGGTCCTCAAGACTATAGGAACAACTACACAGTATCTAAGTTTCAATCGCCTGCCACATAAAAGCAGGTGGAATAAAAAAAATTCATATCAAGTAGTTGATCAGTATTGATGCCATGCTAATACTTAACAAAAGTGGCCCATAAGGATTTTCTCAGCTTTCCTTTTTACTTGTCACAAAGTTGCAATACTGTAAGCAGAAGACCCTTATCAATCCTTTTCCCCTCCTTTTTCTGCTTTTTTATTGCACCAATTTTTGCATGTTAACTTTTGTTGTACTCCCCTTTTTTTAAATTTGAGACTTAATAATATGTCTGCATAGTGATTAAAATTGGGGCCTCTGGATGTTTCAGTACAGAATACTTCTGGTCAGCTGGTTTGGTGGTAGTTCTTAGTGTCTGTCTTGCATACACTACTGTACCAGTTTACATTAATCTTCCCATGCAGCATGATGCTGCTCAACAAAATGTCAAAGAAACCTAGGTAACAGTGTTAACAAGTGCACAAATCCAGCTGTTGTACTACTTAGCATGATTGTAGCAATCAGTGACTTTTGTTAACAGCAGAATTTCCTTTGTATCCATGTCTCTCTCCTTGGTCAGATCAGCAGTATAACTTTAGTTATGCAAAAACTAAGTTAATGCAAAGGTCAGCTAAATATAAGTAGAAATGACAATTTCTAGTTTGAAATTTTCTAATCTCTATCTAGTTCTACAGCAAGTTTAATCTTCATAACAAAGTTTAAATTTTCAGTTTTTGTACTTTATTTCCTGTTAAGCGCAGTCTTACATTATGGTTGAGTATTTGAAGAATTTAATACCTGAATAGTCTAATGATGAGTCTTCAGAAATAAACAGTACATAATTTAGAAGTTAAACATTTGAAACTGCATAGCTAATGTTGGCCATTACATGCAAGCCTATTTTATAACAAACAGGTGGATAGCAACTGAGCTTTTCTGTTGAGTTTCTGTTATACTAATCAAGCAGACTTCATAAAAGCTGGAGTGACTTATGCTGTGTATTTAGTTGATCATTGTTTGAGCCTTTGTGTGTGTGACTTTGTGTTGAATTGTCTGTAGTTCAGGTGCTACTAAAGATGTAACTTTCAGTGACTGAGGGAAATTTTCCCAGTATAAAACTTCAACATAGCTGAAAATATGCTGTTTTACTGCAAAAGTTATTCATGTGTAAGCAAAGTTATTCTACATAGCTTATCAGCCCTAGATATTAATGTGCCACAGTTAAAGGACACTCAAACAGGGTTCAAAATTTACTTTTGGCCTAAGCAAGCTTCTACAAATTTCAGACTAAGCGTTTCCAGGAATTTTTAAATTCTGAGGAGTTACTTAAAATTCCCCAACCGTGTTTGCAATCACATCATGCAGCACTGTAGTGCATGAGATGTGAAAGTGAAACTGTTTTATTTACTAAACTAAAAAATGCCAAAAAACCTTTACAAAATCTTAAGATCTAAATTTGTCAAAACTTAATTGATGGTGTCCTTAAACACCTATTGTGTTCTGGAAGATTCTCAAATAGCTACTTAAATGTGGGTGGGTTGGTTTTAATTGGTTCACTTTTCTACAAGGTTGATTTCTCATTCTTTGGTAGCTATTAAAACATTGATTTGAAACTAAATATTACCTATAGCAAACAAGCCTCCTATTTAGTGTAATGAGGATACATTATACCTATACACACTTCAGATTCTGTTTTCAATCTCTTACAGTGATTGATAGAAAATGGCAAAGAAAGCATTTTTTTTAGTTGTGTCCCGCTCTGTTTGGATGGAAACTTAATTAAATGCACAAGAAGCATTTTAATTTTTTTAAGTCCTGATACAATCTTGTCATCAAATCATGCTTTGGAATTAAAATAGATTTTAGAACTAGTAGATCTCATCCTCACACCTAGTCTTGATATATAATCGCAGGAAGAAAATGAGCATTCCTGCTCATACAGCTCCCAGTTGGCTTAACTTTGAGTGAACTAAATAAACTGAAACAAAGAAAATATTCTTTCTGCAATTGCAGAAGAGATTTCTGCAGTGTCAAACTGATTAAACACCTCCACAAACTGGTGCCCAGTGCTTAGCCACTGACTTTAAAATAAGAGTCAAATCACTGACCTAGTTGAAAAGTCAAGTTTTTTTGTATGTACAAAATATTTGTTAAGTTTAGACATTCACTGAAGCTGTCAACTTCAAATTTAATTTTCAATAGGCTCACTTTTAAAAAAACCCATAAATATCTGCTGTAAATTTAAAATGTTTTTATGTGTAGGAAATCAAACCGCAGTGATGAGCAGCAACGAGTGCTTCAAGTGTGGACGTACTGGTCATTGGGCTCGGGAATGCCCTACTGGAATTGGCCGTGGCCGTGGGATGCGGAGCCGTGGCAGAGGTGGATTTACCTCCGCAAGAGGTTTCTAATTTACACGTATCTGAACAAACAGTAAAATCTCACTAATTGCAAATGTGATACTAATGACATCTTTGCAAGTATTACTTTAGTGACTGAGCAAACACAGATCAAGCATAGTACACTAAATCTATTTTGGTAACCTTATTTTGTCAAGTGTAGTTCCAATTTTAATTTGGTAATCTTTCGTACTTACAGTACACCAAAGTATATTTGCTAAGTCTTAATGAGGACTTACTGCAACCCTCTGCTACTAAATCTTTAAGAATAGTGAAGTTGCTGTGGGAAGGATTGTAAACTGCAAATTGTCACTTTGCTAATGTCCTAACCCTTATGTTTACACTGTCAAGTTGTTTGATGTATATTTTGATCCCTAAATAAAAATGCTTTTCATGTTCCCTATCTAAAATAGGCTTCCAGTTCATGTCTTCATCTCTCCCAGACATCTGTTACCGCTGTGGTGAGTCTGGCCATCTTGCCAAGGACTGTGATCTTCAGGAGGATGGTAAATATTACTAAATTTTTCTATATTTTATTTACTCAATGTTGTAGAAGGGGGGGGGGGGGAACACGTTTGTCAGTTCATTTAAAAATAAACTGATCGTTTATTTCTGTTAAATGCATGTTGTGTTGTAACTTTATCAAGGTTTTATAGTCTTGTTTGGCTTGTTTTCTTATTGTGGAAGCCTGCTATAACTGCGGCAGAGGTGGCCATATTGCTAAGGACTGCAAGGAGCCAAAGAGAGAGCGAGAGCAGTGCTGCTACAACTGTGGCAAACCTGGCCATCTGGCTCGTGACTGTGACCATGCAGATGAGCAGAAATGCTATTCTTGTGGGGAATTTGGACACATTCAAAAAGACTGCACCAAAGTTAAGTGCTATAGGTAAGCACTTAAAAGTTTTTTTTATAGCACTAAAGCTATAAAAGTATACCTTAAATAGCTGTAAGATATCTTACCCTTAATCTAATTTGAAGTTTATACAAGCTAACTTTGTATATCCGTTTTGGGTATATGCCTATTTTCTTGTGATCTTTCTAAAGAAACCAACTTTGACTCACCACCTGTAATGTTTAGACTAATGTCTGATACAACTTGTTGCTTTTGACTTAAACAGGATTCAGCATGTATAGCAGTGCAACACATTCAGTGAGGTCAGTCAGGATATTAGAAATGGCACACATTTCTCTGGCATAGAATTGAGCTTGCCTAATATCGAAGGGTGTAGTTCCAACTGATTAGAACAGTTATACAGCAGAAGCCTCAAATGCAGAGTTCATTAGTGGTACATCAGGTTGTACTGTTGACGGCAGTGTTGAAGTAGTTCCTGTTCTGGCTTTTGAGGAGGCTAACAAATCCACTTTTAGTTGATCAATAACCTATTATTTCTCTCCTTCAGGTGTGGTGAAACTGGGCATGTAGCCATCAACTGCAGCAAGACAAGCGAAGTCAACTGTTATCGCTGTGGCGAGTCAGGGCACCTTGCACGGGAATGCACAATTGAAGCTACAGCTTAATTATTTCCTTTATCGCCCCTCCTTTTTCTGATTGATGGTTGTATTATTTTTCTCTGAATCCTCTTCACTGGCCAAAGGTTGGCAGATAGAGGCTACTCCCAGGCCAGTGAGCTTTACTTGCCGTGTAAAAGGAGGAAAGGGGTGGAAAAATCAACTTTCTGCATTTAACTACAAAAATGTTTATGTTTAGTTTGGTAGAGGTGTTATGTATAATGCTTTGTTAAAGAACCCCCTTTCCATGCCACTGGTGAATAGGGATTGAGTGGGAAGAGTTGAGTCAGACCAGCAAACGCTCTCCATGTTCCATGAGAGTGATCCTTTGCAGGAGGAAGAATAAATCCTGGAAGTGTCTGAACTTCCACAAGTAACTAACTTTAATTTTATTACAATGATGGCCTTGGATTGTCTGACCTCAGTAGCTGTTAATAACATCAAGTAATGTCTTTATCAGGCCCTACCTAGAGCATATAGCTGAGTGGGAGTAAACAAAACAAACAGATGCACGTGCCTGTTAGTGGCCGAGAGAGAGAGAGAGGGAAATCAGGAATAATTAAACAAAGTAACAATAATTCAGTCAATGAATGTTAATGTTAGCAATACAGAAGGTAATGGGAAGCTTTTGAGTAAGTATTTCAAACTAAATCTAAAACCCAGAACATCAGTTACAACATACACAATTTGGAGCTATTCAGGAGTTGCAAAGAAATGCATTTTCACAGAAATCAAGATGTTATTTTTGTATACTATATCACTTAAACCAACTGAGTTTCATTTGCTTGTAATCAGTTTTTAAAGTAAAATGGTAAAAGCAATTGAAGTCCTAGAACACAGAAATGTAATTTTAAACTATCAATAAAGCTGGAGGAGGAAGGGGAGTTTGGCTAAAGTTCCTTTTTGTTTAGCTTTTGTTCATGTACATAGTGCAAAACACCATATTAAAGAGGGGAATGTGGAGGTGTTGAAAAGCTTACAGTTTGGACTTTTCTTTTGTATGAAATTTATCTGGTATAAAGTTGAGTCCCATAACATAAAATAACAAAATACAGCACTATTTACAGGCCTGAATTTCTTTGCATACAGTGACACTTGCAAACCATTGGTTCCTACTTACACTATGCTCTGCAACCTTTGCACTGGCTACCCATTAAACCATCAGTTCATATGTGTCTTTTACAATCCTAATGACTGGGCAGAATAAACTGGCAGTGAAGAGACCAGCTTTATGTATCATGCTGTAATAATATTAACTCCTGTCAATAGCCTGATAAACCATATTGGTATCAGACAGCCTAATTCTTCAAAGGCAAGCATGTCCTTACTAGATGTTTAGAAAGAATTAGTATTTTGACCTATCAAGTGCCCACAGAATATAGGGCAGTGCATTAAGATGTAGTTTTAGGTTGTCATTTAGATGACAGAAGCTTATGACAAAGGTAGAACTGTTAGGCCTTGTCTATGCTACAAAATTTTATTGACAAAAGTGGTGGTGATGACATTCCATTTTTATAATGATTTGAGCATGTTCCCACTCACTTCCTCTGTCAGCAGAGCACATCCACAGTTGGGGCACTAGCCTAGAGGGTGAGCAATGCACTGTGGGTATCTATGCCAGTCTAGCTTGATACCTTTTGTTACTAGATGTTGTGGGAAGACAGACCAGATCACAGCACATCTTGGGACAGAGATCAGTGTCCCATGATGCGTTACTTTCTGTCCCAGCACTCCATAGGCTTCTGGCTTTCTTTTGTGGCATTTTTTTCAGTGGCTGTCAACCTTGCTGTGCACCTCAGCATCTTTGTGAGAAGAGATGGATCCTGCACTGCTCTCCTATGTTTAACTGTCATGAAGACATGGCAGTGCAGTTAATCGTGACGTTCCTAACTGAAGACTTCCAGTTGCCTGACATGCTGTGGGATTGCTTTTGGCATTCACAAAACAGCTGCATAGGGTAGACGGTCACTCTTGGATTTGTGAAACAAGCATTCAATGGTGGGTTTGTGTAGTTGGTAGGTGTGGGATGACAAGCAGTGGCTACAGAACTTTTGGATGCAGAAAGCCACCTTCCTGGAACTGTGTGCAGAGCTTGTCCCAGTACTGCAGTGCAAGGACACCAGAATAAGAGCTGCTCTCAGTAGAGAAGTGTGGAAGCTGGTCACTAGACTGCTAATGATCACTCGTGAATCAATTTGGAGTCGGGAAGCCAACTGTTGGGGCTGCATTAATGAGAATGTGCAAGGCAGTTAATTGCATCCTGCTACAAAGGATGCGACTCTGGGAAATGTGTATGAGGTAGTTAGGAAAACCCATTTCTGAACTGTGGAGGGGTGATAAATGGCACACATTCCAGTTTTGGCACCAGACCACCTTGCAACAGAGTACTTCTAGAAGAACGGTTACTTCTCCATGATGTTGCAGGCACTTATGAAACACCCATGAGTGGGTCACTGACATCCACATAGGGTGGTCCAGGAAGGTGTATGATGCACACATCTTCAGAACACCAGCCTGTATAGAAAGCTACAAGTGGGAGTTGCTTTCCAAACTAGAAGATTACAGTTGGGGATGTTGAAATGCCCATAGTGAACCTGGGAGACCTGGCATACCTCCTACAGCTGTGGCTCATGAAACCTTACATGGGGAAACCTGGACAGCAGTAAGGAGTGGTTCAACAGGCTGAGTAGGTGCTGGATGACAGTGGAATGGGCTTTTGGCAGATTAAAGCCATGCTGGTGATGCCTTTTTGGCAGGTTAAACCTTAATGAGGAGAATTCCCATGGTCATAGCCACATGTTGAACATTGCATAATCTTTGTGAAGCTAAGGGTGAAAGACTCGCTGAGGAGTAGAGCGTTGAGGTAGACTGCTTGGCAGCTGATTTTTGAGCAGCCAGATACCAGGGCTAGCAGGAGCCCAGAGGGGGGGAATTTTGAATCTGGGAGGCTTTGAGGCAACACTTTGAAAATAAGAACCAGTAATGTAAATCTCTAATTGGTGCTGCAATGTCATATTACACGTAGCTTTCTTAAGAAGTAATGGTGATGTTTTGGGGCCTTACATTCCAGCAAGCACACGAATAAACTGCCTGTGTGTGTATTGGTGGTGCCTGCTATCTCAATTTGCAGGAACCAAATAAAGGTGAGTTACAATTTAGAAACTTTGCTTTTATTGCACAAGGAACAGCACACACAAAGATGACAGGAAAGGAGATACCAGGGAAGGGCAGACTTTCGGAGTTGTGTGTAGGTCCCGCTATCATTATGAAAGTAGTCTGGGGGCAGGGGGAACAGAAGTCATGGAAAGGACAAGAAGCAGAGTTTGGGAGGGCATGGAAAAGAGTTCTGAACGTGCTGCAGGGGAAGGCAGGCACAGATCTGTTCCATCTGCAGTATTATTAAGGACTTCAGCATCTGTATTTGCTCCTCCATTACTTTAATCATCTGCTCAATAGAGTCCTTAAATTCCTGCTATTTCCGGTCTATCCTGCCTTTCGGCTTCCCAGCACTTCTTCCATTTCCTTTTCTCTGCATTGGAGCAGTGCAGTATCTCTTGGAACGTCATTTTTGCTCCATCTTGGGTGCTTTGTTTATCTGAGTAGATACAGCAGTTTCACAGTGGTCCAAGCCAGGTCAGTGTTTTCTGTGGTCACCTGGGAAGATGCAATGAGACCTCTCCACCCTGAGAGAACAGGAAACGGAATTTCAAAAATTCCTGGGGCTTCTAAGGAGGAGGGGCAAATGGTTGGTTGTTTACCTGGCTGCAGGGCAGGGGAGTTCAAACTGCTGACCAGAGCTGTCACCCTGGGCATTGTGGGACACTTGGAGGCCAATTAAAGCAATTTAAAATTAAGTGTGGTGTCTACGCTGGCACTTGGTTGACAAAAATTTAAAGAAAAGGAGTACTTGTGGCACCTTAGAGACTAACCAATTTATTTGAGTCTCTAAGGTGCCACAAGTGCTCCTTTTCTTTTTGCGAATAAAGACTAACACGGCTGTTACTCTGAAAAATTTAAAGGAAAAAGACTTACCTCTCATTGGGGTGGTTGTATTTTGTCACCAAAATGGCATTTTTGCCCCCAGAAAGTCACATTGCCGTGGTTTTTGCCAACAAAACTTCAGTGTAGACAAGGCCTTGATATCTGATGATTGTAATCAAAGTAACTCAAATTTACTGAAATCTAGTTTCTTAATTCTAATCTCACAGGAAATACATACTTTCCATTTTAAGTGAAGAAACTTTATACAAATATGCTTCATTTTTTCCATTAGACGTTAGCCAGAATAACTCATTAAAATCATTACTTCAACTGAGATATTACAGAATGTTTTTGTTTTGTATTACAAGCCTGACAAAGTTATTTCTTTAATGCCAGCTTTACTATGTCTACTTAGTGATTTTACAGGTGAGTGCTGTGAAGCTCCCCCCTCAGAAGTTGCCAGGGGGTGGTATTTAATGTGGTATTTATTTTCATGCTAAAATGCAATTGGAACAGTAAATGTGTCATCTTACAAGCAATAAGAAACTAAAAGCTGCAAATTGGCAAACAAAGTGAAAATCCACCAAAGGCCCTTTGCAGAGAGGGGAGCACTTTCAAAAATTCAGGGCATGCTGATTACAGTCTAATACTAAAAACTGGCACTTAAATAGCCTGTGATAGTACCCAAATTTCTATGGTAGCTTTAATATGGTTATCACTAAATCAAGTCTGCAAATAATCCTTTCTGCTCTTGTGTACTTATTTTTTTCACTTCGCAATGTTCCATTTTGGGCATGCAATCCAATGGCTTCAGTTGAAGCAGCAGCTGAGTTCCTAATTAGTTTATAGCAATCTGAGTGTCTTCTAATTTATAGATAGTGCCTATTGTCTGAGCAGTTAATTGCTTTTTATTCATCTTAAAGGTGAAGTTACATTCTTGGATGTTTATATGGCAGCAGCCAGACATGCAGATCATAGTCTTGCTCCCCCTTGTGTAAACTGTTCGTTTATACAATGCCTTTGAGCATTCATCTTGATTGAATGGGGGAGGATGTTGAATCTAAATTATTTTTAACCTGCTTTTTTCTAAATAGACTAGAGCAACAGTTTATATCTTAAAAATTCTTAACTCACTCAACCTCTCTCATGGGTCAGTATTACCATTTCAATAGTTATCAAGTCTGTCTTTTTTAACAGACTGGAGCTTAATTTCTAATATTGGAAAGCTTTTCTGTTTGGTTTTTCACCCTTTGTACATAAAGTAACAACTAGAAACTCAAGCTTGCACCCTTTATCTGGCTCCTCACTGGAACAGAAAAAACTAGTCTTAATGGCATTTAAGGTTTTGGGAGTTGGGCTGTTATAGCATGAGGCAAGGTCACATCTTTGTATTACCATAGCACATAGGAGCCCTCATCACAGACTAAGACCCCATTACATGGTCTTTACTGCAAGATAGCAGTACTTTCCCACAACTCATCAAGAAACCATGATACCTAAATCCTCTAAGATTAACTTATTGGTTAGAATAGGTCTTTGAAATAGCAACAGCTGGTCCCTCAGCTAGGTCACTAAGCTGTTTTAAAGCAACTGATTTAAGCTCTGTTCATATTCTTGCTCCTTACCTAAATACAAGAGTGAGGATACTCTCCGCCAAGAAGCGTGGTCATACTTAACAGCACTCACTCTGATTCCATGTTGTCCTCGAGGGTATTTCCCATTTGGTCTCCCACAGACCAATTCCCTGGGGGTGGGAAAAGGCAGTTTTCAACTCAGCTGTACAGAATTTCTTGAAGAGTAGGCTGTTTCTCCTCCTCCTCAGATTCTCTGGTGTATTCTTCCCCCTCTTGAACAAACTGGGACAGGAGTGTCATTGCTGTGGAACTTAAAAAAGGTTGCACTGTCTCTCTAGCTGCTTAAAAGAGAATCCTTCAAGTTGACAGCAGCAGCTGACACCTTTAGGAAACTTATTTGACCTTTTGAAAAGTGCCTATATTGTATTTCATCCCTATTTCCCACTTTATAGATTTATGAAAATCTGAAAAATGTGTAGAAGAAAGCTCTAGCCTTCAAGTTTGGCCACAGCCCTAAAACCCTTCAAGAAAATGATGGTGGTACTGGCTGCTGCCTGTTTGGTAGGGATTACTGTGATCATGTAGCTAGACAAATAACTAATTTAGGGTACTTATCTTGGGCAGCTGGGCTTGGGACCAGCTCAAAGCTGATGTCTTTCCCTTGGGACTGATCAAGAAGGTAAATGCCCCTGTGACCTCTAAAAGAGTATACAGACCCATAAGCAGTGTAATCTGGTGGGTTTTTATACAGGGTTGCTGTGGTTCAATTGCCTGACACAGTAGCCTGCCCCTAATGTCTCAGCCTGGCTTCCACTGGTCTAGTTGCCCTTTGTAGGGAGATGCTACCAGCCCTTCCAGTCCCAAGACTCCCCAGACTTGTCCTTCCCAAATTCTTAAGACCTCTCAGACTGTTCAGCTGGGGTTTATCACCCCTCCTCAAAGGTTTAAAGGTGTGAAACCAGCCTTCTGAGCTGCCAACTTTTATTAACCATACACACTCCAAACAGCTTGCATGCTAGAGAGCTGTTACTGAGAAAAAACAACTTGAAATTGATATTTGCTTTCCCTTAATATTTCACAGGTTACACAGAGGATAAACAAAGGTGTAACCTCAGGTTTTATACTTGCCTATTGGGCATTCCTCTACTAATTAACTTATCTTTAGTTTCCCCCTGTTCCTGCTAGTTGTATGAGGGAATCCAATGTTCAGCCAGCCTCCTGCCTAATCTCTGTCCCTCAATTTCTGAATAAAAGCCCTCAAGCCCAAGCCTGGTTGTAAAAAGTTTTTTTCCCTTCCCTTCTTTCCCCCCCCCCCCCCCCCCCCGCCTCCCTTAATCTCTCTCCATAGTGACTCAGTTATTTAGAGTGGGTCAATTCCCTCTTGATAGCCCAGATGTCTCACTGTCTTCCCATTAAATGTAATGGTCCATTATTGTCTTTTCTTGAACTGTACAGTGGGTGGTTATTTGCAACTGGTTTTCATGGCTTGGGAGGTGTAGTTGAAGACATAGTATTGGTCATGAGCACAGTTTTCTATACACATAAATTCATAACCACAGCCTGTATACACTTCCTAATGATCAAGTTCAGAACATTACGAACTTTCATAAGAGCTTATTCAATGTACTTTTATAGTACAGTAACACAGCATGCAATCAGCTCATCTGCTCATTTTTGGGTTTTAAACCACCTGCCTATTAGGATGAATTGTCTCCTATCAAAGTAGTGCCATTGGCTCAGCTTCGCTCAAGGAGCAGACTGCCGGGTTTCTCTTCAGGAAAGAGCCATCCAGTTAACTTTTCAAATTGGAAGTGATAGTATCAAATCAGATCCAGATGTGTTGCTTAGGTAAACACTGGAAAACAATGAAGGGGATGCCACATTATCTGTGAAAGGCTTCATGTAATGAGAGACTCCAATCTCCTCGTTTGGGGAGCTTAATGAGACTTCATCTGGTTCAAAGAAAATAGTCTTTTGTCAGAGGCATTTCTCAACACAAATGTTCTAGAGCTCAGGAAATTCCTAAATAGCTCTTGTTAAGCTACAGTTTTGCTAGAATCAGCACATTGTTTGTTTGCAGGTTAGGCAAAGCTGCTGTAATGACTTTAAGTCATCAAGGTGGAGCAAGTTGAAAACCCTAATCAAGGCAGTAAAGCTACCATCTGTCTATTTTTGAGTGCTTCATATTCCAGGGAAATAAACCTGATGTGAAACTGCTTCAGCCACAAGGAAACCCATCTGAGTGTGCGCTTCCCAAACAGTGGTGGATTTTTCTAGGCAATCCAGCCATAGACTTATATATACTACACAAGAAAATTACAAATAAAGGTTCTACAGCAAAGGGAGGCCACCAGGAAGCTGTCATAACTTGCCCTTTTTCCTCTTGTGTATATGTATATGCCCTTTTGTTCTTATTTGGATGCTGAAAAATTCTTTTCCTAATGGATACTGCATCTCTGAGCTGCACATATTGAAAGAGCCCATCTCATCTGCACTAGCACCAGTGCAGCCATCCCCCCAAAAAGGATGATCAGGTAAGAGCCCCTTTTGGGAAGCCAGATGCTTAAAACAAACCACTTGAACATGATTAATAAATTGTGGTATAGTTGAAAAGATGGTGGCAAAAAATTGCCACTTGAAGTGAATGTCTTCTCATTCATAGCATAAGAGGACTAATCATAGCACACCTTGCAGAATAAAGCTTCAAAAAACAAATGGTCTGCATCAATGAATTTAGAGCCTTTGGACGCAAATGTTCTAGGACTGAAAATGCAATAGCTTCTGTTAAAGAAACTTAGAAAGCTGCTGCTACCAATCTCTGAAGGTCAGCAGGATTTACTAGGTCTTACGTGATCCACAGATACCATCTGTATCTTATAAAGTGTGCAGTTCTGCAACTATAAGCCTACTGCTATGGAATTTACAAGATTGGCACGTGGTAAACTTCATTTTGACCATTGACACCTCATATTTCTTACAAGATGAGGCCAGTGAAGACTGTAAGGGCCGGGCTGTCCTACAGGCCTTGTGAGTTCCCTAGGCAACACTTGTAGGTTCTGATAGCTTTGCCAAACCAATAGCTATGACTTAAGGAACTTCGAAGTTTTGCAGTCATACTTGGTGGAGCCTCAATAACACCTCCCCAAGAAATCACCGCACTGTGCTCAAAAATCTAATAAATTCCATTGTAGTAATGGGGGAATAATCTAATCTGCTCCCCTTGGACTGAACAGGAGTGTCTTGGCTTGAAGAGAGAGGTTGCTGCTGCTGATCTTTGGACCTCTCAAAGTTAGGTGTCGCCCAGCTGTTCTGAAAACTAATACGACTTTCTTTTCTGAAAATTATTTTAAAAGAAAATCAGCACTGTAAACAGTGTAAGAAAGAAATAGACACCTAAGAAGTTTGGTTTTATTTAAGAAGAAACAAAACAAAAACAAAACAAAAAAATCCCAGTAAGTAAACAAAATGTATTTCTAGACCAAAAACTTTAGGAAGAGCGAGTCAAGGCTGGAATTACAGAAAATCTCACTGGAATTTTGTAGTTCATAAAAAATATTTCCAAGTCAAGGATTTTGCAATTAAGGTTCCATAAACATAGAACTGTCTCAGTGTTATTTGCCGCCAAAGTAGTATAATAGCTTTAGAAGCTCTTCACATCATAGACTGTAAATTTCTAATGTAATAGATTCTGTACATGCATTAGGAGAACGATGTCTCTTTTCCATATAGAAGTAATAAGGTCTTAGTTTCAGTGAATGTGGTACTTTTGCATGAGGCTTTTCCGAAGTTTTGCAAAGTTGATTGTATCATTGTTTTCATATTTAATTCAGTAAATCCTCCTGTTTTGAATTTGCTGTCTGCTGCAGAATTTCTAGTCTGCTGCACTAGTGCCACAGAAACCAAGGAGTCTTGCAGCAAGAGACCACATGTGGTGATTATTATTTCTCTCCCTCTTGTGGCTTCAGTGTTTTTTTGGGGATAGGAGAGGAAGGAGAGTGGCTAGAACTACTTCCCCCAACCTCACATTCAGCTGCTCCACTGTCCCAACCTCAATATTTGCCACTGAAGGATAAGGACAGTACTGTAACTGGACGCCTCTGATAGAATGATCAGAAGTGAAATAGTCAACGATGATAACATTTAAAATTTCATCATGTATGTTTCAGCTTTAATACACCCCATTTAGAGGAATGAGGGAATTTCATATCCCTCTCAGATATTGTGTCAAGGTGTCGGTAAACTCAGGTGACAACTGCATTGGCTTGCACTTTGTTCATGTTTGGAAGGTTTTCCTTCAGGAAAAAATAAAAGGCTTAGATTCTGAGGCACAATTCTACACCATAAAAGTATTCAGCATAAAAAAGCTTGCATTCCAAGCTACTACTAAATATTAGAATAATAGAATATCAGGGTTGGAAGGGACCTCAGGAGATCATCTAGTCCAAGCCCCTGCTCAAAGCAGGGCCAATCCCCAATTTTTGCCCCAGATCCCTAAATGGCCCTCTCAAGGATTGAACTCACAACCCTGGGTTTAGCAGGCCAATGCTCAAACCACTGAGCTATCCCCCCCCCATGAAGAATATTTTCCATTTTATCTGAAAGAGCTTAAAAAAAAAAAGACTTATGTAGATCACAGTGTAATCTAACCATTGGTATATTGACCTCAAAATGATGTCCCTGGGAGTTAGAATTTGCAAGTTCTTTGGTCACAGAGTTCATGGAGCATATCTGGCTTGTATGTGTATGATGGGTGAGCTAGATACAGTGGGCTGGATTCTCCAGTCTGCTGCAGTGGCAGCTCCTCTGCCTTCTGTGCCAGCTGCCTCCTCTCATCTAGCTACAGAGTAGAAGGGAAAGGGGTTATGGTGGAGTGGAGTTCTGAGGTGCTTCTGTGCAAGTCTCACTTGCTCTGGGGTTGGAGGATGTGAGATCAGGGAGTCATAACCAGGTATTCAAAGGCCTCTCCTCATTGCATCTGAATCTACCCCAATGTGGTTTCTAAGCTATATACAAGGGATGGATTGGAGTCTTCAGCACGTAGTGAAATCTGTGGACCCTATGTGGAGGGTAAGATGCAGAATGTTTTGATCCGTGGACTATAGCAGGAGGTTGGGCAGTAGGAGGGTCTGCTGTGTGGGGGTTGGATGGTTCACAAACCGTTACGTAGAGTTTAGATGCTGATGTGTGTGTGTCTGTAGATAATATGAGAAACTACAGACTGGGTAAGATTGATTAGGAATATAGGATCACAGTTTAAATGTACAATGCAAAGATAAACAAAATAGTGCCTTTTACTGCTTCTTTATGATGTATAAAGACACCCTGGTTTAGGGGGAGGAGGAGGAGGAGGGAATTTTGCTTCCTCCTCATTTGGCCTATCAGGTCCTCGCTTGCTTTTTGGGGTATTTGGAAAATTACTTGGAGGATCAAATATGAGTTGCAGCTGCATCTTCCCCTACTGTGACCTCATTATTCATTTCTTCCAAAGATGTTGCCAAAGTCTTTCAGCAAAGAGAAAAAGAGCTGAGAGAGAATACTTAGACAGCAGAAAAATATTTTTCCAGTTTTATAACAAACCATACCTAATAAAATGGCAAGGCCACACAACTGTAGAGACTGATACAATACTGTATATATAGCTTTAGGTTGTCTGGCATCCAGAGTATTCAGCATTAAAAAAGCAAAAAGGTTACTAAATATTAACATGAAGAATATTTTCCATTTTATCTGTGAGAGCTAAATAAAAAAAGATGTAGATCACAGTGTAATTCAATCATTGGTATATTGACCTCAAAATGATGTCCCTGGAAGTTAGAATTTGCATTTTGGTCTCTGATTTAGATGATAAATGTTTTAAAATGCATGAAGCCAGACAACTCCATTTCAGTTATATATCCAAGAAGACTCCAGGATGTAAATCATTCCAGTAATGGTCTGAAATGAATTATGTTCCATAAATTGGTTCCAGATCATCTTGTTACCAACAGCACCAGATGAAGAATTTATGCATTTTTGCTAAGTCCACTGTCACCCCATTTTAAAGCTCTGCCATCATAACTGTAAATGAGATTCAGATATGAAGTCTCTTAGTTTTGGGAGGACAATACAATAGCTGTAAATCCAACTGTTTAGCAGGAAAGCTGCTGGCACTCTATCTAGGACAGGGGTAGGCAAACTTTTTGGCCCAAGGGCCACATCTGGGTGAGGAAATTGCATGCAGAGTCATCAATGTAGGGCTGTGGCAGGGGGTTGAGGTGCAGGAGGGAATGCAGGGTGTATGTGCAGGAAGGGGCTCAGAGTAAGGGGTTGGGGTGCAGGGAAGGGTGTGGAGTGTGGGAGGGGGCTCAGGGCAGGGGGTTGGGGTGCAGGAGGGGTATGGGCTCCAGCCCGGTGCTGCTTACCTTGAGCGGCTCTGGGGTGGCAGCAGTACGCAGCGGGGCTAAGGCAGGCTCCCTGCCTGCCCTGGCCCCACGCTGCTCCTAGAAGCTGCTGGCACCACATCCCTGGGGAAAGGTGGAGGGGCAGAGGGCTCCGTGCACTGCCCTCGCCTGTGGGTACCTACCTCACAGCTCCCATTGGCTGCAGTTTCCCGGTCCCAGCCAATGGGAGCTGCAGGGGGGTGGTGCCTGCAGGCGAGGGCAGCGCGCAGAGCCCTCTGCCCTCCCCTCCTCCAGGGGCTGCAGGGATGTGGTGCCGGCCACTTCTGGGAGTGGTGTGGGGCCAGGGCAGGCAGGGAGCCTGCCTTAGCCCCGCTGCACCATGGGGCTGGCAATCCCGTGGGCCAGATCCAAAGCCCTGACAGGCCAGATCCGGCCTGCAGGACATAGTTTGCCCACCCCAATCTAAGACATGTAATTGCAAACTCCTTTCCAGTCGTATTATTCTATGATATCACCTTCAAGATCTTTTAGATCAGTTGTTCTCTACTAGGAGTATGTGTGCCCCTGGGGGTATGCAGAGGTCTTCCAGAGGGTACATCAACTCGTCTAGGTATTTGCCTAATTTTACAAGGCAACATAAAAAGGACTAGCGAAGTCAGTACAAATTAAAATTTCATACAGACAATGACATATTTATGTTGTTCTATATACTATACACTGAAATGTAAGTACGATATTTATATTCCAATTGATTTATTTTATCATTATATGGTAAAAAAAAAAGAAAGTCAGCTATTTTTCAGTAATAATGATACTTTTGTATTTTTATGTCTGATTTTGTAAGCAAATAGTTTTTAAGTGAGATGAAACTTTGGGGTATGCAAGATAAATCAGACTCCTGAAAGGGGTACAGTTGTCAGGAATGATTGAAAGCCACTGTTTTAGATCATCTTATAGACTTCATAGCAGGGTTACGGGTCCTAAAGAACTGCATGGCAGGCGTAGTGGTCCCCCTGCACCCGTTTACGCATTCAAATATTTCCTTACCTGGACGATTGATGAGTTCACAGAACATCAAGCAACCAAGTCCAAAACAGCATATATATGATCAGGCAGTTATTATCTGGGCTGGATGCTAAATTTGGAGAAATGAGAGTTACAACAAACACAACGCATACGCTTTATCAGGGTGGACCTTGATGCCTCACCTGCCATGGTTTTCCTTCTGATGGAAGGATTTCTGTCCAGAAGCCCCATGTCCAATCCAACAACAACAGTGCATTCCTGCCTACAGCTCCTGGGTCCCAAGGTCTCATGCACATACATAACTCCACATGCCAGACTTCACCTTCACTGTCTGCAGGCCTGGCTCCAATTGGTATAGTGTCCTACCAGGCATTCTCTGGACTTGTGGATTTGCATACCTGCATGAGTGCTTCAGTCTCTGGATTTGTGGTTGGATTTGTGGAACACATGCAAAGGAGTTCCATTCTGTCCCCAGAACCTACTAGAACTCTGGTAACGGCTGCATCTGCCAAAGGCTGGGGTGCCTACCTCGGTCAACTTCAGACTCAAGCTCTTTGGTTGCCCCAGTAAGTTTTGCTCTATAAAAGTATGTTGGAGTGTGAAGCTATTCACTAGGCCTGTGAGACATTTATGTCCATCATCAAGCACCAGGTTATACACGCTGCTATGTTTTATCTGAACATGCAGGGGAGGTGTAAGGTTGTCTCAGGAATGCCAGGAAGCTATCGACCTGTGGAATCTATGCATAAGAAACAATCTCCCTGAAGACATTCCACCTTCCAGAAATAAGAAAAACAAGTGCAGATGCCCTCAGCAGGGATTTCATACACCTGTATGAGTGATTAATGAGCAAGGACATTCTCCTCCAGATTTTCCACTAGTGGGACTGCCCGGTAATAGATTTGTTCACAACCAATCTGAACAACAAATGTAGGAGATTTTGTTCCATCACAGTTGCCTTTCTTCTCCCTTGATCCAGTCATCTCATATATGCATCGCTCCAGTTCCTTTCATTCCAAGGGTAGCCAGGACAATGAAAACAGACAAAGGATGATGAATATTAGTGACAGCAGCTTGGCCAATGGAATATTGGTTCATGGACCTACATCAACTCTCTGTCTGGCCACAGATAATTTTAATTCTAGTTGAGGATCTCCTGTCTCAGAACCAGGGCAATTGCATCCCAACCTCCAAACTCTCCACCTCATGAATGAGCTTTGGTTGAGTATTTATGAGACATCATGCTCCTAATATGTGCAGACCATCTTGGTAAGAAGAAAAGAATCCACTAGAACCATGTACGCAGAAAAGTGGAAGCTGTTTTCAACTTGGGCACAATTTCAAAACTTATTGCCCCATCATACAGGAGTTAGACATGTATTGGACTATCTTTTGCACTTGAAATCATCTGGCCTGCCAGTCCATCTGTCTTCCATATCTGCACAATGCTGACTAGAGGGCTTTTCCATTTTCTCTCACCCTCCGCTTTCCAGATTTCTACTCAACTTTTATTCTCCTTTCATGGGATCTCAGCCTAGCCCTCTCCAGACTAATGGGATCCCCCCTTTGAATCTAGGGCAACAATCTCCCTATCTCTATTGTCTAACAAGATGGTGTTTCCAGTGGCATTCACTTCCTCAAGGAGGGTTTCAGAACTTCAGGCTCCTCTGGCTGACCCTCCTTTCATGGTGTTCCATAAAGACAAGGTTTCCATTAAGCCACACCCTAAGTTTGTGTCAAAGGTACTGTCACCTCTGCATTTGAACCAAACCGTTCATTTCCTGGTGTTTTCCCCAAAGCCCCATTCTTCTAAAGCTGAAGAAAAACTTCACACATCAGACATTCACAGAGCTTTAGCATTCCACCTGGACTGTACTAGGACCTTCACAGCCTCTCCCAGGCTTTCTTCTTGCCTACACTGAGAGCATTAAGGGTCTATCAGTGTCCACTCAGCATCTCTCACATTGGATTTCTGACTGCATGAAGCTCTGCTACAAACTTGCTAAAGTCTCTCCTCTCCTGAGGATACAGCTCACTCCACCAGGGCTCAGTCTGCTTCATCAGCCTTTCTGAGCAATATACCAATATCAGATATGTGCAAAACAGCATGTAGTCATCTGTATGTACTTTTTCCAGACATTATGCCACCACTCAAGCCTCTTGTAATGATGCAAACTTCTGCAAATTGGGGTAACAATTTGTTCAGATGATCCAAATTCCCTCTACCTGTAAGGGAACTGCTGATGAGTCACTTGCAGTGGGATGTATATGTGCATAATCACTGGAAGGAGAAAAAACAGTTACTTACCTCTACAGTCTGTTGTTCTTCCAGATGTGTTGTGCATGTGTACATTCCCAACCCTCCCACCTTCCCCACTACTTCGGACATTAGATACACAGAAGTGTGAAGGAACGGAGAGGCAGGTGGTAGATATGCCCCTTTTATGTCCTCGGATGAGTGCACAAGGAGAGTAGGAGTGAATGTGCCATCCCTTGGTTCTGCTGGTAAAAGTCTCCGACTTGAGTGCATTGGGCTCACAATATACCTGCAGTGGCGTTTACATGTGCACAACAGATTTCGAAGAACAGCAGTTACTATACAGGTAAGTAAGCATTTTTTTCTTTTAAAGTAGAACTGTTGGGATTTTTTGTACAGGATGATAATACTTTGCACTCTGTGACAGGGTCGGGCCAGATGGCTACAGGAGAGTAATAGAAGGCAGATATATTAGCCCCAGGCTAAGTAGGTCTCTTTTCCCTGGGTAAGGTAACAGGGAAGGTTCCAGAATAATCAGGAACCTTCTGGAGACAATTAAGACAGACAGGCTGATTAGAACACCTGCAGCCAATCATGAAGCTGCTGGAACCAATTAAGGCAGGCTAATCAGGGCACCTGGAGTTTTAAAAAGGCGCTCACTTCAGTTTGTGGTGTGCGTGTGAGGAGCTGGGAGCAAGAGGCACTAGGAGCTGAGAGTGAGAACGCGGACTGTTGGAGGACTGAGGTGTACAAGCATTATCAGACGCCAGCAGGAAGATCCTATGGTGAGGATAAAGAAGGTGTTGGGAGGAGGCCATGGGAAAGTAGCCCAGGGAGTTGTAGCTGTCGCACAGCTGTTCCAGGAGGCACTCTAGACAGCTACATTCCACAGGGCCCTGGGCTGGAACCCGGAGTAGAGGGCAGGCCTGCGTTCCCCCAAATCCTCCCAAGTCCTGGTCAGACACAGGAGTCGTTGACCTGGACTGTGGGTTCAGAAAAACAGCCAAGCTGAGGGCTGCTGTGAAGCTCCAAGATGAGCAAATCTGCCAATAAGCGCAAGACCCACCAAGGTAGGGGAGGAACTTTGTCACAACTCCTATAACACCTTTAATCAAAGCACTTTGCAAAGATGAGCTAGTATTATCTCTACTTTACAAATGGGGAGAGAGAGATTTTCAAAGCACAGATGACAGGTAGGCTGCCTAACTCCTATTGACTTTCAGTGAGAATTTGGCACCTACCTGCCATTTGTACCTTTTGAGAATTTCCCCCAGAAATGTTACCTGACATGTCCAAGGTCACCCAGTGAAGGATAAAATCTACAATGTCCCTCTTTCAGCCTGTGCTGAATTCATTAGACATGGAGGTAGTAGCACAATGTCATCACTTATGGTGGAATTCTGCTAGAAGCTAAACTGTTTCAAAAAGTACTAAGGAACCTGTAAAGACCACAGACGGTCAGAACCTCAGATTTCCATCTCATCTGAAGACAGCACCTTCAGCAACAGATTGCCTCTGACACCATGCTGGGAAATTGGTTCAGTGCCGACTCTCTGATGTATCTTTGCTGAATAAGGACGGACTTAAGCATGTGCTTAAGGATAAGCACATACTTTGCTGAACTGGAGCCTTAGATATAATGCTGAAAGAAAATATAACCAGTCGTGAGATCGGCATGTCAGGGGGTTTATTACAGCATTGTGTATTGTTGCTTTTAGTGTAGTGACAGCAAATATCCATCAGTGGCACAAGTATATAAATCATGATTCAACTGAGTGTTCTCTTCCATTCCTGCAATGCTTAGTACACTTAGGTACTGTTTTCAAAATTTGCTTCCACTGCTGCTGACTCAGGTGCTTCATTTAGCATGTTGACGTGTCTGGGCATGTGTTTTGGGTTACACTCACAACAGAATTCAGAAGCAGTACAGAACTGTGTACAAGCCACACTTAACACTTTGGAAACCTCTTCCAAAGAAAGCTTAAGTGTAAAATAGTATTCCTAGAGCAAAAAATGTTAAGGTTGTCAGTGTACAATACCAGTGTAATAACATCAGTGTAATAATTATATTATTATTATTATTATTTATTATTTTATTTGTATTGTGGTAGTACCTAAGTCTCCAGTCAGGATTGGGCCCCCTTTGTGCTAGGTGATATACAAACACAAGAAGACACAATCCTTGCTTTGAAGATTGTGTTTGAAGAGCTTGAAATCTAATTGTAGTCTGAAAAAACACGAGCATCTGAGAGCCAGGGGAAATTCATTGTTATTATTACATTTAAGTACAAAAATGCAAATGCATTGTTACAGTACCCCGCCACACATATAGCCATCTATCTAGGTGTGTATGTGGTCCTCACCACCATAGACTCTGAGTACCCCCCTATTAGCTTTGTCTTAGCCCTGGTCTACACGAGGACTTTAGGTCGAATTTAGCAGCGTTAAATCGATGTAAACCTGCACCCGTCCACACGATGAAGCCCTTTATTTCGACTTAAAGGGCTCTTAAAATCAATTTCCGTACTCCACCCCTGACAAGTGGATTAGTGCTTAAATCGGCCTTGCCGGGTCGAATTTGGGGTACTGTGGGGTACTATTGGCCTCCAGGAGCTATCCCAGAGTGCTCCATTGTGACCGCTCTGGACAGCACTCTCAACTCAGATGCACTGGCGAGGTAGACAGGAAAAGAACTGCGAACTTTGAATCTCATTTCCTGTTTGGCCAGCGTGGCAAGCTGCAGGTGACCATGCAGAGCTTATCAGCAGAGGTGACCATGATGGAGTCCCAGAATCGCAAAAGAGCTCCAGCATGGACTGAACGGGAGGTACGGCATCTGATCGCTGTATGGGGAGAGGAATCCGTGCTATCAGAACTCCGTTCCAGTTTTCGAAATGCCAAAACCTTTGTCAAAATCTCCCAGGGCATGAAGGACAGAGGCCATAACAGGGACCCGAAGCAGTGCCGCGTGAAACTTAAGGAGCTGAGGCAAGCCTACCAGAAAACCAGAGGGGCGAACGGCTGCTCCGGGTCAGAGCCCCAAACATGCTGCTTCTATGATGAGCTGCATGCCATTTTAGGGGGTTCAGCCACCACTACCCCAGCCGTGTTGTTTGACTCCTTCAATGGAGATGGAGGCAACATGGAAGCAGGTTTTGGGGACGAAGAAGATGATGATGATGATGATGATGAGGTTGTAGATAGCTCACAGCAAGCAAGCGGAGAAACCGGTTTTCCCGACAGCCAGGAACTGTTTCTCACCCTGGACCTGGAGCCAGTACCCCCCGAACCCACCCAAGGCTGCCTCCTGGACCCGGCAGGCGGAGAAGGGACCTCCGGTGAGTGTACCTTTTAAAATACTATACATGGTTTAAAAGCAAGCATGTGAAAGGATTACTTTGCCCTGGCATTCGCGGCTCTCCTGGATGTACTCCCAAAGCCTTTGCAAAAGGTTTCTGGGGAGGGCAGCCTTATTGCATCCTTCATGGTAGGACACTTTACCACTCCAGGCCAGTAACACATACTCGGGAATCACTGTACAACAAAGCATTGCAGTGTATGTTTGCTAGTGTTCAAACAACATCCAGTCTTTACCTCTCTGTGTTATCCTCAGGAGAGTGAGATATCATTCATGATCTCCTGGTTGAAATAGGGTGCTTTTCTTCAGGGGACATTCAGAGGAGCCTGTTCCTGCTGAGCTGTTTGCCTGCGGCTGAACAGAAATGTTCCCCGCTGTTAGCCACGGGGAGGGAGGAGGGTTGAGGGGGTAGCCACTCGGTGGGGGGAGGCAAAATGCGACCTTGTAACGAAAGCACATGTGCTATGTATGTAATGTTAACAGCAAGGTTTACCCTGAAAGACTGTAGCCACTGTTTTATAAAATGTATCCCTTTTTTTTTCTCCACCAGCTGCATGTGTTTCAATGATCACAGGATCTTCTCCTTCCCAGAGGCTAGTGAAGCTTAGAAAGAAAAAAAAACGCACTCGTTATGAAATGTTCTCTGAGCTCATGCTGTCCTCCCACACTGACAGAGCACAGACAAATGCGTGGAGGCAAATAATGTCAGAGTGCAGGAAAGCACAAAATGACCGGGAGGAGAGGTGGCGGGCTGAAGAGAGTAAGTGGCTGAATACAGGGCTGAAGCTCAAATGTGGTGGCAGCATGATGAGAGGAGGCAGGATTCAATGCTGAGGCTGCTGCAGGACCAAACCAGTATGCTCCAGTGTATGGTTGAGCTGCAGCAAAGGCAGCTGGAGCACAGACTGCCACTACAGCCCCTGTGTAACCAACCGCCCTCCTCCCCAAGTTCCATAGCCTCCACACCCAGACACCCAAGAACGCAGTGGGGGGCCACCGGCCAACCAGCCACTCCACCACAGAGGATTGCCCAAAAAAAAGAAGGCCGGCATTCAATAAATTTTAAAGTTGTAAACTTTTAAAGTGCTGTGTGGCATTTTCCTTCCCTCCTCCACCACCCCTCCTGGGCTACCTTGGTAGTCATTCCCCTATTTGTGTGATGAATGAATAAAGAATGCATGAATGTGAAGCAACAATGACTTTATTGCCTCTGCAAGCAATGATTAAAGGGAGGAGGGGAGGGTGGTTATCTTGCAGGGAAGTAGAGTGAACCAAGGGGCGGGGGGTTTCATCAAGGAGAAACAAACAGAACTTTCACACTGTAGCCTGGCCAGTCATGAAACTGGTTTTCAAAGCTTCTCTGATGCGTACCGCGCCCTCCTGTGCTCTTCTAACCACCCTGGTGTCTGGCTGCGCGTAACCAGCAGCCAAGCGCGTAACCAGCAGCCAAGCGATTTGCCTCAACCTCCCACCCTGCCATAAACGTCTCCCCCTTACTCCCCAAGAATAACTATAGGCATTTCAATCTCCCCAACGGTTATTTTGGTCTGGGAAGAAAGTCCCTTCCTGCAGCTTTTGAAACAGACCAGAGTTCCTGAAGATGCAAGCGTCAGGTACCTTTCCCAGCCATCCCACGTTGATGTTGGTGAAACGTCCCTTGTGATCCACCAGGGCTTGCAGCACTATTGAAAAGTACCCCTTGCGGTTTATGTACTCGCCGGCTTGGTGCTCCGGTGCCAAGATAGGGATATGGGTTCTGTCTATGGCCCCACCACAGTTAGGGAATCCCATTGCAGCAAAGCCATCCACTATGACCTGCACATTTCCCAGGGTCACTACCCTTGATATCAGCAGATCTTTGATTGCGTGGGCTACTTGCATCACAGCAGCCCCCACAGTAGATTTGCCCACTCCAAATTGATTCCCAACTGACCGGTAGCTGTCTGGCGTTGCAAGCTTCCACAGGGATATCGCCACTCACTTCTCAACTGTGAGGGCTACTCTCATCTTGGTATTCTTGCACCTCAGGGCAGGGGAAAGCAAGTCACAAAGTTCCATGAAAGTGCCCTTACGCATGCGAAAGTTTCGCAGCCACTGGGAATCGTCCCAGACCTGCAACACTATGCGGTCCCACTAGTCTGTGCTTGTTTCCCGAGCCCAGAATTGGCGTTCCACAGCATGAACCTGCCCCATTAGCACCATGGTGCATGTATTGGCAGGGCCCATGCTTTCAGAGAAATCTGTGTCCATGTCCTGATCACTCACGTGACCGCGCTGACGTCACCTCCTCGCCCGGTATCGCTTTGCCAGGTTCTGGTGCTGCATATACTGCTGGATAATGCGTGTGGTGTTTAATGTGCTCCTAATTGCCAAAGTGAGCTGAGCGGCCTCCATGCTTGCCTTGGTATGGTGTCCGCACAGAAAAAAGGCGTGGAACAATTGTCTGCCGTTGCTCTGACGGAGGGAGGGGCGACTGACGACACGGCTTACAGGGTTGGCTTCAGGGAGCTAAAATCAACAAAGGGGGTGGCTTTACATCAAGGAGTATTTCAGGCAGGACTTCACGGAGGGTTCCAAAAAGAAATGGTTCACCTAAGTTATTGTTCTTTTTGGAACAAGGAGGTTAGCCTGGCCTCTGATTGATACATGGCTAGATTTACATCGCTGCACCTTCTCTGTGAGTGACTGCAGTGTGACCTAGAGGAATGAGTCCCCTAGACGGGGGAGGGGGGGAAGCAAATGAGTATAAAACAAATCTGGTCTATTTCTTGTTTTGATCCATTCCATCTATCTTTTACATCTTTGGCTGTCAGCAGACGGTGCAGAAGGACTGCATGCCATCCACATCTCATGGCTGCCCGGCAGAAGATGGTACAGTACGACTGCTAGCAATCCGTATCGCCTGCCTGCTCACCATAAGACGGTTCAATAGGACTGACTGCAGGACTAAAGAGAATGATCTGGTCAAGTCACTCCAAATTTAGTCCCTGCGCCCATGTCTGCCCAGGTGCTCCTGGCCGACGTGGCCAGGAGCACCTCGGACATGATGATGACAGCTACCAGTCGTACTGTACCGTCTGTTGCCACAAGGCAAGGGGTTGATGCTGCTATGTAGCAATGCAGTACCACATCTGCCAGCACCCAGGAGACATAGGGTGACGGTTACCTGAGCGGGCTCCATGCTTGCCGTGGTATGGCGTCTGCACAGGTAACTCAGGAAAAAAGGCGCGAAACGATTTTCTGCCCTTGCTTTCACGGAGGGAGGGAGGGAACAGGGGCCTGATGATATGTACCCAGAACCACCCGCGACAATGTTTTAGCCCCATCAGAGTGCTCCATTGTGACTGCTCTGGACAGCACTCTCAACTCAGATGCACGACTGTTTGCCGTTGCTCTGACACAGGGAGGGGCGACTGAGGACACGGCTTACAGGGTTGGCCTCAGGGAGTTAAAATCAACAAAGGGGGTGGCTTTACATCCAGGAATATTTCAGGCAGGACTTCACGGAGGGTTCCAATAAGAAAAGGTGCACCTAAGTTATTGTTCTTATTGGAACAAGGAGGTTAGTCTGGCCTCTGATTGATACATGGCTAGATTTACATCGCTGCACCTTCTCTGTGAGTGACTGCAGTGTGACCTAGAGGAATGAGTCCCCTAGACAGGGGAGGGGGGGAAGCAAATGAGTACAAAACAAATCTGGTCTATTTCTTGTTTTGATCCACTCCATCTATCTTTTACATCTTTGGCTGTCAGCAGATGGTGCAGAAGGACTATATGCCATCCACATCTCATGGCTGCTCGGCAGAAGATGGTGCAATACGACTGCTAGCCATCCTCATCTCTTTCCTGCCCGGCAGAAGATGGTGCAATATGACTGCTATCCATCCTCACCTCTTGCCTGTCCGGCAGAAAATGGTACAGTACGACTGCTAGCAATCCGTATCGCCTGCCCGCTCACCATAAGATGGTTCAATAGGACTGACTGCAGGACTAAAGAGAATGACCTGGTCAAGTCACTCCAAATTTAGTCCCTGCACCCATGTCTGCCCAGGCGATCCTGGCCGATGTGGCCAGTAGCACCTCGGACATGAAGATGATGGCTACCAGTCATATTGCACCGTCTGCTGCCAGAAGGCAATGGGTTGCTGCTACTGTGTAGCAATGCAGTACCGCGTCTGCCAGCACCCAGGAGACATATGGTGACGGTTACCTGAGCGGGCTCCATGCTTGCCGTGGTATGGCGTCTGCACAGGTAACTCAGGAAAAAAGGCGCGAAACGATTGTCTGCCCTTGCATTCACGGAGGGAGGGAGGGAACGGGGGCCTGACGATATGTATCCAGAACCACCCGTGACAATATTTTAGCCCCATCAGGCATTGGGATCTCAACCCAGAATTCCAATGGGCAGCGGAGACTGCGGGAACTGTGGGATAGCTACCCACAGTGCAACACTCCAGAAGTCGACGCTTGCCTCGGTACTGTGGAAGCACTCCACCGAGTTAATGCACTTAATGCACTTAGAGCATTTTCTGTGGGGACACACACACTCGAATATATAAAACCGATTTCTAAAAAATCGACTTCTATAAATTCTACCTAATTCCGTAGTGTAGACATACCCTTAGTTTCCTGACTCCATGGAAGGTAATTATCTGTCTAAAACAGTGGTTCTCAAATTTCATTGTACTATGATCCCATTCTGACAACAAAAATGACTACGGGACCCCACAAGGGAGGACCAAAGCCTGAGTTCGCCTGAGCCCCGCCGCCCCAGATGGAGGGGCCAAAGTCAAAGTCTGAGCCCCACTGACCTGGACGGATGACCTGTAACCTGAGCCTCACTGCCCAGGGCTGAAGCCCTGGGGCTTCAGCTTTGGCTGTGTGGCTTGGGCTTTGGCCATGGGCCCCAGCAAGTCTACCTTCCATTCTGATGACCCCATTAAAACAGGGTCGAGACCCACAGTTTGAGAACCGCTGGTCTAAAACCAGGTATCAAAGTTCAGCTAAATTATGGACCAGATCTTCAGCTGGTGTAAGTTGGCACAGGTCTCCACCGATTTTTAGCTGAAGTCAATGGAGTTTTGCTGATTTAGCAGAGGATCTGCCCTGACATCTTAAAATCTGGATACTGGGTTTGTCCCAGCATCTGGGAATATTAACTCCATGCACTGCAGACTTTTACCTATGAACATCTTAAATCATTCTCAACATGGTTTACTTAGCAGGGTATATTTAGCCTAACTGTAGGCATTTGCTAGGCTTCAGATGTCTGCATCTGCAGGGAGCTCAACCACTGTGAAAAATAAAAGTTTAAAATGGCTGTGGCAGCTCCAGGGTTTGATATTGGAGGAGTTTATTAGGAAGGAGGGATGGCTGTTTTATAGGTCATGGATATAGGTGCGGTATACTGGTGCTGTCAAAACCTTTCAGCTTGAGGGACAACCACTTTATTACAAAAAGGGAATGGGATTGCACTCAATATCTGGGGGCAGGTTCTGTGTCCTGCTCTGCTCCCTTTGCACCTTCAGGCAGAAAGGGAGCAGAAACCACACACAAGTCCCCTGCTTGGGATTTCCCCCAGAATTCCTGTGGAGTCACCTGTGGCAAAAAGCCATCATAGGCAGCTGTCCCAGTGCCCTCTCTGCAGCCATTGGTGTAGCAGGCATGTTGAGGGTAGACAGGGGATTGGCTGGAGCAGCCCGCAGGTTACTTGTTCTAAGCTGGTCTGGGGAAGAGAATCAAGGAGATAGAAGTGACTGTTGGTTCTTCTAGCTTCTCTTGTTTATTCACTTCTCCTGGGGTGCCCTATGGCACCAATGTGGGAAAGGGAAAGGAGCCAACCTCTGCTAAGTGCTCCTCTGGGCAAACTCCTGTTTTGCTTTTGGGGGCTCAATGGCAGGTGAGATTCCTATTTCCTCCTGGTGACCATGGGGCTAACTCTCAAACACGTTCATTAAAAAACTGCAGGGGCAGATCAGGAAATGTATTTTCATTCATATCAAATGCACATTTTCATAGATTCATAGAAACTAAGGTCAGAAGGGACCATTACGATCATCTAGTCTGACCTCCTGCACAATGCATTTTCTTAATATTGTCATCCTTGAGCACCACAGGTTGGACACTACTGAAGTATGCTAATAATAGTCAGTATAACTTTGTTAAAAAAAGAATTAGATAAGTTCATGGGGGATAGTTCCATCAATGGCTATTAGCTAAGATGGTCAGGGATGCAACCCCCACACTGGGTGTTCCTAGGCCTCTGATTGCCAGGTGCTGGGAGCGGATCACAGGGGATGGATCACTTGACGTGTACTGTTCATTCCCTCAGAGGCATTTGGTATTGGCCACTGTCAGAAGACAGGATACCAGGATAGATGGACAATTGTTCTGATCCAATAGGGCCGTTCTTATGGCTCCATATTAATTTCTTACTAATTTACATTTGCTCGGTTTGCAAGAATTAAGATATCTTGGGGGTTTTTTTTACTGCCGTCCCTGCAAACTCACTCTAAGCTCTGACCGTCAAACCAGATTATTTCCATCCATCATTCTCACACTGACATTACTTTTAAATAGATTTGCAGCGGTGTCACTGGGCATAATCTCCAATATACAGTGGGACACCAATCTTGGTTGGGGCCTCTGGGCACTACTGTAATAGTAAATTAACGTGGGTGCATAATAATAATAGAGGTTTTATAGATGAGGGCATAATTTGGCCTACAGACAAGTATTACGGGAGAAGATGTGCAAGATGAATAGAACCCTATTTGACCACCAGAGTTCATGGGGCTGGCAATTAACGAAGGTCTGTTTACATGCAAATAAAGGAAATGTGCTATGGAATCCGACAGTCAATGAACGCAGAAACCCACAATACTAGTTTCATAGTCATTTTAAAAAATAGAACTCTTGAAGTATTTATTAGATTATGACAGGTTTCAGAGTAGCAGCCATGTTAGTCTGTATCTGCAAAAAGAAAATTGTGGCACCTTAGAGACTAACAAATTTATTTGAGCATCAGCTTTCGTGAGCTACACCCACTGTCAAAATGTGCCTCATCTCCCCTTTTATGGCTGGTATCATTACTTAGCCCAAGTGGCAGAGAGGTCTGCGCTGTGGATCTAAAGCTTCCAGCACTGCTGATGACCCACCTGGGAACCATATGGCTCTAAGGTGCCGCAAGTACTCATTAGATTTTGAGGAACTGTACTGGTGCGAAGGGTTTTGCACTCCTCTACTATTGAGAAGGTTGGATAACAAAGTTAATGTGCAGGGGAGAGAAGGTTTACAAATAATATTTTTAATTGCCTGTGCCTAGGGCAGGATTTAGATCCAGAGCCGCATTAGGCACCTAAATCCCTCTGAGGACCTGGGCCTTAGTGCTGGGGAAAGGTAGCAGGTGGCTGCGCTGCAGACTGACGCCGTCTAACCCTTTGCCTGCGTGGGAAAAGCCTCAACACACCATAGAGCCCACCCCACTCAGCAGATTGCCTGCGCCTTCAAGCAGGTCGCAAGGGAGGTGAGCGCTTCACTGCGCATGCTCCACAGAGAACCACACACTGCTCTTGCGCGAAGACAGCTCAGGCAAGCGCCAAAGTACGAGCACGGGGTGCAAAGCCGGAAGTGTCGCTGCGTCACGGTCCAGCGAGCGGCTGGGACTAGGCTGGAGGGGAAGTTCCGTTTCCGGTTTGGCTCACCTTACGTTCCGTAGCCAACTTCCTGCTTCTGCCGCCTCCTCAATCTTCTTCCGGGGCATTGGCGGCTGACGTTGACCGCTGACCTCCGCCCTGCTCCGCCGAGGCGGCGCTTCCTGTTGTCCGCGCGTGGGAGGCGGCCGGAGAAGAAGGTGCCACTTGCGGGGCCCGTGAGGCAGCGGGGATCATGGTGAGTGACGGGCTGCGTCCGCGCCGCGCGCCCTGCTGGGACCTCTTCCCCGCACCCTTGGGATCCCCACGCCCCCTCTGCATACAGGCCGCCCCCGCCCGGCTCCCCGCGACCCCCTCCACCGGCCAGCCTGGGCCTTCTCTAGAGGCGGCTCCGCCCCGCTTCCCCGGCTGTGTTGTGCCGGGACCCGCGCGCCCACGTTCCTCTCAGCTGCGTCTGGGGCCATGGCGTTCGCACAGTGACTAGCTCCGGCTCGCAAGGGGGCTGCTGCTGTGATTTGTGTTGTGGTGGAGCCTTGGACCCTGGGCCCCAGACCCTTGTGCTAGGCGCTGTACAAACGTTCTTCCCCGGCAGCGTGGAGTTCATACAGGCTCTGTGCATTTTCTCGGGGTCCCACTGTGTTCATTGTGTGCCCTTTGCCAACAGCTCCCAGGACACATGCGTGGGCCTCCCTGGGAAATCCAGTTTGTTCACCCTCTCCTTGAAGCAGCGTCACATTATTTCCCTGTGCTCCTTTGCCAGTCTGGCCATCTGTTCTCTGGTGTTGTATTTAGATTATAACATCTTTTGGAGAGGGACTGTGTTTTCTGAGTTTGTACAGTGCACAGTGAGGTCTTGGTCCATCCTAGGTGCAAAAATAGTATACATAAGATTTAAGGCCTGGGATGGGGGACTGGGGAGATTTTGAACAAAGGTGGGCACTTCGTTCTTATTTTTATTATTTGCAAGCATTTACTAGTGCTAGTCATTTTTGTGCTAGACTGAGGCTGAACTTTTAAGTATTAGTTAACCTGTTAATCTGTTTCTCTGTCTTTTTTTTTTTAGGCTCGAAATGCAGAAAAGGCTATGTAAGTACAGCTGTGAACTTGGTTATGTTTGTCATTCAAAGTGTCTGTCACAGTGCACTGCCTATTGGTATATGTTGCTCATCACCTTGGTAACTGAACACTTAGATGCGTTCTTTAGCTATTAAGTTCTGTCCGCATGTCTTACCGTCTAAATGAAGTACTTGTTTTTATTTCAGAGTAGTAGTGTGTGTGTGTGTATATAGATATGCAAATGCATCTTTCATATGTGTATTTTGATGTATGAACAGGACTGATGATCTGCTCCATGCTTGAAAGGCATTGGTATTTCATCCACACTGACTTAAATTCAAGGAACCTTGGTTAATACACAGTAATATTCCATGTTAAACATACCTGTAAAGTATAATTTGTGATGATACTCAAAGTATCAGGACTTTTGTAATACTTCCCCCCTACTTAATCAGCTGTTTTTTATGGCAGTTATGGACATTACAAGATGAAAAATCATAAACCAGTGTTACTGTTTAGCCTCTGGGTTCTAGAAGTGTTACTAAAGTTAGATGTCAGATGCAGGTGTGGTAGCACTTTTAGTGGTCCTTACTGGAACAGCTGTGTTGTCTTTTTGGCTGGGCAGAGGTGAACATTCAGGAGGTGAATGGTTTGAAGTATCTGCTTGCATTATCATGGCACTTGTGCCTCTTTTTCTGTCAAATTGTCTTCAGCATTGTAAATGTGAATTGATTACAGAATTGCAACCCCCCATTGGAGATGTGTGCTAATTTAGATGCTAATATATTATGAATCAATGTGGTATGTCAGTTTGATGAGCAGCACCCTTTATTCTTTGCATGGCCTGTTAGTGTTGCACAAAGTACTTTGTCCTGTGAGAGTTACTTAGCTCATTGCAAAGCGAGGAAAGTGTTTTGTTCTTGGGTTTTTAATTTACAGGAAACTAACATAGGAGTAGCCTGAAGTTACACTGCCATGCAACCAAGGCTTAGTTCAGTCCTTCGCTGCCACGATGGGAGGACTGCAGCATTATCATGTTTATGCCCATACCCTTAGGAGCTGTTTCTTCTGTCTCAAGCAACTGTGTCCTCTTTAGCTCACTAGAGGAGAACCAATCTGAAGTAACCTGCAGTCATCTTGGCTAGAGTCAGGGGTGCTATAACTTTGGTTATGGGGGACAGTGGAGGGATGGGTTTTTGCAGAATCCCTTGGTAGTAGTGGTGGGAGAGATACTTAAAGAAATTTTTAGACATACCTATTTTTAAAAACAAACAAGCTATGTATATTAATCAGCCACAGAACGTACGGAGACTCTTCCTGAGCTGTTGAGAAATATTATTGAAATGTTTCTTTAAAATGAACAAGCTTGATGTAGTAGTCTCCCTCTGCCTCCCCAGCAGGCTGTTGGTACTTCTAATACTAACACAAAATTCATGGCTGGGTGACTGCACTGGTGACTGGTGGCTTCTTCAATGTTGGAATGTTCTTAATGGAAACAGTAGTTATCATTTTATTTTTTGAAAGCCTATATATAATATAGGTGTATCCATGCAGAACTTAACCAGTTAAGTCCTTTGAAAACCTTGGTTTAGAAAATCACTGCTGTTAGAATGAAGAGGTTTTAAAAGTAAACTAATTTCCTTTCTTCCTTTCAGGACAGCCTTGGCGAGATTTCGCCAAGCTCAGCTTGAGGAAGGAAAAGTTAAGGTAGGCTGGAGAAAAATAGGTCTTCTATGTTGGTTTTTAAATGAATAACCAAGAAATTAGTCCTCACCTATCAGCACATAATGCAAAGCGACATGCAGTGCTGCTTCAACAACTGCGAGCAGAAGGAATGTGACCCATGTAATTGCTGCACAAGGGCTAAGGTGGTCACCAGGAAAGGGGCTTAAATTAGGAGAAGCTCTGGAAAGCAGTATGGCAACAAAACCCACAAGTAACAGTTATTGCTGCGGAAGGTCTGAAAAACTGTTCTGGAGAGGCATACAGTGGACCATGCTTAAATCAACTTCTAATACTGTAGATAGTCCATATGGCCAAAGCCAAGTTGGCATTTCACAGTAGAAGCAATATACCTTGATATTGGAAGAATAACAGAGATACCAGCAAGGTCATTCAGAAGGCAATTCTAAAAATGTAGTGATAGAGATTTCCTTCTGCTAACTGAGTGTACATTCATTGACATTGGTTTTGATCATGGGCTTTGTTTGGCTTCTTTCCCAGTTAGCTCAGGAGAGCTAGAAAAGCCCTTTTATAATCTTTTCACTTCCCTAGTATTGTACTACCAAAGTAGCGACCCCTAAGCATTCCACTTCAAGGGCTAATCCAAACTCCGGGCTTGCACATGACACAGCATGCTGTGCCATTATTCAGCCATGTGGTGTCTTCTATCACATCTATGCTTAAATTTAACCATGCATGGTAGGAGAAACTTTTAACCCTCAAATCAAGTTAGATTGGCACATGACTTGAAAAATTGTTGGTCAGTGGCTTTGCGTAAAACACTGGTCAAAAGGTTGGATTCTGAAACTAAAAAAGGACCCATTATCTTAGGCCCTGATTCTTAACTGACTCCCCAGGTGAAGCCATGCATTGACTCCACTGGAGCTCTGTGTGGGTGCAGGAGTCCACTCTCTTCAGGTGAATTGCAAGATCAGGTCAATGGAAGGATTTGGATCAATGTTTATTTCTCAAAATGAGGACAAGTTTCTTGTTTGGAGTAAGTGTTTTTTCAGAAGGAAACACACAACCTACTAAAGGGCTTTGTTCTGAGTTACAATTTTGCATCTTTTCCCCGAGTACTGATACATTTATAAACTCCGAGGAGGACAAGATAGAGCAGTGGTTCTCAAACTGTGAGTCGCGACCCCATTTTAATGGGGTCGTCAGGGCTGTCTTAGACTTGCTGGGGCCCAGGGCCAAAGCCCAAGCCTGAGGGCATCAGCCCTGGGTGTTGGGGCTAAGGTTACAGGTCCCCGGCCTGGGGCTGAACCACTTGAGCTTCGGCTTTGGCTCTCTGGCCTAGGGTAGTAGTGCTTTGACTATGGCCCCCACCCCTGGGTCCTGTAGTAATTTTTGTTGTCAGAAGAGGGTTGTGGTGCAATGAAGTTTGAGAACCCCTGATATAGAGTAATGCAGTAGGAAACCATGGCTATTGCAGATAAACTTTGAACAGGTGGCTTTTCAGGAGTTTCCTAGAGGAAGGGATGATGTGTTTTGGGGGTTGGGGGACACACACTAATTGGGAGTCTGTTCCAAACATAAGGGGAGACATAAATTATGTGAAAGTAAGGCCTGGAAGGAGTGTAAGAAGTGGGAGTAAGAGGAGCTGTAGGGGCAAATATGTAAGTAGGGAGACTTGAAGGTGAGGAATACTATGAATGTATGTATGGAATAACAGATGTTAATGGAAGGATGCAAACAAAGGTAGTGAAGTGGCTAGTGGCAGGAAAGGAAAATGATTTTTGTAGCAGTTTTTTGAATGAACTGGAAGGGTAAGAGGCCATGGAGTTGGAAGCTGTCGTTGTTAATGCAGAAAACTAGGACATGGACTGGAATATTAGCAACAGCAATAGAAAGGAAGGGATAAACTTTATAGACGTAGAGAAGCAATGGAATGGACTAGGTGTGGGCAGAGGAGTCAAAAGTGATGCTACGCTTGAGTCACACTGACTAGAGCATTGCTGGTGATGAAGAATGGAGAGAATAGGGTTTGGAGAATGGAGGGAAAAGGATTTGAATGGAAAGACGACAGGCTCTACTTGTACATGCTGGGCTTGAATTGGTGGCTGTGTTCAGTGGTTAAATGGAATTTATTTAATCAGGGCTGTTATATTAAATCTTTAAAGATGGGATGGGAACACAGGAAACTCAAGTAAGGAGGCACGAGTGGCTGATTTGCCTGGGACTAATCCAGGAACAACTAGGCCATGTTACACTCAGAGCATGAAATATCAGTTGTTTTGGAAACATGTGAAGCTTCAATATTAGGTGGTTTGAAGCTTTACAATGTACATGTCTTTCTCCCAAACAGGAGCGAAGACCTTTTCTTGCATCAGAATGTAATGAGTTGCCGAAAGCTGAGAAATGGAGACGTCAGGTATGCATCGCATATCTAGGCAGTGAACGTCAGGCTTTTCTAATTCTGTAGAGGATGGACTGATAAATAATCAAAATATGCATAATTTTAGCAAAATATTTATACAGTCAAAATTAATGAGATAATTGTACTGAACACTGAACTAAATCTAATTTTTTTGCTGCTAGAATTGTTCTCCTTACTCATGTGTAAACAGTTAAATTAGGGATTGACTGAGTCCTGAGCTAAAATAGAGCGTGTCATATTTTAACCATAATAACCAGAAAGTTAAAGGATAGACTGCAGGTTATTGTTAGCACAAAGGTGCAAATGTCTGTACAAAAAGGAGTCATGGATGATGCATTTCCTAGTATGGATAGTTCTTTAGATAGTCATTATAAATAGTGTTTGTGCCCAAATTAAACTTTTATTAACATCTTATTGATATTTCAAATATAAGTTCTCTTAAGCATGTAGAATGGTTTAACAGTTGAAACTACCTTGACTTCTGATTCATCAAGAAAAACTAATTTCTTCGTAATTGTTTTTATTTAAATAGATTATTGGAGAAATTTCCAAGAAAGTGGCACAGATTCAAAATGGTGAGCATCTTTTAATTGCAGTTGATTTGTGTGAAACTTTGGTACCAATGTCAGTTAACTCTCTGCTTTAATTTACCTGGCTATAAAATCATATTGGCTGCTGTTTTTAAGTTGTGGATCAGTCTCAAAATAGCACTGCTGGACAGTGGTCCTGGTGACTATTTTAATGCTCGATATCTGACACTGGGGCTAGAAGGAACTCCACCTCTTCAGTGGAGCATAGCAATTGTTTCTAGCAATAATGGGTTTGATGTTAAAACTGCATCATTCTATTTGCCATCTTACCTCCTTCCTTCGCATCAATTCTGGCCTGCTTTTAGTGGATGCTTTTAAGGCTATCTATGGCTAGACCTCATTTTTAAAGTGTTGTGTTGGTTTGCTTAACTCTTACACTTTTTTCAGTATTTGTTGGTAAATATTTACTTTTTTAAAAATTCACAAATTAAAAATCTTTATTGCCACGGAGATTATCTGCACTAAGAAACCTGAGAGGCTATGTCAAATGCTGTTATGAACAGTTCTTGTGTCTGCTTTTATGAGGAGCTACAATAGTCCAATTAAATAGGGGAGAAAAGTCTAATATTTTATCCACCTAACTGTGCTGTTGAAGCTTGTCTTAAGGTTTCATGAATTTAGTTTTGTGAAATGATTGACGTTTAAGTGTCAGTATTCAACTACAAATACTGAAGAAAATTAAGTTAAATGACACCCAGGCATTATACATTTCATGACATGCCAGGACTAAAAATGGATAGGCCAGTGCTTTTAGGAATAATGTACTCTAAGTACTGGTCATGGACCAGTGAGCCGTCACTTTTCATCCCCATTTAAGATATTGCTTCCTGGCAGAGTGGATAAAAATGAGTTTCCTATAGGAGGGTCAGTACCTAGTCCAACTCCTTCTCCCCAAGGAGGGGCAGTGTGCTCAAGTTATGTCTTTCGAGCCCTCAAACTGCTTGTTATGAGGCAAGAACTCTGGTTAAAGCAAGAAAAGTGCTGGGCCTCCAACAAGAGTTTGGAGAGTATTCCCCATAGGGGAACAGAGAGAAATGAGTCTTTCCGAAGTGGTTAGTATACAGTGCCTGTAAGAACTTCTTCATTTGTTTTATCTTGAAGCTGGTTTAGGTGAATTCAGAATTCGAGACTTGAATGATGAAATTAACAAACTTCTAAGAGAGAAGGGGCACTGGGAGGTCCGGATAAAGGAGCTGGGAGGTCCTGATTATGCAGTAAGTATAAAACAACTGTGTTGGTAAACAACATCTCTGCAGTTAACTGTGAATGGCTAGCAAAGTGAAAGGCCATCAACCCAAGACTAGAAACTTTAATCTACTGAATATTGGATGTCCAGCATTTCATAGTGTATACAACAGAGATGTATTAAACACGTTTGGTTATTTTTTTCCTAGTGGCTGGTATTTCAATGATTAACACATCTTGTTCAACCTCTAAACACGCTGAATGGCATGTTAGATCAAATAGTGATGTCCTATCTTTCTCTCCCTCTCCAGGTTCTGAAAATGACTATTTGATGGCTTTCTTTCAGCCTTAGGGTCTTGTTAAGATTAGGCTATTAGTATTTTTTGTTCAGAATCCGAAGAGATACACAAACTCTATCTGCCACTTTCTGTGGCTCCACTGTCCTATATTACATGTCAGTCAGTGTGTAAAGGTGATCAGCAGAGAGTAAATCCTCTGACTGATCATGAAATAATTAAATACTTGACTTTTGACATACAGGTCTCTGACACAAAACATCTCATGATGAAAGATCAAAATGTAATTTGTAGGGCTGTCAATTAATCGCAGTTAACTCATGCTATTAAAAAAATTAATCACAGTTTAGTTCTGTTTAACAATAGAATACCAGTTGAAATTTATTAAATATTTTGGATGTTTTTCTACCTTTTTAAATGTATTGATTTCAGTTACAACACAGAATACAAAGTGAACAGTGCTCACTTTATATTTTTGATTACAAATATTTACACTGTAAAAAAAAAAAAAGAAATAGTATTTTTCAATTCACCTCATACAAGTACTGTAGTGCATTCTCTTTATTGTGAAAGTGCAACTTACAAATGTAGGGTTTTTTTGTTACATAACTGAACTAAAAAACAAAACCATGTAAAACTTTACAGCCTACAGGGCCCACTCAGTCCTACTTCTGGTTCAGCCAATCGCTAAGAGATACAAATTTGTTTACATTTACAGGAGATAATGCTGCCCATTTCTTATTTACAATGTCACCAGAAAGTGAGAACAGGCATTCACATGGCACTTTTGTAGCTGGCATTGCAAGGTATTTATGTGCCAGATTTGCTAAATATTCGTATGCCCATTCATGCTTCGGCCACCTTCCAGAGGACATGCTTCTATGCTGCTGATGCTCGTTTTAAAAAAATGTGTTAATTAAATTAGTGACTGAACTCCTTGGGTGAGAATTGTATGTTTCTTGCTCTGTTTTACCCGTATTCTACCACATATTTCATGTTATAGCAGTCTCTGATGATGATCCAGCACACATTACTTGTTTTAAGAACACTTTCACAGCAGATTTGACAAAACACAAAGAAGGTACCAATGTGAGATTTCTAAAGATAGCTACAGCACTCAAACCAAGGTTTAAGTGCCTTCCAAAATCTGAGAGGGTCAAGGTGTGGAACATGCTTCCAAAAGTCTTAAAAGACAAAAACTAATGCAGAAACTACAGAACCTGACCCACCAAAAACAAAAATCAACCTTCTGCAGGTGGCATCTGACTGAAATGATGAAAACGAACATGCGTCAGTCTGCAGTGCTTTGGATCATTATCGAGCAGAACCGCCATCAGCATGGATGCATATCCTCTGGAATGGTGTTGAAGTATGAAGGGACAAACGAAACTTTAGTGCATCTGTCGCTAAATATCTGGCAATGCTGGCTACAACAGTGCCATGCGAACACCTGTTCTCACTTTCAGGTGACATTGTAAACAAGAAGCGAGCAGCATTATCTCCTGCAAATGTAAAGAAACTTGTTTGTCTGAGCAAGTGGCTGAACAAGAAATAGGACTGAGTGGACTTGTAGGCTCTAAAGTTTTACCTTGATTTGTTTTTGAATGCAATTATTTTTTTGTACATAATTCTATGTTTGTAAGTTCAACTTTCATGATAAAGAGATTGTATTACAGTACTTGCATTAGGTTAATTAAAAATACTATTAGTTTTTTTTACAGTGCAAATGTTTGTGCACTGTAAAAAAAAAAAATCAAAAATAAAAAAAAATCAAAAATAAATATAAAGGGAGCACTGTACACTTTGTATTGTGTTGTAATTGAAATCAGTATATTTGGAAATATAGAAAACATCCAAAAATATTAACATAAATAATATTCTATTATTGTTTAACAGTGCAGTTAATTGCGATTAATTTTTTTAATCACTTGAAAGTCCTAATAATTTGTGCTGATTTATCAGGCCCTTCTGTTAAAAGTTGGACTGGTAAGGATCACATAGGGAGTCGGATCGTAAACTTCTGTGTATGGCATTTTAATCCCCTCTTGTCCCTCTACTGTAAAATCCAGCATGTGAGATGACAAGGTGGGTCTGTCGTGGGTCAGAGTACTCCATGTTTTGCGCAGTCCTTCTAACTGCTTGGCACTCAATAAAAGAGAGGACATTTTCTCTTTTGAAAAATAAAAAGATTGTCTGAGTGGGCTGCTACTCCTGAATCATCTAACATACCTAGAGAACAGTTTTTTAGCCTAGTAAGCCAGAGAATGGGTAATGCTAATTAACATGGGGAAAGAAAAATGACCATGGACAGGAGCAATGATTTTTATGTACTTTATTTTTAAAGAGAGTTGGTCCTAAAATGCTAGATCATGAAGGCAAGGAAGTTCCAGGAAACAGGGGTTACAAATATTTTGGAGCTGCTAAAGATTTACCGGGTGTCAGAGAGCTCTTTGAAAAGGAACGTAAGTAACTTTAGCTGCTTTTCAGAATTATTTGTTGTTTCTGTATTGATGGGTGACTATCACAGATGCGAAGTTTCCCCCACTTCAGAATTGTGGCTTTTTCAGCCAGGATAACATCAGTGATCTCTAGCATCTCTGTCATACAAAATGTGTCATCTGGAATGTAGGGTGAATCCTAGGGAAAAGGAGGTGGGCATACATATTAGGCTAGTGATCAGTCTAGTCCAGGGGTGGGCAAACTTTTTGGTCCAAGGGCCAGATTGGGGTTGCAAAACGGTATGGAGGGCTGGGTAGGGAAGTCTGAGCCTCTGCAAACAGCCTGGCCCCTACCCTCTCCCACTTCCCACCCCCTGACTGCCCCCCTCAGAACTCCTGACCCCTCCAACCCGCCCTACTCCTTGTCCCCTGACCACCCCCCCAGTCCCCTGACTGCCCCCCTCAGAACCCCGGACCCATCCAACTCCCCCTCCACCCCTGACCGCCCACGCAGAACCCCACCCCCTATCCAACCCCCCCTGCTCTGTCTCCTGACCGCCCTCCCTCCACCCGAACCTCTGCCCCATCCTCCTGCCTCCCCCTCCCCCCCTTTCCATGCCGCTCAGAGCAGCAGGACAGGCTTACTGGAAAGCCTGGGGGGTGGGCGGGTGCAAGCTGCGCTGCCTGCATGGCAGCATGGTTGTGGGGGGGGGAGGGGCTGGGGGCTAGCATCCTGGGCCAGGAGCTCAAGGGCCGGGCAGGACGGTCCTGTGGGCTGGATGTGGCCAGCGAGCCGTAGTTTGCCCACCTCTGGTCTAGTCAGACATTTACCATAGTATAACTTAAGTCCTCCATTAAAAGCTCTTTCCTTGACTGAGAAGAAACCCATTTATTTACATACCTATTCTTTCACAGCCATGATTAACTTGATTGGAATTAGATAAAATTGTTTTTCTGCACTCCCGAAGCTCAAATATTTTATATTCATTCAGTGACTGTTCCAAACAAGGGCAGGATGATAAAAGGGGAAATTTCAGAGTAACAGCTGTGTTAGTCTGTATTCGCAAAAAGAAAAGGAGTACTTGTGGCACCTTAGAGACTAACCAATTTATTTGAGCATAAGCTTTCGTGAGCTACAGCTCACTTCATCGGATGCAGTGAGCTTGAGCATAAGCTTTCGTGAGCTACAGCTCACTGCATCCGATGAAGTGAGCTGTAGCTCACGAAAGCTTATGCTCAAATAAATTGGTTAGTCTCTAAGGTGCCACAAGTACTCCTTTTCTTTTTGCAAAAGGGGAAATTGTCTTCTCTTCCCTTCCTTATTTTACAGTCATGCTCCAACTCCTGTATCTAGTATGAAGTAGAGACCACACACTTTTCTAAGGCAGGATGGCATGCCTGTAAGCTCATAAAACTAACCTTTGGTTAAAATTATTTGATGCTGTCCTGTTAAAATGACTCTACCTGTGTTCAGCTCTCCACTCCAGATTTCATATTGACTAAATCTCATGAAAAGGTGCTTCTTGTATTCACTATAATGCTTAAGAATGTGAACTAACTTTGTAGTAAAAGGAAAAGGTAAATATCCTATGGAAAATTTTTTCTTTATTTGTATGAGTTGGATTTAATCTAGCTTGTGAACTAGGTAAGCCATTGATCAGTAACAGTATAGCAGTCTACATATAGTTTCTGATTAATGGCCTATCTAATCTTCTATCTCAGTCATTTTTTTTTTTTTAAGAGGCAGGTGATCAATGGATATCTCTGTAATGTGTGTCTAGTGGACCTATTGACCCTTTGGTTGGTCCTAGCCAATCTTCTGCATAAATATTGCATAATTTGGTCAAGAGGCACTTGGGCCTAAAAGCCCAAATGGAACCATTTTACACTTTTTCCTCAGGAAGCCTTGCTCCAGAATCCCCCGGGGTATGTCTACACTGCAATAAAACACCCGCAGCCGGCCTGTCTCAGCTGACTTGGGCTTGCAGCATTTAAGCTGCAGAGCTATAGTGTAGAAGTTTGAGCTTGGGCTGGAACACAGGCTCTGGGATCCTCCCCCATGCAGGGTCCCAGAGCCTGCTCTCCAGCCGCAGCCTGAGCCTGTACGCTGCAATTGTATAGCCTCACAGCCTGAGCCTGTGCGTCTGAGTCAGCCGACATGGGCCAGCTGCAGTTTCATTGCAGTGTAGACATAGCCACAGAGGGCCATATGGGATTTCCCTATCCACTTTTAGATATTGTCATCCACGGCTGAAGTAGGGTTTGTAGAACTCAAAGAAACTACTTTCTAGGAGCACTGGTTGGCAGCATGAAGCTGGCATCAATTAAAAGAAAATTGCCAGAAAGTGGAAGCTGATGGGAACGTGAGGGGTTAGGATGATGGTCAGATCTGCCTCGTTAGACAAATGGTACAGGGTTGATGTGATCCATGAGGACAGGACCAGCCCTCATGGATTGGTAGAATCACTTTTTTTTCGGGTCGTTGAGAGTGTGATGGTCTCTTGTTCCTTCAGCTCTCCCTCCTCCAAGGAAGACTCGAGCTGAGCTTATGAAGGCTATTGATGCGGAGTATTATGGCTACAGGGATGAAGATGATGGCGTCTTGGAGCCATTGGAACAGGAACATGAAAAGAAAGGTATGTGAAATCAAAAAGTCCTATATAAACTGGGTGCAGCTTCATTTAAGGCTGTTTCTGGTGTCCCGAGCTTGTTACATGTAACCATCTCCAAGTTGCATGTTACTTAGCGCAGAAGGGTTGGTGGGTTTTTTTTTTGTTTTTTGCCTTTACTTTTTAAAATGGTGCTTCACTGCCTTTTCTTCGGTGGTTTGTAGATCTTCATTGTACGTAGTTCTACCTACAGTGAATAAGCAGTACTCCTACCTTTGATAGTTTAACTTAGTGTACTGAAAGCTCTTTGATAGGAATATTTTTGTTGTCCCATTTAACTACTGTGCTTCCATTTAAAATAAAAGGGTAGGCATCTTCCTGTCACACTTTCTGGCTGTCTCTTGCTGAAATTTCAGTGTAAAACTTTATTCAGCAACCTTTGAGTAAGTTATATAAAAATCCAACTCAGGAAAACTAGCATATTTTCATTTAAAGAGGGGATGCAATTTCTCTCATTCCTCCATCTGCTTCCAAACAAAAGTATACAGCTGCAAGGACTAATTTTTTTTGGAAGCCAGCTGGCTTACACCTTTCCACTGGAGTCAGTGGGTGCTGGAGAGCCTGGATATCTAGATACTATACCAGGTACTGCCACTAACACAGGCTTTGGGCACGTTAGCCTCTCTGTACCCGTGTTCCCTGTCTGTAAAATGAAGATACCAGTTTCCCTGCTTTTGTGTAGAACTTTAAGGTCCACTGGAAAAGGGCTATACTAGCCCTGATTGCTAGTATTACTATGGTGGGGCATACATGAATTCAGTAGAACATCTTACAAAAAAAAGTCCATTGGAATGTAACCTAAACTTAGCATTTAGAAATGTGCATTGGTAAGACTGGTTAAGTTATTTATTGATCCTAAATGGCTTGCTGCATAAAGGAGTAGAAACCATGTGTGTGATTGACCACCTGACTCCAGTTAGCCTAAGCATATGCTAAACTGTTATGTCTGTAATCACAAGGATACAGGGGAAACTAATCATTGTAATTCTTATATTATGGAAGGAATGAGCCTAAAGCAAATTAGATGAGCCACAGAGGAAATAGCTGAGCTGCTGTAATTGATTACAGGGGGAAGCTCTATAAATAGTTATGAAATACTGCCTTTCACCTGGTTTTTCTTCCCACTATGACCTCAATATTTATGGAGAAAACATTAGGTTGACTTGAGTTAGCTCATCTGCATAGCCAGTAAAAGTCCCAGGTTATACCTTCTTGAAATGAATATCTGTGTCGTTGTAGACTTGATATTATTCCATTGACTTCGTCCCTTTCTGGTTTACTTCAGTCTCTTTTGAATACATAGAGACAAACCTGTATTATATACTTCAGCTGAGTCAAATGATGTCAGAGCCACAGGTTATGCACTCAACCTTTTTTCAAGTCCCTTATAACAGCCTTTTCTTTCATGGCTTCCCCCCCTCATTTCTAACTGCAGGCTTGTTTTTCCTGCAGAGCTGTTCTTTTCGGATAGCTACTCTGTGACCTGATCTGACCATAAATGCTAATCCAGGCTGTGTAGTCATCAACTTGCATCTGTTCTGCTGCAGCTAGAAGGAGCAAACATTCAGTTGTAACATGTTTGAGCAGGCCCCATGTGTTGCACAATACACAGCACTTGAATTGAGCTGCAAAGCCAGGTCCCCTTTCACTACCTGCAATTTCAGTAGCACAGGAATGCTGAAAGCTGTGCAGTAGGGAGAGGTATATAGGAAACCATGTTAAAAGAAAAGGAGTACTTGTGGCACCTTAGAGACTAACAAATTTATTTGAGCATAAGCTTTTGTCACGAAAGCTTATGCTCAAATAAATTTGTTAGTCTCCAAGGTGCCACAAGTACTCCTTTTCTTTTTGCGAATATAGACTAATACGGCTGCTACTCTGAAACATGTTAAAAGAGAGCCTCTAAAGACTGCAGGGTGCTGCCTAGCTTCCTAGTTACTACAGGATCTAATGGTAGTGCCTCAAATCGGGGTCTTGCTGCATACCTAGGGTTGGAGCATAATTTGGCTTCCTCCTGGATGGAATGTGCAGGGACAGAAGTAGGTAAGAATAGATCAAGCCGATCTAAGGGAGTGGGTGATGATCTAGCAATGGTTGGACTGGTGAGAGTAGGAGGGTGCTTGGCGCACAAGGAGGGTTGGTAAAGGCAGCAGTAATAGTGTGGGACTGGGCTGCCATTGGCTGTGGGATAGAAGCATTTGGCAGGAATGGGATTGGATCCTTTGTGGAAAGAATAGTGGGAAAGCACAGTGGAAGGAATGGATATGAGAGTAGCAGGGATATGAGAGTAGCAACAGTTGGAGTGTTGTGGGATGGAGCCTAAAGTGGGTGGAAGGTAGCAAAAGGTGGGAACAGGGAAGGGCTGGGAGCTCAAATACGCAGAAAGGAGTGAAGCATTAGAGTGAAAATAAGATCTGAGCATATATAGGGGCTGGTGCAAACATTAAAAACGTCTAGTGTTTTATCTTGGCATCATTTGGTTACAGACAGAAGGGGTAGTATACTGGATTCACGTGACTGCTTAAGAAACTTTCTCCCCAAATGACACTGTGCCATCTGTAATAAATGGAGATGCTCAAGCCCCTTGGTTTGAATGCGGGGAAGCAGGGAATTTAATTGGTTCGTGTAAGGTGGAATTTGTTGGCCTCTGGAGCATGCTGTAATGAGTATATGTTTTCTCTAGCTTCTTTTGATTGGGTGGGGGTTCAGGGTTATGAGGTCTCATGAAGAAGGTTGTTATTTTGGTGGGCAATTCATTGGAGTTCGGGAAAATAATATTTTGGATTTTTAACGTGTGTGTGTGTGTGTTTCAAAAGCTTGTGTAAGCTCCTAGAATTGTTGGGATGGGTGCTTCAGATATTTTTTTTTTTCCTCCCAGTATATGAAGGACTGCCCCAAAGTAGTAGCACATGACATCTTTAAGATGTTTTTAATAGAAAAATAAAGGTCACCAGTTATGTGAGACATCATCCAGGCTCTTTTATGGTCTGCTCATGTGAGATATAGAATTAAAAGGTTAAACACTACTTGAACTTTCCTAATTAGCAGTAGCTTTCTTTTTCATCACTTATGCTATCACGTAGCAGCACAGCTATATGACACTGGTCAGTTTTTTTTCTCCTGTAGTTTTGTTTCTTTACATGAGTAAAGAAGGGCTAGTAATTCCCTAGTTGCTGTCAAAGATGAAAAATTGCTGCTTTCTGGGTATTGTAACTCTAACTGCATGATAAGAAAGCTATTAGCAAATCTCTGTGGGCTTTTTAGAGACATTGCTGTCTTCTTTGCTAGGAGACTGACTAACCTTGAATGGTTGAGATGGGCTGTCATTGCATACGTTGGTAGTCCTTGCAGGATATTTGCAGGCTCATTTGAGATAGATGTGGACCCTAACGTGAAGGCTGCAAAATCAGGTAAAGGCATGAAGAAAAGAGGAGTGGAGCAACGTTCACACTACTTATAACTTGAAGTAGCCCAGCTACTGTTATGGTTAAGGGTGTATTAGCATTTGCAGTACCCCAGGTATAGTAGCCCAACAGTAGTTATCCACAACATAAGGTCCCTACAACCAAGTCCAGTTACCTTAAATAGAAGTACATTTCATTTGGCATGGATTATAAAATGGAGAAAATAAAAATGAGTCGAGCAGAACGTGGTTTAACCATGTAGTAATTACTCGAGAAATTTTGTATTTGACAGCCTTATGGTACGTTAACTGCCATCAAGCAGCCTGTTTTCGTGTGCCTGCTTGCACTACAAATATAGCTGTGGTATTGAATCCATTTAGAACAGTGTTCCCTGGATCTGGTTCCAACACAATTATAGTGTGGAGTCTGGGCCATTAACCATGTTCTGTAACCAGTCTAACAACTTGGTCACGTTCAAGGTTCAGCCTGGTTACAGTGCAGTTCACACTAAGTGTGACTTTGTCTCCCTTTGGTAGATAACTACCTTTCCTTGTTTTGGGTCTTCCTCTGCCTTTGAACTAATGGACCTAGTCCTTTTGCTCAATCAGTAGAAGCTCATGGTTTTTAGATGGAGGTCCCAGGTTCAATCCCTGTGGATCTAACCAGGAGCATTGTTACAAGTGCATGATAAAAGTCTGTATACAAGAACTCAGAAGAATTAGCATCAGCTCTAGAACTGACTTTTTGTCTGACATTGCTTTTAAACCTAGTTATGTAGTATCTCCACTTTGTTTTTCTACCCAGTCATAGCAGAAGCAGTGGAAAAATGGAAAGTAGAGAGAGAGGCACGACTTGCAGGAGGTGACAAGGAGGAGGAAGAGGAGGAAATAAACATATATGCCGTTGATGATGAGGTACCACAGTGAATAAGAGACTGAAGTCTTGATAGCAATTAATAGGCTGGATAGCATGAGTATCCTTTGGATGTCTTCAGCATTAATTACTTGGAACCAGAATGGCTGCTTTGTTCTGAGGAGAATTTTGCTACCCTCTGTACTGTTTGCATGAGTCGGGCCCTACCAAATTCATGGTCCATTTCGGTCAATTTCACTGTCATAAGACTTTTAAAATCATAATTTTCATGATTTCAGCTATTTCAATCTGAAATTTCAGTGTGTTGTAATTGTAGAGGTTCTGACCCAAAAGGAGCTGGGGGTGGAGGGGTGTCACACGGTTATTGTAGGCGGGTTGTGGTACTGCTCCCCTTACTTTTGCGCTGCTACCGGCGGTGGCACAGCCTTCAGGGCTGGGCAGCTGGAGAGCCACTGCCAGCAGCAGCGCAGAAGTAAGGGTGGCATGGTATGGTATTGCCACCCTTACTTCTGCTCTGTTTCCTGCAAAGCTGGGCCCTCAGTCAGCAGCTGCCACTCTTCAGCCACCTAGTTCTGAAGGCAGTGCAGAAATAAGGGTGGCATGGTATGGTATTGCCACTCTTACTTCTGCACTGCTGCTGGCGGGGCGCTGCCTTCAGAGCTGGGCACCTGGCCAACAGCTGCCACTCTCCGGATGCCCAGCTCTGAAGGCAGTGCAGAAATAAGGGTGGCAATACCGCAACCTGCCTAAAATAACCTTATGATCCCCCTGCAGCTCCCTTTTGGGTCAAGACCCCCAATTTGAGAAATGCTGGTCTCCCCTGTGAAATCTGTATAGTACAGGGTAAAAGCACACACAAGACCAGATTTCACAGTCTGTGGTGCGTTTTTCATGGCTGTGAATTTGGTAGGGCCCTATGCGTGAGTTTTTGGTTGATACAAATTAACACTAGAATGGGGCTTTTGATTCTAATGCATGCTTAGAGTGTGACCAAAGTCAGCAGGTTGGGAAGGCTTTTTCCTGTGATTGGAATGAAAACCAAGTAAGAAGACTAATTTTGAGTTTTTATTTGTGGGGGATGGCATAGATGGCATTTGAGATTCTGAATCTCTCAAAAGGTTTTTACTTATCAGTACAGATACGACAGTGTACATACAATATGTAGAATATTTAGTGTCTGTAGTTGAACTTAAGTTGTTTTGTGTACAGTAGAACTTCACTTATTCACACTTTGATGTACTACAAAACTATCCTCCAGCTTTTCTCTTCTGTGAAACACAGATTAGCAAGGTTCTGCAGGTGTTAATGAGCAGGGGTACTGCTGTGACATCACGCTTCCTGCAAGGCAGTGGGGGGAGTGCATGTCACTCCTAACCCTATCCCACACTCACTGAGACCTTGAGATAGGGCTACTTCTGTCTCCTATTCCTGGGAGGTCAGCAGCATTGCAGAAGCATGTTCTGATCGCTTGCATGCAGCTCTGCTGGGCCTGTCATAGGAACTAGTCTAGCTGACAAAGTTTGCCTTGCTGTTCCCCCACCACCTTGCTCTGTCTATATCTGTGTTAACTCCCATGGCTACATTGAGCCCAGCGGTGCGGAGTGAGGTGACAGCTCTTGAGCAACCACTCAACGGAAAAATGGCATGGCTGTCTCTGTAAAGGCCCCAATCCCCTGCCTGAGTTAACTAGTTTCTCTGCACTGCCCCAGCTGAGAAATGTGGGAAAAGTAAGAACATGGCTCCACATCCATGTGGAGAAATGTGGGAAAAGTAAGAACATGGCTCCATACATCAGCAGCACAAGGGGTGGCACCTGGTACATAGGAAAGTAAGCAACTCTGTTTTAGGACTTTAAATAGCAGGGTAAAGGTGGTGTGATACTTCCCTATTGCTACGTGGAGTGCAGTGTCTCCTACAGTGGTCATGCCCTTAGCGCTTTGTGGTTCTCAAGTTTCAATAATTTGCCTTGGGATTGCCTCTACTACTGCAGATCAGTGAGGTTTAGCTGTAGTAACCTGTTGATGGAAACTGCAAAATAAGCTTGTTTAAACTTCTTTCATTTTGTAGTCTGATGAGGAAAGCAGCAAAGAAAAAGAAGGCGAAGAAGGCCAGCAGAAATTTATTGCCCATGTTCCAGTGCCATCACAACAAGAGGTAAGAAATAACTGGGAGACAAAGGCACAAATGGACATTCGCAGGTTGTTACAATGCAGGACCTAATTAATGGCACGCATCCTATAGAAGGAGTTCCCTACTGGTTAAGGGGCAGAACTCCTGGGTTCTCTTCCTGAATATTGGCTCATTATGGAAATCATTAAAGCTTTTCACCTCCATTTACCCATCTTTTGAAATGGGGATGTTTACCTTCCAGGAGCATTATCGGACATAATGTTTGTAGTTTTGAATGTTTTCCTCTGAGAGTCTCAAACATTTTGTAAAGTAGTGTGCAAATAAGAATATACTTTATGATGGGTTACTCGAAAGATAATCCTGGTTTGCTACCAATAACTTCCTAAGTTTTTGAGTTTGGAGTTTTAGCATCTGGCTTTTTTTCTTGTTAACTTTTAATGCCTCTATTTTTGATTGCTTTGTTTGTTTAGGGAATCAAGTGATCATTCTTAAAAATGGCCCTGGTTAGATGAGCCTGAAATCAGTCACTCTTTTTCTGTTCACTTTTGAAATTGTTTTAGGGTACATACTTAGCTTAATTTATCAATTTACCTGAAACAACTCTTGACACTTCTCACCTAGTTTATGTTTACCTAGCACTAGATACCCCCTAATGCTTGGCACCAGAGCCTCAGAGGAAAGAGAGGACAACAGTAATATATCCATATGAAATGGTTGATAAGCACAGTGTTAATCTATGCTAAAATGAGATGGCAAAATTATAGGAGAGAGAAATGCTGCAGTCTGAATAGCAGTACTGTTGATTTAGTGAGCACAGCCCTGTGAGGAACAGTCAGAACAGGGTATCTGATGCTGAACTACTGTTCAATGATGTAGGCAAGGGGAATTATAGGGGGATTCCAGTTGTAAAGCAAAAAAGTTGTCTCTTGGGTAAATATATGCAAGTGTTAATGGACCAGACCCTTTTATATGCAAGTGTTACTCATTGGAATATAATAATCTGTTTCTAATGACTAAATCATCCATTTCTTATTTTAATGTTTGCCTATTGCAGCCTAGAGCTAGAGCTGAAGAGGAAGTTATTTTTAATCAAAATCAGTGTGGATATAATTTATAATGGTGTTCATTCTCTGAATGAATGAACTTTTTAAATGTCATGTACTAGGTACAGTCTCATTCAGACAAATATGTAATAGTTTTTAATAGGAATAACATTGATTTTGCAGTGTACTTGTGAATAAGAATTATGTGGATTTCAAAAGGAATGAGGAGTGTATTTTAATTATCTTGTGATGTTTGTATAGAAATGCCAGTTTTACATTAACTAAGCTTTGTACCTCTTCTGATGTAAAGGTTCCTGAAAAAGGTATGATCAATAATAAGGCCTTATCCTAAAGATATAAATCAGTGTAGGTGCAATTCCACTTCTTATTTTGTACTCCTTGTGGTGATATTTGACTTTCAGAGGGAACAATTAGAGAGATGGGGAAAAATAAATGACAACACTGATTGTACAAGTGGAATTGCATCTGCTGATTTATATCCTTAGGACAAATGTAGAACTTGTTGATCATTTTCTCCTTGGCAACCTTTTAAATGAAAAATCCATATTTTTTACATGCAATTGGAATTTCTGCACAAAACTTTTGAAATACTAGAGCTTGGTTTAGACCAAAACCCAGGATCTGAACTTTCTCATGTGTTTGGAAGTTCAGATCCAGACTTTGTGGCTAAGGGCTATCTCTTTAAAAAACTGTTGTATGTGTTTGAGCATAGATATAGAGTTCAAGTGAAGATGTTTAATCCTGTAATTGTCAGAAACCTAGTGGTGATTTTATTAAGACTGCAACATATGCAGGCAGTTTCTTTTATTTAAAAAACAGCAATAAACTTTGAAATGAAAAGTAAACAGTACAAATTAACCTATTGTGGTATGGATTTGGCCTACTTTTAGAGCTGTCATGTTTGTGCATCCAAATCTCATTGCAAAGCCCTGTAATGGGAAAATGACTCACTTGAATTATTTTATCCAATCAGAGTTATGAGCAGATTGTCATATTCAATATAATGGAAGATAAGTCAGTCCACAGAAGCTTTTTAAATACTAATGTGCAGTAGCAAAGCTGTAAAGTCATCAGTTACTTCCATTTCAGTGATAGGCTTTGCTGACCGGCATTATTTTTTAGCTGAACGTTGGGAGCAATATGAATACTATTGCTGCTTCTGTCCTGTGCAGTACCGCTTTCTGATAAAAGGTCAACTTCTTCCAGCCTTCACAGGCTGCTTTCTTTTCTGCCTGATCTAGAATCTCTGGGTTTTAGTGATTGAACTGAAGGTTGAATGATTTTATGTTTTGTATTTGCAGATTGAGGAAGCTCTTGTCCGTAGAAAGAAGATGGAGCTCCTCCAGAAGTACGCCAGTGAAACTCTCATGGCACAAAGTGAAGACGCTAAAAGACTCCTAGGGTTGTAGTGTCTCACCACTTAGTAGCATGATTTTTTTTTAAATTTTTTTACAATCCATCCTGACAGCAGTTACTTTGATCCCCTAAATATAGACTCATCAGCAACTGTTAGTCTTTGCTAATGCTAAGAATAAAAGATGATCCTCCTGCATATTTTCCTAAAAAATTCCAGTGTTTTAGGTAGTCTACTCCATATAGGTTTGTCCTCTCATCTGTCTCCACCCTAAGGAATGTATTTGTTGTCCCTCAGTCTCAAAAAATGACCAACAAAAATAAGTTGGCCTCCTTCATGTTTTCAGTACTATTTTTTTTTTCTAGCTTCCATTTATTTCCCCTACTTCCCTGTTTTCCCTTTTCTCTAGTGGTCACTTCCATAGCGACCACTCTTGAATGGAAAAGCAAACCAAAGAGTTTCCTTCTGAAGCCAGAGGAGATGCCCTAGGAGTGACATGGCTGGCAAATACTTTTCATTCCTCCACATTCTGACTGTTAATTCTGCCGTCCTATGGTGACCTCTAGGTGCAGGTCTGCTAATTCTAAACTATTAGGATAGCCTATAACCTGTTAGTCTGAGATGGAGTTTGAAGACCGTTTCCATGATTATTTCATAAATTTCGGAAAAATAACTCAAACTCTGAAGAAGTAACCTCTCAATTATCTGCCCAAGTGGTGCAGTTTTCTTGTAGTCTAAACTTCTTTTCCTGCTATGATTCATAACTGTTTCTGGATGGATTACTAGAGTGCTGGATATTTCAGCAATTATTGTAATTACTTTTTCACCTTTGTAATAAGTTACTCAGATCTTTTTAGTAAAGCATTTTATACAAACTAATTTTTTTCTATATTGTTTTCCATCTGACTCAAAATAATGTGTTTTCTCCTTACTATAACTAGAGAAGGGAAGTCATAAGATCCCTTAGCCAGAGGGCTGTTAACTCTCACATCACCAGCTGCTCTTGGGTGCTGTAGCACATGATGAGGCAATCTCTGAGGTACCGAAGCTATGTAGTTTTAATAACTTATGAAACCTGAACATCTTATAGTGTACAGGCATGAATGGAGACTAACTGGAAGTCACTCCTGTTCACAGAGCATAGTCTGTGAGAAATGTAGCATTCAACAAACAGGCAGATTCTGTGCTAGCTAAAGTTCCCAGGCAGTCTTAAAATGTAGCCCCTGTGTATTGCATTGCAGTAATCCAGTCTGAAGGTGGCAAAGGTATGGATTACTGTGATGAGGTCTGTATCTTGCCTAGTACAGATATTTAAAAAAAATAAAAGCACTCAAGGCCACTACTGCTATTTCTAGACCTACAAGAAGAGTAGAGAATCTGAGTAGAAGCAGAGACTCTGACAACACCTAAATTGGAAACCTGAGTAACAAATACACATCTCCCTCAATCAAAGGAGTTGATAATACTACCACAATTTACTGAGTCTTTTTCCTAGCTAGCCAGCATAAGATCAGTTGTTTTGGGGCTGAGTTTTTGCCATTTTACCCTAATCTGAGCTCTGATTTTGGTCAGCCACTGTGGTAAGGGCCATTAGCTGTTACCATACAGGTCCATTGAAACAAACGTAAAGATGGGTGTGACCTGCATATTGAAAGCCCCTCAGCCTGTACCACTTCACTAACTTCTCTGGTAGCATCTCATGTGTTGAACGGGATGATTGCCAGAAACCTACTGCTTGAGAGAGCCCTTAGAGCAGCTGAGCAATTGCTCAATGCTGTCCTCTGGATCCTCTGAAAATGGAGCTCTTCAAACAGGGGCTGCAGCTTTTCAACACCATCTTGTGCTAAGTGACAGTAAAGGCAACATGAACACTTGAAGTTTTTAAAAAACATTTTATCCACTTCCACAAAAACCTACCACCAAGACCCAGTGCGATGCCCTATGCTATGCTCTGGGGTAAAACTGCATTGAGTAGGGTCAGCAAAGCCTATAAGGACTTCAGATATTTTCAGAGTAGTGTTTGTTACACCATAACGTGGTTTATGTAACGGGCTTCCGTGTGTTTTAGCAACATGACTCAACTACTTTATGAAAATTGCTGTATGCAATGATTTTTATCCCCATACACATGGAATTACAGTATGCTAAGGTAAAATGAGAGCAAATAAGAGGTAGCTGGAAAAGATGGTTTTTCAGAAGAAATTTGAAAATGGGTCATGAGAAGAATACCAGCTGCCGAAAAGGGTTGTTTCCACTTAGCAACTGAAAGCTTATTTAGTTTTAATGTGGAAAAACAGATATAGTATGTAATTATAGAACATAATTTTAGGCTGACTGTTGCATTAATGTCTTGCCTAATTGGGTTAATTTGACTGACTGTAGGCTCATGACCAAGATTTGACTCAACCAGTTTGTTTAGCAAGCTTATTTAATTTAATTCCCCCTCTTTTCTCTGTAAAGAACATTGATGGGAAAGTCATGGTAATTGTTTGTAGAAGAGGGTTAATGAATGGGAGACATGAGCACCATAAGTACTTGTGTTATAATACCATGGCCCTTTCACTTCATTTAAAGACAGTCACAGTACTTTCAGGCCTTTGCCAGTTTTTTCTCTTAAGAGTTCAATTTCAGTAGGCTTATGCAAAAAATCTAGTATTAACATCCCACTGAGGATAGCCATGAGATGGTGTGCTAAGACACAATTTAGGAGTCTTTGAAAAGCTGCAGACCTTCTGGAGGAATGAACCTCCTAAGTAGGTTTGTGCAACCATTGCACATTGTTTGATCCTTATGCCATATGAAGGATATAGCTACATGCAGCTCTTAAGCAGTGGTTATCAACCCCTTCCATGCTGGGATCCATCTTCCACTTAGCAATATGGGAAGGGCAGGGTGGTTGTGACCCTCCCCCAGTAGCTGTTTGACTCCTGGGGAGTGGGTCATAAAAATGTCAATTGCTATTCAGTTACTTTCTGGCCTACATTAATGTTTAAATATGCTTGAGCAGATAACTAAGAAAGGTATGATGCTGTCAGCTTTTGCTCTTTACCTTTTTCTTTAGGTTTGCAGATAAGAGCTGCTGACTGCTTTGTGAGCAAGTCTCCTTTCCTACACAAGACAGATGCCAATAATGTTTCCCCAGGGCTCCTGGCCTGGAGCCTCCTTAGCTAGCAAGAATCAGTCTCGGGATACTGCTTAGAAATAGGCCCTTTAAGAGGGCATGCTGAGTAGAGAGGTCCTGTAGGACCCATATTTATGAACCAGCAACATTGGCTCAACTAAAGTACCTGAACCCGAGCCAAGGAAACATGAGAAGGGTCCTAGAAGAGCCAGCTTCTTCTCCCCAGTGGTAAGAAGCCATTAATGGGGCTTGGAGTTTAGTAAATCAGCAGGCAGCTTACTGTAGCCTTGTCAGTCCCAGTCTCCAAATCCTAGTATCTTGGGAAGAGAGAAGAGTGACCAGAAGGATTTGCCAAAATAATTTTACTGTTACAATTATTCCAGATTGTATCTGGAAAGATCCTGCAATCCTGTAGCCTTCATACTCCTACACTTAGGATTCAAAACCTTCAGCAAATTCACCTACCTCCCCAGGTGTATTTCTGATCATTCACAGTAGTTCTGAGCCTATCCCACAATCCTTATTCGTGTGAGTAGTTCCACTGAAGCAAATGGAACTGTTGACAAAAGTGTTCCAGAACTGGGCGCTCTGATTGCTCTCCCCTGGTCTAGGGCAGTGGTTTCCAAACTTTTTTTCTGGCAACCCAGTTGAAGAAAATTGTTGATGCCCGCTACCCAACGGAGCTGGGGATGAGGAGCTTGGGGGTGAGGGCTGTGGGGTGGGGCTGGGAATGAGGGGTTCAGGGTGTGGGAGGGGGCTCTGGGCTGGGGCAGGGGGTTGGGGTGCAGGAGGGGGTCTGGGCTGGGGATGCAGGCTCTGGGGTGGGGCTGGGAATGAGGGGTTTGGGGTGGAGGAGGGGGCTCTGGGTTTGGTGGCAGTTCAGGGCTGGGCTGCAGGAGGGGGTCAGGGCTCTGGGCTGGGGTGCAGGTTCTGGGCTGGGGCCGGTCATGAGGGGTTTTGGGTGCAGGAAGGGGCTCCGGGTTTGGGGGGGTGCTTAGGGCTGGGGCAGGGGATTGGGGTGTGGGGTCGGGGCGCAGGCTTACCTTGGGCGGCTCCTGATCAGCAGCGCAGCGTGGGTTCAGAGGCATGCTTCCTGCCTGTCCTGGCACTGTGGACCACGCTGCGCCCCGGAAGCCGGCAGCAGCAGGTCTGGTTCCTGGCTCTGCACGGCTCTCTCCTGAATGCACTGCTCCCCCCACCCCTCCAGCCAATGGGAGTGTGGAGCTGGTGCTTGGTGCAGGGGCAGCACATGGAGTCCAGTGGCGTGCCCCCTGCTCCCCCTGCCTAGGAGCCAGACCTGCTGCTGGCCACTTCTGGGGTACAGCATGGTGTCAGAACAGGTAGAAATTGGCCTGCCTTAGCCGGGTAGCACTGCTGCTGGGACTTTTAACGGCCTGGCTGGGGGTGCTGACCAGAGCTGCTGCGACCCAGTGCCTTACATTCTGTGACCCGGTACTGCCTCACGACCCGCATTTTGAAAACCACTGGTCTAGGGCACTTTCTGGTTATGTCTTGGCTCACAAAAGCCTGCAAATAGTCTGGTCCTAGCCTTGTGTTCTATAGTTATTGTACTGCATGCATGGTGAATGACTTTCATTAAGATATCTGCTGACTTCTTAATTGACCAACACTAATGTAATTTTATCTAATCATTCTACCTCGTGGCTGTATCTCACATGACAAAGTATAAGATTAAAAGTCAGGCCTGTCCCATTTTTTGTTGAACAAAAAATTACTGTAACATTTTCCTTTCTGAAATGCAGATTCAGGAGACAAATGACATTCTGAGAGACCCTACCATCTTGCACACTTACTATTTGTCCTCCTACACTGCTCAGATTCTTTTGCCTGTTCCTGTGTGTAGAATGCCTTAAACTCTATATCCCTCCTTAACTCAGTTGGACTTTAAAGTCCATGACAACTTAAAATTGTTCTCGTATTTTTTGCTTCCCTCTTTCTAGAGACTTTGCTTTACAAATTTGTTTAGCATACTTCTGGGTCTCCACTAAGAAGCTTTATCTTTGACCTTTTCTCACCTTCATTACTATATCAAAAGATGAGAGCTAGAAGTCCACAATAGGATTACTGCACCATGGTTGGTTTGTTCCTGTTCTGCTTGCCAGCTGGGTACTGGTGTGACGTCCTTCATCTGCATTAACACTTTCCTCCCATCCGTTAGCAGTATGACCATATTAATCTTATCCTGACTGCTCCACTTCTGTTTGATATCATTAGTCTTATGACCAGTTTTGCCACCCCAAGCAGTCGTTGCCGAATAGCCGCCGTGCCCGGAAGACCGCCCAAAAGCCACCGCGGTGGGAGGAGCTGCTGCCAAATTGCTGCTTCAGGACACAGACTGCTGCCCCATGCTCAATGCCACCCCAAGCACCTACTTAGAAAGCTGGTGCCTGGAGCCGGCCCTGCTTATGACCTGAGCTATTGTACATTTTTCAATCTAAACCCCACAAATAACCTTTTAGTGTCACTCCAGCTTTTTCCTTTTGGCTCTGCCATAACCTTTGCCTGGGAATGCTGTGGAGTGCTTTGCAGTATGACTGCAGGCCATAGTGTAGAGTCTTTAGTAGTACTCGCTATTAACTGGTTCTTGACCGCTGACCAACTATCCGCACTTACCTCCTACGCCCTCCTTGAAATGGTCAATTTTCTTTCCTGTCTCCAGGCTCTTCAAATTCTGACTAGTTGTGCTGCTCAGTCAACTTTACTATTGCTATCACCACTTGTTGCCTTTGCTCTTCACGTTTCTACCCAATCCCTTATCATTCCCTCATCTATTACTCTGTTATCAAACCTCGCCATCTTTCCTCGATTCCCCTACTCCAAACCACCACTCCTCTTTCTCATCTCACTATCCCCTTCTCTGCTTACCATTTTGTTAATCTCCATCATGCTTGAACAGTCTCCTCCCAATTGCTATCCCCCACTTGTCAAGACTGCTTAATTCAATGTCCAAGCCTTTCAGGAAAACTCTTACAGAGAAGATAGAGGTATTTTTAAGAGTATGAAGGATTTGGTGAAAATGAATCCGTCCCTATTTATGCTTTTCTGTATTAAGAGAATGGGTCACTACTTCAAGGGCAAATAAATTTAAAAAAGGAAAAAATTCTTTGCACAGCATGTAGACAACTCATGGAATTCAGGTTGTAGAGTCAAAGATGAGGACATTATTCTAAAAATGAGACTATAATTTTATGCCCAGTATTTTGTGGATATGCCAAGCTAAGATGGGGTAATGAAACAGTATATGTAAAGCATCAAGAGATTCTCCTACATCTTTGTGCACTATAAGAGGTTTGCCTATTTTTGGAGAATCCAGCAAAGGGCACTACTGGAGCAGGGACCCCAGTTTTAATGGACCATTGTTATGATCTGGTATGGCAAATCTTCTGAGAGTCAGGAAGAACTGGTAGAAGGGTTTTACAGTGAATTGTGATTTACAAAAGGAGACCAAGAATTGCTTACTCTAAAATGGATTTTTGTAAGTAAGCTAATTGGGAAGTGAATGCATTTTCTATGGAAACACTTGACTGTTGCAGAGATTGAAGTGTTGAAGAGGACAGCTATGGCCAGCTGCAAGGGACTGAGTTCTACAACATCGGTTGTTTGATCCTCCCACAATGCCTGTAGCTGTACCAACGGTTTGTGGGATATTCTGGGTAAGTACTGCTCCAGATGTTACTGAAGCTGTTGAGAGAACTCATGAGGGTGTAGAGAGACCGTGTCTATTTTGTAGCTACAAACGTATTGCTGGAAGAACTCTGCAACGCCTGTCCCTTTGCTCTTGAGTCTAATGCATGAAACTGCACAAATTGAATTGTTGAAAAGTAAGAGTCTTAATTGGTTAATTTATAAATGACTTGGTTAATGCTTAATCTCCTGTGACGGAATATAAAATTCTGTCTAGATTCTGTGTTTAGCCCTTAGCCTCTTTTGTGGGTTAATGAATGTAGGTTACAATGATAAAGGTGCACGTACCCCTGCTGTGTAACTAAAGGCTGGAGGTCATTGTGCAAACACACTGGTAGATATGGTCCCCATTCCTAAGAGCTTACAGTCTAATTTAAATCAAGATGCAACAAGTTAGTATGACAAACAGGAGGAAGAATGACAAAAGTAACAGAGAAGATAGTGATTCCATGGATTAACTGTGGCACAATGTGATGGTTCCTCATTTTACTGATGGGGAAACGAGGCATGCCCAAAGTGATACAACAAATGAATAGCTGAGTTGGGAATAGAACGTATGTTTCCCAATTCTCAGACAAGTGGCTTATCCAGTGGACCACATTACTTACTTTTTACTATTTACCTAAATTAAAGGAAGGGTAGTACATTTGGAAGCCCTGTCTCTCTGCTGGGATTTTACCTAGATGACTGTTTGTTAAACTGTGACATCAGCCAGTTTTGAGGAACTGCCAAACTCTTACCAGGTGGCACAAGGACATCCAGGTAAAGGAGCCTGGAGAGTTGACTTTTCATGGATCACTTTCACATGGATTGTTCCATTTTTGTGCAGTTCTGTTTGGTAATGAGTAATGAGTTCTGCTTTGGCTGGCTCCTACATTAGAAATAATGCAGAATGAAAAATTCCATCACCACCCAGACATGCATTCTCCAAAGTCACCATTTTCTTTCCAAATTTGTTTGTAGAGGAATCCTCCCTTGCAACTGTTTCCTTCTCCATATGTTTTGTTCAGAATGCCTGTAAATGCACCATTCTCCTTTCCCCAGAAAAGGCTCTCTCCAGTTCTTAGAAGTGCTATAACTATTCTTCTTTCTTACATAACTCCTATATGTTTTCAAAATGCTGTAGGCAAGCCATACAACACCTTTAACATGGGGATCATAACTAGCCTGCCTTTTTTGTATTGTGAAATGGGAAGGGAGTCCTGGAAAATGTTGAGAACCATTGCCCTATTACAGTGGGAGAGGCTCACTTTCTAGCATCATAGAAAGAGAATATTATAGTTCTAGCATGCCCGAGAGCATCCCCCACCTGCCTTCCCCCCAAAAAAAGGATATTGATGATGGGGGGAGAGAGAGTGTCTTCATTTGAGGGACGATGATGATGATGATGGGCAATAGCTATACTGTGGTGAGGGCATCATGTTTGTTTCTTGCTGGGTAATTTTCTGCTTGGGGCAGGTGTATGGTATTACATCTTGATTTTAGTAAGGATTTTGACATAGACCCACGTGATATTTGCATAAGCAAACTAGGGAAGTGTGGTCTAGATGAAATTGCTATAAGGTGGGTGCACAACTGGCTGAAAGACTGTACTAAAAAAGTAGTTACCAGTGGTTTGCTGTCAAACAGAGAGGACATATCTATTCGGGTCCCACATGGGTCAGTCCTGCTACTAGTCAATATTTTAATTAATGACTTGGAGTGGAGAGTATGCTTATAAAATTTGCAGGTGATACCCAGCTGGAATGGGTTGCAAGCATTTTGGAGGACAGGATTAGAATTCAAAACGACTTTGATAAATTGGAGAATTGGTCTGAATTCCCCAAGATGAAACTGAATAAAGACAAGTTCCAGGTACTTCACTTAGGAAGGAAAAATCAAATGCATTAACTACAAAATGGGGAATAGCTGGCTAGGTGGTATTACTTCTGAAAAGGATCTGGGAGTTACAGTGAATCACAAATTGAATGAGTCAACAATATGCAGCTGCAAAAAAAGGCTAATACCATTTTGGAGTGCATTAACAGGAGTGTCCTTTATAAGATGCAGGAGGAAATTATCCTGTTCTACTCATCACTGGTAAGGCCTCAGATGGAGTTACTGTGTCCAGTTGTGGGCATCGCAGTTTAGGAAAGATGTGGACAAATTGGAGACTGTCCAAAGGAGAGGGGGATGGAAAAAAATATTTAGAAAAATCTGACCCCTGAGGAAAGATTTTTTTTAAAAAAAAAAGGGGGGGGAGGTGGTGGACATGTTTTGTTTTGAGAAGAGAAGGCTGAGGGGAGGGGAGCAATTGTCAACTATGTTAAGGGCTGCTATAAAGAGGATGGTGGTCAAATGTTCTCCATAACCACTGAAGGTGGGTCAAGAAGTAAGGGGCTTAATCTGCAACAAGGGAAATCTAGGTTAAATATTAGGAAAACCTTTCTGACTATAAGGGTAGTTAAAGTCTGGAATAGACTCCATTGGGTAGTTGTGGAATCTCCATCACTGGAAGCTTTTAAAAACAGGTGGACAAATACCTGTCAGGGTGGTCTAGGTTTACTTGGTCCTGCCATAGTGTAGGGGGTTGACTTGATGACTTCTTCTATGGCTCTCTCAAGCCATACACTTCTTTGATTCTATTATGTGTTAGTTCTAATTTTAGATATGAAGCAAAAATAAGTTCTCTAGTCCCTGTTAGAGTTCTGGGTTATCATGAGTTGGTTCCTGGGTTGCCAAATGTTTTATATAAAACTCAGCAAACATGTCAAAATAACTGAAAACTCTTTTCTGGCCTGGTATTTCCAGATGTACGGAGCACCCATAGCTCATGCAGCGAAGTCAGTGGGAGCCACTGGTGCTCAGCATGTCTGAATATTGGGTAATACTTTTCAGAATATTGTGTGATTTGGACTTATGGGGGCTTGTTTATTGGATGAGTTAACTGGTGGATTCTGTGTTCCATGTAAATGTAGACAACCATTATTTCTGACTTTTTTTAGCCTGTATTCTGCTTTCTTTTGACTCTGGATTTCCTGGAGTTTTCTTACGAATCATGTATGGTAAAATGTGAATATTCAGGGTCTAGTGGGGGAGAGGACATTAGCACTTATGCATGTTCTTTGGGTTTTTTTTATTGGAAGCAGGGATGTATCTTGACATTCCTGGCCCAATACTAAGGTGGGAGAAATTCAAGGGCACTAAACCTACCCTTACACTCCAGTCATCAGTAGGCCTGCCCATACTGGTGCAGCAAAAAGCTTAAGGAAAATACACTCAATTTATGTAGAACTCTATGGAAATTATCAATGAACTATGCATAAATTGTACACTTTAGATACACTGGAACCCAACCACCCCCATTTTCACATCCTACACCAATCTTAGTCCACTGCCTCCTTCCAGTCCTTTGAGTCCCCATTTCATCCCACGTCTTCAGTTCTCCTTCCACATATGACTCCTTTCTCAGCCTCTCTGTACCTGTCCAGTCAGTACCTTTTATGGCAGTCAGACTGTTCTCCTGGGGTGGTGCAGCTGCTTCCCCCTGCCAGCAATTCACCACTCCCTGCCCTGGCCTCCTTTCTGCAGCTCCCTCTGTGTCTCCCACTGAAAGAGGGAGTTACAGGGAGGGAGGTCACTGATTTGGCTGGCAGAAGCAGGGGAGGGTGGGAGGGATTCTCATTTACTGGCCACTTCTTCACCCTTGTTGTTGGCCAAAAGCCGGTAATTTAGGCAGGTGCCGAGCAGGGTTCCGTGTCCTGGCTGTATGTAGTTCCATGGCATGCCCGAGTACCACTGTTCTTATCTTATGTGGTTTTAGAGTAGCAGACGTGTTAGTCTGTATTCGCAAAAAGAAAAGGAGTACTTGTGGCACCTTAGAGACTAACCAATTTATTTGAGCATAAGCTTTCGTGAGCTACAGCTCACTTCATCGCATGCTCACGAAAGCTTATGCTCAAATAAATTGGTTAGTCTCTAAGGTGCCACAAGTACTCCTTTTCTTTTTATGTGGTTTTATCACTAGGGGGCACCATAGTCCTGTACACTGGGCCAGTACATTATGCTTCTGCTCTGCAGAGGATGGGAGTTGGTGATGGGGCAGAATACATATCCGGCCTCACAGGGAGCACTGAATCTATAAGACGAAGGAATTCAGAGCCCCCCCACATCTCCTGTGGTGGGAATCGCCCATCCTCCTCCATGGCAGGGAGGAAGAGAAACTCTTCTGGAGCAGGGACCATGCTGTGCTGTGTGTTTGTACTAGGGTTGCCAACTTTTTAATCGCACACAACTGAACACCCTAGCTCCGTCCCTTCCCTGAGGCCCCACCCTTCGCTCGCTACATTCCCCTCCCTCAGTGGCTCACTATCCCCCACTCTCACTCACTTTCACTGGGCTGGGGCCTGGGGTTGAGGGCTCTAACTGGGGGTGCAGGCTCTGGGGTGGGGCCAGAAATGCGGTGGGGCCTGAAATACGGGAGAGGGCTCTGGCTGGGGCTGTAGGCTCTGGGGTGGGGCTGGGGATGAGGGGTTGGGGTACAGGAGGGGGCTCCAGGCTGGGGGGTGGGACTGAGGGATTCATAGTGTGGGAGGGGGCTGTGGGTTGAGGCGGGGGGGTTAGGTGCAAGAGGGGGTGTGGGCTCTGGGGTGGGGCCAGGGATGAGGGGTTCAGGGTATTGGAGGGGGTTCTGGACTGGGACAGGGGCTTGGGGTTTGTGTGTGGGGGGGTGAGCGATCCTGCTGGAGGTGCAGGCTCTGGGCTAGAGACGGGGATGAGGAGTTTAGGGTGCAGAACAGGGCTCCAGGTTTGCAGGGCTGGAGCAGGGGGTTGGGGCGCGGGGTTGGGGCATGGACTTACCTCGGGTGGCTCCTGGTCAGCAGCACAGAGGGGCTAAGGCAGGCTCCCTGCCTGTCCTCACACCGTGCTGCACCCTGGAAGTGGCCAGCATGTCCGACTCTTAGGCAGGAGGGCCAGGAGGCTCCATGTGCTACTTGTTCCTGGCCAATGGGAGTGCTCAGGGAGGGGGCAGCACACAGAGCCCCGTGGCCTCCCCGCCTAGGAGTCAGACCTGCTGGCTGCTTCTGGGGCGCAGCATACTGCCAGGACAGGTAGGGACTAGCCTGCCTTGGATCCGCAGCACCGCTGACTGGATTTTTAACAGCCTGGTTGGCAGTGCTGACCGGAGCTGCCAGGGTCCCTTTTCGACCGGCCAGTCCGTTCGAAAACCGGACACCTGGCAACCGTAGTTGGTACAGTGCCCAGCCTGAGGGGATCTCAGTCCTGATTGCAGTGTTGCTGGCACTCATGAATTTATTGCAGTGAATGTGATGTTGGCCCCTCTTGGCAGTCTCATAATTGTGTTTTTAAAAAAAAAACAAAAAACAGAAACTCCTGCTGTTGCATGATTTTTGGGAAGCAAAGGAAGAGACTCCCACACACAATGCTCCTGGAGGCAGGGGCACAAAAGTGCAATCCAAAGTCACTTGTTCTAGCCTCAAATCTTCTGCAGAGTGCTGTTTTAATATTTCTGTGCCCTTCACAACCATCTATAAGCTCTGGTCCAGTCCCTGCGGGTGACCCAAACGTACCATTTCCCTCTGCTGTTAGTAGTAGTAGACCACAGTCCTATCCTAGAGCCAAGAATAGAAACCAAATATTTTGATACCCAGTGTTTTACTGATGTCTTGCAAATATTTGCATGAGCCACTGGCAATGTGTGTTGTCTTCATGTGTGGGCTGGTACACTGAGAATAACAGCATTTTTCTCTCCCAACACATCCTGTACCCCTCTCATTGACTTCTATAGCTGAAATGGAAGAGGTCTGTGTTGTGGATGTAAAGGCTGTGAGTTTAAACTTGCTGATGACCCATATAGGATTGGGAAATATACAGTTGTGTGTGTGTGCATGCATTCTAGTGAAAGGACCCTGGAGTAATTGTTAGAATTATTTTGTATTGCAAAACATTTTATTTATCAATTTGGAGCCTGCATAACTAGAATTTGTTTTACTGTTACATTTTTATTATTCATATTTGTTAATAGGACTTGTTCCTTTAAGCATCTGGCTTTGTAGACTGAGCCTTGGTTTACACTACGAGTTTAGGTTGGATTTAGCAGCGTTAGATCGGTTTACCCTGCACCCATCCACACACGAAGCCATTTTTCCCGACTTTAAGGGCTCTTAAAACCAGTTTCTGTACTCCGCCCCGACGAGTGGATTAGCACTGAAATTGACCTTGCTGAGCCCAATTTGGGGTATTGTGGATGCAATTAGACAGTATTGGCCTCCAGGAGCTATCCCAGAGTGCTCCATTGTGACCGCTCTGGACAGCACTCTCAACTCAGATGCACTGGCCAGGTAGACAGGAAAAGCCCCGCGAACTTTTGAATTTCATTTCCTGTTTGGCCAGCATGACGAGCTGATCAGCACAGGTGACCATGCAGAGTTCTTCAGCACATGGAGTCTCAGAATTGCAAAAGAGCTCCAGCATGGACCGAACAGGAGGTACTGGATCTGGTCGCTGTATGGGAAGACGAATCCATGCTATCAGAACTCTGTTCGAAAAGACGAAATGCCAAAATATTTGAAAAAATCTCCAAGGGCATGAAGGACAGAGGCTATAACAGGGACCCGCAGCAGTGCCGTGTGAAACTTAAGGAGCTCAGGCAAGCCTACCAGAGAGGCAAATGGCTGCTCCGGGTCAGAGCCCCAGACATGCTGCTTCTATGATGAGCTGCATGCCATTCTAGGGGGTGCCCCTACAACTACCCAAGTCCTGTGCGTGGACTCCGTCAATGGACTCTCATGCAACAGGGATGCGGATTTTGGGGACGAGGAGGAGGTTGAAGCACAGCAAGCAAGCGGAGAAATTGTTTTCCCCGACAGCCAGGAACTGTTTTTCACCCTGGATCTAGTACCCTCCCAACCCACGGAAGGCAGGCTCCTGGACCTAGAAGGTAGAGAAGGGACCTCCGGTGAGTGTACCTTTGTAAATGTATTACACGGTTTAAAAGCAAGCATGTTTAAAGATTAATTTGCCCTGAAGACTTGGGATGCATTCGCGGCCAGTACAGTTACTGGAAAAGTCTGTTAATGTGTATGGGGATGGAGCGGAAATCCTCCAGGGACATCAGTGAAGCTCTCCTGGATGTACTCCCAAAGCCTTTGCAAAAGGTTTCTGAGGAGGGCAGCCTTATTCTGTCCTCCATGTTAGGACACTTTACCACGGCAAGCCAGCAGCACATAGTCTGGAGTCATTGCATAACAAAGCATGGCAACATATGGTCCCAGTGTTTGCTGGCATTCAAGCAACATCCGTTCTTTATCTCTTTGTGTTATCCTCAGAAGAGTGATATCATTTATGGTCACCTGGTTGAAATAGGGGAATTTTATTAAGGGGACATTCAGAGGTGTCTGTTCCTGCTGTGCTGTTTGTCTGAGGCTGAACAGAAATCATCCCCGCTGTTAGCCATGCGGTGGGGGGAAGGGTGAAGCGATCATCCCAGAGAATTTGGTGTGTGGGGGGGGAGAGGGTGATGGTTAGTTGGGTTTGTGCTGCACGTTAACCCGAAAACCGCAGCCCCTCCTTTTAAATGGCCAACCCATTTTAAAAGGCCAACCCAACGGGTGCTTGGTATGTGAAATGAGGGCACTGCTGTTTGAAACCATTCCCACATGTTAGGAAGGTTAAAGAAACCAAAAGACTATAGCTTACCATGTCCACCTGCAAGCCAAATTCTGTTGCCTGCCGGCCCTGCGTGTGTGATCTCTCACACCATACTGGCAGGCCCTCGATATAAGAGGCAAAATGCGACCTTGTAAAGAAAGCACACATGCTATGTAATGTTAACAGCTTGGTTCACCATGAAAGAGTCTACCCATTGTTCTCGAAAATGTCTCCTTTTAAAGACTAATCTCCCTTTTTTCCCTCCTACAGCTGCAAATGTTTCATCTCTCCATGTATCATCTCCATCCCAGAGGCTATCAAAGATTAGAAGCCGAAAAAAACGCACTCATGATGAAATGTTCTCTGAGCTCATGCAGTCCTCCCACACTGAAAGAGCCCAGCACAATGTGTGGAGGGAGACCATGTCAGAGTCCAGGAAAGCATAAAATAAGCGCGAGGAGAGGAGAGGAGGCAGGATGCAATGCTGGGGCTACTGGAGGATCAAACTGATATGCTCCAGCATATGGTTGAGGTGCCGGAAAGGCAGCAGGAGCACAGATGGCCGCTGCAGCCCCTGTGTAACCAACCGCCCTCCTCCCCAAGTTCCATAGCCTCCTTACCCAGATGCCCAAGAATGCAGTGGGGGGGGCCCTCTGGGCACCCGACTACTCCACGCCAGAGGACTGCCCAAGCAACAGAAAGCTGGCATTCAATAAGTTTTGAAGTGCAGTGTGGCCTTGTCCTTCCATCCTTCCCTCCTCCACCACCCCACCCGGTGCTTCCCTCCTCCTCCCACCCCTCCTGGGTTACCTTGGCAGTTATCCCCCAATTTGTGTGATGAATTAATAAAGAATGCATGAATTTGAAACAACAATGACTTTATTGCCTCTGCAAGTGGTGATCAAAGGTGGGAGGGGAGGGTGGTTGGCTTACAGGGAAGTACAGTGAACCAAGGAGGCGGATTTTCATCAAGGAGAAACAAACAGAACTTTCACACTGTAGCCTGGTCAGTCATGAAACTGGTTTTCAAAGCTTCTCTGATGTGCAGCGTGCCCTGCTGTGCTCTTCTAACCACCCTGGTGTCTGGCAGCATGTAATCAGCAGTCAGGCGATTTGCCTCACATCCCACCCCACTATAAACGTCTCCCCCTTACTCTCACAGATATTGTGGAGCACACAGCAAGTAGTAATAACGATGAGAATATTGGTTTTGCTGAGATCTGAGTCAGTAAACTGCGCCAGCGTGCTTTTAAACGTCCAAATGCACATTCTACCACCATTCTGCACTTGCTCAGCCTATAGTTGAACAGCTCCTGACTACTGTCCAGGGTGCCTATGTATGGCTTCATGAGCCATGGCATTAAGGGGTAGGCTGGGTCCTCAAGGATAACTATAGGCATTTCAACATCCCCAACGATTATTTTCTGGTCTGGAAAGTAAGTCCCTTGCTGCAGCCATTCCCACAGACCAGAGTTCCTAAAGATGCGAGCGTCATGTACCTTTCCCAGCCATCCCACGTTGATGTTGGTGAAATGTCCCTTGTGATCCACCAGTGCTTGCAGCACCATTGAAAAGTACCCCTTTCAGTTTATGTACTGGCTGCCTTGGTGGTCCGGTCCCAAGATAGGGATACGCGTTCCGTCTATCGCCCCACCACTGTTAGGGAATTCCATTGCAGCAAAGCTATCCACTATGATCTGCACATTTCCCAGTCACTACCCTTGATAGCAGCAGGTCAGTGATCGTGTTGGCTACTTGCATCACAGCAGCCCCCACAGCAGATTTGCCCACTCCAAATTGATTCCCAACTGACCAGTAGCTGTCTGGCGTTGCAAGCTTCCACAGGGCTATTGCCACTCGCTTCTCAACTGTGAAGATTGCTCTCATCTTGGTATTCTGGTGCTTCAGGGCAGGGGAAAGCAAGTCACAAAGTTCCATGAAAGTGCCCTTACGCATACGAAAGTTTCGCAGCCATTGGGAATCGTCTCAGACCAGCAACACTATGCGGTCCCACCAGTCTGTGCTTGTTTCCCGGGCCCAGGATCGGCATTCCACAGCATGAGCCTGCCCCACTGCCACCAGGACGGCCAAATTGCTGGGGCCTGTACTTTGAGAGAAGTCTGTGTCCATGTCCTGATCACTCTCCTCACCGTGCTGCCATCGCCTGCTTTTGCAGGTTCTGGTTCTGCATATACTGATGGATAATGCGCTTGGTGTTTAGAGCGGTCACAACTGCCGTGGTGATCTGAGTGGGCTCCATGCTTGCCGTGGTATGGCGTGAGCAGGAGAGCAGAGTCGCAGCGGAAGTGGCGGGGGGATGATGATGCTGACAGCAATATGGTGCCCACACAGAAAAAGGCACGAAATGATTGTAGGCTGTTGCTTTCATGGAGGGAGGAGTAAGGGGTAGGCTGGCAGCAGACGGTGCAGCACAACTGCTAGCCATTTTGGGTGCTTGCGGTGCTGCTGGCTGTGAGAGCAGCCTGAGGCAGAATGGCCCCCTCAAGGATTGAGCTCATAACCCTGGGTTTAACAGGCCAATGCTCAAACCACTGAGCTATCCCTCTGCCAATATTCCAGGTAGGACTGAATCTCCATTAGCCAAACTTAAAAGAAGAGAATGACCCGAGTCACTCCCATTTATGTCCAGGCGCTCCTGACAGACCTCACCAAGGCTGGCCAAGAGCACCCAGGAGACAAGGACGGCTACCAGTCGTACTGCACCGTCTGCTGCCATAAGGCAATGAGCTTCTGCTGTGTAGCAATGCAGTCCTGCGTCTGCCAGCACCCAGGAGACGTATGGTGACGATGAGCTGAGCGGGCTCCATGCTTGCTGTGGTATGGCATCTGCACGGGTAACCCAAGAAAAAAAGTGCAAAACGATTATCTGCTGTTGCTTTCACAGAGGTGGGGCCTGATGACATGTACCCAGAACCACCTGCGACAATGTTTTTTGCCCCATCAGGCATTGGGATCTCAACCCAGAATTCCAATGGGCAGCGGAGACTGCGGGAACTGTGGGATAGCTACCCACAGTGCAGCACTCCAGAAGTCGATGCTAGCCTTGGTGCTGTGGACGCACTCTGCCAACTTAATGGTCTTAAGTGGGGACACACACAATCGACTGTATAAAATCGCTTTCTAAAAAATCGACTTCTATAAATTGGACCTAATTTCGTAGTGTAGACATACCCTTAGTGTGTTTGGGAGGCAGAACAATGTGTGGAAGGTCTTACCTATGAATTCAGAGAATGGAAAACCCTACCTGTCTAAGCTCCAAGAGGTTAGAAATTTACTTAATAAACTTATCCTTCCAGGCTGCAAGTCTCATTCTCGAAAGTATACAACTAGCACATATAGTGCTCAGATACTTTGGGGTAATGCCAGTGAGCTACAGAGCTTTTCACTAGTAGGTCACCAGTTTGAATCCTGCTCAGCTCAACAGAGTTGAACAGTTGTTCCCATTTAATGGATGTTTGGTAGCCCCTATGTCATAAATATAAAGGGAAAGGTAAACACCTTTAAATCCCTCCTGGCCAGAGGAAAAACCCTTTCACCTGTAAAGGGTTAAGAAGCTAAGATAACCTCACTGGCACCTGAGCAAAATGACCAATGAGGAGACAAGATACTTTCAAAGCTGGAGGGTTGGGGGCGGAAACAAAGGTTCTCTCTGTCTGTGTGATGCTTTTGCCAGGACCAGAGCAGGAACGCAAGTCAGAACTCCTGTAAAGAGTTAATAAGCAATCTAGTTAGATATGCATTAGATTTTGTTTGGTTTAAATGGCTGATAAAATAAGTTGTGTTGAATGGAATGTATATTCCTGTTTTTGTGTCTTTCTGTAACTTAAGGTTTTGCCTAGAGGGATTCTCTGTTTTGAATCTGATTACCCTGTAAGGTATTTACCATCCTGATTTTTACAGAGGTGATTTTTACTTTTTCTTTAATTAAAATTCTTCTTTTAAGAACCTGATTGCTTTTTCATTGTTCTTAAGATCCAAGGGTTTGGGTCTGTGTTCACGTATGCAAATTGGTGAGGATTTTTATCAAGCCTTCCCCAGGAAAGGGGGTGTAGGGCTTGGGGGGGATTTTGGGCGGAAAGATGTTTCCAAGTGGGCTCTTTCCCTGTTATTTTTGTTAGACGCTTGATGGTGGCAGCAATAAGGTCCAGGGACAAAAGGTAAAATAGTTTGTACCTTGGGGAAGTTTTAACCTAAGCTGGTAAAAATAAGCTTAGGGGTTTTTTATGCAGGTCCCCACATCTGTACCCTAGAGTTCAGAGTGGGGAAGGAACCTTGACACCCTATACGAAGTGAGCGTGGAGAGTCCTATTTCCAGTTCCTGTGTCACAAATGCACCAATATGCTTTGCACTGAATAGTAAACTCTTCAGTGCAGGGGCTTTCTCTGTGTTGTATGGTGCCTGGCACAATTGGGCTCTGATTTTGGTTGGGTTTTCTAGCAAGACCTCCTGGAACAGGGGTTAAAAAATTGCCTCAGTATAAGTTTACAAAAGTTGGTGTAATTGTCTAACACACTGGAGGTGGACAGCAGGACCAAACCCACTTTTTAAAAAAACACAAGATTTTTTGGGGGGGTCTAAGTCAGACTTTTGAACTTTAGCATTGGCAGTACTCTGAAAATGGCATCTGAGCATTAGCATAGTATATATATTTAATATGCTAGGAAATGGAAGAAAAACTGTAACATAGATAAAGGAAAAGAGAGTATAAAATGGTTGGGAAGGATAAAATTGAAGAGGCAGAATCTACAAAACATCACAAAGTGAAGTAAGGTGGCAGCATAATGATGTGTGAAGGGTGGAAAAAGCACTTACAAATGTCAAAATGATTAAACAGCAATTAGACTATGAAGAAATCATAGAATATCAGGGTTAGAAGGGACCTCAGGAGGTCATCTAGTCCAATCCCCTGCTTAAAACAGGACCAATCCCCAATTTTTGCCCCAGATCCCTAAATGGCCCCATCAAGGATTGAACTCACAACCCTGGGTTTAGCAGGCCAATGCTCAAACCACTGAGTTATCCTTCCCTACAGAAAAGGCAAAATTAAAAAAAAAAAATGTACAAGTTCCACCATACTGTTCAGTAGTGAAAGGACTAAATAGATGTATAAAAAGCTGTGATGTGAAAGTGAAATGCAAATTGTGGCTGCTGCTTGAACCCCCTGTTGGGGAACAGACACCCTGTTCAGAAATTACTTGAGTGGAAGATCAGTTCCCACGTACTCGGATACCAGCCTTGGCTGGCACCAGCTGAGTTCTTTTAGGCTGAATGTTCTCTTAGCTGCAAACTCCATAGATGGTATTTACCAGAAGATACCAGTGTGGTAAAAATGCCTGTGTCCTGTTTGCGTTACAGCTCCACAGTTTTGCAACTGCTAGTGGCAAGTATGGCTGTGAAGTTAATGTATCCAAGGCCTTAGGGTAAACCTTTACTTGAGAATTACACTGTTGCAATTTTCACCAGTGCTGCTGGAACAGTGGATAACACCCACAGTCTTGTTTTGGGTACACACAATTAACTGCTTCCACATGCAGAACTCCATGGAAGCCTCAGAAGGCTGTGCCTTCTTGGACCTATCCTACAGTGCCTAGCACAGCTTTCTGAAGTGAGTGTAGAATGTGGTTTATCATGGCAATTAGAGCCTGTTGATATGTCTGTTTTTGTTCTGTTTCTGTTTCTGCCTAGGTCGAACGGTTCTGTCCTGCACCTGATTTGTGCAGGAGCTGCAAGGGGAGAACCCCTGTTGTGCTGTCACACACAAGGGAGAGGTCACATTGATGAGTTTGCATCATATTTCTTGCTCTCACATACAAAATGCTATGGCCCTTGAGATGATGGCCTCGGGCAGAGTGTGTGTGTGCCCCGATGGTGTGACATCTGTGTGTCAGAGAGACAAGGTGGGTGAGGTAATATCCTTTATGGGACTAACTTCTGTTTATGAGAGAGACAAGCTTTCAAGCCACAAAGAACTCCTCTTCAGGTCTAGGAAAGGCACTCAGAGCATCACAGCAAAATGCAAGGGAACAGATAGTTTAGTTTAAATTTATTGTTTGACCCAGTGTCTCGCTCCCAGGTGCAGTGTTGTGTAGCTTTTCTTTGCAGATGAGGACTGATAGGTCAGATATAGAGTGATCGCTTTGTGAAAAGCATTCTCCCACAGTTGATGGGGTGTTTTGTTTTTTATCACTTTCCTGTGTGAGTTCATTCAAGTGATTAGTGATTGTCTTGTTACACCCACATAGTTGTTGTTGGACCACTTAGTGCACTGGTACACCACATGTGATAGGCCCATGGATCTTGAAAGGTGTGTTGTGAGGAGTGTTGATCACAGTAGCAGTGGAGATATGTCTGTAGGTTTTGCATCTGGTGCTGCTTTGAGTTGTTTTTTTCCTCACAAAATATTTTTTAAAATTTCACTAGGAGTTTAAATTCATTACTCTGATAGACACTAAAAGTCCTGGACTGAAGAGAGAGATTGGATTTATGGCTTATTACAACACTGTAACTAGCTAAGGCCAGGTTTATAGTACAGACTTACATGGGTGAAACTACGTTGTTCAGGGGTGTGAAACATCCAACCGAATCCCCAGTGTAGACCCTGCTATGTTGCTAGGAGAGCTTCTCCCTCTCCTAGAGGTGGATTAAATATACTGATAAAATGTTGCATAGCAGCTTCTCCTAAATTTAGTCCAGGCCTAATCTCTTCTTTTTGTCCTATAACTACAGGAGTGGAAGCAGGCTAGTCTTCCTTGACTGGTCCCTTACAATATGTGCTTGCATGTTGCTCTGATGTTCGGAGTCCCTTTCCCTGAAGGCGAGCTGGTCCACCCACCTTGTTTGGCTAATACCCTGGGACCCCCAGGCCTCCACCTCCATGTGTGTCACACGCGAGGGGCGGGGTGGCACCCACCCTGAGCTAGGTGCATGGAGGGACTGGGCCCCCTGGCAGCACAACTCCCCCTACCCCTCAGCTGTGGGGCAGGGTCGGCTCCTGACAGGATCCAAGGTGGAGCCCACCTCCCCTGTGGGTGGAGCTAGGGGGCGTGACCCCGGCGGGGTTGCCGGCGGCGTCGAGGGAGGGAGGGAGGGGGGCGGTTACAGGCTCCGCCCCTTGGCGGCGGCGTATGGGGGGGCGGGGCTAGGGGACCGAGTTCGCTGCCCCGGCCGCTGCCGCGGCTCTTCGGCAGGGCCGGGCGGGCTGTGGGCCCCGCGCGCTCTTGGGGCCATGCGGAGGGGGCTGCCGCTGCTCCGCAGCTGGCTCGGGGGGCGGCCGGCCGGGCCCACGGGACTCCGCGGGCTCTGCAACGCCGCCGCCGCCGCCGCCGGCCTCGCCGCGCCACCCCCCGGGGAGAGCGGAGGCGGCACCAAGGTAACCGGGGTGCAGGGCTCCGGGGCGCCCCTGGTGCGGAGCCGGGTGCGGCGTCGAGGCGCGGGGAGCAGCCGCCTCCGCACCCCGGGGCAGAGGACTCGTGGCGCGGGGACAGGCGGCAGCATCGCCCGGGGGAGCCGGGTCGGGGGCGGGGAGCTCTTCTAGCTCCCACCGGCTGAGCGCATGGAGCCGGGCGATCCCCGCGCAGCTGAGCGGTGGCCGGGAGGGTGCACGGGCCAGCTCTGCCCCATACCCCCCGGCTGCGCTTTATCATGGCTCGGAAGGGAACCGGAGTGAAACCGAAGCCGCTCGAATCCGAGCTGGCCGTGGCCGTGTCGCCTGTCCCCGCTGAGGTTTGACACCGTCCCGAGAACAGGGATGCTCGTGGGGTGCGCAAGTGTCTGGAGGGTTTCTTCTCTTTTGGCACGCTGTCATGTGGGTGAGCAGCTCTGTCCTGTGGCTATAAGACTGTAATGATTCATACTGGTGTTGTCAGGCACTATGTATGTTCGTGAAGCTTTGGGATAGTGCCTCACGGGTATATATTGCTGGACGGTGTAATTATGTGCATAGATAGTAGACTGAAGTTAATGTGAGTAGCTGATATGCAAGAACAACGGAAATCCTCTTTGCTAGTGCCTTCTTGATAGGGTTGGTATCGGTTATGGATTCGCAAAGCTATTAAGCATCTATTGTCAAGTGCTGCTAAAGTAAAAATGTAATTTTCAAGCAACAGGAATATTCTAATAATCTTTGTAACCATGAAATTGATGGACAATAACGAATTGTTTATATAGTAATTACACTAATGAGAACATTTTCTGTTGTACTACTTTGTGGTCCATAAATATCCAGGGAGTAAGAATTGCAAAGCAAAATAGTTCTAGTACTCAAAAGATTCATGGAAACACTTGGAAAACTGAGAGATGTACTCCTGTTCAAACACAGATATGTGGAAGTGAAATGTAAGTACTTGAGAGAGTCTTCTTTGCAAACGTTCACAGTCTGATCTTCCAGTATGATGCCAAACAATAATGTTATGTTATTGTATATAAACAGGCTTACACAGTGGAAATCACCCCTCTGCCCCTCCCTCCTGCCCAGTAACTATTAGCCTGGTGGTAGGTAAGTGAATAGTGTCAGATTTTTGTACAGATTCATTATGGCTTAAATGTAAAAATAAATGGAAGTTGTCTCCAAAATCCTACTGTGAGCTGCAGTGGAACTTGTTTTAGAACGCTGAACAAAATATGTTCTTGTTCAAAATCTGAGGTAGAATGTATGCTGTCTGGCTATAGTCTTTGATCCATCTGTTATACAATCACAGTTTCAGTGGTGAGGACTTGGTTGTTACCAGTACAAATAGGCTTTTAAAAAAAAACAAAACCGGACATATTTCTTGAGCATTGGTCCAAAATTGTACTGTTTCAAAATATGTGAAAGCTCACTAATTAGTGCCATCTTGCAAAACTATATATACTAAGGGTAAGAAATGGTGTGTTTGGCTTTTTATTTTTGGCCAGAAGAGTGAAGTATTAGGGTTTTATTTTTTTATTGTGATGGGTAATAGGCAGGTGAGTAGACTTCTGCCTGTCATCATCTCCGGACTGTATTGTTAGTTTTTTCTTTGGCTCTTCTTGATGTTGATCTTGCATCTGAATGCATCTGGTACTGCATAGGTGTGTGCATGTCAGTAAGTTAGCAGCGTAGGGGCACTGGTGGCTATTTAATTCCCAGATACACATGAAAGTCTTTAAAAAGCCAATTTAATCAGATTATTAAGTGTTCTAAATATAAATGTACCACAATACAATATTTAGAGAATGTAAATAGTTAAAATTTAAAAAAAGCAGATGTGAAGAGTGAGACAAAACTGAAAAAAAAATTCACTCAGGATTTGAAAATAGATGGAAAGGTGATAGGACAGAGCTACAGAAAGGTTCAAGCAACTCAGATATTTTGTAAAGTATGGTTTTGAACTGACTGACAGGAAAGATTGAGGGTAGGCTGACATTTTCCGCGTATACCAAGGAAACAGGGTAGGTGACAGTGGTCTGCCCAACTGAGACCCTTGGAGGTCATGAAGAAGGGACAGTCATCAAGGGAAGAGGAGATGATGTGGATGAGCACCTCAGCAAATATTTTTTGTTTTAACATTGCCTTCAGCTTCTGGTACCTAAGCTAGAAATGTGACCTTTCAGTGGATTTCTGTTTGTAATTATTTAATTTTTAAATTGTGCCATAAGAGTATTTGTTCATTGACAGACATTTATAGGAATTGCTTTGTTACTTCCTGGGGGCGGGGGATGGGGAAACTGGGGAATTAAGGGATTTTGGGGTTGGGTGAGGAAGATAAGCTGTGTACAGGAGACCGAGGAAATGAAGAGCTCCTTCTCCAGCTGCCACCTTTTTCTTGATCTGGTCTGTGGCGCTGACCAGCAAAAGTAGCTCACCAGTGCCTGATGGACCACACTGAAGCTCCTATTTAAAATATTGACTTACGAAATTAGACTTTAGATCAGATAATTTTTATGCTGTGTGCTAGATCTCAACAAGCTTAATGCAATTAATTTAGTCATCACTCTCCTATTTTCTGTCATGCTGAAAATTGGTTTTAAAAAAAGTCATTTTTGGAATTCAGTCATCTCTATTTCTGAAGTTTTATGATTTGGAACTCTCACCTTCTAATCACTTCAGATATCTGAAGAAGAAAATCTACCTTGATCCAGCTCTGTTTTGAGGCTGTTCTTTTTTTTAGTTGGCGATGGAGGGCAGAAAAATCATGCTTATAATGGAAACTTAACTGAAACTTGTAACTGTGGAATGCTGCTCTACAAGGCGTCGATGTTCTGTATAGTACAAGGGGTTTTCAAATTTTGACCCTACAAGTTGCCATACATTTCAAGGCAATACCCCTGCTCTCCTTCCAAAACATTTAATTTAAATCGTTTGATATTTTATCTTCATTTTTCCTTCTGTTTGCTTACATAGATCTTGCTTTTATACCCTGTGCTTAACACAGTCACTCTTAAGTTATAGAGAGTGAAAGTCTTAAAACAGTAGTGAGAGGAAATGATTCAGCGACTTACAGATCGGTGAGATGGGGAAATACAAAGCAAGTGGTTATATCCTTTTTCAACATAATGGGGAGGAGATAGAGCAGGTCAGTCAATATTAGAAGCGGGTAGTGAATGGTCAGGACTGCTGAGTAGATGGATGGGGCAGAGAAGTAGGAAAGAAGTAGTCTATGTAGTTTAGTAAAGCTAGTAGATAGTTTTGCTATCATGATTGTGTCTGCATGGGCATTTTTCATGAACTTTTTGCTGTCACTGGTGGAACTGTACTAATGTTAGTGCAATGGCAGGAGATTTAAGAATATTGCCAGTGTAGTTGAGGCTAAGGGATCTAGAAAACCATTAGACACCGAGATGAAAATTTGAATTGCTATCTACTTCGCATTCACTAACTATCTTTAGAGCTACGTTTCTCAAATGCGGCCACTGGGGCCACCAGGGGCTTTTCTTGCAGCCACAGCCTCTTGGGCTGTGATTGGGTGGGGAGGGGGGAAGAGAGCAGTGGCCCCTCTCCAGGGGGAGCAGTGGGGGATGGGCCTTGCCCCCCTTTGAAGAAACAAACACTGGAGGTATAGGCAGCTGGTGAATATCTCTCTTCACAGCAGCAGACTTACTATCTAGCAAGTTTTTTTTTTTTTTAAAAAAAAGCAACCAAAAAAGCAAAAGGCACAACAACAAAAAAACAAGAACATGCAAAGCACCCTATTTGTGTTTCTATTCTGTTTAGGTCCAGTAAAGAATAGAGACCACTGTACATTATTTTTATTACTGAGTCTGAAATAAAACCCTACATAAATAAATTACAATGCTTTGGACATGTATATATGCATATTTGTTTGTTTTTCCAAAGTTAATTAAGAATTTTAGGAAAAATTGTCAGCACAGCCACCAGCACGAGTTGGTGGCTGCACTCTGAGGCCACCAAAAATTTTGTTGTGAGAATCCCTGCTTTAGAGGCCCCTCAAAACAAAGCAAAAGAAACTGGTGCCTCTTTGAAATTTCAGTCTTTAAATGAGTTGTCAGGACCATACTGTACACTTGTTGAAATGTATTAGTTAATGAGCTGAGGAAGGCATGAAGAGAGGCTATATTTGGGTGTGTAGCCAGAAGCAGCCTTCAGCCAAAAAACTTTTCAGTCTAATCTTCAATGTTTTGGAGCAGAACTGGGATTAAGAAAGAAGCGTGTTACAGATTGAACCATCGGTGTTACCAACTCCAGCAGCTAATTTGAGTCTTCAGAGGAAACACTGGTTTTTAAATGCTGTATAAAATGGCTCAAATCAACTCCTCCGGTAACCATAACATTAAGTAGGTTGTGCTTAGTCAACTGTGCTCCTGTTGTCATCAGCGTACTCGGAGAAGATCAGTGCTTCAGCTGCAATATAATTCACTTTTAAAGTCTTGAGCCTAATTTATTTTCAGTATGTTCCTTAAGTCAAAAATATAATTTTCTTTTCCCTTGTCAATTGCCACAGTCGGTGAGTCTTCCCTCCTGAAGGAATAGCCATTTTCATCCACTGATGAGCTGCTATAGTTCTACCTGTCATAAACCAGTGATTGTCTAAAGCTTCCTAAAAATCTATCATGAGGTTTGGCAACCAATCTAATGAATAGATTAAGGATTTGCTAATAAAGCAGGCTTCTGTGTGCCAGTCTTATGACAGTGCAGTCTGTTTTTGCATCGTTCACTTGATCTTGCAAACAAAAGGAAGAAACTAAGAATTGTACTTACATTTTCTCATGCTGTTTGAGTGTCATAGTCTGCATTTCCCCTCATTCTCATAGCATTGCTTGATGAAGTAGACATTGTCAGGAGAGAGTTCTTGTGTTTTGTAAAGAAAAAATTAAACTCATACGTTTTATAGTTTTACAGTCTTGAATATTCAGTACCTTTATATATGCTCTTTCTGTGTAATTAGCAGCAGGCTGCTTAAACAGCAAAATCTAACTTTGAATAAATCAAAATTCTTTGCTTTAAAACTGATCTTCCCCATTCTTCCCTTTCCCTTTTTAATCTTGTTCGGTAGGCACATTTGTCAATGATTTCACTTGTAAAATGTTTGACATGTTGATGTATTAAAGATTGCAACATTACTATCTTTATCTCATGCCAACACTTGTACGGTGATTGATTTGCCAAAACCCCCCCTGCAAGTTAAAGCATATTAAAGTGCTTTGAGGAAGTCTACTTGTATGATCCTGGAGAATATGCACTTTGAAGAGTACTAATTTACAGGCTAAGTGTTGTTTCTTGTAATTAAGGAAGTAATTACTCAAGCAGGGTGCTTTTGCCAAACCGGTTTTTAAATCAAATATTGGCATTTGCTCGGTGAAATGTTGCAGTTATCAGTATACTGAAATTAAAGTGGGCATTTTTTCCCTCTAAGGCTGTTAGTTTTTGACAGCAGGGAATCAGTTTTTGCAAACCCAGAGGACTGGACTTCATTTTCTTTAGAGTCTGGTGATTACAGCAAAATCTACAGAGAGAACCTAAATCCACAAAATCTCTAGAATTCTGTTGCGAGCTGTTTGCAGCCCTTGTGAAAGTTAATCCAGTTCTGGATCTGAATTAACTTTCAATTTGATACAACAAAGTAGGTTTTGAAATTATGGAGAGTCAATCTTTGGGTCATGCAAAAAGAGGTGCTTGTGGTTTCAGCAGTTTTTTTTTTTAAAAACAAACTTTGAGCTTGCACTTAGCTTAACAATTCTTGCCTGTGCTGTGACAAGGAATTCCTTCACTTACCTTCATTTCAATATGCCCTGGTCTACACTAGGACTTTAGGTAGAATTTAGCAGCCTTAAATTGATGTAAACCTGCACCTGTCCACACAATGAAGCCCTTTATTTCGACTTAAAGGGCTCTTAAAATCGATTTCCTTACTCCACCCCTGACAAGTGGATTAGCGCTTAAATCGACGTTGGCGGCTCGAATTTGGGGTACTGTGGACACAATTCGATGGTATTGGCCTCCGGGAGCTATCCCAGAGTGCTCCATGATGACCGCTCTGGACAGCACTCTCAACTCAGATGCACTGGCCAGGTAGACAGGAAAAGAACCGCGAACTTTTGAATCTCATTTCCTGTTTGGCCAGCGTGGCAAGCTGCAGGTGACCATGCAGAGCTCATCAGCACAGGTGACCATGATGGAGTCCCAGAATCGCAAAAGAGCTCCAGCATGGACCGAACGGGAGGTACGGGATCTGATCGCTGTTTGGGGAGAGGAATCCGTGCTATCAGAACTCCGTTCCAGTTTTCGAAATGCCAAAACCTTTGTGAAAATCTCCCAGGGCATGAAGGACAGAGGCCATAACAGGGACCCGAAGCAGTGCCGCATGAAACTGAAGGAGCTGAGGCAAGCCTACCAGAAAACCAGAGAGGCGAACAGCCGCTCTGGGTCAGAGCCCCAAATATGCCGCTTCTATGATGAGCTGCATGCCATTTTAGGGGGTTCAGCCACCACTACCCCAGCCGTGTTGTTTGACTCCTTCAATGGAAATGGAGGCAATACGGAAGCAGGTTTTGGGGACGAAGAAGATGAGGAGGAGGAGGAGGTTGTAGATAGCTCACAGCAAGCAAGCGGAGAAACCGGTTTTCCCGACAGCCAGGAACTGTTTCTCACCCTAGACCTGGAGCCAGTACCCCCCAAACCCACCCAAGGCTGCCTCCTGGACCCAGCAGGCGGAGAAGGGACCTCTGGTGAGTGTACCTTTTAAAATACTATACATGGTTTAAAAGCAAGCATGTGAAAGGATTACTTTGCCCTTGCATTTGCGGTTCTCCTAGATGTAGTCCTAAAGCCTTTGCAAAAGGTTTCTGGGGAGGGCAGCCTTATTGCGTCCTTCATGGTAGGACACTTTACCACTCCAGGCCAGTAACACTTACTCGGGAAACATTGTAGAACACAGCATTGCAGTGTATGTTTGCTGGCATTCAAACAACATCCGTTCTTTATCTCTCTGTGTTATCCTCAGGAGAGTGAGATATAATTCATGGTCGCCTGGTTGAAATAGAGTGCTTTTCTTCAGGGGACACTCAGAGGAGCCCATTCCTGCTGGGCTGTTTGCCTGTGGCTAAATAGATATGTTCCCCGCTGTTAGCCACAGGGAGGGGGGAAGGTTGAGGGGGTAGTCACGCGGTGGGAGGAGGCAAAATGCGACCTTGTAACGAAAGCACATGTGCTATGTATGTAATGTTAACAGCAAGGTTTACCCTGAAAGACTGTAGCCACTGTTTTATAAAATGTGTCTTTTTAAATACCGCTGTCCCTTTTTTTTTCTCCACCAGCTGCATGTGTTTCAATGATCACAGGATCTTCTCCTTCCCAGAGGCTAGTGAAGCTTAGAAAGAAAAAAAAAAACGCACTCGCGATGAAATGTTCTCCGAGCTCATGCTGTCCTCCCACACTGACAGAGCACAGACGAATGCGTGGAGGCAAATAATGTCAGAGTGCAGGAAAGCACAAAATGACCGGGAGGAGAGGTGGCGGGCTGAAGAGAGTAAGTGGCGGGCTGAAGACAGGGCTGAAGCTCAAATGTGGCGGCAGCATGATGAGAGGAGGCAGGATTCAATGCTGAGGCTGCTGCAGGACCAAACCAGTATGCTCCAGTGTATGGTTGAGCTGCAGCAAAGGCAGCTGGAGCACAGACTGCCACTGCTGCCCCCCTGTAACCAACCGCCCTCCTCCCCAAGTTCCATAGCCTCCACACCCAGACGCCCAAGAACGCGGTGGGGGGGCCTCCGGCCAACCAGCCACTCCACCACAGAGGATTGCCCAAAAAAAAGAAGGCTGTCATTCAATAAATTTTAAAGTTGTGACCTTTTAAAGTGCTGTGTGGCATTTTCCTTCCCTCCTCCACCACCCCTCCTGGGCTACCTTGGTAGTCATCCCCCTATTTGTGTGATGAATGAATAAAGAATGCATGAATGTGAAGCAACAATGACTTCATTGCCTCTGCAAGTGGTGATTGAAGGGAGGAGGGGCGGGTGGTTAGCTTACAGGGAAGTAGAGTGAACCAAGGGGCGGGGGGTTTCATCAAGGAGAAACAAACAGAACTTTCACACCGTAGCCTGGCCAGTCATGAAACTGGTTTTCAAAGCTTCTCTGATGCGTACCGCGCCCTCCTGTGCTCTTCTAACCGTCCTGGTGTCTGGCTGCATGTAACCAGCAGCCAGGCGATTTGCCTCAACCTCCCACCCCGCCATAAATGTCTCCCCCTTACTCTCACAGATATTGTGGAGCACACAGCAAGCAGTAATAACAGTGGGAATATTGGTTTCGCTGAGGTCTAAGCGAGTCAGTAAACTGCGCCAGCGCGCCTTTAAACGTCCAAATGCACATTCTACCACCATTCTGCACTTGCTCAGCCTGTAGTTGAACAGCTCCTGACTACTGTCCAGGCTGCCTGTGTACGGCTTCATGAGCCATGGCATTAAGGGGTAGGCTGGGTCCCCAAGGATACATATAGGCATTTCAACATCCCCAACAGTTATTTTCTGGTCTGGGAATAAAGTCCCTTCCTGCAGCTTTTGAAACAGACCAGAGTTCCTGAAGATGCGAGCGTCATGCACCTTTCCCGGCCATCCCACGTTGATGTTGGTGAAACGTCCCTTGTGATCCACCAGAGCTTGCAGCACTATCGAAAAGTACCCCTTGCGGTTTATGTACTCGGCGGCTTGGTGCTCCGGTGCCAAGATAGGGATATGGGTTCCGTCTATAGCCCCACCACAGTTAGGGAATCCCATTGCAGCAAAGCCATCCACTATGACCTGCACATTTCCCAGGGTCACTACCCTTGATATCAGCAGATCTTTGATTGTGTGGGCTACTTGCATCACAGCAGCCCCCACAGTAGATTTGCCCACTCCAAATTGATTCCCAACTGACCGGTAGCTGTCTGGCGTTGCAAGCTTCCACAGGGCTATCGCCACTCGCTTCTCAACTGTGAGGGCTGCTCTCATCTTGGTATCCATGCGCTTCAGGGCAGGGGAAAGCAAGTCACAAAGTTCCATGAAAGTGCCCTTACGCATGCGAAAGTTTCGCAGCCACTGGGAATCGTCCCAGACCTGCAACACTATGTGGTCCCACCAGTCTGTGCTTGTTTCCCGAGCCCAGAATCGGCGTTCCACAGCATGAACCTGCCCCATTAGCACCATGATGCATGCATTGGCAGGGCCCATGCTTTCAGAGAAATCTGTGTCCATGTCCTGATCACTCACGTGACCGCGCTGACGTCGCCTCCTCGCCCGGTATCGCTTTGCCAGGTTCTGGTGCTGCATATACTGCTGGATAATGCGTGTGGTGTTTAATGTGCTCCTAATTGCCAAAGTGAGCTGAGCGACTTTCATGCTTGCCTTGGTATGGCGTCCGCACAGAAAAAAGGTGCGGAACGATTGTCTGCCGTTGCTCTGACGGAGGGAGGGGCGACTGATGACACGGCTTACAGGGTTGGCTTCAGGGAGCTAAAATCAACAAAGGGGGTGCCTGTACATCAAGGAGTATTTCAGGCAGGACTGCACGGAGGGTTCCAATAAGAAATGGTGCACCTAAGTTATCGTTCTTATTGGAACAAGGAGGTTATCCTGGCCTCTGATTGATACATGGCTAGATTTACCTCGCTGCACCTTCTCTGTGAGTGACTGCAGTGTGATCTAGAGGAATGAGTCCCCTAGACAGGGGAGGAGGCAAATGAGTACAAAACAAATCTGGTCTATTTCTTGTTCTGACCCACTCCATCTATCTTTTACATCTTTGGCTGTCAGCAGACAGTGCAGAAGGACTGCATGCCATCCACATCTCATGGCTGCTCGGCAGAAGATGGTACAGTACGACTGCTAGCAGTCTGTATCGCCTGCCCGCTCACCATAAGACGGTTCAATAGGACTGACTGCAGGACTAAAGAGAATGATCTGGTCAAGTCACTCCAAATTTAGTCCCTGCGCCCATGTCTGCCCAGGCGCTCCTGATTGACCTCACAGAGGCGACCAGGAGCATCTCGGACATGACGATGACGGCTACCAGTCGTACTGTACCGTCTGCTGCCACAAGGCAAGGGGTTGCTGCTACTGTGTAGCAATGCTGTACCGCGTCTGCCAGCACCCAGAAGACATAGGGTGACGGTTACCTGAGCGGGCTCCATGCTTGCAGTGGTATGGCGTCTGCACAGGTAACTCAGGAAAAAAGGCGCGAAATGATTGTCTGCCCTTGCTTTCACGGAGGGAGGGAGGGAACGGGGGCCTGACGATATGTACCCAGAACCACCCGCGACAATGTTTTAGTCCCATCAGGCATTGGGATCTCAACCCAGAATTCCAATGGGCAGCGGAGACTGCGGGAACTGTGGGATAGCTACCCACAGTGCAACGCTCCGGAAGTCGACTCTAGCCTCCGTACTGTGGAAGCGCTCCGCCGAGTTAATGCACTTAATGCACTTAGAGCATTTTCTGTGGGGGGACACACACTCGAATATATAAAACCGATTTCTAAAAAACCGACTTCTATAAATTCTACCTTATTCCGTAGTGTAGACATACCCAAAGTAGGATAGTCTGGGAGTAGGCCTGTTGTATAATCATTCAGACTAGATGTGGGATGTTGTTTAGGGGCAATTTAGGACTGGTGGGATGAGGTGTTGGGCAAGAGGTCCCCCTTCCCTGCAGGAGCAACTGCTTCAACTTTCATTATTTCAAAATAATTTAGAAGTTAACTAAAGAATCCTCACACCTGGTATCATTTTGGGGAAATAGTATGTCTTGGGAGAAAATTCAAGAGGAAGAGAAGGCAACACTTCATAGATGCCAATATATTACAGCAGCCTAAGCCTCCCCCATACTCTTTTGCCTGCCTGTACAAATAGAAGGTGGTTATTACAAGATGATACAGTGTATTGAGCCTTGTGAAGAGTGTAAGTAGCATGACCTAGCTTCAGCCTGTCAGTTTCTTTTTCCTGATGATTATTGAAAAAAATTTACTCTTGAGGCTCTGGAAATCTTGTAATTTCATCCAGCCAATCTGAAGGGTTTTTTACCTTGGCTGCTGAAAGAATAATCTACTTGACAAACAGGGGACGCCATCATAGGGCCTAATCACATCAGCCACACTATCAGAGGCTTGTTCACCTGCACATCCACCAATGTGATATATGCCATCATGTGCCAGCAATGCCCCTCTGCCATGTACATTGGTCAAACTGGACAGTCTCTACGTAAAAGAATAAATGGACACAAATCAGATGTCAAGAATTATAACATTCATAAACCAGTCGGAGAACACTTCAATCTCTCTGGTCACACGATTAGAGACCTAAAAATGACAATTCTTCAACAAAAAAAACTTCAAAAACAGACTCCAACAAGAGACTGCTGAATTGGAATTAATTTGCAAACTGGATACAATTAACTTAGGCTTGAATAGAGACTGGGAGTGGATGGGTCATTACACAAAGTAAAACTATTTCCCCATGTTTATTCCCCCTGCCCCCCCCCGCAACTGTTCCTCAGATGTTCTTGTCAACTGCTGGAAATGGCCCACCTTGATTATCACTACAAAAGGTTTTCCCCCAACCCCCGCCCCCGGCTCTCCTGCTGGTATTAGCTCATCTTAAGTGATCACTCTCCTTACAGTGTGTATGGTAACACCCATTGTTTCATGTTCTCTGTGTATATAAATCTCCCCACTGTATTTTCCACTGAGTGCATCCAATGAAGTGAGCTGTAGCTCTCGAAAGCTTATGCTCAAATAAATTTGTTAGTCTCTAAGGTGCCACAAGTACTCCTTTTCTTTTTGACAGAGTACATAGAATCATAGAATCATAGAATGTCAGGGTTGGAAGGGACCTCAGGAGGTCATCTAGTCCAACCCCCTGCTCAAAGCAGGACCAATCCCCAATTTTTGCCCCAGATCCCTAAATGGCCCCCTCAAGGATTGAACTCACAACCCTGGGTTTAGCAGGCCAATGCTCAAACCACTGAGCTATCCCTCCCCCCATAAAAACATAGAATCATAGAATATCAGGATTGGAAGGGACCTTAGGAGGTCATCTAGTCCAACCCCTGCTCAAAGCAGGACCAATCCCCAATTTTTGCCCCAAATCCCTAAATGGCCCCCTCAAGGATTGAACTCACAACCCTGGGTTTAGCAGGCCAATGCTCAAACCACTGACCTATCCCTTCCCCCCCCCCAAAAGGAGGGGGGAAAATGGAAAGTGACTTCAAACCCATCTACCTCTGTGGCGTGTGCATCCAACTGGTTGGTGCTTTCAGCAAAGCCGCCTTTATTGCTGCCCGCCCTGGGAGTTTTCCCACAGGCACAAGGTAAGCTGCTGGCCGCGCACCGGCGAATGCAAAGCAGCTCGCTGACTCGCGGGATTCGAACGCCCGACTTCCTGTTTCACACGGGAAGGCTCTTTCCGCGAGACCACGGAATCAGTGCTCTTCCAGTATGTATGGATTTGTTCTCTGGTTGTGCAGGAGCTTTAAAGTGTATACCTTTCTTACACATCAATGAAAGAATAAGCATATTCTCCATACAAAATAGTGTGTTAAGGTTAAGAATTTAAATACAAACACGTCAAGAAATTCTACTCCACAAACCTTACTGCTTAGGTTTCAGAGTAACAGCCGTGTTAGTCTGTATTCGCAAAAAGAAAAGGAGTACTTGTGGCACCTTAGAGACTAACCAATTTATTTGAGCATAAGCTTTCGTGAGCTACAGCTCACTTCATCGGATGCATGCCTGCTTAGATCAGTGAGGAATACCGCAATCTTCATTAAATTTCACAATGTTGACAATGTTTATCCTCTGCTTCTCATCCTTCCCCATCTACTTTTGCCTGCATTGACGTCCTTTGTCCTCTGTTTTAACTGCTTTCCTAACTCCTGATGTCCTCTTTCCAGTTGCCTGTTTCAGATTGATTGTGTGAGTGAATGGTAGCAAAGGGAGGGTAAGTAGCATGGAGATTGAGAGATTCCTGGTAGCTGTGAGGTGGAGCAGGTTAGGACTTCACTCTGTGCAAGAGTCCTGAATCCTGAGCTACCTTGTATCTCAGCTACTTAGGGTTCTTCCTTGCTTTCTGGATTATTACCCCTAAATGATCTCCTAAGCAGCTTTTTTCCATTATGCTATACTTGGGGACCAGTAGGTTTAAGAGGTAATGTCATGTATATGATTAAACTGATTCAGGCAATATAAAAAACTAAAACACGCTTTTGGTTTCCCCTTAAATTGAACCAGAAATCTTTTTGCCATTCTAGGTCCATATTCTTGAAGGCCCTAATCCTCATCTTTTAGCTCTTGGGGTTGGGATATAAGACTGCCACAGAAGTTCCTTTTTAAGGCTTTTTTTTTTTAAACCAATGGTGTCCCATCATGCACAACATTCATGGAGAGACCCTAGTCCTGCACATTTCCAAGCCCTCCCAGATATATGGTAACACAGCTGTGAAATATCCTCCTCAAGGCCCCATGGGGAGTGTAGGTGGAACACTGAGAAGTGCTGCTACTACAGGAGTGAAAGAAGGCCCTCACTACGTACAAAACTGAGCATACAGAGGCATGTACTGTACAATCTAATGAAAACCAAACCACTGATCGTAATGTTTGGTACTGTGTAAGTGCAGTGCCAAGTGCTTAACTGGATTCAAAAAGGGATTAGATACTTACATGGCTAATGAGAACATAGAATCATAGAATATCAGAGTTGGAAGGGACCTCAGAAGGTCATCTAGTCCAATCCCCTGCTCGAAGCAGGACCAATCCCCAATTAAATCATCCCAGCCAGGGCGTTGTCAAGCCTGACCTTAAAAAGCTCAAAGGAAGGAGATTCCACCACCTCTCTAGGTAACACATTCCAGTGCTTCACCAGCCTCCTAGTGGTGGATATTTCCTAATATCCAACCTAAACCTCCCCCACTGCAACTTGAGACCATTACTCCTTGTTCTGTCATCAGCTACCAGTGAGAACAGTCTAGATCCATCCTCTTTGGAACCCCCTTTCAGGTAGTTGAAAGCAGCTATCAAATCTCACCTCATTCTTCTCTTCTGCAGACTAAACAATCCCAGTTCCCTCAGCATCTCCTCATAAGTCATGTGTTCCACTCCCCTAACCATTTTTCTTGCCCTCTGCTGGACTCTTTCCAATTTTTCCACATCCTTCTTGTAGTGTGGGGTCCAAAACTGGACACAGTGCTCCAGATGAGGCCTCACCAATGCCGAATAGAGGGGAACGATCACATCCCTCGATCTGCTGGCAATGCTCCTACTTGTACAGCCCAAAATGCCATTAGCCTTCTGGGCAACAAGGGCACACTGTTGACTCATATCCAGCTTCTCATCCACTGTAACCCCTAGGTCCTTTTCTGCAGGACTGCTGCCTAGCCATTTGGTCCCTAGTCTGTAGCAGTGCATGGGATTCTTCTGTCATAAGTGCAGGACTCTGCAGTTGTCCTTGTTGAACCTCATCAGATTTCTTTTGGCCCAGTCCTCTAATTTGTCTAGGTCCCTCTGTATCCTATCCCTACCCTCCAGTGTATCTACCACTCCTCACAGTTTAGTGTCATCTGCAAACTTGCTGAGAGTGCAGTCCACACCATCCTCTAGATCATTAATGAAGATATTGAACAAAACCAGCCCCAGGACCGACCCTTGGGGCACTCCACTTGATACTGGCTGCCAACTAGACATGGAGCCATTGATCACTGCCCATTGAACCCGACAATCTAGCCAGCTTTCTGTCCACCTTATAGTCCATTCATCCAGCCCATACTTCTTTAACTTGCTGGCAAGAATACTGCGGGAGACCGTATCGAAAGCTTTGCTAAAGTCAAAGAATAACATGTCCACTGCTTTCCCCTCATCCACAGAGCCAGTTATCTCATCATAAAAGGCAATTAGATTAGTCAGGCATGACTTGCTCTTGGTGAATCCATGCGGACTGTTCCTGATCACTTTCCTCTCCTCTAAGTGCTTCAAAATGGATTCCTTGAGGACCTGCTCCATGATTTTTCCAGGGACTGAGGTGAGGCTGACTGGCCTGTAGTTCCTGGGATCCTCCCTTTTTTAAAGATGGGCACTGCATTAGCCTTTTTCCAGTCGTCCGGGACCTCCCCCGATCGCCATAAGTTTTCAGAGATAATGGCCAATGGCTCTTGAATCACATCCGCCAACTTCTTTAGCATTCTCGGATGCAGCGTGTCCGGCCCCATGGACTTGTGCTCAGTTAACGTGCATGGTTGGTTTAGATAAGAAAAAATGAGAGATGAACTCTCCTGCTTAACTCAACCAATGACATGGATTAGGAAGACATTTCCCCTATGGGCATTTCATAACTGTCTATTATGGAGTTTGTTGTGCCTTCCTCTCAAGCCTGTGTTATGGTCAACTGTAGGAGATAATATGCTGAACTAGATGGACTGCTGCCCTCATCAGTCTGAAAATTCCAGTCCATACTGGACAGTATTCTGTCTTGACCAGTGGCCAATTCCAGATGCTCAGAAGAAGGTGAAGGAAACCCACAATTTCTAAGAGGAAAAGACACAGTGTCTGTAGACCAGGAGGGTCCGTAGGTAGGCTAGTTTTCTATCCATCTGTGGGAGTTGACCTCATCCCTCCACCTTTGCATGTCTCTCAGGTTTTGACTCCTGATCCAAGATCAGCCCACCACGAATTAGGGAGTGGGTGCTGTTATGCTTCAATTCTAAAGTCATTGTCTTCCAATTTTCTTCAGAAAACAACCCAGTTCTTCCTTCCCCTGTTGTAGAATGTATAGGTTTCTAGGACTTGATGAAAACTGCCGTACCATACCTTGACCTACTTACTAGGCTTCTTTTAGTCAAGGAAAACTGATCTAGCATGGGACTCCTGACTGCATGGGTAGGTCTGTGGACATTTCTCCCCACGCTGTTTGCAGAGGATCAGACAACATTCAAGGTGCTCTGTGCAACTGAAGTGGTCTGAATGGAAGTTGGTTGCTCTCTTGCTTACAGTGTCTCTCAGCAATTCATTCATCTATTGTAATGTCCCTCTGGGAAAGCCCCATATGCTTTTGTTGCTCTTCCACACTTAGCCAGTCAAGCTCTCCAAACACCTCGAGCTCTTTAGGGAATGGATGGCCACTTCATCTTCTCTGGATCCCTTCGTAGATTTCTGCTGCAGGAAGAAAAGGGCTTTCTCCTCAGAGAGATGCCATAGACTTTGAGCAGGAAAAGGATCCTGAGCCAGAGGCATATTATCTGCCCCTCTCATAAGACCTGGAGTCTCTTATCTCCTATGACTTTATCACTTTGGAGTTGAAACACCCCTAGAGGTTTGCTGAAAAGAAATGCTTTTGCAGAGGAAGTCCTCTCATTTCTGTCATTCTGAATGTCCTTAGCCAGAAATAGGATAATTAATTGTGGTGGAATTTGGAAGCAGTTATCCTGTTCCGTCATCAGAGGGTAAACAATTGTATCTTTATTAGTTATGCGTAGGAGTCCTAGTCATGGGTCATGCTTTCATTGTGCTAGACATATTACAAAAACATATCCATACTCCTGAGGGAATTCTGTGCCAAAAAATTAAAAATTCTGTGCACAAGATTTTAAAATTCTGCATATTTTGTCAAAATAGCACAATATAGTCACACCAGTTTCAATTATTTTGGTAATTTATTTCAAAATACCTGTCGGCAAATATGTCTGTAACAATACAGACAAAAAAAAAACCATTCAGGTTTTTGACAAATAGATTCCTTACTAGGCTTATTAATACAGAACTTTGAGTAATTCATTTAAACTACAATACAGAAATGTATTTCCCACACCCCACAAAAGCAGTGTGCAGGCTTGGGGGAGTCAGGGTAACAGAGGAGCTGAGGGAGAGGGAAGGAGCCTGGGAGTGAAGCTGGAGGGTTGTTGGGTGTAGATGGCAGAAGTATGGAATAAGTTTTTTTTGAGGGGTGGAAGAGGGAGTGTTAGGGAGTTGGGAAACCTCCCCCATGCAGACCCTGGCTGACCCTCAGCCTCTCCCATTCAATCAGGAACATCTGCCCCTGTCTCCATGTGGTCCTGCAACACCCTTCCCATTCAGTCCCTGATTCAGTGCTGTCACCCCACTACCTCCTGAGCCCGTATTCCAGTCTGTTCCCCGACTACCCTTCTGAACCCCAGTCCATGACCTCCTAGTAGTCCCAGGTGCCCCACTCTGTCTGTCCTGACCTGGCTTGGTGGCAGGGTGCTGTGATGAACGCATCCAGCTGCTGGCTGTTCTGGTGCCACAGCAGCCTCTGGTGGGTGAAAGGCAGAACTTCAGCACTTCTCAGGCAGAATGTATTTTCTGTGGGGGGAAATCTGCGCTGGACATGAATTCTGCATGTGTGCAGTGGCGCAAAATTCTCCCAGGAGTAATACCAGAGAGACAGTCCTTGCCTCAGAAAGCTTATCTATTCCCAGCCTGCATCTGTTTGTCCTTTCACACACCATTTTTTTTTCTGTTCTTGCCACAGACACCATCAGCTTTTCTCCCTTTCAGTTTGAGAGAATGGAACCTGAACCAAAAAAGTCTTCTGGATGCACTATCCCCTGGATCGCATATTGCTTGGTTTACAATTCTCACTTCTGCTTCTGGGTGTTCACCTTTAAGAGTAAAGGGTATAGGTGCATTCACTTGAGATGGGGTGAAAGAGCTGTGATATATTTTCCCTTTGTTTTTCCTTCATTTTCTAGATTCTGAAAATCAGTATTGCATTGCTGTAGTCCTTTCAGCTGGCAGAGGTGCAATATTGGTGATGAAGTGGCCAAGGCAGATGAATTTTTTAAAAAATCACAAGTTTGTGGTTCTATGCAAGGTGCTATTAAACATGCTTGAAACTTCTTGGTTCTCTGCATTCTTTGTCTGACAGAATGAAATGGATTCTTCAAACCACAGCTAATAGTGTTACTTAAGTCTTCTAGAATCCAAATTAGAGTCTTATTCAATGAATCTCTCAACAGTGATGTTAAAGGCTAATGTGTAGATGATTTTGGGACTTTCTTGTACCTGTGCTTGGCCAGTAATCCATTAAGGGAAGATCTGCTGGTTGACCTAAATTCTTCTTTTTGTAAATTACATAACAGCTGTCTCCCCTCCAAAAGAGTAAAATTGGCTTTAGGGAGTGTGACAAAATTCCTGCTCTACCTTGGTGGGTCTTGCGCTTATTGGTGGATTTGCTCGCCTTGGAGCTTCACGGCAGCCTTCAGCTTGGCCATTTTTCTGAATTCACAGTCCAGGTCGACTCCTCCTGTGTCTGACCAGGAGTTGGGAGGAACCCGGGCCCGCCCTCTACTCCGGGTTCCAGCCCAGGACCCTGTGGAATGCAGCTGTCTAGAGTGCCTCCTGGAACAGCTGTGTGACAGCTACAACTCCCTGGGCTACTTCCCCATGGCCTCCTCCCAACACCTTCTTTATCCTCACCACAGGACCTTCCTCCTGGTGTCTGATAATGCTTGTACACCTCAGTCCTCCAACAGTCCACGTTCTCACTCTCAGCTCCTAGTGCCTCTTGCTCCCAGCTCCTCACACGCACACCACAAACTGAAGTGAGCGCCTTTTTAAAACCCAGGTGCCCTGATTAGCCTGCCTTAATTGATTCTAGCCCCTTCTTGATTGGCTGAAGGTGTTCTAATCAGCCTGTCTGAATTGTCTCCAGAAGGTTCCTGATTATTCTGGAACCTTCCCTGTTAGGAAACGGAACGTCTTTTGCTTGCTCCTTAGCTATCTGCTTTCTATTCTTTCCTAAAGCCCCCTGGCCCGGATTTTTCTTACTTTTTGCACCTGCCTTAGTCCCCCCCTGACCGGGCCAGACGCTTTTTTGTTTTTTCTTTCCATTTTTTTGTTTTTTTTCCCATCTACGTCCTTTGCCGGCCATCCCCCCCACGCCTGCTTTCGGGCGCAGCTATTTGCCTCAGCTGAGCCCCCGGAGGAGGGGGGGGAAGATTGCCGATTTTGCTGTCCGGAGGGGGGAGTGGAAACCCCCAGACCCAGCCGTTTTGCCAGCGGCTCGGACCTTCTAACATTCTTAACATACCGGAGGACTTGGAACACAGCCAACACGGCCGGAGACGGAGATTTCATCGGACAGAAGAAATAATATAAATCATCGTGACGGAGGCCGTAAGATTGAGTAACTTTCTGAATTATACTCTCGTGGGGGGGAGTTTGACTGTGATTACTTGCGTTTGTGGCGGCACAGGGGGTGTGGCGTGGAGCCCCCCACCCCCGATCCATCGGTGCCCCTACCCTCCCCCCATCGTTATTACAACTGTCACGGCCCCCCCGCAGTCTGTCCCTGCTGGCAATCTGCCATCTCCCTTCGGATCCAGCTGTTTGCTTTGAACTTTGCCTTCCGGACCGGACCTAACAACCGACCAACCGAGACTCTTTGGACAAACGTGTGTGGGTCTGCACCCCCCCCCCGGATTGCTTATCCCACAACTTGCCCCTTTTACTGGACCCCGATTTTGTTCCCCCCCTCCTCCCAGCCCCCCTCCCTCGGCATTTTTTCCCTTCCCGTCCGCAGCCAGCGGAGGGAGGGGCTATTCTGCCTCCCCCCCCCCTTCCGGTGTCTCCCTGTCTCTCCCTGCTCACAATGGCGGGGAACGAGAGGGGTGAGACTGCTTTAATAAAATTAGTTGTCCCTTCCCCACCACCACCCCAGCCCAACCCCCAAGGTCCCCCCCCTACTACTATTGTTAAGGTACTTGCCACCCCCCCTGCTGGGGCACCGGTAGCAGGAGGCACCAGGGTGATTGCTGCTGCTGCTGCTGCACCCACCACCCCCCCAGATTCTAGGAAACCCCCCCCGGTTCGCAAGAAGGGCCAGGGCGGGTGGAAGGGAAAGGGCCCCGCTAAAACCACTGAGCCCTCCATGGCGGGAGTTGCCCCCACCGCTGCGGCCTCGTCATCAACCGTGGCGCCCCTCCCAGCGTTTCCCTCCACCAGCTCTGCGATTGTCCCTCCCCCGGCCCCCAGGACGTATGCCCGGGCGGCAGCGGGCTCCCCGCTGCCTGCCGCCTCGTCATCTCGCCCCCCCCCGCCTCTGCCACCATCACCAGCGGCCGAGGCCCTTTCCCCGCCTTGACCAGGAAGCACGGCGTCCGTTGCCTCCTGGTGCCCGCCTCGCCCCACGTGGAGACATACGTGCAGGCGTTGGCGAGGGTGGTGGGACCCACAGCTATTGTGGCGGCCTCCAAGATGTATGGGAAGGTCGTTTTCTTCTTAGCCTCGGAGGATGCCGTCCAGGAGGCGGTGGAGAGGGGCCTGACGGTAGGGGGGGTGTTTGTCCCCCTAGAACCGTTAGAAGACCTGGGCGTTCGCCTCGTCCTTACCTCCGTTCCTCCCTTCTTACCCAATGCTGCCCTGTTACCTGCTCTTTCCACCCTGGGGAAATTTGTTTCTGTCATCAGCCCTCTCCCGTTGGGCTGCAAGGACCCCACCCTCCGTCACATTTTTTTGTTCCGCCGGCAAGTGCAGCTCCTACCACCGGCAGGGGCGCGTGACAGAGAGGCGCTCGAGGGGTCCTTTCTAGTCCCCTACGAGGGAGCCCGCTATCGGGTCTTTTATTCTACCGGAGAGGCCCGGTGCTACCTCTGCCGCTCAGCGGGGCATGTCCGCAGAGACTGCCCTTTGGCTCGGGGGGGAGGGGCACCCGAAACCCCCGAGACCCGGCAGGACATCGGCCCCGTTGCTGCCGACGCCCCTGGCTGCCCAGTACCTGAAACCAACCCTCCTCCTACTCGACCCATCGCTGCTCCCGTCCGGGCCCAAGAGATATCTTCCCTACAATGCCCGGGCGAGCAAGGGGTTTCCACCCTTGCTAATACCAACCCAATAGAGCCCATGGAGGAGGGTGTGGCGAGGATATTATCGGGTATAAGAGAGGGCCCTCCCCAAGGAGAAGCCCCCGCCCCTTATGTTGCCCCACCGCTACCTCCCCGAACCCCTAAACCATCGCCTCCGCCCCCCGACACGACCCCTGCTAACCAACCCCCAGATGATGCTATGGAGGGCTGGACCCTAGTCCAGGGGAAGCGAGGCAAGCGGAAGGCTCGAGCTCCGCTGCATCCACCCGACGTGGAAGCCCCCCGGAAGACCAGGAAAGGAGGCACTGCTATCGAGCCTCCCGCCACGGCCGCGAGCGAGATCCATCCGCCGGTGTCGGGAGGGGAAGACGGACTGGCATTGGAGGGCAGAATCCCCCCTCCACGGGAAACCCTCCCCTCCGAGACTCCTGAGGACACCCCTTCTGCCTGGATGCTACCCGAACCCCCCGCGGACCCCGAGGCGGCCGTTGAGGCGGGCCCTGGAGGAGAAGCCCCCGGGGTGGCAGGAGTTGGCCTCTCCTCCGTGTATGCGGAGATTGAGGCCCTGGATTTGACCCCGGTCACCCAGGGAGGGGATGATTTGCTGCCGGCTGGCCTCGAGCTGGGCAGCCTTACCCCAGCCTCCCTTTCCCCATGCTCCCTCCCCCTTTTTGCCTTCCCGGGTGAGCACCCTGCAGAAGGCGGTCCACCACCTGATGCCGTGACCGCTAAAACCACCAAGGAGCCAGCACCTAGCATTATTGGGAGCCCCTCCCCTTCCCCCTTAACCCTTGATTCTGCTCAGGAGGCACTTTCCTTTAGCTGCTCTCCTCCTGCACCCCAGAACCTTACCCCTGCCCCTGCCCCCACCCCCGCCCCTGCCCAAGGTCCCTCCTCCTGCAATGTTAATGCCGCCCCTGGGGTTATTTCCTTTCCGCCTTTTGCAGACTCCCCCCAGGGAGCAGTCTTTGCACTTTCTAGTCGCAACCCGTTAGGAGTGGCAATTTTTCCCCTGCCATCCCCCTCCACCCCAAGGCGTGAAGTGAATTTAATAACCCCAGCCTGTCAGACGCCCCGTCGGTGGTCCGCACCCTGTCTACCTGCCTTAGCGGACCACGAGGCTGTATTAAGAGGCCCATCAGGGAATACCTTGGGAATTGTAACCCCACCCCCCCATGAGCTGCGGCATGCGCTACGGAAGTTCCTAGAGCACTCCCGTGGCGCCCGCGATAGGGCACAGCTGGCTCTACGGCTATGGGGGGACTTTGATCAACTCCTCCAGGCCACAAAGGCCCTTATAAAGGAGGGCAAGGGGCAAGGAAAGCGCGGTGCTGCGGCCTACGAGCGAGCCCGCAGCTTCCGCAGCGATCTACTCACCTACGGGATGGGTCATGGGTTGCTGTGCAACCCGCCGAGGGCCCTGAACCCCCCCGCCAATACGAGACCCCCACCCCCCCAGCCCTCCGTATGACGCCTCTTACTATTGCGACCCTGAATACCAGGGGCTGTAGGATGGCTCTCCGCAGGTCCCAGGTGCTCTCTTACCTTCGGGAGGGGAGGTACTCTGTAGTTTTCCTGCAGGAGACCCATACAGACCCGGCCGCCGAGGACAGGTGGCGGCTGGAGTGGGGGGACGGGGTATACTTTAGCCACTTTGCGACCTGGCAGGCTGGAGTGGCAACCCTATTCTCCCCCAACCTACGGCCTGAGGTGCTAGGGGTCAATGAGGCCGTGCCGGCCCACGTGCTGCACCTTCGAGTCCGTATGGAGGGGCTCGTGGTTAATTTTGTTAACATCTATGCCCCGCAAATGAGCTCCAGGCGGCCACAATTTTATCAGCAGGTGTCCGACTTTCTCGGCACCCTGGATTCGCACGAGTGCCTGGTCCTGGGAGGGGACTTTAACACCACCCTCGAGGAACGGGACCGCTCAGGGGCCGAACCGAGTCCGGCCGCTGCGAATATTCTCCAAGGGATAGTTGACCATCATTCCCTAGTGGACGTCTGGCGTGACCATCACCCAGATGACACCTCCACGTTTACCTTTGTCCGGGTGGAGGCCCATCGGTCACACCACTCTCGGTTGGACCGTATTTACTTATCCCGTTTCCATCTTTCACAGGCCCACTCCTCCGCCATTCGGCCGGCCCCATTCTCCGATCATCATTTAGTCGCTGTAACGGTTTCCCTCCGTGCAGAGAGACCGGGGCCGGCCTATTGGCACTTTAATAACAGCCTGTTGGAGGACGAGAGCTTTGTGATGTCCTTCCGGGAGTTTTGGTTGGCCTGGCGAGAGCAGTGGCGTGCCTTTCCCTCGGTGCGGCGATGGTGGGATCTCGGGAAGGTGCGCGCCAAGCTCTTCTGCCGTGACTACACTCGGGGCACCAGCCGACGGCGAAATGCGGCGATAGAGCAGCTGGAACGGGAGGTCTTAGAGATGGAGAGGCGCCTGGCCGCCGATCCCGAGGACCCGTCCCTCTGCGGAGCGTGCCGGGAGAAGCGGGAGGAGCTCCGGGCCCTTGAGGACCACCGGGCCCGAGGTGCCTTCGTTCGATCCCGCATCCGCCTCCTTCGGGAGATGGACCGCGGCTCCCGCTTCTTCTATGCCCTGGAGAAAACGAGGGGGGCCAAGAAACACGTCACCTGCCTTCTTGCGGAAGACGGCACCCCCCTCACGGGTCCGGAGGAGATGTGTGGGAGGGCCCGTGACTTCTACTCAAGCCTTTTCTCCCCGGACCCGACCGATCCTGACGCTTGCGAGGTGCTCTGGGAGGAACTCCCCACGGTCAGCGTGGGCGACCGAGACCGACTAGAGCTGCCTCTCACCCTGGCCGAGTTCTCGGAAGCCCTCTGTCGCATGCCCACCAATAAATCTCCGGGCATGGACGGGCTGACCGTGGAGTTTTACCGCGCGTTCTGGGACATTCTCGGCCCAGACCTAGTCACCGTCTGGGCTGAGTCCTTGCAGAGCGGGGTCCTCCCTCTGTCATGCAGGCGAGCGGTGCTCGCTTTGCTGCCGAAGAAGGGGGACCTCCGCGATTTACGAAACTGGCGTCCCGTCTCACTCCTTAGCACGGATTACAAAATCGTAGCGAAAGCAATCTCGCTGCGGCTAGGGTCCGTGATGGCGGACGTGGTCCACCCAGACCAGACCTATACTGTCCCGGGTCGCAGCATTTTTGACAACCTCTTTCTCGTCCGAGACCTTTTGGAACTCGGGCGGAGAGATGGTCTATCGTTCGCCCTCCTGTCTCTTGATCAGGAGAAGGCGTTTGATAGAGTAGACCATGGGTACCTCCTGAGCACTCTGCAGGCGTTTGGATTTGGACCTCAGTTTGTGAGTTTTCTCCGGGTGCTGTATGCCTCCGCGGAGTGTTTGGTTAGGCTCAACTGGACCCTGACTGAACCGGTCAGCTTCGGGCGAGGAGTGCGGCAGGGGTGCCCCCTCTCGGGCCAGTTGTATGCTCTGGCGATCGAGCCTTTCCTCTGTCTCCTCCGCAGGAGGATGACAGGGTTGGTGCTGCGGGAGCCGGAGCTGCGGCTGGTCCTGTCGGCGTACGCCGATGACGTACTCCTCGTGGTCCAGGACCCGGGTGACTTGGCGCGAGTGGAGGCATGCCAAGCCATTTATTCGGCAGCCTCCTCCGCCCGAGTCAACTGGGTCAAGAGCTCTGGCTTGGCGGTGGGGGACTGGCGACAGGTGAGCTCCCTCCCACCCGCACTTCAGACCATCCGGTGGAGTGCGGGTCCACTGCTCTATCTCGGCATTTACCTTTCCGCCACGCATCCTTCCCCGCCGGAGAACTGGCAAAATTTAGAGGGCGGGGTGATAGAGCGGATCCGGAGATGGACGAGGCTTCTTCGATGTCTCTCCCTCCGAGGGAGAGCACTGGTGCTTAACCAACTAGTCCTGTCCACGCTCTGGTACCGGCTCAACACCCTGGCCCCGGCCCCGGGTTTCCTGACCCATCTCCGGAGATTGATTCTAGAGTTCTTTTGGTCAGGAATGCACTGGGCCCCTGTTGGAGTTCTTCATCTACCCCTGAAGGAAGGAGGGCAGGGCCTGAAGTGTCTGTACACTCAGGTCCGCGTCTTCCACCTCCAGGCCCTGCAGAGGCTCTTTTATAGTGCAAGTAGTTCGGCGTGGAGCATACTGGCGCACGCCTTCCTGCGCCGTTTCCAAGGGTTTTGATATGACCGGCAGCTCTTTTATCTTTCTCCGAGGGGTTTTCCGCGAGACCTCTCCGGGCTGCCGGTCTTCTACCAGGACCTCCTCCAGACCTGGAAATTGTTTCTAACAACCAGGTCCGTGGCGGCCACCGTGGGGGCAGATCTCCTCACGGAGCCCCTGCTACACAACCCCCAGCTCCGTGTGCAGGTGGCGGAGTCCCGCTCGGTGCGCCAGAGGTTGGTCCTGGCGGAAGTCACGAGGGTCGGAGACCTCCTGGACTACGACCGGAGAGACTGGCTGGATCCCCTGATGCTCGCTCGGCGCATGGGGCTCTCCAGCCTTCGTACCCCCCGGCGCGTACTTCAGGAGGTGAAGGCCGCCTTGACCCCCGCTGCTCGGGCTTATGTTAGCCGAGCCTTGTGCGAGGGCGCACCCTGCCCATCCCTTACCCCGGGCCCGCCGGACCTTTCCATCGGGCCCCCACCCCGTAGACCCCAACAAACCCCTCACCCTTTCACTGCAAGCCGGCTACACGAACTGCAGCCGGTTAGCTTTCAAATTGCTCCACGGAAATATTTATATACACTTACACTTCACACCCTTCACGCCCACACCCTGGTGTCCCGCCCCGATACAAAGTGGCGGGATCTCCTGCCACCTTTGGAGGGTGAGCAACCTCGGTGGGCCAGCCTGTATTCCACCCTGGTCCCAAGGCCCGTCGGGGACATCAGTTGGCGGCTCCTTCACGGAGCTGTGAGCACGGGCGTGTTTTTGACACGGTTTACCCCCATTTCGGACACTTGTCCTTTTTGTAATGTGAGGGAAACCCTGGCGCACGTGTATTTAGAGTGTGCCAGATTGCAGCCCCTTTTTCGGCTCCTCACAAATATTTTATTACGCTTCTGGCTTCATTTTTCCCCCCACCTTTTTATTTATACACTTCCCATTCGTGGCCCCACAAAGTCGCGGGATCTTCTGGTCAACCTCCTCCTAGCTTTGGCTAAAACAGCCATTTATAAAACCAGAGAGAGGAGGTTGGCCCATGAAGCGTCCTGCGATTGTGGGGCCGTTTTTCGATCCTCAGTACACTCACGTATCCGGGCGGAGTTCCTCTGGGCGGCATCCACCGACTCCCTTGAAGCCTTCGAGGAGCGGTGGGCGCTGTCTGGGGTTCTCTGCTCGGTGACCCCGTCCGGTTCCCTCCGTCTGACCCTTTGATTGAGGGGAAGAGCGAGAGACGCCAGCCCCAGCCGTTGCCGCTGTGGATACCATCATTCCTGTCATCTAGGAGGGGTCCTACAATACATGGGTGTCTAACTCCCCCCCTCCCTAACCTGCCCACCCCGCAGCCGTGCCCATCTTACCGGGCACTCTCAGGAGGGGGAGGATCGGTGACACTGGGCGCGGCACTGGGTAACTCGAGGGGGTGGAAGACCACGAGTGTCGAGGAAGCCCCCCCGCTCTAGGCCACCAGGTAACTCAGGAGGGTGGAAGACCACGAGTGTCGAGGAAGCCCCCCCGCTCTGGGCCCAGGCTAGCCTGAACACTTCTCCCTCCTGAAAGCTGCTGTGTTATACCTTCTGATTGCGTTGTTTTGTTGCATAGTTGTTTTGTTTTTTTTGGTAATTTTGTAAGCGTTATTAATAAATTTTTTTTCTGTTTCAAAAAAAAAAAAACAAACAAACAAACAAAAAAAAAAAAACCTTCCCTGTTAGGAAACGGAACGTCTTTTGCTTGCTCCTCAGCTATCTGCTTTCTGTTCTTTCCTAAAGCCCCCTGGCCCAGATTTTTCTTACTTTTTGCACCTGCCTTAGTTCCCCCCCGACCGGGCCAGACGCTTTTTTTGTTTTCTTTTCATTTTTTGTGTTTTTTTTTCGTCTACGTCCTTCGCCAGCCATCCCCCCCCCCACGCCTGCTTTCGGGCGCAGCTATTTGCCTCAGCTGAGCCCCCGGAGGAGGGGGGGGAAGATTGCCGATTTTGCTGTCCGGAGGGGGGAGTGGAAACCCCCAGACCCAGCCGTTTTGCCAGCAGCTCGGACCTTACAACATTCTTAACATGCCGGAGGCCTTGGAACACAGCCAACACGGCCGGAGAAGACGATTTCAGCAGACAGAAGAAATAATATAAATCATCGTGACGAGGGCCGTAAGATTGAGTAACTTTCTGAATTATACTCTCGTGGGGGGGAGTTTGACTGTGACTACTTGCGTTTGTGGCGGCACAGGGGGTGTGGCGTGGAGACCACCACCCCCGATCCATCGGTGCCCCTACTCCCCCATCGTTATTACAACTGTCACGGCCCCCCCGCCGTCTGTCCCTGCTGGCAATCTGCCATCTCCCTTCAGATCCAGCTGTTCGCTTTCAACTTTGCCTTCCGGACCGGACCTAACAGCCGACCAACCGAGACTCTTTGGACAAACGTGTGTGGGTCTGCACCCCCCCCGGATTGCTTATCCCACAACTTGCCCCTATTACTGTGCCCCGATTTTGTTCCCGCCCCTCCTCCCAGTCCCCCCCCCCTCGGCATTTCTTCCCTTCCCGTCCGCAGCCAGCGGAAGGAGGGGCTATTCCGTTTTTTCCCCTCCCCCCTCCTTCTTCCGGTGTCTCCCTGTCTCTCCCTGCTCGCAATGGCGGGGAACGAGAGGGGCGAGACTGCTTTAATAAAATTAGTTGTCCCTTTCCCACCACCACCCCTGCCCGACCCCCAAGGTCCCCCCCCTACCACTATTGTTAGGATACTTGCCACCCCCCCGCTGGGGCACCGGTAGCAGGAGGCACCAGGGTGATTGCTGCTGCTGCTGCACCCACCACCCCCCCAGATTCTAGGAAACCCCCCCCCCCGGTTCGCCGGAAGGGCCAGGGCGGGTGGAAAGGAAAGGGCCCCGCTAAAACCACTGAGCCCTCCATGGCAGGGGCTGCCCCCACCGCTGCGGCATCGTCATCAACCGTGGCGCCCCTCCCAGCGTTTCCCTCCACCAGCTCTGCGATTGTCCCTCCCCCGGCCCCCAGGACGTATGCCCGGGCGGCAGCGGGCTCCCCCCTGCCTGCCGCCTCGTCATCTCGCCCCCCCACTGCCTCCGCCACCATCACCAGCGGCCGAGGCCCTTTCCCCGCCTTGACCAGGAGGCACGGCATCCGTTGCCTCCTGGTGCCCGCCTCGCCCCATGTGGAGACATACGTGCAGGCGTTGGCGAAGGTGGTAGGACCCACGGCTATTGTGGCGGCCTCCAAGATGTATGGGAAGGTCGTTTTCTTCTTAGCCTCGGAGGATGCCGCCCAGGAGGCGGTGGAGAGGGGCCTGACGGTGGGGGGGGTGTTTGTCCCCCTAGAACCGTTAGAAGACCTGGGCGTTCGCCTCGTCCTTACCTCCGTTCCTCCCTTCTTACCCAATGCTGCCCTGTTACCCGCTCTTTCCACCCTGGGGAAACTTGTTTCTGTCATCAGCCCTCTCCCGTTGGGCTGCAAGGACCCCACCCTCCGTCACATTTTTTCGTTCCGCCAGCAAGTGCAGCTTCTACCACCGGCAGGGGCGCGTGACGGAGAGGCGCTCGAGGGGTCCTTTCTAGTCCCCTACGAGGGAGCCCGCTATCGGGTCTTTTATTCTACCGGAGAGGCCCGGTGCTACCTTTGCCGTTCAGCGGGGCATGTCCGCAGAGACTGCCCTTTGGCCCAGGGGGGAGGGGCACCCGAAACCCCCGAGACCCGGCAGGACATCGGCCTCGTCGCTGCCGACGCCCCTGGCTGCCCAGTACCTGAAACTAACCCTCCTCCTACTCGACCCATCGCTGCTCCCGTCCGGGCCCAAGAGATACCTTCCCTACAATGCCCGGGCGAGCAAGGGGTTTCCACCCTTGCTAGTACCAACCCAATAGAGCCCATGGAGGAGGGTGTGGCAAGGATATTATCGGGTATAAGAGAGGGCCCTCCCCAAGGAGAAGCCCCCGCCCCTCATGTTGCCCCACCGCTACCTCCCCGAACCCGTAAACCATCGCCTCCGCCCCCCGACACGACCCCTGCTAACCAGCCCCCAGATGATGCTATGGAGGGCTGGACCCTAGTCTAGGGGAAGCGAGGCAAGCGGAAGGCTCGAGCTCCGCTGCATCCACCCGACGCGGAAGCCCCCCGGAAGACCAGGAAAGGAGGCACTGCTATCGAGCCTCCCGCCACGGCCGCGAGCGAGATCCATCCGCCGGTGTCGGGAGGGGAAGACGGACTGGCATTGGAGGGCAGAATCCCCCCTCCACGGGAGACCCTCCCCTCCGAGACTTCTGAGGACACCCCTTCTGCCTGGACGCTACCCGAACCCCCCGCGGACCCCAAGGCGGCCGTTGAGGCAGGCCCTAGAGGAGAGGCCCCCGGGGTGGCAGGAGTTGGCCTCTCCTCCGTGTATGCGGAGATTGAGGCCCTAGATTTGACCCCGGTCACCCAGGGAGGGGATGATTTGCTGCCGGCTGGCCTTGAGCTGGGCAGCCTTACCCCAGCCTCCCTTTCCCCATGCTCCCTCCCCCTATTTGCCTTCCCGGGTGAGCACCCTGCAGAAGGCGGTCCACCACCTGATGCCATGGCCGCTAAGACCACCATGGAGCCAGCACCTAGCATTATTGGGAGTCCCCCCCTTACCCCTTAACCCTTGACTCTGCTCAGGAGGCACTTTCCTTTAGCTGCTTGCCTCCTGCACCCCAGAGCCTTACCCCTGCCCCCACCCCTGCCCCTGCCCAAGGTCCCTCCTCCTGCAATGTTAATGCCGCCCCTGGGGTTATTTCCTTTCCGCCTTTTGCAGACTCCCCCCAGGGAGCAGTCTTTGCACTTTCTAGTCGCGACCCATTAGGAGTGGCAATTTTTCCCCTGCCATCCCCCTCCACCCCAAGGCGTGAAATGAATTTAATAACCCCAGCCTGTCAGACACCCCGTCGGTGGTCCGCACCCTGTCTACCTGCTTTAGCGGACCACGAGGCTGTATTAAGAGGCCCATCAGGGAATACCTCGGGAATTGTAACCCCACCCCCCATGAGCTGCGGCATGCGCTACGGAAGTTCCTAGAGCATACCCGTGGCGCCCGTGATAGGGCACAGCTGGCTCTTCGGCTATGGGGGGACTTTGATCAACTCCTCCAGGCCACAAGGGCCCTTATAAAGGAGGGCAGGGGGCAAGGAAAGCGCGGTGCTGCGGCCTACGAGCGAGCCCGCAGCTTCCGACGCGATCTACTCACCCACGGGATGGGTCATGGGTTGCTGTGCAACCCGCCGGGGGCCCTGAACCCCACCGCCAATACGAGGCCCCCACCCCCCCAGCCCTCCGCATGAAGCCTCTTATTATTGCGACCCTGAATACCAGAGGCTGTAGGATGGCTCTCCGCAGGTCCCAGGTGCTCTCTTACCTTCGGGAGGGGAGGTACTCTGTAGTTTTCCTGCAGGAGACCCATACGGACCCGGCCGCCGAGGACAGGTGGCGGCTGGAGTGGGGGGATGGGGTATATTTTAGCCACTTTGCGACCTGGCAGGCTGGAGTGGCAACCCTATTCTCCCCCAACCTACGGCCTGAGGTGCTAGGGGTCAATGAGGCCGTGCCGGGCCACGTGCTGCACCTTCGAGTCCGTATGGAGGGGCTCGTGGTTAATCTTGTTAATATCTATGCCCCGCAAATGAGCTCCAGGCGGCCACAATTTTATCAGCAGGTGTCCGACTTTCTCGGCACCCTGGATTCGCACGAGTGCCTGGTCCTGGGAGGGGACTTTAACACCACCCTCGAGGAACGGGACCGCTCAGGGGCTGAACCGAGTCCGGCCGCTGCGAATATTCTCCAAGGGATAGTCGACCATCACTCCCTAGTGGACGTCTGGCGTGACCATCACCCAGATGACATCTCCACGTTCACCTTTGTCCGAGTGGAGGCCCATCGGTCACACCACTCTCGGTTGGACCGTATTTACTTATCCCGTTTCCATCTTTCACAGGCCCACTCCTCCGCCATTCGGCCGGCCCCATTCTCTGATCATCATTTAGTCACTGTAACGGTCTCCCTCCGTGCAGAGAGACCGGGGCCGGCCTATTGGCACTTTAATAACAGCCTGTTGGAGGACGAGAGCTTTGTGATGTCCTTCCGGGAGTTTTGGTTGGCCTGGCGAGAGCAGTGGCGTGCCTTTCCCTCGGTGCGGCGATGGTGGGATCTAGGGAAGGTGAGCGCCAAGCTCTTCTGCCGTGACTACACTCGGGGCACCAGCCGACGGCGAAATGCGGCGATAGAGCAGTTGGAACGGGAGGTCTTAGAGATGGAGAGGCGCCTGGCCGCCGATCCCGAGGACCCGTCCCTCTGCGGAGCGTGCCGGGAGAAGCGGGAGGAGCTCCGGGCCCTTGAGGACCACCGGGCCCGAGGTGCCTTCGTTCGATCCCGCATCCGCCTCCTTCGGGAGATGGACCGCGGCTCCCGCTTCTTCTATGCCCTGGAGAAAACGAGGGGGGCCAAGAAACACGTCACCTGCCTTCTTGCGGAAGACGGCACCCCCCTCACGGATCCAGAGGAGATGTGTGGGAGGGCCCGTGACTTCTACACAAGCCTTTTCTCCCCGGACCCAACCGATCCTGACGCTTGCGAGGTGCTCTGGGAGGAACTCCCCACGGTCAGCGTGGGCGACCGAGACTGACTAGAGCTGCCTCTCACCCTGGCCGAGTTCTCGGAAGCCCTCTGTCGCATGCCCACCAATAAATCTCCGGGCATGGACGGGCTGACCGTGGAGTTTTACCGCGCGTTCTGGGACATTCTCGGCCCAGACCTAGTCACCGTCTGGGCTGAGTCCTTGCAGAGCGGGGTCCTCCCTCTGTCATGCAGGCGAGCGGTGCTCGCTTTGCTGCCGAAGAAGGGGGACCTCCGCGATCTACGAAACTGGCGTCCCGTCTCACTCCTTAGCATGGATTACAAAATCATAGTGAAAGCAATCTCGCTGCGGCTAGGGTCCGTGATGGCGGACGTGGTCCACCCAGACCAGACCTATACTGTCCTGGGTCGCAGCATTTTTGACAACCTCTTTCTAGTCCGAGACCTTTTGGAACTCGGGCGGAGAGATGGTCTATCGTTCGCCCTCCTGTCTCTTGATCAGGAGAAGGCGTTCGATAGAGTAGACCATGGGTACCTCCTGAGCACTCTGCAGGCGTTTGGATTTGGACCTCAGTTTGTGAGTTTTCTCCGGGTGCTGTATGCCTCCGCGGAGTGTTTGGTTAGGCTCAACTGGACCCTGACTGAACCGGTCAGCTTCGGGCGAGGAGTGTGGCAGGGGTGCCCCCTCTCGGGCCAGTTGTATGCTCTGGCGATCGAGCCTTTCCTCTGTCTCCTCCGCAGGAGGATGACAGGGTTGGTGCTGCGGGAGCCGGAGCTGCGGCTGGTCCTGTCGGCGTACGCCGATGACGTACTCCTCGTGGTCCAGGACCCGGGCGACTTGGCGCGAGTGGAGGCATGCCAAGCCATCTATTCGGCAGCCTCCTCCGCCCGAGTCAACTGGGTCAAGAGCTCTGGCTTGGCGGTGGGGGACTGGCGGCAGGTGAGCTCCCTCCCACCCGCACTTCAGACCATCCGGTGGAGTGCGGGTCCACTGCTCTATCTCGGCGTTTACCTTTCCGCCACGCATCCTTCCCCGCCGGAGAACTGGCAAAATTTAGAGGGCGGGGTGATAGAGCGGATCCGGAGATGGACGAGGCTACTCTGATGTCTCTCCCTCCGAGGGAGAGCACTGGTGCTTAACCAACTAGTCCTGTCCACGCTCTGGTACAGGCTCAACACCCTGGCCCCGGCCCCGGGTTTCCTGACCCACCTCCGGAGATTGATTCTAGAGTTCTTCTGGTCAGGAATGCACTGGGCCCCTGTTGGAGTTCTTCATCTACCCCTGAAGGAAGGAGGGCAGGGCCTGAAGTGTCTGTACACTCAGGTCCGCGTTTTCCGCCTCCAGGCCCTGCAGAGGCTCTTTTATAGTGCAAGTAGTTCGGCGTGGAGCATACTGGCGCACGCCTTCCTGCGCCGTTTCCAAGGGCTTCGATATGACCGGCAGCTCTTTTATCTTTCTCCGAGGGGTTTTCCGCGAGACCTCTCTGGGCTGCCGGTCTTCTGCCAGGACCTCCTCCGGACCTGGAAATTGTTTCTAACAACCAGGTCCGTGGCGACCACCGTGGGGGCAGATCTCCTCACGGAGCCCCTGCTACACAACCCCCAGCTCTGTGTGCAGGTGGCGGAGTCCCGCTTGGTGCGCCAGAGGTTGGTCCTGGTGGAAGTTACGAGGGTCGGAGACCTCCTGGACTATGACCGGAGAGACTGGCTGGATCCCCTGATGCTCGCTCGGCGCATGGGGCTCTCCAGCCTCCGTACCCCCCGGCGCATACTTCAGGAGGTGAAGGCCGCCTTGACCCCCGCTGCTCGGGCTTATGTAAGCCGAGCCTTGTGCGAGGGCGCACCCTGCCCATCCCTTACCCCAGGCCCGCCGGACCTTTCCATCGGGCCCCCACCCCGTAGATCCCAACAAACCCCTCACCCTTTCACTGCAGCCGGTTAGCTTTCAAATTGCTTCACGGAAATACTTATATACACTTACGCTTCACACCCTTCACGCCCACACCCTGGTGTCCCGCCCCGATACAAAGTGGCGGGATCTCCTGCCACCTTTGGAGGGTGAGCAACCTCGGTGGGCCAGCCTGTATTCCACCCTGGTCCCAAGGCCCGTCGGCGACATCAGTTGGCGGCTCCTTCACGGAGCTGTGAGCACGGGCGTGTTTTTGACACGGTTTACCCCCATTTCGGACACTTGTCCTTTCTGTAATGTGAGGGAAACCCTGGCGCACGTGTATTTAGAGTGTGCCAGATTGCAGCCCCTTTTCCGGCTCCTCACAAATATTCTATTACGCTTCTGGCTTCATTTTTCCCCCCACCTTTTTATCTATACACTTCCCATCCGTGGCCCCACAAAGTCGCGGGATCTTCTGGTCAACCTCCTCCTAGCTTTGGCTAAAACAGCCATTTATAAAACCAGAGAGAGGAGGTTGGCCCATGAAACGTCCTGCGATTGTGGGGCCGTTTTCCGATCCTCAGTACACTCACGTATCCGGGTGGAGTTCCTCTGGGCGGCGTCCACCGACTCCCTTGAAGCCTTCGAGGAGCGGTGGGCGCTGTCTGGGGTTCTCTGCTCGGTGACCCCGTCCGGTTCCCTCCGTCTGACCCTTTGATTGAGGGGAAAAGCGAGAGACGCCAGCCCCAGTCGTTGCCGCTGTGGATACCATCATTCCTGTCATCTAGGAGGGGTCCTATAATACATGGGTGTCTACCCCCCCCTCCCTAAACTGCCCACCCCGCAGCCGTGCCCATCTTACCGGGCACTCTCAGGAGAGGGAGGATCAGTGACACTGGGCGCGGCACTGGGTAACTCGAGGGGGTGGAAGACCACGAGTGTCGAGGAAGCTCCCCGGCTCTGGGCCCAGGCTAGCCTGAACACTTCTCCCTCCTGAAAGCTGCTGTGTTATACCTTCTGATTGCGTTGTTTTGTTGCATAGTTGTTTTGTTTCCTTTGGTAATTCTGTAAGCGTTACCAATAAACTTTTTTTCTGTTTCAAAAAAAAAAGAAAACCTTCCCTATTACCTTACCCAGGGAAAAGGGATCTACTGAGCCTGGGGCTAATATATCTGCCTTCTGTTACCCTCCTATAGCCATCTGGCCCGACCCTGTCACAGGAGATAGAGTACATATTGAGATGAAGCAAAGGTTTCATAATTAATCTTACATAATTGAAAAAAATATGGCTCATAACTGAAAGGATTCTAACACCTTAGCTTTCAGTATTAAGATTGCCATTCACCAGAAAAGATAAAGAACAGCCTATTAAGAAATACGACATTATTTATCAAACTACAGTATATTAGTTATTTAGTAAGGCTTCATGACTTCTTAAAAATACACCTGAAACCATTTTCTTTTTAGATCAAGGAATTATGTACTGAAATTTATATCAAATACAACAAATGCAGAATTCATTCAAGAACAGCAATGCAATGTGCTATGCCAATATTAGTTCTAGAATTTAACATTCCCATTTAAAAAGATGACAGTATGAGAATCAGAAAGTTTTGTAGTAGGATCTCAACAGATGTGGTTATCTAGGGCAGCATTTCCCAAATTGTGGGTCAGAAGCCCAAGGGAAGAGAGCATGGTATTGTAGTGAATGTCTCTGGGTGGAGAAGTATGAATTCTTAACAACAAGAAAATCTTTTGATTTTTTTTTTAAAAAATAAACAGCTCATGCCTAGTTAAATACAATTAACAAAAGAAAAAAAACCCCAAACCAAAAGCCACCCTATCTTAAAAGAACATTTTTTAAAGTCAAACCCTCAAAAGTTAGGACATGCCTTCTTGCATGTGCATTTTGATTGTCTTGTAATTACATTATAAACTCCTTCCTCGTTCCGTGCAGAGGATGGACAGTGCTCATTTAAAGAGCAGGTGTTCAAAATATTGAATATCTTCATTGTTCAGTGTGTGGTCCTATGCCTTATTTACTGTATGATATTCACACTTTGCTTTACCTTCTCATGGGCTATTCTATGCTGCTTATCACTACAGTATCTGAGTGCTTCAGAAATGTGAATGAATTTATTTTCGCAACACCCATGTGAGAGGAAGGGGGTGTGTGGTATTATCCCCATTTTACAGATGAAGAATTGAAGCACAGAGATGAATGTAAAAAGTTTCCACTAATTTTGTTTGCTCAATTTTCAGATGCCTAGGACATGATTTTTCAGTACTTGGTATTTATATAGTAGTTCATATGTTCAGAGCACACTCCTGTTGACTTCAGCTGTGAGTGTGCATCACTTCTGCAGATCAGACCCCAGATAGCAAGTCTGGGCATCCAAAAAATGAGGAATGCCATTAGTGATCACCTGTAGAAAAAATTGATTTATGTGACTTGTCTTGGAGAACTGGATTCTAGACCTGCCTCTGCTATACAACATTCAGCTGCCTTAGTCATGAGACCATCCTTTCTCTTCCTGCAATCCCCTGCCTCATTCACGACATATCTTCCAATTTCTACAACAGATAAGGAAAGGATCCTACAGATAACGGCCTCCTTTGCTACATCCAATAGTATGATAGTCTTTAATTATATGATCATAATGCATATGAACTAGAAGGTGATGAGATACACACTTAGTCATGGATTTCACCCAGATTTACTGACAGCAGAGGAATCTAGAGACTCAGGAGTATTTGTTTCAGTCCCAGTCTAGTCTTTTCCCTTCCCTCTAATCTGGCTTCTTTCCCCTTTGCATTTGAATCAGATGCTTTCTGGGTGTCAGTGAGAGCACAGGATGAGACAGTCTCCCTGCTCTCAGTTCCTGTGCCCAGCCCCAAGCAACCATTTCAGAGGAAGTCTGGCTTTATCCCTATAGTCCTGGGCTGGAGGGAGTATGCTCCATCACTGTGTGGGGATGATGGATATGCAGTCATCTTATACACAGGCGCTATGAGGGGATGGAGCATGCTCAGGGAGGACACTTTTCAGATTTTAGCTGCTAAAATCTGAGCATGTGTGAACTGCAGTTTTTCAAAAGCTTGTAACTTGGCCAAATTTGGACACTTTTCCAAAGAGACAGCAAAAGGCTCATCCCTGATACAACGGCCACCCCCTGCCAAATTTCAAGTCCCTGCTCAAAAGCAGGAAGGTGCTAGAGTTGTTCAAAGAGAGAGTCTTCAGAACGTTTTTAACATGAATAAAACATATTTTTCTCCAGCCTCCTCCTTGCAATGGCTGAATCGTTTTGTGTGAAATTTTCCAAAAGCTTCTGTCTGCAGCAGACACCCAGCATGGGAAACTTCAGCCCAAATGGTTAAAGGCTGGCAAAGTTATTAGCAATGGAAAATAGGGTCTTGTAATGAGAAGTGCTGGGCAACCTTAATAGGCTACCCTACTAGTTCCTCCTATAATACAGTATTTCTTGCATTCAGGAAGGTGAGCACTTGCTGGAGTGGGGTGTGAGAAGGAGGAGCCCTGTTAAGCTATAATTCAGTGGTTCTCAAACTGGGTCAAGACCCCAAAGTGGGTCCCAGCCCTGTTTTAATGGGGTCGTGAGGGCTGGTTTAGACTTGCTGGGGCCTGGGGCCAAAGCCAGAGCCCTAGGGCTTCAGGCCTGAGTGATAGGGCTTAGGTTACAAGTCCCCCTGCCTGGGGCTGAATCATAGAAGGTTAGGGTTGGAAGGGACCTCAGGAGGTCATCTAGTCCAACCCCCTGCTTGAAGCAGGTCCAATCCCCAATTTTTGCCCCAGATCCCTAAATGGCCCCCTCAAGGATTGAACTCACAACCCTGGGTTTAGCAGGCCAATGCTCAAACCACTGAGCTATCCCTCCCCCCGAGGTGGTGAGGTCCCCACTTCTGGGGCCATGTAGTCATTTTTGTTGCCAGAAGGGGGTCGCAGTGCAATGAAGTTTGAGAACCCCTGCTATAGTTTAATGTGCCTGGAAACCGGGTGTATCGAACATCACAAGGGAAAACTTAATATCTAAGTGTTGTGTAAAATGAACGCTCTGCTGCACTTGCAGTCACAGCCCACCCACCATGATAACCACATTTGCTTTGTATTATGTTTTGTTGGTAATGGAAAGCACCAGTCTTCTCATTAGACACACGTACAAAATACTGATAAATATTCAGATCAGGAAAAAAACACAGCTTCCACCACCACTCTACAGAGAACATATCTCTCCCTGGCACAAAAAACTAACTGACTCTGAAATGTGTACTTTACATCTCCTTGTACCAGTTTTGCTGAATTTGGGCCAATGTTCTGAAGTATTTTGAAACTTATTCTTATTTGTAAGAATCCCTAGGGAGGTCACAGTTATTTGGGCAGTAAAAAGGGGCTTGGGATAGGGAAAATTTTTTGCACCCCTAACTTTGGCAGTTGTGTTCCCATAACCATAAGATATGTTGCAGTGTCTGGTTTTATCTGTGTTGCACCTGGTGCATGGAATGAGATGACCCATTCACAGAACTCCAGGTGGTCTCACAGCTTTTCTTGGTTTGTATCTAAGCTTTATTGAATGTGTGCAGTGATGGAAATAATTACATATTTTTTCTTGTTACAGCCCAACATACCTACCTTTGGCTTTCTCTTCGACATTGATGGGGTACTGGTACGAGGAAAGACTCCAATTCCTGCGGCACAAAAAGCCTTTAAAAAGCTAGTTAATTCTCAGGGACAGTTATTGGTGCCTGTAGTATTTGTCACCAATGCAGGAAACTGCCTTCGCCAGAAGAAAGCTGATCAGTTGTCTCATATTTTGGGAGTGCCTGTGAGTAATGTAAACTTCTTTTAAAGGTTTCAAAATTTTGTTAGAGGAAATGTAACGGGGGGAGGATCTTGCATTAAATGCATTTCAGCGTTCAGTTAACAATCTTCTGGTTTTCTTTTTTGCATAAGAGAAAATCAGATATTTTGTAAAGCCTTTTGAAATCTTTGGTTGGAAGGAACTATAGAAGTGCAAAGTATTATTATTACTAACTACTCCCAATGGTATTTCTGAATATCAAAGGGTACGTTACTATTTTGGTAGTAATTATCCCCCTAAGAGTTCCACACTAGTAGCTCTATCTCCTGCTGGCATGAAATTCTGCTCATGCAAACTGGTCTCCCGCAGGGACATCAACATCCAAGATGATATCTTGCTCCTACCTCCTTCCTCTCTCTTGAATGTGAAACACTTCTGTCCTGGTATATGATACAAGAAGGAGTGGGCACTTTAAATAAGCTATTACCAGCAGGAGAGTGGGGTGGGAGGAGGTATTGTTTCATGATCTCTGTGTATATAATGTTTTCTGCAGTTTCCACAGTATGCATCCGATGAAGTGAGCTGTAGCTCACGAAAGCTTATGCTCAAATAAATTGGTTAGTCTCTAAGGTGCCACAAGTACTCCTTTTCTTCATGGGGTTAAAGTGCGTGTTGTGAGTCAAGGGCTGGGTGTTTGAATCCTGCTAAGATCAATGTTTAAAGTTTAGAGCAAGATTTTTTCACTCTATAGTGATCCTCATTTCAATAGGTGCCATGGGCAATATATATTTACGAATAAAATAATATCCTAAAATATTACAGATCATTTAGTTAGAAATTCACTTACTCAAGGACAGGATATTGACACTAAGACAGAGTAGTGTAGTGACGTAGCATGGCCCACACAGCAATCTAGTGACAGATCCAGGATTAGAAATAAGGCATTTCTGAGTCCAGAGATTCCATGTTCAGTCTATTAATGGTGTCTCAATTTGATGATTGTGCAGACCCAGGAGGGAAAAATATGATTTGTGCCCATGCTGAATACAGGAATTCTGTACGCTAAAATGGAGGCTTGCTGTGTGCATTTGTAAGCTAAGACTCAGAAGGCTTTTTCCACCATGTATCATACACCATGTATCATACAGTATTCTGGCTAGGAAATTTGGGAACTAATTGAATGATGATTGTAGCAGAGGTGGGGAGGCATATTTTCTGTAAAAAGAAAAGGAGGACTTGTGGCACCTTAGAGAGGAAGTGAGCTGTAGCTCACGAAAGCTTATGCTCTAATAAATTGGTTAGTCTCTAAGGTGCCACAAGTCCTCCTTTTCTTTTTGCGAATACAGACTAACACGGCTGCTACTCTGAAACATATTTTCTGTAGTGACTTTTGGTTAACAGACTGAAATACATTAAAAGTAGCAAAGACAAAGATGATTTGAAAGCAATACCAAATTCTTATTTTATCCCAAACAGATTTCACAAGACCAAGTTGTGATGTCTCATAGTCCTTTACGGATGTTCAAACGTTACCATGACAAATGCGTTCTGGTGTCTGGGCAAGGACCACTTCTTGATATTGCCAAATAGTATCCTTGTGAAAAGTACGTTTTCTGCTTTTAAGTACTTTCATTCAGCCAGTTCAGATTATCATGTAGAACAGGTAAAGGCCATCTGTCACTTGGGCAAAAGTACATGGTGTATTTTAGAGAGTGAGGGAATCCTAACACAATGTTCACCTCCTACATTGAAAAGTAATGAAATTGATGTTCTGGTGTAATACCCTCCAATTTTTTTTCCACTTACTATTGTATATGTTTAAGGAATATTTTCTCATCCTGGCCTAAAACTTAAATGAAAGCGACAAATCACAGCTTAAGGGTTTTGACTGCTTCAGGGATGAGTCTTGAGATGACATAATGCTATTTAACAGATGATGTAATATGTCTAAAATCAGTTTATAGAGCCTCACTTTACAGAGCCTAACAAATTTGCTGGGCCACTTGTCTCAGGTTATACCAGTTCATGAATGAAATTGTTTTTGTTAACTTGAATATTTTTTTTTAAAAAAAAAGCAGAAATGGGCTTTTTGGTGTGAAGTCTGCATTTTCAAATTTGAAACTGCCTCTATATTTTTTCTTTTCCTGGGAACCCATAGTTAATATTTAATGTAAACTGACATAATAATGAACACTATCTTCTATGTCAACTAATGTCCTGCTATAGTGTCTCATTAAAAATTAGTAATATATTAGTGTGCATTTTACCTGTTCTGTCATGAAGAGGTATAGTAAAACATGACTAATGCCTAACACTGTAAAGGTCAAATGTTTCTACAGATTTTGAGATGTGAAAGGTGTTGTAGGAGCAGCAGTGATCTGTATGCTCTGTGTGACTATGCTATGTATAACCTGTATGCTCAAAAGGTCTGTTACACTTCCCCCCCACTTTTGTCTCCTCTCCCTCTTTGAATACCTGTGAAGTGTCTTTCCCCCTCCTCCTCTCTCCTGGAATGCTTGTGGAATGAATGGGCTGCTTGAACAGCTGGAAGATCAGAAGAGCTCCCAGGTAGACAAGGTGTCTGGCACTCTAATTAGGCAGCGATCACACACCCAGTGCATAGACGCTGCATGGACACTGCCCAAGGTGGAGTGTGACCAACCAGATGCGGACAAGTCATCTCTAGTCGCAGGCCATGAGGAGCAAGTCCTTAAAAGGGGAAGGGGCCATGTGCTCAGGAGTGCACTCACAAGCTTGTATCTCCCATGAAGGCCCTTCGCCCGGATCGGCTGGCCAGTGGTTCACCACATTGCATTCCATCGTGCCTTGGGAAGACTTACCTTCATTGCACCATCCATCGCTGCACTGTGGGACACTTACCTTGAAGAATCCTGACATCTCCAGTGCTGAGCTTGTCCTGGGAGCGTGAGTATGTGAGTGTGCCGCCCCGCCCCCATCGCCCCTTCTTTTGAGCTTAGCTATCAATATAATAAACGTACTGCTTTCTGCCAAACTCTGGTGGGTCATTCGTCCTCCCTAAGCTTACTAGCTGGCCCAATTTCGGGTAACAAAAGTTACTAATATTCAATTAAAATGAGATCTAATGGGGGGACGCTGAGCATGGATGTTTGTATTCTTTTTAGTACTTACTACAAATGTTGGGAAATATGACATGTACATGAGGGATTAGTTTTCTTGTCTGGATCTGGCAGAGAGAGAGTAGATATTAAGAAACCATGCGTGTTGGATATTGTACAAGACTGAATTTGAAAATCTATGTAATCTACAGTATAAACCTCAGGTATGATTAGATAATATCTTTACACCGGATAGTATAACTTTAACATGTGACTGAGATGATAGTTCTGAAAGAAACAAATTCTGATCATTTAATTTTCAATTGTTAAACATTTTTATCACTTCTTCTGTGCTGTCACATGAATTATGAAAGGAAGTCCATTTAGTATTGAGTGTAGAAACTATGTGCTGCTTTTACGCAAATTAAACTTTGTTTTTGATTAACTAGGGTTGAAATTAATGGGATTTGTCTCCATTTAAGTGCATTGCTACACAAATTAAAAAAATTCTTTTTCAACATAGGTGACATTGCTCTTTCCCCTTTCTTCCTCCTTTCCATTCCTTCCTAAGAAGCAGTGAATTGCTTATTTTAAATACTTGTAGACGGTAATTTAACTACAGAAATAGCCAAACTGTTTTTGCAACTGATTAACAATTTTAGAATGCGTATTTAACTGGTGTTGCCTTGATTTTTGATTAACTCATTTATGTTTCTCTTTAAACAAAGATAAGAAAGATATGGCAAGTGTGGTGGTTTCTTTCCTTACCTGTGCTATCATTGAGGATCTGAACAACACAGGTTAACTGTTTTTACTAGGTGTGTTGAATAATCGTAGTTAACTCATGTGATTAACTCAAAAAAATTAATTGCGATTTAAAAAATTATTCGCAATTGGTCGCACTGTTAAACAATAGAACACCAATTGAAATGTATTAAATATTTTCGGATGTTTTTTTACATTTTCAAATATATTGATTTCTATTACAACACAGAATACAAAGTGTACAGTGTTTACTTTATTATATTATTTTTTCTTACAAATATTTGCACTGTAAAAATGATAAAAGAAATTTTTTTTCAATTCACCTAATACAAGTATTGTAGTGTAATCTCTTTATTGTGAAAGTGTAACTTACAGATGTAGATTTTTTGTTGTTGTTGCATAACTGCACTCAAAAACAAAACAAAGTAAAACTTTACATCCTACAAGGCCACTCAGTCCCTTGTTCAGCCAATCACTAAGACAAACAAGTTTGTTTACATTTACGGGAAATACTGTTGCCTGCTTATTTACAGTATCACCTGAAGTAAGAACAAGCGTTCGCATGGCACTTTTGTAGTCGGCATTGCAAGGTATTTACGTGCCAGGTGTGCTGAACATTTATATGCCCCTTCATGTTTCGGCCACCATTCCAGAGGATGTGCTTCCATGCTGATGATGCTCGTTTAAAAAAAAAAAAAAAAAGCGTTACTTAAATTAGTGACTGAACTCCTTGGGGGAGAATTGTATGTCTCCTGTTCTGTTCTACTCACATTCTGCCATATGTTTCATGTTCTAGCAGTCTCGGATGATGACCCAGCACATGTTGTTCATTTTAAGAACACTTTCACAGCAGATCTGACAAAACGCAAAGGAGGTACCAATGTGAGATTTCTAAAAATAGCTACAGCACTCAACCCTAGGTTTAAGAATCTGAAGTGCCGTTCAAAATCTGAGAGGGACAAGGTGTGGAGCATGCTTTCAGATGTCTAAAAAGAGCAACACTCCAATGTGGAAAGTACAGAACCTGAACCACCAAAAAAGAAAATCAGCCTTCTGCTGGTGGTATCTGACTCAGATAAGGAAAATGAACATGCGTTGGTCTGCTCTGCTTTGGATCATCGAGCAGAACCTGTCATCAGCATGGATGCATGTCCTCTGGAATGGTGGTTGAAGCATGAAGGGAAATAGGGATCTTTAGCACATCTGGCACATAAATATCTTGTGTCGCCGGCTACAACAATGCCATGCGAACACCTGTTCTTACTTTCAGGTGACATTTTAAACAAGAATAATTTGCAGCATTGTCTCCTGCAAATTATAACCAAACTTGTTTGTCTGAGTAATTGGCTGAAATAGAACTGAGTGGACTTGTAGGCTCTCAAATATTACGTTGTTTTATTTTTGAATGCAGTTATTTTTTATTACATAATTGTACATTTGTAAGTTCAACTTTCATTATAAAGAGATTGCACTTCAGTACTTGTATTAGGTGAATTGAAAAATGCTATTTCTTTTGTTTTTTACAGTGCAAATATTTGTAATCAAAAATAGAGTGAACATTGTACACTTTGTATTCTGTGTTGTAATTGGAATCAATATATTTGAAAATGTAGAAAACATCCAAAAATATTTAAGTAAAAAAGCTATTCTATTATTGTTGAACAGTGCGATTAATCGCGATTAATTTTTTTAATCGCTTGACAGCCCTAGTTTCTACTATTACTTTCAATCTGAGAATTCTCACAGTAGATCTGAAGGACAAAACCCAGTTTTGTATATGAAATATTTTATCTATTTCATACACGAACAGTCAGGCTCATTGATATGTGACTTGCTTTGCCAGCATTGTAAACTTTATATGATAGAATTTATTGACTTCACACACTTTTAAAATCTGGTAAGCTGTACAAATAAGTATTTTTGGATCCTTAACTGGTGCTTTCCCAGTCTGGGTTTTTGTCAACCTATTACCATTGATATACTGCGTGAGACATACCCATTGCTGGATATGGTTGACCATGACAGACGGCCTAAGGTTTTGGTGAGTGCATGATTTATGTTGAAACCTTTCTGTGTCTGTTCATTGGCTGACATTCTACTTTTGAAGATTTCTTCTTAGTATAAAATCACAAAATTGGCTTTTTAGTTTATTCCATTTTGTAATATGTTTTTGACTTTGACTTCATGAGTTCTACTGATGTACTTGTTTCTCTGCAACACTTAAAAAAGCTATTCAGTATACTTGTCTAACAAGTCAGCTTGGCCAGTACTTTTATTGAAGTTCACATTGACTTTCCAGTATAAAGTCTAGGGCATTTTTTAATTGGTTGACTTGAAAAAAGTGTTGCATTACAGTCTTTGATCTATCTAATATTGAGGAAAACAGGCAAAACTTTGGATTTAATGCAGTTGCCTGACAAATCTGCTGCTTTGGAAAGTCTACCAGTTATCTAAGGGAGATGGAGAGGTAACTTCCCCCCCAGCTCCCATAAGAATGTGTCAGTAGTGGCAAGTTACTACTGCTAAGGTGTGGTGTTGCTTTGATTGTACATTAATGTTTTGCAAACAGTTGCATTCTCTCCAGAGGAACTGTTTGCTTATCTATCGTATTAACTAAAATATATCAAAACAGATACACAGGCATACATAAGAGTGTGTTTGTATTTCTGCTGAATTTCCCTTTCACGCTGAACTTCAGGCATTAGGATCCTAGGCTTGCTATATGAATTGTTTCTTCTTGTGGATTGCCAGATCCCTAGCTGTGACTGCATGCATAGCTGCCTCAGCACAGGGATCCAGCATTAAGCCAGTACCATTTCCCAAGATTTCTGAATTTGCTGCAATGGATTCTCTTCATAAATTTACTTCAGTGTCATTGCTGTAGTACAACCTGTGAGATGGAGGCACATTGGTAAGGAAACTTGTAGGTAAATGGAGCGCTGCTTCAGTTTGTAGTGCTCTCAATTCACTACCTTTCATAAGCTCGCAGAAGAAATCTCTTCTCTTTTTTTTAAATAGTATTCTTCTTTGTAGTTTCTCAGACTAAAGAATCTTTTTAGGCTAGTTCCTTAATATTTGGGGTACACTGTCTGAAATTCCTCTGTCAAAAATAAATTCCTTCTCTCCTTTCTTGAAGTTTCTTGGGAGTTTCCTTGTGTAACAGTGTTTCCCTTGCACATTTAATTGTTTGAAGTATTTTTTCTCTTTTAAAAAAATTTTTTTTTTAAACTCAACAATCTTACTTTAATTTTAATAGGCTGCGAATATCTAAATATTTACTTCTTTAGCAAAAATTGGAGCTATACTAACAGTTCTCCAAAATGTTCTTTTCAGGTGATTCTCCCTCAGTCTCCTCCTATTCATCCTGCTCGATCTGTTTCCTTTAAATCTAGGTTATGACTAGTAGAACTGGTCAGGAATTTTCCAATGAAATGTATTTTGTTGGAAAATGCAGATTTGTCTAAACCAAAACTGATAGTGGGGAAGGGTCATTTTGGATGAATCTCCCAATTTTATTTTTTGGCAAAAAGTACTGAAACTATCAAAATATCCCATTTTAACATTTTCTAAATGAAAGATTTGTTTTTTGTCAAAACTTTTGTTTTGAAATGTTAATTTATACTTGTTAGCGTAAATTAAAGGTCTTAATTAAAAGATTGAAACCAAAACATTTTGAAACTATCAACATGAAATGTTTTGATTGACCTGATCTGAAATTTTGTTTGGATTATCAGTTCATGAAAGTTTTTTTGAGATTTTTGCCTTTGTCCCAGTTTGGGTCAGGAATATTTTTTGAAATATCAAATTCTTTTGGGATTGAAAAACAGTTTCCCATCCAACTCTAACAACCAGTTGCCTAACAAAATATAGTACAACATATGCTCCTTTTGAGGCTGGTGTAATACAGGCCAAATGGTTGTGCCCTGAAGTCAAAATCTTTACTAACTGAGTAGCCAGTCAGCCCTTGTTTCTCTGATGCCTGCTCTGGAAATGCTTACCCCAAATCTGTGGTTTCCATTGGAGAATATACAGTATGGCTGCTCAGTAGCTTCAGTCATTTTGCGTGCACGCGTGCACACACACACTCTCTCAGCCAGTTTTCTACAGCAGGTGATGTTCATGTGGTATCTGTCAAAACAAACCAACAACCCAGGATAGCCTTTGTCTGCCCTCGGAATGGTGCCTTTACTGTATTGTTGACTTGATATACATGTGATACTAACTTAAGTACAAATCTGTTTGTCTGCAAATAAGTATTAATGAGAGTTAATTGAAGCATTTAGTTTAACTTCTGTCTGTAAAGGTACAGGTTGTTCTCAGTCACTCAGTATTTACTGATTACAGAATAAGTTTGAACAGTTGAGAACAGCCAACCACAAGAGCATCAGGAAATGACTGCAAGGTAGAATTTGTTAAGTGTAAAAATGCACATACAGTACTTTTAGCAGCCTGGAAAGATAGAGAGAAAAATAGTGTGACTAAGGAACCCAAAAAGGTTGTAAGAGCCTAAATCTTACCTGTCTCTAGGAAACATCTGTTGCATATCTCAAAGTAAACTAAATAATAGTAATTTTTACCCTTTAGTGACTTTATATACTTTAGATGAGAAAATAGCAACTGAATATTATTACATAATCTTTGACATTACTCATAGGTATGATGTACATTATTCAAAATCATTAGCCTGAAGTATGATGTTTCCATAATATGCAAATCTTCTAATGACATGGTTAGAAGCCCAAGTAGCTGTGTTCTAAAGAAGTGTGCAAGAAGAGTACAATGAGAACTAAAACACACTTTTCTTGCTATCGTATGATATGCTATTATGATAGCATGATATCGTGATATCATAGCAAAGCCGGTTGTGTCAGCATTTTGAACATAAATCTGTTTTATTGCGACAGTACAGAACTGTCATCAGAACTACCATGCAAGGTCTCTCAAAAAACCCACTGTCACCACCAGTGCCACTAATTGATATTCTTGTTGGCAGTCTCTATAGAGGTTGATTAACTCCACATGATTAACTGTTTGGGAAAACGAACACTTACCATATAGTTGATTTCCTTGTTATCAATGTGGGTTACTGATGGAGTTAGGAAGCTTGCACTGTGATTACCAGCTATGTGCAGAGAATTTCTAATATCAGTTATTTCATGATCATTACAGTTTGCTTTAAAAATGTACAGGAAAAATGTTTCCCCTTTTTGTATTTTGCGAGATTAAAAATAGGAGCTATAAACATAAAAACATTTTAAAAATGGCTTAGCGCTTGCTGATCATAAGCAGGCCAAATATATGCTCATACTGCGTAGAGAAATCTTGGGGGCAAAATAAACAAAGAAATGACTTTGTTTAGAAATGCAGATTATTGCCCAGAGGCACCTGCTTCCCCCTCCACATTGCATTTTCCAAACAGATATTTGATAAAAGTATTGTGTGTGTTTAGGAACAGCTCTAGAGGGGTCACTAACAATCTATTTTATGAGGAAAGAATTACACAAACTTCAGCTGCTCTTTTGGAGCTCTTGCAATTCTCGATTTTTTTTTTTTTAAATTGAAGAAAATTCATTTTCAATGACATGACAAAATATGGACTTGGGCCAAAATACACCTAATGGGTTAATGTGCATATGAAAAGAGAGCTAGAATCTGGTAGCAGATGCTTTGGAAAGTAACTCAATATATACCTATTTTGCGGATGAGCAAACTGAGGAACAGAAATTCTGATTTACCCAGAGTCTTGCAAATAGAGCAGAGCTGTGAATGTAGAACACAAAAATAGTCAGTCCCAACGTGTCCTTGCTGCTGGACCACGCTTCAGTGTTTGGAAATATTAATTTTTAAGCAAAGTGACATCAAGAACTAGCTACATCCAAATGTAAAGTGCATCTTCTATCAGTTTTCCAAGGAACAGTTGTGGGAGTAATGCTTTGTATTTCTTTTTGTTAGTAACACCAGAGGATGTTTAACTTAGTGGAGAGTACTTTACTTTACTTTTTTCTTGTTGCAGCATTTGCCAGCTGTGGAACTTCCCAAAATTGAGGGTATGACTTCTGTTTTCCTATCTTGCAACTGTCCTAGCATATATTAAATGTCATCTCTTCTTCATTGTAAATTTTATTTACAGTTACAAATTCTTGAACCCCACATTGATGATTTGGACGGTTGGCAGAGGGAACCCTAGTATTTCTTCATAAAATGTATGCAAAACATGCGTGCGCAGTACAGTAACATAGTCATTTGTGTGTGTGACGGGATCCCCGCAGTGCAGCCTGGGACCATGTGTCCCCTGAGCTGTCTCTCACAATGCCTCGCTAGTGACCAGCAGCAAACCCCTCCAGGTGCTGTTACCACTCAGCACAACCGCATGTGGAGCCCTACAGCCAGCTATATTGCATGAATGCTCCCAGAGCCACTCTTGAATCACATAGAGAAAGGCACCAATGCAAAATCCTCCCAGCACTGTACCTCAGGAATTGCCTGTCTTGCACTGCTCAAGACGGGCAATGCAGATTTATTAATTGATTCACCAGTGGAAAATGGATATACACCAGCCTTTGCAAACCTGAGCACATTTGCCACACAACTCAGGCAAACTCACTGGTAAAGATGAACAGTAAAAGAAGTTTATTGACTACAGAAGAGAGATTTTAAGTGATATGCAAAAAGTCAGAGTTAGTTAGCAAAAGAAAATGAAATGTAACCACGCAGTCTAAACTCTCAACCCTATTAGACTGGGCAACATCTAGCTTAAGCAGTTTTTCTCACTGCACTGGATATTGCAGTCTAAAGTATACAGATTTCACCCTTGAAATCTGGGCCAGTCCCCTCAGTTGAATTCTTCAGAGTGTCCTTGTGGCTTGCAGCATAGATGGGTGAAGGAGAAAGGCCCAGCATGTGGCCTCTGTGTCTGTTTTATACCCTCGCTCCTATGTGCTTGGGGATCAGGAGTCCAGGCATGTCTGGAAGTATTGCTGAGTCTCCAGGCAAGGCTGAGCAATTCCCCTGGTGTGACCTCATGCAGGTGAATCATTGAATTGTAGCTCCCTAGCTGGACAATGGTTATTGATGGGTTGTTTGACATCCTTCCTGGGTGCTGGTTACTTTCCTTGCTGTTGCCTCTGGGGAGCTAATATCTGGCTGATTCCCCAACTTATAGCATGCTTTAGTGACCACCATACAACACAATTTTCATAACTTCACATGCATTAGTGATATACATATATGGATAGAGAAATTACTTTCAGCAGATCATAATCTTGCCCCTGATACCTTAAAAGGCATGCTTTATATTCAATATCACAATTATATACAGATGAGGAATATGGGGGCGTTACAGGATGCTTCCCCAAGGCACAGAATGTTCACCCATAGGCCTCTTAGGGGTGATAGAAGGATGATAAGGGGCTTGCTTTCCTTTTTGCCTTCCTCTAGCAGATTGTGCTTCCTTGTTTCTGGAAAGGAGGGCTGAACTGGAATCCCATTAGAGTCAATCAATCCTGCTCCTACACTGGTCAGCAGTCATTTGCAAAGTTGTGGCAAGAGGCATTCCTTCCTCTTCTCACCTCCATCTGTTTGAAATGTGGGGAGTAAGAAACTGGGCCTGAGAATGAAAGAAAAAAATTATGAGCTAGATCTTTCCCGTGACTTATTCCTAGCGTTCGGCGAAATCAGCTAGGAATATAAACATCCATACTGTATTTTGTCTAGAGACAAACAGATGGTAGTTCTGGTAGATCTGATTATTATTTACAGTGCTGTATGTTAATCCATGGCATTCACAATATTATAAATGTGATTAGACAGGTCAGTGCTGTTCAGTGGTATGGGGCAATTTAGTTAACACTGAAGATCAAGTAATTCATCTTGTAAAATCTGTGGATTACAGTATGAGGTTTTAACAACTTCTGAAATTTCCTCTGTAACAAGAGATGTGAAATTTAAGGTAGATTGAACCAAAATCATCATCTTATTATTTATTATTTGTATTATCATAGTGCCTCAGAGCTCTAGCTCATAGGCCAGGACCCCATTGTGCTAGGGGCTGTGCAAACACAGAACAAAAAGATGGTCCCTGCCCCATGTTGCACTTTGATCATTTTACTGAATTTTTAAATATAGAAGTTTGTTCAAATTGATTTAGGATATTTCCTTTTCTTTTATATCAAATTTTAACATGGGTGTGGTGCTGTTTAGAAATCTGAGAAAGTTATTGTACTATATCTACCTTTCATTTTTAATATTTCACAAATGTTTTCTTCTTCTTGCAGCTGTTGTTTTGTTTGGAGAACCAGTCAGATGGGAGACTAATCTTCAACTGATAATAGATGTTCTGCTGACCGGTGGCTGTCCTGGAAAGCCTCATCATCAAGCCAGTCACCCACATATACCTGTGCTTGCTTGTAATATGGATCTGATGTGGATGGCTGAGGCACAGTCTCCAAGGTAGGTGAAATTGTAGCACATACGCCATGTAATGTAGACAGTTTCACCATTCGGGGCTTCTCCACATTGCTAATAAAAGGGAGTAGTCAAAATTCAAGAAGAGACAATGTTTCATACTAATTTTTCATTGAGGTAGTCATTGCCATAGGCATCAAGACCCCAAGCAGAGCTGTGCAGAAGTAACACACCTTTGGCAAAACAGGCAAAGTGCCACATTCTGTTCTTGCAGGGTTTGCAAAAACACACATTTTTTTCCTTGCACCAAATTTTTCAGTTGTAAAAGTTAGCCTTCTTACATGAAACCTCCTTTTTCAGCCCCGAGCCATTTCTCTTCTTCCCCCAAAACACAGCATGAGGTTGCTGCTCTCCGCATCCTACCCCAAGTGCTTCCCAGTGAGTTAATGCAGTGTTCCATAGCATCCAACTGGCTTTAAAGCAGTGCTCAAATCTGCAAGTGGTACCAGTGTCCAGGAATTAATAGTATAGGTTTATTGTTTTAGTATCACCAAAAGTCCATGAAATTGAAACTCTTTATTTTATTTTCTTTGTGTAATTAGTGCAATTTGATTTGTAATAATCTCTTTTCCAGATTTGGGCATGGGACATTCATGGTTTGTTTGGAAAATATTTACAAGAAGATCACTGGCAAAGAACTGAAATATGAGGCCTTGATGGGCAAGCCTAGTGAACTGACCTATCAATATGCAGAGTACCTGATTAGGATGCAGGCAGCACAGAGACACTGGAAGAAGCCTATTCAAACTCTTTATGCCATTGGGTAAGGGATAAGATCATCAAATATGCACGTTAGGAAATTGTTTACAACACAAATAACAGCACGGAAAATTCTGTGGCTCCCACTATTTTATTCCTAGTTTGTCCTAATCTTTTGTTTTAAAAAAAAATAACTTCTTTTATTTGAAAATCTGTTGTTTATGTGAAAGTTAGTGTTGTATTCATCTCAAATGGGGACCTCCAAATGAACCTTCCTTTTCCTGAACATTTTCCTTCTTTTCCTTTTTAACTGCATTTGGAATATAAAAAATGTAACATTGCCAGTAGAAGTTACATTTTCTGTTAAACCAAATGGCTGGCACACTATGAACAAACCTTTTTCTGTGGATCAGGGTCTTCCAGGGCACTTTCAATATTTTAGGGTAAACTGTGACATCTTTCTGAATGTTATAATTCCTCCTCTTTCCTTGTCGTTTAACTGGTGTTGCATTTCTCAGTATAGGGGGATTGGTAGCAACCCCTGTGTTAAGGTTGCCTAACAACCTAACACCATTAAAAAAAAAATGTTCTGAAGAATTTCTATAAAGCTTTGGAACCTCCATGGTTTACAGCAGGACTTTGAAATTTGGGAGACGGATAGTCATGGACAGAAGGAGGTGCCTTGTACTGTCCACCTGTAAATCCATTCAGATTTGGCCAATTTATAAGATGTCAAAAATCACCATTTTTCTTCTGTTTTTTCCTCAGTGCAGCATGTTTTGACAGCTTGCCAAAACCCCTCAATATTCCAATACATGGTGCATAAACCATCCTGGTGTTACTTCAGCATGCCATGTAGCACTTCCTGAAAAAGATTCAGACAAATTGGTGGGAGCAACTGCTTTCTCCTATCAAAATACCCTTGACCTATGGGAAAGTGCAGCGTGCTGGGAATGAGGAGACCATGAATCCCACACCAGTTCTAATAATTCTGTACCCTTCACAACCCTTATTTATTGGGGTTTTTTGTCATATCCCACTGAAAGTCTGTGCAAGCTGGGAAGAGAACCCAGAACTCTGTTATGACAGGCCCAGGTCCCAACCACTTAGCCACAGTGTACCATTTCCAATTCTTTGTGCTTAGCTATACTGTCTGTAAAATGTGGCAACACCTGAATAATGGAACCCCCTGTTTGTGTGTTACATGTCATCTTGCAGTGGCTGGTCCATGGAAGATAACAGCTTTCTGCCACCAGATGTAGTTAGTTCTTTACTTCAGTTGGTAGAAGTCTGTGCCAGTGATTTTTAACCTTTTTTCATTTGTGAGCTCCTAAAATATTTCGATTGGAGGTGTGGACCCTTTTGGAGATCTTAGGCATAGTCTTCTGACCCCCCTGGGGTCCATGCGCTCCAGGTTGAAACCACTAGTCTATGCTGAAAGTTGAGGGTTCACCCTCCCGCAATGATCAGTCATCATGGGAAGGTTGTTAATTACACATAGTAAAATGTATTTTTTTCTTAATCTAGGAGAATACACTTACAAATTGTTAAAAGAATCTAGCTAAGGTTGCAAGTCAAGAACTCAAGTTAGGACATTACAGAATGAAAGTGGTCCTTGCAGCCTTAGTTCTGAACCCTTATGTGTATGTCTCAGTCTTTAATTGCATGACCACATAGTTTATTTTTTCCACTTGACTCCCTATTTCCTTAAGTGCCACAGGATGAATGCCACTGACAGAATGAACCGGGGCTGTGAAGTGAATGTGGACTCCTGTCTCACTTCCAAATGCTGGAAGATGTATGAGATGTGTGGAAAAACTTCATTCTGGCATTTCCCAACTTTAGACTGCTTGACTTTGAAAACCAATAACATTTCCTTAACTTTTTTTTATGTACTAATAGTTTCTGTAGAAGAATTTGGAGTAATTTATACACAACTCCTTTTTCCTCAATTAAAAGTTTCATTTTCTGAAGCAGGCTGTGCAAGTATTTAAGGAAAAGGTGTTTGATTTTTAGATTGTTGGTATATACTATTGGCAAGGACTGATAATAAATGCATGGTTTTTTTCTCGTCCGCTGTCTGCATTAGCAAGAATTATTCGTATCTATAATGTCTCATGAATAAGGCTGCATGTCTATCACGGAAGTCATGGATTTCATGACTTTCCGTGACTTCTGCAACGGCTGGTACTGGCTGAGGGACTTCCCGAGCCAGGCATGTGTGGGGCGGCGCATACCTGTGGGAGGCTACCCGGATCCAACTGGCATGTCCCTGTGGCTCCTAGGCGGAGAGGCCAAGGGGCTCTGCACACTGCCCACAGGCGCTGCCCCTGCAGCTCCCATTGGCTGCAGTTCGTGGCCAGTGAGACCTGCGGAGCCGGCGCTTGTGGCGGGAACAGCGCACGGAGCCCTCTTGGCTGCCCTTCGCCTAGGAGCTGCAGGGACACGTCGATCGGAACAGAGTAGGGAGCCTGCCATCCTTGGCAACCCCCACCCAGCATCAGCAGGAGTTCTGGGCCGTGCGCTGCCTCCCACCCCTCCCCCACCCAGTAGCAGCAGGGGGCCTTCCTCCCCAGCACCTGCAGCACCCCACCCCAAGTTTTAGTTAGTGGTATAGAGTAAAAGTTATAGCCAGGTCACAGGCCATGGATTTTTTTTTATTGCCACTGACCTGTCCATGACTTTTACTAAAAATACCCGTGACTAAAACGTAGCTTTACTCATGAATGATGAAAAAGATATAATAAAAATAGCTATTATTGGGCTGACTTTTTTCCCTATCTATCGTTATCAGATACTTCACATATTTTCATGTATTTGTGTGGGGAAATGGAATTCTGTTGACCAAAACTTTGCAAAAAATATTTTAGATACATCTGAAGTCTGCTAATTTGACTGTGCTTTGCTGATGAAACCATATTTTTGGCTTTCCAGGGACAACTTAATGACTGATATCTATGGTGCTAACCTTTATAATCGTTACCTTGAAGAGAAGAATTCCAGAAAAGGTTCCAAAGGGCGTATCCAGGCCAAAGTTGCTGCTGGGACCAGGTCTGCCACTATTTCTCAGGATGATGAAATAAACCACACTTGGCAAAACGAGCTAGCACCTGCTACTGTCACCAGTTGTAGGTCTGTTCTTGTTTGTACTGGGGTTTACAATCCTCACACAGAGGTGCCCTCTGATACCAGGGAGAGTATAACTGAGACTGTGTTCCATGGTCACAGAGATTTTAGATTTGATCCTGCTTTGGTAGAGCCAGACCATATTGTACCAGATGTTGATGCTGCTGTAGATCTGATCTACCAACTGGAGAATTTTGCACCTAATCAAGATACTAGAACTTTTTAAGGATTACACTAGGTAATTGTCTAAAAGCACATCAGGATTTTTACAGCACAATACAAAATTTTGGTTTCTAACATGTTTAACCCTTTAACCTCAATATTTTAAAACACTTTCCCGAACTCGTTTCTCCTACGTAGCACAGCAGAACTGACCTTGTTTGTCATAATTACCTCCTGACAGTAATGTTATGAGGAAAGTAGAATTTCCATGTATTTTAAAATTTATTAATCATGTTTCTGACATTTCTTCTGTCAATTGTATTTAACTGCAAACAATGCAGGTGGTACCAGAGAGGTGCAACAATGCATAGTTTTTTTACTTGAAACTTCAAACCAGTGTGGTCTCTAACCTGCCTTAGGTTTAATATGCAGCTGAGTTTGTCATGTGTCTAAGTATCTCATATTTTTTTAACAGGTGACTATTCCCATGGCTTTTTGTTTTAAACAGTGATTTAATTTATTTAGTCTGTTACCATTTTTATAAAACACTTCAGCTGTTTTAACACAAAGAGATTGTCTTCTGAAATATTATTTATAGCTTGCTCCAGTTATAACACTGTAGGTCTACTTGCAAAGCATGCTTTGCACATGTCCTATGTTGCATGAGCAAAAATAGCCAAACTAACTAGATGGACCAGTGATTCTATTCATGATTATATCATTGGACCAGTGACATAGAAACATCAGTTAATTGCAGGAAATGCAAGTTCAGTTGCAACTTCATACACAGAATCTTCTCTGGACTGGAAACTCTTTTTTTATAGATGAAAATCCCAGGATCTGCAGCTAACTATGTTTTTGTTTTGTTTTCTTATACGGGTGAGACATTAGATCTGCTCTCTTTAAATAGGAACCTGTTCAGTGAAAAGGCCTTCTGGCCAACTTTTCTTTTCACATCTTCAATTAAATTAGCAGCATGAAATCAAGAAAGCTGTAAAGTCATTGAGTGATGGGGAGAGAATATTTATGATGTCAAATATTTTCAAGCAGTGTTTTTATTACTCTTTACAAACTTTTTGAGTCCATTCTCTACCATCATCACTGCTGATTCAGTCATTCCTAATGTTGCCATAAACAGACTCTAACAAATATTAACAGAATCTAGTCTTCTAGATTTAATTATTTTGATTCGAGTCGAGTAGGTTTCCTGCTCCTTCACTGGAAAAAGCACAACAGCAATACTGTGTGCTTGTGCCTTGCCTTTACTGGTTCTTTCTGTTGTGATTAACCAGATGTGCCTCTTTCCTTAGCAGTATGCTGTGCCATCTAAGTGTACCAAATACTTATATATAAAGACTATGGTTAGGGAATTTTGAAATGCCAGGATTATACTAAAGCTCTGCCACATTTTAGTACTGAAGCGTGTTGCAGAATTCTTTAACTCCCAGTGCAGGAAAGTGGCCTCAACATACATCATGGAGAAGAGTGTGGCGGTTGATGAAGAACAACAGAAAACAGTCTAGTCAATGTTTGTTTTTGTGTGTGTGTGTGAGGTTTTCACATATTTAAAAGGAGCTCACACCTACAGAAGTACCTTCCAGCACCTAGTCTGATGTACAGCTTATGCAAGAATAATGTATGCAGCTTGTCCAAACCAACTAAAATATTAACTCGCGCTTCAGCTGTTTGGAAAACATTTAGTCATATTAGAGATGTAGCAAAATACTTAGCATAATACAGTTGCTAACAAAACTTTCTTCTACCTTTTGCAGTCAATTAAGCTTTAACTGAAAGTAAGGAATTTATTGGCATTGAAGCTCCTTAGCAGTTTAAATGTCTGAGAGGTCTTGTTTGTTCATTTGGATCTGTTTTTACCTTAGTGCACACGAAGGTGATACGCTAAGAAAAAATATAATCCTTTGACTTCTGTGGCTTCTGTTCATCCTGGGGAGGGTGCAGAATCCAAACTAGTGTGAAAGAAGTGTTGTACAAGCAATAAATGCCACCCAAATGCTCTGAAACCCTTTGCCAATTAACTACAATTGGGCAGTGTCTCAAGTACTGTAAATTAAACTAAAATATAGTGATCCCATGTTTGGGAACTGGATAACTAAAATCAAGATGCGGAAATCCCCAAAGGATAATCTCCAAATGGTCTTCACAGTGGAGCGAGGGCCTTAGTTTACAGGTCTGCATGGTAACTACATGCAATGGAGCATTGCTTTTAATTATTCCCCTGAGGACTCAAATTAATATATCAGACATAGGAAAAGACCAGGAACATGAGTTTAACCTTTTCTAGACAATTCCAAGGCAAGCACTGAAACTGACATTCTATACCTGTTGGGGCTAACCTTTGAGAGGTGCTTTTTCCTTGTTCTGCCCCATTATCTGTGTTTTCAGTATCTCTTTCTTCCACCTGTCTCAGGTTCCTACTCTCATTACACTGGAATTGGCAGTGTTTCACACGCATTGCTCCTATGGCATCTAAACCCTATGTTAAGCAGGCTACAGTGCAGTATAGTAGCATCTGCAGATTTAAAATTTAGTACTAAAACAGCTAGAAGAAGGTTAGTGTTTGAATTCCCATAAAGAACTTGCTCCTCATTTCTCTGAATGTTTTATTCTTCATCTTTGTACTTTTTGAAAAATAGTGTATCCTGTACTGATTTTTACTGAAATAAAACTGACAGTATTTTTAATCCCAAATTATGTGTGCTCTTCACTTTTGTAGAATCTGTGCTTTCTTTGAATTTGGAAAATAGCTCAAAAAGAGGAGTGCATCAGGATTTAAATATTTAAAACAAATATATGTGAATAGTTTTTGAATGTCTCCCTGTGCACCACCAGTGAAGGATTGGTTCATAAACTGAAAAATAAGAATTCTCAATTTGAAATCCTTGGCTAGATAAAATGATACAAAATAGATAATTCCTTTCATTGTACTTCCTACATTTGTTAAGCTAGAGTTGTGCTAGTTTTAAGAATAGCTGATACTCCTTGTCTGTTCATTAAGTGAAGAATTTCTTTAATTGTGGATAATTTGTAGAAAATTTTAATTTTTTTAGTTATTTTTTAGATCAAGAGAACTTGACTCTTAAGATCTACTTAGGTGAGCAAACCAGAGGTTTTTGGGGTTGTGGTTTTTTGTTTTTTAATATATTTTCTTTTCCCAGACTCCATGTTGGGAAAGTGTAATGAGAGAGGTCCTTCAAACAAAAGCCAAGTCTTAAGTGCTGCCCATGCTGTGATATATAGTAATCTAGTCTATTTAAGAGAATGAATGAGTTTCACAATGCAATCTTTTAAATTTGTCCATATTTTTAATGTAGACTTTTATGGTGAGATGAAAGTATACATAACACAATCTCTCCAGTGTTGGCGTCAATGGAAACTTTTGGGAAAGAGTGCTGATAACCACTATCAGGAATCATGCCCTTTTTTTGTGAAGCGTTCGGGGGGGGAGTACCCCTACATGCTCTGTAAGTATATTCCTGAAATCTAACACTTGTAAGTCTACAAAATCTTTGCCATAAAGTGGAGATCTAAAACAGATCCTGAACCTTATTCTGCAAATTTTAAGAGGCTGAGTAGACCGTTTTTCTAGACTGACTTACTGCCAGATTTAGGAGCCATCACTACAAAGAACAGAAAGTAGGGATGCAGAAAGAAATGAAAAGTACAAAGCATGAAGGAGCTGATCTGTCTGTCTCGCTCTTAAATCCAAGAGTTAGGGCCCTGCTGCTTAGGAAACAGGTGAGGGCTCAACTTGATAAACTGGGTGAGCACAGAGAAGTGGGTTGTAGTATTGGTGTTTAGAAAGCAGTTAATGCCCAATTGGGTGAGACTGGCAAACTGGCTAATTCCCAAAGGTGCTACTGAAAGCAGTGTGAGCATGGGGAAGGGGATGTAACAGGGCTGTTTCTTTAGAGCCCTGCCTTGCTTTGCACACACTTTCCAACTGTAGCCTTCCCCTCCCCCCATTATTTGTCCAGGAAGCAGATTGGTGATGAAAATAAGTCAAGGACGGAGAACAGCTGGGGGCATGAAAGAACCACGGTGAAGTCCTAAATGATCCTGAATAGGAAGGTAAATGAAGCCTACTTGACGGGGGAGGTGTGGGATGCCTGTGTGTAGGGAAGGAGAAGGAAGTTCAACCTCCTGACTCAGTGGGGAAGAAGGGCTAATAAATTGCTGATTGCTGGTTCTTGATGCCAGCTTCTATCAAATTCACTCCCTTTCATTGCAGAACACTGAGGGTGAATATCCTCTGCTGTGATAGGCTGAAGCTTGCTGCTGAGCAGTGTACCTGTGCCAAAGCTGTCACTGTTCTGTTGAAAACTGCTGCAGTGATCTCCTTCAAGGCAAGCGTGTCGAAGTAATTATGGGACTCTATAGGCCTGCTTTACTTAAAGCAGTTAGCATGGGTTGGTCCCAATGAGGACCTTGCACTTAAGACTGTACCTCCTTGAACTGAATGAGAAGTTCCGGATCACGTAGTGCCTGGAAACTTGGGCTTAAGTTCAAATGTGAATGCTGTGGAAAGCTGATAAGGCCATGGGAGGCTTTCTGGGTGGGTTTGCCCTGGCCCTGCTAACATGGAATTTGCTCTTTGGCTTGATAATGCCATAGAGACATTAGCAAAGACCATTAACCAAGCTTCCAGATGAGGTATCCGGCTGCCTGCACACGTTTTTTAGGGCTGTAAGAACACTTGACAAGATGCTGTCTGCAGCTCACGCCCCACTGCATGGACTCTCGTGAGACAAGGGTATTACTACCTCAAGCTGAGTCAAATTCTCTGCTAGCACCTCCCTGCACTGATGATTACAGTTGGCAGCTGCTAGTCAGTTCTTTGCTGCTGCTAATGGAGGGCACTTCATGTTTTCCACCAAGAGTACAAAGAGCCGGGGGTGGTGGTGAGGTTCTTTGAGTATGCAGTAAACTGGGGGCTCCTCCTATTGCTGCTGCCTCTGCATTATGCAGCTGATGCAATGATGCTGGGGGGGAGGGCAGAAGGACCCTTCAAGTACCCATGCTATTGTGGCAAGGCTCTGGTCTTCCCTTGCTCCCAGGCTCTCACATGGCTCTCTGCCAAATCTCCTCTCCTTCAGCATGGTGCTGTCAATCATCCTGGCCCCTCCAGCCCTTGCTGACTCCTCACAGCCTCAGATGCTGTCGATGCTCCATCCCACAGCCCCTTTTCTCCTCTTCTGCACATGGTTCTCAGCCCTTCCCCTTTTGGTGGTGCTGCTGCTGCCTGGTATGCCTGGGTGCTGCACCAAGCCCTTCTGTCCCTGCACAGCGGCCATGTCTCCCTGCTCCCTTACAGCACTGCTCAGCTATCCATACCTGTTCAGACCCCCATGTTTCCTCCATGCCCCCCCTCCACAAACACACACCCCAGATCAATTCTTGCTGCCCACTCTGCTGAGTGAGCTGGAGAGTTACGTTCTTAAGGATGGGCTTGTTTCTCTGCCAAAGTTAGTAACTATTTTTTAAAGAAAAGATGATTGAGAATTCACTTGGCCAATGAAGGGTAAATCTGTTGAATTTGGAGACTAAATGTAAATATTGATGTGAAAGAGAGAGATGATATTCTTGCTCTAAGTGCAAATCTGAGCACAGCCTTAACTATAGCTCTTCTAGGAACCTCCATCACTCAATGGCATGAAATGTTTGTATAAGGTTCTTCTGCTGTCCTGTAGCTAAGAATATAAGAATGGCCATACTGGGTCAGATCAAAGGTCCATCCAGCCCAGTATCCTGTCTGCTGACAGTGGCCGAAGCCAGGTGCCCCAGAGGGAATGAACCTAACAGCTAATGATGATCCAAGTGATCTCTCTCTTGCCATCCAGCTCCACCCTTTGACAAACAGAGGCTAGGGACACTGACAGAGGCTAGGGACACCAGCTGTTTGAGGTCTGATAACACTTCTGCACAGTGACAAGTCAATTAATCAGTTTTGCTTATAAAAGTCTCATTCCAGTTGTCCTGTGTCCTCATCCCAAATTTATACCACACATGAGGTCCTGGAGCCTCCACCTGCCCTGAGCAGGGAGCTGGGGTGCCTGAGAGCAGCTCTGGCCTGTGTCCCCGCCCCCAGGGCATGCTGCCCAGGGCAGGTGGTGGGTCCAAGGCTCCCCACAGCGGCGCAGGCTTCTTGGGCAGCTCTTACTACTGCCCAGCCCCCGTCCTCTGGCCAGGCCAGAAGCTGGACCTTGGTGGGGAGAGGAAGCGGGGGGTGGGGCCTCGTGGTGGGGGCGGACAAAGGCCCACCTCAGCCCCTCCTCCCCCCACTGGGAAGAGGCTGGCGCTGCCTTGAGTCTCGGGCAGGCGTGGAGCAGCACCCCAGGAAATCTGTGACAAATGCTTCCCAGAGTTATTCATCTTGGGACTGAGATTTGAACTCTGCATTTTGGGACTTTCCCCCTCAACTTGGGACAGGTGGCCACCCTATTTCTTCTACACAGACGCTTGGAAACACAACATGAACAACCCAAGGACAAACTACCAGAATTTTTAAAGCGGACGTTGGCACAGCTAATTGCAAGCACAAAAGTTTTGCGCTCTGCTGCTGCTGACAGTATGAAGGCCCTTGAAGTATAATACTTAGTGAATTACGGAGTTGCAAAGTTAGGGAAACCTCACACCATATCAGAGGAACTAATACTACTTGTGGCTGCAGACGTGGTAAGCACTATGCTTGGAAAGAAGGCACAAAAATTAATTCAGTTAGTGCCATTATCAAACAACACGGTGTCACATTGAATTGATGACATGGCCAACGATGTCCTAACTCAATTAGTTAACCGTGTCAGTGGCCGCCAATTCTTTGCTCTGTAGCTGGACAAATCCACAGATATGAATCATAGAATATCAGGGTCGGAAGGGACCTCAGGAGGTCATCTAGTGCAACCCCTTGCTCAAAGCAGGACCAATCCCCAACTAAATCATCCCAGCCAGGGCTTTGTCAAGCCTGACCTTAAAAACACCTAAGGAAGGATATTCCACCACCTCCCTAGGTAACCCATTCCAGTGCTTCACCATCCTCCTAGTGAAAAAGTTTTTCCTAATATCCAACCTAAAACCTCCCCCACTGCAACTTGAGACCATAACTCCTTGTTCTGTCATCTGCTACCACGGAGAACTTTCTAAATCCATCCTCTTTGGAACCCCCTTTCAGGTAGTTGAAAGCAGCTATCAAATCCCCTCTCATTCTTCTCTTCTGCAGACTAAATAATCCCAGTTCCCTCAGTCTCTCCTCATAAGTCATGTGTTCCAGTCCCCTAATCATTTTTGTTGCCCTCCGCTGGACATTTTCCAATTTTTCCACATCCTTCTTTTAGTGTGGGGCCCAAAACTGGACACAGTGCTCCAGATGGGGCCTCACCAATGCCAAATAGAGGGGAACGATCACATCCCTCGATCTGCTGGCAATGCTCCTACTTGTACAGCCCAAAATGCCGTTAGTCTCCTTGGCAACAAGGGCACACTGTTGACTCATATCCAGCTTCTCGTCCACTGTAACGCCTACGTCCTTTTCTGCAGAACTGCTGCCTAGCAGTTCGGTCCCTAGTCTGTAGCGGTGCATGGGATTCTTCCATCCTAAGTGCAGGACTCTTCACTTGTCCTTGTTGAACCTCATCAGATTTCTTTTGGCCCAATTCTCTAATTTGTCTAGGTCCCTCTGTATTCTATCCCTACCCTCCAGAGTATCTACCACTCCTCCCAGTTTAGTGTCATCTGCAAACTTGCTGAGGGTGCAATCTACGCCATCCTCCAGATCATTAATGAAGACATTGAACAAAACCAGCCCCAGGACCGACCCTTGGGGCACTCTGCTTGATACTGGCTGCCAACTAGACATGAAGCCATTGATCACTACCTGATGATCTAGCCAGCTTTCTATCCACCTTATAGTCCATTCATCCAGCCCATACTACTTTAATTTGTTGGCAAGAATACTGTGGGAAACCGTATCAAAAGCTTTGCTAAAGTCAAAGAATAACATGTCCACTGCTTTCCCCTCGTCTACAAAGCTAGTTATCTCATCATAGAAGGCAATTAGATTAGTCAGGCATGAATTGCTCTTGGTGAATCCCTACGGACTGTTCCTGATCACTTTCCTCTCCTCTAAGTGCTCCAAAATGGATTCCTTGAGGACCTGCTCCATGATTTTTTACATGGCAGGCTTAGCTCACCTTCTAGTGTATGTGCAGTACATTTATGAAGGTGCACTACAGGAGGACATTTTGTTTTGCCTCTTGCTGCCTACCAGAACAATAGCTGAGGAGATTTTCTGGTTGCTTGACAGCTTCATAAATCAACTTATATCACCCAATGTGATGTGGTGCATTGCAGCATACATAGGGAAGCACTTGCTGCTAAAAGCATGCCAATCAACTTGAAGGAGGTGCTGGACAATACGGGGAGGATGGTAAACTTTATAAAAGCTCGACCCTTAAATCCCAGAATCTTTTCTGCTCCATGTAATGAGATGGGAAGCGAGCACATCAATCTATTGCTCCACATGGAGGTTTGATGGCTGTCCCGGGGCAAGGTCTTGGCACATTTCTTTGAACTTCACTCTGAGATCAAGGTATTCTCTACAGACCACCCATTCCCACTCTTTCACTGACACGGCCTGGCTCTCACAACTGGGATACTTGTCAGATATAGTCTCTTGCCTGAATGAGCTAAATTTAGGATTTCGAGGGCTGAATGTAACCATCGTCAATGCCCAGGACAAAAATGAGTCAATGACAAAAAAGCTGGAATTCTGAGGTCGCTGCATGGAGGAAACACTGAAATTTTCCTAAACATGCATGAATTCCTGACAGTGAATGAACTACAGTTGCAGGACAGTGTTAAAGGTGATATCAAGCAATGTCTTACTGAACTGATGAGACAGTTATGTGAGTAGTTTCCCTCAATGGGAAATCCAAACAGATGGGTCCACTACCCTTTCACAAGTTTTTCTGTAGTACTCATGCTGCAAGACTTGTCAATAAAAGAACAAGAGAATCTCCTGAACATCTCAGCTAATGCCAGACTCAAGAGTGAGTTTGAACAAAAGCAGTTTGCTTGCATTTGGATCCAAAATTAGCCGAGTTCCCCGAATTATCAGACAGGGCTGTCAAGGTTTTGATGCCGTTTGCTACAACTTACCTGTGTGAAAGTGGTTTTTCATCACTCACTGGATAGAAATCAAAGTATCGTCAGCACCTTTGTGTAGAAAACAATTTATAACTCAAACTATCACCTATCACTCCAAATATTATAGGCCTGTGCTTGGACAAACCACTTCAGCTGTCATATTAATGGTGAGTAGTACTAGTAAGCCATTTTTAAGTTGGTCAAAAGAAAGCATACATTCAAACTAAAACCATAAATTTATATGTATTATTATAGTCCTATATATTGTGTATATATGTGTATTATAATTTGTACATTTTGTACAATGCTTGGGCATTAAAAGGGTTAAAATATAAAACCTGTATTCTACTAGCGGTATGTGGGCAACTGGTCGATCCGGAAGTGGGTATGCAATATGAAAAGTTTGGGAACCTAGAGGATTACTTCTGCGTTCACATCAGTTGCCCTCTTCCCCAGAGATTTAGCAGAAGGAAGTGAAATGGCTTGAACAAATGGTCTGACTTTTTTGTGACCTCAGCTCTGACTGTTTAGTACTGCGAGAAGATCCTTGTGTGGCTGCAAAGGGCACTGCTTTCTAGAACATTCCATAAACATTCCATAAGCTTAGCAACACTGGCAATGAGCGTGACATAGATTACTGGGTAGTTATAGGGTGACCAGATCGCAAGAGTGAAATATCAGGACACATTGGGTGAGTGGGGGGTGGGGGGAGAGGAAGGAGGAGAGCCACAGGTGCACAGCCCCGACCGGAGCCATGAGAGGGGGCGCACAGCCGTAGGAAGCTGCAAGAGGGGTGTACGGCCCCTGCTGCAGCCTGCACCACAAGCCACAGGGCAAGGACTCATGGCCCCAGCTCCAGCTCCCAACAGAAGCCATGGGGCCAGGGGCACAGGGCTCCAGCTCCAGCCCCCGGCTGAAGCTTCAGGACAGGGGCCCAGGATCCTGGTTGCAAAGTCAGACCCAGTTGCAGGGCAGGGGAATGAAGGGTCCCAGTTCTAGCCGTGGTTCCAGCCCCAGCCGCAGTCACAGGGGGGAGGCCCACAGTCCTGCCTTCAGCCCCAGCTTCAGCGTTACACCTGAAAACAACCTGAAAACCCCAAATTGCCAGTAGATAACAGATCACAGTCGGGTTTAATGGGACATTCCCAATCGACTAATTTTCTATTTCACTACCAAATGTTAAAATGTTACCTGAATTTCGAGACAAATGGCGTCCCGATTGTACATCGAGCAGATGTCCGCCGCCAGGTGCAATCCCTGCTTGCCAATGTGGGTAAGTGAGCTGGGCAGCAGCTTAGCAGTGCGCAGCCCCGGCCTGTCCTGGGGGGAATCAGCACGTGCAGAGGCAGGTGCCTCCTTTCCTTGGCTCTGCAATGAGCTAGGTGGACCAGTCTGCACACACTTTGCTGTGGGGAGCCCGGGCCATGCTGCTGGCTCAGCCCAGCTGACACTCACCTTAGGGACCTGCTGGCTGCTTCCCAGGAGCCGCCCCAGGTAAGCACTGCCAGGACCCACGCCTGCACTCCCTACCCCCACCTTCAGCTGAGGAGGAGAGCAGCGGGAAAGGTGGGGCCGGCCAGGAGCAATGGGGTACACTGGTCCGCCTGGCCCTGTGCTACCAGCATGCCCCGTCCTGTTGGGGGTGGGCCCATGCTGCGCCACACAGCTCCCCTGCCCAGCACCCACTGGATCCACTATGCCCTGCACCCCCTGAACTCACTATGCCCAGAGCCCCCCCACATTTCCACCACAAATGCACACTGCTGTGCACACCACCACCCCTGCCCAGTGTTCCCCCACACCACAGCTGCCCAGCACCCCACACAGAACCCCCCACTCGCTAGTTTCCCAATACACACAGATTTCTCCTCCCTCCCTCCCAGTGCCCTTCCCCACAACTAAACAATGCCCCACACAGATCTTCCCCACTGCCCAGCACCCCCCAACAGGTCCCCACTGCCTAGCACCCCAAAACACACAAACCTCCCCCACTGCCCAGCGCCCTCCACACCCTCACAGCCCAGCACCCCACACACACCTCCCAGACACGCACTCCATCATACCCTGCCCCCTTCCCTGGCCACACTCACCAGCCTTGCTGGGAGGTCTCTGGCTCCTAGGGTCAGAGCGGCGAGGGGGGTCTCCAGACTCTCCATGTGCTGCGCCTGCCACAAGTGCGAACTCTGTGGCTCCCATTGGCTGGGAAAAGGGCCAATGGGAGCTGCTGGAGCCGCAGAGTGGGGCTTGCAGGTGGGAGCAGCCCGCAGAGCCCCCTACCCTAAGAGCCAGAGGGACCTGCGGGGGGGCATGGTGGGGAGTCCTGGCGGTGCTTACCTGGGGCAGCTCCCAGGAAGCATCCGGCAGGTCCCTCTGGCTCCTAGGGTTGGGTCGGTGAGGGGGGTGGGTGGAAGGCTCTCTGCCCGCTGCTGGTGCCTGCAAGCCCCGCCCCCGCAACTCTGATTGGGCAGGAGGGAGCCGGTGCAGCACACGGAGACCCCCTCCACCTCTGTGCATAGGGGCTGCCCACACTGCAGGCCCCTGCTGGTGGGTGGGTGCCGGGAGCTGCCCCAGGAAGCGATGCCAGCCCTGGGACTTTGGTGCGCGCGGTGACTCATGGTGAGTAGTCCCCGATATTGGGACAAAGGGCGTCCCAACCGATGTGCGGTCGGGACATGGGACAAATGTTTTAAAATTATACCTGCATCTGGTCACCCTAGGTAGTTACTTTTCTTTTTTAAAAGCACAAAACTGATCGTCAGAGTTGCAGAGATTAAGCAAACCTTTGTCAATAACTTGATGAGTTTAGAAACATACGACAAGTGTTGCTAAAGCTGAATACATCACATATTGTTGCCTAGGAGAGCTACCTCTCACTGGGCCAGAGAGTTTATTTAGCGTCTGTTTTGTATGGCACCAGACTTATTATCTACTAGGGGGCAATAGAGGAAAGCTATTGTCAATCCCTCCAGTGTGCTATTCTGGTGCTTTTTCTGGCCTGCCTTGCCTTGCAGAGGCATGGTTGGTTTGGCTTTTACAGTAGGATAATATACAGTACTGGATTTGGTTTTTTTGTTCCAATAGTAGAATATGGAAGGAGAATGAGCATCATGCTGGCTTGTGGGATAGTGAAGAGAGGGCCATAAACAAGTATGATGAGCAGATTTTCAGCGCAACAGACAGTGAGAGTTTGTTTTTGTAATTAAAAAAAGGGGCAGCGGACAAGGGAGAGTGAATGAAAGTAGCAAAAAGGAAAATAATACAGACTTAAAGGTAAATGAGCTACATATAGAAAGGAAAATGGTCTTGCTTATCCTTAGAAAATGATTGGGTTTTTTTGGAACAAGCCCTAGACTTTAATTCATTATGGAGTCACTCTAGCAGCTCTGTAGTTAAGGTTGCATTTTTAATTTAAAACAGGGTCCTCTTAATTAAACATGAAAATGCCCCATCATTGTCAAACACTGACTATTTCAATATGAAAGGGTGATTGTTGTACAGATGAGGAGCTTCTGGCCGTAGCTGGGTATTAGAGTAAGCAGGTGCAAGGCATGTGTGATTGATGTGGATGTTAATTTTGCTTTAACTGGTAATTTTTTTGAATATATAGCATTTCGTTAATAGGAAATGCACTTGAGCAACCTTATCTCTAAAGGTAACAAACTTTTTTGTGTGAGTAGATGAAAGATGATCATTCTCTATTAAATTCTGCAGCTTTTTAGAATAATTTCTATAGTACCCTTTTGGTTTCATCTCGATGTAAGCAGTGTCAGGATGAGCTCCACCCTGACATCTGGTGGTGAGGTGTGGCAAGTTGTGGAAAAGAACTTCAGGGGCCGATCTCATTTGCATAGGCACACCCACCCCGCCTAGAATGAGGCCATAGCTGCCCAAATGGTCACTTTGGTTGCTGTGGGATCCCCAGTGTCTCTGTTACTGGGGCAGGAAGAATAAATTGTTGTTATGCTGATTATGGGAACTGTGCTTGGAACTGTACTTGGCCTTTTGTTATGATGGAAGGACTCACCATCAACTAAGTAGCACTCGCTAGGCAAGGGTCATGGATTTTAAAACTCTGTGAAGGGAGAGAGGCTGGGGACAAGTATTAATACTTGGTGGCATGGGCCCTTTGGTGAGGGCCTTACATGCTAATTGCACTTCCTCCTCTCTCCACTGTGGAATATCAGAGCTAATTTTGATTCCATTAGGAGTCTAGTTACAGGCTGCTGAGCTCACTTTGGGCTAATAGTGCACCAGCACTGAGGCTCCCCTCCTACAAGCTGAATTCACCAAAGAGCTGAACTGACTAAGAGCTGAAATCACTGAGCGTTGTGTTAAGTAGTGGGGGAGCCTGAAGATATATTGTGGAGCAGTTTGCGGGATGGCTGGAGTGTCTTGTGGACAGGCTGGTGGAGCAGTTCGTAGGACGGCGGGAGCTGCTGGTGGGACGCGGAGCAGTTTGTGGACCGGCTGGTGGAGCAGTTCGTGGGACGGCGGAAGCTGCTTGTGGGCTGCGGAGCTGAGCGAAGGAATTCGTGGGGCGGCTGGCAGAGCGGAGTGGAGCGGAGGCCTATGGAGCTGTGGGGCGGTCAGCTTCAGATCATGTAAGGTGCCTTTTACCCCCGTCCCATCTCCACCCAGGTTGGGAGGTAAAGCTCCACAGATAAACTTTCGAACTCTGGGGCTGCCCTGACCAGGGACAGAGACTTTTGGGTCATTGGACTTTTGGGACTTTGGGTGATTTGGATGCTGGACTCAAGAACCAAAGGGAAAGGGGCATGCCCCAATTTGCTTGGGGTGGGTTTTTTGCTCATGGGTTGTGTTATGAATCCTGTTGGTGGTGTTTCCCCAACATAATGCCACATTGTTTCTCTCTGTTATTAAAAGGCTTTTTGCTACACTCAGTCTATGTGCTTGCGAGAGGGGAAGTATTGCCTCTTGGAGGCGCCCAGCAGGGGTGGTATATATTTGTCCCAGGTCACTGGGTGGGGGCTCGAGCCGGTTTGCATTGTGTTATTGGAATGGATCCCCTAGATATTGAACCCGGCCCTTGTTGCTGCCAACTCTGACGGGCAGAAGGGTTACATCTATGAAATCCAATAAGCCCTTTAAGAAAAGCAACCTTGGGGTTTTTTTGTTTTTTGTTTACCTTCTTCAGAACTAATCCAGAACTAATCTGCATTTAGAGCTAGACCCGCTTCTGATGCAATCTTAAATCTGATGATCTGCCCCCTAATTAACATAATTCCACTCCTGGGAAGGACCATTTTTAGAAAAGGTCTGTCCTCCATTTTGTATTTGCTTCAGACAAACTTTGTGCTTGAGAGAGAGCATGGCTGGTAGGAAGTAGATGTGAAACAAAATGAGAGAGTGAAGAGGGAAAAAGAAGTGAAAATGCTGTGATACAGAAGGCACATGTTTGCTCACTCTCTGATTGGATGGCAAAAGTATTAATATGCAAAACTTATACTCCATGCATTTCTTTGTGGTAGACAGCACTTCACACTTCTCTGCCTTAATGGGTTAAACTTCCAACCCTGGTAAATAATGTTAAGGATTAAAAAAAAACAAAAACCCAAAATCAAGAAATTGTTTTAAAAGGGTAATGGGGCTTCAACTACTATTTTTAGTCTCCTCTGTAAGTGTCCCATCTTTTCTTGGTTGAAATTCAAATAATGTTAAGTTGCTGATAGCACCTGGGAGTTTGTGGTTTGAATTTCTTTGTATTCTGTTTGTTTTTTAAGGAATGAGAAAACTTGCATTCAAGTACATGAGAGCTGAGCCAAAATTTTAATGGTGGTTTGAAGCCATTGCAGAATGTTAGGTAAATACACAGACTTTTAGATTTCAGAGTAGCGGCCGTGAACAGGAGTACTTGTGGCACCTTAGAGACTAACACATTTATTGGCGCATACAGCCCATGAAAGCGTATGCTCTAATAAATGTGTTAGACTTTTAGATGTGTTTACTTCCCACTTTTGAACGGGTTTGCTGTAGTTTGGGATAGACACATCTAGATGATGCCAGCTTGGTGCATGAGAGCTATTTAAAATTAAAAAAGGCCGAGAATTGTTCAGGTTTGTTGTGTCCTGAAAAATGAGCAGCTACGGTATGGAAATAATACTAGGAATGCTGCTGCTGTGCAGCATGGAAGAGACATGCTCTTGAAAAACCCTTATGCCTTTTTTTTCACCAGTCAAATGATCTGCAAAGAGCCTAGAATTGAGCTATACAGTTATTTCTTCCATAATGGATTTTTGGAGGTTGTATAAGTGATACTGTTGCTAATTTGTCAGGTAGGAACTTCTGAAAACTTGTGTTTCAAAGTGACACATGGTCTCTGGAAAATGAAAAACAATCATTCATAAAGGTGCTCTATTTAAATGAGACTTTAGTCTCGTAATGTAAATCCAACTCTTGTTCCACAAAGACTAACTGTACAGATGAGTTATTTAAAAAAAAAAAAAAGGAACCCAAGGACTGTAGTGTATCCAATTCCAGTAAGCAGTATGTTTATATACAATGACTTCACGACCTCACAGACCAAACTTGTAGTAGCTAGCTTCCCTCTTGTGCATGCGTTTTTATTTCTGTGGCATGTGCAAATGACGTTTAAATTATAGTAATTAGACAGCAAATGTAGGCAAACACTTGTGGACAGAGCTTTGGCTCATGTGTAAGCTTGACCCTACATTCACCCTGTTTGTGGAAAGGGTTAACTAAGTTAGTGCTGACTCTCTGCTGTGGCTGGCTCCTTAACCCACCTGGCTTAAAGGAAGTGGAAGGCTTTGGGCAGATGGAGCTGGGCCAGTGGGAGGAGTCAGAGATGGGGTTAATGCAGAACTGTTTGGTCTGGAGGGCCCCAGAGCAGGATTAGCTTGTGGGCGGGGGAGGCCTGTCTGGAGTGTTTCCTGTGGAGTTGTGTGCTGAGAGTCCCCAAGCACCCTGAGGGGGTGTGACTTTGTTTGTGGGAAGTCACTTGGTGATCAGATCAGAACTGGTGGAGGCAGGGGTTGGCTGTGTTTGAGACTCTGGTATTTTGTGAATAAACAGACCCCAGGCAGAGTGACTTTGGTTAAGACATGAAGAACTTGAAGGTGAGCTTGGAGTGAGTGGGTATATGATGGGATGTCCACCCCACACAGGCAGATCAGACTAAATCAGGGCAATTAACCTGATAGGCTGCATCTGGGGGACAGGCAGGGACTTAGGCGCCGACTTCTTCTGGCGCTGGTGGGTGCTCGACCCCTCTCCCCCGGTCCCGCCCCGACTCCACCCCTGCCCTGCCCCCTCCCGCCCCAACTCCACCCTCTCCCTGCCCCTATTCGACTCCTTCCCCAAATCCCTGCCCCGGTCCTGCCTCTTCCTCACCTCCTCCTCTGAGGGCGCCACGTTCCTGCTCCTACCCCCTCCCTCCCAGACCTTGCTACAGCTGTTTGGCAGCGGCAAGCACTGGGAGGGAGGGAGGAGCGGAGACCTGGCGAGCTCGGGAGGAGAAGGTGGTGAGGTGAGGCGGGAGGGGGCGGGGCGGGGAGCTTGGCTGCCGGTGGGTGCAGAGCACCCACTAATTTTTCCCTGTGGGTGCTCCAGCCCCAGAGCACCCACGGAGTTGGCGCCTATGGCCAAGGACTGAAAGGCTAGTGGATGATGAAATCCAGCTGGGTAGAAACAGGCTGAGCTTGTATAAAGCCAGCAAGCTGAGAACAGGAGAGGACTACAGGGGAAGTAGTCTGCAGTCTCCCCTATGAGAAAGGACTTTGAGCTGGTAAACCCGGGGCAGAGCAGAAGATAGAACAGAGAGGTAGGAAGGAGTCCAGAGAAATAACGTCAGGGTCTGGGTGCATGCAGACCATAGCTACTAGACGTAGGGCCCCTGGACTGGAAGCTGGAGTATGGGTGGGCCTGGGTTCCCCTACCGGCCATTGGGAAAGTGGCATAGGACCTGGCCTTGGATTGGAAGACTTGTCTGGAGCAGTATGAGGACAGCTGATTCAGTGGGACTTTGATATCCTTGAGGAGGAGAATTACATAGTGATCTGGATAGAGGGCGGAGTCATGAAAGGGAGAACTGTGAGTCCTGGAGAGCGAGAGGGGGCGTGATCTGAGCAACCTGTGGAAGGCAGGCATCAGACTTGAGTGGAGCTAATCCCCAGACATGGCCACAAGGAGGCGCCCCAGTGGTGAGTGAACCCTGTGACAGTAGGAAATGGGGCCTTAGTTACCCCATATACCAATGTCTTGTACCTGCAGTATTTAATTAAAAATACAGAAGAACCCCATTTATCCAATCTAATTGGGACCAGGGCCAGACTGGAGGTTTTGATTATCTTGATAAACCAGAGAATGGGGAAATGAGATGCTGCAGCACCGTCTAGTGACCACAGGAGGGATCCCCCACTTCAGGCTCTGGAGTCCTGATTGTTCGGTAAATGCGGAGAACCGATTAAGTAAGGGTTGGATAAACGGAGTTCTACTGTACAATGAACATAGCCTCCTAGTGTTATTGGTCTTTCCCTGATTCTTTAGCGGAATGGCTGAGGCTTACAATAGAAGGTTACACTTTCTGTTTCATGTCCCTTAATGTAGAGCTCAAAAGAGAGGGCAGAAGAAAAACTAGGCTGGCTGAATGACAGAAAACATTAGGGGAAAAGTGATCTCTTAGACAGGAGAATGGTCTCCCCAGGGAAGTAGGGGAAGCCTAAGTGCTTGAGGAATTTTGAACTTTAGGTGAAGTCTAGACAATATCTGGAGTATGGTGTGGTGAGTGGAGTGAGAATGGGCAAGAAAATCTACCAGACTCCCTCATTTCTATGTGGGGGGAAGCAAAGGGAGGCCACAAAGTTCTCTAAAGCCAATGATTCATATATAAAAGGAGCTTTTTGACTCATGTTCATGAAAGCCTCCTGTGGAAACTGCGAGAGAACTGATGGGGGGACAAAGCTCAGGGTGGCTGAATTCCCCAAAGTTACAGAAACAGCTTTTCGACCTACAAACTTTCATAGTTAAGTTCTGCTCTGGGGCTGCTAGTTGATAGAGCCCAGGACACATGAAATTTGATATTTTGCTTGCTAGATGAATGATCCAAGACAACATCATGGTCAGAGCTAAAGAAAATGAATTACCGAGACAACTTTAGAGGTTTCAGCTCTGGCACTTACCAACCACAAAAGCTGTTTAGTGCAGTTGTGTTAACTGTAAACATATTCAGCCACCCTTACCCATAAAACCAGTGTTCTGCCACCATTGAGACTATCCAGAAAGGCTGAGATGGATGAATAGTGATTTGGAGCTTTGAGAAGAGAGAACTGATCAAGAGCTGGTTTCTAACATGAATAACAAAAAGGAGGGATTTAGGAGCCAGGGTGTCTGTGCCAGGACTACTTATGTAGGCAGTGTTGGTGTGGATAACTTAATTAAAATATGTAATAAATGGAATGTTTCACTAATGTTTAGATGCTTTACTGATAGGAACTACAGATGAAATACTTTTACAGTGAAGGCGATGTGGCAAGACGCTTCTGTTGACTGTTGGTGGTATGGTTAGGCAAACTATTGAGGAATATGATGACTCCAGCCTATCAACATACCTGAGGTGGAGGTCCGATCTGTGCACATTTCTTGTGCATGCACCCCCTACCCCCAGTGCCTGATCTTTTTGCCTTTGTATCATCATATCTGTAAACAGTTTTGGAAATTCTAAACTTAAGTTAAGGAGTACTTGTGGCACCTTAGAGACTAACCAATTTATTTGAGCATAAGCTTTCGTGAGCTACAGCTTACTTCATCGGATGCATACTGTGGCATGCAGTTGATAGATTTCCACTCCATACGGCTAAATGCAGTGCCTTGCATAATGACAGGTTTCAGAGTAACAGCCGTGTTAGTCTGTATTCGCAAAAAGAAAAGGAGGACTTGTGGCACCTTAGAGACTAACCAATTTATTTGAGCATAAGCTTTCGTGAGCTACAGCTTTCATGAGCTACAGTGAAGCTACACTTCATCAAAGTGAGCTGTAGCTCATGAAAGCTTATGCTCAAATAAATTGGTTAGTCTCTAAGGTGCCACAAGTACTCCTTTTCTTTTTGCGAATACAGACTAACATGGCTGTTACTCTGAAACCTAAACTTAAGTTAGTGTCTTGGGAAAACCTACATGCCATGGGGTTGCTGCAGGAGAGGTGTAAGTCTTATTGCTTGCAATGTTGTTATAAACAACATGCATTTGAACAGTTCTTTCTTTTTAATCCTAAATTACACTTGTACAGTTTCAGTAGGCCGCCTTATTCAAGTTAGTCTCATGCAATGTGGAAGCATTGGGTAAACAGTGTGTGTGTGTGTGTGTGTGTGTGTGTGTGTGGCCGCCTTATTCAAGTTAGTCTCATGCAATGTGGAAGCATTGGGTAAACAGTGTGTGTGTGTGTGTGTGAAGGACACCAGGAAGCATGGAAGGAATTTTGATTATGTTTGTGTCTCCTCTTTTCCCAGGATTCCGTGAAGGACCCAAAAAGGCCAGTGTCTCAGGAGCAGGAATGTTATTGATTTAAATTTTCATGTTTGTGGGAAATGATGGGGGAGGGGGTCAGATAATGTGGGGATTAGACAATAATTATTCTGACAGTAGACGCTGAAGCTCTATAACCATTAAAATACACAGTCAAGTCACACGTCAAAATATACAAAGTAAATATCATTCAATCAAACTCTAAGTTCTCAAGCAGCATTTTTCTAGCTTTGCCTCTCTGCACATTTTGATTATTATCAATGGAAATATTTTTTGTTGGTTTGTGTGTGTGTGATGAAATCAATGTTTACTGACATTTACCGTTTTAAAAAAAAAATCTAAACCTTCCAAGCCTATAGATAATGGTTCTAGTCTTTTCTGCTTGGATTTTCAAGGCTGCACAACATTTGTATGAAGTGCATTCTGTGAAAATCTGGCTAACCATCACATGCTGTATCAGCATCTGATGTCAGAGTCAGAGGATCGTAGTTGTTTTTCACATGCTGTCATACACTTTGAAATGCGTTTCCCAAAGAGATCTGGGAGGTAGGATGCCATACTAGCCCAGTTACACAGATGCAGGTGTCTCCTTCTACACAGAAGAACTACTAGGTCAGTGGTTCTCAAACTTCTGTACTGGTGACCCCTTTCACATAGCAAGCCTCTGAGTGCGACCCCCTCTTATAAATTTTAAAATATTTTTTTATATATGTAACACCATTATAAATGCTGAAGGCAAAGCGGGGTTTGGGGTGGAGGCTGACAGTTCGCGCCCCCCCATATAATAACCTCGCGACCCCCGAGAGGTCCCAACCCCCCGTTTGAGAACTCCTGTACTAGATGCTGGTTTCAGTCTCTAAGGTGCCACAAGTACTCCTTTTCTTTTTGCAAATACAGACTAACACGGCTGTTACTCTGAAGCTTGACAGTCATGATACAAACTTGGTACAAATCTGACATACAGGCTTTTCCCTTGTTGGTGTGCTGTGAAATTGTAGAATTGCCTGTGAGGGTCAGCTAACATGGTTCTATAGCCAACCTAGAGAACTGACCTAGAGGTGTCAAGATTGTGTTACAAGAATTCCAGTCTTGCCTGTGTAGAGGTGAGACCTAATGGTGTTTTACCCATTACGGCCTCATATTACAGCTGTGGACTTCACAAGTTGTTGTTGAACATATGTATCCTCTGGTATTTATTTTGATTCTCTTACACATTTGCAGATACTACCTTGTAGGCTTGTAATCATAATATATTAAAACTTGATCAAATCTCTCAAAGGTTTGAAACACTTCACTGCTATGTGCCATAGTTATGTTACAGTTGCGTGTGGTATCAAAGAATTCTCCAGAGCATCATGCACACTAATGGCAAAGAATAAATAATTGCATCCAAACCACTGTTTAAAAAAAAAAAAGGGTATGGTTGAAAAGTCAAGATGTCGCTTATAAGGAAGGAAGTCTGTTCAGGAAGCATTTGAAAGTGGGAGCTTGGCATCCATATTAAGGGTGGAAAACTAGAATGTGTTCAGACTTGGTTTCCTATCCCTATGGGAAGTTCCTATGGTCTTATAGTGCCCAGAAGGCAGTGTTGACTTTGTAACTGTTGTCCTGATCCTGAGAGATGCTCAGTACCATACTGAAAAAACAGAATTATTAGTGTATTTTACAATAGTCTCAAATACTGCAGCAGTAGCACTAGAAGAGACATTTTACTGTAGGATAATTGCAGTGCTCTCTTAAAAGGGCATGTGCTACTCCCACTGAAGTAATGGGGAAATGATTGTGCTAGGTGCCTCCCAGTATTAGCCTGCTAGTTTGCAAAGGTAGTATTAGTTGTTAAAACTGCTTTAGCTTTCTCCTAGTGCCAGTTGTGCTAAACTGTGCATCTGAGTCAGAGAGAGTGGGGGAAGGGACTTGCTCTAAATAATTTAATTAGCTGACTGAGCTGAGATCAGATTCTGTGTGGTGGTTCCTCCTCCACCACCCCCAAAGTCTCCTTCTGGAGAAAGTAAACTCCCAACTATGATCTTCAAAGTTCTAGCTAGCTAGGAGTATCAGTGCATTAACTGTAAACCTCAGAGAGGCACTCTACGAAGTACAAATTTCCAGTATGTAAGTGTCCACCTATAGTTTCTCATCTTGAGCCTCTAGGGATAATGGTCAGTAGGAACCCTCTATGTTAGCCATCTTCACTTGAATTCGGACAGAAGCACAAGTGAGTGTAGGGATGCAGTTAATACTTTCATGTGAAGTGTATGCAAATTCCATTCCTGCACAAATGGAAGATCATACACAGCATCAGCAAACAAGTGAAAGATAGTGTACATATTTTCTTAAATTACTGGATTTAAGCTTCCAAAAATTGTTACATTTGTGGTGGGGTGTGTATTAAATGACAACACAAATACTAATTCCCAAATGCATATTTTAATGAAATTTGTTTAACGATACACAGTACCATGTATCCACCATAGGAATTTACCCCAAAAAAGCAGGTTTCATATTTTTAAAAATAAACTTATTTTTATTATAAATTCATAAATAGATGAATGTAAAATATTAAAAATCACTATAGTATGCAAGCTTGCTCCCTTATCTCCACATTCCAAACAATCTGGTCAATATCATAAGAAAGCGTAAATGCAAAATTGTTATCAGAGAGAGAAATGTGAGGCTTGCATCTCTTCATGGAAACATAGACAACTAGCAAGCGATCTGTCATAGTAAATGAAGACTACTTTGTAACACTGGAGTTCTCCAAACCTTTAAGTAATTTTGGAATGCAGTGAGTGAATTCAATATGAATTAGAGCTTTTTGCCCCTAACCAAATGTGTAAGCCAGACTCTTTTGAATGCTGTGGATCCTGGGCCACTGGATTTTCTAACCATCAGTCATCAAGTGAGACACTATTACAAAAGAGGGAAAAAGCACTGAGCACAATTAGGATCTCAAAAGTCTCAGCATTTATCAGTGTAGATTTACAAAATAACAATCTTCCTCTTCTTTAAATATTACAAATAAGCAATCCACCTTTTCTTCATTATAGGCTGAATTCACAACTTTGCTCCACCTCACCCATAAAATATGACAAGTGGGCCAGAGTCTGATCTCAGTTGCTGGAGTTATACTTGGTTTTTACACTGGTGTAATCACGAGTCATACAGGGCTTTGAATTGGCACATTTGTCATTCAATTTGTGATTTTCACTCTATTCCACTTACAATTTTACTGAGCAGTTATGATGTTCAATCCTCTAGGAAGGGGGTCTTAAACAACTGATGTTATTTTGTCAGCATTATTCTCCTCAGTGTATCAGTCCTTGCTGTTAAAGCAACAAATATTATTTTATCAAGTATGAACTGCCTCCCATATTTAAAATATCTTTCCAATTTTTTAAAATATTCATTTACTTAGTAAAAAATACTTATTTATACACAAGGGGTTGAAATAAAAATGGGCTGGAAATGAATAATACAAAATACCAGACACCCTTGTCTTCTGAGCTCTGCTTTTCATCTTAAGATGCGCAATGTCTTTTAATAGAATCACGTTCTGTTAGTGCAAACCTTTCCTAACACAAGTCATTTTGTACTGAACTCTTAGGTCCAGACTTTTACATGCAGATAGGCACCTAGTGGAATTTTCAAAAGTGCTTAACAGCCTGACTCCTACTGAAAATCCCACTACATTCCTATTTCAGTTTTAGGCATCAGCACACCTTAAAAAGAAAACTGGCCTTTATAGCCTTACCTTAAAAAAAAAAAAAAAAAAAAAAATCAAAAATGGTCTTCAAATTGCAAGTACAAGTTTGCATGCCCCTGTTTTTCAATGCACAATTTTTTCACACCCATGTTCTTTCAACTTTGGATGCCCAAAATCGCACCCACTATGTCCTCAGAGGAATGCATACCATCTGAGAACATCAAGTGAATCTGAGAATCAAAGGGCAGAATTTCCTACTTAAAGCAAGAAAAGAAGCAACATCTCATGGCCTCTTAGTCTATTGCAGAAAAATGACACTGACCTTCACCTACTCAGGAGCAGACTGAAATTGCTGCTGTCTGATAATTTACTGTAAGGAGATTGGCTTTTTGGAGTGTAATTATTAATTATGGAAGTGATTCTTGTCTAAGTATTCCTGCATAAATACATGTTTGGGTGCATCAAACAGATGTAACTAAGGGGAGAAATACACACTTTTCTAACCTTAACTCTCATACATAGTTTTTCTCTGGGGACTTGGGGTTTTTTAAAACAGAAAGGGGAGGTGTTATTTTGCATTATCAATTGTCAGAACTGGCATTACATATGTATACACTTTTGCAATTTTGGGTGGGGTTGGGGTCTCCAGGGGCCATGGTCATTAAAGCAATAATTCACCAGGTAAAAGGGGGTGGATGGGTCTCTTCCCACACTACCACAACACTTGTTTATGGCCCACTGGACACAGCTTCCCACCATCGTGAGAGCTGTAGGATTTTGTCCTTTGATAGCTGAATGTGTGTAGTCTAATGTTGGAAATAACTTGACTGAGCTGCAATGCTTTAAAGGTGACTTGAAAAGACTTTTTTAAATAAAATGGATTGCACCCTTTGTTCCCTATAATATATAAAGGAAGCTTCAAAGACTGCCTTAAAATATTTTAATTTTTTATATCAGGAATATCAAGTCTGATCTCCCCTGGTTTTGCTGGAGCTTGTTTGGGGGAAGGGGCCTGTGGATATTAGGCTCTCTCACCTCATAACTGAAGGGGCTAGGGATGTTAAATATTTAACACTACATTTGGAGTTAAAGAGATGTCAACAAATGCCAAACTTCAAAACAGGCCCTTTCCTAATTATTCATTTTATAAGCTCTTGTCATATCCTAATTCCACTACTTCTCCAGCACTCCATGGAGTTCCAGGGTAGACAATGCCTGCATTTCTAATGTAAAAAAAAGCAAGCAGGAAAAAACAGTAACTGAATGTGTGAGGTGTTTAATCCTCAAGAAAAGAATTTTCCTCCAATTTTGTGTTTAAATCTGTTTAGATGTAGTTATTTAACAGTCCAAAGAAAAATCCCCTCGCATCTGAATGCTGTGATGTCATCATGCTGGTTTGCATTCCAGTGTCCACAAAAATCTAAGAGGAAAAACAAGGCAGCAGTTTTGGGCAAGGACTGTGTGTGTACATGTACATACACCACCTAGCATAAGGAGTGACAAATACAAATTATTTGAATTTCTAATGTACAAATTTCTGGAGGGTAGGGATAGGATACAGAGGGACCTAGACAAATTAATCTGATGAGGTTCAACAAGGACAAGTGCAGAGTCCTGCACTTAGGATGGAAGAATCCCATGCACCGCTACAGTCTAGGGACCGACCTGTTAGGCAGCAGTTCTACAGAAAAGGACCTGGGGGTTACAGTGGATGAGAAGCTGGATATGAGTCAACAGTGTGCCCTTGTTGGCAAGAAGGCCAATGGCATTTTGGGTGTATAAGTAGGGGCATTGCCAGCAGATCGAGGGACATGATTGTTCCCCTCTATTCAACATTGGTGAGGCCTCATCTGGAGTACTGTGTCCAGTTTGGGCCCCACACTACAAGAAGGATGTGGAAAAATTGGAAAATGGCCAGCGGAGGGCAACAAAAATGATTAAGGGACTGGAACACATGGCTTATGAGGAGAGACTGAGGGAACTGGGATTGTTGAGTCTGTGGAAGAGGAGAATGAGGGGGGAATTTGATAGCTGCTTTCAACTACCTGAAAGGGGGTTCCAAAGAGGATAGATCGAGACTGTTCTCAGTGGTAGCAGATGACAGAACAAGGAGTAATGGTCTCAAGTTGCAGTGGGGGAGGTTTAGGTTGGATATTAGGAAAAACTTTTTCACTAGGAGGGTGGTGAAGCACTGGAATGGGTTACCTAGGGAGGTGGTGGAATCTCCTTCCTTAGAAGTTTTTAAGGTCAGGCTTGACAAAGCCCTGGCTGGGATGATTTAGATGGGGATTGGTCCTGCTTTGAGCAGGGGGTTGGACTAGATGACCTCCTGAGGTCCCTTCCAACCCTGATATTCTATGAAAACAGAAATGTCCCCTTCTTAAAAAACAAAACCAACTTTGAAGAGGGCACAAACCTATTTTTACCCTTTGCTAGTCCCCTTAAAAGAAATAATCTCCTATCCTGATCCTAGTTCCCAAGTATGCACTGGTCATTCTCATTTTACCATAAAAGACAGCATTTATGTGGATATGAATTTTCCTATCCATTTTTTTGTGTAGTTAATATTTTTGAGTAAATTCAAAAGAAAATCCATTGATCTGATAAACAGAGGGATCCAGTTCCAGGAAGAAGTTAAGGATTGGCTATCCTAAAGCAGTGCTTAATTTGTACTAGGGCTTGCCAGGGTTGGGCCCCGGCCCCTCTAGGCCTGGCAGTTCATAGCTACAGCACCCCTGGGGTTGGTGTGTCAGGTATGAAAGTAAAAAAATTGCTTGAGCCCTGGCACCTCTTTCATTACAAATTAAGCACTCTCCTAAAATACTAATAGACCCTGTATCTGAATGCTTGAATCACTCTTTGCGTCTACCACCTCAAAGGATTCCAAAACTTATTCCAGCTTTGGTGTAAGCATGCAGGTGTAACATTATTACCCCAATAACAAATAAGAGCTAGGGTTGCCAATTTTAGTTGGACATATTCGTGGAGGTTTCATCACATGATGTGAGCTTCAATTAAAGATTAATCTTTAATTCCTGGAGACTCCAGGACAATCCTGACGGTTCATCTGAAAGCTGTTCCTCAACAGAATGGTCAGCACTAAAATGAAACACGGAAAAATCTAAAATTAGCTAAGGTTTCCAAAGGCCTACAAATCACTTGAGTGCATGGGAAAGAATTGTAAGGTCTGATTGGTCAATGACACACTTCAAGCCACCTTTTTCCTTCCAATTATTACATGTAGTGCCTGAATGTTTTCCCCTCTCTCTACTTCTAATGCGTGCCTGTGCACAGACCTGCCTGCTTTCAACTTTATCTCTGACATTATTTCAGTTATATAAAAATCTCCTTTTGACATAAAGGAAAAGATGCTTATGTCAGGAAGGACACAATGGAAGTAGGTTCAGTTTCAAACATTATTCTCTCCCGACCATTTCACCTCTAGACTTGGTGCAAAATGACCTGACTATACTGTCCTTCAGGGCATGCTGCAAGATCTCCCCCACCCCCATTTTTTTGGTCACATTTGGGGGGGGGGGTGGAATATACAGAGAACCGGGGAGTTCAGGATAAAATGGAGTATTTGTTTGCTCTTTGACTCTGGTAGGATTTTGTTAAGGGATGAGGACCGACCGGAGTCTGTATCAGTTCTGTTTTTTATTGAAACTAAATTAAATAAAATGGAGCCAGAATTCAAAAGCTCAATGGCTTTACATGGAGGGATCTGTAAGACTCAACTCCCAGTTATTTTGAGCAGATATTCAACCCTAGTCATTTACACCTGTGAAAAGTCAGTGTAAAATGCTACCTTTCTCTGACCTGATAGGGTCTTGTATTCACTTTGCACTGGTGCAAATGGCTGCATAAGATTTAGTTCTGCCAGGGAAGATCTTCAAAGGCACAAAGAGGAGTTTGGGGGCTTAACTGCTCTTTGTGATGTTGAAATCTGCCCTCAAAGTACATTACAAAGTGGTCAATTAAATCCTGGTGATGCTGTGACTGTGCAGGCCAAAGGGACTGCCCATGCACTCTGAACTGAATACAATACCAACAGGGGGAAATACTGGCCAGGGCAACACTTGTGCCAGTCCTGCAACAAACAAAGTGTCTTGGGATGGCTAGTGTGCAGCCAGCAAACACAGGATGGACCAAAGGGACCTATGTGTACTGTCTAATTTGAAAGATAGTGTGCCAAGATACATTAGCTAGAATCTTCCAGTAGCTTCATATTGTTACCAGTAAGTTTGTAAGGTTTTCTAGGGGAAAGATGCATGAGGGTAACCACAGGCTAAATATTTCCTTGCAACAGATAGCTGTCAATTTAGAGTGTGCACAGTACAATCGTACTTCACAAGGTCTGTAGGAAATGGACAGTAACAAACAATGTAAAACTGGTGTTGGAAAAGAAGCTTTACTTCCCTCCTGCCCCCCAACCTATTTACAGACAGCTGCTAATCAACTTCACAATGGCTTTCAATGTGCAGTGGTGAAACAATAGCCAAATCTCTCTTGCCTTTGTTACTCAGCCCTGGTCTACACTACAAACTTATATTGGTATAACTGTGTCGCTCAGGGGTGTGGAAAATCCACTCACCTGAGCGATGCAGTTATACCAACCTAAACCCCAGTGTAGACAGCGCTCAGGGAGGTGGCACATCTTCATTAAGCGCTACAACGGGCAGCTGCACTGATGTTGATGTGCCCACTGCAGTGCTCTAAGTGTAGACAAGGCCTCATGCCCCATAGAAGCAATGGCTTAGTCCCAGGGCTATGGTTGAGGAGTACCCAGAGCCAGCTCAGAACGGGGCTGGGCCTTTGTGCTCCCAAAGCTGAAACAGTTGTATGCTGGTCAGCCCTGCAGTGCATCTGAGCAGCCTAAAGGCCCAATCTAAGGACTAGTCAGGTCTGGAATAACTTAGAGCCCCGGAACATTGCCAGAGTGCATTATCACTTTTGCTCTGCCCCTTTCCCCACCTGTGCCTTCTACACTATGGCTGTGAGGGGAAGGTCCTCCACTATAGACTGCGTGTGTGACTTCGGGCAAGTCACTTAGGCCCTGTCTACACTACTACAACCTAAGTTACGCTACTCCAGCTACGTGAATAATGTAAGTGGAGTTGATGTAGCATAGGTCGATTTACTGCAGTATCAATGGAAAACGCTCTACCGTTGATTTACCTTACTCTTCTCGTTACAGTGGAGTACCAGAGTTGACTGGAGAGCACTCTGTGGGCAATTTAGCAGGTCTTCAGTAGACCCGCTAAAACGACCCCCGCTGCATCGATCGCATCTATCCCCGGTAAGTGTAGACATAGCCTTAGTCTCTCTGTGCCTGTGAATTGGGATAACACCACCTCTCTACCTCACAGGGGTGTTGTGAGTATAAATCCATCGAAGACTGAGAGACATTGAGATGCTATGGTAATGGAAGCCATATAAGTACCTTAGATTTTCCATGAGAACTAAAAAAAAAATCATTTTAACTCTGTCTAGATTTGTCTACATCTGGTTTGTGTGTCTGTTTATCTACCTCAGTCTTGAGCCTTGTTAATGTCCTGAATGAGTCTACAGAGAACAGGACTAACACGTGCTAAACTATACCTTCCAATCTTGGAAGATATCAGACAGTCACTTTCCCTTTTATTTTCCAGCTCTCAAAGAATGGTTTGTTCTCAATGAGTTTTCCTCCATTGTACAGGCTGATCTGTTAAAGTACACCTGAACTCTGGGAGGCACAGTGGTTGAAGCTAAATAACTTCAACTACTCAGTAATTTATTAGCCAATAAATGCTCTTTAAATTTTAGACTTACATTATGCAAATCTGCTTGTGTGTATTACCTTAATTTTACTTTAGACGTGTGTGTGTAGTTGAGAATACCACTACAGAGTCACTGGGAATCAATACCAGATGGCAAGAGACAATCAAATGGCCAGTCAGATACCATTTTCAACTATAACATTAAATAATGGAACAATACATGGTAGGAGATAATCAAAAACTGCTTTTCAATATTGTTTAAGAATAGTGCTGCTTGAACAATTTGTCAGCACTACACAACAATAAAACCTACTGTTTTAGTAAATCTGATCTTATGCAGTCTTGTTGATAGCGTACCATTCATTATAGAACTCCAGAGGCAATGAAAAAACTGAAGTAAAGCCAAAGCTCTTGTGAAACTCCATGAAGTGGAGGGTCAGCTGGGTCAGATCCTGTTTGAGGTTAACAAACACTGCAGAATGTGACATGACCTTGACTGTAGTAAAACTGATACCATAATTAGGGGATTTTTTTCTCCAGTGTTCAGTTTTTTAGTTTGTTTTACAAAACAAATTATTATCAGGGTTCTATGCTAATACACATTCATTTGAAAATGACACAATTATAAATATTTGCACAAATTCTGCCCATCAAAATGGACTGCATCAGCAACAGGAGGTGAATTTAAAAGTTAGTTCTATCCAAACCAAAACAGGGAAGAGCACCATTCACACAAAGAGAACAAAATTCTGTAAGAATTCTCATTTCACCGTTTGCCATTGAATTTCACCTTGTAAGCTGTTTGGGGCAAGGACCAATACCCCTTTTTTTACACTCTACTGTACTTAGCACACTTCGGGTACTGCCAAAAGCAAACGATAAATACTATAAAAGTAATGGTAGGCTAAGATGATCTGCCTAAAGCAATTAATGCACTACCCAACAGTGTAATGGCTATATATTGTTTTGCTAATGTTCAACTGCCAGCAAACAGGGCTCTTAGCAAATATTTATGCCTTAAACTGTGTTAGTATGCTACTGAGCCACTCATTTGATGTACATCATTGCAGGTTCCTAACCTGAGATTTCCAAGAAATAGTTTTGTGCCTATAAATGTAGGGCCAAATCCTGCTCACCCTCCTCTAGTGCAATTCTCCTTTTGGTTTCAATGGGATTACTGAAAATAAAGCAAGCAGGATTTAGCTCCTACTGCTTAGATTGCATAGCTATGGATATGACATCGATCAAAGGCTAGCTAAACAGTAAAGTTTATAAAAGGGATTATTGAAAAAGATATAAATTCTGTTTTCATGGTTAAATATATTTCAGTACAAAGAACCATGCATCTAGGAGGACTGTACCATTACTATCACATGCAGGTGATATGTATGGTATACGCTGCTGGGGTAGTTGAAACAGTGTATTATGAACCTAAATGCTGTACAGTTGACTGATATGTGGCAAACTGATTTGGATAAATGAGGTTCCTCTCTCCATTTCTTTATTCCCTGACATTTTGCTAGGTAGGACATGCAAACTTGTATTATGGGGGTGTTGTGTTTTTTTAAGTGAGAAGACATAGCTGCTCTAAAACTAAAGGACTATAGCTTTACAGGAAAATCTGAGAAGCTAAAGCATATCCTTCATTTGAAGGCCCAGTAAACAAACAACTGGTACTGTGTTTTATAGTAACTTCTGACTGAAACAGACTAAGCTCTGCAGGTGGATTCTTAAACTTCAACCCTGCAGTTGAAACAGCAGGTGAACTATGGCAAAGGATTAAGAAAAAAATAAAGTGCTTGATTTATTTCTATTCGGTTGCTAAACTTAGGTCAACATTAAAGAAACTCGCATGCTTATATTCTTTAACATGATGGGCTCAAATCTGCCTCCATTTATAGTGAGTGGCAAAACTTTCGCTGAATGCAATGGGAATAGGGTCCAGGTCCTTTCTGGCTCTTGAGATATATAGCTCATCCAGGCCTAGAATGCATTATCTAAGCTACAGAAGATTAGCTGTGATCTAAGTAGTTTCAATATTCTTGTTTTTACATGCACATGAATTTTTATTAGCATGGTTTTAAGAATGTAACTTGGCACCAGTCCTGCAAATAATGGGACTGTGGATTGATGTAAAGGTCCATGTGTTGGCACACCAAATTGTTGGATTTGGGCTTATAGATGTACACTAAAACTTATGATGACAAGACACAAGTATTCTCTGCTTTAAGACCTTGTCAGCTTTTCTACTGTAAGCACTTCAGAAATGGACAGAATAACTCTACCCAGCCTATTCAGGCTGATCAACAAACAGGAGAGGTTCTTAAATATATTTGCTATGGAACCTTTTCACTAGAAAAAAGATTTCAAGACTGAATTTTAGTTTTTAATCAGACCTCTTTTCTAGATTAAACTGACTTTTAACCCCTCTTTGGGGATGGAGTAGGGGGTTTGCTGTTTAGTAACCAATACTAAGTTAGTTGGCTAGAGTTTTGGAAAAACTTCATCTCCAGTGTTTAGTTACTTCTGGGCACTCAGTGCCTCTTATCTTTGGATGTAGGAGACCCTAGAGTATCCTGGAAAACTGCCCTATTTAAAACCAAAAACTATATTTGTGCCTCACCCTGCATTTCCATATAAAATAGAAATGTGAAAACTAAACTAACTAAATGTTTTAAGGCCCCTTTATTCTTACAACTATAAAATCTGAAGTCAAGTTTATCTTAAATTACAAGCAAACAGTCTACAAAACATACATCATTTTTTAGTCAACTACTTCAGTAGAAAATAGTTCAACATTTTCTGCAGGAAAATGATTTTTCTGATGAATCAACATTTAAAACAGGGTCAATGATATTAGCCCTTTCCTAGTTTCTTGGCTTTCATTCTATGTGTGGAATGGCCATAAACTGTATTCCTGGTAATAATAATCCAAATACACCCTATCCTTTTAGGTTAAGACTTTCAAAAACAACTACTGATTTATTTTTTTTTAAATAGGTGCAGCAACCTGAAACACCTTAAGGGGACCTGATTTTTGAGGACGTGTATTCTGAAAATCAGGCTCTTTTAAAATATCTTGAGTCAGGCACCCAAAATCACTATTCTGAAAACCTTGGTTTTAAACTGTAGATTTAAAAAATCCAGCTTCTGTTCCTTTTGTAAATCCCTGTTTGTAAGGTGCTTGAGAGGGTAAATCCAGGGATAGTTGATGGCGTCAGCACTTTCTAACTGCAGACACAACATAAGCTCATAATAAAGAGCTACATCTTTAAGCCAACTACTTAGCTGGGTTATTAAAATCAATTTTAGTTAATATTGCAGACTTTTGGTCAACAGTAAAAAGATTTTTCTTGCTGAAGATCTGCAAGAAATGAAAAGCAACCGGCAACTTGTGATTGTGAGAGAGGGAATCAGAAAGATCTCAATACGTTCCTATAGCCAAGAAATCATGTTTCATACAATCCTCAGCTAATCTGAAGTTCATTGTCCCATCAAATGCCCAGGCTGTAGTTAAAGAATGGGACAGTCACAGTCACTTGTGCAATGAAACCTCTGGCAACAAAAATTAATCACATGTGATTGGAACTAACTTTGTATGTGACCAGTTAGACATACTACAGCATTCCAAAGTCAGTCATGGCTAGCAAAGTCTTTCAAGGCTTCTCCAGTTCTTATTTCCAGTGGTGCTGTTCTTGAGTTATGGAATGAAATGAATAAAGCTGAGGGTAAAAACTCCATGACACCAAGTAGGAAAAGGAACTATTCACTGTGCAAATAAGTAACAAAATAATCAAAGCCCTCCTTCTCCAAGAGTGAATTTAAGAAACATTAAATGTATTGACTCATCTTGCTAAACAAGCAGGCAATCAGTATTGCTCAGGCTTATTTCACTATTTGAATGATGATTTTTTAAAAATCAGTGAGACAGCCCACTTAAGCTTGTACCAACAGTATTTAGCAGTCCATGTGCCACATTTCATTTTCAAGGAGAGAGCTTCCATGGTGGTACAGTGTTCTTGGACAGAGGATTGCTGCTTGGTCCTGTGTTCAAAACATTCAAGTTTTTGATACTTGAAACACCTTTGCCAGTCACTGTCTAACCTGTCTGGTGTATGTGGTCATTGGTGGAATGCTGAGAATTTAAAAAGACCCTATCAAGGGACTGACCTACAGGCAGAAATAGTTACACCTTTGCCAGCTATCCCATACGGAAGGGTTTAGGACTTCAGGTATGTGGTGGTTTCTTGTGTAGTTACCTTCCCTGCCCTCCAACAAACAGATCCATGCTGCTTCCCTCAGATTCATAACTTACTGAGAAGGTTGCAGCAAAGAAAATAATGGGGGCAAATTCAGAGTAAATGTCAAGGAAGGTTGAATTTTCAGGTCTAAACCTCAAAGTCCCTTTTTAAAAGTAAAAGACAAAATCTTGATTGCATTGGTGTCTAACATCTACAAAAATGCTGGTCTCTCAGGAGGAGGATACAGCTACTGTGCTCCCCAGCCTGAGGGGGAAACATCCCTCTAAATTCCAGTACAGTCAGGGATACCACCTAGCTTGTATCAGCAACCGCATGGCCCCCAGCCTTCTACTATGTCTTTGCTGTCAAGTTTGATGCTGTCTGTGTTTTTCTCATTGAACATGGGGCCTCCATGCCTTATCATGAGCTCCGTTGCCATCTTCACAAAAGCTTCCTCCACATTGCTGGAGTCTTTCGCAGATGTTTCTATGGCACAAATGATATCGTAGTGTTCAGCCAGATTCTGAGCCTCCTCCAGCTGAACCTCTCGAAGGTCACTTAAGTCAGACTTGTTTCCTGGCAGAAGAAAGTGGAATTGTTTACAGATTAACTTTTTTATAATTACTGATGTCTGTGCAAATGTTCAGGAGGGGGCGTGAAGGAGAAGAGATAGTAGCAGGAACCATGGGAGTGGGGCAGGAGTTCAGCAGCAAGAGCCTTTGGTGAAGCAGGGAAAATGGGCTGGCGGTCAAAGCCAAAACCGTTGCAGGGGTGGGGATAGGGAAAGGAAGGTAAAGTGAGAGCGAGTGCAAGCTGTTGGTCAGCCTGCAGGATCTGGATGCAGAACTGTGACCCATGTTATTATATAAAATTAAACTAACATTCACTCTTTGGACTCTCAGACTACAATTTAGTCTTCTGGTGCTTATATATATATATATATATATATATATATATATATATATATATATATATAAGCTGCCATGATGACAGTCATTGCCCTTGAGAAATGAAATTACACACAGGGACTGACTTTTCAAAAATCAGGGGTCAACTGTGTGCCTAACACTCAACTTGCACATACAATTGCGGTAACTGAATGTACAAATCAAGTGCACAACAGTGCATGCATTTTCACCCGTGCCTGACTTTGAAATTCAGATCTACAAGAACGACACTGAACAGTGAGTGAAATCAGAGAACGCAAGCTCTACCAGGGTTAATAAAAAGTGAAAAGCAAAGGAAACCTCCTATCTAACATAATATGAACTCAGTAAATTTTAAACTTCCAGGAACTGTCGTTTGGTGTGTCTGTACCTTGTCTAGCACAATGGGGTCCTGGTCCATGACTAGGGATACCAGATGGTATGTAATACAAGTAATAAATAATAACACAATGTGGTATAAATGGTATATGCTGGACTGAAGCCATGACTGAAGAAGGGAAAATACTGATTCAAGTACACAATATACTCACCAGAAAGTAAAGTATTTAAAGGACAGAATGGTAGGCTGGCAGTCTCAAAACTAGCGCCTTAAAAGTTGGGAATAAACATGTTTGCTGAGGCAATGATTAACAAACAGGAGAGTGGAACCCAGAAACCTCTTGAGTTAGAACCTTGTGTGTGACAGTGACTTCTCATAAACATATGATTGAACTTTATTCCATCCGCTCTGACTTCTGTAAAAGGAGGATAAAACTCTTACCTGCCTCACAGAGGTGGTCTGTGTGGTTAGTGTTTGCACAGTGCTTTGATGCTGTATAGTTTTATTTGAGTTCCTCACTCATCCAGAAAGGGATTAATTTCCAAACTCACCAATCAGTAACTGTACTATGTTGGAACCAGCATACTTCCTCACATCCTCAATCCAGCGAGGAATGGACTGGAAAGAGCCTCTCTTGCTGATGTCGTAGGCTAGGATTGCTCCATTGGCGCTTCGGTAGTAGCTCTGTGTGATGGTTCGGAATCTCTCCTGCCCTGCTGTGTCCCAGATCTGCAACTAAACAAAATAAAACATGCAGTGAGATACTGGCTATTCACATATAGGGAACTGGTCTTGCTTTTCAGGTTAAGTCCTTTCCTCCTGAATGAAATGTGACTGGGTCAGGATTTAAACACACACTGAGCTCTGCTGGTTAACAAGACAGGAGTTGGTTCAGTGACCTTATAGAAAATCTATGCACAAACGTGGTGCTTTTTAAAATTTCTCTTAAAAAAAATCCTGTGTCCCTCAGCTGAGATGAAAATTATGTACTCAGGGTAACATTTTCAAAGTTGGCTGCCTAAAGTTAGCACCAAAATCCATAATTAGGCACCTATGCAAAAGTGACCTCATTTTTAGGAGTGCTAGTATTTCCAACTCCCTGTGAAGTCATAAGGAGCTCAGAATGCCTGGTAATTTGAAAAATCAGCCTAATTTTGCCTAGATATCTAAATATTTTACCTAAAAATCTTCCCTCCACACAACTAGGAAGATAAAGAGTGTCACAGAACTGAATGTCTGTCAGCCATCCTCTTCATTTAGGAGGCTGAATAGACATTATGCACAGGTAGTAATGGGCCTGTCTAAACTGTAATGCTCTTGCTTAAATCCAGTACCATAGGAACTGCCATCCCATATCAGATTGACGGTCCATCTAGACTAGTACGCAGTGTCTGAGTAGTCAGCCTGGGATGCATCAGAAGAAAGTACAATAAAACCGATGGTGAACAGTAGAGAATAACCTGCTCATGGAGGAAGTTTCTTCTTATCCTGTCATGTATTGGTGGTCTTATCTCCTGAAGCCTGAGAATTTATCCCATACAGCTTTTTAATTTAAAGTAACTGTGGATATTCTCATTCACCATATACATTTCTAATCCTTTTTGAACGCTATCAAGCTCAATATATAGTAGCAATGACTTCCACAGTATTTTCTTTTCAGTTTAAATCTGTTGCCTTTCAATTTCATTAAATGTTTCCTTTTCCTTGTATTCTGAGGGGGTAAATGGGAGTGTCTAGTTTACTTTCTTTGTACTATTCATTATATTATGTACCTCTGTCATGACTTCTCTTTTTTTTGTCCCCTCTCTAAGGTAAACAGTCTTAGCCTTTTCAATCTCCCCAGACATGGAAGTCTTTCCATTTCTGAGCCCTTCTATTTCTTTTATATTCTTTTTCAGATGACATGACCAGAACGTAACACAGAATCAGAATCCACAGAATCTGGATCAATATTATTTTCCATACCATTCCTTGTGCATCCTAACATTGTGGCTGCATTTTTTTGACCACTGCTGCATAACTGATCAGAAGTTTTGTTTTTGCTGTCTACAATGCCCTGATCTTTTATAGTTAAAATTAATCCTTCCAATTAACAGGTTATTAGAAATCTTGGTTAGAGAGCATTTTCAGAGGAGTGGAGAAGGGTAGAAGCTATATTAGAACACATCCAGGATGGAGAAGAACTCCAGGCAATGGTTGTCAATGATCTGGAAATGATGGATGCTATGTACGTGGGGCAGTAACTGGAGAGTTGTAGGTTATGTAGGTAGTTTGTGACAGTGCTGGGAACAGAACCTTAATCTCTGAGAAGGAAGACCCATACTTTTCCCACTAGAACACAATGCCTTTCATGGGTTCAAATCTCAGCACTTGGTCAGGCCAATTGTAAAATGAAGGTAATAATGCTAACCCAACGTTCTGGAGAGCTTTGAGATCTCCTGTACAGATGAAGAACCACTATATAACCATAAAGTGTGAATTATTAGCCACACTTATCAGATAACGTAATGAAGAGTGATTTACCTGTGATGTGACTTTCGGTATGTCTATACTGCAGCTGGGAGTGAACCTCCCAGGCTGGGCAGACAGATTTACACTAGCACCCTAAAAACAGAAGTGTGGATGTTGCTGCACTGGCAGAGGCTTGGGCTAGCCACCTGAGTCTGTCTACCTGGGCTGGGAGCCTTGCTCTTAGCTGCAGCGTAGACATCCCTTAGCAGGTTAGGCAATGGCTTTGCGGTCAGGCAACCTAGGTTTTAGTCCTGGGTCTCATTACTATGGGCCCAATCCTGCACACGCTTCTGCATATGAGTGACTTTACTCACCCATGTAAGTGTTTGCAGGTTCAGGCTTCAGAATGGTCAGAGTTCCTATGCTATTCTCAACAGAGGATACAGACCCCAAGTTTGACTTCATTGGTAGCTCAAATGGTAACGCAACAGATCTTCTCCTAAGCCTCCTCCCTACGTTGGGTTGTTTCCTTCTAGAACCTCTTGGTCTTAGCTCCCTAAATCCCTCTACATTCCTATACAAGGACTTAGGTAGCCTCTTGCAGGACCCTTACATTGCTGACTTTTTACCAGTATTACAATGATTATAGGCTGTGCTGTGTGTGACTGATTTACCTTCCTTGGGATCTTGTATCTTGACAGCTATATACTGAATGAGGAAGGCTATTATTTTGACCAGCACAACTCACCTCTTTTAATTTAGGAAGGAAGGAAGGAAGGAAGATTAAGTAAAAACTCACCTTGGAAATTCTAAAAATCAAACAACTTCGTTTAAAAAAAATTAAGGTTGCTAAGTGGCAACACTGTTTTGTTTAGACAGCATCACTAGAAAACCCAAGCACTTCAAATCAAGGAAATCAATCGTTGATCCAAACCAAATGCAGTTTTTTCCAATAGTCTCAAATACATACACATACAAAATCCTGTTGAAAAAGAAACACAAATACTCTCTATATGTACACATTAGTCAGCCTCAAATGCAAGTCATATATATAATTTTATGAGGAATCAACAGTTACACATTCTCCCATTAAATTACATATGCAACATCATTGGCAAGAAACAGCAATTACAATTTCTTTACCAAAAATTGTACTCTTAATAATGACTGTTTCTCATTTAAAAGCATCCTTGAAAAAAATGTAAACACTAAAATAAAAATAAATACATAAAGGAACTGTACGATCCAGGAATCATTGTTAAGGATGTGATAAAATATTTTTATATTTCATAACAATGTTGTGTTCACAATATTGTGTTCACAGTGTAAGAGATGAAGCTCTTAACTATTTCCTTGTAAAGTGCTTAGGTTCTGTAAATGTGATAAGAAGGTGCATTTGTCACTTAGCAACCTTAACTGTTGTTTAAACAATTTTTGTTTTTCTAATTACATTGGCAACAACTCACATTAAGACAATGAGATAGAGAAGTTGGGGAATAAATACATGGAGAAGGCCAAAACAGCTATATATTGAGAGACTGGCAGGACGTTTTTAAGCAATGATCAGCAGGAGCAAGTGGGTACAGGAGAGAGGATAAATACTCACTGTTCTCAGAAAGTGTGACAGGATATTCTTATTGAACAAAACAGAGGAGCTGCCCTTGTCACCCATCCTGTGATACTGAATGCCTATTTATTACATGAATTAGTTATTTTGGTCTGTTTTTCGCTTTGAATTTTGTGGACACCACAGGACTTAGCACTGGCTGGCACTGGGCTACACTGTGCTAAACAGAGTGTACTACTTTGACACACAACCACCTACTTGTACAGGAGCTACTCCTATTGCAAAAATAATGAGCATACTGCACACAAACAACAGACGTTTCTCCTATTCTTTATTGCTGCGTAAAGTTTAATGGCGTGAATGCTGAATAACTACCAGATAAACTGGGTAAAATGCACATCCAATGCTGTGCATGTACACAGGTATGTTACTTTGAACTATCCCACAGTGCTAAAGCAACAATGAAAGAGAGCTTTTAAAGACCAGTGGAGAACCTTCCCCCCTCAACCCCCTCTTTTTTTCCTTTAACATTTTGATAGCAGATGGATCAAAATGTTACAAAGAATTTTGCCAGCTGCAATTACAAACCACACAATCCAAAAGAAGATGGCACATCAGGTATCCCTCAGGGATCAATGTATTATCATTACTTAATATTACACAAGAAAACAGAAGTGATTGTAAAGAAAGCCTGGGATGGAAAAATACAAACAAATATATACCATACCATCCACATATTTCAATGTGGATTTAGCAATTCCATATACATTAGGAAAAAGGTTACCAATATTTTATGGAATCCATCAATACTCTTTTGTTCCCTACAGCAAACTCTCTATGTTCCAAGCAACAGGGCTGACCAAATTCTCAGGTCACAACCTCTCCCCAAAGTCCAAAGCCTGGTTCTTTTGTTTTCTTGAGGGAGGGAACAGAGCACAAATACCTAGGGTGTTCCCCCCCTCACTTTTATATTCCAGTCACCCTTTGAAAAGCATTTTCCTGGGGGTTACCCCTAGATAAAGTTCCTTCCCACTGTGAGGACAGAGAGACATGGAGTCTCGTGGTAAATGAGCTTCCCTGTTGTTTGTTAAAATGCAGATCGATCTGTTCCTGCCCCCTTTGATTGCCAAAAAATGATTACTTGACTGGTGATTGCCAGTCAACGTTGAAGCCACTTGGCTTGAGTCATTAGCTTGTTTTTTGTGCTCGAGAAACAGGTTTACCTCCTCCCCAGACTTGTCTGGTAAATACATTTCAGTCATAATTTTATCTTATGTTCATGTCACTGTCACTGTATGTCATGTCACTGCATACATTGCACCGTGATATTATTGACCAGTGAATTATTAGTTTTCAAATGATACCTCACAAGGCACATTTTGTATGAAGATTATTACAGTGCTGTATAGGGTGTGATTACATGGTGCACACATGATTACTGGTCACAGCTAGCCTCCAAGAAAGCTCTGATTCAACTAACTGAAAATGGACAAAGTTTACATAATCTTGTCATTGCAGAAAATGGTAAGTTTATCATTGGACTTAACAATACAGGATTAGGTCAACATATGTCGTGCAATGTACATTTAGAAGAGAATTTTATCTGTGAAATAAGATAGCAAAATAAGCATCTGGAATTTAGGCTTTTGCTAGATTTTAAAAGAGCAATTCCAAAAATTAAGCACCCAAAATAGCTTTCCTGTGGGTTCAGCTTAAAAGTTACAAGCAAACAAAAACATCTGGGGTGAGCACAGAGGAGTCCATTAGCCAAAAGAAATAAAGAGAAATAAACCTAATCACGTCTTTCTAAACATTCCTGATCCACTTACACATCTGGGAGTTCCAAGTAAGCAGTTCTAGGTATGATCTGATGATTTATCTGGCTTAAAGCTTCTCAAAGCATAACTGTTCCCCTCTTTCCCGGAGGAAAAACAACAGAGCAAAGGGGAAGTTTTTCACCATTTTAAAAAGTTCTAGCCTTCCCATTGGCTCTTTTGGTCAGATGCCCACTCCCTTTTCTTCACCTGGGGGACTTTTTTTTAACCCTGTACAGGTAAAGCAAGCAGAGAACAGCCACTAAGGGGGACTTTATAGCTAACTGGCTGGCTGGGTGTCCATAAAAGGGAGCTGCCCCACTCCCTTCATTTATCACAATTCCTAAAGAAGTTGGAGATAGTGGGGATGCATGTTCACTTTGTTTTTGCAACAGCATCAGTGATATTTCATCTCTAGGAAGTATTTAATCGTTTAGCACTATAAACACAGCGGGGGAGTTTGCATGTTATGAATCCTGCAGAGAGTAGAAACTTTCATATAATTTCTTTGGTAATGGATGCAAAGGGTGCTTCCTCCTAAATGATTCTAAGCCAGCTTACCATGTTTAAACCCTTTCATATCAAATGGCAAACAACAGGATAGATTTCAGTACACCAGCAAATTCCTGTATGTACTTGGAAAAAGCTTTACCAAAACAATTTTTGTAACTTAATCTGTATGATCTTTCCCAACAAGAACAAAAGCAAGGTTTGATCAGGCAAGACTTCCTTTCCACTAACGCATTTCAATTTAAAATTCTATTAATATACAGAACAGCGAGGGGAAATAAATGAATGCTCATCCTGTCATGTGACATTCTAAAAGAAAAGAGGTGCCAGGCTGAATTCCAGTTTGCTGGGAATGTTGCACTCCTGTTTTCTCCAATACCAGGGCTGTCAATTTCATTGAGGAGAAGGCCAAATTCTACCTTTGTTTATGGTCTGTGGGCTGGGGTAAAAAGAGATCCGGGGAGAATATGGCCTATATATAGTAATTCAGGCTGAGATCCACAAAAGGACTTAGGTGCCTAAGATCAAAATTTAGGCACCACTGATACTCAAGACCCTGCTCAGCTGCTGCCTAACTCTGGAGGTGCCTAAAATCCTGCGGCACCTACATTTTTGGCATAAAAGTCCCCTAAGTTTCTGCTATTGGGCATGCACACAAGGTACGCAGGTGCCTAGCTCATGCTGAAGCCCCAACCCACCTCAGCATCCTCAAAGCAGGTGAAAACAAGCATTGCCTGGCCTACGTTACCTGCAGAGTCGGATCTGGTAGGCATCCTCAAGCACGCCTGACTATGCAAAATGGTCAGGGGTGAGAAAGAGGGCCTCCCTGATAACCTTTAGTTCAGTGCACTCATGCAGGAGATGGGAGACCCCAGTTCAATTCCCCCCTCTGCTTGAGGTGGAGAAGGAATTTGAACATGATTTCCCACCTCTCAGGTGAGTACCCTAACCACTGGACTCTACAGTTATGCTAACTTTTTCTCTGGCCCAATGGACAATTAATGTACTATGTGGAATGGCTTCGACAAGCGAGACAGAGAGCCCCACATCAGACTATCCCAGAGCTCAGGACATATGGGAGATCCCCCCGTAACCCTGCTTTTGTGTGGAGTTGGGTACGCTCTGCTGCCATTCTAATAAGAAACAGCTTAGGCGCCTGACTCCAGAAGAGGGTTCCTGGCTGTAGATCCCAAGCAGATATAAGTGCCTCCTTTCAGCTCAGATTTAGGCACCTAACTCTTTGAGGAGGTTCGGCTTAGGAAACACTCCTCTCCTCAGTATCTGGTTTGGTGGGTCCCCACTGGCTTTTGCAGATCCCATTCTGAGGTGATATTTCTCCCCTGCATCGTAAAGGGAACCTAGGCACCTAACTTAGGGTCTGTGGAGGACATGACTATTTCTGTCCTTTGTTTTTCATCTGTTCTTCCCTCTATTTCTTTCCGTGCTGCAAATCCCAAATCATAACACCTGTTATCTTCACTCACTCCCACTGTTCCAATTGATTAAATGACCGGCGATTAAATAATTCATGTTGCCACTGATGTGTGAACTCATTGGGCTTTAGAGCAGACACTCCAGATTGGGGTGAGGAAAATGTAATACTTAAGTCACGGTGTGATGAGGTTTACAGACCTCTCGCTGAGACTCAGGAAGTGATGGAGAAGTATTGGTCCAAGATGGCTCTGTTTCTCAGCAGCTGCAGAGCATGCTCCAAATGTTAAGACCTGCTTAAATGGGGACTCTGGCAATCAAGCTGGGGAAGAGTGAAGAAGGGGTTGTTTGCAAGAAGCAAGCCAGTTAGTAGCTTCTTAGACAGAAAACTTTACAGGGAAAGGCTCTGGACTGTGAGTAAGGCCTGACTGGGCAGCCAGGGGCCACCTGACCCCTCTTTCTCTTGTCTTCTTTCTGATAAGGGGGAATAAATGGACACTGAGAAGGGAGCTTGGAAGCTCCCATTGACTATCTGAATAGTTGAGACTGTCTGAGGCTGAGCAATCCTCTGCTGGGAGGGAAGCAGAGTGCTGTGACCACACCCCAAACAGAGGAGAGAAGAGAACAGGGGAGGCAAGAAGTGGCCTGGGGAGGCTGGCCTGCAGTATCAGCTAGAGGGGACTGACAGCCAGTGGAGAGGGAGGGCCTGGGTTCCCCTATCCTTCTCTCTGCCCTTTGTTTGACTGGGAGGACCCTGAGATTGCTGGGGGATGACAGATTTTCACTCAGCTGTCTGGCTCTCAGATTGCCCAACAAAGCCATCCTAGGACTTTGGGGACTGTTGAACTGCAGCCTGCCCACTAGGCATGCTGGTCCCTAAGTGATGTCCACAACACACAGTTTCAGGCTGTCTGCAGATTCAGGCAGATGTCACTGCATTAGTTGTGGTTTGTTCGCACTAGGAAGACTGTCACTGCAGCCACAAAAGCTGAAACTGTCAGCTTTCATTTAAAAAGAAAAAAGGAAATCAAAATATATGCCATGTGGGCCACACAGAAGCATCATGTAGGCAGAATCCAGTCCACGGGCCTATGTTTGACACCCCTGCTCTATACCCCGTGTGAGCTCCACAATTGTGACTACATTATGTAACACATACATAAACAGATGATGAAATTATTAATTAATTCTTAAATACTGATATGAGACAAAGCCCAATAACCAAAATGTTGAAGATTTGAATTTTTAAAGAATATTTATCAAACCAAGGAAACCCATGAAATCACGTCAAAAGGACTTGAAGGAAATCATCATACTGACTCCAGTCCTTTAGACTTCATTGAGACTATCTCCTTTAACTGAATCACACTCCCATTTTCCCTATCTCATTGACATAAGAGATTTTATCAGCTCTGTATTTTTTTTATTTTTTTTTATCATAAGCTCTTGGACAGAAACTGTGCCTCCTTCTATGTTTGGAAAATGACTCCCACATTCTGGGTGCCATTGAAAGTAATGAGTAATTTGAAAAAGCCACAGCAGTCTATCAAACCAAGGGAGCCTTTGTCATGGATCGATTCATACATTGTAACTCTGTTCTAAAAATCTTTAGCTATTTTGCAATTAAATAATCAGCCATTTGGTTATTTAACAGTGCCCTAAACTGGGTGATTAGGCAGAAATTTAAAAACTGTCAAATGAAGGACTGGGTAGCTCTGGGGAGACTTGATGGCTGATTGATGGCTTTTTCAACATGTGAATTAATAAATCCAGTACTCCATAAAAAAGGATTCACATTACAAAAGCTATTTCCCTGATTTAAACAGAAAGCTTCTGTTGCTTTAAGAAAGACAAACAGGAGGAACTCACTACACAAAGGAAATAGTGATACTGACTACATACAAAGTGCTATCAAATGAACAAAGTAAGCAAATGGGGGAAGGGATTATTCACTAATCTTACAGGTATTACAATCTTAATTGTTACTTTTAACAACAGTTGATAAAGTTTTTAGAAGCGTGATTCATAAACTGTTGTCTCTTTAAGACAAGGACAGTTGTCAGTCTCACAGACTAATGCCCTGATCTCTCATTCAAATCTTTGCAGGCAGATTTCGTGAAGATAGATATCTAGGGGTATGCAAAGGTCAGCCTGCATAGATACAACAACAGAATTGGGGCCTCTGCTGTTTAGTGTAAACTTATTTTATAAATGAAAGCCTCAGAGCTTGTGTTGAATGGACAGTTACAGGCAAATGCACTTTGCCTGCTCATCTGAGGGCCACTACTTGTTCTGAACTACTGCCCTGCTATTGCTTTAATTTTGGCATTGACTGTTTAAATGAGAAGATTGAGAGGTTCTATTTAGGACACAACAACTTAAGGAAATCCAACAGGTGTTTATACAGAACTTTAAAATGTATATCAGCTGATATGTGCTTTTCTCACAAACCAGTAGGTGAGTGTAGTTTTTAAAATCGCCAGTCTAACAACTAATCCCAAAGATTAATGTCAGATTTAATTCATGTTTTTTTGTAAATTTCCAGCCAAAATAAGTCACTGTTAGGTAACCTAAGGGAACTTTCACCTGTGTAAGTGATAAGTAAACATAAACAAAGGAAATTTTGCTACCATGCTAATAAGGATTTGCAGATTTGTATTTTGTTATCTGTCTCAAAAGTTTTCTATTGCTCCCTCAGAACAAACTACTGTTTTATTGATGGGAGTGTTACCATTTACTTCAATAGGGAGCAGTTAGACCAATGCTGAACACTCTTAAAATCCCACCATCTATCCTCATAAATTTTAATCTGGTTAGAGGGATACAGTTAGGTCTTGTATACTATAGTTGTATACTACAACTTTTAACTATACTGAATTGGGTTGCCTGGCACTGTTGTTGCTAGAGATCAGGCCTATGTTCTTCATCTTTAATAGAGCTGGTTGGAAAAAAATCAGATGAAATGTTTAGCAGAGACTGGTTTTTGACAAAAAGAAAAGGAGTACTTGTGGCACCTTAGAGACTAACCAATTTATTTGAGCATAAGCTTTCGTGAGCTACAGCTCACTTCATCGGATGCATACTGTGTAGAAGATCTTTTTATATACACACAAAGCATGAAAAAATACCTCCTCCCACCCCACTCTCCTGCTGGTAATAGCTTATCTAAAGTGATCACTCTCCTTACAATGTGTATGATAATCAAGTTGGCCATTTCCAGCACAAATCCAGGTTTTCTCCCCCCCACAAACCCATTCTCCTGCTGGTAATAGCTTATCTAAAGTGGCCACTCTCCTTACAATAAAAAAAGGAGTACTTGTGGCACCTTAGAGACTAACCAATTTATTTGAGAGTGAGCTTTCGTGAGCTACAGCTCACTTCATCGATGAAGTGAGCTGTAGCTCACGAAAGCTCATGCTCAAATAAATTGGTTAGTCTCTAAGGTGCCACAAGTACTCCTTTTCTTTTTGCAAAGACAGACTAACACGGCTGTTACTCTGAAACCTCTCCTTACAATGTGTATGATAATCAAGGTGGGCCATTTCCACCTTTCCTATCCCGCCCCCAGGTTTAACAAGAACGTCGGGGGGGGGGGGAGGCGGGATAGGAAAAAACAAGGGGAAATAGGTTACCTTGCATAATGACTTAGCCACTCCCAGTCTTTATTCAAGCCTAAGTTAATTGTATCAAATTTGCAAATGAATTCCAATTCAACAGTTTCTCGCTGGAGTCTGGATTTGAAGTTTTTTTGTTGTAATATCACAACTTTCATGTCTGTAATCGCGTGACCAGAGAGATTGAAGTGTTCTCCGACTGGTTTATGAATGTTATAATTCTTGACATCTGATTACTCTGAAACCTGGTTTTTGACAAAGTTCCAATCAGGCAGGTTTCCTGCCACCTTGCCCACCTGGCCAGTGCTTCATTTGTAACGAAAGAGGTGCTGGGTCTCAACCAATTTTTTAAAATTTCATAACTGAAGTAGCAAGCCCAGAGGTGCTGGGGCTGAGCCTTGGCACAAATTAAGCACTGCGCCTGGCTACTTAGCAACCTGCCTATCTTGGAGCTGGCTGGAGAGACTTCAGGGTCTGCAGCAACCCACCAAGCGGACAGCCCCGGAGCTGAGACTCCATTCCCTTTCTGGAAGAATTTAGAAATTTTTGACTTTCCTTCCAAATTCCAGTGAAACCAAAATTTGAAATATCAATATCCTCCGTAAAGTGGAATTACCTCTCTCCACCCAGCTCTAATCTTTAAATTGCAAGTTTAAATCCAGCCCAAGTCAGTAGTGAGCAAAAAGTGACTACTCTCAAATGGCTGGCTGCTGCAGTTCCCAGTGGACAGAGATCTACCTCACAGAAACACCACATGTGGCAGCCTTATTGACAGATCAAGCAGAGCAACCAAGGGGTGACTAGGCGGGAGTGGGGGGAGGTGTTAACTCTCACTCCTTGAAGATGGTAGGGTTGAGGCACACTGTGGAAGCTTGTACTGGGGCTGCCAGTGCTGTAACTGTTCTATTTCTAAAGAGAAATTTTCAGGGCTGTCAGTGCAGGACCATTCTCAAGCACTAAAGCCCCACAATGTCTCTCCTTTTCTATAAAGGCTGACTAAACCTAAAAGGCAGTGTGGGGGGGGGGGGGGGAAGAGTGGCTAAAATATCATTCCAGATGCCTAAAGGGACATAAGGTTTGGGTCACAGAAAGAGCCTCATTTAAAAGTTTTTTTGCAGGAATAAAGTTGAGAATTCTGCAATATGTTCCTTTCTCCCCTGCCAACCCTGATCAGCAAAGGCCCAGCAGGAAGGGGCTACTTCTATAAAATCCCGACCTGGAAATGTTTCTGGAAACCCTAAAAATTGTAATGAAGACATGTAATGTCCTAAACAGCATTTTTTTTTTTTACAACCTTTTTGTTTGAATCCCCATCCCAAAGACACATTAGCTTGCACTCCACTGTGTTTTGATACCACCACTGCCATGATGGAGAATGAAGCCAGGCCCTAGGGGGTCAGGTATATGGTATGAATCTTTAGTCCATGCTGTTGTTCTGAGAAGGACTTTTAAAGATGAGTTTATGTACCGAAGGTTATAACAACAAATTGTCAATACTTCTCATAACTGCACCATTTGCTAATAATAATAATTAATAATCTACCACGTACATGACCCCTATGGAGAAACTCCAATCACTAGCAGAACTCCCCAGTCACTGTGAAGTCAAAGCAGCACAGAAGTTATCCGGCATGAGCATCTGAATAGCCAAACAACAATTATTTCAATCATATGTAGTAAATGTCCTTTTGTTTTAAGACATTCTGTATACAGGCATACAATTGGCCTACCTTTTCAAAAACCTCTTTTAGCTCATCTTTTCAAAATGGAAAAACTGCCATGTCTTGCATGATCTCAATGGAAATGTGTTAACATGTGACATCTGTCAAAGCACATGTACAGGCTTGTATGCTCACAGGCTGTGAGATGCTGAGTTTATATAGTAAGAATAAGGAATCCTCCCTGCCCTTGCCAGAATCATCACAAACTGCACTGAAACCCAGTTTGTCAAGTATGTAAGGCCTATGAGTTTCATGAAGTCCCATTTAACTCCAAGTTGTAAATTTGGTTACAAAATTAAAATAAAATGCCTCCCTATTCTCAGCCTCCTGCAACATCCTGAACAAACCCTATTTAGATTAGATCCTCAAGAACTGAATACCTCTAGGTAAATTTCAAATCCAGAGATGGATCCAAATTTCACAGTCACTATCTCAATATGCCAAACAAAAGACCCACATCCAAACATTTTCAGAGTCTGGGCATGTTATGATCTCTTGTTCCATCTCTAATTCAGACCAAAACGTAGAGTCAACTAAGGTATGTCTACTAGCTGGATCTATTAGTAGACCTTACTAAATACATACTGTAGATTAATTTGCCTACAGTAATGCCTATTAGTGCTGAATTACAGATTCTTTTTCTTATTGTCAGTACTTCTGCAATACCTAAGGAGTCTGGTTTAGACCCTGAGCTGGAGCTGCCTAATTTTCAGTGTCCCTAACAGAGATACCTGGCAAGAGAGACACATTTGTTACTTTGCGTGTGTCTGGCATTTAAATTGAGCCAAGTTTCAATCTTAGAGGGGAAAACCCCACTTCCTGTGCCTCCTAACTTGGTGAAAAGCAAGAAAGAGGAACTAATAGAAGATTAAAAAAAACCCAAAATGATATTTTTTGCAGGGTGACTTGAAACATGAACTGCTTACCCCAGCTGTTCAGACAGAACTGGAACCTGAAAGACAAAACACCTGCAAAGGAAGTAAATGCCCTTATCTTTGAGCTGCCCACAGAAACCATACTCCTTACTGTAAGCTCATCATTCCTCTCCTCCCAATAACTTTGATCATGCTTTTCTGCCACCTTTTTTCCTACTTGCTAGGATTGTTGCCCACTCTGCTCACCAAAGCCACTCTGAAGGAAGAAGCATTGATTAGAGGACCTGGCCCCCTACCTTGGCACACAGCTGTGAGGCAGACCAAAATACAATTGTAATTACCATATTTATATAACTCTTTCATATTAAAGAGGCCCTAGCTCTACGCTGTGACCAAACTGAGCTCTGCTCAGCCCTTGTGGGAAAAGAAAGGAAATGAGCAAAGATGGCTGCATACTACCTAGATTCTGGAGGTAACTGGATGACTGGGCTAGTCCACAGAATAAATGAAGCAGCCCCAGGGTTTAGGCTGTTCAGCATCAAAGAATAAACAGTTGGAGTACAGTGTACTGCAGCCATGCTTTCCCTCTTCTGAACTGCCCCAAGAGATGGTCTGCCACTTCTATGCCATGGATACAAAGGGGCTATTTCCCAGTGGGTAGATATGCCAGTTTTCTTTGGCACCTGTATGCCCACATAGCTGATATACACAGAATGAGGAGAGGCTAGAATGAAAGCCACTGAGTCATTCTGTTTTGTAAAAAGGATCCTCCAAGTGGCTTTGTGTGTGGTTCCTTGTACACTGGGATCTCAAGGTGACAAAGTGCTTAGGAAAAAATCTTAGTTTTAAACTAACTACCAGCCCTGCAGCTTCAGGCTGGGATCTGAAATTCAAGCTGTGTTCTTTCTAGCTTGTGCATTACCACCAATAACCTGAACCAACTGAGATTCTGTATTTTACTCAGTTGTACCTGAACTGTCTTGAAGATTCTGCAGTTAGAACTTAACTAATGCTGCTGAGATGTGAACAGAAGCAGTTCAGTTAATTGTGTCATAGTTGACTCCTAGGTGGTAAACACAGTGAAGGTAAACTTATTTTTGTCACACACATATGCAGCAGATCTTTAGAGTAAAAGAAAGGGATCCCAGCACAGAGCATTGAAATGCAGTCACCTCTCCAGGGAGAGGTGGCAGTTGTTTCATGGCAATGCGATAGCTAAGTTTAGGAAAAAGTATACAACTTGTTTGTAGGGCTCTCGCTGCAGAGGGAAAGATGGAGTGAACAGGTATGAGGCAGTAATACGCTAGTGCTGTGATGTTTGCTGCCAGCCAGGATATCCTCTTCCTCTGCCCATCCTCCAGTAACGGCACTGGTTTCTCTGGTCAGGGCAGCTCAGCATTTACGTGACAGCCACCCTACGGGCTCTAGTGCTCTCTCCACCGCTGCTCAGGTGACCACATGGTACCACCAGACAAAGGCCACTATATGAAATGCAGAATGATACTATTTTTTGACAGCTGTCTCCCTCCCTTCCCGTGCCCATGTTCAACTTATGGTAGAAACCCCCACCTCTAGGTGCCAGTTTTGACTGGAAACCAGGCTGCTAGGATCAAAGGCTGCTGAGTGCCCCTGGGCGGATATGGGTCCTGGCTTTTTAGGAACCACCTGAGGGGCATCCCTTCGGATACAGAACAGGGCTGGTCCCTCTCCAGAGCTGTCTCCTGTGCCCCCTAGGTTCCCTCCAATGCCTAGGGGGCTCTCTCCTGCCTGCAGCCCCACGGTTCCGGCTCTGCCCGGCCCACCTTGACTCGCTTGCCCTGGATCTCCAGGCTCTTCATGGTGAAGTCCACGCCGATGGTGCTGCCCTGGCGCTCGGCGAAGGCCCCGGTTTTGAAACGCTGCACCAGGCAGGTTTTGCCCACGCTGGCGTCCCCGATCAGCACCAGCTTGAAGAGGAAGTCGTAGCGCTCCTCCGGGTCCGGGCCGGGGCCTGCCGCCCCCAGCGCCGGGGGGCCGGGCATGGCCTGGCCGGGCTCGGCTCCTTCACCCTCCGCAGCGGGGAGCCGGGCTCTGCGCAGCGCCCGTCACTCCGGGCCTCAGCGCCCGGCCGTCAGCGCCCTCCCCCCGCCGGGCGGGGCCTCGCCTCGGACCAGCCTCTGCGCCCGCCCTCCCTAGCATGGCCCAGTCAGAGGGAGCGGCTGAGCGTGCTCGCCAGCGGGCGCCCTCCGCCCGCCTCCCGCTCCTGCCGCCCGCCAGCGGGGCAGGGGGAGCCGAGCCCGGGCTGCCGCTGGCGGGCCCCGCGGAGAGGGGGCGGCAGCCTCGCCCGATGCGTGGCGGAAGGGGAGCCGCCGCCGCCGCCTGTTAGGGCCCTGACCCAGCCACCGGCTCCTCCGGAGTTACCGGCTTCTAGGCGTAGTTTGGGATTTTAAAAGAAAAGCCCACGTGCCCCATGGCGTACAGAACAGAGGCATGAGGCTGGGGCAGCTGCCCACACCAGTCATCGGGGGGGTAGCCGTGTTAGTCTGTATCCACAAAAACAACAAGGAGTCCGGTGGCACCTTAAAGACTAACGGATTTATTTGAGCATAAGCTTTCGTGGGTAAAACCTCCATTTCTTCGGATTCTGATTGGTATTATAGTAGCACCAACATGGACCAGGACTCCATGGTGCCCGGCCTTGTACAAACCCTGAAGGAAGAGAGCTGCCCCCTGGGAGCTTACAAGCTAAGTCATTAAAGTCACTCCATGGCCATCTGGTTGCTGGCTTTTGAAAGTATGGGCCAGATTCTCTGCTGGTAACCTAAAGATGATGCTGTGTCTGTTTACACCAGTGGACAACGGGGCCTAGTTTTGTTGAGTAATTCAGAATCTCAAGTGGGATAGCAAAGGATAGAGCAGGAGGGGAAACATTATTTAATCTAGGATGCACATTACTTTTTGCCTGAATATCATTCCCGAACAATCTTGATAAATTACACCACATAGAGTATCTTTTTTTTACAGTATTCACAAGTGGGTCATAATTGGAATCATAGACATGTTCTAAAAATATAGCTTCATCCCAAAAAATTAAATTTGTATAACTTTAAAGGTAAACAGTAGTTCCTTCAGAAGGAAATAGTAATTCTTGACTGGTGAGATGACGCACCTGGCAAAAAGTGAACCCCCTTAGGACAAGTGCAGAGAAGAAGTGGGGAAAGCTGTTTGTATGTGACAGATGACAGAGAAGTGTACTCCTTTTCTTTTTGTGAATACAGACTAACACGGCTGCTACTCTGAAATGTGTCAGAAACTGTGTCCCCAGATTAGCATGAGCTCAGGTCCAGAGGATGCAATTTCTGAGGGAAGCCAGTGAAGCGTGTCAGAAACTGTATCCCTGGAATATAGTTGAAGATAAGATGCGGATTCATAAGAAACTATATCACTTCAACCAGGAGCTGAGAAAATAGGAAATCCAGGTGCGATTTATGACAGTGTTCCCTCTTTCAGAAATTGTAACCCCTGAATCAGGGCTGAGTAGGATGAATTTTTTGATGAGGGTGCACAAACAGATGCATAACCAGATGCAAAATCGGACTGAGGTGCTTATTCTGACATTGCACCTGGCCTCTGTCCTTGCCAACCCTGTCTTCCTGCAATTCTTGAGCACCCAACTCAGCAGCCCCTGCTTGGTCTTTACATTACTCTTGACCATTCTTCAGCTCTGTCTCCCCCACTGAGCCTCCAACCCAACACCCAAAGCTGGCTCCAGGCACCAGCAAAGGAAGCCAGTGCCTGGGGAGGCCAATAGAAAGGGGCAGCACGTCTGGGTCTTCGGCAGCAATTTGGTGGCAAGCCCTTCATTCCCTCCCTTCCTCTTCGGCGGCAGCTCAATCGGGTGTTTCTTTCTTTCTTTCTTTCTTCCTTCGCCACTTGGGGCAGCAAAAAAGCTGGAGCCGGCCCTGCCAACACCCCTTTACCTTAGGATTTTTGAAGGAAGAGTTTGGCAATAGCAATCTGCCCTTTCATTCCCACTCATCATTTGGTGGGGACCTGCCCCACATCTTTACCCTTCAGGTCTGCACAGTCCCTCGAATGTTATGAAGAATGAAAATTTTCTGAGAAGGGAAAATGCCCTTCTCATCTAGCATTGCAGGTACAGGGAACAACTCCCTCCCCCCTCCAAGCATAGGCTCATCCTTTGTGGGAAAATTCCTATTCTATGTGGATAGACAGTCTCCTGCATTGTGGAAAAAAATCCCTCATTAATGGAGGGGCTTCTAGGGGCTTAGTGCTCAGCTATCCCTCCCAGTCTACAACTCAGACCAAACATCGCTGCCACTCCCCAACCCAGCATCCCTCCCTTTATCTCTCCCAGCCAATCCTCTCTTCCTGCTGCCAATTCCCACACATCAGCTACTCTTCCTGCCTAACAATCTTGAGCCATCTAACAAGATTTATGACCTAGGTGCTGGGCTCCTCAAGCACAAAGCTTTTTTGCTTTTTTTTTTTTGCTTTTTTTTCTCCTTTTCAAGCTTTGGGGATAGCTTTCCAGCTGGGCTGGTTTTATTCCTGCCTGCTTGGGGAATGGGTTACTCAGATTGTAGGATAGAAACTGTGGAACCTGACTCACACTAAAATATCCTGTTTGCATCAAGGTGCTTCCAGTGAACATAAAGAAAAAGGGTGGGTGACAGTGTTAGATGACGCACTTGTTTGGGGGAATTTCCCGTAGCCATCATACATGATGCACCACTGTAGTTAGTCAACTTTTTTCTCACTATATTTATAGGCTGAGGTCAAAAAGAAAAATAAACAGCCCATTTTTCATCCCATCCATTATGAGCAGTTCTTTATGTAGATAAAAAGCAAATTAAAGGATTTAAAGGGGGTTCATTATTAATCCTGTTTAATGAGACCTACATAAACAATGGCCAAGTCCAGCAATGAGCTAGCTGTGTGTGAAAGAATCTGCCCTGTAGGATCCAGGCTACTCTGGTATTTAAATATCCAAATACTGTACTGATAGTAGCATATATGATTAGGCAGGTGCAGTTACAATATTACCTGTCAGCTTCACTTACAATATGTTGGATTATCATGCTGGCCGTTGTTTTCATGGCTGCAAGTGGGGGTATGGCTTGTTTCCAGGCTGACATAATATTCAGTGCTATATTTTTGCACCCTGTGCAATGTGTTGTGCTGTCCAGACACATCTTTAAAAATAGTAACACTGTGTTGGGGCTAATTAAAAGGTAGCAGTCTTCAAGGCAGTTATTTGAGATAAATACGTCTCTTTAGCAATCTGAAAAATGTTTGCTTGTGTTTTTCTCTGCAAGTTAGATAGAGTTTCTATAAAATACAAAATATTGTTTTAATAGACATGCTTTTTTGTTTGGGAAATGTATGGCAGAAGTAATTGAGATGTGTTAATATCACTGGACATTGTTAATGAAGAACTTTGACAATACCTGTCCGAGAGTGTCTTTTTTATTTGTATCTAGTGTGTGTGCCAAACTGCAGCCTCTGTTACATCCATTAAACTCCACTGAGAAGGCCCCATAGTTGTAAATACAATTAGTAGAATTAAGAAGGTTGTAAGGTGAATGTGTTTAATGGCGTTATCCAAGAGGGCACAGGGTCAGGTTTGTCATCACCTAGTTGTGCCGGAGGAGGGCAGCTTTAATTTATGACTGAGACAGAGAAGACTGACCAGGCAAGGCTGCCTTGGACTGGTACTGAATCAACACGTTTCCTGGATTTCCTGGTTTATCCTTCTTAATGTGTCTCTACTTTTTTTGGTGCGGGTTCCACGAGCTGACTCCAGACTCCCAGCAGAGTGGAAGTTGTAGGCACCTTGTACTGTTATGACATCCCATCCCCCTCAAGGAAGACTTTCTGCTAGTGGGACCTGTAAATGTGGGTTAAAAAGTCAGTGTAACCATAAAATATTGGTCAGCCAGGGAAAAACATTTGTTAATAAGGAAATAAAATATTGCTATAATGTACAGTGTCCAATTAACTCATTTCCATTTTATATTGTGCTGTTGAAATGATCAATGTCTGAGTGTAAACTACATTAGAGAAATAGATTTCTTAGGAAAGAATGTCACATGGTCTGCCAATCTTTAAAAAAATGTTGTAGCTTGATTGCAAAATTAGATGTATTACTTCTCTGCAAGTGGTTACAGAATTATACATTACATCTGCTCCAGGTGCAGCTTGCCTGGTGGAATTTACGGTTGCCAACTTTCTAATTGCACAAAACCCAACACTCTTGCCCTGCCCCTTCTTTGAGGCCCTGCCCTCACTCACTCCACCCCCCACCCCTCTGTCGCTCACTTTTCCCCACCCTCACTCACTTTCACCGGGCTGGGGCAAGGGTTTGGGGTGCGGGAGAGTGTGAGGGCTCTGGCAGGGGGTTTGGGTTCTGGGGTGGGGCTGGGGATGAGGGGTTAGGGATGCAGAGGGGTTGGGGTGCAGGAGAGGGTGTGGGATTGGGGCAGGGGGTTGGGGCGCAGGAGAGGGTGTGGGATCTGGCTGAGGGTGTGGGCTCTGGGGTGGGCCAGGGATGAGGGGTTTGGGTGCAGGAGGGGGCTCCAGGCTGGGGCTGAGGGGTTCGGAGTACAGGAGGGGGTTTGGACTCTGGCAGGGAGTTTGGGTGTGGGAGGGGGCTCAGGGCTGCAGCAGGGGGTTGGGGTGCGGGAGGGGGTTCGGAGTGCAGGCTCCCGTTGGATGGCGCTTATCTCAGGTGGCTCCTGGAAGTGACCGCCATGTCCGGCTCCTAGGCGGAGGGGCCAGAGGGCTCTGAGGACTGCCCGCACGCGCAGGCACTGGCCCCACAGCTCCCACTGGTGGTGGTTCCTGGCCAATGGGAGCTACAGAGCCGGACTCTGGGCGGAGGCAGTGAGTGGAGCTTTCCTGGCCACCCCTGTGCCCAGGAGCCACAGGGATATGCCATCCGCTTCCAGGACCCACGTGGAGTCAGGGTACTCAGGGAGCTTGCCTTAACCCCACTGTGCTGCTGACTGGAATTTTAACAGCCTGGTCAGCAGTGTCCCTTTTTGACCGGGCGTTCCGGTTGAAAATCAAATGCCTGGTAACCCTAGTAGAATTTGGCCTATGAAGCTGCCCTTGTTTTGAAGGTGCCTTCAGATTTAAAGTTGCAAGGTGGAGTAATTAAGTTCACACCTGTGATAGGGTGTCCACCCCCCCAAACAGGACTTGGAAGGGGTTAAGGGGACCAGGTAGGCCTATTAACTCCACATGCTACACCTGGAGGAAGTGGGGGGGGGTGGGGGGAATTGATTACGAGCAGGTTCAGCTGTGCAGGAATAGGCAGACCCTATAAAGCCAGGAAACTGGCAACCCTCAGGGGCTGTTAGAAAAGAACAGTCATTTGTGGGAGAAGGGCTTGGAGCTGGTACTCCCAGGAAAAGGTGTGAACTAAGTGTGGTGGAAAGTAGTCTAAGGAAGAAGTAGTGAGGGCTTAGAGAGTAAAGCTCAGAACTGCTGGGTTGAGGGTCTCTGGACTGGAACCTGGAGCAGAGGGTGGGCCTGGATTCCCTACCAGCCACTGAAAGAGTGGCATCTGAGGCAGTGAGTAGGAAGACTGCCTAGGACTGCTGAAGGAAAGACTGATATACCTCAGAAGGGGGGAACACTGAGTGACCTGGCTGGAGGGCTGAGTCATGAAGAGGATGCTGGGGTTTTTGGAGTCAGAGGGGCTACAGACCAGAAAAACTGACAGCATGCAACAGTGGGAAGGAGTGTTGACCTGCTTAGCTAATCATCAGAGTGGCTAGGAGGAGGTGCCCAATTAATGGTGTGTGGTGCACCCTGTCACAACATCTAATAAGATGTGGGGAATCATACACAAAATACTTCCCTCCTGTGGAAAAACATGTTGGTTTCTCAAAAGGTATTGTAGCCACATCCTTTGTTGTGCCTTTAGAAGGAGTGGCAATAGGACTTTTATTTATAGAAAAAAGCTAAGTCAATTCCATAACAATATGTAACTTCTGTAATAAGTTTATATAATCCAGTGCTATAAATATAGTAACCAGTGCTAATAGTTAATAACTTTCAATGTTATACATGTATATCAGTAGCCAAAGTGGTTAGTGAAAACCATGATTCAGATATATTTTTGGGCACTATGTTGGTATTCATTTTGTTCCAAGATAAATTTTGAAAAGTTCAGCCTCTTCTTACTCACCTGCTGTAACATGGAGGCACGTTTCCTTCTTGACTTGTTGAAACTCCTTAGGAAGTTAGACTCTGCTTAGGTTAAACTTTAGTTAACCCTGAACAGAGTTTTTGAATGCCGAGTGTAACTGTGTGTCTGTGCTTTGAGTATAATTTTATTAATATTGTAAGTGCTAGCATTATTATTAATATTTAAGAATCCATCACTTCAGCCATTATTATAATCAGCAGGTAAACTAAAGTGGCACAGGCACATGTTTTTATTCCCAGATGCCAGACCATATGTATTGGTTTATCTGGAAGGGGCATTTAGGCTCTGCTGGCTTTTTGCTTTTTTATTATTATTATTATTATTATTTTCCATAGGGAGGTTTAAAAAAACATCTATGCTTAGGCTTTTGAATGAGTAATAACTTAGTCCTCAACATTATGCTCTGTTTTCTTTTAGAGAAATGTACTTGTAGTGGATATTAACCAGAAGAATTTTGTAATAATAAACTGTTTGCTTACTGAACTAAAAACTATGCCTATGTTAACTTGAATGACTAGAATGTCACTTTAACATTAGTGATTATAGATCTCTGCCAAATGAAATCTTGGAAGCACCTGAACAGAGAACTTTAAATGGTTGAGATCTAAAATATTCCTTTTATTCCACGGTTACAAGCAGCAATGGAGTTGCAAAATTATGAGGGGGGTAGCAGCAGACAAGAATGGAGGAAAAGAACACAGATTTGTAGATTTCAAACCTCTCCAGATTAAGCAGAGGTTTGGTGAGAAGCCTCTTATGTCCCTTCTCTGGTAGATTTGCTGAGGAATAGTCTATTGCTGCTAATATGCTTGTTAGTCTTCTCCATGGATGCTTCTTAGCAGTAAGATAAGAAATTCTGATATGCAGTTCTTTTCAATAGTACCCTTCCCCGAAATTTACAACTCAATTACATGTGAAGCTGGGTGTCCCCCATGAAGAGTGTTGAATTCATTACCTGCTGAGTTATACGGCAAGGTGGCTACATGAATTTTAATTGCATTTGTGGTTCACTGTTACCAGTTTTTAATATTCTAAAGCAAAAGCCACTAGGCCTATTGTTGGATGTCCTAATTGTAGGTACTGGAGTGACTGCCACAGGAAAGGCCACTTGTATAATTCCTTTGTACGTTTATATGAACAAAATGCAAATACTCCTCCACTTAGTTTTTAAAGACTTCAATCAGCTACTCTCAGACCACATTTTTCCTTGGAAACTGTCTTCTGTATAGAATGCAAGCCAATCATTTGCATGGTTTTTTTTATCTTGAAGGCTGTAAAAGTAGACTAGGCACTTCAGAGAGGCCTATTCAAAGAGGGCCAATTCCCAACAACTTTCTCTAATGAAAATAGAATTGTTAAAGTGCAAGATCGGTGAGAATCTCTCTAAAATTCTAATTAGTGAAGAGATGCAGGTGAAACTAGAAGCTTGTATTCTTAAAGTTGGGTTGGTTGGCAAATCATCCTAGGTCAGTTACAATTTGTTTGCTTGGTGTGGTTCCTGGAGCTGTTTGCTCATCTGCATAATCTCTTTACTAGTGGCTGAAGATGCATCTTTGCTGTAGCTCTCGAAAGCTTATGCTCAAATAAATTTGTTAGCCTCTAAGGTGCCACAAGTACTCCTTATCTTTAGGAATATTGCCTATAGGAATAAGGTAGTATCCCTTTAGATAGTTTGAGCCCTCTAGTGGCCCTGTCTGCTATGTTCCCTAAGCTGCCAGAACGTTGTCAGAGCAGCCTTGTATATCTGTAGCTAGGGCTTGCATGTTGTAGATCACTATCAAACATGATTATTGGACCCCCACTGTGTCCACGTGTTTCCTTCATATTACATATGTTTTGTAAAGATCCAAGGACACAACAAGAAACAACCCCAAATCCTGCCTAATCCACTGCTCCACAGCTGTCAGTTTGACCCTTTATCCTTCTGAGGGATATAAACTCTGTGTGACACTAAATTAATCAGAGAATTTGAAACCTGAGCTCTGGCAAGCTCTTTGTGTATGTTTTAAGATCACTTGGTACTTTTCTTAAGAATAAAATTTAGTTTGATGGCCTGATGAAAACATTATACTTTGCAACAATAATCAGGAGGAAAGACTGTTCTGACTGGCTGCTGACCCTTCATTTAGGTGATGTTTGTAGAGTTTGAAGTTCTTTGAAAACCTTCAGGATGAAAGGCTTTCTATAAATGGAAACTAATTATTTAAAGTGATCCAGAGGTTCTGGTATAACTTACAGTATGCATTATCAACCTTTCATGAATGATTGCATTTTTGGCTCTTAAGAATTTGATCCTCTGAAAATTTTCAAAATTTTTAGCAAAGACATTGTTAATTTCTCCCCTTACCCTTTAAAACTCTTGGACGCTTCAGCCTAAAATCTAGCATATAGCGTCTCTTTGACATCTGATGTGTCCTGTCTGTGGGACTATACTCTGACCTAACTGCATTGAGGAATAAATTCTTGTCTAGTGCTTTTCCATCTCTGGCTACTCTTTGTGACTCAGGTTCCATATAAACATAGGAATTACCATACTGAATCAAACCCATGGTCCATCTAATCCAGTATCCTGTCATTGAAGTGGCCACTTACCAGATGCTTCAGAGAGGTGCAAGAAACCCAGCAGTAAATACTGTAGTTGTGGAACAACCTGTCTCTTGGGAAAGTTTCTTCCTAACCCCCAATAGTTAGAGGCTGGTTCATGCCCTGAAGCACAAGGATTTAAATCCCTTCCAAAATTCTTCATTTTCAGAAATATTTACAGTTCTAGCTCTTATTACCCATGTAAGGTCTAATCCTTTTTTGAATCCTGCTTAGCTGTTGATTTCAGTGATGTGGTAATGATTTCCACAGGCTAACTGTGAAGAAAAACATGTATTTCTATTGCTTTTGAAGTTGCTACCTTCCAATTTCATTAAATGCCCCCTCATTCTTACGTTATGAGAGCGTGACTAGAAGTTCCCAATCTACTTCATTATTTTCTATAGTTTTATCATGTCTCTTGTCTCCTCTCTAAAGTAAACAATCCCAATCTTTTCAGTCCCTCTTCATATGAAAGCTTATCTATATTTCTAATCATTCTCATTGGCCATTTCTGAACCTCCTCTAATTCTTCTTCCATCTTTTTGAGATGGTGTGACTAGTATTGAACACAGTGTTACAGGTAAGGGTGTAACTTTGATCTACAGAATAAGATCATAATATAATTCTCCATTCTTTATTTATCCTAACATTTTATGTCCTTTTTTGACTGATGTTGTAAACTGAGCAGAACTCTTCATGGTGCCCAGGTCTTTCTCCTCAGCTGATGAGGTTAATTCAGAAACCAGTAAGTTGTAAGTGTAATTCAAATTATTCTCTGGTATGCATTATTTTGCATTTTTTAGCATTGAAATTCCACTTCCTCTCTGTATAAGTGGGTGTTGGGAGGCATAATGAAATAAAGCTTATTAAGTACACTGGAATAACTGCATAGATACCTTGGTGCTGGTGGGACCATTTGAGTATCTAGATCTTTTGGCTGGAAGACCATATAAAAGCAGAGTGGGAAGAACAGTCTGTCTTGTCTGCAAAGTTCCCTGCACATCAGTAGTACTCTATAAATATCTGTGATCCCCTGATAAACTGATTCTCTTGTTAGTTAAATCATAGATCATTCCTCTGTGGTGCTTTCTGTAACACCTCTCCTCTCATACCAGCAATCCCTTTCCTCTCTGGCAGATCTTCACCTGTGAAGGCAGAAACAGAACAACCAACATGTGCTATTTCCTTATCCCTAGTCTGCAATTTTCCACACATTTCTTTGACTTACTTTTTTTTTTTTTTTTTTTTTTTGCAACTAGTTGTAGTCTCTAAAAATGCTTGCATTTTGTAAAATGCAGATTCTCTTGTGGATTGATTGATACACTTTTCCAGGTCTCTACTTAAAACATGTTAACCTCTATTAGCTTTTGAATTGCGTAATTGGGATACGTTGCAACTGCAGACTTTCAATCTGTTTCTGCAGAGGATTTCCTATTTCTGCTAGAATTGCAGTAATACACAGGTTTCAGAGTAGCAGCTGTGTTAGTCTGTATCCACAAAAAGAAAAGGAGGACTTGTGGCACTTTAGAGACTCAAATAAATTTGTTAGACAGTAATACACAGAAATGCCAGGGGGAGGAGGAGGAGGACATGAAACACCCTCAAGTCACCTTCCAAAAGTGAAACATTCTTGTAAGTGCTACTAAGGGAAGCAAAACCCTAATGAGTATTTTAGCTCTATGGAGACTATGCAAACTAGGGGCTTTCAAAGTTCATCCTTGCCTATCACACTCTATCTCCTAGGACTTGGTTCTATCTTTGTGAAACATGAGAAAACAATCACTTGCTACATCTAGAAAATTGGGTCCAATTTGCAAAACTCAGCTTCAGATTTAAATGCCATTTCCCCCAAATTCAGATAAATGACTAATATGACATATTTGTGTGTGGATGATAAGGAGATAAGCTTAGGTTTAAACAAGTGTTAGAGCCAATGTCTGCACTATAGTGCAGACATACTCATGGAGACAGGTCCAAAAATCACTTTCTCCTCCTTTTGTGTTAGTACTTTTTCAATCTTTTAATTTTTTATTGCATACATTCTGCAATCTAACTTTTAAAAGCTTAGTAATGAGACCTTACTGTTACTATGGTCTGTTCTATTAAATCTCTGCTGAAAGATGTGATGAAGGGTATAATATTTTGGTATTTATAACATGTACAAGTTAATGAATTGTGGATAAATGAGATTCTACTAGAACACTAATCCTTGGCACTTGTCAAATAATTCATATTTTCCAGCATGAGTTTTTAAATTTAGAGTTGTAATATGGCAAGAAAGCTGGAGAAACTATTTAAAAGCATGCAGTATATAGGGGCTGGTAAGGAGAGCATTCCCTCCCACCTCACAGTTCAAGATCCCATTAAAATCCCCCTCAACAGTTCTAGAATTTATTGTGAATGTTAATTCTTGGGATCTCCTCAATGCCTTCCCATCCCCTCCCCTTAGATTTATGTGGCTGCAACTCTACTGCACTGTAGCTTAACTGCTAGACTGAACGAGGCTAGGCTGAGAATGCAGCGAATTCCAAAAACCTTTTGGGATGTGAAGGCAAAGTTGGGCTCATTCCATTTCATGCATCACCAGTAGGCCAAATTAGACCCAAGTTACATCTCTGCAGCCCTATTCCTTTGGACTTGTGTAGGTGTAACTGATTAAACTTAGGTCTTGTCCACATGGCGCATTAGCCCACACTAATGGGGTGTACATTGTAGTGCACACTACAATGTTGTGCATTAACTGGCCTTTGAGGACCTTGCTGGCGTGCACTAATAGTTCTCTACTGTGCCTTAATGTAGCACTGTTAGAAATGGGACTACATTACCACTCATTAGGGAACTTTTAGTGCACACCAGCAAGGTCCTCACAGGTAAGTGAATACACAGCATGCTAGTGTGCACTAGAATTTCTCCCCCTCCACTCAAGCACTGTGTTTAGAAGCTCTTAGTAAATAACTCTGTTGCCCAATAAGCAATGGAATCTGGGTTTTTGTCTGTCATGTTATCTCTGCAGCATTATTTTTGACTCTAAAGTAGGTAGATGTCCCTGCATACATAAAAGGGGAAATTCTGTTAGGAAAATACCACTTTTATTTACACTGTCACTTCATGGGGTACATTCAGTCTCCATTTCACAGACAGCATGTTCAACATTTATTATTTAAATCTTAAAGCAAGTAAATAAGAATGAAAGAAGGCCCAAGTTACTTTACTGTGAGACAACAGTATGAACTCACTAATCATGGCACCAGAAATACAATCTCAGGCTGTATGCATATTTTAAAATAAAGGTACCCTTTGGGTCTAAATCTAGATCGCAAATAAAAATACACTACAGTTGGACTATCATAGGCAAATATGTCTTTCCTATAGTTCTAGAATATGCTGTGAATTGACTTAAACTTTTGCACTACTGCTGTGGTCTTTGGAAGAGGATGTTATATGTCAAGCATTAATAATAGATGAAAGATCACATTTCTGATGTGAAACTGGATTTGCAGCTAGGTTCAGTAAATCTCTGCTTCAAATCTTTACAATGAGACTGAAAGGTCAAAGCAATTTTGAATTTGCTACAAGTGTACTCTATACATCTCTGCAGTTTACCTTCACGTAAACACTTCAAAATTCTTACTGAAGATCAACTTCTCATAGTTTCTATTAAACCGGCAGTCACCAGCAGGATGTAAATCTGCTGGCACCAGGGCCTTGGTTCTTGTTTGTTTTGGGTGCATGCTACTGTGTGCAAATGTAAATAGGTATAAGACTAGATAAGCATGTAGACATGTGGGGTGTGAATCCTTGAGAGACTGGATTTGTATGTACAGTAGTGTGCATGTAAAGCAAGTGTGCAGTTGCCTGTGAACATATGTTACAGAGCTGGCTACTAAAAATCAGGCCTCTGACAACCAGTGCAATCCCCTCCACTGGCTTATACTTGTTTTATGACTGTTCTCCTGTACTAAATCATATGTGCCAATCTTTATGAATTCAGCGGTGGTCTCCTGCTGATTTAAACACTGTGCTTTCTTCTGCACGTAATCTGATGTTTGTCCCTGATTCTTGAAGGTACTGATCCAGCAAAAGTCAATGGGACTATTTATGTGCTTATAGTTAAGCATGTGTTTGCATGCTTTGCTGGAACAGGGCCTAAGAGCTATTGAATTATATGTAACAATGCAAAATCCTTTTTATTTTTCCCCAGGATGACCTAATAAATCTTAGGTGGCCTATGATGTTTTTATGCTTCCAGACTCTTTAAATGGAGTGCTGTTATAGACTGCTAAATCTAATAACTAAAATGTGTTCCAAGATGCTCTAAGAGGTTTTATATATGTGCAAAGCAATATTTGGATTCCTACAAATCTACTAATGTTAATGTCTTTATCCTTGCAATGTACATTTAATAACTTTGAACTAACTAGTTTCTGGGTACAAAAACAATTCTTATCAGAATTTATTTCAACATTTTTTCCCCACAGCTCCCTACTGACCTCACTCTGATCAGGCAAAGTATGAGGCAGCTTTATTCAGTATAACTTAAAAACGGTTTACCTTTATAATCCTTTAAAATAGGTCAATTCTTCACCATTTCCCACAAAGAGTGGTGAATTTCCCATTGGTCTTGGCTAAGAAAATGAAATATACACTTTCTGCCATGCTAACAAATATTATTTTTCAGTGTCCTATGAAATACCAAACACCTGTCTCGCCCCGGCTACTGTGTTTTAAGGAAACTGCAATTTGAAAGTTCGTACCAAGATAAATTACTTTTGCACTCTTTCCTTTAGAAAGAGCCACAAGTATACGAGTGAAGTATTCTTATATTGTAGCACAATGGGGTACTGGCCTATGACTAGGGTGCCTAGATGCTATATGATAATATTTAATAATAGTTCAGACAATGTAGAGCAGGATGCAGAGCTAGCTGGGGACAGCTTGCAATACCCATCTTAACTGGCTAGTAGGAATGCTGTAACATTGACTTATACCTGACCCAATTTTCCTGGCTTTGTCTTCATTGTTCAATTATTTGTATTCTGGTAAGGGACACTATGTTATAGGCACTGTCCAAACATACATAGATGAAGTCTCTGCCTGTGGGGACTTAGTCCATTTCACACATCTGCTCCTTTCAGAGTTCAATATCTCCATTTAGGGAGTTGAACAAAAATTATAACTCATGGAAAAATTAACTGGATCTACTAATACTCGGTTATAGGTAGGTCCTGAAGTTGTTAAATCTCTTAATTTATTTGTTTTTTTTAAAGTGTTCAATTGTAACCTTCTCTTCTGAAACCACTTCTTTAGTAACAGTTACAGTAACTTTCCTTCCCCTCCACATCATGATCTCAGGGCATATCTACAGGTACATTTACACAGCAAAAACAAACCGCGGCAGCAAGTCTCAAAGCCTGAGTCAGTTGACTTGGGCTTGTGCTGCAGGACTGAAAATGCAAGCATAGACCTTCAGGTTTGGGTTTTGCCTGGAGCCTGGGCTCCAAGACCCCCTTCCCTTGCTGGGTTTTAGAGACTCAGACTGGAGCCTAGGCTATGCTGCTTTTTTTTTTTAGCCCTGTAGTGAGAGCTCCACAAGCCCAAGTCAGGTGATCTGGGGAATTAGTCTGTGGGGGTTTGTTTGTTTTCTGTGTAGATGTGCCATGTCCTCTCCTGCCCTGCCCTGCCCTGCAGTTCAGACTACAGGATTGTGAATACTAGTGTGCATCAAAGTGCTGTGCTATAATGCCTCTGTGTGGACACTGATCCTAGTTCAAATTAAAGTAGTCCTGTTCACAGAGGGCTAGATTAATATGAACTTGGAACCTTTTACTTTATGCCTGTAGTTTCCACACAGGGGTGTTACACCACAACTCTCTAGTCCGAAGTTCAGGACTGTGTAGATATACCCCCTGTCTTATCTAAACTGTCAGCCAAGTTCTTCTCATTCATGCCCCAAACTTGCCCAGCCCCACGAAAGATATGTGCCTACACTCTTCACAAGGGATGAGATGAAAATGAAAGCTGAGTGCCATCAGCATAATGAAAGCACTAATGGGAATGAAAACATAGGACTTTGACACCTCTCATGAGAGAGGCTGTGAGGCAGAATTTATCTGTCCAATTTTATCCTTGATGATCTCTCAGAAAGAAAGGAATGAAGCCACTGCAGGGAAGGGCCATCCAGTTCCTTCCAGCACTCCAGTCCCACCAACACCGATTCAAGAACCACAGTATCTACAGCAGCTGATGTATCTAGTTCATATTGGCATGAACAGGTCATTATCTAGTGGCAGGAGAATACCCCTAATGATCATTATAAATGTGGTCTCTGTGCTAGACGCAAGTTGGAATGTCAACGGACAAAGGGTCAAGGAAGTCTGCGCTATCCAAAAGACAGAGTTTTCTTGCTACAATCTTTGTTAAGAAACTTAATAGAAGTTTAGTTATTGATTTGTGTTGTCTGCATCAAAGAATTCCCCTACCCCACCCCCTAACATAGGCCAAACATGCTTCCTTTTAAGCAAATGCCTTCCTTTGGTGATGACAAGGTGCCATGGGTAATCCCTCCTGTCAAAGGACATAATACTTCTCTCTAGCTTTCACCAGTCAGGAGGGACAATGATCTAAAATATAGGGTGTGCCAGTAAGTACCCTCCCCTCCCCAACCCAGTTAGAAAGTCTGTAAGTTACAATGTCTGAAATCCAATCATAGACCCAATATTTCTCCCTCCAGACATTGCCCTGCATCCAAGGATGCAGACAAGTTAGTCCAATTCAAATACAATTTTTATCTGAAAAGTAACCAAATAATTCCTCCCCCTAGGAGGAATTTGTAATAGCAGCCAACTAGAGGCAATTCAGATTTACAAGGCTTTCTGCACTTGTATTCCTCTTCTGGGGTCCACCCACTCTAGGCTTCTAGCTCCCCAGCCATTGCCTCTCTGGGGTGGAGACATTTCTTTCCCTTCTGACAGAGGTAGTTCCGGACTGAACAGTTCCTTTCCTATACTGTGACATCCCCAGCAAAAGACAGGCTGCCTATGCAGACCTACTTTGCTTTTCTCCTCAGACAATACACACAGTAACTGCCACAGTTGAATTACCTCACAGCCCTTTATAAGAGAGCACAGTTCTTAAGGTGAAAGCATTACAAAGGGAACATATTAGAAACAATAAAAAACCTCAACAGATATCACACTGTTTCTCCAACAAGAGCTTGGGTTGGTGATAAGTCCTTCAAATCTCTCACAAGAGCGTCTCCTGGGGTCACAAGTTGAGCAGAGCTTCAGCTCAGAACCAGCACGCTCATGGTTCTGAGACACTCTTTTAATCCATTTGGGTCCCTGAAGCCACACAGAATAGGTAGGCTGTTGGACAATGGGGTTTCTGCTTGAGGTGGAAGGCTCCAGCGGTGTGACACTTGCATTTCCCTTGTCCAATTATTTCCTAGGAATTTCCCTACTCTGTTTGTCTAGCACATGGTTTCAGAGTCCTTTGAAGTGCATAACACATCCTAGGGTTTACATTAGTCCTTAAAGAAGTTACATACAGTAACACATGCACACTTTCATTTTTAAAACAATGAACTCCTCAAATACTTGAGCTTAATTCAATACATTTAAATTTAATTCAGGGCAGGCCTACACTACCGCTTAAGTTGATATAATTTCTGTTGCTCAGGGGTGTGAAAAAGCCACCCCCCTGGGTGACCCAAGTTACAGTGACCTAAGCGCTGTCCACACTGGCGCTATATTGGTGGGAAATGTTCTCCTGTTGACACAGCTTCTGCCTCTCATGGAGGTGCAGTAATTATGCTGATGGGAGAGAGCTCTCCTGTTGGCAAAGAGAGTCTTCACCAAATGCAGTGCAGCTACATTGGTGCAGCTGTGCTGATGTACTGCTTCTAGTGTAGACTAGCCTTCAGTAAGGTTAAATGAGGATATTGTCATATCTATCACACCTACTGATTGGATTTGGCCATGTATCCTTTAGGGGTGCTTTACCGGTATGGGAATACCAGTACACTAGACAGCAAAGTGCTCGTTGTGTGGACTCAGTTTATTCTGGCAAAGCTGTGCTTTTACTGGAGTGAAACAGGCTATCCTGTGAAAGTGCATTTTTGCTGCTATACCTCTGTCTGTGCTAGGGGCTTCTGCCCTCACAGCTGTATTATGAAGAAGTGTGGTCCCTGAGTGACATAACTGTGCCAGCAAAGTGCATACACATGGTCTTAGTAAACGCTTTGGTGGAAGCAAGGAAAACAGCACAGCATAAGTATTTAAAAAGTCTGTTAATGCATATGATCAGCTTCAGCAATAGGTTTCTGGAAGTCCTCAGGTTCTGTTAACCTCTGATGGTGGAACATCAAAACAGCTTCCACACCTCACCATGGTGGAACATCAAAACAGTTTCCACACCACACCAGGAGATTTGTGCCCTGACTTCAAACTACAAGGAGGCCTTTTAGAACAGGATGCTCATGAAACCTGAACTATGGGCATTACTCATTCTGACCATAACATGTAGGAAACCTTATTGAGGACATGCTGATCGAGATGAAACCATGCATGTTGGGATATGTAGTTTCCACAGGTCCATGGTTTTTATTTTTTTTTAATTTTATTACTGAAATTTTCCTCCCCATAAACAAGAGGAGAATAGAAGGGGTGTGTGTGTGTGTGAGAGAGAGAGAGAGAGTGGGCAAGGGTGGCGTGGGGGTGGGGAATGAGACAAAGGAATAAAAGTAAAGGAGTCACAAGGGGAAGAGGAAAGAAGAGCAACATTTTGGTTTGTGTCTGCTAGGAACTATTCAAAGGCTTCTAAAAAGTTAGACCAAATCTATTCAAATTTGTATAAGGTCCCTCTTCTCTGAAATGCACTTCAACCCAATGTTTAACATGGGCCAGCCATGAACTTAATGATTAGAACTCTGGGTTTGATTTTGGATGGTGTAGGGGTTGCATTGCTGTATCTTGTACATTCATTGAAGTAGCTGGTTCTGTCTGTGTCTGGAGGATATCTTTTGAATGCAGTTCTTTGAGTGCCCTCTTAGGAGTCACTGACCAGGAATTGTTATAATCCTTTCTTGGAATGGCTAGCAAATATGCAGTTCTTAATATTGTGGGAAAGTTTAAGGGTTCCTGCTTAATGATCATAATTATTGGCTATTATCATGATGAATTTAATTACACTAGGATTGAATCTTTCCATTAAGAGAAACTAAATCTATGACATCTACAGTATTTTGGTTGAACAGTTTTTTCAAAGTGATATAATCTGATGAGTCACTTCAGTTTAGTTTAATAAATCATTTTAACTGTCTGTAAGGTTATTCTTGTAGGTCATGTTTTTGCTCTTCTTCAGTAAAGATTAAAAAGAAATGGGAATAGTTTAGGCTGTTTACAGGCAGTAAATTCAGGGCCAGAACTTTAATGAAAGTGTTTGCTCTGATGTATTTATTCATGCATCTGTCAGAGCCAGGCATATGCCTGTGGTTCTCTAAACCAAGTTGCTGATCTTCAATTGGCTCATATCAGAATGCTGGCACTAGAATTCAATAAAATGTTTTAGTCTGTTGCAGAATTCCATTTGGTGCTTGATTTTTTTTTTTTTTTTTGTGGGGTGTCAGCATCTTAGCAGAGTGCTTCTAGCACTTGGTGGCTTTATAATGCAAAATTTACAGGATCCATTGAAGCCCATCCATAGTTTAATTGATAGGTTGGATGTCTATCTGGAAAATTAACCACGGTGCCAAACTGTAGGTAAGGCATATGAAAATGTAGGATGGAAATCAAGCCTGCTACAATTTCAGAAGACCATACTTTGGGGCAGGATATTTTTTCTAGCTGGGTAAGTTCTAGCCATAAATGAGTCACTAGTACATACATCAGAAGCCAGAATGCTTTTGCTTTCTCAAAAATTTCTAGTTTAGAGGCTGAAATATTTACAAAATTAAAGTATGAGATGTTTGAGGAACATACTGTTAGAACCAAAGAAATGTGGAATAAAGCTTGAGATCTTGTAATAGAGCACGGGAGCAGCAACATAGGCTCTGGGGCTAGGGTAGGGATAAAGATGAGATCTAAATTCACAACCTAAGCTGAAACCAGGGATTTCCTGTCTGAAATTGAATCAATACTGATTTTTAAAGATCAAGATCAGTGTACATTTTTGATCAACAGTATTAGAAAAGGCCAGAATGGAAAATGCTCATGGTTTACACGATCATTTGTCTAAATAAAGCAGAGGCTTTTTCTTGCCAACAGTTGTGGTACTGAGCCATTGGAAATGCAGCTTTGGCAGAGCTGGAAGGGGAGTATGCCAGTGTTAAAGAAAACAGTCTGTTAGATTAGCTCCCAACACAGCCAAATAAGTGTGTGTGAGCATGGAACCTTCTGTTGAAGGATGTTAAGGGCTTAAAGAAATCAGTCTAAATATTTTTGTCTTTATTTTTCCTCATGTCCTGTTCTTTAAAAATCTGCTAAAATATTAATTTGGGGCCTACCTGGTTATGCTAAAGAGTGTCTCAGAAAAATAGCTTCCATTTTTAGCTCAGCAACTTGAAGAAATATTCAAGGAGGGTATATCTGCAATCTATGAATGAGTAATGAAAAGAAAAACACCCTCTGAAGATTAAGCAAAAGGATAGAATTACATCCCCATTTTTCTCTAACACATAACAGTGTGTGGTCTTGTCAACTAATAATCATGGGTTTCAGAGAAGCAGCCGTGTTGGTCTGTATTTGCAAAAAGAAAAGGAGTAGTTGTGGCACCTTAGAGACTAACCAATTTATTTGAGCATATGCTTTCGTGAGCTACATATAAATTTGTTAGTCTCCAAGGTGCCACAAGTACTCCTTTTCTTTTTGCGAATAATCATGGTTCTTGTGCTTAAACGATGTCAGAGGAGAGTGTAGCATTGCCACAGCTAAAAGCAAGGGTCCTCATGTATGCCCCAACTCTGTGGCTATGGAATTTACCATCAGATCTAACCCTTGCTCCATTACTGTGGTCCAGAAATTAAGGCCAAGATTTTAAAAAATAGGTGCCAGAAATTAGGCTTCTAAATCCGTATTTAAGCACCTTAGAAAATCAGGCCATTTGTTTAAGTGCTGAGCAATCAGCAGCTCTGAGGCTTACCAACAAGCTCACGCATGTGTGTGTTTGTATTACTGTACTGGCTGGCAGCCCTAATCATGGAGCAGGACTCCATTGTACTAAAATCTGTACAAACAAAACACAAAAATCATTCAGTGATGTGTGTGTGTGAGACCTGCAACTTTCTTCTCACCCTCTGAAATTTTCCCATTATCCATTCTTTGCAGGATGGGTGGGATTCAGAAGGAGAGGCAGATAGAGTTGACTGCTTCAGTCAGCACTTCACTCAGGTGGACGAATGGGTATGCTGCTCTCTTCTCAGCTTCTGGCGGGAGGAGGGGAGGAATTGAGGACCAGAAGAAAAATGTTGATAAATAGGGTAGTGGGGAAGAAGCAAAAACCAAGGAAGGCTGGTAGGTGAGGTGTACGCGTGAGTGACAGACTCAGGGCCGGCTCCAGGCACCAGCGAACCAAGCAGCAAATGTAAAGGGGTGGAAGGATATTGGGCTGTGGGGCGGCAATCCGCCCTCGGCGGCAGAGGGAATTCGGCAGCCGCTCTGTCACAGCGCATTTTGCGCTCGGCGGCAATTCGGCAGCAGGGATGTGACTCTTCTTTGGTCACCGGTGGCAATTCGGCGGCCACACCATCACTCCACCTCTGTGTTCGGTGGCAAAAACGCTGGAGCCGGCCCTGGACAGACTGAAATTCAGTTTTCTCCTTACCTGGCCCTGTGAGAAGGTGAAATAGGATGAAGAATTTTTGAAGTAAGAATGGCTCAGAACCAAGAAAATACTGAAGGTGGAAACAGATTTGTGGGAGAGAAGGCCTAATAAGGAAAGTCTAAGAGAGAGAGAGAGAGAAGATTTTAGAGGAAAATACCACAAACGCTTAAAAGCTGAAGAATTCTAGAAAATAAGTCCAGTTAACTGTTCCCTCTTTTCTCCTTCCTTCCTTTGCCTTCTTTCATGCCTGCCCTACTCCCCAGTGCCTGAGAAGATCTGCCCACTACAGTGTGCCAGGTTCTCATGCTTCTATTTAAATTCTTCCTGAAATCTGCTGCTTCCATGAGCCTAGTGAACATTAAAATAACATCACTATGCCCATCTTTAACATATACAAAAAGACAAAATTCTGAGTTATCAGGATCTTCTCAGTCTCCTGATGTTTCCATGTTTGATCTGTCTAAGGCCTTGATACTACAATTTGGCCCACAAGGGTATTGCTTTGTGCTAGTATGGAGCCCCACTGAAATCCATGGGACTCTGCTTGGTTGTAAGGATTTGCCTGTGTGGATCTGATTGTAGGATGGGGCCTTAGAGTTTAGGGCCCAGATCCTCAAACATATTTAGCCCTGGTCTACACTAGGACTTTAGGTTGAATTTAGCAGCGTTAAATCGATGTAAACCTGCACCCGTCCACACAATGAAGCCCTTTATTTCGACTTAAAGGGCTCTTAAAATCGATTTCCTTACTCCACCCCTGACAAGTGGATTAGCGCTTAAATTGACGTTGCCAGCTCGAATTTGGGGTACTGTGGACACAATTCGATGGTATTGGCCTCCGGGAGCTATCCCAGAGTGCTCCATTGTGACCGCTCTGGACAGCACTCTGAACTCAGATGCACTGGCCAGGTAGACAGGAAAAGAACCGCGAACTTTTGAATCTCATTTCCTGTTTGGCCAGCGTGGCAAGCTGCAGGTGACCATGCAGAGCTCATCAGCACAGGTGACCATGATGGAGTCCCAGAATCGCAAAAGAGCTCCAGCATGGACCAAACGGGAGGTACGGGATCTGATCGCTGTTTGGGGAGAGGAATCCGTGCTATCAGAACTCCGTTCCAGTTTTCGAAATGCCAAAACCTTTGTGAAAATCTCCCAGGGCATGAAGGACAGAGGCCATAACAGGGACCCGAAGCAGTGCCGCGTGAAACTGAAGGAGCTGAGGCAAGCCTACCAGAAAAGACAGAGAGGCGAACGGCCGCTCCGGGTCAGAGCCCCAAACATGCCGCTTCTATGATGAGCTGCATGCCATTTTAGGGGGTTCAGCCACCACTACCCCAGCCGTATTTTTTGACTCCTTCAATGGAGATGGAGGCAATACGGAAGCAGGTTTTGGGGACAAAGAAGATGATGATGAGGTTGTAGATAGCTCACAGCAAGCAAGCGGAGAAACCGGTTTTCCCGACAGCCAGGAACTGTTTCTCACCCTGGACCTGGAGCCAGTACCCCCCGAACCCACCCAAGGCTGCCTCCTGGACCCAGCAGGCGGAGAAGGGACCTCTGGTGAGTGTACCTTTTAAAATACTATACATGGTTTAAAAGCAAGCATGTGAAAGGATTACTTTGCCCTGGCATTCGCGGTTCTCCTAGATGTAGTCCTAAAGCCTTTGCAAAAGGTTTCTGGGGAAGGCAGCCTTATTGCATCCTTCATGGTAGGACACTTTACCACTCCAGGCCAGTAACACGTACTCGGGAATCATTGTACAACAAAGCATTGCAGTGTATGTTTGCTGGCATTCAAACAACATCCGTTCTTTATCTCTCTGTGTTATCCTCAGGAGAGTGAGATATAATTCATGGTCACCTGGTTGAAATAGAGTGCTTTTCTTCAGGGGACACTCAGAGGAGCCTGTTCCTGCTGGGCTGTTTGCCTGTGGCTAAACAGAAATGTTCCCCGCTGTTAGCCACAGGGAGGGGGTAAGGTTGAGGGGGTAGTCACGCAGTGGGGGGAGGCAAAATGCGACCTTGTAACGAAAGCACATGTGCTATGTATGTAATGTTAACAGCAAGGTTTACCCTGAAAGAGTGTAGCCACTGTTTTATAAAATGTGTCTTTTTAAATACCGCTGTCCCTTTTTTTTCTCCACCAGCTGCATGTGTTTCAATGATCACAGGATCTTCTCCTTCCCAGAGGCTAGTGAAGCTTAGAAAGAAAAAAAACGCACTCGCGATGAAATGTTCTCCGAGCTCATGCTGTCCTCCCACACTGACAGAGCACAGACGAATGCGTGGAGGCAAATAATGTCAGAGTGCAGGAAAGCACAAAATGACCGGGAGGATAGGTGGCGGGCTGAAGAGCGTAAGTGGGGGGCTGAAGACAGGGCTGAAGCTCAAATGTGGCGGCAGCGTGATGAGAGGAGGCAGGATTCAATGCTGAGGCTGCTGCAGGACCAAACCAGTATGCTCCAGTGTATGGTTGAGCTGCAGCAAAGGCAGCTGGAGCACAGACTGCCACTGCAGCCCCTCTGTAACCAACCGCCCTCCTCCCCAAGTTCCATAGCCTCCACACCCAGATGCCCAAGAACGCGGTGGGGGGGCCTCCGGCCAACCAGCCACTCCACCACAGAGGATTACCCAAAAAAAAGAAGGCTGTCATTCAATAAATTTTAAAGCTGTAAACTTTTAAAGTGCTGTGCTTAAAGTGCTGTGTGGCATTTTCCTTCCCTCCTCCACCACCCCTCCTGGGCTACCTTGGTAGTCATCCCCCTATTTGTGTGATGAATGAATAAAGAATGCATGAATGTGAAGCAACAATGATTTTATTGCCTCTGCAAGCGGTGATTGAAGGGAGGAGGGGCGGGTGGTTAGCTTACAGTGAAGTAGAGTGAACCAAGGGGCGGGGGGTTTCATCAAGGAGAAACAAACAGAACTTTCACACCGTAGCCTGGCCAGTCATGAAACTGGTTTTCAAAGCTTCTCTGATGCGTACTGCGCCCTTCTGTGCTCTTCTAACCGCCCTGGTGTCTGGCTGCGCGTAACCAGCAACCAGGCGATTTGCCTCAACCTCCCACCCCGCCATAAACGTCTCCCCCTTACTCTCACGGATATTGTGGAGCACACAGCAAGCAGTAATAACAGTGGGAATATTGGTTTCGCTGAGGTCTAAGCGAGTCAGTAAACTGCGCCAGCGCGCCTTTAAATGTCCAAATGCACATTCTACCACCATTCTGCAGTTGCTCAGCCTGTAGTTGAACTGTCCAGGCTGCCTGTGTACGGCTTCATGAGCCATGGCATAAAGGGGTAGGTTGGGTCCCCAAGGATACATATAGGCATTTCAACATCCCCAACAGTTATTTTCTGGTCTGGGAAGAAAGTCCCTTCCTGCAGCTTTTGAAACAGACCAGAGTTCCTGAAGATGCGAGCGTCATGCACCTTTCGCGGCCATCCCACGTTGATGTTGGTGAAACATCCCTTGTGATCCACCAGAGCTTGCAGCACTATTGAAAAGTACCCCTTGCGGTTTATGTACTCGGCGGCTTGGTGCTCTGGTGCCAAGATAGGGATATGGGTTCCGTCTATGGCCCCACCACAGTTAGGGAATCCCATTGCAGCAAAGCCATCCACTATGACCTGCACATTTCCCAGGGTCACTACCCTTGATATCAGCAGATCTTTGATTGCGTGGGCTACTTGCATCACAGCAGCCCCCCCAGTAGATTTGCCCACTCCAAATTGATTCCCAACTGACCGGTAGCTGTCTGGCGTTGCAAGCTTCCACAGGGCTATTGCCACTCGCTTCTCAACTGTGAGGGCTGCTCTCATCTTGGTATTCATGCGCCTCAGGGCAGGGGAAAGCAAGTCACAAAGTTCCATGAAAGTGCCCTTACGCATGCGAAAGTTTCGCAGCCACTGGGAATCGTCCCAGACCCGCAACACTATGCGGTCCCACCAGTCTGTGCTTGTTTCCCGAGCCCAGAATCGGCGTTCCACAGCATGAACCTGCCCCATTAGCACCATGATGCATGCATTGGCAGGGCCCATGCTTTCAGAGAAATCTGTGTCCATGTCCTGATCACTCACGTGACTGCGCTGACGTCGCCTCCTCGCCCGGTATCGCTTTGCCAGGTTCCGGTGCTGCATATACTGCTGGATAATGCGTGTGGTGTTTAATGTGCTCCTAATTGCCAAAGTGAGCTGAGCAGCCTCCATGCTTGCCTTGGTATGGCGTCCGCACAGAAAAAAGGCGCGGAACGATTGTCTGCCGTTGCTCTGACGGAGGGAGGGGCGACTGACGACACGGCTTACAGGGTTGGCTTCAGGGAGCTAAAATCAACAAAGGGGGTGTCTTTACATCAAGGAGTATTTCAGGCAGGACTTCACGGAGGGTTCCAATAAGAAATGGTTCACCTAAGTTATTGTTCTTATTGGAACAAGGAGGTTAGTCTGGCCTCTGATTGATACATGGCTAGATTTACCTCGCTGCACCTTCTCTGTGAGTGACTGCAGTGTGACCTAGAGGAATGAGTCCCCTAGACAGGGGAGGAGGCAAATGAGTACAAAACAAATCTGGTCTATTTCTTGTTTTGATCCACTCCATCTATCTTTTACATCTTTGGCTGGCAGCAGACGGTGTAGAAGGACTGCATGCCATCCACATCTCATGGCTGCTCGGCAGAAGATGGTACAGTACGACTGCTAGCCATCCTCATCTCTTGCTTGCCTGGCAGAAGATGGTACAGTACGACTGCTAGCAATCCGTATCGCCTGCCTGCTCACCATAAGACGGTTCAATAGGACTGACTGCAAGCCTAAAGAGAATGACCTGGTCAAGTCACTCCAAATTTAGTCCCTGCGCCCATGTCTGTCCAGGCGCTCCCAGCCGACGTGGCCAGGAGCACCTCGGACATGACGATGACGGCTACCAGTCGTACTGTACCGTCTGCTGCCACAAGGCAAGGGGTTGCTGCTACTGTGTAGCAATGCCGTACCGCATCTGCCAGCACCCAGGAGTCATAGGGTGACGGTTACCTGAGCGGGCTCCATGCTTGCCGTGGTATGGCGTCTGCACAGGTAACTCAGGAAAAAAGGCGCGAAACGATTGTCTGCCCTTGCTTTCACGGAGGGAGGGAGGGAACGGGGGCCTGACAATATGTACCCAGAACCACCCGCGACAATGTTTTAGCCCCATCAGGCATTGGGATCTCAACCCAGAATTCCAATGGGCAGCGGAGACTGCGGGAACTGTGGGATAGCTACCCACAGTGCAACACTCCGGAAGTCGACGCTTGCCTCGGTACTGTGGTAGCGCTCCGCCGAGTTAATGCACTTAATGCACTTAGAGCATTTTCTGTGGGGACACACACACTCGAATATATAAAACCGATTTCTAAAAAACCGACTTCTATAAATTCGACCTTATTTCGTAGTGTAGACATACCCTTACGCTCCTAACTTCCACTGAAATCAGTGGAAATTAGGAGCCTAAATATGTTTGAGGATCCTGGCCTAAGTGCATCAGCTTTGCATCATGTACAGCACCATGCACACTGTCAGTACCTTGATGATAAAGCTACATGAGATCCTTGGCCTTAAGTGGTTGTAAGCACCAGATATGGTTGCTTTTTGTTGCAATAATTTATTTAATATACTTCTACTCACAAATTTGTTTTTCCATGCTATTTGGTTCTAGAAAATACCCTGAGCTGCTGTCAACAAAATACTTAAAACAATTATAAACTAAAATTGTATCATGTTAAATTGTATGCAAGAAAACACTGAAACTTGCTGCTTCCCTCTCCTGGGATATACTGTCCTAGTGGAAGTTCACACTGTCCCTGTAGTTTTATGCAAAATGCAATACCCTTTTAACTTTCTTTAAATAAATAAAAACCTAGTGAAGTCAGTGGCAGTTTGCATGTACACAAATTAATGGTAGGGTAATGTCCTACGTGTGGAAATAATCATGTTTGAAAAGACTGATTATGGTAGTAAATGACCTGACCTAAAGATATCTTAGTAAGACACCTAACAACTTTCTCTTTGTTTCCTGATGAGGTGAACTGAGTCAGCAGGATTCTTTTTCTTAAACTTCTGTTTTTTTTGGGGGGGGGGTTTGTATTTTTTTGCTGTTTGAAGCAGTCCTTTATAAATAAGCTATGTCTCTTAGTTTTCAGTCCCTAAGGAGATATGATAGCAAGCACTGTACAAGGAGCTTTACTTTGTTTGCTTTTTATTTTAGTTGCTCAATTAAAAGACTAACTGTAGAACCTGTTGTAATCTGGTGATAGTAGGAAGACAGGAAACTAGAGAGAGTAATGAGATGCTAGATACAAGCAAAGTTCTTCACATAGTAGAAGCTCACAGCTGGAAGAGAATATACAGAGCTATTATGTAAAGGGACAAAGCAGAGATGGACCATATCTAAGCATCCTCAATAGTTCTAGTAGCATGAAATCTGAAAGATGGTCTCTAAAAGGAACAGAGATAGCAAGGAAAATAACCGCCCAAAAGAATAGTAATTTAAGTTCATGTCAACACACAACTGCTTACATAATGCAAAATCTGACGCACTTTGAGACAAAACTTCTATTAAAATACTATAAAGAACTAGCACTAAGTAACTGGCTGCCTGCTTGGAAAATATTTCTATCACATTCCACCAGTGATATCTTTGTGGGGGAATGGTGAGGGCCTTCAAGGAATTTCTCCCACTTTGGAGGATCTTAGTGGCCACTAGGTGACAATGTTGATCCAGTTTTAGAGCAGCCTTTTTTGTTGACAGAGCTTTCACTACAGTCAAAGAAAACACTTTAGGGTCTCTAAGGTTTAATTACCCATGATTTGTCTTCTGGGAATTCCAGCTGCCCTTTTTCTTCAAGTTCTTGCTGCTATTTTTGGTCCCAATCTTTCCAATAAATCAGCATTTTAGTGCTTTACAATTGGATGTTATTGACTGGCTGTGAGAGCTATGTTACTGGGAGCATTTTGAAAATGTTAGTGGAATTGAACATCAGCTACTACAATAACCAACCTCTTTGTAAGAGTGCAACATATGTAAGGTGTTGGTTATAACATTCTTATGAAATGCTTCTTGCTATAACTGCTACAGCATAACTAACAGGCATATCACTTCACAAGGAATTCCAAATCCTTTCTCCTACATTCACAGAAGTAAAACAACAAATCATTGCCAGAAATTAAGTTAATGGACATACAAGGGGCCAAAACCCATCAATATGAAAGAGACTAGAAATAATGGCAGATCAAGGACTCATACCTGAGACAAAGATACACAGAAAACCTGCACTCTGTCCCTATCACACCCCTAATGATTGCCCTGCCTTGTTTTGCTCTGCTTTACATCACCTTTGAGTCCTGGCTTCATGGACACCTTTTCTTTTTTCCAGACAAGAATGAGTGCAGAATTCTTTCTACTTTATTAACTTTACCCCTTAATATCATTTGGGATGTGTGTGTAGGGGTGAGAAAAAGGCCAATGGCATTTTGGGATGTATAAGTAGGGGCATAGCGAGCAGATCGAGGGACGTGATCGTTCCCCTCTATTCGACATTGGTGAGGCCTCATCTGGAGTACTGTGTCCAGTTTTGGGCCCCACACTTCAAGAAGGATGTGGATAAATTGGAGAGAGTCCAGCGAAGGGCAACAAAAATGATTAGGGGACTGGAACACATGAGTTATGAGGAGAGGCTGAGGGAGCTGGGATTGTTTAGCCTGCAGAAGAGAAGAATGAGGGGGGATTTGATAGCTGCTTTCAACTACCTGAAAGGGGGTTCCAAAGAGGATGGCTCTAGGCTGTTCTCAATGGTAGCAGATGACAGAACGAGGAGTAATGGTCTCAAGTTGCAGTGGGGGAGGTTTAGATTGGATATTAGGAAAAACTTTTTCACTAAGAGGGTGGTGAAACACTGGAATGCGTTACCTAGGGAGGTGGTAGAATCTCCTTCCTTAGAGGTTTTTAAGGTCAGGCTTGACAAAGCCCTGGCTGGGATGATTTAACTGGGAATTGGTCCTGCTTTGAGGAGGGGGTTGCACTAGATGACCTCCTGAGGTCCCTTCCAACCCTGATATTCTATGATTCTATGATTCTATGAAACATATGTAAGGTGTTGGTTATAACATTCTTATGAAATGCTTCCCAGGGAGTGTTTGCATGTGTGAGAGAAGGCAGTTAAATATCTAACTGCAAGGCTGGAGTCTGAATTAAATTTGCTAACTTGGGGTGGGGATATAACCCTGATGTTCAGAGGTTTTTCTCTTCAGGTCCAGCATCTCCCACCTAGTTCACTCAGTTATGCTGGATTCCTTGGGAACCACATCCAACGTACCTTAGAACTCTGTGAAAGTATCAGTTGTAGCTAACCCGCCTGCAGGGTGGGATTGTGTGTGCTATGGTAAGCCAGGCCCCTAGAGATTTGGTAGTGTGGGGGCGTCCTGTGAGCTTGGAATTGAGTGCTGTAGGCACTGCATACACTTGGGTCTTCTGGCCCACTCTAGTCCTTGGTGGGTTCCCAAAACCACTCATAGACTCTGAATATATGTAAGATTACCACCTTTGAAATGCAAAAAATCCAGCACCCCCCCGCACAAGGCAAGCCACCACAATCCCAACCATCAGGCAGCTCTGCAACCCCCCCCCCCTTCAACAGCCATTTACAATATCTAGATAACACACTGATAACATCACACGTCTCCTCACTCTCTCGTGCCGCAAACCCTCTCTTACACACATGCATGGTGCACTTGCATGTTGCTGGACAGACAGCTGCTGTATTTTCAGTGGTTTTGATTTGTTGTTAATCTGCGGAAGTGGGAGCACTGCAGCATCTTTAGCTGGCCACAGAAACTTTTATCATTAGATATCTCCATGTATTATGGTGATCATGCAAATCTTTAGATCCATGTTAAAAAAAAACCCAACAGATTACATTCATTTTTCTGGCAACTGGCAAATCCATAAAAAACCCGGCCTGGCTAGTCAAATGCTGGCCAGGTGGTAACCCTAAATACATGACAGGATTCCTTCAGTAGACCTGCCAGGAACACATGGTGCCAACAGCCTGGGCACGATTTCTGTAACAGTTCTAACAAAGAGAACCCCATCGTTCCCAACCCAGCCCCACGGGTGGGAAGGAAAGAGTCCCACTGTAATCCTCCACACCAACCTGTAAACGGCAATGAGGTGTCCTCCTGCTATTGTTACCTTTGGCTCCTGCCAGCAACAGGGTGTGTCTCAGCCCAGCTCTCAGGCCCTCTGATCCCACCTCCCAGGCTGCCCGCTAATCAGCTTTCTCTCTGCACCTCCCAGGCTGCTTTCTCCAACCTGCTGCCTTGCTGTAATGCAGCTTACAGCTCCCCTCCTGAGTCCAATGCCCTCTGGTCCAGTAGATGGAAGGAATGCATAAACTCTTGGAGAGGAGAAGAGGTGCTTCATGGAAGACCCTGGCCATGGTGCATCACAAGAAATATATTCTGGCTGCGGAACCTGGGTTACCATGAAGTAACCAAGCTACAACTCCCTTGAGGCACTGGAACAGCACTTCCTATTCCAAATATTTTGCTTTTTGGCCTAACTTTTTTTGGTTTTGGGTATCTGGTTTTTGAATGACATTTTCAGTGGAAAATAAACACTTTTGTGAATGATTTTGTTTAATCAAAAACCCAACTTTTTGGTGAAAAATGGTTTTGAAGAAAAATTTTTGACCAGCCCTAGCCAGCAGGTTCATTATACTACTGTACACAGTATAAATGTGGCAAGAACTTTCTTATTGATCAGCTGTTTTTAACATCCCAAACTACAGATTATTATGTAAATAATACAGTAAGTAAATCACCTTCCAAATGTTCTCTGTATGTGATGAAGCTGCTTCCCTTAAACTCAGTAAAAGAGAAAATTCTGGGTTCAATTTTCAAATGTTGGTGCCACAATTGAGTGTTCAGGCACCCATTTAAGGCACCGTACTTCTAATTTGAAGATATAAATGAGGAATTAGTTGCCCAAATTGGAAAATGAAGAAGGCCACTAAAGGAATTATATTCATAATAAATACTAGGATTTATATAGTGCTTTGGTAATTATTTTTTGTTGAATGCTTTGAAGATGCAATGACCTTAAACACTGTCACTAACAGAGCATGTAAATATTTTCCTCTTAGATGTTAGTTCCAATTAATTTTAGATTACAGTCAATCGTGGGGGTGTGACAACAAATTACTGTAGTTCCATATAAAGCCACACATTTGCTATTTATATTGAAATCTTTCCCCAAGGGCAACTTGTTCCATGATGTATCCTCTCAGAATGCTTTCTCCAATGGCAAAAGAGCCAAAAGACGGTCCATAAGTAGGAGAAATAACGACATATTAGAACACATGTAGCTACTGACCTTGGCAAAATGGACTTGAGACAGCAGTGGGGAGTTTTATTCAGGTTTCCGTTAGCTGAATGCATGTTAGAATGAACCTTTTGTTTATCTAAAGGTCAGAGGCCTGACCCTAAGCCTATTTAAACTCCATGGCAAAACTTTCATTGACTTTAATGGTGCAGGATCAAGCCCCATGTTTCCTAGTACTTCCAAGTACAACAGTGCTACAAATGTGCCCCTGCTGTCAGCCAGCATCACAAAATTTCCATTCTTCCCAGTGCCTCAGGGTGAAAATCTGTTGTTAATCATGACCATCCTGTGAAGCTAATATCTGAGCTTTTAACACACACTGCAAACCACAGATGCATTATGAATTTGCATCTTACTAAAATACATAAAAGGTTCTGTCCGGCGGAAAAGCTTCATTTGTCACAAATGTGGGGCATGCTGTTTTCATTAACAGTATTTTTCTCCCACCATATGGGGCCAGATGCTTGTAGCTATTAGAGGGACTACTCACAAACAAATGCTATACTTGAAGTATAACCTCTGGTATGATCAAAAGTATTTGATAGTAAAACTACTCTTGTTCTTGGGCTCACACAGTGGGCCAAAAGCTAGTTCCCAATGTAAATATTCATGAAACAGGTGCACATAGACACTGCAAAAGCAATTTAAGTGTGCAACCATGTCCTTGCTTGTAGTAGTCGTCCTCCGTCCCCCCTCCACCCTCCCGTTTCCATGTTGATTATTCCCTCTAGGATTATTAACGATTACTCCATTCTAGCAAGGTGGTCCTTAGGATTTATGGGGCCCTACACAATATTTAACTGGTGCCCCTATGCCGGGGGTGGGGAGGGAATGGATGAGGCAGCAAAGGATAGCAAGACGCCCAGCCCGCCTCATGGTGGCAGAGAGTCATAGTTCCCTGCAGAGACCCCCGTACCCTTTCCCTTGCACAGAATGGACATGCAGAAGGTACCCAATTAAAAGCACTAAACTTGGGAATAAAAAATGTCAGTCACAGGTTTTTTGATATGCCCTGAAGTTTGTCAAAGATTTATTTGCAAAAACTTTGTAGTAAGGGTGAGTCAGCTGTCTTGCTGAATACAACATTAAATACTATGGAATACATGATGCAGCTCTTCTCTGTTTAACATTTTCTTAATCAGTATTTCTAAGCTGATTTTATATTTTAAATATACCCTTAAACCTTCATAAAGTAATCATTCCAGATTACTACATATTTAACTCACTGAAACAAAGACATTATTTTAAATTAATCAGTCACAGAGGTTTAGTGTGTTCATAACAATGTTCATTGCTTTTAAAAAAGGGAACACTAATTTGCTTTGTGTGATCTCCATAACAATAGACATGCTTATGAAATTTCACCAACTTTAAAAAATATGTTTCCAAAGATTTTAGGCATAACAAAGGATTTTATGTCTTACTAAGGTACTGATTTTGCTGGAGGGTTCTCTTAAAGCTAGTTCATCAGATAGCAGAAGTAAAGAAAGGGACACTCTTTGTCCAGCTATCTGGAAGGATATCCACTTCCTGGACACTACGGTGCTAATAAGCGATGGTCACATAAACACCACCCTATACCGGAAACCTACTGACCGCTATACTTACCTACATGCCTCCAGCTTTCATCCAGACCACGCCACACGATCCAATGTCTACAGCCAAGCTCTACAATACAACCACATTTGCTCCAACCCCTCAGACAGAGACAAACACCTACAAGATCTCTATCAAGCGTTATTACAACTACAATACCCTCCTGCTGAAATGAAGAAACAGATTGACGGAGCCAGAAGAGTACCCAGAAGTTACCTACTAGAGGACAGGCCCAACAAAGAAAATAACAGAACGCCACTAGCCATCACCTTCAGCCCCCAACTAGAACCTCTCCAATGCATCATCAAGGATCTACAACCTATCCTGAAGGATGACCCATTACTCTCACAGATCTTGGGAGACAGGCCAATCCTTGCTTACAGACAGCCCTCCAACCTGAAGCAAATACTCACCAGCAACCACACACCACACAACAGAACCACTAACCCAGGAACCTATCCTTGCAACAAAGCCCTTTGCCAACTGTGTCCACATATCTATTCGGGGGACACCATCATAGGGCCTAATCACATCAGCCACACTATCAGAGGCTCGTTCACCTGCACATCTATCAATGTGATATATGTCATCATGTGCCAGCAATGCCCCTCTGCCATGTACATTGGTCAAACTGGATAGTCTCTATGTAAAAGAATAAATGGACACAAATCAGATGTCAAGAATTCTAACATTCAAAAACCAGTCGGAGAACACTTTAATCTCTTTGGTCTCTCGATTACAGACCTAAAAGTGGCAATTCTTCAATAAAAAAACTTCAAAAACAGACTCCAACGAGAGACTGCTGAATTGGAATTAATTTACAAATTGGATACAGTTAATTTAGGCTTGAATAGAGACTGGGAGTGGATGGGTCATTACACAAAGTAAAACTATTTCCCCTTGTTTATTTCCCCTCCTACTGTTCTTGTAAACTGCTGGAAATGGCCTACCTTGATTATCACTACAAAAGGTTCCTACCTCCCCCACCCCGTTCTCCTGCTGATAATAGCTCACCTTTCCTGATCGGTCTTGTTACAGTATGTATGGTAACACCCATTGTTTCATGTTCTCTGTGTATATAAAATCTCCCCACTATATTTTCCACTGTATGCATCCGATGAATCATAGAATCATAGAATATCAGGGTTGGAAGGGACCTCAGGAGGTCATCTAGTCCAACCCCCTGCTCAAAAGCAGGACGAATCCCCAATTAAATCATCCCCGCCAGGGCTTTGTCAAGCCTGACCTTAAAAACTTCTAAGGAAGGAGATTCCACCTCCTCCCTAGGCAATGCATTCCAGTGTTTCACCACCCTCCTAGTGAGAACGTTTTTCCTAATATCCAACCTAAACCTCCCCCATTGCAACTTGAGACCATTACTCCTTGTCCTGTCCTCTTCTACCACGGAGAATAGTCTAGAACCATCCTCTCTGGAACCACCTCTGAGGTAGTTGAAAGCAGCTGTCAAATCCCCCCTCATTCTTCTCTTCTGCAGACTAAACAATCCCAGTTCCCTCAGCTGTAGCTCACGAAAGCTTATGCTCTAATAAATTCGTTAGTCTCTAAGGTGCCACAAGTACTCCTGTTCTTTTTACAGATACAGACTAACACGGCTGCTACTCTGAGAACAGGGATAGGAAGAGCTGGGAGGGTAGACACTAAGACACAGTGGTGCCCCAAATTTTCAGGTCCCCTACACAGCCGTGTATTCTGCGTATGCCTAAGGACGGCCCTGCATTCTAGGAAGCATTTAGGCATGTGCTTATGACCACACCTATTCAGGAAAGCACTTGAACGTGTGATTGATTCACACAGACTTAAATGGGATTTAAGCACATACTTAAGTGCCCTTCCTGCAAAGGGATGCTTTCCTGAATCAGGGCCAATGGCTGAAAGTCATTGCCATTGCTGAGTTAGATGCACTGGTACAAACATGCAGTGATTATGCTTTCTGGACTTTAGGCCCCATTTCAGAATCCATGGTTCCTGTTGCAGACTAGCCTCTTTGTGTAGTTTTTAGGGAACCAGACTGGGAAGGAGGGGGTTCTGCTTGTGGATCTTCTGGCAGTTGCTTATGCATATCAGACAATAAAAATTTGCCTGTCTGACATTGGTTTAATGTCAGAATCTGACTGCTGCTTTTCAGGAAACAATGCAAGTTGTTTACATTTGTATGCATGTGAGTGGATGGCTTATGCATTTGTCACTTTCCTTCCCAGCTCCTCGTCCCCTCTTCCTTAACAATACTGGACCATGTTGCCTATTTATTTGTAACATCTCTTTGTTAGACTGTCTGACACCCAGAAACTTCTGGAGCTGGGTTGGGGAATTATCAGTGAAATTTGATAACCATCAAATGGTAATTGCTTTAGGTCATGCTGACCTGTTTTGGATTTTAACCAGTGACCTAGAGGTGAGTCTGTTACTAACTTCCTGAGTAATCCAGTTTAGCCTTATTAAAAATAAGTGCAACTTCATTTGGTTTACCATTTTTTGCAGGAGGGGGGGGAGAGGGGTCAAAAGTTCAATATAGCATAAGCACTAGCTAGTGTTCATTAGAGCGTTGTCTTCCAGAATTATTGAGGTTGATTTTCTGTTAAGTAAATTACATCAGTCAATACAGTACATTGTAGGTGAAAAATTCATTGATTTAAAGCAATCCATATATAACACTGGAGAAAACTGTAATGTTTTCCATAAGGGCAATTCAGTAAAGTGCATTGCACCTTTCTTTCCTCCTCTTTTCCCATCTCCTCTGTCCCTTAAAGAATGAGAGATGCTACAGGATCAGTAAGGACCATAGATTAATTCAGATCTGGAATCAATAAGAGGAAGATAGATAAATGCTATGATCCACAAGCAGAAAAACAGATCATAAAAGCTACTTTTTTGTCTTGGCTCTCTTTGCCCCAATCCATCAAAATACATAAGCACACACTTAACTTTAGGCATATCAATAGTCCCATTAACTCCAATGGCACTAAGCGCATGCTTAAGCTCTTTGTTGGATTGTTGCTTCTATATCAATACCTCCTCATGTGGGAGCTGTTCTCTTCCACACCTCAACACCAAAGTTTCTGAGCATTAGTGCAGACAACAAGAGCCTCACCGAGGCTTGTCTACCTCACTCGGTCATCCTATATTTACACACACAGATCCCCAGACAAAACTCTCAGGGATACAATGTTACTTAGTGTGAATAGAAGGATAGTACATTGTCACACATCACAACCGATCAGATTGAAGTAGGGAGATTGTTTCACACTATATTTTCTCTGTTTGTGCTGAGACTTGACTACTCCCCATTTCACTTGATGCTTCTCAGTCTTCCGCTCAGAGATTCATAGGGGCCAGATGCTTCTTCTACCAGCCTGTTGTTGTGTAAATCACACCAGCATAGATTCCTAGGCCTGCTTTCCAATGTGTAACATTCAGTGCCCCTCCAGCACCACTGTGTTTGGTCCTACGATTCATGTGAAATGGCTGCATGAGCCATTGTACCTTCCCACCACAGCTGCTCTTGCTGCCAGATCACTAGCCACAGGCAGTTTCCAGCAAGTGACAGTATGGAAAAAGAGAAGTAGCAGCAACAGTAACTGGAGTGAGGCAAATACGTGTCTTGATTCTACTGTGACTTTTAGTGGTGGTGAAACATAAGAACGGCCATACTGGGTCAGACCAAAAGTCCATCTAGCTCAGTATCCTGTCTTCCGATAGTGGCCAGTGCCAGGTGCCCCAGAGGGAATGAAAGGAACAGGTAATCATCAAGTGCTCCATCCCCTGTCACCCATTCCCAGCTTCTGAATGGGCTGCTTTGAACCCTTATATTCACCTACACAAACATGGCAGTGGTAGTGCAAGCTTGGTGGCTTTGCAATGTGAATATAGTAACTCCTCACTTAACGTTGTGGTTATGTTCCTGACAAATGAGACTTTAAGTGAAACGATGTTAAGCAAAGCCAATTTCCCCATAAGAATTAATGTATGGGGGGGGGGGAGGGACGGTGGTTAGGTTCTAGGGAAATTTTTTTCACCAGACAGAAAACTATATTATATATATACACACACAGAGTACAAGTTTTAAACAAACAATTTAATACTGGTACACAGTGATAATGATTGTGAAGCTTGGTTGAGGTGGTGAAGTCAGAGGGTGGGATATTTCCCAGGGAACGCCTTATTGCTAAATGATGAACTAGCAATCAGTTGAGCCCTTAAGGGTTAACCCATTGTGGTTAATGTAGCCTCATACTCTACAAGGCAGCACGAATGGAGAGAGGGGAGACAGCATGACAGACAGAGACACACACTGTGTGTGTGTGAGAGAGAGATGCACATTGCCCCTTTAAGTATGCTGACCACTCTTAAGTACACTGCCTTTTTAAGTAGATCAGCAAGTTGAGACAGAAGCTATTGCCAAGAAGCTCCCTCCGTCCTGATCCCTGTCGTGTCCTGCCCCGCTCTATGGAGATATGGGGTAAGCAGGGTGCATGGGGGAGGGGGACATTAGCCTCCCTGACATTAGCCTCCCTCTTCCCCCCCTCTGCACAGCAAGCAGGAGGCTCCAGGGAGCAGCTCCAAGGCAGAGGGCAGGAGCAGCACATGGCAGTGTGGGGAGGGACAGCTGAACTGCTGCCAATTGGTAGCCTGCTGGGCAGCTGCCGCACTGGGAACTTAGGGGAGTGGGGAGCTGATGCTGGGCTGCCGGGCCACCCTGGTTCCAAGCCCCCACCAGCTAGCTGCAATGGGCTGCTCTTCCTGCAAGCAGTAGACAAAGCAGGCGGCTGCCAAACGACATTATAGGAGAGCATTGCACAACTTTAAACAAGCATGTTCTCTAATTGATCAGCAACGTAACAATGAAACAATGTTAACTGGGACGACTTTAAGTGAGGAGTTACTGTACTAGGAAAGGGACTGGGACCAACAGCTAATTTTATTGTCTGCCACACCAGAATTGGGGATGTAACAGTTTACAGTCATTATCATCCCAGGCTGGATTTGACCCAGAGACCATAGGGATCTCTAGACTACTGAAGATACTGAGCTACCTATGGCAACTGCCAAGCTTTTGAGGGAGACCACCGAAGAGGTGAAAGGCTGTGTATCCATTTATTCGTTCTTTGAACTACCCAGGCTCCTGGAAAAGATTTGAATATCCTTCAAAACCTGTGCAGTACTACAATGAAGGAGAAGGAAACCTGTACTGTTAGGAAACAGTTTCCTTTCTTGCTGTGGGGGATGCCAAGGTGCTGAGTATCCTCACTTCCCACCTGTGTTAGCTGGTGGAGTGGGTGGTCAGCAGCTCTGAAAAGCAGGACCCCAAACACCTGAGCTATCAGTGTCCCCAAAATAGCAACATTGTGACAAAATGAATGAAACAGGTCCTACAAGGCCCAGACAAATTCACTCGACATACAGCACCTCAGAATGTGATTATCCTACATATATAAGTAATATTTTAAAAAAGTGCCTATTTTAGGCAGCTATTGAACCATTTAGTTGTTCACATTTCCATTAGAAAATATTATTGCTTTCTCCAGTTCTCCTTTTTCATCTAGCCCCACCCTTCGCATGCAGGGCTGTTCTGTGTTGTGCGCCCCAGGACATTCTCTGTTGCCATTGTGGGCTTCTCCTCGACAGAGCCCCTAACACCACAATGGGGACTCCTGATGAATGTTGCATACTCTCTCTTGTTCTCAGTGTCCCAAACTTTTTCGGAGAATTTCTCCCCTTGCCTGGAAAATCTCAGGCTGGACGAATGATGCTTTCATTCTTAATTATTGGGCTGCTTCAGTGAAGAGAACAACAGTGTGATCTTCTGAGTGTAGCAACTTCAAAAGGCAGATCCCAAGTGGCTGGATTCAGAACAAGGGTATTAGGGATGCAAAGCAAAATTGTCAAGTCTGAATAACTGCATAATCATGTCACAGTTTGACTCCATTAATATACTGAGACTGTTATATTTGCCAGAGGCGTCTCAGCTTAATCAGAGAGTGGAATGAAAGGCATGAGACCTGGTAATTTGTAGAAAATGAGCTTTTCTCTGGTTATTTGACATTATATAGCTCCAGAGTTGGCGGTAACACGTTAATCAGAAATAATGGCTTTCCATCAATGGCCTATAGGCCTTGAGCATGAAGGAGAATAATGTTCTGTGATGTATCTGGGTGGCCAGAATGAAGGTTGTACACAATGGCAGTATAAATGACACCATAAACACCCAGAACTAGACTCATCCCTGATGTAATTTCGCTCATTTAAATGGGCTTGCAGCAGGACCTCACCCACACATGAGCTAAATCTCCTATTCCAAGCAATAGTGTTAACTAGTTATTTACACATTAAAACAGTTGAGGTTTCAAAGGTACCCAGTTGGCCAGACCTGGAGACTGTAGCCCTCTGTCCACAGAAGACAAGGGTAACTCAAGCTGCTGCCACCTCCTCACATCCCGCCAATGTGTCCCAATCTTGAACTGGATGGACCTATCTTTGCCTCGCACACTAGCTTGATACCCATTCAGTCTTTGGCCTCGCTGCTGAAATCGCCAATTCCACAATTGACCAATGTGATGGTAGTGACAGTACCTTTTTTTGTGATCTAACAGTCTGCACACTAGGAGCTGGAACACGACCATCCAATTAATTCACCAAGCGTTTGGTTTTGATTAATTAATCTGCTGATACAGACTTTTGGTCACTAGTGAACCTAGCTGTATTCAAACTCATGCTCTCGCAGTAAAAGGCTTTGTAGCCTATCATATTAATGATCTACATAAGCCATCCTATTACCTACAGACACCTATTCCTGAGTAGCTTATTGTTATGAAATGGTATTCATGAAAGTAGCTGTGCAATAGCAAAAGCTATTTGAAGAGAGGAACTGTCAGTGGATAATTCAACAGTCTGAAATTAAATCAACTTTAAGAAGATGTGAGAAAAGAAGGTTGGAGAACCAACAAAACAGGATTAAAACTGCTCTGCCTTCAAAAATTCGAAGAATTATCTGAACCTGCAGTAATGTAATTAGAAAAGGGCTCTTACAATGAATACAATCACTAACTTTTTGTGCTGAGACTATTAGTTTCCATTGAGCTGCTTGTTTTTGCCAGATTTTGACTCAGTAGAGGATCTAAGACATGGCAGCAATGCAGACTTGCTTTATAGGTTTTGCTGTACAAAAATAATTACAGTCAGCTTGATGGCAGGACTAGCACCATTCTTTCTGGACTAGGGGGAGGGCATTGGACAGGAATTAGTTCCCAAGGGTCTCCATGACACATCCTTTTGAAGGGGACTTTGTGAAACTACATAAGTATTGCCCAGGAAAAGGTAAGATGGAAAAAATTGCCAAAATTGGTGAAATTATTGGTGCCAAGTGTCAGTGTCTTCAGATTGACTAGAAGCCTTCCTAAGGTGGCTGGCTGCTTTCTTTCTTAGGACACAGTGACTCAAGTTTTGCAGGGAGCCTAGTGGTGGTCACTAATCTTCAACAATCAGTAGTGCAAAATCAGTCAATTTTGCAGGTGATAGGTTGGGTCAAAATTCCCATGGAGGCAATGTTGCATGGTGTTCTTGTCTGGTTTTGCAGCAAGGCCATATCTGAGTCTACTATTTTTTTCCACTCAGCGAAATAAGTTGCTAGCAGTCTTTTGAAACTGAAATTTGTGCAGAAACCTCGGTTGCATGTCTGTAATATGCAGGACTTGTTCTGTTCTTGAACAATGTGGAGGCTCAGCCGCATATACTTTTATAGGAGTACTTGTGGCACCTTAGAGACTAACAAATTTATTAGAGCATAAGCTTTCATGGGCTATAGCCCACTTCATCGGATGCATAGAATGGAACATATAGTAAGAAGATAGATAGATATACATACAGAGAAAGTGGAAGTTGCCATACAAACTGTAAGAGGCTAATTAGTTAAGATGAGCGATTATCAGCAGGAGAAACAAACTTTTGTAGTGATAATCAGGATGGCTCATTTAGACAGTTTACAAGAAGGTGTGAGGATACTTAACATAGGGAAATAGATTCATATGTATAATGACCCAGCCACTCCCAGTCTCTATTCAAATCCAAGTTAATGGTATCTAGTTCCATATTAATTCAAGCTCAGCAGTTTCTCGTTGGAGTCTGTTTTTGAAGCTTTTCTGTTGCAAAATTGCCACCTTTAAATCTTTTACTCAGTGGACAGAGAGGTTGAAGTGTTCTTCTACCGGTTTTTGAATGTTATGATTCCTGATGTCAGATTTGTGTCCATTTATTCTTTTGCATAGAAACTGTCCAGTTTGGCCAGTGTACATGGCAGAGGGGCATTGCTGGCACATGATGGCATATATCACATTGGTAGATGTGCAGGTGAACGAGCCCCTGATGATATGGCTAATGTGATTAGGCCCTATGATGGTGTCACTTGAGTAAATATGTGGGCACAATTGGCATCGGGCTTTGTTGCAAGGATAGGTTCCTGGGTTAGTGTTTTTGTTGTGTGGTGTGTGGTTGCTGGACAGTATTTGCTTCAGGCTGGGGGGCTGTCTGTATGCGAGGACTGATCTGTCTCCCAAGATCTGTGAGAGTGATGGGTCGTCCTTCAGGATAGGTTGCAGATGCTTGATGATGCGCTGGAGAGGTTTTAGTTGGGGGCTGAAGGTGACAGCTAGTGGCATTCTGTTATTTTCTTTGTTGGGCCTGTCCTGTAGTAGGTGACTTCTGGGTACTCTTCTGGCTCTGTCAATCTGTTTTTTCACTTCAGCAGGTGGGTATTGTAGTTTTAAGAATGATTGATAGCGATCTTGTAGGTGTTCGTCTCTGTCTGAGGGATTGGAGCAAATGAGGTGGTATCCTAGAGTTTGGCTGTAGACAATGGATCGTGTGGTGTGTCCTGGATGGAAGCTGGAGGCATGTAGGTAAGCATAGCGGTTAGTAGGTTTCCGGTACAGGGTAGTGTTTATATGACCATCGCTTATTAGCACCGTAGTGTCCAGGAAATGGACCGCTTGTGTGGATTGGTCTAGGCTGAGGTTGATGGTGGGATGGAAATTGTTGAAATCATGGTGGAATTCCTCAAGGGTTTCTTTTCCATGGGTCCAGATGATGAAGATGTCATCAATGTAGCGCAAGTAGAGTAGGGGCATTAGGGGACGAGAGCTAAGGAAGCGTTGTTCTAAGTCAGCCACAAAAATGTTGGCATATTGTGGGGCCATGCGGGTACCCATAGCAGTGCCGCTGACTTGAAGGTATATACTGTCCCCAAATGTGAAATAGTTGTGGGTGAGGAGAAAGTCACAAAGGTCAGCCACCAGGTTTGCCGTGACATTATCAGGGATACTGTTCCTGATAGCTTGTAGTCCATCTTTGTGTGGAATGTTGGTGTAGAGGGCTTCTACATCCATAGTGGCCAGGATGGTGTTTTCTGGAAGATCACCGATGGATTGTAGCTTCCTCAGGAAGTCAGTGGTGTCTCGAAGGTAGTTGGGAGTGCTGGTAGCATAGGGCCTGAGGAGAGAGTGCACATAGCCAGACAACCCTGCTGTTAGGGTGCCAATGCCTGAGATGATGGGGCATCCAGGATTTCCAGGTTTATGGATCTTGGGAAGCAGATAGAATACCCCTGGTCGGGGTTCTAGGCATGTGTCTGCACAGATCTGTTCCTGTGCTTTTTCAGGGAGTTTCTTGAGCAGATGGTGTAGTTTCTTTTGATAATCCTCAGTGGGATCAGAGGATAATGGCCTGTAGAATGGAGTTAGAGAGCTGCCTAGCAGCCTCTTGTTCATATTCCAAAATGAATATGTTCTTTTTGTGGATACAGATTAACATGGCTGCTACTCTGAAACCTGTCAATATGCTTTTATGCAACTATTGGGCCACAACAGGTTCCACACGGGATACAGATTCTTAGGGACAAGATCTCCCAGTTGAGACTTTTGATGAGAATGAAGAGAAAACTGCCTGAGAGTCTTAATATGTCTTTTAAAAAGAGAGAGCTGTCTTTTTTTTTTCTTGTATTTTTACATTTGTGGGTTTCTTTGCTTCTTTATGAAAGACTGGCAGATGCAGTTCTCTACTCCCAACTCCCACTGCTCTGCACTAGAACCCCAGAAGTGTGTTTATATAACCCCAGAAGTGTATTTTGCATTATTCAGAGCATAGATAAAGGCAAGGATCCTGCCCCAAAGATCTGACAAGCTAAACAGAAGAAAATGTAGCTGAAGAATGTGAGATGAAAGGGATGGGTGGGGATGTGATGCAACATAAAAACAAAGTGATCAAGCCGATGTGTTTGGCACATGTTTGTCAGATAGCTTCAATTAAACATTTTAAAATGTCTAATAAGTTCTCCCTCTTCCACTTGCACACTCCCTGCCTTAACGCTCTCTCTCTCTAGTCTTTATATTTTTCTCACAAGGTATTTGATATGGTCTGACCAATCTGTCTCTTAAGATTCTCATTAAGAGAAGCTATTCTACAGTAGGAAACTATACATGTGAATAGAATTTGCTGTATTTGCTCTGTATTAACATCTCCAATAATTTCTGAATTAGTTATATTTCAAAATTGTTTATCTGCCCTATATTTTACCCATAATCACACATGTTCCAGAAGCATAAGCAAAACCCGGTTATGCTCTCAGCTAAATTTATCAAGCACTGGAATAAATGTGTCAAGCATATTTGTTCATTGTACTTTTCCAGCTGGTTTCACATCCAATTATTAAACCTTTTTTGCTGCATTGTTTAGGTCAAGCAGTACATTTCCTATTGTTACTCACATTTAGTGTATATCTTGTGTCTCAAGGTGCCTGCTTTGTGGATGAAAATGCACAGTATGCTTTCTCACTTGCACATGTTTAGTGTGTCAAAAATTTGCGAGACAGCGCAGCAATAGCTAGGGAGGAGTGGGGGATTGGTGTGTGTGTGTGTGTTGAGTAGTTTAGAATGTCCTGAGCAATTCCTCTTTTTCTAACCAAATGGCACGGTTATTGTGGCCTGATGGAGCACCAGCGATATGGATGCTCACCAGCGATATGGATGCTCACTGTCACTATATGGATCGCTGATTCCTGAAGCTCTTGGAATGTATTGGTGTGGGGCAGAGGAAGGCTTTTGACACCAAAATGATTTTCTGAAAACCATTTATAAGCCCCATTGTCTGGGCACTGATGACGAACTGTGATCTATTTTTATAGTATATACACACTAAAAATATTAAGGATCTGATTTTTGATAAACCTAAGCCCCAATGATCTCAAGCATTTTTGTGTACTTTTATTTGCACACTACTGTGTAGGGAATAATTACCATGATTATGCTTGAAAACTGGGCATTTGTACAATAGTAATTTTGAGAAGACCACAGAAATGTGTGTAGAAAAATATGTGGACTTCAGGCCTTACCTCTGACAATTAGGCCATTGAAATGTATGTTTATATAATGGATGCTTGTAAAAATAGCATTTTATCAGCAGTTACATTTTGGTATCTGAGATACTGAAGTTATTTCCTATTCTAAGGCCATTGAGCCATTTGCAGTGATAACTGTTAACGAAGGTTGACTTTCCAATGGTGAGGACTGTACTGTAATATGAAGTTTCCAAAATTACAGTAACTTAAGATTCGGCTCATTGTGGAGATATGTATGAGCCGTGAGCTCTGATCTGACTTGAGATACCATCCGGGGAATTTGGTTTGGATCTGCTTCTAAGCTGAAACTCAAATCTTTTGGTGTTGTGTTAATACATCAGAATCTAAAAGTGGAATTGACATTCTTATTGTAAGCAGAAGTGAAACTGGCTGCTCCATTTTTACTGTGCAAATGGAGAGAAATACAAAAACTAAACAAATATAGTGATGATTAAGCTAGATTTCAAAATAGCTATCTATGGTCTTTTGTAACATAAGTAAAAATTGTGGTTTAAATTATTATTTTTAACCTAGTAGCTTCAATTTTCTGTAAAAAGTTTTGAGATACAGTTAATATGAAGGGTGCAATAGAAATTAAGAGTTCAAATTTTTAACCCTTATTACTAGGAGTAGATTGACTACTTGTACCAAATCAAATAGTAAGTACTACACCTGGGGTGAAATGACTTCAGTGGGGTCAAGGTTTCACCCCAGTTAGTTTAGAGCTTGCAAGATCAATTGTATGTCATGCTTTTTGTGTAGTGTGCACATTCTTGATTAGATTCCTAATACCAAAGTGCCATTCTCATCTGTTCTTGTCAGTCAAATGCTTTACTAACGAATCATTTACAGAAACACATGCTCTTGTTGTCCTTTCCCACCCAGTATTTTAGCATATATAAGTCACTAGCATGATGCATTGCTTAGCACCCTGTGATTCTTAAGTTAATTAGAAATTGAAGGTGATGTAGAGGGGAGCTCCATGCTGTCACTGTAAACATCCGTCTGAAATGTGGTGGTTCTTGTCATCAAGACCCCATAGATTGGTAAAATAAACAATAGCAAAACAATAATGAAGAGAAACACATAATTGAACAAGAAGTCAGAATAATGTCTTCTAGGACGGGAGCAAGAGGTAAATTCACTCTCTCAGCAACAGCTGAGTGAAACAAATAACCCTGCTGGTAAACATACTTGCAGTTTGGGCTTCTAACCACATTTTCAAGTAGAGAATCTGACAGTCACAGTAGCGTGCATTGTTAGATAAATCGATCCTTTTCAGGATGCAAAGGCTGTCAAATGTTCCTGCTGCTTTTGCTTTTAGTTGGTTGTGCTGCAGATAACGTTCTTGTGTTGCACTGGGTAACAGAGGAAGTCTCTAAAGCTACAGTCCATCTTGTGGCTCAGAGAAGTGACTTAAGGCTAAAAGAAGATGGGCAGTGATGGGGGCAGGAACCTGGACAGGAGCTTTTAGCAATAGAAGCACCAATAATTCTGGACAGGCAACATACTGAAAATGGAAAATAGAGATTCAGTGAGAGTTCAGAGCCTAAAATTATAAGAATATGTGCATTATTGCTCATTAGATAATGAGAGAAAGTAATTTACCCAGTTCACTTTATATTGCAAATACAATAGCCACATAATTTCTCTAATCCCTGCGAATAAGACTGCCATTAAAGTGTAACCAAGTGTAAAGAACTGTTTGAGAAAACAGCACCATGAAATCAGGAGACAAATATTAAGTGCACACAGCATGGGCAGTGGGTAATCCACTATTAGATATTTTTTTGTCAATTATTAGTGTGTACACACAAAGGGAAGGGAGAGGTGAAATATGCTAAAAGATGCTGAAATTTGATTCTCCTTGAGTAAAAATTTACATCTCAGCAAAGTGAATGACAATAATACTACTATCAGAATTCATTTTACATTGGTGTAAATAGCTACTCAAGACAGAAAGCAACAGAGGATCAGGCCCATTATCCTTAGTGGTGTTGCTGGAGAAATTTAAGAGGGCTGGACAAATAGTATTTTTATCCTTATTTTAAAATACAAGTATTTGAAAGATGTGACTGTGTGGTGGCTGTTTTGGACTCAGTAGAGGCGTTCACTCAGTACAGGTGTTTACTGTGATTAATCCCAGTTGACATCTTTGTTGATAGTCCCAGTAGAGAGGCCAGCATCTGAATGGGCATGGGGACTAACCTATCCTATCCTATCCATCTTAGGGTATGTTTATTCTGTAAACATGGGGTGTGATTGCAGAGCAAGTAGAAATACCTGAGCTAGCTTGGGTCCTGGAGCAGTGAAGCTGCAGCAGGGCCCTCTTCATCATGGGCTGTAGAAACCCACCTGGAACCCTGGGTAATTACTTGCAAGGGTAGCCCAGTCTGTTGTGGATCCACCACTCCAGAACCTGAGTTAGATAGCTTTAATATATCTTGAGTATGTCTACTTGAGCCACACCTTTGATTACAGTAGAGACCTATTCTCAAGTGGCTGCTGTGTTGTGTTAATTTTGATGGAATAAATGGGCCCAAAGAGTTAAAGGTGTTAACATGACCTTGTTAACTGTTCAACATTAAACAGACTGAAACAAGGTTCAGGGTTTGGTGTCTAGAGGCTCAACCTGTTTAGTACCATGGCACAAACACCATTAAAAATCTTTTAAACCTTTCATTAAAGATACAGAAAAGAAGGGGGAGGGGAATAAGGCTTTTATTTTAACAATCTCCCTTGTTCCCTTTACCTTTAGCTGGAGAGAAACTTTAGAAAGAAATTCTTTGACTGATGCTGAGATGGTATTAAAGATGGTAATAACTGTCCTTTTTGTCTGGAGGGAAAACTAGAAAGTTTAGTTGAGGTGGGCTGGAACTGTTGCTGAAGTCCGATCCCATTTCCAAAAATACAAAGCAAGACAAACACACACGAGAGGAGAGAAAAGAACAGCAAAGATAGAAAATGCAGCTTCTGTCTTTTCTGTTGACTCCCCCTTACAGCCTCACTGCTGGAGAAACACAGACATGGCACATGGTCTCATTAGCTACTCCAAGATCTGACAAACTTGTTCCAGCATGGGGCTGTTTAGGGAATTGTTTGTAACAGCCTCTTTGGTCACAGGCTTACAGCAGTGTTGCAAAAGATGAAGTCTTGGCTAGATAGACCAGACTATTATTAGACAGAAAAATAATAATAAAAAGAACAGGATAGGAGAGTAGAAATAAGGTAGGGAATAAGCAGGATGCGGGGAAAAACAGTCTTATACCCTTGGGGGTGTTCAAGATTTAACCAGAGTCAGTGGAAATGATGGTGTCATCTGTGCCCTTCTCTCTGACTTGGTGTGGTCAGGACACCTCTGGGTCTTCACTTTCCTGATCCTGAGAGACATCACTGTGGATTCCATAGCCCCAGAGGAGACAGTGGGGGTGGCAACCAGGATGGTAAAGCTCTCCTTCTGGTTAACCCATCGTCCACCCAGCGGTTGTCAGACAGTTTCTTAATCCCTCTCTCCCATCCTTCCCTTTTTAAGGACCCCAAAATAGGATTGCCAACTTCCTAATCACACTAAACCAAACACCCTAGTCCTGCCCCTTCCCTGAGGCCTTGCCCCCTGCTCACTACATTTTCCCTCCCTTGGTGGCTCATTCTCCCTCCCTCACTTTCACTGGGCTGGGGCAGGGGCTTGGGGTGTGGGAGGGGGTGAGGGCTCTAACTGGGGATGTGGGCTCTGGGGTGGGCCCAGAAATGAGGGGTTCAGGGTGCAGGAGGGGGCTCCAGGTTGGGGATGGGGCAGAGGGGTTCAGAGTGTGGGAGGGGGCTCTGGGCTGGTGCAGAGGGGGTGAGGGCTCCATCTGGGGGTGCAGGCTCTGGGGTGGGGCTGAGGATGAGGGGTTTGAGGTGCAGGAGGGGGCTCCAGGCTGGGGGGTGGGGCACAGCAGTTCATGATATGGGAGGCGTCTCTGGGCTGGGGCAGAGGGTTGGGGTGCAGGAGAGGTGAAGGCTCCATCTGGGGATGCAGGTTCTGGGGTGGAATGGGGATGAGAGGTTTGGGGTGCAGGAGGGGCTCCAAGTTTGGGGGAGGGCTCAGGGTTGGGGTCAGGGGTTGGGGGGCAGGCTTACCTCTGGTGGCTCCCAGTCAGCGGCACAGCTGGGGGGCTAAGGCAGGCTTCCTGCTTGTCCTGACTCCGCACTGTGCCCTGGAAGCGGCCAGCAGGGTGTGGCTCCTAGGTGGAAGCATGGCAGGCAGCGCTGCACGCTGCTCTCACTCGCAGGCACCGCCCCCACAGCTCCCATTGGCTGTGGTTCCCGGCCAATGGGAGTGCAAAGCTGGTGTTCGAGGCAGGGGCAGCGCGTGGAGCTCCATGGCCCTCCCACCTAGGAGCTGGACCTGCTGGCCACTTCCGGGGCACAGTGCGGTGCCAGGACAGGTAGGGACTAGCCTGCCTTAGCTCTGCAGCACCACCGACCGGACTTTTAAAGGCCCGGTTGGTGGTGCTGACCGGAGCTGCCAGGATGCCTTTTCGACTGGGTGTTCCGGTCGAAAACTAGACACCTGGTCACCTTACCCCAAAAGGGAGTGATGGGTGGAATAACCCCTCTCCTCATTATTTATTTGGTTCACCAATTAGGCCTAATTTTTGACACACCAATTCTGGTTGGTTGATTTCCAGTCCCACACTTTTCTTGTTTACCAGTCATAAAATTAGCACAGTCTTTGAATTACTTCAGTAGGCCTTTCCATTTGTACTAATTCAGTCTTGTACCTTTTCCCATCAGCATTTATGGTTATAAGATTATTGTGACGTTATGAACTTTCACTCCCTCCTTACAGTTAAGATCACAATTAGGATACATTTGTAGGCCCAATTATTTATTAAAGCACCCCCTCCAAGTCAGGTTGAGGCACATTAGTAGAGCAGAGAGGGGAAGCTTGCACTGTATGTGTTCTGTGATATATGGTGGACTTCAGTATCCAGGGCCATCAATTCAGCAACTGCTAAGAGTACTAAATTAGCACATGTTTTGGACGTGCTGCTAGTGACTTGAAAATCTCAACCTCTCACTTAAAGCAGGACTAAATCCCTGTGCATTACAGTTCAATGACTGAATTGTATAAATAGATAACTTCCTTTAAGCAACACAGATGTAAATATTCTGTACTCTGAATTCTGGAATATTCGTGTGTGTGTGTGTGTGTGTGTGTGTGTGTGTGTGTGTGTGTGTGTAAAAGGCCCGATTCTGCAAGGAGGTGAGTGCTCTTGATGCTGCAGGATTGGGCCTTCAGTGAATATTTTGTAGGTAGAAGAGAGGTATTCTAATTGCTTTCTTAGCCAGTAGAATACATTACTATGTTATTAGGACCTGGGAGTCCGAACTCCTGGGGTCTATTCCAGACTCTGCCATTGACTTCTGAGTGGCATTGGTGTTATACCAATAAAACAAAAACCAGCAGGATCTTATTAAAGGGAATAAGGCAAAATGCCACACTGATTGTGAATACAGAAAGAATCATAGTAAGCAGTTAGTTATAGCTATAACACTCCATTCAATTTCATATTTATTCACGCATTCAGTCATACACACACACAGAGGTTCTGCAAGGTTGTTATCATAGATACCAGCCTTAGAGTTGCTCGTGCCAAGCCACTGGCCAGGTGGCCTAGGCATGAGGAGGGAGCAGGGCCTTGTCAGCTCATCTGATGCTCCTGGAAGTTGGTCGGCAGAATCAGATCCCAAAGTTCTTAGTTTCTAGAGTCCATTTTTATAGGAATTTATTCCTGTGCCAGTCTATGTGAATTGCTTCATCATGCTGTTGCTGAATCAATCAGCAGATGGCACATTCCTGACGGCTCCGTGCTGCCAGATGTTATCTTGTTCTTTGGTTCTCCCATTCTTGAGGCTGCTGGGTGGATTCCAGTCTGCCCTCCGGGGTCCTCTGGTTGTTTCCACTTGACGCCTTCTTTGGCTGATCAACACTGGATTTTTAGGCTGGCACCTCCCTGATCATTCAGTTATTATCCACACCAAGCATCCATCCACATACATCCTCTATCTCTATTTTAATCCCAATTGTTAACAAAGCAAGATGAATACAACAAAAGAGCGGGGAGTCTCTGTGTGCTGTTTCTGTTGTTACAAAGTATCGCGTTGAGTCTCTCTCTGTGTGAGTAGTTGTTGTTACAAAGTATTGCTTTGAGAACAGATTCTGTCTCAGGATGTACTAACACAATTAGCAACTTGCAAGTTTCACACAGAGAGGGAGAGAAACAGTAAAAATAAGAGATCAAAAACCAAGAGACCTCTTAATTAGTAATACCCTGGAATTTAAACTATGAGGAATCAAACTTATTTGTGATTTTAATACAGAACTTCTTTAATTGATCCAACATAACATTGGGTACGCCCCTTAAGCCTGATTTCTACAAGTGTGGAAAATGTCTCAATTTAGGTCACTAAATGGAAGATGAAGTACTCGCTTGAAGGCTCTTAATCTCTATATGCCTCAGCTTCTCATCTACAAAATGGGACTAGTGTTACCCTATCTCTGAGGTGTTGTGAGGCTCAATGATGATTGAAATGCTCTGAGTTACACAGATGAAAGTGCACATTATTTATATATATGTATTTAGTGCTCAAGGTACATCTGCAGGAATTGTAACTCCCATGTTGTTCAGGGCCAGACTAGTAAATCAGCCAAGGAAGAATATTAAAGGCCATAGGCTTGATATCAAGAATAAATCCCTTCAGATGGAGGAGAAATTTCCCTCCAAGCAGTACAACCAACCGTGTAAAGAGAGGATCCTGAACCTCTTCAACCTGCTGCCCTTATGTAGAAACAAAGTTAAGCCTTGTGCTCTCAAACCCTCATACGGTTATACTGCAAAATAATCTGTCTGCTGGCCCTCGAGAGAGAGGATCTTGTGTGCTTGAACTCTCCACCTCCCAGTCCACTTTGCACCTCACTATGGTACTATACATATATCTTTTCTTTAAAACAAAAACGGGTTTGAATGCAGAGCCCCAGCCCCGTGTGAACATCTCCTTCTGTGACTTAATAGAACTCTGCCTAATCAGGTGTTACATGGACTGTGGAACCATGCAAAGAGCTAACTGGAAAAAAAATATGCCAAAGTTTGCTTGCCCCAGAAACTGGTAGCTTAGTTTGAGTCCTCCTTTTTATTAGGAATAAAGGGTCTGATTCTCTCCTGTTCTTTTAACTTGTGTAGTTATTTATAGCTGTGAAAATGGGGAGTAAAATCCTACCATTCACTTCGCACTGATGTAAATGACACAAGATGCAAGGCATTGGTGAATCATGCCCAGGATAAGTGAAAGGGATATCTGGTTTGAGCCATAATACATATATATGTTAATGCTGCTTCTGTAGCACCTACATGTATAATACACTAGCATGGTCTGTCTCTCTGCCTCCCTCCCTCTCGATCCACCAGAGGGCAACATGAAACACCCATTCATATTTGATTATACTAGTAGCCTGCTGCCTACAGATAAAGGAATTCTTATTCAGCAAAAGTGGTGGCAGAAGCCTTTTGGTTTTTTTGGGGTTTTTTTAGTGCTGAGGTCCTGGGTTCTATTGTCATTGAACAAATACCTGTATGTTTGCAGCCTCTATATATTAAGTGCTAATATTAGGCATTAGATTGTTACAGGCTTCAAATATATTAAGGGCTGTTATAAAGGTGAGCAGTTGTTCTCCATGTCCTCTGAAGGTAGGACAAGAAGTAACAGTCTTAACCTAAATATTGCTTGTTGCAGATTAATATTAGGAAAAACTTTCTAACTATTAAGATTGTTAAGCACTGGAACAAGCTTCCAAGGGAGGTTGTGGAATCTCTGTCACTGGAGGTTTTTAAGAACATGTCAGACAAACACCTGTCAGGGATGGTCTAGGTTTACTTGATCCTGTCTCAGCACAGGGGGTGCTGGACTAGATGACTTGTTGCTGTCCCTTCCAGCCCTATGATTCTGTGTTGCATCTGTTTTGAGTGGGAGGGCTCTATTACACTAGTTGGAATTTGCTCCTTTGTTCTGAAGACTTTTCACATTTGATGGTATGTCCTGTTACCGAAATAACAACAAAAATCCACATACATCAGAAGCCAGCTTCTGGTGGGTGAAATAAGCAACAAAACCTTATGATGCATGAAATTAAAAGTGAGTCTTTCATGGACCTAATTATATGTCACATAATAAATGAAAACATTAAAGTACATTAAAGGTATTCATGTTAAATTACTCTGCGTGCATATGATTTATGAGCATTGTAAGCAAGTCAGTTATTTAAGAGAAGAGGATGTTTTTGGCTGCTTGTTTATTTAGCAGATATTTCTATTCAGGTGAAGCCTAAAAAATATTTTCCACTACAGCATTTTAATTGTCAGTTACATAAACATACTCTCAGCTTACTGTAGCTCAGGGAACAATTGTTTCTTATGAACATATTTAGTATGATCAATAATTTTTTACTGCCCTCTGCTTTAATATTGTGTAAGGCCATTTGTCTTGTTAAATCTAAACCCAAATCTCAAACCTCTTAATTACTCAGAATCCCAGCAATTATACTTTGTAGTGTACTTTCCCCTCACTGAAGGTTTTGTCTTTTCTGAAGTTCACCAATGCTTATTTTATGATCCTTTTGTGAATATGAACTTGCCTCTCTTTTTAATACGATACAAAAGTTTTTCATTTCTATAGTACTGCTTGTCTTAGGATTTCAAGTAACTACAAATATTAAGTCCTAGGGACACATCTGTGAGACAGGGAATAAATTATTTAGTTTCCTTACCTGTAAGCAATAGAATAACAATAATAAAGTTTGATGTCCAATCCTTCAGCATTTACTCATGTGAGCAGGTGTTGATTTTAATGAGACTATTCACATAAGTGTTATAGGAACAGGCTGTGTACTGGCTGGTTGGTGCCATCCACACTAGCAGTGGCTGCATTCCAGTATTTCTGTACAACAAGATTAGGTGTTAGATAATCTTCTTTATTAATACCAGCAACTGTTATCTAATCCAAAATGTCCAGTCCTTTCAGATGCTGCTGACTTTTGATAAGCAGTAAACATGTAGAAGGGCTGCTGGATCAGGGATTTCTTGTTATAAATAGACTGGATACTTACAGATGGATTAGACACTTATCTTTGAACAAATACTGACTCATCCTTCTCTGGTGGTGTCTTTCCAACTCATTCACGATCTTAAGTTATTCCCCCTTTATTTAGATACAGGGAAAAGTATGTGGTCATTAAGCTTAAATCACAAAGTGCAAATTCCTTTTTAAATAGTACATCACTTACTGTGATTCCTAGAGAAATACGAAAGTGCATATATATATTCACTACTTTGCATGCTGGAAAGTATGAGATGGTGGAATAGGGCATTGTTGTCTTTTGGGCCTTTCACAATCTGCTTTGGGATCTGTTGTGTTTCATTGTAGGTGGCCGGTGTAGCATTTATTTATTTTTTGCTTCTGTCTGTTGTGAATTGGCTGTAACTGACAGATTTGATTAGCTGTGGGGAAAGCTGGCTAGAGAACATGACTTACATAGACAGCAGTGACCTGGTCAGGTAAGCATTTAACAGTACTCTCCAACCTAGATAACCATTCAGATCAGCTGCCCCTTTTCCAGGGTTTCTCCGGATAAAAGCCAAATGGTTCAGAAGTGATAAATAGAACTCTGCCTTGTGGAACGGAAATGCTGCATTGGAAATGATTCTCCCCTTTTCCTCATTTACTATTGGACTCAGAATACCAGAGACCAGGAAACACATCTTCCTGAAGCAACCCTTTTGCAAACTGTATAGTATGTTGATAATTTTTTATCTACAGTGCTCTTTATTCAGCATGCACTCTTCTACGGACTCAAAGTAGAAGCTACCCTATTTGTCACTGGGTCATTCCTGTGTATGTTCTAACAAACAAAATCCTACAACGGTGAGGTGCGCTAGTTGAGAGTAACAGGTAAGCTTCCCAGTTATGCATGGGACTATATGATAGTTGAATCTAGTACAACTTCCCTGTTCCATAACTGTTTGCAGATTTGTATGTAAGGAGCCACGTTCTACATTCTATTTCACCCATTGATCGTAGTGAGGTTTCGTAGTACAGATTGTAACCATTTTTTACAGCTAGTACAAAAATACATATTTGCCTTTCCATGCACAAAAGCAATCATGTGCTTCAGTCTGAATGATTTATATTTTAGATAAAGGATACAAGGCAACAGGGAAGTCTCCATGAGAGAATGCGTCCTCTGTAATGGGCTGCATTAACACTCCCTCACAAAATGGCAGCTGAATTTTAAGGTGCAGAGAAAACAGTCCTTGAGCTACATAAGCATAATACTGGTGTCTGTTTCCTTGAGATTCTCTCTTGTAGAGGTAACATGTGTGTGCCCGATTTAACAATGACAGCCAAATTCTAATCTTGGATTTGTGTGTGCAGCTCTCACTGAAAAGTGCACATAAATCTGGAGCCAGAATTTGGCCCTGGTTTTTCACTTGAGAATGGTCAAGCCTCTATAAGTCATGCACCATCCTGGCTGGGTAGATAAGGGCACCATTGATTGTAGTCTCCTCATTGCAGCTGGAAGAGTTGTGTAACATCAAACAGTATGTTGCACTGAGGAAAAGCAGTGAGGAATACAATACAGAATTGAAAGGGCAGGGGAAAGTTAGCTGGGTGTAAGGTGATTGACACTGTTGGAATTTGGCCAGACCACCAGGGTTAGCATGCACCTACTTCAGAAATGTGCTGCCAAAATTGTGAGGAGGCTTCCTAAAAACCACTCTGCTGTGGTTTCGCTTTTGCTCCCCTCCCTCCCACCATAAAGCACCTTGCTTTCCCTGCCTTCAGTTTAAGTCCCTGTGCCATTGGATAGTCACTCACACCCACTGTGCTTCTCTCTCCACCTCCTGGACACTCCTCTCAGCAGCTCCTGTACCTTGTGTGTTCTTCCTTGAGTTAGAATTGGTGGCAGATGGAGCGGGAAGAGGTGATGTCATCATGTGGCCTCTGGATCTGTGATGATTGAGTGCGGAGTGGCTACTTTTTGGCAGGGGAGGAGCAGGTCACTTTTTTGATTTTTATGGGAAGGGGTTTGGAAGGACAGTAGGTAACTTGTGGCCTGAGGGGTTGGAGTTTGAGTCCCTTCTGACCTGAAGGAGGGCAGCTGGTTGAAAAGAGGATCTCCTGTGGCCTGGAGGGGTAGATCTTATGTGTCTCAGGTGAGGGGTGCTGTGTCCTCTGCAGCCTATGTTCAGGGTCAGGTAAGAAGTAGGCTTCGTGAGTCCTGGGAGATGAAGTAATTGATTGAGGACTGGCCCCCTTGAGGCCTGGGGAGGGAGGAGAGTCAGTTAATCAGGATGTCTTCCCCACCTGACTTGTAGGGAGGCCCCTGGTTGCAAATTCTGGGCTGAGTGTACAGGGAGGTTGGGAAAGAGAGGGAGGCTGCTGCAGGTGGTGCAGCTCAGCTCCAAGCTCCTAAATCAATGTGGCTCATCAGTAGCGTACTTGGACAGGTAATGGCCCCTTATCCTTCTACTAGCATTGCTGTGTGTCTGTTTGTGGCTGGAGGCCTCGCTCTTCTTAGCATAGTTACGATACACAGTCATAGCAAGCTTACTTGTATCATGGAAGCTGAACAGCAACCAGCTTCAGCCAGGAACCTGAGGCATTTTAACAAGTAACTTGCACAGGTACCTGCAAAAAACTTCCTTCGGCTCTTTCAAAAAGGGCCAGGCAATCATGCAATAGTGACATCAGTGCTATGTTGCGTCCAAAAAAGGGAAGCTCTAGAAGCAGAGAACCTCCTCCAGCCCCACGCTAGGGCTTTGGGTTAGCAGGAACTGTGTGTGAGGCGTGCCACATATTGTGTTTCTTCTAGAAGTTATTCAGAGTTCTCCAATCTAAGTATTGGCCCTGCCTAATGGGACTGATCTGAGAAGATCACAGCATAAAGTCTCATGGCTGGGGCCCTTATAAGTAGTTCAGGTTGGGGAGAAGATAGAAGCTTTAGCTGCCCCTGTAATTTTCCTGTGAGGAGATATTTTACTCCCCAGAGAGAAAGAGATCTTTTAATGGTTTGTGCAAAAATCCTAGTAATTTGTGGCCCCCCAGAAAACCAACCCAGGAATTTTGCAGGATGTTTAACCACTATCTTTGGTTGTCCCGTGTAATTATGCAACAGACTGGACAAATGTGAATGCACAAGAAACACCTTTTATTTAATTATCACACATGGAGTACAATTTTTCTCAGGTGGTTTCTAGGAAATTCAGTAGTATATAAAAGGACTCCTTCATGGATGCACATTAATTGTCAGGAAGCTTAAAATCATGCTTATTAAGGGATAAATCCAAGGGCTGGCCCCAGTAGCCACACTGGTTCTGCTGCCAAGGGAACCTCTGCATGCTGCCAAATTCAGCCCTCTCCTCTGCAAGTGCAAGTTTGCACCTGTTGAAGTCAATAGGACTCCACATGCATGATGTAGGATCAGAGTCTAAATTTGTAACAATAGTGCAATCAAAATCCACCAGAAACTAGCTGGCAGTAGACTGTAAATAGCCTTTTCCTAGAAGAGCTGGGAGTTCATTGGTAAAAATGCGAAATTAATTCTTCAAAAACCACAAGATGGGACAAGTAAAATTTCTTAACTATTTGCCTTAGACATTTAGAGAATGTAAGCTTAAAATAACTTATTCTGACTTGCCAGTAAATAAATTTAAGTGCATTTTAGAGGTGGCCTCCAACCAAAACCTTGGATCTGAATACTGGATCTTCATACAAACTTCTCCCCACAAACTTTGTGGCCTGGGACCCATCTCGAGTACGCTTACACTTGCATAGGCAGTAGAAGCTAAGAAGGGTATCCTTTGTATTAGGTTAGTTTGGCATTTCTGTGAAGAGCTACTGGTGACAGCAACATCTCATTGTGACATGTAATTTTCTAGGTTATGCTTCTGCAGCAACGGGACAGCAGAATAATAATCTCTTGTGGTAACCTGGTAGGCTAGCTTTTTGGAAAACCTCAGGGCACATGATGTTAAAATAAGTACAAGTATTACAAAAGTGATCAAAGCGAGGTCTCGCCAAAAGAAATCGAGGCATTTAATTGGGAGGGATTTCCTACAGCTGTCCAGCTCATTCCCACTCAACTGGCTCAAAGGCTTCCCCGCGCTGGGAGCTGGGCTTGCACAGATGACATTGGCAATAGACGATTCGGAGAAGTCCTCCAGCCAGAGTTTGAGATACAGAATGTCACAGTCACAATTCCAGGGATTGTCGGACACATTCACTTCCTCTAAGCTATGTAAGCTGTCAAATGCTCCAATACGAACTGTGGTCATACTGTTATTTTGTAGATAAAGTTTCCTGGTGCTGACAGACAGGGAAGGCACTTCCTTCAGTCCCTTTGAGCTGCAGTCTACCAGCCAGCCCTTCATTTCTCCGAGTGGCTTACAGATGCAGGGCAGAGGGCAGATTTCCGCATTGACTAAACAGAACAGCATTAATGTAACAAATCCTGCAGCAGTGGGGATCTTCATGATGGTTATGTTTTCACTAAATAAAGGACAAAAACATAAATATTTAAAAACAACTGATTAGTTGTCATGGTTCTAAATGTAAAGCTAGAATATAAAGTTATCCCCACTTCATCCTGCTTTAGGGTCAGCAGAAAATCCTGAGTTTCCTGGAAAACTTTTTTCACGCCCTACAGTTCCCATAATGCCATTCTGTCTTAACCTGATTAATACTAATGCATTTATGAAAGAGTGTGGTGAGTCCTTGCCACTCTCACTTCGTGCTTTATTATACAAAATATTACTGCCAAAAGCTCTTGAATAGAGATGGCCCAAGTAGGTGATGGCTTGATCCAGGTTAGTTTTAGGTTAGGGTTTTTGATTTAGGTTCAGGGCTAGGGTTTGAATTTGGTATTGAAATCATGTGAGATTACAAATGCTGAGCTCACAAGACTTTTGCCATCTTGAATGGTATAAGTTGATTTTAAGAAGTTATCTCCAGAGATTTTTAGCTACATCCCATTTGGAAAATGGATCCTTTCTGTTATGGATTTGACTAGAATTGGTACTTTATGGCTGGGTTCTGATGTGAGAATTTGAAGGGCGTGGATTAGAGGTTCTTTTTTTTTTTGGCCTATCACTGCTCTTTTACTTTGTGCATGAATTCGTGCATCCATCCATAAGAGCTTATTGTTTTAAGATGTAAAATGAATACAAAACTACAAATTGTGCTTATCTGTACTCTGACACAGCTCAGAGCTCACTTTTGGGGGGATACCACCATCATGTCTTAGGTTGGCAGGTAGTTATCCCTTTGCGGTGGCAACCCCTGTTGTTTGGAAGTGGCTCTCACCTATCATCCATCTTGGTCCCACCCATCCCCTCTTTGCACAACTGCAAATATTTCCTCCCCATCCCCCAGTATGGCCAATCAAAGGACCTAACAGGAATTCCAGATCCAAAATCCTTTGCACTGTTGGGGAAATCCAGATCCAAACTTTGTTGTTTGGAACCATCTCTAATTATGCCCATAATTCACCCCATAATTAGAACTTTTCTTTTCCCCTTCCTTCTATGTGGAAATCCACTGATTAAATGTGAAATTTTAAGAAAATAATTCTGATTGTATGGTGCCCTGAATACTAATCTGGGGAGTGGGATGTACTGTTAATAGGTGTCAGTTTTCTTATTATTGTACACTCAGACCTTCCCTGTCCCCTTTCTCCATCCCCCACCCCAAAAAAGAAGGTGAGATCTACTCTATTAGACTTAAGAACTTACTTTGCAGGTGAACGTTGGAAGCCCAGCACAAAAGCAATTTAAAACTAAAGTAGGCAAAGCATTGGAGTTGGCAAACAAATAGAAATTATCTAATGGATTTATTCTCTCTATCTCTAACCTCATGTTAGAGTGCCTTTTACATAAAAATAATATATAATGGAAATTATACATATGTAAGCATAGAACTTGGACAGAATATTCTTTGATATCTTAAAATGTGACCAGCCTTAATAACCCCATTAGGAAAATGTCTCATTTGGCATGGTAAAAATTGAACTGATATTGCTTTCTTTCAGTAAACTTATTAAAGGCTGAGTGAGGTTGGATTGGTTTTGCTTTTAATAACTTTTTGCTTCAGAATCTAGAGAAGGTATCAGTTTCCTTTCAAGTAGCTTGCAATACAGATTATTAATTCAAAGATACTGAAGGCATCAATTCTGGTCAAGTCTTGAATTTTTGAACAAGAAATTATTTAGGTATCTACACATGCCCAGATGTAGATAAAGCATAACACTTTTATTTCCTTTTTTCTAAAATAGCTACAATAATCCAAAAGCCCTGCATAATGAAAAGTGACCAGCGTGGGATGACAGAGCTGCTTAAAACTCATCTTATCCATTCTGAAATATGATGGTCTAAATGCTGGTCCTGTTTTCTTAATGAAATCCTAGATCGATCAGAGAGAGAGAGAGAGAGATCTAAACACAGCTAATGTGACAACCATATGACAAAAAAACAAGGGCATGAAAACCTTTCTTCTAAACTATAGTGAAAGCAAAAAATACAAACAAAAGCCATTTGTTTCAATTTCCAGCTGATTTGAATACTGGGAAAAGACTTACAACCTTGGAGCTTTAAATCCAGGTAATGCTGCAATGCCAGCTTTGATCTATTTAAGAAAATCTTTTGCTTTCATGGATTTGATAACCCAAAGTAGTTTTGAAAGTCTTATATTGTTTAAGCAAACCAACCAACAAAACCAGCCCCCACAATTCCCTTTTAAACGCTTGTAAGGAGCACACCCTGCTTAAGGGAGATTTCACATTTTACTAACTCTATTTACAAATATGTGACTGAGACTGTGTTTAAAAAATAATAGTACAGCCAGGTAATTAGTTTCTCAAAATTAAGTGAGGCACCTCTTGATTTTTATCACAATTGTCCGGTGAAATACCATTTCCCTATAGCTTAAGTTGGATTTCTACTCCATAATACTATGAACTTCATAACAGAACAGCTGGAATATTAATTTTGGCAATTTCTGATCTCCTCATAATCACAATTTAACCCTTTGGTGCTGAGTCTAAAGGAGTGCCCTGCTGCAGCTTCAGGAATCCAGTAGCCGTTGATAACTTCTTAAAAGTGGCTACACCTTTTAATCCCAACCTGACGTGTCAGTTTGTGGATAAAGATCTTTATCTAACTAAAAGCAGGGTGAGCAAAACCTATCCTAAGGATCCTCTGCCACAGTTTAATGCGTAAACACCAAGAAATGCTAAATCAAAAGGAAATGAGGCCTGGGCAAGAGGAGCAGGGAGAAAGGAATTGGTGAGCTGCATAGCTTGCTTACCTCTGTGTGTGTATATATATATATGTTTGGGTGTTCGATCCTTTCCCTTGTTTGCGTAGTAAGGCTTTGAAGATCTGCAGTGCTGGATTAAACATAACTTTCTTGGGTTTTTAAAGATATAGGACGGAAACGAATGTAACAGATGACAAGCCTTCTGCCTCGTCTGTGAGGCAGCAGTTCCTCTTGGGAAATGCGTAGAGTCAAATAGCTCTTTGAGCTATTTTTATTGTTTCAGCAGAAAAGAGAAGAATTTCATATTTTATTATGTTTTTGTTATTTAAATATTTTTCCTCTGTGAAAGGTGACAGGTTTCTTAAAATCCTCAAATGACTCCCCTCCAGTCTGACAAGTATTTCTTCATCAGAAGTAAAAATCTAGAGGTATAAAAAAGGCAGCTTGGACTTTATCAGTCACTGGGACAGGCAGGATAAGAGATTGGTATTAAGTTCCAGAAACAGCTAAAGCTAGACCATAAGAGTTTTGGGGGGGTTTTTCATCAAAGCTAAGAGTGTTTCCATTCAGCCCTTTCTGCTGAACTTGTAAAATTAAATCTAAGCCGCTGTAAGTTGACAACATGTAAGAATAAAACATACATAAGGCAATAAAATACTCCTACAAAAATTACAGTGCCTGTCAGGTGAGGAGACTGGCCTTGATTCTTTATTGCTTCATCCATCTTTTGGAACAGCAAACCAATCACCACTGTTACAAAAAGTTACCCAGGTCCAAATTTTCAGCTCTGGCCTTCATTTAGTATCTTCTTTTCATGTGCACACAACTGATTGTACCCATAAAAGTGGACATCCAACCATTTTGTGGGCACAAAAACCTATTTGTACATATAAACTGGGCATTTGGCTACCTAGTTGCTCTGTGTGTGCTAAATGGACATGTGGTCATATTTGCACCACACACTCAGTTGCATGCACAAAGATAGATGTGAAAAACACACAGGTTTGAGATTTGCCAGACCTGTGGCTCTGAATACTTAAACAGCTGAACATATACTTTGCAATTCCTTCTTCACTCTTGTAAAGGAGGACCAATAGATATTATTCCCCCCTGCACATTTGTTCTGTATATTAACTGTAAATGTATGGATATGCATTCAAGTTGGGAATTTTATAAATGATCAGTCATTGAGGACCTCAATTTTTAAAACTGCATGCCTGTATGTACAGGTGCAAAAGTGATTTTGTAAATTCATGCCTAATTTTCAAGTGCCATTATCCTAGTTATTCCTGCAACTCAGGTATTTGAACACACAAATGGTTAGTTAGATGCATAAGTGCATAGATGCACAAGTGGTCAGTTAGATGCATAAGTGCTTGATGCATTGCATATGCAGATGAATAGATCGTGCATGCCGTCTCAGTGACTGTATGCTCCAGTTAAACAGAAAATTGTGCACAGTTCTAAAATTTGGGCACTGTGTGTTTTTACCACAGACACCGAAAATAGAGATGTTCAGCAAGGCTAGGCTGAACAATAGCAAATGTGCAATTATTGGGTGTGAGGGAGAGGGTTGAGTGTGTGTGTGTGTGTGTGTGTGTGTTCATGCATTATAGGTGTGCCGGTAGCACCACATACTATTTTTTAGTAACTTTTTTATTAAGGCAAAGTTTGGATAAAACATGAACATACTACACTGTACATTACTTATTCCTTATTCAGGATCAGGTTAATATTTCAAAGAACTTGCCTACAGATGCTGGATTGCTGTCAGGGGAGCCCTACTTCTCTGAGTACACTAAAAGAGGTTACCAAATTTTAAAATATCTATCCTCTTTTTTGGCCCTTCTCTTTTGTGTACATACTTGGTGTGAAAGCTTTTCCTTTACAAAGACAGTCCACCTTTTACTATACCACAATTCCATAGGAGGAGTAATCACATTATTCCAGTAATGTGCAATATCAAGTCTTGCTGCCAACAATAAAAAGAAGTAAATTTGTCATTCTGTTTAAAATGCAGATCCTTTACTGGAGCATTAAGTAATGAGCTCAGGGAATCTCTAGAAGGCTGGTGTTTTGTCATAAGATGAATCTCTTTAATAATTCCTGGACTCAACCACCACATGTGCAAGAATGTTCCCTTTTCCTCTCACCTCCTGCAATGAAGCTCCCCCCAAGCAGCAAAAATATGATGGATCTTAACTGGAATCAAAAGGATGCCTGACATTTCCCATTTATGAGACCCTGTTTGCAAGTTGTTTATAACTGTGCCAGATTTTAACCATTTGGAATGAATGATATTGCCCATGCTCAGTGTCTTCCTCAGGCTGAATGCTTTTGGAAAATTTCAGCAAAAATATTTTTGCTCTTTCTAAGAACAAGGCTAGGGAAATATACAGTGTTTTACTCTGTTTAAAAAATTCTGGTTACTTTGTTTTTGAAAAGCTTTTGTGCCCCCATGCTTTGGAGCCGGGACTTGACATTTGGCAGGGAGTAGTCTTTGTGTCAGGGATGTGCTGTTTGCTGTCTCTTTGCAAATCTGCCCAAATTTGGCCTGGGTAGAGACTGGCACTAGTTAGTGAGGAGAATGGGACTGGGTCAAGGGGCCAAGGGTAGGAAAGAGACAGGACTGGACAGGGATAGGTTGGAAGGAACCAGGAAAAGTGGGTCAAACTTGGGGCATGGCTACACTACAGTTAAAAACCTGCAGCTGGCCCTTGCCAGCTGACGCAGGGCTTGGGCTGCAGGGCTGTTAATTGCAGTGTAGAGATTTTGGGCTTGGGCTGGAGCCTGGGCTCTAGGATCCTGCAAGGGGAGAGGGTCCCAGAACTCAGGCTGCAGCCCAAGCCTGATCATCTACACTGCAATTAAACAGCCCAGCAGCCTGACCCCTGCGAGCCTGAGTCAACTGGCATGGGCCAGCTGTGGGTGTCTAATTGCAGTGTAGACATACTCTTGGAGGGAATGGTTAGACGAGTCTGTGCCTACGGAGCCCACTCTCTCTAGAACCTGGAATGGAACCCAAGATTCCTGAATCTCACTATTTCTCTGCTATCAATAAATAACTGTGAAATTTACTGGTAAAATGTCCCCTCCCGCTCTACTGTTGTTCCACATACAGGATGACAGCCTACTACTACTCTGAGTTACTCTGTCAGCTCAAGTGGCAGAGGTCTGTGAGATGGATCTAAGCAAGGGCTCCAACGCTGCTGCTGATTCCTGGAGGTGTCAGTAGGATGCCATAGAACGGAATTTCTGTTTTATCAGTTTGCTTTTTAAAAAAAGTATAGGAAATTAATCCCCCCCACACACACACTCTCTCACAAGCCCACCAGAAAACTATATGCTAAAAGAACACTATTAAGGTTGCAAAGTCAAGCACTCTAAAGTCAGGAGATGCCAGAATTAAGGTTGCACATGCATCCTTAATTTTGTCCCCTTGTGCATCTGCATTCTACAGTAGAACTTCAGAGTTACAAACACCTCTGGAATGGAGGTTGTTCGTAACTCTAAACAAAACGTTACGGTTCTTTCAAAAGTTTACAACTAGATATTGACTTAATACAGCTTTTAAACTTTACAATGCAGAAGAAAAATGCTACTTTAAACCATCTTAATTTAAATGAAACAAGCACAGAAACAGTTTCCTTCCTTGTCAATCTCATTTTAAACTGTCCCTTTATTTTTTTTAGTAGTTTAACACAGTACTGTGTCTTCTTTTTTGTCTCTGCTGCTGCCTAATTGCGTTCTTCTTGTTCCAAATGAGGTGTGTAGTTGATCGGTTAGTTCATAGAATCATAGAATATCAGGGTTGGAAGGGACCTTAGGAGGTCATCTAGTCCAACCCCCTGCTCAAAGCAGGACCAATCCCCAACTAAACCATCCCAGCCAGGGCTTTGTCAAGCCTGACCTTAAAAATTTCTAAGGAAGGAGATTCTACCACCTCCCTAGGTAATGCATTCCAGTGTTTCACCACGCTTCTAGTGAAAAAGTGTTTCTTAATATCCAACCTAAACCTCCGCCACTGCAACTTGAGACCATTACTCCTTGTTCTGTCATCAGCTACCACTGAGAACAGTCTAGATCCATCCTCTTTGGAACCCCCTTTCAGGTAGTTGAAAGCAGCTATCAAATCCCCCCTCATTCTTCTCTTCCACAAACTAAACAATCCCAGTTCCCTCAGCCTCTCCTCATAAGTCATGTGTTCCAGTCCCCTAATAATTTTTGTTGCCCTCCGCTGGACTCTTTCCAATTTTCCCACATCCTTCTTGTAGTGTGGGGCCCAAAACTGGACACAGTACTCCAGATGAAGCCTCACCAATGTCGAATAGAGGAGAACGATCATGCCCCTCTATCTGCTGGCAATGCCCCTACATATACATCCCAAAATGCCATTGGCCTTCTTGGCAACAAGGGAACACTGTTGACTCATATCCAGCTTCTCGTCCACTGTAACCCCTAGGTCCTTTTCTGCTGGACTGCTGCCGAGCCAGTCAGTCCCTAGTCTGTAGCGATGCATGGGATTCTTCCATCCTAAGTGCAGGACTCTGCACTTGTCCTTGTTGAACCTCATCATATTTCTTTTGGCATTTGTAACTCTGAGGTTCTACTGTACTTTTTACATACATAATCACATGCTATTTTCCCCATTGGGTCCCAGTTATATACATATATCTTTAAAGTTTTAGAAACTATATTGCAGCATTTACTCCAAGGAAAGTGCAATTATAGTACATTGTTTATTAGACTCACCACATATAAAAATCTACACGAGTCTAAAACTGTGACTATAGAAGTGTAGCAGGGTGCTGGTGCAAAAGAACCTAATTAGCCCTGCCCAGTCGGTGCAATCAGGGGAAACAGATTGGGGCTGATGGAAAAGGCCTGATGCCGGCATGAGGATTGGCAACACCTGCTGGCCTGACAAGCCAAGGGCTATAAAGGCTGGGAGGGAGCCAGAAGGCGGGGAGCATCCAGGGCAAAGTCAGTCAGGGAGGGAATTGGAGGCCTCCTAGCTGAAGGCTGACCCTGCCTGTAAAGGAGGTGACTAATCCTGTGAAGCTTGTACAGAGATTGATACTGGTGGTGGGATAACCTTAAGTAAATAAAGACATGGGTGTTGCGCAACCCTGAAGCCTCTCTGAGCCTTATTGGGGGCTGCAAGCAGGCCCCAGAAAAAGGGGTGGGTCGTGAACCCTGTTACAAGAAGTCCAGTGAATTTCTAGGGCTCTGGGAAGTTTACAAAGAATTAGACTTAGGGAATGGAATATAAAGCCTTGTATGTTAATTAGGTAAGTCAAATCCTGCCTAGGTTGGCACCAACTGAAAGTGGACACCATTTATAAATTTTCAGTGGCCTGTGTGAAATAAATGGAGTTGTTTCAGGCCACTTCCCAGGAGACACATCTGCATCACCAAAACCACCCCACTATTGCCACTAAATAGCACTTTTGTTGACAGTGTTAGCAGGAACGTCAAGAGACCAAATTCTGAATAGGCTTTGAGACCAGACCAATCTTTCACTTCAAGAAGTGGTACTTGCAAGTCAGAGTTTAAGCACAAATGAGAGACTTGGTGGGAAAGCTTGCATTAGTACCGCTTGTGTCGTAGCTGGTTCTATGGATAAATCGAGCACCTCCATCTGGAGTAGAGTGACCAGATAGCAAGTGTGAGAAATTGGGCTGGGGGCTGGGGGTAATAGGCGCCTATATAAAACAAAAGCTGCAAATGTCAAGACTGTCCCTATAAAATTGGGACATCTGATCACCCTAGTCTGGAGAGCTGTCAGTCTAGTACTTTATAACTACTGCATTCACCTAATATTTAAACAAAGAATTAGACCACCTCCAAAGTATCTTTTGTGAGCAGTCTGATTTGGATTTGGGTTCTACAGGCAGAAGTCCAGAGCACCAGATAATTCTCCTTTGTTCCATTCCCAAAGAGACATTTTAAAACTAATCCTTGCTTTGCTTGTACAAATATAAAGTAAATGTATGGCTTACAATCAACTAATGTAATCTATTTCCATTTATTCTTGTCTACCTCCTAATAGTAATCCATCCCATAGATCCTGTAGGTCAACTGGCTGAGGAAAATGATAAAATGTATCTCTGTCCCCCTGAGTACAATTGTCTCTGATACCATTCTGTTGGGGGTAACCCAAGGGGAGAATTGAGTAAATGCTACATTTTATTAGTAATGCACACAGAAATAATATACTCTGGTTCAGTGCAGGAGACATGTCAATTGCTGTACCTTGCCAACAATAGCCAGGAAAATGGTGGGAGGTTATAGGAGGTTTTTTTCAGAGTACTTAAAATCATAGAAAAGTAGGCCTGGAAGGGACAGCAAGAGGTCACCTAGTCTAGCCTCCCAGTCCTGCACTGAGCCAGGAACAAGTAAATCTAGACCATCCCTGAGAGGTGTGTTGTCTAACCTGTTTTTAAAAACCTCCAGCCCTTTCTGCTGAAATTGTACGTTTTGTAAAAATCAAATCTAAGCCACTTTAAGTTGACAACATGTAAGAATGAAACATAAAGCAATGAAATACTCAAACAAAAGTTACAGTACCTGTCAGGTGAGGAGACTGGCCATGACTCTTTATTGCTTCATCCATCTTTTGGAAGAGTAAACCAACCCAACACCCATTACTGTTACAAAAAGTCACCCCCTTGTGAGGATCAAGGTTACAAAAGTGACCCAGTCACAAGGAAGGGGTCAAGTGTCCAATGACTCCAATGGCTACTGTTATGTCTGACCCTCTCAACTCTCCCCCTTTAAAAAAAAATCAAATGCAGATAAAACATACCAATCCCAAACAACCATTGTACAGCCAGTTAATAAAGCACACACAGAGGTACAGACTCTAGAGGATGGAGCTCGGCATAGGTGACCTGAAACCTACTGAGAGATGAGAATAATTCTCTCTAATTGACACTTGTGAGATACAATCATGTCTGACCCTCTAGCATTCTTGTTCAGTTTGCACAACAGAGAGGTGGAAAGGGGACACAGCTTGGGCATGACACTACTCTGGAGCAAACCTCCAATTCTTACAAAAGGAGCCATATGACCTCTGAGCCTCTCTGTGCTACTGTACAAGCACATATAGTATAATTAGGCCTTGTATGGGGGACCAAGATTTCACCTCATACCAGTTAAATAGGCCCAAATTGGCAATCATCCTTCATGTGTATCTTTCATTGAAGTTAATGGGAGTTTTTCAGGGAGAATAACTGCAGGGTGAGCTATGTACACACATTTTGAAAGATTTTTATCTGACAACAGACTGTTACTAAATGCACTCCCAATCAGAAGCCAAATTAAGATGAAGGTATATAATATTGTGTCTTCAGTTTATTCAATGACTGGTTCACTTCAGCCTCCATTTCATTAAATCAGAATGTCCTTTGGCCCCAAAGTCCTAAAGTAAGGGCTTGTCTATGCAGGAAAGCTTTTACTAATAACAATGACATAATAATAGTAGTATAATTAAACTGATACTTACACGAGTATAATTCCCTTGGTGGCCATTCTTATGTTTCCACACAGGAAGTTATCCACCTGTATTGGTTTAAATTCACACCTTAGCTTATACAAGTATAACTTTCCCATGGCTCTGACTTCTGTCCCCTGTTAAGAGTCCAAAGCTGTGGCTCTGCCGAGTGCTTCAAGAATTTTAGCTTCAGTCTTAATGGTACTGGTTTGCATCTTTATTTAAACAAAACAATGTAAAGCATGTAAATATTAAATAAAAGTATGATGTGTCTAGTTTATAGCATGACAAATTTCACTGTAGGGACATGTCAGGAATATAGTCAGGAATTCTGTTCCTAAGTAATAAAACCAATGCATGGTGATTCATGTAAAACTGACTTTTTGCTAGTGTCAGATCTGCTCAGGAAAATATAAAAAGCCATTTTATGTGGTAAGTCTAATGGCCATATATGAGAGCTCATTTAAATGTCTCAGGCAAAGCAAGAATTATAAGGATTCCTCTAGAACCCTTTTTTACAAGTCAGAATTTAATGGGTTTTGCCATATTTTAAGGACTTGATTGAAATCAAACACTTAAGAAATCAAAATAAAACTTTCTGGATTCATAAAGTAAATAGAGTGACCTGACAGAAAGTGTGAAAAATCGAGACGGGGGGGAGGGGGGATTGAAGCCTATATAAGAAAAAGACCCCAAAATCGGGACTGCCCCTATAAAATCGGGACATCTGGTCACCCTAAAAATGTAAAACTCCAAAGGAAAAAATCTGGAAGCCCTAACAAGGATTAATTTGGTGAAAACTGTCTTTAAAAGAACAGTTACTGTCAAAAACATAAATAATTCACCTTCCTTACAAATTTTTTTTTTAAATGCAGAGGTTCCTGACTCCTTCAGAAACATCTGGGCCAGCTGCCTGAAGCTTTTATTTAGACAAACTCTCAATGGATTTAATGACTAAAAGTGGTAGCATGGGGCCTTGATCTATTAATATTGTATTGAAGTTATGCACATTTTCAAATAAATGTGTTCACTATTGCTCTAAGACAAAAATATATAATATTCTGTATGCGTTTATGAAAAGGCATGTTATTCAATATTATATATGAGTGTGTATTTGTGCATGTATCTATATCAATTGATGTATATAATGAATGGTTTGTTTAACAACACAACAAAACAATCATTTGTTTTTCACCTTTCCAGGCTTTCTTCTATGAAATTTAGGAATGGACTTGAAATAGCTTTTCCTTAGTTTCACCCACCCACTATTTGAGTTTTACTTGGAGTTTTGGGCTCAAAACCCATTTCTCAAAAGTGTCCATGTTACGATGGGCCCTGACTTTTTGAGGTTTGGATCAAAACCTCACGAAATCTCAGAAGTGTTGTGTTCTGAGAGTTCAGACTCATCTCTGCTCAAGTTGCTTGTGAATTTTAGCGCATTTTTTCAGTGAATCTAATCTGCGTTTTGAATGTTTAATAAAACCGAGGTGAGTTGTTTGTGTTACAAACGTGCTGCACATCCCTACTTTGTAAGGCCTCTCCTCTATTTCATGGATGACTATGACCAGCTGTCCACTGGGGAAAAAGAGGGGGGAAGAGAAACTTCTGGGATTTATTTGTTGACTTTTAAATTGACTGACCTTTAGGGAGCACAAACCTGTTACCAGCAGCCCAAACTTAGTGAAGACCTTTTTCTTAAAAGATGATTTTTGGTGCATGTTTGTTTCTGAATGTTTTTAAAAATGGTTTTGAACAGTGTTATAATGGGGAAAAGATAAAAGCCCTACAAATCCTTTTAGAATTCCAATCTTTTTCCTATGAATTTGGAGAAAGTGATTTGACCCTGTAGCGGGGTGGCTACCCGTTACTGCCCTGAAGGGCTTGAAATCAGCCCTGGGAGAGGGGTGCTGCTAGGAAAAGCAGCAAGCCTCGGCTGATTGGGGAACCAGCCACAGATGTGGCCATGCCCCAATCAGGGCCCAGCTGGCCCTTATAAGAGGCCAGTGGGCTAGGAGCAAATACTCAGTCTCTCTCTAGATGTGGAGAGGGATGGGCTTGGCTGCTAGGAGCTAAGAAGGGTACTAAGACTGGAGCAGGGCTGGGGGAAGGCTAGAGCAGCTGGGGAGCTTTGGCCTGGAAACCCCCCAGGCTGCAGGCCTTGTTGAAGAGGGCAGCCCAAGGGTAGGTAGAGGCAGCAGGTCCAAACCCCCCTTGCCGGTCATGAGTGGCACTTACACTGCAGTCTGCCACAGGAAATGGGGGCTAGGTGATGACTGGCAGTGGCCATGGACTGAGGTGAGGTGGGGATATATGGTGGGGGGTCCCTGGGGAGGGGAGACCCAGTTCTGTTGGGGTACTGCTAGGGGGCAGCACCCTGGCCTGAAAGGGGCACCGGGGTCCAGGAGGGACTTGGGGTCCAGCGGCAAGCGGGACACCGGCCTGCGGCGGGCGTGCCGGAGGCTGGAAATGCTAATTCCCTGGGCAACCAGCAGGAGGTGCCACAGAGGTGAGTCCTGCTCCATTACAGACCCCTATTTAAATAAATAGTCCATCTGTCTGTCAGGTGCACAACAGTCTGATTTGTGACCAGACTGCTGATGATGTGAGTGGTGGGGATGGGGAAGATCTTGCTGATTTAAGATTTTCCTGAAAGATTTTGACTGTGTGTGTCTTAATTGCTTTGATTCATTAGGACTTTGTAGCTTAAAAACACCTTTAATACGAAGTAAAGACAACTCAGAAGGTGAATTGTAAATACAGCTGATGATGCATCCATGTAAAGAGCGATCAGGAAGGATAGTGCATTCTAAAATGGAAAATAAAGGCCATGATGATATTGCAGCCATGGAATTGCCTTTGGAGCACAGAAAAGAATAAATTTAGAAGCTAGGTAGTTGCCTGTTTACTAAATATACTATATATCTATATCTTCCTGCATATATAGTTCTCTTCCTTTAACAGCAGTAAGTTTGAAAATGATGCAGCTTCTGAGAATATAAAGGTTCCTTAAAATGCCCAGTTTCCCCTATTCTTCTGTATCCCACAATCCATTTCTATACATATTAAGGGAATGATCCTGTTCAGAATGGAAGTACATTATTCCACAGAGCAATCAAGTATTGCACTTTCTGTAGTCCTTAAATGAAGTAAGGAATATTTATATTCCTCCCCACGGGTTGCTTAAAGTTCTTCGCTATAGTATCATCAGTGATAAGTGATGTGTCTTTGCATTTGGTCCCAAGCTGCTTCTCTCTCTTCTCCCCCCGCCCCATCACTTTATTTATCCATGGTGCAAGTGGTCATTGATCACATTGAGCCCATGGATCTATTAGACCTGGAGAGGACTGTGGGTCAGGTCCTACGGTCCTTATTCACACAGGTTAGTCCCAGTGGGTCTTAATGCATCCTAAAGACGCGTAAAGCCTGCAGGATTGGGCCTTATATTTACAGCGTCAGAGCTGTTGCTAGTTTCTCCTGGACTTAAGGAACCGTGATTTGGTGGACTTTATCAAATTTTCCAAACAACCTCATTCACCGCCTTGTTTCTTCAAAGTACTCTTGGAGAGTTTTATTATGGGGCCTAATTCTCTCATCAGTTGCATGAGTGCAGCCTGTATTCACTTACAGAGAAGAAATGAACATGCAAGGGGTGGGATGACTAGACTCCTACTGTTTAGGAGAAAGGACACAAATTAAAACTAAATGCTAGGCTAGGTGCATGACTAGTCAGGCTGCCTGCCTATGTCAAATCTAAGTAATGTGCAGAGCAGAAACCTGAATCCTCTTTACAGGAAGTTGATAAAGAGCTATTATCATTCATTGCCATCAGCTACTCTTAAACCCTTCAAGATGGAGGTATTTAGAGAACTGTACCCATTCTTCCTGCTGAATGGCTTTGCTATTATCTTGTCACACGTTTTCAATGTACAACATCATTAACCCACCTCTTTTCTCCTCTGAGTTTTACCTCTGATAGAACCTGATTTTGATGCCTTCATTAAAGGGCTTTTTGGTAGGATTGCTGCCACTGAATTCTGGGGAACTATCAAAGTAGTCCTCTGCATAACAAATATGCAGAATTAACATTCGTCATTGGGAGACCCATTGCAAATTAGTGAGTAAGCAAATGATTAAAGAAAAAAAACAAAGGGTAATGGATCACAACAGGCACTTGTTCTGGCTGTTTTATCATATTCTAGAGGCTGGTGTGGCTCCCAGGACCAAAGGAGCGGACAAAAGCCACCTATACCTCTGTGTAATCCTCTAACACACCTGGTGCTCTAGCCTATAAAGTGACTATATTATTTGGACACAGAAAAGACATTTATGTCCCATCTTCCTGCCGTTGGTAGGCTTCTTTTTTATTGTAGGGTCACTATGGATTTGTCCAATTTAGCTTTAAATACATCAAGCATTCTACCACTTGCTTGGGAGATTTTTCTACAGGTGAACAGATCTTACTCTTAAGAAACTCTTCTGCCTAAAATATCCCTCGCTTTATCAATGTACTCCTAGTGTAAACCCTTTTTCATTATGGAAAGTAATGCTGCTGCCTCCTTGGTTTACGTCCTTCAAATATTTGTACATTATTACAGTGTTCACCTTAGTGATTGCTTATCCGGGCTATAAATTACAATTCTTTTAGACTATCTTTGTAAATCCGTGCCTCCAACCCCTTAACCACAACCCCCTATCCTGCTCACATGGGTAGCCCATTGATTTTGATGTGGCTATTTACATTGGTAGAACTAGCAAAATTTGGTCCTATTTTTGTTGTGTTAGGAACACTGTCTCCAAAACTTTCATAATTCTCTCTGAATGAATACAAATGACAAATCTGATCTAGAAGTCAGCCCTGGTTAGACATTAATATAAAAAGTCTACATAGAACAAGTCAAACCTGAGTGTATTTTTAAAAATGTGCTTTTTCACATTTTAGCTCCCTTTTTGCATTTAAAGTTTTAAATGGTGTGCCTTACATGCTGGGTCAATACAGATGTAAAATCAGACCTTACATACTGACAATTACATAGATAGACTCCATTAGAGAGCATTTACAAGAAACAAAACACCAGATAATCTTCATTTCTTTCCACTAGAGGTCACTGAAGTCATTTTTCTTGATGGATGCTGTCTATGGCTTCTGGCTCAATCTATATTATACACATCTTAAAATTGTCTGCAAGACTGAAACATTGTTTTAGAATATCTTCTGAGATCAAAATATAGCAGAGGTATGTGTGGTCAAAAGGGCTAATGCAATCCTTGGCTGCATACCCAGGGGAGTCTCAAGTAGAAATAGGTTATTTTACCTCTTTGTTCCTGGATCTGACTGATACTGTAATGCTACGTCCAGTTCTGGTATCAACAGTTCAAGAAGGATGTTGATAAGCTGGAGAGGGTTCAGAGCAATGTTCGCTCTAATTTTTTCCATCTGTGGAATGAATTTTGTTATGTGCACCAATATTGAGGTAATGTGTAGGTGATTAATATCCACACGTATTATAGCATAGTTTAACCCAGTGGTTCCCAAACTTGTTCTCCCACTTGTGCAGGGGAAGCCCCTGCCGGAGGCCGGGCCAGTTTGTTTGCCTGCCATGTCCGCAGGTTCGGCCGATCATGGCTCCCAGTGGCTGCGGTTCACTGCTCCAGGCCAATGGGAGCCGCTGGAAGTGGCACAGGCCGAGGAAGAGAAGGAAAGAAAGGGGGTAGAGAGATCAATGCAGTGTCCGGAGTTGAAGTGTAATTACAATTTTGCTTTAAAAAAAAATCATCCCTAGCTATTTCAGGGCCCTCCCTCTACTTTTACAGAGTGCAAACAGCATCACTAACCCAGAATCAGACCCAAGACTTTGTGCCTAGAGAAGCTGCCCACTCTATCCCCAGGCCCAATACCCCTGAGTCCAGGTTTCCCAGTTCGGGTTCCCTTGTGTGTGCCAATTACTCTCATGCCCACCCAGTGTGTTGAAGCGGACCCTGAAGTTGCTAGTGCTACTTACTAGGGGTTGCAGCTGTGCTAAGCATGGCCAGGCAGCTCAGCCACTTGTCTCCAAATCCCCCTTTTTTTTTACTGCCCTGAACTCCTGGCCACTTTGCAGCCATGCACAACTTCAAGTCTCTGCTCTCACTGGTTCCTTCCCAATGAGGGGTGACAGGGGGGCCTGGGAGAGAAGACCATCCCTATCCTGACAACTCAGGATGGCCCGGGGGAGGAGGATGGGGAGGGTTTTATGCAAAAATCAGAAGGCAGGGTACTGCGCAGTAGCCCTGTGAGTTCTGGGGTGAGGCAGGGATGAGGGCCCACCTGGTGCTGAGCCTACCTGCTGCAGGGAGAGGTGCCCCACCGCTGCCCCATCCCACGAGCCAGGTTGGCCAGCGCTCCCCACTGCCCAGGTCCTGTTCCACAGCTGCCCCTGCCGCTGTTCTCCAGCCCCACTCAGCTCCTGGGTGCTGCTTTCCCACCACCGCTGAGGATGTGCGCACCTACATGGCGCTTGGGGTGCTGCTTGGCCATGCAGGTGTGCAACTTAGAGGGAACACTGATTCAGAGAAGAGCCACAAACATCTAAAGGATTAGAAAATCTGTTTTGTGATGGATTCAAGGAGCTCAATCTCTTTAGTTTAACAAAGAGAAGCTTAAGGGATGACTTGATTACATCCTCTAAGTATCTATACTGGGAACAAATTTAATAATGGACTCTTCAATCTATTAGAAAAAGGTGTAACACAATCCAATGGCTGGAAATTGTAGCTAGACAAATTCAGACTGGTGGTAAGGCATCAATTTTTAACAGAGTAATTAAGCATTTGTACAATTTGCCAAGGTTTGTGCTGGATTCTCTATCACTGAGCATTTTTTAAAATCCCAATTAGATGTTTTTCTATGCCCCAGGAATTATTTTGGGGAAGTTTTATGGCCTGTGTTGTGCAGGAAGTCAGACTAGATGATCACCATGGTTTCTTTGGGCCTTGGAATCTATGAAGTTTTTTATAAATCAGATAACCACATTTCATTGCTTTATGAAAATCCCCCCCCACCCCACCAGGCTTGCCTTTCTTAGTGAAAAGAATGTTCACCCAGGGTTTGGATTCAAATCATCTTTGTTATAATGGACCATAAATGACAGTAATATTTTACCAATGATAGAGGCGCACTTGGGGAACCTCTTGTTATAGCTGACCTTTAGATCATAATCTTTAATGGATGCACCACTAATGCAGTGTTTTTCAGGACCTCCTAGCACCTATCCTGTGTGCTGTGCTCCCTGGAGAATTAATCTTCTCACAGAGTTACTAATTAATGGTCAGTGATCCTAAGGGGAGTCTAAGTTTTAATGCATGTTTCATTAGCAGAATGTGTGGTTAATATCCTGCCAGGAAGCTTTGGGGGTTTGTTTTAAAAAAAACAAAAGTTCTGCCCCTTTCTATCTTGCTTGTCTTACTGAAATAAATAACTTGCTCTTGTTAAAAGCAATTAGTTTTCTAGCTCCCCATCCAGTCTTTCATTATAAACACATCTGTAGCAATCGCTTTTCAGTCAGACCCTCACCCATTGTGACCCTAACAAGGACTGATCCAAAGCTGATGCCTGGGGGAGCAGGTAAGGAGTTAATTGACAGTGGCATCTCTTTTTTGAGGAAAGACAGGGCCAAGAAGGGAGGACAGGCATTTCAAGCCAATATTTGAGTGAGGCTTGAACTGGTGGTAATCCTCTATTATACATTTGTTTTATTAAGTTAACACTTCAGGTAATATATCATAACTGCTGCTTTGTAAGAAATATTGCTGCAAGGAAATTAGCAAAATCTAGTACCTCATCAGCATGATTAAATTGCTGCCTATCATTTTTTACTATATCCTATTTTAAACCTTAGTGAATATATTAAAATCTTACCATAGTGTCTTTCCATGTTACAGCTAGGCTGTAGAAGTTCAATTACAATCACATTAAAGAGACTGACTTATCTGGTATTTGTTGCTGTTATGTTGCTTGATATTGCTGGGCTTTTGATTATTATATTAGCAAAAAATGTTAGTTTTTCCTCTCACCCTAACAAAAAAGCTCTTGTGACAATACTCTTGTTTTAGTGCCACCTTAGAGACTAACCAATTTATTTGAGCATAAGCTTTCGTCAGCTACAGCTCACTTCATCGGATGCATCTGATGAAGTGAGCTGTAGCTCACGAAAGCTTATGCTCAAATAAATTGGTTAGTCTCTAAGGTGCCACTAGTACTCCTTTTTCTTTTTGCGAATACAGACTAACACAGCTGCTATTGTTTTGTTGGGCAAATTGTCTCAAATTTTCTTTCACTTCAAAACTGTCACTCTTGTTAATTTTTCCCTAGGCAGTGTGACCTAGAGGATAAGGCACTCTCCTGGCCTGAGACTCAGAGCTGGATTCTGTTCCTGGCTCTGCCACTGGACTGCTGGGTGACCATGGGCAAGCCATTTCACCTCTATATGCCTCCGTTTTCCCATATCTAAAATGGGGATGATGATGATACTAACCTCCTTACTAATGCACTTGGAGATCTAATGGATGAAAGAGGGGGTAGATAGTGGTGTGACCATTATCTGATTAAAATATGACTATATAGATAATTGTTGCAACCACAATTACATTTTGTGCAAGATTTGTTGCAAATATGTGGCATGTAAGATATCTATGAAAAGGTTATGATTTGCTTGTTATGATTATTCTATCTTTATGCATGTATCATTTTTATATTTAAAGTTATGCATATTTATACCTGGATTTCAAATGTTTGCTCCTGGGGTAACGCACACAAAGCAGTTAGCCAGCATTTCTTGGAGGGACTATTCACATTGAGTGGCCCATCAAAAGGACACTTAACTCACAATGGACCATGGCATACACCCATCTACACTGAGTGGACTGTCCTATAAACGTGCTGCCTGGAATATAGGTAATGGCTTTCTGCAATAACCAAGCAAAATTGGGCATGAACATTTGATTTGCCCATGTCACTCCAAACACTATCTGGTCACCTGTGATTCTCCACTAGCTGCGCTGAGGTTTGTTTGAGATAATGGGTTTCCTTCCACATGGCAGAGGATATAAGTGGCCCTGGAAACCCCTTCCATTTTGCCTCTATCCTAGTTCAGCCTCTGGACTATGAACTTATACTAATGGGAGCATCCTAACCAAGGAATTGAGGACCTTCCAATGATTTGGAAGCAACCAGAGACTTATCAAGCCAGCAGTTTATTCCGTCACTGCTACAAGTGTAAACCAAGAACTTTGCAATTACTGTATGTATTTGATTCCTTTAACCAATTTTAACTCTTGCCCTTTTTCTTTTTATAAACCTTTAGATTTTAGATACAAAAGGATCAATGTGATTGTTTGGATAAGATCTGAGTTATATATAACCTATTATTTGATTGAGACTGGTTATAAAGAACCACTCTTCTCTAAATCCAGTGGTTTTGGTGATGATATAAGAGCTGGAATGCCCAAGGAAATGGCTTTTATGACTTCTTGTTAGCCGGTTTGGTGAAACAGAAATTTATTTTTGTTGCTGGTTTGGTATATCTTATGAAAGAATAACCACCAGTTTTGGGTTGTTTCCCTTATTTCTCAGCAGTTCGTCCTGAATTTGGCATTCTCAGTTGTGGCGCACTGAGGCACGGTTACAGGTGTATTATTACATAGGAAGACTATAGAATAATTTTCTAAACACAATTATAGTTGATCCTACACATGTATTTCTTAACCTGTTGACTTTTTAATTCCTTGTTTTTTAAAAAACATTTCTTACTATTTGTATGCAGTAGCACCTGGAGGCCACAACTGTGATTTGGACCCTGTTGTGCTGCCATTGTACCAACACATAATTAGAGATGGTACCTGCCCTAAAGAGCTTACATTCTAAATAGACAGAATATATGGGGGAGGAAGGATTACAGGTAGAGAACTGAGGCACAAAGATTATGTGGTTCACTCAAGTTTGTACAGGGAGTCTGCAGCAGACCTAGGAATTCAACTCTGATCAAGTCCCAGACCAATGGTTTGACAGGACCATTCTCTGTCTCCAAAGAAGGCCATTTTACTTTATCTTTTTCCCATTTATGTAGTTCACCTGCAGTGACATCCAGTGATAGTGATGGTAGTGTAAAGGCTTTCACAGTGTAGAACCTCTCCAGGGGTGTTTGGATCTAGCTTTTTCAGTTCAGGCTTATCTCTAGTCTTTTGTCTGTAATGTACAGCTGTGGGAGTGAGTTTCACCTTGACTGTGCATTTTAGCCACATCTTACAGCACCACTTCTATTCCTGATGTTAACAATACCTGAAATTGTCCCTCCCACAAAATGCTTCTGAGTGTTGACTTTTTCATCCAAAAGCCATGAAGGCACCAATCCAACTTCACTGCTGCCTCTCTCTGCAGGAGAATGTGCCCATCTTTCCTATGCTTTTCGAGGGCTTTTTGTTTCCTCAGTATAAAACTTCTTCAAGGAGGAAGGATAATCTGGAGAGCAAACATTCTATCCATTAATATTTTGGTATGGGTTAGTTGGCTTCATCAGAAACGAACCTTGTAGCAAAGCCAGTCAGTTGCTTGGTAGCTGAGCAGTCCATAGCAGCCAAAGATATTTAATTGCCTTTTCCCCCACCTACTTTGACAGGATCACAAAATATACAACAAGATTAAACTGCACTCTGAATACTTTGTTGCTTTCTTTATTTAAAGGAGCTTGGATATGAAGAAACTTTGGCTGGGCCTCCAGTAGCAAGAGTGCTGCTATTTTCTGCTTGAGGAGCACTAAATGCAAGGACAGGGCATTGAGCTTTTACTATCACATTGGCAGTTGTTTTCCACAGCATCAATTAGAAATGAATTTGTGGCTGATGCAAGAGACTAAAGCTGGAAAAAGCCAAGTAGTGTAACTACCCCATTAGCCTTCAGTAGCATTTCTGTCACAGGGCCATCTGTAAATGATTAGTTGGGCAGGTTTAAAATATCTCTTCCCACCCCTATAAGCTATGACATAAGCACTGCTCCACTAAAACAAGCTGACTATGGGTCTGTCTTTCCTGCTGTCATAAATATAAAGGGAAGGGTAAACCCCTTTGAAATCCCTCCTGGCCAGGGGAAAGCTCCTCTCACCTGTAAAGGGTTAAGAAGCTAAAGGTAACCTCGCTGGCACCTGACCAAAATGACCAATGAGGAGACAAGATACTTTCAAAAGCTGGGAGGAGGGAGAGAAACAAAGGGTCTGTGTGTCTGTCTATAGTCTATATGCTGGTCTTTACCGGGGGTAGACCAGGAATGGAGTCTTAGAACTTTTAGTAAGTAATCTAGCTAGGTATGTGTTAGATTATGATTTCTTTAAATGGCTGAGAAAAGAATTGTGCTGAATAGAATAACTATTTCTGTCTGTGTATCTTTTTTGTAACTTAAGGTTTTGCCTAGAGGGGTTCTCTGTTTTTGAATCTAATTACCCTGTAAGATATCTACCATCCTGATTTTACAGGGGGGATTTCTTCTATTTTTTATTAAAAGTCGTCTTGTAAAAAACTGAATGCTTTTTCATTGTCCTCAGATCCAAGGGTTTGGGTCTGTGGTCACCTATGCAAATTGGTGAGGCGTTTTATCCAACATTTCCCAGGAAAGGGGGGGTGCAAGTGTTGGGAGGATTGTTCATTGTTCTTAAGATCCAAGGGTCTGGGTCTGTAGTCACCTAGGCAAATTAGTGAGGCTTTTTACCAAACCTTGTCCAGGAAGTGGGGTGCAAGGTTTTGGGAAGTATTTTTGGGGGAAGGACGCGTCCAAACAGCTCTTCCCCAGTAACCAGTATTAGTTTGGTGGTGGTAGCGGCCAGTCCAAGGACAACGGGTGTAATACTTTGTACCTTGGGGAAGTTTTGACCTAAGCTGGTAAAGATAAACTTAGGAGGTTTTTCATGCGGGTCCCCACATCTGTACCCTAGAGTTCAGAGTGGGGGAGGAACCTTGACACCTGCAAAATTAACATGGGTGATTGTCACCCAGGTCTGAGCACCTGGTTTAGCCTAGTCTGAGTGTGAGCATCCACACTGCAAAGCCCTACCTGAGTTATTGCATCTTAACTGGTGTTGCACTCACCCATGTGTATTGTTAGGACTTCTGGGGGGCACATCCCATAGTTTCTTGTGCTGTAGTAAGATGAGCTGCTCTGACCGGCTCTTTCCCAGTTTAAGAGGACTTGTCTGTCCCTCTGGGCACGTAGGGATTGGAGGGAGGAGGGCAGGTGTTGGAGGACTATCAGCATTCCAGTGATTTTAGTCCCCACAGCAAAGTGAGTAGGCAGATTAGTAGCCCAGGAGAGAGCGGAATCCAGGTTCTAATCCATACCCCCAGCTAGCCCAGACTGAAAGCACTACTAAACTCATGAGTGGGTTTTGTGTGTGGGTTAGGGGCTGTACCCGAGTAAGAGCCTGAGATGACTGCAGTGAAGACATACTCTGTGAGGTCTGAACTCTCCAACCCCGCAAAAGATCTGAATCATAATTTTCTGTCTTTGAATTTTTGGTACAGTGGCTCAAACGACAAAATTTGGATCTGTGTCCAGATTTCAAATTCCCATTTCTGTGCTGCTGGGATTGTGTATTGGTTCTAGGTTATCTATGATCTTCCTGTGCTATGGCTTTCTACACAGCTCTCTCAAAAACTTTGCTGTACAAATGAAGTGTCAGTGTTATAAAACATCCCACCACCGCCATCACCTGCACCTTTCTGTCTAATCTGTAGAGGTCCTGGGTCTAGTCACCTATTTTTCTTTTCCTCTTTCTAGGAGTATCCACAGATTCCCTTTCACTTATTTAGGATGGGGTCCATTATCATGATTTACCAGTGCAACTCCAGTGAATGTGATTTTCTGGAGTATCTGAGAGAAGATTCCTCAGGCAGTATTGCCAAACCCAAGTGTGTCAGGCCCCCAAAACCATGAGATTGGCTTTAAAATCATGAGATTTTAAAGCCAAAGCAATAAATGTGGGCTCTTTCTTATTGACCTTGTCAGTGGTTCAAAAAGCCACCACTTACATTTATATTTTCAGATTCCTTCCACAACCATAAGGGCTAGAACTTGCTTTAAAATGAAAGCTGAGATTCTTCTAGAATCACATTACTTCAGGTGTTTAGACAAAACTGTTAAATATCACAAGGTTTGGGATGAAATCACTAATCTTATTTGTTTGTATAATTAAATACTAATATGCTGACAATTTGGAGACTCAGTTTTACTAAGGTGGCAGATGAATTAAGCACAGAATCCCACTTCCAGGTTACGAATATGAAGCATTGAAAAGCAGTCTTGCTTTAAGAAGGATTGTTAGCTCATTGAAAGATGCTGCAAGAGTCTCTCCCTGTACAGTCTGTTCCTGCCTTTGCCCTCATCTGCTCCTTTGTGGTCAAATGAAATGTTGCTAGTTGGAGTTTGGTGAAACTTTCTTATTTAACAGACTTAGTTGGAGGTGGTTTATAACTTAATTCCCATGTCAGTCTGGATGAATTCTGATAGATTCAAGCTGTCCTATAATGATACTCGTGGTGTTCTCTCCTGTCAGACAGATACAACACCAAATGGTGAGGCACCTCTAATGGGGAAAAAATAGGAGGTTGGAACTGGCAAAAAGCTCTGTCCTTGTTGATCAGCAGCATGCCACTCGTGTGCATTTGAAATCAATCAGCATTAGTCTCATGCAGTAGGCAGCCAGCCAAAGTATGTCTAGCTGCAGCAGTATCACTTACACAGGTTCAAAGGACATTGTTCAGGGTCTAAAAATAGATAAAGCCTGCTAACCAACTGTTTGTGTAAGCCTCTTCAAGATGAGTCATCCCACATGACTCTCTGAAACAGACTTTTTTGGGACTGTGGTGAAAGGATAGGCTGCTTGTTTAAAAAATCCATGTTGAATTTTTAATGCTTATGGTGGTAACTTTATCACGGAGGCCTATGCTTGTTTAGACCTGGTGAAAGCATCTACAGCTGATTGCCAGTTTTCTGGGTCACCCAGTCATCTCAAAAAGCCACTTTTTCAGCTCTTTACTGGTTTGATGGAGGAAACTTTTTCATTAAGATCTAGACTATCTTGGTGAAATCACAACAGTTTTGCTATTGTCAGCTTTGCCTCCATTGTTTCCATTATTTGCTTATCTTCGCTCATCTTTAGTGTCTTCATTTCCCCCACAATACGCCTAATCACACTTTCCAATATCAATTGCAACCAACTGTCATAAGACAGACACAACCTATGCTGCTCATAGCCCCCTATGCTGTTAGCCTCTCTGTGATTGAATTTAAGATCAGCAATTTGACGTCTATATACTGACTCTAGTTTCGTAAGTGTTATTACATTGCTCCAATTAGTGCTACTCCTAAAGTGTAATTTAAGGGAAAAAATAACTCTGCAAAAACATTATCAACTTATGCAATCTATCTTTCTTGTGGGAAACACAAGTTGTAACTACTCCATAACTCTGCGGTGGCAGTACATCTTTGAAAGACAGTTGGCTTCAGTTATACCTAGTATATCATCAGTTAAGTTCTGACTGCATAATCTTCACTACTTGTTGTTGTTTATATAGGAAGCACAACAGAGCTTAGGCTTTAAGAGCTTAGGCTGAGTTTGCAATGCTGGCAGGTAGGGGGAAAACATATAAATTTGACTTCTAGACAAAGCATATTTGATCTGCAAGTCAGGAGGAGAGAATATAGCCCCTCAATTAATGTTTAGTCAATTTTGTGATCAAAACTATGCTTGAAGGACTTACCTACTTCTCAGTTCTAGCTAGTTGGTAACCCCCTCACAGTATCTTAAGGGGGCTTGCAAGTGCTGGTTCAGATGACCTACCCCCATGTCATATCAGATAAATTAAGTTTTATTCCATCCCACAAAGGATGGAGGTGGTAAAGATGTGATGTGTATATAAAACACCCTCCTGCTACAGCCACTAAGGGGGTTAAGAAAGAGAGTCGATACTTCCTCAGCTATAGCAAGGTGGCAAATTCATCAATAGTAGGGTTAGGAGCCTGCAGACCAGGCAGAAGGAAGTGGCTAGGGATCCTGAAGAAGGATCTGCATTAGCTACAAACTGGCAGGAAGCAGGCCAAGGAGCTGAAATCTCTAGGGACAAAGCACTGTGAGCCTCTGTGAAAGGGGCTGGGAGGCAGCTGAAGGTAGGTAGTGGCCCAGGGAAGCAGTAGCACTGACCTTGAGGACACAGACCATAGCTGCTTAGTACAAAGTCCCTGAGCTGAACCCAGAAAAGAGGGAGAGCCTTGGTTCCCCTACCTGCACCAGGAAAAGAGCTTTAAAAAGCTCTTCTGATGCAAGGAGCAGTGAGCTTGGCGTGGGGGCTGAAGACCTGGAATAAGGTCATTGGACTTTGTGGATTCATTACCCCCCCCCCCCAAAAGGGGTGGGGACTATAAATGACCTGGCTGATGGGCTGAGTCGTGAGAAGGGGCAAACCACTGCAGGGTTGGAGTGGCTGACAACAGGGTGCTAGAGTTGAAGAGGCTGCAGTAAAACACCCAGCCAAAAAGGCACACACCAACCAGTGGGTGACCCTTCACACAAGGACAATAAAGGAAACAATAAGAGTTGTTTCCTCATATGAGCTTACAACACAGGACTCTCCAAACCAAAACAAGGTTCAGATATAGAAAACAATGACTGTAGAGTTTCCACAAACCCAGAGTGCTTTCTTCAACCTGGCCTTGCCAAGTACCAACCACTCAATGAAAGTAGGGGAAAAGAGATCAGTTTTCCAGGTCTCCCCATCCCCCTGTCCAGTCAATCACCAGTTTCTCCCAGAGGTGGGAAAAGAGAAACATCTCTCACCAGTATTAATGTAGTACACTCAAAGTCCTGACCAATGTAGTACATTTACAAAATGACCTTCACTGTGAAGGTAAAATTAATTAGGTTCCATATTTTTTGTGGATGGTGAAATGGCTGTTTCTGGGGAACAGAAAAGCACAAGCCTGCTTATCACTAGGACACTCTGGTTTCATTATCCCTCCCCACCCCTGGCACATGCCAAGCAGGGACATCAAATCCCTGTGTTCAGTTAAAACAAAGGGAAGTGTTTGACGCAGCCTCCATGTTCCCTCTCATTAATGGTGGGAATAAATAAACATGGAGTCATCAGACAGGGCAGAGTTCCTGTTGGGTATAAGTCGAACAGCCTGGGGAAAGAAGAATTGAGGGCTTTGGAGCGGAGCTGGAGCATAGAGCAGCTCTGGAGCAGTGGAGCTGCAGGTTTTTGCCTGGAGCTGGAGCGGAGCTGGAGCACAGCTCCAAAGCCCTGGAAGAATTTACACTGATTCTCAATTCAGCAGAGTTTGAGACTGATTTTCTTCTCAGTCTTCAGAATATTAAGAATAACCAATAAACAGAGCAGATGTCACCTTATTTTTAGGCTTTTATTATTTCCAAGGAAGTCTTTGATCCATAATTCAGTGTCATCTTTTCATTTAGAGTCCGCACATGAAGTGGTTTCTTGAAGAGGCGGAAAATGGCTAGTATTCTCAATGACTGTTCTTGAGATTCATGCCTCCAGACTTTTTACAGGTCTTGCTGGGATGTTGGCATTATGAGAATTTTCATAATGTTCAGGGCCGCTAACAGCATTTTTCATTTAGATGAAAAAGTCCAGAGGGTGGAATGATTAAAAATACAATGAGAAGTCTCGGCTCATTTCATGAAATAAAGCTGAGGTCATCTCATGATAAGTTAGTGGAAAGGTGTGTATGGAGAACTGCCAGCTCAAAGTGGAAAATTCCTAAATTATGTTCTGGCAGTAGCAGGGGGCTCATTTGAGGTCATGTATGGGGCAATTAGAAAGGAAATCCCACCAGGAATGTGGTATTGCCTTCTGAAGTTAGGAGATGGTCAGCTTTGTAAACATTGTGATAGAAGGTGATATTCTCTCTATTCCAAAGGCCTGCTCAAAGCCTCAGCATCACTCCAGTCCCTCTGAGCCCACAGTTTATATTTTCTCTGCTTTTTTTTTTTAAAGCAAAGGAAGTAGTTTAACATATTATGCTTACACTTATAAGAAAAACTAGATGAGACTGTCTTCGTTACAGGGGGGAAAAGGGAAGTTTAAGAGATGTAAACTACTCACAGCAGTCCCTCCTGCAATCCCTCTGTCTGCTCTGGGTCTGCCTGTCGGCATTGTGCTGCTGTCTAGAGAGAGGTGCATTTGCTTTCTTCTCTAAGCCAGTATTATCAAATCCCCTTCCTTGCTCAGAATCCAGGGCAGCTAACCTAGCTTTCCAAACCTGTTTTCTCCAGCTCCATACACACACAATAGGGGAAAAGATGGCCCACTGAGGAGAGGATTCAGAGTAGCAGCCGTATCAGTCTGTATCTGCAAAAAGAAAAAGGAGTACTTGTGGCACCTTATGCTCAAATAAATTGGTTAGTCTCTAAGGTGCCACAAGTACTCCTTTTTCTTTTTTGAGGAGAGGATGACTCTCTAATGATTAATAGGCACCTTTCAAAGGCTTAATGAGGTTCAGATATCACCTTTCACAGACCTGGTTGTACCTATTTAACAAGGGTCCTGACAGAAAACTCATGAAGCAATCAGGTAATGGAAATATGCTATTTGATGGTCTTTCCTGGCTATAATTTGAATTAGGGGTTTTTGAATGGTGGTGGGAGATCAGCTCCATGATTAACTAATGCAGCTAACCCAAACTGACGATACAGGCCTGAAAATCTGAAGCAAAGCACTGAGGCTGGAAGACCAAGGTAGATAACTGTCATGCAAGTCATTGGCTCTGTAAGAATGTGCAGTGTGAAATTAAATGTGGCTAGTAAAAAATGGGCACTTACTGGTGGAATGCTCAGTGAGATATCTTAAAAGGACTTATGGGAGCTGACCTTGAAATTGCTTATTCTTTAGTAATGATTCCAATGCCTGTACTTACTGGGGGGAGGGGAAGAACCAAAAAACCCTGATTTATTTATTTTTTTTAAATCTTCATTTAAGGTTTTCTGTCCTTGTTTAATGGGGTCTTTTGGTTCTGCTCTGTGTTGCTACTTTATTGACATGATGGGCTACCATGCCACTTACTGGTTGCTATATGAATAGAATATGTCCTATCTGGCTCTTACATCAAAATGAAATCAGATAATGAAGGATTGTTGAGCCAGGCCATTCAAAGTAAAATCCACTGGCATTAAACCACAGAGGCTAGTCTGCACATGCTCCTGGGAAGGAACATGTTTTCCACAAAGGATTTAGAAGAAAGCTTTTATCCTGTTGGCTCTTGATGTTTTGCTCACCAAGCTGTGTCGGACTCTGGAAATGAGCGTACACATAGTCTGAGAGGGAATGAATGATCTGTCTGACAAGTGAACACAGTGGCTCAATGAAATGTCGTTAGTCTTGGCCATATCTGTGACAACAAATGATGTGACTATAAATATTAAGCCCCATGGTCAGCTGGACACCAGTGACAAAGGGATGAGTCAACAAATTTTAAATTCTGACACGCCAAGCTCAAATTGTTTCTTACAACGCTCAGACAGGTTCCTTTCTGTCCGCTTCATGACAGAAATTTTGTTTTTTCAGCCTGAGGATGATCACTCTTTGCAGTTCTCAGGTTGGTAGATAAATAAAGGTTGGAATTATTCTTGCAGATAGTTTAGTAGAAACAGGAAATCTGGAAGGCTAGAAAACCTTTGTAGCCTAATCTTCAAGGGAGGAGGCTAAAACCTGAGCCAGCAACACACTAACATTTGAGTAGGGTTAGTATGCAAGGAAGTCATGATTTTTGATCAGATTATTAGTGTGTAAGAAATAACATGCTAGCCTTACTAACTAATAGATTTCTACTTCTATGGCCACAGCTTATGCAGAATTCCTTTTGTTCATATCCATATTGTATCTTTTGGGGATGAAATCCATAGGAGTTTTTGTATGGTATACTGGACTGCTTAGGGAATATAAAGCCTTTCTCCATTAGGCCACTGACTTACATCCCATTCAAATTAGTAGTGACCAAACCCTTTTACCACAGAAGGACTGTTCAGTGGCTTATGTGAAATAAGTTTTGTGGTCTGAGTTAATTTCCTTCTGAAGGTGGGCCCACAACACTTGAAAACAAACAAAACCCACCCTAAACATCACTGGCACCCTTGAGGACATTTGCAGCAGAGGGAAAGTATGGAATGTAAGTTGGCGACTCTCTAGTTCCCCCTAGAGTTCTAGATTGAGGCACCTAAGGGAGAGGAAAGGTGGGGGAACGTTTACTGGCCTAGCAGAGGTCACTGGTCTCCTGTCAGTCCAGCACCTTTCATGAGCTATAACTCAGGCTTCATTTCCAGAAGAGACTAGTGATTTTTACTGCCTCAGGTTTGGGTGGCCAACTTCTGACACCATAAAAGGGCGTGATTTTCAGAAAGCGCTGAGTGCTCCTTCTCTGAAATTCAGGCCTTTTTTTTAGGATGCCTTGAACTGAGTGCTGCAAGATCGAGTTGCCCAAACTTCTAGTCACTGTTGAAAACTGCATTCTTTAGCCTTTTTTTTTAAAACCTAAAAGGAAATTGCCTTCCTTTTACCACTCACATGAAATGTTTGTCATTTAGGGTAGTTTTTAAATAGGCTTTTATATGCCACTACATTTGTATGGCTGCATATCAGAACGTTTGCAACTTGATTGGACTTCAGAGGCTGAAGTTCTAAATATGCTGAATGAGCTGGTGGGATTTCAATCACTGTGTCTTGCAGAGGGAATTGACTAAGATAGCAGTGATTGTTAGCATTTATTGAGTGCGCGAATAACAGGTCTCTGATGTGAGTCAGTGCAAAACACTATTAAATATTAAAATCTATATAAATAGATATTTTAATGAGGTCATAGTTTCTGCCCCTGCTCTAATCCTCATAAAATATGATGTGAGCTGAAGCTCAAAGAGGAGAAGCTGGAAACTTAAGCCTTTCCAGACTGGCAGTAAATAAGTGACAGGAAAATGGATTTAAAATACTTGAAACAAGGGCCATAACAAGCAAAAAGAATTATGTATGGTAGAAGAAATAAATGCTTCAGTGTAAGTATGCTTGAGGTTTGAGCTGCAATCCTTTTCCACTGCATGCATGTGATGAAGTCAGCTGTAGCTCACGAAAGCTTATGCTCAAATAAATTTGTTAGTCTCTAAGGTGCCACGAGTACTCCTGTTCTTGCAATCCTTTTTACATGTGCAGAGTGTATTTGAACAGTCTGTGCAGGAATGCCTCTGGCATTTTGAAAACAATGTCTCTTAAAGATAAACACATTTTCTCTGAAATCTGTCCCCTTCTGGTAATGTAGCAAACACACTTGTTGCTAGTGAAAGATCCTGCAGAATAAGGGGGCACTTGCAAAAACCATAGCTAGTGTTTGCAAGCCATGTACATTCTGCCCATCTGAAAGAGGAGTGTTGCTGGGTGGTTTTAAGTGAATGTAATGCTAATGAAGGAGCTGGGTTCACAGAAATTCTCTGTTCACAAAATAGAGTGCAGGCAGCTGCACAGTAAGACAGTCTTCTCTTCATGCCCACGAAATACTTAGCCTCTCTGCTACAATGGGCAGCAAGGGGACAGCGGTGATTAGTGGTGGTTTTGGTGATGTGGGCACCTCGCCATGTGGAACTGAAATGAGACCACAATTCCTTTTGTACTTAGGCCTTGCCTACACTAATACGTTGCACTGCAGTAATTTAAACCAATGTAATTGTACTGGTGCAAAAGGCTGTGTGGATAGTCTTATTTTGGCATGTTTCAGTTTTGTTTCAGCTGACTAGGAACAGATTTAGCTCCAAAATAAGCCATTCTTATGCTTGTCTAAACAGGAAAGTTGTACTGATTTTAATTTAAAGCCTGAATTTAAATTAGGGCTGTCACCTAATAGTGATTTTTTTTAAAAAAAAAATCACGATTAATTGCAGTTTTAATCACACTGTTAAACAATACAATACCAATTGAAATTTATTATATATTTTTGAATGTTTTTCTACATTTTCAAATATATTAATTTCAATACAACACAGAATAAAAAGTGTATAGTTCTCACTTTATATTTTTATTACAAATATTTGCACTATAAAAATGATAAAAGAAATATTTTTCTATTCACCTCATCCAAGTACTGTAGTGCAATCTCCTTATCATGAAAGTGCAACTTACAAATGTAGATTTTTTTTTTTTTTTTTTTTTGGTTACATAACTGCTCTCAAACAAAACAATGAAAAGCTTTAGAGCCTACAAGGCCACTCAGTCCTCCTCCTTGTTCAGCCAATCACTCAAACAAATTTGTTTACATTTCCAGGAGATAATGCTGTCCACTTATTTACAATGTCACCTGAAAGTGGGAACAGGCATTCACATGGCACTTCTGTAGCAGGCATTGCAAGGTATTTACGTGCCAGATAAGGTAAACATTCATATGCCCCTTCATGCTTCGGCCACCATTCCAGAGGACGTGCTTCCATGCTGATGACGCTCATTTAAAAAAATGCATTAATTAAATTTTGATTGAAGTCCTTAGGGGAAAATTGTATTCCTCCTGCTCTGTTTTACCTGCATTCTGCCATATATTTCATGTTATAGGAGTCTTGAATGATGACCCACAACATCTTGTTTTAAGAACACAGCAGATTTGACAAAATGCAAAGAAGGTACCAATGTGAGATTGCCAAAGATAGCTACAGCACTCAACCCAAGATTTAAGACTCAAAAGTGCCTTCCAGAATCTGAGAGGGATGAGGTATGGAGCATGCTTTCAGAAGTCTTAAAAGAGCAACACTCTGATGCAGAAACTACAGAACCTGAACCACCAAAAAAGAAAATCAACCTTCTGCTGGTGGCATCTTACTCAGATAATGAACACAAACGTGCATTGGTCTGCACTGGTTTGGATTGTTGTTGAGCAGAACCCGTCATCAGCATGGCCACATGTCCTCTGGAATGGTGGCTGAAGCATAAAGGGACATATGAATTTTTTACGCATCTGGCATGTAAATACCTTGCGATGCTGGCTACAACAGTGCTATGTGAATGCCTGTTCTCACTTTCAGGTGACATTGTAAACAAGAAGCGGGCAGCATTATCTCCTGGAAATGAAAACAAATTTGTTTGTCTGAGCTATTGGCCAAACAAGAAGTAGCACTGAATGGATCTGTAGGCTCTTAAGTTTTACATTTTTTATTTTTGAATGCAGTTATTTTTGTACATAATTCTACATTTTTAAGTCTATCATGATAGAAAGTGCAATACTTGCATTAGGTGAATTTAAAAATGGTATTTTGTTTTTCACAGTGCAAATATTTTTAATAAAAATAAACTGAGCACTGTATACTTTGTATTCTGTTGTAATTGAAATCAATATATTTTAAAATATAGAAAACATCCATAAATGTATTCTATTGTTTAACAGCATGATTAATCATGCAATTTTTTTTAATTGCTTGAGCCCTAAAGATTATTTTTGCCTTTCAGACCATTTGAACCAGAAACCTACCAGACCAGGCAACTGTCATGGTCAATTGCTTGTTCTATCCAGTGCTGCTGGGAGTTTGATTGTGTTTCTGAAAGCTCTATCCCACCCTTGAAAGTAATTCTTACGGGGGTTTATATGGGAATGGAGCTGTTTAGGGTACCAGAGGGTGCAAAGATACTTAGCAGGGGATTTTTAGACTGACAAGCCATATCTACACTCTAGCATGTAGTGTAGATGCTTCCTAAGTCAACAGGAGGGTTTTTTCCATTTATGTAGTTAATCCGCCTCTCTGAGAAGCCTCCATCAACCTAGCCATATCAATACTGGGTTAGATTGACCTAACTACGTGCTCATGGCTTGACATTTTTCACAGCCCCAACTGACCAAACTAAGTCAACCTAATTTTTAAGTGTAGACAAGGCATCCTGTCTCTTAGCTGCCTCCAAATTGCCAGTTCCTTGCAGCAGTGTTTTTCCCCAGGAATTGAAATTAGGCGGGGGTATTGGATTATACGGGGTGAGGGCAAGGGTGACGGCTGACAAGGGGTGAGCCCATGAGGCTGTCGGGCACGATAGTAAAAACTGAAATGTTTTGCGACCATTTTATTATTTCACTCATGTTTTAAAATCCTGACACAAATTAAGGTTGGCTACTCAAGCCTACTCTGAAGCACTAAATCTACATCCTTCTTGGTTTCTCATAATTTTGCTCAACTCTGTTAATGAATTTCTTGAATGCAGTGCATTCATCTTGGGTGGCTTCTCGTGTGTCCGGTACTTCCAGTCTTTCATGATATGCTCATGGTCAGGCAGAAGGCGACTCCTTTCAAAACACAAAATCCTATTCAATAAGGAAAAAGACTGTAGCTGTTGTGACTGGGGGGAAGGGGGAGGCGGCCCAGAGGGCACTGCTGGTGCTGGGTGCAGTGTGCAGCGGGGCCAGCAGGCTCCCTACCTGGCTCCATGCCTCCAGGGAAGCAGCAACATCCCCTTCCCTCAGCTCTTAAGTGGAGGTGTGGTCAGGTAGCTAGCTCTGTGCAATGCCTCTGCCCCGAGTGCTGGCTCCACAGCTCCCATTGGCCAGGGACCATGGCCAATGGGAGCTGTGGGGGTGGGGTCTGCAGGCTGAGGCAGTGTGCAGAGACCCTTGGCCACGCCTCCGCCTAGTAGCTGAAAGAGATTCCCACTTCCGGGGAGTCTCCCCCAGGTAAGCGCCACCCAGAGCCCTCACCCCCTCCTGTGCCCCAGTCCTAAGCCCCCTACCACACCCAAACTCCTGCTGCTGCAGGGGGAGGGAGGGCACCGTGGCCCGAGACTGCCTCCAGCCAACCACACTGGCCACTGCAGAGGTCCCAGAATGTCACGGAATCTGACCTCCGTGACAAACTCTCAGCCGTGGTGGTGGTGATGAAGAAGTTGAAGTCAAATCTTCATTCATTTATCATATGCTATTCCATTCTGTTCAAATTCTCTACTGTCCTGATCACATAGCAGCCCCATTGCTGGTAGTACCTCACTCCAGTCAGCTGTCGGTCTTTTATAAGACATGCATCTGTAAAAGGTACAGAGAGGTTGAGTAGAATCCAGAAGTTGCTGTTCTCGATTTGTAAGAATCAAGTCTCTGTACTTTTTCAGCTGGCTTAAACGCTTCTTGTCCTCTTCACTTAAGGATTCAGTATGAGTGCCTCTATTAGTCAACTTCTGAACTGAAGTATTTGCTTCTTCCACTATGTTTTCCATGGATATCTGATTGATCCAAGCATAGCTTCTATTGCTGGACAGAGATATACTGCTGTTGTAGCAGATGCCTGGATGGCATTGTTAAATGACCCAAGTGATTTCAACAGTAGACTTATGAGAGAGAATGGCAATAGTCTTCTCTGAACTTAATAACAAATGTAGTCCACCAGCCTCACTACTTAAATCCATCCCATCTCCGGGGGTTTCCTTCCAAAGCCAATAATAATGGTTGCAGCCATTTTAAGACAACAGCCAAGGATTGCTCAAGAGAAAGCCAGCAGGTTTTCCCAGGTCGGACTTCTTTGAACTTCAGTCCCAGTGTATCTTCTATTTTTTCCCAAGACATTTAGTCCTTTTGGACTCTTCTTGGAAAAAAAGAGTATAACAAAGACATTACATTTATTGCTTTTTTAATGTCTCTTTTTTTGAAAATTTTGCAGCTCGTACTAGTGCTAGTTAGAGTAGATGGCCTCTGCAGCGTGTATAGGAGAGATTAGGGTTACACTTTTCCCTGAGTGAAGCTTGTACTCCACCATGTTTTCCAGCAAAGTTTGCAGCTCCATCAAATGCACAAGCAGCCATCTCTTCGGGGTTCAAATTATAAGCATTTAACTCTTCTAAGATGTCACAGATGCAGCCAATGTCTTTTATAACCTGAACATCTAGAAATGCATCTAATGGCCTATCACTGACATCAAGATAATGTATGCAATCACTTAATACTTGGCGTCCATTTGCATTGGTGCATTCAGGCCATGTACGCACGTTTTCTAAATGCGGTGAGAGTTCTTCACTTTTTCAACTGCTGAGTCTTTCGCTGTTGCGCTGCATGCTTCTAACACAGTCAGTTGAGTTTCTTGCAGAAAGATAGTGAGCATTTGCTGGTCTTGGTCAGAACCAGTGTCCAGCTTCAGGATTAACAAGTGACAATGCACTTAACATTGGCCTCTAGTTTATAGTATGTGGTATCTCTTGCTTAAATAGAAAGTATGTGACAGTCATGTTTGCATAAACTGTGTTTTCTCTCCAGCATTCTGAATAGCCTCATTAAGAATTTCTAAAATTTGGCTTTGACAGTGATTGGCTTATAAAGTTTTCTGCACGCCGATGCAGTCCAGAGGTGGTGTGTCTTGCATCCTTTCACATAGGTTGTCAGCATTGGTTTGCTGATCAGTCTGGCAAATCACTTTTACTATATAAATCCATAGTACACCTACATCTTGAATACTGAGTGCAGTTCTGGTCACCTTATCTCAAAGATGTATTGGAGTTGGGAAAGGTACAGAGAAGGGCAACTAAAATGATTAGGGATATGGAACAACTGTAAGGCGAGATTAAAAAGACTAGTACTTTTCAGCTTGGAAAAGAGACAACTAATGGGGGATATGATAGATGTCTATAAAATCTTGACTGATGTGGAGAAAATGAATAAGGAAGTAAAAAGAAAAGGAGTACTAGTGGCACCTTAGAGACTAACCAATTTATATGAGCATGAGCTACAGCTCACTTCATCGGATATTTACTCTTTCTCATAACACAAGAACTAGGGGTCACCCAATGATATCAATAGGCAGTAGGTTTAAAACAAAAGGAAGTACTTCTTCACGCAACACGGTCAACCTGTGGAACTTTTTGCCAAGGGATGTTGTGAAGGCCAAGACTAACAGGGTTCAAAAAAGAACTAGACAAATTCATGGAGGATAGGTCCATCAATGGCTATTAGCAGGATGGGCAGGGATGCAACACCATGTTCTGAGTGTCCCTAGCCTCTGTTGGCCAGAAGCTGGGAGTGGACGATGGGCGATGGATCACTTGATGATTGACTATTTTGTTCATTCCCTTTGAAGCACCTGGTATTGGTCACTGTCAGAAGACAGGATACTGGGCTAGATGAACCATTGGTCTGACCCAGTATGACCGTTAAGTTCTTATGTAAAAAGTAATTTATGATTATAATGTTTAGTACAGAAACTTCCCAAGATAATGACCTCTCAATAGTGAAGATATGAGATAATGACCTTGGCAAATAATGCATTTAAAAATATTGCCTACTAGGAAATGTGTATATTTATATTGGTTTCCAGGTCACAAATCTAGCATTCTGGAGCAAAGTCACTAAAACATAGTCCAACAAACAAATGTTCCTTTTATGTGCCCCACCTTCTCCCACCACCACAGCCCACCTCTGTTGTTCTTGGTCAGTGGAGACCCAGAGTTCACAGGTGCTTTCATGACACAGCTCAGTCGACCTAACTTTCTAGCATAGACCCAGCCTACGCCTCACAACCTCCTATAAGGTAAGTGATTTGGTAACAGAGCTGGGAATAGAACCCAGGAATTCTGATTTCTTGGTCCCTTGCTTTGACCAGTAAACCACACTGATATAGTAAATAAAGGGTCCAGTTATTAAAAAAAAAAAAATTGTATATCCTTATCGGGGCAGTACTGACAGCTGATAAGTACTGAGAGCTTTGTTATAGGAGCACAATAGTTTCATGCAGTACTAATCTGTGCCATGCTTGCTTTTAGTAAAATAGTTGTATGTATTAAAAAAAAAAATCAGATTGATGATGATCTTGTGGCAGTATACCAGGAAATAGCTCTTTGTCAAGTGTGAAATATAGGGAAGGGAGTAACTGCACTTTGTAGAGTGAAATAAAATATGCTGGGAAACTGGATAAGCATTAGTCTGGCCCCAGACTATCTGGTACGATGAATCCTACCAGACCCCACAAGCTGAGGATGGTTAGGTTACATTAGTACTTCTGTGAAAGACTTCTGAGGACCTAGAGGTGCAGCAGGAAGTGGTGATAGTCATTGAGATGTGATACTCTTCTCTGAGAAAATGCTGGAACCATGCCTGTGCTCAAGGGTGCTGAGTGGCTAGAGGTGTTGGATGAGATGTAGAACTTAGGTCCTGACTGTTCTAGCTTAGGTAGGATAACCAGAAATCTCCTCTTCCCTTGTATGTGTGTTGCATGGCCTTTTCCCCTCCATTATTTCCTCCCTGTGGTCACTCAGGAAAAAAAAATAGAGGCTAATTTGACTAAAAGTTCAAGTTTCCAATGAATGCTCTTTCAACAGGATGTCATTACACAACAAAAATCCTCTGGAAAATTGCTTGAAAGGTTTTTCAGCTCCCTAATTTTGTTTAGAATGTTCTCAGGCCCAACCCAACGATCTATGAGAGCAAGCACACTCTCCCCACCTCTCCTTCCTTCCTACGCTTTCTTTCTGTGCGTGCACTTGCTTGCTGCCTGCCCAGTTTAATTTCATCAATGGAACAGGGAATCTTTGTACAAAGAGCAGACTGTGCACAAAGTAAGAGCTGCTCCTTAATCCCTTCTTCTCCTGTGTGGGGTTTGTATGCCCCATCACAGCCAAAAATCCAACATCTCTGACTGGAAGCTCCTACTCAGATCAAGCACTCATCTCTTTTGGGGTGATGACTGATTATTCTGCAACCCTCTTTTCCTGTTCTTCTCATCCCCTCTGTTACCTTTTCTCTTCCTGCGACACTCCCTGTTACTTTTCTCCTTACTTTCCATTTTTTGCATATATGTCACTAATACACTGTCCTCACTTCTGTCCACTACAGCTGCTCAAATCAGTTGCCACACTTTCTGAGCCATATGAGCCTAGTACTTCCATTCCTCCTCCTGTCCAAGGGACATCAGAAAATAGCTGCTACTGTTTTGTATTTGTATTGGAGTTAAACACTAAAAAAACAAATAACCCCAACAACACAGTAACGGACAATCCTTCTGCAGAAGAGTCTACGTTCTAAATAGACAGACAAGGATGACAATGTGTGGGAGAAAGGGAGAAAAGACATCTCCTGAATTCCAGCCCAGTGCCTTAAAGCCCATCCTTCCCATAGTGTGGAGAGAAGGATATCCCGCCTTCTTTACCCTCATTACTCTGAGCACTTCTCATCTAAAAGGGCCATGTGACTTCCTAAGGGTTGGGATGTTAAATCTGCTATCCTGGCCAAATGCATTAAGTACACTCTTTCTACTTGAATACATTGTGCAGTTTCAATTGAGTAGTGTACTCTATTTCTTTTCCAAAACCCCTTTGTGGTATTGTTGTTAAACAGCTGCCTGTTTCACTCCAGCAGTGAGTAAGTAGTCCCTGCTAGTATTCCTGCCCTACCCCACAGAAGTGCTGTGAGGTTTAATTATTTGCAAAGTGCTTTGAGATCCTTTGATGCTAGCTAAGGTGCTACAGGGCCACAGTATATTTTTATTTCACTATACTTGTCTCAGTACAGTTTCTCTTTTATTTACTTACAATACGTGAAGTTGTTTAAAGGTCATGCTGCTGGAATTGTTCTTTGCCGCAGCCTAGAGCACATTGATTTGCCAGCTTTCTAAGGGCTCCCTATGCCTGCTGTGAGCTTTCAATTTCCATAGTGATGTGCTTAGCAATCATTACCATGTGCAGGATTAATTTCACATTCTAGATACAGCAGCACTCAGTTTCACACTGACTTCTTATAGTCTATTCAGTTGGCTACATTTATTTTCTAATCTATTGTCTGATATTATTCTTCTTTCTTTTTCCTAGTACTTTCTGAAAGGATACGGAATTGTGCCTGCCCTTTTATTCACACTAGAGGATTTTTATGTAAACAAATTGTTCTCCTTCCCCACATTCACACAACTTGGGGAGATATCTTCATGGCATGGGTTCTTATTGGGTGTTGCCCCTAGCCACCCTGGTGCCCACATACCCAAGCCTTTTTACGCAAGTTTGGTGCTTTCAACCCAGGGTGAGTTGGCACAGTTGGGAGCATTCGTTAAAGTCTGTGTCCCACTTTCACTTGGGCTAGTAACCTACCCACTTAAGAGTGAGGATGCAGGCTAAACCCTCCTGCATTGTCTGTCCTCCAACACTTTCCCACAATTCCCTCTGTGGCCAGAAGGACAGACAACTTCTCCTACAATTCACTTGGAAAGAATCCTAGTGCCTTAGTTTACTGCATCACTAAGAACCATGGGATGCCTCCCCAGAAGGAGTGCAGCATCCATGAGGACATGGTAACATGGGTAGGCCTTTGCAGGGTGGCTGCTTGCTGGTTAACTCAGGTGCTGGTCATGTGGGCTAACTCTGCAGTGAAGACCTGCTCTTGATGGCTAGCATAGAGAAGAACTCTTAATTTCAACAAGCAACTTGAGGCTACAGACTAAACCAAACCAGCCTTTTAGTGGGCTTCCTGTTTCTGCTGCGTAGGCACTCATCCTCCAAGGCACAATGCAGTTGACACAATGATAGCATTCTACCATGCTCGCTATTCAGATAGCAGTAGCAAATTGTCATAATCAATTATTGACTATGTGGATCAGCCATTGGAGGGGATGAGACACACTTTGCCATTGATTTCACAGCCATTTGTTGAGAACAGAGGGATGTTGAGACTCAGAAATCCTTGGGTTTCATGCCAGGTTCTGAAAAGGGCCTCTCCTTCTCAAACCTGGCTCTGTCCCAGTCCTGTCAGAATCTAAATATTTTGGTTTCTGGATTAAATATTTGTCTTCACCTGAAAACCTTTTAACTTTCAGGTATAGTTTTCCAACAAAATATCAAAATATTCCACAAAAAGCAGATGAGACTTTTTTGTGAAAAAACCTATTTAGTGAAAAAAACCTAATTTTGTTCTAAAATACAGATTAGATGGAAAACTTTCAACCAGCCCTTTTGATGACATAACTGCTTTTCTGTTCCATAGTGCAATACAAACGCCTTCTGGAATGTAGGGATAGACCTTCCCTTAGAAAATTGTTTTTGATGGTTGAAGAAAAATTTGAAAAGGGCAACCACAATTAAAGTAAGTTAGCCAAAAACCAGGAACAATATTGTGAAAAATATGGATGTCAATTTTTTTCTATTCACAGGGTGTGAAATGGACCCATTTTCTGTCTTTTCAAATTTTTTTGTCAGTTTTTGACAAACGTTATACTTTTTTTGTGAAAGGTTTTTGTTTTTTGGGAATACTTAGAAGCAAATAGCCTTGATGACACATTTTGGTGCCGTTAATGGTTTGTATGGGGCAAGACTTTGTTTAGAAGATGCAATTCAGGAGAATGAAGAGAGGCAAGGAGTTTGAAGACTGTAAAAAGTAGAACTCCGCCATTTAGAGAGGATTTTGCAGATATGACCCAATAGGAATAAATAGCCCATGGATTAAAAACATTGTACATAGTTAGGTCTTACACATGAAAGCTCACATTTTTGGGCTGGTGATCTTGTCTCATGTAGAAGTCTCTTATACTGCAAATAAAAAGCATCTGTGTATACTGTGTGTCCTACCAACTATTCATTGCTTAAACAGTTTATCTCCCTCTTCCTCACTTAGACTACTTTATATAATTTTTAAATATGCTTCTAAATAACTTTGTCCTTTTTAAAATTGCATTCTTATCTGTTAATTGTGTAAAATAATGCAACAGGTTTTTTTTAGTTTTTTGGCCTCCTTCCCCAGGAATATCCTTCTAGTGTGGTGGCCATAGAGTGACTTGCTAATGCTCTGCACCCACAGTTGCTATAATTTTGTATTGAAATTTTTATGTGGTGTTTGGCTGTGATGTGCTACGGAAAGAATAGAGGGAAATTAGATTGCATTTGACGTTCAGTTGTGTGACAATTTATGAGCCAAAGGATAAACTACAAGAACAAACTATTTTGAGGCAATTCCACTGTCACTTTAAGATCCCCTATTGTTTGTTTCCAGCAATAGCCAGTATCATGTCCTCATAATATTCAAGAGCAGATGCAGCTTTAAAACTATTTATTTACAACTTTTATTCTGTGCAAAAAATGAAAGTGAATCCGGACTCTGTAGCATAGTTTCCTACAGTTTCATTCAAAGTGCTGGATTCCATCATGCATATTTTTATGAGAAGGAACAGAATGTGAACTGCAATTTGTAGCATTTTAGTGTTCTGTTTTTTAGTTTTGCCTCTCCATATTGTGGGAATGCAAAATCCCACACAAGGTTTGGCACTATTGTGTGAGTGAAGTATGAAAACTGTTTCAAACTACCTTACTCCGAACCTGCCTCTCTTCCCAAAAGGAGCCGTAGGAGCAGGCGCTTCTGTTTCTTCATTTGCAAGCACAAAAGGATCAAAAAAGTATTTGTCTCCATATCTTTGTTGTAATGATCCAGAAGAAACCTCTCAAATCCTTATTGGAGAGTTCAAGAGCTGGTTAACTTTGGCTCTGTGTTTGTTTTATATAATAAACACTGCCCTTTTTTTGTGTCACCAATATGCTTAGAACAGCCTTCCCTTCTCCCCACAGCTTAACCTAAGGAGATCATGTTTTCAAAATCAAATACCAAGACACTTTTTGTGGCAACATTTCATAAGTCACAGAATAGTCATAAAAGACAAACTACTTTGTTAAAAGAAATGTATGATGATGTCTCTTCTGAAACAAGAGCAACACCTACATATGTCTGAGTGGAGGTTTTCTGACCAGTAACTTAGAGTTCTAGGCATTAACATTCTCTATGAGCAAAAAATAGCTTTGTTGACTCAAAACCCATTATTCAACTTTCCACTTCCAACACTGTTCATCTCACTGAACACTCATTCCATTGGACTGTGTTCCTGCTATAACACAAGCAAATTCTACTCAGTGTAGCAATATATATTTGATGGCCAAACTCTGTCGTATTAAAATAAAAAATCAAACATTTAAAAAAATCTGAATATTTCAGGTGTCCTGAAATTTCCTCGAACTGGGATATTGTATGAGAAATTAGGATGTGTGGTCCCTTTAGTCCAGCCATCTCTCTCCTCCTTCAAATCCTTTTTCAAAACTTCATCTTTTAACTAGTAGTCCACCATTATCCTTTATACAAATGATCCCCATTACCTTTCCCACACCTGATCTTGACAATTTTATTATTGTATTAAAAAACCCCAAAAGGCCATCATACCAACAACTCAAATGACTATATTCCCACATATGAAACATCATAAATCGCACCTCTTTTTGTCATTCCACTAATCTCCCCTTCTCCCTTGTTGGTGTTTCCTTTACGCATAATGTTACCTGTATATGTTGGATTGTAAACACTGTTGGACTTGCCCATGGCGTAATATGATGATGATGTTCTTTTCATGTTTTTAATGTAATTAAAATTGGAAAGTCAAGCCCTCAAAAGATAGAAAATGCCAGAATTAAGGTTGCCTGTGCAACTTTAACTCTGCCCTTGTGTGTATCCATTATTGTTAATTACATAACCATTGTTTTCCACAGACTCCCTGCCTCATTCCATGCACAGGGTGGACCGTGCTCTGGTAATGAATCGGGGCTGTCCTGAATAAGGCTTTTTTCCTGTAGGGCTCCTGCCTTATTTGTTGCAGAAGTTGGAAGGTGTGTAGTGAATGAGGAAGGGGACTGCAGGAAGAGATGCCTAATGCCAGGTATTCATAGTTTTAGTAACCTTGATCCCAGGGTGAAGCCCACTGCACACTTGCAGGCACCCTTGCTTGGGGAGGAGGTTCTGGGTTAGCAGCAAGCAGTGGAGTCTCTAGTCGTATAGCTCCATTGGAACTAGTGTTAGGCAAACACCTTGCAAGATGCAAGGAGTCTGAGGCTCACCTTCCCCACAATCCATTTCATGAGGGGAGGGGATCCCCATTTTCCTGATGGAACTATCTAGGGAAACTCCGTGAAAGTAGCATTGCTGATATGTTCTCCCTCTCCTCAGCCCCAGGTTTTTCCATGGGAGGGAGCAGTCTGTTCTTTAGTCATTTCTTGCATCTTTATTGGAGTCTATTATAGGGGCTTTTCCCCTGGACAGCTATTTTCCCTCCCTGTAATTCTTCACTCTGTGCTATGTTATTATCCTGGTCTTTTCATTCACCTGGAACTGAATCTCCCTTTTCTGATTGTGAGGATTTTGTTCTGCCTCTGTTGAGGTGGTATTGAATATTCCTTTTGGCTTGGTTTTTGCAGCCTTTCTTTGATCTCATCATGGTAGCTGATTGCTCCAAAACTGGCAAGACCTGATGTTGTCACTTATTTTGAATAGTTCCTTAGGAATACAGGATGTTGACAGTGGGCACTGCATCAGGAAACTTTCAACTGTTTGCCTAGTCTCTCCACGAGCACATTTGGGTCATTCCTCAGCTTCCACTTGGTCATTGTTGCCTCAGCTCTTGCTTGAGTTAGAATACACAAGCATTTTCATTAGAGGTCAGTGCCTGGAGGGAGTTGTTCTAAAGGAATGAGATTCTCCAAGATTATCTGATTTCCTACCATTTTGCTGCTCTGTAGCCTTCCACAGAGGTATTTTTGAGAAGAGATTTTCAGAGACAAAGTTCTTTCTGGATGTCAGTCTTTTGGGTGGTGTAACATGTTCATGCAGTAGATGTCTTGGATTGTATATCTGTTTTTGTTTATCCTTTACTGAAAGCATCATGCTTCACTGATGGTGATATAATCCCCAATGAGTAGAGCCCTACCAAATTAATGGTCCATTATGGTCAATTTCACAGCCATAGGATTTGAAAACTGGTAAATTTCTTGTTTTCAGATGCTTAAATCTGAAATTTCAGTGTTGGAACCATGGGGATCTAGGGTTGCTAGATGTCTGGTTTTCAACCAGAACACCCAGCCAAAAAGGGACCCTGGTGGCTCTGGTCAGCATTGCTGGCCGGGCTGTTAAAAGTCCAGTCAGCAGTGCTGCAGGGCTAAGGCAAGCTAGTCCCTACCTATCCTGGCACTGTGCTGCACCCCGCAGGCGGCCAGTAGGTCCAGCTCCTAGGCAGGGGGGAAGAGGCCTCTGCACACTGCTCCCACCCAGAGCACTGGCTCCGTACTCCCATTGGCCAGGAACCACAGCCAGTGGGACCTGGGGGGTGGTGCCTACAGACAAGAGCAGCACATGGAGCCTCCTGGCTTCCCTGCCTAGGAGCCAGACCTGCTGGCCACTTCCGGGGCGGAAGGCCTGCCTTAGCCCTGCTGTGCTGCTGACTGGAAGCCACCCGAGGTAAGCCCATGCCCCAAGCCCTGAGCCCCCTAAACACAGAGAGCCCCCTCCTGTATCCCAAACCCCTCATCCCTGGCCCCAGCCCAGAGCCCTCACCCCCTCCCACACAAACCCCCACCTCAAACTGCAGCCTCCTCCCCTATTCCAAATCCCTTGGCCCAACCCCCAGCCTGGAGCCCCTTCCCTGCACCCCAAACCCCTCATCACCAGTCCCACCCCAGAGCCCCCACCTCCAGCCAGAGCCTGCACCCCAAACCCCTGCTCTAGCCCAGTGAAAGTGAGTGAGGATGGGGCTGAGTGAGCCACAGAGGGAGGGGGAATGTAGTGAGAGGGGGCGGGGCTGTGGGGAAGGGGGCAGGGCCTCAGGGAAGGGCGCAGAGCTAGGGTGTTTGATTTTGTGAGATTAGAAAGTTGGCAACCCTAGGCAGTAACTCTTTGTAGAGTTAGGGTCTTTGTGGTGGTTTTCCATGTTGTGCTGTAAGCAAGACGCGAGAAGTAATTCTTCCGCTCTACTCTGCACTGATTAGGCCTAAGCTGAAGTATTGTGTCCAGTTCTGGGCACCACATTTCAGGAAAGATGTGGGCAAATTGGAGAAAGACCAGAGAAGAGCAACAAAAATGATTTGAAGGTCTAGAAAACATGATCTATAAGGGAAGATTGAAAAAATAGGGTTTGTTTAGTCTGGAAAAGAGAAGACTGAGAGGAGACATAAGTTTTCAAGTACATAAAAGGTTCTTATAAGGAGGAGGGAGGAAAAATCCTTCTTAACCTCTGAGGAGAAGACAAGATACAATGGGCTTAAATTGCAGCAAGGGAGGTTTAGGTTGGACATTAGGAAAAACTTCTTGTCAGGGTGGCTAAGCACTGGAATAAATTGCCTAGGGAGGTTGTGGAATCTCCATCACTGGAGATTTTTAAGAGCGGGTTAGACAAACACCTGTCAGGGATGACCTAGTTAGTACTTAGTCCTGCCATGAGTGCAGGGGACTGGACTAGATGACCTCTCGAGGTCCCTTCCAGTCAAGCGATTCTATGAGTAGTGCAACCACTTTGGCCTGCCTCCACAGCCTGGGCATCTACGTGGTCTCTATGCAAGCATTAAGGTCAAGCAGCCACATCTATGTTCTCATCCCTAAGTGGAGTAATATTTCATTAGACATACCATTGAGTCCAGTTGCCTTTCCACATTTCAGAGTTTTCATGGCTATTGCTAGCTCCGTGGTGTTTGAGCGGCTCATTGTGGACTGTTCTATCTCTGAGGAGTAAGTGAAGTTCCTGCTTGAGTATTTCACTTTGCATTGTGGGCTGGCTTACCATTTAGCTGGTAGACGACTTGGCTGGGAGAGACAGCAGTGATGTGCTTTGATTGCTGCCCATCAGGATTCAGCTTGTGCATGGTAGTCCAGGCTTTTTTGCTATTATGGCACAGGTTTGTTTCCATCATCTTCCTCCAGGCTCCAGCAGTCACATGCTCCGTTCCAAGCTCTCTCATAAGCATTTCCCCAAGCCCACTGGTTTCTTCACTGAAGGGATCCAAGTCAAACAGTACTGAATATTTCTTATATTGTTGGTTTGAAAGCCCGGTACATATGTCTGACATCCCCTTGGGTTGTACTTTTGGGCTGCCTTCCAAATCAGGGAGATAAATTCTCCATAGTGCTTGTGTGTTGGAATAATATTACAGATGGATTCATCCAATTCAGAAGTAAAGCCTTCCCAGTGAGCCTTTCAGAAGTTGCATCTTGACAGATACTTTTGTTTTCCTGGATTATACTGCAGCCTTTGTCACTTGCACTGATCTCTGCTGCAATTTTGGGATTGCTGCTAAGACCTCCCTTCTGAAGTGGTCTAGTCACAAGTGACAAAAGGTCAGAATTTTACCCCTGATTCTATTGTGTGCCAAGGTATATTTGTCCTTGAAGTCCTAGAGCAAGGTCAAGTTGGTTGTTGCTACTTGCTTCTCAACTTCTCCCCTATTGTTGGGGGGTATCCCCAAATGGTGCCGTGAATGTTGAAGTCACTTATGACAAGGCATGGTTTTTCTGGCAGGGGAAAATTTGGTAGGCCTTGCAAAGTGTTCACCCTGGTTTTTTAAACAGAAACTACTTCTTTTCAATTGAGTTCAATCATAAGTTCTACTGTACTATGGTGTTTCCAAGTGGTGTTTTTCACCAGTCTCCTGTCACATACAAGTAGTATGCTGCCACAGATGTTGCTTTCAATATTTGCAGCAATGTGAGAGCCAGGGATGTTTGGTGCTTTTGGCTGTCTCTTGCAAGCACTTGATGTCTGCTTTCATGACAGTATGTTAGCCTTCTGTGCTGGGAATCCTTCCACATTGAAACTGACAATTTTGAGTCCTGTCTTTTGGCTGAGGCTCTGAAAGGGGCTGTTTTTTGTTGACACCTGTCTCTTTTCTATTGCGGTCTCAGTGCATATTGTCAGATTGGATCTCTCCCATGGCTAGTTGAAATGGGAGAGGGACAAGGGGTCACAATGTGAACATATCTGATATGACCTCCATTGATTTTGTGCTAACGTACCTTCAAGCACTCCTCAGCCAGAGACTAAGCAAGTATTTATTGTAGCTCATTGTGAAGCTATTTTCAGATACTGGATTTTATATAATCATAAAAATTACATGGTTTAATTTATCCACAATTTCAAAGTAGCTTGGACTTAGTGATGACTCCCTTCCATCATATATTTGTTTGAAAAGCTTTCCTTCCAAGTCTGCCCAATGCCATCTTGTCAGCCTTCTCTCTCTCTTCCACTTCTGCTGAAATCCCCATCCATACATGAGGGGCGAGAAGAGGAAGGCAATTTCTCATGTTTATCCACATCCTTGTTTTCCCCTGGCATGAGAGCCTTCCCCCATGCAGTTCTTGTCAACTGCACTGCTCTTCCTTTACTTCTCCACACCATTAATGCTTAATCTCACTTCAAAATTTCTGTTGAAAACCTATTTTTCCTCCCTTTCCTGCATGTCTTAATTACTCTCTCCCTCTGCTATCTGTGCTTTAACTCTCAAACATTGTGGGATAGCTGATGAGACAACTTAAGCAACATTCGCTACATTGAAAGCATGATGTAAATTGGGATCAGTCAACCATGACTTGTGAAATAGGCCATTTAGCAACAAGCTCCAGTAATGAAATACTGGTCACTTTATTTACAGCTGTGCATTTTCATAAGAAAAAATCCACTCACTTGGAAAAATAAACAAAAATAACGCTTACAATTACCTTTCCGCTTAAAGATTTGTGGATAATTAGTATTAAGGCCTGAACATTGTATATTATATGGCTCTTAAAATGAGGCAACCTGCAGTTTTCTGAGTACAGCTTGAAGGTCTTGAACGCAACCTCTTGGTTGTTGTTGTTGTGACAGTAAAGATTTCAATCCATTTCATGTAATATGAAATGTTTATTAGCTTCCCTTTTGAGGGTTGTCAGGTGTCTGGTTTTCGACCAGAACACCTGGTCAAAAAGGGACCCTGGTGGCTCCGGTGAGCATTGCTGACTAGGCTGTTAAGTTTTTGGTTGGCAGTGCTAAGGCAGGCTCCCTACCTGGCTCTACGTGGCTCCTTGGAAGCAGCAACATGTCCCTTGGCTCCTCAGTTCCGCAGGCTGCCCCGCCCCTGGGGCTGGCTCCACAGCTCCCATTGACCAGGAACTGTGGCCAATGGGAGCTGCGGGGGCAGCGCCTGCAGGTGAAGGCAGCGCACACTGTGCAGAGCCGCCTGGCTGTGCCGCCTCCTCGGAGCTGAGGGACATGTCGCCGCTGCCAGAGATAAGTGCCACCTGTAGCCCTCACCCCTTCCCATGCCCCAGCCCTGAGCCCTTCCTGCACCCAAACTCTCTCCCAGAACCTGCACCCTACATGCCCCTCCTGCACCCCAACCCTCGTGCCAGCTCAGAAACCCCTCCCACACGCCGAACCCCCTCAGCTCTAGCCTGGATCCCCCTGCACCCCAAATGCCTGATCTCCCCCCCAGCCTAGAGCCTCCTCCTGCACCCTGAACCCCTAATTTCTGGCCCGGTCCTGGAGCCCGCACCCACAGCTAGAGCCCTCACCCGCTCCTGCACTCCAATACCCTACCCCAGCCTGGTGAAAATGAGCGAGTGAGTGAGGGTGGGGAGAATGAGTGACAGAAGGAAGTGGGGGTGGGGCTCCAAGGAAGGGGTAGGACAGGGCGGAGCTTCGGGGAAGGGGCAAGGGTGTTTGGTTTTGTACGATTAGAAAGTTGGCAACCCTATTCCCTTTCCAATAACTCATTTTAATATCAAGTGTGCTAAAGGCTAACACTTCATTCACAGGCTTGAACTGTCTATTTTTGGACATGTGGGATTTCTGCATCAAACTTAGATTAGTTTGGGTGTAGCGTTCATTAACAATCAGTATAAAAAGTATCCCTTTCCTCTTCCCATGTAGGAAATGCTGCTGGTGCTCCTAGAGCAGAAAAGACCCCTTAGAGACAAGTTTTAAATACCTCCTGTCTCTTTTCTAAGTCTACTCAATGTGGTGGTGTTCAGCTAACTGGTTTCTTACTCCCTGATTTTATGATGCAATCTCATGGTTCTGCTACTCGTTTATCAATAGTCCCATACAAAAGTAGGGTGACCAGATGTCCCATTTTTAAAGGGACAGTCGCATGTTTTGGGGACTCTTTCTTATATAGGGGCCTATTACCCCTCCCACCCCCATCCCATTTTTTCACAGTTGCTTTCTGGTAACCCTATATAAAAGCAATTCCAGCTGTGGTCTCCTTTTCTGCAGATTCCATTCAGTGTTTAATTATACATGCTAAAGCATTCAGTTTCACCCAAAGTGTGCCATACAGCTTGATCTACAAAGTGGAGGGATAGGGTCTAGAGACCTTAGGCTGTCATCACTTTTGTAATATTGCTTTCCTCTCCAGGAATCTAAGCCCTAGTCTACACTAGGAGTTTAGGTCGAATTTAGCAGCGTTAAATCGATGTAAACCTGCACCCGTCCACACAATGAAGCCCTTTTTTTCAACTTAAAGGGCTCTTAAAATCGATTTCCTTAACCCACCTCTGACAAGTGGATTAGTGCTTAAATCGGCCTTGCTGGGTTGAATTTGGGGTACTGGGAACACAATTAGATGGTATTGGCCTCAGGGAGCTATCCCAGAGTGCTGTATTGTGACCGCTCTGGACAGCACTCTCAATTTGGATGCACTGGCCAGGTAGACAGGAAAAGGCCCGCGAACGTTTGAAATTTCAATTTCCTGTTTGCATGGTCACCTGCAGCTTGCCACGCTAGCCAGAGCTCATCAGCAGAGGTGACCATGATGGAGTCCCAGAATAGCAAAAGAGCTCCAGCATGGACCAAACGGGAGGTACGGGATCTGATCGCTGTTTGGGGAGAGGAATCCGTGCTATCAGAACTCCGTTCCAGTTTTCGAAATGCCAAAACCTTTGTGAAAATCTCCCAGGGCATGAAGGACAGAGGCCATAACAGGGACCCGAAGCAGTGCCGCGTGAAACTGAAGGAGCTGAGGCAAGCCAACCAGAGAGGCGAACAGCCGCTCTGGGTCAGAGCCCCAAACATGCCGCTTCTATGATGAGCTGCATGCCATTTTAGGGGGTTCAGCCACCACTACCCCAGCCGTGTTGTTTGACTCCTTCAATGGAGATGGAGGCAACATGGAAGCAGGTTTTGGGGACGAGGAAGATAACTCACAGCAAGCAAGCAGAGAAACTGATTTTCCTGACAGCCAGGAACTGTTTCTCACCCTGGGCCTGGAGGCAGTCCCCCCTGGACCCACCCAAGGCTGCCTCCTGGACCCACCAGGTGGAGAAGGGACCTCTGGTGAGTGTACCTTTTAAAATACTATACATGGTTTAAAAGCAAGCATGTTTAATGATTAATTTGCCCTGGCATTTGCAGCTCTCTTGGATGTACTCCCAAAGCCTTTGCAAAAGGTTTCTGGGGAGGGCAGCCTTATTCCCCCCACCATGGTAGGACACTTTACCACACCAGGCCAGTTAGCACATACTCGGGAATCATTGTAGAACAAAGCATTGCAGTGTATGTTTGCTGGCATTCAAACAACATCCGTTCTTTATCTCTGTTATCCTCGGGAGAGTGATATCATTCACGGTCACCTGGTTGAAATAGGGTGCTTTTCTTAAGGGGACATGCAGAGGTGCCCGTTCCTGCTGGGCTGTTTGCCTGTGGCTGAACAGAAATGTTCCCCGCTGTTAGCTGGAGGGGGGTGGTGGTGAGGGGCTAGCCATGTGGTGGCGGGACGCAAAATGCAACCTTGGAACAAAAGCACATGTGCTGTGTATGTAATGTTAACAGCAAGGTTTACCGTGAAAGAGTGTAGCCATTGTTCTAGAAAATGTGTCTTCTTAAATGCCACTGCCTCTTTTTTTTTTTTTTTTTCTCCATCAGCTGCATGTGTTTCAATGATCACAGGATCTTCTCCTTCCCGGAGGCTAGTGAAGATTAGAAGGCGAAAAAAACGCACTTTGATTAAATGCTCTCTGAGCTCATGGTGTCCTCCCACACTGACATAGCACAGATGACTGCATGGAGGCAGACAATGTCAGAGTGCAGGAAAGCACAATATGACCGGGAGGAGAGGTGGTGGGCTGAAGCTCAAATGTGGCGGCAGCATGATGAGAGGAGGCAGGATTCAATGCTGAGGCTGCTGGAGGATCAAACCACTATGCTCCAGCATATGGTTGAGCTGCAGGAAAGGCAGCAGGAGCACAGACCACGGCTACAACCCCTGTGTAACCAACTGCCCTCCTCCCCAAGTTCCATAGCCTCCTCACCCAGACACCCAAGAACTCGGTGGGGGGGCCACCTGGCCACTCCACCCCAGAGGATTGCCCAAGCAACAGAAGGCTGGCATTCAATAAGTTTTAAAGTTTTTTAAACTTTTTTAAAGTGCTGTGTGGCCTTGTCCTTCCCTCCTCCACCACCCCTCTCGGGCTACCTTGGTAGTTATCCCCCTATTTGTGATGAATGAATAAAGAATGCATCAATGTGAAGCAACAATGACTTTATTGCCTCTGACACCGGTGATCGAAGGGAGAAGGGGATGGTGGTTAGCTTACAGGGAAGTAGAGTGAATCAAGGGGCGGGGGGTTTCATCATGGAGAAACAAACAGAACTTTCACACCGTAGCCTGTCCAGTCATGAAACTGGTTTTCAAAGCTTCTCTGATGCCCAGCGTGCCCTCCTGTGCTCTTCTAACTGCCCTGGTGTCTGGCTGTGTGAAACCAGCAGCCAGGCGATTTGCCTCAACCTCCCACCCCGCCATAAACATCTCCCCCTTACTCTCACAGATATTGTGGAGCACACAGCAAGCAGTAATAACAGTGGGAATATTGGTTTCGCTGAGGTCTAAGCGAGTCAGTAAACTGCGCCAGCGCACCTTTAAACGTCCAAATGCACATTCTACCACCATTCTGCACTTGCTCAGCCTGTAGTTGAACAGCTCCTGACTACTGTCCAGGCTGCCTGTGTACGGCTTCATGAGCCATGGCATTAAGGGGTAGGCTGGGTCCCCAAGGATAACTATAGGCATTTCAACATCCCCAACGGTTATTTTCTGGTCTGGGAAGAAAGTCCCTTCCTGCAGCTTTTGAAACAGACCAGAGTTCCTAAAGATGTGAGCGTCATGTACCTTTCCCGGCCATCCTACGTTGATGTTGGTGAGACATCCCTTGTGATCCACCAGAGCTTGCAGCACTATTGAAAAGTACCCCTTGCGGTTTATGTACTTGCCGGCTTGGTGCTCCAGTGCCAAGATAGGGATATGGATTCCATCTATGCTCCCACCACAGTTAGGGAATCCCATTGCAGCAAAGCCATCCACTATGACCTGCGCATTTCCCAGGGTCACTACCCTTGATATCAGCAGATCTTTGATTGCGTTGGCTACTTGCATCACAGCAGCCCCCACACTAGATTTGCTCACTCAAAATTGATTCCCAACTGACCGGTAGCTGTCTGGTGTTGCAAGCTTCCACAGGGCTATCGCCACTCGCTTCTCAACTGTGAGGGCTACTCTCATCTTGGTATTCTTGCACCTCAGGGCAGGGGAAAGCAAGTCACAAAGTTCCATAAAAGTGCCCTTACGCATGCGAAAGTTTCGCAACCACTGGGAATCGTCCCAGACCCGCAAGACTATGTGGTCCCACCCGTCTGTGCTTGTTTCCCGAGCCCAGAATCTGCGTTCCACCGCATGAACCTGGCCCATTAGCACCATGATGCCCACATTGCCAGGGCCCGTGCTTTGAGAGAAGTCTGTGTCCATGTCCTCATCACTCTCATCACCGCGCTGACATCGCCTACTTGCCCGCTTTCGCTTTGCCTGGTTCTGGTGCCACATATACTGCTGGATAATGCGCATGGTGTTTAATGTGCTCCTAATTGCCAAAGTGATCTGAGCGGGCTCCATGCTTGCTGTGGTATGGCGTCTGCACAGAAAAAAGGCGTGGAACAATTGTCTGCTGTTGCCCTGATGGAGGGACGACATGGCTTACAAGGTTGACTTACAGGGAATTAAAATCAACAAAGGGGGTGGCTTTGCGAGAAACTGAATGGCCCCCTCAAGGATAGAACTCAAAACTGGGTTTGGCAGGCCGTTGATTTCACAGAGGGAAGGAGGAGAAAATGAATACAAAACAAATCTGGTATATTTCTTGTTTTGAGCCACTTCATCTATCTTTATACATCTTGCTGGCAGCAGACTGTGCAGAACGACCGCTAGCTGTCATCTCCTGGGTGCTCGGCAGAAGACTGTGCAGTATGACGACTAGCCATCTTCTGCTGGCTGGAGGTTAAAAGACAGTGCACTGCCGGTAGGACTGAATCACCACAAGACTAAACTTAAAAGGGAAATGACCTGGCTCAGTCACTCCGATGTTTGCCCAGGCGCCCGATTAAGAGAGCACCCAGGACTACGTCGATGACTACCATCATATTGCACTGTCTGCTGCCAAAAGGCAATTAACTGCTGCTGTATAGCAATGCAGTACCACGTCTGCCAGCACCCAGGAGACATACGGTGACTGTTTGCGCGGGCTCCATGCTTGCTGTGGCATGGCGTCTGCACAGGTAACTCGAGAGAAAAGGTGCAAAACGATTGTCTGCCCTTGCTTTCACGGAGGGAGGGAATGGGGGCCTGACAATATGTACCCAGAACCACCCGCGACAATGTTTTAGCCCCATCAGGCACTGGGATTTCTACCCAGAATTCAGATGGGCAGCGGAGACTGCGGGAACTGTGGGATAGCCACCCATGGTGCAACACTCTGGAAGTCGACAGTTGCCTCGGTACTTTGGACACACTCCGCTGACTACATGCACTTAGAGCACTTGTGTGGGGGCACACACAATCAACTGTATAAAACCGCTTTCTACAAAACCGACTTCTATAAATTCAACCTAATTTCGTAGTGTAGACATACCCTAATAGTACAGAGCAAAGATCACCTCCATGATGTGCATGTTAATATCCTTGCATTGGGGCCAGAATGTCTTTTTGCTGCAGTTTACAGCATGAGATTAGAATAAATGTCAGAGGGTCAATTACTGTAATCTTTATTAATAAAGTGTGCTTTAATTGTGGTCTTGTTGCTGGGTTGATGTAGCTGCACTCGCATGTAAAGGTGACCTACAAATGGTTTCCATAGTAGTAGTATATGCTTAATGTATGTGCTCCGAGGGAGGGCCAGGCTGAGAGGAGCCTCCAGCAGATTACTAGATTTAAAACTGGAGCACATTCAATGCACTGTTCAAAGGTGAGGAAATTTTCTAACTGGCAGGTCACTTTGAAAGACCTGGTGATGCTTCACGTGCGGTGGGGGATATGAGCCCTGAGAGATGATTCGGTGGTGTGTCTCTGCCCAGGTCCTGATAGACAAGCCTTCCTAAACAGCACTTGGATGACTGGTAGCCTTGCTGAATTCCCCTCTCAACCTGAGAGATGATCCCTCCTACTTAGGGGAGCAGGGCAGTGGCAGGGCTATGTGACAGAAAGTAGCACTCCTGCTGCTTGCACTATACTTGTTCTAAGCCTATATGAAGGACTTCATTCTCCATCCCTCCGATGAACATATTCTTTAAAAATATTTATTTGGGGGTGAGAACAGTATCCTTAGCCCAAATCTGCCCAGTTACCATATTTTGTGTTTCTCTTCTCCCATTTTCACCACTACAGGACGTTTCCATGCACACTGAATTTTTGTTCCATTTGAAGCATTATTTCTTATGCTTCTCCTGCCCCCCACCCCCCTGATGTCATAATTCAATCTCTGACATAATTGACTAGAACCAAAATAATTGTCTTGAATTAAGTTTGTGCTGAATAAACAGCAAGAGCAGAAGAACTTATGAAACAATTAATGTCCAAGTACAGTGCAGACATACCCTCCATGTGGGGGGAAAAAATGTCTCTTGGGTCTTGTCTATGATGGGATTTAAAGGTGTGATATGCGGGTGTGTTAGCTAATGTGCTAATACACATATTTTATAAGTCTAGTGTAGGCAAGGCAGAGCCTTCATGTGTGCTAATATGGTTGAATTAAAGTGGAGGGAGGAGTCTGACTGACTGGACCATCTTGGCATGTTTTTAAAATATACACTGCCTTGTCTACATTAGAATGCTCTAGCTATGACATGCTGTCATCACACCTTTAAATCCTAGTCTAGATAAGAACAGGAGCTGCTTGAGTTCTCAGGGCTTGTCTACACTGGCAAGTTTTGTCACCAAAAACTGCCTTTTGGTGACAAAGCAGCAAGAGCGTACACACTACAATTTTGTCGTGAAAAACGCCCAGTTTGGGGGAAAAAACTTCCGCCCCTATGAGAGACTTTTTTGTCTTTTCCCCTCCCTTTATTGTCGGCAAACAGCCAGTGTAGATGCTGCTGATTATTTTTGTCAACAGAACTGGCTTCTGCCAGTATCCCACAATGCCTGCCCTGATTGTTCTGCTCAGTGTTTTGATCTCTGTTGCCCTGCAGGCATGTGACCTTCCCCTTTCAAAGCTCCGGGAAGTATCTATGTGCTGCTCGGCTTGGGGAATAAACAAAGAGCAAATCACTGGAATGCTCCTGTTCTGCCCTGCACTAGGAACACAGCAGCAGGCAGACGGCTGTGCTGCTTTGCCATTCCTCAGCATCAAGAGCTCATGGAGCTACTCATGCTGCTGCTCTCGGCAGCTGAGGGGGCCATGGGAGAACTCGGAGGATCCCAAGATGCGCAGCGATAAGCTCTTCCTTCCCACAACACTGCGCTGTGGGATACATACCCACGGTGCATTGCTCACCCTGTCGATGATGGTGTCCCCAGTGTGGACATGAGCTGTCAACAGAGGGAGCAAGTGTGAACACCCTTTGGTGATTTTTGTTTTGTCGACTGTTGGGTGTCGACATAAGTTTTGTCAACAAAACTTGGTAGTGTAGACAAGCCCTTGTTCTCAGCTGGTTGCCCATGCAGTTCATAGAATAAGCATAGGCTTGAAATTAGATGAAGGTTTTCTAACCATCAGAAGAGTGAAATTCTGGAATAGCCTTCCAAGGGAAGTAGTGGGGGCAAATAAACTAACTTTTTTTAAGGCTGAGCTTGACAAATTTATGGAGGGGATGGCATGATGAAATTGTGTGCAACGATATATGGCTCATCTGCGACTGCTACTAGCAAATATCTCCAGCAGCAAGAGATGGGCCACTAGATGGGGAAGGCTCTGAGTTACTATAGAGAACTCTTTCCCAGGTATCTGGCTGGTGGGTCTTGCCCACATGCTTCAGGTCTAACTGAATGCCACATTTTGGGACAGGAAGGAATTTTCCCTCAGGTCACATTGGCAGAGACCCTGGGGACTTTGCTTCTTCCTCTGCAGCAGGGGTCTCATGCAGGTTTAAACTAGAGTAAGTAGTGGATTTTTTGGTACCTGAAGTCTTTAAATCAAGATTTGAGGACTTCAGTAACTCAGTGAGAGTTTATTGGCCTATTACTGGAGTGGGTGGTAGAGGTTCTGTGGCCTGCAGAATAGATGATCATGGTGGTCCCTTCTGTCCATTACACCTACGAGTAAGTGCTGGTGTTTCCTCTCCAACCACATAATGTGACCAGATTCTCAAAATTGCTTAGCTCACACTTAGGCAACTAAATGAAGTGCCCAAATACACAAAAGCTCCCATTGGAACTGTCTTTTTGTTCTGTGGTTGTACAGCGCTCAGCAGAATGAGGTCCTGCTCCATGATTAGGGCCTCTAGCTGCTATGGTAATGCAAATAATCAATAACAAAAACAATGGGGGGTGCAGAGCACTTTTTAAAATCTGGCCCTTTCATTTAGATGCCTAAAGGGGACTTGAGCTCTCTAGAAAATCTGGCCCCTTATCACATTTTGTCTGGCACACATACTTACCATTGACCTAAACACAACTGAAGTTTGTCTCTACTCAATGGTTTGCTGTTTTGTCCTGAATATTGTACGCTGTGCTATCATCAGCAACTATACTCCACTACCAGGGTCCTTATGCTGCACTCTTAACATAAACAAAACTCCTGTTGATAGCAGGATTTGGTCCTTAATATTTATATATGATGATAGAAAACATAAAATCTGATTTTTCAGTTAGGGCTTCTTCCCTTATGAATTTAAGTGCGGGGGTATAAAGCCTATGCTTTCTGCAATGTGAATTAATATCACATTAATTTAAAATACAATCTTTTGTCTTTTGGACTGTTTTTTTTAATTGAAAACTAAATAGCTCTGATTTGTGCTTCCAGGGTTTCACGAAGAGATCTCCTGTTTTATCAATTTAAAAAGTCGTGTCTACTGATTTTCTAATAGCCTGCCCATCCCATTCTGAGTTTCTTTAGACCAAAAAAGACAGCGCTTCTCCATGTTAGCAGGGAACATGCTGTGAATTTGATTTCTAACTTGGCTGGTTGTGTTAAAATGCCAGCCATGATTTCTGGAGTTTGCGCTCGGGTTTTCTTTTTTCTTTCTAATATAGAAGTGTGGTGTGTGTGTGTGTGACTCTTTTTAAGAAAAATCTTGTGGCTACTGACAGGGTTTGTTTGATATGGAAGATGCATTTGAATATGCCTGTTGATTTTTATAAAAACCAACCAAAAAACCTCTTAGTCTTTTTGAAAATACAGTTAATGTTTGTGAGTTAGAGAGAAGTTTTCGCAGCTAAGCAATATACCTTAAAACAATTTAACAAAGTATAATGCTGAATTTACAGATTTAAATAATTCTCTTGTCTTTGGTTCAGAAGCTTTGGGCTGGTTTTTCTCTCGAGTCTATATCTCTGTGTTTTTTAAAGAGACAGTTCTTATATTTATCATATTTTTTTTAAGGCCAAAAGGTACCATTAGGATCATCCAGTCTGATCTGTATATGCCAGGTCATATAATTCACCAAGTGATTTGTTCCTAAAACCCATTATTTCTATTTTGAGCTAGATCATCTATATTAGAAAGATACTCAACTTAAAGTGATGGAGAATCCAGCACATTCTCCATAAGCTGGTCCAGTGGTTAATTACCCTCACTGATTTAAAATTTTTCCTTATTTCTAGTTGGAATTTATCTAGCATCTGCTTCGGCCTTTGGATGCTGTTATGCTTTTGTCTTCTAGTTTAAAGACTCTCCTGTCAGAAATCTTCTCTCCATGCAGATACTTATAGATTATGTTCAAGTCACCTCTCAGCTTTCTCTTGGATAAACTTATAGATTGGGTTTCTTTAGCCTTTCACTATAAGATAGGTTTTCCAGATTTGAATAATTCTTGTTGCTGTTTACTGAACCCTTTCCAATTTATCAACGTCTTTTGCAGTGCAGACACCAGAACTGGACAAAGTATTCTGGTAATGGTCTCGCTAATGTCTCTTGCCATGTTAATGCCACCTCCCTATTTTTACTCACTAATCCCCTGCTTATATATCCAAGGATCACATTTGCTCTTTTAGCCACCAAATTGCACTAGAAGCTGGTTTTCAGATGGTGGTTCACCTTCTAACCCAAGTGTCTTTCTTTCTGAGAAACTGCTTTCTAAAAATACAGTGCCCTTCTCTATAAGTGTGACCTACATTCTTGTTTCCAAGATGTGACCTTGCATTTAGCTGCATTAAAAATGCATGTTGTTCAAGTGAACCCAGCTTACCAAGTGGTCTAGGTTGTACTGTAGAAATTACCTTAATATTTACCACTCCATCAATTTTTGTGTCCTCTGCAAACTTTACCAGCAATGATTTTCTGTTTTCTTCTAGCTCAGTGGTTCTCAAACTGTGGGTTGGGACCCTGTTTTAATGGGGTTGCCAGGGCTGGCTTAGACTTGCTGGGGCCTCGGTCTAAAGCCAAAGCCCGAGGGCTTCAGACCTGGGCAATGGGGCTCAGGTTACAGGCCCCGTGCCTGGGGCTGAAGCCCTTAAGCTTTGCCTGCCACCCACCTGGGGTGGTGGGGCTCAGGCTTTAGCTTTGCCCCTCCCTCACCCCCAGGGCAATGGGGTTCGGGCAGCCTCAGGCTTCGGTTCCCTGTCCTGGGTTTGTGTAGTAATTTTTGTTGTCAGAAGGGGGTTGCGATGCAATGAAGTTTGAGAACCCCTGTTCCAGCTCATTGTGTCACGCTGTCTAAAGTGGTTCACAACTGAGAGTGCCAATTTCAGGTCAGACTCAGAAAACAGGCCAGATGCTCCAAACTGCTGGTATATTCTATAATTAGATTTCACCAAGCCAGCAACAAATGGGCACTCCTGGATCACTATATTAGTCTTACCATGGAGTCACAAACAGTCCCCATAGGCCTGGTTACTCAGACAAACTGAACTTTGTGATAATGGTTCCTTATACCACATATCACATCAGATTAGGTTACTTCCAACCCTAAAGGATCAGTCACTTACCCCAGGTCAATGGATACTCTTGATATCACACCAAAGACAATGCTAGCAGCCAATTTCTCTAGTAAACTAACTATTAGCTAAGAAAAGAAATGAGCATAATTGAGAAGTTAAAGCAGGTAAAATACATTAACAGGTGAGTCAAAGTTTATAAGTCCAAGTGACAGCAGAGTTGTAGTGATCTGCTAGTTTTCCATAAGTCTCTTAGGGTTATCAAAAATAATTCTGGGGATCTCTGTCCACTTGTTCACTATTCCACCCTGTTAGAATCCAAAACAACCTAAGAGATACAGGATCGATCCCTGGAACCATTCTTCTAACTCTTTCCCAAAAAGTCAGTTGGCAAGTGTTTTTTCATTCACAGCATGGGCTCTTCTTTGTTGATTAAATGCAAGCAGAGTCTGAACTTCCATTGTTGAAGAAAACAACCCATGCTTTGAAGTCTGCAATCTTTTTACATTTCCAAGGCTGCAATCTCATGTGATGTGTAAAAGTAATGTAAACACAACGTGATAGCCAGAAACAATCCTTCATTAATTTTCATGAAGTTCATCCAGTACAATCATATCTTAACACTAACACACACTTTAATCTAGGGTTAACTGATACTGAGTATACATAATGAAATGCAATCGTAAATGAGAGGTTATATATTAGTGAAGACCATGACATTAACGTTTCTTTGATATTCACCCACAAGTGAATTAGTCTCTGGCTTTAATTTGAGCTGGCCAATGTGTCACATTGATTTTTATATCCTATATCACTAACTGATCAACTGGCTGAACAATTATTACTTTGCAATGTTGTCTGTGCAATACTCAGAAGGCTAGAGAATTCTCACTGTCTAGTACCTCTTAATCCAGTGTACAAATCCACCAGAATTTCTCTTGAATATCTTGGACAGCTGGCGATGCCACTGAATCCGATCCCTAATAATACACTGTATAGTGCTTTCCATCAATAGATCTCAAAGGGCTTTACAAAGAAGGTGAGTGTCATTATCCCCATTTTACAGATGGGGAAACTGAGGCACAGAGGCATGAAGTGATTTGCAAATGGCCCATATTAGGCCCCTGGCAGAACTGGAACTAGAACACAGGTCTCCTGATTCCCAGTCTGGTGTTTTAACCACTAGGCCTTCCCAAACTGAATCTGAAATTGTAGCCTAAGCCCTGGTCTACACTAGGACTTTAGGTCGAATTTAGCAGCGTTAAATCGATGTAAACCTGCACCCGTCCACACAATGAAGCCCTTTATTTTGACTTAAAGGGCTCTTAAAATCGATTTCCTTACTCCGCCCGTGACAAGTGGATTAGCGCTTAAATCGACGTTGCCGGCTCGAATTTGGGGTACTGTGGACACAATTCGATGGTATTGGCCTCCGGGAGCTATCCCAGAGTGCTCCATTATGACCGCTCTGGACAGCACTCTCAACTCAGATGCACTGGCCAGGTAGACAGGAAAAGAACCGCGAACTTTTGAATCTCATTTCCTGTTTGGCCAGCGTGGCAAGCTGCAGGTGACCATGCAGAGCTCATCAGCACAGGTGACCATGATGGAGTCCCAGAATCGCAAAAGAGCTCCAGCATGGACCGAACAGGAGGTACGGGATCTGATCGCTGTTTTGGGAGAGGAATCCGTGCTATCAGAACTCCGTTCCAGTTTTCGAAATGCCAAAACCTTTGTGAAAATCTCCCAGGGCATGAAGGACAGAGGCCATAACAGGGACCCAAAGCAGTGCCGCGTGAAACTGAAGGAGCTGAGGCAAGCCTACCAGAAAACCAGAGAGGCGAACAGCTGCTCTGGGTCAGAGCCCCAAACATGCCGCTTCTATGATGAGCTGCATGCCATTTTAGGGGGTTCAGCCACCACTACCCCAGCCGTGTTGTTTGACTCCTTCAATGGAGATGGAGGCAATACGGAAGCAGGTTTTGGGGACGAAGAAGATGAGGAGGAGGAGGAGGAGGTTGTAGATAGCTCAGAGCAAGCAAGCGGAGAAACCGGTTTTCCCGACAGCCAGGAACTGTTTCTCACCCTAGACCTGGAGCCAGTACCCCCCGAACCCACCCAAGGCTGCCTCCTGGACCCAGCAGGCGGAGAAGGGACCTCTGGTGAGTGTACCTTTTAAAATACTATACATGGTTTAAAAGCAAGAATGTGAAAGGATTGCTTTGCCCTGGCATTTGCGGTTCTCCTAGATGTAGTCCTAAAGCCTTTGCAAAAGGTTTCTGGGGAGGGCAGCCTTATTGCGTCCTTCATGGTAGGACACTTTACCACTCCAGGCCAGTAACACGTACTCGGGAATCATTGTACAACAAAGCATTGCAGTGTATGTTTGCTGGCATTCAAACAACATCTGTTCTTTATCTCTCTGTGTTATCCTCAGGAGAGTGAGATATAATTCATGGTCACCTGGTTGAAATAGAGTGCTTTTCTTCAGGGGACACTCAGAGGAGCCCGTTCCTGCTGGGCTGTTTGCCTGTGGCTAAACAGAAATGTTCCCCGCTGTTAGCCACAGGGAGGGGGGAAGGTTGAGGGGGTAGTCATGCAGTGGGAGGAGGCAAAATGCGACCTTGTAACGAAAGCACATGTGCTATGTATGTAATGTTAACAGCAAGGTTTACCCTGAAAGAGTGTAGCCACTGTTTTTTATAAAATGTGTCTCTTTAAATACCGCTGTCCTTTTTTTTTTCTCCACCAGCTGCATGTGTTTCAATGATCACAGGATCTTCTCCTTCCCAGAGGCTAGTGAAGCTTAGAAAGAAAAAAAAACGCACTCGCGATGAAATGTTCTCCGAGCTCCTGCTGTCCTCCCACACTGACAGAGCACAGACGAATGCGTGGAGGCAAATAATGTCAGTGCAGGAAAGCACAAAATGACCGGGAGGAGAGGTGGCGGGCTGAAGAGAGTAAGTGGCTGAATACAGGGCTGAAGCTCAAATGTGGTGGCAGCGTGATGAGAGGAGGCAGGATTCAATGCTGAGGCTGCTGCAGGACCAAACCAGTATGCTCCAGTGTATGGTTGAGCTGCAGCAAAGGCAGCTGGAGCACAGACTGCCACTGCAGCCCCTCTGTAACCAACCGCCCTCCTCCCCAAGTTCCATAGCCTCCACACCCAGACGCCCAAGAACGCGGTGGGGGGGCCTCCGGCCAACCAGCCACTCCACCACAGAGGATTGCCCAAAAAAAAGAAGGCTGTCATTCAATAAATTTTAAAGCTGTAAACTTTTAAAGTGCTGTGCTTAAAGTGCTGTGTGGCATTTTCCTTCCCTCCTCCACCACCCCTCCTGGGCTACCTTGGTAGTCATCCCCCTATTTGTGTGATGAATGAATAAAGAATGCATGAATGTGAAGCAACAATGACTTTATTGCCTCTGCAAGCGGTGATTGAAGGGAGGAGGGGCGGGTGGTTAGCTTACAGGGAAGTAGAGTGAACCAAGGGGCGGGGGGTTTCATCAAGGAGAAACAAACAGAACTTTCACAGCGTAGCCTGGCCAGTCATGAAACTGGTTTTCAAAGCTTCTCTGATGCGTACTGCGCCCTCCTGTGCTCTTCTAACCGCCCTGGTGTCTGGCTGCGCGTAACCAGCAGCCAGGCGATTTGCCTCAACCTGCCACCCCGCCATAAACGTCTCCCCCTTACTCTCACAGATATTGTGGAGCACACAGCAAGCAGTAATAACAGTGGGAATATTGGTTTCGCTGAGGTCTAAGCGAGTCAGTAAACTGCGCCAGCGCGCCTTTAAACGTCCAAATGCACATTCTACCACCATTCTGCACTTGCTCAGCCTGTAGTTGAACAGCTCCTGACTACTGTCCAGGCTGCCTGTGTATGGCTTCATGAGCCATGGCATTAAGGGGTAGGCTGGGTCCCCAAGGATACATATAAGCATTTCAACATCCCCAACAGTTATTTTCTGGTCTGGGAATAAAGTCCCTTCCTGCAGCTTTTGAAACAGACCAGAGTTCCTGAAGATGCGAGCGTCATGCACCTTTCCCGGCCATCCCACGTTGATGTTGGTGAAACGTCCCTTGTGATCCACCAGAGCTTGCAGCACTATCGAAAAGTACCCCTTGCGGTTTATGTACTCACCGGCTTGGTGCTCCTGTGCCAAGATAGGGATATGGGTTCCGTCTATGGCCCCACCACAGTTAGGGAATCCCATTGCAGCAAAGCCATCCACTATGACCTGCACATTTCCCAGGGTCACAACCCTTGATATCAGCAGATCTTTGATTGCGTGGGCTACTTGCATCACAGCAGCCCCCACAGGAGATTTGCCCACTCCAAATTGATTCCCAACTGACCGGTAGCTGTCTGGTGTTGCAAGCTTCCACAGGGATATCGCCACTCGCTTCTCAACTGTGAGGGCTGCTCTCATCTTGGTATTCATGCGCCTCAGGGCAGGGGAAAGCAAGTCACAAAGTTCCATGAAAGTGCCCTTACGCATGCGAAAGTTTCGCAGCCACTGGGAATCGTCCCAGACCTGCAACACTATGCGGTCCCACCAGTCTGTGCTTGTTTCCCGAGCCCAGAATCGGCGTTCCACAGCATGAACCTGCCCCATTAGCACCATGATGCATGCATTGGCAGGGCCCATGCTTTCAGAGAAATCTGTATCCATGTCCTGATCACTCACGTGACTGCGCTGATGTCGCCTCCTCGCCCGGTATCGCTTTGCCAGGTTCTGGTGCTGCATATACTGCGTGTGGTGTTTAATGTGCTCCTAATTGCCAAAGTGAGCTGAGCGGCCTCCATGCTTGCCTTGGTATGGCGTCCGCACAGAAAAAAGGCACGGAACGATTGTCTGCTGTTGCTCTGATGGAGGGAGGGGCGACTGACGACACGGCTTACAGGGTTGGCTTCAGGGAGCTAAAATCAACAAAGGGGGTGTCTTTACATCAAGGAGTATTTCAGGCAGGACTTCACGGAGGGTTCCAATAAGAAATGGTGCACCTAAGTTATCGTTCTTATTGGAACAAGGAGGTTAGCCTGGCCTCTGATTGATACATGGCTAGATTTACCTCGCTGCACCTTCTCTGTGAGTGACTGCAGTGTGACCTAGAGGAATGAGTCCCCTAGACAGGGGAGGAGGCAAATGAGTACAAAACAAATCTGGTCTATTTCTTGTTTTGACCCACTCCATCTATCTTTTACATCTTTGGCTGGCAGCAGACGGTGCAGAAGGACTGCATGCCATCCACATCTCATGGCTGCTCGGCAGAAGATGGTACAGTACGACTGCTAGCAGTCCGTATAGCCTGCCCGCTCATCATAAGACGGTTCAATAGGACTGACTGCAGGACTAAAGAGAATGACCTGGTCAAGTCACTCCAAATTTAGTTCCTGCGCCCATGTCTGCCCAGGCGCTCCCAGCCGACGTGGCCAGGAGCACCTCGGACATGATGATGATGGCTACCAGTCGTACTGTACCGTCTGCTGCCACAAGGCAAGGGGTTGCTGCTACTGTGTAGCAATGCCGTACCGCGTCTGCCAGCACCCAGGAGACATAGGGTGACGGTTACCTGAGTGGGCTCCATGCTTGCTGTGGTATGGCGTCTGCACAGGTAACTCAGGAAAGAAGGCGCGAAATGATTGTCTGCCCTTGCTTTCACGGAGGGAGGGAGGGAACGGGGGCCTGACGATATGTACCCAGAACCACCCGCGACAATGTTTTAGCCCCATCAGGCATTGGGATCTCAACCCAGAATTCCAATGGGCAGCGGAGACTGTGGGATAGCTACCCACAGTGCAACGCTCCGGAAGTCGACTCTAGCCTCGGTACTGTGGAAGCGCTCCGCCGAGTTAATGCACTTAATGCACTTAGAGCATTTTCTGTGGGGACACACACACTCGAATATATAAAACCGATTTCTAAAAAATCGACTTCTATAAATTCGACCTTATTCCGTAGTGTAGACATACCCTTAGTCTGATTTTAGTTACACCTGTGTAAATTAGAATTAATCCTAAAGCAGTTATATATGAGTAAGTGGCTTATTGTCTTCTCATCTAATTTCTAAGCACAAGCAATGCTCCCCACCTTGACAAGTTTACCCATTAGCTTCAGCAGAAATTCTACACAGACCACAGTTAAGAATAAAGTCATTTTAGGGGAGAAATGTCATTTTAAAAGCAAATCTCAGTTTAAGCATTTAAATCTCACTCCAAAATGACATACTTCATCTGAGTGAGTGAAGGTGAAAATAAAGCAGACATGCCAAAGGAGATCTGTCCCAAAAGCTGAGTGCTGTACTCCAACCTTCTCAGCTTGAGGGCCAAACTTATTTCTAAAAAGTCAAGGTGCCAAAATAAACTTCAACTACTTTGGCAGGCAGACAAAGCCAGACAAGCACTCCTCTCATTTTCACTTTCAGATGACATTGTAAACAGGCATTCATATAGCACTGTTGTAGCCGGAGTGGCAAACATTGGTCTAAGTATGAAGGGGCATATAAATGTTTAGCATATCTGGCACCTAAATACCTTGCAACGCCTGCTACAACAGTGCCATGGAAACCGCTGTTCTCACTTTCAGGTGACATTGTAAATAAGAAACGGGCAGCATTATCTCCTGTCAATGTAAACAAACTTGTTTGTCTCAGCAGTTGGCTGAACAAGAAGTAGGACTGAGTGGACTTGTAGGCTCTAAAGTTTTACATTATTTTGTTTTTGAGTGCAGTTATGTAAAAAAAAATTCTACATTTGTGAATTGCACTTTCACAATAGAGATTGCACTACCTCACTTGTATGAGGTGAAGTGAAAAACACTCTTTTTTACAGTGCAAGTATTTGTAATAATATAAAGTGAGCACTGTACACTTTGTATTATGTTGTAATTGAATCTGAAAACATCAAAAATATATAAATAGTGTTCTCTTGTTTAACAATGCAATTAAAACTGTTTAATCATGATGTTTTTCTCACAATTAATCATGATTAATTTTATTAATCGTTTGATAGCCTTACCTATTTTTTTTCTTCACATTTGTCCTTAAAGGCTGCACTGGTACCCCAGCAGGTAGCACTAGATATAGGCGATGATGCTGGTAAGTTACAAAGTGTTGAAAGACGTAGAACAGAAACATGACAAGAATGCTGAAAATCCAGGCCTCTGGAAAAGTAAATGGTACTTCAGGAAAAAAAGATGGTATTCAATTAAATTTCACACTAAGAAGGGCACTGTACTAGTATTATGGAATGCTGAATTATGTGTAGATTATAAAGCAAATAAATTGAGGTAGATTTTAAAAGGCTTAAACCTCCATGAAATTATTACCTTTATAGCAAACTCTTTGGGTGGTAATGTGATGTGTCTCACACGCTGTGAGTGTTATTGTCATACTTACTTGCAAGGAATTCTGTTTTTTATTTTACCAGAAAAACTAAAAGACTGAAGTCTAAAACATTTGCAGTCTGACTGTCATAATTCAAACATACCATATAATGGATTAACGGACTATACCACCCGGATGGTGGCTTCATCTATGCAAGTTTTTGTATGCAAAAACAAAAGAACTATTTAGTTCCTGAAATGTGTACAAGCTCCACCAATCCTTTTGGAAGATTTAGGAATATAGGAATTGCCCTGCTGATCAGACCAAGTGTCCTGTTTGTGACAGTGCGCAGTGCTATATACTCTAGTGGAGGGTCAAGAAACCCTGCAATAGGCAGTTATGGAATAACCTGCTGTGTCAGGTGGACTTTAATCTGCCAATAATTTACATTACATATAGATTAGAAATACTGGTAGGAGGAAATTATAAGGGAAGAATACAACTTGTACTTTGACCATTTTGGAGCCACTGATTAGCCAGGAGTGAGAAAGGTGAAGGAAGGAAGAGAGTGTGTGTGGAGAATAAAGTTAATTAGGAGGACTTGGGCGGGGGTGGGGGGGATATGTGGGCACTTTGGCGCTCAGTGGGAGAAATGCTTTGATTTCTGTGCTGAGGCAAACTTCCATTTTTAATTTAAACGATACTGGATATTTAATAGTAGCTGCTCATGAAATCAATTTGACTCTGGGACTGTGGAGGACTTCTTTTCAGTCATTAAGCTCAAGGAAGTCTGATCACATTCTAGCAAAGACCATTTCTTTTCTTGGGTTTTTTTTCTTTCCTGGGGCAAAAATATTGAAAAGGGCAACCCCCTGGAAGCACTGTTCCTTATTATTTACTGTTGCACTGTAGTAGCATCCAGTCAGGGATTAGGGCCCAGTTGCACTAGGCACTATATACACATGTACAACACAATAAAAAGAGGGTCCCTGCCCAAGAGAGTTTACAATTGATGTATGTGGTGAGATGCAACAAGTGGATTCAACAAATATACAGGAGCACAAAGTAGCAGCGAGGCCATGAAGATTAGTGTAATAAGCAGTGGTCACAGCACACCAGCTGCCTAGCCTAGCCATTCTATTCCCTTGGTTATATTGACTATAATACTTGTAACTTTCTTCATGAGGAGGATAACTATTGTGATGAAACAGAAAAAGAGAAGGAACTTTTCTTGCACTCAGTTCCCCTACAGAGATGATCTCACATCTATGCCACTGCTTTCTGGAATAATCTGCAAAGAAAACAGAGTGCATGGGAGAAGGAGAGAAATGGGGGATGAGGGGAGGAAATTAAGTGAAGCTACCAGGAAGAGTGATCAGAAGCAAGGCTTGCATGAAGTATTGGGAAGATTTACTTGGGTGAAGAGATCCAATAATCAAAAAGTAAATTGGAATAGCTGAGAACTGTTTAAAATGGCAGTCTGTAGAGAAGAGAAGATCGGGATAAAAAGGGAATAGGTTACTGAATTTAGGGGAAATAAATGTATATGTACTGTGCAGTAAACTTGCTTGGTATCGTACTATCTGGACCATCTGTAAAGAAATTGGTAAAAAATAAGACTGTCATTTAACATTAGGGGCCAAAGCCAAGTGGGTGGTAAGTTTTTGAATCTGTTTCTGTGGCAAGTATCTTAACACTCGTCCTGAAGGATACAGACATATAAATCATGGCTGCCATCAGTGAAACAGAGTATAGATCTTTCAGCGTCTTCCCTTCTAATTCTTCTGTAATATTCCCCAGAGGAATGTGTGAGAGAGGTGTGTGTCGGTCTTTTGCACTGCTGGATATGTATACAAAATCATAATACGGAAAGTCTGTAAGAGCCAAGCTGTCAGTTCTAGGAGATGCAAATTTGCAGGTAAAAGGACAAGTTCCTTGATGCTTTCTGGGGTGAAGATTTGAGATTGGTGAGAGAGCTTTAAGCAGCTGTACAGGAGAGGACTGCGTGCTTCAGGGTCAGTATGAAACCTGGCAGGTTGTGAATTTATTTTTCTGAGGATTGGTTATGGAAGAGGAGGGAAAGGCCAGTAGAACTAGCTATGGGAAAAAACTGCTTGAGGAAGAGTCCAAATTTCTGGATGACAGGATGTTTCACTCAACAGATACAGTTGAGGAGAAAACAAACCTTGTTACTATCTACTCCTAATAGAATCAGAAATAAGCATGAAAAAGGGTGGGGGAGCTCAAACACATTAAATAATGATGAAAAATTCTACAGATGTAACTAAATTGGTGCAACCCTTTTGTATGGACACTCATCAGTTTCTAAACCAATTTTAGTTAAATCTGTAAAACTTTTTCATTCAGAGAATGGGCCTAAGTAACCCATACATGTTGGGTACTGCTCAGCATGGCTATTCAGAAGGAGGTTTACAAGAGTCTTGCTTATACAAATGTAATACATTAATCTAGAACTGCTTGATGTGAGGCTCGGTCTCCAATTGTAGTAGGAGTCTACTTTAGAGTGAGGGGGGGTCTCCATTTGCATAACAAGAGAGCCAAGCTGTATTGTTACGGTAGGTGTCACTTGGTAGAACTGTTACACATAGTGTTCCAAGTTCCTTTTCTTAGTGTGTGAGCAAATGTTCAGTGTTGCAAAGACATGCTGTGTTGTGGTGGTCATTCTGTTACACAAGGTTCTAGGTAGAGAGAGCTGGGCAAGCAGCAGGAGAGTTTGCACTTGTACACCTAGAATATACCCATACTCCTAGTCACTAATTTCTTCTGCACTGGGAAGCTGACCTGCAAGGCCTGGGTAGCTGCTACTGCAAAGCAGAGGGCAAAAATCCTGTACTACGTTGCATGCAGGAAGTTGGTCTTGGACTTGTAGCGTTATTTCTTACATAGAAGTTTTTAGGGTTTTTTTTTTTTTAGGTCTGCATTTATATCTAGTGTATTTATTTTTTTAGGGTGAGGGAAAAGGTGGGTTTTTTGTTTTTTGTTTTTTAACAAGGTTGGTTTAAAACTTGAGATTCTTCCACACAACCACAAAATACTGGTTATACCATCTTGTGCCACAAGCGTGGGTACAGAGCATGATACTGTGATGTGAGGGCACTGATAACCGTTCAGAGGCAGTTTACTTTGCAGTCCTACTAAGGTCACAGATCAGTCAAGGGTGTGTATAACAACTGTTCTGAGGCTTGAAAACTGGTATGAAATGTGCAGGTTTTGCAGTATTGCCAACTCTAAGTGTTCGAAAGTCATAAGTCAAGTTCCAAAAAAGCCATGAGATTTAAAAAAAACCAACAATTTGGGTTTTTTTCCCTCTTCTCTCTTCTGAGCCTTAAGGATATACTCTGGTCATTTTTTCAAATTTTTCCTGCAATCCAAAGGGTTAGAAACTTCTTTTCTTTTTGTTTTATTAAAAGTTGAGATTCTCCCATAATCACTTGACTCTGAGGGATGAAGCTTTCAGAAGACAGCCAAATATCAGAAAACTTGTGATAAACTGATCAGAGTTGGCAACACTGGTTTGCTTCACGGGGGGTAGTGTGACTGTTTCCTTTGGTTACAATCTGAGTGGCTTTGTACACAGCCTCTCCTCCCACCTGAGTTTTACTTGGAGATTGCGGTTTGAACAAACTCCAGATAACTAGTGAAACTGCTAAACTCCGCCTAGTTTTGAGTAGTAGTTGAATTTTCATGCATTTGATGCAAAACCATAAGTTGGCCCAGCTTTGTGTGAAGTGTTTGGGAACCTCATCCACCCTTTCAACTGACTTAATTTGAGTATAAAAATATTAAATGGAAAAGCATTAAAATGCATTTTAATTTCCTTTTTTTTTTTTTTTTTTTTAGGCCACCAAAGTAGCTCTCCTGTATCACCAGTGTCCTACTTTGCCTCAGACACTCGGCATGCAGTGAGCTGGTGATGGAAATGCCTCAGTCTATACTGAAGACAGCAGTCTGCCTATGGAGATACTGTAAGTCTGATCTTCAAAATTAAATGTTTGTATTTTAAATACTCCTCTTTCACTAGGAAGATCTGATGTACTTGGACTATCCCAGTTTAGCTGGACTGGCCAACCATTCTGTCCAGTTATGCTGATGACACAATTTTGTTCCAGTATCAATAGGACCAGCCAGGACACCCTGATGACTAAACACAAACAAACTGTACCTCTGAGAGAGCCATTTCTTTTACAATTCGATAATATTACCATAATGGAAAAACAGTTTCACACGGCAAGATTCCTTTACTTCCCATGTTGACCTAATCATTACGTTCCAATGAAATCAGCAAAAGCTTCCTGTTAGCACCTGCTCTTTACCTTACTCTTAGTGGCAGCAATAACTTTTATTACAGTGACACCTTTTCTGTCTCCAGTTACACCTTAATTGCTGTTTGTCTGTGCTACAGGGCATCTAAGTTACACTGCTCCTTCAGTTTCTCATTGGGACAGCAGACTACTTACTTACTGTTTTAGATACCTAGGCTATGTTAGACAGTGAAGTAGAAACCCAATGGCAGAAAAAAATTATAGTATTCCTCCCCTCCCCTCCCCCATACACAGCTTATTAGTAATACACATTCAAGGAACTGAGGATACCTCCCGCATTTGCGGGAGTATATGGTCAGATATGCACTTGCATTATAAACAGATTCCCTACACACCTTTTCCACCAAATACACACACACTGTTCAGTATTTAAGGATTTTGCAGCAGTCATGCTAAACCAAATTCTGCCTCTTAATGCATGCACAGGGCAGGATCTGGCTCATTGTTCTGGCCTTTGGCGGAAATGAACACAAACAGGGAAACACATGGTGCCCTTTTTATCTGATATTTCATTATTGTATCTTTGTACATAATTTCCTTGCCTGCAAGATGACTCCTATACTGCAACTGTCTGTCTGTGGGCTTGTCTACGTGATGGGGTAATGTGCTTTGTGGAGGTGATTTCTAAAGCACCCTAATGTATTGTGCATTAATGGATTGGGTGGAGACCCTGCTGGTGCGCTTTAATGCAGTGCTGTTTGAGATAGTATTACATTAAAGTACATTACGGAACCTTTAGTGTGCACCAGCCGGGTCTACAAGGACCAATTAATGTGCAAGATGCTAGTATGCTGTAGAAAGCATTACCCCACCATGTAGAGAAGCCCTAAGTCTAATTTTGCATGTGTGTAAAAATGTATATCCACTGGGCCAAATTTTGTTCTCTGCTATCCCAGTGTAAATCTACAGTAATCCTATTGAAATAACACATGTGTAACACAAGACAGAATTTGGCTCACTGTTTCCATACCCTTTTTCCTCCCCAAAATGAGTGGAAAAGATCTGTTGCAAATATTTGTTACGAACACATTGCTAATGATATAGTGTCATGTACAATTTTGGATGGAAAGTACACAGTTGATGTGATCCACCTGCACAATAAAGCACAATGTGGTCTGAAAACAAAGGACTACAAAATAAAAAAAACCCACAAAATAAATGGGATTGTGGTTTGAGCCATTTTGCTATAGACTCATAGATGTTACGGCCAGAAGGGATCATCATGATCATCTAGTCTGACTTCCTGCAGATCACAGAACCTCACCCAGCCACTCCTGTAACAGGCACATAACCTCCTGACTGAGTTACTGAAGGCCTCAAATCATTTAAAGATTTCAAGTACCAGAGAATCCACCATTTACTCTAGTTTAAACCTGCAAGTGACCCAATGGGACCCGTGTCCCATGCTGCAGAGGAAGGTGAAGAAACCTCTAAGGTCTCTGCCAATCTGAAAATTGCTTCCTGTCCCCAAATGTGGCAATCAGTTAAACCTGGAGTATGTGGGTGCGACCAACTAGCCAGACACCTGGGAAAGAATTCTCTGTAGTAGCTCAGAGTTTTCCCCATCTAATGTCCCATCTCTGTCCATTAGAGATTTGCTGATAGCAGACGCATATGGGCCATATGCCATTGCATGCAACCTCATCATACCATCCCCTCCATAAACTTATCAAGCTCAGTCTTAAAACAAGTTAGCTTTTTTTGCCCCTCACTAGTTCTCTTGAAAGGCCGTTGCAGAACTTCACTCCTCCGGTTAGAAACCTTTGTCTAATTTCAAGCCTAAACTTGCTGATGGCCAGTGTATATCCATTTGTTCTTGTGTCAGCATTGGTGCTTAACTTAAATAACTCCTCTCCCTCCCTGGTATTTTATCCCTCTGATGTGGTTAGAGAGAGCAATCGTATCTCCCTTCCGCCTTCGTTTGGTGAGACTAACCAAGCTGAGCTCCTTGAGTCTCCTCTAATAAGGTAGATTTCCCATACTTCTGATCCTCTTAGTAACCCTTCTCTATAGGAAAACCTTTGTCCTAGGAAGGCTGTGCTTTCTAATCTGCATAATTTTTAATTCAGTGGTCTCGTTTTGTTCCCTGCATTATCTCAGGTAAATCGAGTTCTCTTCATATTCCCAGAAGAGCCTACTGTACATCTTTTTTTCATTACATAGATTCAGTAGAATGTCTTAAGAGCTTTGCCTTTTATTTTCTTCTGTTGATGATTGAGGAAGCAACAGCAACTTCGCAACACACTATCCTCTTATATTTGTCCCTGGGGATTCTCTTATTACTGAGCAGAATATATGCTTTCATGAGCATGTCCAGCATTTTGCTTCCATCAAGCTCTTTGCCTGCAAATGATGCCTTGCTTTATATCTTTACAATCTCATTTAAACTACATAGGATGGGAATGTCTTATATGTATATCATTTGCTAGTTGGTTGGTGAAAGACTAATATGAAGCTCTCCATTTCACTCCCTGTCTCTGCAGCCTTCCCAGTTCCTGGCAACTTGGGGAACAAGAGCATTCTTCACTTTTTACTAAACAATTTAATGTTTAACATAAAATCTAAGATTATAATTAGCAAGGACAGTTACAGATTAATGTAAAAGCATTACTTCTAACGGATCTGTAATTACAAATACAAAATCCGCATGAACAGAAGCATAAATGTATCTCTAGAGTTAAATAAGATGTATAATCACAGTCACAAACACACCTACATTTATACATGGGTCTTTAACTTGCCCTACTGGCATATACTAGTATGCATATATCTTTATAATATAGTAATTTTGTCTCGTACTTTAAGAAAACAACATATGTATCAGCCAGTTAGTCTGTCTTCCACTATTAAATGTACTGGTTCAGCTATCAGAAGAGGAAAAATTTCTAGCTAATCGACAATCAGATATTCAGTTTGGGGTTTTCCTCTATTGAGCTGGTCAGTGTATTTGTAATACTTTTCGTTTGGTGGACTGGTACAGTTACAGTGCCATAATGTGGTGGTTGTCAGGCTTCAGAGATGGACACCAAATAATTCTCATGAAATGTCAACACTTATAGAGGCCAGCTGTGAAGTTAGCTGAAGAATTAGAGGTCTTCCCAGAGGCAGTACACCTGTGATTTCATGGCTTAGTTGTCCTAACTTGTCCCTTTATTATTGAACTCCTCCAAATCTGGCAATCTTATTCTTCCATCCTCTGTTTAACATCGTATGATTTTAGATACTTGACTAATCATGATGAACTGCAGATGGCACTGTTGTTCAACAAGAGATAACCAGTGGGTTAGACAAGGACTGGTGACTTTGAGCATTCTCTAGAGGCTTGCTTTGTAGGAGTTCGCAGGCAGCCAGCTCATGGTAGAGAGTATCTAGGACCTCAAGGATGTGAGCTTTTCCTTTAAAAGAAAATTTCAGAATACATTAGCATATTGGCAAAGCCAGGAAGATGCAGATTTTAACAGTCATAAGACTACCTCTCTTTCCCATAGGTGCAATTTCAAATATATGTAAGGGGACTGTTGCCCCCTTACTAACATTCAGTGGGGGTGTTTTGGTTGGCTAGCTCCCAGTACTAAAAGGGGACGGGTTGCTGGGAAATCAGGACCCTGAAACTGACAGTCCCCTGGTACAATGGGGAGAGGCCAATGCTCCAGGTCAGCCTGAATGACAAGGCAGGCAGGCAGGCTAATCAGGGAGTCAGGAGGCCAGGGGGTCCCGTCCTCCCTGTAAACTGGAATTGCCTTGGTCAGACAGCGTGGGGCCGAGGTAAGGAGAAAGCAGGGGCCCAAGCTGAGCTGGGGAGCAGAGCCGTGCCAGATCCAGAGGGACCAGAAAAGCAGCCCAGAGAGAGCAGACCTGTCCTGGGAGCAGAGCTGCAGCAACCAGAGCCAGAGGGGCCAGAGAAGCAGCCCAGGGAGCTGGAGGCAGAGCAGGAGCAGCACTGAGAGAGAGTGGTGGGGCTGGGGCTGGAGCAGTCCGGAGCTGGGTGTGGTGAGCAGCTGGGGAGAGCAAGGGGGACCCTGAGCAGTGGGCCCACCCACAGGGAGACGCCTCACCCAGGAGGCTCTGCAGGCCAGGCTTAGAGGGGGATTGTAACCCTGACAGGGCAGGGGTGACACTGGGAAGAAGGGTCCTGCCACTTAAGAGCCTGAGAGCGTGTGGCCACCACCAGAGCAAGTGTCCAACCCGCAGCATCCCTGCAGCACAGCCAGGGCCTGAGAAGAAGGCCTGGGAACCTACAAGGAACAGACTGTGAACTGCCCTGACATTCCAGAGACACTGTTTGTGATGTTCCCATCCACAGAGCAGGGTGATGTGTTTTCCTTTAACCTTTCCCATTTTTCCTTATTCCTTTTTACAATTTATTTAATCAACAATTAGTTTATTTGCTTTAAATCATATGTAATGATCAGTGGGTCAGGGAAGTGTCCAGTGCAGAGAGAGTACCCCAGAGTGGGAACACCCTAGCCCTGGTCTTAGGTGACCACAGCAAGGTTGGGGGGTGAGCCCCCCAGGAATGCTGGGCCCAGCCTTGTTGGGGTTACAAGGACTCTGCCAGACAGGAGAGTGGAAGGGGAGTCCTCGAGGGCAGGGAGGCTTCTGGGTAAAGAAAGTGGGAGCAAGGACTCAGATCCTTCCGGTAGCCCATATCACCATGGTAGTGCAGATGCCAGGAAAGCTCCCCACAATAGTGGGACCAATCCCCCCTCTTACATATAGAATTCTGAATGTGGAGACCAGAGAATGAATTCTTCTGCATATCAAAGGGACACAGAATGGAACAGTACACAGGGACTGAGTCCTCTGCAGTTCCTCCTACTGCAAACTCTCTGCTCATTAAATCCCCTCATCCTTGTGATAACAGAGACTGATTTTTGAAATGTATTGGCTGTCTGTGTGCTGCACTGCATCAGCAGTTAAACTTCCTAAAACCCATCCCTGAAGGATGGGTACACCCTGCTGGTCTAAATACCTACTCATCATTCAAATGGAGACTGGATTCAAGTCACAGCAATGAAATGTAGCTAACTGAATCAGCCACTGGCGTAGCATTCTCACACAGTGAGAATGTTTGACTACAGAGATTTTGGAAAGCAGCTCATGTCACATCAAGTGCAAAGCCAGAAAATCCAAAGCAGAGGAAACATAGGGATTTTATAGCAAAAGTGATGCAGAACAGATAGAGAATATATTGATTTGGGCTTCATCAGCTTTCCCTCATTAAATACTTTGGTTCTCAATTATGTATCTCTGGAGGCCGAGCTGTGCTAGGGTTAGGGAGAGGGCATGTTGCCTCAGCAGCATTGCTTGGAGTAGTTATTTCCCTGTAAGGTAGGTACAATACCTCCTGGGTGCTGTGGGAAGTGCTGGACAGCTATCCCATAAGATGGAGCGCGGCCCTGCCAGAACACTTCCTCTGTACTCCTTGGAGCTGCTCAGAGGTCACTAGCTGCCACCTCTCTTTTGCTCCCCAGGCCTACAGCTCAGGTATGGCTGCCGTGTGTGTGTGTGTGTGTGTGTGTGTGTGTGTGCTCATGGGCAGCAGGAGGAGGGTTTGCTGTGCCATTTCCCCCTGTTCTCAGGACACCCAGGCTGGAGCGGCACCACTTTGATCGAGAATGTCTGGACACTGAATCACTGCATGCTACTGACAAGCTTTTTGTATGGCAAGAAGGCTCAGTGGAAATCAGAGCGTTTTGTACATGTTACTTTCCCTGAATTACTGTTGTTAGTATTCTGCAGAACAAACCCTCGGGCTGCATCTACCCTTTCATTATCTGTTCTTTGACCTCTCTCTGCCTATTAAAAGCCCCTACAGGCAGTCTTCCTATGCAGACTAACTGGGTACAGTGTGCCAGCTTCTTTGAAGAAGGTAAACGCGAAAGCTCTGCTAACAGGGACAAAGTAATCAAATTTAAACCTCCAGGCTGTGAAGCCTGCATGGTTCTTCCATAGGCAGCTCCTGCACAGTGGGCTATTGTCCAGGGAGATGAGTTTGCAAGTTTAATTTTTGTAACAAGAACACGAAAGGCTGCTATTAAAGGAGAGCAGGTTTGACCCACTGACTTTACTGAAAGATGCTGCTTTCCTTTGTAACTTCTCTTTAAGTCAGGCAGCGAAGAGCTCTAGACAATGGAATTGTAAATGTTGATGAGTGGTCAGTCTACAAACTAGGGGCCCACATTCTCCTCTCTGATACGTGTGCAACCACACTGAAGTTGGAGGGATTTAATGTGTTTAGAAGGCAAAATCTGGCCCTGTGGGCAATTTCTATTGATTTCAGTGGGATGAAGAATTCATCTTAAGGGTAAAATTCAGCATGATGCCCCAGTTTCTGTACTTTCAAAGATTTGAAGCCTTCATCTTTAGTAGGGGTCTTGCACAGTAATGTTTCCCCCTTTGGGAGTGTGACTTTGCTTTTCTGTCTACTGTTTACAAGGTATATAATCTGCCTCCCAAGTGACTCTGAATTACAAATATACTTTGCACATTTCTTATTCTTCATAAAGTTTTACTTTCTTACCATGTTGGGGGTCACGACAGGATTCCAAAGTGCTCAGCAAGATTTTTCCCAAGGCTCGCTTAGATATGCTCTTTAAAACACAAAACAATATCATGGAACAATTAACTCCCACACCAGCTTAATATACACAACAAAATCTAAATATATGTACAGTGGATTTGCACTTGAAAATGAAAACAAAATTAATTCCTCATAACATGGTGTCTTATTTTGGAATCTTTTTCAATCTTTGAGTCAAACTGCACAGTGAACAGAAGATTTGGGTGTCCCTGTTCTTTAGTTCCTGACTTTACCATAAGAATCTGCAGTAGTTCAAAGGGAAATGGAGAGCACAGAGCTGAGCTTTCAAAAGCTTGTGGCCAGAAAAATCCAGATGCATGGGCTTATCATGGAATGCAAGCAGGATATAGGCATGCTCAGGACTATCAAAGTCCTGGCCAGGCTCATGCAAAAGCCCTTGTGTGTTGAAAGATGGGCAGTACAAATACATGAGTTGTGGGTGAGGCCTCAGAAATAGGCCCCCCATACCTATTTTCAGAAATGTCTGATACCATTTTAAGCACACACAAACTAGGGGAAGTTACTGCATGTGTTCTTCAGGGGAAACAGCTGGGGAAGGTCCTTAATCAGCCCTCTCTTGGCTGCTGTCTACTGAGATCTATTTAACATTGAGAGTACCTCCAGTTTTTAGGGCTAAGGCAGCTTGGCTGGCCTGCCTTTGTAATGATTCCATTTTAGAAATGGTTGAGGCTGCCACATGGTGTTTAGAAAGCATCACTCTCAATTTGGTACCTAAATCTCGTTTGGGGGAGAGGAAGTCCTGCAGTCTAACTAGCACCCTCAGCCCACCTACCTGAAAGAGCAAGATGTTTTGATTAAACCCCAAGGAGTGGCAATAGGCAGAAACAATTCCTAAGAAAAGACAACTGCACAACTCACAACTGCAGTTCAAGTGTTATTGCATCTGCTTATTCACATGTCCCGTCCCATCCACCTCTTCAGAGTCCTACTTGTCTATAGCCCTTGGGTTTAGTGAAAGCAGGAACTCGGGTGTTTGGGAATGCATGACCCTTCAATTAACCTCTGTTCTGAACATTCAGTAATTCAAGAGGATGTTTGTTTGGTTCCAGACTGGCTTGGCTTTCTAGAAGGTTCCTGCACTTGTGTAATGCTGGGAATGCTGTATCCATAAGGGTGAAAATACAGAGGCAATATAGCCTTAAAAGCTTATTCATCTGTAACTGCAGTTTCTCATTCATCTGTCTAACGCACCTCCTCCATAGGGCTCATGGGACTTTCTTCAGGCTCTACTGGGGATCCTGTAAATCATCTTTCTTTATTCACTGGAGCTAGGGAACATGACCACACACAAAGGCATATTTCCAGCAATGATTAGCATCAAGCAGTATTTTCACAACAATGTAGCACATTGTGTGATGGATCATCTCCTAAGCTGGACTGATTTTCAACAACACGGCTGACCAGTGAATGACGTGTCGAAGTCTTGACACGGAAAGTTCTTATGCCTGCTGTCAATCACAATCAGTCATTCTTTGCCAGCTTAATAGTACATCCTTCATTGGGTTGGATTGTTATTGATCCATGTGGCAAGCAGTGTCAGACTTGGGATGTGAAAATAAAATGGGCTATGCGAAGCACTAAAGTAAGGTAACATAATTTGAGATACTGCATTTGTTCCCTAGAGTCAGCAGTAGACACACCAGCATACTTCAGGCATGGTGAAGTCGTCGTATGTGGGAATAATCTAATTAAATACACAGTGTACAGCTCTGCTGAAAATTCAGGTGATGCTCTGAATCCTAATCTAAAAAATTAACTCCTAAAAGTGCAATGCAGACTGTACAGCTCCTAACATACCCCATGTTCAACAGCTTATCCAGCTTGCTCATCTCTTGGTTAATTCTCACCACTCCCCCCTGCCTGAAGCAGGAATTTTAAAATAGCTTTTTAAGGAGGACTGACCCATCACATTTTAAATAAGAACCAGTTTGTGTTGTGATTCCATCAGCTCTGATTAACTAAATAGCCCCTGACTGGGTTAGTACTTGGATGAGACGTTTCTCAAAAACATCTCTGGTTCTGCAGGAAGTAGTTTTGCTCCTTCTGTAAGTTGTACTCGTCTTGCTGCACTAATGCTCCTATATGATGCAGCTGGATGTGCTAGAAGACTGAGGAACTGTTGTGTAATGTAGCAGGCTGCTGCATTTGAGTCCAGCACTGACCGTACATCAGGCTGGTATTTCAGTGCTTGGGAATGAAAAGAGTTATAGAAATGTAAGAGGATTATGTTCATTTCCTTTTTTCAGTAACATGTGGATGTGCATAACCTATGCCTGGTGCATTCTGGGGGTGTGCCAGGCAAAGGCCCTTTAAAGTAGTGGCAATAGGATCAGACAAGTATTTCTCAGGCCTGTTTCTACTGAATTGAAGGCAGTCAGGCTGCCACTAACCCATTCCCAAAAATATTTCCTGTGGATGTGGGGGCGAGCAGGCCTAACTTGTGCACTCCAGAGACTTCAGATGGGGAAAGAGAGGTCAGTCTGATGTGAGGGGATTTATTTCTAAAGCTCTATCACTGGGGCAGTGTTGAAAGCCAGCAGGCTCCTTCCAGAAGACAGCTGAAATAAAAATAATCCTACACCCAGCCTTTGAGAAAATATCATGATGTGGTTCTGCAGTATTGACTGATCCTTAGAAATTCATATTGCAGAGCAATCCATGCAGTGATGTAGGTATGCTCCCAAAGAACAGCTTCTTATATGTGCTGTGTGTTTGGGTGGGTCATACGCTATCAATTTAATATTTGATGCATTTTCTTCTGGAGGACTAAATCCTGCCCTGAAAGGGGCTTGGACCTGATTTAGTGGATTTTTAGAAAATCTGAAACTACTATGATTCCAAACTTTTGTTCGGAAGGAGGGGAAAGTTTTTGGAGAGTTACACATAAGAGCTTCTAGGCTTTTCCTCTTTGCTGCAAGGCAACCATTGGAGCTGATGGTTCCAGTGGCAAAGCTGTGTGTCTTGCATGTAAGGGAACCCTTGCATTTGGATGTAAGGTACAAACATCCTTTTCAGTTTGAGAGGGACACTATCAAAACCAGCTCCCATTCTTTGGACTACTTTCTTGCCGTACCAGGTCTTGAAGTTGTTGAAGAAGCTGTAAAACATCCATGAGCTTTTCTTCCACCAGGGACAGCCTAACTCTCTCAGTCTCCAACATCTGTAGCTCCATCTTCAACAATTCAGTCTCCTCCACCTTTTGTTGCAGTTCACCTAGCATTGGGCCTTTCATCTGGACAACGACACAGGAAGTTAAAAGCATTGGAGCTTTTGTTCTCTTGCATAATAATTGCAAAGCTAACTTTTTTCCTCCAGTCTGGGTAAATGTCAGTTTGCTCCAGAAAACTACTCTGAAGGGAAATTCTTCACTTTGTTCTATTGCTATGTTTCTTTAAGGCACTGAATAAATGCTGCTAGGAAATGTATTTGCTCTTCTACTTCATGACATTTCATTCAATATTTGGTGTAATCCCAGACTACTCAGAAATTGTAACTGTTCTCATTCTGAATTCTGTACTTCAGCCTTTCTTATATCTATATTTTTCAAGGAAGGATAAATACAGAGAGGGCTCTGCTTCTCTCACAACTTTCACACTTTTTTCTATCCCATCCACTATGCATAGAACACAGACTTATTAAATAAAGTAATAAGTAGGTGATTTAGTCAGCAAGTTTCTTGTCAGCATCTTGGGAAAAGTGAGTCTTGGGGAAAGATTTAAGACCCTGATTCAGCAAAGCATTTAAGCACATGCTTAAATGGGGAGAGGGCAATGGTTTTCAGACCAGCTCAAGAAAGCCCTGTTCGAATAAGGCACTGAAGCAGGCTGAAGGGTAGCCTATGGAAGTACTCATGCGCTTAACGTTAAGCATGTTGATTAAGTGGTTTGTTGGATCAGGACCTTCCTGAGCTACTGCAAAGCCAATCTCTAGGACTGGCCAATAACCAATAAAACATGGGTCTCCCACATTCCCAGTCAGCATCCTAACCACCAGGCTATAGGATCAGTTTCTCTCCCCATCTTTTCTGTTGGAGCTGTTCTACTTTGTAAAAGTAATTAAATATTCTGTGGACCAGGCCAGAGAGATACAAACTCTGTAGTCAGTCTCCCACATCTCAGGCAAGTGCTCTAGCTACCAGCCTACATATTTTGATGGAACAAAGTCATGTTGAAATATTTTTGACCAGTTCTAATAACCTCTCCTCATTTAAGCATTTGCACAAGTGCTTTGCTGAATAGGGGTGGATTTTAACACGTGCTTAAACTTAAGTATCTGCTTAAGCACTTTGCTGAATCAGGGTCTTAAATCCTTCCTCACAACTTACTACTTCCATATGTTTACAAGAAACTGTCTAAGTCATCTACTTATTTGTTTCATGTATTTTTCTTATGAGTTAAATGCTCATTTAGTGGCGGGAGGATGTAGTTGGGAGGAGAGGGCATATGGAGGCTGGTATCAAAGCTGGGTTTTGGTGTGGAAGAGAGTCAAGAAGGCAGCATTGTTGAGGAAGGGCAACTTAATGTTTAACTTACAAGTTTCATTTTTGTAAAGAAATAGGACTTGTGCCTGTCATCATCCTGATCACCTCGGTTGTACGTTGTATCCCTTTTCCTACCTCTTGCCTGTCAGATGCTATGCCGTCTTTGGAACAAGAACAGTCTTCCTTGCTGGTTGGAAAATGCCAAGATGCTAATGTGACCTAAATGATAGTAACGAGCTCTGAACAGGTTTCAGAGTAGCAGCCGTGTTAGTCTGTATCCGCAAAAAGAAAAGAAGTACTTGTGGCACCTTAGAGACTAACCAATTTATTTGAGCATAAGCTTTCGTGAGCTACAGCTCACTTCATCGGATGCTTATGCTCAAATAAATGTTAGTCTCTAAGGTGCCACAAGTCCTCCTTTTCTTTTTGCAGCTCTGAACAACGTGCAGTTCGGATGACTTAATCTATATCCTCTGCCAAATAGTGACTTGAGAGTTCCTCAGTGAACACCAATTTTGCAGGAGCTACGCGAACAAACGACTAGTTGTCTGTACATACACCCAACATAATCACCATCACCGGGGAGCAGTCAGGCTAAGGCACAATTAATGCTCTCTGAGGTTGTGGGGAGGGAATGGTCTATTGTGAATTAATCTTATTGCTTCTTTCAGCTAGCAGAGTTCCTCCTTTCCTCTTCTGCACTGCAGATATCCTGCACATCATAGGTGCTGCCCATTCCAGAGAGAGAGAGTCCCGCAAATCTGCGGATACCTACTTTATATCCGGGATAATTTTTGCGAATTTTGTATCAGCACAGGGCTCTAATTACAGCCATGTACAAACACGTGAAGCAGAGCTGTATTTTCCCCTCGCATCTGTACAATGCAAGGGACAATATATCAATGAAAGGGGGGCAGGGGAGGAAAGGCCTTTATCTGCTTAATCAGAGCACTTCTTTCTTAAAAATTTCTGGGACGTTTCCCCAATATTCTAGCCCCTCTGATTCTCTTCTCCTGCACCACCCTCCTCATGTGTTAGGCAGCAGCTGCTTCTTTCACAAACAGCTATTCTGAACCTGAACAGCCCTCTGCATCGACAACCAACAGGAACCCAGTCTGCCCCTTTGACGAGATTTTTTTTCAGAGCATCTTATCTTTAGCCACACTGGGGGAAAAAGACACATGAACTTGGATGTCCTCTGCTGCATGCTAGTGCAAGGCAGCAGACCCCATGCTGTTTGCCTTCAGTCACTAAACAAACTCTTCTGGAAAAAACTCAGTCTTTTCTCTTTAGTTTGCATGCCTCTTTAATTCTGCCCACCCAGCATTCAGCTGTCCAGTGTCATAACCACCTGCTTTAGTTTTTATAGATACTCTGCTCGGAATATCACTGGATATTTCTGCTGTTGTCTCCTTGTCCCAACCTCGCCTATGGTGCTCTTTCTTCTGCACCTCCCAGTCTGCTGCTATTATACTAACTTTCCCAAGACAGTTCTTACCTCTTGATGCTCTATCACCACCTACTATGAAATAGATGCTAGTTTCCCTTCATCCCCTAGTCTGTTTACATCTAAGATGTCTGTAGTTGCTTTTGGTGCTTTACTGTTCCTCCAGCAGTTGAAGATGGTGGCTCAATGTAGGTTGAAAAAGTTCTCCAAGGTAGTTTGCTTCACATAGGCTATATCTATCATCTTCTCTGACTCCATTTGTTGCAAGTTAGATGATGACGACTATAATAAAGTATAGATTGTTCCCTAAAATAGATATGGAGGAAGGATGATCGATTTTTAAGGCACAGGACTGGGACTCTGGGTTCCAGCTTTGTTATAGACTTTCTGGTTGGCTGTGGGCATGTCGCTTAATCTGTCTCATCTGTGAAATGGGGATACTTCCTTACCTCAAAGGGGATCATGAAGTAAAATTCATTACTGCTCATGGGGTGCTCACATACTAACATGAGAAGTGCAACAGAAATACCCAAATACAAAACCAGGATATAGAGATTTGATAAATTATGTTTGGCAATTTTTAGTTTCTTACTAAACTCCTTTCTTTCTGTGTTTACCATTGTTTGGTACAGAATCTGCTAGTGAATTGTCCCTATTTGAAGACTCTGGACCAGTCTCAAAAGTGGGGGCTCATTTCCATCTGCGTGTATTAAAATAAAGAGAGAGAGAGAGAAAAACACATGCAGACATAACTAAATGTGCAAACTTGCACTTGTGCTTGGAAATATTCTTGCATGATTACCTATTTGCACACAAGGGCGCATTTTTGACAGGTGTAAATTAATTCTCTCCTTTTTGATTAATTTGGCCTTGCAAAGCTGAGACATTTGTTCATAGCACAAAGCTTTGTAAAGTGCTGATATATCTTTAGAATTTTCTCATGTTTTCCTTAATCTATCCTCTAAGCCTGACACCTTCATTAACCTGTCTTTGGTAGATGGTACTTAGACTTTTCAGTTATTGAGAATTGGAGCTCACTATAAAAGGAATCAAAGTTAGCTCCTCTTTTATCTTCTGGTTTTTGTAGTCTTAGATTGGATCAATGATTGGTCAATATGTGCGGCTCTTGCTCTTCACCTGCCTGCTGACGTTGTTTGTGTGATCTTTCAGAATTGGTTTTGTAAATCTAAATAACAACCTGTTGCTATTTGTGTGCTAGCTTCCCCAACTCAACATGGAAAGTGACAGCTTGTTTTCGTGGTTTCTTTATTAAACCAGGAAATGTATTTAATTTGGTGAGAGAGGGTATTAAGAGTTTTCCTGCACGCTTTTTGTGCATTTAGAAAGTTCAGGTGAGCATTCACTTTTTCAAAACTGATCTTTGCTCCTTTCAGGATCACCATCTCTCATTGCCAAAGAGCTTTGCAGCAGCAGTAGCACCAAGCTAACCAACCAACTAAAATTATGCCTTCATACCAGCAATATACAGTCCATTAGATTTGCAATTCATCTAATGACAAAGGCAAATTGATTCACAAATGATGATTTTTAAATTTGTGGTTATGCTACGATCTATGTGAAGTTTATCTTGGGTTTTTTGGTATGATTTTTAGGAAAAGCTGATACTTTTTTTCTGGAATACTAGTATAACTACTAAAAATTTATAATGGACTTTTTCTGAGAAAGTTACACAGAACTCCTATCCATCAGCAGAGGTTACAAACAGGACATTCCTAGCTCTGCAAAAGGAAGATGAATACATCTAAGAGTGTGAGTGGAAGGCAAGGAAAAGAGGTAAACCTGGCCACCATCTGTAAGAATAGAGTAAATTTAGCTTTTTATGTGGCTGGTGTTTAAGCAGCACAGAAGCAAAGCGTTCCATTCACCTAGGTAATATTACGGGGATACATTGTCATAGAACCTAGTGTACTGACAGTATTCAATCCCTACTACACTGTACCAGGTGCAAGTATGTCTTCCTTTCGTTTTCCACACTTTTCCCCTTAAGCAAATTTCATTGTGTGTGGGGATGGGAGGGAAGAGCATGTCCTTGAAACAGAAATCTTGACAAAGCCACTGAGTGGCAACATGCAGAAAAGTTGAACGTTCAGCTATGAATTTAAACAGACCTTAGTGGTTAATAAAATCATTCCAAAAACACTAAGTCCACAAACTTCTTTTGAGCAAAGGAGCATAAAAGAGCCAGTTTTTGGTTATGAAGCAGATGAAACTTTGGAACAAATTAGGCTAAAACAATGTGAGGTGATAACATTTTTATAGTATTCACAATTTCTGGCACAGAAACAAATGAATTGCCATACCCAATCAGGCAAGTTGTAAGGCAGTTTATGGCCACATTTTCTCCTCCTCCCCCTTATTCCCCTCCAGCTGTACCAAGGTATTATATGCTACTTACTTGCTTCTCTGTTGTACAGATGACTATCTGGGCCATGTTCTGTATTCATTACTTTTAAATACATCTGTCAGGGAAAGACTGGTGGCATTTACACAGATGAGTAGCTGAGGTTTTGTGCATTTAAATAAGATGAGGTGAAGATACTGAGACAACACATTTGTCTTTTGAACCTTGAAGTTATGTCCACACTAGAAATTGAGGTAACCCCAGCCCCGCAAGGCTGAGATTGAGATTTTCTGTCTGTCAGTGAGCTGTAAGATTTAATCTAAGTTGAGCACCTGCAACTGAGCCAACTGGAGGTGTATTTACAAAGGTTATTTTGGGGGACTGGTGAGAAGATTGGTAATAGTATATGTGAAGCCTTTCACCCAGTGCTGAGACACCACAGGGGAACCATGTATTTTCTGCACCTACTATCAGTCCCGTGCCTTTTCCACCTATTAAATCCACATGGATATCTGACAGAATTTTAAACATGTTATTTTGTTAAAACAGCCTGTGTTGCACAGTATAGACCTTCAGATCCATGGACGTTCATGCAATAGTCATATTGGAAGTGCTGTTGCCATAGAAAGCTAGGACGTGGCCCCACTTCTGAAATGGTGACATTGTGGTGAGGCATCAACAAGGTTGAAAGCTAACAGAAATTAGATGTAAATACAAAACATGAGTATTTAAAATATTAATGAAACGAATCCTGTGTGTACATAAAATAAGGTAAACCTCGCACTTGTTACCTCCTTCATGTTTGTTTCCAGTTTTTTCACTTCATTCCCTTTCATCTCAAGCTGTTCAGTTAACTTGGTGATTCTCTCTGCTAGCTCCACAGTGGTATTCTCATGGTCGTCATTATTGGTGCTCCCAAAATAAGACATCAGTTTCTTCACTATTTTGTCATCACAGCTATGTTTTAAAAAGAAAAATTAGTGAAACCTCCCAGCCAAGGTCAGGCTGCTTAAGAGCTATGACTGGTTTCCTGCTGTTCTCCTGGCATCTCATAAATTCAAACTTGTGACTTTGACCTATAGAGCTCTTTATGGTTTGGGTCCCTACTATACTGGTTTTCAATCTCCTCTTAGTTGACAGCTGAGGAGCCTGAACTAACATCTTCTACATTTTGTACAGCTGGAAAGAGACTGGGGTCAGACTGGAAAGCCTGTTCACCCATGGCATTACTGGAAGGAGGATTATGATGGAAAAGATCTTTTCTGGAGAGTAGGGGGAGATTTCCCAGAAGGAATTCTAATATAGAATGATTGTTTATGCAATAAAGACTCATGTGACATGTTGGGGTATGCATGCTGAGAAAGCCCAAGGTCCACATGCTAGAGGGAAATCTATCTTTTTACTTTCTTCTCTAGCATTGAGTAAAGTTCAGGCACATGCACATACCTTCCCCTTCCACTCCCCAATATTTCACTTTCCTCTCTGACTCCGGTTAGGATCAGATGAGTATATTACATCCAATCTGTGTCCTGTGACTGGGGGATTGCTACCTTTTGTTTCTGTGAAATAGTTTTATCATTTCTTACTGAAGCCACAATACTTCTGAAATCTTTTAAATCGTGATACAATTTGCAATGGGACAACCAAAGCCTAAACACTAATTTCCGTGAAACATACCCACTTCCACAACAGGGGACTCTGTCCAGAAGTTTCTTCAATTCAGCCACCTGGGATTGCTGGTCCCCTATCCACTTCTCCTCCTCTTCATCTGAGGCAGCCTGGCCCTCCACAGAACGGAACATCTGGTCTTCCACTGGGGAAAAGAACAGCCACTTAGCTGGAGCTAAAGCTTGGTCATGCTCATCACCTTTTGGATACTTAATTCTCAACACCACCTATTTAGGTGAAAGTGAATCTAATGTGCTTAAGAGGGAAATGACATATTTACATAATAGCATAAAAATACTTCCATACCTTTTTAGCAGCATGTGAGATAAAATTAGTGGTTCTAAGATTTGATCCACTGCAAACAAGTATTTAGTGGGCAGCATCAGCAATAGTTTTGTTCTGAGCACTAAACCCTGAATTTATATCAGTTTAAATCAATTTAAACGTAGTCTTTTAATTTTTAATTGTTTTAATAAAGTGCAGTGTCAGATCATTAAAATGCACGGTTTCAGTAGTTAGCAATTGTTTGCAGTGGTGTTGTTGTAGTCATGTTGGTCCTAGGATATTAGACAGGGTGGGTGAAATTATATCTTTTATTGGCCCCAACTTCTGGTGGTGAAAGAGACAAGCTCTTGAGCTGTGTAGCTTGAAAGCTTGTCTCTTTTGCTAACAAAAGTTGGTCCAATAAACGACATGAGCTCACCCACCTTATCCCACAAAGTAAGCAAGTCAAACCATCTATAAACAATCTATAAAGCTTATTTCTTCATAAATATAAAGTTCTTAAACCTTAAACAATATTTCACGTATAGTGTATGTGCACATTTAGTTACAGTCTGAGGAACTAAGTGCTTTTAGTGTAAGGTATTAGCTTTGTGTGTATGAACGAGTGATGGTGCCCTCTAGAGGCAGGCATGAAAAGAAGATATGAGATCTGCACCTTCAACTAGCTAACGCAGAGGTGGGCAAACTACAGCTCGTGGGCCACATCCGGCCTGAGGGACCCTCCAGCCAGGCCCTTGAGCTCCTGGCCTGGGAGGCTAGCCCCCAGACCCTCCCCTGCTGTTCCTCCTCCCCTGCAGGCTCCGTGCCACACCGCTGACCCAACACTCTGGGCGGCCGGGCAGCGCAGATGCAGTCACGGCCTGACCCGGTGCTCTGGGCAGTGTGTCTATAGCACCGCTAGCCACCGGCGCTCCAGGCAGCGCGATAAGGGGGCGGGGGGGAGGGGTTGGATAGAGGGCAGAGGAGTTAGGAGGTGTGGTCAGGGGTCGGGGGTGTGGTCAGGGGTTGGGGTGGTCCGAGGGTGGGGAACAGGGGGGTTGGATGGGGCAGGGGTCCTGGGGGGGGCAGTCAGGAATGAGGGGGGGGGTTGGATGGGGCGGCAGGGGGCAGTCGGGGGGGATCTGGGGGTGGCCAGTTAGAGTGCAGGAGGTGGTGGATGGGGCAGGAGTCCCGGGGAAGAGAAGTGGGGTGGGGGGCAGGGATAGGAGGCAGGGGCTGGGCCACGCCACTCCACGCCACGCCTGGCTGTTTGGGGAGAGAGAGCCTCCCCTAACCGGCCCTCCATACAATTTTGAAAACCTGATGTGGCCCTCAGGCCAAAAAGTTTGCCCGCCCCGAGCTAAAGGCTCGAGGTCAAGTGATAGAGGCTTGTGTTTTAGGAACTGAAGAACCAGAGCTCTAACCTTAACTACTTCTGTGTCTACGTGTGTGGGGGAGAGTGGGAGATTTATATAATTGTCTGTAGACTTGAATTTTATTTGCAGTTGGCACCCAAACTGTGCTGTAGGCTGCTGCCTATGGGTTTGTTACAATAGACTACAATATTCACGCAGCCCAGGAAATAAAATTCAGCCATCTTCAAGATACAGACCTCTTCCGCTCAAGTTTAAAGAACCATATCCATTAGCTGGCACTAGTGGTAGGGCTTGTTATGTAATCTCTTTGCCTCACCCTCTATTGGCAGAAGGGCTGTAATCACAAAGATTTGGGTAGGTCTGATGTACTGTATTCTATCCTTTAGAGGGCAGTTTTGTTGCACATACAGGCCAATACATTCATCTTTTACCTGGCTACAAGCCTAAATGGTACGATACCAGCTCCCCTGCTAGGTATATTTTCTACAATTAAAAAAGGCAATCTGGTTTCTAGTTATGTTTTAAAAATATTGGACAGTGGCATGCTAATCCAATTTGCCTTCAAATGGGGTTCCATTTACCTAATTGATGGGTTATCACAATCAATAACTGATCTGCTGAGCAGGTTCCCTGCAGTATTACATAGTGTTTGTAGATTTATATTGCAATGCTTAACGCTAGGCAAAAAGAAAAGGAGTACTTGTGGCACCTTAGAGACTAACAAATTTATCTGAGCATAAGCTGTAGCTCACGAAAGCTTATGCTCAGATAAATTGGTTAGTCTCTAAGGTGCCACAAGTACTCCTGTTCTTTTTGCGAATACAGACTAACACGGCTGCTACTCTGAAACCTGTCATAATGTTAGGGAAGTTAACTTCCTAGAACTGCTTTTCCTTCAGAACTCTTCACATTGCCAAAACAAAGAATTCCCTTCAGATCTTCAATCTGTGATACATTAGTAGTACACATTTTTGCATAATCACTTACATTATCTTGCTAATGGAGTTCAACAGAAAAGGGATCAGGGTTACAGTGGTTGTGGGGGTAGCAGAATTGTTGATGAGCCACCGATGTTACAGAACGACATCAATTCCTTTAAGACTTGCAGACTGTCATGTTTGTTCTACTAGTCAGTGTCGCATATGCCATGTGCAATACACAGATTAGCTCTTTGCAAATGGCAAGGGGGGGGGAAGAACACAAACTTTCAAGCAGCCCTAATGCTTGCATATTTGAACCACTATTTATCACTTCTTCCACATGTGGAAATGCCACTTTCTGTAAATGAACATGTCCACTTACACATCCACTACTGTCATCACAACAGCATGACATAGCAGATACTACCTTTTACATGTCCTTTACTGCCTATGGTTATTAGGACTGGAAACCAGAGAGCCAAGTGAAATCTCTTACATGGCACCACAAACAGCCATATAAATTGCATAAGACAAATATTCTCAGGCTTGTTAAATCTAATTATCTAATTACACACTGTTCAACCATAGTTACACATTCTCTTCTGCAATGAGAAATTAAAATTTATAAAAGACCTACAAACCATATATCTATAATGCATGAAATCATCTCACCTGCCAACCCTAGAGCTGTGGGAAGCTGACTAATTTTGTTTGTGCAACTTTCCAGTTTCATTCTGAGTGATTTTTGTCACTCCTGTCCTTGCACACCAAAATTGGTCTTTACTGGAGAAAATGTCTATTTTCATATTGTAAAGGTGTGAATATGACTTTTTTTGTATCATTCTTGATAGGAAAGTCATTTAAACTAGAAATACAGGTTATTTTAGCTTGGAAATGAGGCCTACCTGAACAAAATGTTATGTGAAAATGGGCTCATTTTTTAGTTCCTAACCTTAGAAATTTTTGAAAATTTCAAGTATTTTTGCATTTGAATATTTTGCAAATCTCTGGTCAGCTCTTCATCCAGGATTTTAAAATAGCACATGTAAAAATTGGGTGGTTGGTGAATATTTACAGATCTTAGATCCATTAGTAAAGATCTTTTCACTTATGCAAATGTGTTCCCATGGGAGACCTGAGGATTTACACCCTCTCTCAGCTCACCTCCACCCCACCATAAACAGCCTATGTGAAGGCCATCATCTTTCCAGCAGAGAACTGGCTGGGACACCACTTACAGACTTTTAAGTGCCTCCCTTCAGTCTGTTTGAGAAGATGTTGATCAAAGCGTGGTCTGAACTACCCATCTCCCCCACCGCATTTGAAAAACACGTTGCGGCCACTTGCACACTGGGATAGCAACCACAATGCTCTTTGTGGGGTTGCAAGAGCTGCTAATGTGGCCACGCCAGTGTGCTTGCAGCTGACAGTGTGAACACACATGGCAGCGTTTTTCCTGCTGCAGTCTCCGAAGGCTGGTTTAACTCCCAGCTCTCTACATCTGCAAGCCAAGCCCTAAATCTCTCACATGACAGTACAGAGCCACTGTCACAAAGCAATCAGATCAGGTCTATGCTGGCCGTTTTGTTGTATTCAACTCAAATTAAAAGTACAGAGATGCCTTTAGAAAATCATGCTAGAAGCACTTCTTATTACCACTCCCCTAACAGACACCCATATGCACAGCTGCACTCTAGCAGAACAAAATACCTGCATTTTATTTTATAATCCAGGACCCCAATGACATCTCTCTCTGTTTGTGGAGGGCATTATTATATCACACTTCCAGGCCTACACTTCAGAAGTCAAATTTAGCTGTTCACCTTCAAATCTCTTCTCAATGGATTTCTTCTGTAGCACAATTTCTTGCTCATGGTTAATTCCTAAGCAGCCTGACATTTGTCTTCATTTGCGTGTAGCTGTGTCCAACACCACCAAGAGAAACTCAAGCTCTAAGTTTGCAATTGCTGTCTACTTGGCATATAAACCATTACCAGGATCAAGGTCCTTAGGATAAGAAGGCAGCTTTCTTAAATGGCTCTCATCATTACAGCATATAAACGAGCCAACAAAGTTTGTCATCCCATCCGGAGTCCCTATAATTCTTTTCTCTATAGAAGTCCAGTGGTATTCTGTGTAATTATTCACTAGCGCCAGTCTTCGGAGACCTGTTGGCTTTACGAGACTTTCAAACCATAGTATGTGCAATCCCATGGGAAATTGCAACAGAATGGCATGTCTATAGCAGTAGTTAGCATTACATGCTCTAAACCAGTCGGATCATTCAAAATTAGATAGGGGATACGGTTGTTTTCAAAGAGTATGTGGAATATTAACTGTAAATGATTTTTTTGGAGCTGATTGTAACTTAAAGTTCCCAGGTATTATTCATACAGAAGCTAGGACCACTTACTAATAAGCAAGAAAAAAAGTCACTCTGGTTCCAGTGAATTCTAGAAATGAGGTGATTCTTTTGAGTGTTAGTTACAAGTGACATGTTCAGGTTTTTAATAAACATAAGACATTTTTTGAGAGGAAACTGACTTTTTGTTTAAGGTTTCAAAATTCATTAGAATTAGTCCGTGGCTTTGATTGTTCAAAATCTTTAACGCAAATATTAGTTTGTCTGCTGAGAATCTGACACATCATTGAGGAAATAAAATAACTAGGGATTCTGCACTTAAAGGATTCTCTATACCGTTCTCTGACATCCCTGCTCCCCCAGTGGGTGAGCTTCGATCCAGTTGCACAGCAGATAAACAGTGTCTTCCATCCAGCAGTGCTGCTCCTTCTTTTTGCTTTGTGCTGCCTCTTGAAGGAAGCTGAAGCTTCAGAACTTCTGACCTGGAGAAGAAAAGGCAAAAGAAGGTGGACGTTTAGTAAACTTCCAGTAAACTGGGTGAATGTGCCCAGCAGAGGCTGCTTTGCCCCATTAACCATTCTGCTAAAATGAAATTGTTCAGACATACTTCGGAAGCACAGGGGCATCTGCATTCAATGCCTATTAAACATAGCCCTCAAGGGTAGTTTTAAAAGACTTTATTAAGAATCAGAGAAAGATGGAATTAAACTATTCTTGGACTTAGGAATTAATAATTAAACAAACATTACTTACAGCTTTTAGTTAAAATTCAAGACGTCTCTAAAACACAGTCTACTTTGGTCATAAAATCTGCCTTCTCCACTGACACTGATTATGTGTCTGATTTTCCAGTGTGGAACTTTACTCAGGGCAGCAAATCCTGTATTTGGACACTTATGTTGGTGCTTAGATTTATAAATGTCAGTTTTACATGCTTAAGCACTGGGCCAAAGTTGAAATTCACTCTGCTGAGCAGAGTTGGTGCAAGGCTTTTCAGGGAACTTAACCCCCACTTCAGCTTTTAAAGTCAGCACTAAACTAGGATTTAAGTATCTCTAGGTCTTTGTGTGGGGTCCTCTGCACTGGGATGACTGAAGAAGTGTTGTATTAACAGAAATACTTATCATTGCTATTGCTTTTCACAGGTTTAAAACACAAACACAGATAAATTAGACCTCATAATACCCTCATAAGACAGGTATTACCCCCATTATACACGTGGAGATACTGAAGCAAAGAGATTGTGTCTTGTCCTAGAACATGCAGCAAGGCCAGTGGCAGAATTAGAGTTAGACTTTAGTACATTGGGCAGCTAACCTGGTGCTCAGTCAATCTGAACAAAGGTTTTTAGGAAAATGCCTACTGTTCTATCCCTTTCAGGTAACAAAGATGAAGTGCTGTCAGAGACTGAAGTCAAAGGAGGTGCTAGAACAGAGTGACAAATTAAAGACCAAGAAGTCACAGTTCAGAAGGTACTTAATGAAGTGGCTGAACTGTTAGCAGCTGATTTTAGTGAGATTGTTATCCTGAAGGGTTGGAAGGTCACAAATGTTGTACCTATTTGTTTTTAAAGGCATTGGGGTGAACCTGATGTAAAATAAAATGGCTGAAACCGTACCCTGAAATGGAATTATAAAACATCTAGATGGTTCGATGTAACCGAGAGTAACCAACATAACTTCTGCAAAAAAAATCATGCCTCCCTAATCTGTTTGAATTCTTTGAGCATTTCAACAAAATAAAAAGACAAAGGAAAACCAGCTGATATCACTATAACTTTCTTAGACTTTTTCAAAAATCCTTTGACAAAGTAAAGTGCTATTGTGGATTAGACATTGGATAGAGAAGATTGAAGAACGTCAGACAAAACTAGGAGAATAGGCAGCATGATGGTGGATTACATTCATTGTTGACAAATGCAAGATACTGTACATTAGAAGGAATACTTTGAAGTACTGGTATATACTGCTGGGTTCCAAATGTATATAATCACTCAGGAAAGAGACTTGGGGGGTCACTGTGGACAGCAAAATGAAAACTGACCAATATGATGCTGTAATCCCTCCTCCCCCCCCCACGTTACAATGTGGGATTGAAATACTGAAAAGATTGTAATGCTAGGTATAAATCAGTGGTAACGCATTATTCCAGTGGTGAGGGCTATTTAGTTCTGGCCACCCTGCATCCAAAATGATGTAGCAGCAGTGGAATGATGCAATTGTAAAGGCTGTGTTTTACTGTAGAGAGGAAATGAATAAGAGGGGACATGACAAAGGTGTGCAGAATAGTGAGTGGTCTGGAGAATGTAATTTAGGCACCCCTATTTACCATCTAAAATAATACAAAAGCAAAAAATGCATGAAATGAAACTTCCCCTATGGGCTGATTATCCCATAATACTCCTCTTGAGGGTTTCTTGCATGTTCCTTTGAAGCATCTGATATTGGCCACTTTCTGAGACAGGATATGGAGCCATGTGGACTGTCAGTGTGATCCATTATGGCAATTTCTATGTTCCAATGACCACACTGCCTCTTTGCTGCTCATGTTCAAGAATTAGGTTCCCATAGCTTTATTTTAAAAAATATATAGCAGGGATCGGCAACGTCTGACCCGCAGCCCGCCAGGGTAAGCCTCCTGGCAGGCTGGGCTGGTTTGTTTACCTGCCGCGTCTCCAGGTTCAGGAGACTGCAGCTCCCACTGGCCGTGGTTCACAGCTCCCACTGGCCGTGGTTCACTGCACGTCCCTCAGCCCACGCCACTTCCTGCAGCCCCCATTGTCCTGGAATGACAAACTGTGGCCAGTGGGAGCTGCGATCGGCCGAACCTGCAGATGCGGCAATTAAACAAACCGGCCTGGCCCGCCAGGGGGCTTATTCTGGCGAGCCGTGTGCCAAAGGTTGCCGATCACTGATATATAGATTTAATATTTTTCACCAGGACATTTTCTGACTTAAACCATTCATTGCTGCTGTTGTGCACTTTATCTGTTGAGAGATGATTCACAGCTCACAAAAATTCTTATTTAAATGTATATGAAAGCAAACCAAATCCTGGAGTTTTACTTAATAAGTTAGTTCTCTCCAAATATGTCTGGGGAATGGATTTTGTTCCATGCAAGCTGGAATATTCCTTGCACTTAACACACTCTCTTAAACATATATAAAAAGAAAATGAGAGTAAAACACTTAGAAAATTGGTCCTACTAAAACAGTTTTGTAACCTGATCTTTTCATACAAGTCTTTCAGACATTTCCCACAGTTATATGCATCCACTCAAGTGTTTAGAAACAAAACTCTATATGGAGTAATGGAAAGGCTGGTGCCAAGTTAAAAAGATAAGTATCATGGAGAGCTTTTGTTTAATCTAACACAGCTGCTGTCAGTTTCTAAGAAACTACATCAGTGCTGGCTCCTTGTGCGTGTGCACGCTGTCATAAATATAAAGGGAAGGGTAACCACCTTTCTGTATACAGTGCTATAAAATCCCTCCTGGCCAGGGGCAAAATCCTGTCACCTGTAAAGGGTTAAGAAGCTAAGGTAACTCCGCGGGCACCTAACCCAAAATGGCCAATGAGGGGACAAAATTCTTTCAAATCTGGAGGGGGGGGGAACAAAGGGTTTGGTCTGTCTGTGTGATGCTTTTGCCGGGAACAGATCAGGAATGCAGCCTCATAACTCCTGTTAAGTTAGTAAGTAATCTAGCTAGAAATGCATTAGATTTGCTTTTAATGGCTGGTAAAATAAGCTGTGCTGGATGGAATGTATATTCCTGTTTTTGTGTCTTTTTGTAACTTATGGTTTTGCCTAGAGGGATTCTCTATGTTTTGATCTGATTACCCTGTAAGGTATTTACCATCCTGATTTTACAGAGGTGATTCTTTTACCTTTTCTTTAATTAAAATTCTTCTTTTAAGAACCTGATTGATTTTTCATTGTTCTTAAGATCCAAGGGTTTGGGTCTGTGTTCACCTGTACAAATTGATGAGGATTCTTATCAAGCCCGCCTCAGGAAAGGGGGCATGGGGCTTGGGGGAATACTTTGAGGGAAGATGTCTCCAAGTGAGCTCTTTCCCTGTTTGTTTAAATGCTTGGTGGTGGCAGCATACGGTTCAAGGACAAGGCAAAGTTTGTACCTTGGGGAAGTTTTTAACCTAAGCTGGTAAGAATAAGCTTAGGGGGTCTTTCATGCAGGTCCCCACATCTGTACCCTAGAGTTCAGAGTGGGGAAGGAACCTTGACACATGCGCACCAGGCAAGTAGATTAAAACGTAACAGAAAAGGGCATTATTTAGAACTGTCTGTTAGGGAAATAGTTGCGTAAAACTGTGCTAAAAAAAATCCTTCCAAGAATAGTGTTGGGTGTACAAAAACGAATGATGTATTTCATTTACAATCTACAGTGATCCTTAGTTTAGCAACAGTTAGCTTTCCTATCAAAAGAGAGGAGAATGGTAACTTTCAGAATGGGACCTGCCATTCATTTGTTCTGTACAAAATCAGAATATTGAAGTCTATAACAGTCCTTTTAAAATAAGGCAATCATTTAGGTTGTGAAATGTTTGTGGTACAGCTTTCAGTTAAAATCCAAATGATTTCCATAGTCGTCTTTTTTTCCCCCAGATGTTTTTCACAACGTTCAAGTGCAGGGCAACACATCAAAGGCATTACTTAAAGGTTTCTGTTGAAAGGCTTTTTTAAAATAATCGCCTGAGAAAACTCAAACTAAAATGTTGTTATTTTTCCAAATAGCTAAAACATAACTCTCTTTAGAAGTCTGAAAAAGGCTTCTCGCCAACCCTCTGAGCAAGAGGAATCAGCAGCATCTATAAGTGAATCCAGGTTCCCCCACTGCCCTCTTGACTGCATAACTATTGCTAAGCTTTTTAAAAATGGCTAGTGATTCTGGGTGCCTTGCGTTTGGGCCATATCTTGACTATGGATACGTTAAAGGGGTACGGTTTTCAGAAAGTTCTGAGCAACCACGTTGTGAAAATCAGGCCACTTCAAGGTTGGGCCACTCTATTTTGGGCACCTCAATTTTTTGGGTGCCCAATTTACCAGTCATTTTTGCAATGATGGTCTTTAGTACCACTGTTGTAAGCTGTAGTGCGCTGGGCCATTTGCTGTGGAATGGAGTGTTTTTTGTTTATAAGGGATGTATATTATATATTATTTTTCAGAAATGCAACCTTTCTCTCAACTTTTAAACAAAAATAATCTAGCACTCGATTCTACAAACACTTCCTACAAAAGCTTCAGTGGCAGTAAGCACTACATCTGGTAGTGTTTGGAGGATTGGGCCCTTTTTTGGAACAGTTACATGATTTGGGCTTGTCACAGAGTAGCTGGTCCCTGAGAATAGACCAGGCCTAGCTCCTGTGTCACAGCCAGTGAGCTCAAGTGAGCTAATTAAAGGGGGGCAGGGCTATAAAGATGTGCCAGAGGGCAGGAAGAGGAAGAGTGATTGGGGCAGCCTGTGTCTGGGGGAAGAGGGCCTGTGGTGGGGCTGTGGAGCAAGGGGCTAAGTGCCCTGAAAGGTTTCCCTGAACTGGACCCATTGTTCCTGAAAAGAAGCAGAGCTGGCTGGGACTGGAAAATTGCAAAAAAAAAATAAAAATTGGATCATCAAAAACCGTCGGGAGGGGAGTCTATGAAACCCTAGGGTAAGCTAAAGGACTGTTTTGTTTGTTTTTACTTGCTTGTGTTGGGACAATAAGCATTCCTAAAGAAGATGGGGTTGGGCAGCATGTGTTTGGAAGCTGGGGAGAAGCCCTGCCCTGTGACATACGGTGGAGAATGTGGGCACTTTGATCGGGCCTTGATACAAAGGAAGAGTGAAGTGGACCTTTGGTGCCCAGTGAAGAGAGAGCCCCACCTGCAATACTGAGTGACCCCACACAGTTTGGGAGCTAAGGGGAAAAATGGAGGAGGTGATCTGCCTGTTAGTAATGGGGCCGCAGCAGCAAGAGAGCTGCGATACAGTGGCAACAAGAATTGCAGCAGCAGACTCAGGCTCTGCTCATGCAAATGACGGTGAACCAGCAGAAATATCAGGAGACACAAATTGCTGCACCACAGAGATGGTAAGAAGCCCGCTTTTAAGAATGATTACATAAACAGTTGGAGCAAGAGACACCAGGGAACATGGTTGGTGATGGGATTGTGCAGTGGCTGGGCCTGGTGAAGTTGGGACCAGAAGATGACTGCAAGGCCTTCTTCCAAACACTTGAGAGAGTGATGAGGGCAGCGAGCTGGGAGGAATTGACATGGGCAGCCTACCTAGCACTGTTCCTGATGGCTAAGGCATAAGCAGCTTATTGGTAAGCAAGTGATGATGAACAGGTGAACTCCTAATTCTGGACCAATTAGGGTGGAATCCAGAGGCATATAAACACAGATTTTGAGTTGCTTCATTTCTGTGAGGAGGACAACCATGGGTAGTGGCCCAGAAGTTATGTGACCTTGCAGCGTGGTGGGTCTGCTCCAAGGACCAGCTCGATAGAAAGGATCATGGATTAAATTGTTCTGGAGCAGTTCCTAAAGGTTCTACCTATGGGAGCCAGAGCAGGGTAAGGCACTTTCAGCTGGCCTTAGTTGGGGAAGCTGTTGAACGAACAGAGTCCTTCTTTGAGGCTGAGGGACACAAGCAGCTGGGTAGTATGGCAAACTGAGGGACACTCCCTATGGGGAAGACCGCAAGTGGCCAAAAGTTGGGGGATACACAAGAGCTCCAGGGGCCCCAGGTAGTTCTACAATTTAATGGAAACACTCATGGGGATGGCAAAGGGAGCCCTCTGGCATGCTTCAGATGTGGCCAGCCTGGGCATTTCAGATAAGAATGTCCAGTCTGTGTGTCTAGGGGTCGGGGTCCATTTGGAAACGTTAAGAGGGCTTGGCCATACGTGTTATCAGTAGGTTGGGAGAAGTGGTGATTGAGGAACTCATAGACTGTAGGTTGTAGGTTCACTTTTGTCTGAGAAAATGGGGCCAGGGTAGACCAACAAGGTAGACTGACATCTGCTGGTATGCATCTCATGTATCCAGGGTGAGACCCATGTCTACCCCACAGCAGAAGTTGAGCTGGAGGTCCAGGGCCGGAGAACTCAGCTGCACATGGGAGTGGTCAAGGAGCTACCCTGGCCAATAATTCTGGAGAGGGATTGGGTGGGTTTCTCTTCCCTCATGCAGTGAGAAATAGAACAATAGCCCAGGACAGGGAGGGTCTGGGGTTGACTGGAAAAGGAAATAAGAGGCTGAAATAAGGATGGTGAAGGAGGAGTGAAAAGGGAGCATGCGACCATCCCCAAGGCATGCAGGAGCAGTTTAAAACTTGCCAATAAGAATCGGAGGAGGTAAGCACCTACGGGAAAAGATTATTAAACAGTTAGCAGAACCCATCATCAGCATGGATGCATGTCCTCTGGAATGGTGGTTGAAGCATGAAGGGACATATCTTTAGTGCATCTGGCACGTAAATATCTTGCAACGCTGGCTACAACAGTGCCATGCGAACATCTATTCTCACTGTAAGGTGACATTGTAAATAAGAAGTGGGCAGCATTATCTCCTACAAATGTAAACAAACTCATTTGTCTGAGCGATTGGCTGAACAAGAAGTAGGACTGAGTGGACTTGTAGGCTCTAAAGTTTTACATTGTTTTATTTTTGAATGCAGTTATTTTTTGTACATAATTCTACATTTGCCAGTCCAACTTTCATGATAAAGAGATTGCATTACAGTACTTGTATTAGGTGAATTGAAAAATACTATTTCTTTTTGTTTTTTACAGAACAAATATTTGTAATAAAAATAAATATAAAGTGTATAGTGCTCACTTTATATTCTGTGTTGTAACTTAAATCAGTATATTTGTAAATGTATAAAATATCAAAAATATTTAAATAAATGGTATTCTATTATTGTTTAACAGTGCGATTAATCACATGATTAATTGTGTAATTTTTTTAATCTCACAATTAATTGTGATAAATTTTAATCGCTTGACAGCCCTAATTTTTATGGCTCCCGTCCTGAAAGCTGGGGAGCTCGCAAAACAATTAGAAGTGATGGGATGCAGGTTACAGAACCCCAGGTACGAGAGAGAGCAACTGGCAACACACCTGTGGCTCACTCAGGAGGAAGGAGGATGCTTAATCTTCATGATCAATGAATTAGAAACTCTGTGTGCAGACACTGAAAAACTTGTGGGTGCAGTGAGCTCGAAGTCCAGGTGGAGAAGATAAGATTGTATATTGACTGTGCTATGCGAGGCTGAGTATGAGACTCTGGCTCCACTGCACTGGACTCAGAAGAATGGGGATTAGGGGTTTATTTCTGTGAGACTGGGTTAGGGTCCATGGGACTTAGATTCATAGACTTTAAGGCCAGAAGGGACCATCATGATCATCTAGTCTGAACTCCTGCATATTGCAGGCCACAGAGCCTCACCCATCCACTCCTGTAAGAGACTCCTAACTGCTGGCTGAGTTACTTAAGTCCTCAAATCATGGTTTAAAGACTTCAAGTTACAGAGAATTCACACTAACACTAACACACACACTAACACACAACACTAGTTGCAACCTGTAAGTGACCCATGTCCTGTGCTGCAGAGGAAGGCAAAAATCCCTCAGGGTCTCTAGTAAAATTCCTTCCCTACCCCAAATATGGCGATCAGTTAGAGCCTAAGCATGTGGGCAAAACCCACATTGCTGAACTATACTAGAGTAATAAATCACTTTTGGCTCCAATTTTGCAAGGATTTAGGTGCTTAAAGTTAAAACCTGGATAGAGAGGAGGGTGCTTTGAATTAACAATTGTCATTATATCATTTGCAAACTGGTGTGGTTTCTTTCTACTCCATTTTTCGACATCTCAATGCAAACGCAACTGGCTGCTCTTCCTGCACATTTAGTTGTCCCAATGTGTTCTGAAGAACATGGTTGGGCACCTGACCAAACAATTCAGAATTGGAGAATTTGTGATCTGTTTTTTAACTGTTTGAATGCCTCCCTATGTCTGTGATCCTAATGCCTGGGAATGTTATTTTCAACCATTTCTGTGAAAAAATGTGCATGACTCCCGTATCCTAGGGCTTTTTGATTAGGTAAGGGACATTTGCTCAACGGATGGTCCCTCTCTCTGAAGTTTGCTACTTGGGTCATAAGGACCATAATTTTGTCTCTGGCCCATGCTGATGGAAGCTGTTCATGGAACTTGCAGGACAGAGTAGGAGACTGCTCCAAGCCTTCTCATCGGAGGAAAGGAAAGACTCCCCACTGACTTCAACGGACACTGGATCAGGCCTTCAGGGCATACTGAAATTCAGTTCCACGAGAACTTTGGTTCCAAGAAGGTCTGAGAAGCCAAGAGTAGCTTCAGATTGTGAAGCAAAAGATCCTCTCTCTGTATGAAAAAAATGAAGAAGAGATGGTAACATCATCACTCCCTCTGGCTCCTCCTCCACAATATCTAAGAGTAGCAATAATGTCAGAGTTCAGTGGAAACAGGGCAGAAAGCTTCTGTTGCTCTGTCATACCAAGGGAAAAGTTTCTGGGCTGTACTGGTCTGCTCATCTCCTTTGCGTCATTCAGGTGTCACAAACTGAGAAAAGCAGCAAAGCTTCCCAGCCGGTGAGTCCCTTGACATAGAGGAGCCACAAACAGGTGTAGAATTTGGATAGTTGGCTCCTACATCAACCTTCACAGGCATTAGGGCATGCACTCTGGAAATTCCCAGGAACCTTCTGTGCTCTCTCTGATTGTGTAATGTGAAATGGTTGGTTTGTTATGTTAAATAAATGCAGGGAAAGTTTTTTGGTTGGTTTGGGAAAATTTGGGAGTCCACCTTGATGGGGGGGAGCCCTTGAGTATTATATGGAACCTTTTCTGAAATGTATTTTGCCTTGGGGTAGGGTTGAGAGAAGCCCAATGAGGCACCTCACAGATCAAAGCAAAAAAACCAAGGTTTATTTTCTCCGAAAATGGGGAGGTATATTACAGGGTAGCCGGTTCCTATAAGTACACCAGGCCCAGTGCCTGTGTGTCAGAGCAGGTGGGCCCAACTGAGCTAATTAAAGGGGGCAAGGCTACACCTGGGGCTATAAACACCTGTCAGAAGGCAGGAAGAGGAGGAGTGATTGGGTCAGGCTGTGCCTGGGGGGGGAGAGGAGCTAAATCCTATGGAGGGGTCCTGGAAGGCTGTCCTGGACCTGTTGTTCCAGAAAGGGAGAAGAACTGGCTGAGAGTGGAAGAAGTGCAAGAAGCTGGATCACCTCCCAGGAGGAGAGGCTGTGAAACATTAGGACAAAGGATGAGCTAAAGGACTGTTTGTTTGTTTTACTTGCTTGTGTTTGGCCTAGGGAGGCCACTCGTCCAGTTTTATACTGGACAGGCCTCTTTTTGGCTGGCTTGTTCTCTGTCCAGTACTGGGATGACACTGGATATAGTTTTGTCCAGTATTGGATGCGGGAATGCCTTTTTGAACAGTGGTTCTGCCCCCGCTGGCGTGACTTTGCACACGTGTGAGGTCAGACTGATGGGGGCAGGGTGGTGCACTGCTGAAAATGGCATCCCCTGTGTAGCATGACCTTGCATGCACCATGTATGGTCATGCTGGTGGCGGGGAGGGGTCATGCAGGCGGGGGTGGGCCCAAGCTGTTCCCAGAAGTGCCAGAATGTTGAGTATGTTGGAAACATGTGAATGGTCACCATAGTTTTGACAATAAGCCTTCTTAAAGGAAGCTGAGTGGGGCAGAGTGTGTTTGGAAGCTGGGGAGAAGCCCTGCCTTGTGACAGCCCCTTTGGGCTTTAGAGATTACCAAACCTAGTTCTGCATTTAAAAGAGTGGCTTGCACTAAGCTGTACGTTTGCTGCTTAAGCTTTGAACCTGTAAACCATCGAGCATCTTCCGCTAGTGTGAAAATCTTTTCTCATAGATGTGGGTGAGTGTCGGGCTGGTTAATCGGGAAATGTTGATAGCTATGGTGTTTCATATCTGGAGATCTGGTTTTAATTAGCTTGCAGCCCTATGCACATTCAAGAGCTTACTAGTAAAAATAATTCCTTCCATAAAACTCTGCTCTGTCATGGCTTGGCACTACTGACTGTCTCTGCTTAGATGAGATTCAGGATGAAGCCAAACAATATCTTGTACTCTTTTCCTATAGTTATTACTAAAGAATGTTCTAACTAGCTGAATTTATCTTTAACTTTGTAGTTCAGAAGCTTCTTGTGGACTGAGATTCCTGAGATGGGATGAAAGCATATAGGTATGATCAGGTACCCCCAAATGTGAAGCACCTGGGGGAAGCACAACAGACAAGGTGTTTTATTTAATCTTTCTGCCCAGCCCAGAAACTTCGGGCACAGGGGCACATCTTTGTTTTGTCATCTTTGGGAATGTCAGCTGTGAAACTAGAAAGAGATGAGTTTTGAGCAGGGGACTGAGAATTAGGCACTTGGGAGTTCAAATCCCAGAACAGACATCAACTTCTGGGGCTTGCATCAAGTCTCCTAACCTCTGTGCCTCAGTTTCCCCAAATGTTGTAAGGCCAATTACTGTTTCTTTGGCCCTGAATAAAAAGTATGATGCCATGACTGACTGCACGCTGCTCTAGAAAGGCTCATTTCCTGATTGCGGGGAAAAATGACAACTCCCATTGTTTCAAGGAATTTGGACTGATTTGAAGTGTGAACCAGAGAGCATAGGTCCATCCATGCTAGTACTTCAAAGCCTTCCATTTTGGTTTCTCTAAAATATCTTTTGTTTTGAAAAATTGCTTTTTCTTACCTCCAGTTCTTCCAACTCATTTTACTCATCTGTTCTATCCTCTACCCCCTCTTTACTGTTCTGTACCCCCCACCTCCCAAAACCCCTACTTTGCTGCAAGATCCAAGCTATTCTAATTAGCTCTTCTGTGTCAGATTAGATTGAAGTATCAAGAGAAGCAGCAACAGGGTTGACAAATGGAAATGTCAAATAAATCAGATTTCATAGATTCATTGATTCCAAAGCCAAAAGGGACCATTTGAATCAGGAGTCCAACCTCCTGTATAACACAGGCCAGAGAACTTCCCCTAAATTCCTACAGTGTATCTTTTAGAAAACCATCTAACCTTGATTTGAAAATTGGCAGTGATGGAGTGTCAACCATGATCCTTGGTAAATTGTTCCAATGGCTGATTACCCTCACTGTTAAACAATTGTCTTATTTCCACTCTGAATTTCATAGAATATCAGGGTTGGACGGGACCTCAGGAGGTCATCTAGTCCAACCCCTTGGTCAAAGCAGCACCAATCCCCAATTTTTGCCCCAAATTCCTAAATGGCCCCCTCAAAGATTGAACTCACAACCCTGCGTTTAGCAGGCCAATGCTCAAACCACTGAGCTATCCCTCCCCCCAATTTGTCTAGCTTCAACCAGTCATTGAATCGTGTTATACCTTTCTCTGGTAGATTCAAGAACCTAATTATTAAACCTCGATTCCCCATGTAGGTACTTGCAGGCCGTAATCAAATCGTCTATTAGCCTTCTCCTTATGTTAAATAGACTCCAGAAGCTCAGTCACAATCAGGCATGCATTCTAACCTTTTAATCCATTCTTGTGGCCCTTCTCTGAACCATCTCCAATTTATCCACATCCTTCTTGAATCATAGGTACCAGAACTGGACATACTATTTCAGTGCCAAATACTGAGGTAAAATAACCTCTCTACTCCTGTGTGAGACTCTCCTGTTTATGCATAAGAACAGCCATACTGGATCAGACCAAAGGTCCAGTATCCTGTCTTCCAACAGTGGTCAGTGCCAGATGCTTCAGAGGGAATGAACAGAACAGGTAGTGTTCAAGTGATCCATCCTCTGACACCCATTCCCAGCTTCTGGCAGAGCAAGAGCATTTGCCTTTTTGGCCCCAGTGTCACACTGGGAGCTCATGTTCAGCTGGTAATCTACCCTCTCCCTCCAGCCCAAAAAAAAAAAAATTGTTTGAATTTGATCCTGTAATTTGGATTAAATATCAGAGGATGGGGAGAGGGGGTGTTGTTCATTGTTCTGGAATGTCTTGCTAGGGATCCAGCATTACATGTCTGACAGAAGCAACCAGGGCAGGATAAAGGAAAACGGCTTGGTGGACCAATAAACTGAGGATGATGCCCTGTGTCAGGGACCCAGCATGTTGTTCAAGGGACAAGGGGGAAAGCTGAAGACGTATAAAGATGATTTCTCACTTAAAAACTGACCAAAATGGGAGAAGCTATGGAACAGTCTGAGCTGCTGCACAGCCAACTCTACTTTTGAGATCAAAGGGGTACAGCTGCAAGCCTTTTTGTTTACAGAGCAAGTGGGGGACAGCTAATGTTTGCTGATCTTCCTGCAAGGACATGTGCCCGGTTTCTTTACAACTGTAGCAGGATGCCAGGTTTGAGGGAGAGTGAGGAAGGTTCTAGACAGAAACTCTGCACTGGAGCAAAAGAGACAGAATGGTTTTAGGGATAACAAAATTTCTTGCTCCCTGTTGGAAGAAAGTGTATCTTTCTGTGATTCTTTACCATTGCCACATGACCCTGAATTCCCTTAGGGGAGTGATTCAAGTAATGGGCTAAGTTCTGTCTTGATTTCCCACTCCTGGTTAGGCTACATTATAGGACCAAGTCAAGCAATAAAGAAGCGCTTTTCATGGGTGCCTACTCATGCTTCCTAATTCACACTGGTGGGATACACAGCTGATGCCCCAATACCAGCATGTTTACAGTAACTGATGCAGCGCTGAGTGGAAAGGGGCAAGGGCATGGCGAAGCTAGTCAGGGACAGAATAAAGAAAAAACCCTGATCTTATGATTTTGAATCATGTACTTTAACCACTAGACAGTTCTTCTTCTTTACAAGTTCTTTGTCCAGCAGCACAATGTAATACAAAACACAGAACTGTTGTGAATTGTGAACCTGCAGAGGTGTCTGAGCTTTAAGCAAGTGGGACTAAGCAGCCCAACCATGACACTTTGTACTGCCTCATCGGAGGAAGTTAACTTTTTAAAGAGTGGTTCAATTCTTTTTCATTAATATTCACAAACCATCTAATAGGGCTTCATCAATAGGGAGAGGAGTGAATAAACAACACGTTTGTGTGGGGCAAAGATCACAGGAGAAAGTGGCACTGAAGATTCTTGGGAAGCATTTGTGTACCATGCTGCGGCAAGGTTTCCATAGTGACAGTCAAACAGTCCACATTCATTTTAAGGCCTTTGTACTGAGGATAATGGGCAGCTTGAGAAATGGAAAATCCAACAGCAGAGAGTTTGCAAAGTGTTGGACCTCAGAATAATGTCTGTGACTAATTGGCTTTTAATTAGTGCTCCTGTCATTGTTACAGAAACTTCTAACTGCAACACAAAGCACATATTTTTGCCACTGACCAAACTTTTAAATTTTTCTTGTTTAATCCGAGGCTGGCTCTAGGGAATTGTTTGGCATCATAATCATAGATTCTGAAATGCTTCAAGGCAGATTCTTAACCATATTGCCTAAAAGAATGCATGTCTCTATAGTGTGTGTACGTACATAGCAGTATATGTTGATGTAAAAATACAATATAATTTCAGAGGTGGGCAAAAGAGAAGGTATTTTTGATTTTGTAAAGCTAAAATTAGGACTGATTCTGCTACCATTTTATCCAGACCTTCAAAGTTCAGGGATTCCACAGAGTGGTTTTAGTTCTGGGCCATCTCTAATCAGGAAGGAACTATACTTTTAAGAGATTATGTATTACCACCATATATTTACAGCTTCTCAACACGTATGAAGCAGTTCAAATATCATGGTATAGCTTTATATTAGAGCTAAATAAGTGTGTGGTCTGTCAGGATTCCCTTCCCCCTCCCACACTCTTAAAAGCCCCAAGAAGCAGTGCTTTTCCTTCCAGCCGAAATAGCACAAATGTACCTCCCACAGTGCATCCAGAGTGATCCAAACATTGTTCAGAGGGTTATTCGCTTATGCCCTCCATTCCCTCAGCATGCTGTCCCTGCAGCTCTGCACTCTTCCAAATCCCAGCCTCAAGTTCCTTCCACTTTCACAGTCCAAAGATGGGCAAAAGTTTTCTTTAAACCTCTATTGCATCCCACCCCAAATAAACAAATTAAAACTATTTATGCTAAGTTTTAGTCTGTCTTTTAGGGCCAAGTTTTAAACCCCTGAAAATAGGGCAGTTTTGGGTTTTTATTTTTTTGGGTTTTTTGGTCTTTAGCAGAGTCTTTGGTGCAGTAGCTATAATGAGGGAGACCAGATGTCTTGGAATTTTAATGATTTGGGAATAAAACTGTCACGAGGGGAAATTTGGTCTCTGAAATAAGGTCATAATTCTGGGGTGTCTTTGTTATCTTCTGTTTATGATGATTTTCTTGTTAATTAACATAGATTAACATAAGCAGAAGAAACCAGAAAACTCTGTTGTTCAGAGGTTTGAATGGAGTGCTGTCAATAAGGCACAGGGCCTTTACAGAAAACTCTGGGGAAAATGACCTTGCTGACTGCAACTTTTCCTGCTCAATCATTCTACTTGTCTGCATGTGCTGTCAGAGGAGCAAATGTAACAGGCCGTGCTGCCACACGTAATAGCATAAGATAGGAGAATAATAATGCTTTGCGCTCTCGTAGCTCTCTCCATATCGAAAGGTCAGAGAGAGACTGAGGGACTGGCTCATGTCACATGGGGTACGTCTATACAGCATTTTGGAACAAGCCTCCCAGCTTGGCTTGACAGACTTGTGTCAGCGGGGCTCACGCGAGTGCTCTAAAAATAGCTGAACAGACAGCTCTTTGAAGTTGCGGCTTGGCAGGGAGCTTGGGCCATCAAGCCGAGGGAGGGGGTTGACTGTCCTATTGGAATTACATTCTTTCCCCATACATATAGGAGTGAGCGGTTGCCTTTATGGGGACAAGCTTAGCCTGGCTCCTGCTGGCTGACCCTTTTGGCTCAAATGTTAGAGTGGCAGCCTTTGGTTCACGAAGGTCCCAGTTCAAGTCTCAGCTGTAACACGCACGATGCCCTCAGAGCAAATCTAGCCACCAGATGGGGTACTCTGTTAGTTGGGCTCTAATAGCTATAACCACCAGCTGGTTAATGTGGAGTCATCTAATAAGGGAGGGTCTTATACTGAACCACTTTGCACAGCATAACGAAATTACAGTGTAGACATGCGTCATTTATTGTCGACAGTAGCATCTGCTAAAGAGCAAAAATGGATTGATTTGAATGTTTCCATCCCCAAAGATACATTGTCCATAATGCCCCTGTCTCCCTTGTTGCAGAAGTTGGATACTGTGTAGTGGGGAAGGCAGGGGACTGCAAGACGAGAGAGGATGATCTCATGCTTTAGGCATTGAATGGCACCCTGGAGAACTGGATGCTATCCCTGTCTCTGCCTTCCAGAGTTTCTGTGTGTTGCTGGACAAGTCACGTAAATCACACTTTTCACAAGTGGTCACTAATTGTATTCCTCTTGTTGTGGGTGCTCAGTTTGCGACCTTGGTGTCTGATGTGCACTCACACTTGCAACGAAGTCAAAGGGAGCTGTGCTTTGAATATATGAAGTGCTATATAATACTAATTATTCTGAAAAATCAGCCCCTAGGCATGGGCACTTTTGACTTTAATCTCTATGCCTCAGTTCCCCTTCTGTACAATGAGGATAATAATACCCCCTTGCCTCACAGAAGAGTTATGAAGATAAATTCATTAATGTTTGTGAAGCCGTCAGATACTATAATGATAAGCACCATAGAAAAGCCCAGGAGGAAATTAATATAGTTGCTCATTCCATGAGCACCATCCATCCTACACACTGAATGAGGCAGGGGTCCTGTAGGAAAAAATACTGTGTTCTGTAGTTAAAGACTGTATCAAAATGCACACACACTAGGGGGCTGAATTAAGATTGCACAGGCTTCCTTAATTCTGGTATTTCCTAACTTTTGGGAGCTGGAATTTGCAACTTTTTTTTTTGTTGTTTTATCACAGAAATGTGGAGCAGGAAGGGACCTGAAGAGGTCCAGCCCCAGAACCCCACCCTGCATTGAGGCAGGATTAAGTATACCTAGACAGGTGTTTGTTCTTTAAAACCTCCAATACTGGGGATTCCACAACCTCCCTAGGTAACCTGCTCCAGTGCTTAACTTACCCAAAGTTTTCCTTCATATCTAACTTGACTCTCCCTTGCTGCAAACAAAGTTGATTACTTCTTCTCTTACCTGTGGTGGGACACCATCTTCTTTACAATAACCTTTTACATATTTAAAGATTATTATGTCTGCCTCAGCCTTCTCTGCTCTAGACTTAACATGCCCAATTCTTTCAACCTTTCTCATAGGTCTAAACCTCTTATTTTTGTTTGCTCTCCTTTGGATTCTCTCCAATTTGTTGGCATCCTTCTCAAAACATGAGTGCCCAAAATTGGACACAGTACTCTAGTTGAGGCCTGACAAGTGCTATGTAGAGTGGAACAATTAGCTCCCACGTCTTACCTATGACACTTCTCTTAACGCCACCCAGCATATTTACCTCTTTTTTTTTTTTTTGGCAGCAGCATAACACTGTTCACTCAATCAATTAATTATGTATATTACATACACCCTGTGTGTGTGAGACCCCCAGCATGTGAGAGTTTGGCATTGAGGAAAGGTGCCAGACTGACAACCTTATTGACTGAAATTCTTTGTCTGTAGCACAGATATAGCACCAAGAGCAATAGTTTAAACTTTCCTGGGATTCATTGTGGCTCAGCATTGAACTGAAGGAAAAACTTTTAAAGATGAGGATAGTTCAGTCTTTGTGATTATTCAGCCCTTGGCCTGCTTAGATTGCCAACAAGGTTGTCCGTTGTTGTTATTATTAAATCATGTATTTATAATATTTAGTTTAAAGACTTGTGCTGTTTAATGGAAGATGTATTTAATAACTGTCATACAACCTGCTACTACACTAAGCAGAGGTGGTAATTTTGGTAACTTCTATACTTTAGATGTGGTTAGAATTTGTATTGTATTGTGGTGAAATATTGAGTATGTATGTAGTGCAATGACTGCTTTTTAAAAATCTGATGGTTGACAGTGACTACATTGTCTTGGATGAACGCCTATCATTTCTGAATGGTCCATTTAGATACTGTTGTCCCTTTAATGAATTATTTTGTGACATTACAAAATAAATTGTTTCCAGATGTTGTTCAAGTGAAGCAAAAAATTGCAGTGCCACACCCTGCTAGCTAGAAATTCAGATATTCATACTGGAAGTCTGTGAGTTGGATTTTCACAGTGCAGTTTTAAGGGAAGTTGGGAAACTGTAAATATCCCTATTCTTAAGGAACATTACTCACTTGTAGAGCCCACGGCATGAGCTCGCTAAAGCTTGCATAACTTCTCCCAGAGGTCCAAGCCATAAAGGTGGACTGAAGTTTCTTTCTTGTCATGGAAATGGAGCTTGTAGGGTCCAGTGTTCCCCTTTATGTGCTATTCCCACCTAGGATCTAGGAAACTGAGTTTCCTCTCCACTGTTCAGTCAGTGAATTGGGAACCCATGGTGGATCACATGTCCACTCAGTGATGCCACATAATACATGTTATACTGATGGTTTCACAACTGCCCCAGAACCCCACCAGCACCTGTAGATTGCCTGTGGGCTTCTATGGCAGGTTCTACAGACACTAGCATTATGCATGCTAGCTTGTCATGTTGAGTGGGAGCTGCAGTCTGTGGCTTGTTTGCACCTCAAGAACAATACAGTATATTTTGCATTCAAATTATGCAGAACATTCTTTGTACTGTGTTTTTCCTACGGTATGTCTACATTGGGGCTGGAGGTGTAATTTCCAGCTCAGGTAGACACATCCATGCTAGCGCTGATTGAGCTAGCATGCTAAAAATAGCCACGTAGCATCAGCAGTGCAAGTGATAGGATGGGCTTGCTGCCTGAGTACGTACCTAGGGTCTTGGAGGGGATCGTACTCGGGGCAGCTATCCTGTCACACAATTGTGGGTACACTTCTATTTTTAGCACACTAGCCTGATCAGAGGTAGTGCAGATATGTTTACCCAACCTGGAAATTGCACCTCCCAGCTCAGTGTAGACCTACCCTTGCAGCAGATATCAAACCCTCCCAAGTTGTTAAGTACACTGTTCTGAGGGGCAGACAGGCTTCACTCAATATGGAAGACTACTAGATTGGCTCCACTGATCACTAAGACTGGTTTCAAAATCAGTGTCTGCTTTTTTTATGACTATATCAATGGAGTCTGAGCAAGACCTCCCTTTCCTGCAGAACTTAAGGATACTGGGCTATCTTCCCTCAGGTCAGGTTGGCCGTGCACACATTTGTTGAGGACTCTGTCTCAGCAACCAGAGATGGTTGGGAGGTTCATTTCAGATCAGCATCCAAAAGTACATACACTTCTCCAAACTATCAGAAAATACTAATCTGCAGAATGGGCTGGAGATCTCATAGGAACAAGTTCTCAAGTGGGACCTGCAGTATTTTTTGCTTCTGGTCAGGCTGGATACCATGAGAACAACCTCTATAGCCATTTTTGACGCTTTCACTTTCAGTCTAGCCCAGAAGCAGGAAGAGCCAAGGAAGTGAAAATAAAAATCTCTTAATTTTAGCATTTTCCCTTAAACTTCAAAAAAGTTTCAGCTGAGGTTTGCAGTGAGGGTTCAGGATTTTATCTGAACTGGTTCCCTTACCCTTACTCTATATCAGTACAGGTCTCCAATTACAGTTGGGGCTTCAAGGTACTACTGTAATACTGCAGCTAAGAATAAACTAGTAAGTTAGTGGATTTGAAAATCCCCAGTCAATATGGGGGAAATCGGCAATGACCAAGACTTGCATTTGTTCCAGCAGATCCATTAAATTTGCACGGGATGGTGCAGTCAAAGAATCATAGAAGATTAGGATTGGAGAGACTTCAGGAGGTCATCTAGTCTATCCCCCTGCTCAAAGCAGGACCAACACCAACTAAATCATCCCAGCCAGGGCTTTGTCAAGCCAGGCCTTAAAATCCCCTAAGGATGGAGATTCCATCATCTCCCTAGGTAACCCATTCCAGTGCTTCACCACCCTCCTAGTGAAATAGTGTTTCCTAATATCCAACCTAGTCCTCATATCCAAATTAATTTTGTTGCTTAGATTATTAGTGTGACTACTAATTAGTTCCCTCGAGGAAGGCCATAACCTAAAACTAATATTTAAAATAGTGTGCCATCCTAAAACACTGGGATTGTGACTGTAATCAAGATGTCTGATATTAAACATATCAGTAAGATAATAAACAAAAGGACCAGAGCTTTTGCTTTTTAGAAGTCCAAATCATTTCCTCCTGCCTCTGTTTGTAAAGCAAACAAAAAGCTGCACGTATCCTATATGTAGATTAGATGTGTGTTCTTTAACTGCCAGCGGCTCTCCTGTTACCACTAATGCACTAATCTTGCAGGGTGCCAGCCAGTAGCGGAGATGTGTCTTATGAGTCTTTTAATGTCTCCTGTACCTAATATATAAATAAATGTTTCTGGCTAAACTAGGAGTCAATGTGTTCTCTTCAATCGACTGGGGACCATATTATGTACAATCCTAGGAGCCTTAAAACGTCTGATTAAATATTATTTAATTGTAACCCTGCTTTGTTTGTGCAAAACTGCAGTTTATGGTCAATGGAGGCACAACATAAGGCAGTGCCAGCTCCTTGGCATGCTCCTCCTTCATCTCCTATGCTAGGTACTGCAGAGATAGGACTCTGTGAATGCGAAAGTGCGGAATAAGGTGATGGCTGCTCTTGACAGCAGCATTCCTCCCTCACACACCACAAGACAACCTGTTGCAAAGTAATGCTTGCCAATTATGGCTGCTAATCCTTTGGAAAAAATACAGACCTCACATTCCTTAGAGGAGCTGCATTCACTGATTTCTTATAGCTCCATATTTTAAAAAGCCCCCAGAAAATAGTCACTCTAAGGCCAAAAACCTGTCAGATAAATGGCCCTTGTATTGTGCTGAGTCCTTCACAAACAGGTCATCTTGGTGCTAATGCAGTGTGTGGGTGCCCAAAGTGCAAACAAAGTGTGTCGTTATTACAGGGCAGGACTGGAAGCCTGGATTATTCTTGTTCTTGCCAGAGACTTGCTATATGATCATAGGCAAGTCACAAATTCTCTGTGCCTCAGATTCTCCATCAGGAAATAGGAATAACAATTAACCTATGGTGTTCTGCAGCTTAATGCACTACTGTATGTAAAGTGTTTTTAGATCCTTGGATGGAAAGCTCTACAAAACTGCAAAGTACTGTTATAATACTAAACCTGTCTAATTAGACATGCCTCCTTTGCATTTTAGCTCTGCGTCCGCTGTTCTGAGGCCTGTTTGAAATTAGGGTGGATAAAAATCAATTTAAACATTCAGATGCTTTTTATTTAAATCAGATTTGTTTGGTTTAAATTAAATACAGGCTTATTTTTTTTAAAAATAAGCCTATTTAAAATGTCAATTTTAAATTGACAGCTGATGCCAAGACCTAAACTTACTAATACATTTAATTTAGATTACTTTAATATATAAAATAATATTAAGCAAAACATATTTGCTGCCAAGTTGGAAAGAAGGTAAGGCTACTGAACTTGTGGAAGTCACTAGCTAGACACCTGGAACCAGAGTCTGTTAAAGTGCTAAACTGGCTTTTGACAGCAGTACCTTCTTCTGCAGGTGCAGAGAGAATATTTTCTTCATTTTAGTTTATTCAGCTAATTCAGTTCAATGACTAGTTCATTCAAAGTTAAGAAACCAATTTGGAGTTGGAAAAGCAGGAGAACTTGTTTTTCTTTTCCAATTTATGAATAAAAATAACAGAGGGGATGAGATCTCCTAGTTCTAAAATCTTGAAATACATGGTGACCAGAAACAATCAGTTCAGTTTACTAGCTATAGGCACTTCCTTTGTTTAATAAATCAGTTAGTTTTAAATGCAAAACATGTTTTTATCAACTTTTTTCTTATATTTCCAGCACATTTAAGGTATTTTGATTTCATTAAAAAAATTAATGTGTTTTTTCTGCATTTTTAATTGCATTTGAATTTCCATCCAAATAGTTTGGCACAAATCACAAGTAAAAAATTAATCTAGGAAATAAGAAACGCATCTAACATAATGAAAACATAAAAAAATAAGAATCTGAAAAAATGTAGGAAGCTATATAGTTGCTTAAATACATAGATATAGTGTACCCTCCTGGTTAGCAAAAGACTAATGTAAAGGTTCTATTTAGACTATAATATAAAGGCTAGTGTAGAAACTATATTTAGTTGCAAATCAATGTATTTTAATGGGTACCAGCCAATGAGGATCAACTTCTTTAGGAAAATAACTAAAAAGTACAAATGCACGACACCATTAAAATAGATTTAAATAAAGGTTTCCTGCTTGCCAATTAAAACCCATGATTTAATAGCTTTGATTTAAAGCAATCCACTGTTTGAAATAGTTTAAACTTTCCAGACAGCAACCTGGCCCCCATTCTACTGCTCCTATGCTGCTGTGCTAGGTTAATCACAAACAATTGCACTTGCCTTTACTACAATACTCAAGTTGAATTCCTGCTAACCTTTATATGTTCTGTGCCAATAAATTACAATGGAGATCTGAAAAATACTGCTTATTCTTCCCTCTGTTTAATTATGATCCCACCAGTCTAACTCTGTTTTATCAGCAATTATATCCCTCTCCCAGTTGATCCCTAAGAGCATGTCTACACTTATGGTGGAGCGATCGATCTACCGGGGGTCAATTTATTGTGTCTAGTGAAGACATGATAAATAGACTGCCCAGCACTCTCTCGTCGACTTCAGTACTCCACCAGAGCGAAAAGCGTAGGTGGAGTCGACGGGGGAGCGGCAGCAGGTGACCTACTGCAGTGAAGACACCATGGGTAAGTGGCTCTAAGTAAGTCAACTTCAGTTACGCTATTTTTGTAGCTGAAGTTGCATAACTTAGACCAACTTAGCTTGCCCCCGTCCCCCCACCCCCCCTATGTAGACCAGGCCTTACTGGTCATGCAGTTGAATTAGAAACATAATGTTAGGATTGTTATGTTGGAGAGTGAAAACACATGCAGAATTACATTGCCTGATACAGGGTCGTGGCCTCATATTATACTTTCTAGTGCTTTGTCTAGATTAGTTTTAAATATCTCGATTGATGGGTCTATTTCTCAATCTAATGAACCTCAGGGCTTGTCTACGTGGTGCTCTAGTCTGCCCCAGAGGGATGTAAATTGTAGTGTGCACTGGCATGTCGTGCACTTCCTGGTCTGTGTGCACTCTGCTGGAGCACACTAAAAGTTCCCTAGTGCGAGTTAATATAGTCCTGTTTCGAATAGTACTACGTTAACGCTCACTAGGGAAGTAGTGCATGCCAGCAGGGTCCATAGGGGCCGGTTAGTGCACAACGTGCTAGTGTGCATTACAGCTTACAGTCCTCTGGTGCAGACAACCACCTTGTGTATGAATTTATTTCTTATATCCATCTTAAATTTCCCCTCTATTTCAACTCACTACTATTATGTCTTATAAATAATAATAATTCCTAAATAATTCATTTGCCTGCTAAGGCCCCAGTCCAGCAAAACACTTAAGCAGGTGTATAACTTTAAGCACGTTACCCATTGAAGTCAAATACATATGAGTTAATTTGTGCTTTATGATGTCAATGGGACTACTTGTGTCTAAAGTTAGGAGCCTGGTTATGTGCTGTACTAGATCAGGGTGTTGGGCCCAGATTTTTAAAGGTATTAGGTGCCTAACTCCCACTGGTAGTTAAACACCTAAATACCTTTAACTACCTGGCTGTTCATGTTTACATCCTTCAAGTAGCTGATCTGATCCAAATTCAGGCTGTTTGTGCAAATTCATTTGCCAACTTTCCTCAAACTCTTCTCTTTAAACATTGGATTTCAGTTTCCATAACTTAATATATTGCACACATTTATGTGGTGCCCACTGGCATGTGGTTCCACAAATGGATTAGAAATATACCAGTGTCCTATTCAAGGAACAGTACTTTCCTCTACCATCCAGTAACACCTGGGATTCATGTGGTCATGTGTAAAGTTCTTAAACTTTTATGGGAAATCAATACAAATTAACCCTTAATCATAAGTTATCGACTTCCCCTGTAACCTAAAAGAGTTGAAGATGCTAGCTGAGAGAGTTCTGCCCTTTATGCAAAGGCAATAAAGGGCCTCAGAGGCTATAGATAGGAAGAACAATTTAAACTGAAATAATCATTAGGGATTAAAAACTGTGATTGACACACTTTTCTGAAAGACCAGATAAGGTGGCTGTCATAAACATAGGACATATCTCAATATATCAATTAGTGGGCAGAGTTCCCAGTGAAGTCAGTGGGAGTCATCCATAGAAACTGATGAGAGAATATGGTCTTATTCAAGGGGTTACAGTCTTAAAAGATATGCAAACTGAAATTAAGCAACAAGCAAACCCTAAGGAGGGTAAGAAATATTTCTTTATGAAAACAGTGATTAGTGTAGGGAACAGGCCACCAAAAACAACAGAAGATGCAACTTTAAGATAGCTAGCCAAATCCCTGAGGCGTGGGGATATTACAGGGTACAAATGCTACATTGGTGTCTCGATCTTGATGGGTCACATGGCTTTCTTCTCTCCTAAAATGTTACTACACTGCTATGGTCAGCTATCTGATCTCTTCTTTTGTAATGTATGTACAGTTACAGAATGACACCATGCTTTTTGGATCTCTGTCATAGGGACTGTCACTCACTACAGGTCTGTACAGTACCCAGCTCAATGAGGCTCTGATCTACTTGAGGCCAGTAGGCACTACTGCAATACAAATAAATCAAAACAATAGTCTCTGATGTAAAGCCCAGTGTTGTCCTCCTTTATCCAATGGAAACTGGCCACTGACACTGCACAGTTGTGATAACGTTCCAAGATTGTATCAGCCTCTGCATGTTTACACTGCAAACTCTATAGGGCAGGGTCAGTGGCTTCCTATCTTCCCATGTGTTTGTACAGCACAAGGTACGGTGAGGTCCTAATTCTGATCAGGGCCTTTGGGCAATACTACAATATAAATAATAACTTGTCAATTTTTCCTGGAAAATTGGACTGATAGAGGGTTTTTCAAGACAGTTACCAACACATTCTATTTTTCCTTATTCTTTCAACTATATTTCAATGAACCAGGAGAAAACCTGATTTAGCAGCAAGGCAGCCCACTGTAAACAGCACAAAAATAGCCCAATAATAGAATAAAAAAGAGAGGAAAACATCTTCTGTCCCTTAATGCTTTAATACCAAGCCTCTTGAAATCTCCACGCATCTAGCTAAAATACAGCTGCTTTGGGGAGCAAATTTCATCCAGGTTCCATGGAGCCTAGCAGACTGTCAGAAACCGGAAACAGATGCTGAAATTATGTTGCAATACTTCAATTGCCTTTTTCTTTTTTTTTTTTCCTATACTGGAATTTCTAACTTCACAGTCTGGAAATGAGGATGTCAAAAGCAAAGTGGAGTGCAGCTTGAAAAGAAAGTGATTCAAGTTGTAATACCGCTAAGTGTAATTGTTTTGATCATTGTAAAATCAAGGCACTTAAAAACTTACCGACACTAAGGCTATGTCTCTGTTACACAGCTTTTAGCAACATGGCTGTGTTGTTACAGACAGGCCGCTAAACAGCACGCAGTGTAGCTGTGGTTTGTCAGCTCTCTTGCTGACAAAGCACTGTTCACACCGGCGCTTGTTTCAAGAAAACTTTTGTCTTTTGGGGGATGTGTGTTTGTTTGTTTTTTTTAACACATCTGAAAGACAAAAGTTTTGTCATTCAGTTGCCAGTGTAGACATAGCCTAAGGTACATAAAAGAAAATAGTAGTTACAATATTTAGGTCATATCTTGAATCATACGTGGCTCTAAGTCCGTGCTATTGTATCTTATTCTCTGCATAAAAGTTACTTATAGTGGGCTTCTCAGGGTCCAGTGCAGCCCAGCTCTCTAGGGAGGATAGCCAATTTTGGCAGAACATACCAGGGAGGTGTGGAAGGGGGAAAGCCATCCCCGTGGAAGTTCTTCCACAAGAGTGTTGTAGGGTCTGAACTCTGCTTAATTTTATAGATGAGGCGGAGTGGGGCAGTACTGTCCATTGGCTAGATCCTGCTAGTATATGGGCACTCAAACGTTGATTGATCTCGATGGGAATTCTACACGCAGAACATTTCTTGGATAAGCTGCAAAGCCTATATCCTACAGGAATCTATGAGTGAGTAAAGGGGAGCCTTTTGGACAGTCTTGCAGATATTCAGACAAATATTTCCTATTGTCATAGTTTCCTCAATAGATTTCCTCAGGAAAAGTGCGAAATCTGTATGAAAAACAGAGAACAACACTCGGAAGAAGCAAACTGTAGCATGGCACAAGGAGGAAGACCTAAAATAAACACAGTTGCTGGAGACACAGGCCATAGGTGGACACCAGTTGTGTTGTCTTGCTATGAAAGCAGCTGATTAAACCAAACATCACAGGACTCCAACAGAAAAACTAATTATTTATTAAGATATTTTTATCATTTTGTTTTGAGTCCAGAGTGGAAGTGGTTTAATACAGAAACTATTGAGAACTGTATGTTTAACCCTCAGAGCACTCAATATGCTCTAATCTTACTGAGAACTGAAGGTAAAAACACCTCATCTCCCTCTGCCCCCAATGAGACCCCAACCCTCCAAATGCTGATCTCTTCCAACCAATCTTTGACTCAACCCCCTCCCTCAGCTTCCCACAGCCCAACCCCTACTCCTGGGATAAAGTCAGGATTTGATCTACCTAAGAGTCTCTGCTACCAGAAACCTTACTAATCCTCCGATCTGAAAGCCCTCACTGACTCCCCTGCAAACCCTTACAATACCCAGTTCCCACCAACCATGAAGAAATTGGTCAGTGTTCTATGCTTTGTTGTGGAGCGCTCTAACTGGCTTGTAATGTTTGTCTGAAACATCCCACCTTGTTAGCAAGTGTTGAAGAGTTAAATGGGTTCTGCTAACTTGCAGAGAGAGGGGATTCATTGCCCCACCTGGTCAAAAGGAGGTGGAGAAGAGGTCCTTTAGAGAAGGAGGATCTAGGATGTGGGCTGAACAGTTCTGAGAGAGGAACCCTAGTAGCAGCCAAACTTGAGGAGAAGGTTTGAGCTGAACCTTACTTTATTTACTCTGTTTTTAGAAAAAGATGAGTGTGTTGTCAGGCTGAGAATGGTTAGGAATGGCACACATGCTCATATTTTGTGCTCAATTCTCAAGGGGAAATGGGTACAGAATGAATGTTCTCATAATTTTAATTCCAAACATTTTAGCTGAGTACCTTCTTGAAGCTGAGAGGTCCTTAAAATAATATTTAAAATAAAATCCTCACTAACCTCAGGCCTTTAAAATATTGTTAAGAAAACTCTGTATCATACTAGTCAGCTGGCAATCCTGCTACTTTAATTTTTGTTTCTCGAGATTATACTAAGAAAAGGTCTAGCTTTTTGTAGTTTGATTAAAATACCTACACCTCTATAAAATGATGGGCAAAGATTTATAAAGAGTTTGTCATGCTATGATCTTTAAGATGCTACTTAACGTACTTTTAAATGGTTGGTATAAGACTAGTAAAAGTAGTGTAGATCAAGAGTAATTCAGTTGAAATCAATAGGGTAAATGAAAGCAGAATCTATCAGGCCCAGCATACCTCAACACTTGAGACTGTTTTCAGGTTTAGTCCCCCAACCGAGTCTGCTGTCTTTGCCACCTTTTCCTGATAGAAAAGATTTAATACAGTCTCTTTGCATTTCCCATCTTTGCATTTTTTATCTGATATAACTATTGGATAGCTTGCAAACAAAGCAATAGTAAATCCTTATAGCAATACTTAAAAAAATATTTGTTTTAAACAGAAAACATCAGGTATCATCAAAGAGCAAAAAGCTATATTGATGCAACATTAGGCCTCAAATTTTGAACAAAAAAGCTCAAAAAAAACTATTAAAGTTCTCATGACAATCTTAACTCAGTTTAGTTACTTGTATGTAGTCATGATGAGGCCTTTCATTATAGAATCACAGGAAACTGTGCAGAGTGTCACACTGTTCAGCAAATATGTAATTCTCTAATTCTGTATCACTCTCAGTAGCTTTTGTGTGTGTGCTGTCAGTACTTAGGCATGCAACGATTCCCTGTCATAGAGGGTGCCATTAGCTTTGCCTGAAGACCCAACTATAAACTCTGAAATAGGGCACCGAAGGGTAAACAACATATGTCATGAAGGGTCATTTAAATAAATAAGAGTTCTTGCTTGTAAACTAAGCCAGCTGTAAGTTTTATCTCTTTGAAGGATTGATGAAAGCATCCCATAAACATGCGGAAGTCTGGTTTGCATCAGGAAAGGCTCACTGAGTTTCATTTGTTCTGAGCAGAATTGGGATCTGTAGGATAAATGTAGCATGTTTTCAGGTCCTCACCCTACCTGGAAAAGAAGTGACCTTTACTTCAGATCTAATCGGAGCAGCTAGTAGACAGAGCCACTCTTAACTTTCAGTGGAGAACTGACAGACACCAGGCAAAGGAGGGACCACACTTGTAAATGTAAACTTAATTTCCTAGCAGGAGTTTTTGTTTGGAAGTGAGAAGCCAAGCCCTTCATTTCCAAACCTTTAGTCAAAAACCAAACAGTCCATTAGTAACAGAAGTGAAAAAATACATCTCATGCAGATCAGTTTCATATGCATTTAAAATTGTATCCTCGTTTAGGACATGATGGCTTGGGAAAGTCCTTTGTGAGCCCCCGTGAACTCCCACAGAATTTTTCAAAATAATTCATTTAAATATAGTTATGAGAGTGACATGAGTTGAGGCTTCAGGGTTCAGAGTTGCATAGTAAAGTCATAAGAGTAATAAGCAATGGCTTACTGATTTGCAAGTAAATGCCCAAACATCCCCTTAAAACCACTGTTTACATCAATCCTTTGAAATGCTATGCTGGATCAAAGGTTAGTTCAAAGGGTATCATTACTGCTAAGAAAAAAGTCCAGCAGCTGCTTGTCTTCAGGTAGAACTTGAATGGTTTCTCTCATTCCAAAAAAGTTAATTGCATGCACTCATTTCATCAGGTTCTGGTGAATTTAAATCCATCAAGATGTTTGGCATTTGACTCGGAGTCAGAATACTTTCCATCTAGGTTTGTATAAGCTGTTAGAACCTGGAGTTTCCTTCTGACATATACAGCTTGACACTGAAGGTCTCATTACACAGGCTCAAATTTAAAATGATTTCCCATTGAGGAAGGATGGTGCTTAGATTAAAAAAAATTGCTTATTAAATGTGCCCTGTTTATAGATTGTGCTATTTATTGACTCATCTGGGTTTACAGTCTTAGGAAACCGGAAAGTATGATTTCAAACTTTTAATATGCGACCCTTAATGAAAGCCTTCGGCCCGACCATATGCATCAAATCTGAAACTCTGGGGTTAATTACTATTTCTATTCCTTGTTGTTAATTTCAGCTCAATACCAGGGGGGAGAGACACCACCATCAAGCTGTCTCTCACAAAACTCAGGAATGATGCGACCAAGTCAGAGCCTCAGAAACCTACATTCTTACTGATGGGCAGAGGATTTAGCATTAAATGTGAGTTATTTGATAAATCAATGAGAGAACATATACCTTCATGCTGAGAAATTGTTACTATATTCTGCTGCTGCTGTCATATTCTGTTGGTTGTCTCAATAGCTGGGAAGTTCAGGTGAGACTCAAATTCTAACCCACCCTGTTGTGCTTAAGGTAGGAACGGCTGTGCACATAGGATCTGATCTAAAGCCCACTGAAATCAGTGGAGTCATTTCACTGACATCACTAGGGTTAACATTAGGTCTACAGCATATGAGATCAGCCACTGTTTAAAGGGAAAGCAACAGAGCAAAACTGAGGAGTTAATTAAAATATGGTCTTATTATATACTATAGTTTTTTTGTTTTTGTTTACAAGTCTGACCCTTTACATCAACAAAGGGTGCACAAATGGGCTTGGGAAAACTTCATATTTGTTTGCAAAGTGTCCAATTTCCATTTACAAATTTGGGTTACTGAGCATATGCAGTTCTAAGCCAGGCTAACACAGTGTGAGTTTGTCGTCCTTTAGCAGTTAGAGACCATGCACAAAAGTTAGTCCATCACTTGCATCAAGTTAATGGACCTGGGCCTTTGGCTCAACCAGCACACGCTTGTGTTTTTAGATGTGGAGGGTCGTAGGTTAATCCCCATGTACAACGCCTTTGAGATATCTTTGCATGGTAACTCCTGAGCACAATCACCTAGTTTACCTGTGTAAACGTAGATCTTTTGAGGCACAAGGGTTGCACATGAGTTTTTGCCAGCAAATCATCTTGTTGAAGGAATTTGACCTTCAATGTAAATTCATATTTTTCTGGTGATATTTTAAAAAGCAAATATGAAAAAGTAAATTAAAATCTCAATGGGCCTTGGATGTACTAACTGAAAGCAAAGATTTTTAGTACCTTGAATTTTTGTTGACGTACTGCTCACTCTCCTATTACTGCTAGATTTCAGCCTGAACGTGGTATCTACAGAACCATTAGAAATCTATGACAGTGCAGAGGGAAAGCAGAGACACTGTTTAGTATCTGAAATGATGGTGCTACTGTACCTCCCTCTCTCACTTATACACGACAGCCTGTGCGTGTATCTTCGCAGATCCTTGCAATATAGCTAAAAAAGCTTCTTCATTTCAGCGATTTCTAAATTCCATGAGGATATATCACCATTTGACTCAAATTTTACACACTTTCTCCCTTCACCTATTAACCTTTTCCAGAAGAAAATTAAAGGAACTTTGTCACAATCAACAGGCACCAAATTTAATACCTAAATACCTTAGAAAATCTAACCCTTTGTGCTTTTGGTTCATTTTATCGCAATTTGGTGAAGGCAAAACTCAAAATGAAATGCTGATTTTGTTCCACTTCTGCACTGCATGTGGTTTTCCAAGGGTTTGTCATCCCAGAAGACCTATACCGTGACCAAATATCACTAGCTGCATTATACAAACCAGAACAGAACTGCAGAAATTAAAATTTCTGCTTATTCACAGACACATGCTTATTCACTGAATTTCATACAAAACTTCTTTTGCTGATATTTAGTTTGGTTTCCGTGTTCAACTAATCTGGTTCACATGGCTTCATAGCACTAGTTAAAATCTCAGTCAAGGGACCCCAAACAGGGAACCAGATCATGGATGTGTCTGTAAACTGGTCTGCTTTTTTCTTTCTGCTGCCTCAAAAGAATGAAGCAGACAGGCAATGGCTGAAGTTAGCTGCATTTCTATTCTGTGAAGCATCATGCTTCAATCTCATCCACCTCCAAGGGACATTGTGAGGCTTAATTAACATTTATAAAATGCTTGATGACCCTCAGAGGGAAGATGACAAAGAAAAATAATTAATTCCATTTTCCTAATGGAGCTAAGAAGGGACTGCAGAGGAACACACACAATGCGCAAACCCATGTTCACAACATGTGGGTGTGGGGCCAGTATGACGACAAATCCAGTTAGGGTTTTTTAATAGGTTTATTGGTGATGGCTGCCTGGCTGGGCGGGCGGGCCTTTAACACAGCTGTTGCCCTTGTTTCAGAGAGTGGCAAAGTTTTATACTATCAAGAAGATGCTTTAAAGCAAACAAATGGGGGAAGGGTAATGTTTTGGGATTGCCTACTCTGGCAATGCCCCTCTGACAGCAATTTGTTCTCTGTCAAGAAAAAAAAATTACCCCTCTCCTAAAATGAAATTGAAGACTTAATGAAACCAAAAAGGAAAATCCTACAGAGCAAATAAATCCAACAAAGGAAAAATCTGCTGCTCTCCAGTCAGTATTTTCAACTATGCTGCTCCGGGAGAGGGATTTGGTGCCACCTTTGCTTTCAGATGGCTTTCCAAGATGCCATGTATCAGTCTGAAGTCATTTATCAGCTTCTAATTTCCAACATCACATATATACAAAACCATAACATTAGTCAAAGCTGTAGAAGGACTAAGCGTTCCCTCTACAATTATAAAACCAGAAATACCATACCAATGGGATGCAGGTACTATATTTAAGTTGTATACAGAGACAGTACATACTGCTGTGTATGGGCTTCTATTGCCACTTTTTGCCCCCATTCCACCCTCCACGCTAACATAAAATGACAGGAGCGCATTAGCTTTAACAGCTAAACCATATGGTGAAAAATTTGCAGAGAAATCCCAAATGATGTGAAGCTCACCTTGGTCCAGTTTTAGGTATGAACCTGAAATGCAAAACAGTTTTACTGAAAGATCAAACTGAAGTTTTTAAGCAGTTTGGGGCAGGGACAGTTTCTACTGTAACTAGTTCAAGGGGGCCCATATTTTGGTTGAGGCCTTTTGTTGCTGCCATAATAAGAATAATAAAAGATCTTTACCATTTTAAGTAGAGATGGCTCCACACCCAAACCTCCCCGGACATTGGGGGTGTTTAAAAATCCACATCTGAATTTGGTAGCATAAACACATCTCCACTTCTAAGCAGCCAGGGCCTAGTTTTGAGTGAACTTTAGGTGATTAATGGTGTCATATCATAACTGTGTGAAACCTGCAGTTTAATATGATTTCAACAATGTTTGAAAACCAGACAAAGTTTGGTGGTTTCAACCATGTTTCACTTTAAATGAAAATGAACATAAATCTTGGGGTATAAACCTATGTAGATGGGGGGAAAAAATCTGCACGAGATTCTATAAAGTAAAATTTTGCTCACCTATAAAATGTCACCCATTACTTAATGTATCAGTAAGTATTTTTTGGGGTGGAGGGAGAGAGATTGGGCTGCTAATACCCTTCCTAGATTAATTGCTTCAAAAACCATTGTGTCTAAGAAGGGTGATTTTTACAGATTTCACAGAATTGTGCCTTTAAAGTTAATTTTGCCAATGCAATAGCTGATTATCTGGAGTCATAGAACTGTGGTTTAATGGCACAGAGCAGTGACTTTGACAATAGTTTGGTCCCTTTTAAGCCCTGCAGTCTGGGGCATGAGTGGGAGAGGGATCCCAGAAGATTGATTTTTTTTTTTAGTGCATTATTTTACGGAACATTACAGCAGTAGACAGAACACATGTTAGTAATTTGTGAGTGAATAGACAGGCTATTTCCTCTGTTTACAGTATAATAAAGTCAGACTGTGACCATATACATGGGGTTAAAAAGACCCAAAGGCCTCCCATAGGATTTAGGAAAGAAACCACATTTAAAGCTTCAGGGCTGTCCATATTCCCATGGCCGAGTCTAAGTAGTGAAACAGTTTTGATAGCTGTAAAGTCTTTTTCTGAACAAGACAGGATTACTTGACAAGTTTGTCAACTCCTAGCTGACAAAGTGGATTTTGAAATGTTGTGATGCTGAAGCAGCAATCACAATGTTTTTCTTTTGATGTGATCATAACTTTAGTATACTGTAGGAGAAAACACTAGGTGCTAATTCATAACATGTTTATGTGACTGGCAGCTTCAGAGAATTTCACTTCACTGGTTTTTTAAAGATCCCGCATTCAGTCTCTTCAAGCCTTAACGATCTTTTTTAATATGCCTAGAAACTGATTGGGCTTGATTCTTGTAGCTGCCTTCACTGGAACCAACTGGATTGCCTTACTTCATTATGACTAATGGGTCTAATTCGGAGAGAGGCTGAGTGCACTCAATTCTCTCTAAAGTCAGTGGGCTGCAACAGTGTCAGTGGGAACTGAGGGCATTGAGTTAGCATGTCTCAAGATCATGCCCAGTGTTTCTAAGAGACATAGCATCTCTATGTGAGTGATCTTGAAATCAAATCAGCACCATTTCTATGCAACAAATCTGACTCTTGTTCATGCTATACATTTGATTAAATCCAGAAAAGCAAAATAAAAACCCTCAGACTTTGTGTAAAATTCCTTTATAAAATTCAAATTGTCACCTTGCAATAAACTCACCTACTAAAGAATGTCAGGGTAAGTATCATGAGTGAAGGCTCTGGAATCCAAAATAGTTATATACTTTAGCATTTAAAGTCAGAGCATTTAAGTACAGCTAGCTTTCTTTTTTCTGGGGGCCTAAAGCTGTCCTTAAAACTTGATTTTAGTCTAACAGGTAGAATCTGCTAATGCACTTGCACAGGAATGCCCTAGTTCGGCAGTTGGTTTATGACACTTGGTTTATGAGACTTCTGAATTTTACTTCTATTTAGTATTTTTACTTATTTTCCAGCACCAAAAGCACCGGAAAGATACTTTATAAATGAAAATAACTAAAATGAAAATCCATAAAGGCAGACTGTTCTACAGGCCTCTGGTGATATGCGAATTGTTGTCTGGGATCACAACTTGCTCCTCTATAGTCTGATACAAGACTTCGCTTTGTTTTAAGCACTCAGTTAGAGAGCACCTACATCACATGGAAAGGACTACTATAGCACAACACTTACTAAACTGCTAATAACTTTATTTCTGCCTGTAGCACCCTCAAAGATGAAAAGTCACTTTTCTAAATGTCTGTTTGATACTCAGAGTTCTCTTGATAACGAAAAGAGTTTGCTAGATTTACAGTATCCCATATGAGCACACAGGACTCCCACTGACTTGAATGGGCTTTGGATCAGGCTATGCTGCATTAATACAAAAGGATAATTTCATCTTGGTGCACAGGGAGTTACACCCTCGATTACCTATATATTCATGTCTACACAGCAGCCAGGGTTATAATTAGTAGCTCATGTAGATGTACCTATGCTAGCTGCACCGTAGCTAACTTGCTAAAAATAGCAAAGTCATGGAGTTACGCCCAGGCTGCACCAGGTATGTATTTTCTTGTTCAGCCTGTGCTGAAGCCTGCACCATTACATCCTCACTGCTCTTTGTAGTAAGCTAGCTAGGTGAAAGCTAACGCGGGTAAATCTGCATGAACCACAAATTACACGCCCCCAGCTGCGGTGTAGCCAAAGATCTTCTGGGCAGGGATGGTCTGTCTTTTGTGTCTTGTCGAATGCAAGCACATAGCCATCTCTAAAATAATAAATATTAATGTCCAAGTTCAAAATGTACATATATCCTTGGTTTTCTTTGCATAGAATTGGGGAACAGGATCTTTGTAATACATAATGGTACTTTCTCAATCCCGCAAAATAGAATAGTTATTATTCTGGTGATTTAAATTATCCCTGTGGTCCTAATTAATTAACACATTAGTACAGTTTCAGAGCATGCAATATATTTATTATTCATAGCCTAATTGTGGTTGTAGTCAGTGGGAGTTGCAGATACTCAGTGCCCCTTAAAATCAAGCCCATTGTATGTATATGCAAATCTAACATAGAATATTTTTGGTCTGAGTTTTAATATGAATGACAGATAAAGTGAATAAGTATTATATTTATGAAGAAACTCGCAAGTTTCAGAACTGTTTGCCCTCAAACCTGGAGCTCTGCAGGTGGTCATAATGCAAGCTCTTCTAAGAATAACCTTTTTTCAATTACTTGGCTATATGCAAGAGAATACATTGTAAACGTTTGCTCTGGCATCATGTCAAGAACTCTAAAGCTGACCTGGAGAACTAGCCTTTGCTGTGTGCAAGAAGGGATCAAATCAGTTTCCTCAGTCTGGGTTTGGTTCTCTTACATCAAAACAGAAACAACCTTGAACAGTGTGTGCTGGTTTGTAACCCCAGTGGGGAATGTCTAAAAATTGTACTGAAATCGATTAAATGATTTGGGATGACACAATTGATGTCAGTCAAAAAGGATCTAGTGAATGGATGACGAAAACATGACCCTGAAGCAGCAGGGAATTCTAATCCTAGAAATTGCTATACTGGATCAGACCTATAGTCTGTCTAGTCCGATATCCTGCCATTGACAGTGGCCAGGACCAGATGCTTCTGAAAAAGGTGCAAGCAATCCTGCAATCGGCAGTGTTGGGGACAGTTACATCTAACATCCAATAGTCAGAGGTTTGCTTATGCCACGAAGGAGGGTTTGTATCACTCCAAGATTCTTGGTGCTATTTGCTATTATAATCTCTTGATATCCTTGTTAACTGTATCAGTATCTAATCCCTTTTTAAATCCTGCTAAACTCTTGGCCTCAAGGCTATCCCATAGCAATGAGTTATGCAGATACTTTTTCATGCAATGCATAAGTAATTTCAAATATATCCCACAGCAACCTCTCCCTATTACTTCTGGAAGGAATAAAGCAGATTGACAGCAGGTTTCTATTAATAAATTACTAGAGTTCTTTTCCTTCCAAGTGCTTTAGAAATTTTAATCTTCACAAGTAGGTAGATATAATTAACCTTATTTTATAGATGGAGAAACTGAGGCAGAGCAATTAACTGCATCTGGGCTGAGACTAGAACTCAGGAGTTCCTAACTCCTAGTTCTGTGCTCAGACCATATCTTGTTTCTTTTATGGTTAGATAAAGCAGATTTTTAGAGTAATAAACCAAGACTCCTGAAGTGGGATGGAGGGCAGGGAGGTAGGAATTCATGGGAGGCCTCTGTCAGATGGGCAGGGTGTGGGGGATGACAGAAACGGTTACCAACTACACCCTCCCTTCCTATATCTCAATTTGCTACCCATAATCCTTTCAGAATAAAAACTCAGAACGAGTTACAGTGTGAGGTTGAGGGAGGTGGAAATAGTTATTTGCCCCTTTACAGTTTTCTCGCAGACCCAGCCCTACCTTGTATTTCTACCTGGTATCTGTAGGCTCATCTTTTTCCTACAAAAAAGAAAGAAAGAAAGAAAACACCTTACACTACTCTGACCTTTTTTTTTTTTGGCTCTGCTTCTCTCATACATACATCTACATAGAGGCCAACATTTTCAAACTTGTGTTCCTCAAACTAAACTGCTACATCTATAATTAGACACTGAAGTAACAATGGTTTGATTTTCAGAGCACTCCCAACTATGGGAGTCTGAAAATTTGGGCCACTTTTCACTGAAGGACCCTTGTGATGAGATGTGTACCCCACACCAGCCCTGAAAGGGTTAATGAGGGCCTGAGAGACTAGTTATGTTAAATGGTGTCACCTGCAAGAGGGAGGGCCAGGGTTAATTGAGGGTGAAGCTCAACTGGGAAGGGGCTGGGACAGCACTGTAAAGCTTGGAGGATGAAAGCTCAGAGGAAGCTGCTGTCACTCCCTGGGATGAGAGTTCCTCAAAGACAAAGAGGAAGTCCGGGGGAGAGTAAGCCCTGAGATCCTGCTCTTGGAGCAAGGAGTCTGGCAAGAGGGTAGGAGGGAGTGAAGTAGCCATGAGGAGTAGAGTAACCAGAAGCAGGCAAGAGATGATAGGGAGGCTAGGTAGGAAGGAGCCCAGAGAAACAGAAAAGCTATATTGACTGGGACTGAGGACTTGGGTTTCTGGTTATAAGGGCCCTGGGCTGGAACCTGGTGTAGCAGGTGGGCCTGGGCTCCCCTGCCAGCCACTGGTATAGTGACAAGCTGGGACTGAACACTGTCTAGAGATGACATTTGGACTTCATAATGCTGGAAGGGGTGGACTAAAATAGTGACCTGGCTGGAGGGCCAAGTTACCCGAAGAAAGACTGTCATAGAGCCAGCAATGAGCAGCCAGGGGGCACCTGATGCAATGAAAGCAACATTCCCAGATGGAGATGCAAGGGGGTGTACTAGCAGTGAGTGGCAACCCTGTATACAGACCTGAATATGAAGCTAGGGTCCCAAGTGTGAAAATGTTGGCAATTCTATACCAGCAGGTACTAGGGTGTGTACTTGTCACCGTTTAATTTTCTAAGTATGTGACTGTATCTGCAAATTTGGCATAACTTGCCTAGGAAGTTGCCAGTATCATCCTTTGGTGTTGCAGGGTTAGACCACTCCTGACAACAATTCAAATCTCTGTCTACAGAGTTCTAAAGTAAGATAACTGAGCACTCTAATTGCTATCACCTTTGGCTAAGGTGTCTGTACTCTCTTCATGGAGTGCTGTATTGAAAACTGCATTCAAGTGATAGATCACAATTTTAAATTCTCAGGGGTTTTCCTGGGCCTGCTGGGAGGCAGAAGTTTCTGTAGGGAAACCTGCAACCAGAGTCCGGGTACAGCTACACTAAAGAGTTTGCAGCTGCACTGGTGCAAGCTCTCTAACATAGCTTCTCTAAGCCGAAGGGAAAGAGCTCTCCTGTTGGCTTAATTACTCCAGCCCCTGCAAGCAGCAGTAGCTACGTTGGCAAGAGACGCTCTCACGCCAACAGAGCACTGTCCACACTGGTGCTTATGTCAGTATAACCTGTGTTGCTAAAGGGGAATGATTTATTCACCCCCCTGAGTGACATAAATTATTCCAACATAAGCTGTAATGTAGACATAGCCTCAGTTTGCAGGCACCCAGCCTAGAATAAGGCAGGGTGAGCTGTGCCTCTGTCTTTAGGGCCCAGCCTGCTTTCTCTTTCTGTTTCGGGGTTCTTGTGTGTTATCATTCTGAATACTGAAAAATACTGTACATTTACTCCTGGGGGAATTCTGTGTCACTGCACATGCACATATTTAATGGGCCATGCATATTTTTAATTTTTTGCAGAAAATAGCTTCTGCTGAAAAGCTGCTGCAGTTCTGCCTTTTGCCCACCAGAGGGTGATGTGGTGCTAGAACAGAGCAGCTGCTCCTGGCCAGTTAGGGAAGAGAAAGAGCCTGCCTTCTTCACAGTGCCTGTCAGGCCAGGTCAGGAGACAGACATCGTGGAGCTGCTGGGGGGTCATACAGGGGCTCATAAGGGCTAATAGGGGACGACAGACTGGGGTGGGGGTTAAATGGGAGTGGAGGTGCAGGGCCATAGGGGGGAGGAAGGTGCAGGGCCACATGGGCAGAGGGGGATGGGGTGCAGGGCCACATAGGGATGGGGGGTGGCTGAGTGGGGGCACAGAGACATGGGGATGGGGAAGCAGTGGATGGACACATATAGATTGAAAGGGGGTGCAGGGCCACATGGGGACAGGGGCAGATGTGCCTGACTGAATGGGAGAGGCTAGGGGTCATCCAGGGTCTGCATGGGGGACACTCCCCAACAATCCCTCCCCTCCCCACGCAAAAACCTGTTCCATACTTTTTCCACCCATACCTAACAACCCTCCAAGTTCATATCCAGGCTCCTTCCCAGCAATTATTTCCCTCTCCCTTAGCTCCTCTGTTACCTCTGACTCCCCCAAACTTTTGCACTGCTTCTGAGGGGTATGGGAAATATGGTTCTGTACTGTAGTTTAAATGAATTATTACTCAGAGTTCTGTATTAATATGCCTAGTAAGGAATCTATTTGTCAAAAAACATTTCCTGAATCTTTTTTATTGTCTGTGTTGTTTCAGACATTCTTGCTGACATTTATTTTGAAATAAATTACCAAAATAATTGAAAATGGTGTGATTATATTGTTGTTTTGACAAAATATGCAGAATTTTGCAGAATTTTAAAATATTGTGTGCAGAATTTTTAATTTTTTGGTGCAGAATTCCCCAAGGAGTATATATTGCAATCTTCCAGCAAGAGCATATGGTTTTATTTAATTTGTCTGGGTGTATGCCGTGAACATAACAGTCATAGCCAATGACCTTCAAATAACAAGTTTTTAACATAGAAAAGTATGTCATCGGTCCCCACAAGGAGTGAAATGGTTGTCTTAGCTCTAATGTAAAAAGTACTTGCAATGAAAACATTTTTTAAAATGTGAGGGAGGAAATAGGTACCTAAATATCTTTGAGGGTCTCAGCCTAAGTCTCTGCATCCTGCCCATCACATCCCACACCTTCATTCGTTCCCCTCTCTTCTGTCCAATTGACACTAATTTCTTTGGGAGTTATGCACGTAAATACCTTTGAGGAGCTGGGCCTTACACTCTATCAGTCTGGGAATCCTTTTGCCCTCTCAATTCCTCTAGAATGAAATAAGAAACACACTGTTGTGACTGCTCTGCCTCACGTGGAATACAGCATATTTTCCTGACTGAAATACAGAGCAAGCAAACATAAATGTTTTCAAACACCAGGCAACACACTCTGCATATCATGATTAGAGATGGACCAGAACCTAAGTCCCAGATCCAGCTCCTTCTCTAACTGTGGGAAATTCTGAACTGGAGCCAAATTTCCTGGTTCAACCCCTTCTTTAGTTAAGACATGATAAGCCAAATTCATCCTTGGTAGAACTTCACTGGCTTCAGTAGATTTATAGCAGAAGTGAATTTGGCTTCTCATCTTAACTACTGTATGTTCTGCAGTGTGTTAAAGGGATAGAAAAAAATGTGAAGTAATCTGACACATTTATTCCAACAACACAGCTTTATACATTGTTTATTTAATGTATTACAGAAACTTCCTCCCTTTTGCAAACAAATAAATCTGTTTTAATGCATAATTCTTAATCCCCATTCACTATACATACTATAATTGCTCCTTTGGAACTGCAACTGTATGGACCTGGGGAAATTACAATCCTGATATAGCTTTCTGAAGGCAATGGAGTTACACCAAGCATATATTTGATCGATAGATTGTCAGCAGTTGCACATTTGCATTCTTAACATGCAGATGGTATATTGGGAAACATCAGTGTGGAAAATTTGAGAATCCAGATGAGTAGCAGTTACATGAGTCTCATTAGTCCACAATACATCTGGAGGATTAACAAATTTTTTTGAAGTCCAGACCATCAGCTAAACTGTACGTTAACAATTAGCAACACTACATTTGTCTAATTGGAAAAACAGGCTTTTTAAATTTTAAGAATAAACAAAAAGCTAAACCACCAACTTTTTCTTTTTTTTGTTTTTGTTTTGTTTTCTTGTTTCATAGCCCTCACCTTCGAACTGGCACCTAGTACGGTACATTTCAGGCTGGATCACATTTTCACTTATTACTTAAAATGCCATGGGAAAAGTCTATCATTCTAGCAGGCACTGCAGTGATACATATGTCCCAAAAACCCTGATAGGACTTCTGGCTTTGCAAATGGCCTTAATCAAAATCCCAAACCTGGAAAAGCTTGGTGTGGTTTGTTTAACATCACCATGAATAATAAAACTGAGTGTATTAGGGACTCTGCACAATGAACTGACAGATAAAATGCATAAGCCTCCCTTTAAAAATAACAGACCATTTAAAAGTTTCTCTGGAGCTCACTTTTCTTCTTTGTGAGCTGCAAGAGCTGCTAAACATTTCATCTGAGCTACTGCAGAATTCTTAAGCCACTCTCCCTCTGATATGAGTACCTAATCAAAATTAGCCATCCCAGCTGCCAGTATTAAAATTTTATTTCTGACCATTGTCCAGCTCCCTTTCAAAGAATGCTGGCTCTTCATTCCTCTGATATCCTCACCACTCTCCTTCCCCTTGACCACAAAATTAGGGTCTATGCTTTAGAGATGCAGGAGCTTTACAGGCTCTGGTTATTGTTATAAAGTGAAGGGAGTCTCTATTCCCACCAGGGCTCTTCAAACACCAGGCTCTGTGACAAGGAAACAAACAGCTGAGTGTTCTCTGTTGCCTCCAGATGGTGCCCCCCTTTTACCTCTCTCAGCAGCCCCTTTTTTTGTTTTACACGGATTGTGCTGTTTCATCATTCATTCTGACTGTTTGATTTAAGTTTCCAGTCCTTAGGTCAAGAAAAGGCTGGCAAGGGAGGACGGATGAAAGAAAGTGGCACTTTGATGGCTTCTTTTTCACAGTAATGAGCCAAACTGCTCTTTCTTTCCCATCTCGTTTTCCACCCGCCTTCTCCCCCCCTCACCCTTTGGTGTTGCTGTATAGAAATAGTCAGTTCTGCTGTGCCTTCCTGTGATGACTAGATAACCTAGAACAGCGGTTCTCAAACTTTAGCAACCCGAGGACCCCCATTTTGATTTTTAAAATGTTGTGGACGCCCCTGCTCAGACCCTGCCCCTACTCCACCCTTTCCCACAAGGCCCGCCCCTCCTCTTCCCTGCCTCTTTCAGCCACTGCCCCTAAGCGCGCCCATCCCCAATCCTCACCCTCCCTCCCAGTGCCTCCTGCACACCACTGAAGAGCTGTTCCGTGTTGTGAAGGAGGCACTATGAGGGATGGGGAGGAGTTGATCAGTGGGGCTGGCGGTCCCAGACATGACTTGCGGACCCCCAGAAGTATCCTCGCAGACCCCCCCAGGGGTCCGCGGACCCCAGTTTGAGAAACCCTGACCCAGAAGGTTGCATGCTTCCTTGGTGGGCTGTGCCTATAGAGTCACTGCTTTGTTTGGGGGTTATTTTCTGTTTGTTTTGGGGGTTTGTTGTTGTTCCCTGTGTATAATGATGGCTATATGCAGATTAATGGAATTAAAGTTTCTCCATGAGTATGTGCTGCAGCAAAACACTTTAGGGTTGCCAGGTATCCCGTTTTCAACCAGAACGCCTGGTCAAAAAGGGACCCTGGTGACTCCAGTCAGCACTGCTGACCAGGCAGCAAAAACTCCAGTTTGTGGCGTGGTGGGGCTAAGGCAGGCTGCCTGCCTGCCCTGGCTCTGCATGGCTCCTGGAAGTGGTGACATGTCCCTGCAGCCCAGTGCTCCACGTGCTGCCCTGGCCCACAGGCACCGCCCCTACAATTCCCATTGGCTAGGAACCGCTGCCTGCAGGCGAGGGTAGTGTGGAGCTGCCTGGCCACCCCTGCGTCTAGGGGCTGCAGGGACATCTCACTGCTTCCAGGAGCTGCCTGAGGTAAGTGCTGTCTGGAGCCTGCACCCCTTACCCCCTCCTGTACCCCAACCCCCTGCCCCAGTCCAGGGAAAATGAGTGAGAGAGTGAGGGTGGAGGAGAATGAGTGACGGAGGGAGGGGGGATGGAGTGAGTGGGGGGTGGGGTCTCAGGGAAGAGGACAGGGCTGTGGGGAAGAAGGCGGGGCAAGGGTGCTCAATCAGAAAGTTGGCAACCTTCAAACACTTCCTGGTGACTTCTGCATTGTGATGGCTGTTAGCTATCAAAAACAAAGCTTCATTAGCTTAGCAAACTAGCTGAGCCTATAGTAAAGCTTCTGTAGAAAATTACTCTTTGTTTTAGTAGATCAGACAAATAATTGCTACACTTCCATCCTTAGCAATCTTTTATTTTGAAAAGAACACCTTAAGGTTGAGTCACAAGAGGAGGGGAAAATGGCATTTTAGCTTACAAATAACTTGGGTTTTACCAAGAGGATAAAAGGCTGGTTCATAATAATAAAACACTAATTTTTCAGAAATGGGGCATTGACCAATTAAGGTTTGATACCAGCAACCACTGGTTTTCAAATGTCAGAGATTTTTAATATTTCAGAGCAACTGCAATAAAACCACAGAGAAATCCTCTCTTCCAAGTCTGAAACACTGATACTGCCTCAGATTTACATAAAGGACAAATAAATGATGTGAATCCACAATGCTTTCAAGGCTTTTTAGCTTTGACAGTGGCTGCCTGATATGAATTGAATGATCCATGTGTGAGATAAAGAGTTCCAGCTGTATACCGAGGAACTGGAAGGGGTCTATGGCAAAACCAAAATTTTGTTTCAGAGCATCTTTTGGAACTAGAGAAGCTACCTCACAGCGCAGAGCTAGACACTGGGGTGAAGAGAGGGGCATTCCAAGAGTTTAAAAAGTGTGTGCTTTAAGGCCCTGATGCAGCCCCACTGAAGTCAATGGAAAGACTCCTATTGACTTCAATGGGCTTTGGATCAGGCCCTATATCACCTGTGTAATGAAACTGGCTGGGATTGCTGGAAAAGCTTTTAGACAAAGCTCGCACTGCTCTGTTAATACAATTCCTGTGTGTGTACTATCTGACACAATGGCGGTCGGGGGGAGGGGTTTCCCAATCCATCTGGAAAGGATTCTGTGTGAGCCAAGTGACTGAAGCTGTGGGAATACTGCTGTAGCCCGAGCTTTAGTTAAGGATGAGTGAATACTTTATTTAGTATGGGATTATTTTGAATAGGTTTGGGTTTTCCCCCACAGATATTGGGTGTTTTTTCTTCTCTATGTTGTGTATATTGCTTCACTTCTTCGGTTTCTGAATCCCCTGCTTTTTTATACATACTAATTAATCATTTTTATAATTTATAGGAATAAACCTAACTTTTTAATTCTCTCTCCCCTCCACGCCCGCCAATCCACTGTTTATAGTTACAGTAGAGCAAAGAAGGAAGTACCCTATTGTGACCATCCTTATTACAGGCTATGATATCAACCTGCAAGCACCAGGGAAATCACTCTTAGCCCTGAGCAATATAGCTAAATAAAATAGGGGTTATTTTCTCATCAACCAGATTCCCTTTTCTACAGCTGGGTTTTTGGGTATCCCAGACCACTCCAGGACCCAACATACTATATATTTAAACACACAACTCTTACATATGCCCCTTTTTCCTTCACTTCTCAGAAATATATGTTAGAAATTGCAAAAATCTCATTGCCTGGAAATGAGATAAATCTTATCTCATGGCTGTATCATTTGAGGATTATATTCCATGGCTGTAACATCATAGCTGAAAACTTTGACTTTAAGTGAAAAATCTTGTGCCTTGCTTAAAATCTTAAAATGTCCTTCCAGTAAACAACCTGATTGTAAAAATGTCCTCTGCCCTTGGTCTCTAGTTTCCTATCACAGTTCTGGTAACTTTTCTATACAGAGAGCAATACTATTTCTACTAGTACCTCCATAACAGCCTTATTTATAATACACTGTATGACACATAGTACATGTCACTTATTCTGTTTGGAAAAGGTTGCATCCACCATTTCTATTACTCAGCAGAGGAGTGAGAAGGCGAGTGGGGGTGGGGTGAGGAGGCAAGCGGCTGGGGGAGGCCCTGGCGGAGGAATAAAGAGGCGAGCAGTGAGCCAGCAGCAGGGTGATGAGGCAGGCAGGGGGATCTGGCTGCGCGCAGGGGAGTGAGGTGGTGAGTGCTGAGCCACCAGCGAGCAGGAGTTCTCACGGCGGGCAGGGGGGTGTCTGTGGTGGGGGAGGGAGGCAGGACACAGGAGGCGGGCGGGGGTGAGGAGGTGAGAGGCAGGTGGAGCCCCCCTTTGGGGAGGCTAGCCCCCGACTCCACCCCTTCTGCCCACGGTCCCCCCCGGCAGCTGGAGCCCCGAGAACCCCTGTGCCTGGAGCCACAAGCCCTCCTCCTGGAGATGCTCTGAGCACCTCCCTAGCTGGAGGAGCCCCAAGCTGGCCGAAGCCCCGAGACCCACACCCCCCAACACCTGCCCGGAGGAGCCCCAGGCCAGCCGCAGCCATGTGTCCCCTCTCTTCTCCTCCCCAGACCCAAGCCACCCAGATATGTTTTTCATTATTTTTTGGACTTCTGTTGTGTCAAAGCATTTTTAAATTTACTTCAGAATTGTTATACAGAGAACCACTTTTACCAAAAAACCAAAAGAATAAAAAGGACAAGAATGTGCAAAACACCTTATTTGTGTTTCTACTCTGTTAGGTCCAGTAAAGAATAGAGATAACTGTGTGTGATTTTTATTATTGAGTCTGAAAAAAAAACCCCAAACCTTACATAAATAAATTACACTGATTTGGATGTATACACGTGCATATTACTTTATTAGCTTTAGGAAAAATAAATAATTTTAGGGCAAAGTGTCAGTGTGGCCACCAGCAAGAGTTGGTGGCCACACTCTGAGGCCACCAAAAAGTTTGTTGCGAGAACCCCTGCACTAGAGCTAGGGTTTGGGTCAGTGCAGACCGGCCCACAGAGACATAAACAGCTTCCTGATGTCCCACCCCACCCTTCTTCACCATGGAAAATCAATGGAACTTGTACTCCTAAATTACTTAGGTGCTATGGATCATTATTCAAAGGAAAAAAATCATTCAATTCACTTTCATTTTCAAATCCCACTCTAAATATTTGCTGCCATGGAAGCTGGTGGAATAAGTGCTTTTTCTGTAAGGATTCCTGACATTTGCATAAGTCTTACCTGTGCTTTTCATTCATTCAGATTGTTTATATTTCAAAGGGTCACTCTCTAGTCTTTTAGTAAACAAAATGCTACCTAGGTCTGCCAGCTCCAGGAATACTGGAATATTTTACTCGAACCTCAACTCAAATCTTACTAAATTCTACTTTAAACTTGGCTGACCTTTCAGTAAGCACTACCGAATACCTCCAGTGTTCTGTGTTGTGAACTAATGCCAAGTATATATGATGGGGTCAAGTCAAGGGGAGAGAATAAAAGCTGAGCAGATGTGCTGCATGTGCCAGGTTTTCCAGTGTTATGACTAATGTGACATCACAAACCTTCACCAAAATTTTATGCTATGAAAAGAGAACTCTTCATAAAACTAAGTATGAGGCCCTAATCTTGTTCTGTGGTTAGACTGAATGGTTTGGGGCACTTCCAATGCAATCTGATTCTTTACACTTGGCACCTCCTGTGTTAAATTGAATGATGTGTGATGCCAGTTTCCATTAGAAACTCGGGCACTCTTCAGAGCTTTTTCCACCAAAAAGACAGCATTGAAAAACGCCATCAATTAGCTTTGTACACATTTTTCAAGAGTTTTTAAGAACTCTGCTATGTGCATTGAGGTTCTTTCTTCCACAGAAATTTCCAAAGGGACCTCATCTTGGCCTCCAAGTTTGCATATGCAACTTACTTCCCACCTAAATTTTTGCATATGAAAGTTCATGTGAAAATATCATTTGCGAATTGGGTGTAGAGAGGAATCAAGGTCCTAGAACATAGATTTGCTGTGAGACATTGGACAAATCATTTTCTCTCTGTGCCTTAGTTTCCCCATCTATGAAATGGGGATAAATAATATCTAGTTCTCTCACTGGGATGCTGAAAGGCCACATTTATTAATTTTTGCAAACTGTTGTGAGATCCTCAGAAGGTGCTATAAAAGGGCAAAGTATTATTGGAAATGCATAGGTAAAGGGCTGATTTTTGTAGCCAAAAACCAAAACCCAGGATTTATGCACAACAGAACTCCAGGATTATTTGATTTCTTTCACCAGATGTGGATCTGGATTTTGGAAATGTCATTCATCTGTATAATGGTCTCAGCCAAAATCCTGGATCCAACTCTGAACTTTGGAGTTTTGGAGTGTCTGCCTGTATCCGAATGTTTACAGTGTGAGATAATCTCTCAGGATGATGTGCAAAACCTCTAGCAGAGGTCATTTAATTAAAATGTTGCCCATAGGGTGTGGAATTTTTTTTAAAGTCTTTTGAGAGCAGAATTTTGTTTGAGTTGTGACTGCTTGAATAACTGCCAACAGCTATTGATGTAGATGACAAAGATTCAGATTTGTGGGGCAGTTTTACAGTTATCCACAAATCTGCTGAGTATCATAAATAAAAACCTGGGGGAAAAAAAACCACTGCAAAGCTAAAGCCCTACTATTCTGCACTGCAAGTAATATTTACACCTGTTACATAGATGAGATGCTTATTATAAACTTGGAAAAAAATACATGTAATTGAAAGTAAATAGAATAGAACCTGGCACTGAATTTGAGCAATAATCCTCTATTTGCTATCCTCAGTGCAGAGGAGACTGGAAATAAAATCAGAAGGCCAGCATGGAATATATTTGCTGTAATCCTACCCACATGTACTGCTAAATAACATTCCTGCTTCTCTGAAAATACAGAAATATTTGGTTTTATAAATGACGCACATTGGCTCACCTGCCCTAATCAGTTTAGAATCTTGGCAGCTTCAAGTCACATTGGAGCTGTTGTCTATTTGTATATCCAAAAATCTGTGGTTCGTTGCCATAATAACATCTCCTAAGACCATATAATCATTCTAAATAGACTAGGGGTGTTCAAGATCCTTTGCGACATATCAGCCCAGACTGGCCCAAAGATGGAGTCCAAACATATCTTTGACAGTGGTGAGTTTTCAGTATAGCTGGGTGGCTCAACTCCTATTTTTCCATTCGTGGATATTTTCCAATGCTTTTAGATAATTAAAAAATAATTTACTGGGGCAATTGATAGCATGAACATTATCAAAATACTGATCTAGGAATGCTAAAAGAGAGAAGAACATGTAATCAAGTAAAGGGCTAAATTAATTTCATTCTCTAGATAAAAGAACGAGGAGGACTTGTGGCACCTGAGAGACTAACACATTTATTTGGGCATAAGCTTTCATGGGCTAAAATCCGTTTCATCGGATGCATACAGTGGAAAATACAGTAGGAAGATATATATATATACACAGAGAACATGAAAAAATGGAGGCTGCCATACCAGCTCTAATGAGACTAATCAGTTAAGGTGGGCTGTTATCCGCAGGAGAAAAAAAACTTTTGTAGTGAGAATCAGGATGGCCCATTTCAAACAGTTGACAAGAAGTTACCTAGGGAGGTGGTAGAATCTCCTTCCTTAGAAGTTTTTAAGGTCAGGCTTGACAAAGCCCTGGCTGGGATGATTTAATTGGGGATTGGTCCTGCTTTGAGCAGGGGGTTGGACTAGATGACCTCCTGAGGTCCCTTCCAACCCTGATATCCTATGATTCTAAGGTGTGGGTAACGGTAGGGGAAAAATTAGCATGGGGAAATAGTTTTTAGTTTGTGTAATGACTCATCCACTCCCAGTCTTTATTCAAGCCTAATTTAATGGTGTCCAGTTTGCAAATTAATTCCAGTTCTGCAGTTTCTCGTTGGAGTCTGTTTTTAAAGATTTTTTGTTGAAGAATTTCGACTTTTAGGTCTGTAATTGAGTGTCCAGGGAGGTCGAAGTGTTCTCTGACTGGTTTTTGAATGTTATAATTCTTGACGTCTGATTTGTGTCCATTTATTCTTTTGCGTAGAGACTGACCAGTCTGGCCAAAGTACATGGCAAAGGGGCATTGCTGGCACACGATGGCATATATCACATTGGTAGATGTGCAGGTGAACGAGCCCCTGATGGTGTGGCTGACGTGATTAGGTCCTATGATGGTGTCCCTTGAATAGATATGTGGACAGAGCTGGCAACGGGCTTTGTTGCAGGGATTGGTTCCTGGGTTAGTGTTTTTGTTGTGTGGTGTGTGGTTTCTGGTTGCTTCAGGTTGGGGGGCTGTCTGTAAGTGAGGACTGGCCTGTTTCCCAAGATCTGTGAGAGTGAGAGATCATCCTTCAGGATAGGTTGTAGATCCTTGATGATGCACTGGAGAGGTTTTAGTTGGGGGCTGAAGGTGACAGCTAGACATCAGGAATCATAACATTCAAAAACCAGTAGAAGAACACTTCAATCTCCCTGGTCACTCAATAACAGACCTAAAAGCGGCAATTCTTCAACAAAAATCTTCAAAAACAGACTCCAACATGAAACTGCAGAACTGGAATTAAATTGCAAACTGGACACCATCAGATTAGGCTTGAATAAAGGCTGGGAGGGGATGAATCATTACACAAACTAAAAACTATTTCCCCATGCTAATTTTTCCCCTACTCTTACTCATATCTTCTTGTCAACTGTTGAAAATGGGCCATCCTGATTCTCACTACAAAAGTTTTTTTTCTCCTGCTGATAACAGCCCACCTTAATTGATTAGTCTTGTTAGAGTTGGTATGGCAACCCACATTTTTTCATGTTCTTTGTATACATATATCTTCCTACTGTATTTTCCACTGCATGCATCTGATGAAGTGGGTTTTAGCCCACGAAAGCTTATGCCCAAATAAATGTGTTAGTCTCTAAGGTGCCACAAGTACTCCTCATTCTTTTTGCTGATACAGACTAACACAGCTACCACTCTGAAACCATTCTCTAGATGGTTAAACTATAGTAGATTAAAGACTGAAGTGCAAACTCTGGCTACAGCAGAGGTGAAGCAAAAGATATGATCTACAAATCAAAAATCAACTAAAGTGTGTTTTTTCCCCCCTACAGTTTAGAATATGGTGTCTCTAGATCATTCATTCCGAATGCATGACTTTGTCCTTCCATGCTTTTTTTTGGAATACAAAAAGGTCATATTTTTTTCTACAGTAACATCTGCAAGTCTCCCGTGAGCTATTCCAGGGTGACTTCATTCATTTTGTCATATTATTATGGTCCTCAGGGTGCATTCCTGCACATAAGGTCTCCTCCCCTGAAGAACAGTAATTCTTCCACATTATGAGGGCAGATTTTTTTCCCTTGTACAGAACAAATTATTTCAACCAATTCTAACATCTGGGCTATTAGTAACTTCCTGTAAACTACTGACTGTTTTTGCATCCTCCAGGCATTTCTGTGTTTAGGAGGATGGTCTGAGGAGCTGAGGGAAAGTAATATATTTTTCTTTAAAATTCTCCTTCCCTTCATTCTTGTGAGATTGTGATTGAACACTCTGAAACAATTAACTCTCCCTTTTACACTTACTATAGAATAAAAAGGCTAAAAGAGTTGAGAATTCGTCAGCTGTGTGTCTTTCAGAACATGCAGTATCAATACTGGCTGATTTTCAAAGTGGCTTGGGTGAGCTGGGACCCAAAATCCCATCCACTATTATGAGAGATGATTTGTTAATTTATTAATTTTCTTAATGGGGCTTCAACGGGGTTGCCTAAGTCTTAAAGTTAAGCATGCGTTTAAGTATTTTGCTGAATCAGGACCACCATGCTCGGCTTGGCTCCTGTAGGATCCAGCCCTAGTACCTAGACTCTGCTTGGCATTCTGAATTTTATTCAAGCTCTGTTTGACAAGTAGAGAGCCAGAGAGATTCTGTCAAAAGAACCAGAAGTTCAAGATTAATGTGATGCTTTGAAGTGCATATCTAAAAGGTTTGCAACACTCACATTCGTTAAGTTTTTAGCACCACATCCTATTTTTCTTACTCATATGAGTAGTCCCAGTGAATTCAGTGGAGCTACTCACATGAATAAAGAAAGCAGGAATTGTCTGTTAGGTTTTATTCTCACTTTCTATATGTATCTGATGGGCGGACTAGTGCCATTTCTTTTCAGACTTGGTTCACAAGAATGAAAATCAAGAAATGATCCCTTTCTGAGAAGTGAGAAGTCCAAGTTTGATAGCCTATGAGAGACAGAGAAAGCATGCACCCATCAAATTGCAGAAGGGAATTCATTTGTTTCTTTTTATGTGTAAATGGACTGTTTAGGAAGCTGCTTATGATTTAAAGGGCAGCTGGTTTTGCTGGTGTAAACCAAATTGCATGGCTCCTGGCTTCAGAAAGTCTGCCAGTGGAAAGGCTGTGATGATACAAGGTGGCCACATCTCTCTGCTGGGGACTCCATAGGTAGTGGGGGAGGGTAATGCAGTTCAGAACTGGAGGTGTGCTGTCACTGGGGATGTGCCAGGGCAGCCTTGGGATGCACTGATGGAGTACATCTACATCCACCTCAGCGGGCAGGGTACCAATGGAGCTGCTGGCTGAAATTAAAGTTCCCCTCCCTGGAACAAATTTGACAGAGGCAGAAACATCACCTGGCCTGCTTTTGGACTAAATGAATTTTGTTAGAGAGGCTCTAGTTAATTAACCAATGAAATGCTGGAATCTGCTTTTAAAGATTTTGCACACAATAGATATGGCACATGCTATATGACAAAACTCATTCGGTCCTTTGGTCTGGATGATTTTTGTCTTTCCTCACCATTGTAATGCTCACAGGCGTTAATATTTCAGCAGCTGGAAAGTATTCATTGCAGTGGGGGTTGCTAAGTGACAGCTACAATGTGTGCAACAAAGAGTTCCTACTCAGACTTATGGAAAGAAGTTCTCAGGCTGTGCAAATGTAGGTCTGTTGGAATGAATAGGCAGTGTCCCTACATGCAACACTGCTATTGTGCTCCCATTGAAACTCATCAAATAGGGCAAGCTGGATAAAAAAAAGGAGGATTTAATGAGAAGCCCAGCAAAGTCTCCCAAGAATAGATGCTGTGTAACTAAATGTCCAGCACTGAAAAGCCTAAAGAGAACTAGATTTGGCTATATTTCAGCTATCAGATTAAACAGAGCAAGAGCAGCCTTCCTTTTGGATAAGCATTCTTCAGTGTTAATTTTAATGAATCTGGAGCAAAGGTTTTGCTGTTATTTGAAACAAACACATGTCAAAAGTACAGATAAACACTTTGTACATCCAAAACAAAACAACCTTTGCTGAAACAGATTCTATACATTTTATTTGATGTGAACAGACCTAAGTATGTTGAAATGGTTGTTTAAGCTTCTTTCTACTGGAGATGAATAATAATAGACCACCAGAAACCTATATGTCCCTTTTAAGGTGCCCTCTTGCCAGTATTACCCCAACCTGACCCTGTTTAGGAATGGTCAATGCACTGTAAGGAATCTTAGTCAGTCAAGGGACACATGCAAAGGTTTTCAGTTGTTAATACTTTTAATTTATTTAAGAACTTCATTTTCAAGTTCTCTTTTTTTTTGTTTCCAACTCTTAACATAACAAGTAACTAATTGCAACCTCCTGTTTACCCTGGGAACGTGCTTGGTGGGTGGGAGTTAAGAAGGAGAAGGTCAAAGCAATCACCTAGAACAATCTGGTTGACTGCTCTTACAGCTGATAGAGTGTCAATATTCAGGCAGCTGCTTCAGTCACAGTCTGTTTCACCATCCAAGAGTTCAGTTCCCAGGTTATCGTTGTTCTTCACCTATAAATGTTTCTCAGTTTAAATTAATAAACCTGTTCTATTACATTTTTGTAGGAATGGACCAAATGATGAGCCATTGCTACGGCCGACTGTCTGGCTAAGTGCTGAAGAAAAAGATTTTAAAGACCCCAAAGGCAAGCAATTTGAAGTTGTTACTCTCACAGAAACTGAAACCTGACCCCTCCTAGACCTTACACATATCTGTTAGGTGGTTTTAAGAATGCCTTAATATTACAGATGGGCCCAGGAAGGGCTGTTAAGATCTGGATGAGCGGGGGGGGGGGGGGGCTGTTGTCAGAGTAAAGGTTAAATCAGAGCTGGGGCTCACTGGAATCTCACAAAATGTTTTTGTGGGACGCTGGGGTCCAAATTGCACAAGTCTCACAAAGTCAGTTGGTCTCATACAATTTTAGCCTCATCTGAACAAAGCCCTGGAATGAAATCCCATAAATGCTTGATCTGCAGCCAAATTCCCCCTGCCCTGAAATTCAGAACCTCAGATCCAAGTGCCTTCAGTTTTGTCCCATCTCCACTTAATATTGTATGAACGTGGCCAAGTAGTGTGTCATAAATATAAAGGGAAGGGTAAACCCCTTTGAAATCCCTCCTGGCCAGGGGAAAGCTCCTCTCACCTGTAAAGGGTTAAGAAGCTAAAGGTAACCTCGCTGGCACCTGACCAAAATGACCAATGAGGAGACAAGATACTTTCAAAAGCTGGGAGGAGGGAGAGAAACAAAGGGTTTGTGTGTCTGTCTGTAGTCCTCTTGGCCGGGGACAGAACAGGAATGGAGTCTTAGAACTTTTAGTAAGTAATCTAGCTAGGTATGTGTTAGATTATGATTTCTTTAAATGGCTGAGAAAAGAATTGTGCTGAATAGAATAACTATTTCTGTCTGTGTATCTTTTTTGTAACTTAAGGTTTTGCCTAGAGGGGTTCTCTATGTTTTTGAATCTAATTACCCTGTAAGATATATACCATCCTGATTTTACAGGGGGGATTTCTTTATTTCTATTTACTTCTATTTTTTATTAAAAGTCTTCTTGTAAAACACTGAATGCTTTTTCATTGTTCTCAGATCCAAGGGTTTGGATCTGTGGTCACCTATGCAAATTGGTGAGGCTTTTTATCCAACATTTCCCAGGAAAGGGGGAGTGCAAGTGTTGGGAGGATTGTTCATTGTTCTTAAGATCCAAGGGTCTGGGTCTGTAGTCACCTAGGCAAATTGGTGAGGCTTTTTACCAAACCTTGTCCAGGAAGTGGGGTGCAAGGTTTTGGGAAGTATTTTGGGGGGAAGGACGCGTCCAAACAGCTCTTCCCCAGTAACCAGTATTAGTTTGGTGGTGGTAGCGGCCATTCCAAGGATAACGGGGGTAATATTTTGTACCTTGGGGAAGTTTTAACCTAAGCTGGTAAGGATAAGCTTAGGAGGTTTTTCATGCAGGTCCCCACATCTGTACCCTAGAGTTCAGAGTGGGGGAGGAACCTTGACATAGTGCATTAACTTTTTGAGGCTCTTCTGTTTTGTTTTTGTATTTAATTTCTTTAGAAACAAAGGAGAAAAACAAATATGAAAAAATGGCCAGGGCTTTTATCAGTTTGTGGATCTGAATATGCAGTCTAGTGAGCCCACAGTCTCCATTCAGATTTCATGCCCTCTCTAGAGGGGATTCCCATTAAACTGAGTTGAGAGGGCCCAGCATCTTGTAGGATTGGGACCATAAACAGTACATGTTTTTAAAAGTACACTTTTATAATAAGGAGGCTAGCTTTGATTATCTTCCCCTTTCAAATTTACCAGTCATTCAGGGCCTCCATATGGAGCTGACAGCAGGAACCTCAGTGCACATGTACAAGAGTGGCCATAAAATATTACTTTGCATTGAAAGACATGAAGCTGTCATTTGGGGATTGGTCCTGCTTTGAGCAGGGGGTTGGACTAGATGATCTCCTGTGGTCCCTTCCAACCCTGATATTCTATGATTCTATGATCTCCAACATCATTAAAACTTCTCAATTAAGAATTTCTGGAGTAACCTATTTGGCTGTAAAGGCTGCAATTTACAGTACTAGAGGAAACTGAATTCTATACATCAAGACAGTTGAAATATAAAAGGAAACGATACATTTGATTATATGAAGTGCTTTAACATGTTGGCATCCAAAGATCAGTGCAAATCTAGATTTTTTTTTAAACCTTACTGTACTATGACTTGCAAGGTACCATGATTTCCTCTCCCTCACCACATCTATGATATTTAGAAAATAATGATACAGTTTTGATTTGTTTATACTTGATAAACAATCTGATGTTTAAAGAATTTGTTTTGTAAAAGAAGGGAAATCATTTCAATAATTAGATATTGTCAGAGTTCCACACTTCTCTTGCACCTAGATATGTTTGTCAGCTCTCTCTTGCCAACCCACTGTGCTCTAACAGTGCAAAAGGAGTAATATAATGCACCTTAGCCCTGATCTGGCAGGTCTTAACACAAAATTCTCATTGACTTGAATGAAAAGTTTGCTTGAGTAAGGACTTCTGAATCAGTGAGTATGTTCTGTGATCCAACTATTTCCAGACATTGTCTCTGCTAGTACAGATGGTCCTTCCCCACCTGAGGATCGGAAACATGATGGCACAGTGCCCCAGGTGAAGGGGAAGGCTAGCTGTCTGTAAGTGGCAAGGTTCTTTCTGTGAAAGGCCAGGTACTTTCTCTCTACATTTAGATATACCCAAATCTTCTTCTTTTTTTTGGCAGGGTGGGGGGGAGGTTCTTGTGACATCTCTAGTATGACAACTACACAACATTTTCCAACAGAATGTTTTTCTGTCAGAAAATGCCTGTTTGTTGAAAGCAAATTGTTTTACATAAATGTGTTTACTTCGAGGAAAGTTTTCAAAAGAAAAATTGAAAAACATCTTGATAAGGTCAAACATTCCATATTGACCTTTTCAGAACAGAACATGTATATTTTCTGTTTTGAAATGACTTCTGTTATAAATGTAATATAAAAGAAATAAAAGTAAAAATTGGAACAAAACATTTTGATTGTATTGAAACAAAGCATTGCAATTGACCTATAACTATTTTTTTCTTCTGCAATCTCATTTTGTGGGGAATTTTGAAGCTTTTTGCTTTCATTTTATTTTGAAACAGAAAATGTTTCAAACTCATGGCACTCCCTGTGAAATGAAAAATCTGGTTCTGCCCAGTTGTACTATACAATCCATTTTAAATGTTTCCCAACACTGAATATTCCCTTTTTTTATCTTTGTAAAATGCTTATCATACCAGACAGGCACTATTAACTTTAAACAGCATGTTCCTAAAGCTCTTGTGCTGAAACTCTGCAGTTTAATTTCTTTCTATTAATATTAATTTTATTAAAATTGCGGAAAAGAGCTAAATATAAGCTCTGCATCAGTGTCTGGCTTGAAATAACACATTTACATATTGATACCATGAAAACACCTTTTTTGTGGGGGCAGGGAAAGTATTTTCTCTGTAGTATTTTCCCACCTTCACCTAATAGAAGCATTCTAAAACAGACCAGTAGGGGGAAATATTCCTTTCCTCCGCCTTCTTGGATCAGCATGTCTACTTTGGATTTACTTGGTCCATATTGAAAATTAGGGCAGGTCTACACTATGGGGTTACGTCGACCTAAGTTATACAACTCCAGCTACGTGAATAACATAGCTTGAGTCGACGTAGCTTAGGTCGACTTCTTGCGGTGTCTACACCGCATTGGGTTGACTTACCTTATGCTTCTTGTTCTGGTGGAGTACCAGAGTCAACTGGAGAGCGATCTGTGGTCGATTTAGCGGGACTTCACTAGACCTGCTAAATCGACCACTTGTGGATCGATCGTTGCAATGTCGATCCACGGTAAGTGTAGACATGCCCTTAGAAATGGAAAAGACCTATTACATTAGGTTCACCCTCCACAAAGTCAGGTTGTAGACTTATAGAAAGGGAAGATCCACACATCATCTTCGGATACTGTTGATATAAAATGTAACTATTTTGAAAAATCAGCACTGGTGAATATAAATCAGAGGAAAATGGCATCGTAAGCATCCATTTGTCAGATTTATATGTGTATGTGAATGGATGAAACAGACTATTGTGCAGTCCATACAGAAGAGATTTCTTGTTTAACTCATATAAATACTAAAGGATAATTAAATAATTGTGAATCAGGCCATGCATACTAGGAGCATAATTAGCATTGTCTGACCCCTTGCATTGACCTATATAACTAGCGTAGTGCTGGTTAGCACTGCTACAGTAAAAGCTCTGTCAACCATAGAATCATAGAATCATAGAATATCAGGGTTGGAAGGGACCCCAGAAGGTCATCTAGTCCAACCCCCTGCTCAAAGCAGGACCAATTCCCAGTTAAATCATCCCAGCCAGGGCTTTGTCAAGCCTGACCTTAAAAACCTCTAAGGAAGGAGATTCTACCACCTCCCTAGGTAACGCATTCCAGTGTTTCACCACCCTCTTAGTGAAAAAGTTTTTCCTAATATCCAATCTAAACCTCCCCCACTGCAACTTTAGACCATTACTCCTCGTTCTGTCATCTGCTACCATTGAGAACAGTCTAGAGCCATCCTCTTTGGAACCCCCTTTCAGGTAGTTGAAAGCAGCTATCAAATCCCCCCTCATTCTTCTCTTCTGCAGGCTAAACAATCCCAGCTCCCTCAGCCTCTCCTCATAACTCATGTGTTCCAGTCCCCTAATCATTTTTGTTGCCCTTTGCTGGACTCTCTCCAATTTATCCACATCCTTCTTGAAGTGTGGGGCCCAAAACTGGACACAGTACTCCAGATGAGGCCTCACCAATGTCGAATAGAGGGGAACGATCACGTCCCTCGATCTGCTCGCTATGCCCCTACTTATACATCCCAAAATGCCATTGGCCTTCTTGGCAACAAGGGCACACTGCTGACTCATATCCAGCTTCTCGTCCACTGTCACCCCTAGGTCCTTTTCTGCAGAACTGCTGCCTAGCCATTCGGTCCCTAGTCTGTAGCTGTGCATTGGGTTCTTCCGTCCTAAGTGCAGGACCCTGCACTTATCCTTATTGAACCTCATCAGATTCCTTTTGGCCCAATCTTCCAATTGGTCTAGGTCCTTCTGTATCCTATCCCTCCCCTCCAGCGTATCTACCACTCCTCCCAGTTTAGTATCATCCGCAAATTTGCTGAGAGTGCAATCCACACCATCCTCCAGATCATTTATGAAGATATTGAATAAAACCGGCCCCAGGACCGACCCTTGGGGCACTCCACTTGATACCGGCTGCCAACTAGACATGGAGCCATTGATCACTACCCGTTGAGCCCGACAATTTAGCCAGCTTTCTACCCACCTTATAGTGCATTCATCCAGCCCATACTTCCTTAACTTGCTGACAAGAATACTATGGGAGACCGTGTCAAAAGCTTTGCTAAAATCAAGAAACAATACATCCACTGCTTTCCCTTCATCCACAGAACCAGTAATCTCATCATAAAAGGCGATTAGATTAGTCAGGCATGACCTTCCCTTGGTGAATCCATGCTGGCTGTTCCTGATCACTTTCCTCTCATGCAAGTGCTTCAGGATTGATTCTTTGAGGACCTGCTCCATGATTTTTCCAGGGACTGAGGTGAGGCTGACTGGCCTGTAGTTCCCAGGATCTTCCTTCTTCCCTTTTTTAAAGATTGGCACTACATTAGCCTTTTTCCAGTCATCCGGGACTTCCCCGGTTCGCCACGAGTTTTCAAAGATAATGGCCAGTGGCTCTGCAATCACAGCCGCCAATTCCTTCAGCACTCTCGGATGCAACTCGTCCGGCCCCATGGACTTGTGCACGTCCAGCTTTTCTAAATAGTCCCTAACCGCCTCTATCTCCACAGAGGGCTGGCCATCTCTTCCGCATTTTGTGATGCCCATCTCCATTACTAACTCTGTTTCACTAAGATCAGTTTGGCCTTTGTTTTTGTTTCAAGTGGGATGAAAAAACAGTTTGTTTCCTCCTTGTCCCTCTGCTGCTTTAAGGAGAAAAACCTGTAATTTTTTCTCTAATCCATTTTAGCCAGTCCATAATCCCTACTGTGGATTGCTTCTTTTGGTGTTGCATTTTAGATGGTGGTTCAGTTTTTGTTTGTTTTAATACTCAATTCACTAACATTTTAAAATTCAGTACTGGACCTGTGCAGTAATTGTTTTCATTATGCACTATATGTATATATTGTAGCAAGTACATTACAAAATTGTTCCAAAAGATTTGCTTATTAAAGCCTCTAGGTCATACTCATATGATATGATAGGGACACATCTACAGTAGTCATGATGTGTTGAAGATGAATGTTATGACTTGACTTTTTCCTAAGGTTGGGGATGGTGTGGGGAGGGCGGGATGGTGTCTTTTAACTTAAAATGTCCTTGCTTTTAGTGAGTTTAATTCATTTTACTCTTTACAATTTTTGAATTTAATATACACTTTTTCTAGCCTCCATGCTCAAAGCTCTTTAAAGACTACCTGAGCTTTTTCTTTGAAGCTTGTTTTTTTGTTTTCTAAGTTAATTTAGTTCCCCAGATAGGGACCAGATTGATGCTGGAAAAGACAGGATTCTGCTTATCAACAGAACAAGGGCACCAGTAATGCAGGTCTCCCCACACACGCACCTCAGCCATGACTTGTTGGCCTCAAAACACTCACCCACATCAGTGGGATGAGTATATCAGGAAATTTTGTGACATTTGCAGGGGAGGGGTTCTGGAATTTATTTCAGTTGCTGCGAAAGGATTTTCTTACAATTCATAATGATTCTTTCCTAAAAACTTGTCTGAAAAATTTCAAATGTAACAGTTAATTAAAAAGACCCCTTTGGTATACGATCAGTTACACACACAAACCTATGCACAGGCAACTATCCCCCTTCCTTTCACCCCCAGATCTGAGGCCAGTGAGCTGTGCAGAAGAGAGCTCATGCAAACCTTCCATAATGCCTCCCACAGCCACAGGGGCATTTATGTATTAACAAGAGTCCTGAAGGAGCTCAGATATCAAACTACAAAATTACACCCTAACTGTGGTGTGTAACCTATTGCTTAAATCAGCCTCTGTGCCTGATGACTGGAGGGTAGCTAATGTAACACTGACTTTTAAAAAGGGCTCCCAAGGTGATCTTAGCAATTACAGGCTGAAAAGCCTAACTTCAGTAGCAGGCAAATTAGTTATAACTTTAATAAATAACAGAATTATCAGACACACAGATAAACACAATTTGTTAAGAATCAGCAAAACTTTTGCAAAGGGAAATCATGCCTCACCAATCTTAAAATTCTATGGGGGAGTCAACAAGCATGTGGATATGGGTAATCTAGACTTTCAGAAAGCCTTTGACAAAAGCCTTGGGTGAGGGACCTTAAGGAAGCTAAGTAGCCACAGGATGAAAGGGAAGGTCCTCTTATGGATCAGTAACTTGTTAAAAGATAGAAAACAAAGGGTAGGAGTAAATGGTTAGTTTTTCACAATGGAAAGAGATGAACAGTGGGTTCCCCCAAGAATCTGTACTGGGACCTGTGCTGTTAACCATATTCATAGATGATTGGAAAAAGGGGTTAACAGTGAAGTGGCCATGTTAGCAGATGATACAAAATTATTGAAGATCGTTAAATCCAAAGTAGACTGTGAAGAATTATAGAGGGATCTCTCAAAACAGGATAACTGAGCAACAAAATGGCAGATGAAATTCAACATTGATTAAAGCACACTGGAAAAAATAATCCCAACTATACATATACAATGATGGGTTCTAAATTAGCTGTAACTACCCAAGAAAGAGATCTTGGAGTCACCATGTATATTCTTTGAAAACTAATGCTGCTGTGCACTGAGCAGTCAAAAAAGGCTAATAGTCTGTTAGGAACCATTCGGAAAGGAATAAAAATAAGACCATAAATATCATAATGTTACTATATAAATCCACCCATACTTTGAATACTGTGTCCAGTTCTGGTCGCCCCATCTGTAAAAGGACATGGCCACACTGGAAAAGGTTCAGAGAAGAGCAACAAAGATGATCCAGGGTATGGAACAGCTTCCATATGAGGAGAGATTAAAAAGATTAGGGCTGGAGAGAATTTTTTTTTTAACATGGGCAAAACATATTATCCTCCAATCTTGTTCTCTGAAATGGCTGAACCATTTTTGTTAAAACTTTGCTAAAAAAAAAATTAATCTGGAGCAGTGGTCACCAACTGGTCAATCGCGATCGACTGGTCGATCCTAGAAACTCTCCCAGGCAATCGTGATCTCTGGCGGTGTAGTGGGGCTGCTGCTAAGGCAGGCTCCCTGCCTGCCTGCCCCTATCCCACGCTGCTCCCAGAAGCTGCCAACACACCCCTGCGGCCCGGGGCGGGGAAAGGAGTCTCCATACGCTGCTCCTGCCTGCAAGCACCGTTACCGCAGCTCACATTAGTCGGGAATGGGGAACTGTGGCCAATGGGAGCTGCTGGGGCAATGCCTGCAGAGAGGGGCAGCGCGCGGAGCCATGTGCCCTCCCAGTCCCCCCCCCGGGGCCACAGAGGCACATCGGCCTTTCCAGGAGAGTCATGGGGCTGGGGCAGGCAGGGAGCCTGCCTTAGCCTTGCTGCACCACTGACCAGGAGCCACCCGAGGTAAGTGCTGCCTGGTGGGAGGACATACCCCAACCCCCAGCCCTGAGCTCCCTCCCAGAGCCAGCATCCCATACCCCCTCCTGCACCCCAACCCCCTGCCTCAGCCCTGACCCCACCAGAACAAGCATCCCACACCTCCTCCTGGACCCCAACACTCTGCCTGAGCCCAGAGCCCCCTCCTGCACTCAAATTTCCTCCCAGAGCTTGTACCCCTCACCCACTCCTGCACCCCTGCCCTAAGCTCAGTCCGGAGCCCCCTCCCACAGTTCGAACCCCTTGGCCACAGCCCAGAGCCTGCACCCCTCCCGAACCCCAACCCCCTGCCCCAGCCTGGTGAAAGTGAGTGAGGGTGGGGGAGAGTGAGCGATGGAGAGATGGGAGGATGGAGTGAGCAGGGCAGGGCTTTGGGGAAGGGGCGGGGCCTCGGGGAAGGGCCAGAGTAGATTCTGTGTTGCCCTTAAATTCAAAAAGTGGTCTTCAGTGTAAAAAGGTTGGAGATCACTGATCTGGAGGCAACCACCCAGTATGGAAAATTTCAGCTCAAAAGATTGAAGTCTGGCAAAATTATAAGCAACTAATACAGAGTCTTATAATGGAAAGTGTTGGGAAGTCTTAAGTATAACCAGTGCTACCAGCTCATCATCATCATTTCATTAATGGTGAAATCTAACAGAAAAATCTGTTAGACCAGCTGTTATTTTCAGAACCAAAGGTCAGCGCTCACTGAGCAAGTCTGGGCTGATGTTTCTTATTCATCTTTAACTAGCTCATTACCCTCTTCTCAAAAATGTGCTTTCATGCTCCATCAAACTTTGGAAGTGAGCTCTCACTGCATTGACCAGTGGAGACTTTCTATTTCAGGCAGTAGAGAGAAGGCTTTATGGCTTATACAGGACTAGAGCTGGGTAAATAACAGATTTTTCAATTTGCTGGAAATTCCAAAAAACAAAAAAAAATATTTTGGGTAAAACCCAAAACTTAATTTTTTTGAAATTTTTGCGAATAAAAACATTTAAAAAATTGTTTCATTAACTGTTTTATTTTGATTTCAAGCATTTGTTTATAACTTTATACAAATGTTAAAAATAAAATTAAAGAAATCCAAAACAGTCATTTTTGAATGACATTTGTTTTGAAAATACCAAAATGAATTTTTTTTACCAAAATTATTCAGCAAAACTGACATGAATTCTTGAAATGCTTGGGTGTCACCAAATCTGTGGTTTTCACTGAAAAAAGTTTTAGTCAAAAAATTTCTCCCAGTTCTGTTCTGGACCCATTGCCAGCAAATCCCTGTGAGTAGCTGTCTTGGAAGTTACTTGCTCTTGATGGTATTTTAAAATGGTACAGCTATTTAATGAAATGCATTTATTTTCTTTAAACCCAAAGATATCAACATACACAATGCTCATAGAAAGACACCAGAAAGAGTGATTATTTTTAGATACTTCCCCCACCCTATAAACACAATATAGTAGCTGTAACGCCACAAATAGCTCCTATAAGGAAACAGGAAATATCAGATTAAAAAGGGAAAAGCTGTTCTGAATAGTCAAAATATTAAAATAACAGTTTTAAATAAAGAATCAGGGAAAAAATTGAAAGAAAGTCAGTTTGCATATGAGTTACCTTTTTGTTATATGTCCGTCTAAATGTGTACATTAAGTCTATGCATCTAGCACTGACGCATGCAAAATTGCCAGCGACTTAAATAATCATCAATGAGTTCACTGAAAGTTTTGTCTGAGCAAGAACAGCAGGATTGGGTACTAAGTAAATTTGTGCACATTTTTTTCTGTTTTGGAGATATATTTATCCAAGCAGTTGTCCTAGTGGTTAAAGCACAAGGCTAGGAGTTGGAAGGCCTAGGTTCTGTTTCAGACTGTCACTAAATTACTGTGTGACTTGACTTAAGTTCTCTATGCCTCAGTTTCTTCATATGTAAAATAGGGATAGTCTTTGAAAAGACTTTGTGATCTATGTATGAAAACTGATACATGGTCTCACAAGTATATTGTCATAATTATGGGTGCTCACTTGGCATGCAGTAGGTATTCAATTAAACATTGCTCCTACTATTAATAAAACTGTGAAGTGGGCCACCTGATACATTAAGAACTGTAAGCCACAACTTTAACTGCTTGCTTATTTTTTCTTGCTTTTGGCTTCCTTTTGTCTTACCATCAATGGAAGGCTATGTAGTGGGTACAAGGCATGGAATCATTACCCATCATCTGTTTTGTTTTGAATTAGCTTCCTGTCTAATGGAGTAAAATACATTCCATCAATGAAAAATGATGGACATAAGTTACGCCACAGCTTAACATTGTAGGCCAGAATTTGGCCTTATGTATGGCACTTCTGAGCTGTTTGTCCAGGTGTCAGTTTAGACTGAGTGATGGAACATCATCTGTTCAGTTACTGTTTTTATGTGTATCTAATTTAAGTAACAGGAACTAATCCAATTCAAATTAGTTATAGCAAAAAAAACCTTTGAGATGAAAAATGCAATATATAAAGGATTGAGTAAACAATGGCTTTTTAGGTTTATCTTGAGGTGTCACTACTCTAACTTTCATTGGTGGGTAAGTTATTTTGGGAGTCTTTCCACCTCACTGTAGGCCAAAACCAGTATTTCTTTCTCAGGCCAAACTCCGTGAAGGCATTGAGCTCTGCGAGGGACCCTTTCTAACAAAATGAATAGATAGCTCCTAATTCCTCTCCAACCACACTTTAGAAAATATCTTAGTAGATTCATTAATATAAGCATTTATTTTCTAGCCAGCTATGTTTAAATATGATTTGATACATTTATTTTGAATGGTATCAGACTTACCTATAGTACTGTAGTTCTGATTCTAGCTGCTGGATGTATATTTGCAAATGTGGCACTTTATTGGCTTTTGCTTCTAATTCCTTCACTTTGCCAAGACTGTTAAGGACTGCATGTCTAGCTTCTTCCACTTTCTTCCTCATTTCTGCCTGTTCCCTCTTCAGATTACGGTTGCAGTCTTCCAGGGTGACTATAGCTTCCTGGGAACTCCTCAGTTCTTTTTGCAGTTCTTGATTGAACCTAATTGCTTCTTCAATTTGTCCATCCCTGGAATTCCGGATTAGTTCCACCTCCTTTAGGACACTCTGAAGGCACTTGGTGGGCTGGGAGTGTTTGGGAGTTAACAGTCTCCTATTTCCTATAAAACAGGTCCCATCTTTCTTATGATTAGCATGGCTTTTCCACAGTCCTACCTACAATCAACAGGAGCAGAAAGAGGAACACAGATTAATTTATTTGAAAATAACTTAACATTTTAATCAAAGCTGAAAATGGGCAGATTTTTTTTACATATTTTCTTCACCTGGAGTAAACCTACCCTTAATTAGGAATCTACCTTTGGCCTACACAAAGTTCTGGGCACAATCCTTGGGTAATGCAATTATTTTCAAAATACATAATTTATGTAGAAAAATTGACTCATTAGAGGCAGAGCAAACTTTGTCTCAAATGTTTTACATGTTCACATATTATTTTAATTTCATGTCTCCCCATTGTTTCAGTCAGTTCTTAGGGGCGCAACTAGCGTTTTGAGAAGCATACCACGACTTCTTTTAGGCATGTGGGCTATATGAATTAGCATGAAGCTGGTAATCAGTGGGTGTCCTGAGTTTTAATCCTAGTTCTTCCAGTAATTCACTCTGTGGCCCTGGGCCAGTAACTTCACCGTTTTGTCTCAGTTTTCCTATTTGTAAACCAGGGATAGTATTACTTCACTGGGATGTTGTGAAGATTTCATAGTTAATGTCAAATTAGATCTTCAAACATATATAAGCATTATCTGAATGCTAAGTATATTTATTAACTCAAGTTAACTAGTCACACCAAAAAAACCTGCATAAGTCAAGTTTCTAGGGCCTCACCCTTTCTATACTACTCCTTCATGCCAGAAATATTCTTTGTCTCCCTAGAGCAATCAAGCAATGCCTGCTATTAAAATCCTGTACTCTTTACTAATTGGAATGAATGAGTTCCGCCTGAGCAAGGACTGTGCATTGAGGCCCCAAAGTCAGTGGGGCTCTGCAAGAGTCTGCTCACCAGTTCAATTGTAGGAGTGGGGCCTAACTATGAACTCAAGAGGTTATCTGTGAGTCCCAAAACATTGCTTGCTCAATGAACTGCCTACTTGTTTCTCTCACAGGTAAAAATCCAAACATTCATATTTATTTACATTTTTTAAAATATCACATCCATTACTGATAAAACACTGACAAACCAAAGCCATATACAAGAAAAGAGTAAGATCAAAACACACCAAACGCTATAATGCACTAGCTTATAGTGCCTCATTAATAAATAGTAATACTGCAACAAAACATTTCCTCTAGAAAATTGTACGTAACCAAACTGGTTGTCTTAAACAAAAACCAGCAACAACACAAACACACAATACCCAGGAAGAAATAATGACAAATATCCAAGTTGCCATTTGTTTAGAAACAGAACTATTTATATTCAGTAATCTGGAACTAGATGGAACATAACTCTCTGAATCATTCGGGTAAACATCATTAGTATGTCAGATGTTCATTTTTTGAAAATCACAGCATCTTCATCTTCAATTTACATATAACATTAACACTGAAAAAGTATGAATGCCTTGATGGCTCAGGAAATAAACTGACTGAAAGGTCAAAAATCTTTTCCAGCAAGTAGCCCCAGCCAGGCCTGGAAGAATATAAATTCTCCCACCTGCCTTTGAACTTTCACCCACATTTATTTCAATGGGCTTTTACTGATCTAACTTTTTAAAATATGTTCCAGCAGCTTGTTGCACTGTGTAACCATTGGGAGTTTGAATGAACCTAACACCAAGATCCATTTTCTATGGCTTTTCATGACAAGCATTTGGAGGTAGGCAGAGCCCCTTCACCCAAAACTGAGGTGAGTGCAAATAGGTCACAAACTAATTAACAAAATGTTTGCTCTGAACACAAGCGTTAATGAGCTCCTTTAACCACTACTAGCTCCAGTGAGATTTACTTTCAGTTAACAAAAGTACTGTCCTGCTTTAGGTTAAATTTAAACCAACTTTTAATGCGCAGTTACAGTGACACCAGAAATGGAAGCCTCTCTCCCTTGTCCAGCAGTACTGATAGAAATGGATGCACTCTGTTTATCCGTTAATTAAATCTCTCCCCAAACATAGTAGCAATAATAATCCAACCTTTTTATAATCCAGTTACCCAACAATAACCTGATTAGTTTTCCTGGAAATCTTTCATAGACCTAGTGGGGTGAGCGCAGAGTTTAACATGGTGCATTTCATATTCCCTTGTTTTAGCTCTTTCTCTCACACTCGGGAAGGACCTGGAGCAGCACGACCCCAGCTAGACAAATGCAGCTAGTGAATACATATTTTCCCTGCCCCAATTTACACTCCAAGGTGCCCCTGAAATCAGAGCAGCGTTCGGCTCTCAAACTTCTGCTGGTAGGAAGAAGGCGGGCAGGGCGCTGGACTGCCAGCGTGTAGGCGTGGCAGGGCTTGGGAACAGTGGGACCTGTCACCCTGCCTTTACAGGGACGTCTGCAGCTTTTGCTGCCCTAGGACAGTAGCTGCCGCTGACACTAACTCCATGTGTCAGTTTCCCAGGGTTGGTTTCGCTCTGGCCGCAGGCTGAGTCCCCGGAGCGGGGTCTGGCCAGTTCCCCCCGAGCGTGCACCGGCCCGTGCCCTTCCCCGCTCACCTGCAGCGCTAGGCACCTGGCGTCGCTGCTCTGCAGCGCTGCCCGCATGTCCTCCACCAGCTCCCGCAGGCTGCCGTTCTCCTCCTCCAGCTTCACGATCCGGTCTTCAGCCTGCTCCAGAGCCACGATCTCCTCGTAGCACTCCCTGGAGCAGGGGCCCGGCCGCCTGGCGTGCGGGGCCAGCCCCGGGGCGGCCGGGGGAGGAGAAGCCCCTCGGGGGCTGCCGCTTTTGAGGGCAGCAGCCCCCTGGCCCGCCTTGTCCCGCCGCCGCCGCAGCGGGCTGCGCAGCCGGATCTGGGTCTCGATGTGCTCGCTCTCCTTGCCCAGCGGCAGCCGGCCCACCGCCGGGCGCTGCGGCGCGCAGCCGGCCTTGGTGCTGAAGTAGCCGCAGAGCTTGGCGTGGAACTGGCGGAAAGTCAGCTCCGGGGCCAGGTCCTCCCAGAGGCCGGCGCACTCCTCCGGGTCGGCCGCCGCCTCCTCCGGGTCCGCCAGCCCCAGCACCTGGCAGAGGGTGCGGAAGTCCTCGCCGGGGATCCTGCCTTCCGCCTCGCAGTCCAGGTGGTGGAAGATCTCCTGCAAGTACTGGTCCAAGCCCGTGGCCAGCACGATGATCTCGTTCTCCACGCCCCGGTCCAGCCCGTAGTGATACGCCAGGGCGCTGACCAGCCACTGGGTCCGGCGGGCCGGCCGGCTGTAGGGGTCCCACGCGTCGAGGGGATCCATCTCTCACCCCGCCACCATGCTGCCCCTGCTGGCGCGCGGGAGTGTCCGGAGCCCTGCAGGCAGCTCCGCTCCCGCAAGCCCAGCGCGGGGTCAGAGCAGGGGCCAATGTCCGGCCGCGGGACGCGCCGCCCCCGTGAGCACGTGCGCGGAGATGTGCACAGGCTCCGGGGCGAAGGGAAGCTGCTGCCCTTTGCTCTCGGGCTCCGCTTCCCGCAAGCCGTGCAGGAAAGGGACAGGGAGCGGAGCGGAGCGGCGGGTGGGGAAGCTAGAGGAGGGTGGGGGGAAGAGTGAATGAACACATCGTGGGGTGGGGGGCGGAGCAGATTGCGGGGTGCGTGGGGGGAGATGGCGGAGATGGAGCAGACGGGGGGATCGCGAGGGTGTATGGGGGAGATGGAGCAGATGGTGGGTGTCTGGGGGAGCCGGACGGGCAGGAAAAATCTGAATTACACTGAACTCCTCCTGGTCCTCCAACACTTTCCCCGGAACTATGCTATACTGTTTTGTGTGTCTGGCTGTCTTGTTTATGCCCCTGAAGAGTACACAGAATGAGAGATGGGGTTTGTTCTAAAGACTTTACAATTTACACTGTGTAGCTGGGGCGTGATTGTCAGATCATGTTTTGAATCGAGTTTATTGCTTTAAATATTTTCAGGTGGCTTTATGTTTGCCCTTTATTATTTTCTCTCTAACAAGTGCTGCTTTTGCTAATGTCAAATATCCACTACACTGAGTTTCCTTCCCAAGACAGGAGATTGGTGTTGTGGTTAACAGAATTAATCAAACAACAACTCAACCTCAAATATATGTCAGTCTGAGCAAAGAGGAAAATATATGTGCTTGGGTTTATGTCTTGGTAACCCTAGAACCCCCTTCTGTCGACCTCACTCAAGCAAAACTCCTGTGGGAAGCCCCTGGCATCAGTAAGGATTGCAGGCTCGCATCCTGATTTGTAAGATGACCCTCTGTTTGGAGACCCTAGCAATAACTCGACACAAAAGACAAAATTAAAGAAACCCCAAGCCCCTGACAGGTGTTGGCTACCACTGAAACAAATGATGGGATTTTAAACAGCCTGATTTTAAAAAAATGTCTTCTTTGTATTCTGATATGTTTTGAAGGTTTTATTTAAAGAAAACAGCTTTTGGTCTCAAAACATTTCTGTTCAGTTGTTCAACTTTGTCTTCTGATTCTTGTGACATCTTGTTGGACAGTCCTTCAGGGAGGACATATCCTAAATTTCTAATATGAAAAAGCAGAAAAATAGTTTTTGTTTTGGGGAAAGGTGGAGGGGTCACAATCCATCAGGCCTTCCTTATTCATCCTAAGTAGCAAAGAGGAGAGTACAAGCCCAGGTGGTTTTTTCATTGATTTCATTTATTCTTCAAGTAACACTTCCCAAAGATGGCACTGTTGTAAAGTGATTGCAGTGATGCGTTTTGCCTGAGAAGATTGAAGGATTATTGGTATTACCCAATATCTGCTGAAATCAGTGGATGTCTTTCCACTGATTTTAATGAACACTGCATCAGGCCCTAAATCCAAAGTTAAATGTTGGAACTATTGTTAATACCCAAACACCAGAGACTCAAAGAGTGTGCAGTGTCTTGTGAAAGCAAATTAACAGTGCTCAGTTTTGTGTTACATATCCACTATCAATCACATAATAAAGATTATTGTGAATACCAATTAGAAGTAGCTGCACTTTAAATATCTGTCATATAACTATATATTACTTTAAATATATCGACAGAATCTCATTTCAAACTAGCTATTTTTAGGGGAATGTAAAATAAAGGCATTAGAGGCTGGTAAATATCCATTTCTTTGTATTCTGATATGTTTTGAAGGTTTTATTTAAAGAAAACAGCTTTTAGTCTCAAAACATTTCCGTTCAGTTTCAGCCAGGAACACTTTTTCATTTGAATTGTATAGAGCCATGAAAAATAGGGGCGTTATAATGGAAATCCACTGTTGTAACAGCACAACCAGATGCCACAGTCATATTTCAACAATGTTTTTGTTAAAAGTTCAGAATAAGTAACCTTAACGCCTTCATTGCTATTTTGGTTGTATTTTCTTGAGTCTGAATTTGGATGAGCATTCATTTCCAGTTTCATAAAATTGCAAGCCTAAAGTTGGCAAAAAATCTAAAATATGATAGGTCCCAATTCAACAAGGTACTTGAGCATGTGCCAAATTTTAAGCATGTGTGTAGTTCCACTGAAACTGTTGGGACTACTCTCTTGGGACTACTCTCATGCTTAAAATTAGGCATATACTTAAGTACCTTGTAGAAGTCACAGCCATAATTTGCTTGGTTTTGGTTTTGCTCCTGTATTTTTGCACCTCTCGGTAGATGTGATATGTCTGTGGCATAAGTATATGCCTTGTAAGAAATTGACTGATGTAACATAAAAGTACGTCTACTTGCTCCACAATGTTAACTGGCTTAAATCCATGTACAGTAGAACCTCAGAGTTAGGAACACCTTAGGAATGGAAGTTGTTCGTAACTCTGAACAAAACGTTATGGTTCTTTCAAAAGTTTACAACTGTACATTGGCTTAATGTAGCTTTGAAACTTTACTATGCAAAAGACAAGTGCTGCTTTTTACCATCTTAATTTAAATGAAACAAGAACAGAAAAAGTTTCCTTACCTTGTCAATCATTTTTTTAAATGTACCCTTTATTTTTTTTTAGTAGTTTACGTTTAACACAGTACTGTGCTGTACATTATTTGTCTTTTTTTTCTTTTTCTTTGTCTCTGCGTCCTGATTGTGTATGGTGTGTGATTGACCGGTCAGTTTGTAACTCTGGTGTTCATAACTCTGAAGTTCTATGGTATTTTCTAAAGCTGTGAAATTTCCAGAAGATGTATATCTGATGGGAGTACGTTCTTCTTAAAAATTAAATGTTTTCTCAAACATGAACCTGTCAACATTAATTTCTTGTTATTCAAATTGTAAAAAACTGTTTATTGCAGCCCCTGCATATTAGTAGTCCCATTGACTTCATTGGGATTCATTGCATGAGTAAGAGATAGTATTTGCTGAATAGATTGACTCTCCTTAGTTCACGCTGAATGGAAGTGATGACTTAATTCCATCTGCTGTGAATCTCCAAGATAAAGCATCTTCCTAAAACAAAGGGGCCCATTGTCCTGTCCTCTTTAATATAAATCAGATTTCTGATTATTCATACGATAAAAATCTGTACATTGACAACATACAATACTGTATTGTTGAAGAGCTCCCTTTGGCCTTGATGCTTTAACTCAGTAGTTTTCAACCTTTCTTCATTTGCAGACCCCTAAAAAATTTCAAATGGAGGTGCAGACCCCTTTGGAAATCTTAGATTCAGTCTGTGGTCCTTCAGGCATCTATAGATCACTGGTTGAAAACCACTGCTTTAAGGTCTGGAGTTCCTCCAGGGCACTCAATGTCCCTCATGGTCAGGCCCTATTTTCCCAGGGACTGAGCTCTACCAACTCATGTTCTCTCCTTTGCATGTTTATTTTCGAAAACAGTAATTTGTTTTGTAATTATGCAACCACTGGGGACTGTAAAACCCGCTTCCTGGTTTTCATCAGTTCATTTCTGGTTTGTTAAGGCTCAGTGTATTCTCATACCTCATCTTAAGGAGTATTTTCTCTCTTAGTTTTTTTTTTCCTGCTTATAAAACTTGACACGATACATTTTTAGCTCACAAAACTTGTAACCTATCATGTTCTTGATTGGCAAGAGGAATGACTAGATGATCTTAGAAGTCTTTCCCATCCTTAATGACTATGCTTTCTTTGTGTAGGCCTGGCTTAACAAAAGTAATTGGACATGGTTGAGGCCCCATTTCTTGGGAGACAGGACTAGGGAGTAAATGGATCAGCAGCCTAGAAACAGAATATCTGTACTAGCTAAGATAAGGGGCAACACTCAGGGAACCATTTACAATGGGCAAGGTAAATTGGGAATGAGGTAAAGCTGAAGTAAAGAGTAGGTCGTACATGGACAGCGCGTGGACAGAACATGCTGTACAGGGTTTGGTTCCTGTAAAGGAATCAAGCCGGTCCCAAAACATGTAATTTGATGTATAGTAAATGCAATGTAAATGTGTATAAAGGAAGAGGTTTGCTGTGTAACACTGGATGTGTGCTATGCTTTATGCCCATCCCCTACACTTAAGTCTGATCAACTCATTAGAGCTTTGCTGTATGCCGAATAAAGAAACCTGGGTGATGAGACTGCAGTCAAACTGAGTTCCTTGGGAATCGAGTGAAAGAGGTCTTGGGGGAACCCCAACACTTTGTTTAATGGCATAGTATGTAAATATGAAACTCTATCTAAACCTACCTCTTTTTTCAATCCTATTATATTCATAAGGTTCCATTAACGCTTTTGAGATTTTAGTAGGTATTATGTAAATCCACATCTTCTATCTAGACACATCAATTGAACTAAGGCATAAAGGTCTTAGAGTAGATGCTGAAACACTTACACTTGGTTTGGTCTAGCTATTTTAAATTTTAAAAAATTTCCATAGTGGAGATAATTGATTTAAAGATTAGAATCTTTACCAGACCGTAAACATGTCAACATAAATTTTACTGCAACACCTGGAGTTGCTATTGAGTTTTCTGGTCATATCTCATGCTAGAATACAGGTACTAAAACACCTTTGAAAGACATTTGGGCCTTTGTTGAACTGCCCACTAAGCATCTGTTGTTCTTCTGTTTTAAAAGAATGGAGGACCATTAAATGGCATGATAAATCTGTGGCTTGTCATTTTGCATTGTTATAGGAAAAACGAGTAGGTCAGACTGGTTTCAGTTCACCTAAGTTATATCTGTGATGCAAAGTAGATATATATGAACGTAAATGCCTTGGCCATTACATCGTTTCCTTTCTCATCTCTTTGAAAGCAGTTGTTTTTGCATGATGAGGTCCTTCAGTAAATTGTGCAATCTTTGAAAATGATGTAAGAGCAGCTAGACCAAAAAAGTCTGCAGCTCCTCCAGTGGGGTATTAGTAAAAAAAAGAAATAAATTAATTTATCTAAACTAAACTCCTTATTCCCCAGATGAAAAGAGGGAAAACTCAATTTACTCTCGACTACACTACTGCAGCTCACTTCAGCCTCTGTATTATTGGGCTTCCGCTTTTTGAAAAAGGAAGCTTTGCATTTGCTTATAGAACCTTTACCTTTAAAAGGAAGACATGAATTTGTACACACACAAGCCTTGTTTACTAAGGATGTTGGTAAAAAATTCCCACTGTTGCACTGCAGTTCCACCAGTGTTAGCAATGTTGGGAAGACCATATTAGCTCCATTAAATTCAATGGGATTTTTGTCCTTGACTTCAGTGGGGCTAGGAGTCATGCCTAGTGCACACAAGTCTTCTGTATCTGCTAGCATTTTTAATACCATATTCTCTAAACAGCTCAGAGTGGGTCTGATAATATGGTGTTAAAAATGTAAGCACTTTGTCTACACCAGGGCTCCCACTGTCACTAGCACCAGTGGAACGTTTGTATGATGAATCCATATAATAAACAAGGCCATATGTGACAGCTGGAGTTCAATGGAGTGTTTGCTCCCAGTGTTGTGACAGCATTTGAAAATTAAAAACATTTAAAATGTTGCCTTTGAAATTCATTAAACAGAAGTGATGTTTGAATTTAAGAGTCCAACTCAATTTTATTGCACCGAGAAGACTTTGATTTGACTGCCAGTACTGCTGATGGATTGCTAATTGTAACCACATTAGCTAGGAATGGGCTTGTTTCTGATCTAGATTCAAATGCAGTAAAGTCACTTATAGAAACAACTGTTCTGAGTTTCAGGGAAGTAGACCAATTTTTTATTTTAGAGTTGGTACATGCTGCAGGACAAGTAGTCAGCACTGACTGCTTTGTTATTCAAAGTTCCAGAATAACAATATAATGGTCCCATAGCTGTGGTGGATTGTCACTCAGTAGTACTATATAGGCCTGCTAGAACTGTTAGACTTTGGAGAAAATGTACCTTGCAGGCAAAATCATGTCAGAACTTTTAAAAATGTCTTATTCACTCAATACTTTTGTTTAACGGGGTCTGTAGAGAAAAGTTCTCCTTCACACTGGAGACTTATCCAATATGTCTATATCATGTGAATCAAATTATATAAAATTAGTTTTACATAATCACCGAATAATACACTAGGAAGAAGCTGATAGTGCAGCCAGAAGGCAGGCTATGAATAGTAGTTATATATACAGGACGCTGGTTAGTATAGTTTGTCTATGTATGACATGGACGGCGGCTACTGGAGGTTGGGGAAGGCTAAGCCTCCCCAAACCTCTGGTAATTGCCACAGCCCTGGGGCTGTGCTGTGGCAGGGCTCAGAACTCCTTTGGGCAACCTAGGCTCAGGCCTGAGCACCAGCCAGCCGGCTGGGCCTCCTCCAGACTGCTCTGGGTGCCGGTGGGCAAGCTGGGATTCAGGGCTGTGCTAATGGTTGGTGAGAGGGGGGAGTCGAAAGGGCAGACTGGGGGCAGGACCTTGGGGCAGGGGGCTAGCTTCCTCAAACTGCAGGGAGGGGGCGGGTATGTTGACATGATGTATGATAATCTGAGTGTTAACAGAACATGCAGGAAAGGGATGTCCTGTGATCTTGGTAAATATAGACTATATGAGGTTTAGAAAGACTTCATATTGTGCTGTGCTAGAGATAGAAGTACAGATTTTATACCAAACATCTTGTTTCCCCAAATCCTTTCTAACAAAGAGGCGATCATATGTATAACTTTGGAATTAATATTGTATGTCTCTTAAGCTTCTTCTATCACAGAAGAAAACTTCTGGCATGAACTAATAGCAGTAATAATGGTACAGTCTTGTCCTTGTCATATTCTAAGTTATCTGCTACCTGCCTTCTTGTTTATTAGGCCCAGCAATGTTTGGAAAAGTTTTGTGTATACAGTAAAATACAAAGGGAAAATGATAAATACAGAATAGCATCTCATTATGGGAGGCAGTGTTGAGCAGGAGGCTGAATTAGGACACTGGAGTTCTATCTTCTGCTCTACTGGTGACTCACTGCATGATGGATAAATCACTTCACCTTTCTGTGCCTTAGGTAAAGCATGTAAATTTGGTACTTGCCTCAATGTTGTGCGGCTTAATTACTATTTGTATATTTTCTGCAGTGAGATAGACACTTTACAGAGGTATATGAAGACAAGGTCTTCTGCCCTTTAGAGTTTAAGTAGACAATATGTAGACAAGGGAGTGGGACAATTTGAAAACAAAATTAATGTGAGTGCAGGGTGAAGTTAAACATGTGCCTGATTCACTCTCCAATTTTTACAGTTTCTGTTTTTTAACACACACACATTAATTTCTGAAAGTTAACATGGTGTGATCCCATGCCAGGGTTTATAGGTGTCCTTGAGAAAGGTGCGTTTTCAAAGTTCACTTATTCTGCTGAGATGTTTGATGACAGTCTGTCAGCCATTTTGCATTGCTCTATATTAAAGAAACCAAAACATCTTACTTAAAATTAATTGCCTGAAGGTTTGTCATTCAACACATAATAGCTTGTATATATGAAATTGTTTTGACTATATGGAGTGTAACTAGTATAAACTGTAAATTCCCTGTTTCTCCGTCCTTGTTATGTGCATCACTGGAGTACATTGTCAGCGCTCACCGAAGAATAAATAATAATGTCTATACACTAACTGTTATTACACTGGGAAAATTTCATATATATTTGGTATATTAAAAATTTTGAGAAATGATGGTTTTATCCTTCTGTAGTGTGTTCCAACTCAGCTGCTGACAATTTGAAAGCTGAAGCCTTTTGAATGATTATTTGCAAATATGAGCTCAAATATGAAATTTTGATCTAGAAGTCCTAAGTAAACTCCAAACATAAACTGGTACATGGGCAAGCGCTTATACCTAGCCGTGGTGGTGGGTGCTTTACAAATGAATGTAATAATAATAAGTATGTGCCAGTGCTTCAGTCATCCTGGCCCAGATTTCTAGAATTATGTGGGAAAATAACTGCAGTGAGAGATAAAAAGGCATCTTTTAAAAAGTGGAAGTCAGATCCTAGTGAGGTAAATAGAAAGGAGCATAAACACTGCCAAATTAAGTGTAAAAATGTAATAAGAAAAGCCAAAAAGGAGTTTGAAGAACAGCTAGACAAAAACTCAAAAGGTAATAACAAAACGTTTTTTAAGTACATCAGGAGCAGGAAGTCTGCTAAACAACCAATGGGGCCCCTGGATGATCGAGATACAAAAGGAGAACTTAAAGGTGACAAAGTCATTGTAGAGAAACTAAATGAATTCTTTGCTTCAGTCTTCCTGGCTGAGGATGTTAGGGAGATTCCTAAACCTGAGCCGTCCTTTGTAGATGACAAATCTGAGGAATTGTCACAGATTGAAGTGTCATTAGAGGAGGTTTTGGAATTAATTGACAAACTTAACAGTAACAAGTCACCGGAACCAGATGGCATTCACTCAAGAGTTCTGAAAGAACTCAAATGTGAAATTACGGAACTATTAACTATGGTTTGTAACCTGTCCTTTAAATCAACTTCTGTACCCAATGACTGCAAGATAGCTAATGCAACACCAATATTTAAAAAGGGCTCTAGAGGTGATCCCGGCAATTGCAGACTGGTAAGTCTAACGTCAGTACCGGGCAAATTAATTGAAACAATAGCAAAGAATAAAATTGTCAGACACATAGAAGAACATAAATTGTTGGACAAAAGTCAACATGGTTTCTGAAAAGGGAAATCATGGCTTACTAATCTATTAGAGTTCTTTGAAGGGGTCAACAAACATATGGATAAGGGGGATCCAGTGGACATAGTGTACTTAGATTTCCAGAAAGCCTTGACAAGGTCCCTCACCAAAGGCTCTTACGTAAATTAAGCTGTCATGGGATAAGAGGGAAGATCCTTTCATGGATTGAAAACTGGTTAAAAGACAGGGAACAAAGGGTAGGAATAAATGGTAAATTTTCAGAATGGAGAGGGGTAACTAGTGGTGTTCCCCAAGGGTCAGTCCTAGGGCCAGTCTATTCAACTTATTCATAAATGATCTGGAGAAAGGGGTAAACAGTGAGGTGGCTAAGTTTGCAGACGATACTAAACTGCTTAAGATAGTTAAGACCAAAGCAGACTGTGAAGAACTTCAAAAAGATCTCACAAAACTAAGTGATTGGGCAACAAAATGGCAAATGAAATTTAATATGGATAAATGTAAAGTAATGCACATTGGAAAAAATAACCCCAACTATACATACAATATGATGGGGGCTACTACAACTAATCAGGAAAGAGATCTTGGAGTCATTGTGGATAGTTTTCTGAAGACGTCCATGCAGTGTGCAGCGGCAGTCAAAAAAGCAAACGAGATGTTAGGAATCATTAAAAAAGGGATAGAGAATAAGACGGAGAATATCTTATTGCCCTTATATAAATCCATGGTATGCCCACATCTTGAATACTGAGTACAGATGTGGTCTCCTCATCTCAAAAAAGATATACTGGCATTAGAAAAGGTTCAGAGAAGGGCAACTAAAATGATTAGGGGTTTGGAACAGGTCCCATATGAGGAGAGATTAAAGAGACCAGGACTTTTCATCTTGGAAAAGAGGAGACTAAGGGGGGATACGGTAGAGGTATATAAAATCATGAGTGGTGTGGAGAAAGTGAATAAGGAAAAGTTATTTACTTGTTCCCATAATATAAGAACTAGGGGCCACCAAATGAAATTAATGGGCAGTAGGTTTAAAACAAATAAAAGGAAGTTCTTCCTCACACAGCACACAGTCAACCTGTGGAACTCCTTGCCTGAGGAGGTTGTGAAGACTAGGACTATAACAGGGTATAAAAGAGAACTAGATAAATTCATGGAGGTTAAATAATGGCTATTAGCCAGGATGGGTAAGGAATGGTGTCCCTAGCCTCTGTTTGTCAGAGGGTGGAGATGGATGGCAGAAGAGAGATCACCTGATCATTACCTGTTAGGTTCACTCCCTCTGGGGCACCTGGCATTGGCCACTGTCGGCAGACAGGATACTGCGCTGGATGGACTTGTGGTCTGACCCAGTATGGCCATTCTTATGTTCTTATATATACATGCTCAATTAAAGATCCACCTGGCTCTTTGGCCACACAAATACTATGACTGTATGGATAACTTTGGTAATTGCAAACACATATTATGCATATGCATAATTCTTAACATCTGGATCCTAGTGTACCTGGTCAGATCAACAGAGCCACAAGGGGAGTATATTGGAGGGCGCTACCACTCCTCATTTTAAGTCACTTGTCACCTTTCTTTCACCATTTATTTCAGCATTATCACAAATATAGATTGAGGGAAATCCCAGAATAATGTATAAAATCAAGGAAAACAGCCTCCCCGCCCCCAAGTCACAGAAATTAGAAATGGAAAAAACTAGTTAGAGTCATCATTTCACCTGACCCTTCTCCCCCAGAACCAGTGCAGGGCACAATCGTGAACATATCAGATATTTAACTGATATGACACTTGATTGTAGCCAAGAGACTAAAAAGTAGGGCTATCAAGTGATTAAAAAAATTAATCACGATTAATCACACTGTTAATAATAGAATAACATTTATTTAAATATTTTGGATGTTTTCTACATTTACAAATATATTGATTTCAATTACAACTCAGAATACAAAGTGTACAGTGCTTACTTTATATTTATTTTTATTACAAATATTTGCACTGTAAAATACCAAAAGAAATTGTATTTTTCAATTCACCTAATACAAGTACTACAGTGCAATCTCTTTATCATGAAAGTTGAACTTACAAATGTAGAATTATGTACAAAAAACTGCAATCAAAAATAAAACAATGTAAAGTTTTAGAGTCTGCAAGTCAACTCTGTCCTACTTCTTGTTCAACCAATCATTAAAACAAACAAGTTTGTTTACATTTGCAGGAGATAATGCTGCCCACTTCTTGTTCACAATATCACCTGAGCGTGAGAACAGGTGTTCTCATGGCACTGTTGTACCTGGCGTTGCAAGATATTCATGTGCCAGATGCGCTAAAGATTCATGTCCCTTCATGCTTCAGCCATTCCAGGGGACATGCGTCCATGCTGATGACAGGGTCTGCTCGATAACAATCCAAAGTAGTGTGGACTGATGCATGTTCATTTTCATTATCTGAGTCAGATGCCACAGCAGAAGGGTGATTTTCTTTTTTGGTGGTTTGGGTTCCGTAGTTTCTGCATCAGAATGTTGCTCTTTTAAGACTTCTGAAAGCATGCTCCACACCTCATCCCTCTCAGATTTTGGAAGGCACTTTAGATTCTTAAACCTTGGGTCGAATGCTGTAGCTATCTTTAAAAATCTCACAGTGGTACCTTCTTTGTGTTTTGCATGTTGGCTCACGGGGCAGACCCGACTGTTGTCCTCTACAAGGATACTACATAAAGGGAAAACTGTTCTGAATTTTGCTGTGGAATGGATGAAAATAACAATACCTCCACTAAAAAGGCCCCAAATCTGTCAGAGAAAAGGGCGTTGCACCTATGCAAAATCATTCTCTCCTTCCCTGCAAAACCTATGGGAACTCTGCACTGTTGGGAATCCTTAGGTTGTGGGGGCATGGCTAGCCAGACAAGGGGCACAATCAGAGTTTAGACCACAGCATCACCTGTCAAACTGGCCACAGCATCTCTGGTCTCACTTTATCATTCTGTAAAATGTGTAGAGTTATACTTGCCTATGCCACAAAGCTTAATCGATTAATTTTAGTGAAATTCTTTGAAATATCCTGATGAAGAGACACAGCAGAAATACAAATCGCCACATTGTAACAGCAGTTGCTTATTTTAAATGCATGGCTAACCTTACTCATCAATCACAACATGGATTCTAACATAAGAATTCAATAACAATCTTCAAACAGGACTATTTAATATAATCACAAGTTAAATCTCAAGCAAAATAAAAACCACCATAAAATGTTTCACGTTGTCCCCCTATGGTGTTAAAAATACCCTAATATATTTATTCAGGTCCTTAAGGCAAGTTGTAGTTAAATTTTAAATACATGAATACCCATTTAAAAATAATTATCCTACAGAATACTAGACCTGAAGAAGAACTCTGTGTAGCTCAAAAGCTTGTCTTTCACCAACAGCAATTGATCCAATTAAAGATATTACCTCACCCCCCTCCTACAGGGGTTCTCAAACTGGGGGTCAGGATCCCTCAGGGGGTCATGAGGTTATTATATGGGGGGGGGTCATGAGCTGACAGCCTCCACCCCAAACCCCGCTTTGCCTCCAGGATCTATAACGGCGTTAAATATATTAAAAAGCGTTTTAAATTTATAAGGCGGGGTCACACTCACAGGCTTACTATGTGAAAGAAGTCACCAGTACAAAAATTTGAAAATCCCTGCTCTACAGAATATTAACTAGACATCTAAACTTCCAGTGCCTTTGCCTGAATCAGCATCTCATTCCCTATTCTGAGCAGTGACTTATTTAAGTAGTGTTCCTTGTTTTTCTTTCAGGCTCTGCTGACCATTACTGAAGAACATCTATTTCTCATCAGCTAGCTCACAATCAATCCAATTTAGCAGCCCTACTCCCACCAGCTGTAATTTTTGTCATGCCTCATAAACTAAGCAAGGTTCAGCTAATTCTGTAGGTGGACAGGAGACTCTGGAGTAGACCAATAGGACTGTAGGAGTTGGGTGTTGATTTAATAACTAAGCCTTCTTCTCAGTCAGTATTGGAGCAGTGCTCCAGCCAGGACTCAGCTGGCCGTTGGAAAGGGGAGCCAGCATGAGGACATAAAGTCCCTGCTAGACCCAGCAGTAATTCAGACACATGTACAGTTTCTACTGGTACTATTTAGGCAAATTACAGGGGCTGTGTTTAGTGCCTTGTCACTGCCACAGGCCGTAGGGCCTATGGAAAGGCCTATGCTTAGTGCCTTAAAAGAGACCTGGCACGGGTAACGTCCAGTTACAGTCTGTCTCTGTAATATACTGTGTTGCACAAGCCTGCTGGTGTGCCCTGTTGTTATTACTATTATTCGTTTCTTGTTTCCATTTCCGCCCGCAGTGTGCTAAGCGCTGCACAGGCGCAAAAGAAGGCCCCAGGCATGGTCCCTGCTTTGAAGTGCACGAGGCTGTACCCTGCTGAGGCCTCGCCCTGCCCTCCGCTGCGGTGGGTGATGGCCACGGCGATCCTGGTGCTACCCACGCATTCCTCGTGCTGCACCCCGGTGATCCCTGCAGTGTACCCCGCCCGCCGCCCCGTGCCTTTGCCCCGCCCCCCTGTGCCCTCTCCCCACGCCTGGGGTTCCCCGCGGGTGGGCCGGTCAGACCCGCCTCTGCCCCGAGCTCCCAGCCCGGCTTTCGCTCTGCCCGCGCAACTTCTACGGCCACCTCGCCCCGCCGCGGATCCGTGCGCGCTCGGGCGCCGAGCGGAACGGGGACTCTTTGGCGAGGCGGAGGGAGACGGGACACGCGAACGCTGGGTTCGGCCCCGGGGAACCCTCTGTTGCCAGCGGCAGGCTGGGGGAGCCGGGCCCCGGGGTAGGGGTGGCCGCGTTCGCCGCTCCGCTTCCAGGGGCAGGGGAAAGGTGCGTTCCCCGCAGCGCAGCTGGGAGCGCTGAGCCCCTTGGACGTTTGCAGGGGAGAAGCCCGAGGAAACTGGAGGACTCTCTCCTCCTCTGGCTGCTGTTGCGCGGGCTGGGGGCGGCTCTGGTACGCGGAGCCTCCCTCAGTCTGGATGCCACGTTTAAAAAGGCAGGTTAGAAGAGAGAGGCTGTGTTTGCTGGTGGGAGGGGTATCTGCGTGTGTGCGCAGCGCCGGGTCGACTGAGACCCAGGTTCCCCTAATAACTCGGGTGTGCTCTCTGCTGCTGCCTGCCGGTCTCCCGGGGAGCGCCGCAAGCCCGCCCCAGCTACCCACCACTGGGGGCAGGAATCGCAGCGTCTTCCTAATGGACTCGCTGTTTGAAAAAGGCACTTTCTCCCTGGTGCCGTGGGAGGGTGGTGGCTTTCCCTCTGTTACTGCTCTGGCCAGGGGTTACTGTGCTAGGTTCTGAGCACGTGCCTACGTGATTGCAGGATCAGGGCCTTGGTGATTTATATGTGGGTGGGGGAAGTTATATTAAGCTCTCTTCCCCTGCTCCTACTCATCGTTTCCCATGAAAAAAATCTCTCTTCCCTTTAAAAAAATCGGTAGCTTGCTAGCTACTAGCTGAACACATTTTTCCTTTGTGTTTTTTCTGTGCTTTGCTTTATTATTTGCCAAGTATGTTGACTTGCTGTTTGCCTTGGTCTGCTGCTTGGAGACCTTTGTGTGGCTTCTCCCTGCCTCCAGGAATTAATCCCTGGATATTTTATGTGTGGGTTTAAAAGCATTCTTGAGAGAGAAGTAACAGGTTTTTCTGCCTCCCCTAAACTTTTCTTCCCTGCCACTGCATGGGCACTGGCAGAGGTGACTGCTCGCTCCCAGTATACAGCAGCAATGGAATAAGGGCTTGTCCTTTTCTACTCTTCAGCCAGAGAACCAAGGTGCTGGTGACTGGGCCATAGGATGGTGTTGCAAAAGCAAGAGGAGGACGTCTCTGGAGAGCTGACAGAACCTCTTGCCCAGGATTCAAAGACAAAGATAGTGGAGGAAGAGGAAGAAGCACTGGTGGAAGTGGAGTTGGAGGACCTTGGCTCTGAGAGCAGCTTTGAAACTGAAACCCCAAATGGACTTGGGGACGGTGGCCACCCCACCCCCGAGGACGAAGACAGCGGGCCCTTGTTCTTTGATAAGAGCCTGCAGCAACTTGACACCTCACACACAGTAACATGTACATTCTCAATTTCATTAGCTGTGCCAATGGCTGCAGGTAGGTACCAGACATGACCCCTCCTGTTCTTTTAACCCCTGTGGCTCATCTCGAGACCCAGATGGGATTGGGGGGCAAACTGCAGAAAGGATGTTGGCTCATTTATATTCCTTCTAGCTATAGTTGTGTGTGGGTCTCCTCACCCTTGTAATACTACTGTGCAGTCCTGTTGACTTGCTAATTTTATAGTATTATATAGAAGATGCTCAAGGGAATGGTGATGGGGAGGGACCCTGCCTTGCCTTTTTCCATTAGATTCAGTTTCAGGCTTAAGTCATAGTGACTGAAAACCTTTACCATTTGATAGCTCTTCAGTAGCCAGTGTTATTCAAGTTGATGGTCTTAGTCAGTCATTGCAAAAGCAGTCATTGTAATTGATTCCTGTGTTTATAATCTCACTGGTGTGGCCAAGAGGTTAATGGGTATGGAGGTTAAACTCCTTTCCTTTAGCTCTAAACGTGGTTTCCTTAGATCAAGGTTAAGGCTCACTTGATGTGTCAGTATAGAGTAGCTTGGGCAGCTGCTGCTATGCTGTACCTCATCTATACGTTTATTTTCCAGTGAAGCCCCTTTTCAAGCATTCCCAGTCCTGCAAGAATTTATGCTAATCTTTATTCATTGTGAGCTGGCCCATTGACCTCCATTGTAATTTAAGGGAAAGGTGGGTTAGGTACTGTATCTAACTTAGGTATAAATATTTAATGCACCTGCTACCATAGTATCTATGTGCAGATGTTCCCAATCAGTATGTTTTTATTATAGTTTTAAAATTCCCTATTGTCTGGAAAATTCTCATTTTTGTCCTTTGTTTATTTGACAGATCTTGGTCTCCCTTCAGGTGTATATAATGAACATTATTACTTTCAGGATCTTTTCTTGCCTATTCTCCAGCATTACTGATACTTATACAACTGTGGGAATGACCATGTTTAGTTAGGATACAGATTACTTTTTGTCTAATAGTGATACTGTTTCTTTTTTCATGCATCATGTATAATCCAGATGAATTTATGATTAATTAAAATAATTCTGTAGGATTGTTAGCTGCCAAACAGTTCAGTGTTTACAACTAATACATACATCAGCACTAAAAATCAGGAAAATATATTTCCAATGGACTCTAACAGTTCCCTGTATGCATCTTTCACTGTGAAGGCTAAAGGTTTATGCAAGCAATCATTTGGATTACAGTATGACTATATGTGGGACAAAACCAGTATCTGTAAGGGAGATTCTGTCATAACTTCATCTACTAACAGGTCAAGATCATGTATAGCCATTAATTTTGTACGATTTTAAAGTGGAACTAAGAATTGGTCCTGGGTTTTACTCAAGAGGTTCTGAACATCATTGAACCTTTTGGCAAACCTGGACTTAGTTTGTAGTTTGTAATGAAAACTGAAACTAAGCAAAAAACTCAAATGATAAATTTGATATTATATGCAACTTAGTGGAGATGAAGACAAGGTTATGGGCCTGATTCTGAAGCCACATGTGGAACTCTTATTGACAGCATTGGGCAATTCTGTACAGAGAGAGGCTGTAGGATTAGCCCAGACTTGGGGGACAGGGGGGAGGGAAAAAAACATTTTCCCTCTCAAACGTCTGTTAGTTATAAACCATGGACTTAAGTGCTGGATCTGCATTATACATTTTTCTATTGTAGAGGAACCCCAGATGGCTGAATAGAAATGCTAAAGTGAATCTGGACAGCTAATATTGGTTGATATGATATGACTCTATGAACCATGTATTCCTCAGCTGATGTGAATCAGTGCAGCTTTGTTGAGGTCAGTGGAGCTATGCTGATTTACACCATCTGAAGACCTGATCCTGTATTCCCAAAACAATATTTGGGATGGGGGGAGAGAGAGAAACCTGTATTTTAAACTGTGAGGGCAGATCTATAGAAAAAGTGCAAAGGATCAGAAACATCATGTTTAAGGAATATTGAAAAGAACATAAAATAAGGAGACATCAGAACTAGGAATATCAAATGATTAAAAAAATAAGATTCATCACAGTGTTAAACAATAATAGAATACCATTGATTTAAATATTTTGAGATGTTTTCTACATTCTGCACTACTTTGAATTGTTAGGGAGCAGAACCCGTCATCCGCATGGAAGCATGTTCTCTGGAATGATAGCCAAAGCATGAAGGGGCATATGAATGTCTAGGGTATTTGACACATAAATACCTAGCAATGCTGGCTGCAAAAGTGCCATTTGAATGCCTGTTCTCGCTTTCAGGTGACATTGTGAATAAGAAGTGGGCAGCATTATCTCCTGTAAATGTAAACAAACTTGTTTGTTTTAATGATTGGTTGAACAAGAAGTAGGACTGAGCGGACTTGTAGGCTCTAAAGTTTTACATTGTTTTGGTTTTGAGTGCAGTTATGTAACAAAAAAAACCCTTTTGTAAGTTGCACTTTCACGATAAAGAGATTGCACTACAGTTAACTTGTGTGAGGTGAACTGAAGAATACTTTTTTGTTTATCTTTTTTACAGTGCAAACATTTGTAATAAAAAATAATATAAATTCTGATGTAGAATGGGGTATCTGGATGTAGCAGGAGTGTACATAGGCAACACAACATTGTGTGGTAAGGAGTTCTGCTTCTTCCATGCAAGTTGTCTGTGTAGCATAGGATCATAGTTGGTGGGGAGTTTTAGGGCTGTAGGCTCTGTTGCAGTGCTGAGCTTGACAAGATCTGAAACTCTCTAAATCTATATAAATATTTTTCCTAGGTCCAAAGCATAGGCCATCCAATTTAACTGACAAGCAGAGAAAAAAGTCTAATGCTGGGAAAGATGCAGTAGCTATTCCAAAAATGCGACGTTACTACCACATTGAGTACTTCCTTCTACCAGGTGATGTTGAGCCTAGGAAACTTGATTTGGTGTTGTTTGGTGTGGTGGCCAAGCTGTTTGTGGAATGTGAATCCAAGGTAAATAGTATGATGTTTATCATTTTGGGAATAACTAGTTTTTATTTACTATTATCTCTATTTGGCATAAGAGATATTTCTGAAATATTTATGCAAAAGTGGCTGTCATACCGGTTTAAAACTGAACAGTCCTGTACTTCATGTAGTGGAATCAGGAGAATGCTTCCACATGTGATGTAGGTGAGTCATGCTCATACTTTTATTAGCACTACTTGGGCTTTGTCTACACACACAAGTTATTTAACTCGACCAGTATGGACTTAATTGTATTGAAGTAAAGGTGCTTATACGGGTATAGTTTATTACCATACAAGACAGATGAATAAGCTACACTGATTTAAGGCATCTTTATAGCGGTATAAATGCTTCTGCACTAGGGGTTGTACTGGAATAACTATTTACGTAAAGAGATCACACCTGTAACTGAAGTAGTTATGCCACTACAAAATCTGTGTGTAGACAAGGTTTGAGATTTGCGCTTTAAATTCTTTACAACGTATTGAAAGTCTATTCCTCAATAAGACTTCAGTTTGAAAAAAACATATGCAAAGTAAATCATCTAATCAGTTTTTCTTACAAAATAGTAGATTGTTTTGTAGAAGCTAAATTATATTCCTAGTAACTTCCTAAGAAATTTCCTAATAATATCACATTTTTATAGGTTCAGTCTATACTAATGTAGAAACACTTTATATTGTAGAATTGTTTGAATCAAAGCTCCAAAATGAGTACAGTAACTCCTCACTTAAAGTCGTCCTGGTTAACGTTTTTACGTTGCTGATCAACTACGGAACACGCTCGTTTAAAGTTGTGCAATGCTCCCTTATAAGTCATTTGGCAGCCACCTGCTTTGTTCACTGCTTGCAGGAAGAGCAGCCCGTTGGAGCTAGCTGGTGGGGGCTTGGAACTAGGGTGGACCAGCAGCCCCCCTATCAGCTCCCCTCTCCCCTAAGTTCCCTGTGCGGCAGCCGCCCAGCAGGCTATCAATTGCTGGCATGTGCCGCTCCTGCCCTCTGCCTTGGAGCTGTTCTCCAGAGCCTCCTGCTTGCTGGGGCTGGGGGGCGGGGGGGGGGGAGGGAGTAGGGTAATGTCAGGGTGTCCCCCTCCCCCCTTCTCCTGCACCCTACTTACCCCATCTTGATAGAGCAAGGGGGGGACACAAGACAGGGCTTCCTGGCAGTCGCTGCTGCGGTCTCTGCTTGCTGATTAACTTAACAAGGTAGTGTACTAATGAGTGGTGTCAGCGTACCTAGAGGGGAAATGCGCATCTCTCTCTCGCACACACGGTGTGTGTCTCTGTCTCTGTCTGCCATGCTGTCTCCCCTCCCTCCATTCGTGCTGCCTTGTAGAGTGTGAGGCTACATTAACGAGTTAACCCTTGAGGGCTCAGCCAATTGCTAGTTCATCATTTAGCAGTAAGGCATTCCCTGGGAAATATCCCACCCTCTGACTCCTCCACCTCAACCAAACTTCACAATCAGCATCCCTGTGTAGAGTATTAAATTGTTTGTTTAAAACTTATATATGCACACACACACAGAGTATAAGTCTTTTGTCTGGGAAAAAAATTTCCCTGGAACCTAACCTTACATTAATTCTTATGGGGAAATTGGATTCACTTAACATCATTTCGCTTAAAGTCACATTTTTCAGGAACATAACTACAACGTTAAGTGAGGAGTTACTGTATAGAGAGATGCACAATGCAGGTTGTTGAGTGTCCTCAACTACCAATAACTTCTGTAAGAGTTGAGGAATATGGGAGAAATAAATATTTTGAATATAACCTTTGAAAGTGTAATTAATCACTTATTTCTCCTTCTAATCTCTCAACATGATTGGTTTAATTTGTAGATTTTTTCAAAGTAAAATAGGAAATGTAGCCATAGTTGGCTGAAAATTTTAACTTCAGAGCTTTGTGTTCAAAAAGGTTCTTTTTTTTTTTTTAAACATTGAATTGAGGGGAAAACTTACTTATGATAATGTGAATAAGACGTGTATTGTAGCATAAAGGGACCTCAGCCCCCCGATTATCATCCCCTTTATTTGTAAAGTGGGTTGTTATCTAAACTAAAAAGAAAAAAGAAAGAAAGAACTTCTGTGTGCTTTTATATTTTCAGTTAGAGACAGATAACAAAAAACCCTGAAAGGTATCTACTGAAATGTTTTTGTTGTTTCCGCTAGGGCATAAACTTGATTTTGCCCTGTTATTATTATTGGCTTTTTTCCAAAAGGCCAAAAAACTTAGTACTGTAATATATACATTCCATGCTTAGAATTCTCTTAAAGCTATAGCACAGAAGAGGTGCTGTAAGACGGAAGACTTAATTTAGTTCCTTTCTTTTTGCCAAGGGGCAAAACTTTCAAAAGTGTTTAAGTTACTTAGGCTCCCAAGGCCCGGATCCTCAAAGGCATTTAGGGCCTAACTACCTTTAATGTGCACAGTTTCTAGTTGTGACATTTTCACCAACTCCTTCAGAACACTTGTGCCTGGAGTGATACTTTTTGAGTATTGACAGTCCAGTGTTAGCTAACTCACTAGTACACAGCTGTTGCTGTATTACTCCAATAATTCTGTAGTGAAAATTACAGCTATGCTTCAGGAAGTGCAGAAAGTGGGGGCAAGAACACTGAGCAACTTCAGTCTTTGGCACAGTTCACTGAGCTTCCTTTTGCTTCAAGAGCACAACTTAATAAGGGCCATCTTGGAAAATTAAATTGAAATTGCTTCCAGGTGAAGGGCATAGTTGAATAATGTGGATGAAAGTCTGTTTTCTGCCCAGAAACCACTGCCCTTTAATTTGACAATGAATCCTGCCCTGCCCACCTATCAGTGATCAACACTGAACACGGCCTGAAACTTTAATGTATTAATGTTGATGTCAGAGCTGTCCTTACCCACACACAAAGTACACAGCTGTATAGGGCTGCCCTGCGCATCTGCGTGCGGATCCAGCCCCTGCCCCTGCTCTGCTCCAGCCCCGCCTCTTCCTGCCCCTGCTCTGCCCCAGCCCTGTCCCTTCCCACCCCTGAGGACTACAGCAGGGCCAAGCTTGCACTCACCGATGGCGGAAAGCAGTGACCCGGCCCCAGCCACGCCACCGCTGAGTGCAGGGGGCAGTTCCCCCCTGCCCCGAGCCAGCCCCCCCATCCCCCCCATGGTGGGGCTGAGTAGGGCTCCAGAATACTGAGGGACAGGCCTGGTTGATGTTATCCTCCTCACTTTGATAGCTAGTCTTTTCATACTGCCTTTGGTACCCACAGACACAACTTGAGCAGTCTGTCCGTACATTGCATGGATTCTCAAGTGTGTACTGTCAAAATGGTGGTATATAAACTTCTGCATTCCTTAAAGAGTGCAACTGAGTGAATTTATGGTTGCTGATTTTTTCTAAATCGTTGTTGATATGATGTCTGGCAATACATAATAAAAACAGGTACATTACATATGCAGTTAAAATGCTCAATTTATATGAATGATAGAAAGGTATATTCGCTTGAGAGAGTGCAGTTAAGGTACTTTCACTTTATCATTTCACTTTTCCATTTCTTTTCCTTCCTATTTTTGCCATCCGCTCCCTTTTTCTGTTAGCCGTCGACCGCACAGGTTCAAGCAGAGTGCTACAGGCAGAAACAGTCGACAACACTAATTTCCTCAGTGAGTGGATATAAAACTGTAGGAGAGTTTTAGAGATGGAGAATTATAGACCCTGGATGCCTTTTTTAATGTATTATTTGTTTAATGTGTGACCTGATGCCTCACTCATTGCGTTCCGTATAAATCGTGCACTAAATGAGGCAGGAGTGTTCATAATTTCAGCCTCCCTCACCATTCAGCCTACCTGCTGATTGAAATAGTAGGTCTGACATAAATGTGAGAAAGGAGGTGCGGCAATACCTGTTATTGGACCAACCTCTGTTTGCAGAAGGGGTACACTTTCCAGAGCCCATCCTCAGGACCTGAAACAAGTGATGTTAGGACCCAAGGAAGAGCTCTGTGAAGCTCGAAGTCTTCTCTCTTCCACCAACAGAAGTTGGTCCAATAAAAGATGTTACCTCACCTGCCTTGTGTCTTGTATGCTAGGACTGGCATGGGTACAGTAACACTGCAAACAGACCATGAGTTTTGTATCTGTAGTGGTTCCAGGATATAAGGGAAACAAGATAGGGGACGTAATGTCCTTCACTGGACCAATAAAAGATATTACCTCACCTATTTTGTCTTTCCTTACGAGATTAACTTTTCAATTAAAAATCCCACACTTTTTCTAAATGTCCATCTGTGCGCTGCCAATGATTTGTAGGTTTTATCTCTGAACAGAAATCATTCAGCACGTACAAACATTTTTAAATGTTGAAAAATTACAAAAAATCTTATGTGATTTTCACTGAATCACGCAAAGGCACATCGATGGGTAGAAGTGAGCGGTCTCAGAGTGGTAGCTGTATCAGCCAAAAAAAAAAAAAAAAAAAAAGATACAGTGGTGTCTGTATCAGCAAAAACAAGGAGGAATACTTGTGGCACCTTAGAGACTTAGGCTTTTTAGTAGAAATGAGGATACTAGAGAATGTGAGCTGTGAATGACTGAGAAAAGTAACAGACAAAGTGGATGAGGTAATACCTTTTATTGGATCAACTTCTGTTGGTAGAGGGAACCAAGCTTTCCAGCTTCACAGAGCTCTTCCTCAGGTCTGGAGAAGCAGTGTCACAGCTAAATACAAAGTGGAACAGATTATTAAATTTAAGAGATTCACACATGCTGTAGGAGACCATTTAATATGAAGTGTGGGGGGGTGGAGGGTGAGAAAACCTGGATTTGTGCTGGAAATGGCCCACCTGATGATCACTTTAGATAAGCTATTACCAGCAGGACAGTGGGGTGGGAGGAGGTATTGGTTCATATTCTCTGTGTATATATAAAGTCTGCTGCAGTTTCCACGATATGCATCTGATGAAGTGAGCTGTAGCTCACGAAAGCTTATGCTCTAATAAATTGGTTAGTCTCTAAGGTGCCACAAGTACTCCTTTTCTTTTTGCGAATACAGACTAACACGGCTGTTACTCTGAAACCTGTAATATGAAGTGGGCACTTAACACCTCTGCAGTTCTAGGGTAAAGGAGGGGTAGTAGGCTGCAGTGTATGTTACAAATTGTTGTAATGAGCCATCAAACCAGTGTGTCTGTTAAATCCATGATTTTTAGCCCCCTGCAGAGTTATGAATTTAAGTTCCCAGGCTCCTCTTTTGAAGTTGTTGTGCAGGTTGCCTTTGAGGACGAGGACTGAGAGGCCAGATATGGAGTGATCACTTTGTGAAATGTGGTCATCCTCAGGTGATAACGTGTTTTTGTCTCTTTATCATTGTTCTGTGAGTTCATTTGAGAGCAAAGTGATTGTCTGGTTTCACCTACATAGCTGTTATTGGGGCATTTGATGCACTAGATGAGGTACGCTCTTTGTTAGGCATATGTTGGACCCATAGATCTTGAAAGGTGAATTGTGGAGGATATTGATCATCTGAGCAGTGGAGATATACCTGTAGGGTTTGCATCTGTTGTTCTGTAAGGGTCTGGTGCCTCTTTGAATTGGTTTATCTTGGTCTGTGGGGTGCTAGCCTCTGATTAATGAGCTTGGGGAGTTGTTTGAAGGCCAGAAGAGGGGTTTCCTGAGGAAGAGCTCTGTGAAGCTCAAAAGCTTGTCCCCACCAACAGTGGTTGGTCCAATTAAAGATATTGCCCACCCACCTTGACGTTCTCATATCTTGGGATCAGGATGGCTACAACAAGACTGCAAACAACAGTCAGAAAAAGGAAGATCAGATCCTTGCTTGTTTTAGGAAACCTGGGAGGAAGTGTGTTTCAAGCAGTGTTTTGAAATGGGATGGGGAAAATTAGAGAGATGGAGGGAGCTGTGCAGCAAAAAAAATCAGCCAGTGAAAAAGTGAAGATTATGTTATGACATTCTCTCTATACAAAAAGAACAGGAGTACTTATGGCACCTTAGAGACTAATTTATTTGAGCATAAGCTTTTGTGGGCTACAGCCCACTGCATTGGATGCATGCAGTGGAAAATACAGTAGGACAATTTTATATACACAGAACATGAAACAATGGGTGTTACCATACACACTATAATGAGAGTGATCAGTTAAGGTGAGCTATTACCAGCAGGAGAGGGGGGAAAAAAACCCATCTCATTTGTGTCCATTTATTCTTTGGCCAAAATGAACAGTCTCTACGTAAAAGAATAAATGGACACAAATGAGATGGGTTTTTTTCCCCCCTCTCCTGCTGGTAATAGCTCACCTTAACTGATCACTCTCGTTATAGTGTGTATGGTAACACCCATTGTTTCATGTTCTGTGTATATAAAATTGTCCTACTGTATTTTCCACTGCATGCATCCAATGCAGTGGGCTGTAGCCCACAAAAGCTTATGCTCAAATAAATTCCTTAGTCTAAGGTGCCACAAGTACTCCTGTTTTTGCGGATACAGACTAACACGGCTGCTACTCTGAAATCTCTCTGTACAATAGGTGATGATATGATGGATAGAAATAGTATCTGATATTTTATGTTAGGCCATTTAAGGTCCTCTATAAATAAAGGAAGGATTGGGGGTGGTGGAGGAAAGAGTGTGCTCAGGTATGATGTCCTAGAGGCCATGGCTAACTCACAGAAATGAAATTTGTTGTTCCAAGATCCAGCCCTTATTTACCAAAATAGCCCTAGTGATTTCATTGGTTTGACAAATTAGCTCCCACTGAAATTTCATATATAAAATGTCTACTTTCAAATATTCATCTGAAAGGTTTTGAGGCTTTTTTTGGAAATAGATTTGGGACCAAATCCTGCCCACTCACCTTACTTATGTGGGTAGGCTTATTAAGTTTTCCCATGAGTAAGGGTTGCAGGCTTTACATTTTCACTTGGATTATGTAATATCGTATTCATACACTGGATGCAAAAAGGCCAACTTATATCTTGTTTGTCATCTTTTCCTCTGTATTCCCAGCCCTTCTGATTGGCTGTCTGATTTCTTGCCCATTTCTTTAAGATTCAGGTTCTTTTTTCACCTCCTGGCCAAACAACACAATGTTTTAAAGTCAATTGCATGTTGATAAAAGATGTCAGAGTTACATCCCTGGAAATCAAAGACACATGAGATAATATATTGTAGAATATAGGGTGGATTTTAGCACTTGGGCTTTCATTTCGTCTATAGTAAGTCAACATTTAAAAATGTGTATATACAAACTTGTAGTATTTCATTCAGTCTTCAATATATGTTCTTCCTCTTATTGGCCGTTTAACTTCTGTTTTGATCCCACATCTTTGCAAAATCTGAATTTTGTTTGATATAGCCATTTTGATTTAGCTCTGCAAAATGTGCTGCTGTGACAGTCAGCTGGCACACTCATAATTACATACAAGATCTCTTTAAAAGGTTCTGCTAACCCCCAGCATGATCTAATTTTAATTTACACTTTAAGAGCAATTTCATTAGTTTTTAGCACATACCTTTATTAATGTAGTTTGTTACCCCTCTCCCAGCTGATGGCCAATTGCTCTCTGAGTGGGAAAAATTATATGGGTGCTATGTTGTGCTTTACTCCATACTATCTATCTAGTGGCTGTATAATCCATGCCCCCTTGAATTAATTAAATGTTTTACTGCTCCCTGTGCACATATCTGGCGTTTTGTAATTCTAAGGCTCTTTAAAAATTCAATTAAAATATGGTCATTAATGGATCCTTTCCCCTCAATATCCGCAGTTAAATGGCAACAGAATGTCCATTGTGTGAATCTTTCTTCAGTACTTCTCACATTCATTAATGTTTTTCAACTCTGTTCTTCCTAGGTTGTGAAACCGTGGTTTGAAAATGACCAAATATGGGTGTCCTGGAACCACAGTATTGATATTCATGTTACTAATGAGTTTCTAATAAAACTGAGAGATCACAAAGTAACTCTGACGATATGGGATACCAAGGACAAAGTTTCTGCAAAAGCTAGGTTTAGTAAATCCAGGGTTCCTGATTCACCAGTAGAGGATTCAGATGCTATTGGTAAGTATTAATATAAATAGCCACACTCCTTATAAAATGTATTGCGAGAGAGGAGGTTTAGCACAAACAAGAAAACAAAAGGGTATTATTTTTAGTTTTAATACAGGATTACAGTAATTCATCATAGCATTAACATATCACTTCAGTTTTTCATAACCAACTTGCATGTGCCCACTGTTTAATAAGTTATTAGATGGTTATTTCAGATTCATATAATGTGAACCCCTTAAGAATTATTGCTATTTGTTCATATTTTAACAAGTTTTCAGGTTTGTCCCCAGCAACCTTAGAGGCCGATCTCTGAAATCTTGCCTGGTTAGACCTGCAATTTCAGATGTATAATCAGAGTTTTTTCCTATTTTTTAAAAAAATTGTGATTGGGCCCTGTAGCAATGCAAGACTCACCCCTCTGGCACCTCCTGCTGGTCATCCAGGGAATTAGTGTTCCAGCCTCCGGAGCACCCTCTGTAGGCCAGTGGCCTACTTGCCACTGGGCCCCAAGTCCCTCTCGGACCCCGGTGTCCCCCTGTCTTGGGTGCTGCCCCCTGGCAGTACCCCTGCCATCTCTGGGTTTCCCCTCTCTGGGGAACCCCCAACCCTCTATCCCTACCTCGCCTGAGTCTATGGCTACTGCCAGTCTCCCTCTAGCCCCTACACACTGGGGCGGACTGCAGTGCAAGCTACTCATCATTGGCAAGGCGGGGTTTGAACCTGCTGTCTTTGCCTAACCCCGGGCTGAACTCCTGCAACGCCAGTACCTATTAGGCCTTTGGCTAGACCTGCAGCCTGGGGTTTTTCCAGGCGGGAGCTCTGCAGCTCCTTTGCCCTATTCCCCAGCACTGTTCTATTCCAGTACCTTCATTCGTTCCTAGGCAGCCAGGTCCTTCTCTCTCTACTGCCCAAGAGAGACTGACCCAGCTCCTGCCTAGCAGCCCCTTTATAGGGCCAGCTGTGGCCTGATTGGAGTGTGGCCCCCAGCTGAGACTGATTCCTCCAATCAGCCCAGCTTTTCCCCTGCCACAGCCCTCTCCCAGGGCTGTTTTAAGCCCTTTAAGGCAGGAGCGGGTCGGGGGCCTCCGCACTACCCCCCAGCCCAGTTTTTTCCTCCCTTCCTACCGTAGCTTCCCGGAAGATTTTTCCCTGTTTGTTTTTCTGTCCCACCCTGGCCCTGTCCTCGGTTCCTGGGTTTTAGTGTTCCTGCACCGCCCCAAACCTTACAAGTTTGTCACTTCGCCTGCTCTGTCCTTCCCCAGGAGTTTGGTTCCCTTGCTCTCTACTTGCCCCGCCCTCCGTTGTTTGCTGTTCCTCCTGACTCCCGCTGACCCCTGCCCTGCCCAACCTGCCGTTTGGTGCGCCCACGTCCCCTTCCGGAGCGCTTGTGCCCCCCTCTTTTTAAGTTGTTTACCCTGATCACTGCACCCCCTGATGCCATTGTAGTCCTTCCCCATCCGAGTGCAGCCAGAGGAGCCGGTGCCACGCCCGCGATTGTCCCCCTCTCCTTTGTTGTCCCCATGTCCTCCTGCTGCTGGCACCCTCCTCCCCTGCCTGCAGCCTAGTGGGGAGGAGTGGTTGCTTCTTCCCTTCCCCCAGTGCCCACCTACAGTTCCCCCGCCCCCCCACATTGGTACCCTCCTTCCTGCATACAGTTTAGCAGGACGGAGTGGTTGGCCCTGTCCCATTTCCCCTATTCCCATTGTCCTGTCTGCTGGACCCTCCTCCCCTGCGTGTGGTCTAGCGGGGAGGAGCAGTTGTCCATTGTCCTATCCTCAATTTAGGGCCTCCTCCTGCCTTTTCCCACTATGGAGGAGGACCCTGCCCCTGCCCCTACTGGTCCTATAGTTTCCCCCTTGTCACCGCCCTTGGTTGCCCCAGCGGTTACCTTCTCGGCCACCACTAGCCCAGACTCCGCCGCTGCCATGGCTGCCCCTTCCACCAGCAAAAAGGGCCAGGGGAATAAAAAGGGCAAAGGCCCCACCCGGAAAACAAAACCTCCCTGCTAAGCTCCTCCCTGCTGCGGCCCCGACATCTGCCGCAGCTCCTTCCTCCCCAGCTGTTCCCTCCACCAGCTCTGGGGGCGCTCCATCCCGAGCCCCCAGAGCATACGCCCAGGTGGTGGCGGCCGCCCCCGCAGCATGCCGCCGCGCCATCTGTTTCGACTGCCACCTCCGGTACCATTCCTGGCGGCCGGGGCACCTCTTCCTCGCTGACCAGGAGGCCTGGTGTCCGCTGCCTCCTGGTGTCCACCTCACCCCACGTTCGTAGAAGTGCGGCGCCCGTAAATCGCGGGTTCGATCCCTCCCCTCCGACGGAGAGGGAGAGGAGGCCCCCCGAAAGATGCTGCGGGGGGCTGACGCTGTTGCATCTTCCGCCGCGCCCCCAGATGGAGCCCAGCAGGAGACGCCGGCCATGGTAGCCATGGCAGCAGACGGAGATGCCACCACCCCCCTTGTTGAGTCCCCTCCCGAGGAGGCCTCTGTAGGAGTTCCCCTGGCCCCTTTGCCATCTGTGCCCCCCACCGCTGTCGATACCGGGACTATTACTGACCCGGTTACGGGCAGGGAGGACTCTGGGGCTGCAGGGACTGAATTTACTTCCATATTTGAGGAGATCAAGGCTCTGGGTCTGACCCGGTCACCCAGGGGGAGGACGACCCCCTGCTAGTGGGCCTCGATCTGGGCTGCAGTTCAGTTCCACCATCCCCTCCTCCTTCTCCCTGCCCCTCACTCCCAGCTGTAGCCCCCGCTCTGCTCCTGGGGGCGCCCCTGGCTCTCCCCATTTGCCCGGCCGCAGATGGCACCTCACCTGAGGCCGCCCAGCCCCCAGAGGTGATGGCTGATGCTGAGCGGTTGGGTCCCAGGCCTGTGGGCGTACCCTCTACTACCCGGACGGAGTGGTTGGCTTCCCCTCCGGCGGGGCCCCACGGAAGTTTCCGTAGTGTCTGACGCCATGCCTGCGGGTGACGTGTTTCTCATAGCTCCTGTGCCCAGTGTCAGTGAAGGTGCCCCCCTCAAACCCCTGTCCCTTTGGCCCCTAATCCCGGCCGAGAGGAGCCACACCCCAATATCCCGGCTGTCGGGGACCGTGGACCTACCAGTGTCCCCGCTCCTGTTCCTACCCCCTGCTCCCGGCCCCTCTCCTGCTTCGGTTCCAATATTAGCCCTTGTCCCTGCTCCCGCCCCTTCGTCTGTCCTAGTCCCTGGCCCAGTCCCCGCTCCCGTCCCGGATCCTACTTCCGTTCCCAATGAGTCGCTCGCCCCCTTCCCCGCCACCTCCCATGCTATTGCTCCCCCCCCCCCCCGAGGTTGTCTCGTTTCCTTTGTCTACGGACAATTCTCAGGGGGCAGTTTTCGTGTCCCCTCTTCCCAACATCATGGGCCTGCACTATTCCCTCTGCTGCCCCCTCCTGTGCCAGGGATGGGGACAGGCAATTGCGCCGGGGTTCCGCTTCATGCTTGCCCGTCTCTGCAGGCCACGAAGATCTTTTAGGAGCCTCGTTGGAGGATGGCAGCGGGTTGGCTTCTGCGTCCCCCTCTGCACTGAGGAAAGAGCTGTGCCCATTCCTGCTGGACATCTGTGGCTCAAAGGGCAAGGTGCAGCTCGCCCTCCAGCGCTGGGGGGACTTCCACCGTGTCCTCCGGGCCATGAAGGGCCTTTTGGGGGAGGGGAGAGGGACCGGGAGGCAGGGCCTCGCAGCCTACCAGCGGGCCCGTAAGTTCCACGACTCCCTGATGACTTTTGGGGTCGAACATGCGGGGCCCGCTGGAGGTTGTTGATCACCCTGCCCGTGAGGATTCGCCCCAGCCCTCCCTATGAAGGACACCATCTTTGCTACGCTGAACACCAGGGGCAGTAGCGTGGGTCTCTGCAGGAGCAAGGTGCTCTCCTTCCTTCGGGATGGGGGGTACTCTGTGATCTTCTTGCAGGAGACCCACACGGCTCCAGCTGTCGAGGCTAGCTGGCGGGTGGAGTGGGGGGATGAGGTTTACTTTAGCCACTTCAGCGCCCGTTTGGCTGGGGTGGCCACCCTGTTCTCCCCGAGCTACGGCCCGAGGTGCTGGGGGTAGCCAAGGTCGTGCCAGGTTACCTGTTGCACATCCGAGCCTGCGTGGAGGGGCTGATATTAAACCTAGTCAACGTTTACGCCCCGAACTCTGGTCCGGAACGAGTGCATTTCTGTCGGCAGGCGTCGGCCTTCCTCGGCACTCTGGATCCTCACGAGTGCATGGTCCTGGGCGGGGACTTCAACACCACCCTCGAGGACCGGGACCGCTCAGGAATCAAGACATCCCAAGCAGCCGCGGGCGTCCTCAGGGAGATCGTGGACCATCACTCCCTGGTGGATGTATGGCGTGACCACCACCCAGACAACGATGTTACCTTTACTTATGTCCGGGTGGAGGTGTTTCGCGTTTCCATCTGGCACGAGCCCATGCCTCTGGTGTCTGGCTGGCCCCGTTCTCGGATCACCACTTGGTGACCGTGACAGTGTCTCTCAGTTCGGAGAGGCGGGGCTGGTCTGTTGGCATTTCAATAACAGCTTGCTGGAGGATTTGGGCTTCGTGGCATCCTTCTGGGAGTTCTGGCTGGCCTGGCGGGGGCAGCGGCGTGCCTTTCCCTCGGCGAGGTGGTGGTGGGATGTGGGGAAGGTGCGCCCACGGCTCTTCTGCCGCGACTACACCCAGGGCGCCACCTGTCGGAGGGACATGGTGATAGGGCAGTTGGAGTGGGAGTCTTAGAGCTAGAGAGGCATCTCGCCTCTGGCCCCTAGGATCCACCCCTCTGCGCAGCGTACCGGGAGGTGCGGGAGGAGCTTCGGGCACTGGAGGACCATCGAGCCCGGGGCGCTTTTGTTCAATCCCGCATCCACCTTCTTCAGGAGATGGATCGCGGCTCCCGCTTCTACGCCCTGGAGAAAAGGAGGGGGGCCAAAAAGCACGTCACCCGCCTCCTGACGGAGGACGGTACCCCCCTCACGGATCCGGAGGAGATGCGTGGAAGGGCCAGGGCCTTCTATGCTAGCCTTTTCTCCCCGGATCCGACTGATGCCAGTGCCCGCAGGGTGCTCTGGACCGAACTCCCGACGGCCAGCGCAGGCAACCGAGACCGGCTGGAGCTGCCTCTCTCTCTGGCTGAGCTCTCGGAAGCCCTCCGTTGCAATCCCACTAATAAATCTCCAGGCATGGACGGGCTGACCGTGGAGTTCTACTGTGTGTTCTGGGACGTCCTTGGCCCGGACCTTGTCATCGTCTGGGCCGAGTCCTTGCAAAGTGGGTCCTTTCTCTGTCGTACAGATGAGCTGTGCTCGCCTTATTGCCAAAGAAGGGGGACCTCCGCGACCTACAGAATTGGCGTCCCGTCTCGCTCCTCAGCACGGACTACAAGGTCGTAGCGAAGGCCATCTCGCTGTGGCTGGGGTCCGTGCTGGTGGACGTGTTCCATCCCGACCAGACGTACACTGTCCCAGGCCGGACCATCTTTGACAACTTGTATTTGGTCTGGGACCACTTGGAGCTGGGGCGTAGGGATGGTCTGTCGTTCGCCCTCCTGTCCCTGGACCAGGAGAAGGCGTTCGACAGGGTGGACCACGGGTATCTCCTGGGCATCCTGCGGGTGTTTAGCTTTGGGCCCCAGTTTGTGGGCTTTTTCCAGGTGCTGTACACTGACAGAGTGTCTGGTCAGGCTCAACTGGACCCTGACTGAGTCGGTCAGCTTTGGGCGGCGAGTACGGCAGGGGTTCCCCCTCTCGGGCCAGCTGTATGCTCTGGCGATCGAGCCCTTTCTCCGTCTCCTCTGCTGGAGGTTGGCGCTTCGGGACCCGGAGCTGCGGCTCATCCTGTCGGTGTACGCCGACGACGTGCTCCAGGACCCCGACTACCTGGTGCGGGTGGAGGCCTGCCAGGCCGTTTACTCGGTGGTCTCCTCCGACTGGGTCAACTGGGTTAACAGCTCTGGCCTGGTGGTTGGGTATGGGTGGCAGGCAAGCTCCCTCCCACCCGCGCTTCAAGCCATCTGGTGGAGCGCGGGTCACTGCTCTATCTTGGCGTTTATCCGCCACGCATCCTTCTCCGCCGGAGAACTGGCAGGATTTGGAGGCCAGGGTTGGTGAGCGACTGTGGAGATGGACAGGACGTTCCTGTGTCTCTCCCTGCAAGGGAGGGTGCTGGTGCTGAACCATGCTCTGGCACCGGCTCAACACCCTGAGCCTGGCCTTGAGGATCCTGGCCAGGCTCCAGAGGATGGCTCTGCAGTTCTTTTGGCCGGGGCTGCACTGGGTCTCTGCAGGGGTTTTGAGTCTTCCCCTGGAGGAGGGAGGACAGGGCCTGGTTTGCTTGCACAGCCAGGTCCATGTTTTCCGTCTCCAGGCCCCGCAGAGGCTCCTTTATGGTGCAGGTAGTCCGGCGTGGAGCACGTTGGTGCACGCCTTCCTCCGAGGGCTCCGATATGACCGGCAGCTCTTTTTTCTCCATCCGAGAGGCCTTCCGCAAGACCTCTCCGAGCTGCTGGTCTTCTATGAGGACCTCCTCTGTACCTGGAAGCTCTTTTCAGTGACCAGGTCACTTGTGGCCACCGAGGGAGCAGACCTCCTCGTGGAGCCCCTGCTACACAACCTTGATCTCCGTGTGCAGGTGGCGGAGTCTCCCTCGGTGTGTCGGAGGTTGGTCCTGGCAGAAACCACCAGAGTCGGAGACCTCCTGGACTACGACAGGGGAAATTGGGTGGAACCGCGCACGCTCGGATGACGCATGGGGCTTTCCACCCTTCTGATCCCTAGGTGCGTACTCCAGGAGGTGAAGGCCGCCTCGTCACCCGATTCTCTCGCTTTCCTGCAGCGAGCCCTGCGAGAGGGCGTTCCCCGCCTACCCCTAGCCCTCCAGACATTTTTCTTGGGCCTCAGTTCCGCGAGCCCCCCCCGGCCTCCCCGCTCCCACACTCCGAGCAGGCTGCATACCCTGCAGCCGGTCCGGTTTCGAACCATGCCCAGAAACCATCTGTACACGCTCATGCTCCATACATTGCATTTCCTCACCCTCGAGTCTCACCATTTGGTGTCAGAGTGGGACTATCTTCCACCTAAAGAGGGTGAAGAGCCCCAGTGGGTCAGCCTTTACTCCATCTTGGTCCCATGTCCCACCGGGGACATTGGTTGGCGGCTCCTTCATGGAGCCATGAGCACAGGCGTGTACCTGGCACGGTTCACCCCTATACCTGAGGCCTGCCTCTTTTGTGGCGTGAGGGAGAACCTGGCGCATGCCTACCTCGAATGCACCAGGTTGCAACCCCTATTCCGGCTCCTCCATAATCTCTTGTTGAGTTTCTGGCTGCACTTTTCCCCACACTTGTTCCTCTTCGCACACCCTATCCGTGGCCCCATGAAGTCGCGAGACCTCCTCGTCAACCTCCTCCTGGCTCTGGCCAAAGTCTCCATCTATAATACCAGGAGGAGGATGTTGGATGAGGGGATGCTCTGCGACTTTGGGGCCTATTTCCATTCCTCCCTAGTTTCACGCATCCGGGTAGAGTTCCACTGGGCAGCGTCCGCTGGCTCCCTTGACAGCTTTGAGGAGCAGTGGGCGCTGTCTGAGGTTCTCTGCTTGGTGTCCCCATCTGGTATCCTTGTTTTGAACCTCTGACCTTCACTCCGATCCCTGTTTTTCATTAGTTGTCCCCCGTAAGCAGTTGGTCCCATGGTCCCTCCCGCTAGGTTGGGAGAGGGGCCTTTAGCAGTGGGCGGGCTTGCGCCTTCCCACTTCGCAGGTTTTCCAATACAACCCTGCTACAGGCCCCTTTTGTGTAGTGAGGGAGTACTTCTGTTTTAAAGTTGCATGCATTTCCTTTTCTCATTTTTACTCTAATAATAAAATAGCTGTGTTTGCTCAGGAAAGCTCTTCCAGTTCCATGTATTTCAGTGGAATCAAAAATTATGTCCCTATCTCACAAGATATTTTATGTATAAATTTCAATTACTGGCAAGTAGACTGCTCTGTGGATTTTTTTAAAGTGAGTTGTCACTACCAAATAAAATATTTGAAGAAATACTAAGAGTTTTGTCAGAATAAAAGATCTCTTAGTAAGAGTCTTTAATGAAGCTTTAGATTCCTATCTGTCAAAGCAATCCAAGCATGTAATTCTCATCTACCAGGAAATAGCAATTGCTGGGATTGGAAACTCATGTGTTTCACTCTCAGTGTTTCCTGCTGATTCTTCTGGAGGGCATGAGAGTTTGGAGCCAGTCATTTATGCAGCAAGGTGAGGGCAAAAAGGGTGAGAGGCCAGAGGTTCCACCTCCCAAACTCTCATTCCATAAAGAATCTATGCCCAAAGGTCAATTTCTCTCATCTGTTCCTATGGCTTCTTGTGTCTCCTGCAGGAGTAATCTGCCATGAGCTCCTATGAACCTCAGCTGCCCCCTCAGAGTGTATTTTGTAGCACAAAGAGTGAAAACCACTTATGCTAGCTACGTCTGCAGGTTTTGGAAGGAACCTTCTGGCCCTGCTTGACCTTTACCTCCAAATACACAGAACTGTGTGCTCATAAAGTGGGTTCCCTTGGATCACAGGGGAGGGGAAAGCATGATGTGGAGGAGACACTTACCCTGCTGTGACCCAAAAGGGAGGCCTAAATAGTAGATAAAATACAACAAAAATAAGGCAAAATGAAGATGTCTGAATGGAAATTTCTTGTTACCTTTTTCCCCCTCCAGGTGGGGTAAAATATACGGTGTTATTGCAAAGAAAACTCTTTGAGGACAATCAGCCAGAACTCAGCTGTGTTAAAATTAAAGGTGTGAAAGTACCCAGTGCACCAGAGAAACCTGCAATGGGTCTTGCAGCAGGTAGAGTTTTATGAACACAGGCTGGGTGGGGATCCTGGGATAAGGATCCCAGGGAGGGAAACGGGGGCTGGGAGCTGGAAGACAGGGACTGGAAAAACTGGCATTCATCTACAGAGCCCTGAGCGAGAGAGGCTGAAACGGGCTAGGCAACGATACTACGGCTGACATGAGTAGTTGAGGGCGTGAGTGTGGGGATTGAGAGGAGTAAACGGGTGAAGGAGCGGCATGACTGACACAGAGGCTGACCAGGATGTAGGTAGAAGGGGTCAGGAAAGGGGAAAAGGGTCAGGAGGGATGTATACCCACTAGAGCACTTTCGCCTCCAAAACCTGGAGTGGAACACAAGATTCCTGAGTTTCACCATTCATCTACTGTCAGCAAATATCTGTGACGCTCACTGGCAAAGTGTTTCTGATTCCCCTCACATGGCTACTTTTGCTACCAGTTACCCTATTAGCTGAAGTGACAAAGGACTGTTATGTGAACCTAAAGATTCCAACCCTGCGGATGGCCTATGTAGGGCTCAGTAGGATGCCACATAGGAGGATCTGTCTATAGTTTGCTTTATTATAAACCTAGGAAATTACACACAAAAAACTGTTAAAAGAACATTGTTAAGGTTGCAGAGTCAAGCACTCGGAAGTTAGAAAATGCCAGAACTGCCTGTGCTTGACTATGCACTTTTTTGTGTTCTTTTAACATAGTTTTGTGTGTGTGTAACAAATAGTACTGTTTAGAGCGGAACCACCTGTGAACCTCCATAACTCTGTTCTGATCTTAAATGTCTCTTAGGGAAGTACTTTCCTTTTTTTATTAATGAAACATTGTAGTATTAGAATTTTGTTTGCTCCTCTTAGACTATGGTGCTGGGCTTGCATTTTTTCAGATGGAGGTGTAAAACTGAGACCCTGACTATTAAAGATCCAGTGGAAAATTTTACAATTTCAGCGGTGGGTGTTAGCATCAACTGTAATGTACTGGCTCTCTCTATGTATGTACTTGTATGTTGGCAATAGTGCCATCTAGTGGCTGATTCACATAGAGGATAATGGACCTGCTACTATGACCAGCAAGGGAGATAATTCAAGTGGTAGAAGTCTGTGTTTTTGGAATGGAAGGACAATAATTCTGGCTTCTTATCTGCATAGGTGTATAAATTATCTAGTTGTTGCCTGCAGCAGGTAGATGTTGTTACAGTGTCTTGGCCAGTTTCCATGTGAACAATTGCATTTTTCTTATTTAAATGGATTCCCTTCCAGTTTCAGCTAAATAGAGTTCTGCATTTCCTGCCCTAAACTGTTGTATAATGTTGCTGTAAACAGCTATAACGTGTGTTATTATTTATAAGTAACCAACAACACAGAACAACCTTATGTCACCAAGAAACATGTATGCCTATTGCTAGGACTTAGGGTTTTGTTTGGCACAGATAGATCCTATAGTAAGTTACAGTACAGCCTAGACTTCCTGTTAGGGAGTCCTTTGCTAAGAGTAGTCACCTCCTGCAGGATGATGATTTAGCTTGGCTGAGGGTGGTACATTATAGCATGACCGTAGGCATGTATCAGTGTTACACTCAGATGTATTTCTCCCCTCTTAGGGCTAAATCCTGCCTTGTACTATACTAGGGAGAAAAGAGTGCGTGACCTTTAAAAGCCCTTCTGCTCAAGAGCACTTGGGATTGCATCCAGCTATGGTGTCAGTCCACACACTGAGTCTCCAAGTGGGCTTTATTCAGCTCTGCAAAGTGCCTGTTGCTGGGCATATAGGTCATTCTTACTTAGTAGAGCAGTAAACAGCACATTGCAGCCTACCTGTATCCTGTAGCTGCAGAATGGCTCTTGTGCCAGATATGCAAGCAGTACCTACCTCTCCACTCCCCTTCCTTGCTCAATTCCTCCAGGCAGTGGTAGCAGGGTTTTGCGCATAGTTGGTAGAATATCCTCACATATTTAATTAGAAATTTGCTCTAATCGCCAACATCAAGGATGCTGAATTTCACTGCTAAAATTGCACAATACTTTAATAAATTTCAACTTTTTGAATTTCCTGCTCTATTTTATCTTTTAATTAAATCTTTATTGAATTCTAAGCTCAGGAGACATATTGTACCATACTGATAGTACATAGAGAGCATATAGGGCCAGATCCTCAGCTGGCTATAGTGGAGTTAATGGAGCTATGCTGATTTACACCACCTGGGGATCTGGCCGATAATATTGAGCGTGTGCTCATCTTGTATAAATATTAGCTGTAATATCAAAGACAAAATCTGACTAAAATATAGTACCATCTGGCATAAATAAGCAAAAAGGAATATATTATCCCTTAGTATACACAAACTTCCACACACAAATCCTGACAGCAAAGTCAATACCTACCTAAACACAGGTTTCAGAGTAGCAGCCGTGTTAGTCTGTGTCCTCAAAAAGAACAGTAGTACTTGTGGCACCTTAGAGACTAACAAATTTATTAGAGCATAAGCTTTCGTGGGCTACAGCCCACTTCATCGGATGCATGGAATGGAACATATAGTAAGAAAATTATATATATATATATATATACACAGATAAGTTGGAAGTTGCCATACAAACTGTGAGAGGCTAATTAGTTAAGATGAGCTATTATAATCAGGAGGAAAAAAAAAAAACTTTCGTAGTGACAATCAAGATGGCCCATTTAGACAGCTGACAAGAAAGCGTGAGGGGAATAGATTCAATATGTGTAATGACCCAGCCACTCCCAGTCACTGAGTGGCCAGAGAGGTTGAAGTGCTCTCTCACCAGTCCTTGAATGCCATGATTCCCGATGTCAGACCTGCGTCCATTCACTCTTTCGCATAGAGACCGTCCGGCCCGGCCAATCTGTCCTAAGGAATGATCACTCACTCTCACGGATCTTGCGGGGCGGGCTGGTCCTCGCTTGCGGACAGCCCCCCAGCCTGGGGCAGATGCTCTCCAGTGACCGCACACCACACGGCAAGAACACTAACCTAGGAACCTATCCTTGCAGCAGGGCCCGATGCATGTTTATTCAAGTGACACCATCATGGGACCTGATCACGCCGTCGGGGGCTTGTTCGCCTGCACATCTGCCATTGTGATGTATGCCATCGTGTACTGGCAGTGCCCCTCTGCCATGTGCATTGGCCGGGCCGGACGGTCTCTACGTGGAAGAGTGAATGGATGCAAGTCTGACGTCGGGAATCATGGCATTCAAGGACTGGTGGGAGAGCACTTCAACCTTTCTGGCCACTCGGTGAAAGATTTAAGGGTGGCAGTTTTGCAATAGAAGAGCTTTGGGGGCAGACTCCAACAGGAAGCTGCTGAGCTTGAATTGGTATGCAAACTAGATACCATTAACTTGGGTTTGAGTGGAGTCTGGGAGTGGCTGGATCATTACACATGTTGAATCTGTTTCCCTAAGTTAAGTATCCTCACGTGTTGTTGTCAGCTGTCTAAATGGGCCATCTTGATTATCACTACAAAAGTTTGTTTTTTTTCCTCCTACTGATAATCGCTCATCTTAACTAATTAGCCTCTCACAGTTTGTATGGCAATTTCCATACAATTTATTTGTATGTGTGTATATATATATATATCTATCTTCTTCCTATATGTTCCATTCTATGCATCCGATGAAGTGGGCTGTAGCCCATGAAAGCTTATGCTCTAATAAATTTGTTAGTCTCTAAGATGCCACAAGTACTCCTGTTCTTTTTACCTAAACACAAACACTATGCAACACTAAGTGTGTCACTACTCAAAAAATACCACTGTAGGTAACATACTTTTCTGTTTTCCGAGAGATTTGTAGTTGTATTTTGACTAGTCTTATGGGATGCTCTGGAAAAGGAAATATTAGTAACAAATGTGAAACCTGTTTTACCTCAGGGGAAAGTAAGCCTTTACCAGAGGAAGCTGAACTGTATGAGGCACCAGCATCCCTTTCTGTTTTCCAATCTTTACTTCCTCCCTCAAGGACAGATGACTTTCCTTCAGTGAGGTAAGAATGTCTTCTGTTTACCACCAAGGATGTTATCCTGGGATATGCTATGATTTAAACAAAATTGAAAGCAGCTGGTTTTTTAAGGGTTGTCATGGTTATGTTCTGATTTCAGGGTCTGCTAACTCTGATTTTTTGCATCCACATCTGTTGGAGTTATATTAACTGTTACAAAGAAACAGCATAATTAAAACACCCTTTAGACTAAAATATCAAGCTATGTGTGGTTTATTTTGGGAAAAGTACCTTTTACAAAAAATACAAACGTGTTACTTGCATAAAATTATCAACCAGTTTATTTCCAGACACTTTCTTTCCTTTCAACTGAGTCAAGCGGCTTCAGAATTGCTGGAATTAGGAAGTGTGAATAAAACTAGATGCTTGCACTAGAAAATGTGATAATGGCTATTGGCAAGAGAGAGAAAATGGGATGCAGTGGCAAGAGTGTGGAACGTAGTGACCACGTATGTGGAAATAGATTATCTCTGTGTGGAAGCTGAGAAGGAGAAAGCTTTTTCCTTGGTTTGAGTGTGTTGTTTTGAATATGTCAGCTGGGTCTTTTATTGTGAGATTGTGGTGAAAGTGTGAGAAGTTTGGACAGCCGTTTGTGAGAATGCAGTGATATAAATCCCAGTCTCTTCTTGGCTACATGCCTGACTTTTTGTATGCAAAGAGCTTTATTTCAGTTTTCTTATTCTATTAGAGTTCTGTTCTGTTACATAAACTGTTTAGTCCTGAAATATGCCATTTGGAATAACATTTTTCAAATGATGAGGATGGAAACAACATTAAGACATTAGCAGAAAGTTTTGTATGCAATAATCACCATTGGCTTGTGAGCTGAACAAATTTATTCTGTAAATACAGATATTTACAAGGCCAAATTCTGCTCTGATACACTGGTGTAAATGTTGGGTAACTCCCTTGAAACAAGTGGGAGTCACTCTGGATTTACATTGCTGTAACTAAGAAGTTCATGGGCTAAATTCTGCTTTATTTACAAGAGCAATTGTTCATATTGTTTAATGACTCAGAATTGCTGAATAGTTTTTAAAGTCTGGTGCAATTATCAGTAATGTACTTTCCTGAAAATAAACATGCAACATCCTAAAATTTTACCAAAGCCTACAGAGTTCAGGGCACTGGAAAAATTTTTTTTTAAAAAATTAGTCAATCAAAAGAAATCAAATTGACAGTGTCCCATAATATCCATTGTTAATAGAAAGCTTTGCATTTTGGTGATGTAAAAATAATTAAACAAATGAAGGCAAATGGAGTGCATTTCCAGTTCAACATCTTAAAAACAAAACAGTTTGTGTTGCATTTTTATTGACTTACTCAGGGTTTTCACTTTTTTTCTAAAAGTCTTGTCCGTGTTGATAGGTACACTGTACTCTTGTTATCAGATTCTTAGACCATTTTACTTTCTATCACACAACATTTAGAATTTCTTCATCGTAAGACATTTGAGCAAGATTTATGCAGAACTATCCTTTCCTTATTACTGATAGAGCCAAGATTATGGGCCTGATCAAATCCCAGCAAAGTCAATGAAAAGATTTGCATTGATGTCAGTGGGCTTTAGAGCAAACCCTACTGGTAGACTCTTCTGAGCAATGTGTGTGTACTAGGAACAGAACTCATTAGCATGGGTTACTACTGTAAGGCTACATCTACACTGCCAACCACTGGCAGCATGTAGGGTATGTGTAGCTACATGCCACAGTGCAAAACAGGCCACATCCACACTGAGGTGTGTAGCTACATGTGTTAGTGAAAGGCTCAGACAGCGGGGAGCTGCCAGAACCTTTTTCTGCTGCCTCCCGCCCCTGCTGGAGCCTTTCCCTGCGGCGGGACGCTAAATTGCTAAAAATAGCAGTGTAGATGGGGGAGGCACTGCTTGGCCATGTAGAGAGCCATATAAGGTTCATACCCACAGGGTTCAAACATGTTTTTACTTTAGTTGCCTAAGGAGTACCTTGCCATCTACACTGGTATTTATATCCATGCTATGGGGGGGAGAGGGGATTGCAGTGTAAGTACTCTACACACTGTTATGTAGAGTGTACAGTGTAGACCTACCTTAAAGGTATGCCTACATTGCAATAAAAAACATGTGGATGGCCCCTGCCAGCTGGGCTAAGGGACTGTTTAGTTGCAGTGTAGATGTTTGGGCTCAGGCTGGAGCCTGGGCTCTAGGACCCTGCGAGGTGGGAGGTCCCTGAACATCTTCACTGCTATAAAACAGTTCCTTAGCCCAAGTCGTGAGAGCCCAAGTCAGCTGGCACAGGCCAGATGTGGGTGTCTGACTGCAGTGTAGACATACCCTAAGTGTAGGTTGCAACTCAAATGATTTTGTGCTGTATATACAGAATAAAAAATATCACAAATCTCTGTAGAGGTGGAGAACTTCAAAAACCGGGTTGAGTGGCCCATGCAAGCAAAATACTCTGATTTTATTTCAAATGGTGTTTTGTGTGAGAGGAACAGCATCTTTAACGATGAAATGATTGTCCCTGTATTTAAAAAAATAGTACCTTGCTTTGAATATTCCAGTGTTCCAAATGTTCTGGTACATTGCTTTGACCTGTTAGAAATCAAACATTTGTTACATAACCTTGAGCTAATTTTATAGTAAGTTTTGATAAGCTGCTGTTTGTGTTTAATTTCTTGTTACAACTTCTCTAATGCTTCTTGGTTTGCTGTATGTGCTCTCTCTTAACAATTCTGAGTTCCTGCTTTGTAGACTAAATAGGTACTTCCTAACCATTTAAAGTGTATTTTGGCTTGGCAGTATTCAATTGTTGTGTTTTTATAATTGACAGATAGTATTGATATTTATTTTTAAGCATTTTTTTCTATTTTTGTCTATATAAAATTTTCATAGTTGCAGGAAATTATGAACTCGGTGAACTCGAGTAATATCCAGCATACATACTGACAGTTTTTAAAAAAAAAATACAACTTTTTTTTTTTAAAAAAAGCTGAAAGCACAAGGTAGTTTACCTCTCAAACAAATTCAACTTTTAGATTGACCTAAGTAGAAATCCTCTTTATGCAGGCATAAATTACTTTTCTGATTGTTAGGCACAAACATACATGTTTTCAGGATCAGACTTGAACAGTTCACAGAAGTTCTTTAATGACAGGTTTCAGAGTAGCAGCCGTGTTAGTCTGTATCCGCAAAAAGAAAAGGAGTACTTTTGTGGCACCTTAGAGACTAACAAATTTATTTGAGCATAAGCTTTCGTGAGCTACAGCTCACTTCATGCAGCCGATGAACGGAGCTGTAGCTCATGAAAGCTTATGCTCAAATAAATTTGTTAGTCTCTAAAGAACTTCTGCAAAAAGAAAAGGAGTACTTGTGCCACCTTAATCTCCCATGTGCATTTTAGTGGAATAGAAATTAAATGGCATCATTGGCACTGCATATGAATGCATAGAGACTGTTAGCTTTGTGTCTTAGGGGTTTTCTAACCAATATTTCATTAGTGGGAGGGAGTCTACAGTTAATGCACTCCATTGACTCTCCAGTGCTGTGTAATACTTCTCAAAATCAATATTAGTTCTTCATAAATTTGATGACTGAAAAATGAAAACCCCTAGCATACATCACTATTGCTCTTTTCCATATATAAGGGTTATCATTCACTCTGCAATAAGGCTGTGTTAATCTTTCATTATGAAACTATATGAAACTCTGCTCCATTTTGAATATGGAAATGAGTTAATTTTTAAACATTTCTTTTGTATATCCATGAAATTTACAAAAACAGGAAGCAAAACATTTTGCTATGTCTGCATGGACATTAATGATTAAAAACTGAGTTTCATTACAAAACTTTGTGCTGAGAGTCATATGACTGACTGAACCATACCACTATGACACTCAGTCAGATGTTCCCCTTGTAGGCTGATTCTTGGAGTAACAGACCTGAGCTTTGTAATGCCAGAGCTTCCCAAATCACAACAGTTAAGTTTGATCAGTTTTCACAGCATGATTTGATCTTTTACAAGTGGAGACACTGCTTGGGATGAAGGAGGCAAGTCCCTTCCCAATTTCTTACTGTCCTGTTTCTGTCCCCTTTAATCTATCAGAGAGGGTGATTCTTTTTGACTCCTGCTCCACCATCCCCAAATATACTGAAATGATACTTAGATATAGTTGCAGCACTGTGCCTGCAGTCTTTGTGTAGATAAGCAGGAGCTTGAGGGGTTTCTTTTTTTTTTTTTCTTTCTTGGATAAAAATTCCAACTTCAGTTAAATGGGGCAAAATCATGGTCTCACCGAAGTCAATGGGAGTTCTGTCTTTGACTCAACAGGACCGGCTTTTGACCATAATGTCTGTAAAGCCCCCTGAAACTCTTTGGTGGAAGGTGCTAAGTAAATACAAAATATAGCACATATGCCATTAACACCTGAACTGTTACTGCCTCTAGGTGTCAAAACTTAGTATCTTTGCAGGTCACCTTTAAAATGTTTGACAGGGTAGAGAGTAATCCAGGAAAGTAGGGGGTTAGACCCAGTTCATACACTGACTGAGAGAGCTGCTGCTGAGGTGACTCTGCCACATAATGTTTACTAACTGTTTGGTATGATAAATGTACATGATGCTGTACATAACAGGACATTGACCTTGCAGGGTTGGGGAGTCGCATGGCATGTATCAGTGAAGGCAATGATGATGATGGGGAACCAGCCTGGTGACCCAGAGCTTTATACTGGAAAAGGGGAAAAGACTTTAAAAGGTAGCCCAGAAAGGGGCTTGGAACAGGGCCTAGAGGATGGACTGAAGAAAAGCCCCGAAAGATAGTGAAACCTTTTTGTTTTTTTCTCTCTGTAGGGGGTTAAGTTTTGTTTGTAACTTGGGGCAGCCTCTGCGTCTCCCTTCTTGTGTTTCTTCTAACTTCCTGTGTAAAAAAATGTTGGCATCAAAATAAATTAAATTAATTTTAAAATCCTCTTTAATTAGGTCATGACAAGCTGACAACACCACCTGTGCTTATTGAGATGAGCATATGGAATTTAAAAAGTCAAATTGTGCCATCACCACCACCAAAATTTTTTCTGTCCTGGTCACATCTGGAAAAGAACGTATCTTTCCTGAAAGGAAACGTCCCTCTTGCCTCATTTTATGCCATGCACAGCCTCTGTCTCCAGGGAGAATAATAGCCACAGTACAATTGGATGCTGTATTTCTTCTCTTAAATTGATTCCAGCAAAACTCTTCAGTGGTGCTGTAAACACCTACAGATGGGCCCACCTCCTGTATGCCTTTTCTGCCTGCAGTGGGGAGGTGAGGTTTTGTTTCCAACATATCCACCAATAAATCCCAAATGGCCTCTGTGGACTCCACACCATTAGTCCCTTTATTTCCAACACCTGAAGGTTCCTATTCTTTTTAGTGGTGGTTTCTAGGGTTCCAAGTGTAAAAGTATAATTAGGCAGGCCAAAAAAGAATTTGAAGAGCAACTAACAAAAGACACAAAACTAACAGCAACGAGTCAGGCCGCTATTGAGATGCTAAAGGAGCACTCAAGGAAAATAGGGCCGTTGCAGAGAAACTGAATTTTGTGCATTGGTCTTCACTGCAGAGGCTGTGAGGGAGATTCCCACATCTGAGCCATTCTTTGTGGCTGACAAATCTGAGGAACTGTCCCAGATTGAGGTGTCAGAAGAGGAGGTTTTGGAACAAACTGATAAACAGTGATAAAGCACCTAACAGTAATAAAGCAGTAGTATTCACCAAGGGTTCTGAAGGAACTCAGATATGAAACTGCAGAACTACTGACTGTGGTGTGTAACTTAGTGCTTAAATCAGCCTCTGTACCAGATGACGGGTGGATAGCTAATGTAATGCTGATTTAAAAAAAAACAATGCTCCAAAGGTGATCCTGGCAATTACAGGATCCTGGCAGTTACAGGCCAGTAAACATACCATCAGTACCAGGCAAATTGGTTGAAACTATAGCAAAGAACAAAATTATTGGATACATAGATGAACATAATATGTTGGGGAAGAGTCAGCATGTTTTTTGTATAGGAAAATCATGCCTTACCAATCTACTAAAATTCTTTCAGGGGAGATCAGCAAATGTGGACAAGAGTGATCCAGTAGATTTAGTGTACTTGGACTTTCAGAAAGCCTTTGAGAAGTCCCTCACCAAAGGCTCTTAAGCAAAGTAAGGAGTGATGGGACAAGAGGGAAGGTCCTGTCATGGATCAATAACTGGTTAAAAGCTAGGGGAAAAAAATGTGGGAATAAACTATCAGTTTTCACAGTGGTATGAGAGGTACATAACAGGGTCCCTCAAGTATCTCTACTGGGACCAATGCTGTTCAACATATTCACAAATGATCTGGAAAAAGGGGTAACAGTGAAGTGGCAAAGTTTTGCAGATGATCCAAAATTACTCAAGATAGTTATGTCCAAAGCTGACTGCAAAGAGTTACAAAGGGATCTGACAAAACTAGGTGATGGGGCAACGAAATAGCAGATGAAATACAATGTTAATAAATGCAGAGTAATGCACATTGGAAAAAAATCCCAACTATACATACATAATTTAGCTGTTATCACTCAAGAAAAATATATTGGAGTAATCATGGATAGTTCGCTGAAAACATCTGCTCAGTGTGCAGCAACAGTCAAAAAAGGTAATGTAATGTTGGGAGACATTAGGGACGGGATAGGCAATATGACAAAATATCATAATGCCACTCTATAATCTCTGGTATGCCCACGCCTTGAATACTGCATTCAGTTCTGGTTTCCTGTTCTCAAAAAATATATTTTGGAATTGGAAAAAGTTCAGAGAAGAGCAACAAAAGTTATTAGGGGTGTGGAACAGCTTCCATATGAGAAGGAATTAAAAGGATTGGGACTGTTCATCTTAGAAAGAGACAACTGAGGGGGATATGATAGAGGTCTATAAAATCATGCATGGTGTGGAGAAAGTGCATAAAGAAATGTTGTTTACTCTTTCACATAACGCACAAAGTAGGGGTCACCCAATGAAATTAAAAGGCAGCAGGTTTAAAACAAATAAAAGAAAATACTTCCCCACACAACACACAGTCAACCTGTGGAACAAATGTCCAGAGGATGTTGTGAAGGCCAAAAGTATAACTGGGTTAAAAAAAGAATTAGCTAAGTTCCTGGGAGGCTAGGTCCATCAATGGCTGTTAGATAAGCTGGTCAGGGACACCGCCCAGTTCTCTGGGTGTCCCTAAGGCTCTGACTGCCAGAAGCTAGGACTGGGTGACAGTGGCTGGATCACTCGATAAATTGCCCTGTTCTGTCCATTCCCTCTGAAGCATCTGGCACTGGCCACTGTTGGAAGACAGGATGCTAGTCTGTATGGACAATTGGCCTGGCCCAGAGTGGCTGTTTTTATGTTCTTATGTTTCAAGCGCTTTTCAAAGCAGTTCATTTTCTTTCATTGGTGCAGATAAAACGACCACCTTATTACTTGCAGTGTTCAGATTTAACAGTTCTGATGGTTTCCGAGTGTGATAGTTTACTTCTAAACCCTCACATTAGCTTTGTCATTGAAGATTTTGTAGCTCAAAGGAAACTGTTCTGACAATCTGTCTTCCAATACTTAACATCAGTGCTTAGTAACAATGACACCTTACATTTCTATAATGTCTTCTATCCGAGCATCCCAAAGAGCTTTACATTTTTATGCTCGTCATTTACTTCCACTGCTCTGTTACTGATGTTTTAAAAAAAGCAATAATTAAAATACCTCTAGTTTTGTACATCCAGCCTACTAAATATCAGAAATAAATGAAGCGTGTGTGTCTGGAGGGGTGGTTTTTACATGTGTGTGTGTGTATTTTTGTTCTGACTTTTTAACCCCTAATGTGGATGTATGGGGCTCTCAGGGGAAGATTTGTTCAACAGTGAATCCATGCAGTGGACTATTACTGTTTATTATGTATGCCATAGCTATACATAGCTTCCACATTCACAACTCTGGCTCTGGTTCATTAGCCACTGCATGGATGCTTCTCTGATTCAGTTATTCCTCATAGAGTGACTGCAGAACTGGGACCACTGAGATTTCCAGGAGAAGAAGGGAATGGTGGGAAGATTTAATGGCAAGGGTAAACTAAAGATTCTTCATGTCCCAAAGAATTTGTTGCTTTGGAGCTGCCTGTCTGAACCTCTAGACAAGCAGCCTGCTTCACTCTGTTTCCTGTTAATATTCAGCTAGAAGGGGAGAGAAGGGGAAACTGCCATGTTTCAAAACTGTCAGGGCCATAGTCTGCCCTCGGTTATTAGTGTAGCTTCATTGACTTCAGGGTTGCACAGGTATAATAGAAGGCAGAATGTGACCTGTAGCTCTTATATTGTGAAAATGGGGACCAGCCTGTTAACAACAAACAAAAGTGAGCAGTGAAATTTATTTTTAGGGTGGTTGAAGAATCCTAAAAAGAAAAAAAGACAGAGACAGCCCTGGTATTTATAGATAGATAGAGCCATCTACAAACGTAGTAAATAAGGCATATGCATACATTTACCTCACAGCAATAATTATTTAATAGGTAAGTTTTGTGCCAGTGTTTTGAAAGAATTAGCTATCAGAAACCATCAAATAGCTTTACTTTCATATTAATATTCCTTGATAGTCCACTTAAGTAACTGTATAATACTAAGTTAAACCATGAGCGGTATCTGTTACTGCTAATGTAATAAATTCTAAAAGTTATAGGAATTTAAATGTGCTCTGTGATGCTGAAGATATTTCTCAGCTTTGTTTTTGTCCCATTAATCAGATAACTTGATACTGTTTTGGATGCTTAAATCACATAATTAAAGTGTAATTGATGGTTTTGAATCCGAGGCAAACTACATGATGAAAGAGAATTCTCCCAGGAGAGGTAATAAATCAGGTGGATTATGGCTTCAGAATTCCATAGGATTAGATATGCTTTAAAATGAAAAAAGTAAACTGTTTCTCTGCTAGGGTGCTTTTCTTAGTCATCCAAAATGTCTGAGGTAGAGTCGTTTGTAGTAGTATGCAAAAATCTCTACGTTTATGCAAGATTAACTGAGATTTTAATATACAGACTTCACACTTGTATAATACCTTCTAGTCAGGGATATCAAAGCACTTCACAGCCATTGAGTTAACCTTATGAACCCTCATGAGATAGATGGGGAAACTGAGGCAGAGAGCGAGGTTAAACAACTTGCTGAAGTTACACGGAAAGTCTGTTGCAGAGCTAGAAAATATATCTACAGACACCCAATTCTATGCTTTTCTTAATCATGCCAGTTCAAAAAAAATTCAGATTTATTGTTCCTGTAGCAAGTTTTCCCTTTAAAGACTAATATGGACAAAAATTGTGATTTTTGTTCCTTTCTTCAGTTACCTCCATGAATCTCCACTGTGTTCATATGTCAGTAATCTGGGAGGTTTTTTTAGTCTTTGTTTCATTTCAATGAGACCTGCATGTATTCATGTTATATCATATCCATAGCATTTTGAAGACTGATCTATACATGGAGAATGGCCATAATAACCTTCTGGCTCACAGTCAATTTATTCCTGTAATATTTATACATTTTTGGGGAAATGTTTGTCAAGACTATTTCACATTAATTAGAGGCAAGTTTGAATTTCCCCACCTAAATATGGTAGTTTCTTTTTAAAAGCATATTTCATATAAGATATTAGCAGATTTTCAAAGTGTCTTACATTGCAGACTTGATAACCAGATTGTCTTGCTTTAGAAAGCCAGTTTATTTCAATGAACAGTTTCACAGCCAGTTGAAGCTGCAGTCACACTAGACATTTGCCTCCCTTTCGTAAGAATTAAATGGAAATCTAGCATGTTACTGTCCTGATTATTCCATAGACATTTTCAAGCAACAATGTATCACGTTCCAATATTGGTTTACTGGTAATGATCCCAGTAAGCCACCCTTCCTTTAGTCTTTTTGGCTGCTACACCTTTTGTACAGCATAATTATTATTTGACTGGCATGGATCTAAATTCAATTTTACTTTGTATATCAGATTTTAAAATATCATGCAGCCAGTATTATTTCATGAATTTTATCACTCTTCTTCTGAATGACATAAGTCATTATTCTGTGATGACTAATCATGCAGGATAAATTCATACCAATAAATCATATGGCTCCCTATTAAACTTCTGAGAGCCTTAAGGCCACTGTATTTTGTGGCATACCATTGGCTGTGCCTGTGTGTGACAGATACAAAACTGACACAAAGCAACTGTACACACTGACCTATGCATTAGTAAGCAGAAGTGTGTGTGAGAGATCTGTTTTATGCTGTTGGTATTATGTGGTGCCCCAGGAGAATCATGAACAGGGAGTGAATTACACTTTTTATTAATAACAGGTTTCAGAGTAGCAGCCATGTTAGTCTGTATTCGCAAAAAGAACAGGAGTACTTGTGGCACCTTAGAGACTAACCAATTTATTTGAACATAAGCTTTCATGAGCTACAGCTCACTGTATCGGCTGCTGAAGTGAGCTGTAGCTCACGAAAGCTTATGTTCAAATAAATTGGTTAGTCTCTAAGGTGCCACAAGTACTCCTGTTCTTTTTACTAATTCATTTCTTTTTTAATAGCTCATGTTAACTCACTAAGAAATTCACAAAATAGCATTAAAAACTAACAATATTTAAATTTAAGCTTCTTCGATCATACCTAGGCCTCTCTGGCATGAAACTGACCTACCCACTGGTACTAAAAAACTTTCTGTTATGTACCCACCCACTGTCCAAATACCCAGCAACATTTTTTTGCTTAGCTTTGTTCATGTATAATGTCCCTGTGTTTGAAATCTTAGTCTCCTATCCTGAAATGAGCTCCATGTGGTTTGCTAGGTAAGAGATTACTTCCAGTTTCACAGCAGGGCCAGTTAGATAGGCAGAACTGCAGGGTCTCTATGTGTGGATGAGACAGTGGTGTTCAGAGGAGGGTTTTAGGTTTATTAGGAACTTGGAAACCTTTTGGGAGAGGAGGAGCCTATACAGGAAGAATGGGCTCTACCTCAACCAAAATGGAACCAGATTGCTGGCATGTAAAATTAAGAAGGTTGTAGAGGAGTTTTTAAACTAAGAGCTGGGGAAAAGCCAACAGGTATGGAGGAGCACATGGTTCAGATAGACACATCCCTCGGGGAAGATTTATTAAAGAGGATGCTCTATCTTGGTAAAGAGGAGAGAATAAAAGTTGATACTGTACAGGTAGGAGCTGAGAGAAACAGTCAAATGAATGCATCTGATGAAGTGAGCTGTAGCTCACGAAAGCTTATGCTCAAATAAATTTGTTAGCCTCTAAGGTGCCACAATACTCCTTTTCTTTTTTCAGATGAAAAAGAGTCCCATTCAGTTTCATCACATGAAGGCAGACAGCTAAATATTGACAAATTTTATAAAGGCTAGTATACAAACATAAAAAAATCTAAATGCTAAGATGGGTGAACTTGAGTGTCTGGTATTAAATGAGAATATTGATATAATAGGCATCTCAGAAACTTGGTAGAATGATGATAGTCAATGGGACACAGTAATACCAGGGTACGAAATATATAGGAACATGGCTAATGTGTAAGAATTTTCTTGCCACATTGCCTGAGGAGAGGTGGTGGTGCTGGGAAAAGGGGTAGAGCTAGCCCCAAACTACCTGGCATGCATATTGCAATCATCCACAAGTGCAGATCTGTAAATTTGTTAGGGAAGCTTACCTGCCCTGGCGCAAAATCTACTCACCCACCGTAGATCATGATGATGGGGCAGGGGTGAGTAGAATTTTACAGGGCTGAGCATGTGCAAAGTGGTGATACCTGTGAGCAATTGGTGCTGTTGAAAGCAGAAAACCCTACAGTGTGTTGACTATGCAATATCTCTGCTTCTTCTTGTACATCAGGTGTTTTGTACATGGGGAAGGCTAAGCCCTAAAATACTGAAAAGTGTAGCATGATTTTGTTGTTTTTCATGTTCTGTTATCTCTGTCAACTATCTCCTGGATTGCTTCCTCAGTATCGAGTAGAGAGGAAAAGGCAGAACTTCAGAATACATTTATTGTCAAAGAATTAACTGTACTCAATGTATTATTAGCCATCATTCAAAGATTTGCTATGAAAATGTGGCTTAGAAATCAATGGACTAGGTATGTGCCTGCAATTAAACATATGGTTAAATTTCTTGAATCTACTGCCATATTCAGAGTAGACGTTAGGTTTTGCAACATATCCTTGGAGAGAATCTACATTAATAAATATGGAATTTGTGCAAGCTCCCATCCCCTACCTCCTGTAACTGTAAAATAATTGCTACCTGTGTTTTTCAAATAATTGCTACATAGGAGATTGAAGCTTTCCAGCAAAGTATTTAATAAGAAAATTATCTTAGTAAAAATCATGTGAAGTTTATTCTGAAGCATATATTCTGGATATACGTATATACTATATATATTCTGGATATACTCATGTATATCATGTTATGAGAGATGAGCATTGAACATAGCATTAATGTAACGTTTAAATTATATATTAAGCACTAAATAGAGGGGGGCGGGGAAGGAGGAAGGTTATTGCATTACGTAAGACATTTTGCCTTTGCCCAGGAGTTTCACTTGCTAAATGTCATTAGCAAAATTGATGTTCTTGGAGGCATTGTTGTCTAATAATTAGAGAAAGGGATTGAGAGCTTGGACTCCTGAATTCTGTTTCTGACTTTGCCGTTGACTAGTGAATATGACTTTAGGCAGATGTCCTTACTTCAGTCTGACCATCTGTATAATGGGTATAGTACCATTTATTACCTCTCAAGGGTGTTAGTTAAGCTTCATGGTGTTTGTAAAGCATCCAAGGATGGTAGGTGCCCTGTAAAGGCAAACTATTACTGTTATTATAACACTTCTCAGCCTGCCAAGGCCTAAATAAGGGGTTCAGTGTATGACAGAGATCCAAAATCAGGACCACAGTCTTCCATTGAGGAGACTTAATGCTTTGGGATTCATCTGTTTGGTGTAAATGATTCTTTCAGTAACCTGCGCTTAATTATTCTTTTTTTCTGATGTAAAAGTGAGGGATCACTAAGTGTGTGTAAAAGGTGGGTAGCTTTGGGAGTAAAATGAGTGACAGATGAGAGGTATTGCTAATAAGTTTGGGCTGTTAGTTAATTAACGCAGGGCTGTCTAGAGGTCCCTGCTGCACCTTTCCTTTGGGAAAAGATTTAGCCTTGATTATGAACCTAAAAGACTAGAAATCTGGAGAGAATAGCTTTTGGTTTGCATCTTTAATTTTTTTGAGGTATATATCAAATGTGAGCTGTGCTATAGTACAGCAACAATATGATTACTACTACTACTGCTTTGCACATATATAGAGTCGTTCATTCTGAGAATCTTAAAGGGCAAAGTAATGTGAGCAAGGTATTGAATCAGATACTAGGAGGACGTTTGCTGATGTATCTGTCCAGGTACTTATATGGTCCTCATCACCGTAATAACCTTTGGTGACCTGTCTGCTTTGATCTGCTTTTCATTCGTTTTCTGTCTGTTGAACTCTTTAAGGCTTGGGGTTTTATTTGAAATGCCTGCTGGGCCATCTGGCCTTTCCACAGTGAGTGTGACTCTACAGAGTGGTAGAGAGTTTTCAAGAGTACCAGCTGCTAAGGGTGGAGAAGTGTATCTGTGCTCTTACACCTTTTCTTAGCATTTTCTTAAATTTTGGGGACAGTACACAAACTCACTTTGTCTTTCATTGCACTGTTTGATAAACATTTAGATTAATGGCTTCAGCCTGCATCCCTTACGAAAAAAGTCTTGTTGACTCCATTGGACCTACTAGCGGACTGGGTCCTTCCTATGTGGATCATTAAGACCTTTATGAAATATAAACTAAGTATGGTCCCTTTTCTTCAGCAGTGGCCAGAATTCAGTTCTTGTAAGAGAAATTTCAGGCAATCTGCTCATTAATATAGAGGTGCAGATCTCTGCATGCGCTGCTCCATATCAACTAAGAAGGGAGACTTGTCTTGCTCAAATGTAGCATTGCATGTTGGGACCCGTAGTCACTGCAATCACACTGTATTAAAAGCTTGGGACCTCTTTGCTCTGCTCCATTTAGTGAAAATGAATGCAACTCTCTGGTTCAATGCAGTCTCCACACACACCGGTTGCCTCCAATTGTTTGGGGGTAAGGGTGGGCATGCTTGCTCCCAACCACTGTGTTTGATCTTCATGCTCTGTCTCTTGGAACTTGTCCCAAGCATGTCAACATGAAGTACTGCAGGCCCAGGCCAATCCTTTAAAGTGTCATGGTAACCAGTGCCTAGGAATCTGGGCACATCTTCTGACTGGTTGCAAGTGACTTAGTGTGGAGGTACAGTATGAAAATGGCTGATAAGCCCTGTCCCACTTGTCACTGATTTGAAGCTGGTATGGGATCATTACAAAGCCAACATCAAGGTCATTCCACAAAGTGATTATCCTCTGATATACTGCTCCCAATTTTCAAACTTAGGTGCCTAAATAAGATGTCCAAGCCAGCATTTGGACAATTAAATTAGCACTTGAGATGGGCATGTTAGCATCATGCACTATGATAAGTCCACATATGTGCCAATGCAGACTCCGATGCATGGTTTGAGCATTCTATCATTTTGGAGACCTCCTTTGAAAATTGGTCCCACTCTCACTATCAAGGAAGATGAGTCATTTTAAAAAACATTGAAGTGTAATTTATACAAATATTTCTCCAAATATAACAGTATCTTTTTTTCTTTATTTCTTGTACACATTTCAAGTCGTCTTAGTGTTTCGGGAAACGTCCCTTCTAACAGAGACAAAATCCTGCATGAGGGCAATAATTTGAAGCAGAATACAATTGTTGGCTTTTCAGATTATGTAATTCCAAAAAAACCAGTAAAAACGAAGTTCAGCTTGGAAAATCCAGAAGACCACACAAACAAAAAAGATCCAAAAGGTGGTAAGTTTTTTGAATGATATCTAAGATCAGATTTTAAAAGCTAAATGGAACATGAAATTCTGTCCGTGTAATAGGTTTGTGCAGATGTATTTGTCGTGTAGGCACAAGACTAGGAATTCTGGGCTCAGTGTTCTGGTCCCAACTCTCCCAGAAATTTCCTGTGTGACCTTCAGCAAGTCACTTAACTTCTCTGTGCCTCAGTTTCCACATCTTGTAGCTGTAAAACGAGGATGCTGATGATACTTTCCACGTGAGTGTTGTGAGGATTAATTAATTAATTGACGCCCTTCTCAAACTTCAACTGTTATGGTGATATAGCAGTGGCTAGAAATACAAGTAGTAATGTTGGCGCTAGAGTAACCGTACTCATGCTGAAATTAGGCAATCTGCTTTTGCCATTCCATGTCTGCTACGCTCTCTTTGGCCACCAGAGGCCACAGAGTGCAGTCCTCTACCCTTCCAGTACTGATCCATGCTGTTGAACAGGGCACTATGGCCTGCTGTGATATTTTTTTTTCTCATTCTTGGCTGATATCATTGGTCATGTGTCTGTGTATGGCCATAAGGGACATTTTAGGATCTGTCGATGCATTCAAGGTATGTAACACGCTGATCCTGTTGACAGCTGATGTGGCATCATGGCATATAGCAGTACTCATCTCCCATAATACACATAGTCCAAGGGATACTAGCGGCTTAAATAAGCACTGACTCTGAATGTTCCCACACAGTTGTAACATGGTTCTGCCAAACAGAGTTCTGCATCATTGATGCACCAAGCCGTGTTAGCCATAACCATACTTGATAGCTGTTTTCTAATGCTGTCAAGCGTAGCACAGTTTGGGGCTTCCACAGTTATGGATGGGGCCTTATAGGAATGTTATAAACAAAGAAACATAGTGCCGAGCAGAGCATAGAGTCACTAGGCAGTCATTGTATAGCCTGCTCCTGTGCATGCAAATAGTCGCAGGCAGTTCAGTCTGCAGCACAGGAATGGATCTCTTTGAAGGACTAAACCTGGTGCCACGTCTGCTTTGTTTTATTTCGCAGATCTGTTTAAGTCCTTTTTCCCATGACTCTGGAGACCCATGACTTATGTGATCAGTTCCACATATTACATCTTGCCTTTTCATTAGCTAATTCCTTCACAATTAAGGCAGTTGGAGCCTTTTTTTCTACAAGCTTTTGATAAACATTTACATGCTTTTCAGGGAGGAATTCTTCTTAGTTATGATTTAAGCCTGTCTTTGCTTTTGTTCAGAGCTGACTGGATTTTTTCCCAAGTGTAATTTTTGGCAAGTATTGTTAACTCCATTTCTTGATGTCTGCCCCTTTTAATAATAATAGGAATAATACTTTGCATTCCTATACCTTCTTCTGTCCTGAGGATCTCATTTAATTAATTTAGTCTCACAACATCACTTTGAGATAAGCAAATACCATTGTTCCTATCGTATTAATTAGGAAACTGGTGTACAGAGAGGTCAAGTGATTGTCCTACAATTATACAAGTCATATTTGGCCAAGTGTGAAATACAGTTCAGTTCTTCTGGCTCCAATCCTGTGCTGGAAGAACCTGGACCACAAGATCACCCTGCACCCTCCCTTTATTACAGGTAGTACCACCATTATTCAGCATGTATTAAGCATTATACAGCACGTTATATGATCAAAGCCCAGCTCCCATTGATTTCAGTCACAGTTGTGAGCGCTCAGCACTTCTGCGAACCAGACTCCAGGATCTCAAGTCATGCACTCAGAAAAGAGGAGCACACAATACTGACCAAATGTGAAAAGTTTGGTTTAGGTGGCTTTCCTAGTATCACATGGGAACTCAGTGGCAGGGAGAGAAGCCCTCCAAGGCACCATTCATCTGCCTCAACCACAAAACCATCCTTTCTCTTCCTGAAGTCCTCTTCTCATTCACTTCTCACCTTCCACCTTCTGCAACAAATGAGACAAGGTTCCTACAGACGGCCTCCATTGCAATGCAACCCTGACTAATTCTCAGAGCAGGTCCATTCTTTGCACTGAATGAGGCAGGTGTCCTATGGGAAAAATAATGTAATTAAGGACTGTATCATTAAACATGCATACTAGAGGGCCGAATTAAGATTAGACAGGCATCCTTACTAATTTTCTAACTTTCAAGTGCTTGACTGCAAAATCTTAACATTCTTTTAACATATATATATATATATATATATATATATATATATATATATATTTGTATATAGTGTGAAGTAGGTTGTAGAAATGATTTCTCAATTGTATTAAATCACTTGCCTAACTAATTTAGAGTACATTGTTGAAATCTTACACTCGGGCCACTACCTGGCTATGCTACCCATTCCAGTAAGTTTGTAACTTTTTGCCTTGTTTAACCTTAAAGGAGTTCTCTCTCACCTCTATTAACAGGTAAAAGGAAAAATTCTACTCCTAAAAGAGGCCCTGCTCTTAAAGAACGAAAGCAGAGCACCTGTAAAGTGTCCAATGCCCAGACACTTGTTGCAGCACTGACAAAGAAGTGTGGCATAGCATCTTTGCAACTGGATCTCATGCCTCTCCTCTCAGGTACTGTTCAGTACTGGGGGGGAGGGAAGGGGCACTATGTGAAAATACAGGTTTCCAAAGCACCCAAATGCATGCTAGAAGTGACTTCGGGAGTTACCATAGCAGATGACCATGGGGAGCACTGGGGGTCTGGAATGGAAGAGGGTTCTGGCTGGGGAGAAGAAAAATGGCTACAAAGTTTAGTTAGGGTTTGGACTTGAACAAGGAAGCCTGACATCTGCCTATAGCTCTGTATGCTCTGAGTGGCACTGGAAATTAGAGTGTTACAAGACTCCTGCAGGCTTCTAGAAAGGCAGACATTCACTTTATTGGGTCCTGTTTGGTTCAGGACCTGCTGGGGTGGAGTGTCATTCATAGGTGGAGAGGTTAGTTTCTCTGCATGTTTTAGCTAGGGTTAGGGTTAAGGTTTGTGGTTCACATGCATTGTTATTTTTCTAGGTTTTCATGTATACTGTGTTCACTGTCTTTGTCCAGTTTTGTTCATATTGTTGTAAGTAAATATTCCTTTTCTGTAATATTGAGGGAATGTGTTGAGCTAAGGGAATGCCTAACTGGGCGGAAAGAGGTGTGGATGGGAATTGAGGAATTACACTCTGTCCAAAAGGAGGAACACAGGGAATGTTGATGATAACATAAAAATGTAGGCCCTGCGCCCACAAAGATGTTGTACACTTGCTTAATTTTATGCACTGTGAACATTGACCTCAGTGGGACTACTCAATGCGTAAAAGCTAAACATGTGTGTAAGGCTTTGCAAGACTTACATAGAAACTCTACACAGCTATACCGTGAACCTGTTTGGTACCTTTGGGTGGCATCTGTATGTCTTTTCTCTTTCTCTTGATATGGTACATGCGTTTGTGTGTGTGTACAGTCAGGCAAATTTTGGTGATTCTATTAACACCCAAAATTATAAAAAATAAGTATTCAGCTTCTTTCTAGCTATTTTTTTACAGTAGCCAAAAAAGCCACGGAGAGGGATAAAGGTTGTAAAATTTATACTTGTTCTGTGCTGTGGAAATATTAAGCCATATAAATAAAGATGCTAAACACCATCTCACTATAAACTTCTTATAAGCTTTTACTTTTGTAAAAGAAACAGTTTTTCATTTTCTCCAATTTCCTATTTTAAGGTGGGAAAGAGTTTAAACTGGAAAAAAGGGAAGTGGGAAGTATGTCAGGGGTTTGTATGTAATGGCATTTTCATTCAAAGGGATCACATTTTTGAGCCTGTGCTGCTTGTCTTTCTAAAGATTATGACCAAGTGAGGAATGTCGTAGGAATTCTAGATTTTTACAACCCACAACAACACGTTATTACTAAGGTCTTGTCTACAGTACGGGGGGAGATCAATCTAAGTTACGGAACTTCAGCTATGTGCATAACATAGCTGAAGTCGACATACTTAGATCTACTTACTGTGGGGTCCACAGTATGCTATGTCGATGGGAGATGCTCTCCTGTCGACTCCCCTTGCACTTCTCATTCAGGTGTAGTACAGGAATTGACGGGAGAGTGATCTGTGGTTGATTTAGCGGGTCTTCACTAGACCCGCTAAATCGACTGCCGATGCATCGATCGCCGTGCGTTGATCCCCCGGTAAGTGTAGACAAGAAATTTGTGTATGGGAGGGAGCCACTCTCGTGTCATACTCTCAAAGAAAGACGTTTTCCCTCTGCTGGTAACCACCCACCATTATTTGCAGAGCTGTTCACTTTCCTTCTAACTTCACAGCTGTTGCTGCTCCTGGAGTGTCATAAATATAAAGGGAAGGGTAAACCCCTTTGAAATCCCTCCTGGCCAGGGGAAAGCTCCTCTCACCTGTAAAGGGTTAAGAAGCTAAAGGTAACCTCGCTGGCACCTGACCAAAATGACCAATGAGGAGACAAGATACTTTCAAAAGCTGGGAGGAGGGAGAGAAACAAAGGGTCTGTATGTCTGTCTATATTCTGTCTTTGCTGGGGATAGACCAGGAATGGAGTGTTAGAACTTTTAGTAAGTAATCTAGCTAGGTATGTGTTAGATTATGATTTCTTTAAATGGCTGAGAAAAGAACTGTGCTGAATAGAATAACTATTTCTGTCTGTGTATCTTTTTTGTAACTTAAAGTTTTGCCTAGAGGGGTTCTCTATGTTTTGAATCTAATTACCCTGTAAAGTATCTACCATCCTGATTTTACATGGGGGATTTCTTTATTTCTATTTACTTCTATTTTTATTAAAAGTCTTCTTGTAAGAAAACTGAATGCTCTTTCATTGTTCTCAGATCCAAGAGTTTGGGTCTGTGGTCACCTATGCAAATTGGTGAGGCTTTTTATCTAACATTTCCCAGGAAAGGGGGGGTGTAAGTGTTGGGAGGATTGTTCATTGTTCTTAAGATCCAAGGGTCTGGGTCTGTAGTCACCTAGGCAAATTGGTGAGGCTTTTTACCAAACCTTGTCCAGGAAGTGGGGTGCAAGGTTTTGGGAAGTATTTTGGGGGGAAAGACGTGTCCAAACAGCTCTTCCCCAGTAACCAGTATTAGTTTGGTGGTGGTAGCGGCCAATCCAAGGACAAAGGGTGGAATATTTTGTACCTTCGGGAAGTTTTGACCTAAGCTGGTAAAGATAAGCTTAGGAGGTTTTTCATGCAGGTCCCCACATCTGTACCCTAGAGTTCAGAGTGGGGGAGGAACCTTGACATGGAGCAAAAACCTGAAAATAAATAGCCATGGTAACTTCAGTTCATTAGAAGTACAGGACAACACAGATTGGCAAACAGCCTCTGGGGTTGTGCACTTGCTTTATTTGTTTCATGCATACAAAGTAGCTCTTTCATACAATTTTCTATTGTTTTGATTTGAAACTGAAACCTCAAGGACTTTGATAGACTCACGGAACAATTATCTTGCTTCCATAGTATCTTCTGTAAATTCCTCTGGTACTTGGTAACTTCTTACAGCAGTGTCTTCCTTCTGATATGGCTATACATTTAAAGATTCACACTAATATCTTCCCTCCCAATTTATTTTAATGTCGTTAGTGCCTGAGCTCTGGTCACACTGATTATTTGACATTCTCTGACACACTGACTGCAAGTGAAAGCTCTCCTTGTTTATTTGAACAAAAAAGAAGACTTTTTCTAACACTCAGGTGTTGGGGTACCCCAGCCTCTTGGAGAAGATATACAGGATTGTAGGCTTTATTTCAATTTGCTTTTCCCCTTCTCTGCTACCTCTCTCTGCACTGTTGTGCCCAGGCATCTGGTGACCCAGTCACCGGTACAGCCAAGAACGTGACTTCTGCTGCCTACCCTTTGCATATTGGCTGCTCTTCTGGCTTCTAAGCCCCTCCACCTGGCTCCTCTCTGAGTTTCCAAGCCTCTGGTCAGACGTGACGTCAGAGGGAGGAAAGGCAGTAGCCTTTTTTGTGGGGACGGGGACTGTGGGTAAGGAGGAGTGGTGCTGGTTTTGGAGAGGATAAAGGGAGACATTTTGATGGGGAAAGGCACTGAGGGGAGAGAAAAGGGTGAACGAGAGAGAGGGAGAGGTGAAAAGAGAGGGAGGAGGGGCACACATGCAGCATTAGTTTGGAGAAAAAGAGTGAGTAACAAAGGACAAGAAATGAGAGAAAAGGCAAGAGAATAGAAAATTCAGAAGAACAGGAGATATGAGGTTATAGAGACACAAGGGAGAGAGAAGCAATAGATCAGACAGGCAATTTGGGGAGATTTAAAAATAGAAAGGATCCTGGTCCATGATAAATAGGATAGAAACTGTGATGCTGGGAGAAAACAGTGAAGGGGTAAATATGGAGGGGTAAATACTCTGTGTGGGTTTTTCTCTCTCTTTCTTGACCTGCCCGTCTCTGCCTCATGTCCCAGTTCTTATTCTGAAAGGCAAGGTGGTATCTGACTGGAAGGGGAAAAGGAATGTACAACTTTCAGTGCCCTCAACTCTGTGCCCACCAGGTGTCCTGGTTTTCCATTTTTAAATCTGGGATAGTCCAGTGGTTAGGGCACTAGCTTTAGATTTGGGAGATCTTGGAGCACCACAGACTGCCTGTGTGAGCTTTGGCAAGACACTTAGCCTCTCTGTGCTGTAGTTCCCCATCTGTAAAATGAGAATAATAGTACTGCCTGACCTCATAGCATGTGCGAGGATGGAGTATGTTAACGCTCAGCTATTATGGTAATGGGGTCATGTAAGTACCTAAGATAGGCAGGTAGATTCTCTTAGCAGCTACTTTCCACAGGACCCAAACCAGAGCCAAACTGCTTTGTAGTTGCACCAGTTTTTGCAGCACATGACTCTGCTGTAAATAACTACTTTGTAATAGAAGTGACTGTGATTGCTATCCTGCTGCCTATCTGTGATTCTGCAGCCTTCAAATCCATGGGTCTCCTCAGCATTTTAGAACAACAGAAATAGCTGAAGATCCTGTCACTGTAAATAGTTTACTGTGATCCCCTTATGTGAAACATATTTTTAAATGGGCAAAACCGGCAATAAATCTGTATTTTGTTTGCATTGTGAAGGGTTTGATCTCCCAACCAGTCATGCCTAGGCTACCGGTAATGACAAATTCAGTCTCTTCGGACTAAATTCGGGCAAAGTAATTAATACAAGATATTAAAAAGATAATTGCAGTTATAGGTGGGGGTTTGAAGGAATGATTGTGTGAAAATGGTCAGTATTTTGAATGTCTATGATAGCGTATTGTGAAGGGATTGCACATTTTAAATGGGCCTACAAAAATTTTAAGCTATTTGTTTTAGCAAAAATACATATATACAAGTATCAAATGGATGATTTGGCAGTGCCAATGAATACATTTGCAAAAATTTTGGGTGCATTTTCAGAAAGCCCGTTGAAAATTTTGCCTGAAAAGTTGGGGAAAAAGCCCTATGGCCAGTCTTGTGTAAAATTCCTTATTTATTAACTCAGCTTTGCCGTAAGTATTTGCAACTTGTCATACGCTTCAGAAAAACCAACCCTACACTTGTGGGCTCATGTGCTTGCAACTTAGCTGTTCCTGTATGGAAGGTCGGCCCTTGGTGTTAGATAGCAAACTTGCTGAATCCTAACTGAAATATCTCCTACTTCTGGTGCCAAAGGAAGTTGATTCTGAAATAGTGAAAGTAGTTCAATATACACATCACAGATTTCTTTTAAGTATAACATGGTGAATCATAAAGAAAGCACATAAAATAGCTGATCTTTCTTTTTAAAGACATTTATCTGTTTGTAACCAAATGTCTAAACTTTTGGTGAAAAAACTCCTTTTAACAAGTATACTAATAGCTTCATATATATTTACAGTGCATAGCTTATTTGTAAGTCTCTACAAAAGCAGTTTGTACAGTACTAGTATAGTGAAGCCCTGACCTCATTGGGGCCTTTAGTTTCTGTTGTAATACTGTAGAACCTCAGAATTACAAACACCTTGGGAGTGAGAGGTTGTTCGTAACTCTGAAACGTTCGTAACTCTGAACAAAACATTATGGTGGTTCTTTCAAAAGTTTACAACTGAACATTGACTTGATACAACTTTGAAACTTTACTATGCAGAAGAAAAATCCTGCTTGTAACCATCTTAATTTAAATGAAATGAGGACAGAAACAGTTTCCTTACCTTGTCAATATTTTTTTTAAAACTTTCCCTTTCTCTTTTTAGTAGTTTACATTTAATACTGAACTGTACTGTGTTTTCCTTTTTTTTTTGTCTTTGCTTCTGCCTGATTGTGTATTTCCGGTTCCAAATGAAGCGTGTGATTGATGGGTCAGTTCCTAACGCTGGTGTTCGTAACTCTGAGGTTCTACTGTACAAATAATAAATAACGATAATATTTAGAGCAATTGAAAATACCACTGTCTTTCATTTTCAGCATTGCTCCAGTGCCAGCATATGTTACTAACTGAAGCGGTGGTATTAAGCAGTCTTTCTTTGATGCAGCTGCTTTCAAAACGTTTAATATTTAATTTAATATTTTTTCACAGGGGAAAGGTTAGTGATCAGTCGACTGCAAGAGAAATCCCCTAAGATTTTAGATGCTTATGTGACTTTCACTATAGAAGAACCTCTCATGTCTGAGAGACAGATAAGTGAATTAAATCCACTGATTATTAGGATTCATTCTGCTACATGCCTCCCGATGACTCCTGTCCCAATTGAAGTGCTGCAGGTAATGGAGAATGCTGCTCTTTCTGTAGGATTCCACTTCTCAGTTTAACCTGAGGTGACTTCCTTTAAAATATGGAATACACTTTTGAACAGGAATGTTCCCTATTTGCCAGATTTTGCCTCGCAACATTTGCAGAACATGTATAAGACATAGACTTTCTGGAAGGAATATGTGACCAAATTGTCTCCTTCCATTACATTATGTACTGGCAAAAAAATAATAATCCTGTTGAATGGGCCAAAACTTATGGACTGTAGCTTTATACTTAGTAATCATGCTTTCATTGCTAAGCAATTTTTTCCCTTCTGATTCTTTGGACAAACAAGGGAACTGTTTGAGTCACAATATCAAGTAGTTTGAAATACTGTAGTTTGTATTGAAAATTTATTTAACTAGAGAAATTGTGCATGTTTCACTTCTTAGCAGAACTAAGTAAAATCCCAAACTTTGTACATAATGAGTCCAGTTCACCATTGGTGAGGATATAGCCCAAGAGTTCTGGTCCTTTAACTCTCTGAAGACAAGTAAAGCTTTGTATAGATTTTATAAAATAAGTTATGGGACAAAACACTTTTCTTTTCAAATGTTTGGATTTTTTAGGCTTTATGAATGATTACTTTTCAAAAGAGAAAGCCCTTTAGCTGAATAGAATATATTAGTTGATATGGAATTAAAGATAGGAGTAAAATTTTACTGCTCAGTTAACCTTGTATACAAACAGCCACACTTTTAAAAGTGGTCTCTAATATTGGGTGCTTCCTTTGTTGGGTGCATATCTTGAAAAACCTGGAGTCTGATGTTTCAGAAATGCTGAGCACCCAGAACTCCCATTGTCTTCTCTTGGAATTATGGGAGCTCAGCACTTCTGAAAAACAGTTACAAAATCAGTAGTCACTTTTGAAAATGTTGATCAAAGAGTTTAATAACCTTACATCCTAAGTGTAGGACTGGGAGGGATCTTGAGAGATCCTCAAGTCCAGCCCCCTGCACTGCGGCAGGACCAAGCAAACCTAGACCATCTCTGGTATGTGTTTGTCCAACCTGATCTTAAAAACCTCGTTATGGGGATATTGCAGCCTTCCTTGGAAGCCTATTCCAGTGTGTAACTACTCTTACAGAACTTTGTAATGACACATCAGATTCCACAGGGGAATTTCATAATGCAGTCCATGCATGAGTTCAGACCAGCTGGCTCTACATTTTTGGAAAGTAACAGGGAAAAAACACTAGTAGTAACTGTGCAACCCAGTAAATACGGAAAGTGAACAAACTAGGTGTTGCCCGAAGGTTTCTAATGGGGGTCAAGGTAGCAGAGCAGTTTGTGCCCTTCCTCCTCCTCCTCCCCGAATGTGGTGGTGTATATGGTGACAGGCCCAAGTTCTAGGTGTGGTGGTATCAGTCCAATCTTCAGCAAAGTGTCCATTCCACACAAACCACCATGGTGCTAATTCACACCTGTGTGGAGGAGCCTCGGCAGAGATGCCAAGGAATAAAGTGTCATCAAGAATAAATTACCCTGATTCTTCAAGCCAACAACAAGATACATTGAAAGAGTGGTGAGGGGAAGCCTACAGAGTCCTTGCTTGTACTGTCTTTGTGGATTAATGTTATTTTGTCTAACTTTTAATGTAGCTATAGGCACCCATCCACTGCTTTGGGTGCCTATCCCATAGGTAAAACATACTAAAGGACCACACATAAATATAAACCACTCCAGTCCCCAGCCTGTCCATTCTTTAGTGGCCTGAGAATAAAGATGGGCTTTTCAGTGTACATGAAGGTTAATAAGGCTCCAGTGGACCAAGAGGGGAGTAAGTTCTAAAGTCGAGGAATCTCACACAAAATGCTGCTAACTGCCTTGGAGGACTTCAGCAAAGTTTGTGCTTGGACTATAAAATGCACACTCTAGTATATTCTGCACCAGTAAGCCATTGCACTGGCTGGGGGAGAGTCACTACTGTTGAGGATAGAGGGTACTTCAGACTTTGCCCTGTGCCAGGTTTCAACAGGAGCACTATACTGATAATAGTACCTAGCTCTGAAATGATGCTTTAGAGCCCAAAGCACATGATCCCATTTTACAGATGGGGAAACAACATGTCTGAATGGAGCCAGGGAATCATCACACATTACTCCTGCCCCTTCCATGCCATTTTTGCCCATTTGCTGTTGCACTGACCCCTCACGGTTCTCTCCGGAAGTGGAGATGCAGCTACTTCCTGTTGGTGGACCTTGGTCCATGGTATCAGTTTGCCTCCCAAGAGACCTTGCACTTCAGAAGCAAACTGTTCCCTCAGTATTTCTGCTACATAAGAATTTGGCTTTTGGTAGCTATGGTGTTGTGTAAAAGTCCCCCCCCCCCAGTAGCTCCCTATAAGATGACTGAAGGAGTGGTATGCTGACTGTTTGCAAAAGGAGCTTTTTCAGCATTATTCATTAGAAAAGTGTATGATGGAAGGTGAGGGGAAGGGAAAAGTTAGCCCTACAGGTATTTCACTTTCTTCCTTGTTTTTTCTATAGGCAACCTGTGTTCCCACATACTGCAGATACCAATTTCACAACCTCCCTCCTCATCAAACGGAAGGGCAAACCCATGGAACTCACATCTATTTTAAGGATGTCAATGTGATTCTAACAGGGACAATCAATCCTGGGGAATTGCATGAGTATTTTAGAGGGCCACCTTTGGAGATTGAGGTTCATGACCGGGACAGAAAAATGGCAGAGGATATTAAAAAACCCTCTTTGTTTGGTGATGAGCAAGATGATGGAAAGCTGAGTAATGTTGGTCTTGTCTCTCGCAAAAACACGGTCTATAATCCATTTACAGAAAAGGACAATTTATGGCATCCCTATGGGGTAGCTAAAGTCAGTCTAACTGACCTACTGCTAGGTGAAAAGTACTTGAATATCAGTGTGCCCATTCACAGCTGCTCAGTTCCAGATCCTGGCTACCAGAAGGACAGTAAGACTGAAAAAATTATGGGAGTATTGGGATCAGTGGCTGGCCCTCAGACTTCTCCATTGCCTATGGGACATTATCTAGAATCCGACTCAGTTCTGAAAGTAAGAGTTGAAATAGCTGTGCCGCTAGGTTTGCAGGCAGAAACGGCTGACACTGAAGTTGCAGATTGCCCATATGGTTGCATTATCTATATTTTTGACTACAATAATGCACCTTGCTTACATGATTTGCTGCAAGAGATTACAGAAATTAATGCTGAAGCACTCCAACTTGATTCTTATCCCCTACAAGTAATTCAGATGGCTCTTGCTACTTTCAAACTGAAAACCACAATCAAGGAAATTTCTGAGCTGGATATCATTACTGGTTTTCATATCCTGGATGGAACAATTCACCTTTTAGTCTTGGAAGGATTAAAGGACAAAGCAATCAGGAGACTGTGGGAACAGCAATTTGATAAGTAAGATAGTTTAATGTTTTCAGTAATTATTTCCCTCTAGATTTAAAACGGTTTAAACAAAATTGTACTGATTTCTTTTTTCTTTTATAAAGACAGTTGTTTGATTTCATCCCTGGTGTTGTCTCTGGAATTATACAAGATACGAATTTAACCCAATGCCTGGGGCAAAATCTGAAGACTGACCCTTACATTTTTATCAGCTATGTGATAATCCCTCAGTGCATAGAGGAGGGCTATGTTTAGAAGAATACTATAAATTTACAACACGGCACTTTAAGCTACTATGTATCTTGGATAAACCACACTACTTTCGTCTGTAAAATTCTAAATAATAGAAGTTTCCTTGAACTTTCCATTTTCCTGCCCATCTTCTGCATTCAGGTTAGACATGGCCTGAGCTCAAAGTTCTGACGCAGACCCAACCTTCCCTAAAGTTTGAGGGTGTTTGGATCTGCAGTTTATTTGAGCCCATCTCTAATTCAGATGCTGAGCTACATTTTCTGTGTATCAGAACATGTCATCACACTGTTACAATGGCAGGTATCTTTTTCATTGATAACATGTTTTGTAGAAACACATTTAATGAATTGTTAATTAGAATTTCTTTATCTCTTCTTGGCTAATTCTACAATAACAAACCAATGTACCTACATAATGGAAGACACAAGATTTAGTAATGAAATGTTTTAATATCAAGCTTTCTTAAGATTAGTATAAGTGAAGGAGTATAACGAATTTAAAAAAAATTTGTTTTAAATTCAAGAACCCTTGAGAGCGGCTATGCCTTCTTGGCAATTGTTTGGACAGTACGATAGATGTGTAACGCAGGCAGGTGAAATGTTGTCATGAACTCCAAATATAGATGAAAAAGGCAATTGTTTTAGTTACTACTTACAATGAGCTGTTAAATTCTGTACCTGTAGTGAGACTAGGGGTAAAATTTGTAAAAGGGCCTAAGGGCCTAATCACCTTTGAAAATGGGACTTAGACTCCTAAGTCACTTAGGCCCTTCTGAAAATTTTATCCAAAATCTGTTTGTGCAAATATATGGTACACCTGGAAATGTATAGATAATTTCAATGATCTTGCAGCTCTTACCTCAACATTTTTTTTTAAATGTGCTACAATTTTCTACAGGTTCCATGAGACAAGATACACACAACTGTACTTAATGAATTTGGGTACTTTGTGACTTACTCTAAACAGATTAGAAAGTTCAGATTACTTTCTGGGCTAAAACCCACACAAATTTCACCAAAATGAATGGGGACATTGACTTTTTAGAGAAAGAGAGACAGACACACACCATATACAATTTATAACCCTTTCTAAAAGGCTCCCCTTTCACTTATATAACTCCTACATGATTTGTAGTGAATGTGGGTCTCCGTCAGATTTCCAGATTAAAAAAAGAGTTAATTTCTTTTCTGTTTTGGCATTGAAGGAATACAGAAACATTGTTAATTGCTTTCCTAATTTACTTATTTTTCTTTGCATGCTTGTTCCCTTCAAATTGTTGAACTGATTTATTTTAGTAAAAAAGTCCTTTCTTGTTGTGATCATGTAAATCGCTAATTCTGTTTTTACCCCAGTAATTGATATTGTACTGTTTTTGTAACTATAATAAGGGTAAATTTGGTACTCTGGTAAACTTCCTTGCAGAATATTACATTGTGTGGTTACATATGAGGGGTTTTTTAATAATAATTCATAGCAGGTGGGATTTTTTTTTGCAAGTTTGTTATTGTTCTTTTAAAATCCTTGGCATAAAGTGTCAGAGTGGCAACAGGTTCCATCTAGAATAACAAAGACAAGACAGTTTCATAAGGGATTATGCTGCAGCACTGTGGGATTCATGGGATAAAGACTGGTTTTGTAACATTACTTTTGTGGTGCTCTGTTGTAGGACTCACAAAAGTGAAAATGGAAGGTTGGATATATTATATAACTCACAGCTGTCTTTCCATCAGCGCCTGTATACAGACCTGGAAGCAATCCTTTATCATATCCACCTCTGTAAACCCCTCTCTGCTATAACAAGGCAACCTCTCCTTTATGTCAGGGATATGGTTCCTCGGGCATGTTTCCAAGCCTTGTCCAGGTAAGACCATTCCTAGATTTGTAGTCAGGAAACTGATAATTGAAGCATCACCAAAGTAGCATGAATATTTGATACAATAATTAATGCCTTTGTTTTTTGCTTTCACAAAGAAAGCAGGTCAGTGGGCCTGAGAGTGAGTTTTAGGTTTGAAGTCAGGCATGGGAGTATGGCAGATGGGCACGATGCAAATGGGGCATGCTTCATCTCTGGGGATTAGAGTGCCAATTTCATCACTCTCCACCTGCTCCTGCCCCTCAAATAATTTTTGAAATCACACCTCTCTGAGCATGAAGTTATTCCTTATGGGGCAGGAGAGAAGGAATAGGGAAAAAGGAAATAAAGTTGTCTTGTGACAGGTGCAATGTCCCACCTGAACACTGGCTGGGAGTTCGTTCCCTGCTTAGCTTTCCTACAGGTCTATAGGGTGAAGGAATGGAGCAAGGCTGAGGACGACAGGCCCAGTCATGCCCTCAACAAGCCTGGGAAGGCTCTAAACACAGGAGAGAGGAGCTTTCAGGCTCAGTTCAGCAGCATATGGCTATATTCAGCCCCGTTCTCCTAGTATCCCAAATGTTTCCTGTGTGTGTAGTTTGTTAGAAAGCATAACAACAGTCTGGACACACAGAATGAGAGTGAGGGTGTAGCTACAAATATAAAATGTTACTTTTTGTGAAAAATGGAGAGAAAGCCATCTGTTATGTAAAATCAGCACAAAAAAACTCCTTGCTTTTGAAAAATAGGAAATGGGTTTTATCCATCTTTGAAATAAGCAATTCAGGTGCTTAGAAGGCTGAAGAGAGAGAGAGTGGGTACTTTAGTCCCTGCTGTCAATAGACTGGCTCATTCAGATTATTTTCTGAACTAAAATCCACATAGCTGTCACTGAAATGACTGGTGATTTTCACTCCTGAGACACCCAGCCTTTGTTACTTCTTTCAGAGGACTCAGTTTCAAATGATAAAACTCCCACATTGCTCATCTACAGTGCTTATGGTGAAGCCTCACCAAATAAGCATTCAAATTAAATGGCAAAGCTGTTATTTCCAGCTAGAGGAGGAGGAGAACATTATTAGTGACTTCCAAGTTTCTTTTTGCACTTCTTGTAACCTTGCAACAAAGGAGTGACTCAGATACAAAATGTCACATGATTGTGCTTGATTGGGTATCATTTCCAAGGTGGCTGCTGCAGTCTTGAATACTTCAGTGTATGTCTGCCAATAGCACACGCAGGCTTTGATGCATCAGACTTATTTAGTTCATGTGATTGTTTCTTTCTACTGCAAGGATTCCCAAACTTTTTGCCTGCAAGACCCCATTTTGAGACTTACTGTTTCCTGTGACCCTAGACAAAAACAAAGCAACATAGCGACCATGGGATCTAAGGAATTTACATATTAAGTATGTCATTTAATGCTCTCTAATGTGACATATGGGCTTGTATTTTGCGACACAGCTTCTCAAAGTCTGGCGGCTTTGAGATATTGCACATTTAATCTCCAATGTGACATCAGTGGTAGATCAATACTGAGACTTGATTGACGCATGTGGGATGAATCCAGCTTCACAGAAATACGTGCTCGCAAATGGTACTATCCGTTTCAAGGTGTGTGTTGAGAGTGCAGGATATTCATTCTTGACAGTGAACTAGAGCTCTGGGAGCATAAGCTGGGCATATGTTCCTCACAAGAAGCAATCCCGGGAAATTTCAATGAGCTGTTCGATTTCAGCTGCTGGCAAATCTATGGCATCAGGATTGCATCGAAAGGAGTTTCACACCCACTTTGTCATGTCCCAGTCAGGGAAAAAGGAAGCAAACTGTTCCCCCCATCTGGCTGAGATGCTCAGCCATCACCTGTGTGGGCGGCTGAATAACTTTGTCAACCAGGAACTTGCAAAGCTGCAGGAAGAATTCATAGTTTGTCTTCAATAGATTATTTTTCCAGAAAACATTTTCTTCATGAATGCTGTGATTCAGTCACTCAGCTGAAGCATGTGGGTGTTCTTTCCTTGCAGACCTGTATTCAGTTCGTTCAGTTTCCCAAATATGTCAGTGACATAGGCAAGAAAGCGCATCTTCCTTTGGTCACCTAGAAAATCAATGAATTCACTGTTTGTGCAGTCCATCTTCAAAAAATCATCCTGGTGTTTTTCCTTTGAAGAGCCAATGAGCTTCAGGGTGGAACAACACGTAATGATTGGACACTGTGTCTTCACGCAGTTTTGCAAACAGACCCACGTGTAGAGACTAAGACCTGATGTAGTTCACAATAGACAAGACCGGCTGCAAAACTTCACCTAGCTCTGGACTCAGAGCTTTAAAAGCCAACTGTTCTCCATGAGTCATGCAGTGAGCTTACACAGCAGACGGAGCAGCTTTCTTTACCAAGGCACGTACACCTGCTTTGTGGCCTGCCATAGATGGAGGGAGCTCCGTCTGTACAAAAGCCTACCATGCCATCACACAGGTTATTTTTGTATTGCATGTAGCTGTGTAGCACATCCAACATTCTTTGTGTTATCTCATGTCTGAGAGGAGGGAAACAGAACAGAATGTCTCGGAGAATTGCATTTGTGTATTTCACAAAGCCAAGAGATGTGCATCACAATCCTCAGTGCTCACATCAACCTGAAGAGCAAAAGCATAAGGGTTTGGCAGATGCTCCACCAGTGTGTTTTCCGGTGTGCCGTTATTGCCTTAATCCTTTGCTTCACTGTATTGTTGGACAGTGATATGGCTTTGTTTGTTTGCCTTAGGTTTCCCATACATTATCTTCACCATATCGATTGCAGCTGGCAAAATTAAAGTCTCTCCAATTGTGTGAGGCTACTTGGCTTACACAATGCAGTCACTCACCTGAAATGATGCCTTTTGACTGTGGTCAGAGGCGGATATGGGTCTCTTGAATTGCACTTGTTGATGCAAAAGTTTTTCTTTCTGGCATTGGAAAAATGACCTTGGTTTCCCTGTGTGTTCCTTGTGAAGGGTTATGAGGCATCCTGCTTTCACTAGATAACATGTGTGACATAGCAGGCATTTTGGCTTTTCTTTGTTCTTGACGAAAACACTGGTGAAGCCATACTCCAAGACAGCCTCATCAGATTTGCAGGTATGTTTCTTGCACTCTTGTTTTCTGTTTAGAACTCCATCACTAGACTCTCTGCTGGAGGTTGAAGCAGATACTCTGCGTAAAAATGAGTCCATTGTGCCACACATCAGAAAGAGGAATTCACTTGTAAGCAACCAAGGCCTGGACTTAAGAAGACCCTGTGTGGTGATAGTAGGGCACCGCAGAAACAATGACTTACAATGATTCTTTAAGGCGTGCCAGCAGGGTATTCAGAGTGGCATGAAAGAAGACATGGGCTCTGCCTTAAGGAGCTTACAAGTCACTGCAGATTCTCATCTCAGAAAAGGCTAGCACAGGCTACCAGCTCAAGCAGAGAGGTTGCTATCCACAGATAAAGATCTTCTGGATTCAAGTCTCAACTAGGTGCTTGTGCAGCTGGATGATGCAAATGATAAAATAACATCTGCACAGCCAACATGTCCTGACCTGCTCCACAAATGGCAGGCCAGGAGGCTGACATTTTTATAAAATGGTGGCCTCTGCACAGCGTAACCTTGTGCACACCCCTAGATCAAAATGGTGGCTTTCTGGCACATCACTTGTGGAGGAGTTTTGGGCAAGTTTGGGGGCAGACCCCATCACCTTGCAGGTCCTATCTGCGAATGGTGCGACCCCATTTGGGATCATGACCCATAGTTTGGGAACCGCTGCTCTACTTGCTGGCCTAAGTAAGTTTTTAAAAGCCTGTTATTTACTGACAGTGAATGGAGTTTAGCTCACGGGGTAGAGGGTCTGTAGTTTTGCTTTTGAAGGTCCTGAGTCCTTTCTCTATGAAGACTGTCTTTATATATGTAGCCATAATTTGTTACATTTGTACATGTTTTCTGTGGGAAACCAATAAGTGAGGAAAGGAATTTAGTGAGAACTTCCATTGAAAGCTAAGTGTCACCTCAGTGTCCTTAAAAAGATCTTGTCTCCTCAAACAAAGCTTGCCAGCAAACTGCAAAAGGACAAACTCCTGGGAAACTGCCAAAATTTGAGCCAGGGAATAACACAACTCTGCATATTCTATATATGATGAAAAATTCTGCTGATAATAGGTACGTAATAATTTGTTTCTCGAAGCAACTTTATTATGGTCTATCTTCTGTGGGAAAAATTATCCCAGATTTATGGAGCAGCAGCTCTGCAGTGCTTTTGATAACTGTAGCTGAGGTTCCTTCAGTGGAAATCAATGACTGAAAGGCTGTCAGTATGAAACATGGTGGTCAGAGTGGTTTTAAATACAGCTATCATTTATGTGCTAGTGAGAAGTGGAGCGACAGGAAAGTCAATGTGGTCTGTAGCACTCACTGTCGTAAACTCAGAGAGAGCATCTCAGAAGGATGCAAATAAAGTCTGGAGTCAGGTGTAGCTTCCATGTACACTAGAACCTCTATTTCATGAACTGATTTGAAGAGCTTATAAAATTGAAAATCTCAAAATAACAGTAGATATGGCACATAAATTAATGTATTAATCGGTCATTAATGGTTTACGTAATGAATGGTAACAAATGTATAGTGTGTCTGACTTTTATTTGTTTGGGAGTACTGCATCTCTTTTCTTGTCCCCAAATTTCTCAGTCCTTTCAAACCTTTACAGGTGCTTGTATGTTGACTGAAGGATTGAAGTTACATTTGGCAGCAGAATGACAACTTCAGCAGCAAAAGAATTCCGCTGTATTGTGTTCAAGTCATCCTATAGTTCAGTGTCATGTGTCCATTATTGAAACTTTTGCTTCTCAGTACATCAGCTGGACATACTTGTTAACTCTGTTGAACAACATGTTTTAAAACATCAGTATAAAAAAGAAACTCTGGCAAAACATTTGAGTCATTAAAGCAGTTGTAATTTGTGTGATTACATGTTATGAACTAGCTTTTATGTATTTTGTTCAGAAATAATGTTAAGGAAAATAAACTCACCGCAGAGATATTACAATTCTAAATTTTTAGAGTGTGAAAATAACTTTTTACTTTGCTCCAAAACCAAGCATATGGACAAAAGGATGAGCAAAACTCTGTTACTAGTTTTGACAATAAACTTATTACTTCTTTAGTTTAATAATTCTTATTGCATACAACAAGGAATTCGCTGTCTGACTTGCACAGAAAGGAACAGCTATGGTCCATTTGGAAAACAGTCACTATATTATGCAAAATGTGTGTGATGTATATTGCTTCCTCTGCTCTCCAGTATGTTTTTTGTAAACCGATTTAGTTAAACTGGTGGAAAGCCCTATGAGCACGCATTCAAAATTGATTTGAACCTGTCCTATGTCAATTTAGCTTAAGCTGATAAGTAATCATTTTAGGATAAAGTGAACCCCACATAGGGGTTTAATTCAATCAGGTTTGAAACCCATTTTAGTTAAACCAGTGCAACTTTGTGTAGACAAGGCCTAACAGCAGAAAATGATTCCAAAGGGGCTGTTCCTCCAGCCAAGGCTGCCAGAGGGCATAATGTTCTCCCATCCTGCTCTCCACTTCCTTGTCCCTCCCCAGCCCTGGAACATCCTTTTTCTCGGGTGGGGGTCCATGTGGAGCGGCTGGCTTGCTAGGCCAATCCTCAGCTCCTGCCTTAAAGTAACTTTTAAGGCCCACTGTGCCCCACAAGAGGGACTGAGGATCTGGCCCTGTCTGATGTGTCTTTCTGTGTGCGTATATAGGTATATGGGTATATATAGAGAGTGAGAATGCTTGGGTGTAGTGCTCATTAATTTTGTAGCTTACACATTTTGGGGGATAATTTGCAATTTCCATGAAACTCTCTGGGACAAATTTAGCAGTGGCGTGAATCATGGTATTATGCGTGTGTTGTAAGGTAGTCAGGAAATGGATGTTAAAGGTAAAAGAGTATACTTGGCACCAAGTTAGCTTTCAGTGGGTGTACAAATGAATGTAGGTCATATACCAATCCTGTAAAGGGAGTCTGCTTTATCATACAATGAATGTCCAACCAGTCCAATTTATACTGCTTTACTACTTACACCCATTTTCTAGCTGAATTATAGTCAACATGTAACCATTTAAGTCACTGTTCAGTCTGTCCTCTTGTAGCATATCTTCAGTACTTTTTGATAAATCCTAGGCATGCCACCTCTTTCCAGTTGGGTCATGCTTGGTGCCAGTATAAGTGAACTGAAGAGCTCCATTCATTTAGCAAGAAGATGTTATGATAGAACTGTGTGGTTTTTTCATGAGTAATAGTTTAATGCTCATTATGTGATCAGAATAAAACTTGGTACATTTTGTGATAATCTATAGAAGTATTCTGTCTGCTTGTGTTGTAGGCTTGATTATCTCTGCCACAGTAAGAAGTTAAGGGATGTCATTCACAGAGGTCTGTTGCCCTCTGCAGAAATGATCACAGTCTTGAGTCATGAGTTTGGGATTCCCCTAACTAAGGAGGATTTGTTTATTCCAAGACCTCTCCTGCCTTCATTCTTCCCATCTGCTTTGCAAAAATCCAGAGAAGTTACCATAAAACCAGGAGCAATGCAGTCTTTACTGGATAACCGCAATGAAAAATACATTCAGTGGAAAAAGGAAATGGAAGATAAAATGCATTACAAAGACCACATCCAGGTGAATTGTGTGGGATGTAGAAGTATATCGTACTTGAAGCAATACTAATAGTCACTATAGTGCATCACCTTAATTCCCCCTACCCCCTCCAGAACTAATGTCTTTTAGAGTTGGAAACATTTAATAAAACCATCCATGGACAAGATCAGCAGTGTATTATCTACTGCAGAAGCTGTATTGCAGAATTGACTGCTCATCGGGGGGGGGGGGGAGCATAGTGGTTACAGATGAAGACAGCATACAAGAAAGCAAAGAGGGAGGTGGGTTAACTATTTAATAGCGTTCTTATTCTGGCTTGGGCTGGTTCCTTCTCTTTCTTGCCTTTTTCTCTCCTCCGTACTCCGCCCTTTCATGTTGTCGCTTGTTCTTGCCTCAGCCTCTAATCCAGGCTTCAGGTGTGTTAGGACAGGGAAACCTACCATGCACAAACTATGTAAAATTGCACTACCTCCTCTTGCCCTCAGTGGAGGAAGAGATGTAGGTGCTTTGTGCAAACCAACTGTTTTTAGCTGGCAGTTTAAATGATACTCATTACCACCTGAGAATAGCTGAAAGGCACAGACAGTGAAGCACTGAGCCCCATGCAAGTGGTTAGGGAAGGGATGTAGAACTTCTGGCTCTTGTTGCCATGGTGGGAAGCAGCCCCTCTCCATATATTGCCTGAGAAGAAAGCAGGCCGAGCCTAATGCCATGTCTACACTACAAAATTATGTCGACCTAAGTTATGTCGGCATACAGCTGCTGCAGTTATAAGATCACTTGTGTGTGTGTGTGCGCACTCTTGGCTCCTTATGTCAGCGGTGCGTGTCCTCACCAGGAGCATTTGTACTGATTGTACTGTCAGTGAGGGGCATTGTGAGATGGCTCCTGAAAGCCAGGAACAGTCAATGGAAGCAGTGCCGTGCGTACATTGACACTGTGTCGACCTAATTACATCGACCGTGACTCTGCACCACTTGGGGAGGTGGTGTTATTAAATCAGTGTAGAGAGGCACTTGGTTGGCAGGAGCCAAATTTAAGTGAAGACACTTCCACAGCTAGGTCGATGCAAGGCAGCTTATGTCGACCTAACCTTGTAATATAGACCAGGCCCAAGAGTGTTCCCAACCATCTTGGATGTCATCCAGAGAAGCTTTCCTGGCAGCTCTGAGAGTCTGAGGTCATGTTATTAAGAACACATTATTTATTTGAGGACTAATAAGCATCCTTCGTTTGTGATGAGTTCTTTTGAATGTGTATTTCCTGTGTGTATTTTAATACAAAAAAGGTTTTCCTTGGCATGTGTGTAAAGTTCCATTCCTATTTCCCAATACCCTGCTTTGTGAGTACTCGTGCTGTTGATGTGAGAATAAGTTGGACACTTTAGTGTTATTTACACTGACTCTGTTTTTGATAAAGGGACAGTTGTGTGAGGCCAGGAGGGAAGCAGTCTCATGTAAGCATCCTGGTTACATGCTGCTGTAACATCACCGGGTTTGCCTACACTGCAGGGGAGAGCATCCTCCCCAGCCTGGCTAGACAGAATTGTGCTAAAAATGACAGAGTGGATGTTGCAGGACTGGTGGGGGTTTGGGCCTAGCTACCTGTGCTCAGAACCCTTCGACCCTGGGTCGAGCTAACGTAAACCTGTCTAGCCGGGCTGTGAGGCACAGTTCTAGCTGCAGAGTGGACATACCCATAGAAGGATCAGTACTTAGCCCTGAGTACTATGTACAAATGAAAGTCTGTGTAAAATATGCAACTTTCCCTGTAGAAGTACATAACCAGTTCCCATTCTGTAGTTTTTGGGTCCGCAGTGGAGAAGTCTGACAGAAAGGTCTGCTACAGAAAAACAGGAACATTCCTTCTTATTTGTAGGCTAATGTCGACTTTCAGCCTTTCTGACAAAACAAACATTTTGCAGCCAAATGCTTATAACATGTTAGGATTTCTCTCTACGTCAACACAGGATGGTAAGAAATGTAAACACAATCTATGTTCATTTGTGTTAGCACCTGAGGGACACGTTATTTCCTCAAAGGCCACAGTATGGCCATCTCAAATAAATGAAAAGAGCATGAGGGTATATTTATACCATGCCAGCAAGGCTGTTTGCAAAGGAACATGAGGTAGGAACTTCCCGCTTGTGGTGTTAACATAGAAGATTTGTAGAAATAAAATAATGCGTTGATGGATTTTATTTCCCTTGGCATCACATACACAGCGCCAGGCAAATGCCACCCCAGCAGCACCATTGCTTAGACCCACGTGTATGAGGTCTTGTGCTGTGGGCACCCACCTCTGAGGAACTGCTGGGACCCTGCAGAGTGCCGTCTGCACAAGCAGACTGAGAGACTAGCACCCTAGGCTCTAGTCATCAGAAAAGATGATGACTCAAGCTCTATTAAGGTCCCCTTTTTTGGGGTGATGGCCAATGAGGGAAGCCCTGTTGGTATATCTGGAAGCACAGTTATTTTATCATGAGGGTTAAACTTCGTCATACTAAACTGCTGTGTAACTTTTCTGTTCAGACTAACATTGATGCCGTGTACCTACTCAGTAGGAAGGTGAAAAAGCCGAAGTTCAGAGCCATCAGGAGTTCTCCTGCTGACAACAAGTCGGTGTACAACTACAGTTCTCAGAACCTGAATTCTGCAGAATGGGCAAAGATGCAACTTCGTAAGGAGCTGGCAAAGGTGAGACTGAGATACAGTATGTGTATAGTGGAATGTTTCATTGTGTGTGACTGGGTAGACTTGGCTTACCAAGTCCAATCCTGAGACAGAGATGGGGCTTCAAATAGATGTACGTTAGTGCCCTTCATATTAAAACAGTGGTTCCTAAACTTTTTACTAAGGCGACCCACCAACTGCATTTTGTCTTTTTTTGGGGACTCACTGTTATGTAGTCCCTCTCTCTCACTCAGACACCATTTAAAGTGGGGTGGGGTGGCCCCTTTATCCCCATTTCCAACCCAGCTCCCTCTTGCTCTCTGTCCCCCAGTCCTGTCCCCTTATGCGGACAGAGAATTCCAGTAGGGCTTCTGCTACACCCCTGTAAGTGAGAGTGGAAGAGTACAATGAAACAAAGCACAAAACAGCCCTCCAGTCCATCTCTGTCCTGGGAGAGAACTAGCCTCCCAAAGATCCTTTTATGGCTAGGGGGCCTCACTGAAACAGACACCAAACACCACAGATTCTCGTCCTGGTAAGGGAGCCAAACAATCCCAGTCTTCCCCTGCATCAAGGTGAGGCGATGCCCCCTTCTGCAGAACCAGCTGGTCCCTTTCTCTTTGCAGTTGGTCCGCATTCGCTACCAGGCTGACAACTGTTCACTTGCTGGCTCTGGCCACTTCCTCTGTGCTGCTGCTGACTGCACCCCACTCACCATGCTGCTCCCTTCTGCCCTGGCCCAACCGAAATGAGAGCACAGAGTGGAGTGTTTCCAGGGCATGTATGGGGTGGGGAGTCATCGGAGGCAGTGATAGGCAGCCCACCTAGACCCTTCCCATGACCCACTGTTGGGTTGGGACCCAGACTATGTTCAAAGGTGGGATGGGAGCATAGAATTGTATTAAATTCTTGGAGAGAGACACTCCATCAATATTACTAATTTTTGTAAAATGTTTGTCTCCCACCAATTAATTCCACTGAAATCAATGAAGTTCCACAGGTTTATAACTGAGAAGAGAACCTGAGCTACTATAAATATATTCCTGCATTTTATATGCATTGTAAAGTAGTTTGAAAAGTTGTTTCACTTAACTCTACATCCTTTAACATGGTGTGTAATGTAATCAAATATTTGTGTAGGTGTGAATAATATATATAAAGTCCTATTTAACCCCTTGTTTACCACCACTTAACTCCTTGGCACTTGCTGAATATATCCATACAGCAGAATTTATGCTAGTATTGTCCTGATTATACAACAGTCATTAACATTCACTGTCATAGGCAAAACAGAATTCCTGGGAGATGTTTTATTAAAGTGGACATCCTGGTTCAGTAGGAAGTAAAGTATTGTAACAACATTTTATATGTGTATGGCGCTTTTCATATGGAGACGCTTTACAAATTACATAGATACTGCAGCAACCTCTGAGGTGGGAGGGGGGCCACAGGACACTGCACAGCTGTGGGATGAGGTGAAACTTTACACTGGGGCATTGGATCAAAAGTACTTCAAGCTAAATAAATACATTGTGTTTAATGAATTTTCTTTATCATCCACAAAGGACTAAGGTCTTATGTGTAAATCCACAAAGTCGTCTGTGTGAACTTACTTTTTCATGGATTTTTTAGGCTAGAAGTGACCATTGTGTTTGTCTAATCTGACCTTCTACATAACACAGGCCAGAGGACCTCACCCAATAATTTCTTTGTCAAATCCATAATTTCTGTATGAGCTGTAGTGTATCTGTGAGAAAGAGATCAGGTCTTGACTTAAAGACTTCAAATTAGTGCCTTAATTTGGGATGTAGGACTGAGTCAGATCCGTCTCTAGGAAGGCACCTCCACTTTATGGATTTTAGGAGGTCCTCTCTTGCCAGATGCGAGCTGCTTGGATCATTCTGCAGTGCTCTTTGTCTCTTTGGAACTTTGCACAGCTTGGGTGGGATTTAAAAAACGTTCAGTGTTGATTTAATTCTGCTCCCATTGAAGTCAGTGGGAGTTTTACTGTTGACTTGGGGCAGAGTTAAAGCCAATGCTGAGAGCCTTTGAAAATTCCCACCCTCCAGCAGCTTTGAAAGTCCCACAAGAGATCATGTGCACCATGCAAAGCTCTCAAAGCACACATATTAGTAGGTGATGTTTGGGAAGCTGAAGTTCCTCTTGTGTGGACTTCCTGAGCTCCATAAAAATCAAACATACATACTTTGAGTTTCTGATAGGTGCACAAACTGCTTTTAATAACTCCATAAATAATACCCTTTAAACCAGGGGCGGGCAAACTTTTTGGCCTGAAGGCCACATCAGGTTTCCGAAATTGTACGGCGGGCTGGTTAGGGGAGGCTGTGCCGCCCCAAACAGCCAGACGTGGCCCGGCCCCTGCCCTCTATCCAACCCCCCCCCGGCTTCTCGCCCCCTGAGGCACCCCCGGGACTCCTGCCCCATCCACCACCTCCCCATTCCCTGTCGGCCCCCCCAGGACCCCTGCCCCATCCACCACCCCCCTTGCCCCTGACTGCCCCCCAATCCAACCCCTCCTCTTATTCCTGACTGCCTTCTGGGACCCCTGCCCCTGACTGCCCCCCGCCGCCCCATCCAACCCCTCCTCTCATTCCTAACTGCCCCCCCGGGACCGCTGCCCCCATTCAACCCCCCTGTTCCCCACCCTCTGAGTGCCCCGACCCCTATCCATACCCCCGCCCTCTGACCACCACCCCAAACTCCCCTGCCCTCTATCCAACCCCCCCGCTCCCTGTCCCCTGACCGCGCTGCCTGGAGCACCAGTGGCTGGCCGCGCTGCAGCCGCATCGCCCAGAGCACCAGGACAGGCAGCCGCGCCGCCCGGCTGGAGTCAGCCACGCCACCGCGCAGCACAGAGCACTGGGTCAGGCCGACGCTCTGCAGCTGCGCTGCCCGGCAAGAGCTCGTCGCCCCGCCGCCCAGAGCATGGCACCAGGGACGCAGTGAGCTGAGGCTTCAGGGGAGGGGGAACAGCAGGGGAGAGGCTGGGGTCTAGCCTCCTGGACCAGGAGCTCAGGGGCCGGGCAGGAGGGTCCCACAGGCCAGATATGGCCTGCAGGCTGTAGTTTGCCCACCTCTGCTTTAAACCCTTCAAGATTACCAAAGGCAGCAGGCCTCATCATGACAAACAAATTAAGAGCCTGATCCAGCTTCCACTGAAGTCAGTGGAAAGACTCTTGCTGACTTCAGTGGGTGTTGGATCATCCCTTAAATAAATGTGCATTAAAGTCTTCCAAATTTCAAGCCTCTTTTGCTCCAGTCTTTCCAGAAAAATTCTATCTTGACATGAAATCTTGCCTATGGAATTACGGGTGGATTGATGGTGTTTTGTAACAGTTTGTTGAGGTGTGTCAAAAGTGGGTTTACAATGGAAATCTAACTTTAATCTTAACTATAGAGAGACCAACTTCTCTAGTATAATATCGGACAAATCCTCAAGTGGTGTAAACCAGAGTAGCCATATTGAAACCAATTGAGCTATGCCAGTTTACACCAGCTGAGGAGCTGGAGATATATATCAATAAATATAACGAACTAATATCGCAAATCTTTCTAATGATTCCACAGTTTTTACTTGCATTATCTTTAAGTCCACAGCTAGGAGAGGGAGCAAAATAAGATGACATTCGGAAGTATTTTGTGAAGTACTTAATCAGGTTTCTTCATGTTGTCTGACTTGATTAATCTATGGTTATTTTCAGATGTAAGTAGAACGGACACAGTAGATGCTGATGTTACTTTATACTTTCCAGGTCTGTGGTGATCTCCAGTAGAGGAGAACTCATGTTAACATAAAACATTTGTCATTCTAGAAACCAGAGAGGAGATTTGCTTATTGCCACGAATACCTGTCAGCCATGTTTGATCCTGTGGATTTGGACACTGTCCGGAAAGAATCTATTGCAAAATCCAAGAATATGTGGGTATCACCAAGTGGATTTGTATATCCTGGATTTAAGAGCTGCATCGAATCCAATCTGCACCCTCGGATGCCTGATGAGGCACGTCTGAAGGAGTTAACTGAGGTAATCTAGAAACTTAAAGTAGTAAACCCCAGAAAGTTGTTTTCTCGTATCCAAACTGATAGTAACAAGGACAGGAGGCTCAGAAAAAGGAAGATTGTCTTACAGGTTTTGCCCGTTTCCCTTCCCTGCCATTTATTCCTCTTTTTTCCCCCTTTCTCTCCATTCATGCCTGCTCTTTCCTAGTCCGCTGATCTCTCCCCCTCTTTCCATTTTCTTTGCTGTTCTTTACAGTTTCGCTTTCCCCTTTCCTTAGCATTTTACTGGCCTGTCAACTAGACCAGTTCACTCATCCCTGGTCTGAACAGTTACCCAGCCTGCAGCACTGTATATATGAAAAGTGAGAATGCAGTCAAATAAAATGCACATGCATTGTTTGGGTTTGGTGGGATGGAAAAAAAGGAATAGATGGGAATTTTCATGGAGAGTCATTGGGTCCTCACAAATTATTTGAACACACCAAGTGTGGAACAAAGTTAATACCCATTTTAAGTTTTCATCTGCATTACAACGCTTCTGAACCATGTGTTCTGCTGATCTGCACTGTTGGAGAATGTGCCTTCTCATGGAGGCGCAAAGAAGCACCACTGATTAGAGTCAACAGCAGCCATCCAGTACAATGCAGCTGTCAGCGCCTCTTACTGAAGAGATTACATAAACAGCAAGGCAGCTGACCAGCGTGGGACAAAAACCGTCAAGCTGAAAGAAGGTGGATTGCAGACTCCTAAGTCAGAAGCAGCAGCTGATGGGTGCAAGAACTAGTGAACTGAAAGAGAGGGGAGAAGAGCACAATGCTTGATGTGGGAGCAAGAGTCGCCTGGGACATTGTATTGCTCTTACTGCTGGGATGAAGAGGAGAAGGCAGCTGACCAGCCCAGCATAAGTGACACTAACTCCAGCATGACAGTGCCAACAGAAAGAAAAGGGGAAGCCGGTTCGCCATACTCAAAAGCAGCCTCTTAGGGCACAACACCTCTCAGCATTGAGGCATGATGATGGATAGTGACTTGCTGAATTTATTATTCATGTCTCCTGAAAAGTCGAGTGAAGATGTAAAGCCAGCAGAATCTACTCTGAGAGAGCCTGGTTTCGGTATGGTGCTACTTCCACCACTTATTGTGGATTCATCCCTTTGTTTTATTTCTTCTTAAAAGCTGAATTTAACCAGGGCATCTTGGAATGTCGTCTTCGGGGAAGCTAAACCGTCTGGCTTCCTAAAAGATTTAATTCTGGTTCCTGCATTCACTCAAGCGTCATCTTGTTCGAGAGCACAGGTGAAACTGTATGGATAGGAATTTTCTCCACTTGCAGTTTAGAAAAGAGCTGTCTGTCTTGGAGGAATACAACTCGCATTTCAGCCAGGGGAATTTAAAAAAAGACAGTGTCTGGATTTTTTTACAATTGGACTCAGTCTTGGATCTGAGTGAGCCACCCCTGAGGATGTTACAGTTTCAAGAGAGCTGGGATAATGAATACTTCCCCCAGACATTCTTCCTCTCACCTGCTTCCTCAGCACAGCGGAGCTCTTAGGGCAAGATTTTGAATAGTGTTCTGCACTTAAAATTGGAGGCAGATTTTCAAAAGAGTTCAGCTCTCATTAAGACGTTAACTGAAAAGAAGTGGCCAGGTTTTCAAAAGTGCTCAGCAGCTTCCATTGGGACCTGTCCTTTTTCCACCAGCATCTGATGTAAATTAGATGTCTACATTTTCTGGATCAACTGGGATCTCTCTTTCCCCCATGTGCTGTGGTGAGTATTGTCCAGCAAGCCAAGTACTTCGGCACCAGAGCAGCCTCATGCTGCTTGTCCTTGAGCTGTCTCTAGGACTTTCCTTCACTTTTATTTAGACCCGAGGAACTCTTTGAAATGCTGCTTAATGATGTCTGATATACCGTCAAGCCCGATACAACATAGCTTTGCTTCAATCAGACAACAGTATAGTTGTGTTGAGATATCATTGGTAAATAATCTCCCTTGTACCATATGTAACTGTGAGTCCTTTTATGTTCTCATTGGTCAGTGCTTTGTTTTGCTACAGTATTGCTCAGTCCATATAGTAGTTTCCCTCTTCAAAGTGCTTTACAGATGTTACTTACGTTAATTAAGAATGCACAGTGTCACTGCACTTCAGCTGGAGGCAACGAGAGCTGATCCACCTTTAAAGACTTTTATCTTGATACTAAAAATATTTACATTCATAGAAAGCTCAAATTTCCTGCAAAATTGTGTTTTCCCCAGAAATCAGCTTTTTTTTTAATCAAAGGAAAAAGAAATCCAGTCTCTCGCCCACTCCCATCCACTGACAGCTCTGTGTAGAGCTGCATGCATTAAGCTAACAGCCAGCAAATTTGATTTTTCTCCACACGTAGTGGGGTAGGTGGAATAGTTGCTGCTACACTGAGCCTTTTTGTGCCAGGTTTCAGCCCAAAACAACAGAATTTTGTCACTGAAATGCTGACACTGTGGAATACCTCCAGGCTTTTAGAAAATCCACTCATCTGTCAAACATCAGAGAAGTGTCTCTTCAGAAACAAGGTGAGCTGAGTCTACGGCACTCTGCTTGAGGGGAAGAAACCAACCCATCCTCCACATGCTTGAGCCTTTCCTTCATGAGCGTTTCACCTGTGGAAGTGCCAACTTTTGGGTCACGTCCCTTTGTTCAGCAATGCAATCCCAGTCCTCTCGCCACACCACGAGGGAGCACTATGAGGTGCCTTATTCAGGGTACACTGCCTCCTGAGCAATTAAAATTGCTTTCCCAGCTAGTGTAAATCCCTCTCCCTTTCCCTGCCTGGAGCGCCATTGCTGTCCTTGGGAGGTAAAGTGTTAGATTTGGGTGGTGGTGGGGTGTCTTTTATCATGTCAGAGTTCCCATTTCTTTTCTAGAAGGGAACACTTTACCCTCTAAACATCCCTGTGACCGGCCAGGCAAGCAGGAAAGGATTCGGAATGCCACTCCAGCATGTGCTGCTGCAAACCAGAAGAGTGATGCAGAGTGCCCTGCCCCTGTTAAGAGGCCAGAGGTCTTCCCTCTAGCAAGTCCAAAGCAAAGGTGTAGCGCTTTTCAGTCATGGGGAGGAAGTGAAAGACCTTTCCCCATCTTGGTTGCCCTCTGACTAGAACTCCATCTTGACTGTCGCTCCCACACTCTGTCCCTGTCTGCTGAAAGCATGTCACTTTGAAGAGTGCCCTGGAGCCACTATTTCACTCTGCGCTCCCAGCCTAACTCTTCTACCTTTCAGCGGGTGGTCAGTGGTCCTTCCTGTGGTGAGAGGGGTGAGATGAACCTGCCAATTTCCGGACTGGGGTCTTTACATTCCTAGTCCCATTTTTACACGAGATAGAGGCAAAATTTGCTGTAAATCATGGACCGAGTTTCTGTCAGATTATGGTGGCCCTCTGCTCAGATTGCTAGATCCCACCCCTCTGCTAGGTTATCACATCGGAATAAGGTGACAAGCTCACTGTCTTAATGTTACAGACAAGGGGATGACACAAATTTGCAATTAGACAATTCCCTGCGAGCTGTATATAAAACATGACTCTGTGCATGGGTGGGTGTTAGGGAACTGCTGTTGGCACTGTGTTCCATTACACACTAGAATTTCAGTAACTCGCCTATAAAATACATTTTTCCTCCATGAATCAAAAATAGTAACTTGAAAGGCAACCCAGAGAGAGACAACAGTGTTTCCTTTGTATTTACATGTGGTACTTTACAAACTATTACCTGAGTAATGTGACCTAATCCTTGTCCTTCCTGGAAAGATTTCCTAAGTATTTTTGTGACTGCTTGCGGTGGCCAGCAATATGACTGCATAAAGAGATGCAACTTTCATTTAGAAATGGCAGGAGAACATTCTGTTTGCTAACATTTTGGAGCCAGTGCTGAGTCGTGACAGATGGCGTTGGGACCAGCGTCGCATAGATTTTGATCTTTACAAGAAGCCACCTGTTTACCTCCCAGAATCAGCTTCTGCTACTCATCGGGCAGGTAACTGGTCCATTTTCAATATCTAACCACCCCATTTTTCTCAACTTGAGTTCTAACATACACTTAGGAGGATTGTTTTCAGTGGCTCTAGTCCTGAAATGCTGCCTCGTTCTGTAGAAGTGCATGTGTAACGAACTTCCAGTGTGGTGTGGCCTGACTAATAAGTTGGCAGTCTGCAGTAAAATTGTGGGGCAACTTCGGCAAAGGTCTTTGGGCATAATGAGACCAGTCCAGTTCTGCTGCCATTGCAGGGGGTGAGGGTGTTGCAATCCTGCTCAGGGTACTGCAATCACTGTGCCAGTGGGCCTGTGAGCTGCAGTGGCTCTTTGCACCCAGCACACACGGAGTTTGAGGGAGAAACACAGGCAGGGCTTGTGCATTCACGATTGTGCAGGTCCACTAGCACTGTGCTGAAGCAGCAGCGGACTGTATCTGCGACCCAGTCCATATCCTGGGGAGGGAGGATTATTTTTGTTGCAGCTCCCCAGTTGAGCGCTTGGTTACTTGGCTAAGGAGCTGGCCTAGCAGAGCGGTGAGGCAATCGTTAGACCAAGGTTTTGCTTTAGGCTAATAGGTATCAGAGCGCAGCTGCTACGCTCCTTTCATTTTGTGGAGCACTGTTACTGCCTCCCAGTTCTTGGCCTTAGTCCCTGAACTTGAGGGTCTGCCTTTGGACAAAGCTGATACAACAGAGTGGGGGGGGGGGCTCGTTCATGGCTTATTCCTCTATAAAACTGGCGCTACTGGGTGGCTGACCTTTTATTTTTAGTGAACGGTGACAATCGTTTTTGTTACTCAGGCAAAGGTCAGGCAGCCAGCTGCCTCTCAGACCAGAACTAATGTCAGACAGAGAAGCCGGAGGAGGTGCCCATAGAGATCCAGTTCAGTCTTTTGTCTCCAACACCAGGCTACAACATGCCTCACTCCACACACTGCTTCCTCCACAAGCTAACTGGCAACAAAGAGGATTGGAGACCTAAATTTGTAACTTCTTGGCCAAATTCAATACGTGGTATTCTATTCTCCCCCAGGTGTGTCATGAACTCCACTGCCACAAATACACACTGAGCAGGAAGTTTTCTTAACGTTTGATTTTGATAAACACGGAATTACACTTGGATGTTTGGTTCTGTATTTGCCACTTAGAAACAATTAAGACTGACTAGAACTTGCAGAGGTGCCAATGAGCCTGACTACGGTCAGTTCTATTGCTCTGTTTTTGCTACTGCTCTACATGTATGACTAGCAATATGCCTGTTATTCAAGGCCTGGGCCTATAGAGTGCTTCTCGTTGTGTGATAGGTTCAGAATATAAACAAGTGGGACCAAACTCATTTTCATTCCTTCTGCATGAATTTGCACCCAGATCTTTGTTGGTGTGTGTGTGTTAGCCATTACTCTGCTGCCCGGTATGGTTTGGTACAGATGAGGAAGGTTGTTCAGCTGTAATTGCATGCCCTTCTTTTGAATATCAGTCCAATCTTGCTTAAACACTTGTTTCCTGTCATTATTTTTCTTTTCAGTGGACACTTGGCTGCATGAAGACTCTGGTCAGCTTCAGAAAACTATATTTGATGACACCAAGCTGAAAGTTTACAGGTGCTCCACAGCAGCTGAGCTAACCACACGTGGCCCAAAAGCCAGTGCCCAGCTAGACAAACTAAAGGGACTTCTGAAAGATGAACCAGAGAAATTCTCACTTAAGAGACCAGACATGATCCTGCAGGTAATGTGCATTTCTCTGGGATCCTCAGGGTTGGGGTTCCCATAGGAAGAGTGCCATGCTGATAGACAGTCTGCAGCATTTTAAAACAATTTCCATATTTAGCTGATCAAGATATTTTGTTGACATAGATTATCATTTAAAGAGTCAGTGCTATCTTTGAGGCATATGGCCCCGCTTTTAGCTCAGCCTTACCAAACTCTCAGAATAATTTACCAGCCAGGAAAACGTTGTTAAACTTAGTTCCTCTAGGGGAGAAGGTGAATATGATTTTGGCCAGCTGGCTTAAAAACACTAAGATAAATGGTAATATTCTCCACTGAACGCTACGCAGGGCCCAAACCACTTCTATGGACTAAACACCAACTGTCCCACCATACGCTCTCCTGAAAACCATTATGCAGTATGGGCTTTCTTAGCACTGCAGTGCGAGCTGACACTGAAGAAACCACACAGACACCCCCCAGCCCTGTAAGATTCAATGGTTTGCATTAGTTGATATGAAAAGCTACAGGGGTTGCCTGCACCGAACTAGTCTCTTGTTGGATGATTCAGACGGTTAGTGACTGCATATAAATAACTGACCCAAACAATGAGAAAACTTTAAAACTCAAAGTGGAGATTCCTTTCAGTTACAAATACTTTGGAGAGGAAAAAAAAAAACAACCCCAGGAACCGTCAATTGTTTATTACAAAGCAAAGTTAAAGTAAACATCCGCCACCTCCCTTTTTGTTTTGGATGAACGCACAGCAGCATGCCCTCAGACCCTCTCTCCTTTCCCCAGTTCACACTCTCAGAGTTTGGGTTGAAGTTAAGTGTGCTGTAAAATGCTTGTCTTTCCCTTTCCAAAGCAAATGCAGTAATAACAATAAAAAAAAGTCACTCTTTTCTGCACGTTCGTCTTTTTTTAATGGAAGAGCTTGAACTTAGTTTCTCTACCTGCATATTTTTCCCCTTAGACCAGTGGTTCTCAAACTTTTGTACTGGTGACCCCTTCCACACAGCAAGCCTCTGAGTGCAAACCCCCTCCCCCCTGTTATAAATTAAAAATACTTTTAAATATATTTAACACCATTATAAATGCAAAGTGGGGTGGAAGCTGACAGCTCATGACCCCCTGTGTAATAACCTCATGACCCCCTGAGGGGGTCTCAACCCCCTGAGGGGGTCTCAACCCCCAATGTGAGAACCCCTTACCTGAACTCAATCACTCCCCTCCTCTACTGAGTCCCTAATTCAACTTGTAGTTCCACCACTTTCTTTTTGATTATGGTGCCTTAGGCTGTGTCTTAGCCAGGCGAGTTGTATATTTTTTAAAAGCTTGCATTGCAGCAGCTGAGAGGCCACTTCCTAAGTAAGTGCCCAGGACTCTTCCCTTCTCTGTACTGTAAGCAGTGTCATCATCCTCATTGTCTTGCGCAGTAGGATTCCTGCCTCCTTGAAGTGTTTTCGCATCATCTTTTGAGGTCTGGGTGCTGCCGCTAGAATACTAGAGCTCAGATGCTCACTGCCTCATCCAATATAGTCACTGACACAGAGGAGGTAACTGATAAAATATGCACCCTAATTTTCAGGCATTCCTTCCCTTCTCTAAAGTGTGTCAGTGTTACTGGGCTACTTTACAGCTTCTCTGTGTGATAGTTAATAGGGCATGAATTTTTTCTGCCCAGGAAACAGAAGGTTACATGGGTTTAGAGAGTAAAGAGTAGTGACAAAACCTTGTAAATAAGACCGTTGTAGGTTTGGTCTTGAATACTGATGACGCATGAGACTTTGCTGCAGTAAAATGAAAATACAGCTGAGACTCATGACACCCAAATGCTCAGGAACTGCGCTTGCCCGCTCTTGCAGCCAGCTTGGTCATACGACAAAATACTTTAGAGACTCCTTCTCTCACTTTTTTTAAAAACTCTTAAGCCGTTATAGCAGTGTTAGCCAGAAACCAGCACATAAAGGTCTCTTTGCACAGAGAGTGCTCATCTTATCAGTATGGAATGACTAACAAACAGCCAGCTTTTCCCCCATACACATCAGTAGTTGCTGACAGCTTATTTCAAACTGTGTTTGTATGCCTTGACTCTTCTAGATATGTGGGAAATAGTCAAGGAGAAAATAGATGTTTCCTTTACTTTTCGGGGTTCAAATATTGGCCCCAGGATTTTGCCCTGTTGAGCAAAAATAAAATTAAAAAAAAAAGTTAGAGCAGGATTTAGTTTACTAACATGTGCCCACGTTGTTAAATGTTTGTTTATTCAATAAGCAAAAGTAGTACTGCACAGGCTGAAACCTGTTTCTGCTTAATTTTGTTGTACTGTCCTAGCCTATCCCAGCACTGTCAGTGTTGCAGCATCTACCTGCCACTGACAGTCACCCAGACCTGACAAGAAAGAGGAGCACCACCACTGGATTTGTTCCAGGTCTTGAAGACCAGCACAGCTTGAAGTGGAATGGGAATATAGTTCCCTGCCATGACATGGAACACAGAAAGTTTGAAAAGCTGAAAGGAGCCGACTTCAAGTAAGCCACTTAGTTTGGAGAAGCAGCTGACCTGCAGCTTAGTCCGGATGCACAGAATAGCATAGTAATTGAGGGTACAGCACAGTAATGTTTACAATGCACAAGAACCCAAATTCATTTAGGAAGGAAATGAAAAATGCAAGGAGTAACTTGGGTAAATAGAATACAATTACCCCAGAGTTGGGAAGGATACTAGGGTAATGCTCCTGCTCTTGCATAAGCTTTTAATGACTTAAAGTGATCAAGATTATGTTAATTCTCATGCTGAGGAGCATATTGGTCCGACACTATCATAGGGGCTTAATTTCAGTACTAACGCTGAAGGAAGCTTGTGCCTACTCTATTGCGTACAGTATAGACAATTCCAAGGAAAACCTTTGTGCTCAAGGAAGTATACTGTCATGACCATGCACTCATTTATATAGGTGTGGCTATGTAATACCTGTCAGTATATGATATTCGTATACTGACGACAGGTATCACATTGAAAACACACCCCCATCTTTCAGTGGACAAATATATGCACTCACTTGTGTAGGTGTGGCTATGACCACTGGCAGAAACAGAAACTTATCTGTTCCATTAAACAACTCTTGATTTGGAAAACAGAGGAATTTTTAAGTATGCTTGGTTAACACTGCTGGAGTCACTTGGTGTAGCATATAGAGAAACTTGACTGCTTGCAAGGGAGTTATTTGAGATTTACAGATGTAACACAGGGCACAAATTCAGCTCAAGTGAGTCAACTAACTTGCTAGTTCATTTTAAACAGTCAGTTACTGATGACTATTCAGCCCTTTAATAATACTTATCCAATACACATCAAGGAGTGCTTCACCCATGTAACTTTGCTTGTAAAAAAGAACCATCTCAATTTATAAATCAGCACCTGTAGGGCACAATGCTGCCATAATTCTGCAGTCCTAGTTTTCTGCATACTACTACTAAAAGTGAGGAATTAATAGTAGCTGAAAAGGTGTTTGGTACTGAGTAAGCAAAGGGAAGGAGGACATCCTAACAGATGTTAAAACAGCTTTTCTAGTATTACAGGATCCTTCCATGAGTACAATCATCTGACTGGAAAATTAGGGCATTTATTATGCTTTCAGTTGGCAGAAATGTAGGTACAACCAAGTATTCATTAGCTCCTAACAAACTTGTTCTGTGAGGACCCATAAAACCTTTGGAGGGGAAGACTTCATGGTTAGTGTAGTGAAGGGCTTAAAATTAGTGGTTTTAACAACTGATTTACTGTATTGTACAAGTCCCTATGGCATATAATAGCATAGAAATATGCACATTTACAGACAATTAAATCCTTTGTCACAGATAGTCCAGTGTTTGTAAAGACATATGTAATTAGCATGTTGATTTTTCATTCCAGGTTACTTTGTTATGAACATTCCTTTCTTTACAAGAGAAAGAGACCAGTGAAGAAAGGGGAGGATACAACCCTTCTGCTACAGCAAGACTCCACTCAAGAGTCAGGTAATTTGATAGCAACTAAAATACAAAGTGCTAGAGGGGATGGATTGGAGGCATGCCTAAAGTAGAGCTGTAAATTCTAGCTTCAGGAGACATACAAGCCTTAGCTGTAATTGCGCTAATCTGCTACAAATATAGTACCGCATGAGGGGCTAGCTGGCCTGTGTATGTAGCCAGAATTTATATCTCCAACTCCAAGTATAGACAGCCTGTGTAATGGTTTCAGTGCATATCAGCCTTTCAGATATTAATGACCCCCTAGGGAGGATTGATTTACTAAAACTCCAGGAGGGCAAGGTGGTGCTGACCATTGTAGAACTTTTCCTCCTCCCCCTCCTCCCCCCAATGCTGCAGAAAGTTACCTCTCCCTAGATTCCCAAGCAATTTCCCTTTATCCACAGCTAGAATGATCATAGGCAAAGAGGAAGCTAAATTATAAGTGTCTGACCCCCATACAGCAAGGGTTGCCTGTTTCTCTAAGTTTTGAGTACAAGTCACTTACCATTTGTTTTTACAAAAGACACCATTAAAGCACCAACGTAGGTTCAGGAGAATGCTCACTTGACTGATGGGCATCCTTATGTTCCCAGCAGGAGCAGACAGACAAGCCCATAGTTCTCACTGTGAGAGTTAATTTTTATACACCATCATTTGAACATTTCACCATTAGCAAAAAGTTTGTTCATCCACTTACAGATATCAGTACCACACACAAGCTTTTCAAACTTGTAGCTGGCAAAAAAAAAAGTTCATTCTTAAATTTGTCAACTCTAATTTGTATGACAGTGGCTGGAAAGTGACATTTTCATTCCTGTAATACTTTCTGAAGCCAAGGATGAGAAAACAGGTGGCAGTCAAAAGTATTGGGCCAGTGATGAAAGGCTTGGCTGTATTCTTCTTCCCAATAACTGTTCAGGTTGTAAAAAGTTTTCTTCATTGGCCATCTCATGTAAATACCCATAGCTGAATGAGCATCACTTTAGCCTACTCTTACAAAGGTTCTGCCTAGTGGTTTCTTTTTAGTCTCTCCCCCACCATGGTGTGAGAAGAGGTTTTATTTTACAAGATTACAATTACATTCAGCAGCTAGTGAAAAATATTTGTACAAAAACTAAAGTTTCCGATAGGTTAATTGGCTCCCTGTTCAGTATGATCAGAATGTCCTCTCTAGTGGATGAGGACAGATATAGGCTCTCTTTTCCAGCACCTGCTGTGCAGCTTTTTTAATACTGTCATCCAGGTTTTCAGCAGCATCTGGGGTAGGGGGAGAAGCAAGGAAAAACATTAGTTAAATTCAGGACACTAGTATGCATTTATTTGCAGAAAGTCTGAAGAGTCCAGACATCTATTAGGCCAGCACAGGAGGAAGACAAAGAAACAGCAACTTTGACTAATATTTCAAGACTTTAGGAACAGGTTTGAGCTTCCCTAAATTGCATTTATTATATGGTAGAGCAGAGCACTCTATCACTAGTACCGCTTAAAGGACCTATATTACTAATTGGTTCAATAGCAGCGTCTGTGGCCTTTTTCCTTCCTAACGATGCTATGCATATTACAGAAATCAGCAGATCCCAAGAGAGGAAGTTGGGCCAGGCCTTGAAGGCAGCACTCATTAGTTTTCTCTTAAGAATTCTGTGTATGAGGAGCTCTTGATATTTGTATTACCAATAACCATGAGAGAGGGAGTTAGACACTTCTGTATAAACAGTGTTGTCCCTCTGCCAAATGGTGGGCGTTGGGGTACATTAGGGCAACTTGTTTCAAGGAACACCAGTTTTAGAGGGAATTGCCTGTATGTGGTTTATGACAACCTTTGGGCTTTCAGAATCCTCAGCCAAACCTTCAATGCCCTGTTCCCATGGAGCAACGCCTTCCCCCCCTAAAAAAAAAAACTGCATCACAAAACCAAAGCAGCATTTCTTTGTTTGTTAGTTTCAGAAGTTCTTAACAGGCCAGTACTATTTAGTGGCATCTGGTGACACCCACCCTAATCCCAAGTGAAGCCGCTTATGTGCATTCAACATGCTCATAAGCCATGTTAGGTCCTTGCATATAGTTTGTTCTAATCACATTAAGTTTATCCTTCCCACTACTAGAGCACTTACATTTTTCTAACTCCGCCATGGCATAATTATTCTTAAAATATGCCTCTGTGCAGAAAATATTTGTAAGCAGCACCTGATAAAAGAAATCCAACAAAAGAAAGGTATTAAGCAAATCATACAATATTGTAATACAAACAAGTTTCTCCAAGAAAATAATTACTACTAACTCATGCTAAATGTCTTTAAAAGCTAATGGGTTTGAGATCAGGTGTGTGAGAGTGTAATTCTTCTTTTAGTCTTATGGTATAGAGCCTGATTTTCTATTGATACAAGTGGGAAGAATTCTGACAGGTTGCCATTTTTTCCACAGCTACTACTTCCAGTAAATGGAATAACCCTATCACCCAACAGTGACTAGAAGATGGGTACTCCATTACAAATCCATAAGTGACTTTACAAAAAAAAAAAAAAAAAATCTCACATACCAAGTTCATTAAAGACTGAAGTTTTAATCTCCTACCCATTATGTCTGGGGAAAAAACCTGACACGAACATCAGAAAATTATGTGGTATTAAAGAGAATACTTGGATGACAGTGTTAGCTTTAATAATTCATAAAATATCATTTGTGTACAAAGATCACAAACTGGAAGTTGGTTAACTTACTCCATATTTCTTTTCCTCTCCTACCTGAGAGGTATTTAATGTAACATCCATTAGAAACCTCTTGCTGTATTGTCCGTTTTATTTGTGAACAACTGTGTTCTCTATATTCTGAGATGAACCTGTTTTTATAAATCTCATTGTACTGCTATAACAGTTAAATCAGTGGTGGGCAAACTATGGCCTGGGGGCTGCATCCAGCCCTTGCACGTTAACTGGGGGCTCCGCTCACTGCCCCCGCAGCTCCCATTGGCCAAGAACCGCAGCCAGTGGGAGCTGCAGGGCCACGCCTGCGCATAGAAGCCGGATTGGGGACATGCTTCTGGGAGCTGCTTGAGATAAGCACCACCCAGAGCCTGCTCCTCTGACCCCCTGCCCCAACCCTGATCCCCCTCCTGAACCCCTCAGTCCCAGCCTGGAGCATCCCCCAGCCAGAACCCTCACCCCCAATTTTGTGAGCATTCATGGTCCGCCATACAATTTCCATACCCAGATGTGGCCCTTTGCCCACCCCAGTGTTAAATGAAAAACAAAAAGTCTCTCTTCTGTGGCTTTCCAAAACTTGAGATGCTAACGTGCGTTGTCTCAATTTATAAAAGACTGGCAGCCCAACAGCATTCTTAAGGATAGGAGTACATTTCTGTTGAAGTGAAAGTGGACCTTTCCCTGGTTTACCTGAAGGCCCACCCTTTAAAGGATATATGCAGGATGGTGTTAGCTCAGAGGTGGGCAAACTATGGGACCGTCCTGTCCAGCCCCATAGCTCCTGGCCAGGGAGGTAGCCGCTGGCCTCTCCCCTGCAGTTACAGCGCCACGCGGGCAGCACAGCTTGCACCTGCCCACCTCCCAATAAGCCTGTCCTGCTGCTCTGAGCAGCGTGGTAATGGGGCGGCGGTTGGATTGGGGGGGGGGGGGGAGAAGAAGAGGACAGGGAGGTTTGGATAGGGTGTGGGATCCTGGGGGGGCAGTCAGGGGGCAGCAAGTGGGAGGGGGCAGGGGCCAGGGCCTGGCTCTTTGCAGAGGCACAGCCTTCCGTACCTGGCCTTCCATACTGTTTTGTAACCCCGATGTGGCCCGAGGGCCAAAAAGTTTGCCCACCCCTGTGTTAGCTCCTTAAAGTCTATCCTGTTGCACAGAGCACGCAAAACCATCGCTTCAGTGGAGGAGAGAAAGGATCTCATTCCAATCTGCAGCGGCTGTGAATACAGCTACAAAGGTCTCTGCTCTCTAGATGGTCCTAGAACTGAAGGTTAAGTTAAGGTACAGAGTCTGCAGTTCTCCATAGAAAACTCTAGTTTCAACAGACTCTTTAGATAGGATATTGAAAGGGTGTGACCACATGCATTAGTCAGTCATAGAAAATGTAAGTGCACTTACTTCATGATCATGATTGCGTAGACCAATACAGATGGATCGACTAGCCCTGGATATAGCTGCTGTCATTGCATACAAATTAATGGAGACATCTGCCACTCTCTTCAGAACCAACTGCTCATCAACTATAGTCTAGAGAAGATTAAAAAAAATAAGTTTAGCAGCTTCCATTACATCATTTAAAACCGCAATTACCCAGCAATGTCCACCCAAACACAATGTAGTACATTTCAAAAAAGAACGTATGCTTGTGTCACTGGTTTACTTCCTTTAGCACAGCCTGTCAAGCCAGTGTAACAAACTTTTACACTTCAGTTTCCTTTGCTTTTCCACATGTATTCTCCCCTTCCTCCTTAACAGCAAACGGTCCTTAAGTGTCATGCATGACACAGATTTTACACTAAGGGCATCAGGGACTCCACCAATTCTTTGCACCTGTTGGCAGCTAATTGCAGTGACAACAGAACTTTCAGCAGAGGCTGTCTACCACTACCAAGGGTGAACGTAGAATCCCCACTGATTTTTGTTTAATACATTAGATGGAACTGTATTATACGCGAGGAATACTAGCTTATCATGAGGCAAACCACTGTCTGTATTTTGTCAGTTTTAAATTCTGATGTAACCTATTCAACATGAAAATCCTATTAAAAAATGTGATTACTTTGCCAAACCTCCTTAGCAAGCCTTCCACTGTAGTTCCAAAATAATAGATGTTTTCTTCAAGTTTCTTGCTACTTTCCTGTAAGTGAAAACAAAGGGGATCTACTGTTTAGTAATTATTTTAAATACGTGTTTTGAGTGCTCTGTAAGAAACTAGATTAACAACTGGCAACACTGCAGATTTAGCCAAACAGTTTACATAGCGTAAAGGTTGAAAGGGCAAGCTGCTCCTTCACTGCCCAGTCAGGAATCCAAAACCCGGTGCTGGATGGGACTACTTACTGAGCGTGGGAAAGCTCAGACTGTTGTGAGAAGGCAGTAATTTAAATATTCCTAACAGGTGTAGCACAACTTCTAATTCCTTGATTTCAGAACTGCACTGGCTATGTTAAAAATAAATGTTTAATTTAAAAAGGCTGGATTTTAGTGAAGTGTCGAGTCTGAGGCTCATTGCCATCCTGTTAAAGCACCTCAATGCTGTCGTGCATCAAAGGGGAAAGGAGAAGAAAGAGGGCGCAATAAGCAACGAACAGGGCAGTTGTACAGGGGAAAAAATGTGCGTAATTCCAGCCTGAACGACCTGCTTCCACTGAAGTCAACAAGTGCAGTACCAGGTCCGAATGTAGCAAGTGCCACCAGTTTTCAACAGTACCTTTCAAAATAGCAAGTTGGGTTGTTGTTTTTAAACTCGATGAGCATTTTGGATAAAGAAAGACTTTGCTAGACATAGCACCTTTGACACCTCAGTTAATGGTGTTAAAGATCAAAATGAACATGTCTGGAATTCCCTGGTTCTGTTGGAAAACGTCTGGAAGTCCAGTCTTGGCATTTTAATAATATTTCTTCAGTAAAAAGAAGCAGAAGTAATCCTTCAAAAACACCTGGCAGGCTGCCTTCATATAGCAAACAAAACAAAACAAAATTACCAATTTAATTAAAAATATTGCCTTGCAGGACACTTGAAAAAAGAAACATTACAGTTAATGATGAAGTATGTTCGTTACCCATAAGAGACCTGGGTAATTTTGGTCTTTTCTAAGAATCCAGTTTTGAAGTGGTCTTTTACTTCTGATTTGTGAAGGGACATTCCCAACAAGGAAGAAAACCCGCCACTTTCCAAAAGGAGAAGAGGCACTGTAGTTAGGAAGCATCGGACTGCCCTTTCCCTGAGAGAAATAGTAGTTGGTTGCAGATTCCCTCAGCCAAGCATTACCAAGGTTTTCCTTGGTCAGCAAATGCTAGTTCGTTTTTAAGAGCCCATTCTGCAGGCATTAATTTCACTTACTCTTCCACAAAGGCAAGTACAGCACAGTGGCTATACATTAAAACTTCCCAATTTTACCTGAGAAGGTCTCGGCATTTGCAGTGTTGGGAAATATAGCAAACGCTCAGGAATAAGAAATGCTGCAAATACTGAGGTAATGCCATTTAGTTATCTACAGCAAAATTGTTAGGTCTAAGGCTATTAATCCTGAGAATGGTGATACATCAAAACTGATCAATTCTCTCAACTCCTGGCACCAAGCAGGAGGAAAATACTGAACACAGCATATTTAGCTCGTAGCAACTCTCAAGTGTAACTTTTAGCACTATTTTATGGTTTTCACAGTGCAGAGAGAACAAAAAAGCATGGCTTGAACCTCTTGTAGAAAAGATTCATAACTGATATACCTCCCAGAATGAAGCCAGCAGCAGAGAGTTTGCTGTAGTAAAAAAATGGATTAATTTTTAAGTGACATCCCGTCACTCTTTTAGCACCATAGAGCACAAAGTACCTATCCTGGGGATAACTTCACATTGTTAAAGCTCCCCTGTGTGAGCAGAATAATATTAGTAAGTTCTCTGTGTCTGAGTGCCACTAACACCGAGCAAAATTATCTAGCACAATAAAACCATTTCACTGTTTTCCTATGATTTTTGCATCTTAATGATAGATGGGGAAAACTATATTTTACTTTTCTACAGGTACCAAGTCACATGTACTCCACTGCACTAGGTCATCCATTTGTAAACCAATGCTTATTATCATGCATGTAACACAAAGCCCTGTCTAGGACCAAACTATTCAATAAAAAGAGAGGAATTAGAGAAAGGAAAAAAGAAAAAAGGGGTTCCACTAAGGCCAAGAAAATGAGCAATACTTTGAAAGAGAAGGGAGTCAGATGAGGAAGGAACTGGTAAGAGTTTCTACTGTGACAAACTTGTGCTACTCTCCACTAATTTCTTCCCTTCCTTTGGAAGGGTCATTGTCATTTTTCTATAAACTCCCAATTTTACACTATATACAAATAAAGCCCACACTTAAATTTCTGCAGGATCAGGGCCTAAGGCTGTGACAAAGAACTGAGAGACCCAAGTTAGCGTGGTGGTAGGCCAGAGTCCAGATATTCTATAAGGGCACTGCTTCCTGCACCTCCCCTTGAGTTAAGATGAAGGAAAACTGTCAAGTAGTTGACACTAGCTTTTCTAGTCCAATAGGTTTGTCTGATAATTAACATTCAGTACTTACCTCAAGGCTGGGATGTACTACTCCATCTTTGCCAACTAGGCCTAAATCCATTTTTCTGCCCATGCTGTCACGGAATTTGTTCACAAATATCTCCAATGCCACGCCGACATTTCCTTTCTTCATTTCCCTGAAACATTATAGGACAACGTACGCTGAAGACTGTACCTCTCTCCCTCCCCGCCCCCCATCCCCACATCTCAGACACGGGAAATGTCCTCAGAATCAGCAACACAAGTGCAAAGAAGGAACAAATGTATAAATACATATATATGAGAGCTCATTGCATGCTGAACAAACTACAATCTGGCATGAACTTTGCCAGTCACCAAAGCCTTTAATGGGCTCATATTAACCCCACCTCTTGCAAACTAAACAAATTTCTGGTGCTCTCCCTTAATCATAACACCCAAGCCCATCTTCATTACCTTTCTGAATGTGGACTTTCTCCCATGCCCTTGTCTTTGTATATTTGGTGCTGTTGTGGTTTATCCTTGAGTTATAGCCAAACACGCACTGTGTCATTTAGGGAAAACCCAGGAAACAGAAGACTCCTGAAGATGCTTGCAACCAAATATGGGGATGCTGGATAAAATTTTCAGAAGTACCCAAATGACTAAGGTCCCGTGAACGGGGTAAAAGTAGAAAGGAGAAATAGGAGCACACATGCTCTCTCTCTCAGAAGCAGCAGCTGTAGCAGAAATTTCTCTATCCTGCTCTGCTTCTTGCCTCCCCCATCTACCACCAAGAGAAAAGGCGGGGGGGGGCAGGGAAGCAGAGCTTTGCCGACCGTAAGATCTTTGGAGCAGACGGAGGGCATGTGTACTCTGGGGGCTGTTTGGTTTTGGTTCCAATGCAGTTGCACTAATGTAAAAGCAGCATGCACCAGTGCAAGGCACGTTTTTCCCTGGTGCGGGTCTCCATCCTGGGGTTTTGCACTGGAGCAGTTAGTGGTGTAGTTACGCTGGTGCAAAGCCCCCCACTGGAGCCAAGCCCGGCATCGTACCGTGCTTGGGAAGTGCCAAAGGTACTGTTGGCGCTATTGCAACACAGCTGACAAATGACAGCGAAATAAAGGTAACGGCGAGCCAGATGGTGGAGGACGCTTGCGGGCTGCAGGACGGAGGGAGGTCTCAAGCTACTGTAATAGCCACAGAAAGTACTGGAAGGTTAGCCAGAACTTTTGTGGTTTCCCTCCTTGTTAAGTCTTGAACTTACTGTGTAGCCTGGCTAGCAGTAGTACAAGAGTGATCAAAATATACAGCATGTTGCGAAGCAGAATGCAGCTACCTTATCAAAGATGCCAGGACTAAGTTACAAAAGGCTAGTATATTCTTTAAGTAGGCTAGAGCCTTTTCCCTATAAAATCTAGAAACCCAGGCTCTGTTATCACTGAGTTGAGGATCCTACAGCGGTCCTAGAACAAGGCTACCGAGCATGGCTTAGTATATAAGAATAGCCATTAATGAATTTCTGGACAAAAAGTTACATTACTAGCTGGATGATAAAAAGGTCCTACAAGACGGATTTACTCTAGTCCACCCATGTAGGCTAGTAAAACATGTAGAGATTTAAGTCACTGTTTTAAAGTTGTAAAATAAAATGGAGTTGTCTAAAATTCATAAACATACAGAAAAGATGTCTAAACAAGCATCAAGAGTTGAAATGACTTTTCAAAATTTTGTGAAGGTCTCAAAATACTCTAATTTTTGCTTGCAATCTCTCTGCTCTAACCTCCTGTTAAATGGACAATGTATTGACTATCAATTTTGGTTAACTTAAGTGAATGTTACTAGCAAGTAGTAAGAACATACTTAATTTTTCCAGTTAAGATTTTTCCTGCATACTGCATACCCGTCAAAGCAATATACATTCGCAGAATTTCATTTGTTCCCTGTAAGAGACATGATACAAATATAGTCAATACCAGGTGCCCATTACCTCCAGTATTTCATAAACCTAGTTATGCAATGCACATATTTTCTTAAATAATGGTTCTTAAATAAAGAGTTTTTAATGTTTAAAGGTAGGGTGTGATATGTTCTTTTTCCACATTACTTTTAAGAATTCAAACTCATTTTAGGATGAACTCCTCTTTGGTGGTCTATCCAAGACAAAGAACTCCCTCACTATTGCTGGCAGACAAAATACTGCAAAAGAATCAATAATGAATGAATTAAAACATGGGAATTAGAGTTATAATTTTGAACACAAGTTGTTTAGCTAACATACCTACTTATGCACATATCTTTTGCATTTTTTAAGTTACACATTTCATGCAGTTCTAGTTTATAAGTAGCCACAAGCAATCCACAGTATTTACCTTACTGCCCCAGCTAGATTACATCGATAATTTTCAGCTTTCAGGATTATTTTACTTGATCTTTTAAACAACATTAATGAATTTCGGAGCCTCTTTTTCTTTGAAGCTTTTAGCTATTTTTAGTTTGATGAGATTCAAAACCCAATTGTTCAACACATCCCAAGTGTCACTGGTGCTTAGTGACTGCTTTGGTCTGCCTCCTTGCTTAGAGAAGTAAACACTGCATACTTCACTTCTCTAAATAAAAGGAAAGGGCAACACCACCACTAAACATCAGGCATATTTGGTCTACAATATAAATGTCAGAGCACTCCAAAATCAACAGCACTTTGCTCCCACAGATTTAGTTTTATTTGAATAGTCTAGAAGTCCATTTTAATTTAATTCCACTTTCCTCTTCCACAGTTGCATTTTTAGAAACCAATTTCAAACTGAAATAAACATGAACTTATCCTGCACTAAATGTATTTGGATATTACATTCAAATTGGAAAATCATTTTTAGTTCTAGCCAGGCCTAAAAGCTTGTAGCTGCTAATGCTGATTTGGAGAGCTGTCTGTTATCGCTGCCACAACACATTAGGATTTTTTCCTTGAAAGAAGATGCAAGGGAATAATAATGCTGAAATAAACATAAGCATTCTGTCCTTGCATGGAGTAGAAACATACTTTCTTGTCTGATAGTGCTTGTTCTAGCCCCCACAATGAGATAGAACGTAAACTTTTTCCAATGTTTTTGTCAAAGAAAAACACAAGTATCTTTAAACTTGTCAAGCAGCTACTTTTATGCCAAGTAATCGCCGCTTCAAATTAAGAAAACATTAACTTAGGAGGAAAGACTCAGAGAGTTAAAGCCTGAGTATATAGCATTCTGAACATCTTTAGGAACAAAAAATTTTGGCAGAATAAAATAAGGCTATATACTGTTCATGATAAAGTCTCATCACACTTTACTCAACCCACACCATACATAATCTACTGTTGGCTAATAGGAAAATGGTACTGGGTAATTAATTCAAACTAGTGACCTATTATCTTACACATACAGAAATTTACTTATATATAATTGTTGTTCTTTAAGCCCTATTTAGCTACAATACCCATTTTTCCACAAGCTTTAAGACTGAATTTTTTTTTTGTCCTTTTGAATTTTTGACAGAGGAAAGCCAACATGGTAGAGAGTTGTGTTTCGGCCAACTGGCAGAAAGACGTTCATTTTCTGATTAAAGGCCACTGGATCCCTGTTCCAGCTATCATAGTATTCTTATTCTGTGTATTTCTGGCAGCCATTTGCCAAGATTTTAAGATTGTGTATTAAGTGTCAGCAAAATCCCAGTAAACTGAAGCCTTCTCTCTGTGCATAGTACTCTGCCTCTGCAAAATCCCAAAGTTTGCCATTGAAACTGTTCTTCCTGTCTTTATGGACCTTTTTAAAATATGAATGAAACCATGAGGACAGAGTCCATTTTATTAGGCTGAGCGCTGATTAAGTCAATAAGACTTTATGTAATACCTAGATAATGCTTATGCACTAAAAAAAGAAGGAAGTTATTGTTGCTAGAGTTCTTTGCCCGCACTTATCTGGGAAAAGAGGTGAAGCATTTATTCCTGTTTAATCATTAAATTTTGCTTTAAAAAGATAGCCATATTTCCGATAAGTTGTGCACACATAAAACCTCCCTAAATGCCAAGAATTTAAATGGTTTTTGACGACAGCTTATATCTAAAGCAGACAAATTAGTGTTATATTAGTGCTTTTGGAAGCAGAAGGGGAGGGGAGCGGGGGAGCGAAAGAAAGAACTAGCTGCCGTGCTTTTACCTGGTATGCAAAATTTATGTCCAATAAGAAGCTTTAAATTGCTTAACTGCAATCCCTTCAGAAGCGTGAAGGTAACAGAAATGGTGACAAACTACTGCAGTATTAGCAGGTGCCAGTCTAACATAATGATATCTTCTTCTGCCAGCTGTTCATTTTAAAATAAACTGGCCGAAACAATTAAATATATAGACTGCGTACACGGGAAGTTAATTGATTTTGTTGTATACTTGGTGTTAAATACCATTCTTCAGAGCGAATAATTTACAGCATTTTAAAGAGGTGATTCAAATGAAATTTACTGTATTTCAGAGGCGAACTACAGCAGCTGGTATCAAAGAATGAGTTATTGAAAGCCTTCTAATGAAGGTGGAATGTTTTAAGATCCTACCGACCGCTTGACTGGAGAATCTGGATGGACTAAACTGTTAAGATTTGAATAAACTTTTTGAAATATATTTCTGTTTGGGGTCACCTAGGCTGGCTAGCAAACCTTGTTAAAAATAGATTAGCAAAACCTGTTTAAACCAAATCTAAACACAATCCTTTAGCTTCACGTCTTAAGAATGACTATTTAAAATGGCAATGCCACAGGGCTGCCGAGTATCACACAGTTGTAGCTGCTGCTTTTACCACCAAGAGCCCTTGTGTGCCTATTTTGCAGGCAACTTGTTTGCTTTTTGAACGGCTGCTTCCAGCACTGGAGTCAAGTGAGAAAAGAACAGCTGGGAGGCGTAGGTGGCAGCAAGGGCAGAACGTGAGGGGACTCAATAGTGGACCAGGCTCCCCTACCCAGCTATCGGCCCAAGTACCTCAACTATTGTCCAAGAGCCACTCCCCCAGACAGCCTCCACAGAGTCACCCGACACCTGAACCCCTGACCTACCCTATCATCCACCCTGGTAGTCTCAGAACCCTTCAGGCACCCTCTAGCACCCACCTACCCATGCCAAGTTCCTACCCCTGCCACTGCTTGGGGGTGAACTGACCACAAACTAAAGTTTGTTACATTCCAATTATTTGCAAATATGCTCATTTAATAACATGCATAAAATATCATATAGCTGCATAGAATTTTGGTGGTCATGCCGCCATCCCAAAAATACTAAAAAGAATAAGCCTCCCAAAGATGAGGCAGATGCAGATCTAGTACACAGATTTGTATCAAATCTTTCCAATGCAAAAGGACTCCATTATTAAAGTGAAAAGTTTCCAAATAAGATTAGTAAGGAAAAGCTAAGAAATATGAAATTTTGTTTTAATAAAAACATTGTATCGAAAAGTTTACCTTGGAGGAGAAAAGAATTTGCCTAGCTCAGAAATTTAAGATAATCAAGAAAGCTCCCCAGCCCAGGCATAAAAATGCATTTGTCAACTGCTATAATTAATGATACATACCCACTGAAAAAAAGTTACCAATCCCAGGCAAACAGAAGTTTGCAAGACTTGCCTATCTTCTTTCTCTAGCTGTTCTAATTTCTTATTATGTTGTTGCCCTTGTTTTGTTTAAAGTTCTTAATTTTTGTTTGTTTTTGTTTTTTTAGGACAAATTTTTGGTAATTCACCAACTTTAGCTTGCACCTGTGGTTCTCTCTAGTTGTTCTAATCTCTTATTATGTTGTTGTCCCTTAACAATATTCCAAATTGCTGCTGCACTATTTGCACCATCCTGTAAGTGTCCAGCTAAGCCTCTTTTCTTCCTAGAGGAGACCCATGCTCTTTGCTGTTCAAACTGGATAGCAGCTCCCTTGGAACAACTGGGATACATGAAAGTAATCTGAAAGCTGGATAGGGGCAGGGTGAATTTCACAGTCTCAAATGTGGCATTAATTATGGTTATTCGATGTCCTACTACATCTCTTTCAGGGATAGCATTATACCACGTCTGTTGTTTCACTATTTTCAAATACCTTTGAGAGGCATTAACATCAATAGCATAAGAAGGGGTATATTGTAAGATGGTACAGGTTAAATTGTTAGTTACTGGGATCATTTCAGTACAGGTAAAATTTCCAGTGGCAGAACATACTCTCTGAAAAGAGAAAAGGAGTACTAGTCACACCTTGGAGACTAACCAATTTATTTGAGCATAAGCTTTCGTGAGCTACAGCTCACTTCATCGGATGCATTCAGTGGAAATTTCCAGTGCATTTCCACTGAATGCATCCGATGAAGTGAGCTGTAGCTCACGAAAGCTTATGCTCAAATAAATTTGTTAGTCTCTAAGGTGCCACTAGTACTCCTTTTCTTTTTGAGAATACAGACTAACACGGCTGCTACTCTGAATACCCTCTGAGTAGGAGTCCGGTTATTTATAATTGGGTAACTAAATAACAATAAGGGCTCCTTTCTCCCAATACACTACAAACCCCTGGAATGGCCATCATATCAACCCCTTCATAAAACCCATCTATTTCCAATTCAAATTCCCTAGAGTCATTTGTGGTAATGTCATATACTTCTATTTCTACTGATTTATTTGTTTTTTATTTAATTGTTTGCTTATATGACGTTCTGAATTTTAAAAAATAAATTTTTTAAACAATACTTAAATAAATTACTAACATGTGAAGGCCTTGGCCATTGGGTTTTATTAGACTAGATAGTACTGTTTATGTTTGGATATATTACAGGGGTGGCAATGGTAATGGAGATAATGGCAGAGGCAGTGGTTGTGGCAATAAGGAGTTTTTGATATTTTTTATTTGAAATTTGCTTCCAACCTAAAAGTGGAGTTTGTTTTCTTCCACACTATCTTTATGAGGTACTTATATGGCTCCTATTAGTGTAGGATATTGAGTGCCTTCAACTTTTGATGTATTCATCCTCAACACCTTGAGAGATAGGGTTTAAGTCAATGTGCTCCTGTGTGGTTTGTTTAAACTTGTGGGACTCATCTACTTCAGTGGAGAATGGCAGCACTCCGTAACTATTACCTTAGGATTTCAACAGGTATTTGCAAACAAACAAAGAGCCCATAGGCCCAGTCCTGCCATATCAGTCTGATCCTCTGACACCGAGCACAAAATAAAGTAGGTAAAATATTCTTTCAATTGTCATTCATAAACCAGCCAGAGTGACTCTTATACAGCCATCTTTATGGGAAACTCAGGCTCTACTCCTGAACCTTTACCTTCTGTCAGGGAGTAATACAGAGGCAATATGGCTCCTGTCCAAGAAAGTAATGACAGGTGTCACCGTAAAGTCTGGCCAATTAAGGAACAGAAGGACAAGCTTAAAAAGGAATGCAGCCAGAAGGGTATAAATTAAGAGGAATATACATTTGAGAATGTGGTCCCTTTATGCTTAATTGAAATGCACAAGACCCCTGACAAAAGAAATGAGAATCATTTGTACCTATTTTAATTTATCCTCTAATCTACTCCTCTCTACTCTGCTAGATTACTGGGACAACATAAAATGTATTTGCTACATAGGTACTTACTTTGTTCTTTTATTAAACAAAGGAAACACTTTCCCACAATATTTTTATAGTCTGTTTTAATATTTTTGGCTGACAATCAAAATGGGGGGAGGGAGAGGAGTAAGTTCCTCTTGCTCAATTCATACAGAAGATGACCATTTTATACCATTGGTTTCGGCTTGCTTTTCTGTATCTTAATTTTGAAATTCTGACCATTTTATTTGTTGACTTGTGGAAAAAACCAATGGGCTTTCTTCTGCCAGTCCACAAATATGTAACAGCACAAGAAAAAGAGGAAGCTGTACATTAATTAGAACAACAGAAATGTTGTCAGTCAGTAGGACTATCACATATTACATTGCTTTAATAAGGAAACCTTGAAAAATTATTGTAACTAACCCCAGATGCCTACTTGGCAAGTAGAAGCAGAACAAGGAGTGAACCTGATATTGAAGAGTTTGGTGCCAAACAGTCCATTATGTGATTGTTCTAACAGATGTAGACAAAATCCAGAAATAAGGAGGATTGATGGAGATGGGGAAATGTACTAGACACACCAGGCTGGTGCCAAATGTGTGATGAATTAATGACGGGCCTGATCCTGGTTGCTACAAATCCAGAGGAAAGGGGATTCATTAAGTAAGAATGACTAGTAAATTTCTGTAAGACATTTTAGAACACCGCTAGGCCAATTTGTTTTGGTAGGATGGGAAGGAGGGACCAGACCTTTCCTTCTCTTCAGACTTCTGTTGTCAGCTGGTAAAATACTGTGCATCCCTGCTGCTGGAGAGAGAAACAACTGACCCCGATGACTCACTAAGGCCCTTATGAACAGGGATGACATCACCAATAAGGTCAGTGTATTGTCTCCATCTGGTAGCAAGGGAGGAACTTACCCAAGTGTCAAGATTAGAAGAGAAGACTGGATAGAAAGCAAGCATTTTTAAAAAAGAGATGTAATTGCAATGTTTTTGATGAAAGTTGACTTGACTCAGACTTCCTATAAATCTGGTAGGAAAATCTTCCCGTATTTGGGATAACCAGAAAAAAAAAAATCCTTCTATCCGCCAAATCCTTCCTTTACTTTGAAGGACCAACTTTCAGTTGCTCCGAATTTTTGTTTCACTAACTGATCAGTTGTGGAGCTCACTGATTTAGTTAACGCAGCGAAATAAAAATCGGATATAGGTGTGGTAAAGCTAGGTGAATGCCAGTGGCCTGACAATTATAGGACATTTTCATTTGTGGCACAGGACTTTTGATGTCCTGTTAAAATTAAAGTGAGAATTGCCCTCTATTTGTAATAGTTCTTCTGGAAAAAATCTATACTGAAAACCGGAGTCAAACAAACTAGAGGAATGATTACTGATGACCCAGCTATGAAACAAGGGAGAATGTATTTTGCAATCAACAAGATTTATTTTTAAAAAAATCATACTCTAAAACTGTCATAGGCTTGGTGGTCTCAGACAAATTTTACTCAAATTTCTTTTTTGTTTTGTTTTTGTTTTTTACTTGTAAGAAGCCTGTGAGGAAGAATCTTTACAAGATAAACTAAGTTTACCTATGCTTATGCTCCAAAAAAGTAAGCTACATCACAAAGTATCTTTGAACAAACTTCTGTTTGAGTCAAACAATTCCATTAGAGAATGCAATTCCAAATGTAGAAACTAACATTCATGCATTCTGAAACACCTGAACATTTTGTCTAGAGTTCTTACCACCAAACCTGACCCATGTGTTAGCACTGATTCATCACATAACAAAGAATAAGAATGGAGGGAAGTTAGTGGAAAATTCTCTTGTTACTAATAAGACTTCACCCCAATTAACCTCTTATTTAAGCAACTAACATGCAGTGAAGCATATTTACTTGGTGTAAGCTGGTTACAAGTTTTAGCTAAAAAGCATAAAGTAAACAATGGATTTTTAAAATTTTGAGTCAGAATCCTTTGGCTATAAAAATGCTGAGCTGGGACTGTGTTTTTTTCCTTTCACTATGTTTTCTCCTGATACCATAGTTAGTAATAGCTACTATCTTTTTGGTCAAAATGGTCAGTTTCTAAATGTTTAAAGAGGAGGCAATTATGTCAATCAGAATCTTTTCCCAAAAAAAGACATACCACTGACTCTTTAGGGGTAGACAGATGCCAGTTCCACTGGGTATTCAAACTGTGTGCCCAAAAAGGAGCAATCTATTCTCTAGACCCTGCATGTCCTACGGTCTTTACAGAAGGAACACTCTTCTCCATGGCACATCAGATAATTTGAAACTCCAAATGAAGATCATTAACACGATTCGTTGTCCATTCTGAAAGAATTTTATATAGAATTTGTTTCATTTAGTTTCAAATTTATGCCAAGAATACTTGGAAGGTAAAGTTGTTCTGATTTACAGTAGCAAAGAAGAAGTGGGACCGCTAAACACAGAGGATGGAGTGGAGGTCAAGGATAATCTAGGCATGGCCCAATATCTTAACAAATACTTTGCCTCAGTCTTTAATAAGGCTAAAGAGGATCTTAGGGATAATGGTAGCATGACAAATGGGAATGAGGATATGGAGGTAGATATTACCATATCTGAGGTAGCAGCAAAACTCGAACAGCTTAATGGGACTAAATCGGGGGGCCCAAATAATCTTCATCCAAGAATATTAAAGGAATTGGCACACGAAATTGCAAACCCATTAGCAAGAATTTTTAATGAATCTGTAAACTCAGGGGTTGTACCGTATGATTGGAGAATTGCTAACATAGTTCCTATTTTTAAGAAAGGAAAAAAGTGATCCGGGTAACTACAGGCCTGTTAGTTTGACATCTGTAGTATGCAAGGTCTTGGAAAAACTTTTGAAGGAGAAAGTAGTTAAGGACATTGAAGTCAATGGTAAATGGGACAAAATACAACATGGTTTTACAAAAGGAAGATTGTGCCAAACCTACCTGATCTCCTTCTTTAAGAAAGTAACAGATTTTTTAGACAAAGGAAACGCAGTGGATCTAATTTACCGAGACTTCAGTAAGGTGTTTGATACCATGCCACATGGGAAATTATTAGTTAAATTGGAAAAGATGGGGATTAATATGAAAATTGAAAGGTGGATAAGGAATTGGTTAACAAGGAGACTACAGCGGGTCCCAGTGAAAGGTGAACTGTCAGGCTGGAGGAAGGTTACCAGTGGAGGTCCTCAGGGATCAGTTTTGGGACCAATCTTATTTAACCTTTTTATTACTGACCTTGGCACAAAAAGTGGGAGTGCGCTAATAAAGTCTGCGGATGATACAAAGCTGGGAGGTATTGCCAATTTAGAGAAGGACTGGGAAATCATACAGGAAGATTTGGATGACCTTGTAAACTGGAGTAATAGTAATAGGATGAAATTTAATAGCGAGAAGCATAAGGTTATGTATTTAGGGATTAACAACAAGAATTTTAGTTATAAGCTGGGGACGCATCAATTAGAAGTAACGGAGGAGGAGAAGGACCTTGGAGTATTGGTTGATCATAGGATGACTATGAGCCGCCAATGTGATACGGCCGTGAAAAAAGCTAATGTGGTCTTGGGAAGCATCAGGCGAGGTATTTCCAGTAGAGATAAGGAGGTTTTAGTACCGTTATACAAGGCACTGGTGAGACCTCACCTGGAATACTGTGTGCAGTTCTGGTCTCCTATGTTTAAGAAGGATGAATTCAAACTGCAGCAGGTACAGAGAAGGGCTACTAGGATGATCCGAGGAATGGAAAACCTGTCTTATGAAAGGAGACTCAAGGAGTTTGGCTTGTTTAGCCGAACTAAAAGAAGGTTGAGGGGAGATATGATTGCTCTCTATAAATATATCAGAGGGATAAATACCGGAGAGGGCGAGGAATTATTTAAGCTCAGTACCAATGTGGACACAAGAACAAATGGATATAAACTGGTCATTGGGAAGTTTAGACTTGAAATTAGATGAAGGTTTCTAACCATCAGAGGAGTGAAGTTTTGGAATAGCCTTCCAAGGGAAGCAGTGGGGGCAAAAGACCTATTTGGCTTTAAGATTAAACTCGATAAGTTTATGGAGGAGATGGTTTGATGGGATAACATGATTTTGTTAATTAATTGATCTTTAAATATTCATGGTAAATAGGCCCAATGGCCTGTGATGGGATGTTAGATGGGGTGGGATCTGAGTTACTACAGAAAATTCTTTCCTGGGTATCTAGCTGGTGAATCTTGCTCATATACTCAGGGTTTAGCTGATCGCCATATTTGTGGTCGGGAAGGAATTTTCCTCCAGGGCAGACTGGAAGAGGCCCTGGAGGTTTTTTGCCTTCCTCTGTAGCATGGAGCACAGGTCACTTGCTGGAGGATTCTCTGCTCTTTGAAGTCTTTAAACCACGATTTAAGGACTTCAATAGCTCAGACATAGGTTAGAGGTTTGTTACAGGAGTGAGTGGGTGAGATTCTGTGGCCTGCGTTGTGCAGGAGGTCAGACTAGATAATCATAATGGTCCCTTCTGACCTTAGTATCTATGAATCTATTCATACTTGCCTCAAAAATCAAAAGGATCCTGCTGTCCCGAAGATAACGTTCATAGGGGTAATCTTTCATATAGCCAAGGCCTCCAAGAACTTGTAAAGCTTCACTTACACAAATCCAAGCACCTTCAGAACTAAATACCTGCCAAAAGCACAGTAAAGTTGGCATCTACTGTCGCAGTAATTAAAGTTAAACAGAAACTAGATTGCTTTATTCTTATATCCTAAGTCAAAAAGAGGGATAAGACTAAGAATGAATTGGGATTAACTGTTTATATAAACAACTTGCAAAATATGTATCTTGCAGTGGCTTTCATCCGAGACAATTTAAAGTTTTCTGTGATTGCACTGGTTACAGTACATGGGAAGTGCACTGGTCCATAAAAATTAATGTTCAAACTGAACAGCCACTCCAAACTCCATATCACAAAAACAACATGGTAATTCTCTATTAGGATAGATGAACACAAGACAGCAGAATTACTTTCAGCCTGCTTTAGAGATTAATCCATGCTAGAGGACTGATGCCACCTTAAGAAAATAGCTACTTGTATTCAGACTACAGAAAGACAAACAACATACTTAACATTTCTATAGTACCTTCCATCCAAAATCTCACAGTTTTCTACTGCCCAAAAATCTCAAACTTAGTCTCTTTCATCCTTTTAAAAAGAGAGTTGACTTTGTGCCATGCTGGCTCCTCCTTTCCCCTAGGTCACATGGAAACTCCACTGTGAGCTCCCTGGGGATTCAGATCCATGAACTGGGAGAGAATGGAGCAGACCACTCAACAGTTTAAATCTCCCCAAATTCACATGTCCAGGAAGCAAGTTACTTTGGACTGAGCACGTAGTAACATAGGTTCACCTTCTAGGTAGTGGAAAGCCTTCAGTTCTCAAGAAAGCTTTGCCAGTTAGCAACATTCTGAAAACTAATTTAGGAAATGCTGGAGAGATATCAACAGTAAAGCCCTGAATTGTATCCTTTTACATATTGCCAGCCAGTACAGAGGGCAGGTCTGACTCCCTCCCTCACCCCTATCCTAAGGGAGCAGCTGCATTCTGCAAGTTTCCCAGCTTCTGAGTCAATTTCAAGGAAAGCCAGGACAGTGGGTCCTTACTACTTACATTTTAACTGGGTGGGGTGGTCCATGCCTGGAGAAACACCTGGATACTGTCGTCTTTGACGACTGTCACAATACAGGCCTCTCACAATTGGAGAGGAATCCAATGTCATCCCCAAATTCCACACCTGCTGACTTTCTATTTGCACCCCTACTCCCTAAATACAGGGAGTACGTAAGCAGGATCCTCAGAACAATTCCCCTTGCCCACCGGCAACACTTCAATCTTGTGTCAGTCTGTCCGACAGTGAAAGAACAGCTCTATGCTGCTCTGTGTAAAGTCAAATTTGAGAAGAGCTGAGGAAATTGGAATATTCAGTATCTTTTTGCAAGACCCATTTGGATGAGGACTGAATTTCAGAAGCTCTCTCTCTTCACTATGTGCATAGCCACGATTTGTATGTGGCAATGTCAAAATGCAGCTGCTTCTGGAAATTCTGGGGGGATTAAAGTACTTAGGCTACCTGTACGAGAGTGTTTCATAGGAAGACAAGAGCCTAGATCAGGCCCTGAAGGGCCACCAAAGTGAGGGTGAGAGCGAAAACAAACCATGCTCTTTACAAGTTCTTGTATCACACCCACCACTGTGGTGTCTGAATGTCTCGGATAAGAGGCTACAAGTTCAAACTGTATCAGAAATAGAAGTTTTAATTTAAATGTTATTCTAATGTTTTATGCCTGGTCTTTTTCAATAAAATGGATTACCTTAACCATAGCTGCCTCAACTGAACAATCGGGCACTCCTGGCCTGTCCATCATTCCTGCAGTGAGGTAAGCCATGCTCTCCATTACATATGCTTTCACAGCCATAAGGGTAAACTTCTCCTGCCAAATAGCAAACAAACATTTACCATCCATACATTTAGATGTAGAGTTGTTATAGTCAGATCAGCAGTCATAATAAAATTTAGTGCATAACTAAGAAGCTTTTATACGTATTACAACATTAAATATTAAATGCTATTTAGAATACCTAATAGCAATTGTATTTGTACGAAAAAACTTGAAAAAGTTTTAAGTTTGATACATTAATACTTCTATATATTCAAAACATCAGAACACAAGTTTCTAGACTAAATTTATGCAAATTGAATACCATGCATCTAGCAATCCAGCAACATTTTTTTAAACCAGTAGCTGCAACAAAATCCTTCTCCCACCCCTTATTCAAAAAACAAATCATGAAAACCACAGGCTGAGAGAATCTTCTAACATAGGCTTTCAGTTTCTTGATTACCTGTATTAATCCAAAATCACTCAGTTTCTTATTGAACTGTTTTCTTGTACAAGCATACTCTGCTGTCATTTCTTAAAAAAAAAATAATAGAGAGAACACATCAATGAGTGGAATCTTTTTTAAAAGGTATTTAAAATAACTCATTGAAACAACTCAATTGTTCCCTGAATATGTAATCTCAGCTATATGGTACATCTTACATAATTAAATCTATTCCTTTAGACATCTATTTCCACCAGTAAATATGTTGTGTTGATGTAAATCTGATGACAAGATTCAAACTTAGACTGCATTGATGCAAAACAATTGCCTGAAAGATTCCTCTAACACATAACAACATGCCATCAGCAGAGGGGAAGTTGTGAGAACATAATCTGTACTCTGTTCTGCTATAAACTACAATGGACTGAGGATGCATGAAAGTATTAAAAACATGCAATTTTTTATTTTAACTTTTTAGAAGCAAAGAGTGGTAGCAGCAATGCGATTAAAATGCAGCTCCTTGGGATACAGAAAAAAGCCTTATTACAGGAGAGAAATCCTATCAACAGTTCTTTCATACACCCCTAGTTGGGGATTACATCAAAATGACCCTTTTTCATACGAAGTGTTACACCACACAACCGCTTTGTGGTATTTTTGCTATTCTGGAATCATTTACTGTTTATGAAATAGCTTCTGAGCAGGCAGTGATGTTAATTAATTAGTTAGTTACTCTTACTTGAATTTACCAGCTGAATGATTCTTTAAATTCAAAAAAAGTGATTTATGTCACATAAAGGATTTGGTGTGTAAGTATACAATGAACACCTTTATCCAGGTTCCTACAAATGCAAGCCTTCAGATCTCTGAGACTATGCATAGACTTCTGTACGATAAAACTTAAGTTTCTATCTAACTAGTATGTAGGTTCTATGCCATGCGATATCTAATCACCTTCCAGTAGTTCTTTAAGCAATGTGACTAACATCAGTTCACTAGATTACGATAACTAGAGCTGGTCAAAAATTCTTCAAGGAAACAGCTTTCTGTCAGAAGAAGCTGATTTGACAGAATAGAAATGTTCTGCAGGAACATGTTGATTCTACCAAAACTTTCCATGGAAATGAGGCAGGCAGGTCGGTCAGCTTGCCTACCTGGTTTCCTGCCTGCCTGGCTCCCCTGCAGCCCACCACCAGCCAGGATGCTGCAGAGGCAGATATCCCGGATAGCATATTTTGTTTAGAAAATTAGCATTTTAGCATTTTATGGACAAGTAACCTTTAGTGTTAGCCAGAGTCTAAATTTTCAGTTCTAGAGTCCATATCTGAAATGAGTGCTGTTATTACAGTGTCTTTGGAAGACGTGACATCTGTCTTTTCACAGGGTATTAAGTTTTCTTTTGTAATGCAAGGACTGATGATTTCATTCCTCCCAGAAATTCAGTAAGCTTCATTTTACCTACCGATCAGTTTCTTAATCATTCCTGCAGATGCACTACCCATGCTAAATCTTCCACTGTTTAGGATATTCATAGCTACCTACAAGAAGAAATACAGGCCTTTATTCAATAAGTTATACTTTCAGTAAAATGTACTCCATTTTGTAAAATGCCACAGCTTTATGTTGGTAGATACCAATGCACCTCCAAAAATTCATTATGTTCCTCTACAGAAAGTATACCAAAAAGGAATAAGGGTTAAGTTAGCTATAGCTATCCTCAAAACAGAATTCAGAGAGAACACATCAGATGAAGGACATTTTCTTCAGTGAATGCCTACTCATACTCTACAGAGAAACCCCACATTAAAAACACTTAGTTTCATTAGCAGCTGGCTCTTTTGTCATTGAAGATGTTACTTCTGATAGTGGAAAAGGATGTCTCTCTCTTTAGTATTTAACTATGCCTTTGCAATAAACACTTTTAGAGCAGTTTTATAGAAGTTGTTCCTTTGAATTTTCACTAATGAAATGTGAGCTCACAGATTGGTTTATGAGGTTAATACAATTAAAATATTACTATGCATTATTCATTTTAAATTACTACATGGCAGACCCCAAAGCACAGGAAACCTGGTGCCTCAGCAAGTGACAAGCATTTTGCATTAGCAATTAGTAGCAGAAAATACCAATTGGTGGCCCAGACAGGTTTTTAACAGTGTTTCACCAACGGAGCACAGCAGTTAAGTGTTACACAAAAGTGTTATACTTAGAGAAACGATTGAATATCAGTAGGACCCTACCAAATTCAGGGTCCATTTTGGTCAATTTCACGGTCACGGGATTTTAAAAAATAATGAATTTCATGATTTCAGCTATTTAAATCTGAAATGTCATGGTGTTGTAATTGTAGGGGTCCTGGCCCAAAAAGGAGGTGCGTGTGTGTGTGTGGGGGGGGTGTCGCAAGGTTACTGTAGGGGTGTGTGCAGTACTGCTACCCTTACTTCTGCGCTGCTGCTGGCGGTGGCGCTGCCTTCAGAGCTGCGTGGCTGGAGAGCAGCGGCTGCTGGCCGGGATCCCAGCTCTGAAGGCAGCACCGCCGCCAGCAGCAGCGCACAAGTAAGGGTGGCAGTACTAGGTCATCCTTACTTCTGCATTGCTGCTGGCAAGGCACTTCTTTCAGAGCTGGACGCCCAGCCAACAGCTGCTGCACTCTGGCCGCCCAGCTCTGAATACCGCAATCTCCCTAAAATAACTTTGCAACCCCCCTGCAACTCCCTTTAGATCAGGACCCGCAATTTGAGAAACGCTGGCCTCCCCTGTGAAATCTGTATAGCACAGAAAAGACCAGATTTCATGGTCCATGACGTGTTTTTCATGGCCATGAATTTGGTAGGGCCCTAAATATCAGGCTGCCTTATTGTCTCTAGAGGTGTCTCATTTTAGAACAGTACAACCCTCAGGGCTTCAAAGATTAATGTATGATTGTGCAGACCACACTTTTCATCCTGTGCCCGTACTCAGTTCACATGGCTAGAGAATCCTGCTATGCAGGGCCAGACCTCCTTCGCTTAGCTTGAGGCCAGCCAACTACCTTGAAAATTTGGGGTATTAAGCTTGCTTGTCTCTTATCTTTCACTACTCTATACAACAAAGGAATAGAGGTGGGGGAAGTCTTCAAGTCACACTGGATCATTTTCACTTCTACCTCCCCTTACTCCCATTGGTCTCTCTCTGGCTAGCATACATTAAGAGACACAGCTACTCTTGAAGGAGGTAGAGGCAGCCATTCTGTGTAGTAGCTGGTGCACAGGAGGCAGAATAGGCTTTCATGGAAAGGAAGGTGCTTATTCTCAGCAAAGGTCAAGAGTCACAAATTACAGAGAACAAGTTAAGGGTTAGAACAGAGACGTTCTATGTATGTAGTGGATGTTAATCATTTTCCCAAAAAATGAAGTTTGTGTCCAGACCATTGCAGCATAAAGCCTATTTAAAATAGATTAACTTCCTCTTCAAACTACATTATATGCAATTATTCAGTTTGGGCCCTTTCATTAGAAACAAGAATAGAGTAAGTTAATAAAATAATATCCTGTGTTTCCAGAGCTAAGATGCATAATAAAGAAGAAAAATCCTGAAGGTTGGGGAGGGAAAGGAAAAAAAAAAATCCATGAAGCTCACTAGGATGGAAAACATATCCATTAGATGCATACCCTATAGAAGAAAATAGTATGCGCATAATTCCTTATGCTAGGAGCCTACAGGTAACAGTGACAGCATAAGAAAATAGAAACCTACTTATAATCAGAATCATGATATTTTTCAGTCCTTAGGAATTTCATTGTGCATCTAGCAAAGGTGCTTAGAATCATGACTAATAACAGAAAATAGGAATGAATAATTATATAATACAAGGTTGTAGATGAATACAGGAGTGCATCTCTTAACTGGTAAGGTAGAATACCCATAACTTAGTGCATTACTAAGTGTATGACAAATAAATTCAAGTTACTAAGGCAATGCTTGCTTGAGTTGTTGGAATGATATATCTATACACTGCTCATAGCTGCTGGTTAAAAAGAAAGGGAGCAGGAAGTGGAGAACAGAACCTTTTCTTGCATAATCTCATTCTTCCTCCCAATTCATGGACTATATCAAGAAACCTGGGCTGGAAAAGCATCTGCAGAAGTTTCCCGAAAGCTCAAAGTCTTGTTTCTCCATAGCTTTCATTATTTAAGTGATAATCATGTGACATCAAAGAATTATCCATGAAAGCAAAAGAAGTCTCACTATCACAGATTTTTACTAGGAAGCACCCAAAAATGCACTCCACTCAGTTAGCGCTTGTGGTCTCTAAACTGCTAGAGCAAGCTTGTATAGGTGATGGTCCTTCCCTCCCAAAGGATAGACAGGTGAGGGGCATTCCAATTCCAAAATAAAGAAAAAAAAATGTCTATGAAGCTGACCTTAACTACTGCCAAAGAGTCAGATTACTGAGGAAAGATTAAAGCAATGTGGAAACCAGGCACAGCTTTAATGCCCTCAAACACAGGGCCGGGTCTAGGCACCAGCAAACCAAGCACATGCTTGGGGCGACCCTTCTCAAGGGGCGGCATTCTGGCCCCCCCCCTTTTTTTTTTGCACTTCGGCCGCACTCCGGCTTTTTTTTTTTTGCGCTGGGGGGCGGGGGGGAACCTAGAGCCGGCCCTGCTCGAACAGCACCCATGCTGCAGACAAAAAGGCTGACTTAAAAAAAAAAAAAAGCCAGTTATATATACAGAATATTGATACATGGACATCAAAACCTAAATGTTATTAAGGGGAGGGAAATGTAACTTGGAACACTGTGTTCAAAATTAGTGCACATATTTTGTTAAAATGTTTCAGGTGACTGAAAGAATAACATCTGTGCTTAGCAAACAAAGTAAGCAAAGGTCACATCTCATCAAGCTGAAACCATTACAAATTCAGGATTCAGAAGGCTACACTAAATATATCCAGGAATAAGGTGGTCTGGATCTTAACTTCATGTTTCCATTTCTCCAGATTTCATTGTTGCACTACAATTGAAACATTTAACATACAGGAATGATAATCCTGAAGTTTTGCACAAAAGTCCCTCTGAAAATGCTTTAATATAGCTCTTCAGACTAAGGCTTTGTACATGCAAACATTAAGTTTGCAGCAAGCTGGGGTGTGAATCTATCCGCATTAGCCTGCCGTGGACTTAGGGTCTTTCTACACTAACACTTTTGTTGGTATAACTCATGTTGCCGGGGGTGTGAAAAAACCTGAGTGACATAAGTTACATGGACAGACGTGCCAGTGTGGACAGCGCTATTTCGGTTGGTGACACTCCCGCTGACATAGCTACCTCAGTTCATTGGAGGTGGTTTAATTATGTCATCGGGAGAGCTCAGTTCCTTTGTACTAGATAGACTCCAACAGAGATGGGAAGGGGGAGGAGGGTTAGGGAATAGATATGTGCAACATGTTGAAGAACAGTTACAGAAAGGTAGGCAACCATTTATCCTGCAAGTACTTGCACATGTCCATTCCGTTGTAGGGGACTCACAAGCAGACAAATATGGTGGTGTGCCCTGAGACTACCTGAACAGTGACTGAAAGACAACCTGCCCCAAATTGGCAAATAGCATAATGAGAAGCAAAAGTGTGACAAAGTCACCACTTTACAAATGGCTATGATAGGCACTAGCATCAGGAAAGCCCAGAAGTTGCCTGTGCTCTAATAGGGCAAACCAAAACTCTAGCTGGCAGAGCTATATTAGAAAAGCGATAAACAAATGCACAGAGAGATCCAGGATGAAATTCTCTGAGTGGAAATCGGTTGGTCCTTAGTCTTGTCTGCAACCACAACTGTGTGGAGGATCTAAAGGAATGAGTACACTCCAAGCAGAAGGCTAAACCCCTTCTCACATCCAATGAGTGAAGTCTCTCCTCATCTCTATGTGCAGAAGGTTTAAGGAAGATCAGCAGCATGAAAATCAGACATTACCTTAATGAGAAATGGAGTGAGGATGAGATGAATTTTATAGAAAACCATATAGGGATGCTCTCACATTAGGGCTTTCAACTTGCCCACCTTTCTGGTGGAGATAGTGGCAACTACAAATTCTACTTTCATAGAGCGGTGGAGCAGAGAGCAAGTTGCAAGGTGTTCAAATGGCAGTCCCATTAACTTTGCTAGGACCAAGTTCAGATCCCAAAGAGGGATAGGATCTTGCACATATGGATACAATGTGACCAAGGTCTTTAGGAATCTGGTAATGATGGGGTTGGAGAAAAGGGATCTACTATCCACCAAGGTATGGAAGGCTGAGATACAGAGTTAGTCAACAAAGCTGATGTTTTAGGTATAGAGGACAGTCTAGTACAAGGTCCAGGGGTGCATGTTTTGGCGATGTGTCTTTCTGCTGGGACTAAATGGAGAAGCACTTCCATTTAGTCAGGTAAGTGCCTCTAGTTTACGGTTACTACTATTCCGAAACACTTCCTGGACATCCCTAGAACAGGACTGTCAGGTGGTGGTCTTGTAGGTTTGGATGGAGCAGGCGGCTATGGTCCTGAGAAATCACATCTGGATCCGGTAGGAAAAATTCAGTAGGGTCAAGTGCCAGTGCTGTCGAGGCCAAGCTGGTGCTATCAGGATGAGACAAACACGGTCATGTTTGACTTTAAACAAGACTCTGGGCAGCAAGGGAACTGGAAGGAAGGCATACGGGGGAGGGGGGGGTCCTTCCAAGGTAGCAGAAAAGCATCGGTCAATCAGCCTGGGTTGAGAACTCCCTGAGAACAAAATCAGTGGCATTTTCTGTTGCACTTTGTTGCAAACAGGTCCACTTGGGGAGTCATCCAGAGCTAGAAGATGCATCTGGAGATGTCCAGGAGTAAAGACCACTTGTGGTGATTGGGGAAGATCCTGCTCAGACCATCTGCAAACGTGTCCTGCTTCCAGGAAAGATAAGCAGCCCTGAGATGAACTGATTGGGTATGCAAAAGTTCCAGAAGCTAATTGCCTCCTGGCACAGCTGGGTTGACTGCACTCCTCCCTGTCTTATGCAAAACATAGTCACCAAGTTGCCGGTTAGAATTACCAAGTTCTTTCCTACTACATGCGGGTGGAAAGATGAGCAGGCTAGTTGCATAGCTCTTAACTCCCTAATGTTTATATGAGCCATTAGATCCTAAGGCAAACAGAGACCCTAAGGGGGCTGATTGAAGTGAGGGTTGGTAGCAGGGCAATAAGGGGACCTCCCTCCCCACAGACTTTCAGAGGATCTAAAAATAATAAAACTGACATTGGCACTCAAACCATCTTGTCCATGACAACAACTTGGGGCATACACTGATGCCAGCAGCTTTCTGAGATGCGGCCTGGTGTGTTGATTCACATAGGCATATGCTGCCATTTGACCCAGCAGGCTGAGGCAGCGGTGGGCTGTGAGAGAGCATATGCTTTTAGTCACAACACCAAACCCTGTAGTACTTTGAACCTGGATTTTGGAGTCTAAGGCTGCTCCAACAAACTCAATTCTAAAACCAGTACAGAGAACAGATTTGTTTTGATTATCTAGGAGCCCCAGTGTGTTGAATGCAGACAGGACAGCGGATACACTGAACAACATTAGCAGCCGCCGCCGCCAAAGAACTTGGAAGAAGGTGAGAGTACAAATCTCATATCCCTTACTGGGGACGAAGTACCTCCTTTCAGCTCACTTTACGGTGGGAGGTAAGGAGGATGGTAACTGCCAGAGCACCTTGATTGGCTCCATTATGGCTTCATTAAACTGGCAGAGGCTAGCTGTCATGGCTGGCAATACCAGAATGTCCACCAACTTGTGGGAGCTTTCACACACCTCCTCTGCCTGAATGTCAAGAACAGAGGCCACCCTTCTCAACAGATCTTGATAAGCCCCATGGTCCTCTGGAGGTGGTGAATCGCTTGCTGCCTCAACAGCCTCATCTGGGAATGAGGAAGAGGACACCACAGGATTCTGAGGTGGAGGCTGCTCCAATACTTATGGTGGGGAAGCCGCCCGAGTGACTTCTGGCTGGCTGGCACTGTTCTTGGTACAGGTACCAGAAAATGATGTCTGATGCTGATGCCACCTGAGCAGTCTCAATGACAAAGAACCAGACAGTTGCAGGAATGTCCTAGCAGGAGGAGGGGTGCCTCATGGTCAGCCACTGACATGGGCTTGGGACCCAACTTTGATGGGGCCATTACCCATTAGAAGGAGGAAAAGGCCAGTGCTGTGACTGTTGCATGACCCATGGTCCTCAAGTCTCTGATGGAGCGTATGCTCTCTGTCTTGGATGGCAGAGGGATGCACCTCCGAGTCTGAAGGGGAAGAATGCAAAACATCCAAAATGGGGTGCGGGAGGGGGGACGGGGCAGAAGAGGAGGCAAAACCAGTTGGGACTGGAGACAGGTAGCCCAAACGAAGGCATGGTGGTGCCAGGGATATCATTGGAGGCTTGCCCTTCAACTGTAGTAGCCGTTGTGGCTGCCTGGGAGGTAACGGTATGATGAGTTCCTGACACAGAGAGGTAGGCACCACTGGCATGAGTACCGACTGTAAACCTTCTTGCACCACCAGCAATACCATACTAAGAGGCTAAGCAGATCCCTTTCAGCTGCATGCACCTCCAGGGTGACTGGGAGCAGCAATGACTGATGGCTCTGCCACAGAGGCCTTTCAGGGGATGCCCTCAATGGACCTAGCACAGGCTCCAGAGGCAATGATCCCTTCTGTGCTGAAGGGTGCTCCAGAGAATCTCTGCCTCTACTAGGCTTCGGCACCAACAACCCCAAGCTAGGTACTGAGCCTGAGGAGGGTTTAAGTCTTTTCTTCAGTACCAGCAAACGGGACTGAGGAGCTGCAGACCTCTCTGGTGCGCTCTGTGCCCAGGCTGATGTACTTGGGGCACAGCTGTGTGTGATGAGTCCGATGGAAGGGGGTGGCGAGTGCTGCCTCCTTGAGCAAACATCTGAGCCTCATTGCTCTCTCTTTTTTTGAGCAGGACTTAAATCTGACGAAATGTGACATTTGTCACTGATGTGGGATTCTCCCAAACATTTCAGACAGGTTGTGTGTGGGTCACTGACCAGCACAGGTTCGACACACGTGCGGCAGGACTTAAAACCTGGTGAGCGCAGCATCGTTTCAGTACTGGGATAAGATGAAAACTAGTCCGTCCGTCCCCCCCAAAAGACTTAAGATTAAAATCTATCACAAAAACTTGCTAAAACTAACCAACTGAACTATTTTCTAACAGTAACAGTATACACAAGCAAAGGAGCGAGGGATTCTTATGACAAGTTTGAGATTGCACCGACAACCACCACTGGCGGGAAGAGGAACTGAGGGGGGTCGGAGTGGTTCCAGCCGCTTACACCAGCGCACAGTGGCATGTGGAGACAGAGGTTGCTTGAGCTGCCCGGATGAGTACTGCCGAGGGATAAAGTTCTGACAACTGTGCACTAGGTGCACAAACACCTACAGTGAAATGGACTCATGCAAGTATTCGAAGAACATTTTTTTTTTTAAAGCTAATATTTTAAATTTAGGCTAAATATTGTTTTATGTGAATATTAATTACATTTACCTCTCAGACTTTAGTTCAGAAATCTGACAAGTTGATATTACTTGACACAGAAAGGGCACTGAGAATTTCAAGACTTTTTGCTTCATAAACACAAGAGGAAGGAATATTTTGCTAAACAAGTTCAGAAATAAGTCACAAAACTTTAAATAAGGTTTACCAAAACTCATCTGCAATGCTTGAGAATTTTCTGTGACAAATTCACTGCCCATGGTGTATATTTAACACGGCAGATAATCAATGCATTTACTTATATTAGGTTTTATTTACTATTTCCATGGTAGCCCTTGTGAATTATGCACACAATCCATTATTTTTCCATCTGTCTGTTCAGTTTGTTATAAATGTTTTCAGTATTATCCCACTGAAAGGAAGCTAAGGTTTGTATTTTATCAGACATTCCCTAAATATCTTTTTAAATACAGACAATTGTTAGCCTTTGTTCAGGATATCAATCTCATATTCAACCTTCATTTCAAGTGTAATTTAAAAACTATAAACAATTTTTCTATAAGGTTGAAGTTTGTTTTTCAGTCCCTCAGAAGTTCTAATTTCTTGATCATCTGTTCCAGCACAATCACAATTTCTTTCAGCATTTCTTCAGCTCCCCTTGAAAACCGTCTCAGTTTCTGGCATCTGAACTCTTAACTCCTTTATAAACTAAGTACAAGAATTCAATTACTTTAGCGGTATCTGTCCTCTTCTGTAAATAAATTACCCTTACTATCTCTTAAGAGTCCCTTCTGTCTCCTTTATTGATTTCGTGCTCCTTATGTACTTAAATGTCCAATTTACTTTAATCTCTTATCTTCTCATTCTCTACCTGTCCTTATGCTTTCCCCCCTTCCTTCAAAACAACTTCATTTTCAGTCTTTGCTGTTCTTCCGTACCTGAAATTACTCTCTGCTTGGCCTCATTTAACCTTATTCATTATTCGCACTTTGTTAATCCACATGATTTACAGACTCTTGACATATTTTTGGCTGGTTGTTACGAAATGCAGCCTTTGGGTATAGGCTACTTCATACCTTCACTTTCCCATTTCCTTTATTGATTACCCCATGAAATCTTACTTAATATTTCTACCTTTTCCCCAAGAATTTTTCTGTTGACATCTAGAATTTTTATCTCTCCCCACATGGGTTTCATTTAAACACTAAACTACAAATATAACAAGATTACTTTCACTGTAGCTTAAACCTTATAGCTTTCATCACTGATCACATCCCATTTATCAAAATTCATGAACTGATTCTGATTTTAACCTTTTCTTTTCTATAGAAAGGCTTCTTCCTTTAAACATCAAGAAAGGAGGCAGCCTGTATCATGCTCACATATAAATGCTCAGTTTAATGTTTACACTCAGTTCATGTTTGAGTATCTCAGCAGTGGTTTGCTGCGTTTCATTTGGGTAGAGTCCTTTTGTGATGATTAGCTGATGGGTAGCCCCCTTATGTCCTCCGGAATTTCCTACTATCTCTTTTGCTCTCCCCATTCCGAACCCCCTCCTTGTCTGCCTGCTTTGTTTTCCCTTTCTTATTTCTTTCCCCTCCCTGCATCATCCTAATTTGTGTTTTTTGTGGCATTTCCTCACTCTCCTTTTTCCCTACTCAGCTGACAACTACATGTTGCTTGGCAGGGAGGTCTCCACTGGAAACTCCAAAGGACTGGATCAATACACTTTTGCAGCAATGCTAAGCATTAGAGTAACACAAAACAAAATTTTGTGCCTATGGGCCGCTGCCTTGAACTTACATCCCTCTGCATATGAACTCTGCTTATGGCAGGTTGGCTGTAAGGGTAAGGATGGGGACAGGCAAATTTCAAAGAGCCATTTACAGCTTCACTCACAGTTGCACATTCATGTGAGGGGAGATATCCAAGGGTGTTCACATTTTCTCCAATGCTATTGTTTTTTGTTCTGTATCACCCACCCCAGGATGGGTAAAGTGAAAGTTGTTGAAATTTACCAAAAACTTGTTCTTTTCAAACAAACAGTTTTAGTCATCTTGGATGGCAAAACTGAAGCACCAGCTAACGAAACTCCAACAGCAGAAGCTTCTCTGTTACATACACTACTACAGTGCTTAAGAAAGGGAGTGCCTATGAACATAGAGAATGTAACAGAGTAATTCCATCCTCTAATCTTTTTCACATTTACTGATCTTAGACGTTAACCAATGTTTGTCCTTTTAGAGCAGAGCTAAATCTGGCACCAAACAAAAAATTCTCTTCCCCAGAGACATCTTTGTGGTCGGTTTAAACATAATAATTATTATTCTCCACAACTCACCTTAAACCCCCCTCCTACTTCTCCAATAACATTCTCTACAGGCACTTTTGTGTTTTCAAAATGTACTTCACAGGCTGAAATAAAAATAGCATTCAATTATTTCAGAAAACTTTTGAGAAATACTGTTAAAAGATATAGCAATATTCAGAATTTAACTTACTCTTTCTGTACTAGAAGTTGGATTTTTCCCAATACAACACAACAGAATTAAATACACTTTGTCAAAGAAGTTAACGGTGAGAAAGCTGGGAGTTGGCATTTTAATTTATGAAATGTACAAATACTAATATTTCTAACTTGTACAGCACGACTGGGGAAAACTACAGTCTCGCCTGGAACTGGAAGAAAGACCGAAAGAACACACATAACTGAATGACTGATGGTGAAGCATAAGATCTACCAATAAATAGAACAACAAAGAGAAACCAGCTCCCAGTGCTGCTGTATCATAGTAATGCTGCTTATTACTGAATCTTCTCAGTGCAGCACACAAAGGGGAATTTCCATGGCAAGATGAGAGTGTCAGGTGTTTGGAAATGGATGACATAAGCAGATGAGAAGGTAATTACTTAACATGGATCTTTATATTTGTGAAAATGCACTTTGAATTGTCTGCAGAAAACTGAGAAGGATGTTAAAGAAATAGGAATCAAAACGTCCACAATCAAATTGGAATGTAGTGTATTACCCTACCAAAATGGATTTGCTTGTGGATTCTGATAAATACATGAATTTTGAAACACACTTCTATGAAAATATTGAATTTAATTGCTTCTTACTATTAGATCCTCGAATACCCAGTTTATCTTCTGGCTTCCCATTAGTGACTCCACCAAAGGCTCTTTCTACAATGAAGGCACTAATTTTGTCTTTTTTTGCACCATCTTTATCAACAACCTCAGTCCTTGCAAACACAGTGAAAATGTCTGCCAGTCCACCATTGGATATCCAGATCTGGGAGAGGAGGTAGGGAAAAGAAAAAAAGTACATTAGCTGTGCTGTGATAGATGCAATACTTTATTATTTCAGAACAGAAGCTGTCTCAGCACAGGACTAACTGACTCATTCTGTCAAGTTTTAATCTCTGCCCTTGCACTGTCTTTGTGACTACGGCAAGGTTATACTTCCAAGAAGAGCTGACCAGAGGACGACAATTTAAAAAAAAAAAAAAAAAATGTTTTCTCTAATGCTTTTGCCCTAGGAACAAGTACACTTTGTTTTGTGAAGGCTGGTTGGTAATTCGCGGACACTGTAGTACCCCCTGGAGAGAGAACAAATCACAGGTATTGGACCCCAGTCTGGACTGCTGGGGAAATCAGTGAGCTGCAAAAGAGTGCAAGCTTAAACCCCCAGTCTGGGGTGGGAGAGATCACATCCACTCAAAAGAGGTGATGGACAGGAAGCCTGAAATGTGAAGTGAATGCCCTCAAGAGGGCTAAGAGGGTGGAGTGTCAAGGGTGAAGTTAACCCTGAAACTGTGACACTAGATTCAAGGCCCTGCTCCATTTGTTTCAGATTGATCTGGGATGAAAAACTGTTCTGAATCAGGCAGAACACGGAGTTGAACCTGAGTCTTCCACATGCCAGGCCAGTGCCTAACCACCAAAATTTTCATATATCAGAACCAATGTGTCTCACTAAACATTTTGGCTTTGATGTAACAGCATACATAATTTAGCCAAAAAGGTGGCCTGACCAGCTCTACTTCCAAGTCAGTGTTAATTTTTCCCTTTAAAGTATTCATCAAAACATTGGGCAGAGAAGGTAGAGAGCTGGAAAAAAAAAAGATTTCAGGTTTCCTCCTCACCTGGGTGTGCACAGTGAGGAGCAGACTCTCACCCTCCCGGAATAAAGCAGGACACAGGATGGGGAAAATACAGAGAAGAAAAGCATGTTCACGGAGTGAGACCTCCTTAGCCTTTTTACCAAGGATTAGCAAAGGTTATTCTCTGAGTAGTAATTTCTTCTGGCCTCAAGAGTGAATGAAGTGTCTTTTTGACACTGTTCTTTACTAGCCTGGGATCCTCAGAAATCAAAGGAAGGTGCCAAGTTAAGTTCTCATTTGGGAGACCAAGGTGACCAGCAATGCTCCATGAGGTAGGAATTTTCCCTATGAAACTCATACCAGAAATAAATATTTCAATTCATTATTCTATGGATAAATACCTTTGAGCCATTTAGTAAAAAGCTTTTCCCATCTTCACTCATGGTAGCTCTGGACTGGATGGATGCTGCATCACTTCCACTAGAAGCCAAAGTAGTTAAAATGTGCTTAGTTTCCAGAGACGCTTAAACAATATGAGGGATACAAATATAGGCCCAAATTTTCAAACGCTCAAGTTCAGTTTCTAAATAAAAGTGTAACTTTCTAAATCCAATGGCTGCTGAAGAAATATACTTCAAACATAGTCCTCTGAGGAGACCTCTCTCTGGAGTCTCACTTATTTTATACTGTATGGTGCCACATTGACTAGGAACAGCTAGAATATTTTAGAAATGACATCCTTGATAATCAGCTTAGCTTTGCTGCCTTTCTGAAGTACTGGAAGGCAGCAAAAAAAAGAGTCACAACGCATAGCTGGTTTGAAGCACAGAAGCAGCTACCCACAATTCATGCTATATTGTTGCACATCCTGAAAGAAAGCAATACGCAACAGAAAGGGAAAAATGGAATAGTTGGTATTCCTCACAGAATTAATAGCTGTGTACATCATCTACTGTTGTATGCTGACAAATGTAGCAGGTCAATTATATGGACTTCCAGGGTGAGCAATGGGGAGAGTATGAATGCTCCTAGTTCAATAAATTCAAACATCTTCTCAATCACCACCTACTTATATAGTGCTAACTACAGGCATGTATTGTTCTTCTTTAGATAAGTTTCCTTTCTAGATCTCCAGCTTTGATACCGGCATAACTTCTCTAAAAGTGACATTTGCTGTGGTGGGTGAAAAAGGTTTTATAAAAGCCAAATCTCCTTTGAGTTTTTAAAAGGAGTTCCACTCCTAAAAGGGACTCTAAAAGTGGTATGATGAGTTCACAGGTACACACTCTCAGTGATTCCAGACCAAACCTGTTCAGTTTTCAAGACTGATATCTTAACCACAAGCCATGCAAACTTTACATGGATTGTGACAGTCATGGTATTTTGCCTCCCTCCCCTGATAAATGAAAGCTAGGTCTCCACCAGTCTAAACTATATACCCTTTAAATACTGGGTAGTGCCTGGAACTTTCTGATGTTATCTATTTGCCACCAAATAACTTCTGAACTATGCCTTTTCTTTTCACAGATTGCACCTGTGTACTAGAGATTTTAAAAGATTGAGTTAAACAGGCTAAATAAATGTTGGAAAAATTTTCAAAACATGATTAGCACCTATTCTCTCCCTCTTCCCCCCCCCCCCCAAAGTGTCACTTCAAAAATCAGTTGCCTGAATTTCTTTCAAAAATAAACCTCTGCTAATACAGTCCACATCTGCAAAATGGAAAAAGACTTTAAAGGGGGGCCAAAGCCTAGCTTAGGATTGAAGAAGTCTTAACTAACTATGATGAGGCTACTGCCTCATAACACTCAAGGAATAGAAATAAAGTGCCTATTGCAAGAAGTTCTAGAAAATGCTAGTCCACTCTTGAAGTCCATAGAGTTTACAGCTAAAATTAAAAATACAGCACACATTGCTCGAGTGGGCTAAGGCTTTTCTTCCAAACACTTTAAGAGTCACAGCATAATCAGATATTCTCATATTTGTAGGCAAACACTGTACTCCTCTGAATTAAAGCCACTTTCAAATCTTACCTACAACCAAGCAATAAACAAACACAAACCTGAAATGAAGCTGCTGCCACAAAAGAGTTAAAATTTTTACACACCTTCAGTGGAAGACAAAGGACTTGTCCACATGAACAATTAGTTCGCAGCAAGCTATAGTAGCATGCCATGGAATAAGTGTTCCTATTGACTCTGCCATTTCAAAGAGGACTAGATCAAAGTGCATTAACAACTGTTAATGTGGGTCAGCAGGGTCCACATGGACAGTTTGTCGGTGGCAGGAAGTGCAAGGTAGATTCAGACCCCCGCTTGCCACACAGACAAGCCCAAAGGTTTCTTAATACTGTTTGTCAACTGAGCCAGGTATTGAAGAAGCTTTCATAATTTTTCCTCTAACTATGTCACAGAAGCTTAGAGTAACCAGTTCAGTGCTCATGGTGTCACAATGTTCCCTGCACAGCCAATAGAGTCCTTCAAACCATACTCAGTTCCACTGATAAATTAATGTGTCTGATATGGCAAGGTTTGGGCCAATTAATGTATCTGAAGTAAAAAAAACATTCAGTAATTTCATGGAAGCCACAGGTGCACCTCCATGGGAGAAGATGAATTATGTAGTTTGAAATAAAGTAGAACCTCAGAGTTACGAACTGACCAGTCAACCACACCCCTCATTTGGTACCGGAAGTATGAAATCAGACAGCAGACACAAAAAAAGAGCCAATACTGTACAATACAGCACTGTGTTAAATGTGAACTACTAAAAAAAAATGAAGGGAAAGTTTAAAAAAAGATTTGACACGGCAAGGAAACTGTTTCTGTGCTTGTTTCATTTAAATTAAGACAGTGAAAAGCAGCACTTGTCTTTTGCATAGTAAAGTTTCAAAGCTGTATTAAGTCATGTTCAGTTGTAAACTTTTGAAGGAACAACCATAACATTTTGTTCAGTTAGACATTTCAGAACAACCTCCATTCCCAAAGTTCTACTGTATCATTTATTGATAACATCCGCCTTAAAGTCACACACACAAAAAATAGAATAGATTTGAAGTAGGTGCCATTGTAACAAACCAAACAAATGTATGTCATCAAAAAAATAAAACATTTTTAGTTACAAAATAATGTTACCTTCCCGGTTCTGTAAGGCAAAAAGCTGCAATATGCTCCCCAGATGCCAATTTAGGTAGATACTTTGCTTTCTGCTCATCAGTGCCAGCCATCAGGATTCCCTAGGTAAAGAAATGAATAAGAGACTTACCAACACATCATGATGTGCGAGAAGTAAAGCATCATTCACACAATGTTTAATTCATTATATACAGAAAATTAATTTGTACGTTAAAATCATGATTTTATCTAATTATGTATTTAACAGACTGAAATTGTGTTTGACATATTCATGTCCAATTAATAAATCATCAGATAGCTGATCAACTGCCTACTTGAAATAAGCTGGCATTAGACCACTTCCTTTTGGACATGGTATCTAGTAGCCCCCCATCACAACTGAAATCCTAATTGTCCATCTCAAAGAGGCCAATAACTACATGAGCATGGAACCTGAACTACTCCCTTAGTCCTAGAGGTACCCCTCTCCATTAGAGGATGTGGTACTTTTACTGCCATTGCTGTACTATAAATAAAAAGGGTATCAAGCAAAGACCAAGGCGTGACCTACTTATTTTCCAAAATGTTTTATATAAAATGAAACTTTTTCTTTAGATCTTTATAGGCAGGGCTTTTTATCAAAGGGAAACCAAGTTACAATCAGATGTTTTTTTACACAAATTAAGAGCTTATTTTGTGTACCAGGCCAGGATACAGAGTCTCAACAAAACTTTTTGATTGCTCTCTGGCAGTGGGAAGGGTTAACCCAATTATCCCAGACTGGCCACAAGAAGAGAACAACAAACAGTACTTTGTTCTTTTATAGCACTTTTCATCAGTAGATCTCAAAGCACTTTAGGAGATCAGTGTATGGGAGGAGCACTCTTGAAACAAATTTATAACAGGCCAGTATGAAGTCAAAATGCACCCCTTGATTTACTATGCACAGATGGTAGTTATTATTTATTTGTTACCAAAATAAGTTAAAGGACCTCTCCCCCTCAAATCTACACTTGAATGTAAGTTCATCTCATCTGGCCTCTACAAGCAGTGTATAACAAATAAAATAATAACCCAATGTTACCTTAAGCCCTATTGCTTGATGAGCTGCCAAAGTAACCGCAATAGATCCATCTAGAGAAGTGATTTCTCCTAAACGAGCATACATTGTATTTGAAAGACCAAGTCCACCTGGGGGGAAAAATGTTTTTCTTTTGTCAATCCATATACATTTCACTGCTTTAAGAGCTGTCCCTACAGAGAGAAATACTTTGAAAGTATATAAAAACAAAAAAACATAAATAAGTAGTGTTTTAAAAGCTCAAAGAATACTGAGGAAGCCTTTAATGGTATATTACATGTAACTGAAGCATATAGTTCGCCCACAAAGTGAACACCACACTGTATTTATAGCAATTTAGGCGGAACACATTTTAGAAGAAACAAATGAACTTTTAAAAATTACTTATGGTCGTTTTTTTTTCCCCGGGTGTGGAAGCATAGATATTTTGGTTCTACCCAGAGACGTTGACACTATATATTACATATTACACACACACACACACACACACACACACACACACACACCCACCCCCCCTCTAGAACGGACATGATTCAGTACACTGAATGTTAGGAAACAAAGTCCAGTGAATACTCAGCATTTCCCTTTTTATGTCAAAGGGGTGTTAGGACAGAAATTCAGCTTATACTTGAAGGATCATTCACCTAATACTACACATCTAGTTTGGTTTAGAGTCCTTCACTCAGTTTTTAAGAAAGCCAGCTACTGTTCACGTATGATTGTTTTGCTCAGCAGCTGCAGAACCAGCCAGCAGAGGGAGTATAGTTTAACAACCTTAGTCTCAGAAGAGTGCTGATGTCATTGTACCTGGTACAGAAGACAAGAACATGAAGAGTAAAAGCAAAGCCATGTTGGCTTGCACTTTACAAGAGAAGAGATTAAGAAGAGGACAAAACTGATAGAAAAGTGTTTGGAATTCAGTGTTCTAAATGGGTATTACATAAGGGTAAGAGTTAAAAATCTTAAGAATGTCTAACATTAAAATTAAATATGTTGAGAAACTAATTTGCCACAGGTATGAACTTTGTTTCCATTTTGTGATCTCGAGCTGTAAATACATATACTGCTTATTTAAAAAGGAGCTAAGAAGAGTTAGGCAAGGGAAAAATTATGCATAATTGCATCTCATGTTAAAGATCTTTCCTTTGTATTTCCAGCACTCGCATATGCATAATTTTGCTACCTTGGGCTATAGAAAAGTACTAGTTTTACGTAACCGAATGCAAACCCAGATAATTACTATTAAAACACAAATACTTTTTTCATAAGATAACAAAGGAGAATGGGAACAATATTCAGATAAACCTCTGAATCTATTCACTTTTTTCCCTGTGCACCCAATAAATACAAGCACAAGCTCAACTTTAAAACTATTAACAAACTAACTCCTACCCCTTTCATTCACTCATTGCTTATGCCTCCCTCCCCATTCAATACATACTCCATATTAATTACAATTTCCACTCCGCCACTCTCCCCACCCACATAACCACTCCCTTTTTCTAAGGGTTGCAGGAATGGGGGGAGCCAGCCAGCCTGCCTCTGGACTGCCCAAGGTAGGTGGGATAGAGCAAGGGTTCTCAACTGTTTTTTCCCCTGAGGGCTCCCCCGCATGCTATAAAAAAACTCCATGGCTCACCTGTGCCATAACAACTAGCTTTCTGCATATAAAAGCCAGGACCAGCATTAGGGGGTAGTAAGCTAAGTTGCTCAGGCTTTGACTTCACTCCCAGGTGGAAGGGCTCAGGGCCCTGGGCTTCAGCCCCATAGGGTGGGACTTCAGCTTTCTGCCCTGGGCCCCAAAGAGTCTAACACTGGCCCTGCTTGGTGGACTCCCTGAAACCTGCATCCAGACCTCTGGTTAAGAACCACTGGGATAGTTTTTTCCTTTGTGCAGTGTCTAGCCAAGCAGTTACAAGTTGTAGAATTTACATGTGATTATTTATGTATTTATTTGTCCTTTTGAAAACCAATATATTTCAGGAGTATTGGACAATGAAGTTCCTCTTTTTTAAATTGTCCCTCTCTCCACCTGTCCCCCTTCTTTTTCTTTTAAAGACAAGTAGAAGCTTCCCTACACAGAAGTCTGTTAGGAATATAAAGATTACATCAAAGTCAAAAGCTCACACCAAGAAATGCTAAAATTATGTTCATGTGTGCAACCTTAATTACGCCCCCTTTCAAGTTACAATATAGTCCAATTACATGAACATGTCATAGCAAATACAATATATTTTACAAGTGTACAGTAATGTCTTACAATACTACTTCCCTGGATTATGTTGGTCTGCTATAACAGTCATTTGGATGACAAGCCCTGGTAAATCATGCTTAGAGACATATTGCATGTTAAATAGAAATCTGTTGCCCTCCACAAGCCATGTAATTTTACATTGACATTAGCTTTGCAGTTAAATGCATTGAATGAAATCAGTACTGTTGGTTGACAAGAGACTATCATATGTGGCTATGGAAGAGGTATTGAATACATAATTTAGAGAAATCATGTAAATCAAAGTTGGAGGCTTCTAGGGCCACAAAATTAGTGCAAGAATTAAGTGTTAGAAATATTACAAGATGCCACATATTCATATCTAAAGTTGTAGAAAAGAAGGATATTATTGTGCATTTGAGAAATTAAATGCTATTGTGATACATGTACATCACAATGCAAACTTAATGGTCAGTTTCTTAAGAAAGCTGTTTGTATGGAACATCTTCATTTATTTTTGCAGAAAAAGCTATCCCAGCACTGTACATATATGAAAATTCAGAAAAGCCAAACATTTGACATTAACTGGCAAACTTCCAAATATCACCTGAACTGAATTAATACAAACTATTCTTGAAGTTCATCAAGATTGTGCATTAACCTTAACCCAAATACAATTGTTTTGACTAAAGTGACAGTCAAGTGAACAAAGCATTCTATTCCAAACTGCACAAAAGGTGAAATCCTGGCCCTCCTGCAGTAAACGCCAAAATTCCCATTGACTCCAAAAGGGCCAAGATTTCACCTAAGGGATTTGCCTCTTAAAAGAGGCTACTAGAGTTCAGTCTTTTACCCAAAGCATCGAAGACACTGAATGGAAAAGCATACCTATAGAATGCTGAGGCAGCTCGTTTAAAAAGCATTACTTAAAATTTTCTCCAAAACAACATTCAGACCACTGTTCTATCTCCCTGTTAGTTTGATTTATAAATCACATGGAACAGTCTTCATGACATTACCAGACATATAGCGCACACCTCAAAATCAATTTAATGCATCCATTGAAACTTCTCCCACTCTTCTGAAGTCAACTTTGGTCTCTCAGCAACCATCCATTTGTTTCATTCAAATGTACTGAAAGCTTGAGAACAACACTTTAAAGTAGTCTAATGCAGCATTGTTTTAACAGTTGCAAATAGCAATCTGTTGTAGTGATTAAAGAATAAACTTCTACTTTTCAAATTGCAGCATTGCTTTAGGTTGAACTTTCTTCTCCTTTAACATTTCTATAGATGTGGTTTAGTTTTATGACCCATATACGCAATGTAAGAGTATGAACAGTGTATTAATTTCCATAATGGAAACTCTTCCATCAAGGTACATAGTTCTACATGCTGTAGCCATAGGTCTGCTTGTTTCCTAGTCATCCAGAAGAAACTAGATATTAAGTTTTTATACATTTACTTTTCTAACAGTAAAGATTAGAATAAAACAAGTCAGATTTTATTTCACTCACACATAGAGCAAGGTATACAGGAAGAAGCTCGCTACGTAAGTAACCTGTTTAGATTGATTTGGTACAAATATTTTAGCATCTTAAATATTTGTTTACATTTTTACTAATCCTAATATATATATTTTACTACCATAATAAGCAGTCCTTCATGTATATCATTCCATTTATTGAGGCCTTACATTTTCTTTAAAATACAGTATTTATTGCAGTTGCAAAAGAGGTTATTACACTCAAACCTGAAAGCAGTGTTGTAGTCCAATGAGATGCGTTTCCAACTGGCTTTTTGATGGTGTGTTTCAGTTACAAAAACACAAGATTCTTCAAGGCCTCATGCACATTAGGATTTTTACAAGAGAATTCTCACTAACACTAGTGCTGGTTCACATGACCTGGTGTTAGCACCAACTGAAGCCTTAGTTTAGACTAAGCTCCCAAAGCCAGATCCAGTTTTACAACTGGTTTTACTAATAGCGGTAAAGACTGATTTGGCCACAGGAGGCTGGTGTAGACTAGGGCTCCAACTGGTGCTAACAACAGGGGGCACATGAACCAGGAGTAGTGTTGGTGCAAATTCTCATATAAAACTCTTCAGTGCATATGGCCTTAATGAACATTCAGTGGGCCAATTTCTCTGCTGCTGTAACTCCACAGATTTCACAGTTATGAGAGCAGAGAATTTGGTCCCATGCATCCTCATGTTCTTCAGTTGCAGAATGCAAGAGTGTGTCTGAGTGATGCTGTGAGGTCATTAATGGGGCTACATATCAACTACAAGTATCTACCTCATTGGCATAAAATGGGCTCTAAAAATATCCCATTCACTTAGATTGATATATTTTTCTTTTCAGTGCATGTGTAAGTTTTCATTCTTTATTGGTTCTTTTCTTACAAGAAAATTAGGAATACTACTGCATCTAGCAAATGTGCCCCCATTATGAAATTTTATAAAACGCAACTTGGAGTGGATGATGCAGTGAGCTGTCGATTTCAAAGATGAAAATAGCCGGGGTAGATGAATTTTAAGTTTATTAATGTAAGGTTCCTTGGGACTCCTCCAGAGCCCTTTTGGCGGTGGCAAGGAATTGGTGCTCATGTCGAGTGAGACAATCAGTTGTCCTAGTTCACAGCTGAACCACTGCGCACAGGGGAGCTTAGGCCTCTGGATGGAGGCTGAGCCAGTAAGAAGTCTGTGGCTCGGGGCTCCTGCCTGAGGGCTAACCCAATGCATAGGCAAGGGTTCAGCGAAGCAACAGCCTCTGCTGTGGCAGCTGGAACTGCCATTCAGAAGCCTGCAGTGCTGTCCCGTCCCCCCAGCAGCCCCTTCTGGCATCAACAACCACAACAATATCTAACAAGCGGAAATCCTGAACTGCCAGAAACTTCCCATGAGGGGATGCACAGGGAGAGGGAATAAGAATGAATAGGTACCTATATCAAGACCCATTTTGGACAAAACTGCTCATTCAGAAATAGAAAAAAGGCACAAACCTATTTATATTTACTTTATAATTGGTATCAAGCTAACAACTTACTTTCTACTGAAGTATGTAAACAAACTGGAGTTCTTGTTGGACAACAGGCTGTTCTTGCTATTAGAAGCATCCTTATTTGTCCATGGTATTGACAACAGTACGATTTTGTATAAATGAGACATGAAAGCAGCAGATATCTATTTTATAATACAAAGTTAATTAGTACCCAAATATTCTATTAGGTCTGCCTAAGGGTATGTCTACACTACGAAATTAGGTCGAATTTATAGAAGTTGGTTTTTTAGAAATCGGTTTTATATATTCGAGTGTGTGTCTCCCCACAGAAAATGCTCTAAGTGCATTAAGTGCATTAACTCGGCAGAGTGCTTCCACAGCACCGAGGCAAGTGTCGACTTCCGGAGTGTTGCACTGTGGGTAGCTATCCCACAGTTCCCGCAGTCTCTGGAAATGAGATTCAAAAGTTCGCGGTTCTTTTCCTGTCTACCTGGCCAGTGCATCCGAGTTGAGAGTGCTGTCCAGAGCGGTCACAATGGAGCACTCTGGGATAGCTCCCGGAGGCCAATACCGTCGAATTGTGTCCACAGTACCCCAAATTCGACCTGGCAAGGTAGATTTAAGTGCTAATCCACTTGTCGGGGTGAAGGAAATCGATTTTAAGAGCCCTTTAAGTCGAAAAAAGGGCTTCATCGTGTGGACAGGTGCAGGTTTACATCGATTTAACGCTGCTAAATTCGACCTAAAGTCCTAGTGTAGACCAGGGCTAAGCATCTGCCTTGTTGCACAGAACTAACTTTCAATACTTTCCAAAGTGACTTAAATAGAATGCAGGCGTTATCCAACTTGCTTTTATCATTGCTTTATGATGTAAATGTTTCCAGAACATGACCAACTTTGATGTCTCTTCTCTCTCACAGGAGGTTTTGGAGAGGTCAAGTTTGAAGCTGGATTCCTGTTACAAGCCTGATTTTCAAACCTACATCACCCCAGTGTCAAACTCAAAATAAACAGATATGAAACGTCACATGAAATTTTCCTGCAAAATGTCAGGCATAGAGGTTTTTGAAATACAGGAGTTCAAAATTTAACCTGAAGTAGATTTTTAAATTGATTTGCCTAGTTTTTTCTCTCTTCAAATATAAACTTAACTTTTTTTTTTTAAAGTTGTCTCCAAAACAGCTTCACCTACAAACTTCAAAGGAATGACAGATGAACTAAGTCTGGGAAGAGAAGGAAAGTCACCCGGGAAACAAGAGGTTCAGTATGAGGAATGGAAGGAGGTAGCCACATAGGGAGGTGAGTGGCGGGGGGGGGGGGGGGGGGAAGCGCAGCGCATGGGGGGTACTCCTGTCATTGAACAGCTTAACAATTAAAAGTCTATGGTAAAGTAACTCCTCACTCAAAGTCAGCCCAGTTAACGTTATGTTGCTGATCAATTAGAGAACGTGCTCTTTTAAAGTTGTGCAATGCTCCTTTATAATGCTGTTTGGCAGCTGCCTGCTTTGTCCACTGCTTGCAGGAAGAGCAGCCCATTGGAGCTAGCTGGTGGGGGCTTAGAACCAGGGTGGACCAGCAGCCGCCCTATCAGCTCCCCACTCCCCTAAGTTCCCAGTGCGGCAGCCACCACCCAGCAGGCTGCCAATTGCTGGCAGTTCAGCTGTCCCTCTCCTCTCTGCCATGTGCTGCTCCTGCCCTGTGCCTTGGAGCTGCTCCACAAGTCTCCTGCTTGCTGTGCAGGGTCGGGGGGGGGGGGGGGGCTAATGTCAGAGTGAAAGTATGAAATACACAGTATAGGTAATCCAGTAATCTTAACTCTGACCTTTATTGCTACTATATCATATGACTGACAGTCTTCTTCACCCATCACAGGTTCATTTCATCAGTGACCACAAAAACTTTAATATCTTACTCTTAATTGTACAGAGGTTGCTCAGCCTCCATCCTCCTTATAGCTATACAGAGTCAAAGTAAAGACTAACAATTCCAGATTAAGCAGTATATTACTCAGTTTAAAAATTTCACATATTCAAGGCACAGATCATCCAGTTATGACTATTAGATGGAAAGAGCATGTAGTGAAAAAGCATAATTTAGTCTCAGACATTTATTAAACCAGTTACAAAACCACCTTTTATGGTTCACAAATTCACATTTTCAACACTTCATCAGGAAGCTGCACAAGCACAGTACCTTCTCCTACTTTGTGATTAGAGTTGAAGAGGTAAGAGTTAACATTGCCCTTGTGGTGCTGTAGCAGATTGTTCTGGTGCTCTCAAAAGCCTCCAATTACAAGAAGTTATTTTATTGGGGGGGGGGGGGAGGGAGTCAGGCTAGTAAGCAACTTGGCTCTTTTATTTGAAATTTCCAGGTTCATATTTGTGTTTGAGGAAACATACATTTCAAGAGGTTTTTTTTTTTGCTGAAGTATTAGTTTATTTGAAATTCAATCCCAGTTTTGTTTGTTTTTGCTGCGCCTGGCACTAACATTATTCAAGAGGTTATGCCAAATGAAAATTTTAAGCGACCAAGACTTAAGTCACATTTTTATAAATTAAAAGTACAATTGAAATCCACATCCAAACAAACATTAACTTACCAACCACAACTGTACATGACTTAACTTTATATACTGTGGATGTAACCGATTCAAATACAGAAGCCGTTTCCAATGTCTTCGCTGTTTTCATATTCGTGAGCCTGGCGAATACACCAATGAGGCCCAGAGCCATGATTTCTATTTCTATTAATGTCTTATAATGAATGAGCTCAGGGGATAGGAGATAGGCTCATCATTAGATAAGCTGCTCATGTGTCATACCTGTCAGCGTCAAGAAGGCATCTTTTGCTTTATGCCACTTGCTCATAAAGCAGATCACCACTCATTGATCTACTGGACATTAGTCCATATAGCAGATCTTTTGAACTGGAAAGACTGCTGGCACTTCTGGCAACACAGAAAAACTTATGGGACTGACCTGAAATTGAAATCCTAGGGCTCACTTCTGAGGATTTATTGTACCCCTCAGACCATCTTTCCCTTACAACCCTGGACTGATTTTTCCTAATCTACTTTTAGAATGCAATCATGTCCCATTTCATAGGAAGTGATTACAAAAAATTCTTATGCCAGAATTTTGTTTTTACAAAATTGAAGACAGGATTGTAAACACAGCATGAACGAACCAGCAACTCTCATACAGAGGCTTATGCTAGATTAGATTCTCTTTCACAAAAGGATTGTCCTAAGTTTGATTAATGTAATTAGTGTTATATGATGTATCCATTTCACTATGATACATCTCAGCGCATTTCCTCCTGGTGCACTAACCCACTCAGCATTGTATGTCTACTAAAATATTTCAATATAGACCACATACAAAAAGGTGAAGAGAAAAAGCTAGAAGATGTTTGGAAAAAGCCCGAGATCCCCACACAGAAATGACGTCTAATTAGCTACCTGTATGTAAACACAGCTATTGTCTGATGATAGTATTAGTTGTGCACACAGACTTTAGATTTTTCAAAAATTTCTCTGACATTAACAGTAGAAGACCCATTTGGCATTACAAAGACTGTTTTAAGACTACTAGAGCAGTAGATAATTTAATGTATTCTAAGACAAAATTAAACCTGCTATGAATTCTAGTGACTAGCATGACTCAATTTCATTAATAAAAAAAACTCTTCCATTTTTTTCTTTTTAGTTATTTGTGTTATGTATTAGTCTTGGAACGGGATCAAATGGATGCTGTTCTCAGATCTTTGCAGAAGAAAGATTTGCATCTCTGTTGCACTCATGAGAAATTAAACAAAAATAAGTAATAGGTCAACTTGCATGCATCAACACACAAGAGTATGGTTAAAAGAAGATATAAACTAACTAAATCACAAGAATTCTGAGTTAGGTCTTCTTCCAGCTTTATTCAGCACTATTATACTCACTGCAACAAATACATTGTAGTTCAGGTTGTCCTTCATACACCACATACCCAGGCCAAACTAGTTTTTAAAGCCACTGTCCCATCCTCCTTCAAATCCCTGTTTAAGACCGCTAGGCAAGCGATCTCATTTCTTATTTTACATCTTGATAAAAAAAAATTATAACACTCTCAAGACCACCTCACTGTGCACATATGAGGGCATGAAAACATATTCCTCGTCCTCTCTCCGCAACTCTGGGCGTTTACTCCATTGAGGAACTAGTGCCCCTGGCCCACAGACACTTCTGAAGCTGAAGACAGGGTTTTTTGGTTTAATAAAATACAACTATGTCTCAACACAGCTATTAAGTTTTTAAAATGGACAAATGGGTTCCTTGCTTACTTGAGTGAGTCAAAGGTAGTGGCTTCAATATTGACAGTTCCATCAGACTCCATAGTTTGTCTGGTAAGCCAGTGTTATGTATGCATTTTGAGCAAGTGCTGGGAGACTGAGATGCCCATGCAACACCAAGCCCTCCTCATTTCAGCCAAGGACTTGAAAACAGGGGGAAGTGGCATGTGATGCCTTATGGTGCATTTTGTGTTGAAAGGAAGAAATTGTTTGGCTCTACTTTCAGTATCTTTTTTTACTCACCATATTCCTCTGGAACCTGCATGCCAAAGAGTCCAAGGCTCTTCAATCCTTTTAGAGTTTCTGGTGGGATTTTAGCATCTTGGTCAATCTTCGTAGAGTCCACTGAAAATAGAAGTATGACTGGTTACAGCAAGTGTGCCTCCACAAGAGTATTTGCATCAGTGCAAAGCAGGCAGGCTACAACAGCACTCTCAATACCATGGCATGTTAATAGCAGCATAACCTCTATTCCCAATAATCAACATGAGAGCATAGACCTGCAAAACAGGATATGGCTAATGGAAAAAGGAGCAATCAGAGTGTCTCACCTGCCTCCAAGCCCTCAACAAGTATTCTCCTCTAGCATCTCAAAGCATCCTCAGCAGCAAACCAGACTACATGTTCAGCACCCTAGCTTTTGACTCATGCTCCAACAGATGCGCACATGCTTCACCCATTTAACTTTACAGAAACTGCTCCTATTAGCTTCAGACTGCCTTTAACAATGGCTAACATGCCCCAACCCCTCACTCCCCTGAATCTGGAAAAGTATTAAACAGCCCCCCAGCAATCATTAGGCACTATACCATTACGGCTCACTACCAGTTTTGAAGTAGATGCAAGGTGGAATACTGTGACCCACTGCATACGGAGGTTACCACTACACTGCAGGGAAATAAAACCCCTCAGGTACATTCCTGTAAGAAGTTACTTGACCTCACAATTCTGCTTCTACTCGTTCTAGTCCAGGGGCGGGCAAACTTGTATGGTGGGACATGAATGCTCACAAAATTGCAGTTGGGGTGGGGCGGGGGGGAGGGAGAGGAGAGGGCTCTGGGATGGGGCCAGAAATGAGGAGTTCAGGGTGCGGGAGGGGGTGGTGGAATGGGGTGCGCAGGGGAGGGCTCCTGCTGGGGATGCTGGCTCTGGGGTGGGGCTAGGGATGAGGAGTTTGGGGTGTAGGAGGGTGCTCTGGGCTGGGACCGAGGGGTTTGGAAGGTGGGAGGGGGATCAGGGTCGGGGTGTGGGGAGAGGCGCAGGGGTGCAGGCTCCGGGCAGCACTTAGCTCAAGTGGCTCCTGGAAGCAGTGGCCATGTCCCTCTTCCGGCTCCTATGCAGAGCTGCGGCCAGGCAGCTCTGCACGCTGCCCCATCCGCAGGTGCTACCCCTGCAGCTCCCATTGGCTGCAGTTCCTGGCCAATGGGAGCTGCAGAGACGTCGCTTCAGGCAGGGGCAGCGTGCAGAGTGGAGCAGCCTGGCTGTCCCTACGCATAGGAGCTGGAGTGGGGCCATGACACTGCTTCCAGGAGCCACATGGAGTGGCCCCCAACCTTGCTCCCCAGCTAGAGTGCTGGAGCAGGGCAAGCCACATATCCCACTCCCCAGCAGGAGCTCGAGGGCTGGATTAAAACAGTTGGTGAGCCGGATCCGGCCTGTGGGCTGTAGTTTGCCCACCTCTGTTCTAGTTCCTAAGGCAGTAATAGTGGGAGAGAATTTGAGCCAACTCCTCTCTTCATGGTGGCTCCTGGATAGCACATAACAGCCCTTGGAATCTTCCAGTTGTTTCTTACATAGTAAGAAGAGAACGCTCCACAAAAAAAATAAGACTGAAGAGATTTCTGCAAGAACGAGCTCTACTCAGCTGAAACAGTTCTCCAGCTGAAGAGGCACAGCTCCTCACGGTGCTCCTTCCCTGACTGCATTCAAGAAGGAACTGACTGGAAGGTTTCAATGACAGAAGTTATACTCCAAGTGGTGACACATGAATAGTAGGGCCTTGGAAGTGGGGAGAATCTATAGCTTTTTTAACCATGTTGAACATTTCTTTGCATATTCAGGTGTACACTAGCATGAAGCATTAGAATAGTATAAGAAATTCCACAATTCCAAAACACTGGGATAAAGAAAAAAAACAACTCGGAATTTGTCACAGAACAGCCTCAAGAACATTTATCCCAATAAATTTTAATAGATTAGGTAGTTTTTAAGCAAGAACAGATCTGGTTCTTGCCAGTTGCACAGCTGCCCATTAGGTCCTCAAGAATAGCAAGCGTGTAAACTGACAAGAATTTCATTAGTTTTCATTACGGTATGTTGCTGTTCAGCAGCAGAGGCTGAAGCTATCCTGCCGAAAAAAATTCTTGAGGGAAAAAAGCAAATCCTGCAGAGTCCAGTGGCACTTCCCTGAGAAAGATTCCTATTCATCACAGGCAGGGGACTTAACAAGGACTGCATGAGGTAGAAGGGGTCAACCACAATGCTTGGTTGAGGGATGAAATTCAGTCAGAAAACATAACATTGTAACAAAGCAACTGATTTTTTGTAATGGTTTAGGCTACAAAGCACATCATATCAAGAATATACTTGGGTTATAATTTGCTGATTTGGGAGAGAAAAGCGTTTGTTGTTTACTTGTTCATTCACTAGAGTGATACAGACATCTGCATGGTGTATGAGAATTGCCAAGCTTCAGAGATTCTGCTCAGCTGAATTTCTTTGCTCAGTGCCAACTGTATCAAATTTCCAAGCGCTTAGGCAGCTTTCCAGTTTTTTTTTTGCTGCTCAGAATTATCCCTGAATATCTAACCAGAAATGGCAGAGTACCCAAACAAAATTAAATCATTTTCACCATCAACTAGACCCGTGTAACCTAATGTTTTTCATTTTCATGTTCTCCATTACATAATGACAGGTTTCAGAGTAACAGCCGTGTTAGTCTGTATTCGCAAAAAGAAAAGGAGTACTTGTGGCACCTTAGAGACTAACCAATTTATTTGAGCATAAGCTTTATTTGAGCATAAGCATAAGCTTTTGTGAGCTACAGCTCACTTCATTGGATGCATCCGATGAAGTGAGCTGTAGCTCACGAACGCTTATGCTCAAATAAATTGGTTAGTCTCTAAGGTGCCACAAGTACTCCTTTTCATTTCTCCATTAAATATCAGCTCTTAAACTGACTGAAGAGTATTTGTTTATTTTTTGATTTCATGGCCCTCTAAATATGCATTGTCTTCTCTGTCACTCTTAAGAATTTCTTGAGTTTTAGCTTAAATTGCTGAATTATTCCATTGAACAGGGACATAGTCACTGGCTGCTAGTTGGCCCAATAGCCTCAGGAGTTTTAATCCACGTCATGACCCTGGACTTCCTCCGAGTCTTTGGGGAAGTCAGAAGCTTTGCCCCACACTTGCCATCTGGAAATTGGGGGTGATACTGCTTAACTACGTCAGAAGTGAAAATAAGTGCTTGTAAAGAAATTAGGAGCTATTCAACAATGTTTCTCTGAGAGAACAGAGAAAAAATTAAACATTTAATCACACTGTGCCTTTGCTAAGCAAAAAGTTCATCAATTTTCCAAAACAGATTCACTGATCTAGTTAGTATTGCAGAACATCTATTTTTATATGCTCATAGCTTCTGAAATAGTCACTCTTTCTGCTTGCCTCTGCTGAATTTGGTTGGAAAAAGATGAGCAAAATCAGATGCTTATAAATTACAGGACAGTGAAAGGAACACACTTTTAAAGGGAAAAGCAGTTTCAATTCTTACATTTGCCCCAGAGCCCTCCTTTCAAATTTTTGTGGTTTTACAATAATTTTCTTATTTCTCTCCTCTTTGATGCATGAGTGAACTGAACAAAAAGAGAAAATTGACTATGCAAGGGAAAACAGTGACACTATACAAGTCATGATAAATGCACAAAGTGTAACAGTGTTTCCTTTTTAGTATTTCAATTATAGTAATATCACTAATTAGAAACCATTTGTATGGAAAAAGATGAATAACCATACCTTCCTCACTGAAGAATTTTTCTACTGGTCCTACAAACTGGTTGATTTCTTCTAATTCTTCATTAGAAATCTCTGGATAAGGGAAAACTTCCTCCTAAAACGTCAGAGTATAATATGATTACGGTAATTTAAAATAAAAAGCAGGCTGAAGAAGAACATGTGGCTTTTAGATGTTAACCTCTAAAAACAAAAATTGTGGAAAATGTTTACAGGAATTCAGGTAGTCTCAAATAAGCAAACTTAAGTAAATGAAAGATACTTGTTCTGTACTGAAAACTACATTTTTCAATTGTACTGCATGTTGAAACAAACGAGGAATAGCATCTGAAAATGAAAAACTGGGGTGAAGGAAAACTGCTCATATACAAGAAAGTGTGCTAACAGGTAAAATGAGCGACCAACAAGTACATACTTGAGTAACCACATGACCCTGTTACCAGAATCCTGTTTTACCAATTAGTACACATTTTTGTTTATGGCCCTCACTTGGGCCAATTTTAGACTGTAAGCTCCTTGGGGCAGGGACGATATATACTAGTTTTGTGAAACTCTCAGCACATCGTTGGGTGCTCAATAATAGAGTGCATGGATTAGCACAATGCAGTTCCGCTTTGCTCCAGTCTCTCCCTCACACAAGGGGTTTTTCATTGCAAGTTGGAGGCATTACAATCTTTAGACTTGAATAAAGAGAAAATTATGAGCAGCTAATAAGAGATGTGAAATATCGCTAAAGTGACAGTGTTCCTACTCCCTTACCCTGCCTTCTCAAAACAAAACTCCCCTTTGCAAGACCATGTCATTCTCTCTTCACTCAAGTACTCCTAAAGGAGTGTGGAGACAACACTTAGGATTTGGTAACTTCTAAAATTTTCAGAAAAGGACCAATGTATAAAAAATTTGCTATATCAGGAGGAGCTGAGTATGAAATAAGTGATGGTCAGGCTCTATGGGACGAAATTTGTTTGCTTGATTTCCACGATCCTTTCCTTGACACGACATGGTTTGTTCTGGAAGATCACAAAGTGCTGCTAACCTCACATTACTGAATTTGGTTAATGCCTCTTGTGGATTTGTTTGGCTCAATTTAAGTTCATACTTCAAGAATCCTTCTTTTGATTAATAATCAATAAATTTAATTTGGAGTTTATCTATTCTGATAGTACATAAGAATGGCCATACTGGGTCAGACCAAAGGTCCATCCAGCCCAGTAACCTGTCTACCGACAGTGGCCAATGCCAGGTGCCCCAGAGGGAGTGAACCTAACAGGCAATGATCAGAGTGATCTCTTTCCTGCCATCCATCTCCACCCTCTGACAGACAGAGGCTAGGGACATCATTCCTTACCCATCCTGGCTAATAGCCATTAATGGACTTGATCTACATGAATTTATCCAGTTCTCTTTTAAACCCTGTTATAGTCCTAGCCTTCACAACCTGCTCAAGCAAGGAGTTCCACAGGTTGACTGTGCGCTGAGTGAAGAAGAACTTCCTTTTATTTGATTTAAACCTGCTGCCCATTAATTTCATTTGGTGGCCCCTAGTTCTTATACTATGGGAACAAGTAAATAACTTTTCTTTATTCACTTTCTCCACACCACTCATGATTTTATATACCCTTAGTCTCCTCTTTTCCAAGCTGAAAAGTCCTAGCCTCTTTAATTTCTCCTCATATGGGATCTGTTCCAAACCCCTAATCATTTTAGTTGCTCTTTTCTGAACCTTTTCTAATGCCAGTATATCTTTTTTGAGATGAGGGGACCACATCTGTACTCAGTATTCAAGATGTGGGCATACCCTGGATTTATATAAGAGCAATAAGATATTCTCCATCCTATTCTCTATCCCTTTTAAAATGATTCCTAACATCCCATTTGCTTTTTTGACTGCCGCTGCACACTGCGTGGACATCTTCTGAGACCTATCCACGAGGACTCCAAGATCTTTCTCCTGATTAGTTGTAGCTAAATTAGCCCCCATCATATTGTATGAATAGTTGGGATTATTTTTTCCAATGTGCATTACTTTACATTTTCCATATTAAATTTCATTTGCCATTTTGTTGCCCAATCACTTAGTTTTGTGAGATCTTTTTGAAGTTCTTCACAGTCTACTTTGGTCTTAACTATCTTGAGAAGTTTAGTATCGTCTGCAAACTTAGGTACCTCACTGTTTACCCCTTTCTCCAGATCATTTATGATTAAGTTGTATAGGATTGGTCCTAGGACTGACCCTTGGGGAACACCACTAGTTACCCCTCTCCATTCTGAAAATTTACCATTTATTCCTACCCTTTGTTCTCTGTCTTTTAACCAGTTCTCAATCCATGAAATGATCTTCCCTCTTATCCCATGACAACTTAATTTACGGAGGAGCCTTTGGTGAGGGACCTTGTCAAGGCTTTCTGGAAATCTAAGTACACTATGTCCACATGTTTGTTGACCCTGTCAAAGAACTCTAATAAATTAGCAAGACATGATTTCTCTTTTCAGAAACCAGGTTGACCTTTGCCCAACAATTTATGTTCTTCTATGTGTCTGACAATTTTATTCTTTACTATTGTTTAAACTAATTTGCCCAGTACTGACGTTAGACTTACCGTTCTGTAATTGCCGGGATCACCTCTAGAGCCCTTTTTAAATATTGGCGTTACATTAGCTATCTTCCAGTCATTGAGTACAGAAGCTGATTTAAAGGACAGGTTACAAACCATAGTTAATAGTTCCACAATTTCACATTTGAGTTCTTTCAAAACTCTTGGGTGAATGCCATCTGGTCCCAGTGACTTGTTACTGTTAAGTTTATCAATTAATTCCAAAACCTCCTCTAGTGACCCTTCAATCTGTAACAATTCTACAGATTTGTCACCTGCAAACGATGGGTCAGGCTTGGGAATCTCCCTAACATCCTCAGCCGTGAAGACTGAAGCAAAGAATTCATTTATTTTCTCTGCAATGACTTTATCGTCTTTAAGTTCTCCTTTTGTATCTCGATCATCCAGGGGCCCCACTGGTTGTTTAGCAGGCTTCCTGCTTCTGATGTACTGAAAAAAACATTTAATAATTACCTTTTGAGTTTTTGGCTAGCTGTTCTTCAAACTCTTTTTTGGCTCTTATTATATTTTTACACTTACCGGATATACTCGATCATAAGCCGGTTTGTTTATAAGCCGACCCCGCCAAGATAGATAAGTAAAAATGGAAAATTTTTATGACACATTCATAAGCTGACCCTATAATTCAGGGGTCAGCAAACTTTGGCTCCTGGACCATCAGGATAAGCTGCTGGCGGGCCGAGATGGTTTGTTTACCTTGAGCGTCCGCAGGCACAGAGGTAAAACTAAGAAAACAAAGCGTCCCGGCGCGCCAGCTGTTCACCCTGCCGGGCCGGGACAGCATCTGGGGGAGAAGCAACCCCTGTGACCACCACCCCATGATCCCACCCCTAGACCAGGACCCCCACACTCCTCCCATCCCATCCCTTCCCATCTTAGCTGGGGTGGGCCGGGGAGGATGTCTCTGGCGTGGCCGCAGCGTGCTCCGGCGGGCTGGGCCGGGCGGTGCGGCCGCAGAGTGCCAGCCCCGAAGCTGCAGCTTCTTCGGAGGCTGGGGAGAGAGCAGCGTGGCCAGAAGCGGAGAGATTCTGGCCCCACCTCTTTCCTTCTGACTCTGCTGCCTCTCCTTGCTCCCTCTGTTGGGGTGGGGGCTGTGTCCCACCTCTCCCTCTCTATACCTGTTCATAAGCTGACCCTCTTTTCTGATGCTTCCCTTTTTTACTAAAAAAATTTGGCTTATTAACGAGCATATACGGTAATTTGGCAGTGTTTATGCTCCTTGGCTTGTTTAAGGGCACAGAAGAAAAGCTAATGCTCTTCGAACACTATAAAGGATCCAGTCTTGTTCCCAGTGAAGTCTATGGCAAAAATCCCATTACTATCAGTGAGTGGAGGGCATTACTTCAGAAGTAAGTTCCATGACATTTAATTGTCTGATAATTAGTATATCATTTAGCTACCCATTTCTATTTTAAAGAAAATTTACTATACTTTAAAACATTAAGCAATTAACTTGGTTGCTTAGCAGGGTGGATAAAAATCAATGATTTTTTAAAATAAAAAAAATCAAAATTTTGATAAAATTCTTTTTGATGAAAAAAGCAATCTAAAGATAGTTTTAATTAAATCACATTATAGCTCAAAGATCTCTCACCATTGAATAGGGATTATATATTCTAATTCTATAGTATGAGACCATATATTCACGTAATGTTTAAGAAAAGTTTTGTAAATGAGTTTCAATAGTTGATGGATCCTGGAACCCCATAAAATTGGGTCCACAGACTTCTGTATAGATTATTTTGGTTAATCTTTCTATCTGCCCAATGGGACTCAGTGGTCAGTCTAGAACAGGGGTGGGCAAACTTTTTGGCCAGAGGGCCACATCTGGGTCGGGAAATTGCACGCAGGGCCACGAATGTAGGCTGGGGCAAGGAGTTAGGGTATGGGAGGGAGTGCAGTGTGCAGGAAAGGGCTCAGGGCAAGTGGTTGGGGGTGCAAGAGCAGTCTTAAGGCACAGGAGGGGTGCAGGATTACGAGGGGGCTCAGGGCATGGGGTTGGGGTGTAGGAGGGGTTCGGGGTATGGGCTCTGGCCCAGTGCTGCTTACCTTGAGCAGCTCCAGGGTGGCAGCGGCACGCAGCGGAGCTAAGGCAGGCTCCCTGACTACCTTGGCCCCACACTGCTCCCGGAAGCAGCCAGCACCACATCCCTGCAGCCCCTTGGGGAGGGGAGGGGCAGAGGGCTCCACGCGCTGCCCTTGTCTGCAGGTACCTCCCCTGAAGCCCTCATTGGCCGCGGCTCTCTGTTCCCGGCCAATGGGAGCTGCGGAGGGCGGTGCCTGCAGGCACAGACAGCACACTGAGCCCTCTGCCCTTGCTCCCCCAAGGGCCGCAGGGACGTGGTGCCGGCTGCTTCCAGAAGCGGTGTGGGGCCAGGGCAGGCAGGAAGCCTACCTTGGCGCCACAGGGGTGGCAATCCTGCGGAGCAGTTTCAAAGCCCTGACGGGCCAGATCCACCCCACGGGCTATAATTTGCCCATCCTGATCTAGAAGATACCATCAAAGATGCTTAGTTTTGCAGTTCTCAAACTGTGTATGTGTCTCCCCAGAGATAACATGCTTGTTAACAGCAAAAACCAACCTCAACCCTATTGTCCCTCTGACTCTGTGTACATACATTTGCAATCCCTTACCTCTCTAAAAGTGTAAAGTTTCAAAAAGTTCAATGAATAAAAGATTGTTGGGGGTGGAACAGATCTGGACAAGGAGCAGAAGTCTGGAGATAAATGTGAGAAGGGAGGGACAGGCTGTAGAAACAACAGTGGAACTAACCAATTTGTTTGAGCATAAGCTTTCGTGAGCTACAACTCAGTTCATTGGATGCATACTGTGGAAACTGCAGAAGACATTATATACACAGAGACCATGAAACAATACCTCCTCCCACCCCACTCTCCTGCTGGTAATAGCTTATCTAAAGTGATCACTCTCCTTACAATGTGTATGATAATCAAGTTGGGCCATTTCCAGCACAAATCCAGGTTTTCTCACCCCCCGCCCCACACACACAAACTCACTCTCCTGCTGGTAATAGCCAATCCAAAGTGACCACTCTCAATGTAAAGAGTACTCAATGTACTGTCTTCTGCAGTTTCCACAATATGCATCCGATGAAGTGAGCTGTAGCTCACGAAAGCTTATGCTCAAATAAATTGGTTAGTCTCTAAGGTGCCACAAGTACTCCTTTTCTTTTTGCGAATACAGACAAACAGTGGAACTGTTTGAGCAGCACATTACAGAAGTCTTGAGGTCTTTCTGAGCGTAGCCTATAATGGCAGCAGGCCATAAAAGAGACCCACTTTGTGAATAAGAACCATTCAAGAAATATGTTTGCTGATCACGTTTTAAAGAAAGTCACACCAGTGAATTGGTGGAAGTCACTTAAGCACTTGGATTCAGAGACTAGTGAAGTGATAATCTCACTTTTAACAGCAGTAGCTTCTTCTGCCGGTGTAGAAAGTCCAAAGGAAGAAAATATTCTAATTCATTCCAAATTGAGAAATCGTTTGGGACCTGAAAAAGCAGGAAAGCTTGTTTTTCTTTTCCAGATTATGAAAAAAATAGGAAAATGAAGATGAAGATAACTGAGTTAGCTACAGAAGCCAATATTTTAAGTTTCTCATGTTGACCTGGCTGACATAGTTGATTTAATTTTTTTTAAAATATTTCATTTAACTATTTTAATTAACAATTTTAACAAAAACAAACCTGATTTTAAAAAACTTGAATTCAACAATTCATATGCTCGTTTTGTTAAATTATATGTTTACGGTTAAAAAAATCCAGAATACATAACGTGGTTATTTTAGTTAAATAAAACAATTTAAAATGTCCGTCTGGTGATGTTTTCCTAATACAGCGTGGCAAGAAAATCCTCCAAATATTAATGATTAACCTGTTGAACTGGAGATAAATAGTTTACCTCCCAATGACTTCATAAGTATCTGCTTCAATTACCTTTGGTAAATAAAATAACCAAACAATCATTCATTTTCTGATATAGTTGTAAAACTAATCTGAAAAGTTTTCAAAATAAATCACTTTAAAAATGTATAGTGTGTACCTTCTAAAAATGAAGCCTACATCTATCTCTGAGTTGTGAAGCTTATGTATGTATTAAGGTTATAGCAACCAACAAGAATGCTCTTATGTAGAAATCCATGATTAAATCATGTCTTCCTGATTAGTGATTTAAGTCAAATCCACTCTGTTGCTTAGTATGTCCTTCAATTATTTTCTCCCCTTTCTTCAAAACAAAAACTGAAGCATTAATATTAATTGCATAACGTGTGAAAGAGCAATTTCCTGACATGAAGGCTGGCAATCTTGTATTGTCCACACGTATATATTATACACTCCTTTGTCATCTGTGGCTTGTGAGGGGAAAGGCCTTAATTTACTGCCACCTACTCACTAGATGCCAATGTTAAAAATGAAGGCATTGAACAGGGCCTGGGAACTGCATTCTGGAAAGAAATGGGCACTTAATAGAGAGATGTTCCAGAGGACCATTCTGATACGCCTCATTTTTCACAATGGCTGTGGCTAGCTCTGGGCAGAAGCGACACTGTTTCATTGTGCTGCTCAAAAGACATCAGCAGGGGCAGGGTTCAAAGGAAGAAGGGCAAAGAGAAAATATAGACTATGTACATTGTGTAACAGGTTTCATCCCCAAGGGCACACTTAACTACCAACAAGCAATGGAAACTTGAGTATGTGCCTCTGTAGCTGCCTTTCCAACAGTTCATCGAAATGTGGAAGTGAAACTGACCACACAATTAAATCTTCCTTTAGATATAATATAAAGAACTCACCTTTATACAAGTTCTGTTTCCTAACAATTTAAACTAACAAAAAGTGAAGTGCTAAGCACGTTTTTACTGCAAAATCAGATAACCCAGAAGTATAGAATCCAGAATTTTGGACCTTATGCAATCTCCGTAGAATAAAGTGTAACTTCTAAAGGAAAGAAATTAAGTTTCAGAATGATTTCAGTCTGTATACAAATACTGGCTCTATTATTTGTTAAGCACCTAGAATATGCCTGGCACTGTACAGTACACAGAAGAATATAGAGTCCCAAACTCCAAAACATTACAACCTAGATGACAGATCCACAGCATCTGGAATACACTGGCAAGAGGGGGAGACAACTTTGCTTTTTTCCTCTTTAGTTATAAACTTACTCCTTGTAAGTCTCATTGTAGAAGTGTTTCCTCTTGTTTTTTCCTACCCCCCCCCCCCCAGATGTTCTGGTTTAACTTGGATTTAAACTTGAAGAGTGGTCAGTTTGGATGAGCTATTACCAGCAGGAGAGTGAGTTTGTGTGTGTATGGGGGTGGGGGGGGATGTGAGAAAACCTGGATTTGTGCAGGAAATAGCCCAACTTGATTGTCATGCACATTGTGTAAAGAGTTGTCACTTTGGATGGGCTATCACCAGCAGGAGAGTGAATTTGTGTGGCGGGGTGGAGGGTGAGAAAACCTGGATTTGTGCTGGAAATGGCCCACCTGATGATCACTTTAGATAAGCTATTACCAGCAGGACAGTGGGGTGGGAGGAGGTATAGGTTCATATTCTCTGTGTATATATAAAGTCTGCTGCAGTTTCCACGATATGCATCTGATGAAGTGAGCTGTAGCTCACGAAAGCTTATGCTCTAATAAATTGGTTAGTCTCTAAGGTGCCACAAGTACTCCTTTTCTTTTTGCGAATACAGACTAACACGGCTGTTACTCTGAAACCTGTCATTGTAGAAGTGGTTTCTTAAAAAGGACTTAAATGAAGAAAGGGTGGCAGGTTGGTAAACTAGAATGGGGAGAGTGTTCCACATATAAAGGGAAACCACAGTAAATTGCACAGAGATGCAAATAGGAGGAAATTATGAACGCAGTATCACTTGTGGTGAAGAGGGGACAATAGCAGACCAGGTAATAGATGAAAATCAGGATGAAAATGTGAAAGACTATGAATGGAGTCTGAACAAACTGGTGTGTTTGGGGACTAGTGTAGGGATTAAAATGAAGGGGAAGACATGATCAGATTAATTGGCTAGAAGATAGTTTTGGCAACTACACTTTGGACACCATTAAGAGGAGCAATAAGCATGTCAGTGTGGTTGAAGAAGAGGTTATAGTAATCCAGAAGGGAGAGGATTAGCAAATCACTTAAAAAAACCAAACAAACCTAAAGTCTATCTAGCAGCTGCTGTCCTATAGGTCAGAGTGCAAGATAAACTGTCTCCTTTCCCTTGTGCACCATTCAGGCCACATTCACTTTTATAGCAGATCTTCGTACCTGTTCCTGACCCCACAATCTGAAACATATCTCCTAATGCTCCAACTTGAATACCAAATGACTCGAGTAAGCAATAGTGTTAAAATCCTTGCAAGCCGTTTCTAATAGCATTCCCATTGTTGCTAGCACCAAAGGAAGATTTTCAGAAAAAACTTAGTGTATAGGAAGCGTAGATGTGCTTCACATGGTGCAAAATGCTCTGGTGGGAGGTCCTCTTACTCTAGAATCTGGGTCCCCCAACTGGACCATGACAAGTGTAGAGACAGTGAATAGGTGGTCTCATTTACACAGATCACTCAGGTAACAGCTACTCCTGAGCTGCTCCTGTACAGATAAGAGCCAGGCTGTAAATCATTGTCTGCACATAGAGAACAGGGGATGAAACGGCTCCATTCCATGCAGGAGAAAGGCTGGGGCTGTGAGGGGTCCCCCGAAGGGAGAGGCACCAGGGTGGGACAACCTGGAAGGAGGCCCCAGAGAACGATGTGGCCTGGAGGAGAACCCTGAGGAGACAAACAGCCAGGGGTATCCCAGCAAGGGGAAGAGAGTCCCCAGGGGCTGGGCACAGTTGCAAGGAGGGTGCTTGCAGCCCCAAGAGTGCCCCAGCAAGAGAAGAGTCCCCAGGGGCTGGGCACAGTCACTGGTGGGGAACCTGAGCGGTGCTCCAGCAAAGGGAGGAGACACCCCAGGGGACAGGCACCGTTGCAAGGGGCGTGCTGGCAGCCCTGGGACTGCCCCAGAGAGAGGAGAAAAGTCCCCAGGAGCCAGACACAGTCCGTGGTGGGGCGGGGGCCGGGAGCCCCAGAGGTGCCCCAGCGAGGGGAGGAGACACCCCCAGGGGCCGGGAGCCCCAGAGGTGCCCCAGCGAGGGGAGGAGACACCCCCAGGGGCCGGGAGCCCCAGAGGTGCCCCAGCGAGGGGAGGAGACACCCCCAGGGGCCGGGAGCCCCAGAGGTGCCCCAGCGAGGGGAGGAGACACCCCCAGGGGCCGGGAGCCCCAGAGGTGCCCCAGCGAGGGGAGGAGACACCCCCAGGGGCCGGGAGCCCCAGAGGTGCCCCAGCGAGGGGAGGAGACACCCCCAGGGGCCGGGAGCCCCAGAGGTGCCCCAGCGAGGGGAGGAGACACCCCCAGGGGCCGGGAAGTCAGTGGCGGGGGCTGGCAGCCCCAGAGGTGCCCCAGCGAGGGGAGGAGACACCCCCAGGGGCCGGGAAGTCAGTGGCGGGTGCTGGGAGCCCCAGAGGTGCCCCAGCGAGGGGAGGAGACACCCCCAGGGGCCGGGAAGTCAGTGGCGGGGGCTGGGAGCCCCAGAGGTGCCCCAGCGAGGGGAGGAGACACCCCCAGGGGCCGGGAAGTCAGTGGCGGGGGCTGGGAGCCCCAGAGGTGCCCCAGCGAGGGGAGGAGACACCCCCAGGGGCCGGGAAGTCAGTGGCGGGGGCTGGCAGCCCCAGAGGTGCCCCAGCGAGGGGAGGAGACACCCCCAGGGGCCGGGCACAGTTGCGGAGGGTGCTGGGAGCCCGGGCTCGTCTCCCTCAACCTCACCTTCCGCAGCTTCCCCAGGAAAAGCTCCTTGGCGTAGGCACTGCGGAGGCCGCCAGTGCGTAGCTGCCTGGCCCCGGGGGGGAACGCGGCGCGCGCCACCCGCAGTAGAAGGCTGAGGCCGCTCATGTCCGACCGGGTCACTGTGCCCCTAGGCAGTGCCCGAAACCGGCATGGCTCCGCCCACTGCCTAGGGAAGCCGTCAGGGGCGCGCGCTGATGACGCATCAGATGGGTCACGTGACACAAACCCCTCTCAACCCCTCCCTCCTGCAGATGGGCTTGAGGCGGGCGCCATGTGCCCCGCCCCTCACACGCCACCCCCCCCCGCGCAGCCAGTCACACCATTCAGGCCACGCCCCCAGCAGTACATTGGCCTGCGGTTGTGCCCATCAGGCCGGAGCCGGGGCCGTCTGGGTTCAGAGGCGATCCGGGACTAAGCTAGCGCGGGAGCAGGCTGGGGAAGCCTTGTGAGGGATGCCCTGCCTAGCTGTTCCTTAGACCCCCAGCTCCTGGAGTCTTGGGAAGCTCAGCCCTTTTTTTTTTTAAAAAAGGGGATGTTCTTGGCCCGGCTGGCTCCAGGAAAAAACTGGCCACAGGAAAACACCCTCAACACATTCATTGCTAAAAAAAATCTCATTGTTTCAAGCATAAGCTTTTCGTGAGCTACAGCCGATGAAGTGAGCTGTAGCTTGCGAAAGCTCATGCTCAAATAAATTGGTTAGTCTCTAAGGTGCCACAAGTCCTCCTTTTCTTTTTGCGAATACAGACTAACAGGCTGTTACTCTGAAACCCATTGGTTCAAGCCACTCTCATGAGTTTTAAGGGAGAAGCTGATATTGAACAGTTGCATCTGGCTGTGGTGAGTGATTGCACATAGTGGTAGGTTAAGAAACTGTTTCTTCCTAAGCTTTATGGCCTGAGACAAGAGGGTTATATCCCCAATCAAATAATAAACATCCTTATTAGCATGGCTATTACAGCCTGACTAGGGATCCTATAATTGCACTACTGGGCCTATAATGCAGCAACTATACTTAGTGTGTACTTTCCTCTATGTTTCAGGAAAACACAGGCTGGGGCTCACACTGAGAGGAGGAAATTTTCCCTTGAATGGCTTGTTATATAATCATTGACAATTATTTCTTATACTTCAGACTGTAATCTGTGTTTCAGTACTGCACAACAAGCTGCATGCCCACCATCCAATCTATTGCACCTAAGCTTCTTGGTAGTCATCAATTTCTGATGCACGATAAACAAAATCCAGGCTTTTTCTCCTCTCCCAGTCCTCTCAACAGCAACATTTCAATCATATTTGTCTATATTATAATATTATGTAATCATACTTTTTCAGTTCATTAACAGGAAGGCTTTTAGTACTGTGTATTACATTTTTAGTTCACACAGGAGACGTTGCTATTGGTGAAGCAGTTTAATAGTTATTATCAGTCCAAGTGTCAGGGTTCCCTCCCTACTCTGAGGTACAGATGTAGGGACCCGCATGAAAGGCCCCCTAAGCTTATTTCTAGCAGCTTAAGTTAAAAACTTCCCCAAGGCAAAAATCCTTCCTTGTCCTTGGATGGTATTGCTGCCACCACCAAGTGAGCTATTCAGGGAAAGGACCACTTGGAGTTCCTGTTTCCCCAAAATACTCCCCCCAAGCCCCTTCACCCCCTTTCCTGGGGAGGCTTGAGAATCATATACCAACCAAATAGGTAAACAAGGTGAGCACAGACCAGACCCTTGAGTTTTTAGGACACTAAAAACCAAATCAGATTCTTAGAAACAGAACTTTATTATAAAAGAAAAAAAGTAAAAGCAGCACCTTTGTAAAATCAGGATGGAAGGTAATTTTACAAGGTAATAAGATTTAAAATACAGAGGATTCCCCTCTAGGCAAAACTTTAAAGTTACAAAAAACAGGAATAAACCTCTCTCTTAGCATAGAGAAAATTCACAAGCTAAAACAAAAGATAACCTAAGGCATTTCCTTGCTGTTACTTACAATTTGTAATCTTAGACGCTTATTTCAGATATGGCTTTAGGAGATGTATTTTTCCTGCCCTGGTCCCTCTGTCCCAGAGAGAACACAGACAGCACAAACAAAAACCTTCCCCCACAGCTTTGGAAGTATCTTCTTCCCTTATTGGTCCTTTTGGTCAGGTGCAACCAGGTTATTTGAGCTTCTTAACCCTTTACAGGTAAAGGAGGGATTTTATGCTACCCTTAGCTGTATGTTTATGTAAGAAAAGATAAGACCCAGAGAACATTTTATTAGGGGACCAGTAGGCAGTGGAGAGGATAGGTATAGGCCCTGGCCACAATGTTAACAAATCACATCATGTTTACAAGTCATTCATACATGTCACATATTATTCCAATGAAAAATGTTTTATGCTGCCGTATTTTAGAACACACATTGGGAGGTCTGAAGAGAGAGACGAGTCTCAAGAATAAAATTAACCAATTTATTTGAGCATAAGCTTTCGTGAGCTACAGCTCACTTCCTCAGATGCATATCGTGGAAACTGCAGCAGGCTTTATATATACACAGAGAATATGAAACAATACCTCCTCCCACCCCACTGTCCTGCTGGTAATAGCTTATCTAAAGTGATGATCAGGTGGGCCATTTCCAGCACAAATCCAGGTTTTCTCACCCTCCACCCCCCCACACAAATTCACTCTCCTGCTGGTGATAGGATGGGCTATCACCAGCAGGAGAGTGAATTTGTGTGGGGGGGTGGAGGGTGAGAAAACCTGGATTTGTGCTGGAAATGGCCCACCTGATCATCACTTTAGATAAGCTATTACCAGCAGGACAGTGGGGTGGGAGGAGGTATTGTTTCATATTCTCTGTGTATATATAAAGCCTGCTGCAGTTTCCACGATATGCATCTGAGGAAGTGAGCTGTAGCTCACGAAAGCTTATGCTCAAATAAATTGGTTAGTCTCTAAGGTGCCACAAGTACTCCTTTTCTTTTTGCGAATACAGACTAACACGGCTGCTACTCTGAAAAGAATAAAATTGCTATTTTAATTTTTAACATACTACTTTAATTAATCCTTGTAAAAAGTAGTAAATGCTTCCCCTGTGTAATTTAAAATCATGATTTGCCATATTCTGGGATGTTTTTCACTTGTTCAGTTTCTTGTCCCCTGATCACATTCACCAGATACATGTCACAAGGGTTAAACAGTTGCTTTCTCAGTATCTGTACAAGCTATCAATGGCAGTCCCTGAACTTTGGTAGATAATACTGTGCAGAAGGGGCCATCAGTGTAGGATAATACTGACTGGGTCAGTATGAACTTAGTTAGAGGAAATCTTAATAGAAAACAATCATCAACCTCAGCCCTTTCTGACCACCAGCTTCTGAAGGACTGGTAGAAGGTGAAGGAGTATATGGCAGATACAGAGGGACTGCCTGGTGCCCTGCAACAGGTGTTGTCATTTACATAAGGCAAAAGAAGTGCCAAGTAGGTACAAAACATTACTCTGCTGACCCGGTAGTGTGTTACATCCACTTTTTTATGGTGTAAATTGCTATATAAGCAGCAGGGCAATGAAGATCCTGGCCCAGCATTTCTCCTTTTCCTATGTCTCCCACACAGCTAAATCCTGCTCTGTCTGCTTCCCATTCAGATGCTAGGGAGGAACCAGCAAGAAACATACAGATGAATAAAATAATTACCTAGAAATTTGGAATCTGGTTAGGAATGAAACAAGTGTTCTTCTGTTTCTTGAGTAGAGAAACCAGTACGTACGTATGTACGTACGTACGTGTGTGTATAGAAATTCTTTAACCAATGCACTTTCTCTGTGAATACTAAAATGCACGTACAAACGAACCTTCCTTACATTTCAAATATTCTTTTCAAGTATCCTTTAATCACGTTTTTTTTTTCTAACTCAGATTTTTCTGCTTTGAGCTATACCTATTTCTCTCTCCTTTTTAAGATTCACTTTAACATGTCCCAGTTTTATTCAACTATCCTTGTGTTTTGTCTTGTAGATTAAAGACTTTAAAATATTAGGTTACTAAAGTAGCATTGAACAGTTAAGAGATTAATAAATCATAAAATACCTGGATTTTACTTTACCTGGGAAGTATTGCAGAGTATTTATGAAAAAATTCAAAAATGTAAATCCCGTAGTCTGGATAAATAGAAAAAAATGTGGATGAAAATTAATTCCTACAGTACTGATATAATCTTTGTTTCACCGCTGGGCTGATGACACGAAAAATATACATCTCCACTTTGGAACGATCCTACCTTTATTTTGTCCCATATCTACAACTTTGCAGCCCCAATTGAAAACAGAATCACAGTAGTTTATGTGCCCCAGCTGTGCCTTTTTCACAGCTCTCAGTAATCACACCATCCTTAAGGTCACTCTGGCCCACAACCTTGATGTCATATTGCGCTGCTTTTCAGGAAGAAAGATAAAACTCTCTCTTTTTCTTAAGTAGCATCTCCTTCCCTTAGAATAATTAAGGAGAAAAAGTGATAGATAGATGGTAGCAAAGTTATGCACTTGAAATCCATGACTATTACCCTGTGAGCATGACATGATGCACTAATTCTAACTTTTACTATTAAAAAAAGCCCATCAACTTACAAAATTAAATTGTAGGAAAGGTAAGAGCAGTAAATGATAGTTACCTTTTCCGTAACTGGTGTTCGAGACGTGTTGCTCATGTCCATTCCACAATAGATGTGCGTGCTCGCCACGTGTACTGACACCGGAAGTTTTTCTCTTAGTAGTACCCATCAGGGAGCGCCCCTAGCGACCCCTGGAGTGGCACCGCTATGGTGCAGTATAAGGGGTGCTGAAGACTCCCCCCACCCTCAGTTCCTTCTTGCCAGACAACTCCGACAGAGGGGAAGGAGGGCAGGATGTGGAATGGACACGAGCAACACATCTTGAAGAACACCAGTTACGGAAAAGGTAATTGTCTTTTCTTCTTCGAGTGATTGTTCATGTGCATTCCATAATGGGTGATTCCAAGCTATATCTGTTGGAGGTGGGTAGGAGTTCACAGACACTCGGGATGGAGCACTGCCCTGCTGAGCCCGGCATGCTCCCTAGTTTGGGAGACTATCGCATAATGCGAGGTGAACGTGTGAACTGATGACCAAGTGGCAGCCCTACAAATGTCCTGAATAGGGACGTCAGCCAGGAAGGCAGCCGACGAGGCTTGCGCCCTTGTTGAGTGCGCTCTCGCAATTGGCCACAGGAGAACTCCCACCGGTTGTAACAAGTCCAGATACATGAAGCAATCCAGTTGGAGAGCCGCTGGGTGGAGATCAGCTGACCTTTCATGCATTCAGCCGTGGCAAAGAACAGTTGTGAAAGACTTCCTGAATGGTTTCATATGTTCCAGGTAAAAGGCCAGAGCCCATCTCACATCTAGCATGTGGAGGTGCCACTCCTCACTGGACGCATGGTGCTTGAGACAGAGCGTCAGCAGGAAAATGTCCTGGCCCATATGATAGGCAGAGATCACCTTAAGGAGGAACCAAGGGTGTGGGCTGAGCTGGACCTTATCCTTATGGAAAACCATGTATGGGTGTTCAGAGGTCAGGGCCCAAAGCTCCAAGACCCTCCTAGCAGAGGTGATCGCCACAAGAAAGGCCACTTTCCATGAGAGGTGGGACCAGGAGCATGTATCAAGCGGCTCAAATGGATGTCCTGTTAGCCTGGCCAGCACCAAGTTCAGGTCCCACTGAGGGACCGGGGGGGGGTCTAACATAAGGAAAAAGGCGATCCAAGCCCTTAAGGAATCAACCAGTCATGGCACGAGAGAATATCATGTGGCCTTGAACTGGCGGGTGGGAGGCTGATATGGCTGCCAGACGCACATTGTTAGACAGGGGCGGTAGGCCCTGGGCTCTGAGATGAAGGAGGTAATCCAGGATAAGCTGGAGCGGGGCAGCCACCGGCGAGACGCCCCGATCAGCAGCCCACAGGAAAACTGAGACCATTTTGCCAGGTAGGCCTGACGCGTAGAGGGCCTCCTGCTCTCCAGAAGGACACGCTGGACTCCCTCTGAGCATGTCCTCTCCTCTTGGCCAAACCATTGAGCAGCCATGCCATGAGGTGGAGGGCTGCTAGGTTGGGGTGGAGGAGGTGACCTTGGTCCTGAGAGAGAAGACCTGGGTGGGTTGGCAACTGCCAGGCTTGTGAGAGTCCCATACCAGTGCTGTCTGGGCCACACCAGGGCGATCTGAAGGACGTGAGCCCTGTCCATCTTGATCTTTTCCAGGACCTTGCCAATCAGTGGAATCGGGGGAAAGGCATACAAAAGCTGACCCAACCAGGACAGAAGGAAAAAGTGTTGGAAATCATGCCCGTGCCCAGTCCTCCTCTGGAGCAGAAACAAGGACACTGGCGGTTCTGCCTGGTTGCGAAGAGGTCCACTTGGGGAGTGCCCCACGTTCAGAAAATCCTGTGCACTACCTCCAGGTGCAGCGACCATTTGTGCTGAGAGGAGAAGTCCTGGCTCAGCTAATCTGCCTGAGAGTTTCGAACGTCCAGTAAGTGGTGGACTTCCAAGTTGATATCGTGGGCTATACAGAAGTCCCACAGTCTGAAGACTTCCTGGCAGAGGGCTGAGGAATGGGCTCCGCCTTGCCTATTGGTGTAGAACATCGAGAGTGTCTTGTCCACTGACTACCCTGACTGCTAGGCATGAGCGAAAGGCCACACAGGCTAGAGGGACTGCCCTGAGCTCTTTGACATTTATGTGCAGGGCTAGTTCCTGCATGGACCACAGGTCTGGAGGTTTCCCATATGGGCTCCCCACCCAAGTCCGATGCATCAGACAACAACTCTACAATTGGAGGTCAGCCCCTGAATGGGACTCTTTGGAGCATGTTCCCTGGGATGGACCACCAGCAGAGGGAGGCTAGCACATGTTCGGGCACAGAGGAAATGCCTGTGGCCCTCAAATATGTGAACGTGGAAGTACGCGTTCTGTAGATCAAGGGTGGAGTACCAGTCTCCGGGATCCAGGGAGGGGATGATGGAGGCCAGAGACCCCATGCAGAACTTGAGCTTTACCATGTACTGGTTCAGGCCTCACAGGCCCAGGATAGACCTGAGCCCCCATTTTGCTTTCGGGATAAGGAAATAGTGGGAGTACTACCCCTTGTATCTGAACTTTGCCGGCACCACCTCCACTGCTCCTTAGTGGAGGAGCTGCCTCACCTCTTGGTCGAGTAAGATCTCGTGAGAAAGGTCCCTGAAGAGGCATGGGGAGGGAAGGTAGGTGGGGTAGACAGAAATTGGAGGGTATAGCCCCAGGAGATGGTGTTGAGGGCCCATCGGTCCGATGTCAGCAGCGACCACTCTGGGAGGAAAGTACATAGGCGGCTGGAGAAGAGATGCTCGGGTGGATTCCTGGTACAAACTGGTAAGTCGTCCCCGGGCATCCCATCAAAACTGGTGCTTACCCACCTGCTTGCCCTTGGAGGGCCCAGGCTGGGACGCAAGCCAAGACTGCCGCTGTGGGCACTTTTTATAGTCCCTTGATTTTTTTTTTTTTATAAGGGGGCTCATAGCTGGAGTGGGTGGCCTGACTGGGGCTTGCTGTGGCTTGAACTTGGTCCTGGCCAGGGCTCGGACATAGAGACCAAGAGTCTTTAATGTTGTGCGGGAGTCCTTGAGACCATGTAACTTCACATCTGTTTGGTCTGTGAACAGTGCCTTGCTGCTGAATGGAAGGTCCTGCAAGGAGCTCTGTGCCTCACTGGACAGCCCTGACAACAAGAGCCACGACACTCTTCTCATGGACACTGCAGAGGCCATAAATCTTGCAGCCGTATGCGGGGAGTCCGAGGCTGCCTGAAGGGCCACTCTGGTGGCACCTGTGCCCTCCTCAACAAGAGCTTAAACTCCTTCTTATCATGCTCCTGGAGGGAGTCCGCAAACTTTGGCATTGAGCCCCACATGTTAAAATCAGATCTTCCTAGCAGGGCTTGCTAACTACAGGTACTTACTAACGACGAACTAAACAAAGTCCAAACAGGGACGCTTCAGCAGAGTTGGAGCAGAGCAGTTCTGAAGCACCATCACTGGCAGCAAGAAGGAACTCAAGGTGGGGAGAGCACGCAGTGCCCCTTATACCGCACCATAGCGGCACCACTCCAGGGGTCACTGGGGTGCTCCCCTACAGGTACTGCTAACGGAAAAATTTCTGGCACCGGTGCACATGGTGAGCACGCACACCTATTGTGGAATGCACATGAGCAATCACTTGAAGAAGAACTAGTTTTTCCATTTTTGCTCCTGGTGACATGTGTAGAAGTAATGTATCTGAATCACTGATGCTAGTACTATCATAATATATTTGTACAGGCATTTAAAACCATTATACTGTGGCTATCAACTGAAGTACCTGCAAAAAGAGAGAGACTCGGCCAAGCAGGTTCCTTGCAATTCAAGAAGAGCTGTATAGTCAGGGAATATTGATGCTTTGATAACATAGTGGTAGGAAAATTAGAAATGCATTAGAAAAGACCAGACTGGGAGTGTCACGTTAAATTAAGAGAAAGCATAACAATATTTTGCTTTCTGAAATACTTATTTCGACCTCCCAAATAATCAGTTGAGATATACTACAGTTCTTTTCAAGTCCCTGCCCCAAGGAAGACACAGTACAAGGTCTTGATGCTGCGAGCTCCTTCAGTGGGGCTCCACATGGTCATCAGTGAAGAGCAGTTTGGAAGACTGGTGCTTAAGTTCAACATGACACAAAAATGAAGGTGAAAAGGAAGGGAGGGAACAACAGTGGTGTAAAAAGAACATGCAATGATTCAGTAAGGCATCTACAAATCTTGACAACATTGACAAGGGATTTTTAGTGTTCATTTCAGTGTCTTTTCTCCCAACATTAAATTTTGATAGTTTCCCTTTCTTACCCAATAGCAAGGACAGAGCTTCATTATCTCAAGAATATTGTACCAATGTTGACTTTTATGCAAGTGGTTTGATCCAACCCAGCTGAGGTATCTTTTTCTATCAGCCATGGAGGGACAGATGGACAGACCCAGAATACAATTAAGTGCTTTACTGTCTGCTTCTCTTTCAAATTATTACAAGTTCCTGGTTGTCAGAGAAATTGTTTAGTTGACCTTTTATGGATCAGTGCTAATATACAGCAGCCAAATGGGTTTTTCCGAAAAGCATGTAATCCTTAGAGGCTTTCCTTTTCAAATTCTCTCTCAGGATTATAAACTTGGATTTCCAACTCCAGACAGGCTCTCTCTCTCTCTGAGTGAGTGAGAGACTTTAATTTAAAAAAACAGATAAATGTTACTGTTTCAATTTATATGAGAGACAAAGACGGTATATTTATCAAATTGCCATTGTAAATAAGGAGCTAAAAAGAGATTAAACTAGGCAGACAGGCAAAAGTGAGTCCCCTGCAAGAATGTTCTCTCTTATACCCCATAGCTTTCTAGCTGTCTGATTCTTTTCCATTTTTTTTAATGTCTGCAATGGAAGTGTAATCTTTTTGTGTAGCATTTCTCATGGAATGAGCTTGGCTGGCAGTTGGACTATATTTTGAATGAGATGTGATGTTTTACTATGTATTCTAGAGAGAACTGTTTAATAAATCAATTCTTGGTTTGCAAATATACAAAATATCATTTAAAATCCTATTTATTAAAGGAATGCCTTTAGAAAGGTAAATAGGTGTTTCCACTGAAGATAATGTTAGGAAAAATGTGTCTGATTATACAGTCTAGTTTGTAAATTGCGTATGTCAGCAGCACATTCATTAGCCTACATTTCCTATGTCAATTTTATGAACAGATTATTCTTGCTCTTCACAAAAATGATTCAAGAGATTTCAAGATGTTGCCATTCTCTACAAAAAGAAATCACCTTTGTACCAAAGACCCAGGGGCATTTCAATCCAAAAAGAATTTGCTTGAGGAAATGAACAATTGGGGAAGAGGTGGAGCAAGCAGGGTCGGGGAAGATGGAATTGAAATGAAAACTGGAACTCAAACTTCCACTATTGTGGAATCTCTGCTGTTTTAATATAAATATGTATACACACAGGCAGTGTAAGTGAAATGATTCATTGCAGTGGGAAGTGTCTTGATGAAATGAAATTAATTTTAACAATGGTATTTTCTAGACTGGCAGCCAAACTAATGCTTAGGAGACTTATAGATGATCAAAGTTTGCAAAAGGTCATTATGGAAATCAAATTTTTTTTGGTCAGGTGTAAAAAGAACACATGGACAATTTACAGACTGTGACAGAAAAGTAATTAGCACCTGTTGCTAGAAGTTAAATAAAATTGATAAAGTGTTGCAGAGATGCAACGTTCTTAACGCCTGAGGCATACAACACTCGGTACATTTTCCACAGGGCTAGGGAGCTGTGTTTGTCACTGTTCTTTAAGATTTCATCCACTGAGTTTTGAGGTGCAACAAATATGCCCCCTAAGCTCTGGAAAGTTGAATCTGTGGCACATAATGTCCATTCCTTAGGTACAATAATTTCATGGAATTTTGGGCCACACTGGGAGGCAGTGCCAGAAGTGGGGACAAAACACAGACTGAAAAGAGAAGCTTGAAAAGAGGGAAACAACATGGGGAAAAGGGCAGGAGGGGCTGGCAAGGGGAACAGAAAGATAGGATAGGAATAAAGAAGAAGGATGGGAGGGAGGATGGTGGAAGAAGCAGAATGGGGAAAGCTGGAATGGAAAACCATAAAAGGGAAAACATTCTTTTGAAAGAGATGCCCTTCCTCAGAGACCATATATGATGGGAGAAGGATGGGACGTAGTGGGCTGGGTAAAGGAGTTCACTTTCTATATCTGTTCCTTTTTACATGAATATGTAGATAGTACAGGATTCTGGTCCCAGTAAGAATCTCAGAGGTGCTGTTGTTTTTTGGGAATGTCTCATTTCAATCAAGGTCACCCCAAATGTGCTTATACACACAGGCCTCAAATCAGGAAAGCATCCCTATTCTGGGCAGCACTTCATCATTTGCTTATCATGAAGATTGTGTTTAAATCCCACTAAAGCAACAGGACCTAAGCATATGCTTAAAGATACACATGTGTTAAAGTGCAGTCTTGGGTATGGATAGACTTAAGCATATGTTTAAGTGCACTCCTGAACCTGGCCCTGAATTTGCCATTGCTTGAGAAGCTGGTGTTTTCTAAATTTTGGTTTTTTTAAACAATTTTGTTAAATTCTGTTAAGTTCTCAGTAATAAAGCAAGAGAAACTACTATGGTATAATTACAAAGCACGAAGGGAAGTACATAACAAATGATCTTAGTGGCAAAGCAGGTATCTCATGAAGACCTTAGGGTGAAACTTGGCCCAACTAACATGGGGTCAAGATTTTGTCCTTGCTAGTGATTTCACACTGGTGTAAGTCAGGATTATCCACTGAAGGCAGTGGAACTACGCAGGTATAAAATCAGTGTAAAGGAGATGAAAATCAGGCCATTGCTTTTAAGTCTGTAATGGTGGATAACTCTAAAGTAAGAAAGAAAAGAAGAGGACAGAAAGGAGAGTGAAAGAAGATCGTCATTAATATGGAAAAATAAGTGATATAAACATTGCAAGGAGATGACACCATAAGGCTCAGATAAGGCCAATATTAAGTAGCCAGTGTTATTTTTATTTGATCAGAGTGGAGCTGAAGGTCTGAAGACAAATTTGTGAACTCTGTGTGTGTGTGTGGGGGGGGGGGTTGTTTTTGTTTTAAAATTAGTTTAGGGGAAATAATTCCAATTCAAGCCAGAACAACTTCAAATAACCTACTTGTTAAAAGTTGGATACTAGAAGCTATCCAGATCTTAAGGTTCTAAGGCCTGTAGTCTACTCTATCATTTACAATGAAATAAAAGAGATGGAAAAATAACAGGGAAATATTTTATAAATTTTGTTTTCTTCTTCATCATTTCTGTCTGATCTTGGCATATGAGATAGGAAAGTGGGGCTGATAGGCCATAACCAATGTGTTACTGAGTAACAGTGCATGACTGGGTAACAGTGCACTGGGTAACGGTGCACATAACTAATGTGAAGGAAAAGGAGGACTTGTGGCACCTTAGAGACTAACCAATTTATTTGAGCATAAGCTTTTGTGAGCTACAGCTCACTTCATCGGATGCATTCAGTAGAAAATACAGTGGGGAGATTTATATACACAGAGAACATGAAACAATGGGTGTTACCATACACACTGTAAGGAGAGTGATCACTTAAGGTGAGCTATTACCAGCAGGAGAGCCGGGGGTCGGGGGGTGGAGAACCTTTTGTAGGGATAATCAAGGTGGGCCATTTCCAGCAGTTGACAAGAACGTTTGAGGAACAGTGGGGGGTGGGGTGGGGGAATAAACATGGGGAAATAGTTTTACTTTGTGTAATGAGCCATCCACTCCCAGTTTCTGTTGTTACCAGGTAACAGTGCATGTCTGGGTAACGGTGCACATAACCAGTAGGTTACCGGGTAATGGTGCATTACTTCTTAATTAAAAGCTGTTTTATAATGGGAATGAATTAATTACCTAATTCTTCTGGTCTGTTGTGACGTTATGACAATACATTAGTCTGCTGAGTTAGAGCAGCTGCAGATTGATTGCTCTCGCTGTTCCTTAAGATAAAAAGAGCTTCACACTTCTTTGCCAACCACTCGTTAAAAGTCTTATTTTGCAGCAGTAATGAGTAGGTGTAGATATGAAATATTTTTCCACTGTTCAAAATGCATAAATCTTCATTAACTTTAGAAATAGTTAATTCATATTGAGAACAACAGAGTCTTTGTTTATTATCTGTGTGGGTTAAAATCACTATCTCTATAAAGGAAGGAAACAAATGAAAGCTGAAGTTACTGTCGATGTTATCCTATTGCACAACTAAGAAGTTTTATCTCTCTATTACCCTACTCTGGGGTAGTTGTTTATTTCAGCTGGCTGATATGTCTTCTGAACCATGCGGCTAATTTCACATCTCAGTTACTGTGAAAATGCTAAGTAAAATGAGCTTTTGCTTCCCAAAAGTTCAGTAATTAAAGGCCCTGAATTTGGTAAAAATAATGAAACCCACCAGCTGACTAGGTCTGAGTACTTCACTGCACAGTGCAACCATTCTTGAGTTGTCGTTTTGTACAGAACAGTCTGTACCAAAAGTGCTCTTAGTTCAAATATTAATTTGGATTGGAGACCTCTTCAGGAAAGGGCCTTAGCTGAGATTTCCCAACATTATGTGTCTGACCCTGCAGTCTTTCCATTGAAGTCAACGGGAGTTTTGCCTAAGTAAGCAGCACAGAATTTGGCCTTGTGTGTTTTATTCTGGGAGGGAAATTTTATTTCCATGATATATTTGGATGTGATTGAAAATCCCCATTTCCTCTACTCACAAACCTGAAAATTGTATTAACAAAATCTTAACTCTCACTTCATAATAGGGTTGTGTATTCTACAGGAATCTAAATATAACTGGAAGTAGGCGTAATGAAGTTAAGCCAAATGCAGCTGAATTTGTCTGTATTTGCTTCCTGCCCCCCCCCCCCAGCTGTTTAAATGCTGTATAAAGCTAGAAAACCACAGGATCTGATGATCTCACATTATTACCCCACCCTCAGAAAACAAATAAATAACGCCACCAGGTTATTTTGGATTTATAAATATATCTCCAAGACATTAAAAAGTCAATGAAAAATGTACACATGCGCTTGAAATACCAATATATGTCCCCACTTAAACAGCAGGTGCAACCTAAAGAGATAACTGAAACAAGACTAAAAAAGAGACTGTGCAGGAAGTAAAACCAATTAAGTAACTGCAATTTTGCACCTACTCTTACTACTTAACCAATGTAGCAACAGCAAAGTGTATTTATTAGATCATGGTTGTAGAGCAATTTCACCTCTCCCAAAGTCACAGGAGGCTATGAACTAACTATGCAGATACCATTTCCTATTTCACACTTAGCCTTTTAGGAACAATGGTTTTGTTCTTTGTTTTTTTAAGTATAAAAATTTGTAAGGGACTGGGCTTCTCAAGGGACTTGTAATGGGATAAACAACCTTTCACTTCTAGGTCTCGGATTTGAATCTAGGCCAGCTCAAGAGTGATTTAAAATTTGGCCTATAAGAAATGAGTTTGGGGTTTTAATCTGATGTTGCAAGAAAAACACCAGGGCAATTGACATAAAAGCAGAAATTGTTGGCCCTTGCTCAAGATAGCATTGCTTGGTTAAAATAACCTTGAGAATTATTGCCCGATTTCTAATCTCCATTGTTTGGGGGAACACCATAGAGAAGATGGTGGCAAAACAACCTTGGCAATTTCTAAGGTCCTCAGGATTTCCTAGCTCCTGGCACTGAGACTATTAGCACTTCTCTATAAGTGTATGACACCTGTGATGATCTGCAGTACCTTCCAATTCGTTTCCAGGTGCAGTTCTAGGTGTTACTTGTGTCCTGTAAAGCACGACGTAGTTTAAATTCTAGGTGCCTCAGAACTGGCTTCTCTCTACCCAGTACCATAACAGTTGCGATCAGCTGACATGCTTGATGTCACAGTTCTGTTTTATTGTAGTGGGGATAAAGTGATCCCTGTGTCTAGTGTGTAAAGCATTTTGGAATGAATGGCATGAATGTATATGCAAGTTATTATTTAATTTTACAGCATTTGGAATATGTACAACAGTTTGCACCCTAAGAAGTTTGCAAGTTACAACCACCTATGTTTTACCATACAGTATACTGGATCAGTTTGCACCACGTTTATAAAGCATTTTCCCATTCACATATTCCCTCAGAGAATGGTGTTCTGAAAGTTAGGTGCCATGAAAAACACAAGGTCAAGATTATGTCAGTCGCAGATGAAAATGTTAATTTTATGAATCAAAGTAATCCATTAATTGCTTGAGGATCCTAAATTCTCAAGGGAATGTCACTAAATCACAAAGTGATGGATTTTGTGTCTTTGTGGGCCCTGCTCTCCCCTCATAGTAGCGTTCCATTGGGTCCAGTGAAGTTACTCTTGAATTACATTGGCGAGAGAGGAGAATCAGGCCCTCCACATTAAGTATTACATCCAGTGTTATTAGTGTCCATTTTCCAATTTCATGTCCCAGAGGTTTTTATTATGCAACAGCTACGCTTTAATGTTCCCCTGGCGATATGGTGAAAATGTAGATGTGATTCTGCATCCTAAGAATAATTTCGTTGTGAACATATCCAATAATAGAGAAATTACTGACCTTCCACCTCGTTGTCTAGAATTCAAGCTTAGCTTCATGCCTTCAATGAAATGTGTTTGACAGGTCTGTCATTGGCTTTACTGAAGCAGCACAGTAAAATATGCAGTGTTCCTCCATCACCCTATTGTACAGGTTAATGTGACAGGCTCATGCTGACAGGTTGCAGTTTTCAGAGCTGCAGAGATATGCAAATGGTGATTAAAAACCTCTCTGCTGCTTCTGCTGTGCATATCAGGTAGGGTACGTGCTTTGGCAAGCAACATTCAAAATATGAATTCCAGAGACATGGATTTGGAAAGCTATAATTTTAATTGTACACTAACCCATTATACTGGCCAGATTCCAATCAGTGGGCCAAATCCTGAAGTCCTTACTCAGTCTCTCTTCAGGCATACCTCCCAGGGCGAAATCTTGGCCTCACTGAAGTCAATGGGAGTTTTACCACTGACTTTCATACGGCAAAGATTTCACCCTCCGCTTTCCAATGGGGCTTCTGCCTGAGTAAGGACAGTGTAAAAGTTGAGTAAGGGCACCAGGATTTGGCCCCATGTATGTTTATTCATGTACATGAATCAGGTATAGCAAATAACTAGAGGATATGGCAGTGATATTTTTCTTATGGCTACGACTATAGCATGCTCTACTGATGTGGGTTTGGGGTTTTTAATGGCAGCTCCCTTGTGACGTACAGCATAGCAACACAGGTCTCAGTTCTGGCTTTAGTTTCTTGCTCCTTTTGGGGATGGTGAGGCAGTGCCTCCCTAAACTCAAGCATGTGCATATACTGCAACCCTTAGTATGGTCTTGTCCTCTCCCCACTATGCTCTTGCATTCCCTTACAGCATACAGCCACAATCTGGCCAATACTGTTCATCCATCGTCATATCTACACTCACTGGGAAGTATTAGACACTGGAATGACTCTACATATCACTCCAGTAAGACCCTAGGATAGTCCAATATTGATTAGCACCAGATTCTTATTGAGATTACATTTCTGCCTGGCTGGTGGAATGTGTTTTATTTCAAACAGATCTTTATTTCATACATATCCATAGCTTTTAGCCAACTATGGGTCCATTAGCAAAGAAAATTAAATTTGGCTGACATGATGCAAGGGGCATTTTGCACTATTGTTACTAGCCTTTCAGCCATATATACTGTCCTTATTATTCCTAAACAAGGCATTTTTCTCTCTCATGTACACTAATGTCCAAAGGGGCACATTTCCAGTGCTGTACCGAAGTTTGTGCATACATCCTTGTTATTTATAGTTTTTATGCTCAAAACTTCCCACACATCTACTGCAGCTGAAAATACATTTGTCTGAATTATAAGAGCAAAAATCTTGTTTTTAGCTAATACTGAAAATTATTTTTGCCTAGTACACGAAGAAACATCCATTTTAATGTTTAAACTTTGAACTACTCGATATTTTTCCAAAATTCCCACAAAGCAAATGGTATTTTAAAAATGTGTAAGATTTTCCACAGTCATTTCTTTTACATACGTACATTAAGTTAATTGCGTTACCTTTACCTGCTTGCCTTTTATATAAACAAGGAAGCTTATCTATTTCTAAATGGCAACTCAGTAGTCCTAGTACATGGGATGCTTCCCGATGAAAAAATTGCTTGTACTATATATGAAGAAGTTAGTATACCAGTCTGTAATAGATTTAGTGTGGCATGTTCTTGTAATACATTGTTAATATTATACAATTAAGTCAGTCAGTAAATATACTTGGTGAAGTACAATTTATCACATCATGCGAACAGGAGCGTAATCCTGACATCTAGTGACAACTGTTTGAGCAACTGTATGAAAGGCTAAAAGACCGTCTTTGCCAAGTATGTTTCCAGCTCCATCAACAACGTTCAGGGTCAGCCATAATGTTGGTTAAAAAGTAATGAAAACATTTTGCGCCTGTAATTCTGTAAGTCAATGTCTGCAATATTGTGAAAGAGAGAATGAAAAAAGGGAGAAATTGTTGACCCTGAATTATTTCAAATGCAGTTCATGAATACTAAGTGTTAAGTGCAGCTTCTTGCAACCTCTGAATATATTCAAAATAAATGAGTAAATGTTCAGGTAGTTTAAAATGGCAACTGTTAAAACCTGTTCTACATAAAGCTCCTGACTAGGGAATCCCTGTGAATGTCACTAATTGGCCATTACCAAGTATTCGAAGAAACAGACAATACAGACTTCCACACAGATCATAGAAATAAAATACGAGAAGACTGATTAGGTCATCTACACAATCTCCCTGACAATTTAGGATTATACTTACTGTATTTCCTGGTTGTGCAAAACAACACTGAAAATGGTTATAAAACGGCCCTTTTTAAAAAAACTGTGGTCTGAAAGCACGTTTGCAAAGTTTGGCATTAGATAGAAGTTAACTCGGAATATCATTACCGTATAATATGTATATCAAATGCACAACAATGAGAATAAATTTGAAGATAAGATTTCAAAGGCTAGAGCTCTGTGTTCCAAAATGTTTGATTTTTCTATTGGGAAACTTGGAATGTTTTCTTATTTTAGGGCTAGATTGTAATCTCAGGTGTGAGGGAATATTACTGTTTATTCTGAACCCTTCTCCAAGTAGGCATGTGCATGAAAGCTCAGCGGGAGATATTTCAAAATGTGCAAAACCTACCTGAGATTAATCTCAGCCTAAAAGTAAATTAAAAATGTCAATCATCAGCCAAATGTTTAAAACATGAGTGGGACTGTAACAAAAGCCTTGTGTACACTATGTTTTTTTCTTTAAATTTCATGCTGTTGCTACTACTGATGCAATATCCAGAATTGCTAGCATTTACTTCCTGTGAACATGCTAATTTCCTTTGGCTTCAGTGGTGGAGGATCCTAAATGGTTGAAGACTAGGCTTCAACTGAGGCGGGGAGCTGCAGGCAATTAGGAGTTAGTGGCTATTTAGGTCCTCCTTTTAAAATAATTCAAATAAGATAGATAAGGAAAAGTTATATGTATTATTTGTTTTTATAGTAGTGCCTAGAGCCTCAACTGAGACATCTCTAGACCCCATTGTGACAGGCACTGTACATACACATAGTAAGAAACAGATCGCCTTTCCCCTGGAGAGGAAACTCAGGTTTACCTAGACTTTTTTAACCTACTGCAATTCTCAGGACTGGCATATTATGACCAATAGATTACATTATTGCAGATGTCCCTCTACTCAGAGAATGAGATATGAAATCAGGAGCTTATATGGCAGAGTAGTAGCACAAACTATCTTCTAATGCAACACAATGGGGAGCTGTGGGTGGCATCTTATGATGTATGGGTACTTACCTGTCAAACAATCATTGTTCAGAATATACTTCTTGCAGTGACAGTAATTCAGAAATAGGTCACAGCTGACTATCTCCCCAAACCAACTCAGGATTCTCCTGTAATTTGTAATAAATAAACAAACAAGCGAACATAAAACAACATTTAGACAGAACTCTTATATGCCAAGATTAGTCTTAATTGAGGTTTTATAACCTAATTATAATTCCCCTGAAAACAGGGAAATAAAATAGGAAAAACAAAAACTGAAACAAATGAACTCTCCAAGGCATTTTAACTAAAGCAATGGGAGGAACCTAACCTCAAATCCTGCATAGGTCACATGTGAAAATAAATTTGGTCATCTTGCGGTTTTGGAAGATAAGCTATATAACAAACAGATTCAGGTATAGATGATAACAGGAACATATTTTTTCAGAGATACCATTTACAGAGGTGGTGAATCCCTGCCTACCCAATTGCTGCTTGGAATGGACTTCCTGTACTCTCAAGCGTGATCCAAAGAACATAGGCCATGCTTACAAGATTGGCGACTATCATCAGAAGCAGGGACTGTGGAAAAAAAAAATTGAGGACATGATGGATAAACAGTAAAACATGAGCTTCCAGTGTAATGGTGTGGCCAAAAAGGCTAAAATGATCCTTGGCTATATAAATGTGGAAATTGAAGAAGAGCAGAGGAGTTATATTACCTCTGTTTTTGGCACTGATGCGAGTGCTACTGGAATACTGTATCCACTTCTGGTGTCCACAATTTAAAAAGGATGCTGAAAAATTGGAGAGGGTTCATAGAAGAGCCAAAAGAATGATTAAAAGATTGAAAAACATGCCTTATGGTGAAAGACTCAAGGAGCTCAATCTATTGAGTTTATTCAATAGACGGTTAAGGGGTAGTCTGATCACAGTTTATAAGTATCTATGAACAGATATTTGATAATTGAGGGCTCTCCAATCTAGCAGACAAAAGGTACAAAAAGTTCCAATGGCTGGAAGCTGAAGCTAGACAAATTCAGACTACAAATAAGGCACACATTTTAACAGGGAGGGTATGTAACCCTTGGAATAACTCACAAACAGCTTGTGGTGAATTCTCTATCAATGGAAATCATAAAATCAAGACTAGATGTTTTTCTAAAAGGTATGCTCAACCACAGTTATTTGGACTTGAAGTAGGAATTAATTAATAGAAATCCTGTGGCCTGTGTTATGCAGGTCAGACTAGATGATCACAATGGTCCCTTCTAACCTTATAATCTATGTATCTTTGACAGCCACTGGAAAGACTCCCATTAACTGCAATGGGTTTTGGATCAGGTCCTCAGTGAGGTCAGGTTCTAAAAGAGACAAAAAATCACCAACAATATACACAATAAAACTAAACTTTCACTATAGATATTGGTATAGTCCCCTCTTCCCCCCGATTTGTCCACAGCACAAAACCAGTTGGTCATGACAGGTAGTTTCTGTTTAAGATGAAACATCAGGACTGGGTTCCCACATATCTAAGTTAAAATGACTTAGGAGGGTCATGTGAAGAGCCTTGCTCAAGTGTCACCTCTCGCTTTGTCCAGCTCAAACCAGCTGCATTGCTCCTTAACTTTCTTAAGGAGTACACTCATCCACATGAGCATTAAACAAACCAAAACCTTAAGTGATTGGACCAGAATTTTGATAATAGAATTGCAATTCTCGCCCCTCAGCTTTAACTTAAACACTCAGAGTGAAACCCTGGCCCCTTTGAAGTCAGTTACAAAACTCCCATTGACTTCAGGGGGTCAACATTTCACTTGAAATGATTTTCTTTTCTTCCAGTCTGTAGAACTGATGTTCTTCCACTGCACAAAAATGAGAAACAGAAAGAGTTTTAAATGATTTATTTGATTTCTCCACATGATCACAGTTATAGTTTTACATCGATAGGGCCTGTTACTACTTACAAACAGAATGCATATTAAAATGAAAGCACTCCTTTCTTCCCTGCAATTACAAAATGGGTCTTGAGCCTCCCCAGAACAGAAGCTTCTTGTGAGCATGATGTTTCCTGAAGTCTTTAACAGTCTGCATTCAAGACCTAATTCTAACAGTTTAATACAACTCAAAGCTGGATTAAAGTTCCTAGCAGGAGATAGGTACTGTATGCAACCTCAAAGTGACTGCAGACTTATAGTAATACTAATTTACACACTATATACAATTTAGAGAATTATCTATTGCCCCTACTTGGTCCCACTTCCAACATCCTCCACCCCCTCCCCGCAATTTAATCTTGTTATTGGTTTCATTTTTCTTTTAACTATATACACACTAACTCATTTTGCAGGCAACAAGTGCAATGATATTTTACAACGGAAACAGCAAAATGCATGCTTAACTGCAGAAAACACACAGCTTCATATGGAACAGCAAGTCAACATTTAGAGATTCATTGTTTAAATATCTGCTGACTGTCTTTCAGCTCATTTTATCAAGAAACAAGAGGCTTCTGCTGCATGCAGTACATGATGGGAAAATCATTCTACACTGTATGTTTGAAGACTTTTTTTAGCAATACAAGACGTACATTATATTAGGATGAACTTGGTTTTTTTACATTGTTGTACATTTCATGAACTTAAAAAAATTAAAAAACCCAAATACATATTTGATCGTTGTCCCAGAAAAGATCTGTGGTTTTTGTGATCTGCATTCTTTCGGTTTCCCTTTCATTCTTTCAAACTGACACTATTACTTAGCCATATTATTCATGGGAACAGAGAAACATGGGCCCCGGTAGTGATCTATGCTAATTTTTAATCAATAAGGAAATAGGACTAAAACCTTTCAACGTCTACTATTTCATTTTCTCCAATGCACACAGTAACAGAATACGGTCATCTTCTCATTCTAGGCGTGATCTGTGGTGTTGTGTGCAACTAAATCTCAGATGTAGTCTGACATGTTACCTAAAGTAGTAGTAGTGAGGTTCTTAAGACTTATGCTGACACCAAGACGTTTGTTAAAGGTAATCAGTTCCAAAAAGAAAGAAAGAATGAGCATACTGTGTTTCTTCTCAATGATTTTAAACTATGAGAAAGTTTTCAAATATTGTGCTCTTAAAAGGACCCAATACTTTTAGCAGCCACAAGATGGCCTCTGATTTTCCCTGTGGAATTAGTGGGCCTACTAAGTAGGCCCTCCCCAGTATGTGTGTGTATGCGCGCGCGCATAAAATCATGTGCAAATGGTTTCTTGCACGTACAAAATTTGTGACAGCTTTTGCACGTCATCAATTGCACCTGCCAAAATTAAAACCTGGCCCACAGTGTAAATCTAAGGCAATTTATTGTTACACCTTTCTTAAATGAACCTAAGGGGTAATGTGAAACCAAACCAAACAAATGTGAAGTATTTCAGTGCTAAAATACTTAAGGCATTGCATGCTAACTAAACAACATCTGGGGCCAAATCTTCCTCTCCACGGTACAATGCAGATCTCCAGTACATATTTTGCACTTGTTCAGCACACAGCACTTTCACTGACATCAATAATTCTGCATACAGAACAAGTTCAGAATATATAGTATGCGATGGAGAGGAGCATTTTTACCTCAGTTTTCATTAAAAGATGTGGTTTCAGAAAGACTTTTGTACCTGAATGGTATCTTTAACTTTTCTGGAACAACCTATAAATTACAGTTAGACTCTACTATTGGTACACAGGTATGAAGAAAAGCAGACATATTTAAATATGTATCCCTTTACTTCAACTAATATCAACAGTAACACTGATGTATTGTGCAAATATACAATATGTAGAGTGTAGCCTCACACTATTAATGTTAGAGGACATGCAGACAATTCTACTTTCCCTTACAAGAACAGTATTTTTTAAACTGCAAGGAATACAGCCTCCGAGGGCCCAGATCAGCCTCGTAAGGCAAGACACAGAATTTAGGATAGCTTGAATGATATTAAAAAATATTTGTGTTATTCTCATTTCATGTAAGATTAATTTATAGGAGCAAAAGGGATCAAAGATATTGCACACGGGGGAACAAACATGGACAGATTTTAGCAAAAGGCTAAACTCTAGATTGCTATATTTGCTCTTTATGAAGATTAACAAAGTGCTCAGTTTGCAGTTTTGCTGGTATTAAGATATCAACTGTAGGAGAAACGGGGAGGGGAAAAACCAAATTAAAGATACCAAAAGTAACTCAATACGGAAAGTTCATCCGTTCCTTATACAACGCTACTATATATTTGTATTGTTCAAATAAACAGACAGATCTGGTTCTTTTCCGACTTCTTTTTACCCATCTCACACGGGAACTTCTTTTTTTCCCTTCTTCAAGTTTTGCATTTTAGCTGGTGTAGTTTTGCAGTTGTGGTTCCTTTGTTTCTACCATTTAGGTGTAAAGTCCTTGCAGTGGCTCAAAATGCTGAAACTACAAAGTATGCTCCATGTATGACTTTGTACAGGATTCAGGGATACAAAATCTCATATGAATTTGCAAACGGCTTGATTACAACACAAACAACAATAGCACAGCCTGCTTTTATATGATGTCTTGCAACTAATTGGAGTAGGACAGTGAGGGTTTGAGCATAAACTCAGCCTGCTGAGTGCTGTGTAAACTAACAAATGTGATGAGTAAAAATGGTGAACCCACTTTGCCGCTAGCATATGGCTATATGGAATTACACTACTAAAAAAACCAAAACCAAAACCAAATAACCACACTATACTAGATACTAAAATACACCTTAAAATTTTAGAGCAGTTCCATCTGGAAACACTGTCAGATTATAGTTCATTTTAACTGAAAAAATGAGCAAGTCATGGTAAATAGGAAAATGAAGTGACTGAGAAGGATGGGTGTTTGTAATTTTCATCATGTTTGAGATGAATGTTTTTGCAGTGTAGGCATGCACCTTTCATGTAACTCTTCATATGTGTTCATAAAATCATATGCATATAAAAGAAATGCGGATCATGTAAATTCACAGTTATCACAGCCTTTAAAGTGTCTAAGAATTTGTGTAACCAATGCTTTAAGATAACCAGTGGTAAATGGTCATCCCATGTTGCTACTGTATAGTTACTGCATCTTAACTAGTTTGCTTTCCTGAAATAGCAGAGCAGTTATAATACTGATTACATATGATATTATGTTAATAAAAATAAGGATTTATACAAAGCAATATTTTACTACAACAGTTAAATACTATGTTACTTGGCACATTTTAGTAATGATTGCTTAGAGTCTTAATATGTCTAGAGGACTTTTAAATTAAAATACTGAAATGTCTGAAATTTATTCCTAGCATTTAAAGTTTTTGGTCTACTCTTTCATAAGCTATATTGTTACTGTCCTTCTATCAAGTAAGTGTAATTCCGTGTAAAGTCTATATTGCTAGTTTTGTGGACTGAAAAATTTGCTTTCGAAGCACAAATGTTAACTATACAGTATATATATATTTATATATATATTTATATTACATAAAGTTTACTTACGTACTTTCATCAACCATATCAGGTCTACTTATTTTTTTGCCTATTGACAATAAAAGAGCAAGAATGCAACACTTGGTTCTGAATCACTTTTTTTTTAATAGGTTATGTTTTTATTATGCATGTAAAATTGTCATGGGATTTGGTGAAAAAGGAAGCTTAACTTGTATTCAGTAAGCAGCATGTTTTCAAGGCAATTGAAGATAAGGACTGGCCAGAAGGCAAGCCTCTGCTGAAGAGATAAGTAAAACCAATATTGATCACACTAATTCAAATGGTTGTATTTAGTAACAGCAAGTCCTTAAGCTTGCAGAAGTCAAAAATTGTTTGGCTGGGTAAAAATCCACATTTTATTTGCTGCTTCCTTTAAGTGCCTTTATAACCGTGCCTAAAACTACCATTATTAGGACAAATACTTCTAGACTATTGTGCTGATGCCACTGTGTTTGGGCTTAGCGCTGCTTGAAGTGGAAGGAGGAGCTGACTGTCCATGGTGATGCTGAGCATGTTGGGAATGAGAAGAGTGCCCAGGGTGAGGGGGGGGCAATGGAGGGTGCGGAGGGTGGGTATGTTGTGAATGAGGGTGCTGCATGTAAGAAGAATGTGCTGCATGCTGGGAATGAGGCACATGTGGATGGTACTGGTGCGTGTGCTGGATGTGCTGTGGAGGATGATAGTGGTGATGGTGATGATAAGGGGGTGGGTTCTGCTGCATGTGACAGTACTGTGAATGGTGAGTGTGCACTTGTGCCTGCGTCTGCCCCTGCCCCTCAGCTGGCCCTGCATGGTGCATGGCAGAAGGATGCTGAGAGTGTTGCTGATGTGGGATTACAGGTGGGTGCTGAGGCTGCTGCGATGGGCCAGATGGTGGATGGCCTTGGGAAGGTGGCTTCCCCCTTTTACTACCAAATAAGGAACCTAGGAGTGAGGAAGAGTTAGGCATAGCCTGGTGAGGGCGAGATGGACACTCTCGGGTTGATGTAGCTCTTCGGCGCATGTGAGGACTGCTAATGATGGACCCCTAAAAGAAATTAATAGAAATGAAAATTAAAAAAAAAATCTTAAAATATGTTTAAAAGAAAAAGTTCACACTGATCCATCAAGTCTTCCTTACATGCTCACATGGGCTGACTATGTTAAGTGTTATAGCAGAATTTCTCTTCTGACAGTTTCTCTCTTCAAGCTACAGTTGAGGCATTCATGCCCTTCTTGGAATGCTTATAAACATTAATAGCCATTATCTGGTTTCTCTTTTAATACTTTTATTGTAAAAATCTGATACTTAAATTAAGAGAAATGTCAATGAAAGATGACATTATACCTGGGAATTTGTTTTAAAGAAAAAATACATTTTAAAATACCAGTCACATTTTTCTTAAAATAAAAAAGCTACATTAAATTAAACTGAAATGAACACACAGTAACACATGTTAGTTACCATTCCAATTTCATAATAGATTTTTTTTTAAATTTAAATTTAAAAGTAGTTTTTTCTTATTGTAAACCGCAGTAGGGAAGGGTTGTGCTGCTTCATAAACCTAGCTTTATATTATATGTTAGACTGCAACAATACTTCTACAACTCATTTCAATAAGGTTTCTACGTGGTGATTTTTTTCTGACCTATGGCCCATGTTCCCTACTATTTAGCCTTGAATTGTCTATTTAGTCTTTGGAGATTTTTTTTTTTTTAAACAATTAGGGACAAAGCAGTACTTAAGAATAACGTGCTAGATTTAAACTGCAATCTACCCAACGCAAACACACACACACAAAAAAATAAATAAATCTGCAAGCTGAATTCAACGACATGAACAGTATATATAAATGGTTTGAAGATGAATGAAATCTCATGAAATCCACATTGAATTCATCTGTCTTACTCATTTTCTCCTCCCATGCCCTATCTGTGCAATTCCATGGTGGTATGACTGCAAACATTTAGCAATTTAACTAGAAAATAAGCAATGGGAATGGCTGAGCATGAAAGTCAATAGTGTTAGCTAGATATCAAACAGCATAGAACAGTGTACTGTGTAACGAAGTGCAAGTGGGCCTTCAGGCTGGGATCAGACCGAAATGGTGGCAAAAGGACATCATGTTCATTTAACCATGCTTGCAGGAACAGAGGAGGGAACAAGGTTAGCTGAAACCAAAAATGGTGCTTAGTCTAAAACAAGCCATAAGTGTTTTTTAAGCTGGAATAATACAAAGTGAGTAGCCTACGCATGCATTTTATCTGAGGCAGGCAGGTTATATGTTAGAAGAAAGAGAGCAAAAAAATATGTATATAAAAGAAAGGTTTGAAATGCACATCATCACATCCAGCTAGACATCAGTAACTTCCTACTTACTTCCATATTGCTGTCTAGCGATCCTGCACTGCTGCGACGCCCACGCTTGCCTGCCCAGGACATGCAATACCATAGATTAGAGACTGAGACAAGACCTGGGTGAAAAATATCCACTTCCCTTAATTACTACAGGAGCCTCTAAACGCAACTAGAGGGGCCTCGGGGGAACTAATTTATTATGGTAAGTTAGACCGGTATAGTAACTACTAAGGCAGAAACTTAAACTTTAAGGCCATTAATTAAATTAAGTTTCTGTACCTATATGTATCCTATAAAGGATGATCCTTTTGTTTTGAAGCAAGTTGTCATCTTTACTGTGTTTTTGTTTTTTAAAAGAATCTTAAAATATGTATATTTTAGTCTCTACATTTAGCAGTGGGGGTCATAACGTTCACTGTTGGCTAGAGTTTTAATTTCTTAATTTCCTAGAAGCAAATTTTCAAATATGTCCATAAATCTGTTTTCCTCAAACAGTGTTGTGGGTGGTGTCCTTTTGTTTTGTTTTGAATTATGGGGAACTTTCTGATTTCAGTGGGGAGGGGAAATGGAAAATCTCTGTCATCCTTTGAATGTTTTATTTTGAACCTCAATGGATTTCATATAATCTTCTTTCATGATGATTAAAAAGAAAAATAACTTAAATGTAGCCATTCAATTATGGCTAGATTTTGTTTGTCTAGCTGTGCAGTGCTTTACATTTAGGTATTAAGGCTGACAAAGTAGTCGGGCTGAATTTTCCTAAGGTGGATGCCAAAGTTAGTTGCCCAAACCTTAAATGTGGAACCCTCAGTTGGCTTCTAAATACTGATTTTAGGAAGCTAAGTGCCGAAAAACAGGATGCCCAAATATAAGATTATGCACCCAGATTTAATAACTGGGCTGCCCAGCTAATTCATCAGAGATAATATGTGTATCTACATAGAATAGTTATTTTTATTGAATTTAGCTTGTTGGATATTAAGCTAACAAATGTAAGAATGTTCTGTTTAGGGGATGATCAAACAAAGCTAACATCATCAGGATGACAGGTTTCAGAGTAGCAGCCGTGTTAGTCTGTATTCGCAAAAAGAAAAGGAGTACTTGTGGCACCTTAGAGACTAACAAATTTATTTGAGCATAAGCTTTCGTGAGCTACAGCATCATGCATCCGATGAAGTGAACTGTAGCTCATGAAAGCTTATGCTCAAATAAATTTGTTAGTCTCTAAGGTATCATCAGGATGGAAGAGTGATCAGCTTCTCCAAGCATCTCCAAAAGCTACATGCATTCCATATTTCTCTCTTGATGCCCCACCACTTTTCTTAAAAGGCCCAGTGTCACAGCAAACCTCCTTTCTGTATCGGAAGGCTTGATACAGTTCTCTTCAGAGCCTGCCATTGCTGCTCCAAAGAGTGTTGCCGGAGAGGAATGAGATATTCCTTTCCCCTTTGCTATGACTAAGGGTCCTACGTTTGCAACAATTCACAGTTCTCAACATAAACCCTTTAAACTGAGATTATGTGTTTGCAGATGAGCAATTCCTTTGGAAGAGCTCTTTGCCAAAATCTTTGTGGTACATTCTTTACTGCAGTTTTACCTTGCTCGAAAACATGTCAATACTGTATTGTGTGCCATGAGAGAGAAGCTGTTTTGATTATCTTAGAATTCTTATTGCCTAGTCAGAGGGTGAATTTTGCTCTTTGTTTATTGGTAGTAATGGTGCTGGTTGTGACAGTCAAATCACTCCTGCCAGCCAATCCACAATCCTGAAGGAAGAGATCCACCACTGAATGGGGAGATGGGTATTATTCTGGCAAAGGTGAATAAAAGGGGCCAGGCATGAAGGAACACAGAAAAACCTAAGGTCTCCCACTGAAGGTAAAGCAGGAGTGAAAATGTTCAGATGCCACAGTGGTGAATGCAGTATATGTGGACAGATGGGTGAGCATCTGTCTATGTACCTAAGATGACTGTGGGCAAAGGAATACTAGCAGAAAAAAGTGAAATCATATTTGTGACATCTATAATAATCACTACTGTACATTAAAGAGCCCTCTGGTAAGTTCTTCCAAGAGCAAAGACATAGTTTCTTAAAAACAAAGTGAAACAGGTTCACTATGGGCTGTAGACAGACAATCAGAAATGGAAATGACCTATTAGATCCTACAGAGTATTCCCTTGCCAGTGTAGGATCGTTTTATTACAAACTATTTTTCAATGCTACATCCATCCCAGCTTAAAATGTTTTCTTTGAGCTGCAGTCTTCAAAAGGCATTGCAGGGAAATGGTAACTCCAGGATAGAAGGAGCTTATTCAGCTGTTACGTATAGCATAACTCTACACTAGAATGATTATTAGCTGCTGTGCTATAAAACTAGGTGATGTTTATCAAATTTATGACTCGTGCTCAGCAAGTTGAGTTTTACTTTTAATATTTTTGAAGGTCGTTACACAACACCGTTTCTCATTCCTCTCTTTGTAAAATTAAATTCCAGCTCTCTTTCCTCTCCTTTGAAAGTTAAATTCTTGTTCTCTTGACCAATTCACTTCTGTCATGGTTGGTAATTGACTGTGATGGTTGTATGCTGCTTCTGAGTAAGCATCACTAAGGTGCACTACTGCAACATATCTCCACATGTACAAACAAGGTCACTTTAAACTCAATACACTTGAAACAATTAGAAATTAGAATATCCTTACAGAGACTTGCAAATTCTGTGAGCTCTTACAGGGAATCCTGAATGAAAATCCATTGTGTCCTTGCAGAAATTGACCTTAGATATGCAGAATGTTAAAGGAAATGTTAAATTTCAGTTGTCACTACTGTACTGTACTTCTTGGGTCTATCTGCTCTATGCCAGTGAGAGGCATACTGAGATCAATGGCACTTCTTGTGATTCAGTTTGTGATTCTTGGCTAAAATAGTCTGGAAAAGGATTCAAATTATGTTCTTAGTGAAGTAAACTATTTTAACAGCCATCTACCAAATAATGAGTCACTGTACTAGCTTCAGCACGTTGTGAAAGTAGTATTCATGGGAGTGAAAACTGTTGCCATCCACCCTGATTGAATTGGCCTCGTTAGCACTACAAAAAGGAACTTTCCTTCTTTTGATATTCACCCCTTCTTGTCAACTGTTGGGAATAGGCCACATCTACCCTGATTGAATTGGCCTCATTAGCACTGACCCCCCACTTGGTAAGGCAATTCCCATCTTTTAATGTGCTGTATATTTATACCTGCCTACTGTATTTTTCACTCCATGCATCTGATGAAGTGGGTTACAGCCCACAAATGCCCAAATAAATTTGTTAGTCTGTAAGGTGCCTCATTGTTTTTGTTGCCATCTAGTTACCCAGAGGCCAGGCCTGACACAAGCAGAGGTAGTTCAAATGCCCAATACTACCTCACCGACATGCCACAATCATAATCTGGAAGGACCACTTCTAGGGGTCTTTTAATACAGTCTTTTGGTTGAGGCATGCAATTGTGGTCTTGACCACTTGTGATTAAAAAACTCCTGGCTCTCTTCACTTTAGGAGCATTATCCTTGGCACACTGGTCAAATTCAGTGCATGTAATTACATCCTGCCTACCTAAATTCCCCTTGCCTTGGAGAAGCAAATAATTTCCCCTCTATAAACCAGTGGAGTAGTGTTGGTGGCGGCTATATTTCAGGGGTGAGTGTGTGGGTGATCCCTGCATATATATATATATATATTTGCAGAATGCTTTGGGTATTTACATAAACACAAGCTACCAGATTTTTTCATAAGAATCCACTTGGTTAAAAATGGGGTATATAATGAGAATCAACAGAAGCAGGCAATAGTACACACATCCAGAGACACGAACCATGCCAGGCATCACTAACATCCAGTGGGGACAGAAGGAAGATGACAATGATAGCAAGGAAAGAGGAAACTTGTGGCATTAGGGTCCTGTATCTCCCCTGCACCACTTTCTCTATGGAAACAGATTCAGCCCTTCTGCTCCCCTGGAGATCTTGATTGCTAAGGCAGGAGAAGAGCTCTAATGTTTCATACCCCAAATAATGTTCGTTTTGCCTCCTTCCACCTCAGCCCAAGGGAGAAGAGTGAGTAGAGAAACTTTTAATCTCTCCCAGCATCATGTGGATGAGGGAGGACCTTAGAGCCTGAACCATTCCCTTGAAGACTCCTCCTACTGGTGGGTAAGGGTTCTGCAACAACATGAAGTCTGCTTCTGTATATGGAACATATGGGGTAATGAAGATCCCTGCAGTCTTTCCCCAGAGAATAAACTATGGGCAAGAGAAAAATTGGAAAATACTATGAAGGATTAATAAAAATCATCATATATTGGTTTCAAGGGCAGGAAGAGTGTTTAAAAAAAAAAGGACAACAAATTAAGTTTGGGGCAATATACAAGAAGCAAAGGGACAATTTTTAAACTTGGGCTATATTTTATTGTTTCTAGCCCTTAATGCCAGTCAGTACTCATATACTATTACAGTACAAGTATTGGGGATATTTGCTGAGACTACCAGGAACAGTGCCCTCTTGCAGTTGTAGTAACAATAGCCTTGCACTTCTGTGCACTCTCTCAAAGCATGTTACCATCAGGAGTGCATCAAACTTCACCACACCTCTGGAAGGAAAGTAAATATTTGTCCCCATTTTACACATTGATATGGCGAGTCAAAAAGAGGTTAAGGGCCCGATTTCCAGAGATGCTGAGCACTCCTAACTCCATAGAAAGTAACTGGGAACTACAGGTGCTCAGCACTTCTGAAAATCAGGCTGTGACTTGCTTGAAGTCACCCAGGAAATCTGTGGCATATATAGAATCAGAAACCCACATATCTTCCCCAGTCCTGTCTTTTAATCACAAAACCACTGTTCCCCCATTACTAATTGTGATGGGATAGTTTTCATCTTTCATATCTATGTGTAGGCCCATTTCAATATCATAAATGGAAGAAAGCTTTGGAATTGTCTAAAGTTCTCTTAGAGTTTGGCACAATCCATTCCTTTTCTAGTTGTGTTTTGTTTCCTTCTAACATTTTACACATGCATTTGGAATTCTACATTCTAGGGTAAATAAGTATGTTTTTTCTTGACTATTTTTCAGTGGACAGAGCTAATCACACTGACAATTCAGGCTGACAGTTCAGTTATGAGCAACAAAAATGCTCACATTTTTCATATTTGAAAAAGGATGAAGTATTAAATGCTTTTGACTCATTCATGTTTTGTAATACAGCTGGCTGCCAGTTCCCATTTCTACTTTTTATTCCATGGCAGCAGTTGTCAGATCAGAGAGAACAAGATAAGGGTTATTAAATACTAACCTTAAAACCCCCAAAGCCCCCATTCACTTAATTTTTGCAAATACAACTTATGTTTTCATGGAAACATAGCCAGCAGCAAAGAGTACCTGGTCAATATTAGATATTGTTTGCCTGTTGTGGAATTGAACTATTGCTCTCCAAAAACCAATTTCAGCTTGTAGGAGGTGAAAGGGTCAAACAGTCTTTTTTCTCTTTAGATTTGAGACTTAATTTATTTTTTCCTTTTCAAGCATAGAAAACATTTTAAAGGCACTTTTCCCTACTACTATTCCTCTGTGATAGGTATGACGACTTCTGGCAAGGGGAAATTAGCTAATGTTTTCCAAACCACAGCTTCATCAGAAACCTGCATAGCCAAAACTTTCTTTACAGAATTAGATTCCCCTTGCATAGAACCATATTTTTAGAGTGCTTTCAAAAAAACCTCTGCAGTGTTCCTTAGGAAATTATGCACTGAACTCTGTGCATATGCAATTACTCAGTTTGCACATGTAAAATTGGATTTTTGCAAAATTAAGAAACACCTTAAAAATCCAGCCCACTATCCCCATTTTCTATACAAACACACATACACACACAGTACACCCAGATCCTCTTTCTTTATCATCCTATATTTCACGTCATAGCAGTACAAACACCAAGAATTAGGATGAACTTATTTCAGCCCACCTTTTTCAGAAGTTATTTGTGTGTGTGCTGCTTTGGTACAGTCATTGAACCACAATGCCTCTGCTAACTGGTAAATTTTTCTTTGATTTTTCTAGGGGTCATCTGTTCCATACTAAAACAGAGTGAATCCCCCTAAGCAAGCTAAACTTAGAGGAGGTACTTGTAAAACGCACTACAGTGATTTTGATGTATCACAGAAATAGTAGTATGTACCCAGGGACTGAAAATGGTGTTTTATTAACCTAAATCAAGTGACAGGTGTGTAATTTTTCAAGTTAAATGCACTGCACAAGACCAAACAGAAGCTCTCCATAACTGTCAGTGGGTAAATATTAAAATTAAGTTGAGTTGGGTTGGGTTTAACAAATTAATCGATAAACCCTCCAGTCTGTAAATGATTTCTACTTTCTAACATCGAAAAAGACCACTTTCAATAATAAGCATGCCAACAGCGGGCATACAATTTTGAAATATGAAAGTTTTCATGATCAAGAGAAATTCATCTTGTTTATTGAACATAACCCTGTAAAGGGATTTATGTACATGGCAATATTTGGAAGACCGTGATGGAAAATTCCTTTGGGATGAAGAGAGTTAATCAGGAACCACGGAAATTGGTTTGTATAGCCATGAAACTCCCACATCCAGTAACATGGCTGTTCTCATTCTAAATGAACTTAAAATAAAACAAAAAATGATGAAGATATCCATACAGCTTAGATTTAATAACAATGAGGACTTGGGCTTGGTCCAACCCCAACTGAAGTCAACGGAAAGACTCTCACTGACTTGAAGTGGGCTTTGGATCAGGCCCCATGTCCTTTAATGAGGCAGATGGGTATAGATGGATATAAACAGAGAGTAAACACAAGTGATAATAGAGGGGTGGTGTGTACGTGTGTGTGTGTGTGTGTACGTATATATATATATATATATATATATATATATATATATATATATACACACACACACACACACACACACGTACGTACGTACACACACTACATATTCAATTTACCAGTGTTTTATTTACTGCAGCACAGCTAAATCCTCCTCTTTGATATTAAAAGGAAAGGCTAACAGGGGCTAACTATTCAAGATATATACAGTATTACAAAATTATGCCTCCACTGTAGATCATACACCATTTAAAAAAACAAATCAAAATAAATAATACAGCCAGATAAAATATTTTTTTAAAAATTCAATTGCTGCTACTCTTATGGGTACTGTCAGTGTGGCGTGGCTGGTGTTACAGGTGTAACTTCTATTAGCAATAACAGGAGCAGTGTGCCTAACATTCTAAACACAGGGCTGAACATTTGCCCCTGGAAGTCTGGAAAACATGAGGGTGCTAATTACTAATAATTAATGACATGTAGCAAAACAAATAAATAAAATAAAAACAGGCACATACCAATCTTTCCATTTCCATTTTTTGTAATGTATAAATATTTAGAAAACCCCATTTAGATCGGTCAGTTCCAATTTTAGCCACAGCAGCAGCTATGACTCTTGGGGACATTACTACTGTGCCCAGCAGGGCTTTTTCCTATTACTCTGGCAATAGTATTTTGCAAACAACAGCTTCAGCAAGAATTAGGACCTATGTTGCGCGTAATACAATGATGAGATATAATTCAGTTATGCTGTGTGACTGATACGATCACTCTAGATAGAATTTAGTAGGGCTTCACTCAATTTCATTCATCAATGTAGTACATGGGTACACTTAAGCACAAAATACACAGGAAGCAGTCATTGCATAGGGACCTCAGTGTTTTCTTTCTAAGTCTACATTAACAAGGAGGAAAAAAATAAGAGAAAAAACAAAGGAATTCTAAGTGGGTTATTCCTAGCACTAGTCAACCATTTTTCTATAATACACTTACAATTTTTCCTCAGTCTCCATTCTCCTTTAAAAGTATACATAGCAAGCTATAACAGTTTGATATTTTCAAAGAGTTTGTTCAGTAAAATAAGGTAAAATAAAATAAATAAAAAACAAACCCAACAATAAAACCAAGAACAAATGTTAAAAAAAAAAAAAAGCAAATAGACGTAAAAACAAGCTCATTTGTGAATGGCGACCATGTAAAGAAGCAATACAGAAAGTTTAACTATCTATCACACTTCTTTGCATGCACTGGTATATGGAGCAGGGAATAAATGTGGTGCTTACCAGCTTCAGAGAGGTCTCTAAGGGAGCTGCTGAGTGCACTCCTTTTCAGTCCCTCCCCAGTGGCATAGCTGTCATCCAGGCAGGCTCTGTTCAGCGTCCCATTGCCAGATTCTTTTTTGAGGCTGGAGCACTGGGAGATGCTTGGACGTACCACACCTTTCTGTTTTTCTAGCTCAGCTGAAACAAAGAGAATGATTGTACAGTTCATAGTTATTGACTATAATGAAAGGGAGCCAATGACATGACAAGCCAAATATTATGTATCCAGAGATGTCAGTTTATTGTGGAGTTGAACTGTACATGGAGGAAGACTTGATCCCTGTCCTAGTGGCTTTATAACATCACATATGTGATGAAAGGATGTCACATGCTGGAAAAATAGAATATAAAATCCTATGTTTAGATAGATAGATAGATAGATATCTGCAGCTTCCAGTATGTTCATTTGCACAATGGCTACTGAAGCAGCAGCAAACATGATGCTTTTCAAAAGAATAAAGTTTGATATAAAGAGAAATAGAGTGAACGTTCTTCTAAAGCCCATCTCCAAAAGACAATACCTCTTTTTAAGAAGCCATTTAAAATAGCCCTAAAACTTAAGTACAACTTATTCACCGTATTTGGTATAGACCCACCCTCTACTTACTCATCAGTCAGTTTTTGCTGGTGCTTAAGATATATTTCTATTGCAATTACATAGTACGCTAGCTATCAGTCTAAAGATCCTGGCAGGAGTTTTAGGAATCACTGTTTTATCTCTAAAATAATATCAAAGCCACAGATGGAGAGCTACATTATTTTAAGATTTAAATCCTGGTGGATTATATTACATATATCTTAAACTGATTTACTAATTGTTGATTAGTTTGAAAATGCTCTATTATATGTACCTTTGTACTTACACTCTATTCTGTGCTTTTCCATTTCTTGAACTTCTGCAATAGACTCTCTCAAGTCATCCGTAAATTTCTTTCTATCCTGAGGATTGGGTGCATTGAAATTTATTAGGACTTTGATATCTGCTCCTGGAACAGCTGATGTAAGCCGTATGCCATTTGGATAATCTGTGGGTGGGAAGGGGGAAGGGAGAAAAGACAAGGCTAAATAATGTTTATTATCTTTAATTTTATTCTCTTCCATTTTTACTTATTTTTTCACTAATTCTCTTTGTTACCATTTCCGAACCCTGGACAGACGTCAGAGAAAAGCAGTCTTTACTACCACATTCAAAAACTCAGAAGGCCATTTTACCTGCTCAGAACCCAGATGCATTTTCTAAAGGAAGATAAATCTCACTGAACATCCTCATGGACAATAACAACACTAACACACAAATGAAATCTGTTTGTAGTAGCAATGCCAGTAAAAAAACAGGTTTGGCTGATTTGCTCAAAGGGACAACTTGTTCAGATTTAAGCTAACCTTGACTAAAGTAAAGTAAATCCCAGTCAGTATCCCTGGATTTAAAACAAACAAACAAAAAGACTAACCAAACATGTCTAGTTTAAATGAAAACATTAACCCTAACATTACTAAAGACCTAAACAATACTGCAGCAAGCAAATACAATCTATTGAAGGTCTTTACAAATAATATATTTTAAAAATTGATCTAAAATTATATATATATCTAGTGTGTTACATTAGTTTGATTCAGCAGATTGCAAACAATGATATACTTTATAAATTAAGGGTATGTCTACACTACGGAATAAGGTAGAATTTATAGAAGTCGGTTTTTTAGAAATCGGTTTTATATATTCGAGTGTGTGTGTCCCCACAGAAAATGCTCTAAGTGCATTAACTTGGCGGAGCGCTTCCACAGTACCGAGGCTAGAGTCGACTTTCGGAGCATTGCACTGTGGATAGCTATCCCACAGTTCCCGCAGTCTTCGCTGCCCACTGGAATTCTGGGTTGAGATCCCAATGCCTGATGGGGCTAAAACATTGTCGCGGGTGGTTCTGGGTACATATCGTCAGGCCCCCGTTCCCTCCCTCCCTCCACGAAAGCAAGGGCAGACAATCGTTTCGCGCCTTCTTTCCTGAGTTACCTGTGCAGACGCCATACCATGGCAAGCATGGAGCCCACTCAGGTAACCGTCACCCTATGTCTCCTGGGTGCTGGCAGACGCGGTACGGCATTGCTACACAGTAGCAGCAACCCATTGCCTTCTGGCAGCAGACGGTGCAGTATGACTGGTAGCCGTCCTCGTTGCGTCCGAGGTGCTCCTGGCCATGTCGGCTAGGAGCACCTGGGCAGACATGGGCGCAGGGACTAAATTTGGAGTGACTTGACCAGGTCATTCTCTTTAGTCCTGCAGTCAGTCATATTGAGCCGTCTTATGGTGAGCAGGCAGGCGATACGGATTGCTAGCAGTCGTACTGTACCATCTTCTGCCGGGCAGGCAAGAGATGCGGATTGCTAGCAGTCGTATTGTACCATCTTCTGCCAGGCAGGCAAGAGATGAGGATGGCTAGCAGTCGTACTGTACCATCTTCTGCCGAGCAGCCATGAGATGTGGATGGCATGCAGTCCTTCTGCACTGTCTGCTGCCAGCCAAAGATGTAAAAGATAGATGGAGTGGATCAAAACAAGAAATAGACCAGATTTGTTTTGTACTCATTTGCCTCCTCCCCTGTCTAGGGGACTCATTCCTCTGGGTCACACTGCAGTCACTCACAGAGAAGGTGCAGCGAGGTAAATCTAGCCATGTATCAATCAGAGGCCAGGCTAACCTCCTCATTCCAATAAGAACGATAACTTAGGTGCACCATTTCTTATTGGAACCCTCCGTGAAGTCCTGCCTGAAATACTCCTTGATATAAAGACACACCCTTTGTTGATTTTAGCTCCCTGAAGCCAACCCTGTAAGCCATGTTGTCAGTCGCCCCTCCCTCCGTCAGAGCAACGGCAGACAATCGTTCCGCGCCTTTTTTCTGTGCGGACGCCATACCAAGGCAAGCATGGAGGCCGCTCAGCTCACTTTGGCAATTAGGAGCACATTAAACACCACACGCATTATCCAGCAGTATATGCAGCACCAGAACCGGGCAAAGCGATACCGGGTGAGGAGGCAACGTCAGCGCGGTCACGTGAGTGATCAGGACATGGACACAGATTTCTCTGAAAGCATGGGCCCTGCCAATGCATGCATCATGGTGCTAATGGGGCAGGTTCATGCTGTGGAACGCCGATTCTAGGCTCGGGAAACAAGCACAGACTGGTGGGACCGCATAGTGTTGCAGGTCTGGGACGATTCCCAGTGGCTGCGAAACTTTCGCATGCGTAAGGGCACTTTCATGGAACTTTGTGACTTGCTTTCCCCTGCCCTGACGCGTATGAATACCAAGATGAGAGCAGCCCTCACAGTTGAGAAGCGAGTGGCGATAGCCCTGTGGAAGCTTGCAACGCCAGACAGCTACCGGTCAGTTGGGAATCAATTTGGAGTGGGCAAATCTACTGTGGGGGCTGCTGTGATGCAAGTAGCCCACGCAATCAAAGATCTGCTAATATCAAGGGTAGTGACCCTGGGAAATGTGCAGGTCATAGTGGATGGCTTTGCTGCAATGGGATTCCCTAACTGTGGTGGGGCCATAGACGGAACCCATATCCCTATCTTGGCACCGGAGCACCAAGCTGGCGAGTACATAAACCGCAAGGGGTACTTTTCGATAGTGCTGCAAGCTCTGGTGGATCACAAGGGACGTTTCACCAACATCAACGTGGGATGGCTGGGAAAGGTACATGACGCTCGCATCTTCAGGAACTCTGGTCTGTTTCAAAAGCTGCAGGAAGGGACTTTATTCCCAGACCAGAAAATAACTGTTGGGGATGTTGAAATGCCTATATGTATCCTTGGGGACCCAGCCTACCCCTTAATGCCATGGCTCATGAAGCCGTACACAGGCAGCCTGGACAGTAGTCAGGAGCTGTTCAACTACAGGCTGAGCAAGTGCAGAATGGTGGTAGAATGTGCATTTGGACGTTTAAAGGCGCGCTGGCGCAGTTTAGTGACTCGCTTAGACCTCAGCGAAACCAATATTCCCACTGTTATTACTGCTTGCTGTGTGCTCCACAATATCTGTGAGAGTAAGGGGGAGACGTTTATGGCGGGGTGGGAGGTTGAGGCAAATCGTCTGGCTGCTGGTTACGCGCAGCCAGACACCAGGGCGGTTAGAAGAGCACAGGAGGGCGCGGTACGCATCAGAGAAGCTTTGAAAACCAGTTTCATGACTGGCCAGGCTACGGTGTGAAAGTTCTGTTTGTTTCTCCTTGATGAAACCCCCCGCCCCTTGGTTCACTCTACTTCCCTGTAAGCTAACCACCCGCCCCCTCCTCCCTTCAATCACCGCTTGCAGAGGCAATGAAGTCATTGTTGCTTCACATTCATGCATTCTTTATTCATTCATCACACAAATAGGGGGATGACTACCAAGGTAGCCCAGGAGGGGTGGTGAAGGAGGGAAGGAAAATGCCACACAGCACTTTAAGCACAGCACTTTAAAAGTTTACAACTTTAAAATTTATTGAATGACAGCCTTCTTTTTTTTGGGCAATCCTCTGTGGTGGAGTGGCTGGTTGGCCGATGGCCCCCCCACCGCGTTCTTGGGCGTCTGGGTGTGGAGGCTATGGAACTTGGGGAGGAGGGCGGTTGGTTACAGAGGGGCTGCAGTGGCAGTCTGTGCTCCAGCTGCCTTTGCTGCAGCTCAACCATACACTGGAGCATACTGGTTTGGTCCTCCAGCAGCCTCAGCATTGAATCCTGCCTCCTTTCATCACGCTGCCGCCACATTTGAGCTTCAGCCCTCTCTTCAGCCCACCACCTCTCCTCCCGGTCATTTTGTGCTTTCCTGCACTCTGACATTATTTGCCTCCACGCATTCGTCTGTGCTCTGTCAGTGTGGGAGGACAGCAGGAGCTCGGAGAACATTTCATCGCAAGTGCGTTTTTTTTTTCTTTCTAAGTTTCACTAGCTCTGGGAAGGAGAAGATCCTGTGATCATTGAAACACATGCAGCTGGTGGAGAAAAAAAAAGGGACAGCGGTATTTAAAAAGACACATTTTATAAAACAGTGGCTACACTCTTTCAGGGTAAACCTTGCTGTTAACATTACATACATAGCACATGTGTTTTCGTTACAAGGTCGCATTTTGCCTCCCCCCACCGCGTGGCTACCCCCTCAACCCTCCCCCCTCCCCGTGGCTAACAGCGGGGAACATTTCTGTTTAGCCACAGGCAAACAGCCCAGCAGGAATGGGCTCCTCTGAGTGTCCCCTGAAGAAAAGCACTCTATTTCAACCAGGTGACCATGAATTATATCTCACTCTCCTGAGGATAACACAGAGAGAGAAAGAACGGATGTTGTTTGAATGCCAGCAAACATACACTGCAATGCTTTGTTCTACAATGATTCCCGAGTACGTGTTACTGGCCTGGAGTGGTAAAGTGTCCTACCATGAAGGATGCAATAAGGCTGCCCTCCCCAGAAACCTTTTGCAAAGGCTTTGGGAGTACATCCAGGAGAACCGCGAATGCCAGGGCAAAGTAATCCTTTCACATGCTTGCTTTTAAACCATGTATAGTATTTTAAAAGGTACACTCACCGGAGGTCCCTCCTCCACCTGCTGGGTCCAGGAGGCAGCCTTGGGTGGGTTCGGGGGGTACTGGCTCTAGGTCCAGGGTGAGAAACGGTTCCTGGCTGTCGGGAAAACCGGTTTCTCCGCTTGCTTGCTGTGAGCTATCTTCTTCGTCCCCAAAACCTGCTTCCGTATTGCCTCCATCTCCATTGAAGGAGTCAAACAACACGGCTGGGGTAGTGGTGGCTGAACCCCCTAAAATGGCATGCAGCTCATCATAGAAGCGGCATGTTTGGGGCTCTGACCCGGAGTGGCCGTTCGCCTCTCTGGTTTTCTGGTAGGCTTGCCTCTGCTCCTTACGTTTCACGCGGCACTGCTTCGGGTCCCTGTTATGGCCTGTCCTTCATGCCCTGGGAGATTTTGACAAAGGTTTTGGCATTTCAAAAACTGGAACGGAGTTCTGATAGCACGGATTCCTCTCCCCATACAGCGATCAGATCCCGTACCTCCCGTTCGGTCCATGCTGGAGCTCTTTTGCGATTCTGGGACTCCATCATGGTCACCTGTGCTGATGAGCTCTGCATGGTCACCTGCAGCTTGCCACGCTGGCCAAACAGGAAATGAGATTCAAAAGTTCGCGGTTCTTTTCCTGTCTACCTGGCCAGTGCATCTGAGTTGAGAGTGCTGTCCAGAGCGGTCACAATGGAGCACTCTGGGATAGCTCCTGGAGGCCAATACCGTCGAATTGTGTCCACAGTACCCCAAATTCGAGCCGGCAAGGCCGATTTAAACGCTAATCCACTTGTCAGGGGTGGAGTAAGGAAATCGATTTTAAGAGCCCTTTAAGTCGAAATAAAGGGCTTCATCATGTGGACGGGTGCAGGTTTACATCGATTTAATGCTGCTAAATTCGACCTAAAGTGCTAGTGGAGACCAGGGCTAAGTTTAATATTCTTATTCATTATGGGCCAGATTTTCAAAACTTTCTCAGAAATTATGCCTGGCATCTTTGCACGTGCAATTGCTAGCACACTAACAGTCTCGTTTTGCATGTGCGAACCAGCCAGATGAACTATCTAGTCTGCACATGCAAACAACTGTAAGTGAAAAATTTACAGATGTAATTTGAGATAGCAGGTCAGGGTCGCCTTGAAAATGTAACACTTCGGTATATAATTATAGTGGACATAACAGAAAGAAGCCTAAAGAGCTCAAGAGACAGAGGGGCTTAGTGAAAATGCCTCAAGGCATATTAGAACTTTCTATATATGGAACTGCTTAACTTAACGTTCCATAATAAATACTGAAGTATTTAAGCTTTATGCACTCGTTCCCTTTAAGCACTGACAGTGCTGTACAGCGTGGAAGAAAAATCCATGACAAAATACATGCATAACTCTGATAATTTATATTCAATTGTCCTGATCCCACCACCTTGCTCATGTTTGAGTGGGAGTTTTTGCTGAGCAAAGACTCTAGCACTAACCCTCAGAATTATAGATTCTTCTTGGTCATTTTGTTTTGGTTGTTTGTGAGTAAACAGGCAGGAATGTTTCATATTAACCTCAGCTCTCCAATCACGTTTTTTGTTCAATGTTACCCACCAGTGTCATGCTTCGAGGGAGTAAAAATGTGCTTACTCTATAGGGCATGAACAGTGACATCCTGACCTTTATTTACAACAATGGGGATCATTTAATTAAAGGCATGTGTAAATGATGGGGCAAACAGCCCTTGCTTATCAGATTGTCCTCGTTTTAATTCTTGAACTAGCTGCCTGCAGTCCAGTTGTGCATCTAACATAGCAGGTCTTAACAGCTGGTCACACAAACATCTGCCAGTTGAGCAGAAAGGTACAGACACACCGAGATATACACATAATGAAGATTTTCTCCACTACAGAAAACTATTTGAGTTTTTGCTTGAACTGCTGGCCCCTGGAAATGAGGCCTCACACAGTCTTAGAACATGTGCAATAAATAATTTAATAAAATGTCTTTTCTGAGCCATCCGACCTTATTTATCGACAGAAGGTCCCCAAATTGAATACTAAGTAAATACAGATCTCTTCCATGGATTAAAGTCCATGATCCATTACTCCAACACAGGGTGCTTCCAAGTGCACAACAAAATGGAATTCAAGCATTGTAGATTTCTATTTAAGCAGAACAACAAATCCTCTCTCATGGTCATTCACTCAAGAAACACCATCTGGTGTGCGACAATCTCTACCCCCAGCTGCCAAGGTCATTGTGTTCCAAAAAAAGTATTACACTGCCTTAAGAAGCGCAGAGTCAAATACAGCTACAGTTTACACAAAGACTTATGCACCATACATAGTTTCAACCAAAAGGGAAATCAGGTCATTCACCTTTCTTGGGTGGAAGAGGAGCCAACTAGCTATTCAGTTATAAACCAGAAAAAGTGCAGAACTAAGGGGGGGGGGAAGACATTCATAACAGCTGAGCATGGAAAAGTAAGGCAACTCGATAACTATGAAGACACTTAGAGAGAAATTCAAGCTAGTGAATTGTACTTATCAGCTCTTCTGCAGAGACCAAACTCCCCAATAAAACTCCTATGCCCAGCACGGCTATCAATACAACTGAGATTCCTACAGCAGCAAACACTGAGATAAATAATTTAGGTTTTAGCTGGACTCCACTAAAAATACGCCGCTAACCTTAACATTTTTAAAACTACGTTTGTTTGTAAATATAAATGTTTTCCTTGTGGCCTATTTATGCACTAGAGATAAATGCCATACTTCCTTATCTGGAGCCAACAAATCCCATAATATATTTTACCTTTATCAACCGTGCAATGCCAATAATTTCAATCGACTCAGCATCAGCCAAATTGAAAGGTTTCGCTCCCTTTGCGTTAGTGACACTGGCCTCAGAATGTTCATGAATCGCATTCCCTGAGAACAAGTTGATTCTGACAGCTGCAACATGTAGATTTACTGGATGGATTGATATTGGTTACTTGCCTGCTCTGCTGGCCCTGCAATACTTTGAGTTAGTCTCTTCTCACTCACAGGAGTGAAAGAGAATATGAATTTCACAGGTTACAGGGGACTAGACTTTCTCTTCCCCTGCTAATGTACTGTTTGCACATTCTAAGCTCTTTGTCCATAAATAGCTTATACACAGGTTAGCTGCACACTTTGGTTTTTAACTTCTTTGGAAAACTACTTTTATTTTGACAGTTTTTAAAAATTTGATCAGGCTTTACTTTCCAACAAGAAAATGGGTTACTATAGCCCTGAAGTGTGCTTGTGAGTGTGACTGATTCTGTTGACTCATCTGCAGAATCTTTGAGGGATGGACACAACATCCTCTTCAGTGGGTTTGCTCCTTTCCCTTTAAGAAGCAACCCCAAGGCTTCTCCCATATGGGGACCTGCTCAATGTGCCTTCACTTCTGCAAGAGGCGACATATAATGAGATGGCTTGGGCTGCAGCAGCATCAGTCTGTGGGGGGCACTCAAAGCTATGCTTAATTTCCGCTGACTCCAAGATACCATAGGTCTTTATGTTTACACAGAAGTGAGGATGTGGACAAGAACCAAGAGGTTTATCGATAGCAAAAGGCATGGGGAAGCATCTCTAGGATTAGGCAAAGTCAGTAAGTGTGCCCTCTATTGAAGGTGTATGTCTGATCTTTGCCAGTGTAGTTTGCAGTTGAAGTTATGTTAGCTCTGTAGCTGCTTTTGGATGCCCAGGTGACAGTGGAGGCAGACAACTATTTTCATCTATGACCAGGCTGCAAACATTCCTGTGTGATGTGGACTGTACCTGAGTAAGTCATGCCTTTGTAACCTCACAGCTAGATTACAGCAATAAACCGTAATTGTAACCCTTTAAAAAAATCACCTGGATTTTTCAGCTCATGTAAAATACACCAACTTGTTTCTTTATTTGGATGAGCCATTTGAGCATGTGACCTCATTTTCAGGGGTTATGGGAATGGCAGGCAAGGAACACCTTGGAGAAACCAGAAACTATTGTACCACTGAACCACACTGGATTTGTTACACAGTTCAAGGTTTTGGCTATTATCTATAAAGCCATACATGGTCTGGGTGCCAAATGTCAGAGAAACCACTTATGTCCCATAGAAACAGCTATGCTTGCTGTTAGATTGCTATTGCTATTGATTCCTGGGGTTCAACTCTCCAGGAGCAGTGGCAAGAAAGTCATATGGAAGGCCCCCTCTGGCTGTCTCCTGGAGACTGAGTTTGATACATCTGATGGGCGAAGCATTTAAATTACCCTGGGAACACCTGGGGACAGGAGATGCAGGTTTTTAAATACAGAAACTTCATCTAACTATATTTTGTATTTAATCTTTTAGGTACGGAGTTGAGTTATAAATCAGTAAAGATATTAAACAAACAAACAGCAGCTGAGAGACTGTTTTACTCAAATCGGTCTCTCAGTCATTATTTAGAACTATATCTGTTAATTGCAGCTGAAGAAAAAGGATACACCAAATTTGTCCTCACTGCATTCAGAAACACCATTCTGAGGCAGATGTGACTCCGATCCTTAAGCCAGAAGTCTCTTGACAGTCCTGCTATTTTCAAAGAGCATCTTGTATTTAATTCTAGGGCTAGTTCCAGCACATACTGACTTCACCTCCTAGACCTAAGAAACTGATGGGCAGCTCTTCATCCTGATATCAGAAAACCATATGGAGAAAAATAGAGAGAAAAACTTACACTGATTTTCAAAAAGAAGAACTTGCATTCCATAGAGGGAAAAGGACTGTCGAAAACTGTACGTGACCGAATTCTTCTTCTTTTGAAAGATCTTGGTGACCTGAAAATATCAATTAAAAAAACCCAGACAAAATAAGAATGTGTTCTTTGATCTGAACATCAGTGGAAAGTATTCAACTACAATAGTGAAACAATTCTATGCACACTACTTTAATTACTCTTGGTACTGGCATATCAGAAATATATATATATTTTACCCAAAGACAGCTTCCAGTCTCCAATACAGTAACTATTTGCTACTTTTGCTTTTCTTTTTTCCCCCTCCTGCACTGGAACCAGTCTATTGGGATATGATTCTACAACCTTTGCTTGCAGACAGATAAACAAGGCTTGAAAAATGTACATGACCCCTACCAACCAGGGGGCTTGGGACAAAGTATCTGTGTGTTACCATATCTCCCAAGGCCACTGCCCCTAAATCTTAAAGAAATGAAACAATTACATATTGTTTATTGAATGTAATTGAAACATTCACAATTAGCTTACATATGTCATACATATGTCATTCGTCCCTTTCTCTGCCACATAGTTGTTTGTCTCTCCTACTCCCCCCAAAAATCTCTCAGTACTTGACTATTTCTCCCTTCTATTACCTTATTCTATCAGCCTCTTCCCTCCCTCTGCTACCCTCCACCCTCATTCCTATTCACTCCCTCTCTTACGCCTCATATGTAGGGCTTGAGAGGTTTACCAGACACTTAGGGTATGTCTACATAGGCCACATGAGTGAGTTTCCAAGCTACTTCTGCCACCTCCCTCCCTAAGCTTCAGAGCCAGCGCTCCAGTTTGAGCCGCAACTTCAAAGTGCTGTCTACACAGCTGTTTTTAGAGAGAGCTAGTGTGAGCTCCACCACCCCAAGTCTGTCGACCCAGGCTGAGAGGCTCACTTCCACAGGCTGTGCAGATTTACCCAAAATAGCTCAAGGACTAAATCACTCACTAGTCCAGGAGCTAGTCTCAGATAAGAAACTGAGCCAACTCACAGGGATGGTGGTAGGATTCCTATCAGTGTGTGGTCGGTGGGATTATCTTAGCCTCCCACTAGGTGGTATCCGATAAGTCTGAAGCACGCATCCCTTCTGGCTCTTAGACGTCAGAAAGAGCTTTTCCTCTCTCTGTCCCCTGTACTACAATGAGACTGCAGAGAGGCAGAACAGGGCACGGGCCTGGAACTCAGGAGACCTGGGTTCTATTCTGGGATCTATTGCTGACCTACTGTGTGACCTTGGCCATGTCTCTTCACCTCCCAGTGCCTCTGATTCTCCTCCTGCCCTTGGTCTGTCTTGTCTGATTAGACTGTGTTTGTACAGTGCTTAATACACTGGAACCCTGATTTTGACTGAGGCCTCTAGGCACTAAAGAAATACAAATAATAACTAAATAACCTGCTCTTCAGCATCTGTTTTTGGGACCTCCTCCACCATAACTAGATCCTGCCTCTGCTGCAGCTCACAGCTTGCTCAAGTTGTGGCAGAATAAAATTGATTCAGTTCTTGTTAATTTTAACTTCTGGATATAGAGTTCCCCATTTGCACCACTGATAACTAACAAGACTCTAGTCAGTTTTCACTCTGATACAATTTGGCAAAGCTATTAGCATCAGACTAAGGGAGACAAAACACAGACTGTTTGCAGAGGATGACACTGTTGCATTGATTTACACTCATGATCACATTTGGATCTGAAGGCTATTTTTCTGTTTTTAAGGGAAGGCTGCCTTGTTCAAGCCCTGAGTAAGGAGTACAAATTATAAATAATGAGCAGGCAATGTACCTTTATGTTATCACTCACAACAAAATATGGCATATAATATCCAACCAACTTAATTCTCCAGGTAAAAATCAAAATACATTCAGACTACAAAGTACTACAAGTGTTCCTGTTTTTGAAAGTAATTCAACAAAATGCTTCCAAGCTGTCACTCCTTTTATTTGTATTTTTAAAAGACACTGGGTCAAGTTGAATGTATGCTGGGAAGGAAAGTCAACTGTAAAACATATTTCAACTTACTCAACTTATATTCAAGGGAAAAGACACGTCTAGATCATAACAGATCAACTGAACACAGATCAATAGCCAGATTAATTACCCTTTCCTGTTTTATCTCAATAGCTAGATGAGCCTTTTTTGAAACAGGTAAACTGGAACTATCACAAATATTTTTTGCAACAATAAACTATTGTACCAAACCACTTTCTTATAACTAATAGTAGTAACAAGAAAGAATCTTCAGGTTTCAAAGAAAATCATAGAATGACAATTGTGGGACTGGAAGGGACCTGGAGAGGTCATCTAGTCCAGTCCCCTGCATTCATGGCAGGACTAAGTATTATCTAGACCACCCTGACAGGTGTTTGTCTAACCTGCTCTTAAAAATTTCTGATGATGGAGATTCCACAGCCTCCCTGGGAATTTATTCCAGTGCTTAACCATCCTGATAGTTAGGAAGTTTTTCCTAATGTCCACCCTAAACTGCCTCGCTACAATTTAAGCCCATTGCTTCTTTTCCTATTATCAGCAGTTAATGAGAACAATTTTTCTCCCTTCTCCTTGTAACAACCTTTTATGTACTTGATTAAATATATATTTAGGGGATTATCAATGATTATGAGCAAGGCTATGTTTTAGTCACAGATATTTTTAGTAAAAAAGTCATGGACAGGTCATGGGCAATAAACAAAAATGCTCAGCCCTGTGACCTGTCCATGACTTGTACTATATACCCCTGACTACATCTTGAATGTTCTGGGGGGGCACCTGGGCTGCTGGGGGAGCTTCGTGGTGCCCGCTGGTGCTTGTGGGGATGCTGTGGGGGTGCGTGCGTGCGCGCACTCCGGGGCTCCCGTTGAAGCTCGGGGGTAGGAAGCCATCCAGGACCGCCGCTGCCAGTGAGGGCCGACCCGGGACCACAGCCGCCAATGCTGCTGGTGGGGGGTGCCCTGGGACCGCTGCTGTTGCTGGGGGTGGGGCAGTGCAGCTGGCTCCAGGGCTGCCCAAGCAGCTCGGGCAGCTCTGGGGTCAGGCACACCTGCAGAAGTTACAGAGGTCCCAGAAAATCACGGAATCCGTGATCTCCATGACAGACTCGCAGCCTTAATTATGAACAGTTGGACATGAACTCTTCCTAGACAAGTTGAAGCTCAAGGTCATATTCATGGATCACTAGAACACAATTTGGATTTTAAATAGCGTCTCCGATTTTATCCATGAATCTTATTTTTTAAATGCATTTGAATTATAAAAACCCAGGCTCCAGTCCCATGCACTGGGTGTCATCCTACAAATAAATCAAACAGTGCACAATGCGAAACAAAGGAGCGCTCAGCCCATCTTGACTCAAACAACTACTGACCAGCTAAAGCCAGATAATAAAAATAATCCAAAGCCGTGGCTGGTATCCCTTTCCAAAATGCCTGGGGAAAATGACGGGCTTAGATGTAATGAGGTATTAATGATATTCATGCAAGCAATACATAGCCCTTACAACATGTTTTTTTTTTCCTGTAGATTTGCTAGAACTGTTTTAATTTATTATAAGGATAAACTCAATTAGTAAAACTCAATTTCTAAAATTCAACGTATTTGCACAGATATACTCACTACTCAGACAAGAGCTTCCCCTTGTAAACTAAACTCTTCTATTTCCTCCAAGGGGTGTGTATGTGTGCATATGCGATGGGAAGGAGAACCTATGTTGCAGATAACTGGAGGATACAAAATCCTTAGTTTACAGCTGTTTAAATTCATAACACTCTGCCTCTTAGCACATATTGCCTCTTGGGTTTTGAGCTGTATGCTCAAACAAATTTGTTAGTTTCTAAGGTGCCACAAGTACTCCTTTTCTTTTTGCTGACTCCCATGGAAATCAATGGGAGTTCACAGCACCAAGCTCCATCCAGATAGTGCTCAGCTCCAAGAAGGACCAAGGGGCAGATTTTTAAAGGTATTTAGGTGCCTAAAGATGCACCTACATGCATAACTCCCACTGAAATCAATAGAAGTTAGGCACCTAGACACTTCTGAAAGTCCCGCTAGGTACCATCTACACCTTAGGCACCCATATATCTTTAAAAGTCTGGCCTCCAGCCTTTAGCAAGATCTGAAAAACATTTGCATTTTAGAAAGCTGGACCTTATAAGCAAGAAAATCATCATCACGTCACAGAAAACCTGGTTGATAGTGCTAGTAAAGCTCCCTAGCAAAAAACCCTTCAGCCTTGGTGCCAAAAATATGCTGATAAGACTATCAGGGCAAAGGTTAAGCTGTCTCCCTCGAAGCAAAGATAAACAAATGAATGGCAGCAGAAATCTAGCAATGAAAATATAGTTTTCTACACACTTCTTAGTGTACTTAAGAAGTCTCTCTACTTATCAGAATCTGTGTGCTAATAAAAGCTTATCTTAAGAAAAAAAACATTGTATCTGAAAATACGTACCACAAGGAGGTCATTAAATAAAAATATTTCTCGCTGGTGCAGACCAAGCTTCTGAGGTTTATTTGGGTCTGGAACTTCAAACAACCTACAGTAGCAAACAAGTCTCCGGTGGGGTAGAGAGAGAACCTATGGTATACAGAAAAGTACAATGCTGAACTCAGTTAATAAAGAGTATCTTTCTTGCCTGAAGTCTTTATGATTATGTGAATACTTCTAATATCTTTAGTTCTTTAAGACCAATAGTAGACTGTTTTTCATCACAGGATGAACAATATAATAACACAGATATATCTGCTGCAGAGCTGCAACAGATCCACAACATAATGAAATCATTAGGTCAGATATTCTGTAGGGTCTTGTATCCTGCACATTGAAGCCAATGGGAGTTTTGCTACTGTCTTCAATAGGAGCAGGAGCAATCCCTAGTTTGTATAGCTATAAAACATTGAGTAAAATAAAGCAGAAAGACTGATCACAAAGCAAAGTGTTTCCATTTTGCTGCACACTTTTAAATATCTAATACCAAATAACAGGGGATGCAAAATTATCTCACCTTTTGTGAGATGGCGAATACACCAGGCTTTGGTGGGTTTGTTTTTAATTGTTTAATTCTACCTATGTATTTCTAACATCAAGGAAAGGTGGCATGCACATCAGGAAAACATAAATGCATTTTCAGTCTGACTTCTTTTCTCATGCTGATAAGAAAACCAATTGTAACTTCCCACTTTCTACCTTGAAACATTCCTGCCTACAGCATCTACAGAAAATATAGTTATTCTGAACCTACTGAGACTTCATGTCTTTCAAATGCAAATAAGATTATTCTGCCAATCATATTAAAAAGGGATGTTTTAAATTTATATTTTCATGTAAAGCATAGAATATTCCTTTGCACCTAGGACTTGTTTTTCTTATTTTAAATGAACTATTTTATTACAACCTCTGATTCTATACGGGAACAATATGGTTTATTAGGCCAAGGAAGCTGAAAAGCAGAGATTATTAGTAAGTACACACTAGTCCTCTAAATCAGTGGTTCTCAAAACTTGCTCATAGTATGGCCTATATTTTAATATAGAAACTGATAAATGGACACCTTCCCCTCCTCTTTGTCATTTCATTGGGTGAAATCCTGGCCTTATTAAAAATCAATGAAATTTTTGCCACTGACATCAATCGTGCCAGAATTTCACCCCCAATGCCCCTGTGGCATTATATTAATAACTTATTCTCCTGGGGTTTTTGCCAGGGGAGGAGAGTTTTAAAACCTGGCTAATGCTCTACAGGAATCCAGCTGGCAGAGAATGCTAGAGAAAAGGTGCTGAATCAGTTTTCCCTAGAGGTCACCCTTTCCCACTTTTGGTGCTGGACTAGCTGTTGTGGGCTGCCACCAGAGAGGGCTTAGATGTGGGTTAAGCTGCTGCATTCCCCCCCAACTCCAGACAGACTTACTTCCCCTTGGGGCTCGCAGCCTGGCATCTGCCACTGCAAGATGACAGACTGTAAGGAGTAAACTGAACCTAATTAATTTAGAGTTAACTACAGAGACCTACATATGGAATTAAACTGAAAGGAAAATGTATTCATTCTTAACAATCAACAGAAGTGTCCTCCAGAGCATTTCCGTAGTCTGCAGGCATTGCTAAACAAACACCTAGGAAGTACTAATAGATACTTTCATTAGACTATTGAAAAAAAGCTTTCCACCACTCTAACAAGGCTTCCATGTTGACTGCTCATGCAAGGACTGCAGGAGGCAAGCAGATTAAAAGCAATGCAAGTGAGAAGTACTTCTCTGGAAGTACTCCAGATTCTCTGGATCATCCTAGAATAAAATAATAATGCAAAGGAAAATATTTATAATAATAAAATTATTAAGAGTCAAATTTGTAAAATGACATCTAATCTTTTGACAGAAGATGCTACATTGTACAAAGCTAAGTCAGGTGATGGGGAATTAGCATTTATATTTGCATTTTAAAAAATGGTTTTTACTATTATTGGCAACACTAGCCTGAGATTAAAATAAGTGGAACACTTCATTAGGAGATTCAATTTTAAGAATATAATTGTATTTGTGTGGGACTTCAATTTTTATTTAATGCCTGTTGTACTCATCTACCTTTGAAAAGAGAGTTGCAAATTAATTGGCAATATCCTCCAAACAAACAAACAAACAAACAAACAAACAAACAAACAAGGAATAGTTGATAAAGTGAGAGCTAGGTGATACGGTGTGCCTGTTGGGACAGAATCAATGCGATTTTCATTTTTGCATAGGGCACCCTAGATAGATAGTCTGGTGACAATTTGCATTAGTAATGCACAAATAAAAAAAGACAGAGCATGAGAAAAAACAAAATCTAAAAAACTCTAGGCAATGAATTATAAACAAACTACACGAAGAAAAAACTTTCATTCTTAGCAAATCTTTATACCTTAGAGGATGAACTGACTTCTGCAGGAAGTGTTGGTGTGTTTTTGCTAAGTCAACAGTGAGAAAAGTTTGCTTAAAAGATAAATAAACTGAAAGAAGCCTACATTTTGAAAAAGCCAAAAATACAGCAGAAAAATATTAGTGTTAGTAAGGGATAATCCTGAATATTAAACTGCTTCTGATTAGTGTGGTTTATAAACCATGAATCAATATGAAAAGGAATACCTACACAACCAAGTCCATGATGCAGAGATCCAATCTACAGTAGAGAGACACATACAAGTTTATTAAACTTCAGAGAAACAGTACTGTATCATAGCAAGTAAATACTTCATGGTCTTTCTACTACTTACTTGACTAAACTCCTATAAAGTAAAAACAAACATTTCTATGAGTATATGTGGCTATTTCCTGCATTTTCTTTCACACAGTAAAAAAATTCTCACCAAATGCACCTGATTCTATGAAAAACCACTGCTTCCAGAAAGGCTGTTAAGTCTCCCTTACTGCATGAGCTCAGCACACTGGAGGATCAAGCCCTGTGTCTAGAATGCTATGTGCCTGAATCAGACAGGAGCAGAAATACATACAAATACTGTCAACTGAAAGTTTTATTTGACAATAAATATGACACTCCCCTCCCCACCCAAACACTATAGAACAGTCAAGAAGTTTTTCCTTTCCCCCTGTAGCACATGGTGTAAGACACTATTCGCTTTCTGATATTTGGTGACACCTTCCCCCAGTTCTTCCAGAGGGTCTTCAGTTCTCTTTCATGCCCTGATTCCCCTGCTTTAAACCAACTGGGATAGTCTCAGGTTAGACAAATAATACTTAGCATTGATCTTCAAAGCTCTTTACAAATAATTGGGCAACTCTTGAGATCCTTCCTCAGTTCCTAATCTGTCCCTACTCACCTAAAACTCCCTATGGCAGGTAACAAGTTGAAGCTCAAATGGTAGCCAAGAATCCATTAAAAACTGCAGCACAGCCTCAGGAGTTAGAAGGTCTGGGTTCTACTTCCAGCTTTATCACAGATCTCCTATGTGACTTTGGGCAAGTCATTTTCAAAAAAAGAACAGGAGGACTTGTGGCACCTTAGAGACTAACCAATTTATTTGAGCATAAGCTTTCGTGAGCTACAGCTCACTTAATCTGTTAGTCTCTAAGGTGCCACAAGTCCTCCTTTTCTTTTTGCGGATACAGACTAACACTGTTGCTACTCTGAAACCTGTCATTTTCAAAAGGCGCTCATTGAGATGTGGACCTGACTTTCAAAAGTGCTGAGTATCTGGAGCCTCTACTGACTTCAGCTGCAGGTTTGGGGGGATCCAAAAACAAAGGCACCCCAAATTAGTGGACATTTTTTAAAATGTTGTCCTGAATTTCTCTGTGCCTCAGTTGCCTCATTTCCAAAAAGGGGATAAAAATACTTCCCTCCCACACAGGGATGTTGTGAAGAGAAAGTAATTAACGATTGTGAAGCACTTCAAGATCCCTGAATAGAAATCAATGACTAAGTACAGAACAGTCAGAATCATACTCAGCACTTTTGTGAACTAAGTAAATATTATTATCCCGTTCCTACAGATAGAGGACATGAGGAAGAGGAGTTAATTGAATTGCGAAGCCTAGAGAGGGAGGGAGCGAGCGAGCGTCAGAACCAGCATTAGAACTCAAGAGAACTTGGTTCCCAGATTATCTCTTAGACCATAAGATTATATCACTCTCTAATACAGATCTTCTCTCTTTTAAACATGGGCCTGTACAGCCTGTTTTAAGGAGGAGGAAACACTGACATCAATAAAATCTTTAATTAAAAGGTATAAAGCTGAAATATGTTTTTCTAAGACATCACTTTGCAGCAACATGCTCCAGTCGTTTTGAAATATAATCACTGAAGATTATTAAAATGCAGACATTTCAGAGCCAAAATTCAGGATTAAAACTAACAGGGAGAATATGTGGGTAAAACAGGTACATTTTATAATCTTTATTTAAAAAAATAATTTGTAATATTCATAACCTCACCATGCACAGATGTGCAATTCTGTCCAGACTAAAGTGCAGAGAAATGTTCACTTGCTTAGTGAAAGTTATGAAAACAAGGCCATCTTTGTAGCAATTTTATTACATTGACATACTTCCCATATTTTGTCATTGTCCAGTCCAATTTATGTTTACAAGAAGCCTCAGGTAGCATCCCTTGCCCGGCAACTCTCAGTCATCTGGCATAATCAGCTTAAGTTTTAGTGCAAAATTAACTTACTGGTTTCTTTCCTACGATGAGTTTTTCGACCTTTTGGACCTGGGATACATGATCTTCATTTGTCTTCAGTTCCCGTTTGCGGATTCGCTCATATATTCCAATCAGCATCTCTCGTGGGATATCTTCACCATCATCTACACCTGCAGAAACCAACAGCTTTCATTACCACTTTGGCTTACAATGACCTGACTAACCAACACTGGCTCCTCTCCACACTTACAGCTCAATAATGTGGGCTTCTTAGCAAGAACAAGATAAGGACATAGGTACTGTTTGTTTACCTTACTAACCACAAAGAAGGAGCTGCCTTGTTTATATGGATCACTAATATGCCTGTTAATCTAAGTAGTTCTGTTCCATGACCTAATATAGTCAAATAATCTTCCAGCCAACAAGCAGTTGAGGGAGTCTAAATCCTTTTCTGATGCACTGTCATTTTGCCAATCTTACAGCAGAAGAAAACACTGTTATATATTAAAAAATACAAAAGTGTTACTTTTCACTCCCTCATCACACCACACATCCACTGACTGAAATATTTTAATTGTGAATTATACTTTTGATTTTTTTTTTAAATTACTAAAGCAAAATTTGCCCACAAGAGTAATTCCCTAAGCAAACCTTCATAGCTACTAAGGCAGATGAAATAAAAAAACCCCACTATATTAAAGTTTAAGTGAATTTAATGCAGATGAAAGTTACCAGATAATGTTCTTGGACACTAAATTCTACCTTTGTCCCCAGAACAGTATAGCATAGGGCAGAACCAGTACTATGATTCCAATCTTCCTCACCAGTGCTCCTCAGCCCTGACCTGCAGGGATCAGCTCTACAGGCAAGATGGGAGTGCAGTCTTCGTGTCCGTTCAGTCCTGGGCCTCTCTGTGGAGACTACCAGCAAGGGTGCCAATCAAACAATGTGAATTGTGGTGGTGGTTTTGGTGAGGGGGACACTTGTCTAGCAGGAAGGAAATAAGCACCCTGAGCACCTCATTCTGCAAGCTGACCTGCCCAGGTAGGTAGACCTTTGCACCAACACACCCAGTCCCAAGGAGTCTGACTCATTTCACAAAAGCCACCTAACAGTTTTCACATTCTAGTGACTTTTGGTCACTAATGACCTCAGCTGGATTTGAACTAGAGAACCAGAAGTTCTGAATCCCACATCCCAGATCAAACACTTTTCTCTCCCATTTTTTAAATGAAACTTTTCATTTAAGTCATAGCCATACATCTTATACAAACCAAACTAATAATACACATTATTCTCTCTCTCACCCATCTCATTTGCTAGATCTTCTACCATAAATAATAACTATTATCCAGTCTGAGATGACATTAGACACCTTATCATACAAGTGTGCTGGTTAATGATTAAAATAATTTTAACTAATCATTTCTTGTTTTAATATTAATTTTGAGAGAATGCAGTTTACTCTAGAAGAGCATTTTACACTAATTCACATCAGTCTTGTTATGCTGTTTTAATTTTTAATACTGCATAATTATTGAGAGTATTCCAACAAGCGCGACAGAATCCTGGAAGTTGCTCCTGAATTCCTAACTTTCATGGACAGAATCCAAATACACCTTTTGCACGTCAAATCTGGTGAGTAATTTAAAGCACAGGTCCTCAAACGTTTTAACACAGGCTGGACCACATCTTAACAGATATCTCCCCTCCCATTCATGCTCACCTTCTTTCCCATTTGCAAACGCACAACATCCCTGTGGCAACTACAGCAATTGCTTACATAAGTAGTCTGATGACAATATTTAATCTTTTCTTAGCAGCTGGAAGCAAGGGGGAGCTTGCACCATGTGAACAGCTGCAAATGCTCCACAGACCACAGCCGAAGACCCATCCATTCATTACAAGTTAGGAACAGTATAGCCTACTAGACTGCTCTCTATGACAAAAGTTATATATAAAAAGCAATAGTAGGAATCTAGTAAGAGGGAGCCTCTAGAAACACCCTTGCTCTGATAAAACAGTCAAGAACATAGCTGCTAAATGAGCATAGAAAGTAGGAGTATGAGGCCATTTTCAACCTTATTCTTCTGTAGACTTTTAACTAAAATGACAATACTAAACTTAATCTTGTTTAGCTTGCACTCTACACTAAAATGTCTGCCAAGGATAGCGTGCAATACTGATTTATAGGGAATGAAATGGAAAACCAACACTTTCATTGTCAAGATCTGAAATTCCAGAATACATCAGTATCTGTGACTTAATCAGTATCAAGATGAACCAACTGCATCTGTAGATATGAAGGGAAGATTGGCAGCTGTCTGAATTACATAGACCTAAGTCTGGCCAGTAGCCACTAATGAACTCCACTGCCTTCTTCCTGCCATGCAGCGAACTACGCTGTGCGATGGAGAAAAAGGTGTTTTGTTTTGTTTTTCTTACAGCCAGTATCTTTGTGCTTACTGTTGGCGTAGCTCCTGTGTCTGTTCTGCTACTGCAGTGAGCCCATACTCTACCACAATCAAATGCTACCAATCAGAAGAAACACTATGGATTGGACTGTGCCTGACCCGTGCATGGGAGTTGAGGTGGGGGAGAGTAAGCATAGGCAGCCTTCTCTTTATTGTGCCTTTCCTGCAAGGACCAGAGATAATCATAGTCCCTCCTAGTGCCCCCTCAGGCATAAACAACCTGAAAAGGTGTGGGGCGGGGAAAAGGTCCAGCACCCTAACCGAGCCGGCCACTATGGAGCTGTAGATGCTGAGCCATCCACTTCCCATATACATGCTGCAATGTGTCCACTCCTCCTGAGTTCAGCCTCAGGCCTGGGTAGGGGTGCAGCTCCACACTATCTGGGGTTGTGTCTAACAAGCACAGTCTGGTTCTTTATCTGTGGCACAGAGAGCCAGTTTAGGTCAGTACCAGAGCTGTGCTTGCAAGCAAAAGGTGGAGGGAATTCAAACATATTTTAAGATAATGTTGCTCTTCTTTCTAACAAGCCATGCTCTGGTGAATGGGACAAGATTTTTCATCTCTGGGGAGGGAACCAGCATATAATGTGGGGAGGTATGGGATATAGATTTGGTGAACCAGGAAAGCAGAAGAGCAGAAAGGTCTGACTGTGGGTTTCAGAGCGCCAAGGGCTGGAGAACAGATTAAGCCTCTTGACTGGAAATCACTCTTCGAGTCATGGAATGGGGATTCCACATCCACACAGATGCAGAATTCAATGCAATTAGGTTAGCTGGGTTTCAGTTTCCTTCCCACTTGACTTTTACAAGGGCCTTAGAACTGATTTTTTCTAAGGGATTTAAAGCCTCTGTTTATTTCAGAAGGCCTTCAGCATGGCACACTGATTATTTTCCAGACTTTTATATATATTTATGTGTTCACAGCGCAAGTTATCTTAGGTAACATTTGTTGGATGGGGGTCTAGTAAACAAAGTTTTTAATTTTCATCTCTGAGAACGTGGATAATCATTGTGGATATGCAGCTCCCACATTAACTCCCCTTTAATATGAGTGGGAGAGTTCTTGGTTCACGGAGGACTAACTTGTCTGTCTGGCAGACAGAAAAGTTGATCCTGAAAGTTTCCTTTGAAACAAGACAGTGAAAGAAACTTCATTTTAAAAATGAAATTCAAGATTTTGGAGAATGCTGCAAAAGGTCCTACTTCTAAAATTCTGTCAGCATCGAGGACCAGTGTCCTTGGTGATGGATTTGTGAAGTGTTTCTGCCTCTGTTGACCAAAGGTATGAGTACAGAAGTCATTAGTGGGCTTACAATGTAGTTACCCATCCCTGTCTACACACTGTACTCCCCATTTCACAAACACTGGCTACATTATCCATTAACACTACTGATCTTTGTACCTTCTTTCACTTGTTGGACAACTTTACTATATAATAGGGTTTATTCAGCCTCATTCATGTATGTAAAATTACAAACTTTATGAGCTGCCATCTGACTACACAAAGGGTGCCAACATGCCAAGTTTCAATTATATCCAGGAAATTGGCACATTACAGAGATGTGAATACAAGATAGAAGATATTTATAACAGATCTCAAGGGAGTTGGGAATAAAAGACTGAATAGAAGTTCTTTACAATGAGGATGGAATATGGATGATGAAGGATTACAAGCCTAATTCTGCTTTCACATTATTTTAGGAATAACATTGCTGAAGTCAATATATTCACAGCAGTGTAAATGCAAAGTAAGTAAAATCACAAGTAGGCTCTATATATTTTATCTTTGTCTTAGATCGTATCTGAAGTAGATTTGCTTTTAGGATGGTTAGGGAAATTTATATATATCTATCTATAAAACCAACATTTTATATATAATTTCCCTAGCCATCCTAAAAGCAAACCTACTTCAGATTCAATATAATATCTGATATATTGTAATTTCCCTAACAAATAAAAAGCTTTGCTGACAATCATTCAAGTTTTCTCACCCCTTAGATTCTTAACAAAATCTTCAAGCTTCATCTTGCGTTCTGGTTTCACATTTGGGCTATACATGTCTGTGTTTAACAATATGATTGCGAAAGCTAGGATGAAGATGGTATCAGGATTTCGGAACTGTCTCACAACGCCGGGATTGCAGATACAGTATCGCTGGCTGTAAGAAACAAAGGGGGGGAAGTCGGCCAGAGTTAACAAAAGCTGTGTGACTAAAACCAAATCAATGAACTGTTACATTCAAGAGGCCAAGTTTGGTATCCTTTATACTTCATACACATTTAGTTTTCTATAGTACTTCTCTGCCCAGTCACATTCTCAGAACTAACATCCTAGAATGCTGAAGGCTTAAGTTTTCCGTTTTACAACCAGTGAACTCATTAGCCAGACCAGATCCTCAACTGGGGTAACTTCATTAACTTCAATATTCCGCTGACTTCAGTGGAACTACACCTGCTTACAGCAGCTGAGGATCTGGCCAGGATTTTTACATTTATATTTTAGATGATTTACATTTTTTCCTTCCACAATAAAGAACATTTCTGTGGGCTTTAATAAATTAATTCTCTTTGCCCCACTGTGCTAACCTGCTTAACAGAAGGTTAAAAAAAGTACATGGAGATACTGTAAAATGTAAATAAAGTCCAGTGCCTCCATGTACAGAAACCAAGCTCCTAAATTACAACAGTGAATTTTCAGGGACAGATATTTGAAGTTTAAAAAAAAAAATCTTGCCAATCAGACTGATTTTGGAGGGAATTTTTCAATTTAGAAGTACAGCTATATTATATAAAAGAATAAAAATAATTACACTAACAATATGCATTAACAATAGCACATAAAACTTCCTTATTCTATATTTAATGTATAAAGTAAACATCTACCATCATGTAACTGCATAAAAAACCCCTATTGTTCTCAAAGGCAGCTTAATAAAGCAGGGAATAGCCTAACTCTACCCAACCTCCCTGTCTCACATGGGACAGCTGGATCACGTCAGGTGCTCTGACAACGTATTTCAGTGCCATACCTAAAAGCTTCAATGAGTCGTTCTACTTTCTGAGCTTCTCCTTGAACACGGATATGAGCCTGAAATTTCCTGAGTGCTTCATCCAGTTCCATTGCTGAGAAGTCCATCTCATCCACAACACAGCTAGGACAAAACACATTCTCATTTGTTCTTTGCCCTTTCAACAATATATAATTATTCAATATACATTATGTAGAAAGAAAAAAAACCCCTCCAGCGTCTTCAGCATTCCCCCAGTTCTAGTAAAATACAAAGCCACAAATACATCTCAAAACATCAGCATGTTGCAGTAATTGTCCATGAAAGCATAAGAGGAGAATTGTAAGGAATACATCAATTGGGAGTGGGCGGGAGAGGGAAGAGTAGATGTAAGCAAGCTATAAATTTTTCTTTATTGCAGAGCTGCTGATGTGACGGACGCTGATCAATGTAAAAAACTCCACATTGCCATGAATCATGATCAGTTTTGTCCTCTCAAATCAGCAAATTATCACCAAGCAGCTCTTATAAAATGATAAATAAAAAGATTTTATAAGGATTAAAATACTGACTCCAACAGCTGCAGAAAATAGGACATCCTGTACCAAGTGGCTGCGGGTTCAAGAATTTATTTATTTTAAAAGCAGTGTACATTTTCTGGCCTTGCATGATATTTTTATGGGATACCTCCATTTTTTTTTTGCAGTAAATCTCATCTCATCATTCACCCCATCCTTCAATTTACTCATGCTGAGCAAGGCAAATATCTTCTTGCTTGGGATAGACAGTACTGAGAGCTATTAAAATAGGATCATCACTGATCAAATTATATCACTAACACCTTGTTTAAAAGCTACTTTCAAATCAGAGAGTCATGGGTTCCTTGTCTTCTAACTTGGCTTTTAGGTTTTAATAACCAACCATGAATCACCGCAAGTTATAGCACAGTAATGCAGATCCTACAATAATGAAGTATGATCCAGGTTAAAAGGTTTGTTATTAAATGTTTTGATGTACAGTGATAGACTAGCATACACATTTCTCTTGCAGGATGAAGCACTGCGCTACCACAGTTTAATTCCAAAGCCTGTATTCTTTCCTTCTGTGCAAAAGTGCAAGGAGAGGAACAAAGGAGATGTGCACTCCTCCAGGTTCATTCCTAGAAGGACAAAGTTGATTCTACAAACACAACAGAATCACTATTGTAAACTCTAGAGGTTTGGAACATCACGGTCTCTTCAACACTGCAGATTGATTGATTTATTTTATTGAAAGGGGTGGAACAGTAGGTGGTAGAGTCAAATAAAGTGGAAAGTGAAGATATTTGGGGTATCTGGATCTCCAAATATCCTTGGCCAGCAGCACAATGGGAAGCTTCCTCCATTATTCCTTCCAACATCCTCTCATCAGCAAGAGGGACAGTAGCTAAGCTGCCAGTGGCTAGAGCCCATAACTGTAATTACTAACTTCAATCAGCATTAGCTTTCCATGATCTTTACTCCAGGTCTTCTTAAATTTTTGTAGGGTGTGTGTGTGTCTGGAGGATGACATGCCACTTAGTATGGCTTCTTCCTGGTGCCTATTCTCTGTCTGCTGTTTCTTTGCAGACCTTACGCAGAGTGAAGAAAGGAGGGTACAAAGGAACACCCCATTCAGTTGCTTTTCCCATCAGCGTAACACCACAACTGCCTCGGAGGTTTAGCTCCCTACTGTATTGCTGGGGAGAGAGCACAGTGGTCTTAAGGCTTTATGAAGAATTCTGTAATGGATGTAACTGAAAGGAAATACACAACACCATGTTTTCCACATGTCACTTGGACGCTGTGAGTTTTATCTAACTATCCACTCACACTGCTAGACATTTGTTTTGTTAATACAAATCCCATTTGTTAAAAGAAAAGGCATAGGCAGATAGATAGCCAGATCCTCAGCTGTGCTGGTATGGCATGTGTGACAGAGTCAGGCCAGATGGCTACAGGAGAGTGATAGAAGGCAGATATATTACCCAGGGAAAAGGGACCTACTCAACCTGGGGCTAAGGCAACAGAAAAGGTTCCAGAACAATTAGGAACTTTCTGGAAACAATTAAGACAGACAGGCTGATTAGAACACCTGCAGCCAATCAAGAAGCTGCTAGGATCAATTAAGGCTGGCTAATCAGGGCACCTGGGTTTAAAAAGGACCTCACTTCAGTTTGTGGTGTGCATGCGAGGAGCTGGGAGCAAGAGGTGAAAGAAGCTGAGAGTCAGAAGGCGTACTACTGGAAGACGGAGAAGTACAAGCATTATCAGACATCAGGAGGAAGGTCCTGTGGTGAGAATAAAGAAGGTGTTGGGAGGAGGCCATGGGGAAGTAGCCCAGGGAGTTGTAGCTGTCACACAGCTGTTAAGGAGCCACTGTAGACAGCTGCAATCCACAGGGCCCTGGGCTGGAACCCGGAGTAGAGGATGGGCCTGGGTTCCCCCCATCCCTCTATCCCCCCAACTCCCTACTTGGTACCAGAGGAGCTGACCTGGACTGTGGGTTCCACCAGAGGGGAAGGTCTCTGGCCTGTTCTCCGATCCACTAGATGGATCAGCAGAGACTGCGGGGATTGTTGTTCTTCCTTTTCCCCATGCTGGCCAGCGATGAGGCTAACTGAGTGAACGGCAGATTTGAGCCACGAAAGTGGCCAAACTGGGGGCTGCCGTGAACCTCCAAGGCAAGCAAATCCTCCAATAAGCACAGGACCCACCAAGGCAGAGGAGGAACTGCGTCACACATGGCAGGAGGGAGAAAGGTGTCTTTATGGCCACCACGGGGTACTCTAGTGGCCAGGGATCACTGCAGTACAGCAGTGCTCTAGCCATTCCCCTTGACACCCCTCATATCCTGGCAAGGGGTATAGCATCAAGTCATTATGCCACCCAGGGAGACCCTCACATTAGGGGAATCCCCAGATAGCCAATTATGAAGCACCACAAAGCAGCTGGAGAGTGGCAATGATCCAGCCCAGAGTCTGAAATGTAGATTGTTTTCTTGGAGGTTTTCAAAATTACATGGTGAAGATGTTTTAAAGCAATTAAATGTTCCCATACAATACACGCATGTTTACGCTCATGTATAAGAACCAGGAAGTGCACTGCGATGGCAAATGAAATATATAGTCACAAGCACACAAAATAAAAGCATCAATCATGGAAAATAATTACATGTTTAACATTATTTTTACTACCTTAGCTGCGGTTAGTATCACGGGGGAATGGAATCGTGTTTCAAGTATGATTTAAGACATGATTTTAAGTCTGATAGCATGTCTTTATCACAGATGGAAAAACAGTCACCATTTTGTTCTAGCACAACAAAGAATGCGTGTGAACATCCCTAATGGCAGGTCGGCTTGGTTAAAACCGTTGTGCTTTTTTGCTGCCAAGGCTCAAAGTGTTATATGTGAGTCAATTAGGCTATCTTGGGGTTGCCTCAGAACAATATTTTTTCTTAACATGACTGGGGCAGGTTATTTTAAGAACAGATTACTTGCAGCAAAAATACAGTCAAGAGGTCATAGGCAGGTGGATGTCCTTTTTGGCAATTTACCCATCCAGGAAATCTCATCAAACATACACCATCTGGCTATCAACGAGATTCTTACCCAATTTTCTGCTAGGTTGCCCAAGGCACAGTGAGGTTAAATGATTTGCCCAAGATCACAGAGAATCAATGACTCATTTTAGGTTAGAATCCCGCCTCTTCCTTGCTCACCACAGTTTAGTCTGATCATTAGACAATACGCCTTCCTTGGAAAATCTTCACCCCAGTCTAATAGAGGCATAGATCCAGGGAATGGTTGCAAATGGTTAGAATGGGCCAGCCAAACTTCCTGCTGAATGGCCTGATTGGTTGAATTGAAATCTTCAACTTCTTTAGGGCAAGTCACTAAACTTCACTGCATACCTTTGTGTAGAACCCACATTCTCTATTCAATTACCTCCTGCTGCTGTTTGTAAAGTAAAGATGCAGCTCTTGAACCAGAAGGTTTACAAATAAAAGCCCCGGGCCCTGTAAGCAAAGATCTATGATGTGTGTATAAATGCAAATAAACTATACTAACACACTGTTCAGCTTGCACAGTTGAGACACAGAGGTTCTAACAGCAACAGCATTGTACATCTTGTACACAATAAACAACACACAGTAATAGATCAAGCTACACATTTAGTTAAAAAAAATAACTAAAAATAAAAAAAAATTTGAAACAAGGCCTAGTGAAAAGTTGGTGTGGGAACCTTATTTCCACTTCCGTCATTTGGGTGCATGAAATTGTGCATTGACAGAGTGCATTTAATTGCCATGCTTTAGAAAAAACCAACTGCCTGTGACTGATGCTCCCAATTATATGATCCCATTTAGGCTTCGGAGTCCATGATTCATTGAGGTGGATGTGGCAGGAAGGAGTTAGGGATAGACTAACCCAGGGGTCAGCAACCTATGGCACGCGTGCCAAAGACGGCACGCGAGCCGATTTTTAATGGCACGCTGCTGCCTGCCGGGTTCCAGCCGCCGGCCCTGCTCAGCCCACTGCAGAACCCAGGCCGGGACCCTGGCAGGCAGCAGCATGCCATTAAAAATCCTGCCTGCCCCGGCCCACTCTTCTCCGCCCTGCCCCCTGTGGGGGCAGGGTGAAGAAGCTTGGTCCTGCCAGCTGCTGCTGCAGGGCAGGCAAGGTCCCCTTCCCCCTCCTCCTCCCCCAGCCGGGTTCCTGGGTTCCTGCCGCCAAATCAGCTGATGGCCCTTGCACGGGAGGGGGAGAAGCGGAGCCATTGCGTGCTCGCTGCTCTAGGGAGGAGGCGGAGATGAGGTGGGGATGGGGCCTTGGGGAAAAGGGGTGGAATCATGGCATATCCCCTCCAGCCCCCCCCCGTGGGACCAATGGGGACCTCTTGTGTGGCAGAATGCTCCACATGAACTCTTCCAGCTGCCTAGAAAGGTATCTTTGTTGTCATCAGCTGACCCCAGGACCTGGGACTATAGGCATAGGCCAGTTGTCCCTAATGGTTAGTCCAGGGGTCGGCAACCTTTCAGAAGTGGTGTGCCGAGTCTTCATTTATTCACTTTAATTTAAGGTTTCGCGTGCCAGTAATACATGTTAACGTTTTTTAGAAGGTCTCTCTCTATATGTCTATATATTTACATAACTAAACTTTTGTGGTATGTAAAGTAAACAAGGTTTTCAAAATGTTTAAGATGCTTCATTTAAAATTAAATTAAAATGCTCATCTTACACTGCTGGCCCACTTAGCCTGCACCCCTTGCACCAAATGGGAGCTGCCTAGGTAAGCTCTGGGCAGGGAGCACCCCCTTGACCCTAGCCCACACCCCCAGCCCTCTGCCCTGACCCCTACACCCCCCCACATCCCTCCAGCCCTCTGCACTGACCCTTAGATCCCCCCACGACCCCAGCCTTGACTCCAGCACCCCCCACACATACCCAGCACCCCTGCACCCCCTACATTCTCACCCCCAACCTGAGCACCAAAGGGGAGCTCCTGCACCCCCCTCCCCACATTCCTACCTGCACCCCTTGCACCGAATGGGAGCTGCCGAGGTAAGCACTCCACACCCAAACCTCCTGCCTCAACCCTGAGCCCTCACCCTCATTCTAGCTCCTGGCCAGACCCTACACCCTAACCCCCAGCCTGCTCCTTCACCCCCAGCCCTGTGCTCAGCGCACTCCCACCCTCATCTCAGTGCAGAGAGAGGAAGAGAATGGGCTAGAACCAGGGAGAAGGTATGTACCCACTCTATGTGGGCAGGGTCGGGATCCCAGACCGGCAGTGGGCTGAGCAGGGCCGGCAGCCGGGACCGTGGCTGGCAGGAGCCGGCGGACGGAACCCCAGACCGGCAGCGGGCTGAGCTGCTCAGCCCACTGCCGGTCTGGGGCTGCCGATCTGGGATTCTGGCTGCCAGCCCCTTGCCAGCCGTGGTCCTGGCCTCAGGCCCTGCTCAGCCTGCTGCCAGCCTAGGTGAATGGAACCCCAGGCTGGCAGCAGGCTGAGTGGGCCAGCAGCATAAGACGAGCATTTTAATTTAATTTTAAATGAAGCTTCTTAAACATTTTGAAAACCTTGTTTACTTTACATACGACAATAGTTTAGTTATGTAAATATATAGACATATAGAGAGAGACCTTCTAAAAAACGTTAACATGTATTACTGGCACGCGAAACCTTAAATTAAAGTGAATAAATGAAGACTCGGCACACCACTTCTGAAAGGTTGCCGACCCCTGGACTAACCATTAGGGACAACTGGCCTATGCCTATAGTCCCAGGTCCTGGGGTCAGCTGATGACATCAAAGATACCTTCTTGGGCAGCTGGAAGAGTTCATGTGGAGCATTCTGCCACACAAGAGGTCCCCATTGATCCACCCCAGTGTTTAGGTAAGCAATGATACCACAAAGAAGCAGCACTGCCAAAAACTCATGCTTTCCAAAATCATGACTCAGATCTCTAAAATTATGAAAATGGCTTAAAAATCATGAGACTTAAAAAATAATACTTTGGGCATTCTTTTACTTTGCTTTCTGGTTTTTGTGGCTTTAGGAGGTCACGTGTTCAGGATTTTCTCCATATTGATTAGGGCTAGAAATGTACTTAAAAAAATAAATGCCCAGGTTCTCATGTAATCACATGGCTCCTAGAGCTTGGCTTTAAGAGAAACACCAACTACCATGAGACTTGGGATAACATCACAAGAGGTTAGTGAGTTAGTAATGCTGAGTAGGGCTCCTCGGGCCTGATTCACCTCCAGTAAAGTCAAGGGAAGATTTTCCATGGGGGCTGAATTAAGCCTCTGTTGACCAGGCTCAGAAAGTGATTTTCCAATCGTTTTTAAACTTAAAATCCCCCACAGGCCCTAAAGCCAGGAAAGGCATACAGTCCTCAATAAGGACTATTTCTATGCAAATCTCAGCAATTTTTTTCTGTGGTCTTGGCCAAAACTGTGCGCTTAGAATTTTTGTTTTGTCTTTTTACACTGGGAAAAGGGTATTCCCCTCCCAATGTACCCGATGCAGTTACATAGCCTGTTAAACATCTAACTGGCTGTTTGTGCAGTAAGTGGTAATTCTTCATGCAAGTCACATGCACGCAAGTCAATAAATCTGGGGCAAGATGCAACGAGCTTTGCTAGTGAGCACGTCATCCATACTGGTCTTGAAAAGAGTCGCTGCTAAATGAAATATCAAATCACTTAAAATAAACAAAAGCAACCTCCATCCTTAACAGACAGTATCTGAATAACCTTAACCAAACTGTTGGTGAGTGTAATTTGCTGCTCCCCTTTTGTAATAGGTTTTTATCTAATCCTTTGCAAGAAACTGGTTCTCAGACACCCTTATTAGACAAACGCCATCATAAGAAGTGTCTGTGTATCTATAAAATAGTAATGGTTATTTTCAGGTTCCTTTACTGATGAAGTGTCATGTAGCGCATAATGGGTTTTGTTTTGTTTTTTTAATTTCACACAGTAAGTTATTTCAGAGCTTGAAGAAGGAAAACGGTCTCAAAATTAACAGACAGTCCTCCCCAGTGAAATTGCAACATAAATTTACAGTAAACGTGAATTCTATAGTGTATATAAATCCTTATAAGCATCCTACTTGATCAGTTTTGTTGAGAAATGTTAGCATTGCTGGTAAGTAAGGAAGAGTATTTATTTTTGCCTGTTCTTTGTTAATCCTTACAGTCTGGCAGTTTTTTCTTTCCATTCCATGCACAAAATATCCATGAACTTTCATTCCATGCACAAAATATTCCATGAGCATTAGCCCATTTAAGTGTCCCACAGGGCACATGTGAATACCTAAGTGCTCCATCCCATCCCCTTACACACTACTCACTCCAATACATCTCGGTTGAACTGCTTCTGTCGATTGCCCAAAAACTCTCCAATCATCTGTCTGCTGAGACCTTTCCTTTGCAGGAGAAAATGGGCGACACCAACTGGAGTGTCCGGCACAAAACCTCTCTCAATTAGGTACTGGACTCCTTTTTCAGGTTTTCTAGGGAGAAATATAAACATAAAGCCACTTATTTCATTTCCTTCATTCCCATGTGCATTTGAATTTTTCCCAAAACCTCATCTATTCATAAGTCACATTAGACTGGCTGAGTTAGAAGGTGGGCGGCTGTAGCTTTAAAATAATAGTAGTCATATTGTAAAACCATAGAGTTGTTTTATTTTTAATTATGTATTGGCTTTGAAATGGATCTTCAAGGTGAAGAGGCACTGAAAATCTCTCCAACTGCATTTCTGCAGTACTCATCCGAACTAGGTTGACCCTTCTCCCTGATCTTTCCAGGAGCTAGTCTATCCAATCACAGCACATAAGAAGCTTCAGACATACCATGGAAGTTATTACATCATAAGCCAAAGTCTAGAATGACCATCAACATCAGATACAAAACTGAAGACATACCTTGTGCTATCAATGAGAGAGCACCATGTCCTATGAAAACATAATTAAAAAAAAAATCTAACATCTAAATCCTAGAGTATGCAGAAAAGTAAGAGGCATCTAAGATGATGCAACTCACAAGCTGAAGGAAAAGAAGAGAAGAGCAACAGAAAATGCAATTACTACAAAGGTAAATCAAAGAAGGGGTAACCCCCTCCTTTAATTTACAACTTCTTCCAGCTTCTCGAAATATACATATACATATGACTATTAGATTCTGATTCCTTCACAATCATTTAATTCTGTGTAATTTACACTCCTTTCTACACTTCCAAATTTAGCTCTGCGTGATTTCAGATCCCACAAAAATGAAAAGTACGCAGCTATTTTTCTGACAAACATATTAAATGGTGAGGATTTCCTGCTATAAATCTGTGGCTTAAGCAGTCATATATTTTTTGCTCGCATTTTAAATGACAGAGTCCTGCTCACAGCATAAACAGTATGTTATGTTTCCAGTGCTGCTACCCAGCAGACGTCCACAATTTGTAATGCAATACTTTCACAGCTCCAATAGTTTCATTGCCTTCTCTATTTTCTAAAGATTAGGACACAATGGACACCTGTAAAAATGAATGGTTTGCAACTTTCCGGATGAGCAGAAGGATATTGCATTTCTTAATGCTAGTGAAATCAATTTCAAAGAACAAGGTGACCCTGCTATTTTTATACAAGGATGATCATACAACCCTTTCCTCAGGCTTTTTTGTTTTGTTTTTAACACTGAAAACAACATTACCAAATAACCCTTCAGTCCCCATTCTCTGCGACATTACACTATTATACATTTGATGCCCAACTAAGTGTTAGGCAGATCAGAAAAATATATGTATTTCATCCAAACTGAGCAGTCTCAAAAACTTTCATCTCAGAATTTCTTAAATCAAGTTTGGTGGCTCTTTTCATTTGAAGTTAAAGTAGTAATGTATGCAGTTACCCCATGAGGACAAATTCATAAAATAATCCTCCCCTAGTCCAAAACAGATTTCATCAGAAGAAAAATATTTAAGAGCTGTATTCTTATATTCTTGAGTCACACTTCAGAATTCTGGATCTCCCTGAACGTCTAATTTAAACAGCACAAAAAAAAAAAAAAAAAAAAAAAAAAGTCTATGACAGGAAATTTTCCCTACTAGTGAACTTTCCATTCCAGCAGTTACTAAGCAAGGAAAACAAAAGGACTAATCAAAACAGTAAGGCTTCTCCCATCCACCGGAGACTGTATCTTCTGCAGATTGAGAAGATATTTGATAATTTTTCCTAGGCTAAATCATAACTTTACCTGCTTTCCTCTTTCCCCGCATCAAAGAAAAACCCCAAACCAAAAATTAATGTTAATAGGATCATGAAAAGAGTAGCATGGATGTCTATCCACATTCCTGGAACTTCTGGAACCGCAATTTACACTGGGGAAAATTTACACATAGGGATTTTCCTTTCTGCTTATACAATATTCATAACACAGACTCGTGGTTATAAGTAAAATTAACCATGATTAAAAAAAAAAAAAAAAAAACCAACAAACCTTAAAGGAACAATTATGAGAAAGAAAAGAAGAGACGGTTATAAAGATTAGAGACCTACAGCATAAAGGCTCTAATTCAAGCTGTAAAGGTGTCGAGTCTAGGGGGCTGCCTTAGAGATTTTGGGCCAGATCCTATGGAACTACAGCACTTTGCACTAGCTTAGGGTCTCGCTCTTCACAGAAGCTTTTCTTTTGGTCTAGGAACATGAAATCACTTTAACAGACACTGGATAAAAGCCTCCAAAACTGACCCACAAATCCATTTAGCTATTTGAGGCCAGAAGCATTCTTATTGCCTTAGTGAAATATCAGCAGAGAGTCAAGCAATCAAATCTTTTGAAAAAGAAAAATTCCATTTGGTTATAAAAAGTATGAAACGAAAACACTGCTTGTGAAAATCTTTGGACTGGGAGCCCAGAACGAGGGCTGCCATTTACCCACATGACAATACAGCATTGGTGGTAATAGTGTTAGCTTCATCAAAATGATGCACCAATGTGATTCAACTCAAACCTGGAGAAGCCACCTCTAAAGATAGAGGCCAAACTACCTTCTTAGCTATTTCCCACTAATTCCTGGCCTTATCTGCTGAGACTGTTAATTAGTGCTAAATACTCTGGCATTTTGTTATGCTAATACCTGTCAGCTACTTATTTCACACAGACGATGCTTTGGTCCACCAAAGAACCATGTGGTCCATGTACAATTTTAAAACTGGTCATAGCGAGAAGGTCCCATGATGTTTTTTCTATCTAAGTTTAGGGCAAAGAGATGGATGTGAAATTTCTAGGTTGACAATGGACGTTGATTTTAAGGAGGATTCTGGGAATAGTTCAAACATCTACTTTATCATAATCAACAACAAACAGATGTCTGCAAACGAAACAAAAACAGTTCATTTACTCTTCTAGCAGAGGCAAATATGACTAATAGAGCAACTTTATAAAAGATTAAAACAGAAAAAGGTTAGTAGCTATAAGCTCAAATGGATGACGGACGGCAGCCTAATTACAATCAAATTAATGGTCTAAGGAAGAAAGAGATTCTCCTAACTTCGGTATTATCCCAACTTTTGGTATCTTTTAACTTTGACATGTAACTAACACATTTTCCAACCAGCGGCCACAATATTAATGAAAGTCCTTTAATTTATCTTCTGCTAACAGATACTTAACATAGTGAGTATTTCATGCTGGAGCATATACACACACCCATCCATACATTCACTCCAAGTGCAGCAATGGGCTTTAGATGATTGCTTCCTTGATTCTATTGAGGAAAAGGGTGTTCCAGATTTGATTCTGACAAATAGGAAGGAACTTGTTGAGAATGTGATGGTGGATGGCAGCTTGGGTGCAAGTGATCATGAAATTACAGAGTTTGTGATTCTAAGGCATGGTAGAAGTGAAAACAGCAGAATAAAGACAGTGGACTTTAAGAAGGCAGATTTTAGCAAACTCAGAGAGCTGGTAGGTAAGATCCCATGGCAAGCAAGTCTAAAGGAAAAAAGGGTTCAGGATTGATGACAGTTTTTACAAAGACATTATTAAAGGGCAAACTACGTCAGTGTGCAGGAAAAACAGGAATTATGGCGAGAGACCACTCTGGTATAACCAGGAGATCTTCAATTACCTGAAATTCAAAAAAGTTATACAAAAAAGTAAAAACTAGATGAATAGGAACAAAAACAGAAAGACCAAGACACAAAACAAGACTAAACTAGCTAAAGACATAAAGGGTAACAAGAAAATATTGTACAAATACATTAGAAGCAAGAGGAAGACCAAGGACAGGTAGGCCCATTACTCTGTGAGGAGGGAAAAAGACAATAACAGAAAATGCAGCAGTGGCTGAAGTGTTAAATGCCTTTTTTGTTTCAGTTTTCAGCAAAAAGGTTAGCAGTGATTGGATGTCTAACATATGGAACATAAGTATGAATGGGGTAGGAAGGTTAAGAGGCTAAAATATGGGAAGAACAAATTAAGAATTACAAATTAGATGTCTTCAAGTAGGCAGGGCCTAATGAAATACATCCCAAAATGAAGGAATTGGCTGAAGAGATCTCTGTGCCATTGGTGATTATCTTTAAGAACTCGTGAAAGACTGGAGAGATCCCAGAGAACTGGAAAAAAGAAAATCTAGTACCTTTCTATAAAAAGGGGGAAAAGGACAACCGAGGGAATTATAGACCAGTCAGCTTAACATTAGTACCCAGAAAGATAAAGGTTCAAATAATCAATCAATCAGTTTGTAAGGACCTGGAATATAAGAAGGTAGTGTGTAACAGTCAACATGGATTTGACAAGAACAAATCACAAGCTAACCTACCTCCTTCTTTGACAAGGTAACAAGATTATGTTTGGGTACTGGGGAAAGTAATAGATGTAATGTGTCAACTTTAGTAAGGTTTTTGATAATGCCTCACATGACGTTTTCATAAACAAAAGTAGGGAAACATAGCCTCGCCCAACCTACTATAAAGTTGGACAGCCGTACTCAGAGTAGTTATCAGTGGTCTGCAGTCAAGCTAGAAGAGTATATTGAGGGGGGTCTCACAAGTATCTGTCCTGGATCCGGTTCTACTCAGTATCTTCATAAATGATTTGGATAATGGCAAAGGGAGTACACTTAGATTCATAGATACTAAGGTCAGAAGGGACCATTATGATCATCTAGTCTGACCTCCTGCACAACGCAGGCCACAGAATTTCACCCACCCACTCCTGCGAAAAACCTCTCACCTATGTCAGAGCTATTGAAGTCCTCAAATCGTGGTTTAAAGACTTCAAGGAGCAGAGAATCCTCCAGCAAGGCTGCAGAGGATACCAAGCTAGGAGGGCTTGCAAGCACTTTGGAGGACAGGATTAGAATCTATAATGATCTTGAAAACTGGAGAAATAGCCTGAAATAAATAGGATGAAATTCAATAAGGACAAATGCAAAATACTACACTTAGGAAAGAATTACATAAACACAAAATGGGAAAATGACTGTCTCGGAAGAAGAACTGCAGAAAAAGATCTGGGGGTCGTAGCTGACCACAAACTAAATACGAGTCAACAATGTCATGCTGATGCAAAAAAAGCGATCACCACTTTGGGATGTATTAGCAAGTCTTGTAAGCAAGACAAGAGATGTAATTTTTCCACTCTACTCCGCACTGATGATGCCTCAATTGGAGTACTATATCTGGTGCTGGGCAGCACACTTTTGAGAAAGATGTGGACAAACTGGATGAACTCCAGAGGAGAGCAACAAAAATGATTACAGGTCCTATGTAACATGACCAGTGAGAAGGGATTGAAACAATTGGGACTGTTTAGTCTGGAGAAGAGAAGACTGAGGGGGGACACGATACAGTCTTCAAGAACATAAAAGGTTGTTATAAAGGGTGATAAATAGGGCTGTGAAGCGATTAAAAAAATTAATTGCAATTAATCTCACTGTTAAACAATGCTAGAATACCATTTATTTAAATATTTTGGGATGTTTTCTACATTTTCAAATAATTATTAATAATATTAATTTCAATTACAATTACAACACAAATACAAAGTGTACAGTGCTCACTTTATATTTATTTTTTATTACAAATATTTGCACTGTAAAAAACAAAAGAAATAGAATATTTCAATTCACCTAATACAAGTATTGTAGTGCAATCTCTTTATCATGAAAGTTGAACTTACAAATGTAGAATTATGTACAAAAAAAACCTGCATTCAAAAAACAAAATATAAAACTTTAAACCTACAAGTCCGCTCCGTCCTACTTCAGCCAATCGCTCAGACAAACAAGTCTGATTACAATTTGCAGGAGATAAGGCTGCCCACATCTTGTTTGCGTCACCTGAAAGTGAGAACATGCGTTTGCATGGCACCGTTGTAGCTGACATCGCAAAACATTTACATGCCAGATGTGCTAAAGATTCATCTGTCCCTTCATGATTCAACCACCATTCCAGAAGACATATGTCCATGCTGATGACGGTTCTGCTCGATAACAATAGAAAAAAGAGCGGATTGATGCATGCTCATTTTCATCATCTGAGTCAGATGCCACCAGCAGAAGGTTGATTTTCTTTTTTTGGTGGTTGGGGTTCTGCAGTTTCTGCGTCTGAGTGTTGCTCTTTTAAGACATCTGAAAGCATACTCCACACCTCGTCCCTCTCAGATTTTGGAAGGCACTTCAGATTCTTAAACCTTGGGTCAAGTGTTAGATCTATCCTTAGAAGTCTCACATTGGTACTGTCAGGGTTCCCTCCCCCCTCTGAACTTTAGGGTAGAGATGTGGGGACCTGCATGAAAGACCCCCTAAGCTTATTTTTACCAGTTTAGGTAAAACTCCAAGGCTCAAGAACAGGGATAGGTGTGAAAGCTTGCCTAGCCTGGCTGCGGGTGACCATTCGCACCCTCTTGGCTAGCTTCACATGGTTGGCCAAGTCTTCCCCCAGCAGCATGAGAATGGGATAATGATCATAGACTGCAAAAGTCCACATCCCTGACCATCCCTTATACAGGACAGGCAACTTGGCTGTAGGCCAATCAAAAGAGCTGGACTTGAAGGGTTGACTCATCACTTAGGCCTCTGGGTTGGTTAAGTTGGGGTCCACTAAGGATTGGTGGATAGCTGACACCTGCGCTCCAGTGTCCCTCCACACTGTAACCTTCTTCCCGCCCACACACTCAGTTTCCCTTCGCTCTGACGGTATCTAGGAGGCATCTGGGCCTGAGGACCTTTGGTGTGACCCCGGTACAATGAACTGTAATCTGTTGGGGTTCTTTGAGCAGTTGGCCTTCACATGCCCCAGCTCATTACATTTAAAACATCGCCCAGCGGGGCGAGATGGGTTGCTGGAGAATGGTGTGGTGGGATGATAAGGGGTCTGCGGTTTTACTTGGGGTGTAGGTGGGGCCTTGGGCTGCCCCCGGTGGTGTGGTCTCGGGGTGTCCCTTCTGGTATTCACCCAAACTGCGACCAGGGTTGTTCCTCTCTGCTACCTCCACCCCTTTGGTTCCAATTTTCCGCGCCTCTTTGGCGGTCTGGGACTGCTCGAATTGATCAGCATAATAGCTACACAAGGCAGTTCATAGAAATCAGGGTTGGAAGGGACCTCAGGAGGTCATCTAGTCCAACCCCCTGCTCAAAGCAGGACCAATCCCCAATTTTTGCCCCAGATCCCTAAATGGCCCCCTCAAGGATTGAACTCACAACCCTGGGTTTAGCAGGCCAATGCTCAAACCACTGAGCTATCCCTCCCCCCTAAGAAGCAAGCCCTTCTGCTGAGTCCATTTTCTTATGCCATAACCACTGTTTTACATCATCATTGGTTATAGTCAGGAATGGCTCCTGTATCATCAAATTCCACATTTCTTCAAAAGCTAGTTACATCCCATTCTTTGAGCCATTTATCAAACAGATTAGTCTTCTGGTTTACATAAGCCACATTACTTAGTCCAGCCCCTCTCTTAAGGGCTTTAAATTTTACTTTATAAGTTTCAGGAGTAATCTGAAATGGTTTTATAACCAAATCCTTAAATTTACCATAGTTAGAAGCATCACCTATAGGCATCTTATTGAATACGTCCAGAGCTCTGCCAGTCAATTTTGCTACCACGGTGGTCATCTTGTGATGATCAGGAATTGCATGGAGGGTGCAGTCTTTTAAAGGTGATGAAATATTCGACAATATCACTGGTTTCATCATACTGGGTCATAGTCGCTCCCATTTGTGGATTTTTGGGGAAGTGGAGCCAGCAGCTGGAGGGGTTTGTCTCCTCAACTCCATAACAGCCAGTTCATGCTTCTGGGCCTCCATCTGGAGGGCAGCCTCCTATTTGGCTCTTTTTGCCTCCACAGCTCTCTTGTGGGCAGCTTTTTTGGCTGTCTCTTATGTTTGTTTTCTTTCTTTGTTGCTTTCAGTTTAGCCAACTCTAGTTTAGTAGCTGCACCACTGGTAATCACTTTTCTGGTCGGATGGTTGTTTTTTTCGGGTTTTTTTTTTTTTTTTTTGGTACTTAACCTAGCCTAACCGGAGAGCTAGAAAGAAAAAACAACAATTCAGCTGGTGAATTTCCTGGCTGTAGCTAAACCTTTGTTAAAAAAACTAACACCTCTGCCTCCAGGCAAAGAGAGAGAAAAGGAAAAGAAAACTCCTGCTTTCCCCAAGCAGCTAAAAGAAGGGAAAAAAAATTCTTAACGTTTGTGCTTTTGATTCAAAATGATTTCTGGTTCAAAATGATCCCACCTCTACAACCATGTCAGGGTTCCCTCCCCACTCTGAACTTTACAGTACAGATGTTGGGACCTGCATGAAAGACCCTCTAAGCTTATTTTTACCAGCTTAGGGTAAAAACTCCCCAAGGCACAAATTTTCCCTTGTACTTTGGATTAGGTAAACATTGCCACTACCAAGTGATTCAAACAAACATTTAGGGAGGGCCACTTGGAACCCTATCTCCCCCCTAACATCCCCCCAAACCCCACACCCCCTTTCCTGGGGAGGCTTAAGGATAAACAAGATGAGCACAGACCAACCTTGGGTTTTTAGGGACACTAAAAACCCCAATCAGATTCTTAAAGAAAAGATGAAGTTACTCATCTTGTGCAGTAATGATGGTTCTTCGAGATGTGTCCCCCTATGGGTGCTCCACTTTAGGTGTCTGTGTGCCCCTGCACTTCTAATCAGAGATTTTTGGTAGCAGTGTCCCGTTGAGCCCGTGCATGTGCTCTCCCTCCCTCGTGGTCTGCCTCGAGGCTATTTAGCACTGCACGAGCGAACCCCCCTCACTTCCTTCTCTACCACAGAGCTCTATAGAGAACTCCGAAGTGGACGGGAGGAGGGCAGGTTGTGGAGCACCCATAGGGACACACATCTCGAAGAACCATTGTTACTGCACAAGGTGAGTAACTTCCTCTTCTTCTTCGAGTAGTGTCCCTATGGGTGCTCCACTTTAGGGGACTCCGGAGCAGTAGCCACCACTGGAGGCTGGGACTTCGGAGTGGAGTCTTTTACTACAGAGAGTACGGTCGAGTCGAAGATGGTGTCAGTAGCCAAATCTTCAGTGATCACAATGTTCTGCGAAAGTATGGACAGAGGCCCCAATCATTGCTCTATAGATTGGGGAGATAGCGGTATCCCTATGGAAAGTGATTGAGGTAGGAACTGATTTTATGGAGTGCGTATGGACGGGAGCAAATTGCGCCCTTGCTAAGTGGTTAATGCAACTAGAGACCCATTTGGATAGTCTTTGAGGAGATATCACAGAGCTTTTGGATCTTTCTGTGGATGAAAGGAAGAGTTTAGGGAATTTTCTGAAGTCCTTAGTCCTGTCCAAGTAGAATGCTCATGTCCTTCTAATATCTAGCATATGCACAATTGTTTCCCAGTTGTCACAATGTGGTTTTGGGAAAAAACAGGGAGATGGATCTTTTGATTCATATGGAAAGTGCAGAAAAAGTAGGGAGAAACTTGGGATATGGCCTTAGAGTTATTTTTTTATTTTATTTTATTTTTTTAAAGACAAAGGCCATGAATGATGGGTGTGCCATCAGGGCCGCTATTTCTCCTACGTGCCTCGCTGAGGTGATGGCAATTAGAAATGCTGTCGTCATGGACAGGTGTAAAAGAGAACAAGTTGCCCTGGACTCAGATTGAGGTCTAGTCCAAGCCCTGAGAACTAGGTTAAAGTCCCAGGCTGGAGCGGGTGGTGTCACATGGGGGAAGAGAGTCCCAATGCCCTTAAAGAATCTACACATTAGTGGTTGAGCAAACTCCAAGTGGGAAGCAGTTTTTGCCATGAGATGAACCTTAAGGGAGCTGAGTGAGATTTTAAAATGTAGTGCAAAATCAGAGGGAGGAAAGATGAGGTTGGGTCTGTCCATTTGGAATGGTACAAACTTGGGAGTCATTTCCATTTTGCAGATAGGTATGTGGAGTGGTCAACTTGCGGTTGTGTTGCAACATGTGTTTCAGCTTGTCAGACCATTCTTCTTCTAAGCCTTGGAACAAAGAAAGATCCAAGCCTGGAGGTGAAGGACCCATGGGTTGGGGTGAAGGGTCAGCCCATTGTTTTGAGAGAGTGGGTGAGGAATGGGCTGACTTCCGAGGAACAGGAGGGCATGTTGCCATCTGCGTCAGGTAAGGAAGCGAGACTTGTCATAGTCAAGAGGGGCAATCACAATAACTCTCGCTTTGTTTCGTTGAATTTTCAACAAAATCTTGGATAGTGTAGGAAACTGGGAAAAGACATACAAGTGGGCCCTGTCCGCTGGGAAGATGAGGGCAACTGCCAGTGAATGTTTCCCCAAAGGGTGGCTATATCTTGAAGCACCTGTGAATTCAGTATACACTCATTGTCGTGAGAAAATTCCAACTGAGCCTGTTGGTTATCCCTAGTAGACAGACAGCTGAGATAAGCACATTGTGATAGGTGCATCAATTCCAAAGTTTGAATGCTGTCTTGCACAGGGAGGAAGATCTGGCAGCTCATTGGTAGTTTATACAAAACATACAGGTCACATTAAGTCCATCATAACCTTTGTGTGTTGTTTTTGATAAAAGGCAGAATTTGTGCACAGGCACTCCTGACAGCCCTTAGCCCCAAAAGAGTGATATGGAAGGTCATTTCTGTGGAAGGCCATTTGTCCTGAACTGTGTTGATGAGCTCCCCAGCATATTAGGGAGACATGTCCCAGGGTAGTAAATGTGGGTAGTGAGAGGAGCGCTCTCGCTTGTACTGCATCAGGTTGGTGCTGATAAAGTCCAGTCACTGTACCGGGGTTAGTATGCCACTACAATGAAGTGAACCTTGGAGACTACCTTGTGTGGAGCAGTCTGTACCTATAATAATCCTGCCCCAAAAGTAAGCAGTAGGAAATCTCCTGTACGATGGTTGTATTGAGATATGGAAGTAGGCACCCTGTAAGTTCAGGGCTAGAAATCAATCTCTTTGCTCTAGTGCTGGTCCTAACTGCTGTGAAGTAAGGTAAGGTGACTTACCGGGGATGATTTAGTTGGGGATTGGCCCTGCTTTGAGCAGGGGGTTGGACTAGATGACCTCCTGAGGTCCCTTCCAACCCTGATATTCTAGGATTCTATGACTTCTGAGTGGCGTGACAGGTGTATAGATGGCAGCTGATGCTGTAAGGTATCACTGTTCAGGCCCCCGACCAGCTCAAAGTGCTTATAAGAGGCAGTTTGAGAGGTCATGGACTGGGGTGCAGACTGTTCTCACTTTTGAGCCCTGGGCCTCTTACACTGTGGCTCATAACAGCACAGAGATGGTGAGTATTGAGAAGATTGTGTTCTGTGGTGTGGTTGAGAGGTGTATCTTCTCTTCTGTTCCACAGTGTAGATTCCTAAGGAGTGTAGTGTGGTCCGAGAATCCTTCAGGATGTGGAGAAAAAAAAAATCTATCTTCTCCGCAAAGAGTTTGGCCCTTCAAATTGGAAGTCTGTAGCTCTTTGGGCAATCTAGAGAGGTGTAGCGAAACAAAACAAAGAAACACCAAAACCCACAACCCACCTCAGTACCACTTTCTATGGAGACTGGGCGGGCAGCTGTAACAGCTACATCCAGTGGTGTGTCTAGGACTGGTCTGGCTATTAACTGACCTTCTCTAAGAATGGTCTGAATCTGTTCTTTGTGTTTCCAGTAAACGTTTCAGAAACATCCTGGGTTTCCCAAGTTTAACAAAAGTGTTTTGGCCATGACAGTTTTGTAATTTATGACTCTAAACAGTAATGTTGTCAATGAATATGCCATCTTGCGAAGCCTGATCTTATGGAGTTGACCTGGCATTATGTTGCTTGCTTCATGCATTAACCACATCCACTAGGATGGAGTTGGGTTGTGGATGTTGAAAACAAAGTCTGCCTCTTTGGGTAGAAATGTAGGGTTGTTTTTGTTTACACACTGTTACTGGTTGGTGCGATGGAGGCTGGCTCTGCCAGATGATTTTGGCAGGATCTAGAATCAGCTCATTAATTGGGAGGACAGTTCTAGATGAGAAGGTAGTGTGCAGAATTTCCACCAACTTGTGACGTGTATCTGCCATCTCCTGTAAGGGAATCTGCTGCTAGCATGCTACCCTCTTGGTAAGATCCAGAAAGTTCTTAAAGCTTCACCTAGTGATGAGGGGTGGGCAGCACAGTCTCATCTGGGAGAGATGAGGAGAAGTGTGCTGAAGAGGGAGCTTCCTCTTCAGGTTTGGGTTCCCCCCCAGCTTTTTTCAGAACAGGAAAAAAGGCGGCTTTCCTGTCCTGGCTCAGGTGCTCTCCTGCCCTGGCTCAGGTGCCAGGCTGTAGCAAACCATCTGGTGGACTCTCCCTGAGAGACACCGGAGACGGTCGCGGCATGTGTGTATATACCCGAAGAGTTACAATATGGCCTTGGGAGGGAGAGGCAGGAAGGCAAGCACGGGCTGGTGGCATGATGGAATTGGGGATGACCCTTGTAGTGTGGTGGTGGGCCACCTTGAGGGGCCAGGGAATGATCTCCTCCTGGCCAGTGTCAGATTCATCAGTGGGTAAGGGTGCCGCTCACTGGGGTATTGGCAGTATACAGCCCAATTCTAAGAGCGATTCTGGGTGCCGGGATGTGCTCGATACCGGGGTCCTGGTACCAAGTAATAGGGATTGTGGTTCTTCCCCCAAATCATCAGGTCTCCAGGGTACCAGAGCTCATGCAGTACCATGGGTTCATTTGGTACCACAGAGGAGGGTCCGTGGTACATTGTCAGTACTGATAGTTGGGTAGAGCACTCCCTAAATGAGAGTTTTGCTCAATACAAAAAGTTTGTTGGTGCCACTTTTTTTTAGAGATGGTATGGTAATGGTCTGTCCCTGGGTACTGAGGCCACAGGTCTCCAGAGTACCTGTGTTACCATGGGCTCATCTGGAACCCCAGAGGAGTGTCTGTAGATGCTATCAATGGTTGGGAAGGACAGAACACTTCCAAGATGGGAGTTTTGTTGCATCTGGTTCCAAAGGGTTTCTCTATGCCGCTCTTTTAGAGATGGTACGATAACTGTCCCCTCTCCTTCGGGGAAGGTACTGTTGCCTCAGAGCACGATGGTGGAAGCCTCCTGCGGAAGCAGAGCTGACTGCAGGGCTTCTCTGTGCCCCTCTTTTTGAGATGGTCCAGTAACTGTCCCCTCTCGGTGCAGTAGTTGCCCAGAATAGAGCTCAGAGCAGCACAGAGCTTACAGAAGCCCCTTGTCTGTGCAGAGAGCAGAGCTCAGAGCAGGGCAGAGCTCACAGCAGGAAGCCCCTTCTCAGGTTTCAGCTTCCAGAGCTTCAGTGCCCAACTGCACTGGGGAACACCCCTTTGTCTGGCCAGTTGCTTGGAGGAGCCTTTCCAGGGGGAGTCTGCTGGTGGCTTCTTTCTCTCTCTTTTCTTCTCTTCACCACTAGACCCCTTTTGAAGTGAAAGCTCCGGGGATGATCCGGGGTCAACACCCACCAGAGTCCCCTGCAGACTGAAGTGTTTTCTCTATAGGGAGGAATTTTTACTTCAGCTCCCAGCTCCTGTGAGGCTGCAGTTTTAGATGTGGCAGGTAAAGCACTTCTGTGAGGGTCTCCCACGCACAGTGAGTGTCTGGCCATTACAGGAACTGACTCCTGGCAGGAGAGGCACCGTTTGGAGCAGAGAGAGCCAGGCAAGCCCCTGGGCAGGGGGTTGTCATCCTCTAGCAGGGAGAAATATGTAGAAGAACATCCTCTTTCAAACTGAAAAAGAAAATAATTATGAGTCTACTAGCTGCCTGGGGAGGGAGGGAGAATGCCCCCAGACAGGGAAGGAAAGTGAAGTTCTTTTCCTTTTTCTCTTTTCTTTTCAAACCAAAGGAATAAAATAAAATAAAAAACAAACAAAAAAACACCCACAAGCCTGAGTACTTTTAGGGAGAACAAAGGTAACAAAACAAATACTACTTAACGCTAATGACACAGATAAGGAAGGGACAACTGCTCATTCTGTCAGAGGCCAAAGGCAGTAGAGTAGGAAGTGGAGTTCACCCGTGCAGTGCTAAATAGCCTTGAGGCAGACCAGGAGGGAGGGAGAGCACATGTCTGGGCTCAACGGGACACTGCTACCAAAAATCTCCAATTAGAGGTGCAGGGGCACACAGACACCTAAAGTGGAGCACCCATAGGGACATTACTTGAAGAAAAACAGAACTTTCTTTTACTTTTTAATAAACACTTCTGTGAAATTAGGATGGAAAATAATTTCACAGGGCAATCAGATTCAAAACACAGAGGGTTTCCCCTCTAGGCAAAACTGTAAGGTTACAAAAACAGGGATAAACCTCCCTGTTTGTACAGGGAAAATTTACAAGCTGAAACAAAAGATAATTTAATGCATTTCTTTGCTATTACTTATTATTTCTGTAAGATTAGATTCTTAGTTCACATATGGCTTAGGGAGATATATTTTCCTTCTTCTGATTCCTCACTGACCCAGAGCAAACAACAGCAAACCCCTGCCCCCACAGATTTTGAAAGTATCTTCTCCTCTCATTAGTCCCTTTGGTCAGGTGCCAACCAGGTTACCTGAGTTTCTTAAACCTTTACAAGTAAAGGAGGGATTTTATGCTACCCTTAGCTGTATGTTTATGACAGGTACCTTCTTTGCATTTTGTCAAATCTGCTGTGAAAGTGTTCCTAAAACGAACATGGGCTGGATCGTCATCTGAGACTGCTATAACATGAAATATATGGCAGAATGTGGGTAAAACAGAACGGGAGACATACAGTTCTCCCCCAAGGAGTTCAGTCACAAATTTAATTAACACAGTCTTTTTTTTTTTTTAAACAAGCATCATCAGCATGGATGCATGTCCTCTGGAATGGTGGCCGAAGCATGAAGGGACATATGAATCTTTAACGCATCTGGCACATAAATATCTTGTGATGTCGGCTATAACAGTGCCATGCAAACACATGTTCTCACTTTCAGGTGACATTGTAAATAAGAAGCAGTCAGTAGTATCTCCCGTAAATGTAAACAAACTTGTTTGTCTTAGCAATTGGCTGAACAAGAAGTAGGACTGAGTGGACTTGTAGGCTCTAAAGTTTTAAATTGTGTTGTTTTCGAGTGCAGTTATGGAACAATAAAATCTACATTTGTAAGTTACACTGTCATGATTAAGAGATTGCACTACAGTACTTGTATGAGGTGAATTGAAAAATACTATTTCTTTTGTTTATCTTTTTACAGTGCAAATATTTGTAATCAAAAGTAATATAAAGTGAGCACTGTACACTTTGTATTCTGTGTTGTAATAGAAATTAATATATTTGAAAATGTAGAAAAACATCCAACAATATTTAATAAATTTCAATTGGTATTCTATTATTTAAGAGTGCAATTAATCGGGATTCATTTTTTTTTAAAATCGCAGTTAACTCACACGATTAACTCAAAAAAATTAACTGTGATTAATCAACAGCCCTAGCAATAAATTGTTCTCCTTAACCACTTAGGACAGGACAAGAAGTAGCGGGATTACATTGCAGCAAGGAAGATTTAGGTTAGACATCAGAAAAAACTTCCTAACTGTAAGGCGTAGTTAAGCATTGGAACAAACTACCTAGGGATGTAGTGGAATTTCTGACGTTGGATGTTTTTAAGAACAGGTTAGACAAACACCTGTCGGGGATGGTCGAGAGATAATACTTAGTCGTGCCTCAGTGCAGAGGACTGTACAAGATGGCCCATCAAGGTCCTTTCCAGTCCTATATTTCCTATGATTACTGTACATTGTAGATTTAAGTAAAAACTATCCCATCTTTCCCAAGTTCCATCAGGTGACTCTATGGAATCAATCAAGAAGTTAGAGAACTTAAAAGTTATTGAGTATACATTTAATGGAGTTTAGGAGTTATACTTTCCTTCCCCCTTAAGTAAATAAATAACAAAAGGAACCCAAATCCTGCCCTCTAAAAGAATGTTCTAAGAAAGGGATATCAAAGAATCAAAACCTAAACCCTTCTTTGCAGTTTTTAAGCCATGAGAATATCCAAATGTCCCTTATGTCTGGAATTTAAAAAAAATCCAGAGCCCTAAACTTTGGTTTATGGCAAATCATACACTTTGATTCATTTGAAAAAGTGGTGTCAGGAGATTAGTAAAGCACTTTTTCTTTCAACTTCATGGGGGAAAAAAAAAAGTCTTGAGTTTTAAAAAGTCCTTTAAAGCTTTATGTTAGCCTATAAATCCTCTCCAAAAAGCCAAGTCTCCAAAAAAGAACCTTGATTAAAAAGTCAATAACTTTTGTTACACATAACAATCGGTTATTGGTGAACAGAGCTATAGCTTTCTTCGGGCAATACTAGACGCGTGGTTTTTTCCAAAAATTCTGACTATATCAATATTAGTGTTTGATGAAAAAAAGTCTGCTAAAAAGTTCCATGCATTTCATAACATCCTTGTTTATCTCAGTAGGGTTTTTTAAAATGTAATTACATCTCTTGGATTAAGATATTTGGGGATAAATTCTACTTTGGTGACACCAGTGATAACCCAGAAGAAACTCCATTGACTCCGAACTCCAGAATTTAATGGTACATTGAGAACTGCCACCTCCCTCCTGGGAGGAGAATTCAAACTCTTTCTTTTACACCACTTTTATCTGTCTTCAAATTACCAGATAGTAATACTTTTAATGGGAATAAAGCACTTCTTGAAGCAAGCAACACTGGCAGAATTGCTTTCAAGCTGGAACCCAAGGCTCAACTTGGTCCTTTGGTAACTTGTCTAAAGTAACAGTGGACAGTCTTGCCTAATGGGCAGAACCCAGGTCTAGTAGCCCGGAGCACCTGAATTCTAATTCTTACTCCTCTGTCACTGACGTGCTGCATGGCTTTGGGTAAGTCACTTAACAGCTCCGTTTCTCAGTTTTCTCAAATAGATATACTACTATTTAATTTCTTGGATAGCAAGGTATGTTGAGGATTGATGTTTATACAGTGCCTTGAATGTCTGAAGTGCTATATAAATACTAAGTATCCATCGCTACTCATGTATTAAATTCCTGAGGAAGAGAATGTTTCTTACCCAGAATATACATCTTTATCTTCTCACACTTTCTGTAATTGAGGAAGTGCTGAACAGTTCCAGCCTCTTTTTATTGTTATCTGGAAAAGTTTCCTTAGGAGGAACTGCTCTAACTCATAATATTTTAAATCAGGTATTAATTCAACTTAAATTAAGATCTCTCAGGAAAGCTTCCTTTGAGGGCCATGAAGACTCATATTCCTCTGTCATATTTTGAGCTAGAGGGAAGAATCAGTTATTCAGATTTTTTTCCTCTTCCTTCTTGTTTTTAAATGGCTTAATTAGAGAAAATGTTAACTGGGCGTTCTATGACTTGGAGAGAGAATTGTCTAATTTTAGAAGTGGTACCTACCCTGAACTTCCTGTAAAAGTTAACAATGAGTAAAGTAAAAGGCACACAGGAAGATGCCCTGCCCCTCTTCTAATACAAAATGAATTATTTCCTCTCTCTATTCCCTCCAGTATCATCTTAGTCCAATGTATTTCAATGAAATTTAAAATCATCCCCTCCCCTTTTCCCCAAATGTTCCTATTTATAGATTTCAAGTTTTGGTAAATAGGAGAAAAGGCCTGTTTGAGACATAGTAAGGGCTTTTATCTCAGGCCTCACATCTCTCTCTCTCAGCTATGTCTAAACTAGCACTTTTGTCAGTCAGGGGTGTAGGGGAAAAAAAGCCACCCTGGACCGACATAAGTTACACTGACAGTGCTATGTCGGACAGTGCTATGTCGGTGGGAGACTCTCTCTCTCCCGTCAGCACAGAGCAGCTACACAGGAGACTTTACAGCGACACACCTGCAAAGGTACAGCAGGGACGCTATGAAGGTCTCTAGTGTGAATATAGCCTGAGCGACAGCAGACTGACCGACCCACCCACCCAACCTGCTGTTAGGGCCTCCTGCAAGATTGCTTTGGTTTCCTCTGTTACAAGGAAGAAAGAATCCTATTGCTGACAGCAATAGCTGTGCTGGATAGATAGCGCTACTACGTTTTTTTGTTGTTGGTTTTAATCGCAACCAAAATGTATAACCTTCCCCTCAAATATGGAGCAACTCAGAACAGAGGCCACCCAGAACTCTGCCTAAGCAGAACCGAAGCAGGATTGATTTGTATTTTTAGTCAAGATGGTCTTTGGTGGGTATGAAAATTCCTGATGCTGGTGTGATAATTCTACCCTCCAATAAGTGTGGAGATGAAAAGTCTGTGAACTGTAACAGTGGAACTGCATGAACAGAACAATATTTTGCTGTTTGTTGAGGTTTAGGCTTTCACTTCTAGACTGAATGATACCTAAAGTTAGTTGATATATTCTTAATGGAAGTAAAATAGCTCAGAACAATCAGTTTCTAAAAAAGTTGTAAACTGCACTCATTTATTTTTCAAGCAGCTTAATTATCAAACAAAAACAAAAACCCAACCAATCAGGGATTGTTCTAGTTTACTTCAGATCTTGTAGTGTACAGGGAACTCTGACTGAAAACTAAGACATCTTATGAGGTCCCAAAGTGATGTGTGTGGAGGACAAATAGATGAGCAAGTGGAGGAAGTAAAGCAAGCTTCACAAGAACTGATTAACATATGTTGCACCACACAACAACATATGGAAAACAGACTCTTACAAAGAACAAGCACTCCAGGAGCTAAACTATGACCAGGCTGGAATTCTGCTACAGTCATTTAGTTACAGTTTAAAAAGAAGAAAAACAAAGTCATGCACTCTGTCATTTTTGTCTTGTGTCCCCTAGCCAGTGTTGGGTTTTAAATTCATGTAGTTAAAAAATTCAAAAGGTCTTTCAATGCATTTTCAAAATGCCAGATGATAAAAATCCATTTACTCAAAAAGATCGGTTTGCACTATTGAAAGTGTAAATTCAGTCGAGGTTGACATTTGTGTAGATTTCTTGAGAAGTTCTGTTTATCACAAACAGCAATTTACAGCATGTGATGCAAAAGCTGCTAGCTGTGAGAATTGTTCCATTTTTAACAAGCGGACAAGCAACCTTGAAAAGCTACAGAAAGGTCAGCCGGCTGGGGTAGTATAACTTTTAGATTAACCTCTTCTAAAAATGAACTCTCTTTCTTTGGAACAAATGTACTTTGCTCCTATGGAAATGCCACACTATGTTCTGATCACTCTGGTGCATTTCGGAGAGAAGTTACCACCTGACCAAACAATGCACATATAAAAGGGGGACGAGGGGGAAGAGTTCAATTATTTCTTCACAGGACTGAGCAAAACACACTTATGTAAATGTTCTGCTGCATCTTAATGCATCAGACATTACATTTCTATTCTTTTTATTATCTCATTCAAGAATTCTTGAGGAGTGGAGTGACCTGAATATGTGCAATGCTGGAAGCATCCTGGTCTGTCTGGTAAGTCCCTTAAATTTGTGTCACTTCTGAATGACCAATGATAATTTTCACATGCCATGGAGCTACCCTGATTTAGGCCAGATGATAATTGAGCCCAGACCAACCAACAGAAACAGTAACCAGTACTGCACATCAACGGCTAGCTACAAATCCCATCTTGTCAATGATGAATAGCCGTTCTTTCTAGCCCTTGAATTCCATAAAATACTGAATCCTTTTTTTAAAAAATTCAAAAAATAAATAAAATCACATTTTCAAATGATATCAAATATTGGAAAAATAATTTAGTGCAGTGACATCATGCTCTTAGGTCCAATGATCTGTGAATTGCCAAGGTAGGGAAACATTTTTCCAGCCCACCACAAATGATGTATGAGCAAAGATCAGTAAGTATGTTTCAGTCCCAGAGCCTCAGCATCACCACCCATCAGACGTGGCTCATATGCCTTATATGTCTGAACCATCACTCAAGGCTTCTGCGCCCAACAGTGGGCATACTAAAATATCCACTGTGGTTGTACAAAAGTATCCTGAACCTATGATCAAACTGTGACAGATACTGCATGGAGTTGCAGTATCTTTGGGGACAACTGTACAGTATTACATTTATGAACGTTTTAATGTATGAATGTGTTCTGCTCCACAGGGAAGGGTTGCCATAGCTCCTACAGGAACTAAAAACAATGGAGGTTATTAAGGCAAGTTACTGAGACTAAACAATTCTAGAGAGGTACTGCCCACTGGAGTGATTTGCATATACTAGTTCAAAGTGGATTTTCAAGAGACTAGGAGACAAAGAAAGGGCATTTGGTATAACAGGATGAGTTTGAACTGACACAGAGCCCTCTTTGGATTCAGCAGAAGAACGGGCGCTTCTGTCAAGGAGTAGCCCTAACGGTTGAGGAATGAATGGTTTGAAGAACTTTGGACTGCTAGGGTTTCATAAGACAGATGGGTGACCTCTGGTAAGCTGATGGCATGTATACAGGAACTTTATTGTATTTATGGTTTTTCTCTGAAACGCTTTTATCTTAAGAATAAATACATTTTGCTTGCTTAGAACGAGCTGTGTGGGTACTTGTAACTGCTGGCCATACACTGCTCATAGCCCTCAACAGAGGAATCAAAGCACAGTGGCTGGCATTAGGCAGCCTGGTTTGCTGGGGATATCACAGTGCATGGCAGAGGGCTGTGATAAAAGCCCCAAATCAGAAGACTACGTGTCAAGGGTCCCTGTCCAGAGACCGGTGATGGCTGGAGACTTGAGACCTGCTTGGGCACACCTGGAGCGGACCATGGAGCGGGGAATACAAGTGCAGTTACCCTGAAGTGCCAGCAGACCTTTGTTTTTACTTTTGAGATATGAAAAATGATCTTCAAAACATCTCTGTACACTCAATTTGTATGTAATAAAAGGTAGGTACCAGGGGTTCTGGCACGAGACTGCTCTTTTTTAGCCCCGGGCCTCTGCCATATGAGCCGGGACACGTTACAAAAGGATTTGTTCAATTTTTGTGTGTGGCCTTCCCCCCACATTTTTCAACTAAACAAAAACTAGAAAAAAAATTGGTTTTCATTCTCTAATGGGGTGGGCGTGGGTGGGCGGAAACAAGGGAGAGAAAGGAGAAGACCAAACCCACACGTTTATGGTTTTTCATCTAAAATTTAAAAAAAAAAAATCAACCAAAAAGAAAATTTTCTGCAAAAATTTATTTTCAGTCTTTTTTTTTTTTTGAACAAAAAGAAGGTACAAGAAAAGGTTTTGGCCAGCTTTAGTTAGTACAAAAGGGGTTGGTGTACACGGACTCTAGCGCTTCAGGTTACACAATTGATCTATTTGTTGGGCCATCCTCCTAACTGCTCTTAATGGAATACAAAGCAAAACACAAATCAAAGCACTGAACCTAAATGTAAGTAAAAAAACTCTTCCATACTACTGACTTGTAAAACATGCAGAATCAATGCATCCAAAACCACAGTCAGTCAATCCTTTAAAGTTCATTTTCAGAGCTCAGAAAATAGCAAACACACAGACACAAACATTGATCTGGGCACTGGAGTAGTATATCCACACAAAGCTGCTCCCTTTATGCTAGATTTTGTCTTCAGTAATGCTTAGTAGCTTTTGAACTAGAGTTGGGATTTATTCACAAGACGTGTACAACCACAGATGCTTGACCCTCTTAAAACTTGGAATTCCTATCCGGTTTGATGGAGGTGAAGAAACCCTCAACCATTCGTGAAGCACCTATAAAGGAATACAGTCCTTCCAAAAGCACATCCATACTTTTCAGTTTCTCCCCTAAATTCAGGCAAATGCACTACTGTGATGGAGCTTTGAGCTAAGGCGCACTTAATAAACAAGCAAATGAGAGCAAGAAGCAGGACCTCAGTTTAAAGGCCATCTATATTACACAGAGCAATGGTCCACATTTTGAAGCTTAGGAACAGTTTTCACAAGGGGGAAATCAATCCAGTTTTAATGCCAGTAAGTCTTCTTGGAGTCTACTGACGGCATCAGTAGTGATTCCAGTTTGAAAATCTCTATAGTACTCATACAACCAAGGATTAGTCTGTAATTGAAACTTACACAAAAATCTACTACAGTACTATAACCTTGTTCCAGGAAAGATTAATCCTTAAATGCAAGGAATCTGAAACATCTCTCAGTCTGAGTTTAGAAATCAAAATACTCTTTAAATAGCTAAGATGGCAAATAGTAGGCTGACTGGACACACTAATTCTGGCAGGCAGCAAAGTTTTGCTTCGATAGCTTCACTGCTTTTCTTCCTTTGTATTCAGCTTCCTACCACTACAGCATTACAGCTACTGAAAAGAAATTACTGAGCTTATTTTAAACCTTCTGGGAAAGAAGGAAAAAACAACAACCTTAAAATGTTACAAAAATCAGAGCCAAAGGAACACTCGGTCAGAGTTCTTTCCACAACATGGCAAGGGAAGAAAGGGATAAAAAAAGGAAGATGAGTAGACAGATTGACTGCAGTGTCTGATCTACACCGTCCTAATGCTGAGAAACTGTTTAATGAACAGAAAGAGGAACTAATGTAAACCTGCTTCCGCTGGTAATAAAGGGACATATCATCCCCTGATCAGGAAAAACCCACTTATGGGCAATGAAACTCGGCAAGCTGAAACCTGCTATTTTCTTCAGCGTAGGCCATTGGCTGTGTGTGCTTATAGGGGTCAGGGGAGTGGGTATGAGATGGGACTCTTCTAGCCCACAGAAGTGCTGAGAAACAGAAGGCAATCTTTCAGAGTAGCAGCTGCATTAGTCTATATTCGCAAAAAGAAAAGGAGTACTTGTGGCACCTTAGAGACTAACAAATTTATTTGAGCATAAGCTTTCATGAGCTACAGCTCACTTCATTGGATGCATTCAGTGGAAATCTTGTGGATCTTGAGACACTTGCAGAAGGCAGGTGCTTTTGGCGAGGGCCCAGTACCTCTGTATTATTTTCATCTTCCTCATGGGCTCCATTGTTTCCATGCTCACCACTCCCTAAATCTTCTCCCCAGCACGTGAAAGGGAAGACGGTGTAAAATGATGCAAACAGAGTCAGCATTAGCTCATGCTGAACAATCCCTATGGCTTTGGAAGGCGAGAGAATGATGTCATGGAGAGCAGTGATCCCACCACACACCCTCCAGCCTTGCCAAGATACAAGCTCATAATTTGAATGCCCAGACTGCGGAGGGGCTTTCATAGGATTATCACAGAAAACAAGGAAGCCAATCACAGACTGTCTGCTCTTCATTTTGCATGCCTCAGCTATCCCATTGGTGCCAAGATTGGGTGCCCTTCACTAATACTTTGGAGGGAAAAATTGGTCACCAAGTCATCAGAAATCAGGTTATTACATCACCAGCTATACAAGTAAGAAGTAAAGCGCCAAAAAAAAAAAAAAAATCCACACAGAGAGCTAAAGGAGTGTAAACAGGTGTTGAATTACAGTAGGACCTCAGAGTTACGAACACCTCAGTAACGGAGGTTGTTGGTAACGCTGAACAAAACGTTATGGTTGTTCTTTCAAAAGATTACAAATGAACATTGACTTAATACAGCTTTGAAACTTTCCGATGCAGAAGAAAATGCGTTTTCCCTTTATATTTTTAGTAGGTTACATTTAACTCAGTACTGTATTGGAACATTTTTTTGGTCTTTGCTATTGCCTAATTGTGTACTTCCGGTTTCAATTGAGGGGTGTGGTTGACTGGTCCGTTCATAACTCTAAGGTTCTACTGGACAGATAATAAAACATTGGGTCTTGGCATTACTTACAGCCATAGAAGTTAGAAATAGAAGACATCTGTTCAGTCTTCTGGTACTTCACCACTCCCCCATCCCCCCCGATAAACTATTCCATGGGATCTCTCACTGTCAGGTAGTTTTCGCTGCTAACCAGCCTTAAAACTCCTGCTTTATTTCATTCCATTACTCTTCTTTATCTCCTTCCCTCCTCCACCAGTAACCCATTCATTCATAGCTTGCTTTGATGTCTGAACCTTTCAAATACCTGTAGACAGGTGTGTCCCCTCCTAGATGTGGTTTAACAAGGGACATGTTTATTTCTTTTTATCTTTTCTCGTGAATCATTCTCTACAGTCCTTTCGATAGTTTTGCAGGTTTGATAAAATGCCCTCCAGTTTCTCTGCATCTTTCTGGTATTAAGGACCTTTTCTGTTTAAAGCTCTAAATTTTAAAAGGCAAGTACCTTCTGATAAAATGAAGAAACGTTGTGGGCTAGCGGTAAGGGCACTGGACTGGGACTCAGGAGAGCTGATTTCTATTCCCAGTTCTAAAACCAATCTAAGTCACATCTCTCCCTCTTTTCCCCCCATCTGTAAAATGGGGATAATGATACTGACTTCCACTATAAAGCATTTTGAGATCTTAGATGGAAGGGGCTATACTAGAGCTAGGTATTAATTATTATTAGAAGGGGCCTATTTACTGAGGAACATCCGTCCATAGCTGCAAAGGAGGGGAATGTAGGAGAAGCAGGGCATGGACAGAGATTCCAGTGTTTTATAGGGGCTGCCATCCTCTTGCTTGTGACAGGGGCTGTGTAAAGGCCTATAGAATCTGAGGTAGCTGCCAGAGGGTAGTTGCACAGCAACCCCAGGGCTTGGGAGGAAGGATTCTTCCACACTTGCCCCAGGCACATCTACTCAGTGCCCTGCCCCGCTTCTCAGGCCGTCTGCTGAATGGAAGATTGGGCCAAAGTGCCTTGTTCCACTCTCAGTTACACCCCTGCTATCCAGAGAACAGAGCTCCTTAGGCTTTACATGGGTGTAATTTAGGTTCATCCCTAAAGAAGTGATCTTAGTGTCCTGTTTTAGCTGATAAAGGGGTGGGGAGATAAGAGGAACGAACTCTGTAACCATCTTTTCAGAAAACTGAAGATAGAAATTTTCCATGAGATCAAAAAGCAGCTTCTTTATGTTACCCACCATCTGGCAAAGTGCTGGGTAAATGATGTACCACACATTATGACTGGTACTGTGCAATGTTCTGACTTGTCTGAAAATCATCACCTGAAAAAGACAAGATCATAAAAACCCCTTTATCCCTTTTCCCCCTACAGCCACCCAGTTCCATGGAAACAGGACTAGCAGTCTGCAGCCAAGCTGCTAGAGCACTGGGAAATTCTGATGCAGTTACAGACTGAGCCCCATAAGTGCTGTTCAGCAAATAGAAAATAGCGACTTTGGGAGCCAAATCCTGCTCACCCATACTCAGGGGAGTTGTCCTACTGACTTCAGTATGAGCGGAGTAGGATTTGGCCTTAGGAGCCAGACTGCTTCTAAAATCTGTATTATTCTCACAAAGAAAAAAAAAAAAAGGGGGGGGGGGGACAAAAAAAGTGCTGAAAAAGCCATGCTGTGGTTATTTTGTGGCTCTTTAAGACTCCCTCTCTCGGCTGCTGGGAAGGTTTTCTCCTCTTCTCCCTCTACCTGACCCCTTTTCCTGGCTGGTTATTTTGGCCTGCTTGTTCAGTACTTCACTCCATGGCCACCTCCCACCCTCATCTGCCCTTGTCTCAATCTTGTATTTTTCAGGCAATACAGGGAGCAGGTGATCTTGTGCAGTCAACGCTTTGTTCACTCTGCTAGGTAGAGCAAAAGAAGCTCTAGTGAGACATTAGATTTCCCAGGAGGTCTATGGATTCCTTAAGTGTGGCTTGCACAGGTGGAGTATCACTTCCCAAATGGTTCTCCCATAGCTATTGCCATCACTGTCAGATGTGATTTAAGTCAGGTGACCACGTGTCCTTGGAAATCAGTAACGGTTCCTGTTTTTTCATTCTCCTGGCTCCAGCTTCCAAAACCCTTCTGTGCACATCTCCTTAACCCCATCCAAACTGGACGCCTCTGCATAGCTGCACAGACAGCTGTTCCCATTTTCCCCACTTTTAAAATCTGGTCACGGTGGATTTGAGGGGAAAATAAACTAGCTGACAAACCTTGGCCTGCACAATTATCTCAGATACTCACTTGGTTCGAACTGTGGGCAGCCAACCAAATGCCTCCTTTTATAATGGTCATTTTCTAGTAAAAGAACATCCCAAATGCCCATCCAGGCTTTGTGAAAGCAGAATATTTGCCTATTCCTAGCACGGAGCAGTTAGAGGGAAACATGTGCTTGGAATATTTAAGAGCAAAAGGATCTGATTGGCTGATGGTGAGGTAATGATTTATTTAGAGTTCCATAAGACATTCATGCATCCTTTATGCTGGGACCCTGCAGCTTTTCAACGGCTAGATTTCATTTTCAACATTTGGTAAAGTTTATACTCCTTTTTAATGTCAATAAAGGGAATCCCCACATGCATACCTGAAATCAGCATTTAATACACTATTGGATAGGCTGAATCTCACATGCTTACGCATTTCAGATGTTCTTTGGGTAGAACACACTGTGCTCTGAAGCACCCATTTTACTGAAAAAAAGGTCCTCGGGGGCAGGGGGGAATACTAGCATAACAAAAAGGCAAATCAAAAACACGGGCCTCTTCCTTAGGTGTTCTAATCTATGGCCAAGTGTTTTTAGAACTAATAAGAGTTTTCTTCTTCTTCCATACTCCTCTGCATGTTAGGGGACAAACTACACTGAGTGCTTTGATTTTAATTTGTCTTGAAACTGTCTGTTGCTGAGTAATCTGCTATCCAGATGTTGCAGTAACAATAGTAACATCCCTGTTATACTGCATATAGTCAATGTAGGTTGACAAATTCCTCTGAGATGAAGTTCTAGGCAAGCTTTCCCCCTCCATTTTCTTTTTCTATAGAATCAAATATATTCTTCACAGAAGAAACACAATTTAACAAGCTATGAAGCGTCAAGCTATGAAGGATCCACAAAGAAAAAGAAAATTACAAAATTCAAAGAACCCTGTCTGATCAGACTCCCTCTTCAGAAATAAACTTATACAAAGCCTAATACCAGCAAATATGTCTCCATTAAGTTTTTATTTTAAAATTCCAATAGAGTCAGTTCTAAAAAATTCCTCTTTTCGATTTTGCAGCCCAGACATTACAGCATTGAACTGATGCATGAGAATGGAGGAGAACAGGACTATAAATAAATGGGAAATTATTTTTCAACCTCCAAACCAGATTGTTTACTTTTTAAATTTCAATCAGTAAAGAGAGTGAAAAGTTGGAGTACTAAAAGTTCTTTTAGCTTTACTAAACTAGAGGATTATTTGTAACATACACATGGGTGAGGCAATTGGATACAGCATTTTAAAAGTATCTTTTTAAAACCCGACCAAAGCCTTTAAAGATTTCCAATCCATCCTTTACTCAAAGAACTGTGGGAAGAAGTTGCAGGAGGAGTATAAAATCAGCGCTTTATGAACTCAATAAAGCGTCCAGGGGTCCAAATTGCCTCCAATCTAGAAAAAAATGATGCAAATTATGTGCCTCTGTTGAATAGGCTTAAAGACTGAATAAAAAACGACAAGCTAACAACACTGAATTGGTGGATATGTCCTTTCTTCCCAAAATTACATTCTTATTTCAAAGACTTCTAAAAGAAATCCCTGTGAAGAGTTAAAGTCCTCAATTTTATAGTATATTTGGGGCAATAAGAGCCTTAGACTTATAACATCCTTTTACAGACCAGTGGTAGTCGCCCCAAATTTAAGGAGACAGTATTGGGCAGCATAATTACAGGCCTTTATATGCAATGATGGTAGCAACAGAGGCTGGAGAAAGAAGCTTTTTCACTACCACCTTAAAGACAATTTTCCTACCAGAACACCCACGTCTTTTTCAAAAAGACTCCCACTGTGCATTTCCTCTGACCCTATTTTTTGCCTCAGGTATGAGGTGAGAGCCAGCTTTGGACCCTCCCATCTAACAAAAAATTAGATGAAATCCAAACTTCTCTCCAGGAGACACTGAACCCTTTTTATAAAAAAGGAAAAAAGTGGGCTTGCAAAGAATACAGCAGCCAATTAAAAGGGAAGAAAATGAAGAACCCAGAAACAATGCAAAAAGACTTTCAGTGTAGATATGGTACCTATATATGATTACATATAATTAAAACATTTTATGTCAAACCTCCAAACATGAAAGACTTCAAGATCACTTAGAGATTGAAAAAGTGATAAATAGAAGCTTCAAAGATTTCATTTCAAAGATATATAGTGGTCTTATTAACCTTCATATGGATGACAAACATAATCCCATGAATAAAATGAGGAAATTCCCATCGAGCACTAGTTACTTATTTGGCAAAGGACAGCTCACTCTTCCACATGCAACAAGCCTTGTGGATGTTGGGGGGTGGGGAAAGCAACAGATATATCATACCTAGACTTTAGTAAGGCTTTTGATAATGCCTCAGATGACCGTCTCACAAACAAACTAGAGAAATATAACCTAGGCCAATTTACCATAAGGTGGGGGTACAACTGGCTGGAAAACAGTACTCAGAGTAGTTATCAATGGCTCACAAATGAGCTGGAAAGGCATATTCAGTACAGTCTCTCAGAGACGTGTCCTGGGTCCAGTTCTATTCAATATCTTCATCACTGGATTTAGATAACAGCATAAAGAGTACACTTATAAAGTTTGTGGACGATACCAAGCTGGGAGGGGTTGCAAGCACTTTGGAGGACAGGATTGAAATTCAAAATGATCTTGACAAACTACAGAAATGGTCTGAATTAAAAAAGATGAAATTCAATGAGGACAAAAGCAAAGTATTACACTTAGGAAGGAATAATCAAATCGAACAAATACGAAGTGGGAAATGACGGCCTATGAAGGAGTGCTGCAGAAAAGGCTCTGGGGGCTTTAGTGGATCACAAATTAAAGAAAAGGAGTACTTGTGGTACCTTAGAGACTAACCAATTTATTTGAGCATGAGCTTTCGTGAGCTACAGCTCACTTCATCGGATGCATACCGTGGAAACTGCAGCAGACTTTATATACACACAGAATATGAAACAATACCTCCTCCCACCCCACTGTCCTGCTGGTAATAGCTTATCTAAAGTGATCATCAGGTTGGGCCATTTCCAGCACAAATCCAGGTTTTCTCACCCTCCACCCCCCCACACAAATTCACTCTCCTGCTGGTGATAGCCCATCCAAAGTGACAACTCTTTACACAATGTGCATGATAATCAAGTTGGGCCATTTCCTGCACAAATCCAGGTTCTCTCACCCCCCTCCCAAAAACCACACACACAAACTCACTATCCTGCTGGTAATAGCTCATCCAAAGTGACCACTCTCCCTACAATGTGCATGATAATCAAGGTGGGCCATTTCCAGCACAAATCCAGGTTCTCTCACACACACCCCACCCCCATACACACACAAACTCACTCTCCTGCTGGTAATAGCTCATCCAAACTGACCACTCTCCAAGTTTAAATCCAAGTTAAACCAGAACATCTGGGGGGGGGGGGGGTAGGAAAAAACAAGGGGAAATAGGCTACCTTGCATAATGACTTAGCCACTCCCAGTCTCTATTTAAGCCTAAATTAAGAGTATCCAATTTGCAAATGAATTCCAATTCAGCAGTTTCTTGCTGGAGTCTGGATTTGAAGTTTTTTTGTTTTAAGATAGCGACCTTCATGTCTGTGATTGCGTGACCAGAGAGATTGAAGTGTTCTCCGACTGGTTTATGAATGTTATAATTCTTGACATCTGATTTGTGTCCATTTATTCTTTTACGTAGAGACTGTCCAGTTTGACCAATGTAAATGGCAGAGGGGCATTGCTGGCACATGATGGCATATATCACATTGGTGGATGTGCAGGTGAACGAGCCTCTGATAGCGTGGCTGATGTGATTAGGCCCTGTGATGGTGTCCCCTGAATAGATATGTGGGCACAATTGGCAACGGGCTTTGTTGCAAGGATAAGTTCCTGGGTTAGTGGTTCTGTTGTGTGGTATGTGGTTGTTGGTGAGTATTTGCTTCAGGTTGCGGGGCTGTCTGTAGGCAAGGACTGGCCTGTCTCCCAAGATTTGTGAGAGTGTTGGGTCATCCTTTAGGATAGGTTGTAGATCCTTAATAATGCGTTGGAAGGGTTTTAGTTGGGGGCTGAAGGTGACGGCTAGTGGCGTTCTGTTATTTTCTTTGTTAGGCCTGTCCTGTAGTAGGTAACTTCTGGGAACTCTTCTGGCTCTATCAATCTGTTTCTTTACACATTGTGTAAAGAGTTGTCACTTTGGATGGGCTATCACCAGCAGGAGAGTGAATTTGTGTGGGGGGGTGGAGGGTGAGAAAACCTGGATTTGTGCTGGAAATGGCCCAACCTGATGATCACTTTAGATAAGCTATTACCAGCAGGACAGTGGGGTGGGAGGAGGTATTGTTTCATATTCTCTGTGTGTATATAAAGTCTGCTGCAGTTTCCACGGTATGCATCCGATGAAGTGAGCTGTAGCTCACGAAAGCTCATGCTCAAATAAATTGGTTAGTCTCTAAGGTGCCACAAGTACTCCTTTTCTTTTTGCGAATACAGACTAACACGGCTGTTACTCTGAAACAAATTAAAGAGGAGTCGTCAATGTAATACTGGTGCAAAAAGAGCAAACATCATTCTGGGATGTATTAGCATGAGTGTTGTAAGTAAGTAATTTTTCAACTCTACTTAGCACTGATAAGGCCTCAACTGGAATATGGCGTCCAGTTCTGGGCACCACACTTTGGGAAAGATGAGGACTAGTTGGAGAAAGTCCAGAGGAGAACAAAAAATGATTACAGGTCCAGAAAACATGACCTAAGAGGAAAGACTGAAGAAATTGGGCTTTAGTCTGGAGAAGAGAAGACTTAGGAGGGACATGACAACAGTCTTCAAGTATGTAAAAGGTTATAAAGAGGAAGGTGATAAATAATTCTCCACAGCCACTGAGGACAGGACAAGAAGTAATGGGCTTACAATTGCAGCAAGAAAGGTTTAGGTTAGATATTAGGAAAAACTTTCTAACTGTCATGGTAGTTAAACACTGGAACAAAGTATCCAGGGAGGTTATGGAATCTCTGTCATTGGAGATTTTTGAGAACAGGTTAGACAAACACTTGTCAGGGATGGACTAGATAATACTAAGTCTTGCCTCAGTGCAGGGGACTAGACTAGATGACGTATCAAGACCCCTGCCAGTTCTACATTTCTATCCATATCAACTAAAAGAAAATAAATTATTAATTACTCTTCCAGTGGATGACGACACCCTCATGTTTGAAAAAGAGATGTATTAAAACAATTGTGGGAAAGCATGTGCAATGTAAAGTACCTTTCTCCATATTTGGTGGGAATGTCCAAGAGCACAGGGGATACAGAGGAAGGATTTCATTAAAATAAATAAATAAATAAATCTACCCAAAATGAAATTACGAGTGGATCCACACATAGGGCTTTTGGGGCTCCCAGATTTAATATACATATTATCATTGCATAATACAAACGTTGTTCTCACACCTTCTGGCAGCATCAAGAAATGCTCTGGGAGAATTTTGAAACGGGGGGAACCATGATGATAATTTGAAACTCAGGAGCCTATGGAGTATTTTTAAAATGGAAAAGCTGATGATCTGATACAGGGACAGTAGTTTTCTAGATCTATAATTTCTAGAAAATAAAAGAGGGCAATAAATGAACAAAAAAATCAAAGTGATCTGGGAAATTTAGGAATTTTTTCTTAATGTAAAACACTTACAGCCTTTAGCCTCTATTCTATAAATATATGGCATTAATAGAAATGACATCCCTGCAAGACAAACATGCAACACTGGCCTTTAAAACATGACAAATCCCAAAGTGAGGCCAGGATACAACACAAGACAGAATAGAAAGCTGGAAGTGATGTATAAACAATATTCTATAACCTCAATCCAATACTCCTGATGTCAGTGATTTACAGTAACAGTAAACAGCGACAAGATTGTGTGGAATGCAGGGAGGGGCCCTGAGCCTCCCACTGGAAGAGGGTGGACAGGGCCTACTCTGCCTCCACAGTCAGGACCACATCTTCCGCTTCTGGCCCTGCAGAGGCTCCTTTATAATGCAAGTAGTCTGGGGTGGAGCACACCGGCACATGCCTACCTCTGCCGCCTTCAATACGATTGGCAGCTCTTCTATCTTCACCCAGAGAGATCTCCTACAAGACCTCTCTGAGCTGCTGGTCTTTTACCAGGACCTCCTTAGGACGTGGAAGCTAGTCTCATCGACCAGGTCTTTGGCAGCACTGAGGCAGGGGTGAAAGTAAGTTAGAGGACTTACCAGTATGCCAGAGTCCTGAGCAGGGGGCGTGGCCTCAACCAGAAGAGGCGTGGCCTCAACTCCCCTGGCCCTTTAACTCTTGATTTAAAGGGCCAGGGCTTCAGCTGCAGTAGTGGCGGCTGGGAGCCCGGGGCCCTTTAAATCACCCCCGAGCTACTAGCTGCAGAGGCGGCTGGGAGCCCCGGGGTGATTTAAAGGGCCCAGGGCTCCAGCTGCCGCTACCGCAGCGGAGCCCTGGGCCCTTTAAATCACTGAGGAGCCCTGGGGGCTCCCGGCTGCCACCGCTACCCTGGGGCTCTGGCAGAGCTTTAAAGGGCCTGGGGCTCTGCTGTGGTACCAGCGGCCGGAGCCCCGAGCCCTTTAAATCCCCGTCTGAGCCCTGCTGCCCGAGCCCTGGGGTAGCGGTGGCCGGGCTCCATGGGGAATTTAAAGGGCCCCGGGAGAGTAGCGGGGGCTGGAGCTCTGGGGCCCTTTAAATCTCTGCCAGAGCCCCACCACTGCCGCTACCCCAGGGCTCAGGCAGCAGGGCTCAGGCCTGGATTTAAAGGGCCCCGGAGTTCCAGCTGCTGCTACTGCCCTGGGGCCCTTTAAATCCCCACCAGAGCCTGGCCGCCGCTACCCCAGGGCTCGGGCAGCAGGGCTCAGGCCAGGATTTAAAGGGCCCCAGGGGGGGAGAGGTAGCAGTGGCTGGAGCTCCAGGGCCCTTTAAATCCCTGCCGCAGCTCCACCGCCGCTACCCCAAGGCTTTAAATTGCCCTCTCGATACGCCGTACAGGGGCGTACCGGCTTACTTTCACCTCTGCACTGGGGGGGTGGGGGGGGGAGAACCTCCTTGCAGAGCTCTGCTACACAACCCCCATCTAGGTGTGCAGTTGGCAATTCCTCTAGCACTCTCCAAGAGGGAGGTGCACCAGAGGCTGGTCCTAGCTGGTATCCCAGGATCGGAGAATGCCTGCACTACAACTGGGGGGACTGGGAGGACCACATGGTGCTTGGCCAGTGCATGGGGCTTTCCATCCCTCATGCCTCCCATCATGTGCTCCAGAAGGCAAGAGCAGCCCTACTGCCCTTCTCTTGCATTTTCCTTGAGTGGGTCCTATGGGAGGGTGCTCCCTGCCCACCTCTCGCCCCTCACCCTCAGCACCTTATTATCAGGCCCCTGCCCCTCCAGACTCCCTGTCCACCCATTATGTACCTCTGCCTCTGAGCTGTGCATACTCATGCTCCACACCCTTCCTTTCCTCATCCACATGTCTTGCCCCAACATCAAGTGGTGGAACCTCCTGCCAACCAGGAAGGTGAGGAACCCCGGTGGGCTAGTTCCTCTCTGGTCCCGCAGCTGTTGGGGACATTAGTTGGTGGCTCCTTCATGCCTATGCTCATGGTTCCATGAAGGATCTCTCCTACTTTACACTACCACAGACATGGCCACTTATACAATGCATTTTAAAACCATTCCACCTATTATCTGTGGGTCCTCAGAAACATTTGTCACCTACCATAATCAACCTTACACACTTCTATACAGTACTGTATAATCACTGTACTATACTGTACTTCATCATTTAGTACTAATAAGGCAGTATTGGTGGGATATAGGACCTGAATATCCCAAGGTCTTCAAGTCCAGCTGACTGGTAAACCAGGCATTTCCAGACTGCAGTCAAAAAACAAACAAGGACAAACCCAGGATCATTCTTTTAAAAAAATTAACAACCCAAAGGCTTCCTACAGTCTGGCTTCTCAATGAGCCCAACCACAAAGTTTGAATCCATCAAAAGAAAGCCTTTCCAGGTAGTGTTTTCCTCCTGCCTACAAAGAAGGAATGGTTTCTAATGTCATTTAGATCTGGCTATTCAGACCACATCTCCCTCAGATTGTGCTGGGGGAATTGCCTAATTAAACACAGCTGGCCCCACCAGACTTCCCTACCAGCTCCTGCAGTTAGGGCATGCAGCTATGATCTTTCCTCAGGGAATGAGTGGTACAACACTCTTCCTGCCAACCCATGCACAGGGTCTGTTCTCTCAGTTACAACTAAAAATCTGTGTGCACAGGACTGCTTTTCAGGTAGAAATTTGGTCTACTCTGGGGATAACAGAAGTTCAGATGAAGCAGATGCCACAAAACATCTTTAAAAAGTATGTATTTTTAGCAACATTAAACAACTGCTCCTAGTCTGATACCAAATTATAGCCTAAAACCAAGTGTTATTGCCAAGATATGAACTCCTGGAAATAGACGTTTTGTTGTATTCATGGCTGTGCTCTCTATTGCCCTGTTCCCTGATGATCTCTGACCTGCTTACATTTTGCAGAAGACATCCAACAAGTGGGCAATTGGAGCAATCATCCTAGGCTTGTCTACTACACCCTAGCTTACCATGCAAAATAGGCAAAAGGTCTTCAGCTTTTGAAAATAATCACTCAGCTATATAAGCAAGTAAAATCATGCATATACTTCCAACAGAGCTAGGTGGAATTCCACAGGATGTCATTTTTATTGTGGCAATGGAGAGTGATTTTTCATTACTGTACTTTTAAAGCCTTGCTGTTTCATAAACTAAAAAATAATTTAAAAAAATCACATTCAATTAGGTAACAGAGCACCTCCTCCTCTAAAAAGGAGAGTTCAGCCTCTTTGTTAGGGATTGTTTTATCTCCTCCAATTTAAAATTCAGAAAGAACGGAATTGTTATATATAGTTTTCTATTTCTCAGAACTATGGCAATGACAAAATGAAATGAAAGTAGCCCTAAACACCATCTCTGCATGGTCCTCTGTAAGATGCAGACTTTTGGAAACCTTGACTTCTCCAGTTAAGAGGCTTTGAAGTCACTTATGGGCAGTGGAATTTTTAAACCTCCCCAGATATACTCGGATGAACAGTGTAGCTTATTGCTAGAGAAACAGATCTAAAGTGATGTGACTTATTTTTCAAATTACCTTTGGACATATAAGATACCATGACATACCTGTGCACTAAGAGCAATAGACACATGACACTATTTGAAGGTAACTCAAAAGTTAATCCAAACTGACACTGTACAGTGCATCAAAGCAATCAAATGGAATAACTAATAGTGGGGCGCGGAGGGGAAGGGTTCTTTACAGTAAAGGGCATTTCACTTGTAAACCACTGAGTGTGCTACCTAGAGGGTGCCCTAAAGCAATTTCTATCATATCAATTGCCCCAAAGCAATTCCAGTCCCACAGGTTCCCTCTTTAGTAGTTTCCTATTAAAACTTTTAAGAATAAAGTTCAGTATCCTTAAAGTTGTTTTCCCACCACCTGTTCACAAGTGTTAAAGCTGCATGTTCTATCAGGTGCTGTTCTTGAAAGTGAGATTGCTTGCAGGAGCAACAAGGGGTTTACATGGAATGTCACAATGCCATGTTGGCATCCTTTCATCTGCAAGAGACGGTGGAAATTGCAGCCTATGATGTAGATGGTCTGCAATGTCTCATGTGACTGAATAGGCCAAATCGAGATTTGCATGATCTTTGGCAGTTATTGAAAATGTATATATCTTGGTTGGGAGCTGCCTGCTTCCTATGGGCTCTTTTCTCTTCAAGCTGTAGGAGCCAGCTCCTGTCATGGACTTTGATACCCTGATGGAGATGATGGCACCACTTGTTACAATCACTTGCCAAGATTTCCCATTGGTCAGGATCAATTCCAAATTCCTTCATCTCTCGCTTGCATGTGTCTTTATAGCGAAGCTTGGGACATCCTGTTGTTCTTCTTCCCTCTGATAGCTCCCCGTATAGCATGTCCTTGAGTATATATCTGTCTTCCAACCTATTCAGATGGCCCAGCCAGTGCAGTCATCTTTGCTTGAGCAGGGCTATCACAGTTGGTAAACTTGCCCTTTGAAGAACCTCTGAGTTGGGGACTTTATCTTGCCATTTGGTGTTGAGTATGAGGCGTAAACAAATGTAGGTGGAAACTGTTTAACCTTTTCTCCTGATGAGCACAAGTTGTCCATGTTTCCCCACCATACATGAGAGTGCTGACGACGCAAGCTTGGTACACCAGCATTTTGTTCTTGTTGGTAAGCTTTGAGTTATTCCATGCCCTTTTAGTTAGTCTGCTAAAGGTGGCGGCAGCCTTTCCAATGCGAACGTTTAGTTCTTGATCCAGTGAGAGGTTAGTGGTCACTGTAGAACCTAAATAGCTGAGCTTTTGGACTACTTTGAGCTGGTTTGCATTTAAGGTAACTGAAGGATCTTGTGGAACCCCCTGTCCTAATACAACCATTTTCTTGATGCTGATGGTGAGAGCAGATGCCTGACAAGCACTTGAAAGGCAGTCCATGAGTTCTTGTAATAGATCTTCATTGTGGGCTACAAGGGCAGCATCAGCAGCAAGCAGAAGTTCCCTATTTGGCACCTTTTTGACTTTGGTCTTTGACTTAAGTCCCGACAGGTTGAAGAGTTTCCTCATCTGATCTTGTGTGGAGATCCACTCCATCTTTCATGTCCTTAAACCCACAGTTCAAGAGTACGGAGAAGAAGATTCCAAAGAGTGAAGGGGCAAGAACACTTCCTTGCTTCACTCTGCTTTTCATCTCAAAGCTGTCCAAAGTGGACCCGTCAAACAGGATTGTTGCTCTCATGTTGTTGTGGAATGAACGTATAAAACTTAATGGGGTTGGTGCAAATAGACCTGCTCTGCTGACTGTGTCGAATGCTTTGGTTAGGTCCACAAAGATGTACAATGGTCGGTTTTGCTCTTTGCACTTTTCTTGGAGCTGACACAGAGAAAATATCATGTTTAGTTGATCTTCCAGCCCTCAATCCGCACTGCGATTCAGGGTAGACACAATTCGCCAGCTGTTGTAGGCGCACTAAGATGACTTTTGCGAAAGCTTTTCCTGCTACACCTAGTAGGGAAATACCCCTGTAGTTGTTGCAGTCTCCCTTTTCACTTTTTATACAAAGCGATGATGTTTGCATCATGCATCTCTTGTGGTACCTCACCCTCTTTCAAGCATTTAAGTAGCAGCTGATATGGTAATAAGCTGTCTTTCCCGCACTTGAGGATTTCCTCTGGGATGCCATCTTTTCCAGGAGCCTTGCCACTTAATAGCAAATCAATGGCCTTGCTTAGCTCTTCTACAGTGGACTCCACATCTAGCTCTGGCATGACCTGTAGAGTTGTATTTGGTCCAGTGATTTGCTGGTGAGGTTTCATTCTTGTGTGTATAGCTCTGAACAGCGTTCAGCCCAATGAGACAACTGCTTGCTCTTATCTGTAATGGATTTCACCGCTGTGCAATTTGAGAGGGGCAACCCTGTTGACAATGGGACCTAGAGCTTTCTTCAGGTCATTATACATGACTGAGGTTTCCTGTGTCTAAGGATGTCTGTATCTCTTCACACAGCTTGATCCAGTAATGATTTGCACAGCGCCTGCTTGCTCGTTGTATCTCAGTTTCTGCATGTCAAAGTCTCACTTTGGTGCTCTTTGTTGGCTTCTTGTGGTGTTCCAGATAGGTAATAGTTCCACTTAATTTTCTTCAAACCAGTCCTTTTTTGATGATCTCTTTTCCCCAAATGTAACTAAAGCTGTTTTAAGGATTGTTGTTGTTAAAATCTTCCCAAAATTCCTCTGCCTTCTCTGGTAATGACTTCCCATGCATGGTAAGTTCAAAAGCCTTCACAAACTCCTGGCATTACCTCTGGTTTTCGGTGTAAATAGCATTGATTGTGGGCTTGCTCCTAGGTTTTGCTTTATGTGGTTTCTTGGCTGTAATCTTCGCTTTGCTAATAAATCAAGGAGGAGAGGTCGGTGTCATAACCAGCACTGTGGAACGTGCGAGTGTTCTGGACGAAGGGTAAGTCTTTCCTTCTTATGATAACAAGGTCCTTTGTTAATTGGTGCCAGTGGCCTGCTTGTGGATGTCACCATGACACTTTGTGGTGATCTTTTCCTGTAAAATATGAATTGGTAATGCACATTTGGTTTTGGACGTAGAATTCAAGAAGTCGTTGGCCATTCTCATTCATCTTGCCAATGCCAAAATGTCCTAGGCAATCTAGCCACCAGTTGTTGTCTGCACCAACTCTTGCATTATCACCACCAAGGAGGAAAAGTTGCTCAGTTGCTAGTATTCTTTTGATGACTTGATGCAGAGTCGTAAAATGTATCCTTCTCCTCGGGGCTAGATATGAGTGTTGCTGCATAGGCATTAATGATGTTCACAGAGCTGATGGTTGTCTGAAGTTCAAGAGAGACGATACACTCTGACTTCCCAATGGGTGTTTCTCAGACAGTGGTTTTCAAACTTTTTTTCTGGTGACCCAGTTGAAGAAAATTGTTGATGCCCATGACCCAACGGAGCTGGGGATGAGGGGTTTGGGGTGTGGGAGGGGCTCATGGCTGGGGCAGAGGGTTGGGCTGCGATTGAGGGGTTCAAGGTATGAGAGGGGGGCTCTGGGATAGGGCAGAGGGTTGGGGTGGGGGAGGAAGTCAGGGCTCTAGGCTGGGAGTGCAGGCTCTGGGGTAGGGCTGGGGATGAAGGGTTTGGGGTGCAGAAAGGGGCTCAGGTTGGGGTGTGGGGTTACCTCAGGTGACTCTCGGTCAGTGGCGGTGTCAGAACAGGTAGGGACTAGCTTGTCTTAGCTGGGCAGCACCGCCGACGGGACTTTTAACAGCCTGCCACGACCCAGTGCCTTACATTCTGCGACCCCGTACTGGGTCGCGACCCGCAGTTTGAAAATTACTGTTCTAGGAGCTTTACCTACTTGTTTCTCTCAGCAAAAATTTTCTCTGCTGCTTTTACCTTGCCAAAAGAAGGTGTAATTGCCCTCTTGGACAGAGCCAGCATCTGCAAGTCTTACACAATGCCATGGGTCTTAAAGAAGAGCTCTAGTGCCAAGCAAGATCTATATGAAACTTGGCATGGTCTGTGCAAGTATTCTATCCATAGAATCTGGGTGACTCAGTGCAAGTTTGTAAGACTTGGCAGCCATGTGCCAACATAGACGCTCATATGGGAAAAATCAAACACACAATTAAAAAAAAAAAAATCACACAAAAGGTGCAACCTGTACTCCTACGCTACTGCGCAATGCAGAATGCTCAGAATTAACTCTGCGCAGACTTTCATGTTTCCCCTTGCAGAAATGGGGCTGCAAAGCTGCTGACAGCCATTAGGGACCACTGGACTCTGCGGAACCCAGCTCTCCAGCTTTCAGTGAGCAGAGCGCTCAGCCTTGCTCTGCATGCTCTGGCTGCCCAGCTTTATCCTCATTCTCCTGGGGACAGGAGAAGACATGGGAGACCCAGCTCTGGTAAAGGATAACGAAGGGCAGAGCCGCCCCACACTTCATCCTCTGGCAGGACAGTAAAAGAAGCTGGGGGGAGTAAAGGCTCTGCTGGTGATGTATGGGCTCTGGCAGAAGTAGGGTGCTGGTGTCTGGTCTCTAGGAATGCCCCACAGCTGGGCTCTGTGGGGAATGCGGTGCAGGTGTCTGGGGGTGCCCCACACAGCCCCCTCCATCACCTCCCAACTGAAATTGGCTTGTTGTAATGATTTCTTTAACTCTCTGCTCCTGGTGGAATCTTTTTTGTTGTCTGTATTTTTGACATACTTGTTGACAGGTATTTTGAAATAAATTACAAAAATAATTGAAACTGGAGTGATTATATTATGTTATTTTGACAAATAAAATATGCAGAATTTAAAATATTGTGCACATAATTTAACATTTTGGTGCAGAATTCCCCCAGGAGTAAACCTGAGTTATTGTATATTACTGTGTTTCTGAGGGCTTGCCACTGACAGGATAAAAAACAAAAAACAAACACACACCATATCACTAACTGTAAATTCAATAGCATTCTTTATCCTCTCAGTTGCCCAACCAACAATGCAGAAAGATCACTTAAATGTCTTTTGAAGAACAGTCTCTTCTGTTCTCTTCTGTACATGTTCGGGGTTTGTTTTTTCCCCCCCCATTGTCAGCTCCATACTGACAGGGCAGCATGTGATCAGGGAGCAGCTGACAGTTTCAGATGCCATCATTCATTTGTGTGTGTTGCCTGAGTACTTTTCCTTACCTTAAGTTTGTTTTCCACAACCCACCAAAAGAGCTGTATGTCAGACCTGAAGCTCAATGAAAAAAACAAACCAAAAAAACCACCACACCATACTCAGAGTCTAATGGCTTGACAGAAATGCATCACCACATCAGGCATTTTAAAAGGTCATCCAAACTGTTTCATTGTTCTCTCCTTTTTCAACCAACTGCAATCTTTGAAGACAGTCTAAAAATAGAAAATGGAAATGCCCTTCCCCTTATAAGATGCCAGTGAATTAAAGGCACTTTAAATGCCTTTTGCAAAGAACCTCAAAAAGCACACACACATCCCTACACCTTAAGGTTTTTACAGTCAGACCTGGCTGATCCATATTTAATATTGTACTAGAATATGAAGCCATATATGAAGGTGTCAACAGATTTATATGATTTGCAATGTTACAGCATATAATAGACAAACTGAGGATTTATTAATCCAAATAAAATAAATTGCAACACTGGCAGCTAAATAGGAACAGTAAACTGACTTGTATGAAATTGCAATGGAAGCTGAAGCACCCAGTAGCTCATTAGAAGCTACAAAATTCTCACAAAAAAGGTCCTGCAAGACTTCAAGAAGAATTCCTAACACTTCTGCAAATAGCACCATGGCTGCCAATGTTTTTAAAAGGATAAGAATGAATCTTGGCATTTGTCCAGCACTCTTCATCTACACATACAGAGGAGGTTTATAGATATTAATTAAGCCCAGAAGAAGTTTGTGACTAATGTAATTATACCCATTGTACAGATGGGGAAAAAAAAGGCACAAAAGTATCTTTCCATACAGCAAAATCAATAATACAGCCAAGAATAGAATCTAGAAATTCTACTACCCAGTTACTGCTCTAACCATCAGATTACATTACTTGTAATTAGATTTGACTGTTTAACTTCAGTTATTTGAAGACAAGGAATTTTTAAAAAGTAGTATATGTCTTACCCTGTACCCTCTGTATTGGTTGCTTTTAACAGTTACAAAATGGTCTCAAATGAAGAAATTATCCGTTGAAGTCAACAGCAAAATTCCCCATTGACTTTAATGATTCCAGGATTTCAATCATTTTTAAATGCATGGGTGACAAAATTTATAACATCCACATATGACTACGTGGGGAAAAAAGTTGAATCTATAATACTTACAATGACCAAAAGCCAGACAGGGTGAATCATTTTCCAGAAGCTAGTGGTTTATTTTGTCCTATAGTCTCTTCAAATTGTTAGTACGGCAAAAACTTGTCATGGATATTTTTAGTAAAAGTCACGGACAGGTCATGGGCAATAAAGAAAAATTCACAGAAGCCGTGACCTGCCCGTGACTTTTACTAAAAATGTCTGACAAAATGGGGATCTGAGGGTCCCCCACTGCCTACAGTGAGGCAGCAGCATGGGGTCTAGGAGCTCCAGGGGTCCCCACCATGGGTTGGATGTCGGAGCTCAAGGGTCCCCCCCACCACCCTTGGCTTGGAGCTCCAGGGGCCACCAGAGGCGGTGGGGGTACCCCGCAGCTCCCTGCCCCTGGGGACAGCAGGGACCTTGCAGATTCTGACCGCTGTGGGCTGAAGTCATGGATTCCAGGACTTCCACAATCTCAGTGAGTAAATCGTAGCCTTGCCATATGCTATTTTTCTTCTCATACTCATTGTTAACTGTAAAGATGTCAATTTTATTCATGATGACCAATAACATGCCACACAGAACAATCATGCACTGCACCGACAAGGGAACAGGTATATGACCTAACTGGCCCATTTCCATATCTAACTGCTATGATTTCTATGCACATCTACGGCTTTCTTTTTGCTTCTTACTTAAAACTCCTCCAGCGGTAGGTCTGGGGGGTTATTTTATCAGTCTTATTCATCCTCCAATTCGGAGTTACATATTCCTTCATTTGAGGGACTGAAATATTACCAAATGAGAGGGAAAACAGAACAGCATTGTACTTACTTATTAAAAAGGTTCAGTCCAATCCTATAATGGCGTTTTCGGATAACATCATTACTGAAGGCAGGCGAATCCCAGCTGTTCCGAGTTTCTTTATGGTACGTTTGTTTGCTTAAGGTTTGTTCCCTTAGGCTGTCTCTAGAAGAGGACTCAGAGCTGCAATTTATTGTGTCGTTAGAATTGGAAGTGCTATTGATGCTGTCATTGTCACCATCAGAATAATCAGACTCTGATTTGCTTTGCCTGTTTGCTGTGCCATTAATTGCTAAGTGACTATCAATAGGCCTTGGCTTGTGTCTAGCCTCCTGTTCTTCTCGGGATATAATCTTGGTAGGAATACCATGTGGGATATGTTTTGGGCTTCCTTGCTGACTAGTGATTCCCCGATCATATGCATTTTGTCTCTTTAATGAGCCTCTTTCTGAGCGATCACTTAAGTCCACTGAACTGTCACTAGGTGGTTCTATGGTTAGCAATGGCAGATGATCCATTCTCATCCTTTGCTCCTGGCATTCCAGCGAAGGGGTGCTCCTGCAGCTTGTATCAGTGTCTATCTTATCATCCTTGTGGGTCATGGACCAGTACTCTTGAGAAGAGTTCACTGACCGAAGCCTCAAGTCAGATTCTGTGCTAGATGGTCTGTCCACTGATTGGGAAAGGGGAAGAGGTGGAGATAGCTCTTCCTCATCAATGTATAATGTAACATCACTATATGATGCGGTCATCTCATCAAGTTTCCTGTGATCCACGTTATGGATTGCTGGCTTAATTTGACTACAACTATCCCTCTCCATTTCACGACTTCTGACTTGATCAGGAGTCTGGACTTCATCAGAATGTAGACTACGGCAATTTAGTGCATCATCGATTGATTCTGCAAGAGATTTGACCTGCCTTGAAAAAGCATCCTCCAGTTCTGTTATAGCATCAGCAAAATCAGTGGATGCTGCTGGAGATTTCATTGTGGCCGATTCTCCAAGGTCACCACATTCAGATTGGACAAGGGCTCCTATTTTTGACCCATCATTTGTAAGAGAAACTTGCTTCCCTTCAAAGTAGGAGCTATGGACTTTCTCAGGTCCTTCAAAGGAAAACTGCATTCTCATATTGGACAGCACAATGCGTCTTGACATACGATTTTCAGACATAGAACTTCTAAGCCGCTCAAAATTTTTGTTCATCTGATACTGGCGAAAAGCTGTTTGTATAGTACGAGCAGCATGTCTAGTTATGAGACGGCCCCCATATTTCCGTTCTAGCATTTCCACCTAGAAAGGAAATAAATAAATATTTTATAATGCAAGGACTCACTAAAAAGTTACTGGCTGACACCAGATGCTTAGATATATCTTTAACTAAAATATAATTTTCTGTGGTATTTATATACATCTAAAGAACTTTCAAAGAGACAAATATTCAACATGTAAAAAAATAAAACCCTCAAACTCAGTAGATTAGCTATATAATTTCATATAAAATTTGAGTGGTCCTTTAAAAAAAAAAAAGCTTGTCATAATGTCATTTCCATTTTTATTTATATATATAAAGAATATATATTTTTCGGAGAAGCCATTCCAGGTGTCTGGTACAGCTGCGGTGTGCTTAAAATACTTTCTTGCTCACCTTTTCTAGCTTGCAAATATTTCAAGCAACCTCAGGAAGCAATGAAACAGGGGTGTATTTTAAGTTAACCTGGTTTTCAACAAGACACTTACACTTTCTACCTCAATCTTTTCATCAGTAAAACAGATAATACTGACTTATCTACTTCACAGAGATGCTGCAAGGATGTTGGTAAACATTTCTTCTTCAGAACATTATTATAACCTAGTGTTATCAAATATATTTACTACTATATCTATTAATAGCTGAACATACAAATTAATATATATGATTTCGTGTGGGAGAATATTCAGTTAACTAAATCTCAAAACACTGTAGGAATAATTCATGATTTTTATTGTCTTTAAAAACTACTAATATAAATTCAAAAGGAACAGTAAAATTAAAGCTGACATTTCATAAAATATATTTCCCAAGAGTGAGCAAGGATTGTTTTTCTTAAAACATCCTAAGTTATTATCCTTTAGTCACATCCAGAAGATGACACCAACACATCAAGTATACCAAGATCAACTTTCTTTTTGTTGGGCCCTTCAATTGAAAAGTATTGCTGGGGGGGGGAGGCGGAGGAAATAGATCACACAATTGCTCACTAGCCCTGTGGCTACATTTTATAATATCTTTCAACTATTTATCTTGCTTTCTGATACACCTTTGCCAATATTTGCTAACAGCTTAAATATTTTTCATGACTGCAATTAAAGCTTTCCAGAACAGCGATCCACCACGTTTATATTGTTCTGAAGGGTTACTATCTTTTAGTATAGGTCTGCGAGGCCAAATGCATGCTTCATAATGTAACATTTGCAGCCCTGATTCTCCATTAAGATGGCATAAAAGGGGCAGATGAAATTAGACCCTCTGGAGTATCTGCAGTGCAGGGGGCCTCTTCAGCCAGTCTAGAGCTCTATACAGATCCTCTGTGCAGCCCCTGGTGTAGGTGTGTGCCAGGGATGCCAGGGCTGGGAAAAAGGCCCATAAAGGGCCATTCAGTGCTGCTGTAGTTAGAGAAATCCTTGTGGCTGCTCTAACTTGCACTGCAGGTTGGACATGCCCCCAGCCAGACTCAGAATTTGGCTTAAAGCCACACTTACCCCACAACCCTGGGCTATACCTCCTAGGTGTAGCTCAGAATGTGGTCCTTCGTGTCTCAGTGTGTTGATGTTCCATGGCACCCAAAAGCTGGGTCTGAATCTTTTAATAAATTGCAAACTAGAGTCCTTATTTTTGCCACTTACTATCAATACGCGGCCAAATACCGCAAGCAGGTCACTTTCTCTCCTCTGTACAGCTTTGAATGCATTTGTGTTTCACAGATCAATGTACAGCTCGAAGAATAACTACGTATAAAATCTGTCTGTCAACGAAGCTTAGTATGCGCCAGAATCTACCTTTGAACTTTGTGAAAGTAGAATGAATTATATTGAAATTATAATTCATTAAAGAAATGCTACTTGAAGGGTTTGTTGAAATATAGTTGTCAGGAAGAGAAACATTAAGGAGTGTGAGACAATGGGTCCTCAAACTATATTAATTTAGAGCTCCTACTGAGCTAGGAGATTGGTAAACGTCAGTATGCAAATAAGATATGTATGTATATTTGTCAGTTTCTGCTTTCTTTTGTCTCTTATGTTAAATTGGCTTTGGCTTAGCTGTATAAATAAGTTATCTTGGGCCTCAGAGAGGGGCTCACATCTGGGTGCATTAGCAAAGCGCTTTGCTAATAAACAGAGTGGTCTGACAAATTATGTGAATCCTGAATCTGACTTTGACAATTTGGAGGTTCCACCGAGATGGCAACCGTCTTCACTGGGGCCATGTGACTCCTGACTGTTCTTAGGACGGCCGTGGCTGAGGACCGTCTTGTCTCCGTGTCTATCCGTCCTCCCTGTGGTGTGTTCGAGTCTGGGCGCCATCTCCGTTCGGGGATCGGCTGACCAAAGGGTTCCTCTCCCCACGGTCTAAGTGAGTGAAATTTGCACAATCGCAGCCGCACCGCGCCTTGGGTAAAACCCTTAGTGTGAAAGCAAGGGCAATTGAGGCAGTAGCCTGTGGGCTCCTTTTGTGTGTTGCACCGGGCATCACTCTGATGAACCCGACTTTCCTTCTTGTGTGATTGGTGTGTGAAGTCCTCCTGTATGGGTAACCAGACGTTTAAGTTGGGACAGTTCCCGAAAGGGACGCCGGCTCAGTTTATGTATTTTAGGAAGAGTCCGGACTCCTGTAAATTTCTGGAAAAATGGTCTAGGCTAAGGGGTCAGGTAGAGTGGCTACTACCACCATTACGCTTCTGTCCCCAGAAGCCTTTACAGCTATTCTGAGGGAAAATGGGCCCTTTCCCCACAGAAATGATCTATAAAGGGACTGCTGCAGGCAGCAGGCAGAGAGAGAATCTGATCAAAATTATTTAACTATTTGGTAATGTAATCAAAATCACTAAAGGATGTAAGGGGTTTCTATTGGAACTTAACTTGGCTGCTCCTGGTTGTGTCTAGTTGTACAAGATGGAAGTGTAATCGGGGTACAGTTGTGTAAAAGAGTAATCACAGCGCAAGGGATGTTAGGCAAAAGAGAATTGTGTGTGTGTGTGAATAGTGCTAAAATCTGAAGCTGTGTCTCCGCCATTACCTGAGAATAAACTTATAGCTTGGTACAGCAGAGAAACTATTGCAAACATGGTCTGTTGCACAAGAGGGGAAACTGAGGTACACGACCTCATGAATTTCATAAATGACCAGTGAGTGGGGTAATTCACTAGCCTGACTATAGAACAAAATAAGGACAGCCTAGAGGTAATTCTTCTGTTTTTCCTGCAATTAGCAAGGAAATTTGTAAAAGAAAGTGGTATTATTATTATTATTATTAAGCAATAATCTGTCCCCACCAGGGGGGTGGAAATTGTTTCTTTTGTTTTTAGACTCTATAAGCAAGCTAGCGCCAGCGGAAGAATAACTCGGAATACCATGGATCTATGTTTTGTGTTGTTTGTCTGTGGTGTTTGTCTTGTTGCTAGCATTGCTGTGTTTTAATGAACAGACAACCTCATGACATGGGTGGGGGATGGCTTCAAAAGGCTGACATTGGCTGGGGGGGGGAAAGATGTGTATGGGACTGCAAAAGGCTAACTCAGGAGAATTCCAAAATTCAGTGGCCACTGTTAGGATCTTGGGACAAAGACTGAGTAGACGTCTTAAAAGAAAAACTCGGCCAACCTACAACTAAATTGGCAAAAGGAGAGGTTGATTGTTTCATGCAGTGGTGGGAAGAGGCAAATCATAGGTGGACAGAATCAAAACTTGCCTCTCTCAAAGATTCTGGCTTCTATCCCACCAGATGCAACTCATTTTACCGTTGTTGATTTGTGCTCTGCTTTCTTTTCTCTCCCGGTTCACCCTGACTCCCAGTTCCTGTTTGCCTTTTCTTACAAGAGGCAACAATACACATGGACCACACTGCCCCAGGGGTATAATGAAAGCCCGTCATATTTTTCCCAAGCATTAGCCCGAGACCTTGCTGACCTTGTTTTCCTGTCCAGGTCCACACTAGTCCAATATGTAGATGATCTACTCCTCTGTTCCCCTTCATTGTCTGCCTCTGAAACTGACTCTTTAGTGCTCCTTACTGCCCTAGCAAATAAGGGTCACAAAGATTCTCGCTCTAAACTACAACTCTGTCAAGCTTCTGTCACATACCTCGGCTTTCTCCTCTCCCAGGATTCCCTGCACTTCTCCGGTTTCTGGGGCAGAGTCTTGGAGCAGGGTGAGGTCAGTGAGGGACCAGGAGGGTAAGAGGCGAGCGGATTTTGAACAAAGGAATCCATATGCTCCTTTCGACTAGGCATGCTGCAGCATGCCACAGCACACAGGCAGGGGGGTATGCCTTTGTTCTCCAACAGGGTCTAAGGTGGCAGAGAAATAAGCCACTGGGCAGTTCTTTTCTCCGTGCATCTGAGTGAGAACTCCAAGTGCACACCCAGATTGTTCGTGGCAGAAAACTATTCTAAGCCTTTTACTCTTTTCTGCCACGAACAATCTGGGTGTGCACTTGGAGTTCTCACTCAGATGCACGGAGAAAAGAACTGCCCAGTGGCTTATTTCTCTGCCACTTTAGACCCTGTTGCCCAAGGCTTACCCCCCCTGCCTGTGTGCTGTGGCTGCTGCAGCATGCCTAGTCGAAATGTCTGATTCCTTTGTTCTCCGCTCTCCTCTTACCCTCCTGGTCCCTCACTGACCTCACCCTGCTCCAAGACTCTGCCCCAGAAACCGAGAAAGAATCCTGGGTTGCCCAAGTTTGCTCTCTACATCCCGATTCCTTTTGGCGCTCACCTACTGGCGCCTTTGTAGCCCCCTTTACACTCTACCCATCTCTGGCCACCCTGCTACACGGTGTTTTGCAGGTCAAAAAGGAGGGGATGGTCTCTGCTGTAACTAAGACAGGATGGTGGGCCCCCCCATTTTAGCTCTTTTGCAGCCTGCCACTGTGCAGCCTGTACTAAAAAGCCATAATATTGGTAAACCTGTAAAAGTGGCCCAGGGGTTCCAGGGCCTGCCTCAAGCACTGTTCTTGCACAAATGCTTAAGTGTCAACAATATGAATTTATATTGGTTATGGTATGTTTATTCTCCGGTTGGATTGAAGCCTTTCCTTGTCGCAAGGCTGACTCACTGTCTGTTGCCAAATATTTGTTAAATCATATTATGCCTGCCAAGGGAATTCCTGCTACTCTGTCTAGTGATCGGGGTACACATTTTACTTGACAACTTGTTCAACACCTGGACCGTATATTGCATATTAAACATCTGTTGCACTGTCCCTACCACCTACAGAGTGCAGGTGCAGTTGAAAGACGAAATAGTGTATTTAAGCCTATGCGAGCTATGACTCCCTTTCCAGATTTGAACTTGACTCACAGTGCGCTCCTTCAATATTGCAAGGGACTAATGCAAGCTGTAAGTCACTTCCATTCACAGGTTCGAGCCCCCCGGCCCACGGAACCCACCTCCGATGCTTGCCACAACCTCGAGCCAGATGATTGGGTCTATGTACGGCGCCATCATCGAAAGCACGCCTTGGAGCCCGGGTGGAAGGGTCCTCATCAGGTACTGCTTACTACACAGACGGCTGTTAGACTATCTGGCATCGCAGCGTGGATACATGCTTCACAGTGTAAAATGGCACCATCCCCAGAGAACCAATCACCACCTCAGGACAACTCAGAGTCAATTTTGACTCCAGAAGACGACGTAGAGGAACAGTCTGCAATACCTTACAATCTATGCTCTCGTAAGGGTTGCCAGAAGCAGACGCTGTTCCTCGGCTGCTAGTATCTTACAGTCTGGGGAGACCACGATGACAATTCTTTTATTCAGCAGCAGGTGTGGATAGCTCAGACCCTTAATATTTCTAATTGCTGGGTCGGCAGCCACATCCCAGCCCACTCTCAAACTGGTGTTCTTGTCCTGGCTATCCCACTCAAGTCTCCAGACCTCACTGGAGGGCCTCGTCCGTTTAACAAAATATGGATCAGCAATGACACTTGGGAAGCGGTGGGAATAAATGCAACTAAATGGATAAATGTGATGGAGGGGAAAGGTCATTGGTGTTGGGTGTGTAATGGGACAGGGCTGGATCTGGCGAAAAGCCATTGCCTTCAGCATATTGTGGCCAATGGTGTATGGGATTATTCAAACAAAACTAAAAAGTGGCGGGCCGGGTATGGAGATATGAATTCAAACAGAGAAATCAATCTCATGTTCCCCCTACAGTCATGCAAATAACACCATTCCTTGTGAGGAGAATTACCCTGTATCCTTTGGGGGGATACTCCTCCTCCTTTGCAAACACCTATATGACAAATAGGTGCAACCGACGCTTCCTGGCCTTAATAGGCCATCACTGGGTGTGTGGGACCAGAGCTTATACCACACTACCAGCTAATTGGGCAGGAATCTGTTATCCCGTCCGACTCCTCCCACAATTCCGAGTGCTAGGAACCTTCCCTCGAGAATGCCTCCGCAATTTCAGGCGAAAAAGGGACTTAACAGATGCCCAATAGTATGTAAATAACATAAGCCCCTTAACCTGGGAAGAGGCCATTGGCAGTTCCTTCATACCATTAGGGGGGAGTAATACACCATGCAAAAAGGCTCCTAAGGTTACAAGCAGTAGTTGAAATAATGGCAAATGAAACCGGAGAAAGTTTAAAAGCCCTGGCCAAAGAAACAGGGGCAATCCAACAGATGGCCCTCCAAAACCGTCACGCATTGGACATAGTGCTGGCGGCAAAAGGAGGGACTTGTGCTCTCATTGGAAAAGACTGCTGTGTGTATATACCAGACAACACCAATGAGGTAATAGATCGTGCTAGCCACTTAGAACAAATCGCATATCTTCCCCACGAAGAGCCAAGTTCTTTGTGGAAGCAGCTAAGTAACCTTTTCAATTTCTCTGGCATAGGAAACTGGTTGTTTCAGGGAGCCCTAACTCTCCTGTTTGGAATCCTAATAATTTTTATATGTTTTCAGTTACTTTCCTGTTGTATCCAAAATTGTGTCAGGCATGCTACACAGATAGCTGCCCCAAACCAGAGTGCTAATTTGATGATTTTAAATATCACTGATGAACAAAGAAATAAAGAACGATTGATATGTGGAACCCAGTCATTGTTGTTCATTGCGTAGCTTGACCAAAAAGGAGGGATTGTGAAAGTAGAATGAATTATATTGAAATTATAATTCATTAAAGAAATGCTACTTGAGGGGTTTGTTGAAATATAGTTGTCAGGAAGAGAAACATTAAGGAATGTGAGACAATGGGTCCTCAAACTATATTAACTTAGAGCTCCTACTGAGCTAGGAGATTGGTAAACGTTAGTATGCAAATAAGATATGTATGTATATTTGTCAGTTTCTGCTTTCTTTTGTCTCTTATGTTAAATTGGCTTTGGCTTAGCTGTATAAATGAAAAGAAAAGGAGTACTTGTGGCACCTTAGAGACTAACCAATTTATTTGAGCATGAGCTTCCGTGAGCTACAGCTCACTTCATCGGATGCATACCGTGGAAACTGCAGAAGACATTATACACACACACAGAGACCATGAAACAATACCTCCTCCCACCCCACTGTCCTGGGAGGAGGTATTGTTTCATGGTCTCTGTGTGTATATAATGTCTTCTGCAGTTTCCACGGTATGCATCCGATGAAGTGAACTGTAGCTCACTCAAGCTCAAATAAATTGGTTAGTCTCTAAGGTGCCACAAGTACTCCTTTTCTTTTTGCGAATACAGACTAACACGGCTGTTACTCTGAAACCTGTATAAATAAGTTATCTTGGGCCTCAGAGAGGGGCTCACATCTGGGTGCATTGGCAAAGCGCTTTGCTAATAAACAGAGTGGTCTGATAAATTATGTGAGTCCTGAATCTGACTTTGACAACTTCATTCCTACAAATACCTTGTATGACTTTAAAATGAGCTAAAACATTGTATTTAAATTGATCTTGATCATTGTTAAATTAGAAAAACTTGTCTGTTCCATTACTAATAATACAAATTTATACACCAGAGATCATTGTAACTCAGAAATATACTGTATAAATGCATATTCTTTTGAAGTGCACCTCTTTTTGCAGTACGCATATTCTAATAAAAATGGCAAAGAGCTTAATTCTAGTCCCATCTAGAATATCTTACCTTTTAGATAATGTTGCTGTATTTTGGTTTTTTTCAGCTGATCATGGCTGTCACAGTAAACATTAAAGCAAACCAACAGAGGACTTAGTGCATGGCTCACAGTAAACAAAATAGCGTATGGTAAATATGATCTCTGTAGCAGAACCTACATGTATTGGTGTATTGTTTACTACAAATCTTTCAATTAAAAAAAAAACAAACAAAACACATGCTTACCTATTTTAAATTGTGAAACCATTGGTTCAAAAAGGACACACTGGATAGAATGTGGAAGGTAGCACATTCCAAATACGGCTACTGTCAAGATACCTCAAATGTGATTTTAAAATGTTTCATACATTTAGAAAAGAAGAAGGGCCTTTTTAGAGAGACATCCTGAAGCCCTTACACAACTTCTACTCAGATCTTAGTGAAGTCAAATGGAGTGTTGCCTGACTGAGAAAAAACTGAACGAACAACTCAAGATCTGGCAGTTCGAATTTAGTCTGACTATAGAGGAAACAGTTTTTTTTTTTTTTCAATAGCACCAAAACCATTCCAAGTTTAAAATTACTAATTTTACTGAGAAAAAAAATTGCATTATTTCACACTGTGAACAAGATATAAGCCAAATGCATGAAATCATAACCATGGGGAGAATTAAGTTTTCACTTTATGTTAATAACAAATATGGCGTTTTTTCCAATTTTGGCTGTTGCCTCAATGAGCTAAAGAAAAAGCGGACTGGAGGGGATGGAATTTTTATAATATTCAACTATGCCATCTTTGAACTAACTTGGATTTAGACAAATAAAAATGAGTCATTTTCAGCAGCACACGTGAACTTCCCTAAAGCTTTTTTTGTTGGCAAACAGACCCTTTTGCCTTATTCATAAATAAAGCAAGATAGCTTAAATACCTGCTTATCTTGTAGGTCTGAGGAGAGTTCATAGCTCTCAGAAAGTGATCTTGACCTTTTAATAGCTTCTTCCTCTGCTTGTTTTCTCAGTATTGATGTTGAGTGCTGAAGCTTAGGCCTCCGAGATCTTTGCTGCCCAGGTGAGACAGAATACAGCCCGTAAGCAGAATGGTCGTAATGGTCTGGGCTTATAGCCGAACTATGGGTTATAGGTCCTTGATGGTAAGTAGATGGGCTATCCAAAGATGTGCCAGTTTCACTACTTGGAGCTTCGCCTTCAACACTAGATAAACAAAGAAAGGGTGGGGGAAAAAAGCCTCTAGTAAGTATTATACACCAAAGATCTCAGCAGTTAACTATTAGTATAGCTCTATTAAGCTTCAGATTATCCAGACTTAATTCACTATTTGTTAAAATTCACCTGTAGTTATTTATATTGTAGGGTCAGGTAGGCGATAGGTCAACTATCATAAATTTAGCATTTACTTAAACAGATTTCTATTTTTGCTGCAGAAGTCTTGAGGCAGCAAAAGTGAGATTTCCTGTTTATGTAACAATTTTTAGTAATATTCTGAATAACTCACTTAACCATTTCTAGGCAAAAAGAAACATTTCCAAAAGGAGCTTCTTCCATTCATTTCTACTTCAGTCCACTGCAAAACTACGAAATGTATATTTATATTTTTTGTCATGTAGGTCAAAATACAAGAAATAATGTCACATCTTTAAGTTTCAATGCAGCATAAAAATATTATTTTCCCCCTTACGCAAAGTAAATTTGAGATTTTCTGTGGCCTGTGAGGTATAATGCATTCATAGAAATTAAAGACGGGGAAAAATATCTATGAGGGCAATCTAATCGCTTTGCCAGTGCAGGATTATTCTCTCACTATATTTTGTAGAGCTTTGTCCAATCCAGTTTTAAAATACCCCAGGAGATGGGGTTTTCTAGCTAACAAAGGACCATAACTTCAGGTGTGGAATACACATTAGGACTACTTGAGACCTCTCAAAAACAAATATTCGGTTTTCATACAAATAATACTAATACTTAGGAACCAGGGGAAGAGAAATCCAGGAAATGTGACATACAACCAGAATTTTTTCTAAACTGAATCTTGTCCAAAGTTTACCTTGAGGTACCATTTATTCTTTAATGGCATATTGCATTAGCTTTTTGCATTTATGTTAGAAAACTCTTACAGTACAAGATGCCATATTTCTTTTTCATACAGCTCAAATCAAACATTGACAGATTCCATGTTTATCTTGCTTACATACCATGTTGACAGGAAATGGATTTTCATTTACACTGGTTTTCAAAAGACTCAGCAACACACCCTTTCCCACGTGTGCACAAAACACAGACTTTCCCTACCTACCTTTTGTTTTAAGAGCAGATACACCAGGACTCTCAAGAAATAAAATTCCACGTGCCCTCACCCTGGTTTACACTCATGTATTACTTTCATATAGCTCACATACACTCAAACATAAAAAAGCTCTTCTGTTGTCTCTTAGAAATGAAATGCTAAGGTCCCTGTTAGACACATACCACAGCAGTCCCTTCAGCAGTTCAAAGTACAGAGTGATTTCTGAAAGAACATTCTCCAGTAGATTGCAGTGCCAGAACAGATCAAGGTTAACACTGTCAAACCTCTTCTGGCTTGAACAGTGTGTAGTTGTGTAAGTGGGGAAAAAAAAAGGCTCTTAGATTTCTCCAAATATTTCTACAAACATTTAAAATCGAAAGCAATTCCTCTTTCCTTGCCCCACCAAAACGTGACTCTCCCAAAAAAGGTGTTTTCAGACATGCAAACAGGAAAGATTTCAGTCTATACACAAATCACTTTTTCTGAAAAGGAAGCTGACAGGAAACTAAATCCCTTTCCCTTTAAATACAGCTGGGTTTCAATTAAAAAAATTAATTATCCCAAATTTAGTAACTGACATTGAAAATATGAAGCCATCCATTTAAAAAATTTAAAATAAAAAATCTTAATAAATTCCATTGAGAATTTCCTTACCAAACTGCATCATATTGCCTCTTTCAGCGCTAAGAAGAATTTTTCCAGTTGAGGGTTGAATTGTTAGGCTGCATTTGTTTGTACCTAGTAAGTTCCTAATTAAAATTTATCCATGTAAGTAGTTTCAGTACAAGCACATTAAACTTTGTTTTATACTCTAGTTATGACAAGCGATGCCAGACTATCACAAAGTTTTAATATTTTTCCTTTCTTAGCTCTAACATTTTTTGCCCTTCTCCCCTCTTAAATTGTAAAAGATTTAATAATCCTTCTACTATGATGATTACCACACTGACATTTTAATAATGATTATTTCAGTACATGGCTTCTTAATGACCTTCAATGCCATTAATAAAAAGTTGCAGCACTGATTTGAAAGACATTGTTTTTTTGGGACCAAGTCATGGATTTTCTGAAATTCTCTGGTCTTCCCTCTTAATATTTTAAGGTTTTTTTTTCCCCCCAGCAGTGAACGCAACCCCTGAATTATAGGCAAAAAGAAAAGGAGTACTTGTGGCACCTTAGAGACTAACCAATTTATTATGAAGTGAGCTGTACCTCATGAAAGCTCATGCTCAAATAAATTGGTTAGTCTTTAAGGTGCCACAAGTACTCCTTTTCTTTTTGCGAATACAGACTAACACGGCTGCTACTCTGAACCCTGAATTATTGGTATAGCTAATCTCATTTTGGTTGTAAACCCACTCCCTGCTACCACGTGTCTGACCTTTGAAGCAGCAGTGAAGTAATTATTTTTTACAACGTGCAGCCCTCCTGTAGGAGAGGCTTTTCAAGTAAGCAAGCCAGATCTCCACTGCATATTTGGATGCTTTCTTCATTTCTCCACCTTCATTGCCCACTAATTTAAAAGGTGGCTTGTGTGTGCGCATGCTCACGGGAGTGAGAACAGAATCAAATATGAAATTCACCTGTCAAACACACCTTCCCTCTCCCTTATTAAAAATGTCATTCAAGGCAAGTATGACCATTTTAATAAATGTGATTTGTGTTTGGTATTAAGGACAGCTAAAGTCACTTTTTCCAAACTGTTATTGAGCTGCACATTGCCCCATCATATAATGGATTTAACAGAACTGTGGCAGTTAGGAGAGTAGGTCTTATTTTACAACAGCAATGGGCTGGTGAGGATCATCTCCACCCCCATTACTCCTGACAATGGTTATACTAAAGTGGCAGCTCTCAACCTTTCCAGACTACTGTACCCCTTTCAGAAGTCTGATTTGTCTTCCGTACGCCCAATTTACACCTCACTTAAAATCTATTTTCTTACAAAAATCAGACATAAAAATACAAAAGTGTCACAGCACGCTAGTACTGAAAAATTGCTCACTCTAATTTTATAATTAAAGGGTAAAAATGAATCAACTGGAATATTGTTTATATGGCTCTATACACTGAAATGTAAGTACAAGTCATTGTCTGTGAAGTTTTAGTTTGTACGGACTTCGCTAGTGTAGCCGGTTGTAAAACTAGGCAAATACAGTATCTAGATGAATTGGTGTGCCTCCTGGAAGTGTACCTCTGGTTGAGAGCCACAGTACTTAAGGTAACTCATTTCCTCCAAAATGGATTCCAGACAGGAGTCCCTCAGAGTACGAGCAGAGGAGGAGGCCATCACCAGACTTTCACCCAGCCACGGATTAGGAGTCACATTCTCATCCTGTGTGAGGACGCTGCTCTGCCCTTGTAGTGACAATTACAATCATGAGATTCACCCTGTCTGGAAGGGTAAACAGTGATTTCTCAGGATATGGCTACACTAGAAATGTAAGTCTACTTGTGTTAGGTCTACTTCCACCACTTCAGTAATAGCTGAGGTGGCTGTATGTCCACACTACCCTCCTTGGGTTCCTGGTATGCGTCCTCATGTGGAGCACTTCCACCAACCTAGGAGGGGCAAGTGTGGGGAGCTGAGACACCAGTCTCTCAGCTCCTCTAGCAGCTCCCTGTCGGGAGCCTGGCTGCCCCACAGGCTCCTGATGGGCTCCCCTCAACCCCCATTTTGTCTACCTGCTCCACACCAGGAGTGGGGGGAAGCCACAGAGGGCTTCTGCCCTCCCCGTTTCCCACTGGGAAACAAGTACACACACCCTGGCACAGTTCTTATTCCATGCTCTGGGCCCAGGCTGTTTTTTCCCTGTCCTTTCTCCTTCTCCCCATATATATTAGCCCTTTTCTTGCCTTTACTCTTCTTATGTCGTGGCCTGGTAATTTATTATTTTTTTTAACTCTTATTTCTTTGGTCTCCCTCCTTCCCCTGCTGGTCCCCATCCTCTTTCACCCTGCCTGCCAGCTCTCCTCATTACCCATCTCACCTGCAGGCTACACATTGCTTCAGCTGATCACCCATTAGTGGCTCTGTTAGACCAGGCTTTGCACATGTTTGCAGCTGTGCTGAATGTTTCAGGACCAGAGAAAGAGAGCATGGGTTGGTGGGCAGACGCCTAAGGGCATGCCTGGATATGTCAGCTGCTCCCCATGAAGGGCTGCATGGGAGCAAGGAAGGAATGCAGGAGGTTTGCAAGGAGCCACCTGCCAATTAACCTGTAGTCACTGAAGCACATTTGCAAGGAGGTGTAGGACAGACTGGGGGTCATTCAGCTTCTCCTGCCTCCTTTAGTTCCCTCCTCCTATCAGTCTTCTCCTCCTGGATTAATCTGGCATCTTCCGTTTCCAACACTGCTGAATTGCCATACCTCACAGCAGCAGGGAATAAAACACATGATGAAATACAAGGGGAGAAAGGATGGGCGTGTGATTAAGGCAAGAGAACTGGAAGTCAGGAGACCTCAAGTTACTTAAGCCTAAATTTTCAAAAGCGGTCACTGATCAACTACTGAGCACCCACAACTCAGATTCAAAGCAATGGGAGGTGTGCGTGCAAGACACCTCTGAAAAAAACAAACACAAAAAAAACAAAACACCACAACTCTAGGGATAAGCTCCTCAAAAGAATTTGGGCTCCTAACTCCCATTGAAGATACAGGCCTAGGTATCTTAAGTTGGCCATCCAAAGCTGAGATCCCCTCAAGGAGTGACCACTTTTGAAAACGTAGGCCTTATTCACTCTGTGCCTCATTTCCCCCCCTTCTATAAGAGGGGGATACAACTACTTCCTGGCAGAACTTGTGAGATTAACTACATTCATGCTTGTAAAGCACAGTGAGTTCCTCAGAGAAGTGCTCAATAAAAACTGTGACCACCACCCCTTCAAGGCATAATTACTATAGGCCAAATTCTTATTTGGGGCTTCCACCATCTCTTAGCTTTATCCAACTGAGATGTACCTGTATTATTTATGATACTCACTGATATTCCCAGTTTATAGTAAGATACTCTTCAGGGCTCCTGTCTATTTAGGGAGACTTTGGATTTATGGACTGATTCCTCTCCCCCACAACCTCCTAATATGTCATCTGAGTATTAAGTGTCAATGGCCTCTCTACTGCAATCATAAAACAATAAAAGGAGGAGACTAGAGTAACTATAGGGACACATTTCAGAGTAGCAGCTGTGTTAGTCTGTATTCACAAAAAGAAAAGGAGTACTTGTGGCACCTTAGAGACTAACAAATTTATTTAAGCATAAGCTTTCGTGAGCTACAGCTCACTTCATCGGATGCTGTAGCTCACGAAAGCTTATGCTCAGATAAATTTGTTAGTCTCTAAGGTGCCACAAGTACTCCTTTTCTTTTTATAGGGACAGACTGACTCTGACTCTAGTGATACTGTATCATTCCAGTCTCAATAAAAGGGTGGAATTTAGTCGTCAGACAAGACAGGAAGAGGAAAAGGCTGCTGCCAGCACTGTACCGAAGGAGTGAATGAAGTGAAGTGGACAGACTGAAAGAAAGGAAAGTTACAGTTTGGAATAACTCATGATATTGACATTACTAATTACAAATAAGGCTTTCTACTGGGCCAAGGAAATCCTTTGTAAGATGCTGTTTGCACCTCAATTTTTTGGGGGGAAGGAAAGTGGCAAAGAAGCCATCTGAACTGGCTCAGTTGACATTAGCAAGGATCTGCTATAAAGAAGCCTGCAGAGACCACAAACTGTATCAGATTTTAATAGCACCAAGGCAAAAAAAAGGCAGTAGAAAAGGAGGAAGGAGATGGGGAGGAGGAAGGCATGGAGAGACATGGAAACAAATTGGATATGTTTTCACTTCTCACAGATATTTAAGATTATAGGTGAAAAATCAACACTTCAGAATAACCTGCCTTCCCCCAAGGAATAAAAACTGCTGTGGAAAATTAAATATAGATGGGTTCGGAGGTTCTCTGCCCTCCACCACATGTGCAGATCTGGATTTCTTGAAACAGCTTCTCCTCATCTAACACACACAAGCATACATACTTTTTTAAAAAATGAAAATACATCAATAGAAGTGACATACGTGAATGCAAGTAGGATCTGTTCATCTCATCGGCAGGGCAATAAGACCAGGGTCATGCCTGCAGTGCAACTTACACTGCATTACCCATGATGCGCACTGAGTTCTAACAGCTACAGAATCAAAGCTGGCTGCTCTGTTTGAATCAAAGAATGATGGCAATGTGAGACCATGGCTGCCAAAAGCTGATTTTCTAACTAATTTATCTGGATGTCAAGGAAGGACAGGCTGAAGGATCCAGGAACCACACTAAGCCAAAGTAGTATACTATATAACCAGGACAACAATTAGCAAAACGGATGTTAATAATGACAATAAAGTTTGTTGTATCTTTAAAATCCTTTCCTACAATTTTGATGGCAGAAGTCATCTGGGATTACTTATTAGACAAACTAGCAAAACTGCAGCTGTACACTCAACTTATCAAGGCCTTCACTAAATCTGCAACTGGAGGAAGTGGTCTAGTGGTTAGGGCACAGCAGGAAAGGTCAAGACTTTTGGGTTCCAGACCTGGCCTTGCCACACTCTGTGTGATCCTAGACAAGTTTCTTACTGTCTCTGCGTCTTAGTTTACACCTGATTGCAGCAAATAATACTTCTGATCACAAACGAGTTGCGAGGCTTAATCGATTTAAGAATCTTGGTGTTTTTTTTAACACACTAAAGGATCTTCATATTTAATATTACTGATAGAATAATAGGGCCCTTTCATTTGCACACTCACATTTTCCCTTCTGAACAAATCTTACCTACCTTTAACTTGACACTGTACAAAACAAACATATAAACAAAGGCAACTAAAAAATACAAAAACTTATTCACATTTGGGCCAAATACAGAGACTAATGGCTGCCCCAAAATTTTAGGAAAGTAAGAAGTAAACCCTGAGCTTTCTCTTGAGTATTTGTACACTACAGGCTTGATCTTGCTCCCAGCCGAAATCAATGGCAAAACTCCCATTGACTGCAGAGGCTGTAAGACTGGGCTCCACAGGTGGACACATTTAACGCTCATAAACATCACACCATGCTACGACAGGAACATCAAGAAATGCAAATTAGATGGTAAATATTAATATTTTACAAAAGTCTCATTGCTTCATCTTTAAAAATATCTGTTTTACAGACAACTCTACCTTGTGATCCTTAGCAGCTAACTCAGAGTGTAAAGACATTGGAAAAAACAAAAACAAAAAAAAACACCTCAGATGCAAGAGGAACATTCAGTATTCAAGACAATGTAAAATAAAAACCTGAAATCACTCAGGTCATGAAGCATTTGAATGCATATATAAGGCTATAATGGGTTCACAAAGTGATGGAATAAGTGGACACATGCGACAGTAACCGCACAAAAGTTGAAATCCAGCACACTGTAGATTTTATTCTGAATTAATAAAGTAGCAGAGAAATCAGCATGTTTCTGAACAGTGCATTAGCAGAACCACACCGCAGGCAGTTTTTGAACAGCAAACACACTAGAAAGCCCCTCCATCTGATCAAATTGAGGGAGGAATAAAACTTTGAGAGAGAAATTTTTGCCAATGGATATTTTACTTAGACTATGTGAACTCACTGGTTATTTTTCATCAGAGGATTTATTTAAAATGGGCTTATGAATAGGCAGTACAAAGAGGTGAGGACAAAAGCAGGAACTAAAAAAAATCCGGTGGTGTTATATGGATTAGAGATATCAGCACTATTTATTTATTCCTTAAAGATTTGTTGAGAAAGGGACTAAATTATAGGTTTCAGAATAACAGCCATGTTAGTCTGTATTCGCAAAAAGAAAAGGAGTACTTGTGGCACCTTAGAGACTAACCAATTTATTTGAGCATAAGCTAGGCATGCAATAGTCTGTGTTGGTAGTTCTGAGCCTGTCTGGCCTATTCAATCCTACTATATTATCAGTCGTGTTCTTAAGGTAGTTCCTAAGGGCCAGCCCAAAGTGAATCCCCATTGTGCTAGGCACTGTACAAACACAGAATAACAGATGACCCCTGCCCTGAAGGGCTTAGAGTCTAAACAGACAAAAATAGATGCAGCGAGGGGAAGGGGTAGAAATCACAAGCAGAGGGAACAGCGTGATTTAACATGGTTTTGCTATTTGATGTTAGTTCCGCGTTGGGGGGGGAGGGAGGAAAGGGGGAGAAGTGGGCTTACTTAGGAGGAGATCAGTTAAACGGACAGAAAAAGGGAAGGGGGCTAAGGAGACAAGGCAGGGTTTGAGAATAAAAAGGGCAGGTGGGAAGTGAAGCGGAGGTGAGGGGACTGAGGAGGGAAGGAGCAAACCGTTGATCAGCCAGGGCAGAAACAGTCAAAAATATTCTACAGTTTTGATTGGAATGCCCAGAGGTCCCTGCTTTGGCTGCTTCTGCTCTGGCTGGCTGTCCTCTGCAATTTTCTCCCAAGCCCACATAGGGAGTGGAAACACCATCTGGGTTCCAGTGCCTCCAGAATCTCAGGACGCAGGTCTCCCCTACAGAGTTTTGAGTCCAGGGGAAAGGGGTGCAAAGGAGAAGGGTGGTCCCTGGCTGGGACCCATTTTACCCGTTCTCTCCAAATGTAGTAGTCCCTGCTTTCATTGCTTCTGGTCCTACAGGTGGATCTCCTAAGATCTCTGGTCTTAAGACATTTTGCCATAAATGTTTTGTAACTACATAAAAATGAATGAACATGAATTCTAAGGCATGCACAGTAAATTCTTCAGTTGCTAAGGTGTTAAAAGTGTGCTTGAGGATTATGAATAGAAAGTGAAAGAGAGCCAATTTCTTGTCTTCCCAGTTGACATCAGATAGGAGGGGGGAAAAAAAAAACAAACCAGCACTCAACTCGTCCATGACAGTACTCCCATTCTGTTCTATAGGAAGCAGATAATTTTTAAAGCATGGCTGGGATTAAACATTGCCAGGAATGGCAGTCCAGACTCCAGACAGTCTGCACAATCTGAATTAAAACAAAACCTAATGAAATATTTATGCCCAAGTTTCTCTCTTTTTTTTTTATTTATTAAGATGCTACATTTTTCCAGAAATGTATTCTACTGTGACGGTTAAAGCATTTATATTAGTTTGCAGTGACCAGGCCATTTGCCTCCTTATCATCAGACCAAAAATATTTTGCAAGGAAATGCAAACAAACCCTAGCCTCGGGAATTGCAATCTTCCTGTTGAGTCTGCCAACTGGTGGCTGGATAGAAAAGACTTAATAACAGAGCCCTCTTTTCTCCCTTCAGTTTCTGGATGCATGGTGTGTGCATCCTGTACCATACCACAGTTGGGAGTTGATCCAGGATCCTCATTGTTCAAGCCTTATGCCAGCTGAAGCAGTAGAAAGCTTTTCTGTGAATAAGCCAGTAAGAACTGTACTAAGACTGCATAAAGCAAAATTCACTCTCGGCAGTTTATTTTCCGCAGGATTCAATGTGCAATTGGACCCAATGTGAAAGACGCAGCCAGTAAAAACTCCCTCTTAATATATATTAAATAGTTATTAGAATGGAGAGGTTGCTTTACATTCTCCTTTATAAAACGGAATGTTAGTGCTCATGATACATTCTTGATCATCACTGCTGGAGTATCTCTGAACAAGTATAGCATGAGCAGCGGCAGTGCAACCTGCCTCCATAAGCTTCATTTCTAGAGACAAGAGAAGAAGTTCATTATCCCTGACCAAAAACAGTTGTTGGCGTTCCTATCAAAGTATCAGAACCATTTCTGATTATGTTGGTTTGGGTTTTTTTAATATTTATTTTGAATAGTTGTCCACTGATAACTGGGTGGAAACCACGAACCTCATTTAACACAGGTCTTTGTTCAACCATCAGATCATTATAATTTTTAGTCACTACTTCCATGGGCTGGATTCAGACTAATAACCTAGAGAAGCAGGCTGCTATATACAATTGCAACAATAATAATAATTTGCTCCTATGTAGGGCATTTCCTTCAAGGATCTCAAACTTATAAATATCTCACAAGGAAGGTTAAGTGACTTGCTCAAGATTATAAAGCAACTCATTGGCAGAGTTAGAAACACAGCTCAGGTTTCTTGACTCCTATTTATCTGCCTTAGCCACTAGATAATGCAGCCTCCATCCTCCTAAACCAGCTTTTCCCAAACTTGGGACGCTGCTTGCTCAGGGAAAGCCCCTGGTGGGCCGGTCTGTTTACCTGCCGAGTCTGCAGGTTTGGCCGATCGTGGCTCCCATGGGCCATGGTTCACCGCTGCAGGCCAACTGGGGCTGTGGGAAGCAGTGCGGGCCGAGGGACATACCGGCCGCCGTTTCCTGCAGCGGCGAACCGCGGCCAGTCGGAGCCGCAAATCAGCCGTACCTGCAGATGCGGCAGATAAACAAACCGGCCGGGCCCGCCAGCGGCTTTCCCTGAACAAGTGGTGTCCCAAGTTTGGGAAACACTGCCCTAAACCATCAAGTCCCTGTGTTTCCATAAATACCTAAAGAGGACAAGCCATCATCTTGTTCTGTCCCTACGTACTTTGAAATCACATGCTATTTCCACAGGTGCCAATTTGGGGAAATTCTTCAATCAAATCTGCCCCTTCTCCAGCTCTCGTTTTTCCTACTCCCTCCCCAAATCTGTTTGTATACCTTTCTCCTGGGCAGAGATGGTTCAAACATACTATGTTAGTCATACAGGAGAGAAAATAATTTTACAAGATTGCTTACTTTCTTCCAGTCATAGCTACACTTCTATCCATAAACGTTACCAAAAACATCCAGAACTGGAATATGTAGGCACTTGAGGAATTTGTCATAACTTGTGAAGAGGGTTTAAATTCAAATCAAACAAACAGTGAAGGTTTTATATGAGAATGCAGCTTTATAAAAGTATTCCACTGCAAAATATTTGTCCTAGTTTTAAAAACTAATATTACTGAGTGCCTAAATATCAGGGAGGGGAGCAGAACTGCCTATCAGTTTTGCATCAAATATGTATCTTCATACTCTAGGTGTTTCCAAAAAAAGTACACCAATGCCTCTTGTAGCTCCTACTAATTATAGATGCTGCCTTGAAATGGATTCAAGTTCAAGTTCTCACACCTGGTTCAGGGAAAGCCATATGCAGCCAGAAGCCATCAGTGGAACTGACTTGAAGTCATACAGAGACACAGAATGGCAGCTGCAGAAGCAGCTGCTATGGTTAGACCCTCCTGAAATGACGCCTAGGAAAAGCACTACAGTGGCAAAAAAATGTTCAGATCAAAATCTAGGCATTCCATATAGGAACCATCACCTAAGAAAAGGAGTTCTCACATATGATTTGGTGCTTATGACAGCTACAAGATCTCATTTGAATCCCAAGTCTTAAACCACAATTATCTCAAAACACAAGCACAAACACACACAAATGAGGCTGAAAGCAAAGCTATGCCACACTATGCATAATTGAACTTTATCATAAGTATTTATTTGACATACAGTGCACCTCACTGCTTCAAAGTTGGCTTAGATTTATATACACCTGTGGTGCTTTCCACTGAGAAAGAGGAGGTCTGTTTCATTAAAGCTCTGATGTATGCGCTGGATTATCTCAAATGACTTCTTGTGAGAAATTTTAAAAGTATCCTTTAAAATACAGAACTTTTTCTATAGATATTTCATGTTGGTGACTGCTTTAATACCTGCTTCTTTCCACATTATAATATTTCAAGTCAATCTTCAAATTGGTGAGATAAAGTGAGTTTAGATACGTTATTTGCAACATTTACAGATGAGAATCTAGTTCATTCCCATTTCTATTTTGAAAAATGCTAGTAAATGATACTGTCAGTTATATTAAGGGAACTGGTTTAATTTCTCCCCACCCCCAGAAAAGCAGCAACAATGCTAACTCACTCCTCAGCTAATCTCTCTTCAAATTTATGATGTCCCAAAGTTCAAAGTCCTTGCAACTGACAACATCATTCCTGGGTACTGACAAAGGTTTTGATCTGGGAAAGAAATATTGGCCAGTTTCTTTTACTTAGAAAGCTCTTTCACAAATTCAGCTGGTTCTGCTAAAACCAAAATATGTAACCTTCAAAACCACAAAGCAATGTCACAAATCAGTTGATTTTATTAATTTGGAATTATTTAAAGAAAAACCCAGATAGAGTTGCATGTTTCTCAGAAGTAACAAAAACATTATGATACAGGACGTTTTAGGGCAAAATTTGCCAATCAAAGGTGTACTGTAGGACAAAATGTAGATATTTTGCTGGCAACTGTGGATGGAATCTGTGTGTGCAGGGATATCAGAATACTAAAGCCAAGTACTACCACATGGATTGTAGAGGACAATTTTGCCCTCAGGGCCAAATCCTGGACTCAAGTCAGTGGCAAAATGCCCATTAATCTCAATGGCACCCTCAGTGAATAACTATCTTCCCCATAAAAGGCAATAGAAAATAAGTCAAAAGCCCTTTCCTTCACTCCACATTTTGAGTTATAATCTTATGCCCTTTTTAATGGGGTAATGTAATCTTTTGCTCCAGTCCAGGTAGCAGGAAAAAAAAAATCATTGTTTTTCAAAGAAGAGGTAAGCACAAACAAGGTGGAAAACAAAACAAAATCTCATAACCAGTGTCTCTGAAAACTGTGTTACTATAGATTTATGAACTAAAAATACCGATCTAAAAAGAGCTTGCTTTGGAAGCTGAGGGTTATCCCAAGGAAGATGGTGAAGGTTAAATAACTGATAGAGCAGCCTTGACCAGTTCAAACAGAGACAACACATTGACTAGTGGCTGGAAGTACCTCTTCAAAACAAGCATAAAAAAGCCTCAAAATGCCTATTTACTGCACTGTAAAGCTCATTTTCTGTTCTGATGCCAATGTCAAAGCTGTATTTTTTAATTTCATATTCTATTTTTCACTTGTTAGAATTTGTGAAATAGCCAACAGAACTTGTGCGGCTTAATAGCATGCTGCTACCTCTGGCAAAGTTAGGAGGCGATTTAATTGTAAACTATGTTTCTCAGCTCTCTATAAAGTTTAATTTAGCAATGAATTTACACCAGACTTTAAATTAAAAAAAAAAAAAAAAAACCTAACAACATGTATTACTAAAAGGAAACTATTAACTCCTTTTCCAGCATAAAATAGACTATGAATTTAACAAATTTTGGATACTTTCCTAGAGAAAGATAGTTGGTATCACATAGGATCTATTAGTTTGTGTGCATATGCAAAGCATGTTAATGCTAATGGATGTTGCATGTGCATCAAAAGGATATTTAGACTCCACAGAAAAAGTAAAACCAAAAATCATACATCATTTTATAAAACAGCCATTTTTTCTTTCAAACATGACTTTTTTTTTTTTAAACTGAAGCCCTTGATACCCTGTAACATTTCATTTACCACCAGACCTGATTCTGTTCCCCCTATTCATATTGTGTATTATTTTATTTGTGTAATTCCACTTAAGTCTGTGGGACTTCCCAATATTAGTGTCAGAATTAATTATGCTCTGAAATATTTATTTACAAAAGGAGATGAACTGTTTAGATGCATCATCTGACATGGGGAAGCCCCTTTTTATTTTGAGTAGCTACAAAATACACATTAATATTTTGCTACCAAGATATGCGCTGCAGCCTATACATGCTAATTTTAAAAAGAAAGATTCAGTTTCTGCAGCTGGGGAAGAACTGATCAGCGTGCACAGCTGAGACAGCATTTGTTACAGTACAACAATAATCCTTGTCTTCAGACCAGCCACCCTTGTTCTTCTACTCTGTTGTGGCTTCAGCTGTTGTGTCAAGCCAATCAGAGGGAAAGATAAGCCTGAATGATATCACTGCCCAGAGAATTAAAATCCAGCTTGTTGGCATTTAGGCTCTGTAGGAAGTCAAGCATCAGAGTCCTGCTCTTTACTTCTTGTCAGACCCTGTTAATATTCTCTCTTTCCATTTTTGTTTCCTACCTGATACATTTTGTCTATTTAAAAATAGACAATGAAATGCCATTTATTGAGCCAGAAAATGTTTCATGTGTTGAAATTTCATTCAGGCAAAAAAATTACACCAGGATCCTAAATCAAATCAATTTGATGACTTCTACCACTCGACCTATTTCAGGGTTTTTCTCCTTTGCTATTTGAAACAACTGCTAATACAATCTACACAGCTGGGAACAATTTTTGAGCAGGCCAGCCTTCCCCTTCAAGTACCTCAGTGTTCACAGGCAGAAGGAAGTTAAGGAACTAAAGAACATATGAAGGGCCTCAAGCAACAGCAACCACTACAAAAACAAATGCTGTTTTATTTTACATAACACCTCACAACTTGGTTTACTTTTTAAAATAAACATATTTTCATTTGGGTAACAAGCAAATATTCTAAAGGAGGATCAACGATTCAGAAAGTATGTTAAACAACAAATGGATTCAGTTTCATGCCTCCTCAAAAGCCTATGTTAACTACCAAAGCTGGTTCAACTCTGACACAACCCGATGAGTGAACAGGGAATGGATTTACAATTAGTCTGGAGCTCTGGATGCCCCATTCTCTACTTTAAAAAAAAATTTAAGTGTCTGAATAGATTTTTCACCTTCTTACAACTTAAAAAGACTGTCTTCCCCCAGTGGCTGGATTTTCCCCAGCTATCAATAAATGTGATGTTACAGAGCTGGATAATTGTGAAAAGCCAAATTCAAAATGAAGATAACTGGAGAATGCCAGCACACCAACTCTGCTTATTTTCCACTACATCTAGAAACAGTACTCCTCTGACAATGCTGCACACTCTGGCTGCCCTTTAATCCAGCTCGAGTTTGGAGAGGATTTAGCAGTGTTTTACTTCAAAGAAAAACAACGTCATTTCAACATGCATAAATGTGCACAAACAGACAAGAATTTACTTCACTGGGTAGTAAAGACATTGGATAATAGACACAACACAGTTACTGTACAGAGCTTGCTCCTGCGCTCAGTGAAGCAGATGAGAGTTATGCCACCAATGAGATGAGGAACTGGCCAAGAGTGAGGTACACACTCTGAAAGATGTCTTTATATTGTGACTCACTGGAATGTAATCAAAGCTGAGCAGCCTTTAATCATAGACCTCTTCATAAAAGTGATTTTTTATCCTTTGCAACACAAACAGAGTTTTCTAGAATTGCAGTATGCACAGTATTTAGGAAAACAGTCTGGAAGGGAGATGGGTTCTGTATTGAGGGGAGATAAAATATCAGAGCTTCTTACATTCTGGGAAAATAATTTAATGAATCAACATACACAAAAGACTTGTAGTCTTTTGTACAAGACTTCACCATACAGTGTTACTGTGTGCACCCCCTTCACACCCAGGGTGAGACACAAACCAGCAGACCCCTTAGTCTCTAACAAGTACAAGATTTATCAACAGCTTTTTATCTGACAGCCAGCTTTTTCCAGCTCCTCTCCCCTAAACTGAGCCTGCGATCTGTCAGATCTCTGATTGCCATTTTAAATGGTCCCATCTCTATTAAGGGTGGACTAAGTGCAGATTCTCAGTGGGTTGGAGATGGAGTTTTCTAGCCCTGCCTCTCACTGATCACAGTAAAAAGGTGGAGTAGGACTAGGGCAGTAATTCTCAATGACTGGTCCATGGACTGGTGCCAATCCTGGAGACCTTCCTGACAGTTTAGGAAGGCAGCAAGCTGGTCCCTGGTATCAAAAAGGTAGACACTACTGGTGGGCCTTATGGTGATGTGTTGAAAACAGTGTTAAAAATTATGATCACTTGAAATTAAGAGGGGTTCTCCTGGTCCTGCTTTCAGACAAAAGGGCTCTGTAGGGAAGCATGCAATCAAAGTCAGCCTACAGACAAATAGCCTACAATAAGGTAGGTTGAGTTGTGCCTCTCTCAGTTAGGGAGCAACCTGCTTTGTCTTTCTTTGGTTTCGGGGTCTTGTTATTCTGAGAAACAGTGTTACATTGCAATCTTTCAGTAAGAGCATTTTATGTATTTATCTAGTTTTTCTGTTTGTATGAAATGAAACATATCCTTAAGATGCAGAGGTTTTGGGTGTCTACTACAGCTTGCTTTCAGCCAAGAACTTTCTCCTCTTGAAGACAGCCTTAGAATTTCTCCAGGGTACTTCACTCTATATGCAAAACTATTGGCCACTTGCAAACAGTTCTTAACACCGGAGAGTTGTTCCCCGCCCCCCCCCCCCCCATCTCTTTCACACACATACTTCATAGCTTATTTTTGAGACAGATTACTCAGGTCCTGATTCTCCACTATGTTCAAGCTGTGCTGAGCTGTAGTGAACAGTGGTGGGTTCACAGCTCCATGATCCCAGCCACTCAGCCCTGAGGGATGTTCTAGTAGCAAGGGGCCTATTCTAACGTCCACTAACGGAGCTTTCACTGGTTGAGAACTGGGCGTACAGAGCTCAGCTCCACCCCACTTGCTCCTACCAAGCCTGTCCCTGCCCCCCAACCCCTCCTTCACCTTATGCTGGGGATAGGTAGGGACAGCAGGCAGAAGAGGATGCTATGCCACCTTGCCACTTTCATACCAGTGTGGAGTCCCTCTACACAATGGAAATTCTCCAGGGGGAATCTCTGGCCTTTTTAAGTTCACTTTGTGCTGCTTAGGCAATGCAAAATAAATTTAGCAGATTAGAGAATCTAGCCCAGTGAATACTAGTTGGTTCCAGACAAGGAAACAAACCTCCCCCAATAAAATAGTCAGAACACATAGGCTTTATAGGCCATTAGCTATGGCTGAGTACAGTCTAATCTCTCCGCCCCAGGGAATACTTTTCTAGGGCTGCAAGAAATAAAGACCAAGATGGGTGCTCAGTATTTTTAACCAAACTTGAGACAAACTGAACACCACTAATCAGAGGCCACTTTTGAAAATAGTCAGTCTAAACTAACCCTGTATTACATGCACCAACATGGTAGGGTGGGAATAAACTGCATTATTTCTTCTTAATTATGCCCTTGTCCTACTCAACTCTCTCTCACCATGGTCCGCTACTAAAAAATAAAAAAAACTTGAGGCTGCAGTGAGCCCATAACAACTACAACCATTTCCCTGCATATTGAAGAAACATCCTCCTCTCTCAGTATCTTTAAATAAAAAAAAAGTGCACACCGGTTGTCCGGTGTTTTACAATATCAATGTCTTCTTACCAAGGTGCACAGAAAATTGTTTGAGACACAGCAGCTCAATGTAACAAGAGTATATAATCAACAATACTTTGTATTTCTGCGCCACCTTTTCTTAGCAGAGCCCTGAGCATTTACAAACATTAACTAAAACTCATGAAACGCTTGCGAGATATTGATAGCAAAGGCATATCTGCATAGGGATCAGTCCAGCCACTTCTGGAATGGAACGCAACAGTTGTTTAATGGCAAACTACATAAGAGCGTAAGAAGGGAAAGTGAATGTAAATTCTATATCCAATTAAAAGTGCAGAAGGAATTTAGGTCACAAGAAAAGTAATTACTGAGCTGAAATATGACCAGGAAGCCTAAGTTTAACAGCCCCACTCATACAGAAAATACTATTGGAGCTCTAACACACAGATGATCAGGGAGTTCTGTTGTACGTGTCATTTGAATGATAGCATCTCCTGCCACGGCAATACAGAACCTCGAACACAACACCAGGGTACTGGTGCAACATTAACTCAAAGGAGGAAGAGCTACTAACTGAATCACCCACACTGCTTCCTGCAGCTTTTTTCCTTGGAGTTCTCCCATGCAAGTACTGACCTGGCCTTACCCTGCTCAGTTTGTGGGAACTGAAAGGATCACAGAACCAGTCGTTATGGCTGCAGGCTAAGTATACCCTAACCCAAGTCAAGAATGCATTTACACACAGATGAGCCTGAGCCACAATTACAACTTCCCCAAGCTTCAGAGGTGTTCAGATGTGGTTTGACCTCTTATAGGGCTAGGGACCAGGTGCGAAATTCAGATCTGAATCCAAAACTGAACTTTCCCATAGTTGTGAGCTGCTCAGATCTGGAGGGAGCTCTTCACTACTCTAAAGAGTTCCATACAAGAGAAAAAAAATATTAGTTTTGTGCCCTTTTGTTGGCAGGATGTGGAGGGGTTTTGCATTTTTTTTGTTTGTTTGTTTTAAAAGCACATTAGAAACGTAGGACATGTCTACCCTGTTTAGTTTGGAAGACTCGATGGACAGAAAGAGAACCAGACAATATTTGTCAAAATGGTTAAAAGGCCTGATTTTTATTTTATTGTTCTGCACCATGTAGTCATTTATATCCATGCAAGGTGAGTGTCAAGTTATACATATCAGAACAGTAGCATTTCATATCCACTTTGCACTGTCCAAATGACTACACACTGTGCAGGACATCAGAGAATCAGGCCCTTTGTACTTCCAGCTGTTTGGAAGACATTTGAGTTAAATAGGTATTAACAAAAAAAAAAAAAAAAAAAGTTTGTTAGGCTTTGTCTACACTACACAGCTTTTAGGGACATGGCTAAAAGTGTCGCTAAAAGCCAGGCAGCGTAAATGCTGTTTGTCGGCACTTTTGCCAACAAAATACTTCCACCCCCTATGAGTGGGGTTCACATTGTCAACAGGAGAGCACTCCTGCCAACAATGAGCAGTTTACATTGCCAGCTGTCCTGGCAAAACTTTTGTCTTGGGGGGAGGGGGGGAGGGAGTGGGGGAGGGCTTTTTAAAGCACCTGTGAATGACAAAAGTTGTGTCATTCAATTGGCAAGTGTAGACAAAGCCTAAGATATACAACACCCCACTTTTTGTGAATTGAGGGCTGTGAAAGCTCTCATTCTCCCCTTCTCCAGAACAAAAAAAAAAAACAAAAAAAACCCCAGAAAATTTGATATACTGGATCAGAAAAAAAAATAACCTTAAAAAATTACACACACTTTCAGGCCTTCTTTGTCCATCATAAGGAATCAAAAAAGGGCAAAAACTATTCTTGTCATTTGCAGGTCACCTTTAACATTAAAATGAAGATATTTTAGGGCTTTGTGGTATAGAAGATCAAAGCACCAGTCCTTATTCTCTGGCAACTTGAATCAAACCATTATGTCAGAGTGAAATAAACCTGTAGTCTCCATCCAGATCCTAATTACAAATGTCTACCTCACAAAACCATGATATAATCTGGCATGACATAAGAAGTTATATGGGTACGTGATTAAAATATTTCTGCTAATAAGTGTCATTAGAAGCTTGTGATCAGTAGTTATTTTTGCAAACCCAAGCCATATAAATTAAGCACAATCTATATTTAAATAACTTTTGACATAAGGTGACAACATCCATGATGCTGAAAATTAACATTCAAATTCTGGGCCAGATTCCCCTCACACCTATGCAATCTCATTAGATAATGGAAATTCATGGGTGAAACTGAGAACAGAATTTGGCCCTTGGCCCATAATCCATTCCAGTGTAAAAAGAAAACTCAAATACAGCGTGTTGTGCTATTAAAATTACGGAGCTGAAAAAAATTAAGGGATTTTGAAGATATCACCCCAACATCTGTCTTTACGTACAACAAATTTACAATGCTGGGTGAAGTTCTCATAAATGGGGTGAATTCTTGCAACACAGACGCCAAGCTTTGCGCAGATCCATGTGTAATATTCTCAGTGAGAACAAGTAATTATATTTTCCTCAGGCTGTGCCCCCTTGTCTGCATGCAGTGGGCCAGGAATGAGTGAGAGTCGGGGGTGTGGGAGAGGCTGGAGCCTATATTTTTGCACACCTCAAAAGCTGACGGGAGAGGCTGTTGAGAGACAAGGGCAGTTGAGGAAACTTGGGAGGTGTAGGAGGAATGGGACAGTGAAGCTGGAGGGAGCCTGAGCCTGCAGTGTCCAAAAGGAGAAACTACAGGGACTCTGTCTGGCCCTGCTGGATGCTTGGCAGTTCAGTGTTATGACCATCATTTTTTCACGGTTTCCCAAAAACCAGCCCTGTGATGAGGGCTGAATTACATTTTTAATTACAGCCCCTGCGCTGGGGTACAAAGTTAGAGCCACACAGCAAATGTCAGCTGGAGCTTTGCACAAAGATAGAATATGACACTAATGTAGAGAATCAGGCTAATTTTTTCATGACCTCTGGGTTTGTTATGCCTCTGTTTCTAGATACTCAACCTGAGACAGCTTGAGCCTGGAGTTTCAGAGGTGCCGAACACCCCCAGTTTTAACAGGAGCCAATGGGAACTGCAGGTGCTTAGCACTTTTGTAAAGCCCAAGATACCGCCAACTTGGAGACCCCGAATCTGCAGCAATCTAAATCTGAGGTCACCTCTGAAGATGTTGGTCTAAATTGTTGATACTTACTGTTCCAGCAGTCAGGAGTGGCTACATGATGCAGATCCACTTTTGGAATTACAGCTATTTCTAAATTTTGTGGTTTGGTCATGTGCAGTAACTGTGTTTAAGTTAGTCACACAACTGTACAGCCTTTGCAATAAGAAAATCTACTCTTCAAAATGTCATCTTTAAACTTCAGAGCTGACACCAGCAAGATGAATAGGGGCAGCTGGCTTTTTTTTTTTTTTTTTTATTTAAAGTTGTTGTTTCAGGCTGTCTAAGATAATAGTACCTTACTTCACATTCAGAAGTCTCTCTTCAATTTCTATCCATTCTGGGCACAGAACAAATAAATACATAAATAAAGTTTTCATTCTGCACAATGTGAATCTGACATAAGGCTCAGAGAAATCCCTCAATTAGACCAGAGCTACCTTGTGGCCCAGGCACGTGCAGCTCATACTGCAGAAAAACACACTGCCAGTGAAAACTGAACATGATTTTTTTTTTCCAGCAAAGGAGGACTGACTCAATGATGGAGAGGCCTAACAGTGAGTATCCAGTAAACTCACTAGCCAGCTGTTAGAAAATGTTTCAGTATAGATTTATTATAGGGAAAAAAATCAAGAGGCATAGTTAGGCTGGACAGCTGCACTTCTCAGATGAGAGAGGGTACTTGGGCTTTTGGATTTTCCCACCTGAGCAGCGCAGATTTAATAAAATTGCCTGGCTCTTTGTGTTATCAATATCGGGCAGGGCTGGGATGTGGAATTCCTTCTCAAATCAGAATTCTGATACAGCCGCCCCCCAATAAAAAGTCACCTTGCACAGTGTCTAGAATCAATATTTCATTCGTTTGCATTATCTACTTTATTGAAATTGAAACTTTGGATCTCTCTGGTGAAAGTTAAAATGATTTAACATTTTAAATACTATTACAAAGATGATTTAAATGGTTGGAAGCCCATTCCACACATAAAATGCTAGAATTAACTAAGCCACCTATTTAACAAAGAGAATGAAAACTTCTAGTTACTATATAACAGGATTATAAACATCAGCAACTCCAGGGATTAGAAAGGGAGACCACAGCTAGAAGACAGCCCTGGTATAAAAGAGTAAAATGACAAATATATAATTTTAATCAACAATATTGAAATTATCTAGGGGAAGTAGTTAGATGTAATAAATGTTGTGTTTATAAAAAGAGTATTACCCTATAAGCACAGACACAATTAAACAGGACTATAGTAAACAGAGTGCTCTGTAATTCCTCATACAACACATATCAGATAGAGCAATCAGGCTTTCCTGAAAGGAAGAGCATGAACACATGGAGATGGAAGTATAGGACTGCAATGATGACCTAGTGGCAAAATGTAGCTCTGCAAGGACAGTCATTCTGCTATTAATGAAACAAGTTATGCATTATATTTTGTAATCTGCTGCCCAGTTGGAATGTCATTTAATCAAATATTATTCAGTGTGCACAACTGTGGCAAAGTGCCACATTTCCATCCATGAAGCGTATCATTTTTTTCCCAAAGCACCAAAATTTCCAAAGAAGCTTTCCTATACAACTTCAATTACTTTTTCAATAAGTATATTAGGCTTCAGTCTCATTATATTTCTGTTTAGAAGCTATAGTAAATGGTATTTTTTTTCCTCGTGAGTCCATTTTCTCTCTTCTATTGAAAACATACCTCTTTCTGTATCCATATAAAGCCACATTGTATCTAGTCATTTTTTGAGACTTGTTTATACTACTTTTTTTTAAAAGTTTACCAGTTTAAGCTGTTGGATACATTTGCCTAATTAAGCTTTAAAAAAATTCAACAAATCACTTCAAAATATCATATTGCTTGTTGGATTACATTTTTTAAATGGACAAGAGATTATTTTGAATAGGGGCTTTTACATATGAGAAAGCAATTGTTTTTCTTGACTCTTTAAAATGTGCATTCTTATTCACAGTTAAAAGATTGCCTAACTACCAGTTTCCACAATTGACTAATATATCCAATGGTTAACACCACAGGTTTCAGCATTCTTCTCATTTAGGTAATTAAAGATTTAAATAAGTTAAATATGAAGCAATATGGAGACTCCTATGTGCATATCAAAATAACCAATACTGTCACTATTCTGTTTTTCCTAAATTAGTTGCTTATCACACACATAATAATATTAAAGCCTTTGAATAAAAACCGATCATTGTTATTTTGCTGGGAGCAAAGATTGTGGATCACAATTGATCCTAGGAAACATCATTAACTTCAGCACATTTATGCTAAATACATTGATAACAACATTAACTATGGTTTCCCTGGAGGATTTCCGACAACTAGGAAGAAAAGTACATAAAATGGCTTTGAAGTAGAGCTTATGGTTAACTTGATATTAGTCACATGCTTTCATGGAATACATCATAAACTGAATTAAAAATGTGTGTGTAAAATACTGCACATACCTGGGGCAAATCACATCCTACTAGCAGCCCTCTTTATAAAAGAGGAAGGATAAAAACAGCAGTATCATCTGTCACTAATAAGTCGCAATAAGTTTTAAAGGTAACAACTTTTGATCCCATATTCAAATGTCTATGCTATTAATTTGGGCCTATGTCTATAAAAGGCAGATGTCATGGCAATTGCATTTCCCCCCTAAACCTTAGTATGGGTGCTATGAAAGCCTTAGTATGGGTGCTATGAAAGCTCCAGAAAAACACAGGGTCCTCTACTACAAAGCTACAGTTGGCTATAATTAGCCAGATTATATTACACAGTGCCATGTCTTTAGCCCTATGCAAAGAAAATCCGTAAATGCACATATGGTTCAGCGAAGAGGTACATCATTATACACGGTGGGCTTTAGAAAGTGCTTTTGAAAATTTCGGGCTTTTTTGGGGAAGGGTAACCTGTGTGTGGTGGTAAAATCGTTTCCTTACACACCAGCAGCGTGTGCCACACTGATGGAAATTCCAGGTGAAAGTGGGTTGTTGTTGTTTTCCCCCCACAACTAAAGCCTCACGAAAAAAAGGAGTCAGCGAAAGCTAGAAGTTCCAAAGACAAAAACCCCTTTGTGCCACAGGATCCTTGGTGTATTTGCAGCCACACATTTCGGTGAGCTGAGCCCACACGCATACACAACCTGTATTTGCGGCGAGACAAGAGAGATGCTCTCAGCTCCCGAGAGCGCTGCCTGGCCCCGGCACACGGGCGAAGCGAGAAGCAATCTGCACGCAGGGAGCCTGCTTTACAAGCCACGCCGCTTCCCAGCGCCTCCAACGCAACTCGGCAATAGCTTACCAGCTGTCAAGCTCCAGCTCCAGCAGGGACTGAGTCCTCTCCGAGTTACAGTGCAAGCACCACATGGCTGGAGAGAAGTAGCGAGAGGGGGTGTCCAGGCGGCCAGCATAGCCTCCCGCGGGCTCGCCTCAGCTCCCCTTGTCCAGGCCAGCACAGTGACACGTGGGCGCCCCCCAGTCCTCGCTCCGGGTGAGTCTGCTAGCGGCGGGGCCGAGAAGGCACGAGCCGGTCCCCCCTTCCCGGCTCCCGCCCTGTTCCGCTAGCAACGCGAGGCAGGGAATACGAATGCCTGCACGGGGAGGGGTGCGCTGATCTGATTAAGCGGAGATTGGCTGCCAGAGAGAAGGGGAAGGAGGCGGCCCCCGCCCCAGGAAAAGAGCAGGGGCTGGAGTCAAGCGAGCTCTGGGCATTGCAGGAATGTGACGGGGGGGGGGGGAGGAGGAGGAGGCTACTCCTGCCTCTTCCTCCTCCCCATCCCCTTCCTCGTGTCGGGGGGCGGGGGGAGAGCAGAGGCTCCATTAATCGTTGCATTCAGGCTAGGAGAGGCAGCCGGCTTCACTGCTATTCCGCAGCTTGGCGACTCTGGGTGGCGGCTCCTTCCCCAGGCTCGCGCTCGGCTTCGGTGACAACAGACGTTGCTGTTGGCTTTCAACCCACTTGGCGCGGCTTTAAAGGCAGCGTCTCTCAGTCCCCCTCAAATCCACACATCCCCGCCGCCTGGGAGCAGGCAGGTGTCTGTTAGCACCTCTCTCCTTCTGCAAGCGTGGAGTGCCGCTCATAATTGTTTCCAAACTTAATTAAAACTGGAGCATTAAGATACGCTCAAATCTCCATTAATTACAAATCAGATACTCCACATACATTCCGTTGGGTCAGGTTCAGATTGGTTTTTAGTAGTGATTAGTTCCCAAAAGAGATGCACGCATGGGGACTACTGCAAAACAAGGGATTCTAGCAAAATGCCAAACTCCTCCTGGGCCTTATTCTGCTTTCACACTCTTTTTACATCAGCGTTACTCCCGTTGACTTCAACAGAGTTAGTCTCTGTTTACAGCGGAATCAGTGAGGTCAGAATTAAGCCGCATAACTGCAGTGGGAGTTTAAGTAGTGTGCACAAGGAATGCAAGAAAGGCCCTTATAGATTAAAAGACTCACTCATTTAGAGCAAGAATTCCTGGTTTGGGGTTAATTTTAAAGCAGATTTTAAAATATTCAATTTAAAGGATTTTGCAAGATGGGTTTTGATGAGATATTTATAATTTTGCTCATAATTTGTTGATATCTGCCTCATTCACACAGTGACAGCTTGACAAGCTTTATTTTTCCTTACCCACCTTGTTAACTACTAAACTCTATCAATTATCTTTTAAAGTATTTTGAATCTTTCTTTTAAAGCAGTGAATGCAAACAAAGGCAGTATATCAGAGAACAGATTCCCTGTGACAAAGAAGAAGGGTGTGTTTACATTTCTTTTTTGGAGCTTCTAACCAACTACATTTAAGCTTCCATGAAATGGTCCATGTGCACAGTATCCAGAAATAGCAAGGCTAAAAATATTTTTAAATACACCAGAATAAGAACTGGAGAAAAAATACAGCTGCTTTCATACAACATAACTCAAAGCAGTGAGCTACATTGCAAAATTCTGGTGACACAAAAATTCCATTTATTTTCCACATATTAATTCAAAGCACGTGACCATGGAATTATGAGCCATTTTGTCAGCACTCTGGATCCTGTCATTCAAAATAACAAAGTCTAGTTTCCTTCTTAGTACTCTGGATATTAGTGCAACATATATTTGTGGGAACATTAATTCAAATGTTGATTGTGTTCTATACAGCTTATGTATTTCACTACTATGTGATGACTTGTTGTTTGCAAAAACACCTGAACTATTCTTTACTATTGTAGAGCGTAATGAAGAGAGGGAAGAAAATGCACTTTTAGACCAGTGAAGAAACCAGCACACAGTAAATATACAAAAAAGGAATGGGCATATTAAGGGCTGCTGATGCGTGAATGAATAATGAAAATAGTGTTTTAGAGCCATATTCTCCTTTCAGCTCTCCTGACTCCTGGCCTGGAAGGAGTGCAGATTCTGTAGCATCATATCCCCAGGCAGCCCTCCATCCAAACCCATGGAATTTTTGGTGGTATAGCTAATGCTGATGATAGAGGTGAGAAACCTTATCCCCATTTTACAGATGGATAAACTGAGGCATGGAGAAGTTTACAGATTAGTCCAAGGTGACGCAGGGAGTCATTGGCTGATTTGGGACTAGCATCCAGGATTCCTGACTCCCAGTCCCCTGCACTTCTCAACATTCCACCACTCATTCCACAACACAGCCATTTTCCTATGAATGAGGTCATTACCCTCTATCTTGAAAATAATTATGCCACTTTTTTCTTTAAGAACTTTAAAAACCATGCCTGTATGCTGAGGATTTTGACATGCTTGACTCTATACCTAATGGTTACTGTTTAAATATGGACCATGTAAGTTCTCAGTGCTATCAGAGCTCTTAGGAGATGGCCTCATAAGTTTAAGATCAGACCTTATTGCACCATCAGAAGCTGAACAAAATGAAGCATTAGAGAACATACTACAATCTTTCTAGAACATATAGTATGTAAACCTAAGTTTATCCAGACCAGTTTTTTCACCTAACTGCACCAGATGCATCTGAAGTACGAGATCCTTAACAGGTATCTGGAAACTGCAATAATAAAACTAATATTTAAAAATAGCAAATCTGAATTCAGGCCATTATGCTGTGACTCATAAATAGACGCAATCACATCTCCCAGAGTTTTGCAGAATTCTCCCTCTTTAATTTATTTTAAGAGCCCCTCTTATTTGCTCTGTGTGTGCACACAGCTACAAAAATTAGAACATTAAAACTGAATTACATAATTTCTTCTCGCACCAGTATATTTTTTACCCTTCACTATAACAACTCTGTATCATACTCCAGCTATGTTTTTCAAGCCTGGCTCCCCAGATTCCCAAGAAAAAGATGAACCTGACAGTGTATTTGGAACATCAACAATCTGAGCTCTGAAGATCCAAAAGGGGAAGTCAGTTCCAGAGTCTATGACCCCTATTAGAGATCACCCTACCAGCTGCCTGCTCCCATTTAAACCAGAGCACGAGCTTTTTGGTGATCACAGCTGTAGCAGTATAGCATGGGGAGAGAGGCAGTCACTGAGGTAGGCAAGTCCCAAACCATTTGTGGCTTTATAGGTTAAAAAAAAAAAAAAGACAGCACCTTAAACTCCATGCTGAAACTAACAGGCAAATGGTGTAGCCTGCAAGTACAATGAAGTTATAGTGCACGGAAATAACTGTAATGTGCATACAGTTAAGGTTCTGTACAAGAAAGTAATGCAAATTATAAGTGTTTTGAGCTACCAGGGAAAGTGTTCCAAGGGAGTGTAAAATTGTTTTCCTCTCCAAATTACTTTCATTTTGTCTAAATAAGCATCTTTTCTGCATCAGATGACAAACTATTAACCATGCTCTCTCTTTGTACACATTAAGTTGCCAGAGAACTGGAAGCTAATTTTACAAATGTAGGAAACATCTTACATTTTATGTTTTACTAAAAAAGGTCTTATTCACAAATCATTTGCACAACCTTTATGCAACCTTTATACAGCAACAAAGCAATCTGAATTATGCCCTTTGAGAATGAATGCATGAAAATAAATCAAAGGAAAACACTGGCCAATCGTAGCTTTATAGAACTTAGTTTGGGCTTTGTTAACTAATACACTAAAATCATTGCTCAAATAAAGCAGGTGTAAAAAAACAAAAAACATCAAGGCACAACTGTTCCCTTAATTTACATGTATATCTTGTTTTCTCCCATATAGTGAGTGCCTTTAACATTTTTACAGTAGATAAGGCATGACTGGTTTGAACAGGTACAGCATTCTTTATACTAATAAGGGGGAATACCAGTAGAGTCGATAATATCTCTCCTCCTGGTAAAAGATCAAAGGAAACTTTAACTACACTCACTTTAGATATTGGCAGCTGGTACATAATTTTGCATTGTATTTTGGTGGGGAAAAATGAATGGCCAAGAAAGGGTTAGGTAACATGAGTAGAATTGGTTGACAAGTATTTGACAAAACTGTTTTCCATTGGAAAATACAGTTTCACCAAAACCAAAACTTTTTGCAGGAACATGTTGATTTCAATGACATTTTTGATTGGAAAAAGACAAAATGAATCATTTTAACTTTCTCATTTCATTTAGATAGTGACGCTTTCATTTTGATAAGTTTTTATTTTATAAGAAGTTAAAATTGTACTGAATTATAATAAATGTAATATGATGTAATATTTAATATTTTATTATATTATGATGTAGAACATTTGACTTTTGATCTGATCGTTCTGATCTGATTAGGAATTAAACCAAATTATTAGGTACTAGAATTTCCCATGGGATGGAAATTCCATTTTCCAACTAGCCGTAAGTCAGAATTTTGATCCCATCAATTTGCAAAATCCACCACATCTGGTTCATTTTCTGAATATAGTACCGCATTACACATCAGCTTTGTTTTACCTGGGTAACTATTTAGCACGTGCACAATACAGTGAGGCCCGGATTCATTTAAGCACTTAAGCATGTGCTTAACTAGCTTCAATGGGATTTAAGCATGTATGTTAAGTGCTTACTGAAGAAGGGCGCTTTTCTGAGTTGAGGCCTTAAGCCTCAAGCTGGATCCTCCTTCTACAAATATGAACATGCCTGGTCAGAAACCCATTTACTTATACAAAGAACCAGAAATGGACATAGCGGTGTCTTTCTGTTCCAAAAACTATCTGAATCAGCCCCTCAGCTCCTTCCCTCCCCGAGTCTAAAGAACCCGAAAATGTCAGTTCTGGTGTTTTGATCATTCTGCTAAAAGTACCTGTAAATTCACTTTGGGTTTTAAAATTGTAATTCCTACCCCTGAAATACAATGTAGGGATTAAACATAAAAATCCCCTAAGTATTCAAGATAGAATTCCGCTCACATATTTCCATAAGGAGAAATTAAACATTAAAAACCAAATTCTGCCTGTGCCATACAGAGGAATATCTGTGTGGTATGAGAGACAGACGAACTGGCGAAAAACGACAGACGAAAAACAATGCTGGTTTTTTTGGGCCATACCACACCCACTTTTGGCCAAACCAGGTCCCAGATTGCTGGTAGCAGCTCTCAGTCAAGCAACCCCTGAGGTTGTGATTTTCCACAGAAGTGGAAACTTGACTGATTTAGGGCACAGTGCTTTTTAGGAGCCTAGTTATATACACACTGTTAACACAACTATATTTATTCCTTTTCATATGCATAAACCTGTACAGATCTCTAGCCAGAAACTGTCCCTAAAAAGTAAATAAATTACGCAACTAATAGAAGTCAAACTTAATTTTTAGGTTCATTTTCGTTAAGGTTCTGATGCATTATAAGTTTTAAATAGGGTATATGTTTACTAAATGGTCTTACATAAAGAGGAAAATACAAATAGAGAGAAGTGGGGGGAATACCCCTTAAGTAACACCACAATATATTCCAAACTCCCTGCTATACTTTCCTCATTGGCGTTACTTGTGCTCCATGGCTCAGCTCACTTAAAAATGTCTGGGTTCATTTCAAACACAGTCCATAGCAAGAGGGTAGGCGTTGCATCGATAGACATTTTACGACATCAGATTCTGCTGGCAGGTGCACGAGCATTGCTGACCTCCTCTGAATTAAAAAAAAAAATCACTTTCCCCTTTACTTACCTTCTAAGTTCAAGCCTCTGTGTTTTCCCTGTAAAAGCGAATAGCCTCACAGCTGCCTTAAACAACACTGTTGTATCTATTGTAATCTCATCAGCTCTTATGTTAGCTCAAAGACATCAGGATACAGCTATCCTCAAGCATCAAAGAAAGTAGCAGCAAGAAAATCACTTGCATGATCATGCCTTAAGAGCAGAATCAAGCCTTTAACCTCGCTGCCTCAGTTTCCCACTGTCACCAGATCAGTCTAGTACTAAAGGGAGTAAACAAACTTGATGCAAAACACACTGATTGGTCTAATGTGGCACTTGCTAACAATGTTCAGTGCTCTATCACTCTACATTTTTCACATGTGTGTGACCAATTAACATATAACAATGCTCCATTTTTGTTACTGTTAGCATGTCTGATACTAACTTGACAGAGAATGTCATTGGCAGCCAGGAAGGCAGAACAGACTAATCTTAAAATGGACCCTATTTTGTTCCTGCTGTAGAAGTATAAACTCATGTAAAGCACAACACTGAAATTTTAGTTTATCTAACAATTTGCATAAATCACTAATCTAATGTGTTAATAGCTAAAATATCATGATTTATAAACCCACAGAGTGCAACAAATGCAATTTGTAATTACAAGCGCACAGCAATTTATACATGTCATCTAAATCTACACTAATTATTACCCTGGTTAAGAGTAATTCCAAACTTAATCACATTCAATACAGTGTTATTCACATAGATCTAAAAGTTTGAAATGGGTATTTATCTTGGTTTTGCTTGGATAGACCAAGGGGATTACCCAAAAGACAATATAACCATACCAGAGGAGTTCTTTCCATACCAGTTAAAATACGAGTTAGTTGTATCCTAGAAAAAAAAATACATAAGACAGTTAAAAGGCACATTATTCCTTCCACAGAGCAGCTTTTGAGACTATCTTAGTTCATTTCCAACACATTTTGTGTCATAAATAAGTTTTGCTAGTCTAGAAGGAAAAAAACAAAGTATGGCAGAGTCATTGTACGCACTTGCATATGGGTCAGATATTCTCAAAAAGGGGAAGAGAATAAGAAAGAAGAATTCCCTGCCTTCTATACCCTCTCTCCACTATTTTTACTGCTAAGGGAAATGAAATATTCCTTATATAACTCTGGGCTTCTAGCAACGTGAATGTATTACATATGGAATATGGTCTCCTAGAGACTATCTTTTGGGGTGATAAATGTTTCCTTGGTTCTTCAACTGCAAGAGAATGTGATGTATGGTGATGATTTTTCACATAGGCTGGAGTCCCATGTAGATTCTCCAATATAGCAGGCCACTCTTTAAGCATTGATACAAAGAGCACATACTGTACATTTTGTCTCCCTAAAAGGAATTTCTAATCAGATGTCTTGAATAAGTTCCTTCATTTCCTTTAGCTTTCTGCCTTGCCTATTTTTAAAAATCTGAACATAAAAATAAATAAAATAAAATAAAAATCAGAGTTAAATGGCAGGTAGCTCCAACTTTGCTTCTGTTTTTAAATGAACTTGTGATGCTTTTTAACAAGTACAGTACAACTGGGAAATGCCTACTGGCAGCACCACATTTATTGCCATGAAGTAGACATAACAGTGAATCCCCATAGAACAACAACAACAACAAAACTATTTCAGAGTAGCAGCCGTGTTAGTCTGTATTCGCAAAAAGAAAAGGAATACTTGTGGCATCTTAGAGACTATGTTCTTCTAGGAATTGATCCAAAGCCTATTGCAGTCAATGGGAATCTTTCCACTGACTTCAGTGGGTGGTAGATCAGAGTCTTAAAGTACTTTTCATTCATATATCTCAAAAGCACTTTAAAAAAGAAGAGATGTAGCATTAACCCCATTTGAAAGATGAGGAAACTGAAGCCTAAGATCACTCTGCAGGTTAGTGGCAGAACCAGTAATAAAATCCAGAACTTCTGATCCCGCAGTGCATAAGCACCCCTTTGGCCAGATAGAGCATTGAGCAGAGTCTGTTTGGTTCGTCAGGGTGGTCAGTCCGCCTTTTCTTGTCTGAATCTCCATAGTCCTACTCGAGGCAAGGGGGTCGGCAGGGGTATGCGGGGCCTTGTCCTCAACAGGCCTGGAACTTCTTTTGGCTCTTAAGTCTCTGTAGAGGGGTAAGTAGAGTAACCCAGGTACACTCACTTCACTAGGCTCCAACTCAAGGCCCTTAACCCAGGCAGGCAGAATCAATCCTCAGCAATTCTCCTGCTGTACCGTGACTTCCTTCCTACCACCCTTGGCTTCTGCAGATTAGGGCTCTGATCATCCCTTCTCTGGGTTGCTGTCACTCCTGGGCAGCTTCTCACCAGCTTGCTGGCAGGACCTTCTTTCTTTGGCCTACTTGCTCCTCTGGTAGCCACCTTACTCTTCCGCTTCCGAACTCTGTTATTCTCCCAGCTGCTGTGAGGCTGCCAATCAACGTTGGCTGGTAGTTCCTGCATTAACTGCTTGACTGCCTGGCCAGTGTAGGGCCTATAAACCTGTCATAAATATAAAGGGAAGGGCTAACCACCTTTAAATCCCTCCTAGCCAGAAGAAAAAACCCTTTCACCTGTAAAGGGTTAAGAAGCTAAAGATAACCTCACTGGCACCTGAACAAAATAACCAATGAGGAGACAAGATACTTCCAAAGCTGGTGGGAGGGGAAAACAAAGGGTTCTCTCTGTCTGTGTTGTTTTTGCCAGGACCAGAGCAGGAATGCAGATCAGAACTCCTGTAAAGAGCTAATAAGCAATCTAGTTAGATATGCGTTAGATTCTGTTTTGTTTAAATGGCTGATAAAATAAGTTGTGCTGAACGGAATGTATATTCCAGTTTTTGTGTCTTTTTGTAACTTAAGGTATTGCCTAGAGGGATTCTCTATGTTTTGAATCTGATTACCCTGTAAAGTATTTACCATCCTGATTTTACAGAGGTGATTCTTTTACTTTTACTTCAATTAAAATTCTTCTTTTAAGAACCTGATTGCTTTTTCATTGTTCTTAAGATCCAAGGGTTTGGGTCTGTGTTCACCTATATAAATTGGTGAGGATTTTTATCAAGCCTTCCCCAGGAAAGGGGGTGTATGGTTTGGGGAGGATTTGGGGGGGAAAGACGTTTCCAAGCGGGCTCTTTCCCGGTTATATATCTGTTAGACGCTTGGTGGTGGCAGCAATAAAGTCCAAGGGAAAAAGGAAAATAGTTTGTACCTTGGGAAAGTTTAACCTAAGCTGGTAAAAATAAGCTTAGGAGGTTTTCATGCAGGTCCCCACATCTGTACCCTAGAGTTCAGAGTGTGGAAGGAAACTTGACAACACCCCATGACACTACTGAACTACAGTGCCTCGTATAACACAGGATATTTAACCCTTGGGGAGAGAAAAGAGAGGTGATGATCAGCCTCTGGCCTCAACAGTGAGCCCTGCTGGCCTTTTGAGAGCAGCAGTAATGGGGTTTGGAAGAAAACTCTCTCTATCTCTGGAAGACATTTGTGGAAATGGCGTCCTAATTTTGGAAAAAGGAGTGGTCTTACCCTAGGAAAAAAGTAAGCATGTTTGTAGATGCGTAGATGTGATTCAGACAACTCTACTGCTTGGGCTTGGATTTCATTTCCCCCCATCTGCAAGCTTGTAAGTATGTAATAAGTAGCCATATGAAGTGGCAAGGTGGTACTGAAAGAAGGTTGCCAACACCACTGTGAGATAGATAAAGCAGCTTTACAGATAGGAAAAGCAAGGCACGGAGCGGATAAGGGACCTGCTTAAGGTCAAACAGTGAGACAGTATCAAGGCCAGAAATAAAACCCAGAAGTCCTGATTCTAAGTTCCCTACTGTGTAATACTCTATCACATTTTGTTCCTCCAAAATAAATTACCAGTCCTGGAAGACCTCACTTATGCTAGCAGTTCTAATTTATGGTATTCATCCAATTGATGGATGCACTCCCATGGCTGAGGATTTGTTCTGTCAAGAGGGGTTTGCAGCCACAGGCTCTGAAGCACTAACTTGGAGCACAGCGTCTACTCAGTGTATTATGTTCCTGTAATGCTCCTCTAAGTTCAAGATAATTTACACTTTTCACACTGTTTCTGATTTAGGTTTGTCTCCTCTCCATGACTCACCTTTTCAAGTGCAGCTCATAGTGGAAATTTCAGCTCAAACACACTTTTGAAGTTCCATCCTAGCCAGAGTTCATGGTTTGCCATTAGAAAATAAACCTCTCTCTCACTGTAATACCACCTATACAGCATAAGGCAGGATATTTAATTTTTCCTAGGATACAGTTGTGACAGACTGAGGAATAGGTCTGTGTCGGTTTATGAATTCCATTTTGGTTTTGTGAATGCCAAGTTATATTTCAACGTAACTTTCAGAGTGACTTTGAGCATTCATTATTGTAGCTGAAAGTTGACACCTAGTGGAGAAACTGTGTGTGGGAAGCTGTGACAGAGCAATCAATTTTGAATGGTTCTACCCCAGTGGAATAAAGGGTTTGCTACTAACAGGGCCATTGATTTTGACTCTCTGCCCAGAAACCCACAGGGGAAGGAAGCAAAAGGGAGAAGGTCTGACGACTGGAAATTATCCAGCAGAAGCACAGGTATCAGAGATTGCTTTAAAAAAGGTATGCTCTCTAAGCCAAATATGACTGGAACGTCTGGATGCTATGGTAATAAAAACAATAACAAAGTCATTTCATCACCAGAAACCAAAGACCCACATGGAAAGAGCGGAAGGAGGAGGGACTTTGATTAAATCATAGGGGTGGTGAGGACATAGAGGGGGATTGCCGTCAGGAATTTGTTGTTTTCCATAGATTCGTAACTCTTTTGTTTTTAAAGAGTAAAGTGTGTGTGTATAAGAAATTTCTTTGCTAAGCTTGTGTTTCCTTTCTTCAATACCATGTTGTTCCTGAAGGGTGTAACTAAGAAACCACTGCTCCCACAGCCAGGTGGATTCCAGGGAGAAAGTGTTTAAGCAACTGGAGGGGCTCCGGAGAGCTGAGTTGCTGGTTCTGGAGTCTAGGCAAGTGGACTATAGGGTTCTAGTGTCCAAGAAGGCACGGGGGAGTGTGCCTGAGAGACCAGAGTTAGAAACAGGGACCAGTCACTACCCAGCAGGGGGCTTAGAAGCACATGGGACTCAGTGGTTGGATCATGTCACAACAAACTGGTGTCCGTTCAAAGAGTGGGACTGGATCAGGTCATGACAATAATATTACCAAGTGACAGGTTTCAGAGTAGCAGCCGTGTTAGTTTGTATCCACAAAAAGAAAAGGAGTACTTGTGGCACCCTAAGGTGCCACAAGTACTTCTTTCCTATTACCAAGTGAGATATTTATCTCAACTTCAAACATTTAATAGCAACCACTCTTGATGTGGCAACCAATATGTGTACTGATGGTGTAACAGAAAGGCAGGGCAACATATATCAGACATATTTTTGCCATTAAGGTAATGTTTCCAGCAAACCGCAAGAATGTAATGGGTACTAAAAACTGTATATAATTATTATTCATGACTTTTTCTGGAATTACTAGGTATAACTGCTGAACAGCTACAATACAGCCACTGAAAGAGGATGATGTGGAATTATGCACACTGTAGTCTGTTAAATAGTAAGCAGTACTTTCACTAAGTAAAATATCTCTACATTAGAATAAAAGAGGAGTGGGATGTTGAGATGATTCATATGATCTGACTGGCTAACGTACAGGGTATTAATTCTCTTGAAATGCCTTGTATATACCAACTGAATCACCCATAAAAAATCAATACACTTATAGTTTTTTCATTTTCATCTGATGGCAGTAATAATGACCTCTTCACAAGGCATTTCCTTGGGATTTATGACAAACTGAAGTTAAAGCTCCTTGGATGTACTTCATGCCATCAACTGCTCTTAAGTGCCTCTCAATCCCCCCAGAGAAGTCCTGTGCCCCAGTTGTCATCTGTTTTATACTTCTTTTAAACTTTCTAAATTTAGTATGGTCCACATTTTTGACAATGAAATATGTGTGCGTACATGCACATTGTGTGTTTTACATGAACAATCCATGCTTGTGAGAAAGCACATGAATGCTTTTAGCAACGTGACTCTACAATTGTCTAAATTTTTCAGAATGGGATTTTTTGTGTGTTACATAAAAGATTATTCTTGATCACAAAAAAGATATTCAAACCGGGCTCCATCTGACAGCTTGTAAAATTCATTATTGATTGATTTATGAAAAAATACTCTGAATGTGGATATTTACATCCAGTAAGATGCTATTTCTTTATGCTAGCATTTTGTGATCTGGCTCAGTAAATATAAATACACGTTATAACGAAGTGCTATATGCATCCTATGCACCATCTGTAAGTAAATATGGCACACTCCACTATAGTATATAGTCCAGTATACATTCTGAATAGAGAAATTCATGTGATTAAAGCCTAGATTGCACTGGAATTCTTTTTTTGCTGCAGCTACTGTCAATTCAATCATGTTACTACAATGCTGAGCACCACTGAAAGCCTATACATAAATAAAACCTCCACCCAAAGATAGAATATTAATTTAAACACATCAGAAATCACTTTTTAGTCCCATTAAAACTAAGTCAATCATAGATGGAGGGAATTATGATAAGGAAGTTATATTTAGTAACAGTTTATTAGACTAAAACATTTGAGTAGATTCCACATTACCATACTAATATACTTAATCAATATAATAAGAGTGATTAATGCAGGAAGAAAACTTATCTACCTTCATGTTGTGCTTGCCAAATACATCAATATTAAGAGTTACTGTGTTAGTCAGTTAGATAAAAGACTGACTAACTCAAGTGCATACATCTGTAGAGAAAGACTGCTTGGCTTTTGGCAACCACACATGCTTACCACAATAAGGTCCTGAGCCCTCAAGCTGCTCCGTGTGGGTTCAACGGTCCACCCACGCAGAACAATTGCTGGTTTGCGACTTAAGATCCTACACATAATGCAACCAATAGTGCCCAGGAAAAAATTAATGTTTGCCAATGGTGATTACACAGCAGCATCAGAGTTGTTCCCTATACTCTGTCTGAGAACCAGCTGTAACATCTTCAGTACCCCTTCTCTTCTAGTGTGGATTACAGTAGCAAATACTGATTTTTGCCATGGTGACCGCTGTATCCAGTTGAAGTTTTCAAAGATATTTTGTTTTCAAACACAAATAAAATGATTAGCGGAAATAAAAGATAAACCAAACCCCTCAGGACAGAAACTTCCCATACCACCACCGAGTAAGTTTAAAAAGGAAGGGAAAGGAATATTTTTGCTTGGATATCTCCAGCAACCAGGGTTGGCACTAGGTTTTTTGCTGCCCCAAGCAAAAAATTTGCTGCCCCAAGTTCCGAGTGTGCAACTGCCCAAGCCCCCCCCAAAAAAACAAAAAAAAAAGCGGGTGGCCGAATGCAGCCGCAAGCACGCGCTTGCTTTGCTGGTGCCTAGAGCCGGTCCAGCCAGCAACTGAAGCACAGTGGATTTACCCCCCAAGCAGTGCAGCATGCTTAAATAGCTCTCATTGTTTTCGCTAAGTAATTGGGTGCATTGGGAGTGCTCAGAGAACAGGACTCTAGGACGCTCAGCATTTTGTGAGAGGAGATAATCATCTTTTTAGAGATTATTAAACCCATGAAAGAGCAAGGAAATTAGCAGGAAGAACAAAATGAAATTATTCTGATTTTATATACAATACATTGGGAATTTTAAAACTGGGATACCCACAACTAGAGGGTAAATAATTAATTAGCGTGCAAGGAGACTCCCATACCTGTTCTGTTATGTGGACCCACAGGAATCTCCATACTGCTCTCAGCTATCTGTCATTCTGGGAATGATGGCACAGAACAGAGTGATGCATATGTAAGCAGGTACAGTAGAACCTCAGAGTTATGAACACCAGATTAACAAACTGACCAGACAACTACACACCTCCTTTGGAACTGGAAAAAGTGTAATCAGGCAGCAACACAGACAAAGGAAAAAAGAAAAGCAAATAAACTACAGTACTGTATTAAATGTAAACTACTAAAAAAATAAAGGAAAAGTTTTTAAAAGATTTGACAAGGGAAGGAAACTGTTTCAGTGTTTGTTTCATTTAAATTAAGATGACTAAAAGCAGCAGCTTTCTTCTGCATAGCAAAGTTTCAAAGTCGTATTAAGTCAATATTGAGCTGTAAACTTTTGAAAGAACATCATTTTGTTCAGGGTTATGAACATTTCAGAGTTATGAACAACCTTCTTTCCCGAGGTGTTCGTAACTCTAAGGCTCTAAAGCTGTAGCTTTAAAGAAAACTGTGAAAGGGTGAAAATCCAAAATTCCAATCTATGTATGGGGGGAAAAAACTGGTTGGGCACCAGTGGCGTTATTCAAAAACATTTGCTCAGCCACTAGTGTACACATTTGGCAAAACAATGCCACCAGAAGAGAGTATCTTCACATTTTTCTTTTTCTTTCTTTCTAATTTGGAGCTAGACTGTGCCTTTAAGGGGGAAAACTGGCCAGCAGAATGCCTGTCTGAAGCTCTTGAGTGCAAATTTCTTCACCTCCTTAAGAGGGCAGGATTTTACTCCCCTTACCTGTGCACAGCAAACCAACAAGATTTGCCAATCAGTAGGTGGAGGGCCAGGCTATAGGTCTGCCTACTCTCCACTCCACTCCACTCCACTCCGAACACTCAGAAACTGTCCTGATCTCCCTCTGTATGTTAGCAGAACATAGCTCTCTGTTTAAACAGGTTTATGCCAGACTTGCCTGTCAGATCAGTAAGACATCCCTAGCAGGATGCTGAGTAGTAAAAATATCTTACACATGAAGATGGATTGATATGTACATGCTAAGACATGAAAGGCCTTGTCTTTATGCTCACAAGCAGCATGCAAAATTTCTGCCTCTTTATTAATTATGTGACAAACAAAAGATATTTAAAACTTTTACTTGCTGGTTGCCCTTTAGTTAAACTGTGAGGCCAGGCATAACTCGTGAAGTTTAACTTAGGTAATACTTGGCCATAGCTGTGCACCAACCAGAATATAGAAATAATGGCAAGATGTTAAGATGTTACTAAGCAATCAAACTGTTGAAATTATTACCCAATATTGGCTTCTATTAAAAGGGCATACAATAAGGAAGCATCATCATGCACAAAATAAATCAATGGCCTTTGACCAGTGAGCATTATTGCTCCCACTGCAATGTACCGGATGGAAAAGTTTGCTTGTAATAAATCTTCCCTTTAATGACACCTCTGCTAATCCAAAAGAGGCTGTTCCTTGCAACAGCTCCATTTTGTTCACAAGTATTTGGAGGGAGGTGAGAGAATTAGATTACATGCAAATGTACTTTTAAAACACTGTTTTTAGGCTGTGGACAATAATACAAATAATCCCATTTTGTTTGTATCAGCCGTAGAGATCCAAGAGAGTCCCTTGACAATCTATCTATTGTTGGGAAGAAAACATTTAACATTTGGTTGACTTCTTGTCCTTTCCCTAACTCATTCATTAAATCATGTCCTGTGGAAACCTGAGATAAAAATAAAATGGAAATCCATTATGCTAATTAACAACATTGTATAGTTAATGCTGAGCACCCAAGAGGCCTTTCAAATGCAGAAAGTTACCTTCCACTATAAAGAATCTTCAACTCTCCGAGGAGCTGGTTGTGAACAACTTGTAGAATAAAACATGAAGTAGCCAGCAAAGTAAATGAAATTGTTACAAGAAGGCAAATACGTTTTCTCCTTCTTGCAGAGGTTTGTCTTTTCTCTAATCCGTTTGAAGTCTGAATACAAACTGTTGCATCTTGGCAAGTTAAAATGAATGAGCACTAATAAAATGGATGAGGGAGAATTTGTTGTAATTGGATGATCCTTAAATAGCAATAGATTATGTACTCACTATAATCTTATCAGATGAACTCGCTGTATCAGCACTATCTACCCTCATTAATATTGAAGACAGACATTGTGGATTTAAAGGGCCTCTGCAATTGTTACTTTAAAAATAAGTTGAAGAGCCCTGATAATTTTATCCATTTATATCCTTTAATGTTAACACAGTAAAGATGCTTCCCTATCCTCTAGAGTTGAATTTATCTCATTAGAACTGCCCAAAGCTCATTTGCCTACCATCTAGAAGACTAAATTAACTTCTTTGCAAGAGCCTTTTATTTAGTCAATGGGATTGCATTGTGGCAATGGTGGACAGAAAATGGCCAATTATGTGTAATCTGGTACCACTTGCTGTTGACATGTATCATGTGGGTGTAATCCTGAGGTTACAAATAGTGCTATCCTAAGCAAACTTGGGGAAAAGTCCAAGTGAAAATTAAAGAGGCTGAAAATGGCTTTCCGATTGAATGAGCATGATAGCTGCCTGGGTATTTGAAAACCCGTATGATCTGAGTTGGCTATTTCATAGGCTGGAAGTCTAATGGATAGAGAATATAGAAAAGGTTTGGTAGGAAAATGCTTCCCAAACTTGAAATGTAGATTTGAGCTCCATCTACCCCCACAATAAATGTAACAAAACATTAATTTGCACAACCACCATGCACATACATAGTAGAGGATGGAGTGGACATCTCATAGACCATGGCAGATTGTTGGGGAAGTTTCTACCTGAAGGACAACTGGTCTTGCACAACAGTGTGTTCGTGACAAACGTCTTTTCAATTATCATCAGAACATTTGTTTCTTTTGAACATACTGGGCCAAATTCTGCTCTCGGTAATAGTGTTGTAAGCTGAAGTCTGCTGAAATCAATACATTTACCCCAGGTTTTACCCTGGTATAAGAGTGGAATGTGGGCAAGGTGTGGAAGAATCTCACTCACTGGTGGTTGAGCTCCCTTCCCTGGTGAAGATACACTATAAAATCTTCTTTGACACCTAAGCCTGTATTTTTTAAAAGGTATTATAACAAATCAACCTGTTCTCATACACCATGAGCAGATAACTGCTCTGGGGCTGAATACCATGTAAAATATTCTACCTTGGTAGTGTTATGACTTTTGTTGTACTCTTCAGTAGTCAAAGAAGGAATCTCTTTATTCATAATAAAACATGCCCTTAAATTTATATTTATCCAAGACCTGCCTGCTTGGATCCCAAGTGACTGGGGCAGGGAGATTGTAGCAAACACTGGGCATCAGAGGAATAGCACTCAAGATTTTCCTTGAGAGGGAGGGAAAGGGAAGTTATCCATACCTAACTTCTAAAAGCACATTTAGTATCCTTGAATATCATCTGATTAGATCACCAGCTTGGGTATTCCACCATCTATTGTTTAAATTGTGAACTGCAAGTAATTAAAAAAAACAAGGATAACTTGTTTAAAAGTAATATCACAAATTTAGCCAGATTTCACTTCAGAAAAGATGTCCTTGTTAGGTTTACCTTTTCTTTCTACCAGAAGGTCAGAGATAAAATTATTGATGACCTGATTCTATGATTCCTAGTATTGATTTCACAGTGACTCCCCTCCCACTGCCAGCAAGATCTTTCAGATGTTCTTGTAATGCATACAACTAATTCTTAGCAAAATACTTTATTTAATCTTTCTGGAATTTCTCTCTTGCATGACATCTTCAGAAAGTCTTCTCCTACATCACATATAGAGCAATTTTTTTTGCTATTCATCACACAACATTTATATAGTAATTTTTCTCCCACATATGACAGATCTTATCACTGAAAAATGATACAACAATCACCTTATTTCTTTGCTTACACTGTTAATCTTCTTCTATGTATTATAAACAACAATGCATTAACCTGGGCTGAATACCAAAGAAGTAATTCACCCTGCTTTAACCTGGATTATGGAATCAGCAAAGCCCCTGAACTGCCTGATGTTCAGTCAGAGAGATGTTTTTTCAAGTGCAAGTGGAGGCTGGGTAGATGTCTGTAAAAGCAGCAGCCAGGGTGTGAGCTTGGGCGGGGAACAGAAGGAAAGTGGAATATAGTCATGGGTCTTGAAGTTCAGGATGAGAAGCCTGAACATGCTGCAGAAGCACCTTTGTGGGTCTCTTGTGTACTCACAGCTGGATCTTTTCCTTTAATGGAGGCATACAACACATAACCTGTCCTTTCAACATGGAAACTGCACAGATGCATACTGGCACCTGTGGAGAGTTTTGCAAAGTCTATGGAGTACTCTGAGGAAAACTACTCCTATTCGCTTTTTACTGCTAAAAAACAAACCCAAGTGCATCAGTCTACACAAGCACTCAGATACTATGGTGATAGGCTCTGTCGTTGATGAACAGAGGGATACAGACAAATATATGAATAGATAATATTCCATTCTTACCACTTCCAGCTTTTAATGAGAAGTTTTGTAAAAGGTTTTTGTTTGGTTGGTTGGTTTTTGCCTCAGGTATTTCCCTGTATGTAAAATGAAGGGAAGGGACTGCAGACTGTCCAAATGGAGTTGGACCAGAGTGAATATCCTTATTTGTATATATTATTTATATTTTTAATGGATTCAACACTAATGAAAAAAAGCACAACAGGCAGCAAAGGAGAGCGAAGTCTTCTGTGTAGCAACAGAACACACACTGGCAGCACAAGCTCCCCCACGCTGCCCAGACAACATGCTAGGACTTGCCCAAAGTCCAGGAGTAAATCTAAAGAACTGCCAATAAATATTGTGTGACTTCCAGTCCTGTGCTTCAATGCTTCCTCTCTAGATGTGCACCCCTATTATGAATAGCAAAGCCTGAAATGCACATAATAGGAATAAACCTTTAAAATAACAACTCTGTCCTGATGTTATCTGCATGGTACCTAGCTCAGATTTTCATGTCATTTAACAACATTGTGCCTGATTCTTCCTTGACTGATACCCCTGCAACCCTACTGAAGCCAAGATTTAAAACAATTGCCACTTGTCTCTGTTTGGGTCAGAAATATTACAATAGTCACCACTCAAATTGTAATTTGGCACTATGGCTTTCAGTCCTGGTCACAGCCCCAAAGAGCAGCAGCAGCACACACAGGTAGGAATCGTGAGAGAGAAATCATTTGCACTTTGTTTCAGAAATTCAACTTTGGTTTGATTATTGGGCTGCTGGGAGAACATTTGGGGTCGGGGGGCGGGACATTTTACCTGAGCTAGTTTGCCCATCGCTGGTATGTGTGGGTCTCACACACACATGCATACATTCGCTCTACATAATCAGAGAATACACATTGAATCCTTGCCTCATATACAATCTGATTACATGTAGTGGAAATATACATTCATGCAACATCTGGTGAAGATTACTCCATGCACTCTGCTTGGCTACACATAGCACTACGATGGTCCTGTGTAGGGCCCTGCGTCGCACCTGCAATGGCACGCACAGCCTTTGGACATGTTTCTGAATACATATATTTCTAAAAACTAAACTAATGAATACTTTTCTTTAAATGTATTAGTAAAAAAAAAATAACCCAGAGATACTGTAAAGTTTTCAAATAAAAATAACATTGCAGTTCTTTAAGGAATTTGTTATTCCCAGTTTACAAATCACTGCATAAAAATGTCACTATTTCATTCCTCACTCAGGCAAATTCAAACTCAAGTCAGAATTTTTTTATCTGGACTTAGTTTATATATATATATATATATATATATATATATGTATGTCAAGGCAAAATTATCCACATAAAACCAAAGTATACTATTTTATTATTTATCATCATATTTCAAAAAATATCTCAGTCAATTTTACCCTGTAGAATACATTTAGGTATTTGTACTTTTTAAAACACAGTGAATATTTTACATATATGCACACGCGGACACACAAGTGCACACACATGCTCATGCACACATACAGTGTGACACGGTCTATAGAAGATCACTTCTGGACTATACTGTTATAGAGTTATTTACAATTTATATAGAAGATTAAGAGTAAAAGTGAAGGCTCTGTGTACTATTGTTCCATGAAAGTTAGAAGTACAGGAAATTAAATACGGAATGGACTCCAGTTTGTAAGTGTTTTTGGATGCCCAATGAACGTCGGTAGCCTTGCATATATATTGGGTAAGAAAAGTATTGATTAAGGCTATGATATAAGTGACAAATAGCAGGCCCTAAGCCTGTATGATAGGTTGCTTAGCATAACTAAGCCCTAGCTTGATATGAGTAGCTTCATATAAGGAACTAACAGGCGATTGACAGCAAGTCACAAGATTAAGACCAGTCATAAGAAAGCTGACTGGTAGGAAGTATGAAACCACAAATAAGGGCTATTGGTATTCAAGGATAAGTTTAAGGAATAAGTATAACTGAAACTTACATTTGTTAACTGCGGGAATATGATAGAAGCACCACAACAATTAATTGACATAAATACTAATGAGATTAACCACGACATCAATTAACCTATAGGAACTGAGGACCCCAACAGAAATTGGGTGTGGAAGTTCAGATAAGGAAAAGGTCCTGAAACCCTCATGAATATGCAGAAGATGCAGCAAGCTTTAGTATTACCCAGTATAAAGAATGTTTCCCAGCATAACACAGTGGGATACACCAAGATTATGACCACCTATTGACTCCTTAGGCATCACTTGGCCTACTTCTGGGCTTCTCGCAAAGGCTGATGTGAGTAATGCAAGTGCTGGACATTCTCTATTATCTCTTTCTCCTTTGTTACACAGGAATGTGTGTGATCTTGCTTGACTTATTAATAAATAGCTAATAAGAATATAGGTTTTACATTGTTTTCCCTGTGTGTCTTGGGGTCTTCATTTTCATAAAAACCTCACAAGTGTAGCTGATCTGAAGGCCGAACCCTCTTAGACCACAGCATGCTAAATTAGGGTTGACTTTAGAATGACAGATTAGGTTTAGGCATTATCACTCAAGAAAGAGATCTTGGAGTCATTGTGGATAGTTCTCTGAAAACATCCACTCAATGTGCAGATACAGTCAAAAAATATAACAATGTAGGGAATCATTAAGAAAGAGATAGATAATAAGAAAATATCATATTGCCTCTCTATAAATCCATGGTACATCCACATCTTGAATACTGCATGCAGATGTGGTCGCCCCATCTCAAAAAAGATATATTGGAATTGGAAAAGGTTCAGAAAAGGGCAACAAGAATAATTACGGGTATCAAACAACATATGAGGAGAGAATAATAAGAATGGGACTCTTCAGCTTGGAAAAGAGATGACTAAGCGGGGGATATGATAGAGGTCTATAAAATAATGACTGGTGTAGAGAAAATACCTAAGGACGTGTTATTTACTCCTTCTTATAACGCAAGAACTAGGAGTCACCAAATGAAATTAATAGGCAGCAGGTTTAAAATAAACCAAAGGAAGTATTTCTTCACGTAACACACAGTCAACCCGTGGAACTCTTTGCCAGAGGATTTTGTGAAGGCCAAAACTATAACAGGGTTCAAAAAAGAACTAGATAAATTCATGGAGGATGGATCCATCAATGGCTATTAGCCAGGATGGGTAGGAATGGTGTCCCTAGCCTCTGTTTGCCAGAAGCTGGGAATGAGCGACAGGGGATGGATCACTTGATGATTACCTGTTCTGTTCATTCCCTCTGGGGCACCTGGCATTGGCCAGTGTCAGAAGACAGGGTACTGGGCTAGATGGGCCTTTGGTCTGACCCAGTATGGCCATTCTTATGGTCTTAGGCTATAGGCTGCATGTCCTAGGGATGAGGGAGTCATAGCTACCTCTTTAAATGGCACTGATAGAATGAGGGAACTGTGCTAAATCCCAAGAAGGAGATTAGCCCCTGAACCAGTTTAGCCTCTGTTGCAGGAAGCATCAGGAAACATACTGAATGTTCAAAGACTGTGTCATCTAAAAAAGGGCTTAATAAATTCACTGAAGGAGCATAATGTCTCCCTCAGTCCATGGAAACAGCAGAGGTACAATGCCATCTAATTCTGGCTATTTTCTATAAGGAATGGGCAACTTCTATCTTAATAAGGAACTTGGCAAAGACTGAGAATGGTGCAGAAGTCATGCTTTCATTTTTCTCCCCCCCAGCATAAGAACTCATGAAGTGTTCCCAAAAGCCTCCTTAGGTGGGATTTTTACGTTAGGTAGATCCCACTTGCTTCCTCATGTGCACAGCCAGGATCTGACTGTTTCTGTGCTGCACTGCTTGTACGGTTCTTATGCTCCTCTCACAACTCCAGCGTGCCTTATCTCAACGTGACTACATGAATTAAGTGACCCAGACTTAGCCCTTGTTTTGGTGATTTAACAAATATTGTTTGCATATTAGAAAACCAGGCCAAATTCATCCTATAAGGTATTAATTTGGCCATTTAAATGTAGGACAAAGAGGCTGGGAAGCAGTCAGCAGAGCTCATTACTCCAGTTACAATGTTAGCACAATGATGATATTCCAAGGGCCCAATGCTTCCTTCGTTGTGTCTCTGTTACTGCTGAGGCTCTTGAAACTGCTTATATATAATGGAGACAGGATCAGTCTATAAACATTCCTGGATTTCATAAATGAATCTTATTGACCTCTCACACAGCTTCAGATTTACAGCTTTTAAAAAATAAGAGGTAACTATCTCAGGAACAAAAGCTGAAGCCTGTTGGGGGATGCTCTCTTGGGTTACTTGCCTCATTCCATTTAAAAGCTGTTAACAATCCCTAAAGAGTATCTCAAATTTTAATCGGAGAGATTCAATATCTTTTTTCTATACACAGTCTCTACAGCTTAAATTTTTTTTGTAAAATCAGTAAGCAGATAATAAAAAGTACTCTAGGAAATACACCTGGCCCCTGCAGGTACCATCACTGTTTTCTGTAGCAATTTGGCCTGCCCGGCTAAAGTTTGTCTGAGGAAAAGAGCTGTTTGTCTGTGAATGAAGTTTCTGAATGTCTGTCTAAAAGGAAAGATTAAAAAAACAGAGAATGCAATATTTGTCTCTCTGGATGTAGATTTGTTTCTCTATGCTTTTATCATAACACTGATGCAGTAACTAGAACAGCCTAGGAGAGCAGGAGATGAGTATTAAAATAAAAATCTCTTCTGAGAAAGCTCAATATTTATATTCAGTTCTTATCAAAACATTGCACTAGTGATAATGCTGTTGTTAAACAAGCTTGGTTTGATAAAGCAAAAGCAAATTTGGCTTTAGGAAACATTTGCGTCTTTGCCTCTGTCTCTTCATGTAAATCTGACATTTTGTTTAAAGATCAGAATTCTTAAATCAAATAGACTGAATATTATTTTATCTAACACTGTTAAGGAGCATATAGGTCAGTTTGCATAAAGAGTCAGAGGAAGAATGCTCAGAGCTTTCCAGGTGTCAGCATATTGGCACTCCATATGTCTAACACTTTCTTCCTGCTCTTCATTTGAGTAAGCTGTAATTTTTCTCATCTGAGAGAATATAAGATCAAGTGAGATACTCTGCATTTCATTTAATGTAGCACAGTAGGAGGGAAAAGTCTGCAGTAGACAAAATGTGGTTCTGGAAAAGGCTTTCCTTACCCTCTTTTAAGTATACATAAGGTGCCTGTAATGATACTGTTTGGTCCTCAGCTATGGGGCAATTTATGGTTGCTTAATGCCATTCCACACATATCAGAATAACAAAGAGCAAGTTATAAAAGCCAAATCTATAAATGATAACAAATCTTTTTAGGGAGAATTTATATAAAAATCTGCCTGATGAAATATGGGGAACTAGAGCAGTAGCTCTTGGCTAGAAATATTCTTTGAGCTGTAGTTTCTAAGGTACAATCCTCCCAGAAAGACTAACAGTGTACATGGGCTGCATACATATAAAAATGGACATTCTGCTATTAGAAAGGGGAAATTTTACAGTATCAAAACATTATGGAGATCTCATTTATATGCATTTACAGTAGTCAAGATCCATTTGTTTTGATGGAGTCGCTTCCAATTGACACCTGTATAATGGAACAGATTCAGGCCCTGTATGAGTGAGTGAGTGAACAGGAAATACAAAATGTTAGGCCTTGTCTACACTGGCAAATTTCTGCGCAGTAAAGCAGATTTCTGGGCTGTAACTTCCGAGGTGTACACACTGCCAAGCCACTTAGTTGCAGAACTGCGCAGTTGCAGCAGTGAAAAACCACCCCGAGAGGCGTAGAGCTTTCTGAGCCGGGGGCACACCACCGCGGTGCCAGTGTAGACACCCTGGTTGATTACATTACTGCGATTGGCCTCCGGGAGGTGTCCCACAATGCCTGTTCTCGTCGCTCTGGTCATCGGTTTGAACTCTACTGCCCTACCCTCAGATGACCAACCGTGAGCCCCACCCCTTAAATTCCTTGGGAATTTTGAAAGTTTCCTTCCTGTTTGCTTGGCGATGCGTGCAGTGGTCTCAGCGCATCTTTCCAAGTGGCCACGCCTGCTCCATGTACCAGCCGATCCTCCACTTGGAGCAATGCCGAGCTGCTGGACCTCATCAGCATTTGGGGAGAGGAGGCTGTCCAGTCCCAGCTGCGCTCCAGCCGTAGGAATTATGATACCTATGGACAGATTTCACGACGCATGACAGAAAGGGGCCACGACTGGGACACACTGCAGTGCAGGGTCAAAGTGAAGGCACTGCGGAACGCCTACCACAATACCCTCCTACCTGGCCCCTGAGCTCCTGACCCGGAAGGCTAGCTCCTGGCCCCTCCCCTGCTGTTCCCCCTCCCCTGCGCCTCAACTCACTGCACCACCCGCGCCATGCTCTGGGCGGCGGGCTGCAAGCTCCTGGGGCAGCGCAGCTGCAGAGCCCGGCCTGACCCGGTGCTCTGTGGTGTGGCTGGCTCCCAGGGGCAGGGAGCGGGGGGGTTTGAATAGAGGGCAGGGGAGTTTGGGGTGGTGGTCAGGGGGCGGGGGTGTGGATAGGGGTCAGGGCGGTCAGAGGGCGGTGAATAGGGGAGTTAAATGGGGGCAGGGGTGCTGGGGGGCAGTCAAGAAGGAGGGGCGGTTGGATGGGGTGGCGGGGGGCAGTTAGGGCAGGGGTTCCGGGGGCAGTCAGGGGACAGTGAGCGGGGGGGGGGGGAGGGCGTGGATGGGGCAGGAATCCCTGGGGGGCTGACAGGGAACGGGGGGGTTGGATGGGACAGGAGTCCCGGGGTGGGAGCTGTCAGGGGGCGAGAAGGAAGGGGGGGGGGATAGGAGGCGGGGCCTCCCCTAACTGGCCCTCTATACAATTTCTGAAACCTGATGCAGCCCTCAGGCCAAAAAGTTTGCCCGCCCTGAGTTAGGCTCAAAAATGGCCATTTTTCCACTCAGTTACTTGAATGGCAAGTGTGGTAACATGCAAGTGTATGTCTATTTTTGTACACACAATAAAGAGAATCAGGCCCCTCAATGTTTCAGAACCAACATGAAAGTTATAAAGCCCATTACAAGTCCAAATAGCTCACATAGAGTAGCATTGTCCAATTCAAAATAAACTGAGAAAATAAAACTAGGGTAAAATACATTGGCCACTGTCTCAATTCTGAGATTCAGTAACAGAAATTAACTTGACCGAAATGAAGACTCTGTACTGCTACATATGGAAGTAGCTGCTCCCATATATAATACTGAATAATGCACCCCCTAGCAGGGGTCTCTAAAGCAGCATCAGCAATGGGAGATCATTGAACAGCCCAAATGCATCAGCAGAGCACTGAGGGGCATATCAAAAAATGCCTTTGGGGGAAGGAGGGATGGATGGGATGTATTAGCCACCTAAAATATCGACTTTGAGACTCCACTGGCCAGACTGTACATAGCCTATAAAGTTATACCACTAAAAGTATTAAAATGCGCAGCCTATTAATATAGAAAAATGCTTCCCAAAGGCACAGAGATAACTAAAATAATTTGCAGTCTCCTTAAGTGGGTTTCTAGTTATTTATTTCTTCCCTTCAGTTACTGTGATAATCTTTTTCTTGGATCCACTGTTTATTAAATAAGCCGAGAGGTAAGAGCACTGAAATCAGGCCACACCAGGGGAGAAAGAGGTTAAACCTGCTGTGACACAAACCAGCAACCAGAAGAAAATTAAGCATTTAATATGAAATGGGACTCCCCCCAAACAATCTACCTCTTAATGTAATAAGACTGTCATTCTTTAATTGGATAGACTTCTTGGCACATCATCAGCATCCACGGGCCACATAATCAACAGATATAATTGTAAAATCATATTGTGTTTATCACTGTTATTAGTTCATAGGTTTTCTAACCTGGCAACCTAAGAAATGAATAATGACTTAGGGAGCTGCTGATTTTCAAGGACATACGTACATGCAAATGAAGACAAAGTGCATATTTTGCTAATAAAGTCTTAAGGACAATTCAGAGTTTATTACTTTCCAGATTGAGAAAAAACAAAATGAAACAAAACCAAAACTTAATTGGCTATTTTTCTTCCTCCAAACTAGGATCTGACAGCAACTGTAATCAGAAGCACTGGTAGAGCAATGGCAGCTCACCTGAAATGTACTGAATTCACTATTTATCTTTGCTCCAGGCCAAGAATTACAATGAAGGAAAGTCTTGTACCTTCTGTTTCTCATTAAGGGCTAATGTGCCACCAAAATTACAGAATAAAGTGAATGAGGCCTTGCAGTTCTCCTTCATTTTAGAAAGGGCATGTTTGCATATTCTTATTTTATAAATGGAGGAACTTTTTCTGAAATAGGCAGTGCTTATACGGACATCACTTGGATGGGGCTATTTACTAGATGATATATTATTCATGCTCCACTATTCCAGTGGGTATTTTGCATTAGCCATTTTGTCATAACACAAAATGCCACAATGTTGACCCTGGGGTCTGCAAGACAAGGGGAAACTGTAGATGCTTGAGGGTCATGCTGAGTGTTACTGACCCTGAATTGCCTGTGGCATTAAGCTCAAAGCTTTGGATAGTACAAAACCCTTTATTAGTCGAGTAGGTTTTTTTATTTAATAATTTTGTCACCAGGCTAATGACCACATAGATACACACACAAATATATGTATATATACATAATTTTACACCCTCCACATACAGGGGGAAGTCATGGCCTCATTGAAGCCAGGGCCAGGATTTCACCAATAAATACACACACCATATAGGTTGAGGTGACAAACATGTGATACATATATCTATCATGTGGCCATGCCCATATCACCTGCCTAGTAATCTATCTCACCAGGATTTAACCTCACTTTCCACCACCTTAAGAATCTTCAAATAGCTGCTCTTTTCCCCCCCCCACACCCAAATTGGACCTGCCATCCAGAGAAATCTTTCCTCCTCCTCATCTCGATATTACTTAAGGTTCAGGACAGGAAAGATTCAGGCCCTGTCTACACTGGCAAGTTTCTGTGCAGTAAAGCAGATTTCTGCGCTGTAACTCCCGAGGTGTACACACTGCCAAGCCACTTAGTGTGCAGCAACTGCGCAGTTGCAGCACTGTAAAAAACCCACCCCAACAAGAGGCGTAGAGCTTTCTGCCCCAGGGGTACAGTGCCGTGATGCTAGTGTAGACACCTTGGTTGATTACAGCGCTGCGATTGGCCTCCAGAAGGTGTCCCACAATGCCTGTTCTCGCCTCTCTGGTCATTAGTTTGAACTCTACTGCCCTACCCTCAGATGACCAACCGTGAGCCCCATCCCTTAAATTCCTTGGGAATTTTGAAAGTTTCCTTCCTGTTTGCTTGGTGATGCATGCAGTGGTCTCAGCGCATCTTTCCAGGTGGCCACGCCTGCTCCATGTACCAGCCGATCCTCCGCTTGGAGCAATGCCAAGCTGCTGGACCTCATCAGCATTTGGGGAGAGGAGGCTGTCCGGTCCCAGCTGCGCTCCAGCCGTAGGAATTATGATACCTATGGACAGATTTCACGACGCATGACAGAAAGGGGCCATGACTGGGACACACTGCAGTGCAGGGTCAAAGTGAAGGAGCTGCGGAACGCCTACCACAAGGTGTGGGAGACAAACCGCCCCTCCAGTGCTGCGCCCACGAGCTACTGATTTTACGAAGAGGTGGACGCAACACTCGGTGGCGACCCCACCTCCACTGCGAAGGCCACTCTGGATACTTCAGTGGCTCACGTGCCAATCTAGAGTGGACTGAACCAGGAGGAGGAAATCTTGGAAGAGGATGGGGAGGGGGAGGTGACCCAGAGGCAGAGGACGACTCAGAGGTCAGAGATGCATGCAGCCAGGAGCTCTTTTCTACCCCAGAGGAGGCTAGCCAGTCACAGCTCTTGGATCTTGGCAAAGCGCAAACAGGAGAGGAGGCTCCTGGTAAGTGGATTTGGTTTTGGGAATCACTGAAGTGAGTTGTTGGTGGCAGGAGGGTTGCAGAAAGCAGGCTCGTGTCTGTATGATGCGTGTACCACCACATGCCTAGTCTGAGCGGTGGAACAGGCTGTTGATTGACTCCCTCAGTTCACGGGAATCTGCCTCAGAGTTCTCCATGAAACGCTCATGGAAATACTGGGCAATCCGTTGCCGCAGGTTCTTTGGCAGAGAGGCTTTGTTTCTTGCCCCATTAAGGGTAACTTTCCCATGCCACTCTTCTGTCACGGGGAGGGAAGGGGGATGGATGACACACGACACCATTGCTGCACACAGGTGAGCTGCATAAGGGCCAGGGCGGAAGTCACAGTCTTGGAGAAGACCCTCCCTTGATTCCCTGCTCACCCTCAGCAGTGAGATATCTTCCATAATGAACACAGCCTGTGGCAAATGTGGGGACAGGAATGATTATCAGGCCACCACTACAGTGCTGGCTCTCCCCAAGAGCCAGATGTCCAGTGTACAGAAGGGTCCGGGAACACTGATTTACCCTGCCCCTGTGGCTACTCGCCATTGTGGGGGTCTTGTGGCTTATGTGTGCTTGCCTGGGGTCAGCCAGTTAGTGACAGGTATGTGAATAGTGGCTGTGTTTTCAATCACTGAATCAGTGTTCTGTGTGTTGCAAACAATACTGCTTCTGTAAAATGTTGCATTTTGGCTTCACAGAGATGACCTTGGGAGCCCAGCTGCTTTGTTATCACCAGCTGAATGGCTGCGCAGAATTAGAAAGTGGCCATAAAGAACTAAGGAGGACTTTCTGCATGACATTATGATGCACTCCACAGCCGAAAAATAGGAATTGAAGGAGTGGCGGGACAGCGAGAAGAGGGACCGAAAGGAGAACGTGGGATGCCAGAATGAAGCCATGGAACAGCTCTTCAACGTTATGGAGCACATGCTCCAGGTGATATTAGCACTGCAAACCGAGTAGCTCCGCACCCGCCCTCTCCTGCAGCCGCTGTCGCAAAACTCTTTCCCATGCGCCCCCCAGGCACTGCCAACACATTCTTATCAACCTCCTGCCCCCAGACTGTACCCGCGGCATTCCACTCCTCCCCCCTCACAGTTCAGCACTGTGGACTCCCACTACCCACTGCACTCAATGCCCATCCCTCTGCAGTTTAGCTCTGTTGTAGTACAGTACCTGCTGCACTACATTATACTCCAAAGGATAAGGTTGGATATGATCCCTGGACAGACACAAATGTTTAACCATCCCAGGAACCCACCTCCTCCTGGGACCTTCCCTTCCCCCTTCCCCCATCCCCCTCAGTGCTGATGTGTTTTTTGTTTGACTCTCTCCTCTGGTTGTTGGTTTTTAATATAATAATTGTGTTGGTTTGAAAGTAATCTTTATTCTATTCATTGAAAGCAAACAGAGCCCTGCAAAGCAACAGACAATTATCTTAAACCTTCATATTGCATTGTCTGCACCAATCACAATCACCTCCTAGCATTACAAGCACTGCACTCCTGAGCACAGCAACAAATATTCGTGGCTTTCAGCTTCAAATTTCTGCCTCCAGGCATACCTGATCCTTATGGCACCATGCAGGTGCTGAGCCTCAGTGGTCCAGCTCTGAGTGAAGCTTTCACCCTTCCCTTCACAAATATTATGGAGCATACAGCATGCGGCCATAAGCATTGGAATATTGTCATCAGTCAGGTTTAGCTTTCCATATAGGCAGCACCAGCAGGCCTTTAAATGGCCAAAAGCACACTCAACGGTCATTCTCCACTTGCTCAGCCCATTGTTGAACCGCTCCTTGCTGCTTTCAAGGTGCCCCGTGTATAGCTTCATAAACCATGACGTTAAGGGGTAGGTGGGGTCTCCCAAGAACACAATGGGCATTTCGACTTCCCCTATGGTGAACTTCTGGTCCGTGAAGAAAGTCCCTGCTTGCAGCTTCCTGAATGGGCCAGTGTTCCGAAAGATGCGTGTCATGCACCTTTCCGGACCAGCCTGCGTTAATGTCTGTGAAACACCCACAGTGATTCCCAAATGCCTGGAGAACCATTGAGAAATACCCATTCCAATTAATATACGCAGTGGCTAGGTGGTCTCATGCCAGATTTGGAATATGCATGCCATCTATCGCTCCTCCACAGTCAGGGAAGCCCATTTATGCAAAGCCATCCACAATGTCACGCACGTTGCCCAGAGTCACAGCCTTTTGGAGCAGGATGCGATTCATGGCCCTGCACACTTCTGTGAACATGAGTCCAACGGTCAACTTTCCCACTCCGAACTGGTTAGCGACTAATCGGTAGCAGTCTGGAGTAGCCAGCTTCCACAGTGCAATCGCCACGTGCTTCTCCAGTGGCAGGGCAGCTCTCATTCTCATGTCCTTGCACCGCAGGGCTGGGATGAGCTCATCACACAGTCCCATGAATGGCTTCCCTCATCTGAGAGTTCTACAGCCACTGCTGGTCATCCCAGACGTGCATGATGATGTGATCCCACCACTCTATGCCTGTTTCCCGAGCCCAAAAGTGGCATTCCACTGTGGTCAACACCTTTGTGAATGCCACAAGCATTCTCGTGTCATAGCTACTACGGCAAGATAAATGTCACCCTCCTCTTGCCTTTGCAGTTTAAGGAATAACTCCACTGTCACTCATGACGTGTTGGTCAGAGCGAGCAGCATACTGTTCAGCCAGTTTGAGATCCATTCCTGCAGACCGAAGAGTCAGAGCATGCAGTACACAAACTGTTGAAAGATGGCACCAAATGTGGACGGAAGCACAGGGATTGCTGGGATGTGAAGCAATGCATCATGGGGCATTGGGGCAGGACTCAGGATGCTCCACGACCTCCCTCCGCCTTCCCACAACTCTTAGCAGCAGAAGAGGAAGAGATGCTCTGTGGGATAGCTGCCCAGAGTGCATCACTCCCAATACTGCTGCAAGTGCCACAAGTGTGAACATGCTATTGTGCAGGCAGCTGACAGTGTGAACACACAACAGCGGTTTCCCTTCAGAACTCTCTGAGCGGTGCTGTAACTGCCAGTGCTGTAACTCTCCCAGTGTAGACATACCCTCAGACTGGGTCCAGTAACAGTTGTTGTTGATGAAACAATGGAGAGATTCTAAAGAAGGGGTGGGCAAACTATGGCCCGTGGGCTGGATCCAGCCAGTCAGGGCTTTGGATCTGGCCCGTGGGATTGCCACCCCTGTGGTGTTGTAGGCCAGCACCACGTCCCTGCGGCCCTGGTGGAGGGAGGGGCAGAGGGTTCCGGGTGTTGCCCTCACCTGCAGGCACCACCCCCCGCAGTTCCCATTGGCCAGGAATGGGGAACCATGGCCAATGGGAGCTTTGGGGGAGGTACCCACAGGCGAGGGCAGTGCACACAGCCTATGCCCCTCCTCCCCTGTGGTGCCGGCCGCTTCTGGGAGCGGCACGGGGCCAGGGCAGGCAGGCAGGGAGCCTACTCTGACCCCAGTGTGTGCTGCTGCCACCCCAGAGCTGCTCAAGGTAAGTGGTGCTGGGCTGGAGACCGCACCCCTCCTGCCCCCTAACCCCCTGCCGCACCCTGCCTGCATCCCGCACCCCTCCTGCACCCCAACCCCCTGCCCTGAGCCCCCTGCCACACCTCACACCCCTCCTGCACCCAACCCCCTGCCCTGACCCCTTCCCGCACACCACACCACCTCCCACACCCCGCACTCCCTCCTGCACCCCAACCCCCTGCCCCAGTCCTACATTCATGGCCCTGTATGCAATTTCCCCACTCAGATGTGGCCCTTGGTCCAAAAAGTTTGCCCACCCCTGTTCTAAAGTCATGGCCGCAGAAGGATAGAAAATGGTAGCTGTAGCTCATAGAAAAGGGGAGATTCCCATCTTCTACTTCTAACACTGAAAGGGCATGAGACAGAGTGGAATGTAATTTCACAATAGTTTTAGATCTAGAAAAACTATTTTAGATTATTTATGGTTTTAATTTTTCTCTCCCTCTGAAACTCATAGTAACTGAGGTGCTTAGCTTTAAAGGTGCTGAGATTAAAAAAATTATTGGGACTATTTTTTGTAACACTCTAAAACTAAATTATTTTTACTGTAAAATGTGGCAGAGACACAATACGTGATGTGTTGCAAGGGATTTATCTTTTGTTTGGAATGATCTGTATAACTCACTTGTAATACAGCATATTAGGAAGTTAGGAATTTAGATTATCGTTGGGGTCAGAGTGCATCCATGCCTGGGTTCCCCCTCCCCTTCCCCCCCGCTCCTCATCTCTCCATTTGCAGTAACTACTGGTGTGAGCTAGTCCTGAAATACTTAGGACCTTAACAATCCAGTTTGCATGGGAACATGGGTCTGATTTTCAGAATTGCTTTGCACTCACTGCTCCCGTTGACTTCAGCTGGAGTTATGTGTGTTCAGCCCACTGCAGAAACACTACATAAAAGGGTAGCAAATTCCAGCTCCCTGCACAGGAATGAAGAACTTTCCCTTTGAGCCTTCCTGTCAGGTACCTGAACCATACATAAGGGGAAAATGTATGTAGTCCTGAATTTTCATTTCAGTAGATGCTCAAAAACTCAAATGTAGGTAAATGGCTTGTTTACAGTGTAAGCTGTTATGATCTATTTATAATATTAGAGGGATACAGATAATTTTTAAAATAACCAAGCTGTCATGCTTTCTATTTTGTGCTATGTATCTTCGCTTTCAAGTCATGTCCTGGAATGGTCTACTGGATATTCGGCATTTATCTGAATGTACCCTGCTCTGCATGTATATACATATGAAATTAGTTTACTGCTCTTATGAAATTAAACACCCATAACCACAGCATGCTGCCATTAAACTGCATCAACACAAACTCCTTCTATAGGCTAGACAATTTTCATTACTCAAGTCATTCTCATCATGAGATCAGTGTCACAGCAATAATTGCACTGCACCCCACATTCAACAGAAATCTGTATGATGCATATCCAAAGACTTCCAGTGTAGGACTGACCGTACCACTACTCTTAAAAGCTTTCTGACCCCCTGAATTCACCCAGGCACTACGGAAACGTACATTGTAATGAAAACTAACATGGGAGCAGTTCCTTGCTTATTCACTTGATTTCTGGAAACAAGAACCGCAACAGAGTGGGTTTATCCTCATCACACTGCTGCTTCCATTTTCCTCATGTTGAAATGCAGCTGCAGCTAGATTCCTAACTCAGCAAAGGTCCCAGAAGAACTTGGATGCTGGCTCTGCCACATGCTGACCTATTCAGGAAAGAAGCTAGCTTTATACATACTTTAATCCTTACCTCCTCCCACATCCCTTTATCCCTTGGAAAAAATAAATTTACTTGGTTCCAAGGGGTTATGGAACTGAGCGGGTATCGGGAGGAAAACCTGGGCATTTGCCATTCCTGAATCCTCTCCTGGACCTTCCCCTTTCTCTACATGAGTCTTGCACAACCCCACTGGGAAAGAGGAAGAAAGGGGTCCCCTCTATGTCATGAACCAGAGCATTTACTTGTGAGAAGGGAGCAGATATGGAGGGATGCATGATTCCTAACTTGGCATTATATGGCTGCTACGAAGGGGGGAAACACTCTCTCACTATATAGAACGGGTTGCACAGCCAAAGAGGCTAATGGGTACTCTGTGGGGAGAGCAGCTGCAGAAGCGTACTTCTGCTCCATAGAGTCTGCAGTGATTTTAGAAACCAGGAATAAAAATGTGGGACCCCCTCTGCCTTGAAGTAATAATGAAGGATCTAAATAATTAGGTTAATATGTCTTGGAGGCAACTGAGCTCTAATGAGATGGCATCTAAAACAAAGTCAAGTGCAGGTTAAATCCTCTGTGGTATATTCAGATTGAACATGTGACTGTTTATGAATCTCTTTATTTAACCTGACTAAAGACCTTAGCACCCCAGGCAGCCTGCTGGAAGAGCAGCTTTTGGAAAGTGTTTTAAAAGGACTCCTCAGAGCATGCCAGTCTTCCTGAACTTGCTATGCAACGGGCCTACAAGCCGTTCATTGAGTTTGGTCCAGAGGATTAGTCTTGTTCAGCTGGACATTAGGTGCTTAATCCGTGCCAAGATGCAGCATGCAGTCACAGCACTCCTCAGATATGCTGACAGGAAAAATCTGCTGCCAAAAGTGAACCAAATATGTCAATATTTCCTCAGATGCTCGAAATCGTCTAGCTCCCCATCTTTGAAGTTGGTAACTGCATCAGCAGAACATTTTGCATTCAATTGTCATGAAACACCAACAAGATATGGAGCATGGTACTTTGGTATTATCACAGGACATGGAAGGTGGTACTACTATAAATGGTAGCTTGGGGCCAAATGCCAGTGCCGGTGCAAACTATGCACAGGAGAATTTTATGGAGTGGCTGATACAGAATGCTCCACCACATACATTTACTGGCAATTTTCTTTAGAGTCAAATTCCAGTTTTGTGACCACAATTAATTGGGAATGTAATAATGACATTTAGGACCTAAGTACTTGACTGCGCCTGCATATTTGCACCTGTAATTATTGAATGCCTCAAAGCGGAAAATGGGTTAGAACTTCTTAAAAGCATGGTCCATTTTTTTTGTTTCTTTCTGTGAAATACTGCTCGGGCTTGCACGAGTGAAATCAGGAAGGCCAAATCACACCTGGAGTTGCAGCTAGCAAGAGATGTTAAGAGTAACAAGAAGGGTTTCTTCAGGTATGTTAGCAACAAGAAGAAAGTCAAGGAAAGTGTGGGCCCCTTACTGAATGAGGGAGGCAACCTAGTGACAGAGGATGTGAAAAAGCTAATGTACTCAATGCTTTTTTTGCCTCTGTCTTCATGAACAAGGTCAGCTCCCAGACTACTGCACTGGGCAGCACAGCATGGGGAGGAGGTGACTAGCACTCTGTGGAGAAAGAAGTGGTTCGGGACTATTTAGAAAAGCTGGACGAGCACAAGTCCATGGGGCCAGATGCACTGCATTCAAGAGTGCTAAAGGAGTTGGCGGATGTGATTGCAGAGCCATAGGCCATTATCTTTGAAAACTCATGGCGATCGGGGGAGTCCCGGACGACTGGAAAAAGGCTCATGTAGTGCCCATCTTTAAAAAAGGGAAGAAGGAGGATTCTGGGAACTACAGGCCAGTCAGCCCCACCTCAGTCCCTGGAAAAATCACGGAGCAGGTCCTCAAGGAATCAATTCTGAAGCACTTAGAGGAGAGGAAAGTGATCAGGAACAGTCAGCATGGATTCACTAAGGGCAAGTCATGCCTGACCAATCTAATTGCCTTCTATGATGAGATAACTGGCTCTGTGGATGAGGGGAAAGCAGTGGACGTGTTGTTCCTTGACTTTAGCAAAGCTTTTGACACGGTCTCCCACAGTATTCTTGCCAGCAAGTTAAAGAAGTATGGGCTGGATGAATGGACTATAAGGTGGATAGAAAGCTGGCTAGATTGTAGGGCTCAACGGGTAGTGATCAATGGCTCCATGTCTAGCTGGCAGCCGGTATCAAGTGGAGTGCCCCAAGGGTCGGTCCTCAGGCCGGTTTTGTTCAATATCTTCATAAATGATCTGGAGGATGGTGTGGATTGCACCCTCAGCAAGTTTGCAGATGACACTAAACTGGGAGGAGAGGTGGATATGCTGGAGGGTAGGGATAGGATACAGAGGGACCTAGACAAATTAGAGGATTCGGCCAAAAGAAATCTGATGAGGTTCAACAAGGACAAGTGCAGAGTCCTGCACTTAGGATGGAAGAATCCCATGCAGCGCTACAGACTAGGGACTGAATGGCTCGGCAGCAGTTCTGCAGAAAAGGACCTGGGGTTACAGTGGACGAGAAGTTGGATATGAGTCAACAGTGTGCCCTTGTTGCCAAGAAGGCCAATGGCATTTTGGGATGTATATGTAGGGGCATTGCCAGCTGATCGAGGGACGTGATCGTTCCCCTCTATTCGACACTGGTGAGGCCTCATCTGGAGTACTGTGTCCAGTTTTGGGCCCCACACTGCAAGAAGGATGTGGAAAAATTGGAAAGAGTCCAGCGGAGGGCAACAAAAATGATTAGGGGACTGGAACACATGACTTACGAGGAGAGGCTAAGGGAACTGGGATTGTTTAGTCTGAGGAAGAGAAGAATGAGGGGGGATTTGATAGCTGCTTTCAACTACCTGAAAGGGTGTTCCGAAGAGGATGTATCTAGACTGTTCTCAGTGGAAGCTGATGACAGAACAAGGAGTAATGGTCTCAAGTTGCAGTGGGGGAGATTTAGGTTGGATATTAGGAAAAACTTTTTCACTAGGAGGGTGGTGAAACACTCTAATGCGTTACCTAGGGAGGTGGTGGAATCTCCTTCCTTAGAAGTTTTTAAGGTCAGGCTTGACAAAGCCCTGGCTGGGATGATTTAGTTGGAGATTGGTCCTGCTTTGAGCAGGGTGTTGGACTAGATGACCTCCTGAAGTCCCTTCCAACCTTGATATTCTATGATTCTATGATTCTAAATGATATACAGCAAAACAATAAATGAAGTAATTTGTATTCGGTGCCAGAACTATGACAGTGCACTGGAAAAAGTTCAGAAGTGTAGGGATGCAAATAGCCAAAATACGTTAAAGAAGCAATGGGAATAGGAATTTATGAACTGTGGATGCTTTGTACAAGTTAATGAAGAAAATCTCATGGGTAGGGAGCACAATTTAAAAATAATCTTGAGAATTGTATTTATAATTAGTGATTCAAAATAATGGACATGAGATCATAAGTATAAAACAGCTGGAGAACTCTGCATCGACCATTACTGGGGTGGATGACAATGACTGAAAGTACAGCATTTAAAACTCACTACTCCACCCTGCTTTGGAAAGTGTAGCTCTGAGCATTCATCTGATTGGATCCTTTTATAGGCAAGCAACCTCCGCCTAAAGTCACAGATATTTAAAATCTTTATTTCTTACTTGGCTGACTGATTCCCCTCCCCAGGCCCAACCCCTTTATACAAAATTAAAAACAGAAAATAGAGAATGAGAACAGCATGTGCTTAACATATTATATTCTGGGATGGCTGTGGACCAGGTGGAGCTGCAAGGTTTGGTGGCCTTACAGAGAAGATCTAAACCTGCCTTGCTGATAGCATGCTGGAGGGGAACCCCTACAAGGAAATGTTACTTCAGAACATAAGAATGGCTATGCTGGGTCAGCCCAATGGTTCATCTAGCCCGGTATCCTGTGTCCTGACAGCGACCAATGACACGTGCTTCAGAGGGAATGAACAGAACAGGCAATCATTGCCTGATCCATCCCCTGCCATCCACTCCCAGCTTCTGGCAAACAGAGGCTAGGGACACCCAGGTTGACTGTGCATTGGGTGAAGAAATATTTCCTTTTGTTTATTTTAAACCTGCTGCCTATGGATTTCGTTGGGTGACTCCTAGTTCTTGTGTTATGTGAAGGAGTAAATAACATTTCCTTATTCACTTTCTCCACACTAGTTGAGATTTTATAGATCTCTATCATATCCCCCCTTGGTCAGCTCTTTCCCAAGCTGAAAAGTCCATCTTTTTAATTTCTCTTCATACGGAAGCTGTTCCATACCCCTAATCTTTTTTGTTGCCCTTCTCTGTACTTTTTCCAGTTTCAATGTATCTTTTTTGAAATGGGAGACCAGATCTGCACACAGTATTCAAGATGTGGGCAAAACAAGGATTTATATAGAAACATTATGATATTTTCTGTCTTGTTATCTATCTATCTATGATGAGATTACTGGTTCTGTGGATGAAGGGAAAGCAGTGGATGTATTGTATCTTGACTTTAGCAAAGCTTTTGACACGGTCTCCCACAGTATTCTTGTCAGCAAGTTAAAGAAGTATGGGCTGGATGAATGCACTATAAGGTGGGTAGAAAGTTGGCTAGATTGTCGGGCTCAACGGGTAGTGATCAATGGCTCCATGTCTAGTTGGCAGCCGGTGTCAAGTGGAGTGCCCCAGGGGTCGGTCCTGGGGCCGGTTTTGTTCAATATCTTCATAAATGATCTGGAGGATGGTGTGGATTGCACTCTCAGCAAATTTGCGGATGATACTAAACTGGAAGGAGTGGTAGATACGCTGGAGGGCAGGGATAGGATACAGAGGGACCTAGACAAATTGGAGGATAGGGCCAAAAGAAATCTGATGAGGTTCAATAAGGATAAGTGCAGGGTCCTGCACTTAGGACGGAAGAACCCAATGCACAGCTACAGACTAGGGACCGAATGGCTAGGCAGCAGTTCTGCGGAAAAGGACCTAGAGGTGACAGTGCACGAGAAGCTGGATATGAGTCAGCAGTGTGCCCTTGTTGCCAAGAAGGCCAATGGCATTTTGGGATGTATAAGTAGGGGAATAGCGAGCAGATCGAGGGACTTGATCGTTCCCCTCTATTCGACATTGGTGAGGCCTCATCTGGAGTACTGTGTCCAGTTTTGGGCCCCACACTACAAGAAGGATGTGGATAAATTGGAGAGAGTCCAGCGAAGGGCAACAAAAATGATTAGGGGTCTGGAACACATGACTTATGAGGAGAGGCTGAGGGAACTGGGATTGTTTAGTCTGCAGAAGAGAAGAATGAGGGGGGATTTGATAGCTGCTTTCAACTACCTGAGAGGTAGTTCCAGAGAGGATGGTTCTAGACTATTCTCAGTGGTGGAAGAGGACAGGACAAGGAGTAATGGTCTCAAGTTGCAGTGGGGGAGGTTTAGGTTGGATATTAGGAAAAACTTTTTCACTAGGAGGGTGGTGAAACACTGGAATGCGTTGCCTAGGGAGGTGGTGGAATCTCCTTCTTTAGAAGTTTTTAAGGTCAGGCTTGACAAAGCCCTGGCTGGGATGATTTAATTGGGGATGGGTCCTGCTTTTGAGCAGGGTGTTGGACTAGATGACCTCCTGAGGTCCCTTCCAACCCTGATATTCTATGATTCTATGATCCCTTTCCTAATGATTCCTAACATTCTGTTAGCTTTTTTTGTTTGTTTGTTTTGACTGCTGCTGCACTTTGAACAGATGTTTTCAGAGAATTATCCACAATGACTCCAAGATCTCTTTCTTGAGTGGTTACAGCTAATTTAGACTCCATCATTTTATATATATAGTTGAGATTATATTTTCCAATGTGCATTACTTTGCAATTATCAACATTGAATTTAATCTGCTATTTTGTTGCCCAGTCACCCAGTTTTGTGAGATCCCTTTGTAACTCTTTGCAGTCTGTTTGGGACTTAACTATTTTGAGTAATTTTGTATCATCTGCAAATTTTGCCACCTCACTCTTTACCCCTTTTTCAAGATCATTTATGAATATGTTGAACAGTACTGGTCCCAGTACAGACCCCTGAGGGACACAACTATTTACCTCTCTCTATTCTGAAAACTGACCATTCATTCCTACCCTTTGTTTCCTATCTTTTAACCAGTTACTGACCCATGAGAAGACCTTCCCTCTTACCCCATGTTCATGAAGATTCTTTCATTAAAACTTCCCTTACTGGAGTTCTTTATCCAAGAGGGGACAATCAGGGCCAGAAAAAGAAATAATCAGTGCCCAGGCAGCCAGATAACATGGATACTTTTTATTTACATCAGCTATCCTTATATATTTGTAATGCTATAATTATTTCCATTAGTCAGGGGCTTTGCTGAAATGAAGAATGCAAATGTCCCTAACAAAGCAAATGTCAGGAGCTGAAATATACACTACATTCTATGTAAGGAAAAACCCGACTGGCCTACACTTCCATGGTTGGTAGCACAACTGCCTCATTCTATTTTCAGAAGCCTTTGTCTAAAATTAATTGCTTAGCATAGAAGTCTGCTCTAAAATGAAATCTGATTTGCAATTTGCGCAGATGTAGAAAACCATATTTCCTCTCTACTGTCTGACTATTAGCAATTCCATCTCCCTTGTGGTCCCCTCTCTGGTTTGTTTAATTCTCATTGACCATTCTATTTCCTTCAGATTGTCTGAATGTTTGTATGGTTTAGTGCAATTACTACTGTACTGTTATTTGTACTGTACTGTATCACTAGTGCAAGACACTACTCAATTATTTAAATTTGAAATACAAGCATTCGTAGAGTAAAGCCCCTATTCAGCAGAAAGAAGTCTCTGTGGTTCCTGGCCCATGGACAGTTTGCAGGTTTCTCTGGTTATGCAGCCATGGAAATGGATCCCTGTTTAAAAGTTGTGTTTTCTCCTCTGTAGCTGCTACATAGTGTTGTCTGTCCAATCCCTTTCTAGCATTTGGGAACAGGAGGCCCCCTGCCCAGTGTTCCTGCGTCAGAGAGGCCTTCCATCCACCAGCAGATAAATATTGGTTTTTTTTATTACTCATTTCCTAGGCTGGCTGCACTTGGATTTTTTCAGAGTTCTGTGTGGCTTACTCAAGCATAGGGTGGTAAGAAATCAGTAGGTGAAAGTAAGCCATTCAGAGTAGCGAGTTAAATAGTACAAACGCATCTTTGATATGCAACAGAAGCTCCCTGAAGAGCTGCTCCATCATTCCTCAGCCCATAGGATGGCTCTTTGGGGAGAGAGGACCTTTGCAACAAAGCCTACTTTCCTCTTGAATAAGCTTGCTATGGGGCAGAAGGTCAGGGACAATCTCTGTTCTTATTTAAAAATCCAAGACCTGCCAGTTATTGCTGCGCAATTTTATGAAACATGTACGAATCCTCATTATAAGTAATTTCTATTCTCTGAAATACCTCCAGATTAAAAATACATCTGCATCAAACCCTCCAAGGCAATGCTATCCTCGGGAACCATTAGAATGTTCTTCCTCTTCTCTGTTTATTAAGACTATTCCATGTTCAATATTCACTATAAGCTTGCAAAACTAGCTGTTTGTTGTTGTTGTCAGGACCGGCTGTAGGCACCAGCAAAGCAAGCACATGCTTGGGGCATGCATTACTTTGCAATTTAACTGGGCAGATATACTGTGACATCATTGTATTGACAATGTGGTGTGTACATTTCCAGGGGCGGCAACCTAGAGCTGGCCCTGGGTAGGAGCCCTCGTAGCAGAAGCAGCCCTGCATGTTGACCGTGAAGGTGTCCATGTACTTGAAGTAACAAGCCAGCATCACGGTCCCTGCCATGATCACCATCTGCAAGTAAAGCATGCTGGAGCACTTGGGCAGCGCAGGAGGCTGGTTAGTTCCGGGCAGCTGCACCAGCACGGCCGGGGCACAAGCCCGTGCCCATGGGCTGCTCCTGTCAGGTGGCTGCACCTGGGCACAGGGTTGTGCACTGGGGGAGCAGACGGTGGCTAGACCCGAGCAGCAGCACCAGTTCCGTCCGGGCACATGCATGGGGAGGTGGGTCCCCTCCCGAGAGCAGCCCCTGGCTGCCGGAACAGGAAGCCCAGCTGAGAAGCAGATCCGAGGGTTCCCCTCTCTGGCGGTGCTGGGGCCGCAGCGTTTGAGCCAAGCCCACCCCTGGGCAGGTGCCTGACGCCACTGCCCAGCGCCAGCCTCCCGCGGGAGGGAGGGGGCAGGAATCCCAGTCACTCCGAGCCCGCCAGCTCAGTCTGCACGAGCCTGGCTCCGGGCAGGCAATGCACCGCCTCCCCAGGGCTGCCAAATCCGCCACCCTTTCCCCTCTTAGGATTTTGTGTCTTTGTCCAAACAGCTGGAGCAATAATTGTCTGTGCTGAGCAGCCTTGTGCACAGCCCTTCACCCCACCTCCTCCACTCTAGCTGTAAATTCTTTTACAGATGTACTAATATATTCTTCAAAAAGTTATGCTCAGAGATCAGAACTCCAAAAAATAAATACAGATAACAAGTAACTTTCAGGTTGTGCCCCAAAAGGACAAAAGCCAGAGACTGTAGTCAAAAAGCTCAAATGGTCTTTTACAAGGCCACACTGTTAACCTTAAATCCATGTTAAACTTTACTTGGCTTTGTTACTGCAATCAATCAGTCTGATCTCAGTTGTGAACCAGATTTGCCAGTTATTTTTCCCCCTCTCCTGCCAGAGCAAAGGAACCTCCACAGATTTTGTGTGTGCTTTACCTTTTTTCCTGTGCCATACTAACAAGAAATACTCCCTACAAAAGGACTGGCTTAGCATAGCATGGAAATGTGGCACTGGAACAGCAGTAGGGTTGGCAGATTCTGTCCCTTTGGTAAAGAAAGTGCTAAACAGGAGAATATATTTAGAAAATGGGGAAAATTATTCTTTCAAACACATATACAGCTTTGAGAAAAGTCAGATTCACTTATACTGAAAAGTTGGACTCAGAATGTAAATTATTCACAGTTGATTAGACCTAGGCAAGCGTTTCTCAAACATTTCTCAATGCTTAAAATTAAATGAGTACACTAGTAGGAAATTGTTTTATTTCGCTAACTACAAATTCTCTGCAAATTTTAAACAGTCAAAAACAAAACAAAACAAAAAAACATTGCAGAGTACAAACATGTGTAAAAGCCAAAAAAAAAAAAAAAAAAAAGGAGCAGGTTTAGGGTGGAGGGCAGCCAAAATTTTTTTTTGATTGGGGCAGCAAAAAACCTAGAGCTGGCCCTGGTTGTTTTGTAGTTTTTTCTCTGGCAAAAACCTGTAACACCACACTCTCCTAACCACATTGTCAATACCATGATGTCACAATATATCTGCCCAGTTAACCCACCATTAACTACATGGCATTTGGACAAACAATGGTAGCAAGATGATCCCACTTATATTAATCAACTTCAGAGTCTAATTAGGTCAACTGAAATATTAGTATTATCAAGCACACGCTTTTGTTCATTAAGAAAACCAAGGAAATGAAATGCACAAATCTATATTAGTGAAACACTACAACGCCCAGTTAAAATAACTAAGACAGGAAATGCAAATAGTAAGGGTACACAACAAACACTAACTCAGCAGTGTTGCTCAGGTGTAGTATTTTCTACTTTTTTCTGGTTAAATGTGCAGCTTAATATATTATTATTTACAAGTATGTCATGAAATATATAAACCCCACTGGATCATATACAGCCTGGGTGAATTTCCTTTGCTCTGAGAACCTTGACTTTTGCATTTCCTAACACTTGCAGACAAAATTCCCCATTGTTTTTCAGCATGCAAAAGATAGCATATGATGGCTGATGGCCTTTAATGCATTAAGTTAGCTTGCGTTTGAAGACAGAGCTTTTGAAAATTTCTATTTTTTCAATTACATCAACTGTTTTACAACTGAAAATATCCAGTTTATTCTTTTCTTTGCAGCAAACCCACTTCTGCCACTCTGCCATTCTGATATTAAAAACATGGTTAGAAAGGCCCCAGAAGTAGATTCCATTCAGCTGACAAGTTGGGATGCGCTCCATTCATTCACCCTATTTATCTTCCACATTCTAAACCTTCTGATGAGTTGCTGTGAATTTTAGTGAGACTCAACATTGCTGGACTGGAGTTTGTACTGTACTGGTCAGAGGTTTGCCCAAAGTGCAGACAGTCAAGGTTTTAGACTGACTGTTTACCAAAAATTAGGAAAGAAAATCCTGCTGTATGTGCCTAAAAAATGCAAACATTCCCATTTTGCTAATCTTTCTTGTTTTACATAGTGCTTGTAGGTCACATATTAGTATGTGGGGGTGAGGTGAATGCACCAGCCTCACTTTTGGAGGCTTTAGTTTCAAATCTAACCTGGGACACAAATGAAATAAATCTACAGTTGATTTACAGGTCTAATCCGAAGCCCATTGAAGTGGGTGGAAATACTTCCCTGACTTCAATGGGTGTTGGATCAGGCACTATATGCACAGAACGGGGTGATGCTTCTGCTCAGCAGTAGAAACAGGAGGGTGCCTAGCACATACGTTCAACTGTCTCTCTGCTCCTGCCCTTCCATTAGCTCAGCAGGAGGGATGGGATTAAGACTGCCACTGTGCGACTCGCTTGGTGCTGCTGTATTTGCCATGAACAGGCTCTCCATTTCCAGCAAATTTATATTTCTAAAGGATTTTTTTAAGCAGCGTGTTCACAGTTTCTCTGAAGTGGTAACTGAAATCCCCACTGCTTTCTGCTGATGACCCCTGGCTCTCTTCCCTGTGCCCTCATTGCTTTCTCTTGCTGCATGAGCAGCTCTGATGGGATAAACCAGGAGGGGGGAATAATGTTAGGAGCCGACCTTGCTGGAATGGGATGAGCCACTGAGGGTGTATCCGCTCCTCTGTGAACAGCGGGATTTCTCCACCCTGACAGAGGAGCTGGCTGACATGTGGCCCTCTTAGGAATAAAGACATCTGTGGTACATGAGACAATTTTAGGGGATCAGCAGCAGAGTGGTAACACTGTGGCGCTGAGTGCTGTATCATGGGGCTATTTTGATAAGAAGTTTGGTCTCTACCTAGTATTTGTTAACTGTGAGCATGGTGGCCTGTTTTTGAAATAGGGTTGCCACCTCTGAAGTGAAAAAAAAATGGACCTCTGGGATGATACTGAGCCCATAAAACTGGCAGTGTGTGCTGAGATTTCCCAGGACAGCTACTCAAAAAAGGATGATCCTGGGAAAACCTCTTGGCAGGTGGGCAACCCTATTTAGAATTGCAGCTCTGAGGAGGGCAAATGGGATCTTTTGAATGAAATCTTATAAGCCTAGCTCTTGTGTACAACCAGGGTGGGATTTTCAGAACTGTTCTCTTTGTGCATAACTGTTCCCACTGTAGCCAATGGCAAAACTCCCACTGACTTCAATGGGGGCAAAGTAAGGCCAATGTTGATTGCTTTTAGAAATCCCACCCTAAAGTTCCCATGGCAATTCCTGTAAGAGAAGGGGTCTGCCCACTGACCTTGGCCATGTTTCTGCTCCCCACAGCGTTGTGCGTGCAGTCAGTGCCAACTGGCTGCTATCACCTACCCTGGAAGCGGCCACATTTCAATGGTTTATACATATGTTTAAGGGTTCGGGGAATCTTTTGTGATGACAAGCACTTTGCAATTTTTTTGCATGCCAAATATTTTTTCATCCAAATAATGAACTCTGTTTAATGAAAGAAAACACCATCTTCTCTTCTAATACATTAGGAAATGTACGGCACTCTTATACCTACAGTGAAATTAGATGTGCATGTTTACTTAATTCCTTCCATTACAGTTTAAAATAATGTGGTGGGCAAATTTTATTTCCTATATTTCGCTTATTATTTTACTCTCTGCCGTTTGCTAGGTGTCTCAAGCAACTGAGTTTTATCATATAACAAGGGGTATATTACAAGTACAATTAATCAGGCAATTAATAAACATAGACTCTACGGATTTATTAAAGGACAGAGCATTTCTTGATTTTAATTTCTATTGTGCACAAATATGTTTAGGGTCTGAGAATTGCTAAAAGAAGCTGGAATATCATCTTAACCATTTTGCAATAATTCAAATTCAAAGGCACTGAAATACTTTTAAAGCTGCTAAGCGGCATCCATTGAAATGATAGACCTTGTGAATCCATTGGAGTTAGGCTGTTTCAACCAGTCTGGAAAGGTTTAGTAAAGTAAAATTCAGTAATACGATAAGGTATTTACAGCACACAAGCTTACCTTTGAAACCACTTCTATTGTCGCAGTAACACATTCATACAAGGATGAGACTTACAAAACGGAGATTGTTCTTCATTCTTGATTTATGATTTTTAGTTTCATTATGAGAACCAGAGAGGGCTAGAGGACAGTTCTTGTAAGATGGGGTCATTATTTTTTATCTGCATTTTTCCTACCAAATTGTTTAAATCTCTAGCAAGTGTCTGCACATCAGCTTCCTTTAAAAACAATGAGCTCAATAAAGGGGAAACAGCTTGGTAGTTTTGTGCCAAGATAAATAAAAATGTCAGAGAAACATTTCAAAAGACTGTATAAACATATTCTAAGAGGATGGCCCACTGTTGATATCCAGAGCACGTTGTCTGAATTTTTCAAATATCCACACTGGACTTTTCATGAAAGGTATGCAAAGGAAAGTCTATTTGATAACAGAGTTCTACTGCCCGACTACATGCAAATGAATGGATACAATTTCCTTCTGTGGTCTGGTCCACTGAGTCTGCTTTTGACCTTATTCTGGTCAGCAGGATATCTCAGTTCCCTCCCATATGGGTTTGGTTCTCCTTTTCCAGTGCTGACCTTACAAAGTGTCTAACTGGTCATTGATTGCTCAGTCAACCCCCCCCCCCCCCCCCGGGTCTCTAGAAGGGCAGTCAACTGAAACTGCGACTCAGTCAGTTCCATCTGGGACTCCTGACCAGTCATCCACTTCCACATCAGTGAGTACACCATTCTAATTAAGACTTGCCAGGCCCCTTCAGAAGTGAGGTCTTCAGGAAAACTGCATTAGTCGATAAACTGTTCAAATGCTTCTAAGAATTTTAAGTTCCACCCTGATCAAAGACCCTATCTACTATTCATCCAACACACTGTTCAGCCCACTTGTAGGTCAGTAAATGCAATATCTCACTTTGTTCACCTAATCTGCAGACTCTATGTAAATGTTGCCACTGTGTCAGCTGAGACCCGAAAGGTGTGGAAAGCCCCTTAATGGAGCTGCAGAAGCACAACCAGGGAGATCCAGAGAGAACTACAGAAATTAAATGGTAGCCTTGTTTTCCAGCACTGTTTCTGCATAATGTCCTTAACTCTGTTACTCAAGATCTGGTCTATACTTCAACAAATATCGAACTCAGATCTTGCATCTGATGGTATTTTTGAGGACCTAAATATTAATGTATTTAGGACTTTTTTTTTGTCAGTCCTAGTTCAAAAATCCCTTGCCCTCTTTTATACCCTAACAACCTCTAATAAGTAGTATTCTCATTCTTCCTATGATCTCTCTTTGCAAGAAGGAATGCAATCAGCTGTCAGGATTCCTTACACTGCCCCACCAATATACCTCAACTGTATTCTTCAGTAGAGCTGATTGAAACTTGGAATTTCCATTCCATGGAAATTAGTCTACCAGCAACTAGACTGAGATCACCACCTGTTTACTTAGGTAACTGAATATGAATGCAATATATGCAGATGGTAGCTAAATTTGGTTGCTACCAGTCTGGTTCCAACTGATGATGCAGGGATAAAGATTCTACCCACTGAGTCATTCAGTTCCCAATTTTAACTTTTCTTAAATCTGCTTTTTGAGTTCAGGGGTGCTTCTCTTCTGCTTAAAGTTAAGTATCTGAGTAAATCTTTTCAGGATCCTGGCTGAAACCCCAGGTAAGCTTTTTCAATGAGCAAAGTACAGCCACTCCAGATATTCAAATGTAGACATATATATTTCCTTGTCAGGATCCATCAGCATGGTGCAGTAACCAGACCTTGTTAAATACAGGTTGTATACAGGTTACAACACAAACTAATGAATGAAGGTGGCTCAAACTGAGGAAAGCCTTCCTCGGTTGGCCTTGAAAACAAACATAAAAATCTCACTGTATTCACACATATCCAGACACCTGACGTTATTACCAGAGCTCAAGCCAGTCTTGCTATGAATCATCTGTGAAACTAGAAAACCATTCTGGTATTGATATGCAAACACACACAGCAGGCAGTTCATTTTGCTTCAGAATTCCTAAATCTGACACAGGCACAGCAAACAGCTTGTACTGGATGTAGGAACCTCAAAACAAAGTGGGCTGCTTCTCTGCATACTAATACTCAGAACCCTTTTCTAGCTGACAGCTATTTTGTAGCAGCTGCTGGCTTTGCAGCTCTGGGAATGAAACAGAAGGTATAGTTGAGTGCATTCAGCTCTGTTTTGTGGAATTCATTATTATCCTAAAGAAAAGGAAGAATAAGCTATCTCATAAGAAATAGAATTGGGCGCAAGCTGTAAAGTTGAGGGGTGTTTGGTTCCTGGGTTCTAGGTTCAGCTCACTGCAGAGATAATGGCCAGATGTGGAGGAGGGATCTAGATCCTAACTCCCTCCATGCCTTGGTGTGGCAAGAAGCAGGATTTTTGACTGAGCCCATTCCAAGAAATAGGGTGACCATATTTTCCCAAAGGGAAAACAGGACACCGCACAGGGGAGGCCCGAGCCCCCCAACCCCTTCCCCCATGCACAGGGCCAGCCCCAGCCCTCCCTGCCTCCTGCCTGTGAGGGGCTGACCCTAGGCCCCCCTCTGCCCTGCGTGAGGGGCTGGCCCAAGCCCCCCATGTGAGGCTGGCATCACTGTGCCCGAACCCTGCCACCCTGCGCCTGCAGGGCTGGCGTTGCTGCTCACTAGAGCCCTGCCTGCCTCCCACCCGAGCCACCTGCCCCCTTCTCCCCCCCATGCAGGGCTGGCATCGTCCCTCCTCCTACACACTTTCCTCTGCACCCCACTTTTTGATAAAAGTGGGTCTTGGTCCCGTTTGTTCTTGCCAACTGATCAAGTTGGCAAGAGCAAATGGGACAAATGTCCACTTTTGCCAAAAAAGTCAGAATGGCTGGGTCAGGGCTTAAAAAAGGGACTCTCCCAGCCAAAACAGGATGCATGGTCACTCTACCTAGAAAGAACTTAAGAAAATATTTGGAAACCTAACTCCACCATGTTGTTTAATGCATTTCTCCACTGCCAGCTCCCAGTGTGGAGAAACAAGCTGAAATCCTAAATTCTGATATAGTGGGGACACTCCATACAAAGATGAGGGTTTGACTCACCTACACACAATCCCTTGAGAGTTGGAGTCCTCTAGAGGCAGCACACCCAGCTTCTCAGATCAAGGAGTTGTGCTGCCCAACAGTGACTGCTCTATTCCACAAATGAGCAGCGCTCATCCCATCATGTTCTCCTATGCCAGGAGGTGGTAGTGGTCACTGTCTGGGCATTGGAGGTAGAGTTAAAGCAGGAGGAACACAGGGTTTAGCAGAACAGGTATCTAGCAGCAGGTATATAGTATCATAGAACATCAGGGTTGGAAGGGACCTTAGGAGGTCATCTAGTCCAACCCCCTGCTCAAAGCAGGACCAATCTCCAACTAAATCATCCCAGCCAGGGCTTTGTCAAGCCTGACCTTAAAAACCTCAAAGGAAGGAAATTTCACCACGTCCCTAGGTAGCCCATTCCAGTGCTTCACCCACCCTCCTAGTGAAAAAGATTTTCCTAATATCCAACCTAAACCTCCCCCACTGCAACTGGAGACCATTACTCCTTGTTCTGTCATCTGCTATCACAGAGAACAGTCCAGATCCATCCTCAGGTAGTTGAAAGCAGTTATCAAATCCCCCTCATTCTTCTCTTCTGCAGACTAAATAATCCCAGAATAACACTTTCAGAAAAAAATTAAGATCTTCCTTATTTCGGCCAAACCTGAAATTTAATTCCACCCACAGCCTTGGCAAGAGAGAGTGATCCTACAATTTCCCCCTTGTTCTCTGCTACCTTAAAATACATGAAATGTGAATTTTATGCTCAGAAAGGTTGCTGGGTCTGAGTGTAGCATGGGCAATGGAAAAGTAAGATTCCTCATACTATCACAAAACTCTTCCTCACACTCAGTCCTGTGGGTGTTAGGGAGTAGCTCAGTCTCCAGGATGCATTCAGTTCTTCGTCCTTCTGCCGAGATTGCCAAGAAGGCTGCCTGTTGGTGATAAGGTTTGTGTGATGCGGACTCTGGAGACAAGGATTGAGACAAGGAATTTCATTATTTGGAGAGTCGGACTTACATATCAAATTGTAGCTATATGTTTTGCTGAGGGGAAGGAATAGGAATTTCTGAAGTGCGGTGCGGTGTGGAGAGATTAACAGAGCAGCCAAGCAAGTGATATTGGAAAGCTATAAAGCTCAGCGGAGTAAGGGCTGGGGTGAGATGAAGTGACAAAACAAATGGTATTATAGATGAGTGCCATGACAACAGGGCTCGAAGTAACACACAAACAGGGAGGGAAGGAAGGAGGGTAGCTGAGTAAAAATTCAGCAGTATATTTTCCCTGGCCTATTTCCTTCAACCCAGCCTCGTATGCTTTCAGAAATCCAGTGTTTGTGTCATTCCAAACCCCAAACAATGCTTCTGAAAATCACTGTGTGCTATTGATTTAACACTGGAAAGGTACAGATAAACTGTGACACGGAATGCAATTGCATTATGCTGAATACATACTTAAACAGGGTGGATTTTTTTTTCATTTGCTATCTCATCGGTTTTGTTACTGATAAAACCGTGGAATTTTACTTTTCCATTAGCCAATTCATTATGCTAATCAGAAGTTACAGAACCACCTTGCAAAACATCCCAGTTACACTAATGCCTCCAGTACACATTACTGATAATATCCATGCATTACAGTCTTGCTAACAGGAAATGTTTTCCTACTCCCTTGCACTGGAAAGGAACATATCTCAAGCCAGCACACTTTGGCAGCAGCTATCAAACAGGGAGAAAGAGAGTAGTGTCTAAAAAGTAGTGTTATTTTTTCCTCTTTGTAACAGAGTCCTGTAATAGTCTCTAGATGAAACAGTACATGGAGGGGGCATGCAGCTGAACTAACACCCTCTATTACACACTCTGAATAACATAATAAATGTTCCGTGGCATGATGGGCCATTTCTCAAACAGCTCTCTTTGATCCCTGTGTTCTTTTCTGTTGACTGCTGACCTGAGGACTGTCTCAATTGATTCTATGCAAGGCTTAAATCTTAGCAAAATACAGTTGGAATGCATAACATCAATATTAAAGGTTTCAGAGTAGCAGCTGTGTTAGTCTGTATTCGCAAAAAGAAAAGGAGTACTTGTGGCACCTTAGAGACTAACCAATTTATTTGAGCATAAGCTTTCGTGAGCTACAACTCACTTCATCGGATGCATAAGAATGGAAAATGCAGTGAGGATATTTTTATACACACAGACCATGAAAAAATGGGTGTTTATCACAAGTTTTTCTCTCCCCCCACCCCACTCTCCTGCTGGTAATAGCTTATCTAAAGTGATCACTCTCCTTACAATGTGTATGATAATCAAGGTGGGCCATTTCCAGCACAAATCCATTAAAGTTTCAACTCAGAGCCTGAATAGGTTTCAGAGTAACAGCTCACCATCCATCCCACTTTTGCCCACAAAAATTAGGTTTTATTTTATAACTATAACTGTACAGCTTACGTATTGTTTAACTAATGCCGTTTTATCTGCACAGTGTGTTTTAGCTTTAACACTGCAAGAAGAAATCAGATGGGAAGAGCTTAAAATACAAAATACCCATAGACCAAAAAAATAAAAATAAAATAAAAACATAAAAGCCGCTCTTGTCTATTTTACTGTAACTCTTAATGATTCATGCAATCCTGACTGCTATGTTCACTCCTGAAAATCCAAAGGGCTTTACCCAATAATGTTCTATTTTTTAACGAAATACACTGGTAAAAACTGGAATGCAGTTAATAAGTTGTACTCTAATATATAGCATTAGAGATTGAATGCACAGATAAAAGCCAGTCAATTCATCATAATCTGCAAGACTTATTATTTTAGCATAGGTACCTGAACTGGTTTCACTTTTTGCAGTAATAACCTGTGAAAAATTAATCTTTGCCAGCCATCTGATTTTGCTCTTTCCATATACACAGTAAGAAAAGGAGTACTTGTGGCACCTTAGAGACTAACCAATTTATTTGAGCATAAGCTTTTGTGAGCTACAGCTCACTTCATCGGATGCATTCAGTGGAAAATACAGTGAGGAGATGTATATACACACAGAACATGAAAAAATGGGTGTTATTATACACACTGTAAGGAGAGTGAACACTTAAGATGAGATATTACCAGCAGGAGAGCGGGGGGACAGGGGGGAGAAGAAAACCTTTTGTAGTGATAATCAAGGTAGGCCATTTCCAGCAGTTAACAAGAACGTCTGAGGAACAGTGGGGGGTGGGGGGAAAGGGAAATAAACATGGGGAAATAGTTTTACTTTGTGTAATGACCCATCCACCCCCAGTCTCTATTCAAGCCTAAGTTAATTGTATCCAGTTTGTAAATTAATTCCAATTCAGCAGTCTCTCGTTGGAGTCTGTTTTTGAAGTCTTTTTGTTGTAATATTGCGACTTTTAGGTCTGTAATCGAGTGACCAGAGAGATTGAAGTGTTCTCCGACTGGTTTATGAATGTTATAATTCTTGACATCTGATTTGTGTCCATTTATTCTTTTACGTAGAGACTGTCCAGTTTGATCAATGTACATGGCAGAGGGTTCTAAGACAGTGCGTTCTAAGTTTCATTGTCTATCATTATTATACAATAGCTTTCAATATTGTATTTCCTCCCATTTTTTGAGTATTTAAAACATTTCCTCTATAATGATCAGAACTAGTAGTCTGAGTACAGGACTGGGAGCCAGGAACTACTGCATTCTAGCCCTGGCTGTGACACCAACTTCATTATGCAGCTGCATAAACTACTTAATCTCTCTGCCTTTCCCTTGAAAAACCTGGGAAATATTTGCTGAAAGAGGTTGGCTGAGGGGAGGAAAAGCTTTATATGTATGATTTGACACATGTATTGTTTTATGTGTATATATTAAAACATTCCGGACATGGCCTGATCTAAAGCCATTCAACTCAACATCAGTGGGTTTTTGATCAGGCTCTAGCTACTCATGCCATAGACATGAAGAAGTGTTCATCTCCCTTTGACACATAAATAACTATCCACCAACCAAACTGAGGATAATAAAATAAAATAAACCTCCTCCTCCCCTCAGCCAACCTCTCCCCAAAAGCTTGAGTAAAATGCCTAAATCAGACCTATTATATTAATGCTACAAATTCCCAGATTACAGCTGTCTGTAACTGGAATACTATGACAGCTCAGGTTAAGGCCTAGATTAAAACTATCACCCTAGAAAATAATTCCCATCACTATAGCTTGTATATCTTGCTTTACAGTTGTTTAGATTTTTTTAAATCAATCTTATTAATACACAGTTGGCTACAACTCTTAAAATCCATGCTATTGATTCTTTGCATAGAGGGCTGTGATTTTCAGAGCCTGGAAGGAGGCATGACCCTGAATCCAATTGAATTTCAATGGGATTTGGGTGCTTGGACCCTTCAATAATCCTAGCCTATACTGATAATCTTTTGGCTTCATCAAATGGTTTAAAAAAGCAGCCATTAATGGTGTTGCAAATGTTAGGCACAGGTATTATACATTTATAACCTTGGCATGTTTGAATGCAGCTATTTAAACAAAAAAACCTTTACTGTCCCTCTCATCTTTTTTCTCATGCTTCAGTAGATTCCCGCACCTTGTTTTCTAGCCAGTACACTAGGCAATTTTAGCTGACATCACCACTGTTTCTCCTTTGCCAGCTTGCAAAGCATCCCTATGTTCAGGGAGGTTGCCTCCTCTCCAGATAATAAATGTATCACCTCTGCAATAAACCAGCAATCTCTGATCTGAGCAGATTGGAAACCGCTCCAGTGATGGGGTAATCTACTTCTCTTTGAATTCTATTGGTGAAGGTGTGCACACTAGGTGTATTTTAATTAGGTTTCACCTAAGAAATAGGTCAGCTTTTGAAGTTTGGAAATGCTCTAGAGCAGTGGTTCTCAAAGTTTTTTTCCACGGACCATTTGAAAATTGCTGAGATGTCTCACTGAAGTCAATGTGCATGTTTGCAGGATTGAGGCCTAAATTAGTACTTAAACAAGGGGGGAAATGTATAACTTAACAAGAACAAAAGTGCTATAGAATAATATTTTTTAAAAAATCAAAATCAATCAAGTAAACAAGCTGAAGGCATAAATTCCTCCAGTACATTTTTTACAGTATTTAAGTTTAAATCTGATGGCTAATTTGGTGAAAGAGAAAGTGCAATTCCCGGTATTTTGTATTTCATAAAGCACATTTTTAACATAGTTGCTAATTTGCTGCTCGGGCCTATGCACCTGGAACACTGATTTGAAATTATTCACAAGCCCAACCTGCACATTGACAGGCACTTTCCAAAACACTGAACTAAATGGTGAAGGCAGAAATGCCTGCAAACATTTGTCTTCGTGCTAAACTGCACTGTAGACCACAAAATGGTAAAGTATAAGGACAACGGAATTTGTACATACCCGGGAGAAAGACCTTAACTTTTTTATGCATGACCTTCCCAAAATGACATGTACTTTCACCCCACAAGTAACCTTTAATCACCTGATGCTACTATACTGCTGGCATCTTGCTGTCTGCTTAAGGAAATGCCATATATAGAGATGGGCCTCATTCAAAATCCCAAATCAAAACACCCCTGAACTTTAAGAGTGTTCAAAATCTGGACCCAAATTTTGTGGTTTGAACTCATCTCTATTCATCGTGTAACAGATGAACATTTCTGACATGTATATTAGTGAGCATATGACAATTCAGGGCATTTTTCATTCTGTTTACACAATTTCTCATAAAACATTCATCTGGCTATGAATTTTAACTAAAGCTGTGCCAGACATTTGACTTGAAGATATTTTTCATTTTTGCACTTCTAGCTGTATACATTAAAATAACTATAAAAAGGCTATCTAGACATCAAACCAATGTATAAAGATTAAGGACAGTGTCTTCTTCACAAGTCACATTTATTTATCTTTATATTTTAGTTTACAGATGAGTGTAGGAGGTTCCTGCCTCCAATTCGGTATGTTTTCCAACATTGGCTGAGTGTGTCAGATTTCTAGTTCATTTGTTCCAACCATATTTCAACTCTGACAACATGCAGTCAAACAAAATTCAAAAGAATTTAAAGTAACAGCTGTACATATGTAATTAAGTAAATAAATAAATCTTACATTATTGTTTTCAAAGCTATCAAACCCAATGACATAGGTAGAAACAAGCGGGACATTCCTTATAGAGGCACATTAAAAACCAAACAAGAATTACAATAATCATGACTTTAAGAAGATACATTAGTACACTAACATAACTAACTTTCAACCACTTTAACCACATGGCTTTGTTATCCATTATATAACAATAAAGTACCTATTTGTGTACACCGTTATCTGAAATGTGGTTTACAAACTATGTTAAGAATCTATTTACAGTTCTGTCTCCAGAACCCACATGACTAATGTATACAATTAAAGAGAACGCATTTATTAATAACATGTTCTCTGTTTAGATTAAAAAGTTCCTTTTAAAAATTGGGCAGATTTTGTGTGGTTTTATAAAATAAAATTATTTTGCTTCCCTACAATTTTCAATTTGCTGCTGTCTCTGTTCACAGGCAAAAGGGATATTTTCTCGTGCTGAAGGTTTGTTTAAAAACAGATAAACTGAGAAGAATAAATAATCTTGACTAACGTAATAAATCAATAGAAACTCACCAGAAGTGATTCAGGGTGGGCATGCGCTTAATTGACTAAATGCAAATAAGAAGCCTGAACCTTCAGTCTGGAATCAATGATAACAATCTGCATAACAGTGCATCAGCTCCAATGACAGGCATGTTTATTTCTTGCTAGGAACTCATTACCGTTTATAGGAACAAACTAACAAAATATTCCATTAATTCTAATAAGTTAGATGTATACTTTTCCTTGAAAAAATGGTTCCTAGGTATGATTTTAAGGAAAGCAACACCCATTCTCTACAGCACTACTTTAAGGAAAACAGGAGGCTCTATAATAACAATAATAATAAATGTACAGTACATACTGCACCTAGAAAGAAAGATCTGCCTTGCAAGTATTGCCCTACTCCTGCATAACAAACAGATTTTATTAACATTTTCCTCTGCCGCTAGACTGGTACATTAATTCATCATCTCTCCAGCAAAAGCTAGTGCTGCAGTAACTTCCTGCACTGCATCATTCACCTACCTCTGACTTCATTGTTCCACAGGCCATGAATAAATAAAATCAAACATCCAGGTGGAGCTGTCACAGTTTCCTTTTGCAGTGGATGTGCAGTAAGAATATTTTTTTTAAAAAAAGCTAGCTGGTTCTACCGGAGGATAAAGCTGGGTCAATGCCTCGTTATGAAGCACGGAGTGCAGGGCTCTTAGCTGACGGATATACTGTACTGATCAGCAAATTTACCTAATGTCGTTCTGATGGGCCGGACCTCATGGCTTCTCTGTTCAGCAGCTTTCGCAGCCAGTAGCCAATACTACTTTTCGTAGTATTACATGACTAATACCCAATATTTATGGTGATTCTGGCTATTAAGCAATCTTAGAGCAAGGTCAGTGGCCTTTTCAGCCTTACAAGACATATCAGAGGACTTAAGTGGCAGATGCTGAACTGTATGTATAAAAAAGATGAGACTACACGTAGTTCTCTAGAATCAAACTAGCCCCTGACTTAAAAACATTACATTTAATTGTTACCGTCTTCAGCTAAACACTTGACACTGACATAGACTTTAAATTTGGGGTAATATCCTAGATGTAATGTATGAAAATGGCATAACGCTAAATCTGTGCCCAAGCACAGGGACAAATATTTGATATAGAATTGTGATTTCAGTTTTGAAATGCGTTTTTCTGGACTCTCTTCTCCTATGTCACCTAATCAGATGAGGTGGACATATGCACCCTGTCAATCAAACTTTTCTATGTAGCTGGATGGTGCTGAGCACTTCCTGACTTCATTGGGAATTGTGGCTGCTCAGCACCTCTCGCAGTTAAGCTCTTATTCTCCCAGGCTTGCTCTGTCTTATAAGGGCAAGAAAAGTTGTCCAATCCTCTTCCTCTAGACAAGCACCCCTTGAAAGGACAATATCTGTATTTTATTTGCTATTACTGCAACATTCCCATGTGTCCTGTAACAAAGCCACAAACTTGGGCCAGATTCACGGATGTTCTGTGGCTAGGCTTTGTACCTGCCTGGGGTAATTTAGGGCAGTGGTTCTCAACCAGGGGCACAGGTACCTGCTAATCTAAGAGGGGCAATAAAAAGAAGACTGAACAGGGTCATTCTTTCTTAGGGCATGTCTTCATTACTGGGATAAGTCAACCTGAGTTACGCTACTCGAGCTACGTGAATAAAGTAGCTGGAGACAACGTAGCTTAGGTCGATTTACCACCCTGTCTTCACTGTGCTGTGTCGACGGGAGACACTCTCCTATCAACTTACCTTACTCTTTTCGGCGAGCCGGGGTCAACTGGAGAGCACTCTGCCATCAATTTAGTGGGTCTTCACTAGACTAAATCGACACCCGCAGCACTGATTGCAGCAGTGTTAATCTCCCCATTAATGAAGAAAAGCCCTTAGTCCAATCTCAAGGCTATGTCCGCTACATCTCCTCTGTGTGATAGAGGCTTTGATGGCTTTTGAAAAGGGACACCTGCCTGAGCTAAAATTCTTAGCTAATTTTCTAAAGATTGAACTGTTAAAACAATGTTAGAATACAACTTTATATTAATAAAACAATAATCAGTAGAAATAACAAATAAATTATGGAACATAGTCTTCCTTCAATCTGTGCAAGGTACTTATATGGCCTGTTACCTTAATACCTGAGTGCCTCACTATCTTTCATGTATTTATCCTCACAACAGCCCCATAAGGTAGGGAAGTGCTATTATCCCCATTTTACAGATGGGGAATTGAGGCACAGGGAGACTAAAAGCCAGATTTTTAAAGGTATTGATTTCAATGAGAGTTCAGTGCCTAAATACTATTATATAACTGGCCCTAAATGACTTGCCAAATATCACACAGGGAGTCTTTGTCAGAGAAGGGAATTGAACTCTGGTTTCCCAAGTCCCAGGCTAGCACTCTAGCCACTTGCTTTCCTTTGCTCCCCCTTTGGTTTACTCTCAGTGCTGTACTATCATAAAGCTACATTGCTCTCTTCAGGTTGCTTAGTTTACTGTGTCAGTGGCATCTCATGAAAAACTTTGGAGCACATTATACTTAGAAATAACTTAGCCACATACTAACAAAGAAGGGTAAAGAATATGATGAGAGGCATGGGTAGTTATGAGGGACAGCTCCCACATTAAAAGCGATTTTAACAGTCATGACTATTTACATTGGAAAATGACAGGTTTCAGAGTAACAGCCGTGTTAGTCTGTATTCGCAAAAAGAAAAGGAGTACTTGTGGCACCTTAGAGACTAACCAATTTATTTGAGCATGAGCTTTCGTGAGCTACAGCTCACTTCATCGGATGCATACCGTGGAAACTGCAGCAGACATTATATACACACAGAGATCATGAACCAATACCTCCTCCCACCCCACTGTCCTGCTGGTAATAGCTTATCTAAAGTGATCATCAAGTTGGGCCATTTCCAGCACAAATCCAGGTTTTCTCACCCTCCACCCCCCCCCCCCACACACACACAAACTCACTCTCCTGCTGGTAATAGCCCATCCAAAGTGACAACTCTTTACACAATGTGCATGATAATCAAGGTGGGCCATTTCCTGCACAAATCCAGGTTCTCTCACCCCCTCACCCCCCCTCCAAAAACCACACACACAAACTCACTATCCTGCTGGTAATAGCTCATCCAAAGTGACCACTCTCCCTACAATGTGCATGATAATCAAGGTGGGCCATTTCCAGCACAAATCCAGGCTCTCTCAGCCCCCCACCCCCCCACACACACAAACTCACTCTCCTGCTGGTAATAGCTCATCCAAAGTGACCACTCTCCCTACAATGTGCATGGTAATCAAGGTGGGCCATGTCCAGTACAAATCCAGGCTTTCTCACCCCGCCCCCTTTTTCCCGGACACACACACACACACACACACACAAACTCACTCTCCTGCTGGCAATAGCTCATCCAAACTGACCACTCTCCAAGTTTAAATCCAAGTTTAACCAGAACGTCTGGGCGGGGGGGGGGGGGGGGTAGGAAAAAACAAGGGGAAATAGGCTACCTTGCATAATGACTTAGCCACTCCCAGTCTCTATTTAAGCCTAAATTAAGAGTATCCAATTTGCAAATGAATTCCAATTCAGCAGTTTCTCGCTGGAGTCTGGATTTGAAGTTTTTTTGTTTTAAGATAGCGACCTTCATGTCTGTGATTGCGTGACCAGAGAGATTGAAGTGTTCTCTGACTGGTTTATGAATGTTATAATTCTTGACATCTGATTTGTGTCCATTTATTCTTTTACGTAGAGACTGTCCAGTTTGACCAATGTAAATGGCAGAGGGGCATTGCTGGCACATGATGGCATATATCACATTGGTGGATGTGCAGGTGAACGAGCCTCTGATAGTGTGGCTGATGTTATTAGGCCCTGTGATGGTGTCCCCTGAATAGATATGTGGGCACAGTTGGCAACGGGCTTTGTTGCAAGGATAAGTTCCTGGGTTAGTGGTTCTGTTGTGTGGTATGTGGTTGTTGGTGAGTATTTGCTTCAGGTTGCGGGGCTGTCTGTAGGCAAGGACTGGCCTGTCTCCCAAAATTTGTGAGAGTGTTGGGTCATCCTTTAGGATAGGTTGTAGATCCTTAATAATGCGTTGGAAGGGTTTTAGTTGGGGGCTGAAGGTGACGGCTAGTGGCATTCTGTTATTTTCTTTGTTAGGCCTGTCCTGTAGTAGGTGACTTCTGGGAACTCTTTTGGCTCTATCAATCTGTTTCTTCACTTCCGCAGGTGGGTATTGTAGTTGTAAGAAAGCTTGATAGAGATCTTGTAGGTGTTTGTCTCTGTCTGAGGGGTTGGAGATTGGAGGGATTGGAAAATGTAACTAAGAAGAGATAGGATACAGGCAAGAACATTACAGAGAAAGAGAGAAAGGTATTCCAATTTCCTCGTTCCTCTAATAAAAAAGAATCAAATGTCACTCATTGGCAACACATTTGAAAAACAGATACTAGGACACACTGTTTATACAATGTGCAGTTAACCTGTGGGATTCACTGCTCCAGGATATCACTGGGGCAAAGTTTCGTAAGAATAAAAACATTATGGTGGTAAGTGCTTTATAAGTGATTATTACTATTTGTATTACAGCAATGGCCCAACTGAGATTGGAACCCCATGGTACTAGTCACTGAACAGCCAAACAGCCCTGAATTTCAATAAACACAACAAACCAGGGAATGGGAGGATGAGAGGAAACAGAAGCACATAGAGAAGAAATTACCCATTAAAGACCACACAGCAAATCAGAGCAGGGCTCGATATAGATTCCAGGTCTACTGACTCCCAAGCTAGTGCTCTGTTCTCTATGTCTTATGCTTACTGCATAGGCAGAAGAAAGGATTAAATACTAGTGCAGGATGAAGCATTGCCTAGCAATTAGAGCAGGAGTGAGAGTCAGCAGAACTGGATTAGTTTTCAGCTCCATCATCGACTAGCTGGGACACACTAGACATGTTGAATGCCGTGCCTCAGTTTCCCCATTTGCAAACGGGGATAAAATCCTCACCTTTTATAATAAACTTTTCAGATTATCCAATGAAAGATGCTGTGTAAGTGCAAAGTATTATTATGATATCATTTGCATGAATAATAACTACCGCAGTTACACTAGCTACAATAAATGTACAAGAGTTGTAACTCCTCCTTCTTCAGGGTATAAGCTGATCACTTGCAGGAGCTGGGAAGAAATCTCTCCCAGTTGTATAATATTGTCCAATTAAGAGACTGGGGGTCGATTGGTAGGGGAGCTTGCTTTCTTCTGAAATGTTCAACATCAATCACTTTCACAAGCAGGAGATAGACAAGATAGACGATTGGTCTGTTTTAATGTGACAAGTCTGACATTCTGTAAACAGCTCTGTTTCTGTATTCTCCTTCTCCTGGACTCTCCCCTCCTTTGTTTATCTGGTGTTATTTGCAAGAAAACAAGAGCCTTGTTTCATAAGAGATCATTGGCTCCTGCTGCTTATTTCCCACCTGAAGCCTCCTAATCCTCTCTCTCACTGTGATATTAGTCAATTCTACAGCAATCAGTTGTGATGTCACAAAGAGCATTTTTACCTTCAGGTAAATGAATTTGCCTATCACTTGCCTCACTGTGGCGCACAGACACTAGGGAAGATTAAGCACATTCACATGCATAAGAAAATCCGCGTGGGCATAGGGAAGCCAAAGGACTTACTGATCCTGGGAAAGGAGTTTTTAACGGGAATACTGATACAACCTTGATTACAGTTGCATGAGCAATGATATGAGAATTTTTTTAAAGCTATTAACCTGTCTTGTATTAATTGTGTTATAGAGTATCTCAGGTAAACCTCCCGAGTGTGAATGAGAGAAACCCATAGATAACATGGCCCTGATTCTATTCTCATTTACATAGGTGTAAATCAGGAATAACTGCACTGTTATCCGTGGAGTTACCACATGTAAAATGGATTTAAGCCAGAACAGACCCTGTAACTCCACCAACTCTAGCAGTGAAACTTCTCCATGTAGCATAGGTTTTGTCTTGACTCAGTGCTGTTTGCCAGAAGGACTTTTATTTAGATGTGTTTTTAAGTTGACTCACTTCCCCTTTCAACTTGCCTGCTTCATTTTGTTTAGCTTCTGTGTCACATCGTAGCTTATGAAAGGGGCCAGACAAACAGTTTGGGGCTCTGAAATACTCTGTTTAGCCACTGAATGAGGACAGCACACAAACATTCCCTACAGTGTCCCATGCACAGGTACGCACACACACGCATAGGTCTTGCAGCTCTGGGATTTTTAATTGTGTTTTAACATGTCAACTGATGCAGTTGAAAATTCCAGTGTAGCCACACATGATAAACACGGCTGGGAACTAACATTGTGCCCTGTTTCAACAAAGTTTTACACCTGTGTTAGTTAACACGTGTTAAAACATAATTAACACCACCAGCTAAGTCAACAGCTACGGAGGCTGTTGTAGCCCATGTGCTGTGAAGTGACTCTGCTGGTGCCTCACAGCAGGGGAATGGGGGAAGGTTTCTGATCCCCAAAGTTCATTCTCGTTTACTTAGACTTCTTAGGAAGATTTGGCCCTCAGCATGCACCTGGAACCATGGTCAAACCTTTTGGCTTGTTTCCTAGGCTCAGACACCAGCACTGCTAACAAACAATTATGTACTACAAGTGAATTCTGCTTACTATAATGAAAAATAGACATATCAGCTGTTCTATTTTGCCACAGAATGCCTACATCCAATGTTGCCAATACTAGTAACTTTTCAAAGTGTGGTTCTACTTATTTTAAGCACCCACAGTTAAGCTGGAGAAGCCTGGGTAAACCCCTATGTGGTTTTTAAATGTGGAAAGATTTCCTCATTTTTAAATTCCATGCAAGCCTCCACTTAGTGTGAAGTCATATACCCAGCTTCACTTACATTAGGAAAAGTCAAACAAACAGTGGTGATGAGGCTCTTCAAGGCCAGCATGTGTCTGGTTGTACACCAGGCCAATCAACCTAATCTACCAAAACAGGCTTCAGTGTCTGAACTGGGTCTAAACTACTGATCATGACAGAGGAGGATTCAAGAATTCTGAGGTTAAAGCAAGTGACTTGGTGTGTTCCTTTACAGGCCAATAGCCAGCATGTTTCTCCAGCTCACAACTACTTCATAGCTGTGTTGAAGGATTATTCTCTCTATCTAAAGGTCTGGGCATGCTTGTGGGTACACTGAGTTGATTACTGAGTGCTTCATAAGCAAGTAACACTAATAAAGCCAGACATGTTGCATGCAATTTGAAATCTATTAGAGGTAACAATTATAGCCAATTATAACAATTAGAGGATAGAAACTTTAATTCATGTTCCACAAGTAATTTATTTTGATCAATTCAACATAATAGTAATATTGTATCACATGATTTCATTACCTTTATGATACATTCAAACTTCCTCATTTGTAATTCTGACTGGCAACATAGGGCTGAGGATCGCTTGTATGCAATGGCATATACAATATATTTCCAATTAACTTTAGACAAACCTGGCATGAAATTAATGTAGTAGAATGTCTGAAATTAGCAGAGGACCAAACAAACCAAGCACTTGTAGATATTTTGTAGGGACCAATGTGGCACTGACAAAGGAGATGGACAAGACTATCGAACAGATCATTTCCATCTCTGACTTTTATGAAAGCAACAAAGAATTCTGTAAACTCTTTGACATTCTCAGTGAGATAGAAAGAAAAGAGCCTTTTGAGAAAAAGAAACAAAGAATTGTATACTACTGTATGATATATACATTAAAATAACATTATGGAAGTGTATACCATCTTCTTTTACGCAAAGAGACTGAGGGGAAAGACTTAAATATAAGTTGTCAACAGTTCCTATCTGATTTTTTGAACTGCCTGGCTAGTAGTCACAGGGGAGATGTTAAATGACTAGGCAAGACCTAAAAATAAGCTGTAGCAGAATAATAGTCAGCTAAGGACAATTTAGAGAAGAGATTGACAGAGTCCAATAAACCCTGCCACTCTACTGAAAGCATCTTTGCACACTCCATCGCACTGGTTGGTCACGAGGTTACTGCTTGAACAAAATATGTACTGTATGTCTGGACTATTGTTATGTTATAATAATAAATAATAATAATATGAATTACATAGCATTTTTCTTCTTCAAAGGGCTATCCAAACATTAACTGATCGTTACAACAGCCGTGAGATAGGCATATATCAGGATCTCCATTTCACAGATGGGGAAAGTGAAACAAAGTGACTTTCTCAAAGTCATAAAAAAAGTCAGAGGCAGAATCAGAGTTAGAATTTAGGAATTCTAAGCCCATAGTCCTGTACCCAAGCCAACAGACAACACTTCTTCAAAACACTGAAGGACTTTGCCAGCTTGACAATGGCACTATATTGTTTGTTTGTCATGGCTTGTAGCCTGACCTCAGCAATTGCCAACTTTCTGATTGCACAAAACCAAATATCCTTGCCCTGCCCCCAGGGCCCGCCCCTGCTCACTCCATCCCCCTCCCTCTGTCGCTCGCTCTCCCTCACCCTCACTCACTCATGTTTCCGGGGTTGGGGTGTGGGGCCAGAAATAAGGGGTTAGGGTGCAGGAGGGGGCTCTGGGCTGGGGCAGGGGGTTGGTGCGCAGGCTTTGGGCTGGGCCTGGGGATGAGGGGTTTGGGGTGCATGAGGGGGCTCTGGGCTGGGGCTGAAGGGTTCAGAGTGTGGGAGGGGGCTCTGGGTTGAGGAAGGGGCTTGGGGTGTGGGAGGAGGTGTGGGAGGGGGTGAAAGGGGGCTCTGGGCTCGGGGTGTGGGTTCCATGGTGGGGCCATAAATAAGGGGTTCAGGGTGTGGGACGGGGCTATGGCTGGGTCAGAGGTGTGGGCTCTGGGAGGGAGTTTGGTTGTCGGAGGGGGCTCAGGGCTGGGGCAGGGGCTTGGGGCATGGGAAGGCTTGCAGGCTCTGGGAGGAAGTTTGGGTGCAGGAGGGGGCTCTGGGTAGTGCTTACCTCAGGGGGCTCCCCGGAAGCAGCGACATGTCCCTTGGCTCCTAGGTGTAGGGGCAGCCAGGTGGCTCTGTGCCATTCATGCTGCCTCTGTCCACAGGCACCACTCTCGCAGCTCCCATTGGCTGTGGTTCCTGGCCAACGGGAGCTGCGGAGCCGGAACTCAGGGTGGGGGCAGCGTGTGGAGCCCCCCTGGTCTTCCCTCCGCTTAGGAGCCAGAGGGACATGTTGCAGCTTCTGGGAGCCACGTGGAGCCAGGTAGGGTGCCTGCCAGCCGGACTTTTAATGGCCCAGTCAGCAGTGTTGACCAGAGCCGCCAGGGTCCCTTTTCAACCAGGCATGCCGGCTGAAAACCAGACACCTGGCAACCCTACAGAAGATGTGTATGAAGTGTTATCCTTTGGTTTATGTAGGCCTATCATACTGATCTTTATTGTGTGAGAGGTGCATCTCAGGGTATTTCTGATGTGTGCAAGTGATCACTGCTATCCTCCCCAAGTTGGGTAAGATTCGGTTTTCAGGGGAAGAGCTCAATGTGTTCACTACAACTTTGTTATATATAAACAGCGGTCAGCTCTCATTTATTAAAACCTAAGTTTTTGAATGTTTTGCTTCTCTAGCATATCATGGACCAAGCAAGTATCATTACTTCTGATATCATGAAATCAGAAATTAGAGATGGAGTAATCTAATCAGGTAATCTAGTCTATCCTCTGCCAGTACAGTATTGTTTTCTACAATATATTCTTCAGTGCTTTGCCTGGTCTATTCTTAAATGACTCAAGTAATGATGTTTCCACCACAGCAGTGGGCAATTATTCTACAGACTAACAGACCTCACTGATACAAAATGTTCTTGATATTCAAGCAAGGTCTAATCCAATCCAGTCTTCAATGGGATTTTGCCCAGGCCAAATTATGGGTTTGATTCTGCAAGTTGCTGAATCTCCTGGTCCTAATCCAACAAAACATGTAAGCATGTGCTTATTTATAACTATGAAAGCAGATCCATTGACTTCAAAAGAGCTGCTCGCATGCTTAAATGCTTTGCTAAATTGGTGTTAGAGTGTTCACCATCTTGGTGAATCCAGCCCTGCAAGAGCAACTGTTAGCAGGATCAGGTCTTTACCCCCTTGTTTATCCTCCTTCTAATGCACAATTTGGGATCAGTTTTGTTCTCTTTTTTTAATACCTCCCAGGTTTCTCAGCTTGTAGGACTTCAGCAGAAATGTTTCAGATACCCTAGATTTTCCTTTTTTGCATCTTCTTTATTGCAGAGCTGCTTCAATCTCAAGTTCAGTTAGTTTACTAGTAATCTTTTTCTTGTCATGATCAAGTCATTGTTAGCATACCATAAGCAAGATCTCTTCTACTCCTAAATACTTATTCTATGATCTCCCCTGGAACCACTGCTTTCCTGCTTCCAGCACATCATCTTAGTTACACTTCCTGATTCTATCATAGCATTTGCTGATCCTGTCCACCCATCTTGCACCTTCTCCTGTCACAGAATTCCTTTACACTACCATCTCAGTAAACTTCTCGCTGTCACTTTGCAGGCTTGCCTTTTCTATTCTTGCTGCTCCTTTCTGTTTGCAGAATGCCTCCTTGTCACATTTCATTCGCTTCTAGGTTGTTGACACCTTTCTATGTGGGAGTTTTATGGTTCTCATCCACAATTTCCAACAGCTGTGGCTTTTCCTAAAGCTTTTTGTGAAAATTAAGGTCTCCATTCCTGCTAGAACCATTTTTTCCTTGATTCCTCTTTTTATTTTGACTGGCTGTCTCTCTAGCTATGTTTGATCCAGATTGATTGAAGTTATTCTGTAATTGTAATAATTTTTTTAGCTAAGTGAAGAACCAGGGGAGCAATTTGTCTCACACTCCTGACTTTTGCTCCCTTTGGGTCTTTCTGTGCAAAGATATTCCTGGGCCAAATCCTACTGGAAATCAATGGGTCTACTCATCTGAACAAAGCAATTGCGATTTGTTCCCTATTTGCACTTTCCTCTTATCTCACTCTTTGCTAATTTCTTTTGCTCCTTAACCACTATAACAATTATAACTAGATCAATTTTCAGTATCCCAGCCTGTGTAACTGCTGCTTCCAAGGGTTTCTAGCCAGTACTGTTCACTTTTATCTCCCTAAGACCAGCATGAAAGCCTATGCAAAGAAAATCTGCAGAATCCGTATCCAGTGAATGAAAGGATATGCAGTCATGGTTGATTTAAGATGTGAAAAGCCAACTGTGACTGTACAAGATAAACACATTATAATGAATGAGGCCCACAACTAGACTTATCGTACAGGACCTAAATGTCAAAAAAGGTAACTCATCCCTTTTACCAAGAACAAATCATGACAACCAAAAACCCCTGTTTATATATCGATATCTGCTATTGTTTAAACTAACTAGATTGGAAGGTAGAATACATAGTTCAAGAAGAGCTAGTATTATCTAAGAAACAATATTTCTGGCTCTAAATAGTAAATGCACCCACCAGTTTAACAGAAATGCCAATAAATGTCCACAAATGATAGCATCAAGTCTGTAATAGACAGGTGGAATGTTTATACTTCACATACATGGTTATCTGCTTCAACAGAAACTTTTCTTGGCTAATTAAAACTCTATAGACACAAAGTGAAAATCAGAGAGAAGACAGGCTGTATCCAAAGAAACTGCAACAAAATTAGTGAAGGATAATTGTGAGTTGGAAAGAGATAGCCTGAGTAACTGTGTCAAAGGAATTTAACTTTGTTATGTGACTATGGCCTACTGCACTGCCTCATCACTTAATAAAAAATACATCTCAAAGACAAACTAATATGTTTATTTATAAAGCAGGAAACTTTTGTTCTTTACAATGTTCTTTTAAATTAACTTAATTTCTATCCTATCAAGTGACCGATGGAGACGTATTATTATTCTATCTGTTGGATGTTACCACATGCGAGACAGCTCCTGCATTATTGAATAACTTTACCTGAGAGTAGCATTAGCCTTATTGGGTACATCTATATGGAAAAAACAAAAACAAACAAAATCCAACCCAAACCAGCTCTGCCATAACAAGTCTCAGAACCCATGTCTACAGACTTGGGCTCATGCAACGGAGCTAAATATCGCAGTATAGACGTTCCTGCTCAGGGTGGAGTTTGGGCTCTGAAACACGGGAAGGGAGGTAGGTCTCATAGTTCTGAGCTCCAGTCTGAGTGGGAATGTCTAAAGCATTATTTTTAGTCCTGTACCATGAGCCCCATGAGCCCAAGTTTGTAGGCTCTGACTTTAAGAGATGGCCCAGCGGGATATTTTGTTTGTTTTTTTTGTTTGCAGTGTAGATGTACCCATATAACACATTTATTTTCCAAAATATATTATACTAAAAAATATAAATATTATTCTCCCTTTTTTTTTTCAGATAGGGTAAATAAGGTGCAGGGAGGTGCCAAATAAGGAGTCAGTAGCAGAAATGGGATAGAATCCAGGTCTCCTGATTTTCATTGCTGGGTTCTATCCACTGGCCTATGGTGTCTAGCTAATCTTGATTCCCCTCCAGTGAAGTAGAAGAGATGAACTATCATCCTCATTTTACAGATGAGGAAACCAAGGCAGAGAGAGAGAGAACTGCCAAGTCCCCAAGGTGAGTCTATATCAGAGCTGGAATTAGAACTCAGCTCCTGTCTCCTAGTCCTGTGTGCAGATCACTCTGTAGATTATAACTGCACTCATTTCAAAACCATTATCTCACATACCTGAAAACAGGCACCATAAATTCAAGAAAAGTATGTTAATTTGGGGAAACCCACATTCTACCTGTGCACTGTAACAATACAATGAGAATAGTGTTTCCACCAAGACCCTAATATCCTAAAAGGCAGGTAGTTAAAAGCCTTATTGAACATGCATGGGCATTGTTATTTTGTGTGGCTCTTATGATGTTTAAGTGTAATTAGAGAGTAGCCACTGATGTAGGATGCTCTCCATTTTCCTCTCACTACGTAAAGTGTTCTAACCGACTCTCAATTTGTTTGTTACCATAAGTGGCCAATTTCTTTAACCACTAGCTCACTGGATAGTGTTCAAGCCTTGAAATCATGTGACTGGTGGTTTCTGTACCTCCATGAATCCATATATTCAGCAGTGGTGCTGGACTTAGGGGTGCTAGGTGTGCTGCCGCACCCCCTGGCTTCAAGTAGTAAGAACAAACAACAAATACATTGTTTCCATGGTTTCCAAAATCAGCACCCCCACTATAAAAATTGTTCCAGAACCCCTGATATTCAGTGGCAATCTCTAGCAGATAGACCTGAAGTTTCTGCAGCTTTGCCTTTCAAGACCCAGAAATGTTTACCCCTATGTATTTTCCCATTTTTAAGAATCATTTTGTAGACAGAAGGCTCAGGATTGGCTTTCATTGCTGAGAGTTTCAGCACAGCACTTTCTAGCTTTCACAAAGCCTCAAACAAGAGCTTTTTTCTCCTCAAAAAGAGGGGAGACTTCAGTCACAATGGCAATTAAGTCCATCATGAAATACAATTTGCCCACAAGTGTGCCCGATTTCATCTTCTTAAGAACACGTCTAACTCAGGGCATATCATCCCCCAGCTCACAATATGGTAGAAATTCTGATCCAAAGAGAGATGACAAGCAAGTGACTAATTCTTATCATATCTTACAGTGCTTTGGCCAGCACACACAATGGGTAACTCAAAAATCTTATCTCAAAAGTATCAGCAAGATATTGAAATTGCACTTTTGGGACTTAAATAGTAAAATTTGCAAATGTCTTTCAAAACATTCAAACTGTTTAAGATGGGGGAAATTCTCTACAGATCATGACTAGCAAGCTCAAGATTGTGGTTGATACAGTGCGCAACTACAAGAACACGAGGAGTACCTTTTCCAAACTTGATCTGCACACTGTTTGAAAAGCCCATCTTCACTGGTTCACAATCTAAACTCAGACCAAACAGTTTTCATTTGTACTCTTCTGCCTTGATCTCCACAATTACTAAAGCTATTTTTACTCTCTATTTGATACCACCAGATGTCCCGGATTCCAAGTCTACCACATTAGCAAAGACAATACAGAATCCCATCCTAAACTAATTACTGTCCTATCCTGCCCTAATCTCATGCACCATGACTCAAGCAGAATTGTCAGTGGATACACCAGCAAGCGCAGTCATAAAGCTATCTTTCTCTATGCATTTCTCAGGCTCTTTCCTAACAGATTCTGCAGTCACTCCTCTGAAGTCTTTCATTTTGGGTCGGTGTTAACATACATAGTTTGATCTAAAATTAAGACATTTTCGACCTGTGAATTGTAGTTTATTTCAGAATCCCTAAAACAGGAATAATCTTTAGCTACTATATGAGCAGCAAAAAAACACATTGGGGTTCTCACCTTGCATTTTATGGAGCAATCTAGTAATCAGAGCTTCTTGCGAATAAAGCAACGTATTTTCTGCTTCCACACATTTCACATGAGCATCAGAGCAGCCATGTACACATAGGGAACGAATTCTAACATTCTTACAATCCATTTACAAGAGGACTGGCCTTATCAGATAGTTTCTCATGCTTTCTGCAAATTACAAATATTTCATATTTCTGAAATGAGATGGATGCCTTTTTAGTTTTTAATTAATTCTTGAAAATGCCGTTTATGTCTATGTTTCCCATATTCCTTAGCTTACTCTTCTGTGTCATGTGCTACTTTACATCATATGACTCAGGACCTACAGTATTACTCTTCGCTGATTCTGGCTTATGGTGGTTTTTTTAGCCCCCCCCCCAAATACAATAGGGTGGCTTGATTTCATTTTACACATATATACAGACATATAAACATATATACTTATTCACATATGCACACATTATATATACTTACAATATATAAAGAGAGAGAGAGAGAAAATCAATCAAGCCTGTTAAAATAGTGAATGTATAAAGTCAAGGACTGATTTGCAAATTCAACTGTCTGGCTCTTGCAACACAATCTAAGTTTGTAATTGCAAGAGGATGCAGAAAAATACACCACAGAACCACTGCTCCTTAAAATCAAATCAAATTGTGCTTTGCAGACCCAAGCAATCAAACTGTAGTTTATTTTACCACAAAGTCTACTCTGGCTTGGTTGGCAAATGCAACTGTTGCTTCCACTCTGGGAAATAGGACTTTTTTTTAACTTGCAGCTCAATTCTGATCTGTTAAAGCCTGAGAAAATGTGATCAGCACATTATAAAACTATAAATAAATAAATATTCCAGTTCTGTTCCATCCTTAGACTACAAATCTAAGTCAACATTGCTTTAATGAATAGTTTGTGATGCAGAGATTCACCTTCAGCTAAGCAGAGGTTGCTCATTTATATACATGTGACCTAAACCATGTTTGAACCAATATCTCCAAAGCTAATGCGCTAACCCATTGTGCTTCCCAGAAGGCACACCTGCTTTAAGTTATTTATATATTCACCAGCTCATTGCCACAGCAGATCATTCTACTTCAAGGCTTACTATTACTTCCTTGCCTGAAGGACATTTGACCACTATACATCCTAACTGGCCACAAGCAGCCACCTCCTCTCCACACCCCGACTCAAAGTAGGAGATGCCCTCAGTTAAATGGCTATAGTAAAATGGTTTATCATCATATAGTGAAGCATTTAGCTTTTTGGTGGGATCCATAGGTAGTTTGTACCAATAGCCCTGGAATTACTCTGTCATCTATCCAGGTTACTGGAGACTGGATGGGCATAGAGCTTGCCTTTCTGAGCACTGTTTTTAGAGAAAATAAGTCAAGGGAAACTCCTCATCTCTTTGCAGGTTCCTTTTTCAATTCATTTGCCTTGCAAAGAACAGGTACCTCACCTGCATACATCTGCACACTCTCTCAGAAGACACTGCATCAATGTATGTAGACTAAGTAACTTTTTATGCAGACATTATATGCACCACCATTTATTTTTCATTCACAGAGAAAATAATTAAGCATATTGGACTCAGAACTCAAGTTTCATTTTTATGAACTCACAACTCTTTGGTACTTCACAAAAATGGAGCAATAAGGCAGAAGACAAAACTTCTAGATCAGTAAATTCTGTATATATATGTTTCTACATTTTATTGCACTTCCCTGGCAGATAACCCATAACTCTAAAACATTTGGGAGAAAGCAGGATGACATGATAATGTTACAGTCAGCATTTGAATCTTATTACTTTGTATTGATAACATTGGTCAGATAGTTGTAAAAATTATGTCCTACAAGGCAAGTAATGTCCCCAGAATTCCAGACCAAGACTAGGGACATAGAGGAAAGTTTTGAAATAGTCAAAAATTAAAGGAACTCAAAGATTCATTTTGGATTGCCAGCAAGCAACTTGGCAAGAGACAATCTTGGCCAGTCCCCAGCAAGATACCAGCTTAAAGGAGACAAAAGGTGTGGGGGAAAGAGACCTTTCTTTCCTGACGTTTCTCACTAAGGGCTGCTAGTTATTCTGGGTGCTTGTGTTGTTTTGGTATTGCTGTTTATACTATTATGCTATGGTTACTGTGGTTAAACAATTTTGGAGCCATCCTGTCTGCTTGCTTCTTTGGTTAGTTAGTTAAACAACTAGCGGTGCCTTTATTACTTGTTACTTCTCAAAATTTAACTCTGGCCTTGTGTATAGTTCCCTGCTCTATGAAATGCTGACATAGCTTTTTGCATCAATGGGGCACCACCACTTCTTTCAGTCTTATTCTGTCAGTGTTTGGGGGTGGGTTGGACATTGCTTGCACCTTGGTCTCATGCTATGGATCTTTTTCGCACGCCCCCACTCCCATATGTGGGGTGTAATGGGGTGGCTACCCTGCTCCTAAAATAGAAGGGGTTAAAAGCACCCCTGAAGAGGGCTGTGGCTGGGGATGACTGATTGGGGAAGCAGCCACAGCTGTGCCACGCCCCAATCAGGCCCCAGCTGGCCTGTATAAAAAGGCTGTCAGGCAGAGGCCCAAGGAGTCTCTCTCCAGGCTGGGAGAGAGCAGGGCCTGGCTGCCTGCCTGATAGGGTATTGAGGGTGGTACAGTGCTGGGGAAGGAGCAGGCTGAGCGGGGGCACTCCAGGCTGGCAACTCCCCGGGCTGTAAGTCCTGGCCCAAGGCCCATAATGGTACTGTGAGGCAGAGGAAGGCAACAGGTCCGAATCCCCTTGCCTATGATGAGTGGCCTTTACACTGCAGTCTGCCCCAGGGAGCAGGGGCTTGGTGATGACTGGTAGTAGCCCAGACTGAGGCAAGGTGGGGATAGTGAGTTGGGTGTTCCCCAGGAAGGGGAGACCCAGAGGCAGAATGTGGGGATACTGCCGGGGGCAGAACCCCAGAGAAAGGGGCACTGGGGTCTGTGAGGGAGGTGGGGTGGGGGGTGCAGAGCTGTGTGGATCACCGGGCCTGTAGAGGGCACTGCAGGCTGGAAAAGCACTAATTCCCAATAACCAGCGGGAGGTGCCGCAGGGGTGAGTCCACTCCATTACATGGGGTCACCTGCTCCAAAAGCTTCATTATGAGTGATACTGTGGATATACACTCTAGATTCTTCTTAGGGAATCATAATATTTATCACTTCCATTGTGCTTTTCATCCTGTCAGCGCTTTGTGGGGTGTGGTAGGTATGGATCATTATTCCCATTTTACAAACAGGAAGATTAATGCACAGAGGGTACAGTCATCAGCTGCTGTAAATTATAATTGCTCTCATTGACTTCAGAGGAGATATGACAACTTACACCAGCTGAGGATCTACCAAAGTTTAAATAACTTCCCCAAAGTCACAAGGAAGAGGCTGTATTGGAACTGAGATTAGAACTCAGGACCTCCTGACTCAGTCTCCCAGACAAGACCTCTCTCTAATACATTTCAGCTAAGGTATCCAATGTTTGAGTTGGGCTGCTCTCTTTTCCTGGCTTACCCTGTACAAACATTTAATACTATAATCCACTATTTTGTACCACTTTCAAAATATTTCCCTCAAGTCACTGGTAATAAAAATAACCATTCATCTGTGCGTGTTCAATATCTAAAACTTCCTGGAGCTACTAACAATAAATACTATTATTTGCTTGAAGCTAACTTTAAGTAGGAGTTGCTTAATGAACTCTCTTTTCTTGTTATAAATAATGACTATACTTATTGTTTGCCTTGTTGACTAATTGGCACAATCTAAGTATTTCTTGCAAGTCCTCAGATGAATTGTAAAACAGCACTGAACATGGTGATTAAAAAGAGGATTATTTCAAACCCTCCACATCTGGTTCAAACCCCAAACACAGTCTGATATGCAAGGTTGGGGAAAGAAGGTGTGAAAGGAGCCCACAAGCCAACCTTCTCTAAAGCACTCAAAAGGTTGTTAGGATGTGGACTCACTAACATGCCAGATCATATACTAAGACTCTAAGCCCTGGTCTACACTAGGAGTTGAGGTCAAATTTAGCAGCGTTAAATTGATTTAACCCTGCACCCGTCCACATGACGAAGCCCTTTTTTTCGACTTAAAGGGCTCTTAAAATCCATTTCCTTACTCCACCGCTGACAAGGGGATTAGCGCTGAAATTGGCCTTGCTGGGTCAAATTTGGGGTACTGTGGATGCAATTCAACGGTATTGGCCTCTGGAAGCTATCCCAGAGTGCTTCATTGTGACCGCTCTGGACAGCACTTTCAACTCAGATGCACTGGCCAGGTAGACAGGAAAAGGCCAGCGAACTTTTGAATTTCATTTCCTGTTTGGCGTGGCAAGCTGCAGGTAAGTGCAGAGCTCATCAGCAGAGGTGACCATGATGGAGTCCCAGAATCGCAAAAGAGCTCCAACATGGACCGAATGGGAGGTACGGGATCTGATCGCTGTATGGGGAGAAGAATCCGTGCTATCAGAACTCCGTTCCAGTTTTCGAAATGCCAAAACATTTGTGAAAATCTCCCAAGGCATGAAGGACAGAGGCCATAACAGGGACCTGAAGCAGTGCCGCGTGAAACTTAAGGAGCTAAGGCAAGCCTACCAGAAAACCAGAGGCAAACGGCCGCTCCAGGTCAGAGCCCCAAACATGCCGCTTCTATGATGAGCTGCATGCCATTTTAGGGGGTTCAGCCACCACTGCCCCAGCTGTGTTGTTTGACTACTTCAATGGAGATGGAGGCAACACGGAAGCACGTTTTGGGGACGAAGAAGATGATGATGATGAGGTTGTAGATAACTCTCAGCAAGCAAGTGGAGAAACCGGTTTTCCCGAGAGCCAGGAACTGTCTCTCACCCTGGACCTGGAGCCAGTACTCCCCGAACCCACCCAAGGCTGCCTCCCGGACCCGCCAGGCGGAGGAGGGACCTCTGGTGAGTGTACCTTTTAAAATAGTATACATGGTTTAAAAGCAAGCGTGTTTAATGATTCATTTGCCCTGGCATTCGCGGCTCTCCTGGATGTACCCCCAAAGCCTCTATAAAAGGTTTCTGGGGAGGGCAGCCTTATTCTGTCCACCATGGTAGGACACTTTACCACTCCAGGCCAGTAGCACGTAGTCGGGAATCACTGTAGAACAAAGCATTGCACTGTATGTTTGCTTGCGTTCAAACAACATCCGTTCTTTATCTCTCTGTGTTATCCTCAGGAGAGTGATATTATTCATGGTCACCTGGTTGAAATAGGGTGCTTTTCTTAAGGGGACATTCAGAGGTGGCCGTTCCTGCTGGGCTGTTTACCTGTGGCTGAACAGAAATGTTCCCCACTGTTAGCCACAGGGAGTGGGGAGGCAAAATGCGACCTTGTGACGAAAGCACGTGTGCTATGTATGTAATGTTAACAGCAAGGTTTACCTGAAAGAGTGTACCCATTGTTCTATAAAATGTGTCTTTTTAAATACCACTGTCTCTTTTTTTTTCTCCACCAGCTGCATGCATTTCAAGGATCACATGATCTTCTCCTTCCCAGAGGCTAGCGAAGATTAGAAAGTGAAAAAAACGCACTTGCGATGAAATGTTCTCTGAGCTCATGCTGTCCTCCCACACTGACCGAGCACAGATGAATGCGTGGAGGCAGACAATGTCAGAGTGCAGGAAAGCACAAAATGACCGGGAGGAGAGGTGGTGGACTGAAGAGAGGGCTGAAGCTGACAGGTGGTGGCAGCATGAGGAGGAGACAGGATTCAATGCTGAGGCTGCTGGAAGATCAAACTAATATGCTCGAGTGTATGGCTGAGCTGCAGGAAAGGCAGCAGGAACACAGACCGCCGCTACAGTCCCTGTGTAACCAACTGCCCTCCTCCCCAAGTTCCATAGCCTCCTCACCCTGATGCCCAAGAATGCGGTGCGGGGGCCTCCAGCCACGCAGCCACTCCACCCAAGAGGATTGCCCAAGCACCAGAAGGCTGGCATTCAATAAGTTTTAAAGTGCTGTGTGGCCTTGTCCTTCCCTCCTCCCAGTGCTTCCCTCCTCCACCACCCCTCCCGGGCTGCCTTGGCAATTATCCCCCTATTTGTGTGATGAATTAATAAAGAATGCATGAATGTGAAGCAACAATGACTTTATTGCCTCTGCAAGCAGTGATCGAAGAGAGGAGGGGAGGGTGATTAGCTTACAAGGAAGTAGAGTGAACCAAGGGGGGGGTTCATCAAGGAGAAACAAACAGAACTTTCACACTGTAGCCTGGCCAGTCATGAAACTGGTTTTCAAAGCTTCTCTGATACATACCGCTTCCTCCTGTGCTCTTCTAACTGCCCTGGTGTCTGGCTGCTCGTAACCAGCAGCCAGGCGATTTGCCTCAACCTCCCACCCTGCCATAAACGTCTCCCCCTTACTCTTACAGATATTGTGGAGAGCACAGCGAGCAGTAATAACAGTGGGAATATTGGTTTCGCTGAGGTCTAACCGAGTCAGTAAACTGCGCCAGTGCGCTTTTAAACATCCAAATGCACATTCTACCACCATTCTGCACTTGCTCAGCCTGTAGTTGAACAGCTCCTGACTACTGTCCAGGGTGCCTGTGTACGGCTTCATGAGCCATGGCATTAAGAGGTAGGCTGGGTCCCCAAGGATACATATAGGCATTTCAACATCCCCAACGATTATTTTCTGTTCTGGGAATAAAGTCCCTTCCTTCAACTTTTGAAAGAGACCAGAGTTCCTGAAGATGCGAGCGTCATGTACCTTTCCCAGCCATCCCACGTTGATGTTGGTGAAACGTCCCTTGTGATCCACCAGAGCTTGCAGCACTATCGAAAAGTACCCCTTGCGGTTTATGTACTCGGCGGCTTGGTGCTCCGGTGCCAAGATAGGGATATGGGTTCTGTCTATGGCCCCACCACAGTTAGGGAATCCCATTGCAGCAAAGCCATCCACTATGACCTGCACATTTCCCAGGGTCACTTCCCTTGATTTCAGGGGATCTTTGGTTGCATTGGCTACTTGCATCACAGCAGTCCCCACAGTAGATTTGCCCACTCCAAATTGATTCCCGACTGACCGGTAGCTGTCTGGCGTTGCACACTTCCACAGGGCTATTGCCACTCGCTTCTCAACTGTGAGGGCTGCTCTCATCTTGGTATTATTGCGCCTCAGGGCAGGGGAAAGCAAGTCACAAAGTTCCACGAAAGTGCCCTTACGCATGCGAAAGTTTTGCAGCCACTGGGAATCGTCCTAGACCGGCAACACTATGCAGTCCCACCAGTCTGTGCTTGTTTCCCAGGCCCAGAATCGGCGTTCCACCACATGAACCTGCCCCATTAGCATCATGATGCCCGCATTGCCAGGGCCCATGCTTTGAGAGAAGTCTGTGTCCGTGTCCTCATCACTCTTGTCACCATGCTGACATCGCCAACTTGCCCAGTTTCTCTTTTGCCAGGTTCTGGTGCTGCATATACTTCTGGATAATGTGAGTGGTTTTTAATGTACTCCTAATTGCCAAAGTGATCTGAGCGGGCTCCATGCTTGCCGTGGTTTGGTGTCTGCACAGAAAAAAGGCATGGAACGATTGTCTGCCGTTGCTCTAACGGAGGGAGGGGCGACTGACGACATGGCTTATGGGGTTGGCTTACAGGGAATTAAAATCAACAAAGGGGGTGGCTTTACATCAAGGAGAAACAAAAATAACTGTCACACAGAATGGCCCCCTCAAGGATTGAACTCAAAACCCTGGGTTTAGCAGGCCAATGTTCAACCCACTGAGCTATCCCTCCCCCTGCTATTTCTGGCAGGACTGAATCTCAATTAAACTTTTCAAGATGCCCCTGACAGACCTCACCGAAATGATTGTCGGCCATTGATTTCATGGAGGTAGGGAGTGGGGAGCAAATGAATACAAAACAAATCTGGTGTATTTCTTGTTTTGATCCACTCCATCTATCTTTTACAAATTCGACCTAATATCGTAGTGGAGACATACCCTTAGGTAGTGTGATCATACAATGACTGGTATGCGTATATGTTGGTTCTCTGCAGAAGATCAATAATATGTTCCTACTCTTCAGTGCCCTGGATGTCAGGATTCATATGACAGAGGATTTGCACTATGCCAGGCAGGCAGCATTTAATCCAGTATCTCCAAAATGCACCAGTAGAAAGAGGAAATAATACTGAGTATTGTTACAATGCTACACCTGTATTTTTGCACCTATTTTGTTTTCAGAAAAACAGTTTTACCAAACACATGCTTGAGTATTCCAGCTCTAGCTGATGTTTCACATGGACTCTAACTAGACCCTTTATTTTGTTTATAAATGATGATGCTACATGTTAATCTTCCACAGAGACACCTACGTACACTATACAATTATTAATCCAAAGAGGAACTACTATAAGAGGGACCATGTCTGGGCTTTGAGACAATTGCTGTTAGCGTCTCATTATGTTTTTAATTAACACAACAAATGCAGTATCACAACGTCATGCTTTGCCCGCCTCAGGGGATCTCATTAAATATATCTGCAAACTGGAAGAGATAGCACTGTGTTCTGGTGGGGGGGGGGGGGGGAGGAGGGGAAAAGAGAGAGAGAGAGAGAGCGGGCGAGCTGCTACTTGACCCATTTCAGACTTCTTAAAATAATTTTCAGACATCAGTGGTTCTCAGACTCTTGCTTACTACTAATGAAAATAAATATCAGCAGCTCCCATAAGCAGAGGAACCAGAATGAATGGCCATAGTCTCCCATTTCTCTCTAGATGTTCCCTAGATGGTGAGGTTTTAGACCCCCCTCCCGACACACACACAGTTACCATGATAGAGTCAGCCAGCATATTGTCCAATGTTCTATTGTTTTTACTAGGCTCTGCTCCTGGAACTGTCTTTACCAGATTTTGTGCCTTGATTCATCCAACAAAGCACTTTAGCACATGCTCTGTTTTAAGCATGTGCTTAAGTCCCATTAAAGTCAGTGGGTCACTTAGTGCTTTCCTGAATAAGGAAGGGTTGCTGAATCAGGATGTTAGGGATTGAGATCCAGTGCCTACTGGAACTTTCCACTGACTTCCACAGTGGAGTGACCTCTTCATGAACAATGTTAAACCAAATCTCCACTCCCAAGCCAAGGTGGGAGAGCAGTGTCAGCTACAGTTCCTATCAGCTTGTCAGAAAAATGACCTTCCTTTTTCCAATAAAGGAAAGCTAAGGGTTGATCATATGCCACATCATCAAGTGATGTCACTCCACTCAGCCACAGCTGTGTTTAATAAAATCTCACAAGGGCCAGAAATAGTCACCCCTGCGCCTGATATGGAAACACTTTTGATGCCTTTAAGGGACAGAGGAGAGGCTGCCTAAAGGAGTCAGGAATATAATGAAAATGGTGCCAGATAATGCAGGGCATCTTTCCTACTTAAAAGATAAAAAGTGATCCTTATGCTTCATCATCTAGCAGATGGCAATAACTCATCATCCTTGGTTAGTCCTCTAGCTGCTTGCACCTGTCTGTAACCTATGTCTTTGTGCAGCCCTGCTATAGAGGGTATCAGATGGGTGGGTAGGTAGCAGAACAAGGGAATCTAAATAATGAATTTACAGAAGAAATGAAATACCAGCTCCCTGAAAAAAATCCTATAGTGTGCGCCATGACAAGTTTCAAAAACCTCGAGCCTTCCCAACAACTTAGGAAAGAATGCAGCATTAATTTTCTCTTTATACTCTTCAGATACCTGAATTCATGAGTGCATTTTCGCTAGCTAGTGAATCCAGAAAGCCAACAAATTTTGCCAACATCTTCTTAGCTCAACAGTTTTCTATTTTATAAAGGAAATTTGATAGCGATGATAAACAATTTTTAGATTCTCCCTTCCTATCATCTTTATAGCAGCAGAGGATAAAAGTAACATTATAGGATACAGCACAAGGGGGAGTAATTTTGACATCTGGCTGACAGAACTAATAGTAATCATGCTTAGAATTTAGAATATGTTCATGATTACTGGCTAACAAATCCTCTCAACAACCCTATGCGGGAGGTCTTATTGTCTCTTTATGATGACAGGCAACCTCAAACTGATTATATATGAACATTGGGATGAAGATGTAAAGTCTTCCCACACTATTTTATGTAAGAGAATCTCAGCTATATATGTAACTGAGTTTTTAAGCAAGTGTTTTGATATTATAATATTCAGTAACCTATGGTGGACTAAGCTTTTTGATTTACCGACAATAATAATGCATGAATAACAATTGGGGAGGCAGTGTGGTCTATTGTACAGCATATTGGACTGGGACTCAGGAAACCTGGGTTATATTCCTCGCATGCTGGGTGACCTTGGACACGTCACTTCACTGCTCCGTGCCTCAGTTTACCTATCTGCAAAGTAGGAATAATGATATTTACTTCCTTTGTAAAACACAGGGAGATCTACTGACAAGAGCGCTACTTAAGAGATAGCTATGATTATTATATAATAAATAATAATTCATTGTGCAGTAAGTTTTTTTTAGTTGTCATAAATTTGGTTGTTTTAACAAATAAAACGGAAACAAGGCTGCAAGATCTATAGCAAATTACTTGTCTAAGGGTACAAGACATCTCTGGGGGGTACGCAGGAGCAATTGTGTAATGGTGGGTTTTATTTATTAATTATTTTATTTATTGCATTTTCATAATAGGCTACTCTGACGAAGCTTTAAAACTCTGTGTGAATTTGTTATATAAAAATGATGGTTAATTTACTTCAAGATGTACCAAGGAGAACACAGATACACAGAGATGCTGACGTACAGAGCCCTCACCTCCAATCACTGTACAGCACGGGTTCAGTTGCCCAGAAACTGTCCAGTGTAACTGAGCTCAGAACTTAGTCAAGGTTTTTTTCCCTCAGTTGTACATGTCGCACTATAACTATATTTGTACATAACAGTCAAATATGGACAGATGGCTAAGTACAGGTAGTGTTAAGTAAAACACACAAAGTATCAGTGATGAGAAGGGTAGGGATATGCAGGCATGTGGTAGATCTGGAAGGGGGTACGTGGGCAGTGGGTAGATCTGGAAGGGGGTATGCAATAAGAAAATTTTGGGAACCTCTGGTATAGCCTGTAATGATCAATAACTTAAGTCAGAATGCTGGAGGTTCTCACACGTCACCATTGCAGTTCTCTGTGCTTTTTAGTCTTATTATCAAGACAGCAGTATTTTAATGTACAAGCTGTTAAAAGCTAATCTTAAGAAGGAATAATGAAATAATATACTTTGCTTTTGCCACTGAAGAGAGTAACTAAAAAAAAAAAAATCTGTTCCAAACCCTCAGTGTCTGTGCTTAGTTTTGAGTCTAAGGTTTCAATCCTGAGAGAGCAACCAGTCGATGATATCATTTGTGTTAAGAAGTAATTGATGATAGGGTGCTGTAAAGCCATATATACAGTATGTCATGTCTAAAAGACTGCTCCATATGTGCAAGGAGTTATTAGTAAAACTGTCCAGAGACAAACACAAGGGAAGGTCAAAGGCACTTTATCCTGATGTCTGCAAACCAACACTCTGCCTAATGGAGTTCCAAGTTAGACATTACCAAAGTTATTCCAGTCATTCCAAAGCTCTGAAAACATCCACAGCAAATCAGTTCAAAATGTCTCCACCAAATCTTACTTAATGGATCTGAATGCAAAACCACTATAAAGAAAACTGCATCTTCTCTAACTGAGCTTTGAAAGACAGAGACTTTGGGATGGAAGACATTACAAATAATCTGCCCAGCATTGTTCTAATTTAGTTGTATTTCTAATGGTATATTTAATTACTAACAAATAAAAAAATCACGTAACAAGAACGTGATCTAAACACACAAAACCAAGAAAATTCAGTATTCACTAATGAAACACACAGCCTCTGTTTCACCCACTCTTCTGTCTGCTACAGTCAGATCCGAACTAAGAGTAGGTGTGGCAGGAATACGTTACTCTCCAGTAATTTAAGGCCATTCCAGATGGCACAAATTAGAGCCACTCTGTTGGTACTTTAACCCACATGAGGACCATAATTGGCTCCTTGCTATCTCCAAGATCAGAGGGGTACAAAGATAGCCATAAAATGTTCCTCAAGGTGTGACAAGTGTAGCAGAAAAGACCAAGAGGATCCGGTCTTCAGATTTTAACTCACGTTGATTCTCTTTCCTTTATGTCCCACCTGATGGGATAATGCAGTATCATTAACTCTCAGTGCTTTTCTGAGTTTACTCCAGTCTTTCGAAATGTGTGCCTGAGTTTGTTTCATGCCAGCTTGATGTTTGCGTACCTTCCTTGGTTCAAAGGATTTACCCCAATCTGGGAGTTGAATAAGGCCGAAAGTCTTTTGAAATTGAATTCTCTTCATTTCTATGGTATTATAATAGAAATTCCAAATGGAATGGGGTTGGTGTGGATAATAGATATTTTTCAGATAAACAGGTTCATGCAAAAGGGTGAATTTTTCACTGAAATGCTCCATGCCAGAGAACAAACACATTTAGATAACAGTGCTTTTTGGAGAGAGTTCTAGCACATAAATATTTTCCTTTGACACAAAATGCATTGAAAAGTTATGTGTTGCGTACATCTTAACTAACAGCCAAATGAATAGGACATTTAAAAATGCAGAATTGGTAGATAGATGTTAAAATGAAGATCCTTCACACAGCACTCTAAAAGGTTCTGCTACGAAGTATTAAGCATATGTTTCGTTTATGGATTAATAGGCGGTCAAGATCTACAGTTTCCAGAGAATTTTCAGTTTGCAGTTCCCTGATCCGATACAGTTTAATAGCTCCTTCAGAGCCATCATGAGGTGTTGAGTCAAGTGCAATAAAGTGCCTATCAAGAATTGTAAAATCATGGACCAAAACCCAGCATTAAAATTTTCAGTGACAAAACCATCCTGCATGTGCTCTGTAACTTTGCTGGGGGGCGGGGAGAAAGCAGCCATAAGGTAATTAATTACCTATAAAACTGAGATACTAATTTACTGTAATCAGTACACTCACGTTTATAATACTTGAACTCTTCTTTGCACTTCTCTAATGTAAAGTAACTAAATATACACCCCCCCCTCTTTTTTTTAAGGAAGATTGGTGGGGAAGTGCGGGTGGGGGAAGTGAGGGGGAGAAGTGTTCAGACCAAAACATACACATTTCAGCCTAGTGCAAATTGTCAATACTGGGTATCAAACCACAGAAAATGAGGTTTATAATAGAAATTAATTAAACCTACTAACTAAAGCATAGCAAGTACCTTTCCCTAGAAGGCTGCCCACCAGTATTAACATTCTGATCCATAAAGCAAAAAAAAAAGGTACAGTATTTTAAATAACATAATTGATTTATCTATACTATATATGTACAACGTGAATGTCTAAACATCAGTGGAATAAAATCTATGAAGCATGATAAATGCAATAAATCTTTACACATTTGTTCCCTGATTTAGTTTGGTAACTGTCTATATCCCACATTCAATTCTTTCTAGTTTGCCTCTTGTGGTTGCTGAAGCTTATGTTTCAATCCTGCATCAACCCTTGATGAAGAACCTATCAGAATGAGAGGCAAAACATCAGCATCAGAACAGAAATATGGGGGAGCAAAAGGAGGAGTGCAGAGTTTTCTTTTCACTTCGTCAGTGGTGGGTTGGTAGACCTTCTACGGATAACTTTGACAAAGTAATATGTGACTCCATACACACACTTAGTGCTTACAAAACTATACAAATGAGTACAATATATTATAAATAAGTATCTTAAGAACGTGCTAATAAAAAAGTGCCCCTTTCAATAGAAGGGGGTAAAGATTTTATGTTGAAAATACTGGGGCCAAAATTTTCAAATGGGGATGCCTAAGATTAGGCACCAAGGGCCTGGCTCAGCAACCACAGATTCATAGATTATAAGGCCAGAGGGGACAGTTGTGATCATATAGTCTGACCTCCAGCATAATACAGGGCACAGACTTCCTTGAATTAATCCCAGTTTGAACTAAAAAAACATCCTATCTTGATTTTAAAATATCTATTGAATATACCACAGCCCTTCATAAGTTGTTTCAATTCTTAATTATCCTCATGGCTTTTTTTTTTTTTTTAAAAAAGGACTTATTTTGAGCCAGAATTGACTGGAATTCAGCGCCAACTACTGGATCTTGTTATACCTTTGTCTGCTAGACTGAAGAGCCCTCTATTATCAAATTTCTGTTCCCCATGTAGGTACTTACAGACTGTGGTCAAGTCACTCCTTAACCTTCCCTTTGTTAAACTGAACAGATTAAGCTCCTTGAGCCATGTTTTCCAATCCTTTCATCATTCTTGTGGCTCTTCTCTGAAGCCTCTCCAGTTTTTCAACATTCTTCTTCAATTGTAGACACCAAAACTGGACACAGTATTCCAGTACTAGTTGTATCAGTGACAAATTCAGAGGTAACCTCTCTATTCCTGGCACCTTAGAGACTAACCAATTTATTTGAGCATGAGCTTTCGTGAGCTACAGCTCACTTCATCGGATGCATACCGTGGAAACTGCAGCAGACTTTATATATACACAGAGAATATGAAACAATACCTCCTCCCACCCCACTGTCCTGCTGGTAATAGCTTATCTAAAGTGATCATCAGGTTGGGCCATTTCCAGCACAAATCCAGGTTTTCTCACCCTCCACCCCCCCCCCCCCACAAATTCACTCTCCTGCTGGTGATAGCCCATCCAAAGTGACAACTCTTTACACAATGTGCATGACAATCAAGTTGGGCTATTTCCTGCACAAATCCAGGTTTTCTCACATCCCCCCCACCCCCATACACACACAAACTCACTCTCCTGCTGGTAATAGCTCATCCAAACTGACCACTCTCCAAGTTTAAATCGAAGTTAAACCAGAACATCTGGGGCGGGGGGGTAGGAAAAAACAAGAGGAAACAGGCTACCTTGCATAATGACTTAGCCACTCCCAGTCTCTATTTAAGCCTAAATTAATAGTATCCAATTTGCAAATGAATTCCAATTCAGCAGTTTCTCGCTGGAGTCTGGATTTGAAGTTTTTTTGTTTTAAGATAGCGACCTTCATGTCTGTGATTGCATGACCAGAGAGATTGAAGTGTTCTCCGACTGGTTTATGAATGTTATAATTCTTGACATCTGATTTGGATGGGCTATCACCAGCAGGAGAGTGAATTTGTGTGGGGGGGTGCAGGGTGAGAAAACCTGGATTTGTGCTGGAAATGGCCCAACCTGATGATCACTTTAGATAAGCTATTACCAGCAGGACAGTGGGGTGGGAGGAGGTATTGTTTCATATTCTCTGTGTATATATAAAGTCTGCTGCAGTTTCCACGGTATGCATCCGATGAAGTGAGCTGTAGCTTACGAAAGCTCATGCTCAAATAAATTGGTTAGTCTCTAAGGTGCCACAAGTACTCCTTTTCTTTTTGCGAATACAGACTAACACGGCTGTTACTCTGAAACCTCTCTATTCCTACTAGCTATTCTCCTGTTTTTATGTCCAAGGATCACATTAGCCTTTTGGCTTCAGAATTGCACTGGGAGCTCATATTCAGCTGATTATCCATGATAACCCCCAACTCTGTTTCAGAGTCACTACTTGCCATGATAGAGTCATGGCTTACACTCTGTTCCTGGACGTATGGCCTTACATTTGGTAATATTGAAACATGTATTGTTTGCTTGTGCCAAGTTTACCAAGCAATCCAGATTGCTCTGTATCAATGACCAGTCCTCTTCATTGTTTGCCACCTCTGAATCTTTGTGTCAACTACAAACCTTATTGGTAATGATTTTATGTTTTCTTCTTTTATGTTAAATAGCATAAAATCAAGAACTGATCCCTGTAGAACCCCACTAGAAACAAAGCCACTTGATGATATTTCTCTGCTTTCAATTACATTTTGAGACCTACCAGTTAGCCAATTTTTAATCCATTTTTTGTGTGTCATATTAAATTTGTATCATTCTAGTTTCTTAATCAAAATGTTGTGTAGTATCAAGTGAAACACCTTACAGAAGTCTAAATATATCACATCAAAACTATTACGTTTGTCAACCAAACTTGTAATCAAAAATGATATCAAGTTAGTTTGATAAGATCTATTTTCCATAAACTCATGGTGATTAGCATTAATTATATCACATTCCTTTAGTTCCTTTTAATCAAATCCTGTATCAGCTGTTCAATTATTTTGCCCAGGATGTCAGGGCAAATAGACCTATGATTATAGTAGAACCACAGAGTTACGAATACCAGATTTACGAACTGATTGGTCAACCACACACCTCATTTGGAACTGGAAGTACGCAATCAGGCAATACAGTACAGTACTGTGTTAAATGTAAACTATTAAAGAGATAAAGTGAAAATTTAAAAAAAGATTTGATAAGGTAAGGAAACTGTTTCTGTGTTGGTTTCATTAAATTAAGATAGTTAAAAGCAGCATTTTTCTTCTGCATAGTAAAGTTTCATTCATAGTAAAGCTGTATTAAGTCATGTTCAGTTGTAAACTTTTGAAAGAACAAATATAACAATTCTGTTCAGCGTTAGGGACATTTCAGAATTACAAACAGCTTCCATTCCCAAGGTGTTCATAACTCTGAGGTTCCACTGTACTTGGGTCTTCCTATTTAATAACTGTTCTACTAAAGTGTCACCAATTAAGAATTAATTGACTGAATGTTTAGATGTTGCTTGCTAAGCTGAGCATTTCAGGCAGGTTCCTGGGTAAATGGCACCACCTTCTGTCTTCCTAGAGCCATGGGACTATTGTTACTCTACTGTGTAAAGGAGATTGAATTTCTTCAGTTCTAGGGGAAGTGTTTTGACCTAAGGCTATCTTAGTTACTGGAGATATCTTTTTTGTAAATACTGTAATTTATTTTAATATGCATTTATTTAAAATAATAAAAAGACATGTATCGAAAGCTCTAGGCACCCTAATACATCATTAGTAATAGAATAAAAGATGTTTATTTTTGCTTTTTTTAAAATGCAAAGACAATCTTAAAAAGAAATCCAATTTTTTTAGACAAATTTCAGACTACATACACAATCTCATGTTTATCTTTACTCATATGTATAGCCCCTTGGTGTTACTTTTGAGATTTAGAGAATACATTTAATTTCTATATTAAAAATTTTAAATCAATATTTTCAGTCACTGAAATATATGTTATTTTAGGATTCAAACATGGTTCTACAGGCGTAAGTGCTGAAGTCCTCACCCAAGCAAAATGCTAAAGGAGCTGAGGAAGGACTTGAGGATTTTGGTCTGTTCAGCAAAGCAGTTACACATAAGCTTAACTTTAAACGCAAGCAATCTTACTGGCAATCAAGGACACGCATAGGCTTGAGCACTTTGCTGAATTGGAGCTTGGACTTTAGGCCAGAGCTGTGAGAATATGTGATTTTTCAGTTCGCTAGCAATTAAGAAAAATATTTCAGATTGACCTGAAATTTTTTTTCCAAATTCTGGGAGAATCAAAACAGTTAAAAATAAATTCCTTTGGGATTGAACAAAATGTTTCGGTCAACCTGAAGTGAAACAGTTAATTTGTATTTCAAGCACTTTTTTAAAAAATTGCAAATAAAATTTGAGGAAACTTCAAAATGAAAAGTTACTTTGAACCAAAAAAATCAAAATATTTCATTCTGAAAATGTTGAAAACCAAACATTTTGATTTTTTCAGACTGTTTTCTTTTGGGGAATAGGGGTCCTGGCTGAAACAATCTGGTGAATTCAACAAGAATTCACAAAACATTTTGGTGTCACTGAATCTGCATTTTCACCAGAAAAAGAGGTCCAGCTGAAGAATTTCACCCAACTCTACCTTAGGCTCTTCAGCATCTCCCTTATGGGTTTCCAAAGCTGCCCCACTTACATTACATTACATATTAAAGATGGGCTGTGACTAAAACCACAGCCCCCAAAGCTTGTGGAAAGTTCAGATCCAGGTGCCAACTTCTTGGCTTGGGCTCATTTCTAATTACTTCTAAAAGATATTGCTCTATATATAAAGGATGTAAAGCCTTTGTAATCTAAAAGGCTAAATCAGACACCAAACCGTGTGTGCTGGCATAGCACCCAAGCTCTGCATTTCATTAGCCCTCTCTAAGTGATCAGATTAATTAAACTCTATGCTTTTATCTCCCCTTGAAATGACGAGACTTCATGTTTGAGTTGTGATTTTTGAAACTCTGAAGAGTTTCACACAGTGATAATAGCACCTTTATGCAATGTTATTCTATAGACATCTTTCAGGCCTTCAGACTTGTTTATATTTCTACAATGAATTCCACTTGTGCAGTTATATAGCTTATTAAATGTCTATACTTATGTTTTAAATTACACCTCTGTAAAATATTTTAATGCTTTTGGCTTCTATTGAATGTGTGCCACAGCTTCACATTTCAGAGCAGAGATTTGTAACTTCAGGTCACCAAAATGAAAATTGAATGAGTCCAAATTGTACAGAGTCAGTCTGTGCTTATTTGAGTTCCAGTACAGTGCAGCATAGGGGAAGGATCAGTTCCTGGGAGAGATCAAGTTCTCAATATTTTGAAGCTACAGGTATGATAAGGGAGCGTTTTCCATTATAGTAGTGAAGATCTTAGGAGATGGGGATTGGCAGAGCCCGTCACAGTTAACTTCCTTTGCTTCTCACAAGAAGTGAGTTCTTCCAAAACATCCTTCGAGGATTGATTCTTGTTCTCTTTCTGTTTTCACCCGTGGGCCAGGAGTCTTGTTCTGAACTTGTGTTAACTCCCCAATGTGTCAGCACATGTTAATTTTGTTTTGATTTGTTCAGGGTTGAATAATACTGGAAAGAACACAGCTATGAGTCACAGTGAAGAATTAGCATCTTCCCCATAAAGGGGCTGGTCAGGCCTTGGGTTTGGGTCAGACCCATCTCGAATTGATATTTTCCTTTTTTTAAGAATATTTGTTTAGAGAAAGAGGGAAGACACCAAGCCAGATCCTGGCCCATGCTAAGTCCCTTTTGTGCTTCTTAGGCAGTGTTAAAAGGGACTTAAAGCTGCCCTAAGGGGACAGCTAGGATTCCCCTCAGGGGCTCTCTAGCAGCAAGCAGGCACTGGAAGGGATATGGCCAGAGTGTGCTCTTCTCTTGCAATGCCCACTGGTGTAATGGTCCCAACAAGACCTTAGAACCCAGCACAATGTAGAGCAATCTGCCTTCCCAGCTGCTCCCAAGGATTAGAAAGGGGGCAGAAAGTCACATACCCCCATGCTACTGTTACATTGGCACATCTGAGGATTCAACCCAGAAACTCTCAAGGCAATATCTACTATACCTAATGTATGCATCTCTTTCAAGGGAATTAGGCAGTTCTTCTGTGCAATTTCACAGCAAAGCTAACCAAAAAAAGTAATCAGCTAGAGTTATTTCATGTTCCCCGATGGATGGGCTGAATCACGGTTTCTAAGCCCCATACATCAGAAGAATGCTCTTGTGTACTGTGACAATTTGGGGAATCTGCCTATGTACAGAATTCTGGTGAATGTTATGAAGTTATGAAATTGTTGTACCAAAGAATGCATCAATGTGGATGTGGAGTCAGCCGTTTTCCATCAGGGCTGTAGTACATCCTCCCAGACCAGGTACAATGGTGGAGTGTAAGGCCTGTAATGATTGCCTGTTCAGGTAGAAGAAACTTGGGACAATGTATTGGCTACAGCCTACGGAAACCAGTTTGACCAAGTTTCTCTGCTGGGGGCTCAGGAAATGGCGAATGGCAAATCCCCAGCATCAGAACAGAGAAATCAAAGTGTTGATGCAAGCCTTTAAAAAACACAGAGGCTGGGTGGGTCTCGAAATACTCAGATACACAGGAAAGTTCATGGAGGAAAGAGAAAGAGAGGGACACGCTTTCATAGCAAGGGGTCCAGTTTAACTGCAGGACCAGGCGTGGTGAAAGAAAGCAAGCTGACTTGGAGCAGAGAGGGAGAAACACACACCAGGACTCTGAAGAGAGGCCATGTGCAGGTGAGGGGGATCCTGGACATCCCAGAGGATGGTCCTATACCCAAAGACCTCTCCAGAGTGGTGAGAAAACTGAGGCAGAGAAGTGCATATAGATGTGTTTATTGTTTTGCCTAGATCTGTGTATCTGTCATGCTATCTAAGTAAAGACTAATGTGTTTTAGAATCCTATGCAAAGCCTAGCTGTGTATCTGGTGGCTTTCATTGTCATGTGCCCCTGAAGGGGAACTATAAACCCAGACTACCCTCATGGCTGGAGTTCTAGAAGAGGGCATCCTTAAGCTATGGGGCATCTCAAGGATCAGCACTAATACCAGGACTAAACAGTTGGATTGCAGGGTCTCACCTCTCAGAAGGGAGAACTACACAGATGCACCCCTAAATGCGCCTAGAAACCCCAACCAGGGACAGCACCTGGACTGTTTAGACTCAAGAGGCTTAAAGCACATGGGTCCAGTTTGGTGGGACCCAAACAAAACAGCCAGTTGAGCATCAAGCTCTAGGGAGCAATAGCAGAACTGCATGTATGACATGTACACAAATACTAGTGCTGATCCTCGAGACTGCCCCACAGGTCGTTACATCAGTTTAATTAAATTTTGTTTGACAAACGTTGAATTTGCTCAACCTAATATAATCATTGTTCAAAATAAAAATAATCATTATGAAAGCTAAGTAAATGTGGAAAATGTAATGGTTGTTATTGGTAACGCATTAAATTAAAATATTAATCATTTATAGAATCCATAGTGTCTCTCGTTATACTTGACAAAAATTATAGTGTAGCAGAAATGGTCATTTCCAGTGTGTTCTTGAAATGATGGTAATTTTGGTAGCTAAGGAATTTGTTTATGTAATATATAATCATAATAGTTAACATTTAAATACAGTCTCAAAGGGGCTTTATAAGCAATATTTTAAGCCTCAATACCCGTGCGGTAAGTGTAATCCCCATTTTGCAGAAGGGTCAGGCAAACATAAGTTAAGTGACTTACCCAAGGTCATTCTGCAAGTTTGTGGGAGAGCCTGAAAAAATATCTAGATTCTCAGTTCCGTGCCTTGACCACAAGACCCTTTCCTGGGTAAGGAGATATGTGCCTGTGGAGAATGGCCTCCCACTAAACACACTTTATTAGTGTCATTTGAAGCTAAGCTATTTGCTTCCCAGAAATAGAATCCATAACATGCATGCCATCAAGAGACAGGGGACAACCTAAAACCACATTTATCTAACTTTAAATATATAGGCAGTATTTGGGAAACCTATATATTACACCCAGTCTTTAGGTTTCTTTGTGGTTATTTTAATTCCAGCACTAGCTAAAGAGGAAGATGAAGATCCTCTCCTATGCAGATCAGGAAGTGCCTCCCAATCAGTTAAAGTTTCTTAAAATTGTTCTAATGAAATTCATTCTCAAAGGGTAGGGCTGGATTAAGGAAACATACAACCTGGCTCCCTGCCTGCATGGCTCTGTCCATTAGTCTAACTCTGTGCCAGCAGCAGCAATTTTCTCCCAAGGAACGCAAGCAGGGTAGCAGCCTTTCTTCTCCAGTTGGGAGCAGAAGGGAGGCCCGCAGTACTTACTTCAGCAGTCAGAACATATCTGCTCAGCTGTGTGGGTTGGGCCTGCTTCGCTCTTCTCCAGCCACACACAGTCCTCTGCAGAGTGGTGTTGGCAGAAGCCCTTGTAGCAGTGGGTCTGGGAGTTAACACCCTATTGAGAGGCACGGGGAAGTCCACTATTCTCAGAGCTTCATTTTATGCTACCTGCAGACTCAGACATCCCTCTATTGATTACACACAGAACAAGTTTTCAGGTTTACTTAATTGCATGTGGGCTAAATCTTACTGTATGGGGGGGGGTGGGGGGTGGGAGGAAGATAGAGGGAGGGAAGCTTACATTATGATGTCATCACATGACCGCAGAAGCTGGAGCCCCTGGTCTGGACCAATCATGTTTATGCCTTAATCAGCCCTATTCAATGGGTGTAATTGAAAAAAGAAGTTTAAGTGTAGACTATTTCATGTTTGCAGGACCGGCTCTAGGCAACAGCAAACCAAGCACATGCTTGGGGCGGCACAATTCCAGGGGTGGCATTCTGGAAGGTGTTTTTTTTTTTTTGGCTTGGCATGGAAAAAAACCTAGAGCCAGCCCTGCATGTTTGCCAACTAATTCCATGGCTTCCTATTCCCAGTTCCCCACTCTCACATGCATGGCTTGTTCCACCATTAAAGTACTCACAAGAAGCATACTGTTAAACTGAGTCCTAGGAATTAGAGGTATTAGAGGATATGCTTGTGTACACAATCCTAATAATGTTTACAGCATACAGTTACCACTTCCATATATAACACTGGACAGAGTAGCCACACTGTGGAACATGTAAGCTATTTAATGTGTCATAGGAACACAAAAATAAACTTTTAAAATGAATCTTTAGCATCTTTTGTTGCTCAAAAATGATGAATCTCTGTTTAAAATTCTTCTATTGTATTTAGTGCAATTTTTAGAAAGTGATTGTTCCTTTCTGAATCATGGAACACAAAATGATAGGATGTATGTCTCTCTCCCTTTCTCCACTCTTTTGTTCTCCAAACTTCTAGCATGGTCTTATTATACAGCTAATCATATGCTAAAACTGCTTTTAATTTAGTCCTAGAAAACAGATTGCTGGATGGGGACCACTGACTGGGAGTAGGGTTTAGCCTTATTAAAAGAAGTGGGTCTACCAGCTGCCCAGTTAGTTTGACAGTCCCCTCTGGTACCACAGCAAGCAATCAGGAAGTTAAACACATGCATGACTGGCTTTTGTTTTTACAGCCAAGTTAAAAAACACAGGAGGCATCATCTGTAAAACAGCCAGCTGATCAAATTCAGAATGCTAGTAATTTGGGAGTGATATTAACTGAGCAAACAAACGGAGATCTCTTCACCTGCTAACAGGGCTGCCCACTGCAAAAATAACTAATTAAGTCACAGCAATATGAAAAATGAATAGAGTTGTGAGAGCTTTTTATATATAAAAAAGACAGAAACCCTTGACAAATTCACCCAACTAGAAAGAGTTTATTAAAAATGAATGGTGAATTAAAATGGTGTGCCCTGGTGAGAACTCAACATCCTCACTCTGCTTCTTCTCAAGGCTCATGGATCACAGAATTTTGTTTGTTTGTTGACTCATTCTTTCTTCTTAGCCCATGCGTGGGTAAATTGTTGAGAGCTTTTGAACTAAAGGTTGTACACTCCAACAGATGCTTTATGCCAACTTGGGAATCTCTTTGGAACGCCCACTCAGCTCTCATCTTGAATTTAAAATTAAACACATTAAATCTAATTAAAGCAGATGATCACTACAGTGTTTATCGCTTTACCAGGGCATTTGGCTATGGCACTGGTTACGTTAGACTAGACATGGTTGAGTTAACGTACTTATTGCGTAGGCACAACATTTGTGTGGTTTAAAAAAAAAAAATCACATAACTCACACCGGAAGAGTAGTGTTTAAAAATACAGTGAGCCTGACTGTCCACTTTATGCCACTCTTCTGTAGAGGAGAATCAGGACCAGAATGTTCATACCTATATAGCGATGATAGCTGTAGTACTGTTTGTACTTATGTACCACATACCACACTCAGACACCATGGTACACAACAAATACCTACATAGGCAGATTTACCTTTCATATTTGTTTGCGTTTAATAGGACAGACACTTTTGTGCTGTCTTGACTGGATAGTACATTTTTACTTTAACTTTGAATGCCTTCAACTCACTCACTTTGGTATGCTAGTGGCTTTGCAAAAGGTGCATTTTTAAACCGTACACCTATACTGCAGTTTGAGGGGAAAGCTGTATTAATAACATGGTTTTAGTGGCTCAGCTTCTAACTACCTTGAGTAACATGATCTGTTTTTAATTCCTGCAGCTATTCAAAAGTTACTCAGTAATATTACAGGAAATGAGGTTCTTGTGTGTACACTTAACTGTTTAGCTTTGGGATGTCACTGTCGAGTTCAGTTGTGGCGAAAGTGGCATTGCATGACAAACATATTTGTTGCAGTATAATCTCTGCATTGCAATCTCTGACCAATAGAGCCAGCTGTCAAGACATGTTCACGGGGGCTTTTCAGGAGAAGATCAGATAGGGAAGTAGCCACCCTTTTTCTTCCCTTGTAAATGTCAGTTTCCTGGAGTAGGAACTCTTTTGGGTAATGTCACAGTGTGATCAAGACACTACAGGAACTGAATTGAATCATTATCTCTGGGCATCTGTATACGTCCTTTTCTAAGGAGAGCAGTCTAAGAAGGGCACAGTCAGACTGGACGATAATAGAGACAAGGAACTTGGCCAGATGTGAGTATGAAGAGTGTACTCCAGAGGAGAAAGGATACTCTGGGTTACTCCACATTATTAATAAGTCAGACCCTTCTTGGACTTCAGGCATCTGTTCATTTCTTATTGCTTTACTTTAGTTGTGTAGGGTTTGAACTAAAACACACAGATTATTCATAAATCTGTACCTGTACTCCTTAAAATATTTAAAACTGCTGTTAAAACATGAATAATGTTTACAGTAAACACCATCAAACGAGGGAAAGGATAAGGCTAGGGGCTGTAAGGTTGCCTGAAGAGTGGTGATCCAAGGTGAGGGAAATTGTGACCATTATGGAAGGGATGAAGAACCGAGGAAGTTTCCCATTAAGAAAATCTCCACATATTTTTCCACGTGTTAGTGTCAGATACTGGACCTTGTAGGGGTGCTAATTAAGTGGTACTCATATGTTAGGGGTGAAATCCTGAGCCCACTGGAGTTTTGCCATGGCTTCATGGACCCAGAATTTCTCACTAGATATTTCAGTAGTCACCCATCTCAATAACATTCACTTCCCTATCAAAGATAGATTTAGAACATACTATTTTGCTAGGACTAAACAACAGAAAAGATAGCAATAGAGTCTGTCAGAATGAAAGTGATTCCTCAACCCCAAAATTGCAGCAGCACCACAGAACAGATACGATGGACCAATTTTCAAAAGGGTCTCCAGAAAGGTGCAGGTAAATTGTACAGATTAACCTGTTTTGGTGCAAATATACCAATTAGGCATTTGCAAATATGTGTGCTCACATATTGATAGACAGCCCCGGGGAAAATTTGGGCCTGACTGTTTAACTCGTTAAGAAATTACACACACTGTTTGCTAGACAGGCATATCATACAGATAGGATCCCAAATTATAGCAACATTCTGTTTCTAATCTAGTATAGGTTGAAATGCTAAAGTTTTGAGGCTTTGATGAACGTTAACCATTGTTTGGGAATGTCACCAGTTTGATGGAAACTGGTAACAATCTAATTTAAAAAGAAAAGGAGTACTTGTGGCACCTTAGAGACTAACAAATTTATTTGAGCATAAGCTTTTGTGAGCTACAGCTCTCTTCATTGGATGCATGCAGTGGAAAATACAGTGGGGAGATTTTATATACACAGAGAACATGAAACAATGGGTGTTACCATACACACTGTAACGAGAATGGTCAGGTAAGGTGAGCTATTACCAGCAGGAGAGAAAAAAAACCTTTTGTAGTGATAATCAAGGTGGGCCATTTCCAGCAGTTGACAAGAACGTGTGAGGAACAGTGGGGGGGAGAAGGAGGGAATAAATATGGGGAAATGGCTCACCTTGATCATCATTACAAAAGGTTTTTTTTCTCTCCTGCTGGTAATAGTTCATCTTACCTGATCACTCTCCTTACAGTGTATATGGTAATACCCATTGTTTCACGTTCTCTGTGTATATAAAATCTCCCCGATGTATTTTCCACTGAATGCACCCGATGAAGTTAGCTGTAGCTCACGAAAGCTTATGCTCAAATAAATTTGTTAGTCTCTAAGGTGCCACAAGTCCTCCTTTTCTTTTTGCGGATACAGACTAACACAGCTGCTACTCTGAAACCGATCTAATTTAAAACAATCAAACAGAAATTATAACTAGGCAAAATAGGTTGTTAGGTCCTCCTCACCTTATTTATTTGACTTCAACAGGAGTAAAGGTGGGCGTAAGACAGCAAGATTTGGCCCAGCCGTATTTAAACAGTTCAGCATTGTTTGAGGCAAACCACTGAACCTATCGGTTGTTTGGACTGGTGCTGAAATAATACTGTACAATATTACAAAAACAAACAAGCTCTAGAAACACAAAGACTTTGAGATAGAAGTTTTCATTTCCAAAAGAAAGCTGGTCTCTGAAATATTCAAAATGTAATTAAGAAGCTCACTTTAAGTCAACATACTGCCATCTGCACTACTGTATGTTGCTTAATATCATTCCATCACAATATTAAGTCATAATAAGAAGTGCCTTTTATTTCTATAGCTCTCATTGGCAATAGGCTTTTACAGCCAACCAAGGCTTATTGGTGATGATTACTAAAAATGTCAAATATTTTTGTCAAGATGGACAATATCACAATATACATAAGGACTTTAGATAACCATTCTCTTTTCCCACAGAAAGAGTACAACTGAACTATACCAAAGTGCTTTTTCATCTTACACTTCTTTAACTTCTTTCACTCTATTTCAGAAGTAAGATAATATTCTTTGCTCCTTTGCCTCCACTATTTCCTTTCCATTATTTTCTACCTGAAAAATACTTCTCAATTACAACACATAGATGCTGCTGTGAAACCAAGCACTAGCAGAATCCTTCCTAGCAAAAATCTTGAGGCCCATACATATTTGATTAGGACTATCACAAATTGCCTTAACACTTGAGGGGAAAAAAAATTAGTGGAACATGATGGGGACGCATCTGGTAGATGGGTCATGTATAGATAGTGACCATCTGGGATTTGAACTTTCTTCCTGACCCATAGCTGGACAGTGTTTGTTGTCATAGTTGTTTAATTAGAAAGATCTATGTTTCGAAGAGGATTTGGAAGCACATATAAATGTGTGCCAAAAAACAAGATACTCTAGCTTGAGACCTTTACTATCAGCCATGTGCTTTTCTTTTTTTGAGAGCTAAACAAACAACTTGAGGTATTTATATTAATTTGGATCTATGGCTTGTTTCAATTTAGCTTCTTTCAGCCTTTAACAGCAAATGTTGTGTGATATGTGGGTTCAGAAAATCCTCATCATTAGCAAATTCCCCTGACACTGAACTCATTCAACAGAATAGTCATGACTTTATCAAATTTTTTTTGTATTTTAATGCGAAGAGGAAAATACTAGGTAATTTGTAACTCTGTTAGGAAAATTTTCATTACAGTTGAGATCCAGAAACCACTAGTCAATGTCACATAAAACTGGCATGTCATTTCATCAGAGAAGAGTGACTTTCTCTTGTGAATAGGCTTTACCTTTCAAAATGTTACATTTGATTTTTATTAATATATTCAGACAAACTGTCCATATGGACCATAGATTTCCCCTAGATGAATATGTTTTAAAAGCCCATGGGGAAATGGTAACACAGTAGACTAGTTTGTTGACACATGAGCTCAGAAGACTGAAAATTACCATAGGCAAAAGATAAATTCCAAGGCATTCAAAGATTGTTACACAACACTGAATGCACCCTAGAATTATGCTTTTTTAATAATTTACTTCTCTAAAAGAAAAGCTAGCAACAATGAATGGATAGCTGACATCCAGGGGTACACATTTTCTTTTAAGCTTTGTAGAAGTTGTGATCCCTTTAGCTGAATTCTGATGACTTAACAGAACACTTCCCCCCTCCTTCTCTCAGCAGATTTTGACACACTGAAATCCATCTTTTGTGCTTTTGGGGACAAGAAAAACTAGGAGCTGCTGCTATGGAAATGGGTTAGACTGGTGTCCTGGGTCTTTTTTGTTTACCATCACCCTCTCATCTATCTTGGACATGTACAGTACATTTGCACTCCAAGAACAAAAAGGCACACATTTTTCAATGCCCAAATGGAGAATTAGGCGTACAATTCTGCTTATTAATAACATCATGAGCAATAGAATAGTAATGGTAAAGGCCCCAAGACTGACCCGGCCAAATTTTAATGGAAGAAAAAACTGCCCAGCCTGATGACGGTTTTGAACAGGTACTGAGAGATGGCAAGCCACCATCGAATAGAAAAATGTCTCTTCGAGGGTGACCTGCAAAGGGGAAAAAATGTATTTTCAACCTTTTTCATCCTTGACTATGTATAAAGGATGCCTGAGTTTTTCTCTTCCTACTTTATTTCTTTTTCCCATTAGGAAATTCAAACTTTACATATCTGTTTCTTTTTGTAATATTCTGTGGACAGCTGGAGAACTAGAAGGATTAGGACATCACAGATAGCAACCAAGTAGAACCCTGTTGCATTTAGATTGTTTACTCTCAGCAACAATTGAATTCAAATTTCTGAGGAACCGGTTGGGAGTAAACCTCTTTACTTAAAGTATTTTGGAAGTTTTTCTAACTAAGGGCTGAGCAAAACAGAAGAACAAAAGCTTGACATTCCTTAATTTTTTAAGGTTAAAAAACAAGCAAAGAGTAACTTTTCAATCCCTTTTAGATAGATAGATCCCTGATAGAGCATGATAGGCACACTGAAAAAGCTAAGTAATTACTCTCCTTAAAGACAACCTGAAGAGGGGGAAAATATTGGGCTTGCATTAGTAATATTTTTTAGTGTGTGCAGTACAGGCACATTCCATCCATTTAAAATCCAAACTTTAAACAAAGCAGATCAAAACCAGATCCTAAAACCTCCAAGACTTCTAGTGAAACTAAGGCAACAATAATTTATAGCATGGTTGAACTCCTGCTAACTATGAAGGGTAGGGTGCAGAAATGACCAATCTTAGATTTTTTGGGGGGGTTTGTTTTTTAATGGATTTTTATATTAATTTTGGACATTTAGGGGATTTCAACTGACCATCTCTCTCCTTTGTTCAGGTAGATTCATATATTATCAGGAGTGGTGGAGCTAACCAGAGCAGTAATAATGGCCACACCCCTGCTGATGATGTATGCTGGTGATGTCCTTTCTTAAAAGGGTGGGTTTCAGAGTAGCAGCCGTGTTAGTCTGTATTCGCAAAAAGAAAAGGAGGACTTGTGGCACCTTAGAGACTAACCAATTTATTAGAGCATAAGCTTTCGTGAGCTACAGCTCACTTCCTCAGATGCATATCGTGGAAACTGCAGCAGGCTTTATATATACACAGAGAATATGAAACAATACCTATTCCCACCCCACTGTCCTGCTGGTAATAGCTTATCTAAAGTGATTTCCAGCACAAATCCAGGTTTTCTCACCCTCCACCCCCCCACACAAATTCACTCTCCTGCTGGTGATAGCCCATCCAAAGTGACAACTCTTTACACAATGTGCATGACAATCAAGCTGGGCTATTTCCTGCATAAATCCAGGTTCTCACATCCCCCCACCCCCATACACACAGAAACTCACTCTCCTGCTGGTAATAGCTCATCCAAACTGACCACTCTTCAAGTTAAAATCCAAGTTAAACCAGAACATCTGGGGGGGGGGGGTAGGAAAAAACAAGAGGAAACAGGCTACCTTGCATAATGACTTAGCCACTCCAAGTCTCTATTTAAGCCTAAATTAATAGTATCCAATTTGCAAATGAATTCCAATTCAGCAGTTTCTCGCTGGAGTCTGGATTTGAAGTTTTTTTGTTTTAAGATAGCGACCTTCATGTCTGTGATCGCGTGACCAGAGAGATTGAAGTGTTCTCCGACTGGTTTATGAATGTTACAATTCTTGACATCTGATTTGTGTCCATTTATTCTTTTACGTAGAGACTGTCCAGTTTGACCAATGTACATGGCAGAGGGGCATTGCTGGCACATGATGGCATATATCACATTGGTGGATGTGCAGGTGAACGAGCCTCTGATAGTGTGGCTGATGTTATTAGGCCCTGTGATGGTGTCCCCTGAATAGATATGTGGGCACAGTTGGCAACGGGCTTTGTTGCAAGGATAAGTTCCTGGGTTAGTGGTTCTGTTGTGTGGTATGTGGTTGTTGGTGAGTATTTGCTTCAGGTTGCGGGGCTGTCTGTAGGCAAGGACTGGCCTGTCTCCCAAGATTTGTGAGAGTGTTGGGTCATCCTTTAGGATAGGTTGTAGATCCTTAATAATGCGTTGGAGGGGTTTTAGTTGGGGGCTGAAGGTGACGGCTAGTGGCGTTCTGTTATTTTCTGTTATTTATTATTACCAGCAGGAGAGTGAGTTTCTGTGTGTATGGGGGTGGGGGGATGTGAGAACCTGGATTTATGCAGGAAATAGCCCAGCTTGATTGTCATGCACATTGTGTAAAGAGTTGTCACTTTGGATGGGCTATCACCAGCAGGAGAGTGAATTTGTGTGGGGGGGTGGAGGGTGAGAAAACCTGGATTTGTGCTGGAAATCACTTTAGATAAGCTATTACCAGCAGGACAGTGGGGTGGGAATAGGTATTGTTTCATATTCTCTGTGTATATATAAAGCCTGCTGCAGTTTCCACGATATGCATCTGAGGAAGTGAGCTGTAGCTCACGAAAGCTTATGCTCTAATAATTTAAAAGGGTGGGTGATTTTAGTAACAATTTTTTGTGGGTTTGCCAGTATGAGTGTATGTTTTGGACATCACAGTTACTGTCAGATGTGAGCATGGGTCATTTTTACTTTGAAGCAGTTGCAAAGTTGTGCAACATGGTAAGTCTAGATTTTAAGGGTTTGCTGAAAAAGCGTGGCCTAGCAAGGTTTGTTTAACAGTGGTTTGTTTCACAGGCTTGGAGTAGATGGTAGGCTTTGCCAGCATGAGTTAGACTCCTTTCAGCAGTGTTGGCTCTCCTTATTCCTACAGCGGTTCGGATTATGTTCTTCTTTGTAAGTTAGGCATCAGCTCAAATTCCGTGCAGAGATTGGCTGGATTCAAAAGTAGATCTGAGCTCTAGTGTGACGCTCAGAAGACTGAATGGGGTCACTTGCCTTTGAATAATGGAGGTCCTAGTAAGTACACAGGTTAAGCAGATGGGCTCAAATGTAGGATGGTATGGTTTCAGGGACTGAAAGGGGAAAAAAGGTTATTGACAGCTTGGGATGGTTGCCTTAAGAAATTTTTCTTCTTTAAAGTTGCAAGGTTTTTAAAAAATATTGAGAGTACTTTGTGAAAAATCCCATAGTTTTTCTCTATTCTCAATGACTCCCTGCCATTTAGAGCAGGTCTATGCTACAGCCTAAGTCGATATAACTTACATTGCTCAGGGATGTGCAAAAGCCACCCCGTAAGCGACGCAAGTTTCCCTGAGGTGGAGTATTCTGCTGACTGGAGAGTGCTCTCCCATCGGCATAGGGCGTCTTCACCAGATGTTGCGCTGTACCGTAGATTTGTCCTTAGATGCGTTCATTGCATTAACTTGAATAAACACAAACTGTTGGTGAAATTCTATCATCAGATCTCTATATACACCAGTCTGAAAAGTTACATAACTTAGTATGTCAACAGCCAAAATTCTCAAATGTAGCTTTTTGGGAATCTTTCATTCATGGAAGCAGGCTTCAGTCCAGATCCATATACCCACAGTGTGTCAGATGAAGCTGCAACAAACTGTCTGATTAAAAAAAAATAATAAGAAAGTGTATACTTATCACAATACACAATCCAGTTTAAGTCATCAGAAAATCACTTAACCAGAGACCATTTGAAAATCTCAAGCTGGCCCACCTCTTAGAGGAAATAACTCACACTTCTCTGACGTGAAGCTGATTGGGAATCAGATTCAAACAAGTTCATAAAAATGTATTTGCCAATAGCAGTCTCTCTGCCTGCCTGTGCAAAATGTGGGGTTAGCGGCACAATGGGCCTGCATGCATTTTGTGTGGGTCACTGTTCCAGTCTTACTTGAAAAATCTGACTCTTTTAGTATAATCTGGATGCCTAATATTAAAGGCCAAAGGTGGGGATGTAGGGCTAGAGGGAAACAAAGCTTGCTGGTGTACACAGATGGCAAACTAAGTCGTGTATATTTAGAGCCCTCTGTATAGGAATAATATACTGTCTGTTCTATCCATATGCCTAACACTATATCCTGAAGACACCAAATGTCAGAGCTAGGCCAAGAGGTCAAGGGTTAAAGCTGGTCAAAACATAGGATATTTGGAGAGAAGGGGAATTTTCTCCTGTTGACATTCAAAACAAACAGACACCACCACACTGACAGACTTTTTCCACTCTGCTCTAGTGCAAATGCCTGGAGGCATATCTAGACTTCTGTCCAAGGAACTGGCAGCAGAAATACCCAGCTGATCTTAACTTCAGTGATGGAGCGTAGAGGGAGAGGCAGTTTCACCTCACACCATTTGTGCTTTAACAGATCATTACCAGACCACTGGCAGTCAATGCAGAGCACTGAGCCCAGGCATTATATGCTCATTGTGGCCCACTCCATTTCAATTAATAGGCATAAATCTTCAGACTCTCTTTTACAAACAATGATTCTCTCTGAAAGAGTGCATCTAAATGTGTGATTAACAAACAGAGGGTTGTAGCATTTGGTGAAAATTAGGGAAGGAAACGAGTGACCTACCTGTGGCTGTTTATACGCCATGAGAATGCAGGCTGCCCCACAACCGCGACATGACAAACAGAACATATTATCAAGGTACACATCAGAATTATAAAAACAATCTGCATGTAAATGATGGGTTTAAAGAAAGCTGGATGTCAGTGCTTCATGTCATGGTAGCAATTCCTCCCATGTAATTTACAAATATGTTATTGCTCCCAATGCAAATTGGCCCCATTAGATCATCAAAGTGCCTGCCTAGTGCTATGAAAGAATACTATTCATTACCACGATGTAACAATATAATAGGAACACATTAAAGGCAAAATACCATGCATGCTGCTAAGACTTTTGGAAAAGAAGGTGTGATTAACTTGAGACCATTTTTAATTGATCAGTTTGTGACATTCAAATTTATAGACTTCAGTTCACCTTCATCATAGAAACATTCCATACAAGCATGCCTAGTCAAGCAATCGGTGTTGGCTATTTCAAATTCTGTACAGAATTTTTTAACTAAGCAAACTTGAGGTTCTAAAGTAACTAAGCAGATGTCTATCTTTTGCTTTTAAACAGTTTTTGTGGAACAAACATCCCCAGAACCTCTACTCATTTAATAAACAAAGTAAAATAAATCTCACCCTTAACTTTTTTCCTTTACCCATCTAGTGGTAAAAAACTACACTTCAAATATTTCAATCATTCTTTAACTGTCACGCAGTAAATTATAGCAAGAGAAAATGAATTAATTCCTAACTGAAGACAGATAGCAAGACTCTGCTTACTACACAAATTCTTGCTCTTTTTATTATAGATGCCAAGGAAAATGATTGATATGCAGATATCGTATGGACAGCATAGCAAAAAAAAAAAAAAAAAAAAAAAGTCCTTAAATGCAACTTCATTCCAGCATGCAAAAAACTCAGTAATCAACAAGAGATTAAATTGGGTAGCAAAAAAATCCCCCAAAAAACCCAAAAACAACCCCCCCAATCTATTAAAAAACTAAGATGGTGAATGATAAAAACGTTTTCCAGATATTAGCTGATGTTTTGAAAAAGGTATAATTTAAACATTACAAATGTATAAAAAGAAAATGTTATTGCATATCCCACATTTAATAAAGTACGTTCAGACATTACAGTGTCCATTTATACCAATAAAACTGCCAATAACTGATCAGTACTCACCGATTACTTAAAAGTGATCCAATTCCTCCAGGAAGAATGTGAGATCAAGCTATGAAAGCTCAAAGTTTTATATCCCCTCCCTCCTACCGAGTTTATTCTTTGGTAACTCAGAAAATAATCCCATTTAAACTAAAAAGATTTAAGTTTCACATCCTTACAGTCTCTAATGGCATTTAGTGCAGGAAAGGGGTCCTACACAAGGCACTGAAATGCTGATTCAAATTATAAAGATAAGTACAACAATGATTTATCTTCAGGATTTCTTAAAACACGTTAAAAATAAAAAGTTCAAAAACTAAACGAGTGCATAATTTAATATTAATAGCAAAGGCTGAGAACTGCAGGGACAAGCCAATATCAGTACTAAAGGATAATTTCTAGGTGACTTGAAGAGCTGTCAAGCAATGAAACAAGCAGTGAAAGTAATGTGCTAAACACTAAACTTCTCAGTAGTGCCACATGCAGGATGCCCCAAACCTGTCTCAGGAAACAGAGGAAATAGATCTTTTTGATGTATGCATCACTTTGGGTGAGCACAATAAAACATAAAGTACCCTAAATATAATCTAACTCCCCCATCCCAAAGTAAACAGTTTTACCAGGCCAGTATACTGTGGACCTGCATCAACAAGCTCTTCTGAAAGCTTCTGTGTAAATAAATAATAAAACAGTTCCTGTTAACTTCTCTAGGCTGCCTGGATCAGCTTTCTGACTTCTAGGGTTTCATTGCATACCATTAGTGTTCAGTTTCATGAAAATACAGCACTTCGGCATAATTTAGGTTAGGACCTAGGGCTGGTCTACACACAAATTTGGATCAAAATAATAAAACATGTCAATTAAAATCAGTGCCATTATTTTGGTGCGAGTGTGTGGAAATTCTTTACTGAGAATAAAAGTAGTTAAAGTTGATTTAGCTAAAGTCAGTTTGCAACTAACTAGCTACATCTACCTGAGCCACTATTGTTCCAGAATAAGAGTGTGTCCAAACACAGACTTGCATCTAAATAACTAAATTAGTTTTAGAAAAGAAATTTAGTTAAATTGTTGCATGTCTGTGGGTAGACTAGTCCCTAGATCCTACGCTGATCTATTACAAATTGTCATTTTCTTGCAAGCTGATGATAAAAAAAATCAACATGAGCAAATTTGAATGGAAGTTTCTTAAATAAAGTAGTGTGCCTTTAAAAAGATGTTTATTGGTGGATTAAATAATTTTCTTTATATGCTGTGAAAATGAATGTCACTGACTTGAGCCAGTGTTAGCAAGCTCTATATTTATTTCCATATACAATGGCACTCACCCCTGACCTGCAAATCTTTAGCTTTGAACTGAGACTCTTAACTGTGTAGAAATATGCCAAGGGTAGTGGTTTTGCAACATGGATGAAAGCTCAGTAGTGATTAGATGGAGATCACTCAATTTATTGGACTGCTCTCCCCTTCATATGTATGTGTAACTTTTGATTCTGATGGGAAATCAAGTCTATCAAGGTGAGAATATGTAATAATGATAATTAGCAACACCACTTTGATTAGAAGATCTTGAAGTGCTTTACAAATATTAATTAATCCTCAGTACCTTTGTTAAGCATATCCATCTCATACAGAGGTAAAATAAGGCACAGAGAGATAAGTAACTTTCACAGTGTGTTAACTGATTTGCTCAAGTTAGAGGCAAAAACAGGAGCCAGGAGTTCTAGTTGCTGTCTCCTGTTCTAACTACTAAATGCTTTTATGGATCTGTGACCACCAAGGCCCTCTGACTTCCACTGTAAAGCTCACCACAGCTGCCCACAATTTATTTGTCACAAGTGAAGGTAGAATTCAGGTCAGCCTGCTCTCAAAACACATAGGTCCCTAGTTGAGTTGAAGACATTAAAGAGTTAAGAGAAGTTAAAGCAGAAGAGCAGAAATGATGTTTCACATGTAGAACAAGTCTACAGCAAAGAGTGCTGCTGTGTGCAGAGATTAGTAAGTACATTAAAATTTCCTCTCTAGTCCTATATAGAGACATTACCAAAAAACAGTATGTTCTACCCAATTAATTTATATTAATATTCTTTATCATACTTAATGCAGGGGCTGTGTCCACTGACATACCTAATATGTAAATTCTAAAGACTATCACCTACTTTATGCTTACCTCACAATATAATTTATTTGTTATTCAGCAGCAATGACTTTTTAAAGATTCCCCAAGTGGTGTGTAGTTATTGGTGCTGTCAGTCTAAAGAGATCCTACAGCCCAAAGGACAGTTTGTGTTAAGATAATTATAGCTGCACTACATTAAACCAGGAGAAGAATGGCTATAAGAAGAGCCATGTGCTGAGCATGAAGTTACAAAGATGTAAATGTTCAGAGCACTTAAAATGACTCAAACATCTTTGCCTTACAGCCTTCCGAATTTGACACATTGCAGACGGGAGTTATAAATTAAAAAACAGCATTAAAACTACAGGCCAGTTAGTGAAATAATAGAAACTGAGACCCATACAAATAATACAGATTCTAAAAGTCTGGTAACCTACATGAAAGACTTGTTTGAACTAGTGATAGTGTACATCCCAATACATTACAATTTTTACGACTACATACTGGTGTTTAAACTGTTAGCCTGAAGATAACTAGTGACACACTTTTAATATAATGTCGGGCAATCTTAATTATAGGCATTGCTACTTGGGCTGCTTATAATAATAGTACTTTGAACAAATACAGCACTCTTCATCTTCAAAATACTCTGTGAACATGAATTAGTCATTCTTCACAACCACCGCGTGAGGTGGTTATTGTTATACCTATTTTCAGATGTGGAAATTAAGACAAACAAATTAAGATTCTGATCATGTAACTCGTACACACTGACTACATGCAAGAGTTAAATACGAGTTAGCAGATTAAGCTCCGTGTAAATTGTGCAGATCCACAGAAAGAACCAGTGTCAGAGTCTGAATTATAACTCAAGAGTTCTTGTCTTTCAGTCCAATGCTTCGACTATGTCTCTGCCTTTGATCTAATATTACACTTTGACAAAGCCTGTATATTTTTCTTCACCATGAAACATTCTATTTTGCATTATTATTGTTTTGGGGCCTCTCCATGCAATATTTAGTAACTACCCCTAAGAAGCGTTCTTTCTTGATGAAATGAAGAAAAGTCAAACTGTTCTTGTGTCACTATTTTGACAAAAATATATGGAATAACTAAAAATAAAGTAAGATGACTGAATCAAGATGGAAAATGTTGGGCTGGGTAGGTAAGGAAGTACCATGACAACTCACATACCGAAAGAACAAATTTTTACTTTTTCCAGATGTGTGGAGCAAGGAAAACAAACTATTGACTATTTTGCTCCACTTGCAAATGGAACTTTAAGATGCAATCTGAAAACTATGTGTTATTTTATTATAAACCCTTCATTTTATTCTCTGTGGGCTGTGGATTTGCTGACTCAAATGGTTCCAGTCTGCTCTTCTAACCACTAACCCCATCCTTGTGAGTAAGCTAGCATATGGCATATTATTAAGAGCACTAGCAATTTAATAGGAAAATCATTTTAGTCCAGTCCTGTTCAGTAAATGCCACTCTGTATTTTCTGTGAAAATACAGTGGTCATAACAACTGGGAGCATAATAAAAATGTTAACTGGATACTAATTAAATATTTGCTTATATTATGCAGTCAAACTGTGGAAAAGTACTCAAAAGACAACACTAACCAAGTTAAATGAATAGTGCTGTGTTCTGCCCTAGCCTCAAAGGTCACATTCATGTTTTGCAAGGTAAGTATACACAATGGAGCCCTCTTACAGCAGGGGAGTTTTTCATCACTACAAGTGGAGATTTGCTATAAGCAGAAAAGCCCTTATTTAGTAAAAGATTCTTTCCTATTCAACCCAGGAGTGGCAAGAGGTGCACCCTTCACCTTCTGCACATGCACAGGGTGCTTTGGAAGGCAACTTGTTTATTGGGGAGTGGGAAGTAACTGTAGCAGGACTGGCCTTTTCTCACTCTTTGATGTAAGATGCTGCAATAAGACAAGCAGAGAGATTCCTCTTTGCCCCTCACTCAATAGCAGACTGCAGCAGCTCCCAAAGGTTCATGTACCACCTTCTTGAAAAATTGTTCTATAGTGAGTGGATGGAACGTCAAGATCACATACCACCTATGGTACATGTACAATAGTTTGGGAACCCCTGGACTGTGGCAAACATTTTCCCCCTTCACAGGTAGAACAGAGGCAGGGAAATGTACAATCCTTTTGGTCTGAAGCATTTGAAACTTAGTTAACAGATAACAATTGCTACATCCTAAGGGAATTTGTGCAATGGGATCAAATTTTAATGGCATGAAACTTCACAATGAAAATTCACCTGTGGACTTGAGGGAGGCCCCCTGTGCCATATACTCCCTGTAGTAGCCTTTTGCTGGGGAGCATAGATGGAGCAGTCCCACATGGAGGCCTCTACATTCCTTGTGCATAGAGAGGAAGACTCCACACTGACATAGTCACAGTGGGCAGGATGGGAGCATTGGGGCTGGGCTGTGAAAGGGGATTCTGAATCATCACTGACACAGGACCAATAGCCAGGAACCCCTATAGAAGGGATGTGGAGGAAAAGCAGCATTAGCATCTGCTCTCTGTCGCCTGAAGTACCAATTCTGTTGCTTGCCCATATATTGTGAGGATGAATTTTGTCTGAATTTGTCCCCTCCTGCTGCCCCTTCTGTGGGACAATGAAATGCAACCCAGTTGGCTGGGCTTTTGGTGGGTTTCAAAAATTCAATCCTTTGAATGGAATGAAGCTTCACGTTAAGCAGAGCTTTTATTTACTGAAGCAATTCAGGACTTCCCTTTCACTTCATAGATGGAAGGAGTTTCACTTTTTGGAATTTTGCTAGACAGTAAGTAAGTCTACATTACAATTTGACACCCGTGGCCGGCCTATGCCAGCTGACTTGGGCTCATGGGTCTCAGGCTGTGGGGCTGGTTAACTGCGGTACACAGCTTCCGGCTGGGACTGCAGTTCAAGCTCTGGCACCCTCCCACATCACAGGGTCCTAGAGCCCAGGCTCCAGCCTGTGCCCAGAAGTCTACACTGCAATTAAATGGCCCTACAGCCCGAGTCCTGTGAGTTTGAGTCAGCTGGCACAGGCCAGCCACGGGAGTCTAACTGCTATGTAAAAAGACATACCCTAAGTAGGTTCTGCTGTAGTTGAAAAGAAAGTATGAATTAGGCAGTTCAGTATATTTCTAAGTACCACTGGACTGCTGGTTTTAGTATGGTTTTGTATGACAGTACTGTGCAAAGACTCCAAGCAGGATTGAGCCCCATTATGCTAAGTGCTGTATCACCACACTTCGGTTTGGATTCTGCAAATGCTTATGCAGGTGCTTAACTTTGCTACCATTGATTTCCGTGGGCGTTCTCATGGTAGTAAAGTTAAACACATGCATGAGCATTTGCAAGATAGGAGCTGTAGGCAGACATGATCCCTCCCCTGACACACTCACATGCTAATTAAGGACAGTTGCAACAAGGACCCAATCCAGCTTTCCATTGACTTTAACGAGAGCTGGACAGAACCCTAATTTAGTATGTCAACAGCAATACTTATTTGCCTTCACAGAGAGATATTTATTTTTATGATTTCTCATTTAGAGGTTGTCTACTCGCAAAAGTTGTACTGCTTTAACTGTCCCAGTATACTTAACATGACTTAGCATGAACACACATATGCCATTATAAAGGTGCTTATGCCAGTATAATTTAATCCTGTAGTGGAAGAGGAACAAGGTAAACTGGTGCTATACACATTTATACTGGCATAAATGCATCTGTACTAGGGGCTGTACCAGTTTAGCTATTTCAGTTAAAAACAAAAAATAAAAACCTCACATCCCTAACTGAAATAGTTCTGTTGGTCCAAAAATAGTGTATAGATACCTGGCAGTGTGGCAAGAAGGCTCGGGCATTCTCCCAACTGCAGATGCTCAGGACGATACTAGACACACCCATATGCCAGCATGATACACTGCTTCAAGTGAATCCCGCTGTGCTGAGACATAATATGATTCAACCCTAGGTTAAACTTCCAAGATAGTACCTCGCATTTTCCAAATCTGAACCCATCACATTTCCTGCAGCAGCTGCCCTCTGGGCAGAAGAGAAAAAAAAAAAGAGAGAGAGAGGCTGCTACTTGGTGAAGATAAATAAGAGGCAAACAGGATGAGTTAGCGGTACCTTTCAGCTTTCTGAAAATGAGTGTGAGGGCTGATTAAGAAAAATAATACGAAGTACAGAGAGAGAAATTATGAAGGCAGTTAGGATTTTTGAAAGGCAATGTTCTTTTTTCTCTGGACTCCCTGACAGTCACAGGTAGTACCCATTACCTCCAAAGAAAAGAGGTTCTGATTAACTACTAAAACAACCAAAAACCTCACAAATAATGCTCACAGAACTATGCAAAGAGGAACTTTATTTTGCATTGCACTAGCCATGGCAGCCAATGTAAGCTACGGTACATATAAGCATTGCTGAAAGCAACTAATCCAATGTTCAACCTACATATTCTAAACAAAAACAAATGTACTGAAGCAAAGAAATAAAAGTGGCTATTTACTGATGAGCATGACTTGAATGCTGAATATTAAATAAAGAGTAAAAGATCAACCACTACAACCAAAATGCCCACAGAGATCTTTTTTCAGAGTAGCAGCCGTGTTAGTCTGTATCCGCAAAAAGAAAAGGAGGACTTGTGGCACCTTAGAGACTAACCAATTTATTTGAGCATAAGCGTTCGTGAGCTACAGCTCACTTCATTGGATACATGCAGCTGTAGCTCACGAAAGCTTATGCTCAAATAAATTTGTTACTGTCTAAGGTGCCACAAGTCCTCCTTTTCAGAGATCTTTGAAACCCTTCTGGTAATTTTTAATAGTTTCTGCATTATTAAGAGCATATGCTTGTATTTTTCTTGTACATTTTGCACAGCACTTTCCTTGAGCACTTCTAATGTTATTTAGGTCAGGGCGAATGTTTGTGCTACGAAGAGTGCAGCTCTTGTACTTAAGCACAAACCAGGTTCATTTCAGACAGCCCCTATCCCAGTGCCTTCAGTCCTGACCCAGATGATCTTTAAGAATGATTTTGTCTCCTTTGAATCCTCTATTAAGGAGAGTTTTACCAATCAAATCCAGTTTCTATAACTGTTGTGGATCAGGGGACTTGCTATCTGAAGTCAGGGTCCTCAAGGTAAAGAGGCTTCTGAGCCCCTTTTTAGTTGTTGTGAAAGTTCATATAGGAATTCAGGCTCTAGACTGTTTCTTTGGCACTGTGAATAATTACACAGCGTGAAATGTAGAAATTATTTAGATTATGCGATTCCTTGAGGGAGGTTGGCACCACAAAACACACCATTCAAAACATACAACCCTGCTGCATAAAGAAATTACAGCATAGAAGGAGTAAAGTGACTAGCTGTGTTTAAATATATTTATATTAACCACTGTGAGAACACACAATCACCGAGTGTCTCACTTTAATGGTTTCATTCCCAGAAAAACTCTGCTGGAATCTACAGCAACTGAGTTTGGCAAGGGCCATGTAGAATGCCAGATATGAACCACTCAAAGAATGTGAACAGCGATGCACAGCACCCACAGCCTGTCATTGGATTGAAACAAGCTGCCTTTTCACATAATACGCACAGGTAAGATTCAGCTTGTTATACAATAGCGTTGCCTATTTACATCTTAACTTTTTCCTTTTCTGAAGCAAACACTGTTTATGGAATGCAAAGTGCACATGCAGTAATTGTGAGTCAACAGAACAAAATAAAAACAGGAAACTGGCAAATACGTATAAAACAAGATTTCGTTCATATTCCAACATTCAACGGCATGTGGAATGGGCTGCTAGATGGAAATATTCCCAAGATACCAAAAGCAGGGAAATGCCACTTTCCTTTCCAGATTTATTATTGTAACTCTGCACTATAAATTCAAATTTTGGTGGGGGGGAACAGAGGAATCAAACCTAATGATAATCTCACATAGCTCGTAGATAACTATATAGGGTAAAATAATACAGCTATTGGAAGAGATCAGTTTGTAACACATGCAACTTAAAGAGACTGATCATGGACTGAAGTTTTAAAGAGATCTTACTGTACCTGATTGTCCTGACAGAAATGCAGTACTTCCACATCAGATTCCAAATTGCACTGCCATCTCCCTTCATGACGTGCTTTGAAGTGTTTGTGAAATCAGAGAGATTCCAAAGAACGTAAGGAACAAATAAGTTCAGCAGACATAAGACAAAGTTAGTCCAAGGTTCATGCAGCAGCCAGGCACTGAATCATCATCTCTAAATGATTCCTCCGACTTCCACTCACTTAAACAAACTTACTTGCAGAGGGAAGCCAGCTTTCTCATCTGAGGTCTCAAGTTACTTCCTTCATGATGTACAATAATTGTGGTTTTATATCACTCGCAAACCAGAGAACATTATTAAAGGCTGTTTGGAGAGTAACAGGCCATTGTCCCAAATTGTCAAGTAAGAAAAACCTATGTAGCACCCTAGGAAAAATTAGTGTAGTTTATTCCACTCTAAAAAGCAGCCTGACTACAGGGCCATGAATATCATTTACTAGACCGGCAAGTGCTTACCAAATACACCCTAAATCATATGGTTGAGACTGTATAAACTCCCAACTGTCTGCAAAATTTCTTACTTGTCTAAATGTAATAAACTTTTTTAGTGCCAAAAGAAGTAATGAGTCATTTTCCAAAGCCGTACATGAACACACACAGGAAACATGAACTTTCAATAGAGACTATAGCAACTATGAGACTTAGCTTGTAAGTTAAATTTTCAAAACTGAAATGGTAATGTCTGAATAAAAGGGAAAAAAACAATTCTTTGTGCACATGAGATTCTCTTATTGTGCTGTGAACTCTTGAACTGGAAAAGGCCAATTTAAATTTATTTTGCATGGCTACCGACACCACTCCAAAATTCTAAACACAGCAGCTCCAACCGAAGGGCTGACCTACAATTCCTGATATAGCAACAAAATGAAATATTTCCACTGATATCTTTTTAATGTCAAGCTTACAGGTTTTTCTCACAGTATTCTAATGATACAGTATGGCTCAGTAGATAGACTACTGGACTGGGACTCAGATGACATAGGTTCTCTTTCTGGCTCTGCTCGTGGCCTTGGGTAAGTTAATTCACTTCCCTCTGTCTCTAGATTAGGGCTCAGAAGTTCCTGTCTCCTAGCTTCATGCTCAGCCCAACCAAATCACACTATCCCTCCACTTAGAGGTCAAGAATAAAATGCTTTGGATCCTTCCGGATGAAAGACATTAAACAAACATTTATGTTATTATAAAAGAGAGAAAGAACTAAGTTCAGGCTGCTTTTTTCTTGGAACGAACATGCTTTTCTGCTCCAATCCTTGTTTTCGTTTCTTGCTGCATAAAGCATTATAGATATCCAGTCAAAATGCACAAAATTGGTCTAATAACTCTCACAGGTTATGTCAAATATCCTGAATTCTATCCTGTTTCACTGTCTCTTAACAATTATTCTGGGACCAAGTTAGTAATTTCTCACAAAAAAAAAAAAAATTAAAACTAGGCATGTTACCAGCAGCTTTGACACAGAATGGACTTATTTACTACAGAAAACTCTTGGAGAGCCGCTATTAACATAACCATTTAAAACAATCTTTCTGCACTGGAAGGACACGATACAACTTCATCACACAGACCAACTGGATCCAGTTCATCTTCTTAATTTACAAACTTGATACATGTCATGCCTACAAGATGGAATTGTTCTTTTGCATCTGGAATAGCTCATTTAACAAATATATTTTATACACTGCACAAGATAGATACCTATCCCTTTTTCTATTGGGGGTATTGTACAGCTTGGGGGAATTCTTAGCTGTCTACGTCTGTTGGTATCTCTTTGAGCATCTACTTGTTCTGTTTTTGTATCTCTATAATTTACATGTTCAGGAAGACACAAAATTAGGCTACAATCTCCTCTTGGATCTAAACTGCGATATTGTAACATCTTTACATAAGTTGACCTGGTCACATAGGCTTAAATAGAGACTTGGAGTGGCTAAGTCATTATGCAAGGTAGCCTGTTTCCTCTTGTTTTTTCCTACCCCCCCCCCCAGATGTTCTGGTTTAACTTGGATTTTAACTTGAAGAGTGGTCAGTTTGGATGAGCTATTACCAGCAGGAGAGTGAGTTTGTGTGTGTATGGGGGTGGGGGGGATGTGAGAACCTGGATTTATGCAGGAAATAGCCCAGCTTGATTGTCATGCACATTGTGTAAAGAGTTGTCACTTTGGATGGGCTATCACCAGCAGGAGAGTGAATTTGTGTGGGGGGGTGGAGGGTGAGAAAACCTGGATTTGTGCTGGAAATCACTTTAGATAAGCTATTACCAGCAGGACAGTGGGGTGGGAATAGGTATTGTTTCATATTCTCTGTGTATATATAAAGCCTGCTGCAGTTTCCACGATATGCATCTGAGGAAGTGAGCTGTAGCTCACGAAAGCTTATGCTCTAATAAATTGGTTAGTCTCTAAGGTGCCACAAGTCCTCCTTTTCTTTTTGCGAATACAGACTAACACGGCTGCTACTCTGAAACCTATCAATGGAACTGTGAAAGTAGAGGGAGCAGAAGATCTAGATGCTGCAGTGAGAAGTGCATTAGAAATACTATTTACAAAGCCAAATTTAGAAAGATACCAGATTGAGATCCATCATGAGAAGAGGGTTTTTTTTTCCATTGAGTTGTTTTAAATGTTGCCAGCTTTTCATTGTGCAGATTATTCTGTTCCAGCTGATGCCATAAAGTGTAACATATCACTACTTCATCTCATATTAACATAAATAAAACTTAGATGTTAACTCCTGTCATGTCCGCACTTTGCTAGTATAGTTTACACCACAGAAGGGAAGGACTACGGTCTCAGGGACTGGTACTCAGGACATCTGGGTTCCATTCACAGCTGTGTCACTAACTCTCAATGAGGTCTTAGGCAAATGCACTTTGCAGGGAGTGGAATTCTCATTGCCCTCAACCTGCCAACACCCACATTTGGACTCAGTGTGTGACAAAGATATCAAATGAGGGATACACACACACATACACATACGCAGGAAAGTTAGAATGCTGTTGGATTTATTCTTCTGGGGACAATAACTCTTTCTACAGTTTCATAATTTATTTATTTTTTATTTCTGATGTAAATAATTTTCTACAATAGATTTCAGAGGCCACTAAATCTGCGTGGAATGTAGGTAACTTTGGGAGTACATGGGGGATGTCCCTCTAAATGAGGAACATTTCAGAGGTATGCTTAATACCTGCTGGCATCTGCTTGGCAAGGCTTCACTGAAGGGGGGCAGCACACTGCCACGTTCAATCATTGCCCCAGCAACAACAGTCAATCAGTGCAACTGATCCCGCAACAGCTGTTGCAGATTACCAATGCACAACCATCTCTGTACACAAGGCATTCTCTTATTGTGAACTGGTAATTAACAAAACCTGTGGCTGATTTGCCCCCCACCCGTCACTCCCCACCGGTACCCGGCCCAGGCAAGCTAATGATCCAACCAGTGGACCAAATTCGGTGATGAATCCTGGTCACCTGCCACCTGAGGTACATTGTGCATACCCTAAGAAGAACATGTGTTTGCCTTGTTACTTCGTAGTCTGCTCCTTGGTAAATTGTACCCTTGCTATAGGGTCAAGAGACAAAAAGGACAACAAAGAGAGCATGTGCTCACTACAACTGAGTAAGTCCCTGTCTGGCTATAGAAAGAAAGAAGCTCTTTAAGGAGCTGCAGTCAAAGTTAGCGTGATGAGGAGGGAAGGGGAACTTACCAGAACAAAGCCAGGGAGGAAAGGGAAATGGTCGGACCAAGTCTGAGGAAAAACTGGATCAACATGTGCCTGAGCAGAGGTGTATTTATACCCAGTGTACCTTGGTAGGAATTCTCTCTCCACATCTCAGGCCAGCAACACCCACCCACAGGGTCAGAGTAGAATGGGTTTCTATGATCGGCTGTGGGCGCTGTACTAGTCATCTTGCTCCTTTTAGGCTGGAAGGAATTTTTCCTGCACTGTCACATTGATCAGGTGGGGTGGGTTTCCCCACAGCTGGTCAGGGACCCAGTAGAGACAGGGATAGTGGTTAGGTCAATAATGCTGCAACTCAGTAGGCAACAGGTTTGGCAGATATCCTGTGCAAGTATTTGTTGCAGAAGGGATATGGTTCAAGAATAAACAGGAGATGGATGAGGGTTTGTGGGGAGAAATTAAGGAAAGGGGGTTGGAGCTGTAATATCTGGTAGAGCAGAGGTGACAACCTCCCCACTTTTTCCCAGCCCCTCTTAACCCTCATACAAGGGGATGCTGGTCTGGTACCAACAACAGGTTGCCAGAACCAGGATGGGACACAGGAGGGCTGATGGCAGCCCTCCCAAATAAGTATAAATGATTAAGGAAATAATGATGACCTACCTGCATGGTACAATTTATTGTTGGTTGTTCCAACATAAGTTAAGTGAATAAAGTTGTGTCCTAATAAAGCCGCATTCATTGTGTCTAATCTTTCTCTCGGCTGAGACAATGGACTGATTAGCTAAACTGTGCATTTTCCTTTGGTCTTTATTCTCACTTATTTTTAAAATCTCATTCGGGGAGAGAGGGGAAAGATTTTGGAAGCAGTGACACAGCTAGTGCCTTTTGTCTTGGCTATTTAGTTTCCTTGACTTTAGTTCCCCCTGATTTTCGTGAGCCTGAAACACAATGGAGAAGAGCATATCAAATTATTTAATTTTTTTTTGAAGACTTACTCTTTCACCAGATGACACCAGTCAGGATGTGCCAGAGCACAGAACGGTCCCCCCGGCACCACATCTATCTTAGGGACATTAGACATGTATTTTCCATTTCATACATCAATCATAATCTACTGTAACAACTGCAATAAGTGACGATCTTCTTGCACACTGACACATTGAGCAAACCAATACAGCAAATTGGGGTGATGGTGGGCTGGAGATGAGGGTTGTGTTTAGAAAACTGTTGTCTGGGAAAGTCTATTGCTCTTCCATGGGTACTTCTGCCCCTAGAAACCAAGGACCTGATCCTGAGAGATGCTAAGGACCAGCAACTCTAGGCTCATGTGCATCAGTCCCCTCATGTGACCCTTGGGAACAGAGCTGGTCAGGATTTTTTGATGAAACAGTTTTTTGTCAGATGATGCCGATTCAGCACCCCCAACCCCTTTTCCAGCAAAAGAGGCAGTTTCGATAAAACTTTTGTTGGGAAGGTTTCTCAGGTGCAGAGTGGAATTTCTGAGAGAGACATCCCACACCCACCCTGTACATCCGAGGAGAGTGCCTTGAAGAACCAGGCTATTGGCTATTCTGGGGTGGGCCCTATTGGAGTTGTTCCCCTTTATATAAATAATTATTCATTGGAGCAGGACTCCCACATACTAGTTAAGTGACCTAACTATGAGGCAAGAGAGTCAGTCTCTCTCCAGCCCCGGGAACATTTAATTATTCATACATCGGGAAACAACTCCAACTGGAGAGATTAAGAAAGGGACACACAGACTGACTCGATAATCCAGCGGCTAGGTCACTGACCTGGGATGTGGGAGACCTGGATTCAAGTTCCTACTCTGAATCAGGCACAGCAAGGATCCGAACCTTGTTCTTCCAGGTCTCCTGCATCTCAGGTAAGTATCATAACGGCTGTTAATATATCTAATAATACTTTGTGGTACCTACACCAGCAGACTACATCAGAATTTAGACTTCCGCCAGCCTATTCCTGACTGCCACTGGCTTTCTGTGTCAAGTGGTCAGGTCATTTTTCCTCTTTCTAGCTCAGGTTCCTCTTGTATCAAATAGAGATACCACCACCCATCTTGGTGAAGTACTTTCATATCTTTGCATTAATTAGGGATTTCTTCCTAAAAACTAAGATAAAATGTTCTTCCACCATTCTCAGACTCACTCTAAAAGCAAAGATCATACATACTTTTCCTTAATAAAAATAATATCCATTCTGTGGACAAAGCTCTCTAAATATGTATTACTGGGAGGAAGGCCCTGAACCCCAGCCTGCCTCTTAAATCCTTACTTAGTCTTTCTCACTGAATGTGTGTCTGACATGTAAGTGCCCTTGAAACAATATCATAACGAGTGGGGTGAGGAATACATTTTCAAAGGGAGCGGCTATTTGGGAACTATCTGAGATATACAAAGGCCACAGAATTTTATTCACATTTTACATTAGCTCGTATTTCTTACATCAGAATGAAATTCTGTTTCAGATAAAAAACAGTTAAACAGACATACATTATTTATAAGCATTTTAAAATGCCAGAGCCACCGTTCTAACAGATATTGTAGGCGGTTTACTACTTTTATGTGATATTAACAGGAAGGTAACACATAAGTCAGAGGATCAAGTTCTGTTTTCTTCCACCCCCGTGAGAATCATCCGTATTCTACATAAAAGCTAACTCGATAGGCAGAGGGTTCTGCCAGTACAGTCAAGGAGATAGCCTGACAGTGTCATCCCCGTCATGTAAGTCACTCTGAAGTGCTTCACTGGTGAAACAATCATCCAGGACATCTTACCGGATTTGCTTTTTTGATGAAGTCATGTGCTCTGCACATATGCCTCACTTTACACAGTACGTATTTTAAACTAAAGTAATCTTGTTAGTTAAACAGTACTGCTGCTCTTTTGTTATAATGAGTTAGGAAAAGCACATTCAAAAGGGGTACAGATTTACTGTGCCCAACAAGTTTATTTGTTTTTAAATATTTTCTTCTAGCAAGAAATGATCAAGCAACAGGATTTTGAAAGCAATTTCATGATGAAGTTGACAGATGATATTTGTAGGGCCCTCAGTTGAGAGGCGTGGGTAAGTGTTGAAGCTAGCAACTATCTCATATATTTCTGGATGTCAGGGCAGTTCTAGGCCTATTTTTAGCTAGGTAAGTGACTGCTTAAAGGGAATGTTTCTACCAATTAAGGATGGACAGAAGCCTTTCAAATGGAAGGGTTTAAAATTTTAGATCAAAAAGCACTCTGGCTATTTAGGCAATTTACAATATATTTACAATATATTTAGATCTTTCATTTGTAATAAGCCATCATTTTTAGTATGTTCTATTTAAACTCATTCTTCTGTCCTTTCTACCTTGTATTTTTTTCTCATTTACTCTTTGCTCTATATTCCTTTCCTTCTCTGATTTTACCCTTATAGGCACATTCTAGACAACAGAAAAGGAGAGTTTGCAGAACATTTAACGTATTATTTTAAAATAATCTTTCTGATACATTTGGCCTGGGTTTTCTTTGCTCTTTCTAACAGGGATGGCTAAACACTAAGAACTGGTCAAAATCCCAGTTCTATTATGGATTCAAACCAAAGTGATTTTAAGGTTCAGAAAGGTTTGGCTAAGGGGCATCCCACCTCATTCTCCAACAATCTAGTTGATAAATCAGTCAACATGTGCTGTTTACACCTAGCCCCTCTAGCACTCTTCCACCTGCAACTTCTGACAGTCTCTTTCTATTCATGTTTGTTTTCTCCCCAGTTTGTATGTTTACCCCTCCTTCCCTACAAGTGCCTCTGCTTGGAAGGCTATCAGAGGGAATCCAGAAGGACTCCAAGTCCTTCTGTTGGGCCAACAGCCAAATGCACGGTTAAAATTTGACAGCGCTAGGGCCTGTCCATCAATTACATCAATGAGTGTGGTAGACACCAGATACTGAAAGAAGAATCTGGCAGGCAACTCTGGGGGCATAACTGATGGGCAAATGGTTTGAACTGCACAGCTGTATGGGGTCCAGGATAGACACTGGAGTTCTACAAGGTTCTGAGATAAACCCTTCAAAGCTGTCTGTGTTGAAGGAGTTTACAGAGAAGCTGAAAGGAGAGGCAATTGGGAGAGACATAGGACAGTCTTTTCCCATTCTTGGTAGAGAGGAAGGGGGATGATGGACATTTTGGAAGGAGGACTTGTTGGTTGGCCTGTTGGATATCACAGAGAGGCAGAGAAATAAAACAGCAGGAGTGAGGTGGAGAAGAAATATATGAATAAGAATTCAGAGTTCTGGTTGTTTACCTCAAATTAGATTTATCATCAGTTTACTTTATTACAAATAGGGAGGATGAACTGCACAATAATGAATCACTTTTATACTATGGGTTTCATCCAAGAGTCCCAAAGTCCTTCAAAATGTTAAACCGCATGACAGCCCATAGCTTCCCCATCCTTAGTAAAGGGAGAAAACGAGGCATGACGAGGTTAAAGGACTTCCCCAAGGTGACAAAATAACATAGCCAGGACTAGTACCAGGAAGTTCCGACTTCCCCCAGAAGTCTTTGTGCCGCACAGGAAGTAGTAGAGTGCTGTTGTGGATTCAGGGTGTTACAGCAACTCAGCTGTTATTCTGCAGTGTCGCTGCTCTCCTTGTGATAGGTTAACAGAAGGGAAGTAACTCAAGGGTAGATCACTCGAGTTAACTCTGTAGTTTAGGTGAAGTCCCAGTCTCCTGCTCTCACCAACGTACATATACCTACCATCTTCCCTCATGAGATATTCTCCAAAAGACACACAGACGTGACCAAGAGAACAACAAGAACAAACAGTTGTTATATATGATTCCTTCTACACTTATAAAATATCCAAGGTTATGTAGACAATTACTTATTTCAGGGTTCTCACTGTTACCTGCGTATTACAGTCAATTTTATTATCACTCCAGGTCCCCCCCCTTTTTTTTAAAAGCCCAAAGGACAGTTACATCATTTTCATACTCAAAGAATCTTAAGCATAAAGCCGCAGAGTGGAAAGACACTACATGAAAACTGGTTAGTAGTGCAAGGATGCTAGTAAAACCTTAGATCATTTTAAAATAGTATTTTGCTATTTAAGACACTTATTTTTGGTGGGTTTCACCCTATCATTTTCTATATTGAAATGAGAAGAGTTCTGCAACATGTGCTGTATGCACTGTAATAACCCCATGAAGGGATGGTAGATTTTATGGGGCAGAAGAGAGATTTCATACTCTCAGCTGTTCTCTACTTCACAGCAAATTTGCCAAACATTAACCTCCCTAGAGAGCTGCACTGAGGCGTTATGACTCAGCCTTGTTCTGGATGAAGTCACTGTCAAACTGTTTGTTCCTAGTAACATATATAGTGAACTCTAGATACAAGTTCAAGACAAAATTTCAGTTATTTTTCCACCATCTTTGCCATTGGTTTACTCAGGATAGACAGCAATCTTAAGGAGAGTAACTCCTTATTTAAGAGAACAGAAAGATAATAATCCAATTGACACTAATCTCTAAAAGCAAGGGAAAGTCTTGTGGACTATGAAGTGTGTGTGTGTGCATACATACACACACTAGGGTTGCCAGGTGTCCAGTTTTCAACCGGAACACCCAGTTGAAAAAGGACCCTGGTGGCTCCAGTCAGCACTGTTGACCAGGCTGTTAAAAGTCTGGTAGGCAGCGCAGCAGGACTAAAGCAGGTTCCCTACCTGCTGTGGCTTCGCACGGCTCCTGGAAGCAGCAGCATGTTTCCTGCTCCATCTCTTATGCGTAGGGGCAGCCAGGGGGCTCTGCACACTGCCCCCACCCCAAGCACCAACTCTGCAGCTCCCATTGGCCAGGAACTGCAGCCAATGGGAGCTGTGGTGGTGGCGTCTGTGGATGGGGCAGTGCGCAGAGTTGCCTGGCCACACCTCCATGTAGGAGCCACAGGAGGGACATGCCGCTGCTTACGGGAGCTGCTTGAGGTAAGTGCCACCTGGAGCCTGCACCCCTGATCCCCCTCCTGCCCTCCAAACGATCCCAGCCTGGAGCATCCTTCCGCACTCCAAACCCCTTATCCCCAGCCCCACCCAAGCCCACACCCCCAGCCGGAGCCCTCACCCCCCACCCTAACCCCCTGCCCCAGACCTGATCCCCCTCCCACCCTCTAAACACCTCAGTCCCAGCCTGGAGCACCCTCCAACACCACAAAACCCTCATCCCCAGCCCCACTCCAGAGTCTGCACCCCCAGCCAGAGCCCTCACCCCCTCCCACTGCCTCAGCCTGAAGCCCTCTCCCGCACCCTGAACTCCTCATTTCTGGCCTCACTCTGAAGCCCATGGCCCCAGCAGGAGCCCTCACCCCCTCTCACACCCCAACCTCCTGAGCTAGCCCGGTGAAAATGAGGGAGGGAGGGAGGGTGGGGAGAGCGAGCGACAGAGGGAGAGGGGAATGGAGTGAGCGGGGTCTCAGAGAAGGGGTGGGGCCTTGGAGGAGGCGCAGGGCAAAGTTGTTTGGTTTTGTGTGACTCTGTGTCACACACAGGTGACCAGAGTATTCTCTCTCTCTCTCCACAGCAATTGTGACTGTATTTTGTCTTCTTAGAGTAGTTTATGGTTAGTGTTCCCTGGATGGACCTTTTGATATTGCAGATAACTACTCTAGATACCGTTTTCCCCTTTACCTTACCACTTTCTTTTATAATAAGAATAAATTCGAAAACTTCATTCCATTTGTAATTGTGTAATAGCAACTGCTTACTTTCTGTTAAACAAAAATCAGTTAATACAACTTTCATAGTTCCTTATTGTTTGTGTAATAGCCAAGTTATCTTGCATATCTCTGGCAACTTAACATTGTCCTAGAAATATTAATAACAGTACCTAGGTACAGCCAATAAGTACCAGGGCTCCATAACAACCAATGAAGCATGTTTTTAAACAAAGAATAAAACTGCAGGACAATAACAATCTAGAGCATCTATGCCTTTCTTACAAACTGCGTCTAAACTAAGGCTAGTGATTTCTCTAATGGCCTCAACTGCTACAAGTACTAGACAACAGAGTTGGATAGGGTGAATGTTTTTATGGTAAGTTACATGCTGCCTGTAATTAAGGCCTGATTCAGGAGAGCATCTTTATTTAGGACAACCACTGAAACACCTTAATGGAATTTAAGCACATACTTACATGTGAACACTTCTTCAGGGCTGACCTGAACACAGATGAACTTAAGCATGTGCTTAAGTCTTTCCTGAATCATGGCCTGAAAGAATGTTGTTATAATTCCTAGTTGGAAACATAATTCTAGTTAATCCCTGATTTCTGAACCTGTGGAAGGCCTAAAAGATGTCTCTCTCACCTACCATACAATCCCATATTCATCCACTGGGATGTCTCGAAAGTGAAGCTTGTTAAAAAAGCTCTTGGCTGTTCTGTAACAGGGATTTATGCTTGTTTAAGAAGAAGTAGGCTCAGATATTGTCCATGCAATGGTATTTTTCAGTTCCTTGTTAAATAATTTCACTGTTTAAAAAAATAAACTACAGCGTCAAGCAACTGGACTGGAGTACAGTACATTAAAAGAAGTAAAAAGAAAAGGAGTACCTGTGGCACCTTAGAGACTAACCAATTTATTTGAGCATGAGCTTTCGTGAGTGAGTTTTCAATGAAGTGAGCTGTACCTCATGAAAGCTCATGCTCAAATAAATTGGTTAGTCTCTAAGGTGCCACAAGTACTCCTTTTCTTTTTGCGAATACAGACTAACACGGCTGTTACTCTGAAACCTGTCATTAAAAGAAGTGTGGCTAGTTGATTTTTTATATCTAATTGTCTGGTACTGAGGAGAACTGAGCCTGAATAAAGGTTACAGACCCCACTTTTCTCATAGCCAGTGACAGATTTTCTCACCTTATGCTTTATCTTTAATACAGTGCTAATGGTAACATTTCTCACTTGGGCTATTACACGCCACCTGGTAGATGCACATTATGATGCACCAGAAGAGTGGCTGAACTAAAAGGAATCTTCACTTTCACACTCTACACCTGAAGTAAAGTCACGTGGGTCTGCAATTCATCATTGTAATCATCTGATTAAATAGGACACATTCATCCTCAAATACCCATAAAAAAATCAGGAGTGATTTGTTCATTTTGGGCTATAATCCATCATGGAAGGATATTTACTATGCCTGTGCCCTTTAAATTCAAAGAGTGTTGAAATCTCGCCAATACAACTAAGGGCTATGGCATTGATCATAAATTAGCCAGTATTTTGTCATCAAGAAGAGAGACAGGAAATTTGAGTTTTACAGAAGCGATCATCAGTTAATGGATTAAGTATTTTTCATAAACTTGCTGTGTACAGCAAGCCACTTACTGTGACTCAGACAAAAGCAGTTTATTAGGGCAGGAACACAAAATTACTTGAGGCATCCCTGTCATTACTCAACAGGGAATCATTTTAACTGTTTCTTTTAAATGGAAGACTAAATGTTTTATGCCATGAAAGACACTATGGGTGAAATCCTGGCCTCACTGATGTTAATGGCAAAACTCCTTTGATGTCAACAAAGCCAGGATTTCAGTCAATACTGTATCTTTGGGCAGATGTAAACTAAAAGGGCATCTCTCCACCCACAATGTGATTGATTTAACATACTGTGCCCCTCTGGATATACTGTGCCAAATAAAAAGGATACAAAGAGACTAAGGGCCCAAGTATGCCAGATGAGTGAAATACACCCATCAAAGGGTCAACACGAAGCTTATGCGTTAACTAAGGCCCACATAAACCCACAAATAGGGCTTAAGTGGTGCACCGACCCTGTGCTGGGCCTCTGCACACAGACAGCTTTCACTCTGGGGGAATTGTACCAACAGCTCCATGAGCACAAACGCTCACAGAAGTGAATCTCAAGTCTGCAGTTGAAATACTGGCCAGGGCATTTTCATGAGCACTCATACCAGAAACTTGATTATTTTAATCTCTGTGCTGCGCACAGGCATACACCCAACACCATAGTAGCCTTACAGTATTACATGTGACCCCCTCATCTTGTAACTGACCCTTCATGGAGTCCCTTTGAGGTCAGTGAGATTCCACATAGGTGGAAGAGTTAGTGCTAGCGAATCCTGTTGCAATACCAGGCCAAATAAGAATACTCATCCAGACAGGAAACAGAGACAATACAGTTATGACGTTACTGACCAATAGCAACGAAGTAACACAGCTGGTTACTGAACGTGGAAGAGTAGGCCAGAGTGCTATTAATGTTGCTTAATCATTTTGAATAATGCATAAATGTGAGCAGAAAAATCACACTCTGCTGAGACACGCCACAAACAGAAAAAGAAGACGTTATACTACTTGCTGCAAACCGCTTGCTCAGCTATACTTATGAAAGCGAGATGTGGGTGCCGAGCAGCGTGGCTAAGGGACAAGAGGGACAACGTGCTCTGCAGTACTCTCAAGTGTTGCTGTGAAAAACGTCTTCTGCCAAGGGCACTCCAGTTGCATGGTGGACCAGGCTGAGGATTTGAACCCGCCTCCCCAAGATGCCTCACTGTGTTCTCCTAGGACCACAGATGGTCACTGGGCATGTTAGCCAGGCCCCACACCTAGAGCTCAGGGGAGCACCACCTGTAAGGTCTGTATCCTGTCAAGTCCCTGCCAAGGTTCCTTGAAGTACCCTCTCCCTCCCTCTCCCTTCCCCACAGCCATCAGCACAACATAGACCAGGTGAGAAATAATGCTCCTGCCAAAAGCTCATGTGCTGAGCACTATGTAAGGCAAGTGTTAATCAAGTTTCCATTTTGGGTTACTTAATTTAAATTACAGATATATTCCTTTTTTATAGCCAGCATTTGGCTCTATTCCAAGAACATTTTAAGCTAATTTAAAATCACTAATGAAGAAAAATTTAAAGTGAAAGTGAGGCATATATTTTTAATCAGTACTTTGCATTTTGTCACTCTGTTTTAGTGAGAAATTAAGGTTTTGTTGTTGGCTTTGTTTTTAACCTCTTTTATTTCTACAAAGTGTAAGAAAGTTGTCAGTTTTCCGTGATTTTTTGCCAACGCTCTCCCGTTGGATCTTTCTGGCCATATCTGCCTGGGTGGACCCCTGTGTCCACTTCCGTAGATGCAATTACAGAATCAGGGCCTGAGTTCACACTGGTTTTGGTGACAAACAAATGAATAGTCTTGATGGAAATGAACATAGTAGCCCCATGGCTACTGTTCAGGCCATCTACCGAGAGAAATAAGGCAGCTATGGGGTAGGCAGTTTGTAACACACCTGAGAATTAGCCAGGCACACAAAACATAAAGCTATAGTTGAGATGTATTTGACTATCCACCTCAAAAGAATCTGGCAGTATCTCTATCACATTATGTAGTTTATTAGCATAAAAGGAAGACATCACAATAGGCTGGGGGGAAAGTATTAGGTCAAGTTGTCCCATGCAGGAGAATATAACACGTCCTATTTCATTTGTAGGGACATTAAATCTCCTGAAGCATATGACTAACTTTGGAATCTTTCTACTTAAAACAAAGCTCATGAAAAAACAAACAACAAAAACAGGAGTATAAACAGATCTCCTTCAGGCAAACAGTCACAGCTGAGGATCCTATTGGACAGAATCCTGAATTGTGGGATGGGGGGGAGACCTAATTCCTTGAAAATGATCAGAATAGTTCCCTTCTTCACTGCATGATAAATTCAGCTGCAATTAGCATTTAGTACAAAGCACTTTCTGTGTGCTGATAATAGAAGCTGGCAATACAAAGTGTACAGAAGAAAGACAGAATGCTATTTTAAAGAATCACACCAAATTTGTTAACCATCAAATGAACACCATTTTGGGTTGATTGTGGATCTCCAAAAAGAAAGTTCAGCTGCATAGAGTTTTCCCCATTTAATAACATATCCCAAAGAGTGAGCAATCCGAAGTTTAGATAAAAAACCGCATCAGGGTAAGTTCAGTGTACGCATTAAATGGAATTGCTTATTTTGCTCTTCCATGAATAGGCAAGCTCAACGCATCTGACACCCTTCCCTATTCTTTATGATCACTATTCACTATCAATCATTTAAGCTTTCTGTCAGACCTGCCTGGGAGAAGTGCCATTGCTTTGAATGACTGTGATGTGCATTGATTCTGTTATCAGAAAAGAAACATGAAATGTAGTATTATCAAATATTCCTGCAAGAAAAAGTCTTATCATCATTACATAAAATTCCATTACATCCCAATCTCCTCATGCTATTTAGGGTTCCTAAACTAAACAGCAGCAGCTACTATACCTGAGAATAAAATAACCAGGTAGCACTCAAATTCACGCATTACTTTTGAGTTAATCTGATTTACAGCAAATGTTAACAACAAACACTATCATCTTCTGCATTTGCAGGCACAAAAGGGGTGTCAGCTAATGAAATAATAAGCAGCTTTACAGTATTTGCCACAAGTTCCCATTAATTGCTGCACCACTCCCTTTTTCTCCTGCCTTTCAAGAGTTGAACAGAAGAGGCAAGTAAATGCACTGGTGGCACGATGTGCAGCCATCCAGTTCTGAAAAAGCATTTCAAAGTTAATGTTTTCTTACCTTTTATAGAAACCATGAAGAGGCTGGAGACATAAAAACTGCCAGTAATCCAAGCAGAAGGCCTTCAACTTCAGCATTTTCAAATAGTTCTACTGCAGCAACTGTAGCCTGCAGCTCGTTGGCTATTTTTTTAAACACACAGTACTTTTTAAATTTTGATTTGACTGACTCAAATCCAATTTCCCCCCGCCTTATTGCTGCAGCATAAGTGTTTCTAATTGCTACCCGTGTACGGAGCGACCCATCCACATGGCACAGCACCTGCACTGTTACACTACTTTAATACAAAGAGACAGTAGCACAAAGGCTAGAAATTCATTTACTGTGCTCTTTGAGCCTGATTTCAGTCTATCTTTCCAAATGTCTCCAAACACAATCAATGTAGCTGTTATTACACAGAAATCCAACTTCTCCTTTTTGCTATTTTAGGCCATTCTGAAAGCTCTTTGGACAAACAATTAGTATATATTCCAGTTAGGATTCTTGATGGCCCCCCTGGAAAGCATCCTTGAAGCTCACAGCCCTTAGGAAAATGCAAGCAATTATCCCAATCAATCTGAGAACAACTGCCCTATAATCACAGTAGTGTTAACATCCCATCCTATGGAAACTCCTCAGTTTTCTAGCAGCATACAACTGTTTTAGTCAGCTCCTCTGGTGTGAATCACATCTGTTCCATTGTCTGCCAGCACCTATGAAAAATGTGGGTTTCCTTATGACAGGGGAAAAAATGACAAGCAAAAGTGTGGACCCTCCCCACTCACAAAATAAATTATGCTTATCTTATTCCCAATACACTTAGCCAGTTAGGTCTGTGTGAAGAAAAACTAATCATCTGAACCACATGGTGCACAGTGGGGCAAGCTCCCAGCTATAAAAGCCAGCAAGATAAAGCCTCGCTGAGATAGGCTGATTCCAGTTGCTAGGGCAACAGAAACACATTGATAAAATCTAAAATGGAACCTTGATGACAGCTTTTCATTGGCTTGCAGGGAAATGTCTCTGTAACAAGCAATGCTCAGGCACTCATAGCAACCTCATCAGCTGAGAGTGAATTTGGGGCTGGACTAATGAGCTGAAATGCAAAATAACAGCTAGTTGTCATTTAGTTACAGTGGAAATCCAAACCCATTTTTATTCTGAAGGGAGCACAGAAGCAATTAACAGTGAGCTGCTTTAAGAAAATAAATGTCAAAATTAGTGGCATTTTCTATTAAAATCCCTTGGCTAGAACAGGCATGACAAAAGCAGCTTTCCTTTTCTGCCTTTTTAGAACATCAAACCATTTGGACTCTTATCTTTTAAGAGACACTATGGGGCCCAATTCTGTCACCATTTTTCACTTTGAGTAGTAGCTTACTCTGCAAGCAGTTCCACTGATTTCAATGGAAAAAGACATCATTCGGTGGAAGCAAGGATGGCACAATTGTGCCATATATTTTTTGGGGAAGGGATAGCCAAGTACAATATCTGTAGCAAATGATAGACATTACCAGCAAAAACAAATGCCTTGTTGGAAAGCCAGAGTGTAATCTTGTTTTTTGCATTCAAACTGCTGTGACTTTTACTCTTCTACTAGCTGTGATTTTGGCAGTGGAAATAGGTATATGCAGACTTCTCATTTTGTAGAGTTGTTTGAAAATACATCAATAAGGAGAATCTAGGATACATTTTTCAAAAGTAACAAAGTGACTTAGGAGCCTACATCACACTGAAGTCAAGAAGACTTAGGATCCTAAGTGCCTAAGTCACTTTTGAAAAATATGACCTGTAGCAGTTTAATTTGTCATTGTTGTAAAATGGTTTGATGCTCTAAAATGAAGGTTCTTCTGCTTGTGGCATATCTAATTCCCCAAGTGCCTGGATAATAAACTATATTTAGGGATTCTGTGTTTTGGTTTCTGGTATTACTCAGTCACACTCTCTCTGTTTGCTTACGTTCGTGCCTTCCAGCTTCTAGAAAATTGCTTCATATAGATTTATTTGAAATGTGACTGCATGTATTTCAGTAAGCAATTGTTTTATTAACAATAAAACAAACACAAACATCAAAAATATGTCTTGATACATTTTTCAGAGTAACAGCCGTGTTAGTCTGTCTTCACAGAGCTCACGAAAGCTCATGCTCAAATAAATTGGTTAGTTTCTAAGGTGCCACAAGTACTCCTTTTCTTTTTGCGATGTCTTGATACAGGTATCTATAAAACAGTTTCATGCTGTTGTTTGCATCCTATGTTTCCACACAAATAAATGCACAACCCAGAAATTGGCTGCAGAAAGCATGAAGAAATATGTTGTAATAACTGGGACCTAGAAGACCTACTCCAGTTGTGAGCCTAACTGTGGGAAGATGGATGGAAGTTTATAAAATGGCTCAATTACCTGTAATAACAAAGGGTGCTGGGAAAAGATTATGGAAGTCCAACTTAGACTGTTAGAGAAGTTTGTATAAATTAATAAAAGTGAAAAACAGAAAGACTGAATTAGTCTAAACAAAGGGCTTTACTGATATAATTCCAGGCCTGTGTTGAGACCATACCTGGCAAACAAAGAAAGTGTGGGTGGATGTTAACGGACTAAACTTTGTACGTCAGAAGTTAGGCCTGATTGGTGAACAAGTAGTGGTAGGATGGACTAGTCCATCCGTCACCCCCTTTCTGGGACTCTTAAAAAGAGACTTTTGGGGGTGAGGACATGTGAACCAACTGGGGAATTCTTGGAGGAGCAAGAGGGCTGTTAGGACTCCATCCTGCTTTGCCCCAGGGACTTTTCCCTCTCCCCTGGGGCTCCAAAGATTGCCACAATCAATCATCGGGAAGTCCAGACTTTGGCACACTAGTGGGAATAGCTGGTCATCACCACTGCATCAGCGGAGACTCCAGTCAGGGACACATGAGATCCTGCTTGTCTCCCCTTACCTTGTGTGTTCCTTTCTGTCCCACTATTTTTCCTCCTATCCCCCCTCATTCAGCTTGTCATAAAATCTGATCCTGTGGTCAACTGTACCAATGGCTCCAGCACAGGGAGAGGAAACAGTACAACCAGCTCTAGCCAGTTCTGTCCAGAATAAGAGACACCGGTAAAGGAGAGGGACCAGATGATATCTCAGACCCCTGACCAGGAGAAGAGCCAGAGTCCAGTGCACTGCTGTTGCAGCTGACCTGCCAACCCTCAGCCTCCATCTGACCTGGCCCTGGAATCCTGAGAACGTCAGCAAAAGTCGTATTTCCTCCACTTTTACTATCCTGTCTCTTTCTCCCCCTCATGTCTGTCTGTTGGTCTGTTAAAAACAGGAAGAGTTACCATCCTTCACATCTCAGAACTGAGCAACAACACAAACCCTTTCCTTCCCATCAAGAAGGGTTGCCCAAGTAAGCAGGGGAGACTAATGGATGTCCTTTCTTAAAAAGGGACTTTGATAGGTTTGGTTAAGATTGTTTTGCGTAATCATTCAATTTCAATTTTGAACTGCATTGTAACTCTTCTTCTTTTATGTAACTTAGTTAATAAATTTCTAAACTCTATGCATGGGTTGCTTAGTGGGTTTGCCAGGAAACTAACAAACCAAGGTCTCTATATACCAAACCCTAACCTTGTTTAAAACAGTTTAAGGCTGGACACACTTACAGAGTCATGTTAACACCTTTGACTCTTTGGGTCTTTTATTCCATCTAAATTAATAGAGCAAACCACAAACCTGTGTATAACTTGCAGGAGTCAGTATGAACAGGATGCATGTCTCTTTTAAAGGAACCTTATCATTTTCTCCCCCCGCAGTGTTTATCTCTTATTAGTTGTTTCCCACTGACAGTGAGGTTGGTACTGTAGAAATGATCTCAGAGAAAGTACAGCTGGAGTTGTTTTACTGGTTACCTTTGAAAAGCAGACCCCTATAACAATCCTACATAATATGAAAGCCAAATCTTGTGGTCCTTACTCAAACGATGCTCCCCCGACTTTATTAATCTGGCTATTTTCAAGCAAGGAAATTAAGCAGACATGTTAGAGGAAAATTAAACTTATATTATTTTTTTCCATTCCAGCTTTTGAATTTGAATTAACAAGAACAGCTCCCACATTACATGATAGTTTTACATGAGTACAGGCTCAATTTCAGCACCACTGGGTTTGATACCTAATGGTAATAAGCAAACTCTCCCCTCTGTTTCACTGGTGCTACTTCACTGACTATATCTGAGTTAGATCACTGCAAGGAGTGGGGGTGTTAAGGAGAGGGGAATTTGGCCTTCTGTTGCTAACAGAAACAGAAACTAGAAGAAATTATAAATTTTGTCCAGCTAAAGATAAAATAAATGAAGCAGGGAAAACTATTAAAATTTACTTTTAGTTTTTCCGAAAACTGTAATATTTAGTCTTTTGCTTGAAAAGCTCATAAAACCCACCAAACTCACCCCACAATTTAAACAAAAATTATTCACCTGGATCACAAGAGGGTAATATCTGCCAGACTATTGAGCCAGTAGGACACCATCAAAACATTTGCTCCTGAAATGACACAGCTTTCAGAAAACACTTCTTTTTCCTGCTCACACTGTATGGCAATTTCTTTCTCTGCTAGTGATAACCTTTCCAGAAGAAATTACTGTGTTTCTCCCCTTAATTACATATTTTTAAATCCCCAACTTTCAGTGAGTAAAAGCTACTTGTCTATGAATTTTCTGACAGAAACTAATACTGATTATCCTGTACTGCATGCACGGAAAATGCTAATTAGAACTTTTGTAAAGCAAAACCACTATGTTCTCCACACGCTCTTCATCTTTTCCCCTGGAAAACAAGTAATGAAAAACATTAAGCTTCCTCTCACGCTCAGCCTAGATATAAAACTGGTTCTTTGAAAGAGGCATTTTACTGCTACTTTCTTTGTCTTAGAATTCATAGGCCTAATGAAAATTCGTGTAGCAATTTTTGGATGTGGTGCAGCTTCAGCATTGTAACCCTAAGAGAGCACTGTGCAGCATCTCCATATTCATTTATGCTTTCAGTGTGTGGAGGCAGGTCTGGCAGCAGTGTGCTGAGTGCTTTAACCGGCCCTTCTAAAGTGGCCATTAAAAAGACTGGCAAAGTTGAAAACATACAGTACAAAATCCTCCTTTAGCGATGGTTGTCTTGACAATCTATGGAGTAGTGAGGCTGCACTCAAACATACTACTAGTGAGAGAGATTGCGCTATAAAATAAATACAGCATGAACTTAGAGCTAGCTACACTTGCTTGCATGACAATAGGACAGCCTTGAAAATTGTCATGAAAATTAAGCAATCACTGAACCACACTTTACATGAAAAATGTATGTTACAAATTCGACTGTTTATTTAGGCATCTGAGCGTCTTAAAGCTTAATGATACTTTACTGGCCCAGTAGAATTACCCACTCACCTAGGCAAGTGGGCAAATTCAATTTTGCAAGCCTGCAATAGGAGATCTCTAATTTGCTTAAACCTTGCAGAATTCCAAGAAGCAATATCTACCCTGAATCGCCATTAGCTGTGATTAGCCATTAGAATGCCATTAGCCCTGGTTTAATGTTATGGGGCCAAAGTGTGGCTTGGGAGTAAGAAGGGGCCGTTATAGCATTCACTTTGTTTCACAACCTGTGTGCATCAGCCTTGGATGAGATTGTGGGTGGGGAAACATGGACGACATTCTATGTGGCAGTCTGGGTGTATGCTTTTGGGCTGCTGGCTGTGGAAGGTCCTATGTGGCTACAAAGGTCCTGTGATGATGACTTACAGGCCTAAAGCCACCACAGCTCGAGCCTCAGAGTACACACAGAATTGCTCCTTGAACAAAGTGTGTAAGGATGGATGTTTTTGTGGTTAAGGCACTGGAAGGGGATTCTAGAGGACAGGTTTCTATTCCTGGTTCTGCCAGACTTCTGGAGTGACTGGTGGAAAGTCACTGAAATCTCTCAGAGCCTCACTTCCCCACTGGCATAATGGAATGTAAAAGATAAAGAATATTTCCCTATCTCATGGGATGTTCAGAGGATAATGTCATTGACGTTTGTGAGGTGCCCAAACACTGCAGTGATGTGCACCATAGACAAACGTATAGATTAATGAAGAAACCTCAAATTTTCCTTTGTGTTCAGCATTTCAACAGTACATTGACTCTTGGAATGCTCTAATACCCCAAAACAGATTTCTTTTGTTTTAAACAATTCTGACGTAGGGTATGTGATCCCACAGACACATAATTTAGGTTGACATTATCCTTCATCTTCATTTATTAGGGCTCTGAGGCATCAAATCATTCTGAGCTGAAATAGCAGGAAATTCATTGTGATGGTTTTTGCTCCTGAATATCTTCTCTGTACCCCTATTCTTTAAACTACAAACCACTGGCAGATTGCTTATGATAAAAGGAAACCCTGAGGTCAGTCACAAAATCAAGGCTTGAATGCTTTAATTTTGGAAAGTTTGGCATTATTTCTGGGTAAGACCAGAATTCAGGGTCTGAACTGATCAATAAGTTCAGGGTCTAATGCTAAGACTCAGTTATTAGGAAACCATACCACATCAGATACTGGGTGGAAGACGGCAGGGCCCGCTTCAAAATGTCTGGGTGCATAGGTCAGTTGTTCTGATGCAATATATAGCAGAGGACAACTTATGCAAAATATAATACTTACTGCGAGACAGCATAACAACTTGCATGAAGGCCCCTTCATAATGAACGTGAGCAGAATTATAATGGTAGTAGTGATATTTTAATTATTATGGACCCAAATCTAATCTCAGGTACTGTCATGTAAATCTAGACTAATGTAGTCAAAGGAATTAATCCAATGTAGTCACAGGACACCCTTTGGTATGGAATTTGTATAAGACTAAAACAAAAAATCTAATCAAATGAAGAGTCTGGATCTATTATATTCTGGTGCAACTGAGCTCAGCCCCTGCCCCCTGGTGTCCTATACCAGATACATACAAAATGGAAATGGTACTAGATGTTCTCACAAATGCATGATGCCTGGCATGCAGAGCTAGTCACATCTTCTTGGAAGGCAGATCTGTTATGTTAGTGGTGGGACAAAAGACACCAGGAAGGAAAAGCACATGGACATGCAGACAGCACAGCATCCCTGGAAGAATATTGTGTGTCTGTTGGGAAATTCAGTGAGTTAAAAGAAATCATGTACCAAGTGGTGCAAGTAGATTTTAACTCTTACCAGTATGGTACCGACCCCCTGCCCCTCCTTACAAAATATGTTCCGTGACTAGAGCCCTGCACGGATACAAATTTATACCCGTGAATGCGGATATCCCAGATAGAAATCGGTATCCCCCGAACTGCAGGGCTCTCCCGGGAACTGCAGCGGTGGAAGGAGCAGCATGGGGGGCCGCCACTCGCAGGAGCCAGTGCCCCACGCTGGCAGCTCCTCTGTTGTGGCTGTATCACGCCTAGCCCTGCCCCCAGCCCTTCAACGCAGCTGCATCTCCTGTCTGGGGTCTGTACAGCCCCACTGGAGGACAGGGTTTGGGGCGGGGCTGGGGGCAGTACAGCTGTGCCAGAGAAGCTGCCAGCACGGGGTGCTGGCTTCTGGGAGCGGCAGCCCCACATTCTGCTCCTTTCACCGCTGCGGTTCCCAGGAGAGCCCTGCGGTTCAGCGGATATCAATTTCTATCCGCAGATATATGCAGGTATAAATTTGTATCCACGCAGGTTTCTACAATTCATTCTTGAAAATGTGTCTGGTATGGTGTACCGGCACTAAATGTCTTAATGGTACAGCGCACCTGTCCATACCGGCTCACTTGCACCACTGCATGTACCTTATTTTATGGTCTACCAGTGGTAGATTTGTTTGAGCAAACTGATGAGATGTTGTCCACACCATGTTCAATAACAGAAATCTTTCTTTTGCTTCATCCCATTTTGTGACCAAAGAGCTTTAAGAATCAGCCTCATGGATTATTGTATTAGCACTCCTAAATCAGGCCCTGACCTTATTAATATACACTAGATTTTGCAAGTTATTTCTCCAGTATCATTTAGCCCTTATATAAAATAGCTACCTTAGAGAAACTCCTATTAGATGTGAAACTAACATATCTTTTCCTGATTGCTTTGTTCACTTGGAGCTCTGGAACTGCATTTACTAGTAGTTCAAAAGCAGCAATTAAAAAAAAACACATTGTCATCTTGAAAAAATTATGTGCCCTTGCCTTAGCTTTGAAAAAAAAAATACAAGAAAACAGTGCACTATCTCCATTTGTTTCCCCTCACTTACACCATGAAATGGAGGGGTACATTTACTGGAAAGATGTGGATATATCCATCATTCACCATGCCCTATGTGCTGCCAAATTTTGTTTTGGAGGCAGAGGAGAGGGGAGGATTGCAAAACCTTAGTGACCTTGGTTTGGTTTTGTGAGATCGAAACCTGGCCTTGGTCTTAATTTGTAAGGTTTTGTATAACTCTCCATCTGCATACATGTTCTTTGCAAAGCATACCTGGAATCACTGACAGTTTTGAGACAATAAGACAAATATTCTCATGAAAATCTGTTTACAATAGTTCAGTGAGTGGCTTTATACAGAGTTTGGGTAAAGGGAGACGAGCAGAAAAGGGAAAAGCCCTAAGATCTCCAATCATAACTGTTGCCTTTTTATAGTACCTGGTGATAAAGATACTATAATAGTGCCAGTTGTTATAAGACTATTGACTGGAAATACAAGGACGTAAATCACGGAATGCACACCAGACAGCATCTCTCTGTTAGCAGGTTCAACAAAATAACACTGGGAATTGAGAGTGTAAGTCAAGAAAAACAATGCAAAAAGAATAATATGTTAGCAGTGCTTATTATTTGATTCACGTAATATGAACTTACTATCTTTCATACTCCCACTGGGTAAAGATAATGGACATACTGAATATTAATCATGAGGTCTAGTTTTAAAAAAGGATTTGGGGAAACAGTTTTATAAAACAATTATATAAAAATGTCAATTTATTTGTCTCCCCTGTGCATTTCTAAATGGACCCCAAACTAAAGGACAGATATTTTATTAAGAGTGTTACTGACACTGTTCATAAAGAATTCCTCATTCCTTTTTCAGCTGTTAGATTTTTTTCTCCCTTTCTTCCTTCATTTACTACTCCCTAAATTCTCCTTGTTGTCATCTGCCCAGGGGAAGTAATCCCAAAAGACACAAATTATTGCATTAAACCTGCCCCTTGCACAAAGATTTACTTAATCCAGAACAATGCCTGCTGCAATGATTGTTTCTGGTAACTCGCTCCCAGTGAATGCCACATCACACACCAGCCACATGATGCCCTGAGATAAAATGAGGTTGCAGAGCAATAGGGAAAAGGCAAAACCAGAAACTGTATCTGAGTGATGATACAGACTGGGAAACTGTGTGCAAGCCAATCCATGATTATTTGAATGGCACTGGAGTTAGGGCTGAGTATCACCCAGTGCTCTTATGCCAGCAATGAGGAGAGTGAGGGGACAGTGATGTTTTAGAAAGATTTTACTGTATTTTTTAGGAACCCTGACTCATTTGATCACTTTACTTACAATAATTCACATGCTTTGAAAACAACAGGAGCTTAAATAGCCATGGGGCCCTTTAGTTTGAGTTATTTCAAACAGAATGGACAGCTTTCAATTACTTTCTGGTTCAAATCAGGTTAGGCACAGCAAAACACATGTCCTCTCGCAGACCAACCCAAAAGGCAGGCTTTCTTGAAAACAATCACCAGCTTTTTCTTTTAAGAGAAAGTGATTCTGCCCCAGATTAACCAAACGAAGCGTGCTTCTTTTTTTGATGCATCCTTTAGCATGTAACTGTATGACCAGGGAGCACCAGTGCCCCTTTAATATCGAACATTAATGGTGCCAACATTGTTTCCAGATTAAATACAGTGATCAAAGTAAAATGGAAGGTACTGCAAAGATTTATATGAAAGCACCTTCTGATGTGGTCTTCGTGGAATGCTGAGCAAGGGGGAAACCACAGGAATCCAGATGCAACCATCAGCACCACTCATTAAAAAGTGGTATATAACCAGCACAAAAGGCCAAACCTCCCTTCAACATAGGATGGGGTTTTACAGGCATTAGTGTGTTTTTTTCATATGTGCACACACAGACACATGTGCATGCATGCATGGACACAAACAATGTGTGTAAGAATGCACAATGTTTAATGTTGGAAGCTTTCAAGTACCTCATGTTTGTAGGGAGGGGGAAACTATCCTTTATGTTCTCTGATACTACATGTGAGGTTTGGTAAATAATCAAATCATTCCTTTCCCAGCTTTGTATTAGAAATTAAGATTGTATGCTGTGCGCTTAGTGTTTTGAAATAGAACAGATGCTGAGCTTGCTATTTGTGTTCTATATTTAACCTATATATTAATTAACAGTACCTTAGTGGATCAGTTGAGATGCTGCTTCTTGTTTCCAACGAGCTCCTGAGATAGTAACAAAAGAATAAAGGTACAAAATATTAAAACAATGATTTGACAAAGTATTAAAAACATAAAAGTCATCAAAAGTTTAAAATTATTAGGTTTTTCTTGCCAGGATTATTACTAGTTTTTAATTCACATTTTTATAATGTCAATAACCACGAGCTTTTAAAAAAAATAATTATGAATCTATTTAGAAAAAATAATTGACAGTGATTCTCATGTTTACAATGGTATATGCTGAAGAAATGTTTTAAACATAGTTAGAGAGACAAGGTGGGTGAGGTAATATCTTTATTGGAAGAGTTCTGTGTGAGCTCAAAAGCTTGTCTCTCTCACCAACAGAAGTGGGTCTAATAAAAGATATTACCTCACCCACCTTGTCTTTCTAATATCCTGGGACCAACACAGTTACAACAACACTGCATTAAACATAGTTAGGCACTTTTGTTTTCCTAGGCATATTTGTGGTCAGGTCTCAATGTTTTAAAAACATTGCAAGAGGGCATATGAAATATACAGCAAAAACACTTGAAATTCATACAAATGTACATTTACACAAACTTAAATCTTCTGGCTAACGCTGGATGAAAAAATACCTTTTTGTGGACTTTTCTTCCTGTTTTTGTCAAAATCACTCATGAAAATGTATAGCTTTTTAGGCTAAAAACTGACATGGAAACCAAAACAAATTTTTTGGTGTTTGGAAATCAAAGTGGTTTCAAAAACTGATTTTTTTAAATACCAAATTTTAAAAAAGAACAGAAATAAAATATTTTAACCAAAAACATTTTGGTCTCCAGGTTTTCCTAAGTAAATGAATAAATAGATGAACACATGGAATATATTATCAAAATATATTTTTGTGAATATACTCATTTGCAATGAAAAGCCAGTTTTCTCTGAAAATACTTTTTGATGAAGACATTCCAACCAGCTCTATTTTGGTCTTTTTTCCATCTGTGTTAGAGGTAAAAGAAGAGGAAGCTTTCACACAGCTCCTACTATTGTTTTATGTACTACAGCTGTCAGTATATTTTATTTTACTGAGCATTTCAGAACACTGCCCTCTGTTGTTCAGCCTAGCACTGGAATTGCCAGCAATGAAAATCAGAGCTCATCTAGGCCTCTTTGATATCAGCCGAGCAACTTTGGAATAGAAGGCACTGATATGTACATATGTATAGGCTGGAACTGGGCAAAACCCCTGTCAACTTTAAAAATTACACAAATGAACTGCAGACAATCAAAATGTATGCTCCTCTCAGAACTCCTGACTTCTTCCCATAGAAAATAATCCAAATTCACCAGTCAAATCACATACTTGGTTGTGGAACTTATTCCTGACCTTAACTTCCTTCCACCAACTTGAAAACTTAATGCTGACATTAAGTCTCCCCACATGAGTAAGTCCCATTATCATTAATTGTCACCGTTCTATAGCTGCTCCATGGGGAAGCCCCATTGACTTCAAAGAGAGCTCTGAGCAGAAAGGAACTACAGAATGGACCACAATGCGAGTTAATTGATCATATTAATGGAAGAGCAGAGCTGGGTCTGTGTGGTTTACATGTGCACACTGATGGGAGAGTAGTTCTGTTCATCCCCAATATACCCAACCATGCAAAAATAGAACAGCTGCATACAATAAGGAGACAGGCTAAATTCTTCTATGAGAGCCTCATTAAACTTGACTCTTATACTCTGCTTTCCTGAGTGGATTGCCTGGACAGATGAGAGAGGAGAATTTTGCCCAGAAGGCATCCCTGATTATGTATTTGCTGGCTTTTCTCACATTTGGTCACATTTTTACCATTATTTATTGTTGGAATGATCACTCTTTAAAACACTTGTCAATTGCGTTAGATAACTACATAGCTTTACCTCAGTCTTTGCAATATTCTAGGTCTTCCCTACAAGATAGATACAGGAAAGTTTAAGCTTAGTCTGCTGCAAGTATGGAGGTAACCATAGCCATTTATCAAAGTTAAATGAGTATGTTTTTAAGAGTGACATTTTACATTAACTATTTACCTGGGCTATAGACATGCATAGCACTTACATTTAATCCATTCTAATACACAATTTGATGTTGGCAGAAAAAAGAGAAAGGAAGTCAAATTTTTACAGACTTATTTATCCCAAATATCATAATGACTCCTCCTTCATGAGCAAATATATATTTGAAAATGTTTATTTTATTCTTACCTGCTTATATGCAAATAATTGACACACAGCCAAACTGCTCCAAATAAAATGTTGATGGCCAAGCAATGAGCCTGTGGTCTATGAAGGCTTATGAAAGTAAAGCTGAAATTGAGTTAACTAGATTGTATGGCTGTAAATTGATTGTCCTTTCTCAGTTTTGGTGCTGAGATTAATATCTTTACAGAAATAACTTGGGCTTTATTAGGGAATGATAGCAGGAAGTATATAAGCACTGTGTATGCAAAATTGAGCTCTTCAAGAATAGAAGAAAAACCATATTGTCCAAATAGCCTTTAACTACATAACATACATACAAAGCTTTAAAATGCCTTTTAAGTGCTTTTTCCGCCCTGTAATTTGTTTGCTTTCAGCACAGTTCAAGATTTGTGAATAGTAATGAATTTTGAGGGGGTGGTTTACATATGTCTGCCTTGTGGCTCTTTATTAGTTTGACAATTGAAAAGGGCAAACTTAATTTACTAGTAATTTAGTTTATTGCTTAACACAGTCTTCATGTGGAAGTGTCAGCCTGCTCTGTGACCATGACTTTGTCTTACTTTCAGCTGAATATTTTAAAATCTGTATTAACTGGTTTTGGCCCTTGTTACTATAAATAAATATTTAACAGACTCTCAGCGTCTTTGTGCAGGGACAATATGTTGTGCATAGTGAAGAGATGGTAATGAGACACTAAGCCACACTGATTAGCCTGCGGCCCCAGTAGAACCTTGATTGTGCAGAATGACATTGAACGTGTTGTGACCTTAGGGACTCGGAACCCAGTCACAAGTAGCGGGAGTACAGATTCACTAAAAATAGCACGTTTTCTTTCTAAATTCAGACACAGAGAAAGGTAGACTCTCCAAATAATTAGAAACATAGACTCAGGAGAAAGGTTTTAATGTGGGGTGAATTGTTTCCATTCCCCTACTCCACTTTTCTATTGAAGATTTCTATGGCATTGTGTTTTCAAAGATTCAAGAACTGTTTCTGGGGCTGTGAAGCAATTTGGCTGAAAGGCTTGGTCTACACTTGTGAAATGTTCTAGAAATTTTGCACTGCTGCTAACACCAGTTCATTTCCACAGTGGTAACAATGTTGGAAGTGCTTGTGGAGACTGTTAACTGGAGTTTTAACCACCATGTCATCTAACTCTGCTCAGAGTATATCTAATCAATGTGGTGCTTATGACAGCAACAGTGGCCGGCAACCTGTCTGTGCTACAGCTGCCAATGTTGCTAACACAAATAGAGCTGAACTAGTGTTAGTAGTGGTGGGAAATATTTAGAAAACTCCCCTAGTTTAGACAAGGTTTGGTGGGGCTGGATAAGCAACTAGAGGCCCATACGTATTGTTGATAATAAAGGGTCAGAGCTGACATAGGTAAACCAGGCTGTAACTCCACAAATTCTGTCAACAGCAAACAGGGGAACTTCTCGATAGGGCTCTGAGTGAGAGAGGCTGGAACATCTGACCGCTGTTAAGTCCCAAACATGTGAAGTAACTTCTTTGAAGAAATAACATTACTGAGATAAAGAATGGATACAGAATCAAAGTAACCCCTTGTGGTGGAAGCTGTGCTACATTCCTTTTTCTAGATGAAGGCCTGTAGGACCAAATCTGTATATAAGTGAAGGACAAGATGGACTTGAACAGCAGTTGTAGGCATTTGAATAAACAGAGGAAACCAAAAGGAAGACAGCACAAAGAGAAGGAAACACCAGACAGAGTCCTCAGTTGGGATACTGAAGAGCAAAAAGAAAATTTTACATTGTGGCAACTATGAGGAACAATAGGAAGAGAGAGCAAGTCTCAGGGGAGTCTTTCAACCATTCCAGTGGTTATTCTGCCCTTGAGGAGCAGCAGAAACAGAAGGATAATAGGGCAAAAGACATTAGCCATCCAGTGGGCCAGAAGCAAGCACTGAAGAGGAAGCAGCAAAAAGAATTGGCCCAATACATATGTAGCCCAGATAACGAAAACACAATCATGTACTGTCCCTAGCGTTGCCAACTTTCTATTTGCAGAAAACCGAACACTCTTGCCCCGCCCCCGGCCCTGAGTCCACGTCCCTGCCCCGCCCCTTCTCAGAGGTCCCACGCCCTCCCTCCGTCGCTCACTCTCCCCCCACCCTCGATCATTCGCTCATTTTCAACAGGCTGGGGCAGGGGGTTGGGGTGCAGGCTCCGGCTGGAGGTGCAGGCTCTGGGGTGCGGTGGAGATGAGGAATTTGGGGTGCAGGATGGGGCTCTGGCCTGAGGGGTGGAGCTGAGGGGTTTGAAGTGTGGAAGGGGGCTCTGGACTGGGCCAGGGGGTTGGAGTGTGGGAGGGGGTATGGGATCTGGGCTGGGGGTGAGGGCTCCGGAGTGAGGCTAGAAATGAGGGGTTCAGGGTGCAGGAGGGGGCTCAGGGCTGGGGCAGGGTGTTGGGGTGTGGGAGCAAGTGTGGGCTCAGGGCAGAACTTACCTCAGGCGGCTCTTGGAAGTGGCTACCTAGGATGGCCAGATGGCTCCGCTCGCTGCCCCCAGCTGCAAGTGCCACCCCAGATGTTCCCATTGTCCACAGTTCATGGCCAATGGGAGCTGCGGAGCTGGCTGTCAGGTCAGGTGGCAGCACATGGAGCCTCTTTGGCTGTGCCTGTGCCTAGGAATGAGGGGGACATGCTGCCGCTTCCAAGAGCCGCGTGGAGCTGGGTAGGGAACGTGCCAGCCCTGCCAACTGGATTTTTAATGGCCCAGTCAGTGGTGCTGACCAGAGCCCCCAGGTCCCTTTTCGATCAGGCGTTCCGGTTGAAAACCAGACACCTGGCAACCCTAACTGTCCCCAAGGTATCAGGATAAAAGATATTACAGGGGGGAAGGCTAGTCCAAAGAATACTAGAGAATTTCCACTTAGTAGCTACACAAGAAATAAACTTCAGAACAGTCAGAGCTCTTACTAAGCTATTGAATACTCTCCCAAGGGAAACAGTGAAAGCACCAGGATATGAGATGGTAAAACAGCACTGGACAGTAGAATATGTACTGCAGGATCACCTTGCAGTGGCAGGGAAATGGACTAGATGCCCCAAGGGTCTTTTTCCATCTTCAGTTTCCATAGAGTTTGCAAGGGCCTTTTGGATAGGAAGCAGAGGAAGTCTGCACTGGCTTTAGTGGTTAGTCACTGTCAACTAGTCTGGAACACATGCCTGTTTGTGCAGGTTTTTTGCAAAGTGGATCATGTATGCCTTGTAACATCAAGGCTGGCACAAAGGCCTGTGTCCAATCAGATTTTTTCTGATCTAATGTGTTCACATGGAGCTTGAAGAATAGGTGTAGCAAGTGGTTACACAGTCTATTCTGAACCCGAAAGAGTCTTATGAAAACACGAATTCAGCTAAGACTTAACTATAACTTTGCTATGAACTCACTGTCTTTCTCCATTCACCAGCAGAAAGAAAAAAGGGATATTAGGCTTCCACTGCAAAGTACTACCTAGGAGGAAATAATATTCCTGACAGCTATCAAACTAGATGTAACTGCATCAGTCAATTTGTCTTTTAACATTTAAACAAGACAATCAGTCACCATCTTTATCTACTATGCCATATAGTTCCAAAGATTCAGTGGGGACACAAATAGCTACTTCAAGTGTTGGGCATGGCAACAGACACCAACACCTACAACCAACCCCCACATTCTTCAATTACGTATTTAAATGTAAGTGTTGTATGATAAACCTGTCTGGGCATGTATCTATTAGAGTTTCTAATTCCCAATAAATATGACTTTCAATATCTATTACCAAATGTTTTATCAAAATCTAAAGTATATACTTAGACTAGGGTTTCTCAAACTTCATTGAACCGCAATCCCCTTCTGACAAAAAAAAAAATTACTTCATGACCCCGGGAAGGGGTGGGGGTGGGATGGCAAAGATTGAGGGCTTCAGCCCTAAGCAGACTGTAACCTGAGCCCCGCTGCCCCGGGCTGAAGCCCTCGGACTTTGGCTTCAGCCCTAGGGCACGGGGCTCGAACTTTGGCTTCAGCCCTAGCCCCCAGCAAGTCTAACGCCGCCCTGGTCACCCCACTAAAATGGGATCACGACCCACTTTGTGGTCCCAGCCCACAGTTTGAGAACCGCTGACTTAGATCGTTGTTTGTGTTTTCAGACTATAAATACAATCTCTCCCACAAGTCTTGTATTCTAGCAACATTACAAAGAAATTTATTTTTAAATCAAACAATGGCTTCTTTTTTTTATAACTATTCATTTATATTAAGCTTGGACCCAAAGGACCAGATAAAAACTGATCCCTATTTGTGCTCTGTCCTATATAAACCCAGAAGAGACAGTGCCGTCCCTCCAGAGTTTAAACACAAACAACAATTTTTTTTGTCAGAAGGGGATTGCGGTTCAATGAAGTTTGAGAAACCCTAGTCTAAATATATACATTAGATTTTGATAAAACATTTGGTCATAGATATTGAAAGCCATATTTATTGGGGATTAGAAACTCTAATTTATCTTCAGTGGTATGAAAGGGATTCACCGAACACCACTATTGACCTGGAGATGAACACGAAAAGACACAGACACAGCAATATGGGTTAAACGCAGAGGCTGCAACCTTACGAAAGTGTTCATTAACAAATTAATTTGGGGGTAATGGCACTCCAAACCACAGATGACAGAAGAGCTTAACTGTGCATTTCAGCATGACCACAATAACCACTGATAGAACCAAAAGGGAGGAGGAGGTCATTTCCCCTTACTCACCAGCTAAGGAAATTGGCTCAGGACACATGTCTCAGACTCGTATGAGGTATGGTATTAAGATGGGGGACCCCAAGCTGCAACGGACAGAGGCTGTCACTCCCTTTATTCCAAACCAGTGGCCAGGACCAATGGCTTAATAACTCCCCAGGCTGAGGTTCAGGCCCACAACTGTTGCATATGAATCTGCTCTGCTCTGGCTCTGGCAACCCACTACAAGTTGTGACAACAGCCCTGTATCCCCCAGCCAGGCCAGACATCCTGGATGCCAAGTAAAAAAACCCACAAAGCTGTTTGCCAGTTTTGGTGTGTGAGAAAAGCCCTTCCAGACCTCAAGAAAGGCAACTGACCACACAGATGATCCAAGAGATCCAGCACATCTGTCCATGGGATGGAAGAGGGGCAGGAAGTCTGGGTGCCAATTTAGGCTTCCTACACCTGGGAGACTTCCTACACAGTGCCAAGGAGCCAATCAGCTCCCTGAATCCCCTGAAATGACCAACAGGACCATAGGAGGAAGGAACAAAGCCTGATCCCACCATTGTCCCCCTCACACTTCTGCCTGCAGGAACAAGCCTGATTGGCTTGTGCCAGGGATGGCAGACAGGGCATGTGTGGGTGTGGATGAACAGCAAGCACTGCAGGAAGGGATGAGATAGAGAATCAGCTGCCACAGACTCCATAACACAGATTTCTGACTTTTCTTGCCCTATCAAAACCCTGCTGCAGCAAGTGAGATAGGCAGTTTAGTACATGATCCACAGCTTCTATATATATATGGCTGGAACCTCAACCCCTCATAGGTCCCGTCTGCAATATTCTGAAAGTGTAATGGGGATTTAAAGATGCCGTAAGGCAGTAACTTTGGATTCCACTAACCGAGGGGAATCTTCCAGTCATGTGCTACCTGCCCCTGGCCCCCCTTTCCTCACAGAGTAGGGAATTTTCCAGTATGTTCTGGACTGGAGGTGGGACCATAACTTCACAGCCATTCCACCAGTACCCATGCCAACCACTGCAGAATGTTTATGATTTTGCGAAGATGAACTTCTCCCTTAAATAAGCTTGTCTCTCCCTCAGTGGGGACTGCCTTCTTAAAGATTCCTTTTCAACATGACCCTGTTTGACCACACAAAGTAGGGCCAAGAAAAACTAGCTTCCTCCCTTAGAAAGCACTGGAAATCACAAAGCTGTATCATCAAACTGTTCAGATAACACTTCCTTTTTATTCTATTTAGGAGACATTTGTGTAATTCAATCTTCTTTGCGATTACCGTAGATATAATGATTTTAATGTGTCTTATTACATGATAGTTTTCCTTTAAGCTTTCATAGTCCATAGTGTCGAGAGGGGAGAGACTTGTAGGGACTGATCAGCATAAGATAATGGCAAGGGCAAATCTAATAGCCAAGTACTAACCCTGTGCTGTGTTACAAACTTCTTATACTATGTGACGTACTATGAAGAGTATTTCTTTGGTGATCTATGGCGGGTGTGAGGGGATGTTTGGGCTTCTCACTGTGTTTCCACAATGTTGTCTTACTCACATTAGCCACTCAACGAGAATCCATGCATTGGGATGGAGAGACAGCCACACTGAGCTGCAATACACAGTCCTACAGGTGATTTCCTGTCTTACAGCATCAACTCCATTGAGTGACATCAAATTCCTATAGGAAAACACTTCTTTCTTTCAGAACAGATGAATGCAGGACTTTGACTGCTTTAAGTGAATGTCTACAGCACTATACACCTTAAGGTTGGTACAGGCTACATAATCCTTTGATTAAGCTACATATCATGGTGAGACACTCTATGGAAGGATAGAAAGATTTTCAATGCCAAAAGAAAACCAGTGTTCTTCAGCTAGCAGCTAAAAATCATAATAAGGATCAAGATTAATTCATCTTAGCTGCAACAAACTGACATCTTAATCCTGCTTAAAAATAAAGATCTTTAAAGATATCATTTCTTGTCCAGCAAGTGCAACATATTTGAAACAATAAATAAGATACAAAGTTATGCTATCTCCAAAATGGTAGTAGCTTGGGGAAAATAGCTGACAGCCTCTACAAAATGTTTGATATGCAATACTCCTTAAATCTGGGAGCAGTGTAGTATACAATCAGTTTAATGCAGAAGAAAGGAACAGCGGCCTAAGATATTAACTGTCTAGAACATTGTACAGGATATTGCTCAGTGAATAATATTGTCACACAATCTCTTCAATGCAGATAGGAATTTCTATTAAATTGCGTAAAATGTACTGTAGAAGAAATGGAACTCACTTATAGTGAGTTTTGATACTGCGATATTCCACTGAGTGAATTATTAAGAAGACTGAAAGTCCCAGATTATTTCACTGCACTGCGATGTGCCACTCACAACTAGTGATAAAAGTTTTCACTTCAGTAGTATCTTGCTGATGGGGATCTCTAAGAATTTGCCCACATTAAAGGATTCAGCCTCAAAGTGGGCCAGGTATCACTATCCCCATTGTACAGGTGAAGATCAGGCGGCTTAATTCTCTAACTCAATGACAAAAAGATCGTGCACTCTCTCTCTCTCACACACACACACTTATTTGATGCCACAAAGAAGTGATGTAGCAGAGCTGGGAACAGAACCCATGTCTCCTGCCTCCCAATATTGTGGTTTGGGCACAAAAATCATCCTTCCATATTTCGGTTTTCATTTTTAACAAATCTCCAGGTATTTTGCCTAATTTATGTCACTAGCCTGCACTCTTACAAATAGTCCCGATGAAGTCAGTGGGAATACTCGTATGAGTAATGCTTTCTAGTACTATTGAGAATCACAGAGTTGGAGCCATAATAAGAACATTTTGTAAGGAAAATAATTACTACATTAGAGGGCTCCAATTTACGAACATAACAGCCAAATTCTTGCCTGTTATAACTCCAGGCAACTTCAGTGGACACAGTAGGGACCATTTTGGCTCATTATGCCTCAGTACATGCAAAAACATATGAACTTTCTGTGAATAACTTCCATTAGCATTAATGGCATTCCAGGATGTCTCATTTCTCAACCACACGATGAGAAATACCCATGTGTTTTCCAACCCATTCCTAACCACGGAGAAAAAAGCAACACGTAAAATGCTCTAGTTTTTAACAGTGTCATGTCTGTTTTTATAACTCTGCTTTTCCAGAAGACATAATGGGCTATGTTCTGTCCTCTGTACATTCATATTTATTTCCTCAATTGTTTAAAGGAATCTCTGTCCTGAAGGCACTTGTGCTTACTTAATATACAAAACCAAGGATAGAAATCACAACAGGTATACCTTTGCTGTATAGCTCCCAAAATATAACCTCCCACATTCTGCAACCCAAATCCCTTCAACCCGTCCCCTCAACTAATGAAGTGGGCCTTGGTTTTCCCTGCATATCTGCCAAACCTCCTGGGGGACAAATTTCAGAGTCAAGGTCCTCTCTCAAAATATGCCCTGCCACCAGCCAATTCAAATGTTAAACTAGGGAGTTGTTAATTAGGGTGCCTCCACTGTCTACCATTGTGGTAGTGCTCTATGAGGATAGAGGCAGTCTGTCAGTAAGCCAGGTACCAAACTATTTAGTGTATGCTAAATTAAAATCAAACCCCAAAACTAATGGGAAGCCTATGCAGATGTGGGTGTGAGCAGTGGTGTGATATCTGTCTGGATGAAGCTCCATTTAACCAGTGAGCAGCTGTATCCTGCATTAATATAAGAAGTATCAGTAACTGTATGTTTCTTAAAGTTCCTAAAGTCTATTCCCCTTGCAGCAACACATGTGGTCAAATTCCAAGGAGGATGCTTCCCTCAAGGATCTCTCAGAAACAAAGGAGCAGGACTCTTCTATCCCATCTACCTGTGCTAGAGATTACAGGCATGTCATCACAATCTCATTAAAAGCGGTATTGAAGGCAGATGACAGATCTAAAAAAATAAGCATGGATGTGTAATCTTCATCCGTCACCAGGATGAGATCATTATAACCAAAGCAATTAGAAAACTGGATTGCATTGATTTCATTGGGGGTGCACAGGTGTAAATAGGAGAGAACTGGGGAAGATTTTAAAAAATATGGGCTAGATTCATAGCTAGTGTAAACTGGCATCAGTTGTATTGAAGTCAACAGAACTACATAAGCTGAGGATGTAGCCCACGTACTTCTAAGCTGCTTTTCTGTCACACTAATGCTATCTACTAATTAGACTCAAGTGGCTATAAGATGAGGATATTATCGAACTTTAAATGCGTCCCTTAAAAATGGTCTCTCTATTTTTCTCTTTTCTAATCTACACTACATACTTCAGTGACTCAGGCCGCAGTCCAGGAAAGCACATAGGCACGTGCTTAATTGCTGGTGACAATAGGGAAACTTTCCTGAACTTGACCTAACAGAGACCTGAAGATTCCACAGAGTTCTGTCAGGCATGTGCATGTACAAGAGGGGGAGACTCCCTCAAAGGACTGTTGAGTTCCCAGTGGTAAATCATATCATGCTTTGCAACCCTTAGAACCTAGCAAGCTTGTCAAACTTGCTAATGGTTCAAAGAGCAGATTATATGAGCCTTTCCCAGCTAGCTGACTGTGGGGGGAAATACTGATTTATTAGAATATTTTTCTGGCTGTCTATCTACCATGTAACAAATGACTAAGTGCCCTGAAGGGGTTTCACCGCAGAGGAAAGAACAAATCAAGAAAAACAAAGGGCTAGGAAGTCTTTGAATGTACTTCCATTTGACATGCCGGAAATTTATGTAATTTATGTTGGGCTGTGTGCAAACTAAATGTTTCCTTTCCTTTCTGTTCCTCTGCTTTAGGGATGAGCGCTACATGTCACAAGGTTCTAGGATTCCATCAGCTCAGGAGTACTGGAAAGGCTGCAATGTGATTATACGAGTGCACTGAACCATTCATCCTTCTGTCATGCCTTTCAGACTGTGAGTTACAATCATGGTACCATGATTAGATTTCAGATTTATAGTATAAGCAATAAGGTGAGAAGCCAAGTTATTTTAGCAAGACCATAAAGTAATTACACAATATTTAGATTGGGAACTACTGTTGTGTTCAGAACCCAGTAAAGAGCATAGAGGTGGCTTTACCAGTATTGAGAGGACTGCTGACTGGTGAGCCTGTAAATTTTCTACACAGAACGGGCAAAATTACATAAGAGTACCAGAATTTGATTAATTATAAAGAAAGCTGTGGCCTTCATTCCCAACTCAGTAGCTGTGAGCAATTAACGTTGTGGCAATAAGGAAAATAAGCTCATTAAGAAAAGGTCTAGTTTGAACTTTGTGGTAAGAAAGGATTTCACCAGAAGCCTTAGAGGACATAAGATGGCCTGCTCTTCAGTAGGTTTTTTTTTTTTTAAATCACATCCCCAAGTATCAATAACTCTGCCAACCAAGACTTTTTACCCACAGAACGGCTGGCAGCCACATTTTTCAAATGAGTTCACCAATTTTGTGCCTCCGTATTTGGGTGTCCAACTTGAGACCTCTAGCATCAGATTCACTAAGGGTACATCTACACTGCAGCTGGGAACTTACTTCCCAGCATGGGTCAATAGACAAGCACTAGCTCTGCTTGAGCTAGAGCACCAAAATAGCAGTGTCACCAGGGTGGCAGCTCAGACGTGTCACCTGAGCACAAACCTACCTGAACCCTCGTGGTGTGTACTCAGGCAGCTACCCTGCGCCACCACCCTTGCTACCCCCGGCTACACTGCTGTTTTTAGTGCTCTAGCTTGAGCCAGCTAGCGTGTGTCTATTAGCCATGCGCAGAAGCACACTCCCAGCTGCAATGCAGAGATAGCCAAAGATGCTGCAAGTCCCTTGTGCCTCTGAAAATCAGGCCTAAAGAGTAGGTCTACAAAGCAAAAGCTGTGTAGGGGTGAGGTTAGCTGAGCTAGCTGGAATCCAGGTATTGCACAGTACAGAGTTCAAAGCAGGTTAGTGAGCTAAGGACTGTGCTGGGCTTATACTACCTGCACTGAAGCCCACACTGTGATGTCTTCATTGTTATTGTTACCTGTGCTAGCTTGAGTAGGCTAGCCCGGGCACAACTTTAGCTGTGTAGATATGCCCAAAGTGTCTTAAAGTGTACACCCAACAACTGATGCAAAATCTTCTGAAAATCTGGTCCTTATTGACTATCCAGATCAATGCCATTCAAGATGGCAGTTCACCATAAGAACTAGCCTGTTCATGTTAAAATACAGGTTTAGCAAACCTCATTACTTGAACAGCATTTTTATTACCCCAGAATAACTACATACAGATCTGCTTCTTGTTGCCAACTCTTATTGCCGGTCCAAGCTCTCCTGATTTCTCTGCTGATTTCTTTATTTAGGAACCATAAAACCAAACTTACCCACATAACATACCATGGGAATTTATTTATGTTTGCAAAAAAGGAAGAGAGAATGCACTGCTGATGTATGGCATCCAATTGTATATAATTTAATTTATAGACATTAAAAGTTTCCAGAACTACGGTGTTTAATCTTTCATGAGGCAAGTGTCCAGGATGCTAATGTAATCTGAGAATTGAAATGTTTGAAAATGCCTTGTTTAACAATATGGCTGGATATTTCTCAATGTTGTGGCATGTTAGATAATTACTAGAACTAGGCAAGGGGGCAAATCTTCAGTTTGGATTTAATTCCACTAAATTTTCCAATTATCTGACTAGATAATTGTATGGCTGCATGAGCTAAAAAAAAGGAATTCACAGATGTTTATCAGAATGCAAAAAAATGTCTAATTTAGTCAAAGCCCATATTTTAAACCATAGTTTGGTTAGGCTTTAATAATTACATATAAAGCATTACTGCTGTACCCGCAGAAATGTGCTAAGACACACTATTTTAGATGAATAAAGAAATGTGTGACTGGGATATCATAAGAGGACAAGCTTCGGAATTCATGGCCGACTCTCCCACTATGTATACACCAAGTTTCAGATGGTCTCTTTTCCATAACTAATACATAAGGATGTTTACTACAGTCAGAACAGGATAAACTATTTACAGAACTATCAGATAGGAGCATTTTAACCCTTTTTCTGTTTATAAATCATCTGTGAACAGACTTTGATGTTTATGAATTTGTTCATTATTTGAAAGCACTTGAACACTTTGTGCTTATGGGGTTTTTGTGTGAAGAATATACTTTGAGAGGAGGTCATCTTTGACTAGGCACTATTCTTGGTATGTGACTGATCACCTAAGTCACATGATACTACTTTCACTCAACAGTAGAGGATAACCAGAGAGATTTCAGAATGGCTGCATAACCACTTTTAGTACAAACCCTCACACAAACATCTGCATAAGTTTTCATAAGACTTCTGCTTTTTACAAATATTCTTACACGCACATACGCACACACAAATTCACTTATTATATGAATGATAATAGAAAATGAATATAAAGGAGAAATGAGTAAAGCTGAAGTGGATTTGTGGTGTTATTCAAACAAACGTTTGTTAATACTTTCTAACAGTGCATTCCTAGCTACAGCTGCATTGCCATTACTCTTATGTGCAGCTCCACACAAACACAATATAGCACAAATGTGACTGACAATGAAATGAAGATAAAAGGAGGAAGAGAAGTCTGTGAGACAGCAGCGCAGGCGGTCTCCCAGAGCTCCATTACATTATCTCCTGAGAGCATGGCACAATTTCCTTCTGACTGAATCCTTTAAAAATGTCATTAGAGTGTGGAGATTTCTGCAGGAGTATTTCCCGAGATCTACATTCACAAACACTATAGCTACTGACAGTAGAAAGAACCAGTCAGCTCAAATACCAAATACATTTATGGCTAGAATTAACCCTGCTATTGGGTAGTGCACAGCTGCACTATCATAGGGGGACCACAGAGAATTACTTTCCCTGCTCCCACCTCGTTCCAGCAGGTAGTAATCTGCTACTGAACTATACCTGTAGAGGATACATTTCAACCTCCCAGCAGAACTCTGCTGGTCAGCACTTTGGGTGCATGAAACCAAGGCTCTGCCTATTTCCCACCTTTCTCTGTCCACTCCCTGCCCTCCTCCTTAAGGCACTCTGTAGAGAGCCATTAGCATGCTGCACCTGCTCACTCCCAGGTGCCTGGATCTAAGCTCTGTAGAGACCGTGCAGGGGCATAGAGGGGATTTTATTCCCCTTTACACCCCTATGCAGATGTGCAAACAGACAACATGGAGCCACAGTCTGGGCCATATAATCTAATTTTTCACAGGCCATCACAACACTGTTTCGGATCTGCAGGAGCAGCAGTAACCCAAGTCACAAATTCACATAGTGTTCAATCAGTTCCTACAGATTCAGTGGTTACAGTCAAACACTGTCAACTGTTTATTTGCATGCCAACAAATAACAAAATCAGTCTAATTCGATTGATATTTGAGATGAAGTCAGGCTACTAAGAATGTTTACCATGGACCAATGCAAACAGGCCCTTTATTTCCCAGGAAGACACTTACTGTATATAAACTGCTTAAGTGGGTTTAAAGAACTATGTACACAATACTTGAATATTATGATTAATGTGCTGTTTCTTATTACATTAATGTGCTTTATCAGTCAGTCATAAGATGAAATTTCCCTTAAATACTAGGCACAGAAACTTGTGAAGAGCACACATACTGTAAACATTTTAATAGCTTCCCGCCTGTATTTCACTACAAATCCTCTGGACTGCCAATGGGGTTAGAATTCTGAAAGCAACTTTGAAGAGGTTTAACAACTGGTAAATCAAACAACATGCAACCAGCAAACTTTTATAGAATCTGAAAACAAATACAACTGGTTCTATATCAGCATGTCTGCTACAAAATAGATTCATACAGATTAATAGATTCCAAGGCCAGAATGGACCATTGCGATCATCTTGTATGACTTCCTGTATAACACAGGCCAGAGATCATCTCCAAAATAATTTTTAGAACAGATCTTTAAGAAAAACATCCAATCTTGATTTAAAAATTGTCAGTGATGGAGAATCCACCACAACCCTTGGTAAAGTGTTCCAATGGTTAATTACCCTCACTGTCCAAAGTTTATGCCTTATTTCCAGTCTGAATTTGTCTAGCTTCATCTTCCAGCCATTGGATTGTGTTATGCCTTTCTCTGCTAGATTGAAGAGCCATTATTAAATTATTAAATATTTGTTCCCCATGTAGATACTTATAGACTGTAATCACTACATTGTCCACCAGAGATGGCCAATGGCTCCCTGCCTACTACCTGCTGGAGACCGCACACAGAGTTTGGAGCACGTTTGCATCAGGAGTATATTTTCTTCCTGCTATTTTTAGCTCAAAACAGGGAAAACAGATAATTATAGTGAAGCAGTGAAATTGTCTAGAAAAAAAGAATTGTTCCTTATTTTTCAAACCTCCCATCCCAGACAGGTTTCATCATGGCTGCCACTCTCTTTAATTTCACATTTGTTACCCAGACTCTAATTCTTTGGCATTAGAAAGTTAAGTGCCATAACAATGATAAGATAGATGATCTGTCAAACCTCACAATACAGCATTTGGCTGGAGCAGCCACCACTTCCATGTTTGCTTCTAGCCACAACAAGTCTGAATTGTTTGTATAGAACAAGATGTTTTCCAACCCAAGAGTGTGGTAGGAGGCACCTTGTTTACATGGAGACACTATTTACAATAAAAGCATTTGTTTTGCCACCATAACAGCCCAGCCAAAGTTCTCAATGGCAAAATGAATGTAAGACTTTTAGAAGACAGAATACATTTACTGATTGTGGAAGACAAGCGACTAATGAAACGTGAAACTAAAGCATGGGAGCAGGTAGGCTGGTTTGAAGAACAGGGACAGGTTCCTACTGTTTCACTTGTGTAACTAAACCCCTGCTTTCTTTGTTCTTTGTTCATCCCTGAGCCTCTGATGAAACTGTTAAATGATTTGAATAATGCACAGTCCGTGATACTTTATTATTTTTAAAATAGGCTGCTTTTACGCCTTGAAGCATTAAACAGGTACAAATTTAACTCACTAGTTTACAGAGAAGAAAAAGGCCACTACAGCTATTCACTCTGCTGTTGACTTTTCATCTGGAACACAGCATTTCATTTGCAACAGTAAATTAAATACTGTTTCACTGATATCCAATGACTTGTTAAAAGGATTTCAAAAATATTTTTTGTGAAAGATATGATTAAAATAGAAGATGTGTATATGTGGACTTTAGAAAAGCCAAAGTCATTTGAGGAGAAGCTTTGTTTACCACAGTAGCGATCTTGTCAATTTCATGGCCAGATGATATCGACAGGGCTCAGCTGACATCTCACAGATTAACAAAGAACAAAGCAGAGGGAAATTGCTTTAATCAGACACTGCGTGGCCAGCAAGCAAGCAAACTTATTTGTCAGAAACATCTGCTGCATCCAAGAGAATACACAACGGGCTAGTCACCCATTCTCTCTCCACTGTTACAAATACGTTACCTGATTAACACAGACATGGGATTTAAATGGATGAAATTATTTTAAAGTGACCTTTCTGGTGTAAGCATAATTTTCTGTGTTATAGCAGCACCTACTATGATCTTATGATGAAGGGTCAGTTATTGTGTCTGGTCACACTTTTTCCTGGGACACTTTTTCATCCAAGATGACAGCGAATAAGCTCAGTTTTCAGGTCTACTGCTGCTTAAGGGAAGGGCTCTGAGTGACTGCTTGGGAAATGGTCCCAGGAGTGGGGGACAGAAAGGGGAAGGAGGAGAGCAAATTTCTTTGAGAAGACTGGGCTCTACACTCAAGGGTCATAGACAGGGTTGGTTTTATCTGCTTTACTGCATGGGTGCATCAGCTAAAAAATGATTAAGAGATCACAAAATACACGTGGACAACAAAATGAATGAAATGTAAATGAATACCATAATGTGATTGGAAACCACCCAAAATACAGTACACAATCATTAGAAATTAGAAAAAATAGAATTAAAATATAACCATGTCTTCCCTAAAAGGCCTCATAAAACCTTTCTTTTATGCACAGATTGTTTTCAGCTGCAATAACAAAATCAGAATCTATCTAAGCAAATGGCATTTGCACATGCATGTTGGGCATTTGGACTTCTAACTACCCAACCTGTCCTTGTAAATACCATTTGCACATTTAGTCTCTGTCTTTTGTGAACACAAATGACTGTGTGTACAGAAACTCCAATTTACTTTAGGCTGAGCTCATAAAATCAAATAAATGCTCCATTATTTTATGTCTTGTTCTCTCCTACTCGACTCAGCTGTCAGATGTTATAACTTTGTTTTTTCTTTTTTTAATCTCTGTCCCTACCATGGCATCTATTGGTGTTGTGGATATATTTGGGATTTTGAAAGAAAATGTAAATGATATATCAATAAAAGCATTAGCCATAGGGCTGACATACAACGAGACAGTGTCCCTTTTTGAAATGAGCCACGTGTCTTCATTTAGGAGCCTAATCCAACACCCGTTTAAATCTATGGAAGGATTCTCATTGGACTTCCTGGAGAGGAAGGATGGACCAGTGGTTAGGGTGCTACCCTGGGACTTGGGAGACCTAGACTGAATTCCCTCCTCTGCCACAGACTTCCTATGTGACCATTTAGGCCCAGATTTTTAACAGTATTTAGGCGTTGTTGCGCTCAGTGTTACAACACCCAACTGATTTAGGAACCTAAATCTTATGTTCAAAAGGGATTTAGGTGCCTAGGAGCCTAAACTCCATCAGCAGTTAATATAAGTACCAAAGGCAGAGATAGACTTCAATGAATCAGACTCCTAGAAGTTTCCTGTGATCATTAATGCATTTGTTCAGCAGGATCACTTTTACCATATGGTTTTTAACAGAGACGTCCCTTAATGAATAGCCACCACACCTTTTGCTATGAGCCTTTACCATACAAGACGGAGGAAAACAAATGAATAGATGCCCCATTTTCCTTCAGTCATTATCCTTCCCCACTGCCCCAGGCAATAACCCAAAGAGTAATCTCCTACAGAGATTTTCATTTAAGAATCTCAAAGCTATTTCAAGGATTGGTAAATATTATCATTCCCTATGTTACAGATGAGGAAACTGAAGAGCAGGGTGATTAAGTGACTCATTCAAAGCTATGGAGTGGTGGAATAGGGAGGATAAATTTAGCCCAGGCATAAACAGCCACAACTCCCATTGACTTCATTAGAAGTTGCGCCTACTTATGTCCCTACTAAATTTGATCATAGGTCTCCTGCTTCTCAGCTGCTGTACTCATCACAGCATGCTGCCTCCTTCTGATATATGCTAAGGATATTTCCCCTTCCCCCAGAACAGCTGATTAAAATAAGTCTGGAACTTTAAGATCATCCTGTATATCAACAGAGGTAAGAACTTCATTTCAGAGCAGAGGTTGAGTCTGTATCTTTGTCAGCAACCAGAAAAAACAAACTTCTAATATGACTCAGCTCAACAGGGTTGTTATTGTGTTAGATGATTCAGACTTTCTTTGCAGCTGTGTCTGCTTACAGATTTCCCCACCCAAACAACAGTACTTGCTATACTGGTGGCAATGCCCATTTTGCAAATTTTGGAGTATCCACAGATCGATTGAATCTGCCAGACATTCTTAAAGCTGCTTGTAAGGGAGACAAAGTTAACACGGACAAATCACTTGTAAATGAGGGCCTGATTCTCCTTTGATTTGTGACCATGTGCATGAGAAATAACTCCATTGGAGTAAATGGAGTTATGCTGGGGGTCCAAAATATTTGCTTCAAATCTTGTTACTGTTTCTACCCCAGCAGAATATGCCCAGTACAGGTTTCAAATAAGATTCCATTTAAGTATTTTGTACTGTTATCAACTTCATGAGTCAGAGGCACTTTCCTAAGGATAAATTCTATGTTAACTTAATAGGGGAAAGAGCCATATACAGCTGGCTAACACTGAAAACTGTTAAGACTGCAAACTGCATACGGTCAATAATATTAATAAACTAACACAGACTGTTAGCTTTCAACAAAGAAAAGTTTATGGACCACAGTGGAAAACACATGCACATTTTGCCAGTTTATATGTCACTTCACTGTCTCCACATAAATAGCAAGTAATAAGTTCATAAAGGTGCAGGTTAACATACATTAATTCCTTTTTATTTGTGATTCACGCTTTCAAGAGACAGTAAAGCACGATGAGCAAATACTGTGAAAGCTTTGAAATGCACTGCCCCAGAGCTCCCTCTAGCAACCATTTGCACGAACCTTAGTGTCATGTAAAATCTATCTCTGTTGCTCATAAAAATATTCTTGATTAGAATACTCATAATATCTACACATCTAATAGCAAATAAAAGGTGCATTTTGTATTTCTATTACAGTGATTCGTAGTATTTTTCATGCCCTAGTATTTCTATACTTTGCAAACTTACATTTCCTAAACAATTTCAGCATTTGTAATGAAAAGATTAAAAGCAATGGTTAAGTGTGACTCACCAAAATGAGCACTTGAATGTAATATGAGCATGAAGTATTAAATAGCAATTTTCAAAACAATGAACAACTGAACCAAATGTGCATCTGTTTAACCTTTGTCTACACTGGAATGACAATGTCATATGTCATCAACACACTCCACAGCTTTAATCAACTTGGTTTACATAGTTTGAAAACTCTTTAGCACAGGTTTCAGAGTAGCAGCCGTGTTAGTCAGTATTTGCAAAAAGAAAAGGAATACTTGTGGCACCTTAGAGACTAACCAATCTATTTGAGCATAAGTGAGCTCAAATAAGTGATGAAGTGAGCTGTAGCTCACAAAAGCTTATGCTCAAATAAATTGGTTAGTCTCTAAGGTGCCACAAGTACTCCTTTTCTTTAGGACAGGGACTTTCTGTGTGCAATGTGTGTATACAGTGCTTAGAACAATCAGGCCCCAATCCCTGACTCGGGCATCTAAGAACTACTTCAATACAACAAGGAATCCGGCCACCAAACTTCTTGTTGTTTTTGTGGATACAAACTAACATGGCTACCCCCTGATATGTCAATGCAAATAAAGATGATAATAATTTACATTTTAATTGGCACGTATTGGAATTACAGGTAATTTCCACGTATCTGTTTCAAGTAAGGGCCTTTCTCACCACAATGAACTTGAACTACTTATCTTTTGTGAACCTTGAGTTAGTTAAGATCTTGGGAAAATTTTAAAATGTTGATCTGATTCTATAATGACACCTATACGGAACTGTTTCTGCAAACAATCTCTCCATTTTAATAACTTTTTCAGTTAATTAATTCTTCTACTCATATAGTAGATAGTTATGCAATATTTAGATTTTCCTAATAATGAAAGTTATTTTAAGATACAGTCTACTTCTGGAACATAGGTTCTTCAATATGTCATGGTTTGGACTGCTCTCTGCTCCATCTAGTGGCATATAAAGTCCATGTTGTTCAAATATTCAGTAAAAATATGGACATCATTTTGAGTTGCTAAATAGAACAGTATGTCCTACAGTCAAAGAAATTGAAAGTTAACTTCATATCTGCACAAGGGAAATGAAAGTAAGCAGCAGTTGCAATGCATGCAAAGTACTGAAGGCTGTATGATGTATGTGCATTGTAACCAAAACCATCCAAAAAAGAAACATGACTAAAAGCTTAATATGATCACAAAAGAAGCGCCTGTATTCAAAATGGAAAAATAAAAATGAGCCAGATCTTAATCAATACCAATTTGCAAGTGCCTAATAAAACATTTTCTATGTGAAAGCACCCAAGCGGTAGCTCTTCTTCAACGCTTAACGCAAGGGCACTCTGGAATGCATTCACACAAAATAAGTGAATAAACCATGAGAACAGCAGCTAAACGATTTCCCCCCAGTCTTCCATATCAAAGATGTATGTGTTATGGTCCATTTGTTGAACGATTCATTCATGCACAACTAGAGGCATCCTCCACACTCCCAACTATGGAAAGTATATAGAAATCAGAAGAAAAGGGAAAGACAGTTTTCAATGCAGCCCTTCCCTTCCATTTTATGACAATGTGCACCGATTAGGTCATCTGCTTAAAACTTGGATGAGGTAATTAGAAAAGAATTCTACCCAGTTCCAGTGCTGAAGTCTGAGATATACAGCACGTTTTATTTAGCTAGCCATTATTTATTTTAAAAGGAAAATGTGCACTTCTCCATATCTGACTTTCACTGCATCAGTGAAGGTCAGCTTTTCTGGTGCAGAACAATGCATGGTTTGAAGATAGCGTAGTTACTGACTTGAGAGTTTTGTAACCACTGAGGACACAAATTTTGCTTCTAACTGGAAAGGGCAAAATGCAGACAACACCAAGTGATCGTATTCTCTTTGCCACAGACAATAGCACAGATCTGCCTTCGACTGCCTTTTCTCATGAGAGGCATTATGAACTGTAACTACATTCAGGATGATGCTTTCTCTTCATTGCAAAAGGCCTGGCACCCAGAATGAATGCTTTTGGACTTTCATGTACATACGTCTTTCCTCTATTTTTCTTCAAAACAAACAAACAAATAAAATACAGACGCGAAGATCTGACAAATCCCTGCCTGTGGAAGAGAATAATTACTGTGCTTCAGATCAGTACACTGAGTGGAGAGAGGTAATTATTGTTTACGCTAGTGACAGAGATAAGCAAGTCAAAATAATACAAATCCCTACAGTTTCTAGCCAAGTGTAACAAGTCTGTGAGAAATTCCTGCCGAATTAATGGAAGAGATAAAAGGCTAAGAAAATGTCAGTGACATGCAGACATTTTAATGTTCTACTCTGCCTAACATGGTAAACATGAGAACACTGATACATCTGTATCAAAAAGGATAAATCCTTTAAACAACAGTTTCAGCATACATGATCTGCAAATTCCTCATAGAGAATGAATGCCCATTAATGCCACTGTTATGCCATATGATTGGGATCCACATGAATCAGATGCATTCAATCCCCAAATGTAGGCTCAAGCCATATAGTGCTCTCAATCTGCACACACAGATTGAGGGTAGTGTAAAACCTCTTACAAATGGACAAACAGTACCAGGGTTTGCATTTCTTAAGGCCAAATTCTTCCCCAGGTATGTGACACATGTATCTGGGGCATGGTCATGAAGTAATCTAAAGAATGGCATGACATGGGGTAACTGGGAGAAAAATTGAGGAGCAGGCAGTCAAAAACTGCCCCAAAGAGCAAATTTCCTATTTTCTGTCCTCCAAATGAACAGGCACATTTTGGGCCATTACTGGACCTTGAATTGTGTATAGTGTGGAACAAGAGAAGAATATGATGACCCTTACCCTGCCTTGTCTCAGTCTGCTTCCTTCCCTGATCCTACTGGTCCCAATCCTTTCCATCCCCTGTCCTTACAACCACATATAATTAAGACAAAACATCAACTCTTTTGCAAGCCTTTCATCTTGCCCTCCGCCCCCATCCTCTAACTCCATTTAAATCCCCAGTAGTTCATATCCTTTAGAATTATATCTTGTGGTGTGATAGACCTAATGCCAAAGTAGCCCCTCTCCCAAGAACAATTTCTTCAGCAATTTTCTGCTCCCCACTAACCCTGATTGGGAACCATATGAAACTGAGGTGCATTCAATCCCAAAATGTGGGGTTGCTCTATTATAGGACCTTTATTTCCCAGAATATCTTTCTGAGTCTGGCCCTTTAAGTTCAGCAGAGCCAAACAGCTGCAGCCCTCAAACGGTCATTTGCAGGTGGTATGTTCTAGTTCCATCCCTCTTTTCCACCTACCAAGTACCTGTTGGGTTTCAGGAATTCGGAGCTCTTGGATGCACATGGGCAGTTCACATTCACTGTAGTGGGAGCTACATAACCATCCACGGACATATCTGGGCCTTTACATGATACTGTATATAGCTTAGAGAAAGATGCACTTATTCAGTTGGGTGTGTTTATCAATGCCTAATACAGAATATGACTCTTTCACAAACATTTAAATATACAATTGGTAGATTTACAGACTTTTAAAAAACATTGAGAAATGCAGCTGTTCAAAGCCTAGGCAAATATGGTTCTGCAGCTACAGTACCCATCTGGCAGAATCACCGGAATAGTCAGACGACACCTACAGTAGTAGAAAAGCAGTTGAACCTAAGTCCCAGGTTCGAACATCCCTAAATACTGGTCACATTTAGATTTGGATCTGCACTATGCAGCTAAAGCCCAATTTTGAAATATGCATTCAAGACTGTTCCAAAAGGCTTAATGCAATACATGTTCCGAGAGAACAAAAATCCATTTGAAAGAAAATAAATCACATTAGTTAGCACATCTACTGCCTATAAGAAATCATTATGACTGCATGTGATAACAAAATGCACAGTACGCTGGGAGATTTATGGCACTGTTTATTTTGGTTCAAAATATATTGTGCATTTTACATTTTTGTTTACACTCCATATGCATTTTAATCAGTTGGCACAGAAAGAGTGAGCCGTGAAAGCTTGGAGAAGAAAGTGCAGAGTGGAAGTTACCAGGCATTCTGAGTAAATTTAAATTCGATGTAAACCAGAATCTTTAGTGTCTCCATGCAAGTTAGTATCAGTCCCATACACACCAGCAAGAGAAAGAAGAGGAGGGAGATGGAATATACAGATGTGGCCCTCTGACTGCCCACTTAGCGACCCAGAGCTTCTCTGTTATCTTGAGGATGGACTACTAGACCCAGAAGGTGGACAACAGAACTGGTGGAGAACATTATCTTCCCTGCCAAGGTGGGCAAAAAAGAAGAGAGAGAGAGAGAGAGAAAGAGAGGAACAGAATCACAAGGGAACAACATTTAGGAGAATTAAGCTACAATATTTAAAAACAGTACAGCCAATCTATAAGCAATGGAAGGTAGCCCAGTTGCAAGGCTCATAAGAATCTTTGAGAGAATATACATGGTGCTTAATTCTGGGCCTCATTTTCAGTAGATTTCATGCAATAATCAAAAGACAGCACAGACCCAGGTTAATGTTTATGGCAGTAAAGACTGTATGAGGTGGAAAGCTTTGTATCAAAGTGCCTAGCTACTTTTTAGAAGGGTGATTTCTATTTTTACCACTAGAAAAATGATTTCAAATATTCAAAGTGTACAATTCACTGAATTTCTCACTCTGCCCCAATCTATTGTAGGATAAAGGTCCTTGGTTTTAACTGATCAAAGAGACAGACTCCATGAGGACTTCCAACTGTATTTAATTGAAAATATAGGAGAGGAGGCATAATTTTTTCAAATGGTGATTTACGCATAGAAGTATTTCTTACAAATTTGGGCTGTACTCCTTTTTCTTTTAAGCTAGGTAGAACTCTGCTTTCAGAGTTGCCAGCATCATGAATAGTGCTACAAATCAGAAGTTACATATGCTATTAAATTACAAAAGCAATCTGGAATACCTACATCTGTAATGCTATATTGTACTCTATGGTGGGAGGAAGTAGAGGAAGGGATGCCAGCTTATCAGGAAGCTTGCACAATGTCACTTCTTTACCAGTAACACCACCACCAGTGGCCATTTTCTTTAACTATATAGCAGGCTAAAGAAGAAGGATGGAAAGGAATATAATGAAGGAAGGAAAACAAGAAAATCTAAAGACAAAGAGTAGCTCTTATGATAATCTACCAATTGATTTTAACAGTGTATTGGCTGTGAATGTGTAGATTACAGTTTTTCCATATCTAGGTCTTGTAGGTCAGAAGGTGGAGAAATTGAAAGTATTATTCTGTTTTTATACTAGCTTTTCTGTGCAACTTGGCAATATAAACAGAATGAAAATTATATGGCACTGAAATCTCTTATTACCAAATATATTGTTTGATTGATTCTTCGGATCTCTGTTTGGAATTGCTATATTTCTCTCAGGAGCCATCAAAATTATGAACTTCTGCTCCAGTTTGCATGAGTCGTGTCATTTTTATCATTCTGATCAGTCTGAAATAATATGGTCTGGCATTAACTTGGAATTTTAAACAAGAAAATCATAACACTTAAAAATGTGTTAAAAAGTCATAGTTAGCAAATTGCTATTTTGTTGGAATGAAGATACCTTCCCAACAACTGCTGGTGTTTTGTGAAGCCTTAATAAGCTGTCATTTTAGCCACTCAGTGTATTCTGGGAAATGTAGCTCATTGGACACATCTGTATCTGTGATGGACTTTTGGCTGGAAAACCACATCAGGACACCCTCACTAGTAGATTGTGGAGTTGGGAGGCTCCCTGAAAGACATAGCATTCTAGGACCAAAAGACATTTCTATGTGAGATTTTACAGAGGAGTTTGGGGTATTTTCTCTGAGACTAGGATACATTGTGCTTTTGTTGAATGAGGGAAGTGAATCTGAGGGCAGAAAAAGCTATTTTAACCTGAAAAAATTAGTAAAGTTTCACTTGCAGGAATCTAACAAAAATTGATTTTTCCCTGATTGTGCTGACTGTGCAAATATTTCACAGAACACTTGGAGAAACTGATTGTGAAAAAGAAACCTGCTACTTATACATCAACAGCTAACAGCTAGACATTTGGTTTATTATTGGAGGGTGGATTTCCTTATTAACCATTACTGTAATATTTGGCTACACGGATTACTACTGGCACAGGCAAAAAGGATGAGCATGATCAAACATTCTGCTATATTTGATGCAGTGGATTGTTACACATTAGCCAACGTTGCTGGTTAAAACTGAAAAATTCTGTATTGAATTTCAGAATAAGTACGGAATTGTCAGAAGAATAATTTTACCTCACAGAGGTGCTGATTAAACATTATGCAGGCAGAGAGTGCAAGAAAATCATGGGGTTTCTTTGGTACTATAACATCCTTTGCAATATCTTTTTGTTTTCAGAGGCATCACTGGGGAAAAAAAAGACAAGAAAAGGAAATCTCCAGTTTCAAGAGTTTAGAAAACATCTTTGGATATGACAAGGCATTTAGTTTGAAAATATCAGTAATGAAAGCTGAAGAGGGTAGATGGAGGAGTATGGTTGGGAGCTGTTATTTCATGCACAATAAAACAAAGAAATAGTATTCATACGAAGAAACAGATCAGATCAAATGGAATTCAGCCTTTCAAACAGTTATTTCAATGTCTTTCAAGCATTAATGTTAAACAAATCTGTCCAGTTGTAGTAATATGTAAATGCTTATATACACACATATGCACATATAGTACAAATATGTATATAGAGGTATATTTTCTACACACACACTCTTTCTCTCCCGGTTATCCTCCTATTTGCACTCAACCATCACAGCTTCAGTACTGATCAGATAGATGTAAGGCTCTGTGTTTGTCACGGAGGTTGTGGAAGTCATGGATTCCTGCGACCTCCGTGACTTCTGCAGCAGCTGGTGCGGCTGACCCCAGGGCCGCCCAAGCAGCTGGCCCTGGGGCCACCTGCTTGAATGGCCCTGGGGACAGCCACACTGGCCGCTGCTGGAGTGGCTTTGAAGCCAGCTGCTTGGATGGCCCCACAGCCAGTTGCATCAGCCACTGCTGTGGTGGCCCTGGGCAGCGGCCAATGTGGCTGGCTCCAGGGACCACCTGAGCAGCAGTCCTCGGGGCGGCGGGAGGAGCCACAGCTCAGGGGCTCCCGACAGCAATCCCGGAGTGGCTGGAGCAGCAGCTGGCCTCGGGCTTCCCCACAGCATTGGCTGCAGTGGCAGCAGGCTCTCGGGGCTTTCCCCTCCTGCAGCTGGAGCGGTGGCAGGCCCCCGTGATATTTTGTTTTTTTGCCCATGACCAGTCCATGTCTTTTACTAAAAATACCCGTGATTAAATCTTAGCCTTAATCATATGTACAGAAGCTTGAGCATCCTGAGCAATAACATGTGCATTAAGTAATTACATCCAACAGACCTGGAAGTCCCTCCTTTTACATGAATAGAGTGGCAGGCTGAATCCACAGCTTGCGAAGGCAGCCATTTAAAGATCGAATTCAGTGACGGTGCAAACAGTCATGTAAGTTGAATGGTAAAATTACATACAGCAATTTTGCAGCCAGTGGCTGTACAAAATCAATGTAAGTTACACCACATTTAAATGGTGTAAATGGTGACCACATTTAGCTCTGGCATAGTGGCTCAGTTCCCAAATGAAGCCTGCTTACAGCAGGGCTGAATTTGAAATTTGACTTGTAATGCTGGGAAAAGCGTGTTCCCCTTCAAACAAGGGGTAGACTGCATTATTTTAGACCCTCTATTATTTATTTTGCCTGCCAGTCTCACCCGTCCAGGTAGGTACTTCACCTCCCCAGGAGGTGGTAGCTATGTCAACAGGAGAAGCCCTCCCATCGACACAGCACTGCCTACACTGGGTGTTAGGTCAATATTACTGTGTCACTCAGGGGTCTAGGTTTTCCACACCCCTGAGTGATGACGTTATACCAACATACATTTGTTGTGCAGACCAGGGCTTAGTGATAACGCTTCTTAGCTAAATAACGATAAATAATAATGTAGTACTTAGCTATTCCATAAATTACATTACTTTGCCATTTACACTCAAATTTACATAATCCACTGATGGATTTTGGGCAGACTTCTATGGAAACTGTACCCTCTTAACTGTAGGGTGCATCTGGTTTTAAACCTCTCTCCCATTCTCTGCTAAATCAAATGATTGTTGCTATTATTGAACAGCAGGTTGTTAACTATTCAAACTGTATTCTGTTTACAATCTGTTTCTTAGAATGAATGAAAAAAGGACAAAGATGCAAGGTGTAGGGGCTAATTTCTACACAAAGAGACAAGCAACGAGCTGGAGTTGGCATCATGTATTAGCTTACTGTGATTTCTCTTTTTTATATTTCAAAAATTTAAGAAACCTCTTGTATTATTACAGTGTACATTGAACAATGTAAAAATGAGCAAGCAAGAAATTACTGCAATAGTTACAGTTATTAAAAATGCATTATTTCCTTATTAACAATTCAAAACAGATGCCAAGGATCATCTTGGCTAGAAATAAAACTGCTGGAGTGAATAAAAGATCCAGCAATTAGCTAACAGCAAATCAGAGATGCTCCAGATTTTACTGTAGTGCACTCATTAATTGTTTCTCTTTCAAAGCAAATTTCACTTCTAATTCTGAGGTACAAAATTAATCCCTTTGTGTATTTTCTAAATAAAGCCGAAAACCTAAAATTAGAATTAACCATCCATTCTTAGTTTTTGTTTTCTTTCCAGTAGTTTGCATTATTAATAAAAATTGAAAGATTTAAGGCTACACTGAATGTTATTGAAATATATGCAAATGTAGGGCCCAATTTGTAAATGTTCTAAAGGCTGAGCTTCCACTATCATCAATGGGAGTTCCGTGTAGAGAGCACTTACAAGATCAGGGTTGTAGTTTGCATACTACTTATTGAATAAACTGTATTTATATGGATATTACATTATAATTTCATACATCCAGAAGCAACATCTACAACAACTAATTACTTGGGGCCAGATTCTGATAGCCTTACTCACAATGAAGGGATATCAGAATCTGGCCCTTAATTCAAGTCTCAGATAACTTTGGATTTAGAGGTAAGCTACTAGTTGATTTTTCAGTTCAGGGCTTGAATCGAAAAATCTGAAAAAAATTGTTTCATGTTGACCAGAAACAGAAAATTCTCCGTTTTTCTTGCTGAATTGGATGGGTGGGTGGGGAGGAATTCAGGTCAAAATTCAGGTTTCATTTGGTCCAAAACAATTCTTTTTTCTTTTTTCTTGTTTTCATTTAGTTTTCGGGTGTTCTTTAAACCTTAACAAAAAATGTAGCTAAATTTGAAAACGATACGTCATTTTGAAATGAAAAGTCACAACAGTTTGTTTTAAGAATGTTGAAATGAAATGTTGAGATTTTTTCAGTGTTTTCCCCCCCTCATTTTTCTCATTTGAAACTATTCACTGAATTCAAGCCGAATTCACATTTCAGTCAACTCAAAACTGCATTTTTCAGCAAAAGGCTGTTCATCCAAACATTTTGCCCAGTTCTACGTGGAATCAATTGAGACACTGCTACTAGCCCTGAGTGTGGGGTGGCCCAGAATTCCATCTGCCAAGGAAGAACCCTGGGAAGGAATTGTGACTCATAGTCCCCTTGGCTCCTTCCTGGGGAAGGACTGCTTTGCTACAGATAGGATACAGCACACTTCCAACTTTAGCCAATGGGGCTGGCTGGGTGTAGCATGTTGAAGGGGTAGGCAAAGCTCCATTCACTCTCCACCCCACCCTACCTACTTTCTCACAGTAGAATCGGGGGAGAGGGGAGAGTTGCAGCCCTACAGAGCATGCATTCTTCCTGTGCCTGGAACCATAATCCACCATGCAGGCCATGCAGGGGGCTGGGCTTACATGAATTAACTCCTCTGCACACTAAGAGTCAACCTTGCCTTTAATGTTCTAGGATGGGGTATTCTAAAGAACTCAGAGTTGGCCTAACTCTGCTTCCAATAAGCCAATGGTAAAACTCCTTGGGCCAGATCATCAGCTGGTGTAAATTGTGAGAACTTCTTGACTTCAGCTGAGCTATGATAATTTACACAAGTTGAGAGTCTGACCCCTTGACTTCAGTGAAAACAGTATTAGGTCAACAGTGAGTGCTTTTGAATACCCCATCCCTCATAGTTCTAAAATGTACATGTTATAAGATTGCTTTAGAGTCCTATGAAGTAACCTACATTTTCTGTACTTTGCTATACAATATTAATAAACTAAAATTTAATTGTGTATTGTTTTCCAGTATTTTTAAAAAATGATTGAAATAAAAAAATATTCTAATCATATCAATTATGTTTAATACAGGTGATCAAAATATTTGAGTAGAAAAAATACATTAGAAAAATGTGTGATAAAAATACCACCTAGCCCTTAACATCAGTAGGAGGACAGTGTCATTATCCTAATTTTCCCAATGGGGAAACTGAGGCACAGGAGATGAAGTAATTTAAGATTATCCAGTAGCCCTATGGCAGACATGGGAATAGAAGCCAGTGCAGTGCTCTACACACTGCGCAACACTGCCTCCGTATAAAAATGTGTATTTTAAAACCAAAAACATGAATTAGGTTAAGCTACAGATCTAAGGGACTTTAAATACGCAATGACATGTGGGTATAAATTAATTATAAACAACAACAGAAATGGCAATAGCATTCCAATACTACTGTTGCTGGTAAATAACCCACTTCTAGAAAGTTATCCAAACAGGGCCAAGAAACTAAAACGTCTGTGGCCTTCATATCTGTTCATTTAACACAAAGGAAAATTAAAAACTCATGAAGAAATAAGAGGGGGGAACCTGTACATTGTCAGGACACTGGTCAGCACCGGATGAGGTTCAGAGTCATTATTTACAACTGGATTATAGATTTCCACTGCCAAACATGGAGTGAGGATACTGCTGATGAAAAGAAGCCAACATGAGGAGAGATGGATGGAGACTGAAAATGTGAAAGATGGAAAGCACCCAACACATGCATGATCAGGGATAACTAACATGTGGAACAGAGAAAATAACAAAATGTGTTTATGCATTTACAGATTTAGGATTCGTTGCTGGCTTTCTTCTTTCCTTATTACCAACGCAAGGTGAGCAGAGGGTTTTTCAGCACATACTTCTAATATTTTGGTACAAGTATTATTCATGAGCTGGCAATTACCACTAGCTAATTTGATAGTAGAAGTTAAATAAAAGACAAGCTGTCTACTGCATGCACAATTTCTTAATAATTTCCGTATGTTTAAATACCTTAGATGACTTGCCCTATTGTATTTCTATAAAGGTCACTGGAGTAACTCACTGCTTCTACAAATTTTCTGCTGGGGGTGTATAATATTCACTGTCTACACTCAAACAGAATTTCAGAATTAAATTCTACATCTAGAATCTGCAACAGTTAGCTGTACTGTAGGGCATTGTTCAATCCATGCAGGGCATGATCCTGCCAAGTGCTTCCTATGATGTTCTGAATGTTCTAATGCCACTGAGTTAAAAAGGAATGGAGAGTGCTCAGCATCTTGCAGGATCAGGTCCTTACTCCCTGGAGAGCTAGACATGTGTCTTATTTTACACACAATAAGAAAGTATTCTGGAGCAAAGAGGTTCACATTCTTTTTACTGTAAATTAGGGAATAAAGGGAGAATTAAATGATTTAATACATTTGTGTTGTGAGAATAAAATGTTTTTCTTTCTCACAGGGAGTCTAGGGAGACTTGCTGCCTATGATTTATAAAGATAACTTCACTCTCTGTCATTCAGCAGTACTTGAGAGAAATCAATAGACACAGGACTGTCCTACTGGATTTAAAATGTATTCAATATAAAATCTAATTTGATTTTATCTAATGCTGCGTGATGCTTTACATCAAACTGAGAATCATTTGATCATATAAGATTATAAAACCAGATCTCTCTTTAATAACAGTAGATGGGTGGACCATATCTACTCTTACCTGTACTCTGAATGTGTGGCAGGGACAGTTAGCTGGGTATGGTACAATGGTGCTGGACAGCAAAACTGGTGCAGAGTATTTATAGACCTACGACACAAGGAAAAACACAAAGTCAAAACACCAAGTGTCTAGAAAGGGGCTTTTTAGGAAAAGGTAGGTACTAATAGGTATGTTTGAAACTTTCCATAAGTTTGAATGAAATTTGAAGTAGTACAACTGTCAACTCTGATTCCCAGAAAATAAAGGGGAATAGTCCCAAACTTATGTATACATCAAGAATGATTATGATGAATTATTGCAACAAAGAGAAATTTTGTTGCAAAGAACAAAACAAAACAAGAAAAAGGTGCTAATTTATGACTTTATGTTTTTGCCTTGTCATGCGGAACAACAGAAGCAAAGATAATGGAGGTTAAGGGTTAAAATTCCTGCAGAAATATAAAATTTCAAATATGTGAATTACTCTGCACCAGTCAAGCTGTTTTATTGCTATTTGTATTACAAGAGTATTTACCAACATGAGGAGGAGAATGGGATGCATATGTAAATAAATGAACATAATACCTTTAAACTCTCTCAAGGCCCAGCCGCTATAAATAAATGGCACCATACTGCTTTGTAAGTCTGATAATTTAACTTACTGCATGTGAGTTGACATTTGAATTAAAAGAAAAAGTTCCTGAAATCAGTAATATAGATAAGTTATGGCCACATGTTCAAAATTAAGTCCTAATTTCACAATAAAAACCAAACATTTTGCATTTCATAACTCTTTATTAATAATAATTACTACTACTACGGATGAGTACAGTTAACCTAGTAAAATCACAGCTAAGAAAAAGGTACAAGGCAACACAAAATGCCACACCTGAAGAAAAATGTGAACAATCTATAAATGATGCACAGCAGTGCTCTTCAATATTTAGTATTTGTCTAGGGAAGCATTAAACAAATTATTTAGTGCAGGAAGTATTGCATGACGAAACAAGCAAATCAAATTTCCTGAAAACAGCATTCTGGAAACTAGATAAAAATAATGAAAAGTCAAACCAATATTTCATATCTCCTGCAGCATCTACATGGAGAAGAAGATGTGCCTGCTAAACAGATATTCTTCCTCCAATTTATTTTAAAAAATAAAACATATAAACTATTTATGATTTTTTGAAATATAAGTCATTTCTGGCCTTCATTTCTTTTGCTCACAGCATGCTCCTGAGTGTCACAAAAGGATTGCCTTTTTTTTTAAAGGCTCCCTGTGTTTATAGAGAGTCCTCTGAGGTCATCCTCTTATCAGATCAAAAGGAGTAGTTAAGCAGAAAAAATGCCACACAGTCTTTCTTCAGAAAGAAAGGAGTCAGGCACTAATCCTTTAAAGATGAAGGTCGAGTCGCTCTGATCCCTGCTGCCAACAATTGTGTCAGCAACTTCAAGGCCAAGGTGAGTGAGTTTTCCCTGATTAAGGATGGCAATTGATGGTTTCTCCCAAAAGAACTTGACCCTTGGGAAAGAAATAAAAACATTCATCAAACAACCACCATGTGTGTATTTGAAGAATATCAAGTGCTGTGGGAGGATGTTTTTCCATCGTGGCATAGTTGTTAATTGATAGCAACTTCACAAACAACTCACAATGGAAAAGAGGATGGAGAGATTGGGGGAGGAGGAGAGGGCATTCCTGGAGAAAATGGTTATTAAAAGGGACACATCAAAAAGCAGTAAAAAAAAAAAAGAAAATCTTATTTTTTTACAAGTAAAACATGGGTTTATTAGAGGAAGTGAGCTTCATGCTTCACAGTGCAAGCATGGAGTGTTGCACATATCATTTGCAAGCCCAATCCTTACAGTCTGACTGCGGGGCAGCAATGCAGATGGTCAAACATGTGGTGGAGGAGTGCACAACTAGAAGATTGGAGGGTGGACTTCAACACCTTGCAGCTGTTGATGACGCAGCAGTCAGGTGGCTGAACAATCTAGATATTGACTTGTGATGCAAAAAAGAGAGAGAGAATTGCAAGGTAAAACGTAATAGTCAGTATAGGGAGTCTGACCCTGTATTGTTGAGAGCACTGCTATATGGCCATCAAATTTCTCCAATCTAGAAGCAAAGCCAAGGCCAAAGAGGGAAACCAAAGAAGGACATGTGTGCTAAGTGCCCCCTTCACATGCAGAGGTCTGTGCTCATTAACTCCATATCTTTTCAGACACATCCATTCTCCACCCTGCCAATATCTTACTCTTGAGAGTAAGGGAGTAAGGCTTTGGACTTTGTTCTGCTCAGCACAGAGGATTGGGCTTTGGGCATGAGGCTTTGAACTTTGTTCTGCTCAGCGCAGAGGATTTTGCACACTGCTTACTCATAAACAGCTTCTGTTGACGCTTCTGGCAGAAAAAGAAAAACAAAAAACAACCACCACTCAAAGTACTTGCCCCACTTTGGCTTCCTCCTGCTCCAATAGTTCCAACTGTATTGACAGGATTTTTTTCCTTATGCTCTCTGTGCTTCAGTTTCCCCATCTGCAAAGGGGGTTAATATTATCGTCTACTATCAAGAGGTTTTGGAGGCAGTATATGTTTGTTAAGTGCTTTGAGATTCTCATATGAAAGGTGCATTGTAAAGGCAAAACACAATTATTGTATACAGTGTATAGGTGGCGCCTGTCGATCAGGTAATAACCATATTGAGATCACATAAAATCAGAGCGAAGAGGTATTTAACAGCTGAATGGAAAGCATGGTATTGTGGTAGTCCCCGATCAGCTGTCCCGAGATGAAACCGTAACAAACTGCAGAGTTGGAATTCAGACATTCTGAATTTTAATTACAGATGAAACCAAGTTGCAGTGTTCAGATACAGATTTATATCTCCACTTTCCAAGGCCTCAGGATGTTAAGATCCATATTTCTATTCCAATTCATTTACACCCATAGAGGCAATCATGAAGTTCAGAGTCAGATCCAAAGTTCTGGCTTGTTGGATACAGGGATTTGATTTAAACCCATCTCTAGTTCTGAAGGACTGACACCATTCCAATTCATTCTGAGATCCGATACCATGAGCCCAAGTCTGATCCCCTGACTCCAGTTTTACCTAATGGAACTTCATGTTTCATTGGGATAAGTGAAATCGGAATCAGACCCCATATGCCTTCAACCAATCGCTGTAGCATCTATTTTTTCCTCCATACATTACTGTTTATAGCAGTCCAAGTAATAGTCATTTGAATATGTAAATTATGAAGTCAGAAAATGTAAGTTTTACAGTAATTCAACCCTTTCCATAGACTTTTGAAATAAATTTGTATCTGAAATAAAGTCTGTGATACAGTTTCTAAAAAGTAATGCCCAAAATGACATCTGAACACATTTGAATACTTTGAGTTTTTAATCACCTTCCCCCTCATCTGTCTGCAGAATCTAAAATGTTTAGCCTTATTAAGTTTGACTTATTAAACTCCAATCTATGGTCTTCAAAGCTCTATTAGAGAGTTGATCGAAGATATAAATACAGCATGGGTACCTCAGCACTGACTCAAGATAATGCTTAAAGATTGACAGATGCTTATCCTACCAATTTCATTTTCTAAGATGTTTTTGTAACATTCCAATAGGTGCCATACAATTCTTTTTAATTCTAGTCAATTTTTTTCAGATCTCCACAAATTCCCAAGATTCCTTTGAACTGAAAGCTTTGCTTGTCACCTAAAATATATATATTCTTTTACAGATCTCTCCTTCAAACAGACCTCCCAAATAGTAAAAATATTTCTTCTCAGAATAGTATTATTATAAGAGATGAGCCAATGTTGCAAAGCTTGGATACAATTTCAAACTTAGCCAAAACTTGCAAAAGGTTTAAATCTGAGGTTTTGGCTCAAGCCCATCTCTATAAATTCCCAGTACGCTGATTGTAAATGAATTCTCATACAGGATACCTTCGTATTTCACTGTGACATTAACCAGATGCCCACTCTCACCATTAATTTCTATATTGGCACTGGAATCTTCGCTTCAATCTACAGAGAACATATAGAGAAATAGATTCGCAGAACATCATTTTAACTTTAACTGCAGGCAGATGATGCGGTGTCATCTCTTTCAGATCCCCCAGTGTTTGCTGTGAAAACTCCTTTGTTTAGTAGACTCTCAAATGTTAGAATACAACATTAAACTGGAGGAAATCCAGGGTATTAGCTCTAAATTGCTTATGCTTTGATGAGCTATTTTCTTCCTTTACTTTCAAAGTAAACCATCTCTGCAAGATATTGAATATCTTCTTGCCCGTCGTAACAGGGTGACAAGGTAATTTTGTCAAACGGCACTATTAGCAAGTGTTGGTACCCTGCAAGGATATGCTAACTGATTCCTGCTGACAGACTGGAGCAGGTCTGGCCTGTTTACTCCACCTGGGACAGGAGGGAGGTGAGAGTAGCTCTTTGGTTAGTAAGAATTAAGGTCTGGGACAGAACTTGTTCTCTGCAGGGAAACTCTAGAAGTAGCTCAGCTTTGAGAGAAAGTTGAAGATATGTTTTCCAGAGATTGTTTGGTGATTATTTGAAATACCAATACAGACAAACCACAGGACGAATGTAAACTGTCAAGTATACAAAGTGTATGTAGATCATATTCAGAGAGCAGGTGGGAAATTCAACCACTTACATACCTTTTCTTGCACTTATAAAGTGTGTTTTATTTTTGTTTCAGTTATCGCTACTACTCCTATAAGTACTGTAAGAAAACCAATACAATTACATCATTGTTAATCATTGTGATGGCCTTGCATATTTCTTTCCAGCAAAATTATCAGCTATCACATATGGGTAGAAGAGACCATTGGTTTAATGTCTCATTCCACGGAGGACCTAATAAACAGTGGGAGTTACTCAGGTACTTGGTACTGTACTGTAGTATTAACACTCAGCATAAAGTCCAAGTCTGGTTGGGAAACGTATTCTTATAAAGACAGTCTTTGTGGAAGAGTGCCCTCTTTTCTGAAATTGGGTCCATCAGGTGGGTTTGGTCATCTTTTACATGGCAATATTACTGTATGCAATTTATTAATTGCTTTGGACTGCTCTATTCCTAATATTCTTGCTATTCTTAGGGGATATCTTGCTATTCAGAAACTCTCCCCCACTGACTCAATGCAAAGGACCAGCAAAAGACTTATGCACCACTTAAATCCGAATTTTGTGCTGGCCCTCTGCACAGAGGCGAATTTCACCTAGTCAATGTTCTATTCAAGGGTACAAGGACAGACTGCAATTGTTTTGGCAGCAAGGACCTCCCTTTCACTGTGTGAGCTCTTTCCCCACAATATATTTTGCAATTTGACTCCACTTTGGATGTTATATCTACACTGAAAATCTTTTTATTAATTTAGCTTTTTGTAACTTACTCGATTTTATGTCCAGCAATAATTTTCTCAATACATATCCCAATAGCCTCTTAGTCCTCTCATTTCTTTAGTTTTACAAGATGCTTTTCAGTACATAGCTGCCCAGACATATACTTGCAGGAAGAAAATGAGACATCTGGTGGCAAATAGGTGTCAACACAAGTAGCACTATATACCGTGCTTTCTGTTTATCCTGAGCAATGAATCAGAACGACTCCCCCCACCCCCCACCCCGTGATCTCACATTAGTGATGCAGGGCTAGGATCTGCAAATATTGTAATTTGACATTTTGACTTAAAAGAAAAAAAGCAGCACTGCCATATGCTGTGGCTCAGTTCTTTGGTACAAAAGAGCATGGTGGTCATATAGAAGAATTAAAAACATTTAAGGATAACACATATTTAAATAAAAATGAAGATAATTCCATTGAATCTCATGAATATGGGCTAAATCCTTTGGTCTTTACCTTGTCCTTTGCATTCTAAACCCCTACTAAATTCAACAGTAATTGTGCCTACAAAAGGACTAAGAACTACACAATTTTTGCCCTATTACCAGTATGGTCAAACACCCCCATTGTGTGTGAGTCTTACAGGATATATACAGAATAATGGCTTGGTTTTCTTTAAGATCAGTTCCCCTTCCTCCTCTTTTTCCTCTATTTCCCACCCAAATGTCAGTAGCTAGAAATTATCACCTTTTTAAAAGCACTGGTAAGTAGGCTATTAGTGCTCCTACACTTTAACACAGTGGCCCTAAAATAAATCACCAGCTACTCTCCTGGAAGACTAAGATCATTGACTTTATAAAACATTTTAATTTATACCAGCATAGTAACCATGGAGTATGCCTTCTATTTTGTAGCATCCTAGTAAGTATAGCACTTACTTTATACATTATGGCTATAAAAAGCAGTTCTTCCAAACAATATTTATGTCAAGTAAACACACAAAAAATTCCTTGTAAAATATATACATCAAGAGGTGCTATTTTTATATATTAATCCACAGTACAGCTTGTAGGAAATTAATTAGGTTGAATTTAATTAAGAATAGTAATGTGTAGCTACCTATACTTTGGAGCATTCAATTCCCTTCACAAGTTTGATTAAGAAGATCTATTCTTAAAGGTCTGGCTACAATAATCAATTTACAGCACAAAGGAAATTATTTTCTATTGATTTTTTTCATACAAAACTGTATCCCAGAGTTAAATGATGCAGTTTCAAAGCTAAAATTAATCAGAAGAGCCTAGAAAGAGAAAAATGAAGTAGCATAGGAAAGGGAGAATAAATGCTGTTAGAGAAGATCAGAAAATTTGTGGAGGGAGGAAGAAATAATATTTTCTACATTTCTGACTTCATTAACATACTATCAGAATTTCCTAAGATAGCAGGGATCTTGTTGCACACAAATATTTTATATAGCATATTTGTCATTTTACATTGTTTCAGTCTATACTAAAAACATAGAAACCAAATGTGCCAGCAGCAAGACTGATGAATTTCTAGTCTAATATTCAAAGGGGAGGAAAAAACAGTAATGAGGAAAGAGAGAGACAGAGAGAGAGAGAGAGTGAGCAAATGAAGGGGAGAGAGCTTTACAGCAAGGCAAAGATTATTTCCTAATACCATTGTGGAATGACATATGTTCCACTCAGTGTAGTATTTATAAACATAGTAATTCTACTAAATCATACATTCAGGTTGATTTTGATCTGAAAAGACTGAGAAGAAGGAATTTAGGTTTCTAAATTTGATATTTACAAATGCAGTATTCTGAAAGGAGGAAACTGTGTTTATGAATGGCTGTGTTATCTGTCTTTAGAAACAGAACATGTTTATTTACAGCATTATTTGAAACCTTAATATCTACTGCATGTAGATTAACATTTGTGCATATCCACTCGTTTTAATTTACCACAGTGTTAGATATTTGATATATTATCACAAGAAATAGCTCATCAGTTAAAAAGACAAGTACACAGATCATGAATGTATAACACTACAGAAAAATATTTCTGAAATACCTAGGTTTACAATATTTCTTTATACAGATCTCTATGCATCTAATTTCTCTTAACCAAGTTAAAAGTGCAGTTGCAGAAGAAGTGACAGGTCAGGTCTTGCTTCCTACAGTAAATGCTGTCATATGTATGGGGGAACGTTAGAAAAACAAGCAGTAATGGAGGGAGATAAATTGCCATTTGGTTCTATAAACGAGACCGCAATGCCACTGTCAAAGGAAGTAATCTTTTGAGTTAAATGCTCTTCACTAATACTGAATGACCTCCAATTTTTTTATGGTGGGAAAACATGAACTCCAACTCAGTTGCAATAAGAAAAGGAGGACTTGTGGCACCTTAGAGACTAACAAATTTATTTGAGCATAAGCTTTCGTGAGCGACAGCGAAGTGAGCTGTCGCTCACGAAAGCTTATGCTCAAATAAATTTGTTAGTCTCTAAGGTGCCACAAGTCCTCCTTTTCTTTTTGCGAATACAGACTAACACGGCTGCTACTCTGAAACCTGTCAGTTGCAATAGTAATCATGATGAGATTAGTAACAAAGCAGCCAACAAAAACTTGCCAAATCTACATTCTTAATATAAAATTACCTGTATAGTGAAGCAATTGACTATTATAACAATTGGCAAAAAATAATCCCTTTACAGTACAAGAATAACTTACTACAGAACTCTACTACATTGCATACTGAGGGACAAATCATCTACACACACATTGGCTTTCTAGTTGACACGAGCTATGCACTAAAATAAACGCTGTCCTGTTATAGACAGTAATGAAAACCAGAAACCCCAAAACCAAACACACAAATGGAATCCAGTACACAGAGTGTTTCTCCCTTTTTAACTTGGTATAAACACCAACATTTAGGAGCGAATCCACGTTGATGACGACAACCTATTATCTGAGTTCACTTTTCTCACCTGAACCTCCTTGTGTGTAACTGAACACAACAGATCAAAGCTCAGCCTAATTTTAGAATATTTACATAGATTCTCTCACCCACCATATCCCACTGCCACTCACACACACAGAGAAGGAAAATTTAGGGACAGGTTCTTTACTAATGTTGAGTGTCACCTTATTCTTGAGTAGTTGATTTTAATAGCACTACTCGTGAAATAGGTATTACTGAACATGAATAAAGGTATCAGAATGTGGACAGTTTGAGGTTGATGTTATTGAAATTGTTGAGACTGAGGCTAGAAATGGCTGTTCTGGCATTCACCTTAGGGTGCTTTGATCAAATTAAATTTAGTCCTAGGAGGAGAGAATCTTTAAATGGAAATGATGAACGCAAGTAGTGGGCACAGTCCTTATTAATTATTATGGATTAGAAGTGAACCACTGGTGTTCATAGCAAATTAAAACAGAGAACTGGGTTATGCACTTGCATCAGTTTTGTTTTGATTTTGGGCTGTGGTGGGATGACACATTGGTGTGGTACTATGGTGTGTTTGGCAGCAAGCTTGAGAGTCAAAGCCCATTCGATCCTTCAAAACACACATGAATAAAATCGCCTTATGCGGTTTCCATACACACGTAGATTGTGTAATGCCACAAGTATATGCAAACTTTAACATCCTTCACCCTTGGCTACAAGTGTACGAGCACTTAGCTCTTCAACCACAGGTGACAACTCATGCGAAGAGCTGCTACACTGCATTAAATGAATGAAACATTAAATGCGAGCTGTGTTGCCTGCAATACTCTTGCTAATATTATGTATATCATATGAACTGATTCCCAAGCATTTACGGCATCATTAGGGTATGAGAAAACAACATACATATGATACTCATGAAGCACAGAATGAGATAATTTTATATATCATCGAGGTCACATTGTCTACAATGGTACACCATTTCCTAGAATAAGTAGTGTATTTAAATGACAGTGTACATTTTAATAAAACAAAGCATTAAAACAAGATGAAAGATATATTTCAATTCCTGTGATAGACCCTATTCTGAGAATTCTGTGCTCCTTCCTTTCTGTTTAGAATATCTCATTTTTCTCACACTGCTAACTGTAGAATAGGTGTTTTATAAAAATACGCTGGATTACTTTTATTTCTGCTGCTCTACAAGCATCCGTTGTCTGTACCATTCTAAAATGCACATCAGTAATCTGCCAAAGAGGTAACACCCAAAAAATGGTTCATGGCAAGAAACTGATCACTACTCATATTTCTGTCTCAAAAAGTCTGGAATCCTTAATCCAGATGTCAGAGACCAGAGGACAGATGAAAAAGGAAAAAGTACTCACAAATAACACCTTCTGCAAGCCATCCTCAAATGTGTTGTGGGTTTGTTTTTTCCCCTCTTGTTTCGAGCAATTGGAAGTAGAACAGGTCACTCTTGTAACAAGCAAAAAAAAAAAAAATTACATTCACTGCCTTTGCATGCTCATTCAAGCTTGACCACGGAAGAATAACACAGCAAAGTGAGCCTGTGATGTAACCAGCATCAAACACTGCATCAGATGAACCCGCAGGCTGTAAGGGGTTATATTTTGCAAAGCCAAAAGGTTCTTCCCAAGGAGAAGGATTAGCAAATATGTAAACCACCAGTGCGGTTTTCACAATCTTTGCTTTCTGCTTCCAGTGAAAACCTCCATGTATTATTCATCTACAACATTAAAAAAAATGCTTCCTTATGGGTTATTCAGCTCGATATTTCAGGAGCAACTGATGTAGTTTTAGAATACACCATCTCTCTATGAACACTGTAGTACAGTCCAAATCAGAAAAAAGGCCATTGGTCCTTTTATCTCCATGGTAACAGCAGCATCTGTGGAGGCAAACCGTACTCCCTCTTCACTGCAAAGTCAATTTATAGTCACATACTATGATAGGAACTGATAAGGCAGCAAGGCTAATCAACAACCAGGGGAAACATGAACAGAAACAGAGGATTAGTTTTAGGCTCTTGGTTCAACAACAGACTATTCTTCCAAACTGAGTATTATCCCAAAATGAAGAAATAAATGCATGAACTGGTCCTTTGACCCAGCATGGTTTGTTAATATATGAACTCCACAGGGCAGCTGACAGCATATGTTAATACAGGTATACTATGTAAACAGGCATCTTGCTTGCTCTTCAGTCAGCCATTGTATGCTGTTAAAATGTTCTTATGGCAGATGACAGTGAAACAAAGTTCTTTTATACAGAAAATTACAGATAAGCTATTAATTAACCACGATCTTTTACTCTCTGATGCTCTTCCCAGTGACTTGCCGTCATTTGTACTAATAGCGGTGGCACAGAGTGCTGGTGCTGAACACATTTTTTCCATCACACCAGCGCAGATTGTGCAAAAACTTGATGCTGCACTTCCTCTGTCCGAACAGGACCAACACTGCCTCTTCCCCAGAGCAATACTCAGTCTGGAATTTAGAGACCGGATGGGTCACTCAACCTTCTTACAATTTGTTCAGTGTCTACCATGTCTCCAAATGACAACCCTCACCCCATTTTTAGAGCTAGATGCTCAGTTCTCACATAATGACAATAGCCAAGCTGGCTCCTTCGGTTGATGAATCACTATAATAGCCGTCTGTTCATATTATTAAGTTAAATATATATAAAGACAGTCTAATGAGGGCAGCTCATCAGCTGTCATCCAGTGATCGGTTCAAGACTGTTCCACAGCCTGGAAATATTACAGCAGGCTAAGAGAGTGAGAAGGTCGTTAACCAAATTCTCCTTATCACAGCAATACCTGTTAAGTTCAACAGGCAATTGAGATGCTTGAGGCCAGGTAGCTGCTGCTAAATTTCATAATTTTTGGAAATGAAAAATTGTTGAAGCAGAAATCTCTCTCAAAAGAGGATGTTCTTTATCAGTTTCTGATTAGCACAGCGCAGAGTGTTTTGGGTTGCAGGATAGTACATGTGGGAATACTATCAGCTGGTTACTATGAATCAGGTAAGTTTAAAGCTGAGGGTTTATTTATCTGACATAGTTCTTGTCAGTTCTTTCCTGTACCTTCATGCTAGGCTAAACATTAAGGTTAGGATCTTGTTTTACAGATACATTGTATGTTTCATAATTTTATTTTCTGTTAATGTTAACAGAATAAAAAGACATTTTATGGTTATTTATAAAACTTTGCTGACTTTAGGAGAGATACACATGTGTAAAGATACACCGTAGAAGTGATGCTACCTCACACATCACACAGCAGGGTTAATCACAGACTCTGATCCTGCATTGCAGTCCATGCCGGGGCCCAAGAGTTGGAGCCTGCAACTCCTATACATGCAAGCAATCTGACAGACTTCAGTTCTGCAAGTCATGCAAGTTGCATGACTTTCACACGAAGTAAGACCGACTAAAATGGATAGTGAATGATTGTAAATATATTGAATGTGGCCTATAAGTACATATATATTATACTCTAAAAATAATCAGTGTTCCATCCAATAAAGCCTTTTCATTCAGATACTACATTACTCTACATTATAATGAATCAACACCTAAGGGAAAGTAAAATTAAATATTTTCTTTCTTTAATCTCTCTTTCTAGGAGATTCTAATATCACAAATTAGTTTAGTATCTAGTATTTTTGTGGCTACACCAACATTTTCCATCATTTGCCCTTAACTGATACCCATTTATTATGAAGGAGCAGAATAAAATGGAAGCATGTTGATACCAAAGCAAACAAATGTATGAAAAACCATCTCAAGTTGTTTCCAAAAAGGTTTTTGATAATCTGGGGGTAAAGATGGAATGAACATGAAGAATCAATGGCACTCTCGTATATAAAAGAATGCACCTGGTGTGGTAGTCACTTCAAGCCAAGAGTGAATTGAATTGGCTGGGTAACTCCCTGCTGTAGCGGTCCTGTGGATTAACCAATCATGATAGTTATCTGTCAGTTTTTCACAAGTACTAAAACAATTTTTAAAACAGTCCAACAAGTAATGCAGGCTGCCACGCCAAGTTAGCAAGTGAAAGCAACATGATTAAGCAATGAGATGCTTTATCTGGATTTCACTAAATCTAATGCTGTCAGAAGACTCTCAACTGCTGTATGTGTACTTGACTCAACAGGAACATTGGTTCATTCTCTTACCCACTGCTTAAATTACATTTTTCTACAGCTGGCCTGAGGAGTTAGGATCCCAAGTGTGCCAGCTAGCTCAAAGATCACTAACTTTGCCTTCAGGGTGGTCTCTATATGTGATGGAAGTCTTCCTGGTTTATTTATCAGTGATTCCTCAGTGTGTTATCATGGATACCAACTGGATATGGAATACAGGTTTTAAAAGACTCTAGCTACCAATATTTGAAGCCACTAATTGTACAATGTTTGTTTGCAATATGGTGTCCAGAGAGACCACTCATGCACATGTCAAAACAGAACATAGGCATACCATCACCCCCCAATTCAGAAAAACTTAAACTGTTCAAATTATCTGTGTCTGTCTGACTTTTTTTAAAGCACACTACTTTTGTACCACTTAGTTGCTTACATGGCCTTTTTTGTTTGGCTTGAGTGTTTGGTTTTACCCAGGAAAAAAAAACAGCTAGAAAAACTGACCTGCCACCAATTCAGCAAAACATTTGGGGCTAGATCCCCAAAAGGACTTAGGCACCTGACTGCTACTGAGAGTGCCCAGGTCCAACGTTTAGGTACCACTGAGATTCTGTTCAACTGCCACCTAACCCAATAGGCACCTAAAATCCCTGGGCACCTGAGTTTCTACGGCTAAAGTCTCCTAGGTGCCTAAGTTTCTCCTATCAAGCACATGCACAACTGCCTTAGTCTAGAGGCCCAGGGGCCACTCTCACTCCTAAATCCCAGGAGGATCCTCAACTAGTTTTGTCCTGTCTATCTTGCCTGCAAAGCTTGATCTGGTACCCGTACTCTGAGCACACCTAAACTCACACAGAACAGCCAGAAGTGGGAGGAGGAGGTAGCCTCCCTTATAACCTTTGGCCCAGTGCTGAGGACACAGATCTGGGATATTGGAGACCTAAGTTCACTTCCCCCACTCTGCCTGAGCTGGAGATGGGATCTGAACTTGAGTATCGCATCTCTTAGATGAATGTCCTACCCAGTGGACCATAAAGTCATTCTCACTCTTTTATATTTAATTATTTGTACACAGTGGAACAGCTTCAAAAGGAGAGATTGAGAGAGGTTCACTCCAGAATATCCCATAGTTCAGTGCCATTGCAATGCCTAAGTATCTTTGTATCTAAGCACCCAAAACTAGCCCTTGCTGATTCACTGAAGTCAATGGGACTACTCACATGTTTCATGTTAATCATGTGCTTCAGTGCTTACTGAATCAAGGCCGATGCAAGTTTATTCCTGCAATGCATTGCCCATGTACCATCCCAATTTTCTCCCTTGACATGCCTGTGGATTTGGTGTAATGAATGAAGTTAGGATAATCTGTGCATCATTGCATCTCAACCAAGTAACCACAATGCTATTTCAATTCAAATATTTTAAAGTACATTTTCAATAATAGTTAAAGAAAGATATCACTGTCAAGCAATCTATGTCCAAAGCTTCTCTTCTCCCTTTCATATACAAAATATAGGCAGTCTGACAGAATTTGGAGAAATTTCTTGGTAATTTTCCTTAACATTTCAACTGTTCTGACTCATGCATAACATAGGCCCTAGTATTACTATTTATATGACACCATTGCCTAAAATGTGCTGGGAAAGGTACAGATGTAACGCTGACAGACCCCAGTCATTGGTGGCCGGGATTAAATCTGGGACCTCTGGAGCATAAAGCATGAGCCTCTACTACATGAGCTAAAAGACTTAACCAAGACTGTAGCAGGCTCATCAATCTCTAGCTGGTCTAGCTGCCACTAGAGGAGGACAGAGTGCCTTACCATGCAGGCATGGGTCAGACAGGCATAAAAAACGACAAAGACACTGTCCTAATCCGTTTATAATCTAAAAGTAACAATACGAGTGAAATCCTGATTCCATTTAAGTCTATGGAAAAGCTCCCATTGACTTCAATGGGGCCAACATTTCACACAATGGGTCTAATTCTGCAGACTCCTTACAATGTAAATTATTACTTTGTGTGGCATCATTTGTTTATTATTTACAATGTCTTGGTGTGATGCTGAATGGTTGAATATGACTGCGGTGGGGCGGCTGCCCCACACAGGCAGAAGAAGGGTTAAAGTAGCCTTGGGGAGGCTGCTCAGAACCCAGACAATTAGAAGAGGGCTTACTGAGCCAGCCAATAGGGATAAGGCTTAGTGAAGCAGCCAATCAGGGCCAGGCTGGCCCACATAAAAAGGGCTGCTGAGCAGAACAGAGGCTGTCTCTCTCTGGAGGCCAAGGGAGGAAGACTGGCTACCCTGTAGGAGGGTTGAGAGAGATAGCACCACAGACAGAGCAGTGCTGGGCAGGGTCAGGGGAGCAAGAGGGAGCTCCAGACTGCAGCCTTGATACAAGGGCTGAGAAGGTGCTAGGGCTGCGAGGAAGTGGCCCAGGGAAACAGATGGTGGAGTAGGAGGAGGGGTAGTACATGGCTGCTGGCTATAGGGTCCCTGGGCTGGGACCCAGAGTAGCGGGTGGGCCTGGCCCAGGGTCCCCACCCCTTTTCCACCCCCCCACTTGCCACCAAGGGGAGTGGCCACTGCATGGACTGCAGTTTGCCACTGAGGTAAGTGGCTGGACTGAGGACTGTTGGGTCCCCTGGAAGGAGGGAGAAAACCAAGTGGGGCACAGCTGGAGGGCTGTATCCAGAAGAGGACACCGTGGTCTGGGGAGCGACATGGATCCTAGAGGTGGAGGCAAGAGTGACGACAGGCGAGATACCACTAGACAAGGGCACTCTAGCAAAACGAGAGATAATTCCCAGGATGGCCAGCAGGAGGCACTGCGGTAGGGAGTCCTGCCCATTACAATGACCATTTACATCATTGATATTGCCATGATTGAATAATTGCAACAAATCTCAGACAAAATATGTCATGTATGGTGCCAATGGAAAAATTATGATTTGCTAAGTATGATTATCCTGTTTATAGGCATGTATCATTTTGTATCAGATGTTATGAATACTGCCTGTGTACTGGCCTCATACATATGTGTTGTATTCCTGGGTAATGCCCAGGTAAAATTTACATTAAGGTATTATACTGCAATGTATTGATGACCCATCAAGGACACTTAGAAAATGGGCCATAAAAGAAACTCATTCGAAAAGCTCTTCCTGTGGATGACTCAGCAAGAATGTGGGCAATGGCTACACCCTGTGAGTCATCAAGCCATGTAAAGACATGTGATATGCTCATGTGACACTGGACTCCATCTTAGGCTAGTAACTTTCCACAAACAAAGACAAGTGACAGGTTACAGATAACAAGTGTTAGTCTGTATCAGTAAAAACAATAAGGAGTCCTCATGGCACCTTAGAGACTAACAAATTTATTTGGCCATAAGCTTTTGTGGGATATAACCCATTTCATCAGATGCATTGAGTGGAAAATACAATAAGCAGGTATAAATATACAGCACATGAAAAGATGGGAGTTGCCTTACCAAGTGGGGGGTCAGTGCTAACAAGGCCAATTCAATTAAGGTAGAAGTGGCCCATTTCCAACAGTTGACAAGAAGGTGTGAATATCAACAGAGGGAAAATTACTGTTTGTAGTGCTAACGAGGCCAATTCAGTCAAAGTGGATGTGGCCCATTCCCAGCAGTTGACAACAAGGTGTGAGTATCAACAGAGGGAAAATTATTTTTTGTAGTGACCTAGCCACTCCCAGTCTTTATTCATGCGTAATTTGATGGTTTGCAAATTAATTCCACTTCTGCAGTTTCTCATTGAAGGCTGTTTTTGAATTTTTTTTTGTTGAAGAGTGGTGACTTTTAAGTCTGTTACTGAGTGACCAGGGAGATTGACGTGTTCTTCTACTGGTTTCTCACAGACCTTGGGAGACAGGCCAGTCCTCGCTTACAGACAGCCCCCCAACCTGAAGCAAATACTCATCAGCACCTCCACACCACACAACAGAAACACTAACCCAGGAACCAACCCCTGCAACAAACCCCGTTGCCAGCTCTGTCCGCATATCTATTCAAGGGACATCATCATAGGACCCAACCACATTTGCCGCACCATCAAGGGCTTGTTCACCTGCACATCTACCAATGTGATATATGCCATCATGTGCCAGCAATGCCCATCTGCCATGTACATTGGCCAAACAGGACAGTCTCTATGCAAAAGAATAAATGGACACAAATCAGACATCAAGAATTATAACATTCAAAAACCAGTAGGAGAGCACTTTCATTTATGCTGGTGTAAATCAGGAGAAATTCTATGGATTTCAATAAAGTTACATAGATACTATAGTGATGGGTATCTATACATACCTCTCAAAGAAAGATTTATGATGGTGACGTTGAGATCAGAATCTGCCCCTTAGTTTCCATGATTTCCCAATTTTGAGTTTTCTTTTGAAATTTTACCTTTTAAAAGTTAAAAGCATGGTCTGGGAAATATTTTACTACTTGTTATCATTTTCATTGCCCAAAAGATTAGTTTGCAATTTCAAGTGCTAATTAATAATTCTGCACATTAAGCATGTTCTCTAAACACTGTGCTCTGGAGATAAATATTTTCGCTACATCAGAGAAATAATTATGGACTACAAGCACAATTTGTTCAAGACAATGTCCTGCATTCTTGTTCTGTCTAAACATATTTTGTAAATGTCAACATCCTTATAAATAATAAAATAGACGGTTGCAGTGGAATACCCCAGTGCAGGGGTGGTTTAAAATCACAACTTGTCAGTTTGACAAATTACACTATTCCCTCTGATTCACAGAATGTCATTACTATATTATAAAACAAATATCTGACCATTTTACTCACATGCTATTAGCCCACTGGGGTGAGTACTGTGACCTATTACATACTTGAAAATTATTAACATTATATTCTGTTTACATTGGCAGATGAAATCCCATAAATTACTAGTTTTATTAACCACTTTTCCTGCTCTATTCCTTCTGTTTTACTGCTTTTGGAAATGACTTAAGTTTTAATGCACCTGTTGCTAAAACATCACAGGAGAAATAACAGCAGTTAACTCTTTCAGGTCAATGGCTATGAACTTAGAAAGGGAAGCAATTAATTTCCATGTCCTAAGTACTATAATTGATAGGATTACTCAACTGGCTTTGTGCAGGACATGTAAAGCACATCCTAAGACATTGAGAGGACAGAGTACTGATTTCATAATTATACTATATATAAAAACCTTACACTAGTCACACATTAGAATCTAAATTTTCAAAAATAGCTACTGATTTTAGGTGTCCAACTTGAGACACCTTGAAAGGGCCTGAATTTCAGAGGACAAGTACTCAGCACTACCTGAAAATCAAGTATTGGAAGTGGTAACAAACTGGTCATCCACAAACTGAGGCAGCCAATATCACTAGTCATTTTTAGAAAATTTTGGCCTAAAATTTCATGACACAAAATGAACTATTTTGCAGACCATTACTAAATGTATTACAATATGTATAACTATACTACATCTACTCTCTTTTCACAGTAGCCATAAAAAAAAGTAATGGTTGCAATGGACAATAAAGGATAAAATTCCACATAACATGTCTTCCTGAGAATGAATGCAACTCCTCTGCAAAATATTAACTCACTACTATTGCAGTGACAGAGTATCATGACTCCTGAGTTGTGGCACAGTACACTATGCATATCACTCGTGTTGCTGTGGTATGAAATCTGGGTATTATTGTTCACAGTGACTTATCTTTCCATCAACATAGTGATTCTACTATTAAAAGTGTATATTCCGCTATTTGTTAAACAACTCAGGCCTTAATTCAGCGAATCACTTAGGCACATACTTAAACTTAAGCATGTGCTTAGGTACTTTCCTGAATTGGGAATTCAAACAACTATACATGTGTTTAACTACCAGAGCAGTCAAAACACAAATCTATGCACCGAGTCTTTCTTGGATGGTTACAGCTTGCCAGGAGCTTGCCTTTCCAAGCCACCATCACTTAACAATATTTCAGCTCATCTGGATCTTTTGCAGTTCTGTTTCTCACAAACAACACATGTAAGCGCCTTCATGGAATAGATTTTATTTTAATAAATCAATTTAAAGCCTCCTGCCTGGCAATCAAACCCCTTCATTATGTTGTTTTATTTACTTGAACACACACACACTCTGGAATCTCCATTCTGTCACTGTTTTGTTCCGTACTAGTCCATGTGCAAACTACTGTATGAGCTTTCTCCCATTATGATGGCTTTTTGCAAAATTATTGTTTTTGGTTTTGTTTTTGAAAACCTCACTGTTGGTTCACTGCCATATTTTAAGGCAAGGATTTAAAATGTTTTATTTTTCTAGGTATTAAATTTCCTATTTTTGTATTGTTTTCTATGTATTCCTCGATGGCAGTGGAGCATGCCAAGAATAGCAGCCAACTGACATGCCAGCCTGTGCACCACACTGCAGCATAACATGGTTTCCAGGCTCAAGGGGATTCGACCCTTGACAGCTAGCATATACTGTATGCTGCCATCACCCATACAGGCAGCAAGATGGGAGGTGCACATTTTTTTCTGCTCTGGGGTCTGATGTCCTTGCTCAAAACACCTGCTTTATCTGAATGTGTGTTTCAGGATTTAGTCCCAGAGGAGTTTGCTGTGAGGAATCCTACACTGGCTATCAGGGTTCCTGCAACACAGGTAGCATCTCCATCCCCAACCCCCACCCTCCGCCCGGGCAAGTCAGGAGTTTTACAAGTCACGCATGCTTACGTTTATTGACTGGGTCACTTACAGTGTGGTATGGACTTCTAGTCCAGTGTTTGTTGTGATCTAGACTGATATCTGTTGAAGGGCAAGAAGAGGCCTGGAGTTTGCAAAGGATCAGACTGCACGAAGCCTCTCACTGCATTTTAGGGGACCTGCTGTTAACAGCATCTATCTTGTTTCTGCCTCCTTGTCCCACAATTTGATGATACCCTAACTGTAAAGCAATGTGTGTATTTTAAAAGGAACTGTTCTTTCCAGGTCATACCCAGAGTCTAAAAGGGATGTAATAGCAACATTTCAAAGGTGAAATTCCTGGAGATCCTAATATCGTACTATTGTAATCCACCAGCCACAGTCTAACAATTAGAAATTTGGCTTCTATGTTCCAATTTAATGCAGCTTTATAGGTAGCAATTTGTGTTGATGAAGGGTATTGTGTTACACATGTTGTGTTCAAATGCATCGCCTGCTGTTATTTTTGTAGCCATATATAAGCGAATTATACCCTATGTATGATTAGATTCAGAACAAACTCCACCAGATTTCTTATGAGCTGTTCTAAAGTCACCTATGGTCAATTTACTAGGGCTATGTTGATACTTAAATTAACTGCAGAATGTTCTCCACTGATAACTGAAAAAGGTTCTATCTTAAATATTCAGAAATACAATGAAAGAATACTTTACTAGGAAGAAAACTTTAGCAAACATCTAGTCTAACTATTCATCATTTGATCATAGTCATGATATATATAAAAAACAATGAATAGCACTGTCATGCTTTGTGTTCCTTAGCCCAGACCATCACTTGAAAATCGATTCATACGTAATTGCCAGAACTTCCATGTTCTGTGGCAGAGAAACTGAAGCTTCCAGTAACTAATATTTTAAAAGAAAAGTGCAGTAACAATAGGCAGCATTTACACAGACTAGTTCAGTAGGCTCTTCAATCCACCAGCAATAGTTTGACCATTAGAAAGTTAGCTTCTACAGTGATATGGTTATATATTTCTAAATGAAGTTTATTTTTAAAAATTAATTCACTAAATTATATGGCACTGTATACTGGATCCCATGTAATTACTGTGGTCCTGATCCTGAGAGCACCTGCATCTCCCAGTGAGGTCAGTGGGAGTTGAAGGTGTTCAGCATCTCTGAGGATCAAGCCCTATGTGACCGGTGCTTTCATTAAAAGATATTTCAGCTACCAGGAACTTTGCTAAGACAAAACTGTTACATTTCCAACTTACTAGAATTTTCTCAGCAAAATTATTTGAATGCCATAGAAAAGGAGTCCTAAGATGCTACATGTTATAGACCAGATTGTCAAAACAGCATTTAGGCATCACAATAGATGCCCTGATTTTCAAAAGAGCATTTTGAGAGCTGAGCTCTTTTGAAAATCAGAACATAAGTGTCAAAATGGGAACTGCCGTTTGCTGAGCATTTCTGCAATTATAGGCCCCAATTGTGGGTGCTGAGCCCTTGAAAACCTGGCCATGGAAAATCTGGTACTACAACCCAACATACAAACACTTACAAGTACTCACCCTCAGACTGATCCCAGCATATGTTATACCAATTCTTAAGATACTTTGTAGGAGGAACCACAGCAACTCTAATTTTTCCAGATTTTCTTATCCCTGGGGCAGTTCAGCAAATCAGCTTCCAAAGACCAGAGACTGAAAATGAGAGCCAGCACCTGAATCCCCCATAAACTGCTGGTGAGTACTTCCTTGAGAGTCATAATCCCCAAACTGAGAACAACCGTTTAAAACATGCACTAAACATCCAAAAACAGGGGTTGTCCTTTTAGCCTTCTATCCCAATCTCATGGATCCTTTTAAACCAAGGTTCTAGGCAGATAGGTCTCAACTGTGGGCCTCAAAGTTTTATTTTGACAATGTGGATCATAGTGCATGTTTCCTATTTTAATCATTTATTTCCTAGACTGAAAAGAATTCTATTTGTTCAAGAGGCTGCACTGTTATTGAATTACCCCTTTCTAAAGTGCAGCTCTTTACTTCAGCTTGCAAATGACACAAAGAACACTACTCAAGCCACAAACCATTCTGGAAGACCTAAAATTATGCTTTAACGAGAGAACCAATATAGGTGAAAGCCTTTAAAAAGAGTATGTTTTGGAGCTGGAACAGAACAGACCTGAACTAGCGATCAAAATGGCAGGAACATTCTGAGACTGAAATGTTTCAGGTTTCAGAGTAACAGCCGTGTTAGTCTGTATTCGCAAAAAGAAAAGGAGTACTTGTTGTACCTTAGAGACTAATCAATTTATTTGAGCATGAGCTTTCGTGAGCTACAGCTCACTTCATCGGATGCATACCGTGGAAACTGCAGCAGACTTTATATACACACAGAGAACATGAAACAATACCTCCTCCCACCCCACTGTCCTGCTGTCTTCAGTCCTTTTGGTACGATGTCCATCTGTTTGCATTTGGAAAGGAAGATGATGTCTGTCTGTATCTGTACAAGTTTTTTCATGCAGTTGATAGATTTCCACTCCATACGGCAGGACAGTGGGGTGGGAGGAGGTATTGTTTCATGTTCTCTGTGTGTATATAAAGTCTGCTGCAGTTTCCACGGTATGCATCCGATGAAGTGAGCTGTAGCTCACGAAAGCTCATGCTCAAATAAATTGGTTAGTCTCTAAGGTGCCACAAGTACTCCTTTTCTTTTTGAAATGTTTCAGATATGCAAACTATAAGCTGCAGCAGAAGGAATATTTGGAATACAGCCTGGAAACAATTATTGAAAAGGACTCAGTACAGTATTTTGGCCTAAGCTGTTGGTCTGTGCCTCATGACATCAGGGCACAGCTGCTGTCCTCACTAACAAACTAATATATGTCTAATGAAGTACCCTGTAACAGGCATTTGAAAAGTGATAACATTTCTTCAGAATTAGGATTTTGGTTTTAATTGCTGATTGTTTTGAATTTAAATACATTTATTATCTTGTTAATTATGCAGAATAAACACAAAGGATTTTCTTCCTCAAGCGGATATGCTCCCTCATCCTCTGAATGGAAAAGAGGAATTTAATATCTGCATACTCCACTGTGCAGAATTTCTGCTGCATGCCCCTCTGTGTTGAGCAGGCTGCAATGGAGCAGAATAGTTAAAGGCCTTGTCTACATTACCAGAGTAAGTCAACCTAAATTATGCTACTCCAGCTATGTGAATAATGTAGCTGGAGTCAATATATCTTAGGTCGACTTACTGTCGTGTCTACCCTGCGCTGCTTATTCCTCTCATTCCGGTCGAGTACTGGAGTTGAGTGGAGAGCGCTCTGTGATTGATTTAGTAGGTCTTCACTAGCCCTGCTAAATTGACCCCCGCTGTGTTGATCTCTGGTAATTGTAGACATGCCCTAAGAAGCATGGACTGAGGAATAAAAGTTGGCTGAGAAGTTGTGGCTAAAGCATGGTCAAAGGCTGCAGATCTCCTGGGCTCCATAAGCAGCATCCTTGTTACCATAAAGTGTTTTACTACACAATCTCAAACTAGTGGACAACATGACATACTATTTGACAGATACAAAAAAAATTTATTTTTATGACCACAGATGTTGTTATATTGCACTGTGTTATAGAGTGCTGTGTGTACATTTAATATTTGGAAATGGTCTGGATGATCAGTTTCTATTTTCATAGACTTTAAACGCCAAAGGGAATGCAATGAACAACTAATCTGCCCTCTGGCATGACACAGGCCATAGGTCATGCACCCAGTGATTACTGTATCTAGTGGATGAGCCAGAGCATCTCTTTTTGAAGGACATTCAATCCTGATTTAAAGATGTCCAGTGATGGTGCATTTACCGCCCCTTTTGTTAATTATCCTCATTGTTAAAAATGTGCATCTTATTTTCAGCTTAAATGTGGCTGATTTCAACTTCCAGCCATTGGATCGTCTTATAAAGCATCATGTATATTCTGTCCCTCCATAAAAATTTATAAACTAGATATAATTGGGACTTATTATTATTAATTTGATCAATTATTTTCCAACATTTTGTCCTGAACTGGTTTAGTTAAAATTCAACAAGATATAATCATTTTCAGACAATTTAAAATTGAAGATTTTCTCCATGCAATTACTCCAGAAACCAGACTAATAATAAATCTTGTGATTCCAGTTTATTAGACTTGATTTTACTTAATGCACCAGATAGAATATTTGCACCTGGAATGTTACCCAGATGCTCCAGGAATTCATTGAATTATATTAATATAAATAAATATAACTGAAGACAACTTACATCAGGAAATTTCATAGAGTCAAAGATTCCAAGGCCAGAAGGAATCATTGTGATCATATAGCCTGACCCCCTGGATAACACAAGCCATAGAACTTCCCCAAAATAATTCCTAGAGCAGATCTTTTAGAAAAACGTCCCATCTTGATTTAAATATTGTCAGTGATGGCGAATCCACCAAGACACTCGATAAATTGTTCCAATGGTTCATTCCCCTCACTGTCAAAAATTTACTCCTTATTTCCAGTCTGTATTTGTCGAGCTTCAACTTCCAGCATTTTTGCAGATAAGTGTGTATATGCACACAAATACCATAAACCATCTCTCTCCCCTCCCCCCCATGAGTGATTATGAATATAGAAAAGTAGCTATACAGTAATCAATGGTATAAACATGAAATTTAAGTAACAAACTTAAATGCAGATTATAATGGACATCCACAACATGATTATGATTACTAGACTTCAAGGGAAACTGAAATGGTGTCTAAGTAATTTTAAAATGTGGTTTAAGATTCTGAGTCACTGCGGAGAATCAAAAATTGCCCTCACCTTATTGGTGCTGAGGGGCCCCTGGCCCTGACCTGGTATTGTTTGGTTGTATATGGGGATGACAATGGCAGGATTTGGGGGAGAAGAACTCTGCAGAGCTGTACCCCTGCACAACAGGCAGCCCAGCTATGAGTAGTTCCTTGCATACCAGTGAGCAGCAGGTATTTGGTGGGTTCCTTGTGTAGCCGTGAGCAGTAGGTATTTGGGGACTTGGCAGATGGGGACTAGGGGAGAGTGTGGCGTTCCTTATATTTATTTGTAATTTTAAGGCTACCCATATGGTTTCTTAGAGGCAAATTCACCTCTAGCATGAAGAATCAGCTCAACGCCCCACTGCATTAAAGACCTGCAGGAGCGGTGGGGTGTTGGCCAGGTGACCTATAGCTCAGAGATACCTACAAATCCCCCATCTGCCACAGAACTGGTCTCCATGACAGTATGTCCAAGGCCAGCACAGATAGTCACTTTGAAGGTGAGGTCACTTTGAAGGTCCTCAGGGCATGGCCAGGGCCGGCTCTAGGTTTTTAGCTGCCCCAAGCACAAAATTTTCCACCCCAAGCTCCAAGAGCGCAACTGCCCAAGCAAAAAAAAAAAAAAGGGTGGCCAGAATACCGACCCTGGAATTGTGCCGCCCCAAACACGTGCTTGCTTTGCTGGTGCTGAGAGGCGGTCCTGGGCATGGCCCAGGAATCTGCATTTGCGTGGACCCAGTGACCCATGCAATTGGTGCTGAGGCTGCTATCCCAGTCCATAACTTCTAGTAACAGCTAAAGAACTGAGGCCTGTCCCCGGGATTGGGAAGGTGAATTTCACCTCTCAGGGTCCCATGCTCAATTAACATAGAGCACAAATACTCAGACAGTAGCAGGCAGAGCAACTCTCAAACTCAGTGTTTGAAAATCTTAATCATGTTTTGCATTTATATATATTTTTAAAGCATTTTAGCTCATCTTTAAGGAAAGCCAGCAAGAAACCATGAGATGACCACGATGTGTTGGAGATTACACTAAGAGGTCTGGAGATTTTAGAATCATTAAAGAATTTTAAAAAAGCTATTCATCAATGCAGAGCTTAATGTGTATTTACGATTCATTTATACTCCAACTTAAGTCAATAAGAGTTTTGCCAGTGACTTCAGTGGGAGCAGGCCCTATATAAAATTTCTGCCATAAAATGATTAAACAACAGGAATGGGAAATATTTGTTTATAGGCCTGATGTAAACTAAACAAGATAACTATAGAATGCAAGGAATTGTCAGGCATTGACTAATAGATCAACTTATTAGCGAGACAGTACAGCATGAAAATTCAATATACAGAATAAAACATTGTATATAAAATAAACAGCATGCAATAAAGTACCATCCACTTATCACAAATGACAAGGCATCCATAATATCCTCTCAGAAGACAAGTCATTACTGATTTACTGAATAATCATACTAAAGAATGAATAAAATAGCTAGATCCTGCAAACACTTGCACACCTACTAGACTTCATACCCATGCTTGCAGGGTCAGGGCAAATGCAGGACATCCACCATTTTGAGGTGTTTAGAACAAGACTTTGAAAATTATTTTGGGAAGCACATTTTAAAAAGTCCAATGCTTACAGCAATATTTAAGTTTGCCATTCCTCATTAAGCCCTTTTGGAGCTTAAATTATGACTCAGCTCTCAAATGCTACTAACACAGGACACAATGAATATATTTCAAATCATGTGCCATCATGCACTTAATTTTGTGACCAAGAATGTCCTATTTAAAATTCCTGGTGTTTTGTACAATTTTAGAATTAAAATAATATAATAGTTTGTCAAATAAAACATCTATGGTTTACTCACAAGCTGCTGCTCCTTCCTTGTTTAATTCATCCGAAAGATTTTTCTGTAGCCATCCAGTTCCCCAAAAGATATATTTTCTGTTGATATTATATCTTCAGTTTGACTAGGTACAATAGAATGCATTCTGTTCTGCCTTTATTCTTCTAAAGGGATATCTTTTTATCCAAGTAGTTGGCACCACATCATGCAACTACCTAACACATGATACTTTTTCCAGAGTGCTTTTCTTTTCTGTGCAGCTTTTAAACACACGCAGTCTTTATGCCTGAGCTTTGAATGGTAGAGAATTATTGTTTCTCCACTGTTTGTGGCTTTAGCCATGTTTCTTAAAGGCTTTTTATATATGTCCTCTCAAATCAAAAGGAATCACTTGTGGAAATGCATTCTCCCAAGTGTATACGTACTACAATTGGTTCCTCTTGACACTTAGGTAGGCCCCAAATATGCAAAACTGTCGATTCAAGATTAGTATTTCAGTACTGTAGTAACCTGATTTCCCTAATTTGTGAGCTCTCCTAAATGCCTCTGCAATGTGCTCCCTACTGCCCTCAACCTCTTAAGGCAGGGGTGGGCAAACTATGGCCTGTGGGCCGGATTCGGCCCGTGAACTGTTTCAAGCAGCCTGCGAGCTGCACCAGGCAGCTTGGCCCCGCTCCAGCGCTCCAAACGGGGTGCTAGGTCGGGGGCTGCACCACGCGGATAGGCCGCATTCTGCCACTCCAGCTGGGGCACTGGGTCAGGGGTTGGACCACGTGGCTCGGCCCTGCTCTGGCTGGGGTGCAGGGTCGGACCTGCACCATGCGGCTCCCGGAAACCGTGGCATGGCCCCGCTCCAGCTCCTACACATTCCAATGGGAGCTGCAGGTGTTGTGCCTGCAGATAGGGCAGCGTGCAGAGCCGCCTGGCCGCATCTCCGCGTAGGAGCTGCAGAAGGGACATGCCTCTGCTTCTGGGAGCTGCTTGAGGTAAGTGCCACTCAGAGCCTGAGCCCCCTGAGCCTCTCCCCACTCCCCAACCCTCTGCCCCAGCCCTGATCCCTCTCCTGCCCTCCGAACCCCTCAGTTGCAGCCCAGAGCATCCTCCTACACCACAAACTCCTCATCCCCGGCCCCATCCCAGAGCCCACACCCTCTCCTTCACCCCAAGCCTAATTTTGTGAGCATTCATGGCCCGCCATACAATTTCTATTCCCTGATATGGCCCTCGGGCCAAAAAGTTTGCCCACCCCTATCCTAAGGTCTGTCCTAGACATGCACTGACCTCTTTTCTGAAGCTTCAGCTTTAGAATGAATGTTATTTGTGCTGACACTCACTTTCTCTAATATACTTTCAAGCTGATCTAAAGAAGCCTCAAAATGTCACCACTGATTTTCACTGACAAATCTTGGCTCTTAGCTAGATCTTAGAAAGTTTGTGAATCCCAGTCTGACACATGAGAGTAATACAGCCATCTCGACTTCATGTAGTCAAAGGAACTACTCCATTTTTTGTTTTAATACTACTGATCCCCTGCAGACAGCCACTATTTGTTTTATTATTTGGGGGAATATATATATATATATATATATATATATAATTTTCAAGTCTCCAGGGCATGAAGCCTCTTTTGCAAAAACCTTAATGAGCTCAAGTCCTTCTGCAGATAGAGACTTCAGAACATAAAGATTTCAGTGCAGAAACCTGGATGCAGTCAAGTTGTCTTGTCAAGAGGACTTCAGTGCATACAAAAAGACTTCCGAAGAGGGCCACTTGCCAGTCCCCTTAGCTGGAAAGAGAGGTTGTGGAACTGGCCAACACTATTTCATGCAGGGAGACATCAGGCTGTTCAGACAGCTGTTCTCCGAGTGGCAGCAGCTGGGGGAGCTGGCCAGCTCCTTTTGTGCGAGCCTTCAGGTTTCAGAGTAACAGCCGTGTTAGTCTGTATTCGCAAAAAGAAAAAGAGTACTTGTGGCACCTTAGAGACTAACCAATTTATTTGAGCATTGGTTAGTCTCTAAGGTGCCACAAGTACTCCTTTTCTTTTTAGGAAGTCAGATACCATCTAATTTGGCCTGTTAGTTTGAGGGTATTCACATCAGAGGTTTGCAAGCTCAGGGAAGCAATCACAGAAATCTAAAGGGATAATAAAATAAAATAAGAAAGTTCCTCTATCTTTAATCTATTGCACTCTTTTCCTCCTTTTCCCCCTCAGTGACGTCACTGTTTACAGATATTAACATTAAAAGCAAATATTTATTGTCTATTTGACACTTTTCATGCTTGTGAATTATAGTCTGATCTCCTAGGAACTTCCATATTTACAGCTGCCTAATAGGTCACTTCCATGGGATAACAACTTTGCCAGACTTTTACATATCAAGCTGAAATTTGGTACATGGAATTTCAGCCTGGGGGCAACATTACTGAAAGTTTGAAGGAAAAGTCTTGAGCCATTGGGAGAATATATATAAAAAAGGATGTTAGTCCAGGGGTTTCAGAGTGTGCAATGTAGGAGACATGAGCTAAGCACAGAATGAGGATGAAAATGAATACTGAACAGCTGTCCTGTAATTTTGCTCCTTTTATTGTGCTTTTTCATTACAGGTGAAGTCTTGGCCCCATTGAAGTGAATAGCAAAACTGACAACTTCATTGAGGCCAGGATTTCCCTCATTTATGTTTAAAGTATACAGTATTGATAAAAGACTTATTACATTAATACTGTTTCTAGCACATTTCAAACTTATTGGTAAAGGTGTTAGTTTCATACCAGATTTGAAATCTTCATGATTATATTTTTGTGGAATTGGAAGAGTTAAGGATCTAATCTTATCCTTGTCTGGCAGAGAGGGTTATGTGAACAGAAAGTTTCTCTCCTGAACAGTAAATCTTTAAGGTGACACATGAAGATATAGCTCTGAGATGCCCATTGATAATAATGGGAGAATCCCCTTGCATCACTTTGAAAATGTACCCTCTTAAAGTCAGTTTGGATCAAACAGTTTGTATAGATAATGAAGATTCACCTAGTCACTGACCTTCTGTAGCTTGGAAATGAATACAGTATTACCATAAAATGGATTTATCTCTAATATAATTTCAGTTATTATGTTAAAGAAAAATCAAGTCTTCATTCTGGAAAGTATTCTGTTCTGTGACTGATTATGCAAATCCACTGGCAAATGGTAGTTTCAAAGAAATAAAATGTGTGTGTGTGAAAAAAGCACATGAAATAATTTGCTTTCCTGAAGAAAAGGTCTCAGAATATACCGTATTAGTGAATGGGGGAAATTCATAGCGTCACTCAAAACAATTAATCAGCTTCCAAAAATGATTCTGGATATTTAACTGAGGGAGAAGCTAAACTTGTCAGTATTCATCTGAAAAAGCAGCAGGGTTCCCTAGCTGTGTCAGTCTCAACAGATCACGGTAAGAAACTTCATAATCGCTTTGCAATTTCTGTTCTTTAATTAAATATTCTCAAGGGAGTTAGGCCTGACGTAGGTCTGAGTTGGGAGAAGCAAGCTACTGTGCTGCAGTTTCTGTGTGTGTCTCTCTCTGCCTCCTTGTCAGCCTGTTAAGCTCTCACCACACTTCCTGGGCAGCTGCTGGCCACTCACTTAACCATGTGCCTTTTCTAGGCAAGAAGTCCAGTAGCAGTTTAGCATCCTCCTTTCATCCCAGGCTTAGCCTTCGGAAGAGTAAACCATTCAAGCCTGGATGGAGCCAGGTAGGCAACCTCTTCCCAACTGATGGCCCAGCCACTGTTATCTTAACTCCTTTGAAGCTGTTTGCTTCAGGTGTCTTAGCTTTGACATGTTTTCAAAGCCTGAGGAATTCCCTTCCTTTGATTTATCTCTATGACTGCAGGCACGATATCATCACACAGATTCTATGGGTGCACATACTATATTTGTTCTCTCTCTCTCTCCACATACACAAACACACAACTCCCTCTTTCTCCTCAATCTGATTTAACTTTCTGTCTTGTAAGCAAATTCTATGGTATATTTATACAAAATACAGGGTACCATTTTCAAAAATGTCTTTGATTTTTAAAGTTATTTAGGTGCCAAAAGATGCAGATAGGAACCTAACGGGATTTTCAAAAGCACCTAAATGCCTAACTCCCATTGATTTGATATCTACTGAGGAAAAGCACTAGATAAAAAGTAGGTATTTATTTATTTATTTATTAACTAACAAATTCAAATTTGATTGGCTGATACTCAAACTATTTTGTCACCACCACATGTTGTATAAATTTATGTTAATGTGAAGCTGTTTATTCAACTGTTTATCAAAGTGCCAAACATGAATACTCCTCAGATGTAATATATCTCATTTATAATATAAACTTTCATGGAAGTATATGGTATTGTAGACAAATTACTAATGGTAGGAGTGTAAATTCTATAAATGTTTTCTCTCATTTTAATGTCCTTGAATACAATGTTTGTTCTCCCAACTCCATTAAATTCCCTTTCTTATGAAAAATTCTGAAAAACAGAGCATTGTCTTTTCAGCCTGTTAATTCTTGAGGGAATTCTGAGACAAAATAAAAAATTCCATGCCAAAAATATAAAAATTCTGCACATTATTTTGACATAGTTATTAACTAGTTTTTTTTTTTTTAATTTAAAGAGTGACCATCAAGGTCCATCTTCAGCCAACTCAGATTCCAGCAACAGGCCAGAACACAAATACTGAGAGAGCTGGTTCCAAGGGATTTTCAGCTAACACAAGTGGGCAAGGCAGAGACATAATATATGGGTTTGATCCTATAAAATGCCGAACTCCTGGTCCTGATCCAGCAAAACATTTAAGAGTGACTAGTCCCATTGATTTATTTATTGATTTTAGTGGGATTAAAAAAAGAAAAGGAGTACTTGTGGCACCTTAGAGACTAACAAATTTATTTGAGCATAAACTCACTCACTTCACTTTGAGCATAAGCTCACTTCATCGGATTAAAGTTAGGTATAGAATCATAGAATCATAGAATATCAGGGTTGGAATAGACCTCAGGAGGTCATCTAGTCCAACCCCCTGCTCAAAGCAGGACTAACCCCAATGTGCTTAAGTGCTCAACATTTTGCAGGATGAAACAACTAGAAAACAAGGCCTTGCTTTTTTCCCCCCTCAGGCATCTAACATGGACTTTCTGGTACAAAAATTAATTTCCATACAATTTATTTAGCAACATGTCATATATTCTTTACTCTCTGAAAGAAGTCTAAAAGATGTCACAGGGTCATGTGATTGGTTGTATTTTTAAAATGTTTGAATTGATGACAATATAGTATAGATGCAATTAGCAAAACCAATATGAATGTACATTATTCTTATTCCCTTAACATGGGATTTTCTATAGACACAAACGTGACGTGATATATTTCTGTTCTCTGAATGGATAAGCATAAGTGTTAGTGTTAGAGTTATAGCATGAATACCCATATTTACAAATTCAAAATTTAGCCTTCCTTGAATATTGGCTTAAAGTTTATTGTTTCAATGAAATTCCTTGCACTGATCTCATTTTCCTGGAATACTCATTGAGACTGAATAACAAAGGACACGTGAACAGATTTCAAAATTGTTTAAACATTTTAAAATACTATTCATCATATTTATTTTTCATTTCTCTATTTTGTAGACTTCATCCAGCGCTAAGAGCCAGGAGTTTTCAGTTCTTTTCGAAGTTCTGTCATATACTTCCTGTGTGACACTCCAACTCTTGTAAGTTCCTGCTCCTGCTCCCACTGAAATCAAAGGTACATTTTCCATTGACTTAAGTGATGTAAGCTGGCTCCCTAGATCTCATTTTCCTCTCTGCAGCTGAATTGATTAATATTTGTAAAGCACACGAGGGTCCCCAGGTGAAAAGTTCTACCAATGTGCAAATTATGTTAAAGTATTATATTAATATTCAAACACAGACGTGCAAAAGTTATTTTCACCAATTTTTTCCTCTCTTGTAAACTTGTATCAGTTCAATCTGGTCCAGCAGGAAAAGCTTCAACATGTATAGGACTTCTATGTTTTAAATGCCTCGATTAGACAATTATTATAAATATATTATTTGTTAAATAGTTGACAGTTACTTGGTGCTGTACAAAACATTCTCACTAGTCATCTAGACTGCTCTAAGGGTCTGAACTGATACAGCTTATTACCCATCTTCTCCTTGTCCTGAACCTCTTCCTTCCTCACAAGGGAAACTAAGAAATGGCAGTGCTGACCAGGGACAACATCTTGTCTAACTAGTGATGAAGGAAGGGGTTAAAGTTGTGGTAAGAAGAGTTGGTGCTGTTCTCATATCTACGATGGCTATTAATGTTTCAAAGCAATAGTAAATTAACTCCAAAAAGTTTCTATGTGCAATTCAGACTGGACAAATACCAGTAGCAAAGTATGCTTGGGTGCTTTTTCGCGCTATTCAGACCTGTTGGGTATGACAAGGCTACAGTTTTTCTCTTATTTAAAACTGAGTTGATTCCCAATTAACTTGAGTTAACTAATACCTTTATAATGCTAATCTAGCCAAAACATTTGTTCTAGGACAAGATTTGCAAAGATGTTAGTTAATTTGACTTAAATGACAATAAATTAACCCAAGTTAAAATAGGAGTAAAATCTCTAGTGTAGACATATCCGAGGGGTCTGCAAATTGGGCTGCATATCACACAAGAACAGTCTCTCTCTCTCTCTCATTCTAGTAACATTGCTAATTCTTTTTGCTTCAAATACTGGGAGAATAGGCTTTATTGTTGTATTACACCTCTCTCCCAACCAGCTTCAGCTAGAATATGGAAATGCAGAAATGAAGTGTGAGGGGAAAAATGTTATGCAAACATTTCCAATTTTTTTTTTCAATTCAAGTTTTAATGGTGGGTCAGACTGGTTGGGTGGTTTTTTTTGTTTTGTTTTGTTTTTTAAATATTCACCTGCATCTCCATCCCTTCTCAGAAATAATTTGATTTTAAAAGTCTCTGTTTATTTAGCACATGATCTTATAAAATATACTTACAATTTCCAAAATACTACAGATTAAAATAGTGACGCTGTGGAGTTAGGAGATTTTACTGTACATAGTGTAATATGTGTTGCAAGAATAGAGGGGCATAGGGATCCAAACACATTTTATTGCACCTTGGTTCCTGATGAGATATCTCCCTTTTCTTCCTATGGCTGTAATGACACCAATTAAAGATCTTAAGATTTCATACAGAAGCAAGAAATAATTTTTGAAATATATGTTACATCCCTTGATCTCTTATTCTCAGGGGAGTAGTTTAAGACTTAGTCCCCTCCGAAAATTAGAGCACAATCTCCGGTTATTGCCGCAATATCAAGTCAATTACTATGGCAAGTTATGCTGCTGGGCAGAAACCATCCTGACATAAAACCTATACCTGGACAGCTGGCAGATTTCTTCTACAGGACCAGATTGGTTTTTAGTATGAGACATAAGATGTTAGAACCAATGTCATGCTTGCAATACAATGTAGTACTGTGCTGGAACACAGTAAATGATTTCTTTATGAAGCATATTCTATTGGACTCCTGAAGGTAAAAGCTGAAGATGCCGCAATTCTATCTATAAGAGCTTGACTCAAAGAACCTGAGACTTCTCATAAGCAGACACTAAACCATTAGGTTTGGGGGAGATTACAAAGATCATAAGGAAATTGCTTAGAGATAGGGAAAATGAATGCTGGCTAAAACCATTTAAAAAAAGAGGATTCTATGAAAAGTAAAAGAAAGCAGTCAGGCTTATGATGTAACTTGGCAGGCTTTGAAAAGCATACAAAAAAAAATCTCATTTAGCGTGTTAAAGCCCAGGATGGATTGAATGAAGATCACATTGTTTTGAGCAAATAATATGGAATTTGAGAGATTTTTTTCAACCTCTTCAAATAAATTAAGCATCTTTTGCTTTGCCTAAGACAGGTGTTAAATATAACACATTACCTCCCACCTATGAGAAAGAAAGAGTCAGAATGGGATGTCAGGAATTCTCACACAAGGCTAGACAAATGGTTAGTTTGGGAACATCATCTGAAGCAGATGTCTTCATGTCTTATAACCCTGCCAGCATTACAGCCAAGGCCAGAGACAGAATTTTCTACCAACTTGAATATCAATATGCACATAATATGAAGCCAATTTTTTCTGCTCATAAATAAGGGAAACATTTTGCCATGTTTAATCTGCAGCCCAATATATTGCTTCACAGTTCCTATGTTACATTTTTTAAAAAAAATATTCCATATATGTTTATGTACAGTATATTATGAAGAGGCACTGGTCTCTCCACAGTTAAGACTAAAATTAACTTTCCAACAGAAACCCAGTCATGACTACCTTCCCAAATCTGAAATTTCCCCATGTGAGATCTCAGGCCAGAGTTTGTTTATTTGAACATTTAGGCAAATCTAACAGTTTTAGAGCTAATGGGACAGATCAGCTGTAGCAGCCGCTGAGGAGCACTTGGCAGAGGTGGAGGAGTGGGGTCTGAAGGTGCCTCTTACACTTTCCTAATCCTGAACTGGGTATTCACCGGGTCAACTGCCTGGTGCAGATTAGAGTAGCCCCTAAGAATAGGTTACTGCGGCTGAGGATGGAGAATCACAGTTATGCCTTGTTTTGTCAGGCCACCCATCCCCATTCCCACACACACAAAGCAGATGTAAATGAGTTGAGTAAGAGCTGCTATAGAAGCTCTGGTTTCAGAGTAGCAGCCGTGTTAGTCTGTATTCGCAAAAAGAAAAGGAGTACTTGTGGCACCTTAGAGACTAACCAATTTATTTGAGCATAAGCTTTCGTGAGCTACAGCTCACTTCATCGGATGCATACTGTGGAAACTGCAGAAGACATTATATACACAGAGACCATGAAACAATACCTCCTCCCACCCCACCCTCCTGCTGGTAATAGCTTATCTAAAGTGACCACTCTCCTTACAATGTGTATGATAATCAAGTTGGGCCATTTCCAGCACAAATCCAGGTTTTCTCACCCTCCGCCCCCCCCCCCCCAAACTCACTCTCCTGCTGGTAATAGCCCATCCAAAGTGACCACTCTCTTTACAATGACAGGTTTCAGAGTAACAGCCGTGTTAGTCTGTATTCGCAAAAAGAAAAGGAGTACTTGTGGCACCTTAGAGACTAACCAATTTATTAGAGCATAAGCTTTCGTGAGCTACAGCTCACTTCATCAGATGCATATCGTGGAAACTGCAGCAGGCTTTATATATACACAGAGAATATGAACCAATACCTCCTCCCACCCCACTGTCCTGCTGGTAATAGCTTATCTAAAGTGATCATCAGGTGGGCCATTTCCAGCACAAATCCAGGTTTTCTCACCCTCCACCCCCCCACACAAATTCACTCTCCTGCTGGTGATAGCCCATCCAAAGTGACAACTCTTTACACAATGTGCATGACAATCAAGTTGGGCTATTTCCTGCACAAATCCAGGTTTTCTCACATCCCCCCCACCCCCATACACACACAAACTCACTCTCCTGCTGGTAATAGCTCATCCAAACTGACCACTCTTCAAGTTTAAATCCAAGTTAAACCAGAACATCTGGGGGGGGGGGGGGGTAGGAAAAAACAAGAGGAAACAGGCTACCTTGCATAATGACTTGGCCACTCCAAGTCTCTATTTAAGCCTAAATTAATAGTATCCAATTTGCAAATGAATTCCAATTCAGCAGTTTCTCGCTGGAGTCTGGATTTGAAGTTTTTTTGTTTTAAGATAGTGACCTTCATGTCTGTGATTGCGTGACCAGAGAGACTGAAGTGTTCTCTGACTGGTTTATGAATGTTATAATTCTTGACATCTGATTTGTGTCCATTTATTCTTTTACGTAGAGACTGTCCAGTTTGACCAATGTACATGGCAGAGGAGCATTGCTGGCACATGATGGCATATATCACATTGGTAGATGTGCAGGTGAACGAGCCTCTGATAGCGTGGCTGATGTTATTAGGTCCTGTGATGGTGTCCCCTGAATAGATATGCGGGCACAGTTGGCAACGGGCTTTGTTGCAAGGATAAGTTCCTGGGTTAGTGGTTCTGTTATGTGGTATGTGGTTGTTGGTGAGTATTTGCTTCAGGTTGGGGGGCTGTCTGTAGGCAAGGACTGGCCTGTCTCCCAAGATTTGTGAGAGTGTTGGGTCATCCTTCAGGATAGGTTGTAGATCCTTAATAATGTGTTGGAGGGGTTTTAGCTGGGGGCTGAAGGTGACGGCTAGTGGCGTTCTGTTATTTTCTTTGTTGGGCCTGTCCTGTAGTAGGTGACTTCTGGGAACTCTTCTGGCTCTATCAATCTGTTTCTTCACTTCCGCAGGTGGGTATTGTAGTTGTAAGAATGCTTGATAGAGATCTTGTAGGTGTTTGTCTCTGTCTGAGGGGTTGGAGCAAATGCGGTTGTATCGCAGAGCTTGGCTGTAGACGATGGATCGTGTGGTGTGGTCAGGGTGAAAGCTGGAGGCATGTAGGTAGGAATAGCAGTCAGTAGGTTTCCGGTATAGGGTGGTGTTTATGTGACCATTGTTTATTAGCACTGTAGTGTCCAGGAAGTGGATCTCTTGTGTGGACTGGACCAGGCTGAGGTTGATGGTGGGATGGAAATTGTTGAAATCATGGTGGATATTCCTCAAGGGCTTCTTTTCCATGGGTCCAGATGATGAAGATGTCATCAATATAGCGCAAGTAGAGTAGGGGCGTTAGGGGACGAGAGCTGAGGAAGCGTTGTTCTAATTCAGCCATAAAAATGTTGGCATACTGTGGGGCCATGCGGGTACCCATAGTAGTGCCGCTGATCTGAAGGTATACATTGTCCCCAAATGTAAAATAGTTATGGGTAAGGACAAAGTCATAAAGTTCAGCCACCAGGTTAGCTGTGACATTATCAGGGATAGTGTTCTTGACGGCTTGTAGTCTATCTTTGTGTGGAATGTTGGTGTAAAAGGGCTTCTACATCCATAGTGGCCAGGATGGTGTCATCAGGAAGATTAATGATGGATTGTAGTTTCCTCAGGAAGTCAGTGGTGTCTCAAAGGTAGCTGGGAGTGCTGGTAGCGTAGGGCCTGAGGTGGGAGTCTACATAGCCAGACAATCCTGCTGTCAGGGTGCCAATGCCTGAGATGATGGGGCACCCAGGATTTCCAGGTTTATGGATCTTAGGTAGTAGATAGAATATCCCAGGTCGGGGCTCCAGGGTTGTGTCTGTGCGGATTTGTTCTTGTGCTTTTTCAGGAAGTTCCTTGAGCAAATGCTGTAGTTGCTTTTGGTAACTCTCAGTGGGATCATAGGGTAATGGCTTGTAGAAAGTGGTGTTGGAGAGCTGCCGAGCAGCCTCTTGTTCATATTCCGACCTATTCATGATGACGACAGCACCTCCTTTGTCAGCCTTTTTGATTATGCTGTCAGAGTTGTTTCTGAGGCTGTGGATGGCATTGTGTTCTGCACGGCTGAGGTTATGGGGCAAGTGATGCTGCTTTTCCACAATTTCAGCCCGTGCACGTCGGCGGAAGCACTCTATGTAGAAGTCCAGTCTGCTGTTTCGACCTTCAGGAGGAGTCCACCTAGAATCCTTCTTTTTGTAATGTTGGTAGGGAGGGAAGCTCTGTGATGCAAAGGGTTCTCATGCACACAGGAAATCCTTTAGAGGCCAGATTCGCTAAGTTGAGATCCCTTTTGTGTTGGCAAAGTGGTGTAAAGCAGATCAGTCCAGGCAAAATGAGGTGCTGTTCACTTCTTGAAAAGATACCTAAGTTCTTTGGACTCATATCGCAGAACCAAGTTGGCCTAGAAACTCCACTTTTATTTTATTCTATAGGTCACAATGACAACTGATTCTGTATGCTAATTTAGGAGAGTTAGATGAGCTAGTAATTTGGGGACCACACTATATAGCCAGGAAAACATGTCTAATTTCTGCGGGACAGGGCCCTTACTGATGAGTCACAGAAAGCAACAATATCAACAGAATTTAGACACCCAAGAGCTTAAATTCCTTTTGAAAATCTGTTAGGCATTGTGTTGCTGGGAGTAGCAACACCTAATACCTTTAAAAATCTGGGCCTTAGATCCTGACTCAGGAAAGCACTTAAGCATATGCCTTAATTGGACTTTAGCATGTGTTTAGATGCTTTACTGAATTGGGCCATACACCAGCCATGAAAGTAGATATTCATGATTAGAAACGTGATGGATAATTTATCTGACTTTCATGGGTATGTGAAAAGGGACAACGTTTTATGGATAACATATTATCCATAAACTGATAAAACAGAGCCATTGATTTTTCTGTTAAAATGTATCAACTAAATTTGGTGTAACATTAAAAATAACTATGACAAGTTTCTCTGAGTGAATTCCAAAAACTACTCACAATGTCAGGGTGTGCAGTTTGACCAGAAATGTATTAAAAAAAGGCAGCAAATAATGTCAACAGAAGAGCTTATGTTGTTCCATATTTGCTGAATATGTTTAATGTATGGTGCCAAAATGTACTAAGCAAAACAATATTTTTTGTTCTGCATACATTCTCCTTCTGCCCCATATATTTCATTGAAATAAGATAGGCAAAATTCTCTACTCCTTAGATCAGGGGTGGGCAAACTATGGCTCGCAGGCCGGATCCAGCCCACGAGCCGTTGTAAGCCGGCCCGCGAGCTCCCGCTGGGGAGTGGGGTCTGGGGCTTTCCCCGCTCCAGCCAGGCTGCTGGGTTGGGGGCCGCACCACGTGGCTCAGCCCTGCTCTAGCCGGGGCGCTTGGTCAGGGGCCGCACCATGCGTTTCAGCTCCGCTACGGTGCTCCAGCTGGGGCGCAGGGTTGGGGTCCGCTCCACACAGCTCCCAGAAGCCGCGGCATGACCCTGCTCCGGCTCTTACACACTCCAATGGGAGCTGCAGGGGAGGTGCCTCCGGATGGGGCAGCATACAGAGCTTCCTGGCCACGCCTCGCATAGGAGCCAGAGAAGGGACATGCCACTGCTTCCCGGAGCCGCTTGAGGTAAGCTTTTTTTTAATCCTCAAAAGACATCACAATTTGTCAACCATTTACAAAGAGACAGGACAATAGGAATTATCATGCTGGATGAGACCAGTGGTCCATACAGTCCTGTATCCTATAATCAACAGTAATATGGTTCTGATGAAAGAGCAAAAAACCTTGGAATGGACAAGCAATATGCTAAAATTCCAGGAATGTAACTCTATGTATCACTCTGAAGCTATTATGTCTGTACAGTTAGTGTGAAGCAATGGAAACAGCTACAAGCATGGCTGAGAGCATTTTTTTGTTCAGAATACCAACAGGTTTCAGTCATTGCTGGGTTTCATAGTCTTTTACCATCCGATTTTTAAGTTCTCACACATTTTGACTTTACGAATTACACCCATGTGTTGTACAGCTGCAGTAAAGCAGGTATATATGCAATGCCAAAAGTCATGGATCGCTGTGATAGCAGAGGTAAATCAACCAATCACCATTCTTACTTTATGGCTAATTTGCATGCAACAATTTTCTTGGGTACATGAGGGAGTCTGCACAGATGGTGGATTACTTGGCCCAATTGCTGCACCCCCTACTCACAAATCAACACAACCAACCCACACAACAACAAAAAAAACACACAGCTCCTCACTCCTCTTATTTCCCACCTGTACAAATCTTTCAGCACAAAACACATACACAATTACAACACAACCAGCAATCACATATAAGCAGATATAGTGCTTAGAAAGGTTACCAGTTCTGTCAGCAAAGCTTGAGGCCTTATGGGAGATACAAGCTGTGCAGCTACACATTAAGACAAGTGGAAAAGGGGAAAGTGTACTCAAGATCAGAAAGGAGAAAAGTACCAAAAAGGAGATTCTAAGGCACCAAAGTGAGAATGATTGGATCACAATGTTGAATTGCAATATGTTCCCCGGTCTGCTTCAGAGACAACACAACTATATGCTGTTCCTTATTTGAGGCCTGTGGCAAATGCACTGTCTAGCCCTTAATAGAAATTGTGTTAAAGTAACAAAGCAAACAAAAACAAATTATTTGTCATTAAAATGCAGCTCTGACTCTGAATATACTCAAGAAGCAGATCTTTTGAGCAAGCACAGCTATTTTTATATAATAGCTTTTCCAGTTAGAACCACACCAAAGTTGGCCTTCTAAATGTCTACACCTTTTCTAACACAAAGTGTTTGATAGATACAGCATGAGTGACTTATTACTATTTTTTTTTCCTCCTATCTCTACTTGATTTTTAGTTTCAATTTTGGGGGCTTTTAGAACTTTTGTTAGGTAGTTTTATTTTGAAAAATGTGGTGAGAATTTACTTAGCTGTATCACAAGAGTGTATACATTTTATAATGTTTTTTCATCCAACAGGATGGTTGAAATATTTCAACTGAGCAAAGAATGTCTTTTGACATGAATGAAATGGTAAAAATGAGGCATCCATATCACAGTGAGAAATGTTATCTAATCTATCTATCTATCAGCTGTCACAGAATATGAACCCATCACAATCTTATCAATACATGGCAGATAACCTACAAAGATTAGTAATTTAGAGAGATTCTAAGGTTTATAATTAAATCACTGTATGGATACAAAAATCAGAATTTTTAAAAAATAGTTTAAAAAGGTAAACTGACAGAAATTATTATTGTAGATACCTCAGAGTTCAAAGTTTATTCTCCAAATGAAACCAGGATGTACTCTGATGTAAAATTTAATATAAACCACTTAAAGTACAATATATTTTCCATAACAATATGTGAGGATGAGAGAAAAAAAATCAAGACATGAATTTCCTTATTTTGGGCCACATTATCTCTATAAGTACTGTATCATGTTACAGATATTTTATACATCTTGATGTGATGTTGAGTGGGTATTTCTGTACAAAATTGCCAAAGGATTGAAAATAGTATGTGATAGCAACAGCAATAGCCTCGATTCTTATACCATTACAACAAATTTCCTTAGATGAGAACAATGACTGCTGGTGACGCCTTCAAGTCAACTGGCTCCTGGCATACAGAATGCCACCAGACATGTGGTTCTATGCACTCAGCAGTGCCTTGAGAAAGTAAAGAGGCTTGACTCACATGTAACAAAGATCAATTTTGAAGTTATTTTTTCTCTTAGCAGGTGAAGAGACTAACCTGTCTGCCCTGAGGAAGGCCAGATGGTGGTGAAATATAGGCTATTCTCCTGCTATGGAAAGAATAAGCTTTAAAATGGATCTTCACTGTGTGTTAGTTATGCATTTTTAGTTTCTGATTAGTGCAGTGTGCATGTCAAAGTGTTTTAGGGAATACAATTCTAGGCAGATTCCCTATTAGGTTTGTTCCTGTACTGTAGATGAAAACAGTAGGGCACTTTTTCTAACATGAGTTGAGTCACTACTGTGACTCAGTGATTCTGACTTGGTATCTTCATTCAGACACTGATGTTAATACAGCACCAGTCTGCCTTTATTTAGGGCATATTTGTAGGAGGTCTGAGTCATTGACTACTAATGCTGCATTTCTGAAGTGAAAAGTTTAGCTAGTAGTCAGCACACAAACCACTCTATTCTCTGAGCTGAAATATATTTCCTGCTGTGCCAGGCACACTTTGCGGAGCATGGCTAAATACATTTGAATGTATAATTATGATTCACTTACCAATTCAGTAGTTTTTATGTTTATTTTTTAAAAGGCAGTTTTCTTATGAAAAGCATCTACCTCAATATGGCACCTCCTTACTCAAATCAACTGCTGGTGTGTATTCAGAATCGTATTGGCTGACTTTAGGGAAAAAAGTTATGTTTTGATTACTTGTTACTCCTCTTAGCACTGCAAAGCCATAACAGACATGGGAGAGCAAGCTGTATTGGATTCTGATTCATATATTTCAGAAAGGTTGCTAACTGAGTTGCAGTTCCAGGATCAAATTCTGCCCTCACTTCTACCTGTGCAACCCCACTGAAGGCAAGAAAGGTGCACAGGGGTGCCTTAGGGCAGAATTTGAGAACACTGAGGTAGCATCGGTGTAAATGAGGGCAGAATTTGACCCACAGTATCATTTTTACTAGTAACAATGCTTGAGCCAGAAAGTACACAGCTTGACATTCAGCTTGCAGGATGAATTTACAAGGCTGACGGTAAAAATGAACAGACAAGGTCGGTGAGATATTATCTCTTATTTGACCAACTTCTGTTGGTGAGAAAGACAAGCTTTCAAGCTTAGACGGATCTCTTCTTCAGATCTGGGACACTAACTGAGACTATGGCTACACTAAAGAGCTTACAGCAGTGCAGCTGCACCACTGGAAGCTCTCTAGTAGAGCCACTCTAAGCCTGTCGAGAGCTCTCCTGTTGAGTAAATTAAATTAATCGACTCCCAGTGAGCAGCGACAGCTAAGTCTGCAGGAGAAGCTCTTCCGCTGACATAGCACTGTCCACACCTGTGTTTAGGTCAGTGTAACATATGTCGCTCAGGGGGGTGGCTTATTCACACCCCTGAGCGACATAAATTATATCAACATAAGTGGTCGTGTAGCCATAGCCTCAGAGTGTCCCTGCTAAATACCTAACCCCGACTAGATAGCACTGTGTCAGCAGGAGAGCTTCTCCCACCAACATGGCTACTGCCTGTCGGGGGGATTAACACGAGAAGCTCACCCATCAGCGTAGGCACCACAACAGTTCCTTATATTCCTCGAAGTGTATCTTTGACTTCAAAGTCAGGAATCTCTCCTAAGGGCTCAGCTTGCTGTGTCTCCCATGGAGCTGATGCCGCTTGCAGTCACCTGTGATTTTATCATGCAAATGCCTTGCTACAATCTCCAATGAAAATGAATAGTCCATTGTCCATGTCTTTGGTCACACCTGGCTTGATCTGCCATTGAAGCAGCGGTCTTTGGCTTCCCCACTGTCTGGAAAAAAACTATTTTGCCTTCTTTGTTTGCAGTCTCCAAGGCATAATAGAGAATATATAATTTCACTTACAGTGTTGTTACAAACATTTTCACAGTGATATTAATGACCAGTGTGTTATTAGTTTTCAAATGATACATTACATGACACTTTTAAAATAAATATCATGACAACAGTGTGTGAGATATAATGAGCTGGTCAGACCAGGTGAGTTTTAATGTTACATACCAGGGACCCTTTCCTTCTGACACTGGGGTGCTCTGAGGTCACAGCACCTTTCTGAGTTTTATGATGTTGAAACTCTGATACTGAGGCCACTATCTTCAGAAATCGATCCTCTGGGAGAAAAGCCCTTCTGGCTACTGAATCCAGTAAAGATCCCATGAAAAGGATTTTGAGTTTGACAGAGATTTGACTTCCTGGCTTTGAGAAGCAGAACCAGATCTGCAAAAAGGAAAGTTGTGCCCTGAATGTGATTTAACTGATCATCTTGTGATGCTGACTTCATCAGCCAGTCCTCTAAATATGGGTAAACAAAAATACCTTGTTTCCTGAGATGCACTTCTACTGCAGAAAGGTACTTTGTAAAGACTCTTGGAGCTACAGAAAGGCCAAATGAGAGGACCTGGTACTAAAAATGTCTCTCCTGTCACAAAATGAAGGTATTTTTGATGACTTGGTTGAATAGAAATATGGAAATGTACATCCTCAAGATCAAAACTTGTGAACAATTCATATGAAAGAATCATGGAGTTAGGTTAACATTCTAAGCCAAAAGTTCCAGATGAACATGTTCAATTTTCTGAAATCTAAAATTGGATGGAAACCCTCATCTTTTTCTGCATCAGGAAATATCTTGACTAAAACTCTTGACTCCATAGATCTTTTGGAACTTTCCCTATTGCTGCCATCAGAAGGAATTTTTGAATGTCTGACAGAAAAACAAGTTAATCAGATAACTCCCTGAAAAGGGAAGTGTAGGGGCAATCGAGAGGAGATAGTGTTTTGAACTGTATTGCATATCCTTTTCCTGTTATTTCTCAGATCCATTTGTCTGATGTAATAAGGCTCTAACTGCTGACAAAATGGGCTAGCCTGTCTTCAAACAATGGGTAGAAAAGAGTGATGACAGATGGTCCACAAACTCTCAATCCTCATATCAAATTTGTGATCATGTATGCCGTGAAGATGACGACAAAGCATATAGCTTTGACTTTGGTTTGAGTCTAAACAGACTTCTTTTGTTGAGACTCAGAGAAAGAAGAAGGCTGTTGTTGTTGCCACCTTTGAGCCAAAAAATATGAAGAGGATTGTGGATAAAGTTGCCTCTGATAACACAAAGGAGGAGTAAGTGGTTTCCTTTTAGAAGTAGGATATAAACCAAATGATCAAGCAGTAGACATGGCCTCTTAATTTTTCAAGTGTTCATCGATTTTATTACTAAAAAGGGCATCACATACAAAAGGGAGGTCCTCAACTTTAAACCTGGTGTCCTTAGCCAGAGAAGATCTCAACCATGCATGTCTTAACATAACAGCAGATGCTAATGCCCTGGCTGCAGAATCAGAAATGTCAAAAGAAGCCCTGAGAGCATGTTTTGCCACATTCTGACCCTCTGTCAGGATACCACGGGCAAATTTGCTTTGATTGTATAAGTGCTGAATAAATATAGCCATATTTTCTGCACAGATGAAACTGGTAGTTGGACATTGCCGCATGGTAATTAGCCACCCTAATAGCAAGTGGTGAAAAGGAGAAAACTTTCCTTCCAAAAGGGTATCTAATCTTTTCCCATCTTCTGTCTGGAACTGCAATTGGAAGGAACTGAGGTGGTAGAGGACACAGTGCACTCTTTTATACCAGTCCCCTCAGAATGCATGCAAACACTGAAGGGAAGGGTGGGAGAGAGGGCCTGGGCACTACAGCAGGCACTGCTAGGAGAAGGTTCCACCATTAGGTGCACCAGTCAATGCACTATCGATATGTAACCCTTCTGCCCATCAGAGTTGGCAGCAGCAAGGGCTAAGTTCAGTATCGAGGGGTTCCTTTTCAATACATAAGGAAAAACTGGCTTGAGCTCCCACCCAGTGACCTGGGACAATTACATATCACAGCCCTGGGCACCTCTAAGAGGCAATACTTCCCCTCTCGCAAGCACAGAATCTGAGTGTAACAAAAGCCTTTTAATAAAGGAGGGAAACAATGTGGCATTATGTGGGGAAACACCACAAACAGGATTCATAACACAAACCATGAGCAAAAGACCCACCCCCAAGTAAGTTTGGCAGTGTCCTTTTCCTCTCAGGGTCCTAAGTCCAACAACCCAAGGCACCCCTCCCACAGTTTCTGTCCTTGGTCAGTGCAGCCCCCGAGTTCAGAAGTTCATCTGCAGAGTTTACCTCCCAGCCTGAGTGGAAGGGGGTGTGGAGATATGGTGGCGCCTTACATGCTCCGCTGCTCGCGTCGACGGCTGATTGCCACACCTCTCTGTGGGGTTCTGCTGCAGTCTTCACCGCCAGCCGCTCTTCTCTGCCAGCTGCCCTGCAAGCCGCTCCTCTCTGCTAGCCGCTCACCAACAATTCTTCAGCCTTCCCCCCACACTGAACACAGCTCTCAGTGACTTCAGCGGTTAGTAGGGGAGCCTCAGTGCTAGCACACTCGGAACCACTAGCCCAAGGTAGGTCTAATGCTTAGACCTAGGAATCAGTGATTTCAGCTCTGCAGCACATAACAAGACTCCTAACGGAGTCAAAATTAGCTTTGTTATTACACTGTAGAGAGAGGAGGGGTCAACATGGTGCTTAAGGCCCTCAGAAGGGGCCTACACTACCAGGTACACATACCTGTCCACAGCCTCTCTCAATTCACTGGGCTTTGGAACCCATGTCTCTTGCCTAGCGAGTGCTACTTAGTTGAGGGCAAGCCCCTCCATCATAAAATGCCAAGTAGAGTTCTACTGTCGTTGATTCACGTAATCAGGATAACAACACTTTATTACTCCTGCCCCAATAACAAAGAGACTGGGGATCCCACAGCAGCCAAAGTGACCATTTGGGCAAGCAATCCCATCATGCTAGGCAGGGTGGGTGTGCCCATGCAAACTAGATCAGCCCCTAAAGTCCTTTTCCACAGCTCACCACCAGATGTCAGGGTAGAGCTCATTCTGACTCTGCTTACACAGAAATGGGAATATGTAGAGGCACTCAAATAAGAACTATTTTTTTCCATTTGAACAAGTTCACACTGCCTTACACCGAGTAACAGTATAAATGGAGCCTGTGACACTACTTTGCAGAGTCACTTTTCAGAGTAGAACACCACTGAAGCAGTGAATAAATTTACAAAGCCACAGATGCAGTTACCTGAAATTACTTTTTTTTTAAAACAAGAGTGTCAAATGAGGTGTGGGGTAGCTAATTCATTGTGTTGGGCAAGAAAACTACATTTGTACAGTCTTAAAATTTCATATGAGTTTCAACATAATTAAATGATATAACAGTGGGGGACGAGGGGAAGAGTGAGTTTCCAAAGTCAGTGGGGACTAGGGACCGAACTCCCATAAATGTCTTTGAAAATACCACTCCCAGCCTATAATTTATTAGTCCTGATTAGCATCATTATAAAAAAAACCGCTGTTTAAATCTACAATAGTATTTATACAAATATAAAGACATTTCAAGCTGGTATAATTTAGAGATTGCTGTAAATCAACATAATATTAGGTTTATATGGGTTAGCATAATACACCGATACAGTTAATATGGAAAATGGGTTGAGACTTGTTGGTCATTCCCAAAAACGGTCTCTGTTTTTCTGGTTCTACTTCTGAGTGAATGGGATTTTGGAAATCTGTATGAGAATTGGAATTTAAGAGGGAAGACATACAGTTTTTCTTTTGTGGTGTTACATTTTGTTTGCATGGGTAGCTGCAGCATATACCATTCCTCTCCACAGATCTGCATGGAAGATCACTACCTACAAAATTACCAGTTTCAATTACCTTTGGCACTTACATGCGAGTATGATAGCAATCATGATTAGGCCTCAACTGGAGTACTGTCCAGTTTTGGGCTCCACATATCAGGAAAGATGTGGACAAATTGGAGAAATTCCAAAGAAGAGCAACAAAAATGATTAAAAGGTCTAGAATAGCATTTCTCAGACCAGGGTCTGTGGACTTCTGCGGGTCCATGAGGGTACTCCAGGGGGTCTGTGGGCCACACTGATCAACACCTCCTCCTCCCTCCCAGCGCTTCCTGCACGCTGCTAAACAGCTGTGGCGTACAGGAAGCGCTGGGAGGGAGGGAGGGATGGAGGAGGAGGAGCGGGGATGGGGCATGCTTGGGGGAGGGGGCGGAATCATGATGAACAAGATTAATTTCAAGAAACCTTTTAAAACCTGAGTATTTTTTGATATTTTATATCAGTGTCCATTAAAAGTAGGTAGATGAATAAACTATTCTGAGCTAAAACATAACATTCCATGAAGCACCAATAAGTTATAAAGAACTCTTTTAATGAATGAATAATCACAAGTGCACTGAATTTGTAAAGTTTTTGATAAATCAGATGTCTTGGAATAAAGTGCTGAAGTCATCTGAATTATTATTCCATTGCCGTATCTGCTCCACTTAATCTTTATAAAAGGTAAAGACTCTGAAATGATTAAATCATTTCAGTTCATAGAATCAGAATTAGATTTTGAGAGGGTTGACTTCCTTTTCTTTATGCAGTAGTAGGTACAACATCTTTACTTCAGGTTTTTGTTTTGGCATGTAGTGAATCTAGTATCCGGCAGAGGGCAATGCTTAGCTGTAGAAAACATTGAACAGCTTCTCCATTTCTAAGAAAAAGAAGCTCTATGCAGGCAAGCGTAAGTACTACTGCTGTTATCAAAATTATGCAGCAAGTATTCAGAATGAAGAGCTGCTAGCAGAACATGGCTCAGCTCTATTCAGTTGGTTTCAGTCAGTACTGTAGATATCCACAATAACTGTTTTATCTTCCCACTAAAATGGAGAGGGCAGATTTAAGAAAAAATATATACAATAATGAAGCAAAAGCCCCCAGTATTCACATCCAGATGATACTGTATTCAGTGGTTCAGCTAGTCATACGACATTGTGATCTTCAAATCCAAATATTAGCTACTCCACACAACACATATCCCAGAGACTGCTCCAGGACATACCAGGACAACTCAAGGTGATATCTCAGAGTGGGGTCAGTGTTCTTCTGGTCCCCCAGGGGTCTGCAAGTTCTTTGCAGCCCTCCCTCCCACCACTGATCCCCAGAGGAAGAAGTTGCAGGGGATTTTCTTCTCTCCCTTCCATGGAGGTATGGTGACCAGATGTCCTGATTTTATAGGGAGAGTCCTGATATTCGGGGCTTTGTCTTATGTAGGTGCCTATTACCCCCCCCTCCCCACTCCCTGTCCCAATTTTTCACACTTGCTATCTGGTCACCCTACCTGGAGGCCTACATGAAGGGAAGTGTTCAACTCTAATATTCAAACCCTGCTAGATCAGAGCTGGGAGCTATATTAGCTCTTCTCATTCAGACGGAATGGGCCTTGGAAATCTGCAGCACAAATCACGGTTACAAATATCTGGGCAGGTTCTAGTACATAGCCAGTATTCATGCTGTTTAGGACATTAAATATTTGATTTCCCTACCACAATGACCAATTCAAGGCCCAGAATTCTTAAATCTCTTGAAAATGTAAAACGTAGTGGAAATGTAGATTTAGTAATTGAAGGTGTTTGTGATCACATTTGCTAAACCTTGATGGCTCAAAATATTTAGCTTTGCTAATTATAATGCCTGAGGATTTCAAAGAGGCTTAAGGGAGTCAGGCCCATAACTCCCTTTGAAATCTGCCCCCTAAATTACTACAGGAAAATGTGTCCGTTAAATTATATCCTGTATTTTAAGAATTAAGACATTTGACATTTTGCACAATGTTTTTCTCTTAGAATTTATGAGAATGATCAGCATTTCATATAGTTGTGAACGTGTCAGGACAAAGCAATAGCTGATAGTCAATCATTATTTAAGCAACTTTTAATAGGGTCCAGATGTATAGGATATAAGAAAAGATCTAATCTCTGAAAAAGATTACATATTGCCAAGGACTGAATTTTGACTTGGAGATGTCCAATGAGAATCACCTCTTTATGGGCCTGACTCCATGTCCATTCAAGCTGGTGGAAAAACTACCAGTGACTTGAGTGGATTTTAGATCAGGCTCCGCAAGAAAACCTTAGCAATAGAGAGATCAATTATTAATTTTATTTTTCTATGATCAATTTAGTTTTTCCATTTAGGAAGTGCCTTATTACGTTTGCCAGGGTCACCATTTTTTGGCCCTTGAAAAAACGCAATATTCTTGTGTTTCTTACTATGACAGATAAAGTTAAAGTTAATGTGCCAGAAACTTTGTGTGAGCTTAGTGCTTTTCATCACGCTTGATGAGCAGTGACTTCCATACTGGTGCTTTCATCTTGTTTCATAGTAGAAGCAGTGCTGTTTTAAAGGGCTCCATAGTGCTGATTGCCCTCATTCCCCATTGAACTCAATAGTAGCTGAGGGTGAACAGCATTTTGCTGGATCAAGCCCGAAAAGAAACACAAACATCTAAAAGTACAGAAATTATTCTGGGTACAAAAGTGTAACTTAGAACATAGGAAAGTATCTAAAAAAAAACCCCTGATTTTTATTGCTTTTAATGCAATATTTTGTTTTTGTTCTTAGACATAACTTATTTACTCGGGGAAGCTTTGTTCAGCTGAGATGCAACATCTGTTTTTTAAGTGAGGTGCTATTTGTTTTAATTTTTTCAGAAAACAACTATTACACCAATATCAAACCCAGAAGTGCCTAAATATGCAGCTGTGTTAAGAGATCCTCAACCTCCAATGATTCAGGACTAAAAACTAAATAGATATAGTAAATATTATTTTATAAATCAGATTAAAATTTGTCCCTCATCTAAATTTGGGGGACCCTCGAATATGCTGAGACCACACGGCACACTGATATTTATAGCAATATTCAGAATTCTTAAATGTAGCACTTGTTTCATAAGGAAATTTCCAGCATGTACATCATAATGCATGCATATCTCCAAGGAAACATGGTCTTATTATCATATTTCATATGTCAGTGACCAGTGCTTTCCAACATATGAGAAAAAATAAAGTGATAGATTTTCCTTCGCTACAGCCTCTGCTAACCCGTTTGAAAACCTCCCACATTTGTTAAGAAGCTGGAGCTTCTTGTCCATAGAATCCACTTGTAATTGCTCCACTGACTGCAGTGATTCTGAGCCCATGGGAAATCTGATCATATCTCAGAGATTTTGGCTTCAGTGAAGTGTGTACAGCTTCTCTGTTAAAACTTCAAAACAGAGCTGGGAGATAAATGTACAATGCAGGCAAGCTGGCGGATAAGACAGTTAACTCACTAAAAAAAGAGAGAGCGAGAGAGAGAGATAAGTTTAATAATATGTAAATGATTTGAAAAAAAATTGGAGAATGGCAGATAGGATGCTAGGTGAGAACTAGATCATTGATAATTTGGATGAAGCTTTTATTTTTCTGAAGAATTTACAATACTTATAAAAATGAAAATGTTAAAAAGCCTACTCTGTGACTGAGATAGAACTGGAATTATAAAACTTATTGATGTTTCTGAGTACCTGGCTTTGCTCCTCATTTTTCTCTTGTAGCGGATCACTTGGGTTTGGGTTTTTTTATACACACTTGCAAAACATACCATGGTGTGAATTTAGTGCCTATGAAAAGTATTGGGAGCAAAAGGATATTGCCTGACTGAAGCCTACTATAATTTTCAAGAGTCTGTTCTGATAATGTTTAACATCTTAAGCAGATCTGAGAATGTGTAAGAAATTGCACAGTAATCATGTTTGGTGTTGCACATGTGTAAAAAAGATGCCACACAATTGTGTTTGTGAGGAAAATAAAATATAAAGTAGCCACAAAGCTAGAAGAAACTGGTTTGAAGTAACTCAAAACCTGTATTGACAGGGGAGAGTTAACATGGAAATGAGAGGCTAATACATATGTATAAGAAAAGATAACAAAAGCTATAAATCAGTCAGCCTAAACAAAGTGAAGCTGAAGCTGCGAATTGTCAGGTGCTGGAGGTGACTGTAAGTGTCCTCCTGATGAGCTTCCCACTGGTGAGTAAGTGGTTATTATTTACTACTGTTTTACCTTAATAAAAAGGTGTTAGACCCATCCACTGAGAAGTGAATTTCAGTCCAACAAAAAAAAAATTTATTGGCAGCCTTGGAGACTGCTGTTCTGCACCTACCTACAAGACACGTAAAGCACAGTTAATAATATAAGCTTCCCCAGTGTGTTGCAAGGTGACAGCCAGAAAGAGTTGAGCTTTGCTCGGTCATGAATCAGAGTAACAGCCATGTTAGTCTGTATTTGCAAAAAGAAAAGGAGTACTTGTGGCACCTTAGAGACTAACCAATTTATCTGAGCATAAGCTTTTGTGAGCTACAGCTCACTTCCGATTGAAGTGAGCTGTAGCTCATGAAAGCTTATGCTCAAATAAATTGGTTAGTCTCTAAGGTGCCACAAGTACTCCTTTTCTTTCAGTCATGAATGCAGATTCTGAAGGGGCCTCACTTTTGTGCCAGCTAAGTGATACACTTGCGACTGCACCTCTGTAACATGAGAGGTAGGCTGAGTCAACTGTTGTCCACAGTAGGATGTTCTGGCACAGCCCCAAAAAGCAACAGTAGCCACAGTTGAGGGACCCTTGTTGAAAGACATAGTGAGAGACAGGTCGGAGAGAATATTAGCCCTGTGAGACTGGAGTCTAATACGTATTTTATTAATTTTTCACAAGTCTGGTTTTGCTTTAAATCAAATGCAGTGCAAGTGAAATCACTGAGCCTGACTGTGTTAGCATCCCCCACTTCAAAAAGCCAGCAGGGCCTCTAGAAATAAAAGAGTCACATCCTCTCCAAACCAATTCAATCCTTTGCTTCTACTGAGACTTTCAGCTAAGTGGTACAGTGGTATTTTTGATGTGGACATTTGTATGTGTAAGGGGACTATTGCCCCCGTACTAACATTCAGTGGGGGTGTTTTAGTAGCTTGCTCCCAGTACAAAAAAGGGGAAAGGGTTAATGGGGAATCAGGACCCTGAGACTGACAGCCCCCAGGAACAATGGGGAGAGGCCAATGCTCCAGGTCAGCCTGAATGACAGGACGGGCAGGCTAATCAGGGAGTCAGGAGGCCAGGGAGGTCCCATACTCCATCCTCCATGTGAGCTGGAATTGCTTGGGTCAGACAGAGTGGGGCCGAGCTAAGAAGAAAGCAGGGGCCTGAGCTGAGCTGGGGAGCAAAGCTGTGCCAGATCCAGAAGGACCAGAAAAGCAGCCCAGAGAGAGCAGACCCTGTCCTGGGAGCAAACCTGCAGCCCCACAGCCAGAGGCACAGCCCAGAGAGAGCAGACTTGCCCTGGGAGCAGAGCTGCAGCAACCAGAGCCAGAGGGGCCAGAAAAGCAGCCCACGAAGCAGGTCAGTGCTGGGAGCAGAGTCACAGAAGCAGCCTGCAGAGCAGACCTGTCCTGGGAGCAGAGCTGTAGCAACCAGAGGCAGAGGGGCCAGAGAAGCAGCCCAGGGAGCTGGAGGCAGAGCAGCAGCAGCACTGAGACAGAGTGGTGGAGCTGGGGCTGGAGCAGTCCGGAGCTGGGTGCAGTGAGCAGCTGGGGAGACCGAGGGGGACCCTGGGCAGCGGGCCCAGCACAGGGAGACGCCTCAGCCAAGAGGCTCTGCAGGCCAGGCTTGGATCGTAACCCCGACAGGGCGGGGCGACACTGGGAAGGAGGGTCCTACCACTTAGAGCCTGAGAGCGTGTGGCCACCACCAGAGCAAGTGTCCAACCCGCAGCATCCCTGCAGCATAACCGGGGCCTGAGAAGAAGGCCTGGGACTTACAAGGAACAGACTGTGAACTGCTCTGGCATTCCAGAGACACTGTTTGTGATGTTCCCTGCCACAGAGCAGGTTGATGTGTTTCCTTTAACCTTTCTCAGTTTTCCTTATTCTTTTTAAAATTAATTGTTGATTAAATAACTTGCATTTGCTTAAAATTGTATGTAATGGTCAGTGGGTCAGAGAAGTGCCCAGTGCAGAGAGAGTACCCCGGAGTGGGGGCACCCTAGCTCCTGTCCTAGGTGACCACAGCAGGGTTGAGGTTTGAGCCCCCCAGGAATATTGGGCCCAGCCTTGTTGGGGTTACAACGACTCTGCCAGACAGGAGAGTGGAAGGGGAGTCCTCAAGGGCAGGGAGGCCACTGGGTAAAGGAAGTGGGAGCGAGGACTCAGATCCTTTCGCTAGCCGACTTCACCGGGGTAGTGCAGAAGCCAGGAAAGTTTCCAACAATAGCAGGACTATTCCCCCGCTTACATATAGAAATAGACCAAGATGCCCAACTCATTTCACAAAAGATCAGGAACAAGTTAAATTCAATTACTATCATTCTAGATCAGTTTTGAGCTGGTGACGTAGAGAGATTAAAAGGTTCTGGACCTCATTATGAATTTTCTAACCCATCCCTTTTTAAACTGTGCCCATTCGGTTCCTCAATTAAAATATCATAGACAATCATAGAATTATAGACTATCGGGGTTGGAAGGGACCTCAAGAGGTCATCTTGTCCAACCCCCTGCTCAAAGCAGGACCAATCCCCAACTAAATCTTCCCAGCCAGGGCTTTGTCAAGCCTGACCTTAAAAACCTTTAAGGAAGGAGATTCCACCACCTCCCTAGGTAACCCATTCCAGTGCTTCACCACTCTCCTAGTGAAAAAGTTTTTCCTAATATCCAACCTAAACCTCCCCCACTGCAACTTGAGACCATTACTCCTTGTTCTGTCATCTGGTACAACTGAGAACAGTCTAGATCCATCCTCTTTGGAACCCCCTTTCAGGAAGTTGAAAGCAGCTATCAAATCCCCCCTCATTCTTCTCTTCTGCAGACTAAATAATCCCAGTTCACTCAGCCTCTCCTCATAAGTCATGTGCTGTAGCCCCTTAATAATTTTTGCTCCCTCCGTTGGACTCTTTCCAATTTTCCCACATCCTTCTTGTAGTGTGGGGCCCAAAACTGGACACAGTACTCCAGATGAGGCCTCACCAATGCTGAATAGAGGGCAATGATCACATCCCTCAATCTGCTGGCAATGCTCCTACTTATACAGCCCAAAATGCCGTTAGCCTTCTTGGCAACAAGGGCACACTGTTGACTCATATCCAGCTTCTTGTTCACTGTATCCCGTTGGTCCTTTTCTGCAGAACCGCTGCTTACCTACTCGGTCCCTAGTCTGTAGCAGCGCATAGGATTCTTCCATCCTAAATGCAGGACTCTGCACTTGTCCTTGTTGAACCTCATCAGATATCATTTGGCCGAATCCTCTAATTTGTCTAGGTCCCTCTGTATCCTATCCCTACCCTCCAGTGTATCTACCACTCCTCACAGTTTAGTGTCATCTGCAAACTTGCTGAGGGTGGAATCCATGCCATCCTCCAAATCATTAATGAAGATATTGAACAAAACCGGCTCCAGGACCAACCCTTGGGGCACTCCGCTTCATACCGGCTGCCAACTAGACATGGAGCCGTTGATCACTACCCATTGAGCCCAATGATCTAGCCAGCTTTCTATTCACTTTATAGTCTATTCATCCAGCCCATATTTCTTCAACTTGCCGGCAAGAATACTGTGGGACACCGGATCAAAAGCTTTGCTAAAGTCAAGGAATAACATGTCCACTGCTTTCCCCTCATCCACAGAGTCAGTTATCTCATCATAGAAGTCAATTAGGTTAGTCAGGCATGACTTGCCCTTGGTGAATCTATGCTGACTGTTCCTGATCACTTTCCTCTCCTCTAAGTGCTTCAAAATTGATTTCTTAAGGACCTGTTCCATGATTTTTCCAGGGACTGAGGTGAGGCTGACTGGCCTGTAGTTCCCCAGATCCTCCTTCTTCCCTTTTTAAAAGATGGGCACTACTTTAGCCTTTTTCTAGTCATCAGGGACCTCCCCCAAACTTTAACATGAGGAAATCTTGTCCATGGTAACAAATGCAACAGTTAGATAAGGTCATTTACCCATAGTTACAAAACAGAATTTTAAAATATAGTTACAATCAGAGAGAGAGTATAGGCAGGAGCTAACCACAAATGAAACAAAATTGCATTATGTAACTGGTCAGATTGGAGCTTTCGTAATTATTATAAAAATCTTATTATATAGGTATTAATTATTAAGAAAATAAATTGTCCTTATTTTCCAGACAACTGAGGTTGAGCTATGTCTTTCTTGCTGTGCTCTTGAAATAAGAAACCACTGGTCACTGATCTTTACATTAATTATTTCCCTCAATTGCTCTAACAAGAATTATCATGAAAATGTTAGCCAGAGATAAATCATTTTGTATTGAAGAATCAGAAAGAACCCATTCGGATTTCTTTAAATGCTTAATAATAGTGTATGAATTATCTTCTACAGCCTCTTCCATCCAAAGATATGGAAGTGCTTACAAACACTACTGAATTAAGCTTCCTAACATCACTGTGAGGTAGGAAAGTGTTATCAATCCCTTTTAGTGACAAGGAAACAGATGCAAAGAGAGAGATTAAATGACTTGCTCAAAGTCAAAGAAAATTGGTGGCAGAGCTAAAAATAGAGTACAGATCTCTCCAACTTCCAGTCCTGAGCTTTAAAAACAACTAGAAAATGCTGCCTTCTCCATTAATCCAGTTGCTGGAACACAATATTCTGCAAACACATAGCTAACACCACCATTAGTCTGCAAACCTAATATCTGTTATGCAGAATCTGATTTCATCTTTGGCTGTTAAACAATCCCATATAGAGAAGAAAGCAAATACAAAATCAAAATGAGATGGCAGAATGTATTTTTTTTCTCCACATTAATTGAGACCTTTTATTTGCCAGGCAGCATTGTGTCTAACTACTTTGCTAAAAGTCAGACAACATATGCTATTTTCTCATTCCTCATAAAAATGAACATTTAAGTTCAAAGTTTAAACAGGCACCATGTGAATTTTGCTAGGTGTTAAATTATATCATTAAAAACAAATAGGAAAATTAAAGGCAGATGCGGAATTTGATTGCCAAAAGTTGATTAAGAAAGCTTATCCATGATTGGCTGAGATACTGTGTCTCACTGACTAGCTGAAAGTGGAGCTGACCATGGTAAAATTACATGTCAAGAAGGGCTTCCCAAGAGGATGCTGTAATATGGGGGGGAAAGGAAGCAGGAACAATTAAAGAGGGGAGAGAAAATGGAAAGGAATGAGGAAATGGAGGACAGGGAAGGAAAATATTGACAGGACATTTAATTCAAGTCTAAGGAAAGGAGCTGCCAATTCCCTGAAAAGCCACAGTTGCCAGGCATTTTAAGTGAAACACAAGTCCACACAAACCCCACATCAGAGAACATGTTACTTAATGATCTACTATAAGATGTAGAGATACTACAGTAACGATACCTGTATAAGAACCTGTATAGAGCAGAAAAGATAGACACCCCCCCCCCCGTAACATCATTGGACAAGAGATAATTGAAGACGTGACCAAAATAATAGATCCTAAACAACAACTTCAGTTGCATTCTGCAATATTTTATTAATTTTATTTATGTATTTGTTTGTTGTGAAGATCTAGCACTTTTAGGCTTACCTTGCAGAAAATTGACTCCAGTCCCACAACATTTCAGCCAATTTGGGATCTTCGACCTCTAACATCCTAGTCACCTCAGCAATATGTGAAATTCTAGTCAATTTGTAATTATTTAAATGCCAACATTATTAGGATTTTTGCTACTGGTGTGGGGAAGGGGGGTGCGGAGGGAGAATACACTCTAAGGACATTAAATGGAAAACCCCACAGTACTGTGCCATTACCGATTCACAACTAAAAAAATCACAGAAAATCAGGAATCACAAAGGTCACGGTTCCAACAGCCCAGTTACGATACTCATAACCAATTCAGGCAGAGTTATTTTTAGTTCTATTTTTCTGATTATATGTGAAGCTATGTACAAAACATAGTATGCATGAAATTTTGTATTTCCTAACATTTTGTGATCTTAGCTCTGCTGAAATCCTAATTTTTCATTAATGCAGTTTTTGCATTAAAAGACATACCATGTATTATTTTTTCCCATAGATTTCAGTGGGACTTAAGGACATACTTGTGTGTTTTGCTGAACTGGGGCTGGAACCCTTACTGGATAAGTACAATGTAGCTAAGGAAAGTTGTGGGAAACATAACACTGAATTCATGACAAGTGTTAAAAAACCTAGATTACAGTGTTGTATTAATGTAATCATTTGCATTTAATCTAATTTCTAAACAAAAAAGATGCTAGCATACTTGGGAAGACTTAGTCAAAGGAGAGAAACCTGAATGTTAAAAGTATATTCACATGAGTGCTGCATAGCAAATTCAAATAAATATACATTTGAATGCTTGATCCTAATAGATAGCATATTCATTTAAAATTTGCATGGTCTGGGACTGTGCCAATAGATTGGCTGAGTCTAGAAATGTTTTTAACACAAAAAGTTGTGCATGAATAGCCAGATATCCAAACATCTGCAGCACACTTACATTGTTAAGGAAAAGAGAACTGTTACATATTTGAAGTATGCTATTTTCATTTATTCAAAATGTCTCCATTTCTCAACCACATTCTTTCTCATCTAGAAAAGCATGTCTTCCTCAATATGGGCTATGTCCATGCCAAATTTGAAGTGTTAAGTCTAACAGGTATACAGCCTTATTTTGGGCAAGCAGTATTAAGAAGAGTAGAAACAATAATGACACCATTTTTTTTAAAGAAAAAGAGGTGGTGTTTTAAAAAATATTTTCCATTCTAAATCTGCTAAGCAATTGCCTAAGAACTGTACTCTTCATTGTGTTCTGTCACAACACAATAATATGTAAAGCAATGCTCAAAAAAGTCAAGGATATTGTAACCTAAGAACGTGAGGTTAAGAGTTCTGACAGAATTTAAAGCTTACAACTGTCTGTAAGGTTCTCCTGGTCTCTGATGAAAACTATCATACTTTCAACAAAGCTTGGCAGTACGAAAAATACATGACTTACATTTCCAGCATGGTGTTCATGGATTTAGTAACTAAACTCCCAACAACATTCAAGAGGGTCATGTATAGCAAGATGAATATGTAGCACCTAAAACTTAAGTTTGTCATAGTACCTGTGGCAGCCTCATGATTCGTAAGGCCCAACCAAGAAGAACTGGGTTGGGAGGCATTGCCAGGTGCTGATGGATGGGAAGCAATCAGCTGTTGCATGTCTTCCCTCTTTATCTAATTCTCATGGTACAGAAAGAGTATGTAAAATCCACCCCTGTGCAATGCACCAGCACAAGTCCTATGTGCTGCTTAAAGCCCATTAACCTCTCAAACGGCTGACACAAAACTTAAGTGGTTCATAGGCTTTGGGCTGGATCTTTACACATAGATGAATTTCACCTGCAGTGAATTGCTGAGGCTACTACAAAGTAAATGGGGTCCTGAGCAGTCACTTGCCTTGCTTGAAGTCCTTGACCACATATTCTGAAAGAATGATAGAAGGGGTCTTTCATTCTTTTATAGATAGCTGTGCATATATTAGTGTTAATGGCAGTGATCAGGGCATCTAAAGGAGATTTATACTCCTCAGGATATAAAGCTTTGCTACACAAAATGTGAATGTTCTCAGATATTTCTTTTAAAGAACATCTTCTAAATCAGAAGAAATGTCTTCTGTTAATTCTCTACTTTTGAACCCTGCCTTGCAGTTAAAGGTTGCAGTTACACATATTATTTCTCTGTAAATACAAAATGAGAGGTTATTCTTTATGATTTCAATCAATACATTGCCTGTATGTAGTCCAGATGAATAAAAGTTATGAAGGAAAAGTACTTGCATAAATGTATTAATAAAACTAGTAGACAATCTGAACAGATTTGATCATGGGTGGCAGGTATCATAATGCAGGCCATGACCCCACCCATGGCCAGCCCAAGGTCCCCCCCGGCTTCCCCTCTTCCATGAAGACAGTGGGGGTGGGTCAGCTTGGGCGCTGGCCAGTGGCGGCCCAGGACAGCTTGGGTCAGAGGGTGGCTCGGGGCCAGCCGGCCAGTAGCCTGGGGGCCGGGCCGGCCAGCTGGCTGGTGGCCGGGGTGGCTGGGCCAGGGCTCCTCCGGCAGTAGGGAGCTGGGATAGAGAGAGAGACTTGGGGCTCTGGTAGGTGAGGTGAGTGGAAGTGCTGGGGTAGGGGCAGTGCCTCAGGCAAAAGAGGAGGGGCTAGCCTCCATGAAGGAGGCGTTCACGCACCACCCATGGATTTGATCGCATTTGGGATTCTGAACATGAAAGCAAAAGAAGAAAAAAGTCAGTAAACGGATTGTTGAGACAATAGACCCCTTATCGTAGGAGGGGATACAAATATATTTGTGATATGTATTGACTATGTCTCTAATGTACAGAACTTGAAACTTTTACAAGAGAAAAAGATCTGGAAGAACAAATGAATGTACACTCTTAATCACACTACTGAAGTATGCTCATTAGAAAGCTATGAGATACTTGATTCAATCCAACAGCCATTATAATTAAGGACATAGGAAATGTAAAATGGAATGAGAGAACAAATTAAAATTAAGTATTCCGTTTTCTGTTTTACCTTATTGTCAGTATATGTCCCATATATGCGGAATACACTAATTGGCTTTACAGAGCCTTAGGGCCACTTATAACCTTGGTGTAAATGGTTGGAAGCCAAGTGACTTCAGATTGGCCCTCCTTATTCTAGGGATGAATTTAGTCCTATGGGTTGTTTTGCAGTGGGAATAAGAATTCTAGAGAGTTTAGCAAATTGAAGTGCTCAATTTCTAGTGAAGTCTAGAAGGAAAGTGTGAAACCTCAAGTAAATAACTTTATATTTTATATTTAATAAAGTTAATATTTACTAGAGGTTTCACACTTTCATATTATATATATAGGATTTGCAGATTTTCAACTGATCCCAGAAATGCCTTTTAACTTCATATTTTTACTGCTCAAAAACAGAGAAAGAGTTGGGAAAGAATATGGATCACATTATGATTTTTCCTCTCCATTCTAGGTTTACACCAAACTACTTTGCATGCATTTTTTTTTTTGCAATAATGTTCATAGAATATCAGGGTTGAAAGGGACTCAGAAGGTCATCTAGTCCAACCTCCTGCTCAAAGCAGGGCCAATCCTCAATTTTTACCCCATATCTCTAAATGGCACCCTCAAGGATTGAACTCACAATCCTGGATTTAGCAGACCAATGCTCAAACCTCTGAGCTATCCCTCCCCGCCCCGAAGACCTATAACAAATAAAAATATAGAAGAGAAGTTGTTTTATTCTGCCGTTCTCTAACTTATTCCTTTAGATCATGACTCCACTTCTTTGTATTGAGTAGTTCCCCCCGCCCCCCCAAGCCCCTGAACCTGATAAATTCTGAACCAGTTTCCTCGAATGTACTACTTTTACTGGTAATTTAACTGAAATATGTATCATTAACACTGCCTGCAGCATAAGCTTCCATATGTGATAAGCATACACAGTCTCTTTGGTTAATTACTTATATCTGGTATATTGCATTTCTTGGTATACTTAGCCCCTGGTCTACACTAGGAGTTGAGGTCAAATTTAGCAGCGTTAAATCGATTTAACCCTGCACCCATCCACACGACAAAGCCCTTTTTTTCGACTTAAAGGGCTCTTAAAATCCATTTCCTTACTCCACCCCCGACAAGGGGATTAGCGCTGAAATCGGCCTTGCTGGGTCGAATTTGGGGTACTGTGGACGCAATTAGACGGTATTGGCCTCCGGGAGCTATCCCAGAGTGCTCCATTGTGACCGCTCTGGACAGCGCTCTCAACTCAGATGCACTGGCCAGGTAAACAGGAAAAGGCCCGTGAACTTTTGAATTTCAATGTCCTGTTTGGTCAGTGTGGCAAGCTGCAGATGAGGCAGAGCTCATCAGCAGAGTTGACCATGATGGAGTCCCAGAATCGCAAAAGATCTCCAGCAAGGACCGAATGGGAGGTACGGGATCTGATCGCTGTACGGGGAGAGGAATCCGTGCTATCAGAACTCCGTTCCAGTTTTCGAAATGCCAAAACATTTGTCAAAATCTCCCAGGGCATGAAGGACAGAGGCCATAACAGGGACCCGAAGCAGTGCCACATGAAACTTAAAGAGCTGAGGCAAGCCTACCAGAAAACCAGACAGGTGAACAGCTGCTCCAGGTCAGAGCCCCAAACATGCCACTTCTATGATGAGCTACATGCCATTTTAGGGGGTTCAGCCACCACTACCCCAGCCATGTTGTTTGACTCCTTTAATGGAGATGGAGGCAACACGGAAGCAGGTTTTGGGGACGAGGAAAATGATGATGATGAGGTTGTAGATAGCTCACAGCAAGCAAGCGGAGAAACCGGTTTTTCCGACAGCCAGGAACTGTTTCTCACCCCAAACCCAAGGCTGCCTCCCGGACCCGCCAGGCGGAGAAGGGATCTCTGGTGAGTGTACCTTTTTAAATAGTATACATAGTTTAAAAGCAAGCGTGTTTAATGGAAAACTCTGTTAACGTGTCTGGGGATGGAGTGGAAATCCTCCAGGGACATCTCCATTATGCTGTCATGGATGTACTCCCAAAGCCTTTGCAAAAGGTTTCTGGGGAGGGCAGCCTTATTCTGTCCACCATGGGAGGACACTTTACCACGCCAGGCCAGTAGCACGTAGTTGGAAATCATTGCAGAACAAAGCATTGGAGTGTATGTTTGCTGGCATTCAAACAACATCCGTTCTTTATCTCTCTGTTATCCTCAGGAGAGTGATATCATTCATGGTCACCTGGTTGAAATAGGGTGCTTTTCTTAAGGGGACATTCAAAAGTGGCCGTTCCTGCTGGGCTGTTTGCTTGTGGGTGAACAGAAATGTTCCCCACTTTTAGCAACGGGGAGGGGGGAGTGGTGAGGGGCTAGCCACGTGGTGGTGGGGGGGGGCAAAATACGACATTGGAACAAAAGCACATGTGCTATGTATGTAATGTTAACAGCGAGGTTTACCGTGAAAGAGTGTACCCATTGTTCTATCAAATGTGTCTTTTTAAATACCACTGTCCCTTTTTTTTCCTCCACCAGCTGCATGTGTTTCAAGGATCACAGGATCTTCTCCTTCCCCAAGGCTAGCGAAGATTAGAAGGTGAAAAAAATGCACTCTCGATGAAATGTTCTCTGAGCTCATGCTGTCCTCCCACACTGATAGAGCATAGACGAATGCGTGGAGGCCGACAATGTCAGAGTGCAGGAAAGCACAAAATGACCGGGAGGAGAGGTGGCGGGCTGAACAGAGGGCTGAAGCTGAAAGGTGGCAGCAGCATGATGAGAGGAGGCAGGATTCAATGCTGAGGCTGCTAGAGGATCAAACTTATATGCTCGAGCGTATGGTTGAGCTGCAGGAAAGGCAGCAGGAGCACAGACCGCCGCTACAGCCCCTGTGTAACCAACTGCCCTCCTCCCCAAGTTCCATAGCCTCCTCACCCAGAAACCCAAGAATGTGGTGGGGCCACATCCTCTGGCCACCCAGCCACTCCACCCTGGAGGATTGCCCAAGCAACAGAAGGCTGGCATTCAATAAGTTTTAAACTTTTAAACTTTTAAAGTGCTGTGTGGCCTTGTCCTTCCCTCCTCCACCACCCCTCCCGGTGCTTCCCTCCTTCACCACCCCTCCTGGGCTACCTTGGCAGTTATCCCCCTATTTGTGTGATGAATTAATAAAGAATGCATGAATGTGAAGCATCAATGACTTTATTGCTTCTGCAAGCAGTGATTGAAGGGAGGAGGGGAGGGTGGTTAGCTTACAGGGAAGTAGAGTGAACCAAGAGGTGGGGGTTTCATCAAGGAGAAACAAACATAACTTTCACACCGTAGCCTGGCCAGTCATGAAACTGGTTTTCAAAGCTTCTCTGATGTGCACTGCACCCTCCTGTGCTCTTCTAAGCGCCTTGGTGTCTGGCTGCGCATAACCAGCAGCCAGGCGATTTGCCTCAACCGTCCACCCCGCCATAAACATCTCCCCTTTACTCTCACAGATATTGTGGAGTGCACAGCAGGCAGTAATAGCAGTGCGAATATTGGTTTCGCTGAGGTCTAACCGAGTCAGTAAACTGCACCAGCGCACTTTTAAATGTCCAAATGCACATTCTATCACCATTCTGCACTTGCTCAGCCTGTAGTTGAACAGCTCCTGACTACTGTCCAGGGTGCCTGTGTACGGCTTCATGAGCCATGGCATTAAGGGGTAGGCTGGGTCCCCAAGGATAACTATAGGCATTTCAACATCCCCAATGATTATTTTCTGGTCTGGGAATAAAGTCCCTTCCTGCAGCTTTTGAAACAGACCAGAGTTCCTGAAGACGCGAGCGTCATGTACCTTTCCCGGCCATCCCATGTTGATGTTGGTGAAACATCCCTTGTGATTCACCAGTGCTTGCAGCACTATTGAAAAGTACCCCTTGCGGTTTATGTACTCGCTGCCCTGGTGCTCCAGTGCCAAGATAGGGATATGGGTTCTGTCTATGGCCCCACCACAGTTAGGGAATCCCATTGCAGCAAAGCCATCCACTATGACCTGCACATTTCCCAGGGTCACTACCCTTGATATCAGCAGCTCTTTGATTGCGTTGGCTACTTGCATCACAGCAGCCCACACAGTAGATTTGCCCACTCCAAATTGATTCCCGACTGACCGGTAGCTGTCTGGCATTGCAAGCTTCCACAGGGCTATTGCCACTCGCTTTTCAACTGTGAGGGCTGCTCTCATCTTGGTATTCTTGCGCTTCAGGGCAGGGGAAAGCAAGTCACAAAGTTCCATGAAAGTGCCCTTACGCATGCGAAAGTTTTGCAGCCACTGAGAATTGTCCCAGACCTGCAACACTATGCAGTCCCACCAGTCTGTGCTTGTTTCCCAGGCCCAGAATCGGCGTTCCACCACATGAACCTGCCCCATTAGCACCATGATGCCCACATTGCCAGGGCCCATGCTTTGAGAGAAGTCTCTGTCCATGTCCTCATCACTCTTGTCACTGCGCTGACATTGCCTACTCGTCCGGTATCGCTTTGCCAGGTTCTGGTGCTGCATATGCTGCCAGATAATGTGAGTGGTTTTTAATGTTCTCCTAATTGCCGAAGTGATCTGAGCGGGCTCCATGCTTGCTGTGGTATGGCGTCTGCACAGAAAAAAGGCGCAGAATGATTGTCTGCCGTTGCTCTGTCGGAGGGAGGGGCAACTGACGACATGGCTTACAGGGTTGGCTTACAGGGAATTAAAATCAACAAAGGGGGTGGCTTTACATCAAGGAGAAACAAAAACAACTGTCACACAGAATGGCCCCCCTCAAGGACTGAACTCAAAACCCTGGGTTTAGCAGGCCAATGCTCAACCCAATGCTCAACCCACTGAACTATCCCTCCCCCCAGTATTTCAGGCAGGACTGAATCTCCATTACATTTTTCAAGGTCCTCCTAACAGACCTCACCGAAACGATTGTCGGCGGTTGATTTCATGGAAGAAGGGAGGGGGAGCAAATGAATACAAAACAAATCTGGTGTATTTCTTGTTTTGATCCACTCCATCTATCTTTTACGTCTTTGGCTGGCAGCAGACGATGCAGTAGGACTGCTAGCCATCCCTCATCTGCCTGGTCACCATAAGAAGGTACAATAGGACTGCCAGCAGGACTAAAGAGAATGACCTGGTCGAGTCACTCCTATTTTAGTCCCTGCGCCCATGTCTGCCCAGGCGCTCCTGACCAACCTTACCGAGGCACCTCGGACATGACGATGATGGTAATCAGGCCTATTGCACCATCTGCTGCCACAAGGCAATGGGTTGCTGCTGTGTAGCAATGCAGTACCGTGTCTGCCAGCACCCAGGAGATGTACGGTGACAGTGAGCTGAGCGGGCTCCATGCTTGCCGTGGTATGGCTTCTGCACAGATAACTCAGGAAAAAAGGCGCAAAACGATTGTCTGCCGTTGCTTTCACGCAGGGAGGGAGGGCCTGACGACATGTACCCAGAACCACCTGCGACAATGTTTTTGCCCCATTAGGCATTGGGATCTCAACCCAGAATTCCAATGGGCGGCAGAGACTGCGGGAACTGTGAGATAGCTACCCACAGTGCAACACTCTGGAAGTCGATGCTAGCCTCGGTACTGTGGAAGCACTTCGCCGAGTTAATGCACTTAGAGCATTTTGTGTGGGGACCCACACAATTGACTATATAAAAATGATTTCTAAAAAACCGACTTCTATAAATTCAACCTAATTTCGTAGTGTAGACATACCCTTACAGTCCTACATATACTACCCAGAAATGCTTCCATATTAGACATAATAGTAGTACAAACATTTGCCAGTAACCAGACTGTAGTCATGAATTTTTTCCTGGTTAAAGCACATAACAAGTGTACCTTACCTAGAAACAAACACAGAACTAATCACACTACATTACATTATAATTATGTGTGTTACGCTATCACTTCACATGTGCTATTTTTGCTACTTCAGGAATAGGTTTCCAGTGGAAACTATAATAGTTAAAGCAATCACATGCCTTTCAGGAATCAACTGTGTTTTGAATCTGTAACTTTTATGACTAAAAGTCTAGATGGTGTCTTTTTATATCGGCAATTTGCATAAAAATTACTGATGTGGAAGTACAATAAACCGTTGATTACATGGGAAAATGTGCAATCAGCTGCCATGTTTGCCAGAACACAATGTCTAAAGATGCATAAAAAAAAACTTCACAAAACAAGGGAGAGACATTTGGCTTTACAACTGAAAATAAAATAGCTGAACAAGAAAAACTGAAAGGAATATGTAAAAAAAAAGGAAGAGAAATGTGTGAAGGAGGACTGTAAGAAGAGATTAGATCCCTTTAAAAAAGCAGAAAAAAGAAATCACTGTTTTAATAAGATTTTAAAAGTGTACTTCATCAGTGTGTACATTTATATTGCATGGCAGAGTTCCTGGAACTTTTTCCAGAGCACTATATTTATTGAATGTTAGGAGTAAGCTAGTTTCATTTGTTCCCCTCTTAATGGTCAAAGTAAAGCCATGAATGGCCGTATGAACGGAGTTTGCAAGTCTTTAGACTGAATTAAAGAACTGAAACTCACTGCAACAATTTGAATAATATTACTGAAAAGTTTTAGTGCCTTCCCAGTTTAGCTTTAAATACAATATACGTATATTGTATTCCTGTGGTTAGTCGCACTCAACCCTGTGAGCACCCCTTGATGTGTGCGCATGATGCTACCCCTCTCTTCAGCTTCCAGAGCCTGTTGCAGGCTGCCAGCCTACCTCTGCAAGTCTTGTATGGCTCAGCCCTCTGGCCGGTCACACAATTCAAACTCCTTCCAGGGTACAACAAATTCCACTACAAGAAGTTCCTTGTGCTTAAGGGTCAATTATAAATAAGATGGTTTCCTACCCTTCTGGGGCTTAGTTCCATAGGTGCTGACTCTGTGGGTGCTCCAAGGGTCAAGCAGCCATGGAAAAAAAAATAGTGGGTGCTCAGCACCCACTAGACACTGCTCTTTGGCAGTGCCACAGATCAGATGTTTGGCGACTGGGGGAGGCACTTGGGGGACAGCGGAGAGCAGCAAGTGGGTGGGATCCTCGGAGGAGAGGTTGCAGCGGGGGTGGGAAGAGGCAGAGAGAGGGTGGAGTCTTGGGGGAGGAGCAGAGCGGGGTCAGGAAGAGGCAGAGTGAGGGCAGGGCCTTGGGGGAAGGGACGGCGTAAGGGTGGGGTGGAGCACCCCGGGGGAAAAATAAAAGTCACTGCCTATGCTTAGTTCCCTCAGGGTGGAGCACCCCGGGGGAAAAATAAAAGTCACTGCCTATGCTTAGTTCCCTCCCAGGAATCAAATCAGCAGAGTTCTTCCTGAACTCCTGCCACTGATTTCGGCTTGAAACAGGACCTGGCCCAACGTGGTGCCTTTGGCTGTTGCCTAGGGAGCGTCTCTCCTCACTCTACAGAGTCCTGCCGGGAACTACCTTGCTAGCAGCAGGCAGCTCCTTTTATTTCAGCCTGCTGAGCCTTGAATGGCTGTTGCTGATCCCCAGCCCTTCTAGTTGCTGAAGGCCCAGACGTCAGTGGTTCCTGGAATGGCTGCTCCCAGGATGCTTCTCTAAGCATGCCCCAAGATCTAATGTTCATTGCTCTTTTCCTCTCAGAAATATATTTCCTGGGGCGGGATATAGCAGAGCAGTGGGGCCTCCAGCAGGAGGCTGTGAAGGCCTGGGTGCACACTGTCACAATTTCACATCTACTTACCTATAACATAAAACAAATCTGCATTAATAATCTTTCACATAGCGTAGGTAGAGTTTACAACACTAGGACTAAAATAATATAGTATGCAATGCAATTCATATAGTAAGCAAAACCAGCAACATTTCCATTTTCACAAGACTTGCAAAAGCTCAGACACGAAAGGCCTGATTTTGTTTAAATAAAGAACATAATGATTACTTTATGCCACCTTCATTGGGGTTTTTTTTTTTTTTGCCATATCCACAGTACTCTACTACATTGTCCTGCCTTCCCCAACTACTAGGATTTCACTGCCTGTTGGGTCTACAGTTCTAGGCTCCTATCCTGAAAACACTTACACAAATACTTAAATTTATTATATGAGTAGTCCCACTGACGTCAATAGGATTACTCACACAAATAAAGTTAAGGTAAAGAACAATAAATAAAGGTGTATAAGTGTTTGGAAGATCAGAATCCTAGATCCTACTCTAAACTTCAATCCTCCATTATGAGAGCTACCGGAGGAAGTGACAAGAACATCTGTGAACATGAAGAATTCATTGAAAATATATACATGGAGACCTCTAAGGTTAAGGAAACAATCGAGCTGGTGAGAACTGCAGTCGCACCCAGGGAGGAGAAAATGGCTCCTTCACAGGGAGGAAGCTGGTTGCTGGCTACTTCTGGCAGCAGGCTCTACTCCACTCCTGCTCCCAACCCACTGTCCATAGAGATCAAAAACCAGTATGCTGTCCCAGCAACAAGGGATGAGGAATCCCCTAAAAGTGGAAGAGGAAAAGTCATATACCCGCACAGGGCTGGGAGGATCGCAGCCAGCACTGCCAAAAGGAAATGAAGAATTGTGGTGCTCGGCAACACCCTTCTAAGGGAGACATATACATTCATCTGCCAGCCTGACCTGTATCCCGAGAGGTGTGCTGCCAGCCAAGGACCTACATCTGAGACATTACAGAAGGATTGTCAAGATCATCCAACCCTCAGACTACTATCCCATGCTGCTCATCCATGTGGGCACTAATAATACTGCAGGGTAGGACCCTGGGCAGATCAGAAGCAAATACAGGGCTCTGGGAGTGAGAATGAAGGACTTGGGGGCACAGGTGATGTTCTTATCAACGCTTCTGGTCCAGGTTAGGGGCACAGGCAGAGATACACACATTCTGGAGGTGAACACAGGCTGTGTACATGGTGTAGCAAGGAAGCCTTTGGCTTCCTTGACCATGGGATGTTGTTCTGAGAAGGACTGCTGAGCTGAGATGGGGTCCACCTATCAAGGAAGGGGAAAAGTATCTTTGGATACAGACTGGCTAACCTAGTAAGGTGGGCTTTAAACAGGGGCATGAGACAAAAGCCCACAGATAACATGGAGACTTGGGTGAAGAGTCACAATCTAAAGGGAACATGGGCAACCACAGCAGGCACAAAGGAGAGACAAGAGGGAATATAGAGGGGAAATCTAACGAACATCTTACATGTCTGTATACTAATGCAAGAAGTACTGGAAATAAACAGGAAGAACCAAAAATACTAGTGAATTATCATAATTACAACATAAATGGCATCACATAGACTTGGCGAGATAATTCACACACCTGGAATATTGACATAGACAGATACAGCTTTTTCAGGAAGAATAGGCAGGGGGAAAAGGGACGAGGTCTAGCCTTGTATATCTAAGATGTATACACTTACATAAAGGTTGAGATAGAAGTAGGAGGCAGACCTGTAGAAAGTCTCTGGGGAAGAAGAACGGGTAAAAAACAAAGGTGATGGTATGGTAGGTGGTCTACTACAGGCCACCTACCCAGGAAGAAGTGGATGAGGCTTTTTTTAAAACAACTAAGAAAATCATCCAAAGCACATAAGTAGGTGGAGAGGGGGGATTTCAAATACCCAGGAACCTATTTGGAAAATAATAGTGCAGAGCACAGATTTTCTGTCAAGTTATTGGAATCCAATGGAAACAACTTTTCATTGTAGAAAGTAGAGAAATGTACTAGGGGACAAGTTGTTCAAATTTGATTCTGATAAATAGGGAGGAACTGGTTTAGAATTTGAAGGTGGAAGGCAGCTTGGGTGAAAGTGATCATAAAATGATGAGTTCATGATTCCAAGGCATGATAGGAGGCAAAACAGCAGAATAAAGACAATGGGCTTCAAGAAGGCAGACTTCAGCAAACTCAGAGAATTGGTAGGTAAAATCCCATGGAAAGCAAATGTAAGGGAAAAAGTTCAGAAGATTTGGCAGTTTTTTGAAGAGACATTATTGAGGGCACAAGCGCAAACTATCACCATGTATAGGAAATAAGGAAAGTATTGCAAGAGACCACCTGGTTTAATCAGGTGATATTCAATGACCTGAAACTAAAAAAATGTGTCATACAAAAAGTGGAAAGTAGGTCAAACTATGAAGGATAAATATAAAAATAAAATAAAACAAAAAAACCCAACACAAGTATGAAGGGACAAAATTAGAAAGGCCAAGGAACGAAATGTGATTAAACTAGCTAAGGACAGAAAGGATAACAAGAAAACATTTTACAAATACATTGGAAGCATGAGGAACACCAAGGACAAGGTAGGCCCATTACTCAATGAGGAGGGAAAGACAATAACAGAAAAGACAGCAATGGCCAAAGTGTTTTTTGGTTCAGTTTTCACCAGAAAGTTTATCAGTGGTGGGATGACTAACAGTGATCATCAGTGTAAATGGGATAGGATCTGAATTGGGAAAGGACAAGTTAAGAATTACTTAGACAAGTTAGATGTCGTCCAGTCAGCAGGGCCCAATGACATTTATAGTAGAATACTTAAGGAACTGGCTGAAGAGATCTCTGAGCCATTAGTGATTATTTATAAGAACCCGTGGAGGACTGGAGAGATCCCAGAGGACTAGAAAAGGGCAAATATAGTACTTATCTATAAAAAGTGGAATAAGGACAACCCAGGGAATTATAGACCAGTGAGCTTAACTTTGGTATCCAGAAAGATAATGGAGCATGTAATCAAATAATCAATTCATAAGCACCTAGAAGATAAGGATATGACAAATAATAGTAAACATGGATTTGTCAAGAACAAATCATGTCAAACCAACCTATTATCCTTCTTTGACAGTGTAACAAGGCTTGTGGATAGGAACAAAGCAGCAGATGTGGCATATCTTGACTTTAGTATAGCTTTTGATACTTTTGACATGACCTTCTCAGAAGCAAAATAGGAAAATATAGCCTAAGTGAACCTACAATAAGGCTGGTGCACAATTGGTTGGAAAAGCGTACTCAAAGAGTAGTTACCAATAATTCACAGTCAGGCTGGAAGGGCATGTTGAGTGGGGTTCCGCAGGGGTCTGTCCTGGGTCTGGTTCTATTCAGTATCTTCAGAAATGATTTGGATAATGACGAAGTACACTGATAAAGTTTGAGGATGATACCAAGCTGGGCAGGGTTGCACGCCCTTTGGAAGACAGGCTTAGAGTTCAAAATGATCTTAACAAACTGGAGAAATAGTCTGAAATAAATAGGTTGAAATTCAATAAAGACAAATTCGATGTACTTCACTTAGGAAGCAATAATCAATTGCACTAATACAAAATGTGAGATGACTGCCAACGAAGGACTACTGCAGAAAAGGATCTCGGGGTTATAGTGGACCACGAACTAAATATGGTTCAACAAAGTAATATTGCTGGGGGAAAAAAAGTGAACATCATTCTGGAATGTATTAGCAGGAGTTTTGTAAGCAAGATGGGTAGTAATTCTTTTACTCTTCTCAGCACTGATAAGGGCTGAGCTGGAATATTGTGTCCAGTTCTGAGTACCACATTTTGGGAAAAGTGTGGACAAACTGGAGAATGTCTAGAGGAGAGCAACAAAAATGATTAAAGGTCTAGAAGACATGATTTATGAGGAAAGATTTGAAAAAGCTGGATTTGTTTAGTCTGGAGAAGAGAAGACTGAGGGGGACATGAAAACAGTCTTCAATAACACAAAAGGTTTTTATAAAGAGGAGGGTGATAAATTGTTCTCCTTATCCAATGAGGACAGGACAAAAAGTAAGGGGCTTAAATTGCAGCAAGGAAGATTTAGGTTAGATATTAGGAAAAATTTCCTAACTGTCAGAGTGGCTAAGCACTGGAACAAAATTACCTAGGGAGTTTGTGGAATCTCTATCACTGGAGGTTTTAAGAACAAGTTAGACAAACACCTGTTAGGGATGGTCTAGATAACACTGAGTCCTGCCTCAGTGCAAGGGACTGGACTAGATGACCTATCAAGATCCCTTCCAGTCTTACATTTCTATGATTCTATGGTATTGTTCACAGAATATTATCTATAAATTAATGCTACTAGAAGATCACTGGAAAGAAATCCTTTAATAAGTAATGGAATTTTATAATCTCATCGTAATTTGCTGCATATGTATATTTTTGAAAATTTTAGGGGTTCAGTTTAGATGGAGGATAAGTGTGAGTGATGAAGAATTGCACTGGCAGTGAGGAAAGTGAGTGGATTCCTTGATTGTTCATTTCTACACCTTTTAAGCGTCGGTTTTCTGAAGAGTTGTAGAATTGTTGTAAAGCACAATATTTTTGGGGTGTTAGCTGCACGCCACTGAAAACATTTTTTTGTTACAAATACTAAGCAGATAGTATACTGTTATGCAACAGCTCCCCTGATAGGATACATTGGGATTTTCTTCTTTAAACTTAAATGGGCCAAATTCTCGGTTTTTCTGCACTTTGTGCAGTCATTTAAACCCATGCAAAGTGGATATAAAAATCTATGAGAACAGAATGGCAGCTGCTTACAGACTTTGCAAGGGTGTAAATGACTACACAGGGTGCTGGGCAATGGAGAATCAGGCCCAATGACTTTACAAAGTATCCAAAAGATACATGTTCCAATTTCAGTTTGTGCTATGTGCTGAGAAGCTGAAGGCTGAAAAATCATGAGACATTGCAGGAAAGGCATTAATATTTGTAATTAGCATGTGAAAGTTGTATAACCCAGTTATGAATTTTTCTGAAGCGTCTTCTCTGAGCCTTCATGTCACGCAGCTATTTTGAAAGAAATTGCTTACCTAGATCAAACATTGGTTCCTGTGAGAGAGTCTCACAAAGGAACTCTGAACACGGTGATTAATGTGCACCCACAATTATATCTATAATTCAGTTCTCTCTGAAATTCAGAGGGATTCAGGTTTTGCAATTCTGATTTTAACCCTGCTCTGGTATCCTTCAGCAACTTACCCTCCTTAAGCAATAGTATCCAGCAGCAATTTTACATCTTTTCTTATGCCTGCTACAGATTTTTTTTAATAGACAAATCCATTATTTTCTGTGGTGTGGAGTGGTAGAAGTGGGATTTAGGATCTACAATATAGTCAGTCAAATGGATTATGGAATTACTTTTGAGGACAGCCACAGATACTGTCCTGATTATTCATACATTTTACCCAATAGATGGCTATCATTGGATATTTTATAAAAAGCATATTTAGTCTACTTTATAAAAATAAAGCAACTATTACATGTATGTGACATTTCCTAACTTAAGACTGATGCAAATATTATGGCCCAGGTTAAAGCTGTACACAGAACAGGTCAGAATGGGGACAAACAAAGGTAGCTCTGAGCCAACTTTTCTTCCCCCAGTCCTGGGGCTGCCCACCCACCAGTTGCCCCAAGGGTCAATTCCAGGAGCCAGTGATTATCTAGGCTTCAGAATTCCACAGCCAGGCCCGCTCTGTAAGGGAAGTAAAGGGTCTGAATATGCTGATTTTCAGGCTCTGCATAGCACCAGCAGACTGGGAAGGTTGTAGCTCTATATCTCGAAAACACTGCATCTCATATCATGCAACGATGCTTCTATCAACACACCTTGGGGAAGCCTATAAGCAGAAACAGAACCATTCAGTGTATACTGAATAAATGATTAAACCACTCAGAATAGTATCCTATAATAGCAAAAATATTCTTGAACTGCCTTGAAGTATTTTCCAAAATAACTGTCAGCCTTAATAAAAATGAAATCCATAATTATATTCGTAAGTATTTGTAAAAAGTGAGGATTAGATAATAACCTGCAATGAAACTTCCACACAATTCCTCTTCTCTTTTCGCTGATCATTATACAAGAAGATAAATAAAATCTGTGGGAAATATTCATTCCACTGAAGAATCTTACCTTTATTGTGAACTTCTCAAGCAATTGCATTGCTTCTAAGAATGTCATGTAAACCTGCTGCTCACCTGGATGTCTTTTTTAAAAACACACTTTAAAACAAAACAAGCTAACTCATAGCAGCTGGTTGAGACCTGCTGACACTTGCAACAAATCTATCTTTGCGGTCAGTGTAAGTAAGAGTTCAGAGTTGCTTGAATTCTGAGGGGGATAGTTGGATTATACAGTCTAAAAGTTGACTTTGGTGGGCTTTATTTACTTTGGATAAAATCAAATTAACCTATTTTTCTCTCCCAAAAGGATCTGGCATTTTCTGATATGATCAATAGGTTACAAATAATCCTCTTAAAATTTCCAAATCCCTATATGGAGGGCCAGTGCCAGCCAAATGAACCAGCTGCAGTACCAAAGATGAAAAATGTAGGATGATGAAAAATGTGTGCACTCTGCATACTTCTGTACTTTAAGAGCTGCTCCCAGAAATCCCATTCAGCATGCCCAAGTGTACGCTCAAGCATGCTATGGTACACATCAGTGAAACTGTGCTCAAATATCTGAGCACAGAATATGTCCCAAAGTTTAGAGACTCTTCATATATGAAAAATGCAACATATTATAGTATCAAGGGCATCCGAAGGAATGAGACCACATGGTCAAAAATGCAACAGAGCCCTCACACAACAGTGCCTGCCTCTCTAGGCCAGAGCCAGCTCCACTTTTCAATGAACACTTGTTTCAATTATCATTTCTACAGCCTCTCTCACAACCCAGATAGTGGGGGGAAGGGAAGCCTATTAAAATATTTATAGCTTCCCCACACTGATCTTAATCAAGTCTGCATTATCCTTTCAGAACTGAATCCTCCTTGTTAAAGATACTGGTTTATTTATATGACTATATCTATTTAAAGGCCCCACAGCTGAGGATTTGTATGTCCAGTATTGACAACCCCATGCATTTTAAAACAAAAACAAAAAAACATAGTCACCTCTTCCCCACATCATGAAATTGATTTACCCCCCCCCGCCCAAGATTAAGAGATACCCCCAATAATAAATCCTATTATTTTCTATCTGCCTTTTGGTTTTTTTCTCCCACACATGGGGGGAAGCTGCTACTCCTAGTTTGTGCGTGATAATCTTGGGTTCAAAATGTAACCTTAAACACACCCAGAAAATGAAGGCCTTTCTGTTCATCACTCAGAACAGGGATGTGCAGAGTGGCTATTCTATCGCTCTCTATCTCCTTCTCAATCTAGACAGGACAGGCAGCAATGCTCTCTCTCCCCATGCTCCCCACCAGTGTCTGGTTCCCCACGTAATCCCTATATTCATTTGCCCCCATGTTTCTCTCCCTTTTCCTTCAGTCTCCTACCTATCACAATCTCTCTCCCATACCACATATCTGTGCTGTTCTCTCACTCTGTATTCTTCTCTTGTCACTCCCCTACATGCCTCAGTTTCCTGTCTTGTTTCCTAACACACCCCCATTCCCTACTGCTCTTACAGTCTCATTCCCTGCACCTCCACATCCTCCTGGCTTCTGACTGGCCCTCACAAAGTGACCAAGGAGTCATCATTTTCCCTAAAAGAAGCCTGGCTACAAATCCTTTAGAAACAATTGGAGGTTGCAGCCACCTCTGCTTGAGAAAGCTTCACTTTCACCTGCAAATGTTTAGAAGGATGTAACAGCCATTTTTGTGAGAGTACCTGTGGTTTCAGTTCTGCTGACAGTAGGGTGACCAGATGTCCTGATTCTATAGGGACAGTCCTGATTTTTGGGTTTCTTTCTAATATAGGCTCCTACTACCCCCCCCACCCCACCCCCATCCTGATTTTTCACATTTGCTGTCTGGTCACCCTAGTTGACAGTAATGGGAAATGTTGGCTATTTTAGATAAGGGCAAACCTTTGTGGAATGAAGGCAGAAATCACAAATTCATGAGAACTCTTAAAATGAAACCATCCAACTATCATGAGACTTAATACAAATCACAAGTCAGCAAGACTGTCTTTCATGGATATTTTGGAACAGCTACACATGGAGATGTGTACTGAACAAAAGAGTGGAATCACACAAAAATGATCAAGTATTTCTGGGAGAGAAAATGTTGTCCTGAGTTTGTATGCAATAATTTTTTCCACATCACTTGAGGAATTACACGTATGGGAAGATCTATCATATATGTTATTTTATTTTAGGGCTTTATACTGTTAGCATCACCACTCAAAGGTGTTATCAGTGTCTCAGACTGTGTGGGTTTTAACACTTTTTGGAAGAATTGGGGCCACAAAACTAAGGAACCATTACTATGAACCATGTAAGTAGGTGCAACAACTTTTGCATTTTGGCTAGTAAACCTGTGGCTTCTTCATTAACACTTTCTTCTGGTATCTATGTATTTCACTGGACATTAAACAACTACTTAATTATATTGCACTTGAGTCTCTACGGTCTTACATCAACTCAGAATGGCAGCTTTTTACACCCACTTTTGCACAGGGGTAAAGATTCAATGCCGTGGAGAATCAGGGCCATTGATTCTTAGAATCAAAGGGCTTGGCTACATTTGCAAGTTAGAGCGCATTAAGTCAGCCCCAGGCACCCTAACTCCTGAGGTGTCCACACTAGCAAGGCACGTAGAGCGCCCAAACTCCGCAGCTGGAGCGCCCTGGTAGTCTACCTCCATGAAAAGCATAATGCTTGCTGTGCCCCAGCTGGAGCGCCATGGCACCAGTGTGGACACCCTGGGTTTATTAATGCTCTCTGCAGCTGTTAGCTCTCCTCAAGGCACAGAACCCCAGAGGACAGTACGGATGTGAAACAATCAGTCCCCCTTGCCCCTGTGCTTACTCACCATTTTGGGGCTCCTGCGGGTTATGTGCACTCTCTTTGGGTTGGGCGATTTCTGCTATTGTGTACACTGTACTTGTCTTTAAGTATGGCCAAATCATTGCTCTGTCTGGTGTGGGCAATGCTGCCTCTGTTAAGTGTTGCATTTTGGCTTTACAGATGCAACCTTGAGATCCCAGCTGTCCTTGTTATCAATGGACGAAAGACTCCAAAGAATCAGGAAGCGACCGCGAAGAAATAAAGAGGACCTACTGCATGAAGTCATGCAGCAGTCCCTTAATGAAAATCAAAAAGTGCAGGAGTGGTGGGAGACTGAAAGGAGGCTCCACCAGCAGAATGTGGATCGCCAGCACCAAAGCACGGAGCGTCTGCTAAGCATCATGGAGCGCCAAGCGGACTCAATACAGGCGCTCGTAGCAATGCAGACGGAGCACATCTGTGACCGCCCCTCCCCCCTCCTGCACAGCCCTTGTCCCAAAACTCTTTCCCTTGTGCCCCCATGTCACTGCCAACCCACTTCCCCCAACATCGGGTTTCTTATTGCCACCAGCTGCCTCCAACACCTGTAGCTTCACCACCCAGCCGTGCAAACTACGACCCTTACGCACTGCACTCAACCCCTATTACCATGCATTGTAGCCAGCCTGAAATGCAGCACTCACTGCACGGCACTCCAGACATGAAGGCTGAGTATGATAACAGGACATACACAAATCTGTGATTGTCCTGTTCCTCGCCCCCCGTTCCCTCCCCCTACACAGCACAGATGTGTCATGCCCTGTTTCCCAAGCAGTTGTATTTCTTTTCAATAAATGAATTTTTTGGCTTTGAAAATATTCTCTATTGCATTAAGTAAAAGGTACCGTAGCCCAGGAAAGCAACAGGTACTGCAAGTCAGTCCATCATACGTCGCAAACACAGATGCTTACTAGCATTGGAACCACTGCACTTCACTCCCGTGCAGGGCACCAAACATTACTGATGGCTTTCAGCATCAAATTGCTCCCTCAAGGCATCCTTATAGCCCTGCGCTGGGCCCCTCTAATAGCCCTGGGCTCTGGCTATTCAAATTCAGCCTCCAGGTGTTGAACCTCTGTGGTCCATGCCTGAGTGAAGCTTTCACCCTTCCCTTCACAAATGTTATGAAGGGTACAGCATGCGGCTATACCCGTGGGGATGTTGTCATCGACCAGGTCCAGCTTCCCATACAGACAGCGCCAGTGGCCCTTTAAACAGCCAAAAGCACACTCAACAGTCATGCTGCACTGACTCAGCCTGTTGTTGAACTGCTCCTTGCTGCTGTCAAGGCTCCCTGTGTAGGGTTTCATGAGCCATGGCATTAAAGGGTAAGTGCGGTCTCCAAGGATCCCAATGGGCATTTCAACTTCCCCTACAGTGATCTTCTGGTTTGGGAAGAAAGTCCTGGCTTGCAGCTTTCTGAACGGGACTGTGTTCTGAAAGATGCATGCGTCATGGACCTTACCGGACCAGCCTGCATTAATGTCCATGAAATGCCCATGGTGATCCACAAGCACCTGGAGAACCATAGAGAAATACACCTTCTGATTTATGTACTCGGAGACTAGGTGGGCTGGTGCCAGAATTGGAATATGCATCCCATCTATTGCCCCTCTGCAGTTAGGGAAACCCATTTGTGGAAAGCCAGCCACAATGTCACGCATGTTGCCCAGAGTCACGGTTCTTCTGAGCAGGATGCGATTAATGGCCCTGCAAACTTGCATCAAAATGATTCCAACTGTCAACTTTCCCACTCCAAACTGGTTAGTGACCGATCAGTAGCTGTCTGGAGTTGCCAGCTTCCAGATTGCAACAGCCACACGCTTCTCCACTGGCAGGGCAGCGCTCAACCTTGCCGCAGGGTTAGGCCGAGCTCAGCACACAGTCCCATGAAAGTGGCTTTCCTCATCTGAAAGTTCTGCAGCCACTGCTCATCATCCCAGATTGCATGATGATGTGATCCCATCACTCAGTGCTTGTTTCCCGAGCCCAAAAGTGGCATTCCACTGAGGGAAGCTTGTCCGTGAATTCCACAAGCAATCTCGTGTTGAATGTGTTATGTGAGTCGACATCATCGTCGGACTCCTCACTGTCACTTTGTAGCTGAAGGAGTAACTTGACTGCAATTCGTGACGTGCTGGCGAGACCCATCAGCATATTCCTCACAAGTTCAGGATCCATTCCCACAGACCAAAAGGGAAGATAGAGTGCCCAGTACAAAAAATGTTGAAAGATGGCGCCAAATGTGGATGGAAGCACAGGGATTGCTGGGATGCGAAGTGATGCATCATGGGGCATGGGGCAGGACCCAGAATGCCCCGCACCCGCTTACCCCCTTCCCATAAGCCACAGCGCCAGAATAGGAACAGGTGCTGTGTGGGATAGCTGCCCATAATGCACCGCTCCCAATGCCGCTGCAAGTGCCGCATATGTGACCACGCCAGTGCGCTTGCAGCTGACAGTGTGAACACACTGCATTTCCCTGCTGCGGTCTCCGAGGACTGGTTTAACTCACAGCGCTCTACATCTGCAAGTGTAGCCATGCCCAGATATTGCTTCTACATAGGATTTCTTCTCACCTATCCTTGGAACTTGGCCTTAATGTTCCGTATTTACAGCAACCATTTCTGACAAAACTTTGACAGCATATAGTCTCTGTTGCCTCTCCGTACTGAGTATATTGGCAATTTGGTAGTCTTCTGGAACATGATTCTGCTGGAACACAGTATCTCTTCATCAGTCTTTTGTTGCACTACTTATTCAGAAGATTATTAGTTTCTCTCAAGACGATGTGCTGCATTCATGAGACAATTGCTTCTATCTAACTATACCTCTCGCACTGTCTAGATCACAATAGTAACTACTCTGACTGTTGTATGCACCTGGGAATGGAAAATGAACCTCCTTTTCAGATCCCTTATTAGGCACCCATGCTGGAAACATTTACATGTGTGCTTATCTTTATTCATGTTGATAGGCAATATTATATACTCCCAGAATGCTTTGTATTTAAGCTAAATTGTGTAACTATAAACTGTACTCCCAGAATGCCTTGTACTCTTGCTAAGCTTTATTGTGGAAATCTACTAGTATTAAATTGTTATAACCTCTGTTATTTGTATGTTTAGAATCTGTCAAAAAGCATGATGTATCTTTGGCTAAGGTTTGCCAAATATGAGTTGTGTGCTAGGTAGTGTGGAAATTTCTACAGTCTACTGGCATCTGGAATGTTATTGTGAGCTAGGCATAGTTAGTCCAGATCTTTCTATGGTCCACTGACATCTGAAATGATATGTACAAAACCTAGATAAGAAAAAGTGTCTAAGGTCTGTGGAATCTGTGCAATTTTCTGTCTGTCACAAACAAGAGGAATTTAAATATGAGCAAAATTAAGCTCATAATTTGGAACAGAGTAATGATGCTGCAAGACTGTTTTCCAGATTGATAATGTGTTCACCTTTCTGTATTGTGCTGATTTATCTTTGATTAATAAACTGATAAAGCCTGGTCATCTGATGTCTTATCAATAAAGGAATTGGACCCTCAATAATATAAGTATTACATTTGAAGCCAATGGGACTATGTATGCAAATAAAGTTAAGCACATGCATAAGAGTTTGCAAGATCAGGGCCTTTCTTTCCATTCATCTATTGTTGTGTAAACTCCCTCTGGTAATTAATTTCTTTCTTTAAAACAAATACAAGTCTTACACCTATATCACCTGCTGTTATAAACATGACAGGAGCAAGTGCCTGTGATTCTTATTGTCCTTCAGCAATAGCACTTCCCTGCTATTGCTTTTAACGTCTTGTCTGGTCTTAAGCAACACAGGGCGTACTACTGTGTGACAAAATACAGGGTGAGACAGACAATTATCCCGAGGCAGTTTTGTAACAGGCTGATATTGTGTGCCTGAAACACCCCATCTCATTGGCAGATGATGGTTCTGCTAAGAAAATGTTAAGTGGGCTTTGCTGGCTCATATCTGAATGGGATTATGGAGATGAAACTAACCATCTGGCAGACATAGCATGGGTTTGAGACAAACAGGTCTGAAGGGAACAAAGCTTAGAAGTAACCAAGCGTTGTATAAAGCAACCATAGTAGTAGTCAAGCTTGAGGAAAAGACTTACATTAATCTTAAGTCTAAGACTATTTTGGAACTACCCTTGTGTTCCTAAACCAGCTCCTAGGAGTATTATGCTCATGGCATACAGACAGAGAAGTTAAATAAAAATATTAGGGCTGTCAAGCAATTAAAAATTAATCACACTGTTAAACAATAATAAAATATCATTTATTTACATATTTTGGATGTTTTCTACATTTTCAAGTATATTGATTTCAATTACAACACATAATACAAAGTGTACAATGCTCACTTTATATTTGATTACAAGTATTTGCACTGTAAGAAAAAGAAACAGTATTTTTCAATTCACCTAATGCAAGTACTGTAGTACAATCTCTTTATCATGAAAGTTGAACTTACAAATGTAGAATTATGAGCAAAAAAACTACATTCAAAAATAAAACAATGTACAATTTTAGAACCTGCAGGTCCATTCAGTCCTACTTCTTGTTTGGCCAATTGCTCAGACAAACAAGTTTGTTTGCATTTGCATGAGATAATGTTGCCCACTTCTTGTTTACAGTGTCACCTGAAAGTGAGAACAGGCATTCTCGTGGCACTGTTGTAGCCGGCGTCACAAGGTATTTACATACCAAAAGTGCTAAAGATTCATATGTCCCTTCATTCTTCAACCATCATTCCAGAAGACATGTGTCCATGCTGATTATGGGTTCTGCTTGGTAACAATCCAAAGTAGTGTGGACAGATGCATGTTCATTTTAATTATCTGAGTCAGATGCCACCAGGTTGATTTTCTTTTTTGGTGGTTCAGGTTCTATAGTTTCTGCACAGGAGTGTTGCTCTTTTAAAACTTCTGAAAGCACGCTCCACACCTCATCCCGCTCAGATTTTGGAAGGCCCTTCAGATTCTTAAACCTTGGGTAGAGAGCTGTAGCTATCTTTAGAAATCTCACATTGGTACCTTCTTTGAGTTTTGTCAAATCTGCAGTGAAAGTGTTCTTAAAATGAACAACATGGTGGGTCATCATCCGAGACTACTATAACATGAAATATATGGCAGAATGCGGGTAAAACAGAGCGGGGACATACAATTCTCCCCCAAGGTGTTCAGTCACAGATTCAATTAACGCATTATTTTCTTTTAACGAGGGTCATCAACATGGAAGCATGTCCTCTGGAACGGTGGCCAAAGCATGAAGAGGCATATGAATGTTTAGCATATCTGACGCATAAATACCTTGCAATGCCAGCTACAAAAGAGCCATGCAAATGCTTGTTCACACTTTCTGGTGACATTGTAAATAAGAAATGGGCAGCATTATCTCCTGTAAGTGTAAACAAATTTGTTTGTCTGAGAGATTGGCTGAACAAGTAGGAGGATTGACTGGACTTGTAGGCTCTGAAGTTTTACATTGTTTTGTTTTTGGAGTGCAGTTACGTAACAAAAAAATCAACTTTGGTAAATTGCACTTTCACGATAAAGAGATTGCACTACAGTACTTGTATGAGGTTAATTGAAAAATACTGTTTCTTTTGTTTATCATTTTTACAGTGCAAATAGTTGTAATAAAAATAATACACACTTTGATTTCAATTACAACACAAAATACAATGTATATTAAAATGTAGAAAAACATCCAAAATATTTAATACATGTCAATTGGTATTCTATTGTTTAACAGTGCTATTAAAACTGCGATTAATTTTTTTTTGCGTTAATAGCGTGAGTTAACAGCAATTAATCGACAGCCCTAAAAAAATATCAAATACTCTTGCTGGAAGGTTTCAAAGAAACACTACTTTTACACTTGGAATCCAAAATGATAACACACAGTAACAAAAAAGAGAGAGAGACAAAGCAGGCTGCTCCCTAAGGCAGAGAGGCATAACTCAGCCACCTTATTTTAGGCTTGTTCTTCCTAGACTGAGTCTAATTGCACTTTCCTACAGAACCTTTTATACTGGAAGCAGGACCACAAACTCCTTACAAATAAAGTATCAACCTATTCCTATACAGTTTTCATACACTCCATAAGGGAGAGAGAAGTTTTTGTTTGGTTTTGGTTTCTTTAATCTACAAATGTGAAGTTTTGTTTGCAGTGTTGTGGTGTCTCTGAATACGAGGGGCAGAGTGGGGAAGATCACAAATTGGCCTTTTCACAATGATGTGTACGTATGTGACCTCTGTATCCAAAAAAACCAACCATCATGGTTCAAATTTCTAATTCTGAATATCAAATACGTGCAGGTGAACTGCTTAACAATCCACAGTCCAAGAATTAAAAGGATTTTCCAGGAAAAAATTACTAAAAGAATGAAGGGATGAAATTAAGTGGTACAGAAAGGATATATGGATTATTTAGAGAGACCATTTAAATGACAAAAGGCAATTGACGGGGAAAAAAAAACACAAAAAAACCACACCACCAAATCAATTACAGGACCAGATTTCTGACCAGAGTGATGGTGCAGAATTCTGTATGTAAGGAGAAAGCAGCCAGGCTCCAAGAGGGAAGGGAAATTAACACAGATAACAAAATTATAGAAACATAGGCCTGCCAGAGTAATTGGAAAACAGTATGAAGAGTTCCACTGCTATAGACAGGAACAATTCCACTGCTGAACAGTTTTAAACACCACTATAGTTTTTCACATTATGCAAATATAAAAATAAATTAAAACTGATGAGTATTAATGAGTCAGTGCTTCAAGAATTGTATGTTTTTATTCGGGAAGAACTTCTCGCTAAGTACTGTTCACTAAATTGATTAAATACCTTTAATGGGTAATGCTCGCATTTGTCTCCTCACAAATTCTAAAATGGAAGCTATTTGCTGTCCATTTTAAATAATCATCCAAAAAAATTCAGATTTAAAAGATTACAGTTCTGGATTTGTCAGGTGCTCACCTGGCAGGACTGGGATTAACTTTGTTATTCTCTCTACAACAATGGAAAAGCATCTAGGCCCAAATCTTTCATCTTAACTTGGGGAAAATTCTTCTTTTCTTCACAAGAGTTCTAACTGACTAAAAATTGCAAGTTCTATTATCAAGTTCTGTTTTTATTTTTGCTTTGTCAGACAAGCTACACATTGTCTATTTTAATGAGGATATTGTGTCATAAATCTACAGCTTCTACACACAGAACTATTTTCCCTTTTTTATTCACGGAGGGATTAATTTGACTCTGAGGAAGCAATAGAACCTTGGACTGACACTGGCAGACATTCATTCCAGGTGTCAAGCTTTCAGTAACTGTCATTATGAACAAGGCACATGAAACCATTGCTAATTCTGTACACTATAACTCAAAAACAGGAGAGAAACCTATCTCATTAATTTAAAAAAACAACCCTCAAATCAAAGCCAAGTCCTTATGTTTCTGTACTTAATATATTGTGTAGTTTCCTGCAAGAGAAATTTTTCAATAAAAATCAATTGAAGCAAAAGCCAATATTTACGCTAATTAAATAGGAAAAGATAAATGAAGCTCTGATTTATCCAGTGCTGTCAATTAAAGAATCTTATATCAAAAGTCAGTGGCTGCACTGAATAATCCAACAATGCAGCACAATAGCCGGACTATGAGTGACTTTCTTCAAAAGTGCATAGTCATAGTGGTATCTGATTCCATCAGTAAAGCTAAAAATAAAAATCTTCCAGTATTTTCAATATAACTCCCCCATTTGTAGAGTTAGAGCTGGTCTAAACACAGCATTTGCATCAATGTAGCTGTAATGGTATAGAAATCAATATAGTAAAATTGGAATAACATGAGGTGTGGATATAGCTGTATTGATATAAAAGTATCCTCTATCAGCATAGATTGTTTGTAAACAGAGTTAAATTGATATAACTTGGCCATGAAAACTTGGTGGAATTGAATCTTGGCATACAGGAAAACATTTTACCTTTTAATTTATTATTAATAGAACTCATTCTCTTTTCCCCTTACTATACTTACACGAAGGGGAGCCAGACAAGGTCATTACTTCTGTGTGGGAGCACTTTAAAAAAAAAGAACAAGGATGCTGAACAAAGTGCTGCTTATGGCTCAACAGAGGGTGCTCTTCTCCGAGTCAATATTGAACCAATGCCTCAGCATGAAGTTACAGGAAAGAAAGCATTCTGCATTTAATGTAGCCATCTTTGGGATAAGATATCAAATGTGGGCTTTGACCACTGGCAGTTAGTGTGCTTGATCCTTGGGGGGAAGGGGTCAAAGGAGAGGTGGAGGCGCTGAGCCAGTGATTCTCAAACTTTTTTTTATGTGGACCACTTGAAAATTGCTGAGGGTCTCAGCGGCAGGGCTGGCTCTAGCCACCAGCAAAACAAGCAGGTGCCTGGGGGGGTGTTACATTTCTAGGGGTGGCATTCCGGCGCCGGCCATGCTGCCTCTAGAAATGTGCCCCCACCGCCCCAGCTGGCCTCTGCTCCTCCTCCGGCTGCTCCCCTGAGTGCATCGCTGCCGCTCTGCTTCTCCCCTCTCCCTCCCAGGCTTGCCGTGCACGAAACAGCTGTTTAGCACAGCAAGCCTGGGAGGGAGGGAGGGAGGGAGAAGCCGAGCGGCAGCACACTCGGGGAAAGCGGCGGCTGTGGTGGAGTGGAGGTGAGCTGGGGAGTGGTTCCTCTACCCCCCCCCCCGTTACTTCCTGTGCTCCCCCCGCCCACCTTTGCTCGCTCCCCTGAATGCACTGCCTCTCCCTCGCCTGAGAGGGAGGGGGAGAAGCGGAGCGGTGGCGTGTTCACGGGAGCAAGCGGAGTGGAGGTGAGCTAGGGTGGGGAGTTGCGCAGGGACGGGGTGGGGGGAAGCTGCAGGAAGCAATGGGCAGGTGGAAATGCAGCACGCCCGGGGAGGAGGCAGGGCCGGGGATTTGGGGGAAGGGGTGGAGTTGGGGCATAGCCAGAGCATGAAAAAAAAAGCGGGGGCAGCCAAAAATTTTTTTTGCTTGGGGTGGCAAAAATCCTAGAGCCAGCCCTGCTCAGCGGACCATTTAATGATGTTTGTACTGTTAGCTAACTATTGTAAAGTACTTTGGATAAAAGTGCTATTTTAAAAAAACGTTAATTAACAACTTTTAGTTCTACAAATAAAAGCACACAACTCCTATTTTAATATTAGCAGTCTTACCTTTCTAATGCAATGGACGTGCCCTCTCTCCCCTGCCACGGCGGGCCCCGAGCTGGGGCTGGGAAGGAGGGCCGTCTCGCCCCAGCAGCCACAGCCCTAGAGCTGGGGAAAGTTGCCCCTTTCTCTCCACTGCAGCCCTGCACATCCCAAATTCCCCCCACCCCCTCTTCTCACCGCACTGTCCCCTCCCACCTACCCTCCATTCCCCCCACGGCCAACACCTCACTTACATGAGCATCTTCTCCAGGGTTCAGGCACCTAATTAGCAGAGCCACTAATTAGGTGGGTGGCCCTTCATTCTCTTGTGTGCGACTGCCCAGGCACGCACCTTAGAGGGAACTATCCCTGGAAGAACTGAATGGAGCTCACGGATCACTGGTGATCCATAGACCACAGTTTGAGAACCTCTGTTCTAAGCCATCTTTCCACTTCTCAGATCCTGAGCTATCTTGGGGATTAATCATAGAATATCAGGGTTGGAAGGGACCTCAGGAGGTCATCTAGTGCAACCTCCTGCTCAAAGCAGGACCGATCCCCAATTAAATCATCCCAGCCAGGGCTTTGTCAAGCCTGACCTTAAAAACTTCTAAGGAAGGAGATTCCACCACCTCCCTAGGTAACACATTCCAGTGTTTCACCACCCTCCTAGTGAAAAAGTTTTTCCTAATATCCAACCTAAACCTCCACAACTGCAACTTGAGACCATTACTCCTTGTTCTGTCATCAGCTTCCACTGAGAACAGTCTAGATCCATCCTCTTTGGAACCGCTTTCAGGTAGCTGAAAGCAGCTATCAAATCCCCCCTCATTCTTCTCTTCTGCAGACTAAACAATCCCAGTTCCCTCAGCCTCTCCTCATAAGTCATGTGCTGTAGCCCCTTAATAATTTTTGCTGCCCTCTGCTGGACTCTTTCCAATTTTCCCACATCCTTCTTGTAGTGTGGGGCCCAAAACTGGACACAGTACTTCAGATGAGGCCTCACCAGTGTTGAATAGAGGGGAACGATCACGTCCCTCAATCTGCTGGCAATGCCCCTACTTATACATCCTAAAATGCCATTGGCCTTCTTGGCAACAAGGGCACACTGTTGACTCATATCCAACTTCTCATCCACTGTAACCCCTAGGTCCTTTTCTGCAGAATTGCTGCCGAGTCATTCGGTCCCTAGTCTGTAGCGGTGCATGGGATTCTTCCTTCCTAAGTGCAGGACTCTGCACTTGTCCTTGTTGAACCTCATCAGATTTCTTTTGGCCCAATCCTCTAATTTGTCTAGGTTCCTCTGTATCCTATCCCTACCCTCCAGCGTATCTACCTCTCCTCCCAGTTTAGTGTCATCTGCAAACTTGCTGAGGGTGTGTCATAAATATAAAGGGAAGGGTAAACCCCTTTAAAATCCCTCCTGGCCAGAGGAAAAATCCTCTGGCCTGTAAAGGGTTAAGAAGCTAAAGGTAACCTCGCTGGCACCTGACCAAAATGACCAATGAGGAGACAAGATACTTTAAAAAGCTGGGAGGAGGGAGAGAAACAAAGGGTCTGGGTCTGTCTATATGCTGCTTTTGCCAGGGATAAAACAGGAATGGAGTCTTAGAACTTTTAGTAAGTAATCTAGTTAGGTATGTGTTAGATTATGATTTCTTTAAATGGCTGAGAAAGGAACTGTGCTGAATAGAATGACTATTCCTGTCTGTGTGTCTTTTTTATAACTTAAGGTTTTGCCTAGAGGGATTCTCTGTGTTTTGAATCTAATTACCCTGTAAGGTATCTACCATCCTGATTTTACAAAGGGGATTTCTTTACTTCTATTAAAAGTCTTTTTGTAAGAAAACTGAATGATTTTTTCATTGTTCTCAGATCCAAGGGTTTGGGTCTGTGGTCACCTATGCAAACTGGTGAGGATTTTTACCAAACCTTTCCCAGGAAGTGGGGTGCAAGGGTTGGGAGGATTTTGGGGGGAAAGACGTGTCCAAACTACGTTTCCCAGTAAACCCAGTTAGAATTTGGTGGTGGCAGTGGAGATCCAGGGACAAAGGATAAAATTAATTTGTACCTTGGGGAAGTTTTAACCTAAGCTGGTGAAAGTAAGCTTAGGAGGTTTTCATGCAGGTCCCCACATCTGTACCCTAGAGTTCAGAGTGGGGGAAGAACCTTGACAGGGTGCAATCCACACCATCCTCCAGATCATTTATGAAGATATTGAACAAAACCGGCCCCAGAACCGACCCTTGGGGCACTCCACTTGATACCGGCTGCCAGCTAGATATGGAGCCATTGATCACTACCCATTGAGCCCGACAATCTAGCCAGCTTTCTATCCACCTTATAGTCCAATGGCAAAACTGGATGGGAAATGCTTTTTTATCCCAGGGAAATCTGAGATTTTGAAAAATGTTCTTCATCCCAAATTGGAAAAAAAAGTTGAAGTTTCAACATTTTTTGTAAACTGAACCTGAAAATAAAAGTTGGTTCAGTTCAATCAAAATGTTTCATTTTGATTTTACCCTGTATGTTTTTATTCATTTTCTCCTATAAATTAAGTTTAATATCAATACCAGAAGTGTTTTGAAGTGAAAAACTGAAACTTTCATTTAGAAAATGTCAGAATAGAACGTTTAGACAGTTGCTAAACTTTTTTCAAGCAAATAATTCATTGAAACAGACTCTTTCCCATGGAAAGTTTTGATTTTGACACATTGGCATTTTGAACGGAAAAACGTCATATACAAAATTCCCAACCAGCTCTTCCTAAAAAGTCCCCAGGGTACCTAAGAGCACCCAACAAAGTTCAAAGAATCCTCCACTGCTAGCATGGCACTTTCCCGTCTCGCTGACATGTCCTCCATGTGATTGTGGTTTGGCCCATAGCAGCCTTAAGTAAGCCAAGGATGCCTGATCCTTTGCTGCCTCTTTAAGAGAGTTTTGTGGCTGAAGTTTGTGTGTCAGTTGCTATGTTTCACCCTACAGTTGGCTCCTGTAGAGCAGTGAATGAAGCAATCCTTGTATATAGCTTGTACATCAGCATAAGTCTATGAAGTGCTTTAAAGCATTTTGGGGATGAAAGATACTATAGATATGCAAGATGATTTCATCATTATTATATGAGCTGAACAAGTCATGGTATTTGCTTTGTGAAATTTAGCAAAAAACAAAATCTTTTGGGGGTACACAACATTCAGAATGAGAAAAATCACCAGACACCGATGTGTCCCAAAACCTGCATTTAGTAACTATATACAAACAGACTAGGCCTAGCTACATACACAATGTTCTTCTGCTAGGTTCTGGTGGTTTCTGCAATAGAAGACAAAAGTGATCCACTAGAGAGCTCACAAACTATTTAAATACTATTTAAAGGGATATTACCCAATGACTATACACTGCTATAAGGTATTTCATAAGGTATATATTGAGACTACACTTCCAAATCACACATGTTCTTCAGAGTGTATATGAAAGCAATCATCTTTAAAAACATCTGATTTTTCTAAAAGGTAGATAATTTTTTTCCTCTCAAGGTCACTGTATTCACATACTGGTCTCACCTCACAGGGCAGTTGAATCCAGTGGGGCCTGCTGAGCAATCGTGGTTGGTAAATAGGGTACTATGCCTCATGACCCAGCTGGAGCGTGGGAGAATTGTGGGAGTCCACCCCAAGAAGGGTGAATTGCAGGGCCTATTGCCTGGAGGAGGTGCACTCAGAGACACACAGGGATCAAAATTATAGATAGTCCTGATACATGACACCTTCTCACCCATTTTTTCCTAGGGCTTTCAATTAATCGCAGTTAACTCATGTGATTAACTAAAAAAAAATTAATCATGATTAATTGCACTTATAACAATACCAATTGAAATTAAATATTTTTGGATTTTTTACTAAATTTTCAATATAGATTTCCAGTTACAACACAGAATACAAACCGCACAGTGCTCACTTTATATTTATTTTTGATTACAAATATTTGCATTGTAAAAACAAAAGAAATAGTATTTTTCAATTCACCTCATACAAGTACTGAAGTGCAATCTCTTTATCGTGAAAGTGTAACTTACAAATGCAGATTTTTTTTGGTTGCATAACTGCACTCAAAAACAGAACAGTGTAAAATTTTAGAGCCTACCAGTCCACTCAGTCCTACTTATTGTTCTGCCAATCGCTAAGACAAGTTTGTTTACATTGACGGAAGATACTGCTGCCTGCTTCTTATTTACAATGTCACCTGAACTTGAGAACAGGCGTTCACATGACACTTTTGTAGCTGGCACTGCAAGGTATTTACATGCCATATATGCTAAACATTTGTGTGCCCCTTCATGCTTCAGCCACCATTCCAGAGGACAGGCTTCCATGCTGATGATGCTCATTAAAAAAAAATGCGTTAAATTTGTGACTGTACTCCTTGTGGTGAGAATTGTATATCTCCTGCTCTGTTTTACTGGCATTCTACATATATTTCATGTTATAGCAGTCTCGGACTATGACCTGGCACATGTTCGTATTAAGATGACTTTCACAGCAGATTTGACAAAATGCAAAGAAGGTACCAATGTGAGATTTCTAAAAATAGCTACACCACTCGACCCAAGGTTTAAGGCTCTGAAGTGCCATACAAAATCTGAGTGGGACGAGGTGTGGAACATGCTTTCAGAAGTCTTAAAAGAGCAACACTCTGATGCAGAAACTACGAACCCAAACCACCAAAAAAGAAAATCAACCTTCTGCTGGTGACATCTTGCTCAAATGATGAAAATGAACATGCATCGGTTCTCATTACTTTGGATTGTTATTGAGCAGAACCCATCATCAGCATGGGTGCATGTCCTCTGGAATGGTGGTTAAAGCATGAAGGGACATATGAACCTTAAATCACATCTGGCACGTAAATATCGTGCAACAACAGTGTCATGCGAACACCTGTTCTCACTTTCAGGTGACATTGTAAACAAGCAGACAGCATTATCTCCTGCAAATTGTAAACAGAATTGTTTGTCTGAGTGATTGGCTGACCAAGAAGTAGGACTGAGTGGACTCGTAGGCTCTAAAGTTTTACATTGTTTTATTTTGATGATCTCCTGAGGTCCCTTCCAACCCTGATATTCTATGATTCTTAATGCAGTTTTTCTTTGTACATAATTCTACATTTGTAAGTTCAACTTTCATGATAAAGAGATTGCACTACAGTACTTGCATTAGGTGAATTGAAATACTTTTTTGTTTTTTACAGTGCAAATATTTGTTATCAAATATATAAAGTGAGCACTGTACTTTGTATTCTGTGTTGTAATTGAAATAAATATATTTGAAAATTTAGTAAACATCCAAAAATATTTCAAATAAATGGTATTCTATTGTTTAACAGTGTGATTAATCGCATGATTAATCATGATTAATTTTTCTAATCTCTTGACAGCCCTAATTTCTTCCTTTTGTTTGTTTGGTTGCTGCTGCTGATTTTCCTGGTGTAAGTTACTGAGGTCCATGTCATGAATACAGAAGGCAAAAACAGCAAATGTCATTAACAAAACTAATGTGAGAGTCACATCATGAGTTTTCATAGATCTTGTACTAAAATTACATTTTTTAAAATAGGCTCCATAGGCAGCAGATGGAGTATGCCATCCTTAGGTAGAAGAGATAAACTAGTCCTACATTCTGGAGAATATGTCCCTGCTGAGTAGGCCACCTGAAGGATCTAGTTCACTCATAAAACCTGAATTTTATACCACTATTAGGAGAAAATGAATAGACCTATTTAAAAGGAATATAGGCTGGGTATAAAGAGAAAGTCATTCAGGTTTACTCAGCACAGGAAGATTGTGGCCTATTTGCAGTAAATACATGAATACATATTTGGTACTGTTTGTACCTTAATTTGCTCCACAAAATATTTTTGATGGGTATTTACACTTTTAGAGTATTTTTTTTCCCTTCTGAAACTATTTTATATTCCCCTTATAGGAGCTATTATTCCTGGATTAACGAAGTCCTGAGATCACGGATATATTCAGTTAATGTTCAGAGACTTTATATGAATCTTTAAGGATAAAATAAAAATAACACTACTGACTTTGTAATAAAGTCCCAAACCTCGTCTGGCTGTTGTTCATATAAATACATTTGAAAGGCTGATCCTGAAAGGTGCTGCATGGGATTGGAGGATTGCAGGTGCCCAGCACATTCCAGGATTAGGTTATTAGCAATGTACTGAGTGGTTCCTCTGTGGTGCTGAGTTTCCTCAATAAGTGGAAATAAGTGGAAGTTGAGGCCATCCAGGACCCCACAGGATCAGGCCCCAGCTATCTGGCAGAGCAACTACTTTGCTGCAATCAGTTTTCACCTCTCCATAATATCCCCCCAGCTGTAAAGTCTTCTGCCAGAGTCTGTCAATGTGGTGCGACAAAATGAAGCACATTAATACATTTAACATTTTAGGAATTATCAAAATGTATAGTTATAAACCTAAAAGCATGCATTCTGCTTAATCACCTGGGAATTGCAGATTTTCCAGCACAGCTGTTCCAACTGCGCTACGGTCATTTGAGAAGACACATTTTTCAAATAATAGCCAAAAAATATAATGCTGCTGCTCTTTCCAGTTGTTGTAATTTACAATAATCTGAAAAGTTGCTCATCTCTGCTTTTTATAATCAGTATTGCTAAAGCATCAAAAATCAGTTTAGTAGTTAACTATCAATTCCCTGATGCTTTAGATGAGAAAGAACAACAGGTTTTCCCTCTATGAGCACAATAGAAAGGTGTAGCACCTTATATCAGAGATCAGAGGCGTTGACATCACCTTAATGTCTCAAACTGAACTCCTTGGCTCAGTCCTCTGATGCACTGTTTCTATGCCATATGCAAGTTGCACTGTATGGCACAGAACTGCCATATCCCGCTAAATTACATATCCCTGATTCCAGGATGCAGCTGTACAGGTTTTATGCTGAAATAAACACAACAGGCAAACCAAAACGTGATTTAGAGCTGCCCATTTGCTACAAGAGTAGCTCCTCCATCACCTTGATTTCTGAGCCATCTGTGCATATATAGTTGCTCTTGGACTACAGGTCTAGAGGGTCTATGTAGTCACCAGAATATGATAGATCTTTTGGGCACCTCATGCATGTTTGGAAAGGTGAAAGGGACAGACATGGCTTCATGGGAAAACACTTGGATTGTGGGAAGGAAGTGGGAGTGAGGACTCAGATCCTTTCGCTAGCCCACTTCACTGGGGTAGTGCAGAAGCCAGGAAAGTTTCCCACAATAGCAGGACTATTCGCCCGCTTACATATGAGTAACTACTTCTGATCTTACCATTTGCAAGTATGTTTCATTCATCAAGAAATACTACTATACAATAACAGGTTTCAGAGTAGCAGACGTGTTAGTCTGTATTCGCAAAAAGAAAAGGAGTACTTGTGGCACCTTAGAGACTAACCAATTTATTTGAGCATAAGCTTTTGTGAGCTACAGCTCACTTCATCGGATGTTTATGCTCAAATAAATTGGTTAGTCTCTAAGGTGCCACAAGTACTCCTTTGCTTTTAACTATACAATACCCATTCCTTAGACAGTTTACTGTATCCTGTTGACATATATTGCAGTTGCATGGTATGTCTGTTGGGCTGGTAACTGAAGAAATTAGTATGCCATTACAGCATGCACTTCTTGAAAATTGCATAATTATGAAAAGGCTTAACAGGTTCCCAGCCTGTTCAGGTGTATAGTACCTGTATTCTGCATATATTAAGGCAACCAATTACAGATGTATTAACGATCACAAAAAAGGTAACATCATAGGCTTTGAACCAATGCACACAATGGCATAAAAATTACACTTCCTTTTTACAGTAGATCACAAATTACTAAATTTAGGAGTTTCATGATTGAATAGTTTCAAAATGATTCTATGAAAATGTCCTAGTGAAAAAAATTAGGACTCAATGTTACTGTATATATCCAATAAGTGATACTACACAGATTGAAAGGCCTTGTATAGTACTGTACAGAACTAAAAATGCTGACAGTAACCTGAATAAAATACAGCTATGTTTACACATTTTCAAACCCTGATTCCAGCAGTATTAAACATGGCTAAAAAGAAAGGTTACCCTTTAAAAGAGCATTTTCAGTGCCAACCTCATCCTCAATCAATATGCTAACCCATAAATTGGATTTGGTGTGCAGATGTAGAGAGAGAAGCAGAAGAGAAGTAGGTAGGCAAGAGAGAAGAGGAACAAGATGCAGTGTGGGAAGGAGAGATGATTAGAAAATTGAGCTGAGTGTGAGAAGCTGATAGAGATGACTAGGGAGAAGAAGATGAAGAAGAGAAGAGAGGAGAGGGAGTATGAAAGTCAATGAGGTAAGAATTGGCAGAAAGAGAAAGATTGGAGTGATGAGGAATATTGCTGTACAAAGGAAACAAAGACAAGGGGCTGAAGAAAAAGAACAGAATTTCTTTTGATATTCTTCTTCTAAATACTCTAGGCATCCTGAAGAGCTTCACAAAATGATTGGAAATTTGGTGACAGCACAGAGAAAATGGAGCAACCATTATGTGATTGGTAATAACTTCTGCACAGTCTTGGACATTATTAACTATTTTCTAAGGAGTTGAAACATTAGCTAAGCTGCTATGATGAGCCTCTACAGTTTTCCAGCAATAATTTGCTATCAGGATTGTTTATTTGCACCACTACCAGGTGCCAAGGAAAGGCACCTAGAAGGGAGCACCTACTTGTGCACTGCAGTGTCCACACGGGGGAGAACATTCTGAGACAGACCTAAGATATCAGACTCATCTTATAGCCATGCAATCAATTGCTAATTAAAGTGCTTTTGTTGTCACAAAAAAAAACAAAAACCAAAAACAAAAACATTTTTTGATGGATACATGGATGGATACATTTGGCACCTTTTTGGATCTGGCCCTTGAGATTATTCTGAATGTTTGTTTCCTAATTGCCAGCTCTGCAAACTCTCCATGGAAACTAAGGGTCATTTGGATTCTTTACTTCTCCTCCATTATCATTAATAATAAAGGTTCTGCTAGTTCAATTAGTCCCATAGTTACATCTATGAAACCTCGTTGTCTTCACAGATGTCACAGAGGGAATGGCTTGAAGTCCCATTGCCTGCAATGTGTTTGCACAGGTATAAGCAACAGGAACATCCTAAAAAACTATGTTGACGATCCACCTGGAAGAATCTCTCCTAGCTCTGTTTCTATGTGGTTGTGAGATTTATTATTTGTCACTAAAGTAATAATATCTGATTTTTTAATTGTAAACTGAGCACATCTGATACCAAAATCAGTGAACTGCAATAAAAATGAATCCCAAAATGCCATTTCAGAGTCACTTTTAAACCAGAATCAGACTTTAAGGTCTGTTTTCAAGGCTCTAATAATTTTATAGAATGTTTGTAACTTTTGTTTGAAAATCAGTCTGACTCCATGATTACTTATTTGCAAATTTAGGCACCTGAGAATTCTGAGAATCACAGACTGGGGAAATGGCTTTTTCATCTCCCAGAGAAGTTCTTGATATTCAAATTCATGAAATGCCTATCCAACAACATATATTTTTGGAAAACATCAGGAAAGGTCCTCCTCCTACTATTGAGTTGAAAGAGTGGCCATTTAGTGTGCAAGAGAGGTTGTATGAAGGGACTCTTATGAATTAATAGGTGTAAAACAGAATTGTACAATATTCACAAAGCAATCCCACAGTGGAATGGAACAGATGACCTAATGGGACTTTCCCCATCTGATCTCCTAGAACTCTGCATAGTCTAGGGCTCTTTAACATAAATGCTAGGTTAAGTACTGACGTGCTTAACTGTGGAAGGGGGTGAGTGGAGAGTGGTCTGTATAGCGGGGTCTGGTTGAATGTTCGTGGCAGAGAGATGAGCAAAAGGAGCTTGAATGATTGGTGAAAGAGAAGACAGGAAGAGACCTTTTTCAGAAAGAGGGAGAATAGACCCTCTCTGACATCTCCTGGCTTGAAGTAAGGTTAACAATCCTTCACAAGAAAAAAATTGACTATTATTCATGGAACCAAGTCAATTTTGAATAGTGTAAAATTACCTCAAGACTATGGTATTCACATCTTCTAAAATCCACATTAAACTTATGTTGGTTTGGGGTTTCATCACAAACTCAAAACTCTGACCATGATGCTCAAATATACCTTTGTTGAAACTCTCCAAACAACCTGGGTGATTTTGTGGGTTTTGTATCAAACCCATGCAAATCTTGTGGTTTCCATACCAAAACAGACAAGACTTCGCAGTTTTGACCTTGTTCTACTTTACGCTTTGGAAAAATCCAAGATCTCAAGGGAATATTGGAAGCAGAACAAACCAAACCACAACATACACACAGGTCAGGATGGAAAATACACATTATTCTGAACTGATGTTAAATGTAGAGCTCATCACGAAATTCAGATATTAATCTGAATCTTGAAATAACTTCAGACCACCAACTCACCCAACCAAATAACCAGTCTGAAGGTGTTCAGATCTGGGAGCCTTGGTTGAGGCCCCTCTTATCTAAACCAAAAAGTATACTCACATTGGTCCATCTGAAGTGGAACTCTCAGATTTTGTATGAATCTACTTAAAACATTTTTAAATTTGTTTTATTTATAAAATATGAACGTTTGCTGTAAAAATACTTTTTTTGGAACCATTTAAAAGAGAAGATGTATTTCAGTGACCTGCTCTATAAATGTGGAGTTATTGGAGTTTAGCAACAGGAACTAAGCTCCATACACCTTTGCAAAAAAGTAATATATCTAGTTCTTAGATAGCATTTTTCATCTGTACATACAAGTTTATGGTTCCTGATAAGAATTATGGACATGACCATGAACTGAGATTAGCCCAAACTCCTAGTTACAACCAAACCCAAACTGAAGGGAAGTTTGGAATTAAATCCATATTCTGTGGCCTGGGCCCATCTTTAGCCAAGATGGAATACAGCTCGTTTATATGAGCTTCAAATAAACACAGAACTTTAAAGTTATATAATAAAATGTTCTGAATCAATGGCACACTAAATAAATATCATTCAGTGGACTCTACCAAAGCTTTTATTGATTAATGGTAATCTCAATAACAGTTTCTGTGCCTTATAAATCAGATGGAATAAGGATTTTATTTGTGATCAAGAATGCAGTTTATTCAAACAACTCCCTCAAACTGTTGAATTTGCATCCAGCTTAAATTTAATGAACTGCCCAGCAGTGTTACAGCAAAATGCTTTTTCTGCACATAAATCTTTTTCTATTCATCCTTGAGAAGGAAGTGTACATTTATTTTCTGCTGCCACCATAATGCCCAAGCTGTCTGCTTTTGCTGATACTATCAGCTTCCCATTAAGGAGATCAATAGCTTCCACTGTTTTCCAATTTTTTGTTTCCATAAATTGATCTCCCAACAGGCTTTTTTATGGTTTTTTTGGGGGAAAATAAATAATGCAGTTCCCCCATGATCTTCACATGCATGCATAAGGAGATTGTGATACAACAGTTTTTATATAGTCAGAATTACAAACTAAGAATTACAGAGTATGCAGTAGGAAAGCTAGAGGTAGGAAACCTTGGTGGAAAACACATATCAGGGTCTGTAATAGAGCTGGTCTCACCCAGCGGCACCTCCTGCTGGTGGTCCTTGGAAATTAGCTCATCAGCCTCTGGAGCACCCTCTGCCATCTGGTGATCTGCCTTACCGCCAGCCCCAGTGCCCCCTCCCACTGGGGTGCTGCCCCCTGGCAGTAAACCCCAACAATCCCTGAGGGTCTCCCCTTCCCAGGGAACTCCCACCCACTAGCCCTACCTCACCTCAGTCTTGGCTACTGCCATTCATCGCTTAGCTATGCTTCCCAGGGCAGACTGCAGTGTATCAGCCACTCATCACAGGCAAGGGGGTTTGGACCTGCTGCCTTTGTCTACCCCTGGGCTCCCCCTTGCAACTCCAGTACCTAATAGGCCCTAATCTTGGCCTCACAGCCTGGGGGTTTCCAGGCCAGAGCTCCCCTGCTCTTTCTCCCTCAGCCCTGCTCCAGTCTAGGTATTCCCTCAGGTTCCTCCAGCCAAGCCCTTCCCTCTCTGAACGCAGAGAGAGAGTGTGGCTAAGCTTCAGCCTAGCAGCCCCTTTATAGGCCCAGCTGTGGCCTGACTGGGGCATGACCCCGCTGCGGCCATTTCCCCCATCAGCCTAGCTTCTCTTGCCCTCAGCCCTAGCTCTCTCCCAGGGCTGGCTTTTAAGCCCCACAGGGCAGAAGCGGGTAACAACCCCATTACAGGGTCTTAATCTGCCTTTGATAAAGGAATCTACCTGCCTTTGATATTGATAAAGATTATGCATGAGATGATGAGAACAGAACCCTACCACAGCGGGGTCTCATTTTTGTGAAGCTGTATCTGCCTTCAGATACTTGTAGCTTAAACAGCAGTTGTGTGTGGGTATCTTAGCACACTATTCGGCCCTTAGTGTTGTATGGTGGTAGGTACCACAAGGAAATCTTGCAGGATTGCTCATTTTTAGATTCTCCAGGTTAAAAAAAATACTAATAACATATGCACAGTTTGCACCAAAGTTCCTCATTACACATATGAGCCACATGTCAGATTTTTTTTTATATAATTTACAGGGACAGCTGAATTATGTAAACATGTCATTTAAAATTAGAGATAGCCCCAAACTGAAGCTATTTATCTGGTCTTTCCTGCTTAATTTTGGTAGATCAGAAAAAATTAGATCAGCTAGATTAGCAAGTTCCCATCCATCACTAGTTTTGCAAAGAAAACAGACTGATAAGGTTTTGCAAAACCTGATTGTCACTCACTGTGAAGTACACAAAATTCTAGCACACTAACCAATATACAAATCATAAACAACTCAGAAAGCTTTGAGTTACACAACTAAGCACTAGGAAATGTAAAAAGGAATAGAACTTGCCAAATGTTCTCTCCCGTCTTGAGAACTGTGATAGAGGCACATACATTAACAATGACCTTGCCTAGCATTACTTATTTGTTAGTGTTCAGTCAAACCATACACATCACATAACCATAACCACCTACAGAATTCAATAGAGCTGAAGTCTTCTCTGTCTAACATCATATACAACTCAGTGATGTCAGTGGGATGCCATGGGGTGTGAGCCAGCACAGTGAAGGGAAATGGGTAATACAGAGGGGAATGGTAGCTATACTGTATGATCTTACCACCTCGGGAGTGGAGGAGAGGGATGGAGTATGGAGCTGGAAGCACAGAGAAAAGGAAGCCTCCAGAGAAGAGAAGCACAGAAAGAGCAAGCGAGGAGGGGAGATAAATAGAGGTGTATTTCAGTGTAGAAAAAGTTGAGTTAATGGAGATGGGGGAGGGAGAAAGAGAGAGGGGGAGGGAGAAAGAGAGAGGGGAGGAGAGGATGAGGAAGTTACTAACCTAGTGCAGTAACGATGGTTCTTTGAGATGTGTGTCCCTATGGGTGCTCCACTTTAGGTGTCTGTGTGCCCCTGCACCTCTAATTGGAGATTTTTGGTAGTAGTGTCCCGTTGAGCCCGCACATGTGCTCTCCCTCCCTCGTGGTCTGCCTCGAGGCTATTTAGCACTGCACTGGTGAACCCCCCTCACTTCCTTCTCTACCACAGAGCTCTATAGAGAACTCCGAAGTGGACGGGAGGAGGGCGGGTTGTGGAGCACCCATAGGGACACACATCTCAAAGAACCACTGTTACTGCACAAGGTGAGTAACTTCCTCTTCTTCTTCGAGTAGTGTCCCTATGGGTGCTCCACTTTAGGTGACTCCGGAGCAGTAGCCACCACTGGAGGCTGGGACTTCGGAGTGGAGTCTTTTACTACAGAGAGAGCGGTGGAGTCGAAGATGGTGTCAGCAGCCAAATCTTCAGTGATCGCATAATGTTCTGCTAAAGTATGGACAGAGGCCCCAATCATTGCTCTATAGATTGGGGAGATAGCGGTATCCCTATGGAATGTGATTGAGGTAGGAACTGATCTCATGAAGTGCGTATGGATGGGAGCAAGTTGCGCCCTTGCTAAGTGGTTAATGCAACTAGAGACCCATTTGGATAGTCTTTGAGGAGATATCACAGAGCTTTTGGATCTTTCTGTGGATGAAAGAAGGAGTTTAGGGGATTTCCTGAAGTCCTTAGTCCTGTCCAAGTAGAATGCTCATGTCCTTCTAATATCTAGCATATGCACAATTGTCTCCCAGTTGTCACAATGTGGTTTTGGGAAAAAACAGGGAGATGGATCTGTTGATTCATATGGAAAGTGCAGAAAAAGTAGGGAGAAACTTGGGATATGCCCTTAGAGTTATTTTTTTATTTTATTTTATTTTATTTTTTTTAAAGACAAAGGCCATGAATGATGGGTGTGCCATCAGGGCCGCTATTTCTCCTATGTGCCTAGCTGAGGTGATGGCAATTAGAAATGCTGTCGTCATGGACAGGTGTAAGAGAGAACAAGTTGCCCTGGACTCAGGTTGAGGTCTAGTCCAAGCCTTGAGAACTAGATTAAAGTCCCAGGCTGGAGCGGGTGGTGTCACATGGGGGAAGAGAGTCCCAATGCCCTTAAAGAATCTACACATTAGTGGTTGAGCAAACTCCAAGCGGGAAGCAGTTTTCGCCATGAGATGAACCTTAAGGGAGCTGAGTGAGAGTTTAAAAGGTAGTGCAAAATCAGAGGGAGGAAAGATGAGGTTGGGTCTGTCCGTTTGGAATGGTACAAACTTGGGAGTCGTTTCCATTTTGCAGATAGGTATGTGGAGTGGTCAACTTGCGGTTGTGTTGCAACATGTGTTTCAGCTTGTCAGAGCGTTCTGCTTCTAAGCCTTGGAACAAAGAAAGATCCAAGCCTGGAGGCGGAGGACCCATGGGTTGGGGTGAAGGGTCAGCCCATTGTTTTGAGAGAGCGGGTGAGGAATGGGCTGACGTCAGAGGAACAGGAGGGCATATTGCCATCTGCGTCAGGTAAGGGAACCAGACTTGTCATAGTCGAGAGGGGCAATCACAGTAACTCTCATTTTGTTTCGTTGTATTTTCAACAGAATCTTGGATAGTGTAGGAAACTGGGAAAAGACATACAAGTGGGCACTGTCCGCTGGGAAGATGAGGGCAATTGCCAGTGAATGTTTCCCCAAGCCGGCCCTGGAGCAGTAACAAGGACCTTTCTTGTTCCAATAAGTAGTGAAGAGATCCATAGGCCAGGTTCCCCAAAGGGTGGCTATATCTTGAAGCACCTCTGAATTCAGTATACGCTCATTGTCGTGAGAAAATTCCAGCTGAGACTGTTGGTTATCCCGTTCTGTATCCCTTGTAGACAGACAGCTGAGATTAGCACATTGTGATGGGTGCATCAATACCAAAGTTTGAATGCTGTCTTGAAGAGGGAGGGAGATCTGGCAGCTCTTTGGCAGTTTATACAAAACATACAGGTCACATTAAGTCCATCATAACCTTTGTGCGTTGTTTTTGATGAAAGGCTGAGTTTGTGCACAGGCACTCCTAATAACCCTTAGCCCCAAAAGAGTGGTATTGAAGGTCATTTCTGTGGAAGGCCATTTGTCCTGAACCTTGTTGTTGTGTTGGTGAGCTCCCCAGCATATTAGGGAGACATGTGTCCCAGGGTGGTGAATGTGGGTAGTGAAAGGAGCGCTCTTGCTTGTACTGCATCAGGTTGGTGCTGATAAAGTCCAGTCACTGTACCGGGGTTAGTATGCCACTACAATGAAGTGAACCTTGGAGAATACCCCGTGTGGAGCAGTCTGTACCTATAATGATCCTGCCCCAAAGGTAAGCAGTAGGAAATCTCCTGTATGATGGTTGTGTTGAGATATGGAAGTAAGCACCCTGTAGATTCAGGGCTAGAAATCAATCTCTTTGCTCTAGAGCTGGTTCTAACTGCTGAGAAGTAAGGTAAGATGACTTCTGAGTGGCATGACAGGTGTATAGATGGCAGCTGATGCTGTAAGGTATCATTGTTCAGGCCCCCGACAAGCTCATAAAAATGCTTATAAGAGGCAGTTTGAGAGGTCATGGACTGGGGTGCGGACTGTTCTCACTTTTGAGCCCTGGGCCTCTTACACTGTGGCTCATAACAGAGATGGTGAGTATTGAGAAGATTGTGATCTGTGGTGTGGCTGAGAGGTATATCTTCTCTTCTGTTCCACAGTGTAGATGCCTAAGGAGTGTAGTGTGGTCCGAGAATCCTTCAGGATGTGGAGAGAAAATCTGTCTTCTCCACAAAGAGTTTGGCCCTTCAAATTGGAAGTCTGTGGCTCTTTGGGCAATCTAGAGAGGTGTAGCAAAAAAAAAAAAAGCAATCCACAACCCACCACACTACCACTGTCATGGAGACTGGGTGGGCAGCTGTAACAGCTACATCCAGTGGTGTCTCTAGGACCGGTCTGGCTATTAACTGACTTTCTCTAAGAATGGTCTGAATCTGTTCTTTTTGTGTTTCCAGTAATGTTTCAGAAACATCCTGGGTTTCCCAAGTTTAACAAAAGTGTTTTGGCCATGACAGTTTGGTAATTTATGACTCTAAACAGTAATGTTGTCAATGAATATGCCATCTTGCGAAGCCTGATCATATGGAGTTGACCTGGCATTATGTCCCTTGCTTCATGTATTAACCACATCCACTATGATGGAGTTGGGTTGTGGATGTTGAAAACAAAGTCTGCCTCTTTGGGTAGAAATGTAGGGTTGTTTTTGTTTACACTTTGTTGCTGGTTGGTGCAATGGAGGCTGGCTCTGCCAGATGATTTTGGTAGGATCTAGAATCAGCTCATTAATTGGGAGGACAGTTCTAGATGAGAAGGTAGTGTGCAGAATTTCCACCAACTTGTGATGTGTATCTGCCATCTCCTGTAAGGGAATCTGCTGCTCGTCAGCCACCCTCTTGGTAAGATCCAGAAAGTTCTTAAATCTTCACCTAGTGATGAGGGGTCAGCAGCACAGTCTCATCTGGGAGAGACGAGGAGAAGTGTGCTGAAGAGGGAGCTTCCTCTTCAGGTTTTTTTTTCTTTTTTTTTCTTCTTCCCCCTTCTTTACTGTTCTGAAAAAGCTTTCCCCTGTCCTGGCTCAGGTGCTTTTCTGCTCTGGCTCAGGTGCCAGGCTGTAGCACCATCTGGTGGACTCTCCCTGAGAAACATCGGAGACGGTCGTGCTATGTGTGTGTATATACCCGAAGAGTTACAATATGGCCTTGGAAGGGAGAGGCAGGAAGGCAGGCATGGGCAGTTGGCATGATGGAATTGGGGATGACCCTTGTAGTGTGGTGGTGGGCCACCTTGAGGGGCCAGGGAATGATCTCCTCCTGGCCAGTGTCAGATTCATCAGTGGGTAAGGGTGCCACTGACTGGGGTATTGGCAGTATACAGCCCAGTGCTAAGAGCGATTCTGGGTGCTGGGATGTGCTTGATACTGGGGTCCTGCTACTAAGTAATGGGGGGTTCTTCCCCAATCATCAGGTCTCCAGGGTACCAGAGCTCATGCAGTACCATGGGTTCATTTGGTACCACAGAGGAGGGTCCGTGGTACATTGTCAGTACTGATAGTTGGGCAGAGCAGTCCCTAAAAGAGAGTTTTGCTCAATACAAAAAGTTTGTTGGTGCCACTTTTTTAGAGATGGTATGGTAATTGTCTCTTCCTGGGTACTGAGGCCACAGGTCTCCAGAGTATCAGAGCACCTGTGTTACCATGGGCTCATCTGGAACCCCAGAGAAGTGTTTGTAGACGCTATCAATGGTTGGGAAGGTGCAGAACACTTCCTAGATGGGATTTTTGTTGCATCTGGTACCAAAGGGTTTCTCTATGCCACTCTTTTAGAGATGGTACGATAACTGTCCCCTCTCCTTCGGGGAAGGTACTGTTGCCTCAGAGCAGGATGGTGGAAGCCTCCTGCGGAAGCAGAGCTGACCACAGGGCTTCTCTGTGCCCCTCTTTTTGAGATGGTCCGGTAACTGTCCCCTCTCGGTGCAGTAGTTGCCCAGAGTAGACCTCAGAGCAGCACAGAGCTTACAGAAGCCCCTTGTCCGAGCAGAGAGCAGAGCTCAGAGCAGGGCAGAGCTCACAGCAGGAAGCCCCTTCTCAGGTTTCAGCTTCCAGAGCTCGGTGCCCAACTGCACTGGGGAACACCCCTCTGGCTGGCCAGTTGCTCGGGGATCTGTGCCGAGATGGCCGCACTAGGGAACACCCCTCTGGCTGGCCAGTTGCTCAGAGGAGCCTTTCTAGGGGGAGTCTGCTGGTGGCTTCTTCTTTTTCTCTCTCTCTCTCCTTCTCTTCACCACTAGACCCCTTTTGAAGTGAAGGCTCCAGGGATGATCCAGGGTCAACACCCACCAGAGTCCCCTGCAGACTGAAGTGTTTTCTCTATAGGGAGGAATTTTTACTTCAGCTCCCAGCTCCTGTGAGGCTGCAGTTTTAGATGTGGCAGGTAAAGCACTTCTGTGAGGGTCTCCCAGGCACAGTGAGTGTCTGGCCATTACAGGAACTGACTCCTGGCAGGAGAGGCACCGTTTGGAGCAGAGAGAGCCAGGCAAGCCCCTGGGCAGGGGGTTGTCATCCTCTAGCAGGGAGGAATATGCAGAAGAACATCCTCTTTCCTTTTTTTATTTTAAACTGAAAAAGAAAATAAATATGAGTCTACTAGATGCCTGGGGAGGGGGGCGGGGAATGCCCCCAGACAGGGAAGGAAAGTGAAGTTCTTTTCCTTTTTCTTAAACCAAAGGAATAAAATAAAATAAAACACTAGCCTGAGTACTTTTAGGGAGAACAAAGGTAACAAAAAGAAAAGGAGTACTTGTGGCACCTTAGAGACTAACCAATTTATTTGAGCATAAGCTTTCGTGAGCTACAGCTCACTTCATCGGATGCATACTGTGGAAAGTATAGAAGATCTTTTTATATACACACAAAGCATGAAAAAATACCTCCTCCCACCCCACTCTCCTGCTGGTAATAGCTTATCTAAAGTGATCACTCTCCTTACAATGTGTATGATAATCAAGGTGGGCCATTTCCATCACAAATCCAAGTTTTCTCACCCCCCCGCCCCCACAAACCCACTCTTCTGCTGGTAATAGCTTATCTAAAATGACCACTCTCCTTACAATGTGTATGATAATCAAGGTGGGCCATTTCCAGCATAAATCCAGGGTTTAACAAGAACGTCTGAGGGGAGCGGGGGAGGGGGGGAGGAAAAAACAAGGGGAAATAGGCTACCTTGCATAATGCCTTAGCCACTCCCAGTCTCTATTCAAGCCTAAGTTAATTGTATCCAATTTGCAAATGAATTCCAATTCAACAGTTTCTCGCTGGAGTCTGGATTTGAAGTTTTTTTGTTGTAATATCACAACTTTCATGTCTGTAATCGCATGACCAGAGAGATTGAAGTGTTCTCCGACTGGTTTATGAATGTTATAATTCTTGACATCTGATTTGTGTCCATTTACTCTTTTACATAGAGACTGTCCAGTTTGACCAATGTACATGGCAGAGGGGCATTGCTGGCACATGATGGCATATATCACATTGGTGGATGTGCAGGTGAACGAGCCTCTGATAGTGTGGCTGATGTGATTAGGCCCTGTGATGGTGTCCCCTGAATAGATGTGTGGGCACAGTTGGCAACGGGCTTTGTTGCAAGGATAAGTTCCTGGGTTAGTGGTTCTGTTGTGTGATATGTGGTTGCTGGTGAGTATTTGCTTCAGGTTGGGGGACTGTCTGTAGGCAAGGACTGGCCTGTCTCCCAAGATTTGTGAGAGTGTTGGGTCATCCTTCAGGATAGGTTGTAGATCCTTAATAATGCGTTGGAGGGGTTTTAGTTGGGGGCTGAAGGTGACGGCTAGTGGCATTCTGTTATTTTCTTTGTTAGGCCTGTCCTGTAGTAGGAGACTTCTGGGAACTCTTCTGGCTCTATCAATCTGTTTCTTCACTTCCGCAGGTGGGTATTGTAGTTGTAAGAATGCTTGATAGAGATCTTGTAGGGCTTTGTCTCTGTCTGAGGGGTTGGAGCAAATGCGGTTGTATCGCAGAGCTTGGCTGTAGACGATGGATTGTGTGGTGTGGTCAGGGTGAAAGCTGGAGGTATGTAGGTAGGAATAGCGGTCAGTAGGTTTCCAGTATAGGGTGGTGTTATGCTCAAATAAATTGGTTAGTCTCTAAGGTTCCACAAGTACTCCTTTTCTTTTTGCGAATACAGACTAACAGGGCTGTTACTCTGAAAGGTAACAAAACAAATACTACTTATGCTAATGACACAGATAAGTAAGGACCAACTGCCCATGAGGTGCTGAATAGCCTTGAGGCAGACCAGGAGGGAGGAAGAGCACATGTGCAGGCTCAAAGGGACACTGCTACCAAAAATCTCCAATTAGAGGTGCAGGGGCACACAGACACCTAAAGTGGAGCACCCACAGGGACACTACTCAAAGAAGAAGAGGCAGTATCGTGAAAATGACACAGGCAGACCAGGGGCCAGCTCTTGCCAAGTCTTTAGGCCTCAGCCAAGCCCTGACCAATTCAGTGCTGGAAACCAGTCTATTTCACCTGTGTGTTAGTATAATTAAGATGGGTATTGAATTTATAACCATGTGTTTAGACTTTATGAGCTGCTTGTAAGTTGCTGCATGTATTAAACTCACTTATAATAGCTTTATCACATGCTATAAGGTAATGTTTAAGCTTTTCTTTGTAAGTGTAAAAATGTTTGATCATCTCCTGCCAATCAAGAGGGCCTATCGAAGTTAAATGGGCCACTTTGGGACATCACAATACAAATACCTTGTTCATTACCCCTTACACCCACAAAGAGGCTATGTGCAATAGGACTCATCCAATCAGCTTGAATTCTGGAAGAAGGAAATAAAAATAGCTGAGAAAATTTTTCATCTGTTTTGCTGTTTGGACTCTCTCATGGCCAGAGCTACGAAACAGAAGCAGAGATCCCCACGGTCAATCTGGGTTAGCCCTAAAAGACATTCAGAGCTGACAAATTACTATAACTCAGTCACCTTTTGGAATCAGACTGTAACTCATTTGTGTGTATATGCTCGCCTTCTTTAACCTTTAACCTCTCATTTCTTTTCTTAGTTAAATCCTTAGGTAGTTTACTGTAGGATTGGCTACAAACATTGTCTTTGGTGTGAGAGTTAAGGTACAAATTGATCTGGGTAAGTGACTGGTCCTTTGGGACTGGAAGTACCCTGCGTATGGCTGTGATTTTTGGTGTAAAGTGACTCATCTATCACTAAGTCCAACTTGCCTGGAAAGCAAGATAGACTGGAAAGCCCAAGGAGACTGTCTGTGATTCCATGGTAAGACTGTTATAGTGCTTTACATGTTCACACTTGTTACAGTGTTGGTGATATCTAATTATAGAACATATAACCAGTTTGGGGTTTCTGCCAGGCTTCCTGAGAGTCTGCCCTGAGGTTGGCACTCACAGTGGTGAGCCACACCAGACAGCATATCAGCCAGACAGAGATAAAAGCCCACAACACCTCTGATGAAAAGACAACAAGCAGAATGGTGCAAGTTTCTGTTGGGGAGAAGGAGTGTGAAGGGTGTCAGAGCACAGTGGGGGATCTCTGCAGGTCTGGAGAAATTTGAGATCAGCATCCAAAACCAGGAACTGTACACTTGTGCAACCTGATCAAGAACTCTGAATACTCTGAGGTTTTCCATCAATGACTTTTTTATGGATTTTGCAGCAGTATTCAAGTTTTTGAATGATTTTGCAAAATGTGATCATTATGATGAAACATCATATATTTACATAGTCAAAATGTGCATGGTATATGTTGGGAGAAAGAGGGAGGTTTTGCTTTTATATCAGAAGATACATTTATAACTGCAAGGTGAACCAGAAATGGAGAGGAAAGGGTTAAGAAAATAGATTCAGTTTCTCTCTAACTCTCTCAAATGTTTTTCTTTCACCATAAAAATCCCCACCCAACTCCCAGCCACTGCATAAAACTTGGAAGCTTACTCCTGTAAAATATGATATCTTTAGTGACATTAAATGGTCAGGACCTCAGTTTATGTCTCATTCAAACGGCAGCACCTCCAACTGCACTGTATTTCTTAATGTTGGACATTTAAGAGGGTTATACTGACTCCAAGGAACAATGCCATTTATTAATAACCATTTCCTTCAGCACCTAGGTATTCTATGGGGTCCTCAATCCAAATACTAAACCAGGGCGAACTTGCTTGTGAGAGCTGATGGGTTAACAGAGCAAAGTGGCCCAGCTGTAGTCAAAGCTGAATCCTGTTCAAGGGTTGTATTTTCTAAGGCTATGACTTTATTGTAAAAAATACGTGTTTTTTACATTGAGATAGCTAACGTGAGTTAGTTATGTTGATGTAAAATCATAGTTGAGACAAACACTTAGTTTTTACCTCCATTAGCTAAACCACAGGTGAGGGGCATATAAGTGTTGACCTCAACTAACTTTATCAAGATGAAAACTACCTGTGCCTATCTCCACTAGGAGTTTATAGTAAGAACACATCTATTTTAGAAATGAAGATATAACCTAAGGCAAGATGTATTGAAAATTACAGCCAAATTAAAAAGTTTACAAAAACAATGAATCTGCAGGAGTAGTTTATTTAATAAAAGGAAGCTAAACTATCCTGTAGAGAGCCTCTAATCTTCTCCTCCCCCAGATTTAAAAAGCCATAGTGGAGCATTCAAATATTTATAATCATATGGGAACGCTCCTGCCACAAGGGGTCCAGGCTGATGCTAGCTGGTATAGATTTCATGCTTCACACTGAGGAAGTTGGGTTTAATTTGCAGTTCTGCTGCTCAGCTGCAGAACAAATCTTCAGTAATCAAAAACACTTTCTCTAATGTCAATAGTCTCTTCAAGTGGGTGCTGGCTAAGTGCAATTAATCCCTGTCTGATCCCTGAGTGGTATGCAACTTTATACTATCTACCAGGAATACAGCTTGTGATCAGCATTTTGCATTGTTCATACTCAGTTGCAGGCAACCAACCTACTCTGATAACTGCAACCTCATCACAGCACTGAGGAAAAGTTCAAACAATTTAACAGAAGGGCATCTGGTTACAGAAATAATACTAATACAACAAATTATATGACTCAGTTAGCTATTTCAGGTTTTGAAATTTCAAAGTATCTGTCAGATTACGCACAATAGCAGAGGCACTGCAAGATTTCAGACGTTATTTCAAATGTCATGCACTGCAATCTATATTATTTCACTTTTCTTGGCGGTAAACTACATCTTATAACCAACTCACTGACCACAGCAGCCTTAAAAAAAATCAAGAAAAATCCCTGGCAAAAAGATGTGTCTGTAAAACAAAGAGAAGGTAATTTTCCAGTTAAAATAAACAGCTTAGATATTCAGTTATATATCACTGTGTCACACTGTTATTTTTAAAATAGGTTTTCCCAGGAGTGCTCCTGTAACCCACACACCTCCTGGGTGTGGTGCTCTGTCCCATGTAGTGGCAACAAGACCACTTTGAGAGAGATTAATGAGTCTGCTCTACAACCTTAACCAAGAGCTACGTGGCTTTTAGCTCATGCAATAGAGGCTCATGAATTGAGCTTCTGAGGTCCCAGGTTCGATCCCGCCTGCTGAAGACCGGGGTCTGTTGGTGTCACACTCCTCTTTCAAAACTCTGAGCTGCACTAGTAAGATCATGGATTCAGAGTAACAGCCGTGTTAGTCTGTATTTGCAAAAAGAAAACGAGTACTTGTGGCACCTTAGAGACTAACCAATTTATTTGAGCATAAGCTTTGAACATAAGTATGCCAACATTTTTATGGCTGATTTAGAACAACACTTCCTCAGCTCTCGTCCCCTAACGCCCCTACTCTACTTGCGCTATATTGATGACATCTTCATCATCTGGACCCATGGAAAAGAAGCCCTGGAGGAATTCCAACATGATTTCAACAATTTCCATCCCACCATCAACCTCAGCCTGGTCCAGTCCACACAAGAGATCCACTTCCTGGACACTACAGTGCTAATAAACGATGGTCACATAAATACCACCCTATACCGGAAACCTACTGACCGCTATTCCTACCTACATGCCTCCAGCTTTCACCCTGACCACACCACATGATCTATCGTCTACAGCCAAGCTCTGGATTTGTGCTGGAAATGGCCCACCTTGATTATCATACACAATGTAAGGAGAGTGGTCACTTTGGATAAGCTATTACCAGCAGGAGAATGAGTTTGTGTGTGTGTGGGGGGGGGTGTGTGAGAAAACCTGGATTTGTGCTGGAAATGGCCCACCTTGATTATCATACACATTGTAAGGAGAGTGATCACTTTAGATAAGCTATTACCAGCAGGAGAGTGGGGTGGGAGGAGGTATTTTTTCATGCTTTGTGTGCATATAATAAGATCTTCTAAACTTTCCACAGTATGCATCCAATGAAGTCAGCTGTAGCTCATGAAAGCTTATGCTCAAATAAATTGGTTAGTCTCTAAGGTGCCACAAGTCCTCCTTTTCTAAGATCATGGAGTGGCTCATTCTACAGCCACTGTCTTTAGCTCCTGTTCCAGGGAATGGGACCTAACAGTATGCTTTGTTTGCAAGAAGAATATTTTGAAAACCCCAAGACGATCATGATGATAGGCAGGGGTTGTATACAGCACTATGCAGTGATGACATGAATAGTATTACTATTATCTATTATTAAGTATCATCAATGTATGCCCAGCAGGCATTTATGTCTTCATTATTGCATTAAATATGCATGTTCTGGTGTTTGGAAGCACTTGCTGTATGCAGCATGTTAATCTTACAGGAAGAGGGGAATGCCTCAGTTTTGTCTACCAACAGATGGCACTGGTCACTCATACGTAGTTCCTGCAGATACACCCTTGTATAGCATCATCTGCCTGTTCCTAAAAACAGAATCTGTACATCAGAGAACTTGTGGAATTGTGCCTTCTTAAGCAGGTTTGGCTCCACCCATTACTGACATTAGATAGCCCTAAATCAACATCATCTGAACACTCTCACCCTTCATTTAATCTGCTTCTTGATAAATTAATCAGTGACACAGGGCCCCAGCTTTATTACAACCTAACAAATACCCATATAAAAGTGCATTTAACATGCAAAATACACCATAGCCAATACTGTATGACATCATTGTTGATTTTGCTTCGTTGGTAATTAGGAAGCTGTCAGTGATCTTGTACATTAAGTCTTTCTTCCCTCCACTCCCAATTAATGAATGTAATCCTCATTCATGGCAAAAGGAGTTATGCAAAGGTATCATGCAGAGAGCTGACCCACTATGTGACCTTTGGATCTCTGTCTGAATCCTCCTGTTGACTGCTAGTGTAAGATTTTTTTAAAAAAAATAACCTGTCCCTTCTCTCTTTTAAGGTCAGATGCCTGTTTTAAGATCACTTTGATTAGTAGTGTTGCTATTTGAAAATTAAACACCCAACTAGTCTGATGGCTTGACAGACATTCAGTGGTACAGGAAAATGGGACTTGGACAAGAACTCTTGCTGCTTGGGTTAGAGACCTCTGCAATGCAGTCTAGCTCCTGTGGAGGGGTCCAAGGCCAAATTTAGGGGCAGGCGACCACCTGGGGTGCTGGGCTTGGGAGGCGCTGGGATCGGGGTGCTGTTTTCGTTGTTAGCAACAAAAGGGAAAATAGAATGTTTGAAATAAAATGTTTCAGTCTTTGGATCTCTACGATGCTGTGCTTCACTTTGCGAGGGCAAAGGCGAGAAAAGTGACCTTTTGAACTACAGGACGAGGGTTAACATTCTAACTCTGCCACCAACTGTAACACTATTTAATACTGGTCCACCCAATGTTGGTGCACAGTTCAATTTCCTGATGTTAGCACATTTCAGGTATTCTTAAAATTAAAAAGTTTCTATAAGCTTAGAGTAAATGAATTTTTTACTTGCTTATATATGGCATGAATAAATACATATTTACAGATCCTAGCATGCAAATTTATCATCTTATATGACAGGGATAAATCATGCATCAAAGTAATGAAATGGGCTACAAATGCAATAAAAAATAAGGTATTGGAAAGTTTAACAAATGGAGGGGGTGTCCCAAAGACGATCCTCGCCTGGAGCAGCATTTGGTCTAGGGTTGGACCCCGACAGGTCAATGACAGCATCTCTGGATAACTAATTCATGTACCAGCACTGGTATCAGTCTTAGAAAGGACAGCATGGAGAAGAATGAAGGAGGCAAAAAAATATAATGGTGATCTCCATGGCAAGGAGCGTGGAAGTCCTGAGAACCCTGAGTTGCTGGGGCTCTCAAAGTTTCTAGGCTCACTGCCAGTTTCACCACTGCAATTTCACTCAGCAGCTGCTGGTCCAGGGAGCAAATTTCTATTTGGAAATATGATATTTTGGTGTTTCCAGCTCATAAGAACTTGCAAAAAACAAATTTCCAAATGCTGCAATTGCTTGCAAACCAGAAATCCTGAGTCTTGGCCATCCCTATGTACAAGTGCTAGTTTTGAGTGCATCTTTTAATGGCAGAAGGAATAAAACCAGAATAAGAAACGATAGCAAACTGTCTGAAGAAAAAGCACATCAAAGATCTAAATTGATATCTGATTCTACAGCACTTCACTCCAGCACGCTATTGGCTGGATTGTGATTGTTGGTAGTACAGATGAGAATGTGCAGTTCTGTGATTTCTGTTATATGTACAGATTACAATCTCCCCGCCAGCCCTGGAGTAATCTGCAAATGCTGGATCATCCATCAACTGATTTTATGAAAACAATGAGTTTTCAGATGCTAATATGTATAGTAATGTGTATATGAGGTAAAAGCTCTTTTCAAAGCCACCCCAACGTACTGAGGGCACCATATGTTAAGAGAGTGTATATTAGGAACATGATGTGTTCATGTGTTGTTCTTCACAGGCAAAACCTCATCGGACAGAATATTGTACACAGGCAGAGTAGTACACCAACACTTCTGTTTGAGGATAATTTTCAAACTCGGAACACAAAATGCAGATTATTGATAAAGTCCGTGACCTGCCTTCTGCTCCTTGTCAAACCCCTCTTTCTATTGAGAGGAAGGAAACTCCTCTCAGTGACCTCAAACCAGGAGAGAGAGTTTTGAGTGGGATTTTTCTCTTCAGGAGAAAACAACTCTGAACTGCCCCTGGACCTCACAGAATAGGAGGAGCCAGGTGTCACACTGATCACATAATCAAAGACCAATAAGCGGGATAAAGCATAAGTGACCACAAACTGCAGGGAAGACCAAATGTAGACTGCAAGCATGCTTCCATTCAGGAGACATGTTATTAGGATAGAAGGTGGACTGAAAGGGAGATTGGCTCTGGATGACTAAAATAAGGCTCCCATATCCATATTTAAGTTCCTAAAATAAAAGTGACCTGATTTTTCAAAAGTGCTGAGCACCCATAGATCGCACTGACTATCACGTGGCCACCGTAACATTTTACTATTTCCTTAATTATTCCTTTACATGCTTGTAAAGTGTTTGATTTTGCAAATGACATGACCAGTGACTAGATTGTCCTCACTTGGCAACCTTAGATGGTTTTAGAAGTGAAATTTTCACTGCTGGAATAGTTTTATGGTCTAAAGAGGTATACATCCAATTTATGTCACTGGCATTTCCCCACAGTAATCAGACTGTTTTGGTGCTAACGATTTCCCCTCAGTTCAGTATTGAACAATGTCCATGTTAATTATCTTTAATTTTTCCACTACTCTTTTACCACCAATAAATTCATTCTGCTTCGTAACTCCGTGCAAGACAGATAGAGCAGAACACCAAAATGTTGCTGTTTCTTTTCTGCATTACAGAGATTAAAACCACAACCCAGAGAAACCTGAAAGCAATTAAATGAGGCCTTTAATTTAATACAGAATAACATTCTTATAGTAATGAGTTGACATTTTAGTTAAGCCACTTAAATCAGGAAAATCTTCATTCCACACTAGGGTTCAGTTGTCAGAATTGGCTGTTCTGTATTTGAAAAATGGGAATTTATATGTCTAAGTGCTAATCTGACCATGCAAATACCAGATTTTGACATGCTAATAAGACTTTGAAAATCAAGGTATCCCTTGTTTTACAGAACTCTTGCTGTCCTTCAGACTAAAACCTAATGGTTAGCGATTAAAAAAGCCATTGCTTATATCTATGAGTGCCTTTTTAACAGAATCAAGCAGATACAGAGAGAGATTTGTACTAGCCTCAAGGTTGCTGTTGCTTATGCCTATTCCCTAGACCTAACTGAATATGTATACATTTCTAGAAGGTACTGACAGACAGTTTTGAAATTTTGTTTCTCATTCAAGGATGATTTCAAGTTCTTTTTATTTAAACTGGATCTATTTAGCAGGGTCCTGCTGTAACAATAGTTGTTCCCTGCTGTTATCATGGCAGGCAATAAATGGGCTGGGACTTATCAGCAAGAAGAGCAAGGTTACCGCTGGTATCAGGCCAGTTTGCCACGATCCCATTCTTCTTGTCCACTGCTAGTCCCAGTCCCACATCCCCAACCCTTCCCAGACCTCTCCAACACCTCCTGACAGTAATGGCCAAATAAGGCAGACTTCTCTTTAAAAATAAAAGTTAAATTTTAAGAAAGTACAAGTAAAAAGCTTGCCCTCTGCAGGAGCTGAACCCACAAGACAGATGACATTAGTGGCACTTTAACTGCTGGTGCCACAACACTGGCTTGGAATCCTGGGCGTCCAAATCTATTTTATTTACTTAAAGGAATAAGGGCACAAAGAATGCACCTGACTGGTCTGAGAGCAGCCGCATGCCTGCTTTTCTGGCTGGCTCACTACACATGGTGGCCACAGAGCAAGGCAGCTGTCTCAGTAGAATCTATGAACATAGGTTATTCCTGTTTATTTTACTGCACAAGTAACATCTGTTTTGCCCACTGACTTTCCAGGAGCAATTGAAGAAGCTATCTTAAGCAAGAAGAAAATGGAACGTGCCCTCAATTTGAGCTAGCTTGGTACTAAAATTAATGAATTTTGATACTAATTCTTTGCTAGCAGCAAAGAGGTTTTAGATTCAGTATGTGAAGTTGGGATCAAGATTTGAAGTGTCCCATTTGTCTGAAAATAGCACAAGCTACTTCTCTAACAAATGGACAATAACAGAATGCAGCTGTGTTCCAGTTGTATCTACCCAATCATTGCAAACAGTGGTATTGACAATACTCCAGTCCTGTGTAAATAATTATATAAACAAACTACAATAGTGAATCATAACTTCTTTATGTACTGTGATTATATTGCCCATGTGACCATACAGAATTTTCTTGTCCTGTACATTTTCATCCCTTCGTATGCATAATGATTACATCAGTGTGACTATGCAACACACACCCAAATACAAAACAGATTGCTGTTTACAAAGAAAGCAGAAAGACTGCAGGAGACAAATGGCTGTATACAAATTGAAGAAGAAAGGGAAAATATCAACAAGAACATTTCATACAGATTGTCTCAGGAAAGTACATTGAATGAATCAGGCAAGAGTCTAGAGGAATAAAATATCAACAAGCAACTGAAATTCAAGACAGAAGGGATTCAGACATCGAAAAGAATAAAGAGTGTTTGCTATCTCTGGGACTTCACAGAAAGAGAATCAAAATATGGTGAGCATGCACACTTTAATGGCCAGACATAATGTGAGTTGGATATTCCACTCAAAGTAAATGCAATTGGCAGTTTTCCTAAGAAACAATACTGACTAGAAGTAATAACTGATTGTAGTAAGGCACAATACTTTGCATTGTCACTTGTTCTGCAAAATATTATATATTGAAATACATACTGTCTTTTACAGCAGAGGCATAAAACAAAATCAGCCATAGGCTGTACAAACTGTACTGTCGTCTGATACTCATCCCCAGTATGCCCTGCCTGAGGCAGCCTAATAGCCTGAAACATCAGTTCCTAGCCCTGGCCACAGCTGTAGGGCCACTGATGCCCGTTTGAGACAAAGAAGAGATAAGACTATCTCAACACAGAGCAGAGCACAGCACTTGGTGTGCCTGGAGACCTGGTGGCTGGACTTCTTCAGAATCTCTCTCTATCAGGGAGTGGTTGCAAGAGACCATAACTTAAACTTGTCACTTGGTTACAGGGGGGTTTATCTCTGGGAGCTTGAAGGAGGGGAGTTGTTCAGAAAACTAGTTAGTGGAGATGGCTATATAAAACATGCATGGTGGTGACAAAATTGTATATATCATGCATCTTAGACAGCCTCAGCCACATTCTGGCAACTAATCCAACTCTGTCACTGCTACTTAAAACACTCCAAACCTCCCAGTAGTTTTACAGCCACCAAATTTTAAATAAAACACAACCTGCCAAAGCAATGTTTCTTTCTTAACATGAGAACATAAGAATGGCTATACTGGGGTCAGACCAATGGTGCATCTAAACACAGTATCCTGTCTTCCAGGAGTGGCCGGCGTCCACGGTTTCAGAGGGAATGAACAAAACAAGTAATCAAGGGATCCATCCCATCATCCGCTCCCAGCTTCTGGCAGACAGAGGCTAGAGACACCCAGAGCATGGAGTTGCATCCTTGACCATCTTGGCTAATAGTCATTAATGGACCTATCTTCCATTAACTTATCTAATTATTTTTGAACCCCGTAATAGTTTTGGCTTGCACAACATCCCCTGGCAACGAATTCCATAGGTTGACTATGAATCGTGTAAAGAAGTACTTCCTTTTGTTTGTTGTAAATCTACTGCCTATTAGTTTAATTGGGTGACCCCCCCAGTTCTTGTGTTATGCTATATAACACTTCCCTATTACTTTCTCCACACCAATCATGATTTTATAGACCTCTCATATCCTCCTCCCTTAGTTGTCTCTTTTCCAAGTTGAAAAGTCCCACTCTTTTTAACCTCTCCTCAGATGGAAGCTGTGCCATACCATTGAATACTTTTGTTGCCCTCCTCTGTACCTTTTACAATTTTAATATATCTTTTTTGAGATTGGGTGACCAGGACTGCATGCAATATTCCAGGTGTGGGTGTACCATGGATTTATATAGTGGCATTATGATAGCTTTTGTCTTATTATCTATCCCTTTCCTAATGGTTCCCAACATTCTGTTAGCTTTTTTGACTGCTGCTGAGCACTGAGTGATTGTTTTCTTGTTTTCAGAGAACTATACACAATGGCACAGTTGTGGAATTTTACCCACAATATGCTACATTACTCAATGGCCCAGTATGAGATTCTGAACCAATGACTAATGTAAAGGGAGCTTAATGCCACTGAAAAGAGGAGATCCCTTATCTTTCAGTGGGGCACACAACACTTGCTTCTAGCTTTGGAAGGTCCTAAGATACCAGACTTCAAAAATCAGCACATTTTAATGCACAGAAAAGCTATTTTAGGTGCAGTTGTGTTTTTTAAAAAGAGGGTTTTTTTAAAAAAAATTAAAAATGTATTCAGTTATAGTTCTTTACTTCTAAAGCCTTTACAGTTGGACTCATGGTAACAAAAGCACCTAACTTTACAGACCAGAAGATACAACAGTTTGTCCATATGAAATGACTACTTTTAAAGGTCTCTAAAATATTTCCAAAGTGACATATACTAGCTTACATCATACATGGCTTCACCACTGGCTTGCTCTCTCTTTCTCTCCCACCCTTGGGAGTTAAGGGAGCTCCAGCCCCAGATAGTGCCACTATAGACGGTAGGAAGAAACAGGCCACGGGGACCAGGTGATGGGTGCAAGGTGGGTTTTTTAGAATGGGGGAGAGCCTGGCCTGATTTGTGCCCTATGTGGTGCTCCTAGACAGGGGCATGGGCTACTGGAGCCATAAGCCAGGCCAATGGGAGAGGGCCTGCTGTTAGAATGTTTGTGTATTTAGTTATTATTTTGGTAGGCTACAAGCATTTCCCTGAGGAACATGAGTAAAAGAAGGGAAATGGTGATTTTTAACCATTTATAACTCAGCAAAAGCTGACTGGAATTTCACAGGACAAAGAGAAGGTATTTTCCTAGCCTGAGGTTGTTCCTTCTACTGAACAGCAAAGGTCTGCTGCAAATAATAGAGGTGGAAGAGCTTCACAATGAAAAAAGTTGCAAGACTCTTTTGTAAAGTCAACTGTTAGGCAATCTAAATGTAGGGGCTCACAAATCATTTCCCTTTTTAATCTTCATTATTTTTTCCTATCCTGAGACTACCATAGATTAACCATTGCTTTCAAATATAACTGAAATACTGAGTTCAGGATATTACCTGTCCTTGCCTCAGAATTCACTCCTGTGAACCATTTAAGAGTTTGGATATTTTTAAAATCTACATTTGCTAGAGCAGTGGCTCTGAATCTTTCCAGACTACCATCCAGGAGTCTGATTTGTCTTGCATATCCCCAAGTTTCATCTCACTTAAAATCTACTTGTTTATAAAATCAGATATAAAAATACAAAAATGTCATAGCACACTATTACTGAAAAATTGCTGACTTTCTCATTTTTACCTTATAATTATAAATTAAATCCATTGGAATATAAATATTGTACTTACATTTCAGTATAGCATGTAGAGCAGTATAAACAAGCCATTGTCTATGTGAAATGTTAGTTTGTATCGACTTTGCCAGTGCTTTTTATGTAGCCTGTTGTAAAACTAGGCAAATATCTAGATAAGTTGATGTAAGACCTCTGTGTACCCCCAGGGGTATATGTATCCCTGGTTGAGAACCATTGTGCTACAGCATGTAAGTATATGATCCGCCACCCTATTCTACTTACAAAACAGGCATCTGTATATATTTGACAAAGTATACACTGAAGAATTATTTCACTGCTAAAAGATAGCACAATTAAAAAAAGACCCAGAGAACCATGCAGCCCAGCAAATCTCACAGCAGCCTAATCAAGTGATAGAACCCAAAGCAACTACAAGGCCACTGCACCTACTCTCCGTCTTTGGGACACTTGGAGGATCCAGCTATGAAAAAATAAACTGCACTACACGCCTTTCTCTGTTATTTTTTTCACTGAGTCAGACAGGGATAGTCATGCAGGCTATACACTTAGCTATTTGATACTTAAGAAAATACATTTTTGAAGCAAGACCAACTTTCTTAATTGAAGCATAGCTATTTTGAAAATAATATTATCTATCTACATAATCTTTACAATTAAGTGGACTTTTAGATACTTTGGGTAAAATTAATTCTTTGTTATTAAAGACAAAGGGCCTGATCCTTACTTAAGTTATGGCCATAAATGAGTATAAGTGAGAATCAGGCCCAAAGAAAATATAGAGACATTGTATTGCCTAAGTAGCAACAGGAAAGATATCTGATATGGGAACAGCAGATCTGAGGCTGGTTATGTTATGAGTTACAATCAGCATACATACTGTTATTACAAAAGTTATATTCAACCCAGCTCTCTTTCTCCCGTTCTATTCATCGTAGTGCAATAGCAAAGATTTGTGTTTAATCAGTTCATTATGCTTCATCCATCTTTTCTCCAGTAGTTACATTATTAATCTAACCCAGCAGTAAGTCATTCCACTGTGAATTCATCCGATGAAGTGGGCTGTAGTCCACGAAAGCTTATGCTCAAATAAATTTGTTAGTCTCTAAGGTGCCACAAGTACTTCTCTCCTTTCCACTGTTCTTTGTTTTCTTATTTTTGCCAACCACATTTTCACAGGAGTTATTTGTTTTTGCAACCACAGGGGCTCCAATCAAAAGAGATATACTCAATAGGTATTTTTCTGTTTAATTTCCATGCATCAGAACATTTCTCCCACACTGAAACAAGAGGCTTTTGGGGAAGTATTCCTATAATCCCTTCTGTCAATTTTCTAACATCACACAAGAAGTCTTTCAATTTGGGACTGTCCTAGAAGTAGATCTGATTTTTTTTTAAATGGATTTGTGTTCTACAGTAAATTCTGATATTTTGACATTTGTTTCTGTCCTGAACTGGGATGAAAATGTTGAAATATTGAAATTTTGGAGAATAAAAAAGTATCAAGAAATTTAAATTCTGAAGCAAACAGTTTTGTTTCAAGATGACAGTAACTTCTGTAGCTGCCTAAGTCACCGTGGTACCTCACAGGAGGTATAGTCCCAGGTCCCTCCTCCTACCATTGTCACCCGGGCCAGACTACAACTCTCAAGATGCATTGAAGTCTCTCCCAGTGGTTGAGCTGCTACTGTTTATCATGGGAGTTGTTTTGTTTCAATTTTCTTGACAAAAAAATCTGCCAAAACCCTATTTTCTGATGGGATAATATCTTGTTCAAACCTTTTTGAGTAGTCCTACCTAGAAGAAATGAAGATGCAAAAGATTTTTTTTTTTTAAATGCAGTGAGCTGAAATACCTTTTAGTAATAGATGTCAAATTCTCACAAGTTTTCAGGAAATCTGATCTCTCTGGTACTGTACCATAAAACTTGTGGGTTCGTTTTACCTAAATGTGATGAAGCACTGCCACAGAGCCTGGGAAAATGAAACCTCAGCATCATAAGATGGAGAGAAGAATAACATGAATGTTGAACAATAAAAAGAACAGGCTTTACTTCCCTTTCTCAATCCATACTGAAGATTAACTGAAGACTAAAACAAATAAATGAAGAGGAAAATAAAGAAACTTTTGACCTCTGCTGCTTTATGATATCAGAAGAACTGAGCTAAGTAAATAATTTAAAAAATTAGCTTAATTCCATTCATGGAATGTGCATGACTAGATTTCATTTTTTCATATTTATTAATTGTTCAAAATTATTCAAAAGCATTATGCCAGTATTCATTGTTAGCTATTAACTGGTTAATTGAGATTGGTCACAATCATATAGGTCACATAATAAGGCTTTTTAGTCCTGATTTTATCATGTGGACAAGTACTCCTAGAACAAATACTGATATAGTACATGTAAATTAAAAATCAAATTAAAATTTGCATGGCATGGCAGTATGTCTTCAGAAAGCAAATACAAAAGGGGCACAAGTGTGGCTGAAGGGCATTCATTTTGAGTGAATATCCAGACCTTATTTTTGCAATATTTTCTCAGATCTAATAAATAGCAGGTTTGGGGTGGGGGGGAGGGATAGCTCAGTGGTTTGAGAATTGGCCTGCTAAACCCAGGCTTGTGAGCTCAATCCTTGAGGGGACCATTTGGGATCTGGGGCAAAAAATTGGGGATTGGTCCTGCTTTGAGCAGGGGGTTGGACTAGATGACCTCCTGAGGTCCCTTCCAACTCTGGTATTTTATGACTTTCCCAACATCACCCCTCCCCCACCCATTTCAGCATTGAGAAATATCAGGTCCTTACTATAATCTCTTTGCTAGAGGATCAGAATAAGATCCATCTTTTAATTAAGATCTGAGTGTAATGAACATAAGAATGGCCACACTGGGTCAGATCAATGGCCCATTTAGCCCAGTATCCATCTTCCAACAGTGGCTATTGTCAGATGCTTGAGAAGCAGTGAACAGAAGAAGGCAATTTATCGAGTGATCCATCATCCTCTGTTACCCAGTACCAGCTTCTAGCAGTCAGAGGTTTAGGGACACCCAGGGCATGGTGTTGAGTCCCAGACAATCTTGGCTAATAGTCATTGATGAACCTACCCTCCATGAATTTATCTAATTTTTAACCCAGTTATACTTTTGGCCTTCACTACATCTCCTGGCTGCGAATTTCACAGGTTGACTCTGTGTTGTATGAAGAAGTACTTCCTTATGTTTGTTTTAAACCTGCTGCCTATTAATTTCACTGGTTGATCCCTGGTTTGTGTGTTATGTGAAGGGGTAAATAATATGTCCTTTTTCACTTTCTCCACACCATTCACGATTTTATAAACCTCTATCATAACCCCATTCAGTTATCTCTTTTCCAAACTTAACAGTCCCGGTCTTTTTAATTTTTCCTCATATGGATGCTGTTCAATACCCCAGATCATTTCTGTTGACTTTTTCTTTACTTTTTCCAATTCTAATATATCTCTTTGAGAGAGGGTGACCAGAACTGCATGCAGTATCCAAGGAGTGGGTATACCAAAGATTTATATAGTGGCAGTATGAGATTTTCTGTCTTCTTATCCATCCCTTTCCTAATGGTTACACAGTTGTGCAAGCCTGGCATACAAATCTTCAAGTTTTAAATTTTCTAGATAGCCAGTTAACCACATGATTTTTTGGGGGTGGGGAAAATAATACATTGTTTTTAGAAATGGAGAATAATCTAACTATTGAAAATCTCTCTTTATTCTGACTAAGCCTCAGAGTAGGTGGTATAGGGCCCATAGGCTGGAGCACCCATGGGGAAAAAAATGGTGGGTGCTCTGTGCCCACCGGCAGCCCCCCTATCAGCACCTCCCCTTCCCCGCAGTGTGTCCTGCTCACCGGCGGGCCCCACCGATCAGCACCTCCCCCTCCCTCCCTGCACCTCCAGACTGCCGCAATCAGCGGATTTGCAGCATGCAGGAGGCTCGGGGGACAAGGGGGAGGAGTGAGGACGAGTCGCGCTCGGGGGAGGGGGCCGAACGGGGAGGGAAGAGGCAGAGCAGGGGTGGGGCGGAGGTGTGGCCTTGAGGGAAGGGGTGGAGTGGGTTGGGGCCTGGGGCAGAGCCAGGGGTCAAGCACCCCCCGGCACAATGGAAAGTCAGTGCCTGTGATAGGGCCAGATTACAATAAACCCTGAGAAGCTTTACAAATGTTCTTTAAAAGAACTCTAGTACTCAGGTATGGCCATGCTAAGCAGAGCAACTAGCTTTCAAAATATATAGTTCTCTTATGTTGGATAATGGATAACTCAGCTACAGCAGAAGTCAGTCGATTTTTCACTTACCAGTAGAGTGAAAGGTCTTCCCCAACGTCCATATAGACCTTTTGTTGTGTAACTAATTTTCCATTGATTCAGTTTGCCTGGATAGTGCAGCCCTGCTTTGGGCTATGAAAAATGCTTTTCATTTTAGTTTTTCTCCACAAGCCTCTTGCTCTCTGGAACTTGGACTGAAAGATCATGGGCCATTTCCCAAACAATACATCCTTCTCACCTGCAAAAATCCTCTCAGTAGACATATATTTTAAAGTTTTGAATACAGTTTTGAGAGGCCTTTATTTCAGAGCAGAGATGAACTAAAATGTCTAATGACACTTGTCATAAATATAAAGGGAAGGGTAAACCCTTTGAAATCCCTCCTGTAGCCAGACAGCCAGCCCCCCCTCTCAGACCAGCATTGCTGGAAACACAGGAGGAAGCAGGAACAGGGCACTTAACATATATTCCAGCACAGCCTTTGAAGCTGTGAAAGCACAGGTGTGCTGCTACAATGTGCCTCTGGGAACAGATACAACGATTAAGCTCACAGCAGGCAGAGGCCCTGTGACAGACATGGCTGTTAGCCCCTACTAAATAGCGTGATGCACACACACCAACATCCTAGTTGGGAAAATATTTACCCTGATAAAAGAAATGTCCAGTAGTCGACACTTATTGTTTCTCTCCTTTGCAAGTGTAAACTACTCTTGCGAAAGCTGGCGTCACCCCGACAGACCAGCCTCAATTTGGCATAAGAAAGGAGAAAGAGAATAAAGGAGTACAGAGGTATAAGTAGGGGACCTACAGCACCATGATTTTTGAGTGCTTTTCACTATCTATCTGCTGGTCAGATAAGTGACAGCCTCCCAAGGCTTCTGCAGCTAAGAGGGTCCCTACGCCTTGTCCCTTATTCGTCTTTCCGCGGAATTGAGTGACCGATCCTGGCTTGGCACCGCTGGAATCGAGAGATGCAAGGAGGGTAAGAAGCACCCACACCTGATCTCCTATCTTTAGTGTACACATATTTTGAAATAGAGCTCTATACTTTGTTTTCTTTCTTTGGGATTGTGGCTTCAGTTTTGTAACTTGTTTGTGTGTGTAACATCTCTACATTTAAATAAGTAGGCACTAGCAATTTTGTAACCACATGATTAGAATCTAGCTTAATAAATTTTTGGTAACCATTTATGCATAAGCCTGACTTGTTTTCTCTGGTTTACTGTAAAGCAGCCAACACAATTAAAGAACCTCAGCCGTTTTGGCTCTAAAGCCTGGCCATTAGGTGAGAGTACTAAGAGCCTAGCGTTGAGTTGTGCCGCCTCCACGGGGCAAACTCTTGGGGCACCTGTCAGTCAATCCTGGCTGCCCGCTGCGAAGGAGCTCTGAGCTCTAGCAGTTAAAGTCACGGATGGTATAAACGGGCATAGCTGGCACCTCACCAAACATCCTTGGCCGTCGGCTAACACCTCCTGGTCAGGGGAAAGCTCCTCTCACCTGTAAAGGGTTAAGAAGCTAAAGGTAACCTCACTGGCACCTGACCAAAATGACCAATGAGGAGACAAGATACTTTCAAAAGCTGGGAGGAGGGAGAGAAACAAAGGGTCTGTGTGTCTGTCTATATTCTGTCTTTGCCGGGGATAGACCAGGAATGGAGTCTTAGAACTTTTAGTAAGTAATCTAGCTAGGTACGTGTTAGATTATGATTTCTTTAAATGGCTGAGAAAAGAACTGTGCTGAATAGAATAACTATTTCTGTCTGTGTCTCTTTTTTGTAACTTAAGGTTTTGCCTAGAGGGGTTCTCTATGTTTTTGAATCTAATTACCCTGTAAGATATCTACCATCCTGATTTTACAGGGGGGATTTCTTTATTTCTATTTACTTCTATTTTTATTAAAAGTCTTCTTGTAAGAAAACTGAATGCTTTTTAATTGTTCTCAGATCCAAGGGTTTGGGTCTGTGGTCACCTATGCAAATTGGTGAGGCTTTTTATCCAACATTTCCCAGGAAAGGAGGGGGTGCAAGTGTTGGGAGGATTGTTCATTGTTCTTAAGATCCAAGGGTCTGGGTCTGTAGTCACCTAGGCAAATTGGTGAGGCTTTTTACCAAACCTTGTCCAGGAAGTGGGGTGCAAGCTTTTGGGAAGTATTTTGGGGGGAAAGACGTGTCCAAACAGCTCTTCCCCAGTAACCAGTATTAGTTTGGTGGTGGTAGCGGCCAATCCAAGGACAAAGGGTGGAATATTTTGTACCTTGGGGAAGTTTTGACCTAAGCTGCTAAAGATAAGCTTAGGAGGTTTTTCATGCAGGTCCCCACATCTGTACCCTAGAGTTCAGAGTGGGGGAGGAACCTTGACAACACTGTGAAAGGAAAGTCTTTCTTAAGAAATGTAGGCTAAATCCTGCAATAGCAGGTTTGGAATAGTAATGAACTATCCAATATGCCAGTGGCTGGTGGGACACAACCTGCAAAATCAGGTAAAAGCAGTGGTTCCCAAACTGGGGTTCGTGAACCTCTGGGGGTTCGCAGAATATTACAGGGGGTTCGCCAGAAAAATTTCACTAATGGCACCCAGAGGACCCCAGACATTGGAGGCAGCAGGTGGGATCCGGTTGCAGGGCAGACAGCCCGAGCCCAGGGAGAGCGGGGCAGGGCATTTGGGGCTGGCAGCCCGAGCCCTGCCCCCGTCAGCGGGGTGCCGGCTGCCTGAACCCCAGTGCTCCGCACGGGGCTGGCAGCCTGAGCCGCAGGAAATGCAGGGCCAGGCAGTTGGGGCTGGCAGCCCAAGCCCTACTCCCATCAGTGGGGGAGCCAGCTGCCTGAACCCCAGCGCTCTGAGCGGGGCTGGCAGCCCGAGCCCCAAGGAAAGCGGGGCCGGGCAATTGGGGCTGGCAGCCTGAGCCCCGTCGGTCAGTGGGACTTGCAGCCTGAGCTCAGTGGAGCTCAGTTGACCAGGGTGGTCAATGGGGTCCAGCAGCAGGAGCCCCACGGAGTGCAGAGGAAATTTAAACTTAAATCCCTGGAAATATTCAACTTTTGGAGGGGGTTCATGAGATTTCACAATTTAGTGAACGGGGTTCACGAGCTGTTAAAGTTTGGGAATCACTGGCTTAAAGGAATGCCTAACTAATAATAAATTTTAAAGAATCATTCATAAAAATATATGACAGGGACTAGAGGAATTTAGCCATACATGGTGTTAATTATACTGTTCAAAAATGTTTCTTTTTTCTTTTTTTTAGGTATACTCCAATTATTTAGAGAGTGCAAAGGGAATATGCGTTTTTCAGAATCTACTGTAAATGTAAAAATATTTTAAAACTGCATGTAAATTTTAAATTAAACCACATAAGTTATGATACATTATGCCACAGCATTATTTAGGGATATAGGTAAAATCTACTAACTCCCCTTATGTTTTAATAAAAAATACTGTCAATAGTGAGAATTAATTTTCCCTAGGATAATTATCACATGTCAAATAATATTCTCTCAACACAAATAATTAAGATGAAATCTAGTTGAAAAAGAATTTTCTAGGGTTAATACTTGCATACCAAGACTTCTACAGCTATATTTCCGAAAGGCTATTATGATACCGTAATACAATCTATAAAAAGGTAAAAAGCACAAGCAAAGGATAGATATTCAATCAATTTTTAATATTTTTGCTGTATCCCTTTCTATTTAAAACTTTAAAAGAGATTTGCTTGCATTTCTTATTAAGCTACACCCTTTCTGTATTAAGCTACATGCATACTGTTCTGTCTTCCAGTACAGGGCCAGCCACCATAAATAAATCTGCTTTCCCTGCTTATTGTTTTTCACTTTAATGTATTATTTGTAAGAATGGAACAGACAAGCAATCTCACCTGACTCCTACCTTAGGATTCCTTACCAGACTCCTCTGTCTAGATACATGCAGAGTACATGCAGAGATGGACATGCCCACACACATATGCTGTTACACTGTTTCAGCACAAGGAAAATATTATTCAAATATGTTAATTCTTTCAGACACTGTTCCAAAACACAAACGTTCAGAGAGTATTTTTCTGCAACAAAAGTGTAATCAGAACTGAAACATCTGTAATTTAATAGCAGCTTTAATTAAGAGGTGTATACTCTTGCTAAACAGTGTTCTGCTGCTTGTAACATTGCACAGGGCTTCATTTTACATTTTTAATTAATTTGATATTCTTCAGAGAAAAAGAAGTACAGTTTCCATAAATCCAGTGAAAAACAAAGTTTCCTGTAGAAAGACAATATGTGCTAATCTAAAGGTAAAACACTTCTGTTAAAAAACCACAACCACCACCAAACAACTAGTTCAGAACGGTCCAACAATCACACAAATGTGAAAAAGCAGCAATACTCGAGTTGAATTTCTCAGCAAGTATCCTCAAGTGATTAATCTTAATCCAGAAACTTTTTAAGTAATTCAAAAGCCAGACTTTAGGTATGCCTATCTAAGGTACTTATATGCCCACCCATTATTACAGTACATGAATACCTCACAATCTTTAACAAATGTATCTTTGCAACACAGCTGTGAGATAGGGAAGTGCTGTTATCCCCATTTTACAGATGGGTAACTGAGGGACAGAGAGACTAAAACTGGCTTGTTCAAGGTCAAACATGAAGCCTGGAGCAGACTAGGAAACTGAATCTGCATCTTCCGTGTCCCTAGCCAGCACCCCAATCATTGGACCATTCTTACTGAGGAGTTCAGTTTGGACAAAGGCGCATTAATGCCTCATGCTCAACTGAACTAGTTCATCCATAGTCTTGAAAACAATAATGGCTGTGTCACTTGGACTGAGGAGATTTCCAGGTAAGAAGAGCACAGGGCACAGGCAGGACACAGGAATAGACACTGGGCTTAAAGGAGGCTAGAGAGATGTAGGGTCAGAAAAGAAGTTCTTCTAGCTATTGGGCTGCATATATTGGGGCATTACATGTAGTTTCTGCAAATTGAATTGCCCTGGGTGTGCAGTTTTGCTGCTGTTTTGTCCACCTTTGTTCAAGGTACACAGGGCTCATGCACATATTATAAATAAACATCCAGAGTCTCTCTTCCAACTGTAAACTGATCCACTTACAAACCCCGCAAACTGCTACCACTTGGCCAAGGGTTAACATTACAGACACACAGTTTGGGAGTTGAGAGTTTGTGGTCCATGTTGAAAATGTAAAAAAGAGATTGTAGTGACAGTACGGTAGCTAGGTGAAAGGAGATTTTGGTGGCACAGGATAGGAAGGGCTCTGACAGAGTACCAGCGTTAAGGCAGTTCACATTATTATCAGTTTGGTTTTTGCCAACAACGTGTTCAGTGCTGCACAGTCCACAAAAATAAATACAGTCCCAGGCTGAGCATTCATATATTCCTCTTTCCTAGGTAAGTAACTCTAAAAATAGACAAATCCAACTAACTATTCAAAAACAGTCTTGTGCACAGATCACATCAAGGGCTTTTGAATTAAACAAATTTGAAGTTTCTCGGCCAAGCCATTTTTAAGATGCAATACGACCAAAACCCCTGCAAAAAAGTAGCATCAGGGACAGCCCCGCAGCATAATTCCACTGAAGTCAACGGAGCTATACTGAGGGCAGCTTAAGTCAGCTATACTGACCGCTTAAGTCAATCTAACTTACGTCTCACAGGGGTGTGGAAACCCCTCCCGAGCAATGCAAGTTTCGCGCTGTCCACGCTGGCACTATGTTGGCGGGAGACACTCTCCCACTGACATAACTTATATTTCTCTCCAAGGTGGGGTAATTATGCTTACAGGAGAGCGCTCTCCTATTGGCATAGCGTGTCTTCACTGAGATGCGCTACAGCGGCACAACTGCATCGGTGCAGCTGCACCACTGTAGCACTGTGGTGTAGACTTTCCCTAATTTACACCAGGTGAAGATCTAAACTCTAAGCATTTCAGAAAAGGGAATTACCCGTTTTACCATGGCCTCTCTGTCAGATATGACTTATCCAATTCACCTTAGATTAGATCAGTGAAAGATTCTTTGGCTACTGAATATAGCTGTAAAAAAAACTTGAAGATCACAGGACATATTCTGAAGAATTTAAAAAGAGGACAAGATCTAGCTAACAAGTATGATACCTCTCACAAACTGTGAAAGGGCAAACTGGTATCTCCCCAGAATTGTAACATAATAGTGAGGATTGTTATTAGTACAGAAAAACAACAGCGTTACAAACACCTCGGGAACGGAGGTTGTTCGTAACAGTGAAATGTTCGTAACTCTAAACAAAACGTTATGGCTATTCTTTCAAAAGTTTACACTGCATATTGACTTAGTACAGCTTTGAAACTTCACTATGCAGGAGAAAAATGCTACTTTCACTTTTTTTTTTTTAGTAGTTTACATTTAACACAGTACTGCACTGTATTTCTTTTTGTCTCTTCTGCTGCCTTATTGCGTACTTCCGGTTCCAAATGAGGTTTGCGGCTGAGGTGTGCGGTCAGTTCATAACTCTGGTGTTTGTAACTCTGAGGTTCTACTGTCTTACTACGATTTACTTTGGATTAGGCCTCACAGCACACCTTGGAGCAGGGAAGTCAGATGTTTTACAAATGGAGAAACAAAGTGCAAAGAAATTAAATGATTTGCCAAAGCCCATGGCAGAAATAGGAAGTGAACTCAACTCTCCTGCAACTCAGCCCTGTGCTTTAGACCCAAGACCATCCTTTTAATACAAAGCAAAACAAATCCTTGCAACCTAATGGCAAACTGGCAGCAAGTAGATGACTAGCTGTCTAAAGAGAATGATAATTAACTATAGTAATAGGAGTGAGGGGCATACTGTGGGGGCTGCTAAATTCACATGCAAGCAAACAAATCTTTATATGGCATTTTATCTTCATAAAATAGTTAGGAAATGAACTGATGGATTTACTTGACATACAACAAAGAACTGGCAACAGGGGAAGATTTAAGCAAAAGTCACTAAAATTTCTATTTTCCTTAAACTTTGAAATTAACTACGAGTATAAACATGGCAGAAAGGTACTTCACCTTGTCTAAACATTGACCATTACAGAGTCCCTTGGGATGATTCGAAGGGAATGACTGACATCCCAAGTAATTAGTTAGACAATGGTGGTCTAAGACACTGTATATAATCCAGAACAAAAAAAAAGATGCAGGGAGAAAAACTATCTGCCTTAATTTGGTATTATCAAAAACATGCAGCTGCACCAGATTTGTGGCATGATGAAACTGGAGGAAGCGGATTTTTTTTATTTGACAGGCAATGCATGATTTATCTGCATAGATAAGACAAGCTTAATGATACCTTTGCATGTAGAGCATGCTGAGTGTGCATTTGTCAATGCTTGAGTTACATGATAAACTAACTCTCAGCACTTAAGAGTGCTTTTCATCTTCAGAGCACTTTAAAAACATTAAGGAATTAAACCTCACAGCAGCCCTGTGAGGTAGATGAGCATTATCCAGTTTTGTAGACACAGAAACTGACAGAGAGGACAAGGGATTGTCTCAACCCCACAGAGTCATTGTCTGGTCATGCCTGAAGACAGATAGAAGGCAATGGATGTGGTTTAATTAGGCTGCAACTTTATTCATTTAAAATATCGGGAAGTACCTGGCAATACATTGTACAGTGCAGGTCATCATCATTCTTTTAATCATCTCCACATCATCACCAACCGGGACCCTACAGCCCTCCCCTCCTATAGAGGCTCAAGGGGCTAGAAAAGGAAGGTGATTGGCTCCCCTCTGGACCAAATGTAAGAGCCCCAAACTGCTTTCCTCAGCTCTCTTAAGGGACATTTTGCTTTACATCCTTTTCCAATTCATTTTATCTGATCACCATATCCCTTCCATAATGTGCACCTGCAGTGGACATCTGCCACAAGTTTTTATTGCTAAATTGCAACATTATAACCTAAACCCTGCTGGGTCCCAAACCTGCTGTGGGGAAGGCAAAAAAATTCTCCCAAACTTGGCCAATCTGGCATTGAAGGAAAAAATCCTTACCAGCCCCCAAGGAAAAACATAACGAATCATGAAGGGACCCAATCCTTTTACAGATTCCCTAGGTACACGGGTGGCTGCCAGCCCGATTTAAGTGAAAGAGGCTTCTCCAGGCCACACAGGGTATAAACACCACCGTGTTCTGGTCTGTGCTCTGTACACGTAATCTTTTCCCCTTCCTCCACTTCTGCTACCAGTTTCAGGGGCAGCCCTTCAAGGGGCAACCCCCACTTTTTTTCCAGCCCGCTGGACAAGGATTTACCATATAAAGATGTGGTGAGCACAATGTCAGAGCTGGGATCTGAACTACACATTTCCTGGAGCAGCCCCTCTCAAAAAAAATCTCATTCTTTTAGAGAGGAGGAAAAACAGAGCTAGAGAAGTCCTCTGGATACATTGGGCAGATTAAGATGCATCATACAAATACAAAAGTGATCTTCGTTACAGGTATATCTCCATATTTTATAAAATGGAAACTTTCTTTAAAGAATGTAAGTTCTTCATGAATTCAGGAAAGAGGTATAAAAACCACAGCATATAGTATTCAATTCACACATGGAATGTTTAGCAAAAAGTATATACCAGAGTTTGATCAGGCTATACTGGGTTTTGTGTTATAATTTTTGCTTTTATGAAAGAAAGCTGTACCAGTTTCATTAAATAAAGCAAACTTGTAATTGATGCCAAAAACCACAAAACAAACAAAAAACACTTTTTCTTTTTGCAACTCATGAAAAGAAAGTTAGAGTTTTTCAGACAATTTAGACTTTTCCCAAATTCAAATTGAGGAGCTGAAGTGTAAACAAAACAGGAGTTTCCTATATATATATTCAGTTTGGGAGATTTTTCTGTTCTGAAAGACCTGGCATAGATTAGCATCCCTATCAGGCTAAATAATGTCTCTTGTAATTCAGAACTCAGGGGAAAGCAGAATGAAGCTACAAACCCAGACAAGACAACCTTAATGTTTCTCTTTCATTCTAAAGTATCAAATTGCAAAGTCACTAAAAATGCTCTTATGCCAGAGAATAGGTTCAACTCTCTAGTGCCAAAGTACAGCAGTTTACGCAGATATTACAAGAGCTTTAATCAGGAACATTGATCACATCAGCTATTTTTCTGAAAATATGATTGTTGAAGTTTGCTCTCTTTGCTCAGTAGCACTAAATTAGTTAGCATTCTAATATCCCTATCACCATTGCATTCCAGTATGCAACAACCACTGTGAGAGGTAAGTAGCAGAAATGACATGACATTATCATGTGAAATCATGCAATTTAGCTTTGCCCAAAAAAAGGTCATACAGACTTATTTGATCAACAGAATGAATTTATTCTCTCTCTCTCTCTCTCTCTCTCTCTCTCACACACACACACAGAGAGAGAGAGAGAGAGAGAGAGAGAGAAACTGGAATGAAATTAAAGTCTAATATTTCCATAGGACTGTATCTTATGTTGATCCCTTGATTATTTTGATGCTTCAGTTAGTCACTTCAGTCTGTGTGCCACAGACATCTTTATTTACCAGCATATGCAACTCACTGAAGGGATATTTTCCCATTTCATAAAACTAGCCACATTGACAAATTGTCGCTGAAAAAGTTGAGCACAGAGTTATTTGGTATGTATACAGGGTCTTAAAACTGGTTAAAAGCTAATTATGAATTATTCTACATGCTGCACTGTTACTATACCTAAATATATCAAACAGTTGAAAAGCTTTTTCCAAAGGCTATCTTCTGAAGTGCTTCCCTCACCCTCACCTATCAAAGATCGAGGAAAACAACAGGGTAATTTAAACCCAGTGTATAACCTTATGGGGAACTAGCTATTTCACATAATTATTTAGGAAGTAGTGGTGGGCGACTAGTTTGTTGCAAAATCAACTACAGTAGAACCTCAGAGTTACGAACACCAGAATTACTAACTGACCAGACAATCACACACCTCACCTCGAACCAGAAGTACGCAAATCAGGCAGCAACAGAGAGAAAAAAAGCAAATACAGTATTGTGTTAAACGTAAACTACTAAAAACAAATACAGAGAAACCAGCATTTTACTTCTGCATAGTATAAAGCTGTATTAAGTCAATGTTCAGCTGTAAGCTTTAGAAAGAACAACCATAATGTTTTGTTTAGAGTTACGAACATTTCAGAGTTACAAACAACCTCCATTCCCGAGGTGTTCATAACTCTAAGGTTCTACTGTATCCAATGAATTCTGCTGTTTGAGAACAGACTGATGGTATGTCTTCCCTGCAGAGTTAACTTAACTACACTACACTGAGGTTTCTCCACTTGAGATAGGCTAGTTAGAGTGAGCTTGGCTAAACTGCATAAGGTGAGAAGTCATGTGAGCAACAGTCAATGGATCATACATCCTAACCAGTGACGAATTTACTGCTACATATAACCTAGAAACTACTGTACAAGATATAAAAACTATTTTCACAATTGTCATAAAACCAATTCAGTAATATTTTATCCGAATTCAGAGAATGTAATTACTGTTTTAAAATTTCCTAGTGTTTTTAACACTGGTTCAACCTCAGCTGGCTCCAGTGTTCTCAGTCAGAGCATTGCAGAGTCGTGTTTCTCCTGAATATGCATAAGTTGGTTTGGTTTGGTTAGGCAGTGCTTTTGCTAACCTTTCGACTTACAAATCCAGCAAGCTATTTTATTTTCAATCATCTGCAGAATCTCTCAAAAGCAAGAAGGCAGTTAGACAACTAGAGAAAATGTGACTTTACAGTGGCTCCCTATTACACACTGTACATTGTTGAGTAATTTTCTTATGAAAGATTTTTCCTTTACTCCAGCAAATCAGCGAGGAGGGATGCTCTAAACCAAAGAGATTTAATTGATCCGCTGTATGAAAAGCAGGTGTATGTTTTCATACCCATTAAGAATTTCAAAATGAGTTATTTTTAAGGCTACGTTTTAGTCACGGGTATTTTTAGTAAAAGTCATGGACAGGTCATGGGCAGTAAATAAAAGTTCAGTCTGTGACCTGTCCATGACTTTCACCATATACCCCGACTAAAACCTGAAGGGGAGGCAACTCGGGGGGGGTAGCGCTGGGGGCACCGCGGGTGCTGTGGGGGCACAGCCCGCGGGGGTGGCGCCGCGAGTGCTTGTAGGGGGGGAGGGGTTGGTGGGGCTAGGGCAGGTTTCCTACCCGGCTCCTGGGAAGCGGCGACCTCCAGCTCCCAGCTCCACATGCTGCCTCTGGTTCCACCCCAAGCCCCGGTTCTGCAGCTCCCATTGGCAGGGACCCACGGTCAATGGGAGCTGCGGGGCGGCACCTATGGGCAGAGGCAGCATGTGGAGCTAGTAGCTGAGGGAAGGGGGCTCCCCCCGAGGTAAGCACCGCCCTGCACCCCAATCCCCAGCCTTGAGCCCCCCTGCAACTCCTGCAAGACTGCCAAACAAAAAAGTCATTCCTGCCAATGGAAAGCAGTCTCACTGCAGTAATCAGGCCTATTTATTTTTGAGGAGCAGTAAATGGAAAAAGGGTAAAGTGCAAAACCATATTAACATTGATTTATTCATAGGCTGTGAATTCTCTGGGGCAGGGACTGACTTCTTGTTATGTGTGTGTGTTCAGCACTTAGTTCAATGTGGCCCTGAGCCTTGAGCGGGGCCTCCAGGCACCAAAGTAATACACATAAATAAATACACCTAATAATTACCTTGCAATACAAATTTAAAGGGACTGATTTTAAAACACTTCAGCTTCCATAAAGGAAATGACAACATTGAGCTGGAGGCTACTCACCAACAGTGGAAGTAGCTTGAGGTTAGAGTTCTACCATTCAGCACCCCTCCCATTCATTTATCTGAAGGGTAGTATTTTTAAAAGTGCTAAAGTGTTTTGGCAGCCTTAGGGCTTGCCTGCCCAGAGAATTATTCCAGCATAGTTTATTAAACTAATTTGGAATAAGGCATGTGTTCAGGAATAAGAGCATCCACACATGGAGTTATCAGGAATACTTTAATCTGCTTTAAACTCATACCCTACCTTATTCCAGATAAATTTTCATCTGTAAACAAGCCCTACATGCCATTTTCAAAAGGGACTTTGAAATTTAGGAGCTTAAGTCCCATTGATTTAAGTCACTTTTGAAAACGGCACTCAGGTTCCGGAGTCACTGAGTTACTTTTGAAAATTTCATTTAAGGTCTAGACTAGGTTAAAAATGTGATTTTAAATCATGATAGATAACACATTTTAACACCCTAATATTTCATGTGTTAGGTGGTCCAGGTCAACCCTAGCAGGAAGTCTAGTTTACCTTGACAAGCTAACACATTAAAATACAACTAGCTCTGTCCACAGTAGGGTTTTAAAATGTGCTAGTTAACATGTGATCACCTTTTAATTTATTCTTGAGAAGGCCTTACAGGGAGTGGAATAATCTGTACCTGCTGCTAATACTGCCTGCAGGGATTAAAGATCTCAGAAACTCTTTGGGGGCTACTGTTTTTGTGAGGTTCTGAATTCTAACTGTGGTGGAATCCAGATGCCACCAAAGTCAGCGCAGCTCTTCGCCCACCCGCCTGCCTGCCCACCATATACTATACACACTTTACATCTCTCCTTTTAAAAAAAGAGCACATTAGTACTGTTTAAAATAGCTCTTGTGGTTTTCCCCTTTTTCAACCTAATGGTAAGCATATTTGTTTCTATCAGTTCATCCTAAGAATCACTACCTTTATACGTATGCATTGGCATCTACTATTCCAGTGTCTTCTTCACATTTATATTTAGTAATGGAGAGAGAATCCTATCACTATTCCTCTACAAAGACAAGCCTCAGGGACTCACTTTCACAGAGACTAGAGCCATGTTGTACGTCTTGAAAAGATTCACAATGTCCTGTTACATTATGCTTTTCATTTTTTTTTTTTTAAAAAGCCTGTGGATGGGTCAAACTCTCTTTTCTTCCCGCTCTTTCCAAAAAGATTGCTCCCTAAAATGCACTTGACAACGTCAAAGTTTCAAAAGTGAGACGACTAACCCTATGAGTCTATGACTGTAATTACCAGTAGGCATTCCTTATTACAGAAACAAATAGCTTGCTTCTTCAAGGACAGTTTCAGAGTTGTCCTTAACAACACTGCCGACATATATTTTGGCCTCTAACAGAATCCCACAGTGTGCAGTGGCAATGTATCACAGAAAGAAAAGAAATAGTAGCTTAACTCTTATAACCACACATTACCAACCAAATAAATGTATCAGAAACCAAGTATTCTGTATTATTTTACAGCAAACAGAAATACCCCTTAATATTTATATTCTCTTTCCCCAAGACTAAAACATAGGTAGGTGACAGACAATGTACGCAGTACTGATGCAAACATTAATTATATTTGTATCCTCATAATATTAGGTCAGTGCAAACACGCCTGAACCTTTACTCAACTTTAAGAAATACCTACAATTATTTTCACATACATGATGCTTGCATGCTTGCAGTCTAGTTGTTTATTTAATTATCTGAAAAATTTAAGCTAGCTAAGGTAATTCCTGTGAGGAATTCTGTTTTCTGTCAATGTGACAGGTCTCATGTCAAAGAGTATAACAACCTTGGCCATAGAACACCTAAATATGTTAATACAGGCTCTGAAATACAGTTTATAACTTCTATTTTGCTATAATAGGATATATTATTTTCTTTTAGACTATGCTTTGAAAGCAGTACATAAATATTATTGTGACTCATGCATTTGTATAGAACATTTCATCTAAGTTTTTGACTGCAAGTTGTAAATGCTATAAATGGTAGGGTGTAAATCTAAAAACCTTTTGATCAAAAGGCAAACAGACCAGCAAGATTGTGTTATCAAAGACTAAAAAAAAATTTCCTCTGGTATATAAGATATCAGTTTGCTATAGAGTTTTATCTCAAGCAACAGACTTTGTAAAAATATAAGGATTCTGGATACTTCAAAGAGAAATGATGTTTTGGGATGTGTTATTCAGAGCCATAAACTGCATCATAACAGTGGGCTTCTCTTTACCTCTGCCTTTGCAAGACAAACTTTGCTTTCAACCCCCACAACAGAGGATTCTAGGAAAATTACTGTTTAAATTAGTTGCTTTTATAACACTCTATCGTCTTCATTCCTTAAACTTTTAGGAGAACATTGATGGTTGGAAAATATTTTACCGAAGATACTGGTTACTTCTGTCTAACCCAGGTTTCCTCTTAATGGTGAAAGCCTTTTAATTCCTTAATGCTTACACATGGTGTAAATTTCTTTTGAGATGCATATTTGCAAATATTTTGTAACTTAATGCAAACCTTTTAATGTAATAACTTCCTAATATCATTGCTATGTAAATGGTACGATGTTTTATGTTCCAATATGCAATCCAATGCCCAAATGAAGGATGGTTAGTAATTTAAGAAACCATCTGAGTAGAGAACATTTATATCAATTAGGGAATTAGTTAGCAATATGGCAATTCTTAAACAACTTCTTAGAGAATGCAGAAAGACAAAGACCTCTCCAAAGCTTGTTAAGAATAGATAATGACTTCTCATGGCACAGCTACACTGGCCATCAGTTCAGACTTAGGGGGTGTGAACAGCAATGTGCACCAAAGTGCTGCTCTGTAACTCCCCTTTGCAGACACTGGGGAAGTGAATGTAAAGGTTCTGAGGACCCTTTGAAGAGGACTACATTAGTGCAAACTTGGGACCTTAAAATTCGTGCCCACTGGAGTCCACACGAGGGAGTTGCAACACAGCATTTTAGTGTGCACTGCTATTCACACTCCCTTAGCCTGGGCTGTGGGGCAGTGTACACATATCATGTGACTATTTACATTTAAAGACTCTCTGTAAGTATTCAAGTTTTGAAAGATTATTTTGAGAACTGAAAGACCTTTAAATAGGAAATAAGCACGTTTAGATTCATTTGAAACAGAATTTCAACTCCTACTAAACCCTAATGGAACTGAAGGGATATCTCGGAAAATGGATTGAACAAAGGAAAGTTAAAACTCTACACTTTAAAGCGTCAAAGAGTCCTGTGGCACCTTATAGACTAACAGATGTATTGGAGCATCAGGACTCTTTGCCGCTTTTACAGATCCAGACTAACACGGCTACCCCTCTGATACTTTACACTTTAAAGATGCTCTGAGAATTTCCCACATCGAAGACTACGCAGTATTCTACTGATGATCTCAAACTGTTAACAAGACAATCCTATGAAGGCAATAAGCCTATGAAAAGGTGCCTGCAGGTGATATTTTGAATCCAGCCAAGCCCTCAATGAGGTATGTCTCCTTCCTCTATTCAACCTATGCACATTCTTAGAATATAAAATCTCTATGAATTCAGCAAACCAGAACCATACTCTGCTCCCCTGGCTCAGCCTCAGCAGTAGCACTCATCACAAAATCCTGATCTAAGCTCAACTCACTATACTGCAAACAGGCAGCTAAGAAGAAGAAAGAAGCTACAACCCAGCATTAAGATGCAGCAGCAACCTGCCAGGTCAGCACTGTTTCTGCAGCATCACTGGTAAAATGAAGTTTGCCAAAGCACTGCTCAAGGGATCAGATTTAGTTTTTTCATCTAATGGTTTTAATAGGATACTGAAATGCTATTGTAATCTAGAAGAATAACAGCTTCTCCTGTTGTACACACAAGATTGGTTAGATCATGTATTCTTGGACAGGAGACATAGATTAACCTTTCAGACTGGTAGCCATGTTAGTCTGTATCAGCAAAAACAACGAGGAGTCCTTGTGGCACCTTAGAGACTGATGAAGTGGGTTCTAGCCCACGAAAGCTTATGCCCAAATAAATTTGTTAGTCTCTAAGGTGTCACAAGTACTCCTTGTTGTTTTTATAGATTAACCTTAGTAAACAAGAGAAATACTGTGATTTAATTTAGTATTTAAGATTATTAATAATAATTATATTGCCTGTCTCAACACAACTTCTTATGTATGGCTTCATTTAAATAATGTCTTTGGTTTTATAGGATTTAGTTAACATCACTCACGACACTCATCTTGTCTATTTAATAACAGTTTAGATTATTTATGATAAACCAAACAGGACTCATCTACCCTTAAATGAAAGTCCTTTGCCCATTTATAAACTGTTTCAATGATCACTGATACACTGAGACAGAACTCACTGTTGATTAGGGGAAAAATGTACTTTGGTTGTAGTTTACCTAAATAAGAGTCCCTTCCAGGGTAAACTCCCTCTAAAAGTGTAATCTGTTAAATGCTCTCCACAGAGACACACACAGAAGAGACTGCAGCAGGTGTAACCATTGTTTATTGTTTGTGTTCTGTTTTGTTCCCCCCCTCCCCACTTCTTTAATAATAAAACATTCATAGTAAAGAACGGTGAATATTTTACTTATCTTTAATTGTGGTGTCCCGTAAAGCTTGGAAAGAAACCCATATGACTAAAAGAGTGGGAGTCACATCCCTGAAGCAGCATTAAGAGAAATAATTAAGATTTGGCCTCTCATTTCTTCTTTCTTTAGACTCTGTATTTCAGTAATTTTGAAGATAAAATTACATGATGCTCAATACGCCTCTCTACCCTTCATGCTGAATGCAGCACTATACATCTGATCTACTTTTTAAATTCTACTATCAGAGGTAACATTTTTTTTGAAAATAGAAGTCAACATTTTATAACTAACAGTGCATGTGATTCTCCACAACAGATCTCAAACTGCTCCTTATTCATCTTTTAAACACAGCTGTGCACAAGCCCAATGCCAGTGACAGACACTTCTTAGAACATCTATGAAGAAATGAAGCACCCACAAAGATTTATAGTAGAGGTGAAATATTACTAAGTAACATCAAGGTAATATATTCAGCTGGGATTACATATGTGATTATTACAGTGCTTCCTGAACTTTATTTCATTATTGCTTACAGTTTACAGAAGAGACCTACAATTTTCTTATGTCATAAATTTGCTGAACACCTGTTAAAATTAATAAAATGTACTAATATAAAAAAAATTATGAAAATGAAATGAAACACTTTCCTATGAAAAATGTTGATTTCAATGCAAAATTTAAAAGGCTGCCCTTTAAAAAGATACCAGATACCCTGGAAATGGAAGTCTTCAGTTTATCACCAGAAGCAGTGGTAGGTAGCACAATTTACTCCACAGAGTCCCACCAATGTTCCTATTCTATATAGAGTGGTGAGTGGATAGTTCAATCTCCAGCACCACTCAGGTGTTGGCCTCTCTGTTAGACTAAAAAATTTTTACCACTTACTACCGGTTAGAACTGGTTGAAACATTTCTGGAACAGATTTCTGTAGGTAAAATGCAGTTGCATTGAAATAAAAAATTTTCATTGGAATATGTTGATTTTAAAATTTTCAATGCAATTAGACTTTCTTGTTTCATTAAGGTAAAACTTTTCTGGTTTTTGTTTTTACTTTGTTTCAATTCATTTAATGTTTAGCTTATATGAAAATACTGATTTTAATATTATATAATATAATGTTGATATTTAATATTATACATTGTGATGTTTTGACATTATTGAAATGAAGCATTTTTACTCTATCAAAATGAAATATTTCAACATTATTGAAACACCACATTTTGATAACCCCAAATCAAAAACATTTTTCAGAATTTTTGTTCCTATTTGGAACAAAAAAAAATTCAAAATGTCAGACTTTCCCATGGAATGAAAATTCCATTTTCTGACCAGCTCGAGAACCAGCTAAGATAGTGATTTTTGTTCTTAAGTCTGATTCACACTGTGACCGGGTGGTGAAAAGTTGAGTACCCTTGCCACAGGCATCTCCCAGAGGGGCAGAGTTAATCCAAAACAAGGAGACTTTATGGAAGTTTTTAATAATAGATTAAAGGCAGCCCCTCTGCATCCCTTTAGAGCCATAAACTTTCTTCAGTTTTGCAGGCCAAAGCCCCCAAAATCTATGGAAAGAAAAGCAGTACTTCTGTAGCATGCTCCCTAGAACTCTCCATGAGTTGATGTTGGTGAAGCCAGCCTTCAACCCCTATAAAAGAGAAGGAAGCACACTGGCATGTGCACCAGAGGCAATGTCAACATAACTCCAAAGGGAGCTACAGTATGAGTGGGATAGGGACTCAAAGAATCTGCAAAGAATTCAAAGAATGTGGCATTCTGTGGGGACAAGCTGGGGCTCTGTATGAATCACTCTATATATGAATCACTCTTTGGATTCACAAAAAGAAAAGGAGTACTTGTGGCACCTTAGAGATTAACCAATTTATTTGAGCATAAGCTTTCGTGAGCTACAACTCACTTCGTCGGATGCATTCAGTGGAAAATACAGAAGATGTTTGTTTTTATACACACAAATCATGAAAAAATGGGTGTTTATCACTACAAAAGGTTTTCTCTCCCCCTACCCCGCTCTCCTGCTGGTAATAGCTTATCTAAAGTGATCACTCTCCTTACAATGTGTATGATAATCAAGATGGGCCATTTCCAGCACAAATCCAGGGTTTAACAAGAACATCTGAGGAAGGGGAGGGGGGCTCGGAAAACAAGGGAAATAGGTTACCTTGCATAATGACTTAGCTACTCCCAGTTTCTATTCCAGCCTAAGTTAATTGTATCCAATTTGCAAATGAATTCCAATTCAGCAGTCTCTCCCTGGAGTCTGGATTTGAAGTTTTTCTGTTGCAATATCACAACTTTCATGTCTGTAATTGCGTGACCAGAGAGATTGAAGTGTTCTCCGACTGGTTTATGAATGTTATCATTCTTGACATCTGATTTGTGTCCATTTATTCTTTTACACAGAGACTGTCCAGTTTGACCAATGTACATGGAGGAGGAGCATTGCTGGCACATGATGGTATATATCACATTGGTGGATGTGCAGGTGAACGAGAATGCTTGTAAGAAGTAAGAATGCTTGATAGAGATCTTGTAGGGGTTTGTCTCTGTCTGAGGGGTTGGAGCAAATGTGGTTGTAGAATGGTCTGGATGAAAGCTGGAGGCATGTAGGTAAGTACAGCGGTCAGTAGGGTGATGGTATAGGGTGATGTTTATGTGACCATTGCTTATTAGCACTTTAGTGTCCAGGAAGTGCATCTCTTGTGTGGACTGGTCCAGGCTGAGGTTGATGGTGAGATGGAAATTGTTGAAATCATGGTGGAATTCCTCAAGGGCTTCTTTTCCATGGGTCCAGATGATGAAGATGTCATCAATATAGCTCAAGTAGAGTAGGGGCATATTACTGAGTTTCCTTAATTATGTGACATATTGCTCTAGGGCAGTGGTTTTCAAACCTTTTTTCTGGCGACCCGGTTGAAGAAAATTGTTGATGCCCATGACCCAACAGATCTGGGGATGAGGGGTTTGGGGTGTGATAGGGGTTCAGGGCTGGGGCAGAGTGTTAGGGTGCAGGAGTGAGGGCTGTGGTGTGGGGCCGGGAATGAGGGGTTCAGGGTGTGGGAGGGGGCTCTGGGCTGGGGAAAGGGTTTGGGATGCAAGAGGGGGTCAGGGCTCTGGGCTGCAGGTGCAGGCTCTGGGGTGGGGCTGGGGATGAGGGGTTTGGGGTGCAGGTAGGGGCCCTGTGTTTGGGGAGGCTCAGGGCTGGGGCAAGGGATTGGGGCAGAGGGTTGGGGCATGGGCTTACCTCAGGCAGCTCCTGGTCATCGGTGCAGCAGGGGTTCAGAGGCAGGCTTCCTGCCTGTCCTGGCACTGTGGACTACACTGCCCCCCAGAAGCAGCCAGCAGCAGGTCTGGCTCCTAGGTGGAGGCACGCAAGCGGCTTCAAGCGGCTCTTGCCCACATGCACCGCCCCCCCATCCCCCATTGGCGAGTGCTCAGGGAGGAGGAAGTGTCCAGAGCCCCATGGGCCCCCCGCCTAGGAGTCAGACCTGCTGCTGGCCGCTTCTGGGGCTCGGCGTGGTGTCGGAACAGGTAGGGACTAGCCTGCCTTAGCTGGACAGCACCGCCGACAGGACTTTTAACAGCCTGGTCGACAATACTGACCAGAGCAGCCATGACTCAGTCCCTTCCATTCCCCGACCCAGTTCTGGGTCACAACCCACGGTTTGAAAACCACTGCTCTCTGGTATCATTAGATTTTTTGCATGCATGTAAAAATGTGTGTTTCTCAAAGGTTTCATTCCTTTTCGGCTTGCAATTTTCCTCAAATGTAGTCAGTATTGTATTTAACTTTCACCTTCTTCAAACTTAAAGTTGTTATAAATATCCAATGCTTTCTCCCCAACAAAATATGCAAAAAGATAGATGATTTCACTTTATAATTTTTTCCTCTGCCCCTATGGCAGCTAAATACAATTCAAATATATGTCTCAATTGTTTCCAGTTCTCTGCAACATTAGTGGACAATTGCAAACTAGAAGGAGGTTGCAACACATCCATTTTTGGTCGCTCCCCCACTTCTTAAGCTAGTCAAGCTACTATTGTGCTCACCAAATTCATGCAAAAGCCTCTCTACCTGGTGCTTCATGTTCTTCTCTGGTGCTTCCCTTTGTTTCCGCTTTCAGTTGTAAACACAGGAGTTAACTTCAAAACTACTGTAGTTTCCTTCTCATTCAGCACTTCTGACACCATGTAACAATCTTGGGGTTCATTAAATAACAAACCAAATGAATGAGAAAGGAATAAAACTTTTAATAAAACAAACTGGAGAACTTTTGTAGTGAGCCGCTGCAACCAGCCGTGCGGTGTTCCCAACTCCTGCCTCCAGGGCACCTCTCCAAGTCCCTATGTTCATAACACTGTCCCTTATGAGGGAGCATCTCCAAATTATAACCTTCTACAAAGATATCTCTACAGGGAGCACAATCTGACCCTCGGTGAAATGGGAGACACAGCATTTTAGTCTCCAGTCTAACATGAAACCCTGCAAGCTGGTTGTGAATAAAAACAAAACAAAAATTGATAACATTTTAAATGTATGAATTGGGCTACTTAATTTGTATTAACTAAAACTTCCTTAGCTACATCTTTTTGCAGAAGTCTTACTAACAGCCTGTCTCATAGGTCACCATCAAGGCAGTCTCTCAGTGTCTTTGTAAACTCTACAGAGAATTTCTAGTATTTACCCTCAATTTCATGTTGTCTCAGGAGGGAGAGCTTTAGAATAAGACTCCAACCTCTATTCAGGATTTTTTAGCTTTTCTCTGTTTTCTTTTTCCAATACCTAGTTGCAAAGACCCTCTCAGCATAATTTCCTCTTGCAGTAGTGTAGGTGGGGTTAAGGATAATTTACCTTTGGGGTTTGTTCAGGGGAGGTGTTGGCTATGTTTTTGGTTTTGTTCCAAGTAGGTTTACAAAATGTACCTAGATTAAATGAATGAGAACACACAACATCATTGTTAGTTTACATAAATATATTAATCTTCTGTTTATCTCCTAGATGAAGGGTAATTAGGGAGAAGTGGCCTAATTTACTCTGTCATCAAATCATTTTACACCTGTATCTAGACATGAGGCATTAGGGAGTTTCAAAGAGCTGAAAACTGTTGCATTCTACTTGCTTAAATATAAACCTGCATAAGGATAAAATGAATGCTAAGTTAGTCTTCAAAGTGGGAGCATAGAGTTACATTTATACCTTCACCCCAGAGCAGCAATACAGGCAGGTACACAATAAGAAAAGGGCTCATCCAATAAAATTGGTGGATCCTCTGACAAAAGGACACTAAACTTTCTAAACTACTACATGCCACAAGGGGCCACAGCAATGGTTCCCTCAACCCACCCAGCAATATTGTTAACCTATCCAACTATACTCTTAGCCCAGCAGAAGCAGCTGTCCTATCTCGGGGCCTCTCCTTCTGCCCCTCCACCCTCACGAACATGATACAGTTCTGTGGTGACCTAGAATCCTATTTTCGACGTCTCCGACTCAAGGAATATTTCCAACACACCTCTGAACAACATACTAATCCACAGAGACCTCCCTACCAACACTACAAAAAGAAGGATTCTAGGTGGACTCCTCCTGAAGGTCGAGACAGCAGCCTGGACTTCTACATAGAGTGCTTCTGCTGACGTGTCCGGGCTGAAATTGTGGAAAAGCAGCATCACTTGCCCCACAACCTCAGCCGTGCAGAACACAATGCCATCCACAGCCTCAGAAACAACTCTGACATCATAATCAAAAAGGCTGACAAAGGAGGTGCTGTTGTCGTCATGAATAGGTCGGAATATGAACAAGAGGCTGCTCGGCAGCTCTCCAACAACACTTTCTACAAGCCATTACCCTCTGGTCCCACTGAGGGTTATCAAAAGAAACTACAGCATTTGCTCAAGAAACTCCCTGAAAAAGCACAAGATCAAATCCGCACAGACACACCCCTGGAACCCCGACCTGGGATACTCTATCTACTACCCAAGATCCATAAACCTGGAAATCCTGGGCGCCCCATCATCTCAGGCATTGGCACCCTGACAGCAGGATTGTCTGGCTATGTAGACTCCCTCTTCAGGCCCTACGCTACCAGCACTCCCACCTACCTTTGAGACACCACTGACTTCCTCAGAAAACTACAATCCATCGGTGATCTTCCTGATGACACCTGGCCACTATGGATGTAGAAGCCCTCTACACCAACATTCCATACAAAGATGGACTACAAGCCGTCAAGAACACTATCCCCAATAATGTCACGGCTAACCTGGTGGCTGAACTTTGTGACTTTGTCCTTACCCATAACTATTTTACATTTGGGGACAATGTATACCTTCAAATCAGTGGCACTGCTATGGATACCTGCATGGCCCCACAGTATGCCAACATTTTTATGGCTGACTTAGAACAACGCTTCCTCAGCTCTCATCCCCTAACACCCCTACTCTACTTGCGCTATATTGATGACATCTTCATCATCTGGACCCATGGAAAAGAAGCCCTGGAGGAATTCCAACATGATTTCAACAATTTCCATCTCACCATCAACCTCAGCCTGGTCCAGTCCACACAAGAGATCCGCTTCCTGGACACTACAGTGCTAATAAACAATGGTCACATAAACACCACCCTATACCGGAAACCTACTGACTGCTATTCCTACCTACATGCCTCCAGCTTTCACCCTGACCACACCACATGATCCATTGTCTACAGCCAAGCTCTGCGATACAACCGCATTTGCTCCAACCCCTCAGACAGAGACAAATACCTACAAGATCTCTATCAAGCATTCTTACAACTAAAATACCCACCTGCGGAAGTGAAGAAACAGATTAACAGAGCCAGAAGAGTACCCAGAAGTCACCTACTACAGGACAGGCCCAACAAAGAAAATAACAGAACGCCACTAGCCGTCACCTTCAGCCCCCAACTAAAACCTCTCCAACGCATCATCAAGGATCTACAACCTATCCTGAAGGACGACCCATCACTCTCACAGATCTTGGGAGACAGGCCAGTCCTTCCCTACAGAGAGCCCCCCAACCTGAAGCAAATACTCACCAGCAACCACATACCACACAACAGAACCACTAACTCAGGAACCTATCCTTGTAACAAAGCCCGTTGCCAACTCTGTCCACATATCTATTCAGGGGACACCATCATAGGACCTAATCACATCAGCCACACTATCAGAGGCTCGTTCACCTGCACATCCACCAGTGTGCTATATACCATCATGTGCCAGCAATGCCCCTCTGCCATGTACATTGGCCAAACCAGACAGTCTCTACGTAAAAGAATAAATGGACACAAATCAGACATCAAGAATTATAACATTCATAAACCAGTTTGAGAACACTTCAATCTCCCTGGTCACTCCTAAAAGTGGCAATACTACAACAACAAAATTTCAAAAACAGACTCCAATGAGAAACTGCTGAATTGGAATTAATTTGCAAACTGGACACCATTACGTTAGGCTTTATAAAGACTGGGAGTGGATGGGTCCAGTGGTGAGCTGGAGCCGATTCGTGCGAACTGGTTGTTAAATTTTGAAGCCGGTTTAGAACCGGTTGTTAAAGGGGTGGGGAAGCTCAGGCGGGACGGACACGAAAGCTTATGCTCAAATAAATTTGTTAGTCTCTAAGTGCCACAAGTACTCCTTTTCTTTTTGCGAATACAGACTAACACGGCTGCTACTCTGAAATCTGTCATAAATGGGGAAAAATAATCATTTTGCAAAATGCTGCAGTTCCCAAATGCAGAAAAGTCAAGTGCATTCAGTTAAAGACAATCTGGTTGAGGATTTTTTCATAGACATACTGGGATCTAGTAAGCCTGATGAGAGGGACTGGATACTGCCTATGACAGTGAATGGAAAAATTATTCCACTGAAACTGGACACAGGACCTCAGGTTAATATTCTGTCCCAACAAATTTATGAGAGAGTGAAAATAAGACCAAAACTGGGACCAACAAAAATAGAAGTAACTGGTTATTCTGGAACAAATATACTAGTGAAGGGGAAGTGCATTGCTAGCATCAATCATAAAAACACCATGTACAGGCTCCCTTTCATTGTAGTGCCGAAGGAGGGGACACCAATTTTAGGCCTGGCTGCATGTGAGAAACTCGATTTAGTAAAACGGGTGCTCTCACTGCAAGATCATACTGAACCTGCCTATGAGGCACTCTGTCAGGAACATCATGACCTGTTTCAAGGGTTGGGTTCCTTTCAGGGTGAGCATATAATCCAGATAAACAAGCAGGTCCCTCCAGTTATCCAGCCATGTAGAAAGCTGCCATTTCTATGCCGTAATAAACTCAAGGCTGAGCTTGTAAGGATGGAAGCAATGCAAGTAGTACAAAAAACTGAGGAGCCAACAGAATGGATGAGCTCCTTTAGACCCCAGAGACCTCAACAAGGCTATAAAAAGAGAACATTTCCAAAGTGTCAACAAGAGAAGAGATTATGGCTCAATTTACAAATGCTCAATATTTCAGTAAATTGGATGCATGCTCAGGTTTTTGGCAACTAAAATTAACTGAAGAAAAGCTCAAAACTATGCACATTTAATACCCCATTTGGAAGATACAGATTCTTATGCTTACCCTTCGGCATAGCTTCAGTACCAGAAGTGTACCACAGAACCATACGGTTCATATGACCTATGAACATAATAATGATGCTGATACCTCAGTAGATGACATCATCACCTGGGGCTCAATGAAAGAGGAGCATGATTATAGATTTCAGGAAAACCTTGATGCACCTGGAGCTGCAAACCTCAAACTAAATAGGGAGAAATGTGTTTTAGGGGTTACAGAACTGATTTTTGTTGGGGACATGGTTTCCAACAAAGGTGCAAAATCTGAAAAAAGAAGATTTCAGCCACTGAAATGATGCCACATCCCCAGTCAAAGAATGATGTCCAATGGTTCCTGGGAATGGTTAATTATCTTGGAAAATGCATACCTAATCTATCTATCAAGAGCAGCAGCTTTGAGAAAACTCCTAGAGAATGAAAATGAACAGTATTGGGGTGCAAAACAGGAGGAATCATGAGAAGGTTTAAAACAAAAACTGTTACAAGAACAGGTGTTGAAGGAACAGGAAAGTCTATTAAAATTTCAGCAGATGCTTAACAGTCTGGGTTAGGTGCTATTATTTCCAGAAGCATGAGGATTATATATGCTGCTGGTCTGGGGTTCCGTCTGCCGCCCATGCTGCCAGTCTGGGGTTCTGTCCGCTGGGCCCTGCCAGCTGGGGTCCCGGCCGCCGGCCCCGCTCAGCCCGCTGCCGGCCCGGGGTTCCGTCCACCCAGGCTGGTGGCAGGATGAGCAGGGCCGGAGGCCAGGACCCAGACCGGCAGCATGGGCAGCAGATGGAACCCCAGACCGGCAGCATGCTGAGCTTGTCCTTTCGTGCCTGCAGAGTGTTGAAAGGCAGCTAACACCACCAGGCTGCTGCTGGCCACCGACCTAACCCAGCCACCTCCTGTGCCCTCCCCTCCCTGGCTACAGCATGGGCAGGAAGGGGTTAAGCCCTAAGTTGGGGGGGCACTGGACCTCCGCCACTCACTGCTGGTGAGAGAGCAACTGGCGAGCACTGATCTGGCTAGGACCCACAAGTATTGATGGGGGGAGACAGAAAATATGGGACAATTTGCCTGTTTTAAAGAAAAAGTCAGGACACCGGCAGGAGGGCTAAATACAGGACTATCCCTTTAAAAACGGGACATCTGGTCACCCTACTTAAAGAAGGGATCATTAAAGGGTAGCCTGAAGAAATAAGCAGTTGCTTTCCAAGTATAAGAGCCTATTGGAGCTGCAGACATGAACTTACTGTGATAGGTGGGGTGATTTTCAAGGGCAATAAGGTTGTAATGCCAATACAAGTCATGCCAACAGGCAGAGCCACTGAGACCTCATCCAGTTCCACAAAGGCCTTATGAGAAGGTAGACACTGACTTATTTACCGGCAATTAAAAAATTATTTAATAATCACATTTTATTATTCTCTGTATCCAGAAATGTGCACACTGCACAGTACTAATAGTAAATCATTGATAGCTGGCATGAAGGGAATCTTCTCAAGGATAGAATTCCAAATGAAGTCTTTAGTGATCTTGGGCCGCAATTTTCCAGTGCAGATCTCAGGCAATTTGCCATAGATTGGGATTTATGGAAATGTAACCCATGGGTTAAGAATTTAATGCATGTGTTATTAAATAGTCGCTAGCTGTTTATATATATAAGAATTAATTTGTTTTTCTTTAAGAGGGAAGATGTAGAGATACATTTGTAGACTATTGTAATTTAGAGATGCTCCCTCATAAGGAACAGTCTTATGAATATAGGAATTTGGAGATATGCCCTGGAGGCAGGAGTTGGGAACTGTGCTACAGCATGGCCAGAGGGCAGCAGGAGAGTGTTTTTTTTTTTGAAGCAGAAAAGAATTTTATTTGTGTAAAACTTACAAAGAATCACCATAAAGGATAAAGCAAAACTATGCAACAAAACAAAAGCAAACACAAGGTATAACACAGCAGCTTTCAGGAGGGAGAAGTGTTCAGGCTAGCCTGGGCCCAGAGTGGGGGTGCTTCCTCGACACTCGTGGTCTTCCACCCTCCTGAGTTATCTGGTGGCCTAGAGCGGGGGGGCTTCCTCGACACTCATGGTCTTCCACTCCCTTGAGTTACCTAGTGCCACGCCCAGTGTCACCGAGCAGGAGAGTGTTTTTTTTTGAAGCAGAAAAGAATTTTATCTGTGTAACACTTACAAAGAATTACCAAAGAGAATAAAGCAAAACAAAGCAAACAGAAGGTATAACACAGCAGCCTTCAGGAGGGAGAAGTGTTCAGGCTAGCCTGGGCCCAGAGTGGGGGTGCTTCCTCGACACTCGTGGTCTTCCACCCTCCTGAGTTATCTGGTGGCCTAGAGCAGGGGGGCTTCCTCAACACTCATGGTCTTCCACTCCCTTGAGTTACCTAGTGCCACGCCCAGTGTCACCGAGCAGGAGAGTGGTTTTTTTTGAAGCAGAAAAGAATTTTATTTGTGTAACACTTACAAAGAATTACCAAAGAGAATAAAGCAAAACAAAGCAAACAGAAGGTATAACACAGCAGCCTTCAGGAGGGAGAAGTGTTCAGGCTAGCCTGGGCCCAGAGCGGGGGGGCTTCCTCGACACTCGTGGTCGTCCACCCCCTCGAGTTACCTAGTGCCATGCCCAGTGTCACCGAGCAGGAGAGTGTTAGAAGGAAGCCTTATTCCCTGTAGAGGGAAGAAAGTTTGCTATAGATTAATTAAAGCACCTGAAGCTAATTAGAGCACCTGAAGCCAGTCACCTGATTAACCCTCCCCCCCCCGCCCCCGCTTCACTCAGACAGGGGAAGGAGTTGAAGCAGAGTGGATTGGTGTTGGAGCAGAGAGCAGTATGGAGGGAAGCAGAGGAGAGTTTGAAGAAGTGCTGCGCTGGGCTAAGAAAACCAAGACCCTAGGTAAAGGGACGCCTGGTTTGTAGAGAGGGAGGGTAGGAAGCCCCACAAGCTGAAGGGCAGGAGAGGGAAGTAGTCCAGGGAAGGAACTGCTAGTTCAAGCGGTTTACCGCTATCCCTAGGGTCCCTGCGCTGGGACCCGGAGTAGAGGGCGGGTGGGCCCGGGTTCCTCCCTCTCCACTCCCTTCCTCTAGGACACTGGTGGGGCAGTTAATACCCCAGTTCAGGGGCGAGAAACAGTGCCCTGAACCCTCCCCAAGAAGAGAAAGCACAAGACCCATCAAAGTAGTGCCGGCAATTTGCCACAGAACACTGCATGGTTGTGTGCAGCAGCTCATTACAGAAGCGCTCAGTTTGTTTTATTAAAAGCTTTATTTCTTTCTCATTCATTTGTTTTGTTATTTAATGAATCCCAAGATCATTACACTCCCTATATCTACATATGACGGAAACCCCTGACACAAGAATCTGCCGTTTGGACAATGTGTCTCTCTGTCTATGGAGGGGCTGTCTGTGTGGGGCTGGATATCCTTACATGGGGAAAAGGTGGGCAGGATGTGGGTCAGGCAGTCTGCAGGGATTCAGTAGGAAAGTTAGGGCCCAGTTCAGCAAAGCACTTGAGCATAGGCTTTTGCTGAATAGATGAGATAACTTACATACCTGATGTTAAACGGGCTTACGTGCTTTGTTGAATCAGGGCCTTAATACAAATATGTCAGTATGCATTACTTTTATATTTATTTTTTCAATACAATAGGTACTAAACCATTCCAGAGTTGTTCTTAGCAAGACCCAGAAAAGAAAGGGAATTTTAGTGGTTGCTTTGACAGACGTAACTACACAAGGCCGGATTCTGCTCTCAGTAACACTGGTGTAAATTCAGTGTAACTCTGCTGAAAGCTATGGAATTATTCTAGGTACATAATGCTATAGCAGAGCAGAAGCTGACCTCACACTATATATTTGAGAAAATTCTATTATAAATAAATGTAATATACAGTTGCTCATAGACTAAATAATAAAAGAATAAATGAATGCCATCCATCTTATCAACATAGTAATTCTATGATATCAGAGGCATACAGAAGGAATAATCCTCTTTCATAGGAAGAACAAAAGAAAGAACCCATCAACAAACAATGTATCACCAGACAAGTTCTCTAATGAAACATTTAATCTTCACAACCCTGAAGAAATCCGGGCAAGGCGGGAAGGGGAAAGAATTTACTAATACAGTGGTGCCTTATCCCGAAGATTAGATTCATGGTGATCAGGGTTGACTGTAGGAGAGGGATTCTCAACCTGGGGATTGGGACCAGTCAGGGGGTTGCAAGGTTATTAAGTGGGGGGTCACAAGCTGTCAGCCTCCACCCCAAACCCCACTTTGCATCCAGCATTTATAATAGTGTTAAATATTTAAAGAAGTGTTTTTAATTCATAAGGAGGGGGTCACACTCAGAGGCTTGCTTTGTGAAAGGGGTCACCAATAGAAAAGTTTGAGAATCTAAAAGCATTAACATGACAAAGAATTGAGCAAAGGAAAGTACAAGATTAGGAACTCTTTGCCAGAAGGAGCTATAGAAGCAGGAACTACTTGCCAGAAGAGTTTCAGAGTAACAGCCGTGTTAGTCTGTATTCGCAAAAAGAAAAGGAGTACTTGTGGCACCTTAGAGACTAACTAATTTATTTGAGCATAAGCTTTCACTTATGGGAAAGCTTATGCTCAAATAAATTTTTAAGCTTATGCTCAAATAAATTGGTTAGTCTCTAAGGTGCCACAAGTACTCCTTTTCTTTTTGCCAGAAGAGATCACACTAAGCCCAAACCTGACTGTGTTCAGATGATACCGTAGGACACACCTTTACAATTTAGCTTGTCACCAACAATGACACCCAGAAACATTTCTCATATATATTTAAACAAAGCTTGAACATATAAATTCACATACACCTTTACTCTAGGAAGATGGAGACAAAGCAACATTTGTTTGAGAACCTTTGCTGTTTCATATTTGTGTTTGTTGTCTTCATCCCAAGGTGATGGGAAACCGTATAAATATCATAGCTAGATAAGGGATTGTCCTTTTTGGAAAAGGAAATGTCAAGAGCTAATCTTGTTGGTGAACATACACCAGTTTATCGCAAGGTGGTGCACATTGTAAGAAATCATTTGTATTCAAACATATTCCTAGGTTCTAGGCTAACAGTTACTGCTCAATAACAAGATGTAGGTATCACTGGGGATAGCTCAGTGAAATCATAACTGATTGGTCAACTGTAGTGCTGGGTGAAAACCATTCTCCCATTCAGTGAGTTTTTGAGATTTCAGAATTTTTTCCCTCCTGAGTTGGAATGAAAAGTCAAAATCTCAAAAGATTTTATAAACCAATAATCCAAATAAACTTCCCATTAGGGAATTTGATTTTGACTTTGATTCCCATAAGTCAATCAAAACTCAGTTCTGACTTTTTAAATTTTTACTATTATTTTCTATAAATCAACTAAAATTTCAAAAAGCCATTTCAAACTGGAAAGAGATACTTTTAATTTTGACCATTTCAAAATGGGACATTTCAACTTTTTTTAAATAAATGTTCTACAAATCAAGAGATTTGTCAAAAGGGACCTGTCCCTTTCTGTTTTGATGAATCAATGTTTTAAAACAAAAACAAAAATTAACTGAAAATTCCTGACCAGCTTTAGTTAACAGTGATAATAATAATTAAAAAAAACATAAGCACCTAAAGACAGTTGAGTTGACCAGATGAGATTAATCCAGGCACATGGGGATATTCTCATCATGTAGATCCACCATAATGGGGCAGTGGGTGGGGGAAAAGGGACATTGCCTAGCCCTGACACAATTGTGGCTGCCATAATGGTCAGTCTTGTTTTAATTGGCACCAGAGGATTGGTCCCTAAGATCAGAGGGGAATGACAGTGGTTTAAAGCTATCTTTGTGTATGCACACACCCCTCCTGAGTTCCGTCAAGCATTCTGCAGCCAGAGCCCAGCATCAGGACTATAACAATAAAAGCAGCAACATATGCCATAATAAATTCTTCTTCATTGGAGAATCTACCCCTAGCCTTTGTCTGCTATTTGAGAGTTGAGTGGTCGTCCCCAAGTTAGGGCCTGATCCTGTTCTTTTTGAAGCCAATGATTGATTTTATACGGACTTCAACAAAAGCAGAGCAGGTCCTTGGTGTTAAAAAGGAAGATTTAAAAATGGCTTTGCCACAAGTGAAGCAAACCTAAAAGCATTAACTGCTGTTAAAATGTTAGTTTAAAAAAAAAGCCAAGGAAACAAGTAGCACTTCATGCCTTGGGATGCATCAGGAGAGGGATTTCCAGTAGGGATAAGAAGGTTTTAGTACCATTATACAAGGCACTGGTGCGACCTCACCTGGAATACTGTGTGCAGTTCTGGTCTCCCATGTTTAAGAAGGATGAATTCAAACTGGAACAGGTACAGAGAAGGCTACTAGGATGATCCAAGGAATGGAAAACTTGTCTTATGAAAGGAGACTCAAGGAGCTTGGCTTGTTTAGCCTAACTAAAAGAAGGTTGAGGGGAGATATGATTGCTCTTTATAAATGTATCAGAGGGATAAATACTGGAGAGGGAGAGGAATTATTTAAACTCAGTACCAATGTGGACACAAGAACAAATGGATATAAACTGGCCACCAGGAAATTTAGACTAGAAATTAGATGAAGGTTTCTAACCATCAGAGGAGTGAAATTTTGGAATAGCCTTCCAAGGGAAGCAGTGGGGGCAAAGGATCTGTCTGGCTTTAAGATTAAACTCGATAAGTTTATGGAGGAGATGGTATGATGGGATAACATGGTTTTGGTAATTAAATATTCATGGTAAATAGGCCCAATGGCCTGTGATGGGATATTAGATGGGGTGGGATCCGAGTTACCCAGGAAAGAATTTTCTGTAGTATCTGGCTGATGAATCTTGCCCATATGCTCAGGGTTAAGCTGATCGCCATATTTGGGGTCGGGAAGGAATTTTCCTCCAGGGCAGATTGGAAGAGGCCCTGGAGATTTTTTGCCTTCCTCTGTAGCATGGGGCACGGGTCACTTGCTGGAGGATTCTCTGCTCCTTGAAGTCTTTAAACTACGATTTGAGGACTTCAATAGCACAGATATAAGTGTGAAGTTTTTTGCAGGAGTGGTGGGTGAAATTCTGTGGCCTGCGTTGTGCAGGAGGTCAGACTAGATGATCATAATGGTTCCTTCTGACCTAAATATCTATGAATCTATGAAACTCTACCTTTTATTATGATTTTCTAGATAGAAAGAATAAATGAGAAAAATTAATGTATGTTGCCGAGAATTATACTTCTTTCTAGTAAACCGTGAAGAGTTCAAAGAATCCGCACTTACAGCACCAGAGGTTCTCAAAGCACTTTACAGTCATTGGGTTTGATCCTGATAGGTGCTGAGCACGGCAGCTCCTCCGCTCTTATTGGAGCATTGTTCCTCTAGTCTATGGGATTTGTAATGCTCAGATCCTCTCTGGATGAGGACCATTAATTTCAGCATAATAAGGGATCTCACTGCTGAGGGGATGCAACAGCCGTTAAACACAGTAGCACCACTGAACAGTTTAAGCCAAGAAGTAGATAACAGTACCACAGCCAGTTTAAATTGGTGGGAGAATTTAAGTAGGTAGGAAGTAGCTATCTTAACTGGAATTTGGCAAGAACACTGGGATTTGCACCCTGTATCTTTGAAAAATAATATAGAGTCTTAAGTGGTCACAAACGGTCAGAAGGTTTATGTCCTCCAAGAGGCAGATGATACACATTTTACTTTGTGATGTAGTCCCTGACAGTATCCATTTCATATAGCTATTTAAACCATCCACGTTCAATTCCCTGAGTGTAGAATTCCCTGTACACAAGGCTTATCACAGAGGCAGGCAAACTTTTTGGCCCGAGGGCCACATCTGGGTGGGGAAATTGCATACAGGGCCATGAATGTAGGGCAGGGGCAGGGGGTTGGGGTGCGGGAGGAGCTGTGGTGTGCAGGAATAGGCTTAGGGCAAGGGGTTGGGGCAGAGGAGGGGTCCAGGGTATACGAGGAGGCTCTGGGAAGGGGGTTGGGGTGAAAGAGGGGGTGCAAAGTGTGGAAGGGGTCTCAGGGCAAGGGTGCAAGGAGGAGCGTGGGAGGGGACTCAGGACAGGGGTTGAGGTGCAGGAGGGCTGTGGGGTGCGGCAGGGGGCTCAGGGCAGGGGGTTGAGATGCAGGAGGGGTGCGGCAGGTGGGTTCAGAGTAGGGAGTTGGGATTTGGGATGCAGGAGGGGTTCGGGGTGTGGGCTCTGGCCTGGCACCGCTTACCTGGAGCGGCTCCAGGGTGGCAGTGGTGTGCCGGGGCCAGGGCAGGCTCCCCTATTCTTTGTTCTCAGCGAATAGGAGCTGCGGGGGGCAGTGCCTGCAGGCGAGGGCAGCACGCGGAGCCCTATGCCCTACCTCCAGGGCCTTAAGGACATGGTGCCACCTGCTTCCAGGAGCAGCGAGGGGCCCGCAGCACCATGGGGGGTGTCAATCCCGCAGGCCGGATCCAAAGCCCTGAGAGGCTGGATCCGGCCTGCGGGCTGTAGTTTGCCCACTCCTGGCCTATCGTATCATACAAACCCTCAAAATACAGCATAAGTGGGATTTGGGTGTCACATTATCCTCTGCCCAAGGGTGAATTTCACCAAAATTAAACCTTAGTTTTACTTTAATCCCTCTGTACACTGCAGCCCAGTACGACTGGGGTTGGTTAATTTCAGCCAAGCCTCCCTTTCTTGCCAGCCTGGATTTGAGCCAACAGGTTAGTGAAAGGGGTCAGAGCCATGGGAAAGACGGCATTCACCTCACCTGAGCTGCAGGGAGCCAAGAAAGTAGATTTAAAAACAAAAATCCACTAGCTGGACCCCTTCCCAATCCCCCTGCTTCCAGGGTTTGATTTCTGAAAAGAGCTGGGCAGCTAACCCCAGGCAAGGTGTAAAGAGGAGCCGAAATCAAGCTAGCTCCACCTTTGATCCTACAGTAAGGGCTTAATCCCTGGAGGCACAGTATCCCCTGCCCCATTGGGGCACATGACCCTGTCTCATCCCACCCCACCTTCCATCTGTGTGGCTCTCCTTGCCAGCTAACCTAGCTCCCCCATCCTGCCCGCTTCATTAGCCATCTTTCCCTGCATCACAATGTATGCTACCCACTATGGAGCAGCAAGAAAGAACACATCTGTGTAAAAACAAGCTTTGGTTAATTTGCTGCTCTCTCCAAAGTGTGCCAGGCTTTAGCGAAGTATTTAATTAGCCTCCACAAACTTCTTCCTCACCAGCAGAGTATAGTGATTTCAGTCCAAGAAGCCCTGGAATGCAATTCCTTCCAAGGACACAATTGTTCAGTTGAGACACAATGACATTGATGTGGTGTGTAAAGGAACATAAGAACATAAGAATGGCCTTACTGGGTCAGACCAAAGGTCCATCTAGCCCAGTATCCTGTCTTCTGACAGTGGCCAGTGCCAGGTGCCCCAGAGGGAATGAACAGAACAGGTAATCATCAAGTGATCCATCCCCTGTCGCTCATTCCCAGCTTCTGGCAAACAGAGGCCAGGGACACCATCCCTGCCAACGTAGTAAGAAGAGCATGGAATGGATTTTATTAACACTATTGAGCTGCTTGTGAATGATTTTGTGACTATGCTTGCCTGGGTGCATAAACAAAAATATAATTCTCTGGAAATTTTGTTTAGTGACATTTTTGACTTCTTTAGAGTGCATAAAGAGCTACATCTTGTGACTTTTCAGGTTTGTCTGATGACTTCCTGCTATGTGGAGTTGGCAACATGGATCCCCAAAACAGCTGTGACAGTCCAGATTCCAAACAGGTGTAACTGGCACTTTGTTCCAGATCTCAGCACACACTACGAACAGCCACTCTTTGTAATGCACCCCTGCTGTAAGGACAGAGGAAACTCTACAAAGATTATTGGAACAACTCTCTATACCTCTGTAGAAGGTCAACAATCATCACTGAGAAGACTTTGCTTTGGAAATGCTTCCTTGGCGTTATAGTCCTGCCATAACCACTGAGTATCGCAACAGGATTTAGAAAAAAAGACACACTAGAAATTCAAAAGCCTTTATAAAAACTTTTTTTTAAAAAAAAGCTTCCTCTTTGACACTCTAGAAAAAAGACTGGACACAATTCTGAATTAAAGTGTAAATCAAACATTATTACAATGCCAGTCCTTATGCTGTTAAATACAGATAATCGTCCACTATGCCTAACCATTTTTCTTTTACATTTCTGCATTATGCTAGTAGAAATATTGCTGCCTCTACAATTTCCAAACATTAAGCAATAAAAACACAGGACTGCAGTTTTTTTCTCCTACAGACACATTTATTAAGATTCTATCAGAAAGCATTATCATTTAGGCATGGTGATTCACGGATTCCTATCTATTCAGCTTCATTTGTCTTATGCAAATTCTAGACTAGTACAACACTTTATGCATATGAAACTTTAATGTGTTGAAGAAACGATGTAGGGTCTAAGAGAAGGAAGAGTGTTCTGTGCCTAGCTATTAACTGTAAAAATATGGTCAGTGGTGTTTACTCGTCTTTAAACAAATTCTGCATTTCCACAATGGGTGAAAATTGCCCTTGTCCAGACAATCACAAGAAGGCTTATGCAAAATATAAGAGCTTGGTCCAGGCTCCAGTGCAGGGCTGGCCTTACCATAAGGCGAACTGAGGCGGCCGCCTCATGTGCCAGACGGTGGGACGTGCCACTAGGACCCAGAGTGTAGAAAATTGTGTCTGCTGCTGGTGCACATGTATTCTCTCTGCTCTAGATGCACAGAGATGGTGGAGTGCTGTGCTGGAGGAAGGAGGGCACAAGAGACATAACAGGCAGGCAGTAGAAAAGGTCAGAAAGAATAACAGAAAGCAGCAGGAGTTGCAGGGAGAGAGAGGAGGAGGAGCCTCTTATGTACCTCTCTAGCATGCCCAGGCACCTTGACTGATTAACACCAGCTTCTCAGGGAGCTTCCTGTTTCCTGCTGCTTCCCTGAACCCACTTGAGGAGCACAGGCAGTCAACTGAAGTAGCAGGAGCCAGTTAGGCCCTTAAGACGCTGATATCTTCCCTCCCTCAGGCCCTGCTACCAGAGTGCTTATTTGTCCCCTTCAACTGAGTGTTGAGAGCCACTATAGCTGGCACAGAACAGCAGTTATGAGTGAAAGATACTTCATGAGATACTTCATGTACCCCAAAGACAATGAAAATAGACATTTCCATCCAACACATTATTGGTGTGAAACCCCCAATGGTGACAAAGTGGAGAGGCCATGGCTTATGTACTCAAAACCCCAGAATGCTGCACTGTTTTTGTTGCAAACTCTTCCAGTCTAATGATCCATAGAGCATGAGCTGGCTCAGACTGTGGACCTTCAGGAAGCAGTTCAAATCTTTGCAAGCAAGAAGGCACAGAAAACACCACTTTGATTATTCAAACAGATAAAAATGCCAGTGTTTATTATGCAGAGAAGAAAAGTTACATTTGCTGTTCAGGAGTTTGAAAGTGAAGTGTTACTTAAAATTTTTGAACAAGGCATTTAAAGTTGTTAGTTCTCCTTTATTGGGGTAGGTAGCAGAGCAGTACCATGAGAGGAGTAGAATAGGAAGAAGGCAGAATTGAGACCTTTCAAAGTTTTGGACCAAGTGAGGGGGCATGGGGACGTCACTCCCCACCTCAGGTGCCAAAATGTTGTGGGCCAGCCCTGCTCCAGTGAGTCAATGGAAAGACTCCTATTGACTTAAATGTGAGCTGAATTGTGCCACCAGGGCTTTAGTGAGACATAATCAGTATATAGGCCTTGTGTTGACCCTCTGCACAGGGTAAGAACAGAACGGAAGAACCCAATGCACAGCTACAGACTAGGGACCGAATGGCTCGGCAGCAGTTCTGCGGAAAAGGACCTAGGGGTGACAGTGGACGAGAAGCTGGATATGAATCAGCAGTGTGCCCTTGTTGCCAAGAAGGCCAATGGCATTTTGGGATGTATAAGTAGGGGCGTAGCGAGCAGATCGAGGGACTTGATCGTCCCCCTCTATTTGACATTGGTGAGGCCTCATCCGGAGTACTGTGTCCAGTTTTGGGCCCCACACTACAAGAAGGATGTGGATAAATTGGAGAGAGTCCAGCGAAGGGCAACAAAAATGATTAGGGGTCTGGAACACATGACTTATGAGGAGAGGCTGAGGGAATTGGGTTTGTTTAGTCTGCAGAAGAGAAGAATGAGGGGGGATTTGATAGCTGCTTTCAACTACCTGAGAGGTGGTTCCAGAGAGGATGGTTCTAGACTATTCTCAGTGGTAGAAGAGGACAGGACAAGGAGTAATGGTCTCAAGTTGCAGTGGGGGAGGTTTAGGTTGGATATTAGGAAAAACTTTTTCACTAGGAGGGTGGTGAAACACTGGAATGCGTTACCTAGGGAGGTGGTAGAATCTCCTTCCTTAGAAATTTTTAAGGTCAGGCTTGACAAAGCCCTGGCTGGGATGATTTAATTGGGGATTGGTCCTGCTTTGAGCAGGGGGTTGGACTAGATGACCTCCTGAGGTCCCTTCCAACCCTGATATTCTATGATTCTATGATTCTAAGATTTGCACAAAATAAGAAAACAGCAATAAGATGAAGGCTTTAAAAATTGTTGTTATAGGGAAGCACAACTAAAGCTAGGTCTTTCCTGGTAATACACTTGGTTAACTATAACTATTGTAAAAAGAACTAGAAATGCCTTTCAAAACCATATATTTCCTACTTCGTGTAAGGACAGAGATCAAAGTGTGCTGTAGATAGAAATCTTCAATAGATTATATTGTGGCTTGACTTCCACGTTGACCCTAGTCATTTTAGTTCCTAGTACATCAGATCTTAGTACTGAAACATGACACACATATTTAAGATCTCAAACACTTTTCCTTGATGTATTAAAATATATGAACGAAGGTCCAATCTACTTTTACAAATTTATTTTGATTAATTTTAAACCAGATGCTGCATAAAAGCAAATCAGTGATTTACTATTGTTACATATGTAGGACATCTCTAGATTTACAGAACATTTATATAGTCATAGCTTTAAATGACTGAGGTTTGTAATAAATATTAGTACAGTGTGGCATTATTATCCATGTTGCCTGGAGTTCAGCAAATCCATCTAGTTAGTCATTTTTCATTTGGAAAGTGGAAGAGAATTGAAGCCAGGATCTTGTGTCTTACAGTATTGTCCAGTATTGAGATCTTGGAAAAATAACAAAGGAACATTCATCTTTGCCTACCTGAAAGTTTCCTTTCTTCTAGCAGGAAAGTCCACACATCATTTAACCAGGCATGTGGATGCACCAGCTCCAAGCGTGACAAGTCTAGACTACCCTCTGAGGCAGCTGCCCCCATATAGGCACCTAGAGGCACAGGGAAGCTAAAAAGAAAAGGGCACAGAAATACCAGAGGACATGCTTCCATGCTGATGACGCTCATTAAAAAAATAATACATTAATTAAATTTGTGACTGAACTCCTTGGGGGGAAAATTGTATGTCTCTGACTCTGTTTTACCCGCATTCTGCCATATATTTCATGTTCCAGCAGTCTCAGATGATGACTCAGCACGTGTTCACTTTCGCTATAGATTTGACAAGACACAAAGAAGGTACCAATGTGAGATTTCTAAAGATAGCTACAGCACTTGACCCAAGGTTTAAGAATCTGAAGTGCCGTCCAAAATCTGAGAGGGATGAGGTATGGAGCATGCTTTCAGAAGTCTTAAAAGAGCAACACTCCTGTGCAAAAACTACAGAACCCGAACCACCAAAAAAGAAAATCAACCTTCTGCTGGTGGCATAAAAATGAACATGCGTCGGTCTGCACTACTTTGGATTTCCTCTGGGCGGCTAATATGAAGAGGAAAGGAGACCAGGAGAGCTGGCTGTATTTTGAAGAAGCCTTATTGAGGGCGCAGGAACAAACCAACCCGATGTGCAGAAAGAATAGCAAATATGGCAGGTGACCAGCTTGGATTAACAGAGAAATCTTCGATGATCTTAAACACAAAAAGGAAGCTTATGAGAAGTGGAAACTTGGACAGATGACTAGGGAGGAGTACAAAAATATTGCTTGAGCATGCAGGGGTGTAATCAGGAAGGCCAAAGCACAACTGGAGTTGCAGCTAGCAAGGGATGTGAAGAGTAACAAGAAGGGTTTCTACAGGTATGTTAGCAACAAGAAGGTGGTCGGGGAAAGTGTGGGACCCTTAATGAATGGGGGAGGCAACCTACTGACAGATGATGTGGAAAAAGCAGAAGTACTCAATGCTTTTTTTGCCTCGGTCTTCAAGACAAGGTCAGCTTCCAGACTGCTCCACTGGGCAGCACAGTATGGGGAGGAGGTGAGCAGCCCTCAGTGGTGAAAGAACAGGTTAAGGACTATTTAGAAAAGCTGGACATGCACAAGTCCATGGGTCCGGATCTAATGCATCCACAGGTGCTGAGGGAGTTAGCTGATGTGATTGCAGAGCCATTGGCCATTATCTCTGAAAAATTGTGGTGACTGGGGGAAGTTCCGGATGACTGGAAAAAGGCTAATGTAGTGCCCATCTTTAAAAAAGGGAAGAAGGAGAATCCAGGGAACTACAGACCAGTCAGTCTCACCTCATTCCCTGGAAAAATCATGGAGCAGGTCCTCAAGGAATCCATTTTGAAACTCTGGGAGGAGAGGAAGGTGATCAGGAACAGTTAACATGGATTCATCAAGGGCAAGTCATGCCTGACCAACATGATTGCCTTCTATGATAAGATAACTGGCTCTGTGGATATGGGGAAAGCAGTGGACGTGATATATCTTGACTTTAGAAAAGCTTTTGATACGGTCTCCCACAGTATTCTTGCCAGCAAGTTAAAAAAGTATGGCTGGATGAATGAACTATAAGGTGGATAGAAAGCTGGCTAGATCCTCAGGCTCAACAGGTAGCGATCAACAGCTCAATGTCTAGCTGGCAGCTGGTATCAAGTGGAGTGCCCCAAGGGTCGGTCCAGGGGGCCAGTTTTGTTCAACGTCTTCATTAATGATCAGGATGATGGGATGGATTGCAACCTCAGCAAGTTCGCGGATGACACTAAGATGCGGGGAGAGGTAGATATGCTGGAGGGTAGGGATAGGGTCCAGAGTGACTTACACAAATTGGAGGATTGGGCCAAAAGAAATCTGATGAGGTTCAACAAGGACAAGTGCAGAGTCCTGCACTTAGGACAGAAGAATCCCATGCACTGCTACAGGCTGGGGACCGACTGGCTAAGCAGCAGTTCTGCAGAAAAGGACCTGGGGATTACAGTGGACGAGAAACTGGATATGAGTCAGCAGTATGCCCTTGTTGCCAAGAAGGCTAACGGCATATTGGGCTGCATTAGTAGGAGCATTACCAGCAGATCAAGGGAAGTGATTATTCCCCTCTGTTCGGCACTGATGAGGCCACATCTGGAATATTGTGTCCAGTTTTGCCCACGCCCCCCAGTACAGAAGGGATGTGGACAAATTGGAGAGAGTCCAGCGGAAGGCAACAAAAATGATTAGGGGGCTGCGGCACATGACTTATGAGGAGAGGCTGAGGAAACTGGGCTTATTTAGTCTGCAGAAGAGAAGAATGAGGGGGGATTTGACAGCAGCCTTCAACTACCTGAAGGAGGGTTCCAAAGAGGATGGAGCTAGGCTGTTCAGTGGTGGCAGATGACAGAACAAGAAGTAATGGTCTCAAGTTGCCTTGGGGGAGGTCTAAGTTTGATATTGGGGAAAACTATTTCACAAGGAGGGTGGTGAAACACTAGAATGGGTTACCTAGGGAGGTAGTGGAATTTCTATCCCTAGAGGATTTTTAGGGCCCAGCTTGACAAAGCCCTGGTTGGGATGATTTAGTTGGTGTTGGTCCTGCTTTGAGCAGGGGGTTGGACTAGATGACTGCGAGGTCTCTTCCAACCCTAATCTTCTGTGATTGTTATTGAGCAGAACCTGTCATCAGCATGGACTCACGTCCTCTGGAATGGTGGACGAAGCATGAAGGGACATATGAATCTTTAGCACTTCTGGCATGTAAATATCTTGTGACACCGGCTGCAACAGTGTGATGTGAACGCCTGTTCTCACTTTCAGGTGACACTGTGAACAAGAAGCCGACAGCATTATTTCTTGTAATTGTAAACACACTTGTTTGTCTGAATGATTGGCTGAACAAGAAATAGGACTGAATGGACTTGTAGGTGCTAAAGTTTTACCTTGTTTTATTTTTGAATGCAGTTATTTTTTGTATATAATTCTACATTTGTAAGTTCAACTTTCATGATAAAGAGATTGCACTACAGTACTTGTATTAGTTGAACTAGAAAATACTATTTCTTTTGTTTATAATTTTTACAGTGCAAATATTTGTAATAAAAAACAAATACAAAGTGAGCACTTTGTACACTTCGTATTATGTTGTAATTGAAATCAATATATTTGAAAATGTAGAAACCCAAAAATATTTAAATAAATGGCATTGTATTATTGTTTAACAGTGTGATGAATCTCAATTAATTTTTTTAATTGCTTGACAGCCCTAATTTCAACCATTTCAATCAGTCTTCCACTGAGGGTGTCCGTTTGAGTATGTATCTCTAAAGATAACATCTGTCAGACACTTGCAGAAGGAAAATAAACATTTCTGCAACTTTTCTTTGTTCCTAGGGCAGTGCATTATTGCTGTTTGTTCTCAGGTTGTTTCCTGTTCTAAACACACTTCCAAGCAGGGATCTGCTATGATAAAGTATTGATAATCTCTGTTCTCTCCATGGAGTAGTCCCTGTATGGATCCACCACGTATTAGAGCCAAACACTGCCTCTTAATCCCCCATATGTTTTAATTTATTTTTCAAATCTGTGTAACAAATAATCCTGAGAATATAATCAAATCCCACATTAATGTTGTGGCTGTGTCCCTTCTATGACAGGTGGCTTAAAAAGTATGTAATAGTAAGGGATGCCTGATTTAATTTCAGTTTGTGCAACTTGCTGTTCTGTATCTCTCTCTCCCTCTCTCTCACTGAAATGTTTTTTTGCAATTGACTATATAGTTATTTCTTTATTGTACAAGCATTCAGTGCTGCTGTAACCAATGACATCATAAGAGATGGGCTGTATTTCACAAATTAAGGTTAATATTTTCTACATGCACATACTGCTTTACACAGTACAGTATATCTAATTACAAACACTAACCTGATCTTTGCTTTATTAAAATTACAGATCTTGATCGTAATGACTACATGCAGATGATGAGGTCTCCTTCCATGCAGTCCCTTAGCTACATTCATTACCAGTAATGAAATGTAAGAAGTACCATCATCTGTCCTTTAGCCAGACCACAACTGAATGCTATTTCATCACTTGTTTAAAAGGATTTCCAGTTAGGCCACCATCTTAATGAAATGAATTCTAAGCACCCCAAAAGTTTAGAAGAATATCTAAAAAATAACTTGCACCCTTTTTACAATAAGAAAAAACTAAGTGAGGGGCACTGCAGATTAGTGTACTGAGACACAGAATAGACTCGGATGGTCACTAATTGTTTCTTCTTATTAATAGGAATGCCAGACAAATTATCCTGACTCCAATACCCATCCAGACTCCAATAGCAACTGTGAGTTCTACCAAGGTTTCCTTACAACTTTCTTGCCAGTTCTCAACAATCAACATAAAACAGAAATTAGCAGAGACATAGACCTCTGACACCAGAGATACATTTTTTATGTTTACACTTTGACAGTGCAGCTCAAATTGGCATAGATCAGTAACTGTGAGGCAAATTATGTATTTTCCATGTTTGCATCCCTCTCTATGTGGTGTAAAGCATGAACATACAGCTCCACCTTAGTTACCCTTGTTACCCCTTTCAATGTCGCTGAAAGTAAAGCCTGCATGCCGGTAAGTGGCATAGCACTTTTACAGCACATTGACATATCGTCCATGTAGTTCTCACTCTCATATGGCACAGACTAACATGATGCAGCTCCATGTGCGTTGAAGATGACAGGAACCAAAGAACCTGCATTAATTTTATTTTGTATTTGGTCACACCTCCTATTTGCATAAGTCAATTTACACCAAAAATGCTGACTGATATTGAAAATCTGATCTGTCCACAATCTTCAAATTTTTCTGTTTCAATAGTTGTTTCCTTGGATTGAACAGTTTGATTTAGGAGAAAGAACAGTAGAGATACAGTAAAGAGACAGACAGGAAATGCATAACCTAACCACTGATCAATTTCTATTTTTCTTTAGAGGTTTTATAATAAGGACATAATAGCGGTATAAATTTTAATCATCACTGCTTAGAAACTTCTTTTTCACTGCCATTCTGGTACTGCAATTGACTAGGAATTATCATAGGAATAGAACTGTATCTGTGGAGGGAAATGTAGGTAATCCTTACAGAAAGGACTATCAAGGGACGCTTAAACTCTCCTGTTATCCATTCCCTGGTGAGCAATTCAGCGTTCACGTTTTGCATCTGCTATTTCATCACTTGTCCAGAAGGATTTCCAGATAGATCACCATAACTGTGATCTCCCTAAAAGATGGTATTAACTTTCCTTTACAGTACCTGTAGCAGCATCAGCAATACTTCATCTTCAGAAGTACGCACCACAGGATGTAAAAATTGGTTACTCAGTAAAATGCTACACCGTGGTACAAAACCCTCTCACTCAGTATAACAGCACTCTGTGGATACAGATGTGTCAGCAGTTTTCTGGGACATGCTGCCATTTTTCATTGTACGTTTTAATAATATTGCATCATATGCCCCCGAGGCCTTCAGGCGTGGGGCCGCTTAAAATGATCATAAGTAGAACTGCTCTCCAGGATCCCATGGTATCGCCAGTATAGAGTCTTTAGTAAATAGAAATCCTAGAATCATAGAACTGGAAGGGATCTCGAGAGGTCATCTAGTCCAGTCCCCTGCACTCAAGGCAGCACTAAGCATGATCTAGACCATCCCTGACAGGTGTTTGCCCAACCTGCCATTAAAAATCCCCAATGATGGAGATTCCACAACCTCCCTACGAAGTTTATGCCAGTGCTTCACCACTTTGACAGTTAAGAAGTTTTTCCTAATGTCCAACTTGCTGCAGTTTAAGCCCATTGCTTCTTGTCCTGTCCTCAGAGGTTAAGAAGAACAATTTTTCTCCCTCCTCCTTGAAACAACCTTTTATGTACTTGAAAAAGCTGTTATGTACCTCTCAGTCTTCTCTTCTCCAGACTAAACAAACCTAATTTTTTCAATCTTCCCTCATAGATCATGTTTTCTAGACCTTTAATCATTTTTGTTGCTCTTCTCTGGACTTTCTCCAATTTGTCCACATCTTTCCTGAAATGTCCTATTTGTCCACATCTTTCCAGAACTGGACACAATACTCCAGCTGAGGCCTAATCAGCGCGGAGTAGAGTGGAAGAATTACTTCTCGTGTCTTGCTTACAATACTCCTGCTAATACATCCCAGAATGATGTTTGCTTTTTTTGCAACAGCGTTACACTGTTGACTGATATTTAGCTTGTGATCTACTATGACCCTCAGATCCCTTTCTGCAGCACTCCTTCCTAGGCAGTCATTTCCCATTTTGTATGTGTGCAACCAATTGTTCCTTCCTAAGTGGAGTACTTTGCATTTGTCCTTAGTGAATTTCATCCTATTTATTTCAGACCATTTCTCCAGTTTGTCCAGATCATTTTGAATTTTAATCCTATCCTCCAAAACATTTGCAACCCCTCCCAACTTGGTATTGTCCGCAAATTTTATAAGTGTACTTTCTATGCCATTATCTAAATCATTGATGAAGATATTGAACAGAACCAGATCCAGAACTGATCCCTGTGGGACCCCACTTGTTATGCCCTTCCAGCAAGACTGTGAACCACTGATAACTACTCTCTGGGAATGATTTTCCAACCAGTTATGCACCCACCTTATAGTAGCTCCATCTAGGTTGCATTTCCCTAGTTTGTTTATGAGGTCATGTGAGACAGTATCAAAAGCCTTACTAAAGTCGAGATATACCACATCTACCACTTCCCCCCTATCCACAAGACTTGTTACCCTGTCAAAGAAAGCTATCAGGTTGGTTTGACACTATTTGTTCTTGACAAATCCATGCTGACTATTATTTATCACCTTATTATATTCTAGGTGTTTGCAAATGGGTTGCTTAATAATAAATAATTATTATAAATAATAAAGAATATACAGCTTTATAAACTTCATGACAGATTCTTTTATGCTAATACTAATAAAAATTTGTACTTATGTGGGGATAGAATGTAACTTTAAAATCTGCCCTGAGCAGTGGATAGCGCATAGCTATTGTGCCCCAGGAGCAGAGACCTCCAATTCCTCCCCTGCTCCCCCTTGCTTGGAGAGGATGCTGCTCATTGAAAGATGTTAGCCTTCCATAGACTAGCTTGCTCCCTGCTGTGCACCCAGCCAGCTTGCATAGCCGGCAATTTAGAGGGGGACAAGACTAGGGCTCCTTCAACTCCCTACCCACTTGCTTACAGGGTGAGGAGTAGTTCCTGAGTTCCCTGACCCCTGAAATCAGAGTCACAACTGAAGCAGGGCCAGGCAGGGAGGTGAACGGGGCTTTACTCTCCTGCCTGGCCAAGGGCTGACACTTTAGCATCTAGAATTCCAAAAGTCTAAATGTGAAGAAATTTGCAAATGCTACCAAAACTGAGGGCCTAATCTCACTGCACTCTGTCTGTCATACTCACAATTATGTACATTTAGGGTACAGCATTAGATGGATTAAGATTCAGATTTCAAAGTGTGACATGTGATTGACAGATGTCTGTATCATTTAGGAGACGCTGCAACAGTCCACATTTAAGTTATACCTTGATGTGCACAGGACTTATCTTGCTCATGGTGTAAGAGTGGTGCTAAACAGTGTCACTGGGAGTACAAAGATCTCCTACTATTTTGTTGTTTGGCTATTATAACAGTATCCCGAATGTATTAGCTGTCACATCAGTTTTCAAATTCATGTCTCTTTTCACCCCAGACTCAGAATGGCAGCTGGTGGCAGTCTTGAGCCAAATAAACTTCCCTCATGGTTTGCTTCAAAGAAGCTGCTCCTGTGGTGAGCCATGGGAAGATCATCAAACCCCGGACTGGCTCAGTAACAGAGTTAAAGGGGAGCTTCCTTTTCTCCTCTTGCAGTTTCTAGGGGCTAGGACATAGGGGAGAAGAGATATGTGGCTATTGTGGTGGAAGGAACTGGTGGTGGTGTGGGTGAGGAATAACTGTATTGCCAGTCACAAGCATTCAAAAATCGTGACTCAGACTACCAAATAGCAAACTTGCTTAAAAATCATAAGACTTCAATAAAAATAATAAATCTCAGGTTGTTTTCCATTGGCCTTCAGATTTTTGAGCCTTTAGAGGGAAGTCTTCTGCTTCCATTGATCACTTCAGGTTCACAATTTAATCTTAAATACACAAACACAAACCTCTCAACGGGGAACTTGGAGGAGATTCCACTTACCCTTACCTATCCCCGAAGGAGGAGTAGCTGCCATTATACCCTCCATCCCCCTTCCCTATCATTCTCCTATCTACTTCTTGTTCTTCTCTGCCCCATTCACACTCTCTCTCTGTTCTTCCATCCTCCTCGGATTCCCCCATATTTGCCATCCCTCTTCTCCTGCCCTTCACATTATTCCTCCTGCCTTTGCTAATCCCATCTTCTCAGGCTCCCTTTTGCATAGCTTCCCCAGCCAGTTTTCTATTCCTGCCCTCCACATTTCCCCACACACATACATTCCAGTTTTTGCCTCATGCCCTCCCACATTCATTTACTTCTCACAATGCCATTGTCTCCTTTTTGATAGGCATAGGTGGCCTCCATCTTCCCTAAGGGTAGCTTGGATTCACTCCTGTTGGGAACAACAGGAGTCAGAGGCCATCATTGCTAAGGGCAGCCTAAGTTTCCTGTTGCACAGGCTGTAATGAAATCATGGTCATCTCAGCTGAGGGCAGCCTGTAGCATTAATCTGAGAACAATGGGAGATGACGGCCATTTTGAAATAGGGAAATTTTTTGTTTTCTCAAGGAGAAAAATGTGTGTCCACCATGTTATGAAGAATAAGAGCAAAAACATTACGCTTTATCCTAAATATTTAGTACCACAGAACATCCGACAATACCAGATATAGTTAAGGTTCACCTCTGTGCCAATATCTGTTGTGTAGATACAAAATGCTGTTTTAAACATACATACACACAATAAAATGTTAGAAACCCTGACAGATTTCAGCCAAAGACCAATTTCTTCCAATTACAAATGTATTTTAAAAACATAAAACTACTTAGAAAATTCAAAGGGCATCAAAACTAAACTGTGAAATTTCACAAAGAGAAGCTTGTAGAGAAAACATGAATGTATTTTCTATTTTAAGCCCATAGCAGAATACAGCTTTCAGTGTGGAATCATACCAGTACTTCCTCTTTTTTTTAAATGTTCAAAAATATGCATGGAAATTCTTAACCACATGTGAAAGGTACAAATATGAAAACAGTTTAAAAAGCCTAACTCCAATAAATAGCTTTTTAAAAGTTTTAACAAGATGCTAAACCTGCATTCTGTCATTAAGCTTATTTTCATTTTTATTCTAAACTCATCCATTTATTATTTATTTACCTTTGGAATAAAAGTATAATAGTCTTGTGCGCCTCATAAGAATGATTACGTTTCAAATCACTAGCAGAAGATTGAAATTTTAATCATCTCATTGATGGCATTCATTTTCACTCATTTTCATTCATTTTAAGGAACACTTAAAGTCATTGTGGCTTTGCCTCATACTTTTCCCTCTTTTTTACTGAGAACTAAAAATAATATCCTCATACTTGTCTATTACAGCTCCACTTGTTTATCCATTAATAGTTTAACCCTGCCTCAAGCACTCAATAAACAACCAGGTCTTCCTCATTCTTTTGGAAAAGGAACTGGAAGCTATGGTTATTTCTAAATGTTGCCACCTCTTCATAGATTCATAGATTCATAGATATTTAGGTCAGAAGGGACCATTATGATCATCTAGTCTGACCTCCTGCACAATGCAGGCCACAGAATTTCACCCACCACTCCTAAAAAAGACCTCACACCTATATCTGTGCTATTGAAGTCCTCAAATTGTAGTTTGAAGACCTCAAGGAGCAGAGAATCCTCCAGCAAGTGACCCGTGCCCCATGCTACAGAGGAAGGCGAAAAACCTCCAGGGCCTTCCAATCTGCCCTGGAGGAAAATTCCTTCCCGACCCCAAATATGGCGATCAGCTAAACCCTGAGCATATGGGCAAGATTCATCAGCCAGATACTACAGAAAATTCTTTCCCGGGTAACTTGGATCTTACCCCATCTAAAAACCCATCACAGGCCATTGGGCCTATTTACCATGAATATTTAATTACCAAAACCATGTTATCCCATCATACCATCTCCTCCATAAACTTATCGAGTTTAATCTTAAAGCAAGATAGATCTTTTGCCCCCACTACTTCCCTCGGAAGGCTATTCCAAAACTTCACTCCTCTGATGGTTAGAAACCTTCGTCTAATTTCTAATCTAAATTTCCTAGTGGCCAGTTTATATCCATTTGTTCTTGTGTCCACATTGGTATTGAGTTTAAATAATTCCTCTCCCTCTCTGGTATTTATCCCTCTGATATATTTATAGAGAGCAATCATATCTCCCCTCAACCTTCTTTTAGTTAGGCTAAACAAGCCAAGCTCCCTGAGTCTCCTTTCATAAGACAAGTTTTCCATTCCTCGGATCATCCTAGTAGCCCTTCTCTGTACCTGTTCCAGTTTGAATTCATCCTTCTTAAACATGGGAGACCAGAACTGCACACAGTATTCCAGGTGAGGTCTCACCAGTGCCTTATATAACGGTACTAAAACCTCCTTATCCCTACTGGAAATACCTCTCCTGATGCATCCCAAGACGACATTAGCTTTTTTCACAGCCATATCACATTGGCAGCTCATAGTCAACCTATGATCAACCAATACTCCAAGGTCCTTTTCCTCCTCCGTTACTTCTAGTTGATGCGTCCCTAGCTTATAACTAAAATTCTTGTTATTAATCCCTAAATGCATGACCTTACACTTCTCACTATTAAATTTCATCCTATTCCTATTACTCCAGTTTACAAGGTCATCCAGATCCTCCTGTAGGGTATCCCTGTCCTTCTCTAAATTAGCAATACCTCCCAGCTTTGTATCATCTGCAAACTTTATTAGCACACTCCCACTTTTTGTGCCCAGGTCAGTAATAAAAAGATTAAATAAGATTGGTCCCAAAACTGATCCTTGAGGAACTCCACTGGTAACCTCCCTCCAACTTGACAGTTCACCTTTCAGTAGGACCCGTTGTAGTCTCCCCTTTAACCAATTCCCTATCCACCTTTCAATTTTCCTATTGATGCCCATCTTATCCAATTTAACTAATAATTCCCCATGTGGCACAGTATCAAACGCCTTACTAAAATCTAAATAAATTAGATCCACTGCGTTTCCTTTATCTAAAAAATCTGTTACTCTCTCAAAGAAGGAAATCAGGTTGGTTTGGCACGATCTACCTTTTGTAAAACCATGTTGTATTTTGTCCCATTTACCATTGACTTCAATGTCCTTAACTACCTTCTCCTTCAAAATTTTTTCCAAGACCTTGCATACTACAGATGTCAAACTAACAGGCCTATAATTACTTGGATCACTTTTTTTCCCTTTCTTAAAAATAGGAACTATGTTAGCAATTCTCCAATCATATGGTACAACCCCTGAATTTACAGATTCATTAAAAATTCTTGCTAATGGGCTTGCAATTTCTTGTGCCAATTCTTTTAATATTCTTGGATGAAGATTATCTGGGCCCCCCGATTTAGCCCCATTAAGCTGTTTGAGTTTCGCTTCTACCTCAGATATGGTGATGTCTACCTCCATATCCTCATTCCCATTTATCATGCTACCATTATCCCTAAGATCCTCTTTAGTCTTATTAAAGACTGAGGCAAAGTATTTGTTTAGATATTGGGCCATGCCTAGATTATCCTTGACCTCCACTCCATCCTCAGTTTTTAGCGGTCCCACTTCTTCTTTCTTTGTTTTCTTCCTATTTATATGACTATAGAACCTTTTACTATTGGTTTTAATTCCCTTTGCAAGGTCCAACTCTACTTGACTTTTAGCCTGTCTCACTTTATCCCTACATATTCTGACCTCAATAAGGTAGCTTTCCTTACTGATCCCTCCCTTCTTCCACTCCCTATATGCTTTCTGCTTTTTCTTAATTACCTCTCTAAGATGCTTGCTCATCCAGCTTGGTCTACAACTCCTGCCTATGAATTTTTTCCCCTTTCTTGGGATGCAGGCTTCCGATAGCTTCTGCAGCTTTAATTTAAAATAATCCCAGGCCTCCTCTACCTTTAAACCCATAAATTCTTCAGTCCAATCCACTTCCCTAACTAATTTCCTTAATTTTTGAAAGTCAGCCCTTTTGAAATCAAAAACCCTAGTTGCAGATTTATTTTTGTTAATCCTTCCATTCAGTTTGAACTGAATTAGCTCATGATCACTTGAGCCAAGATTATCCCCTACAACCATTTCCTCTATGAGATCCTCATTACTCGCCAAGACCAAATCTAAAATGGCATCCCCTCTAGTCGGTTCAGCAACTACTTGTTGAAGGAATCCATCAGCTATCGCATCTAGGAAAATCTGAGCCCTATTATTATTACTAGCACTCATCCTCCAGTCTATATCTGGGAAGTTAAAGTCTCCCATGATCACACAGTTTCCATTAGTATTTACTTTATTAAAAACATTAAAAAGGGCTCTATCCATATCCAAATTAGATCCCGGCGGTCTATAGCACACCCCAAGCACTATCCCAGGGGAGGCTCTAATAGTTTTCTTCCCCAATTTAATTATTGCCCAGACAGACTCAGTCATATCCATTTCATCGCTTCTTATTTCTTTACATTCTATCTCATCATTGATATACAGTGCTACTCCACCACCTTTACCTTTATTTCGGTCTTTCCTAAACAGCACATACCCTTCAATACCTGTAGCCCAGTCATGACTACTATTCCACCAGGTCTCTGTTATACCTATAATATCTGGTTTCACTTCCTGCACCAGTAACTCTAGTTCCTCCATTTTGTTACCTAGGCTCCTTGCATTAGTGTACAAACATCTTAATTTTTGCTGTTTGGCCTCACTCACATTCTGTACCCTATTAGGCACGGTTATTTTACTACCAGTATAACCTATTAGACTTGTATCTACACTGCCCTTCCTCCTACCTACAGCTGTATCCACTCTTACTTCATTTTCTTTCCACTCTATGCTAAATTCTGGCGTGGAGATTACCTGGACATCTCCCAACCATCTCCCCCAAATTCCTAGTTTAAAGCTCTCTTAATCAGTTGTGCCAGCCTCCATCCTAGAAGTCTATTTCCTTCCCTACTCAGATGAAGTCCATCCCGAGAGAACTGTCCTCTATCCATGAATGCCTCCCAATGGCCATACATCCCAAAGCCCTCCTTATAGCACCACTGCCTAAGCCATCTATTGATAGTCATAATCTTGTCACACCTTTGTTGCCCTTCTCTAGGAACAGGCAGAATCCCACTAAAGATCACCTGAGCCTCAATTTCCTTAAGCGTCCTCCCCAGCCTAACATAGTCTCCCTTAATACTTTCCAGTGAGAATCTAGCCGTATCATTTGTTCCCACATGAAGGATAATTAGGGGATTCTTTCCCGCTCCCTTTAGAATCCTTTTTAACCTCAGGTCTACATCCCGTATCTTAGCACCTGGAAGACAGCACACCCTCCTATTTTCTGGATCAGCTCTGGTTACAGGCCTATCTATTCTTCTCAATAAAGAGTCCCCAATCACATCTGTGTTGACATCTTATTACTGTGTGCCTTGGTTTTATGCAGCTCTTCTCTCTTTGCTACAGAGGTAATTTACTTTAGTTTTTAGAAAATGGTACACACATAATGTAACGGGCAATAGCCATTACTGCACATTGACATAAGATACCTTAAGAACCCATCTAATAAATAAGTATCAGTGCTTTTCCACCATTTTGCTAAGAGGTTCAGGCTGAAAATAAATCAATCCACTCAGCACTTTATGGCAAGAAAGAGTTTTGTTTTGACAGTTGTAAAACACGTTTTTACAAGGCTGAAGCACATCTAGGTATTTTCTCTGGCAGTGGCTTGCATACATACTACATTTCACAATGCACTATAAAGTAACTAGTGAAATGTACAAATAGACTTTTCCCTCCCCAAACCAACTGCATTAAAAGACTCAGACTGAGCATTTGTCCTACCTACTAGATCCAGGATTCTTTGGGTTTTTGAGGTGGGGAGAAATGACTTGGTAGAGCTAATCTAGTCCATATTTAGTAAATTAGCAATCTTTCCAAATAGAAATTGCCTTAGATTGGATTATACCACAAACTATTCATGAGAAACTCTAACTTTCAAACAAGGCTCTGTCTGTTCTTTATCAAGTTTTAAATGTACTGTAATTATTTCAGAGAGCAGAGCTCTCTCTGGATAGAATAATTAAGAAGAAAACATTTTAAATGCAGTTCAGTACTTTTGAAAATAACTTATTGAAAAATAATGCACATTTTGAAATTTTCAAACTTTTAATGGTTAACATTGATTCCAGTTCCCAGAAATACTTTGATTGTAAGCTTCATAATTTACATCTAATGGTATTAAAATTATAGTCATTAATAGCTATTATACAAAATATAATATTTATGCAGAAATCAATACAGAGTCAAGTGTTTACTTTAGAGTAAACCCACCTTGTCATAGTGTAGAGAGCCTGTTTTGTTTAATTATTTGTCAGAAGATGTTGACAGAACATGTTTGATCATGTCTCTCAGTAGTAGGTGTTTTAAAAATATTTCCAATTCCATTTATTGGGAGCTTGATTTCATTTCTTTTCTTTCCATAAACCAATTGCATTGCAAGCCACAACACAATCAATCAGACCGCATCATAAACATGTCAACAACTAATGCAGTGCATAGAGCAATCTCACCTTTATTAATCTAGGCTGCAAAAAACCCAGATAGCTTAAGTACAGCAAATACATATATATATTTTATTCAAGTCATATGTATCTTGTAAAAAGACAGCTCTAAATGAACTTTATACATCTGGGTCTACCAAAAGCTTGCAAAATATGCTGCAGTACACTTTGCCTGCCTGCTCTCTCGCTTTTATATGACTTTTTCACACTGCAAAGATAACCAAATAATGGAGAGCAAAGCCAGCATACACAGTAGAATACACAACCCATTAAAGTTATGATTATGCATCACAATCAAAACTTCAACATAACCATGTTATAAATTGTAAGAGTGACTTTCCAAGTCCAAACCAATAGAATGCAAATGTGAACTTATATAGGACTTTTCATCTGAGAATCTCAAGTGCTTTATAAACAATTACACCCCAGTACAACTCTGCTAAGTAGTTATGTATTCATTGCCAGGTTAATAATTGGACAACTGTGGCACTTTTTCATGTTGGCAAAACATTCCCCTTCCCCCCGCTCACAAATTCCTGACTTGCCTGTGCACATTGAGCAGTGTGTAAGCTGAGTGGTGGGCCAGGGAACAGATGAGTGCTCTTTGCTGCTCTCTGGCTATGTGGTGGCTTGCCGCTTACAATGAGCCAAAATCCTTCGTGGAAATGTTAGCTGGAGGATACTAATGTATGTTATAGAACAGACCGGGTCAGAAAAACTTTGATGTAACCATTTAATATTTCAACATTTTAAAAATGTTATAGTCATTTCAAAACAAAGGAGTCCTGACAATATCAAAATGTCTCATTTTGACTTTTTCAGAACAAAACATTTCCATTTTTTGTTTTGAAATGACTATGAAATGTTAAATACATCAAATTTTAAATGGTGAAATCAAAATGAAACATTTTGATGTCACAATGAAACATTTTAATTGACGCAAAGCAATTTTTCCCCAGAATTTTCTTTTGCAGAGAATTTTAAAATGTTCAGTTTTTGCTTCTAACCAGAACAAAGAAACGTTGAAGTCTCTGAATCCTTTGTAAAGCAGAATTTCCATCCTGTGCACAGCTCTAATATGGAGGTATTCTTCTTGACTGCTGCCATCAGGGAAGAAGCTCTCAATATACTTCTCTTCCCCTTCTTTTACACCAGATCTTCACAGGACAGGATTGAGCTGTAAGTGCACTCACAATTTCTGTTTATTTGAATGGGCATTATGGGTGTTCAGCACCTCTGAAAATTGGGCCTGAAGCATCCTATTTTACACATAGGTTATTTATATTTTTTTGTTGTTGCAGTTTTAAAGTCCACAACTTTGTAATTTGTCAAAATTTGACCAATGGATTTTAGTTATTTTCTAAAATAAAGCTCTCAGCCTTTTAAGGTCAGTTTCAGCAATAAGTTGTCTTTTTTCAAGCCAGCCATTGGAGTTAAGAACCAATGAGTACAAATGTCAGTAGTTACAGAAACTGCTCTGCCAGAGCTAGATTAAATTGGTATATTATTATTTTTGAAAATGAATCAACTACTGTAAGTCAATAGCAGTTTCTCTACCCCGCACTTATGCACATATCAGATTCATAACTAGCTGACTATACAATGAAACAGTACTTAGCTTCAAATTAAACCTCATTATAATCACATACATTCTCTTTTTGTAGAGACTGTCAGCTTTAATAAATACATGCACCAAGTGCTTCTTTTCTCTAAACATGTCATCTTTACTGTATCCAGTGATGGGTCTTTAATGTTGTCCAGCAGATTTATGGTTTGACAATTAGTTAATATAATCAAGAGCTGAATTATTGTATAAAATGCCCAAGTTGGGAAGAAAGATGAGTTCATTTTAAATGGGTTAACACCTTAATTTAAGAACTCAAATGGCAAAGAGAAACATGCTCAGGCTGCTTAATACACCAGTCTATTTTTGTTTTGTTTTTTAAATTCAAAGTACTCTCATACGGTATATTTTATTGTAAGCCATTCTATCACATATTTATGTCAGAAATAGTCATGTCTAGCACTCAATAATATATTTACAACACAAATCCAAAATGTAACTTTGATCATGAATATTCAATGAGAATGATTGTGAAGTGAAGAATTTTTGTTTGAAACTATTGGGGTTGGAAGAGCCTTAAGAGGAAGAAATGTAGCTGAAAACAGCTCACTGAAAATTATCACACTAGCAATTAAACTTTTGTACTAGACTAACCCAAAAGTGCTACAACCAGAAGATACCCAAAGAACACTTAAAGTGGAGGGAACAGGTCAGCTTGATTGCAATAATATTCTTATGTACACATGCCCAGATCATATCTTGCAACTCATCATTACAGCAGCAACAAACAAGCTGGGGGAAGGGGACAAGAACATACCAATCTTTGATGTGATCCCACATATCATTTTCCCTAGCATCCGATGATAAACAACACAAAATCAGCCAAGAAATAAAATTTTATTTTTATAAAACAATACTGTTTCGAATATCTACTATATATTTCCACACACACAAAATTTACATGTATATATGTGAGGCTCATGTCTTTCTTGGTACAGATATTATAAATTGTGGTTTTGGTGAGTAAATGACCTATGGGTGGTTTTTTTTTTGTTTTTTGTTTTTTTTAATTTCATACTGATTCTAGATGTTTCTGGGGCCCAAGGTGATCCACTCCTCCTTCTTTTTTTCTGCACAGAATTCCCACCCTCTTTGTTTAGATAGTGTTAACATCAGCAGCTGGCTGCAGCTACAGCACCTAGCATAGCAGAGGCTGCCTAAAGAACAGAGAGAAAGGTGCTGTGGAGAAATTGGGTCTATATTACAGTATGAAATATTTGATCAAATTCCAGACTTAGACAAGTTTAGGCTTGTTTTACATGTAAAAATTATCAGATTAATATCACTGGGTTGAACCACCTCTGCCATATTTTTTTTGTATCTATCAGCCGTTTAAAATGTGAGGAATAAGCCACTGTGGATAGAATGCTTGAAGACAATGAAAATACATAATGACTTCTATGCAAAATGGACATTGTAAAAAATGCAGAATGTCAACTATGAAACTATTTAAAAAAGACACTGGCAAAGAGTGCTGTGTTTATCATGTCGCTTGGCATATCAAAATACACAATTAGTGTCACCCGCTCAGGCAAAAAATGTCAACAAAGACAGAATTTTGCAAGTGTTCATACATCTTATTTGGTTTCCTTGCCCTTATTTCAATGAGAAGTGCTGCCAATAGGAATGAGTTCTAATTACCTGGTTTCTTCCCCTGCATTTGTTGAACTGTAGACTAGTGGTCATATGGTTCAGAAGAGTGCTAGATATGTGAAACTGACTAAAGAGGCAGTTAATTTAGTAAATATTTGAGACAGACTAGTTTAAATATGTTGCAAGACTGCTGGATGCTAGAAACACCCAACAGTATAAATCCATGCCACATCCTATTATTATTCTCTGAGCAGCCTGTGTTTGGTCTAGACTCAAGAGGGATCTTCTCAAGAATAGAACTACTAAATTGCAGCAATATATTTTCATCTTTCATATATCAGCATTGTGTTAACATCACAAAGAAGATTACTTATTCATTATAAAGATATTAAAGTGCTCTAAACCCTCCTTTACCTCAAGGCTGTTGACATATTATTTTCTAAGAGAAAATAAATTTAGAAAGCTATTTAAAATCACTGTCACCTCTTGGTAATAAATGCTTTACATTGATTGGTTCTTTTATACCCACTGGCCCCAGTTCTTGGATGCATTGCAGTCACTTTGTGTTGTTCCAGCAGTTAAAAACAGCCATAAACCTGGCTGATCTTACCAGTGGAGGATCTCCCTAATGGGTTATGCCCCTATATACTAGCAATCCCTGATCTGCCCCTTGGAGGCTGTTGTCAGCCAGTGTAAATAAAATAGAGCAGGCTTGTCTACTTTAATCTAAGGATATGACTGGATGGTCTCAAGCTTGGAGAGGAAAAGGGTGGCTTACAGGCATCTCTGCCCAGAGTTCTTCCTTATCTGTCACCTTTGCTGTCACTCCTGAGTGCAGCTTGAATGCTGCCCACATTTGGGATGCCCCATATCTGAACCTAGAAAATTTAATGGTATTCAGAATATCAGTGGTACAACATTTGACAATTCCTGACGAAACTTGACTTACTAGATGCTCCTATGCTGTTTGGGAGTTCGGGAGTTAAAATGTGTTTAATGAAGCAGATGAGTTCCACTCCACTTCCTTGTGCACAGTGAATTTCATGGGACTTTGGTCCTGTCCTGTTTAGAGAAGCTCCCTGCTAGGAATATCTTATCCATCTGTTAATATTATGTTCTTATCAATTCCTTCTGCCAGATGACTGGAAGAGGGAGACTTTGGCTCTCTGAGGGAACTACACTATGCATCTATGGATTAAACAGTAAACATCTTACCTAGAAGAGTTTATTATAATAAGTTTGCTTTTTGTCAAGGGTTTCCAAGATTCCTTGAGCCCAGTTCACCTCTCCTTTACATGGATGCAACTCCATTGATCTCAATGGAGTTACTCCTCATTTACATCAGCGTGAGTGAGAGCAGAATCAGGTCCCCTTTTTCTGCAGTTTGAATGGTATTTCTCTTTGAATGCATTTCAAAAGGCGTTGCAGTTTGTTAACAGTTTTCTGAGCTTTGCTCTTTGGAATGAAATGAATAAAAAGTACCCTTGCTTGACCCTGATGGGCCTCTCAGGCTTTGCCATTTTTCTTTAAGATTTTGTAATTTTTATGCAAATGGAGCAAAACCTATGCTTCCCCTCTCCATAAGCATGGAGCACTGTCTGCAGGGAAACCAATGAGGTTCTCCTGAGTAGCAGACCCATGCTTAACTCTTTATAGCACAGATCCTTAAATGCAGAAAGATATTAGGGTGAGGCTGGTTGATTCACAACTACTGGGTATATCTCTCACACTCTGGCCTGGTCTGCACTACAAACTTAGGTAGACATAAGTCACATTATGTCGATCTAATAATGTATGTGTCTACACTACCGAGTCCCTTCCACTGACCTAAGTGGCCTGTGAAGTAAATTCTGTACTCCACCTCGGCGAGAGGCGTACCACTTGATTCCACATCCACGGGTTCACATGGGGATAATGTAGACACTGCATTGTGTAATTCGAATGAATTGGCCTCCAGGAGGTGTCCCACAGTGCTCTGCTGTGACCGCTCTGGAGCCCTTTCACAGGACCAGTTGGTGGCAGAGCATGATGCCGAGGAAGGCATCTCTGGGGAGTGCACATTGCCAATCAGACTGTAGGGGTTACATGCTATTTTTTTTAATGTTTAATCTGATCAAAAAAGTAGATGTAATGGGTATCAGTGGCCACTCCAGCTATGCAGAGGGTGCTCTCCTAAAAAGACTGTTTATCTGCACGGGGATGGCCTGGGAATCCTCCACAGATATCATTAGGAAGCTTCATGGAGGTCCTCTGCAATCCTTTGCAGAAGGTTTCTGGGAGGGGCTGCCTTATTTCGTCCAACCCGGTGGGACACTTTCCCGCACCACTTCAGTATTAACTGCTGGCATCATTGCAGCACACAGCATTGCAGAATAAGGGCCAGGTCTGTACCCAGACGCTTGCAGCATCTGCTCCCTTGCTACCTCTGTTACTCTCAGGAGAGTGATATCGCATAGGCTCATCTAGGGGAAATGAGGGAAGTTTTCAGTGCTAGCCCTTAAGATGCAAACAATTCAACAAGTAAGCCATCCCACCCCCCCTCCCCCGTTCGGTGAAATCTGGTTCACATAACCATGCTTTCCCAAATGTGCCATGGCTATGGTTGGACGGGATCACTGTGTATTGCAAGCAGCATTGAAAAAAAAAAAGCGGGGAAGGGAGACTTCCTGTTTGTGTCTCCCCTCCTCCCCCCAGTGCTGCTTTTGTAAAAAAAAAAGAACTATTGGGAGGGCTTTACACTGGTGCCTGTCCTCAAACACCATCCAGGTTGATAGGGGAAAGGAGGCTTTTTTCAAATTCCAACCTGAGATCTCAAGGATATCTTCACAAAAGCAGAGGCACAAGACCTCTCGCCCATGCCTCGTGGCCTTACTGACCATGGCTGGAGCAGCAAACTGACTCTTGCAATAGCCAGTGGTTGTGATGACATTGTGGCTTGTGGTGAAGTGTATTGAGGCGTGGTTTTTTTAATAAAAAAAAATTAACCTTGCACCAGAAACAATGTATGCACTGTCAGTGCTACCCTTGTGCTTTGCATTCCTTGCAGCTGAAACCTTGCCCGTTGGCACATTCTTCACACCGGGACAGAGACTTTCCCAGATTAGAAGGTGGAAAAAGAAGACTTGGGAGGACATGTTCAGTGAATTAATGCATGCCTCCAAGAGTGACAAGATAGAGCTCAGAGCATGGAGGATTACATTGTCCAAGAACCTGGACATGGACAGGGAGGACAGGAGAGCATGCAGGGAACAAGAGCATGCTATGCAGGAAGATATGATGCGGATTATGAAGGAGCAATCAGACATGTTGAGGCATCTGGTTGAGGTTCAAGGAAGGCAGCTGGATGCTAGAGTCCCCTTGCAGCCTATGCTAAACCTGCTGCCATCACCGCCAAGTTCTGCATCCTCCTCCCCAAAACATCCTATGAGGTGTGTGTGCATGGAGGGGAGGGTGGGAAATTGGTATCCCTTGCACTCAACACCAGGGGAGGGTACAAGGACCAGAAGGTGACCATTCCCACATCTGTGATTGTTATTGCAGTGCACCTGTAAGTAAGCTTTCCTTGTTTCTCCCCCCACAGAGTTATAAGTCCTTTTGCCCCAGGTTATCTTACTTTTCCTTGCTGTCACATTACTCTGGCTCATTGCTGAAACTGGTTTTCAAAGCCTCACGGAGATGCAGAGCCCCTCGATGTGCTCTTCTTATTGCCCTGGTGTCTGGCTGCTCAAAATTGGCTGCCAGGCAATCTCCCTCAACTGCCCCACACCTCGGCAGAAACTTTTCTCCCTTTGTTTCACAGATATTATGGAGCACACAGCAGACAGTAATAACAATGGGGATATTGCTTTCACTGAGGTCTAACCTAGTAAGCAAACAGTGCCAGTGACCTTTTAACTGTCCAAAGGCACATTCTACCACCATTCTGCATTTGCTCAGCCTATGGTTGAACTGGTCCTTACTGCTGCCCAGGCTGCTGGTATACAGCTTCATGAGCCCTGGGAGCAAGGAGTAGGCTGGGTCTCCCAGGATCACGATTGGCATTTCAACATCACCAATGGTTATTTTGCAGTCTGGAAAGAAAGTCCCTGCTTGCAGCTTTCTGAACAGACCTGTGTTCCTAAAGAAGCTTGCATCATGCACCTTTCCCAACCATCCCACGTTGATGTCGGTAAAATGGCCCCTGTGATCCAACAGCACTTGCAACACCACTGAGAAGTACCCCTTTAGTTTATGTACTCCTTGGCAAGTTGGTCTGGTGACAAGATAGGGATGTGCGTTCCATCTATCACCCCACCGCAATTAGGGAACCCGATCGCAGCAAAGCCATCCAGTATGTCCTGCATGTTGCCCAGAGTCACTACCCTTCTTAGCAGAAGTCTGTTAATGGCCCTGCAAACTTGGATCACAACAGATCCCATGGTAGATTTATCCACTCCAAATTGGTGCCCTATTGACTGGTAGCAGTCTGGTGTTGCAAGCTTCCACAGAGCTATCACCACTCACTTCTGGACTGTCAGAGCAACTCTCATTTTAGTATTGCTGCACTTCAGGGCCAGGGAAAGCTCTTCATACAGTTCATGGAAAGTGGCCTTACACATTCGAAAGTTCTACAGCCATTGCTCATCATCCCACAGCTGCATAACGATGTAGTCCCACCAGTCAGTGCTTGTTTCCTGGGCCCAGAAATGGTGCTCAACCATGTGAAGGGGATGTGTGACTGTTGCCAGCAACTACAAATTGCTTTGCTCTACGTCTCCCAGCAGGGCTGCTTGCATGGCATTACATTGTTCTGTGAGGCGGCTCCTGTATCGGCTGTGTCAATAAGCAGGATAAGGCACAAGGTGCTTGTAATGCTCACAACAACAGTGTACAGCTGAACAGGGCCCATGCTTATCGTGCTATGGCATTTGCATGGGTAACCCAGGGTTATGAAAAAAGGCACAAAAAAGGCTTGGTTTGTTTGCCATTGATATCAGGAAGGGAAGGAGGAATGGAGGTAAGTGTATCCTGGGAGGCTAACGCCATGTTCCCATAACCACCTGCACCAATGTTTGGGTCCCATAAGGCATTGCAAGCCCAACCCAAAATTCCATTCAGCTACATGCCCTGTGGGATAGCTACCCACAGTGCAGTGCTCCGTGCCTTGATGCAAGCCCTGCCAGTGAGGATGCATTCCACTGACGCAATGAGCATAGTGTGGACACACAAGATTGACTTGCTTAAATCGGAGGCTCAATGTTGACTTACATGAAGTCAACTTAACTTTGTACTGTAGACATGGCCTATATAGTAGGGGCATAGGAACTAAAGGTGCAGCTGCTGCCTATCAATCCTCAGTTCTCTCTCTTTTTGCATCAAGGGTCTCAGGAACAGTTTTTCTCCTCTCAGCACCCACTGTTTCCTTTACATAAGTCTTCCCTCAAACCTGTCTCCTCGGACAGCCTATTCTCTCCCTCTCCTTTAAACCACTTTTTTTAAATATCTGTACCCCATTTCTCTCTCTCCACCAGGCCACATCTACCTTGGTTTATCTGTAACACCTATCTAGACTCTTCAAGTCTCTCTTCATGTCCTCCATCTTTTTCTGCTCCAAAACTTACCTCTTCCCCATAATTGTTTCTCTGCTCCTCTTCCTCCTCCACTCTTTTGTGCAATGAGAGATACTATGATATTTTTTTTCATAGGTAGGGGAATTTCCAGAATGGGAGAATGCAATTGTTGTAACAGTCTGTATCATAAACGACATCTTTCTATCCCTCCTCTCATTCCTCTTTCCTGAATAAATTGTGAGACTTGTTCATGTGTGTCTGATACTCTTGTCTTCTAAAAGCTGCAGACACTATCGGCCCAGACTAGAGATGGGCAAACTACGGCCCATGGGCCACATCCAGCCCGCGGGACCCTCCTGCCCGGCCCCTGAGCTCCTGGCCTGGGAGGCTCGCCCCCAGCCCCTTTCCTGCTGTTCCCCCTCCCCTGCAGCCTCACCTCACTGCGTCCCCGGCGCCATGCTCTGGGCGCCGAGCTCCTGGGGCAGCGCAGCTGCAGAGCCGTGGCCTGACCTGGTGCTTTGTGCTGCGCTGTGTCTAGCTGGCTCCAGGCAGCGTGGTAAGTGGGCAGGGAGCAGGGGGGTTGGATAGAGGGCAGGGGAGTTTGGGGGCGGGAGTGTGGATAGGGGTCAGGGCGGTCAGAAGGCGGGGAACGGGGGGGTTGATTGGAGGCTGGGGTTCCAGGGGGGCAGTCAGGAAGGAGGGGGAGTTGGATGGGGCGGTGGGGAGCAATCAGGGGTACGCGTTCCGGGGGCGGTCAGGGACAAGGGGTGGTTGGATTGGGCAGGGGTCGTGGGGGGGCCATCAGGGGGCAAGAAGCGGTGGGGGGGTTGGATAGGGGGTGAGGGCTGGGCCACGCCTGGCTGTTTGGGGAGACACAGCCCCTCCTAACCGGCCCTCCATACAATTTTGGAAAACCGCTGTGGCCCTCAGGCCAAAAATTTGCCTGCCCCTGGCCCAGACATTTATATAAAAGATATATGTTTCACAGGTTTACAATGTTGGTGAAGATTAAATAAATAAATGGAGCAATGACCAGACAAAAAATCCTACCCTCAGATGAATGGAACAACTGAAGTCAATTACTACATTCACCTACATCTTTAAAAGCAGGAGCAAGTGCCCCCCATATCCCCCATTTATATATGCATGTAAAATAATCCAATTGGAAACATGTATACAATATACTTGGACTTAAAGACAAGACCTTACCCATGATTCAATCTGGCTTTACAGATAAAGCAGTTTTCTAGTCTTGCCTTATGATTAATCAGGACTTATGGCTATTTTAGTAATTAATTCCCCCCACAATGTCATTTAGTATTTTTGTATAACTGCAGTGTGATGTTCAATAACCTTGCCTGGTAGTTTTCCCCATCACATATCTAATATTCCGTGCATGAAAAAGTGCATTTATCTCTCTCTTGTCTTATTCTTCCTTCTAGACTGAACATATTAACTCTCGGTGGCATGACTGATACCATGGGAGGTTTTAAAAATGCCGGATACTTTTTTTTTAAATGCTTCAGATTATGTAATTGCTTCAAAGAGACCCATTCTTTAGCACTTCCATTATGAGCTAGAGCAGAGGTTGGCAAACTACAGCCTGCGGGACCGTCCTCCAGGAGGCTAGCCCCCGCCCCCCCGCTATTCCCCTTCCCCCACAGCCTCAGCTCACTGCCCCACTGGCGCAATGCTCTGGACGGCGGGGCTGCGAGCTCCTGGGGCAGCGCGCTCCTGGGGCAGCGCAGTGGCAGAGCCGGGGCCTGACCCGGGTGCTCTGCGCGGCGTGGCTGCCTGTCCTGGTGCAGCTGCACTGCCAGCCACTGGTGCTCCAGGCAGCACGGTAAGGGGGTAGGGAGCAGGGAGGGGTTGGATAGAGGGCAGGGGAGTTTGAGCGGGTGGTCAGGGGGGCGGGGGTGTGGATAGGGGTCAGGGCAGTCAGAGGGCAGAGGGTGGTTGAGTGGGGGCAGGGGTCCCGGGGGTGGTCAAGGAGAAGGGGTGGTTGGATGGGGCAGGCGTCCCGCCAGGGGGCAGTCAGGAAGGAGAGGGGGGAGTTGGATGGGGCAGCGGGGGGCAGTTAGGTGTGGGGGGTCAGGGGGCAGTCAGGAGACAGAGAGCGGGGGGTGGATGGGGCAGGGGTCCCTGGGGGCCATCAGGGAACAGGGAGGTTGGATGGGGCAGGAGTCCCAGGGGGGTGGCTGTCAGGGGGCAAGAAGAAGGGGGGGTCTGATGGGGGTGGGGGCTGGGCCATGCCTGGCTGTTTGGGGAGGCACAGCCTCCCCTAACCGGCCCTCCATACAATTTCAGAAACCTGATGCAGCCCTCAGGCCCCTGAGCAAGATGGACTGCCATTGATTCAACTTCTCAGTTTATACTTTTTGGTGTTGAGATCAATCATGTTGAAATTCCCTTGGTCTTTTAAAGTGACATCATTAGGCAGCAACCAGAACAAAATGCAATGGGCCTAATTCTCCTCTGCTTTGGCCTTCCTGTAGTCATTTACACCTATGTGAAAAGTGAGCTTAAAACACTATCCCACTTTTCAGACACCCAGCACAGGAAAAGGTAACTATGTAGGATAGTGGAGAATTAGCTCCAGTGATCTTTAGTAAGACTTACCAAAGGCATAAATCCAATAGTAGGGCCTCCACAAATGTACCAGTCCTAGAGCTTAGATGTATACCATTTACCAGCTTTGCTCTAACAATTAGCACAAACACTATGGTTTCATGTTATGCCAATCTCATTATAATCAGTTTCTCACCAACATGGCACTATCATTTCAATGCATGTAGCCAAGTATGAGGATTCTGACCACTACAGGGGAAGTGGCTGAATGGGGTACCTTTCCCATAATAGCTCACTCTACCCTGGTGAACAAGGGTGAGGTCTTATGCTCAGATACTACGGTGGTGGAGGCTATACAAGCACATGGAGGAACACAGGAATAGATCAAGCATATGTGGAGGTTAACAATTGATATGTTATGGTCCCTGGCCTGTACTAAGGGGGTCATTCAAGTTTACACTCTGACAACTAATGCGAGGCTGTTTGCAGTTTACAGACTAGTATGTAGAAATTTCTCTAGGATCATGAGGTTCTGTAGTAGAGCATTAGATGAGAGGTTGAGGTACAGGGACCAAGGTAAGGATGGCACTGAAATCTTAATTTATTATCTCCCAATCTTGACATTTAGGTTTTTATAACTACAATCATTTTAATAATGCTGTTTTAAATAGATTTATCTATGTGCTTATATATGGCCCCATCTAGATACCTATTTATAACTCTGACTATGTTAAAGATTTTATCTCAATTTTTTTTTAATGTTCTGTTGTACCATTTCTGGTTCCTCCTAACACTATTTTAATTGCCAATTACTGGTCATTCACATAAATCACATCATATTGCTTCTGTTTCCTGATTGGCTAGCATGAATGACTAACATACACAGAGTGAAACTTTAATGTTATAACTGAAAATACAATTTGAAATTAACTTTCCCAAAATAATGAAGCTTAAAATTCTCTACTAGTTATGTTCATCTGCTGTTAAAAAGTGAAAGAGTCATAAATACATCTGAACTGAAATTCATTTAATGTCTGAACTAATTCTCAGGATCAGATTCCCTCCCCTGTTTCCCCCACTCCCTCCACTATTCATTTACCTCTAGAAAAGAATGAAGAAAAAACATATTACTCTATATACTTGTGTACACCCTGATTTAGGTGTACAAATAATTTTAAAATATTCTTAGACCCATATATATGCTGTGTAGACTTATACTTAATTATATGAGATAGAAGTGAACCAAGGTAAAAGGGCAGAAAGATGTGCCAAGAGCTAGACAGATTAGAATGAACCACTCATGTGTCTCATGAGAAACTGTGCTCCTGTGAAGTGTATGTGCTCAACACAAGTGCCTATCTCTGTGGCCCTCTATTCCTGTAATAGTTTACAAATTTCCCAAGGGATCTAGTGGTATTTTCATAGCAAATATTCAATATTTTGTGTGATTTTTTTCCAGAGAAACCATTAACCTTTTTTATTCAGTGCAGCCTTTAAAGTAGAGTTTGCCTTGAGGTGGCGGATAGGTCCCTCAGTGGCTATTAGTCAACATGGTCAGGGCTGCAACCCTGTGCTCTGGGTGTCTCTAAGCCTCTGACTGCCAGATCCTGGGACTGGATGACGGAAAGGATCACTCAATAATTGCCCAGTTCTGTTCATTCCCTTTGAAGTATCGGCATTGGCCACTGTCAGAAGACAGGATATTGGGCTAGATGGACCATTGGTCTGACCCAGTATGGCCATTCTTATGTTAAGTGAAGGAAGGAATAATCTTTCCCCCATCATTATAGTGGAATCCACCAAACAGGCAAGATTGTGGAACCCAAGAATTATACTCCTCATCTTCCCTGATAGTGTAGGAAAATGGGTTGCTACTCACTGAGTCTAGAGGTTCTTTCCTGTAACCAGAGCACAAAGTAACCTTTGGGACACTGTAAAATTATAAACACAGTAATTAACATGACCTTATAATCCAGTTTGCACAGAACAGTAGATTCTCATGGAGCCTGTAATACCTGGCTATACTGGCCATTGAGAAGTAGGACTCTTCCAGGTTTCTTTTCTTTCTTTACATATATACAATGTACTGAGAATTTCTAAATCAGAGGGAAGTGTTTTCAAAACTGAATTGAAGCAGAGAGAGACTCAGTGGCATATTATTGCCTAGCCTGACAAGGCCTAGGCCTAGGGCGGCAAATTTATAATAGCCATAGGTGCCGACTTTACCCAGCGCCGGTGGGTGCTTGCTCCCCCCTTCCCCGCCCCAGCTCCACCTCTTCCCCACCCCCTATTTCAACCCCTTCCCCAAATCCCCAGCCCCGCCTCCTCCCACGGGCATGCCACATTTCCCCTCCTTCCCCCTCCCTCCCAGCTTGCAGCATGAAAGCGCTGGGAGGGAGAAGTGGAGCGGAGGTGAGCTGGGGGTGCGGGGAGGGTAGCAGCAAGTAATCCAGGGGGGACAACAGAGGAACTGCTCCCCACCCCAGCTCACCTCCACTTCACCGCCGCCTCCTCCCCCAAGCACGCCACTTCTCCGCTTCTACCCCCTCCCTCCCAGGCTTGCCGCAGGAAAGAGCTGCCGGTGGGTTCAAACGAATTTGTATAAAAACTAAAACAAATTCATATGGGGCCGGGAGTGGCAATTATTTCAGGGCCTAGGGGCGGCAAAATCATTAATCCGCCACTGGAGAGACTACAGAATGGATGCCAGGAATAAGAGCAAGAGAGAAAGGAAAGATACTGAAAATTATTTGACACTATTAGTCACCACTGTGTCAAGGGAGAAAAGACCAACCCTTCATTCCAGAAGGGTGATCTTTAAAGATAGAGAAAGCTTTCAGAAATCTTCCTGGAAAGCCTTATGAACTTTCAAATAAATTATACTGTGTATGTTATGATCATCAAGCTTATTCACCATATACTCGAAAGCCTTGTTGACCAAGATCTAAATCTCTCAGTGCCACACTTGTCATTTTTTTTTACATTGTTCTCATATAGGTACTCTTCTAACCTGTCACTTAGGACAGTTTCTATTATTTCACATACTATTCCCTTTATGCCCCCTTCTAAACACAAGCTAGCTATTATTTTAGATGTCAACCTAACTGACTGGTAATTACTGAGGTTAATTTTGTCTTCCCTTCAAATATCAGTACAGTAAAATAACTTATTTGTACACTTAGATTTTGTGTTCATTTAACACAAAAAGAATGATCACCTTGTGCTCACAGTTCATGAAGACTGTTTCTTAGGGTGACAAGATTTCTGCTTTTTGAGGCCCCAATTCAGCATTTACGCACACATTTAAATTCATCCCTGTTCAACAGAGTGGGTGCTTAAATGCTTTGTAGAACAGGAGCTGAAATAAGAGTAGTTTTAAAGCTTCAGGGTAGAGTGAGCTTCTTCCAAGGCTGGTTAAGAGTCTTCCATGAGTCTGGGGTCAAAAGGGATGCTAATCACCACTGGGACAGTAGTGTTCTGAGATGAGTAAAATATCACCATCTCACCATAAAAAATCTTGGGGAGGTCGATGGATGTGATCATACCCTTTAAATAGCATAACTGTAAGGATAAATTAATCACAACTTCCCGTCCCCTCCCCCACACCTAAGATAAAAGGGTTACATGAATCCCCCCAGGAGTTTTAGCCTGGGTGGGTGGAGAAGCTTTTGCAGAGTATTATTTTGAGTAACGTGTGTGTGTATGAGAGGGAAAGGAGAAGAAAAGACAGAGGCAAAAGGCAAGAAAGCCAAGCAGGAATCTGTGAGCAGTGTATGACCCGAAAAAAGCTAGAGAGAAAGACGTTTTGGGGGTCAGGTGTTGGCTAGAGGTTTGGGCTGTAAGCTAAGAAAGAACTCTTTTGTTTATGATTCCTCCTGTGTTTGAAGAAGCAAGACCTTGTACATTCCTTGTAAGCAGACAAAATTGCACCAAAGAAAATACCAGACTCCATTGTCAATTTCTACCCCCCCAACTGGAACATCCCCAGGACCCATAACTTTGACTAGCTACTCAGGTCAAAAAGGTTCAACAGTCTGGCCCCGTCTTTGCCTAGGATGAAATATCTGTTGAAAGCATTCCAAGTATTTCTGAAATATCTACTAATATGTTAAGTTTCTTTGTGATATGCTATCCCCTAGAACAGTGGTTCCCAAACTTGTTCCGCCGCTTGTGCAGGGAAAGCCCCGGTGGGCCGGGCCAGTTTGTTTACTTGCCGTGTCTGCAGGTTTGGCCGATCGCGGCTCCCAGTACTGGCCGCTGCTTGCAGCAGCCCCCATTGGCCTGGAGCAACGAACCGCAGCCACTGGGAGCCGTGATTGGCTGAACCTGCAGATGCAGCAGGTAGACAAACCGGTCGGCCCGCCAGGGGCTTTCCCTGCACAAGCGGCGGAACAAGTTTGGGAACCACTGCCCTAGAATACTGCTTTAGGTTTGGATCCTAAAGTAGCATGCAGTTGCTTCATTTCTTGACCCCAGCCTCAAGAAAGAATTAACATGTTTAATAGAGCTCTTTAGAATCTGTATGTAAAGAAGCTGGTGACAAGAGAATTGTACAGAATAGGGTTAGACCAAGAAAAAGGCCATGCCACAGTGACAGATATACATATATTGGAGGTTAGGGAGTGAGTATAAATATTTTTGTGATGTAGCCTGAAATACTCTATTCTTGGGAGCATGTTTAAATCCAAATTCTTTCTCACTAGAAAAATGCTTAACCCTCCAAATACTCATATTGCTTTTACCTGGTCTTGAAAACAAACACTCTTGTTAACCTGCATCTATCAAAACATCAATTTCAAACTGGATCCATACTAAAAGTTCATTTAAGGATTAATTCACATACCTTGAGTTTTAGATGAGAATGGTGATATGCACCAGCAAAAGCTCCATCTGTTGCAGACCAGTTGAAAGGTAATAGCTTCAAGTCACAATTTCAAAGTTTGAAAATGAATGTATTAAAATTCTAAGAATGAACATAAATGACAGGCCTACATTTTCAAATGAGACAATTATTTACAACTGCATGAATTTTACATGACTTTATAATAGGTATTTTACATGTGCATCCTATATCAATTACTCAGGATAACTAACCTGGCTAGCATTGGCACTGCACCAAACATCCCAAGCCAGCAGTGAATTCTACATTAAATATTACTGCTCTTCAAAAATGCCAAGTGAAAAGGAAGATTTTCCCTCCTTCTAAATCAGGGTTCTACAGGGAAACAATTGATAGTGAACCAAGGAGTTTCCCTCTGCGGTTTGAACTTGCTAGGTAGAATAACCAATCACTAACTTCTGGGATATTTCTCTCACCACCAGGCATGTAGCTAGCTACATAGAAGTGGGAAGACTTCAAAAAATATAACTGTAGTAATGATCCCTTCACAAGTAGAGAATCATCTGGCTTTTTGCCACTGCTACGGTCTTTGTGAACACCCTTAGTCCCAAGGCAAGACAGAAGGGCAGAGTAAAGTCTCTGTTTGAAAGTAAAGCCTGTGCTAGGATTCTAGATCTGATAGAATCTAGATCTTTTAGTTCTACAGATGTGAGAAATTCACTCTGCTCAGTGGCAACCGAAATGGATTGAACTGGATAAACTCATTCAATTACTTGAGGTTTGGAACTAGACAGCTTCCTCCTGATCTTTTGATGACTAGAAGAAGAGACAACAGACTCCTCTTCTTCCTGAAGAGGTGAGCGTATAGACAAATGTTCAGCCAACAACATACAGTTTCAGCTCTGGTGTCTTTTTCTGGAGAAGAAGGAAGTGGAGAAGAGGCCCATGAAAAAGCTGGAGGAAAGTGAGAAAATAGTAATGGATAGAAGACATCAGTCTGAAATGATTTCTTCATACTCCCTGTTACCATTAGCAGAATTTCTGGGGGGAGGAGGAGAGGAACTATCTTAGAAGCCATTCCTAAAGGCCTGTGCACCCTGTCCAATTGATTAACAGGTCTGTAGGCTCTATAAGCTCACATGTTAACCGTGGTGTATTTGAACAGCTGGACCCTGGAACAATATCAGCTAAGGACCCTTGAAAAGACAGTTGGTTCCTACTGAATTTATTTGAGGTCATCTGTGGTTTTTCAAGATTGTTTGAAGGAAATGATATCTTGAGATCCACCATACCGTTCAAGGCTGATCCAAACTATCCCCAAAGAGGAGGATCTCCTGAAAATGATAGGGAGATAAGATGGATCTTGGATCCAAAGTCACCCATCCATGGTCTTAACCATTGCACATGGTGAGTTATAATGTTGTCATCACTCAGATGAGTCCTGTAACTGTGTCTCTGGCAGAGTTGCCCACTCAAATTAGTTGTTAAGGAGAATGAGGTCTAGCTGCTTTATTTAAGCTTTCTAAGCAATTGGCTTTGAGCTTCCAGATTTTAACATATTCTCTGAAACACAGAAGAGAAGATTGAAAGAAACAGAGAAGTACTGAGGAACATACCGATGCCTTTAAGTGCCCATTCATACTGTTTTCTTAAGGTAGAGTCCACTTTTCCATCTTCAGAGTCAGAGGTAGAAACTTTAGCTTCTCATCAGGATGGATTTTTTCAGACTTAATGACTGATGGGTCAGTCTTTGGGAAGGGCTGCCACTTATCTACTGTGTTCGGGAAAGGCTGCAGAGCTTGTCATAGGATAAGAGGATGGAGAACTTAGGGTCCTGAATCCCTGCAACTTTCTTTATCTTGGTCAAGATAATGCCTAAAGGCCACAAGCACACACAGACACTTGAACTATGCAAGCACATCTAAGATATGTACATGTACATAGATATGTACATATTTGTCTAGCTTTTAAAATCTTGTTGTAAGTTATAATGATGATCTTATTCATTTACACCTAATGGAGCAGGAGTGTTTCATATTCATATGCACGGTCATCTCTAGGAGGATGCAGGGCCCAGGACATAGGAGCCGAGTTTCTATCTGCCGGGGGGTGGTTGGTAGGGGGGCTCCTCCTCACCCCCCCCAGGACCTCATCTCACCTCCCTGGCCGTCTCCTCACGAAGTGTGGGGGGGCCCCAAAGCATGGGGCCTGGGGCAGTCGCCTCGATTTGCCGTACCCTAGGGATGGCTCTATTCATATGGTACCTTTTCTTCAAAACTGGCATTACTAGAAAGGGGCACAAGCCAGAATAAAGTGTAGGCCAGTAATGTATATACTTGATGACAATATTACAAAGCTGAAAACAATTATGAGCCACATCAGCTGCGAGGAAGAATTTAATTAGAAAAATGTGAATGATTGGGAATTGTTTAAAGACTGCTTACTAGATGCCAAAAAAGCCACAATCAAGGAAGGAGGTCGTATTGGTTATAAAACTAACCTGGTTTAGATGAGAAGTGAAGACAGCTATAACATTTTTTTAAATATGAGCTATATAAAATAATCTCAAATGGAAGAACAGGGAAGTTCAGACTGGAATTAAGGCATACATTTTTAACAGTCAGGGTAATTAACTATTCGAACAATTTACCATGGGTCATGGTGGATTCTCCATCAATGACAATTTTAAAATCAAGATTGGATGTTTTCCTAAAAGATCTGTGCTAGAAATTATTTTTGGGATGTTCTATAGACTGTGGCATACAGGAGGTCAGATTAGATGATCACATTGGTCCCTTCTGGGCTTGGAATCTATGAAAGCCTGTGTTTTATCGATGAATGTCACAGCTGAAGTTAACTAAGTCTTCACTAGAGGTGTTCTAGAGTATGTCTACACTACAATGTAAACCTAGGGTTAGTAGAACTCAAGTTAGCAGACCCTGGATTTGTTAACCTAGGGCTTGAGCACTTACACTCATTTGCAGCCCCAGGTTAGGAATTGTTGAACCCTGGGTCCCTACAGGGGGCTCCAGAGTCTACACTGCATTATGCAGGGCACAGTCCAACCTCTCATATCCCAGACTTCCTACTGCCCTCCCCATATGTGGCTGCTCTAGCCCTTTGTTCATGGTGCAGTGTGGGAAAACTTGACTGTCCACCAAACTTGGCTGTCCAGAGGACAAAGAAAGTTGGCACAGGGCATTGTGGGATACTTTTGGTAGACTCAATCCCCATAGTATGCGTGCTCTGGATCTACACTGTAAAACTATATGGCTTGAATTCTGAGTCCCGGTTTGATTCAGTCTTTGTCTGACCCTCCAGCCCTGTGGGGTCTTGGACTCCGAGTCAGAGCCCTGGGTTAGCATGACTTGTGTGTAGACGGTAGGCAGATTAGACTTCAGGCCCTGAATTCGAATCTTGGGGGTACGCATCCCCCAGGGGCTCTTTCTGTTTGTTTATTTCACTTGGGATCATTTTTACTAGTTAATAATTTTCACTTATTATTTCACTTGGGATCATTTTATGAGCTAATATTTTTCACCTGAGACAGCTGCAGAAAAAATACAAACTAGATTAGTAGGTTCCTCATCTTCAATTCTGAATAAAAAAATCTACCAATTCCCTTGTTCATATAAAAATCTTATTGTACTTTTTAATCACTCTTCTATTCTGAATTCTTCATTGGTCGAGGCCCATTAGTTTTCCACTTCCTTTAGCAAAGTTCATATCATTTTAGCCACAAGCCATGCATCAAAAAAAGCCCCTAGCCTGTGTTGGTTTCTTATAATCAAGCGTTTTTGCATTGTCCTGCTTTGGCTCAGAAACAACAGCAGGATCTTTGCCCTTGAAGTGATAATTAAGTTGCTCATTACTGAACTGCACTTTTATTCAACGCCCTTAGTAAAAACTCAGATTGGTAATGGCTTTGGTGAGACACAAACAGTGAGTGAAAGAGGCATTAACTATCTAATAGAAGAGCGAAAGCCAATGGCTATTAGTCTCAGTGAAAATGGATGAAAATGGAAAAATTTCTGCATTTTGGACGTAGTGAAATTTATACCTTCCCATATTTACATAATTTCTGGTCTTTGGTGCTATGCTTTAAATTATCTAATCTTATTTATAAGTGGGACATAGATCTCTTGCAGCAAGTATAATTCAAACAACTCCTTATTTAGTGTATATTGAGAATGTAATATTCAAGTCCTGTTAACACTTAAAGATAATAATTACAGACCTTTAATGTCTGTAAGTCAAATCTATACAGTTCGATATGTTTGCGGCAATAACTTTCTTTTATTCCAATAATAGAAAAGAAAGAAGGAAGGAAAAGACTCAACAGCTGATAAACTCTTAGCTATTAAATAATGTTTTTTGCCTGTGTTGCTACAGTAAAATAATGCACTGGTGGCGGCACTAATTATATAATCAACACAAGAGACCAATACACTAGTTTTTTCCAGTCATTAAGATTTATGAGCTAATATATACTGAGGGACTTTTTATCAACACTTTTACAGATACATTAGTAAGTGTTTCATTTACACACTAGACCAAAATAACTCAAATGGAATGTTTCAGGGTAGCAGCCGTGTTAGTCTGTATTCGCAAAAAGAAAAGGAGGACTTGTGGCACCTTACAGACTAACCAATTTATTTGAGCATACGCTTTCGTGAGCTACAGCTCACTTCATCGGATGCATTCAGTGGAAAATACAGTGGGGAGATTTTCAAATGGAATATAATCCATAAAGTACCATTGCTCTTTTAGACTGAGACTCTTGAGGGCCCTTTAAAAACACAGATATTTGATTCATTATTATGTGCATCCATGTTGCTATAGACTATACTGCTCCCCCACGAGCCCTTTTGGTCCATTGTGTAAATAATACGCATTTCAGAATCTTTCATAGCTACTTTGAGCTCATAATTTATGATACCTGGATTTACATAATAGACTGTGTAGGCTCCTAGGACTTCTAAACTATTAGGTTAAATACTATGGGGATTTAGGGTCTTTTTAAAAACATTATTTGTGGACTTTGGGGTATATTATAGACATGGTAGCTATCTGCTCGGCATATAAACAAACTTTACATTATCACTGCTTGTTTTGGCATTCATATGGGCAAATTACAAAGCTACCATTAAAGAGTTTCTCATGAGAGTTTAGGAACTGAAGCCCTGAACCAGCAAACACTTTCACATATGTTTAATTTTAAGCATGTGAGTAGTCCCAGAGGAATGCCAAGGAAGATTTCTATAACATTTAAGCTTTACATTTTGTGGTACCAGAATTTATTAAAGAAGCACCAATTTGTGGATTTAAGAGTCCACTGTAGAGAAGATACTTCTGTATCTTTAACACACTTAAAATAGCATCATTCATATTTTCAAAAAGACCTCACTGAGACTCACATGCTTAAAGTGAAGCACATGCATAAGTGTTAACAAGATCAAGGCCTTAATTCCTGGACCGAGTGACAGAGAGCACATGCCACCCTGGCAACATTACTATCTGTCATGTAAAAGGAAGCACCACACACCTTCATTAAGTCCCTCTTTGTAGAAAAATAAATTGTGCAGATGAGCAGAAAATTACTTTTCTAAAATAATGACTTGTTTAAAACAAAAGTGAGAGGAGTCTATTGTGATCCCCTGAACTGAGCTATGTATCCTTCTTCAAAGGAAGGCTGGACATGGCTCTCTCTCCAGACCATATCCATGCTGTTCTTTGGTCAGCTTCTGCAACACTCCTGCTGCCAGGGTGTGAACTCACACCCATTTGCATGGCATGGCACCATACCGGTGGGAGACCTTTGAGCTAGTGTAACACTGACAGACCCTGGCTGTTGGCAGGCAGGATTGAATCTGGGGCCTCTGGAGCTTAATGCATGAGCCTGTACAGCATGAGCTAAACGCCAACTGGCTCTTAGCTAAGGCTGTAGAGCAGACTCATTTAACTCTCGAAGTGGCCTCAGGGCCACTAGATGGCACAGAACCCCACACCCAGAAGGTGTGTGGGTTACAATAGCTCCTACATGATCATTGTGAATGTAGTTTTCCCCATGGCCCAAATTAATTAATTCATATTGCAAAACCAACGATCTGCAAAATTTTAAACCATTTTTTAATTTTAGGAGTAGAAAAAACATTCTGTAAAAGTGAAAGTTACATGTTTCTTTCACTTAATCACTTAAAAATGGCCAGATGAATTGATTTCCAATTCAAGACTGTAGTTGCTCTTAGACTTAGACCTTGTACTGTATGCCAATTTTTAGCCTGGAGTGTATTCTTATTGGACAAATTAAATTCCCCCCTGAAAAGGTTATAGGAACACTGAAGTCTGAACTCTGATTTAAGAAAAATCTCATGGAACCTAATCTCTTAAATACAAGACCTCATGAAGGAAAATTCAGCTTTGATGAAACCCTCAGAAAATAATGATAATTAGATGTCTGCAAGGGATATGACACCACAAGCCTCTTCCTGTCAGTGATAGTGTTGCTGCTAGTCATATATTGGCATCCTGGAGCCAAATAGCATTAAAGCTGCAAGTTTGCAACTTTCCACATGGTGGAAAGAGGTGGAACATCTTGGCAGAAATTTGATTACTAGAGATTATGATAGTAGTTGTTCTCCTCCAGTCTACTGACGATCTATCATCAGGTGTTTTGTATTGCAACATGTTGCAGTACAAATTCACTACTGCAATCCTTCATAAACAGGGGAATCTTGAGTAGAAGTAAAGAGGTTATTTAACCTCTGTATTTGGCACTGGTGCAACCTATGTTGGAATGTCCAGGTCCCGTTTCCACAATTCAAGAAGCATGTTGATAAATTGAAGATGGATCAGAGAAGAGCCACAGGAATTAAAAAACATGCCTAATGGTGATAGACTCCAGGAGCTGAATCTATTAGCTTAACAAAGAGAAGGTTAAGGGGTGACTTGATCACAGTCTATACGTTATTCCTGGGGGGATTCTGTGCCAAAAAATTAAAAATTCTGTGCACAATATTTTAAAATTCTGAAAAAATCTACATATTTTATTTGTCAAAATAATACAATATAATCACACCAGTTTCAATTATTTTTGGTCATTTATTTCAAAATAACTGTCAGCAAGTATGTCTGTAACAATACAGACAACAAAAAAGATTCAGGAAACGTATTTTGACAAATAGATTCCTTACTACACATATTAATACAGAACTCTGAGTAATAATTCATTTAAACTACAATACAGAACCGTATTTCCCACACCCCTCAGAAGCAGTGCAAAGTGCAGTCAGGGGTAATGGAAGAGCTGTGGGAGAGGGAAGTAAATTTCTGGAAAGGAGCCTGGGTATGAACTTGAAAAGTTCTTGGGTATGGGTAGGAAAAGCATGGTACATGTTTTCTGGGGGGCGGGGAAGGATGTTAGGGAGCTTGCCCCATGCAGACCCTAGCTGACCCCCAGCCTCTCCTATTCAGTCAGGCACATCTGCCCCACCCCCATGTTCCTGCACTCTCTGCATCCTTACACCCCCTGTCCATGTGTCCCTCTGCTCCCACTCCCCCGCCATGTAGCTCTGCACCCCTCCCCTTGCCCCCATGTGTCCCTGTCCCCCTCCCCATCCCCATGTGTCTCTGTGCCCCCAACCAGCCACTCCCCTGTCCCTATGTGTCCCTGTACCCCCTCCCCCATCCCCATGTGGGTCTGTGCCCCCACCCAGCCTCTCCCCTGTCCCTATGTGTCCTTGTACACCCTCCCCCTGTCCCCATGTGTTTCTGTGCCCCCACTCATCCACTCCTTTGTCCCTATGTATCTCTGCACCTCCTCCCCCATCACCATGTGGCCCTGCACCATCCTCCCCCTGTGGCCCTGTGCCTCCACTCCCATTCAGCCCCTGCCCCAATCTGTCCTTCCCCACTAGTCCTTATGAGCCCCTCTCTGATTCCCCCAGCAGCCCCACACTATCTGTCTCCCATAACCCATCTCCTGACCTGGCCTGACAGGCACTGTGAAAAAGGCTCTGCAGGCTCTTTCTCTTCCCTAGCTGGCTGGGGCTTGGCAGGAGCTGTTGCTTTGTTCTACCGCCACATGGGCAAAAGGCGGAACTGCAGAAGTTATTTTCTGCTGGGAGCTGCTGATGGTTTTGTGCCACTGCACCCTCTAGTGGGCAAAAGGTGGAACTGCACCAACATTTCAGCAGAAGCTTTTTTCTGTGCAAAAATTTAAAAGTATGCATGGCTCATTAATTATGCACACACAGAATTCCCCTAGGAGTAATAAGTACCTACATGGAGAACAGAAATTTGATAATAGGCTCTTCAATCTAGCAGATCAAAGGTATAACAAGAGCCAATGGTCAGAAGTTGAAGCTGGAAATAAAGGTGTAAAGTTATAAAACAGTGAAGGTAATCAAAAACTGAAACAATTAACCAAAAGTTCTGGTGGATTATTCATCATTGACAATTTTGCCTTCAAGACTGGATGTTCTTCTAAAAGACATGCTCTAGTCCAAAAAGGAATTAGTTTGGGGGAGTTATATGGCCTGTGTTATACAGAAGATCAGCCTTGACAGTCAAATTGGTCCCTTCTAGCCTTGGACTCTATTAATGAATTAGTGCACCATAACAGGAAGGAGAAAATCCTTCCTACTGTGCAAACCTGGGCCCTGACCCTGCAAAGACAAGCACGTGTATAACTTTATGCACAAGAGTAATCCCAATCATGTCAAGGGGACTGCTGAAATGCTTAAGGTTTAGCATATGCTTAAGCCTTTGCAGGACTGTAATGCTAATTGTACTTTCTTTGGCAGTGGAAGAAATAAAATCTTAATGTTCTTCAATTAGCCATACTTGATTATTAGCCTACATTCTGTTGTATTTTTAACATAGAAACTCTAGAAAATTGATTTTTTAAAAGAATGTGTATCTACATTGGATATATTCACACAGTTCCTAAATTTCTATGTTCTCAATCACTAGAGAAAGCAAGAAGATAACTAGATAAACTGTAATGCAGAATTATACTTGTAAGTACATGCCATAGTTATGGAGTTCCCGTCAGCGTAGCGAGTGCTTCACAAACATGAATCAATTTATCCTCACAACATCCCTGGAAAAATCATGGAGCAGGTCCTCAAGAAATCCATTTTGAAGCACTTGGAGGAGAGGAAGGTGATCAGGAAAAGTGAACATGGATTCACCAAGAGCAAGTCATGCCTGACCAAACTGATTGCCTTCTACGATGAGATAACTGGCTCTGTGGATATGGAGAAAGTGATGGATGTGATATACCTTGACTTTAGCAAAGCTTTTCAAACGGTCTCCCACAGTATTCTTGCCAGCAAGTTAAAAAAGTATAGATTTGATGAATGGACTATAAGGTGGATAGAAAGCTAGATAGATTGTTGGGCTCAACAGGTAGTGATCAACTGCTCAGTGTCTAGTTGGCAGCCGGTATCAAGCGGAGTGCCCCAGGGGTCAGTCCTGGGGCCGACTTTGTTCAACATGTTCATTAATGATCAGGATGATGGGATGGATTGCACCCTCAGCAAGTTTGCAGATGATACTAAGCTGTGGGGAGAGATAGATAGGCTAGAGGGTAGGATAGGGTTCAGAGTGACCTAAACAAATTCGAGGATTGGGCCAAAAGAAATCTGATGAGGTTCAACAAGGACAAGTGCAGAGTCCTGCACTTAGGACAGAAGAATCCCATGCACCACTACACGCTGGGGACCGACTGACTAAGCAGCAGTTCTACAGAAAAGGACCTGGGGATTACAGTGGATGCGAAGCTGGATAGGAATCAGCAGTATGCCCTTGTTGCCAAGAAGGCTAATGACATATTGGGCTGCATTAGTAGGAGCATTGTCAGCAGATTGAGGGAAGTGACTATTCCCCTCTATTTGGCACTGGTGAGGCCACATCTGGAATATTGTGTCCAGTTTTGCCCACGCCCCCCAGTACAGAAGGGATGTGGACAAATTGGAGAGAGTCCAGCGGAAGGCAACAAAAATGATTAGGGGGCTGCGGCACATGACTTATGAGGAGAGGCTGAGGGAACTGGGCTTATTTAGTCTGCAGAAGAGAAGAATGAGGGGGGATTTGACAGCAGCCTTCAACTACCTGAAGGGGGGTTCCAAAGAGGATGGAGCTACGCTGTTCTCAGTGGTGGCAGATGACAGAACAAGAAGCAATGGTCTCAAGTTGTAGTGGGGGAGATCTAGGTTGGATATTAGGAAAAATTATTTCTCTAGGAGCATGGTGAAGCACTGGAATGGGTTACCTAGGGAGGTGGTGGAAACTCTATCCCTAGAGGTTTTTAAGGCCTGGCTTGACAAAGCTCTGGCTGGGATGATTTAGTTGGGGATTGGTCCTGCTTTGAGGAGGGGGTTGGACTGGATGACCTCCTGAGGTCTCTTCCAACCCTAATCTTCTATGATTCTATGAAGTAGCATTATATCTATTTAATAAAAGAGGAACTGAGGCACAAAGAGATTAACTGAGTTGCCCAAGTCTGTGGCTATACTGAAACCTAGTTAGGAGATATTAACTACACCATCATCCCTCCACTCAATATTACACATCTTCCAAATGTAGAATATACCCTTGGATTTAAGGCTGAAATATCAACATGTCTAACATACATATAATATGCCACATCCTGTTTTCCTTAGATGGTGAGTAAATATAATAAGAGAAATCTGTACCTTACATGTGTGCATTCCTGGGTAAACTCTTATTAACTAATAAGAATTTCAGCAATGGTTAGGAAGCTGGTGTGCTGTGATAACTGCTTATCAGCTGTTTATTGTATCCATTTTTATTGTACGTTCTCATCTTTATTTAGATTGTAAATTCTTCACGGAAGGGACAGTCTTACATACAGTGCCTAGTGCAATGGGACTGGAATGCTACTGCAAACAATAAGCAATAATAACAACTTCCATATTTCTTAATAGCCTGACTTTGGAATAGAACTATTTGCTTTGATTTTTAGAGAACTTGGAAAGTCCTTAGATAAACTTCAGCACTGGGAATACAAATATATATGTGCTCAAAGTACAGGAAAAGCTGTACAGTGCTATCAGGTAGAACGACGAGTGAGAATTGGTTAAATACATATCAACACCCCAACACCTTATATGTTGCATCTCCTTCCCTGCACCATTGGGTATGTTTGCAATGTCCATGGAGGACAAGATCAGAATTCAAAATGATCTTGAGAAACTGAAGAAATGGTCTGAAATAAATAGGGTGAAATTCAGTGAGGACAAATGCAAAAAAACCCTACACTTAGGAAGAAATACTCAAATACACAAATACAAAATGGCCAATGACTGCCAAGAAAGGAGTACTGCAGAAAAGAATCCGAGGTCATAGTGGATCAGAAGCTAAATATGAGTCCACAGTGTAACACTGTTGCAAAAAAAGCAAACATCATTCTGCGATGTATTAGCAGGAGTGTTGTAAGCAAGATACAAGAAGTAATTTTTCTGCTGTACTCAGCACTAATAAGACCTCGGCTGCAGTACTGTGTACAGTTCTGGGCATCCCGCTTTGGGAAAGATGTGGACAAACTGTAGAAAATACAAAGGAGAGCAACAAAAATGATTAAAGGTCTAGGAAACATGACCTACAAGGAAAGATTGAAAAAATTGGGTTTAATCTGGAGAAGACTGAGGGGCGACATGATAACAATCTACAAGTATATAAAAGATTATTATAAAGAGGTGGGTTATAAATTGTTCTCCTTTACCACTGAGGACAGAGCTTACATTGCACCAAGGGATATTTAGGCTAGACCTTAGGGAAAACTTCCTAACTGTCAGGGTAGATAAACACTGGAACAAAGTACTTAGGGAGCGTGTGGAATTTCTGTCATTGGAGGTTTTTAAGAAGATAATATTTAGTCCTGCCTCAGTGCAGGGGACTGGATTAGATGACCCACTGGGGTCCCTTCCAGACCTTTAATTATATGATACATTTCTATGATCAGGCAAAGTAGACTGCGAAGTTACAAAGGGATCTCACAAAACTGGGTGACTGGGCAACAAAATGGCAGATGAATGGCAGATGAAATTCAGTGTTGATAAATGGAAAGTATTGCACAATGGAAATCATAATCCCAACTTTACATATAAAATGATGGGGTCTAAATTAGCTGTTACCACTAAAGAAAGAGATCTTGGGGTCACTGTGGATAGTTCTCTGAAAACATCCACTCAATGTGCAGCGGCAGTCAAAAAAGTGAACAGAATGTTAGGAATCATTAGGAAAGGGATAGATAATAAGACAGAAAATATCATATTGCCTCTATATAAATCCATGATATGCCCACATCTTGAGTATTGCATGCAGATCTGGTTGCCCCATCTCAAAAAAGCTATATTGCAATTGGAAAAGGTACAGAAAAGGGCAACAAAAATAATTAGCGGTATGGAACAGATTCCATATGAGGAGAGATTAATATGACTGGGACTTTTCATCTTGGAAAAGAGATGACTAAGGGGGGATATGATAGACGTCTATAAAATCATGACTGGTGTGGAGAAAATAAATAAGGAAGTGTTATTTACTCCTTCTCAGAACACAAGAACTAGGGGTCACCCAATGAAATTAATAGGCAGCAGGTTAAAACCAACAAAAGGAAGTATTTCTTCACAAAATGCACAGTCAACCTGTGGAACTCTTTGCCGGAGGATGTTGTGAAGGCCAAAACTTATAACAGAGTTTAAAGAAGCACTGGATGAGTTAATGGCGGACAGGACCATTTTGCAAAGGTGGAGGACTGATGATTGAATATGTGGAAATGATTAAGGAAATTATTATGACCCGTGCTGTACAATTTATTGCCAGATATTCCTAGCTATTTTAAATTAATAAAGTTGCTGCCTAATTAAACCACATCCATTGCCTCCTGTCTTATTTCTGATGTGGCTGGACAATGGCTGTGGGTTTTCAATGGAAGCACATTGGTTTTTGCTCTATGTTGAGCAGCAATGCCAATTAACTCAACCCAGGGGTAGCAGATTTTGGGTACCATTATAATACAAATACACAAATAAGATACATACTTAAATAAGATAATAATAGTTTGTAATAAAACTCATACAGGGCCAGATCTTGAAAGTCAATGAAGCATTTTTGATTTACAAGTCTGGGCCAGAGAGTCAAAACAGTGCTAACTGTAATGCATGTAGTTCTTCTATAGTGGTTACATATTTAAAAGGATTGTTGTCACTTTGGTTGAAATACTTGGTAGCCAAGAAGGGGACTCCGAGTGAAGCTGTATTTGGATAGGCTGTTACCTGTTTATTTCAATCAACAAGGGAGGAAAGAGGAGAAGCCTGGGGATGAAATAAAATATAGTGATATGTATCATTAGTGAAGATTAGGTTAACAGCGATAGCTTATTTGAGCACATATTGAAAGCAGAGATGGGTCTGAGCTTCACACTTCATCTTCAGATGAGAGTGGAAATTTTCCCAGATTCAGAAATTTTCAGATTTGAGGGTTTTGGGGGAGGGCTAATTTTTAAATCAAAACCTATTTGAGATTTAGGTTATCTAAGTGAACACATGGTAGATCATTTTTCTCGAACTGAATATTTCATTGCAACTACAGCTATCTTGTTTAAAGTGATGGATGCTATTTATTTATTAGAGGCAAGATGCTTTTAATGCAAGTCCAAGGTCTGTTTCACTCTGGGTGACATGATCAATCAGTACTATTTTTAAAGCACAGTCAAGCTGGATTTACTGTTTAAGAAACAAAAGCCCAAAGAGAAGCTCCTCAAACTAAATATATCCAGGGAATGTTGTTTCTTTTCTGTTTACTTTAATCACCTCATTACAAAATTCTACAGCATGACGCACAAGTGATGAGTCATGTACTCCACGTATAGAGAGCTGTACTGAATTGGACAAACATGAAAGGAAACTAAGCAATATAATTATATCTGATTTAAAATATTTTCCACTTGTGAAATGGTAAACATACCAAATGTTTTGTGAAGTCAAAATAAATTTGTACACTTGATTCATTGTATACATTCGGGTACTTCTGGATTCTTGCAACAAGAGTCAATCTATAGGAAGATTTCCCCTCCTTCCCATGATAAAGTTGTTGGCTGTTATAAATTAATTATAGGAGTATTTTAAGTAATGTATTTTATTTAATCAACCAGAACTTAAAGATGCCAAATTGATGGCATGAATTAGTCAAGACTAGCTGACAGTTATTTACAGATATATTGATAAAATGATAAGATTGTGCAGATCAATACTGGATTTCAGCAAATGAGGGCATTCATTATGGGGAAAAGTAACCAGTGCTCTACTTTCTCTTTCTAACCCCAACTGAGAACAGCAAATGATAACTGATCAGTGCAAAGAAATGCAGGTACAAAAGGTTAACACTTACAGTTAATCGTCTTTACTAAATGAAGAGGAAAAAAAGTCACAGAAACCTAAACAGTCTTCATTTCATTCAAATTACAAATATGTGCATGAAAGGGTTATTACCCCTCCATTTCCTCCAGTTAATCCACCCCATAGAAGAGGAAGGTAAAATCTGCAACTTTATTTACATAAGATAGAACCACAAAATGGCATCCACCAAGAACATTGTGGGAAATCACTTGAAACAAAATTGTTCATTGCTGCAAGGTGCAGACATCTGTAACCAGGAACATCCCATTCTAATGCTCCTGCCCAGGGATGGCCTTGATAGATGTATCAACCTGGAGATAGATCTGTCAGGAATCAGGGCCTGCAACAGAGCTAATCTCCAGGCGGCCTCATCAGTACACCTGGCCCGCAGCAGGCTGCCTGATTGGCCGTGTCACCTGATTGGCAGGAACAGCAGGAAGAACTTAATGCAAAGGCCAGCAGGCCAGCTCGTAAGCCAGCAACAGCAGCTCCTCGCTGGTTGCTCAATGCTCACGCCCACCACTGTGCCAGCTCCTGCATTCCATTGTTCCTGTTGCTCCTGCCTTGCACGCAGCCTTGCCTCTGTTCTGCCCTGCCCTGAACCCCCCCTTGCCTGCTACTCTGCTCGCTCCAGTTCCTGACCTCTAGGTTGACCAGTGGCTTTGGCTTCTGACTATAGACTCTGGCTTGATCATTAGCTCTGGTATCTAGCTCCTGACCGCCAGGTTGACCCTCAGCTCCAGCTTCTGTTTACTGATGCTCACTCTAACCATTAGACATTATGCCCCCTCTGACCCCTATGCTAGACTGCCCTTATCCCAGTCAGTGACAAGATCTCAGCAATGGACCCTACATACCAACCAAATGATCTGAGCAATGTCCATTCATTTCAGTGGGAGTTACTTATATCCTGCAGTGGGGGAATAGGGTCCAGTGGGGGGACAGGGTCTCCCAAATCCACACTCCCTACTCAATCTATTAGCCCTGCAACTACCTCTCATCTGCAAGCTAGCTCTTGGCTGATCAGTTTTCAAATCTATTCTCAATGCTCACAACACATGCAAGTAAAGATTATGAAGGAGCGACAGAGAGTCACTACATTAAAGCTCTTTCCCCTGTTCTGCCCTCCACTTTTCCTGTTCCCCCCCGCCCCCCAGAAAGGCTCATTCTTTGAAGATAATTAGAGCAAGGATATTATTTCATCTGCAGTCTGCAACTGGGATAGTTGATGTAATTCTATTTATTTAATTTCCACTGGTGTGTAATAAATTCAGTATGTTCTGAATGAAAAGAAGAGTATTACTTTTTAAAAGTACTCTGTGGTCTTTTATCTTTGTTATTTAAGAAGGCAATGACTTGCTCCTATATTTTTACTACTTAGGCTGGAATAATTTCACACTCTGTGCCTTTTACTATGAAATGCAAACCACCATATTTGGGATTTGTTTTTAAATGTTTAGATAATCCCACAAATTGTAGTTAGTTCCTTTTATTTACACAGCTCTGTTGGCATTTACACTGCTGTGATTCTGGCTTATGTGCCACCAATTAAATTACATCTGAAGCACAACCATATTTCATATGTCCACTGTGAAACCTGTATTCACCAGGATGATAAATTATAAGCAGACACATGGTAACTCACTGTCACGTCAATGTTTTTCACCTTTCTCCTGTTTTTTTCCCCACCATAAGTAGCATAAATTGCTGTAAATGAAGGAGCATATAATGCTTAGGAGAAATACTCAAGCTGATTTTTTATATTAATTACACTCATCTGAATTATTTTTGTATTGTGTGTGACTTTTAAAAAATATAGTCCCAGAACACTTCCTTCAGGACCTACAATATATTACTTACCTGCTTTTCTTCAGTAAGATCTGTATACCCAGCAAGGCTGGTATATATTATTTCCTTTATAAGGATTAACCAAATTGCAATTGGTATAAGGCTAAGACTGAATCAAATTAATAATGTATTCTGAATGTCTGATGAAATGTCTTTGATGACCCAAGAAATTTTTTTCAGAGGCTAATTATGAGGAGGGAAAAGTGATTAGAAATAGAAAAAACATTATTAACTTACAGCTAAGGTGCATAAGGGATATTCAGACCACCAACAGTGTGTTACACACTTACAGATATTTAGAGTAAAACAACATTCAGGAATGGAATGGCCATTTCTTAGTATAGTACTTGTTACGCTCAGGACTGATGATTAAAACAACCTGAAATCTAGAAAAAAAAATGTTTTCAAGAGGGAAGGGGAAAATGAGAATGCAAGTATTTAAGATCATTTTATATTTTATTTGTAAGATGCCAATGTGTTAATGCTTTGCTAGTTATACTCCAGTTAATCTGTATATAAACAGCTTTATTCCTTTTGATTTTGACTTTAAACACAGTACATGAATACCCAAGGGATTAAAATACAGAAATCAGAAATAGTTTAAAGGTGAACCAAACTTTTTTTTTTTTAAATAAAGACCGCTCAATTTCCCTATAAGAAACTTAATGCCCACTTATACTGGGCATGATTAGAATTCATTTAACAAATTATATTTCCTCTTCTGAAGTTGCTCAAATCCCCAATGAAAATTCCCTCTGTATTCTCCAATGATATATCCTGGGATAATCATACCAGCGGTAGAGTATGGTCTCTGCCTATGTGTTACTGTAAGCCCATGGCTGTGAGGTTAATATGGGGAATTATCGATAAAGTGGCATTGCTGTAATTTTCTTATTTCATAGCTGACAAAGTAGAACATAAAAATAATGAAAATCAGACATAATTGCTTGGATTACTGGAAGGAAAATTAAAGTTAAATATGCAGATTACCTATCTCCAGCCTGACTTTAAGGGTTACTAATGTCACCAAGGTACATAAAGAAGTCTCACTCGAGTGGGATGTGGGCAGCAGCAGTGCTGCATTTATGGACTGGTAAACGAGACAACAAAAAGGTGTGGAAGTGCCCAATTACTGAAATCTAAGGTTTATTTGGACGTTCGGTATGGAGTCAATAGTATAGCACCTCCCCCCCTTTTTAAAAAAAAGTTTCAGTTTCCTTTTAAAGTCATACTTGACATATCTTAAGAATAATTAAATTGAGATTTTAAAAGGCCTTACAAGATTCTAAAAATTTTTCATAAAAAGTATTAGAAAGGTGTTGTCCCTCTGCCCTGCAGTCACTGGCTTTACTTTTAGCCAGGAGAACAAACATACCCACCTACCCTGTGGAATGCCTGCACTCCACAGCAAGCTCCCCACCCAACATTATGGCTATGTCCACAGAAGACAGTGTCACTCCCTGCTCATGTGCTATCTAATCCTTTGTCATTATTACAGTAGCTTATAGCAGCAGTTCTCAACCAGGGGTTTGGGACATCCTGAGGGGCTGCGAGCAGGTTTCAGGGGGTCTGCCAAAATAAACCAGAGAGCAGGGCTGGTGTTAGACTTGCTGGGGCCCAGGGCTGAAAGCTGAAGCCCAAGCAATTTAACTTTGTGGGGCCCTGGGCAATTGCCTTGCTTGTTATCCCCCAACATCGGCTTTTAATCTACTGCATATGCAGAAAAACAGTTGTGGCACAGGTAGGGCATGGGATTTTTATAGCATATTGGAAGCAGGCCTCTGGGCTCCTGCGTGAGAGGGGGTGGGAGGGGCAGGGTTGGCCAGGGGCCAGCCTCCCCAAGATGGTGTGTCACCCACTGCCCATGGGGAGGCCTCAGAAAGAAAATGAGAACCCCTAGCCTGTACCATACTTTAAATAGTATAGATTTAAAGATAATCAACCTCGTCTATCTTTGCTAAATTCCCGTAACAATTTACCAGACCAGGTACAAAGTCTGCTCAAACAGTCTTACCAAGATGAAGATAATGATTACTGGGACCCGGTGTTAAAGGTGAAAGGAAAGAGTGTGAGAAAGAATGGCACTCTCTTTTCATCAGCTTAGAGAATATGGGGAGCAAGGAGAGAGCAGACCATTTACCGCCTGCCGCCCCAAACTTACTAGACCAGGCTGATGATCAAGCCTTTTTTAGTATCAGCTTTAGTTGTTCAGGTTAGTATGCTGGATAGTAACTGCTGAACCTTGATTCTAAAGATTAATTAAAAACTATCTGTCATAAATATAAAGGGAAGGGTAAACCCCTTTGAAATCCCTCCTGGCCAGGGGAAAGCTCCTCTCACCTGTAAAGGGTTAAAAAGCTAAAGGTAACCTCGCTGGCACCTGACCAAAATGACCAATGAGGAGACAAGATACTTTCAAAAGCTGGGAGGAGGGAGAGAAACAAAGGGTCTGTGTGTCTGTCTATATGCTGGTTTCTGCCGGGGATAGACCAGGAATGGAGTCTTAGAACTTTTAGTAAGTAATCTAGAGAAAACAATTGTGCTGAATAGAATAACTATTTCTGTCTGTGTATCTTTTTTGTAACTTAAGGTTTTGCCTAGAGGGGTTCTCTATGTTTTTGAATCTAATTACCCTGTAAGGTATCTACCATCCTGATTTTACAGGGGGGATTTCTTTATTTCTATTTACTTCTATTTTTATTAAAAGTCTTCTTGTAAGAAAACTGAATGCTTTTTCATTGTTCTCAGATCCAAGGGTTTGGGTCTGTGGTCACCTATGCAAATTGGTGAGGCTTTTTATCCAACATTTCCCAGGAAAGGGGGGGTGCAAGTGTTGGGAGGATTGTTCATTGTTCTTAAGATCCAAGGGTCTGGGTCTGTAGTCACCTAGGCAAATTGGTGAGGCTTTTTACCAAACCTTGTCCAGGAAGTGGGGTGCAAGGTTTTGGGAAGTATTTTGGGGGGAAGGACGCGTCCAAACAGCTCTTCCCCAGTAACCAGTATTAGTTTGGTGGTGGTAGCGGCAAGGACAAAGGGTGGAATATTTTGTACCTTGGGGAAGTTTTGACCTAAGCTGGTAAAGATAAGCTTAGGAGGTTTTTCATGTAGGTCCCCACATCTGTACCCTAGAGTTCAGAGTGGGGGAGGAACCTTGACACTATCCATAAATTAATTTTATATAGTCAGAACTGACCAAAATGCAAGCTTTATATTTTTGCAATGCAGACATAGAAAGCCAGGGGAAATGCTTCTATTAAAATGTTACATTGTTCGCTGCTCTTACAAAATGAAGTTTACCAAACTCATCTTCAATTTGCTTCAAATTACACTTTTATTGGAATCCTTCCAACAGTGTCATTACAACAGCTCAGAAGATGAACAAAATATCTAAGTCATGTTTAAGCACTAATCCTAGGATCATTCTTGAATTAAACTGTTAGCCACTGAGGGGCCTAGAATACAAATTCATATAAAATAAAGGCAATAAAGAAATTAATAACTCGGAAGGTGGCTAAATACTCCTGCATAGTCAGTAATTTGTCCTGCCCTTTATTTCTTCAGTTTAAAAAAATAAAAAAAAAATAAAAAAAAAAGCCTTCCATCAATAATAAGAGTAAAAATGTGAAGTATGTCCTGGGATCAGCAAGGAAACAAGAAACACACTATAGAATTCTATCACACAGGTATTTCTCCCTTCTAGTCCTGATATTCTAAACTGCATGTGAGAAAATGTATGTACAATAGCCTGCACACAATTTCTATCACTACTGCAGGTACAAAATGCCTAGTTGTGTGTACTACACACAACTGTCCATTTTACCTGCACAGTCATGGCAATTGCATATAGACAGGTGCTGCAGATGTGTTTGCTCAGTTTAGACTATGTGCTCAGTATACTATGTGAATAAAATAAACTGTCTAAACTTGATCATAAAATCAATTTTATTCCTCTTCCTTATATACAAAAATAATCCTGGTCTCTATTAACATATTTGATAGATGCTTTTATCTGAATTATTTATTATAAATTGTTTATAAACAAGTCAAGCTCAGAGGGTCATATTTTGTTGTTAGCTAGGATTTTAATGAGAGTCACACTTTTGTAACCAAGTCTGCAGTTATACTCATATTTGTGTCATGACAGTAGGTTCTCTCAATCACTTTCTAAATACAATGAGCCAATTACGCAGTCAGTTCCCATGTGCCCCCAAATGAATTCTAGGAGTTGCATATACCTGACACCATAGAGTCTGTCCCAGTATCTCCAGAACGAATAGCACTGTATTCCAAGGCTACATCATGTCCTGTGCTCTTCTGGAAGTCAAATGCATAGAGGGAATAGGGAACACCTTCCTTAAGTACACGCAGCAGGGCAGGATCTGTCTATAGCATTCAAGGAAGACAGAGGGCTGGCTAGTGCATACCTTCCCTAACTCTGCAGTTTACAGGGTATATACCCAGCTCCCCAGCCAGCCAGCAGGTATGTTGTATACAGCAGTAAGAGCTACTCAAGGGTGCACGGTGCTCCTGCTGAGTCGGAGCAGTAGAACAGATCCAAAGCATGTCTGCCCGCACTGAAAAGTACTTCTGTTCCCCCTCGCTGTATGGGCCAGGACAGGATTTTGCCCTAAGTAATTATGATCAGTTCTATGGAGGCTATAAAGGTTGCTTCAACAGAGACCACTGGGGAACATTATGAAGCACAACACATCCTATTCCAGAAAAGATACTCTTGGACTAGAAATCCTAATTTTTCTTCTGTTTCCACACTTGCATTCTGTCACTTCAGCTTTAGCCAAATGCTAAAGATGAATGTATTTCAGAGTGCTGTCTGCCCTGGAAAAATGAAATCATGTGAAGGAAATTACAATTACTTAAATCACTCAATTGAGCATATTGTAAAGACAAAGGATTTATCTATTGTGCAGGTTAAACTGCACTCACAGGTAAAGGGTCTTATCCTACATTATAGTCAATGTGACTACTCACTAATAAGGACAGCTCCTGCAAGGACTGCAGGATTGGGCCTAAAATTATTTACATTGAACACATATGAATCCACTTATAGAGGTTAGTTTTTTTCTTTAAGATTGTACATTGGACAACCACCGATCAGTCAAGATAATTCAATGAGCAGGATCAACACTTAGGCCCAGATCCTCAATTGATTTCAATGGGAATTGGACACCTAAATACCTTTCCAGATCTAGGCCTTATAAACTTTCATAAATTACAGCTGTCTATTTCATAGAGAAGAGAATTCAAGGCGAAGTTTACAAATGCTAGTCTATCCACCTGGATGATGCTGAATATTAACAGGAGTTACAGCTCTATTTTTCAGTACAAATATAAATCTGTTTTGTACATTAAATTATGATAATATTCATTACTTGAACCAACAATTTCATTAAAATGATTATGTGCTTATACCTCTTTCTGGAGCTACTGCCATATCAAATATATTATCAAGTCAATTTGGAATACATTTTCCCTTGATGTACATATCAAACACTTGCTATTGTTGCATTTCTTTACAAATTGGACCTAATGTAGCAATAAGAAGGGGGAAAATAAAATGAGAGTTAGCTTAGCTCATGCAAAAGGTGTTTTGTCACCAAAACATAATATATGCTAGGGCTGTTATTATTTTAGGAGCATTTATAGTATCTCAGGCTTTTATTCCAATTATGAAGAATTCTAATACCCAGAATGGTGCTTCAATATGCTTAAGGCATTACCAGATAATTCAGAGGCTGGTAGTTAGGTTAAAAAGCTATTTTCTTTCTCTCTCTTCTTCCTGCTACCCCACGTTACCATGCAGCCATGAGCTACAACTTCTCAGGTAGTGTCATGATTCGGCCAGTTCAGTGCCAGAACTACAGCTTACCTGACTCTTTTAGTTTTGTGTTTAGATTGCTTAATCCAAACAATCCATTATTCTTTACATCAGTGGTTATTTTTTTCTCTGTTTTTTCAATCATAGTTCTATTAAAACTACAAGCGACAGCTTCAATATAAAAGTAGTTTTTAAGCTTCTCCTATATTACTAATGATTTGTTTCTTAAATCCAAAAGCTTTTAAAACAGCTAATCTTTTAAATAATTGATACGATTTTTTAACTGTTAAACTTCATTCAGCTTAAACAGTGACACTAGACTGGCAATTTTGCTTTCTGGTCAAGATTTTCAGAAGTGCCTAGTGATTTTGCTTGGCTAATTTTTTTGGATGGCCAACCCAAGACACTTTAAAGGGGCCGGATTTTCAGAGAGTGGGTGCTCAGTGCTTTCTGAAAATAGCACCCTTTTAAATTGTCTCAAGTTGGTCACTCAAAAAATTACAGCACTTAACACCACTAGACACTCTTGAAAATCTTGTTTACAGTTAGTTTCATTCTCTAGTTCTCTTTTCCAAGTGATTAAAAACAGCACTGATGCTGCTGTATTTTGGTTTCCAGCACTGTGAAGGAATGCTATTTTAAGACCATCTGCAACTGAGTGAATTTTGAGTTTTTTGCATGCATTCCATTTTAAAAGTTCAGGGAAAGATAATGGAAGCAAACTCCCATTAAGTGAGATTGGATGCAAACTCTGAAACCCATCACATTTACACAGCTCACGTCCTGACTCCCATTCCACTTCTACAACACACAAAAATCACCAAATTCTGCTTTCTGTACCACTAGTGTAAGACTGGAGCATCTCTACTGTTGTCAAGGAAAGTACAATATTAAATGAGGATGTGATGAATTGGGGCTATGTCTGTGCAGCTTATGAATTCTAGCTGATATTGTGAAGTTGTATTATGAAAAAATGCTGAATCATGAGTTTTTTATATGTATGTGGATCCACCATTGTGACAGGTCCTTAGCAGATACACACCAAACAAGGCCAATGGAAAATATCTAAGGTTAATGGGGGTACTTGGAGCACACGAAGGTTATGCTAAAAAAGCAGCTGCATCCTTAGAGATCCAGTTTTGGCTTATCTCCCTTGCATATAAATACATACACCAGTCCAAGACTGAGCTAATAAATAAATGGCTAATTTGTTTTGATAGGCTCCAAGAACAACTGGAGAAAACATTTAGTTACAGTTATGTATTAATAGGAGCTTAATCTAATTTTAAAATGTTAATAGGAAGAGATGTGTGTTTCTAATTAGGAGATTCACAGGGAAAACATTACTCACCTTTTAAGAATGCTTATTAGCTAATATGTTGGCATCTTCATACTCCAGCACTTCTATAAGTAATTACATATACTTAAAGATAATACACACACACACCATTGCATCTAATTATCAAACTCCAAATTTAACGTGATTAAAGATGCACGTATTATGTAGTGTCCCTGCATGTATCTTATATATTTTCCCACAAAGTGAAAGCTTCATTAAAAGCCAAGAAACAATGTGATTCTACTGAATAGGGCATTGGGGTGAGAGGCAGGTGACAAGATTTCTAGGCTTGTCTCTGACACATTTGTTTGTCTCTAAGGTGCCACAAGTACTCCTTTTCTTTTTGAGAATACAGACTAACATGGCTGCTACTCTGAAACCAGACCTTTTCTGTTACTTTAGGTGAGTCGCTTTCACTTCTCTGCACCTCTGTTCCCTATTCCCGGTGTCAGTCTTGTTTATTTTCACTAAGTTCTTCAGGTCAGGGACTTGTCTCTAACTAGTGTTTGTACAGAACCCAGCCAGATAGGGCCCTGATATCAGTTGGGGCCCCAAAGTGCTACTGTGATAACATATAATAATATTAAGGGGAACACTTACCCACACAAACCCTGACAAGCAAGGAAATGCCCCATTAAGGCTTCCTCCTGAAATAAACTGTAACTAACACATCACATTTACCACTTTTCCTGACAGACGGCGGGTCTAAATAAGTTCCTGAGACTTCCAATACATACAGTATCACAATTCGCACACCACATTTTTCATGATCTAATGCAAAATCTTAATTACGACCTCACTAACTTATATGGTCTATCTGTGTTCGATATCCCTGTGCTCGTGAACTGTGTAACTGGGAAGGATGAGGGTAGAGTTATGCTTTTAGGGTTTATTGCTAGTTTATTAATAATTTTTCCTTCCTTAGAAGCCACAAAGTTAGACATCCGGGGAATAATTCTAATTATACGTATTCCTGCTTAATACGGATGTAAATAAGATAAGCATCAGGCCCATGATAACCGAGGTACAGGTGGAAGGATACAAATAATTGTCTCACCACATTTTTGTCACTTCCTTAACATATTTGTGAAACACTTTCGTGTTAACTACCTGGCATATACAGAACACCTAACGGTGTGGTATAAAGGTTAGGTCAGCTCTTGTTTGGGATGACCTAATTTGTGGTTTCATCTCCTCTAAGTAATGTGACCATTCTGAACTCCAGGTATTAAAACCTTTACTCCATACTGTCATGTATTTTTGTATGCCATGTATGTATATGCAGTACACACATTAAATACATTTGCGAATTGCACAATACAATGTGTCTTCAATTTATACTGCTTTTTAAAAACTACATTCACAACCTTATTTCCTGAAGCAACCCATTTCCTCTCCTCCCCACCACCTCATGTCAACCCAGAGCTTATTTCGTGATGACATTGAAAAAACAAACTTATTTGGTTCTAATATAGAGTTTGTTAATTATAAAATGCACTGCTGAAGTTTTGACAACATTGTAAAATGAATGTATTGCACTACCATACATAAAGTTTAGTCTAATGATATTATATGTATTTTATTGCTTTAAAAAGATATAAGCAATTTCATAAAGATCTAAAATATTTTTAAAATAAAATACCTATTCTGTCCATTTTATCTCCATTAACAATAAAAGTGCCAAGGAAATTAATATGAAGCAACTCAGCATGTTCTCCTAACTATTGTAAAGTTGAAGGGTCAACCTGACCTTTTCAATGTTGGTGCTTAAGAGTCTATTTAGAAAAGTAATAGTTTTTGATTAATACTAAGTGATAATTTTGTTAATTTTTTAGGGTTACCATAAATACCATATGAAAAGTCTGTATGTCACAATTAAAGTAGCCAGAGAAGGTCCCTGTCACATGCAGTCAGTGAATCAGAGAGATGACACAGTAACTGAACATTCATGTGACTCACCCCTAAACTATGACATTGAAGTTGTGGCTCTGTATACCTTTATTTTACTCAGAATTGATTTGCAAGCAGACACTGAGTTTTAATAAACTCCTTCTAAATAAATCAATCAATAAAAGTAAAATAACTGTGCAGAGCTGCTTTGTTTCTTGTTAGATGTTTCTTCGGCTCAGATCTGAAACTCCTTCTCAGGGCCCAATTCTTACCAGCCCCTCCCCACTACCTTTGCCCTCCTGTGCAGGAACAGGCCTGAATCTCAATGGGGACTATTCTCCCTGCTCCTTCCTAGCACTCAGTGGTGTCAGATACCTGAAAGGGGACAAAAGGGCTGGGGGGTAAGGTCCCAGTCATCCTCTCCCTTCATGTGGGCCAGTACAGCAAGGACCCCATGAGGTTGCTGCAGTGGATGTTCTGAAGGGCACTGCTGGCAACACCCATGAGGTGAGTGCCTGAAGAACTGGGTTATAGAATCAGACTGTCTCAATCTCTCCTGTCAGAGCTGTTCCATGCTGTATACATAAACTAAATATTTATTGGGCCAAAGAGAAAGAGGCTGATGGGAACCTGGTTCTCAAAAATGTTTCACTGAAAACGTTTTGACCAGGTCTACTGCACTGGCTATGTTACTACACCAGCGGCTATGTGGAAGGATGGCTTTGAGTGGGTACACCAGCTCTGCACCACCCTGCAGTTCCCTGAGGGTGGGAAAAAGTATTGTGCCCTCTTTACAGCCCCTCTGCATTGCTGCACTGGAACAGAGAGGATGAGGATTTGGCCCTGTGACTCGCAACATGTGTCTACACTGTAGTGATGGGGGTGTGATTGCAGCTGGCATAGACGTACCCAAGAGAGCTTTAATCTAGCTACATCAAGTACGAGAGTGGTGAAACTGTGGTAGCATGGGCTTCAGTGCAGTCTGTATAAGCCTGCCTGGACCCACCCAGGTGGCTAGCCCAGCATGAAGCCCAGGCAGCCATGGCTTCATTTCACCAATTCCTGAGCTCACTCGATTAAAGCTAGCTCTGGTATGTCTATACAAACCACACTCTATGACTGCAGTGTAGCCACACACTGCGGGGGGAGTACACATGACTCCCCAAAGTGAAATTTAAGGTAGATAACAGTGCTGCTAGTGAATTCTTTTACAGTCTTGCTTGACAGAAAGACTCACACTGATTGAAAACGACAAGTATGTAAGTCTCCTCTTTTGAAATTCCCACACCATACACATTCTTGAGTTCTTTGTCTTTTTGTTGCCTGTCAGAGCTATTAAAGATTCAGCTATGTAATCCAGAGGTAAGAAAAAGATTTTTTTCATTCTGAGGTGTTGCTTCATGCTATTCTTACAAGCTTTGAAGTATGCAGTGTTGTTGTACCTGTGTCGGTCCCAGGATACTAGAGAAAAAACATGAGTGAGGTAATATATTTTATTGGATTAACTTCTGTTGGGGAGAGAGACAAGTTTTCAAGCCACACAGAGCTTTTTTTCGGGTCTGGGAAAGGTACTCAGAGTGTCACAGCTAAATACTAGATCAAACATAGCTTAGCATACATAGCACATATTCTAAGGAACTGTGGTCTTGACATCTTGTATTTATCTCAGGTTTCAGAGTAACAGCCGTGTTAGTCTGTATTCACAAAAAGAAAAGGAGTACTTGTGGCACCTTAGAGACTAACCAATTTATTTGAGCATAAGCTTTCGTGAGCTACAGCTCACTTCATCGGATGCATACTGTGGAGACTGCAGAAGACATTATCTGTGACACTTGGAATACCATGATGGAACAGATAATTTAGCATAGGTAGTTAGCACATGTATTTAGCTGTGACACTTTGAGTACCAAATAAATTGGTTAGTCTCTAAGGTGCCACAAGTACTCCTTTTCTTTTTGTGAATACAGACTAACATGGCTGCTACTCTGAAACTTTTCCCAAACCTGAGAAAGACCTTTATGTGGCTTGAAAGCTTGCCTCTCTCGCCAACAGAAGTTGGCCCAATAAAGAAATATTACCTCACCCACCATGTCTCTCTAAGCTTTGAAGTGATGGTTTATACTACTTTTTTCATAGTAAATATTCTGAGCTCTGTCACATTGTATTAAAATGACTCATAAAATAAATTGCATTTTCTACTCACAGCTGTATGAAAAAAGGCACAGCTAATTAAAAGGACGGACCTATTTAATAGATCCATGTATACATGTTTATGACTTGGGGAAAGTAAATTTTCAAACTATCTATTTTAATGGCTTTCGTTAATTTAAATATCTAGATCATATTTACTGTAATAACACAATATAAATATTGAAAACAGTGTGAACCCCAATAACCTCAAACCAATATTATTATAATATTGTTACATTTCAATATAACAAAAATGTATTTTAATGAAGTTCAGTTTCCAGAAGTGTTCTTTCAAGTTATGGGCAATCTTTATTGATCTGGAAGAACACACAGACAAAGAAAACCACCATTGAAGTGAAGGTACTAGTCACATTAATCCTACTAAAATGAGTGAGGACTGTAAGATCACAGCCTTTCTGACTTTTTTTTTTTTTTTAAGTAAAATCAGAGTAAATGTTACTAATGAAATAAAGTCCTGTATTGGCCAGGGCCTGATGACTTTTTAGGCCACTGTTTTTTTCCATATGCACCATCATGCGATCAGCTGATGTACACTGTCATGCACTTCCTTTGATGTGCCTGCTTGGAGCGTGAAGAGCAGGTATCTTCAGAGGGACCCTGAACATCAAATTCCTCTATCTAGCTGTGTGAACTTCTGACCATCAAATTCAAGCAACTCAACAAAAGTGCCCTATTCGGATGTAACAATCGTATGCATAGGTGCTGACTCTGTGGGTGCTCCGGGGCTGGAGCACCCACGGGAAAAAAAATGGTGGGTGCTAAGCACCCACTGGCAGCCCCCCCACCAGAACCTCCCCCTTCCCCAAGTGTGTTCTGCCTGCCGGTAGGCCCCCACCAATTAGCGCCTCCCCCTCCCTCCCAGCTCCTACTACGGATCAACTGTATCGTTGTGTCAGGAGGCACTGGGGGAGAGGGAGGAGGAGAAAGGGAGCAGTGTGCTTGGGGGAGGGGCAGAACTGGGTGGGGAAGGAGCATGAAGGGGCAGGGCTGGGGCCTTGGGGGAAGGGGTGGAGTGGGGGCGGGGCCTGCAGGGAGCCAGGGGGAGCACCCCCCCGGCAGATTAGAAACTTGGCGCCTATGATCTTATGTGATATACCATTTCATATGCAAAACATAGGTAAGTACTTCAAAACCAAATATTTAAGAAAGACCATCTATCAAGGGGAAACTCTTTAGTATTTATACTGCAGCTCAATACATCCATGTGTAACCCACAAACCTCCTGGGTCTGGTGTTCTGTCCCATCTACTTGCACCGAGACCACTTAGAGAGTTTGCTCTACAGCCTTAGCTAACAGGCAGTTGGCTTTTAGCTCACGCAGTAAAGGCTCATGCACTAAGCTCCAGAGGTCTCAGGTTTGATCCCCCCCGACGACCGGAGTCTGTTGGTCTTACTCATCCACAGAGACTGGCACAAATGCTCTGGTGTCATCTGAATGTGGACTGAAATTGGTTGTGTGGGGATTCTTTGGTTCTTTCTAAAGATGACCCATCTACCTTTTTAAAAAGGGTTTGTTTTTCCAACAAGAATTATGAAAAACATAGTGCCCAAAGGTAAATTCAGTTAGGTAAAATACATTGTCTACATTTCAGAATTTCTTGGGGGTGGGGTGGGGGAGACCTACAATAAAGAAAAAAAAATTATATTTACAGTAGGCCTAGGATTCTAAATCAAATATGCTCTAAAACTCAATATGACAGCAAACTTACCACATTTTACAAAACATATTTAACGTTCTACACGGTATTGTTCGTCAAGTAATTTTATTGATTCAATGGCAGGACTAGCAAGTTTTACTTGTTTTAGAAGGTAAACACTCTCTTATTAAAGATGAGAAGTTACCTTCAGTAATTTTCCACCTGGAGATCATTTATTTAATTTTAGGCACAAAATGTGCTGTCAGAGCATTCAAAGTGTATTGTTAGCAGCAGCAGCTGCAGCATTCATTTCACAAAAGTAATCAAAATACTTCTGGTAAATGGACAACTTGCAACTGGTTTTGCAGTATTTAACATAGCCATGTGTTTAGAGCAGTGTTTTCAAAACTTGGGATGCCGCTTGTTCAGGGAAATCCCCTGGCAGGCCCAGCCGGTTTGTTTACCTGCCGTGTCCGCAGGTTTGGCCGATCGCGGCTCCCACTGGCCGCGGTTTGCCGCTCCAGGCCAATGGGGGCTGCAGGAAGGGAGGCCGGTACGTCCCTCGGCCCGCACCACTTCCCGCAGCCCCCACTGGCCTGCAGCGGTGAACCATGGCCAGTTGGAGCCGCGATCAGCCTAACCTGCAGACACGGCAGGTAAACAAACCGGCCCAGCCCGCCAGGGGCTTTCCCTGAACAAGTGGCATCCCAAGTTTGGGAAACACTGGTTTAGAACCATGTTTACATCCAGTGTGTTTGCTCAGTTCCTGCAATGGCTTTAACTCACCTTTACATACCCTGCATTCCCAGAATAGATGGCGGCATGACTGGCCCTGAGTGTAAACTAGATCAGACTTGGATTAAGCTCTAGTATAAACAAGACACTGGTAGCCAATAGTTTTGGTGGATTTCAATATCTTGTCTAGATTTAGACTGAGCTGGGTTGGAGAATAGTAGTTAAATGCCAGAAGCTTCCAGCATCTTGTTTATAGTACATCTCCAAGGGTGGTGGGAATTTTAGAAGAAAATTTAGAGGATCCTTTTTATTTGCCTTCTGTTTTTGTTTGAGGTTGCAGAATTCACATTTTCAAGCTTTTCTCCACAATCATGGCAGCTAGAAACTTGTTACTTTTAAAGCTGAGATTCTGATGTATTCACATGACTCCAGGAGCTGGGTCCTTAACAAAAACACCACATACCATGAGACTTTTCTCCTCCCACCCTCTATCTGTTCTGTCCTATTTTGACTGTAAGCAGTTTGGGACACAGACCAGCTCTCACTAGGTGTTTGTACAACTACTAGTAAAAAGGGGTCCCAATCTCAGCTCGGCCTCCAGGAAAGACCATAATACAAATAATAAACATATTGTAAGTTAGACACAGACTACTGTATTGTATGTACTCATTTCCTTCCCAAAAAGGAAATAATCTATTCTTTGAGTCCAAATCTTACCAAGCATTTGAATTTCATAACACTGCATTTAAGTCAACTATTCCATTAATATTATTATTTTATTTCTTAACAAAATGGAGAAAGTTCCTGATACTATTGCAAAAATACAGCCATTTGTAGCTTTGTTGTAACTGTCCAGAATCCTTTCTTAGCCCATTTATACAGAAGGGGAAGGAAAATTCTGTACTGGTAAACAAGAAAGAACCTGCTAGTATTAAATTTTATATGGTAGATTAACAACACTGGTACTAATGTATTAAACTTGCACTTGAGCCAACTAAATTAATCCATCTTTCTGTTAATATAAGGAACTAAGAGTCACAGGAGTTAATTAGCCCACACTCCACTACGCCTCAGCTCTGACCTACGTTGAGCACATTTACAAGAGGGAGAGAAGCCCACTCCCCTACTACTCGCAATTTCCACGTCCATTTGCTGAGACTGCAAACATAAGAGCTAATTATGGTACTGGTTGCTATAACTTGGACAATAGTCCAAAAGGAAGTCAATTAAGACTCCTTCTGCATATATTAGGCCACTAAACAGCAGGGGATGCTAATGCCTTTTGATGACCTAGGGGTAAGCAGCACCATGTCTCATTATCAATCCCATTAGTTATCCAATCCTACAAACATCTTATTTTTTTGACTTCTTTGCAAAAACAGTGCTTGTGAAATGGTACATTTATTAGTAGAAATTGCTGTTTTCTTTGTGTACTGTAGCTAGTAAGAGTCTGACATATGTGAATTCCAGCCACTGCTCTCTTTCTTGTTTATTATCTATAAGTGTATCAAACAAACCCTGAATGAAATCCCTTCATAGTATCTGTTATCTGTCCAATAAATATTCACATTGAGCATTTTATTCCTGGATTGCCACCAGACTGCAGCATCTTGCCTCTCTAACCTACTTCATGGATTCTACTGAGAACAATTTGGCAGAAGAAACTGACAAACGCTATGGTCAGCATATTGATCTGTCCAGCATTTTTACATTCACTGATGTATTCATTTGTGTAGAGAAATGATGATTATTTCTTCTTGTCACAGAACTGAAGTGCTGCTCCCCAAACTGCCTTCATCGCCTCATTTGAGATGATTAAATTGCACCTTGAGCTGTGCACTATGAAAGAAGTAATAAAGAAGCAAAACAATACAAGCAACTTGACTACAAGGTCAAGATGTTACCTAGAGAGAAAAGTGGGCCTTTGTGTGGAAAACAAAGCAAAGCAAAAGTAGTAAGATCAGAAGGAAAAAAAGCATGAACACAGACAGGTAAAAGGATATAAGGCCATTTTGGATTAAATTCACCCACTCTCTGTAAATCTCAGCATAACTGGACTGTGTAGGGTATAGAATATACCCCATAGGCTGAAATAGCAAATGCTGCCCCTTTGTCACCCCATGTGCTGGGATTTCTGGTTAGATTAGATTTATGTTAGCTCTGGCCTACTCCTAAATACACCCTTTGTGCTGGTTTATTTTAGATTGGTGTAATACGCTTTACTTGGGGCTGCACCCTGAGATCACTCTGAAACTGAAGCTAGTGCTAGTGCTGAGAAGAATTTCATGCTGAAAGAACATTACACCTATCCTCTGGGAGGAATTCAAGGTGTTGGCGTTTGCCATTAAAGGACTAAATGGTTTGAGATCTGGTTACCTGAAATGATGCTTCTCTCTGCGCTATACTGTCACAGCTTCGTTATGTGAAGATGCTCAGTCTAGACAACCTCTTTGCTATAAGAAGTAGGATGTTGCTGGCGGGGCATTCCCCAGCTTTGCAACTCAGTCCCTTACTCCAGTTCACCAAAGTCTGGATTTATTAGTCTTCCAAGAGTGCTACAGATCCCATCTATTTTCCCAAGCATTAGAGGAAAAGATGTGTGGAGGGCTGAAGAGTTTGGGTTTATTTTATTATCCTTGTTATAGTTGCTGGTGATACTTACTGTCAAGTTCTTTTGGTTTTTGCACTATATAATTCTAACTTATGGGCTTCATACCCAGAGCATGGGGTGGGCCCAGACAAAGCATTTTATAAAGATAAATACATATTTATTTTAAGGTAGCATGGAGGCTAACTGACCTCCACACTGTAGAGGAATCTCTGCTCTATCTGCACCCTCTAGACTACACCCTCTAGACTATCATGGGACTCCCATAGTGTAGAAGAACTTCAGCAGGCCCTCTATGGGTGAATTGCACCTTTAGTAAACACATGCTTGAATGTAGAATAGGTTCTCCATAGTGATTTCATATGAAGATAGCAGATCATCCTTTTCCAGTCACCAAATGCAATAAGAAAATGGCTGCTAGCAGTTAAGTCAAAGAAGGGCAAATCAACAAAATCAAAATGCCAAAGAAGGAAATCATCATGGGCGAGAATCTTATCTCAGTTACATCACGGTAAGTCTCAAGTAACTCTATTGACTTCAGTGGAGTGATTCTCAACCTATGAGATCAGAATATAACCCAATGTGATTTTAGCTATTTTGGGCTTTTCTTTTTAACTTGCTCCCTAAGCAGATCAATATTGCAATGAATAAGAAGAGATTATGGGTAAATGAACTTGCATATTATAAATAATTATTTATCAAAGTGGTCAAACTCCACTGCCTGGCCATTGGACTCAGTGCAATACAAAATTGTCTTACCAACAGATACTGTTGTGTACACAACCTATAATATCTTTGACAACTAAGGGAACCTATAGCAACTCCAGGAAGGAGTTTAAGTTGTGGGGGCCTTTCTACTGCCCCTTCCCAGCATAATAACTAAATAAACAGGCAAAATTCTATGTTCTCTTTTCAGTTTTCACTCAGTCCTTATTTCAGGCAAATTTAAAATGGATTTAAGTGTTTTATTCATTGGGACAAATTCAGTAGATAGCACATTTATAGCATGTGTTTCCAAATGCTTTACCAACAGTAGCTATCTATTCCTTCTTTTATGAATGATCTGAATATACCATACGAAGAATAGTTTCTTCTTCAACTCTAGAAATGTGAGGCCATGCTAATTACTAATTTAAGGCAGTTGTCTATCTGCGTATGTCTCCTTCACTACAATCCTAACTACTGGCCAATTATTCTAATTCTCCTATTGTATGCACAGAACACGCTTTCCGCTTCTCCCACACTCTATTCCACATGCAGGTCAGTTCCACATTGATTTGATATTTATTGGAAAGTGTCCTAATTAAGCAATCAGCTGAAAGGCACAGAAAGCTGGTGCGTGATTCTGAGCAGAGTTTTCACTCATGTTTTAGAAAATCCCTTGATGTCTGATACACAAATATGAAACTGATTAATCTGCAAGTCTGTGAGTTTTTGCAGATATTCCGGACTGGAGCAGCCTAGAGTTGATTTTTTCATGGTAGTGATTTTCTGGCGGCAATAGCTTACAATGCCAGCAAATGGGGAAACATGGTAACCATGAATATAGCAAACTGCAAACTTAGGCAGAGATTTTGTGGCTGCCATTCTCAATCTAGCAATCATGGACCCAAGCCTGCATTGCTTGCGCATCAACACATTTGTTGTAGCTAAAAGGAGTATGAATGCAATTGAAATGCAGAAACAGGCTCCAAGTGTGCAGTTTTTAAAGTTCTGACTGATTTTAAATGCCCATTAAGAGTTCCACAGTTCACAACTATGACAAAGAACAGAAATATATTTTCAGTGTGTGAGGCAAATCCAAGACAATAATGATAAAATATGTTAAATGCATTAAAGGTCTGATGCCCTAACCATCAAAATCTTCCAATGTCATCAGGATCTCCGTGAAATCAAACTAATTTAAAGAAAATCTAAGGAGTTTCTCTTCCTTGTTACGTAAAAGAAACAGGATTGTACAAAGACAACCAAACATGAGAGCAGAGGGACATTTTGTATTGACATGGAATTTGACAGTGGTTACGCCCTAGAACTAAGAGTTGGTGCACTCCTTCGCTAGAGTAGTGGCCAACATGCTACACGGTAAGAAGAAACACTAGAAATGACAATGAAATTATGTTGCCTGGCTGTCCCAGTCTTGGTTTTGCTAAGGTACAGAAAATCCTCTTGTACACAAATCTGAACTAAACCTTCTTGCAGTCTGTTGCAGCTAGACAACAAAGCCAGCAAACATTGTGTTTGTCTGTTTGTTGGTCCTAATTGAAACACAGTGACTATAGCATGCTTTTTTATTTTTGTGTAAAATAGGACCAATTTTAAAATAAAAGTTAAAAAAGATTGTAAAACATTCTCTCTTTTGTTTTGTGCTTTTAAATCAAGCCTTTTTAATGCAAAACACAGTTTACTTGCAGCATTCAGCCAGAAATCAAAGCACATTGTTTCATTAAAATAGCCAGCTCTGTGTGACAGGACTGTGTGACAGAAGGAAGAAATGACAATGTAAACACGTACCTGACGCTTCTTGAGCTTTCACCTTCAGACCTGCAAAGTAACAAAAAGTAGTATTAAGAACACCACCACTTCAGCTCTTTGCATTCATAAAATAAACATACCCTCATTTATGTTTTGCAAATGCCAGAAATACTTACTCATTTTTAATGCTTTCTCTCTTTAAGTTTCATTTTATATCTCCAGTGCTTTTATACTTTCACTACCAATTAGCAATTAAAAAAATTGGTTCTACTTAAAGTAACAAGAAATCATTTAGGAGAAATTAAAAAGAAGATAACAGTTAACAACTCAATAATGAGGACACTTAAATGTTAGCTGTCACACTCTTGAACTTTCATAAAGACCTTTTGTAAATATGCACTATCACAGATTTATGTTCCACATTTGTAAAGTAAAAATGTCAGCCTCTGACATCCCATATTAGCAGCAGATTAGCTTTTACATTCTTTAGTCTTTTTTCAGTCTTCAGTATTAAAAGGTCATGGACAAATACATTTAGTAATCTAATCCCCAGACTTCTCAAATACTGCTCTGCTTCCCAAAGAGCTATGGACTGCAAATACAATCAACCTAAAATATGATTTTTTGAAAATGTATATATTTCTTAAATTGTGGGAAAGTGAAGGAAATATGCTCTTTTGCAGTTATTTAAAGGCTACCACCATATTTTCTCTTCCAAATGAAGAGTAATTTTATGAATCCACAATGATGCAAAACCTACTTTTCCCTCTCATGTTTGCTATTTTTAAATGTGGAGATTGAATAGGATATCATTCAAACTGACAAACTTCACTTCCCTGAAGAAAAATAGAACTGGATATAGTTTTAATATTTCATGAATGAGTGAAGAATCCAGAGCAGAATATATAAAATCATTTGTCTGATTCTGTCAAAAAATGCATTTGGTCTTAGCACTACAGAAGACCTAAAATATTTGCCTCTGTATCCTTGTGAGGTAATGATGACAAACTTACATTTTGATTAATTAATCTGTAGTAGGGCTGTCAAGCGATTAAAAAAGTAATCACAATTAATCGCACTGTTAAACAACAATAGAATACTATTTATTTAATTTTTGGATGTTTTCCACATTTTCAAATATATTGATTTCAATTATAATCACAGAATACAAAGTGTACAATACTCACTTTATATTTATTTTTATTACAAATATTTACACAGTAAAAAACAAAAGAGAGTATTTTTCAATTCACCTAATACAAGTACTGTAGTGCAATCTCTATCGTGAAAGCTGAACTTACAAATGTAGAATTTTGTACAAAAAACAACTGCATTAAAAAATAAAACAATATAAAACTTTAGAGCCTACAAGTTCACTCAATCCTATTTCTTGTTCAGCCAATTGCTCAGACAAAAAAGTTTGTTTATATTTAAGGGAGATAATGCTGCCTGCTTTTTGTTCACAAAGTAACCTGAAAGTGAGAACGGGCGTTCACATGGCACTGTTGTAGCTGATGTTGCAAGATATTTACATGCCAGGTGCACTAAATATTCATATGTCCCTTTATGCTTCAACAACCATTCCAGAGGACTTGCGTCCATGCTGATGATGAGTTCTACTCAATAACAATCCAAAGCAGTGCAGACTGACGCATGTTCATTTTCATCATCTAAGTCAAATACCACCAGCAGAAGGTTGATTTTCTTTTTTGGTGGTTCGGGTTCTGTTGGTTTTGCTCTTTTAAGACTTCTGAAAGCATGCTCCATACCTCGTCCCTCTCAGATTTTGGAAGGCCCTTCAGATTCTTAAACCTTGGGTTGAGAGCTGTAGCTATCTTTAGAAATCTCACATTGGTACCTTCTTTGAGTTTTGTCAGATCTGCAGCGAAAGTGTTCTTAAAATGAACAACGTGCTGGGTCATCTACTATAACATGAAATATATGGCAGAATGGGGGTAAAATAGAGCCGGAAACATACAATTCTCCCCCAGGGAAGGAGTTCAGTCACAAATTTAATTAACACATTATTTTTTTAACGAGCATCATCAACATGGAAGCATGTGCTCTGGAATGGTGGCCAAAACATGAAGGGGCATACAAATGTTTAGCATATCTGGCATGTAGATACCTTGCAATGCCGGCTACAAAAGTCCCATGCGAATGCCTGTTCTCACTTTCTGGTGACATTGTAAATAACAAGAGGACAGCATTATCTCCTGTAAATGTAAACAAACTTGTTTGTCTGAGCGATTGGCTGAATGAGAAGTAGTACTGAATGGACTTGTAGGCTCTAAAGATTTGCATTGTTTTGTTTTTGAAAGCGGTTATGTAACAAAAAAAATCTACATTTCTAAGTTGCACTTTCACGATAAAGAGATTGCACTACAGTACTTGCATGAGATGAATTGAAAGTTATTGTTTCTTTTGTTTTTTTACAGTGCAAATATTTGTAATCAAAATAATAATATAAAGTGAGCAGTGTACAATTTGTATTCTGTGTTGTAATTGAAATCAATGTATTTGAAAATGTAGAAAACCATCCAAAAATATTCAATAAATTTCAACTGGTATTCTATTGTTTAACAGTGTGATTAAAACTGTGATTAATCATGATTAATTTTTTTAATCGTGATTCATTTTTTTTAGTTAATCGCATCAGTTAACTGCGATTAATCGACAGCCCTAATCTGTAGCTGATTTTTTTTTTCTGTAGCCAAAAGGGAGGAACAAAAACCATGTGCCACATCCTTTGTAAGAACCCAAATAAAATGCATGAAAGAAAACTATGACAGCTGTAACCAAACTCTACAGCTTAATTGTTTTGGAATCTTTATTTAGGCCTTTCAATTACCTATAGTAAGAGCTGTGCTGGGGATTACACAAATGAACTATCATTGTGCCAACTTCCCATAAGCATATTAATGCAGTTCTGCACAAAAAGACGATGTTAACTACAGAACACAGAATGAATTTTGGTTACTGCAAGTAAATCTAACAATGTCATCACCGAATTCTAGATCAAAGTCCCATGTGAAGTAGATATAACTATCATTGTGACTTTGTGCCCCATCTCAAAAAAGATGTATAGGAATTGGAAAAGGTTTGAAAAGGGCAACAAAAATTATTAGGGGTATGGAACAGCTTCCATACGAGGAGAGATTAATAAGACTGGGACTTTTCAGCTTGGAAAAGAGACGGCTAAGGGGGATATGATAGAAGTCTATAAAATCATGCCTGCTGTGGAGAAAGTAAATAAGGAAGTATTATTTATTCCTTCTCATAACACAAAAACTAGGGGCTGCCAAATTAAATTAATAGGCAGCAGGTTTAAACCAAACAAAAAAGTATTTTTTACACAACTCACAGTCAATCTGTGGAACTCCTTGCCAGAGGATGTTATGAAGGCCAAGACTATAACAGGGTTCAAAAAAGAACTAGATAAGTTCATGGAGGATAGGTCCATCAATGGCTATTAGCTACAATGGATAGTGATGGTGTCCCTAGGCTCTGTTTGCCAGAAGCTGGGAATGGGCAACAGGGATCACTTGATGATTACCCTGTTCTGTCATTCCCTCTGGGGCACCTGGCATTGGCCACTGTCAGAAGACAGGATGCTGGGCTAGATGGACCTTTGGTCAGATCCAGAATGGCCGTTCTTATGAGTAATGAATTATTGAGGAGTACATATTCTAATTATTACATGATTATAGGCAGAGTTGGTAGTAGAGCCTATAGTCCAGTTTATGTGACACGTTCTATTATAAGACCCTGTTTTCAGTTGTTTATAAGTTTCACCAAATGTTAACTGTTCAAACTGAAATATTCCATGTTGGGTTTCTGCCTAAGGCTAAATTGCTTTTGGAAAGTTTCAGCTAATATGGTTCAGTTGTTTCTGAATACAAAATTAGTCGAAATAACTGTTTTCCCCAAGTTAAAAAATTCTCACAACCATTTAGTTGAGAAGCTCTAGTGACTTCAAATGTTAGAACAAGGGCTTTAAATTTGGAAGGAGGATTGCTGTGCTGTCAGGGATATCCCTTGTGTCATCCCTGTGAAAATATGTCCAAATTTGGCCAAGTTATGAGGCTTTCAAATCTCAGTTGGCACACTTTCAGTAGAGACTTCTTAGACTTTGGCAGCTAAATTCTCTGAAGAGCTGCCCTGTGTATGCTTCAGGCTGGGGCTGCAGGAGAGGCAGAGGGAAAGGGGACAGAAGCCACGGTGTTCAGGGGGTGCAGAGCCACAAAAAGGCAGGAGGCAGAGCATTGGGGTGCAGGCACAGGGAGGAGGAGAGAGGGTGGGGTCAGAGTGGGGGCCCAGAGGCAGAAGGGGTCTGTAGCAAGTAGAGTACACGCCTCTCCAGAATCTGGAATTGAATCCAGGAGTCCTGCATTTCTACATTTCTCTGCTGTCAGCAAATAGTTGTGAAACCCACTTTTAAACAGTGCATCTCATCCTCATCTTGAGCCTGGTCCACAGAAGATAACAGCCTTCTACTGCTACTAGTTATGCTATTAGCTCAAGGATTAGAGGTCTGTGCTATTAATCAAAAGGTCAAAACTCTGATGATGATCCAGGTTTGGGAGTGGGAGGGGTAAGGAATGGGTTGTCAATATGGTTAAAAAAATCAGAATTTCTGGTTCAGTTTTTTTTTCTTTTTAAACACACTTGGGAAATTGCACCCCAAATTTTATGTTAAAGGAATGTTAAGGTTGCAAATTCAAGAACTGATGTTAGGAAATTCCAGACTTAAGGTTGTCTGTGCAACTTTCCAGGGAAGGATGTTGGTTATCAAAAACCAACAAACACAAAATATTTCATGCCTCCTGTAAGCATGTGACCTTTTGGATGAAAAGAGGAATGGACTGTATCTAAAACCTGGTTAGAAAAATACATAATCTCCAAGGAGAATATGAAACATTATCCTAAAGGTGAGGAAAAGCTTTGGCTAAGAAAAAGCCAAGAGATTTTTACCACATTGGGAAACAAGTAGCTTTCAAGATTCTGTAACTAAAGTTCAGCACCTTATTGTCAGGATCTTTTTGTAGATATTGTCAGGTGTTGAAGGTCTTTTTGCCTTCTGTTTTCTCTATTATAACTTCCAATAAATGTCACTTTGGCTTTATCTGAGCTGAACCAGATCTAGATGCTCTTTTTTGGGCAGGCAGTGGCTGAGACTTTAAAGAACAGTATTGCTGTCTTTTTACATAGTCTCTTGGCACAAAAGGGATTTGCCAGAAAATGCAAACTGGTCATTGAGAGGGCTGTGATTAGTGCTCTGAATACAGACCAAGAAGTGATCTCCAGATATTGAATAGCTGTAAAAAGAGTAAGATAGCTGAGTGTATTGACAGGCAGCGTCACAAACTTTTCAATGCAAAATTACATAAATTAATGCTCTGGAGAATATTGCTGCCTTAAGCAAAGTAAAGAATGCTACTGCCAGAAATAAAAATGTAGTAAAATCCAAACCACATAATATAATTAAACTATTCCAGGGAGATGTAAATAACACAAAAAAATTGTAAACGGGTACAGTTACCTTCCTGGAAAGTCTGGATAAAATTTCATTGCAATCATCTCCTTTTAAAGATTACTGAAAATATTTCTGGGTGTCCTCATTCTCCAATTAACAAGAGGATGCTATGCTTAGTGGTATCTTTCAGCACTAAAAGGTGGTAGTTTACTGTAGTATTTGGTGTCAGTCACAAGCATAACATCATCTCTTATAAAAGGCATTAGCGAAGAACAATCCTGACCTTTGTGAATGCCTGAGTTCTAAAGTGTCAGTGATATAATGTAGTCTTATTTACGGTATATAAAGTTAATCCTACTGTATACAAAGATAAATTATTTTTTTCACAGAAGGAACATGGAGGGTAGAACAACCCTACATATCTACAAATCAATGGCAGTCAGTTAAATGAATACTGAATTGACCCTTGCCATAGATCAGTTCACATTAATGAAGATGGCATCTGCTTAGCATACATTTATTTGTAACTGAAACATACATTAAATGTTTCAAGTACAAATGAAAACACATAGTGAAGACTTTAGAATGAGTGCACAAAGTAAATTCACTCCTGAAGGGTCTTCTGTATATACTTAAAAAGAGAATGGAAAGACTGATCCCTGCAAACTACCCCCACCCCCCCAAGTGAGTGGCTACCAAAGCCATTTCTGTGCCAGGCCCATTTGAACCCCAAGATGTTAGCACTGCACTCAGTGCTATATGTGGAATGTCATTGAGACTTTTTTGATTGGACATAGGGCAACAATTTTCAAGATTATTGGAATCCTGTGTAGGCTTTTTGAGAATTGTCTGGACTATCCAGAGAGTCAGAGACATGAGTAAGTGTACTGCACTGCAGGGGGCAGGTGTGGGGCTGCACACTATCATACCTCTCTCTGTCTTAAAGAAACCCATGGCTGACTGTGCTCAGTTCCAGTGCAATTAACCTGACACCTGTGATCCAGGTTGGAGAATCCAAATGCCTATAATTCCACTGTGCATTAGTGAGCTTGCAAAGCAGGCAGGTGGAGCTAAAAGACCTAGTTTGGAGAGAGAGGCTATATCCTAATGATATTTATCACCAGCAACGCGCACCTTAACATTTAACCCTAATCTGACAAATCCCTTTCACACATACCCAACATAACTCCTTAAAACATACAGACTCTCAGCTGACAAGATTTTTTTTAAGAAAAAAAAGAAATATTTTAGCATTTCAAAAGGTATCAGTACAAGCCTACATTTTCAAACACAACTAGTGATTTTCAAAAGGCGGATGCGCCGCTGATCTGACAAGTAGCCCCCTTTGAGTGTCTCTGAGGTTGGACACCCAAAAATTGAGTCATCCTAAAATCACTGTTGAAAATGTAGACCACCCACTGTGCCAGGCTTTCTTAGTTACCATGAGATGCTTACCATGAATGACATAATGAAACGTTCTCTCTCAATCTGTGTGTATATATATATATATCATGTGAAGCGTAGGTCTGTTCGCAGTTGTGGAAGGGCTTTGAAAGAATATGGCTGAGTTGGAAAAACTGGACCTGAAAGGTAACTGATAAGATAGAAGGAAGAAGAGGCCCCAGTTATGAGGGATAGTAAATAAGAAAGGATTGTGCGTGTTGGACCAGTAATTAACTCAAACCGGCCAAAATCTGGTTTCAGCTAAGTTAGCATCAGGCAATAACACCACCTGTTTATTAAAGGGTATAAAAGGGTAAACTCTTGGAAGGGTTATTGCTAATACCTGCCTGACGAAGTTGGAGCCAACCAATATGGGTATGTCTACACTACGAAATTAGGTCAAATTTATAGACGTCGTTTTTTTAGAAATCAGTTTTATATATTCGAGTGTGTGTGTCCCCACAGAAAATGCTCTAAGTGCATTAAGTGCATTAACTCAGTGGAGTGCTTCCACAGTACCGAGGCAAGCGTCGACTTTCGGAGTTTTGCATTGTGGGGAGCTATCCCACAGTTCCCGCAGTCTCCGCTGCCCATTGGAATTCTGGGTTGAGATCCCAATGCCTGATGGGGCTAAAACATTGTCACAGGTGGTTCTGGGTACATATCGTCAGGCCCCCGTTTCCTCCCGCCCTCCGTGAAAGCAGCAGTAGACAATCTTTTCGCGCCTTTTTTCTTGAGTTACCTGTGCAGACGCCATACCATGGCAAGTATGGAACCTGCTCAGCTAACCGTCACCGTATGTCTCCTGGGTGCTGGCAGACGTGGTACTGCATTGCTACACAGCAGCAGCAACCCATTGCCTTGTGGTAGCAGATGGTACAATAGGACTGGTAGCCGTCATTGTCATGTCCAAGGTGCTCCTGGCCACATCGGCCAGGAGCGCCTGAGCAGACATGGGTGCAGGGACTACATTAGAAGTGACTTGACCAGGTCATTCTCTTTAGTCCTGCAGTCAGTCCTATTGAGCCATCTTATAGTGAGTAGGCAGGCGATACGGATTGCTAGCAGTCCTATTGTACCATCTTCTGCCAGGCAGGCAAGAGATGAGGATGGCTAACAGTCCTATTGTACCATCTTCTGCTGAGCAGCCATGAGATGTGGATGGCTTGCAGTACTTCTGCACCTTCTACTGCCAGCCAAAGATGTAAAAGATAGATGGAATGGATCAAAACAAGAAATAGACCAGATTTGTTTTGTACTCATTTGCTTTCACCCCCTCCCCCGCCTAGGGGACTCATTCCTCTAGGTCACACTGCAGTCACTCACAGAGAAGGTGCAGCGAGGTATATCTAGCCATGGATCAATCAGAGGCCAGACCAACCTGCTTGTTCCAATAAGAACAATTACTTAGGTGCACCATTTCTTATTGGAACCCTCCGTGAAGTCCTGCCTGAAATACTCCTTGATATAAAGCCACCCCCTTTGTTGACTTTAATTCCCTGTAAGCCAGCCCTGTAAGCCATGTCGTCAGTCGCCCCTCCCTCCATCAGAGCAACGGCAGACAGTCATTCTGCGCCTTTTTTCTGTGCGGACGCCATACCAAGGCAAGCATGGAGGCCGCTCAGCTCACTTTGGCAATTAGGAGCACATTAAACACCACACGCATTATCCAGCAGTATATGCAGCACCAGAACCTGGCAAAGCGATACCGGGCGAGGAGGCGACATCAGCGCAGTCACGTGAGTGATCAGGACATGGACACAGATTTCTCTGAAAGCATGGGCCCTGCCAATGCATGCATCATGGTGCTAATGGGGCAGGTTCATGCTGTGGAATGCCGATTCTGGGCTCGGGAAACAAGCACAGACTAGTGGGACCGCATAGTGTTACAGGTCTGGGACAATTCCCAGTGGCTGCAAAACTTTCGCATGCGTAAGGGCACTTTCATGGAACTTTGTGACTTACTTTCCCCTGCCCTGAAGCGCATGAATACCAAGATGAGAGCAGCCCTCACAGCTGAGAAGCGAGTGGCAATAGCCCTGTGGAAGCTTGCAATGCCAGACAGCTACCGGTCAGTTGGGAATCAATTTGGAGTGGGCAAATCTACTGTGGGGGCTGCTGTGATGCAAGTAGCCCACGCAATCAAAGATCTGCTGATATCAAGGGTTGTGACCCTGGGAAATGTGCAGGTCATAGTGGATGGCTTTGCTGCAATGGGATTCCCTAACTGTGGTGGGGCCATAGACGGAACCCATATCCCTATCTTGGCACCGGAGCACCAAGCCGGCGAGTACATAAACCGCAAGGGGTACTTTTCAATAGTGCTGCAAGCTCTGATGGATCACAAGGGATGTTTCACCAACATCAACGTGGGATGGCCGGGAAAGGTACATGACGCTCGCATCTTCAGGAACTCTGGTCTGTTTCAAAAGCTGCAGGAAGGGACTTTATTCCCAGACCAGAAAATAACTGTTGGGGATGTTGAAATGCCTATAGTTATCCTTGGGGACCCAGCCTACCCCTTAATGCCATGGCTCATGAAGCCGTATACAGGCAGCCTGGACAGTAGTCAGGAGCTGTTCAACTACAGGCTGAGCAAGTGCAGAATGGTGGTAGAATGTGCATTTGGACATTTAAAGGCGCGCTGGCGCAGTTTACTGACTCACTTAGACCTCAGCGAAACCAATATTCCCACTGTTATTACTGCTTGCTGTGCGCTCCACAATCTCTATGAGAGTAAGGGGGAGACGTTTATGGCGGGGTGGGAGGTTGAGGCAAATCGCCTGGCTGCTGGTTATGCGCAGCCAGACACCAGGGCGGTTAGAAGAGCATAGGAGGGCGCGGTATGCATCAGAGAAGCTTTGAAAACCAGTTTCATGACTGGCCAGGCTACGGTGTGAAAGTTCTGTTTGTTTCTCCTTGATGAAACCCCCTGCCCCTTGGTTCACTCTACTTCCCTGTAAGCTAACCACCCTCCCCTCCTCCCTTCGATCACTGCTTGCAGAGGCAATAAAGTCATTGTTGCTTCACATTCATGCTTTCTTTATTCATTCATCACACAAATAGGGGGATGACGACCAAGGTAGCCCAGGAGGGGTGATGGAGGAGGGAAGGAAAATGCCACACAGCACTTTAAAAGTTTACAACTTTAAAATTTATTGAATGCCAGCCTTCTGTTTTTTGGGCAATCCTCTGTGGTGGAGTGGCTGGTTGGCCGGAGGCCCCCCCACCGCATTCTTGGGCATCTGGGTGTGGAGGCTATGGAACTTGGGGAGGAGGGTGGTTGGTTACACAGGGACTGTAGTGGCAGTCTGTGCTCCAGCTGCCTTTGCTGCAGCTCAACCATACACTGGAGCATATGGTTCGATCCTCCAGCAGCCTCAGCATTGAATCCTGCCTCCTCTCATCACTCTGCTGCCACATTTGAGCTTCAGCCCTCTCTTCAGCCCGCCACTCACTCTCTTCAGCCCGCCATCTCTCCTCCCGGTCATTTTGTGCTTTCCTGCACTCTGACATTATTTGCCTCCACGCATTTGTCTGTGCTCTGTCAGTGTGGGAGGACAGCATGAGCTCAGAGAACATTTCATCACAAGTGCTTTTTTTTTTCTTTCTAATCTTCATTAGCCTCTGGGAAGGAGAAGATCCTGTGATCATTGAAACACATGCAGCTGGTGGAGAAAAAAAAAGGGACAGCGGTATTTAAAAAGACACATTTTATAAAACAGTGGCTACACTCTTTCAGGGTAAACCTTGCTGTTAACATTACATACATAGCACATGTGCTTTCGTTACAAGGTCACATTTTGCCTCCCCCCACAGCGTGGCTACCCCCTCAACTCTCCCCGTGGCTAACAGTGGGGAACATTTCTGTTCAGCCACAGGCAAACAGCCCAGCAGGAATGGGCACCTCTGAGTGTCCCCTGAAGAAAAGCACCCTATTTCAACCAGGTGACCATGTATGATATCTCACTCTCCTGAGGATAACACAGAGAGATAAAGAACGGATGTTGTTTGAACGCCAGCAAACATACACTGCAATGCTTTGTTGTACAATGATTCCCGAGTACGTGTTACTGGCCTGGAGTGGTAAAGTGTCCTACCACGGAGGATGCAATAAGGCTGCCCTCCCCAGAAACCTTTTGCAAAGGCTTTGGGAGTACATCCAGGAGAGCCGCGAATGCCAGGGCAAATTAATCCTTTCACATGCTTGCTTTTAAACCATGTATAGTATTTTAAAAGGTACACTCACCAGAGGTCCCTTCTCCACCTGCTGGGTCAGGAGGCAGCCTTGGGTGGGTTTGGGGGGTACTGGCTCCAGGTCCAGGGTGAGAAACAGTTCCTGGCTGTCGGGAAAACCGGTTTCTCCGCTTGCTTGCTGTGAGCTATCTACAACCTCATCATCATCTTCTTCGTCCCCAAAACTTGCTTCCGTGTTGCCTCCATCTCCATTCAAGGAGTCAAACAACACGGCAGGGGTAGTGGTGGCTGAACCCCCTAAAATGGCATGCAGCTCATCATAGAAGCTGCATGTTATGGCCTCTGTCCTTCATGCCCTGGGAGATTTTGACAAAGGTTTTGGCATTTCGAAAACTGGAACGGAGTTCTGATAGCACAGATTCCTCTCCCCATACAGCGATCAGATCCCGTACCTCCCGTTCAGTCCATGCTGGAGCTCTTTTGCGATTCTGGGACTCCATCATGGTCACCTCTGCTGATGAGCTCTGCATGGTCACCTCTGCTGATGAGCTCTGCATGGTCACCTGCAGCTTGCCACGCTGGCCAAACAGGAAATGAGATTCAAAAGTTCGCGGTTCTTTTCCTGTCTACCTGGCCAGTGCATCTGAGTTGAGAGTGCTGTCCAGAGCAGTCACAATGGAGCACTCTGGGATAGCTCCCGGAGGCCAATACCGTCGAATTGTGTCCACAGTACCCCAAATTCGACCCAGCAAGGCTGATTTAAGCGCTAATCCACTTGTCAGGGGTGGAGTAAGGAAATTGATTTTAAGAGCCCTTTAAGTCGAAATAAAGGGCTTCATCGTGTGGATGGGTGCAGGTTTACATCAATTTAACGCTGCTAAATTCGACCTAAAGTCCTAGTGTAGACCAGGGCTATGTGTCTAGCACCTCTGTTTAATCCATTTGTAGGTATCTTGATCAAATGCTTATAAACATTTTGTTACTGTTTGGATGAGGAATTATGGTTAAATTGGCATCATGATAATACCCTGCATCAATACCACGAATGATACCTAATGGCTGACTAGGGATAGAAAATGAATGCTGTACTCTGCACCTCACTGGAAGGCCTAGAATATTAAATCTCCAGTAGGATAAAGAAACTGTTTCTACCTATGCCAGGTTGCAAAAAAATCTAACTTTAAAACTGCCACTGGCCCAGACTTAATGTTGCTATTAATCAAATACAGTGATGAGTGACTATTTCAAAGTAGGATTCAAAAGGATCTCTGCTGATTCACTTTGCTGGTATTCATGACCGTTATTCACTCTTTTGGTAACACTTTAAAAGTTCCTTCTGTTTTGAAAGATGTAGTTTTGGGCATCATTTTTTATTTCAGTAGAATCTTTCTAAAAGAAAGCTTTTATGTGCACCCAGGATGTTTTTTTTTTATCTTGTTGTGTGCATCTGTGTGTATATGTGCGCATGCACACACATGCAAAAGATTATTTAACTCACCTTAGCTTTACACAGATACATTACCCTGAAAATTTACTAGCAGAGGCAAAAAAAAAAAAAATCTGCTCACACACACCCTACCATGAAAAACTAGTGATATTTTACTTACCTGTTTTAAATTAAATACACACGCAAAAAACTCACCCAGCCATCGAGGTGAATAAAATTTTGGAAGGTTATATATACAGACATGTACTGAACAATTATAGAAGTTACATGCAGCTATTTGTACCATAGAGTATTCAAACACAGGTGAGATGGATAGGGTAACTACAGCAACACCACTAATAGAACTGGTCTACAGTAAAACCCATTTTCTTGGCCACAGTGTCTTACTAATGCTCAGAAAATGTTCGCCTCAGGTCAGCAGTAGAAGATCTTAATGGCCAACCTCAGCTTGCCTTTCCTCTAGCTCACTAGAAAACCATTATTTTGTCTTGCTTCTTGGAATTCAGAAACTCTCTTTATAGGAACAGCAATCTGTTACCTAAACAAAATTTTTCAACACTATACTGGTCATGCTGTGCCAAACAACAGCACACAGTCCAGTATCAACTGTTCTCTGGGGCTGAACTGGAGGCAACCAAGGAGGATAAACAACATTTCCTTTTAACCTATGCTTCTGGCACAGGCTACCAGCATACAAACCTTCCTGAGGGGCAGTGAAATGTCAACATTTGCATGGTGACTGTCAAAATTTGCACTCATACCTGCAATGCTAGAATTTATTTAGGAGAATTCCAACAGGGCTATTTAGAGCTGGTTTGTATTTTCCCCATTAAGCGTCCAATCAGCCCTATGAACAAGCAAATTGCTTGGTGAGAGGAACACAAGGTTACAAATGAAGTAGCAAAATAAGAATGTCACAAACATTTCAAACTAATTTGTTGGAGGAATGTTCTTAGCTCGTTACAAACTCCTTAAATAAAACATTCTTTTAAAGGCAAGTTCTCAAATAGCTTTGTGTTTCTATGTCCAAATGGCTATGGAATAACCACAATCAAGTGCTGAAGAAAGCCCTTTTGATCTCATTGATCCCAAACCAGATATTGCAAATGTCGACAAAGTTTGGAACAAAATAAACAAAAAATAGATGCTTAAAGAGGAAAAACCTATTTCATCTTCCATGTCTCTATATAGTCTAAAATTACAAACGTATGAATGTGTTCCTTTGAAACGTCTAAATATGCTTATCCATGCATATGTACTGTGGGTGTCAGAGGATGAATGAACAGGAAGCCTCACTGGAATAGAGTTCCCTCATCACAGTTCATGCCTCACTCCTACTAATTAGAGCTAGTCTAAAGAATGTTTCATTCAAAATTCCTCTTTTTCATGGGAAAATTTCAATTAGAATAGAACTTTTCTATTGGTTTCAAAATAAATTTTTGTTTTTGTTTTCAAAATCCACAAGTTTTTTTGAAATTCTGGTTTCTTTCTTTCTTCTTCTGCACAACAGAATGACAGTTTAGACCCCCATCATATCCATTTTCTTCTTTTCATATTTCCTTTTTCCTTCTGTAACTTTTCAAGATTTCTACATCTCTGTAAATGTTACAGAGTGGTAACAGATGTAGAAAACCAAACAAATTTCATGTTAAGTGTTAAGAACATTTTGTAAATTTTGTTTTTAAGTTATCTGTCAAAAACAATTGAAACATTTAGAAAACATTTTCCTGTGAAAAATGTTGCTTTTGATACAGTTTTCAACAGGAACATTTTTTGGTCAGAAAATGTTGTGACCAACTCCCCTACTAATAAATCCGTATGGTGAATATCCAGCTAGAAATATATCAGGCACTTAGGTGTCTAAAGCACTGAAATATACAATAAATATAGAAGATACAAGGTCTCTTTTGCAGAACTAGCATAGAAAATGCACTATACTTCAACTCACTGCATCCCAATTTAAACCTTAAAGGCTACTGGCCTGATACATTAAACCACATGGTAGGGTGCCCTGAGAAAGTATGAGATCATTTAAGAGTTTGGTCCTGTAGTCCCCAGACTAGAGAAGTAGAAAGCTTCTTCTGTTGCTCTCATCATCTTCAAACAAGTTAGCAGACTCCAGAAGAAGCCACATCCAGCACCCCTCTGAAATACCCCAGAGGATCACTGTAGTGGTAGGTAGAGTAAAAGAAGGTGAAAGAACACTGCCACCCCACCCCCAAAATAATATTCTTTCAGTGCACTGCCTGATTTCTCTATTTTGCCTCACAGCCAAGATCTGTAGTGCAGAAGACTGCAGAACATCACAGATGAGCACAGTTCTGCATAATTAACTACAGCAGTTAATTTAAAAAAAGAGAGAGAGAGAGAAAGAGAGATTTTCACAGAAAAAAGTTTCCTAAAGCATCATATCGAAGCTGTTTTATTAATTCCAAAACAATACAAATTTAACCTATGAAGAAATCTCAGTTTGCTACCTCTTCCCAATGCCTTTTATTTTAATGTACTGTAATAAAGGAAAATGAGGAACAGTAGGTTTTAGACACCTATTACTGGCTTACAGCATTATTCAATTGCAGAAATTTAAATTTCTTCTCCATTTTACTGAATGGAATTGGATTTATGCTTACACATCACTGAAGTGGGGTTGTTGTTTTTTTAATGACAGATCGCTCTTATCCATTTGGGAAATGTGCCTAAACTGGCAACCAAACATCCTTAAGATTAGAACAGCTAGAGACAAAACTATCATTTTTCTCCTAGCAGGATTTAATCTCAGGCCACTTCAAGTAGAGGCCATGAGGAACAAATGCTATCATGGCCAGCTGTGATGCAGCCAGCCTTGAAACTAAAATCAATGCTCACAAGTCTCTCACAGGAAAAAGTAGCTGGAAGGAAAAAGCCTACACTAGAGATCCAAGCAATCCTATTTACGCTTCAAATTTCCCCAACAAAGAGAATTCAGTTGCTGAGACTGTGAAAATTTCACCTTTTATATCATAAAACTGATCTCTACAATATTACTTTTTGTTTGCAAAACCATGGGACACATGTCCTCGTGCCCCTAAAAAACACAGCGTGGGAAAGTTACTCCTTATATATTACAGCTTCCAAGGAGCTACTTTTACATCTCTCCTTTGGACTGCACAACATGGGGGGAGGTGCACAAGAGCTATGGGAATACCCTGGTAAACAAACAAACCCTAAAGATCCACAGGGTGATAAAAAGGCAGAAAGCCGTGCATATCAGGACATCCACACATACTCCTGCCGCCTCCATGTGCCTCAAAGCCAGCCAGCACTGGCACTTAGCTGTTTTCCATATCTTCCTACCATTAGCAGGCCTTATATCTGCTGGGAAGCCCAGACCTCTCCAGTGGCACATGGAACTGAAGGACACAATGCTGAAACGGTCAGCATTAGCTTTTGTGCCAGTTTGCTAGGAATGTTACAGCAGAAGTATGCCATATAGTACAGCTATTCCAATTCCACACAATTCCCTAAGCCACGGAATTTCTAATTCATATTATCTTTGGCCACATGCCATTGTTGTACCTGGCCTGTGGGCAGCCATTTAACAAAAGAAGAGCATACAGCTGTGTTGCCATTCACCTGGCCCCCAAGGAGCTGTCCAACTGATTTTGCTCTCTGTACTTTGCAACAGCTTTAGATCAGGGACCATGCCTTTTCTTTGTAAAGTGCTTATCCTACCATTATAATCATCACATCAACAGGTAACACATACACTAGTTTTGTAACATGCCATTTTTATAAAGCAGATAGCAAAACAGCAGACAGAACAAATTTTGGTTATCACACAAATGTGATTTGTTTTAAGCCTCTTCTAGAAGAGTTCAAAATCTATTGGTTTCTTTGTGCTCTGGAACTATTTTTCCAGGGTGGTGGAATCGAAGAATAAAGGTTTTACTCTTATGACATTTGATTTGTTACTTGCATCTAAATTACATGTCCACAAATGAAACATATACCCTGATATAAATATCCTTTAATGCCACAGGTGCACCTAGGACAGGCTTTAAAAGGAAGACACATTAAAGTACTATATTTAATCTTGAAAACTATTTTATAACCATTAAAACAAATTATATATTGATGTTTTCATATACAAATGCCACTGCATCAACTCCTAACTCAACAATTTATTGTGTTGTATTGTATTGGGCAAGTGCTTTATTGCTGTTACTTCACAGTGTACCATTAAAAATAAAGTACATATAAAGGGGACTCAGCACCACTTGCAAAAAAATGTGCTGGTCATTGAGGTCCTATGTTCAGACAGAAAGGGCACCGCTGCATGCACTGAAATTCCCCTTATATGCAATAGTGTGTGTAAAAGGAGAAAACCCACAGCAAGTGGAACTTGAATAAACTTCATTAAATAGGATTACACAATCAAATAGGCCTTTCTGCCTCCAATGTGAATGACAAAGTTGGAGATACAGAGACATGGCTCAGCTTCCTCACTCGACTGTTCCTAAGTAGTGAGAAATATTCATACCAAAACCAAGAACCAGGTATATGCTGGGGTTAGATTTTATTACCAACACAAACCTTGAACAAAGCAAGCAAACTTTGCAGCAGCCCAAATGCAGTTTTTAATATTTCTAGGACTACACAGAGTTTCAAGATCAAACCAGGGAAAACTGTGAGTTTTGGTTGGGTTTCACTTTGGTTTTGGAGTTCATTTGAACCTGAAAACAAAGCAAAATTCAAAGCATTTGAAGCAGAAATCAAGACTACTGGATTTTACAGAACATTCCACTTCAGAGCTAAATCAGTCTGCCTGTTCTACTGTACTACCACATCAGACAATATTTCATGGACTCAGGAGGGAGGGGGAGAGAGGATGCTGTTCAAGTTCTTTTAGTCTTGGGAGGCAGAAAGTCACAAATTCTAGTCTCATCTCTACTCACCGCCATTTGTACTACTGTGCAACCCTTATAACTCAACAAGGACTCCTACCCACAGCCAGCCGTGAAATATTAGTCCACCCAATTTTACAAATATATTGAGAGGTTGTACAAGTTCACTTCAAGCAGAGCTGGGAATAGAACCCATGTCTCTAATGCAGCAAAGAAATCTCAGCCACGTTGTCTTTGCAACTGAATGTTTAAATTTGTGTTCTTAGATTAGCTGATCTCTAACCATGAGACTACACTAAAGTCCGAAAGTGTGGGGCAGAAAAAAGGATTCCAGCTCTCTAGTCTGTCTAGGTTCTTATATGGTGCCCCTTATGTAGAAAATAGCTTACAATCCATAGGCAAAGTGTGTGTCAAGTTATATTCTAGTGGGTGGCTCACACTGAAAATGGTTATTTCTGTACCTTAAGTAGTAGAAATCTATGCTGCGGTCTGAAGGTCCAGGGTTGAAATCTTACTTAAGACCCATGTCAGAATGACTTTATAGTTGTGAGTGAAAACTAGGGCTGTCAAGCAATTGAAAAAAATTAGTCACGATTAATCACATTGTTAAACAATAATAGAATACCATTTCTTTAAATATTTGCGGATGTTTTCTACATTTTGAAATATATTGATTTCAATTACAACACAGAATACGAAGTGTACAGTGCTCACTTTATATTTATTTTTATTACAAGTATTTGCACTGTAAAAAACCCAAAAGAAATAGTATTTTTCAATTCACCTAATACAAGTACTGTAGTGCAATCTCTTTATCGTGAAAGTTGAACTTACAAATGCAGGATTATGTACAAAAAAACCTCCATTCAAAAATAAAACAATGTAAAATTTTAGAGCCTACAAGCCCACTCAGTCCTACTTCTTGTTCAGCCAATTGCTCAGACAAACAAGTTTGTTTACATTTATGGGAGATAATGGAGCCCACTTCTTGTTTACAGTGTCACCTGAAAGTGAGAACAGATGTTCTTGTGGCACTGTTGTAGCCGGCATCCCAAGATATTTACATGCCAGATGCACTAAAGATTCACATGTCCCTTAATGCTTCAACCACCATTCCAGAGGACATGTTTCCATGTTTATGATGGGTTCTGCTCGATAAGAATCCACAGGAGTGCGGACTGACGCATGTTCATTTTCATTATCTGAGTCAGATGCCACCAGCAGAAAGTTGATTTTCTTTTTTGGTGGTTCAGGTTCTGTAGTTTCCGCATCGGAGTGTTCCTCTTTGAAGACTTCTGAAATCATGCTCCACACCTCATCCCTCTCAGATTTTGGAAGGCACTTCAGATTCTTAAACTATGGATTGAGTGCTCTAGCCAGCTTTAGAAATCTCACATTGGTACTGTGACAGACCCAGACCAGTGGCGCACAGGAGTCTGGTAGAAGGCAAATATACTGGCCATTGGATGAATAGTTTTCTGTTCCCTGAGTGACCAGAGCAGGGGCTGCACTAGAGAGATCAGGAACCTGCCAGAACCAATTAAGACAGGCAAGCTAATTAAGACACCTGGAACCAATTAAGAACACACAAGAATCAATTATGGCAGGCAGACTAATCAGGACACCTGGTTTTAAAAGGACCTCCCATCAGTTAGTGGGGGGCGTGCAAAGAGCAAGGAGTGAAAAGGCTTGCTGCTGGAGAACTGAGAAGTACAAGCGTGATCAGGCTTCAGGAGGAAGATCCTGCGGTGAGGAAAAAGAAGGTGCTGGGGGGAGGCCATGGGGAAGTAGCCCAGGGAGTTGTAGCTGTCATGCAGCTGATACAGAAGACATAGACAGCTGCTATCCACAGGGCCTTGGGCTGGAACCTGATGTAGTGGGCAGGCCCAGGTTCCCCCCATCTCTCCAACTCCCAATTGGACACAGGAGGAATTGGCCGGATCTGTGAGCAACACCAGAAGGGAAGGTCTAATTTGGAAAGGGATCTGGCCTGTCCTCGACCCATTAGGTGGGACAATAGAGACTGCGAAGATTGTTCTCCGTTTCCCTCATGCTGGCCAGTGATAAGGTTAGCTGAGTGAATGGCAGGTTTGAGCCTCTAGCAGAAGCAGCGAAACTGAGGGCTGCCGTGAACCTCTGAGGCTGCCAAAAAGTGCACGACCCACCACGGCAGAGGAGGAAATTTGTCACAGTACCTTCTTTGCATTTTGTCAAATCTCTAACAAAAGTGTTCTTAAAATGAACAACATGTGCTGGGTCATCATCCAAGACTGCTGTTAACAGGAAATATATGGCAGAATCCAGGGAAAACAGAGCAGGGGACATAAAATTCTGCCTCAAGTAGTTCAGTCAGAAATATAGTTAACGCTTATTTTTTTAATGAGCATCATCAGCATGGAAGTATGTCCTCTGGAATGGTGGCCGAAGCATGAAGGGCATATGAATGTTTAGCATATCTGGCACGTAAATACCTTCCAATGCCAGCTACAAAAGTGCCATGCAAATGCCTGTTCTCACTTTCTGGTGACATTGTAAATAAGAAGAGCGCAGCATTATCTCCCTTAAATGTAAACAAACTTGTTTGTCTTAGCGATTGGCTGAACCAGAAGTAGGACTGAGTGGACTTGTAGGCTCTGAAGTTTTACATTGTTTTGTTTTTGAGTGCAGTTATGTAACCAAAAAAAAAAAATCTACATTTGTAAGCAGGGCCAGCCCACAACATTTTGGCACCTGAGGCAGGGAGTTCAAATGACGCCCCCATACCCTCTCGCTTAGACCAAAACTTTGAAAGGTCTCAATTCTGCCTTCTTCCTGTTCTACTCCTCTCATGGTACTGCTCTGCTACCTACCCCAATAAAGGAGAACTAACAACTTAAAATGTCTTGTTCAAAAATTTTAAGTAACACTTCACTTTCAAACACCTGAACAGCAAATGTAGCTTTTCTTGTCTGCATTGTAAACACTGGCATTTTTATCTGTTTGAATAATCAAAGTGGTGCTTTCTGTGCCTTCTTGGTTGCAAAGATTTAAACTGTTTCCTGAAGGTCCACAGTCTGGGCCAGCTCATGCTCTACTGAGATGGTTGCAAGGCCGACCAGCCTCTCCTGTGTCATTATGGAGCGTAGATGTGTTTTTATTAACTTCAGCTTGGAGAAGATGCGTTCTCCATTGGCAACTGTTACAGGAAGTGTTAGAAGTATGCGCAGAGCAACAAAAGCATTTGGAAAGAGGGTGGTCATCTTATTTGTGCACATATATTCCAGAACAGCCTTTGGAGTTGATCCTGCTGAAATGTATCTTGAAAGGGCTTTCAGTTCATCACCTAAATCACTCGCATCAGTATTGAGCATGTCATCATGTGTCAACAGTGTCTAATGCCCTGCATTGCTGGTGTAGGTCTTCTTCAGGTATAGTGAGGAGTTTTGGAATATCATACAACATTCCAAATATACTGCTGTGTTCCTTGAGCTACATGAAACATTCTTCAACCGACTGCATTGCACAATCTAGCACCTGGTTAAAGAATTCAGCTTTGAATTGTTGTTTGGGGTCTCTTATGGGTTGTTTGGGATCTCCTCATAATCAAAATGTCTTCTTCTTCCATGACTCTTGTATTCTTGAATGGGTGGGAAAATAGCTACAGTGTGAAGTTCCTCTGACAACTTCTGTGCACTATTCAGAATGTTTCGAATCCCTCGTCTGACCGGTAAGTCTGTAGGTATGACTTTGCTTTGTCCAGTTGTTCCATTGCTCCAGATATATCAAGGTCAAGACCTTGGAGTCTCTTGCTTACAACATTTATTTCAAACAGTATGTCATGCCACAACACTAAGCCACACAGAAATTTGAAGTTATGAATTTTTCTGGTGATTCCATTTCCCTCTGCCACTGTTCTTCCACGAACAGTTCCTGTCATTGCATTATCCTCCATAATGGCAACTACGGCATCATCTATCTTCCCAATTTGGTATTTTGATAGGCTTTATTGCCTCCACTCAACTTTCCCATAGTGGGGCACTCCGTGGTTTCAGTGTCAGAGAGGATGTTCTCAGATGTTTCTTCAAAATTTGCCATCGATGAGTTGATACAGAGAAAAATACATAGATGCTTTGAATTACATTAAAAAATTCAGCAGCCTCACTAGAAGCTGATGCTGCATCACTGACCACCAAGTTCAATGAATGAGAACTACATGGGACAAAAAAAGCTCGAGGGTTTAACTCTTGGATCCGTGTCTGCACTCCTCTGTTCTTTCCTCTCATGTTGGCACCATTAACATAGCCCTGACCTCTCATGCCAGCTATCGCAATTCCCGTATCTTCCAGCTTTTTAAGAAGCACATTTGTCATACCAGCTCCTGTAGTATCATCAATGTCAATAAATTCTAGAAAATGCTCTCTGACAGTCACCATTGCAGGGACATTTCCACTAGGTTCTGTTGTTGCTACAAAACGCACCATTAAAGTCATTTGTTCCGTATGGCTGATGTCAGGTGTGCAGTCCAGAATAACAGAGTAATATCTTGCTGACTTCAGATCTGCCACAATCTTCTGTTTGACTCTTGTTGCCAGTAACTGTCTGATCTCATTTTGAATTGTTTTTCCAAGGTAGTGGTGTGTGTAAATTTCTTGGGTGGTGACTCTTCTTAGATGCTCCTGTAGTACAGCATCAAACTCAGCCATCAGCTCCACAATGTTAAGGAAGTTTCCATTGTTTGGCACATACCGCTGATCTGAAGTGCCACGCAGTGCTAGGTTTTGGGTAGCAAGCATTCTCACAATGGCAATGAGCCTTTTCAGAACATGTTGCCAGAAAAGAGACTCTGATACAATCTTCTCTTGATGCTGATCATCTATGGTGGCCTTTAAACTTAGTCTCATCTCAAGCTCTTTCCACCTATGGAATGCTCTCTGGTGATTTGCTGCCTTCTCCTGGCATGCCATATTTCTAGCCAGATTTTTTTAGTTCTTTGTTCCTGTAGAACCCAATGTGGCTGGAACATTAGACTAGAAGAGTTTGCAACAAAAACAGTATGCAGCATTCTGGGTTTTTGAGTACATAAGCCATGGCCTCTCCACTTTGTCACCATTGGGGATTTCACGCCAGTAATGTGTTGGATGGAAACATCTATTTTCATTGTCTTTGGGGAACATGAAGTTTTTCACTTGCTGTGGCCCATGCAGTACGAGGAAGTCCCTCAGGCTACTGCCCAAGTGGGTCCACAGTTCTGGATCATCTAGACTTAAGGAACTAAACTCAGCAGCAGCTGTTTCTTGCGCCTCCACCACAGTCTTCTCTGATCTACACTTTTCTTCAGGAATGTGCAGGGTAACATTTGTTTGAGATGGAGATATGGACGCTGCAGTAGCTGCTAGGTCACCTGCACTCTGACTAACTGGAAGATCAGGCATCTCCTCACCACTCACATCCTCACTGGCGCTGGAAGGCTCACCGTGAACATTTGTGTCTATGTATCTCAGGAGAGCTCCTTCCTGCTTAGATAGAAAAGCTCCCTGTGCTTTCTTTCTTTTTCTGAATGCTGCCCCAGAGGGGTGTTTTCTTCTTTCACTCATGACTGCTGTTCTGTGCCAGCTATCGTGGCCCTCAACGCTCAGTTGAAGGGGACAAATAAGCACGCTGGTAGCAGGGCCTGAGGGAGGGAAGATATCAGCATCTTAAGGGCCTAACTGGCTTCTACTACTTCAGTTGACTGCCTGTTCTCCTCAAGTGGGTTCAGGGAAGCAACAAGAAACAGGAAGCTCCTTGAGAAGCTGGTGTTAATCAGTCCAGGCTTCTGGGTGTGCTGGAGAGGTACATAAGAGGCTCCTCCTCCTCTCTCTCCCTGCAGCTCCTGCTGCTTTCTGTTATTCCCTCTGACCTTTTCTCCTGCCTGCCTGTTATGTCTTTTGTGCCCTCCTTCCGCCAGCACAGCACTCCACCATCTCTGTGCATCTAGAGCAGAGAGAATACATATGCACCAACAGCAGACACAATTTTCTACACTCTGGGTCCTAGTGTCGCCCCCCACACAGTCTGGCACCTGAGGAGGCCGCCTCAGTTTGCCTCATGGTAAGGCCCGCCTGTTTGTAAATTGCACTTTCACAATAAAGAGATTGCACTACAGTACTTGTATGAGGTGAATTGAAAAATTGAAAAAAAATTTCTTTTGTTTATCGTTTTTACAGTGCAAATATTTGTCAGCAAAAATAATATACACTTTGATTTCAATTACAATACACAATAAATATATATGACAATGTAGAAAAATATCAAAAATATTTAATAAATTTCAATTGGTATTGTACTATTTAACAGTGCAATTAAAACTGCGATTAATCACGATTAATTTTTTAATCATGATTAATTTTTTGAGTTAATCGCGTGAGTTAACTGCGATTAATCGACAGCCCCTAGTGAAAACATTTGTTTTTCCAGTTGTCTTGTTTTTTTGTTTTTGTTTTAATTCACACAATTAGAAAATATCCTTTAAAAACAGGCCTTATAATTAAAACCTTAGGAATCGGCCCATTGTGGTGCAACACATTAGATACAGCAGCTCCACACTTCAGTCCTTTGTCAAACATTCTGGTTGCTGGTGTCACACATGAACAGGTGGGAAGATTGAGATGTATAATTTTAAGTGAAGTTGCTATGTTATCTGCAGTAACAAAGCCCTCTTCCATGACACCACCCTCCAACTGGGCCTCAGAAGACACTAGAAGACTGTTCCAGATTGACAGTGATGCTTATAAGTAACTCCACTTATAAAGGGCTCATTTCCCCCTTTCTATCTATCAGATCAATCAATTGGGACTAATAGATTCTAAGAAAAACAGTAATATAGAAACCAGGGAGGGAGAATCAATTAAAGGGAGAAAGAACAGAATAAATAGACCGAGCTAAAACTCAAGCTTTGTGGATTACAGTACGGAAGAATTCTATAGACAAGGGGGCAAAATCTCCTCTCCATTACACCCAGGCAGCTCAACTGATACTGAAAGTTGCTTAGGTGTGAATGAGAGCATAATTTGTTCCAAATGACATACAGCAGCCTCTGCAGATGAAAGGGTTATGCAATTTCCAAGCAGAATTATGAATGAAACAGAATAGAAATTGGAGACAGAATGCTGATGTAACTGGAGAGGAAGCCTGAACATCTCAAAGCTAGTAGTCTGTTTATACCTGACTGCCTGAAAGGATTCAGAGTGGTAGCCGAGTTAGTCTGTATCAGCAAAAACAATGAAGAGTCCTTGTGGCACCTTAGAAACTAACAAATTTATTTGGGCATAAGCTTTCGTGGGCTAGAACCCACTTCCTCAAATGCATGGAGTGGAAAATACAGAAGCAGGTATAAATTCATGAAAAGATGGGAGTTGCCTTACCAAGTGTGAGTCAGTCTAACGAGACAATTCAATTGACAGTAGGATACCAACAGAGGAAAAATAACTTTTGTAGTGGTAATGAGAGTGGCTCATTTCAAACAGTTGACAAGAAGGTGTGAGTAACAGTAGGGGGAAATTAGTATGGGGGAAATTAGGTTTAGGTTTTGTAATGACCCAACCACTCCCAGTCTTTATTCAGGCCTAATCTGATGGTGTCCAGTTCACAAATTAATTCCAGTTCTGCAGTTTCACGTTGGAGTCTGATTTTGAAGTTGTTGTTGTTGAAGAATTGGCACTTCTAGGTCTGTTATTGAGTGACCAGGGAGATTGAAGTGTTCTCTACTGTTTTTTGAATGTTATAATTCATAAGGTTAGATTTGTGTCCATTTATTCTTTTGCGTAGAAACTGTCTGGTTTGGCCAATGTACATGGCAGAGGGGCATTGCTGGCACATGATGGCATATATCACATTGGTAGATGTGCAGGTGAACGAGCCTCTGATAGGGCCTCATCACATCAGCCACACTATGATGGTGTCCCCTGAATAGATATGTGGACAGAGTTGGCACCGGGGTTTGTTGCGGGGTTTGGTTCCTGGTTTGGTGTTTTTGTTGTGTGGTCTGTAGTTGCTGGTGAGTATTTGTTTTAGGTTGGGGGGCTGTCTGTAAGCGAGGACTGGCCTGTCTCCCAGGGTCTGTGAGAGTGAGGGATCGTCCTTCAGGATAGGTTGTAGATCCTTGATGATGCGTTGGAGAGGTTATAGTTGGGGGCTGAAGGTGATGGCTGGTGGCGTTCTGTTATTTTCTTTGTTGGCCCTGTCCTGTAGCAGGTAACTTCTAGGTACTCTTCTGGCTCTGTCAATCTGTTTCTTCACTTCACCAAGTGCATATTGTAGTTTTAAGTACGCTTCATGGAGATCCTCTAGGTGTTTGTCTCTGTCTGTGGGATAGGAGAAAATGCGGCTGTATCTTAGAGCTTTGCTGTAGACAATGGATCATGTGATGTGCTCTGGATGAAAGCTGGAGGCATGTAGGTAAGTATAGCGGTCAGTAGGTTTCCGGTATAGGGTGGTGTTTATGTGACCATCGCTTATTAGCACTGTAGTGTCGAGGAAGTGGACCTCTTGTGTGGACTGGTTCAGGTTGAGGTTGATGGTGGGGTGGAAATTGTTGAAATCCTGGTGGAATTCCTCAAGGGCCTCCTTCCCATGGGTCCAGATGATGAAGATGTCATCAATGTAGCGCAAGTAGAGTAGGGGTGTTAGGGGACGAAAGCTGAGGAAGCATTTTTCTAAGTTAGCCATAAAAATGTTGACATACTGTGAGGCCATGTGGGTACTCATAGCAGTCCTGCTGATGTCACTCCATGCATCTGATGAAGTGGGTTCTAGCCCATGAAAGCTTATGCCCAAATAAATTTGTTAGTCTCTAAGGTGCCACAAGGACTCTTCGTTGTTTTTGCTGATACAGACTAACTCGGCTACCACTCTGAATCCTTTGAGACAGTCAGGTATAAACAGACTACTAGCTTTGAGATGTTCAGGCTTCCTCTCCAGTTACATCAGCATTCTGTCTCCAATTTCTATTCTATCTCATTCATAATTCTCCTTGGAAATTGCATAACCCTTTCATCTGCAGAAGCTGCTGTATGTCATTTGGAACAAATTCTGCTCTCATTCACACCTAGGCAACTTTCAGTATCAGTTGAGCTGCCTGGGTGTAATGGAGCCCACGAAAGCTTATGCCCAAATAAATTTGTTAGTCTCTAAGGTGCCACAAGGACTCTTCGTTGTTGTTGTCTGAAAGGAGTTTGGAGAAACCCCAATCTGTTCCCCATTCACTGAGAAGTTTATACAAACTTGTATAAAAATATCTGTTTCAGTTGCATTATGTGCACCATCATGTGTAGAAATCTTTTTTAAAAGTTAAGATGCCTTCTTTTGTGTTCTAGAGTCTCTGCAAAGTACAGGGCATGATTAGAATTAAATACAATGAATTAAAAATTACTAAAGCATTGGTTTGTTTATGAGTAAGTCTTTTCATGTTAAAAGAAGTCATGCCAGCATATAAATTGCAGCAATTGAAGATATAAACCTCGAATAAGTTCAAAACAACCTAGAACAGCAAATATATAGTGCTTTAATTTTTCCAGCCATACATATTCTAATATTTTCAGAAGCCTCCTATTTCATTCTTTATGATATCTTAACACCTAAATATTAAATTTTTATTAAAGTAATCCTTTAATTATTACTAGAGCACCATTCATCCAGAAAGATCTCAAAAATCACTTTACCTACTTTTTTCTTAAATACAAATTAAATAGAAGATCACTTCACACACCACTGAACTGCTATCATCCCTTGGGTGGAATGTATAATTTACTTAACAGTGCACACAACACTACAGAACAGTTTTGATTGGAAACTGATGAATAAGAGCCTAATCCTACAGACATTTATGCATGTCAGTAATTTTGGGCATTAGAATTTGCAGGATTATGCCCTTATTCATCACTTTCTGGTCTAAACTATTATGCAGTGTTTTGTTCAGTGTTAAAAAGAGGATACATTCTGTCCATCCCACATTATGATTGTCTTGTTCAGTGTCAATGCATTGGACTTATGCCCAAAATACCAAATTAATGCTACGTGGAGTTATGCACAGAAAGCTCCCATGTATCAAGAGGAAAAACCAACTTGTATTTGTATAAAAAGTGTGATATGTAATGCTATGCATGTTAGACAAAGTTAGAAAAACAGCTATTGTTGAAATGAAGTTGTTTTTGAAAAATTTAATGTTTTGGTTTTTAAAAATCCCTTCAAAATCTTACTCATTTGTGCAGGTTTTAAAATGAAGTATTTGGGGTTGGGTTTTTTTGATTTTTGGGGGTTTTTTTGTTTTTTTTAAGTTTAAGGTAAAATGTTCCTAAAAGGTTCCAAGATCTCTAAAAACACATTATTAGCTGAAAATCTGTATGTTTCAAGCCAATGCTAATTATAACCATTTCAACAACAGGATATTGTTATCATATGTAATGGAACCAAGGGCAGAGCCTTCACTATGAAAACATGCTTTGGGGAGTCACTATCGTAGCATTAACAATAATCAAAGACAAATTAACAAAAAAAGTACCATGAATCACTAGCAACAGAAGCCTTGTATTTCTGCACTTCCACAAATTACATCTCTCACACAGTATGAAAACAGCTATTTCTAATGTGCCATTGAAAAACAGATCAATTAAAGTGCCTAACTGCTTTTCTTTTGTTCTTTCCAGGCACATACAACTTAGAGGTCAGTCTGAGAGCTGCCTTATAGGTGACACTTCCATTAACTTAGGATTCCATTGGACCAGACTATAAACACTAAAATATTTCTACAAAATAAAGCAAATTACTCCAGAAAGTTTGATGCCACATAAATCAGATATATGGTGTGTGCAGATGAAAGGTAAATAGAGCAGTGTTGTTGTATTTTTAGTACCGCATTCCTACTAGTACTGTTTGCTCTAGGCATGAGAAATATAAGCACGCATACTTCATAGAAGATATGACATCAATGGGAGTTAGGCGGTTAGGAAGTTTGAAAATTCCTCTATGGGCCTATCTGCATTTTTAGGTATCTTTAAAAAAATCGGACCCTTCATCCTTAGAATTGATAGAGATTCTCTGTTGGAAGCACAGAATGAAGCCAACTCTCGCTCTCTTTCGCTTTTTAAACTTCAGATTCTCTGCTTTAGTAGAATTTTTTAAATTTATCTTTTCTGTTCCACTGGCCAAATTTGCCTTCAGCTCCATAAGTACAACTCCCCATGAAATTTTTGTTTGAAGTTTTAATTCTTTCAACATGAATCATTTATAGGTATACGCCAGATAGCAGATTTTCTGTGTGTTTGTTTGTTTGAAGTCTTAGATAGGTTATGGAGAGTTTGTACATTATCATGGAGGAGATATAGATTCTTCATCAGGCTCCACAAAATGGCCCCTTTAAAGTCAGACAACACAACATCTCTTCACAGCATATAAGGATTGGGAACATGATGGTCCAAAGTGACAAAAACATTACTTATGAAAAATCTAAAGGTCATGTCTGTGTTAAAATCAGAACCAAGATTAACTCGCTGTCCTACAACAAAGACAGGTAATTGTCACAGGGCTTGTCTACAAGGTGTGTTAGTATGCACCAGAGGGCTCCTTGTCTATATGGTGCACTTCCCCAAAGTCCCCACCCCAACTCCACCCCCTCCCTGGCCCTATTTCAACCCCTTCCCCAAATCCCCACCCCTGTCCTAAGTCTTCTCCACCTCCTCCCCTGAGTGAGTGGCTCCCTGCTTCTCCCCCCTCCCTCCTGGAAAGTGCTAAGCGCTGCCTAACAGCTGTTTGGCAGTGGGAAGTGCCTGGAGGTAGGCAGAGGAGCGGGGATGTGGCTCACTGGGGCGTGGGGGCCACAGGAAATAACTCAGGGAGGTTGCAGGGGGTGCAGGGAGCTTGGCAGGCCGCGTGTTTGAGACCCCTGGTCTAAGTCATCAGTTCAAGCATGACCGAGGTTGGTAGTGACTAGAAGTCATTACCACCTGATGCCTGTTCAGTGACCTATCTATAAGAAAATGCAGATTTTGGTCCAGCTCCTGACCAACAGGTGCTCACATTACACCGTCATGATTACTGAGGAACAGCCCAGTTGGCAGTCTCAGAAGACAGGCAAAGTGTTGAACAGGTAGGGTCATGGGAAAGCTACACTACCTCTGCATGAGTTATACTTATTCTGTGAGTAAAAGATTTTCATCTCTTGGACTGTCAAATCAACCTGGAATCTTTCACTAGCATGACACTCTTTTAATGTTTTTCTTATGATATAAAGAATTAAACGTCAGAATTTTTTTTAATAATACATTCTTTAGAACTGCTCCATCACAGATGCTCCAGGGTACTACATATTAAATTACCCAATAAAAAGCATCATGTCTGATAAATCCTTTTAAGTAGTCTATTGTTCAAAGTGAAAAAGTGTTTAATGGAACAAAGCAGCACAAAGGTAAATATAAATCACATAATGGCTAGAGAGATGAACTAAAACTAAAAGTATTCTAATTTAACCTCTCCCCCCACTAACTTCTGATGGCTGAGAAAAAGTGGAACATGTATCCAAGGCCAAAACCTGATTGATGTTTTATACAACCTTGACACACTGGCAGTTTCACTCCATCTACAATAATGGTTTCATTTGCACCTTACTTGGCTATTTTTTCTGTTTTATTCCTATTTTGGATGATTCAAGTTTCATGTTTTACTTTAAAGCATTGTTCTTATTAGTTGTATCATGGCAGCACTCAAAGGCCCAGTCAATGTTGAGGTGCCAGTGTACTTGGTCAGTAACATACTCATTGAAAGACTCGGTTCCTGACCTGAGGAGTTGACAGTCTAAGTCAGGTGACAGTGGTTCTCAACCAGACGTGTACCTTTGGGGATACGGAGAGGTCTTCCAGGAAGTACATCAATTAATCTAGATATTTGCCTAGTTTTATATCAGGCTACATAAAAAGCACTAGCGAACTTGGTACAAACTAAAATTTCATACTGATAATTACTTGTTTATATTGCTCTATATACTAAACACTGAAATGTAAGTACAATATTTATATTCTAGTTGATTTATTTTATAATTATATGATAAAAATCAGAAAGTAAGCAATTTTTCAGTAATAGTGTGCTGTGGCACTTTTGTATTTCTATGTCTGATTTTGTAAGCAAGTGGTTTTTAAGTGAGGTGAAAATGGGGTACACAAGACAAAACCAGACTCCTGAAAGGGGTACAGTAGTCTGGAAAGGTTGAGAGCCACTGCTGTAAAAGAATGGGAGGATTTAGTTTGGGAAGAGACATATAATGGCAACTAACAAAAAAAAGTAAAATACTAGAAAGTAGATAGGGCTCTCAGTACAATCAGAAGCAAACATTTTTAAAAAACAAATATAATTAGACAATCAAATAATTCTTCTGCTCTTGCTCACAACCAACAAACAAGTATTCAAAGATAGTGCATAATTCTCATTTTTAAGTGTGTCCTATGTCTGGTTTTGATGTTATCTGATTAAAATGTGGCCATATAGATCATTGTTGCAACCACTGTTATATATTTGCAACAAATATTGTACAAAGGTTGTCGAGTAAGGTGTCTATGAAAAGGTTATGACTTGCTGGTTATGATTGTGCTATCTGTATGCATGTATCATTTTTGTATGTGAAGTTATACATATTGGAATATTCCCCAACTTTATGGGGATTGTCTGCCCCATTCTTTGCAGTTCACCCTAATTGAGTGACCAAAGCTATCCCACACTGGGACACCGGTCACAACCAGATATGCCATGTAAGATATCTGCAAAAATGTTATAATTTGCCAGATATGATAATCTTGTTTATATGTTTGTATCACCTTTGTATTATGAGTTATAGATACGTATGTATGTCTGTATTTCAAACTTGTGCTATGCTTCTGGTTGACACCCCCAGACAGTTTGGCATCAGCACTACCTAGCCTGCTTGATGGCCCATTAACGACCATCAGCTATACAACTGACCCACAGAGAGAAAGCAGATACACCTTATGACTCAGCAAGGCATGCAGGGACATGCCTATGGAGAGAACTCTAAGACTTCCAAGCCATGTGCTTGGCAGCTTGTGTTTGAAACAAAGGAAGTACAGGCCACATGGCAAAAGACTATAAAAAGCAGCTGCATCTTCTCTGTTTTGTCTTCAGTCCTGCTTCTTACTTCTGGAGGAACTTTGCTACAAACTGAAGCTCTGAACAATGGACTGAATGACCCATCCAAGCTGTGGATGTACTCCAAAGGCTTGACTTAAGCCATTAGTTTACTCCATCACTGCTACAAGCCTGAACCAAGAACTTTGCCATTACTGTATGTAATTGATTCCTTTAACCAATTTTAACTCTCACTTTAACTCTCACTCTCAATTTTAACTTTTTCTTTCTTTCTTTCTTTCTTTCTTTCTTTGAATAACCCTTTAGATTTTAGACACTGAGGGACTGGAATCAGTGTGATTTTTGGGTAAGATCTAAGTTGTATATGGACCTGGTGTGTGGCTGGTCTTTTGGGATCAGAAGAACCTATTATATGATGAGACTGGTTGTAAAGAACCACTCATCTCTGAATCCAGTGTTTTTGGTGGTGATAGAAGAACTGGAATGCCTGAAGAAACTGGCTTTATGGTTTTTTGTTAGCCTGTTTCGTTAAACAGGAGTTGAATTCTGTGGCTGGTTTGGTATATCTTATAAAAGAATAAGCACCAGTTTTGGGTTGTGTTTGCCCTATTTCTCAGCAGTTCGTCCTGAATTTGGCATTCTCAGTTATGACCCACTAAGGCACGGTTACACTGGTCCACACACAGCTCTTGTACAATATTAATATTGTTATTTTTACTGCGGTAGGACATAGGAGCTCTAGACATGAGCCTTATTATGCTAGATGCAGTAACAATAAAACTATTTCAATTAGGGATGTGATTTTATACAAGTATAACTGCATTCACATTAGAGGGGGTTTACTGCTTTAACTATATCGGTATATATGCCTCCCATTATGTGGGCACAGTTATACTGATATAAAAGTGCTTATACCATTATAGCTTATTCCTGTACAGGAATGGGAATAAGCTATACTGGTATAAAGCACTTTTATAACTGCATCCACGTTAGGGGATTTACTGGTATAACTACTTCAGTAAAACAATAATAAAAAAAATCACCCCTAACTGAAATAATTGTACCAGTACAGAATCTGTGCATAGACCAGACCTAAGTCTCTTTGGAAGTCAATGACACTTTTGAATGTTGGACTCAGGTGCTTTTCAAAATTTTATCTCATGTCAACTTTTAAGAAATGGTTTCTTGTTTGTCTGATAAATTTATCGAAAGTTCATCCTTTTAACATCTGTATCTATTACTCTTAATGCTGTATACATCCCTGGATACAGATTATGAGGCCAGAATGGACCACTGTGATCAAAGAGAGCAGGTCAGGGCCTACCAATCTCTGTGGCTTCATTACACAGCTGAAATAGATTGCATTCAAGTGACTTCCAAGGTCATGCCAATGAAATCCTATGAAAAATATTCATGAGATTCTTTAACAGGCCTCTTAATTTTTATGCAAGAATATGTTTTGCCTAGGAGGATCAGCATAATAGGGGATCCCATTTGGTACAGACATATAAAAGATATCTGGTGTAAACTAGAAACAATTCTTTCTTCAGTTATGTAACAATAACGTTTGCTTATGTGAGAGTGTATATGTGTGTTGTCCCTGACTTCAAAGAAAAGGAATTTCTATTCCAACACTGATGAGCTATAACAACTCACATAAAAACTATATGAACTGTAATTGGACTGATATTTAGGCCAATGGCACATTCTTGTTGCAGGTCTCACAGGAATTTGCATTCCTTTCTCCCATCCAGCAACACCATCAATACTGATAACTTAAGAATATGACAAGTACCATATGAATTGTTTAAATAGTGAGGTATGAAGTTAATTATATACAAAAATACATCAAAGGGAGATTTTCAAAGGCACAAACAACAGTAAGCACACCTAACTCCCACTGAAAATCAGTGGCAGCAAGGTGACTAATTGCCAACTGTGCTTTGTAAATTTTCCTGTACTGTCCAGACAGCGTGTTTACATATAGAAAAAAGAATTATTGTGCTATGGATATTTCCATGAGAAACAGCAGCAATGGACTTTAGATATACAAGAGCATTCTGAATTTCTATTATAGGAAAAAAACCTATGATAAAGCAAGAGACCAGGCATTTACCAAATCTGAATCCTCTCCATTGATCAATGTAAAGAAAACCACCCATGTTAGAATTCAAACTCACCACAAGCCATTAGCAAAATCAAAAAACTATAGTTTACAAAATGCCTGGGGCACCTGGCATTGGCCACTGTCTGCAGACAGGACACCGGGCTAGATGGACCTTTGGTCTGACCCAATATGGCCGTTCTTATGTTCTTAATAAAGAATGACAGAAAAATAATTTGATACACATCTAATGCAAAAGTATAACCTTTAACTAATCATGTTTACTATATTGCTTTGTTTCCCCTGTTTATATTGAAATTGCAATGTTTGTTGGTTTTAAACTTTGAAATCCCAATCAAATTTTCAAAAAACATACAGCATATGGCAGATTAAAAAAAAAAAGTAAACAAACTCCCAAGGGTGCAATATAAGGGCACTTATTTGTATATATTGGTGTTAATTGCAGATGCATCACTAATCCACAAGGATACCTTCCGTAGACTCCCCAGCCTCACTGTGGCTTTTGTTACTATCAACTGTCTCAATGCTGCTGCGAGGGTGACCAGATAGCAAGGTGAAAAATCAGGACTGGGGGTAATAGGCACCCATATAAAAACAAAGCCCAGAATATCAGGACTATTCCTATAAAATCTGGTCACCTTCAGTGCTATCAAAGTTCTCCTCTCTATGACCATCATACTGTCAATGATCTTTGTGGAGAGGGAATTCCAATAGTACCTGCTATACTGAAGACACGTTCCAAATATTTGACTATGAACATCTTAAAAATTCAACAGAGGCTTGGTTAAATAGTAGACACCACTTCTGCTTCTGCTTCCAATATTCTAATAGTTTGCCATATGTAAATATACCTCCAACTGTCCTGCAAGTAGAGGACAGTAATATTAATAGATAATTTATATTACAGCAGCGCCAAGAGGCATCAATCCTGACTATACTAGATGCTGTACAAGTATAATCTACTGGAATTACACAAACCAAATTTAAAAGAAAGTCCCTGCCCCAAGAGCTAGATATTCTAGAGTCTGGAGAGTCTACCAACACTATTTTTGTACTAGAAATGCATATCTCAAGCTCTCTCTGAGACTGTTCTGATCACTGATGACAAATTCAGAAAAAGATCATTTTGACCATTGTTCCTGCTACCATTCCTCCTCTTCTGTTGCATCTGCTTCTCTGTTTCAGGGTAACTGGACTGGGGATGAGATTATCCTCTTTGCACAGAGTCATCTTGCTTATCCAGGACATGTTTGCAGTAACCCAATTCTCCTCTCCCCAGGGAAAGAGGAAAAAAAAGAAAATAAACAATGGACAGGATGCAAAATTCCATGTTTCCTCATGAGACGCAAGTTCCTCTGCAGTTTCTGCTGCATGCTTTACAGTAAGGTTATGGACACCATCTGCTTGCTTACTGTGAGAGCATAAAAACAGTTCTCTCTCCAGCATAAAGAGTGATCACTGGACAGACGCTACCTCATCCTACCACCTGGATGGCCCCATTATAAGCCATTATACCTGAGCCATTAACAGAGAGTCACTCTGCAGGAAACAGGTGCACATTGATGTCTATCTTGGGCCACATAGGAAATATTTGAGAAACAGTGCTGTGCTCGGTTTATAGAGTTCTCCAGCTATATGTAAGGTGTAAATTCACCAAATCGCTAGCTCCTGCTTGCTTTATTTGGTGATAGGTAAGACCATTCTTCTCTGAATACTGCTTACAGGAGAGAATATGCACAATCTGAGCAACTAAAGTTGCCACAAATCTTTCTTAATGAGACTGTATCAAAATCCCAGCCATATTCTCGCTTTTGGAAAGACTCCAATACAAACTCAAGCATGCACTATGTTAATACTACTGTTATATGCTATTGGTTCCCTAACAGAGACAGATAATACATGATCACTTTCCCAATGTTACATTTCTATAGGTGTGCATTTGATGTGGTTGGCACAGGAAAGTTACGTGATTGTAAATGGGAAAGGAGAAGGGAAGACAAGCTCTCTATTTAGATGTGGTTCTTACTATGACAGAGCTTGGGAACTTCTTCCACATGTCATAAACCGAGGGGAATAAAAGGCAGGTAAGTTAGCCAGCCAGCTAGCTGCTATGTCCCTCAACTTACACAATAGACTCATCCATATAGGATTCAATTTCTCAAACTTTGCATATGCGTCACACAGAGAATAGCGCTGGATGTTGCTGCTGCTACTAACTGGAAGGACCCACTTCTGCCTAGCTGAGCTGTTTTCCCCAAAGAAAAGCTGTGGTGTATTGAAAACTATGTCAAAATTACAAGCTATCAATGTGGCTTTCTAATCCTGTTTCCAGGCAAGGGTGCTCTGAAGGAAGAGCTATCTGGGTCCTCAGCAGCCAGTCTGCAAAAGGGCCAGTCTGGAGCAGCAAGGGTGAATTGTACCTCTCTGTCTTAAGTAGCAGCCTACTTTGTATCTCTCAGTGTCAGGTACTGCTGGTCTTGAACCCGGGGGCGGCTCGACCAATTTTGCCGCCCCAAGCAGTCGCCGCTGGATTGCCGCCGCCGCAACAGCGGTGGAGCTGCCGCCAAAAGCAGCCCCCGCGGGAAGAGCAGCGGCGCCGCCGAAGCCGAACAGCCACCGCGGGACACAGACGGCCGCCCCATTCTGAATGTCGCCCCACGCACCCGCTTGGAAAGCTGGTGCCTGGAGCCGGCCCTGCTTGAACCTATGCCTACAAGGTTGCCAAGCAGAAGCCTGTGCTGCACCACCATGCTGTAAGAGCAGATAAAGAAACTGCATATGATACACCACAAACAGAGGCTACATCCGCTGACCCAGGGGGATCAGCTGACTAGCGGCCCACCGCTGATGGATCACCTCCTAGTATAAAGCTTCCTACTCCTGCCACACCCCTTGTCTGAGCAACTAGTCACTAGGTCTGCTGCCTCCTTGCCTGGTTGCCACTCCTTCTTCCTGCTGCCTCAGCCTGACCCCAGTTATTGGCTCCAGCTTTAACCCTTCGCGTGGCTTCTCCCTCTGAGTCCAGTTGTGACCCTGGGCATGACTGCTGACTACAACCCCAATTCTATTCTGGGCTTCAGCCATTAGGTCAGACTGCTCACAGATGGGCCCTGACACTTTATTTTTGGTTGTTGCGTGTGTGATAAATGAAAGGGGGATGCGAGGAGGTGCTCCCTTTTATGGACACCCAGCCAGCCAGTTAGCTATAAAATCCCTTTTAGAAGTTGTTCTCTACTTGCTTTGCCTGTAAAGGGTTAAAAAGTATCCCTGCATAGATAAAAGGAAGGGAGTGGGCACCTAACCAAAGAGCCAATGGGAAGGCTAGAACTTTTTAAACTTGGGAAAAAAACTTTGCCCTTGTCTATTTGTGGTTGTTCTCTGGAGAGGGGGGACAGAGCAGCCATGCTAAGAGCTTTAGGCCAGGTATGAAAATCATCAGATCATACCTAGAAACTACTCATTTGAAACCCCAGACGTGTAAGTAGATCAGGAAATGTCTAGGAAGACACGATTAGGTTTATCTCTTTTTATTTCCTTATGGTTTGTGGATTCCTCTGTGCTAACTCCAGGTGCTTTTGCTTTGCTTGTAACCTTTAAGCTGGACCTCAAGAGAGCTATCTTGATGCTTAATCCTTGTAATTGTTTTGTTTTGGTTTTTTAAATCAAGCAAAAAGCCTAAGTTCCAAATGTATTTTCTTTCTTTTTGTTTTTAATAATATTTACCTTTTTTAAGAACAGGAGTGGATTTTTGTGTCCTAACAGGTTTGTGCATATGTTGTTTAATTAGCTTGTGGCAACAGCTGATTTCTTTTGTTTTTCTTTCTCAACTCTTCCCTGGAGTTAGGGTGAAACATCTATGCCGCTATTTTTAGCAGTGTAGTGTCTTGCTGCTTCCCCCCTGGTGGGGCCATTCCCTGCTGCAGTGAAAGGCTCTGGGCAGGGAGAGGCAATGGGGAAAGGCTCTGGCGGCAGCTCCCTGCTACTGAAATCTTTGTCCACTGCCTCCCCACAACAAGAGCCTTGCCCTACTACCTCTCCACTGCAACACGTAGTTACACGTGTAGTGCCTGTACTCTACACACTGCTGTTAAGTGTAGTCATAGCCTTAGATTGAGAATACTTCTTTGCATCATACTCTTCAACAACAATACATTGCAACAAAATGATTTCTTCAGGTCTGATCCTCCAAAATGCCAACCTTGAGTTGAAGGCTCTCTCACTCAACATTTTGCAGGAGGTGCTCTGCAAGGCCTCATGGAATCAGGCGCTTCTATAGCTATTCCAGAGGCAGGACCTGAGGTGAAAATAATTAGAGGTCTGTGCACAAATCAGCTACAGAATCAGGACTTTAAGGCTGTAAACATCAAGGGAAGCCAGTGAGCTGCTAATGACAGCAGTAATGACTGACTGTGAGAAAATAACAGGTTTCAGAGTAACAGCCGTGTTAGTCTGTATTCGCAAAAAGAAAAGGAGTACTTGTGGCACCTTAGAGACTAACCAATTTAATTCACGAAAGCTCATGCTCAAATAAATTGGTTAGTCTCTAAGGTGCCACAAGTACTCCTTTTCTTTTTGTGAGAAAATAGACATTTGACATTTTTTCTGGAGCACCTTTCAAACTCAGCATATCAGATCAATAAAAAACTATTTTTGAAAACCTAATGATATCTGAATTTATCTGCATATGTTTTTATATTCCACTTTAAAAAGTTCTACAGATATTTCTGGTTTGATAATGACTAATTTTTATTGGTCTTGTGAGTCCCTTCTACTAAGATACTCATTGATATTAGGAAGATTGAAATTGTACCTGCTTCAAGTCCCCCTCTCAAAAAAACCATGTCTCTCATGTTCTAGCTATTGATTTTGATGTGTGGGCATTAGCTCACTGGTAAAAGGTTAATGTAATTCAATTTTCTCCTGGTACAAAAATCATCCTTCAAACTTCACTACTGAGGTCCCATTTCAGCAAAGCATTTAAGCATGTGCTTAAGTCCATCTCTATTCAGCAAAGCAATAAAGCACATGCTTAGCTTTAGGCACATGTTTTCATCATATTGGCTTCAAAGGGACTTAAGAACATGGGACAGGGATGGACTGGTCAGTTGGGGTCTCGGGAGTGAACAGATCTGATTTACAAAACCAAAGATGGGAACTGGTATGTAATAAACTGTTTAAGCTATAAAGTTTGGTCAAACATTTACTTTTTGGCATGATGATGTTGGCATTAGGACAAGTAACACAGCAAATATTGCTTGCTTTTTTCTGATGTACCAGATAGCTAGTCTGATCTGTGTCTAGCTCCTGCAACCTTGTAGCAGGCATTATGGGATCAAGTCGGACAGTCACTGAATGGATATATTTCATAGCCCTGATCTGTATAGGATAAATGCAGCTGATGATGCAGTACTGTAATGCCTGGGAGCCCCAGTCAGGGACTCCATTGTGCTACGCACTGTACAAAGACTAAGAAGACAGTCCTTGCCCCAAAGAGCTCCCATACTGGTTACCGTGTATACACTACTGATGCCTTCTCAAGAGTGCCAATTAGAGGGGTAGGGGAGGACAGAAGCCCCCCGAGTTTCATACAGGAGGAGTGCAAGCTCCCAGGTGGAGCTCTTAACTACAGCACAGCATTAGTGTGAAATGTAAATTCTGCAGAGGAGAGGTCCCCCAGGGGCAGAGAGTCAGTATTTTGTTACAAACAAGAGGCAGGGTGATTAAGATAAGAAAAGGCTGATGATTAAATTAAGGATATGGAAGTTTAGCCTGTAAAAAAGGAATCCTTCTGTGGAGGGGGGAGTGGGAGGAGGGGTTGTTTTAGACACAGGGGACTCAAAAAAGATACAGCAAAGCACTGAGCCTAGGTTACATTCAGAAAAGGGGGAGGTTTGGGGGTGTAGGCGAAAAGAAGGGGTCAAACCCAGGGAAGGGCTAGCAGCGTATAGAGAAGTTCCTACTCTACCTGTGGTACTTATGTGGCCCCATCACCATGGTATCTGATGCTGTGCCTCACAATATCGAACCTATTTCTCCTCCCAGCCCCTCGGTGAGGTAGAGCAATGCTGTTATCCCCATTGTACAGATGGGGCACTGAGGAACACACAGACTAAAGGCCAGATTTGCAACGGTATTTAGGCAGCTAGTGAGATTTTCAAATGCACTTAGGTTTGGTGCTTTGTAAGCCCCACTAGATATCTAGCTGCATCTTTGGGTGCCTAAAAACCTTTGAAATTCTGTCCTTAAAGCACTGGCCTGGGATTGGACAGGAAATCTACGGGGGAGTAGAACCCAGGTCTTTCAGGGCTAGCTCCCTATCCAGCAGACCAGCCTCTCTTTCTCCGCTGCACACTGCAAAAAAAGAGGACTCTGATAGACGGGAGCAAAATCAAGGCGGCCAGTTATCTGAGACTCCAGCAAATGGTCCCAGGATGGACATCATGGTTGATAGCATAAAAAGCAGCACAGAGGTTAGGAAGGATGGAGAATGAGAGTAAGATGAGAGGGGGTTGTACAGCAATGGCTGCTGTGCAATTTTACATTTTAACTGAAAACTAATTTGTTCAGTCATTTTTTGTTCTGAGTTTGAGAAAAGGAAGGAATGAGAAAGTGTCATATAAGCATCAGATGTGTTTATACCTCAAATTCTTAGGGTTGCAGCTGTATTCAGGCCAATTCCAGAACAAAGAATAGAAACTGCATCCACAGAGTCCATAAAGTCGACGATTATTGTCATGATTTGCATTATTCACTGGGCACCAACTGCATGCACAGCACTGTTCAGAATTTACCAGAAAATCCAGCCCCTGAGCTAATGCATATAAGATGGCTCAGATATTTAAGTATGAAGTGTATAGCTATTGACCACACATTATCACATGGTTACCGTGAGTGGAGGCACTGATGGCAATAGAAGTTTTAGTTGATAAAGGACTAGAAGATTTGACCCTCCAACTTTCTTTCTAAAGGAAGAGCTGCCCAGAGCTCCTGTGCCTGTTTATTTTCCTTTCCTGCCTGCAGTGGCCCTGATGTCTCTGTTTTTTTCTTAACTTTAAAATGTAGAATTTTCTTGGTATTTGGTTTTAAATATTCTCCTGTGAGAACTGCAACTCAGTTGTAGTGTTGTGTTTTGAGAGCCTTCTAGAAAGTAACTAACTAGCCTTTCAACAGATGTAAAAGCAGTGTTGCCAACTCCCATGATTTTGTCATGAGTCTCATAATAATTGTTTTCCTTAAAGCCCCAGCTCCTGGAGTCAAGTGGTGATGTGATGATTTCAGCCTTCATTCTTAAAGAAAAATGAAGTTTCTAGACCATGTGGCTGTGGAGAAAGCTTCAAAATGTGACCCCAGTGCACCCTACAGGCTCAAAAAGCAGAAGGCAAATAAAAAGAACCCCAAATCGGTTATTTTTTACAAAGGCTCATAATTTTAAAGCCAATCTCATGATTTTTGGTGACCTTGATTCATGATTTTTGAACATTTGGGATTGGCACTACTGTGAAAGTGACTTGAAAGTGCCAGTTTCACTCCCATTTAAGGTTAGTTCTTAGTCTACTATTTGTAGTGAGGTAACATCTCTAGAGCCCCAGGTAAGTGCAGTATAAACTCATGGGGTCTTGCCCTAGCAGGATGTTTCCAAAGGTAAATAATCTATTCTAAGCCTGGTGAACTGCAAAAAAAGTGAAAGAAGTAATCTATATCTTTCTACCGATTTTTCAATTGTTGTATTCAAGAGTTAGTAACAAAGAATATACATTAAAATTTTAAACCTAACTAGTGTTACTTAAGTGACTTGACAAGATGTGAGAACATATTATTATTAGTGCTGAGTGGGTCTAATATTTATTAAGCCCTCTTTTTATAATATAGGGATTAGATACTGTGCTCCTATCAGCTAATTTCTAAATTATCTGCACACACACACAAAAACACCCTAGTTTTCAGGTGCCTAAGTAGCCCCTGAAATCATGGTTAAAGTTGCCCCCCCCTCCCCAAAAAATCAGAAATGGCACCCCTGTGCCTACTGGATGGAAGATCAGAAATACTCAAGTAGTCCTACACAGGACTACTACAGTTATCAGCAACTATCCATTAGCTTTAGTAGAATGCCCTAAATGACCCCAAAGTATACCCTAAATTATAGCCCAGCTTAAGATAATGAAGTTATGGATCCATAAACGTGTGGTATCACTTACAATGAAAGTCTAAGCAGCAGCACAATTTCAAAGTATTAAAGGAAAATGATCTCAATTCTTCCCTGTAAAAGAAAATAAGATTCTACAAAAATCTAGACAAGTAAATGTTTCCAAAGCAATGAAAATGTAAGTTTAACAGAAATATTTAAAGGGACTGTTTTGTAAAATTTGGTTCATAATTTAGATTTTGTACAATAATAAGCTTTTAGAAAAGCTAGGATAAGTAGAAAATTTTAATTTTTAGGAACTCATGGAAACCTAACGTGCACACAGGAAAAAATTCTTAAACAGAAACATTCCCATGTACTTTTAGTATAATCCTATCCAGGTTTATTTGTAAAGGCACAAGAGCCAGAGTTAGAGAAATGGACTACTATTATTTTTATTTTCTCAGCTAATAAAAATGAAAAAAGCAAATCAATATTGAACAGTAAATGAGATTTTAATAATTCTTTTATACAGTTTTAATCATTTAATTCCTGGATTCTCGTCCTGAGGTTCATGACACCTCTTGTCAAGAATAGGTCCATTCGATTATGATTCACCCTCGCTTTCTTTATGGCAGATAGGAGTAGGGTCCTGACACTTTTTGCTGTTGTAATATAGTACAGAAAGGGTTAAGAACCACTGATCTAAGGTGTTAGTTCCAACATAAATAAGTCAATTTTTCTCTTTAAAAAATATATATTTTTAACCACACCATATATCTTTTAATATCTAATTTGAATGAAAAGTTAAAATTCAGGAAGTGTGTCTTTCTGATGGTGTGTCACCAATTAATTAAAATGTTCTCTCGTCAACAAGATCTCGGCCTCTGATGGCAGCTAAATGATTTTTCTCTTCAGACTGAAGAAGATATCAGGGTTTATAGTCAATTTAAACTCAAAATATATGTGGTAATCACCAGCCTTAAACCTTTAAAAGTGATCAAGTCAAGCTTAACCTTTCATTTATAAGAATTTCTGCTGTCTGTTTAATAAAACTTATGAAGTATCTAGAGAGGCTCCTTGTCAAGGGGAAATAAAAATATGGAATTGGAGCAAAAATGACCAATCAAAAAGACTTCATAACACCGAGCCAATGATTTTTCCATAGAATTCATTTCTTTAATCCTCAAGCATAATATCCCAATGAATCTACAGACTTATCTTTTATACAGCACAACACTAAAGAATGTGGGAAGAAAAGAATAACAGCTAAGTCATGACTGAACTTGACCTTTTATCCTGGGAGCTCATTCATTTTAAATCATTGATCCAACAGCTACAAGTCAGAAAGTCCACCAGCTAAAGCTTTTCTGTACAATTTAAGCTACTACAAAAGTTACATAAAATACACTGGTGTACAGGTTGAAGTTTTAAAACCACCTAAGTCCCATTCCAGTGACTTAGGCACTTAAGAATCTAAGTGCCTAACTAACTTTTGAAAATGGAACTTTAGCACTTTTGAAAATTTTACCCATTTGGCTTCAACCAGATTTTTTTTTCTAAAAAAGATACCAATGGGATCAGGATTTAAAACTACAGACGGACCAACTTTGAATCCCAAAACATTAGAATTTCAGGCATTTTTGGATTCAGATCCCGAAATAGATGTGGAAATTGCCCCCATAGTTTTAATTCTCGGTTGGATCCAAGACCGGAATGGATCAGTTTTCTGGATCAGATGAAGCCCAAAATCTTATGCATAGATGGTTTTGTGATGCCAACATTATCTTCCTCCAGCCCCAATAAAATACTGATGCCAAGATCATCTTCCTAGCCTGTCATTTTAACTATGCCAGCTCAGTCTCTGAATCCCTCCACCAGCTGCTCCATCCCTGCATCAAGGTCAAGTTCCTTGCACAGTTTTCCAAGCCTGCCACGGTCTGCTTATCAAACATGTGTTATTTTGGCCCCTCCCCGCCCCCGTCTTCCAGTGATGCCAACCTTGTCTGACTATTCATCAGCTTCTTACATAAATGGCTGTTCTTTATTCAGTTCCACATCCAGGCATAAAAATACTCTTCCTGAGGTGAACTGGAAGGCACTGACTTTACTGCATTCAAGACCTTCTTAAAGGAAGATTCCTGCCGTGGTGCCTATGGGAAACTTGCTGACTGATAATGACATGTATGAGGCTATATGGGTATTTACTCTAATAAACATACAATATACATATTTATGTGTACGGAGCCTTATTTTTCCAAGACCAACCAACACCTTGACCACTAGGTCTATGTGGTAACCCTTACTCCTCTCACCATCTGTTTTCCTGCCTCTATGTTGTTTATATTGTGGGCTCTTATGGGTAGGGGTAGTCTTTTCTCTTCTGTTTAAAAAGCCCTACATACCTTTGTGGATCTGGGCCCTAGTGCTTCGTGGGTAATTACCAGAAAATTATAACAAATCAGTTGTGTTATTGTCATTTTTATCTGTGTGAAACCTTGTTTTAACCAATCAGTTGTCTAGCAGCAAACTCAAAGGCTGATTAAACTTTTACTGGAAGTCTTGGGCCTACGCTGAGGGACAGTCCCACTCTGACAAGCTACTGTGTAATAACAGCACTACTGTACAAGAAAACACATCTGTTGAGTGTGTATTCAGACTAGGATCTACTTTCTTTAGTGACTGAAGGGCATTTCTGGAGACTTAAAATTCCACATTTCCTATTTGATGTATTCTCTTTTTTACAGGAACTCAATGTTATTCAACAGAGGTCACCCTTCAAGGGTAGAAATCCCCTGAAGGACAAGGGACATTTTAAGGATTTGGACTAAGGGACAAATCCTCAGCTGGTATTAACTCCCATAGCTCTATTGACCTCCATAGAGCTATATCAATTTACACCAGCTCAGGATATATCCCTTAGCTCTTAACTGACCAGTGATAATTAACTCCTATTATCACTGGAAAGCCAATGGAGCTAAAAGTCTGAGAGATGGAGTATATTTCTTCCTGTGCGTCATTAATGGAGTTATTTACTAAAGTCAAGTCTGTTACACAGAAGACAGGAGGGTTATATAGGTGGCCGCAGTTTGATCAGCAGGATCTTTATTATTAGTGATTCCATCTTGATACTGACGTCACAGGTTAGGGGTTTTTAGACTAAAAGTTGGGGGAAATATTTTTCCTATGTGAACTCAGCACATTTGCTCTGGAAGCTGCTGACACACCAACATGGAATCCCACAGTGCCATTTTTTGCACAGTAGTTTTTCCAGGCTATAAAGCGGTCATTTATGGTGGCAATAGGCTTGTTGGAAATTAATGTTACTGAATGTTTCACAACATATTTACTTCAAATTCTTCATTCAATTGACATAGCAAATACGGTTTGCATGAGTTATTTGTCTGCCTCAAGCTTCTGGGCTAATTTTACTTGCCATTTCTCCCCTCAGCACATCAAAGGTCTGGAGGCTCTGCCTATGCTACAGTGAAGGCTATCCTCTAGAAATACCTGAATTATCACCCAAACATCTACAGTCAGTTTGGGGAATTCTGCAGCTTGGCCGCAGAGATTAATCCTACAAAAGCTACCATGTGCCTGTATACTGCCTAGTAGTGGCTGTCTGCCTTCTCGGCCCTGCCCTGGAATACCCCTCCAGCAACTCCTTTTCTGCCCCTTACTTCGTGTTCTGGCTGTTTTTTCTTCTGGAATGCACACAGAAGCTTACGGTAAAGGAAAGAAGGGTGAGGGGAGAAAAAAAACAAGCACACAACAGTGCATACTTTAGCAAAACTGCAGCAAATTATCAGCACTTATTTGGCTTTGTGCCTCCCCCTTCAACAAATAAGATGGTTTTAATTTTGCTGTTGTCAAACCCCTTTTGGAAAAAGATCATTTTATTTTTAGCAATGCTTTGAGCCACCCACATTTAAATAGTGCCTGATGAATGGCGCTGCCTCAGGCTAATAACTATGATAACATTTGTTTGCTACTCAATATATGGATTGCTTAACCAAGCTTTGCCCTTTAGAGGGTCATACTTAAATATATTTGGAGAATGTATAACACCATCAAATTTATTACTTGCCACCCACTCTGCAGTTTATGTGCAGTAGCTGGGGGGAAGCATGAAGGTGTGACTTCCCTTCAGGAATTTATCCAATGACATACCAGTTTCAGAATACTCAAACATTACGGAGCAATTATATTCCACTCATATGGAAATAGCTGACCTCAGAGATCAAACTTAATCAGTATTCCACATTTAAAAAAGTTTTATTTTCCAGAGGATTCTTTATATACATTTCAACTCCATAATAATTTCTCTCTTCTCATGTGCTATAAATTCACTGACATAATAAAATTCAAGTACTTTTAAAATCAAGTATCGAGGAGAACACTAGAAAGGGTGCTAGCCAGTACGTTAAATACATGAACTAACCTTTCAGGTGGGTTCAAATCCTGAATTTTGATTTATAGGGATAATGATTTCCATGGTTCCAGACTAGTCTCCATTTGTGACTATTGCAGAAATCCTATTTAATATTAGGACTGTCAATCATGGCTGAACAGAGGTCAGAACTTCAATGGCAAGGATGTTGTTGGTGAAAGTGTGTTTTCTTTGTTAATTTTGGAGATGTGCATAAACCAGAAAGACTTTTCCAATTACACCCAGATATACTGCAAAGCAATGCATAAGGTTTCTGTCTATATGGCTCCACAAATAGTTATTTTGGTCATGCAGCTAAAATCCAGATCAACTCAGAAAATTTACCCTAAATACAGCAAGAACATTATACTTGCAGCACAATCCTTTTTCCAGATACCCACTTACTTTACCAATGGCAATTATCAAATATCTCAAGGTTAAACCTCTTGTAACCTACATGCTTGTATACAGCAACTGATTGTTTTTTAAGTCTAAAAAAGGGAGAGACGCAGTGGGGAGGAGACCTGAATTTTTGTTGACTCTTCTGTGCCTCCACTCACGTGCAGAAAGCAAGCAGGGAAGGGCTTTTCGAAGGTCTATAGGCATATGGTAGGTACTCAGAACATTCAAGAGCTGTCTGAGGCTGTCCAGAGGGTTTCCATTAAAGGGCAAGCAGTCTAGCAGGTTCCACTCTCCACCGGCTGAGCTCAGTGGGTGGAAAAGGCTATAAATACAGGAGAGTTGGGACCTGGTCTGTGGACTCAGCAGCTGAACATAGAAGTGAGAGGTATCTGCCATGAGAGCTGCATCCCAAAGCCTGTGCTACTTTGGATGCAGACTACAGACTTCATGTCTCACTGGGAGCTGAGGAGAAATTAGCTCTTGACTCTAGGATTGGAATCTCTGCTGGCTGAGAGAATCTTCAGGCTGCTTTTCGCTGAGGAGATTCCAAGGATTTTGGAGGGAAACTATGTGAGAGGGTGGGGAAGAGGGTGCCATTCTTCTCTGGCTATAAGTACTGTGTCCAGGTGAAATACCTGCGCTTTTGATGCCATGTGGCACAGACTGAGAAGTCAACTCCTTGAAGAGATCCGGGAGTGGGTACATGTGCACATGCATGCTAACTTATACTTTGCACTGAAAAACTTTTGTACCAGTAACAAAGTGGGGAAATCTGCATTGGAAGACACCAATAGAGGTATCACATAACAGTTGTTAAGGGACAGTTTTCACAAGTATTCCAAATGTAGGCTGCAGATGTAATAGATAAATTAAATGTTACTCCTTAGCATTGTAGGACACTCTTTTGAGATTTAAAAGTCCTGAAAAGACTGAGCTTTGGCCTGTGCTTCAGCAGAAAAGTAGCCTGAAGTGGAGGAAAGGCGAGTGTATTTGAGTGTTGTAGATAGGTTGAGTTAAACCTTGTCAGTATGGGTTGTGCATAACCGTGCAGTATGAATGTTATTATTTTCAGTCACTTTACAGTCTCTAAACCCAAAAGACAGGCACGTGTCTCCGCCCAAAACAAAGGCAAATACTTAAGGCTGCTCAGAAATTCAAATGACACAGGGGGAAGGTGCCACAAGGACTCCTCGTTGTTTTTGCTGATATAGACTAACATGGCTACCACTCTGAAACCTAGGGGGAAGGGTTTACTGAATATTGTCTGACACAATTACACATAAACATAAACACAATGTGTGACCCTGACCCTGGGAATAGCTGCGAAAGGGGGCTTCTGGGTATGGTGGTGGCTAACCAGGTTTGGGGGTATAAGCAAAGAAACTAACTCCAGTTTGGTTCCTCTTGTGTCCAAGGAAACAGGATTTTGTACATTCTTTGTCAATAAACAAGTCTGCATCAAAGAAAAACACCTGACTCATCAATTTCTCCTGACTGGAACAACTCGGAGTCACATCATCTCCAATTTGACTAACTTTTTTGGTCAAAATGAGTAACAAGAGTTATACGTAATTTAGAATCCTCCTAATCTCCTAACCTGTTACGCTGTCTTGATTTGAAAATTGGAATATATCTCCATTACAATATCAACATTTTAGATCTTCTCATAACAAGAAGCAACCTGAATGAACTGGGTAGAGAGCAAGGGGTATGTGTGACATAAATCAACAGTTACTTTCATCTACAGTAAAACATCCAAAGTTTGTATTTTGTCCTTGATTACACTAAAATAAAGACTAGAGAATCAAGTGAGAATATTGCTACATATCCCGTTAACCTGAGAGACAAGCTGGCACCATCTGAGTGTACAAAGAGTAAACATGGCTTTACACTGATCCATATTTAATTTGTTTTAAAATTATTTTATTTCCTTCAAAATTGGTAATAAAAGTGAAAAAAGTGAAAGTCTCAGGAAGCTTATTTTAGTTTGAGCAGGTTATTATAAGATTTTATTTGATTAGCTGTGACTGGTTTCTGCAAACCTAAGTATAGAATAAAAGTGTATTTCAAAATATTTCGATGACAACTGATGCATTTGCCTCCTGTTCCGATATTTGTAGTGAATGAAAGAAATAGGTGTTACATCTTATATCTTCAGTTGTACTAAACTCATCTCTTTTTTTCTTCTAAAGCTACTATAAAACTGAGAATTCAGGGGTGGGGAGGTTGTAATCTCAAACCCTTTTTCCAGAAGTGGGTATTTGTCGACTTTGACTTTGTTATGCATGCTGCATCAAGGCTTCAAGGCTGTGTGTCTGTGGATGTGCCTTGAATTGGAGACTTAGCTCTGTATTTGTGCAAACTTCCCATGGGAAAGAGTCAAGACATTCTGTCTGGGAAGATAAAAAAATAGACGGAGTTTTCACTCCAACACCTTTTCCTATCTGGTGTTTCCTTTGAAGAGGGAGCTGTGCTGCTGAGCTGCTGTGAACCTACAGTCAAGTCATCCTGCCTGGGAAAATAAGAAATCTATACAATCTGTCATTGGACTATTTTTGTTTCAGTCACTGGTACCAAGCTCTGGATAGGGTTGAATGACTTATGTTTCATGCTCATTTGACTGTTAAGTTAAATTGATTTTTTTGCTTCTCTGGTGATTTTTTTATTTTATTTTAAAGTGGCCTGCACTTATTGGCTCCAGTATCCTCAGGGGTGTGCTGGATCATTAATGCAACTGTGCACTGTCAAGCTTGCATAGGCATTGCATTAATGTGAGTTAACTAGAAGATGCAGGATTCATTTTTTGTGACTAACATTCCTTCTTGTTATTTGGGAGTTATGCATCATCAGTGGGATTCACAAGCAGTAGGTTTTTTTTAGTTAAGACAAAGGAAATATACTGATTAATTTCATTTTCGAATATTACAACCGTAAATATTTTTAAAATATTACTTTTCAGAAAAGTGTCTAAACAAAATTCAACAGGGAAACTTACAATGAATAATATTGCTTTTGGTTGAAGGGCTACAGTATCTGCGTTATCACATGTCATGGGTCTTTGTCTAAGTCTAGTTCAATTTAATTGGCCCAATGTACTATAGAGAGAGAGGTTGTTCACTGGTCTATAGCATCAGGTTATTACATCCATTGGTAGAAACTTATGTGGCAATACGAGTCAGAATTTTTTAGAAATAGAAGAGATTTTTTTATTGGCGTTATTTCCTATACAGCATATGGCGTGCTAGAATTATTTCAAATGTAGTATTAGAGGGACTCAGAGTAACGTACTCCTCTGGGTGAGTAAGGGCAGCAGAACGCAGTCCCCACGGGCTTACTGGAGCTAGCCCTGTAATCCCTTAAAACAAAACAGTAAAATTACAAGCTTCCTTTCTGAGAATCAGTAGCTTCTCATAGTTAAAACTGAAACCAACTTCTAATACAGAACCCTAGTTTAGCACTCCAAAGTGTGTGCAGCTTCCCCACCCATTATTTTTCATTTTCACATACTTCTATGCCAATACATTCAGAATAGATCCAGGAGATATTTTGAAATATTGCAAAAGATGCTATTCTTCTAGTAGTTCCCTCCTGAACAGAGGCAGCAAGTACTAGAACTCTCACATGTACACACTTCCTTGCATGAGATTTCCAGCATAAATTTTGCAGACCCAAGTGGTTTGGAAAACTCTGATGAGCATCCAAATTGAAGCTAAACCCTGTGAGGTTTTCCTGTCACTTCTTAAAACTTCATCGTATACAAAAATCCAAAGAGAGGGGACGTAAACCTAGATGCATTACAGAGTTCGATCATGATGAAATTTTAACTTAGAAAACGTAATTAAGATTTGAATAGATGGAATTAGATTCCAAGTATGAATCTTGACGTGGATTACTTTTATTCCGAGCAGAGCTCAATTTGTAAGATTCATTCACTATATAAAATGCTTCAGCTGAAAGGTTTTCACCTTCTATGGACTTTTGTTAACTGCAGAGAGATGATTTCGCAGACTCAGTGCCAAAAAGGGTCTAGGTCAGTGAACAACTGCAGGAATAGAGACTGCTAGTAATACAGACATCTTAAAAGAGCAGCAGCAAAGGGATGAGAAAGCACATTGTCGAACTGGAGTTCTGGTAATGTGTATAAATCACTTACCATTATAATGCTGTATATTGAAACTTGATCAAATCTATAAGAGGAATCACATTATAACTTATGAGTTATCACTCTGTCTATAATATTGACAGAGAGCCATAAGCTACCTTCTGCTAGCTACAACTGGTTAGAAGTTTTCTGACTAAACAGTTTTATTTGGAAAATGCCAATCTGAACCTGAATTGTTTTGCAGTAATGGTTTGGATCTGACAAGTTTTCATCTAATTGTAGGCACGGTTCTGCCGGATACTTGCCTGATTCCCTGCCAGCTTGCCTGGCAAGCTGCAGGAGATCCCAAGCTTGTGGCTCTGGCTCCTAGCTCCACAGCAGGAAGCCTGGAAGACCCGAGATCCCTAGCTCAATCCTGGCAGCCCTAGGAGGAGCTGGCCCGGGACTGCCCGCTGTGGGTAATCCACATTGCACACTAAGCCCAGGCTCTGACTCAGTTTGAGCCCAACCCCTCCTTCCATCCACACACAAATCAGAAAGCACTTGTAGCAAGGTCCAAGGACCTGGGTCCTAAGGGTGGATCAGAGTCTCAGACCCACTGTGACTCGGGTGCAAGCCCTGCCATTTTGTAGTGTGGACACAGTTCAAGCCGCAAACTCAAGCCAGAAGGTCTGCGTAGTGCAGTATCGACACATTAGCATGGGTGAGAGACCCAGGTCCAGCAGTTGTAAGCCTATATTTACGATGCAGTGTGGACACTCAAGTATGGGCTTAAAAACACTGAGTCCATAAGGCAGAGCCCACAGACCCAGGTTGGTATGCCTACTTGGCAGTGTAAGAGGTAGGCTCTGGGGGCAGTCCTCAGACCCTGGGAGGCCCAGCAGCTGCCAACTAAAATGGATATTCTTTTGTCAGTTTTCCTGCTACTACCTGAAATACCAAAGTTCCCACAAATCCTAAGTCTTGGCAGGCTCTCCTACCAGCACAAATAAAGGCAGGCAAAACCCACCAAGAAGCAGCTGCGGGGTTAGGAGGAGGGGAAGTAATGGCTCCATAGCAGACTCCCACCCCACAGAAGGTTGTTTCCCCATACAAACCCATGGGAATTTCCTTGCAGAAGAGAATGCTTGCTCTGTCAGCATTATCTCCTGTAATAGTCCCTCTACATGCTCCTCATATGTGAAACACCAGCCATACTTCTATCCCAAAGGGGATTCTGGAACAGCTGTCTACAAAAGCAAGCTAGTGTTAGCTGAGCTGCCGATGCTGAGGGGTGCGCGTGAGGCAGTGAGGAAACACTGGGCCTCTGTGTGAGTGTCCCTGCTCTCCCTGGGTTTATTAAACTAGATTTCAGGACAAGGATCTCAAGACATTATGGTTTAAGTGGGTCTTGCCCCCTATATACTTCATGCATACAGGTAAGGGTCAGAAATCACATCCTTACAAAAGAATAATAGGACAGACACTTCATAAATTACAACATATGGCGTTTCCTGATCCCTGTGCAGGTATTTCTCGCATAGGTAATAATCTGGCCACATGATCTTGTTTTTCCCTGAAATTTTAGACTTAAAAAGTCCAGCTATAAACATTATCTGCGTTTGTAAAAGCACGCACACAAGCATCCATAGGTGCTCATATAAGTATTATCTTGGAGAATTTTGTTAGAGCGGTTACTAGAAAAAAGATTTTTCCTTGCTTATAAAATGGTTCTCTCCAAGTCTCCTATACCAATCAGAGATTACTGGAATACTTTCCTCCTCAACTGGTGCAGACTATCCAAAACTAGGCCCCTTTCAGCTCCATTGTGTATTTGTTTAATGCAATAAAGGAGATTGAGAAAAATGGTGCATTGCGGGGTCAGCATCTCAGAGAATAGGTACAAAAAAAGGAAGGAAGGCTCCATGCAGTAGAATCATGAATGCATTTTAAACTTTGAGAATTTCCAAGCATCGTGAAGATGGCAAGACAATAAGGACTTCGTCCTCCTGGATTTAAAAGACAATTATAGAAATATACTTTGTTTTCTCAACAACTGGTCAATGTTCACCCTAGATTCAGTGTATTTTTTAGCAAATCACAAATCTAGGAGCCCTCACCTACCTAATCAAAAAATCTTAATATTGAAGTTGAGCAATTGCTAAAACTTGTGTACATATGTGGACTCAGATTCAAATGGATAAAATATCTTAATTTATTTTTAAAAAATTTTATTTCCAAATATATTAATTATTAAATAGTACATCATTTAGCAGACAGCTGCTATTTAGGTTTAAAACCAAATGTTTGAATATAGACAGTGCACGTATGGAAAAACAACTTTCTGCATAAAGGTACATCATATGCTTTTCAATAGGATATTGCTGAGAATAACTTAAGATCCCAACAGGTTTTGTGGTTAAATAATTAATATTAAAATGAGGCATAAAGTATTTCAAAACACTGAAGGGAATAATGAGTCTGATGCCCTGAGCTCATTGACAGAATGGCATGTGAATTGACAGCTTCAAAAAGTAATACGAAGCTACAATTATATTTTTGTATGACACCATAATTACAATTACACGGCATCCGATGAAGTGGGTATTCACCCACGAAAGCTTATGCTCCAATACATCTGTTACTCTATGTCAAGGTTCCTTCCCCACTCTGAACTCTAGGGTACAGATGTGGGGACCTGCATGAAAGACCCCCTAAGCTTATTCTTACCAGCTTAGGTTAAACGCTGCCACCACCAAAGTGTCTAACAATAACAACAGGGGAAGTGCCCACTTGGAAATGTCTCCCCGCCAAAAAAATCCCCCCAAGCCCTACACCCCCTTTCCTGGGGAAGGCTTGATAAAAATCCTCACCAATTTGCATAGGTGAACACAGACCCAAACCCTTGGATTTTAAGAACAATGAAAAGCAATCAGGTTCTTGAAAGAAGAATTTTAATTAAAGAAAAAGTGAAAGAATCACCTCTGTAAAATCAGGATGGTAAATACCTTACAGGGTAATCAGATTCAAAACCTAGAGAATCCTTCTAGGCAAAACCTTAAGTTACAAAAAGACACAAAAACAGGAATATACATTCCATTCAGCACAGCTTATTTTATCAGCCATTTAAACAAAACAGAATCTAACGCATATCTAACTAGATTGCTTACTGACTTTTTACAGGAGTTCTGACCTGCATTCCTGCTCTGGTCCTGGCAAAAGCAACACACAGACAGAGAACCCTTTCTTTCCCCCCCCTCCAGCTTTGAAAGTATCTTGTCTCCTCATTGGTCATTTTGGTCAGGTGCCATCTTAGCTTCTTAACCCTTTACAGGTGAAAGGGTTTTTCCTCTGGCCATGAGGGATTTAAAGGTGGTTTCCCTTTATATTTATGACAGTCCATAAGGTGCCACAGGGCTCTTTGCAGCTTTTACAGATCCAGACTAACATGGCTATCCCTCTGATAGAATTATACGGTATCACGTAGTTATCAACACCAGTGGCGGGTGTTTCAAAACAGTGCTCAATGTTGGCCTAACTCCAGTGCTTCCCTTTGGAGCTAATGAGAGTTTTACCGTAAATTTCAATAGGAGCATAATTAAGCCAACACTAAGCGCTTTTGAAAATTCCCATCAAAATATATATATACTCACGCACATTAGACATTTTCTCTGATCCATCTTTTAAATGAGGCTTCCTTAGACTAGTTACTTTGTCCCACAGTAAAGAATTCACCCTAAACTTAGAGATTGAAGGCCACAACACAGTACCTGTAACAGGCTCTCTTCTCTGCTCTCTAGACCACCACAAACAGGCTGGACACATCTCAGTTTATAAACACCAGTTCAGCCTTGTGCACCAACATACAACTGGAAGTAAACTTTCCTTCCCTGGAGAGCGGGCTGTGAGGTGAGGACAAGGTCTCACCATCCTGAGATCCCCTAGCACCTGCCAGCTTCCTCCCCTTGCATTTTCTTCCTTTCCTTTAATTTTCCATGGGTTCATTGTTCTGATTAACCCAACAGCCTCCTGCTAAATGAAGTCATTTAGCACCTATCTCCCAATTAAGTCCTGTCTAGGGAGAAATAGCTAATACATTAGTAACCAGAGCGCTAAGTCGGTTCTAGGTTCCTAGCACTCTGTCACAGTACTGTAGAAGGAAGGGGGGTGGGGGAAGGGATTCAATATCAAGTTCAATTCCCACTGAATTTCAGTGGGACATTTTTGCCTCACTATTCTAGGTTCCTTTGAAAGTCTCAGCATAACATTTCCATTACTATATGGAAAACAAAGTAAATGGTGTATGATGTTGGGCCTCGGACAGGACGTCCTAAATAAAGTAATGCCACAATCCAAACCATGTGACAACAGAACACTTATATTAACACTACATATCAGGCTAAATATGGAGAAATGGAGAAGGTCCACAAAGGGCTTAAGGCATTGGACCTAGTTTCCCTGGAAGCTCCTTCCACCACAACATACAGCACTTGGAAATAGCGACAATGGTACAGTAAGCCTCCACAAGCCCACTGGTCAGAGCCCCAGTGTAAGATGAGCTCCAGTAGAAAGCAGGTAACATTTGTAGAATGGTACCCCTTTGGTTTTGGGACATGAGAAAAGTTGCCATTGTCCCCTGACTCTCACCCTGAGCACATGCATAAAGCCTGATTTGGCTTTACATTGATGATTATAGACAAAAATGCTGACATCTTCAATCAAAGCATTTCTCTATCATGGCTCCCATTTCCCTCCTGGCTGGTTTTCATTAACAATTACAGGTCCAGTTCTCCACTACTGTCCACCTCAACTGTGTAAAGCGAGTGCAAAATGGGTGAACAAGCAACCAAATCAGAATCACAGTATTTTACATACTTTTTGTGTAGGTGTACAGAATTAAACAAGGTGAGAGGTGGAGAATCAGACACAAGTTACAAACTTATTTTACTTGACTTGTTACTTGTTTCTTCTCTCATTCTTTTGCCCTGTTCATATATCATCTTCCACACCTCTCCCACTCATCAGTAATTCTAAAGAGATGAATAACTGATGACACTACAGTTATGAGCCTTTCCTGATTCAAATATCCACACAAGTTTTTCAGAAAATATTTTTGCATATTTTCCATTTTCCAAACCAGAATGGCAAGAAAATTGAAATTTTATAGTCAGCCTAGTATCTTACTTATACTGGCATATTTGGATGCTCAGAGAACATATGCACAACTATTCCTTTCCCTTTTTTGCAGTTCCAGTATTGAGTTGAGAATTTCCATTTCAGTTGGCGCAGCTAGTTCAGTCCCATCTGATTAAGATAGTGTAGTCCTTACATTTTCACCTGTTCTGTAAGAGACTGTCTTTACTGTCAGGGATATTCCATTAAATAAACACTGTATTCCTATAACAATGACACTCCTTCATGAAGAAGTTGTAGAATTTTACATTTCAAGGACTATAGGCAACCGATACCTACAATGTAAATTCCCATGCTGTATTGTTAAACTGTGCAGGTCTAGAGGTTTTCTGAGCATTCTTCAACAAAAATGGACAATTTTGTTGTCGGCTATCCTATCCATTATTCCATGAATGCTTGTATTTCTCAAACTGTTTAGCAACTGAACACGATGGAACAAGTTTTCATTGGGTTTCAACAATAATACATCCTTCAAGATAAATTGACTGACATCCTTTATGTTCTTCATCTCATTTTTAATTGCACACACTTCCAACTTTGATCAGGATGAAGTACATAATCAAATTGGAATTTTGGACATGTTTTGATTTCAGCCCCGCCTAACACATTATCTAAAGTGCTGATCCTCTTACCTCTCCATTTATGCTTGACAAAGATTTCGTATAGATTCTGAGGACAGGAATCTTACACCACGGGGCAACAGCAAAACAGTTAGGCCATTCAATGACAAAAGCAGCTAGTCACTTAAGACTCCTGGAGATTAACAACCAATACATTATACTTTGTGAGAAGCTTTTATTTTAAGGATTTGTAGAAGTGCCTCTCACTTTGGTAGCTAATCACATTTTCATAGAATTAACCATATGCTCTTGTCAGCATTTCAGTCTCAGAAAATATCACCAATATTTGGCCTTACTTAATGAACCAGCAATGGGTAAAAACAAGGTCTAAAGTTTCTGAAGAAAAAAAATGAAATGCAATACCCTTCTTTTCATAAAAGAAAGGAAAATATCCTATAACCCACCATAGCCTGCCCCCACAGATATGACTAGAAATATAGGGCACCTGAAAATTAAAGTTTCACTTGGCATTGTTTATTGATTAATAGTAGCAGGTTTTGGAAGATGTCAGTGCAGACACACCATTTCTGAAGTATCAGAATACCAAAAAGAACAAGACAGAAAATAGAGAGGAAAAAACTAGATGATTATCAATATGAGCAGTGATAAAGGAGTATTATTGTATTTACATATCATCCTGTGATCACAACAATGACAACTGCGGGGACAGTAATATTTAAAGCAGACACACAGTCAATAAAAACTTAGGGTTAGAGTGGGCTGTAGAATACATTGTCATCTCTAAATAAATATACACCCACACAGAATATATAGGGTTTGGAACCCAATTGTGACCCAGAAGTTATAAAAATTGTTCTTGAAAGGAAACTACCAAATAGTGGACATATGTCACTGACCGCTTGGAATGTTAAGAAGAAAGGAAATGCTGAAAGAGTCGATAGCTGAATAAAACAGAATTATATTGCAATGAACCTGAGGCGTATTCTTTACTTAAATTATGTAATGTATTATCATTTCTTTGAAAATGAACATAAAGCAATGCTAGAAAAAGGCATTGACCTGAAAAAATGCAATCTTTAATGAAGGATAATTGTAGCAGGTTGTGGTCTGCTCCTTCTTGAGCCACAGAAACCTGCTCAGACTCCATTGTCTGGGTACCCACCTGTAGTGAGGCAGTGTGGTTCCCTGCAGCCACGGAGAGAGATGAGCCCCTCTGGACACCAGGGTGGGTGGAGCCAGGGAACTCTGAGCCCGCCCCCGAAAGGGTCAGGCGTTGCCCCGGCAGTATAAAGGCCTGACCTCAGGGCTCACTGGGGAAGCAGCCACTGGGATGGCCAGACACCTCTGGCCTAGCTCACGAGTGGAAAAGCCCAGTGGCCTGTGGAAGACCTGAGGACTTGCCTGACATGTCCCGTGCCAGCTACCTGGAGGAGTTGCCGGGCCTGCCCCTGGCCAGCTATCCCAAGGAACCCATGGTGCTGGATCCCCCTGAGGATACCACCCTGACCCAGGTACCTCAAGAGGGGAAGTCTGGAAGTAGCTGGGGGCAGCCAAACCTAGTCTGGTTGCAGCACTGCCAGCACCCATGTCAGTGTGTTGTAGCCAGGATCCCCACTGACTCAGCAGCTGGTCTTCTGCCGGTGCAAGGCCCCGGGCTGGGACGCAGTGGAGTGGGAGGGCCTGTGTCCCCCCCCGCCACTCAACTCGCAGGTGGCAGTCTCCCCCTCTCCCAGGCCCTTTGGAACCTAGGGCCTGGGCCTACTGCTGTTATATATACTGTTACTGCTCAGCCCCTGCCTGAGCGCCTGACTCACCAGTGCCTCTCCCTGACCCAGGGCCTGGCCTTGTTATTATATAGTGTAACTGCTCAGGCCCTGCCTGGGGGCCTGAGCGCCTGACTCACCAGTGTCCTGCCCTGACCCAGGGCCGGATCTCACTGTGTTTATTTGTACCTTCACTCAGGCCGTAGAGAGACTCCTGTGGCTGGACTAATTTCCTGCAAGAGCTGTTCCCAAAGGGAGTGAGGAAGTGTGGTTCCCTGCTGCCCTGGAGAGAGACGAGCCCCAGCTAGCCTCCCTACACCAACTCATACAGATTATTTATGTTCCCTCCACCAACACCTTTACAGTTTTGTGCAGCAATACTATTTACAATATCCCTTATATCCTCAGCCCTTCCCCCAGGGACAAAAGGAGAAGAGGTCTTTCTTCCTGGAGATCTCTCCGATTCTGGGCTCTGCTAGCCCTGCTCCTTTTCCCTGGCACTGCCTTCCCTTGCCTTTCTAATGGGTCTTCAGCTGATGGGCTAATTAGCTCTTTCGCTCACCCAGCCTATCTGATTAGCTAATGGCAGTTCATTCCCCAATTATCCTTCTCTGGAAAACTAATTGGTGGCAGAGTGATCAGAGTGCAGGCTCAGCTGTTAACTCTCTATACTCTGTTACAGTAATATTACAGTGGTTAGTTATTTGGTAAACTACTTAACTGTCTAGTCACTGACAGTTAACCATGATTTTTATACTAATATCCTCCAGACATACAGTAGAAACAGAGATTTCCCTGAGGGAGTGCCGTTTAAACCAGGAAATGTCAATATTTAATTTCATCTAACTTCTTTAATTGAGGATCTCACACCACTGATACAAGTAAGATTAAAGATCTCCCTTGCAAAGATAAAGGGTTCATTTGAACTGCTGCTGAAAAAGCAATACCTGCAGAGGAAATCCTTGAACAGGAAGAATCAGAAGTCTGCCTTCCTGTTTATTTCCTGAAATATGAAGGATGGTGGGTGCAAGTTTTGTTCATCCATCTAATCTGAAAACTAAAACCTTGGGGATTCTTACATAACCAAGACTCACTATTTCAGAGATGCTCCAACTGAATATTACACAATGAAAGCCCAGTAATGCAAAAAGTAGCTCAGGAAGTAGGCAAAATATCCTTTGTTCATGAGATGGATTGAATTCATAAACCCTAAGGAACAATGTAACCTAAAACCAGCAGCATACATAGTACACCTTTTTATTTCACAATTCGAGACACCTTCTGGATGTTACTACAAAGGAGCTAGTCCCCTATTCTCAACATATATGAGCTTGATTCTGCAGCTCTGACTCATGAATAATTTCCGCTTAAGTAAATTGGAGTTTTGCATCCATATGGTTGAAGGATACCTACAAGGGAGGTAATAGTCCATTACGTACAGACAGTGATCCCACTGAAGTCAATGGTCTGCTCTGAAGACAATAGTTTACTTTAGTGCAAAAGAAGGGGAAAAAATCACGCCCATAGCTAGGTATGAAGGTGAAGTCTTATTAGAAAGTCAAAGTCGAAGGAAATCATCATAAGAAAAGTGTTATTAACACATTTGATATTGGTAAATGAAAGTTGTAAAGCCGAGACTACATTTTGGACTTGACTGCATAAACTATGGAGGTATTAAATATATTAAATCAACACCCATTGGGCAACCATCATATAGGATCCAATTCTTCTCCCACTGAAGACAATGGCAAAATTCACATTGTCTTTCAGTGGTGCAGAATTGAGCCAATAGTCAGTAGGAAATAGCAGCATCAGGTGGACTTGGTACTGTTAAGATCTTGGGCCAATTTTCTGAATTGACTACCAAAATTACATGTACTTTCTGGATTTGAATGCATAAATAAGTACTTTGGTTCACAAAACACCTAACTAAGCATTTAAAACCTTGTGTGTGTTCACAAACCCAAATGTTACAAACCCTGTTAATATGACAGAGTTGAATTTCCATTAACCTGTAATTAGTGCCAGGGAATTATAATCCAGCCATAGAGATTCTATATAGGATGCAAATTAGTATGATCGTGTTATTTTAAAAGCAACCCATTCAGCTGTTAAATTATAAAAAAGGAAACAGAATATGAAGATTTTCAAACATGTTCACCTCTCAGTATTAATATACAAATACATGTATTAGTCAATACTACAGTTGTACAAAGTTAGAAAATATTTTTGCAGGTAATTTAACAAAAATCTATTTGCAATTCCATTCTGGGCTATTTAATGACCATAAAATTCCAATTTTTATAACATTATCACAAAACGGAAGTTTTCACACAAACAGTATTGCCTTTCCACATTTTTTTCCTTTCAAAATGTATCTGTCATTCAGCCATTGAAGGTGTGACTATAAACAGGAAAAAATACAAAATCAGTTTATATGCCAATTAAATATTTGTACTATTGAAGAATCCAACCTCATCAATCCCACCATTATTGAATGCAGTTGATATTTTTGGAAAAGATCTCTGGTTTATGCACTTACTGGAATAAAAATCACAAGCAACGGCTGTATCCATAAGACCAGTTTCTTCTCAGTTTCAGCATTTTCCATTTCAAATATGCAAGGAAAATAACTTATTTATTTAGATTGGATTAGATTTAGATTATATTATTAGAAGATTATTTAGATTAGATTAGATTTAGATTTATTTATTTAGATGTTAAAATTTGCCTAATCTTCTGAAAATTGTTTCTATACATAGGTGCTATATATTAAGAGAAATTTCCAAGAATGTAGAGAGGTGTCTCCTCTATCCTTACTGGGGAGAATATAAATAGACAAAATGAATATTTGCCCAAGAAGGACTTATATCATTAGCCTATTACCTTTCAAGGTTTCTCCCTTGCTCTTTGCTCAAATAAATAGGCTTATCGTGCAATTTATATGGGATAAAAAAAAATAGCCTCGCTTGTCACCGAAGACCCATACAAAAAAATGGGCTACATGGAGTTACCAGATTATCTAGCATTCTAAATGTATGCCATTGTAAGGTTGTTTCCCTCCAGTGGCTCTGTAATACACACCAGCCTAGCTTGAGATTGAAAAAAAGCTTAGTTATGCCATTTGGTTCCCTCTCTTCTTTTATATACCTTATGACAGGGGTTCTCAACCTTTTCCTTTCTGAGGCCCCCACCAACATGCTATTAAACTCCATGGCCCACCTGTGCCACAGTAACTGGTTTTCTACATAAAAAAGCCAAGGCCAACGTTAGGGGGTAGCAAGCAGGGGCCACGCCACAGAGGCTCCAGCCCCCAGTGAAGCTACATTGCACAGGCTTCGGCTTCAGCCCCGGATGGTGGGATTCAGAGCCCCGGGCTTTGGTCCCATGCGATGGGGCTTTGGCTTTCTACCCTGGACCCCAGCAAGTCTAACACCAGTCCTGCTTGGCGGCCCCCCTGAAACGTGCATGCAGCCCCCCACTGGGCCCCAGACCCCTGATTGAGAACTGCTCCTTATGAGGCTACCCACACCCTTAAGGAAAAATCCAGTCTTTGCATCTAGATGAGGCATCCTGCAGCACATTAAGATGATTACAGCATCCGATCTTACTAATCCTCTTCTCGTACCACTGTGGGATAACCTGTGCCTCAGGATCAAGGGCAAGTCTACGCTTAAGACAATTTGGATAGAAAAACAATGAACAAACAAAGATATAATACAAGATGACAGAGTGGCCTCTTTCGATTACATATGCAATAAATATCATCTACCGTTATCTCACAGTTCCTCCTTTCAGTGGCTACACTCAAGGATTCATGCAAGGATAGGGGATAATGGTCTGTTTCAACTCTCTCACCTCTAGAAAAACATGTTAAGAAATATGGAAAGAAAAGTCACTTTGTAAGAATTACTTATAGGAGGCTTACTGCTTTTGCCTCTCAACCTCAGCAAAAAATGGGAAAAAGAACTTTGCCTTACTATCACTATAGAAACCTGGGAGGTTATCCGACTTAACGTGAAAAATACTTCAAGCTCCTCATCTGTGAGATTCTTTCAGAACAAGATATTAAACAGGGAATGGTCTCCAGAACATTTGTTTAAGGCAGGATTGGCAACACACAGTGAATGTTGGAGATGCAAACAGCCCCATGCCAGCCACCCTTTCACATATCTTCTATACCTGTCAAGAAATGCATGTGTTCCAGAACACCATATTCAGTGCTCTGTCAAAAACATTAAATGTTGTTGTTTTTTCCTTTTCCAAGCTGGTGTATTTTAGAGGTACTGGATGGGTTGGTATTTGCAGCTACCGTTAAGAAATTGATTGCAGTTTTTAGTGGCCAAAACAGTTATTTTGAGAAAAATGGAAATCTGCAATTCCTTCCTCAGACACAGACTGGCTTAGTGAGCTCTCTACTACTGTATTAACAGCAAAAAAAAAAAAAAAAAAATGACTAACAGAAATGCTTGGAAAAAATAGGAGGATGTCTGGTCACACATGAAACTATTGCATGCTTTTGCAGTTTAGCCTTCAATACTTCTAGGTTATGTTCTCACTTATTTACCCATTTAGTCACTTAACAATTGTTGCCCTACGTGACCTCTATGGGTTCAGGTGTTCGGGTTTTTTTTTTTTCTCCCAGGTTTACAAATAATGAACATTGAATTTTGTTGTTTATATAGTATTTCCATCTTGTGCATGTATTTAGATGGCTTTTTCATGTATTTAAATAAGAACAATAAAAATAAAGTTTAAAACATTATCTTTGTCAAAACAGTCCCAGGAATGTGGATTTTTTGCTTGAAAATAGGACTACTTTGTTATTTAAAAAATTAAATTTTTTTTATTTAAGTGGTCACATTTTTCAGAAAATAAAAAACCCTAAGGATTTCACTATATTTGTCCCATTTTGTGAAATCCAAATGAAATATAAAAACCTTTTCTGTTATGGTTTTTTAATTTTCTTCCAAATACTATGGACAGCCCTAGTCAATCCTATGGTCTAGTACCTTTGCATGTTTACCAATACATTCCTTTACCTAGGCATTTGTCAACAAAATGTTTATATACCTTTTTAATATGCAACTTTAGTGCATATACTGGATAGCGCAGACTAATATCTGAATATTAACGTGTTTAGATCTCAGAAGAGTTCTCTAAATTTACATGTACATTTTTAGGAATGCATTGTTTTAGTCAAGTCTTTGTGGAGAAAACAACTCTGTACACTCAAACTTAAATTGCCAAATTGTACATAAAATTCCAGATATGCAAATTTAAAGAAAAGGATGGAGCTACTTTAAAAATTTATATCTCACAAGAGCCATTACAATCTAATAACATCAATAATCCATAGATAATGGATCACTGGGAAATGATAAAATTGCCATTTTAATCCTTGCTCTGGAGATGTATCAAGGTGCATCTAGCTCAACAATACTGAGCAAATTATTAGGCAGAAGAATGACCTGGGAAAAGATTGAGGGTTATGGTGAATATTCAGTCCTTGAAATAATCAGGCCAGTGTTGTTCATGAACTATTCAGGTTTGTGATCTCACAAGTCAGAGTCTGAACAGTGTAAATAAGTGATTTAGCTTGATCTACCACACACACACACAGTGGTGAATATATGGAGCAATGTGCCAAGTGAGACCATACAGGGCAATAATCTAAGTGAGTTCAACAGACAATTAAACATGCTTGTGGGGAAGACAAGAGGGGATTAAAGGAAATAGCCCATTAGGGAGGTGATATATAGAGAAATGTACATGGGTTGAGATGAAGGGTCATGTAATGTCTGCCTGCACAGTAAATCCTTATGTGCTACTATGCTAATTCTGTCCCTAGCAGCACGTTAGATATACAGGGAAGAGAAATAGGAAACTTTTTTTTTATTAATATTAAGAGAAACTTGGTTGTTCATTGGATCAATACAAAATATTTGGAAGGTGTCAGGCTCATTATTAACATTGACCCAAGTCAGAAGCATGCTTTCCACACTCAAAACAGATGACTTCAATGCAATGCAGCAACACAGAACTTTCAGAGCTGCAAATGTGCCTGTGTGAATAAATTCAAAACAAAATACTCATATGTATGTCTGAGATGCAAAATCAATCTTATATAATTGTTTGTGGAAGTTAAATAAATGGCATTCTCTGGCTTAAAAAAAACACACCACATTAGGATAAAATTCTGATCTTAATTTTCAAAGATGGTTGTAGGCTGGGCTAGGAGAATGTCTGAAGCAAGGTTCAGCCACTTATTTCAGGCACATTCACATTCCCTCCTTCTACTCCATTCCCCACATCCATAGAAGATTTTAGGAGGAGTGGTTGAGACACAGAGTGCAGATAGCCCCAACAATGGAAATATGTAGGGTTTGCTGCAATTCTGCATTTATTTTTCTTTAGGAATGTCATTTTTGCACTGAAAATTGAGGCCTGAAAGAGGGGAGGTAGCTTGGGGGAGTGGGAAGTCTCAGGTGGTGGCACCTGCTGTTTCACTGGCACAATGCAGGATTCAAGAAAGACCTAGATAGCCCGCCTACAGGAAAGCTGAGGAGGAGTTGTGCCTGAAACTCTGCTCCACGATTGGCTTACCTGTCTGATGGACAGGGGCACCCAGTTTTGTTACTGGTGGAAGCTACATCAGGAAAGATGTGTTAAGTGAATATTTTCTGAAAGTTAGGTCTCTCTTCAACAATAAACCAACCGGACCAGTGGTTGTCAAGCAGAGTTATGCTAAGTAAATTGACATTTCTTCTAGAGTGTAGATGAGGATACTTTGCAGTAGGAGCTTACAAAAGAGGGTTGTCTAATGTCTTTCATGTAGGTCTGAGAGATCTTCCCTAATTTTCTCCAATTATAAAGAAATAAAATTAAAATGTCAGGATTTTCTTCATTCCTCAGTTTCCCCCTAAGTATTGGTCATTTTTAGATGTTTTCACTTTATAATAATCTGGAGGGTGACAAAGTGCAACATGTGCAGTAGTTTATCAAATAATTTGTTCAGCAAGCTCCATACCTACTACAAGCACAGAGAACAGTGCAGAGGACAGGACACAATAGATTCTGTAAGCAGACAGGCACAGCAAGAGAGAGAAACATGATGGGTATTTTTGGCATTTTCCCAATGGAAGGAAAGATTATGATTTCATCTACCTACCTCCTGTACTGTTTTATAAAAGAAACAGTCGAGTGATATTGTACATCTGCTGGACAATTAAATTTGATGATTTTATCCTTGACATTTAAACTGTTCTTAACACTGAAAACCTTTTTATTTTTATTTCCAGAAAATTAACTCCTATCAAGAGGCCCATCCAATGGGAGGGTGTACAAATGAAAAACAACTCCTATAAGAAGAATGCATGGTACTGCAAGAGAGCCTTACAAATGGGATTAGCTGTGTGTGTTATATTTATTGAGATATGAACAGTGACAGACATAATTTCATTAGTCGACCATGACAAGGGTAGAACAGTTCATTACATTCTGATGCCTGCTGATCGTTCTGCCTTTGATTAAATATTGAATAAACGAATTGCAACTAATTCTAAAAGTGTTGTTAAATCCTAACATTTCTAATAGCTCTTTAAGGTAAATGCAATTAAGAGAGAACAGTAAGAGGATGTAATGGTCTACATTAGTCATATTTATTACATAGACTGTACTGTAGAATGGATTTGATCAACTGTAAAATACCATGCTATACTTTTATTTTGTGGACTGCTTATATCTGTACATTTGTATCTAAGTTTAAAGATACATGTTTAGCAGTCTTTTGCACAAAAACATCCAAGCATAATATATATAAGCACTGACAGTAATTATATGCACAAATAACTAGTTAGTTAGTTATCTAACTGGTCATTTACCTGCACATACTAAACAAACAAACAAACAAAATCTAGTGCTTGGCTGGTTCATACTTACCATAATTTTACATTTTCAATTTTTTAAAGAGCTACAAACGGATTCTTCAAATAAAAATATTTGAAGCAATCCACAGAAGTTGCCAGCAGGTGCTGCACATTGCATTCATGTTGGTAAAACCCACATACCTCACCATCATGTATTTCCTATATATCATGTATATGTATAAAATACACATGTATCAAATATATGTATGTGTGCGTACAACCATTCTAATCATAATATCTAATCAAATTACGACAAGCCTCTGAAATCCTGTTTTAAATTAGTTCTCAAAAGTAGAGTAGAGTTACACAGGTGAATTAGAATGATTTAAACTTTTGATGGTGGCATGGGTATATAAGATGAAATCCTGGCCCCCCTGATGTCAATGGAAATTTTGCCATTGACTTCATTATGGCTAGGATTTCATGCACAAATTTTATCATCAGGAGTTTGGGACAGGCATATAAATAATTAGTGGTGAAGCTATACGTGGAGTTATGCAGATTATCCCAAACAAGTGCAGACAACCTCTTTATACCACAGCATTGTGTATTCTATATATGCACAGAAAAATTATTTTTGTCATGGTTTGAGAATTTGAAACACATTTGAGACTATTTTTCATAACCCTGCATTTGCCGTTGTCCAGCTGTACAGGGCTCAGAGGGCGCCATAAAAATCTCTCAGAGTGAGCAAAAATAGCTGCTCTACACATAAAGATGTTACAGCTTTAAAGCCTGCTATCTCAACTCTTCCCAAAACTAGAAAGTAGGTGCTATGTCACACTGGAAAGTAGGTAACTCTTAAAAATGGTTAAAATCTCACATTTGTAGCTCAGCAAGAAATGCAAGGGGACCCACTTCAAAACCATGACATTTTTATGTAGAGAAGAGCAGTCACTGGCCCAGGAATTATATCTTCCCCATCCTGACCTTCAGGGAGATGTAATTTTCAGGAGAAAATGCCATTTTTGGCAGAAAAGGAGAAAACATTTATGTCGCAGCTTGATTTATATATTATACATATGGTGGCAATTTTAAGCTGCTGATTGATTTGAAATGTTAGAATAAATCCTAATGATGGATTAGAGAATTTAGGACATAGGTCTGCATGTAATCACAAGTATGCCCTCCATATTTACACACTTATAAATGCCCACACAGGTACACATATGTGCTCTCCTGTATTTTCAGAAGTATCACTAGGAATATTATTTCTTATGGGACAAAAATGAGAAGACTGCAAAGAAAAAGTTGGTCTCTCTTATAGTTAGTTACCTTATAATTAGGGCTGTTGATTAATTGCAGTTAACTCACGCAATTAACTCAAAAAAATTAATCTTGATTAAAAAATTAATTGCGATTAATCAGTTTTAATCTCACTGCTAAACAACAGAATACCAACTGAAATTTATTAAATATTTTGGATGTTTTTCTATAATTTTCAAATATATTGATTTCAGTTACAACACAGAATACAAAGTGTACAGGGTTCACTTTATTACTTTTACAATGCAAATATTTGCAATTAAAAACAATATAAACAAAATAAATAGTATTTTTCAATTCACTTCATACAAGTACCGTAGTGCGATCTCTTTATTGTGAAAATGCAACCTACAAATGTAGATTTTTGTTGCTGTTACATAACTGCACTCAACCAAAGGTTTAAGAATCTGAAGTGCCTTCCAAAATCTGAGAGGGATGAGATGTGGAACATGCTTTCAGAAGTATTAAAAGGGCAATACTCTGGTGTGGATACTATAGAACCCAAACAACCAAAAAACAAACAAAAAAACCCAAAAAAAAGGCCCAACCTTCTGCCGGTGTTGTCTGACTCATCTGATGAAAATGAATATGAATTGGTCCACAATGCTTTCAGTCGTCGTTGAGCAGAACCCCTCATCAGCATGAAGGCATGTCTTCTGGAATGTGGTTGTTGCATGAAGGGACACATGAATATTTAGCATATATGGCAAGTAAATACCTTGTGACACCAGCTACAACAACGTCATGTGAACACCTGTTTTCACTTTCAGGTGACATTGTAAACAAGAAGCAGGCACCGTTATCTCCTGTAAATGTAAACAAACTTGTTTGTCTGAGCGATTGGCTGAACAAGAAGTAGGACTGAGTGGAATTGTAGGCTCTAAAGTTCTACATTGTTTTGTTTTTGAAGTGCAGTTATTTTCGTACATAATTCTACATCTGTAAGTTCAACTTTCATGATAAAGAGATTTCAGTACAATACTTAGGTGAATTGAAAAATACTATTTCTTGTTTTTTACAGTGCACATATTTATTATTAAAAATAAATATCAAGTGAGCACTGTACACTTTGTATTCTGTGTTGTAGTTGAAATCAATATATTTGAAAATGTAAAAAAATCCAAAAGTGTTTAAAATAAAATGGTATTCTATTGTTGTTTAACAGCGCGATTAATCATGAACAATTTTTTTAATCGCTTTACAGCCCTACTTAGAATACATACTTTTGTTCCCCTCCCTTCCCCCTCAGGTTTTAATCTCTACTGACACCAAAAATTCTTTAATTCACATTAGTAAAGAATAAATGATTTTCACATATCACCACAAAATGGTCATATCTCATATGCGTCAGTAACTGGTGTACTATTACTGGTCAATGGTGACCTTTGAATCCTATAACCAATGACTTTTAAGGGAAAAAAAAGTATTTATATGGTTGCAACAACAAAAAAGTCACTATGCAATGGTATGTGATGTGTATCTGCTTCCAGTCCATCAAAATGGCAGCAGGCAATTCTACAATGAGTGCTCTTGTCTGGGAATTTGCAGCCGTCAGAAGAGAAAGCAGCAAAATAAATTATCTGTTCAACCAGGTCTCTAGTCAACTGCCTGTTGGTTAGTATGATACAGTTTCGTTGATTGTATCAGTTGGACATTATGTGTTTTTGCAGTTCTTTGTTGTAATGATATGAAGCATAACATGTTATGGCAATGGGCACATAGAAAAAGTTGTATACACAAGTATGTTAATCTTATCAAAAAGATACACACCACATACATGCACTCTCTGCTGCACTGGATTTATCTTCCTTTAGATAAAGTAGTGATTGAATTGGGAATGCCCCTTTTATTTAAAGAGTTAGCTTTGTGAGGCGGTGGTTGGCAATGGAATTTTCAATAATACAATAATTTTAACTCTTAATTATGTTTTATGCCCAAAAGTGATACATAGACCCAGCCCCTGAAAGGCAACCAGAAAAAAAGAAATTTCTAAGGTGTGTTTAATGATGATAAGATTCTGTCAGCACAGAGACATCATAATGATCTTTTAAGTTGATAGAAGAAAGCAACCCCACTATATTTGGAAGATCTAAGACTCAAGACACCATGGAAGCAAACCAGAATGGAATTCCACAGTCATTTCCTTAGAAAATAAATTTACTTCTATATAAGTCAACACATATAAATTTAAAACTGATGACTGCAGATGCATTTCATACATATCCATATATACATTAACTACAGTTGAGCCAGTGATTAGCCCGAGCCACAAATTTTAGATCCATGTCTCAATTTCGAAGTTCAGGAGTGTTTGGAAATGGGGTTTGGTTCCAGCCAATCTCTAATCAGAGTCCTAGTTTAAAAAAACCCCTGTAATAAATGTTCATATTAACTTACTTAGAATGATTATTTGGTTGAAATAAAATGTCCTGGTATGCTGTACATCTTGAGTAATACCAATAAGAGAATTAGGACAAAATTTTCATAAGTGGCTATTGATTGGTAGGTATTTTAATACTGAGATACGCAACTTGGGACACTTTGCTCAGCATTTCTAAGAATCAGACCCATTCTCAACTAGTACTGATGTCAATAGAGACTACCAGGTGCTCAGCACTTGTCAAGGTCAAGGTATCTTTAGGGAAGCACCCAAAATAAGAAATCCTTGCTGAAATTTTTTTTGCCCTGATCAGTTTTCTGGTATTTGCTCAGATTTCCTTGCTCTTGCCAAAACTAAGGAATAAGGGAACATAGTATGGTATGTCTATTTATCTACAGAAATATCTGTTACATATTTTACAGCTGCCCTCCTAGCTATAGGATTAATTGTTGCATCATGCCTCCAAAGTAGACTTGTATAGCTATAAGGAGTTTAAGAATTTATCTAAAAATATACTGTACAAACTACTAGTATTTATGGATATCTAACCTTAATGCTGTATTTATCTTACGGACAGGTACAGCACAGGCAAGCTTTGCCACTGGGATTTGTTAAGTTTCTTTTAGAGAGACGAAGGGGTAGCAAGGATCCAAGCTTATTCCATGTCCATTGTTGAAACAACACAGGGTGCCAGTTGTGATGTGTATCTCTGACTAAGACTACCCATTTTCTGGGCAAAAACCAACCATTTCCAGGAATCCAGGCACTACACAATTGGACTGTCTTTGAACCAATGAACTAAAAATTAAAAGCTCAGTATCCCATTGTCAGTTCCTGAGTCATAAAGAACTCCTTTGTTTTCAGTGGAGATGTTAATTTTCTTCTTTATCTCCATTCACTGATTTTCACATCATGCAATGATTTATATCCACTTTCCCCCAACCAGCAGTGCAACAGTGTTATTTCTTTTTGACAAATAAAATGCTTTGCCCCACCCCTGACACTGGTTTAGAAAATGCACTCCAGACTACAATTAATCAGATTCTGGGTCTGGTGAGCAGCAATAATAGCAGAATAATGTGAAAGGTGGCTTTAAAACAGATTTCTGCTTTGCAATTTCTCCTGGAAACCATTAGCATTACAAACAACTGTTTTAACTGCATGTTACTGAATGAAAAGAGAAACCATGTGAACTAGAAAATACAGTGAAAGGAGCTGCTCTCAGTGACATAAGCGAACACACAGGAACCAGGATAAATAATAAGGCTGGGACAGGAACCATCAATAGTACAGTAATCCATAGCAGTGGCTCTCAACCTTTCCAGACTACTGTACCCCTTTCAGGGGTCTGATTTATCTTGTGTATCCCGCAAGTTTCACCTCACTTAAAATCTACTTGCTTACAAAAATCAGACATAAAAATACAAAAAAGTGTCACAGCACACTATTACTGAGAAATTGCTTCCTTTCTCATTTCTACCATGTAATTATAAAATAAATCAATTGGAATATAAATATTGTGCTTACATTTCAGTGGATAGTATATAGAGCAGTATAAACAAGTCATTGTCTGTATGAAATTTTGGTTTGTATTGACTTCGCTAGTGCTTTTTATGTAGCCTGCTGTAAAACTAGGCAAATATCTAGATGAGTTGATGTACCCCCTGGAAGACCTTTGTGCACCCCCAGGGGTACGCGTACTTCTGGTTGAGAACCACTGTTCCATAGCAAATGAAAACACCAATCATTTATTTCAAGAGTCAGAATCACTTCCCATAACATCCTGACCTGAGAATCACACAGTACTTACACCACTATAGTGATGAAAGGGTGGTCAGATGAGGCTGTAGTCAATCTTCCCCTGGAACTACAAGGTGAAGACAAAGCTTAAGAACTGCCATTTGTGGGAAGTCAATTTAAAACACACGTAATGTCTATTTGCCTATCCAGGAAGATACAAGTAAAAACAAGTATTAAGGTGACGTTTATATTTTACACATTATGTATATTTTTACACCTATTGGGGTAGCCTATAGCCAGATTGCCAATGGGGTTCTCAGTCTCTAAGATGACACGATTACCTTAATGCCAGTTTTGTGTATGAATTTCTCTGAAGGAGGCTTGTCATTTTAAAGAACAATGTTCTTCAAATTGTAAAGGACTCTGCCTCCATGAAAGTTCCTGGAGCTGCATGAATTATTTCCACAGATTCCTGCCAGTCAAAGGCTCAAAACTGCACTCTCATCCTCATAACTGAGCCAATCCTGATAAATTCATTCTAAAAATATACTACACAGTTAATAGCAGTTCGGAAAAAAGCATGACTGAAGATACTGCTGGAACAATATAGGTCTGTAGTCAATAAATACAGTTGGTCCGTACTACAAAATGAGGTTTTGCTAATTTGATATACTCATCCAGACAGAGGAGTTTCCCACTCTGCTCACATACAGATGGACCAGTTTCTAGATCTAGATTTTGGCATAACTTTTTGCCTTAATCTGCCCGCTTTTGCGGTTGCTACTGCCATCAAAAACAGTTAAATATTTAACAATTGCATATTAGCCCTATTTGTATTCTTTGGTCAATCAAGATAAACAAGGTATGGAGAAGTGCCAGATTTGTATATCTAATTAGTAGAAACGCAATGTACAGATAAGAACAAATTTTTGCTTTTCTCACTAATGAGAACATCAATCCAGACAGTTGGTGCAGATCCTGAGCTGGTGGAATTTATAAATTGGCATAGCTCCATTTAATTCAACGGAGCTTTGCTAGTTAATACCTCCTGGGGATCTGGCCCTGGGGTGAATCATACCACTATCTCAAGAGAACCTGGTTGGGAGGCATGCAACATATCTAATAGTACCAGGGCATTCATTCTCAGAGCACCTTCCCGCTAAACAGCAGATCAGAAGTTCCAATCCAATATATTGGAAAAGCAGAGAATTTTCCAACTAATAGCACAGCACATCTTAGCACAAGCAGACAATTTGATGGAAAAATTTGTGAAGCATTTAACAAAAATACGTCTGCCTTCTTGTAATGGCTATAAAACTTCATGTGTTGGCATTAATTTTGGAGCGGCAAGACCTAGCTTGGGCAGATTTGACTGAACACCAATTCCTTGAAGTCACTTCTGCAGGAAGAATGAGTTAACTGCTCAGACTGCCAGCCTCCTCCTATCTTTCCTGCTTTATGGAATGTCTTTAGGGCCAAAAGATGACATGCTGGTGAATATGAGAGCTTGAGAGACTCAGGATAATCTGTAAACTGTCTGGTAGATATAAGTGAAGAGCTACATAAATAGTACTGACACAGGAATTGCTATGCCAGATCACAGCAGTGGTCTATCTAGTTCAGTATCATGTCTCAGATAAACCAACTAATTTGTCTGCCACAGTGTTATATTGTGTCAACGAATTCCACACGTTAAAATGATCCATTATATAAGAGAATTTCCTTTCACCAGCTTTAAATCTGTTACCTTTCAGTTTAAATTACTGTTGCCTTGTCCTTATCAGGTCCTCGTGAGTGCTCCTTCCCAGCCACCCACTAGGATTGCTGTAAGGAGAATCCAAGATCCTGCACTCTGGGAGTTCCAGAAGTGTATTAAGCTGCAGGAGCCTGAGCAGAGTCCAGCCACTGCCTCACTCTCAGGGACCATAGGCACAATCTCAGGGGTCAGATCGTCTATCTGGCACACCCCCAAGTGTGGGAACCCAGTGTCCAGCCACCTAGCCCCTATGGGCACAGCACTGACCCTTCAGACTCCCCAATATTTAACACCCCCCTCTTCCAGAACTCCACCCCAAAAGTGTGAAGCTTCTGGTTTACAGGTTAACTTCACCAGGGGCACACAGCAGTTGTGAAACACTCAACACGCAAACACATTTTGTTTAATCGACCAGTTTTTTATGCTCTTTACTTAACAGATAAAGCACAGGAGAGCACAGATCATACAAAACATTAAAACATGCTAAACACAATGTCCCTCACTCATGTCTACACTACAAAATTAGGTCGATTTTATAGAAGTCGATTTTTAGAAATCGATTTTATACAGTCGATTGTGTATGTCCCCACTAAGCACATTAAGTTGGCGGAATGCGTCCTCAATACTGTGGCTAGCATCAATTTACAGAGCGGTGCACTGTGGGTAGCTATCCCACAGTCACCGCCGCCCATTGAAATTCTGGGTTAAGCTCCCAAGGCCTGACGGGGCAAAAACATTGACGCGGGTGGTTTGGGGTACATGTAGTCGGTCGCCCCTCCCTCCCTTCCTCCGTCCATGAAAGCAATGGCAGACAATAGTTTCGTGCCTTTTTTCCTGGGTTACCCATCCAGACGCCATACCATAGCAAGCATGGAGCCTGCTCAGCTCACCGTTGCTGTTGTGAGCATTGTAAAAACCTCATGTATTATCCTGGAGTATGTGCAGAACCGGGCTAAGAGACGCCAGCACAAGGATGATTGTGATGAGGACATGGACACAGACATTCCTGAAAACACAGGCTGTGGCAATTGGGACATCATTGCGGCAGTGGGGCTGGTTGATACAGTGGAATGCTGATTCTGGGCCCGGCAAACAAGCACAGACTGGTGGGACCGCATAGTCTTGCAGGTATGGGATGATTCACATTGGCTGCGAAACTTTCGCATGCGTAAGTCCACTTTCCTTGAACTTTGTGAGTTGCTTTCCCCCGCCCTGAAGTGCAGGAATACCAGCATGAGAGCTGCCCTGACAGTTGAGAAGCGAGTGGCGATAGCCAGTGGTGAGCTGGAGATGGTTTGCACGAACCGATTGTTAAATTAGGAATCAGTTTTTGAACCACTTGTTAAAAATTGTTATGGATCCCTGAGCTCCCGGCCGGGGAGGCTCCCTCGTCCCATCCCCGTCCCGTACCTTCCCCACTCTCGCAGAGCCTCAGTGTGCTGCACCGCTGGCGTCCTGAACTGCTCCTGGGCAGCTCTGCAGCTCCTGCCGCTTTGAGCAGCATGGTAAGGGGGTGGGGCTGTGAGCTCCAGCGGGCCGCACGGCATCCATACACGCTGCCCTGAGCAGCATGGTAATGGGGCAGGGCAGGGCTGGGACTGGGAGGAGGGGTTGGATAAGGGGCAGGGAGCGGTTGGACGGAGCGGAGGTTCTGGGGGGGAGTGGTCAGGGGATGGGAGGAGGTTGGGTAGGCGTGGGAGTTCCGGGGGGTCTGTTGGGCAGGGCCGGTGCAACCACTAGACAGACTAGGGAGTCGCCTAGGGTGCCAAGTGTTTGGGGGTGCCAAAAAGCGGTGCCCCCCCCCAAATTTTTAAACAGCAGAGCACAAGGCTGCTGCTGCTCCCCGCCTCCCAGCTCCAGAGGGGCCGCCCACGGCATGGCCAGTCCCCCCGCTCGGGGGAGCAGCTAGCAGTGGAGCAGGGAAAGGTCTAGCGCTAGCAGCTGCGCCTTGTTCCCTGTGCTGTGGGCTGAGCCAAGCTCCCCGCTGACCCCGGAGCTCTCAGCGGTGGTTGACTTGGGTGCATGGCAGGGGGGAGGGGGCTGGCTGCCTGCGCTGCCAGCGCTGAGAGCCCAGGGGGCGGCTGGGAGCCCGTCTGGGGGTGGGGGGCGGCTGGGAGCCCGGCTCTGGGGCAGCAGGGCTGGCTGCCTGCACCGCCACTGAGAGCCCTGAGAGCAGCTGCGCTCTTCTCTTCAGGCAGAGAAACTGGGTGTCTACTCCACCTGCAAGGTACTGTGCCAGGCCGCAGGGAGCCACACGGGCCCATGAAGTGCCAGGCCGCAGGGAGCCACACGGGCCCATGAAGTGCCAGGCTGCAGGGAGCCACACGGGCCCATGAAGTGCCAGGGGGTGGGCAGGTCCAGTCCCTTGCCTGGGGAATGGTGTATGTGGGAGCAACCAGGGCACACCTCCCCCAGCCAGTGCCACCCCCTCCAACACCCACTAACCAGCTACCTTTTCCCCTGTGCACCCCACGCCCCAACAACGCACTGTCCTGCCACTTTTGCCTCTGGGCAACCTCCACCTGGCAACCACCCCCAGCCAGCCACAGTCACTTTCACCCCTGCATCAACCTTGGGACTCCCTCCACACCCCGCACCTGCCATCTCCCTCCTGCTGACTACTCCCTTGTGCAAACCCCTCCCTGCCACCTTCACCCCCCTGCAACAACCCTGGGCACATACACCCCCCTACCTGCCAGCCCCTTGCAACAACCCCCTCCTGCCCACTTCTCCCTTGTGCCACTCCCTCCCTGCCTGCCACTGCACCCCCTGCAATGACCCCCTTTTGCCTCTGAGCAAGCTGTTCCCTGCCACTACACCCCTGCCCCCTCCACCTCTTGGCACATCCCTTAAATCAGAACTTTTTATAGGGAACCAGTTGTTAAGATTTTGACAGCTCATCACTGGCGATAGCCTGACTGCTACCGGTCAGTCGGGAATCAATTTGGACTGTCGAGCAGTTGCAAGGAGGGACTTACTTCCCAGACCAGAAAATTACCGTTCAGGATGTTGAAATGCCAGTAGTTATCCTTGGGGACCCAGCCCACCCCTTGCTCCCATGGCTCATGAAGCCATACACAGGCAGCCTGGACAGTAGAAAGGAGCAGTTCAACTACAGGCTGAGCAAGTGCAGAATAGTGGTAGAATGTGCCTTTGGACATTTAAAAGCTCGCTGGTGCTGTTTGCTGACTAGGTTAGACCTCAGTGCAACCAACATTCCCATAGTTATTGCTGCTTGCTGTGTGCTCCATAATATCTGTGAGAGTAAGGGAGAGATGTTTATGGCAGGGTGGGAGGCTGAGGTAAATCGTCTGGTGGCCGATTTTGAGCAGCCAGACACCAGGGTGATTAGAAGAGCACAGGTAGGTGTGCTGCGCATCAGAGAGGCTTTGAAAACCAGTTTCATGACTGGCCAGGCTATGGTGTGTCAGTTCTGTTTGTTTCTCCTTGCTGCAAACCCACCCCCTTTGTTGATTTTAATTCCCTGTAAACCAACCACCCTCCCCCCTTCGATCAGAGCTGGCAAAGGAAATAAAGTAACTATTGTTTTGAAACCATGCATTCTTTCTTTATTAGTTAAAAAAAAAGTGAGATAACTGACAAGGTAGCCTGGGTGTGGTGGGGTGCGGGAGGAGGGAAGGACAAGGCCACATTGCTCATTGTAGCCACACTACAAATCAAAACTGTTTGAATGACAGCCTTCTGTTGCTTGGGCCATCCCCTGGAGTAGAGTGGCTGGGTACCTGGAGCCTCCCCCCAGCATTCTTGGGCATCTGGGTGAGGAGGATATGGAACTTGGGGAGGAAGGCAAACAGTTATACAATGGGTGCAGCAGGGGTCTGTGCTCTTGTTGGCTTTCCTGCAGCTCCAACAGATGCTTCATCTTGTCTGTTTGCTCCCCCACTAGCCTCCTGCCTCTGCTCTTCACTCTCACTAAATACTTTCCTGGCCTCTGCCACTGAAAGCCTCCATGCATTAAGCTGTGCCCTATCAGTGCGGGAGGACTGCATTAGCTCGGAAAACATCATCTTGAGTGCGTTTTTTTCACCTTCTAATCTGCTATAAGCTCAGGGACAGAGATGAAAGGGGGAGTATAAAAATATTTGCACCTGGAGGGAGATAAAAAGGGTGAGTACAATTTAAGATGATACATTTCTGAGAACAAAGGGGAGACTCTTTCACAGTGAATCAAGCAATTCACAGCAGACAGCACATGCGCTTTAGGTACAAGGTTGCATTTTGTCTTTTATATTGAGCGCCTGCCGGTATGGTGATGCATCACACATGGCTGGGCAACAGAATTCGGTTTCCAGGCAGCCATGGTAAACCTTTTGGTTTGCAGGGTTGGCTTCTTACACCTTCATAACATGTGGGAATGGTTTCAGACTTCAGCGCCATCCTTTCCCATAGCAAGCAATGTCAGTTGGGTTTCACATTTAGAAGGAGGGGCTGCAGTTTTCGGGTGGATGTGCAGCACACACCTCCCCCACCCTACTGCGTGGCTATTCTCTGGGATGATCCCTTCATTCCTCCCCCCACCGCGTGGCTATTCTCAGGGACGATCCCTTTTAGCCAAGCGCAAACAACCCAGCATGAATGGGGTCCTTTTACTGTTCCCTTACAAAAATTCCCCTATTTCAACCAGGTGACCATGAATGATATCACTCTCATGAGGCTAACACAGAAAGATATAGAGCAAATGTTGCTTGAATGCTACCAAAACCCAGGACAATTCGCTGCCATGCTTTGTGCTGCAATGATTCCAGACTACTTGCTTTTAAACCCTGTACTGTAGTTGCAAATGTGTACTCAGCAGAACTGCCTTCTCCGGCTTCAGGGTTGGGGATTGCACCTTGGGAGGGTATTGGCTCCAGGGTGATGAAAAGGTCCTGGCTGCCGGGGAGAACAGATTCACTGCTTGCCTGCTGCTCATTCGCCTCCTCTTCCACCTCCTCTTCCTCATCCACAAAATCCTCCTCCCTGTTATTTGAGACTCCCCCCTTGCAGGTGTCCACGGACAGTGGTGTGGTAAAGGTAGGTTCCCCCCCCCCCCAGAATGCCATGCAGCTGATCATAGAAACGGCATGTCTGGGCCTCTGACCCAGAGCGACTGTTTGCCTCCTTTGTCTTTTGGTAGGCTTGCCTGAGCTCCTTAACTTTCACATGGCACTGCTGTGTGTCCCTGTTGTAGCCTCTCTCCACCATGCCCTGTGAGATTTTGGCACATATATTAGCATTTCTTCTTTTTGATCAGAGTTTGGCCTGCACAGATTATTCTCCCCATACAGCAATCAGAACCAGTGGCTCCAGCTCCTGAGCTGGAGCTAGTTTGCGATTCTGGGGGGACTATATGGTCACCTGTGCTGCTGAGCTTGCCACACTGACCAAACAGGAAATGAAATTCAAAATTTCCCAGGGCTTTTCCTGTGTACTTGGCTAGTGCATCGGAGTTGAAAGTGCTGTCCAGAGCGGTCACATTGGAGCACTTTGGGATAGCTCCTGGAGGCCAATACGGTCGAATTGCGTCTGCTCTACCACAAAGTCGACCCAGCAAGGTCGATTTTAGCGTTACTCCCCTAGCCGGGGAGGAGTCGATTTTAAGAGCCCTTTAGGTCAACGGAACGGGGTTGGTTGTATAGATGCATTCATTTTAAAAATCGACCTATCATGGCTAAATTTGACCTAACTCTGTAGTGTACACCAGGGCTTACTCTCCCTTCCCTTGAGAATCCTTGGGGGATAGTCTGTGCTCCCACAGACAGGGGAGGGGTCCTCCACCTTCTTGCATACCCTGCCTCTGCAGCAGCCTCCCTCATCTTAACCTAGCTCAAAATGCCTTTCCCTCCTACCCCCCACCCTCCCCACTTCTCCCCTGTGAGACAAGAGGGGAAAGTGTTATCTCCTAGATAGAGCAAACCTCTTGTTCCAAGGTGTTTTACTTTGAAGAGATGATCATTATGTGCTGATCATTCACCATTGTGTCTGGCCTGGCAGAGACATGACAATCCTGGTAATTTGTGGCAGATCCTCATACTTATAAGCTTTCTGTGACATAATTTCCTGACACAATTTCAAAAAATCATCCAAAATTCCAGTACAGACAGAATATCCCCAAGTCTCTGAATCCCCTCTCTTTCAGCTATATTTTTTTCAGACAGAGTGACCAGAACTGAACACATTATTCCAGGTGAGGGCATACCATTGATTCATATAATAGCATTTTAATAGTATCAGTTATATTTTCTATCCCATTCTTTATACATCCTAATAGTTTGTTTGCTTTTTTGTCCATTGCTCTGCCCTAAGCAGAGGTTTTCATTATCTGTCCAAAAATGATGCCTAGGTTATTTTTTTCCTGAATGGTTAGTTCGGTCTGGTCTACACTATGAGGTTAGGTCGAATTTAGCCACATTAGGTCAATTTTATAAGCAATGCGGCTACACAACCAAACCCATTACGCTGACCTAAAGGGCTCTTAAAATCAGCTGCTGTACTCCTCCCTGACAAGGGGAGTAGCACTAAAATCAACCTTCCTGGGTCGAATTTGGGGTACTGTAGTTGCAGCGCTATGCAATTCAATGGTATTGGCTTGTGGGAGCTACCCCAGAGCGCTCCAATGTGACCGCTCTGGACAGCGCTTTCAACTCCGGTGCACTAGCCAGATACACAGGAAAAGCACAGGAACTTTTGATTTTAATTTTCTGTTTGGTCAGTGTGGCAAGCTCAGCAGAACAGATGACCATGAAGTCCCAAAATCGCAAATGAGCTCCAGCATGGAGCAAATGGGAGACATGGGATCTGATTGCTGTATGGGGAGAAGAGTCTGTGCAGGCAGAAATCTGATCCAGCAGAAGAAATACTAATATATATGCCAAAATTGCACAGGGCATGGTGGACAGAGGCTACATCAGGGACACACAACAGTGCCACGTGAAAATTAAGGTGCTCAGCAAGCCTACTAAAAAAAGACAGAGGCAAACGGTAGCTCCGGGTCAGAGGCCCAGACATGCCGCTTCTATAATCAGCTGCATGGCATTCTAGGGGGGGACCCTACCAATATCCCACCACTGTCTGTGGACACCTGCAAGGGGGGAGTCTCACACAACAGGGAGGAGGATTTTGTGGATGAGGAGGAGGAGGAGGATATTGCGCAGAAAGCAAGTGAAGAATCCTTTCTCCCCAGCAGCCAGAACTTTTTCCATCATCCTCCCAGAGCGTATTGTTCCCACACCCTGAAGGTGGAGAAGGACCTCTGGTGAATGCACATTTGTAACTACACTACAGGGGTTAAAAGCAATTGTGTTTAATGTTTGATTTGCCCTGAAGAATTGGGATGCATTCGCGGCCAGTACAGCTACCGGAAAAGTCTGTTAATGTGTCTGGGATGGAGTGGGAATCCTCCAGGGATATCTCCATTAAGCCCTCCTGGAGGTACTCTGAAAGCCTTTGCAGAAGGTTTCTGGGGAGGGCTGCCTTATTTCATCCACCACAGTAGGAAATTTTACCATGCCAAGCCAGGAGCAAGTAGTCTGGAATCATTGCAGCACAAAGCACAGCAGCGAATGGTCCTGGATTTTAGTTACCTTCATGTAACATTTGGTCTTTATCTTTCTGTGTCAGCCTCAGGAGAGTGATATCATTCATGGTCACCTAGTTGAAATAGGGGAAGTTTTGTAAGGGAACAGTAATCCCTTCTGTTTGGTGATCCCCGGCACATTAGACCCCGGTCATGCTGGGCTGTTTGCGCTTGGCTAAAAGGGATCATCTCAGAGAATAGCCACATAGGGGTGGGGGTGTGCTGCACATCCACTCCGAAACCCACAGCCCCTCCTTCTAAATGGCAACCGCAGACCCTCCTTTTAAATGGCAAAATCAACTGGCATTGGTTGCTATGGGAAAGGAGGGTGCTGGAGTTTGAAACCATTCCCACATGTTATGAACGAAGAAGCCAACCCCGCACACCCTTTAGCTTACCATGGCTGCCTGGAAACCGAATTCTGTTGCCCCGCCGTGTGTGATGTGTCACCATAACGACAGCTGTTCAATATAAAAGACAAAATGCAACCTTGTACCTAAAACACATGTGCTGTCTGCTGTGAATTGCTTGATTCGCTGTGAAAGAGTCTCCCTTTTATTCTCAGAACTGTATCACCTTAAATTTTACTCTCCCTTTTTTCGCCCTGTGCAGCTGCAAATGTTTCTATGCTCCCCGTATCAACTCTGTCTCTGAGGTTATCGCAGATTAGAAGGTGGAAAAAACACACTCACGCTAACATGTTTTCAGAGCTCATGCAGTCCTCCTTACTGAAAAGGCACAGCTGACTGCATGGAGGCATTTGGTGGCAGAGGCCAGGAAAGCATACAGTGAGCGTGACTGAAACACGCAGGAGGAGATGCTGAGGCTAATGGGGGAGCAAACAGACATGATGAGGCATCTGTTGGAGCTGCAGGAAAGGCAACTAGTGTACAGACACCCACTGCATCCATTGTGTAAATGCCTACCCTCCTCGCCAAGTTCCATATCCTCCTCACCCAGACGCCCAAGAATGGGGGGGATGTGTGCGGGGGAGGCTCCAGGCACCCAGCCACTCCACTCCAGAGGTTGGCCCAAGCAACAGAAGGCTGTCATTCAAACAGCTTTGATTTGTAGTGTGGCTACAATAATCAATGTGGCCTTTTCCTTTCCTCCTCCCCCAAATCATCCAGGCTACGTTTTACTAGTCAGCTTGTCAGTGATCTCTTTTTTTTTTAAGAAAGAAAAAGAAAGAAAGGTAGGTTTCAAAACAATAGGAACTTTATTCCTGTGGTCGAAGCGGGGAGGGGAATCAGCTTACAGGGAAGAACATTCACCAAACAGGGCAGCTATGCATCAAGGACAAACACACACAACTGTCACACCATAGCCTGGCCAGTCATGAAAGTGGTTTTCAAAGCCTCTCTGATGAGCAGCACGCCTAGCTGTGCTCTTTAATTGTCCTGGTGTCTGGCTGTTCAAAATTGGCTACCAGGCAATTTGCCTCAACCTCCCACCCCGTCTCACCCTTACTCTCACAGATATTATGGAGCACAAAACAAGCAGCAATAACAATGGGAATATTGGTTGCGTTGAGGTCTAACCTACTCAGCAAACAGTGCCAGCGCCCCTTTAAATGTCCAAAGCCACATTCTACCACCATTCTGCACTTGCTCAGCCTATAGTTGAACTGCTCTTTACTGCTGTCCAGGCTGCCAGTGTACGGCTTCATGAGCCATGGGAGCAAGGGGTAGGCTGGGTCCCTAAGGATAACTATTGGCATTTCAACATCCCCAAATGGTACATTTTCTTAGTCTGAGAAGGGAAAGTCCCTTCTTGCAGCTTTTCAAACAGCCTGGAGTTCTGAAAGATGCGAGCATCATGCATCTTTCCTGACCATCGCACGCTGATGTCAGTGAAATGGCCCTTGTAATCCACCAGTGCTTGCAATAGCATTGAGAAGTACACCTTGTGGCTTATGTACTCTTTGGCAAGGTGGTCTGGTGCCAAGATAGGGATATGCGCTCCGTTTAGCACCCCACCACAGTTAGGGAACCCCATTGCAGCAAAACCATCCACTATGACCTGCACATTTCCCAGAGTCTCCACCCTTGTTAGCAGAAGGTTATTGATTGCCTTGGCTACTTGGATCACAGCAGGCCCCATGGTAGATTTGCCCACTCCAAATTGATTCCCAGCTGACCGGTAGCAGTCAGGCCTTGCAAGCTTCAAGAGGGCTATTGCCACTCGCCTCTCAACTGTCAGGGCAGGTCTCATCTTGGTATTCCTGTGCTTCAGGGCGTGGGAAAGCAACTCTCAAAGTTCAAGGAAAGTGGCCTTATGCATGTGAAAGTTTCGCAGCCACTGGGAATCATCCCATACCTGCAACGCTATGCAGTCCCACCAGTCTGTGCTTGTTTGCCAGGCCCAGAATCAGAGTACCACTGTATCAACCTGCCCCAATGCCGCCATGATATCCCAATTGCCACATCCTGTGCTTTCAGGAACATGTGTCCATTTCCTACTCAAAAATGTCCTCGTGCTGGTGGCTCCTAGCCAGGCTCTGCACATACTGCAGAATAATGCGTGAGGTGTTTAGAATGCTCACAAAAGCAGTGCGCAACTGAGTGGGCTCCATGCTTGCCATGATATGGCATCTGAATGGATAATCCAGGAAAAAAGGTGTGAAATGATTTTTTGCCATTGCTTTCAGGCAGGGAAGAAGGGGAGACAGATGACATGTACCCAAAAACAACCCGTGACGATGTTTGTGCCCCATCAGGCTTTGGGAGCTTAACCCAGAATTCCAATGGGCAGCAGGGACTGTGGGATAGCTACCCACAGTGCACCACTCTGAGTCGATGCTAGCCATGGTATTGAGGACACACTCCGCCAGACTAATGCGCTTAGTGGGGACATGCATTATCAACTGTATAAAATCGGTTACTAAAGATAGACTTCTATAAAAATCGACTTAATTTTGTAGCGTAAACATGCCCTTAGTTAATTTAAAACCCAGCAACATGGATGAGTTGTTCAAGGTATTCTTTCCAATGTGCTTCTTCATGATGTTGAAATTAATTGTTAACATGGTGCCCATTCACCCAGCTTGATTAGATCTGTCTGAAATTCTTCAGTCCACTCTCTAATCTTAACAAATCTTTTATGTCACCTGTAAGTGTTTCCACTTTACTCTTCACAGCCTCTACTAAATTCTTAATAAATACATTAAACAGCATGAGTCCTAATACAGACGCTTGGTCACTGTACTGTTAACTGTTGCCATTTTAAGAGTTATTCGTTTATTCTTACTGTGTGTTTTCTGTCTTTTAAACAGTTCCTGATTCATTACTGTACTTTACCTTTCTGCCCATAATTAATCACCACTGGCTCGTGAAATGCCAATGGGCTAAAATAGCCTTGTGAAAGGCCTTTATTTCTAGAAGAGATAATGCCTCTCCACCCTTCTAACGGACCCCATATTCCTGGCATGAAGACAACACAGATGTTCCCACATAGTCAATGAGACAGTCTTATTAGTATCCAAGTCATATCAATAGATTTTTTGGCCGTCACTGAAGTTTCAATAGTTATTCTGTCTCTCAGGGAGTATCAATCTTGATAGCACAGAGTTTGGATAGTTTCTTTAAAAAAAAAAAATCTTCCGGGATTTAAAAGTAACCACACTCCATATACCACACGAGATACTATAGGTAGCTAAATATGTGGGTATGCTGTCTAGCCCTAGGCGCAAGTACTATGTATTAATAAAAATTCATGCTTATTTAAAAATGGCCAACTTTTATTATTAAACTATCCATTATCTGACATCTGTAGGCACTGAAACTGTTGGGGCTTTAAAAAAAAAAAAGCACACAACTGCTATGAACTCTCCTAAGCTTGGAGATGATACAGTATAGGGAATATTATCTTGTTTGCCTTTTGCTCTCTGATGGCTCCAAAAATGATTGCTTTTGTAGTGAGATGTAGTATGGACTCTTTTCCAAATGGTGAAGATTACAGGATAATTCATTGCTAGGAGCATTAGCCATGGAAGATGTTTAAAACAATACAAGAAATGCTCCCAAGATATGCAGAAACCCTCTGGTCACAGGTGATAATCTATTAATAGGCTGTCAGCTTATGTACCCCATACAGTTGAGACAACACAACCTTTCCTGAAAGCAGCATTCAATTTTTATATCAGTTGATTGTTTAAAAGAAATAGTACTTTATAAAGATGGAAGATTTCTTGATTTTACATAGCCTATAAAGTATTTTGTGATGAGATTTGAGAAATTTTCAATAGCCAGAATGACCCAATATACCTGAAGGGTCCCTCTCCCAACTAAAATGTAAAAGGAAGCCCCCCACCCCACCCCACCCAATTCCCTATAGGTAATAGAGATCTAGTTGAACTTTCTGGTTTCTCATCAGGAAAGTTATGGCATACAATGTTGTAAATACTTGCTCAAAGTTCAAGTGATAGTCCTAAGAAATCTCCTGAGAACTCATAAGAGGAATATTCTTTTCTCAAGGAGATGAATAATAAGAAGAATTCAAATGGTTTCTTCTCCCTGATTTTTTCTAGTCGAAGGAGGACAAGACTGAGAGGAAGAAACCTATGATTAAGGATCCCTATACTTTGTTTTGTAACTGTAATGACAAATCCAAGGGGATACTCGGGTAAGCTGTCAGAATGATTTTAGTGACTCAAATTAGGGTTTGGTGGATTTCCAGAAGAAGAGTCTGGTTGAAATCTATTGCTCTGGGTGCTAATGTTTCTATAACTGCAGCAAAACTAGATTTCTCCAGGAAGAGGAGGAAGAAAAAGAGGAAGTGGAGATGGTGGCAATCCTTGATGTAAACAGAACAAAATGAGGCCACTAATGGAGATATATGTATCTTGCATTTAATATACTTTTTTTTTTTTGTTTAGTTGCAGTCTCCACAGACATTTTCCAGAGGAAAACCAGTTTGTTGCTGTTGAGGCTAAAAAGAGAGAGAGGAAAGGAGGGAGAATGTTGTGAGTTAGAGTTGTGAGTGGAGGTACTAAAACTTAAGTCTTGCTATTTAGCTGTTTGTCAAAGTGAGCTACACAGGAAACCCAGGTGTTTGGCCTGGTGCTGTAACAAAGAAGAAATTAGAAAGGCCAGACATTTTAAGGGTTTTGCATTATACATTTTCAGCAATGCATCAGATGAGCATTGGCATGTAAAACAGACAATAATGCCATACCGGTATCACTCCCTAAGACATATATAATTCATCTAAGGCTATTTAAGTGTTAAAGAGATTTCTTTTCTGGTCTTTGAAAGAAGCTATATTACTGTTCATTTATACTGTAAGTTATGGGAAATGATATGTGGTTGCAAGTATCTAAGTGGAAAAGGAGAGTATTTTCTCAATTGGTCACAGGCCTGTATATAGCTAGTAGGGGAGTGATCTGAAAGAGGACATAGCTTTGATAGTACAGAGCACTCATTATCAGTTAGGACAGGGCACAGTCAGGCTCATTTGGGAGTATGCTGGGAGGACGAGTTGTGCTGTTGCATCTGTCTGGCATCCTCACTGGCACTACAAAAGGTAGAGGGATGCAGCACAGAATGCAAAGTTCTTAGCTTTGCTCAGAGCAAGTGCAATTACAGACCCAGTGATTATGTGACTACCTGTTCACTGTGGTGTGTTGAAGAGTTGCTGGGGGATTGCAGTGGCAGTGCCAATGTCAATATACTCTACTGTAGGCAAAGCCTTTGAGCCCTGATAGGTTCATCGTCTAAACACTTAAATCCTCAGTCTAAATGTATTGAATGAATGAGGAAATAAATGCACCTATTCTACAGAGAGGCTCAGAAAGAAGAAAGACCAGTTTGCAGTAAAAACTGAAACAAGCACACATAATACAGTCAGTAGGCTATCATTATAATTCTTTACCTTTTTCTCCCCAAACACTCAAAAAGATATATCTACCACAGCAATTTGAGTCCTAAAAGAAACAGAGAATAGTAGAAGCACCCAACCGTCTCACTGCTTCAATCGCTACCCAACTCATTGTCCCAAGATAACATTTTAATGAATAATGTATACTGCATACATTCCATATCACACTTGGGAGACAGACAGTTTAAATAGGATAAAGAGTTGTTGTCATGGCTAAGATAATTAGAATGGATTTAAAGTACTGGAGTAGCCTGTTCAAGTTTTAAAATTTACAAGTTGTGCTTTGGGGATTCTTTAACCTCTGGATCTTTCAGGGATTTTAGATTGGTGCAGGGGAAAGGACCTGGGGTATATGCTTCCAATTTTTCAGAAGTGGTAGTTTTGTATTTGATCTAACCTAGGTAATGTACACTGAATATTCCAGTAATGGACACATTACGGAGGTGGGGAACAATACTGAAACTCTGAAACAGTGAAGAATGTTGCAATCCAAACAAACAAATCCCTGCCATGATTCAGTGTCGATAGTGATATTCTAAAAAGTGGAATTCAACACATTGCTAGAGCAGGAGAGGAAAGCTATTCAAAATCAGAGTGAAAGGAAAGGTTAGTGGAGAAAACAGTGGTAGTTATTTAGAGTTGGAAGCACAGAGACAGTGAAGAAGAGGAGAACAATGGTGTAAAATAGGTAAGAAACAGGAATCAATAACAGTGTGTAAAATATGCATCTAATCTCCAGCCTGAGATCCATGAATTAAATAAAATTAACAAAGTGCAAAATTATGGAGCATAATAGACAGTACAGACCCTTCAGGATTCAAAAGTGGCCCTTGTAGTCATGGTTACCATATGTCCCAGCTTCTTTAGCATGGGGAGACAACATGGCACCTTGGTCTCTCCAGTTCTCTGCCTGTAGTTTAGTCTCCCAAGGACTGAAATGCTTTCGTCTAACTATAGTCTTTGGATTAATATAGGGGTATCTGGATGAACTTTGGCAATCTGTGTATACAGGTTAGATAAGATGACTGATGGTCCCTTCTGGCCTTAAACGCTTTGAAACTATCCGTGTGATGGATGGGGATTAGGACCCAGAAGAGCCCCCTCAGCAGCCCAAAAGAAGAAAGCAGGACAAATGCACCCAATTTTCCAAAGCACAAATAAAGACAGTAGGCTTCTAAGAAGGAAACTGCTGCTGACTGTAGAAAAACAACTTTGAACCTTGTGAAAAAGAGTTCCCAACATATGTACTTTCATGGTTTATTTTGTGTTCTGAAGCTTGTTTAGAATTAGCATCCTAAGAACTGCAGGCCTTTATGAAGAGATTTTACTTTGTGTTAGGCCTACTCTATTTTAGAGACCTGTTTCCCCAAACAGGCTTTTGTCTTGTGCCAGAAACGGGTTTCTTTTCTGTGAGAACAACTGTGGAACTAGACTTGTTTACACACAACCACAATTCTACTGAAAGTTCCAATGTTAACACAAACTGTGCAAGTTCACTTTTCAATTTCCATGGTCACCAGAGCCTCTGAATTAGAAGTCAGTAATCTGCAGTTTTCTCCCATTTCCTACTCTATTCAAAAATAAAAATGGTGTTTAACATTAGTTAAGTTTCCTCTCATCAATCAAAATAAACCCTAAAAATTAGGAAACATAAAATTAAAGGACTAAAAAGGATTAAAAGTTTGCATAGTAAAGCACTCAAGTTAAGAAATGAATGAATGTTGTCCATGCAACCCGGATTCATCCCTCTTGTGCATATGATACAACCTTTAATTACATGCAGAAGTGATTAACTGTGAAAAGTTTAGCGTAAGTGACCTTCCAGGCATCACATAGGAGCTCAGTGGTAGAAGCAGAGATAGAATCCAAGTCTCCAGGGTGTCGGTAATTGAAAACTGTATCATGATGGATACACATGGGGGGCTGAATTGTATGGGCAACATTAATTCTGGCATTTCTCAACTTGTGAGTACTTTACTTTGCAACCTTTTAATCCTTTCCTTTGAATTTCCTAATTTAGTTTATTGATGATAGCAAATCTTAACATTAAAAGAAGTTTGTGAATATCCTTAGTTTTTTAAATAGAAAACATTTTATATACATATAAGTAACTGTGTCGTAAAATTATTTAGTACAATGTTTTATACAGCATTTGTAAACTGAAGCTGTATTGTTCATAGAAAATCAACATATGTAAATATGTCATTGTCAACATGAATTTAATACATCTCCCTGTATTTTGGGTGAAGTTAATGCCATGCAAAAATAATATTTGAAATATACAGGTTTCACCGTATGGGGGGGAATTACTTTTTTTAAAAAATGTCTAATGGAAAACTAAGTAGGGGATCATAGTTGCAATTTTCCACTTTTTTAAAAAAAAGCAAAAATTCAGAAAGCCTCAGTCCACAATTTGTACGAATCAAATAAACAACATACGTGAAAATGAACTGGAATTTGTCTCTTATTGTCATGGTAATCCTATCTGAGGAAAGTAACAAAAATTATCCTTTGAAAGAAACAGTGTAATTTACCCCAGTACAAACCCAAAAGGACCTCAGCTGGGCTTATCATAACCCAGTCTGCTTTCATTGAAGCTCCTCCTGGGATCCTTCTTCGTTACAATGTTCTGGTCATCTGAGGTACATCAGTTATCAAAGGCAGGCATTGCCATGACAACTGTGGCTACTGTAACTGTCCCCAAGTATGCAAATGAACTGTAAGGAGTGGGTAATGAGGGGCCAATTATCTCTGATGTCACAATGTTACTGCTCAGACAGCAGAAGGGGGCAGCAAATATGCACTGTGCCGAGGGGGGAAGAGTCAAGTTTCCCAAATTTCTCAAAAAGACCGACAACATAAAAACACACAATTTACATTGGAGGCGCTCTCCCTCTCTCACTCACAAAGTGGCTGAAATTTGGTTCAAATTCCCCCAGTGCATTTTTAACAACAACAACAACAACAAAAAAGGACTCGGGGCTGGGGGGGGGGGGGAGTGAGACACGGAGGTACAGATCCATGAAAAACAGAAGATTCTGATGCCACCTTAACTATGGTCTTGCTATTTATATTCATGAGACTCTTAACTGAAAGATGGTAAGATTTTATGGAACCAATTTTTTGTTACTTCATAAGAACATGGCTCAAAGCCAATGCTAAGGACTATGTGAAAGGAGTTTGACTGTATACATTTCAAACTCCCAGTGGATAGTATTCCTTAATGCAAAACCATTTTACTAAAGCTGACCAATCAGACAGCTTCCGCCCAGAGTAGAACCAGGTATCTTTCACCTCCAGAAAAGGGATTAGCCCTTCCAGGCCATCTATGTCATCATTAAGACACATTTGGAACCTACATCTGTTGCTGAATCACCAGCTGAATCTAAATACTGTACATTTGCCCTGCCCTATTTCTGAAGCTTCAAAAGCTGAAGTACTCATTAGACCCTAATGTATCTGCTTTGACACTAAGGGCTCATACACCAAGTGATTACACAGCACTGTATAAAAGATATTCTAGGATGTGTAACAAAGGTGCCATCATGAAAGTCAGCACTGCAGTATTCTGCAAGTAGGTTATGACAGAGTTTACTGCCCACAATGCTAAACAAAGTCTTAGAATTCCCATTTGTGCTTTAAAATGTGTTAAGGTTAAAGCACAACACAAAAATATTTTGATACTATGAATATTTTATGTGTATTATATAATGCCCATCTGAAACACAGACAGACCATACCAAACCAAAAGTCTGTCATAATAAATACTCTACCATACAAGCCTCACTGACAAAGTCATTCCATGTGAACAGGTTTCCCCAAACTAGCTAATCACTGTCCCTGTCAGACAATAACTCATATCTCCCTGCTGACAAGAGAAATTAAGAACACTACAGATGCTTCCTGTCACAGAGTCTTATCTTTTCCCACTTTTTTGTTCCTGTCATTTTGTTTTTCCCCAAAGTGCAGACAGCAGCTCTCAGCATCTTTCCTCCTCGACTTCCTTTTCACTCAAGCTACCAAAAAATGTTTTTGTCACAGCAGGGACTAGATCCACTCACTATAACTGCTAGTTTGGGGAAGAGCTAATGGACATCTGCATCCTTTGTGATAAACCTCCAAGTCTTGGTAAGAGACACTAAACAGACAAACATGTAGTAAGGCTGCAAAACAGCTGAATCAAGATATCATTTTGCACCAATAGTTCTGCTTTACAGGAATGCTCAGTTTACAGCACTGGGTGCTTCAGCATATTGGAAGATAAACATTTCCCTGAAGGTCTGTGCATGGCTATTGTTTTCTGAAGCAAAGAAAACATATGTCCAAATGATGGTCTCTAACCAGGATGATATTTTAGGCACAATGTTTGTGGCTTACTAAACAAAATATTGTGCCATTTTCTCCATTGGCATATTGCCTTAGCAAATATCTATGAACAATTACCAGATTTAATTGAAAAACACTTTAATAAGGCAATGATGACCTCCAAATGGAGCCTTTTCTGGCTATTAATAAATAGCTGGAGAAGTTGAGGACCTTAGCCACAGCCATGTATTCTTAACCCAGCAAGTAATTACCACCCAGGAAATGCCCAACCTGACACTAATTACTGCTGTAACAAACCATGAACATATAAGAACAGGAAAATAAAAAGCAATTACCTTTGGACATGCTGAAAAATCAAATGATTAACTGCAAGTTGCCATGGATACAGTGTTCTGTGGATAGAACTGGTCTTTTCCTGACAACCATTAGGAAAGCCTCTCAGGCTTCATCTACAACATTCCATTGGGTTTGCTATCATTATTAGTTAACTGCAGACTGTGTGGTTGGGACAACACAAAATAAATAACACTGTCTCTGTCCCATTGGATATTGATACTAAATTTGTACAGCCATTAGAAATCGAATGGAGTACATTTACTGCATGAGAACTCTACTCTGCCTGGAAGGCACTGGCCTGCCTTGGGGGTGATGTGCAGCCGGAGGGTTTCCAGCAGGCCCTGTGAAAAGCCCTGAGCTGTGCGTGGGAAGGGCAGTTGTGCAGCAAGTGCTCCCATCGTCAGCTGGCCAGTTCTGCTAACCAGTGCTGAAAGGGTATCAAGACCACGGTCCTTTAGGGTGGGCTAGTGACACTGAAGAGCACAAAGATTTATTGTGACCACCCCCTGTGTGGGAATATAGGAGTGGGGAAAGGGTGGATCTTTGCACCTTTTTCCCCTGAGTACACATGGAGCAGTCAGTCACAGATTGGTGATAAACTAAGACAGTGGTTTTCAACCTGGGGTCCGCATACTATGTCTAAGATTTCCAAAAGGGTCCACACCTCCATTTGAAAATGTTTAGGGGGCCACAAATGAAAAAAGGTTGAAAGCCACCGAACTAGGAAGTAACCCAGTAAGATGTAAGGTAAGACAATACACTAGCACACAGCTGCTCAGGGCTATTCGTTACTGTGTTGGGGGACGGAGAGTGGAAGAGAATGAAGGCTTTTTTTTTTAAAAATGACTTCTATGAGCTTTTTTGCAATGGCCATCGGCAACTTCTTTCTAATGGGTTTATTAATACAGATTTCTATGGTTGCAAAGGTCCTCAAGGATACTGCTGTCATGGAGTTTTCTTGGTAGTAAAAAAGTTGTCTTCCATTCTCCTGAATTAGCCATGATTAGTATGAGCAGAATTCTAGACAAAATTAGGTGGCAAGGACACGGAAACCAAATGAGATGCACAAAATTATAAAACAATGGCAATAACTATTTCAAATATTTATTAACAGGAACAGATTGCAAAGTCAGTTTCTCAGATGGGATCAGTGAAAGTTTTTCCATTTCCCTCACTCCTGGATTGCTAGAAGGGACAGAAAAAGGAGATCACCTGGTATGCAAAACCGTTTGATAGAGAAGTTTCAAAAGGTTTGAACGTCTAAAATTCTACCAGTCCACTGCAGAAGATGTACTTGTGAGAATTCTGGGGTCTAGGGAAGATGCTGAGAGTTGTAAAGCCAAAATACAAGTCTAATACATATGAAACATTCCAAAGGAGATATTTACTGAAGGAATTTGCTTTTTGAAACACAGAGCAGGAATGATATCTTGTTTATGTTTCCAGTACTGTCCTGGAACCTTAAAATTCTACCGGATCATGCAGGAAGGTAGTGCTTTGTTTTCGCTTTATTAAATAGAAAGTGTTAATGGAATTCTTTCTACAGTGCTGGAAATCCCTTGTAGGACAGAGGAAGTTTTATGGCTCAAGAACCTACATACACATCCAAAGCCCTGATCCTGCTAACACTTATGCTGGTGCTCACCTTTACTATCATAAGTGGTCCCATTGATTTCATTGGTACTTCTGACGGTAGTAAAATCAAGCATGTGCTGAAGTGTTTGCAGGATCGGGGCCCGATGTTGCAACTTTTATGAAGAGTGCATCTGCTTCCAGGCAAACTTCACATAACCTGTCTACATCAGAATGCTTCATATCAAACACTGAAATCACATTCATCTAAATCCTGGCATTATATTTCTATTGCATTTTTAATATGTCTTATTTTATTGTACAAGATCTGGCATTTACTGTCCTAACAGAAAGTCAAAGTACAATAAAGGAAGTTGAGTGCAGTTATTTCTGGTGAATTGGCAAGACAATCTGGCAAGACAACAGTTTAGATTACCAAGTGATTCACATATTAACCTGCCAGAGAAGAGGAGAAAAACAATGACTGATTATATTCTGGTCAATTCCACCTACACAGTATATCCGAGACATTCCTCTCATGAAAGTTCAATGCAAACTCTTTCCAAATAATTAATTATTACAAAACAATTTCTCAGACGTTTTATTCACAAAAGGGCATACTTCCTGTTTGAGATTTATATCCCTCCCTGATACGCACATTGTGCCGCTTTAAGTTATAACCTTCAGCAGATCAGATAAATGTATGTCTAAAAGGGATTGTGTTGTCTGACACCCAGTAGGACCTCAATATTTGAAGAGAAGAATGTTTAAGCAGTGATTAAGTGACAGCATGTGTAGAACTTGATGAAACAATTATACCAGGAATATTTTTAGTATGTTCATGACATTTTAATAAAATCATGTAACAATTATCTCTCTCTTTCATCATAAATTGCTACTTATTTGAAATAATTTAAGTGAATAATACTTAACTGCAGCTTTTCACACTTGTGAAACACAAAAGGGGCTAGATATGTACTGTCCAGAAAAATCAAACAATTACAAAACTCCATGTATTGCCCCACTGTAATATCAGTTCATATCTTTTTACATTGATTTTGCATCATTTAAGGTCATTAAGGAAAAATGTTGTCCCTTACCTGTCAATTCCTCTTGTCTGAAAGAGCCAGCATGCAGGTCTCAATTCAGCAAAAGTACACACTTAAAGTCAGGCAGAAATGACTTCAGTGGGATTATTAACATGCTTAAATTTAAACACATGCTTTGCTGACTCAGGCCCTTGCTGCCTCTGGTCCAATTAGCAGATGAGACTAGAATAATAGAAGATTAGGGTTGGAAGGGACCTCAGGAGATCATCTAGTCCAATCCCCTGCTCAAAGCAGGACCAACACCAACTAAATCATCCCAGCCAAGGCTTTGTCAAGCCAGGCCTTAAAAACCTGTAAGGATTGAGATTCCACCACCTCCCTAGGTAACCCATTCCAGTGCTTCACCACGCTCCTAGTGAAATTCTGAGATTATGCCCCCTCACACAGAAGGAAGTTCATTTGAATATAATTTGATTATTAGAGCAAGATGTGCTGAGATTTTCTAGGCATTTACAGGCTCAGACCTAGAACTAAAATAGCACAACCAATAAGTTCTCACTTAAAATCAAGTTTAATGTAAAAAGCTTTAAAAATAAAACCAAAAGGAGATGTTTTTGTGGTTCAAAGTTCTAACCAAATTATTGTTATTTTAAAATGTTTCTAGTTTTAATCAATCTTCATCATGGACTGGTGCCTGATGGTATTTAAAACAAAATATTTTCAATAAGTGCAGATATTTATGCTTGAAAATAGCTAATGAGCAGGTGCGGCAGATGTTCCAGTTTTCATAAGTTTTTTTTTATAATTGCCCAGCTCAGGAGTACAGCACATGCAATGTATATAACTATGCCTTTTAATATCAACTTAAAAAATATTGCATTTGCAACAGGATAAACAGCAGATAGAGAGCTGTAATGAGGGTAGTAAAGGACCTGGAAAAGGATGTAGTTAAGTAAAAATTCAGGACCCAGTTTGGTAGCCTTACTCACATTGTGTAGAAGCCTACAGATAGCCACATTGAAGCCACACATTAGGAATGAGCCTGGCAGAAGAGGTCCCTCCAATAAGCAATAAAAAGATTTGCCTTTACAAATGTAAAGAATTACACTATATTTTTTACTCCTTGGCAGAGCTGTTCCTTGTGGTTTATAGGGATGAAACAGAATTAGAGGACTGCATTGCTAGGAAACCATCTGAATTATTATTTATACAGCACCATAAATATGACTCTCATATTAGAGACAAATAATAAAATATGGCCCTTCCCTAAAAAGCTTATGCTCTGTAGACCCACTCAATAGAACACTTTAAGTATATGCTTTAATCAATCAGGGCCTAATTTTATATATGATCCATTGAAGGTTGGTAACCATGGGGAGAGAAGAAAGGACAAGAGTTACAGCAGTAAAATCAACCAGCTGCTCTAGTTAGTAAGGCACATTTCTAAGCATTTTGAATTTCTTTTTTAAAAAAGATTTTATAAAGATTCTTATAAAGATGAAGGTTTATAGTCCACTTGGAAGGACCTAGTGCGTTTTAAGCAGAGACTTTAAGGTGGAGTGTGAGAGGTCTGGTATACAGGATCGGGTCAGGGAGCTGTAAGCATGGTGGGCTGCACAGAATGCAGCACAAGGACAGAATGGATGGATGAAGAATATGACCACAGATAAATGTATCTCTGAAAAATGATATAAAGATTCCATGTACAGTTATTTAGTTTCAGCCTTTATGGGGATATTTTTCCATGACTTGTACCTCCCATATTTTGGTGAAACATGTTGCAAGAGAAAGTAAAACCTTCCCCCTAACCCAGATACTTTGCACTCAAGCAACTGGCTGCCAGAAGGGGGCATGAATCAATTCTTTGTGCTTTCTACATTGGATCATAAAACATTTCGATTTAGTGAGATCAGAATTTAATATGGGGGTTGGCAGCGAACACAGAATTTTTTCCAGGCTTTCCAAACAGATTTCTCATTTGTATAACAAGTTACTTAAAACAAGCATCCTAACTCTAGCTCTTTTCATCCACAGATCTGAAAGTGTTTTACACTGGAGATCAGTATCATCATCTCCATTTTATAGATGGGGAGACGGAGCCACAGAGCAGTGAAGTGACTTGTTCAAGGTGACCCAGCAGACTAGTGGCAGAACTTGGAACAGAATTCAGGTCTTCCAGGGCCCAGTCTATGCCCTAGTCATGAGGCCACACTGTCCACAGAATATCGTATCATTGCTGGCCAGGCTTTAGGGTTTTTTTCAGATGCCAACAATATTTTGGAATGGTACCAACAAATTCAGTGCTTATCCTCTAGTGTACTTTCCAAGCATTATTAACTGCATTTTATTTTTATTGCGAAATGTTTTATTAAAACAACAACAACAAATCAGTGGGATGTTTGCCCAGAATACAAAAAGGAACTCAACCCTCACAGTAGATTAGGGTTTTTTATAAATCAAACCAAGCCTAATTTTTCCTTACATTTCTCTGTTGACATAAATATTGTGTTGGAAATTTTGGATACGGATATGATGCAGCTGTTCAAATGCTAAAAAACATCATTCATAACTACATCTTCTTTGTTAATGTGCTGTTTAAAACCATTTTCAGAAAACTTTCCCGCAATGTACAATGCTCCAGCTCCCAATGCTAAAGATATAGACTCAGAAAAAACACAGCATGAATATCTCTGTATTCAGTTTCCAGCTGATGTTAGCTGAAAAGAGTGTTTAAAGCTCAGAGTCCACAAAAAGGCAAGGTCAGATACAGTCAAGGGAAAAAAGAAAATCTAGGTTTGAACCAGAGTGCATGAAAAGAAAAAAAAAAGTCCTTCGATAGCAAGAGTTGGAAAGAAAGTACATCTGCTTAAGAGAACCAACTTGTTGTCAGGCTATTAGTGCACCAAGACATTCTACCCCAGCAAAACCTATGCTCTTTTCAAAGAATGAGCGCAAGAGACCAATTACCTCCATCCAAAATAGGGTCTTCAATCACACACTACTGCATATGTGTAATATTCACTATCTTATGCAAACCCAAGAAAACAGAAAACACAAGTGACAATGTATGTATGTGTGTTAGGTGTTGTATGTCTACAAATTAGGGCTCTTGATTAATCACAGTTAACTCATGTGATTAACTCAAAAAAATTAATTGTGATTAAAAAAGTTAATTGCAATTAATTGCACTGTTAAACAATAGAACACCAATTGAAATTTATTAAATATTTTGGATGCTTTCCTACGTTTTCAAGTATATTGATTTCTATTAAAACACAAAATACAAAGTGTACAGTGCTCACTTTATGTTATTACAACTATTTGCACTGTAAAAATGATAAAAGAAAAAGTATTTTTCAGTTCACCTCATACAAGTACTGTAGTGCAATCTCTTTATCGTGAAAGTGCACTTTACAAATGTAGATTTTTTTTTCTTACATAACTGCACTCAAAACCAAAACAATGTAAAACTTCAGAGCCTACAAGTCCACTCAGTCCTACTTCTTGTTCAGCCAATGGCTAAGACAAAAAAGTTTGTTTATATTTACGGGAGGTATTGCTGCCTGCTTAATGTCACCTGAAAGTGAGAACATGTGTTCGCATGGCATTGCAAGGTATTTACATGCCAGATATGCTAAACATCTATATGCCCCTTCATGCTTTGGCCACCATTCCAAAAGACATGATTCCATGCTGATGATGCTCATTAAAAAAAAAAAAAAAAAAAGCGTTAATTAAATTTGTGACTGAACTCCTTGAGGGAAATTGTACGTCTCCTGCTCTGTTTCACCTGCATTCTGCCATATATTTCATGTTATAGCAGTCTCCGATGATAAAGCAGATTTGACAAAATGCAAAGAAGGTACCAATGTGAGGCTTCTAAAAAATAGCTACAGCACTTGACCCAAGGTTTAAGAATCTGAAGTGCTGTCCAAAATCTGAGAGGGAACCTGAGCCACCAAAAAAGAAAATCAACCTTCTGCTGGTGGCATGTTGGTCTCATTGCTTTGGATTGTTATTGAGCAGAACCCGTCATCAGCATAGACGCATGTCCTCTGGAATGGTGGTTGAAGCATGAAGGGACATATGAATCTTAAATCGCATCTGGCATGTAAATATCTTGCAACGCCTGCTACAACAGTGCCATGAAAACACCTGTTCTCACTTTCAGGTGACATTGTAAACAAGAAGCGGGCAACATTATCTCCTTTCAATTGTAACCAAACTTGCTTGTCTGAGCGATTGGCTGAAGAAGGACTGAGTGGACTTGTAGGCTCTAAAGTTTTACGTCGTTTTATTTTTAATGCAGTTTTTTTTTGTACATAATTCTACATTTGTAAGTTCAACTTTCATGATAAAGAGATTTCACTATAGTACTTGTATTAGGTGAATTGAAAAAAATACTATTTCTTTTTTTTACAGCGCAAATATTTGTAATAATAAATATATAAAGTGAGCACTGTACAATTTGTATTCTGTGTTGTAATTGAAATCAATATATTTGAAAATGTAGAAAACATCCAAAAATATTGAAAGAAATGGTATTCTATTTTTGTCTAGCAGCACGATTGATCATGATTAATTTTTTTAATCACTTGACAGCCCTACAACAAATATTTGTAAATTAAGTGTACTTCACTGGTCAGCGTGTGCTAGGTGCCCTCCTTCACTCCCCGTCCCCAATCCACAGAGGATAAAGGTCATTTACAGCTCTCTGCTTGAGACCCTGGTTCTTCAGTTCAAGTTTTAGAGATTCATGCTTTCAGCTCTGAAAGTCCTAGGTTCAATCCTCGTGTCAAGATAGCTTTCACAAATACCAAGGATTAAGAAGAGAAAGGAATTCTTTAGCTCAGTGAAGGGGCTGTAACTAGGAATAACAGGATGTGTGGATTTAAAAATGTCTGGAATTCTTTCCCCCAACTAATGTGGTAAAAGTCTGATTGCTCAGCATATTTAAAACTGAACTAGAATAGCAAAAGTATAATAGGAAGCCATCCCACACCACCTAATAGGTCTCACATCATCTCTGCATTCTATAATTCAGCCTTGAATATATATCTATTCCTAACCTCAGGTGTCCATTACCTTGGCATCTAAATGCTGTCATGCATGATGCCTCAGCCACCTCCATTGGAGAGCTTCAGGATATCTCCTTCCCTATAGGATTTCTTTGAGCAAGGCACAGGCCACAGCAGGTTTAACAGTAGCTAATGGTTCCAGGGAGGCATTGACTATTGCAGTCAATAAAGAACATTAATAAAGAACATCAGGCCAGTGATCACACAGCCGCTTAGGTCCATGCAATAAGTGGCTGACGCTTCTCCCAAGCTCCAGCTGTGAAAATGGATGCAACTCAACTGCTTTAGCAAGGTTTTCACAGCACCAGAGAGACTGCACTGAAGCTGATCAGTCTTACACATGACCATTCCTAGCAATGATAAACACTCAGCTCTGGAACCTGCTGAAGGCAGTCCCAGTTAACCATACTGCACGCATCCTGGAGCAAGTCCACTAGGCGATTTGTTGCTTTAGCGGCTTTTTCACGGGTGACGTCTGTAACCCAGACCTCAGTGAAATTGTATGCGTTTGTGACAGTGTACAGCAGGAGCTTTAGCCAATTACAGTAATCTACAATCAATAGCTTCTTTGGTTGATGCTTCGTGAATGGTAAAGGGTTAATTTAGTTTCTATAGCAGTTAGGACAAATGTACACACACTTTCTAATGGACTGCAACGTTTGACTACTAACCCCAGGAACCGAGTTTCACAAATGGATAAAAGACTATGCATTACATCATGAAAAACCTACAATTTCCCCCTGGTGAGATAAGCAATTATGCAATATGGGCATTCTTTCCTGAGCTTTACTAACAAGCAGAAGCTAGAATTGCTGCTGAAGTGGCATCCTGAGACAGAAGAAGGGATGGGGACCATGCCAGGAAAACACCTCATCACTTTTTAACAGCTTGCTCTGACCACTGCTCACATAGTGTGGAGGAGCTTTGGAGACAAACATGTCCAGATCATCCTGCTTTGAAGATGGCACTTTTCTGTGAATGGGGGTGGAGAGAAGGAAAGTAAAACTGGGGATTCTGGAAGGATCCCATCTTCACTCCCAAGAGCGAGGCAATCTTCTATATCCAATCCCCCCAACTACAGCAGCAAACCCAGACCTGAAACAATCTGTATGTAGCAGAGGTGTGGGGGCAAGCCAATCCACAGAGACAGGCATGCACTGCCTAGTCTGCATTTTAATCCTCTCCATGCATAGATGCAGAGTAAAGAAGAAACAGCTCCCTAGAACTGATTTCTTGTTGAATGAGCTGGCCAGGTGCACAGCCCATTTTCATGGCAGCTTTGTGCATAAAACTCTTCCCTATAATCTGCATGTGTTGTGGTTATGAAACTCACTCCCGTCCCAACTTTACACAACCAGTAATGTTAAATCAAAGCCAAGTGCTGATTTGGTTAAAGATTTATTTACTTGTTCTAGAAAGTGTTTTTATAATTATGAACTTTATAATTTGTTTAAATTTGTACAGCATGAGGTCAAAAAATGCAATAATATGGTCGTAATAGTTAGTTTATAGATGTTATTTCTTACTAAATCTCCAACCCTTTTAAAATAAAATGCCACCTTTAATTTATGCTCGAAGTTTAAAGGTTGTTTTAATTTTAAAAGCCTATGGGGAAAATAATCTTTGGCTGGGATCTGGGTTGCATTATCAGCCCTTTATGCTGCTCAGTCAGCATAAAGTAACTGTAAATCAAGCAGATCCCCTCACTGGGGAATAAACACGTAAGGGGATTCCCTGGATGGTGTATAGCTATGGAGAGAGAATGTGGCTGTGTGACCAGAGCATGCTGCATTCCAGCTGTGCTCATGGGCCAGAAGACCCCTAGGAGTTAGGAGTCAGCCCCAAGGGTCAGTCCTGGGGCCGGTTTTGTTCAATATCTTCATAAATGATCTGGAGGATGGTGTGGATTGCACTCTCAGCAAATTTGCGGATGATACTAAACTGGGAGGAGTGGTAGATACGCTGGAGGGGAGGGATAGGATACAGAAGGACCTAGACAAATTGGAGAATTGGGCCAAAAGAAATCTGATGAGGTTTAATAAGGATAAGTGCAGGGTCCTGCACTTAGGACGGAAGAACCCAATGCACAACTACAGACTAGGGACCGAATGGCTAGTTCTGCGGAAAAGAACCTAGGGGTGACAGTGGACGAGAAGCTGGATATGAGTCAGCAGTGTGCCCTTGTTGCCAAGAAGGCCAATGGCATTTTGGGATGTATAAGTAGGGGCATAGCGAGCAGATCGAGGGACGTGATCGTTCCCCTCTATTCAACATTGGTGAGGCCTCATCTGGAGTACTGTGTCCAGTTTTGGGCCCCACACTTCAAGAAGGATGTGGATAAATTGGAGAGAGTCCAGCGAAGGGCAACAAAAATGATTAGGGGACTGGAACACATGACTTATGAGGAGAGGCTGAGGGAGCTGGGATTGTTTAGCCTGCAGAAGAGAAGAATGAGGGGGGATTTGATAGCTGCTTTCAACTACCTGAAAGGGGGTTCCAAAGAGGATGGCTCTAGACTGTTCTCAATGGTAGCAGATGACAGAACGAGGAGTAATGGTCTCAAGTTGCAGTGGGGGAGGTTTAGATTGGATATTAGGAAAAACTTTTTCACTAAGAGGGTGGTGAAACACTGGAATGCGTTACCTAGGGAGGTGGTAGAATCTCCTTCCTTAGAGGTTTTTAAGGTCAGGCTTGACAAAGCCCTGGCTGGGATGATTTAACTGGGAATTGGTCCTGCTTTGAGCAGGGGGTTGGACTAGATGACCTTCTGGGGTCCCTTCCAACCCTGATATTCTATGATTCTATGATTCTATGAGTTGTGGGTATCAGAGTGTAAATCAGAGCAAACCTCAGGTTGCTCTAATTTCTTTCAGGGACTGGGGACATTATGTAGGGAGATAGGGTGACCAGACAGCAAATGTGAAAAATCAGGACTGGGGTGGAGGGGTAATAGGAGCCTATATAAGAAAAAGACCCCAAAACCGGGACTGTCCCTATAAAATTGGGACATCTCGTCACTCTACAGGGAGATGCTATGGTGCCTTTGCCCCTCCTACTTTCCCCATTTTCCTGCACCAAGTGTAGATACAAAAATTATTTTTTGCCTTAAAGATTTCTGTAGTGTTTTTGTATATTATGCGTATTATGCACATAGATACACAAGTCTATTCCTATTTAACATTAAAGTGGACTTCATGAATACATGAATCAGAGTTCTTTCATTTCTAAAAATACCTGTACAGTACCCTAAGTGAAAAATTATATGCATAAAATTAAAATCTAACTGATTTTCCCAACAGTATTAATGTAATCAACACTTCTACTCAATTGAACATTCAATCCATCCATACATTAGTGTCAGCAGTCTGAAAATTTGCTGTATCTTCAGCACAGTTCATTATTGGTTATTGCAGGCAAAGATTATTGCACAGGAGAGTTACTTTTAGGATCCTATTAATTAACTCTGGTTAGGTTTCCTCAATTATTTTGTTTTGTGTTGTTTTTATGGCCAAGACTGGAAACCACCAAAAATAAACAGTGTTCAATTTATTAGTCTGTTCATTTTAAAAACAACAAACAGAACAACAACAAGATTAGTTTTCTGTCATGCAGGATTAGTACAACCAAGCTACAAGGCAGACATTGTATTACTTTTCTTTACAAGATTACCACGTATAGTCCTAAACAACCATATTCTGATTTGCATAGTAATTATGCATTCCTGTTGGATTATCACTGAACATTTCTTTTAGTGGATGCTTAATGCAAAACACTAAAGGTAATACCCTATATACACCTCTTGGTATAGATATGTTCCATGTACAGTAGCGGTTAAAAAACTTGTACTTTGCTTTCAGTTGTCCATCTGTTTAGTACATTGCAGGGTAAAAATCAAAGCCTCAACCTTTCTTAGAGATGTAGGGAATATACAGTGCCTTCAAATTAATGACAGGTTTCAGAGTAACAGCCGTGTTAGTCTGTATTCGCAAAAAGAAAAGGAGTACTTGTGGCACCTTAGAGACTAACCAATTTATTTGAGCATAAGCTTTCGTGAGCTACAGCTCACTTCATCGGATGCATACTGTGGAAAGTTTAGTGTGTATATAATAAGATTATGCATCCGATGAAGTGAGCTGTAGCTCACGAAAGCTTATGCTCAAATAAATTGGTTAGTCTCTAAGGTGCCACAAGTACTCCTTTTCTTTTTTCAAATTAATGTTAACTTGCACAGATGGCAAAACAGATATGACAGTACTAGGACAAAGTTCTGACTTCATAATAAGTCTTTATGAGGAAAAAAAGTCCATTTAGTATTAAAATGGCTTGGTTGCAAACCACAGAAGGCCCAGTTCAACTGACAAAATCCAGCAATTTCAAAGCCTCGACAGCTCCTGAATCTGTGGGAGAACTGCACTTATGTAGAGGGAAAGTCACCCTTGGCATCAATGCACTTCTCCGCATGCCGGGTTTAGCCAACAGGTTTTGTATCAACGTCAGCAATAGATTCTCAGCCCTAGTTGACCTGCCAGACAACGCTGAGGTCACCTGATCTCTGTTTACCTCCATCCTCTGCCCAGCTGCTGAGCAGATGATCAGCTATAGGTGCCCAGCATGTCAACCATGGCTGTCAAAGGAGGCCTTCCAGACAATTAAATTGAAGGCCACAGCCCACCAGCGTGGCAATAAATGCATTCGTAATCAACTGAAGTGAAAGTTCAATGCCCTGGCACTTTGCGATCGCAAGGCATATTATAACCGAGTGGTGAATGATGTTGAACTCTGCTTAGCCATGGGACACTTAAAGCCAGCATTCTTCAGGACCTGCAATCTCAGTGCTCAAGAGGTAGTCACTATGAATGGTATCCTGAACAACAGCCACGGCCATCCATGTAGATTGGATGACGACATCCTCTCATGCTGGTGAAACATCATAACAGCGCCCTGAACCAGCCTCCCGCTGCTGCGTGCTCAGAGCTGGATGATTTGGCCACCACTGTGGTATCAGACCCAGACACTTGTACTGACGCACCATCATTGGATGGAGTGAAACGCACCACCTGCAAACTGAAAAATGGACACACAGCTGGTGCTGATGGCATTTCCCCAGAGCTGCACTATTGACCCTGTAGCGGAATCTCTTCTGGCCATCTTTCGCGTGGTGTGGAGAACTGGAACCTTGCCAACCCCTTGGGAGGATAGTATTGTGATCTCACTTTATAAGGGCAAGAGACCGTGCAGCAAATGTAAGAGCTACAGGCCGATCACCTTGCTTTCCGTGTTGGCAGAGATACATCGTGAGTTCAAGAAGTCCCTCTATGTAGCGTATGTCATTCATCAGACTGTGTTTGATTCAGTTGATCAAGTCACGCTATGGAAGGCCTTAAAGGCATAAGTGTCCCAACCACTCTGCTGGACTTGATTACCGAGCTACATAACAAAACCACTGCTCACAGACATCTTGAAAATCAGATGTCAGCACCTTTTAAAATCGGTATCTGATGTCAGGCAGGGCGTGTGTTGGCCCCTGTGCTCTTTTGTTGGGCAATGGATTTCGTAATGCAGCATTCTATCAGATCCATGGCCATTAAGATCAGTGATCTCTCACTCTCAGACCTTGACTATGCAGATGACGTTCAGAGCCCCGACAGGTTTCACGAGGCACTCCAACAAATTGAGGAGGAGTCAGCTAAGGTCAGCCTTTATGTTTTGTGGTCAAAGACAAAGCTGCAAAATCTAGGATCAGGTCTACCCATGACCCCAATCTCTTTCAATAATGAAACTGTCAAAGCAGCCTCCAGCTTTTGCTATTAGAGTTCTATACTCACCAGTTCCTCCAACTTTTACATGGAGGTTCTCCATCATATTGGTATTGCAGAATCTGCCATGGGTCATTTACAATGAATATGGAATCAACGTCATCTTGGCACAGCCACCAACTTCAGGATCTATTCAAGCTGTATCCTCTCCGTATTGTTGTACGGTTGCAGAACATGGACACTATGTCGCTCAGTCTGGGCAAAGCTGGAGGCTTTCCACACAAAATGCCAACGTCGTATATTGGGCATAAAGTGGAACGACTTCATCTGTAATGCAGATGTTTACGGTCACTCCAGTCTACAGACTACTGGGGCCATTGTCCACAGATGGCATCTTATACTTTTTTGGACATGTGATAAGAATGCCACAAGGCGTTATGGCAAGTCAGAAGGGTTACCTGAAGTCTTGAAAGGGGAAAGAGGTTAGAGCTTGAAGGTCCTGGTCTCTCCTTTCACCTGAAGCTGCATTCCAGAGAGTAGCCAAAGGAAAGGGGTGATGTGGCATGAAGGTTTAAAACTCAGTGGTAAGGGAGGAAGGCAGTAGTGCTGTAGGAGCATACCTTCAAATACTGAAAGTCAGGGCAAAAGCCACTTTATGTTCTTCACTGCCTGACTGAGAACCCCCACTAAGCACACATGGTAAGAAGAAGCAAGTAGGGAATAAATAATTTGGCCTGAGGTGCGTGAGGGGAGAATTACCCCCCAGAATACATCTGCAGAGCTCACACAGACAATTCTGCTCCATCAAGCACAGCAATGTTAAATATTATATGTATTATAAGAAAATCTGGATAGTAATCCCAGTGTGCATTTAAGGCCTAATCCTTGAAGCAGCTCTTACCCTCAGTTCCCATTAAAGCCAATGGGCATCTGATCTGAAGCAACTCAGCAGCCCACAAGTGGCACTCAGTACCTCACAGACATACAAGCCTAAAATGTCTGAGCAAGCTTGTGTGAGAGGCTGCCCTACAAAAGAAGTAAAGCCTACACTGGAACATGCTAACAAAAGAATCCCCCATGTTTTTATAACTTTATTTTAACTTTCCCAAAATAGAACAAGAGCTACCCACAATGAGGGATTGCTCTAGACAGTCTTCAGAGATGTCTGCCCAGAGATAATACATAACAAAGGGTTATAAAGTATAAGCAGAACAGAACCTACCTTCAAGAACAGGCCACCCAAACAGGATAGCTCTCTCTAAGTCTCTACCTGGTCTATGAGGAGGTTGCTGTTTATTTACATCTTCTATTTCCCAGCAGGCTTTACCAGAAGCTAAAACTACAACTATGGAAGCTGTGGTGATCTGCCATTCCCAACCTGCCCTGCTCACCCAGATCTCAGAGAAAAGCTGGATGCGAACGAACAGGAGCCAGCCATTTAACACCAGGAGTAAAGGAATTTCCAGGCCACTTTACAACTCTGGTTCAGAATCTATAGGCAAAGTCAAGGTCAGCAGGATGTGCTCTCACTCCTGAAATCACTTCCCTTCTCTCGGTAACAGCTTCTCCCTTTTTCAGTTTACAGATTTAGACAAACCTGGAGCAGGGCGATTCTAACCCCAGATAATTCCCTTTATAAACCTCTAATGGGTCTGTATGCCCAGTACAGAATAACTTTTATATCCTTCTCCAATAGGTCTGACCTGGTATCCCTGAAAAGAAACAACTTATTAAGAACCTGAAATATAAACAAGATGCCAGTGTTGCACAGGTGCACTTTGTTCTGAAGACTGTGACAAAGTCAATTAGCAGTTTTGTTTATGATTCCCTCCCCTACCCCATCTAGCAAGTTTGGCTACATTTGAAAAGAAGAACTCAGAAGTGCTGCAGAGCCATTGACATTATATTAAATCTTTAGGTGGTTGGAATGGGGAAAAAAGAGAGAGAGAAGCAGGTGCCCAATCTAGATGGATATCCACAGCTGGCAGGCTTCCTCAGGAAGGAGAGAATGAGAGGGCAGAGTTAATGAGGAGGAATATCAATCACGACACACAAGCAGGAAACCTGGAGTCAGTGCCATGAGTTCTGCGTAAATGCTGGATTAAACAAAAATAGCTATAAATAATACACTGCTTCCCACACCTTAGTCACTGCCCTCCCACCAATAAATCACAGTGCTGCCGTAACAGCTTATATCTTGCTGCTGTTATATCTTGTAACATGAAACTTTTGGAGGTAGGCACGATAAGGCTGGATCCAAATCCCACTGAAACCAATGGGAGTTATTCTACTGACAGCACTGGAAGTTTGAATTGGGCTCAGAGCGGGCAAATTCCCTTCACAGCACAAAACATTTCTGCAGTCTTTTTCAGATGCATGCAAATGCATGCAGCCTGCCTCAGGTCAAAAACATCTTCTCAACTACAAAAAGCACAAATGTTATACTTAAACGGCAGGCTAGACTCTAAAACGAGTCCAACACTACATTAAAAAAAAATAAGTACAAACACAGAACAACATACAGCTCTCACTTTAGACAAACCCTTTTAAAAGCAAAACAGTAATAGCGCTCAGTTGGTTACATATGCCACAGCATGAGCCAAGAGGGCAAATCTATGCACTCTAGGGGTAAGGCACAAAAGAACTGATACCACTTCAGATTTCCACTTCAACAATAACAAAATAGTTTATTATTTGTATTAAAATAGCACTCAGAGGCCCCAATCAGGGTCAGGGTCCCTCTGAACTCGGTGCTGTACAAGCATATGGGAAGATAATCTCTGCCCTGGAGAATTTACAATCTACGTTGAAGACGAGATCATGTAACAATAGGAAGGAAAAGGGAAGGGAGGATAAGGTGTGGTTACAAAGATCAGCTGAGTGAAGAATTTGATGATTGTATCATTCAGATTTAAAACAGTTTTAAATCGCCACAGACGACAAATTATTAATAGAATACATTTCTATTGCATTAGCCATCCTTGTTCAGCAAATTGAGATTCACATGAAGTGGTCCTGAAAAGTTATAGTCTGAAGTATTTTGCATTTTTATTCTTCTCTCACAGCTATACTTTCCCTAGGATTGACAACGGGAGCTAGCCTAACTCCTTTGAGTGTCCCAGTCATATTTTACCAGGCAAAGCCACCAAGAGTCTCTCTTTATGTTCGCTATCACATTGTTCACACTCACCCAGTTTTTTAGTTCTATTCCAATTAGGCATGTTTCAATGGTGGTTCAGTTTTTTTCGACGAGCATCATGTGCACATGTTCTCTAAAACAGAACTGCTGATTACATGAATCAGGCATTATGTTATAGGTAATTGTGAGATCTCTCTTTATTAGGAAGGTTTCCATCTTCTCTAGCAGACATTTTTAAATCACTTTGGTTTTCGTTTTACAATGCCCACTGTTAGACAGTACTATTTATGGAAGGCAAGCAAGTATTTTCTGAATTTCAAACAGAGTTTTGAAGCATTATTGACATTATTTCATTTACTACTTGGAAATATGCATAAAAAGATTGAGATGCACATCTAAGATTTTCTACTGCCAGAAAGAAAATCTTATTACTGGACTTGGTCATTTGACAAACTTAAAAATCTAGTGAAAATTTTTATTTAGCTATAAATTCACAAATCTTTTGTTCATTTTCTCATTAAATATGCACTAGCAAACCCTGCATAAGCTTCCTGCATAAGCATTTCCCCAGAGAGAGGAAGTCACATCTGTTTGAAAAAGTGAGTGTCTGAGTGCTCCCAAACAGGAATGTAAAGGATCAAGAGTAGATTAAAATAGTGTCAGTATATATTAAAACTGTATATTCTTTTCACACATAAACCATAGTTGAAATATATTGTGTAGCACAGATATATTTGGTATACTAAGTAATGAGAATAATCAAACACACACAATTTATATATCAACACAATCATACACATGCAATTTCCACAAATAAATACATTCCTTATGCTGTAGAGTCTATTTCATTAGAAACTAAAATGCATAGAGAATCATTTCCAAAGGCTCCAAAGCCAGTTGGTTTGCCACATTAAGTGAGAAGTGCCATTTTTAACTAGAATAATTGCTCTAAGGACTGTAAGTTAGCCACAAAAAGCAGGAGCAGTGTCCAATTTCTAAGTTATGACTACATAGCATTTGGCTCTTTGTAAAGCATAGCTCACACATTTGGTTTGGCAGGAACTTAAATGAGGCTGCTCATCATCAATTAGAATGCCCACAATGTATATCTGAAAGTTTAAGGCATTTTTAGATTGCAATCTGTTCAGAAGTGGAGCCTTTTTCCATTCCTGTGAAGTACCAGGCACACTAAACAGTGCTAAATCTTTAATAATAGGAATAGAATTCTACAGCCCATCAGGCTTGTAATGCTTGATCTAATTCTCAGACCAAAAAAAAAATGTAATTAAGATACAACCTTGGCTCTGAGTAGATATTGATTAATAACATTAATTTAAAAAGAGCCTGGGCAAGCTAGTTCCAGCACACACAACCAATCTACCCTAAGGGAACAAGTCTCTCCACAAGTATCAGATAGATCCCATTAATTAATGGCTGTAATATAACACCATGTGGGAGCATGCAGAGTCAAGTGGAGAGAGCCCCAGACTGGGAAATACAAGGTCTAAGTCTATACCCAGATCTGTCACTGGCTTGCTGCATGGTCTTGGTCAAGTCACTTCACCTTCTCTCAGTGCAGGGCCCCCCGCAGAAATTTGTCACATGGTACGCTGAAATGAACCAACCTCACTTTAACTTAGCATGGCACCTAGACTTTTTTGTCTTTGCTCACCGGCAAAACAGGCAATTAATTAAAACAAGAAGGAGAGACAGAGGAGTATGGCGAGGGAAGGAGAGAGTAAACCAAGGAAAGCCCCAGTGGGGAGATGATGAGGGTCAGTGGGGCCCATGAGCTGCCAAGCCAGTGCAGGGGGAGCTGGAGATCCCAGATGTTACCACCAATCCCACCAGAGCCATCCCTGCTGCAGCTGCTGTCCTCAGCACCTCCCCCACTGATTTCATGCCTCACTCAGCCCTGGACTTCCAGCCCCGCCTGCCAAGTGTCATGCCCATCCCTGAACTCCTCTGCAGCCACTGAGTATGCCCAGGAACAGCTGAAGGCACTGTCCTCCGTAGCTCTTCCCCTGCCAATGGGATGCACTGTGTGTAACATCTGTACAGCTGTAGGTGGTGCAGTTACCTCTTTATAAAATGGGGATAATAAAACCCAGCCGAACAAAACACACAATTTACAAACATTAATGAAATAAACCTCATAACAACCCTACAAGGTAAAGTGTGTTCCAAGCTTTAGAAGGAAGTGGGTGTTGAAGTGTGAAATATTTTTATTCAATAGTCATCAAACTACATCGGACTCCTCTCCCTGCCAGATACGTGTTTGCACACCAATCAGCTTCCAAATAAGTTTGCTAGTAGGTTACCAGTGGTAGAAGTGCCATCCTATGCAACACTTAAAATTGGCTTGGACAAAGTCCTACAGGGAACAATCTTGTGTCAACAAGGAGACAGACTGAACATAACCTAATATGTTTAGAAATACGATTTAATCTCACTATTGTAAGACTCAAGGTGAAAGAAAATTATGGTCAAAAATGAATTTAGCGAATTAAAGAAAAAAACCCATGCTAGTAGTCATCAAAATCCAACACCTGCGAACAGCTTTCTTCCTTTTGACGACTGGTGTTCTGGTGTCATGGCAAATAGTCAAGAGTCTATACTTATCTCAGCCACCTGCTTTTGAATTATTCTTCAGAAAGGTACATGTAGACAGCGGGAGATAATTGGGGTCCATCTGCTAACCTAGTCAGTAAAGGTTTTAGACCAAATTAAAGATTACATGGCATCTGTCTAGGTGACCCTCTTCCCTAGCTATTCCAAGAAAAACAGGAGTATAAAATTCTCTCTACTCCTGTTGCAGTTTGTTACACTGCTTACATGTTTAGTCCAAATACTACTTCATGTATTTTTATTTGTTATTTCTTCGGATTTCTACTTATCCAGAGCTCTATGCACCCTAACAAAAGTTATGAACAAAAATAAAAATTCAAACAGCAGCTTACACCTTTCCTCCACCCCTCCCGTATAGTCAGTAGAACAAATCATCAACACATTTCTAACTTTAAAAAGAATGACTATTGAACATGCTAAATGTTTTTAGTGATTTCTCTTCATCCACATTCTTTGAGAAGCCTTGAGTGGGATATTATCTACTCTTCAAAGAGACACTGGAATTAACAGTATACTGTATATATTACTATTTCCCCGGCGAGAGAACTACATGAATACTCAACGTTACAGTCCTGCTCATGAAATGTCAATTTGAATACACTGAACTGTGAAAGGACTTACAAATAAATATAAAAGAGGAGGAAAAGTTCTTATGAACCTGCATTAATTTGAGAGCCCTCCAAAATATCTTAAAATGGCTGAAATATCTTTACACCCTTAAAAATTAAAACATCACCAAGTCATTCATTTAGTGAACAAAAACAACCAACTCTCAGTTTGCTTACAGGACAGCAAAGAAAATGAAGCTGAAAAAACAGCACTTTGCAAAATCAGAAAGCCTATTCCTCAAACATAGTTTGCACTCAGTAAAGGATGCACCGCATCAACAGAAGGTTTATTTCTGTCTGCCACTAAATTCCAAAAGGTGACACTGTTTCAACACTAGAGTTGCAGTCACTTAATCAACTGGTGAAGTTCAAAGAGAAGGAATGTGTGTGCTTGAGTTCACAGACGACCCTAAAGGGCCAAAGAGGAAGGATAGTCTCTGGGTTAAAGCACATAATTGTGACTATGGAGATTTGGCTTCTTGTCTCAATTCTGCCAGACTTCTCACATGATCTAGGGCAGATCACTTAACACCTTTGTGCTTCCATTTCCCCATTACATAAAGAAGGGGTACTACTTATCTCCAAGGGTGCTGTGAGGCTTAATTTATCAGTGTTGGTAAGCACCAGCATCTCTGAATGAAAGATATTAGCTATATACTCCATATTTTAAAAAGAACAAAGGGATCTCACAAAACTGGGTAACTGGGCAAAAAAAAACAAAATTTGATGCTGATAAATGCAAAATAATGCATATTAGAAAACATAATTCCATCTATACATACAAAATGACGGGGTCTAGGTTAACTGTTAGCACTCAAGAAAGATCTTGGAGTCATCATGGGTAGTTCTCTTAAAACATCCATTTAATGTGCAGTGGCAGTTAAAGAAGCTAATAGAAAGTTAGAAACCTTTAGGAAAGGGATAGAAATAAGACAGTAAATATTATAATGCCACCATATAAATCCATGGTACACCCATATCTTTAGTACTGAGTGCAGTTCTGGTTGCCCCATCTCAAGAGCGATACATTAGAATTGGGAAAAGGTACAGAGAAGGGCAACAAGAACAGCTTCCATATGAGGAGAAATTAAAAAGATTGACTGTTGAGCTTGGAAAAGAGACTAAAGGGAGGATATGACAGAGGTCTGAATAGTGTAGAGAAAGTGAATAAAAGTGTTATTTACCCCCTCACGTAACACAAGAACCAGGGGTCACCCAATGAAATGAATAGGCAGCAGGTTTAAAACAAACATAAGGAAGTACTTCTTCACACAGCACATAGTCAACCTGTGGAACTCATTGTCAGGGGATGTTGTGAAAGCCCAAAATTATAACTGGACTCAAAAAAAGAATTAGATAAGTTTCTGGGAGGATAGATCCATCAATGGCTATTGGCCAAGATGGTCAGGGACACATCCCCATGCTCTGGGTGTCCCTAAAGCTCTGACTGCCGGGACTGGGATTGGACGGAAGGAGATGGATGCTGGGACTGGACGGAAGAGGATGGATCACTCAGTAATTTGCCCTGTTCTGTTTATTCCCTTTGAAGGATGCTGGGCTCGAGGTTGGACCCAGTATGGCCATTTTTATGTTCTTAACTCAGGAAGGGAGTTTAGTCCACACTAGGGCTGTTGATTAATTGCAGTTAACTCACATAATTAACTCAAAAAATTAATTAATTGTGATTAATCGCAGTTTTAACCACACTGTTGAACAACAAGAAAAGGAGTACTTGTGGCACCTTAGAGACTAACCAATTTATTAGAGCATAAGCTTTCGTGAGCTACAGCTCACTTCCTCAGATGCATATCGTGGAAACTGCAGCAGGCTTTATATATACACAGAGAATATGAAACAATACCTACTCCCACCCCACTGTCCTGCTGGTAATAGCTTATCTAAAGTGATCATCAGGTGGGCCATTTCTAGCACAAATCCAGGTTTTCTCACCCTCCACCCCCCCACACAAATTCACTCTCCTGCTGGTGATAGCCCATCCAAAGTGACAACTCTTTACACAATGTGCATGACAATCAAGTTGGGCTATTTCCTGCACAAATCCAGGTTTTCTCACATCCCCCCCACCCCCATACACACACAAACTCACTCTCCTGCTGGTAATAGCTCATCCAAACTGACCACTCTTCAACTTTAAATCCAAGTTAAACCAGAACATCTGGGGGGGGGGGGTAGGAAAAAACAAGAGGAAACAGGCTACCTTGCATAATGACTTAGCCACTCCCAGTCTCTATTTAAGCCTAAATTAATAGTATCCAATTTGCAAATGAATTCCAATTCAGCAGTTTCTCGCTGGAGTCTGGATTTGAAGTTTTTTTGTTTTAAGATAGCGACCTTCATGTCTGTGATTGCGTGACCAGAGAGATTGAAGTGTTCTCCGACTGGTTTATGAATGTTATAATTCTTGACATCTGATTTGTGTCCATTTATTCTTTTACGTAGAGACTGTCCAGTTTGACCAATGTATATGGCAGAGGGGCATTGCTGGCACATGATGGCATATATCACATTGGTGGATGTGCAGGTGAACGAGCCTCTGATAGTGTGGCTGATGTTATTAGGCCCTGTGATGGTGTCCCCTGAATAGATATGTGGGCACAATTGGCAACGGGCTTTGTTGCAAGGATAAGTTCCTGGGTTAGTGGTTCTGTTGTGTGGTATGTGGTTGTTGGTGAGTATTTGCTTCAGGTTGCGGGGCTGTCTGTAGGCAAGGACTGGCCTGTCTCCCAAGATTTGTGAGAGTGTTGGGTCATCCCTTAGGATAGGTTGTAGATCCTTAATAATGCGTTGGAGGGGTTTTAGTTGGGGGCTGAAGGTGACGGCTAGCGGCGTTCTGTTATTTTCTTTGTTAGGCCTGTCCTGTAGTAGGTAACTTCTGGGAACTCTTCTGGCTCTATCAATCTGTTTCTTTACTTCTGCAGGTGGGTATTGTAGTTGTAAGAAAGCTTGACAGAGATCTTGTAGGTGTTTGTCTCTGTCTGAGGGGTTGGAGCAAATGCGGTTGTATCGCAGAGCTTGGCTGTAGACGATGGATCGTGTGGTGTGGTCAGGGTGAAAGCTGGAGGCATGCAGGTAGGAATAGCGGTCAGTAGGTTTCCGGTATAGGGTGGTGTTTATGTGACTGTTGAACAACAGACTACCAATTGAAATTTATTAAATATTTTGGATGTTTTTCTACATTTTCATACATATTTCAATTACAACACAGAATACAATTATATCTATATAGTATTCTGAGTTGTAATTGAAATAAAAGTGTATATTATTTTCATTACAAATATTTACATTGTAAAAATGATAAAATAGTATTTTTCAATTCACCTCAAACAAGTACTGTAGTGCAATCTCTTTGTTGTGAAAGTGCAATTTACAAATGTAGATTGTTTTTGTTACATAACTGCACTCAAAAAAAACAAAACAATATAAAACTTCAGAGCCTGCAAGTCCACTCAGTTCTACTTCTTGTTCAGCCAATTGCTAAGAGAAACAAGTATGTTTACATTTAAGGGAGATAATACTGCCCTCTTCTTATTTACAATATCACCGGAAAGTGAGTACAGGCATTTGCATGGCACTTTTATAGCTGGCATTGCAAGGTATTTACATGCCAGATATGCTAAACATTCGTATGCCCCTTCATGCTTTGGCCACCATTCCAGAGGACATGCTGATGACAGTCATAAAAAAATAACGCATTAATTAAATTAGTGACTGAACTCCTTGAAAGAGATTTGCATGTCCCCTGCTCTGTTTTACCCGCATTCTGCCATATATTTCATGTTATAGCAGTCTCGGGTGATGACCCATTTTAAGAACACTTTCACTACAGATTTCAGAGTAGCAGCCTTGTTAGTCTGTATTTGCAAAAAGAAAAGGAGTACTTGTGGCACCTTAGAGACTAACAAATTTATTTGAGCATAAACTTTCGTGAGCTACAGCTCACTTCATCGCATGCATTCAGTGGAAAATACAGTGGGGAGATTTATATACATAGAGAACATGAAACAATGGGTGTTACCATACACACTGTAAGGAGAGTGATCACTTAAGGTGAGCTATTACCAGCAGGAGAGCGGGGGGGGGGGGGGGGAAACACGACACACACCTTTTGTAGTGATAATCAAAGTGGGCCATTTCCAGCAGTTGACAAGAACGTCTGAGGAACGGAAATGGCCTACCTTGATTATCACTATAAAAGGTCTTCCCTCCCCACCCCACCCCCCCGCTCTCCTGCTGGTAATAGCTCACCTTAAGTGATCACTCTCCTTACAGTGTGTATGGTAACACCCATTGTTTCATGTTCTCTATGTATATAAATCTCCCCACTGTATTTGCCACTGAATGCATCCGATGAAGTGAGCTGTAGCTCACAAAAGCTTATGCTCAAATAAATTGGTTAGTCTCTAAGGTGCCACAAGTACTCCTTTTCTTTTCACTACAGAGTTGACAAAACACAAAGAAGGTACCAATGTGCGATTTCTAAAGATAGCTGCAGGACTCACCCCAAGGTTTAAGAATCTGAAGTGCCTTCCAAAAATCGGAGAGGGATGAGGTGTGGAGCATGCTTTCAGAAGTCTTAAAAGAGCAAGACTCCGATGTAGAAACTACAGAACCCGAACCACCAAAAAAGAAAATCAACCTTCTGCTGGTGGCATCTGACTCAGATAATGAAAATGAACATGCTTCAGTCTGCACTGCTTTGGATTGTTATTGAGTAGAACCCGTCATCAGCATGGATGCATGTCATCTGGAATGGTGGTTGAAGCATGAAGGGACATATGAATCTTTAGCACATCTGGCATGTAAATATCTTTCAATGCCTGCTACAACAGTACCATGAGAACACCTGTTCTCACTTTCAGGTGACATTGTAAACAAGAAGTGGGCAACATTATCTCCTGCAAACGTAAACAAACTTTTTTGTCTGAGTGATTGGCTGAATAGGACTGAGTGGACTTGTAGGTTCTGAAGTTTTACATTGTTTTATTTTTGAATGCAGTTTTTGTAGTACATAATTCTACATTTGTAAGTTCACCTTTCAAGATAAAGAAATTGCACTACAGTACTTGTATTAGGTGAATTGAAAAATACTATTTCTTTTGGTTTGTTTGGTTTTTTACAATGCAAATACTTGTAAACAAAAATAAATATAAAGTAAGTTAGTCTCTAAGGTGCCACAAGTACTCCTTTTCTTTTTGCGAATACAGACTAACACGTCTGTTACTCTGAAAAAAGTAAGCACTGTTCACTTTATATTCTGTGTTGTAATTGAAATCGATATATTTGAAAATGTAGAAAACATCCAAAAATATTTAAATAAATGGTATTCTATTATTGTTTAACAGTGCGATTAACTGCGCAATTAATCAAGATTAATTTTTTTAATCGCTTGATAGCCCTAGACCACACACACACACAAATTTTTTTAAAATGAAGGGCTGCTAGTTGGTTGCATTTCCCCTTGGGACTGTGCAGATGATAGTGGGAAATGGCCCAGGTTTCTGGTGTAGACTGAAGATGGGGTGGGGGGAGAATATATTGGAAAATCATCAAAGTCATGCTTCTCTCTGCCACACCAAGGAAGACACCCACATGGTGTTTGCTAAAGAGAGCTTGGCTGTGTGGCTGAAAGAGAGAGACAAAAGGCAGTCTGAGTTTCTCTGCTTTTTATGTTGCATTAATTTTTTTCTTGGCATATTGGAGAATTAGAGTTCTCTCTTTGGCCTATTTTTTTCCTTTTCTATTCTTTTGTGTTTAAACAACAAGCACTTACAGCCAATTGTGCCTTCCAATTTTAGTTGTCCTCCTTTTGATCAGTAGGTTGGCAATGGAAATAACTTTTTCATTGATTTTCTTTAAAATAGTTCACAATATCAGATTATCCATCCAAGGTATAGTAATATATGCATGGACAATTATGTCTGCATCTTATCTAACTGGGAGCTCTTCTATTCAACAAAGTCATCGCAGTTTTAAATGAGATTCTTCATCTAGGAAAGGTTGTCGTTTCCTGATTTTAAGACTGATGAAGCACATAAGCACCCTAAAGAAGGCCTCTCTGAACAAGAAAGGCTTTCAAAAACAAAAAAATATATTACTCATTTACATAGACGGCGGCTCTGGTTTACAGACAGACAATATGATAGGTACTAAAAATAGAACTAACAGCTACTTGCTGGGAATCAGTCTTCTGCAATAGTTAATTCAGTCTGGAGCAACATCTATTTTTAAGTTTGGTTGTTTTTTGTTAATGCCTCTGTGTACAAATCTATATATTTTAATCTAGCTGCAACTAATTATCATTGGTGGAGTAGAAATCATACAATATAGTGCTTCTGTCACCTAATTTTCAAATGCACATTTAAAAGACAAACCTGAGAAATAAAGACAGCCACCATTTTGTAAAGGGAGATAAACTGATTGTAGAATATAAATCAATGTATAATGTAAGAAAGTGCAAAAATGGAAAATGCTAGAGTCCTGTTTTTCCCTCCTCTCGTTCCCCCTCATCCCTAAGTGAAATGGGAAGGAGGAAGGTAAGTAAGGACACATTTCCTTCATCTGTGTTAAAAAAGAAAAGCAATCCATATCCAAAGATGACAGCAACCAAAGGGTTAATTACTCAAGCAGAAGCTTTTATTTACATACTGTACAGGGCAGAGTTATGCATCTGTGCCATGAGCTTGCACCAGTTTGAAGGAATTGTTTGGTGTTGACAAAAATGGATGTAATCTTGTAGCAAAAATGTCCCATGTAAATTTAAAATAGGGTAATAGAAGCAATAAGAGGAAAATCAGTGGGAGAATTTGCTCAGCATCTCAAATGTCTATACACAAACACAAGGCGTAAACAGGAAGAACTGGAAGTATTAGTCCATAGGCTGAATTTTGACAATTGCCATCACAAGTGATAGGTCTCATGGGTGGAATATTGGCAGAGGGTACAGCTTGCTCATGAACATCAAGCAGGATAAAGAGAAAGGATGAGTTGCATTATATATGAAAAATATACATGCTTGTTTTGAGGTCCAGAAGGAGGTGAGAGGCAGAACAGTTGAAAGTCTCTGGGTAAAGATAAAAGGGATAAAAAAATAGGGGTGACTTCATAGTAGGGATCTCCTATAGACCACCAATCAGAACAAGGAGGTGGATGAGGCATTTCTAGACAAAACAGCCGCAAAATCCAAAACACATGATCTGATAGTAATGGCAGACTAACTATCCAGACATCTGTTAGAAAAGTAATATGGCAAACACAAAATTTTCAGTAAGTTCTTAGAACATATTGGAAACAACTTTTTGTTTCAGAAAGTGGAGGAAGTAACCAGGGGGACAGCTATTTTAGACTTGATTCTGACCAACAGGGAGGAATTGGTAGCGAATCTGAAGACTGAAAGCAGTTTGGGTAAAAGTGATTGTGAAATGATAGGAGGTCATGATTCTAAGGAAAGAAAGGCACGAGAGCAGCAGAATAAGGACAATGAACTTCAAAAAAGCAGACTAACAAATTCAGAGAACTGGTAGGTAAGGTCCCATGGGAACAGGACAGGGTCGTGCGCAAGGGGAGGGGGGCAAGCCCTCTCAATAATCATCTCCGCTACTGCTCACAGCTTCTGCCCTGGCTCACCATCTGGGATTCCCTCCCCTGAGCTCATCCTCCCCACTTTCTGCCAGGGTGGGAGTCTGGCTGAGCGCAGTTGAAGAGACGTGCCTCAGAAAGGCACTGCAGCTAGTGCTCCCACTGAGCCCCACTAGAGGGTGCCCAGAGCAGGGAAGCTGGGCTAGCCGCAGAGTTCTGCGACATGGGGCCCGGGAAGCCTGCTGAGCCCCGTCCTTTCCTCTCCGAAGCCTCCAGTAAGTGTTTGGAGCCTGGGACAATGGGTGGAGAGGGGGAGGCAGCAAGGCACTAGGATGATGCGTGGGGAGGCCAGTGTTTAAAGTGCCCCTCCCCCCATTTAAATCCCTGCACACACCCCTGCATAGGAAGAAAATTTAAGGATAAAAGGACTTCAGGAGATCGGGCAGTTTCTCAAGGAGACAATATTACAGGCACACCAGTAAACTATACCCATGCGAAAGAATAGTAAGAGGCCAATATGGTTCCATCAGGAGCTCTTTAATGACCAGAAAATAAGGAATCCTACAAAAACTGGAAACATAGATGAATTGCTAAGGAGGAATATAAAAGAATAGCACAAGCATGTAGGGGCAAAAATCAGAAAGGCTATGGTACAAAGCAAGTTACAACTGCAGGGACATAAAAGGCAATAATAAGAGGGTCTTTAAATACATGAGGAACAAGAGAAAGATGAAGGAAAGAGTATGTCCTTTATTTGCGGGGAAGGAGAGCTAATAATTGAGGATATCAAGGAAGCTGAGGTGTTTAATGCCTATCTGGCTTCAGTCTTCACTAAAAAGGTTAATGGTGACCATCAACACAATTAATATTAACAACCAGGGGGAAGGAACATAAGACAAAATAGGGAAAGAACAGGTTAAAGAATATTTAGATAAATTGGATGTATTCTAGTTGGCAGGCTCTGATGAATTTCATCCTAGGGAACTTAAGGAACTAGCCAAAGCAATCTCAGAACAGTTAGCAATTATCCTGGCGAACAAAGGCAGGATGAGGGAGGTCACAGAGGACTGGAGAAGGGCAAACAGTGCCTATCTTTAAAAAGACGACAAAGGGAATTATAGTTTGCCAGGCTAATTTCGATACCTGGAAAGATACTGGAACAAATTATTAAACAATCAATTTGTAAGCACCTAGAGGATAATAGGATTATACGGAATAGCCAGCATGGATTTGACAAGAACAAATCATGCTGGATCAACCTAATTTCCTTCTTTAAAAGAGCTACTGGCCTAGTGGATGGTAGGGAAACACTAGATGTCATATATCTTGATTTTAGTAAGACTTGACACAATCCCCCAGGAAAGTCTCATAAGCAAACTAGGGAAATGCAGTCTAGATGGAGTTACTATAAGGTGGGTGCACAGCCGGTTGAAAGACCATATTCAATAGTTTGCTATCAGACTGGGAGGATGTTTCTAGTGGGGTGTTGCAAGGGTCAGTCCTGGGTCTGGTACTACTCAATGTTTTCATTAATGACTTGGATAATGGAGTGAAGAGTATGCTTATAACATTTGTGGACAACAACAAGCTGGGAAGAGTTGAGAGCACTTGGGAGGACAAGATTAGAAATTCAAAACTACCTTGACAAATTTGAGAATAGAATTCAACAGAATTAAATTCAATAAAGATAAGTACAAAGTACTTCACTTAGGAAGGGAAAAAAAATCAAATGCACAACTACAAAATGGGGAACAAGTGGCTAGGCAGTAGTACTGCAGAATATGATCTGGGTGTTATAGTGGACCACAAATCAAATGTGAATCAACAATGTGATACAGCTGTGAAAAAGACTAATAGCATTCTGGGGTATAAATAGGAGTGTTTCATATATGACAAGGGAGGTCATTTTCCTGCTCTGCTCAGCACAAGAGAGGCCTCAGCTGGAATACTGCATCCAATTCTTGGCATCATAATTTAAGAAAGACACGGAAAAATTGGAGAGAGTCCAAAGACATGCAGTAAAAATAATAAAAATTTTCAAAAACCTGACTAGTGTGGAAACATTTAAAAAATGGGGCATGTTAGTCTTGAGAAAAGATGACTGAGGGCCAGGCGGGGGGAGAGGGGGGACCTGATAATCTTCAAATATGTTAAGGTCTGCTATAAACGTTGATCAATTGTTCTCCATATTCACTCAAGGTAGGACTAGAAGAAATGGGCTTAATCTGCAGCAAGGGAGATTTATGTTAGATATTAGGGGAAAATCTTTCTAAACTATAAGGGTAGTTAAGATAGGGAATAGGCTTCCAAGGGAGATTGTTTCAGAGTAGCAGCTGTTTTAGTCTGTATCCTCAAAAAGAAAAGGAATACTTGTGGCACTTTAGTCTCTAGGGAAGATTGTGGAATCCTGATCCCTGGAGGTATTTAAGAACTGGTTGGTCTAGGTTTGCTTGGTCCTGCCTTAGTGCAGGGGGCTGGACTTGAGGACTTCTCTTACAGCCCTACATTTCTATGTATACTAAAGCTACCCAAGGGCAGTGTTAAGCCTGAGAAAGTCACTTTTATTACAGTGTGTAAAGTTCATATCAATATCAGAGATTAAGATTACTGGCTGTTCAGTTTACTGCCTGGACATTTCCTCATGCCTCTCTCACATTCCCTTTTTGTACAGGCAGACCTGCACCAGATACAAGCTCAGCAACCACATTGGAGGAATCCTTATCTTCTGTTAATTTAATTACACAGGAGAGCACTGTTGCTGTGGTTTTCTATTTAGTATGCACCAAATTAGCCTTACAAGGTTTTCATCAAATGAGCTTGGGGGAAAAAAAATGTATCTTACAAGAAATCAAAAGGCAATGTTTATTGGACTTTCTGAACTTTTAATTTCCCAAAGCTTTTTAAAACCGATGATATGGGGAGACAATGTATTCTTAGTAATTTTCTAGCTTTCTAATAAGGAACAAGAGAATCTTCTGTAGTATATTTAACTGTAAAATAAATATTCATTTCATATCAGACTTTTTCAGCAATTAGACAGTAAGAAACATTGCCTCCACTTTGGCTAATTATATAGTGCATTCAGCTTTAATTCTAAAAGAGTTATACTAAGAAACAAAACCCACCCCAAAGCTCTGTCATACTGATCATACCTATAGGTCTAAGCCAAACGAATAAAATGGGTTCTTTGCATTATGTGCTGTGCTGACCTGATGGCTACTTTACAAACTGAACATTGACATCAGTTCCCTTGGGAGTCATTTATCTGCCTTCCTAACAGGACGAGTGCAGGCTGAACACATATGAAAGTGTGGCAATAATAGTGGCAGTAATTTATGGCCATTAAGGACTCGGGCAATTCCTTTTAAATTTAATCAAGGATGTCAAAGGGGGGCAGGCCCTAGGGGTAAGAACAGAGGACCGGGAGTCGGGATTCCTCAATCTATTTCTGACTCTGCCTGTGACACTGTATGATGGCCCTCAGTCATCTTTTGTATGATGTTGGGCAATTCATTGCATTTCTCCTCACTCCTATTTACTCATCTTCAAAATAGGGATAATGCCTCTTTGGAGGGAGAGTTATGAGGGTTAACCAAAAAAGCACTTTGAGGTCACTGGATGAAAGGCTCTGTGAAAATTTGAGTTTGATAAATTTATGAAAGGGATTATATGACATGGTTGCCTCAGAGCAGAGGACTGGCCTCAGTGACCCAGGAAGTCCCTTGCACTCCTGTGTTCTCATCTGCATGTACAGATAGCACAACTCCGGACACCAAAATTTGAGCTAGCAGGGCCCAATAGTTATAATTCTCTTTCCTTAAAATTTAATTAACCTTAACTATGAGTTCAGACATCAAATAATTTCTTCCTTCTCCTTGCTCCACATAATAGATAGCTACAATAATGAAGAAAAAGCCAAATATAGTAGACTAACCAAAATTTCTACACAACTAAAATTTGGATATAGAATTTATCTTCCACAGTTAGAAGTGACCTAATAGCTATGCAATTTCTAAAGATATGCGTAGCTAACATGTACATCTCATCAACTGAAGTTGAAGTCCAAATCCTCAGCCAATATAGGTACCGTACTACACACAGCACTAGGTGAAATTTTTCAGATTGAATTTTTTTGGGCATGGGACTCAGAAATGCATATTTGGTTCAACAAACATTTTACAAATTTGCCAAATGACAAAAACGTTCCAAAAAAAGTTGAAACATTTCATTTGGGCATTTTCAAAACAGTTTGGATTTTTCTATTCAAAAATTACCTTTTAATTTTACTTCAATTTTATTTAAATAAGGTTAAAAACAAAATCAACCAAAACAATTCATTTCAAGTTGAATGAAAAGTTTTTCAAATTTTTTTTCCTCCCAATTTTTCAATTTGGTCACTAAACCACGTACTGATTCTACCATTTACCGAACAATCCTTTGATTTTTAAAATTCAACTCACTGTTTACACCAGCCACTGCCACCATTTGACTGTGTTGTCATGGGCTGATTTTGTCCTTCCCAGATATCTCCTCCTGACAGTGAGCAGAGTGGGAAAGGGCATGCATGGAGGGGACAAGGATGGTTTAGATTAGAAAAGGAATGTTTGTTCTGCAAAAGCTGTACTGCCTTTATTCAGACTGTGAAAAAAGCTGCCAAGAATAAACTGTGGAGTATATTATAAAATCAGGCTTGTCGCTACAAATGGAGCAATTCTTCACTGTTACTGTTTATTAGCAAATAGCATATGGAATATACTGTCAGCTTGCAAATGAGTTTCCTTCCAGCTCTGAACAGTAATTTGATAAGGATTTTATTTAAAAAAAAATTAAACATTTTGTTTGAATATAAAAAACACGACTAAAAGAGGGCAATCTGAATCCATTCTCTAAAAGTTGAAGACAATTCAAGCATTGAAAATGTACAGAAAAGGATGACATAACACAGAAAACAAAAATGGAAATTAGTTCATAAAATCCCTTTCAGCATCCTGTCCAGACAGATCTAACATTTAATAGAGATTTCAGTGGCCCTAGCATTATCTTCCCTCATGAAGAGAGCAAGAAACCTAGTGCTGTATGTTCAGTTTTATTGATGCTTTAAGTTCTGGTTACACTTCCAATTTTATCTATGTAGTTATATAGAGACCACCCACCTCGCACCACCACTATATCATCATCTCAGGCATTGGAACCCTGACAGCAGGATTGTCTGGCTATGTAGACTCCCTCCTCAGGCCCTATACTACCGGCACTCTCAGCTATCTTCGAGACACCACTGACTTCCTGAGGAAACTACAATCCATCTGTGATCTTCCTGAAAACACCATCCTAGCCACTATAGATGTAGAAGCCCTCTACACCAACATTCCACAGAAAGATGGATTACATGCTGTCAGGAACAGTATCCCCGATAATGTCACGGCAAACCTGGTGGCTGAAATTTGTGACTTTCTCCTCACCCATAACTATTTCACATTTGGGGACAATGTATACCTTCAAATCAGCGGCACTGCTATGGGTACCCGCATGGCCCCACAGTATGCCAACATTTTTATGGCTGACTTAGAACAACGCTTCCTCAGCTCTCGTCCCCTAATGCCCCAACTCTACTTGCGCTACATTGATGACATCTTCATCATCTGGACCCATGGAAAAGAAGCCCTTGAGGAATTCCACCATGATTTCAACAATTTCCATCCCACCATCAACCCCAGCCTGGACCAGTCCACACAAGAGATCCACTTCCTGGACACTATGGTGCTAATAAGCGATGGTCACATAAATACCACCCTATACCAGAAACCTACTGACCGCTATTGCTACCTACATGCCTCCAGCTTTCATCCAGACCACACCACATGATCCATTGTATACAGCCAACCTCTACGGTACAACCGCATTTGCTCCAACCCCTCAGACAGAGACAAACACCTACAAGATCTCTATCAAGCATTCTTACAACTACAATACCCACCTGCTGAAGTGAAGAAACAGAATGATAGAGCCAGAAGAGTACCCAGAAGTCACCTACTACAGGACAGGCCTAACAAAGAAAATAACAGAATGCCACTAGCCGTCACCTTCAGCCCCCAACTAAAACCTCTCCAACGCAACATGAAGGATCTACAACCTATCCTGAAGGACGACCCATCACTCTCGGATCTTGGGAGACAGGCCAGTCCTTGCTTACAGACAGCGCCCCAACCTGAAGCAAATACTCACTAGCAACCACACAACAGAACCACTAACCCAGGAACTTATCCTTGCAACAAAGCCCGTTGCCAACTGTGTCCACATATCTATTCAGGGGACACCATCATAGGGCCTAATCACATCAGCCACACTATCAGAGGCTCGTTCACCTGCGCATCTACCAAGTGCCAGCAATGCCCTCTGCCATGTACATTGGCCAAACTGGACAGTCTCTACGTAAAAGAATAAATGGACACAAATCAGACGTCAAGAATTATAACATTCAAAAACCAGTCGGAGAACACCTCAATCTCTTTGGTCACTCGATTACAGACCTAAAAGTGACAATTCTTCAACAAAAAAACTTCACAACCAGACTCCAAGGAGAGACTGCTGAATTGGAATTAATTTGCAAACTGGATACAATTAACTTAGGCTTGAATAAAGACTGGGAGTGGTTGGGTCATTACACAAAGTAAAACTATTTCCCCATGTTTATTCCCCCTCCTCCCCCTCCACACACTGTTCCTTCGATGTGCTTGTCAACTGCTGGAAATGGCCCACCTTGATTATCACTACAAAAGGTCCTTTTCTCCCCTGCTCTCCTACTGGTAATAGCTCACCTTAAGTGATCACTCTCCTTACAGTGTGTATGGTAACACCCATTGTTTCCATGTTCTCTGTGTATATAAATCTCCCCACTGTATTTTCCACTGAATGCATCTGATGAAGTGAGCTGTAGCTCATGAAAGCTTATGCTCAAATACATTTGTTAGTATCTAAGGTGCCACAAGTACTCCTGTTCTTTTTGCAGATGCAGACTAACACGGCTGCTACTCTGAAACCTATAATATCTGAGTATTACATTATACCCTGTTTTGTTCAAGGCTGCAGCTTAAAACACCCCCTTCACTCCAGAAAGCAAGACTTAAATCTTCCCTAGTATTTAATGTCCATAACAGTCACCTGAAGAATCATATTAAACACACACATACTTTGTGAATTGTTCCGTAATTTAAAGATCCTGTGAGAAAGTTTGGCAAAATAGATTACAATGATCCCTCTTCACAGCCATTACAATGTACCATTAAATGCGTCTCTTCCCTTAAGGCTGTATTTATTTATTTATTTTTAAAATCAACTTTCATTCTGCCTTTTAAAATAGGTCTGGATGAACCTCATCAGGCTGAGTAGATAGGGATGCATAGGTGTCGCTTCCTTGAACCTTGTCTGGCTGGAATCCTCATAAGACTTTCTGATTTCAGCAACGTTGGAAGTAGCAAGGCAGCAGCCTCTTTTGGAGCATTGTCACTTCCAGACCAAAATAAGCAACAGCAAAGGTTCAAGGAGACAGGGGGAGAATGGGGAGCAAAACATATGAAGCTCAAACAAAGCTAAAAGAATTTTACAACTGTGCAACAGAACATGATTTATGTGTCAAATTTATTCCCTAATAATAATTTGATTGGCTTGATATATCTGTAAATAGACATAGGTGGAAAGAGACAATAGATTTCCCCCTTCTCCTGCATATTCCCTACCTCAACCATTTCTCTTTACTTTCATTTTTCCTTACTATTAGTCTATACTTTGTCTTCTGGCTTTGTCCTCGTGTTTAAAAGGAGGCCTTTCTTGAAGACATTGTTCCTTTGCACCAGATGCATTGAAAACAGTTTTGTTGGCAACTTTGTTATTTCAATGTAAACCGAGTGGGGAGAGAGATTTGCATTCAACCCTGATATGCTCCTGATGGAAAAGTCCTGTTATTGTTATTTGTACTTTTTGCATAACACAAATTAAAAGTTTTGGGTGCACGTCTCATAAAATAATCTGTTTAGATTAAATCAGTTTCTAAATACAGTCAAAGATGAGAGGATAATTTACAGCTGCAGCCTTAAATAAAACTTGAAGAGTTCTGCAGTAAAATTCTTCAAGATCCATGTTTCAGTTTTCCACAGCTTAAGTTTCATTTTTAATCAGCAAGTATCATCACAAGATGTTCTCTTAACTTCCATACCTGAAGTTAAATTTTACTTTTGAAACTCTCTCTGGTCATAAAAGAGCCAGGGTCTCCACCTTGCCAACAGTGAGAAGTGTGTGTTTGTTTTGTTGAATCTGAGTATGGAGTCAAAGTATATTTAAATGCCATTGCTGGTAACTACTCTGTCTGAGCTGTTGTGTATTGCACGTTTACAAGTCAGGATAATAGAAAAAAGGATTAAGTGACAAAATCCAATTTAAATAGATAAACACTCAGCCAAATTCTACTGTGACAAAATTCCTGCTCTACCTGGGTGGGTCTTGCGCTTATTGGCGGATTTGCTAGGCTTGAAGCTTCACAGCAGCCCTCAGCTTGGCCGTTTTTTTGAACCCACAGTCCAGGTCAACTCCTCCTGTGTCTGACCAAGAGTTGGGAGGATTTGGGGGGGAACCCGGGCCCGCCCTCTACTCCGGGTTCCAGCCCAGGACCCTGTGGAATGCAGCTGTCTAGAGTGCCTCCTGGAACAGCTGTGCGACAGCTACAACTCCCTGGGCTACTTCCCCCTGGCCTCCTCCCAACACCTTCTTTATCCTCACCATAGGACCTTCCTCCTGGTGTCTGATAATGCTTGTACTCCTCAGTCCTCCAACAGTCTGAATTCTCACTCTCAGCTCCTAGTGCCTCTTGCTCCCAGCTCCTCACACGCACACCACAAACTGAAGTGAGCTCCTTTTTAAAACCCAGGTGCCCTGATTAGCCTGCCTTAATGGATTCTAGCAGCTTCTTGATTGGCTGCAGGTGTTCTAATCAGCCTGTATTAATTGTCTCCAGAAGGTTCCTGATTGTTCAGGAACCTTCCCTGTTACCTTACCCAGATTAAAAGGGACCTACTGAGCCTGGGGCTAATATATCTGCCTTCTATTACTCTCCTATAGTCATCTGGCCCGACCCTGTCACTCTACCCATAGACAAAAGTACGCAACTTCCAGTCACTTCACCTCATTTATTATTTAATAGCACCATAGGAGTGAATGGTTCTTTCCACACAAAAGGAGATTACAGTCTTAGGTCTCTATCCTGCAAAGACTTGCACACCGTTGAATACTTCCATTGTGATGTCTATGTGCATACTTCTATGTGATTGCTCAGAGTGAGTGAAGTTAACGATGTGCTTAAGTCTTTGCGTAATTGAGGCCTAAGGATTTAATCCTGCGAGCCTGTGCAATGCATCCAAGATAGAATCCAACCCTCCTAGGCCAACACAACTGTGCAGCTTGTAAACAGCACTTATATTTTCCTACTCCATTAGAAATTTTCCTACGTCATCCCTCTCCGTCTTCCACTAACCCCCAAGTCTTACCTTCAGATGGCAAGTGTGAACTTAATATTGTTCAAGTTTCAGCTGAACTTTCAAACTTCCATTAGTTGAGTTAAATCATAATTTGTTCAGATGAGTTTGCCCCTTTCTCTTTATAATGTGGCCTTTTAATAAAAACAAATTTAATGAGTAACTTTAGCAAAGATAAATTATAGAGGATATCATATTGAGAGAAGGAATTGCAAATGCTTCTTTTGGATCGGGAATCACAAAGGACCAGAAATATTGGCAATATTGGTGTGAAGACAACAAAATGAAACTTGGAAAAATGCAAGTTAATGTATCTGGGCAAAAATAATATGAAACAGATCATTGGAGGGGGGTGGGAACTGGGAAACAAGAATGCTAAAAGAGAAACTGGGGTGATGGTGAAAAAGTAAATGTCTTTCCAGTGAGATATGGGTATAAAAGAAGAAGTCAATGCCATTGGGTTTATATGCATGATATGGAGCTTTTTGAAACAAGAAGCAATAGTCCCTCTTTCTACAGCTCTACTGAGATCACACATTAAATAGTCTGTTAAATTCTGGTACAACATTACCAGAAGGATAGCAATTGGAAGGAGCTGAAAGAGCAACAAAAAATGATCTGTGTAAGTGTTGTTATAAATAATAAATGTTCCAGGACTGAATTATGAAGAAATAATGAAAGAGCTAACAAAGAATAGCTTGCTCAGTGACAAAGTAGGGAGACAGGACAACTGTTTATGGATTCCAGTATTTGAAAGGTGAAAACACCAATGATTGAAAGAAACGAATTCAGGAACACATGGAGAGTATTTCTTGACTAAATTCATTTTAAATTTAACAATCCATTTAAAACCATCATGTATTATGTATTATTTTGTAAGATAGGTGGAAAGTTCTTTGCCTTTTCAACCTATAGAACAGTGTGTCCTATTGTTTAGCCAGTTCTATGTAAGATTTCCACAGAGAAGGAGAGGCAGTGAAGATTTAATTTTTACATCCCCCCGTCAGAACACTTGATTCACTAGAGAAAAAAATGTTCTTGCTTTTCATGGCTGTGCAAGCTATTTTTAGACGTTTGAAGTTAATCCAGCTCTGAGCTGCAGTAGCAATGATATATCCCCTAATAACCTAAGCACAGACATTTTAGCCAGACTGCTGTAGCAAAAATTCTATCCAGGTGTCTATATCACACAAATATCCTTAACAACAAATATGACTGCTGGGCTGCTTGCATGCCTACCCGTGTGTTAGTATGGCATGGTGCCCACTTACAAAGTGGTACCTTGCTTTCTCTAGGAAATAGATGCCAGCCCAAGATTGGCAGCATACATAAGAATTACAGTTGCCATCTTTCCTGCAGGAAGTTTGCTGTCACTAACAAAAACAAAAAAAAGAATACTGTACTGGAGCCACAAATACCTTTCCACATAAAGAGAGAGACTGATATTTATGTCCCAACCAGACTAACTGGACAATGGACAAAGAAGAGGTTCGTGGCCCCTTACTGATGCCAGAAAGACGGTATATATTGCACAGGAAGCATGTAAACCTTTTAAAATGATAATACAGGGCATGGAAGGTTTGTGCTATATCCACAGATTTGTAGAATGAACTGGCACCACAGTCAAGAGCAGATTGGCCCCAATTCCAATACAAAGGAATCAGATGAGGTTTTAATCTTAGAAAATAGAAAAACAGCTGAAAAGAATTCGTACTTTTTCTGAGTGGGTATACAAAGCTTTTTCATAACAAGCAGAATAAGTGATACTTTGCATAGGCTTTTACCCCATGTCTAGACTGTGCAAGGCACAGGTAAGTCACCTTATCCCAGCTGCAATCCGGCAATGTATTGGAGTATATCAATACAGCATTACCACCTTTGTCTGTCTGCTATTAGGAGCAAATGAGTACAGCAATGCCCGTCAGCAATTGACCAGTACTCTGAAAGAACATCACTATTCTGTTGAGCCCTAGCCCCCAGTGTGTTGGCTAATAAGGATAATGGAAGTAGGAATACCGTACTTCCAGTGGTGTGGTGAAAGGTAGGAATTCAAACTTTAAGGGGGGAAAATTATTCTGATTCATGAGTCAGGATTAGTTTCCATGATAGTCAAAGCCAGGAGAGCCAGTCCATTGCCAGGGCCACTGAATGAAACCCTATGTTTTAGAATTTAGAAAAATAAAACAAAAGCTGAACAACATTAATTAAAGTTAACAGGAGACAACTCAGTGGCTCTGTCAGGAGCATGCTGATCTCCATGCTGGAAATACAAGTTGAGGAGAGACCTCAGAGTTCCTCTCCCTGGTGAAGAGTCACGAAACAATGTGCAAGTCTTACAGGGTTGTCTAACCTTTTTCTAAGGAAGCTAATGGAAATGCCAATAAAACCAGCTTCCAACTCCTGTTAACTGCTAGAAGGCTGAATCCATTTCAGTACTGTGTCTTATCCTGAAACAGGAACTACGTCAGCACTTGTGCCTCTGGTGAATGACTTCCCTCTGTCCATGGGGAAGGGTTATACTCATCCTACCAGGATCTCTGCAACATTTGGGAAAAGATTAATATTACACACTCCTGCCCTGCCTCTGAAAGGCTGCAAGAATGAAGACAGTCTTTATGTCCAGCTCTTCTTCCATCCTCTGCTGTGCAGTCATGCAAGGCTCAATCTTCTCTGCCAAAATTATTCAAGGTCTTCTTGAAGCTGTTGGGAAAGCTGGCGAGACAACACAGGCTTAAGCACCAGCAACGCGCTGGACACCAGGTTCTACACATATCCACCAAATGAACAGCACCAATCGGCCAGCTCCCCAAGTGCCTGGTACTTTGAAGAAAAGCAGCGGTGTTCAGCTTTTGCCAGCTAAGATTAAAGTCATGGTGTTAGGAAGAGGAAAGTGCTTGGAAGAACTTGCTTCCTCTGTACCATCTCTCAGCTTTGCCTCAGACTTAAGCTGGACCGCAGCCTCGGGGGAGGGGTCTCTTTGGACTCCTCAGGGCTACCGGATGCTCAAATAGCTATGGTGGCTTAAAACAAAAAAAAAGTTACCAATTTTTTTCTGTGACTGACTAGAAGATTGTACCCCATCCCTTTGTACTCCATAGAGTGCAAATGATAGCAGCCCATTTGCTTAGCTGGACAGGTTGCTGTGCACGTTACCCGGTGCTCTGCAAGCTGTGCTAGTGCTCACTGAATACAGAGTGTGGTACAAGGTGTCTATCATGATATGCAAAGCCCTCCATAGGACTAACCTTCACTAGGAAAGACAGTGGCTCTTCCTCCGACAATAGCTACATTTCAACAGAACATTGAATCTGTCAACCAATGGGGGAGACTTAAGAGCGTAACAGAATTTTCACACAAACTAGACTTAAGCTATGGAACTCACTCCTGCAAGAGATCACAATGAACCAAAGACCCAAATGCAGGAACTCAAGTCTTCAACTTAGTTTTCCCTCAGACAAAAACACACAGTTACACATACTCAGCCACACTGAAACACAAACAAGGAAACAACCAAGAATCCAATGAACCGGTGAAGCTCATTTCGCTATAGGCTGGGACAGAAAGAAAAGAAAAAAGAAAAAAAGAAAAAAAAAAGTGTTGTAATCTCTATTTTTAAATACTTGGAATATTATGGTGACAGTGCCCATGTAAGTACTTAAATGGAAAGACAGATATTCTTTCTGCACCATTGTGCATTGCATGAGAAAAGTACACTGAATCAGATCCAAAAAGAAAATCCGAAAGTATTGTGGACCGAAACCCTTTCCTTTTAAACTGTCCTCGGTGTAGAGTCAGAAATGTAACATCCAGTGTTTCATCTGTATTTTATCTCCTCTAAATTGAGAAGGCAATCCTTGAAAGTATAACTTGGATGAACAGAGAGATAAAAAATTTTGCTGACCCTAAAGAGTGTGTTTAAGCTTTTGATTTGTCAAGCATGAACTGATTTATATACTAATAAGCGAAACTTTGCTAGACTAAAATTATGCAGAGGATATAAAAAAGTCACTCCATATCAACATAAGTAAGAGGATGTTAATGATTTTTTTCCATGATTTAACACCTACATTTTGGAATAATAAATACAAATTTTGTCATTAAAAAGTTAATATTTGCCAATAAATGCCACACCAGTTACCACAGTTATTTTCTGTTCCAAAATATAAGGGGAACTATGGTATGAGACACTGCTAACAACTAAATATTGGCAATGCTGATTTGTAAAAAGATGACTGCTGTATCACACTGGATTTTTGAAAATGTAAACATGGTCCTATAAGTCTATGTTGAATTACAGATAATTTAAATAATATAACCCAGTACAGACTGAAATGGTAGCAGATTTGGTATTTTTTTCCCAATAAGTACAACAGTTAAACTATTTCACAGTGCAAAAGTTGTTCAAAATTCAAAGGCAGCATAATGCACGGCATTAGCCCCATGGCATTTCATCATCTTCTACTACAAGAGATCCATTATTAGCTCTTTACTTGATGTTAGGCAGATTACAAATATACCCAAGACTACAGTTCTCACGAGGTCATTTCTAGAAGTTGTTCAACCCATCCACAAATTTACAACAGAAAAACAAGAAAGCATTTCACTTCTGAAGATTTCATCAGTATTTCTTTTTATATTGAGGTTTATTACTTTCCCCAAAAAGAAAAATAATAATGTTATGAACAAAAATAAAATGTGTGCTTTCAAATTGTCCTTGCAGATTATCAATCACTGATCCATCATCAAGTAATTAGGCAAAAAGATCCAGCGCATTGTGACAGTTGAGTAGGAGATTGTCACTCACTTTTAAGCAGGAGTGTGTTTGTTTGTTTTAAATTGATACCCCATCCCTTCCACTAAGTCAGTTGGCCAAAGGATCAGTAATTAAGTCATGCTTTAAACAATGAGACTTAAAGTTAAGCATGTGTTTAAGTGCTTTATCAGATCATGACCCAAGACATTGCCTTGTGCTCATGTGCATGTTCAGATTTGTGTGGAAGTCAGTGAGAGCTATGCCTTAGGGGCTTGTTTACACAAATGCTATATTGCAACATGCAGGGGCGTAAATCTATCCCTACTAGCCTGCCATGGGCCAAATACCCAGGTTGATGCTGCTGACACACACCAATCATTCCTTAGTGCTCTTTGATCTACTCCTGTTTTAAAGTGGGGTAGATAAAAACACAGGAAGGGAACTGGTAGTTTGCAAAAGCAGGGTAAGATTCATGCCCCAGCTTGCCGTGAATTGACCAACCCCCGAGGTGCTGAACTCCCTCAACTTCAACAGCACTCCAGATTTGAAGCACAGTTCTTCATCACTGGAGTCAGTGTGGCCTGCTCTACACACAAGGTTGCACTGGTTTAAATAAAAGGTTTGACTTTAAACCACTTTAATTAAACTGAAACTTTGTGTGTTAACACTCTTAAGTGGATACAAACCTGGCTTATATCGGATTAGCTTGCATTGATAAAACCACAAATGAAAGCAAAACCAATACAACCAATTTTCAACTGATAAAACGTGTTCACAGGGAGATGTCAACAGATTTAAAAACAAACAAACAACTGAGTTAATTAAAACACACACATTTAAGTTAACTGGTGCAACTTCTCTGTTTAGACAAGCCCTGCATTTTGCCTGTGATCTAAAACCAGTTTATATTATCTGATGATACAATACAGTAAGGCACAGAGAAACTATTACCAGCGCAATATAAGCCACTCTGGTAGCTCTCAGTGGGGCCACTATAAGGCTCTCAGTTTGTAAAATACTTTGAGATTCTTGAATGAGGGGCACCATGGGCTTGATCCAAAGCCCACTGAAGTAATTGAAGAGACTGCCATAGACTACAATGGGCTTTAGATCAAAACCTGTAGGGGTTTCTTGTTTCTCTGTAGGAGATCACGAATGATTCTAGTCCTATAAAATAAGGTACAGTATGTGATGCAGTTAAATAAATCTTTCCTGCATCACAGGTAACACATGAAAGCTCAGAGCGGTCTCATTATGGAATTGTTCACATTTCAAATGTGAATGCCAATGTTGCTCTTACTTGCTAATCCAGAGGATTTACTGATTTAAAGACAACCAAAGCCTCTGCAGGATAATTCTGTTGTGTCTAAAATTAGAAAAATCTTAAAAACCTGTTTAGGCTGCAAAATTGTAGTAAAGAGTTCAATAGGTACTCCCAGAACTGATTACACTGAGCACCTTCCTGGCACCCTATTCTTAAAAAGTTAATTTTCACACTAACAACATGACAAGGATTCCACATGTGATGCTTTCCATTTTTCAGAAGGGAAAAATGGATCAGCCAACATCACTTTTTTTTGCATCTTTACTGGTTCGAATACTTTGCATTTTTCCTGTGCTACTAACAGTTAGTGTCTCTTCGTGGTAACTATATCAATCAAAATGCACTCGTATTTTGTGATTGGAGCTCTGGGCCAGATAGTGTCCAAGGAGGTTAGCAGCTAGGAAGGGGACGACTGCATTGTCCTTTCCACAGGGTGAATATTACACATAGGTGTGCATACTGTGGCACTGATGGAAGTATATAAATCAGACTGACTGGGTTTCAACCTATTTCAGCCATTCCTCATCTTTCCAAAGCTTATATTCTCCATCACTCTTTTTTTTTAAAATCATGTTGACGCTTTTAGTTTTGTCTGTACCTGTAAATCCCTATCGGGCTTCAGGGTGAAAGAGGACCCAGAGTTTGGCCACAAACCTTTAACACCATCAAGTCCTCCATACCCAGCAGACCATGGCCCACAGGTTTTGGGGGAGGAGGCCATTTACATTTCTCCTCCCCTTCCTTCTTTTACACTGTCTTCCTCCCCATGACATGTTTCCTAGGAGGATGATTGGGCCTCAAGTCTGCATCTTAGGAGCATACATAGGACACACTTAGTAATTCTGGTTTGTGTTTAAATAACAATAATCATCCATATCTGTGCAATTGCAGCCATAGAGATTATTACAGGGGTGTGTGTGTGTGTGTAATAAATGCATTAAAAATCCATATCCCATTTTGCATGGAACTCCCTTCTGCTTATGGACCACCATCTCCCACAATCCCTGAGGATGGTTGGAGCCATGTGTACGAGAGAGGTCCTTATGACTGCATGGTGCTAAAGGTTCCCCTCCCACAGTGCTTGGAAGAACGAGGAGTGTGCAGCTCTAGTTCAATGTGAGCCTAAACACTTGTTAGTGAATATTTGGAAATAGCTGGCTCACGTGACAGAGCTGATATTCAATACTTGTCCTAATCAGGAAATGTAAACCTTTCATCCATCCCTACTTTGGGAGTGACTTCATTATGCTTCCTAATTCTGTTCTGAGAGTGTTACTTCTACATAAAACCCACCAATGGCACCAATTTACCTTAATTTTTTCCTATGCCAACAGATCTATACTGTGTGTATATTCGACAACCAGTTTTCTCCAAGAGCTTTCAGAAATGTAGTAGCTATTGAACATTCTAAATAGGTAGTTTTCCATGGAGCCTCAAAATTAAAGTCATTCTACAGTAACTCTTCCAGATTTCCTGTTACAGTGCGGTTCACCACCTTCAGTATTGCCAACCCCAATCCTGCAATAATCATGAGCCATAACCACCAACATTATAAAATTAGCTTAAAAGTCATAAGATTTTTTTAAGGATATTTTGGGAGAGGGTTATTTACCTTCTGCTTTTTTAACCTTTAGGGTATGCTCAGGTCACTTTTTCAAGCTTTGCAACCATGAGAGCTAGAAACTCAACTTTAAAAAAAGAAAAAAGTTGAGAATCTCAGCATCATGACTTGAATAGATGGCGCTTTAAACTCAAATACCAAATATTACAAAAGTTGTCAACATTACACCTTCCTGATGGCCAGCACAGAATTAAACCTTACAAATTTCTTCCTTGCTCCCAAACAAGATTCATAACCCCAATCCTCACCCTTTGTTTCCATACTAAACAATATTGCATCCTCTGGTTTCACAGGAAATTCTATATTCAACAGGTTTTGGATGGAACGTGTGATCTGCAAAGAGTACATGCCTGGCAAGCAAGATCAATGGGAACTTTTACTGAATGCTTTGTTTATAATTATTTAGATGCCTTCTCCAGCTGGCACTGGCTCTGGCTCTGGCTCCCCTCCTGGTTTCTCTCCACAGCTACAAAGTTTCAGCCAGAAGCTGGAGGGAGAATTGTTTGGAGCTGAGGGGAGATATTTGAAGCTTTTTACAATTTTTGAATCCTGGAGAGTGCAAGTCTGTTGGTGACAGTGGGCTTTGTGCATACTGAACACTACTTTCTGGAAAGGAAACAATGCAGCAAGAGCATGGCCTGCAAACAATTCCACATGGGCAAAGATAATGATAGTAACAATCCTAGAACTCCTTGGCTATCCCAAAGTGCTAAATTTTTCATATAGGCCCCGATTCAATTGAACACTTAAGCACACACTTAACTCTAAGAAGGAGAGTAGTCCTGTTGACTTTGAACAGAACTGCTCACATGCTTATTTAAGCACAAGCTTTGCTGAACTGGGGCTTCAGGGCCTAGTCCTGCAAGATATTGAGCAACCTCCACTCCAGCTGGCATCAATAAGACTGGAAGGAGCTCAGTGCCTCCAACGATCATGCCACTTAAATTATTTTAGGAAGTACGTAAGCATAAACAAACTGCCTATACTGTGACAAAGCTCGGTCCTTGCCTCCGTGGGTCCTGTGTTCTGGCGGATTTCGCTAGCCTCAGAGGCTCACTGTGACCCTCCACGTAACCCTTCTCTCTCTAGAGACAAGGGTCACTGTTTACTGAGCCATTTTCATCATAAGCCAGCGAGGGAGGTGAGGAGAAGTTATCCTTCCTTGCACAGTCTCTGTTGTTTCCCAGTCTCGGTGATTAATCAGGGGGCAAAGGTGCGGGGGAGGGGGGAAGGGGGCCCGGGCCCATCCTCTACTCCGGGCTCCAGCCCAGGGACCCTAATAGTATCAGCTATGGTAGCAGACCTTTTAGAAACATGACATGTACAATTCCCTGGGCTACTTCCCCCACAGCAGCCCTCACTTCCTCAAGTTCCACTTCACCCTTATCTCAGGGCCTCCTTCCTTGTGCCTGATATGGTGTGTACTACTCAGCCTCTCCAACAGCGCAACTTCCTTCCACAGCTCCTGACATGCACACCCACCTGACTGGCTGGGAGGCTTTTAACTAGTTTCAGCCAGCCCCTGATTGGCTTCAGGTGTCCCAATCAACCTAGCATTCTCCCTGCCTTCTGGAAAGTTCTTAATTGGCCCCAGGTGTCTCAATTGACCTGGAGCAGCTTCTATTTCACTTAACCTGGTACCAGGGATTTGTTTAGCCTGGAGCTAATATATCTATCTATCTCCCACTACTTTTCTATAGCCATCCGGCCTTGCCCCGTCACAATACCTAAGAAACTATTAAAAATAGAGGGTGAAATTTTGGTCCCATTGAAGCCAATAGTAGTTTTACTATTGATTTCCAAGCAGCTAGAATTTCATCCATAGTTTTAAAATTAATGGAAGGAAAAAGTTTAAGAACGGCAAATTACAGGTTCACTACATGTAGAAGTGCTAAGCCTTTTTGTAAGGCATATAAAAGTGAATTAGCTATATATTTGCCAGTGTCTCTTCTCCCTCTGGGAGAAAGCTCTCATTCCAATGGATATGAAAGAGGTAACTTCATTTTAGCAATGTGTAAGTAGTAACCGCAAGTTAAGTTTACCTAATTTAATTTACTTATACCTTTAAAAGCTACTGCTACTTACACCATTTGGAAATAGAAGCACATGGGGCCTAATCCAAATCCCACTGAAGTCAACAGGAGTCTTTTCATTGACTTTAGTGGACTTTGGATCGGGCGCTTAGTTGCTCTGTGCAATACCTATGAGAGGATGACTTCTCCAATATCCAGAACAGGTTCTTGTGCATTGTTTCTTAAATGAAAACATCCACACTGCAGTAAATGGGCCTCAGAATCAGCTAGAAGACATCGGGGATGACTTTTAGTGCAGGTTTAATTATTTTAATCTGTATTTAAATCAATTTAGCTTCTTAGAAGATCAATATATACACAGCACTTCTACTTTCCAAAGACTAAACATTGGTTCTCGTATACATTGGTGAGCATAAAAGTATTTTATTACTGTAGTATAAATTCAGGTGTGTACAACAAGCCAATGTGATTCCAGCATAACTGCTTGTACTGCATTATTAACAATAAGACAAACATTTAGTTTTGAACAAACAATTCACTTCAATTCCCCATCCGCAGCTCTTGCCAGAAGAAGTGACAAGAACATTTTATTGTTCAAAGTAAATCAAGATATTACTCTAAACTTTCCCCCCTAGAAAATATAAACCCGCAATACATCATATAAAAACACATTACTGCAGCGTTGGGAGGTTCTTCTTGTGCTCAAGAGCTTTTAAAATTACTATTTTTATGCTGACAACATTCAATCTGTTGATCTGTATAGGAAAGTCAAATAACGTGTTACTATTGTGACAGGGTCAGGCCAGATGGCTACAGGAAAGTAATTTTTTTTTTTTTGTAGCAAAAGATGTTTTTTTTTATTTGCATAACACACTGACAAAGTAAAAACAGCAGCATATGCAATGTGTAACACAGCAACCAATCACAATTGTTTTCTCATTAGCTTCAGGGGAGGGAAGTGTTCAAGCTTGCCTGGGCCCAGAGCAGGGGGCTTCCTCAACTCTCGTGGTCTTCCACTCTTCCAAGTTACATGGTGGTCCAGAGCGAGGGGGCTTCATTGACTCTCAAGGTCTGCCACCCCCTCGAGTTACCTGGCGCCACGCCCGAGTGTCACCAACAATTCTCTCCTCTGAAAGCACCCAACAAGAGGGGCAGGCTGTGGGGTGGACAATCCGCGGGGGGGGGGGGGAGGAACGTGCACCCATGTGTGAAAGGACCCCTCTAAGATGGTGGTGTCCGCAGCAGCAACGGCTGGGGCTGGGGCCCCTTACTCTCTCCCGCAATCAAAGGGTCAAAGAAAGGGACCCAGACGGGGACACCGAGCAGAGAACCTCGGACAGCGCCCACCGCTACTCAAAAGCGTCAAGGGAGTCGGTGGACACCGCCCAGAGGAACTCTGCCCAGATATGTGAATGGACCGAGGATCGGAAAACGGCCCCACAGTCACAGGAAACTCCATCGGCCAACCTCCTCTCTTTGGTTTTATAGATGGCCATTTTAGCCAGGGCCAGGAGGAGGTTAACTAGGAGATCCTGTGACTTTGTGAGGCCACGGATGGGGAGTACATAAATAAAAAGGTGAGGGGAAAAATGCAACCAAAAACGCAATAGGAGATTTGTGAGGAACTGGAACAGGGGCTGCAGCCTGGTGCACTCCAAATATACATGTGCCAGGGTTTCCCTCACTCCACAAAAGGGACAAGTATCTGGGACGGGGGTGAACCGCGCCAAGTACGTGCCCGTGCTCACAGCTCCATGAAGGAGCCGCCAACTGATGTCCCCGATGGGCCTAGGAACCAAGGTGGAATATAGGCTGGCCCACCGGGGCTGCTCACCCTCCAAGGTGGCAGAAGGTCTCACCACTTTGTGCCGGGGCGGGATACTAGGGTGAGGGCGTGAAGGGTGTGGAACATGAGCGTGTATAGATGTTTCTTTGGCGCGGTTTGGAAGCATACTGGCTGCAGTTCATGCAGCTGGCTCGCAGTGAAGGGGTGAGGGGGTTGATTGGGTCTGCGGGGCAGGGGTCCAATTAAAAAGGTCCGGCAGGCCTGGGGTAGAGGGTGGGTGGGGCGTGCCCTCGAGCAGGACCCGATCAAGGTAAGCTCGAGCAGCGGGCGGCAAAGCGGCCTTCACCTCCTGAAGTACATGCTGGGGGGTACAAGGTTTGGAGACCCCCATGTGCCGGGCGAGCGTCAGGGGATCCAGCCAGTCTCCCCGGTCCTAGTCCAGGAGGTCTCCGACTCTCGTGACTTCTGCCAGGATCAAGCTCTGGTGCACCGAACGGGACTCCGCCACCTGCACACGGAGCTGGGGGTTGTGTAGCAGGGGCTCCGCGGGGAGATCTACTCCCTCGGTGGCTGCCACGGACCTCGTCGTTAAAAACCGTTTCCAAGTCCGGAGGAGGTCCTGGTGGAAAACCGGCAGCCCGGAGAGGTCTCGCGGAAGACCTCCCAGACAGAGATAAAAGAGCTGCCAGTCATATCGGAGTCCTCGGATGAGGCGCAGGATGGCGTGCACCAGTGTGCTCCACGCCAAACTGCCTGCACCATAGAGGAGGCTCTGTAGGGCCTGGAGGTGGAAGACACGGACCTGAGTGTGCAGACACTTCAGGCCCTGTCCTCCTTCCTTCAGAGGTAGATGAAGAACCCCTACAGGGGCCCAGTGCATTCCTGACCAAAAGAACCCCAGAATCGATGTCCAGAGGTTGGTCAGGAAACCCGGGCTGGGACCAGGGTGTTGAGCCGGTACCAGAGCATGGACAGGACTAGTTGATTAAGCACCAGTGCTCTCCCTCGGAGGGAGAGACATCGGAGTAGTCCCGTCCATTTCCGGAGCCGCTCTATCACCCCACCCTCTAAATTTTCCCAGTTCTCCAGCGGAGAGGGATGCGTGGCAGAAAGGTAAACGCTGAGGTAGAGCAGCGGACCCACGGTCCACCGGACAGTCTGAAGCATGGGTGGGAGGGAGCTCGCCTGCTGCCAGTCTCCTACCGCCAAGCCAGAGCTCTTGACCCACTTGACCCAGGCAGAGGAGGCTGCTGAATAGATGGCCTGGCAAGCCTCCACCCACGCCAAGTCGCTGGGGTCCTGGACCATGAGGAGCACATCGTTGGCGTATGCCGACAGGACCAGCCGCAGCTCTGGCTCCCGCAGCACCAACCCTGTCAACTTCCTGTGGAGGAGACAGAAGAGGGGCTCGATCACCAGAGCGTACAGCTGGCCCAACAGGGGGCACCGCTGCCGTACTCCTCGCCCGAAGCTGACCGGTTCAGTCAGGGTCCAGTTGAGCTTAACCAGACACTCTGCGGAAGTGTACAGCACCTGGAGAGAACCCACAAACTGGGGTCCGAAGCCAAATGCCCGCAGAATGCTCAGGAGGTATCCATGGTCTACTCTATTGAACGCCTTCTCCTGATCTAGGGACAGGAGGGCGAACGACAGACCATCTCTACGCCTGAGTTCCAAAAGGTCCCGAACGAGAAATAGGTTATCAAAGATACTGCCGTCCGGGACGGTGTAGGTCTGCTCTGGGTGGATCACGTCCGCCAGCACAGACCCTAGCCGCAGCGAGATTGCTTTCGCTACGATTTTGTAGTCCGTGCTGAGGAGCGAGACGGGACACCAATTTCGTAAATCGCAGAGGTCCCCCTTCTTTTGTGCAGGCGAGCTGTGCTCGCCTTATTGCCGAAGAGGGAGGACCCCACTCTGCAGAGACTCGGCCCAGACGGTGACTAGGTCTGGGCCGAGGACGTCCCAAAACACACTGTAGAACTCCACGGTCAGCTCGTCCATGCCTGGAGACTTATTAGTGGGCATAAGACGGAGGGCTTCCGAGAACTCAGCCAGAGTGACAGGCAACTCTAGCCGGTCTCGGTCGCTCGTGCTGACCGTAGGGAGCTTCTCCCAAAGCACTCTGCAAGTGCTAGGGTCGGTTGGATCTGGGGAGAAAAGACTTGCGTAGAAGGCTTGGGCCCTCCCGCACATCTCCGCCAGTTCCGTGAGGGGGGTGCCATCTTCTGCCAGGAGGCAGGTGACATGTTTCTTGGCCCCCCTCATTTTCTCCAGGGCATAGAAGAAGCGGGAGCCGCGATCCATCTCCCGAAGGAGGCGGATGCAGGATCGAACAAAGGTGCCCTGGGCCTGATGGTCCTCGAGGGCCCGGAGCTCCTCCCGCTTCTCCCGGCACACTCCGCAGAGGAGCGGGTCTTCGGGGCTGGCAGCCAGACGCCTCTCCAGGTCTAAGACCTCCCGTTCCAACTGCTCTATTGCCGCATTTCTCCGTCGGCTGGTGCCCCGGGTGTAGTCATGGCAGAAAAGCCTGGCGCGCACCTTCCCCAGGTCCCACCATCGCCACGCCAAGGGAAAGGCATGCCGCTGCCCTCGCCAGGCCAGCCAGAATTCCTGGAAGGACATCACAAAGCCCTCATCCTCCAACAGGCTGTTGTTAAAATGCCAGTAGGCCGGCCCCGGCCTCTCCGCACAGAGGGAGGCTGTCACGGTGGCTAGGTGATGGTCAGAAAATGGGGTCAGCTGAATGCTGGAGGAGTGGGCTCGTGAGAGATGGAAGCGTGATAAATAAATGCACTTCAACCGGAAGTGGCTAGAACGATGGGCTTCCACCCGGACCAAGGTGAACATGGAAGTGTCATCCGGGTGGTGGTCACGCCAGATGTCCACTAGGGAGTGATGTTCGACTGTCTCCCGGAGGGTGTCCGGGCTCTGCTCGGTCCCCGAGCAGTCTTGCTCCTCGAGGATGGTATTAAAATCCCCTCCCAGGACCAGGCACTCGTGAGGATCTAAGATGCCAAGGAAAGCAGACGCCTGCTGATAGAATTGCAGCCGCTCCGGGCCTGATGTCGGGGCATAGACATTAACGAGGTTAACCACGAGCCCCTCTTTACGGACCCGGAGATGCAGCAGAAGACCCGGCATGGCCTCGGCGACCTCTAGCATCTCGGGCCGTAGGTCGGGGGAAAACAGGGTCGCCACTCCAGCCTGTCAAACCGTGGCATGGCTAAATGTCCCCCCACTCCAGCCGCCAACTGTCTTCGGCGGTTGGATCCGTATGGGTCTCCTGCAGGAAAATCACAGAGTACCCTCCCTCCCGAAGGAAGGAGAGCAGCTGGGACTTGCGGAGAGCCATCCTACAACCCCGGGTGTTCAACGTTGCGATGGTGAGAGGTGTCATGGGGAGGGTCGGGGGGGGTCCTCACTGGCAGGGCCGCTCGCATCCCCCAGCGGGCCGCTCGCATCCCCCAGCGGGCCGCGCAACAGTCCTTGACCCATCCCGTAGGTGAGTAATTGGTCACGGAAGACACGGACCCGCCAGTAGGCCGCGGCATCCTGCTTCCCCATCCCTTTACCTTCCCCCATGAGGGTCCTTGTGGCCGGAGGATTTGAGAAAAGTCCCCCCATCGATGGAGAGCAAGCTGTACCTTGTTGCAGGAGCCACGGACATCCTCTAAAAACTTCCGCAGCTCTCCTCGCAGCTCCTGGGGGGGTGGGGTTACGGTTTCCAGTTCTTCCCTGGCGGGGCCCCTGGTGCAGCCCTGTGGTCCACTAAAACAGACAAGCAGGATGTGGACCCCCGACGGGGTGCCTGATGGGTTGGAGCTTCTAGGCCCGCCTCAAGCTCTGGGGCGATAGGGGGCGGTGGAGGGAAAATAGCAGCTCCTAATGGGTCGGGTCAGGAGAACACAAAGGCTGCTCCCTGCGGGTCATCAGTTGGGAAAGGGAAGGAAACAGCCCCGGGGCGGCAATGATATTGCAGGAGGTAAATTGGACAGGGGTAGGGGCAGGGGCGAGGTTCTGGGTTTTGGGAGGCAAGCAGCTGGATGGTGGCGCCTCCTCATCAGGCTCAAGGGATAAGGGGGTGGGGAGGGAGCTCTCAGTGACCCTGGGCACGCACTCTGTGGTGGATTTAGAGGTCACAGCATCAGGAGGTGGATTATCTTCTGTAGGGCTCCCGCCCGGGAAGGAAGTCGATTGCTCCGCACCAACTAGGGGTGCCCCTGGCGACTCGTGCCCCGGCCGCGTGATGCCGGCTGTCACCTGAGCAAGCTCGGTGGTTGTCAGCGGGGTGCCACCAGCAGCTGGGTCGGTGGAGGAGTCCAGGGGCTCCTCGGAGATGGGAGCGGAAGCAACAGTTTAGGGGAGGGAACATGGGGAAAAGAGGGGTGGAGTGAGGTCGCCCAGATCGAGATTTGCTGGCAAAAGGTCGTCCTCCCTCTGGGCGACTGCGGTCAGATCTAAGGCCTCAATCTCCTCGAACATGGAGGAGAGGACACTTTCCGCTGCCCCGGGGTTCTCCCCGCCGGCACCCGCCACGACAGTTGTCTCAGGATTCACAGGGGCTTCGGGTAACATCAGGACAAAGGGGGCTTCCTCGAGGGTCTCGGAGGGGAGGGTCTCCCGTGGAAGGGAGACACTACCCTCCGGTGCTGCCATGTCTTTCCCGGCTGACACCGGTGGATGGGATGCACTCGTGGGCAAAGCGGAAGGTTCGGCCTTGGTGCCCCCCTTCCTGGTCTTCCGGGGGGCCTCCGCCTCGGGTAGATGAGGCGGAGCTTGAGCCTTCTGCTTGCCTCGCTTCCCCTGGACTAGGGCCCAGGCTGCCATGGCATCATCTGGGGGCTGGTTAGCAGGGGTTGTGTCAGGGGGTAAAGGTGATGGCTCAGGGACTTGGGGGGGAGGGGGAAACGGTGGGACAGCATAAGGGAAGGAGGATTCTCCCTGGGGCAGGCTCTCTCCCATGCCTGGTGGTATCTCTGCCACACCCTCCTCCACAGGCCTTGCTAGATTGTCAGCAGCGAGGGCGGGGCTCTCCCGCTCGTCTGGGCGTTGTAGGGGAGGTGCCCCTTGGGCCTGAGAGGGAGTAGCGGTGGTCCGAAGAGGAGGGGGGGCGGGTTCGGGTACCGGGTGGCCAGGGGCGTCGGCAATGACGGGGCCAATGTCCTGCCGGGTCTCGGGGATCCCAGGTGCCCCTCCTTGCCGGGCTAAGGGGCAGTCCCTCCGGACATGCCGTGGGGAAGTAGCCCAGGGAGTTGTAGCTGTCACACAGCTGTTCCAGGAGGCACTCCAGACAGCTGCATTCCACAGGGCCTTGGGCTGGAACCCAGAGTAGAGGGCGGGCCCGGGTTCCCCTCAAACCTCCCAACTCCTGGTCAGACACAGGAGGAGTTGAACTGGACTGTGGGTTCACAAAAACGGCCAAACTGAAGGCTGCCATGAAGCTCCAAGGCAAGCAAATCCGATAATAAGCGCAAGACCCACCAAGGTAGAGGAGGAACTTTGTCACACTATGTAATATACATAGTAATCTAAAGTGTCAGTCTTAAGACTACTTATAACCATCTCCAACTGCTGGTACTAGAAACTTGCCAGCATTTCTCTGTCATTTACCATTATTAATCAGTAGTCATTACTGCCAGCTGTTGGCATAAGACAGTCTACTGTTACGCTGACTTACTGAGATGGGTTGGACTGAACAAAAACTTGAAACACACAGGAATTTTTGTTGGAGACATCGACTGTAACTATATACCAGCATAACTTGCATCAAACAATGACTTATTGGAACAGTTTCACATGACAAAAGTATCTTCACTACCATAAAAGTAGCACATAAAAATTATATTTCAAGCTCAGTTGTGACCTATTGAAAGGTAGTCCAGTTTGATGTGGCATGAGATATTATACTAAAACAAAAATCATATCAAGTGGCCAAAAGAATAGCTACATAAATAGAGACTATGAGATGGTAGTTCATTTTTATAAATGTTGATATAAAAACGAAAAGGCTGTATAATGTTACTAAATAATTGTACAAGTATAGTAAAGCTACACTAGCAGATACGTCATGGTGTCTACAGTAGAAAACTCAGAGCTTGCTAAATGGATAATTTAAAAGATTTGTAGACATATTAACACTGAGATTATCTAAAGTTTGAGAACTGAACATGGTGATACTTGTCTATTTATGGCTAATGTCCTGTAGTTGATTTCTAAAATTACAACAAAAAAGCTTGAAAAATCTAACAAAACCTGCCAAAAGTGCATGATTAATACCTGGCACAATTAGTTAAATATTATTTTTTTTAAAAGAAGAGATTAGAGACTAGATGGCTCAAGAGTTGGTAATGGGATAACGAGATTTTCAGCATTAGGCCACCAGTTCAAATCCAACCCAGGTCAGCAGTGATTGAAAGATAGGCCAAATGGTTTTGGTCTTACTGGTGTCAGGCAAGCAAGATTTGGCCTGATATTTCTATCGAATGGCAATTAAGTAGTCTATGTGAAATGAGTCCAGCAGTCCAGGTCCCAATGGGAAGGTTCCACACCACAACAGCGGGCACTAATTAGAATCCTTGTGTATTGCCGGGGCCGGCTCCAGGCACCAGCTTTCCAAGCAGGTGCTCGGGGCGGCAGTCCGTGTCCCGCGGCGGCAATGCGGCGGCCGCTCCACCGCTGTTGTGGCAGTGGCAATTTGGTGGCGGCTGCTTGGGGCGGCAAAATTGCTAGAACCGCCCCTGTGTATTGCCTTTAGCATTTGGGTGGGGAAGAGGGGGTAAGTCTGGAAGTGGAATGGGGTGTCAATTTGCTATTTTGATTTAATGGAGTGGGATCTTGTGGGGAGTGGTTCAAGGCTGCATAGCATCTTTACATTTGGAATTTCTACATGCTTACGCAGCGCTAGGCTGCCTGAAGCTATTGGATAGGCACCTTAGAGTTAATAATTTAAAAAAACAAAAACACACACACACACTAACTAAACCAAAACAGAGCTAGGAATTGGAGCAGCTGCGAGAGGGACTAGAGAGATGAAGGAATTTGCACATGCTGTACCTGTTCTCTGGGCACAAAGAGGATTTCAGTATTCAGGGTTGTCAATCTGGCACTGTCCATGGGCATTAAATTCCTCCTGGTAACAGACAGCTAAATGTATCTGCAGTGATACAACAACATTTGTTTTGTTTTTTAAAAATGACCTGTCCTGTGCAAAGCCACCCAGACTGACAGTTGGGCACTGCCATCTTTTTCGGGTTTTAATTGCATTAACATCAAAAATGGATAAGAAAGGAAGAAAAAAAAGCTCTCAAAGTTCTGCAGGCTCCTTAAGTATACTCGATACCACTTGGTACCAAACTAACTGTAAAATTATTTTATCTATCCATTTAAAAAAATGTCGACTAGAACAGAAGTCATAGTGGTTTTAATGTTTATAATGTAGAAGCACATCAGGAAACCAGTTTAATTTTATTACATAACGATTATGCTATTAGTACAAATCTGTACTTTTAGGCTTGAGTGTGCGCATTCTGTTGAAATGCCATCTTCCCATCCCCCTGCCAGGAATTTATAAACATGAACAGATAAAGTTAACCTGTAACTCAGGGGCATTCTAGTAGACATTGGAGGGCTGCTATGATAAAAGCATACTGCAGACTGCAGCATGTCTTGGTGAGATTCAAAGCAGAAAGGATTAACAGTCAGGTGAAGAGACGGCACAGCTAAGAGAATTTCTGTTGCTCTAAAGCACAAGAGGACCCACCATGGGATTGAGAGAGAGATTTTGAACTCCTAGAGAGATAGAACTCCCCTTTTCCATCGAGGAAGCAATCTACCATACAGAATAAACTGACAAAGCACAGAGAGACCAGGATAAGAGATCTGTGAAAATGGTAAGAACTGGATGAACTAAGTAACCTCAAGGCATGCTTAAGGATGTTTTACATGGTAGGAGACAGTTTAATTTCCTATTGATAGTTTCAAGAATTCATTTCTATTGCAAAGTTTTCCTTATGCAAGTTGTTCCTTGTTTTTAAGAACCTTCTTCTTGAGATTTTAGCAGTATTTTATACAAATACATCTTTTGTTTCACCCTAGTTTATGCTTAGTTACCATTTTGTTGTAAGGGAAGATTTTAAAAAAGGAAATTTTAAAGGGAATAAGCAGCCTAGCTAATTTACCCTCTAAATCACACTGTGCTTAAACACTACATAAGAGGTATCAGGATGCTTCCACTGTGACCTAAACAGCTTTATATTTACGAATGGAGAATGGCTGCATAAAGTATTGCAATAAATAATCCTTTTAGGAACTGTCTTGTATTGATGAAGTTTGCTAATAAGGAGAGATCTATGAAAAAATGAGTACACGCATACACAAACAGTGGGAAACAAAAGAAACAAAAAGAGAAAACCGATTGCAGAAACTCCTGTATTCTTATTTATATAGTTCCTGCAAGGTTTTCTAGCTCACCAGCCAAATCTGAGTTACAGGAACATGCTGCCATCAGTGTCTGCTGCTGCCAGTTCAGAGTTCGGCAACATCACAAATTTCCTGTTCAAATTGTTTGCAAATCTAAGGAGCCATGTAAGAAACACTAATGGTAACACTGGAGGTCTGTCTTTTTTCCTTGACATTTAGCAATTCATTCTATAGCGATCAAGACAATCAGTTGTTGCACTGGATAAGTCTTAACAAGACCACACAAAATATTAATTACAGAACAGGGTTCTTGCAAAAAGCCTCTATCATCAGACAAGGCAGCAGTAAGGGAGGAAATTCTCATGCCATCTTGGATTTCATGATCCTGCAATATATTCTGGTATGTAAGCTACTGAGAAGCCCCGGGATGCCTACAGCTTTTAACTCCATTGTATCACCCGCCCTATCAGAGGGGGAAAGTGGGTCCCACTAAACCAGTGTGGCTGGAAGGAATGGCAGGGGAGCAAGTCACCAGATCGCACCCTGGAGAGAATACTTTATTGGATTAGGGTGGGTGGATTGGCAACCCTTCCCCCAACCCTTGAGAACATAACATAGGGAAGTAGTAATGATAGCCAGTTAAAATGTGGTTTCAGAGTAGCAGCCGTGTTAGTCTGTATTCACAAAAAGAAAAGGAGTACTTGTGGCACCTTAGAGACTAACCAATTTATTTGACCATAAGCTTTTGTGAGCTACAGCTCACTTCATTGGATGCATTCAGTGGAAAATACAGTGGGGAGATTTATATACACAGAGAACATAAAACAATGGGTGTTACCTGATCACTCTCCTTTCAGTGTGTATGGCAAGGTGAACTAACACCAGCAGGAGAGCGGGGGGGGGGGGGGGGGAGGGACCGGGGGACCTTTTGTAGTGATAATCAAGGTGGGAAGAATGTCTGAGGAACAGTGTGAGGGGAGGGGAGGGGAATAAATGTGGGGAAATAGTTTCACTTAGTATAATGACAACCACTCCCAGTCTCTATTCAAGTCTAAGTTAATTGTATCCAGTTTGCAAATTAATTCCAATTCAGCAATCTCTCCTTGGAGTCTGGTTGTGAAGTTTTTTTTGTTGAAGAATTGTCACTTTTAGGTCTCTAATCGAGTGACCAGAGAGATTGAAGTGTTCTCAGACCAGTTTTTGAATGTTATAATTCTTGACGTCTGATTTGTGTCCATTTATTCTTTTACGGAGACTTTCCAGTTTGATCAATGTACATGGCAGAGGGGCATTGCTGGCACATAATGGCATACATCACAGTGGTGGATGTGCAAGTGAACGAGCCTCTGATAGTGTGGCTGATGTGGTTAGGCCCTATGATGGTGTCCCCCTGAATAGATATGTGGACACAGTTGGCAACAGGCTTTGTTGCAAGGATAGGTTCCTGGGTTAGTGGTTCTGTTGCGTGGTGTGTGGTTGCTGGTGAGTATTTGCTTCAGGTTGGGGAGCTGTCTGTAAGCAAGGACTGGCCTGTCTCCCAAGATCTGTGAGAGTGATGGGTCGTTCTTCAGGATAGGTGATGATGATGCGTTGGAGAGGTTTTAGTTGGGGGCTGAAGGTGACAGCTAGTGGCGTTCTGTTATTTTCTTTGTTGGGCCTGTCCTATAGTAGGTGACTTCTGGGTACGCTTCTGGCTCTGTCAATCTTTTTCTTCACTTCAGCAGGTGGGTATTGTAGTTGTAAGAATGCTTGATAGAGATCTTGAAGGTGTTTGTCTCTGTCTGAGGGGTTGGAGCAAATGTGGTTGTATTGTAGAGCTTGGCTGTAGTCAATGGATCGTGTGGTGTGATCTGGGTGAAAGCTGGAGGCATGTAGGTAGGAATAGCAGTCAGTAGGTTTCCGGTATAGGGTGGTATTTATGTGACCATCGCTTATTAGCACCATAGTGTCCAGGAAGTGGATCTCTTGTGTGGACTGGTCCAGGCTGAGGTTTATGGGGGGATGGAAATTGTTGAAATCATGGTAGAATTCCTCAAGGGCTTCTTTGCCATGAGTCCAGATGATGAAGATGTCATCAATGTAGCGTAAGTAGAGTAGGGGCATTAGGGGACGAGAGCTGAGGAAGCGTTGTTCTAAGTCAGCCATAAAAAACGTTGGCATACTGTGGGGCCATGAGGGTACCCATAGCAGTGCCGCTGATTTGAAGGTATACATTGTCCCCAAATGTGAAACAGTTATGGATGAGGACAAAGTCACAAAGTTCAGCCACCAGGTTAGCCGTGACATTATCAGGGATACTGTTCCTGATGGCTTGTAGTCATCTCCCCACTGTATTTTCCACTGAATGCATGCGATGAAGTGAGCTGTAGCTCACGAAAGCTTATGCTCAAATATATTTGTTAGTCTCTAAGGTGCCACATGTACTCCTTTTCTTTTAGTTAAAATGTGGGCCCTTAACCAAACTAGCAGTTTTAACAAAAAAAAAAAATGTGTCTGGTTAAAGTGAAGGACAAAGTATTGGAACGGTGCTTATTTTAACAGAAACAATTCATCTAGCCCTAGTTACATGGCATCTATAACTGAAGGAAGACAGACTTTTTTTTTTTTTTAAAAACACTACAAGGACTAGCGTAAGGTGGTAGTACTGGTGTTGCCGGTCTAATTTCAGCACAGAAATTTGTTCTCCAGGTATGGAGAAGACTGAAGAACAGCTCAGCTCAACTCCAAAAAGGTGATAAGCAAGCTCCTCTGACCTGCACTTTTTCCCCAGTACTAAAGCATTTTAATTAACTTGTTATTCGTTTGGAAAGTACTCCTAACATTCTCTTATTTATGCAAAACCAGTCTTTAAATTCATGGCTTGTACGAAAATGCTTTTCTACTGCATTCATAAAGTATTCATTTCCATCCTTTTTAGTTATACAGTATGCAGGACTTGAGATTTACTTAGTGGAAAATAAATAGGGTAATTTTTTAGAAACCTTGCAACTCCAATTGGCTGGCATTCCATTTTGCTATTTTCTATTAGGCAATACTATCACTACTAAACATAATGAAGATATTCTTCAACTCCTCAATTGTTGTTTATGTACAACTTTATACTAGGCTCAAGCAAAGCTCCCTTTCAAATTAATGGAAGTTTTATCTAAGTGAGAACCAAATGGAGTAGCAACAGCTGCCACAATACAAATGAAGTCAGGTACTCAGATAATGGCAGGCTCCCCTCATTATGCTGCATTTCATGAATAATATTAGGTACCTTTATACTATTAAAATTTATCAGTGTTAAAGTATAGGGTGTTTTTATTTAAATCAAAAGGAGTACTTGTGGCACCTTAGAGACTAACCAATTTATTAGAGCATAAGCTTTCGTGAGCTACAGCTCACTTCCTCAGATGCATATCGTGGAAACTGCAGCAGGCATCTGAGGAAGTGAGCTGTAGCTCACGAAAGCTTATGCGCTAATAAATTGGTTAGTCTCTAAGGTGCCACAAGTACTCCTTTTCTTTTTGCGAATACAGACTAACATGGCTGTTACTCTGAAACCTTTATTTAAATCACGGCAGATTGACTATGTCATTTTGTAAGCACTTTGTATCATCCAGTTCAATATATGGAAAGACCTATTACGAATGGTTAATAGAATATATGGCAATTATATTCCTCTTTTACAGGTAATTGTCAGGCTGACGCTGACCCCATCTAAGAGACTAACAACAGCCCAGTGACTTCATGTAGGACATCAAGGTAGATTTGGTTTTGGTTCCCCCCTCACCTCAGAGAGCTTACAGGCCACTAGATTTTTTACACTAGCTTTTCACCCCTCTCAAAGGACCAGTCCTGTAAGGTAATAGACAGCCTCAGCTTTTCCTAAAGTGAATGGGAGCTTAGAATGCTCAGCAACTCAGAGAAGGAAATGCCCGAGTCATGTGTGTAACTTGTAAACTAGCAATGTTGGGCTATTGTCAGTTCATCCAGCCTTCAGATTTTCTTAGCTAAATGTGTGTGTAAATATTGAATGCTATAGTGTAGCAGGCAGTTTCAGACTTTTTTCAGGTTCAAAATCATGGTTGATATATTCAAAGAATGAAATATGGTGGAGGGGGGTGAGGTAATATCTTTTATTGGACTGACTTCTGTTGGTGAAAGAGACAAATTTCTTCAGGTCTGGGAAAGATATTCAGGCTACGTCTACACTAGAAATTGAATGACAAAACTTTTTTCTTTCAGAGGTGTTAAACCCTACCCCCTGAAAGACAAAAGTTTTGCCATGACAAGCATCAGTGTGAATAGAGCATTATTGTCAGGAGCACTCTCCTGCCAAAAATGCAAACGCCACTAATTGGGGGTGGAAGTTTTTTGTTGGCAGGAGAGCCGTGTCGCTAAAAGCCGTGTAGTGCAGACATAGCCTCAGAGTGTCACTGCTAAATTCAAGGTGGAACAGATTGTTTAGCATAAGCAGTTAACACATATTCAAAGTGAAGTGGTCCATTAACGCCTCTGCAGTCATAAGAGGAAAAAGATGGGTTAGTGGGTTAGAGATTGTTGTAATAAGTCATAAATCCAGTGTCTTTATTAAGACCATGATTATTAGTGTCTAGCAAAGTTATGAACTGAAGCTTCCAGATTCATCTTTCCCATGTTTCCTTTGAGGATGAGGACTGAGAGGTCAAATATGGAGTGACTGTTTTGTGAAAAAAATGTTCTGTGGTATTTTTGTCTATCATTTTTCTGTGTGCGTTTATTTGAGTGGATAGTCTTGTTTCATACACATAGTTATTGGGGCATTTAGTGCAGTGGATAAGGTACACCACTTGTTGCAATAGGCATATGTAGGACCCAGGGACCTTGAAAGGGGTGTTTGGGGGGTATTGATCAGCAGAGCAGTGGAGATGGGTCTGCAGGTTTTGCATCTGTTATGGCACGGTGCGGTGCTGCTTTGAGGTTGTGGGTTCTGGATCTGTGGGGAGCTTACTTCTGATTATGAGCTTGGAGGGTTTTTTCAGACACAGATTTACTGGGCACTTGGGATTAGGAATCCAACATTATGCACCTACTTTAAATATATATCTTGGTGAATTCCTGGATCCACTGAAGTCAGTGGCAAAGTTTCCATTGACTTCAACAGAACTAGGATTTCACCCCTGGCCTTTATGCAGAAGTCCACAGATTAATGATAAATTAGTGCATATTTGGGAACATTGCTTCTTCTAGAGCCTACACAGATTTCTGACACAACAACATTTTTACATACAACATGAAACAAGGGACACCGTGAGCACCCACAACTCTGCTATTAGTCATGGAAGAGTCAGCTACACAGGGGCCATTTGAAGTCCATTTATTTACAAACTGGCAATAAGCTACCAATGAAAATTTTAGCAGGTGACCTTATTGGTCAATGACTCAGTGACCTTAGCAACACAGCCCAAACAAAGTTATGTCCAGTGGGGCTGGCAACATATTTCTAGTTTGGGTTTTGGGTGTGTTTCTTTTTTTTTTTTTTAAAATCCCTAATTGCAAAAAGTGGAGACTGAAATAAATCAGATTTTTTTTTCACATTTCTGAAGTCGTCAAGTGTTGAATTATAACAGAGTGCTCTAGGGGTAAGGTCAGGTGACTGATCATCAGGGCTTCTGGATTTTGTTTCCACCTGTCACTTCCTTGCTATTTTATCTCGGGCAACTTATTTAGCAGCCTCAGGTCTGCTTTACACTACAGAATTAGATCAATGCAAGGCAGCTTTCATCAACCTAACTATATCAGTGTCTACACTAAAATTTCTCTCCTGCTAATGTAACTGCCCTACTACACCAACTTAATAACTTCACCTCTGTGAGCGGCGTAGAGTTAAGGTTGATATAGTTTGGTCGACGCAGTGTCAGTGTGGACATTGCATTGCTTACATCAATTGTTACTAGCTTTAAGGAGCCATCCCACAATGCCCCAAACTGACAGCACAATCGATACAAGTGCTCCTGGTAAGGACGCGCACTGCCAACACAAGGAGCAAAGCGCAGACATGCACAAGTGATGCAATTACTGTGGCGGCTCTATGCAGATATAAGTTAGGTCAACTTAATTCTGTAGTGTAGACATGGCCTCAGTGTCCACATCTACAAGACTGAGAGACTACTTAGCTGTCTCACAGATGCGTTGTGAAGGTCAACTATTTGTGAAATGCTATGAGCCTCAAAATGAATAATGCTGCAAAAGCGCAAAGGATTTTAAATTAACTAAGTTTCAGCTCCATTAGTTTTCTGGTGAAGTGGGGGCAGGGTTTGGTGCTACACTGAGCACAATGTAGCAGAGCCAAATGCTTCCCTACTCACATGAGTCATCCCATTGATTTGAATGCACAGTAGAACTTGGGTAGTAATTCACACTTAACATAAGAATTATATGGGACAAAAGAGAAGTGTCAACATCCCCTAGGTTCTTATCATAATGTCTTGTGGCAACCTCCATTTGTTCATCTTTAGTCAGTAATCAAAACTCCCGCACTAAATTTAAAGAAGGGTACAAGAATTTTAAAAAAGTGGGCAAATGCTAGAATTGATCCGACAGCTCTGACACACAGGAGTAGCCCTGACTTACTTTAAATCAATGGGCCGCGCACATGAGAAATAAAGACTCCAAGGTCAGACCCCTACATTCTACTTAAGTGTTCCTCTACAGTGTTTTACGTATTCAAAGGTGGGGGGTGGGGATGTCACACCAGTTCAGAGGGCTCAAATAATGTTTATAGGTCAGTTACATTTGGACAAATTTCATTCTTGAGTTGATGGAAAAACTGAGCAAGAAACACCATTAAATCAGAATTTATTAAATTGCAATGTAGACACTGGATTAGTCAAAAAAGAAACCACAAAGAGATCCTATGAATAATAAAATCTCTAAAACACTTAAGTGATGCACTAGGCTTTGTTATTTTACCTGCCTTTGATTAACATCTCTACTGTTCTCTAGTGTGTCACATTTCTATTTGCAAGCTTAAAAAGAGAAAGTTATTTTAGAAAATAAGTCAAAATATTACTGTTATTTCAAATCCGTTCTTTTCTTCTTTTTCCAGCAGCTTTATTTAGAACCCACTATCAGATCACTGCTTAAAAATTCAAGTAAACTGAGACAAGAAGAGGAATGAGATTTATTAGCTTTCATACAGGGTGAAAACAGCAAGAGCTAGAACAATATGATGCATTTTAAGTTCATTCTAAAATGCAATAAAAAGCTTAAGATGCAGAATTAATATTTTTGCTTCATTACATTTGCCTATTTTCCTAGCCATAAACATCATCAGACCCACTCACACACACAGGATTTTCATTAAAAATTAAACATACATTTTTGCTGAGAAATTAAACGCAATATGTTGAGATAAGTGTACCATGTATCTGTTACACATTGACAGCTTGCGGGGGGGAAAAAAATGCTCTCTGAAAATAACGCTCTCTTGGGTGCCCTAAATTTTCTCAGGTCTAACAAATAATTATTTATGTATATGTGGCAAAAATGAAGACGATAAAGCCAAAGGAGATTTCCTTAAAGAAAATCTAGATCCATTTTGCACAGAATGATTGGCTGAATGTTTGAAAGGTGAGATGCACTTCTTAAAATGAACACAGTGTGAAATGCATTTAAAATTTAAAGAGATGCTTATGTTTCCTGGAGAACTCCAGACTCTACTTAGAAATGATTTTCATAGACTTATAGAAAAGTAGGGCTGGAAGGGTCCTTGAGAGTACATCTAGTCCAGCCTCATGCACTCAGGCAGGACCAAGTATACCTAGACCATCCCTGACATGGGTTTGTCTAACCTACTCTTAAAAACCTTCCAATGACCGGATTCCACAATCAAGCTTGCAAACCTATTATAGTACTTAACTATCCTTATAGTTAAAAAGCTGTTCCTAATGTCTAACCTAAAATTTCCCTTGTTACAGATTAAGATGATTATTTCTTCTCCCATCCTCTATGGATGTGGAGAACAAGTTGAACACCATCCTCTCGATAACAGCCTTTTATATATTTGAAGACCTATTTCCCCCCCCGCACTCAAATCTTTTCTTCTCTAAATTAAACCTACCCAATTCTTTCAGCCTTTCCTCATAAGTCATGTTTTCTAAACCTTCCATCATTCTTGTGGCTCTCCTCTGGACTTTCTCCAATTTGTCCACATCTTTCTTAAAGTGTGGTGCTCAAAACTGGACACAGTACTCCAGCTGAGGCCTCGCCAGTGCTGAATAGAGCAGAATAGTTACCTACCACATCTTAGTTGTGTGGGAAGTGCACAGAACATGGGAAGAAAGTTAGTCATGGACCTAGGCAACACATCAGACCACAGCACCATGGGTCAAAGCTACAGAGCACCCACAGAGAAATATGATCATGCCCTGGGCTTGGGTGCCCGGTATCCACATCTTCCATTGAGCGTGAAGACCCACTGGTGCATATACCAGGAGGTACATGTACCCATGGCAGTGGGCAGTTAGGCTGTTCTTTAGTCAGGATCTTTTTCCACTGCTAAGACTGTAGATCTCATTACTATGCACTGCACATAGTATCACAAGACTGAAGATCAGCAAATGGAAGTTTAATAGAATTACATCAAATTGGAGGAGCAGCAGATAAACCGGCCTTTTCACCAGCACAAGTGCTTGAGAAAACAGAATCTCAGGAACATGCTATGGGTCAGACTTTGCCCCAGTTACATCCATGCAACTCATTTGACTTCAGTGGGGCCAGACAGGTATAACTGGCCACAGAATTTATCTCCCTAGGTGTAATACATAAAAGTTAAAGTCAGAGGAACCAAAGAGGCAATCTAGCGTCACTGCTTTGCAACCTACATTCAGAGGATTTTAACAGGCAAAGAAACGAAGTAATAGCTGTTCAGCTAGTAAAAACTGAAAGCAAATGAGACAGATTTGGTTTGGGATTCACACCCTATAAGACAGAATGTTTAACACGTACCAAGTTTGCCCTCTTCACTTGTGAATCCCAAACTCCATTAAAAATTCTTGCCTTGTTTCTGAAGATTACAAGTGCAAACAGTATCTAAACCCAGGACACACAAGCCCCTTACTACTCACAAAAATGTATAGTGTGACGGGTTCGGCATAGAACAGCCTACACCAAGTTAGCCTCTAAACCATGTACAAAAACATATGCAGTAAGCCAACATCAAGCAAGCAAAATATACAAATAGAACTAACGAAGAAAGTGATTGATAGCAGACCTCATCAATACTGCTTTAAGGACTTACATAGACCAATTTATAATTATGTAGATATCAAGTTTATCTTTTTAAGTTGTAAAACAGTTTCAAATAAAGATTTGTTATAAAAGAAAGATCTGTTAATAAATAAAAATAACTAATGGAAAGATTCAAACAAGCATCTGAAAGCATGGATGCATAGCTGTACTATTAAATCCTCTGTAGCTCCACTCCACAAAGCCTTCATGTTCCACACACTCCCCAGCTCTTCGTTTGTTTCTGTTTAAGTGGTGAGTGCTCTTCTCACTCGTGCACTTTGTTTTTCTGGTGCTAGAGTTTAGAGGGAGCAAAGCAGTACTACAAGCAACTACAGTCATTCAGTTTAAGAAGTGACAAAGCAACAGAAGAGGAATTTTAGAGGCCTTCTGGATAACATCTATATTTAGCAGGATATTAGCTCCACTTTGCTAGCACACAAAGACCATAATGGAGACTAAATAAACGTGTATTTAAAACAAGCCCAATGCTCATCTATGTAGTTTGTGTGTGCAAACAAGTCAACAAGAGCTATTTATTTATGTTTTTAGAGTAGAATAAATCCTTCAGATAAGGCGTTTTGTTTTCAAGGCTATCCTGCTGGAACAGCAGGCAACAATTAATGTCTAACCAAGATACACTCCGACTGTAATGTTTCATTTCTCTTTATTCCATTATATGTTCCAGCTAAACATTTTGAATTTCCCTTCCTATCACATATGATTTGTGAATTAATTATGACTAACGTCAGACTGCAAGAGCAGCATGCCATCCACCCATGACATTTTCTAATTTAAGGGATTTTTATGGTGCCCTTGGAGAAATATATCTATATGTATATGCAAAGTAATTACTACAGAGGGAAGCAAAGTACTCCAGTGGATATGGTAGTGGACTAGGAGTCAGGAACTCTGACTTGCTACATTTGCTGAAAAAAGTCGTTTAGCTTCTCTGTGCCACAATTTTCTCATCTGTATAATGGGTATGAACAGTTGTGGTTATTCACCCTTGTAAGAAGCTGTGAGAGCTACACATGAAAAGCACTAGTTATTATAAGTGCAAAGTCTGAGTTAATAGTAGCCAACCATTCTTTATTTTTGACATTATGTCATAAAGTTAAGGAAAATGACAGTTTCCCTCTATATCATCTTAAAATCAAAATACACAATTACATTAGCAAATAAAGAAAAAGGCCAAAGTATCTGCTTTGGCAGTCAATCAAAGCCTGAGTCCTCAAGCCATCATCATTTATTTAAGGTGTTGTAACCATGTGCAGGCATTATTATCTGTTAAGACTTTGATTTTAGTTGGATTAGAAAGCTGACTTTAAAAATCACTGGAGGTCAAATACCCTCTCTCCCCTCGGCCCCAGTACTGTACCAGGGCAAGCAGCCCAAACAGGGAGCATCGATTTACCCTACACTTCATTATTCTTTGGAAATGGAAGGGATCTGCTTGAGTCATGAATCTTTTGTCCCTTCTTGACAAACACATTCCAACTAAAATTGCCAGCTGATAAATTGATGGAAAGCCTGAAGCAGCACATTCTAATTTAGTTTCTATTACTTTCCCTTTCTAGAATAAAGAAACAGAATTCATTTTAATTGGTGAAGATAATGGGATACGATGGCCATCAATTATTAAGACTGACTTCTTGAAAGAATCCCTTTATCTGAAAAGGGAACAGATCTATAACGGTTACAAAACTGCAAGTTGTGATCAGTTCTGGATGAATAAGAATTACTGGTGAAATATCATTCCTGCTCTCCATCAACGGAAACATCTATTCAGCTGAACAATGAGGGGGAAATATTGTGTTTAGCTGAACAGTTGACATGCCAGTTTTGAAATATTTCATAGGAGCTTCATTTTAGCAAGGGACTTAAAAATCTACTTAAAATGGGTTTTTCCTCTTTAAATGGCCTTATTTGTTGCTGATTTTTTGTTTGTCTTGCTTTAAATGGAGGCCACCCTCTGCCTTTGGCCTTTTTGTAGAGTTCTGGATAAAGCTGGTTGGTAATTTTCCAACCATGTTTTTTAACGGGAAAATGCCAATTCGTTGAAACCAAAATGGAATGCGGGAAGGTGTTAGTTTTGACAAATTTTTCAAACGAAAACTAATTGGAAAAAAAGATATGAAATTGTTGCAAAGTTTTGCTCTGGCATTTTCTAAATTAAAAAAAGGATCTTGTTTCAGTTTTGACCGTTTCATTTTTTAGCTGATGTTTTGAAACTCTCATTTTGAACCACAAAATGTTTCAATTCATACAAACCAGAAACATTTTCAAGTCTGACACTTCAGTCCAATCTGGGACAGGAAGATTATCTGAGGTCTCAAAAATTTTGGTGGGACAGCAAAACAGTTTTCTGCCCACCTCTAGTTCTAGGAGTTCTCCATTGAATCTTTTTTTTTTTTTTTTAATAATTGGTTTTATTTCAATTCTTACAGAAATGCAAACATTAGGTAGGCAGATTTACTCACTGCATTTTAGTGGTACTACAATATATTAAAAAATAGATATATTTATTCACTTAATTAGTTATCACTTTATTCACTAGACCGTAATATAGGAGGGAGTACAGCAACTACATAAATGGAGCCAGGCTAGACTAAAGATCTAAATGAACTAAAATTAAACAAAGCGCCAAAGGCCTTGGTAAATCAACACATTTAATTAACGTTATGGAGGTATTTGAGCATCATGGGTCATTGGAAAAGTTATCACTACCAAAATATAATTTCAGTTAAATAGCATGGTCTCAAAGCGACTCTCTCCTTCCAGCGTAAAAGGCTTGGATTCATGTCAGCTCACAGCCAATAGGACTTGAAAAGAAGGAGTTTAAGCAAGTTCTCAGTAGTATAGCAAGACCCATTGGTGAGGAGGGATGAACTTTGTGGGAAATTGTTAGGGAATGCTAAAGCTGTTTCCTGTGAGTAAATTCATGACAACAAAATTGCTGCGGTAAAATGGGAGCCAGGCAAGGGCCCGGCTTGCTAACGGAGATCATCCAATCCTCAAAAGTTACAAGTAATTCCACCAACAGCCTGAAAACTGCAGGACACCTGGTGCACAAAGCAGGGACAAATGAAGTTGTGGAAGAATAGTTATTTCCTTTTATGTTACGTAAGAATGGCCATACTGCGTCAGACCCATAGTCCATCTAGTCCAGTGTCCTGGTCTTGACAGTGGCCAATGTCAGTGGCTTCAGAGAGAGTGAACAGAACATGGCAATTATTCAAGTGATCTATCCCCTTTCATCCAGTTCCAGCTTCTGGAACACCCAGTGTATGGGATTGCATCCCTGACCATCTTGGCCAATAGTCATTGATGAACCTATCCTCCATGAATTTAGGTAACTCTTGTTTGAATCCAGTGATACTTTTGACCTGGCAACAAGTTCCACAGGTTGACTATAGGAAGTGTGTGAAGAAGGACTTCCTTATGTTTGTTTTAAACCTGCTGCCTATTACTTTCATTGAGTGACCCCTGATTTGTGTATTAAGTAACACTTCCGTATTCGCTTTTTCCACGCCGTTCATGATTTTGAATACCTCTATTACATCCCCCACCCCCAATCTTTCTTCTAAGCTGAATAGACCCAGTCTTTTTAATCTCTCCTCATATGGCAGCTGTTCCATACCCCTAATCATTTTTGTTGCCTGTCTACTTTTTCCATTTCTAATATCTTTTCTTGAGATGGAGCAACCAGAACAGCACTCAGTATTTCATGTGGCAGTTTTGTTGCCCAATCACCCAGCTTTGTGAGATCCCTTTGTAACTCGTTGCAGCCTGCTTTGGGCTTATCTTGAGTAATATTGTCTTGTCCACAAACATTGCCAGCTCAATGTTTCCCCCTTTTTCCAGATAATTTATGAATATGTTAAACCGCACTGGCCCCAGTACAGATCCCTGCGGGACATGCTATTTACCTCTCTCCATTCTGAAAATGGACTATTTATTCCTATCCTTTGCTTCCTATCTTTTACCAGTTACTAAGCCCTGAGAGGACCTTCCCTCTTATCCCAAGACTGCTTACTTTGCTTAAGAGCCTTTCATGAGGCACCTGGTCAAAAGCTTTCTGATAGTCCAGGTACACTATATCCACTGGATCACCTTTGTCCACGTTGGTTAACCCACTCAAAGAATTAAAACAGAGTGGTGAGGCATGATTTCCCTTTACAAAAGTTGTGTTGAGTCTTCCCCCAACAAATCGTATTCATCTAGGCTTCTGATCATTCTGTTCTTTACTATAATTTCATCCAGTTTCCCTGGAACTGAAGTTAGGCTTACTGGCCTGTAATTACCGGGATCACTTATGGAGCCTGTCATAAACATACAGCTAAGGGTAGCACAAAATCCCTCCTTTACCTGTAACGGGTTAATCAGTTCCATTAACCTAGTTGGCATCTGACCAGAAGGACCAATGGGGAAAGAAGATGCTTTCAAATTTGCAGGGGGGAGGAGGGGGACACACTTTTGTTTGTGCTCTTTGTTGTTCTCGGAGACAAAGAGAGAGACCAAGCAACTAATCCAGCTTCTGCTGAAATGATGCATCTAAATTTAAAAAAATTGTAAGTAATAGCAAGGAAATGCATTAGAGTATCTTTTGTTTTAGCTTGTGAATTTTCCCTATGCTAAGAGGAAGGTTTATTCCTGTTTTTTGTAACTTTAAAGTTTTGCCAAGAGGGGAAACCTCTGTGTTTTAAATCTTATTACCCTGTAAAATGATCTTCCATCCTGATTTTATAGAGGTGCTTCTTTTACTTTTTCTTTATAATAAAGTTCTGTTTTTAAAAACCTGATGGATTTCTAGGACACTAAAAACCAAAGGATCTGGTCTGTGCTCACCTTGTTTACTCTCAAGCCTCCCAAGGAAAGGGGGTGAAGGGGCTGGGGGGGGGATATTTTGGGGAAACAGGAACTCCAAGTGGTCCTTTTCCTGAATCTTTGTCTAACTCACTTGGTGGTGGCAGCGATACTGTCCAAGGACAAGAAAGGATTTGTGCCTTGGGAAGTTTTTAAACTTAAGCTTGGGGGGCGGGTCTTTCATGCGGGTCCCCATATCAGTACCCTAGAATTCAGAGTGGGGAGGGAACCCTGGCAGAGCCCTTTTTAAAAAAATCAGCATCACATTAGCTATCCACCAGTCTTCTACTACAGAGGCTGATTTAACTGACAGATTACATACCATGCAGTTAGTAGTTCTGCAATTTCATTATTATAAGGATCATTCTAGATTTTAAGTATGATTTTCAGTGTTTGTCTTACACCTATCAGTGACTCTTGTTTGATCAAACAAACCATCTAATGCCTAAATCTGATTTGGGCATTACACCAATAAATTACCTTAGAGAAAAGAGAAACAAAAATTTCAATACAATTAGGGAAGCGATTTACAAATCCTATCCATGACTATTGTATAAAATTCCTCTCTGGGTTAGTGCTCTTTTGTGGAAGGGGGCTATTTCAGAACCCCTTGTTAGAATTGCAGCCTTCCATTCAATTAGAATGGCATTTAATCTGTAATGACATACATTAATACAAGATGAAAACTTGTACTAGTCATTTGAGACTACTCTCAAATAAAAACTCTAACATGCTGCTCTGAAGGTGCATATATTCAGTACACAAGTACAGAGACTCAGAATTCCCATCACCACCAATTCATCTAAAAAGAACCCAATCTGAAATGTTAAATCAAACAAATTATTCCACATTAGAGTACTGAAACTGAAAGCTCAGAAGGGTGCACTGAAACAGAATCAAACCAATTACATTTTTTTGGCTCCCCAGCTAAGATTTCCTGTAGATGTCCATACGGTAAGTATCCTTGAAGGAAAACAAGATTGTCTCCCTCTGATAGAGCATTGAATGAACGGCCTAGTAAAAAATGCTTTGTGAGCAGTGAAGTCCAATTCAGTATACACATGCACTGTAGAAGAATCTCTGTGGGTGGGATTGTTAGAAGTGTTCCACACTCGTCTAACTATGTCCACTGAGCTTAACAGGAGCAGAGTTTGGCTACTGCTGAGAAGTTTCAATAGTCACCCCTGGTAACTTTGCGTATCCTCTTTGTAGCATAGGCTAGGAGTAATTATTGAATTGCCCATTGTAGTCTCAGGAAACAGCTGGAGCTCTTCCCTCCACAAAAACAACATTTCTTCCATAGCTATTAAAATGATGGTTCATAAACAACAACATATTTATACTGTCCAATTATAGTCCTAGTCATACGCCTTGCACAATCCTCAACAACTCATCTCCCTCATTGGTGCTTGTGTCCTTCCAATATTTAGAGACTTAAGCTCAGATTTTTAAGAGAATTTAGACACCTAACTTCTATTGAAATCAGTAGGAGTTTGAGGTCTACATATCTTTAAAAATCTGGCCCTTAAACCCTAATCCTACAAATACTTGCCCACGTGAGTAAGCCTCTGTAGGATCACTGAGTTTGTATTAATGGGTGTAGCTTGGCTAAGAAGAAATATAGCTTTAGTTCTCTAAAGGTTCTCTTCTTCACAAGCATATGATCAACCCCAAGCATTCCCAAATCATGAGAAAAGGTTTTATTTTTAACCCTAGGTTCATTTTATTTGTCTTCTGGTTTTGAGTCTTTAAGGTTCACATTTTTCCATTCCTCTGCAACCATGTGTGACACAGAGGCCTATTTGTTCTAACTGACAAAGGGTTCACTGCTCTTTACAAGCAACTCCCTGCCTCAAATCTGACAAACTCACTACACCTAATACACCACTTTCATGGTACTCATCTTTGAAGGGTAGCATGTAAGGTCTCTACTGAAAGTTTGCAACTTATCAATACTCAACCAATGAGAGAGATATTTACGTCTAATATTTAAGGGATAATGGAATTATATTGAAAACTAAGCTGTATAGTCTTGAAGGCAAAACTTAGTCAGCAGGGAATCATGTGTCTCAGTGATAGCCCATTCAGGCGAGAGGGAGTTGTCACCCCTCCTGGTCAGCCAGTAATGCAATGCAAGGATCAGTTGTCTACCCTTGCCCCATCCCAAAACAGTTAATGGAAAACCAAAGACAGCTGCAAACAATCAAAACCACGGGAAGTAAAAAGGAACATAACAGACAGTGGATTGCCCCATCTATGAATAAAGACAAAAAAACAATTCAGTATTGCACAGATGCTCTGCACTCATTCACTGAGGAGACTTCTTGTTGAGTGGGAGTGTTTCATGAAAATTTGAATCCTGGTTCCTGTGAAGCCATCTAGCTCCGCAACAGGTTGAACTTTGGGGGACAACCTACTTTATCAGCTAGGACAGGTAGTTATTAATAAGCTTAGGTCCTAGTTCACTTTTTACTATTGTGTTTTGTATTGTAACCATTCATTTCCATCACTCTCGTTTCTAGGAGTATAGGTGCCGACTCCGTGGCATAGCCCCTGACAATCATAGCCCCAGTGCCTCCCATTAGCTGTCAGCCCCCCCAATCAACTCCTCCCGCCCAGTGCCTCCCACCCACTGCAATCAGCTGTTCTGCGGCATGCAAGAGGTGCTGGGAGGGAGGGGGCAGAACTGATCAGGAAGAGGTGGGGCAGGGGTGGAGTGGAGGTGGAAAGAGTCAGGGCAGGATGGGGGCTTGGAAATGGGGTGGGGTTCAGCGCCCCCAGGGCCCGGAGGAAGCCAATATCTGTGTCTTGAAGAACCCTATTCTGTCTTAGAATAAAAGAGAAGAAGATTTAAGTGCTCACAAGTGCTGTGCATTATGCAGAGCAGTGATTTAAAGTAAAACTGAGAGCAGAGCATCTGGGATTTCTGTGAGGAGCCAGTGTCAGAGCTGGATATCACAGGGGAATGCTTCAAGGGGACGCAGACTGAGGTGTACCTCTTGTTAACCTCCAAGGCAAAGTCAAAGCTTGCCTAGTCCACAGGAGAGAGAGTGTTTGAGTGGCTGACAGGCTGCCAACACCCAGCAACCTCAGGCAAGACTCTCTTATCACTACAGAAGCAGGGGCTAACAAAGTGACTCTCCGTCCTGGGTACCCAGAGAATCATCACACCATGAGGACTAGAAATTTTCATGTAAGAAAAAGCAAACTGAAATTCTCACACATTGCTATGGCTATGAGCTGGCAGCTTTAAGGGGAAAAAGACTGACACCCAATATCACAAGACTTACAAGAAGTTTGAATGTATGGGTAATGCTGGACCACCAGCTCATTATGGGGCCTTGAACAAGTCCCTTAACTTCATTTTATCTGTAAAATGAGTGTAGTCGCAATCACCTGCATCAGAGAAGCATTCTGAGCCTTCATTGTTTGAAAGGCACTTTGCAATCAATGGAAGAAGCAATACAAAAATAAGAAAGAATCCTAAAAATCAAGGTTTAGTGAGAGTACAAGTACTTTCCCCTGGGCTAGTAGATTTCATCTTTGGGCTAGTAAGTGTCAAAGACTTTTTCCAAGCCCTCATAATGACATAATTATGTAGCATTTCAAACATTCAATACAAACATTAACCTATTACTTTTCTTACCTTCATGTGGAAAAGACTCAACTCTAACCCAAAGGCTACTAAGCATGGGTTTGTAAGAGACAGAAAGCTTTCCATAAATAATAGTTTCATTGTGCTGTTTTTATTTATGCAACTTAATTGCAAGCTCAACATTTTTAAAGGAGCCTCGGAAAAATGACAGGCTACCAAATGTGAACTAAACAAAATACATCTGCAGGGCCTCCTTTAGGGTGTAGCTTTGAAAGCAAAGTGTAAGCCAAAGGAGAAAGACACTCAGCTGTGTAGCAATACAAAAATAGAGGGGGAACTATAAATACAGAGAGACCCATATTAACAGAAGAACATTGTAAGAATAGAGTCAGTGTCTCAGCAGTACTATACAGTTGTTACACATTAGGAGCCAGTCAGTCACACACCAGTATTAGGAACCATAGCAATTATTTGCTCTCTGATGGGGCTAAAAAAGTACAAAGCAGGGAAAGCACACTGACTGGCAGAACATTTTGGAACTGGAATTTGATGGGTTCGGAAACAGAGGTAGTCTTCTAAAAGGAAGCTTACTTATGTAAAGTAAGAGAACAGGTGAAGAGGACTAAAAGGGTCTGGACAGGATTCTTATCTAGAGACAAAGTTTATACCTACCTTAGAACTGTTCACTATCGGTAAGTACACATGAGGTACTGCTAGAAATACCTCAGGCAGAAAGATTCAGGACTGAACTATGCAGAGGGATTTTTAAAAATCATTTGTAGGGGGGTAAATATCTGTTCAAAGACGACTGGCAGTGTTTCAACCATTTGATAAAAAAAGGAGAATGACGGCTACATTTAGTAGAAGTGCATATCTGAAAAAGCCCACACATACATGTGCAAAAGTCAGAAAGCATAATTTAAAAATAATTCCGCTTCCTTTATCGCCGATAGAGATCCTCCAAAAAAAAAAAAAAAATTTGTACATATTCCTTAAAAAGGCAGCAAAAAGTTCAAGCACATGCTTCAGGATGACCTATCATAAAAAGATACATTTGTTTGCTTAACAAAAAAAGATGAACCAAGTTACAAGATTTATCTGAACATAATTTCAGTCTGGTTTAAATTGTGCGTCACACTGTAAGGCAGTTAAATTATTAGCCTTGATCAACAAATCCCAGATGGCAAGTCAGCCTCAAATACTTCAGTACAAAAAAACAAAACAAACAAAAAAAACTTATCCACTAGAAGTTATGCTCAAGGTAAAACATTAGCTGACCAACCCAGCTTTAACATATCATATCTTGCTTGGGGTTGGTTCCCCCCATCACCCCCACGCTTATGTAATGACACTTGGAAGTAGAGTGTTTCTGGTACAATAGGTTGCAAATCTGCAGATTAAAAGTTTGATTGTTTTGTTGAACACATACAAGTTTTTTTTATTTTTTACATCAAGTTAAAGAATCTTGACATTTCTTCTGAACATGCTCACCCCTTTTTTCCCCCGTAAGAAAAATTTGCTTCTGCATCCTCTTGTTCCCATCAGCATTATACTTCAAATCACTTAACAAAAAAGTCCATTACATAATTAGTTTACATTTGTTATCAACTATTTGTTTTCAACTAATTCAATACAGTACTTAGTATATTAAGCGAAGGTTATTGGATACAGTCTAAATGTACACAAACGTCTTCATAAGCATAGAAAGAATACAACTGTATGAAGAAGAGCTCTGGTGCCTTGAAAGTTTGTCTCTCTCACCAACAGAAGTTGGTCCAATAAAAGATAGTCTCACCTACTTTGTCTCTATTTGCCAGTTTTAGATTTGAGACAGAACCAAAACAATTTCACCCTAGATTTCAAGCAGGAGGAGTGTAAATATATAGCTGCCATTTGAAAGCCTTGAAAAAAAAATTAAATATTAAAGTACAATCTTTCTAGATTAAATGTCACAGATTAAAAAAGGCTTTATGTTAGAATAATTTTTTAGGTTTAAATACCAGTTGTCTGCCTAGTTTTATCTTATTTTCCTGCCAACTTCCAAATGAGGTCTGTATTTATTACTTCAAGGAGTTTGGGGTTTTTTTTGGGGGGGTGGGGGGTTAGCTCTTAGAAAATAAATTTATACTTAAAAACCCTTCATATTATGAATTAGTAAAATAAAGATGTTTAATCTAAAAAGTTTGTCTGTTTTTTCTAGTATGCTATTTAAATGATCTATTATGAAATGCTCCCTTTGATAGTTCTTCTTAAAACAATCTGCTATACTGAAAAATGTTATAACTTAGAATTTCTTATGGAGGAAAAGTAATCTTTTCTACTGTGTGTTAAAGCCATTTTTGATAGTTTTTTTTAAAAGATGTAATTCAAGGAAAATTACTTGTTGGTATCAATCATGTGGCTCTTACACAAGTTTTTACTGCTTATGTGGAGTTTGGCCTGAGTGAGGACACACGCCAAATATATTTTGAAAAATATGAGAGTTTCTTTTCTAGCTAAAAGGGACACTAAATTTGAAATGTAGTCAGTTTCAAATAATGAGTTTGAAGTAGTTTCAGGCACTCTACCTGCCACTGAGTCCCCCTGCCAAAAGCATTACAATCACATTTCCTGGTGTGTTTCTGTCCTTGATACTATGTGAAAGACACACAAAACGGAGGAACTGAACAAAAAAAAAAAAAAGCAAACACTTCCTTCCCACATTGACAAAGCACTATAGCTTGGATTCAGCCTGCAGGAGGGAATCCCATTTTCAACTCTCAGTGGCTCCAGAACATGTTTGAGAAGCTAGGGAGGCCAAACATTCCCATCTTGAGAAGAAGTTGTTCATGTACTTTGGGATGTTCCTTATTTTCAAAATTAGCCTATTTTTTCCATTAAGCTTTTTGTTTACTGTCAGTCTCTTCATTCATACTTTAAAATCATAGCTCAGTGGTTTGAGCATTGGCCTGCTAAACCCAGGGTTGTGAGTTCAATCCTTGAGGGGGGCATTTAGGGATCTGGGGCAAATATTGGGGATTGGTCCTGCTTTGAGCAGGGGGTTGGACTAAATGACCTCCTGAGGTCCCTTCCAACCCTGATATCCTATGATTCTATGAAGTAGTCTCTTGGGCCTTTTCCTGCTTATATTAAACATGTTTTGAGTTATAAACTATTATGGTGGGACTCAAGGAGTAATGCTTCCAGTATTCTGGATCTGGACTCCCATCTCTAGATACACCAAGATTGATTGCTCACTGTTCTCTGCAGAAAGAGCATATGGCAGAAACTTGTTACGCATGGTTCTTTTACTCTAGTAGCTTCATAATGGCAGGTTCAGAACTGCCTCTGATCACCTACCAGATGAGCCTCAGACAAGCATATGGTTTCTGACTGTATAACAGCCCAATCCTGCAAATACTTGAGGTTACTCACATGCTTAAAGGATTGCAGGATCAGGCCCTATGTTAGATATACATCAAGACGGCATAAGAAAGAACAGAATACTAAATCTTAGCCAGCATTTTGTTATAATTGTGTTTACCCATAGGCTCAAAAAAAAATTAATTGGTGCTCAGCACCCACTGGCAGCCAGCTCCACCCTTCCCTCCAGTGCCTCCCGCCCACCACAATCAGCTGTTTTGTGGGGTGCAAGAGGCTCCGGGCAGGAGGGGCGGGAGGAGGGGGGATGGGTCATACAGTGGGCGGGGCGCACAACTGCACAGGGAAGAGGCGGGATGCAAGTGGGACTTGGGGGTAGGGGTTGGGAGCAGGGCTGGGACAGAGCAGGGGGTTGATCACCCAGGCCCAGAGGAAGCCAGCACCTATGCTTTTACCAAATATTTGAATCCCATGTTTTTGTATGGAATAGCAAATGAAGTCATTTACTAGCTTTACATGTTCATGGAACTGGGATCTATTTTCATAAATTTAAGGCCATAAAAGATACATCATGATAATATAGTCTTACCTCCTGCACATTGCAGGCCACAGAACCTCACGCACCCATTCCTGTAATAGGCCCATAATCTCTGACTGAGTTACTTAAATCAAGATTTGAAGATTTCAAGACTTCATGTTACAGAGAATCCATCATTTACTCTAGTTCAAACCAGCAAGTGTCTCATGCTCCACACTGCAGAGGAAGATTAAAACCCCCAGGGTCTCCTCCCAGTCTGACCTGGGAGAAAAATTCCTTTCTGGCCCCAAATATTGTGATCAGTTAGACCCTGGGCATGTGGGTGAGAACCACCAGCCAGAAATCTGGGAAATAATTCTTTGTAGTAACATGGAGCCCTTCCCATCTAGAGTGCCCCATTCTGTTCCATTCTTTTACTGAAAGCATGCCATAGGAACCTAATTTAGGATATAATACTTTGGCCAACATAGCACATAATTTTCCTCCCAAATTTCTTCTAGACCACTTCAAACCATCAACATTTGATTGTTCAAACATTCATCAAGTTTAAGGCTGGAAGGCATGATTAGATCATGTGGTCTGACGCGAAGTCAGACCATTACATTTCAGCCAGTTACTCCTGTATTGAGCCCAATAACTTGCATTTAATTAAAGCATATCCTCCAGAAAGGAATCCAGTTTTGATCTGAAGAGAAGAAGAGTCCACCACTTCTCTTCATAATTTGTTCCAATGGTTAATCACCCTCACTGTAAATAAAAAATAAATTAAAAAAAAAAAGGCCCAATGTGAATTTTTCTGACTTCAGCTTCCAGCACTGCGGGTGGCTCTGCTTTTCTCCACTAAGCTAGCTAGTCCTTTAATACCCAGTATTTTCTTCCCATGAAGATACTTATACATGGCAATCAAATCACCTTTCAATTTATTATGAAACAAGTGAAACAGAGAGAGCTCTTTAAATCTCTCAGTCTAAGGCATTTTCTCTAGCCCTTGAAACACTCTTATGCTCTTTACACCTTCACCAATTTTGCAACAACCTTTTAAAAATGTTGACACCAGAACTGTATGTAGTATTCTAGCATCTCTCTCACCAATCCCACATACAGAAGTAAAATCACTTCCCTACTCCTGTTTTTATACATTCAAGAATTGCATTGGCCCATTTTGCCACAGCACTGCACTGGGAGCAGATGCTGAGTTGCTTGTTCACTAGTGACCCCTAAATTCTTTTCAGAATCACTGTTTTCCAGCATACAGTCCCCCCATTCTGGACATATGGCCTTCTTATTGTGTTCCTAGATGTACATACTTGCATTTGGCTGTATTAAAATGTATTTTGTGTCACGGGGCCCACCCTTACCAAGTCGTCCAGATCGTTCTGTTCACTGACAGCATTTTAATCAGTTGCATACAACAGGCCAAATCTCAAGGACCTACTCTGGGCTACATGGAGCCCTAAATCCACATGTAGAGTGGACATACTTCCCATGGGTCTCACCTCTCCTATGTGGGAGGCGGGAGATTAGCCATCACCATAGCACCCTGCCTCCTCCAACTTCTCAGGTCACTGCATAGTTGGGGCTTTCTTCAGATGTGGAAATCAGTGTGGCAAAAAGGGACTGCATTGGATGTGGAGGGGACATAGAGGAAATAAAATGCCTATCCTCCTCATTCCAGCCTGTGGCAGTGCTGCGACTCACCCCTTCGGCGCCTCCTGCTGGTCGTCCAGGGAATTAGCGTTCCAGCCTCTGGAGCACCCTCTGCAGGCCGGTGTCCTGCTTGCCGCTGGGTTCCGAGTCCCTCCTGGACCCTGGTACTCCCTTTCATGCTGGGGTGCTGCCACCTGCAGTACCCCACACAGATCTGGGTCTCCGCTCCGCAAGGAACCCCCACCCCCTATCTCCACCTTGCCTCAGTCTATGGCCACTGCCAGTCATCACCTAGCCCCTGTTCCATGAGGCCGACTGCAGTGTAAGTGCCACTCATCACAGGCAAGGGGGGTTTGGACCTGCTGCCTTTGCCTACCTTTGACTGTCCCCTGCATCCCCCAGTACTTATTTGGCCTTCCACTAGGCCTGCAGCCTGGGGGGTTTCCAGGCCAGAGCTCCCCTGGCCTTCCCCCAGCCCTGCTCCACCTCAGGTACTTTCTCAGTTTCCCAGCAGCCAGGCTCCTCTCCCTCCACAGCTAGAGGAGACTCTTTCAGCTCCTGGCTTCCCTGGCCTTTATAGGGCCAGCTGGGTCTGGTTGGAGCATGGCCCCAGCTGCGGCTGCCTCCCAATCAGCCCAGCTTTTCCCCTGCCCCAGCCCTCTCCCAGGGCTGTTTTAAGCTCTTCCAGGCAGGAGTGGGTGACCACCCCACTACACAGTCCCACAATGATTAGGCTGAAGTTGCCTCTCTCACTGAGCTACTTATGCAATGATGAACATTCCTCCAAGTACAGTCCCATGCCACCATGGCTAGGCAAATCTCCAGTCTCCATGACTAAACTACCAGGGTGCACAGGGATCATTGGAGGCACAAGACCTCTGCTTAAGTGGTATAGCCTCCTGCTGATCACTCAGAATCCACTAGGTATATAGGCAGTCCCCATGAGCTGTTTGGTGGGTGAGCAGGCCAAATCCTCCAGCTGAACCATTTGAAAGAATACTTCAGAAGGGTGTGACCTGGAGGTCATCCACTGAACAATGCACAAAGAGAGGTCGAGTCCCTTTTCCGTGTCACCTTCTCTCCAGCCTCCACACCTTACAGACTGTACTCCGTAGCTCTGGAACCAGAATGTGGGAGGAGATGCAGACAGATGGTTAGGGAAGGAGCCACTCTGGCCTCTATGATTCCTGAAGGATCCACTGGGTTTGGCAGCTATCCCAGTCATGTTTTCTGCAGGAAACGAAGAGGGCATCTTCATGGATATTTTCCTCCCTCTCTGCTCTCTCACAGGACAAAAGTGGGCCAAAGTTCTCAAGATTTGGCTCAATATGTGTTCAGCTTCTTACACTTTAATACTCACATGCCACATTCCAAATTACTTCATAAGTCAGGCATATGTGCAAAGGAGCTATTATCATCCCTGTTTTGTTCATCTCCCAAAATTAAAATAGCTCCAGGGCAAATATAAATTCAATTATTACACTAACAGAATTTTAAAAAAAAATTTAAAAAAAAACCCCACACCCTAAAATATATGTTTAAGGATGAAGGTTTTTTGTTTGGTTTTGACATCATTGCCAATAACATTGCTTTTCATTCAGTCAAGAGCACTATCAGCAGTAAAGCTGTACTTTGATTATTGTTTCAGATAATCTGCGCAAGTCAGCCAAGCCCCCAGGGGGAAAGAAATAGGCCTACCTGGAGTGCTTTTGACAGGATACAAATACCACATCCCCATTGGCTTGAAGAGACATTTATCCAGCCAATTAAACCTTCTAGCCTAGCTTGTGTCTAGAAGTCTACGTACAAGGGGTCGATAACAATTAATGAACAACAACAAAATGGTCAGTCCTAATTCATTATAATACATTTGTAACTCAGAACTACGTAGTAATTCATAATTGTAGTGATAATTACAGAATTTCCCTACAATCATTAATGTACTCCAATCACACACAGCCCCCCCCCCTCCCAGATGCTCCTGGAAACTGTACAGTAATGCAGAATATAAAAGAAGCATAACAATGTGAGAAAACCACCCTATAAAAGAAACATACTGTCGCTCACTATGTGAAACTGGTTTAACATTTTCAAAAATAATCTGCTAATTTTTTATATGGGTGACATCAAGCTCTAATTTTTTAAAGTGGCATTTGATGACTGGGTGCACAGCAGAAGCAGGCAGCACATTAATGGAGTGAGAGAAGACCAGGAAGCCGGACGGAGCCTGAACCATCTTCTGCCACCACTGTCTTCTCCTCCCAGCTGTTCTACAGAAAGGTACCACAGCAAGGTAAGCAGTGAGAGCAAAGGGAGAACAGCTTGACTGCTTGCAATTCTTCTGCCACAGAACCTCCTGGCAGCCAGGAGGAGAAGCTGCAGGGGAGTTCCTGCCCCCCTGCCAGATGCATGATATCCCAGCAAGAATGTGGGGATGTGTGACAGGGATGCCACTTGTGTATTATTTAAGATGACTAACGTCTGGCAGCCCTGCTTCAGGGTGCCAAAGCTTCGGAAATGTCAAGCCCTCTGTTTCTTCAGTTGGGTACAGTCCTTAACCTCTCCATGTTTCAGATTCCCCATATGTAAAATAGGTATAATACTTTACTCCTCAGCAGCATGGGGAGGCTTACAAATATTTATAAAAGTGCTCAGAGATTCTGAGATGAGAGGCGCTGTAGATGGGCATCATATGAATATACTGTGTGCTTTATAAAGCCTGACATGCACCCATTTTCTGTAACTATAGAAATGTGATCATTAGAACTATTGCTGTTTCTCGATTTTGGTTTCTCATTTGCATTGTTTGCTCCTTTTGTACTATATACTTGTAAGCAGTGTCAGGATGAGCTCCACCCTGACATCTGGTGTGAGGTGTGGCAAGTTGTGGAAAAGAACTTTAGGGGCCAATCTCATTTGCATAGGCACACCCACCCTGCCTAGAATGAGGCCATAGCTGCCCAAATGGTCACTTTGGCTGCTGTGGGATCCCCAGTGTCTCTGTTATTGGGGCAGGAAGAATAAATTGTTATTATCCTGATTATGGGAACTGTGCTTGGAACTGTACTTGGCCTTTTGTTATGATGGAGGGACTCACCATCAACTAAGTAGCACTCGCTAGGCAAGGGTCATGGGTTCCAAAACTCTGTGAATTAAGAGAGGCTAGGAACAAGTATTAATACTTGGTGGCATGGGCCCCTTGGTGAGGGCCTTACATGCTAATTGCACTTCCTCCTCTTTCCACTGTGGAATATCAGAGCTAATTTTGATTCCATTAGGAGTCTAGTTACAGGCTGCTGAGCTCACTTTGGGCTAATAGTGCACCAGCACTGAGGCTCCCCTCCTACAAGCTGAATTCACCAAAGAGCTGAACTGACTAAGAGCTGAAATCACTGAGCGTTGTGTTAAGTAGTGGGGGAGCCTGAAGATATATTGTGGAGCAGTTTGCGGGATGGCTGGAGTGTCTTGTGGACAGGCTGGTGGAGCAGTTCGTAGGACAGTGGGAGCTGCTGGTAGGACGCGGAGCAGTTTGTGGGACGGCGGGAGCTGTTTGTGGGTCGCGGAGCTGAGTGAAGCAGTTCGTGGGGCGGCTGGCAGAGCGGAACGAAGCGAAGGCCTATGGAGCTGTGGGGCGGTCAGTTTCAGATCATGTAAGGTGCCTCTTACCCCCATCCCATCTCCACCCAGGTTGGGAGGTAAAGCTCCGCAGATAAACATTCGAACTCTGGGGCTGCCCTGACCAGGGACAGAGACTTTTGGGTCATTGGACTTTTGGGACTTTGGGTGATTTGGGGTTGCTGGACTCAAGAACCAAGGGGAAAGGGGCATGCCCCAATTTGCTTGGGGTGGGTTTTTTTGCTCATGGGTTGTGTTATGAATCCTGTTGGTGGTGTTTCCCCAGCATAATGCCACATTGTTTCTCTCTGTTATTAAAAGGCTTTTTGCTACACTCAGACTATGTACTTGCAAGAGGGGAAGTATTGCCTCTTGGAGGCGCCCAGCGGGGGTGGTATATATTTGTCCCAGGTCACTGGGTGGGGGCTCGAGCCGGTTTGCATTGTGTTATTGGAATGGATCCCCTAGATATTGAACCCGGCCCTTGTTGCTGCCAACTCTGATGGGCAGAAGGGTTACATACTGATTACTCTGGCACACAATACAAGTCAGAACCAACCACCCAAAAAAACTGAATGGAGAGATCAAAATAGAAAAGTGATAAGTCATGCATGATGCTTAGAACTGGGTGAAGCTTTTCAGCTGAAACTTCCCCCCCTCCCGAAACAATGCAGATCCGGATAAACCCAAAACAAGTTACCAAAACTGATTCAAATTCACAAAATGTTTGGGTAAAAAAAAAAATTGCAAGTGTCTAAACAAACTGAAATCATCAAAATGAAACATTTAAATTTTTCAGGCTAAGTTCACAAGGGGATTTAGGTGCCATTCATAAAATACAGGTGGGAAGAAGTGGTCATAGGGCACTACCTTTCACCTTTAGCCCTGTGGTTAAGGGACTCATCTCAGATATAGGAGACCCTGGAGCAAGTACTTGAACTCAGGTCTGCCCCTCCCAGGCAAGTCCCCTACCCATCAAGCTACAGGGGTGGGTCTAAATCTCACCTGTTGAAGCTTTTCCACAAGGAGGAGAGGGAGAGGGAGACTCTCTATAGGCTGGTGGTTAGGGCACCACTGAGGGCAGGAAAGGGGAAAAAGGAGCTGGGTTTTAGTTCCTGATCCAATTCCTGAATTATTTCTACAAAGTGGAGCAGACACACATTTATGACAAGTTAGTCCTTTAGACATCAAAGCCTCTGAAAGAAGGATTCTGCAAAGTAATGTTTTCATTATGTTGATCTTTAGAAGACAATCGTTGTCTAGAATTTTTTTTCGTTCCTAAAAGTCTGAGTCTCCCTGCTCACTTCATGCTGTTTTAAACAGCATGTTCTTTTCACCATCCTCCCATATGCACCAATTACATAGAAAATATTCCTTTACCAAGTAATATGCTCACCAATCCAGAGATGCTCTGTTTTACATGGGTGCAATGCCCAAAGATTACATGCACACCCCATATGTTTAGCATTCTCACAAATGGCATAACATTATCAGGAAATAGCAAAAGGTGGAAATTCCTTGAATCCTGGAGTGACGCACCACCCGTACACCCACACCCAGTACTTACCAAGTGGACAACCTATTAGTGTCAGACTGCTAAATTCCCATTTGAATATGAATATTTTTTTAAATGTAGCTGCTGACCTAACCAATAATCATATTTGAAAATAATTCAGACTCAGAGACTGCACCTTCCATTTATTTAAAATAAAACTGTATAAATGTGGCAGAGCATTATAAATATTGCTAGTCCCGGAGACATCTAACTTTCATGGAATCTTGAGATGTTCGGAGTGCTATAATTCCCTTTGGCTGTAATGAGAGCCAAGGTACAGAGCAATTCTTAGGGTCTGGTACATAAGAGAGCATCAGAGGCCCTATCTGTAGCCAAGAAGTATTTTTTTTTAAATTGTTATTTCAGTGGGAACACAACTCTATTTCATGTGACCCTGGGTACTAGTGATGGTCTTCTGTGTTGCCATAAAGAAGGCTTTTGTTAGATTCCCACTCCTTTATTCCCCAACCTGTTAGGAGCAATAAGTGCTGCAAAGGTCATTGGGGAAAAGGAGTGCCTTGCACCTCTCCAACCTCCAATAGACGAGGGGTTCTCAAATTGGGGGTCGGGACCCCTCTGGGGGTCACAAGGTTATTATATGTGGGGTTGCGAGTTGTCAGCCTCTATCCCAAATCCCACTTTGCATCCAGCATTTATAATGGTGTTAAATATATTTTAAGTGTTTTTAAGTTATAAGGGGTGGGGGGAGGTCACACTCAGAGGCTTGCTATGTGAAAGGGGTCACCTGTACAAAAGTTTGAGAACCACTACAATAAACTGAACTTCAATAACCTCTATCCAGTTTCCTCTGCTTCAACTTTGAACCTGCAGAGCCACTACAGAACACAATCATCAGTAATTAACTTCATTTTAATAATTTTTGCATACAATAAACCCAACAGCTGGGAATGGGCACTCCATTCATAACCCATCTAAAATACTTCAGACTTTGCCCCTACTCATCTGTGAACTAGACTCTTCTTTTGGCAGGCATTCCCTTACTAGCAAACCTGTAGAATGGACCAGGTAACATGCTACCTCAGTAACAGCACTTTGTACCATGGTGATGGGCACCTTTGAAATCCATCAAATAAAGACCAATATCATCCTCTTAACACCACAACAAATAGTTTCAAATTCAAAACAAAAACCATTGAAAAAAGGGGCAGGGGAAGAGGCTAAAAGGGATGGTAATAAATGTAGGGAACACCCATGAAAAAAGTATTAATCCTTCCTCACTTTTTAGAAGCACCTTAAGTACCCAATCTAATTCCATTGCATTTCAATGAGGAGTCCCATGGACATGACACTGAACTAGGCGTCAGGAGAGGAGACCTGAGCTTAGTTTCCAGCTCTGACACTGAACTGCTGTGTGACCTTGGGCATTTTTCCCTTCTCTGCCGCAGTTTTTCCTCTTATCCTTCGTCTCTTTACTATTTAGAGAGAGAATACCTCATGGCAGGGACATGCTGTCATTGACTGAGTTTACACAGTACCTGGCACAATGGGACTCTGAGTTCAGTTAGGAACAGTGTAACACAAATATAGGCACTTTGGTCAGGCCTTAGATGAGGTGAGTTTCAAAAGAAGAGCAAGTTCTATGCTGCAGGCAGAGCCCAGGGCAATGGCAATTTGAGGAACTAGGAATGTAAAGGAGAATCTCTGAAATTTTTTAAAGTAGGTTTCTAGCCTTCAAGAAAGAAAGAGAGAAAGAAAAAAGTACACATGAAGACTGGCTTTCATTTCAAAGCATATGTCATCTGATTATTAGAGCTGAAGGAAACAAGCTGCTGTACTCCACCTCTGCATAAGCAATAGTGTGTGTTCATAACAGAGAGTGCTCACTCACATCACTTCTCATATAAAGTAAGTCAATTAAGTTTGCAGTGTATCTGGATCACTCTTCCAGAAATCCTCAGGCCAGTCCTATGCATAATGGTGGTCAGGAAATGATTAAAAACTTGGTGAAGAAAGGAATTGGGGGGGGGGGGTTGGTTGGTTGGTTTGGGTAGGTAGGTGAGGGAAGAAAATGGGCATGGAAAATTGCCCAAAAATGCTAAGGCCAGTTCTAAAGCAAAAGGTGAGGAAACCCTACAGAGACTTCAAGGGTCTTTCTCAACATCCTATCTGAACTGCCAGGGCCAATAACTATGAGCAAAAAGTTCAAAGAGCAGGTCCCCAAAATAGCCATGGCCAACATGTTTAAAAGCCTTTTAAAAAACAAAACAAAAAAACCAGTCCCATCCCATATGCCACACATGCCAATTTAGAAAGTCAAATCTCTCCTTTATAAGCAGCAAGTGAAAACAGTCCAATCACAGGAGTTCAGCCACAGGCCTGACAATCATGATCACAGCACAAGTAGATAGGAAACTGGAGGGAAATAAAACATGCTGCTTGTAATTTCTATAAAATAGCTAAACACTCCCTTCCCTTGAAAACACTCAGTGAGGGGAAAAAGGGTACAGAAAGGATTTATTTCTCATGGATAGGTACAGGAACGGGAGAGGGTGAGGTAAGCCTTCAAATCTGGTAGACCTCAAAGACAAACATGAAAAGTCAGGCCTCACCACCTCAGAGGGCCAGCCCATAGATAGGCAACCCTGGCAGCACAACTTTCTCAGGAGCTAAAACCCCTTTCAGAACAACTCGAGAAGGTGCTCATGATCTTAGAGAAGGTGGGCATCCATTCCTGGTGCCCGGGAGAATGCTTACTACTTGGCAAGCCTGGATTGTTAATAAAAGACCATCCAATCAGATCAATTTATAAACAGCATGTTTCAATCCCACAAGTCATTAAAAACCTCCCGTTCATGAATTTTCCACAGAACCTGCAGATGTTTCCAGTGACTAGAAATCCATTGAAAATACAGGATCCCAGAAAAACACTATAGAATTCAAGAAAATAAAAGTTACTCTTACCTCCGCCGCATCTTTTCCAATTATTCTAAAGAGGAGAATATTTTAATACCAAAATAATAGCAGTTCAGCTTTACTGATGTGCAATATGAATGTTTTTGTCTGTCCTCCCATTCATCAGAAAAGTTTAGTTACAACTCTCCCATTGAAATGCAAATAATGTAAGCAATTTTTGATCAATTTCTACAGGAAATTACTCTAATAGAAGAATTCTCATTGCTGTATTATTTATAAATAATATCCCATTCAATCCACACAGATGTCTTCAGCCCTCTCTCATTTCCTTTGTATATGTATTAGAGTAATGTTGTATGGAAGTAAGGGTTTTTGTTTGCTTGTTTTAAGGAAAGATAAAGTTAAGGAAGTGGTAAAAAAAATTATCCTGAATGAAATAATGCTCAGCATTGCCAAATAATGGATAATGACTCAAGGCCACATCATGCCATTGATCAATCCAGTGTTCTATTTAAAAACTAATATTCTCATATGACCGTCAGTCCTTTTTGAAAGTTGGGCTCCGACAAGTAATTATACCAAATTTGCAGAAAAACTGTACTTACTCAAATTCTAGTTTTGATCTCTTTACTATAGAGTACCTCCCAGCTGAATTATTTTTGTAAAATTAGTGACAAGAACAATGCAGTTTATACAGTGTAATTGCCAGTTTCAGTAGGAGGTTTTAAAAGCAAGAGATTGCTAAAAATATTACACCCCATTCTGACATACTTACCCAGGGAGCGCTGGGGCAGGCGGGCGCAGACCTTCTGCTGTAGTCAATGGTAATTATTGAAGATAATCGTTGTAAGGATGTCAGGACTCAGACCATGGCATGATTTGTCTGATCAACATCATTTTAAAAAAGGAAGGCATGGGTTCAAACAGATTTGAGTTTCAGAAGTGTAGTACTACACTTCTCTAGGTCATCTGCAATAGAACAGTTTTTACTACTACAGTGAAACATCAGCAGACAAGTCTTCTGCATTAACATGGTAACTTGTCAGCCCAACTTTGATACTTGGAAAGATACTGAAACAAATAATTAAACAATCAGTTTATAAGCATCTAGAGGATAAGAAGGATTTGTCAAGAACAAATCTTTCCAGACCAATCTAATTTCCTTCTTTGACATGGCTACTAGCCTAATGGGTAGGTGGAAACTGAGAATGTGATATATCTTGATTTTATTAAGGCTTTTTACATACTCCCACATGACATTCTCATAAGCAAACTAGGGAAATATAGTCTAGATGATATTACTTGAAAATGGGTGCAAAACTAGTTGAAAAGCCACAATCAAAGAGTAGTTATCAATACCTTGCTGTTAAACAGGGGCGGGGAGAGACTTATCTCGTGATATTCCTCGGCGGTAGGGTGACCGGACATCCTGCTATTAGGGGATTTGTCTTACATAAACAACTATATCCTCCCCAACCTTCCGACCCCCCCCCCCCAAAATAAAAAAAAAAAAAAAGTGTCCCAATTTTTCACACTTTCTGTCTGATCACCCTACACAGGGGTCTGGTACTGCTGAACATTTTCATTAGTGACTTGGATAATGGAGAGGAGATTATGCTTATAAAATATGCACAGAACACCAAGCTGGAATGGGATGCTAGCACTTTGAGGGACAGGGTTAGAATTCAAAATGACCTTGACAAATTAGAGAATCTGTATGAAATCAAGATGAAATTCAATAAAGACAGGAAGAAAAAAAAATCAAAACACACAACTACAAAATGTGGAATGATTGTCTAGGCAGTAGTATTGCAGAAAAAAAATCAATCCGCTGGTTAAAGTGGATTGCATATTTAATAGGAGTCAAAAACGTGATGCAGTTGGAAAAAAGGCAGCTATCTTTCTGGGGTATATTAAAAGGAGTGTGATATGTCAGACACAGGAGAAAATTGTTCCACTCTACTCACCATTGGTGAGGTCTCACCTCGAGTACTGTGTTTAGTTTTGGTCTTTCCAATTTGTCCATCTTTCCTAAAGTGTGAAGAGTCCAGAGGAGAGCAACAGAAATGATGCAGTCAGAGGTTTAGAAAACCTGATCTATGTGGAAAGGTTAAAAAAAAAAACAAAAAAACCCTAAACATATCCAATCTTGGGGGAATTGATAATGGTCTTCAAATATGTTAAGGGCTCTTATAAAGAGGATGGTAGCCAATTTTCTCCTTCCATGTCCACTGAAAATATGACAAGTAGTAATCAGTTTAATCTGCAGCAAGCAAGATTTAAATTAGAAAGTTTTCCATAATATCTAACTTTAAAAATACTGGAATAGGTTGCGTAGAGAGGTTGTGGAATCCTTGTCATTGGAGGTTGTTAAGAACAGGTTAGACAAAAACCTGTCAGGGATGGTCCAGGTCTACTTGGTCCTGCCTCAGCATGAGGGGCTGGACTAGATACCTCTTGAACTCCCTTCCAGCCCTACATTTCTATGATTTTACAGTTAGGATAGAATCAATGTGGTGGGATTAGTCTATCCTTAGCCATTTTATGTTTATTTTCTTTCCAGTGTTACGGATGTAATTAAAATTGGAAGCGAGTGTCTTTTCATTTCAATAAATCAAACATTCTGACTTGTATTGGAGCTCATCAAAAGAGATTTGGTTTATATACCAGTTTCGGAGACTAATCTGTTATCTAGGGAACAGTGAACTACTGCTAACAAGCCAGCAGAGGGAGCACAAATCACTATTTTGTATGACAGGTTTCAGAGTAGCAGCCGTGTTAGTCTGTATTCGCAAAAGGAACCGGAGTACTTGTGGCACCTTAGAGACTAACCGATTTATTAGAGCATAAGCTTTCATGAGCTACAGCTCACTTCATTGGATGCATTCAGTGGAAAAAATACAGTGGGGAGATTTATATACACAGAGAACATGGAACAATGGGTGTTACCATACACACTGTAAAGACAGTGATCACTTAAGGTGAGCTATTGAAATAGTGGCAATTGTAGCTTTTGTAGGATTTCACCCAGAATTATACAGTACTTAAAAAAAAAAAAACCACCCCCTCTCTCGAATGACAATATGTAGCACTTATACATAGCACTTTCCACCCAGAGTTCTGAAAACACTTTATAAAAAGTGGGTAAAATGGCAATGCTAATGTTTAAGAATGGACAAGTCAACAGTCAATTATCATCCTTGTGCTCAAGCTTTTACAGGGCCAAACAAGAATTCATTGTCAGAGCTGGAAAGAGAACCCACTCCTCATAACTTCTCTTTCTGCATTTCATCCATAGAACCATACTGTTAAATATTCAGTCAAGGCAAAGGGACATACTCTACTAGACCAGATCCTCAGCTCATGTAAGTCAGCGTAGCTCTATTGTCTTCAATGGAGCTACGCTGATTTACACCAGCTGAGAATCTTCCTATCATTTCACAGAAAGGTAGGTAAATAGAAATCACCCAAGTTTCAGAGTAGCAGCCGTGTTAGTCTGTATTCGCAAAAAGAAAAGGAGGACTTGTGGCACCTTAGAGACTAACCAATTTATTTGAGCATGAGCTTTCGTGAGCTACAGCTCACTTCATCGGCGACTCCTTGTCCTTGTGGAAAGGACAACACTCCCCCACAAACGCACACAACCACTGAAGTCTAAAACCAACAGTCACAGAATGCACAACTCATTTGAATCCTCCTTGACTCATGCTGCTCAATCTTCCACCAAGGCCCAGTCCAAATGGTCTGTGTTTCTAGTTTAACAACTCTGCAGGGGGGGAACATCAAAATGGAGCAAAGGTACAGAGCAAAATTAAATTTGACAACCCATTTGTTTATAGTTTGGATAAGCATTGACCATGGGCTGGAGTGGTGGCAATAGTAACAGTCTACAGATATTTGATGAGCGCAGACACCGAGGAGAGAGATGATTATAGCATAATGAACGGGGAGCATAAATGGAAATAACAGAATGAAACAGAGAGGAAAAACTTGGGCCGGATGTCTGGAAAGAGTATTTCCTGCTTGTGAGATTTATTAGCCTGTGGAATAGTCTGTCCAGGGATTCGTCCACAGAGGGACGGCAGGGAATGGCGCCACCACTTCCTGTCAGAGAAGGGTAGCAGCATTCAGGTTTGAAGGCACTCAGGAAGCATGCTGAATCAGGATATTTCCTGGGTATAGAGCCCTGTGCAGGCCTCGTGTAGAGCCTGCAGTGGGACCAGGATCCCATAGGTCCTGCAGGATCTGCTGCCATAATAGCAGGAGTGGTATTAAAAATAGTCCTGCCCAGGGCTCTAAGGTACACATTGCCCACTTAGACTGCCTATGCCCTGGCCAACTCTAGGTTCACACAGGAAGGTACTGCAGGCAGTTTGCACTGCTGCAGCCAGTCTAGGCAGATTTTCTGCCTCTAAGGGCTATGGCCTGACCTAGAGTAATGAATCTGGCTCAGTGAATCCAATTTAAAATCTCTGGCCATTACATGAATAAAGGCTTCCAAATTTCATTTTACAGCCAGTAAAACTAATTTTTTTGAGATGCTGGTTTGCAAAGAGAATTTCATAATGTATCAAGTTTAAATTTAATAATTTACTTCCCTTGTCAGTATGCCATAAGGAAAAACTCTCAAATGCCACATTCTCGCTCATAGCTTCCACCATCTGCCACTAAAACAAGGCTTTCCCAATAGATAGATTCCTTTGAGTCTGATGTATTTTGTCCATCCACTTCAAGTTTTCAAAAACAAGCTGCAACTTGTTTCTAGCTAGGAGACATCTTCCTCAGTGGATGATGGAAGTCTGTCTCTCCCCCGCCAAAAAAACCTCCAAGAATATCCTTCTACTAAAAAGAATCAAACCTGCAAATAAGTGTCTGTTGCTTTTATGCCTGCATTTTATTTGTTTCACTGAGAAGTTAATTATGTGGCAGACTCTTAAAAAGGAGAGGGGGTAACAAATGTTAGCATCTCAGACTCAATAATGTATAATAATAATAATGTTTTCTGAAAAAGTAGCATCACTAAGTACACTTTTTCCTCTCCATTTTTGCACACTTTAAATTACTTATTGCTTACATTGAGATAGCACCTTTCCTCTAAAAGGATCTAAAAGCACTTTGTTGGCACATGGGAACAACTACAAACAGAACTCAGCAGCCATTAGTATATGTTCAGAAACATTGCACAACCCTTATTTTAATCTATTGACATTGCAAGGTAGAATGCAATTGCCCAGATTTAAATTTGTCCACGTCACATAGGCCAGCAACCTTCATGCCACAATATCTTGGTAGTAGTAACTATAGTTGTCAGGATCAGTCCTTGGTTTTATGCGTCACCCAAAAGATGCAAAGTCAACAAGACACCAACTTGGGGTCCTGGTTCTACATGGAGAAAAAAAATTGCTAATGTCAGGCAGGTTTTCTTTGAGATCTCCCCCATCCAAGTCAGGGGTGAAAGTGAGCTGGCACGGCGGACAGGTAAGAACCAGCCCGCCCCTTTTGCCTCCCCTGTCGGCGGCCCTGCTGGTAGGATCCGTACCGGCAGGGCTGCCGATGGGGTGGGGGTGGGGGGTACAGCAACATTAAAGCGCTGCCGTGGCAAAGGACCCTGTAGCGCTCTAACATCCCTGCCCCTTTTGTGCTCCCCCGGCCGCCGATGGGCCTGGGGAGGGGGCAAAGGGAGCAGCTGTCCTAGGGGCGGCGATTTAAAAGGGCCCATGGCATCCCAGGCCCTTTAAATCAACGGGAGCCCCGGGCGGCATGGAAGGGCTGGCTGGGGGATGCTGACACCCCCAGCCCCGCCTGGGCCCCCCCACTGTCCCCTACTGGTAAGTGTCCTCAGTTACTTTCACCCCTGATCCAAGTTCTGAACAAACCCATAGCTGGCAAATTGAAAAAATCCACAGCTCAGCGTGGTACAATATTGTTCACAAAAGGTTGTGGCAGGAGGCAGGTACAGAACTTATTACGGTTTGCAGTTTTTCTTCGCTGACAGAAATTGTCTCTCCCCCTCTTTAAACTCCTGTTTTAACAGCTGTTTTGGCCTCGTCTATGCAAGGCTACACAAACTTGCTCCAGCTAATTAAATTTGTGCAAGCCCCTATGTGGGCACACTCATAGGCACTGACTCCGTGGGTGCTACGGGGCTCAAGCACCCATGGAAAAACAATAGTGGGTGCTTAGCACCCAGAAGTCAGAGCTTGAGTGTGGAATTGGTGTGTTCTGTGCTGCTGCTAAAAACTTCTGCCCTTGGGGCGGAGAGTTTGTTTATAGTCAGAGGCAGGGTGATTAAGAAAACAAAAAGAAAAGGAGTACTTGTGGCACCTTAGAGACTAACCAATTTATTTGAGCATGAGCTTTCGTGAGCTACAGCTCACTTCATCAGATGCATACCGATGAAGTGAGCTGTAGCTCACGAAAGCTCATGCTCAAATAAATTGGTTAGTCTCTAAGGTGCCACAAGTACTCCTTTTCTTTTTGCGAATACAGACTAACACGGCTGTTACTCTGAAACCTAAGAAAACAAAAGCATTGTCATTAAATGAAATGAAGGATCCTTAGATGATCCTGAAAGCATTCCCAGACACTCCAGTTAAAAGAAAGGAAACAAAGTGTAGGAATAAATGGTCCCTTTTCTGAATGGAGAGAGGTAAATAGTGGTGTCCCACGAGGGGCTTCTACTGGTCTGGGACCAGTGCTGTTCAACATACTCATAAACTATCTGCAAAAGGAGTAAATAGTGAGGTGGCAAAATTTGCATATGATACAAAATTATTCAAGATAGTTAAGTCCAAAACAGACTGCAAAGAGTTACAAAGGGATCTCACAAAACTTGGTGACTTGGCAACAACATGGCAGATTAAATGCAAAGTAATGCACATGGCAAAATATAATCCCAACAAAATATACAAAATGATGGTGCCTAAATTAGCTGTTGACTCCAAGATCTTTCTTGATGGGTATTTGCAGTACTCTGAAAGCACTAGGTTTCCAGAATACTGCAAATTCATAAGATCCTTCTCACTGTGCCTGTATCATCCTGATCTGTGGAATGCTCATTCTCCTGCTTCAGAAGATTTAAAAATTATCTCTAGTCATCAATGGAACAGACAACTGAATAATGTAGCTGTCCTTAACTTGCATCCAAATAATACCAGGGAACCTAGATGTAAATAAAATTGCTGACAGTTTCATCCAGAAAGCTACAGTGAAACATATGTTCCCAGTGTCAGCAGAATGAAGAGTCTCATTTAAGAGTCCAATTTTCAGAACTGCTGAGCACCTGCTGCTTTCATTAAGGTCAGCTGGTGCCATGGGTGCTCCATATGCACTAAGATTTTGAAACTGGTTTTAGACACAACATTGTGTTACAGTATTTGGCACCTTTTGTCATGTTTGTTTTTTAACCCTCAGTGCAGTCTTTTGTTTAACAGTTTCCTTTGGGGGAGTACATTCAGCTTTTCCCTCAGATGTTCAGGGCCAGTGGTGACGCCAGCATGCCATTTGCTGCTTACAGTAGTTTTGTTTGTAGGATGCCAGCATAATGAAATAAAACCCTCTGGTATCCATCATTTGTAAAAATAAGTGGTCTCAGTGTCTCTTCACTTCATTTTAGAGATAGGTTACAAACATGAAGATTTTTAACAGACAATTTTGGTGAAGGAATAAAGATTTTTTTTCAAGATTCTAGTCTTCGGATATTTAACTTCTCTTCATACTGCTTACTTACCTACATCTGTCTGACCGAACAAAATACCTCTGTATTTTAAGACATGCAGTCTTTGGTTAATTCACATGTGTAAGTTGCATTAAGTTAATGAGATTCACATGTTCTCTTTTGGATATGCACATTCCCATGACTGAGCATTAAGTTCTTATCCTGGCAGCTCAGTAGCTATCTGTTTCTAGTTTAATTCTATTATATGTAGAACAGAAAGTTTAAAAAGTTTTATCTAAAAAAAATTTGAAACAATTGTCATTTTATATTTTGGTTAATACGGACTACATCCTGCATTTGCAGAAAGGTAAAGGTCGGAAAAGCATTCTATCGAATAGTAATTGATGGTGAGTTTTTTCCTATGACAGCTGCCAAGATTGATGCTGCTAAGAAACCAAAGACCTCCGTTGGGTGATACAACCCAAGCAATGGAACATAAGCTACCTCACACCTACAGACTGCCTCATCCCTGCTTTGTAGAGGCCCTCTAGGAACAAGAAATCAGGTTAGACGCGACACTAATGCAGTTTTTGGCATCTCTACCGAGATGGCATTAAGTGCTAAACTTGCTGGCTAATAGTGACACGTGAAACTACAAACTTATTTAAGCTGCCTTGATCTGGTAACCATGTCTCGAAGTCTAATCTCAGGGTACTAGTTCACACTATACAGAGGCCTCAGTTGAGACGGACAATATTTTCTAATAAGATAGAGGTGTTTTACTGCTATAAATTGTGATTGATCTTTAAATTCAGTGCCAACCTAAGAGTTTAAGTAGTACTTGTTTAGCTGGGTTTTTTTTACTTTCCATTATTTGCAGTACATTATAAACAACCCATAACAAACAGGTCCCCACTCAAGGCATGCAGAGAGAGATGGAGGAGGGGGAAGAGAAATTACTTAAAAAAACAAAACAAAAGTATGTGGAAAACATCAGTTCTCCTCCCCCATCTTCTTCGTCATTCAACCTGGTAAAAAACAGATGACTAAACATTGCACCTGAGCTGATAAATTTTAAACAGTTTTGCAATCCTGGAATAACTCCTGTACATACAGTTACACAGCATCTGAAGAGATCCTAAAAGCACTTTATAACATTCACATAGCAGATAAAGTAGCATTATTAAATCTGATCGCTTAAGCAAGTACTATTTTTTTGTCAACAGATAGAGGATGTGAGCTGGAGCTGTAATTTTTGGAAAGCTTTCCTGTTTTCCCCATCTATATGTTAAGTGAAACAGATCAACTGAAAATTAGACTTGTGCTCCTTGTTGAGATGAGTACCCATTGTTATTGTTAATATATTGGTTCATTACCCCCAGTATAAAGCCTTATAATCAACTAGTCTATCAGCAGCCCCATTTGTTTATTCTAAGGTTAATTTTATAGTCATTTGCTGTTTCTGAACCAAGTGATGCAGCACTAAAAGTAAGTTGTCTGGCGTAGTGTCTTCCCAGTGAGACTCAAATCACCCCCAACAAAAACAAAACACACTAACAATGGAAATGGGAGCATCCATTAGACTGTCTCCATTTAGATCTTTTATACAAGTAAGGACCCAACCTAGAATACTTTTACTGTTTTGGGGAGTGACTATTTTCCACTAAAATTATTTGAATTATCAATAGTGGTTTCAAGATATCAAACAATAGGAGGTTCTTCAGCTATGCCTGTGCTCCTGAAATGTTTAACTAATTTAGGCTATATGCTCTATTTTGGTAATGAGAAGACAGGGCTAAGGTCTTAAAAGTTAATACGTATCATAGGCATCCATCCAGGAAGTGTAATAAGCAGCTGTTCATATGGCTACATATGAGAACTGACCAGAAGTTTCCAAGTGAATGTTTTTCCATCAAAAAATGCCAATTTATTTGTCAATTCGGCTCCCAGGTAGAATTTCATTTTAAATTTTTTTTAAGTGTTCCAATTATTTCACAAATTTGGTTTTTGATTTCCCTTTCATGGAAAATGTCTACTTTTTGTTCCAAAATTGAACAAAAACTCCCCACTCCCTCCCCCTGGCAAAAAAAAAAAAAAAAACCCAAAAACCCAAAACCACCAAGACATGCATTCAGAATTTCCCTTCTATGGGAAATTCTGGTTTTTGACCAACCCTTCTAATTATACCAAAAGAAGAGATTTTAGAACTCCAAATAACATGCAGTTATCATACATAACTCCTGACTGAAAACATCAAGGTCCAATTAAAACTAAATAAATAAAATCAGTATCACAATAGGACACACAGTGTTGAGAAAAGTGAGAGTGCAGCACTTCCACACAGTGGCAGCCACAGTTATATGCATGTTGCACAGTGTGTGTATCATTGGCCAGGGCAGGGCCACCCACGGGGGTAAGGGACAGTTTGCCCAGAGAACCCCATTCAAGAGGCTCCCAAACCAAGGGGGTGGTGCGACCTGTCACACTGGGTTGCAACACCATCAATAAATTTTGCCCGGCAGCCCCTCCATCATGACAGGGGGTAGCCAGTCCAAATCTGAGTGGCTCCATGCTAAGTTAAAGTAAAAGTGGTTCAGACGTGTGTACCATATGAAAAAGTATCCCCCCTGCTTCTACTGTACATAGAGAAAAATTTTCAAGAGTGCTCTGCTATATCTGGGAATATATATACATACATTAAGTGGCTGGACTGTCAAGAGAGTATTCAGAACCCAGAAGCTCCTAAAGAGAAAACAGAAACTGCTGGCGGCAGAACTGTAATAGCCCAATGACTTTTTCCACAGTAATTTACCAAGGCAAGTCAAACTAGTACAAGCCCCATTTTGCACTGGGGCAGCATTGTCTACATTAGAGGCTGGCACCAATACTGATATTTTTCCCTAGTCTAGACAAACCCTTAAAATCTCCCTCATCACTTTTTGAAAACCTTCCTCCTTCAAGTTGTTAGAGACCTGGGTATAAACTTCTTGAGGAGAAACTGAATTAAGGCACAGGCACTATGGGCCCATGCCTAAAGCCCTAGCTCCTAGAGTCATTAGATTACAACAGAATCTCAATGTTTCTTACTTATTTTTTAAGTTTCTAGTCCTCATGGTTTTCAAGCTGGTCTTCACAACATGAGACAAGTGAAACTGATGAAGTGATATCCATCTCAATCTGCAAGAAGCCTGAAACAATAGCGCCAAGAGATGTGACTTGCCCCATTCATCCCAGTGGGGTCTTAACTCCAAGACCCACTGCTGTGGGATGCCTACATATCATCCCAGCAGAGAGCTCAAGGGGTGGCAGGAGAAGAAGAATGCAACAAGTCCTGCCCACCTAGGCAGACATTCCCTGAAACTGGACTAAGTACTGCCTCCCCGCATCAGCCACACCTCTCTGGGTGGGGGAAGAGAGGACTAACCCTGCTGATACTCAGGGGGTCAGGCCAATTTGCCCCATGTCACTGCCTCTCCGGAAGCAGAGGGGTGCATGGGGGCTTTTACCTCCTGGGAGCTGTGGGAGGGATTCTTCCTCTTAGGAGTGGTATCCCTTGCCACTACCCCTGCTTTGCTATTATGGAAGAGGGCCCCCCCTTGCAGCTGATCTGTGGCAGCACTTCATGTCATGATGTGGCTAGGGCCCTGGATCACCTTAACATGACCTTGCCGGAGAGAGCCACTCCCATAGGACTTTAAACTCGTAGGCAAATACAGATAGCAGGTCTTGTACGTAAAGCCCTGGACTGAGAATTGAGAAACACGAGTTCTGTTCCTGGCTTGGCCACAGGTAGATTATTAAATATTTTAGGTGCCACTGAAATACAAAGTCCCAACCAAGATTGGGCCCCACTGTGTGCTGTGCTACACACATAGACAGTGTCTCTGGCACACAACTTAATCAAAACCAGGCGAGACAGAGGGTTGGAGGGGAAACAGAGGCATCAAGAAGAGACATGACTTGCCCACAGTCAGACAGCAGGTTAGTGCAGAGCCAGGGATAAAGCCCAAGCAGAGGGTGAAGCATAGTGGGGCTGGAACTTGGGGTGCTCCTGCACTCCCTGGGTTAAAAGTAGGAATAACAAAATACCAAAAACATTGTTTCATCATCGGTGCCCCAACTATGAAAAATTGTTCCTGCACACCTGGTGCAGCATACTCACTACTTCATGCCCAAGGCACAGTGTGGTGAGAGGGGGAGAAACACACCTCTTAATTTCATTTTACAGCCACTTTCAGACAGCTAGTCCCATGGGGTACTAGCTGGGGGGGGGGGTCCCAGTACCCCAGTGAGATTCTGGCCAGCCTCCACTGATGCCCTGCTTCCCCATCATTGCTTCCCGCTGAGAGGAGGCAAAGCTCATGCACCACATACTTGAGCCTGAGTTGTGTCTCAGTTTCCCCATCTATAAATGATAACAAGCAACCAGAATCTGCAGCGTTTGGAAACAAAAGGAAGGGAAACCGCTGTTGCAAGACTGGGAAATAGGCAAGGCCTTGCAAACAGGAACATTCACAGTCCTCCAAAAACGGGGGTCACCCAGCTATTCATTGACATCAGGAAGGTGGCTACGTGGCTTCACCTTTCAGTTGGTCCTGCATAGCTGGCGCTTCCTCTACACTCTGGGCTCCGTGAGCAGCAGAGATACCAAAGTAAACAAAGGCAACAGTCTGGGGGGGAGGGGGGGAAAGAGTACGGCGGCTCCTTTAAGAAGCCATCCCGGGGGAGCCGCTGCTTCTATGGCACTGCTGCAGGAACCATGCCCAGGCCGCGGGGAGCCTGCAGAGGACGGAGGCGGCCCAACCCCCCCCCCCCCCCCACGGGCTCGCGTGGCTCAGCAGAGGGGCCGTGCAACTTTCTCCCCAGCCCTGGGACCTGCACCGCGGGACGCTGAGAACTCGGCCATAAATATCCCAGCTTAATTCTGAGCCAGCATCAAATCCACTTAGCAGACTTAGCCCCGAGCCGTCAAGGCTGCAACAAGGGAGCCCTGGGCGGGCTGGAGAGACAAAAGCGTCATTCATGGACCATTGCAAGGCACGGGTGCGATTTCTAGGCAGATGCTCAGCAAAGGGGGGAGAATAGCCTCCGCCGGCTGAAGAGTTTATTCGCCTCTTCCTGCAGCCCGCGGAACCCGAAACAAGGCACCCACGGGTGGGGCTGGGATTGCTAGGACAGGGTTTCAGAGCTGTTGTGTGTGCCCTGCAAAGGACCCTTCTATCTGAAAACAAGCGGCTGGCACTGAGGCCTGGCGCCTGCTCTCCAGGCTGGTTATTCAAGGAGCTGCTGTTTTCTCAGCCGGCCTCAAGGTTTGGCTGGTTGGGGAGACTCTGGGAAGAGACAGCCCAGGATCGCGTTAAACACAAGGGTTCAGTGAACGTGCCTCCAGCAGGCAGGCAGCGCGGTGGTGTCTCTGTAGTAAGGTGCAAACGTACGCAAGGGAATCAAAACACCGGGCAACAGGCGCCTGCGAGGCAATCTGGGGACTCTGAGCAGGGAATTAGAAGTCACTTCAGTACAGCCCCGGGAATTATTATTTTTTTAAATAGCTGAAACAAACAACGCCAGAGCGCCACGGGACAGCACATGGGAGGAAGTCTGAAAAGCAGCGCTTAGTATCCTAGCGTAACCCATGCTCCCCCGGCTGGAAAACATACCGTCATCAGCTCGACCCATGAGGCCGTGCCTTTGGGTTTATTCCTGGCCTGAAGACACTCTGGAGAACCCTGGCCTTTCCAAGAGCGGATGGGGCTAGAGTAACACTATCCCACTCACACAGCTGGAGGTCTTGGACATTCACCGCTCACCCAACCTCACTTAGTTCGGACACGTGTGGACACAGCCTCCTCCTATCACAAACTCACTGCTGGTTACCAAAAGACGCACACGCAGGAGAGTCACCACGTGTGGAGGCGACAAGAGAAAAACGGGCAAAGAGTTTTTTTCCACATAAAAGTGGTCATGCTCCGATTTGTACTCTTGCTTCTATAGCAGCGATTTCCCCCTGCCCCTCGAAAGGCAGGTTGAAAACACACAAGCCAAGGAGAAGTGACGCCTCATCACCTTCCGCAAGGTGAATTTTCAACAACTTTACCAAAGCAGCACGCCACGACGTCCAAGGGTACCATATACCCCGCATGCAGGGTGCGTGCTATTTTAGGCCATAGATATTTACTTCGGTAATTCACAGGAAAACCAATGGAAGCCCGGGAGATCAGACCTGCACAGGATTTAGTGCCAGGTCGTGTGTTATCTCCAACGAGAACACCCCACGCCCCTTGCCCGTATACTTCAGGCGGAGGAGCGGAAACAGTCACACACCTGCAGCAGAGACCTGGCAAAGTGATATTTCGCTTCTCCTCTTGTCAGAGCTAGTAAGAAACACCTTGTGCTACTGGTGTCCTGATTATGCAATAATACAAATGTGTCCGCGACTGTGCCTTCGTTGGTGTATTAAGGGGTAAGCAGTTAGAGAAGACAGTTAAAGATTAAGCTGTTTTGGTGGAAAGAGACAAGCCCACTACTCCAAGGCACAAGTTTATAAATATAAAGAACCAAAATGTATGCGATTACAAAAGGCTCGTTGTGTCGCACTGGGAGCGAGAAGTGGGCTCATAATACGATGCATGCTTTGCCCACTTCACTCAAGTCAAACTAATCCCTAATTACTATTTCACAACCAAGTCGGGCCAGTGTAACTATTTCAACTCTTGCTATTCCTGAATTCTTGTGTTACTTAAAAATCTCGCGCACTTAAACCGCTTTCCAGGCGCGGTAAGAAGCACATGATTAATTACAAAACAGAGATTCTGTAAACAGACGCAGAGATTGAGAGCAAACAGGTCTCCAAGACGAACCCGTTTATATTTGAACTAGTCACAGTTGGTAAGGTGGCCATCTGCCAATGTTTACTGACCCTCTGTGAGCCACTTTCATTAGCTGCGGGAGAGACAGCTGTCTACAATGACAGAGGGGCCCCAAAAGCTACTCCAGCTCCCCTGCTAGCACCGGTTGAGAATTTATCGGTATGCCACCTGAACGCATGCGATACCCCCCACACTAACCCATATGGGGAGCGCCAGAGGGACAGATATGCCATTGGGCTCCTCTCAGACTAACAAGCCACCGCTCCATGGTGAGCTGGTATCCCACGAAATGCGTTCCACCACGGACACATTCGGGTTGCCCAGCTATTAGGGAGTTTGGTTTTGGAGGTTGGGGTCCGGGAAGAAAGCAGCAAGCACCTCCCCTGGGCACGGCTGGGCGAAGCGGAGGGTCGGACCGAGGGGTAGCCAGCGGGCAGCCTCCCGGCCAGCGCTTGGAGGAGAGCCGGGCTGCAGGGAGAACGGCCCCGAGGAAGATACTACTGGCCTAGAGAGGTGACAGCCGGGCACCTCCTCTGCATCTCCCTCTGCTCTGAAACACCTTGCGGCTGCTGCTGCTCTGCGCCTAAGCGCGTCCCAGGCAGCTCCATCCGGAGCGCAAAGCGCTGCCCGGGGCTCTGGAGCGCGTCTGGCTGAGCGCAAAGCAGCAGGAATCGCTTTACTAGAAGCTGTTAAGAGCGGGATCTGTCTCCAGTGCTCACCAGAACTTGCCCCGGCGGCAAGCAATCCCCACCTACCCTGCTCCCTGCAAGATCTGTGCCTCGGATACTGAGCCTGTGGGGTACGACAATCCACGCAGCCATGTGCTTTAACCCCTCTGAACCAGTTCCTGCGAGCCCGCCAGCCCATTAAGCGGAATGGGACTAACATAGGGGAAAGCAGAGCGTGGGGCTGCTTTCCGGGTGTTTTGTGGAGTGGGGGAGAGGACCCGGTGACCAATGCATCGACAGACCCTTAGAGAGAAGGCCAATAAACCCCAGCCAGCTCTTACTTTTCGTGCTGTGCGTTTTCCTGGATGGCCCCCAGGATCGACGGCCCTGGCCCCGCCGGGTACGCAGGGAGGATGCCCTGTTGCAGCCTGCATGTGGCCAGGTGTCTGTGATGCTCGTCCTGCAGGCAGGCGTTTTCGTGGTACAACTTGGCCACTTGCTGCTCCAGCTCGTCGATCCTCCGCTTCTGCTTCTCCAGCAGCTCCTGCTGCGTCTCGATGATCTTGTTCAGCTCCTTCAGGTACCCCGCCGCCTTGCTGGGGTTCTCCGCCGGGCTCTCCATGGCCTGGCCGGCCACCGACCTCCCCACCCCTTGGAGGCTTTGGGAAGGGGCGGGAGGCGCTGGCCGGGCTGCTGCGCTGAGAACTTGAGACGGGGTGGGGGGGAATAAATCACCCCCCGGCAGGGCCACTCCTCCGCTGGTAGCCGGCTGCCTGGAGCTAGGGATGCCCAGGAGAGCGCCAAAGCGGCGCGCAGCGGCTCCGGCTCCGGGCCGCCATTGCTCGTGCTCGGCTTCCTCCGCCTGGTCCGGACCGAGGGGACTGAGCCAGCCGGGGCTGCAGCCGGCGCGGTGTCCGCAGCAGGAGCCGCCGCTCTGCGTCCGCCTCCTCCGCGAGCCCCGCCAGCGGGAGCGGGCTCAGCCTCTCGCCTGCGGATCTCCGCGCCTCGGGGAAGCCGCCGCCAGCAGCAGCAGCAGCAGCAGGGGCGCGCAGCAGCCCTTCAGAGAGCAGGACACGGGAGGCGAGGGGCTGTGCCTGCTGCCCGGCTGATCGCCCGGCGCAGCCCTCGCCTCCCTCTGCCTGGCCGCCGCCGCCACCACACGCGCCGCCCGAGTCCCTCTGAGCCCCGGGGCTGATGCGCTTTAAGTAGCACCAGCTGCCTCCGCCGGCGGCAGCGCGGAGTTTGCAAAGTGGCGGCGGGTCGGGGGCCGCGAGAGGGGCTGAGCGGCAGGAGCGGGGCTGGCGAGGCGGGCGCTGGACGCATCCCAGCGCTGCCCTGCGAGAGCCGCCGGGCTGATCCACCCCCCGCCCCTGGGCACGGCTGGGCGAAGCGCAGGGTCGGACCGAGGGGTGGCCAGCGGGCAGCCTCCCGGCCAGCGCTCGGACGGAAGCGGGGAGGACGGCTCGGAGGAAGATACCACTGGCCCCGAGAGGTGGCAGCCGGGCACCTGCTGTGGGCCGTCCCCTTTCGGAAGCAGGCTGGTCCTGCGCTGCACGCAGCCCGGCCCCACCGCTGAAGGAGAGGGGCCCACGGTGCATTCAGTGGAACACTCCTCTCCAAGCCAGTGGGGAGGGGAACCCCGGGTGCAGGTGGAAACCTCTTTAAACCTCGCTTTTTGGCGGGGGGGGGGTTCAATTTCACTAGACACCCCTGCCCTCTATCCCCAGCGAGCTGGGGAGCAAATAGAGTGAAGAAGGGTTTTCTTAAATGTGGGGGATCCTCCTTAAAACGGCAGGATCCTTCACTGGGTGTGGTACAGCCATGCACCTACCCAATCACTCACCCCTTCTGACCCTGCAGAAGGCGGGAAGCGGCTTAGAGTCTTGCTCTTTTAGTAACACGGCTCTGCCACTCCGGGCTTAAAGGCAGGCCAGAGATTGCCTAAGGCCATACTGCATTTTTAGAACCATCGACCTAGCCATCAGCGATGCAGGAATGTGGGAGACCTGCTGGAAGAATAAGGCTTCCTGCTGGAACATGGGAGTAATTACTATTCAAATAGCACCAATGTGCTGGGTGCTTCAGAGATGTGACCTCACTCCCAGCCTGCCTGAAGTCATTTTTGCTCGCGGTAGTAGTGCAGTGTACCAAAGAGGCAGTCTGCCTCTTCCAGCAGCCTCCTGGACATTTCAAACCTCTTCTAATAGAAACACTGCGGTCTGTCAAGACTGCATCAGGCTGGAGAAAGTTATGGGGAATCATAAAAAGAAAAGGAGTACTTGTGGCACCTTAGAGACTAACCAATTTATTTGAGCATGAGCTTTCCTGAGCTACAGCTCACTGAGTGAGCTGTAGCTCACGAAAGCTCATGCTCAAATAAATTGGTTAGTCTCTAAGGTGCCCCAAGTACTCCTTTTCTTTTTGTGAATACAGACTAACACGGCTGTTACTCTGAAACCTGTCATTATGGGGAATCATGTCCCTCCCTGTCTCATGGTTAAGTCCAGGAGAATGGATGCAGAGAGGGCTTAGAAAAATAGGGAGGCTCATAAAGGAAGTGCCAGTGGGGATGTAGGAAGGAGAAGGATGATGGAGATGTGAGGGAACTCTGTTTTCTTTTCCTCTCTTTTCTCCCTGCCCCCCACTTCTTTCGCTTCTTTCCTTTCTTCCCCCATTTCTTTCTCTTCCTTCATCATCAGCTCCCTCCCCTGCCCCCCAAAAAACGAAGTTTTCAATGTCTCTAAATGGTGTTGCTGTCTTGTCAGTAATTCGCTGGTCCCCTCCTCTGCAGAGTCAGCTCTTCTGGAGACTGCATTTTTCCTTCTTGGCCAGGATACATTGCCTCTGGAGCATGGCTGATTCAGCAGAGTGGAAACCAGAGGGCCAGTAGCAGCTCTGGCTACTATATTAGGACATTATCACACCTCTGCCCCTATCCACAGGCCCAGCAGCTGAAAATTTTCATAGCATCTTTTTTTTTCTTCAGCATAGAACATTAAAAACAGACACATACCTCACCAAACTACAGCATTGGCCCAGCATTCAGATTTCCTTTTCCATCTCCCCAGTACAACTGACTTATGAACATAAGGGGAAAAACAAACCAACAAAAATCCTGAAATGAAGAGATTCCTTTCTGGCAAGTAGCCTAACTGTATTAAAACTTTTATTTTCAAAGGTATCTGACTCATCAAATCCCATTATTTCACCTTAGATATAGTTTCCTGCACTAAAGGGCTGTTTTTCTTAATGGACTAATTGAATCATGAAACAATGTAACTTATAGCACCAGTGAGGACTAACACTCCTGTGAATGGGCAGAAAAACCCTTTTGGTCTGATGAATCTTCCACAGCCTCTGTTAAATACACTACAACTACACTAAACCTCATCCACCCTGATTGAATTGGCCTCATTAGCACTGACCCCTCATTTGGTAAGGCAACTCCCATCTTTTCATGTGCTGTATTTTTATACCTGCCTACTGTATTTTCCACTCCATGCATCTGATGAAGTGGGTTATAGCCCATGAAAGCTTATGCCCAAATAAATTTGTTAGTCTCTAAGGTGCCACAAGAATTCCTCATTGTTTTTACTACAACTATTGTAACCCATACAGAAGGTGATAGGTTAAGGCTAAAATCTTCCACAGCTTGATTACCTTTGCCTCACTAGAAAGTTGCTGAAAATTATTGCAGCTCCCAGTGATAAAGCGCTGTCTATTCTGGCGCTTTTCAGCACTAAAAATTTTGTTGCTGGGGGGGGGGTGTTTTTTCACACCCCTGGATGACTAAAGTTTTAGCGCTGAAAGTGGCAGTGTAACCACAGCTTTAGAATGTTTCAAAATATTTGTAAACCTACCACAACTCATCACACTGGAAAAAAGTGTGTACAATTTTCATACAAATTGCTGAAGAGATGTAAAACATGAAGAATCTCTCATCACAGCTATTCCCAGATGAACAAAGTGCACAATATTAATTGATGCAGCCAGGTTATTCATCACAGGGTTAAATCAAGTGGTAAAGAGTGGAGAAACTCATATATGCACAATAAAATGCAAACACCCAAAATTCATTAGTGTAGCTGTATACATTAAAGACTTATTAAGTATTTCACATGTAGAAGCATAGCAGCCATTAGTACAACTAGTATCTGCTTAAAAGACATTTGTAGATAGAGATTCCTGTGGCCCAGGCAGCATTGGCATAAGTGACACTAAACTTGATTGAAAGAAACATTTTCCTCTTCCTGGGGTTACGATTTTAACTTCTTCCACAGATAAAAAACAGAAGCCCCTCATTTCTTCAACTACAGAGCTATGTCATGTTTACATGGCTAGTACCCTTTAAGATAAGCCACTAGAGGAATAAATAAGCTAAATCAGAAAGGTCCCAGCTGTCTGTCAAGAGCCTCTGCTTTCTCTGAGAGAATAGCAGTAGTTTGTCTACCTTCCTGAATTCATTAACAAGCTAACGAGAACTGCCTGCTGTCAGTCAGAAGTCCAGCTGCTTTTTCTCAGCCGCACTAGAGAGGGAGGAACTCACACCCACTCAGCAGGAATTCTACTCTGAGGGACCCACCAGCTGGCCTGGAGAGAGAGAGCACATCCAATCTCCAGAGGCTCCCTAAGAGCAACAGCTGGTTTCCTAGACCCCCACTAGAGTCCTGATACGTTGCAAAAGCAGGGTAGTTGCCCTATAGGGCCAATTTCAATCTTCCCTTGATTCCCAAAGGGCCCGCATGCCACATGATGTTGGATACATTCAGAAAATTTGCAAACTCAGAAAATAAGCATATTAATGGAATCAGTAAGGCACTCAGTTTCCATACCAATGTGGGGCAGGTGCAAGCGGTTTGTTACAACAGATCCAGTTGTACTGTAGAACAATATAGGAAATTCCAGCCTAACCTGTTTAAACATGGAAGCTACAGAAATAGCATTTTGCTTATTTGCAATCCTATTACCTTGGGATAGGACCCTGCCCATTTTCATAAGCTAATCAGGGGCTGGTCGATTCTTGCATGGAAAGAAAGTGCACGGAAAACGTGCATGCTGTAGTAAATATTGTTGATCATTTTAGGAGGAGGACTTTCCCCACCTAGCCAGTAATGAAGAAACACCCCTTGTCAGGGTGACGGGCCACTGTGCTTTCAGCTGAGAAGTATTATACCACAGTTTGACCTCTTATGGTCATTCAGTAGCCCATGGCACTATTTGCAAGAGTAAGGGTGTTAAATCCTGTGTCCTGGCAAAATGGTGATGGAAGGGCCCAGAAAAGAAGACTATCATTCAGATACTTGCTCATTTTATTGCCTTGAGAGTTTACCCCACACCTGGTTCTCAGTTTATGATTATGGGGGAAGGATGGTCTTATGACTATGGCAATAAATTAGATTCAGGTAATATGAGTTCCATTCCTGGATCTGTTGCAGACAGACTTCCTGTGAGACCTTGGGAAATCACTTAATCTGTTTGTGCCTCAGTTTCCCCATCTGTAAAACAGCAATGATATTTCCTCTCTTCTGCCCTTTGTCTGTCCCCTTAGACTGTACATTCTTGGGAGCAGGGATTGCCTCTATTTATGTTTGTACAGCACATAGCACAATAGTTTTCTGATCATGGTTGGAGCCTCTAAGTGCTACTATAATGCTAATCATAATTTGCTAGAGCCTGTTGGACACTTGAATTCCTCTTTCTAATGAAATTCTGAAATTTCAAAAATATTTGTTTTGATACAGAATAAAAAATGAAACGATGTTTCCCACAGAACAGGAATTCCAAAATTTCATTTAGAAAAAAGTCAAAACATTTCAGTATGAAATATACGTTCTGAAATATTTCCAAAGCTCCCCAAGCTGCCCAGAGAGCCGGGCTGTCTCAGAGCTAGCTTGGAAGTCCTGACTCCCCAGCTCCCTGGCTCTTCATCTGCCCACAATGGGGGCTGCTGAGGAGCTGCCCGGTAGAGGAGCTGCCTGATTTCCATTGGAATTTTATTGAAAACAACATATTCCTGTGGAACATTTCTATGTTGATGTATTGGCACTTTCCAATGCAAAAATGTTACATCAGAATATTTCCAAACAGCTGTGTTATTTGTACATGCCCAAACTCTGATGTGCACATGCAGGCTCTGATTTGCCTTTTTAAAATCAGGTTTTGTAAGCACAAAGTTGTTCTTGTACCCATGCCTGCCATGGATAAGAGCACCCAAACATTTTTGCGTGTTCTTTTTTGGGACTGTTGCCTTAGGTAGTTGTTGTAGCCATGTTAATCTAGGACACTAGAGAGACAAGGTGGTAAGGCAATATCCTTTACTGGACCAACTCTGTTGGTGAGAGAAACAAGCTTTTGAGCTTACACAGAGCTCTTCCTCAGGTAGTTACAGTCTATGTACCTGAAATTCTCCTGTAGTTTCAGTTGGTTGTTGCTCTTACTTCTCTGCCCTCAATTGTTGTGTAATGTTGCTATATGCTGTTTATTGGCGCCCACCTTCAACTATGTTCCATTACAGTACACAGTTTGCGTTAATTTTCAGTCCTTCAAGAAAAGAGCATTGCCCATTATATTTTAACTGAAAATACCAGTGAAGACTGCAAGTTGTGAACGTATGATACTTATCCAGACTAAGGAAAGAGAAATTCAGGGCAAGGCTCTGAATATAAGCAGCAATCCTCTCCTCTGCTATCTACGTTCCATGCCATAAATTAGCTCAGTGCAACGTTAAGGATGAGAAACCAAATCTCCAAAAGTCAGGCAGTGCAGTGACTTGTGCTTAACCATAACTCTGTCCCTTTCACAATGTCTTAAAAAATTGGAGGGGAAGCAATATTTACTCTCTCTCTCTTTTGCTGTGTTAATTTTTGCTGCATTATTTTCAGAGATTCGTAGGTCAGAAAAGCCTGTTATGATAATCTACTCTGACCACCTGCATGACACATGGAGAAGAACCTCACCCAATAAATTCTGCATCAGGCCCATAACTTCTGTTTGAACTATAGCATATCTAAAACAAACAAAAAAAACCATGCAAATGTGAGATCGAATCTACTTCAAAGATGAAGAATCTGCCATGTTACTATGTAAATTGTTCTGTGGGTTATTTACTCTTACTGTTAAAAATTGGCACCTTATTTCTAGTATGTTCTTATTTGGAAGCTGAAGACAGACAATCACTGGACATCATTATGTTTTTTTCTGCTGGATTACTATCAGAAATCTCTTCCCCTATGTAGGTATTTGTAGCCTTCTCTTGGATAAACTAAATAGATTGAGGAAATTTATTTGAGCATAAGCTTTCGTGAGCTACAGCTCACTTCATCGGATGCATTCCTATCATGAAGTTGATAGATTTCTACTCCATACGGCTAAATTCAGTGCCTTACATAATGACAGGTTTCAGAGTAGCAGCTGTGTTAGTCTGTATTCGCAAAAAGAAAAGGAGGACTTGTGGCACCTGAGAGACTAACCAATTTATTTGAGCATAAGCTTTCATAAGCTACAGCTCACTTCACCAGAAGTAGCTCACGAACGCTTATGCTCAAATAAATTTGTTAGTCTCTAAGGTACCACAAGTACTCCTTTTCTTTTTGAGAATACAGACTAACATGGCTGCTACTCTGAAACCTAAATAGATTGAGATTCTTTAGCCTCGCATTATACGACATGTTCTCCAGGCCTTGAATCATTTCACATCTCACTAATCAGCCACACTCATAAGCAGAGGTGATTGGGAGCCAGAAAATTCCAGCTGGCATGTGTGGAAAGGGCACACCATACAGCACTGTTCTTTCTTCCTGGCACTCTTTGTTTGGGAGAGGGGGAAGTCATTTGTCACAGTTTTATACCCTCCTGAACATGAGGATTTTCTCTTGAAAACCTGATCTGGCATGAATGTTGCTTGGGCCTGGTCTGTATGTGCTATTGTGCACCTGTGTGGGTCCTTCTGCAGGACTGGGAGTTCTTTTCCATACAAGGCTCACCCCTGCCTCCTTCAATCCTTCCCCTAAAGGGGAGACTAAAGGAATTCTACAGGATTAACCTTGGAGTTTCCTGAGCTCCACACCCTCTCCTTGGGATTGACCTGTCCCTGTGAGAGTACCACTTGGGTTTGTCTTCTTATCAGGATAGCATTAGATCCCCAATCTGCATTACACAACACTACCACATAATAGTTTTACAGGTCTACTTAGCACATAGAAGAATTAGACAGTGTTCTTGCCTTTCAGCATTTACAAGCTAGGTAAGACATGACAAGCAAAGCATGACACACAGAGAGATAACAGATCATATTTAGAGGCATACACCTAAGGGGGTAGAGGTGAGTGTTCAGTTTGAACTGTTTTCTGACCTTGAGTGTTTAGTTTCTTAAATTTGGTGCATTAATTATTCCTATTTGTAAGACATTTCTATTAAATTGATTTGTAAAGAAAATAAAAATTAAAAATATTTGCTTTTCCAACTTGTGTAGCTTAAAAGTTCTACAGGCTTCATCAGAAGAATTTGATCTGATGCTAATCAGTCTGGACATCTGATAAACCCAGCCATACTTAACCAAGTCTTTAATTCTGTGGTGTATGTAATAAAATTCTGTCTTCCTTCATATTTTTGGCTGTTTCTATTAATTCTCTTGGTTTTTGTTTTTGTTTTTGTTTAGAAGCCCAGAGCTCAAAATTGTCTTTGGCAGGAGAAACCATGTGTCCTGGACAAAAACAGTTGACATGCAAGCTCTTTAGGCAAGCATCACTTCTTCCTTTGGTCCTTTCAGCACTGTCAATGCTTAATAAATAATAAAAGACCAAGGGGCTGTATGTGCAGGAACGGAGATTGGAGAGACTAGGAAGGAACATTTCTGTCTATCTGTGATGGAAGGGGACAGATCTGTAATGTGCTTATACAGTAAAGGGAATGCTTGTTCAGTGGATCACACCTAGAGATAAACGTACATGCAAGTGCTCAATTTCATGTGTGAAAATACATAGTGAGGACATCTGTGTATGCTACTGTATGTTTTGTGTATCGACAGTTGAGAGTCCACGGAGACAGAATCCAGAGTCCATGAGAGGAGAGCTCGCATATGAATGTACTTCTGAATAGTCACCAGACAAGCATGAATGTGATTTTTAACTGTGTTAAGTTTCTGGGGTGCATATGGGGCTGTGAATAGACCGTGCATCCCTTTGAGTCACTTAAAAATTGCCTGAAATTCGGATTCATTGGGTTTGAGATATAGGCTTTACTAGTATAACAGCCTAGATCTGGGAAACAATTGTTTAAGATTGAATTTTTGATACCTCAAATTCAGGATGCACTGGTTTAGGAAGACTTTTGAGCCCTCTTACTTTGGGATGCCTTGTGTTTATGACGCCCTGGATTACAATTTTATTGAAGAATTGTAAAAAATCTAGGATAACCCAGATCTGGAATACCTTCATGTGAGAACATTGTTTTGAAACACCTCAATTCAGCATATCCTTGCTTAAAGACATCCCAAGCTCTAGTCTCTGTAATATGAGACAGTCTCATATTAGATATTATACACAATAAGTTTAGGAGGAATTAGGTTGAGTACCAAAAATATGTGCCCAAAATCAGACAACAGAAAAAGTGTACTGTGCATGTGGAATTGGCAATTTAAAATGTTCATAACTTTAAAGTTACTAAATGGAATATTCTTAAAACTTGTCCTATTTTTTGAGGCAAAAGGCAAGTTTGAAGATTCTAGCATTGGACAGTTTGGGTTTTTTTGTTTTAAGTTATCAGAGCATAAAAACTATGAATATTTTGGGGGAAGAGATTTTCTTTTCTCATGCTTTCATAATGCAAAACAGACCAAGTACATTTTTCTAAAACATCCCTCCTGATCTTCTCAAAATTAGCCTTTGGGACTTAAGCATGGGCAGTTTTAACCCTAAGTAAATTTGCTTGAGCAAGGTGTGAGCAACTGAAAAAGTGGGATTAGAATAGAATCTGTAACTCAAATTTAGCTATAGAGGATCCATTAAATTTAGAATACAACCTCATCTCTGCCTCCTATAATTAAACAAGTTATTTTTTAAACAGGGCAGAAAATAATTTTCCTTGGTTCTGCAAATTAAGCTCTGACTCAAGCCAAATCAAAGCTGTACTGAATAAGGATACCTTTTTTTAAAATGTAAGAGTTTAATTAACAAAGATGAGGAAGTCATGAATGAGAAAGGAAAACATAGGTCTAGCCATTATTTCATGTGAAGAACAGAGTTAAGTATCTAAAACAATACTTTATTTTAGTTAAAGATGAATAGAAGGCTTATGAAAAAAAAGTAAGGATCACAAATTACAGAAATTGGGAAGCTAATTAATGAAAAAAATAAAACTTGTCCTAAAATTACAACTTTGCTGCAATCACTGAAAGGAAAAAAAAAAAAGGCAGCGTGCTAAATTATTCATTTTCTCTATGTTTTTTGCCATTGTAACTTAAAATGATCAGACATGACTTCATTGTGACATCCTTCTTAGCCAAGTTTATCAAGTATTAATACACAGTATACAGTAAAAAGTCAATAAATACAAACTCCTTTTAAATAGCAAATAGGAACAGAGCGCTTTTTTGGAGAAGTCTATTTTCCAATAAGAAACTAAAAAGTAACAACTTATGAGGTAACAATGTCATATCAAATGATTGTTAATTGAATTAAAGTTATATCCATAATCCAACATTTTATTTTATACACTACATCATAGGTATCACTACTTGTACTGCTTATAGTTAAGTTTACCCAACACTTGCATAATAAGACACTGTTTTCAGTGGTTTATAACTTTGCAAACTTTAACTAGGGGGGCTGAGATTTTCCATGCCCAATATCAACCTCAGGTGGAATTATTTTGGAAAATTTCTATAAAAACAGTTCAGCTCTTTTTCAGAACAAGGTTAGGGAAAAATATGTTGTTTTGCCCGTGTAAAAAGAGATTCTTACAACCTTTGGGACGCGCTAGCGTTTCCAGGCTTTGGAGCAGAGACTGTAAATTTGGCAGGGGGGTTGCCTTAGTGCCATGGATGTGCCTTTCAGTGTCCCCACCAAAATCTGCTGCAATTTGGCACAGCTATGACCCTCAGACAAAACACAGTTCACAGATTCTCAGAGACTTGTTAGTGTTAGGCAGCTACATTTTCGGAAGAGTGTCTGCACTGAGTATGCTCCATCCCCTCACACTTCGTGTGCAACTGGACTGCACATGTGCCATCCCCACAGAGTGACTGAGCATGCTCCATCCCAGGAATGCAGGGAATGAGCAGGACTTCTCTTACAATTACTTTACCTGACTGCCAAGGGTCACTGCATCACTGAGCACAGGAAATGAGATAGTTACTCCTGTGTTCTCAGTGGTCCTCAGGAGGAGGATGCATTTCAAATAGGCTGCAGAGGAGTGAAGAGTCAAGCATGAAGGTGCATAGTGTCCATGGGATAGACTGATGGAGGTTGTGGGGACTGGGACAAGGACTGAAGTAGAGGGAGACTGGGGGAAAAAATAGTTGAGAGCTAGGTGGGAAGACTGGAACCTGAGAGAGGAAAGAGACTGGGATGAGGAGCTGATATGCGGGGTAGACTGAGATTGGGACAAAGACAGACTTGGAGCAGACTGGGCAGACACTCCAGTTTGGGGTGGCCAGGACAGTGAATGGTCTATAACCACTAGAGTATATGCCCATGTACCAATATTAGAATCCAGGGTTCCTGAGTCTCAACATTCCTCTGGTTTCAGAGTAGCAGCCATGTTAGTCTGTATCCGCAAAAGGAAAAGGAGGACTTGTGGCACCTTAGAGACTAACACATTTATTTGAGCATAAGCTTTCGTGAGCTACACCCACTGTCAAAATGTGCCTCATCTCCCCTTTTATGGCTGGTATCAGTTATTTAGCCCAAGTGGCAGAGAGGTCTGTGCTGTGGATCTAAAGCTTCCAGCACTGCTGATGACCCACCTGGGAGCCAATATTGTACCAGAGGGTCAACCCCCCCACCACCACATTTGTCTTAAGGTGTTAAGCTCTTTCATTACAACACACCTATTATATTTCTACGTTTTGCTAGTTAAAACCAGGCTCTTTTATGCCAATATAAGTCATTTAAGGATTATCATAGCTAACTAAGCCCAATTTTCTCTGCTTTAGATGACCAATAATAATTTCTCAAAAAGGACATGTATTTTACCATATAAATGGCTATTAACTAAAACCAGGGTAACTGGATTTCTGTGAGCTAGCCATACAACAGGAGTGAGGAAGGTGGTGCTCAGAAACTACAGTGATGTGTGCCATAGAAAGACTGAAGATGGTTAAAATAGAAACCTCTAAATTGTTAAAGATAGGTCTTTTATTTTATTACTTATTTTAACCTTTTGTGGGCCTGGTGCCACATATTTGTGGGCCCAGGGCAGGCACAGTGGGGAGTTTGTCCCCAGCGTGAGGCAGGGGGTGGGGGCAAGAACACAGCAGGGGTGGGGAGCATAGAGGATCCCTCCGGGGCAGGGTGGAGCCACTTCTCTCTCCAGCTGAGCTGCAGCTCCTCCAGGTAGCAGCAGCTGCTCTTCCTGCCCTCCTGGCAGAGAAGCTGATTCCGGTTACTCCTGTAACTGGATTTTTACTGTCCGATCAGCAGTGCTGACTGGACACTGCCAGGTCCGCTTTTTGTCCATTTTTTTACCAGACAATCCAATCGTCTGGCAACGCTAATTGGTCCCTTCTGAGTGTAGACTCGGTGTGACAGAGCCATTGGCACCATTGTAAACCCAGTTCTATTGAACACGGCAATGTGTGTTCGCTCCTTGAACACAAGTCTATCACAGTAGCGAGGTAGTATGTCTAGTAGTTAATTGTTAGTGAAGTGTGTGGGGGGGAAAAGGCGGGGGGGGGGCGGGGGAGACGTATTTACAGTGCTGTAGCTAATATGTGATAGCTATCTCATTGTGAAAACCCAGTGTAAGCAACATAAGTGATAGTTTTACCTGGATGCATCTGGTTGAGGTGAACCCTAGGATGGATCACTTATCTTGGTTTTTGCAATGATATAACTATCTTGTGTATTGAAGCCACCTTTTTCCTAGTGTAGGCACATCCTGAGTGATCAGCAGACAAATGTGCTATAATGTAAATGTCAGACTCTTGTCTTGCTTACAGATTGATACTGTGCTAAGAGAAGTTTGGTAAATTAATACCATCATGACTGTGTCATGACTATAGGTCCTTTTGTTAGTCTAGTTAGGGTAGTCTGTTTTCTGAATCACCTCTGACTTATCTGCATTCTGACTTATCTGCAATTGTGGATATTATTTTTGTTTCATTTATTATTTTTTGATGATAGCATGCATCTCTATTCAAAATATGGTGGGGAAAGAAATATAGCTTTTGATTTAAATTTCATGAATGGGGAATGGAAAAAATATAGCAACTATATCACTGATAATAGTTGAGGGAAAATAAAAATTCTTTTCACAGTAATGAAATTTGGAGCAACTATTGATGTTTAAAAATACACTTGGAAGTTCAGACTGTGTAGTATTATACCCCCACCAAAAAATAAAATAAAATCACAATCTAAACAAATCAATTTTATTTGCTCTCTGTACTGATAAATGGGGCTAAATCTCAAGGGGAGCATGTCGTCTTTGATGAAGATTCAAAAATAGAGAATGGAAAACTCAACAGTAAATGCTGAGATCAGACAATCATTCTTTTCCCATCCCTTCTCATTTGTATTGTTGAAAGGGATATAAGAGGGAGTATAGGGGTGGATCTACAATATATCATTATAACAAGAGTGCTATTTACAATTTGGATCTAGGAACCTTAAAGTATTTTACATAGTACTTGTAATTTGTCAGCCTCTGTTTTATGAGCATTTCTGCTGCATCTACATCAAGAAGCCCTACAGCGGCATAGTTAAGCTCTGTTGAACTCTGTGCAGGTTTACAGATATGGGAGTTATTTCTGTCAACGCTAACATGAAAAAAATATTTGCTAGTTGGTAATTGCCACACAGAGGCAAAGAAGGCTGGGTTTCTCTCTCTTGCAGTGGGAACCCATCCTTGTGAAAGGACCAGAGAAACCTGACAGTTCTTCAAAGTTCCTGGAGATAAGGAAGCTGTTCACTCCAGCTGCCTCTCAATGAAGAGGAGCAACCAGTCTTGATGGCAAGATTGTGTCTGATTCTGAGCCATCTGTCCAGAGCTGGCTATACCATACGGACAGAAAAGTCAGTTATCAAGGATGGCAAAAAGTATTGGTAACAGCAAAATATTCCGTGACCAGTGATGTGTATAGAGATAGGTGTTGGACTTGGGCCTTCTAAAATTGGCCTTCTCAATGTCTCCCTTGAGGAACAACAACTCTGAAGATGCTCCAGTGCTACCATCTACGCATTTTTGACATCTACTTGGAACTCTACATCAAGGGACGCATGAAGAGGAATTTGCTTCCTCTCTGGAAAATATATTATGGAGCTGCTAAGTCAGTGACTGAAATAGTTGAAGTCACAACTAGTTTCCCTTTATAATTCTGTTTTTGACCTAACTTTGCCAAAACTAAACTAAGTTGCCTGAACCGCATCACATATGCTGCTCAGTCAGAGGAAGTTTTGTTTTGAAACACCTCAGAGTTTTCCAACAAGGTGTGTATCAAATTTAGCAGTTTCCCTTTTGTAAAAAAAGTCTCCTAATTTGAGCGGTGCTGGGGGGATGCCATATCACAAGTAGTTATTAATCCAAATGCCACATGCAATTTATTTCATTGTTCTCAACAGGGACTGGTGCCTTTGATAATTTTGGAATTGTATTTTCAACCTTTATACCATATGTCAGGGGCTCTAGGATTTATAGTAGTCACTCATCTAATTGCTGAACTAATACAGAACAAAGATAGACTATGAACGTCATGTGATCAAGCACAGGAAAGCATCTTTTGCAGATACAGGTGAAGTGGCTTAAATAAATACTCACATACACCTGACTTAATTTCACTCACCTCCAATGAAGACTCATGAAACATAGTTCTCCCATGTACTGTTTACCTATGACCTGCCCAGGATGCTGTGGGCTCTCTCACCTTGTGGCCAATTTGCCTTCCAGTTAAGGTTTTTCAGCGTCATGACCAGTGATGTGTAACTCCCCTATGAGCTGTTAGATGGAAATTGCTGTTTAAAATAGAGCTGCAGGAATTTATTTTTATTCCAGCTGTGCCTTATATCTACTAAAATGTGTTTTCCTTCTATGTGTCTTTATCTATTAACAAACAATCAACCCTGAAGCCTACATCCCAGTTTCATGCTAAAAGAACAGTAGGTTTCCTTGCTTCCTAGGGATGATTTTTCAGCCCTTACCCTTTGTGTTTTTTTCTTTATCTCCTCTTTTTGGTCTATTCCCACGTACAACAGACTTTTCGTCTTACCATTTCGTTTCCCGCAGAGCAATAAAGCTTATGTTTTTAGAAAAAAATATGCTCTTTGACAAGAAGCGTGCACATGGCTCTAATTTCAATGATCTATGTGCCATCTCGGGTGCTCTTGGTATTACTTATAATTACACTGGTGCTTTGTCTGTCACCTAACTTCTTTTTTTTAAACTTCAAAAAATTCTCCTGTTCCCTCTGCCATCTTTCTAGCCATACACTCCAGACAAGACTGAGTCTGGGGACACAAGCTAAACGCTGCCCTTGTTCTTCCCTAGGTCACTTTTGAAGTTGGGTTCCAGCTGCAGGAGTATTTCCCCACCCAAAGCAAGAGCGCAGCTTATCCATGCACACGGGCCCTTGCTTTATTATGCAGTATCATTTCAGAGAATGTCTGCCACAAAAGGGATTTATCCCTGTAAGTAATACCCTGCTGCTAAAGCTACAGTAGCCAGACATTGCCCTTGTTCTGCTTGCTGTAACCACAGCTATAATCTGACAAGGGCCTTTTTGCATAGGAAAAAGATGCTGATGGCTTTATCTGAAGCCATCGACCCAATTCCACTTTTAGCGCCCTTACAGCATCACATCTGCATACTCAGGGTCAGCAAAACCATGAGGCACACACACACACACCCTTTGTTCTTTTAAAAAACAAGTATTATGATGAATGCCATCCACAGACTAAAATACACATTTGTAATAGTTCAGGCCAACAAATATACGGCTCCACAGAAAGACATTAAATATTAGCAGGCTGCATTTCAGTTCTTACCAACGCCAAGTGGCAAGAAAAGCAGTTCCTCCTTTATGTGAAATCCATGTTTGTAAATAGGGTTCTGTCTTAAATCGATTTTGATGCTTTATCTTTAGAGTGCAGCAGATAATATACATTTGAACATCAATCCACTGCCAGTGCCACCTGGTGGCAGAACTAAATTAAAACCACCAAAAGTGTGTTCCGGCATAGTGATTTAACCATATTATTCCCATTAACATTAATGGAGCTGTGCAACTAAATCTTCCCTGTTACACATGGAAAAAATGTATCCCCCCAAAGCTGATTAGTACCCACAAGAACAAGACAGTTCAGAATTAAAACAAACTCTGTTCTTGGAGCAGTATGTTGTGCCAGTGTAGTAAATATAGAATAGATGACCCAATCAACGAGCAGCTGGTCAGCTGAAGTCAGAACATGGCCAGTAACTCATCAGCACAAAAAAATTCATTTAAAAGTCTCATAGCCAGACCATCAAATAACCAGCTTTACAGCTGACATAATAATAAAAAGTATTGGACAAGGTCTCCTCCTCCACATGGGGCTAAACTCTTTCTCAGAGCAGAGCTTAGCAAGGAATAAGAGGCAACCTGCTTCACTCTTTATCTGTGTCATTAAATGATTAGAGAGACAAGGTGGGTGAGCTAATATATTTTATTGGATCAGCTTCTGTGGCGAGAGCTTCTGTGCCTGGATCAATAAAAGATATTACTTTACCCCCCCATGTCCCCTGAACCCAATACCCTGGGACCCACTGGCTACTATAACACCACTTTATTAAATGATTCTTATTATTGGCCTACCTCAGTCAACCACACCAGAAAGAATTTCTCTCACCTGATAAGAATAGAGAGAATGCCATCCTGTTGGGGAAAATCTCCTTTCCCTTCCTAACATGAAGACATTTAACTCCATCACTGCCAAGCACTGTTCACACACTCTCTCTCTCTCTCTTTGGGCATACTGGAGTGAGTCACTGTAAGGACAGTATTTTTGGTGTCCACATCAGAATTTGAAGAGATTGTATGCCTGAACTGTTATTACAATATTATTTACAAAGAGGTGAAAGCTTAGGGGAAATGTTTAAGACAACTCTCAAAGAGTATTTAGGAACTCTGTATTTTCCACTGAATGCATCCGATGAAGTGAGCTCTAGCTCACGAAAGCTTATGCTCAGATAAATTGGTCAGTCTCTAAGGTGCCACAAGTACTCCTTTTCTTTTTGTGAATACAGACTAACACGGCTGCTACTCTGAAACCTGTTACAAGGAAGATGATGACTCCAAAGGTTTTTTTGGGGGGGGGGCGGTATATGATAAATACCCACTTGGGGATTCTTTAATGCACAGTGATATGTGTTGTAGCAGGTGCCACCAGGTGGTGAACTTGATAGCTCCCAAGTTCTTTTTCTCAGAATGAAAGAAAAGGTTCACTCTTGGAAAGGCATATGCAGTATGGTGTGGTGAGTTTTGTAATGCATAGTTCTAGCCCGAAGGAACTGCACAAGCAGCAGGAGGGTTTTCTCTCCCTTGGGAGGGGTTGCAAGTACTTTGGAGGATAGGATTAAAATTCAAAATGATCTGGACAAGTGTTCTGAAGTAATTAGGATGAAATTCAATAAGGCAAATGCAAAGTACTCCACTTAAGAAGAAACAACCAGTTGCACACCCATACAAAATGGGAAATGACTGTGTCGGAAGGAATACTGCAGAAAGAGATCTGAGGTCATAGTAGATCACAAGCTAAATAGGAGTCAACAGTGTAACACTTTCCAAAAAAAAAACCCAAAAAAACAAGAAACCACCAAACACCATTCTGGGATGTATTAGCATGAGTGTTGTAGGCAAGACACAAGAAGTAATTCTTCTGCTCAACTTCTGGGTGCCACATCTCAGGAAAGATGTGGACAAGATGGAGAAAGTCCAAAGAAGAGCAACAAAAATGATTAAAGGTCTAGAAAACATGACATGTGAGGGAAGATTGAAAAAACCTGGGTTTGTTAAGTCTGGAGAAGAGAAGACTGAGAGGGAACATAACGGTTTTTAAGTACATAAAAGGTTGTCACAAGGAGGAGGGAGAAAAATTGTTCTCATTATCCTGTGAGGCTAGGACAAGAAGCTTAAATGGGCTTAAATTCCAGCAAGGGCAGTTTAAGTTGGACATTAGGAAAAACTTCCTAACTGTCAGAGTGGTTAAGCACTGGAATAAATTGCCGAGGGAGGTTGTGGAATCTCCATTATTGGAGATTTTTAAGAGCAGGTTAGCCAAACACCTGTCAGGGATGGTCTAGTTAATCCTTAGTCCTGCCATGACTGCAGGGGACAGGACTAGATGACCTCTTGAGATCCCTTCCAGTCCTATGATTGGAATAAATTCTTGGGGCAGAGTTACTCCCTGGGAACCAGGTATTGGTGTTGGGCTGAGATTCCTGAAAGAAGGAATTGCCTGCATGTGGGTTGTCACCATGTCACTTACGTGACTGATGTATATGTATAAATTGAACAAGTTACTTTTAGAGTACACCCAAACTCCATGTCACTGATTTCCTCTCCACCGGGAAGCCAACCTGGTTCTGGACAGCTGTAGGTTGTTGGATCATATTAAAGAAGTTCTGTATTAAAATCACAAATGAGTTTGATTCCCCATAGTTTAAATTCCAGGGTATTACTAATTAAGAGGTCTCTTGGTTTTTGGTACTGTTTCTCTCCCTCTATGTGTGAAACTTGCAAGCTGCTAATTGTGTTAGTACATTCTAAGACAGAGTCTATTCTCAAAGCAATTCACAGAGAGAGAGTCTCAAAGCAATACTCTAACAACAGAAACAGCACCCAGAGACTCCCAACCCTTTTGTTGTATTAACCATTGTGATTAAAATAGAGATAGAGGATGTATGTGGATGGATGCTTGGTGTGAATAATAACTGAATGATCAGGGAGGTGCCAGCCTAAGAATCCAGTGTCCATCGGCTGAAGAAGGCGTCAAGTGGAAATAACCAGAGGACCCCCCCGCCCCAGAGGGCAGACTGGAATCCACCCAACAGCCTCAAGAATGGGAGAATCAAAGAACAAGATAACATCTTGGAGCCATCAGGAATGTGCTATCTGCTGATTGATTCAGCAACAGCATGATGAAACAATTCCCATAGACTGGCATAGGAAGAAATTCCTATAAAAATAGACTCTAAAAAGTGAGAACTTTGGGGTCTGATTCTGCAAACCAACTTCCAGGAGCATCAGATGAGCATCTGACAAGGCCCTGCTCCCTCCTCACGTCCAGGCCACCTGGCTAGTGGCTTGGCATGAGCAACTCTAAGGCTGGTAACTATGATAACCTTGCAGAACCTGTGTGTGTGTGTGTGTGTATGTGTTTGTATGAATGAATGTGTGAATAAATATGAGATTGAATGGAATGTTATAACTATAACTAACTGCTTACTATGATTCTTTCTGTATTCACAATAAATGTGGTATTTTGCCTTTTTCCCTTTAATAAGATCCTGCTGGTTTTTATTTTATTGGTATAACAGGGTGACCAGATAAAAAGTGTGAAAAATTGGGACACTTTCTGCGGGGGAGGCGTGCAGGGGGGAGGGGGAAGGGGAGGGAAGGAGGTATAATTGCATATATAAGACAAAGCCCCAATTTTGGGATGGTCCCAATAAATATCAGGATGTCTGGTCACCCTAGAAATCCGCTACTGCTTGATAAAGAAATGGTGGGTGGGGAGGAACAGAAAATTGTGTGTGTCACATTCAAGTTGGGGACATTTTTAATCAGAAGACTCTTGATTCCCCTTAGCAAGTGGATTAGTGGGAGACTGGATTGTAACAGCTCCATGTACAGTAAATCAATGCGCTAAATTTCTGAAATAAAGTTGGATTGAAACAACCCACTAAGTATATGGCATTAAATAAGCTATTATACCTAGTTGTGTGCATCTACATTATTTCTATCTCTGTGGTGAAAACTAACTGGCTGGTTCTCACTGGCATCCTCTACAACCATCTGTATTTCTACTGCTGAGCAAACATTGTGCCATTCCCCTCTCTCCCCCGCCCCTTGGCTATTGCTCCACAATAAAGAGAATCATATGCCCTAGCATCAATTTGTCAATGTCATTTGCCTCTCTCTGGTTGCTGACTACTTAAAGCAACAGTACAACGTGTGTCTTGGTTTCTGTCAGCTGTGTGGCTGACCTCATTCCCAGGTGATATTGTCTTCTGATTCCCCGGACGGTGACCAGAAACTTCCAGCAGCACGGTTTCTATGCACAGATCTCTCCGATGTAAGGAAATCAAGTGGAGGAACTTGGCAAACTGATCTCCAGCATCTGAGACAAATACTTACTTAGGGTCTATCAGAGCAGTGGGTGCAAAGCAATCGTAATATGGTGATTGCAGAGCCCTTTAGCTGCCCTTTTGTCAGCCTGGTATTGAAAGAGACACTTCTTGTTAGTCAGTTCAAGATTTATGGAAAAATGCAAGGGGCATGATGAGCCACATTGCTTTCTGCTATTTTCCTACTGAATATTGATCATGGACAAGTATAACAATGAGGGATTTAACAAACGCTTGGTGTCAGAAACCCCTCCCAGCTAAAGCTGCTGTGTGGTCAAACAGCAGTGAGGGATGAGATCACGCCTCCTTCACTGGATGCCAACAACAATCGCCTTTTATGCAGTTGTTTGAATCACCCTATTGAACAAGGCTCACACACTGGGTAATTGCCATATGCAGAGTGATAAACAGGAGAATGCTCTGAGTTGAATCATTCAAGCAAATAAGTGTCAACAGGTATTATCAAGCAAATGGGACATGCGGCAGCAATATGGCAGTGCTGTCATAGAAGAGGGGTCTTGGCAGCATTAGGCAAACTGCCCACCACAACCCATTGTCACGTGGCACCTATGACTTCCTTAAATGGGCCAAACAATTTTTTAGAGGACACAGAGCCAGGCAAATAGGCTGCTAAGAGGCCACCCAATATTGCTGGTGAAGAGGAGATCTGAGCAGCGAAGAGCTATATTTGTGGCAAGCGCCTTTGGATAACTTCCAACCCTCCTGCCCTAGTTTCTATAGCCAAACAAATCACCCTCTTGGCCGTATATAATAATGCACAGTGGCTTGAAGGTTAGTAGTGAGGAGACTGGCGAACACCCAGACTCATGCACTGCCCCAGGCATCTGTCTACTGACATGGTTCCCAAAATGGGATCAATGGCCCACCAGTGGTGCAGTGAGCATTTGCTGTTGGGCTGCAGAATGAAATCTATCCAGAGCTAAGCACCAGGGATAAGGAGAAGAGACAACAGGTAACATTAAAAAAAGTCAGGGAATTCTTGTTCTACCAGTTAATTTGGTACAATAAGGAAGTGTGCTGGAAGGCTTTTTGAGCTCATATTGCAGCTTACGTACCACATTTCTACTACATGGAGTCTTAAGAGAACAATGTCTGCTGAGCGGCAAGAGGGAAACCAGACTTATGAAACAGGAAGCTAAGAGACAGCTTCTAATGGGCATAAAAAAGAAATAATCAGTCCTTTCCCACCCCCCTCTTCCCAACAGAAGATCAGCAAAGTCAGAATACAATCACTAACATTTAACAAAGATATTAAAGTACAGTCAGAAATGGGAACTAAAAGAATAAGTTAGAGGGAAAAATAGATATTTACCTATTTCTTGCCTCCTCCAACAGCATTTTGGTGTTTGGTGTTCATTTTGGTGTATTTGCCCTCTTAACCTATAGTGTTTTTTGCAATGTCTTCACTGCATTTGTACATATTATAGCACAGAAAGATACAGACTTACACTACAAATAGGCTGGGAAAATAGTATTTTGCACTATGTTAATGAGAATATGTAAAAAGAATGGATTTTTTTAAATTCCACAAATGGTTCTGATATCAGGTTAATAGTAAATAATATTTAGGTGTGGAAATCTCCCCCCTCCCACAGGCAAGAAAAACAGAGTTCTACAGAGAGGAAAACGCAGCATAGCTATTTTCTCAAGGGGAGGTGGTCATCCAGCTCCAGGACTGTAGATCAGCTGCAGCCACGAGTCTGCTGTGGAGTCCTTGCACCTCCACAGCAATCCTGAGGCCCTTACACCCACTCCACCTCCCAGTCAAGACTTCAGAACCCTGCCCAGGTGGGGCCTGCACAGCTTTCCTTGAAGTGTCCTTTCTCATTGCCAAGAGTCTCTGTGCAGTTTGTAGGCTGCAAGATTTCCCATTGGGTTCGGCAGTAGAATGAGAGACAATGTGTATGGACCCCTCCAGCCTCTTTAGCATAGAAAAATCTATTTGTTGAAATACATTATCATAGAATATCAGGGTTGAAAGGGACCTCAGGAGGTCATCTAGTTCAACCCCCTGCTCAAAGCAGGACCAATCCCCAACGAAATCATCCGAGCCAGGGCTTTGTCAAGCCTGACCTTAAACCTCTAAGGAAAGAAATTCCACCACCTCCCTAGGTAACCCGTTCCAATGCTTCACCACCCTCCCAGTGAAAAAGTGTTTCCTAATATCCAACCTAAACCTCCCCCACTGCAACTTGAGACTATTACTCCTTGATCTGTCATCTGGTACCACTGAGAACAGTCTAGATCCATCCTCTTTGGAACCCCCTTTCAGGTAGTTGAAAGCAGCTATCAAATCCCCCCTCACTCTTCTCTTCTGCAGACTAAATAATCCCAGTTCCCTCAGCCTCTCCTCGTAAGTCATGTGCCAGCCCCCTCATCATTTTTGTTGTCCTCCGCTGGACTCTTTCCAATTTTCCACATCCTTCTTGTAGTGTGGGGCCCAAAACTGGACACAGTACCCCCAGATGAGGCCTTTAATCACCTTCTCCCTGTAAGGAAACTGTGGATCGGACTTAGAGTTCTGGGAGTGAACAGAGGCAGTTGACTCCTACCTTCCTTTGTGGTCCAAGGGAGACCCATTCACAGAGTGCACTGGACCAGGGAGAATGATTGAATCTGTTGTAATTTGCAATATGCAACTTAGTTAGTACAGTGATGGGCCAGCCCTCCCCTATTAGCTGGATTAGAGAGATTTGAGAGAGAAACTGGGGGGAATAAGATTGAACCAAAGTGTTCTTTGTGGGGGACGAGGTTGCTTGTCACCACTCGAGAGGTGGCAGGTGCTGCTTTAGGACATCTCTACCTGCATGAGGAGTTTGGATGTTTACACAATGTGTCCTTGCCTCCTTCCTTCGCATACCCTTGATATTTTCATACATTGAATTACCTATACATTCTAGTCGTTGTTAAGAAGAGATTATATTGGAATGGAATGGCCACAGGAATGTAATCCTCCCTGCACTATCTGCATTTACTGATTCTCAAATGTACATTAGTTTTCACTCACTGTATAGAATCATAATGTCTGCACTTTGGCATCCTCAGAACTCAGCATCCATATGCTCACAACAGTTCTGGCATCCTCAACTTCTCATTTCATTCACAGGACAGACAAAGATGTCCAGTTACATCTCAAAAATATTCAACTATTATAATTTGTTGGCAATAAGTGGTACAGCAAGCAAGTAGGGTTTATGTGGCTAGAAATTCTTAGACAGATCACTACTGCTTTCACTGACAGCAAGCGATGCGGCAAGCAGGCAGAGTTGTAGGAAAGATCTTTGCTGAGCATGCATAGAAGCAACTGTTACATGCATCTCTTAGTCTGGGTAGCAGCCTGCCTTCAGCTTGCATTCCTAAGTCCTAGGTATCTCACTAAACTAGGCCCCTGCTGAAGTTAGTTCAACTGGAGAAAGAGGGTCACATCATACATATTAGATATTTCAGTGTAACAACAGTTCCTGGGGCGTCATTGTCATTTCAAGTCTCAGTCAGTATGTGGAAAATTTCTTCCATGTAATATAATCAGAGCCATCCTCATTCCATGATTTTTTAATCTGGGTCCAGATTTAGGCAGACCACGCATGGTGACACTGCATAGAATAAGTGGTGTTCTTCAGTCTGTAAGCTGGAGGATCTGTATGTTTCCAGCACCCTGAATAAAGAATCCCCTTCTCATTCATTGCAACCGAGTCTTGTCTCTTTCCTCTTGTGAGGAACACTGTGTCAGTGTTACTTTGTACTTCCCTGGGAAGTAGTTTTACTGTTGAACAAATCTGCTGATACAAAGCACTTCATAACCGCATTCTGCTTGGGCTTCTCATTAGCACATACAAGGCTGATCTTACTGTAACCATCCCTTACAGACTGTAGGCTTAAGGATCTATACCGGTCTTTCTTCTGCTGCCTCAGTTTATTTCCAATACCCTGGAACCTTCAGATCCTAAACAACTTTCAATCAAACAGATTCTATCATCGTTGTGTGTCATTGAAGAGAGTCTGGCAGGGAGCTTGTCTATAACACATCTTAGCCATCTTGTAACTTCAGGCCCTCCATCTATTGCTAGCTAACACCAAGATGGTTGCAAGAGCTGCAATCACATGGTACATGTTTGAAGGTTTGAATATAAATCAGCATTAGGCCAATCAACACTTCAACCATCTGTCTCACCTTCCCCCCTTACCCCCCAGTTGAGTTTGTGGTTATCTTGTAAACAGGAATTTTCTTCAAGTTACCATCTAAACTATCCAGAATATAATTTCCTAGCTCAGTTATAAATATTTAAAAATCTGATCTTGACCTTCTTCCCCCATTTCATGCTGTGTGGGTGCACTGCTGTGTCCACAATAACTGCATTTTAAATTAGTCCTTAATTCTGATTTTTAAATTATGTACATAAGTGGTTTATGATAAACTTTTGTTTATCATAGAACAATTTTCCCACCTGCTATAAACAGTGAGGATCTCAGGGGAAAATGTGCAGTTCATGTGCTTTATGGAGAGGAAAAATGCACAATTCTGCAATTCATTAACATCCTTTTTCTATGACAGTAATTGGATCCATCTCAGTTATGCACCTGAATGTGACAGCAGAAGAGTCAGTTGCATTGTGGAGTTACTTGTAATAAGAATGCAGAAATGTTTTTCACTGAAACAGCTCTTCTAGACTTTGAACATTAAGTATTAGATTTTAAACATTTTATTACATTTTTGTAACCTAAGTCTCTTCGAACCCTAAATAATGCAAAGGAGGAGATGCTAATATTCATAGGTACTAAGTAGCCCCATGTTCCTAATATTTTTATGTAATTTGGTATCACACTGCTTATAATGGAAACTTCTATAAATGGTAAATATTTATTTCCAAAGATACAGAATAACTGTTTAAATTAAATAGACATATGTTCACTCACTAGAATATAATCCAAACTCTTATTTACAAGATAAATACCAGACAGTATATATTTTCCTTTAGAAGGCTATTCAAACAATGTAGCATCTTTATACTAGGCAGTGGTATTGTTGTCCTACCAAGAGTTTGGACTGTATGGAAATTGAATTAAGTTGGGGGTTTGTAAGCTAAAAAAAATTAATGAGTCTGGTTAGAAGTTTGTATTAGAGAGTGTTATTTTAAATGCTGTGAAGCCCCCAAAGTTTGTGTCATTGAAAAATAAATGATGCTGCAAACTGATGTGAAGACAGAGATTATGTACCACTGATGCTCATCATATTATACATTTCCCAATAAGATCAATATTTCAGTTTAGTAGCTGAAGTGTCTGCTCTGCTCATATTAACTGTAAGGATGTAGAGATATTGTCAATATTAGAAGAGCACCAACAAGAATTTACACACACAGCTAATATACCTTTAGAAACTTGGATAAAAAAAAATACTAGGCTTATGTTTTAAGTCACAAGTGAAAACATGGTAAAGACTGTTAACAGTTTATAAGAAGGTGAGTGTACAATGGGGATTCCTACACACTGGGTATAGTCATAGCTATAAATTAAATATAATCACTGTAAACCATAGATATAGGATCCCACCCTAGAGTGAGCCATACCTGCATAGAAGTAATTCACTGGCTGATGTGGGGTTGCCGGGCCTTTGCCTTGTTTACCCCCTCCTGTTGGTCACCTCCATCTGGGTCTTCTATGGCCTAATCCTCCAGCCAGCTTACTTAAGAGTTCAGTCCCCTCAGGGCACCCACAGTCCCAAAATAAACACCGCCTTTGATGACAGTCCCAAGTTAACCAACAAAAAGTGTTTCACTCCTTTGGGGCTCAACTCTCAATGCCTCTCACTCTTATCAGAGCACTGACTTCACAGGCTTTTCCCTGCCGGGAGTCCAAGTACAACATATTGTACACTGGTCTTCCACCCCTCCTGGGCTTCTCTTCACTTCCCTGTGCCTTGAGTGGAACACTAGCCCCAGGACTGTCACCTTAGAGCCTAGCCCCTTATTCCAGGGGCTTATTGCAGGAGTTAGCACCACTCCTATGACCCTGCGCTCCAGCTCCAACTCAGCTTAACTAGTCTCCCCAGCCAACTCCTCATTGCTGCTTTCCAATCCTTTTTTAAATCCTACACCCAGCACAGGTGTGGTGCAGTGGTGCTAATTAAATGGGACTGGGGAAAACCTGGCCCTTAAAGGGGCAGCTACCCATTACAAGCATCAAACTAATTTCACTTAGTAGTAGAAGCTAGATTTAAACATTAGTACTATGGGTGAAAGGTCAGTGCTTTAGCCACTGAATAACCCAGGGTCCTGCCACTATTATTTGATTTCAAGTGAGAGAGAGATACACACATACACCCCTTTAAATTATAGCTGTTTACTACACATATTGGTACTTAGGTCCTGATTCAGCAAAGCACTTAGGTGTATGCTCAGCTTTCAGCATTTACCAAATAGGGATGAAATTAAGCATATGGATAAGTGCTTTGATTAATCAAATAGGAAAAGGGTTTTTCTCTGCATATTTGATTTCCATGTGAAAATCTAAGTGGTAACTCCTACCCAACACACACAAACACACAACCAGTTTACTTATAAATTATTTGGTGTAAGCCTGCAAGGGTTACCAGGTATCCAGTTTTCAACCAGAACTCCCAGTAGAAAAGGGACCCTTCCCAGCCTGGTGAAAATGAACAAGTGAGTGAGGATGGGGAACAGCGAGCAACGGAGGGAACGCGGATGGAGTGAGCCGGGTGGGGCCACAGAGAAGCGGCAAGGCAAGGGTGTTTGGTTTTGTGCAAGTTGTGCTGAATGGGTCAGCTCCCATTGATTTCAATGGGCACTGAGGGTGCTGAGCATGTTGCAGGACTGGGACCAATGTCATATAAGCCCTGTGTGGGAAGCATGTAACCAAATGGTGAGTGCTGCAGTGTTGAAAGGGCCAGCTCAGAAGTAGCTGAAGGTAAAGGAACAGAATGAGAACATTAAATTGATGGGAATATGTTTTGGAAAGCAAAGACCAAATAGGAAGAAAATGGAGAACATAAAACTGATGTGATATGTTGTTTTAAAATGAAATTTCCTAATCAGAATTCAAATATCTATTAGAACTTTATTGAAGTTTATGCCATACCAGTGGCATATAAATCTAGAGCAGAAGACAGATTTAATCCCATTAAATACTGGTCAGTGATATTGACCATGACATTATTATTACCATACATTACTCCTATCATTGGCTTCAATGAGAATTTCACCTGAGAAAGAACTAGATAATTGGATTTTTTATTTATTTTAAATTTATCATAGTCACATGCTTGCGCTGCCACTGTTTTCTTTCCTTATTACAGTGATTTCCATGAAAATGCTGTAGAAGGGATATTGCTATAACCTTCCCCAGAACAGAAGCCTGGAAATTTGATCTACTGACTCTGTATGTTTTTTCCTACTCAGCAGTAGAATATCATCTTTATCCTCCACCCAGTTAGAGAGTTGTTGCCAAGAACAACTTCCTTTCCTAACTCATTGACATGTACTGATATCTGTAATCTATTTCAACTGGAACACCAAAAACATTAGCTCACAGAAAGCCTGGCTTCCACATTGCTCTCCCACTTTATTTTCTTTTGTTGTCTCTACTTCAGTGACTGTTAAAACAACAACAGAAACATACCTTTGAAAGTTTGGAGTGCTGCGAATGTGGGAAACAGTTTTTACTTTATACTATAGGATTCAGTGTAAGGTATTTAAAAATTCCACGGTACCCCATGTAAAGCTAACAATCCATCTCAGTTAGAAACAAGAATGTTTTCTGAAAGAGATTTCTTCTTTCTCTCTAATGGACTTATCACAATACGGAAACCTGAAAACTAGATTTTTTTTCTTAAGAAGACACCAGCTCCTAAAGTTTATTCATCCTTGGCAGGCACAATATTCTGTGACATCATAACTATCTCAATGGTAACTAAATTGATGAAGAGTCAAATGTGGTGGGGTTTTTTATTTTGGGGTTGTTTTTTTTGTTTGTTTTTTGGAAGGCACAAAAATATCTCCTCATGAGTAGAATTCATTCTTCAGCATTCATTGTTCTCTGGTTTAAAAACTTTCACTCATCCAATCAAGGAGGAGAAAGCACACTTGGTCATTTAAGTGACCAACTATGTACCATGAATAATATAAATAGTGAACAGCTGAAATGAACTGTTTGTGAACAACGCATAAACTGCAATATATTTACAAATTATTTGGTGAATACTTGCAGATAATTAATACATTCCTGGGACTCAGGATCACATCATCAACAATTCATGGTCAGAAAAAGGGTTAAAATTGGTATATAATTTATCCACTATACATAATTTGATCAGATGTAATTTGCAGGACGAACATTTGGTAATATCCTTTTTTTGTTTCCACCTGTACACAACTCAATTTATAGAGCTTTTAATGTGTCATTTTGTGGCCACTAGCCAGATGAGCTTTTCTTTGAAACAATGGGAGGAAATTTAAAAAACCCCCCTGCTGTAATCACAGATTAAAGTGTTTTGGAAATTCATGTCAGACTCCAAATGAATATAAATCCAAGATATGTCCAAATTGTCAAGCACATATTTCCATTTCACAGGCTATCGAATCCCATGAAATATTGAAAGTACCTTTATGTGTTAAAAGTAAAGCCAACTTGTTTATCTGTTATCTCTGTATATATTTAGGCCAGGCTAAGACTGCATTAATAAAACAAAGAGGCAGAATTAAATAAACACAAAAAGGCCAATTTATGTAATATCAAAAGACTTGTGTTTTTTGGACATAAAGTCCAACAGCAGAGTGAAGCCCATTGTTCCAGTCTGCCAAGGAAGAAAATGAAATGCATCTTGCCTCTCTGTATCTTCGGCACAATATTTAAACTAAGCTCTCCAGAAACGAAGGATGGATCAGTGGTGAAGCTGCTCATCGAGGACTCCAGAGATCTGGTTTCAATTCTTCACTCTCCTTCAGACTTCCTGTGTGACATGGGTCAAGTCACCCCAAACTGAGCTAATACTTCCCTGCTTATTGTGAGGCACTTGGAAATGATAGGGGTGGGACATCTAGATACCAACATTCTGTAAGAGCCAGATTTTCCTGCTCTCTTTGTGGCCACAGAAGGCCTCAAATGCAGTAGGGCTGAAATGTTTCACTATGTGGTAGCAGTGGTAGCTGTGGAATAGGCAGAGGTTGCTAGAAATGGAGGGTTCATGCAGTTCCCCTGCATGAGTCCTAGTGTTGAGTTCCTTGTTAGTTCTCTCTGCAGAGCGCCACTGAGGAAAAGTCACTGGTAGAGAATGTTGTGGCAATGGTGTTTCTGAAAACTTACCGCATCTACTATCAACAAATCTGATATGGAGTGGACTATGGAGTGGGTCATGACTTCCAAGTGATGGAACAGCACCTGCTCCACAGATGTCCCATGCCCTGCCTGTTGGATTTAGCCTTTCCCAACTGCCTTAATCACTTTGCACAGTCGGCTGGGATTTGGCTCTGAAATGCCAAGCTTCACCAAGGTCACAAAAGTGAGTGCATGCCATCTGCAACTCAAATGTTCCCTTTCTAATCACTGACCCAGGGTTTGGAAATTTTACTGGTCCCTGAATGTGTTTATTCTGCAGAGTTTCTAGCTCCGGCCAGTCAGGATACAATGGTTCTCAAAAACCACGTTCTGATTCTGACTGCCATCTCACTTCTGTCTCTCTTCTCCCTCGACATGATTTTACCAGATGATCTCATAAAATACTGGAGCATGTAAATTAATGGCTTGATTTTGAGAGGTGCTAAATACCTGCCGCTCCCATTAATAGCCAATGGATTGTGGATGTTCAACCCTTCTTAAAGGCAGGACATAATCTTGGTAATGCATTTGAGATCTGGGTCTCCAGTACATTCTGAGACAGCTTATAGCACTGGTTCTTACTGAAGAGATAGCATCCACAAAACTTGTGTCAGAATTCAGCTGAGGCAGGTAGGTGGGGGTAGGAAAGAAAGATGGCAATCAGAATGACATGATTTTAAGGTTTGATTTCTTGCTACCTTGGCAGGTGTAAACAAATACTCAATACCCTTTGCCCTGGTCTACACTAGGACTTTAGGTCGAATTTAGCAGTGTTAAATCGACGTAAACCTGCACCTGTCCACACGATGAAGCCCTTTTTTTCGACTTAAAGGGCTCTTAAAATCAATTTCCTTACTTCACCCCTGACAAGTGGATTAGCACTTAAATCTGCCTTGCCGGGTCGAATTTGGGGTATTGGGGACACAATTCGACGGTATTGGCATCCGGGAGCTATCCCAGAGTGCTCCATTGTGACCACTCTGGACAGCACTCTCAACTCAGATGCATTGGCCAGGTAGACAGGAAAAGAACCGCGAACTTTTGAATCTCATTTCCTGTTTGGCCAGCGTGGCAAGCTGCAGGTGACCATGCAGAGCTCATCAGCACAGGTGATCATGATGGAGTCCCAGAATCGCAAAAGAGCTCCAGCATGGACTGAACGGGAGGTATGGGATCTGATCGCTGTATGGGGAGAGGAATCCGTGCTATCAGAACTCCGTTCCAGTTTTCGAAATGCCAAAACCTTTGTCAAAATCTCCCAGGGCATGAAGGACAGAGGCCATAACAGGGACCCGAAGCAGTGCCGCGTGAAACTGAAGGAGCTGAGGCAAGCCTACCAGAAAACCAGAGAGGCGAATGGCCGTTCCGGGTCAGAGCCCCAAACATGCCGCTTCTATGATGAGCTGCATGCCATTTTAGGGGGTTCAGCCACCACTACCCCAGCCGTGTTGTTTGACTCCTTCAATGGAGATGGAGGCAACACGGAAGCAGATTTTGGGGACGAAGAAGATGATGATGATGATGTTGTAGATAGCTCACAGCAAGCAAGCGGAGAAACCGGTTTTCCCGACAGCCAGGAACTGTTTCTCACCCCGGACCTGGAACCAGTACCCCCTGAACCCACCCAAGGCTGCCTCCTGGACCCAGCAGGTGGAGAAGGGACCTCCGGTGAGTGTACCTTTTAAAATACTATACATGGTTTAAAAGCAAGCATGTGAAAGGATTAATTTGCCCTGTCATTCGCGGCTCTCCTGGATAAACTCCCAAAGCCTTTGCAAAAGGTTTCTGGGGAGGGCAGCCTTATTGCTTCCTCTGTGGTAGGACACTTTACCACTCCAGGCCAGTAGCACGTACTCGAGAATCATTGTACAACAAAGTATTGCAGTGTATGTTTGCTGGCGTTCAAACAACATCCGTTCTTTATCTCTCTGTGTTATCCTCAGGAGAGTGAGATATCATACATGGTCACCTGGTTGAAATAGAGTGCTTTTCTTCAGGGGACACTCAGAGGTGCCCGTTCCTGCTGAGCTGTTTGCCTGTGGCTGAACAGAAATGTTCCCTGCTGTTAGCCACGGGGAGGGGAGAGGGTTGAGGGGGTAGCCACACGGTGGGGGGAGGCAAAATGCGACCTTGTAACGAAAGCACATGAGCTATGAATGTAATGTTAACAGCAAGGTTTACCCTGAAAGAGTGTAGCCATTGTTTTATAAAATGTGTCTTTTTAAATACCGCTGTCCCTTTTTTTTTCTCCACCAGCTGCATGTGTTTCAATGATCACAGGATCTTCTCCTTCCCAGAGGCTAGTGAAGCTTAGAAAGAAAAAAAAATGCACTCGTGATGAAATGTTCTCTGAGCTCATGCTGTCCTCCCACACTGTCAGAGCATGGATGAATGCATGGAGGCAAATAATGTCAGAGTGCAGGAAAGCACAAAATGACCGGGAGGATAGGTGGTGGGCTGAAGAGAGTAAGTGGCGGGCTGAAGACAGGGCTGAAGCTCAAATGTGGCAGCAGCATGATGAGAGGAGGCAGGATTCAATGCTGAGGCTGCTGGAGGATCAAACCAATATGCTCCAGTGTATGGCTGAGCTGCAGCAAAGGCAGCTGGAGCACAGACTGCCGCTACAGCCCCTGTGTATCCAACCGCCCTCCTCCCCAAGTTCCATAGCCTCCACACCCAGACGCCCAAGAACGCAGTGGGGGAGCCTCCGGCCAACCAGCCACTCCACCACAGAGGATTGCCCAAAAAACAGAAGGCTGGCATTCAATAAATTTTAAAGTTGTAAACTTTTAAAGTGCTGTGTGGCATTTTCCTTTCTCCTCCACCACCCCTCCTGGGCTACCTTGGTAGTCATCCCCCTATTTCTGTGATGAATGAATAAAGAATGCATGAATATGAAGCAACAATGACTTTATTGCCTCTGCAAGCGGTGATCGAAGGGAGGAGGGGAGGGTGGTTTGCTTACAGGGAAGTAGAGTGAACCACGGGGCAGGGGGGTTCATCAAGGAGAAACAAACAGAACTTTCACACCGTAGCCTGGCCAGTCATGAAACTGGTTTTCAAAGCTTCTCTGATGCGCACCGCGCCCTCCTGTGCTCTTCTAACTGCCCTGGTGTCTGGCTGCGCGTAACCAGCAGCCAGGCGATTTGCCTCAACCTCCCACCCTGTCATAAACGTCTCCCCCTTACTCTCACAGAGATTGTGGAGTGCACAGCAAGCAGTAATAACAGTGGGAATATTGGTTTCGCTGAGATCTAAGCGAGTCAGTAAACTGCGCCAGTGCGCCTTTAAATGTCCAAATGCACATTCTACCACCATTCTGCACTTGCTCAGCCTGTAGTTGAACAGCTCCTGACTACTGTCCAGGCTGCCTGTGTACGGCTTCATGAGCCATGGTATTAAGGGGTAGGCTGGGTCCCCAAGGATAACTATAGGCATATCAACATCCCCAACAGTTATTTTCTGGTCTGGGAATAAAGTCCCTTCCTGCAGCTTTTGAAACAGACCAGAGTTCCTGAAGATGCGAGCATCATGTACCTTTCCCGGCCATCCCACGTTGATGTTGGTGAAACGTCCCTTGTGATCCACCAGAGCTTGCAGCACTATTGAAAAGTACCCCTTGTGGTTTATGTACTCACCGGCTTGGTGCAAGATAGGGATATGGGTTCTGTCTATGGCCCCACCACAGTTAGGGAATCCCATTGCAGCAAAACCATCCACTATGACCTGCACATTTTCCAGGATCACTACCCTTGATATCAGCAGATCTTTGATTGCGTGGGCTACTGGCATCACAGCAGCCCCAACAGTAGATTTGCCCACTCCAAATTGATTCCCAACTGACCGGTAGCTGTCTGGCATTGCAAGCTTCCACAGGGCTATCGCCACTCGCTTCTCAACTGTGAGGGCTGCTCTCATCTTGGTATTCATGTGCTTCAGGGCAGGGGAAAGCAAGTCACAAAGTTCCATGAAAGTGCCCTTACGCATGCGAAAGTTTCGTAGCCACTGGGAATCGTTCCAGGCCTGCAACACTATGTGGTCCCACCAGTCTGTGCTTGTTTCCCGAGCCCAGAATCGGCGTTCCACAGCATGAACCTGTCCCATTAGCACCATGATGCATGCATTGGCAGGGCCCATGCTTTCAGAGATATCTGTGTCCATGTCCTGATCACTCATGTGACCGTGCTGACGTCACCTCCTCACCCGGTATCGCTCTGCCAGGTTCTGGTGCTGCATATACTGCTGGATAATGCGTGTAGTGTTTAATGTTCTCCTAATTGCCAAAGTGAGCTGAGCGGCCTCCATGCTTGCCTTGGTATGGTGTCCGCACAGAAAAAAGGCGCGGAACGATTGTCTGCCATTGCTCTGACGGAGGGAGGGGCGACTGATGACATGGCTTACAGGGCTGGCTTACAGGGAATTAAAATCAACAAAGGGAGTGGCTTTACATCAAGGAGTATTTCAGGCAGGACTTCACGGAGGGTTCCAATAAGAAATGGTGCACCTAAGTAATTGTTCTTATTGGAACAAGCAGGTTGGTCTGGCCTCTGATTGATCCATGGCTAGATTTACCTCGCTGCACCTTCTCTGTGAGTGACTGCAGTGCAACCTAGAGGAATGAGTCCCCTAGACCGGGGGCGGGGGAAAGCAAATGAGTACAAAACAAATCTGGTCTATTTCTTGTTTTGATCCACTCCATCTATCTTTTACATCTTTGGCTGGCAGCAGACGATGCAGAAGGACTGCAAGCCATCCACATCTCATGGCTGCTTGGCAGAAGATGATGCAATAGGACTGCTAGCAATCCATATCGCCTGCCTGCTCACCATAAGATAGTTCAATAGGACTGACTGCAGGACTAAAGAGAATGACCTGGTCAAGTCACTTCTAATGTAGTCCCTGCACCCATGTCTGCCAGGAGCACCTCGGACATGACGATGACGGCTACTAGTCCTATTGTACCATCTGCTGCCACAAGGCAATGGGTTGCTGCTGCTCTGTAGCAATGCAGTACCAAGTCTGCCAGCACCCAGGAGACATACGGTGACGGTTACCTGAGCGGGCTCCATGCTTGCCATGGTATGGCGTCTGCACAGGTAACTCAAGAAAAAAGGCGCGAAAAGATTGTCTGCTGCTGCTTTCACAGAGGGCGGGAGGGAATGGGGGCCTGACGATATGTACCCAGAACCACCCGCGACAATGTTTTAGCCCCATCAGGCATTGGGATCTCAACCCAGAATTCCAATGGGCACCGGAGACTGCAGGAACTGTGGGATAGCTACCTACAGTGCAACACTCTGGAAGTCAACGCTTGCCTTGGTACTGTGGAAGCACTTCGCCGAGTTAATGCACTTAATGCACTTAGAGCATTTTCTGTGGGGAGACACACACTCGAATATATAAAAACGATTTCTAAAAAACCGACTTCTATAAATTCGACCTAATTTTGTAGTGTAGACATACCCTAAGATACGTTGTTCTCCCATGTTCCTGCATATAGCAGTCATTCCTAGCACTGGTAGATTGCAAGACTTTTACTGGTCCTTCACAATCCAGCAAAGCTGTTTTGATTGTGTTCGAAGATTGAATGTAGTAAGTTCTGAACCTTATACTAGTGAAAATTTCAATCCCTGGGTATCATTTATTTTTAATAAAAATGTGATTTGCTCCTCTCTCAGTCAGCACACACAAGTAATAGATGGATTTTCCAAAGCATGCTCCTGGTGTGAAAAAATAATAAAGACATATTATCATAATTGCAATATAATACACTATTCTCAGCATAACATTGGAGCATGACACAGTGGCTATGTTTTAGTTTGTTCTGTCGCCTTCCTGAATACAAGGAGGAAGGCAGGCAGGCAAGCATGGTGTTCTGAGAATTACATTTTTTGTCCTGTTTAAAAAGAACAGGTTGCATTCAGCTACAAGGAATTTTCTAGTGTCATCTCTCTCTCTCTCTCATTTTTTTTAATGATCTCTATCTAAAAGAAGCTAATAGAATATTGTTTGAGGCAAATACACACATGCCTGCCACACAAACATTTATTTTCTGCCACTTTCCCCAGACACAGACTAACATTTGTCAAGAATGCGTGTTTCAAATGCTAAGAAAGGGAATAGACAGGAAATTAGAATATTCCTGAGCACTGAGACCCACATGTAAAAAAAAAAGTGGGTACAATTGCTTGAGCAAAAATTGGGTGCACAGCTGTACATCTGCACTAACATTCATAATAATTACATGTGAAAATGACTAACAAAGTCTCTAACTTGTCATTTGAAGCATTAAGTATAAAATTGCATGGATATTTTTCTAAAAATATCAGCCCTAATTATTTCAACGACAGGGTCAAAGAACTTGTATGCCCCCTCCTTCCTTCTTCTTTGTGGGGGTCTTGTACTTGAATATTTCCTTTTCCCCTGTTACGCTCTCCCTGTGGGTGATCTTATCCACTGACCTCTGTCTCCATTTCTCATGACTGTCAAATCTACCTCCATTGTCCTGGGTCACATCTCTTCCTGTTTTCCAATACTTCCTCTTGGATCTACTGCTGCTTTCTTTAAGGAAACATGTCAAAAAACAGAACTTTGTATCTTTCTTCCTAATTCCTTGCTTTTCCTGTATTACCATTGACAACTCTTCTATACTATCTGTCTCTCAAGTTTGAAATCCTGAAATTACCTTCAACTCCTCCATATCTACGTACATATTGGGAGTGCGCCAAACACCATGGGATATAGGCAGCCTCATCATTTGGTAGGGTATGCCTTTGTATTAACCGGGAAAAGGGATCACTACCCAAAATGCATAAGTCTTCCTTAGCAGAGGCAACAGCAAATGTATGACTCATGGGATAGACAAGTTCATCCTGATCTCCTGCAGTAAAGCGTTTTAAAGTCAGGTGCCTGTCACTCAATATAATTTTGGTGAAATCCTGGCCCCATTGAAGTCAGTGGAAGTACTGCCATTTACTTCAATAGGTCCAGGAGGTTGTCCTTTGTATCTGGAGTGTATTGAAAACTGTGTTAAAATGATAAGCTACCATTTTAAATTGTAAGGGGTTTCCTGGCCCTGCTTGCAGACTTGTGAACTCTGAGGAAAACTGTGTGATCTAAGTCCTCAGAGAGAGTCTGGAAAGAGCCAGCCAAGCGCAAGGTGGGTCTTGCACCTCTCTGCTTTAGGTTTTGATTGGTGTGTGTTAAGGTTCTGGATTCTAAGAAATAAAATGGTGTTAGTCGCAACCTTCCAGAAAGAAGTTTTATCCCCTGCTAACTTCTCTGTGTGTATGCCATGAACATAACAGTATCCACCTCTGTGAAACTTAGTCCTGGTTAATGTTGGCTGCATGGGTACCTATTGAATGCAATATTCTTGGAGCAGGGCCAGGGGAAAGGTGGCCCTTTAGGAAGTTGTGTCTTATCCCACTGACCTCTCTAAAGAGGAGTGCCAGAACTAGAACTGGAATAAATAGGCTAATTTACTGACCCAAATATTCCCAGAGAGCAAATTTCTGTGAATTTCATTGGCGATGCCAGAAGTATTTGTGGATTCATTCAGTCAAGGAGCCACGTGATTTTATCTCACTAATCACAATTAAGCAACACAGTTCAAATTTAGAACATTTGCAGTCAGCCTGTAGGACAATGGCTGAATATATTCAAGAAACCACAATCTGTGAGTAGAAAAAGGGGATAAAATGAATCACATAAATGGTTTGCTGTGAATTATTTGCTCTGATGTAATTGTATACTCTTCTCGTTAAAGTGCTATATACATGTTTCCAAACCATTGTGATTTTGTAAATGTGATGTCATAGCCAATTACCATAGAAATGGAGGCAACGTCACAGAATGTTGACTTTACAACAAGATCAGGTTTGAAGGGGAATCTGGGAGAAGGAGGAACAAACTCTGAGTTTAAAAGGGAAGGGAAGGCTTTGTGTCCCGTGATTAGACTGAGCATGAGAATAAGGCCATGGGACTGCCACAATGCAGCACCTCTCCTCACCAAAAGGGGAGAGCATGGGATATGTCATCTGACCAGAGGGCCTTACCTAAACGGAGCATGAGGCACCACAACAGAGTTTCAGAATCAAAATATCTTTTGATTTTTCCACACAAAAAAAAATCATTGACATTTTCTGTGAAAAACAAACCTACCCACCCCTTTTCCAACCAGTTCTAGTCAGGACTCCTGTGTTCGGTTGCCACTGGATTGCTATGTGACCTTCATGAAGACATTTATACCCCTCTGAATCTCAGGGTACATCTACATGTGAGCTGGAGGTGTAATTTCCAGCTAGGGTAGATGGACGAGTACTAGCTTTGATCGAGTTAGTGTGCACAAGAAAAAACAGTGTAGCCACAGAGGCCTGGGCGGCAGGATGGGCTAGCGGCCTGAGTACTTACCTAGGATCCCAGATGGGTTTGTACTTGGGGCAACTAGCCTCTCCCACCATCCATGTTGCTGCAACTACACTTCTATTTTCAGTGTGCTAGTTCTACCACAGAGAGGACCCATCCATTTGCCTGAGCTGGGAACGACATGTCCAGGTCAAGTGCCTGGCTGTAAGATATTTAACTACCAAACCCGGGGGGGTTACCATGTTTAATTAATCTTTGTAAAGTGCTTTCAGATGTCTCTCAGACCTTCCAGCTGATGTTCTCAAAGAGCTTGGCCACTCACAAAGGAAAGATTCTTGGATGACAGAGGCTCAGTAAGTGCCAAATATCATTATTGCATGCAAATATGTCCAATAGTTAGCAAATGTTACAAGGGAAAATATGAAAAACAAGAGAAAGTTTATTGGCTGTCTGTGCTAATTGAATGACGTTTGGGAGATACCTCCCCCCACGAAAGTTCCTCTAATTCAGTGGTTCCCAAACTTGTTCCGCCGCTTATGCGGGGAAAGCCCCTGCCGGGATGGGCCAGTTTGTTTACCTGCCACATCCGCAGGTTGGGCTGATTGCAGCTCCCAGTGGCCGCGGTTCACTGCTCCAGGCCAATGGGAGCTGTTGGAAGCTGTGTGGGCCAAGCGACGTACTGGTCGCCACTTCCAGAAGCTCCCATTGGCCTGGAGCAGTAAACCACGCCCACTGGGAGCCGCGATCGGCCGAACCTGTGGATGCAGCAGGTAAACAAATTGGCCCGGCCCGGCAGGGGCTTTCACTGCACAAGCGGCAGAACAAGTTTGGGAACCATTGCTCTAGATAAAGAAACTCTGAAAAATATCACTTTGTGACACAGGGCACTTGTAGGGAGACTGCTGCCTGCTTATTGCCGAAAGTGAATTATTAGGAGCACTGTGTAATGATTTTTTGTCACAAGAACAATAGCTTCAGTTTTGTTAGCATCGAGCAGATTTGCGTTGTTGGTTTAAAATGATAACTCTCCATAGTAGTCAAAAGACAGGCAAACAATTTAAGCCTAGAGATAAATATGACATTCTGCCTTCCAGGGAATGCTTTATATCGCAGGCGTTAGAAGAGCAATAAAATGAGGGCATTAGCACAAACATGGTGATGAAAAAATATTATTATTTCAAATACAAACTACACCAAAAATAGTGTCTGAATAATAAATTAATTAATAAAACAGTCAGTCAGACCAGGCATCCTTTGATAACTGAGGAATGAAGGGGACACATAAAAACTTATTTTTTACTAGGTTGCTTGATGCCTCAGGATTGGTAACAAGGTAGACTATAGTGCTTTTCTCCCCTAGATAACTAGTTCAAATGCAGCCAAGATGAACAGTAACCACGAGTTGTTACCAGTTGTTTAGTGCCTCATTAGAAATGAGTCTGATGTGGTCATTGCACCCTAAAACCTACCATCGGAATCAATCTCAGTGGAGATTCCAAGGACTAAATGACCCTAGAGATGACTGCAAGGCGGAGTTAAGGTGGTGTTGCGGAACTTACGCTGGTGTTACTGACTATGCTGCACTTGTTCTAAGGGTAAAGAGGGTGTCACCTTTCCCAAACTCCAGCATTTACATAAAGGGAAAAAAGAAATAGAAATTATTTCCTTAATTCTCAGGCCTTGTGGAAAAGGCCTGTGAAAGTCAAAAAATGTCATGAAGTGTATCCAATGGAAATGTCACAGAGCTCAACATAGTCTCCTTTTGGGGCAAAAGGGTTGGAAGCAAAGCCACACACAAGCATCAGTGATGAATCTCGACCCAAGCCTTGCAGATCTTAGGGCACCCACACGGAGTATCTGCCCATCCACACACACGTCTGAGCTCCTCATTCACATTAAAGCTGGTGCTGTGGCCATGTCACTGCTGGTTTTCAGTCCATGACTATGCATTGTTAATTTAATACCAAGTTCTGTGGTCAACTGTAGTAGGAAATTAAAGTTTTCTCTAGGGGATCAAGCTGTGTGGTGTAACAACTCCTGAGCTGGCTCCCCTCCTTTATCCACCTTCATCCCCTGGTTTCCCATGAAGCCCTAGACATATATTGGTATTGGGGGTAGGGAGTGGAACTTCTGCAAAGACGGAAAGCAGGCAAAATAGCCTTGGCTCCCCTCTTTCCATGAGTTTTTCCTCACATTTGTCTGAAATTGTCACTCCTTTGCTTCTCTCCAGAAAGTGCAGTAGAAGCATAACTCTACTGACATAAAATATATGCTATGTTGCACAGCGCTGCAAAGATGTTAAAATGAAAAGTAGAAGTGAAGTCAATTAGTTGTATCTTGTGGTGCTCTGGGTTAATTAAGCCTGTGCCAAGGGCTAGGTGGCAGCCTATGAATCACTTATGAGAGGACACTACACGTTTGAAATAAACTAGTTTCATGCTGACAAGGGAAATTGCCCAAGCAGCTCAAGGGGCCACCTATTAAATATCAGTATGTGCTGTGTGGGGGTCCCCCAAAAATATTCCTGTGTAGGGCCCCCAGTGGGCTAACACAGGCACTGAATCCATCTGAACTTGCTTGGTTTTGGATGCATGCTGTTCACTGTTGAGCTTTGAGTTAACACATAATGGACCACTGGAATGTGGTCAATTCTCTTCACAAAGGACAATTACTATATCCTGTTGGGATGTAGGTTTTCTGCTGCTTTGTTTAGTATCTGTCATCAGTGGTGTGGCACACAGTTCAACTCTATCTTTTACATTCTGGAGCTAAGGTGCTTCTATCTGACTTGTTCTGCCCTCAAACACAGTAATATGCCGCACGAGATAACAGAGCAATAGAAGGGCGGGGTACGGTGCCCTGAGAGTTCAGTACTGCCACAATCTGTACTTGTGCCAGACATCCATGACCCCTACACCACCCCAATATATCCTGCTCCTATTCCATGTAACCTGCCTTTCTGGGGAGCTATGCACAGTATTTTACACACCCCTTCCTTATTGCACACTCTTACATCTTTATGCCCGAGTGAGCTAATCCCTGCTGCCTGGCATTGCCTTTTTCTGAGTTTGACAGGGATTACTAACCAGGGTTATGCACAATCTGCTGGGTGTCTCCAAGAGCCAGAAGTGCAGATGTGTTTTCTGCCCTTTCCTTGTTTGGACCTTACCTGTATATGAAACCACATTCACTGACAGGGACTAGCATCACAAATTCATCTGGGAGTTAGCTGATGGAATGCGTGAGTGCTTTTTACATCACCCTGTCGGAGAGGAATTTTTGGTGCATGTTTTCACATTACATGCTTTCTTGCAGTGTTGGGAGGACATAGCCTGTAAAGAAGATTCAGGCTAAGCTGGCTCTGCTTATTCCTATCCAACAGATCCCTCGATAGGGAACTGCTCTTCTTTCCCAGAGCTCTGGCATGCAGAGCTCCTTAATGCTCAGTCCAGACACTGCTCTATTTAATTACATGTACAACCTGGGCTATGATCCCAGCCACATGGTGATGACAGGTGCCCTTTTCATTCCAGGCAGACAGTGCTGTCTCCCACTTAACTTTATTTGTGTTATTGTAGTGCCTAGGAGCCCTACCCATGGACCGTTACCTCATCGTGCTAGATGCTGTACAAATACAGAACAAAACCACAGTCCTTCCCACCTAAAGAACAGCTGTCTCAAACTAAACCCAAGGGGAATGAGGTGATTCTGTTTGGAAAATGGATTGGCAGAGGACAGCACTACCTCACCCTCTCTGCAGGACAACTGCCCTTTGCTGGTTAAGAGTCTTGGGATTACGCTGAACTCAGCCCGGCTAGATCAGGCACAAGAGTTCCTTGCTCCAGCAAGGAGACGATGCTTTCCAGTCTTCTCAGCCAATGATCTTGACACAGCACTTAATGTCTTTATGCTGCAATTGTCTCTACATGCTCTGTGCATAAGAAACAGGTGAAGAAACTACAGTGGGTATCTAGTGCAGCATCCCATCTCCGACACTGGGAAACCTTGAGACAGCATATCACAGCCTCATTCCCTGTTTTCTACTGCATTCCATGTTCCAACACTAATTTAGAAAGACCTTCACAGGACAGATATCCTCTCATACTGATACACGCCACTATATTTGTGCCGCTCCAGCACACTTCACTTAGTGGAGCTCATAGTTTCTATAAGTCACATAACACACCTACATACAACAGCAATAGGCACTGTAAAAATTTGGCCATACTTTTTATTAAGGGTACATTTATAAACTGTTCATTAAGGGTTAAATTACTAATTGTAATAGATGTTTTAATAAATGATTCTATTGTTAAAGTCCAACAGGTCAAAATGTTTCTTATAACCTAGGCCATTTATAACACCTTCTACAGATGTGCTTATAACCATCTCTAACACATATTCCTTACGTCTGTAACATCTATTATATATATATATATATAAACATCTATTAAGACTTTATAAGCTATTTGTAAATGTACCCTTAATGTGAAGGCCCAGCAAGAATTCTCTGTGATATAAATGTAACCTCTGGTCTCAACCACAAAATATCAAGAAATCTTTTGTGCAAAGGCAGGCATAGTCTTCACATTTATAAAAATGAATTGCTGCAGAACAAGAGAAAGCAAGAATTGGGTAAGGGTCTTTTTACTACAGCTTGCTTAAGTTATCTAGTTTTCATTTAATAACAGCAAAATGCAAACTCACATGTATAGTTCAAATGAGGCTAATCTCTCTGGCTGCTTTTAGGATCAAATAGAACTTCCTCAGGGACAGCTTCAAGATCTGTTCATCATGTCCAGAAAAAAAAAAAGTCTGAATTTTCTAGTGTGCTCAGCTTGCTGTTAGCAGTTGTTCTGTTATATTATATATGATTCCCAACTGCTCAAGATATAAACAAACACGCAATGCTTCATTAGATATTTTGGAAGAATTAACTTGTTATTAAGTGCTCCACAAAAGGGCACAGGAAATGACTAAAATACAACAGTCACAGGACCACAATGAGTTCTTATAGTTGGGTTGCAATGGGGCAAGGGGGGAACATTTTATGGATCACTGTTCTTATGTATCAATAACAGCTTGTTATGTGCATAGCAGGACACCCAGCTCAAAAGGAAGTGGCAAGATTTGATTTACGTTTGTCCCACTCAAAACTGGACCACGGAACACATATTAAGTCTTGATAAAATAGTAGCAGGAATACCACATTTGCAATGATTTTCAGGCTTAGTAATTCACAAAGTTCTATATCTATATGACTACTTTGCACATCTATAATGCCTTCTTACATTGGCTGCTAACAACAATGTATTAATTGTTTAATAAATATAAAAAGCTGATCGTATTTTCAGATTTATATTGTTAGAGTAATTCCACAAGCCCTTCTCCCACAGGTAAGTGATAATGATGTTACCTTTACTATTGATCATTCATGCCAGTGATAGCTCAAATGGCCACTTACCTTCCTAGTTATTGTCCCACTGCCTGAGGTTTCCATCATTAAGAGCTCAATACTGAATACTTTATATGTCAAAAGCTCACACTAAATATAATAGGAGTCCCTGGTGTGTGAGGAGAACAGGACTGGGGCCACAGTGATACTACGGGGGCAATATGAAACTGAGAAGGGGACTGTGGCAGATCACTGGAGGATGATGGTGGCCCTGTGAAGGACAAGGAAATAGGCTGGGAGAGGGTTTATTTTAATCAGATAGTAAAGATATATGATTCTTGTACTGTTAGCCTTTGGACTTCTATGGCCTCAGGCAGCAAGAAACTGTTAACCTCAATTTTCACATAGTATTTTTGATCCTTATACAAAAGGCGCATTAGACACAATTCATTTCAACATGAAACATGTGACAGGTGGTTCTGTGGAAAGGCAAATCTCCTTTATTCTTTTACCTCAGAAAATGGAAAGCTCCCCACTCACTTTGGATGTTTCATTTTCAGTGTTTAGCTACATAATGAATTTTTAAAACTATTAAATATCTTCCATTTCCTACATGGCCATTGGTACTAAGGGGATTTATGCTCGTGCCTCATGCAGACAATAGACTCCTGAAGGTCTTCTATTAAAGATTGAAAAAGTGTTTTGCTGCTGGGTTATTGCGGACTGTTGTGAATGTGTTAATTCATGGCTGAAGGGAGGGAAGTTTCTGGGGTGCTCCATTTCATAGCCATATATTTAAGAATTGGCAAGTAGTACTTAGAGTAAAGGCTAGGTGTTCCTTTAAACAGAGGTGTCTACACATACACCTTTGGAAGAGGTGTCCATACAAAACAAAGTTATGGAGTAGACCAATGGAGGGAAGGCTATTCACAGATTACAATCAAACTGGAACATTTAGGCAAACTAACATTGTAAGGGAGCAATTTGCTCTCTATTTGTAATGTATTTTGGTAGACAATGGAAGCATATTCTTTGCTGCAGGGGGGTGAGAGGTTACAGGAAGATGTGAACAAATTGGAGAGAGTCTAGAGGACAGCAACAAAAATGGTAAGAGGTTTAGAAAATGTGACATATGAGAAAAGGTTGAAAAAATTGGGGAGGTTTAGTCTAGCAAAGGTAAGAGTAAGAGGGCGACATAATAATCGTCAAGTATGTAACAGGTTGGTATAAAGAGGATTGTGATCAATTGTTTTCTGTGTCCATTGTGGGTAGGATAAGAAGGAATTGGCATAGTTTGCAGCAAGGAAGATTTAGGTTGGATATTAGAAAAATCTTTGTAACTCTAAAGATAGTTAAGTCCTGGAATAGATTACCTAAGGAGGCTGTGGAACCCAGATCACTGGAGTTTTTAAGAGCAGGTTAGGCAAATACCAGTCAGGGATGGTCCAGGTCTACTTAATCCTGCCTCAGCATGGGGGGACTAGCTGACCTCCCGTGATCCCTTCCAGCCCTACATTTCTAGGACTTTTATGATATGGGAATGTATTTCAGTACAATGGAGCTGCCACCATACCAACACAGGGATATGGGAAAAGAGAAAGTGTTACCAGTACTTTAATGTATGTGACAGGGCCAGGGCTCACGGAATTCAGCAGGAGTCCCACATAAAGCAGACCCTCTCCAGGGTCTCAGATTTACATACTTTCCCTCCCCATGAAGAATCATAACAACAAGCCAGCAGAGCCGCTGGCCACATTCCCGTCAAGCACCCTAACAGTTTGTAGATGCTACAAAACAATGAGAACAGGATAGCTATTTAATCTCCAGATGTTTTCATCCTGGCTTCTAGTCAGCAAAGCTCTGGCTGCTTCCAGCCCTTGAGTGGAGCCATGTCCCTTTCTAGAGGTCTGAGCCTATTTTGAGGTGAAGGCTCCCGCAGTGACCCTGGGCTTAAGGGCTGTGTCTACTGTAAGACTTGTTAGCAATTCTCCCATGATGCACCTCCACCAGTACTAGCAACAGTGGAAGTGTAGTGTAGACCTGGCACAGTTATTCTAACTTCTGCATTATCTAGCTGTGATGGGCTAGGTAACACAGTGATGAAAATGCCTGCCCTACCCCGTCCACCATTGCTATCACTGCTGGAACTGCTATACCCGTACTAGACCAAGAGCAGGAACATTTCTGAAAATTCTCAGTACAGACTCAGCTGAGGAAGAAACTTTCAGTGCTCTGAAAAATTGCTGCTGAGATTTAACCCCCAAATCTCCATGCCACTGCCTAGCTTGGAAGAATCCACTTCTAGGGGCCACAATTACCCACAGTGGGTCACATTTACATCAAATCCAAACCAGTGCCACAGCATGAAGAATTTTAGGGGCACTGCACTGATGAAAATCAAGCTCTGAAATGCAATATAAAAAATAGTGAATATTAAATATGTGGCTTTTTTTGCTTTTCCAGTACAAGTTTGGTCCCTGCTGCCCATCGTGCACTCCCTTTGCTGTCATATTAATCATTTTATGTTCATAACTACAGTGAAATGTTCACTGTAACAGCCCTGCTGTGTTCTACACCAGAGATTGCCACATTTTAATCATGAGAGAAGCAATTCTTCTCAAGAAAAAACTTGATCCTGCAGCCCTTCATCAGTGGAGCTGCCCTCACATGCCAAGTTCCACTGAATTTAATAGAACCATTGCCATAAGGAATACCCATGTGAATAAGGATTTCAGGACAAGAACCAGAGTTCTTCAAGTTCTTTGGGATCCTTTAAAGTATAAAACACAATCATACTGGAAGTTGACACTCAAGGAGCAGTCTTCAAAGCAGGTTGCAGAATTATTTCCATAACTTGGGTATTTTTTTGTAAATACAGTACAAAAGACTGTTTAAAACAGGATTCGGGATTAGCATGTTTCTTTCAGAGAAGGAGCACGAAAGTGAAATACTAAAACTGACATAATTTCAGCTCTCCAACTAATAGTCTTGGCTTATGACAGTAAAAGGGCAAAGTGGCCTACTGCAGTTTTCTCAGCATATAACAATATATGAACTGCTCTGAACTCTTGCTCAGTAGGTGCAGGCATTCCTATTTCATCACCTCCAAGTTCCCTCATTGCAAACCGACTACCATAGCCACTGAATGATATAAAATCTGGAGACAATGAGGTTAGAATTCAAGCTCTTCTTTTATTGTTATTACAGTTAATTCCCACCCTGCCAAAACCTGGCTCTCTGCCAGGTGAGTGGTGGGTTGCCAGTGCCTCCTGCTCTCTGAGGCTACATCCAAATGGGTAGGCCACAATGCTCTGTGTAACAAAACCATGTGGTTTTACGAGAACAGTCAATGAGTTTATTTATACCTTGTGTCAGGACTGGGACGTGGGCGGTCTGACCTAGTAGTCTAGGCAGGGGTGGTCAGACAGAGCCAGAGTCCAAGCCAGGGGTCAGATCCAGAATCAGGAACCAAGCCAAGAGTCAGAGGCAGAATCGGGAACCACGGATCAAGCAAGAATCAGATCCACTGCAGCAGCCTCTGGAAGAGGCAGTGCCTCTGGGAAGGTCAGAGTTCTGCTAGCTCTTCACTTCCAGTAGTTCTGGGTGGGCTGCCCATTCATGGCCAGGAAGTGTAGACTACCCAAGAAGCTATAGGCCTAGCTTCAAGACCCACAGGCCCTTTTACCTTGCCACTGAGCTGCTTCAGTTCAAAAGTGTCTGTGGATGCAAACTAGTGTAACCCTTCTGCCAGGCCAAGTTGATAGCAGCAAGGGCCGGGTTCAGTACACAGGGGTTCCCTCTCACCAAAGCAAATGCAAAACTGGCTCGAGCCCCCACCCAGTGACCTGGGAAAATCTTACACACCCCCTGGGTGCCTCAAAGAGGCAAAACTTCCCCTCTCGCAAGCACAGAGTCTGTGTAGTAGAGAATCTTTAATAACATGAGGTAAACAACATCAGCATTAAATTGGGGAAACACCACAACTAGTGTTCATTAACGAAACCATGAGCAAAGACCCACCCCAGAAAATTGGACAACATCCTTTCCCTCGGGTTCTTGAGTCCCAGAACCCAAACGTCTCTTGAGTCCAGCAATCCACAAATCACCCAAAGTCCAAAAGGTCCAGCCCCAGAGTTCAAAAGTTCATCTGCAGAGTGTTACTCCCCAGTCTGGCTAAAATGTGCCTGTGTGTGGGGGAAAGAGGTAAGGGGCACCTTACGTGTCCTGAAGCTGACTGCCCCACAGGGCTCTGCTCTGCTACGCTGTCTCACGACCGGCTCCGCTCTGCACAGCTCGCCGTCTCACGAACAGCTCTGCTCAGCTCGCCATCTCATGAACACACCGCTGTCTCACAAACGGCTCCGCTCTACCACGACCGGCTCCGCTCAGCTCGCCGTCCCACGAACACACCGCTGTCTCACGAACAGCTCCGCTCCACCACGACCGGCTCAGCTCTGCTCACCTCGCCGTCTCATAAGCACTCCGCCAGCCTATCCATGAACAGCACCGCTGCACTCTAGATCTTCCGGCTCCCCACTTCTTGACACAGTGCTCAGTGATTTCAGCTCTCAGTGATTTCAGCTCATAGTAGTGGGAGTCTTAGTGCTGGTGCACCATAAGGCCAAAGTGAATGCAGCACAGTACCTGTAGCAAGACTCTTAATAGACCCAAAATTAGCTCTGACATTCCACAGTGGAGAGAGACAGAGGTGCAATTGGTGCTTCAGGCCCTCACAAAGGGGCCCACACCACCAGGTACTAATACCTGCCTCAAGTCTCTCTCAATTCACAGAGTTTTGGATCCCATGTCCCTTGCCTAGCGAGTGCTACTCAGTTGATGGTGAGTCCCTTCATCATAACAAAAGGCCAAGTACAGTTCCAAGCACAGTTCCCATAATCAGGGTAATAACAATTTATTCGTCCCGCCCCAATAACAGAGACACTGGGGATCCCACAACAGCCAAAGTGACCATTTGGGCAGTTATGGCCTCATTCTAGGCGGGGTGGGTGTGCCTATGCAAATGAGATCAGCCCCTGAAGTTCTTTTCCACAACTTGCCACACCTCACCACCAGATGTCAGGGTGGAGCCCATCCTGACTCTGCTTACACTAGTACCATTCGATACAAATACAAACCAGATGCTTCCACTGCACCACCTGATGTAGCCTTCTGCAGGTATTCCCCTCCCTAGCAGGAGGCCTCACTGTCTAACAAAGGCTTTCATATCCAATGGTAATCTTATTGAATCTTCTCTTGATAAACCCCTCCACTCTACAAGCAGATCAATTTAACTTCTTTCTTGGTTACTCCACATCCCACTTAGCATTGTGCCCAATACACTTCAAACACTCATACGAAATTCTCAACACTTAAATCGAATGTGTCTGTGCCAGCATGAAAGCCTGGAAAAAAATTTACATAATCTTACCTTTGTGCCCATTGTCATCTCCTTACAGTCACTGATGCCTGCTCCTTCTTTGATTTGGATGTGCAAAAAAGGGTCCATGGATAAAATTTGCAAATGCTGCTAAGTGATCGAGGAATCCAAGTCTCTTAGATGCTTAAGTTGCATTTGTAAATTGGACTTGGCCTCCTCAATCACATCAGTGTTTTTGAAAAATTCCCCCTGTGTCCCTGTACTTTTAAAGATTGCATTTTAAGGCTCACTAAATTAAGGAAGGTTGCAAAAGAAATATCATTAGCAGTTCCCTAGTGCAATTTGTTAATTAGACTGTTGAAGTTAAGCTTGATCTAGGAAAAAAACATCCAAGCAGACAAATTCTCAGTTAGAGTAAATTAGTGTAGCTCCTTTGGAGTCAATGGAACTACACCAATTTATACTAGCTGAGAATCTTGGCACAAGTATTCGCAGTCATGCCTTCACAAAGGCTTCTTGACTTTCCTTCACCACAAGGCGGTCTGGCCATTTAGATCCAACAGCTAGCAACCCCTTGTGTAGTATTTCCCTACTTCCACTCCTGAAAGGAATCACAAAAATGGCTAAATAACACTAAGTAAAAATGTAAGCCCACACATTGTTTGTTTTCAATTTCAGAAGACTGGGTTGTTCATTCTTGTGATCAGAACTGCTTCCCTCATTCCCACTTTAAACTGGCTCAGACACATGGTATATTCAAACACAGACTTGTATTCCTCAGTAAATGCTGCTATCAGCTAAAACGGATTTTTGCCTCCACTCAGTACTTTCCATCTTGTCTTTTCTGCATTTAAGAATGAATGTAGGCCATTTTGTTTAAAACCATTTTGGCTGTTTTTCCATGATAAATTTTTTGTCTTATCCAAAAGCATTGCCTAATTAAATGTTATAGTATAAATTCTCTGGTATGGAGATTTTGACCCTCCTCTCTTCTGTCTTGTTCAGGTTTTGCAAATGTTACCTTTATTTTTAGTTCCTACAATAATTTTTAAAAGTTAGACATAATAAAGGTGAGGTGAGTAAGAGTTGGGAGGCCTTTCACAATTCTGACTCAACCCCTTGCCCTCCCCCGCAAAACAAAAATCTAAGAACAAACCTTTGCATCCAAAATCAAATGTGAACTTTGTTCTAGGAGCCCAGATAATTGCATTGTTAAGAGCTCTGTTGAGAATTCTGGGTAATCATCTGCAAATGAGAGCACAGAGCACCATATTTTGCTTCAGAATATCTATAGCTGAGACCGAGGATAACTTCCACTGAAGTCAAAGGGAGTCTTTCCACTGAGTTCAGTGAAAATTGGGTAGAGACCATAACAGAGCTTTGGAACAGAAGTAGGGCTAACACAGGCCATCTGGTTAAGTAGGTCAACCCTGCTCATCCGTGTCATCACCTTGGCAGTTCAGCATTCTAGATTGAAGTGCATATCAGTACATGGAATGCTCTTCCAGCTCAGAACTTCTTCCTAGCCCTGCCACAGCCAGTCTGAGCACTGGAAACAACTTGAAGGATTTGGACATGCTTTTGGAGGCAGCAAAATTTTAGTCCCCATTCATGGGGACTACTTCACATATTTGAAGTTGGCATGTACTTAAATACCTTGTTGAATGGGAGCTGGTAATCTGAGAGGTCCAATTCTATCGTTGTGCCATGTGAGTCACTGGGCATGATTCCTAGAGATGCTAAGTACCCGCAATTCCCATTGAAGGCTCATGGAGGGTTCCTGGGGCTTTGTCTACACTGAAAATTTACATAGCCATAGCTACCTCTCTCAGGGATGTGAAAAAATCCACACCCCTGAGAGAAGTAGCTATGCCAACCTAACCCCCGATGGGGACAGTGCTAGGTCAACAGAAGAATTCTTCCATCAACTGAGCTACTGCCTCTTGGGGAGGTGGATTAACTACAGCAATGGGAGAACACCTCTCATTGCCGTAGTGAGTGTCTACAGTAAAGCACCACAGCAACACAGCATTTAAAATATAGGCATGCCGTGACAGAAAAAACTCTTCCACTGGTGAAGCTGTGTCAACACTGTGGGGTTATGCCAGCATAGCTACGCCAATAGAGCAATGCCAGTGTAATCTCCATAGTGTAGACACAGCCTAATATAGGACAATTGCAGAGTCAGGCCTGAAGAATGTAGAGCAGTGGTTCCCAAACTTGTTCCGCCGCTTGTGCAGGGAAAGCCCCTGCCGGGCCGGGCCGGTTTGTTTACCTGCTGTGTCCGCAGGTTCGGCCAATTGCGGCACCCAGTGGCCGCGGTTCGCTGCTTCAGGCCAATGGGAGCTGCTGGAAGCAGCGGCCAGTATGTTCCTCGGCCCGCGCCGCTTCCAGCAGCTCCCATTGGCCTGGAGCAGCGAACTGCAGCCAGTGGGAGCCGCAATCGGCCGAACCTGCAGACGCGGCAGGTAAACAAACCGGCCCGGCCCAGCAGGGGCTTTCCCTGCACAAGCAGCGGAACAAGTTTGGGAACCACTGATGCAGAGAATTGTTTCGCCATCTTCCCCTTTCTAGCCAGAATATCTGAGCGGGTTTAATTTCTCTCATGTATGAAAGCATCTCTTAATGTTTAATAGGATTGGTTTCACTAGGGTATTTCTCATGCTAATACAGTGTATTTCCAAAAGAGTTTTAGAAAGAAAAATAGAGCAAATGTTTCCTATCATTTATCATGCTAAATGAGTTAAGCTGCTGTGCTAAAAAGGCCTCATTGATGCATATGGTGGGGGAGGGGAGGCGGAGTCTGAGTTGAGCATCTTTAAGGAATAAATAATGGTCTCCAAGGTAGATTTCTCTGTGCTCTGACCAGAAATCTAGACCCCAATTTAAAGAAAAAACACTATTTTACTATCCTTTTTCAAAACCAGAATTTGTAATTCATCCGAGTATGTGAGTTATTAGCCAAACCGTATTATAACTTGATTTGCTCTGTATTGTCTTTAAGCAGCATACTCAGAAAACAGACAGGTAAAAGCCAACCCATCTGAATAATTTATTTAAGATGCGTCAGTGCATTACTAAGGATAAGTTTACTGTACCTGAAAGAACAGAGCATCCAGCATTTTCATCAAATGGAGTCACCACTTTTTCATGTGACAAGTCAAGACTTTGCTGTTAAGAAAATGTCACTGATGCCTTGCTATTAATTACAATAAAATTATAATGTGAAGAGATGTTTCAGTATTTTATCTGAAGGATGAAAGCAAGAGAAAAATACAAAACAAACCCAACTGAAATAAAATACAGAGAAATCAGTAACATTAATCATTGGTAGACTAAGGAATGCAATTCAGTGTTGCAATTCAGGAGCCAGAATTCTCCTTATTCTGCCCATTGTTAATAAAATATACTACTTTGTACCCTTCCTTCCAAGGATCTGCAAGAACATTAATGAATTGACCATTACAACAACCCTCTGTGATTGAAAGTTTTCATGCCAATTTTACAGATGGGGTAACTACATCACAAAGAGATTAAGTGTCTTTCCCAGTGTCACATGTGAAGTCTGTGGCAGAGCCAGGAGTAGAATCTAGATCTAACTCTCAGCCCCATATTTTACCCACAAGCCAATCCTTCTCCCAGAGCCCACCTCAACAAAAGCACCAAATTCCTTTCTTCCCTAACGTATCAAGGGGGTAGGCGGTAAACAGGAAAATCAGAAGGCAGATTTTAGTTTAAATTTTACAGATTTGAAAATACTAATTTATTATACAAAAAAGGTTAAAATTTTTACTTTGTTTTTTAAAAGTATTGGAGCCATGCAGAAGCACTACGTCACCAAATGGCCTTTGATAGGTGATTTCAAGCAGCCAGACAAGGTCACTCCGCTGTAGTTATTTTTAAAACTAAAAGAAATACATTGGCTGTGACCTTGCACTAGCTTGTGGAAATTATTCTGTGACTGAAAAGATATTGCTGAAGGATTTGTAGAATTGCTGCTTCTAGAATTGCTCTGATTTGTTGACTAAATGGGTAACTGTCTGGAAAACTGGTTCTTTTAGGAAGAAAAAGGTATATGGAAATAGACTATATAAAGAGTCTGTAGTTCCTTTGAATTTGAACTTTGGTTTCCTAAATACAATGAAATAGGTAAATTCTCTATAAAACATAGTCTCTAGTTATTTATGTTAATGGAGTCATAGTTGTTTACTAGAAGAGATGACCGCAGCCAAACCCATTACAACAAGATGTTTTCAAAAGCAAATGTAGAAGAGATTAATAAAAGACAGGGTGAGTGCTCATATACCACAAAGAAATAATTTATGAGGCCCTACAAAATTGAGGGTTAAGAAGCAACTGTGGCCCCAAACCTGCATTCCAGATGCACCCACAAATTCCCTTTCCGTTCCTCCCCCACCTCTCTGCATGATTAGTTGGATGATGAGTTTTCTCTCTGCCTTGAAGTCTTTCCCCTTCATTTATGTTAGTCTATATCCCCAAAAACAAAAAGCACAAAACAGCTATTTGGTTCAGATCTTGTTTCTCAGAGCTGTAATTTCAGAGTTATAGCTCCATAAAGGAAGCAAATTACCCCATGTGTCCAGGTCACATTGGAGAATTGGGCTGCTGCTGAAACTGCCTCCCATGAATATAACTAAGAGGAACCTCTCCAGCTTCTACTTCTACTACGTTTCAGTCTTGAGCCAGCTGTAAATGGTTGGGGTGGGGGAGGGGGGGACAAAGGGAGACAGAAACAAGAGAGGAAAATAGATTATTAGCAAGACTGGCTCATGGAGCCTGTTCCTTTCTAGGCAAAACAATGCATTTCCTTTATTTTTTTCTCTAAGGGGCAGGGGACATTCTAGAATAATTATAACATATGGAAAAGGTTATCATAATGGCAACAAGAATTGCACTCCATGGGGAGCAACTCTCCCAGACAAAAACACAGTTCTATTTTCTAATCAAAGCAGATATTTCTATTAGGTTAGTACATGTGCTGCCATTTAAGTAGCAAATTCTCTGCAAAAGAGGGGTCACACAATAAACCAAAGTCTGAAGTACATTTGTACTCTGTACGGATGCCTGTAGATACTCCAGGCACGTACAAAGAATATTAAACGGTGGCCAGCTAAGCATCTTTCAATGAATTTCCCCACCCACATACAACTGTTGCTTCTGTCTTGATAAGTCCTTGATTTATATGAAATGTCCACTCTCATCTGCACACTTCATTCTTCTTTGGCCATTTACCCAGGTGTTGCTTTCACTGGCTAAGTTTTGTACACGTATGTAGCTTTCACACTCTTGCATTGTTTATTCAAGGAGTGCTGATGGTGTCCCTAGAACCGTGCAGAACATACAGGAGACAGTCTTTGCCCCAGAGAGCTTGTAGTCTAAGGATCCGATCCAAAGTAAGTAATTTGAAAAGCTGCCCATTGACTTCAATGGGCTTTGGATCAGCCCCTAAGATAACAGACAAGTGAGATACAGAGCAGCAGGTAGCCAGAGCTGTAATCAGCACGTAGTAGTGTAGCACGGCAGGATTAGAAGAGTTAGGCTCACTCAGAAGCTTTCCCTAAAGATACCCACACTGCCCAAGGCTGCTTCACTGAGCCTATCAATACATTTTCAGATCTGACATACCCTATCAAATATTTAAGGCAAAACTGAGCAAACTGACACTAAGAGAGCAAACGTTTTGCTAATGCAAAACATCCCCCAAACTTTCCAAAATAGCTCACATAAAACTAGCATTTAAAAAAAGATTTAAAGGGCCTTGGAGTCTAATAGCCCCTCACTGCATGACTACACAGGGTACCTGAGCTTGGGTCTTGCTCCTGTTAGCCAGCAACTGGGAGCAGTGAGAAGCAGGGACGGACCAGGAGGCAGCAGCTTGCCTCCCTCAGGAGTGATTTCCCTTCCCTCAGCCAGATGGGAAGCAGCCACAGGGCCTCTGAGTGTCCAGGGAACACTGAGAGGAAATGAAAGAATCCCAGAGGATCCCACCAAAAGGCTATAAAGAGGTGGAAGTTTGCAATGATGTAAAAGATCTACCCTGTCCCTGCTTCAGTACAGTCAAGTGAAGGTCAGCCTGGTTAAGTCATCATGGAATTCTTCTCCTCAGTAAGCAGGCAGCTTCATATATCCATTGCCTTTACGATGTAGTATTTTAACATTTTATTGTAACTTTGCCTTTTTAAAAAAAAAAAGGCAAAAAAACTTTCAAGGGATCAACTTCAAACCATCACCTCTTGATGTGAAGGTGTTTGCTACTTAGAATTCATAACTCCTTATAATTCGTGAGCACAGCATGGTCTGAAGGTTTAATGAGGTAAAACTTTGACCAGAGAGAAAGAAACAGAAGGGATTGAATTAATCGCTGGTGAATTTCCACTGACTTCAGTTGGTGTCACACTAGGGAGGAATTTGACCCACTATGCTTAGCTATTCAAAGCTGGCCTATAACCCTTAGGCTTCTTTTCTGGGCTTGCATTGCCTCTCTTTGCACTGTGCCAGATTTGTGACTCAAGGGTTCCAGCGTCAAACAGGCATCTTTTGTCAGCACTAAATTCCTTTCTTAAAAAAGGATATCTCCAGAATATTGAGAGCAACCTTCCTGACCATGGTAAAAGGTGGTTTGGATCTGGGAAGCTCAGTCAGTACCTTGCCTAAAAAGAGCAACAGAGATCAATGTTCATTTTCATTCTGTAGATATGTCCTTGGCAAATGGCACATTCTGGTTGACTCTGTTTCAGAACGTGTGACAGGATTTTATCTGGTCCCTCGAAACAATTGACAATTATAGCAGTTGAAACTGCGCAGAAGAGGGGGAAAAGGATTATCTGCAATATTCATAAATGCAAAACCAACACTACATATTATAGGCTGAGACAGGCTTCTGGAGTGGGTTTTTTCCAACAAAGTGTTCTTTAAAGTAACATCATATTAATTCTGAATAGGTTGCAGGTTTCCTCGCCAAAAGAGAGAGATTGAACTAGCTGATACTTTAGGGTTTTTTACCTTCCAAAACATCTCTGGCTGTACGTGTGAGATGGACATTCGAGAGGCCACAAGTACTTAAATAGCTTTAGACAGGAAGCTGCTCCTCACGTACTCAGACTCATCTTCATTTGATGTCAGGCTTTGTATACAGAGCAGAGAATTGCTAACACTTTGGCTAAGATGCCTTCATCAAAGCTTACAGCCCCATCCATCACAACTGAATTAGCTTCCAAATGTCAGCTCTGTCCTGGTCCTTCCCTCAGGAATAACTCCACTGAAGTCAGTGAAACTGCTGGTGTCTAAGCATTGTAAGTGAGAAAAGAATAAAGTCCATTATGTCTGCTATTAACTAGTGACAAAGGCTTCCATTCTAGGCCACCTGTCAGCCATTCCACCTTGCCTGCTGTTGGTACGTGTCCTAGGAATTATTTCCTATACTTGAATGAGACATGATCTTCATTAACAGTTTTGGAAAGCTCTACAGGGGGGAAAGCAAGGGGGGAAAGCCTGTGAAAAGGAGGTGATCCTTACACCTGAACAGAGTAATGGGCACTCCAGCTTTGGCTAAAGCAAAGACAAGCCTCTTCTTGCCATTTGGGTTTAGTTACATAATCTTTTCCTGTACTAACACCATCTGCCCTACAGTAGGGTTTCTGGAAGTGAGATGAAGGCAGCTGGAGACAAAGGGAATTAGCCAGTTGAGTTCACCAACAAAGGAAGGCAGGGCGGTAGTTTTTTCCTTTCAACTCCCACGTACTCTGCAAGGAAGAACCTGCAATGGGAAGAAAACAGTGTGTCTCCCACACCACTGCTAGCTTTTCCTCTGCCTGCACCTGTAGGGGCCCTCATCAGACAAGCATCCTGACCCTGCAGGCTCTAGCCAGGTCTTGGGCTTCACTTTTTAGGAATGTGGCCTGCATGTCCCTGCTGAAGAAAGCCAGGCAGGAGGAACCACCCAATGTGAGAGGTGTCTGTTGATGGTGTCCTTCAGGAAGCAGGTGAGGGATCTGCAGGGATAGTGGTTCATCTACTTAGCATCTGGGAGCATCAGGACTTCGTTGAGAGCTTCAGATGAGCCTGAGGACTAGCCAGCCCAGCCTCCAGGCAGATTAATGAGTTGACCTGGTATGTGGTAAGACCTCCCAATTGGCTGCCCAGCCCAGTTGGCTGAAGGGAGCCAGTAGGCCTGTTTTTATTATTCAACATTTTCATTAATTACTTGGATAACGTAGTAGAAAACATGCTTATAACATTTATGGATGACACCAAGCTGGGAGGGGTTGCAAGAATTTTGGAGGACAGGATTAGAATTCAAAGTGACCCTGACCAGTTGGAGAATTGGTCTGAAATCAACAAGATGAAATTAAATAAGGACAAATGTAAAGCACTACTTTTAAGAAGGAAAAAATCAGATGTACAAATACAAAATGGAAAACAACTGGGTAGGCAGTAGTACTGCAGAAAAGGATCTGGGGGTTATAGTGATCACAAATTGAGTATATTCCAACAATGTGACGGAGGTGCAAAAAAAGGCTGATTTGTTGGGATATATTAACAGCTATGTCATGTGTAAAACGCAGGAGATAATTGTCCCATCATACTGACCTGATGAGGTCTCAGATGGAGTCCAGTTTTGGGTACCACATTGTTAAAAATATGGAGAAATTGGAGAGAATCTAAAGGAGAACAACAAAAGTGATAAAAGGTTTAGAAAACCTGACCTATGTGGAAAGGTTAAAAAAATGGATAGGTTTAGTCTTGAGTAAAGAAGACTGAAGGGGACCTGATAACAGTTTTCAAATATGCCAAAGGCTCCTATAAAGAGAATGGTGATCAATTGTTCTTCATGTTCACTGAAAATAGGACAAGAAATCAGCTTAATCTGTAGCAAGGGAGATTTATGTTAAATATTAGGGAAAGCTTTCTAACTATAATGATAGTTAAGCACTGGAATAGGTTATGCAGAGAGGTTGTGGGACACCCCCCACCACCACTGGAGGTTGTTAAGAACGGGTTAGACAAACACCTCTCAGGATGGTCTAGGTCTACTTGGTGCTGTCTCAGCATGCGGGGATGGACTAGATAACCTCTTGAACTCCCTTCCAGTCCCTACATTTCTATGATTCTCTGATTATCTCTATGCTGTGGCTGAAGCTCTGCAGGAGTCCCACCAGAGGAGGTTGCTCAGGCAATGCAAGGAATCCCTCAACCTAGCGGAGGTTGTAGCCACCTTCTGGTGCTAGAATTTCCCTTCTGGATCTCTCCAGTGTTTGGGGCTTTAGGAAGGATCTACATCAGAAGAAAACAAACACATAGACATGCCACAGAATCTGAGCTGTGGCAATCTGGCAGCATCAGAGCAGGCATCTGAATAAGCTAGAAACAACATTCCTTTTCTCCCAGGAGAAAATATACATGACATTATTCATAGGCACTTTATGAACCATCAGAGATTCTGCTGGCCATTGTCCCCCTGGCAGAAATTCCAATCTATGGCAGCTGTGAAAGGAAGGAAGGTGAAGTCCCTAGGGTGCACAGTGGCACATTTTTAAACAGGACACTAACTGAAATGCATCTAACAAACATATTATGGGGATGTGCTTGTGATACACAATAATTGTGGCAATACCTTTCTCACTATACTTCTTAAAGGACTATTTAGAGAATCCAAGCCTCCTTACCTTAGAAAATGGTGGCAGCAATTATAATATCCAAACATAGTCCTTAGCAGAAAAATGGCAATGTAACCTAATTCGCACAGTGGCTGACATCAGCCATAGAGCTCATACCTTAAGAAAACCAAGCACAAACTATGGGATAATTAACACATTCAGAGAAGTAAGGAACCTTCTAGAAAGTAAATAGGATGTCATCATAGGCAAAAGAAAGAACTAAATGAATTAAGCATTTCTCATATTTCTACTGTAACTACACTTAGTTGAGAACCCAAGTACCTACACAGTGCATAGTGAACTTTAACATCCACTTTCAAAAGTTTCAAGACATCTATCCATGTACCTCTACATAGGTGAGAAGTTTGGATGTTAGTACATTACCAAATATCCCATGTGGGTGTGTTCTATAAATAGAATAAATTTCAAAACCCAGTAAATTCTGGCAGTGTGAGCATCTTTTTTTCCGTAAGTTAATATCGAACCACTTGTCAATAGAAGTTGGACTGCTTAGCACCTCCCAGTAGTTACTCAAGCATTCAGATGTACAGACCAAGCCTTATAGCCATAAATATGCCTGTTGTATAAAGGCAAAATAAGCAGAAACAAATCATCCAAAGAAAATAAAAATTCTACTGCAGTTTGAGTGTTATCAGCACTCAAAAAGAAATGAACAAAGTGTGGGAAAGTGGGTTAAAACAACATTGTAAGGTAGCTCTGAACTGCAGAACAAGTCCACACTGGCCCCCAGCTATGCAATTCATATGTGTATCCTCCCTGTGTACTTGCTTTCATCTTACGTGCTTTCATCCTTCATTTCTTATCTCTGTCATTTTTTTCTAAAATAGTTTTATTGTGAAGTGTTAGATTTCTTTTTTCTTATAAAAAGATCCTTTCTTAACTGTACATATATATTCAGAGATAAGTTGTGGCTTTAGACAATCATACACAGTGTAAGCATAAGTCATGCATTAAAAGATGTACAGTGAAATGGGAGTAACATTAAAAATAGTTTAAATCAAACTAAACATGGATAAGTTTACAGTAATAAGACTTGCTGATGTTATCTATTCTTTTTTTTTTAAAGTGTAAGTCTGTATCCACAAGCAAGCATTAATAAATAACTAAGGACCACAGCAAGAAGTTCGTTACTTGCATTGAAGCAGTGTCTAGAGGCCTAAATCAGGTAAGGGCATATTGTGCTAGGTTCTGTACAAATATATAATAAATAAATAAGAGAGCTTATAGTCTCAAAGTAAAGGTCTCACCTCATCTGCTAAATCATTGTTCCGCACAATCTTCTTGTAAGGGGAAGTCCAGGATTTTATTTGGAGGAAGTTGTGCAAGTCAAGCAAGTTAGTAGATTTATTTAAGGGCTTATGAAGAGTTTTCTAGTGGTAGTCTGACTGAGCTGGAGACCTAACTGCAGTGAAATGAAGGTGATGCAGATTTCCAGTTTAAGGTGAGACTTTCATTTTGTACAAAAGATTGTTTATATTTTCCAGGATCATGTTTTCATGTATGTGAAAAGTCAAAAGAACTATGGACACCAAGGGACCTCAATACTTATTATTCTTTTTGTAACCAGAATCCATGTTAATTGAAACAACTACAAAGCGTACCCATAGCATGCAATGAAGTCGCCTTCTAGGGAAAACAAAATTTTAACCCACCATTATTAAATTTGCATGTGCAGAGGAGCACAGGAGTGTCTGATCTCCTGCCCTCATGTGCAATGAAATGTGAACACAAATACATGCGGGTGGTGTTTTGCAGACTCATAATTAGAGAGCATGTCTTGAAAGTGTATGCTGTTTTGGTGTAAATCTTTGAAACAAAAGTGATTTATTTTTTCAGAGGGCTGACTCTCCATGCTGACTGTATCCTGGGTTCACATACATAAAAGACAGTCAGCATTTGGCTGAAAACTGTGTTAAAAATTACACTGGAGTCTCCTCATGCCAGCCTGCAACCCAGCCCAATGCAATAAAGATGTTGGCAAAAAGACAATTTTGAGTTGGCTATCCTCTGTCTTCTGATTTCCAGTCTGAAACAGGGACCTTGCTCTGCCTGTTCTTCAGAGCATGATTCTGAGCTTTCTCTGTGTAGCAAAATGTCTCATGCCTGCTAGCCAAGTGATAACAAGGCCACTGTTAATGATCTTGCATAAAAAGATAGCTTCATAAAGGCAACCTTGAAATGGAAAATATATATATATATAATTTAGGAACAGTTTTCAAAGTTCAAACCTTTAAAGAGCTTACTGAAGGAGTCGGGGAGATGTCAAATGCTGGATTTTAGCATGAACTATAGGTTTAAATTAATAACCGCTGACTTTAGCTGTTTTAGTTCACAATGCCCCAAGATTAGGGCTCCATGTATAGTGTGATTTTGTGGCCATATAAATGTCCTTCCTTTTAAAATCCACTGATTAAATGTACTCCAAAAATAGGCTTATATTTTAAAAAGTAAAAAAGCTTCTGTAGTCCTTACAGCTACAAAGATAACCTGCTAAATGACTGTCAACCAACACAGTAGTATTTTCTCAAGTCTGCCAACAACCTGAAATAACGGCTTTGAAAGTAGTGTGCACTACCTTCCCCCCATTTCATGTCAAATGGGGTGTAGGGTCTGAAACCTAATGAGGCTAAATTATAGGTCAGTATTTGTTTTTCCACCGCTGACTACTTTAGCAGAAACATTGAGCTGCTTCTCCCACTGTTGGAGGAGGGAGTGGCAAATATTGGGACAGGATGCAGTGAAGCAGCTGACAAGAGTATGCAAGGGTAAGGAAGGGAAGATGAACAAATGCAAGCCCAAATTGCCACTTGCCAGCTGCCAAAACCTCCAGTGATGTCTATCATGCAGCTATGGATTTGACATTTAAAAAACTGTGACTCACTGAAAACTGAAAATAAATAGATAATGAGGAAGATTGGACTGGATCTGGGGGGCAGGGAGGGGGCAGAGAGAATGTTGCCCTGGGCAAGAGCTTGGTGTAGCTGTGCTGCATAGATCAAGGGTTCCTGATCAATAATTTGACTCTAATATTCTGCCAAGGACACAGATACTTCCTCACAATGTTGTATAAGTAATGCACTTGTGTAATGTTGTTTCCTAGATAGATATAGTCATAAACAATAATACCTAGCTCTTGCATAATAAGAGGTATGGCTGAAGCATACATCTCATAGTCGTATTGGCTTGTTCCCTGTAACAGCAAGACCCATTCACTTTAAAAGACTGTTGCAGTACTCAAGTGGCTGAGTATTTGTACTCCAGATGCAGCTGAAAAGATTGAACTCTTTCCTGGCCATAAAAAGACACAGATTATATTGATTAGCAGAGTAATTCTACGGTTCAAAGAACAGCAAATTCCAATTCAACTCCCCAGCTTTTAAACACCATGTAATTAGGATGACCTGCTCCTTTAATGTTTATATGGCTGATCTGAACTCTGAACAGAAAAAGATGGGGGCATTTCTTGTGAAAAATGAGGTGATTAATGGAGGCAGAAGATTTTATTGGCATGGGCCATACTATGGCAATAATGAATGCTTCCTTCCCTGAGTGATTGTCATTGCCTATGTAAATGGCATGCAGGGGAATGACCTCATTACAAATAACCTACCAAAAAGTTTCAAGATAAACCATCCCCACAGGGCCTGTGTATTTGCCAGCAGAGCAAAAAGTACAAAGCAAAATTACCATTCAACAGTACTGCAATTAATATTAATTAGAAATGTGTTTTCCCCTCTCTCCTCTACCCTGCCAGCCTAACGGTCTAGAGGGGAAACAAATCTTCCCATAGGTTACCAAAAACCTATGCCCTGTCAGGAAAATGCATTTCTTGCCATTACTCAAGTGATTGCCTGCAAATGCAGCTGGTTAATCAACAATACATCTTCCCTTCCAATCAGAACTGTACTAGCTGCCCCACTTACAGAGGAGTATGGGTAGGTAGAGCCTTCACTGCTCTTTATGAGATGGTCTGAGGCAGCATTGCTGTACTTTTATCGAGCAGTCCACCCCCTCTGCAGCACTGCCCTGGTCCTTGGATGCAGTCTCAACCCTCATTGATCTGAGAGTGGGTGCCTAATCCAATGGAGAATGAGGAAGCATGGACCTCTGGCAAATAGGACACTGCCCTTCCTAAGTAGGGTCACCAGGTGTCCAATCGAAAAGGAACCCTGTCAGCTCCAGTCAGCACTGCAGACCGGGCTATTAAAAGTCCAGTCAGCTGCAGAGCTAAGGCAGGCTAGTCCCTACCTGTCCTGGCACCGCACTGTGCCACAGAAGCGACCAGCAGGTCCGGTCTAGGCAGGGGAGACTATGGGGCTCCATGCGCTGCCATCGCCTGAAGCACTGGCTCTGCACTCCCGCTGGCTGGGAACCATGGCCAATGGGAGCGGGAGGGGCGGTGCCTGTGGGTGAGAGCAATGCAGCGCAGAGCTGCCTGCCACACTTCTGCCTAGGAGTTGGACCTGCCGGCCACTTCCAGGGCGCAGCATGGTCTGCGGCCCCAGGCAGCTGCACTGCTGACCGGGAGCCACTACAGGTAAGCCCCAACCCCGTGCCACAGCTCTGAACCGCCCCAAACCTAGATCCCCCTGCTGCACCCCAAACCCCTCATCCCCAGCCTGACCCCAGAACCTGCACCCCAAGCCAGAGCTCTCACCCCTTCCTGCACCTGAACCCTCCTCCCCAGCCCAGAGCCCCCTCTGGCACCCTGAACCCCTCATTTCTGGCCCCACCCTGGAGTAGCCCCAGTTAGAGCCCTCAGCCCCAGTTAGAGCCCTCATCCCCTCCTGCACCCCAACCCTGGAGAGCAAGCCACCAAGGGAGGGGGAATGTAGTGAGCAGGGGACAGGACCTCAGGGAAGGGGCGGGGAAGGGGGCATGGCCTCGGGGAAGGGCGAGGCTAAGGTGTTTAGTTTTGTGGGATTAGAAAGTTGGCAACCCTATCCTAATGCCATGTCAGATCTTTTTTTTTTCCTTCAGCCTTATTACAGACATCCTCTGGAAATGGGGTCATTTAAACTACATGGCTATTTCAGTATCCCAGTGATACAACATCCCTTTTGCAGCACTATTCCATTACTGTATGTAAGAGAGCAGTATGACTGCTCAGAGCTCAAGTATGAAACTGCAGAAAAACCTGAGAGTCTCTGGTTTAAGTTTAGAAGTGTGAGCAACAAGGGTGATGTTGTGGTGGAGTCTACTATAGACCACCAGACCAGGGGGATGAGGTGGATGAGGCTTTCTTCTGGCAACTCACAGAAGTTACTAGATCGCAGGCCCTGGTTCTCATGGGAGACTTCAATCACCCTGATATCTGCTGGGAGAGCAATACAGCGGTGCACAGGCAATCCAGGAAGTTTTTGGAAAATGTAGGGGACAATTTCCTGGTGCAAGTGCTGGAGGAACCAAATAGGGGCAGAGCTCTTCTTGACCTGCTGCTCACAAACCGGAAAGAATTAGTAGGGGAAGCAAAAGTGGATGGGAACCTGGAAGGCAGTAACCATGAAATAGTTGAGTTCAGGATCCTAACACAAGGAAGAAAGGAGAGCAGCAGAATACAGACCCTGGACTTCAGAAAAGCAGACTTTGACTCCCTCAGGGAACTGATGGGCAAGATCCCCTGGGAGAATAACATGAGGGGGAAAGGAGTCCAGGAGAGCTGGCTGTATTTTAAAGAATCCATATTGAGGTTACAGGGACAAACCATCCCGATGTGTAGAAAGAATAGTAAATATGGCAGGCGACCAGCTTGGCTTAACAGTGAAATCCTTGCTGCTCTTAAATACAAAAAAGAAGCTTACAAGAAGTGGAAGATTGGACAAATGACCAGGGATGAGTATAAAAATATTGCTCGGGCTTGCAGGAGTGAAATCAGGAAGGCCAAATCACACCTGGAGTTGCAGCTAGCAAGAGATGTTAAGAGAAATAAAAAGGGTTTCTTCAGGTATGTTAGCAACAAGAAGAAAGTCAAGAAAAGTGTGGGCCCCTTACTGAATGAGGGAGGCAACCTAGTGACAGAGGATGCCGAAAAAGCTAACGTATTCAATGCTTTTTTTGCCTCTTCACAAACAAAGTCAGCTCCCAGACTACTGCACTGGGCAGCACAGCATGGGGAGGAGGTGACCAGCCCTCTGTGGAGAAAGAAGTGGTTCGGGACTATTTAGAAAAGCTGGACGAGCACAAATCCATGGGGCCGGATGCGTTGCATCTGAGAGTGCTAAAGGAGTTGGCGGATGTGATTGCAGAGCCATTCGCCATTATCTTTGAAAACTCATGGCGATCAGGGGAGGTCCCAGATGACTGGAAAAAGGCTAATGTAGTGCCCATCTTTAAAAAAGGGAAGGAGGAGGATCCTGAGAACTACAGGCCAGTCAGCCTCACCTCAGTCCCTGGAAAAATCATGGAGCAGGTCCTCAACGAATCAATTCTGAAGCACTTAGAGGAGAGGAAAGTGATCAGGAACAGTCAGCATGGATTCACCAAGGGCAAGTCATGCCTGACTAATCTAATTGCCTTCTATGATGAGATTACTGGTTCTGTGGATGAAGGGAAAGCAGTGGATGTATTGTTCCTTGACTTTAGCAAAGCTTTTGACACCGTCTCCCACAGTATTCTTGTCAGCAAGTTAAGGAAGTATGGGCTGGGTGAATGCACTATAAGGTGGGTAGAAAGCTGGCTAGATTGTCGGGCTCAACGGGTAGTGATCAATGGCTCCATGTCTAGTTGGCAACCGGTGTCAAGTGGAGTACCCCAAGGGTCGGTCCTGGGGCTGGTTTTGTTCAATATCTTCATAAATGATCTGGAGGATGGTGTGGATTGCACTCTCAGCAAATTTGCGGATGATACTAAACTGGGAGGAGTGGTAGATATGCTGGAGGGCAGGGATAGGATACAGAAAGACCTAGACAAATTGGAGGATTGGGCCAAAAGAAATCTGATGAGGTTCAATAAGGATAAGTGCAGGGTCCTGCACTTAGGACGGAAGAACCCAATGCACAGCTACAGACTAGGGACCGAATGGCTAGGCAGCAGTTCTGCGGAAAAGGACCTAGGGGTGACAGTGGACGAGAAGCTGGATATGAGTCAGCAGTGTGCCCTTGTTGCCAAGAAGGCCAATGGCATTTTGGGATGTATAAGTAGGGGCATAGCGAGCAGATCGAGGGACGTGATCGTTCCCCTCTATTCGACATTGATGAGGCCTCATCTGGAGTACTGTGTCCAGTTTTGGGCCCCACACTTCAAGAAGGATGTGGATAAATTGGAGAGAGTCCAGCGAAGGGCAACAAAAATAATTAAGGGACTGGAACACATGAGTTATGAGGAGAGGCTGAGGGAACTGGGGATGTTTAGTCTTCAGAAGAGAAGAATGAGGGGGGATTTGATAGCTGCTTTCAACTACCTGAAAGGGGGTTCCAAACAGGATGGCTCCAGACTGTTCTCAGTGGCAGCAGATGACAGAACAAGGAGTAATGGTCTCAAGTTGCAGTGAGGGAGATTTAGGTTGGATATTAGGAAAAGCTTTTTCACTAAGAGGGTGGTGAAACACTGGAATGTGTTACCTAGGGAGGTGATGGAATCTCCTTCCTAGAAGTTTTTAAGGTCAGGTTTGACAAAGCCCTGGCTGGGATGATTTAGTCGGGGATTGGTCCTGCTTTGAGCAGGGGGTTGGACTAGATGACCTCCTGAGGTCCCTTCCAACCCTGATATTCTATGATTCTATGAACTGTCTCTTAGTGAAACAGGGTTTGTAATATTTTCCTGATCACTGTCATTTCAGCACAGATGGGGGCGGGAGATTTGGGTGAAATCCTGACTCCAGTGTAGTCAATGGGAGTGTTGCCATTGACTTCAAAGGGGCCTGGATTTCACCCTTTGATTTGTAGTTATTTCAGCTGGTGAGTGCATGTGCACCTACATGTTGGGTAAGTAAATAGTTTTCTGCCAGGCCGGGTGGGTCAGGCTCCAGTTCAGCAGACCACCATTCCTCAAGCATGGCCCAGATTTGGCTGTTCCAAGTGTTGGTGGTGCACGACTGTTGGAGCGGAAACTCCATGAACGGCTTGACTTGTGTCCTTTTGGAACACCCTTTGTTGCCTTATGGAGCAGCCTCAGATGTTACACAACTGCTTTTCAAAATCACCCGCAGGAACCATTTTTTGCTGAGTGGGAAGCTATAGCTGAGTGTTCATCTTGGCTGCGGTGGAGGACATGAGACGTTTCTGTGAAGATTGTGTCTCAATTTACCCGGTTAATATTATTCTGTATGACTGTATGCAGGTAAATCAAAGGAGGTAGATGGGGGAAACAAACAGGAAATGAAACAATAACAGAGATAAAATATCTCCAGAGAGAATACCAAGGACCCTCAATAGAGCAATGGGGGGAGCTATTAATTGGGAGATGGCTGCCTGCCTGGCTCCAGTCATGCTAGCAGGTTTATTTTTCCCAGGCTAGAACCCAGGATCAAAGGGGTATTAAAGTGTGAAAGACCCCTGCCTGGAGAGGAAGGGGATGGTTGTGCAGTAACAGCTGGAGATGAGCCTGACAGAGAGACACAGAGAATGGTGCAGGGACTGTCTGTCTGTCTCAGCCCAGAAGCAAGGGTACCGGCACTGAGTGGAACTTAGGCAAAGCTAGCAAGGAACAAATAAAGGTTAGGTGCGCTTTATGCACATAGGCCTTCTCTGTGATTTTAATCCCATCTCTGACTGCATTCCTATTGACTAATAAATAATACTTTGTTCTGAAAAGGTTAAACTGTCTACAAAACTCCCAAGAGAGGACTCCTGCAGGGCACCAAGTCAAATAGTCCTGCTAATGGAGCAACTGTGAGAAACAGGAGGTGCTGAAGCCTACAGACCCAGTTTAAGAGTGGCAGAGCCCCGGGACTCCACCTTGAGTGAAGTGGAGGTCCAGAGCTTAGAACTAGGACGGGTGCACTCACGAGAGACCACAGGGGGGAAAAGGTATAGCACGCTGTGATCCATGACAGCTGCCATTTCCCAGAGGCTTACGTTGGTATCCGGGGAATTATGAGAGCTTGACCTCTGCTCCAGGGTGGATTTGATTTAAATCACTAGTCAGGAAGACTCTATTTAATCATGGATTTCTACATAAAAGGGCATTCTTGCTGGTTGTTATAACCTTAATACATATTCTTCACAACTTGGAGATAGATGTAGGCTTCATTTTTAGAAGATACACACTATACATTTTTAAGTGATTTATTTTGAAAACTTTTCAGATTAGTTTTACAGCTATATTAGAAAATGAATGATTGTTTGGTTATTTCTTTTACTAAAGGTAATTGAGGCAGATATTTATGAAGTCATTGGGAGGTAAACTATCTCAAATTCAACACATTAATCATTAATATTTGGAGGATGTTCTTGTCATGCTGTATTAGCAGGAGAACATCCCCTGACAGACATTTAAATTGTTTTATTTAACTAAAACAACAACGTTATGTATTCTGGATTTTTTTCTTCAACAGCAAACATATAGTATTTTAACAAAACAAGCATATGAATTTTTGAATTTAGTTAAACATTCAAGTTTTTTAAAATCAGGTTTGTTTTTGTTAAAATTGTTTTTAACTAAAATAGTTAAATGAAATATTTTAAAAAACAAATAAACAAAAATTAAATCGACTATGTCAGCCAGGTCAACATGAGAAACTTAAAATATTGGCTTCTGCAGCTAACTCAGTCGTCTTCACCTTCATTTTCCTGTTTGTTTATCACCTGGAAAAGAAAAACAAACTTTCCTGCTTTTTCAGGTCCCAAATGATTTCTCAATTTGGAATGAATGAGTCCAGTGGAAGAAAATATTCTTTCTACACTGGCAGAAGAAGCTGCTGGTGTTAAAAGTGAGATTATCACTTCAACAGTCTCTGAATCCAAGTGCTTAAGTGACTTCCACTAGTTCACTGGTGTAACTTTCTTTAAATCATCATCAGCAAACATATTTCTTGAATGGTTCACTCTTAGCTCTGAAGTTTATGATAGTTGCCATTATGGAGGGATGATTGCTGGATGTCCATGTCATAGCCAACTCATCTTCTTCAGAAGTTAAGGTTTGACCCTGGTACCTAGTATTGAGAATCTTTACTAGAAAAATGAACTGGAGATAGTGCTTGTCCCATTTGTTTTTTTAATGCTTGTAATTTAAATCTGTCATTGCAAATTTCTCGTTTTAAGATCTCACCCAGTTCCTTCCAAATTTCAACAGCATCAGCAATAAAACAGTTATTTCCCTGCATTCTGTTCAAGGCCACAGAAATAGGCTTCAGAGTACCCAGCATGTGTTCAACATTTCTCTTAAGCCCAATGTTGAGAACTTTGGCTGTGACAGTGCCATCTATTTTTTTACGATTTTGTTCACAAACTGTCATCAGATTCAGCCAGTTCTTGATCTAGTGTTCAAAACAGTCCACTCCTGAGTTCCAGTGTATGTCTTGTGGGAGAGTTAGCTTGGTTCCTCCCACTTTTTTCAGAGCAGCTGCTCCAAAGTATTTTGCAATTTCAGCAACATCCGCCTTTATTTCTAGAACACTGAAGTCTTTGGCTAGGAGGTGCATCAAATGTGCACCGGAACCATATGTTATTAGCTTGGGACTCTCTTCTAAATAATTTCTTCTCATCTTGGATATATTTGCAGCATTGTCTGTCACCAAGCTACGTACTAGACATTTGAATTTTTTTTCCACAGTCTGTTATAGCTTTTACTGCTACTTCTTGTAAGTATTCTGTTGTGTGTACATTTCCTGATGTATCAATTGTGGACATTGCTCCACCCATCGAGACTCAGGTTAACAATTTTACCCTCTAGACCTTTTGCACACTGCTCAATTTCTCTTTCATACACTTTATCTAGCAATTTGCCTGCAACATCTGGTCTGTGGGGTGGACTCTATCCTGGTCTTAATGACTGGACCATGTTAATGAAGTGTGGGTTCTCAATCATATGGAATGGAGAGTTTATTGCATAAACAAACTGGGTAATTTTCTCATCAATTACCTCTTTTTGTAATCTGCTGGTTCTTATCACAAACTTATCTATGGTTGTTTCTGGATGATGGAGATTTTTTTTTCTTTTTGCTACAGGTGATGTATGTCACATAGCCACAGTATATGATGTGACTGAAACACTATCATTGGCAGATAACTCTGAAACTATAGAAAATAATAGTGATCTTGAAGGTGGATAGTCTTCATAGTCCTGTATGTTGAGGATGGATTCTCCTAAACAAAGTAAGTCAATGTAGTTATTTAATTATTACCTTACTGCTAATTTAGTATTACTCATTGCATTCACTGACAGTACTACTTTAAAGATCTGCCTATTTCAGCTATTTATTTTTTATCACAACTGCATCTAAAATGATAGTACCACAGAGTAACAACTATATTTTTTGCTCAAACATAAGAATTCAAGAATAGTCCAGAAAGAGGACAGGCAGCCCTCAAGAAAGAAGTATAAAATAAAAAAGTTTACCACCTGAAGATCCTGCATGTTCAGACATGTTCCTTTCATCATCTTCAATGCAGCTTCCTCCTGAGAAGGAACACTTCTCATGATGTTGTTTCATTTGGGCAACCAGGCCTTCCATTTCTTTGTTGCACTGTTTGCATTTTGCACGCATTCCTGTCTTACCCACAGGTATCATAGAATCATAGAATATCAGGGTTGGAAGGGACCTCAGGAGGTCATCTAGTCCAACCCACTGCTCAAAGCAGGACTAATCCCCAACTTTTGCCCCAGATCGCCCCCTCAAGGATTGAACTCACAACCCTGGGTTTAGCAGGCCAGTGCTCAAACCACTGAGCTATTCCTCCCCCCAAACTCTAATGAGGGGGCTTGTCCGGGATTTGAACCCAGGACCTCTTGCACCCAAAGCGTGAATCATACCCCTCGACCAACAAGCCAGATTAAAATCATAGAAAATCGGGGTTGGAAGGTACCTCAGGAGGTCATCTAGTTCCACCCGCTGCTCAAAGCAGGACCGATCCCCAATTTTTGCCCCAGATCCCTAAATGGCCCCCTCAAGGATTGAACTTACAACCCTGGGTTTTGCAGGCTAATGCTCAAACCACTGAGCTATCGCTCCCTCTAGAGGTAGAGGAACTTCATTAAAATATTTCCAAACTGGGTCTCTTTTACGGCCTGCTGCCATTATAGGTTTTCCCTTCTAGTGAGAGAATGATATGGTAGATTTCAAATCAAAGAAGGCTACACTCAGAAAGACCTCAAGACTTCTGAAATATGCTGTTCAAACAGTTTCAGTTTTGTTTCTACTGCCTGTCCCTCCCTTCTCAATTTATCTCGAGACTTCTTCTCCTTGTCCAGATCTATTCATCCCCAGCAATCTTCTATTCATTCAACTTTTTGAAACTTTGCACTTTTAGAAAGAGGTAAGAGATTGACTCTGTGTACACAAATTTGCAGAGTGACAATAGGGGTAAGGTCTGTTATTTCTCACCTCTATATATTATTTATTTTAAAACATTTTTGTTGTTAACAAGCATCTTATCTCTGGAGACACAAGTCCACAGTCTGAGAACTGCAAAACTAAGCATCTCTGATGGTATCTTCTAGACTGAGCACTGAGTCCCATTGGGTAGATAGAAAGATTAACCTAAATAATCTATACAGAAGCCCCTGAAACCCCATAAGATTGGGTCCCGAATCCATGAACTATTGGAACTCATTTACAAAACTTTTTCTTAAACATTACATTAATATATTGTCTCATACTATAGAATTTTTATAATCCCTATTACATGATGAGATATCTTTGATTGCTTTTCTCCTCAAAAATCATTTTATCAAAAAATCCAATTTAAATTTAAAAAATCCAATTTTATTTATTTATTTTTTTAAATTGATTTTTATCCACCCTGCTCTGCTCTTACAAGCCACTGCTTCAGGAAGCTGTGCTGAAAACTGTGGGATTGTTACCTAGAAGTCAGCACAATTACAATGGGGTAGTACAGCACAAGTGTGGACAGGGGTCAAAATTGCACCCGAAACACCATGACTAGCTTACACGAGAGTTGGGTGAATAACTGATTTTTCTGCTCAATGGGAAGTTAATAAATAATTAAATAAATCAAATTAAAAACATCACTTTGGGGTGAAGCGAATCTGAATTTCTTTTGAATTGTTGGTGAATTGAAAGAGTATGTTTTGGGTCTGTTCTAGAGCAGGTATTGAACCTGAGGCTACCACCTTCTGGGTAAGCACCCTAATCATGGTGCTAAAGGTTAAGGTGTCCATGGTAGCACTATTGCCTTCTCCAGCTATTGAGTAAACTATTCATGTCAAATTTAAATAGTTTCAAGTTGACTCAACCTGCGTTTTTGGTCAAATAAACTATTAGTCGAAAAAAATGTCACCAGCTCTAGTTTAGACATACTGCACCAGTGTTGTCCTCTGGTTCAATTCACCAGTGTAGCAGCAGCCTCCTAGCAGGAGAGAAGGGATCTAGAGGGCCTCACCCAAGGAATAAGAGTGTAGCACTGCTCATAGCCCTGCACAGCTCTGCGTCTAAATGAAAGCGAGCCCTGTAATTGTGACAGCCAGTTTCCAGCACAAATGCATGTTTTGCATGTGGATTTTTGTCTCTGGAATGCTTTGGAGAGTGGAGAAGGGGACCATGTCCAGAAGGATGCTGCCTTGGGGGTAGGGGTGTGGAGACACAGGAGCATTCTGCAGAAATGTGTTCACTGTAAAAAGAAAAAGCTGGTCTTTTACAACAGGGTAACTAATGTGCAGTGCAATCCTGCTATAAACTCCTAATGGACACAAGGACCCTTTAGTGTTTACCATGAAGTAGCTAGGCAAGGTCAGCCCTACATGCCAAGCTGAGGCTGACCTCATGGTGAAACTATAGGTGCAACTAGGACTGTACAGCAAGATAGATAACTTGCATTAGGTATCCCCCACTCAACCCTCTCCTTTGGGGGCAATAAGGACAAAGCCACAGGCCATTTAAAGCCCCCTGCTGCCACTTCATGCTAACCGTAAACCTCCACACATTCTGTGCTGCTCCTTGTGTAAATGCAAGGTGTAAGCAAGCTCCTGCCTATTAAAATTTAAATTGCTGTAGCTCATTTACCTGTAACTGTTTTTTTTTAAATAACCAAAAACTGATAAACACTCCGATTACACTAGTTTTAGATTTATTAAACAGCCCACTAATCATTTTGGGTTCATTTTAATTTTCTCTCTTTTTCTGTGCAGCCACTTTATTCAGCACATCTAAAGCTGCTCTAAACCATCAAATTGTCATGGCTTCTGGAACAATTTCATTGCCCTATTGTTGTCCTTTTGTCTAACTTAAGTCAAATGGAAAAAAAATAAAACCAACATCATCCCTTTAAAATCACTGCAGCAATAAAACAATGTTAGTTCAAAGAAGCGTTATGCAACTTTCAGTGCTTGTCATGATTTTCTGGGCCATATAGTGGCCTGCAGTAATCTCCATCTGGAGGCCACCGCACACATGCGGTCGTGCACACACAGAGCATCATGGTACAAAGAAAAATATTTAATTGTGGAGGGACATTGCTGCTAAAGTTCTAGATGAATGCTCTGCCAATGACATTAAAAACAAACAAACAAGCTCTCACACACACTGTATTAACCCCTTTGTTTGCATGCAGTTGCGATTCACAGGAACTTGCCAATTGCCTTAGATAAGTCAACAAGGTTACCCCAGTAATTACTTCCTATGCTGTAGTAAGAATAAGGAAGCTGGGGAAGTGCTACAAATACTGAGGTAACTATCTACAGTGAGTAACTTTTCCTCGCTAAAAGAAAAAAATACCACTGTAATTGCAATACACTAAAAAAATTCATTGTTTGGTGTGTGGGAAAGTAACTTCCTTCTAAATACCATGAAATTGTATAGCTCCATTAAATTTATTCTTGTCTAATTTTCAAGTGTTGTGAATAATGATAATAAAAAATAATAAAGATCTGTCATGGATTTCTACCTTATTCCAACATGTAGTCATTTTCTTTCATACCAAATGTCTTAAAATTCTTTGCTGCCTGCTTTTATAAACAGAGACATAGTGTATAAAAGTTCCTGCATTTCTGAAAATCCCAGATTTACCCCTGGTACACTTAAGCACTTGTTCAAATTCCACTGAAATCAATGGGGGTTAGTGCTTTGATAAGTCAGGTCCTTAAAGCCCAAACGTTTAACAGCACTTAATTTGTGTTATAGCTAGGGAGTCTATCCAGTAGGATCATTTCCATCAGATTCTGTTCCCTTTCTCTTTCAAAGGCCCAGATTCAGCAAATTACTTATGCACATGTGAGTAGTCCAAACCTGAATGGGGCTAGCTATGTGTGCATAGTTATAAGCATAGTTAAGTACCTTGCTGAATCAGGGCCTAATATAGTTATTTCACATTGAAAGAGCAAGGCTGAAGAAGCAATCCCTATAACACAATGCTTTTAACTGGCAGGCGTTACCGCTGTTAAGCATATTTAGCTGTACTGCAGCCAAACAATTCCGAAACTGCATGGTTCGCCAGCAGAGAGATATTTGCCTGCCTGCCGAGACAGCCTTAGCAGCCACAGAGAAAGCCAAGGACCTGGCCAGCAAGGCTGCCACCAAGAAGAAGCAGCAGTATGTGTGAGAAGCCAGCCCCCTTTGCTGCTGGCACAAGTGCAGAGTAGCACTGGATAGCTCCGTCCAGCACCTCACAGCGGACAGGAGCCTCTCTAGAGTTTGTATTTTTTCATTGAAACTGTACAAGTCTGACAATCAGCTGCAGCTAGATCCTTACTAAGGTGTAACTATCATTAAAGAATCTACTTCCAAAAAAATACAGGTAGTCAAGCAGTAGCACATCTGTTCTCTTTCAGAGCCTTAGGTTACCCTTCTCATGCAGGACTAATCATCATGAAAGCAGAAATTTGATTGATTTTGAGAAACAATATAATCTTGAGTAATGCACTCAAAACAGAGACAGTCTTCTTACTTTATCAAGCAGAGTATTATTTAAAATGAGCTTGGTGAAACATTGCTCATACCTGCCATAGGCTCACAGGCTATTTCTTCAGTTAACAGCTTTATTCTTTTAGCATGGCAAGCAAATCATTTTCTATAAAGTTAGCAGGTTGTATCCTCAGAAATGTAAAAGGACTGCATGTCACTTTGACTATATCACTGTTTATGTAAGTGTATATGGAATAATCCTTTCCACTTATGCTCTGGTTTCTCTTCAGAGCAGTGTAATCTAGTGGATAGCGCACTGGCCTGTGACTCAGAAGACCTGAGTTTTATTCCTGGTTCTGCCAGTGGCCTGCTGGATGACCTTGAACAAGTCGCTTAGCTGTGTGCCTCAGGTTCGCCAACTATAAAATACAGATAGTGATCCTGAAGTCTTTTGTAAAGCACATTGAGATCTACTCATGAAAAGTGTTGCATAACAGCTAGGTGTTATTATAATGCTGTGCTTTACAGATTCAAAGCTCTGTACAAATATTCATTAATTCTCAACAATCCCATGAGGTAGGGTAAACATTTTATCCAGACTTCATAACTACAGAGTGCCCATCACCACAGCATCTACATGTTCAAAATTATTGTCTCCATGTTAAAGATAGGAAAGTTGACACACACAGGTTAAAGGCCAAGTTTTCCAAAAATGTAACCTCAAATTTTGGGCATTTCCCAGCAACAGGTTACAAAATGCGGATTCATTTTAGATATGAACAGCTAATGGATGGACAAAGGACCCTCTCCTCCTCAAAGTTCACAATCCCCAAGGCACAGAAGTTCTTCTTATGGTCTGAGGAGACAGAACCATCGGCGTTGCCAGACCATCTGCATCAGACCCAACGTCAATCTAGCCCAGTATCCTGTCACTGGCTGTGGTCAGCACTAGAAGTTACAGAGGAAAGTGCAAGAAACTCCTCAGTGGGCAGATGTGGGATAATTTGTCCTCCATGAAGGTCTCCTCCTGATGCCTAATAGTTAGAGATTGAGTTAAACCCTAAAGCAGTAGGTTTTATATCCCTTCCAAATTTTTTCTTAGCATTAACGAAAGTTACTCTGGATATTCTGGCTGTCCATATAACTGCCCAGTTCCTTTCTGGATCTTGCTAAATTCTGGTCTTTGGAGGCATCCTGTGGCAATGAGTTACACAGTCCACATAGTGTGTGAAAAAATATTTCCTTTGGTCAGTTTTGAATTTGCCACCTTTCATTTTCACTGAATGTCCCATTGTTCTTATGTAATGAGACAGGAAGACCAGAAGTTCCTGATCTACCTTCTCTGTAACCTCTTTCATTTTATATACTATTATGTTCTTTCTTATTCATCTCCTTTCTAAGGTAAACAATGCCATTGTCAGTCTTTCTTCTATCCACTTAATCATTCTCATTGCTGTTCTCTGAACCCCTTCTAATTCTGCAATAACAATTTTCATATGGGCTGACTGGTACTGCACATAGTATTCCAAATACTTTGGACTTCTGCAGCACCTACTATCCGAGCATTTCAAAGCACTTTTGCAAACAGTGATGAATCAAATGCCCTCTCCTTCCCCAAGGCATTATTAAACTCATGTTACAGATGGAGAGAATGACACACAAAGAGGATAACTGACCAGCCTAAAGGTCATACAAGTCTCCACCAGATCTGGGGACTGAATCCAGTTCTCCCATCTCTTTGACTTGTGCTTTAACCACAACAATATTTCCCCGTTTGGTGCTGGCTTCCTTGGTAAATGAGCCCAGCTGCAACTGGGGAGTCAAATAGTGGATACAAAGTAAAAAAGCAGGACTGGTCTGAGCATTGCTGCCAAACCTGCAGCTTTAAGTGCCTCAGCCCAGGAGTCTCTACTGCAACAGAGACTGATGGATGTAATTTCTTCTTGTGTTGTATGGTGTGATGTACAAGCTGCTTTGTACTGAGAGAGAACATCTTGTACCAATAGCTAAGCCCTTGGGGAATGAGGACTTCTCCTCTCCAGTGATCATGAGTGGAAATGGGGTCAATACAGCTTCTCCTCTCCTCCTGCTTAAAGATAAACATCCATGTATTATTATTACCCTAACTTTCTCCATTGAGTCTCTCTCTCTTACACACACACACAGAGGGAGACTGTGTGTGAGTGAGTGAGACTGTCTCTCTCTCACACAATCACACACACACACCCCAGTTCTGAACACATTCCCCCTTCTAATCCCCATATCACGAGACTAAATCCCCTCCTTCCCGCATGGAATTGGAATTGGGCAGCAGGGGAAATTGACACACATTAGATTTTGAGGCTTAATCAGGTAGCTTCATGTGAGACTCTAGAATCATTTGTGCTAGCCCTGTTAGAAAAAGCAAAATTTTGAACTAGCTTTCTCTATAAGCTTTGGAAAGCAAATAGAAAAGAAAAAAAATTGAAAGTTATCTTGATTAACAAACAAGTTTTATAGGTTCAAATGTTTCATAAAGAAATCCAACACAATTGATAGGATTAGAAAAATATGAAAAGCACTTCAATTAGGGGAGGACAACTGCCAGAAAGAAAAGGTCATGAAATTAGGAAACATGAAAGGTAATGCACAACATATTAGAGAGATGGGTAACTAGGCAAAGCCCCAGTGCTTGATACTAAATAAATCTAGTTAATAACAATTTTCTTGAAGACATAAGCTTTCTATTAAGAAACCAGCTTAAACCAACTGCTAAACCAGAGGAAGAATGCCAACACATGTGATCTTTCAAGTTGGATAGACCAAGCAAGAACATCCAAACAATTGGGTGGCACAGGGGGTTAAAATATTTTGTACCTTGTTTCTAAGGGTTGTGTTTGATTGTTGCTTTGGACAATGGGTTCTGATGGATTCATGTTCTCATCATTCTCCATTAAATGATAAGCACTTTGCAAACATTAAGTAAATGCATCTGAATTTTCAAAAGGGTGCACACTTAATGCCCAATGTACATATCAATTGGGTGTTTGCTGGTGTACAAGCCTACCTTGTGCCCAGGTGCCACCTTGGATTTGCATGTGTAAAAGGATATACACTGAACCTTAATCATCAAATGAAATGATCACATAGGCTAGTTAAAAGGCACATGCTGGAATGGCACTTTCACTCCACAATCACCTGCACCTCAGCAGCTATATTATAATAAGATTGCAGGATGCAGTCTTAAATGACACCTACTTTTTGCTGGAGAGGTAAGTCTAATGGACACATCTGTTAGGACACTATCCACACCTAGCCCTCAATTATTTGCATGACTTGTAAAGCAACAATGGAGTTCTAGGCATGCACTAGGGAATAATCATGGAGAGTCATTTTTGAGCTCGAAACCCAAATACTTGCACTGAAAACCTAATGCTAAGGGTAGTGCTGGCCAAATAACTGATTTTTCAGTTTGGTGGCAGTTCTGAAAAAAAACCCCAAAAACAACCCACCAGTTCTTCTTCTTCTTATGTGGCATTTCCATTACATGAGGTTTGCAAACACGTTAGCCCTTTCTGTACATTCCTCTGCTAATCTCTTTGCGTATAAACAGTCCCTTTTAATCCACTCAAGATACCACATCATCCATCCAAAATCTTTTTCTGCCTCATCATCTTCTGCCATCCGCTTTCCCTTCCAATGCTCATAAACACACATCACCCGTGAACCTCTTAAAATGTGCCCTGCCAGTTGACTCTCTCTGTTCATGAGATCTCTGTTTGCTGAGTTCCACTCATACCCCATATTTTTTGTTGGTTCTGGGCTCTATCCATTATATTTTCAGAATTCTTCTATAACACCACAATTCAAAGGGTTTGTTTCTTTATTATCAATTGTTCGAACATCCAAGTTTCACAGCCATCATTTAACAGACCAAATTTAAGTCTTTAAGAGTCAGAATTTAGTCTTCAGATTTATGCCCCTTCTCATCAGATGCATATTCTTCCAGAAAGAAAATGAGTACTTGTGGCACCTTAGAGACTAACCAATTTATTTGAGCACAAGCTTTCGTGAGCTACAGCTCACTTCATCGGATGCATAAAGTGGAAAATACAGTGAGGAGATTTATATACACACAGACCACAAAAAAATGGGTGTTTATCATACACATTGTAAGGATAGTGATCACTTAAGATGAGCTATTACCAGCAGGAGAGTGGGGTGGGGGGAGAGAAAACCTTTTGAAGTGATAATCAAGGTGGGCCATTTCCAGCACATTTCCAGGAGTTAACAAGAACATCTGAGGAACAGTGGGGGGTAGGGGGGAAGGGAAGGAATAAACAAGGGGAAATAGTTTTACTTTGTATAATGACTCAACCACTCCCAGTCTCTATTCAAGCCTAAGTTAATTGTATCCAATTTGCAAATTAATTCCAGTTCAGCAGTCTCTCATTGGAGTCTGTTTTCAAAGTATTTTTGTTGAAGAATAGTCACTTTTAGATCAGAAATTGAGTGACCAGAGAGATTGAAGTGTTCTCCGACTGGCTTATGAATGTTATAATTCTTGACATCTGATTTGTGTCCATTTATTCTTTTATATAGAGACTGTCCAGTTTGACCAATGTACATGGCAGAGGGGCATTGCTGGCACATGATGGCATATATCACATTGGTAGATGTGCAGGTGAACGAGCCTCTGATAGTGTGGCTGATGTGATTAGGCCCTATGATGGTGTCCCCTGAATAGATATGTGGGCACAGTTGGCAACAGGCTTTGTTGCAAGGATAGGTTCCTGGGTTAGTGGTTCTGTTATGTGGTGTGTGGTTGCTGGTGAGTATTTGCTTCAGGTTGGGGGGGCTGTCTGTAAGCAAGGACTGGCCTGTCTCCCAAGATTTGTGAGTGTGATGGGTTGTCCTTCAGGCTCCAAAAATGTCTCACAGCTCTACTAAGAATATACTCTCCCTCTGTAAGGGAACAGGATTTGAACAGTTAATAGTGACAGTGAACTGCCCATCGGCAACCTATTGTCTAAGACTTATTCAGAGAATTATATGAACAATGAACATGAGAAAATTGTAAGTCAGTTCCAGAAACAGAAAGAGGCAAAACTGGGGACACCAGAGGGTGCTGCGACAAATGTGGAGGCAGCGTGCTTGGACTCAGAAGCGGCCCACAGGTAATCCCCAGACACCATCCTCTAAACCCTACCATCCAACTCCAAGAAATATTGCACCTGATTACTGGAACCCCTAAGATGCCCTGTAGCTCTGCATCCTCCTCTCTGAATCTGAAAGCACTGGAAAAACAGGGGAGATCTGCCTTCCATACATGTCTGATTTAGGTTTATAAAATGTCTGAAGACTGGGTAATCCTGCAGCCAGAGACTACAGGGTTGGGGGTTTTTTGTTTGTTTGTTTTTGCGGCTCATTCAACATATTCAAGATTAGACTATTTCTGAGTGTCACAAGACTTGATCAATTCTGTCACTGATTGTGGTACTGGTGCTAATGTTGTATGTGACAATGCTCCTGTACATATGTCTTTTAGGCCCTCAGGGTATATGCACCCCCAACTAAAATGTGGAGATTGAATACCACTCTGCTGTTTGATACCTCATTTGTTAACTTTATCCAGAAGGAGTTAGAACTGTTTTTAAAAACAAAAGCCCCCACCGCTTCATCAGCTGCCACACTTTAGGAAACCTCTGAAACCTTCATCAGAGGCCATATTGTCTCTTATGCCACCTTTAAAAAGAAATGGAGAGAACATAGAATTGATACCCTTTTGAAGGAAATTAAGGCTTTGGATGTAGACTATGCTTCTGCCCCCTCCACAGAGAAACTGAGAACCCTCATCAATCTAAGCTATGAAATCAACAAACTTCTGTCCCAAAAGGCTGAGTTTGCTTTATTCTGTTTAAAGCAAAACTACTTGGAATTTGGAGAGAAAGCTGGCAAGCTGTTGGCATACAGACTTAAACAAAAGGTGAACAGAAATAAGATTACTGCTGTTCACATTAGTAGCAATAAATTATATACAACACGGTCAGTGTGACGAAGTTCCTGCTCTACCTTCATGAGTCTTGCGCTTACTGGCGGATTGGCTCACCTTGGAGCTTCACAGCAGCCCTCAGCTTGGCTGTTTTTCTGAATTCACAGTCCAGGGCGACTCCTCCTGTGTCTGACCAGGAGTTGGGAGGATATGGGGGGAACCCAGGCCCGCCCTCTACTCCGGGTTCCAGCCCAGGGCCCTGTGGAATGCAGCTGTCTAGAGTGCCTCCTGGAACAGCTGTGTGACCGCTACAACTCCCTGGGCTACTTCCCCATGGCCTCCTCCCAACACCTTCTTTATTCGCACCATAGGATCTTCCTTCTGGTGTCTGATAATGCTTGTACTCCTCAGTCCTCCAACAGTCCGCGTTCTCACTCTCAGCTCCTAGTGCCTCTTGCTCCCAGCTCCTCACACACACACCACAAACTGAAGTGAACTCCTTTTTAAACCCAGGTGCCCTGATTAGCCTGCCTTCGGACGCTGCTGCCACTCCAGCTGAAATCCCCCGCCCGAGAGAGGGCGGGCCTGCTGGCCCGCTTCCCCAGAGGCGGGGAGTGGAAGTACCGCTTGCTGTTTGTCTGCGGACCTGTCTCCGGTCGAGAGGACTCTTATCACTTGCTCCGGCATTTCTGGAATGCAAAAAAGAAGCCTGGAACAGACAGAGAAAAAGCCGTCCACCGGAGGAACACTGCCTGGGGAATCTACAAATCGCCGTGGAGGGGGCCTAAGACTGAGTAACTTTCGAACTGTGCTCTCGTGTGGGGGGAGGCCTTGACTGTGTCTTAACTGTGTTTGTAGGGACACAGGGGGTGTGGCACAGAGCTGCCCCCCGATCCATCTGTGTCCTCCCAACCCCCACACTATCATCTTCACCCCCCCCCCACTCCACCATCTTTGTTGGCTGTCTAACATCTGCCTCTGGACTCAGCTGCTCGCCCTGATTCCACCGTGTGGGCCAGAAGCACCAGCCAACCAAACAGGATTCTCTGGACAAGCGTACGGTGGTTCATGTGCCCCCCCCCCCCCGAATTGTCCACCCCACAGCTTGTCCCTTTCTACCTGACCCCAACTCCTGTTAATCGCCTGCCACCGCCCCCGCTGGGGCATCGGCAATGGAGGGCACCGGGGTGACCTCCGCCGCTGCCATGCCCATCGCCTCCCCAGACTCTTGGGAAGCCCCTGCAGCTGGTGGGAAAGGCCAGGGCAAGAAGAAGGGGAAGGGCCCCGCTAAAACCACTGGGCCCTCCATGGCAAGGGCCACCCCCACTGCTGCAGTCCTGCCACCGACCACGGCATCCTCCCCCGCTCCCCCCTTCACCAGCTCTGCAGATGTCCCTCCCTCAGCCCCCAGGACATATGCCCGGGCAGCAGCAGCCCCCCCACCTGCCGCCTCGTCATCTCTCCCGCCCACCGCCTCCACCACCATCAAGAGAGGCCGGGGCCCTTTTGCCACCATGACAAGGACACACGGTGTCTGATGCCTCCTGGTGCCTGCCTCGCCCCACGTGGAGACCTACATGTGGGTGTTGACGAGGGTGGTGGGGCCCTCGGCCATTGTGGCGGCCTCCAAAATGTACGGGAAGGTCGTTTTCTTCTTAGCATCCGAGGCTGCCGCCCAGGAAGCGGTGGAGAGGGGCCTGGCGGTGTGGGGGGGTGTTTGTCCCCCTAGAGCCGCTAAAGAACCTGGACGTCCGCCTGGTCCTGACCTCTGTCCCTCCTTTTCTTCCCCAGGCTGCCCTGCTACCCTCCCTTTCCACCCTGGGGAAACCTGTTTCTGTTATCAGCCCTCTCCCGTTGGGCTGCAAGGACCCCACTCTCCGTCACATTTTTTCCTTCTGCCAGCAAGTGCAACTTTTGCTGCCATCGGCGGCACGTGACGGAGTGGCGCTCGAAGGGTCCTTCCTAGTTCCCCACCAGGGGGCCCGTTACCGGGTGTACTTTTCCATGGGGGAAGCCTCGTGCTACCTCTGCTGGGCGTCGGGGCATGTCCGGAGGGACTGCCCCTTAGCCCGGCAAGGAGGGGCATCTGGGATCCCTGAGACCCGGCAGGACATCGGCCCCATCATTGCCGACGCCCCTGGCTGCCCGGTACATGAACCCGCTCCCCCTCCTCTTCGGACCACCGCTACTCCCGCTCAGGCCCAAGGGGCACCTCCCCTACAATGCCCAGATGAGCGGGAGAGCCCCGTGCTCGCTGCTGACAATCTAGCGGGGCCTATGGAGGAGGGTGTGGCAGAGATACCACCAGGCATGGGAGAGAGCCTGCCCCAGGGAGAATCCTCCCTCCCTTATGCTGCCCCACCGTTCCCCCCCACCAAGTCCCTGAGCCATCACCTTTACCCCCTGACACGACCCCTGCTAACCAGCCCCCAGATGATGCCATGAAGGGCTGGGCCACAGTCCAGGGGAAGCGAGGCAAGCGGAAGGCTTGAGCTCCGCCTCATCTACCCGAGGCGGAGGCCCCCCGGAAAACCAGGAATGGGGACACCGATGCCGAACCTTCTGCTTTGCCCATGAGTGCATCCCATCCACCAGTGACAGCCGGGAAAGATGTGGCAGCACCGGAGGGTAGTGTCTCCCCTCCACGGGAGACCCTCCCCTCCGAGACCTTCGAGGAAGCCCCTTCTGTCCTGATGCTACCCAAAGCCCCCGTGAACCCCGAGGCAACTGTCGTGGCGGGTGCCGGCAGGGAGAACCCTGGGGCAGTGGAAAGTGTCCTCTCCTCCATGTTCGAGGAGATCGAGGCCTTAGATCTGACCCAGGTCGCCCAGGGGGAGGATGACCTTTTGCCAGCAAATCTCGATCTGGGCAACCTCACTCCACCCCTCTTTTCCCCATGCTCCCTCCCCTTAACTGCTGCTTCCGCTCCCACCTCTGAGGAGCCCCTGGACTCCTCCACTGACCCAGCCGCTGATGGCACCCCGCTGATGACCACCTAGCCTGCTCAGGTGACAGCCGGTGCCACGCGGCTGGGACATGAGTCGCCAGAGGCACCCCCCGTTGGTGCGGAGCAGTCGACTTCCTTCCGGGGGGGGCCCTACAGAAGATAATCCACCTCCTGATGCTGTGGCCATTAAATCCACCACAGAGTGCGTGCCCAGTGTCACTGAGAGCTCCCTCCCTACCCCCTTAACCCTTGAGCCTGATCAGGAGGCGCCACCATCCAGCTGCTTGCCTCCCGAAACCCAGAACCTCGCCTCTGCCCCTGCCCCTACCCCTATCCAATTTACCTCCTGCAATATCATTGCCGCCCCCGGGGCTATCTCCTTCCCTTTCCCAACTGATGACCCCCAGGGAGCGGCCTTTGTGTTCTCCTGCCCCGACCCATTAGGAGCTGCTATTTTCCCTCTACCCTCCCCTATTGCCCCAGAGCTTGAGGCGGGTCTAGAAGCTCCAACCCATCAGGCACCCCATCGGGGGTCCGCACCCTGCTTGTCCATTTTAGTGGACCACAGGGCTGCACCAAGGACCCCGCTGGGGAACAACCGGGAAACCGTAACCTGCCCCCCCATGAGCTGCGAGGAGAGCTGCGGAAGTTTTTAGAGGATGTCCGTGACTCCTGCAACAAGGTACAACTTGCTCTCCAGCAAATCCTCCGGGCCACAAGGGCCCTCATGGGGGAAGGTAAAGGGACGGGGAAGCAGGATGCCGTGGCCTACTGGAGGGTCCGCATCTTCCGTGAACAATTACTCACCTATGGGATGGGTCACGGACTGCCGTGCGGCCCGCTGGGAGATGCGAGCGTCCCTGCCAGCGAGGACCCCCCCAACTCTCCCCATGACACCTCTCACCATCGCAATGTTGAACACCCGGGGTCGTAGGATGGCTCTCCGCAGGTCCCAGGTGCTCTCCTTCCTTTGGGAGGGAGGGTACTCTATTGTTTTCCTGCAGGAGACCCATACGGACCCAACCACCAAAGAAAGTTGATGGCTGGAGTGGGGGGACAGGGTCTACTTTAGCCATGCCACGGTTTGACAGGCTGGAGTGGTGACCCTGTTCTCCCCCGACCTACGGCCCGAGGTGGTCGCCGAGGCCGCGCCGGGTCACCTGCTGCATCTCCAGGTCTGTATGGAGGGGCTCGTGGTTAACCTCGTTAACGTCTATGCCCTGACATCGGGCCCGGAGCGGCTGCAATTCTACCAGAGGGCGTCCGCCTTCCTTGGCATCTTAGATTCTCATGAGTGCCTGGTCCTGGGAGGGGACTTTAATACCACCCTCAAGGAATAGGACCGCTCGGGCACCGAGCAGAGCCCGGCTGCCGCGGACACCCTCCGGGAGATAGTCGAACATCACTCCCTAGTGGACATCTGGCATGACCACCACCCGGATGACACTTCCACGTTCACCTTTGTCAGGGTGGAAGCCCATCGGTTGAGCCACTCCCATTTGGACTGCATTTATTTATCACGCTTCCATCTCTCATGAGCCCACTCCTCCAGTATTCGGCTGGCCCCATTTTCTGACCATCATCTAGCCTCCTTTTGTGCAGAGAGGCCGGGGCCGGCCTACTGGCATTGTAACAACAGCCTGTTGGAGGATGAGGGCTTTGTGAATTCCTTCTGGGAATTCTGGTTGGCCTGGCGAGGGCAGCGGCGTGCCTTTTCCTCGGCGTGGCAATGATGGGACCTGGGGAAGGTGCGCGCCAGGCTTTTCTGCCACAGCTACACCCGGGGCACCAGCCGACGGAGAAATGCGGATATAGAGCAGTTGGAATGGAAGGTCTTAGAGCTGGAGAGGCGTCTGGCCGCCAGCCCCGAGCAACCCCCTCACAGAACCGGTGGAGATGTGCGGGAGGGCCCGAGCCGTCTACACAAGTCTTTTCTCCCCAGATCCGACTGACTCTGGCGCTTGCAGAGTGCTCTGGGAGGAGCTCCCTACAGTCAGCGCGAGCGACCGAGACTGGCTAGAGTTGCCTCTCACTCTGGCCTAGTTCTCGGAAGCCCTCTATTGTATGCCCACTAATAAGTCTCCAGGCATGGACGGGCTGACCGTAGAGTTCTACGGCGTGTTTTGGGACGTCCTCGGCCCAGACCTAGTCACCGTCTGGGCCGAGTCTCTGCAGAGCGGGGTCCTCCCTCTTTCGTGCAGGCGAGCTGTGCTCGTCTTATTGCTGAAGAAGGGGGTCCTCCATGATTTACGAAATTGGCGTCCCATCTCGCTCCTCAGCATGCACTACAAAATCGTAGCAAAAGCAATCTTGCTGCGGCTAGGGTCTTTGCTGGCAGACATGATCCACCCAGACCAGACCTACACCGTCTCGGACCGCAGTATCTTTGATAACCTATTTCTGGTTCGAGACCTTTTGGAACTCGGGCGTAGAGACGGTCTGTCGTTTGCCCTCCTGTCCCTAGATCAGGAGAAGGCGTTCAATAGGGTGGACCACGAGTACCTCCTGAGCACTCTGTGGGCGTTTGGCTTCGGACCCTAGTTTGTGGGTTTTCTTCGGGTGCTGTACGCTTCTGCAGAGTGTCTGATTAAGCTCAACTGGACCCTGACCAAACCGGTCAACTTCGGGTGAGGAGTACGGCAGGGGTGCCCCCTCTCCAGTCAGCTGTACGCTCTGGCAATCGAGCCCTTCCTCTGTCTCCTCCACAGGAGGTTGACAGGGTTGGTGCTGCGGGAGCCGGAGCTGCGGCTCGTCCTGTCGGCGTACGCTGATGACGTGCTCCTCGTGGTCCAGGACCCAGGCGACTTGGCGCAGGTGGAGGCTTGCCAGGCCATCTATTCAGCAGCCTCCTCCGCCCGGGTCAACTGGGTCAAGAGCTCTGGCTTGGCGGTAGGAGACTGGTGGCAGGCAAGCTCCCTCCCACCCGTGCTTCAGACTGTCCGGTGGAGCGCGGGTCCGCTGCTCTACCTCGGCGTTTACCTTTCTGCCACACAGAGAGCTGGAAAAACTTAGAGGGCGGGGTGATACAGCGGCTCCGGAAATGGACGGACTACTCCGATGTCTCTCCCTCCGAGGGAGAGTGCTGGTGCTTAATCAACTAGTCCTGTCCATGCTCTGGTACCAGCTCAACAACCTGGTCCCGGCCCCGGGTTTCCTGACCAACCTCCGGACATTGATTCTGGGGTTCTTTTGGTCAGGAATGCACTGGGCCCCTGTAGGCGTTCTTCATCTACCCCTGAAGGAAGGAGGACAGGGCCTGAAGTGTCTGCACACTCAGGTCCGCGTCTTCCACCTCCAGGCCCTACAGAGGCTCCTTTATGGTGCAGGCAGTTTGGCGTGGAGCATACTGGTGCATGCCATCCTGCGCTGCATCCGAGGGCTTCGATATGACTGGCAGCTCTGTTATCTCTGTCCAGGAGGTCTTCTGTGAGACCTCTCTGGGCTGCCAGTCTTCTACCAGGACCTCCTCCGGACTTGGAAATGGTTTTTAATGACCAGTTCCATGGTGGCCACCGAGGGGGCAGATCTCCTCGCGGAGCCCCTGCTACGGAACCCCCAGCTCCGTGTGCAGGTGGCAGAGTCCCGCTCAGTGTGCCAGAGCTAGATCCTGAAAGAAGTCACGAGAGTCGGAGACCTCCTGGACTATGACCAGGGAGACTGGCTGGATCCCCTGATGCTCGCTCGGTGCATGGGGCTCTGCAGACCTCGTACCCCCCAGCGCGTACTCCAGGAGGTGAAGGCCGCTTTGCCGCCCGCTGCTAGAGCTTACCTCGATTGGGTCCTGCTTGAGGGCACGGCCCGCCCACCTTCTACCTCAGGCCTGCCGGACCTTTTAATTGGACCCCTGCCCCGTAGACCCAATCGACCCCCTCACCCGTTTACGGCAAGCCGGCTGCATGAACTGCAGCCGGTACGCTTCTAAACCGCACCAAGGAAACATCCATACACGCTCGTGCTCCACACCCTTCACGCCCTCACCCTAGTGTCCTGCCCCGATACAAAGTGGCAAGACCGTCTGCCACTTTTGGAGGGTGAGCAGCCCCGGTGGGCCAGCCTATATTCCACCTTGGTTCTGAGGCCCGTCGGGGACATCAGCTGGCGGCTCCTTCACGGAGCTGTGAGCACGGGCACGTACTTGACACAGTTCAAGCCCATCCCAGATACTTGTCCCTTTTGTGGTGTGAGAGAAACCCTGGCACACGTATATTTGGAATGCGCCAGGCTGCAGCCCCTGTTCTGGCTCCTCACAAATCTTTTATTACGTTTTTGGTTGCATTTTTCCCCTCACCTTTTTATTTATGCACTCCCCATCCATGGCCTCACAAAGTCGCGGGATCTCCTAGTTAACCTCCTCCTGGCCCTGGCTAAAACTGCCATTTATAAAACCAGAGAGAGGAGGTTGGCCAGTGGTGTTTCCTGTGACTGTGGGACCATTTTCTGATCCTCGGTCCGTTCACGTATTCGGGCGGAGTTCCTCTGGGCGGCGTCCACCGACTCCCTTAATGCTTTCGAGGAGCAGTGGGCGCTGTCTGAGACTCTCTGCTCGGTGTCCCCGTCCAGGTCCCTTTGTTTTGACCCTTTGATTGGTGGAGAGAGTAAGGGACCCCAGCCCCAGCCATTGCTGCTGCGGACACCACCACCTTCGAGGGGTTCTTTCACATGTGGTTGCATGTGCCCCCCCCCCGGGTTGTCCACCCCACAGCCTGCCCCTTTTGTTGGGTGCTTTCAGAGGAGGGAATTGTTGGTGACACTCAGGCGTGGCACCAGGTAACTCGAGGGGGTGGCCGACCTTGAGAGTCAATGAAGCCCCCTCGCTCTGGACCACCAGGTAACTTGGAAGGGTGGAAGACCACAAGAGTCGAGGAAGCCCCCCGCTCTGGGCACAGGCAAGCTTGAACACTTCCCTCCCCTGAAGCTAATGAGAAAACAATTGTGATTGGTTGCTGTGTTACACATTGCATATGCTGTTGTTTTGTTTTGTAAGTGTGTTATGCAAATAAAAAAATATCTTTTTTTGCTTCAAAAAAAAAATTACTCTCCTGTAGCCATCTGGCCCAACCCTGTCACATCAGATATTAACAAATTTCAAAAGTTTATTCAAAACTATATTTAGCTGAAAAGGGAATCAGTACAGATGCCCTAGATAACTTTTTTTAGTGGACTGTCTCTGCCACAGATCTCTGACTCCTAGAAGGAACTTTTAGATACCCCTCTAGAAATCACGGAAGTGACTCAGGCTATAAAAGAAACGAAGGTCAGAAAGACTCCTGGCATAGATGGGTTCCCAACTGAATTTTACAAAAATGTTCTCTGAAACTAACACCTACATTACTGAAGATGCTCAATGAGGCCAAGAATGAGCAAAGTCTACCTATTCTAAGAGAAGATGTAATTTCATTTATTCCTAAACCTGGGAAAGATCTTGGACTATGTAGTAATTATAGACCGATTTCTTTAATCAATGGCGATGCTAAGATTTTAGCCAAAGCTCTTGCTGTGCAACTGGACAAAGTTCTCTCACACATTATATACATAAATCAGGTAGGCTTCCTTCATAACAGACATGGCACAGATAATTTGTGTCAACTGATTGATATTATTGCCATTTCAAGAGATTCTAAAGAACCTTTAGCTGTCATTTCTTTAGATGCTGAAAAAGTCTTTGACTGCATAGCCTGGGACTTTTTCATGTGTTAGCAAAATTTGGATTTGGTAAACAATTTATTGCTTGGATTAAGCTTTTATGCTCTAACCCAGTGGTTCTGCTTGAGGCCCAATCAGCACACAGCTGCAGCCCATGTGATATCCTCAGGGCCATACAGGTAGTATATATATTGTGTGGGTGCGGCCCACAGAACACCTAGAGAGCTGCATATGTGGCCCATAATGGTAAATAGGTTGAGAACCACTGCTTTAACCCAACTTCCAGGGTAGTTACCAATGATATTATTTCTGCCCCATTTTCATTCCAGAGGGGTACAAGGCAGGGCTGTTCCCTTTCTACTCTTCTGTTTGATTTAGCTCTAGAACCTTTAGCCATTGCTATCTAAGTAAATCAACCTATTCATGTTGTCAGGGTGGGGTCAACCACAGCACAAAATTATGCTCTTTGCAGATGATGCTCTTGTATTTGTATCAAAGCCTGAGGTTACCGTTCCTAACCTTCTACCCACTATTAATAATTTGGACTTCTCTCATGATATAAAATTAATTGGTGGTAAATCAGAAATCTTAGATATTACAAAATATGCCCACTGGCACCTTTTCTCAAATTGGGCAACCCTCTTTCTGAAATATTTAGGAATACTGATTCCGAAAATTATTCAGGACATCCCTAAGATAAATTTAGAACCAATTACTGTCCAAGTGACTAATGACTGGGGGAGATGGAGTTGGTTAACCCTCAGCTTGTGGCATAAAATAATGTACTGAAAATGAATGTCCTCCTCAGAATTTTGTATATCCTGAGGGGTCTCCCTATTTCTGTTCCTCAAACTTTTTAAAGAAATTCAATAATATTTTCAGAAAATTTCTTTGGGGCAGAGGTAAGAAACCTACACTGGCTCTGAACAAATTATAGCTCCCCCTATCTCTGGGAGGATTTCATTTTCCCAATTTAGAAAATTATTTTCTCCTTTTTGTTAAGCATAGCATCTTTGTGGCTATTAGATATGACCTCACATACCCCCTTTGGGTTTAGATTGAACAAGAATTAGTGTATCCTCTCCCCCTTAAATTTCATTCTTGGATATATTCCTGATTCCTGGAGATTACCTGGCCACATGGTTGCAATGTGCAGCTTTGATTGCTAAAAAAATTAATTCTGCAAAAATGGATTCCCACCAAATATTGATGCCTGGCTCAGTGATATAGTTAAACTTGCACCTAACAAACAACTGGCATTCTGTAGAAAGGGAATGCTCAAAATATTCAAAGCAATGTGGGCTGCCTCTCCAGAGGTGTATGATTAACGTTGACCCTGAAGATAGATATGTTGCTTCCCCTCCCCACTTAATCCTAACCCACTTTATTTACTTTGTATAGTATGATGTGTGATGCTGACAGGCCAGCTGCCAGTGCCTGCCAGAATCTCAGGACAATTCACTTGTGTATGAATATCAAAGAAATGGTAAGCGTGCTAACTCACTCCAGTGTTAGTTTATTTCAAAGGAAATGTGAATGATATTGTCTTCACTTGTCTATAACTTGATTGCTATCACATTAGATTATGTATACCCTGTAATTAGATACCCCTAGAACAAAGTGTGTTTTAGTACTAAGATGAGAAGATGTTTGATGTGTAAACTGCATGAAAACTAATGAAATGTTTAGGGCTGTCGATTTAATCACAGTTCTCACACGATTAACTCATAATTTTTTACTGCGATTAAAAAAATTAATCTCAATTAATCGCACTGTTAAACAATAGAATACCAAATGAAATGTATTAAATATTTTTGGATGTTTTTCTACATTTTCAAATATATTGATTTCTATTACAACACAGAATACAAAGTGTACAGTGCTCACTTTATATTATTTTATTACAAATATTTGCACTGTAAAAGTGATAAAAGAAATACTATTTTTCAATTCACCTCATACAAGTACTGTAGTGCAATCGCTTTATCATGAAAGTGTAACTTACAAATATTGATTTTTTTTTGTTACAGAACTGCACTCAAAAACAGAACAATGTAAAACTTTAGAGCCTACAAATCCATGCAGTCCTACTTCTTGTTCAGCCAATTGCTAAGATAAACAAGTTTGTTTATATTTACGGAAGATAATACTGCCCTCTTCTTAATTACAATGTCACCTGAAAGTGAGAACAGGCATTCAATGGCACTTTTGTAGCCGGTATTTACATGCCAGATCTGCTAAACATTCATATGCCCTTTCATGCTTCCGCCATCATTCCAGAGGACATGCTTCCATGCTGATGATGCTTGTTAAAAAAAAAAAAGCGTTAATTAAATTTGTGACTGAACTCCTTGGGGGAGAATTGTACGTCTCTGACTCTGTTTTACCCACATTCTGCCATATATTTAATGTTCTAGCAGTCTTGGATGATGACCCAGCACATGTTTGTTTTAAGAACACTTTCACAGCAGATTTGATAAAACACAAAGAAGGTACCAATGTGAGACTTCTAAAAATAGCTACAGCACTTGACCCAAGGTTTAAGAATCTGAAGTGTTGTCCAAAATCTGAGAGGGACGAGGTGTGGAGCACGCTTTCAGATGTCTTAAAAAGAGCAACACTCCGATGTGGAAATTACAGAACCTGAATCACCAAAAAAGAAAATCAACCTTCTGCTGGCTGTATCTGACTCAGATGATGAAAATGAACATGCATCAGTCCACTCTGCTTTGGATCATTATCGAGTAGAACGCATCATCAGCATGGACACATGTCTTCTGGAATGGTGGTTGAAGCATGAAGGGACATATGAATCTTTAGCGCATCTGGCATGTAAATATCTTGCGAAGCCAGCTACAACGGTGCCATGCGAAAGCCCGTTTTCACTTTCAGGTGACATTGTAAACAAGACATGGGCAGCTTTATCTCCTGCAAATTGTAACCAGACTTGTTTGTCTGAGCGATTGGCTGAAGTAGGACTGAGTGGACTTGTAGGTTCTAAAGTTTTACATTGTTTTATTTTTGAATGCAGTTATTTTTTGTACATAATTCTACATTTGTAAGTTCAACTTTCATAATAAAGAGATTGCACTACAATACTTGTATTAGTCTGTAATAAAAAAAGTATAAAATGAGCAGTGTACACTTTGTATTCTGTGTTCTAATTGAAATCAATATATTTGAAAATGTAGAAAACATCCAAAAATATTTTTAAATGGTATTCTATTATTAATTTTTTTTAATCGCATTGACCTGGAGGAAAGTGACTGACCCTGTAGAGTTGGGAATAACCTAATGTGATACAATATTTGGTATAGCAAGCAGTCCAGTTTGTCTGGCAAGATGGGCTTGACAGCCTAAAGGGACTGTCTGTGACTTCATGGTAAAACTAATATAGTGATCAAGGAGTGCACATTTGTTACTGACTTGGTGAAATCTAATTATAGAATATACCACCAGTTTGCCCTTTTTTCTGGCAGTATGACCTGAGATTGGCATTCACAGCTGTGAGCCACTTCAGACAGCGTGACATGATGAATCTGGTATTCTGGTGTATTTGGAAAAATTAATGAAAACTTAAAAAAAGAAAGAGGCAAATTTAATCAATTAAGTTATTCCTTAGGAAGTATTTGTCCAATTTTATTCCCATCTGCCTCCCCCAGCACTGAAATGCTTGATGTAGCTAGTGTCCTAGTTTACATGGAGAGCTTCTTTTCCCCATGTGTATTAGTAATGACTTGGTTGCAGGAACATGTTTCCTTGCTCCTGCATCTGCACTTTTAATGTGAACATAAGGGATGCATAGTGTATTCCTATTTGGCCATAAAGGGACAGTGCTTTGCCGGATGTCTATTATGTGTATATAAGATACTGAAGCAAATATATAACAAATACAAGGAATTTTATAAATATAAATATATAAAAAAGCAAGAATTATTGCCAGCCACTCACTAAACTTTCCAGTATTGAATACTCCTAATGGAAGAAGACTTGGAGCTCTTTATGGTCCAATTTGGGAAAGCATATGTTTAACTTCAAGCAAACACTCAAGTCCCTCTGACTTCAGTTGGACTCAAGTGCTTTCCTAAATAGGGAGGATTTCCTGAATTGGGTCCTAAATGTCACTGACTTAGCTGAGTGAAACAAATGGGTGACAGAAATGCACAAAATCACAGTAGATACAATAACATAGTAGATTTGCTGTGTTTATTTATATCAGTTATGGAATGTCATTAATTCCGCTAATCAATATTTTCTCTTTTAGATCAAATACATTGAAAGTTACCTTGATAGGAAATGTGAAAAACTGGCAAGACATGACACTAGCCTGGTGGGTCTTGTGGAACACTACCTTGGAACTTCATACTTTGTTGTGAAAATGAAGAGCACTCTGGATAGAATGGATGAATGGTTCAATGGATAGGACAGTAGCCCAGGACGCAGGACACCTGCTTTACATTGTCTGCTTAGGCTTCCTGTGTGACGTTGGGCATTTAGGCCTGAATTTTAAAAGAGATTTAGGTGCATAACTTCCATTTAAATGAATGGAAGTTAAGTTCCAAAATACCTTTAAAAATCTGGCCCTTAGGGTCTCTGCGCTTTAGTCCCACTTCTGTAAAAACGTGGCAGGGGGCAGGAGGAAATAATAGCACTTCCCTACCTTGAAGAGGTGTTGTGAGGTGCTCAGATTCTGTGGGACTGGGGCCATATAAGCATGGCAGGTAGATAATCCACCTCTATGTTATTTAGTTGCTGCAGAACTGATTACATGAACAGACTATTTTTAAATAACAAAATTAGAAAATCAATGGAAGTAACAATGTTAGAAATAGCGAAAGATGAGCACACAGTGAGTGACTAACACACTGCAGTTTGGAGGGAAGAAGGTTATTTATTTATTAAATATCTAGACCATGTCTATACTTCAGGCACTACAGTGGCACAGCTGGGACACTGTAGCTATGGTGCTATAGTGTAGATACTTGCTACAACGATGAAAGGGGGGGGGGGTTTCCATCACCTCCCTGAGTGACAGTCGCTAGGTTGACAGAAGCATTCTTCCATCAACCTCGCTGTGTCTACGCTGGGGATTAGAGCTGCACAGGTACGTCACTCAGACCTGTCAATATTTCTTTAAACGTGGTTTTCAGGGACTTTTTCATTCCAAGTCCAACCTTCTGTTTGTGAATCGTTACAAAAAGATTTTCCCAGTGTTGCATTTTGAGGGGTGCCTTTATTTTAGGGCCATAATTGTCAGTTGTTCCACAACAGCTGGCTGAGAGTGCGGGAACATGTCCGAGACGAAGATCAGGACACCAGCTTGCTAGTTACAGTACTGACACAGGCTCTGGGTGCATTGCCCTTTCCCCCGTATCCTAGGACAACCTACAAAGAAGATAGTAGCCTCAGGCTGTACTGCTTTTTTTGCATAGCCCCCCTGTTCCAAGAAATCCTTCCATTAAAGGACAGTTCAGACTCCAGCGTCATGAGGGGGAGAAGGCAGAGGCTCAGGAGCTAGAATGGAGGCACAGGATACATGATGAGAATGAACCTGAGTTTGCCACCCTCCACTCCAGTTCATTCCCCACCTCTCCACTAGAACACTTGCTGCTGAAAGCAATGCTGCATAATGATTTAACTATTTAGAACAGGAATTGAACAGCATAGCATCCTCTACTTTTATTTTGAGGCATATGTTGATGTTTGATCAAGTATAACTACACTTGAATTTTTAGTCATATTTTAACACAATGGTAATTTTTACTGTGTACAGACCAGAAAACATAACGAGTAAACGCTTGCTGTTTACAGCAGATTTTAGAATCCTATTAGTTAATACAGATAACACGTGACTCAATATTCAAGTGTACCCTCAAAGGGGGTTGGTTGCCTACTATGTCGTTAACACCAATTCCTATTGAATTTAGGCTCTCCTATGTAGATACCATCCAGACCTAATGCTACTTAACATCTAAGATTTGAAGAGATAATAGCCCAGAGTTGCACAGCAGTTGTGTGCAGGTTTTTACATTAGATTCTTCAGGGAGGAAGTGTGCTTCTAATACTCCAAACCACATTCTGTGTAATCTATGGATAACCAGTATAATTGGAAAGATATGTCTATAATGTTACATTTACCTGATAAGTTTTGACATTCATAAATTAAATAGTTTAATGTAGGAGGAGAACATGAGCAAAGTCATTACTACATTCATTACAAATTCAATATCAGTGGAACTAAAATGTTTTAGCTTTATGAAAAGCTGTCAGCTACCAATGAATACAATAGGAAAATGAGACTCATTTATTATTAGGTTGAATACAATTACAAAGTGGTTTATATATTTTGGGTGCTATCCCATGATTTATGGGCTCTTTCAGTTTCATTATCAAACCAGACAAGGAGTCAGCTTAGGAATTCTGCAATGATCTGAGGGAGAAGAGAATAAATACTTCGAAGTTCTTTTGAAATATGGATTGCTGGCTTGTTTCATATTAAGGATGCAGCCCAAGCCATGGGACATCAAGCTATGGTACACAGAGGTATCAGAAGAATGGTCACTGGGAAATTATCAGATCTTGAAGCAATACAGAATTCCTACAGCAACATGCAGACTGCAAGAGATTTTATGTAACCGGGTATTTGTTTGTTTTTAACTGCTTGAGTTTACTTGCCTGTTCTGTGTTGTGTATCTGGGTAACTTTAAGTATCAGCAGATACTTTAAATATTTTATTTACTTTTAGAGAAACAACCCAAAAATGTTAAGAGCTAACCTGGCACAGACTCACATGTTCTCAGTCACTCACTCACACCCATTGCCAGTTACCCTGCATAGTGGGCATCAGTTACATAAAGAGGTAGAGAAAGTTAAAAAGACTAGCTACTTGAATCATTGAAGCACAACTGAACTTTATAAAAAATGTAATATTTTGATCTGGTGGTAAAGAAATCTTAGGGCCAAACTCTACACCATATCCTGTCAATGGGTCCCCTTTTCTTCTGCATAACGTAGCCCCTGCCTATTCATCTATCCTTCCTTCTCATTGCATTGCCTCACACTCTCTTTCTTCTGCCAGTGAGGCTACCTTTAATCACCTGTGTATGTGTGTCTTCTCACACACTGCCCCTTACCCTGGAACATCTGCCCTGAACCAATCCATGAAGCCCCTCATCTTCTTCAAGATCCACTTTTTCTGTGGTGCCGACAAAAAACTGGCTAACTCATAATGGCTAGGCTGGAGAGTGAGCAGATATAATGGACACATTTCTTAAAAATTAAAAATACCTCTGCCCCTATTCATACACCATATGGCCCCAACCTCCATATTATCCAAGAATATAATAACTGTTACATTTATACATATTTTACTCCTGGGGGAATTCTGCACCAAAAAATTAAAAATTCTGCACACAATATTTTAATATTCTGCAAAATTCTGCATATTTTGTCAAAATAACACAATATAATCACACCAGTTTCAATTATTTTTGGTCATTTATTTCAAAATACCTGTCAGCAAGTATGTCTGTAACAATACAGACAACAAAGAAGATTCAGGATATATTTTTTTTCCTAACTAGGCATATTAATACAGAACTCTGACTAATAATTCATTTAAATTACAGTACGGAACCGTATTTCCCACACCCCTCACAAGCAGTGCAAAGGTTTGCGGGTGTCAGGGGTAGTGGAGGAGCTGAGGGAGAGGGAAATAAATTGCTGGGAAAGAGCCTGGGTGTGAACTTGGAAGGTTGTTGGGTCTGAGTGGGAAAAGTATGATACAGGTTTTTTGGGGTGGTGGGGAGGGATTGTTAGGGAGCTTCTGCCATGCAGACCCTGGCTGACCCCTACCTTCTCCCATTCAGTCAGGCACATCTGCCCCTGTCCCCATGTGTTCCTGCATCCCCATGGCCATGTGTTTCCCTCCACCCCATCCCCATGTGACCCTGCACCCCCTCATAGAATATCAGGGTTGCAAGGGACCTCAGGAGATCATCTAGTCCAACCCCCTGCTCAGAGCAGGACCAATCCCCAATTAAATCAACCAATTTTTTCCCCATATCCCTAAATGGCCCCCTCAAGGATTGAACTCAAACCACTGAGCTATTCCTCCCACTGTCCTTATATGGCTCTGTACTCCCCCCCAACCCCTGGTGTCTCTGTGTCCCCAGTCAGCCATCCTCTGGCCCTGTGTAGCTCTGCACCCCCTTCCCCATCACCATGTGGCCCTCCACCTCCCTCTCCTGTGGCCCTGCACCTCCACTCCCATTCAGCCCCTGCCCTAGTCTGTCCTCCCCACGAGCTCTTCTGAGCTGCTGTCTGACCCCCCTGCAGCCCCACACTGTTTGTTTCCCCATAGCCCGAGTCTTCTGATCTGGCCTGACTGGCACAACGAAGAAGGCAGGCTCTTTCTCTTCCCTAGCTGGCTGGGAGCTGCTGCTGTGTTCTATCACAACAGTACCCTCTGGTTGGCAAAAGGTGGAACTGCATGAGTTATTTTCTGTAGGAAGCTGCAGCTGGTCTTATGCCACAGCGCCCTCTGGTGACCAAAAGGAAGAACTGCAGCAACATTTCAGCAAAAGCTGTTTTCTGCCCCCAAAAATAGAAATGCGTGTGGCTCATTAGTTATATACTGTGACAAAGCTCTGTCCTTGCCTCCGTGGGTCCCGCATTTCCTGGTGGATTTCACTAGCTTCAGAGGCTCACTGTGACCCTCCACGTAACCCTTCTCTCTCTAGAGACAAGGGTACAGTCTACTGAGCCATTTTCATCATAAGCCAGCAAGGGAGGTGAGGAGAAGTTATCCTTCCTTGCACGGTCTCTGTTGTCTCCCAGTCTTAGTGATTAATAAAGGGAGCAAAGGTGGGGAGGAGGGAAGCCCGGGCCCACCCTCTGCTCCCGGCTCCAGACCAGGGACCCTAATAGTATCAACTACGGTAGCTGACCTTTTAGAAATATAACATGTACAATTCCCTGGGCTACTTGCCCCACAGCAGCCCTCACTTCCTCAAGCTCCACTTCACCCTTACCTCAGGGTCTCCTTCCTTGTGCCTGATACGGTGTGTACTACTCAGCCTCTCCAACAGCACAACTTCCTCCCACAGCTCCTGACATGCACACCCACCTGACTAACTGGGTGGCTTTTAACTAGTTAGAGCCAGCCCCTGATTGGCTTCAGGTGTCCCAATCAACCTAGCATTCTCCCTGCCTTCTGGAAAGTTCTTAATTGGCCCCAGGTGTCTTAATTGACCTGGAGCAGCTGCCATTTCACTTATCCTGGTACCAGGGATTTGTTTAGCCTGGAGCTAATATATCTATCTCCCACTACTTTTCCATAGCCATCTGGCCTTGCCCCATCACAGCACATACACATTATCATAGAATTCTCCCAGGAGTAATATTTTTATTGTATCCCTCTCGTGCTTTTAAGACACTTAGCTTCTCAGAATGTACGTGTTCTGGTTCAAGGATTGCCATTTCATGTGCGTTTGTGTTTGTTTTCTGTTGATATGTAATTAATTCTAATCCTTTCTACAGCTCAGCCTTTCAGACGAACAGTGGGCCTCAGTTCCTCAGAAGCAGGCATTTAGAGTATGCCTGAAAGACAGCCATTTTGCTCCCTACCTTAATATTCACGGTCTTTAATTTGTGTGGCAGTTTGACGTTCTGTGTTTTAGTGTTCCTCTTAGTAAGAGGAAGACTTAGCCCTGCAGCCTGCCTGGTAAGAATACAGGGAAATATATATGTAAGGTGCTGTTCACTTTTGGGTTCTCTATATAAACAGGCTGGTTTTACTGCTGAAACCGGATTGAATTTTTATTGGTGACAGCAATTACTAATTGTAATAAGATGATGCTATTCAAAGAAAACTCTGTTAATCCCCAAAATGAATTCTGACACATTTACGATAGCGTTCACAAAAGTAACATCGTACTGTAATTCTGGCTGCTTTGTTTCAGAGCACATTTAATGGCTTTAAAGTACTGTTTGACAGATTTGATCAAATTGTGCGTACATCACAGTATAGACCAGTAATATTAAAATAATGGGGGTTCCTCACTATATTAGGTAGTGGATGAATCAGTCCTGAAGCAATTCTTAAACCTGCGCAAACAGCTTCATTTGGCAAAATGTTAGCTGTCATGCCATCAGTGTGTTTACTGAATGACGAAGTGTTATCACACAAGACTGCAGAGGCATGTGGGTAAACATAACATGTAGGTCACAGTGAAGCCACCAAACTCAGATTCTAAGATTATTACATGGATTGGCCTTTCACCAGAAAGTAGCAAAGCAACAGTATTTTCAAGATTGAAAGTCAGGTGCCATATATCATTAAGTCAGTTCACATTGTGAGCTACCTCAAAGGAAAAAGTGACAGCAGACATTAAGGGCAGTGGAGAGAACAACACACTTCTGTACATAAAGATGGTGAGTTGGAAGTACAGTTTAGATACCGGTGTGACATGATTTGTTGTAACACAAAGGTGTTAAATTCCATCTCCAGTAGACATACCCGTGCTAGCTCTGATTGAGCTAGTGTGCTAGAAATAGAAGTGTAGCCACAGCACATGAGAGGCTAGCCACTGAAGTATGCACGTAGTATCTTGAATGGGTACATAGTCAGCGTGGCTGGTCCCTCCTGCAGCTTGTGCCACTGTAGCTACTCCTCTTCTTCAATCATAGCTAGCAAGAGTATGTCTCCCTGAGGTTGAATTTATACCTCCAGCCTGCAGTGTAGATGTACCCCCAATCATCATCTTATCTTTAAAAGGCCCAGACAAATAGCCTAAGCCCCAGAGCTATGTTATAAATGACAACTTACTTCAGCCAATACCCTGAGAGCCATGACATATAGTGAAGTCCAAAACAGAAGGGTGAAGAGAAACTCCTGATTCTCCATTGGCCAATACTTCCCACTTCTGTGACTCTCACTTCTTGAATTCAAATTCAGCTCCTCATAGCATATCCCTCTGATAGTGTGTGTTGGGAAATTAATTAGTTACCGACAGCTAGCCCACCATTGCTACCTCAGAAATCCCTACATGCAGGGCAGACAACTCGGGGCTTCTGCCCAGCTCCAGGAGGAGGATTGCCCCAGTCTCTGCCGACTTCAGGGCAGGGTCTATATACTCCCATCTCACCTGAGCTGTATAAACACATTTGTTATTGTTGCGAACAATAAACAATATCAGGTGTATTTAGGATATAGAGGTGAAATATTAGTGTTATTTAATGTTCTAACATGCATCCTACAGACTTGTAAGATATTTAGCTTAGCCAAACAAGGCCTAAGGCCTAAAGACTTGACATAAGTAACTAACCATCAAGTGACCCTAGAAAGTAAGTTGTCACAAGATAGCAATGACCCTATATCACAAGGTGTCATGCGATAGAATGCTGCATTAAGTGTTGCTAAACTCTAATATTTAGGGAATATATATTGCAATATTCCAGTTAGTCAGTTAGAATACTGTTGGGACTTTTGCAGACCTAAGGTGTCAGCAATGTGCTAACCACAAGTTGTTATAGTCATTGAGTGATATACGTGTTAATGAGCATAAGGGAAACTAAGCAATTGGACTATGAAAAATGGGGCAACCCAAAAGTCATGGGGTGTCGAAGTTCAGATAAGGAAATTGAAGCACTCAAACAGGTATGAAGCCCAGTGGATGTCAGCATAAACACATTATGAAAGTTGTATCTGGGTCTGCGTGCCTTGGGAGATGCCAGGATGACAACCACTAATAATGATGGTGACAATGAAGATGAAGAGGAAGAAGATAACGACTGACACTCCAGGGTTCCCCTGAAGAGATGCGAGTGATACCAGTCATAGGGCTAATCACTTTGCACTCTATCTGATATCATACCTCAGTGTTTGTGGGATTATTTATCTGTTTAATGGAATTGTTAATAAAGGGACTTGTGACAAATTGCAATTCTCTCTCTTGTGCTCCTCAGGTCTCTCATTCTAATAACATTGGTAATAATGTTCCTGATGCTGTAGCCATTCAGGAGGCTGATCATTTATTGACCACTGTGGTCTAAGAAATTAATCAATAATCAATACATCAATCAGGCTACAGTATGTCTGATCAAATGTATTGAGAATTACCCTTAAAATACCACCATGACACAGAAAAGGGTTCAGAGAAAACTACTTCCTTCAGAGTAAAACATGTTAGAGCAACAGCAAGGGAAGAAAAAAAATCACACAGAAGAGTGGATTTTATTTTCCCGGTTTCGACAGTAAAACTATGCCAAAAGCATGAAAGAAATGACGAAAGACTGCACAGTACCTTGTATAGAGATTAATAGTGACCATGAGAGCTGAGCAGATGACAGCTGGTATACCCACAAGAGCAGCAGTAGCTGACTGAAGTGGATGGAATTCAGACTGACAGGGATTAATTAGCTTGCTATGGGGAGACAGTGATTGATTTGTACAGGTCTCATTTCCATTATGATTTTAACTATGCTTAGATAGGAATAGAAATGGGCCAAGAGGCATGTAGTTCTAAGTAGCCACCAGATGTTAGAAGTAGATTGTTTGGGCTAATTTCTATTCAGCTGAGACACTGTAGTAGGCAAGGAGAACTTAATAATGGGATGAGACTGCAGACATTTTAAATAAAGCCAAAAACAAAGTGTAAACATTTGAAGTAGTCAAGATGACAAATGTAAACAGTTCTAACACCAGCAATCAGCTTGTTTAGTAGCATCTGACCTCATTAGGGGAGAGTGAATTCCTCCTGGGCATGTGAACCTTCCACTGTCCCCAGGAGAGGAACTGATCAGAGATTACATAGCACAATAATAATGTCTTTAAAATTACAGCAAGGTTAGATTTCAGAGTAGCAGCCGTGTTAGTCTGTATTCGCAAAAAGAAAAGGAGGACTTGTGGCACCTTAGAGACTAACCAATTTATTAGAGCATAAGCTTTCGTGAGCTACAGCTCACTTCCTCAGATGCATATCGTGGAAACTGCAGCAGGCTTTATATATACACAGAGAATATGAAACAATACCTATTCCCACCCCACTGTCCTGCTGGTAATAGCTTATCTAAAGTGATTTCCAGCACAAATCCAGGTTTTCTCACCCTCCACCCCCCCACACAAATTCACTCTCCTGCTGGTGATAGCCCATCCAAAGTGACAACTCTTTACACAATGTGCATGACAATCAAGCTGGGCTATTTCCTGCATAAATCCAGGTTCTCACATCCCCCCCACCCCCATACACACACAAACTCACTCTCCTGCTGGTAATAGCTCATCCAAACTGACCACTCTTAGATAAGGTTAGATAATTTTATGACAAGGTAAAATAAACTTATGGCAAGAGTTGAGCAGCATCAGATCCTGCTTGATGCATGGGGTCAGATTAGATGATCCAGAACCAAACAATCCACTCCCAACTTTATTATCTAGGATAACTCTTTTTTTTTTTTTTTAAACAAAGTTGTAACTCATATTTAGGAAATTATAAACTCAGACCATTATAGAGTTATGGCTCACATCCTGCCCTCACTTGCCACGTATCCTAAATACCCACATCATTTATCCGAGAGTCACGTGACTCAACACAGGTTTTAAAGTTATGCAAAACCAATACAATGCTGTATGTAAAACAAACAACTGTGTACACACAGCTTAGGGGAGACCAAGGCAAGGGTGATGGCTGTTCCTCAATACAGAGGAGGACAAATCAGTGCAGGGGTTGCCCAGAAGATGAAGTTTTGCATATCATCACCTAGTGAATCAGCTAAGCCATAATGGGTCAGCAGAGAACAATGAGGTGAAGCTGCTGCTGCTCTTTTCTTCCTGCTCAAGATAACAACAGGGGAAGGCTGTGTGGCATTCACCAGGCAGGGGTCACAGAGGCAAGATGTCTGGGGCTCAGGGGGGAGTGCAGTGTTGAAGGCAGTTGGGGAGTGAGGACTGGGACCCGCCAGGTGCTAGAATACATAGAGCCCTAGGAGCCTCCGAGCCTGCAGTGCTTGCCTGAGCTGTGATATAAAATGGGTGCTCCCAAGGATCATTTCAAAACAGAGACTAGTTTCAAGGGAACTGCACCTGTATCCGTCTCTCCATGGTCCGCTCCAGGTGTGCCCAGTCAGGTCTCAGATCTCCAGCCATCACCTGTCTCTGGGTAGGGACCCTTGTCCCACACTTCTGATGATGGAGTTTTAAGGCTGCACAGTCCCCTGCCATCCACTGTGATATCCCCAGCAAGCCATTCTGTCTAAGGGCCAGCACTTGTGCCTTTCTTTCTCCCCAAGGGCTATGAACAGCAGATTGCCAGCAGTAACACATCACCATACAGCTCTTTATAAGCAAGCATCTTCATTCTTAAGGTAAGAACATTACAGAGAAAATACAATAAATCCACCCTGCCATCCTGGAGTTGCATACAACCCTCCCTCCTAGTAACCCTCCCCCTATGGAGATGCATACATTCCTTGGCCCACAGTAATACATAAACCATTCATAACCTTAATACACTATGTTTCCCCAAAGATACTATGTGGGATTGCACTAACTGTCACAATTGGTGCCTAAGGCTGGCTGGGAAACAAGAATTCTGTCTCATGAGTAGTTTAGGTTTTTACGTTTGTTTTCAGTCTGGAACTAAAACTAGAGTTTTCCTTCCCTCCTGAAATATTTAGAAAGAAAGAACCTCCCTCCCACAGCATAGCCCACAGGTAGGGCACTCACATGGGATGTGGGAGACCCAGGTTCAAGACCCTGTTCCATATCAGGCAGAGCAAGAACTTGAACAAGGGACCCTGACACCCCAGTTGAGTGCCCTCACCGCTGATAAATTAGCTACGCTGGTGGCTCTCTCTTACAGAGAGAGAGGGAGAGGGAGAGAAATCCATCCCAGAGCTCAGAGTCCTTACTAACATTTTTATCAGAACAGATACATTCCTGCAAAAAGTTTTAGTTTTGATGAATCAGCATTTCCTGACGAAAAAACACATTTTGATGAAAAATTCCCAACCTGCTCTACTGGTGACCACAGCACTAGAGAGCCCCAAGATGGAGATGGTCACTATCTTCCCAGAGAATAAAATAAAATAAAATAAAGGGGAAAGAAACCATTGTCACCACAGAACCATTACTCCCATATACAATCACAAATGCCTAGCACGGATAGCAAGTGTTACTGTTAATGCTTCTGATTTAATTTAATGAATATATTGGCAATGCTGTACGAATCCCATTGAGGCACCAGATTGCATTCAATTTAAGCACAGAGACTCACTACAATTCATTCAGAGGACTAGAAAAAGCTAAAACATTGGCTCAAACATCTTTAGACTAAATCCAACATAGGGCTATCCTCTCCCTTTTCTGAATAAAACCTTATGGAAGGGGCGTTCTGGCATTCAAATTTTTCAGGTATTTGCACGGCAGCTGCATTGTTCAATTAGGACCAGTGGCAAGTGTGATTCTGGGCATGTCCTCAACATCTTATTTAGTGAAGGAAATGTCAGTGAATGCTTTGGGGTTCTCTGGCGATAAACAGGTTTTCCTTTGTATTTATGCTGGTCCAGGACTATCCAACAAGGCAACAATGTTGTACATTTGGTAAGACGATAATATGGATAGAGGAGCTTTTTTACTGAAATGTTTACAGTCAAGCTTTGTCCTTGATCTGTATAATTTCTGTGATGCTATTTTAGCTCAGGAAATTTTACTGCTTTAATGCCTTATGTAGAGCCCTATTCCATTTTAATTTATTTCCTCCTCATTCTTTAACGCAGCCTTGAAGTTCAATCTGCTAGGGTTGCACAGATTGTTGGTAAATTAATCCATGATATCTTCTTTGAACGATATTGGGTCTGCTCTGTCTCATCACCACCATGCAAAATCAAAGATTTTCTATCTTTATGGAGCCTGAACCTTAGTGACCACACATAATATAGATCTTTCTTTCCTATCTTATATAAAAATGTATGTAGTAAAAGGGGAGCTGGAACCATTTGTATAGCGGGGGTGCTGAGAGCCATTGAACCAAACTGTGAACTCTGTATATAATGGAAACATCTTCAAGCCAGGGGGTGTAGCAGCATCTCCAGCACCCCTAGTTCCAGCTTCTGTGCTTTAGTTATAGGAACATTACGGCTGTGTGTGACCTGCAGTTAAGGGTCAAACTTCAAATACCTACAGTGGACAACAGGAATGCGTTACTTAAAAAAAGGAAACTTTGCCAGACTACCACCATTCCACTGAGATGGTAGCAGCTTCTTTGGAGATACTATCTGGTCACAATGGAATTGTATGAGGTAAGCCAAGCTATAGAGCAAGCTCACTATGAGCTACACTCTAGCACTCAATCTAAAGGCTGGTGGTAAGAGGACTTACCCCAACAGATGGACAGTTTCCAAGCAGGTTTAATGGCACTCCATCTAACCTTGTGCAAAGCAAGGTGTTCAGTAACCAGAACCAGGTGGGAGATGGGCCATGTTAGCCTCACAGGTGAACACACTCAGCACAAGTCACCAGCTAACTAGCAAAAATCCTCCATGTGCTTTCAAGTTTGTTTTTTTTTACTAATTTCCCCCCCTGGTTTAATCACCTTGCCACTAATGAAGAAAGTCCCTTACCATGTTTCCTGCATGTAGCTCATCAGTACACACACCATACAAAACTTTCTAAAGCAAGGCAGCTCACAGGGTTCTATGTCCTAAGTGTTCCCTTTCTCCCATCTCAGAAAGGACGCTGACCCAACTATGCTCAGCTGCCCTTGATTACCTCAGATGGTGGTATGAAGCCGGCATGTGACTCGGTAGGGCTGCTTCTCCCTGGGTGCAGGACACACTATGGCTAGTGGGCACCAAAAGAACTCCACACCCTCTCATCTGGAAACATTTATCTGTTTTATCAGTACAAATTTTGTTCAGAAATATCCAAAGATTAAAAGTTAAAAAAAGACTTTAAAAATGTAGTTCAAGTGACTGTAAAATGGCATCAGGAGGGCTGCATGTTGGTGTCTCTGATTTCCATAGCCAATGTGCTCAGCTGACAAATGAAAACAGTAGGTATAGATGGCCGTTTTAGCCAGGGCCAGGAGGAGGTTAACAAGGAGATCCCGCGACTTTGTGAGGCCACGGATGGGGAGTGCATAAATAAAAAGGTGAAAGGAAAAATGCAACCAAAAACGTAATAAAAGATTTGTGAGGAGCCAGAAAAGGGGCTGCAGTCTGGCGCACACCAAATATACGTGCGGCAGGGTTTCCCTCACAGCGCAAAAGGGACAAGTATCTGGGATGGGGTTGAATCGTGCCACGTACGTGCCCGTGCTCACAGTTCCGTGAAGGAGCCGCCAACTGACGTCCCCGACGGGCCTCGGAACCAAGGTGGAATATAGGCTGGCCCACCGGGGCTGCTCACCCTCCAAAGGTGGCAGAAGGTCTCGCCACTTTGTGTCAGGGCGGGACACTAGGGTGAGGGCGTGAAGGGTGTGGAGCATGAGCATGTATGGATGTTTCCTTGGCGCGGTTTGGAAGCATACCGGCTGAAGTTCATGCAGCTGGCTCGCTGTAAAAGGGTGAGGGGGTCGATTGGGTCTACAGGGCAGGGGTCCAATTAAAAGGTCCGGCGGGCCTGGGGTAGAGGGTGGGCGGGGCGTGCCCTCGAGCAGGACCCGATCGAGGTAAGCTCTAGCAGCGGGCGGCAAAGCGGCCTTCACCTCCTGAAGTACGTGCCGGCGGGGTACGAGGTCTGGAGAGCCCCATGTGCCGAGCGAGCATCAGGGGATCCAGGAGGTGTCCGACTCTCGTGACTTCTGCCAGGATCAAGCTCTGGTGCACCGAGCGGGACTCCACCACCTGCACACGGAGCTGGGGGTTGTGTAGCAGGGGCTCCACGAGGAGATCTGCCCTCTCGGTGGCCACCATGGACCTGGTCGTTAAAAACCGTTTCCAAGTCCGGAGGAGGTCCTGGTAGAAGACCGGCAGCCCCAACAGGTCTCGCGGAAGACCTCCCGGACAGAGATAAAAGAGCTGCTGGTCATATCGGAGCCCTCGGATGCGGGAGAGGATGGCGTTCGCCAGTATGCTCCATGCTGAACTGCCTGCACTATAAAGGAGCCTCTATAGGGCCTGGAGTGTGCAGACACTTCAGGCCCTGTCCTCCTTCCTTCAGGGGTAGATGAAGAACCCCAACAGGGGCCCAGTGCATTCCTGACCAAAAGAACCCCAGAATCAATGACCGGAGGTTGGTCAGGAAACCCAGGGCTGGGACCAGGGTGTTGAGCCGGCACCAGATCTTGGACAGGACTAGTTGATTAAGCACCAGTGCTCTCCCATGAAGGGAGAGACATTGGAGTAGTCCTGTCCATTTCCAGAGCCGCTCTATCACCCTGCCCCCTAAATTTTCCCAGTTCTCCCGCAGAGAGGGATGCGTGGCAGAAAGGTAAACACCGAGGTAGAGCAGCAGACCCATGCTCCACCGGATGGTCTGAAGCACGGGTGGGAGGGAGCTCGCCTGCCGCCAGTCTCCTACCGCCAAGCCAGAGCTCTTGACCCAGTTGACCCGGGCAGAGGAGGCTGCCGAATAGATGGCCTAGCAAGCCTCCACCTGTGCCAAGTCACCCGAGTCCTGGACCACGAGGAGTACGTCATCAGCGTATGCCAAGAGGACCAGCCGCAGCTCTGGCTCCCGCAGCACCAACCCTCTCAACCTCCTGCAGAGGAGGTAGAGGAAGGGCTCGATCCGAGAGGGGGCACTGCTGCCGCACTCCTCGCCCGAAGCTGACCGGTTCGGTCAGGGTCCAGTTGAGCTTAATCAGACACTCTGCGGAGGCGTACAGCACCTGGAGAAAACCCACAAACTGGGGTCCGAAGCCAAATGCTTGCAGAATGTTCAGGAGGTACCCGTGGTCCACCCTATCGAACGCCTTCTCCTGATCTAGGGACAGGAGGGTGAACGACAGACCGTCTTTATGCCCGAGTTCCAAAAGGGTCCCGAACCAGAAATAGGTTCCCAAAGATACTGTGGTCCGGGACGGTGTAGGTCTCGTCTGGGTGGATCACGTCCGCCAGCACAGACCCTAGCCGCAGCGAGATTGCTTTCGCTAGGATTTTGTAGTCTGTGCTGAGGAGCGAGACGGGATGCCAATTTCGTAAATCGCGGCGGTCCCCCTTCTTCGGCAATAAGGCGAGCACAGCTCGCCTGCACAAAAGAGGGAGGAACCCGCTCTGCAGAGACTCGGCCCAGACGGTGACTAGGTCTGGGCCGAGGACGTCCCAAAACACGCCGTAGAACTCCACGGTCAGCCCGTCCATGCCTGGAGACTTATTAGTGGGCATACGACGGAGGGCTTCCGAGAACTCGGCCAGAGTGAGAGGCAACTCTAGCAAGTCTCGGTTGCTCGCGCTGACCGTAGGGAGCTCCTCCCAGAGCACTCTGCAAGCGCCAGGATCGGTCGGATCCGGGGAGAAAAGACTCGCGTAGAAGGCTTGGGCCCTCCCGCACATCCCCACTGGTTCCAAGAGGGGGTGGCCGTCTTCTGCCAGGAGGCAGGTGATGTGTTTCTTGGCCCCCCTCGTTTTTTCCAGGGCATAGAAGAAGCGGGAGCCACAATCCATCTCCCGAAGGAGGTGGATGCGGGATTGAACAAAGGCACCCCGGGCCCGATGGTCCTCGAGGGCCTGGAGCTCCTCCCGCTTCTCCTGGCATGCTCTGCAGAGGAGCAGGTCCTTGGAGCTGGCGGCCAGAGGCCTCTTCAGCTCTAAAACCTCCCATTCCAACTGCTCTATCACCGCATTTCTCCGTCGGCTGGTGCCCCGGGTGTAGTAGCGGCAGAAAAGCCTGGCGCGTACCTTCCCCAGGCCCCACCATTGCCGCGCCGAGGGAAAGGCACGCCGCTGCCCTCACCAGGCCAGCCAGAATTCCCGGAAGGAAATCACAAAGCCCTCATCCTCCAACAAGCTGTTGGAGGAAATGCCAGTAGGCCGGCCCCGGCCTCTCCGCACAGAGGGAAGCTGTCATGGTGGCTAGATGATAGTCAGAAAATGGGGCCAGCTGAATGCTGGAGGAGTTCTTCTGTCTGAGGGGTTGGAGCAAATGCGATTGTACCTCAGCGTTTGGCTATAGACAATGGATCATGTGGTGTGTCCGGGATGGAAGCTGGAGGCATGAAGGTAGGCATAGCAGTCGGTGGGTTTTCGGTATAGAGTGGTATTAACGTGACCGTCACTTATTTGTACTCTGATGTCTAGGAAGTGGATTTCCCATGTAGATTGGTCCAGGCTGAGGTTGATGGTGGGGTGGAAGCTATTGAAATCGTGGTGGAATTCTTCCAGGGTTTCCTTCCCATGGGTCCAGATCATGAAGATGTCACCAATGTAGCGTAGGTAGAGAAGGGGTGTGAGTGGACGAGAGCTGAGGAAGCGTTGTTCCAGGTCAGTCATAAAAATGTTGGCATATTGTGGGGCCATGCGGGTCCCCAGAGCAGTGCCACTGGTCTGGAAGTATATATTGTCACCAAATTTGAAATAATTATGTGTGAGGATAAAGTCACAGAGCTCAGTAACCAGCTGTGCTGTGGCATCATCAGGGATACTGTTCCTGACAGCTTGTATTCCATCTGTGTGTGGGAGGTTAGTGTAGAGAGCCTCTACATCCATGGTGGCTAGGACAGTGTTTTCTGGAAGATCACCAATGCATTGTAGTTTTCTCAGGAAATCAGTGGTGTCACGGAGATAGCTGGGAGTGCTGGTGGCGTAAGGTCTGAGTAGAGAGTCCACATATCTGGACAGTCCCTCAGTGAGAGTGCCAATGCCCAAGATGATGGGGCATCCAGGATTTCCAGGTTTGGGTAGTAGATAGAATAACCACGGTCAGGGCTCTAAGGGTATGTTGATTTGTTCCTGTGTTAGCATAGGGAGTGCCTTGAGTAGATGATGCAGTTTCTTAGTGTATTCCTCTGTGGGATCTGAGGAAAGTGGCCTGTAGAATTTGGTATTGGAGAGTTGTCTGGCAGCCTCCTTTTGATAGTCAGACCTCTTCATGATGATAACAGCACCTCCTTTATCAGCCTCTTTGATTATAAAGTCAGGGTTGTTTCTGAGGCTGTGGATGGCATTGCGTTCTGCATGACTTAGGTAATGAGGCAAGCAACGTTGTTTTTCCACAATTTCTGCCTGTGCACGTCGGCAGAAGCATCCTATGTATAGGTCCAGACTGTCATTTCAACCCTCAAGAGGAGTCCATGTGGAGTTCTTCTTCTTGTGCAGTTGGTGGGAGGGTATCTGTGTATCAGTGTGCTGTTCAGTGTTTTCTTGAAAGTATTCTTTGAGTCAGAGATGGCAAAAGTAGGCTTCCAGATCACCACAGAACTGTATCATGTTTGTGGGGGTGGCAGGACAGAAGGAGAGCCCCTGAGATAGGACAGACTCTTCTGCTGGGCTGAGTGTGTAGCTGGATAGATTGACTATATTGCTGGGTGAGTTAGGGGTACCACTGTTGTGGCCCCATGTGGCAGGTAGGATTTTAGACAGCTTACAATCCTTTTTCCTATGTAGAGAGGTGAAGTGTGTAATGTAGATCTCCTGTCTTATTTTAGTAAAGTCTGTTTGTATGGAAGGTTGGTTATTTATGAGAGTCTCCAGGTTGGAAAGCTCTTTTTTGATGTTTTCCTGTTTGCTGTATAGGATGCTGATCAGGTGGTTCCTCAGTTTCTTTGATAGCGTGTGGCATAATCTCTTACTGTGGTCCGTGCAGTATGTATATAGCTTCCCTTATTTAAATAACATTTCACCTTCAGTCCATTTGGTATGATGTCCATCCATCTGCATTTGGAAAGGAGAATGATATCTGTCTGTACTTGTGCAAGTTTCTTCATGAGGTTGATGGATTTCCACTCCATACAGCTAAATGCAGTGCCTTGCATGGTGTCAAGTATCAGAGGGGTAGCCGTGTTAGTCTGGATAAATAAAAGCGGCAAAGAGTCCTGTGGCACCTTATAGAGTAACAGACGTATTGGAGCATAAGCTTTCGTGGGTGAATACCCACTTTGTCGGATGCATGTAGTGGAAACTTCCAGAGGCAGGTATAAATGTGCAAGCAAGAATCAGGTTAGGGATAATGAGGTTAGGTCAATCAGGGAGGATGAGGCCCTCTTCTAGCAGTTGAGGTGTGAACACCAAAGGAGGAGAAACTGCTTTTGTAGCTGGCTAGCCATTCACAGTCTTTGTTTAATTCTGAGCTGATGGTGTCAAATTTGCAAATGAACTGAAGCTCAGCAGTTTCTCTCTGAAGTTTGGTCCTGAAGCTGGAACAAGATGGAACAGAATCTACGGTATGTTCAGTTTTACCTGTGCTCATTCTGTAGTGCTATCAGATACAAAAACATCCTAAACAGTCAGTGAATTTATTGTCTACTGAGCAGACATGTTTCTTAATACACACAAAGATCAGTTGATTAGGTAGGTAGTATTTTTACATAGTCATTTTTCAGAGTAGAAGTGCCCTTTATTATAGAATAGATTATACAGTAATTCTCATTTTTTCATTTTATAAAGTAAGTATTCTGTCCCCCCTCCCCAAGAATAAATCAAATAATGGTTATTCAGAGTTAAACCAAAATAGAAAGCAGGGACCAAGGATTTGTCTCTACAGTGATAATCAGGAAAGTTAATCTGAATTAAAAAGTATGAATTTAAAGTGGATTAGTTAAACTGCATTAAACCCCTGTGTGGACACACTCACTCAGAATTAAAATGGCCTTAATTCAGTTTATCTTAATTCACTTCCAAAGTGAATTAAGCTAAAACTTTTGCAGATAATCCCCCATCCTCTCTCTTTACGCAATATGTATGCATTCTGAAAATGACTTCCTCCATTGTTTTTATATATATACATACACACACACATACTTCAGTACCTAATGTAAAGCAGTGTCCTATAGCATAACAAATGTGATTTATATCCCTACCTGCACCATGTAAAATAGTTTCAAGATTAATCATATTATACAGGGTCATTTTCCTATTTCTCAATCTAACCTGTGATTAATACCAAGTATGAATCCTATGAAATGTATTCAACTGCTGTGTAGGAGAACCACATACTTGCTTTTTATGGTGAGTGATCATGGGACTCATTCAACAACACAATAATAGAATGCTAAACATTAGTCTGGTTTCCACAGATCCAAATGAAATTACTTTCATTTCAGAATATGCAGCACACGTTTCATAAATTGCACTTTAAAATGGCAGGCAGTTTAAAAAGTCCTTCATGTATTTACAGTCTGTTATCTTCAGACTGATCGTTGCTTAGTTAAGCTGAACATTTTCCATATGCTTTGTGTGTTAGGGAACTGTAAGTTGGTGGGTGCTCTTATCTGCCCCAGAAAGATCAATGTCTGCTTCACAGCCTTGCCTCAGGGCACAATTAACCGGTTCAACAAAAACTAGGACAAAATACGAAAAGAAAGGAGTTCCTCTGCTCAACAGGGGCTACAGTTCCCAGAGACTTTCTCCCCATCTCTCTGAGCCTGACCCCTGAGTCCACCTGCTCCCTACAGTTCACACTGCCTGGAAGTCAACTACTAGATAACTTATTTCCCCTGCTTTTCACCCACTGAACTGAACTCTTTATAAGGACTAGGTGCTGTTCAGGCTATGACCTGATTCCTCCTCCCACAGGCTCAGCTGGGAGGTAGCTGATTAATCAGAGGTGGAGCTGTATCCATCTCCACTTAAAGGGGCCAGTCATCCTGCGACAGAAACCTTTTGTTAGGTATTTAACCAACTAAAAATACAGTGGAGGTGAAGTACAGCAATGTCTGTGATAGCTTGGCTGAAGCAGCAGAGCTGCTATTTTAAACTAACAGGACACTTGCGTGAAAAGGCCCTTAAGTTTAAGTCTTACTAAGACTCAGGCCTTGAGAGGAACATATTGCATGTTGTTGTCACAGGCCCCTTAATGTAAGTGAAAACGCCACAACTGCAATGTTTGAATGTAATATGAAGGGCTTGTTTTAAAAAAAAAAAACCACTTTAGTCTTACCCCCACGATCAGTTGCAGTGCAAATGTGAGCAATTCAGCCAGGACTATCCTACTTTTGTTCCCCCAGGTCAGATGCAGCCTACTTGACGAATATATCAGGCCCTTATTACAGTCTCAAATGCTGCAGAAAACAAGCTCTCTTTTTGTTTTTTAAAGTTTCTAGTTCTTTGGGTTGCATAGATAACTTGTTTACTGATGCAGTGTACTTCATGGCATTCAGTGGGTTCCTGTACTGCAAGTTGCAACACATGATCAGTCACCCGCCCATGCGGAAAGCCTTCACAAGGCTGGAGAAGAGGACTAAGTGTAGGAAAAAACTCTGAAATCTTCAAGGCTCCATGCACATGTTGAGAAAACACATTTATAAGCCATTATATTGTCTCTAAAAATATATGCCTTGCATACGTGCTTTGAGAGTTAAGTGGCTATGTATGATTAAGGTCCTGGCAGAATCCATATGGTTACATTTCATCCTCTCCAACAAAAATATACTTAATTTAATTTGATCTAAATGATACCACAGTTGGCAATACAATTCCCGTTTTAATAGAGTGGGAAATAAACCCTTGTGCTTAATAGGAAATACTGTAATGCTCAGGAAGAAAACTAACTTACAGTGGAAAGAGCAAATATGTAGCAAATGCAGGGAGGGTTAGATGAATTTCGTCTCAACCTTTCCAGGAAAACAATTAACAGTGATGTAAATGCTGAGCAGTTATTCATACAAATCAGAAATCTGGCATCTTTCACTGACCTTTGGTAAATGAGCTACACACAGGACAACAAATACAGAATATACCTTAAACTTCTGTAACTACATGATCATCACCGTAACTTATCATGCAGGGTAGGTGGAACTGTCGGATGAGCCTGCCCCACAGAAAATATTGGCTGCTGGAATAACATGTCCCCCTTTGAATTGCATTTATTACAGTATTTTCAGAGGGTGAATATGGACAAAAAATGTTTTGCGGCCTGAATTGGTCCCACCAAGTGTTGGTGGACACTCTGGTTATGTGCTTGAACTGAAGGATGTGCTTAAGTGCTTTGATGGAACAAGGACCAAGTGCTCAGCATCTTCCAGGATTCAGCTCTTAATCTCGCTCATAGGTGTGTGTTTTAAGAGGGTGGGATATTTGTAGCACCGTTATCACACAATGAAACATTTTTTAAAAATATGGGCAGCTTTAAGGGATGCAAGTATAAGTGTAGCTGGAAGAAAAAGGAAGCTTCTGTTGATGTTTTGGTTTTAAAAGGGAGGAACTGACTTGGCTTCAGAATGACCTTTTTCAAAATGGCTCTGGGTAAATTCAACTGATTTAATCCAATTTACTGTTAGAGAATCGGAGACTAAGGTCCAAATCTCTTGTATTTTCACAGGTTTTTCCTTGCGGACGGGGATGTAAAATGTCAGTAATTGCAATAATCTGTGTAACATACAGTTATGAATCCCAGTAGCTGGGGACTTAGTGCATCCTGGGCAAACACCACATCCAAAAAGCAAAAGAAAGTGGTGCTAGACATAGAAAGTCCCTCTCTGACATATGGACCCTACCAGTGGCTCCTCATATTCACATTGCTGTCAAGATAATCCTTCAGTTCAGCTGCTTGTCTTAAATCAGTTCCTGTCTCTCTTGAGGGATAATTCAGCCCTAAACATCCGGATAGTAACTGAAGATGATTCCTAGTTTTTGATCACTTTACTCCCTTTCCTCCTCCCCTCCCCCCACCGCCAATAGCTGGCAGCGAGAATGCTCCTGGAGGGGCCACACTTTGAAGATAACAGAGATTCTCTTTCTCTCCCCACGAGACACTGTGTTGCAGCTTTATGCTGTTTATTCTCTAAGAGCCAAATCTTCAGATGGTGTAAACTGGCCTATCTCCGTTGATTTGAATGGAACATGCCGGCTGAGGATCTCATTCTCCCAGCTTCTAAGTCATAAGGAGACATTAATGGGCCAAATTATAGATTGCTGGGGAAGAGGGCAGAAAATATGTGCTGGGAGGACACAACCAAACCCAGGCAACCCACTCAATTCACAGTTTAGGTCCACATAAGTAGATTACAGTCCTTGGACATAGGCCTTTTGGCTGAAAGAACAGGATAGTGTGCGGGGTAGTTTACACCATGTCCACAGGTAAAATACACAGTATACGTCTCTCTAATTAAGTTTCCTTGCCTTTTACTGGTTTGCAATTTGCCAAGTCAGCCATATCTTTTCTGGTGCTGTTGAATTTTACATCACCATTGTTAAGACTAAATTGCACCATCACATCCACACTGCATATGTCCAGAGGACCTGACAGGACCTGAAATGCCCAGATCACCCAGCTTTCCTCTCTCTCTTCTATGACGGTAGATCCCCTCAAAAGGCATGGTTTGGTCCCAGTAGTTAGATTTAGCAAAATGTATACAATCCTTTCCATGCTACTATCTGAAATAGGCCAGTTTGGAGCTAGTTTATGGAACATTACTGCTACCGTTATCTGGGATAGCGCACACTCCTGGGTCTCCTGAGAAATGTAGCTAACAGATGGCTCTGTGGCTACACATGTTTTTTAATCTAGTTCTCAGCTCAATCAGAAATCATTATACCAGATCTAGAAATCGGAGAAAACATGTGGATTTGTACATTTCCCAGAAGTCTTTGGATAAGTCAAGCAGTAAATGGATTACATGCATCCAAAAGTACAGTGTGTAGGTTCATTTAATAAGGAACCCAAGTCTACTCCAACGTAACCATTCCAGAACACACCATGCAAGAGAAAATCAGAACTATGATCCTTTGCACTTACATAATAGAGTAATGATGTTCTATACTGCACCTCCTCACCAAGGCATTTGGGTGCTGTCCAACCATTTGAAATGCAATGAAAGACATTATCAAAGCAATATTATGAGCACTGATAAAATACAAACAACATCCAATCTGCCCTCAGATACATGCTCACAACTCATGTGGAAGTTAATGGAGCTTGTGGGTGCATATTTAAGGGCAGAATTTGGCCCTAAGATTTGAGAAGCTCTAAAATTGTTAGTAGCACAATGGCAATATCTATAGGCACCAACAGAGATTATGCTAGGCCGCAGTCAAACACCCTGTGAAAGACAGTAAGCTCGTCAAGCCAGGATGATCTAAACAGACAAGATAGGCAAAGTGTGGGTGTAGACACACAGGCATGGAGCGATGACTCACCCATGGTCACACAACTGACAGGTGGAAGCTGGGAACAGACTCTAGCTTCTTGACTCCTAGTCCAGTGCCCTGTTCACTAGCCCACATTGCCTCCCCGTGAAAAATAATTATTTCCGTTAGTGATTTACTTCCTCTAACGGCAGACTCAAGAGGACCGGAGTACACTGATTTGTCACCTTAGGGATTGTCTTCACATTGAGCGCTACAGCGGCATGGCTGCACTACTGTAGCACTTTAGTGAAGATGTTCCCACGCTGACAGGAAAGCTTCTCCCATCAGCATAGTTAATCCACCTCCCTGAAAGGTGGTAGCTATGTCGATAGGAGAAGCTCTCCCACCAACACAGTGCTGTCTACATAGGGGAATAGACTGGTATAACTACATTGCTCAGGGTGTGTGGATTTTTCACACCCTTGAGCGATGTAGTTATGCTGATATAGCTGTGTAGTGCAGACTCTTGCCTTTCTGATTAGCAAGACCAGAACTTAATAAATGGAAGGGAAGCTTAGAATGCATGGAAATACAGAAAAATCTGCAGGCAGACTTCAAAACTCAAGAGTTCAGAAATCTGGATTAGTGTTAGCATTGCTGGGCCCTTATTCAGTACTAAGTGGCAAGAATGCTAGGAATGTTTAATTCTGTGGAATAGGCTATGGTCATGAACTGTTCTTTTCCTCACTAATCCAAACTCACTCACAAGTTACTTGCATTTTTTTCCTTCACGTAACAGCATCTGTTGTTAAAGGTCAAATGGCAAAGATTCATAATTGATTTTTGTGCTTGTCATTATTGCAGATTTATTGTTTATAACATGCAAGTAACCAAAGCAAATGATGAAGTCTAGTAAAGGATGTAGATCAGCTGAAAGAAGCTAGTTGTCATCTTTCCACTTGATCAATTTAACTTGCACCTTTCTTGCTATTTTGTTTGTCCCATTAAATCCACAGTTTTCTTTCTGTGAATGCATCTGTATACTGCATGAGAGTCATCTTACTTGGTATTTTATCTTGATTTACTGCCTTTTCTTCTATTTACTTCACAGTGTACACAAAACACATCTCCACGTGCTTTGGAAAATTTCTGTCTGTGTAATCAGAGGTTAAGTGATGCCATCATTTTATTTGTTGTCTTCCTTCTTCATTATGGGAAGAAAACTATCTTTACTGCTATTCTGAAATTTTCCACCCCTTCCAAATTCAAACTATTGCTATGTCTGGAGAAAGACCAAAGGCTGTCCACAAAAAATGGACATGTTTATGTTTAGTCTAGAGAAGATGGATGGGGGACATGATAACAGTCTTCAAATATGTAAAATGTTGTCATAAAAAGGGTAGTGATGATTTTTTCTCCATATTCACCAAGGGTAGAACAAATAGTAATCTGCTGAATCTACAGCAAGGGAGATTCTGGTTAGATATTAGAAAAAAACTTTTTAAGCTTAAGGATAGTTAGTACTGCAACAGGCTACCCAGTGAGGCTGTGGAACCTCCGTCATCAGAGGTTTTTCAGAACCGGTTAGACAAACTTCTGTTCAAACTTCTATTTAATCCTGCCTCAGCACAGGGGGATGGACTAATTGATCTCTCAAAATCCTATGATTACATAATTAGGTCCAAATATTGTTAACAGAGGCACTGTGGCTGACATTGACTGTAATCATACTCCACAGAGGCATAAGAGTCCACGCTGATGTGTCTGTTTGTAGGACCAGGCCCTCAATATAGAAACTCAAAACCTTTTAGTATTTTCCTAATTATGGGTCTCTTTTAACTTCCATTGAAGTCAGAGAGTCTTTTGATTGACTATAATGGAATTAGGATCAGGCTCCATGTTTGCTAGGCTATGTAGAATTTTTTTTTTAAAAACAGCTTTTTCATTTATTTATTTTTACAATGTCTATTGATTTCAAAAACTGTTCATAATAAAAAATGGACACGTTAACTCAGTAACAAAAAAGGTCTGAATTATTACTCTTCACCCACCTTGTGACACCTTCCTAGCAAAATTACAGACTTTTCACATCTTTTCTTTTAGCTAAGAGACAAATTCCTCTCATATCACGACAGTCTTCAGTTTTGCCATTAATCTTATAAAATGTTCATATGAAGCAAATTTCCACCATATCAATTTACCAATCTTTTCAAGAGTTTCCGTTTTATTGACCTTTCAAGGAACAATTTCTTTACACAATTAAGAGCAATTGCAATCCATTTCAATAGACTTTCTAAAACCTATGTAGAAATATCATGTAGCAAGTCTAATTCTAACTCAGCTGGTGATGTATGATTCCATAGTATTTCTATAACACAATATTTGATCCAAATTTAGGACATAGCAAAATAAATGTCACACTGACATTTTTGTTCTTCTCACATTAAATTCTTTTATTTCCCCCCACACTTCCACTTATCTTTAATTTTCACTATTTTCTTTCCATTCCATTTGTCTTCCCCCACTTCTGTCCTGATCGCTTTGTTCCTTTCTGCTGTACTACAATTATTACCTACAGATGGTAAAAATCACTCACAGAAGTGAACATCCTGTGTCTGAGTAATTACCAACCTGACCAAAGTTTTGCAAAGGCTAGCAACTGGGAGACTAGAAGATTGTATGATCAGATCTGGGGCTTGATCCAATGTGACTGGAGTCAGTGGACTCCCACTGATTTCCAAGGATCAGACCCTACAATTGCTGACTCCCCTCCCACTGACATTTTGTGAGCTACAGATTATCCCAATTAGGTTTTAAAATTACATTTTCAGTGCCTCTTCTATTTATGAACAACTCAATTTCTGAGTGACTCATGCTATCAAATTACGAGCAACTCTTTCCTAAAGTAAGCAAGCTTTTTTCTTCCTTTAGCTAAAAGATGACAGTTTACAATATTTGTTCCGAGGGGCAGTTTCTTATTACTTCACAGCTTCTCAGCATTCGACACTCTAAGTAAAATTATTTGCCAGTCCCTTGTTCCATTAAACAAATGGATAGTATCTCCTCCCTCTGGTTCCCTCCCCCCCGCCAAGACTAGTACATTTGGCACCCAAAAATTATTGTAAGCTAGTCCAGGAACTTTAAAAATTTGTGATTAGTAAATTGCTTCCCTGTCTTGGATTTAATATAGCCAACTCAGATTAGATTTAGATGCCCCAGTCTGGGCTGGATGGAGGTGCCTCTCTCTGCTTGGCATCCACAGCCATGAACCCTCTTCTGGAGTCAGGCACCTAAGTAGCAGCCTTACTTTTTGCCCAGTGGTTAGAGCACTCCCCTGAGATGTGGGAGACCGGAATTCAATTCCCTTCTCTGCCTGATGGGGAGAAAAGAATTGAGCATGAGTCTCCCCCATTTCGGGAGAATGCCCTAACCACTAGGCTGTCAGATATTCTGATGATGTTCTCTTTCAATCACTCCTGTTGACGCCTTTCCACGCTTTGAATAATTATGTAAATAGTCACTGGGCCGAAAAAGAGAGAGACTCTGTAACCTGGAAGGTAGGGCACTCTCCTGGAAGGCGGGAGACCCAGAGTCCAGTCTTCTTCCTTTCATTATTTATCCACAGTGGAACAGCTTGAACAGGAGATCGAGAGAGAGAGACCCACATCAGAATATCCCACAGTCCCTCCCACGTGGCTGCAGTTGGAACTGTAGAAAGGGGCTTTATATTGGTATAACTTCTTCGCCTGCCCATATAGGAATAGTTGTACTAGTACAAAACCCACCTTTATACTGATATAACTGCATCCATACTAAGGGGGCTAGGCTGCTTTCACTACAGCCAAAGAGGTACAATTTTGGTGTTTAAACAAGTTCTAACTTCACAGTAAGATCTTGTGAGTTATGAGGCTCCTCAGGGGCAGTGCTGTGTTTTGACAGTCCCATCTCTTTAAGAAGCATTGAAAAAAAGAGCATGTAACAATCTGGTTGATTGCAACTACACATTGTTCAAGGTTACTGTGACAATGAAAAAGCATGGGAAAAAGCAGTGAGGCCAAAAGTACTCATAAGCATGAAAAATTAAGAGAGTCATAACAGTGCCACTACTTATACAACAGCGGCTACTGCTCCCTAGAAATATAGTTATCAATGCTAAATGCATCAATAAAATGTAAGAGCCAGAGTGACCACACAGCCATTTTGGATAGAGCAGAGTAGAAACACCACTTTAAAAGATGAAGGAGGATCAAAAGAGAGAGAAACAATCTGAGAGTGAATTATAAACAGATGTATCTGCTGCTAAATGGAAACGATCAACTACTCTCTGCAAACCATTTAGTAATTATTACAAACTGCACAGCTCCTGAAACACTGACATCCAAGCAAAACAACACACAGGTGAAACAATGCTGTGTTGAATTGTTATGAGACATTATAAATCGCAGGAACAGGATTATAAATACAAAAAGCTCTGGAGCAGGCCACCTGCAGTGGTAAACAGCACTAGTCACCAACTGCAATAAAAATAGCCTTGCAGATGTAAGGCCGAAGCAGTGGGGAAAGTATAGAAAACATTGCTAGGTTTATTGAGAGTGGAAGTGAAGAGTTCACGATAACTCAAATATAATGATGCTGAATATAAAGAAGAATGATAAAATCAGCTCGATACTCTTGCTGTTAATTTTGAGCTTGAAAGCTGGAAGAGAAGCTGAAAAACTAAATCCCCATATAAGCCTGGGCCTAACTTTAAGCAGACATGTAGTTCCATTAAAGTCAATAGCTGGAAATTGAAGCTAGACAAATTCGGACTGGAAATTAAGCACACAGTTTTAAGTGAATCTTATTAACCATTAAAACAAATTACCTAGGGAAGATTCCATGTCACTTGAAATCTTTACTTCAGACAGCCAAAGCTTGTTGAATGGTATGGTCCTGCTCAGCCTGACATTATGGGCCTGATGCAGGGATTAGTATGTGAAATGCTACAGTCTGTGCAAGAGCTCAGACTAGAGAGTCACAATGGTCCCTTGTGGCCTTAACATCTACGACTCTGAAGCAGGAGGAATGTTTGTAGGTGATTTAGGTCATGATTAACCTAGCCATGTGACTATGAATGTAAGCTATGTTATTATTAAAACATGAACAAGCCACATTTCTTTCTGGAAAAAAAAAACAGTTGAAGTACAGCAATGGATTTTAAAACAACACATTGTTTCACTGATGTACCTGGCACAGTGAACAAATGACGTCTCCGGTGTAGTGCACACATCATGAGATTTCACTGCAATTTCAATGCAGTGATGGAACATCCGATTAACATAGCCACAAGCCTAATGCCACAGTAATGACCAGTAACGAAGCAGCTGAGAGTATAAAAGTAGGGTCCAAAACTTGCCCTCACTCAGAGGCTCAACAATGGAGCATGGGGGAAAGAGGAATGCTGCCAGCTGTACAGTGGGCCTCTGGAGCCATCCTGCTAGCAAAGGGCAGGGTATGTGAGGGAAGCCAGGCATATGATACGTTCTCCTGTACACACTTTTGCTCTCTAACAGGAGGCTGTTTGTGCCTTTAGTTCGAGTTGCTGACTGTAGCATATCTGCTGGGATCACAGGGATCTAACCACATTCAAGCCAGCAGACCGTGCCCTGTGGGGCTATATTTTATTGGTAGGTGCATTACTAACATCCCACCAACTCAAGAACCTACGTCTCCACAAGGCTACATCAACGTCAGATTAATTCAACCCGTGAAATGAGTGTAACACACCAGAGAACCAGGCTCCTACAGCTCAGTGAAGACCTAGGAGGCACCTGGTTTCACTGGTGAACTTGCATACAGAGTGAGAATGGAGGACGGAAGCTTCCTGTGGTATTTCACTACTCCCTCAAGGCACCAATACAACCCAAAGCAAGGTTTAACTTTCACACTTGTATTGACTCTAATGTTTATTTCTCCCATAGTTTTCTACTCAGGAATTTACCTCCACCCAGCCTATTGAATATTTGTTATTATAAGGTGTTGGGTCTTATGTTATACCCAGTTTCTGCTTGGCACAGCAGACTAAGGTGACTGTCAAGGAGCTCCCTGGTTCTGACCCAGCACTCGCCTTGGCACACATTAGAGCAGTCTGTGGGCTGCTCTAACTAGCTCTGGCTGGCTATAGTTTCCAAAAGGACACACTCTACCAGCAAGCAACAGCCAGAGGGCAGCATGCTCTTGCTACCCCGCAATGCTTCCAGGTGTAGGTTGTAGGAAGGGAGCCGTGGGCTGGCTATACTGGCTCTGTGCCCGCTGGTGACTGCCTATGCTAGGGGAATCCTCAGCAGGGGATTCGTGGGTGATTTCCATTTCCCCAGCACCTCTTGAGGGGTGCAAAAAGGGAGCCAGACAGGGCAGAAAATCTGCTTCCTCATTTTTAAGTAAACATAGAGCTCAGGAAAGGTGCTAGCTAGACAGCCCAAGAGACTGGCGTTCTTTATTTAATCGACAGAAGAAGCTTCCCCTACAGCAATCATCCCCGTGCTTGGCCTGGAAGAACCACCTCTCGCTGTGACACATGACCACACTTTGGAGAGGAGACTCCCAAAAAGCACATCATTGAATAATGGTAGGTTTTGTGATGTTGCACTAAGAACCAGACTGACCTAAAAGCTGTACATTAGAGATTAGTGCGAGAACATCATTCTTTTCACCTGGGCTATTAAGCAACCACTGGTGGGCAGCAACTGGTCTGGATGCAATGCGCCAACCTAGAGCTGAGACCAAAAGGCCCTTTATCCCATTACCAATTTAATATGCCATCTGTGCACTAAGCATCCTGTACCTTGTTTTGTTGCAGTACAAAGCTCACATACACAAGGATGCTGCTAAATGACCCTGCTTCAGCTAAGCCCTTCCTTGTTTCATTCTCTGGGGCAACAGCATGATACAGGGTTTCTCTATTTAAAAACAAAATAAAAACATAAAAGGAAAGTGCATAATGTATTATGCAAATTACAACTGATCACATTTTTATGAGGACTGCACACGTATTGCCAGGAGTAAGTAGCTTCCCAGTTGTAGTTTGGGGATAAATCCTTGAAGACAGATCTAAACTACTTAGCAAAGAGCATAGGATTGGAATAAAGTCCTGTACACTAGTTTTGTCTGGGTATGTACATGAAAGGGACAGAAGACCCAAGGCCAACTTAATTTGTAGAAAAAGATTTCAGAAATGTAACAGTAGTGTATGAATTTCAATAAGTGGGGAAAGATACCTATTATGTTAAGTTCTCTATTCTGGTGTTATCCCCTAAATTATTTCATTGAAATTCATTTACTAACTTTCTTTCACCCCAGTACTAGATAAGAAAAGAAAAGAACTAGATAAATTCATGGAGAATAGGTCCATCAATGGCTATTAGGCAGGATGGGCAGGGATGGGGTCCCTAGCCTCTGTTTGCCAGAAGCTGGGAATGAGTGACAGGGGATGGATCACTGATGATTACCTCTTCTGTTCATTCCCTCTGAGACACCTGGCATTGGCCACTGACAGAAGACCGAATACTGGGCTAGATGGACCTTTGGTCTGACCCAGTTTTGCCGTTCTTATGTTCAGCACTTGAAAGTCTGACAATCATAATTCAGTAAACATCACCTGCTTTGTTAGCATGACATGTCCTTCCCCTTGAAGAAAGAGTTCCATCAGTGACATAAGCCACAACTTGAGTAGGACTTAATGATAACTTATTTTAAAACAAGCACTGCCAATTCCTTTTCTAATCCTTGCTAATGCTAAAGGCTGAGCAAATACAGAAAGTGCAGCTGTTATCTTACAGATCAGTTGATTGCACAGTCTGTGACTTTCAGCCTTGCTGAGATAAAGTTTCCTGCTTGTGTGTCATTTTTTACTTTTACGCACCACAGCATTTTAAAAAATATTATAGGAAAAAGGATCTTTACAATTGACATACATTTACCATGATCCTTTCCAGACAGAACTGTCTGAATATATTCTCAGAACAAACTCAGAAAAATCTACAATCATTTTTGCAAGGCTCTTGGGTTAGAAATTTAATAAAACCAATTTTTAAAAAATGTTGGTTTTCATTACTGAAAATTAGCTAAAATTACCTCTCCCTTTTAAAGAATTAAAGATCTCAAAAAACTGCTGCCCATATATTTTATTAAGAAATGGCTTATGTTAAGTCTTTCTTGGTATGCTTTAAAATACACAAAAGAACAAAAGCACTTTGTAATCTTCTAAAATCATTAGCCCAGGAGCTACCCAGGTAACAGAAGCAGAGTGTAAAAATGTTGTGTGGTCTCCAAAACACTTTGGATGCACAAGATGAGGAACTAAATCATCTACTCATGCTGTGTACTGCAAGAAGCTCAAAACAAATCGGAGTTTGTCACACTGGAACAGTGATTTTTTTGGTTTGAGAGTCATCTGAAAACGGAATATGGTTTTCTTCGTTGTTGAATAATTTCTGGTTTGTAGCTCACTCCTGAGCAATACATAACAATTATTAGATATTCTAAGGGCTTGGTCTACACACAGAGTTAAGAAAGTGGATTACGCTAAACTGGAACAGAACACTGTAAACGGTTCCACTCACCGCTATAGTGGCCCCAGAATCAGGTCATGGTATTACAGGGGTCTTCCTCTCCAGTGCCCCGCTGACCATTTCTTTGGTCCAGAAAGGGACTGTCTGGCTACATCTTCCATGCCAGTCCTCCAGTCAGCTCACCTCTTTCCAGTTCTGTCCCCTACCAGGGTAACAAAAGTGCAACTAAAAAACCCACACCAACATCCAGACAGAAGATCCTTCTGCCCCCTCAGGCTATGTTTCAGTCCCTGCTCTTCTCCCCTACTCCCAGGCCCTGCAGAGCTCCCTCTTTGCTCCTTTGTCTGAGCACTGCCTTCCACGGCTCCTCCCCACCCGAGCCCTTCTTCCTAGCTTGTTTCCTCACAGCTTCCCCTCTCCTGGGACTCTGGTAGTTTCCTCCCAGGGACTCTGTTCTTCTCACAGGCCCTATTGTCAGGCCTCCCACAGGAGCCTGACCTGCTCTCTGTGGTCCTCGCCAGCCTGCCTTCAAAAGGCCCCTCCCAGAAAAAAAGAACTCCCCTTGCTCCTCTCTCCTGGGTCTCCTCCCTCACTGAGATCTCTTCCCTCTCTATGTGGTCCACCCTGACCCTTTCACAGCTGGGATCACTAGTTGTAATTAAGTCACTCCATCAGGATCAGCTGGGGATAACTGCTATGCCACAGCCAAGACTGAGCCTGTTTCCATTAAAGGACTGATCAGCCAGCCTGTGGCTTTTATTCTGGAATAAGAGCATCTGCACATGGAGTTATTCAAGATTAGCTATTGTGCTTTAAATTCACATCCTACTTTAATCTGAATTAACTTTCAAGTACAGACAACCCTAAGTAATAGCTGCTTGGACTGGCCACATTTATTTCAGGGCATGTTTCTGTTCCCTCGCTACATGAGCGTAACTCTTAGAATCAGGTTGCCAGTACAAATATTAGCAATTATCAATTTAAACTATTTGTTTCCTGGACATTTCCTGCAGTAGTCACTTACCACTCGCTGCTGCAAGCCACCATTTCTGCCACTGAACTCATTCAATTGGATATTCAGAGAAGTAAACACAAGGTTGTAAACAGACAAAGTCATTTGTTCAGAAATTTGAATATTCACAGATTTGGGTTTGATTTTTTCCCCTTCAGTATGCAACTAGTTCTATGTCAACCAATGAAGGATTCTATTCACTGTAAGAACCAATACTACGAAATAATTTTGCTGATTAACCAAAAGCCATTGCAACAAAGACTGAATCCTGATCCCACTCAAGGCAATGGCAAAATGCCTATAGAACTTAAATCATAGAATCATAGGACTGGAAGGGACCTCGAGAGGTCATCTGGTCCAGTTCCCTGCACTCATGGCAGGACTAACTATTAATGGACCAGGACTTGGCCTTATGTGCTCCATTGACATTTGGTCATAGCATCACAGTACAAGAATCAATTTAACTCATTCACAATGTTTATGACTCCACTGGAAAGTACTCATCATAGCTGCAAATTCATCAGCTTACAATAAATGTATGAGAAAGAAATCGCAGCATTAGGTGCAGAAAGCCTGAACCTTATTCTAGTCAAACTGTTCTTTTAAGAAAAGATTGAGTTTACAGTGGCAGAAATTTGTTTAGACAAAGAGCGCTTACATCTCCAAATAACCTTCCAGAGCACCAGTGGTTTGATGCGACCATACAGGGCTCTAACTCAAAAGCTTTGTTTCCTCTTGTGGCAAGCCATTTCATGAACCAAGCCATTTTGCTTTTAGAGTTTTCCCCCCCTTGACCCTGAGCACTAGCAATTTAAGGTAAGTCACCATTAGGGCAGTTGGATGCATGCCAAGAAACTACATCTAGGGGCCCCAAGAGGTGTAATATACAACAAGCTGTTCCCAAAGCACTCCACCCAAGTCATTTAATACTTAGAGCAGTTCACTTAATTAAATACATACAACACAGAACTGGTGGCCTAGACTAGGAAGAGACTAAGTACTGGAACAGAGGAGACATTTTTATGTTGAGGAGAATAAACCTGTCTATAAGCATTTCTAAAGTACTTATCACCATAGAAACTCGGTATCTCTCAGATATCTTTAGCTCTCTCCAAGAGGAAAAAATTGCCATTTCTGAAAAACCCAAGTGAGAGCTGTGGAAACTAAGGCATCCTTTACCATCACTGAACACAAGGGAATTGAGATGTTCAGCAGAGCTGACTGAAAAAGAGACCTACCCATTTTAGATGAAAATTTGACAAAAATATTTAAATAGAAAATTATATTTTTGAGGAAAGATTTAACAAACAACCCCTCAAAATTTGGAAAATGTTGACCAACTCTAATGTTGAGGAACTCAAAGGGAAGGGCCCAGAGTCCTCCCCACCATTTCAATCACAGAAGATTTATGGAATTCCTCACCTATTTCAGATGAGAACTCTCAGCCACTCCCTATCAAGTTCATAAAAAAATAACAGAATCAAAGGATAATCAAAGGACACCTCATCTGGATATATCAGAAGAAATCAGCTGCAAGTGATAAGTGTAGGTGACAGCCATTAACTTGCATTTAACACTGCTGTTCATGAGCTTAACCAAGTGTTTCGCTTCATTCTATAGTTATATTCTTTACAGATCAGTTTAACTCTGCAAAGTGCCTTAGTAAAAATGGCATCCTGGGGATTCCATCTTACCTGTATTTCAGTGATTCCATGTCAAATTTGCTCAGTTTACAAGTAAAAGGTTTTTTTTTAAACCCCTTCAATTGGTAAATTTACATACTCACTTTTGGTTTGGACAGTCAAGATAGATTATTTTTCTCATACCACCTGTAAAATCCTGTAGGGCAAATTACACTTTCAGTGGCACCTGCATAATCCTGCTGTCTCCAAACTATGCCATAAATTACACCACTTAGAATAGAATGTAATATATATAATAGAATATAATAGAATAATGTGTTAAGGAATCTTATAAAGCTTTATTAAATAAAACAAGTATAAACACTCATATTTACATTCAAACTCTCCATTTTAAGGAACACCAGCATGTAAGGCACATCTGTATTTCTCCAACACTAGTAACTAAATTATACAAAACCCCACAAAGGAATACTATTGAACAATGTGGCATTTTCCAGTAATACCATGTAAAAAAATCTACATGCCACAGAATTTGTCTGTGTATACATTCATGTCTTTCGAATATTTGCCTGTATAATCTTGCATATTTGATATATTTCTCACAAGAAGAGCTGAATGTTTTACTGGCTCACACTGTAATAACACAATATTATGTTCTTTATAACAGATCACTTGTGACTACCTTCATCGAACTTTTTGTTGTTTTTTTGACAATTCACAACTAAGGAAATTATTCACAGTTGCCACTCTGACAGTATTACATACATGTAAACAAAGCCTGAGGCTGAGGGTGATAGCTGCAAAACACTGCCCACGGGATAAAAGAAAATGACCAATAATTCAATTTCATCATCAGAGGATTTAATATACCACAACTGAGGTAATTTTTCCCTCCTAGGAGCAATATTTTAAAGCTATGGCTTGAAAATCACTCTCTTCTCATGTTTTAAAATAAACGTGTAAAAATCTCACTCGTGTGTACTTTGTAGGCAGTCTTCTGAAAAGCACAGCATGTCTGAGCTTGTGCAGTGATCTACCTCCTGGTTTAGTAAAGTAGCTTCTGACTTTTCTGTCGATAACGCAGTTTGAGTCATATGGGCCTGTTCTAGCCAATCAAAACTTAAAAAAACAGAACAAAAAATAAAATAGTTTACTACCTCTGCAATATGCTGCATACACTTATTACAAGTAGCTGTTATACAGTAAGCACTCTTTTTACTATTAGATAAGATATTAATTATACTATGCTCTGCTTGTACACACCATTAATAGCTAGTAGTAAAAGTCAACATTTTTAGGGTGCCCATATTGTACCAGAGACAAACAGGTTAAACTAACTGAAATTCATATTTCATTTTTATCACATAACATGCCACTTAGTTCACAATGCAGTAACCGGGGCAGTGGTGATGCATGGAGGCTCAGTGTCTGCTGAGGTACCTATATTTCTAAAATCAATCAATAAAAATACACTGTTCTTCATGTTTGTATTAACAAATAAAGAGCCAAAAACAAATGAAAAATAACTGCCTTCAATCAAAAAGATTTGCATATTCCTTTGTAACAATTCTAGAAATCTTCATTCATAAATTATGGTTACTCTAGAAAGGCACATGCTTTTTAGCATTCTCGGCCATTAGCGCAGGAGAGTACAGTAACCATATATATACTGCAATTGTACCTATGGGGAGCCATAGTTATAATTTTCTGTAAAAAAAAAAAAAAAGAAAACAGACTAATCTATTCACAGTTATTACAGTATTTCTTATTTTTAAACTGGCAAATAATGAAGCTAAATCACATTGTAAGGCTAAAATATAAGAACACTTATCAGTGCAGTACATTCCTGAGTCTCATGATGATAATACTGGAGCCCAAAGAAAACTTTAGTCCTTTGAAATACAGACTCCATCACATTTTTGGCTCACATCTTAACCTGTTTTACTATTTCCCTTCTTTGAAAGGCATGTTAAAAGAAAGTTAATGTCCACAAGAAGCAAATAAAAAACACGCAATACTTTAACCACTTTCTTCTAAGTGTACCTTCTAATTGCATGAAGCATGCAGGAAAGCTAGCTTAGCACAAAGAAAGCTAATTGTCCAGTCATCTTTGTCAACTGACCATAACGTAAAAGACACAGGAACAGATTTTACAGGATTGAAAGCATCCCCTTAAAAAACTGAAGAGCATTATTATGCATTAAAAAAAACAGGTGTTGCACAGTATATTACACTGCATTTTTAGGATGACTTGCATTACACTGAGCATTTGGAAGTTTTTAAGCCTAGCTGAGAATTTTCCAGAGTGAAATGAGTTTGCTACAAGTAAAAGCATTGACTTTTCTTTTAACCCAAGTATATGTCCTTGTGCAGACGAGTCCTGTAGTCTTTCTTTAATGTGAAGCATAACCAGTACTCCATAGCCTGGAGGGAGGACTGTTTTTTCTATCTGAGGACAAAGGACTGAGCGACGTTGCAGATGAAACAGAAAAGCCTAAAGTCGTGGAGAAAGAGAGAAAACAATCATATTAAAGAAGGGGAGGGGGAGTGAGGGAGTGAAAAACCAACAGCTGCTCTTAGATTGGATTAACACTGGAAAGGGAGTCTAAGAACTCACTGAAAATTAAGCTCTACCTTTATATTGTGAGGTATATTTTTATCAAATGAGAATGATGGGACTTCTGTATTTCTTCTCACAAGCAACATGAATTAGTGCATCGATAAAACCCCTGAGGCCCACACATATTTCATTTCAGTAAATAATGACAGTAACTAATAATCTGGGTTTGTTTTACCTCACTCTGAATACCCCAAAAGTCATTAATATGAAGCAAGGCTCCAGTTCAGCAAAATACTCAAGCATGTGCTTAACTATAAGCAAGTAGTCCCAACTGAAGTAAATTGGATTATTCGTGTATTTACGTGCATTGCTGACTCAGGGTCCTACACTGCAATAGGTATTCAGTGACTTCTGTGTGAAACTGATTGATCTGTTTTTTTGTGAAAGTTAATGTGATTTTTTTCAGTAATTAATTTTATGTGGTTATTGACCATCTGATGTTTTGATTTTCCATGGCAGTTCAAGAAACTGAACATTTGTCATGGGCAGGTACACGGAAACTCAAATGCACACAAAAAGTCATAGCAAGGAAGAAAAAGAATATGAACAGTATTGCAAAAAGTAAAAGAAGAGGATGAGTATGTGGTGAGGTTTGCAAAACTAATCCTACTTAGTGGGAGTGAGAGGTTTGTGAATTCTCTTCTTACCTCAACCAATGACTCACCTTAACATGTCACAAGCAAATTTAGGTCTATATTGGAAGTAGGTAAATCTCTATCACTATTTATTAGGGGAACTTAAGGTGCATAGTTACATTCAAGTTCACACAGCAAGTCAGTGTCAGAGACATGATTAGAAGCCAAGTCTCTTGACAGCTAGATCTATTTTCCCCAAAATAATTTCAAAATGTAGTAAAATTGAACAAAAACTTGTGAACTCTTTGCAAGCCCCAAACCAGGCACATGTCAAGAAAAGATTTTGGTACGAAAATTTCACCCAGCTGTAGTTGTTTTAGCTTCTTTCTGTTTTGTCCAAACAGAATAAAGAGCACATTGGCACCTGAAGCCTAGATTTTTGGATAAGTTTGAATGTACAGTAGTGGGAGCTCTGGCCCTAACAGCATCAACAGAACAGTTGGTCTACCATGTCTGAATTCATTAATCCAGGGTTTTAAATAATTGCTTTTTCTGGCCAAGGGTTAAAAAGGAACAAGGCAAAATGGGAGGTCCTGCAGGTGCTGTCTGAAGATGCGTGGTGGGAGTAAGAATTTCTTTGGAAGTTTGGTAATTTTATTCCCTGTATGTTACTTTCTGTTCTCTGACCCCGGAGCAGTTTAGTGATGCATGTGGCAATTCTTTTTTTAGATTTTCATTGGCATGGGAAAGCAGAAGACAAGGAGAAGCAAATGAAAGGCTCCTCCAGCTTTCCTTGCACCTGGCTTTCTTAATCACTTCCTTCATCCCAGATAGGGTGTCCAGACAGCAAATGTGAAAAATTGGGATGGGGCCAAGGGGTAATAGGAGCCTATATAAGAAAAAGACCCACAAATTGGGACTGTCCCTATAAAATTGGGACATCTGGTCACCCTAATCCCAGACCAGATATATTCTTCCATTTTTTTCAGCAATTTTTTGTAGCTAGTGAGGCTTACAGCCCTTCTGCACTCTGTTCCCATGGATTTAACACTGGGACCTTCACTTTAATTGAAGGCAAAGAAGTTTCCTTCTCTACTCTACGTAGGACTATGCAGAGGAGGAAGTTTCCCTCTGCAGTAAGCTGGATACTTCACAAGGTTAATTTAATACATGAAACATTGCAGAAGATACTGTAGAGATGATCACTAAGACAACTGAAATCCCGGGTAATTAATTTTGATTCCTTGCAGGCCCTTGCTCAGACTTTAATAAAGGGTAATGTAATGCCAAGGAGGAAGAAAGAAAACCTAAGCTCATTTTACTAATTATAAGAAGAATTTTGAGTATTTCCCAGTTATGCTGGGCTTTATTTCCAAATTAAATTTAAATAGTCTCTCTGCTCATTGTTTTCCTTTTTAAAGAAGGGAACATGCCACTACTTTCCACATTTTATTTTCTTTCCTGACACACTTGGCAGTGATGATGGTAAAAGCTTTTGGGATTCTTGACCTTGCCTGAATCTTCCATGATCAACAATGGAGCCTGAAGCATTACTAAACCCTTTCACCCAGGGCACTCTTTTGGCTAACCTTCATTCCACCAAGGATATGTTACAAAGAAACAAACTTATAAATAAAAGTGTGTCTGTTCTACCATAGAGGGACTGAAATCTCCATTACAGCATAGGAAACTGCCCTGAAACCCTCTTAGTGGAATTTCCCAAAGATCGCGACTAAGACAAAGTGTTAAAAATTTCTCTCTCAATCAGGAGTGCAACTACTGACAGTCAAAGAATTCTGATTTTTCTTTATGTTTCTGATCAAACCTAAGTATGTACCCAAAGTAACATTGGGATTTCTGATGTGCATGTTACATAAAAGGCAAAGTAACATACATAGAAGGTCTTGAGCTATGGGGGCTTTTGTCACTGGATTCCATAGGAACAGGATATGGACCTTAGTTTTCCCACTAATTTTTTAGCAGGGAATTTTTTCCCACGTATTTCTTGCAAAATACCATTTAATGATCCTGATTCTAGTCTCCATCACAAAAATGTAAATCACAAGTATTTCCACTGAGGACAGATGTAGAACAGATGTGTGAGAAAACAGAATCAGGACCACAAAAAGTTGTATGGTGCTTAGATGCCAGCCTTGTAATTTATTTCAGGATACAGGCTTCTCTTAGTGCAACCTCCTTGCATTAATTCATATGCAATATCTAGGGTAGTTAGTTAATTTTATTTATAACAGCTGCTTACTGTTATAGCTGTGTTGAGGTGTCCTTGGGGTAAATGCTGGATAAGTGTTCTGTTCTTTTGGGGAGAAAACTGCATGGTAGGCTGAAAGACATTATCAAAAACATTTCAGAGTGGAAATTATTCCTTTAAATCACAGTTACAATGTTTAAAAGTTAGGAAAATATTATTGAAGCTTTTTACTCTCTTACCTATGATCATAACAGCTGTCCCTGCCAGCAGTGCAAACAGTGTGAAGAACATTACTTGATAGGAATCAAGGAAGTGTTGGAATAAGCTGGCTCCATCTGTGGAACCGATTGAAAAGGAGAGATATCATATGATGTTATAAATAGCATTGTATCTTTTTAATCCCCTCTACTGACAACTGGGCTCTTTTCCTAGTTTTTTTCTATTTCACTTTGAATATTTATTTGTTCATGATACATTTTATTAGTTTAAATAGCATGACTGACTTAGATTACAATGGCAAATTCCACTATAATGTTCAAAATGTGCTTGTCAGTGATAACTCAAAATAGATTGAAATGTCACACACATTGTTCCCACATCAACCCACTAATCAGTTTTGGAAATGCCAAGCCACGTTTGAGAATATGTAAAAATTAAAGCAAGAAGTACTGTTGGATACTATAGCATTAAGGAACTTATGTCAGCTGGAATGGGCAAGCAGCCATTAGAGAGTATATTCCAAAGACAGTAATTGGACTGACCCAGAAACGGAAATGTGTCCAGCTTCAGCTACAAGGAGCATTTGCATGCAAACTTTGCTGTTAGAATATTAGTGTTTATCTTACATATCAGACAACTTTTTAGCTGACTGTTACCCCAGCTCAAATCTAAGCCACACTAAGTTCTACACCATCACCTTGAACACTAATGAACATTGGAGATTTATTCTGACACATGAAACACACAGATACATAAACTTACGTCTCATTGGCTCACTTCTCTCAGCTACATAGATCACTGTCACCGGTACAGTGATAGACTGGTCAGTCACTGGGCTAGATATGGTAAGAATGGTTGATAAGGACTCCTGGCTTGGAACTCTTGGATCAGATACACTAACAGTGTAGATTACATAACTAGGCAGTCCATACGATTTCTCCTTCTCAAAGGCCTTCACCACTGGTGACCCACATTTCACCTGCAAGACAAACATACTGTCCGAACAAGCACTATGCACACCCTCTTTTCCTGGTTCTATGCCAATGAGATGCATAAGAATTACCACTCTCTTGGAAGGAAAATTTGCTTCAAAGAGGAGCAAATGCTGTAACCATAGAGCTATACCACCAAACATCCTCAGAGTCACTCTCCCTCTCTGCTCGCACAACTATCTGTTGCCGTTTCAGTATTGCTGCTGCTACTTTTGGTAAACCCTCTCTTGCAAGCCTGGAGAAGAGCATGGATGTGAACTCCCCACACAGTAGCATATGAAAGTAATATCATCCTGCCAGGGCATGAAACAAACATGTGAGTGATCATCAACTAACTAGTAAAACTAGCTGTACCGTTCGGTAACAAAGTGAAAACAGAAAAATGTTTTCACTCCCTGCTCCCTACCTGTTGCATAACCTCCAGGGTTACTTGTAATAATACTTGTACAACACAATAAATGTAACAGTATATTTCCACATAGAAATGTGATTCTCAACATAAGAATAGCCATACTGGGTCAAACCAAAGGTCCATCTAGCCCAGTATCCTGTCTTCTGTCAGTGACCAATGCCAGGTGCTCCAGAGGGAATGAACAGAACAGGTAATCATCAAGTGATCCATCCCCTGTCGCCTATTCCCAGCTTCTGGCAAACAGAGGCTAGGGATACCATCCCTGCCCATCCTGGCTTCTCAAGTTGGTGGATACAAGAATGTTAACGTCAGCTACAGTACTTAAAAGATCCTCCTATCCTTCTACAAATTAAATCTTTCTACTGTCGGGTAATGTCAATACAGTGAGTCAAATACTAAATTGCTTTAAAAAACTTAGCAAGGTTGATGAACACAGGTTGTTATTATTTTAATATCAGATCTCAAATTTTATGACGACTTTCTGCATTTAGTTCCTGAGGTGAGAGGAAAAACAATCAAATATTAGATATGCCCAAATATGGTTTACTTAGCTGGAAAAAATACACACAACTGTATGTGCACAATTACAAAAACTAGTGTTTTAATCTTTCCCCTCTGTAGAGATTATAAATGTCTGCAGTTCACACCACAGCAGGTACTGTCAGAAGACATTTTTGAATTTTAAAGGTCATGCATGTATTAGTACATAAAACCAGAGAATCATAGCAGTTACAGATGGCAAAGAATTGAGTCAGTCCACAGAAAGTGCAGCACATGGTCTCTGGATAGATGTTAAACTAGCAAACATGATACTTTATTTTTATGCAAAGCCAGGTCTGTTTGGGCTTCTCACAATAGCTACTAAGAATGGATCTAACAATCCGCACAAGTATAACAATGGGCAACGGGTTATAGCTGGTTGTGATGAGGTGTAGGGGAACTAACTGCGCCCTAATATATAGGGGGTTAAATTCCAGCTACACCTTCTCCCCCCTTGCATAGGTGTCTAGGGGAAGATTTATGAGCAGGGCTGCGGGAAAGAGAGAATGGCTCTGGGAAGGCTCTATGCTAGCAGAGCTGCCGGGGGGAAGAGGGTGGTGGGTGAACCTCAGGTCAGGAAATCTCCCTCCTGTGTTTTGCTCAGGCCCATTTGTTCCGATTTATGATGAGAAAGGTTTTACCCCTGCTGAAAAATCCTGCCAATTCAGCTACTTGATTTCTCCTGAGCCACCTCATTAATTTACACGCCGCCTCCTGGGACTATCATCGTATACATGCCCTGACCTTGTGTTGTTATATTTTTTGTGACGCGCCATGTATATTTACACTATGGGCTACTCTGTGACTTGCATGGCACACACGGGAAAGCAAGAGCCCCTCCTTACATACTTGCATGGGCTACCTGGGCCTGGCCACACAGATGGGCAAACATTCCCAACACCAGGCAAGCACCAGTCCTCACGACAAGCTGGCCAGCACCACTGAGCAAGTAGGGGTGTGTGTGTGTGTGTGTGTGTGTGTGTGTTATAATTTGCTATAGGAATAAGCCAGCCATAAATGACTCCTCCCCTGGAGAAAAGCATGGAGGGCATTAATCATCAGAGGGATGAGAGAGTCACATTGCCGCCTGGAAATACTCCCAGGCTGATGACGTTTACACACTGGCCCCTTGCTCACAAATGCACCCAACGGCTCAATACAGCCTTAAATATGTAATGAGAATTTGCCGTGACATACTCACCTCCAGTTTGTCAAGAATTTCAGTGGCTCCAAATATTTTCAAGTCAGAGCTTGTGTAATGGTTACTTAAGAGAATTTCAGTCTGATCAGCATAAAACCCTGGATTGAATGGCACTTCAGCGCTGATCTGCTCTCCAGAGAAATGGCTGCCCTGGACTGAAGCCGTAACTATGAGAGCAGTTTTGCTCATGCTCAGATGCTTTAGCTGCTTGTCAGTAAGTCTGTGCATTGTAATGGAACAGGTATAGTGTCCTATAAAGATGAAAACAGTTCAACCCTTGTTAATTTACTTGAGTTTCTTTATCGTTTTTCTCTTCACACCCAAGAACATTTCTTGTGGAAAAGGGAGACTTTAGAGGGGAACAGAATAAGGAGAAGGTGGTGCCCTGACAAACCACAATGGAAAGGGTGTCCCAAGAGCGGAAAAAGGCATGAAGGTGCAGTGGACAAATGGGACCCTAGGATGGGGCCTACCAATAATTCCCAGTGGTACTGAATTAGAAGACTCCCTTCATGTAAAATTGTTCATGTGCCCAGCTGGTTTGAACCAAATTTTGAGTGCATGATTACTGGGAACACTGGATCAAATGCTTTATTCCAATTCAAGTATAACAACATATACTCTGTTCTCTTCATCCATCTAGCCAACAACCATCATCATAAACTTTGTCTGGTATGATTTGTTCTTTAGAAACCCATCCTGCATATTGCCTTATTGCACACTGCTCCATTACTGCTCAGATATTCAGTGATTCCCTCCAACCCCTTAAACATCATCCCATTAGATTGCTAAAATAAATAAAAAAAGAATCCCAAAGTGAGCCGAGTGGATATTATCAGTACAAGCTGATTTTCTCATTCACATCAATTTCCTTGCCATTTTCTCCACCATTTGTATCACAAGACAGATGCTTTTCTCAAGAACAATTTGAGGGGGAGGGAGTAACCACACTTTCGCACCTCGGAAGGTTTGGCTGACCATGTGTTTAAGCACAGACCTGAAGCAAGGATAAATAGATGCCCCTTTTTTCCACTCTGTATAAGGAAACTGCAACATCTTACCCCCAGTAGCATACTTTCTGCAGCACTGTGCAACAAAGGCAACCTCCATTATGCAGAGCGGCAGGTCTAACGGACTATTATAAGAAAGCTCTCTCCACATAATCTGTGCTTTTTAAAAATCATATTGTGACTCATCTACATTTTCCCCCTGCTCTCCCAGTGTTGCCAAATCTCATGATTTTTTCGCAAGTCTCATAATGTTTCGGTATGTCTTAAAGCCCCAGCTTCTGGTGTCATGGGATCAGAGGAGAATCTTAGCTTTCATTAAAATGAAAAAGTTTCTAGCCCTCACGGTTTCAGGGAAAAACATGAAAACATGAATCCCTAAAATGTTCACAAACCAAATGAAGAAGAACTTCAAATGCATTAGGTTAAAAGAAATGTACAATTTTTAAGCTCTTCTTGTGATTTTTGAATCCTTGGCATTGAGAATACTGCAATACCCACACAAGACAGGTACAGTGAACAGATTGAGAAGATCAGCTTTAGCCCAACACAAGTTATTGGGCTCAATACAGGGTTATCTGGGTGAAATTTAATGGCCTCTGCTCTACAGGTCAGACTCGGTGATTTAATGGTCCCATCTGAGCATAAACTCTATGAATCTGCCTGACTCTAGACAGAAGACAAAGACATTGGTCCCTGGCAGGGGAAGCAGCTAGAGGAATTGATGTGAATTGTAACTGTTCCACCTGTTGATGGGTTAGGCGCTTCCACTGCTGAAGAGGTTCCCAAGGTCAGGGTATTTCTTGACACCTGAGTACTCATGCATTCTCAGGTAGCAGTGGTGGCTTGTACTTTTTGTTTTTGTCTTGTCATCTGCAGTTAGCTAAGAAACTGAAGCCTTTCCTCACGCGATCACCTGTGCCTTTTCCACATCCAGACCGAGCCACTGCAAAGCAACCTATCTGGGGCTACCTTTATACAATTCAGCAAGGGCAATATGGCACCCCGCTAGTTTTGTGAAGTGGATCAGCATGAGCACATTATGCCTCCGTTCCACAGATGGCACTCGCTTCCCATCCATTTCAAGGTGCAATGGAAAGACTCATATGTGTGAAGCTACTCATATGGGTTTGCAGAATCAGGATCTTAATTTGTACTTCAACCTTTTCGGAAGTGATCTAGATAGTGATTTCTTAGCATTAAAGTCTGGATGCAGCCCAAAAATTCTACCAAATGCATCATTAAATTACACAGGGTTGTATCATATAAAATTTCTCAAAACAGCACTATACAGATAGGAGGAAATGTGGAAATTAATGAACCCCCACTGGTTCAAGACTTGTTTGAAAACCATTAAGATCTTGACTGCTGTTTGGAGCAAACAGTAACAGAGATTATACAGGTTTCAGAGTAACAGCCGTGTTAGTCTGTATTCGCAAAAAGAAAAGGAGTACTTGTGGCACCTTAGAGACTAACCAATTTATTTGAGCATAAGCTTTCGTGAGCTCACAGCTACATCGGATGCATACTGTGGAAAGTGTAGAAGATCTTTTTATATACACACAAAGAATGAAAAAATTATTAAGGATTATTAAGGATCTATAACCTATCCTGAAGGATGACCCAACACTCTCACAAATCTTGGGAGACAGGCCAGTCCTTGCCTACAGACAGCCCCCAAACCTGAAGCAAATACTCACCAGCAACCACATACCACACAACAGAACCACTAACCCAGGAACCTATCCTTGCAACAAAGCCCGTTGCCAACTGTGCCCACATATTTATTCAGGAGACACCATCATAGGGCCTAATAACATCAGCCACACTATCAGAGGCTCGTTCACCTGCACATCCACTAATGTGATATATGCCATCATGTGCCAGCAATGCCCCTCTGCCATGTACATTGGTCAAACTGGACAGTCTCTACGTAAAAGAATAAATGGACACAAATCAGATGTCAAGAATTATAACATTCATAAACCAGTCGGAGAACACTTCAATCTCTCTGGTCACGCGATTACAGACATGAAAGTTGTGATATTACAACAAAAAAACTTCAAATCCAGACTCCAGCGAGAAACTGTTGAATTGGAATTCATTTGCAAATTTGATACAATTAACTTAGGCTTGAATAGAGACTGGGAGTGGCTAAGTCATTATGCAAGGTAACCTATTTCCCCTTGTTTTTTCCTACCCCCCCCACCTCCTCAGACGTTCTTGTTAAACCCTGGATTTGCGCTGGAAATGGCCCAACTTGATTATCATACACATTGTAAGGAGAGTGATCACTTTAGATAAGCTATTACCAGCAGGAGAGTGGGGTGGGAGGAGGTATTTTTTCATGCTTTGTGTGTATATAAAAAGATCTTCTACACTTTCCACAGCATGCATCCGATGAAGTGAGCTGTAGCTCACGAAAGCTTATGCTCAAATAAATTGGTTTTTCTCTAAGGTGCCACAAGTACTCCTTTTCTTTTAGAGATTATACAAATGTCAGACAACTACATATCAGTAACAAACTAACATTAAAAACTCTAATTTATGCTTGGGACCCACTCCTTAATTCCTTATGCATTCAAGACCTCCACTGGAGTCAGGAGTTTTAGATGCACAAGGAATGTTAGAACAAATTGCAGTAGCAGTGTAGCTCTGCATTTACAATCTCAGCTTCTTTCCCCATCTTACCCGAAACTGCATCAAATCCAGGTTCTGCTGTAAAAATATCATGTGCTGGGAAATCAAATGCATCATTGTTAAAATGAAGGTGGCAGCCGATATTGGATTCTGGCTGTAGTTCTTTAATGGCTTCAATCTGAACAGGTGAACAGTCTCCTAAGGGGGAAAAAAACAGGCATTTAAGATAAAAGTGAACTTTGCTAACACAAAGTTATGTGATGTGTGATGGCTCAACATCATCCCTGAGAGGAAATTTCAAGTCATTCTGCCACCCTCATTATAATCTCAGACATACTATAAAAATGTCTTACAATAAGTAATGCAGTTGTCTTGTCTCACATGTAGCCTGAAAGAGTATGTATAATTGAAAGTTTTATAATGGTAGTTTAGATAAGTAAAAAAGATTTTTTTTTTTGTCAGTGAGTCATATTGAACCATAGATTTCAGCTCATTTATACTTTTTTTCCTACAGCTTGTACCTCATAAGTTAGGCAGACTCTGAAAGCCCCACTAAAATGTATTTTTCAGTAGTTGTCAAGAGGATAATGTAATTTATTACTGGATTTGAACAGGCCAATAGTTCACACAAAAATATACTAAAAATATCACTTCAACAAGTGCTGAATCTTAAGACTGTTCAATATTAACAAAAAGGAACTGTGATTGAATCAAGTATGGCTCATTAATCAGAAGAGAAAATATGATGTTTAACTTCACCTGTAAAGTGGTTCTAAAAAACAAATATTTTTGGTGCAATCGTCAATCACAGTAATGGTGATCATGAGCACGCTTAATGCTAAATATATTACTTTAAAAAGTCAATTACATTATAACAGCGAATCAGTCAAGCTGTTGGTTGACTACTAGCTCCTTTACATCACTAAGGAACGCAGACACATTTATTAAGCTCTTCAGTTTAAAAAAATCATGAAAGCATCCATAATTCACAAAAATAATAAATCAAAATAGTTCCAAAAGAGCTCTATACAGAAGTGTTAGCAGAGGTTCCATACTACTCCATGTCCATTGCATGAAAAACAAAAGCCCAATTAAAAAAAACATATTTCAAGCTTGAAACTTCTGTAAACAAACACTGCAGAAAAATGATGGTTTGGGTCAGACTTGACCTTTATCAAGACAAAACAAACTTCACAAGCATTTCTGTTTTCTCTGTTTAAATACAGAAGAACAAATTTTCAAATGACAACATTCCCATTAAAGCTGAAAATTGGGTTTTTGAGCCAAAATTGGTACTCACTTAAAAATCTGTCCCAAGTATCCTAAAATATTCTCTCTCTCTGCATCTGACAAGAAGCCGCAACCTTCAGTATTTAAGTAGAAGAAACCTGAGTGATTTTAAAATTTGTTTTGTTTTCATAAGGTAAAAATTGTGAATTGGATGGCTCAGGGAACCGGTAATTAGATACAAAGCCTTTCTTCACTAGGTTTCCCATTGAAATCCAGTCTGTCAGCACTGCCTAAAAGGCCTCTGACATGGCCTGTGTGAGTTAAGTGATAGCATCATTCCATGTGCTAGCAGAAAAGTGTCTAGATCACAAAAACTGTTGTTACAAAATGATGCTCTTGCTGGCAATCTTAGGAGAGATATCAAGAACTGAACAGGCCTGGAGACTAATCTGTTCTCTCTCTCTGGCAGTGGTTCCTCCCACACAAGGTTGAGATAACGTGTGGAAGGCTTGAATAGACTGCCTGTGCTGTACCTATCCTGCAGAAAGAGGGAGTCAGCCTGCAGGGCCCTGACTCTAGTGCGGGTGATGAGCACTAAACACAAGCAGACTATATTTTAATGGCCTATGACAATATGACAGTCAGGTTCAAATACACTTTCCGTGTACAGCTTTTTTCTGTCATTTGTTGCGAGCAAAGGGGAAAATTACACTAGTTTTATTTCTGAAACCTCTCCCATTTATTTAATTTGGAAATTCAAAATTTTAAACAGCTCTCTAACAGCTAGTTGAAAAGTAGGGGATTATTATTTTTGCTAGAACTGTTGAAATTCTCCCCATTTTTATCCCCAAAATGTGAACATTTTTTAAATCAGCTCTACTGATCAACTTTCTCAATTTTTTTCCTTTTTGGAAACTCAAAGATTAACTCTCTTGGGAAAGTTGATGAAAATTCACTGAGCTATTTTGAGTTTGTTAACCGAAAATATTTTAAAACCCATACTTAAACAATGGTTCAAACTCCTCCACCACCTTCAAAAAATGCAGAATGATTCCTGTACACATATCACAAATCAGTTATTTGTATGAAAGAGTGTTTTAGAGATTCTTATATTAGTTCAAAAATATGTTCATCTCTTTTTCCAATTTAACATGTCAGAACCTTGTTCTGAGTTCCTTGTGGTTGTGACAATATTGTGGCTCATAGCACTAAGAGTACATCTACACAGAGAAAAATTGCCACAGCAGTGAGTTTCAGGCGGGGCTTGTGCAACAGAGCTAAAAAGCCATGTACACATTCCTTGGGCTCTGAAACCCAGCAAGGATTCTGAGACTCATTGCCATAGGGTTTGAGGTTTTTTTTTTTTGTTTTTTTTTTTTAAGTATAGTCAGACCCGTAGGCTTTACGATGATTATGAAGAGCTCACAGCATAGGACAGCAGAACTCCCATATTAATAGCTGGACAGCTCCTTGGCCACAAAAGGATCACATTGTGACTTCCTGATAGTATGTGGCATCACAATGGTATATCACTATATGATGATGCCTCACTGCAATTCAGTATCTTCACACTGTGCAACCTCCTGGCTCAATTCACCACACAGTGTTGTGAACATCTCACTTACATAGCACAGTTGCTGAGAGTGACAGGGAGTCTCAGCTCTTGCCTCCCCATCTTTCATGGCTACTGGGAGGGAAAGGTTGGGTTTTTTCTCCCCTCCCTCCTGGTCCTGGTTCTAGCCCAGCTGCCCAAAAGCTCTCACTGGCTGTCCATTTCCCCAACATTGTGTGTGGTGACTCAGGAGCATGCCCATGGTCTTCTCACTCTGAGATTTTAGCGGGGAAAGGAAAAAGCCAGTAAGACCCTACAAACTCGCAACATGACCATGACGACTCCCACATAGCTTGCGAGGCAATGGTGAAGCACTAGTGCAGGATCCTTTCTTGCTACACTCCTAGATGCTAGAGAAGATCATGCATGTGCGATTAAGTAATGAACAGGCAAGTAGAAGATTCAGCATACTACCTTTCAAATTTTTGCTTCTATCCCCAGTTGCAACTATAACTTTTGAAGCTGCAACTCCTTGTAAGTTTGTTTTCACTCCAGTTACATGCATCGCTATAGTCCTTTGAGGAATACTGAGCGATACCTAAAAAAAAAAGTCAACAAAAGAACCCTATTACAGAAGACTGTTAAATGAAAACAAATTAAGGTAGGAATGGATTTTAGTAAGTCAAAAACTGATTCTCCTCTCTCTCTCTCTTTCCCCCTCACACACACACAAAATGCACTTTTTTTTATTATTATTAAAGAAATGCTGCATTTCTCTAATTTTAGAATTGCTTTTTTAGGCAGCTTAAGTTAGAAAAACATTTTACTATTTCTATTAATCCCTCATAAATCAGTCTGCTTAATAGGCACAAAAAAGCTGTATTTAATTTAATTAAAAATAATGTCTGGTGCTCTTATGTCTGCTGATATAGTGAATTCAGTGTAGACAGAACTATTTCACGGAAGATCAAATAAATGCAACTCCCTTTAAATTCAGTAATACTGACTGGCCAATGTACAGTACATATGGTACCACATTAAAAAAATTCTGGTTGGGTATCTCATTCAAACAGTGAAACTTCATTCAGAACAGCATAGCCTTAATCAAAAGTTGTTTAGCATCTGGAACCAACTTAGCCAAGCAAAGAAATGGAGTGTGCCATATAAAAATAGTACAGGCTCAAAATACAAACTATTACGTTAAATTGCCTTCTTTAACACAAACTATAACCATGATGGCTTTGGAAGTACATCAAATATTTTCCCCATCAATTCATCTTCTGCTCAAGATGAACAGTACAGATATAGGAAACTATTTATACATTTCCAAGAAAAAAAAATTAAATAAGTGACAATAACAGAAGCTTAAAATTTTGTTGCTAAAAAAAAAAAAAAAAAAAAAATGACCGTAGGTAGAAATATGTTCCTAACAGACAGCAAACAAACCTCAACAGACCTAGTGGAAGTTAGAAATCTCTCACCTCCCTGTATGTTTTAAGTAGTCCAGGAATCTCATAATAAACAGTGACAACTCCTGAATCCCTTGCCACAGCTACACCAGTCCTTGGGTCAACCTGAAGAACACTGCTCAGTGAAGAGCTCCAGATTCCTGACAAGCCTATGAGAAAAGACTACTTGTAAATTAAACTGCTTAACAGGGTTGCAATATGCTAGCCATGTTTGTTTGGAAACTGGAGTGTGTATCTATAGGTACCCACTATTACATACACCAATTCCTACCACTCTGTGTCTGTGTGTGCATATTATTAGCTATGCTATCCGATGTGCGGGGGCTAGATTCTGAGGTCCTTGTCTCAGAGCCACATTCTGCTCTCAGTTACACCAGCAGAAGTGCCACTGTTGCAAAAATCCCATTAAGGCCAAAGAACTAATTAGAGGATTGAGTAAAGGCCTCAAGACTGTGTCTTTGTATTATTATCCCTGTTAAAAAAAATGTACTTAAGTCTTTTCCAGAATGTTTTATATTTTAAGAACAATTGAATTGGAAACTGCAGATGTTTGATGCCCAAGACCTCAACACAAGTGAATTTTTCGAAAGCTACAGTTTATCAAACTTATTTGTGGTGTTAAAAAGAATAGCGTGTGTCATCTGATTCTGATCATCATCATAAATAATGTATTTGGTTTCCCTAGACTGTCACAATGCATAGCACTACAAAGTTTCCATGGTAATTCAGAGCCAACATTGAAATGCATTTAAACAGCTAGTGTTTCTTACCTTCTTGATTCATCAGTGTAGTACTAAAACAGATGACATCACCTACTACCATGTCTCTGAGCTCAGGGAAAATGGCATGTTGCACAGGAAGGGGGACATAATCTGCAATTCCACTGTGCTCTGTATCCCAAACCATAAGCAAGGTCAAGCCTACATTTACAGTTCGAATTACAAATGTATTGTTCATGGTTCCTTTCCCAATCTGCACAAAGTCATCTCTGTAAATAAAAGGAAAAAAAATGGCTTTGGACTTCAGAAAATTCTGCTATTCCCTTTACTCTTCTCCTAGCTGATAGGTATTTATTCCATTTTTTAAAAAAAAATCTTACTTTGCCTGACTCCTTTTTTGGGATGGTTATTAATTAACTGAGATTAACAAAAAGGAGCAAAATATACAACTGATGTATTTAGTTGTCGTTCAAGAAAATCTGAATCCTAACCACTGCACTCTGTAGCATGGGTCACGGGTCACCTGCAGGTTTAAACTAGTGTAAATGCTGAATTTTCTGTAGCTTGCAGTCTTTAAACCATGACTTGAGGACTTCAGTAATGCAGCCAGAGGTTAGAGGTCTATTTCAGGAGTGGGTGAGGTTCTGTGGCCTGCAATGTGCAGGAGGTCAGACTAGATGATCTCGATGGTCCCTTCTGACCTTAAAGTCTATGAGTCTGTAAGTCTAGAAGAGGAAATCATGAGGTCCTTATGACCTAATATATCATTTTCTAGCATTTCAAGAAGCTCCTAAAGAGAGGCAAGTCTCTTCTTTCACTTTTTCACAGAAAAAAGAAGCAATATAATGAAAACTCTATGAATGGGTCTAACACTAATTGCAGCTGGTCAGCCATAATTTCTTAACTCTACTAGGTCAGTGTCTTCAAACTGCTACTGAGATATGCACGCTCATCAGCATTGCACACTCCTGACACTACTAATACAAAGATATATCTATATGAGTGGGGAAAAACAAGATAGCTTAAAAAAACCCATATCTTTCTTTTCCTCATGACTCTCATCCAAGTATTTACACAAGGAATTCTGTGGAAGACAAATTTTGTGCAGTAATTGCTGGGGAATTTGACGAACATCCCACTGACCAAATATGATTTTTTATTGTATCCTGGTAGTGCCCAAAAGCCCCAGTTAGGATCGCATCCTATTGTGCTAAAGACTGTACAAACACATCTGAAGACACAGTCCCCACTCCAAATTCCCTAAGTTTAAGACAAGCTGCAATGAGTGTGACAAACGGCAGGAGGGAGGGGGGAAGGATAAGGCCAACACTAATAAAATCAACTTGTTACATAGGCCAACAATGTGTACAACTTAATGGTTCAGAATCATTGTAAGTATAAACACGCATACACCCCGTTCCCACTGACCCTCTGCCTAAGCATGACTTCATTTTGTCAGGTCAATACTGGTGACAAACTGGTGCCCTTCTCTCTGGCATCTCTGAAGGCTGTATACTTTTCAGGAGTCAATCAACGATCCCAAGCCTGCGATCCCAATCTGCCACCAGAAGTACAGTCACACTCTTGCTGACATAGCTTTATCCCCTTTCTTTTGCTGGGGCAGTTACCATGACTGGTAATACAATGTCTTTTACATTTCTTAGGTGCCCCTATAATTAACACTCTGATGTAGACACTTACCTGTTGGTTGCAAGGTTGAGCACAGATTTGTGCGAATGGAAGGTATCTCCAGAGTTATCATGAAAATGGACTGTGAAGGTTAATGTCACACCCAATGGTAGAGCCAACAGAGCCTCTTTGTTTTGAGTGTGCAGAACAGGACTAATGGAGATTCTCAGGTAGGAAACAGGAGACACCTGTATGACATTAATAAAAGACGACATTCTGTAAAGTGTTTTTTTCCCTTGACCGTGGGGTGCCTATTAAATAAAGCCGTTTAAATAATTTTCAGACACAGATACATGTAGAGTTCTTTATGAACCACACATTTTTAGTCTGGACATTACAACAGCATTGAGAGATGGAGCTTTATATTTCACACAGGGCATATTATGTTTCATAAAGTCCTTGCAAAGTATCTCCTGCTCGTATAGCACCGGGAGCTGAGAAGCAGTAATGACATATAACAAATGCACAAAATTACAGAGATGATGTGGTTATCCTGTAAAACAAAACCAGAAAATTCAACAGATACACAACTCAACTAATAACCTGCAGGCTTCTCCCCAGCAAAGGTGGATATACAAAGATTATATATCACCAAATATCAGCCCCTGTGTGAGTGGTGCATGAGGTACATATGAACAAAGGATGAGATTCTAACATCTGCTCCAGTCCCTCTACACCAGGTAAAAGGGCTGGAGTAGCATAAACGGACTCTAAAAGCCCAAGATCTGGCAGGGGGAAGATTTCCCCCAGTCCAGGAAGAGTGGAAGACAGCTGTAAGACTGCCCTCCAATGTCCACCTCTCAAGACCTGCTACAGAGGGGTGTGGCTCCAGCACTGTGGAGATTATGGGCAGCCAGGGAGAAGCTGCTGCAATTCAGACAGCTCCCCTGGGCTCTCTCTATTATGTTGGTGCTGCAGGAGTTGCCCAGGACTGGGAGGGCACAAAGCTGGCTTAAAGCCACTTTAGCTATATAACTTCCACAGGGCTGCGAGTTCGCTATTGCATCTCTAAGAGGCACAGCACAGCATCTCATCCAGGACGTTCAAAGGGAGTGCCCACTTCTAATGCTGCAGAAGGGTCAGGCCACTCTCAAATAAACTCTCCTATGGCTTGATTAATTGGGCCCACCTTGCGTCTGTTAAGCACAGATTGGTCAGGAAGCTGCCCCAGAAAATCAGAATGGGTTTGCAATCCCTGCTCCCATCCTACAAGCTGTTTAAAGAAATAAGCGTTTGTGCAAAAATAAAGACAATTTTTGCAGCAACACTTACCTGCAGGGAATCGTTCTTACAATGATGAATTCACAAATGTTTTGTTGTGGAAATGTATTTCCATTATTAATTAATAAAAGGAAAACCTGCTTGACTTATCTAGGCTAGCTATCAAAAGTAAAGGGACAACGTGTGTTTTGTCTGCTATAGCTTTTGGAAAATACCAGTAAATAATGGAAGGATAAAGGAAGGAAAAAAAACAACAACCTTCAACTGTATAAAGAACAGTACTTTAAATGCCCCCCTCAAGCATACCTTTCTTCTGAGCTAAGAGGCTCAGATAACAGAGTTTTACATTTTAACTCAAAATGTACGTGTCAAAACTTGAAAAGGAAAGGACAGCTTTGGCCTCAAGGAAACTGCATCTTTGGTGAGTCTGAAAACTGTGGCTAAAATATCAGTATGTACAGCTGTCTGCTCCACTAGCTGATGTAATAAGCTAAAATATCAGTGCATATGGCCATCTGCCCAACTAACTGATGTAACAAGATAACAAAAATGCCATTTTCCATGACAGACTTTCAAGCCTGTTTTACTTAACAGTCTCAAAACAGGGTCTGTGGAGACAACTGCTAGATCTAATATTGATGAAAGCAGCTATTTATTTTTTAAGAACATCTCAGCTTTCTGAATATTTCTAGCATTAATGTTTTGATGTTTGGGTTGAATAGAGCCAGACGGCATGTGAGCAAGTGCTGAGCTTACCTCCCCACAAAACTCTGGTGTATCGCTCCTTACTTTCGTTGCCACCTGCTGTTTCGGAATACAGCCTCTCCTGAGCAAAGACTGCCAAAATACTCACATTGGTATATACAGAAAGGAAGGCCCAGTATTTAGAGGACTAGCCTATTGTGACTCAGGAGACCTGGGTTCATTTCCTGCTCTGCCTCCCTGCGTGACCTTGGACAAGTCACCTGGTTTCTCGGTGCTTCAAATCCCCATTTGTAAAATGGGGCTAATATAACTTTTCTACCTCAGAGACATTGTGAGGATAAAGATACTCAAGATATGAGGAGTTCAGATGGCAACAGGGCCAGATAAGTACCTAAGATGGGTAGACAGGTCACGGCAGAAGCTGTATGGACGTGAAATAAAAAGACAACCCCCACCCCAAAGAGTTTACAGTCTTAAATCCTCAATCCTGCAGTTTGCTGGCTCCATGAACAGACAGAATGGATGAGTGAATGGAGAGAGCATGGCTCCACAACCCCAACATGCTGGCCAGGGTATCTGATCCAGCTCCCAAGAAAATCAATAGGAGTCTTTTCCGTGGCTATAACAAGCACCGGATCAGGACCCAGCAGAGTCTAGGCTAAGTACTAGGGAGGGGGAAGCAAACTCTGGCCTGAGGGATGTGGAAAGTACTCATACTCTTCCATATTACTTTGGTTAAGACAGTGCAGGACAGACATGAGAGCCATCAGTGCCCAAAGTGCTGAAACAGAAACATGCATGATTATTCTCAAGCAGAAGTTCATGCAATTTAATAATGGTAATCATATGAAAGAGCATTAGTCAGGCTGACAATTTAATCCCTTCGCTGCTGGTTCCTACTGTAACTTTTGTGCCTTCTCTGAAGCGAAGGCACTTCAGAGAACTTTAGCACTATAAGCAACATGCGCCAGCACTGGACATGCTTCTTGCCCAGCTTACTAAGGACACTGGACAGCAGCTAAATCTGAACCTGAGGGTAGTCACTCTCCTGTTTTGATTTCCTGCAGAAAGAGTCCGTTAAGAGCTACAGTACTTGGAAGCTGAAGAAAGAAAATGGTATTTCTGCACAACACAGACATGCTGAAAATACAAGCACCACTGTTAGTCACCTTGCAGCTGACACTGTATTCATCACTCTGGCTGGCTTTATCCCTTTCCCTTCCTTGAGAAATGAGCCGCCTATGATAGATGTCAGTAGCTGCAGAGTATCAAACACTTCTAAAAGAAAACACTTCTGAAGAGATTTTTTTTAGCACATTTTTCTAGCTTACAAGGGCACATGCAACCCACAGGCACATTTTTTGGTGGACTGTGCTACGGTTGAGAATTCTCCAATGTGAGGAGATGCACATTTTAAAACTTCATTATCACCACCACCAAACTGGTACTCCAACATCTCGTTAAAAACAACACTGAACTGACCATTAATCGGTGCATTTTACACTTTGCAGAATTTAAAGGTGAAATTAACTTTACCCAGTTGGTGTCATAGGAGCGTATGTTTTTAAAGGACGAAACTGCATTAGCCTTAATTGTGTTCTGACACTAGTGAAGATAAAGGGAAAAATACTACCTTAACGGCAACTACAATGGTCTGGTTGATTCCAAATGGCTCTTGGGAAATTATTTCAATTGTTGATGATCCTATCAAGGACCCCGAGTTCAGAAAGCCTCTCTCATCGATCTGTACAACAGGAACTTTACTGGGACCATCCAGGACACGGTAACTCAGGGAAGCTACTCTGTCCCTTGATAAAGCAAAAACAGAGAGCTTTAAAAAAAAAAAATCTACATTTACAACCAGATTTATTTAAACCAAGCGTAAACTAGTGCTATCTGATGTGTGTGTTTACTGTGTTTTTGCTATAAAGCCACAAAGCACTGTAATCTAATCTAAGAATCAAGTGTTCAGATCCTGATTCAAGCCTTCCTGGAAAAAGTCTTATCTATGCTTGGGCATATATTAAAATCCACTTGCTGTCCATTACCTTACAGTGTCATCATTCACTGACGTGAACTCGATTCAGAATATTAATGTATAAGGGTACAGCATGGGCTTTCACAGACATTTTCTGTCAACAGTATTCAGTAGCAGACTAGTCTACCAGGGTCAACGCTGGTATTAAAGATAAAGACAGGGACATGACTAAGTAGTTCTCAACAGTTTCCTGAAAATTAATTGTACACAAGGTTAATTTTTAGAATAAAACACTCCATGGTATTAGCATATTAATATGTAAAGTGAGCAAACGTATAAACTCCAATTAGCAGGCATTCTGACTCATTGGATATTTTTAAGAACCACTTACAAATGTTCTACAGTACATATAAACAACCTTCTCTTCTCCCCCCCCGCCCCCAATGCATTTTTCCATTCAACTGAGAATACAGCATTTTCCTTCTGTGGAACCCAACATGAAAACTGTATCCTGATGGTCCTTACTGGCTGGTCAAATAGTGAAGGTGCCAGGCTTGATTACACCACGGGATAAACTGTTTCTGGTGGTGCTGTGACAGATATGGCAATTTCCTGCACTCTCCTTGAAAGGCCTTAGTTTATGTGTTATTGTGGGCTGGGATTGTATGTAACCTCTCTGGGGGAGATGTGACAGATATTGCAACCCCACAGAGCATCTTTAGGGTCCATTGTTTTAAATGAATGGTTTATGTATGATTATGTTTTTCTTCATGCAGAAGGATGACCATAGCTCCTCTAGGAACCGAAACTGTGAGTGGTGATTAAGGGGAATCAGCCTGGTTGTTTTATCTCTCCTCCGCCCCCCAAGGTATCACTTCCCAGAGAGGCTTACATATACTAGTTTAAACTGGATTCTCCTGAGGCCAACAGACAAAAGAAAGGACTTTTGGATAAATAGCCTGAGTTTAAACTGACTCAAGGCCTTCTTTCTGATCCAGTCAACAGTCAGAACTTTCTGTCCAAAGGGGGCCTCGATACTTGCAGAACAGTTGGAAAGACTTGATCTAGTATAGTCCCCTAAGACTGATGGATGACCTGTGGTAAGCTTTTAGCATGTGTGTAGATTCTTTTATTGTTTTTATATGTCTACTCTGCAATGCTTTCACCTCAAGAATAAACGTGCTTGCTCACAAAGAGCTGTGTGGTAACATGTAACTGCGGTCAATTATGCTGTTCATAGCCTTTGGCGAGAAAGCCAAGCACAGACACTGGCCTGGTTAGGCAGTTTCGCTTGCTGGGAATATCCCTGTGTAAAGAAGGAACAGTGGAGTCTGGAAAACTCCCAGTCAGGAGGGAGAGAGATTTGGGTCTCTACCCAAAAGAGATGAAGGCCGAGAAGGCAGAAGCCTAGAGAAGATTCCTTTGGGGGACCACGAGGGGAGAATATATGTGCAGTTGCCCTGAACTGTGACAGGAATATCCCAGGATGCAGAATACCGGATAGTGGAAATGGTCCAACCATTGCGGGAGGTGTGCAATGAAAAGGAGTATGCAAAATATTCTTCATTGGTTGGGCCTTCATCTGCTCAGAGCAACCACAAAAAGCCTTAAGAGGAGAGGACAGGGAGCCATAAGGATTATTTTAATTTATTGACCATACTAAGTGTGCTAGGCCATTTAGAGAACAAGACACACGGTTCTTGTCCCTGATAACTTATAGGCTAAATGGCAGATTCTGATACTCTTACTCACTTTACATCATGAGGAGTCTCATCATCTCCACCAGTGCTATGTGTTGAGTAAGGTACTATTCAGTATGAGCAAGGATATGAGGTTTAGAAAGAATACACTAGATGTTAGAAATAACACCACAGCTGATAATATGAGAGTAATGGAGGGAAGTTGGGGGAAGGAGAACAAGGATTACAATTAAACTCATGGGACTGTTCATGTATGAATGTATCTTGTTAACTCTGCTGGGGGTTTTTTGGGGTGGGGTGGGGGGAGGAGATCCTTTATTGCATGGTGTTTACAGCACCAGGACTGGGTTTTGATTAATTAACGTATTCACTGTTAAGACACATGAATGAATTCAGCGCATCATGCCTCAGGCAGCCAAAGGATGATGCAGCCCTGTCAAACTTTAAAGCTTTCCTCCCCTGGAGAAAGCAGTGGTGCAAACACCATCTGTCCTGACCCCCTGGGTAAATCCCCTGTGGAAAGTAGCTGCCCCTTTCTAGCACTGGGCTTGAAATTTTCAGACGCTAAGACAAACTATATCAAGCTTGAAAAAAGTTTAAAGAACATTTCTTTGAAAAGTGACAATATAAAAAATGGCACCTCCTTACTCAGCAGATCTGTTTCCTGACTTTGGTAGAAAAAACATTTCTGCTTTTTTCAATCCCTATAGCTGAATAACTGTATCACCAGTGTTAGCAATTGGGAATGAAAGCAGGTTTCTTTTCGGACTCACAAGCCATCATGAGAGATGTTAACTAAGTTCCAAATGAAGGGCAAAATCCTGTCCTGCTGTCCCCAGCCTCCCAATTACACCTCTGTAATCCTATTGAAGACAGAGTTACAGACGTGTAACCAAGACCAGCGTTACTAGTGATAATACATGAGCCAGACTTACAGATCAAGTCTGGCTTGGCCAAAAAAATAGTCTTTCTTAGTTGTAAACTGTACAAACTAGAGCTGGAAATCATTAAGAAATAATACATCTGGAATGACATGCCATTTTTTTACACTACTACTTCTCAAAATACAATCATTTTGCGTAACCATGACATGTAAAAAATCTCAAGAGACAAAAATCAGTATTTATTATTTTTAAGAAACAAAATGCAGATTTTACCATGGTGATGTGAAAGTTTAGTAAACAAAAATGTAGTATGTTACCAACTATCAGTGGATTTAAGTTGTGGTCTTTAGGTAAAACACTTTCTGCTCTCACGATCTAGTCCCAGCCGCTCAGTCAGAAAAACCATCAAGAAGCTGGTTTTCAGAAGTGCTGAGTACCCACAACGCAAGTTAAAGTCAGCTACAGATTCCCAGCACCTCTTAAAACCAAGACCTAAAAGTTCTTATACCTATACGACTGTGTAGGTATTGCTTTCTAACCAAGGAAAGACCAGTACAAGATTTGATAGAAAACAAATGTAGAGATAAAGGGCTACTAATCATCAGATAAATCCTTCAATATTAAAAAAAAAAAAATCATCTCCCTGTACATCCTTAAACGAAACAGCCCCCAAAAAGTTATTTTAAACATCTAGACTTATACTTTATAGCTTCAATAAATTGCTGACACACTGTAAAAAATTACCACTTACCTGTTTGTTTGAAGTTTAATAAATGAGTTAGGTGACATTAAGATCTGCTCTGCATCCACTTGTGGAGTAACTAGAAGTAGTTTATCAAATACCTGGAAAATAAAAACTAGCCTTGTTTATTTCTACAAGCAGCTAGCTACTGAGGAACATTTACTTCTATTTTTTTCTTCCTCTTCCAAAACAAAATTAAGAAAAGGAACACAAAATAGGGACATAAGAACAAGACCTTCGTAGTGATAAAACCTTAACTATATTTTAATATACAGGATTAACAAATTGTGCACTAGTTTAGGAACGATGTGAATAAATGTGAGACAGTCCAGATGAGAGCAACAAAAGTGATAAAAGGTTTAGAAAATGTGACTTATGAAGAAATGTTTAAAAAAAACCTGGGCATGTTTGGTCTCGAGAAAAGAAGACCTGGGGGACCTGATAATAGTCCTCATGCATGTTACGGTCTGTTACAAAGAGGACTGTGGTCAACTGTTCTCCATTTCACCGAACATAGGACAAGAAATAACTGGCTTATTCTGCAGTAATGGCGATTTAGATTAGATATTAGGAAAAACTTTCTAATTATAAGGATAGTTGATTTCTGGAATAGACTTCCAAGGAAGGTTGTGAAATTCCTATCACTGGAGGTTTTTAAGAACAGTTTGAACAAACACCTGTCAGGGATGGTCTAGCTTTACTTCATCCTTCCTTGCATGGGAGGCTGAACTAAATGATCTCTCAAGGTACCTTCCAGTCCTACATTTCTACGACTTCTATGATTCTATGTACGGCATACTGAAAAGATGTACAGTTGAAGAAAAAAAAAATATTAGCAAGGCAAACAGAACGAACTGCAATGAAAATAAAAATCACCTATTTAATACATAAGCTCCCTGTTTCTCTCTGAAGTGGGAGATTTGTATTTATGTAGATGATGAGAAAAAGTATGGCTTCTCAATTTATTGTGGACAGATTAGATCTCTGGACAGAGCATTGTCTGCCTGTGTTTTCCCCAGCTTTGTGTTTTAGATTGAATTCATTAGAAGGAATTTGCAATAAGGTGTTAAAAATCTTTTGAAAAATTAAAATTTAAAGCAGCTTTTAAATATTTCTATTATATGAAGTAGTGGAAAAATCAGAGAAATATGAGATTAAAGATCACATATGGAGGTTCTCGCTTATGCTACATAGTATATTTTGTGCCCGTTATTCCTGTAAAAAAAATGCACTTCTATAAGCATATATGTTGTATTTCCCAATTGTTTCTCAGTACAAGGAAATGATGTCATGCTAGAGAGTCTGTAGATGTGGAGCAATTCAATCATAAGTTTATTGTATACACATATATGCACACATGTACATGTATATTATACATAAGGCTATGTTTTAGTCAGGGGTATTTTTAGTAAAAGTCATGGACAGGTCACAGGCCATAAGCAAAAGTTCATGGGCCTGTGACCCGTCCATGACTTTTACTAAAAACACCCACTGTGACTAAAACTTGGGCAGGGGGGTCGGAGTGCTCGGGGGACAGAAGCGGTTTAGAGGTGACCCAGTATCCCCACAGTTACTGGGGGAGGGGGCTTGGTGGGGCTTCCTACCGGCTCTGTCCCTGCAGCTCTTAGGCATTGGAGACAGGGGCTCCTCCACTCGCTGCTCCTGCCACAAGCACTGGCTGCCACAGCTGCTGTTGGCCAAGAACCAGAGCCAATGGGAGCTGCGGGGTCAGGGCCTGCGGGCATGAGCAGCGCAGAGACCCCACTGCCCCTCATGGGCTACAGGGGGCCCCCCCACCTAGGTAAGTGCCCCCCCCACGCCCTCCAAACTTCTGCCCTTAGTTCTGAGCGCCCCCTCCACCCCCACCCAAACTGCTGCTGCCCAAGGGGCTGCCAGGCTTGGGCAGCCCCTGGGTCAGCACCAGCCGCTGGAGAAGTCATGGAAAGTCACAGAATCCATGACCTCCGTAATGCACTTGCAGCCTTAATTATACACACATGTGCTCACCCACACTATTTTTGGATGGTGGAAAGAAGGGCTGGACGAAACTACTATTAATATCAGGGTGAGTTTTGCCCCATGAAACACCACAGGAGTGGGCCTCCAATTTCTCAACATGCACAAAGCAGTTCATACATGACAATTTCTTTGTAAATGGAGATGGTTTTTCAAAAGATGCAGCATTTTCAGACTGCAGACTATTATATTATACAGGGATTTACAAGCTCTTTCATAGTGTGGGCCACATTTTGATAATGAGATTGTGTCATGGATACCTTCCTCCTTGCATCCAAACTCACATGGGCCACTCCCCTCTCATTAGTGATTGCACATCATCTCTGGGGCAACTACAGTGACTGCTCCCTTAGAAATGATATGTCTCTGCTGCATTTGTAATGGTCTTTTCATGTGATTTAGTCGCAGGAACAAGGAGAAGGAGCCAGCACCAAGTCACCAGCCAGCTCTCTGGAGAACACCAACAAATTCTATAGGGTCCACGGATCACAGTGTGTGAAAACTGCTGGTATTATGCAAGGGACAGTGAGCCTCAAACCTTTATCATAGGACAAAAAGGTGAATGTATTTACAGAACAGAGCAGGACATGCATCCTAATCAGTAGTACTTGCAGCCACATGACCCTGAGCACCTCCGGAGAGTCCCCAGCTCTCATTAAAGGTGATGGAAGCTGAGGGTGCGCAGCATTTCTGAGGAAGTGGGAGGCATGTCACAGGGTTGGGTCTTCCTGCTTGATTAAAGTGAGCAGCATTTAGCCCTTACACAGGCAAGGGGAAAAAAAAGAATCACAAAAGAGGGAAGTTGCCAACACGCTCATTTTTGAATGATACTTTGTAGTGTTCATTATACCCAGGTGTGGCGTTAAAGAATAAAAATTTAAACCAGTGTACAGAATAGCCATTCATTTTAAAAAGGGGAATGATTTCCCCCCCCCCCCCATTCAAGTGGTTTGCAACTTAAAGACCTTGAAATGCACCATTTGAATTTCAGGGTGCTGCTAACAATGAGTATCAAGAATCCAGCTAAGAAACTACAATTGACTCATGAAGCTTCCAACTTCTTATCAACACCATCACTTAAATAGTAAGTCTGACACTGCACTAGAGTCAAGACCTCAAATGACCTTTTAAAAAAAAAAAAGGCCAGTATTAAAATATTAATAGCTTTCTACATCCACCTTTGACATTTTTAATTTGATTATGTTGACATATTAACCACGAAACCCATAGGCAAACAATGCTAACCCACCATTCCACAATATATGCCAAGATTTAAGAATGAGAAGCATAGTAACTGGCAGATAAAGAAGATTGTGTTAATTCTTGCACCACCTTGTGCTTTAATATGATGTAAAACATACTTCTGTAATAAGGGCAGAATCCTGCAATCACTTATGCGTGTGAATAACTTTAATCATGTGGCTTTAATGGGCCTACTTGAAAGGCAAAGTTGCTCACATGCATGTTTGCAAAAACAGGGTTGAAATGTTTCCCTGCTATAAACTGAAAAGAAAAAAAAATATTCACAAACTGTTGCTGTTCATAACTTATCTGTAACAACATACTGTGCACATTTGACGTATTGTCACTTAGGAGCAAAGGTGAAAATGCAAAGCCTGCAATTTTAGAGAAACTTTTAAAATATGGTTTTTAATAATAGGCAACAGCGGTGTTTACATTTTAGAATTTGGGAAGATTTAGTCTCTCTTGTCAAAAGCCAGGCACAGCTGGCTTTTCAACATAACAGCTTGTGAGGAGGGGGGTAAATGCTGGTGTCTCATTTCTTAAAGAATACTCATTTCTCTTCACAGTGAACCTAGACATTTGACTAAAATGGTATACTTTTCTAACATTTCTTCACTGGATTCTCCCAACATTTATTCTCGACTCACAGCAACAGCGACCTTACTCACTGTTTCAAAAGACAACACTGAAATTTCCATCACATTGTTTATAATATATGTTGCTCAGATCATTCCCACCTGTGGTAAAATCCAGGGGGTGGAGATGCTCTCCCCACATTGGCCCCCTGAGAGCTGGATTTTGTCCCCTAAATACCACATCTGTGGACCCCAGGGTGGTGAAGGTGAAATTCTTTCTCTGAGTGGATCTAGTAGGCATGATATGGATCTAGGTTACTATCCAGAAAACCCTTCTAAATCCATGTTACTAAGATCAGACCACACAGGTAAAATGGCACTGAAGACCTGAAGAAATCATTATATGGCCTGCAGTGATAGTGCACCACCATGACACAAAATTAATCTATATCGTACTGGGGCCCCTGACATGTAGTTTGAAAGAGCCACTTGCCATAGCATGTTAAAGGCTACTTTTTCTTAATACCACAGCCAATCAAAAGGCACTTCCAGTACTGTCCCATCTAAAAAGAAAATTCAGCAAAATTACATTCAGACACCATCAGGGAAGGAATGCTCAACACTTAACACCAAATTAATAGATGGGTATCTCCTCTCTTAGTAGTGGGAGATGCCACCTATGCACCAATATCTAGTGGCAGCTTAGACTGGAACTGCATCTTTACAACAAGAAAAGGAGTACTTGTGGCACCTTAGAGACTAACCAATTTATTAGAGCATAAGCTTTCGTGAGCTACAGCTCACTTCATCTGATGAAGTGAGCTGTAGCTCACGAAAGCTTATGCTCTAATAAATTGGTTAGTCTCTAAGGTGCCACAAGTACTCCTTTTCTTTTTGCGAATACAGACTAACACGGCTGTTACTCTGAAACCCATCTTTACAACTGCATTCCTTGCTCTAAAGTATTTAATTCAGACCTGTAATATTGATTAATACTGTAGTTTCTTGTTTAAAATGAGACAAGCTAATCAGAACATTTTACCTGAATTTGGATTTCATCTGACAGCTCTCCTTCCAGGCTGCGAAACTGTTCAGCAGTAGGATCAAGGGCTTTCACAACGACCTTCAGCCCTGTTCTTCCCTTTGCTCTGCCATAAACATCCATAGCAAAATTATATTTTGCTGGAAGCTGAAGAAAAGCCTGAAATAGGAAATACTCATTAACTGTGTTCAAGGAAATACTTGGAGTAGACAAGAAAGAAATTCCATCTTTGCCCCTGATGTGGGTACCCTCCTCTTGAGCAAATGGAGGCAGTGGATCTCCTCAATTCCCATCCTGGGGAAGTTTAAGCATTACAAAAAAAGGGGCATGCTCTCTCTCTCACACCCCCCCCCCCATCCATTTCGGGGCCCACAGTAGAATTTACTTCATTGTGTCTTGTCTTGATGTCCAGGATATCCCTCTTGGTGACAGACCAGTGAAACATTAATCCTGGCAATGCATTGCCAAACGAGAAAGGGGTCTGATTACTGGTGATGCCCATCACATAAACTGGCATCTGAAAGCAGATAAAAACGGAGCTTTGCTTGAAAAAGGTGCAACTTTGGGACAGAAATTAGTTACACAAGTAAGGAAGGAACACAGTAACTCAACACAAAATTCCCAAGCCAACTGAAGAGGTTTCCACAAAAAGAAAAGGAGTACTTGTGGCACCTTAGAGACTAACAAATTTATCTGAGCGTGAGCTACAGCTCAAATAAATTTGTTAGTCCCTAAGGTGCCACAAGTACTCCTTTTCTTTTTGCGGATACAGACTAACACAGCTGCTACTCTGAAACCTGAAAAGAAATAACACTTTTTAAAAATATTGGGTTACCAAGTGCACCTTTAAAGTGATATCATGTACAGGACTCTCACAATGACAATATCTTTTTGCATTAAAGAGCTTTAAAGCATTCCCTTTGGTAAGAGGGTCTACCACAACCAAGTGCTGATTCATTTCATCAGAAGCCTCAGCAGCTGGTCATATGGAGGAGGCACTCATCCTATGTGGTCCCCTTAACAACAGAAACGTCTTACACATTCTTACATTCGCTACTGTTTTCACTAGGCATTCTCTCCTCTTTGCTGATTGGCTGTTTGCTTCAACCCGCTCCTTCCCCTATGCCCATGGTTTGTGACAACATGATATACATATAATAAATATCCAGAAGGTGAAAATACCAAGCAAGGAGAATTATTATTTAGCCTGGTACAAGTACGTAACTAGGCTTTATGGGATGAAATTAAGAAACGATTTAGATTAAATATTGGAAACAGCTTCCTAACAGTAACATGACTAAGACTGAAATAGTCTCTCAAAGCAATTGGTCGAGGTCCCATATTTTGAAATACTAGAGCCAGTCTGGACTTAGTGGACATACTACATATTTTCCTGAAAGGAGGATAAACCGGACAACCCATCTCCAAATGAAAAGATTTCCTGGTGGTCATGCCAACATGGCAGATTGCTCGTATTTGGTTCTACATTGAGTTCTGGCTCTAGCAAGTCCAAAGCAAGAACAGAAAAAGCATTCCTTTTCTTCCTGTTTGCACCCTTTTTGCATGATCCTCTCTTGAAAGAAGTCAGAGTCTCCTTGTGGTTGGAGAAACTCTGTCTTAAAGGAGCAGCTATCATTAAAGATGAAGAAGCATGAGTGTAAGACAGGGGTGGACAAACTTTTTGGCCCGAGGGCCACATCCGTGTATGGAAATTGTATGGAGGGCCATAAATGCTCACAAAATTGGGGGCTGGGGTGCGGGAGGGCATGAGGGCTCCAGCTGGGGGTGTGGGCTCTGCGGTGGGGCTGGGGATGAGGGGTTGGGGGTGCAGGACTGTGCTCCAGGCTGGAACTGAGGGGTTTGGAGGGTGGGAGGGGGATCAGGGCTGGGGCGTGGGAGGTGGTCAGGGGGGCAGATTCCGGGCAGCACTTACCTCAAGCAGCTCCCAGAAACGGTGACATGTCCCCCCTCTGGCTCCTATGTGGAGGTTCGGCTAGGCAGCTCTGCACACTGCCCTGTCTGCAGGCGCCACCCCAGCAACTCCCATTAGCTGCAGTTACCAGCCAATGGGAGCTGCGGGGGCAGTGCTTGGGATGGGGGCAGCGTGCAGAGCCCCCTATGCATAGGATCCAGAGGCCGGACATGCCACTGCTTCCGGGAGCCACGCAGAGTGGGGCAAGACCTCAACCCCACCTCCTGGCGGGAGCTTGAGGGCCAGATGTGGCCCCATGCCCACCCCTGGTGTAAGAGCATATGCTTTATTGTGGCACAAATAAATAGTGTCTAATTAGGTTAAATAGGAAGATGCCCAGAATAACACAGAGAAGTGAATGAGGGTTTGCATCACCATTTAATTAATTTAAAAAATCATGAGTTAATGTTTTATTCCACCAGATCAAGCTTAGAACTTTGGTTGGTTGATGTGAAAATGCTTTTCAACTAAACTAATAACCTTTTCTTTGTAATCCTCATTAGCACATTTCCTTTGAAAATTAAATATCAAAATAAACAAACAAAAAGAGTGGGAGAGAAAGAACTCTAAGTGTAATTCAGCTAACCTGAGTACCCGTTTTCATTCGTGTAATGGGTGCACGGATTCTAATAGCCACAAGCCGTACTACTTCAACTTCTACTTTGTCCTAAAAAGAAAAAAAAGCTCTGTAAGAGGCAGACCATTTCATTTAATGACCTCTGTGAACTAGATTTTTAGTATTAGCTAGATGACAAGTTCCCAACCTATACATATCAAAGCAGGGACTTCAGGCTTGCCCTTGATTACCGTAGGCTACCCTGAGGTTCACACAGCAGAGCCTTCTGTCTGCACAAAGCTCAGTGCAGGATCAGGGCCTCTGTAATGAACCGCTGCACTGGATCCACCCCAGTTGCCTCAAAATTGCAAGGCTGGGGTTGGACCAGCCTAAGGTACAAACAAATGGGAGGCAGTGGGCACAGCCAGGATCTTTGTCCGGGGAACTGATCTTGTTACCTGAACGACTGGAACCGCTGACTTCAAGCAGAGATAACAAGCTTTAAAACACCTGGTTTTATGATGCAGCTGGTGACAAAAGGATTACGCTTCTCCCCATAACAAGTGTGTTTCACTGGCATGTGTGTCTTCAAAACCTCTCGCACCAAGTGTTAAAGTTTAAAAGAATACACTGTTTTTTAAAAAGATAGCGTGACAGAAATGTCTTTCCAATAAGAAATAAAAATGATTCATTTGGTAGATTTTTTTGTTTGTGTGATCCTGATTAAAATGGAAGTGTGCAAACAAACCAACTGCTTTCCCTCCCCCCACACACACACACTGTAATGAACTGCTATGACTTGGTTCTTTTATTCTCCCCGTAAAAAACAACGAACAAATTTGCAGAAAAAAATTGAAGGAAAAAAAATCCTTGCAGTTTAACTGAAATCCTCTGACACAACAGATGAAATCACAGACTTGATATAAATCAATACACTATAAATCCAATGTCAAATCAAAGTCAACTCAGTACAGAATGCTTATCCATAAAAGGACACATCAAAATCCAGCTGAGTAAAGTCCTAACAACATGAGAGGATTTACATTCTCAGACTGAAAAAACCACTATGGCAGAAGGGGAAAAACAAAGTCACACATACATATTAGTTGGTGATTAATTTAAAAGGCACCCTGATGAGAATGGAGTGGTGTTTTAAATGGACGTGGTCCGGAGATTGCTGTGTAATTCTGGCTTAGATAAAATATGGAATGTGTTTACTTACCTACTGTACTGAAGTCTAATTTGTAGAGGATGTGTCTATCGCAGAAGACCAATATACACATTGGCATAATTCAGTATGATTGTCAATTTGACAGCAAGATAGATTGTAAACTACTAGGGGAAGAAGCCATGTCTTCCAACATGTCTGTATGGTGCTATGCTCTTCAACAGCACTACTTAAAAAATAGTCTTTGCTCAAGACTACAGAGTTGATGACTAGCAGGACCAAGAAGGAGAAGATGGGGTCTCCAGGAGGAAGACAAGTGAGTGATCCCAGATGGGGAGAGTAACAGTGCAAGACAGAAAAGGAGCCAGCCAATCACAAAATGGAAACATAGGAAGAAGAGAACTAAGGGGAGAAGGGTGGAATGGAGAACGAGAATAGGAAAGAGTAAGAATGAGCGGTAGATAGATGTGAAACTTGGTGATTTCTCTTCTTTGCATCTCCTGTCATTCCCAGAGTTTTGTCGCTGAAGTATAGTTGTGGGGACAGGACCAGACCTGGTGGTCAGAAGGTAGGAGATTTGGTTTCCTAGTTCAATCTGCTCCCTTGCAGAAGCCACAGGCAGACATTGCTGTCCCTGAGTTACAGACATACCAAATCCTTTAACAAAATTCTGATCTGTCTCCATTGCTTGTCTCACCTGGGAATCTCCCTGTGCCCCCCATTAAGGCCAAAGAACTTCGCTGTGCACTAGTTGCCCGAACCCTAGCTCACACAAACACAAAGACAAAGAGCTATGAGCCTCATGTGCCACACCCTAGAGAACATTGCACTTTTTCTGCTTTAGAAGCAGGCCTCTACCTGTCTGCCTGCATCCACCTCCAGGCTTAGCCATTGCCCTCACTACTGGCACCAACAGGAGCAGTTCCTGGGTTTCATTGCCTGTACCTGGCAGCATGGCACAGACTACAGCAGAGGACTAACTCTGGTCTTGCTTCACTCCCCCACAAACTTAGCAGCTGACTGAGATACTTCAGAAGGTGACCTGTTATCTAAGGAAGCCATGAACCTCAAGGGGAAAATAAAAACCCCTTCCAGGCAACCACAGGGTAACTTCTAGGTATCAGCAGTCTCGACCTTTGTTACTGTGGCAGGACTGGTCTGGACGGATTCTTTCGGCAGTTTTACCAGTCAAGCCTACAGATGTCAAATGTCATGAGATCGCCCTGGGTTTTGTGCAGAACTCAACTTTCAGGTGGTGAGATGCACAATTTAAGGATATATTGAACATATTGCTCACGTTCCAAAGTGAATGCACTAAATCACAATCTGGGGAGTAAGAAATCGCTACTTTTATCCCAATGGAACCAGTGAAGTTATTGTAACAAGATTTTATTTTTGATTTTGGACACAGTCCATGCACTAAACCAAGATGAACATTAACTGGTTCTGTGACACATGAGATGATAAAGTGTTACCTGCGACACCACCACGATTTGCCCAGTCTCTGCATCAACAGCTTGAACCACTCCAGTTACTGTCCCATTTCCAACTGCCTCTCCTCTTACAAGGCCAGTGCTGTTCACTGATGCAATCCTCTCATCACTGATGGAGAAAATTATGTTGGACTGAGGTTGAGGGCCTCCTTCTGAAGTAATCTGTAGTTACACAGAGACCAATGCTCATCAATAGTTTGCATCCATCACAACTCTGCTCTAGTTAATATTTTCACAGGGCCAGGGTGCACAATAGAGGGGGAGGCTACTCGTAGCTTCCTTTTTTTGCACAGACTGCACAAGGACAAATGGATGGGCATCTCTACTCCCCCAGCAGCACCCAGACCCCCATCTAGCTCACACACCAGCACATGGAGGAGGACCAGTGCATGGGGAGCTGGAAATGGGGACAAGAAGCTAAACACATAAAGGGTTGTTGCAACACGCATGCTGCATCCCCATGCCAGGGATTTTAAGGAGCAATTCTGCCTCCCTGTATTCCTCGCAGGTGGAGTGACTCTGCTCTGTGCCTTGCTTTGTGTACTTAGCCCACAGCTGTCAGTTTTATATTGGTGACAGGTTTACTGAACATCACCACTCATCCTGGGAGGGCTGGCTTTTCATTCGAGTGAGAAATACTGAAACATTGTCCTGACTATATGCTAGAACAGAAAGGTGGTCAAGTGTGAAGACATTCAACTGGCCTCTGTGCTGGAGAGGAGTTCTGGTATGAATGTAGCTATGTTACCAAGCTAAATATCAACATCCACCAAAAAGAAAAACAACAACAAAAAATTAAGATAGTATCATGGAAGCAAAGCAGTTAGCACTTCTCTAATAATGTATTAGAACAACTTCTCAAACAGGAATTACAGTGGACCAAATCTAAAAATACCTCACCTGAATCACTGCTCCTATGATCAGAGTAACTTTTCTCGGCAGTAGCCTAAATGGAGGAAAGACCTAGAAATGAAAGCACAAACATTTGTGTTCTCACCACTATCTGATTTAGATGAATTATGCTTCTGAACAGCATATACAGGTGTGTGTGGCAACTTGCTTAGCCTGAGCAAGCTAAGCCTCTAGAAAGTGCTGTTAACCCCAGGCCCTTAGCAATGTTTGCAGAGAAGTACTACTACACTTCTCAAATGCTGTTGGAGAGTAGTTTTTGGACACATTTTGAAAATAAAAATATTTTTTTCAGGTATTTTACAGGGAAAAAAATGCAGATTGTGCCTGATATAAATGAAAGCGGGTTGGGGGGGAGGGGTTGCTCCCTTTTATGGACACCCAGCCAGTTAGCTATAAATCCCTCTTGGTAGTTGTTCTCTACTTGCTTTACCTGTAAAGGGTTAAAAAGTCTCCCTGCATACGTAAAAGAAAGGGAGTGGGCATCTGACCAAAAGGGCCAATTGGAAGGCTAGAACTTTTTAAAACTGGGGAAAAAATAAACTTCTCCTTTGTGTCTCTGTTGTTCTCCCGGACAGCAGAGACAGGGCTGGAACTAAGCTGTAAAAAGCTTCGGGCCAGGTATGAAAAATATCACCAGATCATACCTAGAAACTACTCATTTGAAACCCCAGATATGTAAGTAGATCAAGAAATGCCTAGGAAGATGCGATTAGGTTTTTCTCTTTTATTTCTTTATGGCTTGTGGACTCCTCTGTGCTAATCCCAGGTGCTTTTGTTTTGCTTGTAACCTTTAAGCTGGACCTCAAGAGAGGTGCTTGATGCTTAATCCTTGTAATTGTTTTGTTTTTTTAAATCAAGCAAAAAGCCGAAGTTCCAAATGTATTTTCTTTCTGTTTTTAATAAAATTTACCTCTTTTTTAAGAACAGGATTGGATTTTTGTGTCCTAAGAGGTTTGTGCATATGTGGTTTAATTAGCTGGTGGCAACAGCTGATTTCCTTTGTTTTCTTTCTCAGCTCTTTCCCGAGGGGGAAGGTCAAAGGGCCTGAGGGTTGGAGGAATTCCCAAGTGCACCTTCCTCGGTTCTCAAAGGGGTTTTTTGCACTTGGAGGTGGCAGCATCTACCCATCCAAGGTCAGAGAAAAGCTGTAACCTTAGGAGTTTAATACAAGCCTAGAGTAGCCAGTATTAATTTTTAGAATACTTGCGGGCCCCCACCTTCTGCACTCAGAGTGCCAGAGTGGGGAATCAGCCTTGACAGTGCCAAATTACTGTTTTCATACCACTCAGGCCCCACCATAACAAGCATTTCAGATAACATACAATTAGAAATGAAGTTATTTACTTCAATCTGTTGGAGAGCAGAACTGATTTCTTGTCCATTTTTATCAGTGACTGTTGCTGTAAGGCTGGTTTGACCTATGACCATGCCGTGAACTAGAAAAGCAGCAGTATGGTCATCAAGAACTTCATCGAGAGGACTGCAGCAAAAGAAAATACATTAAATTAGAGAGGTCATTGAATGAATTACATTAATAAAAGGGTGACTTAGGGTACAAGGGGTTCATCTATCATCTCAAGGAGTTTTAGGTGACGAAGTCCTAAGCAGAATAATAAATAGGGATGTCAGTTCAGTATGGAGCAGCAGGAATATTGACTTCTTAACTGCCTGAAGCTGGAGTACCTTTACATCCAGGATGAAGCACCGATAGCACAGCACACGTATGGGATACATCACTGAAACCTGAACCCTAACTGGTTAGAGTACAGAAGGCTTCTGTTTCCACTGATAGCAGTTCTTAAACCAAGTTAGAAAATATAAAGGGCTTCTAAATGGGGCGAGGGATAGCTCAGTGGTTTGAGCATTGGCCTGCTAAACCCAGGATTGTGAGTTCAATCCTTGAGGGGGCCACTTAGGGATCTGGGGTAAAAATTGGGGATTGGTCCTGCTTCAAGCAGGGGGTTGGACTAGATGACCTCCTGAGGTCCCTTCCAACCCTAACCTTCTATGATTCTATGATACAACTCTGTCATTTCTAGAGATTCAGTAACAAACCCAATACAATGAGTTGGATACTCTCCTACTGATCTCCAGGCAGGTATTTATTCACTTCACATCATTTCCACTTTCTCTGCTCATGCGATGTTCAGAATTTAATGAAGTGCTACAGTGCATGACTAAGGCCCTGAATCTGAAAAGTGAATGGGAATTAAATAAATGCTGAATTTGAACCTTAAGCATAGCCAGGCCCCACAGAGAGACACTTCTTTCGAGACAAATTTTAAAAAAACTACATGTACTTCTCTGCCTGATTGATTGGGAGTAATGACATGAAGGCTGCATGGAGGCCTTTTTAAAAACATTACCCTTCAAATTCATTCAAAATAATAAGAAAATACTTCTACAATATTACTTTTGCTTCTTCTCCCTATTAGGGAATTGCTTTTAAATTCATGAAAATACACCATGAATCAACTTACACCAGCGACACAATCTGCGATGCTGCCCTCAGTTTTAAATCCATGACGGTGAAATATTTAGCCAGAAAAGGTTTTCTCGAGTCATCCAATACTCTAACATAAGCTTTAACGGTTTTCCCAATCTCCACCTGCAATATATATTCACAATCACTGACATTTTCCCTGGAAAGGTATTTTTAATCATCATTCTTATTTATTGGCATAAATGTCTTTTTATTGTAATGTGTAAAACTTTTAATGCTCTAATAAAAACTTAAGACTGGACCGTGAGGTTCTAGTGTTAAGCAGCCCTCACTGCCAGGCATCATTAGTGTCAAGTGAAATGAATGAATTCAGGTGTTTCAACTGGCATGGGCATAATTCAAACATCCAGAAATATCAAAACTTTTAATTTTGTATAAGATTTACGGAAAATTGCAAGTAAAATGTTTTTTATCTGACATATGGAAAATGACCGTGACAAAATATATTAGTACAAGAATCACTCTCCCAAACTCTCAGAAAAACAAGACAACATGAATTAGTGTTTTTTCAGAAGTATTCATGTATTTTTATTCATAATCCTTTTTATTATGGCAATGCCTAGAAGCACCAACTGATCATGGATCAATTGAGCTACAGACTAGGCAGATACATAGTAAGAATTGGCTTCTGCCCTGATGTGCTTACAATCTAAATAGGCAGGCTTGGGAGGGGAAACAATGGTACAGAGGAGTGAAGTGACCTGTTCAAGGTCACACAGCTGGTCAGTGGCAGAGAGGGAAACAGAAGCCCAGTCACAGCCCAATGCCATAACCAAGACACCATGTTACCTCTCGTGTACCTCAGCCTTACATTAATAACCAGCACAAAAGCCGATGACATTCTGAGACAGTCAACAATACTGGCTGCTGAAAAAATACAGACCTTGTCAACAACTCGGACATACAGTTCTTGTATATCAGATACATAGATTTCAGCTTTAGCTGGAGCAGGGAAAGTCAGACACAAGTCATGAATCATTAGCGTTAAAGTTCCTGGAAATAAAGGATATACCTAAAATGCCAAAAGAAAAAACTATTAGTTGATGCAATTTTTTTTTAAACTTTAATTTGTGTCTTCTTGAGGACTAAACTTATTTTCCTTATTGTACAGATCAAGTTGGACCCTGAATTCTGGACATAAACAAGTTTCTTTATCTCAAAGGATCAGGCAGACAGATATTTTACCCACTGAAGCAAAAGTAAAGCTGTAAAATTTATGTAAGCAATCTCATACCACTGAGGTAGTCTAAATGGCTTCTGGGTAACGATTTCTGTAATGGACCCTGATGTGGGGATAGCCTGGGGTCCTATATTCTCATGCTATCAGGAAGACAAAAAAAAGCCCCCAAACCACAAATCATCTGGAGCAATAAAATACTTTTCTTGGGGTAGAGAGGGAAGGAGACTAACTTTCAAACCAGTAGCACGGCACCTACAGTATTCAGAATGTTACCTTACATCATCAGAGGAGCTACGTTGTAACTGAGGTGGGAAAAGCTGTCATTTTGCCCATTGTGACTGCACTCGATTAACTTTGCTTCACATTATGGAAAAGAATTCCATGTTTAAATAAAGACAATTATTACCAAGTAGCTTTTAAAATTGAATTTAATTTACAAAAGTACTTCATTTGGCATCATTAGACTACTCCATGTGGTCCTGCCTTTTTGATATCCAGTACAGCCACTCTGACATTTCAGACTGGAGAATGCCACCTTCCTAAGAAGACTGGAGTGCATTCTGCTAGCCGTGCAACCGGAAACGAAAGAAAATCCACAAGAAATAGAATTTTTCACAGAAGTAGAGCAGGCAGGTTGAACTAAGTCTATATTTTTAACGGGTAAAATGTTTGATGTATTTAAAAAAAGCCAGTATTTTTGATCATACAGGTAGTTAAAAACAAAAGATTACTCACCTCATGCAGTAACTGTGGTTCAAGATGTGCCCCCCTATGGGTGCTCCACTCAGGTGCGCATGCGCCTCTGGAGGCCTTGAGCTGAGATTTTCTGTTAGCAGTGTTCATTTGACCTGCGCATTTGCTCTATACAATCTCAAGTTGCACTTCCAGGGTATATTGGGCTGCCGGGTAAACTGCTCTGTCTGAACATCCAACCAGAACAGTCCAAAGCAGAGGGGAAGGAGAGCAGGTAGTGGTTTTTTTAAATACATCAAACATTTTACCCTTTAAAAATATAGACTTAGTTCAACCTGTTTCTGGAAGTGATGAATAGGTCCAGCGATAGAAGTCCCAATCTCTGCAATATCCCATGCAGGATCTGGGCATCCAGCTCCCATTTGTAGTCTTGGGAGAAGTGCCTGCTGAGCATATCGGCTGTGACATTCTGGAATCCAGGAAGGTAAATGGCTAAGATCTGAATCTGATGGGCTACACACAAGTTCCATAACTTTTTAACTTTGGCACAGAGGAAGGGGGACCTTGCTCCTTCCAGTCTGTTGATACAGAACATGCAAGCCATATTGACCATCATCATTCTATTGCTCCTAAAGAAAAGAAGGAGTGTAATTCTTGACTCAGTATATTCTAATGAAAGGGGCCCCTGAAGAGGGTCAGGGAACGGGGGAGGGATGGATGGATGGATGGATGGATATATAGTGATGGTAAAGCCCAATGTTGTAACCTCCATGACTCACTTGTCAGTTGTAATACACTGCCAGGCCCCTTGGAAATGGAAAAGGCAGCCTCTCTAAAATAGGGGTTCTCAAACTGGGGGTCATGACCCCTTAGGGGGTCATGAGGTTATTACGTGGGGGGGTTGTGAACTGTCAGCCTCCACCCCAAACCCCACTTCATCTCCAAATTTTATAATCATGTTAAATATATACATTTTTGAGTGTTTAATTTATAAGGGGGGGGAGGGTCGCACTCAGAGGCTTGTTGTGTGAAGGTGGTCACCAGTACAAAAGTTTGAGAATCACAGCTCTAAAAGTTTGGAGGTGACCAAATGGTTGCAGCTTACAAACCAGAGATGAGGGAGGAGTTGAGCCTTTGACCAATCTGTCAAAATTGGTTTCGATTACGATTGGGTGCTAGCTTAAGGAGGGTAGAAAGCTCTTTTATTCTGGATTATCTGTCTTCTTCTAGCAGGTTGGGTGTGTGATGGGTTCGGTCACTGAGACCCCCTTGGGACTGTCACCTGATGTGCTGAAACTACGTCTGAGCCCGTTTTCCCTGTCAGCGTTTTCCCTGTCAGGGAGTCCAGAACCCTGCCTTGTTGAGCCAGATGCGCTAGTCTGCTGCAACACAGACCCAGGTCTAAACCACACCCCCAAAGCTACAGACTTTAACTGAAAACCACCCAGCTGGTTACCTATCTCCAGCACCCAAATGCCCAGCTCCCAATGGGATCCAACCCCAAATAAATCAGTTTTACTCTGTATAAAGCCTATACAGGTTAAACTCATAAATTGTCCGCCCTCTTTAACACTGATAGAGAGATATGCACAGCTGTTTGCTCCCCCAGGTATTAATCACTTACTCTGGGTTCAATAATAAACAAAAGTGATTGTATTAAGAATAAAAAGTAGGATTTAAGTGGTTCCAAGTAATAACAGATGGAACAAAGTAAGTCACCAAGTAAAACAAAGCAAAAACACACAAATCTAAGCCTAATACGTTAAGAAACTGAATACCAGTAAATCTCACCCTCAGAGATGTTCCAATAAGCTTCTTTCACAGACTAGACTCCTCCTTAGTCTGGGCCCAATCCTTTCCCCTGGTACATTTCTTGTTAGTTCCAGCTCAGGTAGTAACTAGGGGATTTCTCATGACTGCTTCCCCCTTTGTTCTTTTCCATCCCCTTTTATATCTTTGGCACAAGGGGAAATCCTTTGTCTCTCTCTGGGTTCCCACCCTTCCTTCTAAATGGAAAAGCACCAGATTTAAAATGGATTCCAGTATCATGTGACATGTTCTGTGAGACTTCATTACTCACTGGCTGGCATCCACATATACAGGAAGGCTTACAAGTAAACAGAGCCATTTACAACCAATTGTTCCAGTTAATGGGAGCCATCAAGAGTCTAAGCCACCAATAATGGCCCACACTTTGCATAATTACAATAGGACCTCAGAGTAATACTTCATATTTCTAGTTTTAGATATAAGAATGATACATTCATACAAATAGGATGAACACACTCAGTAGATTATAAGCTTTGTAATGATACCTTACAAGAGGCCTTATGAATAAAGCATATTCCAGTTACATTATATTCACACTCATAAGCATATTTCCATAAACATATGTAGTGCAACGTCACAGGGTGGTTTTGTGAAAACCAGAAAAGTAAACTGGGTGTGATCTGTGGGGAGTTTGAGACCTGCTAAATCTCCTCTTGCTTATAGGGGTGTACATTCCCAGAGATATCAACATGGCCCTGCAGTCCTTCAGTGTGTGCAGGGACTCATTCATAGTTCCTGAGAAGAGCTTCTGACCATCAAACAGGAGACCCTGGGCCCTATTCTGAACCTCTCTCTCTCACAAAACCCAGAAACTGGAGCCACAATGCCTTGAGCACGACAACTGCTGTGGAGATGGATCTAGTGGCAGCATCTGCGGCATCCAAGCATGTCTGGAGAGAGGCTCTGGCTAAAGGACCATGTTTAATGATGGTCTGGAAGTTCTCTATGCTCCTGTGGCAGATGTTCAATAAAGGATGCAAACTTGTTTTCATTTGTATAGTCCTTGTTGGCCATGATTGCCTGATGGATTGTGATCCGAAACTGGAGGGTTGTGGATGAGCAGACCTTCCATCCAAAAAGGTCTACTCTTTTCTGGTCCTTGTCATAAAAGGAGTAGACCTGGCATAGTGCTGTCTACAATGCTTGTTTACAGCATCCACCACCAGGGAATTAGGTGGGGGATGAGAGAATAAAAATTCTGAATCCCAGAGGGGGAACATAATAGTTCTTATCTGCCTGTTTTCAAGTTGGTGGTATGATGGCAGGAGTTTGCCACACAGTCTTTGATGGATCCAGGAGCACTTCATTAAAGGGTAGCACAACCCAGCTGGATGTTGCTGACCGCAAAATGGAGTCAGGAGCTCATGATGTGAGTCTTTAACCTCCAGAAGTATCTGAAGGGAGTCTGCCATCCTGTTCACAGGGTCCTGGTATTTACTAAAATTGTCAGCCCTTGATGGTGGTGGAGGCATGACTGCCTTGTCCAGAGATGAAGATGAAATAGGGGTTTGAGGTGTAGCCTCTGTTTGCCCAAGCCTCCTGTTCCTCAAAGGTCTCCTTATGTTGGGTGTTTGGTTGAGGAGACTGTATGACTCTAGTTTCCTGGACCAGTGGAGCTGGAGGTAGGAGTGCTCCTTCATCAGCTGTTTGTTCTCCTGAATCTTCTGAACTCCAGATTTTAGAGCCTGGAAAACAGTACACTTTTGGGAGATCTGACTCTCCAAGCAACAGGTACACTTAGAGTGGCCACTGCTGATCGGGATAGCCTCCCAAAAAGAGCTGCAGTGTTTAAAAACTGGTAAGCCAGGCATGCCCAGGCAGGCCAAATAAGCTCCCCAGAGGAGATGGGGAAGAAATAAAATGGAGAGAGGAAAAACGGAAACCTCTCACAACTACCTAACTAATTCTATCCTAACAACAATTAACACTAACTAGAAACACTAAACTAACTAACAACTATAAAACAGGCTGAGGCGTGCACAAGGTGGACACACTAAAGCTCTGTCTCAGGCCAACCCAATATACCCTCAGAATGTGGCATAAGGCTGTAGAGAGCACCTGTGCAGGCCGAATGGACATTGCTAATGGAAAATCTCCAATCAAGGGCTCGAGAGGCATTTGGGCACCTGATGTGGAGCACCCACAGGGACACTACTCAAAGAAGAACAGATCTTGTTTCATATATTTCACAAGGCTTCCTCACTGCCTCACTCCTAAAGGCTACCATTCCAAGATGAAACTCATATGACATCAGGCATAGTATTCCGATAGCCACATGGGAGATCTGACTGAAGAGATTTTAAGAACGAAGACCAACTGCATAAACTTCAAAAATAAATTCAGCTTCTTAGAATAACAAACTTATTTTCCCCTCTAGCTGACAGTCTCCCTGTGAATGTATTGTGAACTCCCTCTTTCTACAACTATACAGAGATGTGTTTTTATCAATACACACCACCAGCAATGAAGAACAGTCATCTCTGACATCACTAATATTGAATTAATTCTATTAGTTTTGTTGAATTTGTTGCCATTTACAAAGAATTCTGCGTATTGTCATGGCATTAATATTCCTCCCCTCCCTCAATAAAGAATATGATGCATATATATTATTGTTCATTGCAGGTAACTCCTAATTCAAATATATCATCGATGGATGAAATCAAGCATAGCTGCAAAGTAATACTTAATGCATCTTCTGGGTGACTATATCAAATCCCTGTAGGACGTGGGCCTAATACTTAAACAGATCTTTTCCATCTTTAGCCACAGTACTGCTATCCTTTTGAAGTTAGAAAATATTACAGCTTTCTCCCTTAGCATTATTAGAAGAATCTGAAGATTTTACAAATGTCTTTGCTAACCTGAAACAAATATTGTAATGTCACTGCTGTAATCAACTTATCTTTTATATATATTATTTCTGAACAATTTTGTGTTTTCATAACACTTTAACGATAGGAGAGTTTATTATAGATTTTTTTTATCACCTTAGAATCCATTGCTGTTACTGCTTCCTGAAGTCTAGTATAAAGATATAAACCTTTATCCTGCCAATAAGATTAACTGCTTGTTTGTCTGTTTGACCATTCCTATATGAGTGCTGCTTATTCAAGTAGGGATGTTAGATGCAATAACATTTTGGTTATGGTAATAACTCAGCTAGTTTCAGTTGTTCTCATTCAAATCTCTTGAGAATGGACAGTTTCTCTGAGCTACAAGGGCATTCAGAGTATTAGCATGCAAATGAGCACAAGTGGAGTTTATATTATGTGGCCTGTGTTCTTAACCAGGGTAAAGCAACTTTAGTTTTGCAAGGTCTCTGTGTATTTATGAGTACATTTCTCCAAAATTACTCATTTGGGCTTAAACGTACTTGAGAGGAAATTTCTATTATTTGCAAAGTTTACAAGCCTCATTCAGGCTTGAATTTGTAATCTATATACCAGCTCCCCACCCGTTCCCCAAAACAACAAAACCATATGATGTATCACAATTTATCTATTTGCTCCGCCTATGGTTGCAATTTAAATTTGCTCAACCCTAATATTGATTTGTAGCCTCTAGTCTCACTCATATTGAGGCATGTGCTGACTTCCCTCATGATTCTCCTTAACCTTATGTAATGATTCCAAGATCCACTGACTTTCAACTGTCCCTCCAGAAGGAAGTTACTTACCCTACGGCAGGGGTTCTCAAACTGCGGTTTGGGACCACTCAGGGGGTTGCAAGGTTATTAAATGGGGCGGTCGCAAGCTGTCAGCCTCTACCCCAAACCCCACTTTGCCTCCAGCATTTATAATGGAGTTAAATATATTAAAAAGTGTTTTTAATTTATGGGGGGGGGGGTCACACTCAGACGTTTGCTATGTGAAAGGGGTCACCAGTACAAAAGTTTGAAAACCACTGCACAGTAACTGGAGTTCTTTGAGATGTTGTAGTCAATGTTGATCCCACTCTAGGTAAGCACCTGTTTCACACATGTAGAACTGGATTCTTTTGAATAGCACTTTCCATCAGGGCCACCCTGTGCCTCTTCATGTTTCTGTTCGAGGTTATGAAGGGAGGGCGGAATGACCCTACCTCAGTTCCCTCTCAATTGGCAGCCCACATTGCTGAGAAGTGGGGATAGAAAGAGAGTGGTGGGAGTCATGCTTTGATGACAACATCTCAAAGAACCACCGTTACTGCAGGGTGTGCGTCAGTGCAGCTCCTGCTGTAGGTGACTGGCAAGAAGTATCCCTTCTGGATAGTGGAATGAGGAATACCAGCCACATCAGTCAAATGATGATCGGAGCTCTGCCCTCCTGAGCTTGGCACCAGAGCCAGCCACCACATCAAGGTTCAGTCACACTGCCAAGGGCAGCAAGAGGAAACTGAGGGAGGGTTGCAGCTGCCCCGCTCTTTATGCCCTTATATGGGAACATGAAGAGTCACAGAGCACAAGTATGGCTCCAGTGGCACCTCTTCCAAAACAAAATCCAATCCCACGTGCACGCACACCTCCAGTGGATCCACACTGACACATACTCAAAGAAGAACCTTGGGGACATGCTAAGTGTTGAGGACTTGAAAACAAAGGAAGCAATTTAAAGATCTCTTTGCTGAGAAAGGGAATAAAGAAAATTGACTGTAGAACTGCTGGGAGCATTGTCATCATCCCTGTGTAAGAGATTAAGGAAGAAAAGACAGTTAATTCTTCCTTGAAAAGTGCCAAACATGCCATCTTCTGCAAAAATCCAGTCCAACTCGCCAGAGCAACAGCCAGGAATTGTGACGAGTTATCATCACCCAATTAATATATATATTTATTTAATACAAATATTTAGGAGAATAGGAAGGGATCTGACCAATTGGCATTTCTAGTTCTGAATGTGTTCTTTCCGAAGGCACATTAGCACTGATTTATGGATGTATACAATGAAAAATCATAACAGGAAGTTGGACTGACAGAGCGTGGAAAAAGATACAGATTGCTAGAGTTATGGCAATGTGTGTTGAAATAAGGGTAGGATGTCTGCCATGTCGCTAGTTTTATTATTACAATAAAAGCAAGTTGTTGAAATGCATTTATAAGTGCATTTCTCTACTATTATCCAAGTCTACCTTCTGCGCCTTTTAATATAAACATTTGTATCTCTAGTATGGTGCATTTTTTATTGTTATAATTTATTGTACTCCATCTTCAGATTAAAACATTGAATGGATAATTCTTGACATAATAAAGTAAATGGAGAGTGGCACATTTTCCCTCAAAGTGTACCAACTGTATTCTGTACTGATTGCCTGCAGACCCCTGTAAGTACCCTGAAAGAAGATGTTGCCATTCAGGAGATAGTCTCCAATCCTGCAAACCGGTATACACATAAGAACATAAGAATGGCCCTACTGAGTCAGACCAAAGGTCCATCTAGCCCAGTATCCTGTCTTCCAACAGTGGCCAGTGCCAGGTGCCCCAGAGGAAATAAGCAGAACAGGTAATCATCAAGGGATCCACCCCCCATCTCTCATTCCCAGCTTCTGGCAAACCTAGGCTAGGGACACCATTCCTACCCATCCTGGCTAATAGCCATTGATGGACCTGTTCTCCACGAACTTATCGAGTTCATTTTTGAACCCTATTATGGTCTTGGCCTTCACAACATCCTCTGGCAAGGAGTTCCACAAGCTGACTGTGGGTTGTGTGAAGAAATACTTCCTTTTATTTGTTTTAAACCTGCTGCCTAGTAATTTCATTTGGTGACCCCTAGTTGTGTGTTATGAAAAGTAGTAAACAACACTTCCTTATCTACTTTCTCTACACCAGTCATGATTTTATAGACCTCAATCATATCTCCCCTTAGCCATCTCTTTTCCAAGCTGAAAAGTCCAAGTCTTATCAATCTTTCCTCATATGTAAGCCATTCCATCTCTCATTTTTGTTGCCCTTTTCTGAACCTTTTCCAATTCTAATATATCTTTTTTGAGATGGGGCGACCACATCTGCACACAGTATTCAAGATGTGGGTGTACCATGGATTTATATAGAGGCAACATGATATTTTCTATCCTATTATCTATCCCTTTCTTAATTATTCCCAGCATTCTGTTCGCTTTTTTGACTGCCGCAGCGCACACTTAACTTTACTACCATGACTAAGCCCATTTAAATCAATGGTGCTACTCATGGTACTAAAATGAAGCACATGCTTGAGTGTTCACTGAATCAGGACCTAATAATACTGATTATAACAACACCTGAATAATTTCTAGATCATGGGCAAAAATCATGACACAGACTGCTTTACCATGGAAAGGACAAGGACAAAACACTCATGAAGTTCAACTCTGGACCTCTCCATGAAGGTCTCATTTATCTGGGAAGCATTTAGGCTCGGATTTACAAAACCACTCAAACTGCCATCAACTTCCGTGAGAGCAGAGTTAGGCCAGTACCGACCATATCTGAAAATCTCATCTTTAGACCTCAATGAACAGCACTACAGAAAGTCTCATAACAGCTCTATAAAAGGAAGAACAGATTTTAAACAGCAACTATAAATATTTAAATCTGACAAATTTACTTTGTTTTTTGTTTTAAAGGACAAAAATGCTTGTACCAGATAAGTCATTTATGTTGTAGGAAGAGACCTACTATGATAACGAAAACAAATTAGCACAAATAAAATACCTGGAAAATATTCCACAACCAGAAACTATTACAAGAGAACACTTCACCTACAAAGAGCATTTACTGTCAAATGTTAGTGTCAAGTTTTTCCTTATGTCCTTGCCACGCAAAACTAAAACTCCCCCGCTGTTTCCTAACCGAAAGGATGGACAATATATGGTCACCATTAACAGATCTTGACCGTAAAGAGTGCAAGAAGCTACTCACTAGATCTTGCTGTCAAATGTGGTATGATAATAGAAAATGGAAAGGCACCAACAGGAAAGAAAAATCAAAGGATTTTTACAATCTCTTAGTAAGTGCTTCCCTCCTCTTTATAATTTGTTAACAGTACAATTTATTATGAATTATAACAAGCTGTTATCTCTCACCATACCAAAAAGGCAACACTGAACAATGAGATTAGCATACTCAGATCATTAAAATAAATACACTGAAGTATTATTCCACTCACCAAAGCAATGCCTCGAGCTTCTTGATAAGCCACTTTTACAACATTTACAACACTGGTGTTGATGAAAAAATATCCAGAACCCTCTCTGATGAGCAGCTCTGCCTGCAAAGGGGAAAAGCATGTGGGATTACATCTTTTTAGTACATTGCCAAAACTGTAATACACTTACTCTCTGAGTGTTTGTGACACTCCACCTTCCCCCAGATATAAATCAAAATAATTAGTAAGAAAATTATTTACCTTGACATCAGGGTGATTGTAGATTGTAACATCACTAGGACTCACTTTCACATCTTCTACAAGTATCAGCTCAATAGTGGCAGACACAGGGATAAGAGGTTCATACTGAAAGGAATAATGCAGACTAGTGATCAATTGGGGTAGCATACAATTAAAAGCCAGAGGAGAGTTAGTTACTCCTCTATGTAGGGAAGGATGGATTACCCAGATACTTAAATGGACAATGGAAGTGGAGGTTAGGTAACAGAATGTCTCCAACAATCAAGGTACAGATGGAGTTGCTTATCTGTTATGTATGCAGAGGTACACAATGCATGCTACAGTTTTCTGCATTAGGCCCAAAAGGGCAAGACAAAGAGCCTAGGCCTGTGCATTAAGGGCTTGGAAGGATTAATTTACGATGATTGACATAAATGTGTAGGGCTTATTAGATCACCAAAGACATTTTGGAGGCCTGATGTTCCAAGTTTAGATAGAATTCTGATGATAGCATTCAGTCTCTCTTGTCCTTCCACATTTCCTTTTCAGAATTACACAAGTTATTCACAAAAATCAACAAATAAAATAAAATCAACCCACAATTACTTGCAAGTACATAACCGCTATATAAAATTGTACTACAGAACCTGGTCTAATCATTTGATCCCAATGACATTAGGTTAAGCAGGAAAAATGCAGAGCAGCCTTTTCAGGGAAGTTAAGTATTTTATCCCCACTCAACCCAATTAGTTAAATTATTTTGCTCAATACAGAGAGGGATGTCATCCACAATGAAACACTTGAAACACATTTAAGTAAACGCTTTACTTAAATAAGTAAACTTTACTTAAATAGAGGACAGTCAGTCAATCAAGACATCTTAATAAGCATAGCTATTAACAAGATATTTGTTTGGGGTTTTTTTGTTTTTAAGGGGGAAAAAAAAAAAGTGCCAGCTTTCTTTGCCATAATGTTCATGCTGCAACAGGAATGAGCAAACAAATCAATATTTTCTGTCATTTAAATTACTGATGTATGTGTCTGACTAGCGGAAACTGACTGTGTAACCAATCTTTGCCTTGGCAAAATACAGGTTTCTCCCAGATCTGGAATTCAAAATGAATGAAAGCCAAATCCTGGTACCTTACAAATGTCTGAAGTCATTTTGAGTGGGTGTTCTATGGAAAGGATAGCCAAGAAATCAGTCCTGCATATTTGGGAAAAAAGGTAGAATTTTCCGAACTCGTAAAGAAAAATTCTACAAAGTTACTATTTCTAGGTATCTGTCGATCTCTCAGACTGCCTACCTGATGTTTGGTGTTGAAATATATGGCAATTGTTATTTGTTTGTCTTAAAATAAGGTAGAATTTGTAGGATCATATAGTAATACCATTCCACTTTCCTTACAGAAGTTATAGAAGAGGGACTGGATAGGTCAGGGGAAAAAGAGACACAGACCCATTCACTCTCTATGTCAATTTAAATCTAGTTCTGTGTAATCATGAACAAAAAGAATCATTACCATCGGATGGCTTCCAAGAGTTAGTTTCAGTCTAATTGCTAGATGGGCACATGCCCACATGATACAAAACAACTTCCCAAATGGAACAAATTGGGATCCTTGCTGGCAATCTCAGTGCAGAGCCAAGGACCGAATGGCAATTCTGATTATCCTCCCACTCCTACAGGATCTCACCTCCAGAGCAGAGCTGGGGCATACTGACAAAGCAGGGAGGAATTCACATGACTGCTGTCCAAATATATGTTATAAGCTAAGATAACTTCAGTCTCCCGGGCAATAAATTCTGCACTTTGCTTGAATCCTACATACACGTATGTCCTTAGCAGGGTTTTCAAAGAACCACTTAGAAAATTTTTTTAGCAAAGCCCTAACACTGTTTAATTTATTTTACACAAGTAATTAGATCTCCAAGACAAATGATATGTGATTCAGGGTTCTTTTGGTTTGTTTGGATTTGGTTTTTGTAAATTAGTAACTTGCTGTGTACAAGTCCTAGCCAATCCCACAAGGAAATGCTCACAACCCTCCCTTCTCCAATTTAAAAATATATATTTTTTCAAAAATTAAGCCACTAATTTGAGTCAGACTTCACTGCTTATTGAGACTGCTTTTTGCTGCCACCATTCCCTGTGTTTATAAACTGTCTACTTAGTTAAGCATTTCCAGGCAGATACTATGGCTTTTTATGTATCTATATACATCCCCTAGCTGGCACACGGCTGGTACTATACAAACATTAACCTCACTGCTCTAACAGACACAAGTCAAGCCGAACTACAGAGATACAGCCTGACAATCATCAATGTGTCAGAGTTGTAGAGGCTGAAACTTTCTGTTCTATTTTGCAACTAAATCCTAAATACATTTGTTTCCCCAATGATGGTTGTATCAAGCAAATGGTTGCTTTAGTGAAGGACAACCTGACAAAGCTTCACCAATCCACAAAAAACCCTGAATCAAAGAAAATTAAGTGAAATAAAGTATGAAAATTCTTTATAATCCTCTTACCCAGATTGTGAAAAAAGAACCAGTTATATTTAAGGTAGTTAAATGACTAAGAATAAAGAAAAATAAAACAACTGAGGACATTATACAAATAGATTGATGTGGTTCTGTCTTGGGAAGATGTTAATAAAGGGTTATCTTATTATTTTTAAACCAATTAAGCATAATGCAGCAAGAAAATGAATATATAGGGCAATCCTCATTAGGGCACTATGGGAAAAGCAGAGAGTAAATTATACTTCAAAGTACCGGTATATTCACTTTAGCTGCACTGAGATGAAACTGCTGGTATCCTGTCGCAGTAGCAGAGACAGCAGTTGTTCCAGACTCGTGATGAACTTGAACAGTTTGCAAGCCTGAAACAAAAACAAAATGACAGATTTACAACAGGAAGAGCTGTTTACTAAATTTTAGCTTAAAGCACCCCCAATGAAGTCATATTTATCAGGCTGCATGGCAGAAGGAGAGGGGAGGTTATGGCCATTTAAAATTAATGCTCAACATATTTTCTACTTTCATTTTATACATTTTTAAACAGCCAAGGATTTTCTTTTTTACATACAGATTTCTCTTGGAAAAATTTTACACCCAGTTAGAAAACAAGCTTTAAAAAATTAAAGCTGATTGAATGTTTTGCAGGTCAGATTATAGAACTCCGTTTTCTTGGCTTTAGCACACAGGTAAACTACGGCCCATGGGCCACATCCGGCTTGTGGGACTGTCCTACTTGGCCCCCAACCTCCTGGCCTGGGAGGCTAGCCCCCGGCCCCTTTCCCCCTGTCCCTGTGCGGGCAGCGCTCTGGGTGGCGGGGCTGCCCACTCACGCAGGGTAGTGTGTCTGGCTCCGGCCGAGTGGTGCTGTGGCCAGACATGCTGCTCTGAGTGGCATGGTAAGGGGGCTGTGGGGTTGGATAAGGGATAGGGGATCCCGGGGGGCAGTCAGGGAACGGGGAACAGGGGGCGGTTGGATAGGGCAGAGATTCTGGGGGGGGCAGCCAGGGAGGTGGCGGGGGAGGTTAGATAGGGGGTGGAGTCCCGGGGGCAAGGAGCGGGGGGGGGGTTGGATCGGTGGGGGGTTTTGAGGGGGGCAGGCAGGGCGGGGGAATGGGGGTCAGGCTGTTTGGGGAGGCACAGCCTTCACTACCTGGCCCTCCATACAGTTTTGCATCCCGAAATGGCCCACGGGCAAAAAAGTCTGCCCACCCCTCTCTAGCATAAACATAACTAATTGTAATTAACCCAGTTTTCCTCCAAACAACATAGTGCATAATCTTAAGTGATCTATACCATGCATTTTCTTCTGACCACTTCCATCCTCTTTTAGAGACAGCTCCATCGGCATACTGGGCTCAATGCTGGCTAAGGAAACTTTTGTTGATTCCCAATTAATACCAAGGGAACTGAAATTATCAAATTTACGCCCCTGTTGGTCAAAAGCAGCCAAGTCCAATACCGGATTGCGATAGTTTGAAACAGGAACCTGAAAAGGAAAAAAAAAATAATAATTTGGAGGGGATCCCATTTTGCTAGGATCCCATTTTGATCCCTGAAAAACAGTTATGTGCAGCAGAATGGCAACTTTCAAACAAAGACATCACTTTTATGAGATTTTTAAGGTAAAGTTTTGTCATCAGAACATTTCATAAGAAAAGTAATGGTAAACCAGCCACCAATGAAAAGCCATGTTAGATTGTACTTCAATTTTTTTTTTTTTTTTTTGTGCCAATGAGTCTACTTATAAAACACTTGAGGAGTCTCTGGATTCTGAAAAATCAAAGGGGTCTGGAGATATTAACTTGCTATCACACACAAGATGCATTTCAGGGTTATAAATCTTTCCAAGGGCTACTAAGATGATATAAACTGCAAGTCTGATGCCTGAGGAGTTTGTGACAACTGTTCAACCTCAAACTGTTTTATAAAATGTCAAAATATCTACCTCAAGACATTAAAAAAGACAACAAAGAAAATATATAAAGTTACATATAAAGGCATGACTTCTAATTTTGTGCAACTAAAATGTTTTGTACTTATGAATGCTGATGCTAGGATGCCATGAATATCGCATGCTAGCAGGGGAGCACAAAGTTTTACTCATTTGGATGATGGAGTCATACATCCTTAATGTTGGCATAACCGCCAAATAAACATTGCCTATGTATTCTGGGCCAGATTTTCAAGCATGCATGCACCTTCACATACGCCTAAATTCAATGCACAACACTCTCTCCCAGGCTAATTCATGCACACATGTAAGTATTTGTACACAAACAGTTGCGCCTACACAAGTTAGGCACATGTGCATACTTGCAAGCATTTTAAAATCAGGTTCCATGGATACAATAAACTTGGACCATCCAGATTAGAATCAAAGGGTATGAGGAACAACTTTTTGTACCCAGAAACAGTTGTCAAAGACATATTTTTGTTTAAAGTCAGATAAACAGGGTAGCTGACCTGCATGTTGTTTACATTAAGTTTTCAAACAAAAATACAAAACAAGGATGTTATCAAATACACACCAAGAACAACTGGGAGGTCAGGAGAAGGAAACAGAACAGAATCAAATTTTGCAAGAAACCCATGCATAGCAGAGAGTACATACAAGGAAGGAGTTCCCCTTTCCTTATCCCAGATGACCCATGAAATCCTAGGAGACGTCACTTGAGAGGCCCTCTGACAGGGACACTTGGGGGTCAGAGGACATGACCCACATAGTTTTGCACACACATCCTATTACCTGGTATGACCTATTACCTGGTATGACCCAAACTATACACACACTGGAACAATCCCTTTAATACCCCTACACTCTGATTATTCTTGCTCCTAGCACGGGTGGAGTTGGAACTAGTGCTGGTCAGTCAGAACATAGGTGCTCAATATCACTGCTCTTGCAGCCTGTGAGCACGCCTGTTTCGGGATATTGCCACATGGAAGCACACTTTGCCTTTTAGAGGTGAAATGAATGGATTGCTCCTGTGTCATTATCAGACTTACCACTTGCTTGTTTTGTTGCAGCAAAGGGCAGGATAGGTCAAGCTGAGGATTTGCATAAATAGGAGTCAAAGTGAGTCGGGAAGGGGCTGCGCAGATAAATTTCACAACGGCTGGTTCAATGGCTGGAAAAGGGTTGGTAACTGTGGGCTTATTTCCAACTGTTAAGGCGATCACCTGTATAACATTTGGGAAAGTCAACAAGGTAGATGAAAGCAAAGAACAACTGAGTGCAGGTATATTTTACAGGTACAACTATCCTGCTTGAGGCATCTCTGTTATTTTCTGGTGTCGAGAAAGAATAAATAAGATATGATATGAAGGGCTCATGAGTTCATGCCCCAATCACATTCTATACCACAGACAGACAAGTAAAGAGGATACATTTATTTTAAACACTGTTCCAGACCATTATCAAAGCTCAAATTCTCAGTCCCTTTTCATAGTCATTAGTATCTCACCAAACTGACAAGAAGGCAGCTTTCAGAGCTTATAAAGATAGTCATCTGGGTTCACTCTCTCATAGGAGGGAAAGGAAGCCAACAGGGAACTGGGCTGGAGGTCCTGTAGCCATTTCAGCAGCTTTAAAAACTGCATTTGTTTTTTCATTTTTTACCCACAGCGCTCTCTCACATGATAATATCAGACTGAATTAAGTACAGGAACCTTGGGTTTTCCCCTTGTTGGCTGGCTGTGAATAATCCCTATCAGCGATTGGTGAGAATTATTGCAATGCCATTCAAATATGACCATTTCTGAGTCATAAAGGTTCCGAATTATATTTTGTTACAAGAGTCCTCAATTTGGAGGTAACAGCAAGAAACTGTTTCTTTTGGACTAACCCTGCTAGATTCAACTGGGTTTTGTGCAGTATGCACTTTGGGATGCCAGCTACATTGGGTAGTTAATAGCCCTTGGAAGATGATTAGATAACTGGTCAAAATGTAGACCACAGCAAGGCAATATACAAATTGAACAGTATCTGCAGGCAGGGGAATTCACTTCTACTACATATTGCAGAAACAAGTGCTAATGGATCTTGGCTGTGTGTGTACCCAATCTTTGAGCATAAGAGCTGGGCACCTTCCCGTAATAGACTGAATAAGTGGCATACCAGACTGGTACACCATGGAGAGAACTTGGGGCCTCCTTACTGATATTTATTCAAGTCAATGGAGTTACACCAAGGATTAGTTTGGTCCAGTATGGCAAGTTAGACTAAAGAGTTCAGTCTCTTCTTAAAATAACCTTTTGCAATTATCGTATTCATGGTAAATACATTCAATGGCAGCTATAAGGATTTATCTGTTCTAATACCTTCCATGATATAAGGTTACTATGAACTGGCTTCATACTACAATAAAGCCATTGTAATCTTTTTAACAATTTCAAAAATGCTTCACTCTTGACTGATACCAGACTAAACAGAGTTCATAAGCAACAGGCAGTCATGTACTTATTCAAGTTCCATACTGGCTTATTACAAAAGCTGTTAATCATTTGGAGGCTATACTTTATCATAAATCAATCTGGTTTCTCTTCTCAATTACTCTACCCAGGATTTGAGAGAGAACAACATAAATACCTTCTGGTACTTACTTGTTCTCCCAGGGTTTTGCAAGATACTCTAACCCAGTGCTGGAAATGATTCCGAGATGTTGGAGGCCCAAATAAAGATAAACCAATACTTTCTGTATCTTCAGCAGTGATGTTCCTAAAGAATTTTGAAGGTTCTTGTACCCATGGTCTGGGTCCACCTTCAAACAACATGTCTTTGGAAGAACCCAAAGTTACCAAGGCAACAGAAGAAGGATCTATAGTCTGGAAATGAACAAAAGTTATACTCATGCATATATACCATGACATATATATACATACATATTATATATATATTTTATACTGAAATCTATCAGGTGACCATAGTTTATGTGACATTTTTCTCATTCTCTGTGGAAGAGCCATTTGATTATCATCATTTCTGTTTAGCCGATGATCTGTTCTCCCAAAACTTTTATAAATATGGTTAATTCAGAATACAGGAGTATTAAAATGATTATCAACAATTAAAAGCAAACTTAGCTCATTAGGGCTATGCCCACAGTGCCCCAGGAACTCTGTTTTTCCTTCTATTGATAATTCTCCAATCTCCCCCTCTTATATTAACTGAGCTACTCCAGGAAGAAGAGATTCTGAGTAAAATCCTGGTCCCACTGAAGTAAATGGCAATCTTCTCATTGATTTAAATAAGGCCAGATTTCACCCTCTTATCTTTTGAGACCCTTCAGGTTGATTAATCTCCCAGGTACAGCCTTTCTTCAGAACCTGCATTTTACACCCTGACTTTATTTACCCTACTAAATGAAACAAAGGTCTCACTTCAAAAGCCTACAGGAATACTAGAACTAATTCTGCATGGATTTAAATCCTAGCCCATCTCATTGACATTGCCTGCAGTGAAAATAAACGCAGAAATTGGTTTGACATTTTTAATACACAAAGAATCATCTGTTTCAAGTGTTCTACAACCTGATGTTAGTAAGACAGACCAAGACTGATCTGGACATAGGATGGTTCAATACTTTCTGTGAAAATTCATGCATGCTGGTTTGAGGGACATGGTTATAAAAGCTGGGCACAGACTAATTTTCACTCAACCCTCATAGGTTATTTTCATTGCACAGACATCCACATGTTGCCAAAACTGTAAAGTTTATTCATTCATGTGCTTTTGCTCTGTCCTTCTTGGCTCCTAACTATTTGTCTTCTTATGGCAGGGATTCTTCCACTTTTTCGCTCTGTGGACCACTTCGTAAGAGACATTTTAATGGAAGACAACTCCTCCCAATGTCTCACCCCTGCATTTTTACACATAAAAATATTTCATTATTCAGATGGTAACAACAAGGAATGGTACTATGGATCACTGCTTGAAAAACACAGTTCTAAGTTCTTTCTAAAGGCCCTGTCACAGTGCTATCTAAGCACTGGCTAATAATGAAAAGATAACAGAGTAATCCCTAAAGTTGTCTATCCTCCCCCTTCCATATACCCATGTCCCTTTTATTCATTGCTCCAGAAGGGAAGCACTAATGTCATATCTGGACTACTTCTAATGAATAACTAATATCTTAACTCAATGGGAGAGAAGATCTTTTATTCTGTTCTGGATATCTCAACATCCTCCTGTCTGAAAGATGTGCAAGGATCTCTTTTTTTTTTTTTTTTTTTTTAAAAAAAGAGAAGACTTCTTTGATCTGATATGGAATCCATTTATTGCTTCTGTTAATTTCCCCAAACCTGGTGTATTCCACTTTGTAATCTCAATCTGTGTATTTTAACACCAAGAAATGAAACACTCATTCTTCAACTGATGTAATTCATATAACTTTTTCCCAGTTGAATGGACTCCCCATCCCCTTGTTAATACAATACCTATATTCACTTGTATAAACTCTTACATGTCAATTTAATCTTTCGAATTTACTACCTGTGCTGTGTTCAGTCTTCAAACACCCAACAGTTTACCTAGTTCATAGCTGCTGAACTGAAAATTTATGGCATCTTTGCCCTATAAAACTGTATTGGGAGTTAGGTTTTTTTATGTAGTACTCGGAGCTCAATTTAGAATACTTTATAAAAGTAAAATTGCAATAAATATAGCCAGTAATTAAGAAGATGGAATGATTATTGGCAAAGGCAAAGCAGAGTTCAAGGGATGGCAGTGGGACACAGCAGCAAACGGGCTCTTATTTTATTTTAACTGTGTTAATTAAGTATACTGGGTTAAGACTACTACTGTGTATCTCTAAATTGATCCCCACTTTCAGATTGTTGGACAGAACTTGCCCTTGTCCATAAATCTCTACAATGAGCCTTGGGGATGAAACACAAAATTAGTGTTTTAGTTCCATACTGGTGAAACAAGATTTCTTTTACTCTGATCAATGCTGCAGAAACAACTCTTGGACAGAATGTTATCTTTTAAATTGAAATCATCATTAGACATAAGAAAATTGATTTATTCCAGATTCTGAAACACTACTATCCTAACATGCAGCAGTGGTAGCCTCTGTGGATTCAGTCGTTGGCATCTAATCATGAAGCTGACACACTGTCCTATGCTTCTTAATCATTCCTTGGACTTGTGAACACTATCTTTTAAATGAGGGTCTTATTTCACTTTGTAACCTGTCCAATGGTGAAACACCTGTCACATTTTCATTGTTTGCAAGGAAAAAAAATACTCAGTTCCACAGAATATACAGGCCACCAGACTCTGCCTTTTTCCCAAACAATAGTTTTATGTGCTATGACTAAAGGGGTAATAAGCTATGCTTGCTTCTACCTATTGCTGTGGCCATGCAATTGTGACTGCTCTCATTAATAGCTTATTAGGCCAATTGTTAACCATTTTAAACAGACAGTTAGATACAAGGAAGGGTTTGAACCTCCCACCACTTCGAAGTTTACTGATGAGTAACTAACTAATTTAACAGTTACATTTTGGAGAAAAATATTGTATCTGAGTTCAGAAAGATTCAATTTCTTGAACTGATTGACAAGTCCAGATCCCTTTATAAACCTTGTACTATGTGTTATCATTTAGCAGCATACTTTCTCTATTTAATTCACCTAATAGCACCTTCATCTCCGAGGATTTTATATTACTGTTATTGAGATCTGCAATACATTGCCTTTGCTTCTTTACTGTGCTTTTTATATTTCCTTTTTGAAGAGAAGATGACTGTGGGCAAACTTAATATTCATGGAAGTTAGGGACTAGCAAAACTAGCTAGAAACAGGAATAGTCTGAACAGCATGTGCACCCAAGTTCTCCTACTCTCACATGAAATGTCCCTAGCCTCTGTTTGCTAGAAGCTGGGAATGGGCGACAGGGGATGGATCACTTGATGATGACCTGTTCTGTTCATTCCCTCTGGGGCACCTGGCATTGGCTACTGTCAGAAGACAAGATACTGGGCTAGATGGACATTTGGTTTGACCTAGTATGGCTGTTCTTATGTGTTCTTATATGCACCACTCTGCCAGCAAATCAACACTCATGCTGACAGTATCCCCTAGTCCTAGGTCTTTTCTTGAGTCCTGTCTATCTGTGATTGTTTTCAGATAGCACCAAACTTGTTTTCATTTCTGAACTAAGGAGAAACAGAAATACAGTGCACTAACCCACTACAGAATTCTACCAAGTCCTTTGTTTGGCTTGGAGCACTGATTTGGACAAGAAACATCTCAAAGACATCAGGGAAGTTGTGGCACAGAAATCAAACTGCTTGCAGTAAGTATTGGCACTGATTCAGAAAAGTACTTAAGCAGTGCTTAAGAGACATGATTACCTGAATTGGGACATCCCAAGTCAATGGACTATCTCATTTTCATATACTAGCACATAATATCAAATCTCAGTTAAGAGTTAAATGAATTTTCAAAAGTAGACTGTTTTAAGACCAGCAATTAAAGAGAATATTTTACTACAGGCGTACTTTTAGCGGTAGGTAGGCAGCAATGGTGATGCTAGCACTAAGGTGGACTTGACCATGAGTGTAACTAACAACAAGTGTCGTGTATCCTTGTGCCTCAGCTTTCACTCTGACTCCACTGCAAAAATCAGAACTTGGCTTAAGTCTCCCTGTCAAAAAACAAACAAACAAATTAGAGTAAACATTTGGGGAGAATAAGCGAGACACGTTAATACAGATTTTAATATAGCTTTCTTGACAGTATTACTTTTGTGCTAGAAATATGCAGGGAATATGTACAGATAATTTCAGTGACTGAATGGAGGAAATGCAATACCCATAGCTCTATTAAATAATGTATTGTCATTAGCCTCAAAACTGTCACCTTATGAAACACACAAACTTATTAAACTTCTTTTCCTTCCAAATTTTGCTAAAAGGACATTAGTCTTCTCTTTGGGATACAGAGTAATATAATTTGCTCTTTCTTTTAGCAGAGTATTTTTTCCCTGCTGTTCTAAATTGAAACTGGCTTGTAATTAAGCCAAAATAAAATGCACAGTTAAAACAAATGCACAGTTAAAACTGCACAGAGCATGATGTATTACCTAAACTCAAGTTAATGATTAAGTTTTAAGTTTTATCTAGGGGAAACTAAGTTGCTAGTTTCATGGCATGTGTCTGTTTGCTGACCCAGGTGTTTTGTGGGGTTTTCTTTTCTTCGCTCTCCTTTTTTCAGTTTGACTGGATTTTTTTAACAGAACAATGGCAATTAAGGTACATATACAAACTAGGTAGAATGACATTTAAAAGAGCTGCCTCTTCAGCAAGCAGATGCTGTAAGTCTAACAATAACTTCTTTGGCTGGCTCAATAATACAACACAAGGAAGAACTAACAAGAAGCAGGCTAACAAAGGATTGTGGGTGCAAGGTCCAGCAGACACCAGATGACAATAAAGTTGCTCAGCCTGTTAGTGCAGAAGGATTCACTAATGGCAAATTTAGAAGAGTTTGCACATTCCATATTCTGGTCAGACAAGTGCTATAATGGTGGAAACAGCTAGGGAAGCACCTGAGGAAATGCACGGCTTAAAATAGTAAGCTTCAGAAGGACAGTACTTTGGCCCTGCTCCAATGACTGCAGTGAATGGAATTTAAGAAATTGCTATCCTCGGCCCCCATTTCTCCCAGAAAACAAGCAAACAATCAGATGGGTGAACGGCTTAATAGAACTGAAAAGGGAACTTTATGCAAATTTGGGCAAGGTATCATAAGTGAAAGAGTTTGGTATCTTCCCATCAGCCAACGTGCCTCCCCAAAACCTGACTTAACTGATCATCTCTGGTGAGGAAACCATCAGGTTTGTTACAACAAGGACTTTGAAAAAACAGTGGAAAGGTCTGTGGTAGAGCAGCGTGTATGTGAGTCTGAACATTCCTCAGCGTACTCAGCTTATTTGTTGCCAGAGATTTTGGTATCCTTAAATATTAAAAAGACAAAGAAATAAAAATGCTCCTCCATAAAAAAGAAAAGAGGCATCTTCAATATACAGAAATCTTGGACTACTATGGTCTCTGTATTTGCCGTTGGACATCTCTCTAGTTATCTGCCATGAATCCATTAAAATAGGCCATTACAAGTAGGTAAATGATTTACATTTGTAATATCTCTATTTGTCTTGTAACCTGAACTAAATATACATAGGGGTTTTTTTTTTGTTTTGTTTTGTGTTTTAAACTCACCTTGGAGTGGTCTGAAGACGCCGCGGTTTTCTACCTCCACGACTAAGTCAAAATGTGAACAATCGCTGAGTGTGACCATCTCACTGGTCTCAATATTCATTAGGCCATTAATCCTCAAGGGCAGCTCCAGTATCTGACCCACACGTGCTTCAACTTGACACGGCGTGAACTCCATGCCCCTAGGTTCAGTTACATATACCTGAGACAGACAAGAAAAAACAAGGAGGTAAGACACAGCTACATAAGGAACTAGAAAGAAAGTTTAAGACTCACTAATTATGTTTTCCTCCCAAACATCCCCTCCCAAGGACACCTCACCACAGTCAGCTTCCCTCTGAGAGAAGAGGGCTAGGAACAACCGTTCAGAGCCCCACCAGTGCTGTTCCCCAAAACTGATGGGGGTGGGAGGAGGGAGAGGGTGGCGCGAAGAAGCGTCTAGAAGCGTTCCCTAATGCCAGTCTAGAGATCTTTTCACAAGTGCACTGAAACCTGCACCTATTTTTAAGCACTATATAATCCGTTGCCAATTTTATTCTGGGATCATTTTAAAACATTGGACCTCCCCCTCCCCAAGCATAAGATACTGCCACAGATTCCGACAGAGGAAGTTTCTGAGCTGAAGTTCCACTGGTATAAGGGCTTGATCCAATCCCACTGAAGTCAGAGTCTTTCAACCAGTTTCAATGGGCTTTGGATCAAGAAAGGAGATGGCAGCAGTGTATGAGGGAAATGCTGGTGGGGGTTTATATTAATTTTTTCTTTAACTATGTTAACAGACTCTGATTAAGGGAGTCTTTTTTCAATAGTGTATTTATAAGAGATTGTCATTTTACTTACTGAGATTTCTGCTATAATACCAAAAAACCCCAAACTATACCAAGCACTGAGCACCCTTGACAATCTGGAGCTTGATCCTGCAACTTTTATTTATGCAGGTAATCTTTACGTGAGACGCACCTCTGAAATCAAAAGGGTTATGTGTGTAAATAAGAGAGGGAGCATCAGATCCTAGGAGTCTAGATGATCTGAAATGATTAATAGAACGTTTAAAGACATTATCTGAAGTGTTTATGAGCAGGCCCTTGAATGGTATTTGTTTGTTACTCCGATTTGTTACCCTCTCGCTAATGTTAACGAAATCATCACAGACTGATTGTAACACTTCATAACCATTGCTGTGATCAAAGCTTTTCATTTGCAGCATCTTTAACTTTTTAAACCATCTGCCAAAAGCTTCAGGGCAAATTTAGACCATATGGTATGGTGTTAAAACTGCAATCCTCATGGAACATAAATGACTATTCTTATAACTTGCTTATCAAGGTCAGCAGATAAAGCTCCTACCCCAAACACTTCAATTTATTCCAAACAGAACACACAACGTTTAACACGTTAGCAGAGACATTTAGTACCTTCACATGATGCTCAGTTTGCTCAGTGTACTGCTCTAAAAGCTTGCATGATAAGAAGCATTTTTTTGAGTTATTACCGTCTATAAACTTTTAATTGTATTTGGAAATACAGTTTTAATTAAAAACATCATTTCTGAACTTCCTGCAGGCAACTGTCATATTGCTAAAAGTGACATCTTTGGGACACAGATAATATGGGCGCAGTGTCACAGAAAGATTGTAAAGTAGGTCCCATCTTGCTTTAACACTGGTTTAACAGCCAGAAGAACATCACTTTTTACACATTTAAACACTATGTTTAATGTCCATTTAAACTACATTTTGTAGAATTGATGTAGTTAACTTAAAATACATTAAAAGCAAGCTGCTGCACCCTGCAAAGCCGGTGCAAATACAATTTTACCCAGCAAGTTTTGTTTCTAAAGATTTTTCCCAACACAGTCATATCAAACAAAAGTCTGGCTGCTTAAATAGCTCTCTTTTCATTACAGGACAGTATTGGAGAGTCTGACAAGCACATACTCTCTCACACTCTTGCCCGAAGGAGCTCTGAAGCAAACAAAGGTACAATGTAGAACCTGCAGGATTTTAGCTATGCTGGATACAGGAGGTCATAAAAGCGGTTAGGCATTTTGGGTCACCAGTGTCTGCAATTTTAATCTTATCAGTTCACTTCACATCAGCTGCTAAATTATATCCATGCACCTGTTATGCAGGTGCACTCTTCCAAGTCTACAAATGCTCTTCCGAACTCAACTGCCACCTTTTCTTGGAGATGGACAGCAATTTTCTTTTCTTCTTCTTCTTCTTTTTTTTTAAAAGAAGACTCTCAGTTGGATGTAAGGGTGAAAGGTTCACTTGCCAGACTGGGTCTCTCATTGCTTGGCATAAATAAGCATATTCCAGGTGAGGAGTTCTCTATTTATGACCATATTGTACACAAATATACAGGCTCCAGGTCTCAAAATAGTCAAATAATTCACACACAAACTTGCAGCTCTCAACCACCATCTCTTACTTCTACTGTTGGAGTTCAGGAGCAAGCTTTTACCCCTCAATTCAGGTTCTCTCTACAATGCTTAGCTTTTTAAAGCTATACTTCTACTCTGCCTTTTTCGAAAGCCTGCATTCAGGCCATGCTCATGCTTCAGAGGCTGAATTTCACTGAGGCTGATACAGACAAGAGTATGCCCATTTTGGCCCCAATCCAGCTTAAAAAGTTAAGCACATACTTACGTGCCATGCTAGACTGGGGCCGCCTGTATTCCTAAGAGCACCAAGAATGCCACACAACAGTCGAATACAATGAAAAATAACACCGTTTTTGAAGAAGGCAGAATGCAGTTACCCAGGTTAGAATCTGACCAGAACAACTGGGGCTACTGACTTCTCTTTTGTAAAATAAAATAAATAAAATAATATGGTTTATCCATTCAATTTATTTTTTACCAGTTTATTATTCAGGATTACTTAAAGACAGTGGCCAGTTCTCCATTAAGGAACAGGGCACCATGTAAGTTCCCCCAAATGAAAACTTCCAAAGCTGCAAAAATGCTAGGAAAAAGTATTTAAATTCATGGAGCTCCACCATAAGCATTAAGTAGGGAATTTTCTGCTCCCCCACTTCTTGTCAAGAGATTTTCTTGTAGGTAGATTGCGATGCTTGTTCCTAGATTTTTTTCCCACACTAGGTCACTACCCCAAGCAATGATTATTCTGGAAAAGCAGTAAGAATGGGTGTGGGTTTGCAGAGAGGTGACCAATGCTTCCAAATGCCTCCTGACTGAGGTATATTTTTTTGTCCCCTGTATCCGTGTGAAGCAATAACCCACAGAAGTAATCATGGTGTCTTTTCTAAACACAGTTTTAGCTTGTTTTGGGATCTGGAGCTCAACTGGGTCTGTCATGTGGGATTTTGTAAAATTCTGGCTTTCTATCCTTGCTGAGAAATGCCCATTCACCTGGATGGTATCTTTTATCATTTAACACAAGGGGAAAACAAACTAACTGTTTCTGGCAGAGGCTCTGCGGGAAAATAAACAGGTGTTTTTACTTAGGGTTATCAGGCCAATTGCTTGGCCTGCAGCTAGTAAGTGTGTGTTATTTTTTCAACATAAAGAATTCAACTGGGAAAAGCCTTTCCTGGGAGAGGAGGTAAAAGGACAGGCTAAATTTCATCGCTGGGACAGACATTAAAATAGTAATTAAAGAGATAGTCTGAGAGGAGCCACCAGTAGCGTGAGCTCTGACTCAACTTGCCTGCCACAGGGCATGGACGTAGAATTCTATGGGACATGTGACCAGGGATTGTGGTTTTAGAGACACTTTGCTCCTTGACTGACCGCTCTCCCTGCCTTCTCTACAGCCACTAAAGCCAACTTTCAAAAGTGACCAGAGAAAATACTGTTTACCTTCATTTCTCCATAGTGCAGTGGGTTCTGAACATCATTTGCCTGTATAACACTGACACCAATATCACTTCCAGTTGTCATGACTCCTTTGACTGTTACTGTAGCAACAGCCTGGTTAGAATAGGACCAACTGAAATTTCCACTTCCACCGTGAGCCTAAAACATGAAGGAAAAAATATTTAATTTGTATTAATATGGTGCCCTGTTCTCTTGGTTATCATCTACCCAAACTTCGGACATACTGCATAAAATGCTAGACACACTGAGTAGAGTTAAGAATGCTAGCACTGAAATACAATGAAACTGAGGCCCCAACACTTTAAATTAGCAGATTCCTGCCCTTCTTTCATTTTAATTTCAGATTTCTTCACACATGTACATTTTGCTCATCACTGCTGCTAATCTAAATGCCTATCTCTACCACTGCTGCAGAATTCTAATGCTCAAAGATCCCTGTGATTAATAGCACTTGCCGTCAGCATATCATTTCACAAGTCAGCACAACAGAGGCCCAGCATGTGTGATTGCTGTATTTTTCAAAACTCCGATTAACTTTCTGTTGCTGAAAGCCAAAGACAGTCAAGTGAACGATTTTAGGTCTCAGCGCAGCTAACCTACTGTACTATGGCAACTGGATTCTACCAACAGGAATTATTAAGAAGTCTAAAAAGCAAAAGAAGAGTGCAGAGAAAAGGAAACAAAAACTGATTTTTTGCTGCCATCACATCTTTATTTTTAGCCTGAAGGGTATGTTAGCAGATGTTTCTGTATCTGTACATCCAGCATACATACTGCTCCAGGAATTTATCCATCAGCAGTAAGTGATAGGTAGCAACATAGATTGCCCACACTTACCTTGGGCAATACAGAGGCCCGTACACTGTGTAGGTTACATCCTCAGCCAGGCTCTCTAAGGATTCAATCATTGCCAAACCTAGATATTCATGTCAAAAGGCACCATTCCCAAGAATCAGAGCTTTACACTTCATGAAGGATTTTAAGATAAATTGCCAGGATTTTAACTTTAGTTTCGTTTAGCGGAGCAAGTGGGAACAACTAATTATTCAGTCTTATGGTCTGTGCCACAAGAGAGATGAATGACTTTGCCCATTAAGTAGTATGGTAACTCTGTAGCTTATTGGAATCAAAGCAGAATACTATCTGCTGAAGTTCCACATTCACACTGAGTCAAGAACCACCGAGTTTGCCCCATCAGAAGTAACAATGTCATTCTCGATCTGTAACATTCTTATATAAAGAAAACCACTGCTATAGAATTCATAGTTTTTAAACTGCACTATGACAAGATATAAAAATAATTCTGTGGCAACATTGTGTTGCACAGCAAAAGATACCGAGAATAATTTGCATTTTTTTAAAAGACATCTTTTTCTCTATCACCCAGGTGCCGCTCTCCACATACTATGGTCAACCTGTGAGACAATGCTCCATAATGAGAGATGCAAAAAGAATAATGTCATATTGCAAGAAGCTTCAAATTATGTGGGGGTTAACTTCTGTAGCATAATAAACATTTTCTATAAACAGTTTCACGATTCAACGGATGAAAACCAAGTAAAATGAAAAACAAGGTTCGTGTGGGCAGTAATCATAGGTCTAAAAGGAGGAACAGCTGAGACACATGCAAGTAGACTCTTCCCAAAGGAATCAAAGAGGAGGCGATTTAATATGGTAGTTCCTTTTCTCTCGTGAGCTTCTGCACGGCCTATTAACGGAAAATCATCAGAAAAAAATGAAACTACTGGCCAAATAGGCAACAGTTGGAGTGGAACTTGGGGAAACAGGCCCAGTCTAGAAGGGTGAAAGCTCAGATTCCTTAGGATAATGCAGAATTATTTACTCAAAATGCTTTGGAGACATCAGGTATATCTGGATAAACAGAATTTCAGTTAAAATAGTCAGAAGACTGACTGTAAAAATGTTACCTTCTTATGTGTATGCAGAGTGACATCTTCTTACTAGGCAGCGAAAAAAAAGTGTTGCTACTTTTTACTCTAGTTACTACTGGACAGCTCAGGGAGAACACACTGGATTCTATCCTGACTTGCACATCATCCACAGACTTGTTAACTGGGCCCTACCTGCACAATTTGTATTACTGATGATGCACAAACCAGAAAAAACACAACTTGACTTTCAGATTCCTAGCTTCGTAGGGCTGACACTTGGCTTTCCTAAACTAAGTAAAGTAACATGATATTTAAACTCTCTTTTACATGTATTCAGAGCCAGTTTAGAAATCAAGAAATCAGTGACATAAAATAAACATGGAACCCCCATGATGCTATTTGGGCAGAAACACTTTTCAGAGATTAAACAAACTTTGGGATTAGTCCAAAGCCCACCAAAATCTCTGGGAGTTTATTCCTTGACTTAAAAGGGCTTGATCCGAAACGCACTGAGCAAGAGGTAGAGACTGATCTGAAAACAAGAATGGCAATAATAAACTGTCTACCGTAATTAATAACCAGTTGTAACTGAGCACTGACTGCTGTTGTGATAATTAAGCCTACAAATTTGCCCTAATTGTGAGGGCAGCCATGAGAAGTGAAAATTCATGAAGTGTCACAATAGCCTATTACAACAAGCATTGATAGGAAAAGCAAGATGGAAAGACTGATTTAGTAAAAAGAAAAAAGGCCTGTTGTTATAATACAAGGATTGTGTTAAGATTGTGACTGGTAAACATGAGGAGCAGAGGACCAGAAATCAATGAATCAAAATACGTGTGTCTGAAATTAGGTCTAACTGATGGACAAAATAATGAGGAGATGGGCTATTCCGCCCATCACTTCCTTTTGGGGTTCTTAAAGAAAGACTTTGGGAGAAAAATTGGTTCCTGGAGTGAGCTTCACTATCCTGGCTGCCACCCTCACCATCTCCTGAGACCCAGGACCTTCTTCATCCTAATCCTTAGAGATGACTACCTGGGATGTCACACTTTGTCTCCTCCCACCTGAAATGTGTCCTTTTCCTTCACTACCTTATTTCCTCTTTTTCCCATCTCTCGCCTTTTTCCTGTGGTCTAATAAGAGTCTGGCTTAGCCAGGAAGATTGCATATTTTGCAACACTGCTGTACACCTGTGACCAGAAAGAGACAGCTCAAAGCAATGTCCTAAACAGTCTAATGCTAGTGTCATAAATATAAAGGGAAGGGTAAACCCCTTTGAAACCCCTCCTGGTCAGGGGAAAGCTCCTCTCACCTGTAAAGGGTTAAGAAGCTAAAGGTAACCTCGCTGGCACCTGACCAAAATGACCAATGAGGAGACAAGATACTTTCAAAAGCTGGGAGGAGGGAGAGAAACAAAGGGTCTGTGTGTGTCTATATTCTGTCTTGGCCGGGGATAGACCAGGAATGGAGTCTTAGAACTTTTAGTAAGTAATCTAGCTAGTAATCTAGTAAGTAATCTAGGTACGTGTTAGATTATGATTTCTTTAAATGGCTGAGAAAAGAACTGTGCTGAATAGAATAACTATTTCTGTCTGTGTATCTTTTTTGTAACTTAAGGTTTTGCCTAGAGGGATTCTCTATGTTTTGAATCTAATTACCCTGTAAGGTATCTACCATCCTGATTTTACAGGGGGGATTTCTTTATTTCTATCTACTTCTATTTTTATTAAAAGTCTTCTTGTAAGAAAACTGAATGCTTTTTTAATTGTTCTCAGATCCAAGGGTTTGGGTCTGTGGTCACCTATGTAAATTGGTGAGGCTTTTTATGTGGATTCCGTCCCGGCCATGGAACAATGGACCAGTTCTTTGTTCTCTCGCAGATACTTGAGGGGTCGTGGGATTTGCTAATCTGGTTTACCTTTGTTTTATAGACCTGTAGAAAGCATATGACCACGTTCCACGAGATGTCCTGTGGGAAGTGCTGTGGGAGTATGAGGTGTCAGTGCCGCTTTTGAATGCTATCTGGTCCCTCTATTCTCGGAGTGAGAGCTGCGTTCATATTCTTGGCATCATGTTGAGTTTGTGCTAAGTGGGCGTTGGACTCCACCAAGAATGCATCTTGTCACCACCGCTGTTTGTGATTTTCATGGACAGGACATCAAGGCACAGCTGAGCTATGGAGTGCATCCGGTAGAGGGACTCGGAGGTGGCATCTCTGCTGTTTGTAACTGATGTTGGCCTTCTTGCTTCTTCAGACTGTGATCTCCGACACTCACTCAAATGTTTTGCTGCTTAGTGTGAAGCGGTTAGGATGAGAATCAGCCCCTCCAAATCAGAGCTTATGATCCTCTCCCAGAAGAAAGTGAACTGCCCTCTCCAGGTGAGGGGGGAGCAGCTGCCCCAGTGAATAAGTTCAAGTATCTAGGGGTCTCGTTCATGAGTGATGACAAACGGGAGCGTGAAATCAACAAGCAGATTGGTGCGGCAGCAATGCGGGCACTGTACTGATCCATGATGGTGAAGTGGGAGCCGAGTTCTCGCCCAAGCTCTCTGTTTACAGGTCATTCTAGGTCCCCATCCTCACCTATGGTCATGAACTTTGGGTAATGGCCAAAAGGATGAGATCGCGGATACAAGTGGTGGAAATGAGGTTTCTCCACACGGTAGCTGGGCTTACTCTCCGAGATAGGGTGAGGAGCTCGGCTATATGGGAGCGCCTCGGAGTACAGCCACTACTCCTCTGGATCAAGCGGAACCAGTTGAGATTGTTTGGGCACCTGATAAGGATGCCCACTTGGGGCTTCCATTGGAACTTTACCGGGCACGTCCCACTGGGCGTAGGCCTCGAGGTCGACCCAGGACACGCTGGAGGGATTATATCTCCTGGCTGGCCTGGGAATGCTGGAGAATCCCCCAGGAGGCGCTGGAACCTGTTGTGGAAAAGGAGGTCTGGTCCTTCCTACTCTCCATGCCTCTCACCAAGAAAAGCGGAAGAAAGGAAGAAAGAAAGGAAGAAGACGACTTTCTCCAGCTAAGGGGAAAGGCAACAGGGGCTATGTTTAAAATGAAAGCCTTATTCAATATTTTACATTTCAAATGCTTTCACCTTCCCCCCTCCTCCTTTTCTGTATTTTCTATAAAATGTTAACAAGGATTTGTCATGGCCTGTTTGCCATGGTACCAAGCAGGCTGAGGTCTCTGTACACCAACCCCCAAACTTTGTTTACCATTGGACAGTCAGGATCATTGTAACCCCTGTGACTCTCTGGGCCCCTTTATTCCATCTAAATTAATACAATGCTGCTGTAAATGTAGATTAGGTAAAACTTGTCAGTAGACCCACTTTATAATTTAAGGAAATCAAAACAGAACATCTAAAGATTTATTTTTTATGAAAATCACTGTAACCAGTTGGACATTTAATATCGCGCTAACCACCATGATGGCATAAAAAAAAAAAGATTAAAAGAAGAAACAAAGGACCATTTTGAAAGAGCATGCGCCAAATGTTCAACTCTCCAACGGGGACAACCAACTTGAGTTACAGTGTTGTAACAGAAATGTGCAACAATGCAGGGTGTTTTTATGTGGTTATGTATAGGGTAACTGAGTATGAGCTGAATTCTGGTCTCTCACAAGTGAAAATCCAGTTGAAGCCAATGAAGTCAATGGTGTCATTACAGATTTACACCACTGTGGAAGAGCAGAATTTGGCCCTGTACGAAGTGCAAAAATAAGCCATTCAAATCTCTTGTTCTACCATATGTAGGCTGCTCCGTATCTTTTCCTGGACAGTTTGATCAGAGAAAAGACTCATCTCTCAGCATACACATATGCCAAGTGGATAGACAGGAATTGCACATGTAATATTTTTGAGGCCAAATGTGTTGGGGAATCTTCATTTAGCGACCGTCTCAAGGGTTCAGATTTTGAAAGCAGTATACAAAAAGGTTCCTGATTTAAGGATACAGTCTGAACTGGAGAAAAACAAAACAAATACTGTTTGCTTTGTAAACTCTGCTTCCAGTGGAGCACATTCAAAAGTTGGTTTGGTTTAATAGTGTGCCCTGGCAAGCGTGGCAGCATGAGAAGGACAGGAGGAGTACAAGAAAGGAGAATTTTAAAAACACTGTTGTTGCATCTACGGTAAAGACAGCTTTGGCCTTTCCCTTCCAATAACCATGCTATTGGTATAGCCAGGGAGATAGGCAGGGAACGAAGAATGCCAATGTCAATGCTCTACGGAGTTGCTCACTCATCTTAAGATGGCTTCTTGGCAGTCAGTCACTATGCCAACTAATTCAGGGAACCTATTTGTAATAAATTAAGTGCCTCTCTCATTGCCTGAAATCTGTCACACTCAATTATCATTAAGTTTGGCTTTTTTGTAATTATGCTTTACTTTAAAAGGTACCAACAACAGAGACAAAAATAAGAGGTGCAACTCTTTTTAAAGCAGTTACCAGTCAGTGCAACTGAACTCCAGTGAAATTCCACCAAACACACTTTTAACGTGAACACGCCTACAGCATCCAGAGTTAATATGTAGCAGCAGATTCCCCAAACAACTACTGGCCTCACTGAATCTGCCAGAGTGACACTTCCTGCATTTAGATGGCTTCCTTAGCATACCTTTATTGTGTACTGATAGGCTCCTGCCTTTGGCTGCCATGGAAATGTCAAAATGCTTGGAGAAAGGACAATGGGAACATAAATTTCAACTTCTTGCTGGTTTCGTACTGGTACAGGCAATGTATGAACACCTCCATCCTATAATAAGTAACAGCGTGTATAATTATAAATGACATTCATAGCACTTTTTAGAAGAATATTCTGTATTTATTTATAATTAGGTTACTGAGGAAACACACCTACACACACACAAAAGGATATATTTAGCACCATTTTTTTTTTTTTTTTTTTTACTATTAGCTCTGCACTTCCTGTGAGCAAATTAGCAACTCATTGGAGTAATGCCTACTCTAAATTAGATAAATATTACCACTGTCATTACTCTGGAGCCATAGATGAACATGGAAATTTACTGGCAAATTAAGTAACAAGGAGCCCACTTACCCCTTCTCCACTCCTTGTACTTCATAACCCTTCTTCACACCCTGCTCAGCCTCCTACCTACTACATCCTGTTCAGCGGGAAAGGGGCGGATTGTGGGTGGAGAATAATGCATCTATGCCCAAGGAAGGGATTGTTAATACCATACTCTGAAACTGGCTGTTACGTTTCCATCAAGAGCCTTCCATGACTATGATTCCCAATGAAGATGTCATTCCCCCTGCTGGGGTTCTGAAAGCACTGCAACTCTCGCAGACCTTAGGGAGGCCTTTTCAGAGAAGCTGACAGAGAGAGGCCGACTGCCTGAAGCAGAGGGTAGAATTGGTTCATCACTTTCAAGGAGCGGCTAGGAAAAGATTTGAGAACAAACGTGTCTAGGTATTTGAACCCCGTCAACTTTCAGACATAAAACCAAATTGCTGAATGGGGAGGAACCCTTCCAAACTGAAGTGCCCTGGTGGCTGCATACTTGGCAGCCACCAAGACTGGCCCGGTAGCAGAAAAGTTTAATCAATGTTAGTTTTTAAGAGGCTTGTAGGCTGGTATGTTTGGCAGGTCCTCTTTCTAGCATTTAATGATCACTTACCAAATGACAGAAAGTGTCCCAAAATTTAATGTCATGCACAGCAGGACCAGGACATGGCACAGTGAGTCAGAATTTCCCTACACACAGTAGTGAGCCTTGACATTTACTCAGAGTGTGTGACTGGGCCCTAAGTCAGCACCCTGCTACAAGCCATGCCCACGTATTCTGGATAGCTACCAGGGAAGAAATTCAGAGCAGTGTATTTCAATCACTCTAAACAAGAGGTAAATGGCCCACAATTAGGAATCAATCTTGCAAGCCTTACTCAGGCAAAACATCTATTATTCATTATATCTATTTTTGTAGCATTCAGGAGTCCCACCTACAGACCAGGACCCCATTGTGTTAGGCACTGTACAAACACAGAACAAAAACACTTTGTTGAGCATTTTGCTTAAGTAAGGAATTCAGGCTCTGCCCCCTTGTCCATTTATATATATTCTTATTTTTGTGTGGCTTAGTCACTTAATTCCTATTTTTGCTTTCAGAGGAGTATACCAATAAAAAGATTCTGACGTGTGTGTATTTGATAATTTTTCTAAGCATATGAGCAAACTGGAACATTTCTTAGTAAGACATACCTGATCTACTACAGATGTTAAAGCAGCATCGATAATAGTTTGACCCTTCTTTATTGCTTTCACATAGTGATATGATCCATTCAGAGAGGATTTCAGAATCTCAAAATATTCTTCAGACAATTCTGTATTAATTCTGATATTCTGAAATTAAAATATATTGCTTATGTGTTGCCATGGATTAACAACATTGAGGAGTACATTTCAGGACAGCCAAAAAAAGTATTCTGTTAAAAAAAAATAATCAGAAAATCCAACCAGAGGAAAAAAAAAGTCACACTACACATATATGGTCAATTTACAAACAAATAAATCCCCAAATATCCAACCTTCCTCTCAGATAAATAAATAAAATTAAGCTAAAAGTTCCAAGTTTCGGTGCTTCAGATTAGAAAGCTAAATAAGGTTTTCAGATGTGCTGAGCACAGACAACTTCCAAAACAGATCACTCATGTAGGTGAATGAATATGGATTCAGATGCCTAACCGGAGGTACTGAAGTTTGAAAATGTTGACATAAATAATGTAAGCAAATGTTGTAAAGTTACATTGTATAACTATATATAGTTCAAACAAGCATATCTGAAATTCAGGCATATAAGAGGGTTCCCTCCCCCCCCCCCTTTGAGACAGACATCATCCGGTGCATCAAGGTCATCTTACTGGTTTCCTATGGGACAGAGTACTAGCATCCAAAAACACTTCTATCATAATTTAAGAGAATTTATTTCCATCAAAAACAACCTGTAATGTGGCAGGAAAGGACAGCACTACTTCTATCACTAAACTAATCAATTCAGATTTTACAATCTCCAATTTAAAATTTCTCTATGTTGTCATCCTTAATACGCAAGGAAATATATGAATTATTTCCCTAACAACAAATTTCTTCATAATTTGGGTTAAAACTTACACTGGTGCAGCTATGTGGTATGGGGTGTGAAAACACCACACCCCTGAACAACACAGCTATGCCAACACACACACACCCCCCACCCCAGCATATACACAGCTATGCCGACAGAAGACTGCTTGTGTTGGTGTAGCTGATGTGCCTGTGGTGGTGTTCCTCCTACCCTGGAAGGAAAACTCCTCCTGTCAATATATGTTGCATCTACACTGGGGGGCTACGTCTGTGTAATTATGTAAACTTACTCCTAAGACTAGAGAAGAAACACCTTTAACAAGAGGTTCAAAAAAGATTCAATACCTTGAAAATGTCTGCTAACTACACTTGGTGCTCATCCTTACTGGCTGCACTGGTTTGGAAGTTTCATTCTATCGTAAACTTGCAGAGATGCAGCCAATGTTCTCTCCGTTTTTCTGTCACGTGTGCTAAGATGTGTCCCCTGACAGAGCTACCCAGCAGGCTTTTTAAGAACAAAAAATATACACTTTCCAAGTCTGTGTAAGTAAAGGGCTGCTTTGCTAATTTCACAAAATTTTTTACAGATTTGCTAGACACACAACATCCAGTAACACAGAATAGAAACATACGCTAACACTGTACTTACATCAGATAAATACACCTTATTGCTTGATTTGTCATATGTTTCTATTGTAATTTCATAAAGTCTGCCTGTTTCTAGGACCCATCTGTCACCAGGATGAATTGTAAATCCTGTAAAACAGAAAACATTCAACAGCATAGACCAGAAGGCCATTTATGTGATGAACTATTATGTATCATATATTCACAAACATTTTGTTCATAAAATTTAAAGATGTGCTTTAATTGCTAAAGACTAGTGGTGGGGAAACAGAGAGGAAATCAAGTTAAAGCCAAAATTGCTTAATATGAAACATTTTCTTATTAAAAAGACATTTCTACTAACTACGATTTATATATGTGAGCAGGTACAGGTACTTAGATACCATATGCACCAATACTGCAGAGAGGCATTGATACAGGTACATAGTCTGAGAATTTGTTAAAGAAATAAACACTCCGAAGAGTAACAGCAAATACTAACCTAAATACCCAGGATCCACAACATAGATAGTGCTGTTTGGTAATCTGGAAACACTTTGCATGCGAATACCTGCAAGCTCAGTAAAGGAACTAAAAGGTTTTGAAAGAAGAACATTAAAACTAACTTTTGGCTAGGGCTGCTTTCATGTTATTTAAAACTGACTCCATGTTCCTGAAAAGAAGGACAAAAAAATGCTACCTCCCTTAAAAGAGTGAGCATTTCCAGATTATACTGGTTTACAACACACAAACACACATACTCTCTCTGTCCCTCCTCCTCCCTCCCACTAAGGTAACAGGCAAGATAATGTAATGGATCTTTTCCAGCCCTAAAGCCCTAATTTCTAGGAGCATGTCAAGGTATCTTGAGGTAGTGCTGTGACTGAACTCACAGCAATGTTGCTTTCTATACCTCTGTCAGCTAGTGCTGATTTTCAGACCACTGGGCAAAGCCTGGAGAGTTTTATCCTGGTGTGTGGCAGAGAGTGGAAAATCTGCCTTCTGACATCAGGCACTGAATGCTGAACTAAAGAGCACCCCACAGAAAGGATATTTTTGTGCCCCAGCACTAGGTTAATTTGTCCCTGCTGCAATGCAGTTACCGTTGATGTTGCCTGATCCAGCTTGGCAACAGGCCGAGCCGGATCTCCCTCAGGACCCAGGATGTTGTTCTGAAGCTGCAGTTCATAGTGATCTGAAGGCATCATTAATTCTGTACATGAAGCAAGAAGACATATGAAACAACACAAGCCAATGTGTCACTGTTTGGACCCTGTTAATTATTACTGATTGATTTTTTATTTGATGCCTAGCACACATTAAATCGGCGCTTTAAATAGTTTTGTAGTAATTTTCTACACCCAGGCATGAAGCATAATGTAAGCTAGGTGAATAAAATAATATTTTTTTCCCATTGCTGAAGCCTCCAACTAAAATTGCCTTCCTGCTTAAAGGAGAACGACATCTTAGTCTTGGCAAAGGGAACTTTTCACATGAGCAACTGAAATCCAAGCTGCTGTACCCCATACAGCCAGCTAGAAAGCTGAAGTAAGTCTAAGTGAATACATTATTTCATATCTGGTTTCTTAAAATAACTCCCATCAACAACATTGCAAGTGTCTTGTACTTGTACCTGTATCTTATAAACAAATCTCCTCATCCTCTGAAATTGGTATGCAGCTAGTTCAACCCTTTTCCAATTTTCATATTAATGTGCCAAGAAAATGGAGTAACATCTAAATCAGGCATTTCACAAAGTGAGTGAGGCCTTTCTGTGGAAAACAAATGTACTAAAAATTCAAATGTTTCCCAATATGAAAGACAGATGAACTTGTTTGAATAATACAGACCTGGGTCCCAAACTTGCAAACTGTTATAAATGTGCTCACAGTTATGCACATGACTAATCCTTAATAGGACTACTCCTACACAGAAGATAAGCATATGCGTAAGTGTTTGCATGATGAGAGAAAGGGGAGAGATAAAGGATATCTCATCATAATTTTGATTATGAAAGTTAAAACAATCTAAGTTGAATTTAAGACCATTTCCTTATCAGTATACACAATATTTTAATTTTCCACTTATAGGTGAAAAATTCACACTGAATGTGGAATATTAAGAAAAATGGAAGAAGACAAACCTGTAATCTTGCCTTGTCTTATTTTCTGAACTTTATATTGAAGTGATGTTCCTACCAGCAGGTAGATATCATAAGCTGGATTTAGAAGAATGTTTTCCAAAATAAGCAACCTGACTTCTGCAGGATGTACATTCTATTGGTTAAAAGAAAAAACAAAAGCCACATTTTAAAGTTACAAACATATCTATTTTAATAAAGCTTCATAATCCACAAATTAAAAATATGTATAAAGTTATTTCTGTCCTGAAGAACAGTTTCACACCAACACTTTTCTAATGGCAATAGAACTCAGAGCACATAGTGGGGCACAGAAGCACAGCTTCACTTTGCACCATCAGCAATGGATGTTAAAGGAGATAAGCAAAATAAGACATTTGAACATATCTGAGCAGGGTCAAACCAACAAACAGTTAACTTAATGATTAATGTGTAAAATATCAAGTGATAATACAAAGAAGAGGTCTCAGATATACAGAGATGAGGAAAGATCATGAAAGAAGACAAGCATCAATAAATCAATAAACAAACAAACAAACAAATAAATAAAACTGCCCAGGGCATTAGAGACAAGGCAATCAAAATATTTTGGTCACAGTCATTCCTCTCTAATCATTACAATAGTACTTGTTGTGCACCTCTTATTTAAGATCAACCAGTGTTTTCATAAAGCCTTCCACAATTGCTCTCAAAATTTCATAACTTGAAAAATCTCAACGTTGGCACACTTCTGGGGCTTTGGGCTTGTTTGAAGTGTACCATTTAATAAATATTGATGGCTAAGAATATCACATGACTAGACAGAAAAAGACTGGATTTCAGTGAAAGAATATACACGTCTTCTGCAGCACTGGAAAAGGTAAGTGTATCATAAACTTTTGTATCTGTTTGTGCGCTGCAGGGAGCATTTTTATAAGGGTCCAAGCAGATTAAATGTAGCAGCACTCCAAAAGTCTGTACTGTACCATGCATCATACCAAACTGTTACAGATCTTTTTTTTTTTAAAATGACTTCCCAGAATAGGACAAGCTCAGTAGGTATTTGTTACAAGTGTTTTTCTTTTTATACTACAGTGCAGCAAACATTGATATTCTCTAATTGCATGACAGTTTTGAAATGCTTCAGAAGAGACATTCGGGTGTATTAAATGCAGAATACTTTTATGAAGAACTGGCATTTACATATTTACCAGATAGACTTAAGAGTGGATTCTCCCATTTTTCAAGTACTGGGAATTTTTTTTAACCTTATCACACATTTAAAATCCCCCCACCTATATTCCAATCTATGGCCTAGATTAAAAACTGTACACATTGTTAAAGCCTGCAGTTCTACATTGCCTACAAGCCTACATTTCTTGAGGGTGGGACAGTGAAGAAAAAAGTGAGGCTTTTGGGAGGAAATTGCTGTTAAATACTCAAGGAAGCTTGAAGGCGGCCAGTTTTAGTTTATTGGCAAAGTAACACGTATTGCCATGTGAGAGGCTACATAGTGAGCTACTGTGCAGCAAGCCGGGGTGTGACTCTGCAGCACATCATCTTGCGATGCAGTAACATCCGATGTGGACGCTGCTACGGTGCACTGAAAGTGTGGAGTGTGGCTTGGCTTAAACGTGCTACATTTGAAAGTATAGTATGCTAACTTTCAGTGCACCACAGCCATGCCTACATGGATCTTGATTCACAGAGACCTGGTGTGCTGTAGATTCACCCTGGCTTGCCACGCATTAACTTGCTCTCTAATTTGCCAACTATCTCTTTCACAAACCAGTGCCAACAGTGCCACAGAGTGCACTGGCATAGCCACTACTCCCAGCAGAAAAGTTTCCGAGTTAACAACACCGTCCCTGACCTCCAGCTCAATCCAACTGGCCATGGCATGGCTTTATGTACCTTGAGAACTGACTCCGAGTAGAAAAGCCTACTAAATAGTGGTTATACCAGTAAGTGAATAAAAATCTCAATTAGCAAATAATAATTTAAAATGTATAGTATTTTCCAGTCAAAAACCTTAAAGTTCTTTACTGGCGTTAATAAACTTCACAACTCAACAATGGAATACTAATGCCATTTCACAGATAGGGAAACTGAGGCATAGAGTGTATAAGTAATTAGTCCACACTATGTTGCAGCCAGGAATATATATAATGAAGAGCTCATGAATCATGTATGCTTTCGGTCACTAAATCATGCTTCCCTTTATGATCAGATGTTCTCTCCTTATGGTCTTTTGCATATCCAGGTAGAACAACTTAGGAGGCTCAGTGCACTGAAAGTTTCTTCATATTTCGGTTTATTCTTAATAGGAAAAAAATAAGAAGGTGCAGGGTAATAGGAAATTCTTGGGGTTTTTTTTATTAACAGGGAATTTAATTTACTTATGTATAGATGGATCTCTCTTATATCCTTTCCTTTTTATGTAAGCCATTTATATTTGCTGTTATAGCCCAAAGACATGCCAAAAAGTGTTTATAAAAAATGAAAGTGGTCATACAACAGTGAACACATTGAAGCTGCAAAACGTAGTGCTCTGTCCTTCTTCCACCTTTCAGGTTTATTGTTCTGGATAGCGGGAAGAACACCAAGAACCTGGGTGATATCCTGGACCCACAAAAGTCAATAGGAGTTTTGCCACTGATTTCAGTGGAGTCAGGATTTCAGTGCAAGAATTCAGCCATAAATTATGGTCTGCATCCTCGCACAGCCCAAAAATTCAGTGGTCCTTTAGAATTTGTGGACTGCCTGTCACACTCTACAATAGCTGCAGATGCAAAAAGCTTGTCCCTGCAGCAGCTCAAAGAAGGAAGCAATTCCAAATTATACATTGTTCAGCAATGCTGCAGAAGGATGGGGTGGAGGGCACCTGCTCAATTTAATCTTGTGGAGAATGCGTCTCACCCTACGACTTTTGGGGGCAAGCACACAATGGATAATCTGAGATCTGGAAATGCATTTTTTTCAGGGTGGTCCAACATACCTTTGTTTGGCATGTCTTCTAACACTGTGCTATGGTATCTCTGTGTAACTCCTTTGTTTATAAAATCAAGAATATGAAATACACTACACAAAATCAAATACTGTTCTATTCCATTTGCTTGAGGGATGTTCCACTGAAAACACGTGGTCTGGCAGCAGTGAAAGATGTAAGGACAATAGTAACAAAGCAAGTCATATAAAGTTCTGAACAGGATACTATTATTTCAATCAAAATTCACAGAATGATGCCAGAACTAATGCAGAAAAAAATAAATATGAAGATAAAAAACAAAACCAACTTCAAGTGGCTAAGGACCACCGCAAAAATAAACATTAGTAATACCAGGCCATACTCTGATCTCATCAGCAATAGTGTGAATCTGGAGTAATTGCAAGGAGTAGAGCAGAATTACTTTTCAATTGCACCACTGCAACCAAAATATGGTCCTTAAGATGCACTATTATTTTTGTACTTCTAGATAATATTTTCAGAGGACGTAGATTATTTAACCAATATCTAAAAAACGTAAACCAATATATTTTGTTTACTAGAGAAACTGGCAATATATCAAGTAATTGCATACCGATACTGGATGGATTTTTTTTTAAAATACTGTAGGTGAACATTTATTTCTTAAAATATTGCAACGTTTAAAATACTAATGAAATGCAAAACATTCCTGTAGGAAATAACCCATTAAAAAAAAGAGAGAAAGAGATAAATGTCTTAAGTAGATTGTACTAACAGAAAGGACAATTTCATTGCTAGGGTTAAAATGAAAACACTGTTACTGTAGATTACGAAGTAACAAATACCATAAATCGATATGTGAGCTAGGAAAAAGGCCAATGCTACAGTTAAACACACTTGTTTATTAGCATTTGATCTCAGTGCTTTCTGAGACTGGAATCTAATGAGGCAGAATTGATTACAAAATGAGGATTGGTACGATGCAGGGAACTAAGGGGGCGGTCTCGATTCAATACAATGCTCAAGATAGAAAAATCCATCAGATAAATCTTTAATATTTGTTGACAGGAAGCCAGAGGGCCAAAACCTCATCCCACAATGAATTCAGATAATCACCAAGCAGAGGGAATGCTTCTATTTGGTAGCAGTAGTAGATCAAGGCTTCAATTCAGCAGACACCTAACTGTGTGTCCCCCACTTGAATCAGGCTGACAACCTGTATGTTTAAAGATACACGTGTTTAGGTGTCTTGCTGAATCAGGGCCCTGTTGAGCTACACAATGCTGCACAGCGTTAAGTGAAGGCCAGAATCTGGCAGATGTTGTCCAAGGATATTAATAAACATTAATAATAGCAGCACTTATTTAAAAATGTATGATGTCAAAGCACTGTGCAAGCATCCAAGTGTCATTATGCTCTGATTCAAAGACAATAAACTTGGAATCCCAAGATGCCTTTTTTTTTCCATAATCACTTTTCAGACTTCCAGTAGAAGTTTGCACAGTAAACAAGTGAACAGCTGTTTTTATAACTGGAAGCCTTACATAAGCTGGGATTTCAAAAGTAAGCTGTTTTATTTCTGGCTTGCACATCACCACAATAAGTTCACGTTATTATTAAGTATTTGTATTACACCAGTGATTAGAGACTCTAATGAGAAATGGAGCCCCACTGTACTAGGTGCCATATAAACAGAGTGAAAGGCGGTCTCTACCCTGAAGAGCTAATGATCAAAGAGAAGGAAAAGAAATTGTGAATTTAAAGTGCATTCCTTTGTAAAACAAACTAAACAACACAGGAACAAGCTGTCTACACTATCATGTTACAGAGACAGGTTTGGAAACTAGCTTTGGGACCCACATCATCTGGGGTGCTCATTAAACAGGACAACTGCACTATTCATCCCGAGTGCTGGGCAAAAATCAATGGAGTAGTATGGGCAACCACCTCACGGAAAGCCATATAATCTACTCATTGGGAAAGAGGGGCAGTGTTAACAATAGCTGATAAAGGAAGAGATGTTGGAGTGGAGTATGTAGTAATACGAGAGGGAAAATTAATGCGGCTCCAGGGAAGTTCTGCCATGAAAAAGAAATAATAAATCAACCAGGTGAATTTCTTACCTTATAGACAGATTCTTGTATTCTTGCTTTTAATTTGGAACTACCTGTTTTCATTCCAGACACCAGAACGGTGTCTCCTTGTTTGGCAACTTTTTCCATCTCTGATATATAGGAAGGTGGTATGTAAGTAGATTCTAAGAATTTGAGTATACTGAAAAGTGAACAGAACAACTTTATGAGACAAGGGTCATGAATAATATATACTAACCCATATCAGAACTACAGTATTGTTTACTTCTCGCAAAAATGCCCACAGCAAATGTAAGGTGCTTATTTTATACCAGGAAGGAGAGGCTCAATTTTCACTTATATTCCTGAACACATGAATGTTAAATTAAGCTTCCATGGGTGCTCAATGGGCTTGTGTAGGACTGGAAAACATAGATGTCTGTAATACCTATGTGCAGGTCCCTTTTCTAACCCGCATTGCGACTGTTAGGCATAACTGTACTCCGTACCAAGATAATTCCGAGTTTGCACTGTATTCTGCAATGGACATATAGTGCACAATATATCTGTGTGCTCTGATACTGTGGCACTCTGGCTTCTGTGGCTAATTTGTGTAGTGACTCGGATGAAAGTGTATCTGAAGCCTATGTACAGAAGGCAGGACCTTCTTAGAGACATATAGGAAACATGGACGAGGTATCTCGAATTATGTTTCCAGTCTGCGTATAGAGGATTCTCTAGATCAGTGAGGTATGGTAAATGGGAAAGGCATTGCGGTTTTGATTGTGATTAAGAGAACATTATGGTGTTTTGCTCAAGTGAACTAGAAGGGTGTTTGATGTGAAGTGGATAGAAGCGCTGATTACATGTGCACGGGCAGTATGTAAACTATGTATTATGTGGTCTCTGTTGGAAATTTAGATGAGGTATAGTAATTAGGAGAAAAGGAATTTCTGGTGGACAGGATCTGGTTAGGTGCTGATAACAGGGTCAAATTTTGAAGGTTGCTTGCAAAAATACACCAAAAACAAAATTTAGGATGAAATTTTTCAAGAAACAATGTTATTAGGCACCGGACCTCCACTAAATTTCAGTGGGAGTTCAGCAACTTAACTCCCTTGGGTTTCTTTAAAAATCAGCCTTAAACTCTGAATTTCTTGCTTCAAAAGAAAATTTGGGGGGGGGGTGGAAGGGAAGGGGCGGTTAACACAACCACTTTATTAAAAATATTATATGTTAAAATTGTGACAGGATTTTCCATCCCTTAGCATTTTTAAATCAAGATGGGATGTCTTTCTAAGAGCTGGGGTGGATTTTCAAAAGCACCTAAGTGACTCAGGGCTCATCTACACACAAAAGCTGCACCATTTAAAAAAAACAAACAAAACAAAACACACACACATTAGTGCAGAAAGAGTTCTAGCCATATAAGCTGCTAAAAAGGCATGTTTTGCCATTACAGGCAAAACCCAGGGGAAATACTGGCAATAAAAAAATAATGTAGGTTTGATCAGAGAAATGACATCGGTTTACTATTAAAAAAACCACACCCAACATAACAGTGTACTACAGACACAACAACACCACAGATATTTCACATTAATGAGCAGGACTCAAAGCACAATATGCTTTCCTATCTCCTCTGCCTCACGCTTTGATTCACTTCTTTACTAACTAAATTTTGCTGGATATTATTTTTTTAAGTAAATGGAAATCCTGGCACTTGAGTTTGAATCTATCGTGTCTTCGCATCCCGATTATATATTACAAGAACGTCAGTTTAATGTTCTACTTGACTAGTGTGTGGAAACTGCTTGATAGGAAAGAAAACTGAGTTAGTGTTTTATATGCTTCTGGTATGACCAGAAACCCAAAAGTATGTCAGGCAAGCATTTCTGGAGCTGACATTCATATCAAGCAAAGCAAACATTCATTGTAGCATTTACTATGATGGATACTAGTAAAGTTCTAATAGACAAAATAATCCTGCTTTGCTGAAGGCCTATTACCAGTCAGTCAGTCAGTATCAATATAAAGGCTGAATCAGGACTTTGGGAACCTAAAATGAAGAATATCCCAAATACGACAAAGCCAGGTAGCCTTCAAAGTTGACGAGTTTAATAAGTGTGGAAACTGAAATTCCTGTAGCGTGACTCCTCTCAGTCAAAGGAAATCAACAGAATACTAAAGTAGGTACAGTGAAAGCTTATGCAGTACCTAAAAGTGAGGGGAAGGCTGTTGTTGGATAAGCACAGGAAGCTAGGCGTATTCCTATTCCTGCTACAAGCTCTCAGTATGATGTTAGGCAAGAACTTAACCTAGCTGTGTCTTAGTTTCCCATCTGTTAAACACAGATGAGAGTATTTCCTTACTTTCCAGAGGTGTTACAAGGCTTAATTCATTAAGAAGTTACAAAACACTTTAAGACTTTTGGATGGAAGTTTCTATTAGAGTTCAGAGTTTGGGCCAGATCATACTCACAAGTCGATGGCACCATAGGTCCCAGTGTGGTGTGTAGGGCTCCTACAGATTATAAGTGCCAAGCAAGACACAGTGGTTTGGATTTTCAAAATGTTGAGAGGCTAAAACTGCTACATCTTCCACTAGAACGCTAAATGCCCTGCTCTGAAAGCCTCAAAAAGCTTATTAAACCCTTTTAAAAAATGAAATATTTGTTTCTCCATACAGTTCCTTGTAAATGGTGCTGAGAGTCACCAACACCGCAACCACACTCTGGCCACCTTATTGGCAGTCTCACCAGAGAGGCCAAATACTGAATGGGCCATAGCCCCATCTTCCAAACAAGAGGCTAACCTTTGACCTCTGCAGCCAATCCCACATCCTTGCACACCAATCACAGCACTAATACCTTATTGTTTTCCCCAGTTGTTTGGGGAGGGGTCAGCTATGGCACAGTTGAGTCTATTATTAAATTTTTATTGGTGGTTTAGAGCTATATGGGCAACTTCTGAACATCATTAATTGTATTTTTATTATTGTGAATTTTAAATGGGTGTGAATGTGCCCAGAATTGTGGATTGGCAATTGTAGTAGCTAGAAATCTAAAACAATGAACCTGTATACGATACTTTGGATATTATCATTTCAGTTTATAGACCCAGATTCAGGAAGGTAGCTTTTGTTCATGCCTAACTTTAAGAACATGACTAAACCTGGGGCTTTGAGAATAACGTAAATTGTGCTTACCGCAATGCATTGTGGGAATCTGAGAAGCCATCAGCCTCAGTATCTTTTACTATCGTCCAGTCAAAGGCTAACCCCGCCAATGTGCTAAAAGTGTTTCCTATAAATCAAATGAATAATTAGGTAACAAAATTCAAAATGACAAAGAAGTCTTCCTGCTGCTTGGAAACAAACAAACAAACAAAAATATCAATGAACAGAAGCAGGAGCATCTTAAATTTGCAAAAATCATTCAAACACGATAGCTCTTCATTAAAGTTAAAAAGGAGGGGGTTTTTATTAAGCCAGGTAACTGGAAGGTTTGGAGAATCAAAATGGAACAGAGAATTGTTTCCGGCATATGGTCTGATGGCTTTGGATCTTCTTCTTCCTCAACGCTTAGTGAAATGGTCGGCCGTAACAATTGTTTGCCATTGGGTCTGTTCCTGTGCAGCCGCAAGGGCTTGACGGGCCAAGAGTCCAACACTGGAACAGACTTGATACGCTCCTGTAATAAGGTGTCTGCCTCTGGGCCGCCTACACTCCTCAGTTGGTGGAATTTTATCCTGGATGTTACGAGCCAGCTGTAGAATGGAAGTCGCCAGAACGTCTTGTGGCATTCTTGCAACATGTCCAAAAAGTGCAAGACACCATCTGCAGACAATGACCCCAGTAGCCTGTGGTGACCATAAACATCTGCGGTAAGAATGCAGTTGTTCCACTTTATGCCCAACATACGACATTGGGCATGCTTTGGATCCCAGTACATATATACATTATCATAGACCCTCACTGCTCAACTACAAATTTGTATTTTCTGGTCACACTAAGTGTACCAGCATGTCTGCTCTGGAGAAAAGGGAATTAACTGTCTGAATTTTTAATAAGATACTGCTGGAATAAGCAAATCACATCCTTCCCCCTTCAAAACAAGAACTACCTAAACCACGATTAGATTCTGTGACTACTTTTTGGATACCAATAGGACACATGCATCCTTCAATGCAGGTTATTACAAAAGTCAGATGTGACAATGAGTCCATTCCTGGTAATCAGCAAAACTCCCACGCTCTTTGGGCCAAGTGGATATGAGGCACCTTCATTTGAATGTTGAAAACATCACAATATAATTTATCTCAAACTCATTTTCACATGCAGGATAGATTCCAATCCCGAAGTATTTGTGCGCCACCTAAAATTAGAAGCATTTTTGCATCATAGGTGCTAACAGACTCCATAACAAAGTGTTGCTGACTCCCTAATGGTACATTAGGGCAGATATACAAGTCCTTAAACAACTCAGTGGCTTGGCAGAAAAGGAGAGGGTTAAGTCCTTTACCTTGGCTATCTGCAGAAGGCCAGATCCGACTACCCCTCAAGTCAATGGCAAATCTCTTTTACGGCATATGTATATCACAGTCATATCTCCTAAGTACCGTATATTCCACATTCAAGTGGAAACAAACCACATACATGAGACACTTTAGACATACTATGAGTAAGGAACTATCAACCTACATATAATTTTATACACCCTTCAGCTAACTCAGAGCCAAGCGTATAATCCAGCACTTTGAGACATGTGGATCTGAGATACTCTTTGAGGAATTTGGGATCCACATTTTAATGAAATACACTTTCAATATGACTTTTTTAAACCTGAAATGGATTTACCTGTAATATAGACAATTCAAGTCATTCACTTTTTTGGGGGGCTAGATCTTAGGTCCTGTCTACACTAGAAGAGAAATTCAGCCTGAGCGACACAGTGTGAGTTACGTGAATAGAGTAACTCAAATCGACGTAGCCCAGATCTACTTACGCAGGGTCCGCCCTATGCGATGTCAACGGAAGATGCTCTCCCGTTGACTCCCCCTTCTCTTCTCAATCCAATGGAGTACAGAAGTCGACATGAGAGCGATCTGCGATCAATTTAGCGAGTCTTCACTAGACTCGCTAAATTGACTGCTGATGCATTGATCGCCACTCGTCGATCTCCCGGTAAGTGTAGACAAGCCCCGAGTCATTGCAACATGTGAAATAACAGATATTAAAGGACTACAAATGGAATAAACACACTGAATTGTCTCATGCTGAATCTGAAAGTCTTTTAAAAAGATCTCTCAGTCTTGGGGAGAGATGCTGCACCCACTGAAATCAATTACTAAGCTCCCATTGACATTCATGGGTGCAGAGCTGAAGCCTTATATTGCTAGTATTTTTTTATTAATAATAATTTGTTTTCACTTATATTCTTTGTTTTCCTCTCTCACTCTTTCATTGGCAAATTATAATGACCACTGCAACTTCACTGCCACGTTCCTACAGCTAAAGGCTTATGGCATCATCTAAACCACAGAAATGTTGTAACAGTGGTAATACAATTCAAAGCATATTTTCCCTCCCAAATATATACTACACAGACACAAATAGCTTTGTATCCTGCATGAACAAGATTGTGACTATAAAAAGCACCTTTCTATTCTTCCATTCTAAAACTTCTTTCTTTAACTCAGTCTGTTACAGGGGCAGCATATTTTGAACTGCTTGAGGATACTTTATTTAAGATGCAGAGCTCAATTAGCTGTTCTCATAACAAATGTTTTAGCTTTGCAAAGCTAAGACAAGTCTTCCCTCATTCTTGCTCAAACTAAAGATAAGCAACGTGCAGAGATGTGCCTGAACTGTGCAGCAGCAAACACTCAGCAGAAGCACAATGAAATCCCTGCTGGGACAATGGGGACAGGGCTCTGAAGCACATGAGTTATCCAAGGTAAACAAATGTTAGAAAGTCATATCCTAGTCTCACTGGAGTCAATAGAAAAACTCCATTTAGACTTTAGTTAGTAGCAGGATTTAGCCCGAAGTATAATTTAAAAAGAGTGGCACGATATATTAAATTTCATCCTGCCTGCTAGAAACTGAAAGCACTTTAGTCCCACTATGACTTGATTAGCATCCATTAATCCTTACACAGAGTTTACGCCAAGAACACAGTGATCAATCAAGTAAAGATTAAGTTTGGACAGGAGTTTAAAAAATCATTTTAGATACCCCACCCTGCGCTTGCTAACAGATCTATGACAGCAGTTCTAAAGCAACAGCCCTACCAACTCTTTGTTACACTGAGCTATGATAAGACTGGAGTTCATCGTGGAACTGCAACGGTTCCAGCAGCTTTTGGAATCCTATATATGAAATTACTTTGGGCCCTGATCCCACAGGCCCTATCCAGATAAGAGTCCCAATGAATTCAATGGGACTTTTGCCTTTAATAAAGATTGCAGGTTTGGCTTGGTCCAACAAACACTTACAAATGTAAATAGCTATTCTTGAACTCAAGACTAATCATGTGAGCTAAGCTAATGTTATGGCACTTTTAAAATGTTGAGATGGAATTTAATCTTAAGAGTTCTACTCTGTCACCAACAATTGGAAGTTCAAGCATTTAATGAGAAGCTTTTACTGTATTTAAGTCTCCATAATTCATGTCAAGCATAACAAAATAACTTTACTTTCCTAAAATATTTGGTAGGAAGTTTAGTCCAGAACTTGTGAATCAGAATTTTGATTCATTTTACACTGTACAAAAATGAATCAAGTCTAGAAGCTATGAAGACATGTACATGCACAGTAATTTTGTGATTAAGTTTTTTAAAAGTTTACATAATGGCTTTAACATTAACATTCTCTGTGTTTACAGAGTGCCTTGATATAAAGCTATTTTGAGATAATGGGTGATGTGCAAGAGTTTACACCGAGACTAATTTGGCTCACCGTATCAAAGATTGGTTGAATATCATCTCCCTTCTCCATACATTCATGAGGCCAACTTCCCCATGGTGTAACTATTGTCCTAATTTTTTTCAACAATGCTGCAAAACTATTTGGGGAAAGTGCTAAGTGCCGATTTAAACAGCACACCGTAACTGGTATCATCAGAAAAAAATACATGTTAGACATATTTAATGTGCATGTTTAAAGTGTCTTCTTCCTTTTTTACTGGCATTAACAAAAATAATTTGCACACAATACATTAGGATGTTAAGTGTGTTACAAAATTCCAAACAAGTATGTGTAAGGGGAGGCACCACTGAACTATATATCTAGGTACTGCTATTTACAGCATCCTCTGTCACAGGACCAGAGGTTCACAGTAATGCATGACCTGATCTTTCATACAAGATGCAATAATGAGGTACAGCATATGGTCAGTCTGAACCAAAGATAACATTTTTAAAAATTCCCTAACATCACATTATGTGAGTAAATGAAATAACATACAAGTTACTACAAAATCTACCAAATATAATCATGTATATAAACAGAAGTCCAAAGTAAAAGCCAGCTACAGGCCCTTTGCAGTGTTCAACTGTTCACCAATTACAAGCTTATTTTTTCCCTTTATTTTTGTTCCTCTTGTATGCAAAAGAATAAATAATAAATTGTCTAAAAGTCATTTATTCAGTTTTCTTAAATGAAAAGAGAGCATCTCTGAAATGTAAAGACTGTCTTCAATAACTCTGCTCATGTTCCAAAACTTGGTCATCTGTTAGTAGAGGAACAATGTTTGCAAAAGGAGATGAATGTGTAGAAAGTACTGTAAGAGAACACGATAGCAGTTTAAAAGTCGCCAGCAAAATTCTTAAAGTTGAGTTCCTAAGTTAATCACTTAAAAAAAAAGTGATTTTCAGAGCTGCTGAGCAATCACTGTTTCCATTAATTTAAGCTTGATAGTTTAAACTTAGGCTCCTAGTGAACATCTTGTTCCAGCAATTTAGATTATAGTGTTCTTTGTGGGTTTTAAACCACAGCTTCTGTTCAAACTTTAACTTGGATGGCTCCCAAAGAAAATTTGTCAGCTGAGTATGTTTGAGAATCTACAGAAACACCACGCCAAGGTTCTGGAATTACAAATAGAATAAGGAAGTTTAACAGTTCTACCTATTGATATTTTGCAGTACAGAGCCTGGCTTTTATGATTTATAAGTAGACATATGTGGTTTAGGCCTCTAGTATCCAAACTATAAACATCAAGCTTCTACTGCTGTTTAAGTCGGCTGGCCTCCTTAATTCATTAAGTATTTTAAAAACCTTTTGTTTTGTGTGTAGAATTGAGCTGCTGAAGCAAGGTCTGAAGTTCCTGAGGGCATTCAGATTACTACATACACTATGGCAAGTAGAGGTTTCCTCTTCCTCTTAGATACGAAGGACCCAATCCATCTTCCACTGAAGTCACTGAAAAGACTCTCACTGACTTCAGTGGGTCAGACCCTATGTTGGTGGAAACAACTATAAAAAAAATCTAGATGATATTAGATTGAGGGATATGAAGCCCAGCTGTTGGTGGCTGGAATAGGGACAGAAGTGTGAACAAAATGTGAACAAAAGACACATTAAACTTGTTTGACCTTATATAAAATGTCTTTTTACAGGTTTGCCTTAAAAATGCATCCTCCTTGCCTCAGCTTAGCAAAACCCTATCAATCTACAGTGCAGTTCACAGACTTGTATCACTACTGCTTCAATCTTCCTTGTAGCCCTGACCAGACCAGCCAAATATTGATGTGACATTTCAGCAATGCAAATGTTATTGCTTCCTGCTTTTTGTTTCTCTCACCCCCTTTCCCTGAAGTTAGAGCTTTTATATGTAAATATGTTTATATGGGATTCTGATATTTGAAATGCCATCAATACTAAAGTTGATTCCTGAGCAACACAGAAAAAATTAAACAGGAATTGTCTGATATGAAACAGTGTCCAACTGGCCCATCTGGATATTTGGGATTGCTTGGTCAGCCCTCTTATACTTAACCACAAATGTTACAATAAGTTAGTATCTGTGCGCCAACAGGACAATTCTCCTACACATTGTCCGGGTTGGGCTCCAACATCCAGTCCTGTCCTAGGTAAAGTCTGAGCAGAGTACATCACACACACATGCATGACTTCATTAACACTTTCACATCTTAATAGTAAGCCTCTGACCTTCAGAATCCAAAGCCTGAATTTTCAGCTTCAGCGGTGAATCTTCAAGATAAAGTTCTCTTGTCGTGGACACAATTTGGATGCCATGAATTATGTCAACTATAGCATCACAACGAAGCACTTGACCAGTCACTTAAGGAAACAATAGAAAACATGAAGTCAGTAGCACTGAGCATGATCACCACCAAAATTATTAAGCAAATAAGATGAACATATTAACCAGTTGGCAGATCTAAACGAAGGGCAGCACAAAGCTTTGCCATTCAGGGAATGGAATCCAGGTCCTGAATGCTATTGAAAAACAAACTAGGCCCTGAAGACAGGAGAAGTAGTTCCTCCCTTCTAAGCTCAAAATAAAAGTGTTTGTGTGGGATTTGCAATGCCCACCATACTGTCAGTGAAGAAAATTTGCATTATTTCCCCTCCAGAAAATGTTTGTAGAGTGTTGCTGGTTCAGAATAGCAGCTCCCTGGACACAATTCAGTGACTGAAATGGGTAAAATCCCCCTACACGTATCATTCATAAAACACCCTACATTCCTTTGGGATGCAAAGTGCAATATAACATAGCCAATTTATTATACAATGATTACGTTACAAATAAATGTCTATTAACTCATCTACTTTGCATATCTTTCTTTCTAAAGGCAGACAGTACCCTGCATTGATGTAAGGCATGGAAGTAAACTCCAATTTTCCAAATCCCAAATATCTAAAACTGATTTATGTAAAATTAAAATTGAAACATTCACTTCTAGGAATCCCCAGATTTGTGAGGGTTTCAGATACACCTATCACCCACCCCTGAAGATTTCAGATGCCTTACCCACATTGACTTGAGACCTCTGCGGAACAGGGTTCATGTGATCTTTGCTTATATATAAGTGCACAGATGAATGGATGTTTGTTTGTTACATATACAGTGTGTATATGTGTGTATCCCTTAAAGATGTCACAGGGCTCATAGACCTGCAGTATTGTACAATTTTTTTAACCCACACAATAAAATGTGACTTTAAAAATTTGAAAACGTACATATATCTTCAGCAAAAATTATACTTGTCAGACGTGTTGGCTGCGATGAACGTGCCTGGACAACAGCCTTTTGTGAACACTGGCGTTCATCGTGATCTGCAGGTTCTATGCTGGCAACTTCTGGCCTTGTGGAAGACCTACAAGAATATCACTGAAAGTTACTGGAATGTTAGTCAGCTATCATGGAAAATGCACAGACTCTTATTTAAAAGCAACAGTAACCTTTTTATCTGAACCACCACCACCATTACCGTATGTAAAATCTGTGTCTTCATATTATAAGCTATGGGACTGACTTTTGCACGTGCAGAGTGCCCACATCTACCAGGGATTTCAACCAGAGTTGAGGTTAGTCAGCACTTCTGGGGAAAAAGCATGCCCTAAGCCTATTGCTATATCTATATACCCTTCACCGCAGCACAAGAACGCCAGCTTATGCTAGTCATTTTGCTTTAAAAAAAAAAAAAATCCTATGCATTTACTAAGCCAAAAAATCCTTCATCTTGTGTTTTAACAACTTAGAAGCAGAGACAGTAAGATAAAATGCAAACAGAATATGAAGTGCAACCTAAGATTAAGTCTATCAATTACCGTCATAAGATAAATGCTATTCCTCACTTGCAATCATAATTGGCATTTTCCATAGCAAAGGTATGGATGACGACTCAGGTTTTTTCCAATTACAAAAAGTCACAATTATCCATAGATTCGCTGTGGCAGAGCCCATTAATAGTAAAAGTGATGAGTAACATTTTTCTAATTAAGAAATTCACATGTGATATAATATCTAGTTAATGTATGCAATGCAATTTAGATTTAGAAGCTTGTATAATACTATTTGGTGCTATTTAAATTAACACAACAGTTTGAACCATTATAAATTATTTGACCAATTCCATTTTTGCTCAAAATTGTGTTTCTTTAAAAAGCAAGACCCCAATCCTGTAGTGAGTTCTGCATGCCCCTGGGTCCACAAGGAATTCATTGCAGGACTGGGGCCCAAATTTTTAATTTCTTAAATGTTGCAAGGGCCTGAATAGAAGCGGGATTGGCGGGGAGGGGGGTGTAGAGTCACAGCTAGAAACATTGTGGATTTCTCTAAGGCGACTTCATGGTGATGATGAAAGCACAGTTGATTGGTTATTGGGTTTTCTTCAAAAATAATAATCAAAACTATGGGTGAGATCCACAGCTGGTGGAAACAGCAAAGCTACACTGATTTATACCGGCTGAAGAACTGACCTTGTTTTTGGAATTATTTCCAAATAATGGCAATTTTTGGAAAAGTTTCACAAAGCAATGATCTATGGGAGATCACCTGAAACAGAAATGTTTTGATTTTCCATCAACTCTCTCTCCAAACCTGAGGCTTGGATTTGATATTAACAAATTAACCATATCAAGAAATTAGCCCCTTCCTTTGTGATTAATTCATGCCCATTATAAACACATTACCACCACACTGCATTTTGCAGTACTTGCAGTTTTCTTTCAGTTAGTTATCCGGCCAAGGAGAACACAGAACCACCTTTGTTATATTAATTAGAATAAATAATTCTTTGTCCCACTGCAACATTAAACAACAAAAATCACCATCTTAATATTGAATCCAGCCCTACAACATACTGAACACCATCAACTCCAAGCAGGATCAATGGAAGTTCAAGAGACTCTGCAAGTCTCACAGTTGGGTTCCTCAAATGAAACACGTAACAACAGATCAGTTTCAGGATCAATAAGGTTTGAATTAGAATACATTTTCAAAACTACACAACATGTATAACTGTAGAAATGGACATGTAACCATTGTACACAGTTGGCACTGAGTTGTACCTAGGTGAGGACCAGATTTCCACCATAGCAGGCACTGAACAAACACATGACCAAAAGGCTTTAAGCAGCTTACAATTTAAAGGTATGAGTAAAGTACTGGATCTGTAAAGTACACAAGTACTTGGTTTGCAATTATAGGAATTGCACATGAAAATGCAGATTTGTGGGGATTTATACGGTTTTGCATATCTGCTTGCCAAACCCTGCTGTTCTTAGGCAAAATGACCACCACTGAAGTCAATGTATTAATGAATATGACTCCAACAGATGTTTGGCCCAAGTAAGGACTAGGTTTAAAGAACGGGGCGCAACTGTCACTGATGTTTCTGAAACAAGTACCAGGATTTGGCCTACTCAAAACAAAACAAAAATCACACCAAACCACAACAAATGAACAGCTATCAGCAGTTATTTATGGGCAGTTTAAGAACTGATCAATTGTCTAAGTCTGAAAATAAACAGAAAACAATTAAGTTTATGTACTTAAAAGTGTGAGAGTCAAGTCCTGATAGAGAAAATATTATACATTAATTTTCACTAATAAGAATCCCATCTACACTTGCCCATAAATAGGGCGTAATAATTGTAGGTTGGATGATGAAGACAGTAACTGAAAAAATGTTGTTACAGTAGTGTCTTGCACTCTGTTATGCTCTTCCCTCCACAGAGCTAATTTTAGTCTTGTGATATAGACAAACAATTCACTATTTCACAAAGCAACACATACCTCCCCAATTTATTCCACATCCTAACTACTGCAGTGTTTTTAATTCCTGGGACAGCATGCCAGTAATTAGATGCTAAAAGAGCTACTAATGTTTCAACATTAGATTCTACCAATATGTACCTGGTAGGACTTCTTGAATTACATATTAAAACCGCTAATAGCATCTAGCAGTAAAAACAATGCTTGCGTGGTGCTGGTGGGAAGAAGCAGAATAGCGAAGAGGGAGGGAAAAACAAAAGAAATATGTAATTTATGTCCCAACATTTGTTTTACTCCAACAGTTTGGGCCAAATTCTACTTTCAGGTGACTGCTCAGCACTCCCACTGACTTCAGTACCTTCTACCTCATTATGTTCAACTTTTTAAGTTTTAGGCTTTACACACCCAATCTTGTCCCTATTGCTGTCAGTAGCAAAACTCGCATCAGCGGGACAAGATTGGGCCCTAAATTTGTCCCTATACAAATACACTAACTCCTCTCTTAACATTGTAGTTATGTTCCTGAAAAATGCGACTTTAAGTGAAACGATGTTAAGCGAATCCAATTTCCCCACAAGAGTGAATGTAAATGGGGGGGGGGGGGGTTAGGTTCCAGGAGAAAAAAAAATTTGCCATACAGTACAGTACTATAGTTGAGAGGTGCCCCGGCCTTACCCCACACAGGCAGAGCCCACTGGCACTGGAGACAACAAGGCAGGCAAGGAGGCTGAAGGTGCCATAGGGTAGGAGAAGCATGTTGCGCAGCATGAGCAGCTGCGTCCCCTACTTTGCAAGCACCGGGGGGAGGGGGGCGGATGGCTCAACCCTCGGCCCGCCCACTCCACCCCTTCCCCCAAACTCCCACCCTTAACCCACCTCTTCTTCCCCCCCGCCCTTTACTCCACACATAGCATCCTCGCTCTTCCCTCCCCTGCCTCCTGCCCACGGCAATCAGCTGGCTTGCAGCATTCAGGAGGGCTGAGCGAGGACACAGCACGCAGGCTCCTCCTCCCTCCCCTGCCCCCTGAATGCTGCAAGCCAGGTGATTGCCACGGGCAGGAGGCAGGGGAGCAAGGTAGGAGGCGCGCTGCGTCCTCCCCCCTGCCCACGGCAATCAGCTGGCTTGTGGCATTCAGGGGGCAGGGGAGGGAGGGGGAGGAGCAAGGACTCGGCACGCAGCCTCCCCCCCTACCGGCAACAATCAGCTGGTTTGCGGTGTTCAAGAGGCAGGGGGAGCCTGCGTGCTAAGTCCTCGCACCTCCCCCCTCCCTCCTGAACACTGCAAGCCAGCTGATTGCCGCGGGCAGGAGGCAGGGGGAGGAGGGGGAAGGCGCTGATCCACGGGGTCTGCCGGCGGGCGGGAGGTGCTGTGGACAAAGCAAGCTTTGCTATAACGTTGTTTGGTTGCATTGCACAACTTTAAATGGAGCATGTTCTGTAACTGAGCAGGGATGCAAGATCGAAACAACATTAAGTGAGAGGATGTTAAGTGGGGAGTTACTGTACTGCAAAATTACAAGAATAATATTCAACTATCTGCCATGGTAGAGGAACAAAAGTAAGTGGGTATCATGGGTGATTATGTCTAACCATATTTAATGCTGTTAATAATCCATTTTAAAGTATTGACAAACGTATGTCCTTCCCCATAATTTTAGCATTATTTTGGTGAATACTCTTGCGTCAATTTATAGATAAGTTCAGACTGCACAGTTTAAGTACCACAGAATAACTGCTCTTCAGAATGCATAATTAGCAAAAATAAGTCTCTCTGAAGATAAATAATTATCAGCTCATCTAATGTTTCAGGACTTGACTTAGAAACATTTACAGACATGTAGCCAGATGGAAACAGTAACATCAACTGGCATGTAAAGCCTTTCAACAGAGACTTGATTGAACAATATGTTTGGTGCTGTATTCACAGTGAATCTCAGGACCCAATTTACTGTTTATATACCAAACTGACTACACAGCATCCAAAATAACATAGAAGCAATTTTATCTGTATCAGCAAATTATGGTTCCAAACAGATTCCCAGGGAATCGTAAGATGTTCAAGCTGAACCACAGCCTTGCCCTCCTCACAATGGAACAGAATTTCCCTATTTGCATGAGTTTTTAAACCTACAGGGGAGGTTTTATTTGTTTTTGTTTTCTTAAGTCTACTCGATCCTCTCTTAGACCAATTCTCATTGTACTAAGAAAAAGAGTAGCAAACAGATTTCCATCCTGTCCTATGTTTTAGAGGCAAATGCAATAGATGGACACAGTGAGAGTAGCCAAGGGTGAAGCTTTTGCTCAGAGTGGGGTTTTCAGTAGGGCTGTGAGTTGGCCCACCTCTGGACAGCAACAGGAGCAGAGTTAAGCCACCGGTGACTGCTTTTGAACATCAGACCTAGAATGCCAACTGAAATCAAATCTATCACATTGTTAAATCCAAAAGATCTTTATCATTCATTTTTTTCTTAGGCAAAACCGACAATGGGGTTTTAATCTTAGTAAGTCTCTCATGATTTGGCCTTCACTGAGTATTACAGTACACTGCTCTAGCTAAAATATGATTTAATTTTGTGGATTGTTCTGCCTTTAGCTTCACTAGGTAGAATATAAGAAAACAAGATGTACATTCCCCAAAGCATAATGGGTTTTGTTCCAGAATTTTAGCTGGGACTGTGTTTAGCAAAATTAACATTATGCATCTCCTAAATGCAGGCAATTATTTGACATATTGTTTCCTTTTAAGTTCACTGAAGTGATATTTTGGACCCTTCCTCCTCTTGTCTTGACCTAAAACTGAAAAAAGCTTCTGAATGAATAATTATGGTTTTGAGGTTTTTGTATGTAGCTGATACTAAACTGGGAGGAGTGGTAGATACGCTGGAGGGCAGGGATAGGATACAGAGGGACCTAGACAAATTGGAGGATTGAGCCAAAAGAAATCTGATGAGGTTCAATAAGGATAAGTGCAGCGTCCTGCACTTAGGACGGAAGAACCCAATGCACAGCTACAGACTAGGGACCGAATGGCTAGGCAGCAGTTCTGCGGAAAAGGACCTAGGGGTGACAGTGGACGAGAAGCTGGATATGAGTCAGCAGTGTGCCCTTGTTGCCAAGAAGGCCAATGGCATTTTGGGATGTATAAGTAGGGGCATAGCGAGCAGATCGAGGGACGTGATCGTCCCCCTCTATTCGACATTGGTGAGGCCTCATCTGGAGTACTGTGTCCAGTTTTGGGCCCCACACTACAAGAAGGATGTGGATAAATTGGAGAGCGTCCAGCGAAGGGCAACAAAAATGATTCGGGGTCTGGAACATATGACTTATGAGGAGAGGCTGAGGGAACTGGGATTGTTTAGTCTGCAGAAGAGAAGAATGAGGGGGGATTTGATAGCTGCTTTCAACTACCTGAGAGGTGGTTCCAGAGAGGATGGTTCTAGACTATTCTCAGTGGTAGAAGAGGACAGGAAAAGGAGTAATGGTCTCAAGTTGCAGTGGGGGAGGTTTAGGTTGGATATTAGGAAAAACTTTTTCACTAGGAGGGTGGTGAAACACTGGAATGCGTTACCTAGGGAGGTGGTAGAATCTCCTTCCTTCGAAGTTTTTAAGGTCAGGCTTGACAAAGCCCTGGCTGGGATGATTTAATTGGGGATTGGTCCTGCTTTGAGCAGGGGGTCGGACTAGATGACCTCCTGAGGTCCCTTCCAACCCTGATATTCTATGATTCTATGATTACATAAATGTATAATAATAAAGTGTATGGGACAGTTGTGCGTTAGAACAAGATCGCAGTTTTTCATTAAATCTATATTCAACGGAGGCAGAGTACAGGCATGTTAGGTTTGTTAAATACATGAATAGCCAAGTTCTCGCACAGCCAGACACCCAGAGATTCTTCACAAACATTTTTTCCCCTGCACTGCTGTAGTTAGCCTATCTTTGTCTAGATACTATTGAACCTTTCCTGGTGTTCAGAAAAGCTCTACAATAGCCATCACATTGCGGTTCTGAAAAAGTGGCATTTCTCTGCTGCAGCTGTTGTTCTCATAGATTTCCCAGGCAACCTTACAAATTCTAAAATAGAATAGCCCATTCCCAAGAGGTTATGGATAGCAACCTATTCATGGTAAAGGAAAATGGTTAATTCTCCACAAAGAAAGTTTTTGATCCAACCAAACTAGAAATATTGGCTGGACTTTTAAAAAAGGAAAAGATAACAAAAGTAACTGCCATGGACAGGTGGCCAAAAAGTATTTTATTATAACTGCTGAAACGTTTATGCAAAAAGCTAGAGAGAGTACAGACAGAAGGCTAACATGCTTGTAGCCTGCTAGTTAATTGTTGTTTTTTTTTAAATCACGAGATAATCCAAATATTAGAATGCAATCAAAACAGATTAAGGTTTGACTGTATAAATCATCAAAAGGAGAGTCAAGGTATGGCTGCATGCCTGGTGAGAACTCATGCCACTGTATCTTGGGAGCACGCAAGTCTAAGAATATTGCATGGCTGTTCAGCTTAGTGCGATGCCAGCCATTGCGGTGATTTCCTCTTTCCCCATTCTCCCCCCAAAAATTCACGGATTCAGAAGAAGGCTCCTTCACATTCAAACCTTCACTTCAAGTAAACAGGTTTCAGACTGGTAGCCGTGTTAGTCTATCAGTAGAAAGAACGAGGAGTACTTGTGGCACCTTAGAGACGAACAAATGTATTTGGGCATAAGCTTTCATGGGCTAAAACTCACTTCATCGGATGCATGCAGTGGAAAATAAAGTAGGAAGATATATATACACAGACAACATGAAAAAATGGGTGTTGCCATACCAACTCTAACGAGACCAATTAATTAAGGTGGGCATACAGTTAGTATGGCAACATCTATTTTTTCATGTTCTCTGTGTATATATATACACCTTCCTACTGTATTTTCCACTGCATGCATCCGATGAAGTGGAGTTTAGCCCACAAAAGCTTATGCCCAAATAAATGTGTTAGTTTCCAAGGTGCCACAAGTACTCCTAGTTTTTTTCAAGTAAACTGGTTTGCCAAGAGGTGGGAAAAATTAACCCCTCCTTCCTCTCCAATCCAGAGGAGAATTTATAGCTTTCACCCTGTAAAGGTCCATGGGAACTGCAGGAAGCAGCGGCCAGCACATCCCTGCGGCCCGCCACTTCCTGCAGCTCCCATTGGCCGGGAACAGTGAACCGCGGCCACTGGGAGTTGCGGGGGACCGTGCCTGTGGACAGTCAATGTAAACAAAATGTCTCAAGACCTGTCTGCGGATTACCCTGATGGGCTGCGTGCCAAAGGTTGCCGACCCCTGCAATAAACTCTCCACAGTAAAGTGTGCAACCAACTACAGTAGAAAAAGTGCTCTCTTCATTCCCTATAATTTTGGCCTGGAAAATTAGTTTGCCCTGAAAATTGCCAGATTACTCAAAAAGCAAAGGTTTCTGCAAAGCTTGAAGAAAATATGTAAAACTGTTTTTGGAACAGAGCACTGCCCTGAGGTGGCAGACCCGTATGTTATCTGCTAGACCACAGAGACTCTCATGCAAATTGCTTTAATCTTCTATACTCAGGAAGGTGAACTATAATATGGGGATAATGGTTTCTATCCATTTTTGTGAAGTGATTTGAGATGTAGGGATGTAAAAGAACCATGCAAGTATAAATTATCATCACCCATATTTTTCACTTGGGATAACAGATTCAGTTACTTTGCTGGAAAGCAGTTTAGCTCAGGGAGTTAGGGATGGACTGTGGAATTGGAACCAAGACACCCAGGTTCTTGTCTTGAGACCGGTTTCAGAGTAGCACCCGTGTTAGTCTGTATTCGCAAAAAGAAAAGGAGTACTTGTGGCACCTTAGACACGAACAAATTTATTTGAGCATAAGCTTTCGTGAGCTATAGCTCACTTCATCGGATGCATTCAGTGGAAAATACAGTGGGGAGATTTATATACATAGAGAACATGAAACAGTGGATGTTACCATACACACTGTAACAAGAGCGATCACTTAAGGTGAGCTATTACCAGCAGGACAGCGGGTGGAGGAGGGGGACCTTTTGTAGTGATAATCAAGGTGGGCCATTTCCAGCAGTTGACAAGAACATCTGAGGAACAGTGGGGGCTGGAGGGGGGGAATAAACATGGGCAAATAGTTTTACTTTGTGTAATGACCCATCCACTCCCCGTCTCTATTCAAGCCTAAGTTAATTGTATCCAGTTTGCAAATTAATTCCAATTCAGAAGTCTCTCATTGGAGTCTGTTTCTGAAGTTTTTTTGTTGAAGATTTGCAACTTTTAGGTCTGTAATCGAGTGACCAAAGAGACTGAAGTGTTCTCCGACTGGGTTTTGAATGTTATAATTCTTGACATCTGATTTGTGTCCATTTATTCTTTTGCATAGAGACTGTCCAGTTTGAGCAATGTACATGGCAGAAGGGCACTGCTGGCACATGATGGCATATATCACATTGGTAGATGTGCAGTGAACGAGCCTCTGATAGTGTGGCTGATGTGATTAGGCCCTATGATGGTGTCCCCTGAATAGATTTGTGGACACAGTTGGCAACGGGCTTTGTTGCAAGGATAGGTTCCTGAGTTAGTGGTTCTGTTGTGTGGCGTGTGGTTGCTGGTGAGTATTTGCTTCAGGCTGGGGGGCTGTCTGTAAGGAAGGACTGGCCTGTCTCCCAAGATCTGTGAGAGTGACGGGTAGTCCTTCAGGATAAGCTGTAGATCCTTCAAAAACAGACTCCAGTGAGAGACTGCTGAATTGGAATTAATTTGCAAGCTGGATAAATTAATTTAGGCTTGAATAGAGAGTGGAAGTGGATGGGTCATTCCACAAAGTAAAACTATTTCCCCATGTTTATTCCCCCCCTCCACCCCCGCACTGTTCCTCAGACGTTCTTCTCAACTGCTGGAAATGGCCCACCTTGATTATCACTACAAAAGGTCCCGTCCCCCCCCCCACCGGCTCTCCTGCTGGTAATAGCTCATCTTAAGTGATCACTCTCTTGTTACAGTGTGTATGGTAACACCCATTGTTTCATGTTCTCTATGTATATAAATCTCCCCACTGTATTTTCCACTGAATGCATCCCATGAAGTGAGCTGTAGCTCACGAAAGCTTATGCTCAAATAAATTTGTTAGTCTCTAAGGTGCCACAAGTACTCCTTTTCTTTTTGTCTTGGGACTGACACTTGATACACTATTATTTCTTACCCTTGTCATCAGTGATTGGAGAGAAGATAGGCTGCACTGTACATGCAAACATGGCAAAGTTAACCATGTAGTAAGCATGTTTATCTTGTCAGATGTGCACTGAACAGCACAAAGATCCACAGGAGGTATAATTAATTTGGCCAGCCCTGCTCATTCCTTTAATTTAATGCTCCAGTGACCCTTCCATTATTTAATTTACATTATTTTAAATATATCTTATGTTTACTCTACATTTCTTTTTCTGATCATGGACAAAAATTATAAAAGATTGTTACTTCTACAGCAGCAGAGATATGGAAGTGCTTCAAGAACGAAAAGACAGACCCTGACACAAAAAAGGGCATGAACCTGAAAGGTGCAGAGTGCCCTCAACATCTACTGAAGTCATTTAAGCGTTCTATTTAAAGAATAATAGTAATAATAATTCTCCTAGTGTTCTTTCCTAAGAGTATGAACAAGACTGGTCAATTTTACTGCAACTATTTGGAATCATGGTAAGGGGCAGACAGACTTCAAGTTTATCAAATGCCCACTTGCCAGTGGCAATGAAAGAGTGAACCCTAAGTAGAGTCCAGTGGCAGTACCGAGACAGAGCTCCAGCAACTGTGCTCTCATCACGATGTAGCCCCAACACCTTGTTGCCCATCTTTTGTATCAGTCATCAGCTAACAATTTTAGTCTATTTCTGCACAGGGGGTGTCTGGATAAGTTTTCAATCCTGTGTTATTATTTCAGCATTATTAAAACAATCTTCTTCTAAGGCTTTAGGACCCAATTTGACTCCCACTGAAGTCAACAGAAACTTTCCACCATCTCCAATAGGCATTGGATCAGACCCGTAGTCAGTAATATTTCTTAACACAGCAATACTTCATTATCAGCAGAGGTCCGTGTCGTGATGCTTTCCATTTCCACAAAAGAGATGCGGATATAAGTGTGTTCCAAGAATATAAGCATATTTATATGCCACATGTGAACTTAAATATAAATCCCACACGTTAATTTGCAATGTAAAGAGGTTTTGCAATTGTGTGATACAGAGTTCAGCCAGCGAGCATTGCTATTTTAAAATCACTGCTTCTGAATGCTTCCCTTCCCCCAGTATGATTAGAAAGTAACCATAAATTTGGAGCATTTTTTAAATTAAGTTTTGTCTTAATTTCTCTGTAGGTACAGTGTTTTGCAAAAAAAATACCAGTATTATATATGATGTTTATACTTAGAAACATCACAAATCTAGATTAAAACTTAATTTACAAAAATTATTCTTTCCTGCTAGAGTAACAGTAACACCTCAAGAAAGCAATGGACTCCTGAAATGTCAGAAGTACATTTAAAGCCACACTTGTAGTTTTGTCGTCTTTCATAATTTTCTCATGTGACTCATGATATTTTGTGCTTTTCTTGAAACCCCAGCTCTAGAAGTCATTTAATTACATGAGAATCTGAGCTTTCATGTTGAAAAAAAATGCATACCAATGGTAAGTTTCTACCATTTCTGGTTTCAGAGAAAAACTTGAAAAGATTTCAGAGTAGCAGCCGTGTTAGTCTGTATCCGCAAAAAGAAAAGGAGTACTTGTGGCACCTTAGAGACTAACAAATGTATTAGAACATAAGCTTTCGTGAGCTATAGCTCATTTCATCGGATGCATAGAATGGAACATATAGTAAGATATATATATATCTATATATATACACACACACACACACACACAGATAAGTTGGAAGTTACCATACAAACTGTGAGAGGCTAATTAGTTAAGATGAGCTATTATCAGCAGGAGAAAAAAACTTTTGTAGTGATAATCAAGATGGCCCATTTAGACAGTTGACAAGAAGGTGTGAGGATACTTAGCTTAAAGAAATAGATTCAATATGTGTAATGACCCAGCCACTCCCAGTCTCTATTCAAACCCAAGTTAATGGTATCTAGTTTGCAGATTAATTCAAGCTCAGCAGTTTCTCCTTGGAGTCTGTTAGAGATCCACTTCCTGGACACTACGGTGCTAATAAGCGATGGTCACATAAACACCACCCTACACCAGAAACCTACTGACCACTATGCTTACCTACATGCCTCCAGATTTCATCCAGACCACACCACACGATCCATTGTCTACAGCCAAGCTCTATGACACAACCGCATTTGCGCCAACCCCTCAGACAGAGACAAACACCTACAAGGTCTCTATCAAGTGTTCTTACAACTACAATACCCTCCTGCTGAAGTCAAGAACCAGGCTGACAGAGCCAGAAGAATACCCAGAAGTTACCTACTACAGGACAGGCCCAACGAAGAAAATAACAGAACGCCACTAGCCATCACCTTCAGCCCCCAACTAAAACACCTCTCCAGCGCATCATCAAGGATCTACAACCTATCCTGAAGGATGACCCATCACTCTCACAGATCTTGGGAGACAGGCCAGTCCTTGCTTACAGACAGCCCCCCAACCTGAAGCAAATACTCATCAGCAACCACACACCACACAACAGAACCACTAACCCAGGAACCTATCCTTGCAACAAAGCCAGTTACCAACTGTGTCCACATATCTATTCAGGGGACACCATCATAGGGCCTCATCACATCAGCCACACTATCAGAGGCTCGTTCACCTGCACATCTACCAATGTGATATATGCCATCATGCACTAGCAATGCCCCTCTGCCATGTACATTGGCCAAGCTGGACAGTCTCTACATAAAAGAATAAATGGACACAAATCAGATGTCAAGAATTATAACATTCAAAACCCAGTCGGAGAACACCCCAATCTCTTTGGTCACTCCATTACAGACCTAAAAGTGGCAATTCTTCAACAAAAAAACTTCACAACCAGACTCCAAGGAGAGACTGCTGAATTGGAATTAATTTGCAAACTGGATAAATTAACTTAGGCTTGAATAAAGACTGGGAGCGGATGGGTCATTACGCAAAGTAAAACTATTTCCCCATGTTATTCTCCCCTCCCCCCCCCCCCACACTGTTCCTTCGATGTGCTTGTCAACTGCTGGAAATGGCCCACCTTGATTATCACTACAAAAGGTATACGATGAAGTGAGCTGTAGCTCACGAAAGCTTATGCTCAAATAAATTTGTTAGTCTCTAAGGTGCCACATGTCCTCCTTTTATTTTTGCAGATACAAACTAACACGGTTGCTACTCTGAATACTGTTACAGTGTGTATGGTAACACCCATTGTTTCATGTTCTCTGTGTATAAGCTTTCGTGAGCTACAGCTCACTTCATCGAACGCATTCAATGGAAAATACAGTGGGGAGATTTTATATACGCAGAGAACATGAAACAATGGGTGTTACTATACACACTGTAACCAGTGATCACTTAAGGTGAGGTATTACAGCGGGGGGTGGGGGGGACACCTTTTGTAGTGATAATCAAGATGGGCCATTTCCAGCAGTTGACAAGAACGTCTGAGGAACAGTGGGGGGTGGAGGGGGAGAAATAAACATGGGGAAATAGTTTTACTTTGTGTAATGACCCATCCACTCCCAGTCTCTATTCAAGCCTAAGTTAACTGTATCCAGCACTCTCTCCTTGCAGTCTGTTTCTGATTTTTTTTGTTGAAGATTTGCAACTTTTAGATCTGTAATCGAGTGACCAAAGAGATTGAAGTGTTCTCCAACTGGAGTGGGCTTGGGGGGGGGGGGGGAACACGACCTGGATTTGTGCTGGAAATGGCCCAACTTGATTATCATACACATTGTAAGGAGAGTGATCACTTTAGATAAGCTATTACCAGCAGGAGAGTGGGGTGGGGGGAGAGAAAACATTTTGTAGTGGTAAACACCCATTTTTTCATGCTGTGTGTGTATAAAAAGATCTTCTATACTTTCCACAGTATGCATCTGATGAAGTGAGTTGTAGCTCACGAAAGCTTATGCTCAAATAAATTGGTTAGGGTCTAAGGTGCCACAAGTACTCCTTTTCTTTTTGCAAATACAGACTAACACGGCTGCTACTCTTAAACCTTTTTGAATGTTATCATTCTTGACGTCTGATTTGTGTCCATTTACTCTTTTACATAGAGACTGTCTAGTTTGACCAATGTACATGGCAGAGGGGCACGGCTGGCACATGATGGCATATATCACATTGATAGATGTGCAGGTGAACGAGCCTCTGATAGTGTGGCTGATGTGATTAGGCCCTATGCCTCTCACAGTTTGTATGGTAACTTCCAACTTATCTCTCTCTCTCTCTCTCTGTGTGTATAAAAAAACACACATGTATCTTACTATATGTTCCATTCGATGCATCCAATGAAGTGAGCTGTAGCTCATGAAAGCTTATGCTCTAATACATCTGTTCGTCTCTAAGGTGCCACAAGTACTCCTGTTCCTTTTTCTTGAAAACATTAACCCCAAATGCTTAAAAGATAGATGACAAATAAAAAAAGCCAAATCGTGTATATTTGGGGTTTTAATGCTTGGGAATACTGTACTAGGAGCATTAATAAGGTGTTCTTCAAAAAAAAGAGAGCCACTGATGGTGATAAGACAACATCGAAACACCAATTTACATAGGGTTGATATGAAAGACTATATTTAACTTTGAACAATTAACCAATAAATCTACTTAGATTTGCAATTTAGGATTCCTGCACTGAATGGTCAACATTTATACCCTCAATGGAGTGCGGTTCAAAGAGCAGATTTTAATCTAAATTTCTATCTTGAATTTTTCATACAGAAAGCATCACGTACAGCTATATAGCACAGTTAAACAACTAAATGCATCCGATGAAGTGAGCTGTAGCTCACGAAAGCTTATGCTCAAATAAATTTGTTAGTCTCTAAGGTGCCACAAGTACTCCTTTTCTTTTTGCAAATACAGACTAACACAGCTGCTACTCTGAAACCAGTTAAACAACTGTGTAGTGGGTGGATTCTGCATGTAACAGTGATGTCTTCTAAGAGAGCTGCTACAAGCTATCAAAAGTTTGGAATGTCTCTCATGTGACAGCAGTATCCTTTCAGGCTAAGATTAAAAATAATTTTGTACATATTGACCCTGTTCTGAAATTCTTTATAATTACGTGCAAAGGAGAATTGACTCAGTACAGTGAATGTGTGTATTAACATCTAGACAACTCGTTTTGCAATTGTGTTAATCACTTCTATGTATCAAAGTACCTCACATTAAATAATAGAAAAAGTAGGATAAATAATTAAACTACATTAATGTAGTCAAACTAGAAAATATAGCGTTAGGTCTACTCAGTTGTCCTACCAGGATCTTCAAAGATGTAAACGAAAGTAAAAGTTATAAAGTCTATACTTCACCCAAAGTAATCCCCCAGCTAGAACATGACATATAGGGGCAGAGGCCAACTGATCAGAAGTGTCAGAACTCCCACCATCCTCAGTTACTCAATATTCAATTTAATGTTAAATAGCCCTTAAATTATTACTGAAAACAAACATTTCTTTGAAATTCCTGACATACCTAAGACAATCTTTCATTTTGAAAACTAAGGCCCAAATCCTATCAACAATGATGTGTGTGTTTAATTTTGACTCAGTGGAACTTGTGCATGTAAATAAAGTTATGCATGTGCATAACTGTCAGCAGATCCAGGATCAAAGAGAGAACCATGAAAGGAGGAGCCTATTTCAGGGGTTCTCAAACATTTTCATAGCATGGACTAAAATATGTTTGAGAGATTTTCTCATGCACCATCTCCCCTCCCATTCACATTACATTGCTGGGGCAACCATAGCAATTGTTTATGTAGACAGATAACATAACCAACTATATAAAATATTTTGATAGTCTTTTAATCAAATTTAGCAGCCAGAAGTAAGGACAGTTAACATGTTACCAAACCACATTCCCAAACAGACAATTAGCATGGACCTCAGTTTGACAGCTACTGGTTTAGAGTTCATCCTAGAAAGGGTTCATTCCCTCCCCGGCCCCATTTTTTTAAAATCAGACTATGAACAGGTCTTCATTCGTACTACACTGTAAAACTTCTGCAGTTTATTAGTGTATCATTGGACCTTTTCCAATTTCTATCATCAAACAACATGTAAAATTACACAAGAAAAAAAACCATGCAGATGTTTACAACAGACTGAATGTTTACCAACAGATAAAAGGAGCAGGCTCCTCAGGAATTAAGAAAAAAAAATCTCCCTAAATCTGCAGCAAAATTCTTGACCGTGTCACAGGCCAATGGCAAGACATTGGAATGAGAGCTCAGAAAGAACACTACAGAGAGGAGAATAGAGAAGATGGGGAAGGAATGAATAAGAAAAGAAACAGGTAGATGCTTTAATCTAATGGTATTTATTCTACCACAGATGTGCCAGAAATTGAGACTTAAATCAGTCCCCCCCACTCCCTGGACAGGAAGTGCTACAGAAGTAGAGCTTGCAATCATTATGAGCAGGGGAGGAAAGCAGAATGCATTATGTCCTCTCTCCCATGTCCCGTTTCCTAGACCAGTAATGAGCTCTGAAGGAATCAATATCCAGAACTCATCCGTCAGAAGTAAAGGCCTCCTCACCTCAGGAGATCTGAAGGAGTGCAAAGAGAAATCCCAGGGAACTTTACAAGCACAAGAAAAAAGTAACTAGACAAGACTTCTCACACTCCCTCACCATCACAGAAGAGACCCATTTCTCATAACCTAGTTAATCATCTAGATTGCATTCCTAGCCTATGCTAAGCTATGAAGACTCTCTCCTCAGGCCCTACGCTACCAGCACTCTCAGCTATCTTTGACACATCACTGACTTCCTGAGGAAACTACAATCCATCTGTGATCTTCCAGAAAACACCATCCTGGCCCCTATGGCTGCAGAAGCCCTCTACACCAACATTCCACACAAAGATGGAATACAAGCCGCCAGGAACTGTATCCCCGATAATGTCACGGCAAACCTGGTGGCTAAACTTTGTCCTCACCCACAACTATTGCACATTTGGGGACAATGTATACCTTCAAGTCAGCAGCACTACAATGGGTACCTGCATGGCGCCACAGTATGCCAACGTTTTTAGGCTGACTTAAAACAACACTTCCTCAGCTCTGATCCCCTAACGCCCTTACTCTGCTTGCGCTACGTTGACAACAGCTTCATCATCTGGACCCATGAACAAGAAGCCCTTGAGGAATTCCACCATGATTTCAACAATTTCCATCCCACCATCAACCACAGCCTGGACCAGTCCACACAAGAGATCCACTTCCTGGACACTATGGTGCTAATAAGCGATGGTCACATAAACGCCACCCTATACCGGAAACCTACTGACCGCTATACTTACCTACATGCCTCCCACTTTCATCCAGACCACACCACACGATCCATTGTCTATAGCCAAGCTCTACGATACAACCACATTTGCTCCAACCCCTCAGACAGAGACAAACACCTATAGGATCTCTATCAAGCATTCTTACAACTACAGTACCCACCTGCTGAAGTGAAAAAAACAGATTGACAGAGTGTAGCGGGGTGAGCACCCGCTCCAGCCCTGAGGGAGTTGGAAAAACCCTGTAGAGGGCTAGGGCTGGGGCTGGGGAAGGAAGCAAAACCCCAGCTGATTGGGGGAAGTGGTGGCAGCTGGAGGCCATCCCCCAGTCAGGGCCCAGCTGGCTCTATAAAGTTTGAGCCAGAAGTTCCAGTAGAGACTCTCTCTAGCTTGGGGAGAGGGGGACCTGGCTACAAGGGCTGAGAAAGTACCTAGATTGGGAGCAGGGCTGGGGAAGGCCAAGGGAGCCGGGGAGCTCGGGCCTAGGAAAGCCCCAGGCTGCAGACCTGGGAAGGCCTATTAGGTACAGGGGTTGCAGGGGCAGCCACGGGTAGGCAGAGGCAGCAGGTCCAAACCCCTTTGCCTGTGATGAGGGCCTTATACTGCAGTCTTCCACAAGAAGCAGGAACTAGTTGGTGACTGGCAGTAGCCTAAGACTGAGGCAAGATGGAGATAGTGGGTGGGGGTTCACCTGGGAGGGAGAGACCCAGAACTGTGGGGGTACTGCCAGGGGGTAGCACCCAAAACAAGTGCACCGGGAGGGACACGGGGGCCAGGGGCGGTGAGACACCGGCCTGAAGGAGGCGCTCCAGAGGCTGGACACTAATTCCTCGAGATGACCAGCAGGCGGCGCTGCCGGGTGAGTCTGCACCCCATGACGGAAAGCCAGAAGAATACCCAGAAGACACCAACTACAGGACAGGCCCAACAAAGAAAGTAACAGAACGCCACTAGCCATCACCTTCAGCCCCCAACTAAAACCTCTCCAGCACATCAAAGATCTACAACCTATCCTGAAGGACAATCCCCCACTCTCTCAGATCTTGGGAGACAGGCCAGTCCTTGCTTACAGACAGCCCCCCAACCTGAAGCAAATACTCATCAGCAACCACACAACAAAAACACTAACCCTGGAACCTATCCTTGCAACAAAGCCCCATTGCCAACTGTGTCCACATATCTATTCAGAGGACACCATCATAGGGCCTAATCACATCAGCCACACTATCAGAGGCTCGTTCACCTGCACATCTACCAATGTGATTATGCCAACATGTGCCAGCAATGCCCCTCTGCCATGTACACTGGCCAAACTGGATAGTCTCTAGGCAAAATAAATGGATACAAATCAGACGTCAAGAATTATAACATCCAAAAACCAGTCGGAGAACACTTCAACCTCCCATGACACTCAATTACAGACCTAAAAGTCGCAATTATTCAACAAAAAATCTTCAAAAACAGACTCCAACGAGAAACAGCAGAACTGGAATTAATCTGCAAACTAGACACCATTAAATTAGGCTTGAATAAAGACTGGGAGTGGATGAGTCATTACACTAACTAAAAACTATTTCCCCACGCTAATTTTCCCCCTACTATTAATCACACCTTCTTGTCAACTGTTTGAAATGGGCCATCCTGATTATCACTACAAATGTTGTTTTTTTTCCCTCCTGGTGATAATATCTCACCTTAACCAACTAGTCTCGTTAAGAGTTGGTATGGCAACCCCCATTTTTTCATTCTCTCTCTTTCTCTAGAGAAAGAGAGAATCTTCCTATTGTATTTTCCACTGCATGCATCTGATGAAGTGGGCTTTAGCCCATGAAAGCTTATGCTCAAATAAATTTGTTAATCTCTAAGGTGCCACAAGTACTCCTCATTCTCTCTGTTGATAGACTAACACGGCTACCACTCTGTAGCCTATGCAAGTTTCTTCTCTTCTAGAAAGAGGAGAAATTCAAATGCCACTCTTATCTGCTTGCTGTATCTTCGCAGAGTAGAAATGATGAAAATGATAGCAATGCCCTAAATATTTATACTGTCACCTCTGATATGTGGTAGCACTGCTCCACGTTACACAGTCTCAATCCTCTCTTCAGACATATGTGCCTGTATCTTGTAATTCTGATACTTTGTTTTTTTTTGCATATGCAACTCCAACCAGCATATTTATGGAAAGGTTTGGGTGGAAGCAAAGGGGGAGTTAAACATAAGAACTGCCAGACTGGATCAGACCCCAGGTCCATCCAGTCCAGTTTTCTGTCTCTGACAATGGGCAGAACCACTTGTTTCAGAGGAGAACCTAGTAATAAGCAGATGTGCAACAGTCTGCCCTCATATTAGGTCTCCTTCTAACGCATTCTAGTTAAAGACTGGCTTTTTGGCAGGTGGTTGTGAGACGGGAAAGAAAGATTAATCAATGCAATTTACTTAACATTTTCAGTTTTGCTAAATCATCTTCATCACTTATATTCAGCCCCTCACAGAGAGCTGCTACTTCCTCCAAAAGGTTTTATGGATATACACAGACTGTCACCCACATCCTGCCTGTTGCTCTGCAAGAGAGAAGTTAAGATAGATTTATATCACAAAAACTGAAAAAGAGGGCACACCGTAGTAAGTCTAAATTGATGCCAGATCTTGGGCCTTTCTCCTTCAAATAATAATAAAACCTAGCTCTAATACAGTGCTTTTCATTAGATGCTCTCAAAGTGCCTTACAAAATGAGGTCAGCATCATTAACTCCCATTTCCAGCGGGGGAAACTGAGGCACAGAGCAGTGACATGACTTGCCCAGGGTCATCCAGAATGCCAGTGGCAGAGCTGGGAACAGAACCCAGGTTTTGCTGAGTCCAAGCCAGTGTCCTATACACTAGGCCATATTGCCTAAGGGTGCAATTCCACTGTGATCAATATCTGATTCACACATCTCTTAGTTAATGTTAACTACCACTGCAAGCTTTTAATCATGCAGAATAGAGAAACTGACATTCTGAATGGATGTCTGGTACAAAGAAAGTTTGTCATTATTTTTTCCCCATGAACTAATCGATACGAGAGAGAGAGAATGTTCACTACTATTTTTCACACATTTACTAGGAATAATGAAGATATATTGCCTAGACAAACCGAGTACCACTGTGACGCATCTGTGACAGGGATGTAAATATCGTTTTAAAAGTTAACCGTTTAAACTATTAAAATTATATCGTTTAACTGGTTAACTGATTAAAGGGAGAGGGGCAGGGACTAGGGCAGCGGGTTGGGCTGGCCCAGGGCTGCTCCGGCTGGCGCGGCTAGGGGTTAACGGTTAGGGTGGGTTAACAGTAAAACTAATGCTTACCGGTTAACCATAAAACTAATGCTTACCGGTTAACCGTTGAATATTTTACATCCCTAATTTGTGACTTTTTTTTCTTTTAATGAGCCAAACTGACTGGTAAAATGATTCTGTATAGTCTCCAGCCACCTTTAAAAAAATATGATAAGAAATATCTGTAGAATAAATTTGCAATCACTAAACAGCTCCATAGCAAACTATTGTTTTCATTTAAAAACTGTTGTACTTTATAACTTGCTTCCTCTTTTCTTTCTACACATGCAGTTTAGGATTAAAATAAACTTTTGATGCAACTCTGATTACTGTTCTTCCTGGGTGGGGGAGGAGTGGGACTCAAACTTGTAAGTAGCCATATTAAAGGTTTTTGATCAGCCTCTCAAATATTTAATGTCAAGGCAAATATACAAGTACATAAAAGTCTCAGTGATAGCTTAAGTTCATTGATACAAAGGAAAAATATATTCTACTGGGACGAGTTTTAATGGTTTTCAACCACAAATTTAACAACTAAAATCTGCTACAAACATGTAAGTAGTGCAAGTGCAGATGTAATCAAGAAGACTTGGAATATCAACATTTCTTTAGCTGGACACCTCACATTCACTGCTACTGCAAATCAGAGATGTGTTACTTAAACGTTGTTTAGCATGAAGATATTAGCACCATCATGAAACACTTATGGCTCTGAATCTGCAAGCACTTGCATGTACAGTATGTGTTCCTTTACTCAGCAAGCAGTCCCACTGAGTTAAACATGTCCAACCTATCATCTAACCTCTGTGTTGCTTCACGTGAACAAGCAGGCTTCCCAACGTAGAAATGTCTATTCCACGCCCATGCAGTGTTTGATTATATCCTGTACCTTACTCTGACATCTTGACCAGAGGCCAGTACAATTATTCACACTGGGGCATCTTTTACCTTTTACAACAACCTGACAGAGTGTTCCTCTTTGATCCAGTCTCTCCTGAGGCTACATGCTTAGCATATTGTCTAAATCAGCCATGACAGTGAGGTATTGCCTAATTTTTACATTTTTGGATGGAGGGATTGAGAAAGGGGTTAGCTGTTACATCTCATGCTTTGTTTCTGGCATAATCCCCAATGAAGAAACACTAGGGGTGAATCTGACTAAGTATTTGGACAGACATCTAAGCATTTAGCTCCTCCTTTACTACCATGCCCACATATAGGTTGGTGACATGTTCAAAGCCACTTCACATGCAGAGTGAGAGTATATATTTCTCTGTACCTAAAAATTCCTCATCCAGCCCAATATGCAAATACTTTCCTGGCTTTTTTTCTTGCCCAGGATTCAGCATCTAGATCCACAAAGCTATTTAAACTCCTAACTTCCTCTGTGGATCTGGTGCTAGGCGGGTGTGGAATTTTTCATGCAGAGGGTAGAAAATAATGAGATTTGTTTTTCAAACTATGTAGGATCAGGCCTTTATGGATTTTCCCTCTCATATTTCTTTACACTGCAAAAGCAGGTGAGCGTCCAGTGTTCGCAGGATGAGAGAATGGCTGGTGTTCCCACAATACCTAGCGTATGTGCTATCCTTGGATGAGCTAGCCAATGCATATATTGGATTCCCACTATTATGTGATAAAGTGCCAAGTTAAAATATGAATATCATAGAATATCAGGGTTGGAAGGGATCTCAGGAGGTCATCTAGTCCAACCCCCTGCTCAAAGCAGGGCCAATCCCCAGTTTTTGCCCCAGATCCCTAAATGGCCCCCTCAGGGATTGAACTCACAACCCTGGGTTTCGCAGGCCAATGCTCAACCCACTGAGCTATCCCTCCCCCCAATATAATTAATACATGCTTTTTTTAAAAAAAAAACAGGTATCCTTCACAGCAAAGGCTGCTGAACACCTTCAAATCACCAGAAAAAGTCACTACAGGTTGCTTTGCCAGCATACCTGAGGTTCCTTTTCCATATGAAAATGTCAATGGGTCCATCAAAGGGTGCATACAAGCAAGCCCCTTTCTCAGTTCTTCCCCCATCCTGCATTGCACCCACTTATTTTTTATTGCACCCCGTACCCCTCACGCCCATTTACTACACTGTAAGAGAGAGAGAGGCCTTGCCTGCAACAGACTCTCTCAGCCCTTCTCCCACCTATACGGGGCACCTAAGCAGCGCGGTCTGGGCCCTGTGCAAACACGCGTGGCACAGAGCTGCAGAGCTAGTGTGTGCGGCTCTCAGGGCCCAGCAGTGCAAGGAGCTGATATTTCACACCACGCTCAGCCCCAGGCCAGCCTTCCCAGGGACCCGCCCGCTCCTATCAGCCCCAGCAGCACGCAGGGCTCAGATCTCACCCGCCCTGGGCGTGCTGCAGCGCCAGGTGCACGGACGCCCTCGGGCCCAGGCTCCCAGCCGCTGCCTTGCAGGCTCGGCTGCTCTCAGGGGCGTGAATGGCTGCAGAGCTCGGCCGCACCCCCTGGGGAGAGCGCGCGGGAGCGGACGCCTCCCCCGGGGGTGCCCGGCCAGAGCCAGGCGGGCGGCTGCAGACAAAGGGACGAGGCCGCGAGCTGCCAGGGCGCCCAGCCCCACGTGCTGCTCCGGGCTGGCTCTTGAGGGGCCGCCCGCGCCACAGGCAGCCCCCGAGCAGGGGAGCGCCCGGGCGGGCTGCCCCCCGCGCTCACTCACCAGCGGTAGCAGCCCTCGCTGGCTTCCAGGGTGAAGTTGATCCTGGTGCTCCGGGCGAAGGGCAGCAGCACTTTGGGGATGTTCAGCTTGGAGGCCACGGAGAAGGGCGGCGGCGGCAGCAGCAGCAGGAGAAGCAGCAGCAGCGCTCGGGGCGAAGGGGCAGCGAGCTGGGCCATTCTCCCTGCCCGCGCCCGGGGGACTGGGGAGGGCTGCAGGTAGGGAGGGGGGGTCAGGCGGGATGCGGGGCCCCCAGCCGGGGAAAGGTCTCCGGCTACAAAGTGGCCTAGCCGTGGCCACAACGCTTGTTGTCAGGCGGCGCGTGTGTGGGGCAAGGGCAGGGGATGAGCCCAGCTGCACCGGGACCAAGAGGCACCGGGGTGGCCGCGGCGCCCGCTGGAGGCTCCGAACCTTTCGCCAGAATCACAATCACCCGCCTTGTGCTGCTATTCGAGGGACGTCAGCGGCCGGGGAAGGGGAAACCGGGCCCGAGGCGGTGGGGCGGGGCCGTGTGCCTCGGGGGCGGGCGCTCAGCCGCAGGCGGGGAGAGCAGCCGCAAGTGCTGCTGCAGAAAGCGAATGTCACATGGCAGCTCCTGGCCACCAGCGAGTCTCTGTAACCCCCGGCAGCAGCAGGCAGTTTTTGTTTCACTTTCAGGTGGTCCTGGAGCGTAGGCGCTTGGGTCTCTCCAGCCTTGAAGGCTGGCTGTGGCAACCCATCCCAGTAAGGGATGAAAGGAAATCTAAGGGCAGCCTAAATTAGGAGTCGGACAGGTGTCCCTGGGTTTTTGCATAATAATTGTGGTGTGTGGCGCTGTGCCACTTTAGTGGGGGAAGCTCAGGAACAGAGCATCTGGTTTTTTTTTACAAAGGCGGTGAGCACCTGCAGCTCTGGTTGACTTCACTTGGAGTTCTAAGTGCCCAGAAGTCTTCGAAATCAGGCCCAAAGTGACTTGCTCAGGGTCACCAAACGGATGGGAGCAGAGCCCAGGTTTCCTGGTGTAGTTTGGTCCATGCTACCTTCCCTCTTAATAATAATTTCATTTGTAGATCTCAAAGCATTTTACAAACGTTGATTAAGCCTCCAAACTCACCCATCCTTGTGTCCTCTGCGGCAGAATAATCTCATAAAGCTATTTACTGTGAACACAACGCACACAGTCATTCATATCCCATTTTGCCACACTGCACATGGGGATTTTTTTCACATTTAGCCATATCTATCACACTGTTAGTCTACACATCTATGTCGATTCATGTTTATATTTAGTAGAATTAGTCCTTTGGCACTCATTATGGCCTTTAGGAAACACCTTGCACTGAGTCAGTGGGAAAAGAGGAATTATCACTACCCAAATATGGGCCATTAGATATCTCAATTTAGAGAAGCAATATTTCTGCAAAAGACATTCCAGAAGGGAAGACTAAGGTAGGAATGTGATATATCACAATTTTACTGGTGGGGAAATTGAAGCAGAGAGAAATTTAAATTATTTACTAATGTCCTAGTGAGTCAGCAGCAGAACATTAAGGAACCCAGAAGTCCTGCTTTCCCTACCTTGTTCCGACTGCCCAAACATTAAATAATATAGGGTTATTTTTCCATGTTTCTATAATTTAACAAACAAAAGTTATATTTTGTGACAGTTAAGGTTGTGTCAGGACACACCACATCCAAAAACCTTAAAAGCATGTAAATAAAGCAGTGATTCTCAAACTTTTTTTTACTGGTGACCCCTTTCACATAGCAAACCTCTGAGTGTGACCCCCCCCCCATCAATTGAAATGCTTTTTAATATATTTAAAACCATTATAAATGCTGGAGGCAAGGCAGAGTTTGGAGTGGAGGCTGACAATTCGTGACCCCCCCATGTAAGAACCTTCCGATCCCTGGATGGGTCCTGACCTCCAGTTTGAGAACCCCTGAAATAAAGGAAAAGATGTGCATTCCTCTCAGACTTCATGTTGCATACACCACTACACCACTGGCTCCATGAGGCTTTTGGTTTTATTGCCAACAGATACACAAGAGCAAATATGTAGCCCAGCTTCATCCAACATTTTACTCTAGTGCAAAACCTTAATGGTATCTTCAGCTGTGTTAAGGCAAAATAACTTGCCAGTTGTGTGTGTATCTCTGAATCAGCACATGAGGAACAACAATGTAGCAGGTAATGACTGCCCATTCTGGAAGATGATGATTGCAAGATCTGTTTCCCATAACATGTTTAAGATATTTAGGTCAAACTGTTGGCTCAGAAAACTTGCTGACATATTTGAAGCTCTATCTGAAGCCCAGGCTGTGCTAGTGAGGATATTGCCGTTCAGTAGTATGTGTGGAGAGTACATTTTTTTCCAGAACTATTGAATAGTATCCTTTTATCTTAAAATATGTCCATAGCTGTATCAAAGGTAGCTGCAGTTCCTACTACAGACTGGCAAAGGTTTAATCTCATCATTGGCCACATTTATGCCTGGTGTAACTCCACTGATTTCAGTGTAATTACACCAAGGGAGAATTTGTCATAAAAAGGGGGCTTGCCAATCTGGAGAAGAGGATTCAGCCAGAGTGAGGCTTGTTGAGACCAAAATAGAGTGGAATTCATCATGCCAGCAGCCTGCTTCCAAAGATTATGGGTGCTCTGCATGAAGCTAGTTGATAATGACATTCATTGCATATTCAGACAACATTTTCTCAAATCCTTTCACCTCCAATAAAGCCTCAGCATCCAGATTTGAAATATAACTGCTAAATATCTGAATATGAAGCCAGTGCAATTCAGTGAATAAATTATGGCACCTTAGAGACTAACCAATTTATTTGAGCATAAGCTTTCGTGAGCTACAGCTCACTTCATCGGATGCATACTGTGGAAACTGCAGAAGACATTATATACACAGAGACCATGAAACAATACCTCCTCCCATCCCACTCTCCTGCTGGTAATAGCTTATCTAAAGTGATCACTCTCCTTACATTTACTCAAGAAACTTCCTGAAAAAGCACAAGATCAAATCCGCACAGGCACGCCCCTTGAACTCCGACCTGGGATATTCTATCTACTACCCAAGATCCATAAACCTGGAAATCCTGGGCGCCCCATCATCTCAGGCATTGGCACCCTGACAGCAGGATTGTCTGGCTATGTAGACTCCTTCCTCATGCCCTACGCTACCAGCACTCCCAGCTACCTTCGAGACACCACTGACTTCCTGAGGAAACTACAATCCATCGGTGATCTTCCTGATAACACCATCCTGGCCATTATGGATGTAGAAGCCCTCTACACCAACATTCCACACAAAGATGGACTACAAGCCGTCAAGAACACTATCCCCGATAATGTCACGGCTAACCTGGTGGCTGAACTTTGTGACTTTGTCCTTACCCATAACTATTTTACATTTGGGGACAATGTATACCTTCAGATCAGCAGCACTGCTATGGGTACCCGCATGGCCCCACAATATGCCAACATTTTTATGGCTGATTTAGAACAACGCTTCCTCAACTCTTGTCCCCTAACGCCCCTACTCTACTTGCGCTATATTGATGACATCTTCATCATCTGGACCCATGGAAAAGAAGCCCTGGAGGAATTCCACCATGATTTCAACAATTTCCATCCCACCATCAACCTCAGCCTGGTCCAGTCCACACAAGAGATCCACTTCCTGGACACTACAGTGCTAATAAACAATGGTCACATAAACACCACCCTATACCAGAAACCTACTGACGCTATTCCTACCTACATGCCTCCAGCTTTCACCCTGACCACACCACACGATCTATCGTCTACAGCCAAGCTCTGCGATACAACCGCATTTGCTCCAACCCCTCAGACAGAGACAAACACCTACAAGATCTCTATCAAGCATTCTTACAACTACAATACCCACCTGCAGAAGTGAAGAAATAGATTGATAGAGCCAGAAGAGTTCCCAGAAGTCACCTACTATAGGACAGGCCCAACAAAGAAAATAACAGAACGCCACTAGCCGTCACCTTCAGCCCCCAACTAAAACCCCTCCAACGCATTATTAAGGATCTACAACCTATCCTGAAGGATGACCAAACACTCTCACAAATCCTGGGAGACAGGCCAGTCCTTGCCTACAGACAGTCCCCCAACCTGAAGCAAATACTCACCAACAACCACATACCACACAACAGAACCACTAACCCAGGAACCTATCCTTGCAACAAAGCCCGTTGCCAACTGTGCCCACATATCTATTCAGGGGACACTCACAGGGCCTAATAACATCAGTCAAACTATCAGAGGCTCGTTCACCTGCACATCCACCAATGTGATATATGCCATCATGTGCCAGCAATGCCCCTCTGCCATCTACATTGGTCAAACTGGACAGTCTCTACGCAAAAGAATAAATGGACACAAATCAGATGTCAAGAATTCTAACATTCATAAACCAGTCGGAGAACACTTCAATCTCTCTGGTCACGCAATTACAGACATGAAGGTCGCTATCTTACAACAAAAAAACTTCAAATCCAGACTCCAGCGAGAAACTGCTGAATTGAAATTCATTTGCAAATTGGATACTATTAATTTAGGCTTAAATAGAGACTGGGAGTGGCTAAGTCATTATGCAAGGTAGCCTATTTCCCCTTGTTTTTTCCTACCCCCCCCCCCGACGTTCTGGTTAAACTTGGATTTATGCTGGAAATGGCCCACCTTGATTATCATACACATTGTAAGGAGAGTGGTCAGTTTGGATGAGCTATTGCCAGCAGGAGAGTGAGTTTGTGTGGGGGAGGGGGGTGAGAAAACCTGGATTTGTGCTGGAAATGGCCCACCTTGATTTTCATACACATTGTAAGGAGAGTGGTCACTTTGGATAAGCTATTACCAGCAGGAGAGTGAGTTTGTGTGTGTGGTTTTTGGAAGGCGGGGGGTGAGAAAACCTGGATTTGTGCTGGAAATGGCCCACCTTGATTATCATACACATTATAAGGAGAGTGATCACTTTAGATAAGCTATTACCAGCAGGAGAGTGGGGTGGGAGGAGGTATTGTTTCATGGTCTCTGTGTAGATAATGTCTTCTGCAGTTTCCACAGTATGCATCCGATGAAGTGAGCTGTAGCTCACGAAAGCTTATGCTCAAATAAATTGGTTAGTCTCTAAGGTGCCACAAGTACTCCTTTTCTTTTTGCGAATACAGACTAACACGGCTGTTACTCTGAAACCTGAATAAATTATGTTTTCCAACAGGCGGCTTGTTTTGCTTCATTCCAGAGGAGAGCTCCAGGAGGAATTCTGCCTCTGGAATTCAGCCTCCTGGAGCTTCGATGCATGTGGGATGGTGCAGCATACTCCTCTTGTGTACAGTCTACCTCTGCTGACTAGTACTAAGGGGGAATGAGCAATGGCACCACCTTCTCCTCACCAACTTTGGAGGCTCACATCCTAGCAGGTGGGTGGAGGTAGCTATCCCTGTGCTTGGGCTCCAGTTATACCCATTACTTTGCAAAAGTATAAAGGGGATATCATTGTGACCTCCTCCTTTACCTCTCTGCGCAAGAGAATCATCTGGGTACAATGTGGCCAAGGATAGGAACTGGAGCCCACATTCACAAAAGAATTTAGGATTCTAATTTCCATTGAGTCCCATGGAATTTAGGAGCCTGGCAACCCACTTAAATCTAGTCTTGTTTTTCCCTGTTCCAGTAAAAGTCCACAAAAATAGTAGTATATCCTTTTTGGGGTGGGAGAAGGTATTCTGGTATCTTCAAGTATACTATGGTTTATTGAGTAATTTAATTAGGTATATGGAAGAATGGGACCATGTTTTCAGTAATGGTGTTTATTTATGTAGAGTATAGAGACATTTGTATCCACATGTATGTTTAAAATAATGTTAAATCAAGTGTTTTATTTCAAATGGGAAGTTAAAATGAGAGGTATGGTTCCAGCATGGACTGTACAGGGAAGCTGTTCATTGTGATTCTCAACTGGTAGTCTGGCTGGGCTGCTAAATTAGTCAATAAACAATACTTAGAAGGTGCCAAAAGGTTTAAAAGTACTATGTAAGTGCAAAGTAGTATTATTAAAAACTTAGTTCATCCATTGATTACAGAATATCCCCATTCGGCAAGTGAAATATTCTTCTACATTCTTGGATCCATAACCTCCAGTCCATTCAGCTTTGACAATTTCTCACTGTCCTCCATATTTCCACCTTCACTGACTGCTGATACACTTAAATATCAGATTTTGAATGTTATGTTTAATATTTTAGGCACTTCCAATCTGTTTTATTAAAGGTCATTAATACTGGTGTATACCCCAACCAGATTGTTGTGTTCCTTTGGTGATTTATTATTACCCCCTCCCTCTTCTTCTATTTGCATTCTCTCAATATCATGCATTTGTTCACCTCACCCCTCGCTAGAGGAATGTTCTATTAAGGGACATTCTTATTTTAAATGTAAGTTTCATACTCACCTTTTTGACAACCTGTTTTTAAGTCTTTTTTTTTTTTTTAAAAAAAAGACCTAAAATATTTTAAAGGCTGTTGTTCTGTGTTGTGACTCAGACTCTGCTCCTGAAGACTTGTGCATGCGCTTAAAGTTAAACATGTGTGTATTTGTAAGATTGAGCCCTGAGTATTTCCACAGAAGTAATCTATTTGTGGAAGTACGGATAACAGGATCAGGCTCCATACTTGCTATTTCCCTTATATGTATATTAAAACTAATATGTGTAGTAAATATAAATGATCAGTAAGTGGTACAACTAATTTCCTCAGCTGTTAGGTGAAGGTCTGGACACACTGAGTGGATTTATGATGTAAGGTATGGGTCCAAATTAGTCTTCTTGTAAGATTAGTCATATGACATATGCCCATGTAGTGCATTGTAATAGAGCCGGACTCACCCAGCAGTGTGTCCTGCTGGTTGTCCTTGGGAATTAGCTCATCAGCCTTTGGAGCGCTGTCTGGTGATCTGCCTTACCCCTAGCCCCAGTCCCTCCCAGGACCCACTGCTACCCCCTGGCAGTAAACCCCTAACAATCCCTGCGGGTCTCCCCTCCCCAGGGAACCCCCATCCACTACCCCACAAGACCTCACCTCAGTCTTGGCTACTGCCAGTCATCGCTTAGCCCCGCTCCTCAGGACAGACTGCAGTGGATCAGCCACTCAACACAGGCAAGGGGGCTTCGACCTGCTGCCTTGGTCTACCCGTGGGCTGCAACTCCAGTACCTAATAGGCCCTAATCTAGACCTCACAGCCTGGGGGTTTCCAGGCCAGAGCTTCCCTGCCCCCAAGGCCTTTCCCCCCTCAGCCCTACTCCAAACTAGGTATTCCCTCAGGTCCCTGCAACCAGGCCCTTCCCTCTCAGAACACAAAAGACTCTGGCAAAGCTTCAGCCTTGCAGCCTCTTTATAGGCCCAGCTGCAGCCATTTCCCCAATCAGCCTAGCTTCTCTTGCCCTCAGCCCTGGCTCTTGCCCAGGGCTGGCTTTTAAGCCCCACAGGGCCAGAGCTCCAGGAGAAAAAGGTCAGTCTGCTCGGGCTGCCCTGCTGGTTGGAGCTCCTTCTCCCTCCCTTGAGCTGTTGCTGGTTGGAGTGATCCTTCCCTGGATTGCTGCTGATGCTGCTGTTGAGTGGGGGGGGCCTTGCCGGCCTGCAGGGAAAGAGCCCCACTCGAAAGACTAAGCCTTCCATGGCAGGGGCTGCCCCCACTGCCGCAGCCCTGCCACCGGCTGCAGCATCCCTCCCCACTGTTCCCTCCACCAGCACCGCAGAGGCCCCTGCTCCGGCCCCCCGAGTGTATGCCCAGGTGGCGGCAGACCCGCCGCCAACTACTACGTCATCTCTCCCAACCACTGTCACTGTTGCCATCCCTAGCGGCCGGGGCCCCTTCCCCACCTTGACCAGGAAGCACGGAGTCCGTTGCCTCCTGATGCCCACCTCGCCCCATGCAGAGACCTACGTTTGGGCGTTGGTGAGGGAGGTGGTGGGGCCCACAGCCATCATGGCAGCCTCCAAAACATATGGCAAGGTTGTCTTCTTCCTTGCCTCGGAGGCTGCAGCCCAGGAGGCGGTGGAGAAGGGCCTGGCGGTGGGGGGCATGTTCGTCCCCCTGTAGCAGCTGGAGGACCTGAGTCCTCATGTAGTCCTGACCTCCTTTCCTCCCCAATGCTGCCCTGCTCTACCCTGAGGAAACCAATCTCCATTATCAGCCCTTTCCCGCTGGGCTGCAAAGACCCCGCCCTCTGTCATGTCCTCTCGTTCTGCCGGCAGGGGCAGCTTCAACTGCTGCCGGCGGCACGTGGCGGAGAGGCGCTTGAGGGGTCTTTCCTGGTTCCCTACTAGGTCCCCTATTAGGGGGCCCACTACTGGGTGCATTATTCCACGGTGGAGGCCTGGTGCTACCTCTGCCAGGTGATGGGGCACGTCCAGAGGGACTGCCCTTTGGCCCGGCATGGAGGAGTGCCCGGGACCCCTGAACCCCGGCAGGGCGCCGGCCCCATCATCGCCAGCATCCTTGGCTGCCAAGCCCCCAGAGCCGCCCCTTCTCTTTCCCAGCCCACCACTGCTCCTGCTCGGGCCCTAGGGGTACCTCCCCCAGTACACCCAGATGAGCGGGAGAGCCCCATTTCTGCTGCATGCACTCTGGCGGAGCCCGTAGAGGAGGGTGTGGTGGGAGTATCGCCGGGCATGGGACAGGGCCCGCCCCAGAGGGAATCTGCCCCGCCCCCGCCCCCGTGCTGCCCCACAGTTGCCTCCCCGAGTCATCATCCCTGCCCCCAGACCTAACCCCTGTTACTCAGCCCGCAGACAATGCCATGGAAGTCTGGACCCTAGTACAGGGAAAGCGGGGCAAGCAGAAGGCTCGAGCTCCGATCCTGCCATCCGATGCGGAGGCCCCCCAGATAACCAGGAAGGGGGGCACCGCTGCCGAGCCTTCCGCCCTGCCCATGGCTGCGTTCCATCCACTGGTGCCGGCTGGGGAAGTTGTGGCAACACTGGAGAGGAGCGACGCCCCCTCAGTCGGGGTCCCTCCCCACGGAGGCCTCCAATAGAGCCCCTCCTGCCCCTTTAACATCTGAAGCCCCTGCGAGCCCCGAAGCGAGCATCACTCCGGGTGCTGGCTGGGAGGGCCCCGGGGTGGTGGGAGGTGATCTCCCCTCCATCTATGAGGAGATCGAGGCCCTGGGTCTGACCCCGGTCACCCAGCGGGAGGACGACCCTCTGCCAGCGGGCCTCGACCTGAGTGACCTCACCCCGGCCCTCCGTTTCCCGTGCTCCCTCCCCATAACCACTGCTTCTGCTCCCGCCTCCGAGGGTCCCCTGGACTCTTCAACCTGCCCGGTTGCAGGTGGCGCTCCGCTGACGGCCGTCGAGCCTGCTGAGGCAAGGGCCAGTGCCTTGCGGCTGGGACCCGAGTTACCAGGGGTATCCCCCATTGGCATGGGGCAACTGACTTCCTTCTCGGGCGGGGGCCCCACTAAAAATTGCCCACCTCCTGATGCCATGGCTATTACACCTGCCGTTGAGCCTGAGCCCGGAATCACTGGGGATCCCCTCCCCGTTCCTCAGATCCCTGAGCCAGACTAAGGGGAGCCACCTCCCGGCAGCCCAGTTATTGGGGCCCAGGATCCTGCCTCTGTCCCTCTCCCCAACCTTACTCCTGACCCCATCCCTATCCCCTCCACCTCCCGCAATGCCATTGCTGCTCCTGGGGCTGTCTCCTTCCCTTTCCCGGAGGGTGACCCCCACAGAGCGGCCTTTGTGTTTCTCTGTCCCGACCCACTAGGGGCTGCTATCTTCCCTCCGCCTCTCCCCATTGAGCCGGGGTCTGAGGCGGGCCACGTGGCACCAGCCCATCGGGTGCCACGTCAAGGGTCTGCCACTTGCCTGCCCATCTTGGTGGGCCACGGGGCTGTGCCAGGGGCCCCACCGGAGGACGATGGGGGCCAGAGGCCCCGCCATAGGCTGCAAGAAGAGCTGTGGGAGTTTCTGAAGATGTCCGTGGCTCCCGTAATAAGGTGCAGCTCGCTCTCCAGCGATGGGGGGACTTTCATCAAATCCTCCAGGCCGCGAGAGCCTTCATGGGGGAGGGTAAAAGGACCGGGAAGCAGGGTGCCGCAACTGACCACCAGGCCCGCAGCTTCTGTGACTCCTTGCTCACCTTCGGGGTAGGTCACGGTTTGCTGCGCAGCCCACTGGGGGCCGTGAGCGTCCCTGCCAGTGAGGATCCCCCCCAGCCCTCCTCATGGCACCTATCACCTTTGCAACACTGAACACTGGGGGCTGTAGGATGGGTCTTCGCAGGTCCCAGGTGCTCTCCTTCCTTCAGGAGGGGGGTACTCTGTGGTTTTCCTGCAGGAGACCCATATGGATCTGGCCACCGAAGACAGCTGGTGGCTGGAGTGGGGGGACAGGGTCGACTTTAGCCATCTCTCAGTTCGTACGGCTGGAGTGGTGACCCTGTTCTCCCCCGACCTACGGCCCGAGGTGCTGGGGGTCGCCGAGGCTGTGCTGGACCGCCTGCTGCATCTCCGGGTCCATATGGAGGGGCTCATGGTCAACCTCGTTAACGTCTGTGCCCCAACATCGGGCCCGGAGCGGCTGCGATTCTATCAGCAGGCATCCGCCTTCCTTGGCTCCTTGGATCCTCATGCGTGCCGGTCCTGGGTGGGGACTTGAACACTGCCCTTGAGGAGCAGGACCACTCAGGGACTGAGCAGAGCCTGGCCACAACGGACATCTTCCGGGAGATTGTCGAACATCACTCCCTGGTGGACGTCCGGCGTGACCATCACCCGGATGATGTCTTGATGTTTACTTATGTCCGGGTGGAGGCCCATCGGTCGTGCCACTCCTGGTTGAACTGCATCTATTTGTCACTGTGACAGGTGTCGGTCGGTCCTCCGAGCCCCTAGGGGCAATGGAGAGCAATGGTCTCCGTGGCAGGCCTCGGCCCCACCTCCCAGGCATTGGGGAATTAGCGGGAAGGTGTGCTGGCTGGAGTCAGTAACGCGCCCCTCTGGCAGGGGAGCGCCAGCAAGAGTCAGTAGCGCGCCCCTCAGGCAGGGGAGCGCCGGCACAAGTCAGTGGCGCACCCCTCAGGCAAGGGAGCGCCGGGGTAGGGGAACGCAGGCCCACCCAACTCCACTGCGTTCCAGCCCAGGGCCCTGACAGTGGCGGGAGGCAAAGGTCCCACCACTGGGTCAGCGGGGCAGTCCGCGCCCGCTGACCAAACACACCCACCCCACGGTGTAGTTGGGCCCCTGGGCTACTTCCTACCCGGTCTCTCTCAGGCGGGTTGCTCCGGTCCCTCCATCTCCTCTGGGTATTCCGCTGCGGGCAGCTCCGGTTCCTCCATCTCCTCCGGGTATTCCGCTGCGGGCCACTCCCACTCCCCCTCGGTATCGGACTCACGCTGGCCCGGGCTGCAGTCCAGCCCCTCCAGGTCCTCTGGGTATTCAGCGGCCGGCAGCCCTGGTTGCCACAGGCCTTCCCCCCGGTCAGGCTCCTCCTTGCCCAAGGCTTCGCCTGGGCAGCAGCAGGATCGCGAGGGAACAGCCAGCCGCCTGTGTCTGTCTCCCTCCCTGGTACTCTCTTCTTTGGCAGAGGGTTCCACCTTTTGTACTTCCTGTCCCACCCTTTCCCTTCCGGGGATTGACGGAAGCTTGGTCTGGCCCTGCCCACTCAGGCTCAGAGGGTGGCTCTTTACCCTCTGGTTTGGAGGGGAGCCACCCTGGCTCCCTACATACCCCACCCCTCAAATCCAGCTCCCGATCTTCGGAGCTGGCGTCCTCACCTTCTCCGAGGCGGGATAGGAAATCCGCATTGGCGTTGTCTCGTCCCGCCCGATGGTGGATCATGAAGGCATAGGGCTGCAGAGCGAGATACCATCGCATCAGCCTGGCATTATTGTCCTTCATCTTATTGAGCCATTTCAGGGATGCGTGGTCCGTAACCAGTATAAAGAGGGCCCCGAGGAGGTAGTAGCGGAGAGCATCGACTGCCCACTTAACGGCTAGGGCCTCTTTCTCCACGACGGAGTAGTTCCGTTCTCTGGGGAACAGCTTCCGACTGAGGTAAACAATCGGGTATTCCTCCCCATCCACCTCCTGCGAGAGGACCGCCCCAAGCCCAACGCCTGAGGCATCTATCTGGACAATAAAGTCACGATGAAAGTCGGGGATGAAGAGTATTGGATCGCTACACAGCTGTTCCTTGATGGTTCGAAAGGCCGTCTCGCACTCATTGGACCAATGCACCCGGTGGGGACTGTCCTTTGTCCAGAGCTCCGTTAGCAGGGCCATAATGCTTGCAAAGTGGGGTACAAACCGCCGGTAATAACCAGCTAAGCCCAAAAATTGATGTACTTGCCTCTTCGTGGTCGGCACCGGACATTCCTGGAGTGCTTGGACATTCCCGATGAGGGGGCGGACCTGCCCCCGGCCCAAGGTGTACCCCAGGTAAGTGGTTTCCTCCCGCCCGATTCGGCATTTTTTCGGGTTGGCCGTCAGCCCGGCGGCACGGAGGTCCCGGAGGACTGCCGCTACTTGGTTAAGGTGCTTCTCCCAGTTATTGCCATAGATGACCACATCGTCCAGGTAGGCCGCCGTGTATTTCGTGTGTGGTTGCAACACCCGGTCCATCAAACGCTGGAAGGTTGCCGGGGCCCCATGTAGGCCGAAAGGCATCCGGGTGAAATGGTATAACCCTGAAGGGGTGGCAAACGCGGTCTTCTCCTTGGACCTGGGATCCAAGGGGATCTGCCAGTACCCTTTGGTGAGATCTAAAGTGGTGATATAACAGGCCTCCCCGAGCCGGTCGAGGAGCTCGTCGACATGGGGCATCGGATAGGCATCAAATTTTGAGATGGCGTTGACCCTCCGGAAGTCAATGCAAAACCGCCGGCTCCCATCGGGCTTCGGTACGAGGACAACAGGGCTCCGCCACTCACTCTGGGAGGGCTCAATAACACCCAGCTCCAACATCGCCTGGACTTCCTCCTCTACGGCCTCCCACATTCGTCTTGGCAATGGCTGGGTTGTCTCTCGGACCACCACCCCGGGTTCCGTCTGGATCACATGGTAGGTGAGCGTAGTCCGCCCGGGTTTCGTGGTGAACGTCTTGGGGAACGCCCTCACTAAGCAGAGTGCCTGTTCTTGCTGCTCGACAGTGAGTGTCTCTGCTAGCTGGGGTTCACCATTATCCGACTCCTTGGGTGGTTGGGACCCCAGTTCCGGTTCGGGGGGATATGGGGCCACTAGGAGCCCTTCCCGGTCCTGCCAAGGTTTTAGGAGGTTTACACGATAAATCTGCTTTTCCTTACGGCGACCAGGTTGCCGAATCTCATAAGTTACCGGCCCTACCTGGTGGAGGACCTCATACGGACCCTGCCAGCGGGCAAAAAGCTTTGATTCCTCCGAGGGGAGCAGGAGGAGTACTCGGTCCCCTGGCCCGAATGATCGAGCCTGGGCGCCCCGATTGTAGGGTTGCTCCTGGGCTCTTTGGGCGGTGTTTAAGTTCTCCCTCGCGAGCTCGCCCGCCCACGCCAGCCGCCCCTGCAGTTGTAAGACATATTGCAAGAGACCCTGTGTTGCAGACGGGTTGTGTTCCCAAGTCTCCCTCAAGAGGTTCAACACCCCCCGGGGTCGCAGCTCCAGGGTCGGAGCTTGAGTCAGGCCCTGTCTTCTTCTCAGGCGGGGCTCCCTCAAATGCCTCTTTGGTGGGTAGGGATTGGAGCACCTCGACGAAGTCTGGCCAGTCCCGGCCCAGGATCGCTGGATAGGCAAGGGATGACGCCACCGCCACATTCATTAACTGCGTTACTCCATGCACCGTAATGGGGACCCGCACCGTGGGGTACGATTTTACATCTCCGTGGATGCACTGAATCCGTACTTCCCCGATGGTCTGCTGGGGGTCCGAGAAGAGTGCCTGGCGGACAAGGGTCTGCCCACAGCCCGAATCGACTAGACCCACCACGGGGACCCCGGCAACTTCCATGGGAGCTGTCAGTTTGGCCACGGAGGGCAGACGGGCCCGTTGCTCCACGGCGCACACCAGGCCAAAGTTGCAGTCCATTGCAGGACAGCCCCGTTGCAGATGCCCATACTCGCCACATCGGAAACAAGGTCCTACCTCTGGGCGCGCAAGCCGCGTGGGGGCACTGGGGGGGCCGCCGAGTGGGCGGGGGCCTGGTGGTCGGGTTAAGCGTCCAGGGCCGGAGAGTGGTGTCGACTCGGGCCGTTGGGAAAACTCGGTCCTGCCGCCTTCTTGTCGTCGGGTACGGTGGGATGCGTTGGTTTGGGAGGCAGGCCCCCTCCGTTCAAGTTTCTGTGCATTGGGTCCAGGGTTTGGGGGGCGGGCAGCTGGTCCTATCGGGGCCTCAGCCTCGAGAAAGTCCTCCATAAGCGCAACGGCCGAGCTCAGACTTTGTGGCCGGTGCCTTAACACCCAAGCCCTCCCCTGGGGTGGGAGGATGTGCACGAATTGCTCAAGGATGACCCGTTCTGTCACCTCAGCTGCGGTTTGACGCTTGGGTTGGAGCTATTGGGTACCCGCATCCTTCAGTTCCTGGGCCACCGCCCGGGGTCTGGCGCCCGGTGGGTAGACCTTTTCCCGAAACCGTCGCCGAAAGGTTTCCGGGGTAATGTCGAAGGCATCCAAGATAGTCGCTTTCACTCGAGCATAAATGTGGGCCTCATCCTCTGGGAGCCCACGGTAAGCCTTCTGGGCTAGCCCCATCAGATACGGGGCGAGGAGTGTCGCCCATTGGTCAGGCGCCGAACCAGCCACTGAGGCCACCCGCTCGAAGGTCACTAGGTAGGCTTCCAGGTCATCCTCAGGCCCCATCTTGGCCAGACGGATCGGTGGGGCGGGAGGGGTCAGGGTGGCTGCCCGCTCCGGTTGAGTGCCACCATGGCCCGACCACAGGGTTGCAAGCTGCTGGAAGCACTGGGTTTGTTGTTCCTGGTGCTGGGCCCCCAGGGTTTGGAGCAACTGCTGCTGGTGGGCGCCCAGCTGTTGCACGAGTTGGTGCTGCTGCTGTTGCTGGCTCTCAGCCAGGAACTTGATAAGCCTTTCCATCTCCATCTTTCCAGTAGGGGAGCTTCAGAGGCACCCTCGCACTTACCCCTTTCGGCAGGGGTTGGGATCACCTGCCCACATTCTCCACCACTTGTGACAGGTGTCAGTCGGTCCTCCGAGCCCCTAGGGGCGATGGAGAGCAATGGTCTCCGTGGCAGGCCTCGGCCCCACCTCCCAGGCGTTGGGGAATTAGCGGGAAGGTGTGCCGGCCGGAGTCAGTAGTGCGCCCCTCAGGCAGGGGAGCGCCGGCAAGAGTCAGTAGCGCACCCCTCAGGCAGGGGAGCGCCGGCAGGAGTCAGTAGCGCGCCCCTCAGGCAGGGGAGCGCCGGCAAGAGTCAATAGCGCGCCCCTCAGGCAGGGGAGAGCCGGGGTAGGGGAACGCAGGCCCACCCAACTCCACTGCATTCCAGCCCAGGGCCCTGACAGTGGCGGGAGGCGAAGGTCCCGCCACTGGGTCAGCGGGGCAGTCCGCGCCCACTGACCAAACACACCCACCCCACGGTGTAGTTGGGCCCCTGGGCTACTTGCTACCCGGTCTCTCTCAGGCGGGTCGCTCCGGTTCCTCCATCTCCTCCGGGTATTCCACTGTGGGCAGCTCCGGTTCCTCCATCTCCTCCAGGTATTCCGCTGCAGGCCACTCCCGCTCCCCCTCGGTATCGGACTCACGCTGGCCCGGGCTGCAGTCCGGCCCCTCCAGGTCCTCTGGGTATTCAGCGGCCGGCAGCCCTGGTTGCCACAGGCCTTCCCCCCGGTCAGGCTCCTCCTTGCCCAGGGCTTCGCCTGGGTCAGCAGCAGGATCGCGAGGGAACAGCCAGCCGCCTGTGTCTGTCTCCCTCCCTGGTGCTCTCCTCCCTGGGCAGAGGGCCCCACCCTTTGTACTTCCTGTCCCACCCTTCCCCTTCCGGGGATTGGCGGAAGTTTGGCCTGGCCCCGCCCACTCAGTCTCAGAGGGTGGCTCTTTACCCTCTGGTTCGGAGGGGAGCCACCCTGGCTCCCTACAGTCACGCTTCCACCTTTCACGGGCCCACTCCTCGAACATCCAGCCAGCCCCTTTTTCAGATCATCATCTGGCCACCGTGATGGCCTCTCTCTGAGCGGAGAGGCTGGGGACAGCCTATTGGCATTTTAACAACAGCTTGCTGGAGGATGTGGGCTTCACGGCGTTCTTCCGGGAGTTCTGGCTGGCCTGGCAAGGGCAGCAGTGTGCTTTTACCTCGGCATGGCGGTGGTGGGACATGGGGAAGGCGCGCGCCCGGCTCTTCTGCTGTGACTACACCCGGGGCGCCAGCCAATGGAGGGATGCGGTGATAGAGCAGTTGGAATGGGAGGTCTTAGAGCTAGAGAGGCATCTGGCCGCCAGCCCTGAGGATCCATCCCTTTGCAGAGCGTGCCGGGAGAAGCGGGAGGAGCTCCGGGCCCTCAACGACCATTAGGCCCAGGGTGCTTTTGTTCAATCCCGCATCTGCTTCCTTCGAGAGATGGATCGCGGCTCCCGCTTCTTCTATGCCCTGGAGAAAAAGAGGGGGGCCAAGAAGCACGTCACCTGCCTTCTGGCAGAGGACAGCACCCCCCTCACAGATCCGGCAGAGATGAGCGAGAGGGCCAGGACCTTCTACGCACACCTTTTCTCCCCGGATCGGACCGATCCTACCACTTGCAGAGTGCTCTGGGACGGACTCCCGACAGTCAGCGTGGGTGACCGGGACCGGCTAGAGCTGCCTCTCTCTCTCTCTGGCCAAGTTCTCGGAAGCCCTCCGCCGCATGCCCACCAATAAATCTCTGGGCATGGACGGGCTGACCGTGGAGTTCTACCATGTGTTCTGGGACATCCTCGGCCCAGACCTAGTCACCATCTGGGCCGAGTCTTTGCAAAGTGGGGTCCTCCCTCTCTCGTGCAGGCAAGCCATGCTTGCCTTATTGCTGAAGAAGGGGGACCTCCGCGACTTAGAATTGGCATCCCGTCTCGCTCCTCAGCATGGACTACAAAATCATAGTGAAGGCCATCTCACTGCAGCTGGGGTCTGTGCTGGAGGACGTGATCCACCCAGACCAGACCTACACCATCCCGGGTCATACCATCTTTGATAACCTGTATCTGGTCGGGGATCTCTTGGAGCTTGGGTGTAGGGATGGTCTGTCATTCGCCCTCCTGTCCCTGGATCAGGAGAAGGCGTTTGACAGGGTGGACCACAGTTATCACCTGGGCATTCTGCGAGCGTTAGGCTTCAGATCTCAGTTTGTGGGTTTTCTCCAGGTGCTGTACACTTCCACAGAAGTATGTATTTGTATGTATTGCTCAACTGGACCCTGACTGAGCCGGTCAGCTTCGGGCGGGGAGTACAGCAGGGGTGTCCCTTCTCAGGCCAGCTGTACGCTCTGGCGATCAAGCCCTTCCTCTGTCTCCTTCGCAGGAGGTTGACGGGGTTGGTGCTCCGAGAGCCAGAGTGGTGGCTGGTCCTCTTGGCGTACGGCGACGATGTGCTCCTTGTGGTCCAGGACCTGGGCGACTTGGCACAGGTGGAGGCTTGCTAGACCGTGTACTTGGCGGCCTCCTCTGCCCAGGTCAACTGGGTCAAGAGCTCTGGCCTGGTGGTCAGGGACGGGTGGCAGGTGAGCTCCCTCCCACCCGTGCTTCAGGCCATCCGGTGGAGCGCAGGTCCGCTGCACTATCTCAGCGTTTATGTTTCTGCCACGCATCCGTCTCTGCCAGAGAACTGGCATGGTTTACAGGGCAGGGTGATAGAGCAGCTCCGGAAATGGACAGGACTACTCCGGTGCCTCTCCCTTTGAGGGAGGGCACTGGTACTCAATCACCTAGTCCTGTCCATGCTCTGGTACCAGCTCAACACCCTGGTCCTGGCTCTGGGCTTCCTCGCTGACCTCCAGGCAGTGATTCTGGAGTTCTTTTGGCCAGGACTGCACTGGGTCTCTGCAGGGGTCCTCCATCTCTCCCTGGAGGAGGGAGGGCAGAGTCTGAAGTGCCTACGCACTCGGGTCCATGTCTTCCACCTCCAGGCCTTGCAGAGGCTCCTTTATGGTGCAGGTAGTCCGGTGTAGAGAGTACTGGCGCACACCTTCCTGCGCCGATTCCAAGGTCTCTGGTACGACCGGCAGCTCCTTTATCTCGATCTGAGAGGTCTTCCGTGAGACCTCTCTGGGCTGCCGGTCTTCTACCAGGACCTCCTCCAGACCTGAAAACTGTTCTCGGCGACCAGGTCAGCGGCGGCCACCAAGGGAGCAGATCTCCTCACAGAGCCCCTGCTACACAACCCCCAGCTCCGTGTGCAGGTGGCAGAGTCCCCCTCGGTGCACCAGAGGTTGGTCCTGGATGAAGTCAGAGTTGGAGACCTCCCGGATTATGACCGGGGAGACTGGCTGGATCCCCTGATGCTCACTCAGCGTATGGGGCTCTCCAGGCCTTGTACTCCCTGGCGCGTACTTCAGGAGGTGAGGGCCGCTTTGCCACCTGCTGCTCGGGCTTACCTTGACTGGGTCCTGCACGAGGGCATGCCCCACCCACCCTCCACCCCAGGCCCTCCGGACCTTTTCATTGGGCACTTGCCCGGTGGACCCAAGCGGTCCCCCTGCCTCTTCTCCTTGAACCGGCTGTACGATTTGCAGCCGGTTCATTTCCAGACTGCGCCAAGGAAACACCTATACATGCTCGTGCTCCACACCCTTTACTGTTCCTCACCCTCGCGTCCCACCCTGACACAAAGTGGTAGGACCTCCTGCCACCTCTAGAGGGTGAGGAGCCCCAGTGGGCCAGCCTATACTCCACCCTGGTCCCAAGGCCCACCGGGGATATCAGCTGGTGGCACCCTCATTGGGCCGTGAGCTCGGGTGTGTACTTGGCAGGTTTACCCCTATCCCAGATACCTGCCCCTTCTGTGGTGTGAGGGAGACTCTGGCGCACATTTACTTAGAGTGTGCCAGGTTGCAGCCCCTATTCCGGCTTCTCACAAATATTCTGTTACGTTTCTGCCTGCACTTTTCCCCTCACCTCCTTCTCTATGCACTCCCAATCCGTGGCCCCACAAAGTCACGGGACCTCCTGGTCAACCTCCTCCTGGCCCTGGCTAAAACTGCCATCTATAAAACCAGGAAGAGGAGGTTGGCTGATGGGGACTCCTGTGACTGTGGGGCCTGTTTCCGATCCTCTGTCCATTCACGTATCAGGGCAGAGTTCCTCTGGGCGGCGTCCACTGGCTCCTTTGATGCCTTTGAGGAACAGTGGGCGCTGTCCAGGGTTCTCCGCTCGGTGTCCCCATCAGGCTCCCTTCTTTTAACCCTTTGACCCCACTCCTATCCCTTTTATTTCATTAGTTGTCCCCCGGAATCATTTGGTTTCCAGGTCCTGTGGATCCTCCCCTTAGGCTGGGGGGGGTGGTCCTATAGCAGTGGGCGGGCTTCCACCCGCCCACTTCCCAGAACCCAATAGGTACATGCATAATGTGGTAAAGATCACGATCAAGACATACGCTTTTTCTTGAAGAGTGGCAACACAGAGCATAGGTGGGTAAAGAGGAAAAAATATCAAAACAATTAGTGGGCTAATATTCATCCTTCCCATTATTTATACTATTACTAACTTTGGCTGAATAGTCATAACAAATAATATATAAGAAAATGTTTACCTTTGTCATTGTTCACAGAATTCCTGAGACTAGTGTTTGTTTTCTCAAATTTAATCCATAAAATAGTCTATGAAATGATTTGAGAAGGTTATTTATAGCTTGGTATTTGAAATCCAAAATAGCAAACTGAGTTGCTTAGTTGTGATTGGTCACAAGTTACACTGTATTGGTGTTTCTGTTCCCTAGCTCAAACCCTGATTCATTCAGGAAAGCATCATTATTCGGCCAAACGCACATGTTTAATTTTAAGCATGTGTTCAGCTCCCATTAAGTATGTGCTAAGTCCTGTCCTGAATCAGGGCCTGGAAGAACTTAGCTCCTATAATCATGTAAGTATGGGTGTGCTCACAGAAAGCAAATTTAAAGTTCACTTTCCATGAGTATTCTAGTGTGCAGCCCTAAAATTCACTGACTGTGAACATAGACGTCCATAGGACAAATACAAAAGGTTTTAAGAATATGGTAGAAGATTTTTGTTTTAAAATTGAATGTTTATATAGATGTGTGTACAGAGAGATTCCCACTCCCTCTGCAGCCCCTTTTAGCCATGTAAAAGCATTGGAGCAGCTCTGAGGGGCCCTAAAAGCCCTGGTTCCAACTTAGTAAGACAGCCATAAGACTGCTTTCGAGGGACCTCTTTGCAAGTCTATAGGGTATCTGGCTGGGGCAGGTGAGGGTACAGCTACCTGCAGAGATGCTAGTCACAGAAAGCAGCCTTGTGAGACAGCTATAACTTAGAACGGCTTTCAGGGCTGTCTAAATTACACCAGAGGCCTGGAGCACCCCAGGATTGGGGAGGGGTTAAGGTGACTTAAAGATATCATAGTGTTCCCTTCTCCCTGGGCTACGAGTTTTGGTGCAGCACAGAATCTCCCCCACAATATTTATACAGGCATGCAGTATAACCTGACCTCTCCCAACTATATTCCATTTGCTCAGCACTTTTTATTATAACTCCCAGCTTTCAGTTGCTTATGACTTGGTTGGAGTTTTACCTTTTTGAGCTGAAATTTTACAGGCTTAGTCTCTTCATGAGGGATAATTATTTTTTTAAGCTTGATTTAAAATGGTTCAGTCATTTTTGAGTACAAGTGAAAATAGTCAGTTTTGCTGTAGTCTCCTCCCCTCCCCCACCTCTAGAGCCTGAGGTTTTTGAGTTGAAATTTGGCAAATTTCCCAATCTAGCAAAGGACTTTTTAAGCACATCCTTAAGTAGTGTGACTTAGTGTTACTCTACCATGCCTGTTTTGTATGTATTGCTCTATACTGTATATCAGGCCAAATTCTACTTGCTTTACTCACACTCATAGTCCCATTTATGGTAAGGCAGTTTTGAAATCAGTGGAATTAGTTATGTGAATAAGGCAGTTAGTATTCGGCCCATTCTGTCTGAACAATGTGCTATATTTTGTATGAATGTTTTGTTAGAATTAAAAAACAAGTCATGGAAATAATTTCACACCTGAAATTTTAGGCCACAGATTGCTCGTATACGGAGGCACATTATTCTTAAAGTCCGACAGTCCTGATATAGAAATATAAGAACTTTGTAAACAGTTGTGGGATCATTGCCAGTGCCACATGGTTGCACCAAGATATATGAAATCAGAAGAATTATGTAGGTTCAGAAAGGTAAGGATAATTAGTTATATAATTTTGCACAATATCCTATGCAATGCAGGTGGTCAGGAAGTATGATTGAACAAAACAGTTCCAGATCCTGTTAAATTTGAAAGACTCAAGATTGCCAGACCTGATTTGCCTATTAAAAATTTCCAATGTGTACATGCCACTAACTGTAATGTGTAATTCATATGCCCACTTATGTAAGTATATATTAATGTTAATTACAGTCAACGTGTAAGGAATTCCTAGGCTTTCATCAGCTTCCATTATGTAGATTTAAGGAAAAAAGATCTCATTCCTATGTAAATATGTCTTTTGAAATCGCTTTTCTTTCTTATGAGACTTTCATTCACTCATTCATTCAGTGAATGGCTCATTAATGTGAACTATAATCTGCATTGACAGGCACAAGGCCAAAGCAGTATTATGTAACAGTTTGAAAAGGGACAACTGTAAACAACCTATTTTAATAGCTGTAACATTTACACTAGAAAGGTAGATAAACTTGAAAGTGAAAAACATTTATTTTTATCTGATGATATCCTGTTTTATAGTTTCAGCATTATGACTCTCATCCTGAATAATTTGAGAAGGTTTTACACCATCTGGGAAATTCTTGCAAGTGAAATGGATTGATATGATAAGAATACAGAATTAAAAAGAGAGAAGTTTCTCTTTTGGGACCTAATTCACCATACTTTGCACTCACCCAAGACTTCCACTGGTATCAATGGGAGATTTGGCTGTGCAAAGAACAGCAGATTGGGCCCCTACTTCACTGATTTGCTAATCAAGAGTGTTCCTTTTTTGATAATTTAAAACAAAGTAAACCCAATGTAAATCTAAATTTACATTCCTTATTAACATTAATTGAATGCTATAATTTAAATTTTTATCCACTTCCTCCCTTATGTATGGGGATTTATATATTTCACTCAAGCACCTTGCAGAGATACTTGTTGGAAAAGCTAGGTAGAAATAACCACAGTGCCCAGTTTTATAGCTTCAATCGATCCATCATTAGATCTCTGCAAGCCTGAAGGGATGTTCTCACAATTCTTCAATAATCAAATGAATGTGTAAAAAGTCTTATATAATAAACTGCTTATGCTAGCTTGATTAGCTGCGAAAGTGACTAATAATTGCAAAGGGAATGTGTTGCTTTATGCACTCTTTTTTTTCTTTTTTAACTTCTCATTATCAATATATATTTCAGTGTAGTAGTGAAAAATAATGCCCCAGTCCTACAATGAGAATAATGTAGGTGGACCTGGGCATTTGCACTTAGGCACTCTGAAGTCAAGAGGTCTTCAGTTGGATGCAGGAATCTGCCACCACAGTTCTCACTGTGGCATTAGGGCCTAAGTTATCATAAGATAACTAGTAAATGTTAACAGCTGGGACTCATTATATAGTTTACTCCTATATTATATAACATTGGGCTGACAGAAATAGTCCTTTGAAAACTATGGTCTGTGGTCCACTGGAGATCAGTGCAGCACTTTTACATGTTCCACAGACCTGCTTCCCAGCGGTGAGGAGTGCACCATCATTTAAGGAGTCCATTTTGGGAGTTGTAACCCAGGATTTCTAGATGCTTTTGTTGAGTAACTTTAAAAAAAACAAACACCCACTTTGTACCCTGTGTAACTGCTTCGTGTCTTTTTTCGGCCAGTGTTTTTTTGGTGGTAAATCTGTGATTACATTTGTGTAGGACCACAAAATTGTAAGGGTAGCACACACACAGGATGACAGAACCACACTGCAAAATGAACTGGAGAAATTAGAGCAGTGGGAAAAGCGAGCAGTCAGGACTTATTTGACACCAAAAAGTCCTGTACCTAGGGAACAGAAATGAATAGAATAGGTACAAAATGGGGAAGAGGGTGTTGTATTACTTTTATGCATCCATTGCATAAATAACACTATGTGTCTTTTGTTTCCTTAATTCTCTTTTAATGTCACTTTCATGTAACCAAGCTGCCAGTCAGGTTACGGTGGGGAAGGTGTAGGTTCAGGATCGGGAAGGGAGATAGTCATGAAATGGTCTGTTAAAGAAATTGCCTGCAGTACAAAAAAGTTTGTGAATCAGTGATATAAAACAAGTTACAAAAGAATATCAATGACACAGATTCACTGTAGATTGTAAACTTTTAAAGGCAGGGATTGTAGAGTTCTGTTTGTTTGGAAAAGGTATCTTTCTCTTTCGTAGCCCCATTGCAATAAAAATCTGCATGCCTCAAACATTTAATGAATTTGTTCTCACAGCAGTTATGGAAGCATTATTATCCCCATTTTGCAGATGAGGAACTAAAACACAGTGGAATTAATCGGTCTCACAGCAGGTCCGAGGCAGAGCTTGGAAATTAACTCAGATCTCCTCAGTCCTGGTCCAGTGCATTGACCACAAGGTCATCCTTCCTCTAGAACATTTTGGGTCCTGTATACAATAATAATAAACTGTTGTACAAAATAAAAATTAATAATTAGAGTGCATTAAAATATTAGAATGGAAAGAAACCCCTAAAAACACAAAACCTCGAATTTCATACCTACAAAATCTGAAAGGAATACAGACATGATAAAAAAAATTTGAACTGTTCCTTATCTCTTACTGAAATAACACCAGAGATTACTAAACTAGAATTTATATTTTAAACCTGATTTGCTTTTAACCACTGAAATCTGCTGTTAACTTTATGCAGACATCTGCCAATAAAACGCAGTCTTTCAAAATGTTCATGGAAGTTGAACACAAAAGACTATGCAATCACAGCTGAGGGACACTCATTTAAATACTCTGAATATTCATGAATAGTTTTGCATTATTCTCTCAGCTCTTCTTTGGTATGAAATTTAAACAACAAAAAAGGCATATTGGCTTTGAGAATGTTGATTAGCATATTTTTAAAAATTCATATTAATAACAAAATTTTAAAACCCACAACAATTCTTCACACACTGAACTGTTACCCTAAAGTAAAATGTATTTTAAACATTAGCCATATCCTAGAGGTTCTGCTGACGTTTATAAAACATTCCAGGTTCACACTATTAGTATCTCCAGTGTCAGCAGAATGCAGAGATTAAACTGCTGACTTTTATAGGGCTCGATGGTAGGCAAGGGACACCTAGCAACTTCTTGACAAAAGAAAAAAAGGGAACAGTATGAATGTAACTTTTGCAGCTTATGGAAGAAATAAAATGGAGATAGACATAAGTTATACTCAATTTCCATGTTTGCCATTTTGTTAAGTGGAACCCTGTGAACAGAAGCTGAATTTTGTTAGGGGATGAGATGGGAGAATGGGACTTAGCTAAATACACCAAAGTGTTTTAAATATTGTACAAGAGTTTGTAATGAATGGAGAGTAGGTGTAGATAGCTCATGTTTGGGCAATGATACAGTTTCATTTCTCCTAGCAGGAGCCGCGCCATGTCTACTGGTTTATATCAGCAATGAGCATTCTAATATATGTTCGAATTTACAGTTCTTTGCAAATAAAGTGCCAACTTTGGAAAAGTGCTGAGCACCTGTAACTCCCACAGAAATCAATTCTCAAGATATAAACATGGAGCAGATATCACCAATATTAGTTGTAAGTGAACATCAGCATGGTCTTAAGTAGAGATAATCCTAGAGAGAAAATGCCAGCTTGGAACATATCTGGATTTTGCAGCTTGCCCCAATAACTATTTAGATTGTAAGTCTTTGGGGGACAGAGATCATCTTTTTGTTCTGTGTTTGTACAGCACCCAGCACAGTGGGGTCCTGGTCTATGACTAGGGCCCCTAAGTGCTACAGTAATTATAATTATTGTCAATAATAATATTATAATGGATAAACTTCAGGCCATTTGAAACTGAGATCTGAATTTTGCAGTTTGGGTCCATCTTTAGACAAAAGACAGTTTTCCCTGTGATAAATTTGACCTAAAGTATATATTTCCCTTAAAGAAATGCATATTAATCTTGTATCAAAATTCTAGATATTTCCTTGAGAAATTCTACAGTGGCCAGAATGAACTAAATGACTTTGACAAGGAGTCATTCCTTGCCAGTTCTGATAATAGCTACAGTAAACAATATGAATGAAATGCATTTACAAGTTTATTTCACCTAGGTCAGCTTCTACTTTCAAGCTTGATCGGCTCTAAATTCTGTACGCAGGCCTGTCAAAATTAAATACCTTAAAGGGCTTTTGAGGCTCCAAAGGTCACCCAGCTACCTAACCAGGAGCCTTTAATAACAACTTCAGAGGAAATCTGCTTAAGAGTCTTTAAATAGTTCACTGATTCCAAAAATAGCCTACAGAGCAGTAAGTAGAGAGATCCGGAGATAATTTCATCTTTTTTGTGTTAAGGTATTTTCAGCATCTTTACGTATAGGCTATAATTTCCAAACTAAATTGCCTAAAATTACATAAAATCAGTGGCCTGGTTTTCACAATTCCCACAGAAGTCAGTGAGAACTGCCGGTGCTTGGCCCCACTGAAAAGTCAGATCACCCACAGAGTTGGTCTTTCTGGGTTAGAGCTGAAACTAGTCATTCTGCATTTCCCCTGCCAACACTGTCACTGTCATACAGGTAGAAGACCAGTGAGACCATCTCTACACTACAAACTGTGGTTGACGCGAGTTATGTTGGCATATACTGACACAGTTAGTATATCGCTCGTGTGTGTACATACTTGATTGCTTGCGCCAGCTCTTCACATGGTCACCAGGAGTGCTTGTGTTGATGCAAAGTGTGGTGCACAGTGAATAGATATTCCAGGGTACCATGAGCTGCCAAACAGCACAGTGCATTCAGGGATGTTTTTGCAGTTGTGGCATAGATATGAGCTGTATAGGGAACACTGGGAGCTAGGAGTCAAGTGCTCTTCAAGCAACTTGCTCCATCCCATAATGCCATCCCTATCCCATGATTTGTTGCCTTTTTTTTTTTTTTTTAAAGATTCCATGCAGCACAGTTCAGTGTCCACCGTCTCCGACAGAAGCCTGGAGCCCGCACAATTCTGTATGGTTTTCTTGAATGTTGAAAATACAGGATGCCTGATTCTCCAGTATTATTAGAGCCACAGGAAGAACCACAACAGTGGGAGACATGATGATTTGTCTGAGGACATATTGCTGAGGGACATAGGAAAAAACAGTTCATAGTCAGTGGTGGTGTTCACCGAGCAGCGTCAAATGGTGGAGTACCACGTCTGGGCCAGAGAAATGAGCACAGACTGGAGAGATTGCATCATAATGCAGGTTTGGGTCTAGCAGTAGTGGTTGCAGAACTTTCGGAAGTGAAAGGCCACATTCCTGGGTCTGTGTGCCAAGCTCACCCCAGCCCTCCAGCGCACACATAGCAGAATGACAGCTACATTGTTAGTTGAGAAGTGAATGGTGATCATGTGCTGGAAGTTTGCTGAATTGTTATCAGTCAGTAGGAAATTATTTTGGAGTTGGAAAATCCACAGTGTGGGCCATTATCATGTAAGCGCGTAGGGCCATTAATCGTGTCCTGTTACGCAAGACTGTGACTCTCAGCAATGTGCAGGACATAGTGAGTGGATTTGCAGCCAGGAGGTTCCTGAAGTGAGTGGGGTGATAGATGACACTGGCATGCGTATCTCTAATTTTGCACCAGCCCACTTTGCCACAAGGGCTGTTTTCCTATGATTATGCAAGTGTGGGTGGATCACCAGGAACACTTCACCAGTATCAGTGTGGGCTGGTCAGGGAATGTGCATGATGCTCACTTCTTTAAGAACACAGGGCTGATCAGAAAGCTGGAAACAGGGACCTATTTTCATGACCAGCAGATTACCATTGGCAATGTTGAAATGCCAAGAGAGATCCTGGGAGACCCAGCCTACCTCGTGCTCCCCTGGCTCATGAAGCCATACACTGGCCACTTGGACCGCACTAAGGAAAGATTCAGCTACAGACTCAACAGGTGCAGAATGATGGTTGAATGTGCTTTTGGTAGATTGAAGGGAAGCTGATGGTGTTTACTACAAGATTGCATCTCAGTCAGAAAACTATCCCAGTGGTTATAGCTGCCTATTATGTGCTGCGTAATGTACATGAGGCAAAGGGAGAAAAGTTGCCACTAGGGAGGATGATGGAGGCAGAGTGGCTCGCTGCTAAATTTGAACAGTCAGACACAAGGGCAATGACAAGAGCCCAGCATGGAGTGATGCATTTGTGGGAGGCTTTGAAAGGGCACTTTAATGGTCAGCCATATTAATGTACTGTGCTTGGCTGTGCTTTGGCCCTGAAGGTTTGTGGGCTGGTAGGAGCTGTGTCGTGCCTGGTGTGCATTTAGACATATAATACAATGAACCAAAGAATTATTGTGTTTTGCTGTACGTTTATAACCATTCCACTATCTTTCACTGAAACTATTCATTATACCCAAGGTTCTTTCCCCTGAATCAGGCTCGCCCAGGCTTGACTAGCAGGACTGGTTAGAGTGGCAGAATCTTGAATGTATCCTGACTCAGGGCATAGCTGGACCCTGTGCTGCATGTCCCTCCTCTTCCTCGCTATTCACAGCAGGGGTCTGTGACTCTGGCTCCACCAAGGTATCCAGGGTGACCTGCAGGGTGCAGGTGGGGTCTCTGCCAAATATGACATTCAGCTCATCAGAAAAGCAGCAGGTCTGTGGCTCAGCATCAGATCAACTGTTGGTCTCCCTGGCATAGCGTTATGCTTGTTGCAGTTCCTTCACTTTCACCCAGTACTGCTGCTGCTCCCTGTCATACCCCTTTGCCTGCATCCCCTGTACAATCTTTTTGTAAAAAGAAAAGGAGTACTTGTGGCACCTTAGAGACTAACCAATTTATTTGAGCATGAGCTTTCGTGAGCTACAGCTCACTTCATCGGATGCATACCGTGGATACTGCAGCAGACTTTATATACACACAGAGATCATGAAACAATACCTCCTCCCACCCCACTGTCCTGCTGGTAATAGCTTATCTAAAGTGATCATCAAGTTGGGCCATTTCCAGCACAAATCCAGGGGTGGAGGGTGAGAAAACCTGGATTTGTGCTGGAAATGGCCCAACTTGATGATCACTTTAGATAAGCTATTACCAGCAGGACAGTGGGGTGGGAGGAGGTATTGTTTCATGATCTCTGTGTGTATATAAAGTCTGCTGCAGTATCCACGGTATGCATCCGATGAAGTGAGCTGTAGCTCACGAAAGCTCATGCTCAAATAAATTGGTTAGTCTCTAAGGTGCCACAAGTACTCCTTTTCTTTTTGCGAATACAGACTAACACGGCTGTTACTCTGAAATCTTTTTGTAGATGTCCATTCTTCTACATCTGCTCCGCAGCTGGGCCTGAACAGCATCTTCTCCCACAGGCCCAGGAGATCCAGTACCTCCTGTCTCTTCCAGGCAGGAGTGTGTCTGGAAAGTGTTGCCATCATGGTCATTTGGGCAGCTGCACAAAATAAGGGAGAGCTGCTAGATGTGGTCTCCAAGCTGGGAAGTCAGCAAAAAGCATTTTAAAAATATATGCTGTATTTTAAGGAGTTTGGGGTCTCTGTGACCTCGGGCAGTGGAGTTCACAGTTACGACTAAAGCGGTCAGTTTTGGGCATTGTGAGACAGCTGCTGGAGGACTGTTAGGGCCAACATAGGTCACAGAATGTCTAGACTCACACTGCATCAGCCATGGCTCAATGCCATTTGGGGAGGTGGTTTTACTGCATCACCGTAATGGCGTGGTAGGAGACAAATCTGAGTGTAGGCACATGCATAAATTGGTCGATGCAAGGCAACTTAAATTGCTCTAACTTTGTAGTGTAGACCAGGCCTAAATCAACAGGCTGTCAGTTTTCAGCATAGCAGGAGGTTAATGTTGGGTTGTCCCAAGGATCTGTATTATGCTTGGTATTGAATGTATTCGTTATTATCTGGAAGAGAGGAGGCATGGGGAAGGGATAGAACAATGAGTTTGGCAACATCTGCAGATGACAAAATTATTTTGGGTACATCAGTATGAGGGGAGACTGTGAGAACTTCAGAGAAACAAAACTAAGCAAACGGGCATCATGATGGTTTCTGAAATTTAGTGTTTGACAAATGCAAAATAGTGCATATTAGAAGGAAACATCTAAACTTCTCCCACACAATGCTATGTTCTAAATTACATGTAATTAGGAAAAAGACCATCACTGTAGTCAGTTCAATGAAAAAGTCTGTTCAGTGCCTAGCAGAAATCAACATAGAAACTGTTATCATACATAAAGAACGGGATAGAAAATGCTTAGAATATTATAATACCATTAAAGAAAAGTTAATGGTGTACCCACCTCTGGAATTCTGTGTCTTAGTTCTGGTCATCCCATCTCTCATGAGAAAGAACAGAAATGGAACATGGTCTAGAGATGGGCAATGGAAATAATTAGCGGCATGGGAAGACTTCTGTATGAGAAGAGATAGTATATATGTTCATTTTTGAATACTTTGGCAATCCTGATAATACTGATTACCAAATGCAAAAGCAAGTGACCATACAGACCTGAAATTATACCTGAAATGTTATAAAGAAAAAAATGTGTTTACAATGAATAAATTGAGTTTGATTTTAAATTTAGTTTTGATGTAATTTCTACCCAAAGAAAGTATCACTGGCTAACAAGAAACTGAGCTATTAAAAGGAATCTGGAATAATGGCTGAATCTAAGATGAAGCCTTTTGTTTTCATACCCCTAAACAACTTTTTTTCAAAGGGATTTGCACTTAAGTTTCTAATTTTGGCCTATCTCTAATAACAATAGACCAAATTCTGTCGTTGACTTTCTCATGCAAGTTGCAATGATTTTGACTTTGGTGGGACTAACCTCATGAATTGGCCCAATATTAGCATAGCTTACAGCTTTAATGTTCCACCCAATGTCTGGAAAGCTCTTTGACTTCTTCAATTTAAAGGAGCCCTAGAAGTGCAAAGTTGCCTTATTTAAGTGAGTATCTGACAATTCATTGAGAAATAAAAGATGATTTCAAAGCTACTGTATAGCACGTGGAATCTCTTCGTGAATTACTTTGTCCATGTCTTATGTGCATTAACGTTGTAAATTAATTACAAGAATGCCAATCTTAGTTCTGTAACAATAAAATGAAATCTCACACAGAATCTCAGTGGAAACTATGTTGTACATAGGCCTGGTTTTGTGGAAATTTTTAGGTTGACGAAAAATTTGTTTTTCAGTTATTAGTTTTTATTTGACAAATATAGTCTCTTTGCTTATAATTCACTGTTCTAACAGCTCCCAGCCTTTGATTGTTAACTGTTATTTGAATAAAGATTTGTTATTTATTTGAATGTATGAGCCTCTGGGCCCAAATTAATTGACGTAACAGGCTGAAGGAAGAAAAAAAAGGAGTGAATTATTCAGTAACATTTGGCTTAATTACAATCAAACAACCCTTTCAAATTGAAAAAGTACTTGGTTAAAAGTGGAACACAAATGAGATTTTTCTTTATAAATAATTGAATATTCATCAGTGTTTTAACTTTAAAATTCCACCATTTAAAAAACAAAGACTAAAATATCCATATTGTAGTCTGCATAGCTTGAAATTTGCTTTATTTGATCCATTTCTGAACACATTCTTTTTGACTTTGTGTGGTTTTTTCCAGCACAGATCCTACACATATTTAACTTTATACACTGTGAGCAGTCTCATTAAATTGAGTGGCTTTTGTTAAAAAGATATGTTGTTTGGCTCCTTGTAGATTTTTTTTCTCCCCATTAGCATGTGTGAACCCAATCTTGCACTGAGCTATGTGCAACTTCAGGAATTAGCTGGGATGCAGAGCTCAGTGCAGGTTCCAGGCCTGTATTTTAAAATTGGTAAAATTTGCATAAGAATTTGAATACCATGCTATAGCTCAGTCTCCCACTCCACAATTCTAGATCTATTTCTAGTAAAGGATATATTTTAAATAAAACAACTCAGTAACGGATAAGATTTCCCTACAACTTAAAAACAGTCTTTAAAATAACAAAATTCTTTACTAGAGAGGTAAATTGGGTGAATCTTTTAACTTCTGTTGGTGAAAGAGATAAGCTTTTGAGCATCACAGCTCTTCTTCAGCACTATGGAGCTTGAAAGCTGTCTCTTTCACCAACAGAAGTTGGTCCAATAAAAGATATTACCTTACCCATCTTGTGTCTCTCATATCCTAGGACCAACATGGCTACATCAATGCTGCAAAAAACCCTTTATTAACATTTTTCCAATAATTTTCCAAATTCTTTTTTAAAAAATCATATAATTAAAATTCGAGGCACTGATCCTGCAAAGATTTATGTACATGACTAACTTTACACATTGTGAGTAGCTCAGTGAATTGCTGCATTCCACATCATATCCTTTACTAGAAGCAGAGCTAAGATTGTAAAGTGAAGCACCCTTGGGAGCCGGAGATATAGCTTGTTATTAGAAGGAATATGTAAATACTGTCAGTTTGCAATACAAGCTTCAATCCTATGCTGAGGTCTGCCTGGGCAGACGCCTGCACGTAGCTCATTGCAGAATCAGGGTTGCACAGGCTAATGAAAAAAACAATGCTGCAAGAGCCAAGCAAGGCATCTTTTAGCCAAGCAAGTCACCTTTTCGAAGATGGTATCTGAAACAAACGTACAACTTTATTTTTTTTAATGTTTCCCTTTTTTAAATTTAAAAAAGAATAGCTTTAATTTTTGTATAATATTTTTCTTGACCAAAAACAAAACACAAGCAGAAATAAGCTCAAGCCTTCATTATGAATCAGAAATAGGATCAAAAGCCCAAAGTAAAAAGGGCTACAATCAAAAGGATCATAAACCCAAATTAAAAAAAAATCCTTTGTAACTCTCCTTTAAGGGACGGGTAAAGTTCTTTTCTTTTTACATTGTGGGTTAACCCTCTAGGTTCCACTATTCAAGAGGACACTACAAAATAGATGAAAGACTGAAGGGGGGACCTGTGCTGTGGCCACTTTGCACTGGTTATGCCAAGGAAAAGTGGCTGCCAAGCCCCATCAGGGAAATACTCCGAATTCAGAGAGCTTCCCCTGTGAACACAGAGCCAGGACAGACAGCTTGAGACCACCCCTTGCAAGAGCCACTGGCACAGGAGGGATTCTAGGGGCAGCCTAAGGTAAGGAGGGACACGGTTAATGCATTCCTGTGCTTTGGGTTTCTCCAGCTGATAGGAGCCAGTGCAGCTGAGACACAAGCTAGGGATGTCCTTAGGGCTTTATTAATATGCACTGGAGCTGCACTGACAGATTTACAAAGGGATTTAGGTAGCTAAAGATGCAGATAAGGACCTAGTCAGGGCCAGATTAACTCTCCTGTGGGCCCGGTGCTATTAGATGTTGTCGGGCCCCTGTATACAAGCCTTTTTCCTGGGAGGGTGTTTGGTGCAGGAGGGGGCTGGGGCAGAGGAGTGGGGTGCAGGAGGGGGTGTGGGGTCTGGGAGGGAGTTTGGGTGCAGGAGGGGATTCTGACCTGGGGTAGGGGGTTGGGCTGCAGGAGGGGGATTCTGATCAGGGGGTTGGAGTGGAGATGCAGGCTCCAGCCAGGAGGTGCTTACCACAGGTGGCTCCTGGCCGGTGGCGCAGCAGGGGTCAGGCTGCCTGTCTGCATGCCATGGCCCCACGCCGCTCCCGGAAGCGGCTGGCTGCTAGCATGTATCTGCAGCCCCTGAGGGGAGGGGGGCAGCAGGTCTCTGTGCGATGCCTACGCCCACCAATGCCACCCCATAGCTCCCGTTGGCCGGCTCCCAACCAATGGGAGCTGCGGGGACAATGCTGGGGGTGGGGGCAGCGCAGTGAGCCACCTCCCCCACCCCTGCCAGGGGCCCCAGAGAGGTGCCAGCAGCCAGCCGCTTCCGGGAGTGGCATGTGGCCACGGCATGCAGGCAGCCTGCCTGAACACTCCTTTTAGCAGCTCAGAGATGGCTGCCTGTGATTTAATTTTGCGGGGCCTCCCTTGAGCCAGGACCCTGGGCTGCAGCCCCTAAAGCCCCTGCCTTAATCCAGCCCTGCACCTAGTGGGATTTTGAAAAGCACCTGGGTTAAGCACCTAACTTCCATTGACTTCAATGGGAATTAAGTGCCTAATTGGCACCTTTGTAAATCCCACTAGGCACCTATCTGCATCTTTAAGCACCTAAATACCTTTGCAAATTTGGCCTTCAGAAGTCACCAGCACAGGGATGAATTTGGGCCTAAAGGGCCTAGTCCTATCGACCTTACTCCGGTAAAACTCGAATCAAAGTTTCTAAGAGTTTAATTCCCACCTGTAATATCTACTTTAACATAGAGAGGCTGATTTATCGGTAAAGTGTTTGATGATTGCATAAAGTCTGTAAATTTAATAGAAAATCCAGCTGCAGACCTCTCACAGTTCAGCAGGCCAATCTGAATTGCAAACCTCTGAAATCTGGCTGTATGTATATAAGGAGCAGTCTCTGGATCTATTGAACTGGATACTCAACAAAGGGAGGCATCTCCAAAGTCTCATATTTGTATTGAAAGAACCACCTCCCTCCACCCAACACCAGCTCAGCGTGAGCATGCCAAGATAAGTGAAAGAATTAGCACAAAACAAATCCAAAACATATTGTACCATCCGGAAAGGACATAGATCTGAGAAAACATTAAACATAACTTAAGGCTGAAGCAGCTAGAATAACTTGTTCTCTTCAGACGCTGCAGTTTTGTAAACACTAGGGAGTTTGTTTGTAGTTACTTGTGATTTACATTTGTCAGCTAAATCAGAAATTTAAATACAAAATACAGCATACGGATTTGTGATGTCCTCAGGAGGATGCTGGGCTTGTCACAAATGAATGATTCTTTACGATGAGATAAAAATAATCTGTGACACAGTCTTGCTCCAATGTCATTCAGGTTATATTTATTTATTTATTTATTTAGATTTATTAAAAAATTAAAGTGGGTGCTTATCCAAAACCTCAGTCACCTCTTCACAAGAACAAAATATATTGCAAGGTGCATCTGTTTGCCTGGGCTGTTGTGGAAGGTAGGCTTTGGTGTGGGTCAGCTTTGTTTGGTGGGAGGGGGAATTTGGGTTTTTTTATGTTTCGTAACGGGGTTAGGCTGCTGAATGGAAACTGCTCTCGTTTTGAACTGGTGTCTAAATAATAAATAAATAGCATCTTACCCCATGACAGCCACCAAAACTTCAACCCCTTAAAAAAACCACACACACACATCTGCCAGCATTAAGATTACCTGTGCCTCTGGGGAATTAAACTGTAAAGTTCTAGCAACTCTCTGCTCAGCATTTGTGAGCTGCAATTTTTCAAAGGTTTATAACTCGGTCAAATTTTGGTGGATTTTCACAGGGAGGGCATTTCAAGTCAGTGCTCCAAAGCATGGGGGGGCAGTAGAGCTTTTAAAAGGAAAGAGGGCCAGAATTTTGTAACATGGGCAAAATGACATTTTTCATTAGTGTCATTCCTAGAAGCAGCTGACCTGTTTTGGCTGGCATTAAATATACAGAGATATAGATTTAGAAAATTCTTCTGCCTGAGGCAAACATCTGTCATGGAAAATTTAATCCCAAATGGTTAGTTTGGCAGAGTTATAAGCAACTGAAAACAGAGTCTTACAATGGGAAGTGTCGGGCAATCTTAATAATAGGTGGTGCTACCAGCTCTGCCTAAAATACATATAAGATAGTGAGAGCATTATCTGTTCGCTTCTCAGCATTGTTAAAAATATGGAAGCTGAATTGTAAAGCAGAAAACTCCTAAGTTGCTGTTTCTCACACACTGCCCGCAACCTACAATGTACAAATACAGCCTCAGATATTTGAACGTAAAAAGCTCAGGGGGGAGGGTGTTGTTGTTTTTACAACTGAAAATCTAGGCTCAGTGTTCTCTGCTGCCTCACTTGGGAGGCGGGAGAGCTGCAGCTCAGGTTACACAATTGTGTGGTGTTATTGGTAAGGCCCCGTGGGTTTCATGTTTTGGTTGGTTGGTTGGGGTTTTTTTTAACAAAATCATGGAAGTGTCAAGGGTAGGTGTTAGGGTGACCAGACAGCAAGTGCGAAAAATCGGGACTGTCCCTGTAAAATCGGGACTGTCCCTGTAAAATCGGGACATCTGGTCGCCCTAGCAGGTGTTGGAACTTCACAGGATCTGCCCAGCCCCCGAGTCCACTCCCTGAACTCCTGTGATTTTTCCCTGCAGCGGGGAGGTGAAAGCTGGTATCCCAGTTTCCACCGCCCTGCTGCGGTTGTGGCTGCTCATGGGGTTTTAGTGAGCCAGTCACATATCTGAGTGCGGGGTGGATAGGTGGTGAGCCAGTCCCATCTCGGGAAGTAGGAGGTGACTGAAGGCAGGAGCGTGTCGGGGTGTCTCACCACGTGGGGTCTGGCTACCACTCCTGCTTCCTGACTGGCCAGCCCATAGGGAGAGTGGGGTGGCACTAACAATATACAGCAATTAGGAGCCCCAGGCTGGCCCACCCGCAGCTTCTCCAGGCAGGCCCAGGGGAGACACCCCAGAAGCTGAGACTGTAATCTGCTGTTTGGAACATGAGCAGGTGTATGAGGGGGCCCTGCCCTGGCAGGGGGAACAGGGTGAGACCAGGATCCAGCCCCCTACTGGGCAGGGCCCCCTTCACCCTCCTGACCCTCTGCTGGGCAGGGTCCCCTTGCAGACATGCTCGTGCTCCAAGCAGTGGATCCCACACTCAGTTCCTGAGGTGTCTTCCCTGGACCTGCCAGGGTCTGCTGTGGGGTGGACTGGGGCAGGTTTCCTAATTGCTATGCATTGTCAATGCTGCCCCTCTCGCAGCTGGCCGGCCAGACAGGAAGCAATAGTAGCGGGCTGGGCCAGATGGCTAGCACCATGTGGTGAGATGCCATCCCTCACTCCTTGCAAGCTGCCAAATTAGCTCAATAAATCAATTTTTCCAACAGTGTGTGTGAGAGGGCAGAAGTGGGCATTTCTGCTTCTTCCTCTCCGCTGTCAGAAAAAACAGTGTTGTGCTTATTTCTTATTTCAGTCTGTGAAATTGTGATTTACTCATGGCCTTAGTCATGGTACAGGTCTTCCAAGGTCCTCAAGCAAAGCCTGCGAAGTGAGCAAATAATATTTAAAGTGCCAAAATCAATAAGTTGCCGTATCCTTCCCCCATCACAGTGGAGCGGCTGAGTTGGTCAGATTGGTAGGGGATAGACAGTCCCTGGGGTCCTGATGGGTAGTTGAGGATGGGAGATTTCTACATTGTTTCCTTTATGCTGGCCAGCAGGGAGGTCACCCGCTGCCCCCCTTTCCTTTCATCCTCATATGCATGGAAGGGGGGTTATTTAGGTCTGTGTCTCCCTGAGTAAGTGTGTGATTGGCCAGTATGAGGTTGGGGGGGGGGGTCCTTGGGAGATGATTGGTGCCTGTATCAGTCCCCTCTGAAGATAAAGGGTCCCTTCTGAGACCAGGAGGCTGTTTGGCTCCCACAGAGTTGCACCCACCCATCTTGCTCTTACTGTGGATAGTTCCCTGGGTGGATCTCCAGATATGCTATGGGCTTAGCCAGAGTGCCTTTTTTAGGGGGTGAGAAGGGAATTTACCTCTGGACAAGATAGGCCCATGTTAGGTTGTGTTTTATACCTTCCACACAGCAGCCCGGAGGCCTGGTTGGTTATTTAGGATTGCTAAAAGGAACAAACAAACCAATATACTTCTCAAAACCTTTGTCTCAGTTTGTGTCTGGCATCCAGTGCAGATAGAATAAGTGGGTGACTAACCCATGGGGTGAACCTGAGCATGGGATGTGGGAGGGAGTGGCACTAAGTCTGATTGATTTGGAACAAGTCTAGGGGTCTTGTGCAGACTGAGTCAATCTCATGGGCCACCCGGCAACTGGGCTTGATCCATCTCCACTGTCACAGACAGCGTAAGCTGCATTAGTGGAAGAAGCTGCATGGAAGAGAATTAGGCTAGGGAGAGAGTAGGCAGTATCTGCATAGGCAGCTTGCTGTTGAGCACCCATAGGAGCCCATTGGTGGAAACTGCCTGGAAAATGCTCTGCATCAGCATATGTCTGGGTATACCACATTTGGTATGGTCCTGGCCTGCCCCAGTTCACATAGCAAGGTTGGGGTTGTAGACACTTGGTGTCACTGCAGCCTTCCCACCTGCTGGACTTCTTAGCAGCATCCTGGGTTTCTGCATTCTGCATCCTAGGTTTCTGTGCCACCAGCTAGCACAGCCAAAGGATGAGTTGATTCTACTGTGTCTAAGAACCACTGTGACAGTAGCACCGGAGGAGAATAAAGTGTATATTCCAGTCTGATTTGGCAGCCCTTTGTCACAGTGAAATTAATCCTTTATAGGGTAAGAACAAATTAATGGTTAACTCTGAGACAGAAGTAGATACTGTCATCACTGCCGTGCGGATCAGAGAGAAGAAGCCAGGTGGGGAAGAGAAACGGAAGCCTATGCTACACAGAGGGTCGCAGGCAAGGAGCTGAACTTTATTACCAACTCGTATTTTTCAGCTTTCCTGTAGGTGACAGAGCTAAGTCATCAATCCCCTGCTGATACCTTAAAACACCACAGGCCACCAATCAAGATGATGTAAGCTGCAATTAAACCAGTGTTAATACAAGAATTGCTGTAATCACTGTAACTAAATGTGTGGGTGCTAATTGCTGGTCATTGACGTACTTCAGTTGATGAGCAGCCTATTAACCTCAGAAATGCAGAATGTGTATTACTTTCATGTTCTGTGATCAGCACGTGTCTTTGTTAAAATAATTTCCTGTGGAATAAAAATGAAGATGAAATGAGCAGTTCCTTCCTCTGAGCAATAAGAAAGATTTTGCTGGGATATTTGGAAAACGTGTGGGTTTTTATTTATTTATTTAATGATGTTCAGATTGATCATAATGTGGAGAGGGGGAATTTCCCTGTCTCTAGTGAATTTCCATTCCCCTGCCTGGGCAGTGCAAAAGCCTCCACTGCATATATTTTGACTTTGGATTGCATGAGAATGCACCAAATCTAAGTCTTCATGAGACTCTCATCACTGTAGTATTTGAGTCCTTTACAAACATTAACACATTTATCCTCACAGTGCCCCTATGAGGTTTCATTTTACTGATCATAGAATATCAGGGTTGGAAGGGACCTCAGGAGGTCATCTAGTCCAACCCCCTGCTCAATGCAGGACCAATCCCCAAATTTTGCCCCAGATCCCTAAATGGCCCCCTCAAGGATTGAACTCACAACCCTGGGTTTAGCAGGCCAATGCTCAAACCACTGAGCCATCCCTCCCCCCTGAGGAACAGAGGCATAGAGATCACAGCCCAGATCCTGGTGTGTAGTATGAACAGTTTGTTCTGTAGTGTGGGTTGATTCTGGAATTAAAGCAGTGTACAGGGATATAGTAGCTACTACACCAGCGCCCCTCCCTATTACTGTGGTTTCTGTATGCATTTCTGATCCCTAGCTTCCCTAACAGCCTCTTGGGTGCATCTCATGTAACTTGTAGCTATCACTCAAGAATTGTCCTGTCTACTCCAGCCAAAGACTGCAAGCAGGATGCCGAAACCTCATGGTCAGTAGTATCAAAGTACACTTATAAAAAGGCTGCCAAGTACGATTCAAGAATGCAATTCTGAAATATTCTTAAGGTGTTCCACTTTTTTCACCACAATGGGCGTGGTCCTCAGGCTCTTTAAGTACTGAAACTCTGTAGTATTCTCGTACAAAAGCAGGCCCCATGAAAGAAACTCTATACAAGATATTGCATATCCTAGAAAGTTTGGTGTAACAGCTGCAACCATGTTAGCATAGTTGACTCTCTCAATCATACTTTTGTCACCTCTATAGTTTAATGGGCTAACCTCTGAAGCTATAATTGGTGCATTTACTTAGCAGAACTGGTTGTAGGGAGCCACTGACTACACTGGCTACCTAGTTGTTTTGAGGTTCAATTCAAAGTATTGATATTAATCTATAATGCCTCATATGAATTAAATTCCAGTTACCTGAGAGCTGACCTCTTCCCAAGCTGTTCCATGACAGCTGAGATCAGCTGAGATGTTCAAGCTAACAATGCCTAGATTAAAATGTGTGTGGGCTGCTGATAGGGAAATTCAACTGGAATGCTCTTGATTCTGGAATTAATTTCCTTTACTGGTCTGAAACACTCAAGAGTGGTGACTTTTAGCACATGGCGTGAACCCCATCTGTTTACACAGGCTTTTGCCAAATGGAATGTGATATATTGCTGTAAAATCATGGGCTAGTTTCTTTATTTATGTTGACTGCTCAACTAAATGTTGATATTGTTTCTGCATAAATAGCTGTACATCTCCCTGAGTTATTCTGAAGGGTGCATTTTTATAAATCTAAAAATAAGTTCATAACAAAATATTCAATAAATGGTGAATGGATTTGCAAATATTTCATGTGTGTACTTTGAGTGGTTGTGTTCGCTTTCATCAGCACTTCATATTCTTTCCTGAATCAGTTATTTTTCTTATTTCAGTTGCAAATGTTATCTGAGACGCTGGTAGTAGAAAATTCATGCACCTCAATGTTCTTTTTGTATTGGGTTTTGATCTATTAAATCAATAAAGTAATTGCTATGTATAATTCTGCCTTATACTTTACAACCATATAGGCTTAATATGTTACATCTACATTTCAGGTAGGATTCTTACATTGGTTTGAAATGTATGAGCCATGTCCTCCCCAACATAAGCTTGAGTGTCCTCAGACCACTGACAGTAATCTTTTAAGGGATGTAGTATCCCTTCTAGAGAATGTTGTACTGCATAGAAATGTGTTATGTGTACATAGACATCTTTCCAGTGGTTCATGTTAATCTTTTCTCAGAAAACTTTTGGGTTAAACATTTGAATATCTCTTTCCCCACAGTTTGATACAACTGGGGTTCTACTAAACCACTTCTTGGTGGTGCTGGAAGTGCACTGTAAAAGTTCACTTCCTTTTATTTTTTCAAAGATTTGATCAAAGGGAATGATGTATGTTAATTCCTTCTGAATAAGAAATGCATCTGAAGCTATACGGAAAAAGGGAATTTTGGAATATGGAATTTAATCCTTATCTTTTAGATTAAGAAAGGGTAGTCCTTTTTGAATATTTTACCAAAATTTTACCACATTTTCGATACCTGCTGTATACCAATCACCTGAGTTTTAATATATAGAGTTGGAAGTTATAGGAAGCTATTTTACATAGGAGACAGAAGTTGTATTTTACTTAATTCATCAGCTTTTTCCTATTCTGTATGCATAACAAAAGAATTACATAGCTCACCATTAGCAAAGGCACTATGAGGTAAGAGTGGAGAAAATTTCAGTGTAACTGAGTTTATCTGACTGTGTATTATTGTTTGCATTTTCTCATGTCTGAAAATTTAAAAAAACGTACACACTGTATATGATGTCTTTCATTCTGATGAATACCAAAGTGCTTCATATACTGCAGTATCCCACTGTGACTGATACTGGTTTTCCCTAAGAAACATATATAAATTTCTAAATAGGTTTGACCGTGTATATCTATGTGAAGACAGATAAATCAGAGGTTACACATATGTGTGTGTACTTGTGTGTACTTATTTTGTCTTATTAAACTCATTTCATTTCCCTTCTTTGCATACCACTGCCCCATTAACTAGCTAGTCATGCTTGTAAAGTGACTTGCAAATTAACACTTGATTTGAAAACTTGTGCTCATTTGGAAAGAATTTCATTCCACTAGAAGCAATTTTAGCTGTCTCACTTTCAACAGAGATTTACAGTGTAAAGCAGTGAATCAAATCTTATGACTCTGTCTTCATGAGATGGTCTCCTTAGGGCCTTTAGCAGAGACTTAATCTTAGGGAATCTAAAATGGCTATAGTTCTATTTTAGATAAACCATAGCTGAAATTTGTATATTCTAAAATTTGTTGAAATAGTGTAGTTTTCAAAAGAAGAATGAGGTCTAACCTGAAGCCATAAAATGGTAGTTAGTGCTATCAGGCTGTATTGTTTTAAAAATAGAGAATTTCAGACTAGATGAATGTCAACAAGGGAGGCAGATATAGGGTACTTGTAAGTAAAGATGAGACTATGAGAAGAGTAATGATGTCTTTGAGAAGCATCCAAACTATGCATTTCCAGCAGCTGTGTGCAATACTAAGGTATGAAATCTAGAGCAGCTTCTGAGCTATATAAAACAGATCTTTTTCTGCCCTGCTGGATTATAGAAATCAATAATTTTACATTTTCTACACACCATGGAAATAGATTTCTGATCTCAATCATGTCACCACATAATAGATAAAAGCTTTCAGGATCAAAGAGATTAAAGTAGCATGGTTTTCCAAGATGTTGCTCACTAAAAGCTTAATTAAAGCTTCTTTGGAAATTCATGTAATGATGTGCTATGAAAAAGTTTACAGAAAAAATATCCTATACTTTGTCTTATGTTTATGTTTTCTTTATTAATGATCTGGATGATGGGATGGATTGTACCCTCAGCAAATTTGCAGATGACACTAAGCTGGAGGGAGCGGTAGATATACTGGAGAGTAGGGATAGGGTCCAGAGTGATTTAGACAAATTGGAGGATTGGGCCAAAAGAAATCTGATGAGGTTCAACAAGGACAAGTGCAGAGTCCTGCACTTAGGACGGAAGAATCCCATGCACCGCTACAGGCTGGGGATCGACTGGCTAAGCAGCAGTTCTGCAGAAAAGGACCTGGGGATTACAGTGGATGAGAAGCTGGATATGCGTCAGCAGTGTGCCTTTGTTACCAAGGAGGCTAACAGCATATTGGGCTGCATTAGTAGGAGCATTGCCAGCAGATAGAGGGAAGTGATTATTCCCCTCTATTCAGCACTGGTGAGACTACATCTGGAGTATTGTGTCCAGTTTTGGGCCCCCCACTACAGAAAGGATGTGGACAAATTGGAGAGAGTCCAGTGGAGAGCAATGAAAATGATCAGGGAGCTGGGGAACATGACTTACGAGGAGAGGCTGAGGGAACTGGGCTTGTTTAGTCTGCAGAAGAGAAGAGCGAGGGGGGATTTGATAGCAGCCTTCAACTACCTGAAGGGGGATTCCAAAGAGGATGGAGCTCGGCTGCTCTCAGTGGTGGCAGATGACAGAACAAGGAGCAATGGTCTCAAGTTGCAGTGCGGGAGCTCTAGGTTGGAATATTAGGAAACACTGTTTCACTGGGAGGGTGGTGGAATCTCCATCCTTAGAGGTTTTTAAGGCCCGGCTTGACAAAGCCCTGGCTGGGATGATTTAGTTGATGTTGGACCTGCTTTGAGCAGGGGGTTGGACTCGATGAGCTCCTGAGGTCTCTTCCAACGCTAATCTTCTATGATTCTATTGTAATCTAAAAATCCATTGCTTTCTTCATATTTCCTTAAAATGTATTTTATCCCTCATATTACTTATAGCATATTTCTTTACTCTACAGATGTTTCATCTGTTTTATATGTAAAAATCTGATACCAGAATCTAGATTTATGATAATTTTACAATAAATTCCCTTTGATAGAGCTCAAGGACACAACTCATGAGCCTGTGAAAGTTTCTTACATGTCATAATTTAAAAAAAAGGGGGCCATTCCCAAATATTCCACGCAAAGATCTGAAGAGCACCTTCCTCTGTGTCCATAGGAAAAGGAATGAGGCTTTGCAGCGAACTAGGTCCCCTTCCTATATAGAGGAGATCTGCACCTGTTTCAGGGGCATGATAAAGTCTATTGAAGTCACTCCATTTCCATTTTTTGTACTGCAATCTGGTAGTGTTTGTGACATATATGGCAATTTCCTGCAATATCCTGGACAAACCTTACTGAATTATGTTTAAGTATCTTAGGAGTTCATGTATTAAAAAGGGAAATGTTTATGTTTTATGTGGAATTGTATGTAACTTATTTAAGGGGAAGACATGGCTAGTGTAAACCCCATGAAATGCTATGAACTCTTTAATAACACTTTTTAAATGTTATGTTAGGACTTTTTTAAACAATGGGCTAGACAAGAATGAACTTTTGGTTGAGTGGATTTCCTAGGGAATGCAAATTTCCATTTCTAGACCCAACCTTTTGAAACCACACCCTGAGGAGAAACCCACTGTCTATGATGGGGGTTCTCAAACTTCATTGCTCTGTGACCCGCTTCTGACAATAAAAATTACTACACAACTGCAGGAGTGGGAACTGAAGCCTAAGCCCGCCCAAGCCCCACTACCCTGGGTGGAGGGGGCCGAAGCCTGAGCCTGCCAAGCCCCACCGCCCGGGGTGTGGGGGTCAAAGGCCAAGCCCTGCTGCCCTGAGTGGGGCGGGAGGGGCAAAGCCCAAGGGCTTTGGCCCCAAGTGGGGGGCTTGTAACCTGAGCCCCGCTACACAGGGCTTAAGCCGTCGGGCTTGGGCTCTGGCTCTGGGCTCAGGCTTTGGCCCTGGGCCCCAGCAAGTCTAATGCCATCCTTGGTGACCCTATTAAAATGGGGTCTCAACCCCCTGTGGGGTCCCGACCCACAGTTTGAGAACTGCTGGTCTATGAATTACCTATTCCCAGATCATGTATTAAAATGGTCTCAAGTTGCAGTGGGGGAGGTTTAGATTGGATATTAGGAAAAACTTTTTCACTAAGAGGGTGGTGAAACACTGGAATGCGTTACCTAGGGAGGTGGTAGAATCTCCTTCCTTAGAGGTTTTTAAGGTCAGGCTTGACAAAGCCCTGGCTGGGATGATTTAACTGGGAATTGGTCCTGCTTCGAGCAGGGGGTTGGACTAGATGACCTTCAGGGGTCCCTTCCAACCCTGATATTCTATGATTCTATGATCAAAGATCTAGCCTGCATAAAAGAGGGACTAAACTTCTCATGAGCATTCTTGTTCTGAGCAAAAGGTGTTATGAACTTGTAACCAAGAAAAACACCTACATGTGGTTTGAAGGACTATTCACAGGCCAGAGCTCGTTAGAGTTAGGGTGATCTCTCTGGTAAACTAATTAGCACGTTTGTAGGTTCTTTTATTGTTTACAGTATGTTTTCTCTGTAATGTATTTACCTTTAGAATAAATATGCTTGCCCAGAAAGGGCTGTGTTGTAACTTAACTATGGGTAATTATACTGTTTATAGCCGCTGAGGAGAAGGCAAAGCAGGCCTGCTTAGGCAGTCTGACTTGCTGGGGAATTCAGTGTTGTCAGGGAATTGTGCAGCCTGGAATTACCTAGGTCAGGAGGAAGAGAGATGAGTGTCTCTGCCCACTTGGGCAAACTGATCCCACTGAAGGAAACCATCAAGGGCTTCCAGGAGATCCTGGCAGATGCCTACAACCACCTGCCGGAACAGGCCTTCTACATGGTGGGCCCCATCAAGGAGGCTGTGGCGAAGGCAGACAAGCTGGCCGAAGAGCACTCGTGAGCAACTGGCTCCATCATGCCTCTCCCCCATCACATCCCCACCCAGCTCCCCAGGGCCTGAGCTGGAAGTCATGTCGTGTCTGCAGGGTATATTTAAAGTTTCCAATAAAATATCTGTTTAAAACATGGTGGGGGGAGTTACAGCTGGGGAGGTGGAAGCCTTACAGTAGATGCCCTTGCTGGACCATGGAGGGGATGTACAGGTGCAGTTACTCTGAACTGTGACAGTGTTATTTAGTGTTTAAAGAATGAAATTGGAAACCGTGACTCCTAGGTTCTGTTCCTGGATCTGCCACAGACTTGCTTGCTGTGTGACTTCGATAACACACTTGACTGCTCTCTCACTTGGTTCTCTCATGTAAAATGAGTGTTTCAGTGCTTACCGAGTGTACCTCCCAGCTCTGCTATGGAATTTTGATGCATGAATATAAGGTGCTGTATCCAGTAAGTGCTGATTAATCCAACGGTCATTTCTGACAGTGGATTCCTAATGCAAGCATGTTACTTGGAGGCTGACAGGTAAACCATTTACTCTAATTCTAGAAGGCCTAACCACCAAGAACAGTTTCATATTTTCATACTGTCACTAAACTGAAGGTTGGACTGATGGGAGGCTATGGTATGAATGAGGGGAAGGGGGCAAAAAAAAAAAAAACTTGGAAAGCAAAGGTGAGAAAAAAATCTAAAGAAATCAGGGCAGATGCAGGAAGTTTTTTGTGTTTTGTATACATTTGGGAGACATTCAAAGTAACAGAATTTAGGCAAATTCCAGCTCGAAAAGAGATAATGGGTGAAAATAATTACACAATTGCAACAATTCTTAATTTGGCACTGCTATGAGATTGCCCAGTTGCTTCAAAATACATTTGTGGGCTGTTGGGAAGGTGACACAGAAGAATAGTTTTTAGCAGGGGTTAGTGCTTATGAGATACATAGTTCCAAATGTCAGAAGGCTATGGAATTTGCCATAACAGATCAACCACTGTCTCAGACAGTCACCTGGATATTTCAGATGAAGTTGAAACTCCTCTTAATGCACCTACCTGAAAACTGAAAATCCAGGGATCCACACTTCAAAACTATGAGAGTTTGAGAGGCTGATGAAGGTTTCTCATAGAACTCATTATGCTTTCAAAAGCATGTTGTCTCCCAAGGAAGATTTTGGTCTTCCAACACTATTGTTATTGAAGTAGTACTGATATTATTATATCCTATTATAATTTGGAGGTTGGATAGATAGAGTGAATGGATTTGATATTGGCAGAGCCATCCTTATATTTTTGGGAGGTCATAACTTATGCTATCATGTACAATGCATAGTTTTAGTCATATTTTCTCTATCTGCAGGAGCAAGAAGATTGTTTTTGATGGTTGTGATGGGGTGGGACTCACCATTGCAGCACCCCCTGCTGGATGTCCGAGGGATCATCTTTGCTAGCCAGTGTGCCCTCTTCTGGTGGCATCTTGCCACCACCACTTCTGCTCCAGGGACCCACATCACTCCCAGGACCGCGGTGTCCTCTTCATGACACAGCCCTCTGCCTGTACTGCACTCTGGGCTCCCCGCTTCCAAGGGAATGTCACAGTCCCTTAATCCAGCCATTTCCTCAGTGGCGAGTGGGGGTACCCAGGCCCATCTACTAATCTGGGCCCAGGGACCCTGTAGATGGCCGCTGCTTGCAGCACCCCCTCTGACTCCTCAGGAGATTTCCCTGGGCCACTTCCTCACAGCCCCAGAATCCTCTTTGTCCTTGCCTCAGGGCCTCAGCCTGCAAATCCCTGCAGCCCACCAGGAGCTGCCTTTAGGTCCCTGGGTCTCTCCCTGCAGAACTGCTCTGTCCAGGGTGCTTGCTACCTTAAGCCTGCAAGAGAACTAGTCCACCTCCCTCCACAGGCTCCAGGGAATAACTGAGACTGCTCTGCTCTGAGTCTCCAGCCCTTCTTATATGGGCCAGCCCAGCCCTGATTGGCTGCTCCTCACAGCCCCTCTCTGATTGGCCACCTCCTGCTCAGTCTCCCAAGGGCTCTATTAAACCCTTAGAGCCCAGTGTGGGGTAGTCATACTATCACAATGGTATTTCACATCATGCAAGTGAATCTGTGCAAATAGAACCCTGTGCTTATACAAAGCCCCCTTGAAGTCAATAGATGAAGTCAAGACATATAATCTGAAATGGCTATGATGGGGTTCCATGCAAACACAGGAGTATGCCTACATTGGCAATGTTGGGCTCTTAAGTGAGCAAAATAATTTCTCTCTGGAAGTGAGATGTTCCTTCTAATGTGCCTTTTGTGATTTACAGTATGAAATTAGTGATTTCCTAGATGACTGACTTGAAAGCATGTTTACCTGACCAAACCTTGAGAGTCGACAGGCTGATGGTTATTGATGACAACCATGATATATGCCTGTGCCTTCAAGTACATTGTAATTAATGAAGTCCTTTACCATGTTTTACTTGTGTGATCCAAAACTATTCAACTTGCACTGTCTCAAGAGAAGCAGAACTGAATGGATGGTAGAGACATCAGTTTCACAGATTACATCAGAATACGGTGCAAGTTGGGTTGCAATCCACCTATTTGCTTATTTTTAGCATGTATCTGGCACCCTCCTTCCTGAAGGATCCCAAAGTGCTTTACAGACAGTGCTGTTATTCGTGATGTTTCTATTTCTAAGTATATACAGTTCTCCTATAGACAGGAGACATAGATTGCAAAAAGTAAAGGAGTACTTGTGGCACCTTAGAGACTAACCAATTTATTTGAGCATAAGCTTTCGTGAGCTACAGCTCACTTCATCGGATGCATACTGTGGAAAGTATAGAAGATCTTTGTATACACACAAAACATGAAAAAATGGGTGTTTACCACTACAAAAGGTTTTCTCTCCTTTTCTTTTTGCGAATACAGACTAACACGGCTGTTACTCTGAAACCTGAGACCTAGATTATGTCCCAGCTCTGTCTCTGATTTACTTATTAGTTTAATTTATTTGTGGCTCACTTTCCTTATTTGTAAACAGGGATTATACTTACCTTCCTTTGTAGTTTCCCAATTCTCTTGTCTTGAAAATTCTATTTAGAGAGGAATACTGAAGCATGGAGGAAATCCAAAAGTCCATTGTCTGTGATCCTTGCATAGTCCATTTCCTATGGATATATTTTTGGGCTACTTAAAGAGTAAGCTATTCCCTTTATACATGAAAAGAACAGATTACAGTTTAGGCCCCAATCCTGCAAACACTTACATGTGATTATTATACTACCATGAGTAGTCTCATTGACTTCAACGGGGCTACTCATGGTAGTAAAATTGACATGTGCATAAGTGTTTGAGGCTTTAGATTGTATGTAAGCTCTTTAGAGCAGGGGACCATATTTTGTGCAGTGTGGGCTTGTACAGTGCCTAGCACAATGGGGCCTGGTCCATGAATGGGACTCCTAGGCACAACTGCAATACAAATAATACATAATCACAAAATTCCTAAGGTATAAATACATATTGAAATGTAGAGAATTATTAACGTCATTGCAAAACTTCCTAACCGAGGAGTTTGTTAAACAGTGTATGTCTTTTTTAAGTTAAATGTATTTATTGACCACCTCTCATACCCTGGCTGATGCTAAAAAGCACCAACTTCCAGCAAGTAAGACCAGTTATGAAACTGCATCTTCATGGAGGGTTCTGTTCTTAGAGTGGTTCAAAAGAGCCCCCTCCCCCACCATCTCTATGTAGTGTTAGAAATGCCACTGTTATAGCCACAAATGATAGACCAAAAGAAGACGGAACCGTTGGCAGGACCTCTCTATGCTATCAGCTCTGCTGGTGGATAATCCTAGGGATTTAAAAAAAAACAAAACAAAAAACTATGCAAACCACTGTGGAGTGGAGCAGAGCAGAAGGAAAAATTAAAACAAAACCAATGAATTTCAGAGCTAAACAGAAGTTGTGGGAGATATTCCTTCACCGGGTAACTTTTTGGAAAAAGCTGGGAACTAAGTAAAACTCTCATCTTTGAGAAGTGTGGAAGGTGTCTGTGTAAAGATGTAGTTCAGATGAGCATGATTAACGGCAAATAGTATATGGGGAAAACACATACAGAATTCAATAAATAAAGAAATCAGCCTGAGTGTAAATTTGTTCTTAATTTAATTTTGAAAGCTAATTTATATGAAAATAGAACAGTTAAATACTAATTATATATGTAGCCAATAAAACAAATAACACTCAAATCCTAATTAGCGCTAAACATTAAAGTCATTAATAAGAAATAAAAGGTAGATATGAATGAACTAATGTTCTGAGGCATGTGCATAAGAAGTCAACATGAAAACAAATTATAATTAAAAGATAATGTTAAAGGGATAAAATGTTTTCATAGGATAATGGTTTCCTGGTGCTAAATAAATACCAAGGTGAAATCCAGGCATCTGTGAAAACTAAATGTCAAGTTACAGCCAAGATATTTTAAATCGGAGACATTTTCCAGTACTCTCATGGAAGCACATTATTTCTCTTCCACCGAGAAAATGATAAATCTGTACTTTAATCATTTGGTTTGATGGATATTGTTGCCATAGTTGGACTGTTGTTCATGGCTGTATTATTAATTAGCTGTGTTTGTACAGAACAAATTTGTTATGTGCATGTTAGAATTTGTTTTTTTACATTAAATTAAGTTATTGTTTCCCTCTCATGTATCAGGTAACTCTGAAATTAGCAATGGCTTGAATTTCCAAGGGGCCTCAACTTAACAATTAAATGTGCACCTCATGCATGCACGCAAATTAATAATGTTGGTCTGGTGGCAAGAGCAGGCAATTGGTCTTCAGGCTCATGGGATGAAATCCTGGACCCACTGAATTAAATGGGAGTTTTGCCATTGATTTCAATGGGATCAGGATTTTCCCCCTGGTTTCTATCCCTGGATCTGCTACTGACATGTTGTGTGACCTTTGGCAAGTCATTAACTTTATCTGCCTTCACAATTTATAAATTGTGAAGCACTTTGAGATCCTCAGATGAAGAGTGCTATAAAGCTGTCATTGAAAATCTGGGAAGGATAAAGCCTTTATTCAACATCAGAAATGCACAGTGGGTAATTGACATACTTATGAAAATCCTAATATGGTTTTACTTCTCATCACATTAAATCAATTACTTTTATTCTGTGATCTTTTATAGTTTCCTTAATCCAGTCCACAGCGTAACCTTTCATCTTCAATTGATCTTTCATAATTCTTGTGTGCCACTAAAAGTCCAGTACCGAGTCCCAAGTGTAAGAGATCCTTTAAAAACAAACAAACAAACAAAAAACTAACCAAACATATTCATCATTGAAGTCCCATTGGGTGACAGCCTTGATACTGTCTATAGCCTGTAATTTTATACTGGCTAGTGGACAAAAGCACTACTGCTCTCTGCTGGCTGAATTGTAGCTGTTTGCATTCATATACATGATTGCTTCTCCTTTGACTATCTGGATCACAATGGGTAAGGGCCAATATAGCCCCTATTTTCCTTTAATTTAAGCAATAAAACATGAATCACAGAACACCCAAGTGGAAGTCATTCACAAAATACTTAATCTTTATTAAAATAATAAAGCTAGAGTCTCTCTCATCCCACTTGTATACATTGTGATAACTAACCTGTTTGCTACTGGAATGACTCACTGCAAAGCATATCTAACAATAGAGGCCTGAGATCTATCCCTATTGTTGAGAGTGCAGCCAGAGATGTATTACGATATCATGATGCGTTTAGGAATATATAGCATTTGTTATGCTGCACTTACCGATTGGCAAAGCAGATCAAGTCCCCTGCCTCTAGCAATTGCCAGTAATACAACGTGCAATAGCCTGTGCTGGTGGGTGCTAACTCTGGAGTTCAATTTGTAGTTGCTCCTCTGCACCTCTTGTTCTAAAGCACTTCACCCTCCATAGATGCTGTCTAGCAATTATTTGACCTACCAGTGAAATGGCAGCTCTCTAACATCTCAAGAAACCCACACAACTTAGCACAGAAAAAAGAAGGGAGAATTTAGGTAGCCGAGTGTAATAATCTATCTTGCAATTTGGCCAAGAATTGTAATACCCACAAGTAGTGAGGACCTCTGTGTTACATCTCATGTAAAAGACAGCACAGTGCCTTCTAACCTCATGCAGGGCTTCAGACAGAGACAAACACTTACAAGATCTCTATCAAGCATTCTTACAACTACAATACCCACCTGCTGAAGTGAAAAAAACAGATTGACAGAGCCAGCAGGGTACCCAGAAGTCACCTACTAAAGGACAGGCCCAACAAAGAAAATAACAGAACGCCACTAGCTGTCACCTTCAGCCCCCAACTAAAACCTCTCCAGAGCATCATCAAAGATCTACAACCTATCCTGAAAAATGACCCCTCACTCTTACAGATCTTGGGAGACAGATCAGTCCTCGTGTACAGACAGCCCCCCAACCTGAAGCAAATACTCGCCAGTAACCACACACCAAAAACACTAACCCAGAAACCTATCCTTGCAACAAAGCCCGATGCCAACTCTGTCCACTTATTTATTCAAGTGACACCATCATAGGACATAATCCCATTAGCCATGCCATCAGGGGCTCATTCACCTGCACATCTACCAATGTGATATATGCCATCATATGCCAGCAATGCCCCTCTGCCATGTACGCTGGCCAAATCGGACAGTCTCTGTGCAAAAGAATAAATGGACACAAATCTGACATCAGGAATCATAACATTCAAAAACTGGTAGGAGAAAACTTCAACCTCTCTTGTCACTCAGTAACAGACTTAAAGGTGGCAATTTTGCAACAGAAAAGCTTCAAAACAGACTCCAACGAGAAACTGCTGAGCTTGAATTAATATGCAAACTAGATACCATTAACTTGGGTTTGAATAGAGACTGGGAGTGGCTGTGTCATTACACATATTGAATCTATTTCCCCATGTTAAGTATCTTCACATCTTCTTGTCAACTGTCTAAATGGGCCATCTTGATTATCACTACAAAAGTTTTTTTCTCCTGCTGATAATAGCTCATCTTAATTAATTAGCCTCTTACAGTTGGTATGGCTACTTCCAGTGTTGTCTGTATATATATATATATATATATATATAATCTTTTTACTATATGTTCCATTCTATGCATCCAATGAAGTGGGCTGTAGCCCACGAAAGCTTATGCTCTAATAAATTTGTTAGTCTCTAAGGTGCCACAAGTACTGTGAGCTCGTCCTGTTCGTGGAGGAGCAGTGTCACGGCAGCCGGTCCCATGCGCCCCGTTGCCCCATCCACTCTCCCGTTGCCCCCCCTCGTGCCCCGCTCGTGTGGCAGGACAGGGTGGAGTTTTTGGGGAACATTGCGTTGGGATCAGGAAAGCAGGTTGGCTGTGGGTGCCGGCTCCTGGGTCCCGAGGAGAGACGGGTCTGCCCTGCGTGTGATGCTCTAATAAATCTGTTAGTCTCTAAGGTGCCACAAGTACTCCTTTTCTTTTTGCGGATACAGACTAACATGGCTGCTACTCTGAAACCTGTAGTAACTCAGGGTGACAGCCACTGAATTGCCAACAGGAAGCATTTAAAGTATGGCTTGGAAAGTCACCCATCCAAGTACAGAGCAAATCCAGCCTTACTGTGTAGAGTGACAGGCAGGGGCAGTAAAACTTCTGCTGGCAGCCTGAGTGGGGCTGTGATCTCTGTGTGACCCTTTCCTCCTGTACCTGTGTACAGGCCTCTTTCAGCTCTTTTACACTCAGCCTGTGCTCCGAGACAGAGCTGGAAAAGGTGAGCGAAGTGGGTGTTGCTTGCTGGCCTGCAAAGACAGCAGCCTAAGCAGCAGAGATGAAATTGGCAAAGTGTCACCCACAGTAAGGAAAAGGAAAACGGTGTGTGTGTGTGTGTGTGTCCAGGTGCTGCCCTTTGCTCCGAGCTGAGGTGTCCTGCAAAGGAAGGGGAAGGGCCAGGGAGATGGGAGGAGATGATGCCTGTGCGAACTCGTCGGTGCTCCTGGGGCAAGACACTCTTACACCTCACACCTTCCTCCTCCTCCCCCCAGCCCACCCCAGGGCCCCCTTCCTAGGGCCCCGCCTCTCTCCTCCTCCCAGCCCAGGGCCCCCTTCCTAGCTCCTGCCCCCCAGCCCGGGGCTCCACCCCCAAGCCCTCCCGCTCCCTTGCCCACCTTGTGCCGCGCGCTCCGTCCTGGGCTGGGCGGGGCCTCTCGCGTCTCCTCCTCCTCCCGCCCGCACTGTGAGGCGGGGCGGCGCGGCCCGGCCCGGCCCCTCCCGCGGCGGAGCGCTGGCTGGCTGAAGGCGGCCGGGGGGATGTGAGTAGCTGACGCGATCCAGGCCGGCCCGGGCCTTGTTCGGCAGGCGGGGCCAGGGCCGGCCCCTCCCGGCGTGGCGCGGGCCTCGCACCCTGAGTCGGGGACAGCGGTTGTGGCGCCCCCACCGCGCTGCCGGGAGGGAGGGCGCGGGCCCGGGGCTGCCGTGCCCCAGGGCTGCCGTGCCCCAGGCCTGGCAGCCCGGCCGAGGCCCGCTGCGGGCTCCATCAGGGCCCCCCATGGTCGCGGTCTCCGCCCCGTAGGCAGGTGCGGTTGACTCAGAGCCGGTCCTGGCCGGGCTGGCGGGCACCGGCCTGCATCGCCCCGGGGGGCGGAGCCTGGCGGGGACCGTCCTTGCAGGTGACGGCAGCGGGATTTGAACCAGCCCAGGAGACGCCAAGCGCCGGCTTCCTGCCGTAGGCCCCCACTCCCAACAGCCCTCTTACCTGCCCCGCCCTAGGGAGACGCTCCCTTGCTGCTCCCCTCCCAGCTTCCTCTGCACCCGCCTTTCACCCCTGGACCACTCCAGGCATCTTGTTTCTGCAGCACCCATCGCTCCAGAGTCTCTCTCTTTCCCCTCCCAAGTCAGTTTCCTCCACTTGTCCAACATCCGCTTCTTTTCTCTGACCTGCTTCACGGTTTTATACCACAGTCTCTTGCACAGCTCCTGGGGGAACAGCCTTTTTGTGTTGCTCTGCTTTTATCCATGGGCTATCTATTATTGTAGCTCATCTGACCATCCAGCTTTCCTCCCATCTCATAATCTCTTTTTCCCTTAGCTGTTATTCTTGACATTATTTTAATAGATGTAGTCAACGTGAAATCCACTCAGTTCTAAAAATGAGTTAAAAGTAGTTTCAGATACTACAGCTGCTCCTGAGGAGCTGTTCATAAATTAAGTAATACATTTTTGGTGATTTTCAAGACCATTTATAATACTTCCTAACACTGGAAATAAACATGCAAACTTAAGGACCCACCCACTCCTAAAGCTTTAAGTAATTTATGGAGAACCCAAGAGTACCCTTACCAATTTTTGTGGTTTTACAGCAGGATGGACTGATATCAATCACCATTTTAAATTATGATTTGAAATCAAGAAACAGGAAACTTTGATTTAAATAATTGATTTTAATTCGTTTTTCCATTTGTACTTCTCGTTTTCCTGAAGAAAGGTTGAATCTCATTGGCCAATAACCCTTAAAACAAGTTGATGTGCAGCTAAATATAGCTTTTACACTAAATTTGGTGCTTCATTTTGCTAAGTAGGAGGATACACCATATCTATACACATTTATTTAAGCAATATATATAGCTTAACATATATTTATTCAGATTCTTAATTTTTACCATTTTATTATGTTAGAAAATGAGAAATGATGCATTTATTATTTACTAGATTTATTTGTGATTTGTGCCAACCTGCAATTGGATGGAAATTGGAATACAATTAAAAAAGCACAAAACCAGCATTTTAAAATTATTTTTATTAAGTAAACCAAACTGCCTTAAATGTTTTGGATACATAAGAACAAAAAGTAAGTTAGCAAAATATGTTTTGCATTGAAAATAAATAATTTATTAATTACAGGTATTATCGTAGTTAGTGAATTGAACTGATTGTTTCTGGTCACCGTGTCCTTCAAGACTTTAGAATGAGTAGATCTCATCCTCTCACAGCTTGTTTTTATTCATAGATTGGAAGAGGAAACAAGCTTTTGTTCTTTTTAAGCTCCCAATTGGTTTTTTAACTCTGTATGAATTAATCTTTGAACTAAACGAGTTGAATAAACTGAAAAGAAAAATGTATTCTCTCTACTACTGTCAAAAGCTGGTTGTAGCACTTCAACAAACTTTGGTTCCGCGTGCTTAGCTTAGTGACTTTCACCAGTTCAGGGATTTGACTTTCTTTTAAATTTTGGCAGCAAATGTATTGTTTAATATTTTCATTATTTAATGTACATGATTTTAATAGAATATAGTAAGTTTAGCCTTAACATTAGTTTTCCATAATTTCAAATTTAAATACTTTTCTTTTAAAAATAAACAGTTAATTTAAATAAAAAAATCCATTTTTTAAAAAATGATTTTTCATCCATCCTGAATTACAGCCATATTTTCTTGAGGTTTTTGTGTGTGTTTAATTTCTCTCCATTGTTATGTGAAAAATAACCCACACAGACAAAAGGGAGAACTGATTATAAAAAAGTGGTGTCCGATTCTGGAAAGAACCCTTTCCCCCAATATTTTTCCTGTTATCTCCAGGAATTGTAGATATTAATTTTAACTATAGTAGGTAAAATATTTGTAGACTGAGGTATGATTTTAAAAAAATGTTCTTTTAATTCTGTAAGAGGTATAGTTTGTATGAAAGACAATAGAACAATCACATGATTCTGTAGTCCTGACTCAGGAAGAATTTCTTACAATCTCTGTGGAAGTTTTGTGTGAATCAAGACTACAGTTTGGACCCTAAATTTCCAGTGTGTTTTGTATTTCCATAGAGTTTTAGGTTTGGTTGAGCATCTTTCCTTACTTATATGCCTAATGTGTAGGGACAGTACATTTTGATTTGTATTTAGAAACAAAACTTTGAAACTTGAGCCCAGTACATCAAAATAAACTTTAGATTATGTCAAGTGAAAAATTGGACCTACGTTTTAAAATTTAAAATGGGTTAGTGTTTAATCAACTTGGAGAACGGTGGAACAGGTAGAAATGGAACTCAGTTTTGCCAATAATTGAATTTAGTGCTGGAATGAGTTAATGTACATAATCATTTGCATCGTCTTTGTGTGTTTTGACATATTGCTTCAGTCAGGTGCTTGGACATGAGTAGGGCCCTACCAAATTCACAGTCCATTTTGGTCAATTCCATGGCCAGGGGGTTTTAAAATTAGTCAATATCACATTTTCAGATGTTTACATCTGAAATTTCACGGTGCTGTAATATGTGTGGTTGCAAGGCAGTTGTAGGAGAGTCATAGGATTGCCACCCTGACTTCTGCCCTGCTGCTGGCAGGTCTGTTGCCTTCAGAGCTGGGCAGCCAGAGAGGGAAGCCTGCTAGCCAGGCACTCAGCTCTAAAGCCAGCGTCCTGGCCAGCAGCAATGCGAAAGTGAGGGTGGCAAAGTTTGGTGGGGTGGGTTACCATATGTTTGGTTTTTCCAGCAGTCTCCCATCCGAGTGGAGGAGATGACAGCTGGAGCCGCAGCCTCCCCCACTGCTCTTTCAGGCAGAAGCGGCTCCATCCCGCTCCCTGCCCGGCTGCCAGGGACAGCAGCCAAACATGCTGGAGGGGAGGCACAGGGAGAGAAGGACAGAGCCCCCTGTCCCTCCCTGCCCCCAGCAGGCCAATTTGGGGGGCAGTTGACACCCCCCATACCCCTCTATGCATCGCCTCTGAGACAAGGTTTTGGAACTAATTAATACATTAAACAGTAATACGTCACTAGGAACAGATGGTATTCATCTGAGAGTTCTGAAGGAATTCAAATGTGAAATTGCAGAACTATTAACTGTGGTATGTGACCTATCACTTAAATCAGCTTCAGTACCAGATGACTGGAGGATAGCTAATGTGATGCCAATTTTTAATAAAGGCTCCGGAGGTGATCCTGGCAATTACAGGCCAGTAAGCCTAACTTCAGTACCAGGCAAATTGGTTGAAACTATAGTAGAGAACAGAATTATCAGACACATAGATGAACACAATTTGTTGGGGAGGAGTCAACACGGCTTTTGTAAAAGGTAATCATGGAACACCAATCTATTAGAATTCTTTGAGGGGTCAATAAACATGTAGACAAGGGTGATCCAGTGGATATAATGTACTTGGACTTTCAGAAAGCCTTTGACAAAGTCTATCATGAAAGGCTCTTAAGCAGAGTTAAGGAGCCATGAGATAAGCGGGAAGGTCCTCTCATGGATCAGTAATTCTTTAAAAGACAGGAAATAACAAGTAGGAATAAATGGTCAGTTTTTAGAATGGAGAGAGGTAAATAGTGGTGTCCTCCAGGGATCTGTACTGGGACCAGTGCGGTTCAACATATTCATAAATGATCTGGAAAAGGAGGGAAACAGTGAGGTGGCAAAGTCTGCAGATGCAAAATTACCCAAGAGAGTTAAGTCCAGAGCTGACTTCAGAGAGTTACACAGGGATCTCACAAAACTGGGTAACTGTGTGAGAAAATGGCAGGTGAAAGTCAATGTTGATAAATACAAAGTAATACATATTGGAAAACATAATTCCAACTATACATACAGAATGATGCCGTCCAAATTAGCTATTAACACTCAGAAAAAGAATCTGTGAGTCACTGTGGATAGTTCTATGAAAACATCTGCTTAATGTGCTATGACAGAAAAAACTAATGGAATGTTAGGAACCATTGGGAAAGGGATAGCTAATAAGACAGTAAATATCATAATGCTGCTATATAAGTTCATGGTATGCCCAAACCTAGAATACTGCATGCATTTCTGATCACCCCATCTCAAAAAAAGATATACTAGAAAAGGAAAACGGTATAGCAAAGGGTAACAAAAACAAGGGTATGGAACAGCTTTCATATGTGGAGAGATTAAAAAGACTGGGACTGTTCATCTTATAAAAGAGGCAATGGGGGGGATATGTTAGCCTATAAAATCATGAATGGGATGGAGAAAGTGAATAAGGAATTTTTACTCCTTCACATAACACAAGAACCAGGGGTCACCCAAAGAAATTAATAGGCAGCAGGTTTAAAACAAAAGGAAGTACTTCTTCACACAACGCAGTCAACCTGTGGAACTTGGCCAGTGATGAAGGCAAAAGCTATAACTGGATTCAAAAATGAATTAAATATGTTCCTGGAGGATAGGTCCATCAATGACTATTAGCCAAGATGGCCATGGTTGCGACCGCATGCTCTGGGTGTCCCTATGTCTCTGACTGCCAGATGTTGGGACTGGATGATGGGATGGATCAGTTGATAATTGCCCTGTTCTGTTCATTCCCTTTAAAGCATCTGGCATTGGCCACTGTTAGAATACAAGACACTGGACTAGATGGACCGTTGGTCTGACCCAGTGTGGCTATTCTTATATTCTCAACAAGCCAGACAATGGCGCCACTGCTTAACGTTGGGTGAGGTGATTAGATTTTCCTTTACCAATCATTAGGAACAGTGATGGTTCTATTTTTTTTCCCTTAAGGCCTCACAGAACTGAGCTGTATCATGAAGTCCCACCAACATGCTGGCCTATTGTATATTCTCCGGACTACAACATCACATTTATGGGATTGGAGAAGCTACATCCGTTTGATGCAGGGAAATGGGGGAAAGTAATCAATTTCTTGAAAGGTAACATAATGACAAGGTTACACTTACTATCCAACTTTTGTTTAAGTGGTGTTAAACTGACACTTGTGCAAAGAAAATGGAACAGAAGAAGTAATTGCATGCAGGCTCTGTACACATTAACTATAGTTATTGCTAATATAGACAATAGTTGATCTGCATTACTGTCTGTCTTGCTTTTACTTTCTGGGCAAACCTAGCTTTTTTCTTTTTAAATGTATCACTTTTGTAATACTTTAATGTATGTGAAACCACAAGCTTAAATCTCAGCAAGTTTAACTTACCCGTAATGTTTCTTATGTAAATTGAGGTCCAAGCACTTTATACTGCTGAGGCTCTTGCAAGTGAGAATTTAAAAACTGAGATTCTATCTGCTCTGCTTCGACATTAAAGAAACTGTAGCAGTTTTCTTTAAAGCATGGGTTTACTCCACTGTCCTTGGCACTTTCTTCCCCACCAATATTTTGCAAAGAACTTTCCACCCCAGTTGTGGCTGCATTTCTGTGGTGCTGTGTGTGTGTAGAGTGAAACTCACATAATGGTTGTCAGTTTCACTCTGCCATTTGGTTTGAAAAACAGCAGGAAAAGTAACTAGTTGGTTAATTTCATTCTGACCCACTGCTTGGCAAAACTATGAGCAACAGCAAAAGTACAGGAGCTGCCTGTATAAAGACTCATGAAGGCAGCAATGCATTAGTAGGTTATTTTCAAATTGGAAAAGCTAGAAATATCTTTAATGGTTGCTTAGCATGCAAAATTCCAATCACTGCAGAAAGTTCCCAACTTTTCAATAACAGAGGATCAAGTGAATTTTTCAAACTGCCAAAGTACTTCACAAACTGTATATGGTAGAGAAGATCCCAAATGCATACCCATAAAACATTTATAAAAACCATATAGCTATTCTGTTTGTGCTACATATTTTAAAGAGAAATTATCGTAAAATTGTTTGAGAATCTTAAACATGTTTGTCTGTTCTGTTGGACTCTAACAGGGGACTCTTGTGCTTGTGCTGATTCAGGTGTAGAAGGCAAATGCCCTATGTTTTTAGAGTACAAAGCATCCTGGGGGTACTCGGTAAATTATTTATCCTCAGAACAGGTGCAATGCAGGATGAAAAAGTGCAAGTATACCAGATCTGCTCCATCCACATTTGTTAGAGTTCAATCCGAGTACCCATTTAATTTTTAGTCTCTCTGAGACTATCATAAAGAAGGCCAAATTAATGCCAGTTGACATACATATTCTGAGAGACTCCCTTTTGACATATACTATCAAACACTTGTCAGACACAGATGACCCCTATCCACAATAGACCACTTTAGCAACAGACTCTGTTCTGTTTTTCAAATCATAATGATGTAATGAACATTTTGACATTTAATGTACTTAGTGTTCATTGTGGTTACAAATTGGTTACTAAATGTTTTCTTTCAGTACTAAATTACAAGGTGATAAGAGGGGAACATAAATTAATAAAAGGTTGTCTTTATACAATGGAAGCAGATGCTGTTTTGCAGTTCCAGTTACTATTTATTTTAAAGCTAACCCTGAAACTAAAACTGCACGATGGCTCCAATTCTACTGAAATGAATGAAAAAATCCTTCTTATGCATTGTGATCCTTGTAAACATGTAAAATACATGACTTCCAAGGGGAAGCACTGAGTATGACTAACTGTAACTGGAGCATTTTGGTTGCTTCAATCTCTCTTTGGAATGCAAAAGCAGAAGAGAGAACATTCCACCCTGACTCTTACCACTAAAAGAGTTTTAATGACTGTCTTGCTGCATTAAATTATATATGGTGTGAATCTGACTTACTCTTGAGATTGCTGATGGAACCTAATATATTACAAATTAAGTAGCAAATGACATTTCAGGAAGAAGGAGACTAGCTGTGGCTTGCATATATCCATCCCTTACTATCTCATAATATTGTTGTGATAATTAATGTTTGAAAAGTGCATTGAGACCATCTGATAGAGGCATAAAGATTAGTGTGCCGAGAAGCACTAATATTACTGTTTACACAGATGAAAAGTTCGGTGCAGAAATGCTGTTGGGAATTTCAAATATAAGAATTAAGGTCAGAGCCTGTAAAACCTCAACACCTTTTCACCTGAGGAGTGATCTTACTTGGCCAGGTCAAAAACACCTGTCAAACACACCATGCCCAAACCAGTGGCCCACCCAGAGCCAGGCCTATTCCATTGACATTGCCACATATTCACTCCTCCGTCAGTAAAGCAACTCTGTCTCTGCACATGAATTAAATTCTTCCCCTCAGGGGCACACACATGCATGCACATTAAATGCATTCTGATATTCACCCCAGTTAATGAATTCTGGGATCTTTCCCAGTCCCCCTCTTCAATCAATGAATCCTGACTTCCATCCCCTCCGTCCACCAATGAATGAACACTCGGTCCTTCTACCTTTGTTGGGCTCCTCTGAGGTGGATGCCCTTCTGGACATGCTGGTGTTTCTTTCAGCTCCTCTGCTCCATGTGGACATGTCTGCTCTTCACTTTCCAGTTCCTCAAGGAAAAACTGATGGCCCCAGACACTTTGCTCCCCTCTCCCATTTCGTAGAAGAGAAGAGGCACTCTGTTCTCTGCATCCCCTGACTGGAAAACTGCTAGAGGCATTTTGGCTACTCTATTCTTATACTTACTTCTCCCTTCTTCAGGAAAGAAGTTGTTGCCTCCTTGGCCCTGCTCATCTAGGAAAAATTTCTACATGAGCTGGGTGAATGGGCAAGGTGGGTTTTTCAAGCCTTGGTCAGTAGGAACACAAAAGTTCTACCAGTACAGACTTGTTTGTTTTATATCATGCCAGTGGAAACAAAATCAGTCAGATTGTAGTCTTTCTGCAGCTGCATTAAGAAGGCTTTTCACAAAGTGTAGCTGCTCAGCAGACATACTCTAGTACTATATAATATAAACAATTATAGAGACAAGGTGGGTGAGGTGATATCTTTTATTGGACCAACTTTTGTTGGTGAGAGAGACAAGCTTTCGAGCTTACGCAGAGTTCTTCAGGTCTGGGAAGAGCTCAGTGTAAGCTCGAAGGCTTGTCTCTCTCACCAACAAAAGTTGGTCCAATAAAAGATATTACCTCGCCCACCATGTTTCTCTAATATCCTGGGACCAACATGGCTACAGCAACACTGCATAAACAATTATGTGATGATCACTGGTGTTATACTTCTAACAGTTGATCACCATAGATAAAGTATGCATAACTGTTTTCCACCATGTGCGTTGCTTAGCCATCCCCGATGCACTGAAATGAAGTTTGGTATACCGTCCAGAAAATGTATCCACATATGTTCCTGCTTGCGTTAAAAATATCTCATTCATATATAATATATATCCATGTACAGATATCTTGGGGTGATATTTAGGAAAGCAGTAGTTTGTACTGGTAAAACTTAATTTTATGTAAGCTACCTATAGGTCACCAAATATGGAGAGCAAGTAATTGCTTCCAGGCTTCTGCAAATTAAATATCAATAGGGGTTTGACAATGTTAAATGTACCAATTAAGCCTAAATGTTCACTTCTTATCAGAACTCCCTAAGTAATTCTTCTTCGAATTTTGGCATTTCCTGCTCTGATGATTCAGTGAATTAAATGTCAGTGCTTGACTGGAATTTGCAGTAAAATATATTAAAGAATCAAGGTGAATAATTGCTGATACTAGGACCAGAGTTTTCAAATTCTATACATGTTTAAACTATCAGTGCCCTTTGGATATTTGTTTTTTTGTTTAGCCTCATCTGTCTTCTATTTTAAAACCTTCACTGCCTACCTTTCCTTTCCAGTTTAAACAAAGAAATTAGCACTTTGAAATTATAAAGTGGTCTATGAGCATTATTAAATTCTTATAATTATTTTAGTTTTGTCCATAAACAATTTTGTTATATTATTTATATGTGATTAATAACTTGTGTAGAGTGTGTGTTTGAAGCATTTACTAGCACTTTGAATTAAAAGTCCATGTAATGCAAAGTAGGAACTCCAACACCTACAAGCCAGATTCTAAAATTGTAGGGAAAAAAATTAGAAAGTTCAACAATGCTGAATAACAATTTTTCTGCCTCCTTTTTTTCCTGCTGTTTCAGAAGAAAAACTAATTGCAGATGACTTGATTGTACAGGCACGAGAAGCTACTGAAGAAGACCTGTTGGTTGTCCACACAAGACGCTACCTGAATAAATTAAAGGTGCTGTACTTACTGGTTATCTTTGAAATAAGCTTTTTGGAATTTATTTCAAGCAGTAGATGTCCTGCCACTGGCATAATGTTGCTTCCTTCTTCCTGGTCAGTGCCTGTCATTAATGAACCAGCAAATTCCAGTTCAGCAGTTTACCCGGGCTATATTCTGGATTTGCCCTCTAACTTTTTAACTCTTTTTTCAGAGTTACTGTTTCAAAGTGAAACCTCTATTTGTCATAGTACACAGCATTTAAAAGTTCAGTGATAATTGTTGAAATTGGTATTGGAAGTCAAGTCTCTACATCAGCAGAGTTGACAAGCTGTCAGTAATCTTGAGATTATGTTGGATACAGACTAGGGTTGTGCCTATACCTTGAGGTGAAGGGCAACTGAGCAATGGTATCACTAAGACTGCTATTAACTGTATCCTACAATATTTTACTTTCTTTCCTAGAAGTAAGTGACAGAATAAATGAGATCTAAACATAATCTAGACTAGAATATTTCTGTTCTGTATTTGGGGAAAAAACTGATTATATGTATAGTCTCATCATATAGTGATGATAACACTCTTTCTATTCCACTTTTAACTCTGGAGGGTGCTAAACACAATCTATTAAAGCTAGACATTTTTAAATCAGCAGGTCCAGATAATTTGCATCCAAGAGTTTTAAAAGAGTTGGCATAGGAGCTCACTGAACCATTATTGTTGACCTTCAATAAGTCTTGGAGCAATGGGGAAGTTTCAGAAGACTGGAAAAAAGCCTATCTTGTACCAGTTTTTAAAAAGGATAGTTATAGGCTTATCAACCTGACATCAATCCCTGTCTAGATAATGGAGCGGCTGATACAGGACTTGATAATAAAGGATGAAAGGAGGACCACCATGATTAGTGCAAATCAATATTAATTAGATCCTGTCAAGCTAAATTGATGTTTTTTCTGATAAGATTACACATTTGGTTGATAAAGGTAATAGTGTTGATATAATATACTTAGACTTCTCTAAGGTGTTTGACTTTGGTACTGCACAACATTTTGATTAAAAATCGAGAACAATATAAAATTAACATGGCTCACATTAAATGGATTAAAAACTGGCGAAGTCTCAAAATATAATTGCAAACAGGGAATCATCGTGAAGCAGCTCTGTTTCCACTGGGGTCCCACAGAGATTGCATTTTTTTATCATTGACCTAAAAAAACCAAAATTTGTCACTGATAAAGTTTGCAGATGATACAAAAATTGGGGGAGTGGTAAGTAATGAAGAGGACAAGACACTGATTCAGAGTGATCTGGGTCACTTGGTAAACTGGGCGCAAGCAAACTATGCGTTTTAATATGGCTAAATGTATGCATCTGAGAAGCACGGACTCTGAAAAAGATTTGGGGGTCATAGTAGATAATCAGCTGAACATGAGCTCCCAGGGTGATGCTGTGGCTAGAAGAGCTAATGCAATCATCTAGAGAAAAAAAATCAACTGAACCAGGTTATTTGAAATTTGTTAAATAATTAAGCAATATAAGCATGTTAAGGTATATACAAATATTTATATAATACTACAAATACAGATCACCAGAATGAGTACTATGTATTTTTTTTAGTTGTTCTCAGGTTCCCTTCAATATCTTTCCCAGCTGTGGTCAGTCTAAAATTGAAATATACAGAAGACAGCTATACACTGTAATTATTTATTTATATATATATCTACTAACAAAGCAAAACTTAATGAAGTTTTCCTATAACTTCTCTGTTAGGCTTATTTGAAATGTAGATAAAAGTCTTTTATAAATGCCTCTGAGACAGAAGCATCCGCTAACATAAATCCTTCCATTTAGCTTTTCTGATTCTGAAGTTATATTCTCTTCCCTCATCTCCTTTGAAAATCTGCTTTTGCTACCTGTACAATGTTGCCCATGTATTCCATTCCCTTAGCTTCATGGTTAAAATCTTCCTCTGTGCCTTCCTCCCCTCTTGCCATGAGCATAGCCTCTCCCTTTGGCTTCCCGCGAGCTCTTCAAATTCAAGCATGTCCAATATGTCGCTTCCTCCTTTCTCACTTGACCTGTCATTGTTTATTATACGACATAAAGGACTAGGAGCATGACAGGGTCCCTCTCTTCCAAAGGGTTTAGAGTAACACCACAATTGATAACAGACATAGGGGAAATAAGGGGAGGGAAGAATGATCATAGGGTTGCTTGTTTTTTTCTATGTAGTTGTCCTGTAGGATCACTCTTGTGTTTTTTAATATTTAATTGCTTGGTGGTTTTGGAATCAGAGTTGGATTTAATTTTTTAAAAATATTAAGACATGACCAACCCACCCTGTCCTTAAACAAATGCGTTAGCCCTTTGGATTCAGCTCAAAATTGCCCTTGTTTTTTAACTGCCTAATACTGCACGCATTGAAGTCTGTGGCAAAGCTTCCATTGACAACAGTGGTGCAGGATCAAGCCCTAAAACTCTCCCTGGATTTGTCCTAGCTTTACCTTGTAGACAGTATACATGTCTGCTTACCTCACTGTTCAGTGTGCTTGCTTAGCACCAGCCTGCTGTTTGTCCCATCCTATTGTCTTGCCACTGTTGGTACAAGATGTTTCTTATGCATAGTTCCTGGCATTTGGGACAGCTTTTCTTTGGCTCTGAACTTAGACTTTCCATTTATTTTTCAAAATCCACTTGCAAATGCCTTTTAAATCCCCTTATCCATCTGCTAGAATTTTTTGTTTTAACTTAGTAACTATATTTTCTCTGTAAAGCATTTTGGAATATACTTTTATGAAAGACAATGGACAAAATAGAGTTGTATTTTCAGTATATCAGAAAAATTCATAAGCCTAAAAGCAATTGGTAATCAGGCTACTACCAGCCGCATTATAGAATAATCTTGTGTAGAATGTAGACTACCCCTCAGCATGGTAAACAAATTTACCCTAGTCATGGAAAGTGTGGGAAGAGGATTAAAGGCTCTGATGAAAGACTCAAAATATAGAAGGGAAGATGAGAGAGACTGTGGTGCTACATAGACTACAGGACTTGGTTTTCCTTTACAGCCATGTCCCCCTAAAATGTACAGAATCAAAAGCAATACTTTCATGTTAGGTTTTCCAGTCACTTAAACAAAGTGAGTTTTGCCCTTGTAGTTTGATAGCAGGAGTGAAGACTTTTTGTGGGCTGCTCTCAAAGGAGAGGGCTCAAATGTAGAATTTACCATGAATACTTCTATCACTTGGAATGGACTTAATGTAACTAGTTGGTTGTGTCTTATTCTCTTCTGCAATGTACTTAACATGTTGAAGTCATCCTACTAATTGTACTCATTTTTGTTTTTTCTTTTGCTCCAGGCAAAATGACTTTTTGGCAAATTTAAGTGAGCATAAGGAAATTAGTAACATTTGAAACACAATTAATTTCCTCCATAGCTCTAGGGTTCTAGTCTTTACAAGGGTAAATTCTATTTTATTTTAAAGTGCTATAGTAGTTAGAGTAAATGTTGAATAGAGCATTAAAATAGAATATACTATACTAGATGTTCTTCTACAAATAATAATTGCTTAATGGGTTCAGGTTTTATGTAATTTTAGGAAGGCATTTGTTTAGGGATTTCTTTGTGCCAGTCTGTTGAAAAAAGAGACTTCATACTTCAAGATACGTATGTGGCACTGGAATACAAAAGAATAGAAAGACACAAGTGTGCTCAAGGGTGAGAGAGACCTTAATTACAATCTTGCTTGCCATCTGTATTTGAAGGCTTACAATGCCAGTTGATATCTCTACATATTAATACTGAATAGAGAGTGTTCACTGACTATTCTAATTGTAAAAAGGTTATTTTTGTTGACATACCTTTCTTTGAAAATGTACTAGATCAGATGCTGTGGACAGAATGAGATAGAATGTGAATTTAGAAACTCTCCAACGGTATTTGTAAGTAGAACATAATGATCTTATATGCTGTAATTCAGAAGGAGCTGCTCTGAGTTTGCCGTCATTGCTTTTGGACAATAAAAGCAGGCTTGAAATCTCATTTTTTGAGCCCTGTGTTCATCTGCCTAGTGGCTCCCTTCCTCATGTGGTGTTGGTCGCTCATGTTGCTTCCTACTGATCTTTAAACCTCTTGACTCACCTGTTATAGTTTCACTTGGGGCTTCATGCCTTATTGATTCTGTTCTTACCAGAGCTTCTCTCAATATTGAGCCTTGGTTCCATAGGACCACCCAGCATACATTTATTAAATAATTTCTTGAGGCAAGGAAGGAGGCACCACGTGCATAGCATGGTTCTAAGTGCCATAGAGGTGTTTCTAATATATATGCAGAGGACAGCTCTACAGTCATCGATCTCAGTGGACTCTGAGGTCTCAGTGGTCATAGGTAAGGATATGTTTTAGTCATGGGTATTTTTAGTAAAAGTCAGGGACAGGTCATGGGCAGTAAACAAAAATTCACAGCCCATGACCTTGACCTGTCCATAACTTTTACTATATACCCCTAACTAAAACTTGGGCTGCGGTGTTGCGGGTCCTGGGGCGGGGTGTGGCCCAGGACTTTCAGCGGTGCTTGGGGGGAGGCAGGCGGTGGCGTATAGCCTGGGACCCGTGCTGGAGGCGGGCGGCGACCCAGGACCCCCGCTGATGCTGGAGCAGGGCGGGTGGTAGCGCACGACCCGGGGCCCCTACTGGTGCTGGGAGGTGAGAGGGTTGGCAGGGCTGGCAGGCTCCCTACCCAGCTCCGACAGGCATGTCCCAGCAGCTCCTCGGGGGAGGGGCGGCCAGCGGGACTCCACGTACTGCTCACGCCACAAACATTGGCTCCACAGTTCCTACTGGCGGGGAACCACAGCCAGTGTGTGCTGCAGGAGCGGCGCATGCGAGCGTGGGCAGCACGTGGAGCCCCCTGGCCCCTCCACCTAGGAGCTGCAGGTACATGCCAGTGGGAGCTGGGGAGCTCCCCACACCAATAAGCGCTGCCCCGCACCCCAACTCCCTGCCCCAGCCCTGATCCCCCTCCCACACACCCAAACTGTTGCTGCTGGCCACTGCAGAAGTCACAGAGATCACGGGAAGTCACAGAATTCGTGACTTCCATGACCTCTGTGACAGACATGCAGCCTTAGTCATAAGCTACAGATTCTCACCTTATACATGATTAACAATTGACCTCCTTACCTCTCTGGGATGGTGGCAATCCAGGGAGAAATTGCAATTATGAATGGACTTCAAAATTGTAGTGATCAGGGTCACTCCTGTTTTGGGTCTGAAAACCTACTTGGGAGACTACACACTCAGAGTACTTTGTCTAGGAACCATAGCTACATATAAATGTTCTGAGAGAAAGTGCAGTCCTAAATATACTAAGGACATTCGGAAGCCTAGTAGCCCAAAGGGTAATTATGATGGAAATGGATAAGCAAGTCACCCTATTTACAAACAATCAGAGGGTATCAGAACATTCCTTCTGTGCTGGGAAGCCCTGCTGGTGTTGGGAGTGAGTGCTCCTTGCCCCTAACTAGCAAGAAAGGAAAAATTAGTTACAGATTAGGTAAACTGTTTGGTAGTGGAGTCAGATGAATTGTCCCTGAGCCAGGAGGTTGTGGACTGTATCTTTCTCAAGATACTAGATATCCGTACACAATGCCCCTGAACAAAAGGTAGTGGTGTTCAACACAAAGCTGTGGAAAGAGGTTACATTATTACAGAGACAGGTTCTTTATCTATTTGTGAGGGAAGGTTGCATATGAATTCCTATTAATACTTCTGATAACAATGGCCCTGACCAGGCTCAGGATAAACAAAGATTCATTTATCTTCATAGCCCCCTACTGCCTAAAACAAATATGGTTTTCAAACATGTCTTGAACAAAGAAGGCTAGTTCCATTAGGCTAATAGTCTAGTCACATCTGAATGCACAGGATAATGGCATCTCTTCCTGTCTGTATGGCTCCTGCAGCTATAGAAATCAAGAGGCGTGACTTGTGAACTATCCCGAGTTCTCTTTGTTGCTTGGAAGGAGTTTGCTAGAAGGACTTACAGTTTGAAAGTGTAAAAGTGTTAAGATCTGGTGTGAAAAGGCCCACACAAAGTCTGCTTAACTGCCTTTTAACTCAGACAAGTGAAAGACAGATCTACAAATAGCAGATCTAAGCCCATGCTCTGATGAGCAATGAGAGCTGCTTATATTTCTGGGAATGAAGAGTGGAGTGTCAGTCATGAGAATGCTGTAGCAAAATTGAAGGTGAGATAGAGAGCCCCTGGAAAATTCCCAACTGTTGTGGGGACACAGGTAGACATTCATTGTGTTAGTAGCAGCCAAAGAGGCTGACCTAAGATCTTTTGATGGGGAGAAAACAGGCTGAAGGGCAGTTGGAGGGGAGATAAGCTAGGACTGAGGAGACAGATCAGGAAGAACTCTTGTAAATTGAATTTTTAAGTGGAATAATTTATGCTTGTTAGTATCTGTATATCTTTAACTGAAAAGTTTTCCAGAGATGTATGGGTTTGCCTTCACATCCTTTAGTAAAAGCACAGTTCTAGTTGCAAAACATGACCCTGGAGATTTTCAGACGCTTCATGGAAGGCTTTCGGACCCTGAAGCAATAAATGAATTATGAAAAATGTAGCTTTGATATTTGTATCCATCTTGCTCCAATATTTGTGTTATATAAAGAAATACTTTATCCATTTACTTCAAATCAGCACTCTGAAATTTCAAAAGGAAATAAGCAACAGTAAGCCTAAGAAATATTTGGCACCCTATAAATCTTACACTTCTGGGATGCACAAAATAGAAACAATTTACTGTTTTACAATAACATGTGTGAGTGTCAAGTACCAGAGGGGTAGCCGTGTTAGTCTGGATCTGTAAATGTATGAGTGAATACTGTAATAGAAATTACCTGTACAAAATGGATCACTCTTCTGCTTGTGTGTCAGTGGAATGCAAGGTGTTGTTCTTCTGGGAGTGTTATGACACATAGACTTTTCCACACCTTAGGCTGTAAGAGCAATTGATCAATTTATATAATTACAAATTAAGTTAAGTTTATCAAAAAACTTATTAACTTTCTGTATGTAGAAACCCAAATTGGTCATTCTTAGCCAAAAAACCCCACCAAGTCCCAGAAGCTCTGATTTCTAGTTTGATGTATGTCTTTTATGAAACACATGTTATTTACAACAGGAAATGGAGAGCAATCAATTATACAATTCAGTATAAAAATTCCATTGTCTGTGTTTGTTGTACAAACACACATTGTTTTGTTGCTATGAAATTATGACAATCTTTCAGAAACTTTTCTGTGGGTAATTTGCACATGGTATATATGCATCTGATGAAGTGAGCTGTAGCTCACGAAAGCTTATGCTCAAACAAATTTGTTAGTCTCTAAGGTGCCACAAGTACTCCTTTTCTTTTTGAGTTATTTCTCTGTGGCTCCAAATTCCTACAGATTTTTGTCTGAAAATCCCTCAGATCATGCAGCTGTGTCATTATGATGCTCACACTCTCTCTTTTTAATAAGCATGGTTGATATATCATGTTTTTTTTTCTCACCTTGACTTTTTTACATTGGTTTTTGATGTTAACTGACAAACTTTTTGTAATGGGCATTGGTTATTTACTTTTCTTAACTTTTATAAAAAGTTCTTGAAATCAGTTAATTGATTTTGACTGTTACCTAGACTCTTGGGCAAATAGCTATCATATTAAGATCGGTAGGAATTCCTGCAGAAAATATCGTTTGTAGGGTAATGAAGTGTGACTATATATATATGGAAATTCAATTAAGGAAGAAGGCTCAATTATAGATAAGTAAAACATGTACACTGAAAGGTGGTAGAAGTATTCTCTCACATTTGGCATTGGCTGGGGTTGTCATTAGTTCAGTCTAGTGTGCTTTACTACTCAGGCTTTTGCTTTGTAACTTTGGGCATCTGGCATTAGTCGCTTGGATACTTGCTTTACTGATCAGTACATAAGATACCTTTGTCAAGTAACTGGCATCTGGTGCCATAAGAATCACTGAGAAAAACTGTTCTCTATCTTAAGAATATTAATAAAATTCCATTTTTAAGAAGTAAGAGAACATTAAGGGTGAATGGTTAATCACTCAAGACAAGAAATGTCAAGATTAAAGTTCTATGCACAGTTTTAACTGTCTCTTGTACATGTACATTACGGTGGTCTTATTTACACGAGCAGATACCATTTCACAAATGCAATAAATATATACATTTTTTCTCTATAACTTCAGATAAATGTGCAACATTTTATAGTGCTGGGCATTACTTTGTGTATGCCAGAATTCAAGCTGTCTACATGAAAGATGCAAGAAGGGCTTCTGGACAACCCTGTCTCATTTACTGCACACCTTAGATGAATGTAGAAAATATTGCATAAGATGACATTGTATTATGTGAGAAATGGGCTGTAATCATGCAATTAGAGCTGTGGTTCCCAAACTTGTTCCGCCGCTTGTGCAGGGAAAGCCCCTGGTGGGCCAGGCCAGTTTGTTTACCTGCTGCGTCCACAGTTTCAGCTGATCGCGGCTCCCACTGGCTGCAGTTCGCTGCTCCAGGCCAATGGGAACTGCTGGAAGTGGCATGGGCTGAGGGACATACTGGCCGCCGCTTCCTGCAGCTCCCATTGGCCTGGAGCAGCGAACCGCGGCCAGTGGGACCCGCAATTGGCCGAACCTGCGGACGCAGCAGGTAATCAAACCAGCCTGGCCCGCCAGTGGCTTTCCCTGCACAAGCAGCAGAACAAGTTTGGGAACCACTGAATTAGAGTATACTGTAAAGTAGAAGTACAAGAGGGTAGAGTTAAGCTGCTAACTTTAACTTTACCACATCTTGACTTTTGAACGCTTACATATGCTATCTTAATCTTCTCTTCACATGCTTTTTTAATGGCATTTCCTAGGTTTCGTAAATAGAAAAAAAGAAATTCCATTACCTGAAACTGCTTTATTAGACACCACCCTAACACTCGTCTTGCGCAAAGTTCATGCTGAATTAAGCTTGTTAATAACAGAGAGGAAGAATTCATAACCATTTCATATGTTCCCCCTTTTTTGTCAAAATGCCGAATGAATGAAATTTTTTGTCAAAATGTAGAATTTTGAGAAATTTTGACAAGCTCCGATGCTTATCATGGAGACCCGCTTATTGAGCTTTCTATGATTCATTGTTTACTGCACAGCAACTGTGGCAGGGGTTTTATGGCTTCATGCTGGGCCTAATCCAGTCAGGTGTTGAGAAGATATTGGGAGATTATTTGCAACCTCAGTTCCTATAGCAGGCCGTGGAAATAGAGTGCAGTACCTCGTGCCATTATGCTCTTAAGTCTTATCCTAAAAACAAGGTTTTTCGTATATTTTCATAGTGGAACATATCATAAGAGAGTGTCTCATGGACATCACCCCTCTCATTTGCGATTATTTAACAGTACTGTAGCAATGACAACAACCATCTACATAGAAAAATAATATTTGAAAAATATTTATATATTTTTATCTGTCTTTAACACTATTTAAGCAGCTGGAAATAAGGAGAGCCTGTGTCTTGTGACCAGTGACTTCTGTGTAAGCCACCAGCAAGGGCTGTGCAGCAAACCAGTTGGACCACTGTTGGGAAATCTTTACCCATTTTAATGAGAAATGGGTCGTATGGAAGAGTCTGCAGTGAACTCATGCCCAGCATAACTTTCTTTTGCATAGAATATAGGTAAAAGGTGTTTTAAAGATTAAAAAAGCTGTGTTCAAAGTATAAAAAAGCTTGCATGAATTGCCCGCATAACACACTTAAATCAAAAGCAATTTTCACTGGAAGACTCAAAAGGCATTTCACATCAATGAAGGCAATTTCACATTCAGTTTTCAAATTTGTTCTGTTTCAGTGCTAAAACTGTCCAAAAAAATCACAAGAATTGTATATAAATTTTCTCTTTATTAAGCTTATATTTGAGATGCATAGAATAACCGCTTTAAAAGGTTGAAAAATTCATATGTAAATCCCAGGAAATTTACAATATTTACCTCACAAAAAATTGAAGAATAATAGTTGAAAGAGTCAAAAATGGTATGTTATGATGGAATGAAAATGGTAATGTAATGTAAATACTTAGGCAACCTTAACTAAAACTATTGCTACCATCCTACCTATGCAGATCTCTCCTGCAGCCTAACCTGCAAAATGAGAGGTGCAACTATGAAACGGCAAGATCTGGTGGTAGGTCTGTAGCCCTTATAAAGCAAGTAGTTCTGCAGAAGTTTTTAGCTGAAGCACTTTTTCCCCCCAGAAAAAGGTATAATATTACTTTAGTGCTTGATTTTCAGAGGAGCTGAGTGCTCACACTTCTTGTTGATTTCACTTGGAATTAAAGGTTCTCAGCACTAATGAAAATAAATTGGGCCTTTAGCTGTGTCTTCACTAGGAAAAAAACTTGTCTTAAATAATGCGAGTTAGCTAACACAAAATAAAACCCTAATGAAGACAAGGCAGTTTGTAGTTGTCACACAAGGTAATATGCAAGGTAAAGACTATGGAAGCGTACGGTTAACCTCAACCTAAGTCATGACAAAAGCAAACTGCCTTATCTTCACTAGGATTTTATGATGTGTTAGTTAACTCGAGTTAAAACACAGCTTTTTTCCTCAAGTGAAGACAAGGCCTTAGTGTCTGGTTCCTAATAAGATTCTAAATGTGTGGTTGATTGGCTTCAGACCTTTGGGTGTAAAACCTTTATCTGCTGTTTCCTTGAACTTGGTACTCTCTTCAGAAATCCACTCAAGATATGAATACCATTTTATTTTTAACATCTAAGATATTATTTTAATTGGCTTATTTTAATTAATGAGCTGTTAAAAATACTGGTTTGTAGTACTTGAATGCATAACATGAAAGATGGTATACCAAAGTTTGCTTTTGATCACTCTCATGCTGTCTGCTTTAATGTAACATCTCTCCATTGAAGTTGTTTTTCTGTTTCTGTTGTTTAGATTTAACTTTGATCTCCAAAGTCTTAGGTACCGCTTGCTGTAGATGGAAATTTTGGAAATATTTTAACCTTTTCCATTATAATAAATTGGTGTTTTATATAGGTTAAGGAACTGATCCTGCTAAAGATGGACGCCTCTATGCATGTGCTTAACTTTATACACATCTCAGTGAATGAGTAAATGAGATGATTCATACTGTTTAAAGTTAAGCAAATGAATAAGTCAAGTCTTTGCAGGATCTAGGCTTAAGTGAAGAACTCTTAAAAGCTAACATCCTGAAATGGTGGTGCATACTATTTAGTGAGTCAAACTTAATACTGTCAAGTAGTTTCATTTGTGTGTCTTCGCAGCAAAAGAAAAGCTCAAATGGTGAATGGTGTACTGGGTCTGTCTAATACATGCTTTTATTTTACCTCTCTTAAACAGCAAGGGAGTGAAATATTTAAAAATAAAACATCAACTGGATTCTTACTCTCAGAAAATTACTTACTCCCACTTCTGAGCAGAATATGGTGAATCCTTTTAAAAATTCCTGTAGCATTATCAGCACAAAGAAAAATGGGTTAGGTACGCTTTGTAACCACAGAAGAGCACATAAGAGAAAAATGAAGACACATCGAGTGCAGTGTTTGCTGTCTGTAGGAAACTTGCAGTTTGTTACTCTTATGGACACAGGACCCATTTTGACTGGAGGCAAGTTCCATAGTTACATGCAACAAGTATAGTGTATAAAGGAATGGAAATAGGATTTAAAAGTTGATGATGACTGAATGAGAATAAATGTCTACCAAAGAAATAGTTACATGTATTGATTTATAATATGTTATCTAGATAAGCTTAATGCAGAAAGTACAGTGGCTTCTAAGATTACTATATAATGTCTGTCCTTTTGTTCCATATCAGAAGAAATTAATAAAGAGCGTTGTCATGAAGACAGATATTTCTGACCGGTTGACAGTTCGGAAAATTAAATTACCTCGAGTTACCATCTATTCCAAATGTTTGAATATATTTCTCTTTAATTTTTTTATACGCATACAGAACCATATCTTGGAGGGCTTTCAAGAGGTATCCAGTAAATCATTTTGCGCTTCTGCTATGCACATAAAGTACTATGAATATAAAATATTCATTATTTAGTCATTGAATTGTGATGTCTTGCTAGAGTGACTACATTGGCTACATGTTGTATGCAAATCATTATCATTATCCGTTATTACTCTGTACTTTTCCTTTGTAATTACATTTTGATTTTTTCTGTACACTTAGTGCTTTTGTTTGTAATGTTGATGTGGTACTAAGTTATTTTTATAATAGGAAGTCTCTTCGTGATAGAATTGTGGCTTCAAAGTAGTATTAGACAGCTTGCCCCATAAGTACATGGAAACAATCTAAATTAGGTTTAATTTATTGGTATTGAAAGTTTACTGTGCTTACTCCAGTGTTGATTATGGAGTTAGACTTTCAAATTGTGGCATGCTTTTGCACTTCTAAAAAGCAGGAATTATGCTTGCAAGTACATATGCAGTATGTGATGAGTATGACACTTTCAAGTTGTGTGTGTGTGTGTGTGTGTGTAAATATGCCACACTTAGAAATTGATGCCGAGTGGGTTTAACTACAAATATTGCCACACAAGTAAAGTAGCATTGTGTGATTAGCATTCATTCTAGCTGGGCCACTTTGAAATGATGAACCTTGAGCTGAAAAACGCTATGAATTGAAAATTGTGGCTCAGTAAAGTTGTATTTCATAAAGGTGTAACTTTCACTAAGAAGTCCTCTAATCTTAATATTATTTTTCAGTTTATATGGAACACATGAACAATAAATATAAGCATTTTGATAGTGCCAATTAATAGAAATGTCCACCCCTCAATAAAAGACTGAGGCCCTGAGTAAAAAGACATCTCTGTCAAGTAGAGCTGGCCAAAACATATGATTTCCAATTTGCAGGAAATTTTGCATTTTTGAAATTTGATTTAGTTCCAAATCAGAATGAATCTAATTTTTTTAAAAAATTCTGTGAACCAGCAATCCTTCCCCTCCCTGCCTAAAACCCACACGTTTTGGAAATACTAACACAGTGTTTATATAATGAAATCTGCTCCCTAGCCAGAACAGCTGCTGAGTGAAATTGACATTCTCATCAGTTTCATGGCTGCTAATAGCAGCTGCTGGGGCTCCCATGTGTAGCTGGGTGACATTTTTTGGACGAAGTAGTTTATTCACTGGAAAATGCAGTTTCGGTCAACTCAGAACTATTGCACATTTGACCCAGTAGTTTTGGCTGAGGAAAAATTTTTCAGGATCAGCGAACTGAATGCATGTCTTTCTGTTCTCTTCATAAACTTTAGCTCGCTGGCTAAGGTACTTGCCTAGGATGTGGGAGAAGCCAGGTTTAGTTTGACTGCCCACTCTGGAGCAGGGACTTGAACTCCAATCTCCCCCTTTTCTAGGTGAGGGCCCTAACCACCAAGCTATTTTCTCTTCTAAGGTGAGTGTGTCTCAGTCTCTCCTATTGAAACTGTTCTGTGCATAAATACTTAAAAATTAATTGGGCCACAGAGAGAATGTGAGAATAAAGCATTCACTTGGAAGGTAGGAGATGTGGATTCAAGTTAATCCTCTGAATCAGGCCGAGGGAACATTTGAACCCTTTGAGGGAACATTTGAATCCTTCCTCATACAGGAGTGCCTTAATCACCAGGCTCTAGAGCAATTTCCAATTTGCTGACAAATTCCTAACATTTTTTGGAACCAAACTGAATATTGCCTCTGATTTTTTTGGTTTGCTGGCTGAACTGAAAAATCAACTATTTGCCTAGCTCTGCTCCTAAAATCTGCAGTTCCAGGCTGGGGACTCCAGGGCTTTCAGACTTCTGGGCCAGCTAGAATCATAGTGAGCTGGCTGGCCTGGGAATCTGGATGCTCTCACGTTCCTGGGCTGGGGCAGCCCTTGCAGACTGCCCTTGAGCCACAGCCCTGGGAGCCTGTCCTAGGACTTCCAGGCTCCCAGTTCTACAGCAGAGAGCTTGGAATTTCTGAGGGCAGGGCTGGCCTGAAGCTGCAGACAATGATCAAATATCTCAGAATATTTTGTATCTTATATCCCAATATCCTTTGTGTTGTTTTAGTCAGCTCCTCCATTGCAGTGAAATACATAATAATTTATTTTATGAAATTAATATATTTATAAAAAGTGTTAACTATTCTGCCAATTATGACCAGAGCCAGTGCTTACATTCAGGACATGATTCATTTGATATTTTCATATATTAAAAATATTATGTATGTGTGTATGGAAAATTTCAGATTACCCAGTGATATATATTTAGTCGGCACTATAAGAGCAGCATTTACACTTGTTATATTTACAACCAGAAGTGCTCGAAACGTAATGAGAATAATTATTTTAAAACACATAAAGCTTAGCCTATAGAAAATGTGGTCCCCATATTGTCCCAAAGGTTTGTGAGAAAAGTCTACAAAAATCAGGGGGTAAAAATCTCTGTGTTGAATTTATACAAAGAATAATAGTTACTGCTCCTTTTCAGACCGTATGGAAGATCAAGGTCCAATTAAATATTTAACACGAGAACCATTTGGGTAGGATAAAATTGAAAAATAAGTTTCACAGCTCTCCTTTACCCTTAAAACAAACATATATGCCTGTGTTAGCCATTTGCTTTTAGAAGGAGGCTTATTAAACATAGTTATCTAGAATTACAGTAACAAGGGCTGTTTGCTATGAAGCAAATTCTTTTGTTAGATTTGTGCGTAGCAGCCACAAACAAGTCTGACAAGAAATCCGTCATTCTACTGCTCAGCTCCTATAGAAAGCACATAGGAAAGCAGAATTTATCTCCTTTTCATTCCTATGTGTAGTTGCAGTGGGAAGCCTTGCATGGCGGATAAACATGATAAAATACTGCCCATTCTGCGGTGGGTGGTGTACATTGAACCAATACACAGTGCTTCAAACACTTCCTGGTCACCTACTGGAGAATTAAATGTACCTAGTAGATATGAAAGACTTGGGGAACAGCTACATCAGCAGAGGTACTGGAACTGTGTGCAGACTCAGGAAGCTAACATTGCCTTGGCATGCATTCAGAAAGTCAGCTTTTTAATTACATATTGGTCTAAAAGTCTCCCCCCCCCCCCTTTTTTTTTTAATGTAAGCTTCAGTTCAGCTGAAGTTGCTGGTACAGGTACGTTCGTTCACCAGGGCAAACGTTCCACGTGCCCAAGATTAGTGGGTTTTTTGAGCCCAGCCCATACAGATATCTTCGCCTTATAATGATAAATCCTGTCATACGTGAAAACCATTTAATCCTAAACAAATGAAAATACGTTTTGTAAAAATGCCATTTTTGGCTTTACAAATAGGATTCTGCGGACAAGTCATCCAAAACAACTTACTTATTTGTTATCAGACATGTTCCTGTGAACATTTAAAGCATATCATGTATCATAAACCTTTACATTCCCATTCATCAGCATATGGACAATGTGCCCAACCGTTTGATAGCATCGTCATCAGCCAGGTGAAGAGCCTGACTTCGACTAAGTCAACGGGTGCTTGTTAAGGCTATGCGACATAGCCTGAATTTGATGGCATCTACATCATGGGTCGTTAGAAAAACCCCATTTCAAAAGAATGGCCAAACAATTACACTGTCTTGTTTGCAGCTGGTTCAGGGATGACCCACAGGTACCTTGGCAGGTCAAAACCTGGTGGGCAGATGGTTGGGTTGGTAACATTCCCATTTATACGTGTTTTATTGTTTCATATTTAGGGTTATTAACCTGATAGTCATTCAGTATGATGAACATGTACTGTAAAACACAATTATGAAGTGGTATATTCTTTTTTTCAGTTTCTATTGCACACAGCTAATAACTGTGAGAATGAGGGGTGGGTGAAGGGCAGGATAATAAATTTTGGAAGTAACAAGAAAAGCATCTGAGCATAGAATCATAGAATATCAGCGTTGGAAGGGACCTCAGGAGGTCATCTAGTCCAACCCCGAACTTCGAATGTATTTTATTCCTTTCAAATATTACTATACTCCAAAGGGTGGGGGGTGATGGGGACATTAAAATAGTAATTAAAAGTCTTGCTGTGTGTATTGGGGGTGGGGGGGGATGTGAGCAGAACTGTGTCAAAATATGATCAAGGACACTAATTTCCTGACTCTTATAATCTTTGTGAGGAACAATTTCAATAAAATGTATATTTTCCCAGTTTTAGCTGTATCTTTCAGGACTGAAGACTTTCCTCATGATTTATGTTTATCTTATGCTAAATATCTAGTCAAGTATTCTGTTAATTAGAATAAAATGAACATATATAGCATATACGAACATTGAGAGTTCTTGGGCTTTAATTACCTGAAAGCATTCTATAACTGCCCTTAACTATGAATGCAAAGCTTTGAGTCATCTGTGTAGTCATAAGAATGCCAAGATGGAATGATTACATCATGATTCCAAATTTGTTGTTGTTATATAATACATTGATATGACTCTCTTTCGGTGCCCCATTTCTTCTTTTTCTGACCCCATTTTCCCTTTTCTTTTTTAAATGTTCATGTAAATAACTGTTTGCAGTGTTGTAGCTGTGGTCTCTTTCATGCTTTTCTCCTTAGCTGGCACTGTGCAAATGAAAGGGGTGGTATAGTAAGGCTATACTTTTCCTTGGCCAAATTACATTGTGGAGGAGATTACATATTGTATTATTACACATGGGTTACAGTGTGTTTACAGAGCTGGCCAGAAAACGTCAACATAAATTAAAGGGAGGCAAACATTTTTTGTGAAATGTTCTTAACGTTTTCCAACTGTCTGTAATGCTTGACACCAGATTTTATACTTGGCCAAATTCAGCCTAGTGCAACTCTATTTAAGATGCACTATGGGTGAAATTGGCTCTTTATATTTATAGTACCAACCAGAAGTTAAAACAGTTTTTAAATAGATTTTAGCAAGTCTTGCCACATTAAAAGATGATAGTGAAGGTAATTGTATTAATGATGGACAGCAGTTATTAACAGTTTCCGACATGGTGTATGCCATATGTTATCTTTGAAATTTATTTCAATATAAAAGTATAACAGACATTTAAGTGAACTGCTGTCAAAGTAAGCAATGCTGAATCTATATGCTTTTTATGTTTTAAACACCTTAATGCATAGCCGCTCCAATAAATGATACTTACAGTCTTCCTTTAAACTGGTTTTGGCCGTAAGCGGTCATAAGTTGAATACCAAAGGAGACTAAATAAGCATATAGGTTTTATTCTTTTGTTAAAATTCACCCACCAGTTGCAATCACACAACTGGTGAAATAAGAGAATCACAGAGGTGTACAGAATCTCTTGAAATTTCATTATGCTGAAGAGTGTGGGATCCACTCAAAATCCTTGTGCAAAGGTTTCCAATTTATTGACCTGAATACCTTTATGAAATATTGAGTAATAACTTGAAATGTAGATGTTATATATTCTTAACTTCGATTTAGGTTTTGAAATATATTTAGATGTGGTATAGCTCCTCACACTGTTAGTATGGATTCTTAGAAGTAATATCAGCAAGTTCTTCAATAGAATAGATCAAGTATTATAAATATTTTGGAAATAATTCTTCAAATCATTTTCTTAATTATTTAATACAGCATTTGCCTTAAAACATATTCCAGGAGTGTTTAATATGCAAAATAAATGTTACCTGATCTTGCATGAAAATAATCAAATTATTATGGATTGTTTAAGCTAAGAAATGCATAAAATGTTCATTAATAAGTGTTGAACTTCTTAGTTCAAATCTGTTTGACGTATTCTCTTGACCCTTAGGGTTGAGCAATGTGGTAAGCACAGCTAACTATTAATACCATGAACAAATGTTGTTTTTGTAACATTTATTAGCCTATTTAAAATTTGGACATCACTGAAAAAATAATTATTTTGTCAAACTTTGGCAGAAGAATCCAAAATCTGACTTTTGAAACATTATGTTTCTCATAAATTGCAGTTTGAGACTTGCTGGTGTCTAAAAGAAAGGAAGCTGTTCAGATTCCAATATAAATCATTGCTATTATAGACATTGCTGTTTTTGTGGAAAGAAAATGTTGTATGTTAAAGCCACATGCTTTTGTTCAGTATATAGTAACTGTGACAGAACATTAAAGTAGTAGTTTGGAGATAAGGTAAATTATTCAGAAACTAATTTGTAATTATTCTTTATTTTTTTTCTGTAGTGGTCATTTGTAGTGGCTACAATTACAGAAATTCCACCAGTTCTCTTTCTTCCCAATTTCCTTGTTCAGAGAAAGGTGCTGAAGCCTCTAAGAACCCAAACAGGAGGAACAATAATGGTAAGCTATTGATGCTTTTTTCCTACTGTCTTTCATCAATTTGAATTAATGAACTATATTTTTAAAAATTTAACCATTGCCCTTTTGTCATAGATTTTATAATTCAGAGCCGTCTGTGCTTGTGTACCAATGGATCTGTGATTGGGTGGGTTTATTAATCCTACACTGGACCAGGGCAGGAGGAGGGTTAAGGATCTGACCTAGAGACAGTGGCTAAATCCAGCATGACATTGCAATACCTAGCAGCTGTATCAAGACGAGAGGGCATGAAAAGAGAAACAACCGCTAAGAAGAGAGAGATTTTTGACCCTACTCAGGATGTCATCTGCTCTCACAATTCTTTTTTTCTGGTACTATAAGAAAAAGGATGTGCTGCTTAAAATGAGTTTCTAGTCTGAAATATAACTAGTGAGGAAGTGACAGCTTCTTACAGTTCATTTTGTGTATTCAGAAATTCATACCTGCTCATTTTAATGATTAAAATAAGGTTTTACTGCTGTGAGCACTATAGTGGGTGCACAGCTAAAATGGAGTGAGCTGTATTCTGTTTAATCATAAGAGAATTGTTTTCCAAGTTCCAATTAGTTACATCTGTTCTTCCTCACTGCAGGCAGTGGAGTTGCACAGGTGTCACTGAGGGCTTAATTTGTCCTACAGAACCTTTATTACAGATGGTGATATGCTAGATGGAAAAAACCCACTTGAGACTCTGAGCTAAGGCTGAGTTTGCAGGGCTAGTAGTTGGGAAAAACCATCTTTTTCATTGAAAACTGAACACATTTTGATACTGAAATCAGAGAGGCAACAACCATCGAACTCCTATGATATTTGTCAGAGTAGAAGCACATTTCAGAAAGCAAGCCACAGTGCTTCAAGACCATAGTGGTGTTCCCTATCTCTTTTCGCAGGAACAGACTGTAGCAGCGAGTTTATAAGTTGACCATAAATGATTTTATCTAAGTTTACAGTTGATGTGGTAGCAGATTTTCACTGCATCTCCTGCATTTTCACCCTCCCCTGCCTTTCCCAAACTAGCTGTTACAATGAAGATCCACAGAATGGTACAGAATCCCACATTGCCATTCCTGAATTATGTTAGGGTTAGCTATAGAAGTGCATTGTCTTGAGGTTCAGCAGTGTACTTCTTTTTCTTTCAGCACTAGAAATTAGAATAAAAGATCTATTGCAACTCACTAGCTGATATGAAAGGTGGAGGAGGCTGGGAAGCTTTAGGGGAAGTGTAAGGCAGCAGCAGTATTTTCACAAAACTGAGAGGTTATCTATGTTAATTGTCTATCAGTGGGATAAAAGGCACTTCGCAGCAATCAGGCTGTACACTAAAAGCAAGATGCATTTTTTTTCAAATTCTTCCGTTGGTGAATCATATAAAAGATTAATTGAAGAAGCAAATAACACATAAAAGCTTAAGGAGGGGTGGAGTAACAGAGGCCCCAAGACTGGGCAGGGGGAACCTCAGTCTGCCTAGATCCCAAGGTCGTCCTTCCTCCTTACCCCAGTGGGCGCATGGTCCAAGTGTGCAATCCTGGGTCTTGTTTACAACTGAAAGCTGGCCCTTTTAGCCTTTACCCATGCTGGACACTGGCTGCAAGTCGTGATGAATCAGTAATCTTAACAGCATTATATGAACCTCAAATCCTGTCGTTTCTATCCCAACTGAGCCTCCGAGAGGCTGCAAGGAAGGCAAAAAAGTCACCAGACCCCAAGCCACTCTGGCCCAATGGGAAAAATTCCTTTCTGATCCATAAAAACAGGCAATCCGTCTGACCCGTAACATCATAAGCAGGACAACTCCTTATCTACAACTAAGTGGACAGAGGGCGGGATAACTGACCAGAGAGTAGAGGCTTTTGAAAATCCTAGTGTAGTTTAAATAGGAGGGGGCACCCAGCAGCCAATCAGCTGCCTCCATACCCATTTGCCAAGCCAACAGCTAAGCAGAGAACTGCCATTTGGGGGGTGGCAGAGCTTCTCTTCCTGCCAGGCATGCATTTTGGGCTTCTCCCATTCCCCACTATCCAGTCATGGTTCTCCCCTGCTAAAAGCGGTAAGAGGGTATTATTTAAAGCAAAATAGGAAATTAATTTCACACTTTGTTCAAGAAGTAAATAAAATTAAAAACTTTAAAATTAATTAAAATTACTAGCTTTGGAAGATGCTGTATACCCAAAAGAAGGGTTGATAGTACCATAAGAAAGGAGACTGCACTATAAAAATGGTGTGTCCGCTAAAATTTAAAATTCATAGAGTAATGTATCTTGTCCCATGTGTTTTTTGTTTATGTGGCACAATTGTCTGTCAAGGCTTACAGCAAACAGTGGGCTTGCAGTAAGCTATATTAAGTGTTTGTTCAGATTTATGCATGTTTTAAGAATAGCAGCATATTGTTGTATGTCAAGAAGCATTCCTGGTGTGAAGGAACATAACTACTAGCGCTGTGGAAAGGACTTGCTTGGTTTTCTAAAGTGTGGTGTCTTTAGACTGGACTTTTTGACGTAATATGGGACACAAGGCCAAATTCTCCCTTTACATCCCTGAAAGGCATGTACATAGTGCCAATGAACGTGAGTGGGACCTGTGCACATGTAACCTAGGGCAAAATTTGGCTCATAGCTCTAAAGAAATGTTTGTCATTAATAGATACTCAAGAAGAAATTACCACAGCTGTCGCAGGGAAAGCTCTCTTTGATGTTAATGAACCTGGTTAGGTTCCCAGAGGAGTTTGTCATTAATATTTAATTGTGAATGTATTATTAATTAATTACTGTTGAAAAAATACTTCAAATTAGCATTTGCCAGAGGGAAGAATCTGTAGTGTTCTTAGAATTCGATAACGACATAGTGTTCAGGCTGCACAGGGCACCATGTATTTTTAGAGTCTGCATTGCAAATGCAGTAACTGTAACTGAAGGAATTTCAGAAAATAATAAAATTACGTATTCTAATGATAAACAGCCTCAAGATGGGTATTTACCTTTTTTGGTTTCTAACCTGGGCTGGATTTGACCCAGCGGCCTAGAGATGGGAAACTCTATATCCCCATTACCTGTCTTTTGATCCACTCAGCCTCATCCAAGAGTTCTCACATTGAAGTCAGAATGCTTTCCCTGTCAAGTCAAGGTAGACTTTGAACTGCCTTACACTTAACTTCTTTTTTTTTAGCCAATTTAAGTTTAAAAAAAAATGTAAGCAATATTACCCATGGCACTGTTCTGCCAGTGACCTGCTGTCTGTTTGGGTAAGTCGCTTTACCTCTCTGTGCCTCTGCTTCTACTCCCATCCTTTCTTTGTCTTTCCAGTTTACTCCCAATCCTGCCAAAACGTACACACATGCTTTAACTTTATACTTGTTGAGCTCAGCAGGCCTGCTGACAGTACTTAAAGTTAAGCATGTGTGTAAATTATTGCAGGATTGGGGCCATGGATTTGTAAAATCTTCAGGTCAGGGACAGTATCTCGTTATGTTTGTAAGAGTGTCTTGCACAATGGGGCTCTGATCTTGGTTGTGGCCCCTAGATGCGACTGCAATACAAATAATATTATAATCAGAATTATTCCCGTTTTTAATTTTTAGGGTAATTGCCAGTATCCTTTTTGTAAAAATTCCATCACAGGAAGGCAGAACTAGCGACATTATAACTACCCTATTATTTAGATGAAGTATAGATGATTGGGGGGAAGCACTATAATTTTCTACACACATGCTTATTTAATAAGATAAATCTAAATAGTGTTTGAATTCTTATTTTCAGTATTGTTTAGCATTTATTCACAAAATTTTCATGTTTTTCTTCCCAGGTTAATGCTCAAAATGTTATGTCCAGTACAGGGACTAATGATAATACTATTTGGCACTTATATAACGCTATCTTTTCAAGCACTCTATAAACATGAAAAAAATTAATTGCCTTCCCTTGTTAAAATTTCTGCTCACTAGTGCTGTAAACTGTATAAATTGCTTTCCCTAATTCTGCAAATGAAATGTCACCTTTGTTTGTCAAGAATCTCCAGTTTCCTGCCAGTTGTTGGAATCAGTCATCTAGAGGTATTCAGGAAAGAAGTAGAATGGATAGCTGGTGGGTGGGCTCAGACAACAATTTAACGTGTATGATTGTCTACTGTGAACATTCAGAAATCACTTTTGACAATATGACTTAATTAATTTTAAGCACAGAATGGCATCTTAATTAATTGTCTTTGTGAAAGATTCATTTGCTTACAGTCATTGGTATTAACCATCTAAAGCATTTTGTAAAGTTTGAATCTGTTCTCTACATAATCATGCTCAAATGTGTTGCAAAAACTGTTTGATGATTTTCAAGACTTCAAGTTAAACAGCATAATTGCTTAGCCTTTCTGATGTGACTTACATTTTCATAATGACACAAAATACTCTGACCAGTTTAAAATAGGTACCTATATACGTACACATACATTTGGCAGCAGCGTTGCTAACGTGGTGGTGAAGATGAGAATTAAATAACATTAATAGATCATGAAATCAAGTAGCAAATTGGGAAATTTAGCAAAGGAGAAAGATTTTACATAAATTTCTAACAGAGGTGAAAAAGTGGCAGAAGAGGTCCTGATTCTCCTGTGGAGATTACACCCATCCTGAAAATAAAGGTCCCATTTCCCTCTGCTCTCTGCTGTGGGTTGTGGAATAGGATGGACAGCTTCTACTACCAAGTCACCTAGGCAGTGCTGGGGCCAGTGGTACTCTCCACACTTTTGTACTGCTACAAGTTGTTGGGTTTTGATTAGGGCTGTCAAGCTATTAAAAAAATTAATCGCAATTAATTACATGATTAATCGTGCTGTTAAACAATAATAGAATACCATTTATTTAAATGTTTTTGGATGTTTTCTCATTTTCAAATATATTAATTTCAGTTACAACCCAGAATACAAAGTGTATAGTGCTCACTTTATATATATTTGCACTGTAAAAAGAAAAAAAATAGTATTTTTCAAATCACCTAATGCAAGTACTGTAGTGAAATCTCTTTATCATGAAAGTTGAACTTACAAATGTAGAATTATGTACAAAAAAATAAAACAATGTAAAACTTTAGAGCCTACAAGTCCACTCAGTCCTACTTCAGCCAGTCACTCAGGCAAACAAGTTGGTTACAGTGTGCGGGAGATAAAACTGCCCGTTTCTTGTTTTCAGTGTCACCTGAAAGTGAGAACAGGCGTTCGCATGGCACTGTTGTAGCTGGTGTCACAAGTTATTTACGTGCCAGATGGGCTAAAGATTCATATGTCCCTTCATGCTTCAACCACCATTCCAGAGAACATATGTCCTACTAATGATGGGTTCTGCTTGATAACTATCAGATTTTGGAAGGCACTTCAGATTCTTAAACCTTGGGTCGAGCGCTGTAGTTATTTGTAGAAATATCACATTGGTACCTTCTTTGTGTTTTGTCAAATCTGCTGTGAAAGTGTTCTTAAAATGAACATGTGCTGGGTCATCATTCGAGTCTGCTATAACATGAAATATATGGCAGAATGCGGGTAAAACAGAACAGGAGACATGCAATTCTCCCCCAAGGAGTTCAGTCACAAATTTAATTAACACATTATTTTTTTAACGAGCATCATCAGCGTGGAAGCATGTCCTCTGGAATGGTGGCCGAAGCATGAAGGGGCATATGAATGTTTAACATATCTGGCACGTAAATACCTTGCAACTCCGGCTACAAATGTGCCATGTGAACGCCTATTCTCACTTTCAGGTGACATTGTAAATAAGAAGCAGGCAGCAGTATCTCCTGTAAATGTAATCAAAGTTGTTTGTCTTAGCGATTGGCTGAACAAGAAGTAGGACTGAGTGACTTGTTAGGTGCTAAAGTTTTACATTGTTTTGTTTTTGAGTGTAGTATGTAACAAAAAAAAAATCTACATTTCTAAGTTACGCTTTCACGATAAAGAGATTGCATTACAGTACTTGTATTAGTTGAACTAGAAAATACTATTTCTTTATCATTTTACAGTGCTAATATTTGTAATAAAAATAATATAAAATGATCACTGTACCTTTGTATTCAGTGTTGTAATAGAAATCAATATATTTGAAAATGTAGAAAAACATCTAAAAATATTTAATACATTTCAATTGGTATTCTATGGTTTAACAGTGCGATTAATTGCAATTAATTTTTTTGATTTAATCGTGTGAGTTAACTGCGATTAATCAGCAGCCCTAGTTTTGATATCATAGGGTGTGAGGTCTGCCTTTCTTTTTAACATCAAAAAATATCTTGACCTTTTTTGACCGTGTTCTCCCAATAACTTTCCTTCTCCTCTCTGGTCTTCAACTTCTATTTCCTTTTTCCATTACACTTTAACTATATCCTGCTTTCACTGTGTTTTTCTTAAAGATTGAAGAAGAATAAATTTGAGCTTAAATGTATTGGTGTAACAGTTTCTAATGCTGTTGGACAGCCCAAAGCTGCCTTGAAAAGTGGAAAAAGTAGGCATACTATCTGGAATATTATCCTTACTTACATTATTCATAAAAGATTGCTTAACAAGGAGTGCAGAGGGAAAGTGATAAAGTCATTGTCCAAATTTTGGGATCCTGATGAGATGTGTCCTTTTATTAATATGGATAAAAGCAGCTGAGGTAGAAACAAGTGTAACTTCTTTAGTATTTATTTCCAGTGCCCAAAGTGGAAAAGGCAAATGTAGACCAGTGTGTGAAAGTGAAGACTTAACTGTATGTGAACTTTAGTTTCCTCTTTATACGATGCCATTCAAGTCTAAAATAAGCAACTTGAATATAGTGACCTGCAAATTGGTCAGTGACAAATAGGGTGAAATTCTGCCTCAGGTACATCCATGCAACCTTGTTGGTTACAATGGGAAGGCATAGGGATAGTTGAGGATAGAATTTGACCTGTAGTTTTTCAGCATTTGTGTTACAGTGGGGAGGAGGGAAAGAAAAATAATTATCTTGGCCCAGGAGTGTCAGAGGGCCCTTGCCATGCTGCTTAAAACTCTTTTTATTTCCCTAGTAATGGGTTTCCTCTGAGTGCTATACTGGCTCTCTGTCACTGCCTCTGGCTAGTCCTGCAGCACTACCTGGGAGCCTTGCACTGATCTCTGCTGTGTGATGTGAATCACGATAGACAGTTCTGATGTCATTTCATAAATGGTCTATTCGGTATTCATAAATATGGCTATCTGGAAGAGCTTTGCTCTCTTTGCAAGCTCTTGGGGCTGGGACTGTTGTGTTTGTATAATGCCTAGCATAGTGGGGCTCTTACTGCTACTGTAATACAAATAATAAATAACAATAGTGGCCATTTTTTGGTCATGATTTCCATTACACTATGTTCCAAGCCTTCTCTAGCTCTCATCATAGAAATATCATTCCAATTCTAAAAAGCATAGTGTCTGCCTGCGTCGAGCACTAAATAAAGGCCTCAACTGTCCATGTGCTCTGTCCATGCATCTGTCGAAGTGGGTATTCACCCATGAAAGCTTATGCTCCAATGCGTCTGTTAGTCTATAAGATGCCACAGAACTCTTTGCCACTTTTACAGATTCAGACTAACACGGATACCCCTGTGATACATATGCTCTTAAGAATTCAGAAATAGAAAATATGTGCCTTCTGTTGCTACCAGTGCTGTCACTAGTGTTATCATCAGGGTTACTACTCCTTCATTAGTCCTTCTTGCAGTCTGTGATGGTTTTTGACTTTGTAGGGATCTTTTTTTTTTCTTGAGAAATACCTGGGAAATGCACTGAATGAGGAGGTAGTGGAGAAGCACTGTGACTTGTGGGTCCTTCCCTTCAGTAATTCCTCCTCAAGATCTAATCTGGATAAATTGGCAGTGTTTGGGTAGTAAAATGGCCCCCCCGCCCACTGATTTCTTAAATATTAAGTAATTTTCTGGAGGTATCCAAGGACCAATTTTACTGATGGAAGAGTTCCTTGTCTCACTTTGAAGCTTTCCAGTTCCCCTTGCAAATGCAATTTTCATTCCATCATTTTGGGGAAATAATTTTATTTTATTAGAAATTGTAATATGCCCTTTAAAAATATTTGACACTTGAAGTACCTATAATTTATCACTCATCAGTGTAGTGAAAGAAAATAATGTCTGCCTTCAGAAGCAGAAATGCTCCTTTAAGACTGTCTGCTCCTTGCTCATAATATTTCACATTTTTCTTTTAAAAGTTCAAGTTTCCTAATTCCAGCATAGTGTGCCCTTTCTTTGTTGATTCTTCCCCTTCTTTGAATGACATTTGGGTACGCAAAAGAGCAATGGTCACCATTTCCCAGGTATCTGAGGAAAAGGATTGATGACGCTCAACATTGTAAATGTTACTTTGTAAAAAATCCCAGGACGCTTTGCATATTGCAGGTTTTCTCACTGGAAACCTTAAGTGTATCAATATGTTTGTAGTTATTTAGAGCTTCTACATGTGTTGTTGGGAGGATTGTTATATAAACTGGAATGATACAAAAAGGATTGAACACTATTTATTCTTACTCCTACTGTTACGTTGGAAGTTTTACCAATTTGAACAATTTTTTCTGCACTTTTTCAGTTTGGCTACTAGTGGTCCGTGTTCATCTCTGCATAGCAAAGTTAATTTTAGATGCACAATCTCAAGAAAATGAAATATAGACGTCATGTTAAAGGGTCTCTTCCAGCATGCCTTGCTCTGGTAAAACTTCCATTGACTTTAATGAACATCTCTAGAGACCTTAGAAATGCCTAAGGGGGGGGGGTACAGGATCAAAACCTAAATGCCATAGTTTACACATTCCTGAAATTCGTATTGCTTTTTTCTTAAAGGCAGGAAAGCTTGCTGTTGACAGAGGCTGGGCAATCAATGTGGGTAAGTACAAATGTAATTAAGCAAATGAAGTTTTACCAACTACTCTAAAAATAATTTATTTCCTCTCAACGTGACCTGTATACTGTTTATAACAGCCAAACCTACCTCAAATGTAAATGTCCAAAGTTAATTTTAGAGAGGTTATGTTAATTTTAGAATTTCAGAGAAGAGAAGAATAACTTTTAGAGATGAATTTGAGAAGAAAATTAATTTTAGAGAAGAGAATCTTAGTTTCGTAGTCTACTATAATCCATATTGCTGTTTTGTGATTAAACAAAACAATCAGATTCTTCTAAGAAAAGAGAACAAACAATGGAACGCTAATTTGTGGGCATAAATCCTAATCGTTTTGTTATTAACTAAATAAAGGTAGACAATATCAGTAAGTTTTCAACTCTAGGATACAGTGATTGAAGCAACAGAAGCTCTTGGAATGAGACATCTAGGAAATTAGGGAGGAAAAAATGGGATTTGGAAGAAAAATTACATGATTTATTGCAATCGGTTTTTAAATTTTCATTAAATCGTATTTTTAAAATATCAGACATGTAACATCAAATACGGCCTCAATAGCAATATACAATGAAATATAGTATGTTTTATGTATATGTTATCAACTGAAATCATAACAAAATTCAAAACCTAAAGAAAATCCATATTTATTACCAGAATAATATTTCAAATGCCATATAATAATCAAATCTCTAATTACCTTGAATTTGGTTTTATATCATTCACTGTCATCATTATCCTGTGTTAAGCGCACCATGGAAGTTTTACAGTTGCTTATTAAATAAACACCTAGTGTGAAATTCACTCCAAGGTCAACACATGGCCTGTGCACCTCTTAAGTCACTATTTTGGAGAGGAAGGATGGTCCAGTAATATTAGTACTGACTGGGGTCATAGAAGACCTTGGGCCACTGATGACATTGTATAAAACCTTGGGCACTTAGTTTCTCTGTGCCTCCATTTCCCCTCTGCAAATGGAGATAATAGCATTCTCCAACCTCACAGGGGTTTTGTGAGGAGATAACCTTATTAAAGACTGTAAGGCATTCAGATACTACAGTAATGGGGGACATATAAGTACCTAAGATAGGTAGATAGGGACTTAAGTCATGCATAGGCAATCTGGCCCTCTGCACATAGGCAAATTCCATCCCTAGTTTACAGACAAAGATGACTGTGATTTTAAAAAGATATGTTCAGGTAATAAAATTTTAATAGAAGTTTCACAAATGATTTGTTGTTAATTACTTAAATTATATATTAATTTTCCCCAAAAAAGTAAGATTTAAAAGATACGGTACTTTTTGTGAGAAAATAAAATTGTTTGAAACTTACTCAGATGAAATATTTGCTGGGAACATAGAGGATCTTAATTATGGGCATAAACGCTATGAATAAGAAAATGTTATTTGCTTCTAGTGCTCTGTTCCTCATCCTATATTGCAAGATAATCATTGTGGACATAGTTTGTATCCATACTTGCCAAATTAAGAACAACAATACAATATGGCACTTCTGAATAACCAAGTTAGCAATTTCACTGTACCCTTGTTGTACAACTAATGTACAGTATCTGTAAATTTTAGAGGAACATAGAGACCACTGACAGTCTAGTTTGGCATCCTGCCTCCAGCAGTAGCCAGTAAAGAAGGCTTCAGAAGAAGACAAAAATAAAGTGGAAAAACATTTAAAACTTAATCTCTTGAAGAATAAATTCAGAGTTTTCACTTTACCTTAATGTTTCTTCCCATCTCATTTGGAGAACACAGGTTTTTTGGAGGAATCTTACTGGGCTGTAGGAAAATTCCTTTTACTCACATATAGAGATTCCTGTACAGAAGTTCAGTGTTCCAACCTATAAATTATTGACATTTAATATACACTTAAATGATGCTAGATTAGAATTGTTGAGAGATTCGTTCTGACTGTAGCATGATTCAAAGTTCTTTTATTTCCATAACTTGCCGCAATGCAGTTTCCCTTCAGCATCCCAAATAAACAGAGACCATATCGCATTTAACTCAACTGCAGGACTTCATTGTTCTGTTTTGTCAATGTCCATTTCTGTTTCACTACAAAACTGAAATATTTAATGCAGTTGGTGAATCTACAATGTGAAAAAATAAAAGTTAATGATTTGAGAAATGCAACATGTTTTTTATGGGCACATACATTACATTGCTAACCATCAATTATCAGCACATTTGCATGCAAATCCTATCATGAGGTAAATAAATAGCAAGGGTACCCTAACTACACTATTTTGCTAAATAGATGTGCAATAATTTTGCCACAGAAGAAAAAAGAGCACTCCAGAAAGAGATGCACTACACTGAAGTCAGAAATATCCATTTCTTTAATCAAAGAATCTTTGGTCTCTCCCAGCCACAGAAATCTTTGAAACGTATCATGTTGTAGTGAGAGCTTAGTTACAGTAGGTTTGAATTTGTTGTATTTTTAACCATTTGTTTGGTGTTTTCTAGTAGGTCAAGTGGAATGACTGAGATTACTTCATTTAAAAAGAGACTTAATTGTAGTAATAATAAATTATAAAGGGTATAGTGGAAATAAATCTGGCCTTCTTTCTAACCTTTCCCAATAATAGGGCAAAAGGAGGAAGGTCAGTGACTGTAGAAGGAATAGTCAGGGTTATAATTAGCTTTTGGATTTCACAGGGGTCACAGATGTTAGATTTTTCCCCACCTTTTTTTACATTTCTGTGACATTTCTAAAAATGGTGACTCCCACGTAGTGAGTGTTTGGGCAGCCATCATGTCATATAAAAAGAAGAATCTGAGCAAATTTATACTTCCAGAGAGAGAGAGAAAAAAAAACAAATTTGTTATGTGCAAATATAAAATATTACCTCTTTCATTCTTCTGGACACATCTTTCTATTGTTTCTTAGTATAATCCTCTAGTCTACAGAGTAAACATCCAGTATGAAAAAAACAAAGGCAGACATGCTCTGTGGAAATTCAAATGAAATTATGTTTGTCAGTTATATGGGTCAGATATATGTAGCATGTTTATCAGTAAAGTGTTAAGGATTTTTACATAAAATGCATTGTATTTGTGATTAAAAATAATTAGTGCTATATGGTGAATGTTTGGTATATATGATTTTAAAGAGTAACTCTTAAGATCCATTCCTGATCTTAGTGTTGATTCAACACAACATTTTGTATCTATCCTACAATTTAATGTCCCATGGATGAAGGAAGGTCTTGGGTACATTGGCTGCGCTGACTGACAGTCAGTGACCGTTCTTGTTTTAGGCTGTTGCTGACCCATGACTTTCAGATTGAGAAGGACTTGCCCATCCCATCCCATCGCACAACCGCACAAGTTAATTGGGTACATTGTGGGGGTTTTCATTTCCCCTCCCCCCCCGTAGATAATTCATTAGGTTATTACTGTGGTAGAAGAAGGTAGTATTCTAGCATGCCTGTTGCCCTGGTTGCTGCTTCAAGTAGGTTTACCCTTTGCAATTTGATGAGTTGAATTGGCCTCCTGCTTTACTCTAAACTAGAGCACATGGCTCCGGGTGGGTGGGCCATGGATGCAAAGTGCCTTACCACAAAGTCATGGGTTCTAATGTAGTGTATAATCTCCTTTGAGCCTAGTTCTTCATATGGTTGCAAGATTTCCAGGTTCTCGGGCCAGATCACTTCAGATTGGGACACATAGTGCTTCTTTCTCTTGGGACCTGATAGGCCAAATATATAAAACATGAAGGGGTGACACTGAATGTGATATGCTACCAGGACAATGGGTTAGGGGTTTTCGATGCTTTTTTCAATTTAAAAACGTGATGGTCATTGCTTAAGTAAACAAACACTGACCTTACATTTTGCAGTGACAGTGTTTTCCATAGTATCTAGCTTTTTAGCCTAGTATTTCTTTAAAGTTACATTTTTACATTTAGGTGGTGGCTTCCATCACTGTTCAAGTGATAAAGGTGGAGGATTTTGTGCATATGCTGATATCACACTGGCTATTAAGGTAGAACATTTAAAAATAATTTTCTCTTACTGTTTGTACAAATGAAAATATTATCAACATAAATTTCTTAAATCAGTAGTCTAACTTACATCTTAATAAACAGGAGTAAACAAAACAGTCTATAGACAGGGATCAGTATTAAAGTAGTCTAGGGACTGATGCTGCAGCATTTATGCATGCATAACTGTCACTGATGGGGGCAATAATTGTGTGGAGAAGGCTGCAGAATCAGATTACTGCAGGTAAATATGACTTAATACCATTTTGTTACAATTCTTTCTTTAAAATAAAAATACTTTTAAAAGTATCATAGATTAATTGTCTTTAAATGTTCAGTGGGAACTGTCCTGGTTCTGCAGTTGGCAAACTTGACACCCACGTGGTGCTCCACTGATTTCTACCTAAGTTTGCACGGGCACAGGTATCCGCCCTCAGGATCTTACCCTTAATGCATTTTGTCTTCCTAGATAAAAAATGTTAAGTCTTCGAAAATGATCTTACAAGGGAGGGGAAAGAGTTTGAAATACTTGATTATATTTAGTATGGTATGTTCTATAAACAAAGTATATCACAATATATTTGATAGCATGCTATAAAATACTACCCGAAATAATTAAAATGTTAAGATATAAACAAATATAGTACACTATATGGTGAAGTGCCCTAACTTTTTTTTGTATGTTAGTTTACTGATTTGCAAAATCCCTTAATCTGCCCTGGGGCTCCCAACTATTCCAATGCAAATTGGAAATTATCACTCTTCCATAATTTGTACAAGTACTAAAGACATTTTTTACTATCCAGTAGTTAACAGTAGTTACTATTATGACTCAAAGAATTTTTTAAAAACGTTAATGTGCTTTCTCAGCCATATGGAATAGCAATTAATGAATTCCACTACTAGTATATAAAGTGACTTTGTAAAATAAAGTTGGATCCCTACTACAACGTTCTCCAACTTTTTAGAAAGAGAGAGGAATGCTCTTTATGCACATTCAGTCTGCATCATTATCACAAACCAGGTAATATATTTATCCTACACAATCCTTTAGAAATGTAAGCCATTGATGATGTGATAACCTGCACCACCTCTTTCAGCTCTGAACACAAGTAGAGGGAACTTTGTTTTTTTCAATTATAAGATTTGAATCTGAAAGCTAGCCTATAAATGTAAAAGAGGCAAAGGGTCCTGTGGCCCCTTAAAGACTAACAGACGTATTGGAGCATAAGCTTTCATGGGTGAATACCCACTACAAATGTAGTTCATGTATATAATGTGATGCAAATGCATGGATTCTCTTTGTGTATTGAGTCCATAAGCTTCTCAAGATAATGGTTTTCAAACCATAAAAAAACCTCTGTGTGTTTTATGTAATTATTCCTTTACATATTGTTAAGTTTCCATAATAAAGTGTTTTAAAAATATCTAGCCCTTAATTTTTATCAAATAAGAAATAGAATCATAGAATATCAGGTTTGGAAGGGACCTCAGGAGGTCATCTAGTCCAACCCCCTGCTCAGAGCAGGACCAATCTCCAGTTTTTGCCCCGATCCCTGAATGGTCCCCTCAAGGATTGAACTCACAATCCTGGGTTTAGCAGGCCAATGCTCAAACCACTGAGCTATCCCTTCCCCCAAAATCTTTCAAGGGGGCATTCGGATTTGAATACAAATATATACACTACATTCTGTTCAAAAATAAAATGTACCATGCAAGTATCAAGCTTCCATTCTAATCTCTCATCTACATTCCTAACTGTAGTTTTTTTTCTCTTTCCTCTGTACTTACCCATGATTCCAGTTTTTATTTGAAAGAGTAGAAGGAGTGTCTAAGGCCACTATTATAGATCTGGATGCTCATCAGGTGAGTGATTCACATGTTCGAAGCTGTTAAAAAAAAAAAAAAAAAGTTTTACCAAAAAGCAGAAATCCTCAAAAATACAATTTTTCTAACAACTGTATTATGGTGAAAATGTAAGTTACAGAATGCAAAGGTAACCTCTATTGGAAAGGATTTAGGAAATAAATGTGTAGCATAGTAGGCGCAAAGCACCCCACCATAACTCAATTAATTACCTGACCTTTAATTTCTTAAGTTGATATTATTATATAATTACAGAAAAAGTTTCTAAGTTCACTGACACATAAATATAGTCCCAATTTTTTTAGTAAGTTATTGGAGAGCCTGCTCTTATCTATTCATTTGTCTGCTAATCAATAGGGTGCTGGTTTCTGACAAAGTGCCATTGGGATTCAGGTTTGGTTGATGATTCCTTCAGTGCTGATTACTGTGCATCTTCTCTAGGTTATATTTAGTAATTAAATCAGTCGGGTTTTCTGATTGTTTTATAGCTTTTTCTTCATGCATAAACTATTTTTAATCCTCATCTATCTAGTTTTAAAAATTTGTTTACCTAAATATGTTCCTCTGTGATTAGCGTCTAAGATTTTTTATTTTTCTTTTTGCTCCTCAAGCTTCATGTATCATTTAGCTTTCTTGTATTACAGTGCATTAAATCAAAACTTTAATAAGAAATCCTTTTGAGCCCATTGAGTTAAGATCCATAGTAGGGGTTCTTTTTGTTGCACCCCAAGCTAAGTGTCCTGCTGCAGCCACCAACATATCAGGTTTCTTCAGACCATAATTATTGATTAACTCAGGATTTGGCTTTGGAGGATCAGTTTAGCAGTACATACTAAACCTTAGGACTGGGAAACCAGAGAGTTGTATTTTTGTACAGTGAGTAGGATTCAGAAAATTATACCAGTGTTGCCATTGCCAGGAGTTTGAAAAACATGAGTCCGGCCTCAAAATATCATTAGGGGCCTTTAAGAAAAACACCAAATATCACAAGACTTTCAATAAAATCATGAGAGTTGGCAATACTGAAAATCTAACTCTGTCACTTTCCCTGTATGTGGTAACTTAAATGGAATTTTCACTGCAAATCAGTTGTATTTTAAACAATTTTTCTAGAATTATTATTTCAGGTAAGCCAGGGAGTGGTTCCATGCTCTTTGAGGCCAAATTCAGCAGTCCATCCCTAGTCATTAATGCTCTTGAGTATGTGCTTAAGGCCCTTGACTGCAATTGGACTTAAAACTAGGGGTGTCAAGCGATTTAAAAAAAATAATCCCGATTAATGGCATCTCTCCCCTTTCCCATTTTCCTGGCCCCCAAATACTCAGTAAACCTTCATCATCTTCTCACTTGCTTCACCTATTTGGATAAAGATAAGTTTTCATTTTATGTGGAAAAATAAAGCCTCACTTTTTAAAGCAGGCACTCTTGGCCCTGGAATGCAGTGTAATCTAAAAATACTGTACTGTGAACTCAGAATGAAGCTGACAACACAGACCTGGCCAAAAAAATAAGAAATCTGACAAGCCAAATTAAAAAGGATGAATGAAGAAAACCATTGCCTACTCTATCAGTCAGCAGCCAGGGTAACCCTCCAGAGGTAATTAACTTACTCTTTAGAAAGATACCTCAATAAAGCAGTGCCATGTATTGCTACTAATTTACCTCCCCACAGATTTAGTCAGTAAAAATTAAGATAGATGTGGTCCGAATAACTGGTTATAGAAAATCATGGGATCATCACTTACTGTGTTTGATTATTAATTACTCTACACAACCCTGGTGTTTGATTATATTTTATGCTCCTTAACTGTGGTGATAAAGGTGTCTTAATAAAATGTTCGCTGTTGCAAATTTAAGCTGAGTTGTAGCTCCATCATGTGGCTAGAATGTAGAAATATTTTCTCGTCTACCTACGGTGATGCAGCCTAACAATCGTTGAGAATTGTTCAGCATCCCATAAGAAACAAGAGACTCTTAAAGATAATTATAATTAATTCAGCATTCATAATCATTGCAGCAACTTTTACAGGAGATGAGTTTGACCTTCAGTGCTTGTAATAGGAAGACTGACTTCAGGATAATGGAGTACACTATATACACACACACATACACCCCTTCTATAGAAGGAATGATTTACTGTGTGTACTGAGAGCAGCTCTCATCTCTGGTAGTAGGATTTTCAGCAAAATCCTAATAAGGGCTAAAAAGTTTTTTGTGTGGATTTGTTTTATAAACCTGATTAGTCCATACTGTAGATTGATTACCTTTACTGTTCAGCAATAAAAATTATTTATTTTAGAAAAGCTGGTAATGTACTAAAACTGCTTTTAATCAGAAATGTATACCGTATTTTAATGTGGTGTTAATCCACTTTTGAGGCAGTTTCATTGCTATGATGAAACGTAATGATCTAGAAGAATGTTATCTTCCATCATGTCTCTTATCTGCATGCTAAAATTGGCCATGAAACAAGACCAAAGATTATGTAATGTAGTTACTTTGTATTTCTGAAGGGATCTTTGAAAGGGTATCAAGGCTCCTTGTTAAAATGCTTCTCAAGAAATCTCTGACCTTATAGCTGTTGTGCCAGTGATCTGTAGATTATAGGCTACATCAGTCCCTCCCACAGTTTTCCTTTCTTTAGCAGAAGAAGTATGTGAGGTAGCAGACTAGACAAGAGTCCTCTAACTGTGCAGATCTGCCAGTGTCACGAGGAAGTTCCATAGATCTCAGGGAACCCACTGAGCCCATCAGCCTTGGGAACTTGACTCACTCCAGCACATTACTGTCATTAGTGCCCCATCTTTGTACTACCCTCTTCTTTGGGGCCTGGGAGTAGCAAAGTAGTGAGTAAGAGTTCATGCTCAGCCACCTCTAACAGGCCATATTGGTGGCACAAAAACATGCAGTGGAGCATTCGTGTACTCCCCACCACCCTTTCACATGTACTAGCCAGTTTTAGCATTGTAATGGCTTTTTTTCTCTTGGGTGTCTTCAGGACTGGGAACCACAGCAGAGATACAACTTTGCAACTGAATTTTATCAAGTTAACGTTAAATTACACAACAAAAATACTGAAAATATTATTTTCATGGATTTACTCCTATACTTTGAAATCAAATAATTCTGATTACCGTCTTGCTTTCATTCCTTACATAGACTCTGAGAAAATTTAACCTATTTTATCTTGAGAACCACTAATTAGAGATTGTTTTATGCTGTCTGATAGGAGTGCAGATGAATTCAAGGGTGTGGAAAAAGGAGGAGATGATCAGAATCTGATTTTCCCTTTAACCATTCCTCTCCCCTACCCCAAAGTCCAATATTTCAAGAGAGATTCCTGGCTTTACAATGGTAGAAGGTAGAATGTAATATGTTTCTCATTACATTTTATTGATATTTTACTTTTGCAATCTTTCGTGAAGGTTAATTAACTTTTTCAACATTTCATTGATTATCAAAAAAACCTCTGGTCTCATTTTACATATTCTCAGTAGCTGACAAGCTTCTGGAATATAGTGTGGTTAAAGCCTAGAGCTTGGTCTGATTTCTATTCTTGGCTTGGGTACAGACTTCCTTGTGACACTGAGCAAATTGGCTGCTCCGTTCCTTAGTTTTCTTGTCTGCACAGTGGAGATGAAAATACTTCTGTATCTGCAAAGGAGTATTGTAATGCTAATTTCAGTAATATTTGTGAAGCACTTGGGGAGCCTCAGATAAAGATGCAAGTATTATTATTCACAACATCAGAATAACCTTTAAGGATATAAACAAGAAAAAGTACCTAAGACATTAAACACTGTATCATTGTATTCTTAATTTCCTTAATGCTCATAGATTCTTTAATACTGTGTTTGCTTGCTAAGATCAACCTATTGAAATTTTCTTATAGGGAAATGGCCATGAGAGAGACTTCATGGATGATCATAGGGTTTATATTATGGATGTGTACAATAGATATATTTATCCAGGGGATGGATTTGCTAAACGTAAGTACTTTTCAAACTGACATGATCTTAAAGTATTTAAAATGTATTTACCACAGAACAGTTGCTCCATTCACCACTGAAATGCTGCTCACTCTGATGTGAAATACAGCAACACAAAAATATTCATGAACTTAATGTAAGAAAATTCCCTTTGAGGATGTTTGCAAAAACTTGCAGCAAGTATTTGAACTTCAATCTATCATGGTTCTGATTAGCCATGAGTCACATGTTATTGGTTCTGGTTCATTGGCTGGCTGAGATTGGACCCCTAGTGGTCAAGACGGAGGGTTAGAAGTCATTTAAGGTATGTCTACACTACGAAATAAGGTCAATTTTATAGAAGTCGATCTTTAGAAAGCTATTTTATACAGTCGATTGTGTATGTCCCACAAAGTGCATTAAGTCGGCAGAGTGCATCCTCAATACTGTGGCTAGCATCAACTCACGGAGCGGTGCACTGTGGGTAGCTATCCCACAGTCCCCGCAGTCTCCACTGCCCATTGGAATTCTGGGTTAAGCTCCCAATGCCTGATGGGGGCAAAAACATTGTTGCGGGTGGTTTTGTTGTCGTCAGTCTCCCCTCCCTCCTCCCTCAGTGAAAGCAACGGCAGACAATCGTTTTGCGCCTTTTTTCCTGGGTTACCTGTGCAGATGCCATAGCATGGCAAGCATGGAGCCCGCTCAGCTCACCGCTGCTGTTGTGAGCATTGTAAACACCTCGCACATTATCCTGCAGTATGTGCAGAACCTGGTTAGGAGATGCCAGCACGAGGATGATTGTGAGGAGGACGTGGACACAGACATTCCTGAAAGCATGGGATGTGGCAATTGGGACGTCATGGCGGGATTGGGGCAGGTTAATACAGTGGAACGCCGATTCTGGGCCCGGCAAACAAGCACAGACTGGTGGGACCGCATAATATTACAGGTATGGGATGATTCCCAGTGGCTGCAAAACTTTTGCATGCATAAGGCTACTTTCCTGGAACTTTGTGAGTTGCTTTCCCCCAGCCCTGAAGCGCAGGAATACCAGGATGAGAGCTGCCCTGACAGTTGAGAACCAAGTGGCGGTAGCCTGTGGAAGCTTGCAATGTCTGACTGCTACTGGTCAGTCAGGAATCAATTTGGAGTGGGCAAATCTACTATGGGGGCTGCTGTGATCCAAGTAGCCAATGCAATCACTGACGTTCTGTTATCAAGGGTAGTGACTCTGGGAAATGTACAGGTCATAGTGGATGGCTTTGCTGCAATGGGGTTCCCTAACTGTGGTGGGGCAATAGACGGAACACATATCCCTATCTTGGCACCGGACCACCGTGCCAACCAGTACATAAATCGCAAGGGGTACTTCTCAATGGTCCTGCAGGCACTGGTGGATCACAAGGGACGTTTCACCGACATCAATGTGGGATGGCCAGGAAAGGTGCAGGACGCTCGCATCTTTAGGAACTCTGGGCTGTTCGAACAGCTGCAAGAAGGGACTTTATTCCCAGACCATAAAATTACCATTGAGGATGTTGAAATGCCAATAGTTATCCTTGGGGACCCAGCCTACCCTTTGCTCCCATGGCTCATGAAGCCATACACAGGCAGCCTGGACAGCAGTAAGGAGCAGTTCAACTATAGGCTGAGCAAGTTCAGAATGGTGGCAGAATGTGCCTTTGGATGTTTAAAAGCTCACTGGCGGTGTTTGCTGATTAGGTTAGACCTCAGTGCAACCAATATTCCCATTGTTAGTACTGCTTGCTGTGTGCTCCATAATATCTGTAAGGGTAAGGGGGAGACGTTTATGGCGGGGTGGGAGGTTGAGGCAAATCGCCTGGTGGCTGATTTTGAGCAGCCAGACACCATGGCGATTAGAAGAGCACAGCTAGGCGTGCTGCACATCACAGAGGCATTGAAAACCAGTTTCATGACAGGCCAGGCTACGGTGTGACAGTTGTGTGTTTCTCTCCTTGATGCAAACCTGCCTCCTTTGTTGACTTTAATTCCCTGTAAGCCAACCACCTTCCCCCCTTTATTTCCTTTGCCAGCTGTGATCAAAGTCATTATTGTTTTGAAACCATGCATTCTTTCTTTCTTTCTTAATTAAAAAAAAAAAGTGAGATAACTGACAAGGTAGCCCGGGTGGGGTGTGGGAGGAGGGAAGGACAAGGCCACATTGCTCATTGTAGCCACACTGCAAATCAAAGCTGTTTGAATGACAGCCTTCTGTTGCTTGGGCCATCCTCTGGAGTGGAGTTGCTGGGTGCCTGGAGCCTCCCCCCGCACATTCTTGGGCATCTGGGTGAGGAGGATATGGAACTTGGGGAGGAGGTCAGGTGGCCATAGAATGGATACAGTGGCGGTCTGTGCTCTGTTGCCTTTCCTGCAGCTCCACCAGACGCCTGAGCATGTCCATTTGCTCCCGCATTAGCCTCAGCATTGCCTCTTGCCTCTTCTCATCACGCTCACCTAATGCTTTCCTGGCCTCTGACACTGAGTGCCTCCATGCATTCAGCTGTGCCCTATCAGTGCAGGAGGACTGCATGAGCTCGGAAAACATGTTATCGTGAGTGTGTTTTTTTTCGCCTTCTAAACTGCGATAACCTCAGGGACGGAGATGATAGGGGGAGCAAAGAAACATTTCCACCTGCAGGGGAGATAAAAAGGGAGAGTAAAATTTAAGATGATACGTTTCTGAGAAAAAAAGCGTGATTCACTGTGAAAGAATCTATCAATTCACAGCAGAGAGCATGTGTGCTTTAGGTACAGGGTCGCATTTTGCCTTTTATATTGAGTGCCTTCCGGTATGGTGACGCATCACACATAGCTGGGCAACAGAATTCAGTTTCCAGGCAGCCATGGTAGGCCAAAGGGTACGCAGGGTTGGCTTCTTCCGCTTTCATAACGTGTGGGAATGGTTTCAAGCTGCAGCACCCTCCTTTCCCATAGCAAACAATGCTGGTTGGGTTTGCCATTTAAAAGGAGGGGCTGTGGTTTTCGGGTGGATGTGCAGCACACCCTCCCCCAACTCCAGCGCATGGCTATTCTCTGGGATGATCCCTTCACTCCTCCCCCCACCGCGTGGCTATTCTCAGGGATGATCCCTTTTAGCCAAGCACAAACAGCCCAGCATGAATGGGGTCCTTTTACTGTTGCCTGACAAAAATTCACCTATTTCAACCAGGTGACCATGAATGATATCACTCTCCTGAGGCTAACACAGAAAGATAAAGTCGGACTGTCGCTTGAATGCGACCAAAACCCAGGACCATTCGCTGTCATGCTTTGTGTTGCAATGGTTCCAGACTACTTGCTACTGGCTTGGCGTGGTAAAGTGTCCTACCGTGGAGGATGTAATAAGGCAGCCCTCCCCAGAAACCTTCTGCAAAGGCTTTGAGTACCTCCAGGAGAGCTTCATGGAGATGTCCCTGGAGGATTCCCGCTCCATCCCCAGACACGTTAACAGACTTTTCCAGTAGCTGTGCTGGCCGCAAATGCATCCCAAGTCTTCAAGGCAAATCAAACATTAAACAAAATTGCTTTTAAACCCTGTACTGTAGTTACAAATGTGCACTCTCCAGAGGTGCCTTCTCTGGCTTCAGAGTCCGGGAACCTGCCCTGGGAGGGTATTGGCTCCAGGGTGATGAAAAGGTCCTGGCTGCCAAGGAGCACGGATTCACCACTTGCCTGCTGTGCATTCTCCTCCTCCTCATCCACAAAATCCTCCTCCCTGTTGTGTGAGACTCCCCACTTGCAGGTGTCCATGGACAGTGGTGGGGTAGTGGTAGGGTCCCCCCTAGAATGCCATGCAGCTGATCATAGAAGCGGCATGTCTGGGCCTCTGACCCGAAGAGACTGTTTTACTCCTTTGTCTTTTGGTAGGCTTGCCTGAGCTCCTTAATTTTCACACGGCACTGCTGTGTGTCCCTGTTGTAGCCTCTCTCCACCATGCCCTGTGCGATTTTGGCATATATATTAGCATTTCTTCTTTTTGATCGGAGTTCGGCCTGCATAGATTCTTCTCCCCATACAGCAATCACATCCAGTGTCTCCCATTCGCTCCATGCTGGAGCTCATTTCCAATTCTGGGACTGCAGGGTTACCTGTGGTGCTGAGCTCGCCACGCTGACCAAACAGGAAATGAAATTCAAAATTTCCTGGGGCTTTGCCTGTGTACCTCGCTAGTGCATTGGAGTTGAAAGTGCTGTCCAGAGCAGTCACATTGGAGCCCTGTGGAATAGCTCCCAGAGGCCAATACCATCAAACTGTGTCCGCACTACCCCAAATTCGACCCAGCATGGTCGATTTTAGCACTACTACCCTCGTCAGGGAGGAGTACAGCAGTCGATTTTAAGAGCCCTTTAGGTCGACAGAATGGGGTTGGTTGTGTAGATGCATTGCTTATAAAATCAACCTAACATGGCTAAATTCGACCTAACTCCATAGTGTAGACCAGGGCTTAGTTTGTTTTATGTTTTTTTAAAGGAGAAGTTGTAGTTACACTTCTTTCTTTTGGCCAGTCTGTGCTAAAAATGATTTATGGGTCTAGCTATACCAGCAAATCCTTCTAGTGTAGATGCAGTTTATATTGGCAAAAGTGCCTTTGCTGATACAGCTTTTACTAGTTCCATGAGCATAATAATCTGTACCGGCAAAAGCACTCGTAGCAGAATAACTATGTCTGCACTAGTGCTTTTGCTGGTAAAATCACACCCCTAAGCAACATTACTATATTGGCAAAAGTTTCGAGTGTAGACTTGGCTGTTGAGGTACATTTTATTTTTTCAAAATTTGGCTGCTTTTTAGAGTTAAAACAGTAACAGGAACAGTTTGATTTGTTCCATGTATTTTTCCCATCACATATACATAGTGCGCTATTTTTGTGTGTTCCTTCCTACATTATCACTGCTGGCCTTCTGGCCTTTCTTGTGTGAGGCTTACCTCAAAGTAATAAGTTTAGGTCAGTGTGCCTATCTTAGATGCCTACATCTGCAGACTTTATTTTTCATCCTATTTACCAAGTATACTATCCATGGGTGTGTTCTTGTCTTAAGGGCATCTGCCCTAATTTCAGTCTGAAAGGAAGTACGTTGTACTGCCACTGATTTGAGATTTCTTCTGCCTGGGTCATTATTCAGTGTCCTAAGGGCATCTGCTTTTTGACATATGTTCCACTGGATTGAGGCATGTGCATACACTGAAGAGAAACAATAACAATAATCATTAGACATTGGCAAAACAGAGTGATATTTCAGCCATACTTGTAAAGTGGCAGCAACTAGATGTGAAGAGACAGGTTTACCATTAGCATCATGGGTTTGTTACCACAGAAAGCTGCTGCAGAGGTATTTAATTAAAATATATAATTTAACCTAAACATGTAGGCACTAGGCACACGTCTTTTGAGGCCATAGGTGAGGCACCTGTCCAAATAGGCTTCGGCTGCTGCTGATGCTAGATGCTGTAGAATCTAGGGATAAAACATTATTTCATGGTTGTTCTAACATAGATGATGCCACCCTGGCATTTGTCTATGAAATCTCACAAGGGCAAACATTTTGCAGATGAGAAGTTTCATGCCATGCCAGCAGTCTAATATACAGGAAAAGCTGGATGGGCAACATATTGAGGGCACAAAAATGCACAAAACCAATTGGGAGAAATAAGTGAAATTATTCATGTTACTTTTTGTTAACTCTACTTAACAGGTCTATGTGACATAGGTTTGGACCTATCATAAGGCAGATACACCCTGTCAGCCCCTAAGAGTGGTATGGCCCCAGGACCTGAGTCACTGAGGCAGACCTGGGCTCACAAACCGGGTAGAATTCGTGGGGGAAGCAAAAGTGGATGGGAATCTGGGAGGCAGTGACCATGAGTTGGTTGAGTTCAGGATCCTGACGCAGGGAAGAAAGGTAAGCAGCAGGATACGGACCCTGGACTTCAGGAAAGCAGACTTCGACTCCCTCAGGGAACGGATGGCCAGGATCCCCTGGGGGACTAACTTGAAGGGGAAAGGAGTCCAGGAGAGCTGGCTGTATTTCAAGGAATCCCTGTTGAGGTTACAGGGACAAACCATCCCAATGAGTCGAAAGAATAGTAAATATGGCAGGCGACCAGCTTGGCTTAATGGTGAAATCCTAGTGGATCTTAAACATAAAAAAGAAGCTTACAAGAAGTGGAAGGTTGGACATATGACCAGGGAAGAGTATAAAAATATTGCTCGGGCATGTAGGAATGATATCAGGAGGGCCAAATTGCACCTGGAGCTGCAGCTAGCCAGAGATGTCAAGAGTAACAAGAAGGGTTTCTTCAGGTATGTTGGCAACAAGAAGAAAGCCAAGGAATGTGTGGGCCCCTTACTGAATGAGGGAGGCAACCTAGTGACAGAGGATGTGGAAAAAGCTAATGTACTCAATGCTTTTTTTGCCTCTGTTTTCACTAACAAGGTCAGCTCCCAGACTGCTGCACTGGGCATCACAAAATGGGGAAGAGATGGCCAGCCCTCTGTGGAGATAGAGGTGGTTCGGGACTATTTAGAAAAGCTGGACGTGCACAAATCCATGGGGCCGGACGAGTTGCATCCGAGAGTGCTGAAGGAATTGGCAGCTGTGATTGCAGAGCCATTGGCCATTATCTTTGAAAACTCGTGGCGAACCGGGGAAGTCCCGGATGACTGGAAAAAGGCTAATGTAGTGCCAATCTTTAAAAAAGGGAAGAAGGAGGATCCTGGGAACTACAGGCCAGTCAGCCTCACCTCAGTCCCTGGAAAAATCATGGAGCAGGTCCTCAAAGAATCAATCCTGAAGCACTTGCATGAGAGGAAAGTGATCAGGAACAGCCAGCATGGATTCACCAAGGGAAGGTCATGCCTGACTAATCTAATCGCCTTTTATGATGAGATTACTGGTTCTGTGGATGAAGGGAAAGCAGTGGATGTATTGTTTCTTGACTTTAGCAAAGCTTTTGACACGGTCTCCCACAGTATTCTTGTCAGCAAGTTAAGGAAGTATGGGGCTGGATGAATGCACTATAAGGTGGGTAGAAAGCTGGCTAGATTGTCGGGCTCAACGGGTAGTGATCAATGGCTCCATGTCTAGTTGGCAGCCGGTATCAAGTGGAGTGCCCCAAGGGTCGACCGGTCCTGGGGCCGGTTTTGTTCAATATCTTCATAAATGATCTGGTGGATGGTGTGGATTGCACTCTCAGCAAATTTTCGGATGATACTAAACTGGGAGGAGTGGTAGATACGCTGGAGGGGAGGGATAGGATACAGAAGGACCAAGACAAATTGGAGGATTGGGCCAAAAGAAATCTGATGAGGTTCAATAAGGATAAGTGCAGGGTCCTGCACTTAGGACGGAAGAACCCAATGCACAGCTACAGACTAGGGACCGAATGGCTAGGCAGCAGTTCTGCGGAAAAGGACCTAGGGGTGACAGTGGACGAGAAGCTGGATATGAGTCAGCAGTGTGCCCTTGTTGCCAAGAAGGCCAATGGCATTTTGGGATGTATAAGTAGGGGCATAGCGAGCAGATCGAGGGACGTGATCGTTCCCCTCTATTCGACATTGGTGAGGCCTCATCTGGAGTACTGTGTCCAGTTTTGGGCCCCACACTTCAAGAAGGATGTGGATAAATTGGAGAGAGTCCAGCGAAGGGCAACAAAAATGATTAGGGGACTGGAACACATGAGTTATGAGGAGAGGCTGAGGGAGCTGGGATTGTTTAGCCTGCAGAAGAGAAGAATGAGGGGGGATTTGATAGCTGCTTTCAACTACCTGAAAGGGGGTTCCAAAGAGGATGGCTCTAGACTGTTCTCAATGGTAGCAGATGACAGAACGAGGAGTAATGGTCTCAAATTGCAGTGCGGGAGGTTTAGATTGGATATTAGGAAAAACTTTTTCACTAAGAGGGTGGTGAAACACTGGAATGCGTTGCCTAGGGAGGTGGTAGAATCTCCTTCCTCAGAGGTTTTTAAGGTCAGGCTTGACAAAGCCCTGGCTGGGATGATTTAACTGGGAATTGGTCCTGCTTCGAGCAGGGGGTTGGACTAGATGACCTTCTGGGGTCCCTTCCAACCCTGATATTCTATGATTCAGGACTGTTAAGGCCCAGTGTTCAAAGTCAAGGTAGCTGCCCTTCTTCCCAGGGCAGTATGGTCCAATGGCCAGAGTCAATAGGGCTGTCCAGCAGTTCAGGAAAGTAAGGCCTAGTGGCCAAAGTCTATGTAGTGGCCTCCGGTGGCCCAATTCACCTCCCCACATATTGGCAGTGTCCATGGTGGGTCGAATGGGGTAGGGGCCCACCAGGTCCTGATCCAAGGCCCCAGGGAACTGACATCTAGCTGCTCAGTCTTGGTCAACAGTCACTACTGTACCATTCCCAGGTTCACTTCCTACACCTTCTTCCAACGCAGGGAGTCCCTCGGCAATCTCTGCCTTGTCTCCGTTGGCCTGAGGTTCGGTAGAGGCACAGTCCTGGCTGGCCTCTGGTGGCTCCGGCACTCTCCCAGCTGGATCCTGCAGCACACATCTGCTCTCATCAAAGGTCAGCCCAGACTGACCTGAGCTGCTTCCGCTATACTGTGGTTCCAGTCGGAGCATGCCCAGCTGGTGTGAGGGGCCGTGGCTTCCTCAGCCCATAGCGTCGGGTTAACCCCTTCCGGCCCAGTGTGGGTCAGGCATACCCCATAACAGAACCATTCAGATGAGGCAGTTGAAGCACTAGTTGAAACTCCTATGAAGAACAGCGTATCATGACCTCTAATGAGAAGTAATGTTTCTTCCAGATGTTATTAGAGGAATTCAACTATATATAACTCGCTGTGCAAAGCAGTGGTTTTGTTTTGGTTTTATTGAGAATTTCACTACATTTATAATTAACTGACACGTTGATTTTTAAAATGACAAGTTCACCAAAAAGCAATAGAGTCCTTCCTCTAATGGTACCTGAAAATTCATTAAGAGTTCATTGATCATCAAGAAAAAAATCTTTAGCTGTATTTTAGGTATTCTCAGTAGTGGATGAACCTCTGAAATGTAAGGTGCCAACATTAGCTGGTCTTGTTAGTAAGCCATTCAAGAGACCATGCAAAACATCAGAATAGGCTGGACGTGCTATTGATTTAAGGACAACTGTCACTACTTAGAATTTTATGTATGTTTTTGTTAGACTAAACATTTTTTAACAAATGGTTCATTCAGGATTAGCTAACTCTAACTAGGGATCATGTTGCCTGCAGAATTGTTATTTATATAACCTTTAGAAAATGAGAAACCTCTGAATACCCTGTAAGCATTGTGAAAAGAAATAGAATACTCTCACAATTCTTAGACACTGGGTATTTGGTGTTTCACCATGGTGTATCCCTTAGGTATAGTGGCCTCTCATAATTAATTAATTGGCTTTTTAAATTAAAAGGAAAAAGCCTAAATTTGGATTGATCTTTTGATTCAGTTTGATAAGATGCAAATGTCTGTGGCAGGCTTGATTTGTTTACAGTGTCAGAGTGCAGTGTGTAATTTTTTCTTTCTGCTTACTTTTTTTTAATATAACTGTCATTCTGATAAATAGCATACTTGCTTAATTTGGATGATTGACAAGGAACACATGCAATGCAGTACATCTTTCTTTATTTTTCAAATACTTAACTCCAGTGTTTACACAATAGCATACTCATTTCAAAGTATTACATCAAAAATGTTTGTCAAGGGTACATCATGTCTACCAACAGAAAAATTACTAACAGATGAAGTTAAAACAAAATTGGTCAGTGCATTCCTATACTTATTTATCAAATAACAATGTTTTTTAAGATATGGAGTGTAATTCATTTATAACTTTTCCAAAAAAATGGAGCACGTGTGTTGATTTTAAATGGCAACTCTTCTGTAGCTGTATTTAGAAAAAATGGTGTGAATTGTTGTTTGCTACTCTACATTTCCTGCTGTGTGGTCCTTTGTTCAATTCATGCTGCCTCTTCAATTTATTAACTAAGCATATCAAATTTATGTTAGTATCCTGTTAACATTTTGCATGTTGCTTAATTGTAAGACTTTTATTAAATAAGTGTGTACAGTACCTAAAAGGTGACATTCGTCCTAGTATAGATGGTCCATTTAATCATCTACATACAAGTTCAGTTATTTTTAGGCCATGAATATATGCCTTAAACCATTTGGAAGGCATAGGCTCTCTCTGCACTGGGGTGAGTTTCACCCCAAAGCCTCTGAAAATAAAGACAATTGCTAAAGTTGTCACAGTTCTGTTTCCAACAGACTTGGTATTTTCTTGCTAAGATGGAAAACACAAAGACTCCTAGTCATACCAGCCATACATATCCAATCAGATGCTTTCCCCCTGCGTGTAGCACTCTCACTCATGCCAATTGAAATGTGACTCATAATCAAGATGAGCGAAGTTTCCCCTTCAGCTCCTCTTCTTCACTACTAGAAACTACTCCTGGGGCTTCTGAGCAGTCAGCTAAGTTTTCCTCCTCTATCTATCATTACTCCTGAGGGAATTTTGTACCAAAAAAATTAAAATTCTGCACCACAATATTATGCACATGATATTTTAAAATTCTGCAAATTTTATTTGTCAATAAATAACTGTGGCTCCAGCATGACAGTGGGGAGGACAGGCCGCTGGCGGCATTGAAGTAGGAGATCACCCTGAAGCCCCGACCTCCCCCGGTACAGGGACTCGGCAGTGAAGCTGCACCTGACCCTGATAACAGTGCAAGGGCTGGGCCTGCCCCAGAAAAACCCCGGGGCCCTGCCCCTCTGCAACAGCTGCAGCAGTTGTGGGTGGGCAGGCTCAGTCCAGCAGGATACAAGTGTGGAGGGGCTTAATGTGGGGGGATCCAGGTGTGGGGTGAGAGGTTTCTGTGTGGGACAATCTGGGTGCGGGAGGCTCAGTGGGAGATCTGGGTGCACGAAGGCTCGTTGTGGGGTTCTTGGTGCAGGGGCAATGGGATTCTGCAGGAGATCTAGGTAAAGGTGGTTGGGGCTCGTGGGTGGGGGGCTTCTGGGTGTGGGGAGATGGGCGTTGGCGGGGGGGTGTCTGGGTGTGGGCTGTTCATTGGGGGGGCCTGGGTGCTGGGGGAGTGGGGCTTGATGGGGTGAGGGTTCCAGTGCAGCTGGTTGGGGCTCAGTGGGGTGGGGGTCAGGTGTGGGGGGCTCGTTGGCAGGGTCCATGTGTAGGGGAGTAGGGCTTCTCATGGTGAGGATTTGATGGGCTTGCTTAATGGGGGAGCCCCAGCTGCTGCCAAGGGGATGCCGCATGCCAGGTTTCTGCTTCCCCTCACGATTCCCCTATCCCCTTTTCTTCTCCATCCCCCTCCCCTAACTCCCCCATTCCCCTTTCCCTTCCCCACTGCCTCTTCACCCCCACCTCCTCACCCCCCTTTCCCTCATTTCCCCCATTCCACCTTACCCAGCCTCATCATGGGCACTCAGTATTGCACAGAAAACAGGAAGGCTCCTAGCACACAGAGGGGGAGCACGACTGGCACTAGGACCCAGGAGGAGGCATTCAGCTACAGAAACAGCAGAGCCGAGACACAGCCTCCATCAGTGGGCAGCTCTGTGCTGGCAGAATGCGGGGGGGCAGTGGTATGTAACCCTATGTGCCCCCCTGCCTTGCTTCTGTTTGGAGGGGGGCAATCCCCGCCAAAAGACTTTACTCATGGTTGCCCCCTATGCTTGTGCGGCTTCCCTGCCGTTTTCTGCAGGGAAACGCAGGAAATCGGGGCGGGGGAATTTTCTGTGGGCGCACAGTCATGCAGCATCCCCCCAGAAATATATCATACTTGTATGGTTCCTGTTATTGTAGTATCTGAGTGCCTTAAAGTCTTGATTGTATTTATCTTCACAACACCCCTATGAGGCTGGAAAGAGCTATTATCCCAGTTGTACAGTTGGGGAACCAAGTCACCAAGATGCTAAGTGATTTGCCCAAGGTCACACAAGAAGCCTATGGAGGAACAGGGACTTGAACCTGGCTCCTCCAAGCTCTAGACCAGAGGTGGGCAAACTACGGCCCGTGGGCCACATCGAGCCCTCAAGACCGTCCTGCCCAGCCCCTGAGCTCCTGGCCCGGGAGGCTCACCCCGGCCCCTCCCCCGCTGTCATGCCCCCCCATGCAGCTATGCCACTGTGCGGGCAGCGGGGCTGCAAGCTCCTGCCACTCCGAGTGGCATGGGAAGTGGGCGGTGGAGGGTTTGGGTAGGGGGTCCTGGTGGGCAGTCAGGGGACAGGGAGCAGGGGGCGGTTGGATGGAGCAGAGGTTCTGGGGCTGTCAGGGGTCGGGGAACAGGGAGGATTGGATAGGGCGTGGGAGTCCCAGGGGGCCAGTCAGGGGGTGGGGGTGTGGATACGTTTGGGCAGTCAGGGGACAGGGAGCAGGGGGGGTTGGATAGGTTGGGGGTTCTGAGGGGGACAATCAGGGGGTGGGAAGTGAGAGGGGGCAGATAGGGGGCAGGGGCCAGGCTGTTTGGGGGGCACAGCCTTCCCTACCTGGCCCTCCATACAGTTTTGCACCCCGCTGTGTCCCTTGGGCCAAAAAGTTTGTTCACCCCTGCCCTAGACTCATGCCCTGACCATCCTTCTTTGTCCTGGTGACTCCTCCCTCTTTTACTCACTGATCTCTTTGCAAGCTCCCTAACATCACTGTGATTCTGGTGTGGTCAAGTGGGTAGGAATAGGAGGTCAGAACTGCTACTACTTTGCTCTAAGCAGCAACACATCCCAAGGGAGCAGCCATGATATGAGGAAACCAGGATCAGTGAAATTACTAACAAATTTGGGAGAGAAAGTGTTGAGGGAAAGGAGTGGGGAGGAATTGGATTGTTGTGAGAAGAGGGCCAGTGTGAAAGATTGAGGGAGGAAAGTCAGAGAGAGACAGTGAGGAAGGGACAGGGGAGAGAGAAAGCAGGTGTGAGAGAGAAAAGAGGGAAAGGAAACACTTCAGGGACAGATAAGGAAAAGATAGTCTTGTGCTGATGCAGAAGACTCTAGGTCAGGACCACTGGGTTAATTGGCACTGGAACTAAGGATGCTGGGGGTTGCTGCCGCTCTCCCTGGCTTGAAGTGGTTTCTATCATGTACAAAGTTTACAGTTTGGTTCAATGGCTCTCCGCACTACCACTATACAAATTGTTCCAGCATGCCTGACTGGGTTCCATTCTCAATTCTGGTATTAAGTCAATGTGTGACTTCAAAACAGTCATGCCACCTCTTTTTGCCTCCATTTCCCTTTTGTAAAATGGGAATATTGATAGCAGCCTTCCTTAATATCCACAGAAGTATTAGCATTAATTTCTTTTTAGAGAGAGAGAGAGAGAGAGAGTCTGAACCAGAAAAATCTTGTGTGTTCACACTCCCAAAAATGTCACTTGAGCTACTTTGAACTTGGCAACAATACATAGTAAGCAATTAAACATTGTAATCTTAGGTTGTGTTTGCTGAAGATGAGGACATGGTACCTGAGAGCTGTGGGATATCGGTCCATGATTGTCAGAACTGACATTTAATGGTTTAATCAGAACAACACTTACCTTTCTTTCTCTACTAATTGTTTCCCTCCTCTTTTTAAACTCCATCCAGCTATCACATTGTTTCCCCTGAACGTGCTAAGTATTGTCCATAGTTGTTGTGATGGGTTGGATCACAGAAACCCCCTGGGAACTGCCACCTGATGTGCCAAGACTATTTCTACCCCTGCTTTCCCTGCCAGCTTAGGACGCTAGCACCCGGGGTCTGAACCACGTACCCCAAATCTGCAGATTTAACTGAAAGCAAGTTAAGAAGTGTTCCTGCCTTTAACACTCAGATGCCCAATTCCCAATGGGGTCCAAACCCTAAATAAATCTGTTTTACCCTGTATAAAGCTTATACAGGGTAAAGTCATAAATTGTTCACCCTCTATAACACTGACAGAGAGATATGCACAGCTGTTTGCCCCCTAAGTATTAATACATACTCTGGGTTAATTAATAAATAAAAATAAAAAAAATTATTTATTAATAAATAAAACTTGGAACCACTTAAATCCTACTTTCTGTATTTAATAAAATCACAAGTAGTAACAGACAGAACAAAGTGAATTACCAAGCAAAATAAAATAAAACACACAAGTCTATGTCTAATCAAACTGGATACAGATAAAACCTCACCAGTTCCAGTAAGCTTTCCTTTACAGACTAGTCTCCTTCTAGTCTGCGTCCAGCAGTCACTCACACCCCTGTAGTTACTGTCCTTTGTTCCAGTTTCTTTCAGGTGTCTTTGGGGGTGGAAAGGATCTCTCTTTAGCCAGCTGAAGACAAAATGGAGAGGTCTCCCTGGGGTTTAAATAGACTTTCTCTTATGGGTGGAGACCCCTCCTCTCTCCTATGCAAAGTCCAGCTACAAAATGGAGTTTTGGAGTCACCTGGGCAAGTCACACGTCCATGCATGACTGAGTTCCTTACCAGCCAAGCCACATCTCTGGGAAAGCTCAGATGTGGATTGGCGTCTCCAAGTTCATTGTTGGGTTAAGGGCTTCTTGATTGGGCACTTACTGAGAATAGTCTTTTCTCAGGAAGCTGACCAACTGCTTCACTAAAACCTACTTAGAATCAGACAAGTATACAGCCAATATTCATAACTTCAAATACAAAAATGATACATGCATACAAATAGGATTAAGAGATTCAGTATATCATAACCTCTACAGAGATATGTTACATGGCATATGTATCATAAAACATATTCCAGTTATGACATATATATATATATACACACATTCATAAGCATATTTCCAAAAAGCCTTATGGGGGATACTGTCACAGTTGTATGCAGGAGTACAGCTGTGCATAATTTTATGAATATTCATGTAACAACAAGCACAGAAATCATGAAAAATAATATCAAACAAAGGAAGCAGAGTATGAAAGGAATAAAAGAAAGATGGAAGGACAGAACAACTGCAAAGCTGGATGAGGACTGGAATACAACAATGAGCCTCATAAAGATTATTAGGACAAATTATTATCGATCATTATAATTTTTGTTTATATTCAGTGGATCTAGAGCACCAGTTTGTTTTGTACAGCACCTACAGGATAATGAGCCACAGTCCCTACCTTGAAGAAAGTCTGAAATGGATTTGATTTGTCAATTTGTATTTTAATGTATTTGTAAGTTTTTCAAAATTCTCTGTGCACATAGCTAGGCTATAGAATCTTGTGTGTCCTTTCTCTTACCCTTATCCACCATCCACCATCCGATGTCTCTCTTCACCCATTTGTAGTTATTTAACTTAAATTAGGCCCCACTTCCACAATCAGTTCTGTGGGGGCAGATTCATACAGAACCCTGCTGACATCAAAATAATCAATTAGCATGAATTAGTGTTTGCCAACACACCTGATAAGGATATTTGATGGTAAGCAGTTTTGGGCATCCATACAGCACTTTGCACAGAGGGACTCTTGATTCTGATTGTAGCCTCTGGGTGCTGCTGTAATATAAATGAATATTAATAATTTATCTTAATGGTCTTTGTTTTACCAGCCTTTCATGCCAGCATTTGTCCTGCGCTGCAATTAAATTTTCTTTACATCTTTATTTTACTACTTTCAGGCCTTTGTGTCTTTTGTCAGTTTGATGATATTCTTACTGATTTCCTTCCCAGTTGTTGAATATTTATGGGATAAATATAAATGGAGATTACTTTTATTCAATAATAGTCCCTCTGTATTATGATTTCTTTTATTCATTATGCTTGTTTTTTTTCTTTTAAATGTAAAATGTTCCCAGGTTGTAGTGTTTAATTTAGCTGCAGCTTTTTGGGGGGCGGGGAGGGGAGAGGGAGAAAGGTTGCTAGAATGTTTTTAAGTTAAAATCTTATGAAATTCTGTATATTTTCAAAATGTTCATAAATTGTAATCTTTATGCTTTTCATCTTGCTTCTCTCTGAATCTTGCTTTTTCCTTCACAGCATGTTCTTTTGTTTCTTTGATTCAGTATCATTAAACCAATATTTTTTTAGGAGCCATAAAGCGGAAGGTTGAATTGGACTGGGGTACAGAGGACACAGAATATCTTCAGAAGGTACAAACACATGTGGAAGGGGCATTAAATGAATTGAGGCCAGACATCATCATTTATAACGCTGGAACTGATATCTTGGATGGTGATCCACTGGGAGGTCTTGCTATTTCACCTCAGGTTTGTATAACAATACAATATCTACAGACTTTACTGGGGGCGGTTTTCCCCAGTGAATACCGGTATCAATGGCTGGATTCACCACAACTTTGCCCCCTTAGCTCTGAAGCTTTGGAACCTCCCCAGAATCTAGTCGCATCCTTCCAGTTGATGGTTCTTTTCTGCTGAAACTTATCACCCTATTCCCAGATCTTGAGCTTCCCCTCCCTCTTGTCTTGTCTTTCCTCTCTTAGTCCCCAGGAAAGGACAGACATAGCAACTGCAGTTTTGTAAGTTATCATTTTCTAGCATTTAATTCATTAGCTGTCCTTGTTCTTGGCCCAGAGCTTGCAAAACCTTAAGTGCAGGCACCAGGGAAGGAAAAAAGAATAAGTTGATATGTGAATCAGTCCTTCCTGCTGAATGTTTTCAAATTTCATAGAAATGTAGGGCTGGATGGGACCTTGAGAAGTCATCAAGTTCAGCCCCCTACTTTGAGTCAGCACTAAGCAAACGTAGGCCATCCCTGACAGGTGTTTGTCCAACCTGTTCATAAAAACCTCCAATGCTGGGGATTCCTCAGCCTTCCTTGGAAGCCTATTCCAGAGCTTAACTACCTTTAGAACTGGCAAGCTTTTCCTAATATTTAACCTAAACCTCCCTTGCTGCAAATTAAGCCAATTACTACTTGTCCTAGCCTCAGGGGACATGGAGAACAGTTGATCACAGGCCACTTTGTAACAGCCCATAGCAGTCTTCATCCCTCTCTGCCAGGGCTGCCACAGTCGGCAAGTAAAGAGCGTGCAGAAGCTGGTGGAAGAAGATGGGGCCGGGCAATCAACTAAGTGCTACTAGCAATGCTGTGGCTTAGCTTCTGGCACAGTTCCCCTTTGGATTCAGGGATCCACGCTTTGTCCTGTGTGGGCTGAGGCAGTTCTAAGTGTCCGTAGATCTGCTCTCAATACATGCTTGCTGATAACATGCAACAAATACTGCTTTATATACATGTTTGTCTTAGGAAATTTTCTAATGAATCCGATCCTGAGCTCTGAGAAATCAGCTAAAATATTTTGGGATACAGACATTTCAGAAGAAGCTTTAATAATGACTTTGCATGCGATGGGATTGGTGTTTAGTGTCTGAGTGATGATGCTCATTTTCCATTGTCATTGATGATAGAAGAGAAGCTCAGTATTTAATGCTGAATTTGTAAATTGCAAAGTGTTAAGCAAGCAAAGAGTCATCAGAATAGTTCTTATTATTAAGTATTCTCTGATGTAAATATTTAAGCAGGCTGAAAAGAACCTATTGAGAAATTAGTTGCACTGTTGGTATTTTTTTTAATGGTCTTGGAATGCAACTTCTGCTCTGTCAGGATATACTATGTGCTGTACTGAAATATATATATTTCATTTAAAACTATTCTTCTTGAAATGGGAACCAAGATTAGCAAAGGACTATTTTAGCTCAAAGTGTTTGGACTCCCGTACAAATATTTTCTACTCTCAGAATGTTTGAATTAAACTCCCAGTTGTAAACAAAATAAAGATAATATTATGCACATAAATGAGTATCTGGAGATCTAGGTTATATTTTTGGCTCTCTAAATTGTGTGATACTGGACAAGTTATTGAATTGTCTTTCTGTGCCTCAGTTTCCCCGTATTTAAGATACGGATTATTCCTTTGTGTGAGAACATAAGAACGGCCATACTGGGTCAGACCAAAGGTCTATCTAGCCCAGTATCCTGTCTTCCGACAGTGGCCAATGCCAGGTGCCCCAGAGGGAATGAACAGAACAGGTAATCATCAAGTGCTCCATCCCCTGTCGCCCATTCCCAACTTCTGGCAAACAGAGGCTAGGGACACCATCTCTGCCCATCCTGGCTAATAGCCCTTGATGGACCTATCCTCCATGAATTTATCTAGTTCTTTTTTGAACCCTGTTATACTCTTGGCCTTCACAACATCCTCTGGCAAGGAGTTCCACAGACTGACTGTGCATTGTGTGAAAAAATACTTCCTTTTGTTTGTTTGAAATCTGCTGTCTGTTAATTTCATTTGGTGGCCCCTAGTTCTTGTGTTCTGAGAAGGAGAAAATAACACTTATTTACTTTTTCCACACCAGTCATGATTTTATAGACCTCTAGCATATCCCCCCTTAGTTGTCTCTTTTCCAAGCTGAAAAGTCCAGTCTTATTAATCTCTCCTCATATGGCAGCCGTTCCATACCCCTAATCGATTAGGTTTAATTCATTCATGTTAGTAAAGCACTTTGACATCCTTGGATAGAAAGTGCTCTAGCCATGCAATGATTGTTGTCCCTTTTTAGATTTCTGTGAATCACAGAATCATAGCTACTGGGTTATCTAGCTTATCCTTCTGCAAGTTCAGAATTTTTCCTTATAGTATATTTTTCTACATCTGAGTCTAGTCTGTTCTAAAATGTACCATTTGCTGAAGCTTCTAATATTTCACTTAAGAATCTGCTACACCGGAGTTGTTGCTGATGTTCAGCCTAAATTTTTAATCTTAATTTCATCTCGCTATTCCTAGTTAAACCCTTTGTCCTTGTACAGTACATTTAAACAAACAAAAAATCTTTAGATAGATTTTAAAAAACAGTTAAAATAGCCAAATTTAAATATTCATTTTCACCCTTTTTTCATTTTTCTAATTTTGTTCCAGTATTTTTCCCTGATGCATTTATAAGGGATGATCTTATTTTTCTTAAGCCCTTTGTCTAGCACAGACTCATTTTATACCTGTTTTGGCCGCTTCTTTCCCCACAGTTGTGATTTTCAATATTCTTGTTTAGTTCCTTTCCCCCTTCTCTATTTATAGTAATTTTTTAACCTTTTGATTTCTGAACAGTCCATTGTGAAGCAACATTTCTTACTTTTATTATTGTCTTGGAGAGGAGTTGTAGTAGGTTGGTTGCACCTTTTATTATGCGTCTTTTAGGATTATCCTTACTTTGTCCATACTTGTGGATTTTAATATGTTTTCTCATTAAGTAATTCTGAATTTCCCTTTTCCTCAAAGGTGGTTTCTTGAACCTAGTAAACTTTGCTTCTCTGTTGCATGCAGTAAAGAATGAGTTCAGTGACAGTATAGAAGCTCTTGATCCCTAGTCTGTCCTATTATTCTCATGTTTTAGAATGTTCCCCTCTGTTAGTAAGAAATAGATTGGGATTGGTGCTCTTGTTGGATTCTCTACTGTCAGGATCATGAAGGACCCCATTCAACTGTACAGTACGTAGATAGGTTCTTATAGTAGTCATATTGTACCCTTTTTGAAGGGTGAGGAAAGATGATCTTGTGATTAAGACACAGGACTTGGACTGGAGATCCGGGTTGAGTTCCTGGTTCTGCTAGGAATGTCTTATATGATCATGGGCAAGTCGCTTGATCCTAAGCATGCGAGTAGTCCTCCTGTGGTTAAGTATGTGCTTGTATGCCTTTCTGAATCAGGGCTATGATGTCTTATAGTTCTCTATCTGTAAAATGGGGATAATGCTTCATTTTCCCACCCCTTTTCTGTGGTGTCTAGGTTTTCTGTGCAAGAACTATCTTACTATGAGTCTGTACAGTACCTAGCACAATGGGGCCCCAATCTGTTGTGACCTCTACTCACCACTGTAATACAAATAATAAATAGTCTTTGAAAAGTTCATGTATAGAAAGCCAAAGCATACTGTTTGATACACTACTAGAGGGATATTTAAATAATTTAAATAATTGTTTAACAGATTTTCATTGTATTCCTGTTTAGAAAATCAAGCATGTAGATCACATAATGGTAATTTCTCATGTATATAAAGCCATAAAAGCATAAGCTACAAGCTACAAATCCATACCAGTAAAAATATAAAGTAAGTGACATTCATATAATTTCACTTTGTTTTTCATTTTTGTAAATATGCAGGGAATTGTTAAAAGAGATGAAGCGGTATTCAGGGCTGCCAGAAGCCACAGAATTCCTATCTTGATGGTGACATCTGGAGGCTATCAGAAGAGGACAGCACGGATAATTGCTGATTCTATTCTTAATTTGCACAACCTGGGGCTTATTGACAAGGAGCTAGCAACCAGTGAAGCTAAAAACCCCAAGGTAGAACTGATGATTAGAGAATCCATTTTAGATTTAACTAACCTGTCATTACAGTGAGACAGTACTATGTTTTAGAAAGAAAATTCACTAATTGTATAGTGTTTATACATAGGAACAAAAAGTCTCCCCTGCTCTGTCAGAGTTAATATAATATAACATGAGAGAGAGAGATTTATTTGCTTATAAAACATTAACAAAGTAGAGATACTAGCTAGTCCCAGAATGATTGCAAGTGTCTAACTTGCTTCTGATGCACTCTGGAGTAGCTATGGTATGAAAGGCGGCAGATCTTTGAGAATTAATTTAGAGATATACTCAAGGGCAGTGTATTTCTGTTTGTAATATATAGTATAACTAGCTTTAATTGTTTCTCTTATTTTTATGGAAAGTCTACTGTGTTCTTGAAAGGATTCTAGGGGTAGGCTCTGAAGATGGTCCCAGGCCACTTAGTAATGGTGCAGTTCTTTCAGTAGATGGGAGGAGGGAAATTTTAAGCCCTGAGCAGAACCATTTGAATGAGAGGGCTTTTCAATAATTGCAAGGACAATAAAAATGCAAATTGAATTGTTTTTGTGCTGTACCTACATTTTCTTGATTTTGATAGTACATTTTGGAAATGTACATAAGTAGATGAGATAAAGACTAGCAGAAAAAGGAGTGGTGTTGAGAAATCAAGAGACAGAGAGGAACAGACAAGAGAGGTGTGAAGGGTAATGTGACAGTTGTGACAATGTGCATGTAGTTTTGGCGGAATTTTCCACAATACTCTAGTACCACTAATTGTGCACTTTGGCATATTTTATTGTAACATTAGAGAACCATGTTGATCCAAACAATTGTCGGAAATCCTTCCCCCATTCTCTGTATATTTATTATTCCTGTAATAATAATGAGGATTGTGCATCACTATTTGGTAAATGTTCTGCTCTAAATTCAGCACCTCTGGTTAATCCGACGACAGCACATCATTCAAAATGTTAAAGAATCACAACCTCTCACATTTACATGCACTGGAAATCTTTCCAAAAAATAAGTGAATTTAGAATTCAGTACACTAGTGATCAAGAATTTATTATCCAAAAATAAAAATTACCGAGTGATCATCTGAAAAGCAGGGGTGATCATTTGAATTAATTATAAACTATTGAGTTTCCTCTCTAACTGTAGATATTAGAGTCCAATTTTATTAATAAATTGTTTAGCTACATTCTTTGCAATTATTATGGACACTGCTGTCAACTTTTCCTGTCAAGAAAAGATAAAAATAATTCTGCATTATATTTTATCATTTTCTAGCCCATGTTTAAGTTTGGTACTGGGAAGTGGTTAACAAAAATATATCTATTCGTATGTCCATTAAACCATTCCTAATGCATTTGTAAAAACAGAGATGCAAATTAGATGAAACATTACTGGATGTTCCAAATTATTGGAAATAAAGGAATGATATTTTACTTTTTAAAATGAAGATAGTTGTGCAATTCACCTCTAGTTATCGATTCAGTGCTAATGTTTGTATAAACGTTCTTATGTGTAATACTGAGAAAAATGGTCAATTGTTTCACTTCTTAAACCATACCATCTTACAGAGTAAATGAATTAGTTTATATTTTATTCCCTTTTCTCATACTGACTAAAATCTTCCTCTCTAAACAAACTAAAAATTTGGGTAAGAAATGTTCAGGTCCTATAATATGCAAATGAGGGCCAAGGGATTGGTTCTTAAACTAAGTTTCTTGTCCCTTTAAAAATAAGGGCTTTAACAATAGAGTGGTGAATATTCAACATTTTTGCATCCTTAGACAGTCAATAAAGAACTTTAATTTTAAAAAGTGATGTAATTTGAAAAGGTAACCTCTGAGGCACCTCTAAGTTACACCATGGTTTTCAGAAGTATAGTGGCCCTCTTACCATTATTATTGTATAGTGTAACAGCAGGCAGTGGGTTTTTGTTCTATTACAGTTTTGCACTTTTCACTTGCTCAAAGATTTGGCAGTAGACATAGCAGTAAGATGCTGTCACTGATAGTAAACAAAATCACATACTAATTCAGACATAAATATACTGTGAAATATCTAAATAAGGCTTACTTAATTACTGAGATATATTAACTACAAAATCTTGAAATCAGGCTTTCTTGGAATGCCATGAATTGTCAACAAAATAATTTATTCAGTGGAGAATTAGGTGCACCTATTAAATGTAAAGAATTTGATTTTTGTATTAAATACTGTCTGTGGCATAGGATCATAGTTTTCTAAGTAGTATAAATATTTTGGAGAAGCCATTTTTCTTTGCCTTCTTAATGTTCTCTTTATACAGTGCTGGTTTCATGACATGAGTAGGGTTTCTGTCTTCATATGAAGGATATCAACTTTTTTCTCTTAGTGATAGAATCAGCATGTAAAGTACTTAAGTAATGTTTAGTTGTAATCGAAATACTTACCTCAATTAACACTACTTCTCAGACTCTTGAGTCTACTAGTTTTAGAAAATTGTACAACTCGCTATAAATATTTGCTTTAAAATCTATTTGGCACACTGCACTAATGCTGAGTTACAACACTGTTATTAAAAAGCACTTTTAAAATTCTTACTGTAAGAATATTCAAAGTACTATTAAAATGTTGAGATTTATTTTTACTGATGTCAAGTATCAGGGGGTAGCCGTGTTAGTCTGAATCCACAAAAACAAAAACCTTAAAGGTGCCACCGGACTCCTTGTTGTTTTTACTGATATATTACTTAAAAATGTTCCTATACTTTTTTATAATTTTTATAAAATTACATTTGTATCAAGCTAAAACACTGTAATAGTGCCATATGGTCTTTTCAAAAACGTGTTCTGTTTGTGTTTAATATGTTTATATTACTCTCTTGGTGGAAATTAAAATGATGTTGGATAATGTTGACTGACTTTTCCTCCTGTATTCGTCTTTCTTTTCCCTTCCCCTTTTCACATTTAGTATATAACGGAAATCTCAGCAAAATACACTCAGTATCAGCTTTAAGGAAGTTTGGAAGTTAATTTCATCACGTTGCTTTAAAAATGAAAAGGAAATAGTTTAGGGTGAGACTTTCAAAACAGTTACAGGTGAGCCTGCAGGGAATCCATACCCATTTTGATGTAGGATCACAAGTCCCATTCAGTGCACCTAAATCACTTAGATCTTAGACACATTGAACACTCTTAATCTATCCAAATCTTCGGGTACTTACCTTTCATGTAAACAACTTTTTCAAACATTTCAAATAACCTTTTTCCCCATAAGCAGTCCCTTTGATCACAGTGGAACTACTGACAAGCGTAACATTCTCACATGCATAAATATTGACTTCTGAAATAGAGTATTCTAGTCCGAGAATCATATACCTGATCCTGCAAACACTAACGCTTGTGCTTCACTTTACATAAGTGACACATCCCATTATACTCTGCCCAAGTGTTTGCAGGATTGGTCCCATAGTTAGCCCACAGCAAACACTGTACATGCACTCATTGGCATTTTGGCATTTTTACTACTAGCTTTCAAAAATGAAAGCAGTATGTTTTCTCTCTCATGTCTTAGAAAACCCCCAATGGAACGTATTTGGTAGAACCACCGAACTGCTGTGACTGATGTCAAGATTTAAAGGCATTTTTTCATTAATGTGGAAGGAAATTATGTTAAATGGTCTTGTGACTAAGCCACAGGATGAAATTTAGTTGGTTCTGGGGCACAGTCCACCACTGACTTTCTGTGTGACCTAAACAAACTTAATTGTTATGACCCAGAGGTATTTAGGCACATAACTCCCATTGATTTCAGTGGTAGTTAGGAATCTAAATATCTTTTGAGGATCTGAGCCTATGTATCTGTTTTCCTGTCCACAAAGTGGACATTTTATTTACATCAAAGGTGTGCGGGGAGGGTAAAAGAACTGGCTCATAACTTTTCTATATCTGTGCTGGAAGGATGGTCTCCCTCAGCTTGTGCAAAATGGGGAACTGAAGTTAGCTTCATGGGTCCAACAGCCACACAGTAGGAGGGGGAGAAAACGGGGCAAGCTGGAGGATTGTCACACAACTATTCCTCTGTTTGGTACTTTGGAGTTGAGTCATTAAAGATGATACAGCCCAAGATTCTGTTATCCTTTATCGTGTGCCCCTTCCCCCAGGGGTCTACTACATCCTGGGGGAGTCTGGTTCTGCAGCTCCAACAGAGTCATCATGCTGTCAGGGACCAGAAGGGTGGGTCTCTGGGGGCAGAGCCAGAGATACAGAGCCTCAGTAAGGTTGGTGCTGCTGGCTTTTGGAGGATCTGCTGGGTTTGTGAGAGGCCCTGCAACATACATGATTAGGATCAGGGGAACCCATGCCTCTCCCAGTGGAATAATATGGAGAAAACTTCACAAGCAGGATATCATGGAGATTCCCTCCCCTATTGGTTTTACTGCAGGAGGTGGTGATCTGGACTCTAAACATACATAAAGCACTTGGAGATTCCCTCCTGGCAGGCACTGTAGAAGTGCACTCTTAGGTTTAGATTATTAACCTTAGAGAAATAGATGAATTCTGAATTTAAACTATAACTCTTGAATTCTCAGCTGCATGTATTATTATTGTAGGAATCTCCAGATAATACAGATTACTTATAAAATAAATTGGGTGTAAGAGATGAGCTGACTGGTTCATGTACTCATTGCCAAAAGAATACATTCAGCAGGACAGTAGCCTCCTGGATTACTTAGTCACTGGTGTGTTTTAGAAAGATTTATGTGAAATGAAATCCTGTGATTAATATATTAAAATATAAATTAGTAATTAACCTTTAAACCATTTAAAAGTTTATTAACTGGACTTCTGTTGCAAGCTCAAATTAATTGAGGTATCACCTCAGCCTCTTAAAGTAAATTTGCAATCTGGATTTTCTCATTATCATACTTTGCAAATATAAAGAAACTTGATTCCCTGTATAAATTTGGCCCAACATTACTGGAAATATTAGTTTAAAACATTAGGGAACAAATTTTTTAGCATTATAAACCATCTCCAAATCCTGTTTAAGTCTGTATCTTATGGAGATCCCAAATTTTCTTCTAATTTCTAAATTATATTCTTAGTTCATACCATAACTCCTGTGTTAAACTGTGATAGCAGTATAGGTATTTAATTGCAAACCAATGTTTTACTCAAATTACAGAGATCTCCATTACAGCTTTTCTGTTAGAATTATCCTTCCAAACTGATAACTCAACACTTGCCAAAATGATTCTCCAAATGTTCCCAAGACTATCTGTCTTGTAGAATTTATATGAGCACATATATCACCCTGGCAAGTTGCCACTTTAAGCAATCTGTCATGACATGTATTTCCTCTTAATTATTTTCAGTTTCATTATTTACAGTTTTCTACACATTTTATTATCTTTGGTTTTCCCAGTTTAGTTTTTGTGGAAAATTCACCAGTTCTGTGACATGTTACATAGATACAGATAATAAGCAATATTTGTTTTAAATTCCATTCAGATTTTCTGGTGCCAGGCTAGATTAGTTAGTAATGTCTTCATTTTTTATGTCTTCTTTATTAATTGTAACATTAATTTTATATGAACACTCCCCCACACACACATACACCCCTGAATATCCTCCCTACTTGTTTCAGTATTTAACATTCAGTTTTTAGTGTTTTCTTTTGTATTTTACAACTCATATTCCCTGTAGATTGTACCACTATTGTCTTTAGGTGATGAGTTACTGGGCTACTTTCTTGTAAAACTTCCAGTGATTCTCTGAAATTTATTAGTCAAATATTAATCTACTTAATTTTGGCTGTAACTTTATAATATTTAATTATAACTTCCCCACCATAAGAACTTAAAATATTTCCCACCAATCAGAATATTGATCACCAGAAATCTGTAGATTATTACTATAAGAGGGATTGGTAATGTTATATAAAAACATTTAACTTCTATGATGATTCAGATCCAGTCTGGAAGCCCAATTCTGCAATAATTCCATGCTCCATGTCCCAGATCTGAGTGCTTACAGGATCAGCCCCTTGATAGTAACCAAAAGAAACATTTAATGGCTGTTCAGCCTGTGTCAAATGTACAGGTCTCAGGTCACTTCCAAGGAGCGTTTCCACATCACACAAAACCACCACCATAGTTGTAGAACTGTGCAAATAACCAACTTTTTGGTTCAACTGGCAGTTCTGAAAAATCAGAATAAAAAGTTGCTTGGGGTAGATCTGAAATGAATTTTTTTTTCAATATTTCAGGCACAAAAAAGTTTTTAAAGAATTCATTTAGAATTGAATGAAACATTTTGTTTAGATTGTCAGAAATTTTAACAGTTTTTAATTTTTAATAAAATTGAAGGAAATTTTGTAATTACAAGTTTTTTTAATCAAAAAGCAAACACTTTTGTTTTGAAAATGTCAAAACCAAACCTTAATTTTTTTCACATTTTTTGCCTTTTTCCCTACATTAACATTTAGATGAAACTGACATGAATTCTCAAAACATTTAATCATCACCAAATCTGCACTTTTTGATGAAAAATTTTGGCTGAAAAATTTTCTTAGTTTTACGTAATGGCAGCCATTGGCACCTTCATTAGCATTCAAGAGAAGTCAGAGAAGCCAAGGTTTGAATGGACATGAAAAATGAGCTATTCTTTTTGCTCCTAAATGTATTTTATCCAAATCAAGGTTGAAGCTCAGTGGCAGGGCTGCATCAGGGGAGTTAGAATTGTTTGTATGCTGTACCTTCTTTGCAGAGAGAGGACTTCACTGTTCAGAGATTGAGATTCCAGGGCCAGACAGGACCACTGTGATAATCTGGTCTGACCTGTGTGATCCAGGTCACAGAACTTCCCCAAAATCATTCCTAGAGCAGATCTTTTAGAACAATATCCAGTTTTGATTTTAAAATGGCCAGTGATGGAGAATTCATCACAACCCTTAGTATGTTGTTCCAATAGTTAATTACCCTCACTGTCAAAGATGTATGCCATATTTCCAGTCTGAATTTGTCTAGCTTCAACTTCCAGCCATTGGATCATGTTATACCTTTTTTCCGCTAGCTTGAAGAACCCATTATCAAATATTCATTCACAATGTAGATACTTATAGATTGTAATCAAGGTACCTCTTAACCTTCTCTTTGTTAGATTCGAGCTCAACCTATTTAGTTTATCACTATAAGGAGGCCTATTTTCTAATAATTTAAGCATTCTCGTGGCTCTTCTCTGAACCCTCTCCAACTTATCAATATCCTTCTAGACCTGTGGACACCAGAACTGGACACACTATTCCAGCAGTTGTCACACCAGTGCCAAATATATAGGTATAATAACTTCTCTTTGCCTACTCGAGAGTCTTCTGCTTATGTTTCCAAGGCTCACATTAGCTCTTTTGGCCACAGCATTGCACTGGGAGCTCATGTTCAGCTGATTATCCACCTGCACCTGCAAATCTTTTTCAAAGTCACTGCTTCCCAGGGTAGAGTCCCCCATCTGGTAATTATGGCCTACATACGAGATGTCAAGCTGGCACTTTTCATAAGCACTGGAAAAATCAAAGTTCATGTATTTATTGGAATTTAGTCCTCACTTTCTCCCTGCAGATGTATTGGGAGATTATACGAATCTCAATAATGTATATAGCAATGAGTTCTATCCTGATTAATATCTGAAGTATTCATTAAAATAGACCCGTTTCTTGTGGTACTAACTACTAACAACCAGGTATGACAGGAAGATTTTAGGCCACTTTCCCACTTGTCTAAGCCATTAGAGGTTTAATTTAGTTGGTCTTATGCTGGGGTTCAAATTTAGTTATAATTGAATTTCACTCTGTCAACTACCCAGTCACAGCCCAATGCTACCCAATAATTGTAGTCTGGGGCCAGGACTAGAATTCTTCTTGGTGTATTAAAGTATGTATCTCTGGTCAGTTGCCCAAAATTATTGATTAGTACTCATATGAGGACATAATACTATATATAACCTTTCAGATCCAAGAAGTGTCCATGTCAAGAACAGTTAACATATATAGGACCTGTTCTCTTATCCATTCCTATGGAACTAGCTAGTCTTTTGTGTCTGCTGTGCAGCTGGAAGCTGCTGTTTGGTATGTAGATGTCAATTTTGCATTATGTGTTGAACTTTGTAAATTTCATTACATGCTGCACCAGTTCAAGCTTAACTGATGATAGCAGTGGCAGGAAGTATGTAGAATACTTCCATAGTGTAGAATAACAGTGTGCGGTCATACAGGCAACTTTCCTCTGAAGTACCTCTCATGCTGCATGAAAGGACTTTTTTTATGCAACAGTGTGTATCTGTCTAAGTACACAGGGACAAACTTAGATTTGAGGTTGGCCCAAAAAGTCAACCTGGAGCAATTAATATTGCCATTTCTGTCCTATTTTTCTTGGTTGGTTGGTTGGTTTCTTCCCATACAGTAAGTACCAATGTTCTTTTACTGAAAAGAAAAAAGTTTAAAGTTTTGAAATTTAACAGTGATTCACACAGAGACATCACCTGCAAAGTGTGAAAAATGGTTCATTATCAACAAAAATCAATTTTTCATTTAAAAAGATGAATTAAGGTCTATTGATCTTTCTGTAGTACCCTAAAGTGGCTCCATGTATGGGGAGCAGTTTGTGCCGTACACGCATGCTGCTCCCTTAAATTTATACTTGCCTTCCAGTGCTGCTCGTGTAATTACTAAAAAAAAAGCCAAAATACCTTTTATAATGAAGAATGTATTACAAGGAAATGAAACTAATGTGATGGGACAAAAATATTGTTTGGCGTAGATGCATCTTCTCAATATTCTTGTACTCACCTAATTTTTCCAGTGATGACCGCCAATGATCAGTTGCCTATCTGGCCCTAATTATTTTTTAAACTTTGCCTTGGTAGTTCCCATAATTCTACATTCTGGACCATTGAAGTTAAGATGCAAGGGGATCACCTCCCATTCCCATACCCTCTCCGAGGCAATTATAATGTCTGGTTACATGAAAAAGTAAAAGTAAGACAGTATTCAGGAAAGACGAGAAGAATATATTTTCTTTAATGTGGCAATTGTTGTTGCTTCTTTACATCCCATACGTTTTATCTCTGCTTTTTATTTTCTCTTCCTAAAGGTGTGGAATTTAGAGATTTATTTGTAGCAAATTCCATCCCACCTTCCAGCCCCCATGAGCAGTCCCTGCTGCTCTAAGTTTTTTGTAGTTCGGTTTTCTCCCCCTGTGTGTTCACTATTCCTCCAGTTTGGATGATGTCCTCATTTTGATCACTGTTAAATTTATGTAATAGAAACAACCACACTGGAGCAGACCAATGGTCCAGCTAGCTCAGATTCCTGTTTCCCTAGCAAATAACACTTCAGAGGAAAGAGCAGGAAACCTTCCACATAGGTCCCAAAGCATCTTTTTTCCCAATTCTTGGGGGGTTTTAGGCCAGGTTTAAAGTTAGGTTGACCCAGCTATGTCACGCTGAGGTGTGAAAAATCCACACCCCCTGAGCGATGTAGTTAAGGTGACCTAACCCACAGTCTCCACAGCGCTTGGTCAATGGAAGAATTCTTCCATCGACCTAGCTACCACCTCTTGGGGAGGTGGATTAAGTACAGCAACAGAAGAACCCCTCCCATCATTGTAGTGAGTATCTGCACTGAAGCACTGCAGCAGCTCAGCTCCAGTGTTTCTAATGATAACATAAAGCCTTAATCCAGGAATCGGCAACCTTTGGCACATGGCCCACCAGGGTAAGCTCCCTGGCGGGCCGGGCCAGTTTGTTTACCTGCAACATCCGCAGGTTCAGCCGATCACAGCTTCCACTGGCTGCGGTTCATCGCTCCAGGCCAATGGGGGCTGTGGGAAGCGGCGGCCAGCACGTCCCTCACCCGGCACCGCTTCCCACAGCCCCCTTTGGCCTGGAGCGGCAAACTGCAGTCAGTGGGAGCAGCGATCGGCCGAACCTGCAGACGCGGCAGATAAACAAACCAGCCTGGCCCACCAGGGGGCTTACCCTGGAGGGTCGTGTGCCAAAGGTTGCCAATCCCTGCCTTAATCTTTACTATTATCTGTGGATATTCTTGTTCTCTTTAAAAATATTAAAATAATGCTATAAAGCAAGTATGTAGGATCCAAAAAGGTGCTGTCTGATTAAAAAAAACAACCTTCTGGAAATCCTGAACAACCTGAACCAGCCTGCAATTCACAGGAAGACTGACAGATGTTTCACTGTTCTTACTACAGAAACAGACTATGGGCTACCTAGAAGTTCTCCTTTTTGTGCCAACAAACACAAAAAAGCATTAATCCTGTCCTACCTTTCCCAGTTCTCATCATTTCCCTTAGAGTTCATTTCACTGTAATTACGTTCAGTTTGGATTGAACATTCAATATTGACCATAATTTTGAAATACGGACTTGTTTACACATGAAAGGTAGGGTGCAAATTTAAAGTAGATTAACTATTCCTGATTAACTCCATGTGTGGATCAACCACAAAGTAAATCAGGAATAGCTATTTGGGAATAACGCTATAAAACAACAGTTTTGTAGAAAACAACAACTCCTGCTCAAAATGTTCAGAATTTTTAATGTAAATTAATATTTGAGCCAGTCTCATTTAAAAACAACTCCTCTCCCCACCTCAAATAAAGCCTAACCACCTGAATCAAAATGGTGGCTACCTAAAGTTTTCCTAAACTTCTGCTGATTTTCATCATCCTTCATATGCAAAGAAATCCTTTGACCTATCAGGCCAAGTATCTCTGGTAGTTTCATGTGATCATCTGATCTCAGTAAGAGACATGTAAGTTGATGGTTTGTTCTCTGTCATTGCTGGTAAGTATTAATTAAACCGCTGCTAAACTTGCTGGTTTTAAATTAGCATGGGTTTCACTGAACTTTTTTTGTTCCTTTATTTTTGCATTGTCTTGCACCCCTTGTGTTTAGCTTTGGTTTTGGCTCATTTGAATGGCAAAGGTGAAATGCAAAATTAACTGATAAATTGAGTTTAAACTCCTGGCATTATAGGGCTCATAATTTGTGAAGTTTCACTTATCCAGAAGGCCCAACTCTGTGATCAAGGGTTAGAAGTTTAATTTCCAAGCCATAAAACTGCATCTCAAAAAATCTTGTACCTAGCTAGAAGCATCACAAAGTTTTGCTTTGACAAAAGGTTTGTGGGACTCATAGGGTATGTCTACAGTGCAATGTAAGCCTAGGATTAGTAGAACTCAAGTTACCAGTCCCTGGGTTTGTTAACCTAGGGCTTGACTATCTACCCTCACTTGTAATCCCAGGTTAGGAATTGTTGAACCTTGGGGTTCCGGTATATATGCTGCATTATGCAGACAGGAGTCCAACCACCCATATCCCAGACTTCCTAGCGCCCTCCAAAAATGTGGCCACTTTAGTCGTTTGTTTGTGGTGTAGTGTGGGAAAACTTGACAGTCCACCAAACTTGACTGTCCAGAGGACAAAGAAAGTCCGCCCATAGGATTGTGGGATACTTTTGGTGGACTCCCAGAGCACAAGTTCAGTGGGGCTGCATCTACACTGCAAAGCAATAGGGCTTGAACCCTGGGTCGCAGCTTGACTCAGGCTCAGACCCTGCACCCCCGTGGGACCCTGGGTACAAGTCCTGGGTTAGTGTGATTTTACACTGCAGTTTAGACATATCCATAAAGAGCTACATACGTCTGAATTCTGATCCATGTTAGAAGACAGAGCTAGCAGGATGCCACCTGGTTACAGATTTTGTTGTGAAAGGTTTGCATTGCACTAGTAACAGAATTCCTTATCTCATTATGCATATCATTGTAGGATTGGGCCCATAAGGTAGAACAGAAGAAAAGAGCAATACAAAATATTTAATAGAACTTTTATTTCAGAATAAAGGATGTTTGATTTTATAGGCTGAGAGTATTCTATTGAAAACATATTTTTCATAGGGTATAAGAATGTGGATACTTCGATGGCTTTGTTAGCTACAACACAAACATAAGTTTGTTGCTAGCAATCTACACACACAATGTTTCAAATTATATGTCAATAGGAGATTTCATATTTTGATATTTTATGGATTGTATAACAGTTGTAACCCATTAGGTTTGTTCCATTTCTAGTCTACAGCTGGAAATGAATTCAGCTAAGAATTATCTAAAGCCTGTGGTTCATGAAAATACCCTCATACTGGCCAAATTTCACTGGTTTCAAGTTCTTACACAATCCATTTTTGAACTTCAGGGTTTAACTCGTAAAAGATATCCACAAAGCAGAGTCTCAGGTTTATAGCAGAACTGATTATAAGAAACACCCCACAAAGAAATTTGAAAATTGCTACAGCTGGATTTTTGCCATCTGAAAATTGATTAAAATCTGGAGCTTAAGCAAAGGAATTGATAGCAAGATGAATATGCATGGGGAAGACAGGCCATGTATATAATTGTACAGTCAGTATATGATTGTATAGTCAGTATCATATGAGAGTGGCAGCCTATTGCAAGCCCCATCCAAACACAGCTCTGGAAACTATTTTATAGCATCATTGGTACATATGGACCTTTACAGACACACGCAAGACAAAGAACCAATTTTTGATCTGTTACACTATTATAAAATCTGATTAAAGTAACATCCTTGAAGTCAGTGGAATTGCATTCACACTGACATAAATGAGAGCAGACTGACCCAAAGGCCCTCCTCTGAAGAACTTATTATACAAGGACCTGATTGTGGAAATACTAATGGACATAGTGCTTACTACCCCGTGTAGCGCTATATCTGGTAATGATTACAGGCTCAGGTTCTAGGGACTCTTTATTGTCTTCACTGGGGCTAGTTTAATGGGTAAAGGATGTGTGGTTAGGTCCTAAGTTAGACAATGTACAGACAGAAGGTGGCGAGGCAGGAGATGCAACAAGCTCATGTGATTTGGATTGCTTATGTTTGACACGCATTTTATAGTTACAGGAGAGTGGGAAGGAATTAGTTTGGTTGCGTTGTAATTTTTATGATGTTTTATATTGTAGGCAAGAGAGTCTGGTTAAAGGTGGAAAGTTAACTGAACAAAGTGAATTGTCAGGAGGAGCTTGCAAGGAAGAGCATATGTACGTCTTTGTGGAAAGGAAAAATGTAGTACATGAAAATACAGTATTGTGCAGAGGCTTGAGATACTGATATTAGCCAGATATTGATCTTAGTTATGCTAAAGTAACGTCCGATCAGAATTTGTGTCACCATACCAAAGATGCAAGATAGAAGCAAGATACTAGATAAAAGGATAGGTTTCAGAGTAACAGCCATGTTAGTCTGTATTCGCAAAAAGAAAAGGAGTACTTGTGGCACCTTAGAGACTAACCAATTTATTTGAGCATGAGCTTTCGTGAGCTACAGCTCACTTCATCGGATGCATACCGTGTTTCCATGGTATGCATCCGATAAAGTGAGCTGTAGCTCACGAAAGCTCATGCTCAAATAAATTGGTTAGTCTCTAAGGTGCCACAAGTACTCCTTTTCTTTTTTAGATAAAAGGAACAAAAGATACTAGATAGAAATATTGTGGAAATAATATGACAGATCTCTGGTATGCTTTATTGCTTTGGATTATAGGAAAATACATTGTAAGGCAGATTGTTGATTTACTGCAAATTACTACAGACAACCAGGACATAGTTCAACAATCCTCCCTGTACATTTTTGAAAGTGTTGGTGGAAGGACACTAGAAGTTTGCTGTATTTTACATATTTGCAAAGAAAAGGATTCATTTGACCAAAATGTTTTTCAACGTGAAGTTTCCCACAGTAAACTTCCACCATAATGCCAGGTGTGCCATTATTTCACCAAATTGTCCCGACATTTTAGTTGTTTTAACGTTCCAAAGAGTCCAGTGAAAGGAATTCTAGTAAAGTGAAATAGCAATAAATTTGACTGTTGGCAAGTCAACACACTGGCTAGATGCCAGCTGTGGGACTTGCCCCAATACAAACTTCTTAGTAGTAAAGTCACTAAGTTAGTTAAACTACTAAAATCATAATTACTCAAACTTTTATTTTAGCACAGAGGCAAATAATTGCAGTAACTAACAAACTGGCACATTCCACAGAACAAAGTGTTCTGTCCACTGTCTTCCTTGGTATTCCTCCCCATTTGCCAAACCTATCAGCCTACATAATTTTTTCCCACTTGGGTATGAGGATGTTTTAGTTCTTAGGCCCTGTCTGTTCTTAATTTAGAAATCATGTTAACTGAAGCAGGGCTTGTGTTAGAAAAAAGCTAATGTGCTTTGCCTGCCCAGTGCCTCATAACATTATGAGTGTCATCTGTATCGACTAAGGATGAAAGTGGCAAACAAGTCAAATGTTCACTTTTTAAGAAGCTCTTTGTCAGACTTAGTTTTGTTCCATTGCTGCTTTCACAATGTTATAGGTTCCCTTCCTGCCCCTCCCCGCCCGCCCACAATTGCTTAGTTTGCAGGTGGTGCAGGAGGTGACATACCAGTAACCAGCATATTCCAGTTATCTCTTCTATCACCGCCTCTTTTCCCCAACCTCCTTTTCCCCTTAGTTGCCAAATGTAATTGCAACACTTGTTTGCCTGAGATATGTCAGATGTTGCTTAGCAAAGAGAGGCTACAAGAGAAGTGGTGTGGGCCATGTCTTCTTCCATTCTTTGGGAGATGAAATCCAGACTGAAGCCTGTACATTGTACTTCATTTTAAGACTCTTCTTTTTACTACTCCCCGCACAGGTTCCTGGATCTTGGAGTTCTGAAGTCACTTTTGAATCTTTTGCCATGGCCAGCTATTTATTCTTTCTTTCTTTCTTTCTTTCTTTCTTTCTTTCTTTCTTTCTTTCTTTCTTTCTTTCTTTCTTTCTTTCTTTTCTTTTCTTTTTCTCACACACACAGACAGCCAGCTATTTATTCTCTCTCACATGCAACTCTATCTTGTTTTAATCACTAGCCCCACACATTGTAGCTTAGGTCATCTTCCCCTAGTCAGTGAAATGACCCCAGTACAATGTGCCAAGTGAGAGAAATTTACTCTGGTTGCCCTCTCTTGAAGCAGCTACCTTGGGGATAACTTTCCTCTTCTTGCTGTGATCCAGAAACTAATAAAATGATAATTCTGGATTCAATCTTTGACCAGTCTGGTACTGCTGCCAGGAACTGACGGCATTTGCTGAGTTCAGATAGATCTAAGATTTAGGAGCTTGCTGCTGATGTGTTATGCCAGTTATTGTTGTATAATTGCAAACATATTCTTTCTTCTTTTGATATTTTTCTCCTAAGGATGATAATTTTCTTTAACATCAACTAGATGGCTCTGCAGGGCCCAGCAGATCAGAAGCAGTAACAGAGGGGCTGATCCTGAGAGGTGCTGGACACTTGTAACTTGCATTGAACTCAGTGGGAGTTGCAGGTGCTCAGCAACCCTCACAATCAGGCCCAGAGCTTGCAAACTGTGTCGTCCCAGACTCACACCCTCCAGAATGTCCAGTGCTTTCAATGTATGTGACATAGTTCAGCTCATGCTGCTAGTCCTGTGGGGCTTTGAGGGGGCAAGTTGTTTTTTTGAAGGCCTACTGGATTTCCTCTTCCATACCCCTACTTCCCTCCTCCTCCCCCGCCCCTTTCTTTATTCAGACCATACTCTCTACTCATAGGGATGGAGGAGGCTCCCTCCAGAGCCTGCTAATGATCTTGGAGAGCTACATGAAGTATTAGTTTCTATTGGAAACTGAGCATATTGGGCCTGGTTCTCATTAAGGCCCCTTTACACCAGAGCAAGGGGCAAAACTGGAAATCAAGTGGTGGGCTGAGTGACAATCTGATTCCTTCCTGCTCCCAGATCACTGCAGCAATGCTGCTGTCCTTTGCATGGGGCTTGTAGCAAAGCCACAATTTAGCCCTTATTTTAATACAGCACTTTGTACATATACAATCTGAGTGTGCTGAGTATAATACTGTAATTTTTTTCTGAAACCAAATTCAAAATATTGTGGGAAAAGGCAAAGCTCCTTTCATGGGAAAAATTGAATAGGCATAGGAAATAAATGTGGTGGGGCTGTGGATCTGAATGGGCATGATGGGTCCAATTCCGATTCTCATTGCATTGGTTTTACCCGAGACCATCATTTTGCCTGGAGTTGAATTAGGTACAGCAGTCGCGGAAAGACAGCCCGTTGGAGGAGATATTGAACACGTTACAAATACAACACTTACGTTTTGCCAACTCAATGGTATGTGGAACCACAACACTCTTCATCTGTTACTTTTTCCTTCCACACAGAATCCTAGTGTTACAGATAATTTGTTAAATTGCATATTCTAAGATATAAAGGTAGTTAATTTTTTCCACCAATAAGAGCCAATCTTTGGATCAATTCTGTATATCTTTCCAATTCTGATGTAATTCTTTTTACTGAAACCTCAAGAGATTTGACTGTTTTAGGTGAGTAATGAATATATAGTCATTTTTTCAAGTTTACAAGTCTTTCTGTGACATAAACCAAATACGGCATTTTTAAAACATATGGTGGAAATTTCTGCCTTCTTTTTAACGTCTTATAATTAAGCATTAAATATATCAAATCATGTGCAGATACAGTACACTGTAAGTGCTGAGGAATCTGTCCATTTTCTGTCTATTTTGAGATCTAAAGAAGTTTGCAACAAAACCTATAACCAAAAGGTGAAACCCTCAGTGATAAAAATTTGCCAGTTGTTCCATGACTTTGCCTTGATTTGCATCGCAGGCAGAGGAGAGAGAGCAATTTGAATTGAAGAAAAAGTAATTGCTGGGTCATTAAAATAGAGGGCGATGAAAAGCTCATTACAAATAAAAGGCTGCAGCTTGCCCTCTACTGCCGTAGTGCACAGGGATGAGTGCAGATGGTGCAGGAAGCCTTTCTTTGCCCCCAGGAAAGAAATAAGGCAGGATCTCTCCATAGCATTCACACTATGCTCACTCCCCCAGCTGCCAAGACATGAGTCCATAGCCTAGTTAATTCATGTGATGACTATTCTTCCCTGGCCTCCCTCTTTCCCACCTTTCACCACCACAGTCCATCAGAGGATATCGCCACCAAAATAATTTTCCTTTTCTGTGGTTGTGACCTTAACTTCTTCCCTTCTCTAACTTCCTGTCTCCTTCTGCATACAGCTAATGGGTAAGGTTTTTAAGAATGGGGGCTTAAAGCCAGGATCTTCAATCCGTACTTAGGTGCTTAAAAAGTTGGCCTGATTTTACCTGAGAGCACCCAGCCGCTCGTGGTGGCTCTTCTTTATGTTTGTACAAGGCCCAGCACCATGGGTTCCCAATCCAGATGGGGCCTTTGGGCACTGCTTTGATATAATGTTTAGCAACAATAACCATGTTTTTAAACTGCTTAGATTTTAAGTTGGTGTTCCTTTCAAATAAAAATCAACTTCAACAAATTATCTGAAGCAGACAGAGCTATTTTTGTGGGTGTTTTGGAAACTAGTATATTTGACAGTTCTTGGCTTGAAAATGTTATACTTGTCTCAGACTGTTACCATAAATTATGCCAGAGTCACTTTACAAGTCTCTTTGCTGAGACCATATCCTGTGGTAAACATGGAAGTGCAGACGAATAAAAACCAGGTTTAACGAAGTGTTACTACAGGTGACATGACTACCATAGTTCTTATTTTTCTGTGATATTCTAGCTTCATTTTGGCTGCTTTTAAGAAATGATGATGTAAAAAGATGCAGAGCTGCTCCCTTCTACATGGGGATAAGTGAAAGAGAAAGGTTCAGAAGCAAATACTATAATAGGTTCTAAAACACTGGATAGTATCAGTTAGAATTGTTGTCTTTTTTCAAAGCAGCCATAGTTAGTTAATTATTTGAACATCATGAGATTTGAGCGATAATGTATTTCAAATATTAGTTGCTGATTCCAACGATTTCTAGTATAAAGTTTACAAGATAGTGCTTAAACTGACTGTCAGCTGCAGTCTTAACTCAGGCCCCAAAGCAGCAAAACACTTAAGCCTTAGCTTAAGTTGAAGCATGGGAGTAGTCTTATTGAATGTGTCCTGACTTTAGAGGAGCTGTGAACCCACAATTCCAAGTGAAGTCAATAGGAGAGGCAGGTGGCCAGCTCCTCTGAGATTCAGGCACCTGATATTCTGATCTCATCAGTATAAATCAGGAGTTAACAATGATAAAGTCAGTGAAGTTATTGTGGTGAAAAACTGAAAAGTTATTGTGGTGAAAAAGACATCAAGAGCCTGATTTTCATCTATGTACATCAGCCGTCATCATCCCTATCTTTAAATGTTATCTGTAACAAGTTCCTAATGTAATATTTGGGGGAGGTGCTATTGGAAGTTGCTAAATGAAATGTGGATGAAATTGAGCCTCTCTTGGACAAATTATGTTAGCTTCAGGGAACACCATCTCTGAAATTCTCTCCGAGGCTTATTTTCTTAATTTTGATCATTTCCTGAGTCCCTCTTTCATCAGATAGATTTGTTGTGTTAAATTGTTGATTGTTTGTTTTAGCAATACTAAATATAGTTTAGAGATTACGGAGAAATGCTTTGGGAAAGGAGAGGGAATTTAAACTGTAGATAACCTGGTGGGAGCAGAGGATGAAGTCCTGCAAACAAATGTGCATGATGGTATTCTCAGCTGTAAGAACTATATCAGTGCCGTGAAGATCATGTTGAGGTACATAAAACCAGAAAAAAAATTCATGTCTAATCCTTTTTAAATTAAGATTGGATGATTTTCTAAAAGATCTGCTCTAGGAATTATTTTGGGGAGTGGCCTGTGCTATACTGAAGGCCAGCTTAGATGATCCAGTGGTCCCTTCTGACCGTAGAATCTGCAAATATAAATCTATTGAATGGCGTTGACAGCTATAAATACTGAAAGTCAAAAGAATGTTTTAAAATGGTAGAAAAGTAAACGAAGCAACAAGTTTTAGCTGTTCTTATACTAAAAGGAGAAAAACCAAATTTTTGGCATTCATTCTACTTCCCTTACCCAGTCCCATGCATGCTCTCTGTACCTTGTAAATAAATATATTGGATTATAATAATCTTATGACCCTTATTTTTTATTTTTTTCTAGATTTAAACATTAAGTTGGAGGCTTACAGTTTTCAAGTTATGATGCCATAGGGAGAACACAGCCTTGTTCTGATTATTGGAGAGGTAGCTATACATCCCACAAGTTTGGTTCACAATTAATTCCTTACCACACAACCTTTGCATAAAACTACTTATTTATTGATGTATATGTGCATCAAGTAGATTATTAGCTAATAAAAACATTTCTCCCTATGCGTTGTAAAGGTGATAGACACGCAAAAGATAAATAAAGCAATGCATTTCCTCCACTGGACTTTTATTATGAGTAATTTTAAATTTCCTTGCTATTGATACATTTTTTAATTCTTTACTTAGAAAGTTATTGATGCTGCAAGAATTAGAAGAGTTCTTAATATTAAAACTTGCTTGTTAAGGACACTTTATTGACAAAATGGAAAACAGCAGAAGTAGGGTTGCCAATTTTGGTTGGACTTATTCCTGGAGTTTTCATCACATGATATGATCTTTAATTAAAAATTAATCTTTAGTTCCTGGAGACTCCAGGACAATCCTGGAGGGCTGGTAACCCTGAACAGAAATTAACTTAGTCTCCTGGAGGGCTGGTAACCCTGAACAGAAATTAACTTAGTCTAGTTTATTTGTCTGTAGAACTGATATATAATCTACTCAAACCAATCTTAATTAACAGCCGGAACAGGTATTAATAGTATTTAGTAACAAACTCTATGATAAAAAAAGAATATACTAAAATGTGCAATGTATATGATAAAAGACAAGAATCTTCTTTATATTTTTTCTGGCCTATATTCACTTCCTCTTTAGGGAGCAGAATATTAAAATAGGAGTTGATTAATGATAACATTATGAGAAGATATTACACAGTTTTCTCAGTCCATCAAGAAGATTTCATGTAGCTTATTGTGATTATCAACTTGTGGTCTTGTATCTAGATACTGGAATTAGAGTTTTTCAGATTAACCATATCATCACTGTGACCATGACCACAAAACACCATTTAATTGACCAGATTTATATGCTGTCGTGTAATGCTTTGTGTTTATCTATATATACATCCATGAAGCAACTGTTTTCTATATAGATTTCCCATGTTGCTTTGCTCATTTCTTGCTTGATTTATTTAAAAGAAATAAAACTGTGTGACCATCACTGGTTAAGTACAAACAAGATAAGTGGTTATCATAGAAAGGTCTCCTGGTTTTCTGAATTTATCATTCATTAAATGGCAAAGTTGAAATAATTAGGAAAGTGTGATTTAGTGCCATCTAAGGGTTTTATTCTTATTTGATGGTGTTCTGACATATGCACTTTGGTTTGTAAGTGTTGGGAATAAGTACATATACATGCAGAGATTTGCTGTTTGTTAGAAGTTCATAGTAACTGAATTAGTGTTATGAAAGATGCCTTTTATTATAGCTTTCCAAGGCAATATGGAGGGCCCAGTTCTTCTCAGTAATACTTATGTAGCTCCATTGATTTAAGTGAAGATGGTCTAAATTATTACGCACAAATTCAACAAGGTAATTGAGCTCATACCTAACTTTAGGAATGTGACTAATCCCATTGATCAGCCTGTGCTCTTTTAACTCATTCCCAAAAGTGTCTAACATAAGCCAGTAATAAGTCATGGGTAACATTTTCAAAGCACCTAAGTGATATAGGTGCCTAAGCCCTATTAAAATCAGTGGGATTTAGACTCCTAAATCACATAGGCACTTTGGACCATTTTACCCTACAAGTATTTATGCCCTATTAACAAAAATATTTGTTGTTCTCTGCTTGGACTTACAGTAGCAAAAGGAAGCTAATTCGAAAGGAAGGCTGAGTTTCTGCCCTCAGTTTATCCTGTTCTGCCTTGGAACTGCACATGTCACACTATGCATGGTATTGGACTGCTTGTAATATCTGTTTGAATACAGTAGTTAAGGTTGGAGTGTCAGCCTTAACTATGAATCTCCTTGCTTGTATTGGCTTCTCACAACTATGTAATTACTTACCGTAAATGTGGGGGTTTTCCTATTAATTTAATTTCTCACGGGGTTTGTAGACAAAGAAAAATTGCTCATACAACAGTGTGAGAGCTGCGACTATCATTTTGAAATGTTGTGGTTCCTTGTCTCTTGGGGCTACTGAACAGACTCAATAAAGGGTGCAATCTCATTGTACCTAAAAGTTACAAAGGGAATACAGATCGGTCTCTGTCTTAAAAATCCTTATGAAATATTTGGGGGGAAAGGTGCTGCACATACACACTGCTATAACTGTGCTTTTAGAAATGAAGTGACCTGCTCAGGTTTTTCATTAAAAGGTTTTACTGGATTTTCAAATAGATAATATGCATGTCCAATTTTTCTGAAATTGTTGCTTTACAGGGGAACAGCTAATGGGAAATAAAAGGTTGCCAAGCCTCTAATTTGGGTGCATATTACTTTATACGTGCACATTTTTGTTTGCTTTGTTTGCTCACGCAAATGTTGTTTGTACAGGCAAAAGGTATGCGCAAAATAAGCATGTTCAAAGGTAGAGGTTGCATTTTACACACAACCTACTGAGCCAAGAGGCTCTGATTACAGGGATTAGTATTGCATGGCTACGCTGATGATGGATTATAGAAATATTTGCAGGCAAATCTGATAGTAAGTGATTTAAAAAAAAAACAATTCACCATCATAGTCTGACTCCATTAAACTATGTAAGTGTCTAAATCAGGTATCAGGCCACAATAGATGTCAGCCCTTCACAAATATGGTTATATTAGCTCTGTCTTACTTTTAAATACTCGAGGCCCTTGCCTACTGGTCTGAAAAAATGATTAGCTTGGAAAACAAAGCTGAGTCACTGGATAAGGAGTGCAGAAAAAAGCACCTGAAATAATTACCACCTCCATTTCTTGTACTCTTATCAATTAAAAATTGAGAAGCTGCATTCTGTAATGTAAGAAAAGTCAAGGTTTTTTAGGCTTCAATGAAGCAATTTGCAGGTTGTTCACAAATAGAGAGCTATGCATACAGTATCCTTTCTAGGCTTAATTTCCTCATACTCTTTATTGAAATTTTTCAGATACCAGGTAAAATCAAGATGCCAACCCTTTGGCCTTCCCCAAGGATTACCATTCACTACTCTTCAGGCCCATTTAATGTACGATAATACAAAGAAGAATCTTTCACATCTTGTTAGGCTTGTGTTTGCAGTGCATCTTTAGTAGCCCCTATCGTCTTATGCTATTTTGATATACCTGCACTACCTGGGAGCAAACAGGCAGATATGACTACATGTGATTCTGTTCTACACTATCTGAATCATTAGCTGATTCAGTGCGGCTCAGTTAAAAAAAAGGGTTGAGAGATCATAATCCATTATCACTGGGGTGCTTTGTCAGAAGGCTTAGTTTAAATGAAAGTCCTTTCTTTCTCAGATCAGGGCAGGGAAAACTTCAGCCTAGGTATGGACAATATAAATCTATGAAGTAGTGCTAAGGACGATGTCAGCGGTGTTGGGCTTGATTTATTATATATTTCCCTCACAAGGATGATGTTCAGAAGGTTGGATTTGATTTCATTTTCACCACTGAGAGATTTCTAGTAAAAAATAAAAATTACCATACCATGGACATGACAAAACAATAGTAGATATGGCAATGGCTACACTTCTTGGAGTTTTTATTCATGGTATTTATTGACTATAGGCAGTGCAGTCTTTCAGCATGCGTTTCGGTAAACAAATTATCTTCAAGAGGCACTGATCCTGGGAAATATGATTGTCCCTCCAAATTGTACGTTGCCACACAGTTCTATTCATGTTGTAACACACAGTGTTAGGAAGCTCATCTACATGGGTTTCAGACCCAGAACGAGGTCTCATAAGGCATCCAGGATACATTTCAACCACCCTGTAAGAGGGAAATTGTCAATGTTTGGGAGACCTTCCCTTCAGAAACGTGCAGTTCCACAATGTTTTAGTGCAAGTAATCAGACAGTGATGTTTTAAATCAACAGACGAGGGAAGATGGGGTCATTCTTCTCATAGCAGCTAAATTTCTAAGTTTGAAATTGGAGTAATATCCACTTAGACTTTTATTTTCTTCTGCAGTTCATCTTGGAGAGATGAATGCTGTCATTATAGCATTATAGACAGACTAAATCATTCTGAGATAGAATCCTCTGAGTCCTTGACCTGGAAACTGTAAATCCGTTCTTTCTATAGATGGAAAACAAATGTTTGTCTTTTACCACAGATATGACCAGGAACCTGCCAGTCTTCTGCACAAGAAAAGAGAAAATCCACTGACTTGTGGGGAATAAAGGCTAACAAAGGTTTTAGTGAGGCTTGGGAGAAACAATTCAGCTGTTTGAGTGGCCTTCTATTGGCTGATTATAACTTTTAAGATTTTTTCATGTTTCTGATGACCGAGGTTAGAGGGAGAGCCTGAAAAGACTGGCAGATTCAAAGAGCTGGCTCTGTTCCTCTCATTGCTTAGAAAAAATCCATTAGACAAAAAAAAATCAAAAACAAAATTTGCTACTTTGCATGATATCAATTGAGTACTGCTTCCTATGCTCCCACAACAGTAGTTTGATTTTCTTCTGCACTTGTCCATGGCATTGTTCAGACTGCTTTGCTGGGAGACAATATGCTTAATGTTTCTCATGATCCTGCAGAAGGTCAAATCATTTCTGCTTAGTAGCCAGATGAATAAGTGAGCATTGCATCTAAAATGGCTTGTTAAAAGCTCCCTCCTGCCATAAGATAGCAACATGGTGTTCTGTTTTACTCTGTTTAGGTTCCTACACTGCACCCATCATCATGGAATCTTCTGAAACAATCTCTTTTCCTTTTAAAAAATATAATTATTAAAGAAGTAACCATGTGGAAATACAGTGGAAATACTATTAGAAGCTAAGCATATCAACAACAAAATATGGAGCTGCAGTAGCTGAGGTTTCAGAACATGAAGGCTGGAAGGATTTTCCCTTTGGGTAGTAGTAACTTGTATCCCTGGGATCAGAGTTTGCTGCAAGCTCTGTTTTTAAATAAATATGTACAAAATTATTCAAAATTATTATTAAAAAATTCCACCTGCAAACCATTTCTGAATGTCCTCTCAAGTACCCCATCTGAGCTCATTACGCCATCTTAAAGGAGCAAGAATCTTTTATCACAATTGTATTAATATGCCATCTTAGCCATAGGCCATAGCGCACAAGTTTTTTACATAGCTTTTCCTACTACCCAGCACAGGCTACAGGCTTCTGGTCCACTCTTGCACTGAAATCAATGGCAATTTTACCTTTGGCATATAGTATTTGGCATTTGAGCTGTTTTCATTGGCTACACAAGACACCTCTTATGTTTTTATTTGCTTATTGGCTGAGTATAGTTCTTTGACTCATGTTCCCAATGTGAAGGTAGAATTCATAAATGTACAAACTCTAAAGTAACACCGGATGCCAATGGCCCCAGCTAGCTGCTGTAGCAGTCAGGGAACACTTGGGCAGGTAAGTCCTAGCCAGGCCTTTTTTTCTCTCCCATGTAAGCCCTTTTGCCAGCTACAAGGAAGGAGGTTGGTGTAGGAGCCATTATGCTGGCTCTTTGCCATCAAAGCATTCTCCTATACTGGAATTATCCTTCCATGGCCTGCTGCACCACTCTTAGGACTGCTTTATGTTGTTGGCGTGGAACAAAGCACCTGGAATATAGAGAAGAATATGGGCCATTATCATCTCTAGATTTCAAGAGCACTCGTTTAATCCCTGACCACATTGTTTCCTGCCAGTTTACAATACTTAAGATGAAGAGTTAGTCACATTATGAAGCAGAGAAATAGAGTTCTATGTATGTGATATGAAGGGATCCCTAATTAAGCATGAGATGGTTGAGTTGTAGGCTAATTATCTTTCCCATCTGCCATCTAATAGGATTTTGTAACTCTTGGGGTTTAAGGTTTGTCTGTTTTCGCTGTCCTTCATTGTGAAACCTGGACATCTATGCCAAAGCCAGCAATGAAACTAAGCACGTTAAGATAATAAATCTCTAATTAAAAGACAGTTATTTATTTTGGATGAACAAGTCTGCATTGTTCAACAGGGGTGTGCTTGGGATAATTGGTTATTTGGAAGGGTAATGCCCTAAGAACATGAATTCCTTCTTAATAAACTTTAGTTGTGGGAAGAGTTGAGACTGAAATGTAAAAAAACACAAGCCTTTCAAAATATTGTCTGTGAGAAAAATGTATGATTTAGTGTTTCCATTTGCACAGAGGAAATAGCAATACTTTGCTTGACCCATATAATAAATTCCCTTTAAACTTTGTCATATGATTTACTCCTCCAGGATGCGAAGCAGTTGAGGGAAAAATCAAATGTATTAAAATAACCTGCTCAGTTAGGCATAGAATCAGATTTTATTTTATTCCTTCTTTAGAGACTTAACTGTTTGATAAAAAAAAATTCCTTAAAAAAAGGAAAGTCTAACAGAATTTGAAAACACATTTGCACTATACTATTGAATCAACAGTTAGCATTCTGTATCCTTATGCAAAGATACACCTGCAACTTTGAGACTTACAGGAAGTTAGCAAGCAGAATGCCTTTAGTGCTTGACTAATGTCTTGCTGCCCGTTAACAACATATTGTCTTTGAAGTGTATGCTCTCCAGCCTGTTATACAGCAGTTGCTTCCCCATCTCTGTATCATACTGAAAATTCTGGTAATTTTATTTTAGCAAAATGTATCTGTGGTTTGTTCTGATAGATTAAAATATGGATATGAACAAGACCTATGTATATAACTGGGAAGCACTAAGAGCCACAAGAACTAGATCTGATAATGATTTATAATATATAAGTGTAAACATGTGGTAAGCAATCAGTGTTGGTTAACCTTTATAGTTCTTTGATTGGTATTCTACTGGTCATGCCCAGAAAATGGAGAATTACAAATTTTTATTACAGGTAGCCTCACTTTCCTTTTTTGCTTAGTAAATATTTGTGATGAATATTTGTAAATGGAAATCTTAATGTATGTAGAGAAATTTTAGGCTGTCTTTTCAAAAGTGCTCTATGTCAGTCTTGCTCTCCTCCCACTGATGTCAATGGAAGATTTCCCATTAACTTAAGCCAATGCTGAGCCCTTATGAAACTGCTATTCCTAACCTTTAGACCTGAGGTCTGAGTGAGATTGGGTCCAAAGACTAACTGAATTCTGGACTATCATCCTTAAAGTATGACAGCCTATTTGGTGTGTCACTTGAAGGATAAACTTATGGTTTCACAACCTTCTAAAATAAATCCCAAAAAATAAAAGGACTACAAGAAATTTTAGCTCAAACCTAATCTTGGAGAGATTTTTCTCTGTAGATTCCTATGATAGATTCATTCACTACCATGCATTCATTTATAGATACAGGCAGAAGAATTCTGAATGTGTTAAAATCAGAGACAATCAAGATGCTTTTAGAACATTTGTCTAAGATGAAAATATTTGTAAGCTGCTAAATTGTTTCCCTGATTCTTGAGTTGTAGGATATCAGGCAGTAGCAACATCTGTTATATTGGTGTCTTTTAAATGGAAGGCAGTGAATTCTCAATCCATCCCTAGAGTAATTCTGCAGGGGGTGAATTTGGCCAGTTGTAAGATGGCTCCTATGTCCTTACGTCAGGAAGAAATTTGGCCCTGTTTTAATTCTGAGCACAGAAGCATTCCAAGCTCAATTACTTGCATCAACTAGGAGCCAATGTACCACTTTCAATTGCCTGGGCATATCATCCCAAGACACTTTGGATTTAAAAAATAAAGGTGTTGAAGCCAATAACTAGATGAAAATATTCTTCCTGGAAAAAAAAATACTCTCAATCCTGAAGTCAGTGGGACTACTCATGGGCTTAAAGTTAAGCAAGTGCTTTGTTGGATCTGGGACAGCATGCTCATCATGTCACAGGACAGAGCCCTGTGTGGGTTTGTTAGTTTGTTAGTATAATTTCACAATAGATTGCTCAGCCAGGCTGTGTTAGGTATCAGATAAAGTCAAGCGACTCACTATTTAATGTATATTTACACTTTTATTATATTTATAACAAGCTAAGTACACTGCAATTTCTAAAAGAGTAGAGTTTAACAAGCTACAATCACCTGAAAACATTCTTGGGATGAGCATAATCTCCTTCACAGCATAGGCCTCATTATGGATCATAATTGCATAGCCCATCTTGCTTCCTGTAAATCATCTCTATGGCCCCATTGCAATCTCACCTCCATTTTTTAGCTAATCATTTCCCCACAGGAAAAGCCTGACAAACCAGTTGACTGGGGAAAATGACCAACTTTCCCAATGAGCCAGTGATGAACCCAACCAATTTAAATGGGTTTGTATTTTTTTGTGGGGGACCTACGATGTCAGAAAGATAAAATATTGCATTGTTCCTTTTCAGGATACCCCTGTCAGAAGATATGTTTTCATTCTGGCACACCGTCATCCTTAAATCCTCAAGGCTGTCCTTTCTGAATTAGTCACTTGTCAGAGGAGGGCCCAATGTTTTTAGATTTTAACCAGAGGAAATATATCTTGAATCTGTGTTGAATTTGGAAGTCTGATTTGGCTCAATTAAAATGTGATTAGGCCTTCTGTCTCCATTGTAGGCGCTCTGGAGAAACATTTCATGTTGAAGGCTGGCCTGCTGATTTTGGCTGAAATAAAGATGGAGAGAAATGTGCTTTGGTATGAGAAATTCCAGCACTCCCACTAGGTCAAAAAAAATTCTCTAGACTGTAGCATTTCATCAAGTGCCCCATTAATATGTCTCAGTGCATCACAATCGTTAGAATTTGGAAGGCCACCAACTTTACAATGAGCTAGGATATTTATTATATACGCTATGTGGTATTCTTTTTGTGGAGATATTTGTTTAGAAGTATATCACCCTCTCTAGTTATAGGCTGTGAACCTCTTACAGATTGGATGTCAGTGATTTTACTCTATGCAGTGTTGTTGTAGCCATATTGGTTCCAGGATATTAAAGACACAACGTGGGTGAGGCAGACCAATAAAAGTTATTACCGCACCCACCTTGTCTTTTTAATGTTTTTACTGTACATTAAGTACTGAATTTTCTTAAACCAGAGTAAATCTAGTGTAACATCTTTAACTAGAATAGATGATTTCAGAATTACACTGGTGTAATCAAATAAGGATCCAGCCATTTAAATCTGGGCCAAAAAGGGAAACTTTTCTTTGAGCTATAGAGCTGACCCAATACAAAACAAAAACTTCATTTACAGAGGAGCATAGAAACCTTTAGCTTCTCAGAGGTTTCTAGCTGATACAATTGTGGGCTTTGTGATTTATGTCACCTCCAGTATATCTGACCTTTACAGGAACTCTTTCTTGCTGGTCTTTTTATGTTATGAATGTTATTTTTCCAGATGGAAATATTTAAAAATTGACGTTTCATTTAATCAAATGCAGGCTCTGGAGTGCACCTGTTAGAGATAGGTTCTCTGATCTAAAGGTGGACGAACCTTTCCACAGGAACTTGGGATAATGGAAGTGATACAGCAATGATTTAGAAACTAGACCCTGTGAACTGGCTTTTTTTTTTTATTCTGAGACTATTTTGCGGGTATTTATTCCTGTTCTACTTGCTGTTCCTTGGAAAAACTAACAGGATTTGGATAGAGAATTTAACTTCTGCTGTCTAATGTATTCTCCTGAAAAATATGTATCAAAATATGATGACATAGATTTCCACTGGGTTGAATACTGACCTCACGATATACAAGAGAAATGGGATGGGGGGCGACACAGACACCTTATCCTAGCATATGGCAGCTTCACATTGGCCTGCCTAATCTTTATAGCAGGTGGTCTGACTCCTGTTTTTGTTTATGCGAAGTTTCATGATCATGATTTGTAGATGAGGATGAAGATGGAAATCTTGGGCTGACATGAGAGGAGACACAGTGTTTCTCAGAGGCCCTCCCCAGCAACTCCACTGTGTGGTCCCACAGACCTGCAGAAGTATTAATGCTATGCCCCCTCCAGTGTGTCCCCCTGTATTCTGCCCTTCTAGATGTGATGTGCATCCACAAGTCCATCTAATGTACGTCCATGGGATGTATAAGTAGGGGCATAGCGAGCAGATCGAGGGACGTGATCGTCCCCCTCTATTCGACATTGGTGAGGCCTCATCTGGAGTACTGTGTCCAGTTTTGGGCCCCACACTACAAGAAGGATGTGGATAAATTGGAAAGAGTCCAGCGAAGGGCAACAAAAATGATTCGGGGTCTGGAACACATGACTTATGAGGAGAGGCTGAGGGAACTGGGATTGTTTAGTCTGCGGAAGAGAAGAATGAGGGGGGATTTGATAGCTGCTTTCAACTACCTGAGAGGTGGTTCCAGAGAGGATGGTTCTAGACTATTCTCAGTGGTAGAAGAGGACAGGACAAGGAGTAATGGTCTCAAGTTGCAGTGGGGGAGGTTTAGGTTGGATATTAGGAAAAACTTTTTCACTAGGAGGGTGGTGAAACACTGGAATGTGTTACCTAGGGAGGTGGTAGAATCTCCTTCCTTAGAAGTTTTTAAGGTCAGACTTGACAAAGCCCTGGCTGGGATGATTTAATTGGGGATTGGTCCTGCTTTTGAGCAGGGGGTTGGACTAGATGACCTCCTGAGGTCCCTTCCAACCCTGATATTCTATGATTCTATGATTCTAAAGTTGATGGGGAGCTGTTGGGACTCAACACCTCTGAAAAAATATCTGGTCTTTGATGTTGCAAGTTAGGCACCCAGAATCTGAGACACTCAAAATTAGTAAACACTTTAACATTTAGGGCTAAGTGATTTGCCCAAGATCAGACAGCAAGTTAGTTGCAGAGCTGACAATAGCACTCAGGGCTCCTAGCTCCCAATCCAAAACTTTAGCTTGTAGAGAATATTGCCTCATTACTCTTTGGAAAACAAATAATAATTTTACTAGAGGTGGGTTGATCTACCCAGCACTCTTAATTTAGACCTGCCAAATCAAGTGGGCTTTTCTGTTCATTTAATTTGTTCTTAGATAAGTTGGCTTTTACTTCTCACTGTATATATCCAGCGTATACTGTCATATGTTTAGAGTCTACTAAGGAGATGAGTGCTTTATAAATGCCTAAAGAAAGATAGCTGAGCTGTGTTTCTCTTAAATGAAAGTAGGTCCTAGATCTTATTGTGCAATGTTTTAAAGAAAACAGAGCAGCACTAAAAACAGCCTGCAATATTAAGTGCAGCAGTTAGGTTGGATGTCAGGCTCATCTATGAGCAATCACTCAATAGGACTCACACAATGTTACAAGTTCTCAGGCTGCATATGCTTTTCCCTTTGCTTTTACGCATCCATAAAAAGAAGTGTCTGAGAAGATGGATCCATTTTTTATTCATCCACAGGCACACAATGAGCTGTTCCTTTTATTTTTCTGAGAATGGAGGTGGAAGTTGCTGAGCAACAGGTCTATCGGATGCAGGACATGGGGAAAAAAACATCAAACTTGAGGTCAGAAAGCCCAGAAAGGGGGCAGAGGGACTGTCATCCAGCAACGTAAAGCAGGACTAGTACCCGCTTCATAGGCCCGGGGTTCCATTGTGTGAGAGGCAGTCGGTGGGCTGAGGGGGCAGTGGATAGGCCAGGAGTGGTGCTGGGGAAAGATCCTTATCTTTCTCTTCCCCTGGCTCCAAGCAGGGATGCCTCCACACACATAACGCAGACAGAAGACAGTATTCTGGCAGCGTCTGTACACATTTCCGTGCTCCACCACCCCATGATGGGTACATAGTTAGTGCTGCTGTGGAGGCACAAAGCTTCCACAAGGATGGTTCTATGCTTTGGGGGAAGCCTGAGATCTGCAGGTTTGTATGCCAGACCCTCACTTTCCTGCTTGGGGTGGTCAACCCTACAGAAGAATACAGAGGTGAGTCAGGGTAACTTCATGGCCATCTGATGCCCCTCCTATTGATGACGCTATACAGAGTTACAGTCTGCCCTATTGTTAATAACAGGAACAGAGTTAACATGTAAATATCACATGTACCTTGACATATCAGACACACCTGAACAACTGAATGTTTTCAGCTAAATCCTAAAACTTATTTATATTCTGCCATGAGCTTACTCCAGAAGCATTTGGAAGCCTTTCTTTGTGAATCAGTTAAATGTATCTCCTCCAAGCTATGGAAATTCTCCTGTATACTGAGCACCAAAATACCTCGTTGATTGGAAAGAGGGAATTTGCTGGCGTGAGTTACAGAGCTGGCTTTGTTCAGTTCGTATAAGTTGTTGAGAGCTGTCTACGCTTGAATCTAGTCCTGATAAAGTGATATGATAACCCTTCGGAAATATGATACGTTAGAATGCGCAATCAGTTCATATGCAGTGGTGACATTTGGATACCCAATAGATTGCATAAATTAGTGTACTTTGGTGTTTATCTATAACACACTTCACATTGCTGATATGCAGCAGCTTCCTCTATGAATACCTATTCTTCATAAATATATGCTGTCTGAATAAAAAACATTCTATATGGAAAATCTGGTATTGTTATATTAATATACAGCCAAATAACCTCATGGAGATTAAATGAACACGGAAAAATAATAAAATAATCCTGAAGTGGATGTATAGTGCTGAGGTATGATCTCTATGGAAAATGGTGAAGAGGAACTATGTCTTGAAGGTACATTTTTTCCATTTTATTAGAAGCATCTTCATGTATACCTCAGAAAGCTTCCATCTATGTTTCCTCTGCTTAATGCTGAAAGTAACACCATTTCAATTACAGCTACATGTTAATTTTACCAATTTCCATTGCTGCAATAGTAGTCAAATCTGTTCCTACATCGACTGAAGAAGTTTTACTGTTGATTGAGAATCATTTTGGTGCAAAAGCCTCTTGAGGTTTTCATTTGACTGAAAGGCATCCAGATGGGAAACATATTTTTGACAGACAGATGCCTGAGATTTGCAGCCCTAAAGCATCTGAGGTCAAAACAATGGAAGAAAAACACAATCTTGTTTGGAAAAAATGAATTTCTAATATGAGAAAAACCACCAAGGTTCTGTCAAGGGACATGATCAAAGGCTTATTTTTAAAAATACTGATTCAGTGACTGATTAATGAAGACTGTGTTTTCTTAAAGTCACAGCCAATGTCTAGAGAAGTGTGGTGAAGATTTTAACAGAAAAGTTTTCTTCATGTTTTGTAAAGACATTTTACAGGTTTTCTGTAGTATTATTTATTAGTCCATAAACTTTTCAGATTGATGGAGTTTAACTATCTCTGAATTTCTTTTAAAGGAATGAGGCAACAAAAGAAAGTAGTGATACCATGATATTAGTCCAGTTAGCCAATCATTTTTCAGAAATGAAAACAAGTACTTATGAAATGATCATGTTAATGCAACTAGAGACTGAAACTCATTACATACGTAGTAACAAATGTACATTGTTTAAGTGTTCTTTTTTTTTACAAGAACATTTGTATGTTTAAAATTTAGTGTAACATTTTGTTAAACTCTCTTCTGTGTCCAGTCCCAATAGTGACAATTTTTGCTGGATTTATATTAACTGCAGAGTTAACTAAATTCCCATCCATACACAAACACTCTTCATTGTGCTTTTGACTCAAGTTGGCTGGCCTGGTGGGGTTGGAGAGTGGGGGTATAGGGTACAGCTGGAGTTAGCACAAGTCATCAGCTGCTAATCCAATCACATTGTGAAGTTTGAGTGTTATTTAGCAGCATAGCTGCTCTCAAACTAAATTCACTCAAGAGGATTTAACTTGAGTGTAGATAACTTGAACGTGAGTTAACACTGCCTTATGCTCAATAAATTCTGTGAACCTTGACAAAAAATGACTAAAAACAATCATTAATGGGCAAGTTACCAAATCAGCACAATTTCATGAGTTGTAAGACACTGAAATGCAACCTCTAAGGTAGAAAATTTAATAAGGGATATCATCTCTCAACTACTCCCCTGGCTAAATTAAGGAAGCACAGCTAGCCATTACCTCACCAACTAGGGGGAGTGGGCCTACTAGCTATAAATATGGAACATCAGTAAGTGCACCTTGCCTGCATTTCTTCCATCCCCCAGCTGCTACCCTCTCTAGAGACAATGCAGTTCTGATGAGATATGGAAGAGAATACGCTGTAAGTTTTATTAAACATCTTTTCCTTTGTAGCTATGTTTCCTGCCTGCACTGCCAAAACATTTTTGCTTGTTTGCAGTAATGTATGTATAATTTACGTTATTATGTTCATGTTCCCTCTGAATCTTCGGCATTGTAAAATGTGTGAATAAGTGTTAGATCAATAATTCTTTATGACTGCACTGGGAGTGCTCTTCTGGTTATCCAAGGCACATTACCAAAGAAATGTCTACTATAGGCAGATTGGTTTGGTCTTCATTTATGGAGCGGAGTTGGGTGAACAGCTCATAATTTATTGAGTAAATGAATGGCCTTTTTGCCTACAAATAATTTTCTGAATGAACTCACTGTTCAGAATTGTTTAATGAACGTTTTGTGCAAACTAAATTTCAAGCTCTGGATCAGTTGTGACTAGTTCACTAAGTGCTAGATTTTTGTAATTTGATATTTGAGCATTATTGGTCACACCAATCACATGGTATTGTTTCCTGTTCCCTGAATAGATGTCATGTGTAATCTTTATGAACATTTGCTTCCACTCGAAATGAATTCCATGTCTTCAGGGCCGGCTCCAGGCAGAAGCATTCCAAGCAGGTGCTTGGGGCGGCAATCTGCAAGGGGCAGCAGTCCGTGTGCCATGAGGGTGTTTCCACGGCGGCAGCAAATCGGTGGCAGCTTCTATCTCTTCAGCCGCTCGCGGCGGCGGCAATTCGGCGTGCTGCTTGGGGTGGCAAAAAGGGTAGAGCCGGCCCTGCATGTCTTGATTAAACAGATTTTAGCTAAGGGCAAACTATTTGCCCATTCACCAAGCTAATGCCTAAGCACTGCTCTTCATCCTCTGAACAAAAAGTATCCTCGTGAGTTTTTCCAAAAAAGCTAGTACAAATGGGTATACATATTAGTGTCTGAAATGTTCAGGAATAGTTTTGTCTCGCTAGTTGTGTAGTTCTAGCTAGGACAATGAGAGGAATGTTTCCCTTACTCCCCCAGGGCCTCACCTGTCCTGTTGTATTAAGTTCAAGTCAAGTCTAAGGGTTTTTTTTTCAGTGCAGTGGTATAACCGTGACTTTCCTTTAAGGTCTGAGGCTGTGTCATATGGGAGAGTGCTAGCCAGACGAGAGGCTTTGAGGTATGTGGCAGAGGACTCCATTACAATGGTACTGTCAAATGCCTTTTAAAAATCTGAATATCCACTACTGACCCCCTCTGTATGTTCATTTATTTCCCCCAGATTGAGCCAACAAAGGGCCAGATGCTGATCTCTGTTAACAGATGGAAAAACTGGCTTAACAGGAGGCATTGACTCACTGGAGTTACTCTGGATTTACACTGGTGCAAATAGATCAGAATCTGGCCCAAAGTGTTTATATACTTCTGTTTTTCCAGATGTTTTATTTCATCTCCTATTAATATTTTAGGAACGTGCCTCATGGACTCCTTTTCTTGGAGATTACAGTTACATTTTCTTCGCTCTAGTTCTTCACTACCTCTCATCTCCCTCTGGACCCATTAAATTTTGTTGACAGGCTAAACACTATGACATTGCTTAACTCTGACCCATTTCCTTAGAGTTCATTCTCCTGAACTGCATCAACAACAAAGTGGCAGCATATTGAGTATAGGAATGGGGTGGAAGGCATAAGAGAGAAATGAAGGTTTGTGTATGCAATTGACTATGGGACTCCGCAAGAACAGCAACGTTTCTCTGGCAAATCAAATTGGAGTGCGCCAGTGGTAAAATGCCAGTACCCTACCTTCTCAGCCTCTGCCTGCTGCCCTGCCATTTGGACAAGTGTCAGTCCTAGATGAGTCAACACCATTTTATTGACAAAGCAGCCAGTACTGAAACCTCATGTGCTGAAATACTGTGTATTAGGAAGTGATGTGCCACTATTCCAACGGCCAACTTGTCCATACACTTTTAAGCAGATGGAGCAAGAGGAACTTTTCCCTCAAACCCTTTGTTAATTATATTCCAATATTGCCTAGAGGCCCCAGCTACATCAGGCCCCATTGTGTGAGACACTAGATGTTCTACTTCCCACGCATGCGCTATGGGCTAGTGGTGAGCGCTCTGGACTGGGGCTCAGGACACATTATTTCTATTCCCAGCTCTGCTCCTGGGGAAGTCACTTCCCCCTCTCTGCCTTTGTTTCCCCATCTGTATAATGGTGGTAATGATACTAAACAGCTTTGAGATGCACTGAGGAAATTGCCACATGCGAGTTAGGGATTATTATTAATTGCAGTCCCTGTATTCAGGGCAGAGCAATTTTTACAACTAGACCACAAGCACCCAGCTATGTTTTTAAAACAATAAATACACATAGATTTTATCCGTTATTGCTACATTTTAAATCACTTTGTAAGCCCCTTTGCTATGCTCCAAGTGCTATCAGCATTGCTCCACTGGTTTACGACATGATGTCTGACATGGACAAGCAGCATTGACCAGCAGGCATGCTGTATTTGTGGTGGAGAGTGTGGTAATTTGCAAGATTGTGGTCAGGATTATAGGCATGAAGTGGATCAGAGTATGACACACTAAGGTTTGTGTTGCTGCTCCACAGTGGTTTGACGATTTAGGAAGGGAAATAAGTGAGCAGCAAACCCAAAATTGGCCACTTTACCCCAAGGAGCTGCAAGGAAGGGAGAACAGCTGCCAGCACTGTTTGTGAGAGAGAAAATGCTTGAATTAAAGCTTGTGTTGAAACCAGACCTAGTAATTCTTTCTAATGTGCAGGCCTGTCAAGGCTCTTACAGAGCTTGGGCCACGCAGGCTCAGGGGCAATATGCACCAAATTCCACTGCTCCCTACTCCCTCCCTACTGCTTGTTTGTACCCTTTTGAAAATATTTGTTCTGTTTTGCTATCAGTAAAATGATCACAAAACAGAACCTCCGGTCAAACACTTTCAGTTTCAGAGTGGGGTGGATTGGTGGTTTCAGATTCAAGTCTCCAGATTTGAACCAAAAAGCTCTCAGGCCAGCTGACCTACCAGGACTCCCACCCTACAGTACTTGGGGATTACAGGGGTGAGTACTATCCTGACATTGGGCCTTTTTGTCCAGAACTGTCATGAGAATAGCAGGAGTGTGTTGCTGTTGGCTTCGGAGCTGAACCCAAACTCCAGCGCTGCTTTAGCCTTGATCCTGAAACATAGTGTAAACATAATATGAATCATCTTCTGTGTACCACTTCCTTGGTCCTCTTTTAGTGGGATCTTGGGGCTCGTGGAGGCCAATGCATTGCCTCAACTTGTCTGGCTGCAGTGACCATAAGGGACCATTCATGCAGTCAGGGAAACCAAAGAATATTCCAGCCTTGCCTTTTACCCAGGCTACACACCCAAGATGTCCCCATGGTAGGTACTGTGAGGGGAAATCCTACAGACTGTATGCGCTCCATGCCACCCAGAGATTCTCCTGCATTAAGAGTGTGACTGGTTCGGTCACAGAGACCGCCTTGGGACTGTCACCTGATGTGCTGAAATTGCCTCTGAGCCCATTTTCCCTGCCAGCTTGGGACTCCAGAACCCTGCCTTGTTGAGCCACACATGCTAGCCTGCTGCAACACAGACCCAGGGTCTGGGCCATGCCCCCAAAGCTGCAGACTTTAACCAAAAACAGCTCAGCTGGTTACCTCTTCAGCACCCAGACACCCAGCTCCCAATGGGGTCCAAATCCCAAATAAATCCATTTTACTCTGTATAAAGCTTACACAGGGTAAACTCATAAATTGTTGGCCCTCTATGACACTGATAGAGAGATATGCACAGTTATTTGCTCCCCCAGGTATTAATCACTTACTCTGGGTTCATTAATAAACAAAAGTGGTTGTATTAAGTATAAAAAGTAGGATTTAAGTGGTTTCAAGTAATAACAGACAGAACAAAGTAAGTCACCAAGCAAAATAAAGCAAAAACACGGAAGTCTAAGCCTAATACATTAAGAAACTGATTACAGGTAATATCTTACCCTCAGACTAGACTCCTTCCTAGTCTGGGCCCAATCCTTTCCCCTGGTACAGTCCTTGTTAGTTCCAGCAGAAATCTTAGGTGGTAAGCAGGGGCTTTCTCATGAGTGGCAGCCCCTTTTTATAGCTTTTGCACAAGGTGGGAGTCCTTTGTCTGTGCTTGGCCCCCACCCATCCTTCTGAATGGAAAAGTACAAGGATTAAGATGGAGTCCAGTATGAGGTGACATGAGGTGACCCCAGCCTCTATTCTTCCTGGGCTGGCTCACAGGTACACAGGAAGGTTTGCAATTAACCAGAGCCATTTACAGTTCATTGATTCTGAAGTACCCTTAATGGTTTCCACTGTTTACATCAGTAATACAAGTTTATATCTCAGGGTATGTCTACACTACAAAATTAGGTCAAATTTATAGAAGTCAGTTTTTTAGAAATCATTTTTATATATTCGCGTGTGTGTGTCCACACACAAAATGCTCTAAGTGCATTAACTCGGCGAAGTGCTTCCACAGTACTGAGGCTAGCGTTGACTTCTGGAGTGTTGCACTGTGGGTGGCTATCCCACAGTTCCCGCAGTCTCCACTGCCCATTGGAATTCTGGGTTGAGATCCCAGTGCCTGATGGGGCAAAAAACATTGTCGTGGGTGGTTCTCGGTACATGTCGTCAGGCCCTCCCTCCGTGAAAGCAACAGCAGACAATCATTTTGCACCTTTTTTCCTGAGTTACCTGTGCAGATGCCATACCATGGCAAGCATGGAGCCCGCTCAGCTCACTGTCACCGTATGTCTCCTGGGTGCTGGCAGATGCAGTACTGCATTGCTACACAGCAGCAGCAACCCATTGCCTTGTGGCAGCAGATGGTGTAATAGGCCTGAAAACCATTGTCATCATGTCCGAGGTGCTCCTGACCGCCTCGGTAAGGTTGGTCAGGAGTGCATAGGCAGACATGGGCGCAGGGACTAAATTAGGAGTGACTCAACCAGGTCATTCTCTTTAGTCCTTCAGGCAGTCCTATTGTACCATCTTATGGTGAGCAGGCAGGAGACAAGGATGGCAAGCAGTCCTATTGCACTATCTTCTGCCGGGTAGGCAGGAGATGTGGATAGCTTGCAGTCCTACTGCACCATCTGCTGCCAGCCAAAGATGTAAAAGATAGATGGAGTGGATCAAAAGAAGAAATAGACCAGATTTGTTTTGTATTAATTTGCTCCCCCCTCCCTCTCTCCCTCCCTCCATGAAATCAACAGCCGACAATTGTTTTGGTGGAGTCTGTCAGGGGCACCTTGAAAACTTTAATGGAGATCAAAGATTTTCCTGCCTGAAATAGCAGAGGGAGGGATAGCTTAGTGGGTTGAGCATTGGCCTGCTAAACCCACGGTTTTGAGTTCAATCCTTGAGGGGGCCATTCTGTGTGACAGTTGTTTTTGTTTCTCCTTGATGTAAAGCCATCCCCTTTGTTGATTTTAATTCCCTGTAAGCCAACCCGATAAGCCATGTCGTCAGTCACCCCTCCCTCCGTCAGAGCAATGGCAGACAATCGTTCTGCACCTTTTTTCTGTGCAGACGCCATACCACGGCAAGCATGGAGCCTGCTCAGATCATTTTGGTAATTAGGAGCACATTAAACACCACATGCATTATCCAGCAGTATATGCAGCACCAGAACCTGGCAAAGCAAAACCAGACAAGTAGGTGACGTCAGTGCGATGACGAGAGTGATGAGGACATGGACACAGACTTCTCTCAAAGCACGGCCCTTGGCAATGTGGTGCTCATGAGGCAGGTTCATGCGATGGAATACCGATTCTGAGCCTAGGAAACAAGCACAGACTGGTTGGACCGCATAGTGTTGCAGGTCTGGGACAATTCCCAGTGGCTGCGAAACTTTCACATGCGTAAGGGCACTTTCATGGAACTTTGTGACTTGCTTTCCCCTGCCCTGAGGCACAAGATAAGAGCAGCCCTCACAGTTGAGAAGCAAGTGGCAATAGCCCTCTGGAAGCTTGCAACGCCAGACAGGTACTGGTCAGTTGGGAATCAATTTGGAGTGGGCAAATCTAGTGTGGGGGCTGCTGTGATGCAAGTAGCCAACGCAATCAAAGATCTGCTGATATCAAGGGTAGTGACCCTGGGAAATGTGCAGGTCATAATGGATGGCTTTGCTGCAATGGGATTCCCTGACTGTGGTGGGGCCATAGATGGAACCCATATCCCTATCTTGGCACCGGAGCACCAAGCCGGCGAGTACATAAACCGCAAGGGGTACTTTTCAATAGTACTGCAAGCTCTGGTGGATCACAAGGGATGTTTCACCAACATCAACGTGGGATGGCCAGGAAAGGTACATGACGCTCGCGTCTTCAGGAACTCTGGTCTGTTTCAAAAGCTGCAGGAAGGGACTTTATTCCCAGACCAGAAAATAACCATTGGGGATGTTGAAATGCCTCTAGTTATCCTTGGGGACCCAGCCTACCCCTTAATGCCATGGCTCATGAAGCCATACACAGGCAGCCTGGACAGTAGTCAGAAGCTGTTCAAATACAGGCTGAGCAAGTGCAGAATGATGGTAGAATGTACATTTGTATGTTTAAAAGCGCACTGGCACAGTTTACTGACTCGGTTAGACCTCAGCGAAATCAATATTCCCACTGTTATTACTGCTTGCTGTGCGCTCCACAATCTCTGTGAGAGTAAGGGGGAGAAGTTTATGGCGGGGTGGGAGGTTGAGGCAAATTGCCTGGCCGCTGGTTATGCGCAACCAGACACCAGGGTGGTTAAAAGAGCACAGGAGGGCACGGTGCGCATCAGAGAAGCTTTGAAAACCAGTTTCATGACTGGCCAGGCTACGGTGTGAAAGTTCTGTTTGTTTCTCTTTGATGAAACCCCCCGCCCCTTGGTTCACTCTACTTCCCTGTAAGCTAACCACCCTCCCCTCCTCCCTTCAGTCACCGCTTGCAGAGGCAATAAAGTCATTGTTGCTTCACATTCATGCATTCTTTATTAATTCATCGCACAAATAGGGGGATAACTGCCAAGGTAGCCCGGGAGGGGTGGTGGAGGAGAAAAAGCACCAGGAGGGTTGGTGGAGGAGGGAAGGACAAGGCCACACAGCACTTTAAAAGTTTAAAACTTTAAAACTTATTGAATGCCAGCCTTCTGTTGCTTGGGCAATCCTCTGGGGTGGAGTGGCTGGGTGGCCGGAGGCCCCCCACCCTGTTCTTGGGCATCTGGGTGAGGAGGCTATGGAACTTGGGGAGGAGGGCGGTTGGTTACACAGGGGCTGTAGCGGTGGTCTGTGCTCCAGCTGCCTTTCCTGCAGCAAAACCATACACTGGAGCGTATTAGTTTGATCCCCCAGTAGCCTCGGCATTGAATCCTGCCTCCTCTCATCATGCTGCAGCCACCTTTCAGCTTCAGCCCTCTCTTCAGCCCGCCACTTACTCTCCTCAGCCCGCCACCTCCCCTCCTGGTCATTTTGTGCTTTCCTGCACTCTGACATTGTCTGCCTCCACACATTCGTCTGTGCTCTGTCAGTGTGGGAGGACAGCATGAGCTCAGAGAACATTTCATCGTGAGTGTGGTTTTTTTGCCTTCTAATCTTCACTAGCCTCTGGGAAGGAGAAGATCCTGTGATCCTTGAAACACATGCAGCTGGTGGAGAAAAAAAAAGGGACAGTGGTACTTAAAAAGACACATTTTATAGAACAATGGGTACACTCTTTCATGGTAAACCTTGCTGTTAACATTACATACATAGCACATGTGCTTTCGTTCCAAGGTCGCATTTTGCCTCCCCCCACCGTGTGGCTAGCCCCTCCCCCTCCCCCCTCCCTGTGGCTAACAGCGGGGAACAGCGGGCAAACAGCCCAGCAGGAACGGGCACCTCTGAGTTGTGTCCCCTTAAGAAAAGCACCCTATTTCAACCAGGTGACCATGAATGATATCACTCTCCTGAGGATAACACAGAGAGATAAAGAACGGACATTGTTTGAACGCCAGCAAACATACACTGCAATGCTTTGTTCTACAATGATCCTTGAGTACATGCTACTGGCCTGGAGTGGTAAAATGTCCTACCAGGGTGGATGGAATAAGGCTGCCCTCCCCAGAAACCTTTTGCAAAGGCTTTGGGAGTACATCCAGGAGAGCTGCAAATGCCAGAGCAAATTAATCATTAAACATGCTTGCTTTTAAACCATGTATACTATTTTAAAAGATATACTCACCAGAGGTCCCTTCTCTGCATGGCGGGTCCGGGAAGCAGCCTTGGGTGGGTTCGGGAGGTACTGGCTCCAGGTCCAGGGTGAGAAACAGTTCCTGGTTATTGGGAAAACCAGTTTCTCCTCTTGCTTGCTGTGAGCTAGCTACAACTTCATCATTATCATCTTCCTCATCCCCAAAACCTGCTTCCGTGTTGCCTTCCATTGAAGGAGTCAAAAAACACGGTTGGGGTAGTGGTGGCTGAACCCCCTAAAATGGCATGCAGCTCATCATAGAAGCAGCATGTTTTGGGCTCTGACCCAGAGCGGCTGTTCGCCTCTCTGGTTTTCTGGTAGGCTTGCCTCAGCTCCTTAAGTTTCACACAGCACTGCTTCAGGTCCCTGTTATGGCCTCTGTCCTTCATGCCCTGGGAGATTTTGACAAATGTTTTGGCATTTCGAAAACTGGAATGTAGTTCTGATAGCACGGATTCCTCTCCCCGTACAGCGATCAGATCCCGTACCTCCCGTTTGGTTCATGCTGGAGCTCTTTTGCGATTCTGGGACTCCATCATGATCACCTCTGCTGATGAGCTCTGCACTCACATGCAGCTTGCCACGCTGGCCAAACAGGAAATGAAATTCAAAAGTTTGCGGGCCTTTTCCTGTCTATCTGGCCAGTGCATCTGAGTTGAGAGTGCTGTCCAGAGCGGTCACAATGGAGCACTCTGGGATAGCTCCTGGAGACCAATACCGTCTAATTGCATCCACAGTACCCCAAAGTTGACCCGGCAAGGCTGATTTCAGCGCTAATCCCCTCGTCGGGGGTGGAGTAAGGAAATCGATTTTAAGAGCCCTTTAAGTCAAAAAAAAAAAAGGCTTTGTCGTGTGGACGGGTGCAGGGTTAAATCGATTTAACGCTGCTAAATTCGACCTCAACTCACTGAAATTTTCCATCATTTTAATATCTATCTGCATAGCAGACATCCTTACTTTGACTCATATGCATATGTGCAGCAAAAACTTCTACAGGCATTACAAACTGAGTATTAAATAGTACACTAATAAAGTGAGTAAAAGGTAGGGATCTAGTTCTAAATCACAGTCATGTTGTATCAGACACTGAAGAAAAGCAATCCCACAGTTATCTATTGGGTAGTTTTAAAACTAAGGCTTTTTTTAGGCATGCCCTATTAGTATGCCTGACATGAACTTTTGAGTGATTTATCAATATACATGTGGATTTTTTTTTAAGCTTGGAATACTTTAAATACAGAAGAAGTTGGCATTTGCTATTAAGATCTTCCTAACTGTTCTTGGAATTTTTCTTTGGATGAAGATTTTGGCACTGACAATAATTTATTTGAAATTATCCTGTATCTGGAGCTCACTCATCAAGGACATTCAAGAAAAATATTCATTTAATCTTTTGGAGGTTGTGATGGATTTTTTAATAAAATTAAACCTATAAGGAATATGCACATTATATAACCTTAAATAAAACATACAAAAATCTTATAATATCAGATTTACATGCCTTTTTTACTGAAAAGTGTTAATTTGAATGTATTAAAGACACTGTAGCATGTACCTCTGCTTTACATTTGATTGGGTTTATACAAGACAGTCACTGAATAAAGTCAAAGTTTTTGGTTTCCTTGGCTCAGTGGTTCTCAACCAGGGGTATATGTACCCCTGGGGGTATGCAGAGGTCTTCCAGGGGGTACAGCTCATCTAGATATTTGCCTAGTTTTACAACAGGCTACATAAAAAGCACTAGCAAAATCAGTACAAACTAAAATTCCATACAGACATTGGCTTATTTATACTGCTCTATATACTATACACTGAAATGTAAGTACAATATTTATATTCCAATGGATTTATTTTATAATTATATGGTAAAATGTGAAAATAAGCAATTTTTCAGCAATAGTGTGTTGTAACACCATTTGTATTTTTATATCTGATTTTGTAAGCAAGTTGTTTTCAAGTGAAGTGAAATTTGGGGGTAGGCAAGACAAATCAGACTCCTGAAAGGGGTACAGTAGTCCAGAAAGGTTGAAAGCCACTGCCTTGGATTATTTCTCCCCATCTTCAAAGTTCATGAATAGCAGGCAATGTCTTTTCAGGATACAGTAGTCAGATTTTTGTCATCTTACATGTGTTTTCCCCACAGTGTTTGACATTTATTATTTGTATTATAGAAGCTCCAAGGAGCCTTAGTCAGGGACCGTGGCCCCACTGCGTTAGGCACTGTACAAATGTCTAACAAAAAGCCAATCCCTGCTCCAAAAATCTTACACTCAACTTGAAAAGGCACTAGAATAAGAATATACGCTGTAAGGAATAATCCTGCACTGGCAGGGAATAGATAAAGAGAAAATATCTAGTAGATCAATCTCTAATGTCTATGACTCCCAGTCCTGCAAAGACTTAGGCACAGACCTAACTTTATGAACTGTGACTTGTCTCCTTTGGCTACAATGCAGCAATTTACAGTGTGTAAAGTTAATCAGTTGCATACATCTATGCAGAACTGGGGCCTGTGACTAACTGGATACAAGCTTATATATTAGAGCTACTAGTTTTTCTCTAGGTTGATGCTGTTGTAGATAGTTGATGTTATGGTGGATGGTAAGTGGTTGGATAGTTAGCTCACACCCTTTTATTTTAAATACACTACCTCATATTGAAAAATCCCGGCAATGTTATCATGGAGCCCTGAGTGTTTTTTGGATTTATGTATGCTTTTGCCTCAGGCCTGACCTGGAGGTAAACATGTCACGATAAGAGGAGGGCTAAGCCTCCTCGCCATACATACTAAGTCCTTGGCTTCTGCTGAGAATTCCAACAAGAGAGCCAGAAGTGATGATCTATCTTTTGAGAGACTATGTTAAGTTATGTTTATTAATGACAGATCATAACAGTTGAGCCAAATCGTTATCAGCTCTCCTGCCAGACTCCAGACAAAAAGTTGACCATACTTCTGGCCTCTAGTAAAAGTTTTATGTGAAATGTGAATTTAATTTTGCAGTGAAATGCGTATTTAAACTACGTTGAGCTACAGAAAACTGGCAGCACTCCGTTGATAAAGTCAATGGAGCAACATTGATTTATATCAGCTCAGGACATGGCATTGTTTTCTTAAGGAGCATTAGTGGCAAGAGCTTTACCCCCCACTCTGGTCCTTTTACACGACATAAAAGGACCTACCCTTTGTTCTGACTGGGACAGGATTCTCCCCAGCCAGGAACTATGGAAGGAAGCCATAAGGCTGCCTTCTGAGGTTCCCTTCCCAAGCCCTGCCATAGGGAGACTGCCAGGGGTGAGGCTGGAGGGACACATGGGGTGGAGTCACAGCCAGAGGTGAAAGTAAGCCAGTACGCCCCGGTACAGCGTACCGGCAAGAGCCCATGTGCCATACCGGGGTGGATCAGCTTCCCCAGGTGGCAATTTAAAGGGCCTGGGGCTCCCAGCAGTGCCCTGGGCCCTTTAAATTGCTGCCAGAGCCCTGGGGAAGCAGCGGGGGGCTCAGACGGCGATTTAAAGGGCCCTGGTCTCCTGCCGCAGCTACCGACCCAGGCCCTTTAAATAGCCGCCGGAGCGGCAGCAGGGCTCCCGGGATGATTTAAAGAGTCCGGGGCTCCGGTAGCCGCTACTACCCCGGGTCCTTCGCATTGTCCCCAGAGCCTGCCAGAGGCCAGGGGTAGCAGCGGCGGGGCTCTGGCGGCTATTTAAAGGGCCCGGGGCGGTAACCATGGCCTGAGCCCCGGGTCCTTTAAATCACCCCTCGAGCCCCACCACTGCCTCCGCAGGGCTCTGGCAGCAGGGCTCTGGGGATGATTTAAAGGGCCCGGGGCTCCAGCCACCATTACCACCCTAGGCCCTTTAAATAGCCACCAGAGCCCCTCCACCACTACCCCAGAGCTCCAGCAGGCTCCGGGGATAATTTAAAGGACCCGCGGTGGTAGCGGCAACCGGAGCCCCAGACCCTTTAAATCGCCGCCTGAGCCCTGCTGCTGGAGCCCTGGGGTAGCAGTGGCAATTTAAAGGGCCCAGGGCTCCAGCCCCGGGGGTAGTGGCGGCTGGGAGCCCAGGGCCCTTTAAATCACTGCTGGAGCCCCCAGCTGCCACTGCTACCCCAGGGCTCCGGCAGCGGGGCTCGGGTGGCGATTTAGAGGGCCCGGGGCTCCCACTGCTGCTCCCCTCCGGAGCCCTTTAAATCACCACGCGAGCCCTGCTGCTGGAGCCCTGGGGTAGCGGCAGAGGGGCTCCGGTGGCGATTTAAAGGGCCAGGGGGCTCCTGGCTGCTGCTACTGCAGCGGAGCCCCAGGCCCTTTAAAGCTCCACCAGAGCCCGAGGCCCCGGGGTAGCAGTGGCAGCCAGGAGCCCCTGGGGCTCCGATGGTGATTTAAAGGGCCTGGGGCTCAGCTGCCGTAGTGGCAGTTGGAGGCCCGGACCCTTTAAATAACCCCCGAGCCCTGGGGCTCCCAGCCGCCTCTGCAGCTGGTAGCTCCGGGGTGATTTAAAGGGCCCAGGGCTCCCAGCTGCTGCTACCAGAGTCCCATCCCGGGGCCCTTTAAACCTTGATTTAAAGGGCCCAGGGCTGTAAAGGTCCTGCCTCTTCCAGTAGAGGCCACGCCTCTTCTGGTTGAGGCCCCTCCCCCTCCCAAGGACTCTGGAGTACTGGTAAATCCTTTAAGTTACTTTCACCCCTGGTCACAGCACAGTCCTGTAGGACATTCCAGGCAATGCTGTGCCTGACAGGGCTCCCCAGGAGACTGCCTGAGCAGTACCTATCTCCAGAAGGGCTCAAGATAGAGAGGGTGGACAGGTACCTTAAAGCTGCCTTTCCCCACCACCACCCTGGGCTGCAAGTTTCACCCTTTCTGTTTATCTTTCTAAAGACAAGATTCACATCACAGCTGACTTTTAATTTCCTCTCAAGAAGGCCATGCTTTATATTGTTAGGGGCACGAAAAGGAATTCCCTAAGATTCTGAAAAGTCTAACCCTTCCTGACGTGCACACGATACAAAAGAGGTAAGTTTATACGTATGTTGTACAGGCCTTAACTCCTAGGGGCCTTGCGCTTAACTTAACCCAAAGTGCCAACACATGTAGCAGGAAGTGTTTGTAACTGATACTATGGCAACTCAGACAAAGTTATGGAGTGTGGCATGTATGCTATTTTGCTATCTTTAAAAAAAGTCTTTTGAAATACACTTTGCCATCTGCTCTTCATTACACAACAATATAGCTGTCTTTTTAGCAAGGGAGACGTTTTTCATGACTCATTTCAAAGTTACGTTTATTTTAAATGCCCACAGAAACTGTAGTGGATTAATTTTCAAGTAATTGTGGTCATGCCAACTACAATAGAAACCTAACAATGTTCCATTTCTCCTTTTAGCTCTATCAGAAGTGAAATTGGCCTTTTATCAGCGTGTTTTTGTTTTTGTTTTTGTAGGGGTATATCATAATGTTTATTATATTTCTCTCTTTGAGTCCAGAAACTAAACCCCAGCCTGGGTCAGAAAGCACTTCACTGTGGCGGGGGGAAATTATGGTTTTCATCACAACAAGGTTGCAGTAACTGCTGCCGGATCCCCAAACTCCTGTGCTGAGCAATTATCACTTCAACCCCTTCATTTTTGTGTCTGTTACGACCCTCATATTTACACCACCTTCTTGGTTTTGTCTCACTCATGTCTATGCTATGACTTGTGTGGGAATGCAAACAAAGTACCTGGGAGTCAGAGACACAACCCTGAGAAAAGAGAATAGGTTTTGGGCCTGCTGCAAAGCACAATGAAGCCAACAGGAGTTTTTTCCATTGACTCCAATGAGTTTTGCATCAGGCCCTCTATCCCTAAGGGTCTGACTACACTGCAGTTAAAAATCCACAGCAGGCCTGCAACTGACTTTGGCTGTTTAATTGCAGTGTAGACATTTGGGTGTGGGCTGGTTGCTCAGCTCTAGGACCCTGAGGTGGGAGGGTCCCAGCACTAAGACTGCAGCCGAAGCCCAAATGTCTACACTGCAATTAAAATGCACCTTAGCCAGAGCCCCATGAACCCAAGTCAGCTGGCCTGTGCCAGCCACGGGTGTCTAATTACAATGTAGACTTACAGTAAGAGAAGTGGTTTCTTACGGAGAACAGTCATACACAGTATACAATGGTGCAGGAGTGAGAGGGAGAGGGAAAGAGAGCCTGAAAGTACTTTCCTCACATACCTCAATGGTTAACCTCGTATTTTTAAATTTTCTTTTCCTTTCTTCATCTTTTCTTTCCAACTGAAAAAGAAAATTTCTTCAGCTTTTGGAAGTTTGGAGAAGATTTTAACTTATTTTAAGGGATGAGGCTCCCTTTTGCTGATTTTTACAGGTACATTTTTCAAAATATCATAAACTGAACTTTCAGTGGGCCTCAAAGCAGCTGCCTAAGAGACATACTCATCCCAATTTGGATAAACAGCGACTTGAACTGTGCATTCCAGATGAGTGCACCCACAATTTGGAAGGTTCCAGTGCTTTTATATGCATCATTATAAGGGCAAGATTGTAGGTTTCTGCTGAAGATTTGAGCCCTTATGACTTTACAGATATTTAAACTTAACTGTGTATAATATAAATGGAATGCAGAGCCTGAATAGGTATGTTCAAGCATCTAATTACAACATTCATTAAATTGTAGCATATGAAGCAGCCTCTGCCCGTCACTTTTTCCAACCCTTACTACTCCATTGTTTTGGAAAGAAAGAAATCAAAGGAACAAGAAAGAGGAGTAAGAAAGTGGAGGGTTCACTGCAAGAATACACAGACAATGTTACTGAGAATACAAAAAAAAAAAAACCAACCAAAGAAAACAATCCAGCACCTCAGGCAAAAATATCACTCTTAGATTTGCAGTGTAGATCTCTATTCCACTATTCTGTTGGATATTCATCTAGAAAGTTCACACCTAATTCTGCATCCTGGATCCCAAAACAGAGTGGTATACTTTATAATGTATCCATAATGCATCTGTTCTGTTTCTCAGCTTTAATAGCATCCAAAAGTATAGCAGCCAGAGAGGTGGGTAAAGGTACCTTACCCACCACAGAAGTGGTGAAACTTGAGAACAGAAAATAAGCAGTGTCTTAAAGGTTAGAGCATTTGTTCTACCAACAGACACAATAACTTACACATAGTTCACTTCCCCCGCAAATCTTTTTATTATATAGTTAAGAGCCTTTCAAGCAGGAGCATTTCAGTTAGTGTATCCAGCCTTCAAGGTAGAAGGTACTCTCAGAGGTACAACAGGCTGCATCATAAAGGGTCTCAGTCTCCTCCCCTTCCCAGCATGCTTTGCTTAAAGGAGTTTGAGAGGCAGGCCTTCCTTGACGCCATGACCCAAACTGCTTTATAGGCAGTGCTTTGGGTTTATAATTCAGGTAAGGAGAAATGTTTGGAGACCAGCTTCCTCGTTTGTTTTTGTTTTGCTGGAATTGGACTACTGTACTCTGGTAAAACTGACTCACTTCTCAGGTTCCAGTTGCTTGGCCCCAACAAATATGAGTAGAATACACACAGCTTGTTATGAAATGTAATTTTTTTTCTATCCTTCCTCTGTCACATTTAATAAAAAGACAAGTTCTCTGGCCCAAAGAGTTTTAAGTGTGACTAGATGAGCAGGAGTAGTACAGTAGGGAGAGGATGGGAGAAGGCAGGACCTTGGCTTTAGCAATAAGAGATTACATGGTAGCTCAAGTTGGCCTGTTCTAAATGGTTGAATTACAAGTTTGTTTGTTTATTAATTATAATTGACTCTCTGCTACAGATTTCAATATCTCTGTCAGCTCTTGGAGCAAACTGAATCTCTGTATTCATTAAAAAACAGAGCAGCTTCCAAGTGTGGGGGACTCAGAAGAGATCCAGCCAGTCATTCTGGGTGGACCCTCTGATTTGAACTCTGCCCTAATACACTTGTGTGGAGGGAGGGACCTCCTAATTCAGCTTGAATGTGGACTCCTGGGATCTCTGTTGCCTTGTTTCCGTCTTCATAATAATATAGTCTTATTCCTGGCCAGAGTCCAAACCCAGTTCCATCTGTCAATTACCTGCAGTAATCTCTATGCTATGTTCTTCTCCTTCCCTGAAACAGTTGACTCTATCAGGTCTCCTGTGTTCTGACACTAGCATGCTCCGAATGTGGGTCAGATGAATGTATATGTTTAGCACTGGACAACATTATTAAAAATGAAATTATTTTGGCATGGCTTTAAGTTGATATTAGAATTATTTCCTCAGGGCTTAACAGTGTATATGAATCTAAAAGATTTCTGGCAACGAGGTAGATAGTGGTTCCCAAAGTGGGGTCCACAAAGGGTTATGCAAGGGTTGTCCCTTGAACCAGGGCCAAAATGTGCCGGAATAGCATTCTGGTACTTTTGCTGCATGAAGGATGCCACGTTGTGTGAGAGGCAATGCTAGCGGGGGTGTTCTGGTAGTACCAGAAATGAAAAAAGGACAGATGCCAAAAGAGTCCTTGTGGGGGAAAAAGCTTGGGAATCACTGAGCTACTGTATGTCACTGCATAAAGTACACTGTATTCTGTACTTGAAACCCATTAGAGATATTTTATGAGCTTTACAACAGGGGTCTTCTCAGTATAATATTTCATTTTCTTTTGCGTATTGGTGCCTGATTAAATTCTGCTTGCAATCCAAGCTAGAATACCATGAGAGAGGTTTTGTTTTTTTTTAATAGTTCCAACTATACAATAACTCATTGGTTGAGATGAGTGTAAAAAAGCTTGCAGGTATCATGTTTGTCAGGTAACTCATTTTAGTGATTAGAACACATGGTCAGTTGCTCTTTTCTTCAAGTAGAAGCGTATAGTTTTCTTCCTGAGGAAGGAAAATATGACAAGTCTGCTTTTCTTAAGTTATGGAGAGGAAGGAGGGAATAAGAGATTTGCCATTGACTAATTTAAGGAATACGCGAATTGGCTCCAATATTTAAACACACTTCTTTATATATATATATATATATATATATATATATATATATGGCCATTTTTCAGTAGAAATGCAATGCACTGAATGGTTTTCCACGCTTTATGCTGGCTGGACTGCTGTTGAACGCAATGGGAATTTGGCCTCTGTGAGGATCAGAGCATCAGTATTTTTGCCAGGTGAAATACATAATTCAACAAAAGCTACTTAAACTCGTATTTGGTGAATCCCACAAGATAATATAATCAAGGACACAAAACTGCTCAAAGCCTGCTGAGCTGTTTGTACAAGAGTAATGCCTTTTACAGCAGGAGCATAAATTCCACTGAAAAGAGAGTGGCTAGAACAATGTGGATGCTATACTATACTTTAAAAAGCACTCAGAGGCCTGTCTATATAGACATCAGAAATAAGAATTATAGGACTATGACAATCCTGAAACAAAACAGAGAGACAGTGAGTTGAAAAAATTCCCCTCTGAGATTTTAGAGAAGCAGCAGGATGAGTTTACATAAAAGCAAAGTCATATTCACAACCTGAGCCTTACCAAGTGAAATGTTGACAGGGTAACCCCAGAAACAGCCCTGAGAATGTCAAACATTCATGATAAAGTAGAAATTAATGATGAACTATCCTTAGAACTTGGGCATTTGACTTGCTGATGGGGTAGTGATGTGCTGGCTAGGACTCTTCATAAAGTTATGCCACCACCAACCTGACAAGCTGGTTGGAATGCTTTCTGATGGATTTAAAACCTCTTTCTGGATACTCATAAATCACCCTGTTGGAGATGACTTATCCCTGCTTCTCAAGAGCAGTTAAAAAACCCTGGGGCAGGGACCATCTCTTTTTTCTGTGCTTGTACAGCATTTAGTGCAATGGAATCCTAGTCCATGACTAGAGCGCCTAGGAGCTCTGGTAACACAAAGAATAAATAATAAGTTACTCGTGCTCTGGTATCTTCGTCCACCTCCAAATCCTAAGGAGTATACTGGTAGAGAAATATGATTCCTGTGAAAAAGCAGGTTGTAAAAAGTGGGAATTGTTAGCACAGGTGCTGGCTGATTTCAGGACCAATACCTGCTTGATGCACTCCAAGTATCTCCTAATGTAAATGGAGGTGTTTCCTCTTTCTTTCTTACTCATCCTTACTGATATTTAGCTAGAGATCTATGTTTAGCCTACACATTGTCTGGGGACCAAAACAGTTCTCGTGATGAAAAACACCAAGTGACTTGCCAGCTAGGGAGTGCAGATTCCATACTTGTTCTAAGACTTAGCGAATGAAGAGACTGTCTCACACACTGTCACCTTTTCACTGTTTTAGCATTTCGGATGACGCTATGGATTGCTTTTGCTGTTTCTTTTTGAGTGGATATTACTTTATGAAGGACCATTTGCCTTTTCTGCAGCCTCTCTCACCCCACTTCCTTGCTAATGCTGCAAAGGCCTTTAGGAGAGGACCTGGCTAGGAGAGAGAAAATTTGTGTCGCCTACTTCCTACCCTTCTCCAACCCTGTATTCTCCTCTTGCAAATGTTTCTCTCCAGATATTACATAGTTATTTGCAAATGGCTTCTTAGAGCAGATGTTACCATCAGTTTACTCTTTCTTCTCTGTACTGACATTTTTTAAACATAAACAACACATTGCAATCCTGCTGGCCTTCTAATGGAAAGAAAATATCCAGCTCCAATCCTATTTGCTTTCTTTTAATGGTACTTGGCAGCAGTGGTGCGTGAGGGCTTGCAACTCGCTCCTGCTCCTGCTGGCAGATGCTTTCTCTGGCCATTATTCTGCAGTCTTTATTTCTCCATGTGCCTGTCTTGTTTCTCTTTCTTCACTATTACTTACTAACGCAAAGATGAGAAATGCAGCCTCCCTAAGGGATGAGGTGCACATATAGCAGTCAGAAGGATACGGCAGCAGCTATAATCTATCTGCTTACTGCTATATCTGCCTTGTGCTTTCCTGTTTCCTTTCCAGTGGTGATTTTAGGGAATTGTGACCCTAGGAACCCCTGTATTCACACCCTGCACACTACTGCAGCAATAGTTGTGTACAATATGTCTTGTAAAGTATCATCTGAAAGCTAATAACACACTGGTTATTAATACAATTGTAAAATGTATGTTAACCTTATATGTGAAGTTATGAATTTCCTGTGTACATTACTAGAACATGTATAAGACCAGCCACCCTAACCTAGATAAAGGTGATGAACAGGCCTGTCCTAGACAAAGGAATCTGGGTTTACCTCACTCTACATATTAACCATAAACAAAGCTATCAAGCTAAATCAGCAGGGTTTATCCTGAGCCTGAATTTGAGAGACAGAATTAACCTGGCTCCTGTACCCCAGAGAGACACAGGAGACTGAATCCTCAGGAGGTCTTCTTGATCCTGACTTGGAAGACAGACATCCCTTTGGTCACATAAGGAGCATAGACATCTTATAGGTATCTTAGATGTCTGTATACTAATGAGAGAAGAATGGGGAATAAGCAGGAAGAACTCGAAATGCTAGTAAATAAACACAACCATGACATAGTTGGCATCACAGAGACTTGGTGGGATAATACGCATGACTGGAATATTGGTATAAAAAGGTACAGCTTGCTCAAGAAGGACAGGCAGGGAAAAAAGGAAGGGGGTATTGCCGTATATATTTAAAATGTATACACTTGGACTGAGGTTGAGATGGAAATAGGAGACAGACTTGTTGAAAGTCTCTGGGTCAGAATAAAAGGAGTAAAATACAAGGGTGATGTCATGGAAGGGGTCTACTACAGATTGCCTAACCAGGAAGAAGAGGTGGATGAGGCTTTTTTAAAACAACTAATAAAATCATCCAAAGCACAGGACTTGGTGGTGATGGGAGACTTCAACTACCCAGACATCTGTTGGGAAAACAACACAGCAAGGCACAGATTATTCAACAAGTTCTTGAAATGTATTGTAGACATTTTTTTATTTCAGAAGGTGGAGAAAGCTACTAGGGGAGAGGCTGTTCTAGATTTGATTTTGACAAATAGGGAGGAACTGGTTGAGAATTTCAAAGTGGAAGCAGCATGGGTGAAAGTGACCATAAAATGGTAGAATTCATTATTCTAAGGAATGGTAGGAGGGGGAACAGCAAAATAAAGACAACGGATTTCAAGGAGGTAGTTAAGATCCCATGGGAAGTAAGTCTAAGGGGAAAAACAATTGAAGATAGTTGGCAGTTTTTCAAATAGACATTATTAAGGGCACAAGAGTAAACTATCCCACTGCGTAGGAAAGATAAGAAGTATGGCAGGAGACCACCCATGCTTAACTAGGAGATCTTCAATGTCTAAAAATCAAAAGAGTCCTACAAAAAGTGGAAACTAGGTCAAATTACAAAGGATGAATATAAACAAATAACACAAGTACGTAGGGAGAAAATTAGAAAGGCCAAGGCACAAAACAAGATCAAACTAGCTAGAGACGTAAAGGGTAACAAGAAAGCATTCTACAGGTACATTAGAAGCAAGAGGAAGGCCAAGGACAGAGTAGGCCCAATGAGGGAGGGAAAATAATAACAGAAAATGTGGAAATGGCAGAGGTGCTTAATGACTTCTGTGTTTCAGTTTTCACCAAGATGGTTGGTGGCTATTGGATGTCTAACATAGTGAATGTCAGGGAAAATGAGTTGGGATCAGAGGCTAAAATAGGAAAAGAACAAGTTAAAAATTACTTAGACAAGTTTGATGTCTTCAAGTCACCAGGGCCTGCTGAAATGCATCCTAAAATCCTCAGGAGCTGATTGAGGAGATATCTGAGCCATTATCTTTGAAAGGTCATAGAAGACGGGAGACATACCAGAAGACTGGAAAAGGGCAAATATAGTGCCCATCTATAAAAAGGGAAATACGGACAATCCAGGAAATTACAGGTAACTTCTGTACCCGGAAAGAGAATGGAGCAAATTATTAAGCAATCAATTTGCAAACATCCAGAAGATAATAAGGTGGTAAGTAACAGTCAGCCTGGATTTGTCAAGAACAAATAATGTCATACTAAACTGATAGCTTTCTTCGACAGGGTAACAAGCCTTGTGGATGCGGGGAAGTGGTAGACCTGGTAGATCTTTAGTAAAGCTTTTGATACTGTTTCGCATGACCTTCTCATAAACAAACTAGGGAAATGCAACCTAGATGGAGCTTCTATAAGGTGGGTGCAAAACTGGTTGGAATACTGTTCCCAAAGAGTAGTTATCAGTGGTTTACAGTCATACTGGAAGGGCATAACGAGTGGGGTCCCACAGGGATCAGTTCTGGGTCTGGTTCTGTTCAATATCTTCATCAATGATTTAGATAATCGTATAGAGAGTACACTTATAAAGTTTGCGGACAATACCAAGCTGGGAAGGGTTGCAAGTGCTTTGGAGGATAGGATTATAATACAAAATGATCTGGACAAACTGGAGAAATGGTCTGAAGTAAATAGGATGAAATTCACTAAGGACAAATGCAAAGTACTCCATTTAGGAAGGAACAATCAGTTGCACACATACAAAATGGGAAATGACTGCCTTGGAAGGAGTACTGCAGAAAGGGATCTGGGGGTCATCGTGGACCACAAGCTAAATATGAGTTAACAGTGTGACACTGTTGCAAAAAAAAGTGAACATCATTCTGGGATGTATTAGCAGGAGTGTTGTAAACAACACATGAGAAGTAATTCTTCCACTCTACTCCCACACTAATTAGGCCTCAACTGGAGTACTATGTCCAGTTCTAGGCACCACATTTGAAGAAAGATGTGGACAAATTGAAGAAAGTCCAGAGAATAGCAACAAAAATGATTAAAGGATTAGAAAACATGACCTATGAGGGAAGATTGAAAAAATTGGGTTTGTTTAGTCTGGAGAAGAGAAGACGGAGACAGGACATGATAACAGCTTTTTCAAGTACATAAAAGGTTGTTACAAGGAGGAGAGAGAAGAATTATTCTCCTTAACCTCTGAGGATAGGACAAGAAGCAATGGGCTTAAATTGCAGCAAAGGAGGTTTCGGTTGCAACAATGGAGGTTCCTAACTGTCAGAGTGGTTAAGCACAGGAATAAATTGCCTGGGGAGGTTGTGGAATCTCCATCATTGGAGATTTTTAAGAGCAGGTTAGACAAACACTTGTCAGGGATGGTCTAGATAATATAGTCCTGCCATGAGTGCAGGGGACTGGACAAGATGACCTCTTGAGGTCCCTTCCAGTCCTATGATTTTAGAGAGACTCCATCTTTATCCTTTACCTCAGGAGACAAAGAAATCAAGCAATTTGATCTCTGTGATGGATCCTGGCCCAGCTGGTCAGTAAAAAGCTGGAAAGGAGACTGTGGGTGAGAGACACCATCTTGAACAAAGACGTTATCTTGCCAGATTATATTTTAGACTTTTATGTACATTTTCACTGTTATTTGCTTGTAACCATCACTACCTTTAGTTCTCTTCCTTAGTATCACTTAATCCATGCTCTTTTGTTTAATATATTTGTTTTACTTTTACTATAAAGCAATTCAGTGCTGTGTTTGAAGGGGAGGGTTAAATTAATAAACTGTGGTGTACTGACGCTTTAACAGAGTGACAGACTTAATTCCCACTGTGAATGCACAGTGGTGGGGGCTGTGCATTGAGGAGAAACATCTCTGAGGAGCTCAGGGGTTGGAGTTCACTGATTGTTCTGTGCTAGGCGAGGTCTGAGTTGGGGGAGTCTTGAGGAGTTTGCTGGTACAGAAGACAGTCTGGTATGGCAGGGAGCTGACATATAATCCAATTACTAGCAAAACTCACTTTTGCTGAGGCAGAAAGATAATACAGTGGCTCACAGCAGTCTGGGTATTCCCAGCAATGTGTTATGGGAAGCAATTTTTCATTCCTCTCCTCCTTGCAGATGCCTCTCAAGATGAGAGTAGAGTGCCTTGGAACATGTTAAAACAACTTGCATATCATGGCTTCAGAAATTCATAATGGACCTGAAGAGAGAACATGAACCCTGGGGTGGGGAGATGCTGCTGCATTAGTTACATTGATTGGTGGATGTTATCACACTCCCTGAGGCACTATGTTGATCTGAATATTTTTGAGTCATGTGTGCACAGTTTAGTAGGTTAGGAATCCCACAGCAAGCTCATGTCCAGGGCCGACACCCATGAAGCTGGAATTTAGATAGAAATATTCTCCTTTAAGGGTGCCTGAAACTGGGAGAGGGGTGGGCTAATCTTTTTAGCAAACGCTCTTCAATTTTGTGTGATAAAAATAAAACACAGAATTCCATAGTGGCCATAATGATGCGTAAGTGACAGAATATTGGTGCTTGATCATGGGCTAGTGAAATGTTAATGTGGCTGTGGAGATTTTGTTTAGCAGTATGTGAGTTTTTTGGGTTTCCTTGTGAGGAACATCAGAATGTTTGGCTAATTGTGTCATGGTCCTGGCTGAATTCCCCCTAGTGGATGCTCACCAAGCACCTTTATTGGGATCTATGCACTGGATCCATGTGCTTTTAAGTTCCTTTGGGTCTGGATAGGCTCTAGCCACAAGTCCTGGCTTTGGGCTCTTGGGCATACTTCCCAGGCACAGACTGTCCGTGCCATGTCTAGGGAATGGGACCCTGCACTTTTGTAGCATTTGTAAAACTGTTTTACATGACAGTTATACCCTGTTTGCACTGGCATTTGAAAAGATGGAAGTGCCTTTATAGCAAGCTTATGCAGCGTTCTCTAGAAAGGTCAATTGATCTAATTTAGATAGATACTGGCATTTATATAGTGCTTACCACTGTAGGTGCTTTTGAAAAATTCCACCCGAAGTGACACAGGGGCACAAGTCCCATTGACTCACTGAGGTGCTTTGGAAAAATTCCGCCTGTATTGTCAAAGAGGGCATCACCCTGCACCAGTTAAGTCAATGGGATTTTTGCCACTGACTTCAGTGGGAGAAGGTGACAGTCCTAAGGCTTCCACTGCTAACACAGGTTCAAATCTGAGCATAAACACAGAGCTGAACATGGACACGAGAGCAAAAAAAAAAAAAGAAAAGAAAAGGAGCCTTGAAGTAAACAAATAGAGCCCAGGAGCAGCATCTGGGCTTTTGGGGGGCCTGGAGCACGTCTTTGTGTTTGTACCAATGCTATGTAAATTTACATCTCCAGATAAATGTATTGTAATATTAATATTTCATCTAGCTCCCAGTGCTGTTCTATTTCTCCTACAAGAAGTCAACTGATATATATTCTTAGGGGGAAAAGCACACTTTTAAACTTGATTAATAATCCATGAAAAAACAATGTTTTCCTAAGGTTTTAAAATGTTTCATGCTCCATCTAGAAGTAGCTTGAAAAGTCTATATCCCACTCTCCGTATTCATGAATAAGTTGTGGAAATGTATGGTTTACATTATGTTTCATATAGAATTATTGCCAGATTCTTTGCTATCCCATTGCTGAATAAGGAAACCATACTCTTTTTTACAGATAATAATGCATGCAGATTAAAAAATGACTCTTTAAGTCTTAATTAGATCAATACCTTTCTCAATTCCAGCTATCACAAATCTTGTTATGAATTTGCTCCCCTTTCTTCCTGCAGGCTTCACTACTTAGAGCGTGTGTGCCTGATTCTTTATTAAAACATAGAGATGTGAAAAACTGGCTTCACTTTTGTGACTTCAAAGTCTCTATGTCTTACTGCCCTTTTCCTGAGCAGAAGCAGATTTCAGGGCTTTGCAGTGGGTTAGTTCCCTGATGGGAGAACAACTGGTGACATAGATTCAGGATATTTTCTAATGTAATTTATTAATCAAACATCTACAGTCCTTACTACTTTGGAAAGATGTGGTCAAGCAGCAACAGAATGGCGCACACGCAGTTCCACTAGCTGAAACCCCAGCTAACATCTAAATAGGACAACATCTGTGTGCAAGAATCAGTTCCCTTTTTCTGTCTCTGCTTTCCTGGGTCCTGCCTGTGCCCTTTGTTTACCTGGGAAACCTTCAGCCCAAAGTCACTAGCCCTTTGCTTCATAGAGTTGTTTTCTTCATATTTTCTCCATAAGCATGAATGAGCTGAGTGGCCTGGACATTGACCTTTCTTTTGTCCAGCTGCTCTGACAGAGAGGGATTTTTCTCAGATACGTTTGGCTAAGCACAATGCACACTGTAGCTTTTGGCCTGCTAATTTCCTTCTAGGCAAATGCCATTAGCAGGGTTTGAACTGGGGACCCAAAAGACCAAAGCACAAATATCTCTCTCTTGAGTAAAAGGAGTGATTCTATTCACCAGCACCAGTAGCAGGCTGTTGTCCACTGTGGACTAGCTAGTGGAGAGGGATGCAACACATTCAGTACAAACATGTTACAAGTGCTTAAACTACATATCCCCCACAATGACCGTTTTGGTAACGGTGAGTGTAGACAGTCCTCAGGGGGTCTCTTGAGCAAGACACTCTGCATTCAGCCTTATAGAGTTTCATATCAAATATTATATTGTGATCGCTTTTCCATAGCATCATGATTGTGTGAGTGAATGTGCTTTCTGTCTGAGTCAGCACAGTCTGTCTGATAGAGGTTCCACTGATGGTGTTAATTCGTCAATATACATTTTTTTCAATGCTCATTAAAGGGGCACCAGCCTGGGGAGTTGGCTGGCCTGGAAGGGAGCACATGCTGCACCTTCTTTAATAGGTGCAACAATGACTGCCTTTGTCTGTATACCTGTGGTGCTGTGGCTTCCTGAGCTCCCAGTGCACAACTGCCTTGCCCTAAATGCAGGCCAATACCGTAGACCAGGGGTTCTCAACCTTTTTCTTTCTGAGCCCCCCCCCCCCATACGCTATAAAAACTCCACGGCCCACAGTAACTGATTTTCTGCATATAAAAGCCAGGGCTGATGTTAGGGGGTAGCAAACAGGGCAGTTGCCTGGGGTCTCATGCCACAGGTGCTCCCATGAAGGTACATTGATCAGGCTTCAGCTTCAGTCCTGGGTGGCGGGGCTCAGGGCCCTGGGTTTCAGCTCCGTGCGATGGGGCTTCAGCTTTCTATCCTTTGCCCCAGCGAGTCTACCGCTGGCCCTGCTTGGCGGCCCCCCTGAGATCTGCTCGCAGCCCCCCAGGGTGCCCTGGGCCCCTGGTTGGGAACCGCTGCCGTAGAGTATGTCTACACTGCAATCTGAGAGGTGATTACATCACGCGTATACGTGAATTCTAGAAATGGTGGGCTGGAAGAGACCTTGAGAGATCATCTAGTCCATCCCACTGTGCTAAGACAGGAAGACGTATACTTAGACTATCCCTGATAAGTTATTGACTAACCTGTTCTTAAAAACCTTCAATTACAGGGATTCAAAAGCCTATTCCAGAGCTTCTCTACCCTTATAGTTAGAAATATTGTCCTAATATCTACTTTAAATCTCCCTGGCTGCCAATTAAACTGATTATGTCTTGTCCTACCTTCAGTGGACATGAAGAACAGTTGATCATGGTCCTCTTTATAACAGCCCTTATCATATTTAAAGCCTGCTATCAGGTCCCCTTTCAGTCTTCTTTTCTCAGGATTAATTATGCTCAGTTTTTTTAATCTTTCCACATAGATGAGGTTTTCAAAACTTTTTTTTATTTTTGTTGCTCTCCTCTGGACCCTTTCCAAAGTATCCATCTCTTTCTTAAAGTATGTTGCCCAAAGCTGGACCCGGTTCCAGCTGAGGACTCTGCAGTGCTCAGTAGAGAATGACAATTACCTCTCAGGTCTTACATATGATACACCTGCTAACGCACCCCAGAATACTAGCCTTTTTTTGCAGCAGCATTACACTGTTGGCTTATATACAGTTTGTGATCTACTATAACCCCCAGATCCTTTTCAGCAATACTACAGAGGCCAGTTATTCCCCATTTTGTAGTTGTGCATTTGATTTTTCCTTCCTCAGTGCAGTACTTTGCCTTTGTCTTTATTGACCTTCCTATTGTAGATTTCAGACCAGTTCTCCAATTTGTCAGGGTCTTTTTGAATTCCTATCCTTGTCCTCCAAAGTGCTTGCAATCCCTCCCAGCTTGGTGCCATCTGCACATTTTATAAGCAACTCCATTATTTAACTCATGAATAAAAATATTGAATACTACTGGACGCTGGACAGACCCCTTGCGGGAACCCACCAGATATATCCCCCCAATTTGACAGTGAACCATTGATAAATACATTTTGATGATGGTCTTTCAACCAGTTGTGCACCCACCTCGTAGTAATTTCATTTAGACCACATTTCCTTAGATTGCTTATAAGAATGTCATTTGCAATTGTGTCTCAAAATATATCACTTCTGTTGCATCCCCCCACCCCATCCACTAGGCTAGTAACCCTGTCAAAGAAAGAAATTAGGCTGGCTTGACATGATTTCTTCTTGATAAATCAATGTTTGCTATTACTTACCACGAAGGTCATGATTTTGGTGTGGAGATCACAGTGTTCACGATAACCTTGAATTTAATAAAATCTGTGACCCGCCAAAGCAGTGACTCCTTTTCCCTCTTGGTATTGCGATCTGGTCCATGTGGTCGCAGCACCACTCAGATATGGTGCATCCATTTTTCTGGAGATGGAGGGGCAGGTGTGCCAGACCTGCTTTGAGCAATGACCCCATGCACTAGGTCACAACCCCAATCACATTTGGCCCTCTGCCCCCATCTACGGAAGGGCTTGCCAAACCAGAGTGGCATTGCAAACATGTGGGCAAAGTTGCAATGCCTAGACTGGGGAGCCCAGCCCCACAGGACAGGACCTGCCATTGTGACATAATTGCAAGGTGGGCTAGCTGTCCAAGTCCCACCACTGGGCCCCTTTCCCCAATTTCCATGACATATCTTTGTTTTCCCACATCTCTGCTGTGAAATTTATTGAGATTTTCCATGAAAAAATCATATTCTTACTTATCATTCTATTATCCTTAGGTGCTTATAAACTGATTGTTTAATAATTTGTTCCAGTGTCTTTCCAGGTATCAAAGTTAGGCTGACAAGTATATAATTCGCTGGGTCCTCTTTGTTTCCCTTTTTAAAGATAGGTACTATGTTTGCCTTTCTCTGGACCTCAGGGACCTCACCATGAGTCCTCAAAGATATTTGCTGATGTTTCTGAGATTGCTTCAGCTAGTTCCTTAAGTATGCGAGGGTGAATTTTGTCAGCCACTGCTGACTGGAAATACATCTAACTTATCTAAATATTCTTTAACCTGTTCTTTCCTTATTCATACTTGTGCTCCTTCCCCCTTGTTGTTAATATAGATAATAAATAACAAAATAAATACTGTTCAAAATTTGTCAATGTTCCAGTGTATGAGATAAAATGGTGATTTCCTAGAGTCCACCTACCTGTTGTTAGTGTTCTCTAAGCTGCTGAAGGGTGCGTGGTCTGTTTAGCTTGAGGGGTGTAGAGAGAGGTAATAAACAACAGAGGTGCAAAGGCAGAAGGAGAATGAGACACTTCAGAGATGAGGCAATTGTGGTGAGTAATAGTGCAAGTCATGAAGTAATTGATGCCTAAGCCTCATGTCTTCTTGTTGACAAAATGATTCATTGCAGAGGGTTTTAAACCAGATTTTCACAGACTTTAACTGTGTAGTTTGGTATTTATAAGATGTGGAAGATTAAATAAAAAACAGAGTCAGGATTTAAAAACTATGTCCTTTCCATAGCATATGTATTTGAAAAAAAGTATGTGAATATTTTATAAACACAAAGGTTTCCTGCTCCACTCCAGGGCAGCGTCAACTCAATGTACCAAAATGGATCTGGTTGGGACACTGCTGATGTTCTCATGCTGCCATTCATCAGCAGACATGGGCTAACCTAATGCCTTAGTGTTTGCATTTGATTTTTGTTTGGAGGTAGTAGGAGAAAGCATGTGCTGATTGTGAACATTTGGTTCACACAGGTCTGCGTACTTAAGCTGTGACAGTAGCAAAATGAATTCACAGCAACTTTCCCAGATAAAAACAGGTACTTGCATCTACAGAACTTAAATGTGGAACCCATGCCCTTTTTAGAGAGATGCATAGTGTTGCACTGCAGAACTTTTCTTTTGGACTTTTATGGCTACAGTAAAAGGGCACCCATGATGTTGATGCTGGTCACCTCAATTTCAAGGACGATGTTGACAATCATAGTTTGTACTAGTGGGTCTTCGCATTACTCCATAGACCAATTTGAGAAAAATATTTACCGCACTGGCCACAGAGCCATACACTTAGTTGTGTCGATTTCAGCTGTGTGTTGTTTTTGTGCCCAGTGCTGAGCTTCCAGCTGCTTTACGTGATTTTTCTCAAAGTCACGGACACCCTCCCTTATGGTACAGTGCCATGCAATGCGATCAATCACCAGTTGGTCAAAGGTCGAGTCACAGGTTTGTGTTTGCAGATTTTGTTTCAGAGTGTCTTTTTGAAGCATTTTATCTGCCCACCATGCTTACAATTGCCAGACTGAATCTCCAGGAAGCCTTCCTGATCCTGATTTGGAAGACAAAGGGAACAGAGAGAGAGAGTCCATCATTAGCCTTCACTTCAGTAGGATCTCTGTGATGGGTCCTGGCCAGGCTGGCCAGTAAAAGCTGGAAAGGAGACTGTGGATGAGAAACCATCTTGAACAAAGACCGTAGCTTGCTAGATTAAGTTTTAGACTTTAAGACTTCACTTTTATTTCCTTGTAACCATGTGATGTTACTGACATAACCTGTTACCGTATAAAGCATGGTTGCAACCACTGTTATATATTTGCAGCAAATATTGTACAAAGGTTGTCATGTAAGGTGTCTATGGAAAGATTATGATTTGCTGATTATGATTATGCTGTCTGTATGTGTTTTTGTAGTTTTTCTAGTTAAAGGTATGAATATTGGCTATGTACTTGTATATCAATGTGTTTTGATTCTAAGAAGCCTTAGTAAAGCATTTGGTCAGCTTCTTGAGAAAGGAATTTGCAAGTTAAGTGCCCAATCAAGAAACACGTAATGGACAATGGACCTTGGGAGACTCCAATCCACATAAGAAGTCTTCCTGGGAATGTTCAAGATAGCATGTGAGCAATGGCTGCCGCCTGTAAAGAACTGAGTCATGCGTGGACATGTGACTTGCCCATGTGACTCCAAACTCCATTTTGCTGTAATTTTCCACAGTAAGAACAAAGAGGTGTCCTTACACCTGGAAAAGACTATAAAAGGCAGCTGCCTCATCTCCATCTGGTCTTCATTCCTGCTTCTTGCCTCTGGAGGAACTTTGCTACAAACTGAAGTTTTGAACAAGGGACTGAACGACCCATTCCAGCAGTGGATGTACTCCAAAGACTTGATTTGAACCTGCAGTTCATTCTATCACTGCTTCAAGCCTGAATCGAGAACTTTGCCATTACTGTATGTAATTGATTCCATTAAACCAATTCTAGCTCTCATCTATATCTTTTTTCCTTTTATGAATAAACCTTTAGATTTTAGATTCTAAAGGATTGGCAACAGTGTGATTTGTGGTAAGATCTGATTTGTTTATTGGCCTGGGTCTGGGGCTTGCACCTTTAGGATCGGGAGAACCTTTTTTCTTTTACTGGGGTATTGGTTTTCATAACCTTTCATTCCCATAACGAGTGGCACTGGCGGTGATACTGGGAAACTGGAGTGTCTAAGGGAATTGCTTGTGTGACTTATGGTTAGCCAGTGGGATAAAACCAAAGTTTTGTCCATTTGGTTGGTTTGGTTTGCCTTGGTGTGCAAAAGAACCCCAGCCTTGGGCTGTAAGTGCCCTGCTTTAAGTAATTTGTCCTGAATTGGCATGCTCATTTGGGTCCCACCAAAGCTAGCATCGTTACAAACCATCACTACCTTTATCTGTTTTCATTGGCATCAACTTAATCCATGCTCTTTTGTAATAAACTTGTTTTATTTTTCCTATAAACTAACTCATTGCTGTGTTTGAAGAGAAGGGCGTATTTACCCCAGTTAAATTAATAAACTGTGATAAACCGACTCTTTAAAATAGCAGTGAACTTAATCCCTCCTGTGACTGCACAGTGGGAGGGGCTATGCATTGTAGGGAGACATCTCTTAGGAGCTTGGGGGCTGGAGTTCACTGAGTGTTATCTGCTAGGCAAGGTCGGGGCCAGGAGAGCCTTGAGGAGTTTGGTGGTGAGGATAGACTGGTGTGGCAGGGAGCTGAAACAAAATCTAATTGCCAGCAAAACTTGGTCTCTCTAAGACAAAGAGGTAACATGCTGGCTCACAGCTCTGGGTCTCCCCGGCAGCGTATTACACAAGTTGTGCATTGTAGCTTTGGATCTGGTAGTCACCCCTGTTTACATTTTCTACCTTTAAGCAAAGTGCTCACCTGGCTACATATACCAACACAAATAATTAGGCACAACTGACTGTCCTTCGAGGGATTGGGGGTATGGGCATTTTTGACCTTTCTCACTGCTGTGCAGGGTGCACCAGACAGGACAATTGGGTCCAAGATGTAGCAAATCGGGGATGTCAAGCATTTTTAAAATTATTATTAAGAAATGAGACGACATCATCCCTGATTTGTCTACAGTGCCTAGCACAATGGGGCATCAATCTCTGACTGTGGCCTCCAGGTGCTACTACAATTTAAAAGGAGTTCTCACATGTGCTGGGAAAGACTTTTTGACCTTTCTAGCAGTGCAAATTGAATATGTCCCTTTATTTTTTTTGCATCATAACTTGAGGAGTCCTCCCACTCAGAAGGTCCCACCGGTCCCACTGCTACTGCTGGAGCATGAGGGATACAGTGTTACACAGCTGATTGCTGTGACAGTACACTCATATTGACAGGTTTCAGAGTAGCAGCCGTGTTAGTCTGTATCCGCAAAAAGAACAGGAGGACTTGTGGCACCTTAGGGACTAACCAATTTATTTGAGCATAAACTTTTAAATTTGTTAGTCTCTAAGGTGCCACAAGTCCTCCTGTTCTTTTTACATTCATATTGGCTCCTAAGCATTGAAAATGGAGAGATCTATTTCAAAGAGCTGAACAGCTTTGCTGAAACTACAGCACTGAGCTGCCAAATTTGTGGTGTTCTACCACAGAAATGCATGATTTCCCCACAACAAAGAATTTTCTTCACATCAGTAGTGCAACTCCAGGGGTGTGTGTGGTTATTGTGAGTTCATGTCTTTTGAGACTGTGAAATGTCAGGCTATGCTTGGTGTCTCTGCAGATGTGTGACGATTATCTCATGATTGATAATCACACAAGTCCCTCTTGTAATGTCATTCTTAATAATTTATTCTTCAGGATAATTTTAGGTAGGGATCACATTGTTTTAAGAGGACCTTGGAGACGGTTGAGGCTCTAAGTGAGATTATTAGTTGCCAAGATTCTAGTGCTGTATATTCCATTAAAGGAAGTAGTTGTGATCAGTTCCTGAACTCAGACGAAGTGTGTAACCAGAGACTCAAATAATTTCCAGTTTCATCCTTGGCTGTTAATGTGTAAACCACTAATTTCATTAAGTAGGGTCCTGAGAGATTGAGTAAGAATACCCCTATTATCAACCATATCTCGTAATAAATAAACAAAAAGGAATGATATGAATATAGTTATCTGTAAATATTCCTCCCTTAAATACGTGCAACTGGAGGCAGGAAAGGTTGCAGCTGCAGCAGGAGTGGAAGTGTATGGGGAAATGACTCACCTCCCATGGGCTAGCACTGGATTTTCAACCAACCGAGCCACAGGAAGTACGACATTAGTGACGGCATTGTGTTATTTTGGGGATGCATAGCACAAAAACAAAATGTCATGTCAAAGGGTTGCAGCAGGTTGGGTCTAATTTATTAATAATTTTGCAGACTGTGAAGTAGGTGTTAATAAGGAGACACACTTACTGTGTCATTATAAAAGGTCAAGTGTACTAAACATCTGAAAATGCATATCTAATGTGTACTGCAGCTAAAATTAATGTAGGCTCTCTATTCCTTTCAGGTAGGTAGACAGATCTAACTGCAATGAAGAGCTGAGTGAAATACAAAAGAAACTACCAGGATCGCCATTTCCATTATACTTATTAGAGTGGATAGGACCTTGAAGTGTCTATGTTGAAACCATGCCACCCACTACCATGGTGACACATGGTTGCTGCTAGCATGGTTTCATGGGCTAATGTGGACCAGGATCTTATTTTTCTATAGTAGCCTCTGCATTGCAGCAAGCCCTTTTTTATGGTAAAGATCTGTTTAAACAGTTATTAGTATTGTTGAAACCATAATGTGGACAAAGCCCCCTCTTACATAAGACTGTCAGACTGAACGTGAAAGACATTGATCGTCCTACTGAGAAAGCACACACACCACAAGGTAAGCAAGAAAAAAAAAAATCAGCTAAAACCTCCCTATTTCCTCAGCTCCTACAGCTGGGAGTTAAGAAGCTGGGGGCTGGGAGTAACATGGAAGATTCCATGCAGGTCATTATTCTCCAGTGGGTCCCCACCCCCGCTCATGACCCTTCAATAACTCTGTGGCTTCTGCTCTACTTCCATAACAGCAGACCAAAAAATCCCAGATACTTGCACATAATTCACAAAATAATGCAAGAGTTCTGACCAGTTCTCACCATTCCTGAAATCACTCTGTGTTTGCCCCAAGTTTCAGCCCAAAGTGAATTTTTACACCTGACTTATAGGCAGCTGAAATGGGGTTTTATTACGGAAGCGTGACATAACTTTTATAGCAATGCAAATACACCACTAGAATACAACTGCTTTAAAGCTTTTTTTATGAGGGGTGTGTGTGCGTGCGTGTGTATATATATATGATGTGACATCTACATGCAAGCGGAACCTAAGGTAAATCACTTGTACATTTCCAGTGGGACAGCCAGCTCACCACAAACTGCGCCGAATGGCAGAAGAATTGCATTGAGCGTATTCTTAAATAATAGACTTGTGATGTGCTGTTCTAGAAGGGAAAGGAAGTATACTGAAATAGATTAATAGAATCAGTGATCAAATTCTACGTGTGGTGTGAAGGGGGAGCTCCTAGGGAATTCAATGGTATGCACGTGCATCTGAGAACAGAATTTGACCCAAAAAGTCAATTTTTCCCTCTTCAGCACTGAAATTTAAAAATGGCAGAACCATTCCATAGATGCCTCTGTTGCCTGGAACTCAACCTCTAAAAAAGCTCAAAAGCTACAGAACTTGTTCTGAAAAGAAAAGGAGTACTTGTGGCACCTTAGAGACTAACCAATTTATTTGAGCATAAGCTTTCGTGAGCTACAGCTCACTTCATCGGATGCATACTGTGGAAAATACAGAAGATGTTTGTTTTTATACACACATCATGAAAAAATGGGTGTTTATCACTACAAACTTTTTCTAATTTCTTTTAGAAGAAAAACAGCCTACTGCATAAAATGGATGAGCCTCTTATTTCTCAGACAGCTGAATTTTAAATCACACAGTTTGGCAAAGAAGGGGCATGAAAGAAAAATCTGACCTGTTTGCCACCCTGGAATTTCAGCTTTGTATAAAGTCCAAAGAAATACTAGAATTCCTACGACCATCAGTCATTTTACAAAATGTTCCTGAGCTGGTTCATTCATGTTCAGCGAAACCTATTTAAATAATCAGATAGCTGTGGGATGTCTCCTGTGATCCTTGGGCTATGCTGAGAAAGTGAAAATGGTACATTTGTTGTTAATTCTGGGTCATTGCTACTAAGAGAGAAAAATCTTTGTGTCACATGCCCTGAGAGATAGCTAAAGTGAGACTGGAGGTGAGGAAGCGGTTCATTGTAGGCTAATACAGTGGTTGCAATGAGCCATAAGTCGTCTGGTATAGAGCTGTTTAGTTGGCATATCAGAAAACAAAAATAAAGTGGCCATATTTTCAAAATGAAAAAATGGAATATCTTGTGGTAACACTTTTTTTTGTCATGCATTGTCATAAAGACATGCTTTCTTTAAAAACAAGCATGTGCTATTGTCATTAGTGCCAGCTTCTGACACTATGGTGACATGAGCCTGTTTCTCAGAGTGAGTTTTTTTTCTAGTTACTCCGTGTTCTTAAGGAATTTATCCTGAAACACTTAAGAGTCATTAACAGTCACTTTGAGCAAAAATAGTTTCAATAGTATCTATGGTCATTTAACTTTTCTCTTCACTCCAAATACAGGTCATCACATTGAACACTCATTCCACTGGACTGTTTGTTCCTAGTGAACATGCAGAGAATGCTACTCAATATAGCAGGACATCTGGAATGAACATTTTCTAAATTATATATATATATATAAAAAGAATGAGACTGATGAAATGGAAAGAAAAAACACCACAAGAAGCAAAAAGCAAAAAACAAAACAAAAAAAAACACAACCCAGGTGTCCCAAAACAAATTCCTGAGCAGATGAGCTATCTTGTGGGGAAAAAAAAAAAAAACAACAACACTGTCCTGGGAAAACCAGAATACATGGTCACTTTAGACAGACACATAATACAGCATGTATGGAAAAAATAGAGAAGAGGGTCCAGTTTCCAAACTTGTGTCCAACTCAGCATTTGGGTGCTAAAATGAGAATTTAAGTACTTAAAATGGATATTCTGTCTTGTCTACATTAGCTATTCTAATGGTCTTACTTTATTCTGATGGTAAAGACTGATAACAAAACCTATAGACTTTGTATTATAGTTACGTTTTTCCTGGACAGGCATGGCACACTGTACTAATACAATTTGTTGGGTTTTTTTAGTATGCATTGTTAATTAGAGTGGCAAGGTGTAAAAATTCCTGACTAAATTCATGAATGATTTATTGCTTTCTTTTAACGTCAATAAACTTATTTTCATGAGGAAAGGTTGCCAAGGGAATACAAAGCTGCTAATTATACAAAGGTGCCTGCAACAGCAAACATTCTGATTGGTCTTTTAAAAAGATACACCTGTTTTCATGCTTAATAGTTCCTTTATGTGTGGAACTGAATTTTGAATAGGGATCATGATGGGGGCACTTGTTAGCCAAGGATGATCAATCAAGAATGATTAATCCGAGTACTCCTACGAGTTTTTTTTCTTATTAGTATTCACAGTACAGTCCTGGCAAGTTGGTAGAACTTGTGCATAGAGTAGGTGAGTAGAACTTTATCCTACACTGTAAAATCATTTTAGATTCACTGGTATGCTCTGGCTGCTATGTTTTGCTTTGGCAATGCAGGGTAGCTGTGAATTTGCTGAACCAGTCATTTAGTTAGTGGTTAAGTCTGGCTGTCTTGTATTGCAAAAACAGCAAAAAGAGTCAGATCTGTACGTATTATCTAAAAGACAGAGAAAATTTGTGGCAAGTAATTTAACCTAAGAAAGGAGAATGTTTGTTTTTCTTTTGAAGACCATCCAAATAAAATAAATATAAACATTGGTTAAGGAGCAAGAAAACATTTTAGACAAATGGTGTGAAAAATCTTTTGGGAAGAATTCATGCTTATCTCACAACTCCTAAGGCTTGTAATCAGAATTCAGAGGCCAGTGGTACAGCTGTGAGGGATTAAAAGTGAAAACAGCCCTCTTGTAGAGCTCTCGTATTCTATAACGGAGCCATAGAAAGGTTGAAAGGAAACATGGCTAGCACCCCATATGTCCCTTTTAAATGCTTTACAGTCTCTCAACATGACTAGAAGAACATTGCTAAACACAGCTTTAATTTTTTAGGGGTACAGATAGTGATGAGCTGCCAAAATCTTAACAATGGGTTCCCTCCTCACCCCACAAGGGGGTCGTTCCCCACCCCCACCCTCCAGGACTCCTGCCCCATCCAACCCCCCTGCGTTCCTTGATGCCCCCTCCCCTGTCCCCGACTGCCCCCAGAACTGGGCAGGAGGGTCTCGTGGGCCACCGTAGTGGGTACCCACCCCTAAGAGCCAAAGGCACCTTCTAGGGGGCAAGGTGGGAAGTCCCAGAGGTGCTTCCCTGGGGCAGCTCCCAGGAAGCATCCAGCAGGTCCCTCTGGCTCCTAGGGGTGGGGGAGCGTAGCTGGGGGGGGAGCAGGGGGAGTGGCTGCTCCCCCACTGATCACATCAAAAGTGGCACCTTAGGTGCCAACTCCCTGGGTGCTCCGGGGCTGGAACACCCACGGGGAAAATTTGGTGGGTGCAGAGCTCCCACTGGCAGCTCCCCGCCCCGTGCCCGGCCCCAGCTCACCTCTGCTCCGCCTCCTCTGCTGAACGTGCTGCTTCTCCGCCCCCTCCCCCGGCTTACTGCGAATCAGCTGTTCGGCGGGAAGCTGGGGAGGGCTGAGAAGCAGGTGGCAGCTTCCCACTCAGGCGGAGGGTGGCGGAGGTGAGCTGGGGCAGGGAGCGGTTCCCCTGTGCCCCTGGGTTACCTGCTGTGGCGCGGGTGGCCCTCCTCGCGCCTCCCGGCCCCAGCTCACCTCCGCCTCCCTGGGCCTGAGCGGGAAGCCGAGGCCTGCTTCTCAGCCTGCCCCAGCTTCCCGTACGAACAGCTGATTCGCGGGAAGCCTGGGGGGGCGGAGAAGCAGAGGGGTGCGTTCAGGGGAGGAGGCGGAGCGGAGGTGAGCTGGGGCCGGGGGTAGGCCAGGGAGCTGCTGATGGGTGCTCTGCACCCACCAAATTTTCCCCTTGGGTGCTCCAAGGCTGGAGCACCAATGGAGTCGGTGCCACTTTTGGCCAGTTAAATTTAGAAGCCCTTTTAGAACTGGTTTCCCTCGCGGAACAACCGGTTCTAAATTTAACAACCAGTTCTAGCGAAGCGGTGAGAACCGGCTCCAGCTCACCACTGGGTACAGACCATTTTTTGGAAGAAGTTGTTTAAAGTGAACATGTGTTTCTGTATTCCATAGGGACAATAGAACTGCTAGCAGGTTGTGTCACAAATAAAAATCTGGCAGTTTGGATCTTTTGGGAGGAGTTTGTAGCTCTGCACTCAAACATATGTATCCACTGCTAAATCAAGGGCTTCTGTTTGCTTGGAAAATCCAAGTTCCCAATAAACAATCCAAAAGATACTTTTTGTGATGGATTTCTCCTGACAATGACTCCAGCTCCTATTTTGGTGCTGTATCTCCACTGTCATGAATGAAAACACAGACTTTGATTTGGGAAAAGCTCTTTGGCTAGTGAGCTTTCAATAAAGCCTTTGAAGAAAATGAATGTTTTTACAGCATCTGGTTGCATGACATAATTCAATTAAAGTGACTAGAGGAGATCAGCTTTCTAAAAAGTTTAAGAAAAATCTCATGTCACTAGTGAAAATGGCCCTTTTTAAACAAAAGTTTTATTTATCCTTTTAATACAAGAAATAAGAAAAACACTTACCATAATGTTTAACACAGAAATGTGAAATTGTGAAGCGAAGACCGAATGATATTTTCAACTGAGGTCCATGGGCCAGGGTATAAAGTTCAGGGAAGATCCCTGGGCAATCTAACCAGATGTTGCTCTGCAATCCCTTTCCTTATAGGAAGCGCTTGTGTTTCATGCATAGAAGTCATTTCAAATAGTCGTTTTCCCACTGCATCGAGTTCTTTTCATCCAGAAATGACTAAAAAGTAAAAAATACTGAGGCATCCTGGGCAAACTCTTGGCCCCACTGAAGAAAATAGGAGCTTTGCCAGTGACTCCAGTAGGGCCAGGATTTCACCCAGGGTGTTAGTTTTGCTTGGCAGACAGTATCAGGTGACAGGCACTTTTTTGCTGCAGCCTTTTTTATGATGGCAATGTGCCTGACTAAAAGGTAGTCGTAAATGAACACAGAGAGCAGATCCCTACATCATTAGGGCTACATCAAGCCCACAGGATTCACATCTGACTCCCTTTGGCTAGTGGAATAAGACCAATGACTAATTATTCATGTACAAAAAAATGTCTGACTGAATATCACAGAGAAGGTCCGTTATCTTGTGACAAATCCCTTGGTGCTACTCCAAGTAAAACAGAGAGATTGTTGCTCCTGAGATTAACTGATCAATAATGGACAATAATAGTTTCTACTTATTTAGGGCCTTTCATTGGAGGAACTACAGCACTTTTTAAAGGTGGGTAAGTAATATTATCCCCATTTTATAATGGAGATGCTGCGGTACAGAGATGAAGTGTCTTGCCAAGGTCATATCTACAGAATCAGGCAGAGTGGGGAATAGCACCTAAGGGTCCTGTCTATTGCACTAATTCATTGATAGCACTGCTTCCCTTTACAATAGCCCTCACCTCTTCTGTAATATTACTATAAACTTGAATGCCCATGAATTACTGAGTTCTGAGATTTAAGCAGACTTTAAAATAGTGTGTTCAGAGGATTCAAAAATTATATGCAGCCCTGATGTGAACTGGATAAAATATGCAAGGATTGCTTCTCAAACAAAGACTCATAAATCAGGTGAGCTGTACAGCCAGGAATAATATGTAGTAGAAAGCTACTGTCTAAAATTTGGAAGAAATCAAATGTATGCCCGGTATATGGTTTTTCACCTAGAATTGTGTGTGTTTTTAGTAAAGATACAGAGTTTTCTAAGATATTTGCTTTGCTATAGAAAATCTATAAGCCATGTAAATTGCTATAACTTGGTTTGAACCATGTTTTCACACATGTATTGGCACAAAGCACTGTAATTAAAAGCTCTTATATTTGAAACAAGCTTTGCACCTTTTACTTCAGATCCTAGGATTTTGTTTACTTAAATCTCACCATACGGGTAAAGCAAAATTACTGTACATATCCGCTGGGGTGTTACAAATAATTGTATTTCTCTCAGGAGTCTGTCTCACTATGGTGTTAAAGGCTCAAACATTTTCATTGAAATGATGTTCAGACACTCTAATACATTTTTTTATTAAAAAAAAAAAAAGAAGACCAGAATGTCTGAAGAAGGTGCAGTATATGAATCTGGTAGCTTTAGTTCTGGTATTTCTTGGATTCATTTCTGTCAGAAAAAATGAATTTGATATGTATGGAAGCAGAGGAAAGGTAGGAGGAGAACAGAAGTGAGAATGAGCATTGTTGTGTGTCTGATAATCCATAAATACTTACAAATTGTAATATGCTTGTATAAATATTTATATTACAATGATGCCATAAGTCCTCCTAAACCTAAACTCACTTCAGCAGAATATTTTTTCCAGGTCAGATACAAATGCAGAAGGTGACAAGCACCATTGCCTCACTACTTTCCTTTGCTGTGTCTTTCTATGGTGTTGGCTGATAGAGTGGTCCCCGAACACCAGGCAATAATCTAAGGTATCCCTAGCATTTAAGTGCCATGAAAACTTGAATAACATTCTCCACACGCTATAAAACAGTCACACCAGAGACGGGCTGCTAACAGGGAGCTGGTTAAAGCTCCCTGATTTTCTGCCCCAGCCTGGTCCCAGGACAGACTATCTATAACCAAATCCTGTTGATTTTTCATATCATCTCTATGTTCCATCCTTTCCTCTCTGTCCCCATGGTTAAATTACCTATCTATAATCCTTCCCCTCCTTGACTCTTGCAATCTCCTCTTCTTTGGTCTCTCGACATTCATCTTGCCCCTATCTGGTCTGTCCAAAATGACACTGAGGCCAGTTTCACCAGACATGATGACTCATGCCACCATCTCTTTGATTCCACTCACAATTCCAACCTGGTCTTTTAAGTTCCTTCCTCCACTCCCTTCATCTTCTTCTCAAGGTTTGTCTACACTTCAGTCAGAGGTGTGATCACAGCATGGGTAGACACATGGGAGCTTGCTTTGATCTTGCCAGCATAATAATAACATAGCAGTGAAGCTGCAGCAGCGGAGGCTGCATCAGGGACACTGGATATGTACCTGAGTAGCTAGCCCATGCTGCCAGGACTTCACTGCTATTGTTATTCGAGCTGCCTACATCAAAGCGAGTTAGGGGTATGTCTACACATACTGCAGACACACCTCTGACTGCAGAGTAGACATACCTCAGCTCTGTACCACTTTCTATGCCACTCTGTACGTCTGAAATATTCTTCCAGAGCCTATCAACTCAACCACCACTCTCACCTCCTTCAAATCCAGGCTAGACTCACCTCTTCCACAAAGCTTCCTAGCAGTGAGCTATCTGCAAAATAAAACTTGAACTTTAAAATAGAGAGGGAGAAACAAAACTTCACTAAAGGCTGCACAATAGCCAACTGGGTCTCCACATCATCATACTAATGTATCCTTGACCTTCCTATAGCTTGTGCTCCCCCCACACGTTAGATAGACCCCTCATCCTGTAGAACCTATTGCATGTGAGTAACTTTATGCATGTGATTTAGGCTCATTCAACACTATGGTATTACTCATGTACATGCATCTTTATGGGTTTTCAACTCCAGATTATAAAGTCTTCAGGGCAGGGAACTTAGCATCGATATACTTAGCAGTTTTTTGGCAATGGTATAAAAATAGTATAATAGAGAATGTTCTACAGATGCCAGGTTCTGACTGGTTATTTACATTAGGGCTAAAAGTTAGATAAATCAAAATATTCAGGAATTATTTTGTTTCCAAAATAGGGAATACTTTTCTCATTAGATATGATTCCTTTATAAAAATCTAGCTCAATTAATTATACTTACATAGCAAATCTTTCCCCAGAAGGTTATTTAACTAGATAACTATGCAAACCAACAATTATAACATAATTTCTTCTGTTTTTCATAATAAGTTTGACTGTGTTCTAAAGCTTTGCCTAATCATGTTTTATGCAACAACTAAACTCACAAGACAGAAAAAGTGTTTAACAAAATAATGATGCGGTAACTCACCCTGGATGAAATCCTGGCCCCATTTGAAGTCAATAGACATTTTGCCACTGATTTCAGTGGGGCCAAGATTTCACCCCCAAAAGTGGGTTCTAATATTTCCATTATTTGCCCCTCCCACTCTTTTTGCCAATGGATTAATGACATTCAAAGGATCCACCATCCGGCTTGTGTACTGTTTTAGACTCTCTCAGACTCATATCAATAATAAATTAGTCAACAATCTTCTTAAAGTAAAAATTAACATGAAACTAGTCTCCAGTGTTTTTGTAGCCTTTCATTTTCCCTGACAATAAGCTGTGGGTGGCCTGATTATTTGAGATGTGAACAGAAAGACTTACACCGTTAGTAATTTCTTATCTAACTAACTAAATGTCAAGTGATCTTTTTCTGACTTTAAGGCACAAAGAACAATACTTCTCTTACTTGTTCACATACTGCTCTAAGGTCACATATTCCAGCATCTTAATTCATAAGCTGTAACACACTGTAACAAGGGGAATGCAGCCTCCTTGCATTAATTTGACTGAATAGAATGTAATTGTTTTGCACAGGCCCTTACTCCGATTTCACCCCGATAGTTGGAGCAGGCACTGTAATTGTTTCCAGTGCTGCTACCTGAGTGGACGCCAGGCTCTGTGTGTGTAGGGAAGCTGTAACAGTTCATTACGCTGAATCTTAATGGTAAATGTATTGGAGCCTACAACAGGAATGAAGTTTTCATAAACTTTCAGGGCAATTGGCTAGTCTGTCATCTTGTTCTCCATTTCTGTCTGTTTACTGGCTCAACATCTGTAATAGCTTTAGCCCATAAAACACGGTGTGTATCCACTCCAAGTCTTATATCCAAGTTACTGATTGGACTTGCACACCTAGGCTGTGACCATATAAATTTGTAGTCTTCCTTTAATCCATTTCATGGTGGATTTATATTATATTTTTCTTCAGTGCTTCCTCTGTTGCATTTTACGCCCCTATAGTTAACTACTTCAAGGTAGAAGATCTGTTTTCATTGTACACAACTCAAGAAGTCAATCTGTGTTTCTGTGTCTTAACACCAATGCTGACTTTACCCCGCATCCATCCCTAATACAGTCACAAACTAGAGAAAGTTTGCTATGTATTTGGATAATGCTAGGTCATGCTAATGTTATAGGGGTTGATCTTTTGATGTATTAGGTACCCTCTCAAAAGTGACTACCCAGAACCCTGGTGGATTGCCCCATTAACTGATCACAGCTGAACACAACAACAAAGCAAAAATAAGATCCCTACTTCCAGTGTTTCAATCTTGACCCTTATACAACTAAATGGCAAATTACCCAATATAAACATCCTTCCTTTAAGTCTTTAAGGGCAAACCAGAAGTGTGAAAACAGGATAATCTTTATTCATCTGTCCTCATATCTTATTTTTACAGGTGTTTGGAATGCAAGGGTAAATCATGAATTATTTTTATGGGAATGCTGGCAACTCTTGCATAGTGTTGTTTCTGTTTCATGATAAAGCCTGATTTCAATTAAGAGGTACTGTTTACTGTGAAAATGATCACAGCAAAGGATTCTGCTGTCCCAAGGACCATAAGCCCCAGTCCTGCAAACACTCATGCACATGCCTAACTTTCAGTCACTGAACTCAGTGTGAGCACTTGCTTGCTAAAAATTAACCTTGTGCGTAAGAGTTGGCAGGATTAAGAACTCAAACTGTAAATTCCTCCTGGCAAAGGCCAGTCCTCTCTTTGTGACTTGTACAAGAACTAAGAACTGTCCATACTTAACAAATAAAGTCAGTAATAAACTATTAATTAAGATAGCAGCCAGATACAACTGAATTAATTGGGGATACCAAAACACAAACTTTTAAAAAAAGACTTAGCTAGCAGTGCATGTGATATACCTGATCAACCTCCAAACCACTTGAGCTGAGCTTTGAGTTTTGTGTTTTACATATCTGAGAACCAAACACCTACAAAGAGCCATTCCTTTCTAACTGCACAAGCTCAGTGATATCTAAGGGGACAGGGGTGCCTCCTCTGGTATTCCAGATGGTCATGCTCAAAACTCCAAGTGAACCTGCCTGCAGAGGTTGCTTTGCTTATAACCCTGTGAACCAAACCCTAGGATTTGCATAGCACTAGACGTAACTGCCTCAACTCTGGTCATCCAAAGGGTGAATTGTAAGACTCCTTGAATATAATCAGGACAGAACACTGATGGCTCCCTTCGTGTATCTGCAACAGCAGATACCACTATCAATAGCATCCAATGCTTGGTGAAATATATATTGTCTACCCAAGTCTAAATAATGTTATGTTGATTTCTGTTCCCCAGAGGGAATTTTGAAGTTTATTTCTCCAAAATGTTGTGTACACCTGTTCTTAGCTTTGACAGGATCCTGATGAGTACTGTACAGCCAGAATGGAGCACCATCAAAATATACCTAAAAAACCCCTTGTTAATGTTGCTGACAGTTCTGAGCTAGTCATTCAAGCTGCTTGGTGTTTTCTGAGTAGCTCCTTTGAAATTTAGTGTTAAATAGTTAAGGGAGGTCCGTGGAACTGCCATTTTTGGTGAGGTTTCCAAAGGCCTATTTTTGTGCTAAGACAGATTTTAATAATTGCTGTAAGTATGCTATTAGTCAAAATGAAGCCAAAAGAAACCCAATTATTGCAATAGACTGCTGTGATTGGAATCTATAGCTGATATATTAAAGCTCCACTGTCATGCTTAATAAGTGACTTAGCCCACAGGCAATTTTGGAAAGGAAAATGAACATTAATAATGAGTTAAACTGATCATTATTTCTTTTCTTTGTGCTATTAGAACAATATCCTGTAGTGTACCAATTAATCACTACAAGAATTGTATTACATACGCCATCTGTTTTTTCCCATGCTCCCCCACCTCCCTGGCACCCTTCTTATGTAATTAAGGGCAAATGCTTTTACCAAAGTCCCCATTTGCTGGGCTGGCAGGTGTGAGTGTGGAAGACCCAGGGAACTGTCAAGGTATGTTACTGTCGCTTGAGATATTTGAGTTTTCAAATGAACCAAAATGAAATACTCCAGGTTCAGATGGTCAAGTGCCCACAGGAAAATACAGTCCTGCCCTGATTTCTGATTGCTCTAATCCTTCTGATTGCTTGACCTGATAATGGCAGAATAGAAAGAATCTGAAGAAAGTGACCAGTGGATTACAAAATACTTCAGTGAGAAGACCCTTTCTTATTATAACTCCCTCCTACCAGAAATAGGCTCATATCCCTCAGTAAAATCTCATTCTCCCCTGATTTTGTAGGTGGGATGGCTATTGATAGGTTTAGTTCTTCTCCCAGTAGGCACCAGAGGAGCATGTGGGTGGCCAGCTGGCTTCCCACTGCAGGAAAGCATCAGTCCTGAAAAAGTGCCTTGGACAGGTTAGTTGAATCCCCACATTCTTCTCCAGTTCCTGTCCCTATATATTTTAAGGGGGAATCTTTCTCTCTTACAGGAAGGAGAGATGGACTTGTGGTTAAGGTACAGGATTGGGAGCGGTTACCTGAAATTGGGCCAGCTAGTAAGCTTAGGGAGGATTAATGACCCACCAGAGTTTGGCAGAGAGCAGCACGTTTATTACACTGATATCTAAGCTCCAAAGAAGAAAAGGTGGGGGGGAGGGGGCGGGTCAGGTCACACTCACATCTGCATACTCACACTCCCGGGACAGACATGGCACTGGAGATGTCAGGATCCTTCAGGGTAAGTGTCCCACAGCGCAGCAATGGATGGTGTGATGGAGGTAAGTCTTCCCGAGGCACGATGGAATGCAACTCAGCAAACCCCTGGCCAGGTGGTCTGGGCAAAGGGCCTTTTTTGGGTGGTACAAGCTTGTGAGTTCACTCTTGAGCACATGGCCCCTTCCCCTTTTAAGGACTGCTCCTCATGGCCTGCAACTAGAGATGACTTGGCCGCATCTGGTTGGTCACTCTCCACCTCAAGCAGTGTCCATGCATTGGGTGTGTGATCGCTGCCTAATTAGAAGCCCAGACACCTTGTCTACCTTGAAGCTCTTCTGAAGCAGCCCATTCATCCCACAAGCATTCCAGGAGGGAGGAGGAGAGGGAAAGCCACTTCACAGGTATTCAAAGAGGGAGAGGAGGCAAAAGGGGGGAGTGTAACAGACCTTTTGAGCATAGAGGTTATACATAGCATAGTCATACAGATCACTGCTGCTCCTACAACAGGAGCCAAGAGATCTGGATTATACTTCCAGCTTCGTTACAGACTTCCTGTGTGATCTTGAGCAAGTCACTTAACTTGCATCTCAAGGTATGTCTACGCTGCACACTCCTTATGGCAGCATGTTGAGTACCTACGCTACACCCAGCACAGGTAGAAAAGGCAGTGTAGACAGTGAGTCACTGCTTAGGCGAGTATAATAAGGACACTGCCTGAAGCCTGTGGGTACCCGTCCCTATTCACCCAAGCAGTGCTGCCTACACTGCTGGTTTGAGCATTATAGAGTCCCGCTGCCCTTTCCCTGCTGCAGGGAGCTGCTGGGGTCTTCCCCCATTGCAGGGAAGGGCTCCAGCAGCAGGGAAAGACTCGGGGCAGGATGGAGGAGACAGGTGACAACTCCAGCAGCTCCCTGATTTTCCCTGACGTGTAGCTACATGCCGCAGTGTGGACACACCCTGCTTTTCCCTGCAGCATGTAGCTACTGTTGTGATTATCCGGCCTAAAAAATTACATAATTTTACGATCAACTGTAAAAAGTATGTGAAAGTTCATAAGATGTCACAATGACCTATAACATTTCGCCTGCTTGCAGGGGTGAAAGTAAAATTGAAAACTTACCAGTAACCGGTGCGGGGGCTGGCTCTGCCCCCTGGGAAAGGGCAGGGCCTCGGGCAGAAGGGGCGGGGCTGGGGGATGGGTCAGTGTCCCCCAGGCAGCCCTTCCACGCTGCCTGGTCTGCGCCACCTGGGGATTCAGTTGGAGCCCCGGGCCCTTTTAAATCACTGGCCCTGGAGCAGCTGCTCCTTTTGCCCTGCCCTGTTGGGGGGGCAGTGATGATAAAGGGACCGGCAGGGCTGCCGATGGGGGGTGCAAAAGCAGCAGCGATGTTAAAGTGCTGCCACAGCAGTGCTTTAAAGTAAGGCGGTCGGGGCTGGTACCGGTGGCCACTTTTTATTGGTATGCTGTACTGGCCTGTACCGCCATACTTGCACCCCTGCCTGCTTGGGAATTAACCATGGAGAATAGGTCAGGTTGTTATTAATAAAAGAAAAGGAGGACTTGTGGCACCTTAGAGACTAACCAATTTATTAGAGCATGAGCTTTCGTGAGCTACAGCTCACTTCCTCAGATGCATATCGTGGAAACTGCAGCAGGCTTTATATATACACAGAGAATATGAAACAATACCTATTCCCACCCCACTGTCCTGCTGGTAATAGCTTATCTAAAGTGATTTCCAGCACAAATCCAGGTTTTCTCACCCTCCACCCCCCCACACAAATTCACTCTCCTGCTGGTGATAGCCCATCCAAAGTGACAACTCTTTACACAATGTGCATGACAATCAAGCTGGGCTATTTCCTGCATAAATCCAGGTTCTCACATCCCCCCCACCCCCATACACACACAAACTCACTCTCCTGCTGGTAATAGCTCATCCAAACTGACCACTCTTCAAGTTAAAATCCAAGTTAAACCAGAACATCGGGGGGGGGGGGTAGGAAAAAACAAGAGGAAACAGGCTACCTTGCATAATGACTTAGCCACTCCAAGTCTCTATTTAAGCCTAAATTAATAGTATCCAATTTGCAAATGAATTCCAATTCAGCAGTTTCTCGCTGGAGTCTGGATTTGAAGTTTTTTTGTTTTAAGATAGCGACCTTCATGTCTGTGATCGCGTGACCAGAGAGATTGAAGTGTTCTCCGACTGGTTTATGAATGTTATAATTCTTGACATCTGATTTGTGTCCATTTATTCTTTTACGTAGAGACTGTCCAGTTTGACCAATGTACATGGCAGAGGGGCATTGCTGGCACATGATGGCATATATCACATTGGTGGATGTGCAGGTGAACGAGCCTCTGATAGTGTGGCTGATGTTATTAGGCCCTGTGATGGTGTCCCCTGAATAGATATGTGGGCACAGTTGGCAACGGGCTTTGTTGCAAGGATAAGTTCCTGGGTTAGTGGTTCTGTTGTGTGGTATGTGGTTGTTGGTGAGTATTTGCTTCAGGTTGCGGGGCTGTCTGTAGGCAAGGACTGGCCTGTCTCCCAAGATTTGTGAGAGTGTTGGGTCATCCTTTAGGATAGGTTGTAGATCCTTAATAATGCGTTGGAGGGGTTTCAGTTGGGGGCTGAAGGTGACGGCTAGTGGCGTTCTGTTATTTTCTTTGTTAGGCCTGTCCTGTAGTAGGTAACCTCTGGGAACTCTTCTGGCTCTATCAATCTGTTTCTTTACTTCTGCAGGTGGGTATTGTAGTTGTAAGAAAGCTTGACAGAGATCTTGTAGGTGTTTGTCTCTGTCTGAGGGGTTGGAGCAAATGCGGTTGTATCGCAGAGCTTGGCTGTAGATGATGGATCGTGTGGTGTGGTCAGGGTGAAAGCTGGAGGCATGCAGGTAGGAATAGCGGTCAGTAGGTTTCCGGTATAGGCTGGTCAGTTTGGATGAGCTATTACCAGCAGGAGAGTGAGTTTGTGTGTGTATGGGGGTGGGGGGGATGTGAGAACCTGGATTTATGCAGGAAATAGCCCAGCTTGATTGTCATGCACATTGTGTAAAGAGTTGTCACTTTGGATGGGCTATCACCAGCAGGAGAGTGAATTTGTGTGGGGGGGTGGAGGGTGAGAAAACCTGGATTTGTGCTGGAAATCACTTTAGATAAGCTATTACCAGCAGGACAGTGGGGTGGGAATAGGTATTGTTTCATATTCTCTGTGTTTATATAAAGCCTGCTGCAGTTTCCACGATATGCATCTGAGGAAGTGAGCTGTAGCTCACGAAAGCTCATGCTCTAATAAATTGGTTAGTCTCTAAGGTGCCACAAGTCCTCCTTTTCTTTTTGCGAATACAGACTAACACGGCTGTTACTCTGAAACCTGTTGTTATTAATAATGAACAAGTGCAAGAAAATCAGAGGGGCTGAATTAATCCAAAAGACCTTCCCAAGAGGGAGGCCATCAGGTCTCGCTCCTGTTGAAAGAACTTTGTTTTTTTTACCTGTGAGTCCTGAAAGTCATCATTATGACACCCATTCCTCGGCCCTTTGTGGGGATGCCAGCACTGCAGAGGCATGTAAAATCGTGTTCTGTCTCCCTTCTTTTTTATGTTCCTTTCTGCCCCGCTAGTTCTTTCCTCCTATCCTCTCTCTCACTCTCTCAGCTCTTCATCAAATCCTGAAATCAGTTTCACTGCATCAGCACAGCGAGATGAGATGACCACAACCCTGCCCTGTCTAAGGAGAAAGGACCCAACCAGATGATGTTGTGGACCAAATCTGAACCAGAGTCCAAGCATCCAGTCTTGTGGTCGACCTGCCAGCCAAAGTATTCATTCATAACCGACCAACCATCTAGTGCTCCAGAAACATCAACAAAAGCTGTATTTCCCCCACCTTTTCTATCCTCTCTCTCCTCCAGCTTGTGTCTGCCCATTTGTGACAAACAGGTGAAGTGAATACCCTACACACATCATCACTGAAAGTAAAATTAACCCTTTCCTCTTCATCAAAGAAAGGTTGTTAATGAAAATAAAAGAGACTGATATTTTGCCTCCAACAGGGGAGACATTAATAGATTCTGATTGCTTTGCATAATCATTCAATTTCAGTTTCAAAATACATGCTTGTTTTAGTTTCTTTTTCCTTCTTGTGTTTGATCAATAAACTTTCAACTTTAGAATGAATGCTTTTGAGCGTTTGCCAACAAATTGAGTAAACCAGGGCCTCTGTGAGAAAATAACCCAAACCCATGTATCACTACGTTAATGTTTGGGCAGTGAAAGAGTTTATAATACCTTTAATTCTTTTGACCCTTGAGATCAACACAACATGACATACACGCTGCATATCGCCACCAGGGGTGTGCAGTGTAGACATAGCCTCCATTTCCTCATCTTATGTACATGACCCTGTCTCCCAGCAGTATTGTATGCCTACACTGCTATCCTGGGGTGTGATTGCAGCTCAAGTAGATCTATCTGAGCTAGCTTTAATCTAGCTAGCTTGGGTCCTGGAGCAGTGAAGCTGCAGCATCATGCACTTCAGCATAGGCTGTACAAGCCCATCCTGAACCCTGGGTAATTACTTGTAGGGGTTGCCTATAATGAAGCATGTACTACCACAGCTTCACTGCTCTGGTATCCAAGCTAACTAAATTAAACCTAGCTCAGGAATGCCTATGGAAGCTGCCGTTCCACCCCATGATTGCAGTCTAAATGTACCCTATGTTCATTAGTGTTTGTAAGGCACTTTGAGATGCACAATGGAACGCATCGTACAAGTGCAATGCATCATCTCAAACTGACTATCACTAAAGAAACTAGTTCAGCAGAATCCAAAGTCTGCATACATCTATGGCAGATCCTGAACACAAATTTAAAAATTTGCTGAGCCAACTCCCCCAGATCTTTTGGGTGCCCCAAGATCTTTGGATAATCTAGATTCTTTGGTGCATTTCCCATTCGGTTGTTTTTGAAAGGAAAACAGTGTTAATCCAAATAGAGACGACTGATCTTTGTATTGTACAAATATCCATGTTCACATGCAAGCAAGGGTATTTGAACAAGAACATTAATTATTCGTTATTCACTATTTGTTATTACGATAATATTATTTAGCTCATCTGTAGCACGTTTCATCTATACATCTCAAAGCACTTTACAAAGGGGGTAAGAATCATTTATCCTCAAATTACTTGGTGGGGAAACTGAGGCACAGAGGTGCAGTGACTTGCCCAAGGTCACACGCCAGGTATGCCGACTCCTAGTCTGGTGTCCCCTCCACTTGACTGCTCTGCTTCCATTAATAGCTTCACTTAATATGTTACAATAATTCACAACTAAAAATGTAAGGAATTGTTATGGCAACTGTGATATGGACAAAGCTGCAACACGTCGAAGGGTTCTGGTGCTATCCAAATACACTGAGAGTGGCGTCTGCATGACTTGTAATGTATCAGAACCCTTAGATAGTGTAACCCTTGGTCTCAGTTTCATGTTTTTTCTTAGTACAATGCCCAGCAGTGCTCCCCTCTCGCCTCTCTTCCTGTTGTTTAAATGTTTTCCACTCCGCCCTTTCTCTGTGAGTCTGTTTATGTTCTGTTTACCCCCTCCCTGGCACAGTGACAGGCTTTAGCAGTACTGACCTGTGCTCCCTTTTACTTCTTAATTACAAAACAAAATCAAAACTGGAACTTCATAGCACTCCAATTAAGCTGTGGCAGGTGTGCTTCGCCCTGGATATAAGCAAGTGGGAGTGACCTTCTAGGTAAGAGGAATTAGGGTTTGACAACAGGAAGAGCCAAATCTTAGGTTGATATTTTTACTATTTAAATTGTTAATACAGCCAAACCTCAGGAAAGGGGCATGAGTGGACTGCAGGCGGAGGGGTTGCTCTTTTTCCAAGCCAGGTGACAAATCCACCTGCTTACAGGCAAGTACTGTAAGTCTGTAATGCAGTTGGATGTTTTACAAAAAGCTAGTGTCGTAGGCCAGATCTCACTGCAAAATTTTGCCAATCTTGCTCTGTCAATCGGAGTGTGGAAAGGTATGATCTGTGACTGATATACCTAGTGCCAGTAAAAGCCCCAAGTATAACTACGATACCTGCAAAATGACTTCACTCAGGAGGGCTAGAGTAAACTCTGCCAGCAAAAGCACAGCTTTGTGGCACAAGGTGTGTCCACACTAGGAGCATTTTGCTGGTACGGTATACTGGTATTGCTATACTGACATAGGCCTCCTAATGCACACCCAGCCTTATTCTCAGTTGAAAACCCAACAGCATGAGGAAGCAGTGGTAACCACCTCAGTTCTAAGGCAGAGTAGTGTGTGAGACAGAACAGGGATAATCCTTCAGTGGGAGAAGGGGAAGGGAGCCCAGAAAGATATAAAAGCATATATGAAATAAGAGCATATAGTATTTAGACCCTGATCTTGGAAAGATTTCTGCATGTGCTTAACTTTATGTGAGTGATAGCAGAGTGGGACTATTTGTAGAGTCAGATCCTCAGTGGGTGAATTAACCTGGCTCCATTGAAGTCAATGGAGCGATGTTAATTTACACAAGCTGAGGATCTGTTCCACAGTGCCATCAAATTAAGCATGCTTATGAATTAAGTCTTTGCAGGACTATGGCCTTGCTGTTTCCTTATGTTGGAGTGAAAGGGAGTTTGCATGTGTGACTGTCGCAGGAGCAGTCTCTAATGGAGGATTTCATGACAAGCTAGCTGTCAGTAGAGACAGACTGGATCAGAAGGGCCTTATCTGAATGCTTTTTAATCTAAAATGTTTAGCAAAGAACAACTCTGAAATATACTGAAAAATACATGGTAAACACCCCCATTTATAATGTGAAAGAAATGCTGGGAGGGGTCTGGTAATCTATTTTTTGGTTTTGTTTTTTCTTGGCACTGAAAAACTTAGGACCTTAATTATAGGTCTAAATTGCCACTTGAGTGTACTGAGTCTGCTTAAGCTACTTGAATCATTGTATTGCTGTAAGTCCTCAGTGGGTTGGGCCCTGATCTTGCAAACACCTATGCCTGTGAGTAAAAACTAATTCCTGTGAGCTGTCCCATTGTGACACTGCTTACATGAGTAAAATTATACACATGCATAAATATTTTCAGGATCAAGGCCCATATTACGAACTGCCCATGTGTTTTCTTGTGCCTTGTCTACACGACTGAATGTTTGCTATTTGCTATTAATGCTATTTGCTAATTCCTGCTGCAAGAGTTTCTTGGTTAGTCTCAGTAATTTGGACTATGCCCCATTGTCGTATGTGGATAGTGACATATACTATAGAGACTGCCTTGATTGGGCCTAATTGTTTTTAACAGTTTCCTTAATACAGCTTCCCTTATTGTGGCTTTAGAAACTACAAAGGTTGTTAAGATTTTTACCATATGTCCTATCCTGTGTAATAACTTATAGGAATTGCAATGGATCATATAAAACTTCTCTTAAATCCTTTACAGTTCATAGTCGTTTTTGTACCTCTTTCTGTGGAAAGTCATTTGAAAATTATTTTGATTATTTAAGAAGGTCTCTTTGATTTGTATGGTGTATTTAAACCAGAATTCTTCTGTACCGTGGATTTAAGTATGTCTAATTCAAGCAGGTCTATAGTACAGTATGTAAGAGTACAATCTACTTTGCAGCATATAGACCTTAGTTCTAGTGTGCAGCTAATCAGGGCATCTGCAGAGACCTGTGTGGGGAATAACTTCATATTTACAATAGGTAGTAATTATCTTTAAGATGAAGCTCAAAATTCTTCCTTGATCAGATCTACAGACTTAACAACATTTCATTTGCTACAAACTAAGATGGTAGTTTAAGGAGGATCTTTCACCCTGAAGCTTTTGTAAGAGTCAAAGTACTGAAAAGGTCAGAATTTATCAGAGCCCGACTAAAACTAACAGGGTTTTAGAAGAGTTAAGGAGACCTTCAGGGTCAGCTGAAGAGAAGTCAAATCTAACTATTGGTCCAGCCTGGTGGTGGAGCTCAGTGTTATGCGATCAGAAAAAGGGATCTGTTTGAAATGAACATTCCTGAAAACTGTAATGTCTAATATTATTGTATTTAATGGCTATTTACTGTATGCTTTGATTTTTCTAAAATGGAAAGTGCTTTGTTTATAGCTCATGAACACCCCAACCCACATACACACACACCCCTCTGGTGAATATGTACATAGGTGGAGTATGCAATTACCCAAAGTTGGGTATCTGGAAGTCTCCTGGTCATGTTTTCTCCTCTATGCTCTTTCCATTAAAATTTATGTTTGGCATTGTCTTCTTTCCATTTACAGTGAAGGTTTTTGTGTCTCAGCCATGTTTTTAATAATAGCTTCATACTATTTTAGCACATGCAATAATTGTTTAGAAAAATATTATATGGACAAAACCTCACAAATACGCTAACTACACTTGTTTGGAATCCGAGTGATGTTTTGACATTGGCTGTTAATCAGAACTCCCTATTGAAATTCCAGTGCTTAACAAACGATGGCCCCAAGTGCCTCACTTGACATCAGTTCGGTAAACAAATAACAAAGCAATTTATCAATAACAAAATTATGCAAAGGAGCAGCATGATTAGGGGGCTGCATCAGAGCTACATGATTCTTATGCCCATAAATGTATGAAGGGAGTACACTGAAGCTACTGGTGAAATTTTTCAAGGAAAAAGAACTTGACCAAATACATCACTGACTGACCATCTAAGCTACCATTGCAAAGTAGCGTGGTTCCACTCTGAAAAGATGGTAAGTATCTACTCCCTGGGGGCAGATCTGTTGACTCTTCTCAAAGGACTTAGGCCCAGATCCTCAAAGGCATCTGGAGTTAGGCACCCAAATACCTCTGATTTGGGTCTTACTTTGGCTTTGCAGCTAGAGTAAAAACAAATGGAACCAAGAGCCAGTGAGCTGGATTCAGTTCCTCCTTGTATCTCCTTAATGGAGTTATGTATTAACACAGGTGTGAGTGATCAGAAAGTCCATGCAAGAAATAGAACTGTACAGGTGTCACTGAGAGCATTATTTAGCCTGAAGAAGCTTTTTACTTGTGATGCTCCATATATAAGGGGACTGTTGCCCCCTTACTAACATTCAGTGGGGGTGTTTTGGTTGGCTAGCTCCCAGTACTAAAAGGGGAAAGGTCTATGGGAAATCAGGACCTTGAGACTGATAGTCCCCAGGAACAATAGGGCGAGGCCACTGCTCCAGGTCAGCCTGAATGACAGGGCGGGCAGGCTAATCAGGGAGTCAGGAAGCCAGGGGGTCCCGTCCTCCATGTGAGCTGGAATTGCCTGGGTCAGACAGAGTGGGGCTGAGCTAAGGAGAAAGCAGGGGCCCAGGCTGAGCTGGGGAGCAGAGCCGTGCCAGATCCAGAGGGTCCAGAAGAGAAGCCCAGAGAGAGCAGACCTGTCCTGGGAGCAGAGCTGCAGCAACCAGAGCCAGAGGGGCCAGAGAAGCAGCCCAGGGAGCTGAAGGCAGAGCAGCAGCCGTGCTGAGGCAGAGTGGAGCTGGAGCTAAGACAGAGTGGGGCTGGGGCTGGAGCAGTCTGGAGCCGGGTGTCGTGAGCAGCTGGGGAGAGCGAGGGGGACCCTGGGCAGTGGACCCAGCACAGGGAGACGCCTCAGCCAGGAGGCTCTGCAGGCCAGACTCGAAGGGGGATTGGTAACCCCGAAAGGGCGGGGCAACGCTGGGAAGAAGGGCCCTGCCACCTAGAGCCTGTGGCCACCACCAGAGCGAGTGTCCAACCCACAGCGTCCCTGTAGCACAGCCAGGGCCTGAGAAGAAGGAACAGCCTGTGAACTGCCCTGACATTCCAGAGACGCTGTGACGTTCCCTGACACAGAGCGGGTTGATGTGTTTCCTTTAACCTTTCCCATTTCCCCTTATTCTTTTTAAAATTAATTGTTGATTAACTAACTTGCATTTGCTTCAAATTATATGTAATGGTCAGTGGGTCAGAGAAGTGCCCAGTGCAGAGAGAGTACCCGGAGTGGGGACACCCCCCTGTCCTAGGTGACCACAGCAGGGTTGGGGGTCGAGCCCCCCAGGAATCCTGGGCCCAGCCTTGTTGGGGTTACGAGGACTCTGCCAGACAGGAGAGTGGAAGGGGAGTCCTCAAGGGCAAGGAGGCCACTGGGTAAAGGAAGTGGGAGTGAGGACTCGGATCCTTTCGCTAGCCCACTTCACTGGGGTAGTTCAGAAGCCAGGAAAGTTCCCCACAGTAGCGGGACTATTCCCCCTCTTACACATATATGATAAGGAAAGAAATATGAGAAGGAAAGAAACCCAATGGGTGTCTCAGAGCTTAAGCTAATTCTGCAAAGTGAGCAGGCCATTTGACATAGTAAGCAGTGACTCACAATAAGCATGGAATTCTATCAGTTACTTTTCTGAAAGGAGTTATGCTTTTAGGGGTTTTATGTTATCAAGCCTCTCACAGAAACTAAATCTCCTCCCCTGAGACTGTCCTACAGTGTAGTCAACGTTAAACAGAAGTCCCACTGAAAACAAATATCCAGAATGAGCGTTCTACTCCGAAGGTGTAAAGCAAGAGATAAAATATAAGAAAAGTGCATAGGGAAGAAATCCATGTGACTACTTGAGGGGAAAAATGCCAGTGTTAAAAGATGGGCTTGAAATGTAATGTATTTCTATTACCATAGCACCTAGGAGCCCTACTCATGGATTGGGATCCCAGCGTATTAGGCACTGTACAAACACAGAACAAAGAGCTTACAATCTAAGTATAATTAACTGGTTTTACAAGCCATTTGGGGATAGTATTTTTATATGGGGGATGCTGTGAAACATTTATTAAAATGAATGTTACAATTGTTTAAAGCTTTTTTCCTAGCTATACTAGATGTTTGTTTTTTCCTGAGTGTTTAAAGCATGCAATGACTCATTGCTTTTGAGGATGTTTACTCTCTAAATGTCTCTAGCTAAATCCCCTGCTGTTTTATGTTTACCTGACTTTTTTTCATATTCATTGGCAACCAGTGAGAGCAGGTGTGTATCACAGGAAGTACTGCCAATTAGATTATTCATTTAATTCTAGATAATGAAAATATGCTTAGACACATCTAAAATCTCTGGTGGGAGTCAATGCATTAATTTCTTATTAGATTCCCACTGGCATTCTATGTAAATAGTATTCATAATTAATAAACCAAAATAATAACTAGAAAAGGGTAGAAGCCCCAAAGGGAACAATGCATTCCTTAGTTAATACGGGTTTTAATTGACTGACGCATCCATTGCCTTTGCAATCTGCTAAGAGTCCCAGTTTGAGTACTCGACGAATTAGTTCACTGTGCACTTTGTATAAAAGCTATAGCTAAAGGAAGATCTAGCTTTCTATTATATGAGGTGGAATAGTGAGTTCATATAATGTGTCGGATGAACTTTTTCCCCATCAAAGTTGAATAACTTAATTTTGAGTAAATGTCTTCATTAGTAGACAGCTTCATGGATTGTAAATAGATGGTTTGGGATTTTTTTTCCTCGGTTTTTGTTTTTTATTATTATTGAGCCAGCTCTATTCTGCCTGGATAAAGTGAAATATACAGCAGTCCAAGAAAAAAATCTGTAACTCCTTTAAAATCCATGAGGGCTACTTCTTTCATAGCCAATCATTTACAAATTTAGTCCCCTAACCTGTAAATCCTTTTGCATGTGTCTAATTTATTGAAGTCAATGGAGTTACTCACATGAGTGACAGGTTTCAGAGTAGCAGCCGTGTTAGTCTGTATCCGCAAAAAGAAAAGGCGTACTGTAGCTGTAGCTCACGAAAGCTTATGCTCAAATACATTTGTTAGTCTCTAAGGTGTCACAAGTCCTCCTGTTCCTTTCACATGAGTGAATTTGTCTGTTTGTCTGGATCCCAGTCCTGCAAGGTGCTTGAAGCACATGCCTGACTTTAAGGCTTTGAGTAGCCCTTTTGACATCAATGGGGCTACTAGTGCCTATAATTAGCCATGTGCTTGAGTGCCTTGGTGAACTGGGGCCATACTTGTGTTGGCTGGAACAGTGAAAGAGAGCCTGAGCCTGTATTCCTTCAACACCCAAGCTCCTAGGAGGTCAGAGGGAATTTCGGGTGCCCAAAGGATGGGGGTAGGGCCCATCTTCTAAGGAAGAATCTTGCACTGGCCACTTTGAGGTAAAATATCTCTTTACCACTTTGACGTAAAATATTCAGTGACCTTGAATATTTTTAGCTATAATTTTTTGGCTCCAGTAAAATGATCTCTGCTTTTTAGAAGCCAGGAGCAAAGGATGAACTGTATAAAATTAAGATTGCTGTTAAGTGTACAAGTGAATAACTTTTCTTCAGTAATGATTGAAACAATGCTAAATAGTTTCTCAAATCGGTGTCTGGGTAGAGATTGGTCTCGTCTAATAAATTGGCTAAATCTCATCAGAATGGCTTTTCGGAGGAGTGTTTGGTTGTGTCCAAATAGGCCCATTCTAATTTTGAATTTAACCCACAGCTATGGAATCAGCTTCAGATCTTGCAATTCAAATCTCTCTCCTATGTCTCCTGAAATTTTAAGGGAGTTTGTCCCATTGCTACTTTTGAACAGTTGGCCTCTGAGAGCCATTAGATTTTTAATTGTTGTTAATCCCATTTTTCTCTTAAGGATCATCCCCCTAATTGCTCTGTACTCCTAAATGTGCATCAGTTTCACACTAACAAGTCACTCAATGTAAGAAAAAAATCAAATGTTGATGGGTAGGATTAATGGAAACACACTGTAAATCAATGGCTTCCTGCCTGTTGCCTGCCTTTCTGATCCATCTGCTAGAAGGCAGTTCTTAAATGCAGTGTGTCAGGAGATGAGAATTTCTTTGTTCTGCATGCAGTCTGAGTGCCACGTGTACTTCAAAGACGTATTTGGGGTAAACATGGATAGTATGCACAATTCATCTCCTACACCTCAGAATACCATTACAGTTGGCTAATCTAGAAGAGGAGATAGGCCATGCTGCAATAAGAAATTCCAGAGTGATTTCAACAGCTAAGTGAGAAGGAAAAGAGCCAAAGATTATAAAAAAGAAGTGAAACTCAAATGCCTCAAAGATATCTAAAGCTGTTTTGATTGTGTAACTTGATCAAAGATGGCAAATGAGGTAATACAATGGTGTGTTCAAAAGATTATGATCAGAGCAGTGTGCAAGGAAACTTTGAGGTAAAATACAAAATTTGAAAACTATTTTACAAAGATGCAAATCATTCTTAGAGTTCCCCTCTCGCTGGCCCCAATATCAGAATGAATGGTCCCAAGTTGAAATTGTATGGCTAATTCTGGTTTAAATTGTGCTTTCAATTACACAGGCATAAATTCAAAGAAACTAACTATTGAATTCAGTTGAGTAATTCCAAATACACATAGGTGTCACTGAGAATGGGACAGGGCCTTAGTTATGTGATGTTCAATTGAAGAATAACGCCTTGTGAATTTTGAACATGGGGTTGACCCTTTAGTGACAATAGCTAAGAAGAGCCAAACCTCACACCTAAAAATATATCCAATCTTCTCTCTGTACATGTAGCTTACATTTCCCTATTCATTGACTTTCTTCCACTGATGCCTGCAATGGAGTATTCTGTAATAAATAGGCCTTGATCACTCAGTCATTCTCCATGTAGGCACCAGGCTCTGCCTGTATGGAACCAATTGTGGGACTGGAGCCACCGCTGGTTAATACAACAACCTGGCCATTTGGCGTAGCCAATGCTTCTTTGTTTCACCTCCAGAAAATCTGTAACATATTTTTCCCACCTCATCTCCCAAATGTATAATTCACATCTTGCAGCTGCCTTTGGCATCTGACAGTCCACAAAATCTTCATAGAGATTTTCATTTGATTCCTAACAGTAAGTCAAGTAGAACATTATGAGATATGCCTCGGAGGTCATGTAGTTACAAAGTATCTCTGTATTTGCATTATGGCAAATTTAAAATCATTTTATGATTTTTTTTTTTTTAAAAAAAGTGACCTGAGTGCTCATTTGGGTCTAACATATGTTCCTCTACTACTTGTATGCTGAATCTTTTAAAAAAAATATTGTCTGGGAACTGAACTTTTCAGACTCTTGAATGCCATTTCAAATGTGCCACGCTTGGTACCTGGAGGCCCAGGCCTGGATTTAGGGAATGTTGAGAAATACTTTCAACGAGTTACTGCATGATAAGACCTTTTCTTCCGATTGCTTTGCTTGAAGTACAAATGCTGTCCGCAGCATTCCATCAAAGAAACGGGGCTCTTATCAGCTGAATGGCATCCTGATTCACTGAGGGTCAGGTTTGCAGCTAGCTTTTTTTCTTTGCTTTTTAAATGACTGATAAAAAGAAACCCCCTAGTATCTCGAACCTGGGTAGCATACCAACATTTACACATCTTGAAAGAGAGTATTTTAGAATCATAGAATCATAGAAGCTTAGGGTTGGAAGGGACCTTTTGATTCTGTATCTGCCTCTAGAGTGCATATCTATGGGCATGAAACAGTTTCATGTCTTTGCTAGAGGTGGTGCTCCTGGGAATGCTGCAAGTGTGATGGGTAGCCTCCTTCCTGTTTGTAGATTAAAAACATGATTCATCTAATGTTTCATGTTCTTACAGAGCAGAGGTGCCTTCCTATTAGTAGGTAGCAACTCATTGGGCAGTGTTCCTAGTAGCCTTGTGAAGGAATTTATTTATAAAACTAACTCCATGAACTTGATTTTTTTTTTTAAGAAAAGTCTGTAGTGCTCACTATTCTTTCCCATGGTCCCCTATATGTAAAGGTGGCTTGTGGATGAGACACTGTACAGATAATTGGGAGATGTGGATTCAGTCCCTGGCACTGCCCCAGACTTACCCGAAATGCCCTTCCCAAGGTCCCACAGTATGTCTACATAGCAATTACATGTCTGCGGCTGGCTCCAGCCCAAGTCCAAATGTCTACACCCCAATTTTACAGCCCCACAGCCTGAGCCCTGTGAGCCTGGCCCAGCTGTTGGTGTTATAATTGCTGTGTAGACATACCCTTAGTCTTTGTGCCTCATCTGTCCAATGGGGATGATAATACTACTGTGATGGGGTACACAAACACCATAGTAGGCCCAAAAGGTTTAAAAGGCAATACTGGGTCCAGGTAGCCCTGCCCCTCTGGGCAGGTGCAGCATGTTCCGACTGGAGGAGCAGGTCAGAGGTTGCTCAGAAGCCCAGGCAAAGGGTGATGGACAGGCTGCAGGACAGAGGAATCCTTCTCAAGCCAGAAGAGTGAGCCTGAAATGGGACCACAGAGTGGATAAACGCCTCAGGCAGAGCCTCCTCTAATCAGCACTCCATTTGAAAATTTGCAAGTCCAGCGGGGCCCTACTCTTTTGGTTGTAAAGTGATGGACAGTTTAGGCCATATGGGCCATGCCCCAAACTGCATGGATCTATAGGTCGGAAGTAGCTCAAGGAAGCAACTTAGACTCATTGCAGGAAGGACCCTGCCAGTGTTGCTTCCCACAGGGCCATAGGCTGGGACCAGGTAGAAAGAGATGGCCCAGGTCCCTCTATCACACCCCTTAAGGGCCTAGACCCAGATTTTGTGGAGGAGGGGCTGCTGAAGATCCTCAGCTTAAAGTCAGGAACAGGTACCTCCACTGCTGTCAGAGGCAAGGGGCTGGAAGTCGGGTGCTCTAACCACTAAGTCATCTGGCCCTCTGAGCCCCCTATCACAACAACTTTTTGCCCAATTTTTTCCTCTCTTGTCTATTGAGCTTGAAAGCTCTTCAGGGCAGGGACTGTCTCTTACTATGTGTGTGTGTTTTTCTGGTGGGGGGTGTGGGTGTGGTTTTTTTTTTGTGGGGGGGGGAATACTGTGCCTATCACAATGGGTCCCAGATCCCATGGGTCCCTTTAAGCAGCTGTATACCAATGTATTGCTGGTGCGCATGCAAACTTGGCTGCTTGCGCAGTCACTGCATACTCACCAGGAGTGCTTGGGTCAGTGCAAGGGGCAGTGCAAGGGGCAGTGCACCAGTGTGGTATCCTTGTGTGCCACATGCTGCAGTCTGGCTCGGTGCCGTCTTGGAAGTTTTTTGCAATGTGCTCTGGGGAAGAAATAGCTTGCCCGGGGATCTCTGGGAGTGAGGGGTCAAGTTCCCAGCATGCAACTTTCTACATCCCATAATACCATCCAGACCCCATTTTAAAAAAAATCATGGAATTTAAGATCCCATAGACCGGCGTGGCACTGTTGACCCTCTCTGACAGAAGCATGGAGCCTACAAAGTTCTGTGCTGTTCTCATGAATGTTGTGAATGCAGAATATATGATTCTCTGGTACTGTCAGGGCTGGGGAAGAACTGCAACAATGGGGGTCATGATGATTTCTTTGAGGACAGTTTGTGAAGGACATAGCAGAAAACAAATCAAGGTGATTGGTGATCATGGAGCAGCTGCAGATGGTGAAGCACTGTTTGTGGGCCGGAGAAATGAGCACTGACTGGTGAGATTGCACCATAATGCAGGTTTGGGATGATGAGCAGTAGCTGCAGAACTTTCAGATGTGAAAGGCCACGTTCCTGAATCTGTGTGCTGAGCTCACGCCAGCCCTTCAGGGCATGCAGAGCAGAAGAGAGCTGCATGGACAGTGGAGAAGTGAGTGGCAATTACACCCTGAGAGCTTGTAACCCTGGATTGGTATGGGTCAGTGGGAAACTATATTTTGGAGTTGGAAAATCTACAGTGGGGGCCATCGTCATGCAAGTGTGTAGGGCCATTAATCCTGCCCTACTATGCAGGACTGTGACTCTCAGCAATGTACAGGATAGATTTGTAGCAATGGGATTCCTGAGTTGTAGCGGGATGATAGACATATCCCTATTTTGGCACCAGCCCACTTTGCCACAGAGTACATCAACTGAAAGGGCTACTTCTCTGTGATTATGCCAACTTTGGTGGATCATTAGTATGCGTGTGGGCTGGTAAGGGAAGGTTCTGAACAGGACTGTTCCGAAAGCTGCAAGCAGGGATCTACTTTCCTGACAGGCAGATTACCATTGGCAATGTTGAAATGTCAAAAGAGATCCTGGGAGACCCAGCCAATCCCTGGCTCACACAGCTGTATGCTGGCCACCTGGACAGCATCAAGGAAAGGCTCAGCTACCAGCTCAGCAGGTGCAGAATGACAGTTGAATGTGCTTTTGGTAGATTGAAGGGATGCTGGTGGTGTTTACTACAAAAATTTGATCTCAGGGAGAACATATATCCCAATGGTTATAGCTGCCTGTTGTGTGCTGCATAATAAATGTGAAACAAAGGGGAAAAGTTATTGTGGGGCTGGAGGGCAGAGGTGAAGCAGCTGTTTGAGTTTGAAAAGCCAGACACAGAGGCCATTACAAGAGCCCAGCATGGAGCTATGTGGTTGCGGGAGGCTTTGAAAGAGCATTTTAATGGTCATCCACATTAATGTGCTGGGCTTGGCTTGCTCTGGCCCTGAAGGTTTGTAGTATACATTTATGCATTTAACACTCTTATGCATGTAACACTCTTATAATGAACCTATGAATTATTGTGTTGCTATATACTTATAACTATTCCACTGTTTTTCATTGACACTATGCAGTACGCTTAAACAAATGACTGGGTGTTATTCTTGAATCTTCGAGTTCTGTGGTGCTGTACACTTGCAAATACTTTCAGTACAGCTATCCATTCTGCAGTATGTGTGGTGAACTAATACAGAAATTGAGAGGAACAAACATATAAGGAAGAAATGCCTGCAAGCTCCATGGAAACTTTTTTTAAAGGTACCATAATAAAGGCTCAAATTAAATGTATACCCCCCAATAAAATAAAAAAGTAATACCACCAAAAAATGCTGCCATGGCTAAACAGAGTAAAAAGTGGGTAGAGGCAAAAAAGCATCCTTTAAAAATTGGAATTCAAATCCTACTGATGAAATAGAATGAACCATAAACTCTGGCAAGTCAAGCGTAAAAGTATAACTAGGCAGTCCAAAAAATAATTTGAAGTGCAACTAGCAAAAAACTCAGAACAGACTTATCAGACACATACCCAATTTGTTGGGGAAAAGTCAACACAGCTTTTGCAAAAGGAAATCATGCCTCACCACTCTATTAGAATTCTTTGAGCAGGTCAACAAACATGTAAACAAAGGTGATCTGATGGATATAGTGTATTTGTCAAAGGCTTTCTGAAAGTCTAATGTCCCTCACCAGAGGCTCTTAAGCAAACTAAGCAGTCAGGGGTTCAGAGGGAAGATCCTCCTATGGATCGGTAATCAGTTTAAAGACCAAAAAGGAAGGGTAGGAATAAACAGGGGGAAACAAAAGGTAGGAATAAATGGGCAAGTATTAGAATGGAGAGAGATAATGTAGCCTGATCTATAGACTATGTATTAATTTTATTGATTACTTAAAAATTCCCAGTTATCACTTTGAGGGTTGATAGTTCTTGTCTCAAGATCAGGCCCAGTATTATTAAAATTACTATATAATTGTGTACCCTGATGTGCACAGTTGCAACACTCTCACACTCTAGGAACTCTTCTATATTTATATATAGTTTATTAATATAGCTAGCAAAGTCAAACACTCTAACTCAGTAAGGTAGATAGAGATAATACAGACTGTACATCTGAACATCTATATACTCACACCATCCCTTGCAGGACAAACTGAAATGTTAGCCATCTTCCTCATCACCATCTCCTTCATCATCACCAGTGGCCATCATTCTGGCTCCTCCCAAGGGCTACATCTCTGTCCTACTGCTCACAGGTTGGGATGTAACTTCTATATGTTACGCTGATGCCATTATATCTAATGCAGATTCAGTAGGGGTATTTCCTCTCTTCCTTATTTGTATTGCCTCAATTTACTAAGGTTGAGGTGTCCTTCCTGTATATGTTAGTATATTAATACGTGTAACTACCATTTCAGCTCATGATCATACCTGTCACCCCTTGCTCAAGTGGATTTGAATTTATGACTTCCATGTTCCTTGCGGTAGCACATACAGGAACATTCTAACTCATACTAGTGTGCAAGCTCTTCTTAGTTCCCAAAATCTAAAGGTAACTGTTAATCTGTGCCCAGGGTTATGATCTACTTAACCACACTTTTATATTAGCTGAAGTGTAAGTTAGCATCTTACGGGATATAGGCCTGTAGATTTCTTTTGTTATGGCTGAATATAATGAAAGCAGCTAAATATAATGTATTCATCGGCTTGCCTTCAATAGGAAAGCTTGCCCTATGGGCTACAGTAAATAGCAGTGTTCCCCAGGGATCTGTACGGGGACCAGTGCTGTTCAACATATTCATAAAAGATCTGGAAAAAGGGGTAAACGGTGAGGTGGCAAAGTTTGCAGATGATACAAAATTACTCAAGCTAGTTAAATCCAAAGCTGACTGTGAGGAGTTACAAAGGGATCTCACAAAACTGGGTGACCAAGCAATAAAATGGCAGATGAAATTCAATGTTGATAAATTCAAAATAATGCATATTGGGAAAACCTCTCTACTATACATACAAAATGATGGGGTCTAAATTAGCTACTACCACTCAAGAAAGAGATCTTGGAGTCGTTGTGGAGAGTTCTCTGAAAACATCTGCTCAATGTGCAGTGGCAGTCAAAAAAAAACCAAACGTGTCAGAAAGGTTTGGGAACCATTAGAAAAAGGATAGATAATAAGACAGTAAAAATCCTTACACCACTGTATAAATCCACACCTTGAATACAATGGGCAGTTCTTATCGTGCCATCTCAAACAAGGTATATTGGAATTGGAAAAGTTGCAGAAAAGGGCAACGAAAATGATGAGGGGGTTGGAACAGCTTCCCTACGAGGAGAGATTAAAAAGACTGGGACTGTTCATCTTGGAAAAGAGACTTCTAAGAGGGGATAGGAGAGAGGTCTATGAAATCGTGAATGAGATTGAGAAAGCAAGTAAGGAAGTGTTATTTACCCCTTCCCATAACACACAAACCAGGGCTCACCCAATGAAATGCATAGGTAGCAGGTTTAAAACTAACAAAAGGAAGTACTTCTTCATACAACTCAGTCAACCTGTGGGAGTCATTACCAGAGAATGCTGAGAAGGCAAAAGCTATAACTAGATTAAAAAAAGAATTAGATAAATTCATGGAGCATAGGGCCATCTATGGTTATCAGCCAAGATGGTCAGGCATATAATCCCATGCTGTGGGTGTCCGTAAGCCTCTGAGTGCCAGAGGCTGGGAGTGGACAACAGGGGATAGATCACTTGATAACTGCCCTGTTCTGTTCATTCTTGTTGAAGCATCTGGCATTGGCCACTGTCAGAAGACAGGATACTGGCCTAGATGGACCACTGGTCTGAGCCAGTATGACCGTTTTATGTTCTAAGACCTGACAAGATCTCACCCCTAGTGCAATGGCTACAGATGACCCATGAACTACTCTTTATTTCGGTAGATTCAGGGTCAAGCTGGACAGCTGCTTATCTTTTTACTCCAGTTACCTGTAAGTTTGGTTGGGTACTAGGGAGTTCTTGTGCTGTACTATAGTGTATATAATAATACAGACGGAGTTAAATTGGGGATATTGGACACAATCACCATCTAACTCCTTAAATGTAATTCAATCCCATTTGGATTCTTTATATCACTATTTGAACATACGAATGAGATTCTCTTTATTGTAGTCTTGATAGGATTTATAGCCTTTACATTAATGAAGTGTTAGGATCTGTAAATAAGATTTAAAAAAAAATCCTATCACTGTACAAAAATTATTAGTGGCAAAATCAGTGGAATTATAGTAAAAAGAAGGCTACAGTGTCAGCCTCCACAAATATCTCAGGAATATCAAATAACATTTTATTAAACGGAGAGCAGCCCCGATAACAAGTTTACCTTGGGTTGCTGCACTCCTAAGGCAAGTGTCAACAAACAAAAGTGAAGACCATGCTGCTACTCAGAAACAGCGGATCACTATCTCCTTTACTGCCCCAAGACTATTCTAGAGGGTATATTTTAATTGGTGATTGACGAAGGGCTGCTAGTATTAGATTATCAATTAGGATAGTTTATTATTAGTCAAGACTTAGCAAATTAAGATTGGCAAGTGTTTGTGTTGACTCTGATTTGCCAAATTAGTTGAGGCAAAATTTTAAAATCCGATTTTCTTGGGAGAAAGGAGACCCTGTTCTGAGTTATAGATGACCTTTGAGGGCATTAGCTACTGGGGTACAAGCAGAGAGTTTCTGAATGCTTGGGAAATGAGAGTTGAAAAAAACAACTAATAGTTGTGTGAAAATATATAGAAGATATTAAGAAAAACACCTGATTACAAGAGAATGAAAAATCACTTGAACTCTACTGGGTCCAGGGACACTGAACAACCCTAAAATGGTAGAAAGTCTCTGAGAAGAGAGGGGGTCAGAACCCCTGCTGCATTGCCTTTTAGACTGGCTTAGCAGGTCACTTGAGGGTTCCACACCACACAGAGGAACTTGTGGGTGGTATACAAACACCACAACCACTTCCTCATCCCTTGAAGCAGGGGCAGGGCCAAAGGAAAGGAAATATGGTCAGGGTTTGCTATGGCCCTTGGGCAGCCACAGAAAGACATAAAAGGCTACTCTAAATTGTGTTGTGGGACTGATCCAGCGCTGCGTCAGCAGCTGTGCACCTCCTTCCCTTCTGAGTGCTCTTTGGATACAACTCAAAATGTGGACTCAAGCTTTCATATCTGATGTAAGAAAATATAACCTGTGGGCCTGCTCCATCAACATCCGTTCATGCACGTAGTTCTTTCTCAGTGCGGCCACTTATGTGAATTAATGTTTTAGGAGCAGGCTCTCCCTTCCCCCATGTAGGTTCTCGGCTATGCTCTTATTAGAGAAGGAAATTCACCCCTTTAGGAGTGGGATGAGCAGTTCTAGAAACTCTTCAAAGCATCATTTCTTCCTTTCTTCTCTGTGTAGCTTGAAAGCTTGTACCTTCCAACTGGTCCAATAAAAGAGATTATCTACCTTGTTGTTTCTATCCAGTGAGAGAGAGAGAGTCACTTGTCTCAGTGAGTCAGTAGAACCTATTTAACTCTTCTCAGACAATCAACATCTGCTAGCATGGTGGTGTGTTCTAGGCAAACACTGTTAGTCTGTTAAAATCCTCAACTAGTCTCAAGTAATGTCTAAAACTGGCCCTTGCTGACATGTTAATCTAGTGATCCCTCCTAGATGAGTTTCTCAGGCCACCAGTAATGCTGATTTTCCCACTCACCAAAAGTAACAAGATACTTCACTGAAACAGAAGTGGAACACACATTGCAGGTGTGCAAATACCAGAGAGAGAGAGAGCCTAACAGTGTAAAACGGGGATGTAACGTGAAGCTAAGGAAGGGAAAATTTACATTTTTGTATCAAGAAAAAATGTCCCCATGGTGCTGTTGATTGGCCTGTGACAAGGGAAGTGGTGGAAACCCCATTGCTGGGTACACGTAAAACTGGGACTGGACAAATTAGTATCAATGTACAGTCAGGAACAACTGTGCATGGACAGGGAGATGGATGAGCTGGCATGCTGTGCCTTTTCCATCTCTAGAGCTATGATATCTAATCCAAGCTACCCAACTGAGATCATTTAGATCAGTGAAATGATATATATATATTGACTAAAGACCAGGTTAGGTAAATGATTTAATATGGAAGTGTTGCAACCAACGTATAAATCACAAGTCTATGCAGTTGCCTATGGTGCAACTATGAAAAGTTAGCGGGCACACAGGTAGTTCTGCTTTCACATAGCTAAACAGCAAGCCTTCCCCCACTATTCCTTAGGGAGAATCTTTTCCTGTTCTGCACAGACACTCAGTGCAGAGTGCTTCACTAACTTCCACCTCACTTCCCCTCTCCCCCCTTTTCTTTCAGTGTCACTAGGAAGCACTGAATGTAAGTAGACATTAAGTAAGTGGCTCTGTCAGAGAATAACTTTCACCAAGGCTAAGCACAGCCAATTTTCTTGTTCCTGGTGTAGTAAACACCCCTCCCTGGTACCTGTAGTCCTTCCATAAGAGAAATAATCTTTCACTGGTGCAGAGGAACAATAGATTTGATTGGACAATTATACCGCATACCTGAGTTGAAATGGTGAATTATTTGCCTGTCTGAGACATGGTTTTTGATTCGCTAAATTGTCTGTTAGATGATATTTTTAAAAAACAATTAATCTTATATCCTCTGTAGATTATACAGTGGATTAATCTTTGTATAGATGCCAACACTAGAAAACTATTAATAGGGACACTTGGAAGGGAAATTAGGGACAGAGTGTTAGCCCCTATTAAAACCTGCTGGAGAGAATGGATTCTTCATTCCCTCCCCCCTTCCTCCGCCCCCAAGATAAATGGGGAGGGAAAATATCTTAAAAAGAGGAAGAGCTGGTAATTCTGTGTCTTGCTCTTCGCAGAACTTAGATGCTGAGATGGACCAAACTATTTTTGGTGGGTTCATGAGGATCAGAGGGCTCATAGCACAAAATACAGGTCTGACCTCCAAGCTTTTGACTTGAGAGCTATGGAGCTCCTGGGGAATTGTTTGATCTCTGAATGTGTTTGTGGATTGGCAGTTTCAGTGTCAAATATTCCTATTGTTAGTGCAGAAAGCACATATGATGGAGAACAATTTCAAGAGATTACTGCATGCTAAGTCTTGCAATTACCCCTCTACCCTGATATAATGCGACTGGATATAACATGAATTCGGCTATAACGCAGCAAAGCAGCGCTCTGGAGGGCGGGGCTGTGTGCTCCAGTGGATCAGCGCGTCAGCGTGTCTGACTCAGAAAGGGCAGTAATTGGGCCCCACTGCTGGGGTCACAAATGGATAAACTTGTGAGCAATTTATCCACTGATATCTTAAGGAAAATTGCCCAGTACTTATAGTAATGGCCAAACCACTGTAGCTGTTATAGCCTGTGGGTCCCAGGATATGAGAGAGAAAAGGTAGATGTGGTAACATCTTTTATTGGGTCAACTTCTGTTGGTGCAAAATACAAGCTTTCGAACCACACAGTCTGCTCTCCTTCCGGTCTGGGAAGGAACCCGAGTACATTACCAAGTAGTGGATTGTGCCTTTAAGACATAGGCCATGGCACGGGCTGTGCAGAGTTGCATTACTGCAGTGAGAGACAGGCAGACAGCCTCCTGGGAAGTTTTGCTGCTTGCCACCCTTGGGCCGGGTGTAACGCCATGTATGGAGAGTTGATGTAAAGAGCAGTCAGAGGAAGCCATTTGCAGTGTGTAACCCACTTTGTCAGCCCTACGACCCCAGGGACTATACTACAGGTTCTTTGACCACCCTCTTGCAATGACAGGCTCTGTTTTCCCTGTATAAGGCTTCCTTCCCCCTCCTTTTTGGCTTTGGACAAGCTACCATCACTGTCAACACTGACCTGGAGCAGTCCTTGGACTCAGAAGAAATGCCATCTTTCCTTGCTCCATGCATAGCCACGAAGGCCTGTACCTATTGGTACGGCCGAATGCCATAGTATTTGTAACAGAGGCAATTATGAAGTCCAACAGGAAAAATATGTTTTTAAATCCATTTCCAAGTTTACACTTGGCTAGAAGCTCTTTCTGTGTTTCAGAGCCATGCACTGAACAACAAGTGGGGCGGTTTCCCTTTTAACTACACAGGAATGGGCTGACACATGAATTTTTGACACTACATAAGGATTGGAAGGATATGTTGACATTGTCATTCAGTTCTTTTGTGATTAACAGCAGCCTCAACACCTTTCAGAAAAATCTCTTTAAAAGTCCATTTTAGGCTTCCTTTACAGGTTTGTCATCTTAGTCGATGTATTAGGAAGTTGATTTTATTTTCCACTTTTTTTAAGCATTCACATCTCTTCAAAGTTCATGGTTTTGAATGTGTATGAAGACCCGCCTTGAAGAGATGGCCTGTCAGTGTAACCCTCATCCTATGGAAATGATGCGTCCAAGAGATCTATTGGTTTAATAGTTTTATGGTTTTCCTGGTTACTTTTTTCCTTAATAAGGTCAACAAACCGACTAGAAGACTTTCCTAGCCACTTTATGTCGCATCACAGAAAAAAATTCATTCCTTCAGACATCAATTTGCAAAACACTGTCCCTATTGCAACCAATTCTGCCAAATAAAATGTTTGTCTATTTACTGATCTAGCAGTCTGGCAGTTGGGACAGACTCAATGGTTTCAGACCCACAGAGTTTATCTTTGGAAATACTAGGGATTTGAAAGAGCATTATAGATGTTAAAAATGCTTCACAATCAGGCAGAGACAGATTGAATAGTTGCAAAGGGAGAGCAGGGGCTCAGGATGATAAATGGCTGAGAGATTTATTTGATGGAACTTGATTAGAAGTCAAGTGGATGCGGAAAGAGAGAGCAAAGAAAGAAAATCCAGAAAAGTGAGTGAAAAAAGGCATTTTGGGGGGCCAGAGTATAGGCTGGAAAATGAGGTATTTGGGAGGGAAACAAGGTGGAAGATAGAGGAGAGGCAGGTAAAGCTTCTGGTTCTACCATGGGAAGTCTTTGTGCATTTTGCATTGCAAATTCATCTAATTTCAGAGAATTTGACAGCAATATACAAAATTGAGCAAAATCTTCTGATCTTGTGATCAGACATGGATTTTTCATTGCTGAAAGCTTCTTGTTTGTTTTTCTTTTATTTATAGTGCTGCTTATTTTTCTCTTGGTACATATACAGTGGGATTTCAAATTATGGTAAAATCCCAATCTTCACTGACTGCATTGTTTTTAAACTAAGTCAATACAGCTCTATTTCTAGGAAAAGCCAAACCTTGCTAGAAAATTGTTGTGGGTCTTCAAAAAAAACTCCAATCTTCATAGATAGTGTGTGTGTGTGTGTGTGTGTGTTTGCGTGTGCGTGTGTAAAATGCTTGCAAGGTCACATGGACATTTCAAATTCTCTCATCACCGATTTTTAGCTGCTGCCAATAATGGAAGTGTATGGAAACAGTACTGTGAGACAGGAAGAGTTTTGTTGCTGGAGACTGAGAACGTCTCTTCTGTTCTGTTACTTTCTTTTTTTTTAACCCAGGAAAACTCAGTTTGGATGAAAAATCTGAGTTGTTTTTCAAAGAGGTTCTTTCCTTTACCCACTTTAACAATAAGATCGAGTAAGAATGCTCAAGAGTCAAATCCTACTCCCATTACCTTCAATGGGAGCTTTGACATTGATTTCACTAGGACCCGGATTTTGCCCTAGAGAAGTAAAAAGATTTGCCACGGATCAGAGAGTAGCACCATGAATCAATGGCTCCATTAGCTTGAGATCCATTCTTCTCCTCACTCCTATTCTTTCGCTGTAACTACTAGACCACATAAGCCTCCTTACTATGTTGTAACATTTTTTGCATGTGATTGAAGTCAGCAGGTGATTTCTATAAAATCCTTTAGCATGAGACAGACTGTGGTGTTACCACACAGGGCAGGTGGCTGGGGCAGTAAGTTTTATGTGTGAGGATCCATGGGTCTTGCACCCGGGTCCCTGGGTCTCCAGGTAACTCTTGTAGCCCAGCCACCAACCAGTAGCTGCTTGTGGTGGGTGGGCTGGGTGGCTAATGGAACCTTAGCCCCACCAGAGGCACTGCCTACGGGAGTCCTGACTGGAGGAGTATCCGCCCCCACCAAGTGGTCTGGCTGCACCAGTAAGCCAGAAAGAGGCACAGGTAATTGTTTATGCAGCTAGGTAAGTTCCTGGCTAGCTGCTACGCTGGGCCCAATCTTCTCATCTGGCTCCTGAGCCCTGCTTCCCTGCCTTGTCCCTGGGTCCTGTCTTCCTGCCATGTTCCTAATTCATGCCATTGTTCTCTGACTCTGGTTTCAGCTCCAACCCTAGGCCCTAGCATTTGGCCTCTGAATCTGGTTCTGACTCTCAGCTCCATTTCCCAGTGCCTGACTCCTGCTCTGACCACTAGACATGACTGCCCATGTCCCCATCCCTAACAGTGTGACTGTGTGGCATGGATAGAACCTTGCCCAAAAGAGTATGGAAAGAAACAGTTATTTACCACTGACATAATGGAGACAGGATGTGAGATTTTTAAAATTCAGATTAAAGCACTTTGTTCCCATTCTGCAGGTAAGAAACATTATTGTAGAATCTGTATACTGTCTGATAAAATTAAATGTTGTGAAGTGGCTTTGCAGGAGTATATGAACAGATATTGAGACAACAAATAATGGATTAGGAGAATAAGTCAAGTTAGTGAAGTGGTACAAAAAAAAAAGAGAAAACATGCCACTCATTAAATGACTGTACACTGTCCCTTGAATTTTGAAAATGTTTTAAGCTAATAGAAAATAGATCCTGATGGGCAACATTTCATAGTTAAATACAGGAAGATATTGTTCATGGGGATGTAACTTCTTCAGCAAACACAGAGAAGGGAAAGTAGAAGACAAGGTTACAGGAGATAATTCAGAAATGCTGCCAACATGCTGATATGTTAGTTTAGATGATAGTGAATGACAGCTCTGGGCAAGTTACTTTATAACCTTCTATGCTGTGTTAAGCATGTGAAGTGTGTGTGTATGTGAGATACTTTAATACATTTTAGAATCATCTAAGTTTCAAAAGACGTAAGGCTGTGAATGATGGATGATGTCCAGACAAAATGAATTCACTCAATATTAGATGGTGGGCCAAATTCATCCCTGGTGTAACTCCACTGATTTAGCAGTGATGAATTTTGATCAAGATCTAAGGCATGAAGGGTAAGTCTGATCATGTACTCAGCATTACTTCAGATGGCTAATATTCACTTCCAATATTCTGTGGATAGTTAGTGAAATTTAGATGTTTGGAAAAAATTAATTTGAAAGTATACTGGAACATTTCTTGGACCAGCCTACTCTATTACTCATGCATCACAAATCCCTTAAAGTATTAAGGGAACATTTCTTAACATGGGGCCCAATTCCTTAAAGAGACATTAAGCAAATTGGGTTGTTTTCCTCTTGTTTAAACCATGATTTAGCATGTGCATTTCAGGAATGTTTAGTAAAATGTTACTAATCTGCATATTAGTCAGCAGATTACCATGGCGCATTGGCGCAGAAAAGATTTATTTGGAATTGCAATAAAGTCTGAGCATTGGATTCTCTTTCATTTAGACTATATACAGTGTAGTGTATAACTCCATGATGTATTGGTGCCATAATTACATCTCCTAGTAAATACTAATACGTTTTAACACTTATATAGGGCTTTTCATCTTCACAGCACTCTATAAAGTTCAGGTTCCGTGCTGCATCCCTTGTGCACCTAAATCTCCCATTAACTTCAGTTGGACTATTGGGTATGCAAGGAAAGCAGAATCATGCTCATAAAGTAAGAGCTTGTCTACATGGTGCAGCAGTGTGCTCAATGGAGATGTGATTTCTTAAGTGTGCTAACCTATTGTGTAATTGGCCCATGCAAAATGCACTAGGAAACTTTTACTATGCACCAGCAGGGTCTACATGGGCCAGTTAGTGTGCAGCATGTTAGCATGCTTTAGAAATCACTCGCCCGTAGAGCATATTGCCGCACCTTGTAGACAAGCCCTACATGTACTGGGACCATAGCTACCTTATTGAACTTGTCTTAGTTTCTGATGGGTATATGTGTGTGTGTACGTATGTGTGTATGTAGGGGTGTGTGTGTATATATATATATATATATATATAATAAAATTTTGCAGTATTGATTTGCTTGTTTTGCAGGCCTGTCACTGTCTTGTCACTTTCATCATGTTCATTATTGTGAAGCAAGAAACGGGGAATTAAAACCAAACCCTGTTTTTCCACTTGATGTATACTGAAACGCACTTATTAGGGTTTATCTTGCCCTCTGCTTTAGATCCAATTGCGGCTCCTGTGAAACTGACTACTGTGTATAAGACACACTAGTTGGAATAAAGTTTGGAATGAAATAGACTTACTCTCAGGTGTTACACCAGCTGCTGATCAGCAACAAACTCCTTTAGTGAGTTATTTTTCTAGAGAGACAAATTTAAGGTGGATGCTGCCATCCCATACAGGAAGGTAACCTGTTAAAATAGAATGCTTAATTTATGGAAACCACACCGAATACTTAAACATAGAAACTGGGCATTTTTGTTAGTCTCAACATAAAGGCAAACAGCTGAAGTAGATGGAGACTGAATTTCTGTGGGCAAATGGTAACTATCCCTCTATGGCAAAGTTGATCCACATTGCTGCTGCCTGTGATAAACCTATCTAAAAATAAACAAAGGACTTCAGCCTCCCCGCTGTCAATGTGGATGTTGTCATGTACACTAAATGTACCTAATTCTTTGAAAACTATCAGTAGCCGATATTCCTTCTTATGTACTTAGTGAAACATGTAATGTATTGCGAGGACAAGACTGGATCCCAGATCCTGAAAGGTATCTAGGCACCTAACTTCCATTGATTTCAGTGGGATAGAGACACCAAAATACAGGAGAGTGAATTTGTGTGGGGGGGTGGAGGGTGAGAAAACCTGGATTTGTGCTGGAAATCACTTTAGATAAGCTATTACCAGCAGGACAGTGGGGTGGGAATAGGTATTGTTTCATATTCTCTGTGTATATATAAAGCCTGCTGCAGTTTCCACGATATGCATCTGAGGAAGTGAGCTGTAGCTCACGAAAGCTTATGCTCTAATAAATTGGTTAGTCTCTAAGGTGCCACAAGTCCTCCTTTTCTTTTTGCGAATACAGACTAACACGGCTGCTACTCTGAAACCTGTCAAAATACCTTTGTACATCTAGGCCTGAGTCCTTAAGGTGCCGCATTTGGGAATCCAAAAAACTCAAAAGTAGCTGATCATTTCAGTCTCAGTACTCTTGCATCAGTATCCTCATTATTATTCAAGTCAATCAACCCCACAGAATGGGCAATTTTACAACAATGTAACCACATCAGTTAGCTCTTTCCCTCAGGCATCCCGTCCTTTGAAGATCACCCAGCTTATATAGGAAATAACTCTCTCCGTCCTTGTTTACATCTTGGGGCAAATCCTCAAGGTATCTTGGTGTAAATTGGCATAGCTCCATTGATGTCACAGAACTATGCTGATTAACACCAGCTGAAGATCTGTTCCCCTTTATGTATACTCTCTCTGTTTTACTAAGTATTTCTGACTTTGCCAATACCAATTTATATTTTTGGCATGTACTTTCTTCCCCTCCCCTATGTTGGGTCTCTATTTGCCAAGCCTTAATCATAAAAAAGGGCTTTATCCTGCATCACAAAAGTCAATGAGAGTTTTGATACCGATTTCAATTGCACAGGATCAACCTCAACAGCTGGTGTAAATCAGCATAGGTCTATTGAATTCACTAAGCTAAGAATCTGGCTTTAAATGGTCTGTTGTTCATTACATGGTCTAACATACAAGGATTATCTGTACAAATCTTTTCCGCAATAATATTACTATTTTTATTAGATATTAACGAGAAAGATTACAATGTCAAATCCATTTTAGGTCTGATCTATCTAATGTGTAGGGCCCTACCAAATTCAGGGTCCATTTTGGTCAATTTCACTATCAGGATTTTTTATTGTAAATGTCACGGTTTCAGATATTTACATCTGAAATTTCACGGGATTGTAATCGTGAGGGTACCAACCCAAAATGGGTCATGAGATGGGGGGGTCGCAAGGCTATTGTGAGAGGGTTGCAATATTGCCACCCTTACTTCTGTGCTGCTGCCTTCAGAGCTGGGTGGCTGGAGAGGGGCAGCTGCTGGCCAGGCACCCAGCTCCGAAGGCAGCGCCACCTGCCCCAGCAGGACAGAAATAAGGGTGGCAATACCATACCATGTCATGCCACACTCACTTCTGCGCTGCTGCTGATGGCAGCACTGCCTTCAGAGCCGGACTCCCAGCCAGCAGCTGTGGAGCCTCCTGCAGCCCGGGGAGGTTCCCAGAGATGGGTCTGAGCCAGCCTTGGGAGTGGCCCATGCAGAGGAAGAAGAAGTCCTGTCCCTCCCTAACCCTTCCAAGACTAGCAGCTGGAGCTCAGTGCTTGGGAGTTAAAGGGCTCTGTGTGTGTGTGTATGGGGGGGAAGCGGGACCACGGTGCCCCAGGCAGTCACCCACTCACCCACCCGTAAAGCCAGCCCTGCCCCCTCCCCAAAAATGACTACCCCCCCGCCCAATACCATGCCACCTCACTTCTGCGCTGCTCCTGGCAGTGCTGCTGCCTTCAGAGCTGGGCTCCCAGCCAGCAGCTGCCACTCTCCGGCCACCCAACTCTGTGAAATCTGGTCCTCCCTACGATAGCCAGATTTCACAGGGGAGATCCGATTTCATGGTTCGTGGTGCGTTTTTCACAGCTGTGAATTTGGTAGGGCCCTACTAATGTGGAAAGACATTTGCTGTACTGTACTCTCCGCAGAAATCTAATGGCTATGGAAAACCCTTTTGAATATATATTCTTTTCTTTGTGTGTGCGTGCACTATGGTAGAAATAAATGAACAACGCTAGTCTGAGGACCACATAGGAAAATTTCAGTAATGTACTTTCTACTCTTCCATAGCACTTGCATCTTGAATGGAGCATTCTCCTCTTTGAAGGTCATTTTAAGATGAAACTGACAATCTGTAGTGAAAAGCCAAAGGTCCTTTTAAAGAACACAGGCCAGATTTTGTCTCATTAGTTACCACTCAGCTTGTGCTACTCTGCAAGTAACCCACTGAGGAAACATAACTACTCAGAAGCTGGTCCTTTGTGTATCATTCACTGCAAATACACTTAGCCCCGTGCACTCTGGGTGAAATCCTGACTCCATTGAAGTCAATGGGGCCAAGTTTTCGCCTTCTGTATTTAACATGCATGGGTAATTGAAGGTGGCAATTGCTGATTTGGACAAACCATGTAACTTCATGCTGTTCAAGAGTGAAATTCACCTCTCTAGAGGGCTAGAAGTGCCCTATTAATAGGATTTAAGCAGTAAATTTCATCCCAAGAGTTCAGTTGCTTCACTTACATTTGCCCAGAGAACTGAGAGGCTGACAGTGATTTAGAACAGCTGGAAACTCGTATTTTCCTCTGTCTTAGTGGAAAATGTTTAGATGTTTTCATTGGTTATACAGCTTCCTTTTTTTTTTCTTTTGCAACTGGAAATATCTGCAATATATAACTGTTTGGTGGTTTATCATTCTCTTGTTCATGGTACTAAATGACTGATCATTTGTGGTCTACATAACGGGTTTCCCTCTTGTGCCTTTGCATAAATATGTCTCTTACAGAAATTGGGTGAGACTTTTTTCTATAGTAATAAAAAAGGATTTTTAAAGAGTGCATGGATAATACATAATATACAGTAGATAAATCTTCAGTGGAATTTGATGTGACTTCTAGAGACCTATTGATTTGAGCGGTGTATGTGTTCGGGGATGGGGGGGAATCAAACAGCTAATTAATGTTCGCAGGAAGCTTCTAGTCTATGATATGCCATGTGGGTATTAATTCCTTCAAGTTGTGACAACCCGATGGAGTCACTACTAAGGGAAGAAAATTATACGCAACATATTAACCACAGCAGGTACTTCTCAGCTGTGAGGGACCGCAGGTAGCAATTGGTACAAGGATCTCTGTCATAAGGAAGCCTGGAATCTTGCAGCAGTCTATCACCACCAGTGGTGGCACAAAGGAAAGGGAGAAACACAAATAGAATAGGAGGCAATAAAGAAAGCACTTGACATCAGAGAGGTCAATACTGCATTATTTTTATCAACTGAATTAGGAGTGAAAACTCAGATATGCTTTGACTATATTTGCAGAAATACAGCAAGTCTGTAGCTGTGTAGTGCTAGTCTCCATGCAACTCGGATGGTTGATATATGGTAAGTATGCCCTGGCCTGAGCTTAGATCTTCAAATCACTTTCACAGAACCTGTTTAGTAAAGAAGGTAACTTCGATTTTTCTGCAACATGGTTTTCAATTGGCATTCTCTTACTTTGACTCTCTATAGCCCTTTCTGTGTGAGGATCTCAAACGTTAATGAATTCAGTTTCACAACACTCTGTGAGGTAGATTAGTAATAGAATTTCTCTTTTAGAGAGGAGGAGACTGACAGAGAGAACCTCATTTAAATTGATGGCAAAGCTACTGTTGACTTCAGTAGAGCCAGAATTTCACTCAGAAATATTAGGGGAATGGCCCAAAGTCTCACTGTGTGAAGTGCTTATGATTGGCTTAAATGGGTGATGCAGAGTATTATGTGATGTAGCCATTCTCCACCCCTCCCTTACTTCCTGTTTTAGTTGGTGGCAGTCCCCCCCTCCCATGCTCTGTTTTGAAGTATTTAAATAAAGCAGCAAGTTTCCAGTCTGCAGCCCTGTGAGCTTACTTTTCTTGCACTGAGTGGTCCTTTATAAAATTGGCAATAAGGAAAAAACATAACATGGGAGAATTGAAGAGTTTAATACAGAAAATAAGAAGTGCAAGCAATATATTGAAAGATTGGGCCACTATTTTCTTGCAAATGGCAGAGCCTAGAATAGAGCCTGAGTCTTCCACCCCACAGGCCAATGTATGAACCATAAGGCCATCCTTTCTCTCTCTGCTGCCAAATGTGGAGGCTGTGAAATACTGCCTTGCCCTCTTCCCAAATAAGGCTTATTACATCAATGGGTGTCACTGTTCTGTTACTCTGTCACCTATAGAGCAGTGACCAGCTCATAGACTGTACACAAGGTCTGTCTCTCACCGCGGTACGTGTCAGGTTAGGGCAAGGTGGGGTTAGCTAGAAGGCCTGCTTCTCCACTGCCTGGCCTTTTGTCTAGTCACTTACACCTGTGCAGAGCCAATATAATCCATTAGATTGGAACAAGTGTTTTATACCTACTTTGCACTTGACCTCATGGTGCAGGATAGCTTCTGGGGTGCTGCTGGCTTGACTGCTATGGTTATTGAAACCACTTTCAGGAAACAATTCCATCTACCCCACCCTAGATTCACATTTAACTTTTTTCCTAAATAAGGGTTTTTATTACTTCTTGCTTAAATCAAGAGTAAAACATATGGGTCAGATCATCAATTGACATATTCTTGATTATTTAAGCAGCATCAATTACTCACAAAATCAGTAATTCTGGGTATGGACAATTTTGTATATGATTGCAATATATCTAAGCCCTTACTGCAATTAAAAGTTAGAAATCATTCTGCTAGCAATTTGATGAAGAATAAATAAGCACATCATTAAGCTAATGAGACCATATGCTCATATGGTAAAATAAAAGTGAGCTACATGCAATGAAAGCGCAAGAAGCAGATGAATGAGCCACTGCATACATCCTGAAATAATGCTTAAAAATGCAAATATTGATATTTGTCACACTTTTTTCTCATGTAAATCATTGCTAAATAAGGCATCTGGTGGAAGAAAACGTATTTCTGCCTTTAAGCTCACTCTCAAATTAATGAAACAAAACCAACTTGAGAGAGTACCTACAGGCTGCGACAATTACTCAAAATTGCTGGCAATTGGCTAGTTACAAACTAGTTTGTCATCATGACGGAAATTGAGCTGAAAAGCAATTTATACAAAAATCTGCACAGACTCATCTGTTAAACTTTCTCTTAAAGCCTAAGCAGCTGAATGTGGAATCACAAATCTAGATTTGGGAAGCTACAGAGCCCTCCTTTCACAAAAAACATTTTGAAAAATAGTTGCAATCTGACAGAATTTTAATGCCACGGAAATGATATATTCCCCCCCCCTCTCTTTTTCTTCCCCCATTTCACTTTAAAAAAAACATACATGTATCTTGTTGCTTGTTTGGAGGGTTTGCATATGGGAAGAGATTTCCCTAGCTTTCGCCAAAGAGCTGGGTCACTTCTTGATGTCTTGAATTAGCTTTTCTGGTGCTGACAGTGACTGACTGTATTCTGTCCATTACTAGACTAAGTGATTAGCACATCTTTCTTTACCAAAGATGTCATTTGGAAATGACTTGCAAATTTTTGTTTGCTGAGGACTAGCAGTATCAGGCTTTGCTCCAGGAACAGAAACACCAGCGGTACTCACATTCCCTCAGAAGGTGCCAGTTTGAGCTGTTCGCTCTACCTGCTTGGGTCAGGTTGACTGGGCTCCCTAACCCTTGCCCCAAATACATCCTCTTCTGGAAAGAATCTTCATAGACTACTGGCTCACGGCTACCTTGGATGAGGCACAGGTGTAGAAGATGCGACTCTCTTGCTGACTGTAGTGGTTGTGCCTATAATAACATAGGGCTGCTCATGAGCACTGAAGCATATGATTAAGGGTTGGATGGTTGGGTTACTGGGTTGGGTAACTGATTTGAGGCCTGTTCCAAAGGCAGCAAATATTTTCTGGTCTCTGTAGCTAGGGAAGGGAGATACAAGGAATTATTAGAGCTTCCTGTGAAGTTCAAATGCATCTCAGTCCAGAGCTGCATCTCCCCTACCCCCTCTGCCCTAGATCTCTTGAACCTAGCTTGGTTTTTAAATGATCTCTTTTGGTAACTGGGAAAACGCTGAATATTCATCATGCTTAGTTTAATTAATGTTGGCCTCCCGAATGGAAAATATAAATAGCCAGCAGATGGAAAAACTAATGTGTGTCTTTCCTTCAGGAATTTTCACTTTACAAATTAAAGCTCCCCGCTCCCCCAAATCAGTGAACAGCAGCATAAGATGTGTTTGGTTTGGAATCTCTGCTAATAGTTTTTAACAAATTGTAGACTGCCTCTGCATGCAGCCTCAAACTTGCCGCATAAAGCTTACAGACATTTTCCCTTCCCCCCGGAGTGGAGAAAGTAAGTTTAAAAACTATTTTCCACCATATTTAGGAACCTAGAGATGCAGGTAAGTGCCAAATAGGATTTTTCAAAGGTCCCCAGGCACCTAACACCCATTGATTTCAGTGGGAATTAGGGACCTAGGTCCTCTTGAAAATCCCACTCTCTTGAAGAGACTAAAACCCTTGTATAAAGCTGACCCTACGATATTAAGAGAGTAAGGGCCACAGCTGGTGAAAATCAGTGTATCTCCACACACTTTAATGGAACTGGGCCAACTTACAACAGCTGAGGATCTGACCTTTAACTTCTAAACGTTACCTGATTACACACGTTTTACAACTCCAAATCAAAATTATCTTTGTCATACCAGCTGCAGTATGACAGCTTCATTTGAAAAGTTTGTAACCCTGTCAGTCAGCAGCTGATAAACTCTTCCTTTTGGAATGATTTTGTGTTCACTAGAAACACTAATGTACATCAATGGTATGCAAACCTCATACATGACTAACAGCCAGCATGCTAGTTGAGAGACCATGCTAACCCTAGTGTAAACATACAGCCAGTTATGTGAGAATTGCTTCTATCACAGTGAAGCGTGGAGCTGTGGGGGGTTGGGGGGAAGAGGGGTCGCTGTCTCAAGTGATAAACGGACCTATATGCATTTTACCACCGATTAAAAACAAGAATACGATTTGACTGAACTCAGATGAAAATCCCTAGTTCCCATTCCTAAATCATCATGACTTAAAGTGTACATTCACTTCATATTATTTGACCTTATAAAAATCTATATTGGTGTATTTCTCCCTAGACACCCTATGAAGCTTAAGTGCTTGGAAATCCTATTAAATGTTCTAATTATGTGAAACATGTTGGTTAATCTTTTTTAAAATTAGTGTAACCTTTCCAGTCTCAGCTGGCAAATAAAGGTGAAATGAAGGGTTAATTTGCAATGTGCATTGTTTTACAATTAATGCAAATCTCTCCTTCAGGTTCCACACGGTTTTTTTATCTCTTTCTGCTGGTTTATCTGAAGTGCAAAGGAGAATCATGAAAGAACATAACTATCTGAAGACAACAGCTCAGTTCAGATAATAAGCTTTTAAAACTATTATTATAGCAGGGTGTCTCTTATCCAATGCCATGTAAATACCACACAACACCAGAGCATCCCTTTTATCTTTAAGCTTCTACACCAACTAAGGAAGATGCAAGCTATTTTGGGCAATTCTGATTCAGGTCCCCACATGTTATGAAGGTCCCAGTAGTAGAACTAAAACAAGAATTTGCATCTCAAATAGGCTTACAGCAAATAGCAAGGAACTCAAACACAACACTCTCCTGTCCCCAAACACACACACACAAGTTGTACAAAATGCTTTGAACACAGCTAAATCTCTTGAGAAACCAGCTGGTAAATAATAGCTTGCAAGCCCAAATTTAACATCAATTCCAGCATCTAAGAATTGCATTGAAAGATTGAAGTTCTGAAAGATAACTCTAAAGGTGAAGAAGTTCACATTGATGCGAATTAAATTATTAGTTTGCACGTACACAGGGCCTTTCATTGTAGCATCCCAAAGCACGATATAAACACTAATTAAACATTACAGATCCCCCGAGAGATAAATAAGGGGTCACCCGCTTTTGAAATACAGCCACCCCTAAGGTGAAATTCAACAGTAGTCTGCATAGAAACATGACATAGCAATTTAGGACAGGATATTAACACTAATAGTGCATCAAGCAGAGATGGAAAGGAGACTTTAGGAAGCCAGAATGGAGTTATTTAAACTGGAATTAGATTAGGACACTGCTGGAAATGGCCCACCTTGATTAGCACTACAAAAGGTCCCCCCCCACCCCCAGCTCTCCTGCTGGTAATAGCTCATCTTAAGTGATCACTCTCCTTACAGTGTGTATGATAACACCCATTTTTTCATGATCTGTGTGTATATAAATCTCCCCACTGTATTTTCCACTGAATGCATCCGATGAAGTGAGCTGTAGCTCATGAAAGCTTATGCTCAAATAAATTGGTTAGTCTCTGAGGTGCCACAAGTACTCCTTTTCTTTTTACAGTGAATATCTGGCACCAAGTGCCCTAGGTCCTTTATTTCTACACAGCAAGCAGGATCCCACAGCAGCAAGTCTCAGAGCACAGCTCTGCAATGGGAACTATAGGTTGTCTTAAGGAAGCTTTCAGTATTGCACTCTGTCAGGCTATTGGAGGACATTAAGTGAAAGTCTGAACTATGAATTCCCTTACTTCTCTCTTTAATGTGTGTGTCAGTACAACAGACTCAGCCTGGCTTTAGCAAAGGAAGAACCTTGGCTTAGAATTCCTAGACGAGCCCCACAGAATGAGCTCAATTGCAGGGCAAGTCATAGAACTGCCCCTCCCGCCGCAGGTTTGGGCTTTTCCACTGGCAAACCCCTGGTGATCAAACTGCCGGAGAAGCAAAGAAAGGGGTGGGTTCACACATGACTCATAAGAAACTAACGCCATGGAGCTGTTTCAGAAGTATTTTAAATGTGGAAAAGACTGATCTTGTTACTCAGTCCATCCCCTCCCCTTCCCCCATCACCCAGGGTCAGTGCAGAATTGTGCCCTGCTCTGCTTCCTATTGTTTTGTACAGCCTGGTTTGAAGTGTCTCTCACGTCTCTTGGGAGACTTGCCCAGCCTATATTTTCTCCTGGATAGAAAATGTAACCTTTACTCCCATTCTCAGCCCCTAGTACTGCCCTAGATTATTTCTCTCTTCCCTGCAGATATCTGTGTTCTGTAATTCTGCCCCCTTAACTTTTCCTTAACTAAACTAAATATTTTCAGCTCTTTTAATCTTCCACCATAAGGCAACCCCTCTAGGCTCCTATTTATTTTTGTTGCTCTTCTCTAAACCCCTTCCAAGTTATCAGTGTATTTAATGGGCACCTCATTATCAGACTGAACACAAATGTTCCAGGTGTTGTCCTATTAGAGGCCCATTCAGAGGGATTATTACCTCCCTCTCCATGATGTGCGGTCTCTCTATGTGTAGCCCAAAACATCCGAGCGAATACATGTCTCACTTGGTTTTCACTACCACTCCAAGGCTCCTTTCAGCGTTACTGCTTTCCAGGTTCTCTGCTTCAGTTTAAGCCTATTTGCTTTCCAAGAAGTATTTGTGTTCCAGAGGATTTTTCTCCAGGGGTATTTTCTTGCATTTATTCCAAGTTTCATCTTTCTATCATTTTTTCCCCACATTTCTACTCTCTCTAGGTCCCTTTGTATTGTTGTTCTGTCTTCGTTGCTAGTGCTTGCTGTACCTCCCAGGTTTTATCATTGCAGGTTGCAGTGTAACTGCACAGACAAGGCAGCAGACTAGGTTGTTAGAACGCATCTAATGGCTAAAGAGGCTAAATTTTGGCATATAGCCACAGACCTATGTTAAAGATGTTGTGGAAGGGCACCCCCAGCAGGAGTTCCTGGAGAAGGCTCTGTGCCTGAGATGAAACGCCTTCTGAGAAGTACATGCTCTTTACCACTGTTACGGGTAAAGTACTCCTCTCCATGGCTGGCTAACATGAGGGGGAGGGAGGTGCGGGGGAGACAGCGGGCAGTGCATCCTCCTTGCTCTCTTTCCAGAATCTAGAACAGATACAGATCCAAGAGGAAAAGGCTTATTCTCTCCCTCCCTTGTTCACCGATGTAGGGGCTGAGTACAATCTGGACTTAAAAATTCAGGGAAAAGCCAGAGGTTTAGTAGGCAGCATATGGTAAATGTAGCCTGTCTGCTGAGGCATTATGTCAGCACTGTAGTAATCCAGGGATTGATTTTTTTACAGATCACGTAAGAATGGCCATACTGGATCAGATCAATGGTCCACCCAGCCCAATATCCTGTCTGCTGACAGTGGTGGATGCCAGATGCTTCAATAGGAGTGAACAGAATAGGGTAACGTCTCAAGTGATCCATCCCTGTTGTCCCGTCCCAGGTTCTAGCAAAAGAAATATCTCAAAAGAAAGATCCCTTTGTGGTGCATCTCCTTTCCCAAATTCCCAATTTCCCCTCCCCCCCGAGCCCCCGGTATATTGTTTCTGCTCTAGACCACCAGAGAAAGCTACATGGATAATTGGTGATCCATAGGCCACAGTCTGAAAACTCCTGCTTTACATAAACACTTTTCCCAGAAACTGAAGTGCTGAGGGAAAAGGACCACATTGCTGCAGTTTAGCTCTTCCTGGTAGGTTTTTTGTTTTTTAAATGACAGCTATAAAACTAAGGGCCACATTTCCCTTCTCTCTGGTGTTATTAAGAAATAAGAATAAAACCAAACAGTTCACATCCGTGTTCTGGATCTTAGGGAAAATATCCAGCCAGCTTTCAGAAAAAAATTGCCGACAGCTGGTAAGGGGGTGCGGCTCAAAGTCTATTTTGCAAGAGTCATCCACTCCCTTTGCTAGAAAAGTGAGAACTGCATCCAAGGCAATAGTATTTCGGCACAGTTGGCCTTTGAGTAGGAACGAGCCAAGGAACCATAATAGCTATAATCTTGTTACTTCCTTATACACTCAGGGTTTGTGAATGTCAGCAAAAGAGAATACATTGGAACAGGGATGCCAATTAAGCAGATTCAAATCCAAAACTGTAGTCTCAGCCAGGTTGGGGGGAAAAAGATGAAGGAAGCTGTTCACACTGTCTGTGCTGTGTAATAGCTAAAAACAGAATCACCTAGTTTGAACTCTCAAACTGTATTGTTCTGGCAGTGACAGATATCTCCAAGTACCCTGGGTGGAGTTTAAGAGAATGGATTTCTTGCTAGTGACTTGGCTAGCTGCAAATATGGGGCTCCCCAACAGGGATATTTCATCTCCATAGATGATGTAGTTGCTGTCAAAGTAGTTGCTGCCAAGCAGCACCCAGTGCCAACCCACTCAATGCAATCTAGCAGCACCCCAGCTTCCCTGCAGGATTTGCCCTTCGGGTGCCCATGTTCACTCTGGCTATTCCTAACCCTATGCCTTATCAGCTGGGAAAGGACCCTGGCAGCAGCTCCTGTCTGGATCAGGGACTGTAAATCCTCCAGCATTACTCAGTACCCATCACCTATCTCTCCACAGCAGTGGCCCGTATTTTGTTTAAGAGATCTAGGCTGTTACATGCTGCTGTGAATCAGAATGTATTTTAAAGGAATTGGAAAGCAAATAGAAGGAGCTTAAGAATCCTCAGCAGGGCAGTTTCTAGTCAAAGACTGATCTAAAAACAAACAAACACACAAAAACTCAGTCTATTTTTCTTTTAAAAGCTGCCCTCCATCTGAAAAGTCCATTGCTGCTTTTTCTGCCAAAGAATATTTTTTGAAAAAGGTGGAGGGTCAGCACTCCCTTGGTGCCCTGGGCTGCTGGAAATAGTTTGGCCCTGGTGTAAACTAGAGCAGCATCAGGGCTGTTCTAATTTATGATGGCTTGTAATATCCCAGTAGGGCTATCATGATGCTGAAAGGGGTGGCATGGAGCCAGCTAAACCAGCTTTATGTCACTGGAAGATTTCCCTCATGCTGGGACAATATCCAGCTGTCCATTTAGGGCATTTTTTATTTTAATATTATTTGTATTGTGGTGGGGCCTAGGACCCTCATTGTAGATCAGGACCCCATTGTGTGAGGGACTGTAGAAACACAGAACAAAGAGACACTCCCTGCCCCAAAGAGCTTAGAAGCTTTATATCCCCTTTGTGTTGTTATGGTGATGCAAAGACCAAACCCTGTGGGACAGAGTCTGGCCCTTCCCACTTGTTTCACCTATTTATACTCAATGTAAAACAGTGCACAGGCCTACTTTTAGCTTTAAGGTTTTCTAATTCTTTAGTTATTTTTTATTGCTATTATAAATGCCATCTGATGTTTGTAATCTCCATGGTTACTGCTACATAATTTAAAGGCCCAGAAGTGCTGCCTGTAGACTTTTTAAAGCTCCCTGCTAGTTGCCACAGAGATGAAAATACCCAAAGTCACTGTCTGTGTCTGGTTGAGAGTCTTAGTTCCAGTGTGACTGCTACAGAGCCCAGAAGCCCCAGAGAGATGACTGTGGATTTCCTAAACTCTGGATGGACCACTATGACGTCTCTAAGTAATTTATCAGTCATTGTGTAACTTCTGTGATCTGTAAGGGTAACTCCAGGCCTTCTTTGCTCTGCAGTGGCTACTAGGGAACCATATGTTAATATTTCACAGTTGGGTTTTTTAAAATTAATACTGTCCATTTTAAAAATCTAAGGGCATTCACAGATGCCTTCCTTAGATAATTCAGCGTATAAATAACTATACATTATTCTCAAGCACATTATTAGAATGATTCAGTTATACACACAAGGTAAGGAGATATCTGTTAAGGTTTCTCTGCAAGCCTTAACTCTGACCCAGTCCTTTCTATCCTTTCTGTCCTTTGGGACAATGGCAATCTGTGGTATATATCAAAGGAAAACTTCATGTCCTGACTTTTGTAACAATGCTCCTGAATGGGCCATCTGTGGGGCCTCAAGATCTAAAACAGGTCTGAACTGGGACCTCAAGATCTAAAACAGGAGCATCTACATCCTGAAATGAAGGACTGAATCTATTCGCTTGGCCGCAGTAGCAGACTCCAGCCACTAGAAAGGCACGAAGACTCACACTGGGTTAATGAGGGTTCTCCCTTGCCATGGAAGCTCATCCTAAGCACCACAAAACTACAGCAGTTCCAATACCCTGGTCTGCAGGGATAGAATGTGGAGTATTGGGATCTAAAAGCATGGACTTTCACTGCTTCTGTTAGAAGATCAGGCATCTTAGCATAAGCTGTGATCCGACCATATTATGTCCACTGGACCACAGTGCCTGCATTTGTAACAGAGCTGTTTCTGCCTGCCTCCCAGGTTCCTTTAGCTTGAGCCTGTGTACTTGTTTTCCACTAGGGGCTATTGTGTGTGTGTGTGGCGGGGGCGAGAGGGCGGGGACCCTTTCCCGGGGCAGTTCAGCTGCGCAGACTATTTGGAGGCATTTCTCTAGGATTAGATCTGTTTCTCGCAATCTCTCGTTTGAGCTGTAACTGCATGTCTCACAAATGATCCCATCTCTACACAGTGAATCCTCTGTGCCTGCAGAGTTACACGTGGAAGCCAGAATTCTCAGTTCTGCAATGTAAGCATCTATTCCTTCTTCGGTTTTGTGGTTTTGGTTTTGGGTTGTTTTTTTAAAAACCCAACATATCTTTCTATAGTCTCATTCTGTCTGCGCTCATCAAACACCTATCAGATGCTCCAGTGTTTTGTGTGGTGTTCTTGATAACAGTGCCTCTCTCACTTCTTGTCCTTTCCCCCCGGTGAGAAAGTGCTACCTTCATTTTTTCATCTTTATCTCCCTTTATCCAGGTACAGACTCAGTTCTTCTGTCCATGCTTGTGCAAGGTTTTTTGTCTGGAAATCCAGCATTCCCAGTGGTCTGAGGCCCTCCATGCTGCTTGTTTGCGCTATCTCTAGGTGCTGCTTTGTTTGCCTGTTCATCACACTCTTCCTTGCCGTGTGTCTTACTAGCCTGACCGCTGCCACCCTGTTTCATGTACTACATTCTGGGTAGTAACATGAAAGAACTCAGTATTCGTACAACTAAACTGGCTCTTTAGAATCATAGAATATCAGGGTTGAAGGGACCTCAGGAGGTCATCTAGTCCAACCCCCTGCTCAAAGCAGGACCAATCCCCAACTAAACCATCCCAGCCAGGGCTTTATCAAGCCTGACCTTAAAAACCTCTAAGGAAGGAGATTCCACCACCTCCCTAGGTAACCCATTCCAGTGCTTCACCACCCTCCTAGTGAAAAAGTTTTTCCTAATATCCAACCTAAACCTCCCCCACTGCAACTTGAGACCATTACTCCTTGTTCTATAATCTGGTACCACTGAGAACAGTCAAGATCCATCCTCTTTGGAACCCCCTTTCAGGTAGTAGAAAGCAGCTATCAAATCCCCCCTCATTCTTCTCTTCTGCAGGCTGAACAATCCCAGCTCCCTCAGCCTCTCCTCATAAGTCATGTGCTCCAGCCCCCTAATCATTTTTGTTGTCCTCTGCTGGACTCCTTCCAATTTTTCCACATCCTTCTTGTAGTGTGGGGCCCAAAACTGGACACAGTACTCCAGATGAGGCCTCATCAATGCCGAATAGAGGGGAATGATCATGTCCCTCGATCTGCTGGGAATGTTCCTACTTATACAGCCCAAAATGCTGTTAGCCTTTTTGGCAACAAGGGCACACTGTTGACTCATATCCAGCTTCTCGTCCACCGTAACCCCTAGGTCCTTTTCTGCAGAACTGCTGCCGAGCCACTTGGTCCCTAGTCTGCACCGGTGCATGGGATTCTTCCTTCCTAAGTGCAGGACTCTGCATTTGTCTTTGTCGGACCTCATCAGATTTCTTTTGGCCCAATCCTCTAATTTGTCTAGGGCCCTCTGTATCCTATCCCTACCCTCCAGCGTATCTACCTCTCCTCCCAGTTTAGTGTCATCTGCAAACTTGCTGAGGGTGCAATCCACACCATCCTCCAGATCATTACCGAGAACTATTTACAGAGGTGACACAACTGCGGCTAGCATTCAACCCATGTGCACACAGACAGGCTTCCTGTAGTGTCCTGCAACCTGTGCTGCTCCCTCTAAGTTCCATGTAGTTCATAGGTGCTGGAACTAGGGGCGCCAGGGTTGCTGCTTGAAGTGGTTTCCATTATATACAGGGTTTACAGTTCGGTTCAATGGCTCTCAGCACCCCCACTATAAAAATTGTTCCAGCTCCCCTGATGCAGTTTACTACGACTACTTACTATTTACTGATGCCCATGTCCCTTTTACTTAGGCTTAGATCCTGCAAGTTGCTCTGTGTTGGCTGACTCCCGTGCCCACAGAAAGCCGCACTGATTTCAGGGAGTGCAGAAGCACACTTGTTCAGAGCAACTTGCAGGATCAGGCCCTGAGCTGGTACTCCTTGGTATTTTTTTAATGATACAGCTGACATTTGTCATTTTTATTCATTTTAAATGAAAAGCATATTTGAGAATCTTAATGCAACTATTACTCAGAGCATAACTCAGTGCAGTGAAGCATATCAATGGTCACTTTTATCTTGGGTGGATATATATGTATGTACTTTTGTTACAACCTGCATATAATTTGCTGCAGCAAACCTCAAGTGGAATTTAACAAGCTGTGTTACTCAACTCACTTCCAAAAGAGAGAGAGAGCTTTGTATGTTCTCTGCAAACTTGCAAGGTCAAGACTGGAACATTCGAAAAAAAAAATATATAGCTTAGATTGCCTTCATCCTTCTCCTCGCTCACGGCCATAATTCACAGATACAGGAGTTTCTGTGAGAGAAATTGTGATGATAAAGAGGCAAGAGGAAATTTCAATAGTGGATGGTTGGGAAAATGCAATGTCTGCAGGCTGAATGCTTGCCCCGATGTCAGATTTAAACCACTGTTCCATAATGACAGGTCCATTCTAGCTAAGGCGCATTTGACATGTTCCCCCATGCAGGCAAACTACTTCCTCGAAACTTGCTTCACAGATGCTAAATGTTAGGCAGCTGATCTGCAGGAGGGTCATGTAATATCAGCGGATGAGACTGGGGAAGTGAAAGGCAGATTGCAGACCAAGTTAGAAGCATTACCTCAGAGGGATCGGCTGGCTGGAAGTTCACCGGATAATTAACTTTTCCTAACATCAAAAAGGTAATTTGACAGATGGAATTCTGCATTTTCTTGCTGTTGAATCATCGCTGAGATATTCCCTCTCCCACTCACAAAAAAAAAAGGGCACATTGGCTGCCCGAGTATCCTCACCATGCCAAAGTTCACCAGCCTTGTATTGCAGATTTACTTATTTTGAAAAAAACTCCAAAACAAAGAGCAGTCTCCAGTTAGTCTAATATCAGTATTATTTTCCTGCAATTTGTACACTAAAGCCTCTTGTTCTTGGTTTGATATTTTTGCCAGGCTTTCAGAAGTTCAAGGAACATAGATCACTATATATTGTTGTTTATAATTGGCCTTCCTTTTGCAATACATTAAATTAACAGGAGCTGCAAAATTGCTGTAGGGTGCACTCATTAGCTATACAATAGACTAACCTCTGCTCTGTTCATCTATGCAACCTCATTTCCCTTCAATGGATTGCAAGGGTGTAACAGACAAATTTGGCCCAGTACCTGTGGAAAAAGTGGCTTGCTGACAAAGGAAGGGCGGTGCTGTTTTCCTCTAAAATGTCCAAGTACATAATTCTCATATTGTACTCACTCAGCACAGTGGGAATCCTCTCTTGTAAGCTGTTTCTTTAACTCTCTGCTGTCAGAGTTCAACCATTTAGGTCACAGCAAATCTTAGCATGCACTGAGCTATCAGAAATTGGGAAACACCCACTTCCTAGCAGAACCTCCTTCTGCCGGGGTGCTTGGAATAGACTTTTAAAATTGATTAGCGTGGGTGGGGGTGTTCATCTTTAGATCTTGTCATTTTCCTCCCATTTAAAATGTTAGAATAAAGACTGGCATTTCAAAGCAGGTGGTGTTGCTAGCATAACTTCAAACACCATCTAGAGGTTCCCCCCCCCCATTTGTAATTCTGCAGCAACAAAATGCAGAATTCCATCTGTCAGATGATCTTTCTGAATATTTGTCCAAACAGACGTTTTGTTTGCTTTGCTTTGTGACTTCTCCCAAAGGCCTAAAGCTGCAGTCAGATGCAAAAATGTGAGACTAGATTTCATTCTGGGTCCACCCACATGTGACAAATGTTCAGCACTGCTCAGTGGTGAGTCAACAAAAGGAATGCTAGGGGAGCCTGGGAGTGAGCTATGTGGATCACACGCAATAGATGTGGCAGCACACCCAGCTTTACCAAGAATGTAGAGCTCAGAGACACAAAACAGCAGCAATGGGCACTTGATGGTAGAGCTACACATCATCCCTGTTTTGCAACTAGTGAATCCTTGATTATGAATTTGTCTTGCTGCTTCTTGTACAAGGGCAGAGACTTTGCTAAATCGCTCTCTCCTCCTAGAAATTTTGTTTGGAAAACCTCCAGCTGCTTAGTAGCATAGGCCAGATCATACTTTTGAGGGTGATGCATGGAGAGCCCTCTTCTCCATGCAGATCTACTCCGGACCATGTGGAAGGGGAGGTCAGAGAATCTGTAGCCCTCTCTATGGGATCTGGGGATCTACAGCCCTGGAGGGCAGGGCAGGGGTCTGGAACTAGGGAGAGTCTGGGAATGCACATTCTTTTAATCTCCAAGCCCTGTGGGGAAGTTTAAAGTGCCGGATAACACAGCTTTTACTGTAATGAGGTGTTGGTCATGAGGGAGCAGGACTTCAGGGGGCTCAGGGGTTACACAGAGCCCATGACTCAGAGTCCCAATAGAACATACTTGTTGACATATTTATCCTCTGGGAAACAGTCAAATATCCAAAGAATTGGCCTTTTGGGCCTCCAAAACCAGCTTCTTAACAGAGTAGGTAGTGATCCACACAAGAGACTAGTGCAGTTGCATATTCTGTGCAGAATCACATGATCTGTCTTGCCACTCAGTCCCAAATGGGCAATTTTTTTCTGTTTGTTTTGTTTTCCTTTTCAGGAATGACGGATATTTCCTTCTTTTTTGACTTTATAAAAGCCCAGTGCTGTACAATGCATTTTGGAATGAAAGCAAAATATTACAGCATGCTCTTATACAATGTAGCCGACTGGAGACCTCTAGATGTACTCAAGTCCATTGGACCTTGAGATTTTTATTTTGGGGCCCCTTGTATCTTGCGCACGCTCTCTCTTTCTCCCTCCCTCTTTCCTGTTGGATCAACTATTGCTGAGCCTTATTCTTATTCAGGCAAAAGTCCCACTAAGTGAGTGGAAGTACTGCAGGTCTGGATCCTCCATTTTTGAGAGTAGGCTTCCCATGGTTTGTCTGGCTCAATAGCATAGTCCTCTCCTAGGACATAGACAAGACAGTCCTTCATTAACAAATACTGCGTTGTGGTGCTATTCTGAAGACTTCATGTGCTTTACGAAAAGGCCTTGCTGAGGGAGCTATGTACTACTATGCATTTCATAGATGGGGAAACTGAGGCACCGAAAACTAAAGTGATGCCCACCCCCACAAGGTCTTACAGGAAACTATTGGTAGAGCAGGGGACAGAACCAGGTCATCTGTATCTCTGCACTGTGCTTTAATGACAAGAACAGAAAAGTGGTTTAGAGAGGGGCAATATCCTGTTTGGTATGGGCCACTGGATGCAGACTGAGACTGTGAGACTTGGCTTACTATCTTCCAGAAGGGTTGTGTGCATTAATTTTTTTCCCCCAGGACACAGGGCTACTGTCAAGGCTGAATCCCCATTCTGTCACTCCGAGTGCACAAGTGAGGGCCCGCAAGGATTTTAAAAATTAATACTTGCCACTCCAGGCTTGTATGACACTCCCAAGGTTACAGCTTTTCTCTGACCTTGGCTTGGTAAACGCTGCCACCACCCAAATGCAAAAAAACCCAACCCTTTAAACCCAGGAAGGAACACTTGGGAATTCCTCCCTGTGGGGTACCCTTAATCCCTTTCACCCCTCACTCCCGGGAAAGAGCTGAGAAAGAAAACAAAGGAAATTAGCTGTGGCTACCAGCTAATCAAACAACATGCACAAACCTCTTAGGACACCAAAAATCCAATCCTGTTCTTAAAAAAAGAAAAATTTATTGAAAACAAAAAGGAAAAAATTACATCTGGATCTTAGGCTTTTGCTAGATTTTAAAAGAGCAATTCCAAAAATCAAGCACCCAAAATAGCTTTCTTGCGGGATCAGCTTAAAGGTTACAAGCAAACAAAAGCATCTGGGGTTAGCACAGAGGAGATCCACAAGCCAAAATAAAAAATAAACCTGATTGTGTCTAGCTCAACATTCCCTATCCAAATAATGTCTTCTAGGTATGGAAGATGAATTTTCATACCTGGTTCAAGCCTTACACAGCATTGCTGCTCCATCCCTGCAGCCCAGCCTACAACAGACAAAGGGAAAGTTTCTTTCCCAAGTTCTACCTTCCCATTGGCTCTTTTGGTCAGGTGCCCACTCCTTTTCGTTTACCTGTGGGCTTGTTAGCCCTTTTCAGGTAAAGCAAGCAGAGAACAGACCAAGAGGGATTTTACCACTAACTGGTTGGCTGGGTGTCCATCAAAGGGAGCTACTGCCACCCCGCTTCATGTATCACAGCTCCCATCACTTCAGCTCTACCTGTAGTAGCCACAGTGGGCATGCTACTGTGCAAAAGGTGCAAGATACATTTTAACCACCTGCTTTAGAGCAGATCTAGATGGCATGAGAGTTAAAATTCTGGCAGCCGCTGGTATCTTGTCTACTGCACTAAAGTTCAAACCAGGGCTACCACTTGTGGAGGCAACTATAGAAAACTGTGCGGGGGGAGGTCGGGGGGGGGGCAGGGGGAAGAGGGGAGAACCTATTGTAGGGAAAGCCTAATGTAGTCCAATATGCAACTGCTATCCTAGCTTAAGAGTACCATGGACCAGTTCTTTCTCAGCTCTGCTGCTAACCTATTGGGTGACCCTAGGAAAGGCATTTCAAGGCCTCTGTTTTTGCTCCTGTTTTTTGTCTCTTTATACTCAAAGGGCTTGTCTACACAGGGACACCCAGGAAAATTTAATCTGAATTAACTAAAGGTGTGAATTTAAAATGGATTTGATAAAGTGCACTAAACTCCTGTGTGGATTCTCTCATTTAGAATTAAAGTGGCCTTAATTCAGTTTAGCTTATGAGTTAAAATCCCCTGTTTATACAAGCCCTAAATTCTTCAGAGCAGGGACTGTTGCCTTCTATGTTGTTGTCGATTACCCAGCATGCAGGGCCCATGGTTTTGGCTGCGGTCTCCAGGTGCTACCATAATACAAACCAATAACAGAATGAGTTACACTCAAGCAACGGTCTCTGATCTCTGGAAATCATGGTCCAAGCTCTGCTTAGATCATAAGGAAAATTATTTTGGTGATTAGGTGAGATGACTCTCCCTGCTCCCCAGTGGGTGGGTCATTTATACATAATTAAATACAAACAAATCATTTTCCTGACAAGCTTGGCTCAGGACTGGAACAAAGAGGGTGCTGTGATCCAGCACTGAGGGATGGTGCATGGGATCTGTCTGTCTTCTCTAAGAGCAACAAATACACCAAAATATTACAAACCAGATAAGCAAATTTTGCCTAGAAAGCACTATTCTTAGTTTAAGTAAACTAAAGTGTGCGTAGTGTAGGTTAACACCTGAATATCAACATCAAAACAAGCATCAGTAACTTACATCGAGAGAATACTTCTACGCTATTAGCAGCAGCATGCGACTGAAGCATATGAGAATTACTATACTTTGAAACATATATTTATCAGATTTCAGAGTAGCAGCTGTGTTAGTCAGTATCCGCAAAAAGAACAGGAGGACTTGTGGCACCTTAGAGACGAACACAATTATGTGAGCATGAGCTTTCGTGAGCTACAGCTCACTTCATCGGATGCATGTATTTATCAGTTATTGTGCCTACTGCTATTGAATTACAGCAGCGGGCCTGAGGTCTTCGGAACAAGACATCTGTTCCTGCTCAGGAACTAATTGGTCAATGGGAGTCTGGCCACTGATTTTAAAGGGAGCAGGATCAAGTAGGAGCCAGCCTTAGCACTGGCTCAAATCAACTTTCCATTGCGCTAAATCCTGAACTACTTATTCAGACGTGACCCAGTCCAGGCAAATCTCCCAAAGAAGTAAATAAGACTTTGGGCTGAATAAGGACTTCAGAATTGGGCCCCCTATTAGCAAGATGCTATCACTATGATAAAATCCCCAGGTACATCTCGTGCTTTCTTGGACTTTGCATTTAATTTTGTTCCGATCTCTTTCTGCTAGGCTTATACCATTGCCTCTCTTTTGTGTGCCCAAGAAGTTAGGTTCGTAATTGGTTGACAGCACTTGACATTTAGTGATGTATGTAAACCAGGGATTGGTGATAACATAAATGCTGTGCTCACTCCTGAAGTGCTTGAGGCACATCACTTTGTAGCTAGAAAGCAATCTGAGTCCTGAGGCCAACAATTCCCCTGTTCTTTTCTAAGTTCTGTCCTTTTCACCTAAGAAATGATCATTTGGGAAGGGTGCTTGATTGTTTCCTCACCTCAACAGGAATTTTTTGGGTTAAAGTTACACAATCATTTCATGTAATTACTCAAACCTCAAGGGTATAAAGTGATTACCAAGCAGGGTCAGAAAGCATCCAGGAGGGCGGGGCGGGAGGGGGGCAGTGTAATATTGCACAATAAGGCAGTTAAATGCCTTCCTCTCCCATTGGCCTGTCAGAGACAGGCATTATTCAGAGATGGAAACTCTTAGTCTTTTATAGTTGTATACACATTTCCCATTCAGTTACGGTCAGATTGTTCAAAAGAGCTCAGCTCCCAGTTAGACACCAGGTTAAGTGGGCAGTTTTTGAAGAGCCCAGCATATTGCATGCTGTAAGTGTCAGCGTGGGAGTTGCAGGGCGCAGAACACATTGAAAATCTGGCACTTAGGTAGGTGCCTGCATGAGAACAGACCATTTTGAAAAGCGCATCCCATGATGGGGGGGCCGAGCACCTGAAAACTTGATTAGAAGGAATTTGTCTGGCCTGTAGTTTGTACTATCCGGGCAGTAGGAGCATGGCCTAACTGCCTGGTGGTCTGATCGGACGCTTGGATCAGATCATCACACTGGAGACCGGGCTCATTCTATGTCTTTGTTCTGCCCATCACCTCCATAGTGGCGAATACCAGCAGGACCTTTATGGTCTGAAAGAGCCCAGCCACGCTGGTGTGCAGGTTTTTCTAGGGTGCTTATCATCCGAGCACCTCACACATATTAACACCCCTGTGAGGTAAGCCCCGAGGCCCAGAGCCACACAGGGATTTAAGCATTGCAGCGCTCAGCCTTGCAGCACCTAGAGAATCACAGGAACAACACTGAGAGCCACAAAGGCTGAGTGAGGCACCTAGGCTCCCTATACAATGAATGGGGAGACACAGGTGACTTCGAATGGGATCCACAAAAGCCAGCACCTTAGGCAGGGAGTTGCCTCAGCTAGCCAGTGGGAGATGCTGTTGAGAGGAGGTTGTGCTAACCCCCTCAGAGACAGGCGCCTATCTCCGCACAGTGAGACACAACTGGGGAACCAACTCCTGGAGTCGGGCAGCTTAGGCACCTAAGCGGTTTCCTGCAGGAATGAATCGGGCACTTGCCTCACTCCCCACAAAAGGGCTGGAGAAGGAGGTGGCGGTGACACTATTTCATTTGCCAAGAGTGAAGCAGCATGCAAGTTAAGTTGAACAAGTGGAACTTTATTAAAGCCTGTGCACTGTTGTTCTGTCTACCTGGCTGAATTGCTTCCAGCTTAACTCCCCGTGTTCCCTGCTCCCCTGTCAAGAACAGCTCCCACAGGGCACAGGGGCCCTTTGACTCCATTTCCCCTGATCCTGACACACTCACCTTAAAACTTTAAATCCAGCCCTTAGATCACGCACCGGGGATGTGGTGGACCCAGCTGCAATCCCCCCTCTACCTGAGACAGAGAAAGTATTTGAAGAGGGGCCTCCCAGAGCTCAGGCAAGGGCGCTAACCCCCAAGCTCTGGGATATTCTGATGTAGGGCTCCCTCCGTCTCTCCTGTTGAAACAGTTCCACTGTGACTGAATAATGAAAGAACGATTAGAGCAGGAGGGACCGGCACAAGAGTCTCCCAGCTTCCATGTGGATGCCCGAACCACCAGGCTACACAAAAGTGAGACTGACTCTGTAATCCAATGGTTAGGGCCACCCACCTGGGAGGCAGGAGATCTAGGGTCCAGTCCCCTTCTCCAATCACTCTTCCATTGTTTAGAGGGGCAGGCAGTGAGGAGCTGCTGGAGTCTTTTCCTGCGGTGGGGAAAAGCTCTGGCAGCCTGGAAACAGTGGGACACTATGCTGCTAAAAATAGCAGTGTAGATGCAAGGAGCCCTGTTTGGGTGTGTAGGATACATACCCTGGTGTTCTGGCATGTCTGCACTCTGCTTACCTAAGCAGTGCCTCGCCGTCCAAACCGTTATTTATATTTGAGCTGGGGGCATGCCGTGTATGCACTCCACAGCTCACCGTAAGGAGTGTGCAGTGTAGCTGTCCCCTTAGAGCGAGGGAACAGAGCACATGCTCAGAGGCAGAAGCTTAGTCGCAGAGGGAACTTTTACCCTGAAACCTTAAGCACCAAGTGAATTTAGGGACCTACTGGGTTTGGTGAGAGTTTTGTGGATCACAGTGGAGCCTAAAATGGGGATCAGGGCCACAGAGATTACATTGATTTGGTCAAGGGGAGACAGGAAATGGCTATCAATTGAGTAGGGGAGCCAACAGCCAGCCTTCCCTGGATGCCTCTGGAAAGCTGGTTTTAGCTTGCAGGGAGAGAGGGGTGGCTGAGTTATCCTGCTTTTAAGGCTATCAGAGACATTTTCTTGATGGGACACAGCACCATAAGGATTTTGTTCTTTGCCTAAACCTTGTCTTTATAGCAGCATGCATTTCTCCAAACCCTCTGTATTTTCACATCAATATGCCAAGTGGAAGATCTGATGTTAAGGTCAAAATCATCCAATGCTGCAGTCATGAGTTACTGCAAGGAAAGCAAACAGCAGCCTGGATCTCTGCAGTCAGCAGTGGAAAATTAACAAATAAACATAATAAAATCAATCCTTAGCAGAACTTTTAAGCAGGCTTTGATGTAACTGACTAAGCTTCTAACCTCTGAAAACCAATACAGCCAGGCAGTTTTGCATGGCATGGCGACCAAGGTGGGGGACGGGGACATTGACGTTGTTTAACTTTCTTCTTTTTCCACCAGGAAATATGATGCAGATTTTCTCCTTCTCCAGGAGAATGTTATAAAACAGGCTGTTTCATTGTTTCAATATGTGCAGCTTTCCCCTGGCTTTTTGAGTGGAGGGCGCTACAGGCAGAGGGTCCCGGGAGGCTGCTGGGGACCCACCTCGTTCCTATTAGAGAGTAAATATTTCCAGGTTTTCCCCTTTCCCCTCCCCTCCTCCCCCCACTGGTATAAGAGAGGGGGAAATGCCCTGCTGTAGAAAATGGCCTAGTTGGTTCAATCTCCGGTTAGGTCTCAGTGGCTCTGCAAAGCACCTGTGGGGTCTACAAGCCCTTTCCCCACTAAAGACGTTTAACTGGCGAGGTGGAACTGAAGCTCGGCTTTATCCCCAGATAGTTCAACAGCAGGGCAGCCCGGCCCTCTCCTGCAGGGGGAAAGGGGAGGGGGGGTCTCAAGGGCCTGGTAATTAACAATGATTGATGGGCCATCGCCCCTGGGTTTCAGGTTAGACAAACACTTCGCGCAGTTGGTCAGTTTCACAGACACTTTTGGTCCCTCCCCTCGGGTGCTCCGGGATCCCCCCGGTATGAAACGGCTACAGCAGCAGCAGCGGCGCCCGCCGGCCCGGCAGAGGAGGGTAAGTGTGTCCGCCGGTAGGAGCGAGGGAGGGAGCCGGGCGAGCAGCAGCCCTCCGCAATTGACGGGAGTGTCAGTCAGTGCTGCGGGCCGGGGGATCGCCTCCCCCCGTGGGAGTTCCGCCTCTGCAGGGAACTGCAAAACGTAGCCCTGGGCCAGGTCCCCGGGCCACTCGCCCCGCCGCTGCCTCCTGCTCACCTGGGAGTCCCCCCTCTCCCCAGCCACCCAGCTCCTGAGCGCAGCAGCAGCGCTCCCAGGCACGGCGCAGGCGGGGTCACCGGCTTGTGCACGGTCCCGCGGCTTCGCAAAAGCCCCGGCGCCCCTGGACCCTCCCCGTTTGCGCGGATGGTAGAGCCACCGCCTTGCGTGGACGCTTGTGGCTCCGCTAATAAGTCAAAACAACCAGCAGGCATCGCGCTACGGCGTTCAGAAATCCTGTTTTCGTTCCGCCCCCGGGAGCGCGCACGGAACAAACCCTCGCCCGCTTACAGAGGCTCAAGCGGCTGCAACGTTGAAGTAATTACACAGCGTGCGGTCCTGCTAAGCGACAGACTGCGTGCGCTGGAGATGTACTGGAATAGAGAACTCTGCCGTCCGTCAGAATAAGCGATATGATCCAAACCCTGTTTCCTGCCCACCCGGACAAACATGCAAATATTTGCTTACCTGGTGGTGGTGGTTTGTTGTTCTGAAAGTGGCAAATTGCCCCTCCACCCCCCCCCCCCCAAATAATACTTGAAATGTTTCAAAACTATTGCTTTACTGAAAACGACCCTCGGGGTGGAGAGGAAGAACTGAGAACAGTTTGTGGAGTGGTGGGGGTTTGCAAATCGAATTACATGTAGAACACGGGGGGAATTGGCAGATAAACTCACTTTTTCATGAAATTGTTCTTCAAGTTGTGCAGACTTGCTAGCCCAGTGTGAGCTTAATGAGACCCAAGGAGGAGTTTAAAAGGAAGACACTGTGTAGATATAAGACAGCTAGGGGAATACTATGAACTTCTTAATTTTGCTGTGGACTTTCTTGGTATAAATCTACTGTCTAAACAGTTTTCAGAGAAGCAGCCGTGTTAGTCTGTATCCGCAAAAAGAAAGGGAGTACTTGTGGCACCTTAGAGAGGAACACATTTATTTGAGCATAAGCTTTCGTGAGCTACAGCTCACTACATCGGCTGTAGCTCACGAAAGCTTATGCTCAAATAAATGTGTTCCTCTCTAAGGTGCCACAAGTACTCCCTTTCTTTTTGTCTAAACAATGCTATGTGACATGCTCAGCAGATACACTGCAGTAGTGAAAAACATCCAGATTCTTGAGGAGGGAGATGTGTGACAGATATTTGCGGGGAGAGGAAGGGAAGAGGAATGGGGCAGTGGAGGGAGAGATTCAGTCCACTGACAGGAATAATATAAGACTCCTCCATGACATGCTCAGTACTTGAATCAGCCAATCGCTCCTTTTCTCCTGCCCACACCCCCTCCTCTCCTTCCCTCTTATCTCTTCCTCTTTACAACTCAGATACTTTGCTGGACTCCCCCTCTAGCCATGTCCAGAGTTGAGGAATCTGACAGGTGAGTGGAGGGTGTAATTAGACATGCACATTTGTACCACCTACTGCAAGTTCTTTTGTTCTTTTTGGCTCTGTGATCGCAATTGGCCTTTCTCGAATTCTTCAGCGCAGAAGGAAAAGATGTTATTCAGTCACTCAGCAGCTAGTGAGATGGTATTTGAGAGTATATTTGTCAGTGTGGCTTCTGATAGATCAGCAGCATCTAACTTTTCTATGTTGTGAAAGCTGCACTCTCCCTTTGGAGGGCTCAGTTAGATATTCTATATTCCCGAATGTCTTTCTGGGCTCCAGAGAAGGAGAGAGATTCCAGGTATGATCGATTCTGGATCAGTATTATATCCAGTGTGTGATTTTGTTTTAACTGAAATAGTTATTCCAGTACAACCCATAATGTGGACACATTACTACAGGTATAAAGGTGCATTATACTACTACAGCTTATTTCCTTTCTTGTATAAGACTAGTTGTAAGGCTAGAAAGCATACTTGGGCCACTGTATCTGCATCCTCACTAAGGGCTAGTCTACACCAGAAACATTTTGTATTGCTTAATTATACTGTTATAGTTATACCATCAAACCCTCCTAGTGTAGGTACAGTTGACGCCTGCAAAAAAGTGCTGGACAAAATGAGCTAGACAGGCAAAAGCACTTTCATGTCATTATAAATGTTTCTACACTAGGGCTTTTGTTTGGTTAAAAAAAAAACACCTTACCACAAAACAACCCCCAAAATCCATATTGCACCCTGAACTGACATTGGTAGAATAGCAAATGTTTCTAGTGCAGACTTGGCTTCAGGTGGTTGCACAGTTTAATTATAGCAGTATATTTAAGCAGTCCAACTTTTGTATGTAAACAAGCCCTAGAATGTCTCTAGGGTTGCCGCGACAAGTACTACTGCAAACTTACCTGGCTGAAGTAGAGCAGAAATGGACACTGCAGTCTGGGAGCATGTCTAGATGATGGAGGAATGTGTTTGTGAGTTTTTTCTCCTTCAGGTTAGCGGAACCCTCCACTGCCTTAACACCCCTTTAGAAACAAGTTAACAGTTAAGACTCCCACCTAAGGAAGCTCAGACAGAGCTAAATGGATTGAAGAAAGCATTCGTTACCTAGACAGGGCGTTTGTGTTCGTTCCATGGTGGCATTTGTCTTGGGTTGCTAACTTTGGCATATTGCAGCATGTTCACTGCTTTTAAGGGGTCACTAAAGTGATGTGAGTTCTAGACTTGTCATAGTACATTCCTGGGTACATGCAGCCTAATTCAATTCTGTTTCGTGTGCACAGCCCCATTTTCCATCCATTATATGAGAAAATGTATGTGCCAGATGTATGTGGAGGGGAAGCTGAATTTTAACCTTGCTGCATATATGTCAGAGTAGAATTTGGCCTGTCACATTTAATGAATGTGTTGAGAAAGTTCTGCAAACGCACACATGAGTAAATGCACTGGACTAGTCATAGGCTTCTAGACATCTGATGTTGGCTTTTGACATTGCTAGGTAAAATGAGGAAGGAAGGAAGGAGACTCATTGATTCCAAGGCCAGAAGGGACCATTGTGATCATCTAGCACAGTGGTCCCCAAACTTTCACGTCATGCCCCCCTTTATTCCTGTCTATGCCCCCCCCCAGGAGTTGGGGCTGCGGCTCTGAGGAGGGGGAGCGTGGACAGCAGTAAGGGGACCAAGGCTGGGGCTGCAACTGGGGGCAGGTCTGGGGCCGGGAGCAGAGCTGTGGCTGGGGGCCAAGATTGGGGGTGGGGCTGGGAGCCGGGGCTGCTGCTGGGGGAAGGGCTGGGAGCAGAGCAGGGCTGGGTGGCCCACACTCCCTCTCTGCCCCCATGGAGGCTGATCTGGGCCCTGCCGTGCCCCCCTGAACATTCCTCCAGGGGACAAGGGGGGGCGGTGTGCCACAGTTTGGGGACCACTGATCTAGCCTGACCTCCTGGATAACATAGGCCATTGAACTTCTCCAAAATAATTCCTAGAGCAGATCTTTTAGAAATACACCCTATCTTGATTTAAAAATGGTCAGTGATGGAGAATCCACCATCACCCTTGGTAAATGGTTCCAGTGGTTAATTACCTTCACTGTTAAAAATTTACACATTTATTTCCAGTTAGAATTTGTCTAGCTTCAACTTCCAGCCATTGGGTCATGTTAGACCTTTCTCTGCTAGATTGAACAGGCCATTATTAAATATTTGTTCCTCATGTAGATACTGATAGACTGTAACCAAGTCACTTGTTAACCTTCTCTTTGTTAAGCTAAATTGATTGAACTCATTGAGTCTATCACTGTAAGACAGATTTTCTAATCCTTTAATCATTCTCGTGACTCTTCTCTGAACCCTCTCCAATTTATCAGCATGCTTCTTGGATTGAGGGTGCTACAGCTGGACCCAAAATTCCAACAGCAGTTGCGCCAGTTCCAAATACAGAGGTAAAACAACCTCTCTGCTCCTATTCGAGATTCCCCTATTCATGCATCTTAGGATCATATTAGCTCTTTTCACCACAGTATTACACTGGGGGCTCATATTCAGCCACCACAATGCCCAAATCTTTTTCAGAGTCACCACTTCCCAGGATAGAGTCCCCAACTGTGTAAGTATAGTCTACATTTCTTTGTTCTCAGATGTATACATTTACATTTAGGTGTATTAAAACACACATGTTTGCATGCACCCAGTTTACCAAGTGATCTAGATTGTTCTGCATCAGTGACCTGTGCTCTTCATTATTTACGTCTCCCACAATTTTTGTATCCTCTGCAAACTTTATCAATGATGATTTTATGTTTTCTTCCAAGTCATGGATAAGAATTTAAGTAGCCTAGGGCCAAGAATCTATCCCTATGCGATCCCATCGGAAACCCATCTACTTGATGATGATTCCCTGTTTACTGTTATATTTTTGAGACCTATCAATTAGCCAGTTTTTCATCCATTTAACGTGTGCCATGTTAATTTTATTTTGTTCTAGTTTTTCAATCAAAATGTTGTACAGTACCAAGTCAAAAGCCATACAGAAGTTTAATATGGTCTGTCACTTGTTGTAGACTAGTTGTCATTCAGCACTGGAAGTATGCTTTTTTCAGAGTTTATTTTTGTTTTGCTGGACAGTTCCTTGGCAAGCGGAAGGGGGGGCTTCCATCAGGTCTGGGGGATTGTGCTGTGGAACCAGCTTTTCCAGGCAGGATCCATGGATTTCAGCTCCCCTCTGTTTGCACAGGAGGAAAAGAGCATTCAGTTCCTAGCTTGTGGGTATAAGCCACTTTCTCTTACAGCTTACCTCACTTTGTCTCTCAAATCACTGACTCCTTTCCAGATTTACAGTTAAATGCATTTTGCATTTATTTTTCTGTTTGTTGAGGTGTTTATACAGTTCTCATCACGAGAGTATCTTCTCCCAGATTTTTAAAAGAAGTATCTAAGAAACGTATATGTGCATAGGAAGAATACACTTTTCCGCTCACTGTCTTTGTCTTGTGGATATTGAGTATTTAGTTTGGCTATACTGCTTTAATCAAAGCACTGACTGCCTGGTTAAGGGCCTTTCTGCTTCCCTGAAAATAATTAAATAAATAAACAAGTAAGCAATTGGGCGCCGTCTTGTAGTTCTGAGTCGGGGCCTGATCTTGTAGTTCCTACACAGGGAATGCTCGGACGGAAGTCAAATGTATACCCAACTGTCCTTGATGTTTTATTTTAAGGCCTTCTAACTGGACTAGTTTGGGACCAGAGGGCTGGTTCAGGGCCCCCTCTACATATCTCTAGTTTTCATGTCCAAAAAAAAAAAAAAACTGTAGCAGGGTGGCCTGCCTTTAAAGGCCAAGAGGCCTGGGGCTAGCCAGCCCTGTTCAATCAGCCTCACCTGTGCCGTAATTAGCTGCCTCCCAGCCTAAGGGGGCAGCTATGTTTGGGGTCAGGGGACAGCCTGAGTATCACCTCGGCCTTATCCAAACAGTGGAGAGAACTCGGGTAGCAGGAGGAGAAGAGAATTGAGTCACAGGGAGTCTTGTGGAAGGCACTGAAGTAGGGTGTGGAAGAAGCTGGGGACTCCAGGGAAGCAGGCTGGGAGTCCCTGTCCTATCCCAGTATAGGGAAGGCTGAAAGGTAGTCTATAGGGGCTGAGGCTATGTGCGGGACTCTGGGGAAGCAGCCTGGAAGTCAGTGCTCTATCCAAGAATAGAGAGACTCAAAGGTAGCTTGGAAGAGGCGCCCGAGCGGGGTGGGAAAGCTGTGTGTGTGTATTTTAGTGTTGCCCTGGAAAGGGTTACGTTTTAGTGACTGACTTGGCTGGAGGACAAAGCTATGGCAACAGCTCCAGCCTGGGTGGGGAAGGCTGTAGGGACCCGCCCTTGGAGGAGGAAATGGAGGCAGGGAGCACCTGCAGTCTTTTTATTCCCCCAGCTGTTACAATTCTAGCAACTAGCCTCAGCTGATGAGACCAGGAATTTCCCTGTTAACTTTTTAGTGGCTGGAGTAGCCTGGGGTTTATACACCCCGGGACAATACTCTGCTAAAACTTGTCCTGGTGTGGCTGTTTTCTTTTTCTTTGTCTCTCTCTGGGGCTGTTTTGGGGATTGTGAGATAAAAATGCCTTTTGAACTTTCTCTGTGTCAAACCCTCTCTTGGGGATTTTCCTGTGCAGGGGAAAGAAGAGTTTCAGCTTGTGGAATGTCCATCCCCTTGGGGTGGGGGTGTGACTGGGGTTGAACTCTTCCCCAGGGAATAAGCAGGGGTTTCACTCCCTTCAGTCAGTGGCTATCCCGAGCTTGTGGTGAATGTTGAGACCCATTGGGCCTGTGCTTCCAGGCTGTACTTCCAACCAAGGCCTTCTGGCAGCTTGGGTCCTGAAGGAGCCAAACTCCCATAGTTGATGCAGCGTAGTCATAAAGGTGGATTCATAGGTTTTGATGGTGAGTGTCCCAATGTCACATCTGCAGGGGCAGCAAGAGAGCATCCTAGAGAAAGGGCCAAGTCGCCCCTCTCTTGTTCTGGATGTCTTTTCCAATCAAGTATGGAGGCTTACCCACAGAGCTCAAGGGGAGACGTATCTGTGAGATTCCCAAGAGCAAGAGTGGCTAACCTGTGACTCCGGAGCCACATGCAGCTCTTCAGAGGTCAATATGCGGCTCCTTGTATAGGCCTGTAGCTACAGGTGCCAACTTTCCAATGTGCCAGGGGGATGCTCACTGCTCAACCCCTGGCTCTGCCACAGGCCCTGCCCCTACTCCAACCCTTCCTGCCCCCTCCCCTGACCCTGCCATGCCCTCGCTCCCCCCCCTCCCTCCCAGAACCTCCTGCATGCCACGAAATAGCTAATTGGGAGGTGTGGGGAGAGAGGGGGGAGCTGCTGATCGGCAGGGCTGCTGGTAGGGTGGGGGTGGAGCTGATGGGGAGGCTGCTGATGTATTACTGTGGCTCTTTGGCAATGTACATTGGTAAATTCTGGCTCCATCTCAGGCTCAGATTGGCCACCCCTGCCCAAGAGGCAGGCAGCATGCTACATAGCTGACACTTTCCTCAATTCTTAGTTTACTTTGATACCTAAACTTCCTCATACCCCTCCCCTTCCACAGAGTGTATTCAACCCTCTGGGTGGGAATGTACTTCAGTAAGTTATGTGCATACAAGAAGAAGAGAAAAGAACCCTGAGTCTTATTTAGTCCAACTCTTATCTCATCTTGCACACACCAACAATCCATGTGTTTAGACCAAGGCCTTGATATAGTGATATGGTCTCCCCTGTTTGCTTTTGTGTAGTTCTTCCCCTGGTTCTCTTGCCCTTGCGGAAGTTTGGATTTCCTGCTAGCTCTGGGGCACAATGTTAAACTCATTTTTGGGCTCAAACCAGCCAAAAAAAAAAAAAATAGTCAGGGGCTGGTCTGCCAGGGATTGAATTGTTTGCGCCTGATTACACCATTGTGTTCTCCATATAAGAAAGTGAACTGTTGAAACAAACAAATATAATGATGTCCTGCTAAGAATATGGTGTGATGATTTTTTGGGATGTATGTGGGGGAGGGCTGGGTCTGCATCTTCTCCCACCGCAGTCAATGAGCCATTAAGTTCTAATATCTTTTGAACTTGTGTGTTACAAACCTATCCTATTTATTATTCATCAGAGTAAAGCTGTGCTAATTTAACTTCATCTTCCATTCTGCTTTAAGAGTTTTATACATTCCTATCTGACTGACTTGCTAATGAACTCTCTACATGGATTGCTTCCAAAATCAGACAGAAGTTTAAATATTGCCCTTGATCCATGTACACAACTCCCATTGACTTCAGAGTCCAGATGTGACCTTCGGGCTTTCCAAGTAGAGGCAATTTATGGAAGTATGTTTTTGACTGAGATATGACATTATTTCTGGGTGCACAAGAAGCTGTGGCTTTCAGCAGTGTGGTCACATTTTATGAATGGGTATAGGCAATGACAGCTGAGCTGTCCAAATCTGTGCCAAGAATACAGCATGCAAGGGATACGGGCTGAAACGTAAGCTTGAGAAACATTTCCATTATGGACAATAGAACAGTTGAATAGCAGACTACTATAACTCCCTGTGTGCCCGCTTACTCTGCTGTTCATACTTAAACAGATCTCAAAGGGTAAAGGGGTAGTAGGACAGTAAGGCTTTGTCTATGCTGGCAACTGAATGACAAAACTTTTGTTGTTCAGAGATGTTAAAACAGCATACACCCCGAAAGACAAACGTTTTGCTGAGGAAAAGCGCCGGTGTGAACAGCGCTTTGTCAGCAGGAGCATTTTCCTGCCGACAAAGCTACCACCGATCATTGGGGGTGGAAGTTTCTTGTTGGCAGGAGAGCTCTCTCCCGCTGACAAACAGCAGCTACGCTGCCTGCCTTTTAGTGGCATGGCTGTAGCGGTACAGCCTGTCAAAGTTCCTTCCCCACTCTGAACTCTAGGGTACAGATGTGGGGACCTGCATGAAAACCCCCCGAAGCTTATTTTTACCAGCTTAGGTTAAAACTTCCCCAAGTACAAACTATTTTACATTTTGCCGTTGGACTTCATTGCTGCCACCACCAAACGTCTAACAGATATATAACTGGGAAAGAGCCTGCTTGGAAACACCTTTCCCCTCAGAATCCTCCCAAGCCCTATACCCCCTTTCCTGGGGAAGGCTTGGTAAAAATCCTCACCCATTTGCATAGGTGAACACAGACCCAAACCCCTGGATCTTAAGAACAATGAAAAAGTAATCGGGTTCTTAAAAGAAGAATTTTAATTGAAGAAAAAGTAAAAGAATCACCTCTGTAAAATCAGGATGGTAAATACCTTGCAGGGTAATCAGATTCAAAACCTAGAGAATCCCTCTAGGCAAAACCTTAAGTTACAAAAAGACACAAAAACTGGAATATACATTCCGTTCAGCACAACTGATTTTATCAGCCATTTAAACAAAACGGAATCTAACGCATATCTAACTAGATTGCTTATTAGCCCTTTACAGGAGTTCTGACCTGCATTCCTGCTCTAGGCCCAGCAAAAGCAACACCCAGACCGAGAGAACCTTTGTTTCTCCCCCTGTCCAGCTTTGAAAGTATCTTGTTTCCTCATTGGTCATTTTGGTCAGGTGCCAGCGAGGTTATCCTAGCTTCTTAACTCTTTACAGGTGAAAGGGTTTTTCCTTTGGCCAGGAGGGATTTAAAGGTGTTTACCCTTCCCTTTATGTTTGACATAGCCGTATTGCTAAAAGTTGCCTAGGGTAGTAGACATAGCCTAAATATTCCGAAAGTCATAAGCTGAAAATCTTTTGAGGTGTACTACTTCTCTGCAAAGTGGCTAGGTAAAAATGTGTACCTTCTGACTTGAGACCTGTTCCCCGTGTGTACTCAGAGTACTCTTTAGGTCATTAAAGTGAAACTTTTATTTCTTTTTTTACTCCTGTTAGCCCTTTGGAGCAACATAACTCAGATGGAACGAGCTGGATTCAATCCCTGTTTGTGCATCAACAGAAATATTTAGTAGGGCCTAACTGGTTACACTCAAGGAGACAGGGCTGCACTGGTGTCAGCCAGGGCCTAATTTGACAAATACCTGTATACCAGGGTGTGAGAAGGAAAAGAATGCTGCTTGACTCTTAGGTTTTGTCTACACTGGAGAATTGAAGCCTTAGTTATAGAACTGTTTGTCCTGTACCAATATCAGCTCAATTGTTTCAGTGCATCCATGTTCACTGAGCTGGATTGGTTTAAGATACCAGATACCAGCATTTCAACCAGATACCTATCCCAGTATCCAAGCTGAGTTCTTGGCTCAGCTTTCATTCACCGTGCATTCTGGGAGATTTCAGAAGATCATTGGTATACTGTGGGCTGGGGAGTGGGACCAGTGAGTGCAATGCCCAGTAGCAATAAACCAATGCAGACTGAACTAGTTAGTGTTTAACTAGTTATGAAACCTGCTGAAAGGCAGTCCTGGCAGTTAGAAAAAACATCTTTGTTTTTTTGTCTGAGTACCTTTAATATGGAAATCGGCGAGATCCGATAAGTACAGAACCTTCACTGCTGTTATTACCCAGTACCTTTTTCGAGAAGAACCACACAGTAAATATATGTCAGGGCCTGGAAAAAATGCATTCCTGTTACGCATACTGATTTAGGAAATTAAAAATAACCATATAATTCATTTGGCTTTGTTTAGAAAAGAATTAAATATTTTAAAAGTTTAAGAAGCTTGTCTGCTTACAGTGATATTACAAATGATTGCATTTTGTTTATTTAGTTTGTTTTAAGGTTTGCTTTTTACTGTATCATTAATTGTAATGGACTCGTTCCAGCTGACTTGCATGCATAACGCCACTGAATTTTGCATGCAAAAGGAATACTAGATCTTAGTTTAGATACAAAACCTTCCATTTATTTTCTTATTTATTTTTAAAGTTATTCTTTCAAAATTTCCTTTACAACATACACTATTGGCTTTGTTGGAGATGGGAGGCGACTAGTTCTAGTTATATTGTGTAGAGTCACATTCTGCCCTGGTTTTTATACCCTGTGCAATGCCATTGATTTGGGGGTTGCACAGGGTGTATGCGAGCACAGATAACTGCCCTTCTAGTGAAGTCACTAATCCAAGGCCCAAATCACACTTTCTGTATTGAGGAGAATTGCCACAATAACTGAGTTGGATTCAGCGGCTATAAAGAAGGCAAAGAGATTTGGCCTTAGGTGGCTCCCTCCTTCTAAAAAACCCTTTGTAATCAACATGATCTACTAGCCCAAAAACTTTACAGAAATAGAAAACTAGGGGTAATGTGAGTCATATTTTAAACAATGCTGGAAACTTGAAAGGGAAATCACTTGAAACAGCAGTGGATTTTCCTATGCAGATAGCTTTGGGGATTACCTCTGGATCCTGCATTGATAAGTAAGTGTCAATGGATTCATTCTCCAATATGAATTGTAGTACGTTATAATATGCTGCAATTTGCCTTTAAACTTGGGAGGCAATGCTGTAAATACATTTTGCTTTCTGGCATGCTCTTGGGTTACTGACATGACATTCTGCTTTGATGCTGGAAGAATTTGCCCTGAGGAAAAAGCATGTTTAATCTTTTGTTTTTTTTTGTAAAATGCCGAGATTAATATCTTGAGCACATCACGAGAGAGGGATACGTCCTTTTGGGATTCTACATTCATTTCATATTGTTTAGGATCACTTTGATTTCTTCCTCATAGTACAGCGTGACAGAGGATGAGCTGAGTGTTCGAAATCTCTATTCTGTTCAACAGGGAACTTTTAAGAGTCTCAAATATATAAGATGTGTTAAGGTACATGAGCAATTATATTTACAGCTTCTTTTCTTGGCTCTGGGCTGTCAGTTGCTTGTTTTGAAATTTAGGACTAAAACAGCACTGTCCAGTTAAACACAACTATATACCAATACGTTTCCTTAGCTATTTTACTGATAACAGCTTGAATTGTTGCAATGTGTTCTTTTAAAATATCTACTTTACTTTTCACTCTGTTTCGTACAGATTTTTGAACTTAGACCAGCCCCCCACCTAAAACAACAACAAAAACCCAAGTCAGTTTCACTTTTGTTTATAATTTCTGGTTACTTTGTTTCTTACTTAAATAACAAGTTCCCAGGGGCTGGGACTGTCCTGTGTTTTGTGTAATGCCTAGCACGCTGGGGTCTTGGACTATGATTGGGGTCCTTAGCTACTACTACAATCATCATCAACTTTGGCAGGTTCTTATGCACTAAAATAATATTTCGGTGATTCGGTTGCAGACATTGCTGGGGAATATTTTTTCATTAAAAAGAAAATAGCCTCTACTGAAATTTTAAAATAAAATATTTCCATGGGTTTTAATTTGTCTTTTTAGTTCTGTCAAAACATGTTGATCTGAATCAAATATGCTGCTATCCATAACATCCTCATGATAGGAAACTGCTGGACTCCAGTCCTACAATTGATACAATGTAAGTGGACTGCCGTGCTTCAGTGGGGATGCCATTTTGGTCAATGAAATTCTGGTGAGTGCAGCAGTTTGCCCATGTTTTATCATTTGCAGGGCTGGAGCGTGGTGTATTAGGTGGTTCTTTTGTTTTTGTTGTCCCCTCTCGTTCCTCCCCCAGGTCTCTACGCTCTGCTTCCTGATCACTAAATTCTTGACGCTTCCATTAAAGGGAACTGAGTTCTAGAAAAATGACTTCTCTAGGTGGACTCCTGTTTTATTCTCCTTTTTTATTATCTAGAATTTTAATTTGCAGGAGTGATTGTAATCAGCATAAAGCTACTTTTCCCCTTCCTATTGACATGGATATTAGAGCTGTGAGAACAGTCTCACTGCTGGCCACACAAGACTAGAAAATCAAAAGTTGGATGTTTTTTCTTGAACATTTTGTGGTTTCTCCTCAAATTCTGTTTTCTCCCTAAAACAAAGGGTATTCTTTGTTTTTCTTTAGCCCATTGTGAAATTCTGCCATGTCATCACAGATTGTTGCTTTTGTGCTGAAAAATGGCCCTTTTACCCGAGGCAAAGGAAGAACATTGCAAATTGTTCCACAGTGGAGTTGTGCCTATTTTGGCAATGAAATATCGTCTGCTGGCAGAACTGTGCACTCACAGGCAAAATGTCAGTTATTTTGAAATTTGTGAAAACTGATGATTTCCCACAGCCCTAGTTTGGAAGATGTCAAGGGTCTGACTTTTCATTCTTCAGCAAAGCTCCTGCTGAAGCAATGTTTGGGAAAGCAATATTATGCTTTCCTTTTTAAAATGCCATTGCATGGTGTTAAATACTGTCCTAAGGTTATCTATATATTTTATTTTACTGTGGTATATTTGGGGTCAGGTGTAAAATGGATTTTTAATTGTTCCATTAAAGCTCCAATGGGTCTTTCCTTAAAGATTTATTTATTTGCATTGCAGTAGTGCCTGGAGGCCCCAGCCCAATTGTACCAGGCACTGAACAAACATCGAACACAAAAAGATGGTCCCTGTCCCAAAGATCTTATAAAGTGAGACAATGAGGGGATACAGCAAACAGAGTGGGGAGAACAAGATAAGAATGAGGCAATTAAGGTCAGTGTGATAAGCAGCGGTCACAGCACACTAGACACCAGACTGTTGTCAAGTCGTTGGGCCTAATGTAGGGATCAGAGCAGAGATGGGATTTGAAGGAGGACTATATAGTGCCTTTGTGGATTTTTATTGAGAACTCCTCTCAGGCATGAGGAATGGCATGAGATGGAGCCTTGAAGGTGTGTATTTGGGGAAATTTGACAAATAGGCAATGAAGACTGGCATCATTGGCAGGGTGGAGGATGATAGTCAGTGTCCCCATTGGGTAATGGAAAATGGATAGGTCCATGAAGGGCCTCACAAGTCGCTTGTTTGATGGTGTGTTAACTCCAATATGATGGCCAAGTTTCAAATATGGGTCATAGTGTGTTGGCGTGATATGGACCAAGGCAATTACTTTCCAACTACATTTTTCTGGCACTTTCAGCTCATTGTGTTTTTGTTTTTTACTTCTGTGAAATTAGTTAAATAGCTGCTGATTTTCACCCAAGAACTGACTTCATTTTGGTGAATCCCTAAGTATCTCTTAGTTACTCACAGAGTTAATGTGAAAATTCATTAGTTGTTCATACACTGCTTTGAGGTTGTTAGATGAGAGGTACTACAGAAGTACAAGGTATGAATCATAATTTCACCAAATTCTAGCCTGGCTCAAATGGCTAATAAAATTAAGCATTTTTGAATTCTTAAGTGTGAGTTTTCTAGATAGTCTGATCACCATCCTATCTCATGCTCAACAGCTTATTGATTTAAACTCTGTCCTGGAACTACAGCAAAAATGTAACCTGAGGTTAGCAGGGAACAAGCTGTAAGGTCTTCACCGTGTCTGAACTTGGCTCTTAATGCTGTAGGCCAGCAAAAGTCCCCAGGGAGTTGTATACAAATACCAAGTCTGAAATTGGCTCTAAGAATCTATTTAGACTTTCAGCCATTCAGAGCAGGGATCACGTCTATTTCAGTTTGTCGAGTGCTTAGAATGGTGGGTCCTGATCCTGACTGGGGCCTTCAGGCAATATCAAGATGTATATAAATAATCATGATAAACGTATTTAATCCCCTCTGCTGCCAGAAGAGAAGTGTGCTCCAGCAACAGTATAATAGAGAACCGCTATGTAAATGAATGGTAAAGGAAGATGTACCTGGTATGTGCAACAGTGAAGGGGAGTATTGTGCCATTAACATTGTCTAGCACAGAAGAAATTAAATCCTTTCTGTGTCAGAGAGGATGTGGCTCTCCAAGTAAACCGTGAACTCCTTGACACTGGGGCACTCCACAGTTTAGGTTATTGGTTACAAAATCTGGATCCTTCTAGAGCACTGGTTGAGACGCAGAGCAATCCAGTGGCTAAAAGTGATTATTGTGTGATGGCTGCTTGGCAATTTGAGACACATACTGGTGGCTTCAGTTAAGTTCTTAAACAAGCATTTACATCACAGAAATCATTGATTTCCTTGCGCCTTGCTGGTCTCTTCTAAGCAAGACTGAGGCATGTTGGTAGAGTAGCAAGTTGCTTTTCCTGAAATGTAGATTAAAAATGGACTTTTGTTTTTAGAGATGTCTATTTGTAATTATTCCTAAGCACTGAAATCCCTCTGTCTGCTCCTTTTTTTTGTTGTTGCTTTGTAGCGTATAATTATTATGACTGAGCAAGATAAGAATTCTTGAATGGTAATATAACTTTTAAATCCATTATGAAGGGTTTCTACAATTGAGGTTTTATTAAAAAAAAAAATTGTTCCAGTTAAGCTCACACAACTGTTTCTGAACAGCACAAATAATCTGGTTAATTAATCAACTGGAGGATCTCCAGTCACACAGAACTAGTGCCTTCACTTTAGAACAAATTGGTTTCTCCCAGTAGGCAAAAGTATGTGGATCTGGGCAGAAGGGAAGTGAGTTCATATGTTACTTATATGGAGCTTCAAAATATCTTATAAAAAGCAGGTGTTACCACCAAGGTCCATTAAAAAATTAATGACAAAAAAATTAAAAGTAAGCAAATCCCTTGTCATAAATTGCTTTGCTTTGCACTTTTCTGACCAAGAGTTATTGTTCTCAGAGTGTTTGTATTTCCTGTTTGTTCTGTTGCCTTGATGTCTCAGATTCTCCTTCCTCCATGATTCCTAACTGTTGCTCTCCTTTAATCTTCTGTTGCAGCTGTTCCTTGGTGAGCATTTCAAAGATGATATAGCTTTCCCTCCATGTCTCACGATCTTAGCCTGGCTGGGAAGCAAATGGAAGCCTCCACCCCTTTGCTCATGAATTATTGCCAGATAGGGTTGTATCCTCTTTGCTTTGCTTGTGTAATTTACTTGAAAATGTATGAGCAATTGGGGAGTGGCAGGGTCCAAGTGATATTGACAGTGGATTACTTTACATGCTGTTTTCTTGCAAAAGTCTGTCTGGAGCAACGAGATCATCTGTTTCTAGTTCTTTTTTCAGGAAATCTAGATTATGTATCTAAACGCACAGCGGCATCAAATGAGCATTTTTCTTAAAATTATATGGGCTTTAGGTGTGTGCTGATTATGACCATCGTTGTTGGTGGGATTAGATGGCAAGGAGGAGTTATTCTGGAGTACCAGTTTCACTGATCTGCTGTTCCTGCTTTGTGCCCCACGGGCAATGTGAAGCAGCCATCAATCCAGTTCATCTGACCAGTTAAATTGGGTTTAGGACTCCTTTACATTGCTGGAGTGGAACAAAACTACTGGAACATAGCAGTGAATGTGGTCCCAGATCTTTAATGTAAAGAGACAAAAGGATGTCTTATGACTGTATCCTCCCACTCAGTGACAAAGTGGTAAGCGAATGCATCAACATGGAGTTTTCTAGAGACACTGAAGAGGGGTAAAGCTACTGCACAGCATGCTCCCACTTTCCCTCCTGCGTACTTGGTGGTGGTACCAGGGGATAAACAATGTGTGATTTGCAACATCTGTCATTTGTGGCTGGGATAGTCCCAGGCACCACCTTCTTCGTGTAGATGGGGCTGATGAAGCAGGTTTTTTTCCTTGAGCCATTTCTCTTGTAGTTCTTCCCTCCTCATCATTGCCTATATACTGAGGTATGCTATCTTCCCAATGTATATAGGTGTACCTATATACCGAGGTACGGCCTCACCCTTAAAGAGGTACATGGTCAGAAAGAGCTACTTCCACCTCTCCGTAATGCTGCTCTACTGGCCCTGAATCATTTATACTTGATTTTTGACTATTTCAATACAAAGAGAATCAAATACAAAAAAGAAATGTAATAGAAAAATGTCAACAGCCAGCAGAAGCTGACCCGATTTCTCAGCTAGAATGTTGCCAGCGTTTGAGGAGTCCATTGGCAGTATGGCTCCATTTTGCTTTTACTTCCAAAATGCACAGGCTTTTGGTCAACTGATGCAAAAGGAATTACAGTGCCACCGAAGGGCTAAGAGTGCTGTTGGAGTCAAAAGGCCAAAGATCACTATTGAGGGTGAAATTATCACTGTCTTTACGTTGGCAACCCGGCGGCTTACACTCCAGGCATTCAGATAGTTCAAAAGCCTAAGATAGAACACTGGGTGGGGAGGCGGGAGGGGAGATGTGCTGTGCTTCCTCCCCTGCACACACCACCAAAGAGTGCTTTTGGGCGCACACTGCACTGGGCAGCACTGGGAAGAGCGCTGCTGCCTTGCTCAGCATGCTCCATCTAGCGTCCACAGGCATCACGCTTCCAGCACTGGGGCACTCCTGCTCTGGTGTAACCAACTTGTCAGTGTGTTGAATGTCTTCCTGTCTGTCCCATACGCAATGGACGTGAGTCTGTTTAAGCTCCCTCCTATAGAGCCTAGATTTTTATCTCAAGCTGTAAAGGCTTGTGCTGGTAACTTAGGGTCCCCAGTTCAGTCCTTGGTGTTGGCCAAGTTGATAATTGTCACATTTACTCTTCCTTGGAGCAATAAGTTAGCTGCTAATAAGGGTTAGTTTCTTCCAGACTGATCCTGCAAGTCCCTGTATGTGGACCTCCTAGAGAAGTCAGTGGGAGTTTTGCATATGGCAGGATTGAAGAATCAGGCCCTGGGGAAGTTTTATATTCAAATGATTGTAGTTAGTCATAATATCGGTTTCTGACTTCGAGATGCCAAATGAAAGTCTAAACTGCGAGATACAAAAGTCCTGCCTTTCATTATACCTGGATTGACAGGACAGAGAACAGTCCTTTGAAACTCTAAGCTGTTTCCTTACACATCACAGGGGGTAAGAAGTGAATTAACCATATCATAGGCACATGGTACTTCCCTGCTCAGATTACACCACAAAATCTGGGCAGTTCCTAGGACAGAGCTGGGAAAGGGAACTTGTGAGTGTAAGAAACACTTGGAAACAGAGCACTAGTAACATGACTGCAGACAAAAGGTTATAGGAAAATTTAACTGCATCTACAGTCCTGCACATCTACAGGTTAGCAGAAATCATGGTTAACTAGATGCTTGTAGTAAATTTATTGTGACTGGTATGAAATAACTTGGCTTTAAGCTTTAGTTTTGCTTTATGTTATCTGTTTTGCTTGTAGTAGAAATTATACCTTACTGTGTTATCCCTTAACTTTGTACTGACTTTGTTCTCCAAATTTACTTTCTAAATGTTAATCACAGTTTTAAAGCTCTTGTTAAATGTCCTCTGTTTGTTTGGTACAGTAAAGACTTCAGCAGACTTAGAAGTGTTTACTATGTGTTCTTTTAGCAGTGTATTAACTACAAGCTATGGCTGCACTGCACATGAACAAAGCTCTTTGCAGTAGAGTTTTCTGCAAAATACTTCATAAACAAAATGTGTGTGGTTTGTATTTTAGTCAGAACTCAAGTGAGCTATTTTTTTCCGTTCCTCACAAGTGAATGTCTCAGAAAAACAATTATTTCTAACACTGCTTCTGGCCTTTTTGACTCTGAATTCTGAGAGGATTTTATCTCACATACTGAAGTGGAAATTAAGTTTGTTTTTGTTTAATGCAAGTCAAGAAGTAGTCATGATTCAGTGTGACAGGCTGAATGTAAGCCATATGAGCTGAGCTATATAAGCATAAAGGATGATTGTACTGCAGAATACCTCCAAGTAATTTTAGATTTTTGACACATTTACCACTTCACAAGTTGTGTTTTTCTCTCCTCCACGCTCCCCCCCCACCCGCCCCCAGAACCAAGTATCTGATGTAATAAAAAATGTCTGTATTTTTTGTGGGAATAGTAAGTGTTTGGTTAAATTTTCTCTGCTACAATGAATTTCTCATAGGAACATGGAATTTTCTCTGAAATATAATGGGAATGGAGTAATCCAATAGTATATGTACTTGTCCTGCTTTACTTAAAAATGACCTTATAGAAACCTTGAAGTGAATCAACCTCTGATACTAATAGTTATCACTAGATCAGCCTATTAGCTGGTGATCTGTCAGTAGTTTCCTTGACTAGCTTTTTTACATGCAGTGATATAATACATGGCAATCTTTGGTTGTTGAGGATTACATTTTCACTGTGGCATGTGGAATGTAGCTCACTCCACTCTCATTAATGCCCCTAACTGGAGTTTGCATGTTCATCGAGATCACTGTTTGTCCCTAGGAATCCTGCAACATGAGTCAGATTTCCATAACTAAACTTACTTTTTGGTGGTCATCTATTTTTTTCTTCTTTTGATATTTCTTCTGTATTTGTATAATGTATCACTGTTGTATAGATGGCAAATGAAAGGCAGTTTTAATTCTAACTCGAAATATTTGGGTTAGTAACAGAATTGCTGATTTAATCCTATTACTGGTAAATCTCTGTATCTCCTAACATTTGTGAAGGTAGCTGATCATTTTGCAACCTAAACAGTTCAGCAATGGATACAAGTTAAGGTCCATTTCTGAATTACAGGCTAGTGCTTTCTTTCAGATGTTGTGAATGGTGTGTTCTGATATTTATTGTGTGTGTGTGTGTGTGTGTGTATAAAACGGGGTGTGTGAAATTAATATAACAAGTAGCGTACATTAGAATGTAGTAAAAAAAATTGATCAGCTTAATCTACAGGGCCAAATTCTGCTCTGTTACAATAGGGTGACTTTGTCAGAGGAGTTACTCTAGATAAACACCAAGGTATATATGAGAGCTGAACTTGGCCCAATAAATCTGTGCCAGTGGAGTGGGATAGTGTAAATCCCACTGGAGTTAGTGGAAAGCCTTTCCATTGACTTTGATGGCAACAGGGTCAAGCCCATTATGATGGAAGATGGTCCAGATCATGGTGTATTTTTGCTGCTTAACTTTGTGTGTTAATATATATTGGATACTATTTGTTTTTTAAGGAAAATGCCAGTAAAATGTCTATTGTTAGGCTCCAAATTATCCTTACTCCACTTTCACAATAAACTAGCCAATATATACTCTGAATATATGGAATGTTAAATAATTTCTGGCATTAGTGTGCCCTTGCAGGAAGAACAGATGGTACATTAAACAAGTTTTGCTATGGGATAAAATGTTCCAGGTCTCTGACAGATCGTATCCATCTGTAAGGAAGAAACAGGATTTGTGTAAAGTAAACAGGGTAGATTCAAACGATTTGAAATTCGCCTCAGAAGGCAAAACAGGTTTTGTGCACTGCTGTGGTGGAAGCACATTGCTGTATTTGACCAGGTGACACGTATTATTTGTGCTACCATAGCATCTAGGAGCCCTAACTATGGGCAAGGATCTCACTGTGCTAGGTCCTGTACAAACACAGAACAAAAAGATGGTCCCTGGTCCCAGGTGCTATTTATGTTCTTCAGAATGGGGTGTCGTCATTTTAAACATAAGTGCATTTTTGTCAGGTGGATCCCAAATGGGTGTGTTTTTAAGAAATGGAAGACTAGGACATGGAAGATGGTGCTCAGCCTGTAACAACATAGTTCCTAGAAAATAAGAACAGCTGTATTTATTATCAAATAGGTATTAAGGGGCCGTGGTCCTCTTTGGCCATAAAAGCATGTGGGAGAGGGAAGTATCAGTCCTCGCAGCCACGCAGCTATTTTTGACCAGAAGGTGGGACTAACATCAGAAGAGAGGGCTTGGGCAATAGGTTGAGTGGAAGGAGGAGAGTTGCATAAATGAGGGCAGTTTCTGATGGTCTCAGTCTGTCCATGCTCCTACCGCTTGCCCCTGGGATAGTACCCCTGGTCCTTCCTCCCCTGCAGTACGAGTATAGCTTTTTGTCACTGCCCCACCAACTACCTTCCACAGACCCCTCCACAGTTTGGGAAAAGCTTAGGATGGGGAACTAACATTGAGAGGCTGTTCTTCTATAACCCTTTTTGGTACCGTAACTTAAACGGCCTTCGGAGGGGCATGTACTTTGTAGGATGCCCTAGATTTCCCACCCTTCCCTCAACTTATGCCTCTCTGGCTGAACAGAGCAGGTCATCTACATTGGAGCCACCGAAGGGCTAGATGGGGGCATAGTTGTAGGGTTGCTGTGTGGCTGCTTTTCCTCTCCTTGTACCCCAATTACATTCCATGTACATTGGTCTCCCTCTTACCTACTGAGCTGTGGGGAGCATAAGTCCCAAAAAAGAATATGGTGGTTCCTGATCTTATGGTTTCCATGACTGAAGTATCCTTATAATAACCCTGTGAAGTAGGGAAGTACTGCTGTCCCCATGTTGCATATGGGGACTGAGGTGCAGAAAGACCGAGTTGCTCAAGGTTACACAGAAAGTCTCTGGTGGCACAGGGAATTGAATCTTGGATCTCCTGAATCTTGAGCTATTGCCCTTCACTACTGGACCATCCTTCTTCCCTTTCTGATATCTCTACCCAATTCAGGACTGACCTGGATTTTCAGACGCACCTATGGGTATGTCTACACTGCAGCTGGGAGCATGCTTCCCAGCCCGGGTAGAACAAGATGCTCTATCTCTGCTTACGCTAGTGCACAAAAAGTAGCAGTGTGATGGTTGCAGGACAGGTAATGGAATGGGCTAGCCACCCAAGCGTGGGCCCATGGGGTCTGGGCAGGCTGGTGCTGTGACATCCACACTGCTATTTTTAGCACACTAGCGTGAGCAAGCTCATGTAAGTCTTTCTACCTGGGCTGGGAGACATGCTCCCAGCTGCAGGTTCAACAATCCACTTCACTGAGTGCTGATCTAGTAGACAGCCAACACTTCTTGGGTGGTTGAGGGCACTTGGTTTGGGGTTTATTCCTCAAATGGCGGGTAGGTACAATGGCACAACTTTGTCACCACAATTTTTCCCTTAAACCTGTTGTGTTTCCAGAGTCAGTGTGTTCTAGAATCACAGGACTGGAAGGGACCTGGAGAGGTCATCTAGTCCAGTCCCCTGCACTCATGGCAGGACTAAAGATGATCTAGACCATCCCTGACAGGTGTTTGTCTAACCCCACTCTTAAAAATCTCCAGTGATGGAGATTCCACAACTTCCCTGAGCATGTCTGTGTCCACAGTTTGGTCCAGTGTATCATCCTCTCTGTACTTGGATTATTTAAGGTCACAATGTCTAAACTCTTGTCTCAGTTAGTTGTTTTTTAGATATGATTGTGGAAAGAATGTATGTTTCATGTTCATTTAAAGTTTTGTAAACCTCCTTTCTCCCCTCCTCCCCCCTTGAACGTTGTGCCCACTGGATCTGAACCTGTGGCTGCACTACATAAGTGTGAAAAATCTTGTGGGGTAGGGGAGGGAACCAGAGGGTGTGGCTCAGTAGCAGAAGAGTTGTGCACAGGGGTGTCCCTTCCTACTGGCAGATTTTAGGAGATCTTCCAGTTTAGGTGGCTGGAGGGCAAATCTTGCCTCTTCAGTGGGGAAAATTCCAGGGAAATTGCAAGCTGAAAAGGCAGGGGACACACAGAATTTAACTATAATGTCCTGAGGTGGCATTTCTATGACATAATGAAAGATGCATTTTAGCCATAATCACTCAGGTTTATTTCTATCGAGATCTGACTCTGTTTCCCATCCAACTGCATTTTTCTTTTTTAATAGATAGGGCAATTTCTCTCTCCAGGGACTCCAGCACATAATTTATTTCTGTCATATTCGTTTTATTTCCTCTATAGTCTGGTTCAGCATCACTATGTGGAATTAGTGAGGATGCACTGTATATTAGTTCTTTCTTGTTTTCTTGTATTAATGGTTTATTTTCTCTTGCTTAATTCCTCTTATGTTTATAATTTTCTTTTACTGGAAAATAGAAGGAAAGCTACCTCTGATCAAAGGGAAAAAACACTGTCAAAAAGTTTGAACATTTTATATGGAGACTATCAAATTCAAACAATTTGCCTTCACTAGTCCATAGCACGCTTGGAGTATTGTTAATTTTAATGAAAATCAGCCTTAATTTACTATATGGCTTATTCGTTCAACAAAAACAAGATGTGGACAAAGAGAAAGGAGCATTCTCATTATTTAGCTACATATATTCCTCCATAAAGTAAAATATTTATTGAAATGATCTTTTTCATTTGAGGTTAGTGGGAGTCAGTCTGTATATATATTTACAGAAGGAGTAAAGCTTTGAAGTATCTAATTATCATGGCAAGATCTAAGATTCTGGCTCTGCACCAGCATCTGTATTTGGCCTAGTATAAAAAGAGAAGGTTTTTATTACATTTTTTTCCAAAAAATTCCATAAAACCCAACTATTTTTATTTAGTTTATTTTAGGTCCGTTCCTTCACTCACCTTTCTTCTTCGAGTGATTGCTCATGCGTATTCCACAATCCCAGAGCACTGCACCGGTCTCCTCGCCCTGCCCGGAGGAAGTGATTGCGGCCCCGACCTCTCTGCACCGCAGGAGGACTTCAGGGCCCACCAAGAGCTCTTAAAGAGAGTGGCACCAAGCCTCCATCTCCAAGCAGAGGAGATGGAGGAGCCCTCAGACTCCCTGTTTAATGTGTTGTCCCCGTCAGCACCGGGCAGGGTGGCCTTGCCTCTCCATGAAGGGCTGGCTAACATTTGAAATGCCCTGTGGCAAACACCCACCTTTATAGAGAAGGGGGCCAATGAGGCCGAACGCAAGTACTTTGTACCCACTGAAGAGTACCTGTATACCCACCTGGTGCCCAACTCCCTGGTGGTCGAGTCGGTCAACCACAGGAAATGGCAGGGTCAGCCAGCCCTGACCCCAAAGAACAAAGACTTTCGGAGACTGGACTCTTTCGGAAGAAAAATTTATTCGTCTTCGATCTTCCAGTTACAAGTGGCAAACCATCAGGTTCTCCTGGGCTGGTATGAATTCAATCTGTGGGGCTCCCTGCCCAAGTTTGAGGCCTCCCTCCAGGAGCATGATAGGAAGGAGTTCAGGGCACTAGTGAAGGAAGGGGCAGCGGCCGCTAGGGCGTCCCTGCAGGCAGCATCGGATGCTGCAGACACAGCCGCATGATCAATTGCCTCCATGGTGTCCATGAGACAGGCGTCATGGCTCCTGCTCTCTGGGCTGTCCAGTGAGGTGCAGTCTTCCATGCAGGATCTCCCGTTTGGGAAGGCTCTGTTTGCGGAGGAAACAGATTCAAGGCTGCATGGCATGAAAGACTCCTGCCAGAGAGTCCTCCAGACTCTGGGCCTCTATGTCCCTACTCCGGCAAAACCTAAGTTCAAGCCGCAGCAGACTCCCACTCAGGCCACCCTCCCGAAGTATGAGGTCGCCCGTAAGAAGCAGCTGGACTATAAGAGACGCCCTCAGAGGCAGTCTCAGCCTGCCCTCCAGTCTGGGTCCTCCAAGGGCAATCAGGCAGGGAAAAGGCATTTTTGACGGGATGCTTGGGGGCACCCTGCCAATCCTCACCAGGGATCCACCCCCAATAAAGCTACCCTTCTCCAACTGGTTGTGTGCTTTGCTTTCCTCCTGGAATGGTCGCGGCTAACCTCGGACCGAAGGGTCCTCAACACCATCTCCCGCGGTTACCCCGTCCAGTTTACTTCCTCCCCACCTAACCATCCCCTACCCCCATCCTTCTTGGGGGACCTCTCACACAAAGCTCTGCTCGAGCAGGAGGTGGGGCGGCTCCCAGGACTAGCAGCGATAGAGGCGGTGCCCAAGGAGTTCATGGGCAAAAGGTATTACTCCCGTTATTTTCTTATCCTGAAGGCCAAAGGGGGGCTCAAGCCCATCCTGGACCTGCAAGGTCTGAACCAGTACATGGTGAAACTCAAGTTCTGCATGGTCTCCCTGGCCTCCATCATCCCCTCCCTGGATCCTGGGGACTGGTACGCTGCCCTCGATCTACAGAACATCCACATATTCGAGGGGCACAGGCGCTTCCTCTGTTTTGTGGTGGGACAGAATCATTACCAATTCACGGTACTCCTGTTTGGTCTGTCCACTGCCCCCAGGGTGTTTACAAAATGCATGTAAGTGATAGCGGCCTACCTCAGATGGTGCAGGGTCCAGATATTTCCCTATCTGGATGATTGGCTTCTCAAGGGCACCTCCCAGTCGCAGGTGAGGGATCTCGTGGCGCTCCTCCTGTCCATGTGCACCGTCTTGGGCCTGTTGGTAAACAACACCAAGTCCACGTTAGTCCGGGTCCAATGCATAGAATTTATTTGGGCGCTCCTGGATGCAGTGTTATCAGACAGATTCAAGATCCTGAAAGGTCTCATCGACTCGATCACATGGTTCCTGGTGACAACAGCCAAGGTTTGCCTGCAACTCTTGGGTCACATGTCAGTGTGCACGTATGTGGTCCATCATGCCAGATCCAGGATGAGGCCCCTCAGTGGTTGGCCCTGAAGTTCTCCCAGGCCCTGGACAGGATGGACAAGGTCCTCACCATGCTGGACTCTGTGATCACCTCCCTACAGTGGTGGTCCGCCCAAACAACATGCTCCAAGGGGTCCCATTCAGGGACAGGGCCCCGTCATTGGACCTGGTGTCTGATGCATTGGACGTGCATTGGGGGGCCCATGTGGGGAACTTTCAGACCCAAGGCCTGTGGTTGGCTCAAGATTTGACCCTACATATAAACGTCAAGGAGCTCAGGGCGGTGCAGTTGGCGTGCATGGCCTTCCGCTCGCACCTGGAGGGCAAGGTAGTCAGGGTCCTCATGGACAACACAGCCTCAATGTTCTATATCAACAGGCAAGGTGGGGCCCAATCCTCTACCCTTTGCCATGAAGCGCTCAGGCTGTGGAATTTCTGTATAGCCCACAACATCCACCTGAAGGCCTTCCACCTGGAATGAGAGGGCAGATCGCTCGAGCAGGGACTTTTCCTCGCAACATGAGTGGTTCCCTTAACTCGGAAGTGGCCCACCAGCTCTTCCGAAGGTGGGGAACTCCCCAGGTGGACCTATTCGCGACTCAGCAAAACCGGTGATACCTCCAGTTCTGTTCCGGGGGGGACGTGGGGAGGGGCGGTATCTCCGATGCCTTTCTCCTGTCCTGGTCAGGCTGGCTTTTCTACACCTTTCCCCATTCTCTCTAATCAGCAGGGTTCTGGAGAAGATAAAGATGGACAAGGCCCGGGTCTTCCTGATTGCTCCGGCGTGGCCCAGGCAGCATTGGTATGGGACCCTCACAGGCCTGGCAGTAGCTCGGCTGTTGCCTCTCCGCCCAGACCTGTTCTCTCAGGACCAGGGCCGCCTCCTCCATCCCAACCTAGCAGCGTTTCACCTCACAGCGTGGCTGCTCAGTGGTTAGGCGGAGAGGAAAGGACGTGCTCAGAACAGGTTCAGCGCGTCCTCCTCAAAAGTAGACGGCCCTCCACTCGCCACGCTTATTTGGCGAAGTGGTCCCGGTTCTCTAGGTGGGTGGTGGACCAGGGTGTCTTCCTGGTGGCCACCCTGATCCAGCTTATCCTTGATTACCTCCTCCACCTGAGGGTTCAGGGCCTGGCGCCCTTATCAGTCAGTCAAGGTGCACTTGGCAGCCATATCAGCCTTCAATCCGCCGATGCAAAGGCACATGGTATTTTCCCATGCTATGACTGGCCGGTTCCTTAAGGGTTTGGACCGTCTTTTTCCGTATTCTAGACCCCTGGTCCCACAGTGGGACCTAAGCCGCCTTTCATAAGGACAAGGTCCAGCTTCGCTCACACCCGGCGTTCCTCCCGAAGGTGGTCTCCGCCTACCACATGGGTCAGGACATTTTTCTACCGGTCCTCTGCCCCAAGCCTCACGTGTCCAGTGAGGAGCGCCATCTCCACATGCTTGATGTGCGGCGGGCTCTGGCTTTCTACCTCAAGCAGACCAAGCTGTTCAGAAAGTCCTTGCAACTGTTCGCCGCCTTGGCTGAACACGCGAGGGACCAGCCGATTTCCACTCAGAGGCTTTCCAATCGGATCACTTTGTGCATCTGCTTCTGCTATGAGCTGGCGGGTGTCCACCCGTCACCCATTGTGAGGGCACACTTGACTCGGGTGTAGGCCTCGTCGGCTGCCTTCGTGTCCCACATCCCCATCCAGGACATTTGTAGGGCCGCTACGTGGTCTTTGGTTCACACGTTCACCTCGCACTATGTGATCGTCCCCGAAACCAGAGATGACACCGGGTTCGGCATGGCTGTCCTCTGTCCTGGGAACTTGTGAACTCCTGCCCACCTCCAACAGATATAGCTTGGAATCACCTGTTGTGGAATACACAGGAGTAATCACTCGAAGAAGAAAAGACAGTTACCTTTCCGTAACTGGTGTTCTTCGAGATGTGTTGTTCATGTCCATTCCACATCCTGCGCTCATTCCCCTCTGTTGGAGTTGTCTGGCAAGAAGGCACTGAGGGTGGGGGGAGCACGCAGCATCCCTTATACTGTGCCAGGCAGGTGCCACTCCAGGGGTCGCAGGGGCGCTCCCCCCCTACGGGTACTGCTAGGGGAAAAACTTCCAGCACTGGTGCATGCGGCGAGCACGCACACCTATTGTGGAATAGACATGAGCAACACATCTCGAAGAACACCAGTTATGGGAAAGGTAACGGTCTTGTTCATACTGTGCTGGGAAACTCAGGCAGAATAGCATTATGCTAGTGTATAAGAACCAGAAAGTGAAAGTCAACAGTAAAAATAAGGGGGGGGGGAAGGGGGGGAGAGAATCAAGTTTACTTGTGAAAGGCAAAAAGTAAATAGACCCTTCCTTTACTGTTCTCTAATTCTGACTTTTGATGATCTTGGTGTTATGTGAGCAATTTAAGAAAAAAGATAAAATAAATGGCTATCTTAACACTGCCTTTTGATTATGAATTTTAAGTTTGTTACAAACTTGGGGTCAGATCTGAGGACACTTACTACTTGGCATAAGATTCTGATTCAGGAAAGTATCCCCATTCAGGACAGCCCTTATCCACATGGTTTAAGGCCCACTGAAGTCAATGGGACTTAAGCATGTGCTTAAAGATAAACATGTGCTGTGTGGTGTTCTGACTAGGGAAGGACATAAGCACGTGATAGATCTTGATTTTAGTAAGACTTTAGCACTGCCCCATGACATTCTCATAAGCAAAGTAACGAAATGTGGTCTAGAGGAAATTGCTGTAAGGTGGGTGTGACAGAATACAACCCTGTGTTCACACCCTAGACACTATTGTAATAATTTTTGTACAAGGCATGTCTTGTATGGTATAATTTGAAAACTCATAATTTGCTAGTCAGTATTATCCTGATAAAATATGTATGGCAACATTGTATGTAAAGTTATAAGAGTTCCCTGTATGATGATATTAACACATGTTCCAAACTCCACAGCCCTGCCCAAATAGAAGCTAGGTCTGTCCTAAACAAAGGTATGCCTGCTCTGCTTAATTTGTATTTAAGCAGTAAACAGAGTCTTCAAGCAGGAAGGGAAGACAAAGGAAGTTCAAACAGGTGAAAAATCCAGCAGAAAATATCCTTCCACATAGACTCTTTGACACCTAGTGCCCAGCTGGAAATGGTTTTCAAGAGTGGGACTGAAACTATAAAAAGGAGGGAAAAACCCCACAAGGCACCCCCTCCATCTCCCAGCCTGTTGCATTCACTGCCCTTGAAGAGAAAAAGGAAATAATCCTTGGGACTTTGAAGGAGGGGCCCTGACTGAGGGAGTTTGGTCAGTAGGACTGCTAAAAGCAGGTGGTGAAAAACTTGGCTTGAATCTGATATAGGTTGTTAAATTACGCATTAGTAAATGTTTTTTATCTTCATTTTTCTTGTAACCATTTCTGAGTTTTATGCCTCCTTATTTGTACTCACTTAAAATCTATCTCTTGGTAGTTAAAACTTGTTTTACTATTTTATCTAATCCAGTGTGTTTTAAATTGAAGTGTCTGAATAACTATTTGAGATTATTCCCTTTAAGGGCTAATAGACTTAAAATATTTTGTACTGTTCAGGAGGGGGCTGGGCCATACAGGACATACATTTCTGGAGGAAAATCTCAGTGTGGGGGTGTGTTGGGTTACACTCTGGCTCTCACCAGCCTTGGTTATACTTGGTGACCCCAAGCGTGGCTGGCAGTCTGCAGTCAGACACAGACATTCAGGGTGTGGCTGGCTTACATGCTGGAAGGCTGTTTGTTTGTGAGCAGCCCAGTTGGGAGTTACTTCAGCAAAGCATTGTAAGGCACCCAAAATTGTAGGGTGGGGTGACACAACTGCTCATTAGACTGGATTGTACCCTGGTATGTTACAGTGGGTGCACAACTGGTTGACAGGCCATACTCTAAGTGTAGTTATCAATGGCTCACTGTCAAACTGGAGGGATATATCTTTAGGGTTCCCACTGGTGTCTGTCCTAGGTCTGGTACTAGTGCATATTTTCATTAATAACTTGGATGGTGGAGTAGAGAGTATGCTTATAACACTTGCAGGTGACACCATGCTGGGAGGGGTTGCAAGCACTTTGGAAGACAGGATTAGAATTCAAAATAATCTTGTTGGTTTCAGATCAGTTCTCCAGTTTGTCACGATGAAATTCAATAAAGACAGGTACAAAGTGCTACACTTGTGCATTTGATTTTTCCTTCCTAACTATAAAATGGGGAATAGCTGGCTAGGCAGTAGTACTGCTGAAGAAGATCTGGGGGTATAGTGGATTGCAAATTGAATATGAGCTAACAATTTCTATGCAGTTGCAAAAAATATAAACAGGAGTTTCATATGTAAGACACAGATCGTAATTGTCCTTGCTCTACTCAGCACTGTTGAGACCTCTGCTGGAGAGCTGTGTTCAGTTTGGGCACGATACTTTAAGAAAGATGTGGACAAATTAGAGAATCCAGAGGAGAGCAACAAAAGTAATAAGACTTAGAAACCTGAGCTATGAGGAAAGGTTAAATAATGTGGGCATGTTTAGTCTTGAGAAAAGACTAACTATAAGGGTAGTTTAATCTCTGGAGCAGGCTTCCAAGGGAGGTTGTGCTGTACCCATCACGGGAGGTTTTTAAGAACAGGTTGGACAAACACCTGTCAGGGATGGTCTAGGTATGCTTGGTCCTATCTCAGAATGGGGGGATGATCTAGATGATCTCTTGAGTCCCTTCTAGCCCTACATTTCTATCATTGTATATGCTTACTTGCTTCCCTGGCCCTAATTCACCAAGGTGCTTAACAACATGACTAACTTTAAGCATGTGAACAGTCCCACTGAAGTCCAGTGAGTTCACCTATGCCTGGTAATAGCTGTTAATGAGATCAGACTCTTAGCTTTGTTAGTGTGGTTCACTTGTACTTGTTAATAAACAAACTTCAAAGCAAAATTCCATGCATGATTATAAATCACATATTATTTATGAAAAAGACCACAACAGCTTCATGTGGTAATGGAAAAAAATGTAATGTATAACCTGAAAAGGAAACGAGCCTAGATCTTCTAACACCATTCTGGTTTGTAGGGTAAACATGGTACGAAACCGCAAACTCATTATAAAACTTGGAGCAGCATGCATGCAAGGGCAGAATTTATCCATAAATATTGAAGACGAGAACAAACCCTATATTTGTAATTACTGTGTGTTAGTAGCTGATGCTGAATAACAGACAGGAAAAGACACTGTCCTTGTCCAGAGGAATTAATCATCCAAATTGAGGATACATCTCAGACATTTTGGGCCTTGTCCAAAACCCACTGAGGTCAGTGGAAAGAGTCCAGGAGCCAGGCTTCCGTGCGTGTGAGAAGATGAAGGGGTCACAGATGGTAGTGGTCTTTTCATACATGGAGCAAACATTCCAGAGAGAGTAGAAGAAATGGAGGAGGGACAGGGGGGATAGATATGCGTCAGAGAGTCCAGTGGAACAAAGGTGGTGACAAGGAAGAGTGTGGGAGGTGGAAAGGGTGGGATAAAAGGAGAGCTGGAACTGGGGCAGATGTCACTGGAGATGAGAAGCAGGGAGAGTAGTGTGCATGTGGGTTATGGATTTGTGAGTGTGGGAGACTGAGAAGGGAAGGGGGAGAGGAAAAGACAGATGTGGTGGGAACAGAAGGGGAAGGTTCAAGGGAACAAGAGATGGTGCAAGAGGTTGAAGGAACAGACTATGATGCAGAGAAGGGATGTGGTGAGAGCCATGGGTGATTAATGGCTGCCCATGATTAATAATGGTGATTCATTGGGGAACTCAGTGAGTTGGGCAGTGCAGTAGATTTGACTGAGATCAATTGGAATGGAACAAGCAGCTAGATTTATACAACTAAGAAGGTGAATGGTCGATAATACAAATCTACAATACATAGAGTAACCTAGATGTAAGGCATACAGCAGGATATTGAGTTCTGAGGGGGTAGGCGTGGGAAATGGCTGTTTATCTCCAAATATTAGGGTCTGAGGTAAAGATAATTAGGATATAAATAACATGAAATATTTTCCCATATGAAGTATTTCCCATATGAAATATTTTCACCTAAAGATGTCAAAGCACTTCACAAAGATCAATGGCCAAGATTTTCAAAATGGACATGTAACTGTGGATGCCACAATTGTGGGTAACTAACTTGAGACATTTTAAAGGGGCCTGGTTTTCAGAGAACAGGTGCTCAGTGTTCTCTGAAAATCAGGACCTCTTAAAGCATTTCAAATCAAACAACTTGAAAATTGTTGCCACTAAAGATTCGTTTCTCCAGCTCTAAAATGGGGCTATTGAGACACAGAGAGGTTAGGGCCCAGATCCTCCAAGGCATTTAGGGAACTAACTGCCATTGATTGATTAAAATGGGAGTTAGGCACCTAAATGCCTTTTGAAGATTTGGGCCTAGATAACTTGCCCATCTTTACCCAACTGATCTATAGCACAGCAGGAAACAGAGAGAGAACCTGTCCCTTGGCCCCATGCTCAATCCATTAGCCCAAGAACAAATTAATTTCCAGCACAGCGAGCCATGTAGCAACTCTTCAACTTCTCTTTGACAGCTTTTGACAATCACTGCAGTTCACTGAAAAATAAATACCAGATAGAAGATGGGGAGGAACTGTGAGAGTAACTTCTAGTAGCTACATCTGGTAATATTGTTTGTGAAGGATAGAAATTTAGACGAAATAGCAAGGCATGCATCTTCTCACATTTCTGTATCCAGCAAACAAAATTAATTCTATTGTCTTTTATGGAAAGCTTGTGTGTAGGAGCCGTTTTGATTGGTGGATTACATCTGCAGTTGGAGACTGAGTAAGGGGATGATGGATTCAGGCTTCAGTTACAGGGATTTCACTTTTCATTCATGAAGAAAACTGAAGATTTCTTTCCAGCACATTTTATTTTGGCATTGGAACTTTTCAAAGCACTCCACAAATGGTGGGCTTTGATTTCCACTTGTTTAAAGTCAGTGGTAATTAACATTTCTTTGAGAACATTCTAACCAAATGTTCTAGTTTTGTCCTCCATTAAAATAATAATTTTTGCTCTTATCTAAAAGATGTTAATTAGTGTTTATAATAATCCCGTTGTGGAAGCATTATTGTCAGCAGTCTGAGAGGGGGAACAGGTTGTTTGGGTGCAATTGGAGACTCACGAAAGACATGGAAAACTTATAATTAACATAATACATCCTGATAGATCTGTTTCATCTGCTGTGGATAATGCTTTGTCTTCAGTCCTTGTGTACTTGTAGTTTGTTTTCTTGGAGGGGGGGAGGGTTGTGCCTGGGAATAATGAAATAATTTTCTTCCCTCCCTGCCCAGTCTAGTAAACATATTTGGGAGAAGAGACGACAAACTGACTCCTAGATTAAGGAGGTTGTGGATGTTAGGTGGCAAGGCTGGGTCATCTTACCCTTTCCATGAGGAAGGGGTGGGTGTCAGGACTCTAGCCCATCTTGCCCTTCCTGGTCTGATGTGGATGGCCATGGAGATTTGAGGAGAGAGCTGGAGATGCAAGAGGGTGGAGCAAGGGAGGAGACTATCCAACTTCATCACCTGTGTTGTGCTCAGCTTTCCACGTGGAGAGCCAGAGATTACACAGCTAGGGAGCTCTATAACCTTCCTTTAGAGCCCATCCAGGGTTGCTCTGTGCGATCATAAGGAACAGTCCAGTCGAAGGGAAGGCAGCTCCTACAGAGTCTACACTTATCAGTGGGGTCAATAGGCCTCTGATTCTTTGCTGAAGGGAGTCCCCTTTCCACTCACAGAAACAGAGATGAGTGAGGTTGGAGAAGGCTCAGTCTGCAAATCTACATCCCCCCCCACGCTTTCTCTCACTAGGGGGAAGACCATGCAGAAAAATCTCCCAGAATGCTCCTCTTCTCTGATACCACTTCTGTGAGCTTTTCTACTGGAAGGCAATCTGGCCATGAGGCTGTTTCTTCCATAATGCCAGCTACTCTTCCCCCTTCCCTTGTAAGAAAAGCCTGTACTGAAATTAGATCACAAAAATCAACCCAGATTACTTCCAGGATCAAGGGAGTACCCGAATCCTAAGAAAATTGCAGTGACTGGCTTTTTTTTTAAACCAGTGGAAAAACCTGCCCCATGACGAGCATGCATCCAGTATGTTGTGTGGAGCCAAGAATATCCAGAAAATGAAAACTGCTTAAAAATGCCCTGTAAATAAAGGAAAGACACCAATCATAATGATTGAGAAGAGGGTGCTAGCCCAAACCAGGGAGATGAGGTGAAGAAGGTTGCAAGGCTGGATGGAGAAAGGCTTTGGAAAACTGAACAATTTTGTATGCTATTGCAAATTTGCTCCTGTTAAATGTGCAGAGCTAAAAGTTTAAAATACCATTTATATTGGCACCTAACTTGTTCAAGCAATCGAATAGAGCCCTGCAGCAATCTCTGAAATCTGCATCTGAAAGCTTGGAAACATGCCTTATACCAAATGGAAAGACAGAATAAAGCAACAAGTAAGAGAGCAAGCCAATGTAAAGCACCTCTGGAAGACCCTGGAAAAAGCCAAACAGACAATCAGCTGCCATGTGCAATAGCCAGAAGAATTGGAAGGTGAATTACAACAGACTGTTGATTAGTGGGAAGATATAACAATGAGTGAGAGAGTGGTGAGTTATTAGCTGGTACACAAGTTTGGAATATGCTTCATTTGTCTACATTTATTAAGTCAATGAGAGCCTTGCCTGATAGGGACTGTAGGATTTGGCCTGATCTGTATTACCGGTGGTGGTGGTGGTCATCCTCTTGAAAATTTGTACAGCATTAGATTCACTTTCGTGTGTGTGTGTGTGTGTGCTGCACTAGAGCAATTGTCTAAATTTGTTCATCGTATTTAGTTGTTTTTTCTACAGCCATGGTGCATGATTCTTTTTTTATTAATTAGACTGGGTAGAGGAGGTGGTATTTAGAGCCTCCTGGCTCCCTTCCTTGTACATCCATGTGAAGGGGAAAAGATGTGCCAAATTCTGTTGGAGCAAGTAATGAACAACTGCACCGTAGTATACTCTTGACAGAACATATAGCACTTGGTTCCAAGTGGAGCAAGTAGCAGAGCAAGAAAGAGACAAGGGAAATGAAATAAGGCAGAAAAACCTATGGAAATCCTGTGTCCAGTCCATTCTCTGAGGGCCTGATGAACACGATGGGTCTTCAAAACATGTCTTTTAGAGGACTATCTTCATGGCTACCTTCACTGATGTGGCATGATCAATTCACATGCTACCCTGTTCTTTTTACAGTTTCTGTTGTGTTCCTGTCACGTGCACTAGAAGTTACCAGTGCTATAAGAAGAATTAACGTGCGATAGTATTTATCCCATGTTGTTCAGATTGTTCCTAGGACATCCTCTGATGCCAGGCTCACGGTTGCTGATTCTCTTCTTCCACCTTGCTTCTGCCCCATATCACATCACCATGCAGTACTCATGTCATGTACTTTTGTCTCACTGTAGCAAATCTTCTGATCAGATCAAGCTGACTTTGACTCTGGTCCGGATTCTGATACCATGCTGAATGGTAACTTACTCAATGAATGGTCCCATGGAAGTCAATGAGAGCACTTGTAGAGTAAGGTGCCACTCAGCATGTGTAAGGATATCAGAATCTGGCCGCTAAGCTTTATACCTAACACCCTCACACACTGGGTGTGAGGCCTCTCTTCTTGTAGAGGCGATGGTGGTGGCTCACTATATACTGATGCTATGTCTGTGCCATGCAGGTGATTGGAGAATATGACTTTGGGGCAATAATAAGCAAATGATGGAACAAGAATTGCAGTAGATACTCAGGCAAACTTTCATTGACTTCAGTGGAAGTTTTCTTGAATGAGGACCCAGTCATCCTTTCTTGGGTATTACTCCTTGCAGAGATTCCCTTGAATTCTCCCAGCAGGGACAGAATCCATGCAGCCCCTTGAGAGCATGGCTCTCACAAAAGACTTCATACTAGGGTCTTGCTTGATTGCAGCTCCCTACCTGTCATAACCAACCTCTAAAGGGGGAAGGGTTCCACACTATGGAAAGGAAAGCAGCACAAATTACTGTGAACTCTGTTGCAGTAACTTACACTGTCTTGTCTCAGAAGCCAGCAAAGATCTGCCGGCCCACCTACTCCCAACCCCACAGTGGAAGGGAGATTAGGCTGTGAAGCTGGCTTTCCCCTCTTTCATTGTTCTCCCAGCCAATCCGCAGGCGTAGATTCCCCTCTACTTATGGAACTAAGAAGCTCATGATCTGGTCTGATATTTGTAAGTATGACATATTGCCATGCCCATGTTTTGGCTTTACGCATACAGAAGTTTGCTCCTGGGCATGGCATTCTTAACTCTTAGCCAAGCATGTTCTGGCAGCTGAGAGAGTAGAAAGTTGTCTTTCTTCAGCTGCACTCTCCTACACGTAGCTGAGAAAATATATCAGTTTGCTGCTACAGTTGATTCTTGAAAGCAGCATTTATTCTCTGGAGAACTAGGTTTGAATCCTGTTGAGAAACAGAGTTTTATCTTAGATTCTAGTGGGTGTTTGCTACATTACAAAACCACCATGTAATATGGGAGAAAAACTTTTGTGATTGGCAGTGTATTCCCAGGAGAACCCAAGATTGCAGTCTGCAGGCACACATGTTGCAGATGGACATAGAGGTACATTCACAGAGTTCTGTGTACCTAGCTCTGTTTACTGGAATCTGTCTCTCTCGAAGTATGGAAAGTCATGGAGAAAACCCAAACAAGAAAGAGATTGATGTAGATAAAATAAAACTTACCATGCAGTTAACATGTTACAATGTATTGCAATGGAAATTCAACATTCATCATGAAAATGACAATGTCTAGACAAGTTTGACTGATTTATTTACCTCAATAAACATTAGACTATAGCGGCAAGATTTATTTTGACACAAATGACTCCTCACTCTTTAGGAGTCCATTGTCAGAATGAAACCAAATTGTGTTGGTTACTTTGGGGACCTACTGCTAATAGAATGGATTCTAACTTGAAGATGAGATGAGCCAAGAGAGAGACCCACTACTGTAACTGACTTTGAAGCATTTTTGCTTGGGGAGCGGGGCATAAATCTGGGATAGAATACATAGCTGTTCTGCTTCTGTTTTTACCCAGTTGTTAATGATGTTGAAACACTTCCTATATAATCCATGAGGCAGGGGACCCCAGAACTCCGCTGAACAGTCACTTACCGTATTTTCCCCATTCACTTAGCTTATTTTCCCTCAATAAAGTAAAAACTGTTCCAGCAGGACTGCCCAATATAGCTAGAAAGTAACTAGACAGGTTTCCATCTGATGCTTATATTCAGTTTTAAAACAACATGTTCCCTAGTGAATGGAGGTGGTCTCCTGCATCATAGCTCCCCCCATGCTTAGGGTGGTTAGGTTCAAAGCGCCTTAGGAGTACTGTACTGTTGCCATTTTAAATGCTTTCATCTAAGTATTTTTCAAAGAGTAAGTTTTAATTAGCACTGTAGTAATTTAATTGCTACAGGGGAAATTCTGAAAACTTGCATGCCACAGTCCATGAGATCACTGCTGCTTTTTCTCTCAAATTTCTGATGGAGAGAGTGAATAGAAACTCTTTGTATGCCAGCTGAAGGAAGAGAGAGGGAAGGAGACAAAGACTTGAATGTATCAGAGGAAGTTTGGAGATTGAGAGGGGAGCAAAGGATGAGCACCACAAAGGACTTCAGAAGTGCAAAATCCCAAACCACTTCCTACATGAACAGGGGTACAAGCAGCTGTGTCCTGGCCAAATTGAATAACTTAATTTTGCCTACCAAAATTTTTTCCTATATTGTCCAATCCTTCCGCCATTCTTACTTAGGCAAAACTCTGGAAAATTTGGCTCATAGTTTCCTGAGCGTTCTCACCTATTTTACTTAATCTATATGCATTTTTATACTACACTCATCACAGTGCTATTTGAGTATCATCTTGGTTGCATACACCCCTACGTGCATGGTGTTGAACTAATTTTGCATGCTTGTTATAGCATCTGTATAATAAGTGTTGCCAAATTTGCAGTGCCTACATATAGTAGAATATTCTGCACATGTGTTGTGCAGTCGGAGTCTGTGTGGTCAGGAGCTTCTCTTGCATTTCATGTGCACTGTGAAAGCACAGTAGTTCTGTTTGCTTGTGGAAACTGTACTGGGACGTTGTGAGCACAGAGAAGTTTTTGTTGGCTGCATCTTGTCACACTGGTTTTTATTTCTTCCAGATTTTTGACTGTTGTGGAATTAGAGGGGTTTTTAGGTGCAAATAGGGTGGTCTTTAACTTTCTGGAGTGGATAATTTCTTTCTTATAAATTAAACCAATTTATTTTAATTTCAAAGATGAATAATGAAGCAGATTTCCTACATAACAGAGCTGACTAAGTACCTGGCCAGTTATGCAGTTATGTTCCAGGATATAATACAGTGGTCCCCAAACTTTTTACCTTGCACCCCTTCTTACCCCTGTCTCCCTCAGCTGTGGTTGGGGGCTGGGCTGGGAGTGGGGCGGGGGCTGGGCTGGGAGCCATTGGCTGAGGACGGCGCTACAGCTGGGGGTGGGTCTGTGGCCCGGAGAGGGGTTGGGAGCAGAGCCACAGCCCGGCTGTGGTTGGGGCCTGAGGCTGGGGCACGGCTGGAGCTGGGGCCGAGGCTGGGGCTTCACCTGGTGGCGGGGCCAGGAGTGGAGCCATGGCAGGGAACTGTGGCTGGAGCAGAGCAGATGGCAGACCAGGACTGCGTGGTGCTTCCTCCCTTCCCCCAAATGTTCCTCCACACCCCACAGTTTGGGGACCACTGATATGACGTATACAGTGGGTTGTATTTGGGATGCATTTGTGGGAATTTGAATCTTGATCATCTTGTTAGGCACCTTGTGTTTCATTGGTTTTGTAAAGCACAATAGCCCCATTTCAGAAGGGCATGTGTTTTAGTGCTATCCGGAACAGGGAAGTTCTCCTGAGTCAAGGCTCATGTGCCTTTATGTGACTGAGGAAAATCCAGCCCCTCCTTTTCCCCCCAGTTGTTTTGTTGGAGAGGTCCCCATGGCATTGGAATTAGTGTGGTTCCGCAGCACCCATTAGCCCAACAACAACCCCTTCGCTGCCCCACAAATCACCCTGATGTGCTGGGTGTCAGGGAGTTGAGGCAGAGTCCAGCTGCACTGGGGGTGGGGTGAGCATTTGTCCCCCCATCCCCATCACACATGTACACACTCATATGCAGGTCTGTCTTTTTTTTTTTTTTGCAGCTGCTCATCATCCCGTTGAGTCCCTTTTTGGATTTGCTGCGCTGGGGATTTTCCACAACCCTGCAGTGACAGGTGAATTTCTCCATATGTGAGGCAAATACACGTTACGTTAATTTGGGTTGAACTGCAGAGAGGAGAGAGTACTGAATGAAACATTACACCTAAACTGTGGCTCACAACCCCGCCGCCTCCCCCACCCCACCCTCTCCTATGGTATATTTGGGGCTGGGCTGCTTTTTACTACATGACTGCAAACGCTGCTTCCAAAGCTGCACTCCCGGAGAAGCATAATAGTATAGTTTAGCAATTGGTTGATTAGTTGTAATAGTTAGCTATAGGTTTCCAAAAACTTGGTTTGAGGGACTCGCCTTCCTCTGAAATAATTTGGCCCACATTTGGTTGACAGGCAGATAGTAATGCTGACCTTACCACAAATTCCTCTGAGCATATCAAAGGACTTTAAAAACATTAATTAAGCACCATAACATTGGTACAAAGTGGGTAAATAATTACAGTAGATGGTGTGTTGTCTGATTGGTTCTCTTTCTTTGAATCTGCTATCATTTCTGCCTTGCATGTCTTGTGCCTTAACTTTCCTCCCGCTTTTAATGTCTCCAGTGACCTAAGTTATGTCTACGCTTCAATCGGGAGGTGAGACTTCAGCATGTGTAGTTATATCTAAGCTAGCCTCAATCTGCCTGACTCAAGTACTAATAGCAGTGAAGCCATGGCAACACAGGCCCCGTCTTCCCAGGACCCTGGGTGCATACTGCTGTAACTTCACTGCTATTGTTACTCAGGCTAGCTTGGGTATATCTACACATGCCGCAGTCATACCTCCCAATTGCAGTATAAACATATCCTTATTCGAAGCTCCATAAGGCTCTCAAATGTTCTTCCTGTGTGGGTTAACTGCAGTACAATTTCAAGCTTTTCTCTGCAACCACCAGGGCTAGAAACATCTGTCTTTTTTTAAAAGAAATCTGAGCTTCTCACCTAATCACAGGTCCCCAGGAGATGGGGCTTTGAGAATAATGCCAAATATCACAAGACTTTTGTGATAAACTCATGAATTGGTGACAGTGTAATTGTTAAGTACAAGACGTGTTATTTTTAATAAGAGACAGGACAAAGCTACAACAATTGGATCCAGGTTTTTGTTGGGGTTCATCAGGTCCATCTCAAGTTTCAGTAGTTCCAGAAGGAAAGGGCTAGTGTTTTTGTAGACTGTATATTAGAGAACTGCAACAAACATTTCTCCTGTCGTTCTTTCATGTTCTGAGTAGCCCTTCAGTTACACCTAGTGTGAGATGGGGTGGAGTAAGCCATGAATTCTCTCTTGCAGCTTTTGGTGAGATCACAAGTTTCTGGCGGGTGAGGGTGTGAAAGGAAGAACTAATCTATTAGCTGGCACCATCTACTCAGGAGCAACTGGGTTCAGGGTTGTTCTCGCCCAGCGGAAAAAAAAAAAAAAAAGAATAGAAAAGATTTCCCCCCCAAAATATTTTTTCATCCTCCCTTACATTTAAGGGGTAGTGTTCTTAGACTGATCTTTCCTTCCTCATTTTCTCCTGCCGTTTGTGATTCTGACAGCTACCAATTTGACTGCCAGCAGTTGAAGTAAGAGGTATAAAAGTATATAGCATATAAAAACACATTTAAACTTCTTGTATAGTGTGTGCTTTCCAGATTACTGCACCTTTTTGAATGCTCTTCAAAAAATGTAATATCCTGGTTGGATGCTCTGTTTGTTCACAGACCATGGGCCATGGCAGTACAAGTTTTTATATGCTGCCCAGTCAACAGAGCACATGAGGGAAGGACAATTATTTCTAAACCTGCCATAGATAATAGATAATTTCGTACGTTCCTTTAGGATGAAAAGGGCTGTCTGCCAATTAAACACCTCTTAAACCCTGAAAGTAGGGCTCAAGTGGGAATTAAGGGATGCATAAGCTTTGTGCTGGCCCAGGTGAATTTCACCTTTAGTGCATGTAGATCATACAATTTTTTTATACTGTATCTATATGCTGGCTATACTTCTTTCCAATAAAAACATTTAAAAGCATCCTGCAACACCATATACATCCGAGTAATCCTTTTGTGTGTCGCCATATTGCAGTCCATGGGACTACAAGCATAAGTAAAATTTACTCGTATAAGGAAGCCTTGTAAGGAATGGGCCTCCTGTCATTTGTGGGCACCTGAAATAAACTGACGGGCTCAGGGTGACAACTGGAGCTGATCTACAAATTTTTGACAAGACATTTTCAACTTGTTTATATTATTGTCAGAATGGAACGCTTTTGCCTTGTTGAAATGAAATATGTTTAGAATATTTAATGGAATGAAAAAGTTTGAGATTTTGACTTTTTGTCGTGATTCAGGAGGAAACATTTTGAACTCTCTGATCTCCCCACATGATGGAAATTCTGTGTTTTGACCAACTCTAGTTATAGTTTCTACTGCATACTGACAATAGCCTTGAATGTCCTATCTTGGAAATCTGTCCATCTCGTTTGCTAACTCAAAAGGCTCTTCTGTCCTTCTCTCCGTTGTCTAATGCCCATATATCCCACGTGTGCACTTGCCTCCTTCCCACCCACCCCCATCCCAGTGTTCCATAGAATGTCGTCTTTCTTCCTTTGTTATGAATTTGGGGAGAAAAATGTTACCAACATGAATAACATTCTCCTGCCAAAAAAAATATTTTCCTTAAGGTTGATTTTTAAAATAATGGAAATGAATCTAAGTTATTCTTTTAGTGCTTAAATTGGTAATATACTTGAATGTCATTTTAAAATCAGAGACCTCATGAATAGTCCTTTGTTTTAGTTGGGATGGTGGGGGATTAGTCTCCGAGAGACTCGCATGAGCTCATTCTTTTTGCAAAATTGGCCACCTTTGGAATGTTGGCTTATTGTGGGCATTATTATGAGGCTAGGCTGCTTTTGATGGGCAACTCAACACCTTGAGGTTTCATTCTGTCTCATTGTGGAGTTACTCCAGATTCTCACCAATGTAAGAGGAGAATCAGGCCTTTGGTGCCCGTATTAACTGGGACCTCCTTTATGTGGTATACTGTGCACATTAGCATGGCAACAGCGGTTCTGTTCTGTCTTTTGCCCAGTGCAATCCCATTGAAGCCAATGGGACTACATGGAATAAAAATCAGTGCAGAATGTGGATCTGTAAATTTAATAAATTTCACAAAAGATGTATTTAAACAAACAAACAACACCCAAACTTTCTGGGTAATGAAGTGGTGTACAAGCCTGTGGGTGAGATATGGGTGGTTTTGCTGCAGAGTTGTGTGAAGCTCAGATACAGTTGTTGGAGGGATTTTTGTTCATATGTGTGGGGTTCTATTTGTTGTGACATCCCATCCAAACTCTGAGCAGCAAATGTCAATGAAGTTAATAAGACGCAGTGAAAGATATAAATGGGCCTGATTCTCTCTCACTTACACTAAGGCCCCTCTCTAGTGCACTGGCTGCAAAAAGGGGCATTTAAGTGAATGTAAATACAATCACAGTTGTGGAGAATAAATTATTGAAATCATAAAGTAGTTGTAAAAATTCCAAAAGCCTCACACCCACTGAGATGATGCAACTTCTCCAGTCAGTCATGACACCCTTCTTCTACAATTAGAGTGACCAGATAGTAAGTGTGAAAAATCAGGGCGGGGGGAGAGGCACCTATATAAGACAGCCCTGCATATCGGGACTGTCCCTATAAAATCGGGACATCTGGTCACCTTATCTATAATAACATGAGTTGTATTTAAACTAGTTGGTGTCTCCACAACACAGTTTGTCTCCAGAAAGGGCTGAGTTCCCAAAGCAGTTATACACAAACTCCTTAGGACTATACAGGATATGCACCCATTCTTTGGAACAAGTGTAAGATACATTTTCCCCAGCTGAACAAAATAGACATGACTCTGTGTTTCATTCAATGCTTGGGTTCCACCATCCCCCCAACCCGGTGCAGAAGGAAGCTTAATTGGGGTGGGGGGAAACTGGTAGTCAACAAAGGGAAATATAAAGAAGATTTAGCAGTTTAAAAGAGTGAAATGAGATATTTCATTTGAAAGCATTTTCTCCAGAGAGACAGGCATCAAAGAGAGATTGGGCATGGGTGACTGAGAAGATAATGTGGTTACTAACAAAGGATTTCAAAGGGGTAGATAAATTTGGCTTTAACCAGCTTGATATGAGTGTGTTTGATGAGAAATCAGTTAGAGATGTGAAAGTGACTAGAGGGGGAGGAGTCAGAGTGATCATGGACAAAAATGCTGTGATTGGATAAGAGATAAGAGGTTGGACTCAAGAGATAAGGTGTAAATGGAGAAGAGAACTAGGGACAGAACTCTGAGGGACCCAACAGAGGGGGAAGAGGAATAGTTAATGGGAAGGGAAACTGAACTATCTTCTGAAGTGGCTGGAGAGTGAGGAAGAGAACCAAGAAAGCACTAAAGCCAGGAAAGACCAAGGCAAAGAGAGAACAGCTGTGTCACAGCAGATAGCAAAACAGACAGAAGATCATCTTAGGCTAAAATAGGACCAGGTAGGATCAAAGGAGATTAAGGGGAAAGTAGACAGTAAAGGGAGGTTGGAGATGGAGACAAGTGGAGTTAAGAGGTTTTCTTTTCAGGGAAACTGGAGTGATTTTGAAAGCTATAGAAAGGAGCCAGGTAAGTAAAGATGACCATGCAGGAAGAGATAGAGAAGCTGCAGTTTCTAGATCCACTAATAGTTAATGCACCACTAAAGGATTTATTAGGCATGCTAGATATAAAGTACAGCTAATTTTGTTATTCACTTCAAAAAACAAACTTTATGGCCTTTCGTTGAAACGTCAAGTTTTGCTTGAGAAGTGAGCCTGCTCATATGCTACATTTGAGAGGCAAGAAACAATGGACAGCATATGACGAACGTTATACTGCACTGACAAGTATCACTGTGTGATATTCACTGAACTATCCCGCTCCATTTGTCATGTTTAATATGTTGGTGCAACAACTATAAATATGTGGTTGCTACACAAGTATCATTAGTCATTTTAATATAAGACTGAAAATATATAAGCACAATACATCTTTTAATGAGGGGTCCTTTATTGTGGAAGCTGGGGTGAATTTTGGTGCTGTGACGGGTCAGATTGACAGCCTTAGTGAATAAACTGTTTTAGATACTCTGAAGGACAGATGATTGCAGTGTGTCTCTCTTGACACTGCTCTCACCAATCTGCTTCAACCCTGACTTGGAGAGACCAGCTTTAGGATTTAGTGCTTGATTGCTTTACTGAGATTATCAACAGAAGTGCTCGTTAGTGCTTATTGTTTTTATTGAGTTTGGAGGAAATAAGGAATGTAGGACACTCCCCCCGAAGGGAACTGGAAAGGGAAACCGTTCCAGTGGGAAGTGGAAATTCCAATTTCACGTAGGTCAGCGTAGATGGTAACAACTCTCGGTCACCACACAGCTGCACTGATTTTCAAACTGATAACCTAGAGGTGAGAGGCTCTCTATTCCTTTATTAACCTCCCGACTAACCGGCCTTACTGTAGCGTGATAGGACATCCCATGCTCACGTTGGTATCAATATGGGTACTATGGGGAGAGGGATAGCTCAGTGGTTTGAGCATTGGCCTACTAAAGCCAGGGTTGTGAGTTCAATCCTTGAGGGGGCCATTTAGGGATCTGGGGCAAAAATTGGGGATTGGTCCCTCTTTGAACAGGGGGTTGGACTAGATGACCTCCTGAGGTCCCTTCCAACCCTGATATTCTATGATTCTATGGCATTGCATGATTTGCCTTCTCTGGACCAAGAAACATTTGAACATAGTCACCCTGGTTTCAGTAGACTGGTTTAAGTTGAGAAGTTATGACTTGACTCCCAGCTGCCCCAAAGTTCAGCAGTGTGCTTGCGACCATCTGTAAAGTTAACCTTATGTTAGGAAGGGGAAAATGGACCATAGTGGAGTGAGTGTACTGGCCACCAGCAAAAAATTTGGCCTGATGACTTAAATGTGCTGAGGTGTTATAACCTGGATATTCCACTGTAAGAATCTGATAAAGTCCTGTCCTTAAAGCCTCTCAGTAGTGGCTTATCTTTAATTCTCCTTCCAAGTATTACTCCAGTCTAATCCAGATAATCAATTACAAATTCATATTACCTGAAAGCTGCTGAAAGAGCAGAGCAGGCTTTGTATATAAACAATGAAATGGTTAAATCTTATGAACCCATATTGAATTCATTCAGGAACTGCATAGTGAATACTCTACCCCTTATTCCTATGTGTCCAAAGTTGAATGTGGTTCTCAGTAAATAGATCTCTTATGACACAATGGTAAACTTCCTTTGTATTTTTATTTTTCATTGAATCACAGTAACATCCTTAGTACCTTTACTGAATTCATATTATAGTACTGGAGTTTTCACTAATTTGACTCAGAATTATCATATTAATGAGTAATGTTGTCTAGCAATTCAAATTGTAATACAGAATGACAGAAAACTCTAAATATAATAAAAGGTTCATATCTTATCAGGACAGGCAGTCTTTTCCCACATTTTGGCCAATTTCCAGTAGTACCTCTGAGCTGACTTGTTGGAAACCCAGTATAAGGGGAAGAAGTAATCTTTGGAATGGGTTTTTTGGCAAAATTCCTGTTTTCTGCTTAGTTTATTGTTCCTGGTGATGCTGTCAGTGAAAACTTTTCCCCTATCAGACAACTTTTAGAATTAGTGGTTCAAAATGTTTTTTTATTTTATTAAACTAAAGTCAGATTTATTCTGCATGTACATTTCCATGTTAACCATAAATAATTTGTGTGTTTTGTGACTTGACAACAGTTGATTTGCTTTGACTTCGATATTAATCATTCCACAGTACACAGTGTCAAAATTATTAAAAATTTCCAATGCACAAATGTTTATTTTACTAATCATTAGTAGGTATTAATGTCTTAGATTCAAATGCTTCACATGCGATTACTCTAGAATGTTTGGTTTTAAAGTCACAGGAGTCCAGATCCTCAAAAGTATTTCAGTAACTAACTCCCATTGAGGAGCTGAGCCAAAGCCAGGTGGGCACTGTCACAAATAAACTACATTGCTACACATTGTAGCAGATCCTCAGCTTGTGTAAATTGCCATAGCTTCACTGAATTCAGTGGTGGATGGGTATTTACACCAGCTGAGGATTTGCGGTTGAGTCTTAGGCTTTCAGTGGAGCTATACCAATTTATACCAGCTGAGGATCTGGCCCCAATGTGGTAGTAGAACAGGGCTTCCTATATGCACAATTGATATTGTGATGTTTACACATAACTGCAGTGACATGTAATGCAAGTTTTATGTCTTGAGTTTACAAGCATTACAGAGTCAAAAATATCATTGTCAGCAAAATGTCATTGTATTTAGTTAATGGAAAACCCCCCTCACATTAAGTGTTTACATATACAGGGACAAATCCAAAAGTCCCTAATCAGGCAAAGTTTTGCCTGAGTTACATCTCCAGGATTTGATCCTTTGTAATTAAAACATAACGAGTCAATATCTGAAACTGACATCTGCAAAGGAAGAGCTGTGTATTTGCTTATTATCTGCCAAAAGTATCTTGTCTTTGTTTAGCCAGAAGAAATTACTTGACTTAAAGCCCACTGAAGTATAAAGGGCTAATTTTTAATGTTACTCTGTTTTTTATGAATAGATACAAAAAAAAAAGCAATCTTGGATTTTTCTTAAATAAAAGAGAGAGAGAGAGAGAAAAAAAAACATGCAACTTGAAGCCTAGTGCCTGCAATGCTTGGAAGACATTATGATTAATTTTATACTTGGGTTTCCAGATGTTGGATTGTATCCCAACTTTTAAGGATTTCTAATGTTTAACAGGATATGTGCTGAGTATAGCATTTAACAGAGTTTTCTTTCATAAACCTAGGATCTAGGAGAAAAGGAGAATTCAGGAAAATATTGCAGACTGGGATACAGTTCTTCCAGAAAAAATAGGATGAGCAAAACTGGATTGGTGCCATATTTGTTTAGGAAGACTATGGATAGGCACAAAGTCCCTCATTTGAGCTGTTTGTGCACTGTCCTTTTGGTGCTCATCTGGACTGGCATCTCACACGCCCAGAAGGATTGTACAGGAGTGGAGTGCCAGCAACTGGAGAACTGTATTGAAGAGGTGCTTGAGCCTGGTGAATGCTGTGCCTCTTGTTTGCAACATGGTTGTACTTGTGAAGGCTACCAGTACTATGACTGTGTCAATGTGGGATTTATGAATGGCAAAGTACCCGAAGGGCAATCTTATTTTGTGGACTTTGGAAGCACTGAATGCTCGTGTCCCAAGGGAGGAGGCAAGATCAGCTGCCAGTTTATGCTTTGCCCTGAGTTGCCCCCAAACTGTATTGATGCTGTGCTACCAGCTGATGGCTGCCCTCAGTGTGGAAGAATAGGCTGCCTCCATGAAGGTCAGAAGTATGTAGCAGGCCACACGTTCCATATTCCTCCGTGCAAGGTTTGCCATTGCCCAAATTCTGGAGGTGAACTGATGTGCTACCAGCTCCCAGACTGTGGGGCATCCACATTAAATCCTCAGAGCCCAATGGATACTGAAGAGAATGAACCAGAGAGGCACTACGATGATCCGTACAGCTATGACCAAGAGGCACCCGAAGGAGACTCCTCTCAGGTGGAACCTCCTAAAAAACACAGGACCTCTGCAGCCCATACAGAAGAAGACAGCATTGGCCAAGAACAAAGTGAGGATTATGAGTACCGTGGAATAAGCGTTACTTCCCCATCCTTGACTCAACCTGTTACACACACTAAAGAAGCTGCTGTAGCAGTCAGTGTGCACACTCCTACTTCCCACCCTGAACTTAACAGTGCAATGGAACAAGAAGAGGAAAACCGAGACCTAAGCACCACAATGGCACCCACAGTGCAGGTTCTGAGTGAAAAAATAACTGTGACTAGCAGTGCTCCTGAGGAGCAAACAACAGTTATGACGGAGATGCCCACGCAAGTGGTAGAATTGGAGAGAAAATCAAAGGGGAAACAAGGGGAGAGAGGGAGACATGAACAAGAAGGATATGCTCGCCCTAAACCAAGAAAACACATGAGAAAAGATTATAAAGAGCAGGGGAGCAGTATGTCTCCAGGTCTGAAAGAGACAAATGTAACAGTGTCACATGGTCACAGACCTTCCCATGAAAAGCATGGAGGAAATACTTTCCCCAAGGTCAAATTTAGTCCCACAACATCCCCTCCCATTGCTCTGAAAGAAGACCGTAGTCAGGCATCCCAAAAGCAGTCACAGACGCTTTATCATTACCAACCTGAAGAAGACAGAGACCCCAATTCTATTCATGCTGCTTCCAGGTTACCAGAAGGTAAGGCCTCTTTTTATTTACAGTATAGATGTTTTGTTGATATTGAATTATTATATAAAAATGGCCCAGAAACATTGTTCTGTCCTTCTCACTGATACACACGTGCATGAAATCAAATAAACCTCCAATCTTCTTTTGTCTTTCTAAAAGAAGCAAGGATTGTTACCTTTTTAATTTGGCGGAATAGGTAGACTTCTACTGTTGTTTGCCTTACTTTAATTTCAGAGACTGTGGACAATGTTTTCTGGTATTTCAACTGCATTTCAGATTAGGCATTGTTCATATACTAACCCTTTCCCTTACCCCACTCATTACTGATGTTGAAATGACTTACTATGCAGAGAAGGAATCAGACATAGCTGGCTATTTGCCTGATTTGATTATCCACCTAAACAAAATCTTAGCTTTGACCGTATTGACAAAAATCAATTGTTCTAGTGTTCCTAAAAGACAAAGTAGGTATTAATACAAAGAAGTATTTACAGTAGTTGCTGTATGTGATGCTAAATTTTTAAATGTTGTCTAAACCTATTAATGCAAGAACTTGATAAATACTCTAGAATATATTGCCACGGAAGGAAGTAGTTAGAAGCAAAAGAAATACTGCATCTTTCTTGTCATTTTTGGGCTAGAAGTTTTATATTTTTGATCAGGGCTGGCAAGAGCATGTATTTGCTCTTTGCCTGTGGGTTCCTTTTGACATCTGTAATAAACATTGATTATAAGCTTTATGCAGTGCTCATTACAGTAATGAATGCAGACTCCACTGCTGCAGATCAGTATGAGTGCATCTCACACTTCTGATTAATTTTTCATCAAATCAAATGTAACATCATTTTTTTCATGGTGTGGCACCAAATATTCTCATGATGGTTTTTAATGTTACATTTCTTTTTCTTGTAAAATATCTGCAGTTCATATAGAGAATGCTCATTCATGTGGGCCATGGTTTTCTTCACATGTCATCCAGGTAACATGCTGAACCACCTGGTCCCACTCAGATAAGAGGGGAACTGAGTTCAGATCTAGATCCTGGGTTGAAATAGACATTATGGCACCTGTCCAAAATAAACTATATACACGATACATGAATGGGCATGGTAGCCTCTCCCTTTCCTGCCAATCTGAGAACCCAAGTACTTGCATTTTTCCTTTGTTTTTATTGCAAATGCTGATTTAATTGGCTTAATCAGAGTGGGACCTTGTGTTTTCAAACTTAGAATAATATCCTGAACAACAGCAGTAGGCCAAAGGTCTTGTTCTGTATAAAAATCTATACATTGACACCATGGATAAACACTTCAAGTGGCTAAGTAAACATAACACCTACAGAAGTGAATGCTTAGTACATAGCAGCAGGGTAATATGCAAATTTTTAAAGGCACATCATTAACTTCTGACTTTAAAAAATGATTTTGAAAGTCACTTCAGATACTGATCCTGGGCCTACCTCCCAGTGCTTTGGATTTACAATCTCATTGTCTTTTTTTCTTTTCTTTTAAACATTTTTCTGAAAGATCAGAACGCACATGGGAAACTAGATGTGACCCTCTGGGGGAAGCGAGAAACTGCCTGTACAAGAAGTACTGGCCACTTTGCAAATTAAAGATTGGGGAAGTGGAGCGCAAAGTGGAGAAAGAAAAAAACATTAATTATTTGTTAGTTTGGGATGAACTGTATAAGTCACTCCCAGCCAATGTAGCCATCCAAAAATTCATGCCAATAAAACTGACGCACCACCCCACACTATCATGTATTCTTTTGACAATGTTCATCAGTATAATACATTTTTTTCCCTCTTCCTCTCTGTCGTCTTGCCAACACATCCCAGATATTATGGGTCTGAATCTCCAATGTTCTTAGACCTGGCTACACAAGGTAGATCTGTGTAAAGTGGAGTAGCACACTATCTGATCTCAATGGTAGCCTCTTTGAACAGATGTAAATGATCATACAAGGTGCAAGGCCATTAGAAATCAGACCCTACTGTTCAGAGATTTCTGATAATAAACAGGGGACATAATCCCAACTCCCGCTCAAGTTTCTTTGACAATTTAGTGTCATACTTTTGTACACAGCTACAGGATCTAGGTTTAAAACTGAGCCACTGCGTTTCTTCCATCTCACTCAAAGGAGTTGTAATGGATTGATGACTTTAGTATCAGGGTTATGCTTTATCCTTGGATCTGAATACAGATGCCCCATTTTTATGGTTCTGAATGAACATTGGAGCCATTTGATATTTTGTCCCTGGTACAAATCCTTTCTGAAGAAAACCTGAATGTGAATCCTAGTAATAAAACTTCATCTATTATCAAAGTTACTTGTAGCATAAGGCAGGCTCAAACTAAAACTTCAGCAGCAAGCCTTGCTCCACCACAAAGTGATGTTTTGCCAACCCCAAGCCCTGCCTTCAATCTTTCAAAGTCCCTGGAGAGCCAAGAGCCTTACAAATTTAGGTTTGAACCTCTCCACAACATTCCATAAAGAGTCTTGTGTCCACTCCCACCAGAACATCATTCTCCTTTCGTTCTTGTTGCTGTCTTGAGAGAAGTCTCAATGCACACACACACACACACATGTACGTACATATGTATGTATCTGGTACCATAGCTGTATGGTTGTCAGCTGCCTGTGGAGGGGTTGTGGACCATAACTGTGGACCATAACTGCCTATGGACCATAACTCTCAGGAGGCCAGTGTGGCTAACTACTTCCTCAGGTGATTTTATTTAAACACGTTTCAATAGAATTGGCTGAATTTGAAGCCTGGATGTGGCTGATGGGGGAAATAGTTAATTTGCATGACATGGACAATATGGATATGTCAGCAGAGAATTTTCTAACCAAAGTAAGGAACATCCTAGTAGGCCTTGAATATTATGTTCAATGGGGAGGTGGATGGATACCTTGGCCCTTAAATAAATTAGTATTCCTGTCAAGATTTTGCAGTAGAAATATGAAAACCAGTAGTCTTTGTTCACAGCCTTTTGTTCAGATATAAATGATGCACCTTCATTGTGGTCAGCAGTACTGAATTTGGCTCATGGAGTTGAAGAAGTTGCACAGAGCCCATGTTTGCATCAATAACCGAAGACATTTCCTAAGACCAGTGTTGGGCAAGGCACAGAAGGCCAGCTGTTTCATGTTTTCCCATGATACTAGGTGACAGTAACATATTTCTAAAGACCTATTATAAAGCTGACACTGTCCACAACTGGGAATGTCATTCGTCATGGTTAGGACCAATGTTATTGCCTGGGAACTGGGTTTTTTGTGTGTGTTTCTTTTGTTTCTGTTTTTTGTTTTAATTTGGATGGGTTGTGACTCATGAATATAGCAATGTATTTTGAGTAATAAAATACATTAGTCCTATATTTTTGGTGATTCTTGAGCTAGACTGGTAAAGAACTTAGCCAGAGCTTGAAAGAAAATTGAATTTTGCATGTGGGTATAGAATGGAAACTTGAATTTGTTAGGTAGACTTCTAAATTGTAAATTTAGTATAATCTGCCAGAACTGTCAGCTAATCTTTGCCTTTTCCCAGAAATCAAAATATATTATGCTGACTGCACCAATCAGATAATCTTGTTTTGAAGGGTCAATTTAAAAACTAGGGAGACAGATTAGCTGCCACTGAAATCCATGAATAAAGCAGTGCAACCAATACACTCACTTTTGGAGAGATTCTGATTCCCACGTGGATTTTTATGGAACCTGAGCCCTATATGGATTTCTCTGAAATTTCTAAGCCTCCCATAGATAGGGCCAGATTCTCAGCTGGTGTAAATTGGCCTAGTTCCACTGAGGTGAGGATGTGGCCCATAGACTCTTGAGGAGTTTAGAAATCACTGGATTTATTGATAGCAGAGTCCTTCCATATCTCTTTCAGCACATATGCAAACGTTTCACCAACACCACATCACAACTCTCTTCAGATATAATCCCTCCCCAAACCACACCACCTACAGAAAGCTATACTTCCTCCTGGGCATTTCTACACCCCACAGGGACTCTTCTGAAACATCTAACGCCCCAGTGGGGACTCCTTTGAAATCCTTAGAATCACCTTAGTTAAAGAACTTTTTAAGGAGGCTTTGTCTTCGTAGACCTATTGGTAATAGGTCTGCTATTGGTTCAGAATAGGTCTGAATCTGCTGGGCTGAAAGATTTTAAGATGGCTGTCTGCTTTATCAAACACTGAAGAAATTTTGGTGTCCTATGAGAAGGAGATTGAGATATGCTGATTAACACAGCTGAGTTTACCCACTTTTCATTTGGGGAATTAGGTTAATTTATCCACTTCTTTTAATCACTACACCACTGGTGGAGAGTAAATGGTTCCATCTGGCAGGAATGCCAGTACTTTCCCTTGACATCACCTCAGAAACTAAGGGAATTCCTAGATGAGAAACTTGAGGGTCAAGTTAAAGTTTTTAAAATTTGTGTTAACCACTTAAAGAGAATTTTTTAAAAGAAGCAATAGACCTAGAAAACTCAGAAAATTTATAGAATTTTTAACGAAAAAACAGAAAAATATGGAAATATTATTAAGGAAACACCAGATAAATTTAACCTTTAGTCTGCCACCTACAAAAGGTAGAGTTATGTCTAGAACAAGTATTACACTGGTTGGCATCTTAAATACAACATATCTTAGTGGCTGGGAACATCTCAATTCTCTATATGGTTTGCCTATGTATTTAAAGACATTGTGAACATTGTTACCAAAGTCCCAATCATTTTACGTAGCAAGTTACTCACAGTTCAAGATCTCCACCCGTCACAGGGAGCCCTGATGAACCAAATAACAAAATACTGCACTGACATATAAATACCCATTGTCTATCATGGGAGGAAAGAAAATCCTAAATTAGGAACGTGGGATGGAGACTGGATAGCAGAGGCCTGAATCACCAATACCCTATACTCGGGATATTTATTTACTCTGAAACAAAGTTAGTGTAAAATCCTATTATTCTGATTTTGTAATATTATATATCCACCTTGCACTGTGTAAACGCTTACCCAAAGTGAAGGTTAACGATGAATTGTGTCTTGTATTAAGACAGTGGGATAGAAGTTGGTCAGACTTGGGTGTATATATGAATGTGTAGTATGTAATTTTTTTTCAAGTTTGTTCTTAACTAAAAATATCCCATCTTCACAATCTACATGTTTGTTTGTTCAAAGGTGTAACCTTAATGTCAACTGATTTACTTTTTTTTTCTGGGAATAATATTTATTTACTTACATTCCTGAGCCACCGAAGGATACGTTAAAAAAATTCTCATGCTTACAAGCAAGTCCTGATACAAATATATTCTTGGGGCTTTTTCCAAGAGCCCAGAAATTTAAAGGAGGCTTCACAGATACAAATGTTTCTATCAGTTGCAGGACAGTGTGTAAAGATGATGGAAATAAGTCTTCACAAGTTGAAAGCATTTGGTGATCTTTCTGTTCTTCCTATTAACAGGCTCCAAATAACAGAATTCAGTGATGGTTCGTTTCCTGATGCCTTTGGTTAAAATTTTGGCTTCACTACTTACATTTTTTAGGTTTCAGTTTGGTTTTATATGTCGTTTACTTTTCATGTCCTGAATCACTGCAGCCTCAAATGTAATCTCAGTAAGTACTATTGGTGGAAATAATGTGGCTTATCTTGTAATTTGCTGGTCAGAAACCTTCTGTTTTTGGTTTGATGCATGTTCTTTTTTCACACTTCAGTTGTTCATCTTTCTTTTAGTCTGAAATTTTGGTTTGAGAACACAGTGTCCCTTCTGCACGATGAATAGTATTTGGCCACAGGGTGGAAGTGCATGGTCCTAGCTCTCTGTAGCTTCATACTTGAGCCATTTTGTATCCTATTTCAAAAGCATTCCTGTCCTAATTTTCTGTGGTAAGACCACAGTGATATCGATTGGCCTAAAGTACTAACTGTAGCATGCAGACAAACCAACTGCAAACGTATATAATAATATAAGATGTAACATTGCATTGCATCTGTGATTCGTTAGCCAGCATCTTTTAGGAGATGAGTTACTGCATGTAATTGATGGGATTTTTATCCATGTGGTTGTCCATTTAACTCTGTATGCTAATTTATTGGTATACTGGTTCCATGTTAGTGGGAGATTTTGGTTAGTAAACTAAAGATCATTGTAAAGAACAAAGAGGTTTATTGAGTACCATACAGCATTAGTGAGACAAAGTGGGTGAGGTAATATCTTTTATTGGACCAACTTCTGTTGGTGAGAGAGACAAGCTTTCGAGCCTACACAGAGCTTTTCTTCTGTGGAAGGTCAAAAGTTTTTCTCTCACCAACAGAGGCTGGTCTAATAAAAGAGGTTATCTCACCCACCTTGTCTCTCTAATATCCTGGGACCAACATGGCTACAACAACACTGCATACATACAGCATTGCCAGTTATCCACCAGGAAAGGTATCATAACTCTCAAAATATCCTGACACTGTATAATGCATCTGTGGACTCATTCATAGAGAACCACGTGGTTTTAGTGGAGAACCCAGAACCTTTGGTTCCATAAACACAGGCCTGGAATGCTTGAGCTAAATAAGGTCTTTTAGCTGTTGTAAGTCATAGGGTTTTTAATCCTTTGTAGCTCTTTTTGCTCACTAGAGGGCAGTAGTAGACATACACTTGTGTTTATAGGGGGATATCTGTTTTTGTGAGTGTGAAACCAAAATCCTAGACAGGAGATAATTCCAGGATATTATACTAGCCTCAACCAATGGAGAAGAAATGTGCTTTAGGAGTCTGGTAGTCAGGGGCCCTGTTTCTAGCTCAGTCATTAACTTACTACGTGATCTTAGGCAATTCTCTGTACCTCAGTTTTCCCATTTGCAAAGCAATCATGACACCACGTTTGGAGTGGTGCAAATACTTTGATAGCCTGAGGTGAAAAAACTTTCTGAAAGTGCAAAATATTATTACTGCTTGCCCACCTTCAAAGAGTCTGTTACTGTTTTGCTTTCTATCGTGTTGTTTCTTTAAATTCTTGTCTATGCTGCTGCCGCTTCTCTCCTGGATTTTTTTTTTTACTTATCTCTGCGTACGTTGTGTCTCCTTAATCTATATTCATAATCCATTCTTTCTTCAGCAGTCTGTTAGACCTTCTGAAGTTCCCACATCAAATGCTAATTAGTGCATTCCGGAAGGCTTTCTTGGGAACATTGAGACTAAAATACAAGTAACTACTCAGCTCAGAAACTATAAATTAATTACTCAATCACTTTTACAAATAGCGGAGAGAAGGAAAACAGATTTTCTTTAGCCTGTATCCTGCACAAAACATTTAACACTGATCTAGTGCTGTAAGTTACTGTGATAGTAACCCCCGCGGTGCCCCCCCCAAAAAAAGTGTTAACTGTCTCCTCTTCTTGCCACATTTCCTGTTTCCTCTTCCTTCAAAAGTTATGTATGTGGAAAAGAGGGATAAACCATCTTAAACGCTATTGCTGTCAAGTTTTATTACTATTTTCCCAGTCATGTCCATTTGCCTACTTTCTGCCATTAGAGTGCTGGTTTTTGAATAAATGTAGCTCAGGTAGCAAACACCGTTGTTGTGAATGTTTTACAGTAGTCTTTTTTGTTTTGACAGTCTGCATAGCAACTTTGCATCCAGCTGGAACCAGGATCTTTCAGACCATGTGCATGTCTCCATTTTAACCTCTCCCCACCTAATTATGGATGAATTTATTGTCATTCCTAAAAATGTAACGATCGAACATAAGAACGACCATTCTAGGTCAGACCAATGTTCCATCTAGCCCAGTATCCTGTCTTCCAACAGTGGCCAATGCAGCGTGCTTCAGATGGAATGAACAGAATAGGTACTCATCAAGTGACCCATCATCTCCTGTCGCCCATTCCCAGCTTCTGGCAAACAGAGGCTAGGAACAAAAATAGTTGATGTCCATCTGTGGAAAACTGCACAAGGTAAATATTTGTAAGGCAAGATCTTGGGATGAAAACAGCATGCATTGTACACAAATTTTGGCCAGTTATGAAATACTAGCAAGTGCCTTCAGGATAATGCTGGGATAGAAAAGGTGGAAGAGAGGGGCTGGTGGAGAAGATGTTAAAAATCAAGAAGAAAGATGGATTAGGCCTTCATAGCTAGAGCCCTGCCAATCTGTGGCTAATCCGTGGATCATTTCTGCGGATCGGGGATTGAATGCAGATACAAATTTTGTATCTGTGCAGGGTTCTATTCATAGCTAAAGAGGGTGTGGTTGGGGGAGGAGAAGTAGATGATATAAAATAAAGTCTGCAACAAAACCTTCATGAAAGTTTTTTATAAATATAGAAACCTAACATGTATAGTGCTAATGCATAGAACTAGCAGTTAATAAGATTGAGCAGAAGTGAGTGAATACTACAGAAAAGATTCTGCAAATATGAAATCTAATATTGTAACCAATTTGCTTCACTGAATACCAGATCATACTTAGGGAATGAAACTTTAGCATTTACATTAACTACTTTGGGCCTAACTCTACAATCTTTGATCACTCAAAATTCTCAGTGATTAGGAGGACTTCAAGGTTGAGCTCTTAATTATGAAAACTAAGGAACACAACTTCTTATAAAAAGAATCAAAATCTGCAGGCTAGATCTTCAACTGGTATAAATCAATATAACTCCATGGGGCTGTGATTTCAAACAGTTATTTCTCAGACTAGTTAGGATTTTGAGATGAGTTGCCAAGTAAGGTCATTGAAGAAAATATCATCAATGCGTTTAAGAGACAGGTCGACATATTTATAGAGAGGAAATTAGATTGAGATACTATAAAATTAGAGGAGGACTAAAAGGAGGGCAGGCACGCTGGTCTAAGTCGTGGTCAAAAATGTATGCTGATGATTTAAGAGAGAACTGGATGCAGTTAGCAGGGGAAAAGGAAACACATTTTCCAATGCAAAAATGCCATATACTGTAACTATTAGCTGTTCCTATGGTTTCAGTTAGTGCATAGTTCTATTTTTCCTGCACCTCTCCTTAGAATCTTGCCTTAGTTCTTCTACTACAGATACCCCAATATAGAGGAGTGCCCAGGGAGTATAAAGTATAGTGAACTTCTACACAAACCCTCTCCACAGCACAGGAATTGAGGTGGAGCAGATGATTTTAATTTCTTTTTGTTAGATGCTCTTGTGCCTTGTGACCCATAAGATGAACCAGTCTTTCCACCTCAATCTCTCTAATGCCACGTTTCCTGCTCTGTTATAGTCTGTTTCAATGACAGAGGGCTCTTTCTCAATGGTTTTTTTTAATGTCATCTGTTGTCCTCCTCTTTTCCCTCTTCCACCAGGTAGTATCTAATCAAGAACTTGTCTAGGAATACAGTTTTTTGGCATCCATACAATGTGTCCAAACCACTCTACTCTCTTGTCTCTACTGTCTGCTGGCCAGTCCTTTGTAACACAGCAGGGTCGGTTACCAATGGATACCAAGTGTTCTTTGCAAGCATTTCTGATGGAATGCATTTAGTTTCCTGTTGTGGGTTTATAGCATTTGCCAAGTTTCAGAAGCATATAACAATGTGGGTATCACAATAGCATTGTATAATCATAGAATCATAGGACTGGAAGGGACCTTGAGAGGTCATCTAGTTCAGTCCCCTGCACTCATGGCAGGACTAAGTATTATCTAGACCATTCCTGACAGGTGTTTGTCTAACCTGCTCTTAAAAATCTCCAATGAAGAAGATTCCACAACCTTCCTAGGAAATTTATTCCAGCGCTTAACCACTCTGACAATTAGGAAGTTTTTTCCTAATGTCCAACTAAAACCTCCCTTGCTGCAGTTTAAGCCCATTGCTTCTTGTCATAACCTCAGAGGTTTAAAAAGAACCATTTTCTCCCTCCCTGTAACAACCTTTTACATACTTGAAAACTATTATCATGTCCCCCCTCAGTCCTCTCTTTTCCAGACTAAACAAACCCATGTTTTTCAGTCTTCCCTCATAGGTCATGTTTTCTAGACCTTTAATCATTTTTGTTGTTCTTCTCCAATTTGTCCACATCCTTCCTGAAATGTGGCACCCAGACCTGGACATAATACTCCAGTTGAGGCCTAATAAGTGCAGAGTAGAGCAGAAGAATTACTTCTCATGTCTTGCTTACAACATTCCTGCTAATACATCCCAGAATGATGTTTGCTTTTTTTGCAATAGTGTTATGCTCTTAACTCATATTTAGCTTGTGGTCCACGATGACCCCCCATATCCCTTTCCGCAGCACTCCATCCTAGGCAGTCATTTCTGATTTTGTATGTGTGCAACTATTGTTCCTTCCTAAATGGAGTACTTTGCATTTGTCTTTATTGAATTTCATACTATTTACTGCAGACCATTTCTCCAGCACCATCATTGCTGACTCCTCTTTGGACAGTCATAACTTTCATGAGGAGGAGGAGTAGCCAGAGCTCATTGTGCTCTGGCTACATTCAATTGGCTGATGGTCATTTAGGGACTACTGCCAGGTGGCAAAATTAGAGCAATTCCCAGGCTGCTGTAGACTGTGCTAGGGCAGAGAATCAAGAAGCAGAGTACAACAGAGAATCTGACCCTGCTTCTTTGTAGTTTTGGAGACCGTAAGACCTGGAATGCAAGTGTCACGATCACTTCTCCTCTTTCCCCTCACTTGCCTTCCCTGCCATATCTGAAAACCTTCGAAGAATGTGAGCAGGGGATGATGGTTGATAACTCTGCCAGTGGCAGGAGAGTAAAAGAAACGGCCTACCCTGGAATGAAACAACCCTCTGCATAGTGGCACACATTAAAAAGCCAAGTATTTTAAAGTGTCTGTGCACACGAAAAGATGGCGTAGAATGAAAGCAAAGCAAAATATATCTAAAATGAAATGTGTAGTATTGAATTCATATCTATATTGGAACTAAAACCTCCATTTCCTAAAGTGAATGTCCTCATTGGGAGAGGCACTGTGACAGCACAAAGAATGATAAAGTTTCTCTACAGTCAATGGGCTAGATCTGCCACATACCACACCTGATTCTGGAGGATGCTAGGAGCTGGGTAAACCCCTAGTGCAAGTGAGAAAAGCTTTAGGGCTGCTTTCAGTTGCAATGGCTTCGAACAGGTCACAAAGGCCCATTGTGCTGGCAGAACTCCAGTGCAGTGTGCGCCAGCCATGCTTTTGTCTGGGAAGCAGGGTGACCGAGCAAGCTTTATCCCACCTGTTGGTTCTGACACGGCAATCTCCAGCTGTCCTTTTAGGGGTGGTGCAAAGCAGGCTTGGCCTATGCCAGGATCAGGCACGCTCTCTGAATAGTGATCGTTTGTGGAAGCTAAAACAGGCAGCACCAAAAGGCATGAAAGATGCTAAGGGTGGGATTTTTCAAAAGAGCTCACCATTGGCCTAACACTGCTCCCACTGAAGCGAATGGCTAAACTCCCACTGCTTTCAGTGGCTGTGGCTAGGCGCCTTTGACAACCCTGCTGTAGAACTTTAACCACCCAGTTCAGAGCAGGCACAGTCTAATTTAAATGTGGGTGGAAACCTTTCCAGAGTACGTAGCCAGCCGCTGCAGACACTGCCATCCATTTAATGTAAGTATGCAGTGTTGTCAGCATCTTAAAAGACTCAATTCCTGCCAACAAAAAGTGTTGCCCTTATCTTGGCTGTCTGGATATCTCACTACGTCATTTGCTGCTAGGCTGGCTGTATTTTGGGTGACTGTAGCAGGCCAGGTGATTATCCAGCAGACTGTTTGCTTTCCAGCTGGCCTTGGTCAGACTTTCCCCTCAGAGTTACCTTCAACATGTATTTTAAAACAATAACATTCAATATATTTTGACACCTTCCTCCATCTTTGAATTCAATTTTTATGAATGTTCTCATCTGTTACTGGCTCTGTTCCATTCATCCCATGCTGCCCTTTTTCTGTTTTCTGAACCAGCGTCCCTGGCTCTGTATATAATATTTGAAATGACTAGGATGTATCATTCGCAGCTTTACCAAAATGCGCTTCGCCTACTGTGATGTGTACTACCCTCACCAGGGGTTGCTTACATTATCAGACACCCTCTGGTCTCCAGAGCAGTAACCTGTATGGAGAACATGCTGGAGGATTTCCTCCTGGAGATAAGGATGGTCTAGTGGCTAGGGCCCTAGCCTGGGCGTCAGGAGACCAAGGTTCAACTTCCTGCTTTGCCACAGGCTACTGGGTAATGTTGGGTGAATCACCTAGGGCGTATTTGCAAAGGTAGGTACCTAAAGATGCAGATAAGTGTCTAGTGGGATTTTCAAAAGCATTGCATTTCAGTAGGAGTTAGGCGCATCCCCTGCTTACGTGCTTTTGAAAATGCCATTAGGTGCCTATCTGCATCTTTATGCACCTAAAGATCTGTGAAAATCTGGCCCTCAGTCTGTCAGTGTCCTCTGTAAAACAGGGATCATAGAACTTCCCTGCCTCACAGGGGCATTGAGGATAAAAACATTACAGACTGAGGCATTCAGATACCATGGCAATAGGATCCTACAAGTAATTAATTTGTAAATTAGAAGGTGGAACACACATGCTTGCTTTGTACCTTTTCAGATTCTTTGTAGCCTTACCTTGGTTAAATTTAGTCTCAAGAGCAACTTTTCTCTTAGCTGTCAAGATGATATGATGTAGTCTGACTCGTCATCCATTGGTAGATGTGTACACATTTGTATAGAGTGTATTTTCCTCACTGCGGTTCAGGGAGTGAATATTATTCATTTGGCTGGAGTTTTCTTATAAGGAAACCCACTTTGTGGTATGTGTTTGGTATCATAGGTAATAGCAGGGAATGTCTAAAGAAAAAGTGGATGAGACACAGAATGGAATATTCAGAAGGAACTGGGAAACTTTACTTCTGTGATACCAAAAACCTGCATTCTTCAGTGCAGACTGTCGATGTCATCTAAAAACGCTGCTGATGATTGGAATTCACCCCTGTGCAAAGCACCCATCACATTTAGGTTCCTGAGAATGCACACAGGTAGCTAGTCGGATTTTCAGAAGTGCCTAAGCAATTCAGAGGCCTAACTTCCATCTCTTTAGGCACTTTGTAAATCTCATTAGGACCCTAAATAGCTCTTGAAATCTGGTCCCATGCCCCTATTTTGAGGGCTTAACTAGGCCTTCTGCATAGGAGCAGATTTCGTCCATAATGAATACACAATCTGCAACAGGTGCATTCAGGTTCTAAAGAAAGAAGCATAATTTGAGCTGAAGGTAAAATGTGGATAGAAGTAAACTATGAAAATAATGAGAAAATGAAATTTTGTTGCAAGAGCAAAGTGGCCAATTAAAAAGAAAGTATTGGGCTTATTATGTTTCTAGTTTCCTTTTATTCTGCCTTTTTAATATCCATCTATAGTGTGTGTCTCGGAGAGACTTAGCTTGATACATATATTTAATAGTATTTAAATATGATTTTCTGCAGTACAGTAATATTAGGTGTGGTGTATTAAAATCAATCTCTGAGAGAATAAAAATGACCCTGAGAAGAATTCCTTACAAGAGAGACATTAATGTAACTGGTATTTTGTGATGTGAATTTTGTGAGACAATAACTCTTTTTGAACAGTTTCAGATATGTAGGCCAAATAAACCTAATATGTTTAATCATGAAAGGCGCTGTAATTCCATTACCCTGGGCCTGTCAGAGAGCAATATATCATACCTCTTAGGGATTCTTAAGTAACAAGCCAGCAGTAATTGGAATTTTACGAGGGTCCTCAAGTGTGTGCGGGTTTCATGTTTTATTGACTCTCCCCAATGTGTCTGTGTTCTCCCAGAGATGACCAGTTGCTTTCCAGAGCCACCTCGAGAAACCATTGGTGTCGTTCATGGCACTAAGCCAGAGCCCCTAGGGGAAAGAAAAAGTAATTGTTATCATTAGGAACAGCAAACCTCCCCTGCACAGTATCCCCTTTCCTGCCTTTGTCTAGTGGTACTCGGAGCCATTGTTATAGGGCATTAATTCTCTCGGTGTGGAATACAGAGCAGTAGATGTTGGTGTTTGATTTACAGTATGTATTAAATGGCAGTGATTCAAAAAAGTTAAAAAAAAATTGGCTGCATATTTTGCATGAGAGCAAATGAACTTGAAAATAGCAATGCCATAGAATCTCTGGGATTGGGGGTTATTCCCCCTAAACTTTAAATAAAATTCACTGGATGTTACTTTAGAATGTATAAGTGGGACACATTTTGTTCATTTCTTTAGTCCTACAGGAATAATTTCTTTCTTGAATGGCATCTTAAAAATCTTTACCCCTTGAGCAGTGCTTAATTTGTAATGAAAGGGGTGCCAGGGCTCAAGCAATTGGGTGCCAGGGCTCAAACAATTGTTTTTTACTTTCATAACTGATGCGGCAAGCCCAGAGGTGCTGGGGCTATGAACTGCCAAGCTTAGAGGTGCCGTGGAAAGCCCTGGCGCAAATTAAGTACTGCCCTTGGGAAAAGAACCTTTCTGTAGTAAGGAAAATATATAAATGACAGTAGTCTTCCCCCTGTATTGTTATGTGAAGTGGTTGCTTCTTTTGACTATGTGTTGCAGACCAAAGTGATGCTGACTGTAAATCTAGGGGTTCAGATTTTTTTTTATCAACATGGTTTTGAATTACTGAGTGCTAAAAATAAATGTTTAGGGCTCCAATAACAATGGACTTAAAACATATAAACAGTTTCATAGGAGGGAAGGTTTTCCATCAATGCTTTTTTTATAGAGATGTCATGAAAGTTGGTGGTGTTGCAAACACTGGGCCTGCAGGGTACCAAGCAGATTGAACTTCATTACTTGTGTCTACTTGAGCCACGGTGGGTGGTTAGTTTAGCAAAGAAATGTGTATGTCTTTCTATTAAAATGATTTGAACTGGGGATATCAGTGTGCCCCAAAGATAACAGGTAAGTTAAAGATGCCCATAGCCAGCTTAATTTTGTAGGTAGCTTTTTTAAAAAAAAGTTTTCAAGGAGATGAATGTGTGTAGCTTGTTCATTTCAGATTGTTATATATGGTTCCCACCCCGCCCCCAGCCCCTATTTGCAGTTCCCTTTCCTCCACTGCTTATCTTATGTTTCAAGAGCATCAGGGGTTGGAGGAATGATTTTCTAAGGTTTTGAGTAGCGCTGGAATGAGCATTCCCTAAAGGTTAAAAAAAAAAAAAAACCAGTGTAGCCTACACATTTCTCAGAATTCACTCTGAAGATGCAAGCTAACTATTCTCTCAATGTCAGTTAGCTCGCTTTCCACCTTCTGTTGCAGTTTCTATGACTGGTCCAGTGCACCATCTGCATGACCCCTGAACCTTAGATTTGATGTCAGTGACTGTCGGTAGCAAAAAAAAGAAAGAAAGAAAATGCCACTAGTAAGAAGACGACGGGGGTATATCAAAAGAGACAGTAAATGGTAATGTGCTGGTAAATGATAAGGCCATGATACAGAAATATACTTCTTTGTACAAGTCAGTGAGCACAAAGAGAAAGGAGGAAACTGATGCAGAGAGAAGTTTTAATATGTGATGGTAGGGAGTCCAAGAAAAAAGAATTGATTGGTACCAGATGGAAAGAATTGGCATCTTGTAGGAACCTCATGTACATTCTGAAATGTCTGACCTCTTTACCCAGTGTGTCATGACTTAATGCCTCACAAAGACACTTTTGATGTACTCTCCGGGTGAGCAAACTGACAAGCACTGTCTGCCAAATGAAAGCCAGAGTCTGACACCCTTCCTGAGGCTAAGTAACACCTTACTCCACAAAAAGTCCCATTATTTGCCTTATTTGTGCATTAATAAGGTGCTACTTGCGATGAGTAAGGGTATTGGAATCTTGCCCTAGATGATTCACTGACGTGTGAATGTACACCACAGAAAGGAAAACGAATGAGTGCTCATTGTCATGGACTGGGTAGGAGCAGCTGAGCCTACTTGTTGGAGCAGGGGCAGTTAGGCCTAGTGGTTGGAGCTGGAGTCAGGCCCCAAGCAGGGCTAGGAACAAGGCCAGGAGCTGGTCTGAACAAGGCAGGCACAGGAGAGATCACAGCTGTGGGCATGAGTTTTCAGCAGCCTGCTGCTGCTGAACTTAAATGCAGATCTGTAGGCTCCTTGCAGCCAATTGGTCCAGCCACCCAATCAGGTGATTCTGTTGCAGCCCAGCTGGGCTCATTAACTGGCCTGAGGGCTGAGCCAGCTAGATGCAGGTTCAGCTGAGGGAACCCAGGCCCATAGTTCCTGACACTTGCAACTTTAACGTCTGGACATACCTCAGTTCCCTTTTCATCTCTCCTCTCACTAGTTCCATGTTAAATGGTTTCCTGCTTATAATATTAAAAATGTATATGCTCATTTGCGTGAACATCTCAAAAGCTGCTCCTTACTGCAGTTGCTTGCTGAGCACGAGTAAAGGTGGTGAATACCGTATATGGAGCCTCTTTTGTGTATTTACAGTATTTGTACTGGATTTGCGCAGTCTCACCGAGATGTAGACGATAATTCCAGCCTTGAGATCAGAATATATCCTCATCAGTATCAAACTCTTAAATGAAGAGTTGGGATTGTCTATTTATACTGAACCCATTGTGCAGATAGTGCATGTGCACATGAATTCCAGAAAACAATAAAAGCCAGGCCCCACACTTCACAAGACTTAACAGTGAGAAGCAAATACTGAAATGAAAAAGACTAATGGTATCCAGATCCCATCAGAAACAAATTTTTTTCCTGCAATTTTTTTTTTATGTAAATGAGTTATGTTTGGCCTAAAATGTTTTTGAAACTTTTTTCAGCTTTACATAAAAAATTATAAATATTTGGGTTTAGAGGATCAAAAACCTGGAAATGTTTGATTTTTTTTTTTTCAATTTGTGAAAAAAATCAGTTTTTATTGGAAAAATTAATTGAAAATCCATATTCCATTGGGAAAAAATATTTGGTGGAAAATTTTCATCCTGCTCTATTGTCATCCATGGAATCTCCTTATGACCTTGAGCAGCCTTTGGAAACAGTTTTTTCGGAGACCACTGTTAACTCAATCCATTATTTGATTGGTAACATTTCATGCAAGGCTTTCTATCTCTTCCAAACACTTTCAGTAGCAGGTAGATTGGGCTATCTATTTACAGAAGGTATTTCAACCTGTCTCTAATTTCCAGCTCGGCCTATTGCGGTGCTTCATTGTTAAGATGACACAGTGCATTGCAAATATTACTATTAATAGCCTACCTTAAGGCTAAAGATGCCACAGTTCTTCCTCCTTTCCCAGAATTCTCCCTTGCAATATACATCCATTTTCAACCTCTTGGAATCATGTCTTGCACAACAAAACTATTAGGACTTTTCATTTTCTGATTCAGAACTGTAATACTGTGGATTAATGATTTTGTAAGATGTTTGTTATGAGTTATATAAGGAACTGTTTTGCATTGGAAATAATTTAAACTCTAGGTAATGCCTGATCTGTTGATAATAGTGTTGTGCTTTTATTGGTTCTGAATCAAAGCACATAAACATTGGCTTAGTGCAATTCATGGCAGTTTAAATAAAAAGAGAAGCATGGCAGATGTGGGCTACTGCCAGGTTTTGAACTCATGAGTTACATAAAGGAGTAAGTGCACAGTTATCAGCGTGGATTGACTAAAATCACTGGCAGATTTGAGAAATAATTTCACAATCTTATTGTCTCATTTAAGGACAACATTATTCAAGTTCATAATCAAGTCGTTTATCTTGGGAAATTTTCAGGGTGAAGGAGGTAGAAATCCCAGCATATGGCCAATAAATTGTGCCTAACAAACTATCACATTTTAAATAGCAATCTCAACAGGTTTCTTAATGTTACTTCAGTGTTTTATAATACAGAGTTTCCTCTTATCCATTGCAAAACATTAGTTGTGTTACTAACCCTTTTTTGTTTTTCTTCGTATGCACATTTTAAATATCAAACTATTTTATTATTCATTTTCTGGATTGACTTTCTATTTCAGAAGATTTCTTTTAAGCATCCGTATTATCTAGTAGTCTTGGTGTCTGTGTGTAGAGCCAAATTGAACTCTGATACCTAAGAACAGAACTAATTTTTATCCTATTCTCTCTCACGAAAGCTTATGCTCAAATAAATTTTAGTCTCTAAGGTGCCACAAGTACTCCTTTTCTTTTTGCGAATACAGACTAATACGGCTGCTACTCTGAAACCTGTCATTATATATGAGAGATTCCTCATGCTTTATAAGTAGTTGCTTTGAGGCTTCAAATAAAGAGCTGTAAGAATAAATCACAATGGTGGATGTTCTCTCCAGGATTTCTTCTTTTCTGTTAGACACATGGCTAATTCTTCAGAGGAGCCGTATTGATTGTGTTAAAGTATAGTGTATAAAAAGATACCTCACAAAAATATTGTATGTACAGCAGGGCTGTCATGCAGCAGTGGCCCTTTTAAAACTTGTCAATTGCCTGAAATACTTTGGATAAGGCAGTATTATTTAATTAGTAAATTTGGGGAAGAACAAAGGAGTACTGTAGATATCGAAAGATTTTATCTTTGGTTAAAACAGTTACGTTTGTAAGGGACCTCATTATTGTATTTGAATTTTAATATATTTTTCAGACATAAGAAATGTATACCAGAGATTTTTATTTTTCTTGATTCATTCACAAAGTAAATACTGTGCAGATGATGATGTCTCTCTCTCAGATGCCTCCACTGTCCACATTCATCCAAGAAATGCCAACATGAAGAAATGCTTGTTGCGTCTGAGGAATTTGCACCTTATCCTCCCCATAAACCCACGGTAATGCGCAAATGCTTGAGTCTCACATTGTTTATATATAAAATGAAGTTGGGGAGAGAAATCTAGAACATAAGAGCCTAAAGATCTATGCTATGCCCCTAGAGTTCTAGATCTATCAGCAGAGTGGGCAGTGCAAACAGGAAATAAAGAAAATAGCAAAAGAAGAAGAAGAAGAAAAAAAAGCTATAATCCAGGAATGAGTGTTAAAGACCGTTTTAGAGAGGGTCTTCCAGTTGTTAGGCTCAATTATATGTCTTTAAGGTAGGGGTGTCGTGTGCGTGCATGCATGTGTTCGACAGAGATCCTAAATTCTCTAATTTTAAGCAGCTGATGAGGATGAATTTGAAAGGAAAGAAGTAGTGGCTACCATCAGCATTGAGGCTGGGTACATACACTGGAATTGTGCTGCTCTTTAAAAAGAAGTTACAGTTGTGTCAAGTACAGCTGTCTGTATATGCCAAGATGAAGCTTTGGGGGTTGATTTTGTCACGATGCAGCTGTCTGTGTCTAGTCTCAATGCTATGATCTAATGGAGTTTTAATCTTGCCCACAAAACCAGTGCAGTTACTTACTAGGGCCCTCTACAGGCTTACTTCCCTGCCTTGAGCTGGTTCGCCTCATCAAGCTGGTGATGGTGTCTGAGCTACAGCTGTGTCCACGCCCTGCCCATTTGCTTCAGGTAGGGGCAGTAGGTGTGTGGTACCTGTTGTCCTCCCTGCACCTGGACTGGCAATTGGAACAGGTTACATGAGGGAGCGAGAGAGACCTTGTGGTCTCTGATTGCCCTCCCTGTCTGAGGGCTAAGTGGCAATTAAGCCCTAAGAATGTATGTAACAACCCATGTATGCATATCTTGTTTCAATGGATATCATCAACATTTCATAGAATCAGAGACTTTAAGGTCAGAAGGGACCATTATGATCGTCTAGTCTGACCTCCTGCACAACGCAGGCCACAGAATCTCACCCACCCACTCCTGTAACAAACCTCTAACCTATGTCTGAGCTATTGAAGTCCTCAAATAGTGGTTTGAAGACTTTGAGGTGCAGAAAATTCTCCAGCAAGTGACCCGTGCCCCATGCTGAAGAGGAAGGCGAAAAAACCCCAGGGTCTCTGCCAATCTGCCCTGGAGGAAAATTCCTTCCTGACCCCAAATATGGCGATCAGCTAAACCCTGAGCATGTGGGCAAGACTCACCAGTCGGACACCCAGGAAAGAATTCTCTGTAGTAACTCAGATCCCACCCCATCTAACATCCCATCACAGGCCATTGGGCATATCTACCACTAATAGTTGAAGATCAATTAATTGCCAAAATTAGGCTATCTCATCATATCATCCTTTCCATAAACTTATCAAGCTTAGTCTTGAAGCCAGATATGTCTTTTGCCCCCACTGCTGCCCTTGGAAGGCTGTTCCACAACTTCACTCCTCTGATGGTTAGAAACCTTCATCTAATTTCAAGTCTAAACTTCCTGATGGCCAGTTTATATCCATTTGTTCTTGTGTGCACATTGGTACTGAGCTTAAATAATTCTTCTCCCTCTGTGGTATTTATCTCTGATATATTTATAGAGAACAATCATATCGCCTCTCAGCCTTCTTTTGGTTAGGCTAAACAAGCCAAGTTCTTTGAGTCTCCTTTCATAAGACAGGTTTTCCATTCCTCAGATCATCCTAGTAGCCCTTCTCTGTACCTGTTCCAGTTTGAATTCATCTTTCTTAAACATGGGAGACCAGAACTGCACACACTGTTCCAGATGAGGTATAACAGTACTAACACCTCCTTATATCTACTGGAAAGACCTCGCCTGATGCATCCCAAGACCACATTAGCTTTTTTCACAGCCATATCACAGTGGCGGCTCATAGTCATCCTGCGATCAACCAATACTCCGAGGTCCTTCTCCTCGTCTGTTACTTCCACGTGATGTGTCGCCAGTTAATAACAAAAATTCTTGTTATTAATCCCTAAATGCATGACCTTGCACTTTTCACTATTAAATTTCATCCTATTACTATTATTCCAGTTTACAAGGTCATCCAGATCTTCCTGTATGATATCCCGGTCCTTCTCTGTATTGGCAATACCTCCCAGCTTTGTGTCATCCGCAAACTTTATTAGCACATTCCCGCTTTTTGTGCCAAGGTCAGTAATGAAAAGATTAAATAAGATTGGTCCCAAAACTGATCCCTGAGGAACTCCACCAGTAACCTCCTTCCAGCCTGACAGGTCACCTTTCAGTGTGACCCGTTGTAGTCTCCCCTTTAACCAGTTCCTTATCCACCTTTCAATTTTCATATTGATTCCCATCTTTTGTAATTTAGCTAATAATTCCCCATGTGGAACCATATCAAATGCTTTACTGAAATCGAGGTAAATGATCTACCTTTTGTAAAACCATATTGAATTTTTGTCCCAATTACCATTGACCTCAATGTCCTTAACTACTTTCTCCTTCAACATTTTTTCCAAGACCTTGCATACTACAGATGTCAAACTAACAGGCTTGTAGTTACCCAGATCACTTTTTTTTCCTTTCTTAAAAGTAGGAACTAAGTTAGCAATTCTCCAGTCATATGGTACAACCACTGAGTTTACAGATTCATTAAACAGTTTTGCTAATTGGCTTGCCATTTCATGTGCCAGTTCCTTTAATATTCTTAGATGAAGATTATCAGGGCCCCCCGATTTAGTCCCATTAAGCTGTTCGAGTTTGGCTTCTACCTCAGATGTGGTAATATCTACCTCCATATCCTCCTTCCCATTTGTCGTCCTACCATCATTCCTAAGCTCCTCATTAGCCTCATTAAAGACTGAGGCAAAGTATTTATTTGTTTAGATATTGGGCCATGCCTAGGTTATCCTTAACCTCCACTCCATCCTCCGTGTTTAGCGGTCCCACTTCTTCTTTTTGTTTTTTCTTATTTATGTGGCTGTAGAACCTTTTACTATTGGTTTTAATTCCCTTTGCAAGGTCCAACTCTACATGGCTTTTGGCCTTTCTCACTTTATCCCTACATGTTCTGACCTCAATAAAGTAGTTTTCCTTGCTAATTCCTCCCATCTTCCACTCCTTGTAGGCTTTCTGCATTTTCTTAATCACCTCTCTAAGATGCTTGTTCATCCAGCTTGGTCTACAACTCCTGCCTATGGATTTTTTCCCCTTTCTTGGGATGCAGTCTTCTGATAGTTTCTGCAACTTTGACTTGAAGTAATTCCAGGCCTCCTCCACCTTTAGATCCACAAGTTCTTCAGTCCAATCCACTTCCCTAACTAATTTCCTTAATTTTTTAAAGTTAGCTCTTTTTGAAATCAAAAACCCTAGTCACAGATCTATTTTTGTTTATCCTTCCATTTAGTTTGAACTGAATTAGCTCATGATTGCTCGAACCAAGGCTGTCCCCTACAACCATTTCTTCTCTTTGGTCCTCACTACTCAACAAAACCAAATCTAAAATGGCATCCCTTCTTGTTGGTTCAGCAACTACCTGGTGAAGGAATCCATCAGCTATTGCATCCAGGAAAATCTGAGCCCTATTATTATTACTAGCACTTTCCTCCAGTCTATATCTGGGAAGTTAAAGCCTCCCATGATCACACAATTCCTGTTAGTATTTACTTCATTAAAAACATTAAAGAGGTCTCTATCCATATCCAGATCGGATTCCAGTGCTCTATAGCATACCCCAACCACTCTCCCAGGGGAGGCTCCAGTAGCTTTCTTCCCCAATATGATTTTTGCCCAGACAGACTCTGGCTTATCCGTTCCATCACTTCTTACTTCTTTATGGTCTACCTCATCATTGATATACAATGCTACTCCACCACCTTTGCCTTTATTTCTGTCTTTCCCAAACAGCACATACTCTTCAATACCTGTAGTCCAGTCATGACTACTATTCCACCATGTTTCTGTTATCCCGAAAATATCTGGTTTCAATTCCTGCACCAGTAGCTCTAGTTCCTCTATTTTGTTACCTAGGCTCCTTGCATTAGTGTAAGAACATCTTAATTTTTGCTGTTTGGCCTCGCTCACATTCTTTACTCGATTAGACACAGATATTCTACCACCAGTGTCACCTATTAGACTGGTATGTATGGTACCCTTCCTCCTTATATTCATTCTTCTACCCATGGCTGTATCCTTTCTTACTTCGTTTTCTTCCCTCTCAATGTTAAAATCTGGCATGGAGATTACCTGGATGTCTCCCAACCATCTCCCCCAGATTCCTAGTTTAAAGCTCTCTTGATCAGTTGTGCCATCCTCCATCCTAGAGTTCTATTTCCCTCCTTACTCAGGTGAAGTCCATCCTGAAAGAACAGTCCTCTATTCATGAATGCTTCCCAGTGGCCATACATCCCAAAGCCTCCTTATAGCACCAGTGCCTGAGCCATTTGTTGAGCATCATAATCTTGTCACACCTTCGTTGCTGTTTTCTAGGAACAGGCAGAATCCCACTGAAGATCACCTGAGCCTCGATTTCCTTAAGCGTCTTCCCCAGCCTGGCATAGTCTCACTTGATACGTTCCAGCGAGAATCTAGCCATATCTTTTGTTCCCACATGAAGGACAATTAGTGGATTCTTTCCCGCTCCCGTTAGGATCCTCTTCAGCCTTAGGTCCACATCCCGTATCTTAGCACCCAACAGATGGGACACCCTTCTGTTCTCTGGATCAGCTCTTGTTACAGGCCTGTCTATCCTTCTCAGTAAGGAGTCCCCAATCACGTAGACCTGCCTTTTCCTGGTGATGGTGCGATTCTCCAGTCTATCCCCTGTTCCCTCTGGCTGCAAGTCCTCTCAATTCCTATTGTCCCTTGCAATCCTCTGCAACCCATCCCGTATCCTCCTGGGGCTCATATTTGGTGTTCTCTCCTGTCATAAATATAAAGGGAAGGGTAACCACCTTTCTGTATACAGTGCTATAAAATCCCTTCTGGCCAGAGGCAAAACCCTTTCACCTGTAAAGGGTTAAGAAGCTAAGATAACCTCGCTGGCACCTGACCCAAAATGACCAATGAGGGGACAAGATACTTTCAAATCTGGGGGGGGTGGGGGGGGAGACAAAGGGTCTGTCTGTCTGTGTGATGCTTTTGCTGGGAACAGATCAGGAATGCAGCCTTAGAACTCCTGTTAAGTTAGTAAGTAATCTAGCTAGAAATGCATTAGATTTCCTTTTGTTTAATGGCTGGTAAAATAAGCTGTGCTGGATGGAATGTATATTCCTGTTTTTGTGTCTTTTTGTAACTTAAGGTTTTGCCTAGAGGGATTCTCTGTTTTGAATCTGATTACCCTGTAAGGTATTTTCCATCCTGATTTTACAGAGGTGATTCTTTTACCTTTTCTTTAATTAAAATTCTTCTTTTAAGAACTTGATTGATTTTTCATTGTTCTTAAGATCCAAGGGTTTGGGTCTGTGTTCACCTATACAAATTGGTGAGAATTCTTATCAAGCCTTCCCCAGGATAGGGGGTTTAGGGCTTGGGGGGGATATTTTGGGGGAAGACCTATCCAAGTGGGCTCTTTCCCTGTTCTTTGTTTAAAATGCTTGGTGGTGGCAGCATACAGTTCAAGGACAAGGCAAAGTTTGTACCTTGAGGAAGTTTTTAACCTAAGCTGGTAAGAATAAGCTTAGGGGGGGTTTTATGCAGGTCCCCACATCTGTACCCTAGAGTTCAGAGTGGGGAAGGAACCCTGACATCTCCATTGACCCTTGCCATCTTCCTATAGGACTAGCTGCTCTTCTTCTCTTCTTCCTTGCCCTCTCACCTTCAGTGACCACCTGCAGTGCCCCTTCTTCATTTTCCAACTCCACAAACCTGTTCCTGAGCTCTTTCTCCTTCACTAGCCCATCTATTCCTCTGCCTGGTTCTCTTAGTCACATGCTTCCACTGTCCACTTTCCTCACCCAGCAATATCCCCTCAGAGTTCTTTGGTCCTGCTTCCATCTGCAAGTCTGAGCTTTTCTCTTCAGCCTCCTCATGTCTTTGCTCCATCATCCGCTCGAACCTCCTTCTAAACTCAACCAGAGTTTCCACCTGCATCTCCAGTCCTTGAATCTTCTCTTCCATCCACTCTATCAGGCGGCACTTCATGCTGACAAAACTCTTTTCAGGTACCCCCTCCAGGATCATGTACATGCCACAGCTTCTACATCCAGTCATCTTCATTGTGTCCTCCACTGCTTGGGTCACTACCACTGCTGCCTCTGTATCTGTCATTGCCTTCTCACCTAAGTCCTGTTAGTCCAGAAAACACAAACCAAACCAAAACACCACCACCCACAGCAAAACAAACCCCCAATGAGCACCAAAACACTGCCAGACCACCACACAACTCCCTTCACTTGCCTGTCTGTTCCTTTGCCTGGCTCTCTTAGTCTTCCACTCAAACTCCCCTGTTTACAGCTCTGTTTGCTGGCTCCTGTGCTGCTGCCTGACTGGCTGGCTACCTTTATAGGACCCCTAGTCAGGGAAGCCCCGCCCCCTAATCAGGGCTCAGCTTCTCTCCCAGCACACTGCCCCTACCAACCTCTATAAATACCAATACAAATAATAATACCTAGAAATACCTTCTCCTCCAACAGAACTTCCACTCAAACTCCCCTGTTTGCAGCTCTGTTTGCTGGCTCCTGTGCCGCGGCAGCTGTCTTAGTGACTTAGACCTGGGTGAATATTTACGTCTTGGGCCAATGGATCTTAAAATTCTCTCCCAAAAAAACGCTGAAAACTGCTTTGTTACGAGGGTAAAAAGACAACTGCAGAGCAGTCTCTATAAATACACGAAAAGAACAGGAGGACTTGTGGCACCTTAGAGACTAACAAATTTATTTGAGCGTAAGCTTTCATGAGCTACAGCTCACTTCATCGGATGCAACGGTAATTACAATGAATACACGGTAATTCATGTTCATTCTTTCTTGAAAACTGTGTAATTAGCTTGTGTCCCCACGCTCTGGGTAGTATCAAAAGACATAGAAGTTAGGTTTTAAAAAATGAGGTGATGACAAGGAAGGTACAAGGGTTAGAATGTCAGTCCATCCTTTACGCTTCCTTGTGTCTCAAACGATTGCAGTGCTTATGGGAGAATCTTACGCTGATTTAAGACCCCGCATTTCTAAATCTTGTGACAGAGGTGGACTTGCAAAGTCTTTTTTAAAAAAAACAAACACAACATACTGTAGAGCTGTTAACTCCTATGAAGTTAATGCATATTAAAGAATTACTAAAATATGGGTTATTGACTCAGTGGGCTTTTCTGTCCTTTGGAGTGATGATGGCCTATCTTGTCAGTCCTTCTTAGCCACTGCACTCTGTGCTGTCAATGCAATTATAACCATATGCATTAGGGCTTGATCTATAGCTCATTGAAGGCAGTGGGAAAAACTCTTACTGGCTTCAGTGGACTTTGGGTTAGGCCCTACATGTAGATGGTGAAAAACTATATGAAACTAAATGAAAGAAGTTACTGTACTTACTTAATGGATCCTTTAGCTGACAGTGTGCTGAGCACTGTACCGTACATATGGGGACACATTCACCACTGCATGTTTTATAGTGCTCCTAGTAATGCAAAGCTGCCATAAACCTGATTTAACCAGCCAGTTACAATGAGTTTAAGCCAATTTGCACTGTTGGAGTGTGCCAGTTAAATTTTCCCAATAATTTAGTTGTTTTGCACTACCCTCCTTTACAAAATTGTGGAAATTTTCATTTTAAATTCAAATATTTATTAGATTTTTAAAAACTCCTGAAACTATTAATTTCAAGAAGGGCTGTTTTTTTTTTAAAAAAAAAGTTTGTTTATTTTATTTGTTTAGCCTCTTCGCCAAAATTTAAAGAAATCTAGGTTGCGACTTTTTCATTCAAGTGTCAATTCAGAGAGCCATTGTCTTCAGTGGTTTGAGCTTTTTGAACTTAGATCACACCAGCATGTTACAGAACTAACAAACAATGCCAGCACATGCTTAACTTTCAGCATGCGCATAGCCGCATTGACTTTGAGGGACGTTGGGACTTGAATCAATGGCACACCATGTGGTGGGGCACAGCATCGTGACAGGTGTCTGCCTGTGTGCATCTAATTGCAGGATTGGGACCTTACTGTGTAATTTGGGAAGATCACAGCTTGGTTCATTGAAGGGACTTGGTGTAAATTTGCACTTTGGCTCTGATGTTCCAAAGAGCCAGCACTCACCATTGTTCAAGGTTAAATAATGACGCATAGCTCTCTTGAAATAAATCATGTAGGCTAAATTCTATCCACGTTTAATGCCCATGTGTCTAGAGCTGTCTGAATATTGGATTTTTCAGTTTGTTGGCCATTCCAAAAAAAACAAAAAATTGTTTTGGGTGAAACAATATTTGTCCAATTCTGAGCATTTAAAACGTTTTATTTGTTTATTAAAATAAAGTTAAAGCACATTTAGAAACAAAATCATTTCATTTAAAAAATGTCAAAAGGAAATGTAAGGGTTTTTAATGGATTTTTAAAAGGTTTTTAACTGAAATAATTTGGCAAAACCAACACAAATGTATGAAATTTTAGTGTCACAGAATCTACATTTTTGCCTGAAAAAGTTTTTTGAATAAAATTTTTTACTGAGCATCTCATGTAAGCTACATGTGTATAATTGAAAAGTAGAATTTACACCTCTGTCTACATTTTTCTCCTATTTTATTATAAAATGCTAAATGGCACCTGCCATAGGCTTGGAATTATAAAAATTAAATACGATCTTTCAAAAGCAAAATATTAATAATCGGCATTTTATATTATTGGATGTAAAGCAATTTGTCTAATTTTTGACAGTATTCTTTTCAGCAATGAGTATCTCATTAGTTTCTCTGTTCTCCCAGGCCTTATGTTTAATTTATAATAAATAAATAAAGATATGGAAATTCGGGGTAATTATGCAGAAATATTATTATAGCCATTTGTCTTGTGTTTGCGAATTGCAGATATGAAATGTCTGTTATAGGTAAAGCTAATTTACATGGAGAGGTAGAAGATAATATCGACTAAGTGTACAGTGAATTAATCCCAGGGTCATTTCTAGAGAGAACACATGAGCTGAACTTAATGAGTTGAGCTCCCTTTAGAATGAAAGAACTGAAGCATTTGATCCTTTATGGCTAGGCACAGTTAGCAGTATTTGCTCAGAAAGAAATGTGGTGTTTGTTAAATATACTTCCCTAGGCAAACAGTAGTTGGAAGTTTTGTGTTTCCCCTGCCTTGCATAGAAAAACCCTGATTCATCAAGATGATTATTATTATTATTTATTTGGATTATCACAGCATGTAGGAGCCCTACTCGTGGACCAGCACCCCACAGCACAAATAAATACTTAATCTCATGGTCAGTTTTTGCAAACTTAAGCAGTTTTGTCTTTTAAGGCATTAAAATGGCAGAGGGACATATTCTTCTCTATTACACTAGAGTAACTGCATTGATTTATTTCCCATAAAAGTTGCTGTCTCTGAGACCATCTCTGAGTTCAGATACCTTCAGTTCAGAGAGGAGCACGGACTTCTATGTGGCAGCTTATGACTTAAACCAGTGACTTAAACGGCAACCGGGGTCTGGTCTAGGGTTGCCAACTTTCTAATCGCACAAAACTGAATACCCTAGCCCCACCCCTTCCCTGAGGCCATGCCCCCTGCACTGCCCCTTCCCTGAGGCCCTGCCCCCGGCTCACTACATTTCCCCTCCCTCGTTGGTTCGCTTTCCCCCACCCTCACTTACTTTCACTGAGCTGGGGCTGGGGGGTTGGGGTTTGGGAGGAGCTGAGGGCTTATCTCTGGTGGCTCCCGGTCAGCAGTGCATCTGGGGGGGCTAAGGTAGGCTTCCTGCCTGTTCTGACTCCACACTGCGCCTCTGAAGTGGCCAGCAGGTCCGACTCCTAGGCGGAGGCATGACAGGTGTCTCTGCGCACTGCTCTCACCCGCAGGCACTGCCCCCGCAGCTCCCATTGGCCATGGTTCCCGGCCAATGGGAGTGCAGAGCTGGTACTTGGGGCAGGAGCAGCGTGTGGAGCCCTGTGGCCTCCCCTGCCTAGGAGCCGGGCCTCCTGGCTGCTTCTGGGGCTCAGCCCGGAGCCAGGACAGGTAAGAACTAGTCTGTCTTAGCTCTGCAGCACTGCTGACTGGACTTTTAACAGCTTAACCTCCAGCATACGAGTCACTCCCAGCTTAACCCTAACCCTTCTATAGAAATACACAGCATGGGCTCAATCTGCATATGCTTCCAGAAGTGAAGGGAGTAGCGCTGCCAACTCTTAACGATTTTATTGTGAGTCTCACAATATTTGATGTTTTTCAAAAAGCTTCATCTTTTAGAGTCATGTAACTGCGTTTGAATCTCAGCTTCTGTTGTAAAAGATTAAGCTTCTGGCACTTAGGGTTGCAGAGAGCCGCTTGAAAATGTGAACCCTAAAGGCTCAAAAACCAGAAGATGTAAATAAAAACACAATGAGTATTATTTTTGAAGGATCTCATGATGAGTTTTGAGCCTGACACGATTTTTGACTGGTTAGGTTGGCAATCTGGGGATGGGAAGAGGTAGTCGCCAATTAGCTCTGTGATATGCCAGGTTACACTCCAGACTAATAAGCAGCTGTCTCACCACTGCCCTCTAACCTGGGGTGCCCCTTAGCATCAAAATATTGCAGCAGTCTTTAGTCTAGACTGCTCACAAACTGCCTCCAGCATGCAAGTCACTCCCAGCTATGTCTGTCTGTGTGCTGCAGCCAGCTACCACACCTTGGCTCTTACCAGCCTTGGGTATACTGCAGGGTGACCCCAACACACTGCCTATCTTAGATCTCACCCCCCTCCCCGCCAGCAATGTTTGTCCTGTTCTTCCCAGCCCTTTCCTGCACCATACAAGTTTACATAAAGTCTGTTATTGCTTTAACAGAAATAATAGGCACACAACTTGCCACCCCAAATGGAGTTTTCCAGACACTTCCATTTAAACACACTGGATTAGATAAAACAAGTTTATTAACTACAAAGCGAGAGAGATTTTAAGTGAGTGGAAGTAATGAGGCATAAAAGTCAGAAATGTTTCCAAGAAAATAAAGTTAAAACGCTCCTGGTGCCTAACTTGACAAACTACATCAGATTCAAGCAAAGTTTCTCACCAGATGCTTTCAGCAGTCTTACTTACTGAATTTCAGGTCAGGACCTCTTCTCCAGTTGAACAAATGATTCCTTTGTAGCTTCTGGAGCCATGAATGTGATGGGCAGGAAGAAAGAGGCGGTGCATTGGGGTGTTTGTCCCTCCTTGTTATAGTATCAGTCTCCCTTCTGAAAAACATTTCCAGCTGAGATTCAGGAGGCAGAGGCTATATAGAAGGATGTTCCCTACTGCTTTTTCCTCATCTGTTTGAGCAACCTTTGTTTCCCTTCCTGCTTGATAACTCTGTTTACTGCTTAAATGCAAATTAAGCAGAGCACACATTCCTTTGTTTGAGACAGACCTGTCTGCCAACCTCTGTTTGGAACAGGTGTTAATAACACCATACAGTGACATCTTGTAACTTCACGTACAATGTTGCCATACACACTTTATCAGGACAATAATTACCTGTAAATTTATGAGTTTTCAAATGATGCCTGACAAGGCATGCTCTGTTCAAAGATTATTACAACAGTGTGTAGGGTGTAGACATAAGGGTACATTGTCATAAGCTCCCAATCCTGCTGGCCAGCTCCCTTTGGGTTATGAAGTACCCCTGAACATACTGTCAGTCCCACTGTCCTCAGCTTCCACTCAGTGGGCAGCAGGAATTCATTGTCTGGACCTGAGGCAGGTGTGTAAGGGATAAAGAGGGCCCCAGCACCTACACAAGGTGAAGCAGCATATAACCCGCTAGGGAAACAACAGACATCAGCAAATGTGAGCCTTACCTTGTTTGGCTAGGATGCAGAGCTCTGATTCCTTACAAAGCTGGTCTGGTTGCCATCCAGATCTGGAACTGACCAGATTTCCAATGGCATGAGTTGGCATGAGGAATCCCGCCCCCAGGTCTCAGTCTGATCAATGATGGTCAGTCTTTACTTGCAACTTCCTGCCCCTTTCTCCCTCCTCATCTGTAGTGAGGTTCTCTTCCGCTCTCCCTAAGACTGTGCAAGCAGTAGGGGGTGCTTCAGCATGGGTGGGGTGCTGAGGCCTGCTCCCCTCCAAGGCCCAAGCCCAGTCTTTCTGCGCTCCTCTGTCTTTGGAATGCCCTGTTCCTACTTGAGAGAACACAAAAATGAATCCCACAAATAGGAAGGTCACTGGAGTAAAAAGAGCCCAAAGGGAAATGGACAGGGAGCTCCAGGGAGAACCACTGAGGAAATTCCCTTGTCCCTAAGGGTAGAACTGATGGAGGGAGCGGAGTGGGGGAATCCCTCAGCCTTGTGACAAGAGTGGTTGTGGAAGAGACAAGGAAGCCAAGACCCATGTGGAAATATCCTGCTTCACAATGTATATGGTGAGTTGTAACAGGAGGGCTTTTTTCCCCCTTCTCCACCAATGTCATCATCTCCTAATTTTATGTGAAAGTGTCCCAGAACAGTATGCTTTAAAATATAATCTGGGTTGCCGTGGAAACGTGTCCATTGAAAATCCAAGTCCAAATTGAATCCGCAGTATACCCGCCAAAGCAAAACTTGGACCCGCTGGGTGAAACCTGAGCAGGTTTGAAGAGTCCTGCTGAACGAAGCTTGTTTTGCCACAAGTCAGTGACTCAGCTTGGCTGTGGTGGCTGTGGCTGTATTTAGCTGATGTCACTATGCAGCCACTGCAAGAGTTCACGTTGGCAGAGAGTCTCTGGGAAAGGAAATGTCCTTCACTTTTCAAAAGTTTTCCTGCCTTCTGCCCCAGGGAGGTCTCTTGAGCTTGGAGAAACTCCATGGAGTGCTGCTTTCTTAGGGAATGGGTGAGAGTTTTTCTTTTAAAATGGTATCGCTGCAAAAAGGCAGCAGGACATTAAAATTCCTTAAGTGGAGAAAAGCATTTTCTTGGATAATGTCTTCCATTCAGAATATGTGTCTATTATAATAAATATGCCAACTTTGCCTTCATCTTCTTCCAGCATAAAGAATATGAAAAGAAAGCACTGCATGAAAAGCTTTTAGCATGATGAGATGAGGCTACCCTGAAGGATTTGGTTAACGCAAACTTACCCCACTTTTGGGATCTGGAAACATATGGCTGCACCTTGTGTTTTGTAGGTGGGTGGTATTGTCTCATGACAAGTGCAATCAACTCCTGGAATGCTTCACTTTGAGATAACAATGCATGGCTCTGCCTGCAAGGGTTTCTAAGTGGAGTTGTCTTAAGGAGAGCAAATCTGTAAAATGTAGAGGTCTGGGACACAGCTCCTCAGCTGGTATAAATCAGCATGGCTCCTGTGAAGCCAGCAGAGCTACACAGAATTTACATTAGCTGAGCATCTGGCCCATGGAGTGTATAGTCTAGTGTCTTTATTTCCTCTCCAATTTCTTCCTTTGTAGGTGGTACAGAATTGCTGCTTAATTAATTGCAGGCCATGGACAACAACCAACCCCTTAAACTGTTTACATTTCTGGATAAGACTGTAGCTGAACATTCTTTGTGGTTAAATATTTCTCAAATTCCATCGATGACTTTATAGCTCTTGCTAAAGAGACAACAGCAGTTTTTTTAGACCATATTGAGAGAAAAAAAGTTTGTGTCCAAGAGACACATACACATGGGTGGGTTTTCTTGACAGACAGATCTTTCCGAACTGTGCACTAATAAATTTTTTCTGTAGGATCCAACAGCCTGAGAGGTCAAAGGCCAGATTTTGCTCTCGGTTACACCCTTGCAACCTCATTGTTTTACTGAGCACTGAATTGGATTCAAAGTCTGAATGATAGAACTGGAGTTTTAGACTTGCATAGATTCAAGAATAGAAAGCTAAATAATACAATTTGAATAAAATAAAATTTCCCTCTCAACAATATTATGTAGATGCGACACAGAAAATTCCTCTTCAAACAGGAACAATTATTTATGTCCCAGGTGACTCATTGGCACAGAGATCCTCTGCTCACTCCCCATCCGGCACATCTTAGCACAAGCCCTGCTTTTTCTCAGGCTGGCCTCATAAACCCCACTTCTCTGTGCCCCCAACATCCCTGCTTACTCCCATAGCTCCCTACAACTCCATATTCAATCAGATTTCCCCCATACCTCTCTCCCCTTTTCCCTCCACTGCAAACATCCAGCACTTGCTGGCTTCAGTTGAGAATTTAGCCCCAGTCCGGGGAAAGTCACATAGTTCTACATTTCTTTTGAATGTCCATTACTTTTGTCCACCTCCTATTGGGAGTGCCCCCCTTGAGAAATCTACACACCTCAAAACTTAGGTATCCAAAATTAATAGGCATTTTCAGACGCATAGGCCTTGCCTGTGCCTTCAGTCTCCCTGTCTGTAATGGAGATACTTCCCTTCTCAATGGCTTCTTATGAGATTATGACCCTCAGAGCCCCGCAGTGCCCACTGACACAGGGCCACTATACTGTAACTCATATCAGACCTGACACACTCACTATCCCTAACACTGTTGTCATAATATGTATCTAAAAGGTGTCTTGTCAGGTTTCATGTGTAAATTGGTGACACTCTGATCTGGAAAATCATTGCACAATAAGTGTATGGGTTGTGTACAAAAAGTTATAGATGTGTGCTACAAATATGTTCTTAAAATGTATTTGGGAGGCAGAGCATGAATCCAGCCTGCCCTAGACAAACGAATGTGGATTCACCAGTCTGCCCAGCTTGATTACAGGCAGAGGACAATGAAAGTACATTTACATATAAGGTAAACAAAGCCATCAAGCTAGCAAATAACAGAGAAAAGAGCTTAGTGAGCTCACTAGGGGTCCCATGGTGTCCTCCTGGCTCTTGAGTCAGAGACAATGAACTTTGGAAAATATAAGGGGGTAGCAAAAAAGACATTCTAGTTACCATCACTTATGGGACAAGAGGCCAGAGCTCTTGAAATCTGGGAAAGGTAGATCCTTCAGCCATGTGAACTGAAGTCTCTGGGAACTGACCGCAGATGAGAAATTGCCTGAGATCAAGACTGTAATCTATTAAGCTTTAAACACTAGAAAGAGTGTTTTATTTTGTTCTGTTTTAACCATACTTGTCTCTTTTTCTGTTGTTTAGTATCACTTAAATCTCTGTTAGTTTTGTAATAAAAGAATAAATTTATTAATATTATCTCAGGGCTGTGTCTTATGTGGGTCTGGGTCTTCACCTCACCTAGCACACTGGTGTATGCACTCTTTGGAGGCAGTGAATTTATTAATTTCTGTGAGTGTCATAGTGAGATGGACTGGCCATTGCAGAGAGACGTCTTTGGGGAACTCCGGAACTGGGGTTCACTGATTGTTACCTCCATGGCCAGGTTTAGACTGACGGAGTCTTGAGGAGTTTGCTGGTGAGGTCGACAGACTGATGTGGCAGGGATCTGACATAGACTAATCTCCAGTAAAGCTCTCTCATGCTGAGGCAGAGGTGTAACACAGTGGCTTACAGATCTGAGCATCCTGAACAGAATGTCACAGAGGCTTACAGTAATTTGCCAGTAGGTGAACTTATTCTCTGAGCAATAAGACAGCATGAGGTCTGTCTATCATATAATTTCAGTTAAACCTTATTTTGTGGGATTAAATGGGATTTAAGTGATTCATAGGCCCCATGCTTGCTCTCTGCACAAGGGTGAATTTCATTCTAGTCTGTGTAACAGCTTAGAGATCCTTTTATCATAGATAATATGTAAGGGCAAAGTGTTGTTAATAATGCGAGTATTTTAGGAAAGGACCTGCCACTTAAAAACAAACAAGCTTTTTACTGCATTTTTTTAACAATTTATTTCTAGATCACAGAGTGGGGAGAGCAGATAAACAGCACATTTATTCTGAGGAAAAGCTATTGTGTATCCAATGCCTTGCCAATTTTAAAGAAATGGCTTAATTGGCCTGCCTGGTTGTAGTGTGTAGGAAAAGGATATTATCCCTTTAAATACTTGAGCCCTCTGGCGGTGCTCACTGCCTTCTGTGTGTTACAAGCTGTTCCAAACCAACCAGAACAGCAAGGTTATTTGTCGATAGGCCTTGCATGTTTGTGTATCACTAGTAAACGTGGTTATTTGGGACCCAGCTGTGCCCATGTGGTATTTTCATGTTGTTGTTTAAAGAGTAAAAAACCCGAAATAACATTGTACTATAATACATAGGTAGAATGTTTTACCCTGTGTCACTTAGAGATAAATTTTTAAATGCTCACTCTGCATTTTTTGGGATGTAATTTGGGCCACTAGAAAAATAAATAAATTTCAGTATTGCTCATAATAGTTACTTGTCAAACTACTTGAATGTAAGTACAAATCTTTAAGACTTGCACCGGCAATTAATAGGAGGGTACTAATAAAAGTGTTTGGTCCTGCAGCAATGTAATCTAAAGAAGTTTTGACAGGAATTTTCTCTGGGTGGCAATGATGTCCATAAAAACAGGTTTCTACCCTACTCCATAATTCCCCAGCCCAATATTATTAGACTTGGGTTACCTGGTCAGGATGTTCATGATTCCAGGTTGATTAATAGCATAGAGTATGTTATTTATTTTGATCACCCTGATGCTCTTTTGATCACACTGGAAACTTGTACTGAATGTACAGATGCATAGCACTGCATATGCTCTGTTTTATTTTACTGACTCCTGATATTCAGGACATGCACCCTCTCAGTTGGTCTTTATAGGCCTTGATCCTGCTCCCATTGAAGTCAAAAGCAAAGCCCCCCTTGACATCAGTGGTGCAATACCAGTCCCATACTGTACGATATGCAATACATAACAGGAGGTCCTAATTTATTTAATCAGTTTTCCTATTGTTAATTATTATTTTATTGGTAGTTAAGCTTTTTAGATCAATTCAGGTTTCAGAGTAGCAGCCATGTTAGTCTGTATTCGCAAAAAGAAAAAAAAGGAGGACTTGTGGCACCTTAGAGACTGACAAATTTATTTGAGCATAAGCTTTCGTGAGCTACAGCTCACTTCATCGGATGAATCCGATGTTATAAATTTGGTTGTCTATAAGTTGCCACAAGTACTCCTTTTCTTTTTCCGAATAGGAATGCATCTGATGAAGTCAGCTGTAGCTCACGAAAGCTTATGCTCAAATAAATTTTTTAGTCTCTAAGGTGCCACAAGTACTCCTTTTTTTTTTTTTTTTTTTTTAAGATTAATTCAGTTAGAGGTTTGGTTTCCATACTGAGAACTGAAGTAAAGACAGGTCTTAGAGTTGTTACGCGGAATCTGTTACCAGTGTGTCCTCTAATGAACGATGGTTTGCAGAAAAGTTTTGGGATACTGCCATTCTTTATGTGGATTGTTCTCCGATAAATCTGTCATTTGAGGTGGTTACCTCAGCTGTCAGTCTCTTGGGAGGTATACAGCTTTTAAATTATCTCTCTTTCATGTGGCCAAAAAGTGATTCAGTCCCTTTAGTTATTGTATTACTTCAAGCTTCTGGTATTTATTACACAGGCAGTCAAGAAATTAAGAGTCTGAGGTTCTCTAAAGATTTATTTGGGAATATTTAATACCTATCCACTTTGTGGCAACGTGGCTGGACAGAAAGAGAAATGACTGAAGAATTTCATCTGAACCTCCTTTAGTGTGTAGTTAAGTACTTTTCTATGTCACTCTTAAAAATGTTTGATTTGTCATTTCTTGTCAGCATTTTTACAAACATAATGGATCCTTTCTCCCCTTGATATGAGGCAGATTGTTGCAGGTAACTTCCATTAACTAAAATAGGAACTGGGTGTAAATTCACCCCATGAACTGAAAGGAGAATAAAACACCCTTTTGTAGAATGGGTATTGCTTTTGCTGAGTTTTTTAAATTTGCTTTATGTTTGGCACTGCACTGTTACATATAGGTTAAAACTGAAAATAATTTCCAACTGTATAAAAGGCTGGATTTTTTTTTGTTATTGATTTTAGGTGTCAGAAAGACCCATGTTGGAAAAATGTTTAACTGTCATTAGCACTTTATTTTCTAACGAGTTACTGCTACGGAGTCACTCCCTGTGTGGCCCTGAGGGGGCGAACAGGGAATGCTGCCTACAGTTTGTGGCCCTACGTACCAGTCAGAGGTCAACAAGTTGGGGGGAATTCAGAGGGGAAAAAAACATAAAGGACAAGCAGGATGAGAAGAGTATAAAAGAAATAAATGCATACATTTTAGCTAAACAAGACCCGCAATGTCAGGGAGAAAGAATTTCTTGGCCTCTCCAAAAACTTAAACCTACAACCATAGAGAAAAGGGCCACTCAAACTCCGCCCAAGACCCAGTACTGGTAGACATAGGGTGACGAAGGCCATCCAGCCTTTTTAGAGTATCCAAGGCCTTTATCTAGAATGGAAGTGTATGTGGTGGGGAGTGGGGGGAGATGACCCCTTGACCTCACACAGAGACCTGCAGTCAGAGGGAACACGCCATAAAACCTGTGTCTGAGAGGGTTAAGAGGGCTACCAAGCCACTTCCTTTATCTAAAGAATTCCTGCTACTACTGGACATGGAGAGTGGTGGTGGTGTGTCTGTGGGTAGAGCCTAAGTGAATCTTCAGAAAGTTCTTGCTCAAAGGACTCGCTGGGGAAGGTTTGAGAGGCACCACGCAGGCAGGTGTGTGTTATTTTAATTGAACTAGTTCACCCCAGGCAAAATAATGGAATGGCTTAATAAAGAATTTAAGTAGGGTAGCATAATTAATGCCAATCAACAAGGGTTTATAAAAAAATTCTTGTCAAACTTACTTGAATATCTCTTTTCAATGAGATTACAAGTTTGGTAGATAAAGGTAATAGTGTCAAGTATCAGAGGGGTAGCCGTGTTAGTCTGGATCTGAAAAAGCGGCAAAGAGTCCTGTGGCATCTTATAGACTAACAGACTTATTGGAGCATAAGCTTTTGTGGGTGAATGCCCACTTTGTCGGATGCGTGTCACGAAGTGGGCATTCACCCATGAAAGCTTATGCTGCAATACGTCTGTTAGTCTATAAGGTACCACAGGACTCTTTGCCGCTTTTAAAGGTAATAGTGTTGATATAACAGATTTCTATAAGGCTCTCGATTTGGTATTGCACAACCTTTTGATTTAAGAAACTAGAATGGTACAAATTTAACACACACATTAAGGAGGCTAAAAACTAGCTAACTGATAGCTTTCAAAATATAATTGTAAACTGGGAATCATCATCAAGCAGGTGTCACTAGTCAGGTCCACAGAGATTGTTCTTGGCCCTGCACAATTTAACCTTTTCATCAGTTACCTGGAAGAAAACATTTCATCACTGGAGAAATTGCAGATGATACAAAGATGGGGGAACGGTAAATAATGAAGTGGACAAGTCACTGATACAGAGCAATCAGGATTGTTTGGAAAACTGGACACAAGAAAACAATATGTTTTAATGCAGCCATAAATAAAATCATACATCTAGGGACAAAGAATGTAAGCCATACTTAGAGGGTGGAGGACTCTATCCTCAGAAGAAATGACTTGCAGGTCATAATGGATAATCAGCTGAACATGAGCTCCCAATTCAATTCTGAGGCCAAAAGAGATAATGCGAACCTTGGGTGTATAAAGAGGGGAATCTTGAGTAGGAGTAGAGAGGTTGTATATTAACTTTGTATTTGGTATTGTTGAGACTGCTAGTGGTATATGTGCAGTTCTCTTGTCCATAATTCAAGAAAGTTGTTAATAAATTGGAGAGGGTTCAGAGAAGAGCCATGAGAAGGATTAAAGGATTGGAAAACCGATCTTATAGTGATGAATTCCAGGGGCTCAATCTATTTAGCTTTATCAAGGGTAAGGTTAAGGGGTGACTTGATCACAGTCTTTAAATACCTACATGGGTGATAGCAGGGCCATCCTTACCCATCTGCAAACTACGCAGCTGTGTAGGGTGCCAGGAAATTTGGTACCCCAAATTTCCTGGTGCCCTACACAGCTGCGTGCTGCTCCAGCGCCTAGCCCAATCCCCCGGCCTGCTGAGCCAGGTAGGAAAGCTGCCCCTGCTCCTGTCCCATGCCCACTCCACCCCTTCCTCATAACCCCCACCCCTGCTGCACCCATGCCCCACCTCTTCTCATCCCAGCCCCGCCCCCACTTCACCCTTTCCCCTGAGTTCCCGGGGGACTGCAGCAGGGGTCGGGCATGCCCTGCACTCACCAGGTGGCAGGAAGTGGAGTCCGCTCCGGTCCCCTGGTGAGGGCTGGGGAGTGGTTCTCCCCTATCCCCCAAGTCTGAAAGCCAAGGGAGCAGAGTGGAGGGGGCTGGGGCTGGATCACTCCACTTCCCGCCACCCCGTGAGTGCGGGGTCGAGCCTGCCCTGCAATCACCAGGCGGCAGAAAGTGGAGCGACCCGGCCCCACCCCGCTCTGCTCTGTCGGCTCGAGCTGGAGGGTGGTTCCTCCCTGCCCCCCAAGCTCCAAGCCTGCTCCTGCCCCCTACAGACCTTGGGCCCACACCCCCGCGGTGGGGCTGCGTAGGGCTCCTCAATGTCTAGGGGCGGCCTGGGTGACAGAAATTTGAAAGAGGGCTCTTCGGTCTATCTCACAAAGGTATAAATAGGTCCAATGCCTGGAAGTTGAAGCTGGACAAGTTTAGATTTGAAATAAGGCAGAAATATTTAACAGTGAGAGCAATTAATCCCTGGAACAACTTACTAATGGTTGTGTTGGATTCTCCATCATTAGGACTTTTAAATCAAGATTGAATATTTTTCTAAAAGCTATGGTCTAGTTCAAACAGAAATTAATTCAGGCAAATCCCATGGCCTGTGTTTATGCAGGAGGTCAGAATAGATTATATCAGTGGCCTGTTCTGGCCTATATTGTATTAACCCATGGCTTGTAAATACAAAGTCCAATATCGACTTCAACTCTGGCAAAAGCACATGCTGCTGTGTAGCTCCAGGAGTCCTTTGTTGCTGGGACCTTTTATTGTCTTCACTGCAACAATATGAAAGGAGTCTGAATGATAAATCTGTTGTGTAAACTGTCATATTTGGAATTGCAATACAAATATCAGACTGTGTAGTATTCTGTATTATTTAGGTTCGACTGCCCATCCATTGCTGTGATAGCTGTGACAGAAACTCACCATGGGACTGATCCAAAGCCCACTGAATTCCAGTGGGAAGGCTGTGACTGACTTCAATAAGCTCTGGACTAGGCCTTATATGCATGACTATCGTACCTCACCTATAGTACGGATTGTGTTATAATTTAGTATTTTTCTTACAGCAGTGGCCAGAGGTTCCATAGTGCTATACACAGTACATGCATAAAATAAGGTAACCCCTGCCCTGCAGAGTTTATGATTGAGCTAATATGAGATGAAGTAATTGAGTGTAACAAATGAAGGGAGGGGGGGCATGGGTGGAGGAGAAGAATGGTAACAGGAACTTCTGGTTACATGGATTAGCGATGCATATTATTAATGCTTTCTGGCCCTCCACCTAACCATTATCATTTGTCAGTTTACCCTAGGCATCTACCCAAGGTAGACAGGAAGGGCATTCCACAAGTCAGAGTGGTCTAGAAGAATATGCAATATACCTATGGCTTTATTTGGCATTGCAAAGGAAATTAATTCATAAGAAACTCCAAATACAGTTAAACAACGAGAGGGTTTTTTTTCTCTGTAGTCTCCTCTTTCTATAAGTTCTGAGTCCATTCTTTGTATCCCCTATGCAGTTTGTGTTGGTCTCCTGGGGCACAGCTGTCCTGAGACTAGTGGATCCAGACAGAGGATGATTACACCTGGCTTTGGGGAAATGATATCACTTTCCCTTCCTCCTGGCATAGTTGGTGTGGCTAGGAGACAAGGGCCAGCGGCAACTGATGGTTTGGAGGTCATAAACTCTGGGGAGTAGATGGGCAGGAGGAGGAACTATCTTAAAATGGCTTAATGGTACCCAAGAACAGTAGGGAAATAATGGCTAGTAAATCTTTATTTTACAGGTTTTGAAATATATCTTTCTAGTTTCTGCACTGTACTCTCGAACCAGGATGCACACAGAATAGTGAACAAGACTGAATGAAATATACTCCTGAGGGCATTCTGCACCAATAAAATAAAAATTCTGTGCACAATATTTTAAAATTCTGCAAAATGTGGAGGCTCCAGGATGGCACTGGGGAGCACAGGCCACTGGCTGCACAGAGGTGGGAGATTACTATGCAGTTGCCTGAGGGACAGGGACTCAGTGGTGAGGCTGAACCCAACCTTGACACAGTGCAAGGGCCAGGCCTGCCCCAGAAACACCCCAGGGCCCTTCCCCTCTGTGCTAGGTGCACCAGGTGTGGACAGGCAGGCTCAGCAAGGCAGAATCCAAGTGTGGAGGGGCTTAGCATGTGGGGATCCAGGTGTGGGTTGAGAGGGTTCTGTATGGGGAAATTTGGGTGCTGGTAGCTCACTGGGGGATCTGGGTGTAGGGGGGATCTGGATGCACAGGGTTTTTTGGAGGGGTTCTGGGTGCAACAGTAATAGGACTCTGCAGGGGTGTCCAGGTGAAGGTGGTTGGAGTTTTGGGGGGGGAACTAGGTGTGGGGGAAGGATAGAGATCGGCGGGGGGTCTGGTTGTGGGGGGCTCACTGGCGGGGGGGGGTCCAGATGCTGAGGGAGTGGGGCTCAGTGAGGTGGGGATCTAGGTGCAACTGGTTGGGACTGCATAGGGTGGGGATCTGGGTGTGGGAAACTCGTCAAGGGGGTCCGGGGCAGTGGGGCTCTTTGGGGGTGGGTGGGTTCTGAGTGTGTGGGGGGGTGAGGCTTGGCAGGAGGGTCTGGGTATGAGGGGCTCTGGATGCATAGGGCTTGGGCGGATGGGGGAACAGTTCCCTGTACAGGGATCCCTCCCCCTGCAGCTGAGGAGCAATGGGTGCAGAAAGCAGGGGGGTGGGAGGCAAGAATTTCCAGAGCTTCCTGCAGCTGGGGGAGAAATCTGAGGGTGGATCTGACCTAGCTCCAGATGCTGTGCAGGGCAAGAGGAAGTCCTATCCTCCCCAGCCCAGTGAGGACTAACAGCTGAACCTGGCACAGGGTAGGAGCCACTAACTGAGTCTTCCCCAGTCCTGCTTCCTGCCTCATAGTGATTTACCTCTCTGCCAGCTGCCCTGGGTACCTGAAACATACTCCTGGGGAGTGTCGCATGACCACTCCTGTGGCTTCCCTTTGCTTCCCTGTCAGAAAGTCAGTTTTCTGTGGGGAAGCAAAGAAATCTGCGGGGGACATAAATGTTGCACATGCAGAGTGGCGCAGAATTGACCCAGGAGTAGACATTGTGGTTTATTGTATTTTGCATATAGTTTTAAGGAGACCAGGGTGAAGCTTCTTATTTCACAATTAGTCTGTCCTTTCCTGTTGGTCTATTTCCAAACCATCCCTTTTTTCACAATTCAGTTTTCTCTAATTATAGGTTGAAGTTTACAAGTATATTTCTTGGGAATATTATTCATATGCTACATATTGTATGCAAAGATAGATATATGCCCTTATTTTTTTTGAAGTGAGGTTTATGCTATGGAAAGTGCATATTTTCTATATAATAGGACGTATGGACATGTTCCATTGTACGTAAAATATACTTTTTTTCCTACTGAAGTAAATCATAGCTAATTTAATCTTCATGCTTGTATGTTATGTGACAGGGTCGGGCCAGATGCCTATAGGAGAGTAATTTTTTTTTTTGAAGCAAAAAAGGTGTTTTTTTTATTTGCATAACACACTTACAAAACAAAACAACAGCATATGCAATGTGTAACACAGCAACCAATCACAATTGTTTTGTCATTAGGTTCAGGGGAGGGAAGTGTTCAAGCTTGCTTGGGTCGACTCTCGTGGTCTTCCACCCTTTCAAGTTACCTGGTGGTCCAGAGCGAGGGGGCTTCATCGACTCTCAAGGTCTGCCACCCCCTCGACTTACCTGAGTGTCACCAACAATTCCCTACTCTGAAAGCACCCAACAAAAGGGGCAGGCTGTGGGGTTGACAACCCGGGGGAGGCACATGCACCCATGTGTGAAAGGACCCCTCTAAGGGGGTGGTGTCCGCAGCAGCAATGGCTGGGGCTGGGGTCCCTTATTCTCTCCCCCAATCAAAGGGTCAAAACAAAGGGAGCTGGATGGGGACACCGAGCAGAGAGCCTCGGACAGCGCCCACCGCTCCTCAAAAGCATTACGGGAGTCGGTGGACACCGCCCAGAGGAACTCCGCCCGGAGATGTGAACGGACCGAGGATCGGAAAATGGCCCCACAGTCACAGGAAACTCCATCGGCCAACCTCCTCTCTCTGGTTTTATAGATGGCCGTTTTATCCAGGGCCAGGAGGAAGTTAACTAGGAGATCCCGCGACTTTGTGAGGCCACAGAGTGCATAAATAAAAAGGTGAGGGGAAAAATGCAACCAAAAACGTAATAAAAGATTTGTGAGGAGCCGGAACAGGGGCTGCAGCCTGGCGCACTCCAAATATATGTGCGCCAGGGTTTCCCTCACACCGCAAAAGGGACAAGTGTCTGGGATGGGGTTGAACCACGCCTAGTACGTGCCTGTGCTCACAGCTCTGTGAAGGAGCCGCCAACTGCTGTCCCCGACAGGCCTCGGAGCCAAGGTGGAATATAGGCTGGCCTATGGGGGCTGCTCACCCTCCAAAGGTGGCAGAAGGTTTCGCCATTTTGTGTCGGGGCGGGACACTAGGGTGAGAGCGTGAAAGGTGTGGCGCACGAGCGTGTATAGATGTTTCCTTGGCGCGGTTTGGAAGCATACCATCTGCAGTTCATGCAGCCGGCTCGCAGTGAAGGGGTGAGGGGGTCGATTGGGTCTATGGGGCAGGGGTCCAATTAAAAGGTCCGGCGGGCCTGGGGTAGAGGGTGGGTGGGGCGTGACCTCGAGCAGGACCCGATCGAGGTAAGCTCTAGCAGCGGGCGGCAAAGCGGCCTTCTCCTCCTGAAGTACGCGCCAGGGGGTACAAGGTCTGGAGAGCCCCATGCACCGAGTGTTCTGAAGGAGGTGGATGCGGGATCGAACAAAGTCGCCTCGGGCCCGATGGTCCTCGAGGGCCCGGAGCTCCTCCCGCTTCTCCCGGCACACTCCGCAGAGGAGCGGGTCCTCGGGGCTGGTGGCCAGACGCCTCTCCAGCTCTAAGACCTCCTGTTCCAACTGCTCTATAGCCGCATTTCTCCATCGGCTGGTGCCCCGGGTGTAGTCATGGCAGAAAAGCCTGGCGCACACCTTCCCCAGGTCCCACCATCGCCGCGCTGAGGGAAAGGCGCGCCGCTGCCCTCGCCAGGCCAGCCAGAATTCCCGGAAGGAGGTCACGAAGCCCTCGTCCTCCAACAGGCTGTCATTAAAATGCCAGTAGGCCGGCCCCGGCCTCTCTGCACAGAGGGAGGCTGTCACGGTGGCTAGATGATGGTCAGAAAATGGGGCCAGCCAAATGCTGGAGGAGTGGGCTCGTGAGAGATGGAAGCATGATAAATAAATGCGGTCAACCGGGAGTGGCTCAACCGATGGGCTTCCACCCGGACAAAGGTGAAAGTGGAAGTGTCATCTGGGTGGTGGTCGTGCCAGATGTCCACTAGGGAGTGATGTTTGACTATCTCCTGGAGGGTGTCTGCGGCGGCCGGGCGGTGCTCGGTCCCCGAGCGGTCCTGTTCCTCGAGGGTGGTATTAAAGTCCCCTCCCAGGACCAGGCACTCGTGAGAATCTAAGGTGCCAAGGAAGGCAGACGCCCACTGGTAGAATTGCAGCCGCTCCAGGCCCGATGTCGTGGCATAGACATTAACGAGGTTAACCATGAACCCCTCCATACGGACCCAGAGATGCAGCAGGTGACCCGGCACGGCCTCGGCGACCCCTAGCACCTCGGGCCGTAGGTCGGGGGAGAACAGGGTTGCCACTCCAGCCTGTCGAATTGTGGCATGGCTAAAGTAGACCCTGTCCCCCAACTCCAGCCATGTCGTCGGCGGTTGGGTCCATATGGGTCTCCTGCAGGAAAACCACAGAGTACCCTCCCTCCCAAAGGAAGGAGAGCACCTGGGACCTGCGGAGAGCCATCCTACAACCCCGGGTGTTCAACGTTGCGATGGTGAGAGGTGTCATGGGGAGGGTCGGGGGGGTCCTCACGGGCAAGGATGCTCACATCTCCCAGCGGGCCGCGCAGCAGTCCATGACCCATCCCGTAGGTAAGTAATTGTTCACGGAAGACGCGGACCTGCCAGTAGGCCACGGCATCCTGCTTCCCCGTCCTTTTACCTTCCCCCATGAGGGTCCTTGTGGCCTGGAGGATTTGAGAAAAGTCCCCCCATCACTGGAGAGCAAGTTGTACCTTGCTGTGGGAACCACGGACATCCTCTAAAAACTTCCGCAGCTCTCCTTGCAGCTCATGGGGGGGTGGGGTTACGGTTTCCCGGTTGTTCCCCGGTGGGGCCCTTGCTGCAGCCCTGTGGTCCACTAAAATGGACAAGCAGGGTGCGGACCCCCGATGGGGTGCCTGATGGGCTGGAGCTTCTAGCCCCGCCTCAAGCTCTGGGGCGATAGGGGGTGGTGGAGGGAAAATAACAGCTCCTAATGGGTTGGGGCAGGAGAACACAAAGGCTGCTCCCTGGGGGTCATCAGTTGGGAAAGGGAAGGAGACAGCCCCAGGGGTGGCAATGACATTGCAGGAGGTAAATTGGATAGGGGTGGGAGCAGGGGCAGGGGCGAGGTTCTGGGTTTCGGGAGGCAAGCAGCTGGATGGTGGCGCCTCCTGATCAGGCTCAAGGGTTAAGGGGGTGGAGAGGGAGCTCTCAGTGACACTGGGCGCACGCGCTGTGGTGGATTTAGCGGCCACAGCATCAGGAGGTGGATTATCTTCTGTAGGGCCCCCGCCCGGGAAGAAAATCACCTGCTCCGCACCAACAGGGAGTGCCCCTGGCGACTCGTGCCCCGGCCGCATGGTGCCGGCTGTCACCTGAGCAGGCTCGGTGGTCATCAGCAGGGTGCCATCAGCGGCTGGGTCAGTGGAGGAGTCCAGGGGCTCCTCGGAGGTGGGAGCGGAAGCAGCAGTTTAGGGGAGGAAGCATGGGGAAAAGAGAGGTGGAGTGAGGTTGCCCAGATCAAGATTTGCTGGCAAAAGGTCGTTCTCCCCCGGGTGACCGGGGTCAGATCTAAGGCCTCGATCTCCTCGAACATGGAGGAGAGGACACTTTCCGCTGCCCCGGGGTTCTCCCTGCTGACACCCGCCACGACGGTTGCCTCGGGGTTCACGGGGGCTTTGGGTAGCATCACGACAGCAGGGGCTTCCTCGAGGGTCTCAGAGGGGGGGTCTTCCGTGAAGGGGAGACACTACCCTCCGGTGCTGCCAGGTCTTTCCCGGCTGACACCGGTGGATGGGACGCACTCGTGGGCAAAGCGGAAGGTTCGGCATCGGTGCCCCCCTTCCTGGTCTTCCGGGGGGCCTCCGCCTCGGTTAGATGCTTCCGCTTGCCTCGTTTCCCCTGGACTAGGACCCAGCCCTCAATGGCATCATCTGGGGGCTGGTTATCAGGGGTCATGTCAGGGGGTAAAGGTGATGGCTCAGGGACTTGGGTTGGGGGAATGGTGGGGCAGCATAAGGGAGGGAGGATTCTCCCAGGGGCAGGCTCTCTCCCATGCCTGGTGGTATCTCTGCCACACCCTCCTCCATAGGCCCCGCCAGATTGTCAGCAGTGAGGGCGGGGCTCTCCCACTCGTCTGGGCGTTGTAGGGGAGGTGCCCCTTGGGCCTGAGCGGGAGTAGCGGTGGTCCAAAGAGGGGGCAGGGCCGGGTTCAGATAACGGGCAGTCGGGGGCGTCGGCAATGACGGGGCCAATGTCCTGCCGGGTCTTAGGGATCCCAGATGCCCCTCCTTGCCGGGCTAAGGGGCAGTCCCTCCGGACATGCCCCGATGCCCGGCAGAGGTAGCACCGGGCCTCCCCCGTGGAAAAGTACACCCGCTAACGGGCCCCCTGGTGGGGAACTAGGAAGGACCCTTCGAGCGCCACTCCTTCACGCGCCACCGACGGCAGTAAAAGTTGCACTTGCTGGTGGAAGGAAAAAATGTGATGGAGGGTGGGGTCCTTGCAGCCCGATGGGAGAGGGCTGATGACAGAAACAGGTTTCCCCAGGGTGGAAAGGGCGGGTAACAGGGCAGCATTGGGGAGAAAAGGAAGGACAGAGGTCAGGACCAGGCGGACGCCCAGGTCCTCCAGCGGCTCTAGGGGGACAAACATCCCCCCCACCAGGCCCCTCTCCACCACTTCCTGGGCGGCAGCCTCCGACGCTAAGAAGAAAGCGACCTTCCCGTACATTTTGGAGGCCACCACAATGGCCGAGGGCCCCACCACCCTCGCCAATGCCCGCACATAGGTCTCCATGTGGGGCAAGGCGGGCACCTGGAGGCATCGGACACCGTGCTTCCTTGTCATGGTGGGAAAGGGGCCCTGGCCTCTATTGATGGAGGCGGTGGGCGGGAGAGATGACGAGGCGGCAGGCGGGGGGGCTGCCACCGCCTGGGCATACGTCCTGGGGGCTGAGGGAGGGACATCCGCAGAGTTGGTGGAGGGGGCAGCGGGGGAGGATGCCGTGGTCAGTGGCAGGGCTGCAGCAGTGGGGGTGGCCCCTGCCATGGAGGGCCCTGTGGTTTTAGTGGGGCCCTTCCCCTTCTGCTTGCCCTAACCTTTCCCGCCGACTGGGGGGGCTTCCCTAGAGTCTGGGGAGGCGATGGGCATGGCAGCGGCAGAGGTCACCCCGGTGCCCTCCATTGCCTATGCCCCAGCGGGGGGTGGTGGCAGGTGATTAATAGGAATTGGGGTCAGGTAGAAAGGGACAAGCTGTGGGGTGGACAATTCGGGGGGGGGGGGCACATGAACCACCGTACGGTTGTCCAGAGAGTCCTGTTTGGTTGGCTGGTGCTTCTGGCCCACATGGTGGAATCAGGGCGAGCAGCTGAGTCCAGAGGCAGATGTTGGACAGCCAGCAAAGATGGTGGAGTGGGGGGGTGAAGATGGCAGTGTGGGGGTTGGGAGGACACAGATGGATCGGGGGGCAGCTCCGTGCCACACCCCCTGTGTCCCTACAAATACAGTTAAGACACAGTCAAGGCCTCCCCCCACACCAGAACACAGTTCGAAAGTTACTCAGTCTTAGGCCCCCTCCACGGCGATTTGTAGATTCCCTGGGTGGTGTTCCTCCGGTGGACGGCTTTTTCTCTGCCTGTTCCGGGCTTTCTTTTTTGCATTCCAGAAATACCGGAGCAAGTGATAAGAGTCCTCTCGACCGGAGACAGGTCCGCAGACAAACAGCAAGTGGCTGGGTCTGGGGTCTGGGTCCTTCCACTCCCCCGCCTCTGGGGAAGTGGGCCGGCAGGCCCCCCTCTTTTGTGGGGGGGGTTTCAGCTGGAGTGGCAGCAGTGTCCGAGGGCAGGCGGCAGGCAGGTGGGGGTGGGGGGGCACTAACAGCCTGCCGGCAGCCGGCCAGCACTCTAGCAACAGCAGAGAAAGAAAAAAAACAACAACAAAAGGAAAAGAAAGGGGGGAAAGCATCAGGCCCGGTTGCGGGGGAAGCCGAAAGCAGGGGCAAAAAGCAAGGAAAGCCCAGATCAGAGGGCAGCAGCGGGAGAGCAGGCTAAGTAGGTCCCTTTTTCCTGGGTAAGGGAACAGGGAAGGTTTCAGAACTATCAGGAACCTTCTGGAGACAATTAAGACAGGCTGATTAGAACACCTGCAGCCAACCAAGAAGCTGCTAGAATCCATTAAGGCAGGCTAATCAGGACACCTAAAAAGAAACTCACTTCAGTTTGTGGTGTGTGTGTGAGGAGCTGGGAGTAAGAGGTACTAGGAGCTGAGAGTGAGAATGTGGACTGTTGGAGGACTGAGGAGTACAAGCCTTATCAGATACCAGGAGGAAGGTCCTATGGTGAGGATAAAGAAGGTGTTGGGAGGAGGCCATGGGGAAGTAGCCCAGGGAGTTGTAGCTGTCACACAGCTGTTCCAGGAGGCACTCTAGACAGCTGTATTCCACAGAGCCCTGGGCTGGAATCTGGAGTAGAGGTTGGGCCCAGGTTCCCCCCAAATCCTCCCAACTCCTGGTCAGACACGGGAGGAGTCGACCTGGACTGTGGGTTCAGAAAAATAGCCAAGCTGAGGGCTGCTGTGAAGCTCCAAGGCGAGCAAATCCTCCAATAAGCGCAAGACCCACCAAGATAGAGCAGGAACTTTGTCACAGTTTGGTTTAGTTTAGTCAAAGTCTCTGAGAAGGAAAAAGTTTTAGAGTAATAGTGAGTCAAATAGGCAATGGAACTAGGTACAATCCATAAATTCTTTCTGTTTAGGAAAACCAGCGTTTTAAAAACTCTGCCAGAGAATTTCAAAAAACATGAAAACTTAAATGAACTCTTCACTTCAAAAATAAAAACAAAAACCAGGATTCTAGGAGTGATTTTTTTTTCTTGAGTGATAACATTTGTATGATTAAATATTGGGGCATTAATAATCCACGTCAAGAAAGCATTATCTTCCGATGATGTGGAAATTACTTTTTAACGTTTTTAAAAACTCCATTTCTTCTACTGATTTGATGATATTCCTATAAAGCTGTGTGAGGAAGTGTTTCTAAATGCACAAAGCTGTTGTGCATATCTTAACCGTTTCAGTGCTGAATGAATTTTCTAATGTGGATGAAAATGCTTACCACTGTCGCCAAGCAGTAGGTAGAGTTTAGGACTTTGCAATAGCTCAGTTCGTCTTTCAATTCCAGATATTCCTTCGAGCCAGTTTCTTTCAGAAGGTGTGAAATTCACTGCTGTCCAGAAGGCCAGTACAAGTCCACAGAAGCCTTACTGTGAAGACTTAGGTGGTGTGTAGACCTTGTTCTGCCCTTCTTCGCAGAGGAGAAATTCACCCAATATATACATGCATCCCGTTTGCCTTGGACAAAAGGCAGCAAATACAACAGCAAGGCTGCCCTCATGTCATTCCATTTGCACAATCTAAGATGACACTGCATTGTCCAGCTTCTTTTTGCGAGAAACTTCCCTCTCTAAATCTAAGCCCATGTATAGCCCTTTTGCTCTAACTTGTGCCTTCAGGACTCTGGCCCCTATATTGTCACATGAAAACCTCTCACCCGCAGCCCTATCTTCCTCACATTGCCTGGCCCCTGTTATTGTCAATACTGAACATAGTTGGGTATAGTCGTGTTACCTGATTTTTTTTATGTCTATAAAAATATGTATATAGTGACTGTACTTCAGTTCTTTCTTTTTAGTAATACTCCCAGTTCCACTGGTATTTGCCACTTTAAGTATAGGGAATAAATCTCCGAACTGATAGGGTCCTTTGAAATAGAATGAACTTAATCAGTGATACCAATGTAGAATATATGACTTGTACCTACATTGTCACTGCCACGCCCTTTGTATATTTTTGTCACTGGTGGGGTTGGGTAGAAGTGGGACTAACACACATGGCTGTCATCACACAGATAACTTTGCTTCTGTTGTGCATTTGGTTCCCCTTCCCTTTATCTGTTCCGTTTCCTTTTAGCTCATAAACTCTTTGGAGCAAGGTCTGTGGCTTCCTGGGGCCCTAGTTCTGACTGGGGCTTTTGGGTGCTATTTTAATCCAAATAATAAGACAAAACAGTGCTCAGACCCATCCTGAGTACCATTACTAATTGTGTTTGCAGATGAAGCAGCAGGCTCATATCAGACATGATGAGGTCCTTTGGCCAAGGTTCTCTATATTCAGCCCCTTACACAGAATTTCAGAACAATAATTCAGATACATACATTTCATTGTTCACTGCAACAAGAGGCAATAAAATACCTGCTGTTCTAACACCTGATCAGATGTTTCATATAAAACTACTCTGACACAAGCATGTAACATTAACAATTGAAGGTGATAAGCACCCTCTTATTGCTCTATATAGAAGCATGTGTCAATGTGTAGGAAACGTAGAACTACACGGTATTGTGATTGTTTTCTGTCCCATAATTACATCAGGGGTCTGGCAGTCAGTCACAGTAGAAGAAAAATGTATTCTACACAGACACACTAAAAGCAACATTGGATATCTAGGTTGTATTTGGGACATAAATTCAGTAATGGAAAACCTTCCTGGGGTTGGGCAAGGAGGGAAGATAGTAAAAACTGCTTTTGAAGAGGAAGTGAAAAATAAAATTGCTGGAGCTATGGAGCATTACTCAAAACCCTTGACTCCGACCCCTTCGTCCAGTACTGTTGAGCTGCAGAATGTGTAGTCTTGCGGGAGACCTGGATTTGATAGCGATCTTGGAAGTCTTTGAGCCAATGTGTTGGGGAGATGATGCACTATGTAGTTTAAGAAGCGTTATGGGTGTTATGGCTTCACCACTAAATGAACTCCCCTTCATATGTGTTGATTGAAAAGGCAGCACCAACAGCAGTTCTGGTGGGAAGAAAGAGTGGTTTCCCCAGTGACTGGTAGTGAAGATCACTGCCAATGAGGGTGGGGGAGGAATCTTACCATAATGGTAGAAAAACTCTCATGCTAATTCTAGTTCCATTTTTAAAATTACCTTTATAAAGTATTGTTGGTACGTAATGGGAATGTACACTATGCAAAAGACAAACTTCCAGCACTTGCGAGTTAGTGCATTTCCCTCTGGAGTGTCAAAGGAGGAAACGGTCATATGAGTGAGGGGCCTTTACCTATTCCATGGTCTTCTCTGAACAGAAGATGATCTCAACAGTGATACATGCTGCTTTGTGTGTGAAACAATATATAACTCCTTAGTAACCAGAACAACAGAGATTCTAAGGGCTGGTCAACACCAAAAACGTACGTGGGGATAGCTACATCTCTCTGGGCGAGGGGTGAAAAATCCACATCCTTGAGAGCGAGCGAGTGAGCTGCCATGACCTAATCCCCTGCATAGACCCATGCTAAATTGACTAGCTACTGACTCTCAGGGAAGTGGATTAACCACAGGAACAGGAGCACCCCTCCCATCACTGTACTGAGTGCCTTCAGTGAAGTGCTGCAGCTGTGCCGCGGTAGTGTTTTAAGTGTAGAGATAGCCTAAGCAATGTGATTTGTGGTCTCCAAAAGAAGAAAGTGTTCCAGGTTACATAGACAGAGAGATTATCACGAGTGATATGTTTGGAATGCAGTGCCCAGTGTTTTATGGCCAGATCCTCAGCATGAATTCTCTGCACTGATTTGCATCAGCTGAGGCTCTGGCCTTCAGAGTTATGAAAACCAGTAAGCTAAGAAATTCCTTCTCACAGAAAATAGGTATAATCATGTAGGAGCAAATCATGAGCAGCATTGAGCAATCACAGACCTGCAACTATAATTGTAATCAATAGTTCTTGCTAGTACTCAGCAGCTCTCTGGATTTTTGCCCTTTGTCACCATCCAGATCATTTGCATGCCTGTGGCAGAATCTGATGTACGGCACAGTAGTTCATAAGTTCAGTGTTAGCCCTGTTTTCCCATGCTGGGTTGGTTTGTGAAAATATTACATCAACAATTACAAATGTTCAGGGTTTTTTTAACATATGTCACTGGAAGTCAAGTAAGCATATCAAATTTAATTGACTCTTTTTTAAAAGCATGAAGTAATTTGGAGCTGTTTCATGGAAATAGCATTAGAACAACTTACCTGTCGGTACTGTTTTTGTTCATGTTGGATCTCTGTTTTGATGGCAAGACATAGGGCTGCTTGAACTCCAGCTTAGACTGGGTTTGTTTGACGCCAGATGCTGAGGAGCAGGAGTTAATCTGATCTCCCAAATTTAAACTCCAAAGTATTTTCTTCCTTTTGCAGTTGTTTGTTACGTGCCAATCCACTGTATGCATGTTTGCAAAATGAATTCTTTATCATTGATGCCAGGAACGATGTAACTGCCGCCAACCTTTGGGAAGTTGGAAAATGCAAAATAGTTTGCCCAAACCCTAGGCTATCCAGAAATTAGGCAAATTAAAGTAGAAAAATATGTGGAGGGAAGAGGTATTTATGGGGAAGGAGGACAAAATAGAAATCAAGTTTTTGTTCTGACTGCAGTTTTTTTTCTTTTCCTGGTTTGTTTTGTTTTTGTGTTTAAGTTTACTTCCCCACCAGATTTCTTTAATGCACAAATAAAATGCATACAGCTGCACTAATTAACAGATGCTGGTGTGGAAGAATAATTAGTTTTGAATAACAAATTGTTATGCTACACAGGGCGTTTTTTTTGCTTTATACTTATATGCTGTAAATGGAAGTTGTCTTAATATCATTATGAATTCATGAAACCATTAACTCAGATTTCTACATTCTCTCAACTTTTTAAAATATTACTCATTCAACTACAGTGCCAATCAGTTCTTGTCCAGACAGTAGAAAATAAAAATAATATAAAAGTCAATTAACTGCTGCACAGAAATAAAATATCTTCCAACCGTATAGATACAGTACAAATATCATGTTACTTCCATTTTATCCACTGTGTCTGATGGGTAATTTCAAAGCACAGTTGAGTGGTGTACTGAAGATATACTTTGCTGTAGTTGTTGCCAGCAGTGAATTGCATGGCTATTCAGATTTTCTCTTCTCATATATTCAGAACCTCCTGAATAAAAAATCAATAGAAACTACTACATTATTATGATTTATTATTAATTCTTATTATTTGTATTAAGTTAGTGCTAAGGACCTCGGCTTTTTTCATACCTCTCCCTTCAATGTCCCCTCTCCTTTCCTTTCTCTGCCTTTTCATCTTCTCCCTTCCCAACAATACTCTCCCAATAAATAACAAAGCGCCACCAGCAAAAATTGTGGCACTAACATGACATTTGTTGAGCATCACTCTGCTTGTAAGTTATATCACTTCCCTCCCAACCTTTGTTCTGTCTATTCAGACCTCTGAGTTTAGTCCTCTTATGGATACCTTGTAACAATAGATTTTATTTTGAAAATCTGCATTTTAAATGTATTTGCAATGCCCCTAGAGCTTGAGATAGGCATAACTGACAAATCTGAATCAATAAATGCAAAGCATACTTAAAAACTATAGCTATACCAATATTTTAAAACTGCCTAACAGGCCATGTATGATGCATCAGGAGCCCTTGTTCTGCAGGATAGTTTGTAAAATAAAAACAGTTGAGTTTGTTACCTTAATGTAGCTGAAAATGAAAGTAGATTGTCACTTACGGGACAGAATAGGACTCTGTATCCTGTAAGTGATACAATCATAGAGTCATTATCTGCTCTTTTATAGTTCTTGTTGCAAAGGAATTTTAAAATTTTGATTGCTGATATAGTCTGTGAAGTATGGTAATATATTAATATTGCCTTTTTCATTCTTCGTGATTGGATCATCTATTTGCAATTGTTAAGTCTGTAATCAGGGAAAGGGCAATATTGTTAGCCTCAAAGGCTTAGTGCCTTAGTCCAGACTTGCTGGGATGTAAAGTTTAATGTGTACCAGCATGTTGCATGCTCATGGCCTTCCCCGCCCCGAACTTTTAGTGTTAACTGTAGGGAACTTTGCGTGTACACCAGCAGAATCCACATAGGCCAGTTAGTGCGCAGCATGCTGGTGTGGGTTGGAATTTACGCCCTTCTAGTGCAGAGTAACGCACAATGTAGACAAGCCCCAAAATATTTTTTTTCTTTTAGTGAAAGATAAGTTATGCATTTAAATATTTAAAACTTATTTTTAAATGGTAGAAATTTACTAAACACCAGTGCCCCACCTCGGTGCCTATTTTATGGTACGATAGCCCTTTAAGGGAGTTGGGCTTGGCACCCACCTATGACTACTCAACTGCATAGAATTGTGGGACTGGAAGGGACCTCAAGAGGTCATCTAGACCTGTCCCCTGCATGCATGACAGGACTAAGTATTAGCTAGATCATCCCTGACAGATATTTGTCTAACCAGCTCTTAAAAATCTCCAGTGGTGGAGATTCCACAACCTCCCTGGGCAATTCATTCCAGTGCTTAACCACTCTGACAAGAAATTTTTCCTAAGATCCAACCTATACCTCCTTTGCTGCAATGTAAGCCCATTGCTTCTTGTCCTATCCTCAGAATGTAAAGAGAATAATTATTCTCCCACCTCCTTGTAACAACCTTTTTTCTACTTGAAAAATGCTATCACGTCCCCTCTCTCTTCTCTTCTCTTCTCTTCTCTTCTCTTCTCTTCTCTTCTCTTCTCCAGACTAAACAAGCCCATTTTTTTTCAATCGTCCCTCATAGGGCATGTTTTCTAGACCTTTAATCATTTTTGTTGTTTTTCTCTGGACTTTCTCCAATTTGTCCACACCTTTCCTGAAATGTGGCGCATGCAACTGGACACAATACTCCAGTTCAGGTCTAATCAGCACGGAGTAGGGTGGAAGGATTAATTCTTGTGTCTTGCTTACGACGCTCTGTTGATCTTGTTCATCTATCTTATATAGCACCTATAGCCTTTTTATTTACTTATACAAAAGTCCTTAAAATTTTCCTTTTGAAATGTATTAGTAGAATAGCATGTGAAGCTTCTTTTTCCCAGTTATTTTCTTTTCTTGCCCCCAGCAATACTCCTGCAATGGTCTTTGTGGGAAATACACACAAACGTCACCACATTTCATCAGACTTTGTCTCTGTCTCCTATCACTATTCAAAATACTTTTAAGACATCTGTTTTTAAAGCTGTTACCAAATAAAAGTCTTTTCTTTCTCTCCCTCTCCATTTCTAAAGGAAAATACATACCTGGTCGTGAATTCTTTTAAAATTGGCTGTTTCTTGCTGTTTCCTATTCGGAAGTGCAGCCAGAATCCGTTTCAGGGAAACCAACTGCAGTTGGCGATTTACTTGCGAATGTCTCAGGTGTTAAATATCAGGCATTGTAATCTCCCCCAATACCAGCCAGGTCAGTGATTATTCCCTCAGACCATTACTGAGAATCAGGAGGAGAGAAACTCTTTTAACTGCAATTTCAGTGCAAGGATAAACTGGGCCATGACTATATGTGCCTTTTCTTTTCAAATAGTTGTCTCTCTGTTTATAACTCTATTGGTATAGGTACAGGAGATGGAGAGGGGAAGGATTTTTTAATGCTTGCCCAGTTGACAGAATGGATCAAATACTGAAATCACTGAAGAAAGAAAATAGATCCTGAGAATGCATGTTTACTAATGAAAAATTAATCTAGTCACAATTAACTTTAGGATTGCATGTTTCCTGGGTTGGGTTTGTGTGTGTGTGTGTGTTTTTTCTCTGCAGTTTACAGAGAAGTTGGTAGATGGTGTCTTGGAGCGACAGTGAATTTTATGGTGCTATAAGCCAAGTATTTTAGCACATACTTAAGTTCATTTACTTCAATGGGAAGTAAGCACTTGTTTAAAGTTAAGCATGTTTTTACATATTCTTCTGAAAGGGGCAAGAGTGTAAGGTTGTCAATGAAGCAGCAGATTTTAGGGCCTGATCCAAAGCCCCTGGAAATCAAAGGGGGGAGGAGTCCTTCTCTTGACTGCCATGGGCATTGGATCAGAACCATGAAATAAGGTATTTTGAATAGGTCAGTTTCTCTGGTTATAGTTTACCAGTGCACAAAAATGGCATTATTTGTAGTATTGTAAGTGTAAAATACTGCTATTTCCTATTGTGCCTGTTACCTTGGCAGCTGGACACCTTAGAATTTGGATTTGCCACATCAGGACACCAAAGTGAAGAAAAATAAATGTGTTTTGCACTGTGCTCGGAAAGTCACTGGACTTGGGTTCTGAGAGTCTTCTAGGGGGAGCGAATGCCAAAGATAGAGTCACACAAAGGCGAAAGCCTTGCAAGAGAAACTCAGCTGGTCTTAACTTCCTCAGTGGGGCTTGAAGTGAGAGGTGACTTCTCAGATAGCTGTTCTTTATGCATTGGTAACATACGTGCATTAGTAACCTCAGCTGCTTCTGTTTCTGGGAATGTAATTCTGGAATAAAACGGCAAATGGTTTTTAATTCCTGGTATTCTGTGGTCCTACAGGACCCCTTCTAATGCTGGATGAAATTCACCCAGTACAGAGTGTGGAGAAGTGAGAAACCTCTGATTTATTTTTATGAAAGACTCCCTTTTCCCTCTCCCTTTGTATTGTTACCCACATTTCTGATAGGGAAGTGTGACAGGTGTGAGTCTTTAGAAGGATGAAAAACTTCAGGGACTGTTCTACTGAGATATGCCAGATGCTGTGGACATGAGGACATGATATAGTCAATATTACATGCATCTTTGTGTTCCTGGATCACGGGGTGGGTTTTCTGAGGAATCTAGAATCACTAGGAGGTAATTAACGTAAAGTCCCAGTGCTGGTTATGGAGATACCCTGCCTTTGAAGCTTTGTCCTCTGAGGAAAGGGACATGAATTAGTTTATCTGCTTCAGGAGGCGTGGGCAACAAAGTCTCCAAACTGGATGAAGTATCGGCCTGAACTGACTCAGGGGTTGTCCCTCATTTGATCCAAGAACTGACCATGAGACTTTAACGAAGAGGGCAAAACTCTGCTGGAAGGATTTGAAGGACTTTGAAACCTACTACGTTCTCAATTTGAAAGATGGGTGAAACCTAGTAAGCTTAGCATGCATTAAATTGTTCATTGTTTTATATGTTTTCTCTGTTGTAATACCTTTGTCCTAAATAAATGTATTATGCTTTGTGGAGTCTGGCTGGTCACTTGCAAATGCTGTCAGAGTCCCTGGGGAAAAAACAAAACTGTAGGCATTGGATTAAAGTCAGAGCTGCTGGGATAAGCACAGTGAATTGCAAAAGGACTGCAACCCTAAGACTCTGGTCTATAGACAGAAGGTGTGCAGGTTCCTGCTCATAGAGAGGTGACAGGTAGAGGCGTGAGACCCAAAAGGGAGTCCTTGAGGAGACCATGAGGAGAGCAGATGTGCAGTTAACCCCAGAACTTTGCCACAGAGGGCCAGCACAAGGTCTAAGAAACATTTTAGTCCTACATAAGTCTTAAATTGTAGTTGAACTACGCATAAGGAGATTGTGTTGGCCCTCTGCAAACGATCTGCAGTTGCTAGTCACATGTGGGAAGAAGTTATTGACTGACACCTCCATGTAGAGGCTGAAATGTTACCACTTCTTTATGATGATGGTTACAACTGCCATACCATGGTTCTTTCCATTAACGTGGTAATTCCATTTGTTCTAAATGGAGATGAACATAAAGTTCAGCTATGAATTTGGGGTCTTAACCTTCCTTCCTAAAGGGTTTTTGGATTTGGGGGTTCAAGTTCTTAACCCATTACAGAGACATGAAAGCTGAACCTTGAGGTTTGGATACAGATTTAACTTTGAGTTTTCCAAAAGTTGACGGCAGGTTCAGTTCAAACTTTAAACTTGTCAGTGTTTCAGAGGAATTCAGTTAGTCATGTTCATAAGTATTCTGCTGAATTAAGGCCTACATGAAAAAATTGATTCATTTTTAGCTCAAATTGAGGAGATTTGTTAGTGCCTCAGAATATACTCTGACTAGGACTGGCTGAAAATTTCCCATCAAAACTGTTTTTTTATAGACAACTGGATTTTCAATTATAGATTTTTTTTTCCCACAAAAGTGTCTGCTGTCCACAAAAACTTGACTTTTCATTGAAAAACGGAACACCTGAAAACCAAAAAGTTTCAGGTTTTGGCTGAAAACCAAAAATATTTTATCCAGAAATGCCACCATTGTGCCTAATGAGAGCCGAGTTTGGGTGCTTCGTGTACCCATTCTCTCTTTTGACCAGATTCCCCAGCCTCACAATTGTAATTCACTGCAAAACTAACATTTCTGACTAAGCTTTCTGGTAACTGCTGCAAATTCCCCTGAAACATTCAGAACATCAGCAGCAAAACGATATTTCCCACTGGGCTTGTGAGAAACAAAAGGAAAAATATGGAAAGCTTATTTATTCATTATTTGTTGACTAAAAACATCCCAGTGAATTATAATAGCAGTAACAACTCCAGACCCAGGCACTTCCTGGAGAATTAAAACCTGCTTGGGGTTAATGGATCGAGGCAAAAACCATGGGCCATCAGCTTGTCCAGCCTATCATTAATCCAGGAAATGCCTTGAGCGGTAATCATTATTGCTGAAATTCTTGCACGAACACTGATTACAGAATTTATTAAAGTAAGTGAGGGAAAAGCCAAAGGAAATGACTGGGTTCACATGGACTTTTCATGTTTGTTCTCTTCAGAACATCATAAAAATAAACAACATAATTTATAATTACAAAACTGACAAGGACCAGTATGATCTGCAGTATGAAATCCAAATAGGGAATGCTGAAGTCCTAGAGTGTCTATTCTATGATACTTAAGCATCTCTACACACTAATCAGAAACTAAATGGTTTCCTTCCTCTACTATTCAGTTCTGTTAATCAAATATCCTGTCAAAACAAGATCTGAGTGCAAATATTTATCTGGAATGTAGTGTGCTTCCATAGCACATTGTGGGTGGGCATTGCTAACTGATGCTATCTTGTAGCCCCGTATTTTCTTGCCTTTGCTAGATGCTGTGCAAGACTGCTGGGTACTGGTTGCTAGAGCCATGCAACTAATTATTCTGTTAGTTGCGAATTCTAAAAAACTGGAGGAGGGGAATAGTTTTGGGGCGTAATGAAACATTTTGTTCAAAACAAAACATCTCATTTGGATGTCAAGCATTTTAAAATACTTGTATTGATTAAGATTGAAGAAAATTTCTAAGCAAAAATTTGATGCATTTTGACTTTTTGCAATTTTTTTCAACATGAACAATTCAGGAAGATTGACATGAATTCATAAAACATTTCAGTGGTGCTGAATCTGAATTTTTTGCTAAAATGTTTTGTCCAAGATATATTGCCTGGTGACTGCTTCTTTTGTAGTTTGTTGTAATGTATCTGGGTAAAGTAACTTGAAAAATTGTATTGGAAAATATACTATAGGGAGCAAGCCAACACTATCAGGGGTATGGACTGAATGATTCAGTACAGGGGTGGGCAAACTTTTTGGCCTGAGGGCCACATCGGCGTTGCGAAACTGTATGGAGGGCTGGGTAGGGAAGGCTGTTTCTATTACAGGTATATCTAATTATTTCTTTTTGCAGTTTGCATGGCAAAGTGGTGACAGTAGAATTCCAAAACACACAGAACTTCACCTGGTTTTGGTTGCCATTACTAGCTCAAAAACTTAGACCCTTTTCACTGATGGGTTCTTGACTATTTTGAGCAGAAACATGGCTTTCCAGTGTATTCATTTGAAATTTATGAGCTCAGATGGTTACCTAGCCACATCTACACCAGAAGTTAGGTCATCCTAACTACAGTGCTACAGTCACAAAATTTTAATAAATACACCTGGCACACCTGGCACACCTGGCATTATGGCACACCTGGCATTATGGTGTGTATTCAAAATTAAATTTTGAAAAGGGTTGGATAGGTATCTCTGGAGATGAAGACCTGATTAGCCACAGAATAGGCATATGTATATCTTTTAAACATTCAGGCTGCATTCTCATCTGCCATGGGTGTAACTTCTCTGGCTTCAGTGGAGTCACTCCAGATCAGAATTAGACCCTCCAAGTCTGAAACAATTTTTACAGTGTCATCAATATAAATATAATCTGTGAAGTAGGACGGGAAGGAAAGCCAAGTAGATAAATATGACTGAGAATGTGCTGAAGGACACTAAACATTATTCCTAGATGAGTTCTCATTGTAACTAATAGAAGTGTGATTGTGCAGGAACTGTTTCACTATATATTCGCTTGACAAAAGGATAGATTGACATGGGACAAATCTGTAGAAGTCAAGAAAAACTGCTTAGTTTTTAGTCAGTGATAAAGGTGAAATTCTTTATTGACTTAATTACTTTTGTTATTTTTTTCTATTCTAACCTGGAGCTAATAAATGGTGCTGTCATGAAAACAGAAAAGACCAAAGTTAGGCTAAATTAGTTGACCTCCGGCACAGGTAATGCAGGTTTTTACTTAGAATGATTATCCAGCACAAAGACCAGAGGGGATATTAGTTTGTTGTTTATTCACACTTAGAGCAAAATCTGCCAGACAATCCAGGCTTGGGGGCATGTTGATGTATGTCTGTATTGTACAGTGCATGACAAAATGAGAACATCGTTTGTTTTATCCAGTGTTTCAGTGTGCCTTTGGGGAGGCATAAATGTTTTGTTTTTAATTTTTGCCAGGGAAACCAGCCTAAGGAATTTATGAAACAAAGAATAATCTGTGAAACAAACACAGCATTATCAGGTAGAAATAGGAAGCAGATGCCTAGCAAAGAGCATGGGGCAATATTGTAAGAACTCATACTTTTGAAAAATTAATTCATTTATCTATAGAGCATCAAATGCATTATAGGGAGAAGAAGAAAACAAAAGTTATTTGAAATATACATCCCCTTCTTCAGTGCTGTCAATGCCTTGCTTCTTTGTTGTTGGGTATGATGACAAAGAATATGTCACACCAATTACATGAGTGTTGTTGGTCCAGAAAGAATGGAAGAGAGGATATGTGGAGGAATTATGGCTTTGTGACCAAGGCACTGGACTGGAAATGTGGGTTCAGTCCCCAGCTCAGTTACAGACTTCTTGTGTGATCTGGGGCAAGACACTTAACCTACTTCATCCTCAGTTCCCCATCACTAAAATGAGGGAGGGGGAGAAACTTCCTCACCTGACAGGGAAATACTTAAAATAATAGAATCATAGAATGTGGGACTGGAAGGGACCTTGATAGGTCATCTAGTCCATTCCCATGTACTGAGGAAGACTAAATTTATCTAGACCATCCTGACAGTTTGTCTAACCTGCTCTTAAAAACCCAGATTTCACAACCTCCATAGGTAATTTTGTTCCAGTGCTTAACTACCCTTCCGGTTAGGAAACTCCCGCTAGTACATCCTAGAATGATGTTCGCTTTTTTTGCAATGGTATGAATATATGAGAAGTAAACCATGGTCAGTCCACAAACAATGTGCTAACTAAATCATTGATTCAGGAAAGTGCTTAAGCACAATCTTAACTTCAGTGGGGTTTAAAGTTAAGCTCATGAGACGCTTCCAGAATTATGCAGTAGTCTCCACTATGATTTCCTTGCCCACACACACACACTGTACAAAATAAATATTTTGCTGTGTATCCATTTACGCTTATTCCTTGGGATGGCACCTCACGAAAAAATGTCAGAAGAGTTGCTCATATGTAGGTGTAAATTCAGTTTTAAGGTGAAGGTATCTAGTTTCTGTGTCAGATCATCACTTTCACCTCCCTTTCCTTTATCTATGCCAATTAAACTATGTTCCTTGCCTTTTGAGATAAAGTAAAGAACATGTTATTCCACATATCCAAGTAGTGCTATGCCATGAGTGAATTTAATGAAATCTCACCAACTACTGATAAGAAATGACAAATAGTTTACTTTGGGGAAGAGCTACAATATTCAAAGTATCCTGTTTATTTACACTTTAAATGGGGACGGGAATAGAGCAGATCAACAAACCTTATTGAAAATAGGCCTTTTCAATACCTTAAGGACTCCACCAAGGTAAATGTCATCATTTTGTTCAATATTTTTTATTGTTATTACTAATAAACCCTACAGAGCATGAAACCATACAATTTATTTCCTTATCAAATATATTTTTTCTCTGTAGTGTGCAAACTGTTCTTATTGTTTGGGGTGGGAGAGCACTTGACTTCTGAGCCGCACCCATGGCTGAATGTGCTTGTTTTAAAACAACTAGCCAGATAAAGAGTTTTTCTGCAAAACAGAACACATATAAAACTGTAAAATTTGCCAATAGATAAAAAAGGGGTAAAGAAAAAAAGAGCCCTCACTCTGCAGCCCTGCACCTGGCACACTTGGTGTAAATGTCTACCATTCTTTGTGCTGGTCTAAATGGCTACACGAGGTGCAGGGCAATCTGGTTTCTAGGTCAGATATTTGTACTCAATTCTATCGAGTAACATCTTAAAAGTTATGAAAGGGAACTGGCCTAAGGCTGGTCCCTGTGGCTCAGAAGCCATGTTTTCTGTTATGCTACTTGGGAAACCCACTGTCTGTCCTGTCTTTGTCATTTGGGAGCTTCACTAAAACCCTTGAAGCTTGCTTTATTAGTCCTACCTAACCTATATTTTTACCCACATCTTGAGCAAGTGTAAAGTAATGTAGCTCCATTGAAGTGAATGAAGGTGATAATTTATGCTAACTGAGGATCTGGCTCCAGGTATAAAATTTCATTTCAGAAACTACTGATTGCACCTAATCAACTCTGGATTGACCTCTCTACCAATTTTTGGGTATGGCTAATGCCTACATTGACATAACTCAGAACAAAATAGGGTCTGACACAGAGTGCTAATTTTCTTAAAGGACCCAGATCAAAAGTAATTTTAACTCATCAACAAACAGATTTACTTGCAAACTCTTAAATAATTGATTCAGTACTCAGAGTAAATGCTGTAATTTTGGGGGAAATAGAGTGTTCTTTACGTTAAGTATAAAGCTCAGCTCAGCCTTACCTACAGAACTGTGAACAGTGACTCCAAAATATGAATGAGTAAGTGAAGCATCAACATTTTACAGCATCATTAGAACGCTAAGATGCAGTTTCAGCCTTGCGGCTGGGATTTGACCATACATTGATTTACGTGAAATGTAAAGGCATCCTATAAAATCTGTCATTTATCTGTAGTAAAAAATTATTCCATATTATCTGTTCTCCTTAAGTTATTCACTTTTAAAAATAATGTTCTGTTGCCTTGTCATGCGGTTTCCACCCCACATAGGATTGGAAGGGGTTAAGATGGCCAGGCAGACCAATTAACCCCACAGGCTATACCTGGAGGAGGATCCAGGGAGCAGGGAACTAACTAAAAGCCAGCTTAGCTGTGCAGGAACAGGCCAGGCCTGTATAAAGGTAGCTGGCAACATGCAGGGGCTGCTGGGGAAGGCTGCAAGAAAACAGGCAGCAATCACTCCCTGGGAAGAGGGTTTGGGGGCTGATACACCCACAGAGAGAGAAGGGAAACCAGATATGATAGGAAACAGTCCAGGGAAAGAGCAGTGAGGGCTGAGAGAGGAAAGCCCAGGGTCCAAGGACTGGAACTCAAAATAGAGGATGGGCCCGGGTTCCAGTACCAGCCTCTGAGGGAGTGGCATTGAGTCAGTGAGAGGGAAGACTGCTTAGGACTGCTAGGGAGAAGGGGGGAACGCTGAGTGACCTGGCTGAAGGGCTAAGTCACAGAGAGGACACTTTGGTTCCTGGGAGGTGAGAGGAGCTGCAGACCAGAGGGAGAGACAGAGCGAGCAGGAGGAGGTGCCAGACCAGTGGTGAGTGGTGCACCCCATGACATGTACTTCCCAATTTTAAATTTGTGGGGTAAAATAAAAATGGTTTCAAGTGTAATTATTAAGTGCCTGCTCCAATGTAGGTTGGTTTCACAAGTATAATGACCTGTAAAACTCTATCCAACGCATTTGGCCCAATTATAAAAAGCCCCTTTACAGTACTTGGGTCCTGTTCTGTGGATATAATTGGCCAGTATATATTTAAATTAATATTGACTCTTGTGGTAGAATTGGGGTTGCTCCAATGCATTATGAATGTGAATTTCCAAAAGGACTGGGCATAACGTAACACTTTATTGTATGGTTGTGCTAGGTGCTTTCCATTTAGAAGAACACACAGTCCCTGCTCCAAAGACTATACAATTGTAGAAGGCAAACACAGACAGTGGGAGTTGGGAAAGAGATACAATACATAAGCAAAGCAATTAAGGACATAGTCCTGTCAAGTGCTCAACACACTCTGTCAAGTATCTTTAATGGGCCTTGACAACACTAATCACCTCACAAGAGGCACTTATGTAATGCTGACAGACTTCAGTTATGGGCAGGTGGCATCGAACCTGGGACCTCTGAACTGTAGTGTATGAGCTAAAAGGCACATATTACTTAGTGAAGGCGGTAGCAGACTTATCAGTCTCTAGGTGGTCTGCGTGCCACACCCAAGCAGGTATGAGTTACCCTTACGCTAAGTCTTAACTATGTGCTAAGGCAACGGCATGCAAAATGGCTAACTACAGGACTTTCAAACTGGCAGCTTCTTCACTAGCTTTCATAGTAAGTAGATACACCAAATTATTCTTTGGGCATAATGTTATTTGTGATTTAGCCTGTTTTCTGATCATATTGTCACTATGTATGGGGCTGATTCTCATGTATATCAAGGCCCCTTTATACCACTCTGGCAGTGCACGGGGGCCTTTAAAGTGGGTATAAATTACATTCACACCTACTTCTAGACCTCTCTGTGTTGCCAGAATGGTGTAAAGGGACCTTAGTATATACAAAAATCAGGCCGTATATTAACTGGGTTTAAGTCCTGGCTGCATTGAAGTCAAAGGCCAGGATTTAATCCATTAGTCATAACTGATTGCTAGGACGGAACTTGAACAAACAAGTTTCGGCCTATGGGTTGTTCAAAGCTGTTCTGTTTCACTGCTTGCTATTCATTATTCATGTTGTGTGATTAGTCATCAAAGTCACATGTTGTTTTCATAATTTAGGTGGCTGAAACATCTTAAACAAAAGAATTAACAAATAAAATATGGTTCATAGCAATGTGAGTACATGTATTTATGCAAATAACAGCCATTCAGTAAATACAGGTGTAAATTAAAAACCAACTTCATGAATATTTGCAGATTGCAAACAAAGACTAAATAAACTGATTGACTCAAACAGCATTTCAGTATTCATATGAATGTTTGCAAGCACCGTTTTGCAGTATTTGACCAGGTGAAATAAATAATGTATGCACTTTACTGTAAAATCAAGGATATTAACCAGAACTCGTCAAAACTTTCTGAACATTGAGTTTGAAAAAAATTTTCATCAAAAATTTAATTTCTGACAAAATATTTTGTCAATTTTTTAGGCTTTTGACCAACTCTAGAGCTTTCAATAACCAAAATATTTTTTTAAAAAAAATACACTTAAATTTTTTTGAAAAATTCCCTGAAAAATTTTGGCTGGTTTCATGACCAGGGTCTAGTTTTTATTTGAACAAATCAGAATATTCAACAATGCAAAAAATTGATTAAGACTTTACCTTAGTTTTTTTGTTTTGTTTTGTTTTTTGTTTGTAATATTTGAGTTGTAACTTAACTGTTCTAAAAGATGTACAACTTACAAAAAGATATGAGTTCATGTCAGAAAGACCAATCTTATTTGGTGGTAGTAAATAAATAATGTTTGAGAAAAAGGACTTGGGATCTGATCCAAAGCCTGTTCAAATTAATGCAAGGATTCCTGTAGAATTCAATGAATTTGGCTCAGACTGTTAGCTGTAACAACTTTTGAGATGGGAGTCACATTCAAGTACTAGTCAAAATTCTCAGGAAGGAAACAAGTGTTTCTCTAGACATTTTAATCAGGTTCTAAGTGCATCTAAATTACAATACATGAAATTTTGAGAGCTGGCCAAAATATAGGCCAGTTCCTGACTTCAGGTTGATGTAGATTGATAATTGCAAGACATAAATTACTAAATTGAAAACAAGTTAGGAGACATGTTGACATTTCATAGTATAGGCTGAGCGAACGACTCAGCTGTTACTGTATGTCAGAGTGCTCCATGAAAGATGAGGTGCGCAAAGGATAATAAATACGATACATGCATGTTAGCATTCATATTGCATAGCAATAAATACTTACATAACTGTTTTTTAATCAGCCATTTAATGTTATGAAAGACAAAAGGAGGCAAGGCCTGCTGGAAATTAGAAGAATTTCATATGTCTTCTATCACATGCCACACACTCTTTCCATCCATCCAGTTTATAGTTCAGCTTTGCTATCTTCATTTATTAGTCTCGGGTTGCGGTGTGTGTGTGTGAGAGAGAGAGAGAGAGAGATAAAAATGTATGTCAGAATCTCACAAGTTCGCACAAATGACTGGGGGAGCTATTGTGAATTATTCAGTTTTGCAAATTTCTGATTAAGAGATCAAACGCAACATTAAAAAACAAGGATAATGCACTGGAAAATGTTCATTTATTCTGATACCTGAAATTTACTTTTAATTATTCATGTCATAATTAAGTCTAATGTATTTTGTAAATATGACAGCTTAATAACACAGTACCTCAGTACAGCACATTTGATATTGAGTGTTTGCTGAGCTATGGGTGTGGACTACTAATTTTTGTGTTTATAATTACACATTTTGTAGATTGAAGTATAGGTTAGTGAGTTCTACTGTATTCTTATATATTGAAACTAGAAATACCATGCTAACCAACAATGTGTTTCCATGGTTGGTAATAGAAACTCCATATATATATATATATCAGGGAGTAAAGAAAAAGTAGACTTAAAAATGTGTATTACGTCAATGTCAAATAATCATCTGGTGCTAACTTTAATCTGCTGTGTCCTTTAACTGCTGTGCATACAATCCTTCTCATGTCTTATAATAACTCATATACATAATAAAGCTATCAAAACTCAAGTATATTTTAACATAGTTAACATAATGCATACATTGCAGATATAATGTAGACTATGCAATTTGGTGTAGTTTTTCAGGATCCGATGCTCTTTTGTGTCTACACAAATATGGGAGCCTGGGCCCATGCAAGTTCGGAAGTTCTACCTCAATGTCTTCTCTTCACCCTGACCCCATGTCAGCCCCACATGAGGGTCAGGATGGGGTCAGGCAGGGCAGGAAGCCAGCTAGTGTCCTCTGGAGTCTCACCCTCCCAAGCCTTGCAAGGGAACAAAGCATAATTAAATACAGTTTGAGGAATTTCCCTCCCACTTTCTTTTTCTGCACAGTAGTGATAGGAGTTACAATAGAACTGAACATTATTTACTGTACCAGGGTCTTCTGCAATCATTACTGTGGTGAAAATTGCTAAGGAAATCGTATAGTAAGGGCCAAATTCATTCCTTATGTAAATACATTTAAATCACATCAGTGTGAGATTCCATTGAAGCTGATGAGGTTACACCCAGGAAGAATTTGGCCCTTAGAGCCTGATTCCCCTTTTATTTACATCAGTATAAAATTGGTATGACTTCACTGGAGTTACTCACAGGCGCAGTAAGTGGAAGATCTGGCCCTGTCTAACTGATCCACAGGATAGTTTAGACATTCATGCTATTAAAACAGGTTATCAGCTGAAACAAAAAGTTCTGGCAGATTTCAGTTGCCTGTTGGATGGTTGTAGGAAGCTCTCTGCCCCAGCCCACAAGATTAGTCTTATTCTTGGCACACACCGCTGTAGTAAGAAAGTCATATCACATGTCACTCTAAATAATTCCTCTTCTTCCTTGGCATTTATTGGAGCTTTCTGGAAAATGGGGTATTTTTCTACAAAACATTTCAACTTTTGGGTGAAAAGTCAAACGCCAAAATATTTTGGCTGAAAACCAAAATAATTCAATTTGGAATTGTCATTGTGTTGCCTCGTGAGAGTCCCTAAAACTCCCATTTTTCTCTGTAGGCTGGTTTAGTGCATGGTTGAACTAAATCTCCCAGGATATACCACCCCTTTTGCTCATGGTGCAGCATGTGAGATGAAGTCTGCCTGGGAAGCCTGGCCCATAGCGGAGAATTGGAACTTGATGCAACCAGACTACAACTCTCATAAAGCACTGTAGCAGTATAACAGTTAGAAAGAACTTCGAGCTAAATCAAAATGAACCACTCATACTAAAGTATGAGTGGCCTCTTTGCCTTCTGCACCAGTTTTACTGTCTCAATTTAAGACCAAATTTTAACAAGTGCAACTTTTTTGGAGCTGAAGCAGGTTTCTAGGAATTGTTTCATGCACTGCTGTGCTTTGGACTTTCACATGAACACAAGCCTTCTTCTCAATTTACCATCTCATGAATTATACATATTGCTTGATTATTATGAAATCATGTTTCAGCTGGCAACCTGACTTCCAAACATTGCTCAGCCAAATCAAACTTATGTCTGTTAACCAGGATCCTCTATTAGATCCCACTAAAAAGTACATAGCTGGTCACTTTCTTACCTAGGTAGGTCCCATAGCCAGTGCAAGAGCGGAAGTGGTACTTGTTGCTGCAGGCTTGTTGGGAATCATTGAGTTGAGTAGGGAGGTGGGTACCTGCTTGCACCCATTGTTGTTGTTTTTAAGGTGGTATCCCACTAGCCACTAGCCAATGCAAGGACCTTCCTAATAGACGTGGGACGCCAGTTGCCAGCAAGTGCCTGGGGGTGGGGCCAGTCCTCAAGTTCCAAGCCCTGCAATCTAGTACCACTTTGATGGCCAGTATTAATATTGTTGTTTGTTATTTGCATTACAGTAACACAGCAAGACCCCAGACATGGGCTTGGTGCTGTACAGAGATAATGAAATACTGTGCCTGTCCTAAAGAGAGTCCTCCCTCTGTGTTTTATAAAATCATATGTTTGTTTGATATGTTGAAAATTTGCTAGCGTAAATGATGTTTCACTTATTCCTGAGCGTTTACTGTTTAAATGTTAATTCAGTAGGGAGAATGTATGAAATAGCACAATGTTCCACACTTCCATGTTTTTTACGACATCTTACACCTGGGTTGTGCATCAGCTAATCAGCCGATTCAGCGCTGTGTCTCTCAGGGCCTTTTTATTGTGGCTTAAACCAACTAAAGCATCAAATTCAGCCCTCGGATTATATTCCAGGCAAACGTCGTATGAACAAAACTTTAATCCACTTTATGGAAACAATTTCTTAGCACTTCATCTGTCAAAATCTACAGACCAAAACCCTTGCTAAATTCTGTTAGCTTCCAGGGACCATGACAAAGAACATTTGTTCACAGTTTGTTGTCCCTATGTCATTTTTACTGCTTGTATGTTAAATTTAGCAACACTGAGACATGCATGTGCAATAGATGGAGGAAATGCTCATGCATATCTGTTATGCAGTGTTTATGCACAAGTTGTAACGGATCTCCTCTCCCACACATTAGACAGCCCAACTACTGAAGGGGAAGTCCCCATTACGTGCAAACAGTTTGGTAACAAACTAAACCCATTTGAGAACTGAATCAAATGTGATTTTTATTGTGGTCTTTGGATGTCTCAAAGATGGATTTATCTTCCAACAAATTATGGCTTTCCTCCCATTTAAATCTTCTAGTTGTCTCCATAAAAGAAAATTTAGCGTGCTCCAATATGTCCGACCATCCTGGATGATGGAATGTTCACCCCTTTCTTTGTCTCATCAGACCAGGAATAGAGGCTGTTACTACATAATTCTGCCAGTATTCCTTGTTAGTATAATACAAAGAAAGGTATATTGAATTAGTATGGAGTAAATGATCTATTTATGGGTTACAAATCTCTGTCCTCCCAAAATGTCCATCACATAGTGTTTGTAAGTGCAGTGCACACAACCAGCTAGGAAACATAGTATACCAGTGGAGATGCATCTTTATTATACATTTCAAATGGTTGAGGGCAAGTTTTGGTTTGAACTTTGTTTTGTGTACTGCTAAATATCTTTGGAATGATCACTCTGTAAAGATATTCATTTTCCAAAGATAGGTTTAAGTATAACTTTTGATTAAACTTTGGATGCTTTGCAGGCATTCATTGCAGATCTATGGAAACCATTTAAAGACAGACATAGGACCAACTCCTGCTCCCATTTAACTCAATAAACAAAGTCCCATTGACTTCAGTGGGAGAAGGATTGAGTCCAGAGAGAGAAATTTGTACTGTGTTTTTCAGAATGAAGATTGCGGTTTCTGTGTTGTCTTCCAAATGGTGAAAACCCAAATGCCAGCCTGCCCCCATCTCCCTGAGGAGGAAGATTGGTCAGAGTAGCAGCAGGATAGACAAGCCAGAAAGAAGAGGGAGAGTGCATGCTTGGGAATGTAGGGCTGTGCCCCTTCTCCAAGGGTTCACCATCTCCTATTAGCCATGCAGAGGGGTGCTTGAGTACTGATTGGGCCCCCTTGCTCTCCCCCATTAATTTAAATCTATTGGTGGGGGCTTTTGTCCCCTTCAGCTGCCCACCCTCCCTCTTTCCTTATAGTAGTAGTATGTACACTGTGTTCGGGATGCTGTGAGTCTGACTAATCGCTTACGTTGGGATCAGGAAGGAATTTTTCCCATTGGGCCAAATTAGAGAAGGGGTGTGTGTGTGTCTCAGAGAGAGAGAGACAAACAGACCATCATCACAGAATCATGGATGCATATAGTTCACAGACCCTTTTGGTATCCTTTTACTCCCCTCATAGGAAAGAGGGTGAAATAATTCAGAAGTTAGTTGAGTCCTAGGTCAGGGAGGGTCTACCTGCAGTATGGGTTATATGGTGGGAGCCCTTTAACCACACATTAGACCAATTTATATGCCTGGTACATGAGAGAGGGTGAAAGTTTGGGCATATAGCGCCACTCCTGAGTGTTAAGTTAATAAAATTTCAGCCTGCCACTTAAGTCCATCCCTATGTCTTTCTTCATTCATCTGCGTGTCCCGATCAATGAATTTTCAAGCTGTGCATTTAGCCAACAGAAGTTTCAAATAAGAGGACTTTTAAAATCTTATTTTCAATCAAAAACAAAAACTCTCCTCACAAAACCATCCCATGTCTCTCTCTCTTTCAGTCTCCACAAAGGACTTAATTGAAACTTGCTGTGCAGCTGGACAACAGTGGGCTATAGACAATGGAGAATGCACAGAAATCCCAGTCAGTGGGACTGATGGTGATATTTGCAGGTATGTAAACCAAAAACAAAGCTATCCAGAGTCATTCAGTGAGTACTGCTTTAGAGGAACCCTAATGATTGCATGAACTGGCTAATCTCCAGGGAGTTAGAACCAAGTCCATCCTCCAGATTATACTGCTGGCTGCCTGGCAATATGTCAGGGTGGAATGAGAAGAGTTTTCCCCAAGATCTAGAACCTAATGTAAACAGAAACTTTTAAAGTTTTTTGTTTCTGCTGCTCAAAACCAAAATCCAGTGTGTAGTTTCCCTGTTGTACCCAGATGGGTGGAGTTTTTAGATTTGTAGGACAATGCAACCAAATGTTCTTTACACTTTTGTTGATAAATATTAAATTAAATTATTTTCCTTACTTTTTATTAAATGGTAAATTTGACAACTAATCTGGTAGGTGGGAGAATATGTTCCAAAGGCTAGGTTCTGATGCTCTTGCTCACCTGTAATAGCACACCACTCATTGCATAATCCCACTGGAATCAAGGGAAGTGCTTGCCACATAAGGTACTGCTCTAGGTGAGTGAAGCTATCTGATCTCGTCCCAATGTGGAGAAGAAAAGGATAGCAGTTGAGAAAAGAGCAGGGTAACATGGATAACATGTTAACTTAAGTCCATTTCATACCCTCTCTCTTTCTAGTCTGAAAAAGAGACAGAAGCAGAAACAAAATAATTTGGTTGTCAAATATGAAAACCATGTGGATTCTTTAAAGTGATTTCAGCATTTTAAGGTGCTGATCTTATTTCTGAACTCATGCTGGTGGAAAGCAACAGTGGAAACGCTACACTGTTGAAAACCAATGTAAGTGAGATTAAAATCCAGTCCATTGGGTTGTAATATAGCAGTATTTACACACAACAAATATATGAATTGGAAAACGTAAGCTCTGCTTCTACACTTGCAAAATTACAACAGTTGCACTCATACATGTGTTTTAAAGATTCAAAAACTTCACATAACAAATGCTAGAATTGGTATCCTATAAGTCAGTCAAATGCCATGATGATAGGCACAGTATGAAAACCTGGACAGAAAACCCATTGTGCCACCTGCACCATATAGATACACACACAGGTGTTCTAGCTGTATGTCAAAATGCCGGTAAGTACCTATGGGCAACCATGTACCTGCAAAGAAGCAGCTAACTCAGTTCTGTTGGTATCCAGAAAAATACAGGACAACATAGACTCTACACGTTAACTACTATTGTGTCCAGGATAGCAAATTATTAACAACTAGACTTCTTTGCAAATGATCAAAAGTGCACCTGATCTTGTGTCATAGCTGAAAGATGAAAGGGCCAGATCTTCAACTGGGGCAAAAGAGCACAGCCCCATGGGGCTTGTAGCTATGTCAGTTTACACCAGTTGAGGACAGGCTAGAGTGTCCCAACATGAGTGGCCCGTAGCACTATGCTGGTGCATTAGACCAGTACAGATTCAAAGCCTGTGGTGCTACTAGCTAAATCACCCACACCGCCTCTTGCAGCACCTGGGTTTTCCTTGGATGTTTTCTATTCATCTACCCACCAGGCCTAACTTTTGCTTGTTCCATGATGGAACAATTCCTCTAGGTGGGGAATGGAAAAAATATGCATTGAAATTATTTTTATTGATGTGAAGTTAAGGTTAGTATAAAGTATGCACAACTTTTGGGGGTTCATGCCACTCATTGGGAATGATGTGTGAAATAACACGCCCTGCCCTCTGTATAGATAATACAGGCATGGTATTTAGCTCGGCCTAGGTAATAAATGGACACTAATCAGACGTCAAGAATTATAACATTCAAAAACCAGTCAGAGAACACTTCAATCTCTTTGGTCACTCGATTACAGACCTAAAAGTGGCAATTCTTCAACAAAAAAACTTCAAAAACAGACCCCAACGAGAGGCTGCTGAATTGGAATTAATTTGCAAACTGGATACAATTAACTTAGGCTTGAATAAAGACTGGGAGTGGATGGGTCATTACACAAAGTAAAACTATTTCCCCATGTTTATTCCACCCATATCTCTCTCCCCCACACCCCCCACTCTCCTGCTGGTAATAGCTCACCTTAAGTGATCACTCTCGTTACAGTGTGTATGGTAAAACCCATTGTTTCATGTTCTCTGTGTATATAAATCTCCCCACTGTATTTTCCACTGCATGCATCCGATGAAGTGAGCTGTAGCTCACAAAAGCTTATGCTCAAATAAATTGGTTTGTCTCTATGGTGCCACAAGTACTCTTTTTTTTTTTTTTTGCGGCTACAGACTAACAATGCTGCTACTCTGAAACCTGATTTTATAGGGACAGTCCCGATTTTGGGGTCTTTTTCTTATATAGGCTCTTATTACTCCCCACCCTCTCTCCTGATTTTTCACATTTGCTGTCTGGTCACCCTAGCTTGGCCAGTGAGATTTTTCTTACTATGTCCAGGAGTCACAAGTTTAAAAACAACCCAAAACTATAATGGTGTACATTTTTTCTTCCTTTCCCCCTCCCCCCAGTCCTCCTCATTTTAAGCAGTAAATCAACCCTTGTTTAAAATATGTAAGATATTTTTAGCTAGTTTTGACTTTTCTCATTGACATTATGGATATAGTGTTGAATATATCCCAATAATACGTGGGTCAAACTGGCTGCCAAGAAATGACAGCAATAAATTAACAAGGAGTGACTGCTAGAGCACAGAAAAGTTCTGCTGAAAACCTGTCAACATTAAGGAAATTTGCACTGAGATAACTACATCAATGCAGTCAAACCAATACAAACTCCTAATATAGACACGCTGCACTAGAATAAAGCTGCACTAGAATAAAGCAGGGCTTACACCCATCCCGTTTATATTGATAAGAACATAAAGAATGGCCATATTGAGTCACAAAATGGTCCATCTAGCTCAGTAGCCAGTTTTCTAACAGTGGCTGGTGCCAGATACATCAGAGGAAATGAACAGATCAGGGCAATTGTTGAGTGTATCCATCCCCTGTCATCCAGTCCCAGCTTCTATCAGACAGAGGTTTAGGAACACCCAGTGCATGGGGTTGCATCCCTGACCATCTTGGCTAATAGCCATTGATGCACCTATTCTCCATGAATTTACCTAATTCTGTTTTGAACCCAGTTAGACTTTTGGTCTTCCCAGCATCTCCAGGTTGACTCTGCTTTGTGTGAAGAAGTTCTTCCTTATGTTTGCTTTAAACCTGATGTCCGTTAATTTCATTGGGTGACCCCTGGTTCTTGTATTATTTGAAGGGGAAAATAACATTTCTTTATTCTCCCCATTCATAATTTTATAGACCTCTATCATATCCCCCCAGTCATCTCTTTTTTAAGCTGAACAGTCCCTTTTAAATCTCTCCTCATATGGAAGTTCTATACTCTTAATCATATTTGTTGCCCTTCGTGGAACTTTTTTCCAATTCTAATGTATCATTTTTGAGATGGGACAACCAGAACTGCACTAAATATTCCAGGTGTGGGCATACCATAGACTTATATAGTGGTATTTATATTTTCTGTCTTAATACCTATCCCTTTGCTAATGGTTTCTAACATTCTGATAGCTTTTTGACTGCTGCTACACATTGAGCAGATGTTTTCAGAGAACTATCCATGATCACTCCAAGATCTTTCTTGAGTTTTAACGGCTAATTTAGTACCCATCATTTTGTATGCATAGTTGGGAGTATGTTTATCAATGTGCATTGCTTAGTACTTATCAGCATTGAATTTAATCTTTTTTGTTTCCCAGTCACCCAGTTGTGTGAGATCCCTTTGTAACTCTTCGCAATCAACTTTGGATTTAACTGTTTTGAGTAATTTTGTATCATCTGCAAACTTTGCAGCCATTTTGACCTAGGTATTATTGGGGTACATGCAATACTATATCCATAATGTCAATGAGAAAAGTCAAATCTAGCTAAAATGTCTTAAATACTTTAAACAAGGGTTAATTTACTGTATTAAAATTTTTTCCAGATCACTTATGAATATGTTGAACAGCACTGGTCCCAGAACAGGTCCTTGGAGGACCTTGCTATTTACCTCTCTCCACTGTGAAAACTGTCCATTTATTCCTACCCTTTGTTTCCTATCTTTTAGCCAGTTACAGATCGTCGAGGACCTTCTTTCTAACCCCATGACATATGTTACCGTGTTGAACTGCACTGGCACAAGCCTTGCTTTGTGTCAGTGGAGCATGTTTATATTGGAGGCTTGCATCAATTTAATACATTGATGTAGTTATACCAGCATGAATTTTTGAGAAGGGCTCCCAGAGTCCAACAATCCACCTAAGCCATCTAAGAATGGGTTTGTGAATAGGAAATAAATATGAGTACATAAGGTAAAGCTTTTATATGCTCAGCTAATGGTTCAGTGGTACAGTACCCAAAATTAAACCATCGTGAAATGTCTAAGGGCTTCACTACTGGGGTAAGTCAACCTAAGGTATGCTACTCCAGCTACATGAATCATAGGAATGGAAGGGATCTTGAGAGATCATATAGTCCAGTCCCCTGCCTCATGGCAGGACTAAGTATTATCTAGACCATTCCTGACAGGTGTTTGTCTAACCTGCTCTTAAAAATCTCTAATGATGGAGATTCCACAACCTCCCTAGGCAATTTATTCCAGTTCTTAATCACCCTAACAGTTAGGAAGTTTTTTCTAATGTCCAATTTAAACCTCCCTTGCTGCAATTTAAGCCCATTGCTGCTTGTCCTATCCTTAGAGGTTAAGAAAAAACATTTTTCTCCGTCCTCCTTGTAACAACCTTTTACATACTTGAAAACTGTTATCATGTCCCCTCTCAGTCTTCTCTTTTCCAGACTAAACAAACCAAATATTTTCAATCTTCCCTCATAGGTCATGTTTTCTAGACCTTTAATCATTTTTGTTGCTCTTTGTCCAATTTGTCCACATCCTTCCTGAAGTGTGGCCCCCAGAACTGGGTACAATACTCCAGTTGAGGGCTAATCAGCTGCAGTCAACATAGCTTAGGTCTGTTTACCCCAGTATCTTCACTGTGCTGCATTGGCAGGAGGTGCTCTCTCATCGACTTACCATAATCTTGTTGGGGAGCTGGAGTACCGGGGTCAACTGGAGAGCGCTCTGTGGTCAATTTAGCTGGTCTTCACTAGACCCACTAAATCGACCTCTGGTGTGTCAATTGCTGCAGCATCAATCTCCGCATAGTGAAGACGAGCCCTAAAGAAGTTACAAGTATAAAAATGACCAATTGCACTTCCTATAGCACTGGATCACCATTTTGCTCTTTTTGTATTGGAAAGGAACTTTTCAAGGCAAAATGTTATATTTCTGAGGACCGTTAATCCATGCAGACTTTGGCCTTTTAACAGCAGCTAATGATTTTTGGATTGTAGGTGCTTTACATCCAAAAAACTACTTCATTCAGTGTTGGTCTTTTGGATGCTTTCAAAGAGCCATAATAGCCATCAATAAAATTTCAGATGTCCTATGATGGCAGTAAAAAATTAGATTCAGTGCTCAAATATGGTTGGACATTAGCCACTAAAATTTCAAACAAAGCACTATGTTTTTTCTCGTTGGCAATTCACATGGGAACAAGAAGCAAACATTACTGGAAAAACAAAACACAAAGGGAAAAAAAGATCATCTTCCTTTATTCAACCACAGGCCATTGATTAACTGATAACACTATTCATACATTGTCCAGCATGTAAATATTAACTTAAACCTGGTGCAGTTGGCCACTGACATTTTAAGTGTGAATGGCCAATGGCCAAGTTGCAGTCACAGGCTAGTTTGCACAGGAATATGAGACATCTCCTTCCAATTTTTTTCCCAAGCATCAGGAAAAAAAATGAATTGGAAATATTTTTTTCTCAGGGGGGAAAAAAAGGAGGGGGGAGTTTGCTTCCAGAGAGACTTGTTTCTTTGTTGTAATAATCATACATATCTTATTGACAACCATTTTTGGCTTGGAACTTGCTGTCGGTAAAGGATAGCTAACTGGCTATTATCCATTGACTATTAAAAAACAACATCCCTTACAACCAGTGCATGTTTGTGAGACTGTGGGTTGGAGACAATTAGTTTACGCCAGGGGTGGGCAAACTTTTTGGCCCGAGGGCCACATCAGGGTTGTGAAACTTTAGGGAAGGCCGGGTAGGGAAGGCTGTGCCTCCCCAAATAGCTTGGACACCGCCCACTATCCACCCCCTTCCACTTCCCGCCCCTGAGAACCCCCAACCCATCCAATCCCCCCCCCCACTCCTTGTCCCCTGACCGCCCCCTCTTGGGATCCCTGCCTCTAACTGCCCCCTCGGACCCCGTCCCCTATCCAACTTCCCTGTCCCCTGACCGCCCCGACCCTTATCCACACCCCCGCCTCTAACTGCCCCCTGGGACCCCACCCCCTATCCAACCCCCCTGCTCCCCATCCCTTGACTGCCCCCGCCCCAAACCTCCACCCCATTCAATCGCTCCCTGTCCCCTGACAGCCCCCCTGACTCCCTGCCCCTTACCCAACCACTCCCTGCCCCCTTACCACACTGCTCAGAGTGGCTGGAGCTCGCAGCCATGCTGCTGCACTGCCAGGCAGGAGCAGCGGGCCAGAGCGCCAGTGGAGCGGGGACAGCAGGGGAAGGGGCCAGGGGCTAGCCTCCCAGGCTGGGATCTCAGGGGCCGAGCAGGATGGGAACATGGGTCGGATGTGGCCCGTGGACCGTAGTTTGCCCACCTCTTGTTTACGCCCTTTGGGTGCACTTGGTAGCCAGAGATTACAAGGACGCCCCCTATTGGGCAATTCTTGTACTTTGTGTTAGGCACTGGAACTGGCCGTCGTAAGCAATAAAGGGTTCTGCCTGGAGAAAGTAAATCCTTTCCCTTCTTCCCCTGTATCACCTGAAAATGGGTCCACCACAAAAACATAAGGTTAAGAACATGAGTATAATACTAGATGTCAGTGGTGGGCAACCTACGGCATGTGCGGGGTAATCCACTGGTGGGCCACAAGACAGTTTGTTTACATTGACCGCCCGCAGGCACAGCTGCCCACAGCTCCCAGTGGCCACGGTTTGCCGGTCCTGATCAATGGGAGCTGTGGGAAATGGCGGGGGCTCACTGCCACTTCCCACAGCTCCCATTGGCTGCGAATGGCGAACCACGGCCACTGGGAGCTGCAGGCGGCCGTGCTTTCGGACGGTCAATGTAAACAAACTGTCTCACGGCCGGCCAGCAGATTACCCTGAAAGTCCGCGTGCGACCTGCGAGCCTCAGGTTGCCCACCACTGCTATATGTTGAATGAGGTTTAATCCATTGGTCTATAGTATTTATATAGTGCCCGGCATTATGTTATCTGAATGCTGATTGATAGATTATAAAGTCAGAAGAGACCACTGTGATCATCTAGTCTGACCTCCTGTGTAACACAGGCCACAGGGCTTTCCTGAATTAATTCCTGTTTGAACTAGAGAGAGAGAGAGAGAGAGAGAGTAAGAGTGTGTGTGTGTGTATACAATCTTGATTTAAAAACGCCTAGTGATGGAGAACTCACCACAATATGGGAGTAGTCATTCTGATGATTATTTACCCTCAAGGTTAAATATTTGCACTTTATTTTGAGCCTGAATTTGTCTAGCTTCAACTTCCAGCCATTGGCTCTTGTTTATATCTTTGCAGGCTAGATTGAAGAGCTTTCTACTATCAAATTTCTATTCTCCATGTCGGTACTTATAGACTGGGATCAAACCTTCTCTTTGTTAAGATAAACAGATTGAGCTCCTTAAGTCTTTCATTATAAGTCACGTTTTCCAATCTAAGACAGAATTTAACAGGTGAAATCCTGGCTCCAGTGAAGTCAGTGGCAAAACTCCCATTGACTTCAATGGCAACAAGATGTCGCCCATAATATACGTTTAAAAAAAAGGTGATGACATATTAGGAATGAATATATTTCTATGTCCAGTGATACAAATTCTTACTGTATAGTCTTGCAACCTGATGGCACTACCTTTTGAATGCCAGTTAACACTTAACCCTGTTCCGTCTTTGCAGAATTGCTCAGAAGCAGTGTTGTGTCTCATACTTAAAAGAAAACAGCTGTGTTGCTGGCATGATCGCAGCCAAGGAAGGAGATTCGTGCGGACCTGATGAAAGCAATATCTGTGAAGGATCTTTTTACAAGGCAAGACCCGTTGGTACTTTTGCAAGTCCTATTCTGATGCAGATGTATTGAGTTTTGTGCAATTTTTTTAAAGGTGTTTTATATTTGTGTCATGGAGTTTAGTTATTTATAAAGTTGCATGGATAAGGCATGGAAATCATACTTAGCTAAATATTTTGGTAGTTTGCATTCAGGCTTAATTGTGCCTGAGATTTGTAAAACTTTGTAATGAGGTAATTTGTATTGTTTCTCTCTCATTGTTAAGATTAAACTTGCTGGGTTTTTTTTTTAATTATTATTGCTTTCTCCATTTGGAAGAGGGTGGGAGAAGTTTACTTCAGTTTTTTTTATCTGCGGTAATAGATTTTAGAAAATGATAGGGAAAAGCCTAATCAAAGATATAATTGGAAAGCCCCATTACTGAACAATTTGTCAGCTTAGACGCTTTATTGAATAGCAGTTTAATTTACCAGCTAAACAAAAAATTTGACAAGAAACAAATATTTAGATTACTATAGAGGCTTTTTCTCATAAATAAAGAAGGGCTATTAACTGGTGATTCGAGTAATGAACCATGTGCCAGAACCTCAGCCAATCTAAATCAGCCTAGCTCTACTGAAGTTAAAGGAGCTAAGCCAGTTTACACCCGCTAAGGATCTGGCCTCTTATTTGTTATGCAAGTTTCTCCAGTTTGGGCCTGAAGTGAAGGTTTCAGAATTCCTTAAACACTGATCAGAATTTATGTAGGTGTTTGTATGCCCAGATGTAATATTCCATTGTATCAGCAGGAAACTTATTAGCTCTGTCTGTTCTAATGCATCCGAGAGTCTTGCGAATAACTTGATTTGTTGGTAAGGAAAATATAAGGTCATCCACTGTGTAGTAAAGGGTTTAATTAGGTATGCAGGCTTATCATTTCTAGGGGATGATTAAGTCTTCAAAATAATATTTGTTTAGAGCCAAAATTCTGCCCTCAGAAACATGCAGAGAAATCAATGAAACTTTCACAACTCTATTTGTTGGTAGATTTTGGCCTTTAGTTATTTCAGAAATAAGGCAAATATGCTACTCTTAGATCTGTGGGGGTGTCATATATGCAGTGCAGAGCACTATTGCTGTACTGTGGTTGCTTCACACACAAGGAACTCTCAGTGAGTAAGGCCAGATTGATGTTGACTTCTGCCAACATGGCTATGTCAGTCAGGTGTGATCCCTGACCAGTGTAGTCGTGCCAGCAGAAGCCCCTTGTGTTGACCCAATTACATGGCAAAGCTGTGCTTTTCCTGGTATAGCTTGTTTTGTTTGTGGTGGGGTGGTTTCACCACTTTGCCAGTATAGTATTCCCATGCCAGTGGAGCACTCCTAGTGTAGATGTAAGTGAAGAGGAGAATTTTGCCGATCGTTTGTATCTTAGCCCTGGTCTACACTACGAGTTTAGGTTGAATTTAGCAGCGTTAGATCGATTTAACCCTGCACTTGTCCACACAACAAGCCATTTTTGTCACCTTAAAGGGCTCTTAAAATTGATTTCTGTACTCCTCCCCGACAAGGGGATTAGCACTGAAATCGACATCACCAGGTCGAATTTGGGTTAGTTTGGACGCAATTCGACAGTATTGGCCTCCAGGAGCTATCCCACAGTGCTCCATTGTGACGGCTCTGGACAGCACTTTCAACTCAGATGCACTAGCCAGGTACACAGGAAAAGCACCAGGAACTTTTTAATTTCATTTCCTGTTTGGCCAGTGTGGCGCGCTCAACAGCACACGTGACCATGCAGTCCCAGAATCGCAAAAGAGCTCCAGAATGGACCGAATGGGAGGTACTGGATCTGATCGCTGTATGGGGAGACAAATCCATGCTATCAGAACTCCGTTCCAAAAGATGAAATGCCAAAATATTTGAAAAAATCTCCAAGGGCATGATGGACAGAGGCTACAACAGGGATCTGCAGCAGTGCCACATGAAAATTAAGGAGCTCAGGCAAGCCTACCAAAAAAACAAAAAAGGCAAACTGCTGCTCCGGGTCAGAGCCCCAGACATGCTGCTTCTATGATGAGCTGCATGCAATTCTAGGGGGTGCCCCTACTACTACCCCGACCCCTGTCTGTGGACACCTGCAAGGCGGGAGTCTCACACAACAGGGATGAGGATTTTGGGGACGAAGAAGGTGATGAGGAGGAGGAGGATAGCACACAACAGGCAAGGGGAGAAACTGTTCTCCCTGACAGCCAGGAACTGTTTATCACCCTGGAGCCAGTACCCTCCCAAGGCGGGCTCCCGGACCATGAAGCTGGAGAAGGCACCTCTGGTGAGTGTACCTTTGTAAATATAATGCATGGCTTTAAAGCAAGCTTCTTTAATGATTAATTTGCCCTGAAGGCATGGAATGCATTCGCGGCCAGTACAGCTACTAGAAAAGTCTGTTAACGTGCCTGGGGATGAAGCTGAAATCCTCCAGGGACATTCAGAGGTGGCCATTCCTGCTGGGCTGTTTGCCTGTGGCTGAAAAGAAATCATCCTCGCTTTTAGCCACACGGGAGCGGGGAGGGGGCGGCATTCACGCTGAGCTGTTCACGTTTGGCTGGCAGGAATCTTTCCTGATACTAATCACATGGTGGGAGGAGGGGTGAAGCGATCATCCCAGAGAATTGTGGGGAGGGGGAGTAGTTAACCTGAAAACCGCAGCACCTCATTTTAAATGGCCAACCCAATGGGTGCTTGGTATGGGAAAAGAGGGCACTGCTGTTTGAAACCATTCCCACATGTTATGAAGGTTGAGGAAGCCGAAAGACTGTGGCTTAACATGGCTTCCTGCAAGCCGAATTCTGTTGCCTGGCCCTGCATGTGTGATCTCTCACCAAACCTGCAAGCCCTCAATATAAGAGGCAAAATGCGACCTTGTACCGAAAGCACATGTGCTATGGAATGTTAACAGCTTGGTTCACCGTGAAAGAGTCTACCCATTGTTCTCTAGAATGTGTCTTTTTAAATACTACTCTCCCTTTTTTTCCTCCCACAGCTGCAAATGTTTCAACATTCCCCCATCGTCTCCATCCCAGAGGCTAGCGCGCTGAAAGAGCTCCGTAGAATGGGTGGAGGCAAACAATGGCAGAGTCCAGGAAAGCAGAAAATGAATGTGAGGATAGGAGGGACGAGCAAGATGAGAGGTTGCGGGAGCAAGAGGAGAGGTGGCAAAAGCATGATGAAAGGAGGCAGGATGCAATATTGAGGCTACTGGGGGATCAAACTGATATGCTCTGGCATCTGGTGGAGCTGCAGGAAAGGCAGCAGGAGCACAGACTACCCCTGCAGCCCCTGTGTAACCGCCCGCCCTCCTCCCCAAGTTGCATAGCCTCCTCACCCAGATGCCCAAGAACGCGGGGGGGGGCCCCACCGGCCAACCAGCCACTCCACCCCAGAGGACTGTCCAAGCAACAGAAGGCTGGCATTCAATAAGTTTAGAAGTGTAGTATGGCCTTGTCCTTCCCTCCTCCCCTCATCCACCATCCCACCCGGTACTTCCCTCTTCCCCCACCCCTCCCGGGCTACCTTGGCAGTTATCCCCCTATGTGTGTGATGAATTAATAAAGAATGCATGATTTTGAAACAACAATGACTTTATTGCTTCTGCAAGCAGTGATCGAAGGGGGAGGGCAGTTGGCTTACAGGGAAGTAGAGTGAACCAAGGGGGCGGGTTTTCATCAAGGAGAAACAAACAAGACTGTCACACTGTAACCTGGCCAGTCATGAAACTGGTTTTCAAAGCTTCTCTGATGCGCAGGTTGCCCTGCTGTGCTCTTCTAATTGCCCTGGTGTCTGGCTGCGCATAAATCAGTGGCCAGGATATTTGCCTCAACCTCCCACCCCGCCATAAACATCTCCCCCTTACTCTCACAGATATTGTGGAGCACACAGCAAGCAGCAATAACAATGGGAATACTGGTTTCGCTGAGGTCTAACCGAGTCAGTAAACTGCGCCAGTGCCCTTTTAAATGTTCAAATGCACATTCTGCCACCATTCTGCACTTGCTCAGCCTATAGTTGAACAGCTCCTGACTACTGTCCAGGCTGCTTGTGTATGGCTTCGTGAGCCATGGCATTAAAGGGTAGGCTGGGTCCCCAAGGATAACTGTAGGCATTTCAACATCCCCAACTGTTATTTTCTGGTCTGGGAAGTAAATCCCTTGCTGCAGCCATTCCCACAGACCAGAGTTCCTAAAGATGCGAGCGCCCTGTACCTTTCCCAGCCATCCCACGTTGATGTTGGTGAAACGTCTCTTGTGATCCACCAGTGCTTGCAGCACTATTGAAAAGTACCCCTTGCGGTTTACATACTGGATGCCAAGGTGGTCCAGTCCCAAGATAGGGATATGCATTCCGCCTATCGCCCCACCACAGTTAGGAAATCCCATTGCAACATAGACATCCACTGTGACCTGCACATTTCCCAGCGTCACTACCCTTGATAGCAGCAGCTCAGTGATTGCGTTGGCTACTTGGATCACAGCAGCCCCCACAGTAGATTTGCCCACTCCAAATTGATTCCCAGCTGACAGGTAGCTGTCTGGCATTGCAAGCTTCCAGAGGGCTATTGCCACTTCTTGTGAACTGTGAGGGCTGCTCTCATCTTGGTATTCTTGTGCTTCAGGACAGGGGAAAGTAAGTCACAAAGTTCAATGAAAGTGCCCTTACGCATGCAAAAGTTTCGCAGCCACTAGGAATCATCCCAGGCCTGCAACACTATGCGGTCCCACCAGTCTGTGCTTATTTCCCAGGCCCAGAATAAGCGTTCCACGGCACGAGCCTGCCCCATTGCCATCAGGATGTGCAAATTGCCAGGGCCCGTATTTGAGAGAAGTCTGTGTCCATGTCTTCATCACTTTCGTCACTGCGCTTCCGTCGCCTCCTCACCTGCTTTTGCAGGTTCTGGTTCTGCACATACTGCAGGATAATGCACGAGGTGTTTACAATGCTCATAACTGCTGCGGTGATCTGAGCGGGCTCCATGCTTGCCGTGGTATGGCGTCCGCAGGAGAGCAGAGTTGCAGCGGAAGTGGTGGCTTACGATGGATGCCACAAGAATAGATATTTATAGAGAACGACGAGAGGACCTGTGAGGTGGATTCATGAGAGCAGGAGAGCAGAGTTGCAGCAGAAGCGATGGAGGATGATGATTAGCACCAAACACACTTCCCAAGGAAGAACACACATACCCGGGAGCCCATGACAGACAACATGGAGAAATTCGCTATTGAGACAATAGCAGCAGAGCAGAGTTGCAGTGGATGATGACAGTTAGCAGTCCTACTGCACCATCTGCTGAAAGCAGTATGGCGTCTATACAGAAAAAAGACACAAAACTACTGTCTGCCGTTGCTTTCATGGTGGGAGGGGTGACTGATGACATGTACCCAAAACCACCTGCGACAATGTTTTTGCTCCATCAGGCACTGGGAGCTTAACCCAGAATTCCAATGGGTGGCGGAGACTGTGGGAACTGTGGAATAGCTTCCCACAGTGCACCGCTCCGTATGTCGATGCTAGCCACGGTAGTGAGGACGCACTCTGCAGACTTAATGCGCTTAGTGTGGACATATGCAATCAACTGTATAAAATCGATTTGTAAATATCGACTTCTATAATATCGACCTAATTTCATAGTGTAGACATACCCTTAGTTGTAGTAAAACTTGCAAACCTCAGCACTGTGATTCCATGCTATGCAGATGTTAATGTAATGCTTTCATTCAAATGAAGTGATTTTAAACTCTACTCTCTTCAAGGCAGGGAATTTGCCTTTCTATTCTGTCTGCGAAGCTCTAGAATATAGTGGCTGCTACGAGAAAGAAAAATCAATAATAGTATTACTGAATCACATCTCTTGAAAATTAAGAAAGATGTTTCAACAGTATTATAATCAAACACTTCTCCTTTCATTGGCGGTGTCATAGAAAATGCTAATGGGAAAACTATATACAGTAACTCCTCTATCCTTGCAACAAAGCCCGTTGCCAACTGTGTCCACATATCTATTCAGGGGACACCATCATAGGGCCTAATCCCATCAGCCACACTATCAGAGGCTCGTTCACCTGCACATCCACCAATGTGATATATGCCATCATGTGCCAGCAATGCCCCTCTGCCATGTACATTGGCCAAGCTGGACAGTCTCTACGTAAAAGAATAAATGGACACAAATCAGGCGTCAAGAATTATAACATTCAAAAACCAGTCGGAGAACACTTCAATCTCTCTGGTCACCCGATTACAGACCTAAAAGTGGCAATTCTTTAACAAAAAAACTTCAAAAACAGACCCCAACGAGAGACTGCTGAATTGGAATTAATTTGCAAACTGGATACAATTAACTTAGGCTTGAAAAAGACTGGGAGTGGATGGGGTCATTACATAAAGTAAAACTATTTCCCCATGTTTATTTCTCCCCCTCCACCCCCCACTGTTCCTCAGACATTCTTGTCAACTGCTGGAAATGGCCCACCTTGATTATCACTACAAAAGGTTTTTTCACCCCTGCTCTCCTGCTGGTAATAGCTCAACTTAAGTGATCACTCTTGTTACAGTGTGTATGGTAACACCCATTGTTTCATGTTCTCTATGTATATAAATCTCCCCACTGTATTTTCCACTGAATGCATCCGATGAAGTGAGCTGTAGCTCACGAAAGCTTATGCTCAAATAAATTGGTTCGTCTCTAAGGGGCCACAAATACTCCTTTTCTTTTTGCGGATACAGACTAACACGGCTGCTACTCTGAAACCTCTCTTAACATTGTAGTTATGTTTCTGAAAAATGTGACTTTAAGCAAAACGATGTTAAGCTAATCCAATTTCCCCATAAGAATTAATGTAAATGGGGGGGTTAAGTTCCAGGGAAATTTTTCACACACACACACACACACACACACACACACACACACACACACAGTATAAGTTTTAAACAAACAGTTTAATATTATACACAGTAATGATGATTGTGAAGCTTGGTTGAGGTGGTGAAGTCATAGGGTGGGATATTTCCCAGGAGATGTCTTACTGCTAAATGATGCACTAGCATTCGTCTGAGCCCTCAAGGGTTAACACATTGTTATTAATATAGCCTCACACTCGACAAGGCAGCACGAATGGAGGGAGGGGAGACAGACACACACACCCTGTGTGTGCGGGAGAGAGATGCACATTGCCCCTTTAAGTATGCTGACCCCACTCTAAGTACACTGCCTTTTTAAGTATATCAGCATGTTGAGACAGCAGCTAGGGCCAGCAAACTCTCTCCATCCTGAGCCCTGTTGTATCCCCACCCTGCCCTATATGGAGAAGGGGTAAGCAGGAGCAGGGGGGAGGGGGACACATTGACATTCGCCTCCTTCTCCCCCACCCCCCCTCCCCCAGCAAGCAGGAGGCTCCCGGGAGCCACTCCAAGGCAGAGGGCAGGAGCAGCACATGGCAGTGGGGGGAGGGACAGCTGAACTGCCGGCAATTGGTAGCTGGCAATTGGTAGCTGGCTGGGCGGCTGCCGCACAGGGAACTTAGGGGAACGGGGAGCTGATGGGGGACTGCCTGTCCACCCTGGTTCCAAGCCCCCACCAGCTAACTCCAACGGGCTGCTCTTCCTGCAAGCAGTGGACAAAGCAGGTAGCTGCCAAACAATGTTATAATGGAGCATTGCGCAACTTTAAACGAGCATGTTCCTTAATTGATCATCAGCGTAACAACGAAACAACGTTAACCGGGACGACTTTAAGTGAGGAGTTACTGTAGTTATATCTCCCCCCTCCCCCCCCCATTATGGCCATTGCTTTTTTAGTGTTCTAAGTGTAAAGACTTTACAAGGAATATAAAAAAGAGCTTTGAAAGATCTTACAGTCTAACCCAATTAACCAACATTTCAAGACACTGTATTTCTGGAGAGGAGCAGAATGTGAAGTGATGAATAGAGCTGGGTGACTTTTTTTCAGCAAATAGTTATTTGCCAACAAATGCAGTTTCTGTTGAGCCAAAACTACACCTCTACCCTGATATACTGCGGTGCGATATAATGTGGTAAAGCAGCACTCCGGGGAGTGGGGCTGCTTTACCTCATTATATCTGAATTCGTGTTACCACAAGGGGTTCCTCTGCCCGCCCCCCGCCCCCTTACTTGCTGCGGCCCCCCCACCCCAGCTCACCTCCGCTCCGCCTCCTCCCGCGAGCACACCACTATCAGCTGATTGGCACTGTAAGCCTGGGAGGGAGAGAAGCGGAGCTGTGGTGTGGTCCACCTCCTCCCCTGAGCACAGTGCTCTGCTTCTCCCCCCGCCTCACTCCCTTCCTTTCAGGCTTCCCGCGCCAACGGCTGGTTGGTGCGGCATCCTGGAAGGAAGGAAGGGGGGGGAAGCGGAGCAGTGGCAGCACGCTCAGGGGAGGAGGCGGAGGCAGAGCGGAGGTGAGCTGGGGCGGGGAGTGGTTCCTCTCCCTACCCCAATATACCACGGTCTCACCTATAAGACGGTAAGATTTTTTGGCTTCCGAGGACCGCATTATATCGGGGTAGAGGTGTATTTGCAAATTCATACCAAGTTTGCCAAATAGTTTCAGCCAAACAAAAAATCAAAATGCTTTGTTTCAGCCTGACTCAAAATTTTTCGTGTTGATTTTGGCAGCTATGAAAAAAGCAAATGAGGACTAGATTTACTGAATGGTCCTGGGGAGAGGCAGCAACTTCAGTGGTTAGGGAATTCACCTCTGATGTGGATGGTCCCGCCTGATGTAGAGAAGGGATCTGAACTTCGGTCTCCCACGTTGCCACTGGGCTATTCTGGTATGGGACTGTCTCAGTCACTACTGTTGAAGCGGTTCTACTGTTTGTAAATAATCAGTCATAGGAGCAGAGTTTTGGACTTGGGTCTCCCATGTCCTAGGTGCATGGCCTACCTACCTGGCAGTAGAGTCATTTCCACTCCCTCTCCCTGGCCCCATAACTATTCATCGACATTCACAGCGGCCATTCAAAGTCATTAATAATGGTTTTGTTTGTTTTAAACAAAATGTAGAACGTGGCTAACAAAATGAAAAGCCATTTTAGTTGAAAAGCCATTTTTGTTGGGAAGCCATTTTTGTTGGGAAGCAATGTTTTGACAAAACCTTCAAGCCGCTGTAGTACCAAAGGCTAGTTTGTCAATGGCAGGAGTAGGGCCTGCAATTATAGATTGGTGCCCACCCAAAAAAACCCAGTGTGAACAGACTTTGCTTTAGAAAAGGTGGCCCAATCTGTCTTTTTGGATTTTTCTCTGTGGCTGTTAAATGTGCAGCTGTGTACAGTGTTTGATCGTCTATTAAATTTCTGAAGCTCTTACAAATAGTAGTATAAGCCACATTAGGGCATGTGGTGTGCTAGAGCAAAGGCTGAGAAGTCGAGGGAGTAAAGTGAGCAAGGAGGGGGAATAGTTTTGTGGCCTGAACGTCAGGTATGAAATATGTAGGCTCCCTGAAACTGCAGGTTTGAATCTTCACAGAGGCGACTCAGCCCTTCATTCTTCAGATGCAGAAAAACTGAGTTCCATGCACTGCCTTTTGTGGGTCTTTTGGAGGAAGCCCTTAAAGCCCAGATTCTCTGTTACAGCCCTGTCCATAGTGGGAGCAGTGCTGGTGAAAAATCCAAGTTTGACAGGGATGGTGTGTGAACGGGCACAGCATGACGCTGGGAGGAAACCAGCCTTTGATAGGAGACTGGTTTGGTACAACCAGCTCTGGAAGAGAGAGCTTAGTTCAGTTTTCACCTCATTTAGTTTTTGGGATTTCTGCTGACATTGTCAGCTGGTGCCAGTTTAAATGTGGCTTCTGTTTCATGCCACTGATTGCTGTCTGCAGCTGAACTACACTGAATTCCCTGGTCTTCGTTCATATGGGCAGTCTCAGTGGGGTTGCAGAGGTATAAAGGAGAACTGGACACATTGACTCTCATCACTTATCTAGAGGAAGGGAGATTCTGAGTGCTGTCAAGCATTTTATAACCATTCACTGTGAATGTGGGCATCTAAATGTACTTATTAAGGTGTCAAGTCAGCTATTTAATATTCACATCATGGTGGCCATCTTCATTTACCTGTGATCTCCCTATGGTCTGTGTAGCAGGGAGAGTTAGCTTCTCCACTTCCTTGCTTGATTAGCTGCTAATTATGCTGAAACATGAGAAATGCTCAGAAAGGACTCTTAAACATGTATAGGATTCTGTGTTTGTCTCATGCACTTTTATGGCCTGATTGTGGAAATTGCATATAGCCCTGAGTAAAGGTCAGTACAATCACCCCACCGCAAGGGAAACTCCAGGAGGGATGTGCCCCAGGACAGAACGAATCCTCCCTCATCTCCCCAGTGTGCAGGGAAAGACCACAATCTGTGTTATCCCTTCTAAATGACCCATGGAAGGGGAGGACGGGTGCAATTCTTAGCAATGCATTCTGGTCTGTTTCCTAACCCCGTCTCTGCAGCTGTCAGCTATGTGGGCTCATGTTCAGGGGAGTCCGGGAATACAAAAGCCAGAGTCCATTTGCTGGACAATAGGTGTCTGGAGGGAGCAGTCTCTGTTCATCTGAGTATTCCTGGTGCTTATGCAGAGTGCTAAAGGAGGACAGCGTCCTATACCATCTTCCCTTACTATAAACTGATGTAAGGGCCAGGGACAATCTAGCCCTCAGTAGTCTCCTACATTTGTGGACTTGGTAAATATAGTGCTCAGTGTGTCAGAGTGAAGTTTAGGGTTTTGCAAAGGGATCATAAGTTGAATGCCATGGGGTAACTACCATCACCTCCTACGATAAATTAACAATCTTATTGTGAAAGAAAAAGTTGATTATATTAGCAGTGCTGTTCTAACCTCATCTCAAACTGGCTATTTGAGCCCTTATTAAGAGCTGGCTAACTTCTTGTGTAGGCTAGTGTGTAGGATTCATTGCAAAAGACTGGGTAGTACGTTGACAGAAATATTAATTAAGTGATAATGGTAAATTCACTTAATTTGGGTGTTTGTGAAATGGTATTATATTTAGCGATCGAAGGCTAAACGTGCAGATTCCAATATGCATTCAGTCATTTTCCCTCCTATGTATTTAATTAGCCCAAGCTGTCAAAGGAGCACTATTTCATTTACTGTTGCTACTGCAGTTTTGTCAAAAATCCAACATAAAGACAAATCTAATGTGAGACCAATGAAACGGTAACTTGCTCTATGAAGCATGGTACTTATAAAAAGATATCTGACAATTTACTAGACAGTAACTGATTGCTGGCTAAGGTTCTGTATGTTCATTTGAAATTGTCTTAAAGAACCTACACATTTTCCACATCTAGTTTGTGGTGTATTAACATATATCCAAAACAATGACTAATGTATGCAACTGTTGTGAGCAGATGTTCCTACAGCATTTGCCTTCTGCTTCCATGTGAACAGTAACTGAAGTCCACATTGCAGCTAGATTTCAATATCCATCCAACTTCAGTTTCCCTCTTTGTACTAGACAGGCCAAATAAGCAGGGAGTGAGGATCCCATTTCTGTAATTGGCTAAATCCTAACCATTGATTCAGACATCCTTGCTCCTGGGGGAAGTTCAGATCGACTCAATTCTGGGGCTTGGGCCCACCTCTATTTATATATAACACAGGCACCAAAAAACTAGGCTGCTAATTGTCTCCTTTCTTTACAGCAATGTTGTGATTGCTGCACTCTGGGACAGAGGGTAAAAAGTGAGGGGCAAACCTGTGAGTCCAACCCAAATCTCGGCTATCCCTGCAACCACGTGATGCTGTCCTGCTGTGAAGGAGAAGATCATCTTATTCCTCCAGAAATAAAAAGGCATCCCGAACCTCTGCCAACAGTGACACCTGAGAGAAGTAGGTTCCCTGGTTTTAATTACAGGCAGTTGTACAGATGAGCAGTTTCTTCATTCAAGACCAAAAAAAACCCCAAACTGATACTGTGGAAGTACAATTGGTTTCACTTTCAGTCAAAAATAAAGCGCTTCCTTTGGACCAGAGATGGACTGAATTGGGTCAGAAATTTTAGATGCCTCTGAACTTGGGGTGCCCACCTATCTGCTGGTATTTCATTAGCTGTCAGGTTGGATGATGCAACCTACTAGATTGTCCAGAATGGTTACCCCCAACACTTTCACTGAGCCAAATAGGACTGACTGTTCCTTTCTGTGCAAAGGAAATATTTACTAATGCTTAGGGCTTGTCTACACGTGAAAGTTAATCTGGAATGAGGTAGGGTATGAATTTAAAGCAGATTAACTCCACTGTATTAGGCAAATCTGGAGTAAGGCACTCTTATTCTGTAATAAGAGCATCTACACAGAGTTCGTCAAGAGTAACTCTCCATGCCCACAAAGCCTTAACCAAGGTCTCAGTCCTCTTGTTTCCTTGTTGCTTGTCACAACACTGATGTAAAGCCAAGTAGTTTCTACAGGGTGTGCTGAATAGTTTCACTGAAAAAGCATTTGCCTCTTCAATGCAGACTTAGGGCATCACTAGTGACATTTTCTCCCCATCCTCTCCCTTGAGTCCACCTTCAGTGGAAGCAAGTAGCTCCCTACCAAATGGTGTTGAAGAGGCTGGGGGTTCCTGTCTGTCCGGCTCAGTAAACGTAATGGTAGCAGCAGGGCAATCTGTTTCCTGCCTTTTTGCTATAGGCAGATGGGCAGCTCTGAGCCCTCGAAAGATCCTTTTAAAATTGGCGGGTAGCAGCCATACCAAAATACCAAAGGAGATTGGTGGAGCTGCCTCTCAGTGCTCCCCAGAGTCACTGGTGCTGGAATAGGCTGGCTGAAAGGCAGTGGGTCATTCCCATGGAAGACTGCAAAGGTAAAGGTGGGGGTGGGTGCCTTTTTATAGGGGTAGCAACTCATAGGCCACGTTCTGATTGGCCTTTTGGACTCTGCTACCACATGCTCCAAGCTCCGTAGTGCAGTTTGACTGCAGTAGGTCAAAGCACACTACAGGACATTTAGTGCACAGTAGCAAGGTCCACACAGTGACTTAGTGTGCAGCAGGTTTGTGCACTGTAGCTATACCCTAGAGTCTCCGTGTGGCCAAGCCCTGAGTTTGCTCCAAACAATCTGGCCACTGGTTTATGGTGCAAACAAAACCTCTTGAATAAGGTTTGCAAACTGCAGATGAACCAAAACGGACACATATTGGCCTATCCTTGTTTTGCATTAAATACCACAACACTTGTCAGTCAGGGACTCAAAAAGTTTTTTACAAACATTAATGCAGCTCCTTAGTGTCCTTGCAAGCTGTGCAAATAGTGTTATATCCATTTTGAAAACAAATATACTGACACCAAGCAGTTAAGTGAATTTACGTAAGGTCACACAGTGAGAGAGTTGTGGAACCAGGGAACAGAATGATAGAGTCAAGACTCGTCGTCCCTTTCTCTAACCACTAGATTATACTTTCTCCAGCATGAAGTACCAAACACCTGTTACACGTAACTAACAAGTAATTGTCCCTCTGGATAGCCATCTAGCATGCTGGATTCAAATCCTTGCCCATTCTCTTCTCCCAATTTGTACGTGGAATGATTCTGTTTTAAACCAGTGTAGGGACTGGTTAGTGCAGCTAGTGCTGTGTTACACACACATTTCTGACATTCGAAAGCTTTGGAACTTCAATAAGAAACAGAAATCTAGAACACACAGGCTTTTATGTGTTTTCTTTTTAAAGAGTGGAAAGCTTTTAAAGACACAATGTTTTAAAGATTTCTGGGGGAAATGACAACATTTGTGTACATTTTCACCGGGGGCAAAGGACAGGGGGTTATTTCTCCACTTGTTTTTTTCCAGAGTATTAGCATATAGTATGTAAAAAAATACACTGCGCTTCTTTTTTTTGTTTGTTTTTTAAAGGAAGGCGAAAGATGTACATGGGAATTTAAAAAGTAAGATGGTATAAAATGTGACCCTGATGTTCTCAGTGCTTTCATGTGAAAGTTTTCAAAGCTCCTGGAAATTCCGACCCAAAAAATCTCTGAAAGTCTCTCCTAAAGAACCTTGTTTGCTGAACAGCATATCAGAAGTAGAGTGAAAAAGGAACTCTGCGTACCAATGTCTTTAATAATAATTTCATATTTTGTTAAGAATGCCCAGAACAGTCACACTGATGCAACAATAGTTTGATTCTTCAGATAGGTACAGCATGTGAAAAGTTGCAGAAATCCATTACATATTTTTAAAGAATTTGGGTTTTGGCCAGATCCTCTTTTAGGATCAATGGAGCTACACTGATTTATAACAGCTGAAGATCTTGGTCCTTACCTGTGCCATGCTGTCTAATCAGATCAGCTGTTTTCCCTTGAGGTGGTAGTAAGGTATCTCTAGCTTTATCTTGCTAATAGAGATGTGCAAAATATTTGTACTAGTTTTCTAAGTTTGTGCTTTGGTTTTCTTTGCATTTCACTTGGTACTCAAACTGAGCTGTTTTTGAGGAGGAAAAGTCATTCTGGTGAACTCATCTTTTGGAGTGAAATTTGGCTGGGTATGGGTACATTTGAACAAGAAGGGGTCCCTTCCAAGTGAAGAGAGCTTCAAATCTTAAACCGCAAAGAAAATTAGTTTTTTTTATATGGCAATAGCCATCCCCTACAGCAGGACTGGGCAAAACAAATATAACAAACCTTTGTGCACAAATAAATTCCCCCAAATGAACACTTTTGAATTTTGCACACATCTAATTACCAGCCCATTTCTTTTAAAAACTGTGGCTCTTGCAAGCAATAGATGGTTGGTAGAAGGATGAAGCTTTGGTTTGTTCTGTATCTGAAGCTTTTTACCTGACACAAAGTCCCCTGTTACTTGTAAACCCCTCACCTTCACTTTGAGTTCTCACGAGTGTGTGATGTAGGGTGACCATATTTCCCTATGCTGAATACGGGACACCTGGTAAAATTACTCGTATTCAAGCAAGTTCAATGGTAATCAATCAGAACTATGTAGTACAAACGTTCAATTAACATCAGGTTGACTGAGCCCCTGTTGAAAACAAATATTGCAGAGTTGGATTCTTTTTATTTACCTTCTTATCTTCAAAGCTTTAGGGTTCACACAGGGAGTGGTGACACTCACACACACACTCCCGTTCATCTCTCTCACATGGGAAGGTGACCAACCGACCTGACTCTCCCTGCCTGGTGCTCTGAGCCCTCCATGCCTGGCTGGGCCTCCGGGACAGACCCGCCTCTCCTGGTACCTGGTGCCGGGTCTTCCTGAGGCAACACATGGAGGGAGGGGCATGCATATTCACATTCACATTCACAACCCTCCCCAGATTTCTGCCAGGGTTCATACCAGAATGTGGCCAGCAGCAGCCTTTTGGCACTGTGTGGGAGGGACAGGTCAGGAGCTGCTTCCAGCCACAGAGGGGGAGGGGAAGGGATGACCTGGCCTGTGTCTTTCTCCCCACCTACCGTGGCTTGAAGCAGCTCCCTTCCCTTCCTGCCTACAGTGTGAGAAGGCAGCTAACACCTCCTCCAGGCTGCTGCTGGCCACCGACATAACCCAGCCACCTCCTGTCCCCGCTTCACTCTGCTACAGTGCAGGCAGGAAGGGGTTAAGCCCTGAGGATGCATTGTGCACCAGGGCCCAGGGAACCTGACTGCAGGAGCTTCAGCAAGCCCGGCCAGAGAGGTGGCTCAGCAGCGGAGGGTGCCTAGGGGACGGAGCAGCTCCATGCTCCCTGGGGGGTAGGACCCAGGTAGAGAGGGGAGTGAGTGAAGAGGGAGCTAAGCCCCTGCCCAGGGGGGCTGTTGTGGAGCCACTGGGTTGGGGCACAAACAGGCTGGAAATTGCTTCTCCCCCTGCCACTCCAGACAGGGCCGGCTCCAGGCACCAGCAAAACAAGCAGGTGCCTGGGGCGGTGGCACATTTCTAGGGGCAGCATTCTGGCGCCGGCCATGCTGCCCCTAGAAATGTGCCGCCCCCCTCGAAATGTGTCCCCACCGCCCCAGATTGCCTCCGCTCCGCCTCCGCCTGCTCCCCTGAGCGCGCCGCCGCCACTCCGCTTCTCCCCCTCCCTCCCAGGCTTCCCACACGCAAAACAGCTGTTTCGCACTGCAAGCCTGGGAGGGAGGGGGGACAAGCGGAGTGACGGCGTGTTCAGGGGAGCAGGCGGAGCGGAGGTAAGCTAGGGCGGGAGGTTGCGGGGGAGGAGCCGTGGGAAGCAATGGGGGGGGGGGAAATGCAGCACGCCCGGGGGAGGAAGCAGGGCCAGGGATTTGGGGAAGGGATTGGGAAGGGGGCGGAGTTGGGGCAGAGCCAGCGTCAGGGGGCATGAAAAAAAAAGCGGGGGCAGCCCAAAATTTTTTTGCTTTGGGCAGCAAAAATCCTAGAGCCGGCCCTGACTCCAGAGCTTAGCTGAGGGGTAGAGAGGCTTCTCTGCGCCAATGCTGTACGGGGCTTTGGCACATGCAGGTTTTGGCTCCTCCTTGCCAGCACTTGGGGCCAGAGGATTTTGGGCTTTCCTGGGGTGCTAGCCCAGCCAGAGGCAGTGTGGGAAGGAAGGAGCCTGCCGGCCAGGCTGTTGGCAAGCTGAGCATTCTGACCAGGTGCTGGTTCTCTGCACAGTGCTGGGAGTGAGACGCGCCCCGCTGGTGGGAGGGAGGGCGGGTAGTTATGGATGAGCACCAGGGCTGGGGCGTGAAGGGGCAAAGCAGTGAGAGGACAGCGAGAGGGAGAGCACATAAAAGGCCAATGGGTGGGCAGCAGAGGTGACGCATAACCGGCCACTGCCCGGCACCCACACTCGCCAGCCACCACAGAGCGCAGTCAGTGCCGGCCAGAAACGGGACAAGGGGCGAGACCCGGCTGGCTGAGAGCTGACATGCAGTGGGGACTGCACTGACAGACCAGCAGAGGGAGTGGCCGGCCCGCCACGCTGCAGCCTTGCCCCGCCACCAGGCTTGCACACCCACTCTCATTGTCGGTTACTGGACCCCCACGCTCACCAATGGTGGGTGGCTGGCTGGCGAGCAGGGATCTGGCCAGCAGCAGGACCCACCAGTACTGGTGGGGGGGAACAGAAAATATGGGACAATTTGTCCATTTTTTAAGAAAAATCGGGACACCTGCAGGAGGGCTTAAATACGGGACTGTCCCTTTAAAAATGGGACATCTGGTCACCCTAGTGTGATGCCAACTTCTGTCAACCCTTGTGTAGAGTAGAATTGACAAGACTTGGCATCTCTAGCTATGAGGGGGGGAAACTCTACTCCTTTGAGGCCTCTCTGCTGTAACTAGTCCAGTTTTAAATAGTTACATGTTGTTTGGCTTGTTACAATAAACTTCATGGGGTGGGGGTGGAAATCACTTTTACTTTAGTGTAATTCACAGTTGCCCCAGCAGAGGTCACTGTGTGGCTGAGGGGCAGGAGCAAGGAGCTTTCGCTTCCCAGCTTTGTCCCTAAGCATATGGATGTGGATTTGGCAAGGGCTTGCTATTGGCAGAGCAAAATACCCAGAGCCAGATGTTTGGAGGCATGACTATTGTCCCTGTCCAGCCCCTGCCAGGCACTGGACAGCATCTGTGCCCCAGTTCAGCACAGCACTTAAGCACATACTTAAATGTAAGTCCTGTTGATGTTAATGGGATTTAAGAATGGTGAAAGTTAAGGACCCACTGAAGTGCTATGCTAAATAGGGATGGTTTGTTGAATCGGGGTCCTGGAGAGCTGCATTGGGATAACAGGTTACATCTTTTCAGAGGGGGTAGATGGGGTACTAGTGAGCAAGCTGCCCCATCACTCCTAGACCCATTATGTCTGCACGTGTACTTGGTAGGCATAATGCTTCCACCCTCAGTCTGCTCAAGCTCTGTCTCTTCTTCCTCTCCTCTAAGGTCTTAATTTGGGCCTGACAAGTCCAACTGAAGAATTACTGTATTTTACTTTAATCCTTCCTAAATTACTCTTTTAAAATGCATAAAATAATTAACGTGGCATTCAATTTTTCTGACATTTAATTAACTTTTACATAATGGGAAGCATAGTAATGTATTTTAGTGGAACTGGCTTAAACAAATACTTGGTAAAGAAACAGACCTATTGAAAGGAAACTATTTTTCTAACTACCAAACCAAAACTCATACAGAAATACAACAAAACCCCTTTAAATCCTTAGTAACGTTATACCCTACACCTATTAGAAAGAGAGGCACTTTCAGTCAACAAGTGGAAGTGGCCTGGTGAAAGAAAACATCTGCTAGGTAAATATTTTGTCTGTGTAATAAATTAAAATATCTTCCACAAGCAGAACACTCATAAACAGTTCCCCTTTAAAGGGACACACCTGTTAAAATAGTAGTTTTGATGCATTAGGGTTATCTGTTCAAACTATCTGCAGGATTTCAGAAAATTCTCTTCTGCTCGTGCTTCTTAGCAGGGCCCTTTTTTAAAACTCTGGCTCTGCACATGAATAGATGCGTGACCCTTTGCTCTTGCTGTTCACTCTCAGGCACTTGATCCAGCCAAAGCAGTTTGTAAGCGACAAAGAGGAAAGAATAGGAAAAAGGATAAGAGAGCATTGATTGTTCACCTACTGTAGGTACACTAGGCATATCTGAAGCAAGCACATTTTCCCCCCTTTCTGATTGGCTTGAAGCATCCCTGCTTTAGTGAAATATGGGAATTGTCTTATTGTTAAACTTTGTGGGCTGAGGATTTTTTATGAAAAAAAAAACTATGAATGGTGTTGCCATTAGGCATCATTCTTACATTTCTTTTATGTTGCTAAGGATTCAGTATAATCACTAATGCTTCTTCTTACAATATCCCACAGATGACAGCTTTTATTTAAAAACAAACAAACAAACAAAACCCCAAGAGTTTTCAAAGAGTTGGAATTAAGTGATTTTGAAACATAAGGTGCTAGGAACAAAACAAGGTGTTTGTTTCATAGTCAATAGTGTTTCTTACTACTGAAATGATATGGAACGCAACATTGAATATCTGAGCACACACAAACATGCATTAGAATCTCTAGGTTTTCTGAATTTTATTTTTGTGAAACCACAGAATAAGTTACTGAAACTTATGTGATCCAAAAGGGAACACCACTGCAGGTTTGCTAAGGCTTAGACTATGATCTCTCCAGGAGTAGCAAACGGGAGCTTTCCAGCCTTATAGAGAGAGATCTCTGGACAAATCAAGCAATATAATCAAGGCACAGGACATTTCTGGAGGATTTGATACGTGGCTGGGGGGAGGAGATGACCCTAAATGTGGCTGAAGGCCCTTGATCACAGTTGCATATTAATCCCAAAGAAATACTCTGACCCATGCTCAGCATACTACTATAACATAATTTTTTAAAATTGTGTGGGTCATTTTCAGTTGGTACTATACATACAGAGCATGCCTACAGAAGTAATGCCTTGAATAGGAACTGCTCTGATTACTCTTTTCAGAGTAACAGCCATGTTAGTCTGTATTCGCAAAAAGAAAAGGAGTACTTGTGGCACCTTAGAGACTAACCAATTTATTTGAGCATAAGCTTTCGTGAGCTACAGCTCACTTCATCGGATGCTGTAGCTCACGAAAGCTTATGCTCAAATAAGTTGGTTAGTCTCTAAGGTGCCACAAGTACTCCTTTTCTTTCTGATTACTCTGATCATCTCTCAATGTTTATTTCTTCTTAAAATTAGTAGTAGATATATGGATAGATGACTGTGAAGAATATGAAATTATTGATAGTATTCTTATGAATACTGTGTGCATATTTGTGGGTTTAGAGGTTATCTTGTGGCCAGTTTAGAATTAAGTCCAGCTCTTCCCAACTACCTAGGTTTTTAATTCAATTGCCTGGGCTCAGAGGAACAATACTTGATGGGTGGCTACCGCTAATGCCCTATGGAGAAACATATAGACCAGTTTGAATCAGGTGCAGGGTTCCAAATCAGACAAAGGAAAGAAAATAATGGATAAAAAGCCAGTGAACTAATGGGAGAGACACTGACTGGGGAAATCAGACTGAGAGGTAGAAGCTTCCTGGACAGTCTGCCTCACCTACCTAGAACTGGCAAGGAAAGGCCAATGCAGGATAATGCATTTAGGCTTTTGTCATTTTAACCCTGGTTACTGTACTTGTTATGTTCCTATGGATAAATAAATCGTATGTGTTTTGAAAAAGCTGTCATAAGTCACTATGTTCATCAGCTGATCGCAGCTCCTGGAGAGAAATGTATAGCAAAGCAAAGTGTGGGCCTGCTGGGATAACAGGTCGGTGAAACTGGGTACTGTAACCTGGTGATACAGTCGAAAAGTGGCATATGCCACAGAGTGCCAGCCTAAGAGAAGTACAGCTAAGGGCCTGGGGCTTAGAAAGAGTGCCCACAAGAGAGACGGAGAGTGGGGTCAAGGTATAGCACCTGCCCTAGAAGCGTATCAGTAACTTTATCCAAGATGAAATTATAATGGGTAGGGATAGTTAGCATGGAGCACTGGACTGAGACTCAAGAGACCTGGATTCTATTTCTGCTTTTCCCACTGACCTTCTGTTTTTGCTTGAGCAACACTGTGTTTCTCTGAGCTTCTGATTCCCTTCCCATCTTTTGTCTGGCTTGTCTCTTTAGATTGTAAGCTTTTAGGACAGGGGCTGGCTCTTACTGTACTTCTGTGTACTGTACCTAGGACAGTCAGTCCCCAGTCTCAGTTGGAGCCTCTAGGCACTACTGCCATACAAATAATAATATAGTGGACCTTACAAACAGAGTGAAGGTGCATGAAGGACCGTCCTTTAGTCGGTGGCCACTTTAAAGAACTGCATCCTCAAAGCTTACACAACAATTATGATTGCCATTTAGTTAAAGAACCACCTATTTAGGGCAAATATTTTTTTTTATCCCTTGAATCACTGCTTAAGGTGCGTTTCACTGTGTCTGCTGGTGTTTTTTTCCTCATGACAGTACATGCCGTATTCTCTAGGTTCTTGTCTCGCTTAATGATGCTATAATGCTGGTAGTTTCAGAAATTGAGGATCACAATGAAGCCTTGTCCATCAGTAACGAAGCTGAACTGTCTAACAACTTACCTGGAGATGACCTGGATGAGTGCCTTGTCTATCCTGGAGAGCTCTGTCAGCACCTGTGCATCAATACAGTGGGATCTTACAAGTGTTCATGTTTCCCAAGATTTACTCTGCAAGATGATGGGCTCAGCTGTAATCCAGGTGAGAAACATGGACAGGAAACAAATTAAGAAAAGTCATCCCATACATGACTAGTAGTGTCCCCACCTTGCCATCTTTACTGACCTGTCCAGTTTTAATCTGACTTTTTATTTAATCTCGTACTATCTGAAACAGAGAGTGTGAATTAAATGTTGGAGAGAGAGAGGGAGAGAGAGGTTTTACGAAGAAAATAGGAAATCATAGCAACTAGATCAGCAGGATTATTCCCTCAGCTATGTTGTCTAGTCTTTATCATTTTTTTTTAAATGACTCAAGCAATGGAGGTTCCACCATTTTTCTTGAGTCTGATAGTTCTCAGTCAGGGATCTTTTCCTGATATGGGTTGAGAAGTTTTTCAAAGTTATCTATGGGGTTTAGACATGTATCTTCCACTAAGAATTGAAGGATCCATTAAGAATGGAAGATACTTTCTTGTACTGGATTTCCACTCTGAACAATTCTTTGGAGGTTCCAAGGGAGGAGTTGTTGGGAGTAAAACGCTACTTATATTGCATTGGGGAAACTAATAATCTGAACCAAACCTGATCGTTCTAAAAAGGTCCAGCCCGATGTTCAAATTGAGGATGTGACTAATTTCTTCATTTCCAAACTCACGTGTCCTTTAGTAGTTATATTTCAAATGATCTTTTTATCATGAATATGATTTTGTAAATTTAGCATTATGACTTCACATCAGAATACAGGAGCAGAAAAGGTTGGAATGTGAGCAAGAAGAGGAACCTCTTAAAATATGTTCCTGCAACTTTTGAAATTTGCATACATTACAGAAAAAATGTGACAAATGTAAACGTAAATGCAGTTGGGATGACATTTTCAATAGATCCTAAAGGAGGAAGGCACCTTTAGGGTCCTTTGAAAAAAGTAAAGGATTTGTAATGATTTGCATTTGCAGTGTGTCATGTGTCACATGAGGTATTTTGTATGTCATGGCTAGTTTTCTAAATGAAAATAATATTTATTCAGGTCAAACACATGGTAGTGCTTCCTGAACTTGAATTTTTTTTGCAATCATTGACTTCTGTCCAGTGATATAAAATATAATGTTCCTGAATACAGTGGAAGGCTTGCAAAGAAAGCCTATTGTGTTGTAATTGTTTGGATGTATAAAGTTCTCCAATGGCAAGATTTCAAGTCAGCTAATCTGAAAAGTTAAAACTTTAGGTTAATTACATGTGCTTTTAATTTAGACATTCTTTGCTTATTTAATGAGCAAAAGAAATGCTGCCATCCAATTTTTGCCAAACCTTAGACTCCAAGTACTGTCAGCTAAATCCAAATAATAAGTTCTTATTATATCATTCTTCTCACCATGATTTTGAGAAAGTTACATCAGTGAGGTATTTTTTGACTATGCTTTTGCTACAGTTGTCAGTTGTCTGCTCTTTTGTTTATATTAAATTCTGTGTAAGGAACCTGATACAGAGGTGGTGTACTTCAGCCTTGCAAAATTTAGTTCACCCTCTCACTTACATCAAATTTATTTGTTTGTTTGTTTGTTCCTGCCACCAACATCATCAGAAGCCTGGTTGTGGAGTAGTAGATTTTGTGTCTGGTAGCAAATTTTCATGGCAGTTTTGCAAGACGGCTGTACGTAAAGCCACATCAGATAAGTGCTGCTGTGTGCAGAATTAGTGCTGGGTTCTACTTTTGGGTTTAATTTTTATTCTTTTTTTAAAACATCTGTAACATGTAACATATGGGTCTGTAAACTTAGATTAGAAAACTTTTGGGAATGAACTTTCCAGAAATGGTGCGTACACTTCATGAGGGCGTTTATGCTGAAGCTGACCACCTGTGACTATGTGGTCAGTTGTCCCGGTAGCTGAAATGATCAAGAGTTTCTCTGCCACTGAAGTGTGAAAATGACCCATGAAACCTTATGAAAGGGCCATTCTGGTCATCCAGATAGACCATTTCAAGGACCGAGCTAGAGATTGATCCAGGTGGTGCTCGATCTGCAAGGAGGCTGTCTCCCTTTGAGATTTGATTTGATGATGGGTTCTTATAAGATTTTTGGTGATCACTACTTCTGGTCAGTCTGCCAGTAGAGAGAACATCTCATTGGTGCTTTCAATCCTGGCTGAAGACCATCGGTATATTAGGAAATATGAGAGGTGCTGAGCACCCTCTATTTTGAGTGAAGTTCTTCAGATCACAACTTAGTGAATATAAATGAGACTCAATGGTGAAAATAGTTGAATGAACCTTTGCTAATGTACTCTAAATAGGTTTGTTTGGAGCTTTCAATGAAAGTTGGTGGATGGTTCTTTATATTATACAGTAAATAGTTTGCCCATATCTATTCAAGAACAGTAACTCATTTAATATGCAAACCACTCCCTTGCCAAAACTTTTTTTCTGGCACTTCTGTTTTAAAATGGACTCTTCTTTTTTAAAATACATGTGATCAAAGTCACTGTCTATTTAACTTTTAGTTTTCATCGTAACAAATAAAAATGCCCTATGAGAAGTGGCAGGTGGTATATTGGTATACCGTTTTCCAGACATCATTATTTCCTCATCAGTAACTTCCTAGATGATTAGAAGGAAGGCTTGAAATAAATTAAGATATGTAAAATCTACAAAGCACTGTAATCATTCAGGTTTACGTTTTCAAAAGTGCCAATGTGATGTAGGAGCCCAAATCCCATTTTCAAAAGTGACTTAGGCAAATAGGACCAGATTCATGAAGGTATTTAGGTGCCTAAAGATATAGACGGTTGTCCAGGCACTTTTGAAAACTCCACTAGGCACCAACCTGCATTTTTAGGTTCTTAAATACCTTTGAAAATCTGACCCTTAAGGTCCTAATTCTCATTGAATGGCAATGGAACTTAGGCTCCTAAGGTCTTAAATCACTTCTGAAAATGAGACTAAAGTTCCTTAGTCACTTAGGTGCTTTTGAAAATTTTACCCTCAGTCCAGGATGAAGTAATCTTCAAATTCCTAAGGGAAGGCTGGGTCTGCATTCGGCATGCAGCAACAATAGTTCCATATGCTGGTCCATGCAGAGAGAGCCCAAGCTGTGGGACACAGAGATGGTGGAGCTGGAACAGGGCTTCTGCACCAATATTCCATTCACACTGCTGCACTATAAGCAAGATTACATAGCTCATCTCCACGTTTTGCATGAGTTTAGGAAGAATGCTTCGTTGCCCTTCCAGGTTGCAATGCACCACCAGTTGGCTATCTAGTAGCCATGGCATCTTCCCATTTTCTCTTTCTGGCCATAGGACCTGGTGAATATCTCCTCATGAGCACTACATATGTCTTGTTTTCATGCTGGGCAAGGGAGAGGTGTAGTACATGAGGAGAGGGCCTTTGATTACACCCGGCTATGGAGCAAGAAGAGACATGCATGTAGTTGGATGTCTGGCTAATCTCCATTCTTTCCTGCTGTAGCTCTCAGTGCTCCTACTGGACTTCTTATTCCTCCTGTTTAATATTTCCCCCTGACGAGGTGTGTAACAAACCCATCGTGTTTTATATGTCTGTCTCCTCTGTCCCCCAATGCACTCTCAGGTATGGATAACCCCACTTAACTTTCTGCAGAACCCTGATTATTTTTTCTTTTAATTTACATTTTCCTGTTAATATTTTGAAAAAAGAAAATCTCTGTTTTTACAGAGAATTAATCAGTAATGTCTTAATTCATACAAAATGTGCCTTTTATTTTTGTTAGCTGGGTTGGCTTACCCTCATGGCAGGAAATCTAGCTGGATCAAACACATCTGTATCTCTTGCCTTATTTTCTGACACTGGGAAATCTAACTGGGACATACCACATGAAGTTTTACTGCCCTTGCCTCATGCCTCTGCGCCTCTCATACCTGTTATTTTCATGGAAAATCTCCATGCAGTAATCCTGGTCAGTCATCTCTCATTGTCATACACCCTGTGGGTCATATTGTGTGCTCAGATGTGTGTGTACCACTTCTGCTGAAGCCAGCAGGAGTTGTACATCCCAGGGCAGAACTGGGCCTTGTTCAGCTTAGACACAAAAAGATGACACACACAAGCTGGATTGCTACTGTTGATATTACAGAGCAGAGCACTAGTTTAGACCTGCTGTCATACCTTTAAAGGTTTTTTTTTAGACACTTAAGGGAAATGATAGATGTTAGTCATGAAAAGTCCTACTTGTCTGTTTGGATGTTATTCTCTTTCATACTGTGCCTACAATAGTGGACGTATTATTTTCAATTACATTTTAGTAGAATATACAGCATATGTTTGAAGACCACATATATTTTTATATATTGACCATGCAATTCATCCAAGGAATTAAGACAAGGAGATTGGCTTCATGGCAGGGCAACAGTCTAAGGCTTAAATCATAAACTGTTATGTGATGAATTAGATTTTGATACCTACAAGAAAAATTTAACTTGGTGGAGGAATTGTACAGCAGGCTACCCTGCCTGCTAATTCTGGAGCATATCCATTTATGCATACAACCCTCTGCATGTGCTTATGCTATTTGGACAATTGCCTGGACACAATATGTTTTAAGATCACAAATATCAACTCAGCGCCTTCATCAGTTTTGCAGGAGAAGTTATGGAGTCATCTGAAAATCTATTTGTATAGATTACAGAAAGTAGCATAACTGAATGACAGGTCTGACTTGGAATCTTTGCTTCTGGCACTTGAGGGATGTGATGTAATATTCATCTCTACATTCTTTGTTTTTGTACATGTTCACAGATATTGATGATGGACAAAACATTGATGATGGACAAAACATAGGAGTGGAAGCAACCATTGCTCCAGAAGCCTCTAATATTCAGCCTACCACTATTAAGACTTTACAAGTAGAGCAAAATAAGTGTAAAGGTATGTATGACAGACAAGCTGGAGACAGATGGTTTAGGAATGTTTACAAGGCTGGAATGAAATTCCAAAGCTCCCTTGGCTGATTTCATTTCCGTGCACATACATACATAAGTTACCTCTTATATTAGCCTGAGGAGTTTAGAGGATTGTCAAGAGGAATGTGCTGAGGTAATCTGAGGTTAGACTCTAATTTCAAGGTTATTACACACTTGCTATTTAGGTTATTTTAAACAGAAGAGCGGTGCAGGATAACTTAAGTAACACACGTAGGAATATTCGAGTATAATAGAAGGATGGTAAGTACCAAGAGATTGTTCGTTTACACATTTTATACCTGGGATTATACCTGGGTGAACAAAGCTCTTTAGAGGACTTCTGTGTTGAATTTTAAAATGTTTGAAACTTTGCTTTGTCTAGATAATGGCCCCTGCAAGCACATCTGTAATATTGTGGAAGGAAATGCTGTGTGCTCTTGTTTAAGTGGATATACTCTCATGGCTGATGGCGTTTCCTGTGAAGGTGAGTAGGTGTTTCCACTGAGATAATAGACTAAAGACACATTATATGGTTCCCATTAATCTTGGGAGCCTCATGGACATTTCTCTAAGGGCCTATTATTTTTGATATTGCTAACTGCAGGTGATAGTACAGACTTAACTTTACTGTACTTAAAACTAGATTGCACTAGGGATGCTAAAAGTGTTTGAGCACCTCAGACATATCACTTACAACATCCATCTGGTCATTTGAAGAATTGCCTGGTTAGCCATTTCCACTGTGGTGATTAAAGATGCATTCCCTGACTGTGTGCATGGCAAAGTAGTTAAGACTGGTCAGACCATACCTCTTGTTAAAACATAAGACCTTATTACTATCCCTTTTTCACTAAATGTAAAATGTAAAATTCACCTTTTGCTTTACCTAAGTCTTGTATTGGAGTTGTTCAGGTTGGAGGAATGGGGCCTGTACACGCCTTGCATGACATTGGAGGGGGGCCTCCAATCAAAAGCAGTTGGGGTCTGGGCCATGGGATCTACAACAGCACAAATCCAGTGGCCCTGACATTCTGCAGTGAAGTTGTGAAGTGGCAGAGGCTACCGTTCCAGCCTATGAGCTAGCATGGAAACCAAGAGAGGCTCTGCTGCAAATCTGTGTTCTCTCTACAGGTGGAGGAGTGAACTCCATCCTTCAAGCCAAGTTTGTATAGAAGGGTTATATTCACTGTGGGAAGTTATATAATAGAAGAGGCATTTGTAAATGACTGAAATGGGTTTTAGAGAGACAAGATGGGCGAGGTAATATCTTTCATTGGACCAGCCTCTGTTGGTGAGAGAGACAAACGTTTGCAGTAGAGTGGCCCATTAATACCTCTGCAGTCATAGGAGAAAAAGAGGGGGATAATGCGTTACAGGTTGTTGTAATAAGCCATAAATCCAGTGTCTATGTCCCGTCCATGATTTTTAGACTTTGTCTACAGTAGCCCTTTGGTCAATAAAACTTTTGTTGGTCATGGGTATGAAAAAACACACCCTTGACCGACATAAGCTTCACCAGGGGTCTGTCCGGGGTCCTCTTTTTCAAGTGTTGCACAGGTTTCTTTTGAGGGTGATGACTGATAGGTCAGAATATAGTGAGCGCTTTGTGAAAAGTGTTCATCCATAGGTGATAGGGTGTTTTTGTCTTTTATCATTTTCCTGTATGAGTTCAATACTGTGTTATTGGGGCATTTAGTGCACTGGATGAGTGGTGTGCAGATGGGGTTTTATTTCTGGATTGAAACAGGTTCTCTCAGGGTATCTGGGTGGCCCATTCCATGATGCCATCTACTTCTCTGGTGAAGTGTCCTTATTTGGTGAAGGTGGTTTTAAGTGTGTTAAGGTGTATACTCATAGTTCTCACCTACCACCCCACACTGGAACCCATAGTGGGTATCAACAAACAACTACAACAATCTGTAACCCACTACCGCCCTCTTTTTGTCCTCTCACTGCAGAGGTGTTAATGGGTCATTCTACCTTGATTGGTCCCTTACAGTACGTACTAACTACTTATGCTAAACAACCTGTTCCACCTTGAGTTTTGCTGTGATGCCAGGAGTTCCTTTCCCAGACCTGAAGAAGAGCTCTGTGTGGCTCAAAAGCTTGTCTCTCTCACCAACAGAGGTTGGTGCAATAAAAGATATTACCTCACCCTCCTTGTCTCGCTGATATCCTGGGACCAATATGGCTACAACTACAATGCATATGTGAAATGGGTTTTGTCATGGTTGGTGCTGGGCAAATAGTGTGTTTGTGGGGGTGGAAGAGACAGGCAATCTGTGAATATTCACCTGAATCTTTAAATAAATTTTCACTGGCCTTTTTGTGTTTGCTGTACTGGAACACTTGAATGATCTAAGTTTCACTGGCATAAATGGCCCAGATCTTCAGCTGATATAAATCAGCACAGCTCCCTGGGCTTTAACACCATCTGAATGTGTGTCCTAGGTATTTATAAACAGTGAGTTTCAAAAGTCACATCATGATTATTCACAGAATCTGAATTTTAAATTTACACATCTGAATATTCACATAGAAAGTGCTTGTACGGTCCTCCAGTCATGGAACCGACACAATGTCCTGTGTCGTACCTTGTCCTTATCAATCAATAATAAATATCTGATCAATCATAACTAACCAACTAAGGTTGAATAGCATCTCCTGAACTCTCTCAGAGAACTGTTCCCAATCAATCCAGAGAGTTAATATTTTTTAAAACATAGATTCTCGAATGCTATTGAATATCAGTTGAATCAGCCTAATTCAAGGAAACCCTAGAAATTCCATGAACAAAAACAAGAGGTTAAAATCCTGGGATAAATTATTCCCTATGAATCCTTACCTAAATCTTGTCATGATGGAGATCAGCTTGTTTCAACAATATCAGTGTTGAGATGATTGTCTCTAGGCAACCACGGTAACATTTGGAATGTTAATTGTATCCTTTGCACTGAACATAATGCTCTGCTTAAATTGTAATATGATACTAACATGGTAGCTCCAACACAGTGTATTTAAATAGCTCCAATGTGAAAGAAATATTGTATCATTTCAGGAACAAAGCTAATAGAATTCTATTTTTCCCTTTTGGTTGCAACATGTTGATATAGACCTGGATGAGTGCCTTACAGGTGCTCACAATTGTTCCAGAAGCCAGTTATGTATGAACACATTGGGATCATTCTACTGTGTCAACCACAGGGTGATCTGTGCAGAGGGCTTTACACTCAACATGCATAGAAAATGTGTTGGTAAAATGATAGGTGTAAGCCATTCACTGAAGCATCATAATTCTTCATGCTGCGCAATGCATTTAAACCATTTGTGCTAAAAGGCTCTCTGGCCATCTTTGCATATGACATTTCAATGTGAGTTAGTAAAAACACATGTGCATCACTCACTCCATGATTTTTACCATTGTGTGTTCTTCTGCTATTTGGCTTTTCCCCTAGCAATACGTTCTCAGGATGCATATTATTCAGCTGGAAAGCCATAAAAGTTCATGCAGTTATGAAAAGCAGAAATTCAGTTGACAGTTAAATTGGACTAATGTAGCATAGAATGGTCTTGACCTTTCTGGACAGGGTGAATTCTGCTGCTTTAGGTTTGGGGCTTTGGCACAGGAGCTTGATAAATGTATCTGATGAAAGGTGCACAAATTCAAGTAACAAAGCTTCTGTAGAAAATGCATTCCGAAACAATGGAATTTTTGATTCTCGGATTAACCCACAGGTCTCCCACTGATATTATAAGAATAAAGGTCAGGTACCTCAACATCTTGTTGCAACATCCCTGGTTTATAACCTTCAGTGGGACAATAATAATTTTTTACCACTATTCTGTCATTTAATAGTGTCTTTAAATGTCATTGCTTACGAAAGGCTATGGCCTACATTTTAAAAAATTACTTGATTTTCACATACCAAACTAGAGACATCTCAGAGGCCTAATTTTCAGAAATGTTGTGCACTCACCCTCTGCAAATTAGACCCTCTTAAGGTGTCTAGAGTTAGGCATCCAAAAATTGAAGCCTTGGAAATCACTAATGACACTTGAAAATCACTACCACCTGTGACGATAATATCACTTGTAGACATGTCATTATTTTCCTTCTCCCTTCCCTTCCTTGACTGTCCTATAATTTTGTTTATAGCATCATGTACTGAATCATGTTCAACCCTGCAGCATCACAGCTTTGCTCTTTTCCTTTCCTCTAGTGCTCTGTGATCTCATTTTATTACTGAGCATCATGTGGCATGAAGCAGGAGGGAGCAGGCAGGAAAATGTCCCAATAATAACCATGTCAAAGTTCAGAAACAGGAATGCAAACAAATCTACTTCCATTCTGGCTTTTCAAATGTTCCAATATGGATTTTTTTCTAGCTTATTTTTTTTTAAAATACTGATTTTTTATTTATCTAAATATAATAGTTTAGATTAAACAATGAAATGATTAGCACAAGATCACTGGGAGGGAAGGATATTTTAGGGTTAAAACACAGAACTGGGAGGCAGATGTTATTCTGTGCTTCACCATGTTCTTCCTGTGTGCCCAGGGCCACTTTTTTCAGAGTTTTTTCTTGCTTTTGGTGTATATAAAAAGATCATCTACACTTTCCACAGTATGCATCCAATGAAGTGAGCTGTAGCTCATGAAAGCTCATGCTCAAATAAATTGGTTAGTCTCTAAGGTGCCACAAGTACTCCTTTTCTTTTTGCGAATACAGACTAACACGGCTGTTACTCTGAAACCTTTTTTCAGAGTGCTGAGCACTCAGCAGCTCCCAGAGCCTTAATGGAGGCTGCAGAGTACACAACACTTCTGAAAATCAGGTATGTTATTTAAGGAGCCTAAAAGAAATTTTGGAGCCTCATTTTAGGTTCCTACACATGAAATCTTGGTTATGTCACTTTGCTTCAATAGCCTCATCTGTAAAGTAATGGACAACAGTATTTTCCTACCTCACACAGGAGTGGTTCGAAGCTAAATTAATGAATGTTTTCCATTGACTTATATAACCCTTTGCAAGGGTATCCCAGGTACTATAATCATTTTCACTTTTCAACATCCTATGACTTCCCCCTCAGCTGACATAAGTAAAAGATACAATAGCAGTTTTGAAACACACTTAATGTGTTTTTTATTAAAGTGATGCACACGTGGAAGGAAAAACTCTTTTGTGAAGCAAAAAAACTTCCCTTGTTCCCTGGCTAAATAATGAAGTCATGTATTTCTCTGCTACAGTTCAGATAGCTACAAGTACCTTGGTTAAAGAGGCAAGGAAGTTTTGAGACTAGTGTAACTTGGAATAGTTAAAAAGAAAAGGAGTACTTGTGGCACCTTAGAGACTAAGGTGCCACAAGTACTCCTTTTCTTTTTGCGGATACAGACTAATACGGCTGCTACTCTGAAACTTGGAATAGGTACACACTGAATATCTGCTTCCTGTACTTGCACGTGTCTTTACTATACGTGCTTGGAGAACATTTGCCATATTTAACATTTTTCTAACTTTTCTAGTCAAACAGAAAAGCCACAAATATATTGTGGTTTCTAATTTGTTGAGCTGCCATTTCAGCCTCTCACTACAGCCATGTTTCCCTAAAGAATCCTTTGCAAGCTAACTGCTTTTGTGCTCCATCTTGAACAGTTTGGGACCAATAAACTGTGTATTTAATACTGTGTCTGTGAATTGTTTTAATTTTTTTAATATCAATATGTATGTATATCAGGGAGGGGAGGGACTATCTGTACACTACAATAGAACAGCCAATGTATTTTCTCTTGAATTTCCTTGAGTCAAATTGTAGCAGATTAAAATTCCAGGTGCATTCAAGAGCAGATTTCCAGAATTCCTGAAAGTCAGTCAGGCACACAGAAGAGCCAACAGCTGTTTAAATGGCATGCAAACAACTCCTCTGCTAAGCTTGTTTGAATGCATATTATAATTTCTTTGCTCTTGAAAGCTCCATGTTTACCAAAGATAAGAATCAGGTGGTGAGGTGTGTTTTTAATGGGGTTGTTTCTATTGGCAGTTTAAAGTCTGATTCATCTCTCTCTCTCTCACACACACCCAAACACACATACCCATTGGCTCCTTTCCATGTGATTCACTCCTATTTACATGTGCAGAGCACAGTATGCCATTATCTTTGCTATTTCCCATCCAAACTTTTTCCCCCTCTCTGAGTACACAGTAAGTGGTCACTTTATTTATGCACCACAGGGACTGCACACAACCAGAACTACGAAGAGGTGGGATGGGTAGTTGCAAAAGGAACAACCATTCTAAATAAAACAGATGTGTTCTATAAAACAAATTTGAGCTGATGTAATTTAAAGAGAGAACAGAATTCTTGAGCAACTATAGAACACTAAAAAACCTGCACTGACCGTTTACAAGATTGTGTAAAAATGCTAATTTACTGTACAATTATATAAAACAAAGCAAAAAAACAACCCCAACTAAACTGAACAAACAAACCCAAGAAAATCAGCGATCAGGTCTTTGCCAATATCCCTTTGCAGCTAAGGCAGCTTCTGAGACATAGGAAACTAACACTGATGTCATGTGAAGTTTCCTATTTTAAACAGTAGTTCCAGGGGAAAAAATAAGTGTTGTCCTATGATCACACACACAACTTAGCATACAGCTTCAATCTACTCATCGAGGGTGTTTTGACTGATGACAAGAATACTGAATTGTTACTGGTAGCAATGCAAACCACTTTTCTGTTCCTAGCCCACAAACACATTTCAGCAATGCTTTGGATCTCTGAAAGAACAAATAAATAACTCTATCATTCTAATCCGTGATATCTTTCCAAAGTATTTTTCTTGCTTTCTTTGCAACTCTCTCTTTCTCCCTTACTCTTGTGGCTGTGAGGTTTTTTCCTTCCTCCTGTTTTTCTGACAGCTTCTGACTGAAGCTGAGACAATATTTGGTCCAACAGCAGGAATTAATTTTATCTGATTAGTGAAAACCTGGCTCAGATTTTCCAGTGCTAGGTCAAGCACCTTACAGATGTGATGAGTGGTTCTCAGAGTACTGAGGAGAGCAGGGTTATCAACCACCCCTAATTTTATAGATAATCTGTAAAGGAAGAGAGATTGGCCTGGTCTAAAAAATATATTGGGCAAGATCCTTGTGACCACTCCATCTGCTTTGCATCATTCTGGTAGCAGCAACCAGTGTTAAAGCTGGCTTAATCGTCCCCTGGAGGATTCCCCCAGGGTAAGTGAATCTTTGGGTGGTACAGAACCACCATAGCAGCTCTCTTGCTAGCCCTGGTGCCAGAGGGCATGTCTGCAGGAATAGCAGGGTAGGTGCATGGTCAGGGCATACCTATGCCAACAATCCCAAAATGCCAGAATGGCCATGGGAATTCTGGGGAGTTCTGAGGCTTCTCTAGTTAGTGCCAGCATTCTGGACCTGTGCAAATTGGTCTCGGGATCCAGAAGCAACAAACATACTTACCATCACTACCCCTTCCCCCCCTCTGCATTTGCATGGAGCGTAGCTGAGCCATTTTTCTGTAACTCCTGTTCGTATGTGGGGCCTGATCCCTCTCCGTTCCCACGCAAGGGAGATGAACAGATAGGACCATGTTTGTTGAGCAGGCTGGAGGATGACAATTCTCATTTTGGGCCCTTATCATGGTTTTGAATTTTTTTTATTCTACATCAAAACAAAACCCAACTTTTTAAACATCTTTGCAAAAACAGAATTTTCTGAATGTTGTGGGTACTCTAGAACCTGGTGGTTAGGACTCTGCCTTGGCATGGGGGAAATCCAGTTCAAGACCCTGCTTCGCCAGCTTCAGAGCAGAGTGTTTCATGCCAGATCATGCTGATTCAGGCAGAGCGGGGATTTGACCTTGGGTTTCCTACATCCCAGGCTAGGGCCCGAACCACCAGACTACAGAGCAGGGGTGGGCAAACTTTTTGGCCCTAGGGCCACATTGGGTACAGAAATTGTATGGAGGGCTAGGTAGGGAAGGCTGGGAGATGTTATGCCTCCCCAAACAGTGAGGCGTAGCCTGGCCCCCTATCCAGCCCCCCCCGAACCCCTATCCCCATCCAACCTGCCCCCCCTGCTGCCCACCCCTGACTGCCCCCTGGGACTTCTGCATCCTATCCAAACACCCCTGCTCTCTGCCCCCTGACCATCCCCCCGGGATACCCATCCCCTATCCAATCCCTCCTGCTCTCCAGCTCCTGACCACCCCCAGGACTCCCACCCCATCGAATCTCCCCTGCTCCCCACCCCCTGACTGCCCCCCTGGGGCCCCCCCACCCCCTATCCAATCCTCCCTGCCCTTCCTGCCCCATGTAACCGGGGGGGGTGGGGGCGTGGGGAGGGGGGTAAGAGGGCTCAGTCCTGTCCCTGTGTGTATCCCCTGCTCATTTGGCTGCTCTCCCTGGCAGTCGGGCAGGGCTCGCTCCCTATCTGGGCTTGGCTGCTAGGGACGGGGGCCAAGCATGCTGTGGGGGCCCTGGCTTGCTTTTCCCCTGTCCCCAGCAGCAGGGCCCAGGCCCCATGACCGCTGCCCTGCAAACACCCCCCGGAGCTCCTCCTGACCCCGACCCCCTGACTGCGCCTCCTTGGAGCACCAGGTCTGGCAGCGCTATAGTCGTGCCATCTGGCCGGAGCTGCAGCCATGCTGCCCAGGTGCTGGGGGAACTGTGACTGTGAGGGAGGCAGGGTGGGAGAGGAGCAGAAGGGGAGCGGCCAGGGGCTAGCCTCTGCCATGCTCACTCCACTGCCGGGGAGTTGGGCTGGCTCCTCCGCAAGCCTGTCCTGACCCCGCTCCCTGGCTGGAGCTCGGGGGCCAGAGGGAAGGGTCCTGCGGGCTGGACTTGATGTGCCATAGTTTGCCCCCCTCTGCTGTAGAGCATAAGTAGCTCTCTTAAAACAAACAAAACAACTTTTGATGAAGACTTGATCAAAACCAAAACGTCTCTGCAAAAGGTTTTGGCTTCAGCACAATTTCATTTAATTGACAATATTCCAGCGAGCTCCACTTGTTTGTCCAGGGTCGAGGAATTTTTGAAAAAAAAAATGTAATTTGGACAAAAATGGGGGAGGGGGAAATAATATTTTAAGAACACTTTTTTGGCAGAACCCACCTAACCCTTTCCTTAGAGGAGTGACACCCGCTAACAGTGTGGAGTGTTTCAAACATTGTCCACCTGCCATGCTGTGATATTTTGTCCTTTAACAATGTGTACAGAAGTAGCTAAGTTCACATGATACACTATGATATCATCTAATGTGTTTATATGAGAACATTTTCTTTGTCTCAGAGAAACTGTAGCAAGCTAAGAGTCCAGATCCAGAGCCCATTGAATGGAAAGACTCTGACTGGATTTGGCCCTAGAAATTACATGCCATAAATGGCTATTTGTGGGAATAGTCATTTAAAATTTAAAAATCACATCAAATCCATTCAAGCAGTTTTGGTTTTTTAAATCAAGTTTTATGAAAATTTTGAAGCCTGTCAATGAAGTGCACACAGGAAATAACTGTGTAAACCATGCACACTTCATGAGCCTAATGCTGCAAACCCATTGTATGCGGGAAGTTGCATTGAGCTCAGAGAAAATTCTGCATGCATAGGGCTTGCAGGATTGTCAAAAGGGTGCCCAGTTGATGGTACTTAACTGCAGATGCATTGTTAGGGACTGATCTCCTCGCTTTGGAAAGTCAGCATGCAGCACGTGAAGAATAACAAATAAAAATATAAGAAATAAACCGAGAAAGTCCAGTGAAACTAAGGCCCTGCTCCTGCACAAACTTACACAGGTGACTAACCTAATGCACATGAACAGTTCCACTCGGGCTGTTCACAGGTGTAAAGTTACGAACAAGTGCGTGCAAGATTGGTGTCTAAAATTTTTGTCTGTGGCCCTCTTCCACTGTGACCAGAAAAATCAGCTTTATAAATTTTGTAATATCTGCTCGGGTTTTGGGGCTTTGCAAGGTGATGGTGTGACCCAGGCTGTACGTATCTGGGAACCAGGCTCTTTCACCTGAATTTTTGAGGCTTCATTAACACAGTGCTAGTTCTGATGCATGCTGAGAAAATAGCTTTGGGCAGGAAAGCGTGGTGACTGACTGTAGTTGATGTGTTCATATTCCTGTTTCGTGCAGCTTTTAATTGACTTCATAGTTTTAACTAGAACTGTGTGAAAGTTTAGCATCTCAGGGAGAGTTCTGCATGAAGATTTTCTTCCTTTGTCTTTCCATTCCATTTTGTTACTTAGGATTTTTTTTTTCTTCATGAAATTTCCAATTTTCTCTTTTAACATATTCAGAAATCAAACTGCCTGTTTTTTAGTCTGAATGGATTTCCATCAAAAAATATGTCAAAATTTATCTGTTCAGAGATTGCGTTTTCCTTTCTAAAATAGGTACCTTTTTCACTTGAAATGATCCAACGTTTAAGTGAAATCATTAAATTTTCCTGTTTTGTACTTCCTTCTCATGAAGACTGATCACTTGAATTGAATTTTAAAAGCTTTATTTCAGCCTTTTGGATTCTCCTCTTCCCTGCCCCATATTTTCACAAGATTATTGTTTTAAAAAGTGTTCAACTTCAATAGGGGGTATCCCCTATTGAATGTAAGTCCATTAGCAATGTGAATAACCTCAAAACACAGTCCCTGCTATAGTTCATGCATGCAGCTGTGGTATATTTGGCATAAAGCAGTAGGATTGATAACCTGAGCTTTGAAAAGCCTTTAATGAGCAGGAAGTCTGAATCCTCTTTTTGTTCTGTTAGAAGCCATTAAATGCAAAGTTCATTATCTAACCTCTACTGGCTTTAGTATCTAATCAGTTCTGTCCATCCCATGTCCTTGATGAACACATCACTCACTGTGAATTCAAAAGGGAAATAAAAAAGCTACCTTTAATTCTCTTCAGCTGCTCTACAGCAACAGAAACCCTAACATAAAATGTCCTCAGTCAAAATACTGAAGCACAGTGCTACGTAAACTTGCTTTTGGAAGAAAAGTTTTAAAATGAGCCTTTGACTCTTTCCTAAAGAGAGCAGGAAGAGGCAGCTTTCTTGGTGTATGTGAGCCTCTGAATTATCTAACTGCTTCTTCTTGTAGATATTAATGAATGCGTAACAGAAGCGCACACCTGTAAGCGAGGAGAACACTGTATTAACACAGTTGGATCATTTACATGTCTCCAAGAACTCAGCTGTCAGCCAGGCTATGAACTTAAGGATGGTGAATGTGTTGGTAAGGCAAGCACTTTTCAGTCTTTCATTATGTTTGCTGCTAAACTCTTCTCATGTAAGACCAGGGCTTCATGTCCTGACCAAGGTTATCAGAATCTGGCTTGTAGATATTTATTTTTTGGCAAGCTGCTAACATCTAATTAGTTGTAATTATTCGAAGGGAAGAGAAAGCGGGGGTATGAATAATTTTTTATGGTTGCTGCTTAATATTAAATAGATGAGAGAAAAGCAGAGGTCACCACAAAAAGAATTGTTTATGCCAAAGAGGCAGGTAAAGCCAATTTCCCACAACACTTTGGGTTTTTTTTTAAACTGTTGTTCCTAAAACAGGTTCATCCCATGGTTTGTAATAGAAATATTGCTGCATTGCCCCATAGCCTGGGGTCCTTGTTTTATCCTCCCACAGGAAAACCTCGGGGAGGGAGAGGGGAAGGAAAGCACAGTAAGCGGAATGTTTCCAGGGGTGTGGGTGGGAAGGGGCAGGGTTAATTACACCCCCAAAGACATAGATGGTCAGACCACACCTTACAGATCCCCTGAGATGCATAGTGTGTCTGTGTACTAACTGCTAGTCCCTTGTAGCTCTCCAGTGGAGCCAGATTATTAGGGACTTCTCAGCTGAAGGCTGCCCCTGGCTGGCATCTCCCAAGAAGGACAGTCCCCAACACTCAGGGGGCTCCAGAAGAAACTTAATATCATAACTGAGGAGTTGATAAAACTGTGAAAGGGATTTAAAAACCTCATAGTTCAAGGCTTAAGCCAGCCTCTGTCAGGGATCAGGATGAGTCTTCCATGGGGAAAGATTATCCCAATTCTGCCTACTGTGGGGTTCCAGCACCTTCCTCTGATATATCTGGTGCTGGTCATGGTCAGAGACAGGATACTGGACTAGATCGACCATGAGCATGATCCAATATGGCAATTCCTATGTTAATGCAGCCTCTGGCTGTATTCAGTTTTTTGGAGCATTTTCCATGGGGGTGAGAATGATTCGGGTTCTTCTCATCCTTCCTGCTCCTTGTCGAACCCTATATATGGCAGCCCAGACCAATGGAGAGTCTGCTACAGGCCCAGGTCTGTGGAGACCATGCAGCACAGGTGGCTGGTGGGTGTGTGTGTGTGTGTGAGAGAGAGAGAGAGAGAGAGAGAGAGAGAGAGAGATGGGGGATCCCTCTCTCCTCAATGTATGAAGGTAGGAGTTATGTCCCCACCAGTGTTCCCTCTAATTTTTCCCACACATGTGCAGAATGAATTTTGTTAAGTGCACCAATATGGAGGTGATGTGTGACACGGCCGAGGGGTTCTGAGTGTGGGAGGGCGCTCAGAGCTGGGACAGGGGTGTGAGGGCTCCGGCTGGGGGTGCGGGCTCTGGGGTGGGGCGGGGATGAGGGGCAGAGGGTTGGGGTGGGGGGTGAGGGCCCTGGCTGGGGGTGAGGGATTTGGGGTGCAGGCTGCCCTAGGGCTATGGCGGGGAGAGAGGACTCCCCGCAGCAGCACCTGGGCTTGGGGGGAGAGGCACCTCTCCCCGCCGTGGCAGCTGTGTGGTTGGGGCCGCGGGATAGGTGCCCTTCCCACAGATGCAGCAGGTCCAGGGCTGGGTTTGGGCGAGGGGAGGGGCGCCCCTCTTCCGGCAGTGGCACAATGGGGGCGGGGCTAGGTTGCGGCTGGGAGAGGGGCACCTCTCCCTTGGCCATGGCATGTCCTAGCCAAGTGGGTTCCCTGAGTGTTTGCACCGCACTTAATAGTCTGGCTTAAAGGGAACTTTGGTCCCCACTCCATTTTTACTCCTGCAATTTCCCAAGGACTTGAATAGCAGTTGGCCTTAGTGTAGCCCTGAGGATTTGGCATACAGCAAACATTTTAAGTGAGTAGTAACTGAATTCCTACACTGTAAGTGAACCAGATATTTAACTGTAGGTAGCATATGTTTGAAAAGACTTAATAAGGGCTAGATTGTGGAGTCCTTGCTCACCTCGAGGGAACCTTAGCTCCACGGTTTGGTCCTAGCATTTATTAGCCTTATAAATTAGTTACTATTTATTTTTAATCCTTCTTAATGGTTTATAAAATGTATAAAGCAGGTTTTTAAGTGGCCCTTTAAGTATGACTCCAAGGGCTAAAATTCCAGCATCTCTGTAAGAATTAATGTCTAGATATCGCTACAACTACTTTGCTTTGGCAGTTAGTTTTATGCTATGAGATACTGAGTCTCCATTGTTTTTTGATACCTCATCTTCTTTCCGTCGTAGAAAGATTTGACAACATAGTACCTTCTGGAAGATGGACAACCTTAACATATGAGAGAGACAAGGTGGTATGGAAATGCTTTTTATTGAACCAACTTCTGTTGGTGGAAGGTACAGAATTTCTAGCTACACGGAGCCCTTCTTCAGGTCTGGGGAAGGACCTGAAGAATAGCTCTGTGTAGTTTGAAAGCTTGTACCTTCCACCAAAAGAAGTTGGTCCAGTAAAAGATATTACCTCACCCTCATATCCTGGGATAAACACAGCTACAACAACACTGCAAACAACTTTAACATATGTCTTTTGCTGATACTTACCGCTATGGGAATGCCTCCAAAGGTTCTGCAAGCTTTCTCCTACCTAAACCATGGATTTTGAGTTTGTGCCTCCTTTTTTTTTATTTGCTTTCCTGGCAATATTCTAGCAAACGAGGTCACCAACAGGAATGTTCACAGAAACAGCAAATTATAAGCTAATATTAGAAAATACTCACAGAAAACGAGTTTTGAGCTTGTGAATGTGAGTATTTACACCAGAAACCTCATTATACTCACCCACTCAGGGAAATGAAACTATTCCATGCGATCTCTATCCAGTCAAAACTGACCAGCACAGCTTGAATTTTGAAGATTGAAATCTCACAATAAACTGCTAATAAACAGACCAAAAGTTAAATGTGGAAGCTATTTGGCAAATAATGTCATGTAAGAAATAAATTGGAAAAAATTGTTAGCTGCTTATAGACCTCAACAGTCATCAATAAATTATTGGCTATTTCTTATTCGTTCATTGTTCTCTCTCTCTCTCTCTCTCTCTCTCTCTCTCACACACACACACATACACACAGAGATTTTAGCTACAGTTTTTATTCTGTAAGAAGCAAAATGTCCATCTTGCTTTAGAAATGGAGCTACTAGTCCACACAAAACATACACTACATCAGTGTTTCTGTGGGTTTCTTAGACCCCGATCCTGCAATAGGATCTACACTGGTGACTTCAGTGGGACTCTGGAGATCGTGGGGCCTGCATGGGTCCCATTGCAGAAATGGTGCCTAAAAAAATGCAACTGCAAGATTCTGAAGCCTGTCCATGGGCAGGAACAAACAACTGTACTCACTGATTTTACAAGCACGTTTTCGGAGGCGTTTTGAAAATCTGATACTTCATAACCGCATTTTGGGTGGGGGGGGAGGAAGGAAGGAAGAGGGTTACAAATTATTTAACAGGATTAGAAAAAAATATGGCAGAATTGATCACATATTGTTTCTTTATCTTTATTAATAGACATTGATGAATGTGTGAGAGGAACTCATACTTGTCAAGTAAACTTTGTATGTCAGAATACCAAAGGATCATTTTATTGTGAATCAAAGCAGCGATGCATGGAAGGATTTTTACAAGACCCGGAGGGTAATTGTGTCGGTAAGTGTGATTACAGCAATACATTTCTAATGTGTGCAGTAGCACTGAGCAGACTCCTGATGCTGTTACACTGTTCAGTGGCTGTACATTGATCGTGTTTGATGTTCCTTAAATTTTCACTGAATTTTGTCCAAATGTTGCTGCTCTTTTAAAAATGTTATATATTGGAATTGCATACTGTGAAGTTTTAAAATGCAGGCATAACTGATTCTCATCAGCCCCTACATAGATTACATAATAAATCAAAATCAAAATGAAGGAAAAAAAGTGACAACTGGAACAGAAAGAAGCAGATTTAATATGAATAGCTAATACTAACACACTTTCTCTTCCACAGATATTAATGAATGCACTTCACTTCCTGAGCCGTGTAAGCCTGGATTCAACTGTATCAATACTGTTGGATCGTACACTTGTCAGAGAAACCTGTTAATGTGCAGCAGAGGCTATCATTCCAGTGAGGATGGATCTCGATGTATCGGTAAGGATCAGACTCCTGTCTGCAATTGGGTGATCTGTTAAAGGAAAAAGCTTATCTCAGTTCCAAAATAGTTTTAGAAAACTTTCAATTGTTATTTCTGCATTCCAGGAGTAGGAGAGTTTAAAGATTGGCTTGATGATGATGTCTAAACAGCCTGTTGGTCAGTACTGACTATGTTATGTTATTATTAATGCCTGAATACTGTAGTTAGTTCCTTTTGGTGACCTTGAGTGAGCTTGGTTTTGCTTGCATCTTGTACCTACTAGCTTTCATTCTAGATTCTGTCTGACTCAGTGGTTAGTCCCAGCCTGACCATCAAAAGCTTCACACTCTGTTATTTCATAGTGTCTCACTGTGGACGGATATGGTGTGGGGTAATAACATACTGCATAAAAGAGATACTGTGAGTGCATTCATCAAAAGAGATAAATGGGCAGATCATCTTTACAGCAGTGCAAATGAAATTCCTAGTTATTTTTCTGTTGTCCAAATTCTCAGAATAAGTCCGAGTCCTGACTTCTTTGTTTAAAGAAGAAGTGCACATATACCCAGGGCCAGATTCTCTGTTGCGCTGCACCTTGTGCAGTCTCTTCCACCTGTACAAAGTGGGCGTACAGTGGTATCCAATCAGATTTGTAGGATTTTACACTTCTTTTTGCATTCAGTTACTGGTGTAAATGACTACATGAGATGCAAGAGAGCAAAGACTGGCCTACAGCGTTCAAACAAGAGTGAAGTTGTGTCTTTCAGAATTAAATATATTTTGTAAATGTAGAAAATAGGAAACTATATTTGGAAAGAAATGAACCAATAAATCCGAATGCTGTTTAGGACCAATACTACAAATATCCATTAATTATCCTTGCAGTGAACAGAGAATGTGAAAAGAACATAATCAGCCTTTCCGTGAATTTAGGGGAGGGATGGAAAGAGTAAAGTCCCATTCGTTTATTTTCTGACTTCGCTCATAGCAAGGTTTAATAAACTGTGAAAGATAAAGGCTAAGAAAGAAAAAGGCCCCAGCAGAGTGCAGTGGTGTGGGTACAGGACATATGTCAGATGAGCTTCCCACCTTCAGCATTACACGTTGCCCTACATTACCACCACGTATCTCACTTCTGCACTACTATCCCCAGAGTGTCACAGTCCTATCTCAGGGCCTCTCCTTCTGCCCCTCCACCCCCACGAACATGATACAGTTCTGTGGTGACCTAGAATCCTATTTTCGACGTCTCCGGCTCAAGGAATATTTCCAACACACCTCTGAACAACAGAGATCTTCCTACCAAGACTACAAAAAGAAGGATTCTGGGTGGACTTCTCCTGAAGGTCGAAACAACAGACTGGATTTCTACATAGAGTGCTTCCGCCGACTTGCGCAGGCTGAAATTGTGGAAAAGCAGCATCACTTGCCCCATAACCTCAGCCATGCAGAACACAATGCCATCCACACCCTCAGAAACAACTCTGACATCATAATCAAAAAGGCTGACAAAGGAGGTGCTGTCGTCATCATGAATAGGTCAGAATATGAACAAAAGGCCACTAGGCAGCTCTCCAACACTACTTTCCACAAGCCATTACCGTCTGGTCCCACTGAGGGTTATCAAAAGAAACTACACCATTTGCTCAAGAAACTCCCTGAAAAAGCACAAGAACAAATCCGCACAGACACACTCCTGAAACCCCGACCTGGGGTATTCTATCTGCTACCCAAGATCCATAAACCTGGAAATCCTGGACGCCCCATCATCTCAGGCATTGGCATCCTGACAGCAGGCTTGTCTGGCTATGTAGACTCCCTCCTCAGGCCCTACGCTACCAGCTCTCCCAGCTATCTTTGAGACACCACTGACTTCCTGAGGAAACTACAATCCATTGATGATCATCCTGAAAACACCATTCTGGCCACTATGGATGTAGAAGCCCTCTACACCAACATTCCACACAAAAATGACTACAAGCCGTCAGGAACAGTATCCCCAATAATGTCATGGCAAACCTGGTGGCTTGTCCTCACCCATAACTATTTCACATTTGGGGACAATGTATACCTTCAAATCAGCGGCACTGCTATGGGTACCCGCATGGCCCCACAATATGCCAACATTTTTATGGCTGTCTTAGAACAACGCTTCCTCAGCTCTTGTCCCCTAATGCCCCTACTCTATTTGCTCTACATTGATGACATCATCATCATCATCTGGACCCATGGAAAAGAAGCCCTTGAGGAATTCCCCCATGATTTCAACAATTTCCATCCCACCATCAACCTCAGCCTGGACCAGTCCACACAAGAGATCCACTTCCTGGACACTACAGTGCTAATAAGCGATGGTCACATAAACACCACCCTATACTGGAAACCTACTGACCGCTATTCCTACCTACATGCCTCCAGCTTTCATCCAGACCACATCACGTGATCCATTGTCTACAGCCAAGCTCTATGATACAACCACATTTGTTCCAACTTCTCAGACAGAGACAAACACCTACAAGATCTCTATCAAGCATTCCTACAACTACAATACCCACCTGCTGAAGTGAAGAAACAGATTGACAGAGCCAGAAGACTACCCAGAAGTCACCGACTACAGGACAGGCCCAACAAAGAAAATAACAGAACGCCACTAGCCATCACCTTCAGCCCCCAACTAAAACCTCTCCAACGCTACAAAGCCCGTTGCCAACTGTGCCCACATATCTATTCAGGGGACACCATCACAGGGCCTAATAACATCAGCCACACTATCAGAGGCTTGTTCACCTGCACATCTACCAATGTGATATATGCCATCATGTGCCAGCAATGCCCCTCTGCCATGTACATTGATCAAACTGGACAGTCTCTATATAAAAGAATAAATGGACACAAATCAGATATCAAGAATTATAACATTCAAAAACCAGTTGGAGAACACTTCAATCTCTCTGGTCACTCGATTACAGACCTAAAAGTTGTGATTCTTCAACAAAAAACTTAAAAAACAGACTCCAACGAGAGACTGCTGAATTGAAATTAATTTGCAAACTGGATACAATTAACTTAGGCTTGAATAGAGACTGGGAGTGGATGGGTCATTACAAAAAATAAAACTATTTCCCCATGTTTATTTCCCCCCCTCCACCCACCACTGTTCCTCAGACGTTCTTGTCAACTGCTGGAAATGGCCCACCTTGATTATCACTACAAAAGGTTTTTTCACCCCCGCTCTCCTGCTGGTAATAGCTCACCTTAAGTGATCACTCTCGTTACAGTGTGTATGGTAACACCCATTGTTTCATGTTCTCTATGTATATAAATCTCCCCACTGTATTTTCCACTGAATGCATCCGATGAAGTGAGCTGTAGCTCACGAAACCTTATGCTCAAATAAATGTGTTAGTCTCTAAGGTGCCACAAGTCCTCCTTTTCTTTTTACATCTCTCTGACTCCTCCAAGTGGGGAGATGGTCAAGTTTTGGGCTCAGCCTATGGACTGGGACTATTAAAAATAACTAGATGATGGTTTAGGTTAAGAATGGTTGCCGGTACAATTATAAAGGCAGATGAGTTGGCTGATTTTGATCAAGAGATGCACTCATCTTTCCTCCGTTATCATTTAGCAAGCAGGGAGATACCCCAATAGACACGAAGAGAAAAGGAAATGCTCCTGACCCTCACAATGGAAAGCATCTACACTCTAGGATGGATCCCCAGCTGGTGTAAATCAGTGTTACTTCACTGAGGTCAACAAAGCTGTTTCAACTTATACCAGCTGAGGCTCTGGCCTGGCAATAGTTTTTGAGACTGTGAAGCTAGTATCAAAACAGGACAAAGGCTTTTCAACCCTGGATTAGAACCACATGTCACTTTTCTACAAGGCGACAGCCTTTGGCAGGCAGCTGCGAAGTCCCAGCATTAGTTTAAAAGGCCTTTGTTTTCAGACCAGTATCAAAGTTGACTTGTGTTGGCTAGTGCTTCACTATCGTTTGAGTTTCCAAACTGGTGGCCTGAGAAAAATGGGCCATTTTCTTTTCTTTTCTTTTCTTTTCTTTTCTTTTCTTTTCTTTTCTTTTCTTTTCTTTTCTTTTCTTTCGGAGAAAAAAAAAAACATTACTCATACATGGCTGGGTTGTGTGGTTATAGGGATGAGGTAAGGTAATATACTGCAATTACAGATGTTACTCCACATTTTTAATTTAAATAATTGGTGCAGTTTTTAGGTCCAGGTATAAGAAAATTCATATGGTAGCTTGCCACATCTAGAGAGTGTCGGAATCTGCTTTTCTGTTTGGTTTGGGGAAAGAAATGTTTCATATTAATATGACCTATGCTACATGCAAGCTCTCTGCCTCCGGCTCAGTGAGCTGTGCCTCTGTTTTCAGTCTAAATGTTTTAGTATGGTTGCTTTAAATAAGGAAAGAGTATGTAGAAGAAAAAAGAAAACCATGTGGTTCCAATTTCCCCTTTCTATGATAAAATCCATTTCTTTAGGGCATTGTGATGGTTAATTGGACTTCAGATTAACTCATAGTAATAGAAATAGATCATCTGGACATCTCTGCAGCAGAACTGTGTCTGTGTGGTCATCTTCCTCTGTTTAGAGACTTTATCCTGAACGTGTTCTTTCTTTCTAATTCACCAGATCAGTTAGTAGCAACCACCCCCTTACATTTAATAGAAAAGTATTGTAACTATATTGAAATACGCACCTCAGACTGAATAAAGTCCTAGACCAAATTAAGGGCAGGGACTTATACATTGGAATATACAATTTCTAACAAACAAATGAAATAATGGCACAAATGAATTCACTGCAAATAAAATTGCTAATTTGCTGATTTAAATCTGTGTTAAAGACTCCCTTTTCCTAATGCTTGCTCTGATCTGAAAGAAAGCGAAGAGGCAGCATTTCAGCAGAAATCTTTCCCCCTTCCAGGAATTCTTTCCTGGATAGGTTTTTCTGCAAATCTAATGCCTGTAGTCGTTAGAAATATGTGAATCTGTGCCAAATAAGAACTGAACCAAACATGAAGCCACATCTCTCACCACATCCAAATCAATTTGAGGTCTGTATAAGTAATTCTTGTGGGTCCCTGGCTCCCAAGAGACCTACCACAGCAAGCATCCATGTAGAGGCTCAGAAAATGTCCATTTTTTTTCCTGAGCAGACTTGCTATCTCCAAATTTCATAGAGCAGGGTGGAGTGGGACCATCCATTCTTGGGTCCCTCTGGAGTAGTCCCAGAATCTATGAATTTGCATAGAGTAGCCAACCAGAGCACAGCAAGGAGAGTTTCAGGTCTTAGACTGCCCTCCCAGATGACGTTAAGCAAAGCCAACCCTATTGGCAGTTGGGGAGAGGGAGTTAGGATGCCAGAGGAATTGAAGAGGTGGATATGGAGGAGGGGGAAGGATCTGATGGGATGGGAAGAGGCAGAATTCAAAAGGTTCAGATGATCAATAAGCTCTTAAAATGCTGGAGTGTTATCCAAACCAAATTGCTGAACCTTGTCCATCATAGAGGAGAACAAACAGATGTTTGTTTGATAGGGCTTCATCTTTACTTGCATTGTGGATCCTACCAGCCTGTATTAAATAGACTTTTATTCTCATCTTGGAACAGAATGGGAGCAGGGGAGAGACCAAGATTAGTGACCTGTAAATTGGAAAGGGGTGGGCAGGTGTGTCAGGATTGGATTTTGGATCAGATGGGGATAGAAAATGGGGTAGTGTCAAGGATTGGTTTGGGTCATAGCAGAGAAGAGGATCAGGTTGGGGAAAGAGAAGAATGTAGAAAATGGAACTTGAGTTAACAATGCAAGTAGAGGTAGGAAATTTATTTGAACCAGAAATTAGGTCCAGCTTGGCTCAGGAGATGAGCAGAAGTTTGAGATGGTTCTTAATTTGCTCTATCTGATTTGCTATAACATGCTGACTCGTAATATCAATATGTATTGATCTAACAACATCGGAGAATGTCACTATAAAATGCTGTTGATAAGCAGGTTTAAATGGCATGGTTTGAGCTCAGTAACCAGAAATTTTGCTTTGAGCTAACTGTTGGGTAACAAGGGAGGTATTCATGGTGTATGAAAGCATTGTTTTCTTTTCCAAACAATGTACTATTTTGCAAAAGTTTGGTTTAGAGGAGCCCGGCCATACATGAAGCCACCTCTGAGAATAACAGAGCAGAAAAAAATGATTATTTTTCCTGACACAGGAAAGATAAAGTTAAGTGTTTCTGTTCCTTTTTATTCTTTTACTTGAAACTTCTCTCAGCGGTGTGGCATTTCTTAAACTGTGTCATTTAGTGAATGCCCACCACTTTCACCCCCCCACACACACATTTTAAAGTAATTGATGTTTTTTCCTGCTATAGACGTTGATGAATGTCAGACAGGCATACACCGCTGCGGAGAGGGACAGATTTGTCATAATCTACCTGGAGCTTATCGCTGTGACTGCAAGATGGGCTATCAGTATGATGCATTCAACAGAGCCTGCATTGGTATGTAAGGCACAGAGCAAGCAGAAACTACTGATTGATGATCCATCGCAGTGTTTAGCGCTGTTGTTTAGTGTGTAGTTATTAGTTCTGCTCTACAGTAGCTCAGAAGAGGTAATAGGATTGCTTCCCCACCTACCTTCCTTCATTGTGACCATCCTCCACCATTCTTCTGTATCATTATGGAGCAGATGTCCTCAGTGTAGCTCAATGGTAGGTTATTGATTGAGGTCATCTGCACAGTATTTTTCTCTGAGTTAAATATCTTCTGCTGCAGAAATGTATCTTTCTGAAAATCTTCAGTGTTCTGGGGAATGCACGGGGATAAAGGTTTTTATATGTTATCATCACTGTATGCCACTTAGAGTACAAAGCCAGACAATGTAGAAAACCAAGGTTGCAGCATTTCACGCTGTAGAGATCGATCTCTGACATCTTTAAAATATCCTCCCATGTCTCTCTCGAATCCTGTGTTTTCCCATTGTTTGCTTGTTTTGCTGACAGATATAAATGAGTGCTGGAATTACCCAGGACGACTGTGTCAGCACACCTGTGAGAACACTCCTGGGTCTTACCATTGCTCTTGTTCATCTGGTTTCCGCTTGGCCTATGATGGGAAGCACTGTGAAGGTACTGGACTGCTTTCCTTTCCTTTTAAGACAAAGTTTGCACTGGAAGAAGAAGGACTTTAGGGGAGGAGGTTTGGGTGGCATTTGATACAAGAACCCATGATTCACGCATGCTCTGAGGCTATGCAAACATTAAAATTTCACATTCCGAGCATCCTTAGAATGGCTCTCAAACTGCAATGTGGTTAAGGTATTTATTAAAGTTGCAATATGTATGTAAAGCTTCTCCGGCATCATTACATCCCCTACTTTCTATCACCAGGGGTGGTAGGTAAGGCAGGTCATTTCTACTAAACAAGAATGAAATGCTGAAAAGCCATTATAAGGTGACAACACAGGGTGCCTCTTTCTTGTGCCTTTGGACTTTTTCTCTCTTGTCTTTCCCCCTCCCTGTCAACTTCTTTCATAGTTTTGTCCTCACCTTTGTGGTTACAATATTTGCAGGTAAAGAAGTAAACTGACTTGCAGTTGTGAATCTGTCTTTGTTGTTTAGCAGCTGTGCTTCCTCTCCGCCCAGTAGCAGGTTTTCCTACTGTTTCAGGTAGTTTTAGTAACTTTCAGATTATGATCTGGGAACATGTAGCAGCACAAGAGACCAGGAACATCAGGGTTCTGTTGCATTCTGAGGAGCTCTTCTAGACTGAGTGAGCCTCTCCAGTAGTTGTGCATGAGCTTGACACATTCTGTTTCTAGAGCTAATCTTTTCGGTTAGAGTTGTGCAAATAACTGATTTTTTTTTCCCAGTTCAGTGACTGAACTGCAAAAAATGTTGCAGGTCAATGCGAAAGAAAATTTTTCTATCAAACTGAAAAAGTAAAAACAAAACCAAACTATCTTCAAGTCAAACTAAATATTTTGTTCGACTTGTAGTGTCTAACTGATGGATCGATGTGTTGATTATTGATTCATTTTGTAGACACAGTGGCCGATAAAAGTTCAGCCCCCTGAGTGGCTACAGCCTCAGGAAGATTATTATCAATGAGTGTCAGTAATCATCTTCCTCCTGCTCATCATCACCCTCTTCACCAGTGGGTGTCATCCAGACGACTTGCAAGGCATGCAGGCTGGGACACAACTTTTATAATGTGTTATACTGACACCCACTGGCGTTTATACGTATTTTAACCCTGTTTTCCTTATCTGTACTTCCACTCCCCACTAAATCTGGGGTGCCCCATTTTTCGTAGGCTAACTTTCCCCTTATACTCATTAATATTTATGTCCCTCAACCACCATAACAACTTGTGAATAGCACATTGCTGTCACCCCATGTCTGCAAAAATCCCCAAAATGTTACAACTAGCTTTAACTGGCATCTTACACTGTTAGCGGATACATTACAATACACTTTTCCCCAAATATCAGCACTTAGCACAATTCCCCATACAAGGTTATTCATCAGTCAACTACTTGATGTGAGGCCCTGTTTGGGCTAAGCAAAATATCTTACAGGCCTAAGTCTTGTAAGCCCCATATTACAACATTAATTAATACTTATATTTCACCTCTATATCCTAAGTATACCTGATATATTTTATCCTTTGCTACAGAGACAAAATTAAATGTTTTGTTTTCTTTTCAGGGTTTCTAACTTTTAAAAAATAACATAGAAGCAGAATTCAAAATGAAAAGCCATTTCAAATAGAAAAATTGAAATGCTTCATTCTGAAAACATCAGAATGAAATGTTTTGATTTTTTTCACAACTTTTGTGATTTCTCGGTTTCAGATTAAACAATTCAGTGAATTTGACCCAAATTTGCTAAATGTTTTGGTTGACCCAAATCTGCTTTGGTTTAAAAAAAAAAAATTCACCTGAAAAATTTCTCCCCACTCCACTTGGCATATTGCTGTTCATTTTCTCTTTCTGAGTTATTCAAGTGGATGTGAACAGCCAGTTATAGGAGATAGAATCGACATTTGAACTAGTTGAAATTCTTCAATGAAAAGGTTTTTCTTCAATGTAAAATGGCTTTTCAAAAAAATTAAAATTTTCTTCCAACATTTTCTGGATCATTTGAAACTTTCCAAATTTTCATCAAAACAAAAAATTTCAAATTGAATCAAAATAGAAAGGATTTAGTTTCCATTTTCTGATCTCCTCCCTCTCCCCGTTTCTTTTCCTATATGCCTCTTTTCCAGAGGAGAAAGGGGGGAATAAAAGGAGAAGGAAAAAAATCAAAAGAAATGAAAACTTAACTCCTTTTGTTTAGATTTTAATCAAAATCAAAATGGATTAAAACAAAGAATTATGCAATGACAAATCATTGAAAATTGTTTCATTTCTTTGAAATGTTTTTATTCATTTATTTTGCAGAAACGAATTGGCATTTTTCACCAACTCTAATATATTAATTATATTTATTATTATGGAAGGGCTATAGTTCCTCGTGCATCAGGCCATAAGCCAATCACTAGCAAAGAGGGCTAGACAAAAATTTCTCCTGTGAGCGGATTATCCCATAATTGTGCATGTTCTCCTGAAGAATCTGGTTCTAGCTCCTATCAGAGGCAGGAAACTGTATTAGATACTGTTCTTCTCCAGTGCAGCAATACCTTTGTTTATTTTTGGATACAGATGTGAATGAATGTGACAGCACTCCGTGCAGTCAGGAGTGTGCCAATGTCTATGGTTCCTACCAGTGTTACTGCAGGCAAGGGTACCAGCTAGCAGAAGATGGCCATTCTTGTAAAGGTATGGATGCAGTTCATGTCGTTTGTACTTTTTGCACGTTGCAGGGAGTGTCTAAGGCTCTGAAATTTATGCCCTGCTGCAGTGGCCACAAAGGGTTGTTGCAGCCGCTGGCAATTACTGGAGTGTAGCAGTGCACTGGGGGGCTGTGAAAAGTGGATGGCATAAGGCCAGAAACAATGTATGTATGCTATTGGAGAATTCCTGTGCACAGGGAAATCTCAGCTGCCCACTTAGATCAGATTTAAGTCTGCTTTGCTCCACCAGAGCAATACAAATCAGACTTCACAGGGGCCAGGATGTATAGCCTAGCTTTGCTGGAGGAACCTATGCGTGACTGAAGAACTAGTGAGATTATTGCCTCACAGTGGCAAGAGACTGAAGTCTGAGCAAGACAAGTAGGAGGTTTTAATCAGACTGTTTTTCTGAAACTCTGTAAACAGTGGTTCTCCACCTTTCCAGACTACTGTACCTCTTTCAGGAGTCTGATTTGTCTTGCGTACCCCCAAGTTTCACTTCACTTAAAAACTACTTGCTTTGAAAATCAGACATAAAAATACAGAAGTGTCACAGCACACTATTACCGAAAAATTGATTGTGTTCTCATTTTTACCATATAATTATAAAATAAGTGGATTAGAATATAAATATTGTAATCTTACATTTCAGCGTGAGATCTGAGCCTGTTTTTCACTTGCAAGTCTTGTCTGAAGCCCGAGCCTCAGCAGCGGGACTGAGGCATGTAACTTAGCTTCGTGGGGCCCCTTGTGGCATGAAACTCGGTTGCCCTGCTTGCCACCCCCTAATGCCGTCCCTGCACTTATAACTAAGGCTGTGATTCTTTCACGGAGGTTGCAGATGTGACTCCGTGATTCCGTGACTTTCCACAACCTCCATGACTTCCACAGCGGCTGGCATGGCTGACTTCAAGGCCATCTTAGCAGTTGTTCCTGTGGACCTCCTGAGCAGTGGTCCTGGGGACAGCCCCAGGGAGCGCCCAAGCAGCAGTCCTGGGAGCCGCCCCGGAGCCAGCTGCATGGGCCACTGCTCGGGCAGCCCAGGACAGCTAGCTCCGGGGACCGCCAGAACAGTGGCTGGCTCTGGGGAGTGCCCAAGCAGCGGTCCTGGGGATGCCCTGGGGTCCTCCTGAACAGCAGCGGCCCGGGGCACCCAGAGGCTGTTCACAGAGCAGTCTCTGGGAGCCGCAGCCTGCGGGCAGTCAACCCCCACACTGGAGCAGGGGCCCCAGAAGTAGAGATTTAGTCAGGGGTATTTTTGATAAAAGTCATGGACAGATCACGGGCCCCCTAAACCTGTCCTGTGACACCTCCCTTAGGAGCTGAAACTCCAAGTTCAGAAACACTGATCTAGATGAGTTGAGTATCCCCTGGAAGACCTCTGAGTACCCCCAGGGGTACATGTACCCCTGGTTGAGAACCACTGACCTAAAACTTCTGCAGTACCATAGCTGAGCTTAAAGTCTGCTCTGACTTCCACTGGCTGTATTGGTCCCCTTGGAGCTGTTATGCTATTGTGTCTCACCAGAGTGCATCATATTTTGGTCATTCCCCCAGCTTGCTCTGACACCAAACTGCACCAGAAGTCAAGAGCAGGTGATGTCTGGGCAGTTTCCAGCTGCAGCCTATAGGACAGCTTTCTGGCTGGCTTTCTGCTGTCTGAGGGGATGAAGGATCTGAGCCTTTGGGTTTTGTTTGCTTTTTTAGCACCTGTTTAACAGACACCTGACAAATACTTGGGAGAGAATCTCTGTTTGTTTATGAAGGAGTCAAACACCTGATTCCTTCCGTTAATATCTGAGAAAGTTCCCCTAAAAGTTCTAGAGGAATTCTGAATTTGGAAAGCTACAGGAGAGTATAAACCCAGACATATGCTTGGTTTATTGCCGCTCTGCATTACTTTTAAGTTGTCAGATAGTAATATTCAAACATGTAAGAGGAGAGCAAGGGGGGAGCTTTGTACTGAACACTTCATAAAACACCATGAACGGCCCTACAGCAAAGTCAGACTTTCAGAGTTGGGCTCTTGTTAAGTAAAACCTATTATAAATTAGATGAGTGTTTGCATCTGACATCACCTGTGTCAGAGCCATCGGAATTTCCTTGTGTTCCATTTTCTCTTCATTTGTATCTGTCTCTTCTCTAATGCTTTTGTAATAATTTAATTCCAGATATTGATGAGTGCACACAAAGTGCGGGTATTCTTTGCACTTTCCGCTGTGTGAATGTTCCTGGTAGTTACCAGTGTGCTTGTCCTGAGCAGGGATATACTATGGCAGCAAATGGAAGAACATGTCGAGGTGAGAATAAGATTAAGGGACTGGAAAGATTGTATCTTGATGTCAGTTCTGGACACAATCTAGAACTCTAGGGTTATCCGTTCAAACCTCTATTTTATACAACGATCATCGTAAAAACGTCAACACGTGGCAATAGTCGCCACATATCCCTATCAGAGGTGTCAGTTTTTGCTCTATATTTGGAGTAAGAAATAATTATGTAATGGAAACCACTGTATTATACAAATTAAGGTAAACTTTCACTTGGGTACCTACAGTTATACGTGTGGGATAAACCCATATTTCATCACCTAAGTACATGGGCTGATTTTCAGAGGTTATGAACCCTCAAATCTCTAATTTCAGTGGAAGTTGTGGGAGCTCAACACTCCTGAAAATTAGGAGACCAAATTCAGGAGACTAAATATGGATTTAAGTGCCTAATTTCAAGGCATACAAGTCTGAAAATGTTGGCCTAAGTAAACAGTAAGGAATAAACCACACTGGACTAACTACTCCCATAAAATCACAGAAATGTGTTTAAGATGGCTAATGTTTTCATCTGCTGTACAGCTGTACATGTTTGAAGTTAAAATCCTCCATTTTGAAAAGATGCACTTGTCATGTAATGATGTTTGAAGAGCTGATAACCTATCACCCTATATGCATTAGTGTGGTCAGTTTCACTAGCTATCAGGCATTTACTCTGCTCCTACTTTTTCTGGGCATCTTCAGACGTTTTAGGTTTCAGAATAGCAGCCGTGTTAGTCTGTATTCGCAAAAAGAAAAGGAGTACTTGTGGCACCTTAGAGACTAACAAATGTATTTGAGCATAAGCTTTCGTGAGCTACAGCTCACTTCATCGGAATGCTCACGAAAGCTTATGCCAAATAAATTCGTTAGTCTCTAAGGTGCCACAAGTACTCCTTTTCTTTTTTCAGACTTTTTAGTTGCACAACTCAACTCTTGGGTTCTGATTCTTCTTAACAGTAAAACTCAGGAGTAACTCCTCTGACTTCAGTGGAGTTAGCATGTGTAAAAACATGAATGACCTCAGAATCAGGCTCTCAGTGTTATGCCTCTTGCATGGAAGTCAGAGGAAACATTTATTTTGCCCACCTACAGTAGCTTTAACGATCCTCTCTCCATTTCTGTTATGTGCTGACATCATGACCTGATGTTGCTTGTATGACAGCTGCTATCTTTGTGAAGGCTGGAATTTGAAGCAGGTTACTTCAGACTTAATAGTTTGAGTCACTACTGCTGAGCTGACTAGCCAGGCTCTCTGTAGCTCAGTGCTCTCTAAGAGACCCATATCCTCTGTGGCTCAGGCATAGAGGGGGATGCCTAGCACACACTGACCAGGGAGATACACTTGCAGTTTTCACCCTCTTTTCAAGTGCATTGCTTGCCATCTTAAACCTCACAGAGGGAGCCCAGCATTGTGTGGATTTACCCCACTGAGTGAACTGTATAGTGATACTTGTAAGGCAAATTTTTAAAGGTTCTGCAAAAAATGTACTCTCTTTATTTGCAGCTGTACAACTGCATATCTGCATTGATAATTGCAAAAAATACATGTGTAGAGTCAACCATGTATTTTGTGTGTGTAAACTGGCACTTAACCATGCAGCAGAAGTAACTGGGTGACTAGGTGCTTGTTTTCTTGCACAGATGCACACATGATGTTTGCATGAACAAATGCAGATTTCTGAGCAATGCCAAGAGGGTACACACAGAATTTTCCAGGCTCATATATAGAGGCCTCTTTGAAAAGATGGTCTTATGCATTTCTTTCTAGAACAGTCTAAATTCAGGGCCAAGTCTTCTGTTGGTGTAAATCAGCCTGAATCCAATTAAGTTAGGTCAGTTTACACCAGCTGAGGATCTGGACCTGAGTGTTCCTCATCTGCTCTATCCTTATACTGAAAGCCACTAAAGTATCTCATTTCTTTGCTGACATTTTCGTTGCACTGTGAATTCAAACAGAGTAGTTGTAGGTGGCCCCTCAAGTTATAGAACGTTTTTAAAAAGCTCTGCAGATTTCATGCTAGAGCCAAACTGGTGAAGTGAGCCTTTCGTGACATTAGCTACAATATAGAAAAATTTTCACTTTTCACCTGGGGCCAGTTCTGAGAATTTATGAGGGGCCTAATTTACTTTAATTCACTTTTATTTCATATGATATATATTTTTGCTGGGCTTTTAGACCAGTCAGTGCTGCCTGCAAGATCAAGTCTCATTTCTAGGGGGGATGGCTGTGGTTTTCCTTTAAGAGTCTCCTCTATGACAGTTGGCAGAATCGCAGAACACTACACTGTCCACGTGGTTTGTCTGTTAACATTTGTTTCATTTTAAAAGCTCCTTGTGTTGTCTAGACATTTGAGAAAACACAATGTGATTGCAAGATGTCTGCCAATCTTTTCTGCTCACCTTGGATCCCTGTGATTGCATCTGGTTTTCAGCATTTTTAGGACCATGGTTTAGTACTATGCACTTTTATTATTCAAGTAGCTGTGTTTCTGCCCAATGACTTGAATCATCTTTCCTTCGAATTCTGTGTTGCTTTCTGCAATTTTTGTCGTTAGTAGAGGACATTTTTTGAGATTAAATACTTAGAATCAAATCGTATTGTTTTAAACTGTTGTTCATGAAGTTCCCATATTCAAAATAACCATGTAGGGAGCTCTTCAAAGAGTTGTACGTTAACATATAATCTACCTTTCTGACCCTGTAAAAAATCAATGAGAAGGGCCTGCTTGTTGTAAATACCAGCTGGTTATGTCCTATGAGATTATTGCTAGTGACAGCGAGGAAGCAGACTAAAATAATTCTGATTCACTGTATTGTTCATATCATGGATCTGCTGGCACCTCGTGAACAACAGAGATGACCAAGCAACTCAGAAGTAGTTCTGCCTAAATCATTGTCTTTCAATTTTGACCTTTGAATGTTTTGTTTGATTACGAAGAGCAGTGATATGATAGTAGGATCTTTGGTTTCAAGAGTTCATTTCTTTCCGCTGCTTATTCCCCACTGGAAGTTAAAACAATCCTGGGCTCCATTAGATTTGCTTGCTGTGGAGTAAGAGCAGCAGAATTTAGCATCTCAAAAGATGTGAAAATATTTGCAAAATGTTCAGCAGTGGCAGGCGCATCTTGGCAGGATGATTGGAATCTGCCAAGTCACCTCAGTGGGAGACATGGCAGTCAAATGATAACAAGGGAAAGATTTCAAGCTCCTTAGATCAGGAACTCTTGTCTTCCCTGTTTCTTGTACAGTGCCTAGCATGCTGTCAGCTTTTAACTAATAATAAATGATCATACCAAGAAGGAGGTAAACCAGTTTTTTTCACAACCTGTTTTAATATGCACTGGAATTTTAACATAACCTAAATGAACATACTTTATTCTACCATTCCAAGACCCTGAGAGCTACATATCTGGATATATGTACTAGAGATGAACTTGACCTACAAAATTTGGATCTGGATTTCAAGTCCTGCATGTTGACATTGTGTTTGTAACAATCCAGGCCTGCAGGCAATAGTCACTATTGGTAGGCAAACTCCCAGCCACAGAGAGTCAGGATGCGAGCCTTTTCCCTTCAGATCCAAAAGCAGAGGCCTGCCTCTCTTTTTGTATATATCACACACGTACATCTGTTTAGGTTCATATCTCATGATTGCACATAGCAATTTGTAGATGTACTGCATATTTTCCCCATTTTTCCATTGTCAGATATTGATGAATGCGCAATAGGAACCCACAATTGCTCAGCTGCAGAGTCTTGCTACAACATCCAGGGCAGCTACCGATGCCTGTTGTTTGAGTGCCCTCAGAACTACAGAAAAGTATCTGACATGTAAGTCCTCACTGATTATCGTAACAAACTCCCTTTGGCTGCTCATTATTTTCAGACTGTTTTAATCTTATGGTATTTGTAAAGTGCTCCTTGCTACCCTACTGTGGTTTCTGGGCTGTCCAGTGAACTCCTGCTGCTGCTGTTTTAGAGCTCTGTGCTTCAATATTCACATTAGGGCTGGTTGGAGGTTGTCGAAGAGGACCTTTTTCTGTTGGAAAATGCTGCTTTCTCCCACAGAACTGGCATGAGCAGCCTAGCAGAGGGCTTCCAGGGTCCCGGCTTGGAGTCAGGACTCCCAGTTCATCAACAGTCTGGAAGTTATGAGACCCCTGGGTCCCCAGGCTGCCCAGCACTTCACCTGGTGGGCTGTCAGGGCCTTAGGCAACGCAAGGAGCCTTGGGAACATTTCAAAATTGGGTTTTGCTCCACTTCAGAACCTTCTTTTATATATTTATATATATACATATGTATTTTGGAGTTTACTGTGGAACGGGAATTTCAGTTTCCGCTCTCATGCATATGGTCACTGGGGCACTGGAGCAACTGCCCCCCAAGGATCGATCACATGGAGGAACTATCCCATGAGAGTGGAAGCTGTGAGTCACACGCAGAACTGGAATGAAGGAACACCTGTTTTGTTCTGATTGTGCTGTCTCATTCCCCTAGTGGGGCAGTGCCCTAGCAGTCCCTGCATTCGTTTGCACTGCATGCGGAATGGTGCCTCTGTGCCCAGAAAGCAGCCACGTCCAAACCTTCACAATCAAAGAGGATGGCTGTGTTGGGTGGCCTTGGAGAATAGCTGGGAAGGAAATACAAGAGCTATGGAGGAATCACAGAGGATGCTCTTCTCCTTTCCAAAATGAAAATCCCTATCACTTATGCCTTAAACATAGTTTATTGTTTTCTTTAAAAGCTAGGATTGGGCAGTTTGGCTAGTACAGGCACTTGGTAAGAGTTAGAGTACAATTGTAAGTGCGACTGTTTTGGATTTCATAAAACACAATCCCAGTCTTGCACTTTGATGATTCACAGATTCCTCTTCCAAGCATTAGGCTGCACACAGTAAGACTTTTGTCTAGCTTTCTCTGTATGCCATTGTGGAGCTTCCAAACAGGACTCTCTGGGTGGAAGATGTTTCTGATATGCTGTTGTACTCTGACAATTACATCATTTACAAATGTTTTATGGGGGCTGTAAAAGCAGAACAAGCAGCTGTTAATTACACAGTTGAAGCTTTGGGTTCTGCTGCATTTCTGTCTAACACATTCCAAAGGCTTCTTGTTTCTTTACAAATGCCTGAAATGTACATCTTCTAACTCACGGTTACTGTAATACTAACCATTTCTTGTTTTTACTCTCTCAGGAGGTGTGAACGCAACAATTGCTTTAATTATGTGGATTGCCAAAACACCCCTGTGCGAATTACTTACTATCAGCTCAACTTCCAAACCAACATCGTAGTCCCAGCTCATATTTTCCGTATTGGACCTTCACCGGCCTATGCTGGAGACAACATAATACTTACCATCAACAAAGGAAATGAAGAAAACTACTTCAGCACTAGAAAGCTTAACTCCTATACGGGCATTGTCTATCTTCAGCGACAAGTGAAGGAGCCTAAAGACTTCTTGTTAGATGTTGAAATGAAATTATGGCGTCAAGGAACGTACACAACTTTTCTTGCCAAAATTTACATATTCATCACAGCTCATGCTTACTGAGGCATGTATTGACATTGGAATTTATTGGTGCTATGCTCTTTTAGTATTCTACCAAAGCTTATTATGGTGGAACTGGTATTTACTGTGTCTAGCCTTTATAATACTTTTCTATCATTGCTTCCAACTATTTTATTGGTTGTGTAAATTAACTTAATTTTTACTGACTCGTCTTTTGTGTAATTCTTTAGATGTTAATTGGACTGTACGTAAGTGAAGGAAAGATTTTAAAGGCAGTACATGTGTTGTGTACTGGAACTTTTTTTTACAGTCGCTCCAGTGAATTCCTTTGGATTAGTCACATCTATAAGACACTGCACTAGAAAGAAAAACAGTTCACTTGGGGGCTTTGGTTTGTGCCACTGATTAGGGGGAAAAATAACAGCAATTTCTCTTTAGCACACATTGCACAAACCTAAAGTTTTGCTTAGCCAAAAATTTCACTGAGGTGTCTCTGCACCTAGATGCTATGGTGATGAAGGCCATATAAGTACAGACAGTGCACCTCATGTAAAAGGTTTATTTTTCCCCAAACTTTCATAGTATATTGTCTATAACAATAAATACAGAAAATATACAAACAAACCCGCCCCAACAACAAACAAACATAAACTGTAATCATAGGCTTGATTTTAAAGGGACTATTCACGTACTTAAATTTAAGTACGTGTCCAAGCATTTACAGGACTGGGGCCTTAGTGTAATGTCTTGCACTGCCAATTACAAACTCCCACTGCAGTTAGTAGCATTTGTCTTGTACCATTTGAACTCAACTCTGTACAAATCCATTCTATTCAAGTAGCTCTGCTTATAGATTAGATGTGTTATAATTCTTAAAAGAAATGCCAAAGAGGAAACATGTAATCAGTTTCCACACCTCATTCAAAAGCCTGGATGTGCAATTAGATTAATATACTGAAAGTTTAAATAAACCAAACAAAAGGGGAGTGACTTTTATTTTTCAAAAAAATTATCTCAGTTATGCTACCTTCAAGATCCAGAGGAAACTGCTAAATTGGCAGGTTTTGTATTACGCCATTTGTCATTCTATCATGCACAACTTCAGTTTCAAAGTGGATTTCCTCTTGTCTCATAGGAAACTGGATGAGGTCCCAAAGCTGAGGGCCAGGTGTGGTATGTGTAGTGTAATCCAAGTATTTGTTAGAATTTAGAGGTGAATGTCAGAATTCTTTTTGTAGATGATCTTTTTAAAAAGCTCCAGTGCTGTAATCTTCTGAGCATTCTTTGATCTAGTTATAATTATTCTGCAAAATGTTCTTAATGAAAATCATAACTACAATATATAAATATTTACTGCACTGTAGCTTAATAATCCATTCTATCCTACAGTAGATCATATATTGACCAGTGTGCATTGTATATAAAATAAGAGAGAAACCAAGTCTTATGTTTTTTTATACAGTAATAATCGACCATTTGATTATCCTCTTTTTGTAAAATATTAACTTGTTTGTACTGTGGATTAAGAATATGTAAACACTATCTATGGGTAAAGGGGGAGATGTACTGTATTCATTATATCCCATGGCCAATTCTACCATTTCAAAATAAGTCATTTTTTAAATTTGGACTTTTTCCAGATAATAAAATATAAACCTTTTTGTACCTAACCTTGACTGTAGAAAATTAATTTTTATTCTGTAGTTGTAAATTCTTGGAATATCTATAGGTTGCATACATTAAACTTATTCTTGTTCTTCTGTCAGAATCCTTTCTGTAAAAGTGATCTTTTCTCCACACGAGTTCTGTTTTCTATAGTTAATGGTCTTAAGAACTTATCAGTAAAGTACCAATCAGAAACAATGTGTTTTCGCAATTTATCGTTTCAAGTAAATGCATATCTGCAGTGCTAGGATTGGCAAGATGAAGAGGCAATGCTGCAATGAGTACCAAAGTCTTTCAGATTCACTATGCAGCTTGCACACTAAGAGGTGATAGAGTTCTCCGTGCCCCAGTAGGGCACATCAAGAATCACTGAAACCCAACGTTCTCCATCAGCATTAGTATTTGATTGAGTGTAAATGCCATTCAAGCTCCAGCAGTCTGTCCTGTCAGAGAATTAATGGACAAGCGATTTGTTACTTCTGCTGACTAAAAGCAACAACAGTCAATCATTATGTTAAGCCTCTGGCAGTTTGAAACACTGGCTTTTCATTTTCTAGGACAGGTAATTGATGAACAAAGTTCTGGAAAAGACTTTCCATGCTCTTATATAAAAAAAAATGTTATAGTGATTAACACTGTCTTCATCAGCATTGCAACCTGTGGGCACCCAGATAAAAGAGAATGGCTATTATACTCTACCTATCAGAGAAAAGGACAGGCCTCTGCTGGATAACTTCACATTTTAATTTTTCTCAAGCAACCTAAACAGCCACTTACCTGGACTTGGGGGAAGGGGGGGGGGATATGGTCCCTGATAGTTCTCAGCAATAGGCACAGTGTTGTTAGGGTTAGTACTACACACATTGAGAGTCACTTGCTCCTTTTGCATTCAGTCCCCAATGCTGTAATTGACTCTGCACAAATGGATGTCTGTACCTATACACAGCCCCATTCATTTCATTTTCAGTTGTAGGCTCATGATCTCAGGGTTTGGCCTAAAGCACGTTGAGGTCAATGGATATATTCCCTCTGAGTTTAATGAGTTTTGGATTGGGTCCTTATTCTCTTGTTTGTTAACATAGTGGACACAGGGTCTGATTCTTATTTATGCTAAGTGTAAAGGGGCCTTAGGGTAAATGAGATTCAGGCCCACAGGGCCAGATCCTCAAAGGTATTTCAGCACTTAAATCCCATTGATTTCATTGGAAGTTAGGTACCTAAATACCTTTGAGGAGCTGGGCCATAGTGATTACAACTGTGCATTATTCAACCATTGGGTGGGCTAGGCCTTAAATAGTTTTGTGGTCTTAAAACAAGATGTCAATACTTTCCTTCTTGTGTCAGCTATTTCTGAACAAATCAAGCCACTGCTGAAATACTGAGCTTTCTATTTTAATTTTTTTTAACGAGTGTAGGTAATTGAGGTGTGTTCATTTTTCCTGGCTATGGAATATTGAAAATTTGTAACAAAACTTTATTTAAATTGATTAAATTAGGAGAAGATGACAGCAGTTACAATCCTAATGATCAAACTGGCTTAGTGGACTTGGGACAAATGTGTAAGTAAATATTTAAACCACTCAACTAACTAATATCCTTAGGCCTCCATAGAAAGGAGAGGGGCTGCATGTGACATGTCTCTGAACATCCTATATCCCAAGCAACCTTTCTCTTTCTGAGGCTCTCCCAACATGCTATAAAAAAATGCCATGGCCCCGCTGTGCCACTGACCAGGTGTCTGGTTTTCAGGCAGAACATTCGGTCGAAAAGGGACCCTGGCGGCTCCAGTCAGCACTGCCGACCGGGCCATTAAAAGTCTGGTTGGCAGTGCTTTGGAGCCAAGTCAGGCTAATTCCTACCTGTCCTGGGGCAGGAGGCTCCACGGCGTGAGCTGCCCCTTCCCCGAGCACTGGCTCCGCACTCCCATTGGCCAGGAATGGCTAAGGGAGCTGGGGGGGGCGGTGCCTGCAGACAAGCAGCGTGCACTGCGTAGCCTCCTGGCCCCGCTCCACCTAGGAGCTGGACATGCTGGCCACTTCTGGGGCACAGCACAATGCCTGAGGACAGGCAGGAATCCTGCCTTTGCATCACCACTGCATCACTGACTGGGAGCTGCCCAAGGTAAGCCCATGCCCCAATCCCCTGCCCCAGCCCCGAGCCCCTTCCTGCACCCTCATCCCTGGTCCCACTCCAGAGCCTGTGCCTCCAGCCCAAAGCCCATACCCACTCCTGCACCCCAGCCCGGAGCATCCCCAAACTTGGAGCCCCCTCCTGCACTTCAGAGCCCACACCCCCAGCCCAGAGCCATCACCCTCCCTGCCCCAGCCCAGAGCCCCCTCCCATACCCTGAACCCCTCGTGCCCTGACCCCTCCTGCACCCCAACCCCCTGCCTCAACCCACAGTCCTCTCCCGCATTCTGAATCCCTTGGCCCCACCCCCCAGCCTGGAGCCTCCTCCTGCTTCCCCAGCCCCACCCCAGAGCCAACACCCCCCAGCCCAGAGCCCTCATCCCTCCCAGACCCTAACTTCCTGCCTCAACCTGCAGCCCCCTCCCACATTCTGAATCCGTCAGCCCCAGCCTGGAGCCCCCTCCTGCACCCGAAATCCCTCATCCTGAGCCTGGAGTTCCCTTCTGCACCCTGAGCCCCTCATTTCTAGCCCCACCCCATAGACCACACCCCAATTTAGAGCCACCCCCAACCCCCTACCCTCTCCCAGTGAAAGTGAGTGAGGGTGGGGGAGAGCGAGCCATGGAGGGAGGGTGAATGTAGTGGGTGGGGGGCAGGGTCTTTGGGAATGGGCAGGGCAGGGGGTAGGGTCTTGGGGAAGGGGCAGGGCTAGGGTGTTCGGTTTTGTGCCAATAGAAAGTTGGCAACCCTAGCCACAACTGTTTTTCTGAATATAAAAGCCAGAGCCGGTGTTAAGGGGTAGCAAGCAGGGCAATTGCACAGGGGGCACCACAAAGCAAAGCTGCTCAGGCTTTGGCTTCAGCCCCCAGTGGTGGGCTGCAGTCCTGCATTGTGGGGCTTTGGCTTTTTGCCTTGGGCCCCAGTGAGTCTAATGCTGGCCATGCTTGGTGGACCCCCTGAAACCTGCTCATGGTCCCGCCCTTAGGAGGCCCTGGACTCCTGGTTGAGAACCACTGCTATACCCTACACAATCTTGCAAGTCATATACTGCATGTTGTTCATTTAAAAATTGGTGTGAAACACTTCTCCCTACATATATGAAATTGGACCATCACTTTCTAGCTGTATTATATTTATCTAATATGTAGTTGAGAGAGAAAATAAGCCCCAAGAATGAGGAAAATAAAGGTCTGGAACTGGCAGGAATGTGTGTAGAACACTGACTTGTAAATGAAAATCTTAATGTTTTCTGGAAACTCAAGTATGTTAGATAGAAGGCAACTCTTTGGTCTTTTGTCTGATTGGAATTTATATGACAAAGCATCCAACCTCTCAACCATCCAACATTACAATAGATTGTAATAGATTTACTAGGCTTAACTAGTGGATGAAATTATTTAATGTATTAGATAGAAATAGGCTTCCCCCCGTCCCCTCGCAAACCTAACTTATTGTTAGTATTTTTGCATCCCTCCTTGTTCCTGGTCCTTAGAGGAAGTGAGTTCCAGTCCCCAGCTAAATCCTGTGTCTTTAGCTCAAGTTGTAGAGATTCAGGGTGAAATCCTGGCCTCATTGAAGTCAATGAGAGTTTTGCTATTGACTTAACTGTAACAAAATGTGCCCCTTCTCCTTTTAACTCTAGATTTCTCAGGCTCAAGACCCAGGGTTATACCACAATGACATCACACAAACCCCTTTCCCCTAGGGGTTTTGTTTGTTTTTTGCCCTGTATCTATACCAAGGTGGAAAAGGCTCAATGATTTTTTTAGTTGATTTTTTTATTTAAATAGTTTTATTTAAAAAAAAACATTTAAAATTGAAATTGACAACCTATATTAAGGCCTAAACTTATATTAAAATCATTTAAATTAAATACAAAAAATAGTAAGCAGTATATGTTTGGTGGCAAGTTTTAAAGAAAGTCAAACAACTGAACTGGTAGAAATTACAAGCTAAGCAACAGGAACAAGAGTTTGCTGAAGTACAAAACCAGCTTTTGACAGCAATAGGCTCTTCTGCAGGTGCAGAGAGAGTATTTTATTCATTTCAGTTTATTCAACTAGTTGAGTTCAATGAATAATTCATTCAATGTTAAGAAACCATCTGGGAGTTTTAAAAGCATGAGAGATTGTTTTCCTCTGTGAATGTATGAGTGAAAAGGTGGCATGAGAGGATGAGATCTATTAGTTCTAAAATCTGGAAAGACATAGCGACCAGAAACAATCAATTCAATTCACTAACTATAACTAATACTTCCGTTGTTGAATAAGTTAGTTTTAAATGCAAAACATGTTTTTCTAGACTGCTTGATCCATTTTTCCTTGTTTCTATCACATTGAAAGTATTTATTTACTAAATTTTAAAAATGCTGCTTTTGTGCATTTTCAATTACATTTGAATTTCCATCCAAATAGAGCTTGATACAAATCATAAATAAAAAAATTAATTGTCTGGTAAATATGAAATGTATAATTCACCATTTTCTAAAATAGTAATAGATTAAAATTAAGAATCAGAATAAATGTAAATTAATCTATACACTTCCTTAAATAAATGCATATATATATAGTTTATCCTTCTTATTAGCAAAAAGAACTACTGAATGTAGTGTAAAGAATATATTTAGTTGCAAATCAACATGTTTTAATAGTTACCAACCAATGAGACTCAATCTTTTTTGAAGAAAATAACTAAAAAGAACAAATGCAAACCACAACTAAAATTAAATTGCTAATTTAAATCATCATTAAAAATCTGAGATTTAAATTGCTTTGACATAAAACAATGCTCCCTGCTATATACAGTCCCAGTACCACAGGACAAAAGCTGATATGAAACCCATGGATCTTTTTGTTTGTTTGTTTTGGATCATCCTTCATGACTAATATATGAAGTGATGTATTACATTGATAGCTTTACCACTTCAGATGTAACAATCCCCTGTGATCACAAACTTACCAATACATACAGTAGCACTGATAGCCTTAAATGCAAGGGGGAGTAGTGAAGCAGGAAAAGCAAACCTTTGTTATTTTAGCTTGTGTACAGGTGCTGCAGCCATTTCAGAGTTATAACCTGAACTCAACTTCCAAGTGCCTAGGCTCCAGTTTTCCAGTCCCTGGTTCTTCTTTCCTTGTGGTTCATCCTATCATTCGCCTCCTCTTGTCCGTGCTCCAGGCCCAATGGCTTTTAAGTGGTTGATCTTGCAAACATGCCTGTGCTTATCTTTGTGCATGGAGTAATATCTCCTGTCAAGAGGCCAGCTAGAGTTGTCACCTGTCCAGGTTTTCCCAGTCTTGTCCTCCTTTTTTGTGGTAGCTGCCCTGGGAAATCTGCAAGGGTACTCAGCACACACTGCCAGCTGTCCAGTTGTATGGGATTAGGGTCAGCCTAGATGTTCCAGTTTTGTGCACCTCAGAGGTGGATGACTCACAAGCATACGTAAGCAGGTGTGTTAGTGCTTCCTGAATCAGGGCCTTTGTATTTTTATTAAATGCGGTATACTACTTTAGCCTTCTCAAGGCCAGCAGGAAGGCAAAACTGAAGAGCAGTAGAGAAAGCAGAAGAAAAGAGCAAGAAAAACAAACCGTTTTGCAGTTTGCCATTTATTGCAATGGGAGGCTACAGTGCTGAGTTTAGGCCACATCAGGGATGTCTACACAGCAATATAAGCCCAGGCTAGAACCCGGGCTCAAGTCAAACCTTCCTTGCGTCCATAAACCAATTGTTGTAACCTAGGGCTCGGACCCAGGACCCTGCAGGGCTGGAGGGTCCGAGCACCTGTTCAGCTGGGACCTAGGATCTGAGCCTTCTTGCTTTGCTGTGTGCACACAGTCCCAGTTTGACTCGGGTCCCAGACGTGCTCCAGATGTATCCTAGAGTTCCCAATAGCAGAGGAGCAGCGCCGCAGGCAGCCAATGCAGCAGTAGGAAGTGTCATTATTGCATCGCTGAGCACACTCCTGCTTCTTGCTTCAGCTCCTCCTCACTGCTGCACAGAGCTTGCCTGGAGCAGGGAGCAAAGGTGGGAAGTGCTAGGGTGTTGGGGATCATCCCTTCCCCAGCCATGCTGAGCCAGGGGCTCTGCTGCTTCCCATCCCTGCAGGGTGACACTAAGTCCCTGCTCTGCTCTCTGCCCCTTTTCCTCCCTGGGGCTGTATGCAATGTGCAGGTGGTGAGTGGGAGCCAGCCCCAAAACCTCCCCGTAGCTTCCCAGGGTGTGGTGGGGGCAGGGATAAGGGATTCCTCCTGTGTTCTGGAGTACACTGTACCCCAAGCCCTGGGGATGCACTACACTGCTCCGCAGCCAGCAGTACCTGTCTCTGTGTGTGTGTTTTGTCATTCATGTCAAACTTCAAAACAAAATGCACAAAAATAAATGAAAAAACAACCAAACAAAAACACTTTCACAGACCATCCCATTTTGAAAATTAAGAATTGCAAAGTTTTGTTTTAATAATTTGACAGCCCTGGAGACACATGTCCTAGTTATCCTCAGAACAGGTGCCCATGGGCATTTTCCTGCCACTATGATTCAGCAGAGAGCTGGAGAGCCCCATTCTCAGATTAGATGGTAGTTCAGTATACAGCCTTCTCCAACTACAGCCATTCTACAGAGACAGCCACCAAAGCAGCTAATTAGGCAGCTTATGTACTCATGGGCTCCTTGTGGACACCTGAGTCCCATCAATAGCACCACCATGGTTAGGAAACAGAGTAGGCAGTAGAGTTTTCCCACAGTGCGCTATGTTCCTAGGGCTAGAGTGTCAACACTGGGAGGCAGGTGCTAGGCACTTTAGGATACCCTTACTTAGTCTAAGGTATATGCACTGCAGTGTAAATGCCAGAGCCTTTGGTTTGAGCATGGGTCAGGAAGTTCTTAACTTTAGGGTTAAAATGCAATGTAGATGCTCAAACCCATGGTTCCCTGAAATGGCTCAGCTGACTCAAGTTCCACTAACCTTAGTCTTACATTGTTGTTTAGACATAGCCTAAGGGGCTGCTTTAGGGCCCCCAGGCTCAACCATGTGATTCAAAATGGAAACTCCTAACAGCAAGCAGGTTCTGACAGCTTCTTCTGGAACCAGAAAGTACCCTGGACATTGGAGGTGATTCTTTCTTGAACAGAGTGCCCCTGTAAGGTAAGAGAATGTCCTGGCTACTGGATCTATGTTGTGATGTCCCGGAGAATAGCAATGTTGTGTGTCTGCTGTAGAGCCTCTGTTTTTCTCCCTGATCCCAGAAGAAGGAGCTGGGATATTCCTCACTGTTTCCTCCTTTAGTGATGCCTTCACAACCCAAACTGTGAGCGAGAGGAGGGTCCAGCAGTGGTGAATCAGGCTCAGTGTATATAAATGGATCTGGAGCCTGAGTAGAAGCCCCTCTTCTCCCACTTTCAGTACATGTCCCTTCACAGAGCCATTCAATTTAAAGCAAACATTGAAGGGCCTGATTCAGTCACTTCAGTTTCAGTGGCATAACACAGTGGCACATTAGGCCCATTTTCTCCTCAAATCTCCACATCTTTTGCATATGCAGTTGTATAATGATCCTTCAAAGTGCATCAGCCCCATTGTTATCTTTTATTCTTCTAGGCCATGTATCTCAGTTATTCCAGAGGTGCAGCTGAGTAGTAGGGGTGGGGAGACAGAGCTGATGCTAAGCCACCTTTTTGTTTCCCCTGACCCTGGGGCAGGTTGGGAGGCAAACTGCCTTGCCCCCCACCCCCGAAAACTGGAGCAACCTAATGGCTGCTCTGACTTCTACTGGCATGTAGTGGCCTCACACAAGCAACTAGTCAGGTAAGGAGGGCTGTCACATAGTGTATTCCACTCTGCACCTCACACTCACCTACGCTTGGGGGCCAGGAAGCTAATATGGGGCTGGCCATGTCAGCTTTGAGCCAGTCAAGGATTCCGGGAGGCCTTAAGATAGCTCTAAACCAGTGGTTCTTAACCTTTACTGCAGCCTGCTCCCCTTTGGTTCTCGAAATGTGTTCTCAGACCCCTTATAAAAAATTATTGAAGTAGGTCAGTTCTTTAAACCTAGATATATTTTTGTTTGTATATTACAATAATCGTTAAAAATGTATAATAATAAATACATAGGTTTGATGAAACAAAGTAGTTGTACTTAGGTGCCTGTGCTTAATTTGTGTGTTTGATGATTTACCTTCTAAAAAAACCTGGCATGTCTTGCACCCCCAGAAGGGGCATCTCACACCTCCAGGGGGTGCATGCACCCCAGGTTAAAAACCACTGCTCTAAACTGTGCTGGCTTGTCATAGTCTCCATGGGGCTTTTGTGCTGGCTGTGGGCTCCTGAAACATAGTATGTTGTGGCTGCATCTCCAGCACACCAGCTGTGATGATGGCATAAAATGAGGTATGCCATCTCTGCGATAGCCATGCTGCAGAAATCCTCAGTGGCACTCTTAGGCCTGGTCTACACTGGGAGGGGGGATCGATCTAAGTTACACAACTTCAGCTACGTGAATAACGTAGCTGAAGTCGACATACTTAGACCTACTCACCGCGGTGTCTTCATTGTGGTGAGTCTACTGCGGCCCCTTCCCCATCGACTCCGCCTGAGCCTCTTGCAGCGGTGGAGTACAGGAGTTGACGGGAGAGCGCTCGCAGGTCGATTTATTGCATCTAGACTAGATGAGATAAATCGACCCCCGCTGGATCAATCACTGCCTGCGTATAGACATACCCTTACAGACTCCTTTATACCACAGGAGTGATGCAAAGGCGCCAGTGCAGTCATTATGGTGGATGGAAGGCAGGGCCTAAAGGAGCTGGTGCAGTAAAAAAAAAAAGTTGTTTTTTACCTTAAAGATTTAGACCAACACAAAAGTGAAATGCTCCAGACATCATAATTACTTGTATCAAAAGCCTTATCCAAAGTGTAAGAGGGAGCTCCTTCCCTTCCCCACTTCCACTCATCAGAAACAATCCAGAATTTCAGCTGGGGTTATCTAATCTGACATACTAATGTATGGGAGGAAAAAGGGGTACACACCCATAAGCAGCTATTCCATAATGATATAATTATGGAAATTAATACCATTAAGGAACTCATGGGGGCTATTTAATATACCATCTCAAGCTTATAGCATTATTTCATTTCTCATGTAGGAAACCCAAGTTTCAGGAGACCGTTAATGAGGATAGAAACACTAATTCCAGGAAAGGCCACCTCAGAGGGCTTGACCTCCACATGGTGTAATGAATTCTTACTGGTGGTTAAGACTGCCTTTATGGGAAAAGGATCTAAAAACAGATATCACATTGGAATAATGGGAAAACCTCATCCATTTGTGTAACCATTAGGGGAAATCATTACAAAATATGTTATGAATTCATAGATTATAAGGTCAGAGGGATGACCGTGATCATCTAGACTGACATCCTGCATAACACATGCAATAGGACCTCCCTGAATGAATTCATTTTAGAATAACATCCTACCTTGATTTAAAAATATCCAATGATGGAGAGCACACAACAGCCCTTGCTAAGTTGTTCCAATGGTTATTTACCCTCACTGTTGAAAAGTTGTGCCTTGCAAGATTTTCGAACTAGTAGATCTCATCCTCTCTCACCTAGTTTTTATTCATAGATTTGTAGAGGGAAAACATGCTTTTCAACTCCCAGATGGTTTTTAAACTTTGAATGAGTTAGTCATGGAAATGAACTTGTTGAAATAACTGAAATGAAGAAAATATTCTCCCTGCAACTGCAGAAGAGGCCACTGCTGTCCAAAGCTGGTTTAGTACTTCAACAAATGCTGGTTCCTGGTGTTTAGACAGTGACTTCCACCAGTTCAGTGGTTTGACCTTCTTTAAAACTTAGCAGCAAATGTGAACTGCTTAATTTTTTTTTGGTATTTAATTTAAGTGATTTTTAATAGATTACAGTAAGATTAGGCCTTAACATAGGTTGTCATCATTTCAAAATTGATTTTAGATAGGTTTATTTATTTTTTTAAAAAATCTGTATTTAATTATTAAATCAAGTTTTATCCACCTGGGTAGCAGCCAACCAGTTGTTCCTGTCTTTGCGAATAGAGTGGGTGACCTCTCTAAACTGTATTTTCATGTTTAAATTTACATATTGTATTTTTTTTAAATGTGCAGATTATCAAAACTATGCTTCAAATAGGCCTGGTTGTGCATATCTTTATTTACGCTTAGTAGCACTTACTTGTCTGAGTACTCCCATGGGCTTTAATGAGATAGTGTAACTTAGTGGATAGAGACTCCTGATTCCTGGGTTCTACTCTTATTTCTGCCACTTCCTGGCTGGCTGACACATGGCAAATCACTTCTCTTCTCCCCCTTCCCCGTGACTCAGTTTCCATATTTGTAAAGTGGGGATAATGATACTGACCTCTTTTTTTAATGAGCTTCGAATTCTACTGATGAAAAGTGCTTGCTAAGAGACTAATTATTATTATATTACTCACATAAATTAGTACTAGTCAAGACATGAATGCCAGAACTGAACCCATAATTTGTGTAAAAAAAGAAGTGTAGTATCAAACTGGTGTTTTATAGTTATTTGCCTATTATTATTAGGTTAGTAGCTAGAATGGAAAACATACTGGCTACTTTGTTTTTCATCATGTGACTGGAAATCTTGTTGAGAAAATTATCTGAACAGCAGAAGCGTTACATACATACATTACAAAAGACAGCAAAATTGTGTGAATTTATGGTCTTGCTATGGCAAGTGCAATAGATACCGGTTTTCACTTGTATCCTTCAAGTATGATAAAGTAAGAGTTCCTGAACAATCATCAATGTTCTTGACCCCCATAAAATCCATAAACAAACATATATCCCTGTGAGCTAGAATCTCAGCTGGTGTAGACCAGGCATAGTCCCGCTGAAGTAAATGGATTTACATTGATTTATGTCACATGACTTATATCACATGAGGCTCTAGCCTTAATTCCCACTCCATTTCCTGCTGGGGAGAGGAAGAGAGAAAGAAAGAATGAATCACATGTGCTAGATGCTAGTCACATCTCCAAATGCAGCAGTTCTCAACCAGGGGGCTGTGGCCCCTTGTGGGGCCACGAGAAGATGTCGGGGGACCACCAACCAGAGCTGGCATTAGCCTCAGAAAGCTGAAACACCACCGTGCAGGGCTGAATCCAGAGGCCTTGAGCCCCACCACCCAGGGGCTGAAACCAAAGCCTGAGCAACTTAGCTTTGTGGGGCCCCCTATGGTGTGGGACTCTGAGCAGTTGTCCTACTTGCTATTCCCTTATGCTGGCCTGGGCTTTTATATGCAGAAAAACACTTGTTGTGGCACAGGTGGGCCATGACATTTTTATAGCACGTTGTGGGGGCATCAGAAAGAAAAAGACTACCAACCCCTGTCCTAATGCATTCCTGGAAGATACTTAGATACTAGAGTGATGAGGACTGTGTAAGACTATGAATAGACTGTAACAGAAAGGGAGTGTTGGGCGGGGGGGGGGGATGCATACACACACGCTTTCACAATATGTATTACATTCAGAAATATTACAATAATATTATTAAGGTTGCAAAGTCAAGCATTCAAAAGTTTGAAAATGTCAGAACAAGGTTGCCATGGCTACCTTAATTCATCTCCTTTGTATTGCAGTACATATGCACAGTCTTTGATTACAGGCTCTTTTCCTCAGGGTCTCTGCTGCTTGCAGTGCACTGTGGGAGGAGTTGGAGGAGATGAGAGAGATCATGGAAATTTAATTTATTATGATATAGTTATTTTTATTGTTGTAGCTCTTTTGGAGACTCAGAATTTCAGCTATACTCCTTGTAGTTGATCAGTAAATATGACAGCACATATTGTATCATGAACAGTACAGCTGGAGGTCAGAAGATAGAAAGTAGAGATATGTATACCAGGGATCTGTAATTTCTAAATAATGGGAGTAGCATGAACTAGATGATGGCCTAGTAGAAAGTGGTTAAGGAGTGGAAAGAGGATTGTGAAGAGGAGAGCAGCCTCAAAGGTGTACAAGACATAGACTAGGCATCACTAGACTGTTAGGTACTTGAACGAGGCGGGTGGAAGACAATGTTGGGCTCTGGTGTTTGGCTTGTCCCTAGTGTCATTTTCCCATGGTAGCATGAAACTTGTCAATTACTGGTTTGATAGACTGAGATGGGGTCCAGTTTTTCTCATAAATCTCTTACTCCAGTGGTTCCCAACCAGGGGTATGTGTACTCCTGGGGGTACATAGAGGTCTTCCAGGGGGTACATCAACTCATCTAGATATTTGCCTAGTTTTACAACAGACTACATAAAAAGGATTAGCAAAGTCAATACACACTAAAAATTCATACAGACAATGACTTGTTTATACTGCTCTATATACTATACACTGAAATGTAATTATAATGTTTATATTCCAATAGATTTATTTATAACTATATGGTAAAAAAGTCAGCAATGTTTCCGTAATAGTGTGCTGTGACACTTCTTTGTATTTTTATGTCTGATTTTTGTAAACAAGTAGTTTTTAAGTGAGGTGAAACTTGGGGGTATGCAAGACAGATCAGACTCCTGAAAGGGGTACAGTAGTTTGGAACGGTTGAGAGCCACTGTTATGGCACCTCAGGTCCTCTGACTCCAGACACAGCCTTTATCTCTCATCTCATCCTCGTGTGAATTCCCCCTGTAGTCTTCTCTTCTCCATCTTCCTCTGCAATCTCAGTCTTTCCTTTATTCTTGTCATCTGCAGCTCTCATTCCTTCCTCATCTATTGCAGCTCATCCCAGGATAGCCAGTTCTTCCTCAGATCATCAATGGGCTTTGTGTTTTGCCTTCTCTGTCCCCTCAGAATGTCACTGGTGGGACAGCCGGGGCACATACCAGAGAACCCATCAAACTGTTCTTCCATTGATGCATTGGACACAGCATCAGAGCTGGAAGGTCACAAGTCTGCTGGCAGCACCATTGTGCGGGCAATGGAGAGTCAGAAGAATAACATTTTAAAATTTGTGCCATGGCTTTGAATCGTACAGTGTGCAACTTGGGAATATCAGTGCACAGATGGGGCTCTAGAGAGTGCGTTGCTGAATGTGAGCCCTTGGAAATCGCTAATAAAAGGCAATTTATATTTTTCACAATTCCATTGGTTTGTTTTCTTTTAATTATTTGTTTGTTTATATTTTGGGGAAAGCAAAATGTTTTGATTCTTACTCAGAGTGCTTAAGAGGAAATGTAGAGGTTTTCTTGTGGTGTGTGGTTTTTTTTTAACCAAAATATTCCTTACTTTGATTTTTAGAGGGGAGGCTACTGGATTTTCTACTTGGATCCTTACACACTGTATTTGCTATAGGCCAACAAAGGGAACCCACTGTGTAACGGTAATAACCACAACAGTCATGTCCATCTCCCTCAACCACCATGCAGTGTTTGAGAGAACCATTTTGGTAAGTTCTGAGCCTCGCTTGAGAAACATAGATTTATTTTATTTTTATTTTTTTTAATGGTGATCAGAGCTGGCAGCCTGGTGCTATGGAGGGAGCATTTTAGGTTCAGCTGTATGTAAGGGAAGTATTTACTTCCTAACCTAGTCACAAAAAGCTAAAGGAGCAGGTGTCAGAGAGATGTTCTGCACTGACTCTAGAAGTCTTGTAACAAGAAAATCCAAGATCAGTTTTTAACTGCAATAAATATTGTCATAATCCTGCCTGCTGATTGGGTTTTTGTTTTTGTTACTGAGCTGAATGCTACATTCATGGAACATATTGCTGCCTACAGCGTATCAGAGTGGAGGTGTACCATTATTTTCCCTTTAACTCCAAACTGAGTATCTGATTGTTAGATTAAAGAAAATAGTATTATCTTTATAACGTTACTCTCTTTTCTCCGCCCCTGTCCCCCCCATCCTCAGATTAGAGTTTCTGCCTCCCTCCTGCCTGATTTCCTGTTATAGTTTTAAAGAAACAGTTCAAATATCCTCACAAAACCAGTCATGTCATATGCTGATTGCCATGGAAGGTGGAATCAGGTAATGGGCCTATGTCTTTCTTCTAGGGGTCATTTATTTTTCTTGGATCTTTAATTGAACAGTGAGATGGGGTAACTTATGACATCCATATGTTTGGAATAGAACCCATGGTAAGAACCCTCTTAAGTTTTTAATTCTAACACCTAAATAATTGGATGGCTGATGTATTCACTCCCATGGTAAATTCATAGATAGCAATTCTGGATCCTAAAGGTCTGATCCTAAGCTAATATAAACTACTCTAGTGCCACTGAAGTCATGGAGTTATGCAAACTTACACCAGACGAACATCAGACCCTAATTGTTTATAAGAAGTCCCTGTACTTAAGTATATACTTTATTTAAAAATAAATAAATAAATAGTCATGCTGTATCCCGTAGCTTTGAGAAACAAACTACCATGTCTGATCATCTTAACTTATTAATTATTGTAGCATAAACACCTGTCCTCTAAGGCGCGCAGAATGTAAGGAAGAAAAATTGTAATAGTTACTTTGTTTGGTATAAAATATGACAAATATAAGATGTGGATTCTCCTAATAGCACTGTTTGTGTGTTAAATGTTTGTGCATTTGCTGAGTTTTAGTCTTACCTATCATACAAGATTGTAAATCTTTCATCAGATGTGTTATGCTTGCTGCCTATCATCATTGCTTTATAATGATACTGGCTAATAGTGGCCAGACAGAAATAATCATAAGTTAACTCTAGGTTGTTGCTTATGTTTTGGGAGATTTTCCCCTCAGCTGTCTGCTCTGTGAGTTTTGGCAGAACTGCCTGGCTTGCAAAATGCAGAGATAACCCAGTTTCTGGATGTCTCCTTATTTGGGACAAGTGCCTTTATCATCCTTGCCAAGAATACTCAGTGTTGAGTGGCAAAGATCCAGAAGCTTGCCACAATCCCTTGGAGGTTTTAAGTTTCCCATCGAAAGGTATGGCTGGTATGACTAGTCCAATAGTATAGAGACTCCAAGAATTGTGACCATAGGTGTTTGCTGGCTTAGGAGCAGCTGGAATGTTTTCCCTGTCATTAGATTTTATTTCATAAACACGTCTTTCAATAAGCTGCTGGCATCTTCCTCAGCTCTTGCATTTTAGTTTTGACACTTGATGAAAGATGATTTTTGAACTCAAATTAAACCTGGTTTTTGGAATCTCCTGGAAATAAAAGCATTTCCATTTACTTGAATATTATTTTAATAATCTCAAGATACATACAGTATACTAAAGGGCTCTGGGCGCTATAGTTGTTTCACTCTCGTGCCAGATTGTATTGGAATCACTAAAGTGAGTGGAGAAGAGAGGCCTTTTGTGTGCTTACTCAGGAAACACTCCCATTGTGCAGCTAATGGTTTGTTTCACCTATCAATGAAAACAGCAAACAATATTTACACCTTGAGACATAAAAGTGAAGTCTTAATGATTAAAGATTCCCATGCTGCTTTTCATGCTAATGCAGGTGACCCGACCAAATTCCAGTCCGTGTAATTATATTCTTCCTTGCTAACCTCCCCTCTGCAGTTTCAGTTGGATGCCATGTTCTTGTTGGTATGGCAGTGTCGTATTGCTGTGCATTATTCAACGGCTGTGCATTCCAGTCCAAGTGGTAGCACATTTCAGAGACTGGTAACTTGATTCTTACATCTATAAAGTTTGTGCAGCTTTAGATATTTTGGGACGAAAAGGGCTATATAAATGTTAAACACTGAGTCAAATTCATCTCTGGTATAGTTCTGTTGAAGTCATTGAAAGCGTACCAGAAATGAAGCTGGTGCAATGTTACAATTTAAAAAAGAAGAAAAGCATATAAAACAGCAGACGACTGAGAATAACTGGGATGCTTTGAGCACTGTAGATCTGGGCGTAAGCTTGGCATAGTTTGTGAGCAAGGTGGCAAAAGAAGAAAAATAGCCCTGTGCGATAATTAAATGGAACATCCTCTTCAGTTTGCTAGATAGGATAATGGTAACAGGGCAAATGGAAACCATGCAAGAAGGAAAGTAAATAAAGGTAGTTCATATATTTTTAACTCCAATTGCACAAGTTGGAGATTTGTTTAAAAAATTGTAATTGGTAAAAGAAAATGATTTAACTTTAACTAGTTGCATTTGTCCCAGCCATGCTGTCAGATAATGAGCCGCTAGCAGGCACAATAAACAATTTAAAATTTTAAAGATTCTAAAACAATGAGCAATTCAGCTGATTATCTATCTTTAATTAGTGTCAATCAAGGGAAGGAGTGCCCCTCTGGGTATTTCCATCCATTGTCTTGTGACAATCAAATTGTGTTTGTTTTCACTGTTAGAAATAAGTAGTAGATACCAACAAAACCATGGATGGAAAATGAGGCTCCATACACCTGGAAGTGAAGTTAGACTCCCCATGCTGTGGAGGAAACTGAGGCAAGGATATGTATGTAGAGATTTATTATTTTTTGTTGGAATCTGTGTATTTTCTGTGCTATCTAAGTAAAGAGTAACTGTGTAGAAACCTTTGCCAAGTCGGTCTGTGCATCTGTTTGTTTGCTTCATATGTCATGTGCCCCTGAAGAGTTAAACTGTAAACCCAGGGTGCCTACAAGCCTGAAGTTCTGAGAAAGGATGTGCCTAAGCTATTGGAGTGGGGAGTTAGCACTGGTCCTGGGTTTCCAAACAACATTTGACAGATGTGTGGTCAAGTTGCTTAATGTACTGTTAGAAGGCACTCAGATACCATGGTGGTGACCATAGTTGAAGAACCTATGTAGCATAGAGTCCCCATTGCAGATAGAAAGTGGAAATAAACAATGCTGGATTTGGCTGAAATGATTCACTCATGAACCTCACAGTTAGGACTGCCTCTGTGTGTGTGTGTGCTGTATGATAGTTAAGGAATCTCATTCTGGCTGGATTAATCCATGGATTTTGGCATCAAGTCATCCCTTGTATGCCATATTGTGGTCAAAATAAATATGAAATCATACCTGTCCCTCACATCTAAACCTAGCTGGAGCAGTAGTAAGGAATAATATTGTCTGTATGAACTGGGGTGGGGTGGAGGTTGGACAAAGGCTAGCTGGCAGCATCTTAAAACAGACTGACAAAATTCTGCTGCATTGCAGGGAGCAGCCGGAAGAGTCTGTGGAATTTTTGCTGCCAAGTGTGGCTGCCATTTGTAACACAGGTGAGCAGCTCAAGTGTGTTGGCACCTAAGCTGCTCCTGGATTCCCAGGGAGCAGTTGTGTCCAAGAGCGTGTCTTTTTTTCCTCTGTGCCTGTTCCACTCTGATGTAGATCTAGCCACAATTATGCATGCCTTTGTCACCTCTAGATTGCTATATTGCATGCTCCATGAGGCCACGCTTTGAGATAACTCAGAAATGCAAGCTGGTGAAGGACATGGTAGTCCACTTATTGGGCATGATTGTCGCCGATGCTAAGGCCATTATACATCAGTTGGCATTGTAAAAGGGAACTGAAGTAGGCATTAATTATATTTACACTCACTTTAAGGTCCCTTTTACTCTGCCAGAATGATGTAAAGCAGCCTCCATGTAAATGAGGCTTGAGTACTGGTTTAAGTTACCCATATATAAGGGAAGGTATTCATGTAAACCAGTATAAATATACCAGTATAACCCCTGTGTAGACACTCCTCTTCTGGCATAGAAGAAAGATGTTCAGTGTTGGAGTACTGGCCTAGGACTTGGGAGACTTGGATATAATTCCCTGCTTGGGCACAGACTTCCTGTGTGCCCTTGGACTAGTTATTTAGCCTCTCTGGGTCTAAGTTTGCCATTTGAAATAATGGGGATAATAGCACTGCCTTGCCTCCCAGAGGTGTTGTGAGGATAAATACATTAAAGATGACCATGCTTGGACACTGTGGTGAGGGGGGCCAGATCAGCACTTTAGAGAAGAGTGCCTTTTTTTCTATTTTCGAGTATGTTGCTTGGCAAGGGGTATAAGCTAAACCCCAGAAAGTCTGTCATATACCAGAATAAGAGCATCCATAGAGGGTTTATACTGATTTAACTATATTCATATAACTAGTAAAACTTTCCTTTGTAGACAAGCCCTGAGAATCAGGTCCCATAAATGGAGTTTCCTACTGCAAGCACATAAAAACCAATTTCCAGGTAGAATGGAAGGTGTTGGTGTTAACCTAAAGGTCATAAATGATTTGGGACCTAGTTACCTGAGTGATCATCTTTTTTTCCTGCTGCCATACTGCTACAGATGAGATCAGTGGAGACTGAGCAGGAGTGCCCTCTCTGTTAACAGCTGGGAGCAGCTGGCAGGACATTCTCTAGGAAGATTCCCTGACTCTTAAACTCACTAGTCCTCCACTTGGCCTGTCAGTGTCTGAATGGATTACTCTTTCAGGGATACTGCAAAATCCATCTTTTTCTTCCAGCCTTTTGGGGAAAGGATGAGCTGAGGGTTTATTTTACTCTCCTTTTTATATTTGCTGATTATTTATTTATCTGTCAAGTTGGGATGAGTACTCATGTGGGCTGTATTTGAATTTATATGATGTCCAGAGTATTGAATACCATCAAAGTTTATTTTTAAAGTAAAATTAAGTACATAAATCCACTTAAATATAATGTATTTTATTGATCTGAAAATTACCAGTGTAAGGGGAAAAAAATCTAAATTAAGAACCACCTGAGTGTGGACATTGAAAAGACTTCAGAAACAAAGTGTCCCGAATCAGTTCTTCAATATGGGCTAATCCTCCAGCCCTTAAATGCAGCGGAGATATTTGTGTAAGAATGATAATGGACTGAAACTTGATAAGGGAAGATAGAAAGTGATGACAAATGCAGAATGTTGGGGACTGAGACAGGAGGAGGTTAATGATAGAAACTGATTAAATGATTTATTCGAAGAGGAATTGAAAATGTATTCAATCTATGGTTTAAAAACATGCATTTAGCATGAACTCTGCATTGGGTTGTTTTCTAAACAAATTTATGTAAGGATGAAAAAATCTGTACAATGGGTATAAACCTACATTTTCAAAAAAGATCATTTGAGTATTTCTTAGCATCCCAAAGTGCTTACGTGTCTCAGTTTAGACTTCGTACCACTGCATGGCTCTGTCACTGTGCCCTTTTGCAGCTGTCAGCAAAGCAGAGCCAGGCTGCACTGGCTAAGATCAAGTTGTAAATGAAGAAGTCTGTATGGTTATCACATTCATCAGCTTCCTGATGGAAGATGTGAGTTTGAGTATATGCAAAATGGGACCATCCACAGCAGTGATAGGCTAACACAAATGGTTAGTCTAGGAATGTTGCCCCTGGGCTTCCTCCGAGTTCTCTTGACTGCTGAATGTTATCCCTTGATTACTGGTGTCTTGGGTATTGGCACTGAAATTTAGAGAGTGCAAACTTTTTCTGCTAAGTAATGTCCACAGACATGTCTAGATTATCCTTTCCTTGGGTAGTGCTATAAATTACTTCTCTGCCTGCTTTCTGACCTGACAAGCATACAAAATCTTTGGGGAGATTTAAAAAAAATACAGACTGTACAGTAATTAAATGCTAGTCTCAAGATACCCACGCACAGACGACTGCAGTTGCGAGATTTATTACTACCAATTACTACCTAGATCTGCATTAATGAACCTGTTGCAGTTATTGATTCAAGTCAGTAATCCCCTAGAGTATGCCAAAACCAAAAAATAAACCTGCATGCTATCAGGGATAACTAACAGTTTGTAGATTAGGGTATTTAAAAATGGCATGGACTGAAGATAAATTGAGCATGATACTGTCTCCTTCAGAGAATGAGAAAATAATACAGAGAATTTTTAATCTCATGAGCTCCCCAGGGCCTAGGGTTATGAGGCAACTCACCACCGCCTGCCCTTAGCATGAAGTATTCTTGTCTGTGCCTGCTGTGGATCAGCTCCCTCAAACTACCAGCCTCTAGTAGCACAAGCCCGGCCTTCCAGGGCTCGCTGTCTCTGTACAGGTAGCAATAGGCACTCACCTGCCCCTGAGTCCTCAGACCATTGACTGCAGCATCTAGTCCCTTATCCACTGAACGCTCATAGAATCACCAGGCCTGCTGTTCCTAAAGGAGCAATACACACCAACTTGTTAAGATTCTTCTCAGGACCATTCCTTTGCCTAACACCACAGCATGTGGATTATATTTATAGTGAAATCAAGAATAAGTCTATTTATCAAAGTTCAAGTGACTGTGAGTAACAGTATTCTAAATAAATGGTTACATACAAAACAAAATCATAACACACTTCTAGGGGTTAAACTTTAATTAACAAGTTACTCTATTGTCTAAAGAAGCTGATCTCACCCAAAGCTCTCTCCAGCATTTTCAACCAAGTATGGCTGAGATCCCACTTTCATGAAGCAAATTCACTGTGCATTTACTTCCTAGGTGAGGGATGCCCAGTTCTCTTCTCTGCCCCAAAATATAGTCAAGTAAACCTTAGAAGTGCACCTTCAGACAAGGTTCTCTTCCTCTGGTGTTTTTCCCTTCCTGTTAGTTTCTTTCTGAAATTCTTGCTATCCTTCACTCGCATACAGTCCAAATTGGTGATAGAAAACACATAGTGAATGAGACAATACTCAATTGACCAGTAAACAGATTGATGGCTGAACATCCCTTGTCTGACCAAAAAAAACCCCCTGTTTTTCACCTTTGCTAGACCCCAGATACGGACTTTAAGACCAAATTTTCAATATATGTACATAAACTCCTTACACAAAATCTTCACATGCATTTTGCAATGCTATTGATGACCAGTGTGATGCTGGCTTTTAACTGAGACCTCACACAACATTATTTGGTGAACTAGAATGTACACACCAGACTCAGTAGATTCCTGTAACCCCTTTTCACCACCTTGCCAGTTGGCATTAAGAGGTTCTCAGGTCACATCTCTCCTTCAGGTGTTGGTCGTATACAACATGGTCAAAGCACATTGATAAGGCAGTGAGTGATCTACCTACACTGTAGATAGAGGATTTCAGTCTCTAGGATTGTCAAACCAGAGAGACTGGTGCTCGGGAGATCTGGGTTCCATTCATGTCTCTTCCACAGACTTCCTCTGTGACCTTAGGCTGATCACTTATGGTCATATTTTCAGAAGACCTCCACTCCCATTTAGGGAACTGAATAAAGTGCCCAGATTTTCAAGAGTGCTCATTGCCTAGCAGCTCCCATTGGAAACAATGGCCTCAGGTCTCCGTCCACAAAATGGGGACTAGTAATACTTTCCTCCTCCCATGGGTATTGTGAAGATAAACTCATTACTGAGTGTGAGGCTAGAGCAATGTGGGCCATATAAATGGATAGACTTTTCACGAGCACTGAATTCACATGAAGATTTTTCAAAATACATTCAGTATTTTTAAAGCCGTGGTTCTCCACCTTTCCTGACTACTGTACCCCTTTCAGGAATCTGATCTGTCTTGTGTACCCCCAAGTTTCACCTCACTTAAAAACTACTTGCTTACAAAATCAGACCTAAAAATACAAAAGTGTCACAGCACACTATTACTGAGAAATTGCTTACTTTTTCATCTTTACCATAACATTATAAAATAAATCAACTGGAATATAAATATTGTACTTACATTTCAGTGTGAGACCTGAGCCTGTTTTTTCACTTGTGAGATTTGTCTGAAGCCTGAGCCCCACCGCTTGGGGCAGTAGCATGTTACTTAACTTTGCAGGGCCCCCTGTGGCATGGAACCCCAGGCACTTGCCCTGCTTGCCAACCCTGAATGCCAGCCAGCACTTGTGACCCCTCCCACCCCCCCAACCCCAAACCTGTCCCATGAGTCCCCTAGGGGCTGCAACTCCCAGGTTGAGAAACACTGATGTAGATGAGTTGAGTATCCCCTTGAAGACCTCTGAGTACCCCCAGGGGTACACACATCCCTGGTTGAGAACCACTGTTTTAAAGTAATATTTACATAAAATTTACAGTTAACTTGGATATACTCAGATCTATGCTTGTAAACTAAATTAGAACCAAGATAAAATTTAATAAAATTATTGTGACAGATATTGCAACTGCAGGAATATTTGGGGGGGAACACATTGTATGAAGTTTCTGTATCATTGTGGGCCAGGGATTATATGCAACTCCAGGCAGGAGGGTTATCACGGCTCCTCCAGGAACTGAAAACTGGGATGGGGAGTGGCGGGGTGGGGGAGATGGGTGATTACAACCTAAGCGATTCACCTTAAACACCTCCAGAGATGTATCACACCCTGGGGAGACTTGCATATACAGGTTCAAACTGAGTTTTCCAGACAGCAAGAAGGGGGTTTTGCTATACAAAGGCTTGGTTTAAACTGGTTTCAGAGTAGCAGTTTTTCATGAAGTTGATAGATTTCCACTCCATATGGCTAAATGCAGTGGCTTGCATAATGACAGGTACTCCTCTTGGTTTAAACTGACTCACAGCCTTCTTTCTCATTCAGCAAATGGAGGCCCCTGGGACAGAAGATCCTGTCCAACCTTTGCAGAATGGTTGGATAGACTTGGGCCTACTAGGGCCCCATAAGACTGACTGATCACTTCTGGTAAGCTATTAGCATTGAGTATAGAAGCTTTTATTGTGTTTTTTATGTCTTCTCTTTAATGCTTTTACGTTAAGAGTAAAGGTGCTTGCTTAGAAAGAGCTGTGTGGTAACATGTAACTGCTGGCAAAACACTGTTCATAGCCCTCAGAGAGAGAAAGCAAAGCAAAAGGGCTATCTGTTAGGCAGACTGGCTTGCTGGGGATATTGCAGCATATGGCAGGGAGCTGTGCTGCCTTAAAACCCCCATTCTGGAAGGAATGGGATCAGGATCCCTGCCCAGAGACAGGTGTTAGCTGGAGACCTGATACCTAACTGGGAATTTGTGGAGTGGACTACAGAACTGTGGCAATTTATTTCTAAATGCCGTACATGTTCATTTGCTCACGATTTGATTGCCTCCTTCTTTAGCCCAATAACACAAACAAAAATGCATGAAAAAACAGAAGGATAAGATCTCACATGTTAAAGTATCCAATATCTATAAAAGAGAAACATAATTAACCACTATAATTATGATGAATAAAAATTTATAGCCAGTCTAATTCAGTTAAAATGATTGTCTTAAGGTTTTCCTTGAGGCTACTTGGAAATGTCTCATCCTCATGTAATAAATTCTGTCTGAAGAAACTTCCACATGCTGTTTTGTTGGAACTTGTTCTCGTTAATACCATCTCTTTCTTAGTTGCCCACTAAGTTTATTAATACTTAGAGTATTAGACATATCTTCTGTGTTATCTGAGCTCACAAGTGCTCTTCTGGTCTCTCTCTGAACCGCAGATTGCTGGGTGCCTATCTTCAAGAAAGGCCGGCTCAATACTCCATTGTTGGTCTCTATTTAGTAGCAGATTGCTGTTACCTCTTCCCAAAACTAAAGCACTTTTGGCTATCCCCACACTACAGACTGGATACTCCTTTCCACTTGTACTGAAAGAGGGGAAATGCAGATGGTGAAACTGAAGAGGCCATTGTTAAGCTGGAATTGAACCACTTTTGTACATCGTCCTCCACTCACCTCCCTCTGGGAAGGGAACAGAGCGACAAAGTAAAAGCACCATTTTGTTCAGGGCTATCTTGCTCTTCAGTTTATGGAGTGCATAGATCTCTCAGCAGTAGGCTATATACAGATAGCCTTAGATAAACAGAACTGGGTTGCATGCCCTGCATGCACCCAGAAGCCCTGCCATGGGCAAAGCATGGGGTTGAGGCTCCCGGGGCCGAGATGGGTGTAGGAGATGGAAACAAGGGAGCAGCCACTCTGCTTGGTATGATACTAAGCCTATGACTTTTAGGCCATTGCCTGGCCTCCCCACTGGGCTCTGCAGCTTTAGACTTCTCGTCATGGTATTGGGCCAGTGACTGAGACTTTCTTCCTCTGCCAGCCAATTAGCACCCTCCTTGACATTAGCCCATCTTCCCTTCAGTGAAAGGGTCAAAGGGAGGGATCGCTGGCCGCTAGCAGGGGAAGGAAAGAAGGAGACGCAGCAGCAACAAATTGCTTAGCTCTGCCTGTGGGGAGCCTGACTCAGAGCCTCTGTGTGAGGAGAACCTGGGAGCTATGTTGGGGTGGGGAAGGGGCAGGGAGCATGGCTGGAGTGGTAGACAAGAATCAAGGGGGTATGCCTGGAACTATATGAGATGAGGGAAATTAATGAATTTGGAGAGGGAAGGATTAGTATTCTGAAGTGTGTAATTTGATGGTCTGTGCAGCTGCAATCTTTCACAGCCGGGCACAGGAGCAGCAGTTGGGGAAGTGGGAATGGGAACACAGGAGGAAGAGTGAAATGACTATCATAGATGCAGCAGCAGGTGACGGGGAGAATGAGCACCGTAGCAGGAGGAAGACGGCTGCATTTCTAGTGCAGGCCTTGTGAGTGTGGTGATAGGGAGAATTGGGGGGGGGGGGGTAAAGATGTGCAGGAGAGACTCTGAGACCTGTGGGGAGTGGAACAGACAGAGAAGGAGGCAGAAGGGAACAAACAGGAGGTTTGAGAGACAGAGTGTACTTTGTAGGAAGGGAGGTTAAGCTCTTAGCGGAAGAAGAGTCCTGACACACCCTGGAGCTGTCAGGAGATTATCAGACCTTGTCTGCCCCCAAACATGTACAAATGGAAAATATTTGATTTCTCTCTAGGCCATGAGTAGGCATATTTGCATAAACTCTGCATATATCAGTCTGGAGGGGTGGAGGGCTACGATGCTAGGTCTGCATGATATCTTCCTAACCGGGTGGATATCTGAGAGGATATGCACCCTCCACACTTTCTGCTCCCCCGCAGAGTGGGGATTTGGCGTGGGCATGGGGGCAAAGGGGGAACAAGTCATAGCACGGCTCCTGAAGAGATGCCCACAAGGAGGATGTGAGTGGGAGATTTTGTACATAGGGAGAGCACAGGTTTGAAGCTGGCTGCAAAGTGGGTCTGTGAAGAGAGCTGCTTTACAGCTGTCTCATTACTTAGAGCCTAATATCTTCAAGTTCTTCCAGTGTAGCACTGCAAATCTCAGAACAGCATAGAAGCAAATACTTGGCTGCTTACTTTCGCTGACATCACGGATTATAGCAGTGGCCAGCACTCCTACATTAGAAAGTATTTTGGTATTAATTAACTAGTGGGTTTCTTCCAGCAGCATTTTTTACAGGAAGTATATCCCACACCTGCCCCTCCTCTCCTTTTTTTGGCTTCATCCCTTGGCATTTACTCAGGAAGGCTCATAAAGTGTGTGCCAATACCACTTATGCTGGGCCAAAGTCATCTCTGGTGTAACTTTACTCAATTCAATGGAGTTACACCAAGGATGAATTTAGCTCACTATCTCTGTGTGGTATAAGCCAGTGCTGATTCAGATCAGTGTTGATGATGCACCCACATATGAGGCAGAAACGGCTCATTCTTAGTGGGCAGTTAGTGGTCTTGCAATGCAGCCACGTATGCTATCCATTAAAATGAGAAGGTGTCATTACAGCTGAGTTCTTCCTTTACATTTCATCACCCCCCTCTTGAGGTGAGAAATATGTTTGGTTTCACAAGTCAAAAAAACTGCTTAAGCTAGTAAAAACTGCTTTTCAGTAATGGCACAAATTTCATGTAACTACACTACTCAGAGTGCAAAGGGATTCGTTATTTTTCTTTTCATGAAACTGATGAATTTAAGAGTCACTGGTTCACATTAGTTGCATGTAAAGTGAAAACTAGGGCATTTTTAGAGCCTGTATTAATCTGTGGGGAGGGTGGGCAAAGTCCCAGGGCCACAGTAAACAAGGGGCAATATCCATCTATTAAAAAATGCTGAGAAGAAAGACATTCATGAATTTTCATATTTTTCCATTTGACTCAGCTGAATTATGCTATAGCCAGCTGGATACGGCTCTCTGTTCACTCGGATGCTGTATCCATTGCATTTTCATGTACACTTGAAGTTATGTCTGCTTGTTGAATTCATGACAGTTCTAGGCAGACCTCAAGGAAATACCCTGAAGATGAAGAGTTCCATTAGTGCACCTACAAAAGAAAAGGTAAACTGAAAGTTTTCTTTTAATTTCCTTCAGTACTAAGCCAATTGTCAGAAACTTCCCAGCCAGAGACTTATTCTTATTCTTCTTCTTGTCCAAACATTTCTGGTTTAATATGGCTGTTAACTAGGGTATTCAAACATGGGCATTCCCATTCTTATGGACCATGTTATCCAATGTGCCCATAACTTTCCTCACTATGAGCTGTGTTACCAAATACATAGACTTTGTACGCATCTGGGTCTTACTTTGATAAGTCCCAGGCCATTTCAAGCAAGGAACATGTTTATCTGTATTCCTCTTTGGGCTGGATTCTTAAACCTCTTTTCATATTTGTTAGCCTTTTTTCGTGTGAGTAGTTCTATTAAAGTCAGTGAAACTACTCCAAAGAGTAAGATCTACCCAGAGTGATTGATTTGGAAGCATTTGGCCCTATCTCTTTACTAGAATAAAATATGTAGGTTGAAAAAGAGAGATTTCAGGAACTTTGTAGTGGATAATAGTTATGACGCAGTCAATATATGTCATCCATTATACATCTGTTGCACCGCTTTTAGAATCTGTAAGATGAGACCAAAAACATGATCGCTTTTAGGTATGTGGTGTTTATTTTGTTATTTTCAAGAATATTTTGGGGCCATTCTCCTAGCATCACATTCCCTGTGAGTTTGTGTAGCAGCAAGGCTTTTTCTGCATCGCTTCCCTTGTTTGGCAGTGCTAGAATGAGAAGATGACTTTACCCTTTCGCTCCCTTGGCAGTGGGGAAATCAGCAGCTCCTTGAGTATCACAGTGTGCTCCAACATCAAGCCCAACAGTTGTGTTAAGCTATCAGACACATCTTGTGTGTGTAATCTGTGATGTCCTATCAACATAGCTTTGTCTGATATCTTAAGGGCAAAGCATATTTACTGTGGAACAGGGAATGACTATGCTGGGGGCTGGTGTATATGGTGATTTTAGAGGAGATCAAACAGTTTACACTGTACACACAATGCAGTCCGTCACTGCACACTAGCCCCACATTTGCCATAAACCCTGGAGTCCTCTTGCAATGTGGACTAGGTTTGCTGAGGTCCATGGTTCATGCGGATGCAATTGCTGTACATCACTTTTTCCCGTGCTTCCAATGGCTATCCCATAGTGCTTTGTAGTTCAGCCATTACTCATGTGTCCATTCACCTGTGTGCCCTTCCCTCTCTGCTATCAAGTTCCCAGCTGTTAACCCCTATATAGACATTCCCTGAAATAGAGATATAAAATTATGATTTTATCTAGGCAGAAATTGTGGAATTACACTGCTCATCCTTAATGATCAGTTCGTGTATTTAAGATCCATATACTTTGTCTCTCATCTCTTCTTCTGTTTGTCTGCATCCTCAGCATTACCAAAATACTTAGAACTGACTGATTGTTCTCACCTTTAAGGCTGATTTTTACTGCATGCATCCAATTATGCCATCTGGTTCTTCTAGTACGAAAAAGCCTGTTGGCCAAAATGCTTTTAGGATAGAGCTTCAAAAGCCGAAAATTCAATGATAGGTGTCTCATAAATCTGGGCATTCTAGAGTTCTGCGTTACACTGTAATTACAGTGTATGTATCATACATATATTAAAATCCTAATTCTTTACTAGCGTAAAGATCAATGAGATGAATAAACTTCCTCTCTTACGTATGCGATTTCTGTATTTCAGTTCATATAGGCAAAAATTAAATAAAAAACGTCAGTTTATAAAGAGAATTGGAGTGACACGTCTTCGTCTAAATTCAACTGAGTTTCCTCTGGGGAAAAAAATATATAGTTGTCAAAGTCGTGCTTCGTTGACTGTAAAGACTATCTATCACCTTTTGGTGCATTTGTTATCATGAACTCCACATGTTTTCTGTGGGGAAATTAAAGATTATAGAGCTCATTTCCAATTCTAATGGCCTATAAGCAAAAATATTATTAAAAACCTTTGACTCCTAACCCGTTGTTATTGATAGTCATGGCTGTACTTTACGTCAGAATGAAAATATACTCTGTGTTAATATATAAATGCTTATTCAGGGAAACTTTAATGAATGTTAGAATAAAAAGGTGTATATGATTTGCAAGTGAAAATAATCTTCGATATGGAGTATATCATTTCAATTAAATGCAATTAATATCAGTAAGCTTTTATTATTTTAGATCGCATATGCCTGAGAAGCTATGCACATTTACTTGTCCTGTCTTGCTCTTTCAGTCCAAATTAAAAAGAAGAGAATGCTGTATCTTGAACAAAGAAAAGGAGTACTTGTGGCACCTTAGAGACTAACCAATTTATTTGAGCATAAGCATAAGCTTTCGTGAGCGGATGCGATGAAGTGAGCTGTAGCTCACGAAAGCTTATGCTCAAATAAATTGGTTAGTCTCTAAGGTGCCACAAGTACTCCTTTTCTTTTTGCGAATACAGACTAACACGGCTGTTACTCTGAAACGTATCTTGAACAGTAGTTTTCTTTGTGTTGTTTTGAACTGGTTATTCTTAGTGCTTTAAGCACAAATATTGGCACAGATTTATTTTACAAGGTGCAGACAACGTTTAAATCCTAATTCTTAAGCTATATAGATCACTAAACTACAAGACAAACACCATGCAATGGCAGAATATTTACATGGGGCCTTAGAACTGATGTCCTGATGGTAATAAGGATCAAAATGACATTTTTCAATGGTAGGGCTAGTCCTGAGTCATTTTTCTTTAGAGTTGGATTATTGCCAAATCCCTATTTGATTCAATTTCACTGGGCCAGGACCTCCAGTATAGACAAGCTGTGCTCAGTGCAGGACTAACAGGAGGAAGCAAAGGTGGCTTTAAGCCACCATTACATTTTCCAGATCCTGCGGCTGGGTGGGGATAGGACAGTCTCTTGCCTTAATCAGAGCTTGTTGTAGAGAGAGCTTGTTGTAGAAGATTATAATTTAAAGTTGCTCCCTCATAAGGGATAGCATTGTGAAAATAAGAATTTGGAGATGTGCCCTGGAGGTGGGAGTTGAGAACACCACATAGCTGTATGCGGCAGATCACCACAGACGTTCTTCAGTTTGTTTTAATGCAAGTTTGTATTCCTTTCTCATTCACTGGTTTGTTATTTAATGAACCCCAAGATTGTTACACAGGTTGCCTGAATTCCCATGGTCCCAAGGGATCATTCCAGCAGTTGGGAATTACAAGGGCATAGGGACACACTAACCAAGCTTCCTTTGCACTGGAAACACCTCTCGCCCTAGAGGCTAAAGGGGGTAGTGATGTATAGATGCCATGCTGGCCCTACACCCTGGAAGGAATCCCCTTATACAGGAAAATCCCCAGAGAACCGGATGCGCCAGATTATGGCTGCTTTGTGCTCCAGAACAGCAAAAAGCAGCCTTACTAGGGCCAAGAATCTGGCCCATTGTGTCTACTTAAAATTCTGAGGTTGAGATTGCATAAGAGACTCTTCACTTTTTGACCCAGACATTTGCTATGCAGTAGAAGATGTGCCCACTAATTTGGGAGTCTTGGGCATTTTTGGTACATAATATTGTAGGGAGCTGTATTTGTGAGTCTCCAGATCAACGCTCTTCTCTCTCCACGGAAGAGATACAACACAACACAGGCAGTGGCAATGCAAGCTTTCTCCACCTTCCAGTGTGTCTCAGTTCTATGCTAGCAAGACCATCTCAGAGGAGTAGATCATTTTCCAAGTCCATTCAATCTGCTCAGATTCCTAACAAGGTTGCTGGCAGTGTTTGACTGAAATACTGCCTGTTAGCAGGTGTTGTCAAATCTGCTGGGATACAGTTAAGCAAGTTTTGCTGACTCACTCGGGCAGGCAGCTCATTACCCTAATAAAATATAATGGAGGTAGGGCTGTCTAGAAAGAGGCCAGACTTTAATTTAGAGCAGGTTGGGAAAGGCACCAGGTCCCAGGTGCAAATTAGTGCCAATTGTAGTTGTATCAGGTTGTGCTATGGACTCTTGTCCAGCAGGAACAAGAATGAGATCACCAATATAGTTCACAGAGGCTGCCATCAGACAGTACAAACTTTCTGTCATTACTGATCTATGGTGGATTCAGAGTGGAGATTTACTGATTAATTTAACTTGATAAAAGTATAGGAAGGTGCCTATCTGAGGCTTTGAGATAAGTTAAAAAAACCCAGACAGCTAACCACCTTGGCAGCCCCCAACAAAACTCTACATCACACAAAACTCTCCCTATGCCAAAAACTTCATTTTTCCAAACACTTGAATAAACAGCACCACTAGTCCTCTAAGATGTCTCTTCCTTTGAGTAGTATTGGCACATTCCAGTCCAGCTTTCTAAAATGGTTAGTAAATGTCAGAAAGCCATCCCACTTCATCCTCCAGGCTGGAAGGGTTGTTTGATTGTTTGAGGGTTTTTTATTTCTCATATAGGTTTAAAAAGTCTCAGTGAGATGCCTTCATCTTTATCCTGATCTCTGTCTGCCCTCTTGTGTGCAAAAAGGACAACATGCTTTAATGGCATAATCCTTGTTCTGTAGTCAGTGACAAAAATTCCATTGACTTCAGTGGGAGCATGAAATAACTCTTTGCGCTTCTATGGAAATAATAACTCTTTGTAACAGAAGTACAATCATTTCAATGTCAACTCATTAAATGGATTGCTAAAATTACTTTACTTATGCACAAAGCTCGCCTAGATGAAAGGGCTGCATTCTTTGAAGTGGAAAACATTCTAGCTATCTGAGTTGAATGAACGCTGCAAAAAACTATTTTGCAAATATTTGTTCAACTTTTCAGATTAATTAACTCTGGCTACATTCACACCCCTTTTGGGTTTTCCTTCCACGATCATGTAAGCAATTGAGTTTTTCCTTTTGTGTATGTTTATAGCAAACAAATTATAATATACAGATGGTGACTTTTACATTTGATTTTCACAATGGTACCAGAAATTTGATAAACTATGTTTATCCTGTCAGGGCAAAGAAGCAATACATGTGTTCTAATCATGACCAAACTCAAGAAAATTGTGGTCTGTTCAGACAGTCCATGAATGGAGAGGTGAAATTCATCAATTAAATTAATCATTCAGTTTGTGTTAGGCAAATTTAAAGTTACCTATTGTTTGACTTAAGGATAGCAAATGCTTGAACGAGACTGCAATTTAATCTGGAGTTTAAAACTGCCAAACCTGTATGCTCACCTGCTCCCTGGTTTTTATACAGAAATTGAAGAATTGTGATACTTACTCCAATCACTTATCAAATACATGGAGGAAGAATGGTGATATATGAAGTTTTTACTTTTGTTTTGCAGTGAAAACTGATTATTCATTGCTCTGGAGTAGCCTGTAAAGCTGCCATTGTGCTAGGTGCTTACAAGCATGAAGTAGAAAGACTGTCCATGCCCTAACTTGCTCATAATCTAGATTGACAAAATATAGCAGGTAGATGAGATGAACCAAAAGGGAAGGAAGTGGGGAGTATGAAGTAGCAGTTAATTAAACAAGTTATTATACAATAATCAGCAATAGTCTCAGCTTACCACTTTTTAAAATTGTAATTTATTGGAGCTTTGTAGGCGACATGGCAGAGGTTTCAAATAACTTAAAATATATATTAGACATTCCATCTACATTTTGTTGAATTTTGCTAATTACTTGCATTTCATGAAAACGGATCATTTCCTGAAACTGCAGATATTTCAACAGCTGTGCTCTTACTTTGCTAATGATATTGATCCATATTTGAAGAAGAAGGTGGGCCAATGTAGACAGAGAAAGCTTGTGGTTGGGGCTGAATGGAGCTGGGAGGAAAGTGGTAGACAGCGACTGTGTTTTAAGAAGTCAAGTAACTCTTAAGGATGGACTTGCACCATATCATCTTTATTACATGGGATTGAGACTGACCACTGCTGGAAAGGAATGGGGGAAGGCTTTTGAGTGGAAGAGCGAACAATGCTAAGGCTGCAATCCAGCAAGGTACTTAAGTATATGCGTAACTTCAAGAGCATAAGTGGTCTTCAAGCACATAAGTGATTTCAGCGGGTCTATTCATGTGCTTAAATACCTTGCTGAATCAGGACCTTAGTGCCCTCTTTTGCTCTCTCTTAATCTTATGATAATGGCAACAGTTTTCAAAACCCACAAGAAAATGCTTATATAAAGTCAGACTTCTTGATTCTGTCCACCACTGTCCTGAAAACTGTGAGATTGTTTTTATTTTCCAGTGTGTATCTTGTGTCCTATAACCTTAGCTTGGTGGACTATTAATTAGTTCCAAGCATCACTGTGTCCTGGCTCACTATCTTGGCAAGGTGACATTGCATCTTCTCCTCATGACGTTGCATGATGAGGGCAACCTCATTGTGAGCTAGTAATATCATTGCTTGAGGATGTGTGGTAGGCTGCACTGAAGCATGATGGTGTTGCACAATGTGTGGCCCATCCCACAAACATTTGTGGTTGAGTGTAGTGCTTGCTACTGTGAGGTCAATGGGACTGTTCACTGTATTAAGAACTATGCTCCATAGAAGAGTTTGCACATAGGCCCCAGTGCTGTAAAGCATTTCTATTCAAAGTAATACTTCAGCACATGCTTAACTTTAAGTACATGCAGAAAGTTCATTTGAAATCATTGGAATTTCTGTACATGCTTAATTGAGGCCTGAATTATGATGTTCTTCAGGGAAACACAAATAGATTATGATAACCCTACTACAGACCTTTGTGAAAAGAGTTATCAACTGACTCAGTGACAGGAATTTGTTGGCTGGCACCCTGAATATGTTCTACGGCCATCGAGGGGCTCATGCAAAAAAAAAAAAAAAAAAAACCCTTTCAAAAATTGTTTAATGATTGAAAATACTTTTAAAATTGCTAAAGTAACTGCATAAACTTCAATTACTTGCATGTGTCACCCATGAAAGAAACTGCCATTGTTATTTCAAAATGCAATACTTGTCTCCTGGTGATGGATGGGAATGAATGAGAAGTGAAAGTTATTTTTATTCTTAATAGCCCAGCACCACAGCCAGACTTTCAGCCTCTTAATCAATCAGTGTCAGACAGCATCATAGTCGCTAAGCACCACAGTTAGGATTTCACTAGTCTATTATTTCTATCACTCTCCCTTCTGTGAGAGGGACTTTATTTCTGAATTCCATTCTTCAGAAGATAGGCTAAGTTCTTGTGAAGGACCATCTTCCTGCAAATGCAAGCCCTGCGGTGGGTGCATGGCTGGTTTTGAGAACTCAAAATGTCTGCTATCTTCTCTGGTGGCATGGGTGTGGCAGATGAATCTTTAGTGGAGGCCTCGGATGAAAAAAGTATCTTGCCAGTCTTGTTTTGATCATGAAGTTTGGGGTACAAACAACTTATTAACTGTGTAAAACTTTTAGGCTAAAATCAGCCAAAACTTACTTTATGTATCTTGAGGGGACAAGACAGATTGCCCAAGACTCCATCATTCAACCTACCCAGAGAAGTGAAGCTATTTTATTGCTTGGCGAGGCCTGGGGGAATTTTGTTCTATTTAAAAAACAAACAAACAAAAAACCTTCCTCCATTTTCTTGCTAAGATTGTTTGTTCAGCAGGCTACAATTCAGCTTCTGACAAGGCATTACAGCAGTAAGAACTTATCCCTTGACCTTCAGCTTCATTGTTGCCTTAATGAGATAAATGAAACCTGAACCGACCCAAAATGAATGTTTTGCTATTTCACTTTATATTCAGCATAAAGTCTTACCACACAGTTCTAATGTACACCTCTGTTTTCCCCCACAGATGGTCAAAGTGACCTGCAGAGAGAATGTTTCTGAGAGAGGATCACATAGTTGAAAGAAGTGGGAGAACAACAGAGATTTTTGAAAAACTGCATTGCCCTTAGTGGTTTGGAAATTCTTTGCCGAACGAATAGGAGTTTTATATGTAGGTGTTAGAAGAATGTTAGCCAAATGCAGCGTTAGAGCTGGTGAGGTCAAATGATAAAGTCGTTTGCTTCTTCAGAATAACCAACGATTTTGAATTGAGAGAGGCCCAGTTTACTGCTCAGAACATAGGACTGAGGAATCCAGTGATAACAGAGGTCTAGTCCTCTCTATACCACTGATTCCCCTTTGTGGTCTAGGGCAGTGGCTTTCAACCAGAGGTCCGGGGCATATGGTCCTCCAGGCATGGCCGGTGTTGGACTTGCTAAGGCCCAGGGAAGAAAGCTGAAGCCCCACTGTGCAGGACTGCAGCCTGGGGTCCTGAGCCTGACCTCTCAGGGCTGATGTCAAAGCCTGAGCAACTTAGAGTTGTGGGGCCCCAGGCAATTGCCCTGCCTGCTACCCCTTAACACTGGCCCTGGCTTTTATATGCAGAAAAACAGTTGTGGCCCAGCTGAGCTGTGGAATTTTTATAGCATGTTTGGGGGGGGCCCTCAGAAAGGAAAAGGTTGAGAACCTCTGGTCTAGGGCAGATCACTCGCCGCTGGATTGCGCGTGGCTGCTGCGGCATGTTTTGGGAGGAAGGCATAAAAAGCCTTCTCCCTCACACACACCCTGTGCAGAGGCCAGACACAGTCACACTCCCCATTTAGCGCTCTTGGGGGCATAGGTCACCGCAAAAGAAGCGTATGCACCTCTCACACACAGACCAGAAGAGGTGGCTGGGAGCAAGCAGGCTGCGCTGTACCATAGGATCATGCAGAAGGTATGTGCTCGCCTTGTTCCAGGGAGCTCCATCACACATTGTGTATGAGACAAATACATCCTCGAGATTCTCTTGGGAGTAACAGCCACAGCGACACCTAGTGCTCTACTTCTGCTCCCCTTTCTACCACTGGGATAACGTTACCTAATGACCTACTCCACAGGTGTGTTTGTTTATAAAGCACTCTCAGCCTACGTCTACACTGTGAGCTAGAAGTGTGATTTCCCCTGCTCGTATACACACATTGGTGCAAGCTCTCACCAAGCTAGTGCAAGGATAAGTAGCAGAATAGCTGCAGTAGCATGGGGAGCGGCAGCAGGGGCATATGCCTTCGCTCTGCTGAGTACACACATGCCTGAAACCGGTGCCATACTCAGCACAGCGAAGCCATGCCTCTGCTGCTGCTACCATGGCTACACTGCCTTTTATACTCAGGATAGCTTGACAAGAGAGAGTGCCAGTATGTGTAAGTGAGCCGGGGTCTCATGCCCCTAGCTCATAGTGTAGACATAGCGTTTATACAGGCAGCTTTTCATCTCAGGCTAAGTACAATTTTTTAAAAATAATTGTCCATATTTCTTCTGTTCATTGGGTTCACTGGAATAGATAATGTCACCACTAATGAAGCACACAAGCCGAGGTGTTCTTAGGTAGTTTATAGAAACCACTAGTGGCCTGCACTAGTTCACTTCACTGTTGCATTTGGAAAGGCCTAATACAAACCAAGAGACCATTCTGAATGACTTCCTTACACCAAATTGCCACGGGGGCTTTCCACAGCTCTTGCTTTTCAGAATAAAGTTATTTTGTCTTACTTTATCTGTTAGTGATGACTTATAAAGAAAAAAATTTCAGGCTTCCTGTCAGCAAAGTGACCTGATGATTTAACAGAGCTAAGAATTACAAGGATCTATTCTTTAGAGTAAATTTTTGCATGATAATTACAGCCCTCCTAATGCCTTCTGGAAAACCATGAAAGGCATTCTGTTTAAAACTGTTTCTGCCCTTATGACATAATCTTTTGTATCTTATCATTCCTTATCACATTTACAGTGTCTAACACAATGGGACTAGGCCCCTAGGCATTACTGCACTACAAATAATAAATTGTTATTTCTAGGGATTTTTGCATGTGCACTATCTCAGTTTAGGAGTTCATATGGTCCTCTTGCTTATTCTCCATATGAAGTAATAATCTTTTGCTTTTGAATTTATAATCATTTTCAGAACTCTGCCAATACAGATGTCACAAAGAGACGTTTATGACTTCAAGTGATGAATACACAGCAGGAGCAGGTAAGCAAGGAATAAATATCCAGGCTTCACACAAATTTTGCTAGCAAAGAATAGGTGAGAAAAGAAAGTAGGTGTGAGGAAGTATGATGTATTGTGATATTTCTTCCAAAATGGAAGAAGGTTCAGCTGCTCTTTAACATGGATGACTCAACATGAAACACTTCTCAACAGGAGACATATCTTCAATATCTTGAAGGGCTGGTCTGCACCTAAAATTTAGGTTGACTTAGCTACATCACTCAGGGCTGAGAAAAATCTCACACCCTGTTTGACGTAGTTAAGTTGACTTAACCCACCATAGAGGACTCAGCTAGGTCAATGGAAGAATTCTTCTGCCGACCTTACTATCGCCTGTTGAGTGGGTGGATTTTCTACAGCAACAGAGATAATAGAGATGTTTTTTATGATACTTCACAATGGTTGAGAAGCCCTTTTGATAGAATCTGGAAGTTTCTTTTAGATTATGTATATTGATTTGTATGAGGATAACAGTTAGAGGTCCCAACCAAAATTGGGTCCAAAGGTTCTAGACACTGTACAAAGACAGCATCCTTGGCCTGAGGAATTTACAGTCTGTGCAGATGAGATAAAGGGGAAGGAAAACAGAGGTGCAGAGTGCTGAAGTGACTTGCCCTATGTCAGACAGATAAGTGACAGAGACAGGAATGGAACCCAGTTCTCCTGACTTCCAGGCTAGTGCCCTACTAGATCTCACTTGGCTAGTATATGTCTACAATATAAACACTACAGTGGCACTGCTGCAGCTATGCCGCTGTAGTGTTAGTTACTTGCTACAATGGCGGAAGGATTTTTTCTGTTGCTGTAGAAAATCCACCCACTCGACAGGTTATATAGGGAGGTCGGCAGAAGAATTCTTCCATTGACCTAGTTGAGCCCACTATGGGGGATTAAATCAACTTAACTACGTCAAACAGGATGTGAGATTTTTCTCAGCCCTGAGTGATGCAGCTAGGTCAACCTAAATTTTAGGTGAAGACCAGGCCTTCAAGATATTGAACAGGGGTAATAAGTTTATGTAGTAACTATGATTTAACTGTATAAAAGATACATTCCTTGTTTATCATTATAAAAAAATTCATGACAAGATTTAAAAGGATGCTGAGGTATTTGCTCCTGTGAGATATTATGAGGCACAAGGCATATTTACTGTATATTCCTCAAATTCTCCAAGCGTGAAAGTATCTTATTAAACAAGACAGCCCTGAAATTATTTAGTACTGAAAGACTACTGAAGGGATTTCTGTATCATTAGGTTTGGAAAGAGATAGGGCCAGTATAGAATGCAGCTCAGCAATTTAATCTGCTTGAACCACCCAGCAAAGTTGAATCTGTCCCTTTAGAACACTAGCCAACCAATCTGATTATGGAATTATTTATTCATGCAACTCTTTTTTTCTTTATTTTAAATTCCAGGCAGATTGGAATTTGGCAAATATTGGAAGCTAAAGTCAGTGACACACAGAATATCATAAATGGAACAAAGTTAATTCAACTTCCTCTTGGAGTTTTTTCAAATACACATATATTAAAACATGTTTAAATTACAATGCATATAATACACAGATGGTGATGTTCACCCTAGTACAAGGCCCATGGCCCACTTAAGTCCTGTACTTCAATGGTGTATGGGCCATGTGCTGGTCCTCATGGTGAATTTCACCCACAATGCATAAAATATAATGCATTCAATTTTTTTTTTAAACAACTGTGGGTGCAAACTCCACTCTTGCTCCCAAGCCATCTAGCTATCTGATACCCCTCATATGAATCTGTATTGTCTTATATGTAATAGATGAGTATAGGCCACAAGGAAATACAGCTTTATAAATACCTTTCTCATACAAACATAGTCAGTTTTGTGTCTCGAGTAACAGGGATACAAATGTATCTTCCCATAGTCCCATATCCATACCAAGCTAGTGAGAAGGGAATGGAACCCAGCAGATCTCAAAAGATGTATGCAGACTTTAAGAAACCCATTCAGAAGTCCCTTGTCTCCATGCTGCCTCCTGGTTCTCACTCCCATGTGATATGCAGGCATGTCTCTTGCAAGAGCTGTGGTACATGGGATCCACTGCTAGGCACTAAATACCAAACATTCTCCCACTCTCCACCCCGAACCAGAGGTGGGGCAGACTTTGTGTTGGAATGCCTATAGTGTTGGGGCAGGAAATGGTACAATGGAGAATATGTAACGTTGTAGCTGTGTTGATCCCAGGATATTAGAGAGATAAGATGGGTGAGGTAATATCTGTTATTGGACCAACCTCAATAAAAGATATTGTCTCACCCACCCCATCTCTACAATGGAGAATAGGCATTCCACACACAAAGCTGCCTTCCCATCTTGGCTCACCTTCAGACACTAGGAGAATGATCTATAATATGGATTCTTAGAGTGGTTTCATGTGTCTGCATTAAACAGAGAGTTACTGTGCATAGCTTTGACTATTTACTTTGCCTTTATTTTTATGCAAAAGGCATAAACCAGATTATGAATAAGGGCCTCAAACATTTCATTTTTATTTGTAAACCTCAGTGTTTGCACATTCTTATCATTTAAAGTGAGTCAAAAGGATTCTTGTTTTCAAACTTTTTGTTTTTTAAAAGTGTTCCTGGGCTGGGAGCCAGGACATCAAGTTTCTACCTACATGATTTTTTTTTTAAATGTTAAAAATCAAAACAAAAAAGCCAAGCCTTTCTGAAACAGGAATTTATAGTAGAAATGCTGATGCAGTCTGAATTGATACAAACACCATCTCTCTAATTTTGAAAAATGCCTTACAGTTGGCGGGGCAGGAAGACCTAGGATACAAAATTAAAGACTCGTATCAATTCTGTGAAAGAAACATCTCTGGCTGCATAGTGCCCTTCTTAATCACCTAAACTTTTACATGCTTCTAATGATCTAGTTTCTCATTTTTGTTTTATAGTCCGTTGTCTTTTTCTTTGTTCTCGAATAGTGGTTTTGTGCTGTTAATCTGCGCTACATGCTGATACTACAGGATTTCTCCAGAGAAAGGACCTGATCCTTAGCCTGTCTTTGCATAGAACTCCGCTGGAGGCCATATTGAGTTCAATGCACAGGGCAGCCAGTAGCATCAAGTCCAAGATCTCTCCTGGTGCTGCTGCCAACCAGTCCAGGACTAGTTTCATGTTAAGGTTATCTTGAGACTCCTTTTTCTAAATTCTCCATTTTTGCCAGCAGAGGCAGCTATCCTGCGTAGCAGTTAATAGTTGGCAATAGTCATAAATTGACTATTTATTAGAGATAACAGCACAATTCATTATTAAAGGATGAAAGTGCTGCTTTGCATCAGATAGGTGTGTGCGTTAAGGCAAAAGTTTTGACTTTTTAGCCACGTTTCTTTTCTTTTTGACAAGGGCAGTGAGACTTTGCTTGATTCAGCCACAATTCCCCCAGAAGATCCAGGAGAGGGCGTGTTCATCTCCATGTCGGGCAAGCTCTGCTGGCCCCTGTTGAGGGAAAGATAGGATCTGGTGTGGTCCTCTCCCACCAGGATCCAAGTGCCATTGGCAGTGCTTACTGGGAGTGGTGCCTTCCTTTCCCAAAAGTAGGAGAGTAATGAGAGTGGGAAAACATATGTACTGTTTCTTTAAATAAAATAAAAATCTCTAGTAAGAAGTCAGACAGGAGCATGGCTGTGGATGGTTCTAGGTGGAAGCTTTACAGTGGAGCAAAGAGAGACAGAGTGTCTTCAAGCACAATACTGTTTTCCTTTTAATAAAGGTCCCTGTTCAGTGCTATGAGAAAATGACTTCATATTGCTGTTAATGTTCCAGCAGTGCAAAGAAACTAAAATGAGATTAGTGCTGCCTGATGCTAGGCGCTATACGAACACTTTTTGAAAACCATGAACATAAGAACAATCAGACTGGGTCAGACCAATGGTCCATCTAGCCCAGTATCCTGTTTTCTGACAATGGCCAATGCTGGATGCTTCTAAGGGATTGAATAGAACACAGCATTCATCAAGTGATCCATCCCCTGTTGTCCAGTTGCAAAGACTGTTTCTTATCTAAACATACAAGATGACAAGGAGTTGACGTAAAGTACTTTTATTATTTCCATTTTACACATGAGGAGGAGAAAGAGTCAGTAACTTGCCCGAGGTTGCACGAGAAGCTTGTGACTGAGCTGGTAATTGAAACCAGGATTTCTGAGCCACAGACCAGTGCTTTAAGCACAACGCTATCTTGCTGTCATTCTGTGTGGCTTTACCTTTGTCACATGACAAGGGAATTCTTGTGCCCTTGAGTAGTCAGGCCATGCTTAGCCTGTTCACATGTATCTAGCTGGTTTTGGAGTGGTTGTTAGAGATGTGTGGAATTCTATGTCCGTGTCAGATATGAGACGGATAACCCCCAGGTTTCTGGTAGCAAATACTATCTCATTGTCAACATATGGTACAGCAAAGAAGAGAGAACAGGTGGGAGGGAAAAGATATTGACTGCATGTGGCTATGCCAGAAGAGTTTTAAAACGTTATCCCAAAACATTTCAACAGAGAACTGCAATTCTGTTATATAAATCAGCCATAGTGTAGATGAAGTCAAATATTTATGAAATAATGCTGAGCATCCACATCAGTGAAGTTAGGGCTTGTATTAATCTCCAAGCACAAAGTGGGCTGAACAAAAGAAAATCAATTTTTAAAAAAAATCTGAGTCTCCATAGTGTCAATCCTGCCCTTGCGTCAGCAGGCCCCATAAATGATAGAGAAAATAAGAAAGCAATTAGTAGGATCTGGTTGTAGCAGAAAACAGGGCACTTGATTTCAAATGTCTTCTGCATACAAGAAATGGAGCTGCATATTGTGAAGACGCAGTGGTGGTTCCAATGTGCTCTAAGACAAAGTCTACACATTGAGTCAGATTTTTCATTCCAATCAAACTCCTCTTACTGCAGTAAAGGAAGAGCTGGGGGAAAGGTGGGTTGGCAGCTCCCAGGTTTTCTCCCTCTGGGACGCTCAGCCTAAATCTTAACTCTTCTCTCTTTAAAGACACAGATCCACCTTCTTTTTGGTGGGGTGGGGTAATATACCATCTGAATCAACGAATCTGCACGGCAGAACCCAATCAACCCGTGTCCAGCAAAAAACCACAGAACTAGGTCCTGCAGGTAAGCAGTGTCAGCCAGTTAAACACATATTACAAAGAAACTTTAGGGATTTTGTGGCTGCATCACAAGCGAATTATTGCTGCAGTTTCACACATACGTCACTGAGACTCACTGCCCAAGGTGTTTGTTTATACTTATCCATGAGCTCACATATAGTACCAGGGGAAACTCTCCCCAGACTTTATGGTAAGTTGGCCTTCCTCAAAGCTCCCCTTATGGCAGAGTAAGATAACATTCAGAACAAATCTCATTCAGGCCCAATAGTTGCTTCAGGGAGACCTGGAATCATCCACCTTCTGATATAAAGGTCTCACATCTCTGAGCCTGTTCCTGGGAAATAATAAACCATCTCTTCTATACAACCAGTAGAACAATCAGTGTGATTAAGGTCATATTGAAATGTGCCTTTCTGTGGGAGAAGAGTGGTTTATACACAGAAACACTCATTACTTTCCCTGTACGTTTCAAGAGGCTATAGCGCTGACAGTCGCATTTTCTGTATGACCAGGTTAAACGGTATGTAAATAAAATCAAAATATCTAGAATAGTGTTTCTGAAAATCAATATTATGAAGTACACAGTATATTAAACAGTTGGAAACAAACACACACGGGTGTGGTTACAAGATAAAGTGGTATTTTTATTTTTTGCTGAATCAAGTTCTTATTTTTATTATTTATAATATAAGGGCCAGCTGAGAACAGGGCCGAGCACTCTACCTACAATGTTTATTTGCCGCAGACAAGACTTGAGAAATTACACAAATAAGCCCACATCTGGCATATTGATAATCCTAAAGAAACTAGACTTGTTTTTTTTAAACATTTTTCTCTGCTAACCATAGGTTTCAGAGTAGCAGCCATGTTAGTCTGTATTCGCAAAAAGAAAAGGAGTACTTGTGGCACCTTAGAGACTAATCAATTTATTTGAGCATAAGCTTTCGTGAGCTACAGCTCACTTCATCGGATGCATACTATGGAAAGTGTAGAAGATCTTTTTATATACACACAAAGCATGAAAAAATACCTCCTCCCACACCACTCTCCTGCTGGTAATAGCTTATCTAGAGTGACCACTCTCCTTACAATGTGTATGATAATCAAGGTGGGCCATTTCCAGCACAAATCCAGGGTTTAACAAGAACGTCTGCTGGGGTGGGGGAGGAGGGTTAGGAAAAAACAAGGGGAAATAGGTTACCTTGCATAATGACTTAACCACTCCCAGTCTCTATTCAAGCCTAAGTTAATTGTATCCAATTTGCAAATGAATTCCAATTCAACAGTTTCTCGCTGGAGACTGGATTTGAAGTTTTTCTGTTGTAATATAGCAACTTTCATGTCTGTGATTGCGTGACCAGAGAGATTGAAGTGTTCTCCGACTGGTTTATGAATGTTATAATTCTTGACATCTGATTTGTGTCCATTTATTCTTTTATATAGAGACTGTCCAGTTTGATCAATGTAGATGGCAGAGGGGCATTGCTGGCACATGATGGCATATATCACATTGGTGGATGTGCAGGTGAACGAGCCTCTGATAGTGTGGCTGATGTTATTAGGCCCTGTGATGGTGTCCCCTGAATAGATATGTGGGCACAGTTGGCAACAGGCTTTGTTGCAAGGATAGGTTCCTGGGTTAGTGGTTCTGTTGTGTGGTATGTGGTTGCTGGTGAGTATTTGCTTCAGATTGGGGGGCTGTCTGTAGGCAAGGACGGGCCTGTCTCCCAAGATTTGTGAGAGTGTTGGGTCATCCTTCAGGATAGGTTGTAGATCCTTAATAATGCGTTGGAGGGGTTTTAGTTGGGGGCTGAAGGTGACGGCTAGTGGCGTTTTGTTATTTTCTTTGTTAGGCCTGTCCTGTAGTAGGTGACTTCTGGGAACTCTTCTGGCTCTATCAATCTATTTCTTCACTTCAGCAGGTGGGTATTTGTAGTTGTAAGAATGCTTGATAGAGATCTTGTAGGTGTTTGTCTCTGTCTGAGGGGTTGGAGCAAATGCGGTTGTATCGCAGAGCGTGGCTGTAGACGATGGATCGTGTGGTGTGGTCAGGGTGAAAGCTGGAGGCATGTAGGTAGGAATAGCGGTCAGTAGGTTTCCGGTATAGGGTGGTGTTTATGTGACCATCGTTTATTAGCACTGTAGTGTCCAGGAAGTGGATCTCTTGTGTGGACTGGACCAGGTTGATGGTGGATGGAAATTGTTGAAATGATGGTGGAATTCCTCAAGGGCTTCTTTTCCATGGGTCCAGATGATGAGGATGTCATCAATATAGCGCAAGTAGAGTAGGGGCATTAGGGAACAAGAGCTGAGGAAGTGTTGTTCTAAGTCAGCCATAAAAATGTTGGCATACTGTGGGGCCATGCAGGTACCCATAGCCGCTGATCTGAAGGTATACATTGCCCCAAATTGTAAAATTGTTATGGGTAAGGACAAAGTCACAAAGTTCAGCCACCAGGTTAGCTGTGACATTATCGGGGATAGTATTCTTGATGGCTTGTAGTCCATCTTTGTGTGGAATGTTGGTGTAGAGGGCTTCTCCATCCATAGTGGCCAGGATGGTGTTATCAGGAAGATCACTGATGGATTGTAGTTTCCTCAGGAAGTCAGTGGTGTCTCGAAGGTAGCTGGGAGTGCTGGTAGCATAGGGCCTGAGGAGGGAGTCTACATAGCCAGACAATCCTGCTGTCAGGGTGCCAATGCCTGAGATGATGGGGCACCCAGGATTTCCAGGTTTATGGATCTTGGGTAGTAGATAGCATATATCCCAGGTCAGGGTTCCAGGGGTGTGTCTTTGCGGATTTGATCTTGTGCTTTTTCAGGGAGTTTCTTGAGCAAATGGTGTAGTTTCTTTTGGTAACTCTCAGTGGGATCAGAGGGTAATGCCTTTTAGAAAGTGGTGTTGGAGAGCTGCCGAGCAGCCTCTTGTTCATATTCCGACCTATTCATGATGACAACAGCACCTCCTTTGTCAGCCTTTTTGATTATGATGTCAGAGTTGTTTCTGAGGCTGTGGATGGCATTGTGTTCCGCACGGCTGAGGTTATGGGGCAAGTGATGCTGCTTTTCCACAATTTCAGCCCGTGCACGTCGGCGGAAGCACTCTATGTAGAAGTCCAGTCTGCTATTTCGACCTTCAGGAGGAGTCCACCTAGAATCCTTCTTTTTGTAGTGTTGGTAGGGAGGTCTCTGTGGATTAGTATGTTGTTCAGAGGTATGTTGGAAATATTCCTTGAGTCAGAGACATCGAAAATAGGATTCTAGGTCACCACAGAACTGTATCATGTTCGTGGGGGTGGAGGGGCAGAAGGAGAGGCCCCGAGATAGGACAGCTGCTTCTGCTGGGCTAAGAGCATAATTGGATAGGTTAACAATATTGCTGGGTGGGTTGAGGGAACCATTGCTGTGGCCCCTTGTGGCATGTAGTAGTTTAGAAAGTTTAGTGTCCTTTTTCTTTTGTAGAGAAGCAAAGGAAATGGCCCAACTTGATTATCATACACATTGTAAGGAGAGTGATCACTTTAGATAAGCTATTACCAGCAGGAGAGTGGTGTGGGAGGAGGTATTTTTTCATGCTTTGTGTGTATATAAAAAGATCTTCTACATTTTCCACAGTATGCATCCGATGAAGTGAGCTGTAGCTCACGAAAACTTATGCTCAAATAAATTGATTAGTCTCTAAAGTGCCACAAGTACTCCTTTTCTCTGCTAACCGTGTAACACGGCATTCTTATTTACAGAAAGCTCCACAGTGACTGAGTACCTGCTAAAGCAGAGGTGGGCAAACTATGGCCCTTGTGCCACATCCGGCCAGCGGGACCCTCCTGCCCAGCCCCTGAGCTCCTGCCCCAGGAGGCTTGCACCTGGCCCCTTCCCTGCTGTTCCCCCTCCCCTGCACCTCAGTTCACTGCACCACCGGTGCCGTGCTCTGGGCGGCGGGGCTGCAAGCTCCTGGGGCAGCAAGGTTGCAGAGCCCAGCCTGATCTGGTGCTCTGTGCTGCACGATGGCATGGCTGGCTCCAGCCGGGTGGGGTGGCTGTAGCACCGCCAGCCACTGGTGCTCCAGGCAGCATGGTTAGGGGGCGGGGGGGGTTGGATAGAGGGCAGGGGAGTTTGGGGTGATGGTCAGGGGGCGGAGGTGTGGATAGGTGTCAGGGCGATCAGAGGGCAGGGAACTGGGGAGTTGTTTCTGAGGCTATACAATAAAATCAACACCCCTGGGGAGTTGAATGGGGGCAGGGGTCCCGGGGGGGGCAGTCAGGAAGGAGAGGGGGTTTGGATGGGGCAATGGGGCAGTCAGGGTAGGGGTTCCAGGGGCGGTCAGGGGACAGGGAACAGGGGGGGGTTGGACGGGGTAGGAGTCCCAGCGGGGCCATCAGGGAGAGAGAAGCAGGGGGGGTTGGATAGGGGTCAGGGGCCAGGCCGCGCCTGACTAGGGAGGCACAGCCTCCCCTAACCGGCCCTCCATACAATTTTGGAAACCCGATGTGGCCCTCATGCCAAAAAGTTTGCCCGCCCCTGTGCTAAAGGATGCTATATTCACTCAGGTATTGAATATAATAGTAATGAAGCAAATATAACTGTATAAATATCCACTGAATATAGAGCATTCTAAGCACCAGTCTCTTGTTTTATAATATTTCTGAAATATCATATTGTTGGTATTGATACAAATGTCCTAATTTTGTTGTTTAAACATGGGAAAGATTTAGTGATTTAGTAAGTGGCATTCTCTTCCCCTACCCACACTACCTACTTAATATTCTTAAAGGTCATTGCCCTAGCGTAAGCAATGGTGGCTGATTGAGTAGGTGTCATTCTTTTCCCTGAACCAAAAGCCTGGTATGGCGCTAAGAAGTAATGTGGTATTGGAAGTGCTGTAATATTCGGGTCCCAGCTACTTCTGGTCACTGACACTCCAAGACCCTTTGCATGAAAATAGAAGAGCCCCTGTGTTCTGACTTAATTCCAGCTTGGGATTTCAGTCCTGACACCAGTGAAGTCAATGGCATTTTTGCCATTGACTTCAATGGGGCCAGGATTTCACCCTGTGACCCTAAATTCCTTGTTACATTGTAGAATGTGGTGTGGAGAGAAAAGATATAACTTGGCTAAAGAACTGAGTTTTATTTCTATACATATACTTTATATACAAAGATAGTTGGTGTCTAAAATCTGTTACTCAAGGCTTAATTTTTCAAAAGTGACTAGGTTTTCCAAGTCTCATCTTTTGGGTGTCCAGTTTGAGTTGCCCTAAAGGGGTGAAGTTTGTCATAACAACTGAGCACTAACCTGTCCCCTCCCCCACCAAAATCAGACCCATTTAGTGTTTGAAAGCGGGCATCCAAACACTGAGGCACCCACCATCAATAGTCACGTTTAAAAATGTAGGTCAGTTGCACCAGCTCCTTCCCCCTCCAGAGCTAAATCCAGACAGTGGCCTTTCACGTCAGAGCCACAAAAGTTAATGCTCTATTTCCATTAAGCCTTAAATGGATCATCCTCCATTTTGAATCCCAAACCAAAGAGCAATGCAGAGAGCAGACCAAAGCTGATAAGTTCTAAGTGAACGGCAGGTGGGGAAGGATAAGAGAAGGAAATGACAGATGCTAGGATAGGGGGTGCACTCTCCTCAGCCTACCAAATAAGAGCTCATGTCATATAATAAAGGAAAGATGAAAGACAACAAACATAGTTGTTTTTCTGGAGTCAGAGCTGTAACCTCAGCTGTGTCTGCAGCGTCTCCCTTTCTCCGCAGGGCTATGGGCCCTGGGTTCACCTACAAAGACATCTGGTGCCTCCCACCCCAGGAAAACCCCTTATAGAGCAAAGAATACAGAGGGTTTGTCCCTTGGAAAAATATTTAACACACAATCTGTTACAGAGCAGTGTCAATCAGAGCACAAATAATAAAATCGCTATCGTGATTTCCAGCATAATAAAACAGTAACTGGAACTTTATTAGGTTGGGGGAACTTAGTATAGGAGACGATGGAAAAGTGGATCACAATTATAAAAGACAAAAAACAATATATAAACTGTACAGCCAGTACAAACCATCCTGTGCGCCATCTCAGCACCTGCTTAGGCAAACACTGAGTTTAATTTGTTTTTGATGGGTAGTACAGTACTGAAGTCAATGGCCAGCTTGAAACAAAGTAGCAAAATAAATAAACAGGGATTTGTGATGGGACATCTGCCACACAATGGTATGTAAGGGGTTAACAGAGCCCTAGGGAGGCTGTGCAGGAAGCAGTCAACAGGAGGTGGGGCTATAAGGAGCAGCCAGTCAGGGCTGAGGGGGCCCACATAAGAAGAGCCACAGGGCAGAGCAGGGTCAGTTACTCCTTGGTGCTTAAGGAGGGAGGACTGGATACCTTGCAGCTGGGTGGAAGCTAGCACCCTAGAGAGAGCAGTGCTGGGAAGGAACAGGGGAGCGAGAGGGAGCTCCTTTCTGGCTTCTAGGACTGGCATGCTGAGGCCCTGAGGTAAGGGCAAAGAAGGTGCTGGGGCCATGGGAAAGTGGCCCAGGGAAATGCACTGAGGAGTTGGAGGGGACACAGCAGGTGGCAGCCATCTACAGTGTCCCTGGGCTGGGACCTGGAGTTGTGGACGGGCCCAGGTTGCCCTAAACTTATCACTGGGGAAGTGGCTGAACAGTTGACTGCAGGGCCCCTGAAGGGGGGAGCACAGATCGTGACATGGCCAAAGGGCTGTGTCATGAAGAGGACACTGCAGTCCTTGGAGTGACATGGGTCCGAGAGCAGACGTGAGGCACCATCGGGAGAGTGCGTAACAACCTGTGCTGCTAATCCCCAAGATGACCAGCAGGAGGTGCCAGTGTGGTGAATAGAGCCCCGTCACGCCTGTTATTACAAAGTATCCACACCAAGGATGGTAAGATTGTCCTTGTGGCTCTCTGGTCTGGATTTCAACGTGCATTTAGACTGTCTCTTGGTAGTCTGACCATGACTTTCTCAGCCTCCTAGGTTTCTGGTCACAGCTGAGATGACACTGTTTAATGTCCCAGAAATCCCAAAATGACTCTATCTTCTCTTGGATAGGAATGTGAAGGTAGAAGGGTCCTCCCTGGCCATGATGCTTCTCTCCAGCTATACCCCAGAAAGTTTCTGAAACACCCTCAAAACCAAAAGTAAGACCGAATGGTTTGTCTCTCAGTTCTGCCTTATGACTGGTTCTGGTAGTGTTGCTAGCTTGTTCTATCTGCACGCTGGATCTTAAGCAATTTAGGAAACAGAGTCCTGACTTCTGCTGTCACTGTGGCTGTAGTCCAGGGACTAGTCCCCTAGACACACTGTGGTATTTCAAGAGCAACTTCTCCCAAGGAGTTAGAGGCACGTCAGGGCTTCTTGTTTCAAGCCCTCCGGCCCCCACCTCAATGGATGCTGGATTCAGTGTACTTCCTCCTGTCTTAAACGATTGCAGTACATTATGAGGCCATGCATTATGAAACAACTGCCACCATCTGCCCCAACAGTGGCTGCATTTCAGCGCTGCAGTGGCTTTGGGATGAAAGGTGCTACATAACGAATAAATACTTACTGACTTTTCAGGCCCACGCAATTAAACAGGCTCCCGTTTTACAAGCAGCAAATTATTGGTTCAAATATTAGTATTTAGATGTCTGCTACCCTATTTTCAGACAAAATACATCTTACTACTAACATGGACACCCTTAATCTTGGATCTGCAAATTAGAGTCCATTTTAAAAAAAATCAGGCCCTTTAATCAGTGATAGAGACTATTCACTGGTTTTGCTCAGCAGGCTATTTTTGTCTGATTTATTTTTATAGCTCTGAGTAACTGCAGACACATCCTTGATTGCAACCAATTGTGATAAATGCTGAGTAGCAAATACACAGGTTTTCTTCTCTGTCAGGATTCCTTCCCCACTCTGAACTCTAGGGTACAGATGTGGGGAGCTGCATGAAAACCCCCTAAGCTTATTTTTACCAGCTTAGGTTAAAACTTCCCCAAGGTACAAAGTATTTTACCTTTTGCCCTTGGACTTCATTGCTGCCACCACCAAGCGTCTAACAAATATGTAACCAGAAAAGAGTCTGCTTGGAAACGTCTTTCCCCCCCAAAATCCTCCCTTACCTTACACCCCCTTTCCTGGGGAAGGCTTGATAAAAATCCTCACCAATTTGCATAGGTGAACAAAGACCCAAACCCTTGGCTCTTAAGAACAATGAAGAAGCAATCAGGTTCTTAAAAGAAGAATTTTAATTGAAGTAAAAAGAATCACCTCTGTAAAATCAGGATGGTAAATACCTTACAGGATAATCGGATTCAAAACATAGAGAATCCCTCTAGGCAAAACCTTAAGTTACAAAAAGACACAAAAACAGGAATATACATTCCATTCAGCACAGCTGATTTTATCAACCATTTAAACAAAACAGAATCTAACTCATATCTAGCTAGATTACTTACTAAATTCTAAGACTCCATTCCTTTTCTGTTCCTGGCAAAACAACACACAGACAGAGAGAACCTTTGTTTCTCCCCCCGTCCAGCTTTGAAAATATCTTGTCTCCTCATTGGTCATTTTGGTCAGGTGCCAGCGAGGTTATCCTAGCTTCTTAACCCTTTACAGGTGAAAGGGTTTTTCCTCTGGCCAGGAGAGATTTCAAAGGTGTTTTCCCTTCCCTTTACACTTATGACATTCTCACAGCACCATTTGGAGGCTCACAGGTCAATAGGGTGGGGAAGGTCCATGGCAGGTGGGGGGAGGATGACTGGTCAAGAGTGTTTGTATCAGGCCAGTTGTCTTGAGAGACCTGGGAGGAGCGTACCATTTGGGGGCTGTAGGGATATAAGAGCTGCGTTGTGGGCATATGGAAAAGCTTCTCCACATTGAACACTTAGCCAAACAGAGGTGGAGCAGCTTGCTAGTGGGAGGTGCATGGGAATAACTATGTCAGCAGGGGAGGACAATGCAAAGGGACTAGCAATGAGATGCACGATGGAATTGAACCCTGACCATGTTCCTGCCTAACTACTTCTGATAGAAATGGGCTAAGCGGGGCACCCTGGCTACTAGTAAGGGAGTCCCACTTAAGCCCTCTGTAACTTTGCCCCTGATAGTGAGTCATTTGCATTTTCATTCCAAAGGGCATAATGAAGTCATAAGTGACTATCTGCAAACTGAGTCTTTTATTGCTTTTTTTATACTTGCATGATCTCATTTTTGTATCACAGACTCACTGATGTGTATATATCTATATCTCTATACATGTGTGCAATGTACATTTGCAGTTGCTGTCAAGTGTTGGCTGATCTGTATTTCAAGCCAAGGCTTTCTGTGGCTTGCAGTTTGTTTTAACAGGCAAACTTGCCCTTTAAAATGAAGACCTGTTTGGAGTTGCCCTTCTAAAGAGATCTCTGAAGATTGTCTGTTTGAAAAGGAAAGCTAGTGTGTAGGGTTAAATAAAAGTGACAGTGCCGGCCTTCTGCTCAGGCATATGATACATTTGTCATTTGTGAGCCCTCTAATTACATCACTCAGCAAGCAGCTGAAATTGATTTTGGTTTCCCAGCTGTTAGCAAGGGGAAACTTACATTTTTTTTTTCTAGATTTCTGCCTTTCAGCAAAAGAAAAATGCAACCAATCAGAATTCATTAACTGGCAAATGTGCTCTGGACATTTAAAAATGAATGGCAGTTTCCACATCAGCTTTTTGATGGGCGTGGGGTGGGAATAACAGCAATTTGCTGAGTCATTAGAATCAGATTGAAAAGACTGGGAGTCCAGAACTCCTCTCTCACCAATTTTACACCAGTGTAACTCTCTGATGTCGTTGAAGTTGTACACAAAAGTAAATAATAAGAGAATGGTCCCCATCTTCCTCTTTGGAGAGAGAGATTTGCAGCATCAGATTCAATATGTTAGTTACATTTCAAGGTAATATTTTGCTTTTACTTTTTCTGGAATATACAGATGAAACGCATCGTAGTACCTTCCTCACATATCCCAGTTGCCTTCCATGCTTGGTTTAGAACATAGTTCAATGGGCTGAGCCCAGAAATTGACACTTTTGTTAAAGATGAGGATTATTTACAACCTTCCCAACAGACAGAGCTAACCAACGCTGATAGTTATGACTATAAGCCCTTTAATTTTTGGGGGGAAGCACAGAACAACTTGCTTTTGTGGGGGTGGGGGGGCAGTCTGCAGCTAATAGCTTTGGGGTCAAGTATTTGAGAAATCTGAGCAACCACAACTGGGGCCAGATTTAGGCATTAAATGATGCTGTCAGGTTTTCTTAAGAGTGCAGCACTTTCGGTGCTGAGGGGTTTTGTTTTGTTTTTTAAATCTGGCTTTATTTAGGTCAAGTCACTTACCCTTTTTGCTAGGACTGGCCAAAATTTTCCACTGAAACTGTTTTTTGACAGAGAATTGCATTTGAAAAATTAAAATCTACTTTCGGGGGGTGGTGGTGGTGGTGATATTTTGTCTAAAAAACGAATGCCTGAAAATCATGCTTTTAGGTTTCGGCTGAAAATCAAAAAGATTCCATTCAAAATGGCACTGCTTTCTGTCTGGATTACATCTCCCATGATGTACCATAGCTAGGGACTTCTTTGACTCACTCCCTCTCCTTATCAAGAAGAGAAAGCAGTTCATCATGGGAGATGTAGTTTGGCCAGAGTCCAGGCTATAGAAGGGAATGGGAGCCTAAGGCATCTGAACTACAACTCCCATGAAGCACCACAGCACCATTTTGAATCAAAATACTTCAGTTTTCTGCCAGAATATCTTGGGGTTTTTTATATTTTACTGAAAATTTAAAATGTTCTGTGGCAAACAAACTGTTTTCCAACCATCTCTACTTCCTGCTATTGTTTATCTCCTGTAAATGTTAATTAATCACTTCACTAATGTTTGTAAAATGCTAGTACATGCACTAAGATTGACTAGAAAGCACCCAGTCTGACCCATGACCCACCTGTCTCTCTTGCTGCCATCCCATCTCCCTCTTCCCCGATCTCCCAAAATCACTGACTGGGCTGTCTGCAACTTGCACTCTCCCATTTCTGGCTCGGGCCTGGATCTACCCCAGCCTGGCTCCTGCTCTCCCACTCCAGGGATGCTGCACTTGCAGGGCCACTTATCAAATCCTCCAAAGGCTTCTTCCTGGCTAAGGTTCTGGCCTTCCCACCCCCATCCTCATCTCCCCGCACATGTCTGTCTCTGCTCAGTCCTCTTCAGCATAATATATTGGCTTCTCTGGCCACTCTTTCAACTTCTCATCCCTCTCTCTGTGGAAGCCCCACAGTGGCCCCTCCACACCTTGCCCTTCAGTGACCTCCTCCAATTGCCTCTACTCTGACACTCTCTCCAATATATTTCTTCTCTTCAGACCTACCTCCTGCACTTCATTCTCCTACCTGTCACCATCTGTCTGTCTCCTTTGGGATTGCTCCCCATCATCTTCTCTCCAAACCACTCTCCTCCGCTGCATCCTCTGTTATGGTTGGTAACACCCCCATCCTCCCAGTCAATCTGACGTGGGAATCATCTCTGACTCCTTCCACTCCATCTCCTAGCCTACCCAGGCGGGGACCAAATCCTCTCATTTCTTCCTCCTGCTTTCACAACCCTGCCCTTTTCCATTCCAAGTGCCAGATTACTAGTCTGGCCCCTAGGAAAGGCCTCTTCCTGGGTCTCTTTGATACCAGCCTCACTACCTCTTGCCCATTGCTGCAACCATATCATACCCTCCTTGATTCACTTCACTGACACCCCATCCTGGTGCACATCAAGTGCCATCTCCTCATCCTCACTTTCAAAGTCAAATATCAAGCAATCTGCTTGCATCTCAAACCTGGTTTCTTTGCTTCCCCACCTGCCTTCTCTGCTCAGCAGACCCTCTCCTTCCAACCTCGATACCCATTTCAGCACCTCTCACAGATAGAGGTCTCTGTGCCTACTCCCATGTGCTGCCACTTAAGCTCTGAACTCCCTTTCAAGATCTATTCTTCACGGTTCCCTCTGCCCCTCAATTGCTCCTAAAAACCAGCTTCTGCAGCATTACCTGGAAAATGTGAGTGTGTTTTACAGTTGTTTAAACAAGCCAAAAATGATTTAATTGGGGAAGAGGAAGTTAGGTGGCAACATAGATAAACTATCCATTGTCCAGTGGGACATATCTGCTAGTTTGTGGAAGTCCAATGGACTTTCCTGTGTTCAGCTGCTAGCATAATGTCTGGAAGTAGTGAGTAAAGTGACTGTTTGCAAGGGCAACATAGCCAGATTTGGGATCACAAACAAAGAATAAAGCTAGTGCTTGCACCCAAAAGTTCTTTGAGTGAGTGATTATCTCTGTCTTATTAGAACATCTTGGGCCTACAAAGCTAAGCCAGAAATAGCATAAGAATATCATTTCTCCTGATATATTAACACTTACACTTCCAGAACTCCTTGGGACCAGGAATAGCCAAGGAGCATTAAGATGGCAACAACAGTGTGCGGCTGGGACTCTGAGGCAGTGATGGGTATATCTGAGATGGGCAACTCATCTTTAGTAATATACTTTCAGGTCAGCAGATAAGTTTAAAAAAAATGCATTTTTTAGACCAATATAAATGGTCTGTCTGCATTTTATGCATGAACAGTGACATCTAGGGGTTTCTAATGTTAATTACAGATGATCAGCAATCATTCTCTTTTTCCATTTCGTTTTGCAAAAAAGAGAGCGCCTACACTCAACACCCCACTAGCAGTGATGACGAAGTAACCCAGGGGCGGCTCTGCCAATTTTTGCCTCCCCAAGCAGCCGCTGCTGAATTCCCACCGCCGCAAGAGCGGCGGAGCTGCCACCGAATTGATGCCGCACCTGGAAGAGCAGCGGAGCTGCTGCCAAATTGCCGCCGCGGGACACGGATGGCCGCCCCATTCTGAATGCCGCCCCAAGCACCTGCTTAGAAAGCTGGTGCCTGGAGCCGGCCCTAAAGTGACCATGGTTGTCCGTTTGTAATCTTTTTTGAACATTAAACTCATATGTAGCCAAAACAAAGCAATAGCTTGTGATTGTATCATGCTTCTCATGATTAGTTTTTGTTTGGGTTTTTAAAGCCTCAGAATAGATGCTAGAATCAAGAGATTGCATGAGAATTGCGGCTTTCATTTACAAGTTTCTAGCCCTCATAAGTGCAGAGTAAAGCTCAGAATTAAGAAGACAAGTAAAACAGCCCCCAAATTTATATTTTTTTCTTAAAAAAACAAACTCTTGCTTTTTAAGATAATCTTGTGACTTAATCCAACGTGGATAGGAACAAGTCTACACACAGTGAAGTGGTGGGGTTGCATGTGTGTGAGGTGCTCAGCTATTTGAGATACTCAGTATTGCCAACCCCAAGCACTCCAGAATCATCACTTGGCCCTCCCCAGAATTACATTTGCCTTAAAAGAAATGAGATTTTTTTTTTAATTGTCTTCTGGTTTTTGAGCCTTTAGAGGGAAGCCATCCACCCCCAAATAAGAAAGCAACTAAGGTGCAAAATTCAACCTTGAGTACATGTGCAAAACTGTGGGCCTCCCTGCTGGCTGTTTCCATGGGGTACTCTGTGATGCTTCCCAGGAATACTCAGGGTCATGTGGTGCCTCGCTACCCATATCCTTAGTGGGAGAAAGTCCTGTCGGTGCCCGCCATGGGTCAGCGCTCTGACTCCAGCAGCTACTGGAAACCCAAGCACTCCCCTCCAGGCCCCACTTTCTCTTTAAAAGTTAGTGGTAGGCAAACTCCAATCCCCGAGTCCTCTGTGCATCCCTCTGAAGCACCCAGCCCCTGTTCCTCTGGACTCACACAGATCTGCTGCTCCCAAGGGAATAGTTCACACTGGCTTATCACTTTCACCTCAGGATCACTTCTCCACTTAACTCACAGCACTTACATATGCTGTGTGCAATGTTGCTGTAGCTGTGTCAGCCCCAGGATATTAGACAGACAAGGTGGATGAGGTTAATTCTGTTGGTCCAATAAAAGATATTACCTCACCTACCTTGTCTTTCTAAAGCACTTAAATATGTTTATAGTGAAAACAAGAATACGCTTATTTAACAAAGAACAGAGATTCAAATAATGGCAAGTAGGATTAATGGAAACAAAGGATTACATCTAAAATAAAACCATAACATGCATTCTAGAGCTTAAACATAACTAACAAGATGCCCTCTTGTCTCATAAGGTTCTGCTTACCCAAAGTCCTCCTCACAGCATTTTTCAACCAGGACGGCTGAGACCCTCTAGATATATTAGACAAGTCCTTTGTTCATTAACGGTAAACAGGGTTCCTTCCCCCCCCCCTTCACCTCTTCCCATTAATTTTTTTTTTTTAAGTCCCTGCAATCGCTTCATTTGCATTTGACACAGTATGCAAATACACTCCACTTGTCAGCCGGGGAGATAAACTGTCATATGGCATGTCACCTCTGGGTGGCCTACCACCTCACTTTTAGTGAACTAGAATGTAAATACTGTAGACAGGAGAGCCCTGTAACTCTTATGCACTCCTGTGCTCTCTGCTAATTGGGTCATATACTCCCCTTACCCTCTCCTAACCCCTGGGAAGGAATGGCTGGCATCCTATTCCTAGTGTATACACCTCCCTTTTCATAATCCTGTCTCTCTTCCTTCCCCAGCTTCTTCCCTGCCTCAGCTGATCTCCCATAGTATTCACCTATATTCACTTGTCAAAATGAGGAAAACTATTGGGACTTTACTGGATCCTATCCCTGACACTTGCTCTTTGTCACACCTTATTTGCTGTCACACTGCTACAATAACTGAATGTTGACATCAATGTTTATCATAGGCAGGGCTGGTAGAACTGCCTACTGTTAAGGTTGGGCAGCACTTCCCAATTTGGTTGCTTATAACTTTGCCAAACTTTAATCATTCAGGCTGAAATGTTCCAAGCTGGATATCTACTCAAGCTGAATGTCTTTTGAAAATTTCTGCCAAAAGGACTCGGACATTTCCAAGAGCAATGTTACGGAAAAATATATTGTTTTGCCCATATTTTTAGGGGGGGAAAAGCCTACAACCTTAACTTTGGTCCCTTATGCACATGCATTATGATAAATCTTTAGCAACATGCTCATAGAGTGGGGTTTTTTGTTTGTTTTTGTTTTTTTATATATACACAGGCTTCCTTAACTGCTGCGTGCTTGACCTTGCAACTGCAATGTTTTTTTTTAAAACATCTTCTTTTTCTGTGTGATATTAAATTAGGGCCAAATCATAGAATATCAGGGTTGGAAGGGACCTCAGGAGATCATCTAGTCCAACCCTCTGCTCAAAGCAGGACCAATCCCCAATTTTTGCCCAAGATCCCTAAATGGCCCCCCTCAAGGTCTGAACTGACAACCCTGGGTTTAGCAGGCCAATGCTCAAACCGCTGAGCTATCCCTCTCCCCCCTATGATCACAGCCCACCTTGAAAGATGAAGTTGGGGCCCATCCTTTCCCAGACCTCGAGTAATAAGCATCCCGTTCCCAATCTGACTGGTGTTAAACACTCCACCACCTTAGATGTGTTAGGTGGATGTCTGAAGCCTGTCTAAATGTCTTTCTTAGCTAGGCAAAACCTTGGGAGAGCTCTACCTGTTGTCGTTCTGGTACAAAGCATGGGCTCCTTTCAGTCTGCAGGGTCAGGTGACCACCTAAATCAGAGGTAGGCAAACTTTGGCCTGTGGGCCACATTCAGCCCGTGGGACCCTCCTGCCCACACCCTGAGCTCCTGGCCCAGGAGGCTCGCCCCCGGCCCCTCCCCCACTGTCCCCCCTCGCCTGCACCTCAGCTCTCTGCACCGCTGGCGCAATCCTCTGGGTGGCGGGGCTGCGAGCTCCTGGGGCAGCGCAGCTACAGAGCCCGGCCTGACCCCATGCTCTGTGCTGTGTGGCTGGCTCCAGCCGGGCAGGGCGGCTGTAGTGCCATCAGCCACCGGTGCTCCAGGCAGTGTGGTCAGGGCGCAGGGGGGCTGGATAGAGGGCATGGGAGTTCGAGGGGGCGGTCAAGGGGCAAGGGTGTGGATAGGGGGAGGGGCAGTTAGAGGGCAGGGAACAGAGGGGTTGAATGGGGGCAGGGGCCGGGGGGGGGCAGTCAGGAAGGAGAAGGGGGTTGGATGGGGCGGCGGGGGGTAGTCGGGGCGGGGGGCCCAGGGGCGGTCAGGGAACAGGGGGGGTTGGATGGGGTAGGAGTCCCGGGAGGGCCATCAGGGGGCAAGAAGCAGGGAGGGGTCTGATAGGGGTTAGGGGTCGGGCCACGCCTGGCTGTTTGGGGAGACACAGTCTCCCCTAACCGGCCCTCCATAGAATTTTGGAAACCCAATGTGGCCCTCAGGCCAAAAAGGTTGCCTGCCCCTGACTTAAATGTAAGTGTTTTCAGGACTGAGTTCCAATTTGTTACATTCCATGCTGCTAGGCTTTATATATGCCTTCTTGCATTTTTCCCTTCTGACAGTCTTGTGCAAAGCACATGCCTGAGCCCAATTTTTAGAAAATCTTTCTCTCTCTCTCTCTTTCTTTTTTTAAAGGCAAATAAAAGTTTGTGTTTCCAAAGAAACTTTCACAACTTTATTCAGAGAAACCCAGATGATTCAGGATTGCTGATATTCCCTGCTTGCTTGCATCGGTCACCTTGATTACGCACAAGATGTTACTTATGAATATCCAGGATACCGATGCATCACTGATAAGGACTTTACATCTAGTTATGTCAATTACTTTACATAGCATTAGGTGACAGGCAAACCCAGGCCTACCACAAAGTCTGTAAATGACACCCGGTTGTAAGTACACAGTCAAATCTTGCTCCCCTCATTTATGTATATTTAAAATGATAAAAAGACATCTATCCAAAACTATAGGTTCCCTAACACCTTAATAATACAGTAAAATCCTAGAAGCACTAAAGTAATTTCAGTAGTCAGCCAGCCACCTGCAGAAACTCCTTTTCACCCCTTTATTGTTGTGGGAAGCATCCCGAAAGCTCCCTTCTTCAACAGATGACTTTGCAGTCTGCTTGGAAGGTAGCTGGAAGGGCAGGAAATTCCAGCTATTTTGGACCAAGGGAGGGAAGGGCATAGAAGGGGTGGGAGTACAAGTTCCAGAGTCCTGGTGCCCTCACAGAAAACACCCTGCCAGCCACCCATTCTCCTTTATGATTAGGAAAATCCAGCTCAGGTGCCGCTATGGCAGTGTGGCATAGGAAAAGAGGAAGTTCCAGATGTATGCTCGTCCCAGTCAATTTAGGGCTTTATCGATCACAATCAACATCTTAAACTCCACCCAGGACCAAAGGGCAGCCAGTGCAGATTCTGGAGTGCTGGGTGTCATATGTTCCCAGTGGGACACTCAGCCTTCCTGCCTCCCTCAAAGTCCTGCTGCAGGAGAGGGGGTGGGCAGGCAAAGAGCCAGCATCCCAGCTGCCTGTCTGGAAGGGTCTTGTCAATTGTGCTTTCTCCCCACAGGCAGAAAGTAAAATTAACCAGAGCCTTCCAGGTGGGCAGTGCGGAACTGTCCTTTGATTTTCCTGACTGAAAATCAGAATTTTTCAGCAAAAATTTTGCAAAAAAGGGCATTTTCCATGCGAAAATTATGTTGATAAAAGATTACCAACCATCTCTAGTCTGTACCCTATCATCAGGGAAGAGAAGATTTAGGAGGTTTTATGGAATCTTACAGAATTAAGAGACTAGATTAGGCCCAGTAAAGCAAACTGGTCACACAGGCCAGAGATTCAAAGACCAAGAAGTATGATTTAAATAGAGCCATTGAGTTTAGATTGGAAAGCCCAGGGTGTATGGTCCAGTGACTGCCCTGGTGAACAGAGTGGTGGGTCACGTTTACTCATAGAATAATTAACTGAATGATGACCATTTAGGTGTGCAATTAGCTGCTTTATGTATACAATCGTAGTAACTGTGTGCACAATGTGGGGTTTGACCCTTTTAATAAGGGCTTTAGGACCAGACCACAGATACGCTCATTGAATATGTGCAGTAGTGCATACAACAGGTGATCATCTAAAATAGCATATTCCAAATGCTTGCATGCAAACAGTTCATCAGAAGCCCATAGGCTGAAGTAATTTAATACAACATATTCATCAATTTCAAACCCAATTTGTAAAACTCATGATCTTTTTGGACAAATAGATTAAAGGGCCTGAATCAAATGGATAAACAGTCTGTAGCAAATCATTTGACCAGCTCTATTCAGAAGCACTGACAATACAAAAATGTGACCCTTGATCACAATTCATTTTCCAGTATGACTTTAAGCTGCATTTTATGCTCCTTAAGAGTGGTGTCTCATAATTCTTAAGACATGTCATCAGAAGACTTCCTTCCTAACGGTAAATATAGGAAAGGGTCGGACTGGGACTTGGACAGTGATATATAAGAGATTTGTATAATCCCTTTCAAAATCATCATCTTTAAAACTGGATATGGTTTATTAATTATCTAAACAATTAATCTGATTTCCTGCATTAGAATGTAATTTTTTTTCAATCTCCTGTTTGCTCTCAATGGACATAAAGGATTTTATAGCACTTTTTTTTCTAAGTTTCAGAGTTTGCCTTGTTTTTCTTGGCCAAAATCTCCTTTCCAAAGGGTTTTTGCCATGTGATGCTGCCCCACTCAGAAATGTGAAGCAGTAAACCCAGTATAAAATATACTTACCTTCATTCCTGTTTATGTGCTATTTGCTGCTGTTAATTTAACAGAATAGCTTTTTCATGAAGTATCCATGTAGTCCATTCTGCAGCACCCAGGCTGTGTTACCTCAAGGGGAATAAGGCAACGCTTCAGAAAGGAAAACTTTAGGAATGTTAAAGGGGAAATAAAAGGAAAGCCCCTTTTCTCAGAAGGTGCAGACTCGACTCCCTCCTGTATCTGTCACCAGTGGATTTAGCTTACAATAAGGGTGTCCCCCCCTCCTTGTGTAAAGTAAATAAAATAAAGAGAAGACAAGGTGATATGGTACAAACAAAGGTAAGTGTATTCAGGGTAAAGGTACAGAAAACTGGGAGAAATGGGGGGTGGGGGAAGAGAAGAAACACAAACCTAACCAATACAATGAAACAGTGACTGGCTTTAGGAGCTTGAAGCTCAGACCCACAACACCTCCCTTGGTGTTCAGAAAAATAATAAATGAAACCCCAATACAGAAACCTCTCCTACTATATTCAGGCACAGTGGATGCTATGCACAGATGCGAGGCCCAGGACCTTCAACTCTCTGGCTGATTGGGAGCCTTCGAGGAGGACCACTGGGGAGTCCTGACAACTGGTGGACTTTGTCGCAGGCGGGGAGACCCTCTGGGATGATGGACACCAGAAAAGCTGCAGGATTCCCTCACAGGTAAGATGGTTTCACTGTGGTGGGAATGATGATGAAGACAGGCCTCTCCTTCCTCTGTCTCGCTTCGGGATAGACGATGTTCTTCTCGCTAGCTCTGGAACGTTGGGAAGACCCGACCGTGCACACGCTGCCGCTGGAATGGACAGCCCCATGCAGGCACTGAGCAAGATCATATATAATCTTTAAGGTGGGAAAAGTTCTGATGGAATAGAGTGTTGGGGGTTGGTTTTGGAGGGAAAACCTGGTTCTGTCCAGTTTGAGTCAGGGGACACCAGTGTCTTAAGTCATAAACAAATTCGCTTACAAAGATGGAATACAAGGGTCACAGATGATATACTCCATATTGGATTTCATTAGAGCCAGTGATTTACATAACCTTTATCTTATATACATTATTAAAACAACTAATTAAACACATTTAAACAATACCAACACAACATTTTTCTAACAGCTGTATACAACATATGTGCACAATCCAGTAGAGGATGTGCTCATACCACCACACATTTGCCTACCTGACCTCCCTCCAAGGCCCTGGTTCCTGACTTGGAGCAATGAGAAGAAACCAAGTCTAGATAGAGGCAGAGGGCACTACATATTTGCTGACTTCCTCAACTTCCCCTCCTTTCTAGGGAAGATTCTTTTGGCTTGTTATGAAATCTGACAGATCCTTAGTTTCTCAGAGACCGGTCCTATGTGAGTACTTCCCCCTGACCTCTACCTGACTATCACACCTAGAAAATTGTCCACCCCTGTAGTACAGGCCTCTTTGTCTAAGCCTCCTGTTGTGAATCCTCTTCAAGCTTCTCAGCTGTTTTTCAGGTGCAAACCTAAAGATGTAATGGGGGTGGAATTTCAAAAGCATAAAAGACAGTTTGATGCTCAAGTCAATGGAAGTTAGTCACCTTGCTCTGATTTATGCTTTTTTTAACAACTCTGCTTAAAAGTCATTCTTGACAGGCATTTACTTGCAAAAATAGACCTGATTCTGCCTTAGCAACCCCATGCATCTAAACTCCAAAGTGTTCCTGGGATGCAGCTAGAAAAGATAAAGGTGGAAAATAGTATTTGGCCTGTGCATTGCTCCACAGGTATTTTTGATAGTTGTGCAAAGAGCTGTTCATCTTCTAAGTTCTCTAGGAGTGAGCATGCTTATTTATTGAGACAATCTTTACACTGCCATATTTTTTAAGAACTATTTAAGAACTATGTATATTTTGGTCTCCATATGTTTCCTAAAGGCATTGTGGTCTCTAACCTCAGTATGTTCCAGGGCTTCCTGATGATCATTCTCTATTACTTGGGTAACCTGGGTGTAAGAGAAGATATAAACACTTGGGAAGCAAGTGGAAAATACCAGTAGGAGACATTTGGGATACAAGTGTTCCTGGGAAAAATTAATATATTATTGTTAGTATATTCCTCAGTATTTTACTTAATTCTGAGCCACATGTGCATCTAAGAAGACCTTCCTGTGCACACAGATAACTTCTCTACATTACAGTATGATATGGGTTAATTCTGGGAGCAAGGAATACCTCTGGCAAAGCCTGGCACATCTGTCGTGAGATCCAAACCTATCAAATGGGAACCGTAGTTGTTTTCTCTTTGCTAGTAAAGGCTAATATGCATTTTTCCTTGTAAAAGTAAAAGATTCTTTGACAGTAAACAACTCTCACTCTTGTTCAGAGGGCCCAAGATTGCTGTGTTTGCTATTGCAAACAACTCTGGGTGAATGGAATGGGAATGAACCAACCCAGTCTGCTGATTTCAAAAGGACAGGCAATGAGTGTTCTGGCAGATGCAGGACACTAATATTCTTATTTTGTTTTTGCAAAAACAAAGCAAACTTTATTCATTTTAGCAACAATTTAAACTGCACCATTAATTCAGTCATATATACTACATATTGATGGGGGCGAGGGAAATGACTTCCCAGACACTGTTTAAGGCTGTGCTACAGAGGGTCACAATTCAGAGCTTCACAATAGTGAATTGGCGTACATGCTGTGCAGCAGCAGCTAGTCAGTCTGAGGACATGAGCTTGGAGTGAAAATTATCACCTGTTCCTTCTCACTAACTTTGGAAGTGGAATGTGTCTTTGTGCTGTATTGGTAAGGCAAAGAGCTGCATTACAATGATCCAGGAAAGGAACCAGTTGATTAGAGATGTGGATATATTCTCTCTCTTATCAGATAAGGAGAGCAATTGAATATGATTAGATTCAGTCAGAAATAATCTAATATCTGAAAGCCTGAAGCAGAGAGAATTTAATGTCTGAAAAAACACTAGTCCAATGTTCTCCTCAAGAATAATTTCCATTTGACCCATAATTGAAAGGCACAATTTTTTTATTTAATTAAGCAAGGCCAATTTGTAATTGTTTGTTTATCTCTTCCAGGTGACCTTCCCCCATCTTTCAGCCCCAAAATATCAGTGGGCAAATAATAGTAGTGGTCATCACTTAGGTCTAAGTTCTGACTTGTATTGTCTGGGTGCACAAGGCAGGAGAGAAGGTGCAGGAGTCCCTTTCCCCATCCTTAACGTATGCAGGCATAATGCTGTGTTCCTGAATGCTAAGTGGGGGCAGCTAAATTGGAAGCAGGAGTTGTGATCAGCTAGATAGGAATCTTCATTAGCTCTTCCTCTCCATTGTGCCCCTACTGGCACCTGGGATGATGCCCCTGGGTTCTTATATTGTATCCTGCTATTCCTTTGTAGCAATCGCCAAAGCAACAAACCTTCATCCTGCCAGAAAGAGAAACTCATCTCGCATCCTTCCCCTCCCACCCCCCCGAAGGCCATGGTCAATGCTACTCAGTGGATCAGCTGCCAGAGGATGTTGTCAGAAAAGGACAGCTCACACCCAGTTATGTTTGCCAGTTGGTTGCTAAATATAACAGGATAATATTTTTTTAACTCAAATGGTAAATGGGTATCGTTTCTCTTTACATTTCTGATATCTTTCACCATGTGTCTCCTTCCAAAGGAAACATTGTAGAGTTGTACAAGTGTCTTGCTATGATATTATATTCTAAGGACAGTATAGGAAAATATTTTATTTTTACTTCAGTGAAATCAACATTGTGATAAAAGTAAATATTTCTTGTTAAGGTCACCTATGGTAGTCTTTGTTCATCTGTTTTGTAAAAGAAATAAAGAGCTCTTTCTGTACATAGCCATGCATAGTGATCTCTATCTTCGTCTCCCTTGTTAAATGTAAACCTCAGTAGACTATTGGCTATTTTGAGTGTCCTGTACATTTAATACACAAGCTATTGTTAGGGAAACAATCTTACCTTTCTGGAATACAGTGTGTGGGAGTTGTGTAAAATGTGTTGGTGGTATCAGTACAATAAACTGTAAAGCCATGTAATAAAATGACTGTAACATGCATCTTTGGTTGCTTCATTTGCACTCTGCCCACTAACCCATCTCTCAAATTAATTTTAACATTCAAAATCTCTGAGCTGCTTCTAACAGCTGCCATTTGTTTAAAATCTACATACCTGAGAAACATTGCCTTCTTTCTCCCAAATGGTGGAATATCACAACTAAAAATTAGTTTGAGGCCCAGGAGGGGCAATATTCAGTCTTGTACTAGTGATGGATTTAAGGTCTGATATTTTGAGTCACAACCTTGTACAGCTAAACTAAGAATTGTGAGATACCTTATGTACAGAAAAGCAATTTTTAGGGGTGTTTTAAATTCACTAATTTTAATTTTGTAATTTTTTTTTCTCTCCTAGAAATCTGGATTTATAGGAACTGGCACTGAATATTTGGTCACATGTTCAAGAAAATTTAACATTTGAGCAGAGACTGGGTCTGGACAGGTTCAGCTTACTACGTGTGTTTCAGGGTGTGGTCCCAGAGCACACATGCTGTAGCATGGCAGTGTGGTCATCCTGCCTCCCTTCCTCCTGCTGGTCCTCCAGAACTCAGATACACCCAGGAGCTTTAAAATAATATTCCCTGTCTTGAGGTTTAATTTATTTGGTATTAAAAAATACCATCCAACAACATCACACTTCCTTCCTTTGACCCTTCTAGGCTCAGATCCTTCTTTCCTCAGGGCTTCCAATTTACCCTTGTTTCAAGGCTTCAGACCCTGGCTCGCTCTCTCAGCTCTCCCCTTTGCCTCTGAGCAGGGGAGGTCTTCTAGTCCCACTCTAGACCTCTCTGGAGAGACCTCCCCCAGTCTAGGGTTGTTAACTTTGGTTGGATGAATTGCTGGAGGTTTCATCACATGACGTATCTTTAATTAAAGATTAATCTTTAACTCCTGAAGAACTCCAGGACAATCCTAGAGGGTTGGCAACCCTAGCCAGGTGTCTTTCTAGCTCCAGTCCCTAGGCTCACTCTTTCCCTTGGGGCAGGGACTCAAGAACCCTCCTTAAATCCTCACAGCTTCTGCAACCCATATCCTGGCTCTATCGCAGCAGAGCCTCCCTGCAAGTCTCTTCTGACTAGGCTTCTGCTTGTCTGAGCTAACCCTTTGTGACCCTCAAGTAGTCACATGTCTTGGGCACCTGGCTCCAGTTCTGACTTCTGGCTGGGTCTGGTGATTCTTCTCAGAACTACCTGTTCTTAAAGGGTCCATGCCTTGGAACAGGGTTGGTTAGCACCAGGCTCTAGCCCCCTTAAAAACGACAGACCATCCTGTTACAATGTGAACATTTAGGAAAGTTATGAAAGATTTTAAAAAGGGTCTTGGAGTGGAAATACTTAGGGAACCTTAGCTATAGCTGTTACTAGTGCACCAGCAATGATCATCTAAAGTACTATCATCACTGATCATCACTGTAGCTCAGATATTGTTCTGTGGATAGTCTTGGGGTGTATAGCCAGGAAACAGGAATCATATCTATGCACTGATAGATGCTTTTGACACTGGTAACCACAGATAGTTATGAGCCTATCTTTAACTATTCCCTTTTCATGCAACATATATGAACTGATGTTCCTTGCTCCATGTCATTTAAAAAAATGTATTTCTTCCTTCTGTGTCTTGTTTGGTTTGGGTTTTATGGATAAGAGTGTAGGGATGTAATCCTGAGGATGAATTACATGAATTTGTTACATAATATAGCTGTATTTTGTAACTGTAACACAGCACTTCCCTCTGTGTTGCCCTGATGCTGCAAAGACTTATGCATATGCTTAACTTTAAGAATGTACGTAGTTTCATTGGCTAAATAAATCTTCATAGAGTTGAGGCCTGTATTTGTTCATAGGCTTTGTTACCGTGCTAATGAAGTCAGTATCACTATGTAGTATTAACATTTTGTAATGCATTTTAATTAGAAAAAAACAAGCACATCCTTGATTAGACTACTGGTCTGACCTAAGGAAGAAGATAGTAGTGTTTTCTGAACTACATAAAATTATTTCAGACATGGCTTTATTCTTCACAGACTTAAAAGGTTTTTACTTTTGCTGATTTGTGACCTAGCAAAGACATATAAAGTTACTAATGTAGGAAGATAAACTTTCTGATGGGGGAGGTGGAATCTTTAGGAAACCCCCTTCTATCTCAGGGGGAAAAAAACTCTTGTAAGGACTTTTCACTCCCTGAATGAAACACTGTGGTTATGTGTTCACTGAACAGTTAACCCAGGCTCTTACCTGAGTTTTACCCCAACCCCCCCGCCACCATCCACACAGAAAAATGTCTGACCCAGGTTTGGAGGTGCTTTAAGTGACATGGCTGGAACATAGGTTAAAACCTAGGCTCCAGTTTAATCCTGGCTGGAACCTGCCCACTTTGCAGTGAGGATGCAGGGAAGATCACTCATGTGTTGGTAGTCCTGCAGTGCCCTTCCCATAATTCCCCCCCAAAGGACAGACAGATTCTCCTGGAGTTGACACAATTGACTGGGAAAGAATGCTAGAGTGCCTCAGCACAAAACCCCCTGAGATATGCCCCCAGACACACATGGGTGAGTGCAGAAACAGTGAGGACACAATAACAAGGCATAGACTTTGCTGAAGGGATGCTTTTACCCAGGGTAGGATAACTTGGCTTCTCAGACTCAGTTGTCAATCACCTGAGTTCACTATATAGTGAAGACATACCTCCAGTGGGGAAGCAAACTGCTAGTAGATAGTTTTGGATGGAAGCTAGAATTTTTGCTAGACTGAGTAGTGATGAATGCCCCTAAAATGAGGCACAGCTGTTGTGGTATCACAGTTGTTACTAGCCTTAATCAAGGTCACAACAGTTTCTCAACACTGTCTCTCAAGAAACAGAGTGAAAATACCCACCCAAAATTTATGCTTAGTTAACATTCCTAAAATGTACTTCAAAATAAACAAACAAAAAGTTGTCTCTTATACTTCTTGGTAATTATTTCATGCCTCCCCTTTTCTCAGTAAGGTGTTTTTGTTATCCATCACTGAATATTTATGTTTTCTCTCTTGAGCAATCAGGCAAAATATGAGAGCAAACAAAATGAAAATGAGCGGTTCCTTAACAAGGTGCTCCTTAGTCTATTATTAACTTCCAAGTACTTTCCCTGATGTAGGAATGAGAATTAATTATCTGGTTGTGAAGTTAGAAAGCTGGCAGTAATAGATCCTTTGTCATGTCAAAGGCGATAAGCTATGATATATTACACACTGTTACAAAAAAGGATTTGAGGGGATAAATGGTAACTTGTACAGTAGTTATAGTGTCTGATATTTAGTGAAGTGATTTTATATATATATAAAATACGTACACACATATATATATATCACTTTTTGAGCTTACATTAATGTTTTTAATATGTCTAGCAAAAATACAGAGACAACATTGTGACAGCTGAAGGTTTATGGTCACAGCAAAGGTCACAACCATGAGAGCTAATGGATTCTAATTTTATTTAGTTTTGGTGTTGATGGATCATGTATTTTGTGCCCTTTGGACAGATTATTCAATGTCTATTCTGATTCTGTGGTTATAGTTCTAGAGATGGGCAAACTACTTCCAGCAGAGTGTGAACCAACCTGACCCTTTTCCTGTAATTCAAAACAAAACCAGTTTTATGCCACTAACTCTGTGCTGCACAGAGGGCATTCTGGGGCGGGATGGGAGCTATTCTGGCAATGGGACTAGAGTGTGCTACAGTCAGCCAATCCTCACACAGCAGAACAGTCTCTGTGGCTGCTGTAATGTATGCTGGGGGACAGCCCAGGATCAGGGTAGACAGAAAGGTGGCTTTGAGCCAGTTTTGCCTCCCTCTCCTCCAGCTGTCTTGAGCAATTGAGGAATGAGCTTTTAGTGTAAAGGTTATCCAGTGGCAAGAGAAGATACATTACCAGATTAAATCTTTAGCCAGACAGAGCCCCACCGCACAATTTTTTTTACTTGCCTAGAAAGTGTGAAACCAACCAGAGATGCATCAACTGGTGAAGATAAATGTATGTAATGCTGTTTCATGAGGGCCACGGGCACAAAATGGAGTGCGTGCACCTCCTGCTTTTGGATCATACATATGATCCAGTGGTGCAAAGTGAAAGTTAGAGCGCAGGAAAAAATAGTATGTCGTCACCAGATAATCCTGCATGGAAAGAAATCTGAACACATCTGATGGTGGCCATCATGACTCAAAACTAGAAAAGTCAGATGTGAATTCAGACCCTTAGGGCAGCCAGTGACTTGCTAACAAGCCTAAACAAGTTACGTCAATCTTGAGTCTTTCAAATATTTTGCCTCCTTCAGTGTCCTTTAAAAGCTATGAGTGCTCTCAGCGTAGTCTTCAAGCATATTTTTAATAGATAACTTCAGTTTTGTGAGGTCAGCAAACATTCCAATTTATGGTGTTGGCACATACATTGATAAAACTCCAGATACTCTGGCCGTCACAGAAATAATTCACAATATTTATTTAAAAGAGTGAAATAAACAAAAATAAACCACATGCTGAGTTACATTAGCAAAAGCAGCAAGCTGTTTTGATTCTTTGTATCGAACGGCCACATTACTGGTGTGTAGCTCTTGGTTTTGAATGTCACAAGATGATAAATATATGGACTCCGTATAATGCTGATAAGTAAAACGTCCAAGGAAGTATGGCTAAATGTCTCATGCAGGACTTTTATTTTAATAGAATGTTTGAAAAAATTAAAATTGAGTTTAATTTAATTCAGAGCTGATTTTCAGAAACTGATACACTCTAGGGGTTTTTTTCTTAATTGAAGGTGGTGTAACATGGAGAAGCTTTTCTAAATTTCCCCCCTCGCCTCTCTAAGTTGTATACTGTATCTTGTACATTTCCTTTCTGGTAACAAGTAGATATGATGGAGAATGCACTCTCACTCAATTAGCTTGGAGACACTAAACACACTGCTGCCCTTTCCTTTCTGCAGTCAGAATCAAACTAAGAACACTTCCGTGTATTGATTCGCAGCTCTCTTTATGTTTAGAAGTAGCAGGATTTGACAAATTATTTGCTTCCCCCGCTGGTTTTATCAGTAAAACTGTCCTTGTTTGACTGAACGCCAGACTGTTTTTCGTAATACCAATGATGGGAAATGAATCAGAGACATTCTGACTGAATGGGTGAGAAGATTCCCCAGATGACTCTAACAGGGTAGTCCGTACAGTAGCTGGTATTTACAGAATACTTATAGTTTGTGAGCATTGCTCAGATATTTTTTCACCCTTCTAATAACCACAATGCATTACAAATATATATATCTGTGTTCTGTCAAATTATTTCCTCAGGAAAACAAATAAAGATGGGTATTGCTTTTGGAGCTCATGAACTGGAAAGAGTATAGACCCACCTCTATTTTAGTAGATTAAACAAAGGGATTACAGGCTGCTGTAACTCATTTTAGTAACTTAATTACAAATGCTCTTTTGTTTTCTTTTTGAACAGCTGTGATTTAGCACTTAGAATGTTTCAATGTTCCCTGTGAAAACGCATGTCATGGAGCATAATGGAAATGGACAGTTGGTGCCTTGTTCTGAATTTGTTACTGTCCATCACCCAGTAGTGTTCCCAGACAGACACAACAAAAGTTTACCTTATACAACAATTGTGCTGGCACACAGGTACAAATGGCACTCCCTTTGGTCACAGGGAGTGGTTCACAGGGGTGAGAATCCAAATCTTTTGGACTGTAAATTCCTGAATTAGAGCCAAACTCTGCTTTCCCTTTACATGAATGTAAATCTGTTGAAACACTATTTCCTTTACTAGAGTTATTCTGATACAACCGAGAGCAGAATTTAGCTAATAGAATTTAAACTTCTCAGGGCAGGCACTTTGGGCATGATTTTGATCTTTTTTCAATGTAACTCCAGTAGGTCAAAATCTGCTTTCACTTACACTGGTGCAAATCCTTAGTAACTCATTTTCAACTGTCTGCATTGCTCAGGATTGGCACAGAATAACTGAGAGAAAACTTTTGCCTTTCTATCTTAGGTTTTTTAGTGCTGCCCTTCACCATGGTATCTGAGTACCTTCCATGTAAAATCAACAGCAATGGCTATGTATCTAGTGGACTTCATGGTGTCTCTGAGGCCTATTATCCTCATTAGAGTTACTCCACCATGATTTTCATTGCTGTGAAATCAGACTCTGGCCCCAGGTCTCCATTCTCTTGGTAAAATACTGTTCACACCTCTGCTGCTATTTACAAATGTTTAACAAATAAATATATTATTACCTCTTAGGCCTGAGTGGCTAGCTAAAATTCAGGGCCTTGAAGGGTTATTTCTATTGGGAAAAGAAATCGGTGTAACAAGTCAGGTATATGCTTGGTATAATCTTGTTTGCTTACACCAAGGCCTCGTCTACACTTGAAAGTTATATTGGCATAGTTATGTCAGGTATGTGAATAAACACACCTCTGACCAATGTAATTATGACAGTATAACCCTCTGCATAGACACAGCTAAGTTGGCAAAAGAGGGCTTCTATCAACATAGCTAGCTTTGGTGGGATAGGTGGTGTTCCTACATCAACGGAAAAACTCCTTCAGTTAGTGTAGGCTGTGGCTGCACTACAGGGCCATGCTGTCTAGGCACCATAGTGTAGAAATACCCCAGTCCTATTCCCCAGAATGCGGTAGAAACAAGCAGCAGGCAGAAATCCCTACTTCTGCCACTGCAGCAAGCTGGGTGCCCAAGAAGCTCTGTCTCTATGCTTCCTCTCTGAGTCATGCTAACAACTCCTTCCCAAGCTTTTCTGCTTCCACACAGACTGCAAACTAATATCCTAGACAGTGCTTAATGCTTGCCAGGGCTGAGCCCTGGTACCTCTATGCTTGGCAGTTCACAGCCCTGGCACCTCCGGGCTTGCTGCATCAGTTATGAATGTAAAAAAATTGCTTGAGCCCCGACACCACTTTCATTACAAATTAAGCACTGATCCTCACTCCTGTGTTTGCAACCAGGGAAACCTCTCAGTCCACAGAGCTTAGCCCTGGCCTGCCATGTGGCCTACCCCTTGAGTAATAGCCTGGTTGCAGCTGGATTTATTATATAAAGAGGCTTGATCACAGCTTCTGCTGAGCTTGAAGGAGTGTGCCTGGCACACTCATTGGCTTTAATCAGGTCAGTGATTGTGTTTGGATCCAAGACTCATCTGATTGCAGCCGTTAACATCTTTCAGCATAACAATATATTTAGGTTCCAATTTGGATGCATTTGAACTCTCTTGACAAGAGCATGGCCCAAGCTGGTGCAAGTCCTAAGAAGGCAATAATGTCACAAAAAGGGCCGATGTCTTGAGATTTCTGCCATTTAGGACTAATGTTTCACAAAATATTGGTGGTATCTGACGATGAGTGTCTGCACTACTCAGATTAAGCCAATCCAAACCCAGAATTGAGATCTGAACACTGCTTCTTCAGCACCCCTCTATTCCAATGTGGCAAGAGGTCTAAGCAGGTTATTGTGAGGCTCTAAAAACACCTCTCTCCCATTCCTTCCACAAATTTCAAAAGAAATGTTACTTTGGCCATCATTTTGAAACAGACCTGCCTGTGAAAGTGTCTAGCTTCCTCACTGCAAGAACGCCAATATTTGTATTTGAAGTGGCCACACAGTGATTGCCAGTTCTGTGTGTGATCATAATAATACTTCGCATTTATAGGACACCATTTCCCCAGAACATAAATGCATAATGGGGTTAACTAATTAAACCATGTGAGACAAGTATTTTTACTGATGGACAAAATGAGGCACAGAGAGGTTCAGTGGTTGGGTCATGTTTTTAAAAGAGGCCGTGGCAGAAGTAGCAATAAAATCCAGAGCCTGGGGAGTCCCCTGTTTGACTGTCCACTGCCTTGCACATTATGCAGTAAATGCTACCAGATCAGCATGGTAATGTTTTACATCCACATTGTTGAGGTGTCTAAGTCAGGGGTGGGCAAACTTTTTGGCCGGAGGGCCACATCTGGGAATAGAAATTGTATGGCGGGCCATGAATGCTCACAAAATTGGGGTGAGGACTCTGGTTGGGGGTGTGGGCTCCAGGGTGGGGCCAGAATTGAGGCATTCAGGGTGCAGGAGGGGGCTCCGGGCTGGGGCAAGGGAGTAGGGTGCACTGGGGGGGGGTGAGGGCTCCAGCATGGGCCTGGGGATGAGGAGTTTGGGGTGTAGAAGGTTACTCTGGGCTGGGACCGAGGGGTTCAGAGGGCAGGGGGGTGGGAATCAGGGCTGGTGGAGGGGTTGGGGTGCAGGAAGGGATACAGGCTCCGGCTGGGGGTGTGGGCTCTGGGGTGGGGCTGGGGATGCAGGTGGGGTTTGGGGTGCAGGAGGGGGCTCTGGGCTGGGATTGAGGAGTTCAGGGGCATGGGGGAGATCAAGGCTGGGGCAGGAGGTTGGGGTATGGGAGAGGCTCAGGTGCAGGCTCCAGGTGGCACTTATCTCAAGCAGCTCTCGGAAGCAGTAGCCATGTCCCCACTCCAGCTCCTACTCAGAGCCCCAGCCAGGTGGCTCTAGCATGCTCCCCACCTGCAGGCGCTATCGCTACAGCTCCAATTGACTGCACTTCCCAGCTAACGGGAGCTGCAGGGGTGGCACTTGGGACGGGGTAGTGTGCAGAGCGGAGCCCCTACGTGTAGAAACTGGAGCCAGGCTATGCCACTGCTTCCGGGAGTGGCATGGAGCAGCCCCTGACCCCACTCCCCGGCTAGAACGCCAGAGCAGAGCAAGCTCCAGACCCCACTCCACAGCAGGAGCTTGAGTGCCAGCTTAAAATGGCTGTTAAGCCAAATCCGGCCCACGAGCCATAGTTTGCCCACCCCCAGTCTAAGTACTTATAGTCTAGACACTGTAGTGTCATAGGGTATTGTCTACACTGCAGTTAAACACCTGCAGCTGGCCTATATCAACTGACTTGAGCTCACTGGGCTTGAATTTTTGGAACTGTAAAAGTGAATGTGATGGAGTGTCCACCTCACACAACACTGGAAAGGGTTATGGTAGCCATGTAGGCCACCTAATAACTCTATAGGCTGCACCTGGAAGGAGAGCCAGGGAATAGCGGATTGATTGCAGGCAGGTTCAGCTGAACTGGAACAGGCGGGGCCTATAAAGCTGGGAAGCTGGCCATAGACAGTGGCTGTTGTTAGGAAAGGATAGTTATCCTCCAGGAAGAGAGTCTGGAGCTGTTAACTAGGGGAGTCAGAAATTGTAGAAAGCAGTCTAGGGAAGGAGCAGTGAGGGCTGGGAGAGGAAAGCTTGGAACTGCTAGGTGGATGGTCCCTGGCCTAGAACCTGGAGTAGGCGACAGGCCTGGGTTCCCCTACCAGCCATTGAGACTGTGGCATAGATTTGTGGGGTAGTGAAGTGGAAGCCTGCCTGGGTCACTATGGAAGTCATAGGGAATTGAAGGACAACCCCAGAAGGGGGGTAATCCTGAGTGAGCTAGCCAGAGGGCTGTGTCACAAAGACTACTGTGGTTCCTGGAACAAGAGAGGAGCTGCAGATCAAAGTGAGAGATGGGGTGATAGTACACAACCCCGAGAAGGAGCTCTGACCTCAAGGAGCTAATCCAGAGTGATCAGGAGGAGGTACCACACCAGTGGTGAGTGGAGCACCCTGTGACAGTGCAGCACAGACATTCAGACCCTCCTGGGATCCCAGAGCATAGGCTCTAGCCTGTGCCCTAACCTCTACACTGAGATTTTAGAGCCCCAAAGCCCTGTGAGCCCAAGTCAGCTGACACAGGCCAGCCGTGGGTGTTGAGTTGCTGGGTGGACATTCCCATAGCCCTGACTACAGGAACTCTAAAGTGTTAGAGAATCAGAGTCTCACCCACTTTCCCTCTGCAAATCCTCCCGTCCCCCAAGAGGACTCTATACAACCAATGTCTAGTATCCTCCAGGGGCTAAAGTAAGGGGTAGCAGAGCTATAGTGCTTCTATTCTTCTCCTTGTTGTGGGATGGGGGATTGCAACGTTTCCTCTTCCATCAATAGGCTGTTCTTTGGGACTTGTGTGGAGCAGCTGTCTTTGTAAGAATGTGGGGTGTGGCTCCAGAGAACAAATGTCAACCTTGCTGTTGCCCAGGTTTGTGATTTGATGATGAATCTCATGATATTGATGTTGTGTCTTAAAGCTCCAACACTTGGAGTCATGTGATAACAAGAGGATCTCAACTTTCATTTTAAAAAAAAAAGTTTCTGCCCCCCAAGTCTTGTGCAGAAAATTTCAGTGCATCCTAGGAGCTCAGAAATGAGAACACACAAAATGAAACCAAAGATTTAAAAAACAAAACAAAACCCTAAATCTCTTTTTAAGACAACCTCATGATTTTGAGGGCCCTGATTCATTTTTTTGAATACTTGACATTCAAAATAGTATGGTTGTTCTCAAACTTTTGTACTGGCCCCCTTTCACATAGCAAGCCTCTGAGTGTGACACCCCCCCTCCAAATAATTTTATTAAAAAGTCTTTTTAATTTAACACCATTATAAATGCTAGAGGCAAAGTGGGGTTTGGGGTGGAGGCTGACAGCTCGTGACCCCACGTGTAATAACCTCACAACCCCCTGAGGGGTCCCAACCCCCAGTTTGAGACCCCCTGCAATAGTGCTTCCTCCATTTTGGAAACCAGGCCCTTCTCCCTCTTTGGAGGAGGTGGAGGAAGAGACTGGTGGGCTGTGGCTTATGGCAGGCCCTCACTGCTGTATTATGCATTTTTTAAATAAAAATAATTTTGTTAAAAATAAGCTTTCCATGTCTTAATTAAAAACATCACAAGGCTGCCTGGAACTCTTGTGGTGTTTGGTGGTTTACTTAAAGGCCCAGCTCCTGGAGACATGTTATGTGAATGTCAGCTTAATTTTTTTTTAAAAAAAAGTAAACTTCTAGCCTTCACGATTTGGGCAAAAAGCTTGAAGATGTGAACGCTAAGGGTTCAAAAATCAGAAGGCCAATAAAATAATAATCATGAACTCTTACATAGCACTTTTCTCCAGAACATATCAAAACACTTTACGAAGAAGGGTGGTGGTATTATCTCCATTTTACAGGTGGGGAAACTGAGGCATAGACATGCAATAACCTGCCCACAGTCACTTGGCAGACCAGTGGCAGAGCCAGGACTAGAACACAGTCTCCTGAGCCCCAGTCCAGCGCTCTGGCCTTTAGACCACACTATCTAAAAAAAACCAAACAAACAAAAACCAACAACCAAACAAAAAAAACCCCAACCCCCCTGCCCCAATTATTTTAAAAATCACAAGCTTTTAAGCCAAATCTTGTGGGTTTGGGGGGATGTAACTCTCAATTTTATAATGCTTGGGTCTGGCAAACTGCACTGCACTGCCAGGTCAATGGGCTGGTGTACTCTGATGCCTTGGGGGCTGATGTTCTTAAACTCTACCTCTGACTGAGCATGCTGTTCAACGCTACTACTTAATGCCTGCCCCCACTCAGTGCAGTCAGTGTCCCAAGGCTGCTCCAGAAGCCCTTGCTCTAGTCCTGCACGCCCCCCCCCCAGCCTGGTGGGAGTTCCATAGCCTAGCAACCACCAGTAAGGGGGAAAAGCCAGCCAGCCCTCCACCCTCTGGGGTGGAGTGCAGGGGTGAGTGGGATGAAGATGGCTGAGCCCTCTCCCAGCAGAGCACCAGCCCCAGCCCAGGAGCCCCACCACCACTTCCTGACTCCCAGACCAGGTAAGGGGAGATGTGAGGTGATGAGGCAAATGGGGCTGGAGCTGGCAGGGGAGTGGGGACAAAAGCTGGAGAGGGGCACCTTGAATTTGGGAGGGTGGGGGTATAGGGCAGTGAGGGAAAGGAGCACAGACTAGACTAACCGGGGGAAGGGGGAGCTGCTATTTTCCCTGAGGCGGGTTCCCCTTTGTGAGTCTGGTGTCACAGGGCAGTGCAGTAAAATTACCCAAAGCGGGTAGGGGTGGTTTGTGGCACCAATGTGAGTTAGAGCAGATACCGCCACAGAGCACTGCTGAGGGGAGATCTGGCCCCAGTGAGGTGAGGCAGGGCAGGGAGAGCAAGTGACGAGCTCAGGACTGCCCCAGCCAAAGCAGCAGCAGCCATTTGGGGTGGGAAAGGAGCAAAGAGAGGGATAAAGGGTGGAAGAGAACCCTGGTAAGGGAGGAGCAACTGTGGATGGGCAGGGAGACCAAATCCCTGTTGGAGGAGCAGTATCTGGAAGCGTGTGGGAGAAATCTTGAATGGAGCTCCTCCATCCCTAGCAGGAGGAGCAGCTGCCTCAGGAGACAGTCCTGGCTCTGGGTTGAGCAGCAGCCTGAGGGGAGCCCAGGCCTCTGCCAGAGTTGGGTTGGGACAAGCAAACCACCCTGGAGAAAGCTGGCTCAAGTAGCAGTTACAAGGGTTAAGTGGGTGAGGAGCTCCCTTAATATCCTTGCTTAACCAACTTTAACTGCTCAGATTCTCTGCTCATATGAGTTGGTCACTAGAGAAACTAATGGATAAAATGTATATAGCAGACTTATTACTTATCCCCGGCAATATCTCTGGCTTGGGGGAAAATAAGGCGAATCCAAAAAAGAAATTTCTGTGAGTTATACCAACAGCAGAATTATTATAGGAAAAAAATGTTGTGGCAATTCTGTTTGAACTAAGTTTCTAAGATGAAATAGACATCACACAAGCACAATCTCCACTGTCAGCATCATTATCTTGTTATCAGGAATGGGTGCCATAGAGAATAGAAACAAGCATTTTTCCAAATACAGCAATAAAGTACAAAATCATTTGGAAAAAGGAATTTTATTTTTACATGCCTATTGAGACTACTTAAGACCCAGATTTTCATTCAATAAAGAAGAATTATTTATTAGAAGCTCTAATAAAATAATATTGTGTTGACAATACATTAAAAGCCAGAAGCAATTTCATTTTTGATGCATCCACAGCTAATTTAATGCCTTAATAAATACATGAATCCCTTATATAGTGAACTACAAATGGTTCAAAAAAAGTTCATTAAAATATGTTTTACAAGTGATTTTGAAAATTATATTTGCAAATTATTTTACTTTTTGGTGAAATTAATAGCAGTTCATTAAGGGAGAAAGTAAAATGGCATTTATATATGTATTGCATTTATCTCACTGAAAATTGACTTTACAATATCTACTTGATTAGAGACAGAAGTAGAGTCTTCTTACTGTTTTCCAAATCACATAGTATTTGACAAATCTTTTTTCTTTTTCCACAAGTAAAATCTAGAAGATATAGATTGGAGCACGTACTTTTTAGTTTAGGGTTTTTTTTTCCTTTATCTTGGCCTGTTTCATTGTTCAGCCACGGGAGGGCAGAATAGAGACTAACCAAATCTCTTTAGTAAGAAAGAGCTTTGTGAGTATCATAGGTTTATTCACACAGATCATTTATTTAAATATCCTACAATTCCACCTCTAGTAATTGTGTGCAAGAACAAATAGGGTGAAATCCTGGCCCCATTGAAGTTAATGACAACACTCTCATTGACTTGAAAGGGGGCAGGATTTTGCCTGTAATTGGTACATTTCTATTCGTTTACTATTGATAAGGCTGATGGGATACGCTCCTCATATAATCCCAATGTAATTTAAAAAAAAATATTTACAATAAATAACAATATTGCAGAAACCAATCTGGACTCCAGCCTGAAGATGTTTCTTTTCTTCACAGCTAACTTCAAACTGCCCCAAAAAGGGTTTAGTAGCTCTCCAGTCCCCAAAATCCCTTTTGTTTGGGGAAAACACTTAGCCCCAAAATTCCCATGGTCAGTAATACCATTGCACCTCTCTGTTAGAAATGATATCCCATTATTCTCTAAGCTGTCATTCCAATATAGCTTTAGAAACACAATTTTCTCCATAAATACTTAGTAATTGTCTTAACAATCCATTTATTTAAAAATATCAGTACTGAGGTGCTTTAGTAGGATGAGTGTTTTAGGGAAATGTGTCTGCTCAGCATCAATGACATAGCTTCTAAGAACTGAACCACGTAGTTCGGCATGTCTAGTATTTCCATTGGCCCTCAGAAAAGAGTCAGAGAATTAGAAGTCAAAGGGCAGCTTGTCTGCACCCTTCTTTGCACCTGTCCGTGGAAGTCACATGATGCTAGAGTGAGGTCTAACTATTTGATGCCAAGGGCATAGCACCTACCACAGTGAGCAATAAAAAACTTGGTACGAATGGGGGTTGCACCTCCACAGCATGCCCTTCCCAAAAGGCTGCTCCTGCTCCAGTGTGTGGCAGGATTCCTATTGATTGCAATGGGGGTAGGCCCCGGGCTCACACTGCGTAAAACAGGTAACAATGGGTGTAGCAGTTACCTCGTGAACAATAAAACAAAAGACTTGTCTAGAATGGGGAAACTGGTGGTATTTTAAAATGTTAGCTGATGTGCTAATTAACTTGTTTTTAAACAACACTTAGCATGTAGTGTAGGTAAAGATGATGACATTTATAAATGCAATAGCTGGTCATGGTAAGCTCTTGAGGTTTTCTGTGACCAGCTAATATGTTTTTAAAGATATTGAGCCCTGTCTACTCGAGGTGCTAAGGGATGTTTAAAAATGTTAATTAACTCATGTTAGCTAACACACTTTAAAACACCACCTATTTCCCTGCTAATGTTCTGTACAGAAGGGAGACTCGGCCACCTCCATGATGAGTCTCTCTCTCTCTCTCCTCTTCCTCTCTCCCCCCCCCCCCCCCCGCCAGGTCCCTGATACTACTTCATTGGTCCAGGGGTTGAGAGACAGAGTGGGTGGTAGATTGAGGTCATGAATGGGGTGGCCACTGCTGGAGCGTGGTGGGGAAGCACATTTCCCATACCAGTCCTGCGTAGATTCCCCAGGAAAGGTAATACAGCCCCAGACTCTATTATCATTCCCTGTGTGGTCAGGATCCCCTCTTAAGGGAAATGCTGAGTGCAGGTACCAACCAAAGGAGTCCTTGGTAATATGGCTCCCCTGGAGTCATGTTGCAGCCCAAAGCTGTTGCAGAAGCTTTCTTCCACACTGGCTCCATAGTCCCCAGGATCCATGGGGTTTTGATGTAGGTCTTGTGGTGTCTTCCGCATGAAGAAACCCCTCCCCACCCCTAGTGACATAGCAAGACGGAAGGTGTTCAGCAAAGGGAACCTCAGATTTTTGTCTCTGTTGGGTTTTACCCTTTGGGGGAAGTGAGCTATCCCTATATTTTGTGGTTAACAATGGGTTAATAGTTTGTATTCTTGTCCTTTCTTTCAAGCAAATAAAAAAATCACATTATTGTTAGCTGATTGCCTGGGTGCTTCTATAATTAATAGCCTGACTTCTTCCTCCAACCCACCAATACCAATTGCATGTACAAGGTATTTTCCTTGTAGTTAAGACAGTATTAACAATAGAGAACAGTCATTAAAGTTAGTCACAAATGCAATTTTGATGTTTCCTTTTTTTATTTTTTTTTTGGTAATGGCAGATGAGTAGTTTCATGTTAGAGATAAGCCTATCTAGAAGTGAAATAATTACTCTTTAATTAAGATAATTATAAAAACAGGAATGTAAATACCTAAGGTACACTGTCTGAACATTTTTTCTTTCACATTATCCACACACTTATCTTGCATACCTAAACCCCTGTTTTTAAAGCAGTGTCAGCAATTAAACTTTGTTTAGCATGAGAGGCTTATTTGAGAAGTATTTTTTGTCCATTTTGCTCTCTCTGTTTCTTCAAGCTTTCTTCTGCTGTTTCCTCTGTGCTGATAAGTCAGTGACACTCACTGGCAGAGGAGTGAACACCCTAAGATGGCAGAGAAAAATAAGAGTTTTATTTTTCTAGCTCCTGTGTGGGTTTTATTCAGGAAGAAAGCCTGCACAATTGTGGTATGCAGCCGTCCCTAGCCTCACAGTGAAATCCCATACTTTGTCAGCTGACTTCCTTGCTGAGTGATGTCATAGATGCATTGCGGCTATTCTTACAAGTGGAGGAAAAGACTTGTTTTTCACCAAGGAATCTAGTGTGTTCACCAACGAAGCCTTGAAGTATGAAATTCACTAGACTGTTTTGGTCAGGGAAGTAATGGGATCTTTAATGAGACTAAATAGTTTGGGTCTGGTTATGGACTACAGAGCCTGTTAACTGTAGGTCATTGGCTGAATCTAATCCAGTTCAGAAGTGACCAAAAGTTGTTACAGGTGTAAGCAGAGTCAGGATGAGGTCCACCCTGACATTTGGAGGTGAGGTATGGCAAGTTGTGGAAAATAACTTTAGGGGCTGATCTCATTTGCATAGGCACACCCACCCTGCCTAGAATGAGCCCATAGCTTCCCAGATGGTCACTTTGGCTGCTGTGGGATCCCCAGTGTCTCTGTTATTGGTGCAGGAAGAATAAAATGTTATTATCCTGATTATGGGAATCAAGGACAGTGGAACTGTACTTTGCCTTTTGTTATGATGGAGGGACTTGCCATCAACTAAGTAGTACTTGCTAGGCAAGGGACATGGGTTCCAAAACTCTGTGAATTGAGAGAGGCTGGAGACAGGTATTAGTACCTGCTGGTGTGGGCCCTTTTGTGAGGGCCTGAAACATCAATTGCACCTCTGTCTGTCTCTACTGTGGAACATCAGAGCTAATTTTGGGTCTATGAGGAGTCTAGCTACAGGTGCTGAGCTGAATTCACTTTGGCCTTATGGTGCACTGACGCTCCCACTACTACAAGCTGAAATCACTAAAGAGCTAAAATTACTAAGAGCTGAAATCACTGAGCACTGTGTTAAGTAGTGGGGAGCCTGAAGATCTGTTACAGAGTGGAGCAGAGCAGTTCGTGGGACGGCTGGAGCGGCTTGTGGACCAGCTGGCAGAGCAGTTTGTAGGATGGCAGGAGCTGCTTGCGGAGCAGTTTGTGGGACAGCACGTGGAACGGCTCGTGGGGCAGATCAGAGTGAAACCCTCTGGAGCTATGGGGCAGTCAGCTTCAGATTATGTAAGGTGCCTCTTACCTCTTCCCCCCCCCCCCCACACACACTTTCACCCAGACTGGGGAGTAACACTCTGCAGATGAACTTTTGAACTCTGGGGCTGGACTTTTGGGTTGTTGGACTTTTTGGACTTTGGGTGATTTTTGGGTTGCTGGACTTGAGATGTTTGGGTTGTTGGACTCAAGAACCCAAGGAAAAGGACGTGGCCCAATTTGCTGGGGTGGGTCTTTGCTCATGGTTTGGTTGATGAACCCTAGTTCTGGTGTTTTCCCAATTTAATGCTGACGTTGTTTACCTCATGTTATTAAAGATTCTCTGCTACGCCAAGACTCTGTGCTTGCGAGAGGGGAAGTATTACCTCTTTGAGGTGCCATGGGGTGTGTGTAAGATTTTCCCAGGTCACTGGGTGGGGGCTTGAGCCAGTTTTGCATTTGCTTTGATGACAGCGAACCTCTGTGTACTGAACCCGGCCCTTGCTGCTATCAACTCGGCCTGGCAGAAGGTTTACACAGGCCAATGGCAGTTCAGTGGCCTATACAAAATAATATGATAGTCTAAATCCAGGCATCCACATAGCAGAAACAATTGCTACTAATATGTAATATTTTTGGCAGGCTCACAAGGTCCAGAGTCAAATGTGCATGGCCCTTTGACCCAAAAGATGACTATCCTCCAGGTCACAGCCCTGATAGTATCATAAGGAGGATGCTGACACTGCTGTATGTCTAAACAGCCTGATACTCGACAGTCTTGAATCTTGTGTAGCTGTTAACACCTGTGCAAAGTAGGTGTAAAATGCTATCACTTGTGGGAGTTGAGATGCCTATGCTATACTTAAAATTGGCTAGGGAGCTGATGTGTTGATTTGGCTACTTCTTGTACCAGTTGTTTCAGTTACCTTGTCAACTCAGTGTGCATTTGTTTTTTCTCAACCTGTTGTCTCTCATCATACGTTTAGGCTATAAGGCCCAGATCCTAAAAAGGTATTTAGATGCCTAACTTCAATGGGAGTTAGGCATCTAAATACCTTTGAAGATCTGGGCCAGAGCTCTCAGTGAGCAGGGACTTTTTCTATTCCAAGTCTGTACAGTGCCTAGCATGAGGCCTTGAGCAAGGCCTCAAGGTGTTGTCATACTACAAATACTACGTTAATAATTGTTCTTGTTCTGACTTGGTAGTTTTTTGCACTCTACACAGGTGTAAAGACGATGGAGAATCAGGCTCATAAAACCCAAATGTGGGATTTGTGGTAAGCAATACAGGGCTGTTGGGATGTTCAGAAGTCCTAGGACAGGGATTCTCAAATTGGGGGTTGGTACCCCACAGGGGGTCACGAGGTTATTACATGGGGGGGGGGCGTTGTGAGCTGTCAGCCTCCACCCCAAACCCTGTTTTGCCTCCAGCATTTAGTTAATGCATCTTCACTTTCCTGCGTATACCCAAGTAGGCAAGTCCTAAGTTCCACTAGTAGGAGAATGTGGTCTTAAAATTAAAGCAGAGGATTGGGAACAAAGAGATCTGAATTCTTTTTCCATCTGGCCTCCTGTGTGACTTTAAGCAAGCTATTTGAGATTTGTCCAAGTCTCAATATAAGCAGCCCCTTAACATCTGTCCCTCATTTTCACCATCTGTAAAATGGGAATCTTACTACTAATTTACCTTCACAGAGGTATTTTGAGGCTGGAGTCATTAATAACTGTAACACTTTTATGTTTCTATAAGTGCAAAATACAGAAGTCTTAGGCAAAACTGCCATTGAAATCAGCTACTGAACTTACTGGTAGCTTTGCCTGACCAGAAACTGAGTAAAGAATTCAGGATCTGGCCTACTATTATTACTCCTACTTATGTTGTCAGTTGCCTAATTTAGGAGCTGAATCCCAAGCATACTGAAGTCAATGAAAAGACTCCCTTTGACTTCAGTGGGGTTTGGATCAGGCTGTAAAACTCTATTAGCTCTGCTGGTGTGTTGGCTTGTTTATTAAAAACTTAAAAATTACTACTTTTTTTTCCTTAAGAAACTGCAATGGTAGTATGTTTGCCTTAGCCAAAATGGGGAAATATTTCCAATCTCCCAAGAGAGTCTGATTTTGGAAGATTTCCAGCCTGATTACAAGACCACTGAGACTAGGGTGTTCTTAGATCAGCTACGGACAAGCATCCAAACTAAACCTCCCACTTTTGGATGTTTGCCACATACTAATTTATTAATGATTATCAGGTCCCCCTTTATTAAAAAGCTCTCCTCTTGGACTTACCCAGTGTTTGACCTAACTGCTAGCCTTAGAAATTATTTCGGTAATGCTTAAGAAAATTAAAAGGAATTTACACATAGACAGTCATTAAATCACAATATTCACCTCTTGTCCATATCACACTTTGTTCATAATTTGTACTTTATCTTGGTGCTTAAGTTTTCCATCTTAAAGTGTGGTATATAATGCCTAATAAAGATGATATGAGAACTTAACTTAATAATTGTTTAAGAAACTCTTTGAAGGTATAATGCCTGAGTCTCCATGGCCTTGTTGTCATTTTTATACCCCTGTAATATGTGGGCCAGATTCTCAGCTGCAATATGGCTGTTTTGTGACCAGGTGTTTCAAATTAAGCATCCAAAAACTGAGGCTCTTGAAAATTAATAGCTGTTTTTGAAAATGTTGGCCTGAATGTTCAGCAGTTTTATATTTGCAAAATGCACAAAAGCCATGTTGCCAAACTTGCAATTTTATTGCGAGACTCGCAATTCTTGCTGTTTCTGCTAAAGACCCAGTTTCTGGATTCATGTGAGAATTTGAGCTTTTATTTTTTAATAAGGCAAGTTTCTAGTATTTTGGTTGCAGAGGAAAGTTTGAAAATGTGACCAGAATATTCAAAATCCAGAAAGCAAATAAAAAGAACCCAAAATGTATTATTTTTAAAAAGTCATGATTTTTTAAAGCCAATCTCAGGATTTTTGGGGTCTGCATCATGCCTCTTGAAAGCTTGTGGGGTTGGCAATACTGCAAAAAGTAGCAAGTTAATCATATCTGACAAAATTTTGGTTTTGTAGCTTGAACCATGCTAAAACTTGTTAATACTTTATTTTGTCCTGAGATGGCAGTGTCATTTTCTCTTGAGATCATGAGTGTTAATGTTTTCTGTTACTGTTGTCTTCACTTACTATGACCTGGCATTTCATGGCATGGGAAATCATATGGCACATCAGGCTGGCCCAGAAGATATGTCACTGCTGCATGTCAGTGCTCTCTCAGATTTGTTCTCTAACATTCATTAAATACCATGACTTGTCAATACGTGCCCAAGGTACAAGTAAAGGGGGGAAAATATCTTTTCCTGATCAAGGTAATCCTTACAAATTCCACTGATTTAATTCTTCAAAATTGAGCACACTGGCAATAATTTCATCTTTTTTCTGGAAAGACTGCCCCCACAAAACCAGCAAAACCTGAGAGATTTAAATTATGAGGGTGTAACATGTCTTAAATTTGAGAGAGTAAAAAGATGTACTAATCTGTAACATGGTTGCACATTCTAATTGCAATATGCAAAGGTATGAACAATGCCAAATTGACCTGGAGCTAATCTGTACGTTACAAACTTATAAATTTAGAAGCATGTGCATCTTGGGTGGTTTAGGGGGTTAGTACCATTTACAGCCTCTCAACCCTACATTGTTAATTCAGATCTAACCCATGTTGGTTGTGACTGAAAGTGTTGCCTTTTAATTACCATTTGGGGAGCTTCGTGAAACAGGCGGTTGTTCTGTGTACTGTTTCCTATGCACAGGGCCCAGATCCTCAGATGTATTTATGTGCCTAACTCTCACTGATTTCAATGGGAGTTAGGTGACTAAATAGTGTTGAGGATCTGGACCAGGTGTCCATATCACCATTACAATAGGCACTAACTGCAACCTCATTGGTAATTTTAGCAGAGCAGCCAAGGGAGAAAGGATCATGGAGACTGAATTATGCCCTTCTCCTAGGAGTAGTCCCTGCAATTGTGTGTGCGTATTTTGACAGCTTGGGGAAGTTTCTACTGACATTGTCCTTGCTATAATAAGTTCTCTGGGTAATTAGAGGACTTTAGACTTGAGAGCTCTTATTCCAGCATCTTTCATAAGTTCATATAAAATTGAGAGGGTGTATTTTTGAGAACTGAACATAATATTTTCAAATATGGGCCCTAAATCTGCAAGCTGATCTGCTAGAGAAAACAAAACCATTGTGCCAGTGAAAAGCCTCATTGACTTCAGCGGCTCTATGTGAATATATGGAGCCATGTGTGCAAATCAGCTTGCAGAATCAGGCCTTCACCCTTTTTAAACCCACAGTTAAAATAACTGACTATTAAACAGAGGTTAAAACCCATCAGATTTGTTTCAGTACATTGTTGACCTATTTTTTTTAAATATCCTGTGTGTGACCTTTATTAATCCAGGGATTTTTTTATTTTTTCACTTGACTGTTTGTTTTAAAAAAAAAAAAAATTAAATAGCAGTTAACTGCAACTTTAACCCTTTGCAGCAGGTTCACTTTCAGTTCAACAAGATAATTGATCAGCAGGGGTAGAACAGGCAGGTGGGAATAGTGTGGAATTTGCCTGAAAGGAGAAAGGATTAAAGAAACCTGGGTGCATATGCTGAGCTGTAGTTCTTTTCCTGTTTATAACCTTGTGGCAGTGATGTGATTGGTATCTAATTGCTGCAGGGTTGGCTTTTTTTTTTAAAGCAAGTCCAGTAATTCATTTTCTAACAGTCTGGGTGGGATAATTAATTTTGCTGCAGTTGGATGTCTCTTCAGACACCAGTGGTAGATGTACATAAAATAGCCAACAAATAGGGTGCTATAAACCATGATGATTCATTATTTGGAAATAGTTGTGTCTTTCCCCTTATAACTCATTTGATCTAAATCCTGCAATATGTTACTCGCTTTCTGGACTGAGCACTGAACTTAGACTTATGAGGTCTGGTTTCTATTCCCATCTCTGCCATTGGTTTGCTGGCTGACTTTGGGCAAGTCTCTTCCCCATGGCCGTGCCACAGTTTCCCCCTTCTGTATAGTGGGGATAATGATATTGACTTCCTTTGTAAAGTCTTTTGAGATCTACTGATGAAAAACGCTATAAAAGAGTGAGGTAATATTATTTCTATTTAAAATGTATACTGATACATTTTAAAGCAGCAATTAGCAATATTTTGTTTTATTGCTATAAGATTTCTCATATTTGTGGAGTAATGACATTTGACATGTTATTCTTGTAACAATACTGGAAAAACAGAGCCAGATCATGCCCTACATGGGCAAAACTCATACAAGTGCCAGGAAACTTTGGGAGTTGAATTTCAAAGCATTTCCTTGGAATTGTCCTTGTCAGAGGACTGGCATTGCTTCTCTCCCCTGGGCTCTCCTAATAGGTGAGTACCTCAAATTCTGATGGGGAAAACACAGCTATGAGGGTATTGGGTGAGGGATGTGGGATTTATGCAGAACTTTAGATCCTGATTCTCTATGCTATTATATCACTTTTATGATAGTGTAACTCCATTGAAATCTCTTCCTTCACACTTTTCCTCAGGCCCACACTTTCCCATGGCAGCACAGTTGGTGGCCAGTGATAGCTAGTTCCAAACACCCTCTCTTCAAAGGGCATCTAGTAGGAATGATTACTGCTCTTGGGAACAAATCCAGACCCTAGTGCCTGGCTGGGTTATGATCCCTATCATATACCTTGTAGATTGTACACTACTAATATGATAGTCACATACTGTAATGTAAAACATGTTTTGGGGATGCAATTAACACACAAAGTGACAACATATAAAATGCAACCCTGTTAATTGTAGGCTATGAATGCCATACATTTTTATGCTTCATAAACTAGATTCAAATTGACACATGAAACATACAGTGTACAAATACTGTTCTAGTTTGCAGTTTTAGGAAAGTAGCATACAAATTGTTTGTAAACTAAATTGGAATGTAAAATACATGGGACAAGTCAACAGGGATTGTTGCTAGAGGATAACACCCCCATCTCACTCCAACACCATCGAAGACTTGCATGTACTTGGCCTTCTGGTGTGGGGGTTGTGGCTGGGTAGAGAGCAGATGGAGCTGGAAGATGGTTGTTCTCCATGGCCTACTCCAAAACAGCTACCATTTAATGCTGGTCCTGGATTAGTATGTGACTACAAGGAATATCATAAGAATGGGGTTTCATGGAGTTTGGAGTAGCCTTCGTGGAATGCTCTGCTGCTACTCACAGAGGATGCTCCAGCCAGTCCATACAGCTAGAATAGCCCTTTGTAGTTTAGAGCAGCTTCAAGATTACTCTGAGTAAAGCAGGGATTAGACCAGCCTCTGTTGGCCCTAGGATCAGAAGATTATTAAGGGCCACCCTTGTTCCTCCTTCCACAGCCATTCTGAAGATATTTCTACCTCAGCTGAGGATCTAGCCCTTTGAGTATTATTGTTCTTAAATAATTTTTTATTGATTTTGCCAAAAAAAAAATTAAAATTCTTTTATTTTGGTTTCTGTGCCATGCATTGCTTCAGAAAATAATATTTTAAAAATCAGATATTGATTTATATGTTTAGCTTCTCTTTGTTCTATAGAAGAGCAATAATTTCACTTAGTTATTATGATGGATAAAGCTTCAGAGATAATTAAATACACTAAATCCCTAAGGGAAAGTTTACTTCAGGTCCAAAGTATTCAGACTTTAAAGCCTTTGGAAAGTGTTAAAACCACTATCATTTCAATACTGGAACTTTTAAATATGTATATAATTTAGTGAACAGATGCAGTACATACCACTTTTAAATAAAAAGGGGAAAAAATCACTAGTCCAAGACTATTTTTTGACTAATTGTACACATTATGTAAACCTTTTAATAGAATCATCCTGGTTAAAAAAGACATCTGATTTAAGACACTATATGAAATTACATGTGGCAGCAGCCAGAGGCTAAGAATATTCTTCCTTCATACCGTTTGTGTTGCCAGATCAACACTGCTGCTCTAAGACTAGTTAAGAGACAGTAGTTATATAGCACACCTTCTCTCCATTGCCAAAAATATTCTTTCCCTCTTCAAATAGGTGTTTTGTTGCTGTAGGGTTAGTATGGAGAGTTATTTGGACCTATCTCTTATTGGATGGTGAGTAGCTTGTGCTTTCAATGTTATCTGTATATTCACCATTATTCCTATTGGTGCAGCAGATTTGAAACATAGGATTATGAGTAAGGATAAAATTTCCCTCTCTAATCTGCATGGCAGATCCCTCTTGCATATTTTGCATTCATTCCAGGTATGGAACTTAATACTAGTTAATGAAATTATCATCTTTATTTTTCTTTTAAACATCCGATTGTGTTTTAATCATGAGATATTGAACCAAATTCTTCTCACTGATGTAATCCCATTGACTTGTGTATGCTAGTGAAATGAAAGTGGAATTTGGCCCATTGATTGTTGATTAGTGGCTTGTGAGGCATTCTCAATGCAAGGCAAATATGTTCATTGCTTAATTGCTTTTAAAGCAAAAATAGCCATTCCTTCAAATTTTGCTCAAAGCTCACCCAAAAAGACAAAAATTCATATACAAAACTTTTCATTAAAAATTCACTTTTGTCCAGATCTACCATAGATACATAGAACTGAAATAATGTGAGGCAAGAGCATGTCCTGGTGTTCTATGTGCAGTGGAAGCCCTCTGTGCATGAATCTCACTTGCCTGGGAAGATCAGCCACCTCAGTGGCACCATTCCATACTTCCTGAGGCCAAGTGCTCCCTGTGGGATCAGAATCCAGTCCACACAGGCTAAGGGGGCTGATCAGGCAGTGGTTGGACCCATAGATGCTGTAACTACAGGTGCTGGAGGTGCTGCTGCACCCTCTGGTTTGAAGGGGTTTCTATTATATACAGAGCTTACAGTCTGGTTCAGTGGCTCTCAGCACCCCTACTATAAAACTTGGTCCAGCACTCCTGGTTGGACCCAAACTTAGAGGGAACTAACTAAGTGCTGTAGGTCAGCCACTGGAAGAAGAGGGGTTCAAAGGTAATATACAGCCAAAGCCTGTTTATCTTTTCCATAGCTTCCCTCTACAGTGGGTGAACCCCTCTGTCAGGCATATCAGGAACCTCCATGGCCAGTGGAAATAGTCAGAGTGGTTCCAGTGGAGCTGCACAACTAGGGAGTGGGTGGAGGGGGACTCAGAATTTAGGGGATCCATGATGCCTGTCTCATGGCTGATTGTGTAGGCAGGAACTGCTCCAATGGAACAGATTTAAGAGGAATTCACTGACAGGAAGCTTTAGCCCTCTCCTGTGAGTTTTATTGCATAATAAAAAGGTATAATGAAGGAGTGTTTAGGCTTTGGTTAACACTAAACCACAAGCACTGGGCTGGTATACTTCATAACAAATGGCTAGTGGTGCTTGTTGGAAAAAGATTATAATATATTTTACCCCTAGAAATCTAATGAAACACTCAGTCTGAGGAATCTATCAAGTCTTGATATTCTATTTGCACTTCAGAACGAGTGCAATGATGATTTATATTGCAGTAATACCAGAGACCCCAGTGTGATTGCTGCTGTCCAACCAAATACTAAAGGGAGTTTATAATCCAATTTAAGACACGATGCAACAGGTTGGTGTATCAAAAAATGAGAAGAACCCACGAGGGAGGACAAAGGGGCAACAGTGACAGACATTGGAATGTGTGGCTATACAGATAGGCATTGTGCACAGTCATTTTGTTGACTGTTTAGTGATATGGCATAAGTAAACAAATATGTCAAGGTTCCTCCCCCACTCTGAACTCTAGGGTACAGATGTGGAGACCTGCATGAAAAACCTCCTAAGCTTATCTTTACCAGCTTAGGTCAAAACTTCCCCAAGGTACAAAATATTCCACCCTTTGTCCTTGGATTGGCCGCTACCACCACCAAACTAATACTGGTTACTGGGGAAGGGCTTTTGGACGCGTCTTTCCCCCCAAAATACTTCCCAAAACCTTGCACCCCACTTCCTGGACAAGGTTTGGTAAAAAGCCTCACCAATTTGCCTAGGTGACTACAGACCAGACCCTTGGATCTTAAGAACAATGAACAATCCTCCCAACACTTGCACCCCCCCTTTCCTGGGAAATGTTGGATAAAAAGCCTCACCAATTTGCATAGGTGACCACAGACCCAAACCCTTGGATCTGAGAACAATGAAAAAAGCATTCAGTTTTCTTACAAGAAGACTTCTAATAAAAATAGAAGTAAATAGAAATCCCCCCTGTAAAATCAGGATGGTAGATACCTTACAGGGTAATTAGATTCAAAAACATAGAGAACCCCTCTAGGCAAAACCTTAAGTTACAAAAAAGATATGCAGACAGAAATAGTTGTTCTATTCAGCACAGTTCTTTTCTCAGCCATTTAAAGAAATCATAATCTAACACGTACCTAGCTAGATTACTTACTAGAAGTTCTAAGACTCCATTCTTGGTCTGTCCCCGGCAAAGACAGAATATAGACAGACACACAGACCCTTTGTTTCTCTCCCTCCTCCCAGCTTTTGAAAGTATCTTGTCTCCTCATTGGTCATTTTGGTCAGGTGCCAGCGAGGTTACCTTTAGCTTCTTAACCCTTTACAGGTGAGAGGAGCTTTCCCCTGGCCAGGAGGGATTTCAAAGGGGTTTACCCTTCCCTTTATATTTATGACATGTGGCTATACAGATAGGCATTGTGCACAGTCATTTTAAGTTGACTGTTTAGTGATATGGCATAAGTAAACAAATATACATATTGGTATCAGCAGTGGACTTAGAATTATTAGGGTGCATTGACAATCACAAACATTCTTATTGCCTGCTGACTCAATCGGGCAGTACATCAGAGTAAACATGCACATCATTTGCAAGCTCAGTCTTCAATGTTTGTAAACAGAGCACCATGTTGCATGTAAGTCAGTGACGGTGCCATTGGGGAGTAAAGGCACCAAAAATATATATATATATATATCAGGATGGCCAAATTCTGCCTTCAGATAGAATTGTTCAGCTCCTAGTGCAGTCAGTACAAGTTGCATGTGTATGCGAGGGTAGACACTGGCCTAGAGCCAGGAGACATTAATTACACCAGAGGTAATCATCCTCTATTGTGCCAAGAAATTAGGTCATCCTAGTCCAAAACCTAGTTGCGTGCAGGAGTCTGGTGATGACAGGCAGACTGGTAAGGTGAAACAAAGCCGTTGGAGAAAGGTGTATATTAGGTCCCTTCCATCCCTAGATTTCTATGATTATTGTAGTGCTTCAAAAACAACAGGTAGCAGTTAGAGAGACCATTCTGATTAGGAGAACTTCTTAAAGGAAAGCTGGAACATCCCTATTCCTCTTTAATATCCAATCTTTGGATTGGAGTGAATTGCTCATGCCAGTGGATGTTTTTACAGTTGAATATGAAAATAATTCTAAAGTAAGAGTCAGGATTCCCCACTTCCAAAAGCAATTCAAGTTTATTTATCTTCCTCCATTATTTACATCCTTTATCTTCTCCACAGTTACACACTATGCTACACTGCGTACACACTACAGTATGTACTTGTCTTTCAGTTTCAAGTTGCTTCTATACACCCCTCATACCTGAAATTTATTTTGACTAGAAAAGGGCCAGTCCATGAAGTCCATATTGAAATTTGAGTACAAATGTGAACTTTTCCTAAGTTTACGAAGCTGTGAATCCAGGGTTGCAGGTCCCTCTTGCATTTTGAGTTAAAACTAATGGGGGAACTGAGCTTCCAGCATCAAATTTTATCTGATGCAGTGGGAAGAACAAGAGACTGAGAGGATGAAGGGCAGAAGAGTAAAACTGTGCAGAGTTATCATAATAACCTAGCAATATAATAATCATAAAATCTGAAAGTAGAAATCCAAACCCCTCAGCCAGATTCAACAAGGTTTATGAAACTTTTGCCAAATTTGGGTCAAACTTTGAATAAGCCTAAGGCCACATTTCAAGAAAGCTTGGGTTGACTTAGCATTTCAGATGGTAACCATGCTAAACACAGAGCCAAATTCATCCCTGATGTATGTCTGTTGTATTTATTATTTCCATCTGTAAACAGCCCACTGCCTCCTTAGCACCCCCTTGTGATGTGGGGTGGCTCTGTGGAAACCAGTTTCTGTTTTCCCCTTGTCAGAGACACCACAGATAGGCTTCTCTCTCTTCAAACACCCCTCCTTAGGGTTTTGGTTTACTAACATAAAAGTTCAGAACAAAACTAGAAATCTATCTGCAATGTTCAAATCAATTCCCTGCTTTAGCAGACCACTCCTAGCCCTTCCTGCTTGGAAATTCCTCTGGTGTCTCAGGGTCTATCCTGATTTAGCAAGCCATTCCCAGCTCTTCCTAGTTGGAACAACTCCCTTGGTGTCTCAGACCCTTTGCTTGAGGAGCCTTGTCACTCTCGGCAGTCTTTTCCTGGAACTGCTCCCTCAGGTGACTTCCCAGGCTTCTATTCTGCCTCGCACTCACAGCACTACCTCCCTAATAGGCCTAGTCCTGGTCAGGGTTAGTCTTATGACCTCCCCGGTCATGTGACCAAGATCATTTTCCCACCTGAAACGGTGAGTTGATCCTGTCACATTTAAGGCTGAGGCTCATCACCCTTAAGGGGCCAGCCAACCCATGACACCATCCAAAACCATGAGTCAGCCTGGCCAAGTAAATATCACTCCAGCGCCAACTAATGTTTTTTTACAACGGTCAGTGAAAGCACATTAAAGGACACTGAGAAAACCATGCATCCTATCAACCTACTGCAGTCCCTAGATGTATAAACATATAAATAGTGTGATATTATTAAATAATATTTGCGTGACATTAGTGTTTCCCTTGTAGAAAAAGGCTGTCTTCTGCCTTTAAGTCAGAACCTGTATTAGGGTGATTGCAGATGGCAAACCCTGAAGACACACCAGAGCAGAAGCTTCAAAACCTTTTGAAAGCACATGCTCTCCCATTCTCCCGTGTTGCTTTGCTGGCCAGTGCAGAAGGAAGGGAAATGTGGGTGGCTTCCCACCACACCAGTTTGCTCCCAGTGAGATGCAACTGGAAAGTCAGTGCTAGAAAACCCCAATCCTCACACTCCAGGAGCTCAAGTGTATGGTTGTTATTTGCGCAGGTGCACAACCAAGGGTTTCTTTCAACCTCTCCCAAATATTTTGCCAAGACATAATAATGAGCTGAAAGAACACATTCTAAAATAAGAATCTAACTTTGTGCAGTTTTCTCATGCAGAGAGCAAATTTACATACTGAACATATTGATTCAGGAGGGGCCAATCCACTTTTTGTTTTTGACAGATAGTATGTCTTTGTCAGGAACTGGTCTCAGGCAGCCATTAACCATTTCAAAATGAACCTTCAAATCACTGCTTGCATAGTTTTAGTTATGGTACAGTATGTCATATTATGCCAGCAGCCAAGGCAGTCTTTACAGAGAGGATATCAGCAACCTAAGCCATAAGGGTAAGACATTTATGATTCTGTAAAAGGATCATATGAATCAGAAGATTTATTAGCTAAAGACCTAATTCAACCAATGTTAGTGTGGGAGACTTGGCATCTCTGTTTTATCTGCTTCTTGAATAAAATTCTGTATTTGTAAGTATAATGAAAAAAAAAAGAATTTTTAAGATAAAAAGGGTTAATTTCTTTGCTCATTTCTCTTTCACAGACATGAAATATTTTCTGTAAGTCATAAATAACACATTTTAATAAACCAAGACTTTGATTACTGTATGTGGTCTGACTTGCATTGTAATTTTGCAGAGACTGTTTGACATTGTTCCAACATTCAGTTTCTGTTGTGCATATTAAAAGATCTACATATTTTAGGCATGTACAGGTCTTCATGGTCTACTAGTGAACAATGTTGTTGCTGAAAATCTATTTGACCTTGTAACAAAATAATTGACTTTTAACGGAAAGTGATTTTTTTAAACTAACTTCATTGTTTACATGATTTACCTTTAATTTATGTTCCCATACCATACAACCATTTTTCTCAAACTGCGCTAGTTTTGTAGTTCAAACAAGGCTTCCATTTTACCCCTGAGCCAGGATCCCTGATTTTCTTTCAGCTGGGAGTGTGCAAGCCAAAAGTTTGGAATCAGTTCAAGGTCAAATTCAGTTCCTTGATGTTTAGTCTTGAATTTGAACTTCTGGAGAGAAACTTTTTATTATAACTTTAATTGACTAAAAACACTATCTGATATGACGGGGGTGATGGCATAAAGAGAGGAAGTTGGCTATCATGCTAATGTTGGCATTTATACCATTATTAGTGCTGGGCAGGGTTTGTTTCATTTTAGCCAGTTTGAACCATTACCATATAGGCAGACACCGATGTGTCCCTCTTTAATTTACTTTCTTTGATGCTGATTATTAGAACAGAAAACTTTTAACAAACTTTTTAAAGGGTGTCATGCAATTTGAATTGTATTCATTATTTGTGATTCCCCTTAAAATAATGGGCCAGATCTTCAGCTGCTGAAAATTGGTGTGATTCCAGTAACCTCAACGGATCTATGCCAGATTACACCAGCTGACAGTCTGGCCCAATGTATTTTGAATTGGAAAAACGTGGTTAACTTGAAAGTGAAAAACTAGCTACCTTCTTCTAGCTAGGAGTCCTGGCCAGTAGCCACTACCTATAGATATGTAAACTATTCTACATTGTTAAAAATGTTAGCAATCTAGTAAAGGACATGGCTAAGGGAATTGATAAGAGGCTACAGTCTTTCCCCTCTATGCCTGATTGGTAGTGATCAAAAATCATTACCATCTGACAGTTGCTTGCTGAAATGAATTAGTGGTTTCAGTCCACTTCCTTACTAACAGGTGTCTACATAACACAAGTCACTATCACAAATGGCGCTAATTGATACCTGTGTCAGCAATTTCAAAGAGCAGAAAGGTACACTGGACAATAAATTTTCTTTAAGATGTTGTCAGAGAAATTATTTTCTACCCCGTGCTATGAGATGACATGAACAGTTTCATTCACGTTACAGTCAATCTTTCTTTAGCTGGCTTGCAAATGCCCTCATAAAAAATTGGAGACTCTTTTGTTTCTATAGTAAGCTGTCCTTTGCACCACAGAATATGATTGATGTGTTCTTGTTTTCTTCCATATTTTCTCAAATCAGGTTAGAGGGCTCTAAAGAGCACTACATTTTTCCAGAAAACTTGACATATTCAGTTTAGTATAATTACACCCCCAAAATTGTGTGGTGTTACCTAGGGAGATTGTGGATTCTCCAGCACTGGATGTTTTTAAGAACAGGTTAGACCAGGGATCTCGAACTCAAATGACCACGAGGGCCACATGAGAACTAGTACATTGGCCTGAGGGCTGCATCACTGACACCCCACCACAGCTTCTCCCAGCCCCACCCCCACTCCACCCCTTCCATGAGGCCCCGCCCCTGCCCTGCCTCTTCCCACCCCTTCCCTGCCCCCATTCCAACCCCTTCCCAAAGTCCCACCCCAACTCCGCCCCCTCCCTGGCCTTATTTCAACCCCTTCCCCAAATCCCCGCCTCTTCCCTTGAGCGCATGGCTCCACGCTCCTCCTCCGTCCCTCCTGGAAAGTGCTAGGCACTGCCAAACAGCTGTTTGGTGACAGGAAGCGCCTGGAGGTAGGCAGAGAAGTGGGAACATGGTGTGCTGGGGGGGGAGCGGCAGGTGAGGGGAGCTTGGCGACCACAGGAAATAACTCAGGGGAGTGGGGTAGGATGGAGTGGGGAGGGGCACAGGGAGCTTGGGAGGCCACAGCAAATAACTCTGTGGGCCGTGTGTTTGAGACCACTGGGTTCATAGAATCATAGAATATCAAGGTTGGAAGGGACCCCTGAAGGTCATCTAGTCCAACCCCCTGCTCGAAGCAGGACCAATTCCCAGTTAAATCATCCCAGCCAGGGCTTTGTCAAGCCTGACCTTAAAAACCTCTAAGGAAGGAGATTCTACCACCTCCCTAGTGTAACGCTTTCCAGTGTTTCACCACCCTCTTAGTGAAAAAGTTTTTCCTAATATCCAATCTAAACCTCCCCCACTGCAACTTGAGACCATTTCTTCTCGTTCTGTCATCTGCTACCATTGAGAACAGTCTAGATCCATCCTCTTTGGAACCCCCTTTCAGGTAGTTGAAAGCAGCTATCAAATCCCCCCTCATTCTTCTCTTCTGCAGGCTAAACAATCCCAGCTCCCTCAGCCTCTCCTCATAAGTCATGTGTTCTAGACCCCTAATCATTTTTGTTGCCCTTCCCTGGACTCTCTCCAATTTATCCACATCCTTCTTGTAGTGTGGGGCCCAAAACTGGACACAGTACTCCAGATGAGGCCTCACCAATGTCGAATAGAGGGGAACGATCACGTCCCTCGATCTGCTCGCTATGCCCCTACTTATACATCCCAAAATGCCATTGGCCTTCTTGGCAACAAGGGCACACTGCTGACTCATATCCAGCTTCTCGTCCACTGTCACCCCTAGGTCCTTTTCCACAGAACTGCTGCCTAGCCATTCGGTCCCTAGTCTGTAGCGGTGCATTGGATTCTTCCATCCTAAGTGCAGGACCCTGCACTTATCCTTATTGAACCTCATCAGATTTCTTTTGGCCCAATCCTCCAATTTGTCTAGGTCCTTCTGTATCCTATCCCTCCCCTCCAGCGTATCTACCACTCCTCCCAGTTTAGTATCATCCGCAAATTTGCTGAGAGTGCAATCCACACCATCCTCCAGATCATTTATGAACTGTTAGACGAACACTTGTCAGGAATCATATAGGTAATACTTAGTCCTGCCTCAGTTCAAGGGATTGGAGTACATGCCCTTTTGAGGGCCTTTCCAGTCCTACATTTTATGATTCTGTGTTTCATTTTCAGGACCCCAGACTGGCACTTAGAAAGTCCATATGAGTGCCATTGAAAGTTCCTTGCTGAACTGGATAAAGCTCTAACCAGTGACCTGACCTAACCCCATAAAACTTGCATTGCTTTGTTAGGAATGCATATATGATGGTGCCCCCCCCCATAAGGCTTTATGGAAATATCCTTATGAATGTATATATGACATAACTGGAATATGTTTTATGCTACATATGCCATGTAACACATCTCTGTAAAGGATATGATCTACTGAATCTATTCATCCTGTTTGTATGCATGTGTCATTATTGTATTTGAAGTTGTGAATATTGGCTGTATACCTGTTTGATTTTAAATAACCTTAGGAAGCCATTTGGTCAGCTTCTTTAGAAAGGAATTTGAAAGTTAAGTGCCCAATCAAGAAGCACTTAACGCACAATGGATCTTGGAAGGCTCCAGTCCACATAAGAAGTCTACATGAGGACGTTCAAGGTAGCATGTGGACAATGGCTGCTTCCTGTAAAAACTGAGTCATGTGTGCACGTGTCTTGCCCAGGTGACTCCAAAACTCCATCTTGGAGCTGGACTTTGCATAGGAGAGAGGAGGGGGTCTCTACCCACAAGAGAGAGTCTATTTAAGCCCGTGGGCGACCCCTCCATTTTGTCTTCAGCTGGCTCAAGAGAGCCTCTCCACCCCTCAAGGATACCTGAAAGAAGTTGGAACAAAGGACAGTATCTTCAGGGGGCATGAGTGATTGCTGGACCCAGACTAGGAGGAGTCTGCTCTGTAAAAGGAAGCTTACTGGAATTCCTCTGAGGGTGAGGTTTTTATCTGTGTTCAGTTTTCTTACTGTGTTAGACATAGACTAGTGTGTTCTATTTTATTTTGAGTGGTAATTCACTTTGTTCTGTCTGTTACTACTTGGAACCACTTAAATCCTACTTTCTGTATTTAATAATCACTTTTTACTTATTAATTAACCCTGAGTATGTACTAATACCTGGGAGGGAGGGGCAAACAGCTGTGCATACCTGTCTGTCAGGTTATAGAGGGTGAACAATTTATGAGTTTACCCGGTATAAGCTTTATACAGGGTAAAATGGATTTATTTGGGGTTTGAATCCCATTGGGAGTTGGGCATCTGAGTGTTAGACAGGAACACTTCTTAAGCTGCTTGCAGTTTAAGCCTACAGCTGTTAGAGGACATGGTTCAGACCTGGGTCTGGCTCAAGCCAGGCAGGGTACTGAAGTCCCAAGCTGGGAGGGCAGGGAAAACAGGGGGAGAAGTAGTCTTGGCACATCAGTTGGCAGCTCCAAGGGAGTTTCTGTGATCCAGCCTATCACAGCATACATAACCACTTTGGTATATATTACACATCTAGTGTTTGCTCCACCAGGAGCTAAGCAGCTGAGCAGGGCAGATGTCTTTATATGGATACCCTAGTAATTTGTATCACAAAGTCCTCAGATCCTGTAATAGCTATGACTAAGGCATTTGTTATTGTTGAGATTGGAACCATACTTTCCTGTCAGTGGAGTTGCATTGCTTAGATCTGACAGTTCATCTTTAAACTTTAATATTTATGGTTTACTTGATTTTTGGCTGAGCCACTTTTAGGACTGAGTAATTTTCCAAGGACTTTGTACATGGTGAACAATTAACAAAATTTGCTACCCATTCATTTGATTGATGTTTCACATGAAACAAATTCTTCAAGACAAAGCAACCTCCTGTTTTAGTTTTTACCTTTCTTTGAACTGCTGGTCTATTGGATAGTTTATATTTTTATAACAAATAATAGTATTATTGCTCCTTAATAGATGGCTTGCAGTGATTTGGGGCTTTTCTTTTTACTTGATGTATCTCTCTTATTTACTGACACTAGGAGTGAGCCAGGTGGTGTATAAATGTATAAGGAGAAACAGTGCTTGCTCTGAAGAGATTATTTTCAAAATTGGATAGACAGTTGAGATCAGCTATGCACAATACAGTGGATGAAGGGACATATTTGATCAGGTGGAGCTATTTGGAGTAGTGCTTCATGGATGAAGTGTGTTTTATGGATCAATTTGAATGAAGAATCAGAAATAATTTGAAGCATATTCCAAGCATAAATAGTGGCAGGGAAGAAGAAATGAAGACAAGTAGGAAAAGGAAAAAGGAATATAAAAGTGGGTGTCTTGGGAAGTTTATGAGTAGTAGGAAGGCAGAGAAGTAGGCAAGGCCACAGTCATGAAAGTGGAGGGTCAAATTCTCAGCTGATGTAAAATGGCAATTTACAACATCAGAGAATTTGTCTTGGGAAGCTTGAACTTCATGCAGAAGGCAAGAGGAAGTCGAAGGGATTCAAGGAGAGGAAAAATATGATCAGAGAAGAGAAGGTGATTTTAGCAGCAGCTAAACAGAGTGGAGGGGGAAGAGTCTTTAGCAGTCTATACCTTCCCTATACTATTCATTATGTAATATACTTTTAGCATGTGCCCTCTTTTATTGATTCCTTTCTAAGGTAAACAATCCCAGTCTTCTCAAACTCTCCTCATATGAGAGTTCTATGCCCTTAATCATTCGCATTGCCCTTCACTGAACCCCCCAAATCTGCAATATCCTTTTTGAGATGGAATGGCCAATACTGTACACCTCCTTTCAGATAAGGCAGCACCATTGATTTGTATAAAGTCATTATGATATGCATTTTATTCTCCATCCCATTCCTTGTGCTTCCTAACAACTTCTTAGCTTGTTTGAGTGTGGACATAGATTGAGCAGAGGATTTCACTGAGCTATCTATAGTGTTGCCCAAGTCTCTTTCATGATATTGGGCATATTACACTGCGTTAGTAGGAGCATTGCCAGCAGACTGAGGGAAGTGATTATATTCCCCTCTATTCAGTACTGGTGAGGCCACAGCTGGAGTATTGTGTCCGGTTTTGGGTCCCCCACTACAGAAAGGATGTGGACAAATTGGAGAGAGTCCAGCAGAGGGCAATGAAAATGATCAGGGGTCTGAGGCACATGACTTATGAGGAGAAGCTGAGGGAACTGGGCTTGTTTAGTCTGCAGAAGAGAAGAGTGAGCGGGGATTTGATAGCAGCCTTCAACTACCTGAAGGGGGGTTCCAAAGAGGATGGAGATTGGCTATTCTCAGTGGTGGCAGATGACAGAACAAGAAGAAATGGTCTCAAATTGCAGTGGGGGAGGTCTAGGTTGGATATTAGGAAACACAATTTCATTAGTAGGGTTGTGAAGCACTGGAATGGGTTATCTAGGGAGGTGGTGGAATCGCCATCCTTAGAGGCCTGACTTAACAAAGGCCTGACTTAACAAAACCCTGGCTGGGATCATGTAGTTGGTGTTGGTCCTGCTTTGAGCAGGGGGTTGGACTAGATGACCTCTTGCGGTCTCTTCCAGTCCTAATCTTCTGTGATTCTCTGATTTGATGCAGTTAATTTAGAACCTTGTAAAACGTATGAAAGGTTTAAAGTTTCCCCTCCAATGTGCAATGCTTTGCACGTATCAATGTTGAACTTAATTTGTCATTGTGTTTCCCATTCACCTGGCTTGTTTAGGTGTCTCTGAACTGCTTCAGAGCCTTCTGGCCTACCCAAATAATGCTGGACCAAGTACAAAAACTTGAGGCATCTCACCGTTATCCTTTTGCCATGATGAATCATACTACTTGTTTCCTGATTTTGGTTGCTAAATTTTGAGCCATGATAATACTTTTTCTCTCGTCCCATGACTTAACTTTTTTCATACTTTCTTTTGCAGAACCTTGTCAAATCCTTTCAAAAGTCTAAATTTAATCAACCACTTCTCCTTTAACCACTATTTTATTGACACATTCAATGAATTCTAGGAGCGTAGTAAGACATGATTTCCCTTTGTAGATATCATGCTAGTTAGACCCTGTCATATCACGTTCTTTCAGGTGTTTTGTTCTAGTTTTAACTATTGTTTCAAACAATTTGCTAGGTACAGATGTAAGGTTTACTGGTCTATAACATTTGCTGCTTTCCGATCCTCTGGAACAGTCGCAATTTTTAATGAGAGAGAGAATATTTTTACCAGCCCAGCCATTTCATATTTAAGCTCCTTCAGAACTCTTGGATGTATGTTATCTGGGCTTGGTGAATTATTTCTTTTTAAATTATCAGGTCACTCCAGCATCTCTTCTTTTGACAACTCAGTCTGTGAAAATACCTCATTCTTATTATCAGAAAAGAGCAAGTCCAAGGTGGGTATCAACCTAACATCCTTGGTGGTGAAGACTGATCCAAAAAAAAATAATCATATAGCTTCAGTAATGTCTTTATCTTCCTTAATTGCTCCCTTTATCTCCTGGTGATCCAGTGGACTCATTGATTCTTTCACTGGCTTCCTGCTTCTGATATGCTTAAATAATCCATTGTTTAATAACTTTACCTATTTCCTATTCAAAATCCATCTTGGTCTTTCCATTTTTCCTTATACATATTGCCTGCTGTAATTTATGCTCCTTGTTTATTGGTTTCACCAGCATCAGATTTGTAAATTTTGAAGGATTTTGAGAGGCTCAAATAGCCTGTCTGGCAGGCATTGTAGCTCAGGAAAGACCTTACCCCCTGCACCACAAAGCCAGGCAGGGAAACTGCATCTAAAACCCTGTCAACAGGGCTACACCTGATGACTTAGTGGGATCAGCTGACTAGCAGCAAACTGCTGATTGGTCACTCCTTAGCATAAAGCTTCCTGTTCCTGCCCCACCCTTGGTCTGAGCAACTAATTGTTAGTCTTATTGCTGACCAGTCCTCTGAGAACAGGCTCCTGCCTCTTTGCCTGGTTCCTCTTCCTTGTTCCTGTTACCTTGCCTCATTCCTACTCCTTCTCCCTCACTCCATTTAATGACTCTGGATGTGACCCTTGGTGTGGCTTCTGATTCTGGATGTGACCCTTGGTATGATTTCTGACTATGACCCTGATGCTGCTCTGGGCTCTGACCATTAGGTCAGACTGCCTACATGTGGGCACTGACACTCTAACCTTGCCATTTAGAATGTTATTAATTTAATAATTGTTTATTATTTTATTTAAAACAAAGTAAAATTATATAATTACAGTTTTGATTTTATAATTACTTTAAAGTGTACAATGTTTTTAAAAGAACTAGTGTCAATATACTAAAACTGCAAAAGAATCTCCATTTTACCACAAGAGTTTGGTGTAATTAATAAAGGCTTTTTAGTCCACTGTCCAACAGAGTTCATTTTAAGATGTTTTCTCTTTATTGGCCCAAATTTCAAAACCTGATCTCCATTTGTGTGCGTGCACTTCTCAAAGTAATACAATTTACAGGCACAAAACCCAGCTGGGCTGGTAATAGTGCTCACAAAAGTGCATGTGTTTCCACATGCATAGTTGTTTACAAACAAATAGGGGCAAGTTTCTGGCTCCTTTGAAAATGTGACCCACTATCTCTCTTGGTTTTATAAGCCTATATGAAATAAAAGTAACTACATTTCTCAGAAAACTGATACTGGAATATAAAACCTTCCACTGGGACATGGTTCAGATGCAAAACAAGGTCCAGAGAAGTTGAAAATGATTTCATCTAATAGCTCTTCAATTCACCTGGTTCTCCTGTCCACGCTGAACTAAGCTCTTGCTATAAAGCTGACTGGGAATAGCATGCAGAGGGCACCATTAAAAAATTTTCCTCCAGGACTGGGGCCAAGAATTGTATGAGAACTCATTGATTCATGGATTTGGCAAACAAGACTGACATAGGCATTCAACCATGGAGTTTATGTACACTCCTTGAAACATGCCAAATGGCCACGTACCATGCAACTCAAACTGTACCTGAGCTATTCTTATCAATTTTAATGTGCTTTTTTCTAGGAATGTAAAGAAACCCATAACAAATTGCTGTCAGGCATGTTTTCTACTATTATTGTAGGCAAGTATGAAAGAATAGTGCTCCCAATTTTACTTCATCCCAGTGATGAAGAAATACAGGCATTTCCTCCCTATATGAACCTATGGTATTACTGTCTTTGCTGTGGACACAAGGACCTTACAGTAGTTTAAAGGTTAACTTTTGATTTCAGTGGTTTTACTCCTGATTTTATTTTGGTGTAAGTGAGAACAGGAACAGGGCCATAGTGTTGATTTATTTACGGTGTCGTCTTTATGCAAATGTATCCCTCCAGGAGGGATATTCTAAGATCTAAGCCTCCAATGTCATTGAACTATGACATCATTAACTGTGAAAGCCAAATATAGACATTCTACAAACTGACCTGAAATGTAAATCTCTGTAATATTCCTCCTCTGTGTGATCTTTTATTTAGAATAAAACCTGGCCTAATAAATGTTCACCTCCCCCACTGCAGTCAGTTTTGTGTAATTTGAAAGCAATGATGCACAACTAATTGCTGCTGCATTGTGTTCAGTTATAGCAACAGTGAATGATTTCCAGAAGTTGATTATTCTAGGATGAATGATTTTCTAACATATAGTACACACAGGATTGCTGAACTGAACTGTAATTTACTTTTGCTACTACAACAGACAACTAGCCAAATGTTTTATATCTCAATGATGTATTTGACTATGGTGGTGGATTTCATTTCACACATTCCAGCGGCTACATTCTCTGATGTTCTTGACATTGCAGTCTTCATGCCCTCATGGTACGCACATTCACTAGGCTGCATGATTCCTAAGAACAAAGGCTAAAAATAATTTGTTTAATGCCTTTCCTTTAAAATTTGATCTATAATCCTCAAAGGGTCACTGAAAAAGAATTCATACACAATAGCAAGAGAGACAGGTTGGGCTTCTGTAGATGTAAAGTTTGTAGTCCTCTCCGCTGTCGAATATAAAAGAAATATAAACACCAAATTCATCCCTGGTATAACTCCATGGCAGCAAGGTAAGGTCAGCTGTTTTACGCAAGGAATGAAATTGGCTCCCACTGTTCAAACAAATTTAGGCATTACCATGCCAGCACATCCTATGTCAGGTATGTCAATAGGGTTCTCAAGCAGCAAGAGTCTAGAAGATGTTGATTTGTTTAACTGCTTCAAACACTTTTTAAGAAGTTCATAGATTATTTAATGCAAGCTACGGTAATACAAATTATAATATAGCAGGACTGATTTTTTTTTTACAGGTTTCTTTCTATCTGGCTTCGATTTTGTGTGTACAGCCAGGTACTTAGACATCTATCTGGTATTATTTGTGATGACAGTTAATTATGGGTCCAAAGCTATGCTCACAAAAATAGACTACTTTTCAAAGCCCAGCCCTATATGCTGAAATAAAGAGGAAATTTTTCAAAAGCACTAAAACCTATTTTCAGAACAGACTTAGGGCCAGTTTTCCAAAAGTATTTAGGCACCTATAGATGCAGTTAGGCACCTAGTGGAATTTAATATTATCTAGGTGAGTTAGGTGCCTAACTCCCATTTCAATGGGAGTTAGGCACCTAACTCACCTAAATGTTTTTGTAAACCCCACTCGGCACTTATCTGCATCTTTAGGTGCTAGATATCTTTGTAAATCTGGCCCTTACACATGAAGGAGTCTTGGTCTCATTGAAAGTCAATGGGACTTAGGCTCTTAAGTGACTTAGGTGCTTTTCAAAACTTCACCCAACGCCTATTGTTAACCAGTAGTCCGGTAACCTGCAGGGCCAACTCCCAAAGTCTTTCACGGTAAAACCCTCATTGAAGTCATTGGAGTTTTGCCCAAATAAGGACTGCGGAGTCCAGTTTTATTTCATCAGCAGCCATAATGAGGTTATTTGTTAGTGTTCTGTGCTAAATGGTCTCTTATAACAAATCTTCACAATCTTTTACAGAAGAAAAAATGTTCTCATGTTAGATCTGTTCAAAATTGTACACAGTGTTTACACCCAGGAAATTGCTTCATCTTTGGCAATTTCCTTTTCTTATTCCATTTCCAATTCCCATTATGAAACTCCCAGGCATGCAGAATGGCCCAGTAAATAGGTGGAGTAGGGCTAGAAAGGAGGAAATACCTGCCCTTTTGTACTTTTTACTCCCATTTGAAAAAAAGAAAAAGAAACATAGAAATAAAAAATGCGGGCAGTTAAAATAATTAGTGTTAAGAATAGCACTTGAGATGCTTTTTATTCATTGCTTCCACTTCACAGTTCTTAAGCAGATGTGAGTGGAGCCAAGATAATACTGTAATGTACATATACATATCACTTTTTCAGTGCAAGAACGTCAATACAATTTACAAATACTAGGCCCTGTAACTTCACTGTGAGTGGAGATGAGTAATATTATTCCCATTTTAGAGATGGGAAAACTAAGGTGTGGTCTACACTACAGACATAAGTACTGCCTCTTAGGTAGGTGGGTTAACTACGCAGAAGGGAGAGCTCTCTCCTGTCGGCGTGCAGCGTCTTCATTAAAGAGCTACCGTTGTGCATCTGCATTGGTGAAGCTGTGCCAATGTGGTATTTTAAGTGTAGATGTACTCTGCAACACGGAGATTAGTTCCTTCCTTTAGAGCACACACAAAGTTAGTCACAGTGCTGTGAATAGAACCCAGGCATCCTGATTCCCAGTCCTTGGTTGTATTCACACACTTCCTGTCTTGGATGTCAGATTAGCTGAGCAGTTTCACAAACAGTGGTAACCAGCCTCAGTAAAACCATGGTGAGCAGTATATTGGGCAAAATGTTGATATGTTACTTAGTCCTGACTTACGCAAAACTTTACTGAAGCCAGTTCTAATAACCATCCTCCTGTATTCCAAAAGGTGCTTTCCATCCAGTACCATTTGTGAAATGCTGTTACTATTGTGAATGTGATTTAAGTCAGTGGGAGTTTACCTAAGTAAAACCTGGGTAGTGGATGTCAGGATTTGGCCCTTCGTTTGCTTAGACACAATGTTATTAATGTGACTGCCTGCAGCAACTGAGAAGGTGGCAACAAAGAGCATTGCTGCACAGGGAGGAGCAACACTTACCACAGGAGACAGGCAGTGGCATAGCAGTGCAGGAGCCAGAACAAACAAATGGGGATGGGGGGAGGGGGAAGCTGATAGACACTTTTCTTTGATAACAAAACTGACTTAATAGAGGAGAGAATCAGTATGCTATGAATTACATTCATGCAGAAAGCAAGGAGCAGTTGCACTAATTTAATGCCATCGCCGCCCACCTTTCTCATTCTCCCTAGCCTCTAGAAAAATTCACATACCATTTCTATTCCACTAGCTTACTTGTGTAAAAGATTGTTCATTTGCCACCATCCTTCAGGAATCCTAACTGTTTCTATTGACGTGTCTTTTGATACAGTGTTGCTGCAGAGTTTAACACCCATACAGGGCATACAGCTCTTTGGCTTGGTACAAGTAGAATGAGATATGATTGCAAATCCAAATGACCTAAAGGGAATTGGAACCCTTTTCCAATCCATATCATCTTCACTGTGTTTCCTTTTCACTCTGCCCAGCAGCTTCACTTCCCCTCTTCCTGCAATTAGGAGGGTGTTTTCCCTTTGAGATCATTCATCAAATGTCATTAGTATTATGTACATTTTGGCCAGTTCCTTCTCTGTGAAGCTGGTGAAAAGCTGGAGTAATTCTGTTTCGGACCAATAAATTTGGCTCTATACCTGTGACAAAGAGATTGCTAATGATGTATTTAAAAAAAATTCAGCGGGCACGTTATCTGAGTGCAAGTCGCATAGGAGGAGGATCTGGGACATGGATGAATGGGGGAATACTGTCAGACAGGCAGCGAACACCCCCACCACCAAGTGACCACAGACAGATCCTTGCTTGAAGAGTTTCATTCATGGTCATAGCATGACTGGGAAACATATGGATAGATGAATGGCAAATGAAAAGAATCAGGCACCTGAGAGAGCTAACTGAGAAGAGCGTAATGGAACCCTAAAGTGGCATTTATGGACAGAATGGAGACTGTTTCAGAAGACACTCCTAGACACAGTTTAAAAGTACAATTATGACAGCAGTCGTCTCTAATAACCCCCTTGATCAAATATATAATAACTCAGTGGCCAAAAACATATTTAAGATCTTTTGTGATCTCCTACCAGACTCCTCCTAATCCCATATGGTTTTGACCTGAATCTGCAAACATTTACAACCAGGTGTAGTGCTTACTACTATGAGTGATCCCATTGAAGTTATGGACTTCACTCTGAGTGCAGGGGGACCGCTCATAGCAGTAAGCGCTACTGTGAGTAGTAGTATTTGCAGGATTGGGATCTTAATCTAATGGTTAAATTGACTTGGGGAAGTGACAGGTCCCATATTTTTTTCCCATTGCATAGCCAAGAAGCAGCGGGACTCCTTTAGAATGTCTGATTAAGGAATACATGTTCAGTGAAGTAATAGAACATTTAACAGGGTTTTTTGAACTATAGATAATATACTATACATTTTAATGTAAACATTTCCCATGCCTTGGGGGTACAGCTAGATGCCAGAACAATAGCATGATGTTATGGCTCAATTCAGTACCTCCAGATATAATAAATTATGCCTTCGGTAAGGGTATGTCTACATAGCAATCGGGAGGCGTGATTACAACATGTGTATGCATACCTGAGCTAGCTCTCTAAAAGTAGCAGTGTAGCTATGGCAGCATGGGTGGTGACACAGGCTAGTTGCCCAAGTACAGTCCCAGTTGGGACCTTACTTATATACACAGGTTACTGGTGTTGCTCCAATGCAGAGTTAAAGTTGGTTGGATGTCTGAACTGTACAGCATTATAATTTTTTGTCTGGGAATCTATACATACGAGAGAGAGAGAAGGCTGTGCAACTGATTCCCACAAGAACTACCTCAGACCTCATTACTTTTTGGTCTACTTGCAAAGCCCACTTTTTCAACTGGTCTTTTGAAATAGCATGCAGCAAATCAGCTCTTTAAAACTAATTTTTTAAAAATATGGGGGAATACATACGTGTATAATTTTCTTTCTGAGGTGAGAAATGAAATGGAATCACCCATGGTGGATTGTATTCACTTTATCTTAAGAAGGTATGGCTCAGGAGTTTTTCTAACTTACAACAGGCTTGCATAGCTGCCTACGGGTTTACTCCACAGACTAGATTAGCCAGAGCACAATTACTCTGGCTGACCCTCATTCCTGCACCTGATTAACTTGCAGTCATCCTCCATCATGTCCTATTCTGGGGACTGTGCAGGAAGGCTGGTCCATGCCTATGCTGAGGGAATTCCACTGCCAAAGTGGCTGGAGTTGTGGAAGGGGGACAAAACCTTCTCTGCTGTGTGGTGTCTAAGTGGTGGCTGCTGTATTATAGGGCACAGAAACACCTTATGTTACTGGGGAACTACGGCTGGGGCTGGAACTTCTCCAGATCCTGGAAGCCCTAGTGGGTGCAGTACAGCTGGCTGCCCAGGATATTGCAACATTCCTTTGGGACCAGAGAGAAATGGGCACTACTTAGTACAGCCCTGAGTCTGCTTTCACCTGGGTCAGGGTCAGAAACAGCCTTTAATAGAGGAGACATGAAGCTGCCTTTGTCCTCCCATGGGTCCTGCACTGAACAGAGACTGGGCAAAAGTTCTATTTAAAATAATTGCATCATTATATATAAATTCTGGTAGTAATTTCCCTTTACCAGGAAGCCAATTCATGCTGACCAGAATTATTCCTTAGTGAAATTTGACCTGAATGTCTTGTCTGAGGTTTGTAGATGTGTTTTATTGGAGGCATGACTGTGTCCCCCTTTGGCTTCAACCAGTTTGCAGCCTCTCCCTTTCAATGTTACATGTTTTTATCCTCCCATAGCTTTTTGTAAAATTATTTATATATTTATTTAAACCCATTAGTACTGTCTGCCGCTTCAACCTCCTTTGGTCACTGGAAGCAAAGGCATATCACCACTGCCCAATCCATGAGGAGATAAGACATGAAAATGAAGGAAAAATAAAGAAACTAAGTAAACAAAAGTTAGTTTATGAAGCTTTCCCCACCCATCTCAAGGGGAGACTGCAGTACTGCATTCCTCCCCCGAGTGCTGCTTTGGGAGGCTATAAATCACTAGCACTCCTGGAACCAATCACAGGATTCCAAAATGGCATCCTCCTGCAGTAAGAAAACACTTCTGTGCTGCTGAATCCAGAGTTGACCCAGAGTTGACCCAGGGCATCAAGGAAACTCAAAAAGGAAGCTTACAAGAAGTGGAAATTTGGACAGATGACTAGGGAGGAGTATAAAAATATTGCTAGAGCATGCAGGGCTGTAATCAGGAAGGCCAAGGCACTATTGGAGTTGCAGCTAGCAAGAGATGTGAAGGGTAACAAGAAGGGTTTCTACAGGTATGTTAGCAACAAGGAGGTGGTCAGGGAAAGTGTGGGACCCTTACTGAATGGGGGAGGCAACATAGTGACAGATGATGTGAAAAAAGCTGAAGTACTCAATGCTTTTTTTGCCTTGGTCTTCACACACAAGGTCAGCTCCCAGACTGCTGTACTGGGCAGCACAGTATCAGGAGAAGGTGAGCAGCCCTCACTGGTGAAAGACCAGGTTAAGGACTATTTAGAAAAGCTGGACATGCACAAGTTCCTGGGTCCAGATCTAATGCACCCAAGGGTGCTGAGGGAGTTGGCTGATGTGATTGCAGAGCCATTGGCCATTATCTCTGAAAATTTGTGGTTATCGGGGGAGGTCCCAGACTATTGGAAAAAGGCAAATATAGTGCCCATATTTAAAAAAGAGAAGAAGACAACCTGGGGAACTACAGACGGGTCAGCCTCACTTCAGTCCCCCGCAAAATCATGGAGCAGGTCCTCAAGGAATCCATTTTGAAGCACTTGGAGGAGAGGAAGGTGATCAGGAACAGTCGACATGGATTCATCAAGGGCAAGTCATGCCTGACCAACCTGGTTGCCTTCTATGATGAGATAAGTGACTCTGTGGATATGGGGAAAGCAATGGATGTGATATATTTTGACTTTAGCAAAGCTTTTGATACGGTCTCCCACAGTATTCTTTCCAGCGAGTTAAAGAAGGATAAATGGACTATACGGTGGGTAGAAAGCTGGCTAGATCGTCGGGCTCAATGGGTAGTGATCAACGGCTCGATGTCTAGTTGGCAGCCAGTATCAAGCAGAGTGCCCCAGGGGTCAGTCCTGGGGCCAGTTTTGTTCAACTTCTTTATTAATGATCTAGAGAGAGTCCATTGGAGGGCAATGAAAATGACTTATGAGGAGAGGCTGAGGGAACTGGGGTTATTTAGTCTGCAGAAGAGAAGAGTGAGGGAGGATTTGATAGTAGCCTTCAACTACCTGAAGGAGGGTTCCAAAGAGGATGGAGCTAGGCTGTTCTCAGTAGTGGCAGATGACAGAACAAGAAGCAATGGTCTCAAGTTGCAGTGGGGGAGGTCTAAGTTGGATATTAGGAAATGCTATTTCACTAGGAGGGTGGTGAAGCACTGGAATGGGTTACCTAGGGAGGTGGTGGAACCTCCATCCTTAGAGGTTTTTAAGGCCTGGCTTGACAAAGCCCTGGCTGGGATGATTTAGTTGGTGATGGTCCTGCTTCGAGCAGGGGATTGGACTAGATGATCTCCTGAGGTCCCTTCCAGCCCTAATATTCTATTATTCTATGAAATATTCCCCTGTGGCAAGAGAGTGCCTATTATTTCTATGAAGTGGTAGGAAAGAGAATGCAGAGGAGCAATATATCCTACAGCTGTCTTCTTTTCCCTTTCTGCCTTGGAGCTGTGCCTTGGATTTAAGGAAAGGGGTTTGACTTCCAAATGTTTTCCTGGATGTTAGAGGTTGCCCTGAATCTGTTGGTTCCTCAGTGCTTTAACTTTTTCACAGTTCCATTACCCAGCACTCTTTGCCTGCCATAAGGTAAAACCACCTTTTAGTTGAATCTAAGTTTCTTGCCCCTTGGGTCTGTGGGGGCTGAGAATACTGTACAGTCACAGCTCACATTCTTTGTTAAACCACTGCAAGATTGACACCCCCACACATTCAAAATCATGAGTTTCTTTTTCAAACCATGAGGCTTTTACAACTAACAAATGTGGGGTTCTCTTTATTTGCCTTCTGGGTTTTGAGCCTGTAGGGGGTCACATTTTCCAGAGTTTCTCTACACCTTTGAGTTCTGGGCAATGCACTGTCCTATTAATGAAATGAAAGTAGAGCCCTGCAACCTGACCCAAACCCAATGGGACCTGAGTACACGTGTTGGATTCCAGTCAGAAGACAACCTGACCTCTGGCTTGGGTCACTTCAGGTTGCCTCTGATGACTTTCTCCTGCCCGTGGGGTTGGCATAGCAGCAGCTGTGTATCCTGCTCCTGCTGGCTGCTGGCACCTCACTATGCGCTATGTGTGCTGTGGAGAGAATGTGCCAAATAGTCACAGTGCCTCTCACCCCACAGCATGCACACAGTGGAGCAGTGGGTGGCAGTTGGCAAGAGTGGGACATGCGTAGCCACTGCCATGCTGACCCCACAGGCAAGAGGCAGAAGCGGCATTGACTGAGCCCTGGGGGGAAGGGTTGGGGTCAGATCAGAAAACAATGGTACCCCCTCGTGATGGGTGGGCTTTGGTCTGGTTCAGGATTAAAAATTAGGCCCAAACCAACCTGTAAATTAAAATTCAGATAATTACATAACTCCAGGGGCTGGAGCTTTAAGAAAAACAGCAAATATTGTCAGACTAATGATAAAATAGCTAGCAGCCCTGGCTAAATCTTTTTTATCTTAGCGTACGTGAAGAGAGGTGTTGCATCTCCACATTGATCCTGCTTTTCCCTCAGTAATGGTTGTGGGTCTGTGATTTCTCCTATGTAGTTCTCAGTGGATATTTTGACCGTTAATAGTGCTCAAGGAATCAGTATGGGCTGTAGTGCTTTAGTTTGACCTAATAGCTTTCTTTGACAGGGTAACAAACTTTGTGGATGGGGGAAGTGGTAGATGTGTGGTATATCTTGACCTTAGTAAGGCTTTTGATAATGTCTCACATGACCTTCTCATACACAAACTAGGGAAATGTAGCCTAGATGGAATTGCTATAAGGTGGGTGCATAACTGGTTAGAAAACTGTTCCCAGAGAGTAGTTATCAGTGGTTCACAGTCAAGCTGGAAGGGCATAATGGAGTGGGGTCCCACAGGGATCAGTCCTGGGTTCTGTTCAGTTCAATATCTTCATCAGTGATTAAGATAATGGCATAGAGAGTACACTTATAAAGATTTTGGACAATACAAAGCTGGGAGGGGTTGCAAGTGCTTTGGAGGATAAGATTAAAACTCAGAAATGATCTGGACAAACTGGAGAAATGGTCAAAGGCAAATAGGCTGAAATTCAATAAGGACAAATGCAAAGTACTCCACTTAGAAAGGAACAACCCATTGCACATATACAAAATGGGAAATGACTGTCTAGGAAAGAGTGCTGCAAAAAAGGGGTCTGGGGGTTATAGTGGATCAAAAGTTAAATGTGAGTCAATAGTGTAACACTATTCCAAAAAACCTAAACATCATTCTGGGATGTATTTAGCAGGAATCTTGTATGTAAGACATGAGAAGTAATTCTTCCATTCTACTCAGCACTGATAATGCCTCAGCTAGAGTATTGTATTCAGGAAAGATGCAGACAAATTGGAGAAAGTCCAGAGGAGAGCAACAAACATGATTAAAGGTCTAGAAAACATGACCTATGTGGAGGGATAGAAAAAATTGGGTTTGTTTTGTCTGGAGAAGAGAAAACCAAGGTCAGACACAATAGTTTTCAAGCACATAAATGGTTGTTCCAAGGAGGAGTGAAAAAATGTTCTCATTAACCTCTGAGGATAGGACAATAAGCAATTAGCTTAAATTGCAACAAGGGAGGATTATGTTGGTGTGATGGGATGTAGCAGACCCTTTGAGGCCCCCTGCTGGCGGCCTCGTGGCCCTGACACACCCTACACTGGAAAAGGGCAGTGGAGAGGGTCCTCCAAGCTGCCTAGAATGGTTGTGTGGGACACTGCCAATTAGAAAGTGGCTGCAGGGAGCAGCCAATCAGGGCACATAATGCTAGTATAAGAAGAGCTGTGGGGACAGTGTGAGTTCAGTTCCTTGTTGGAGCTGCTAGAGGAGCGGGCGGGCGGGCGGGCGGGGCTGCAGGACCTCAGACAGGGCAGTGCTGATAGAAGCCAGGGAGAATGATGAGGACCTCTGGGCTAGTTGCTGGGACTCCATCAGAACAAGGCCCTGAGGTAAGGGTGAAGATGGTATGGGGCCATGGGGAAGTGGCTCAGGGGATTAGAGGAGCAGTGTGGCTTAGATAAAGGGACATGGCAGATTGCTGCTATCTACAGGGTGGCTGGGCTGGGACCAGGAGTAGGGGGTGGGCCTGGGCACACCCCTCTCCCCCATTAACCACTGTGGGAAGTGACCTGGACTTTAAGGCACCCCAGAAGAGGAACTGAACCCTTTAGTGGCCCCGCAGAAGAGCTGGTGGCCTGAAATGCCCAGAGAGGGCAAGGACATTGCCTCCAGGGGGAAGCCCTAGAGTATGGCTCAACACCAGGGCTGAGACCATTGATAGACTATGGGACTAATTAAGGACCTAAGCTCAATGACCATGAGACAGAGACCATGCAGGCCTGCACATACTTGACCAGTGGGTGCTTCTGAGAGGTGAGTGCACCCCACTACAGTTGAAGATTAGGGTAGTTAAGCACTGGAATAAGCTGCCTAGGGAAGTTGTGGAATCTCTATCATTGAAAGTTTTTAAGAACAGTTTAGACAAACACCTGTCAGAAATGGTTTAGTTATTACTTAGTCCTGCCTTGAGTGCAGGGGACTGGATTAGATGACCTACTGAAGTCCTTCCAGTCCTACACTTCTATGCTTTGCTATATATGCTTATGGAGTACAGTGCTTTGCTTGGTTTTCCAAGAGATAAAGCCATAAAATGGTTGGTCCTGAACTCTTCCCCATTTTTTTCTGTGTAATACCCACCTGTTTCCTGCACTCAGACCTATGCTGCATGACTTTTGAGGAGAGTGGCAATTCTAAGGCCTTCTCTTCACTACTATAAAAAAATTCTCTACCTCTGGGTAACTAATTGAAATATGTGGGGCCAGGAAGGAATTTTACACCAGGTTAGATTGGCAGTGACCTTGTGTGTTTTTCACCATTCTCTGCAGTGTGTGGGGGCAGGTCTCTTGCCAGGATGATCTGAGTATATTTCACCTAATCATTTCCCTGCCATTGCTTCAGGCACTGATGCACCCCATTCCCTCCTATTCTGCCAGTGCCACAGAGTAGTCTAGTATCCTGTGTACTACTTTGGTCTCATTTCGGTTGTTGGTTTAGTGTGCAAGTGCTGGGTGGTATTGGTGGCCTGTGCTATACAGGAGGTGAGACACAGTGATCTAGCGGTCCATTCTGGCCATAAATTCTATGACTCTATAACATGCATCAGCTATCCAGAGGTAAAAACACAGTGAAGACAAGTTGCTTTAGTTTTGCTGCAAGCTAAACTAGGTGGGATAGAGTGCTGATCTCATCTAGTGTCTCATGGTAGAGACTGAAGTGCCTCATCTTCACTTTGTTTTTACCTCATGATAGCGCATGTGTGGCGTTTTACCCCAAGGTAAAAAAGTAACCCTTATACCACAGGAAATAACTCCTGTAGCTTCCTTTACCTACTGCTGACTCTTCCATCCCTGCAGAGCAACCTTTTCCCTGAGATTAAGGGCTTTCTCCTCCCCTCTCCATCCCCAAATAAACATCTCCTACCTTGTTGCAGTGTTAATGCTAAACAAATCACCACAATGCTGTAAACATTGATTAGTACCATAATCTTTACTTTGATGTGCCAACACTGCCCATAATAAATTTGCTTTCTCCCCCCATCCCCCAAAGAAACAATATTGGCTCACATAGACTATGATGTTAATATCTTGTGAGGCAAGAGTCTCCATGGTACTGGAACCTGGGATCAAGGGGGTTCTGGGCCACTGACACTGCCATATCACCACTGGAAGCTTAGACTAGGTATCCCCTGGAGGACTCTGTGAAGCTAGGCTCTGCAGGAAGCACTGCCCCGGAGGGACTGAGTGGCAGCCCATCAGGGTCCACTGACTTACTTATGCTGATATATAAACCAGGAAGCCATCGTGGGGAGCTGCCTGAGTGACAATGTAGATTGCATGCTTGCTTCTGCTCCAGACCTTGGTTTCCTGTAGACCCTAGACTCTGCTTCTGACCCTGGTTTGTCCCTGGCACTGCTATTTGCCTGCTGCCTGCAACTTGGTGCCTGACCCCAACCTCCTGTTATCCTGACTCTGCTACTCATATCCTGGCTGCAATTTAGTAGCTGACCAGTACACACAGGCAGCCCGTGGCCCACCACTGACAAGGAAGTTCAGCTGTTGTTCTGCATTAGTGATTCATGAGGCAAGTTTATCACACTTTGTATCCATTTTAGGTAGAGATTTCTTAAAGTCATCCTGACTTCCAATAATTATTTCCAGCATTTCTTTGATGGATTTTCCTGAGTCTGAGAGGCCTGTCAATTTCAGGAGTCAGGTTCTCCATTTTAGCTTTGTTTTTTAACACATTTCTTAGTTGCCAGGTTCTTCAACATAAAGGGCCACCAACTTGAGCAAAAACATCACAAAGGCTAGTTGTTTTGCAGAATCTTTAATTAGTCTCATTAGAGGCCTGATCAAAAGCCCATTGAGGTCACTTGCTGGGATTATCGGAGTATATCTCAATTAATATCCTGACTTTGCACCTCAGTCCATCCTATTATGTGTCACATGCAAAGAATGGTGCAGTTTTCCATGGGCTATAATATTTCGTCCTAATTTTGGTTGTTGGGATTAGTGTGCTGAAGCTGGGTGGTGTTGGTAGCTGTGATATTCAGGAAGTCAAACTAGATGCTCTGGTCACCCCTTCTGGCCTTAAACTCTATGAGGTCAATGGCAGTCTTTCCATTGACTTCAGTGGACTTTGGATGAGGCCCTGTGAAATCCTTTCTAGTGCCATCTTGCAGGAATGTTAGCCTTTATTCACCTCGTACTGATGTTTCCTTCTGTTTATGTTATTGTTTCATAATATTGGAGTTTGAGTGATTTATTGCCATACTAGAAATATAATGAATGTAATAGTCTTGATCCAAAGATACAAGACAGTACAGGTATTGAACTGTGTCGAATCTAGTCTAACCATCACTTTTCAATTTCTTGACTACAGGCTATGTAATAATACCTGGAATACAGTTTTCATACTCATAGTTCACGTGAGAAATTTAGCTATTTACTGCTGAATATGCCTTAAGCACTTTTACCCATCCATGCGTTCATTCTGGCAATAGCTTGTATATCCTTCATTATTACCTTATTATTATTTTTATTATTTATTATTATTAATATTTTTGGTATAGTATAATCTGGAGGTCATTTTATTTGTTAGGTAACATCTTATCAATGTGCAGTCAAAGATACACCCAGAAATTGGACAGTCATAGCACATTCTGGCACTAATATATTATGTACAATGTCTTTAAAATCATTTATTGGAGGGAAAAGGTCTTTACGAACTCTTCCACAAGTTGATGTTAATATTTTGTTCAAAATATTTCTAAAGATGTTTTGTGTTTCCTAAACAAAATACTAATTTAGGCCCCAATCCTGCAAGCTGCTCTGTTCAAATGATCCCCAAAGGCTATTCAGTCTCCCACTTATTTCAGAGTGGCTCCATGCAGAGGAAAGGTTTCTCTTACGTGGAGCAGCTTGCAGTATCATGGCCTTAAAGAGCAGATGGGACAAAATCTGTACAAGGAAACTGTTCCTGATAGGAGCCAAAAAAACAATGAGACACAAATCATTTAAGGGAAGCATTTAAAGTTTGTCAGTCATTCGAGGAGAGTGGAGAACAGAAAGGAAATAAAATTTTAAAAAGTGAGCCTCATGGGATTGGAGCCAAGTTAACAATATTTAATTTGTGCCTTAATGTTCAGTATCAAATAAAAACTGAGCAAGAGGGGGGAAAAGAAATGCAGAAGAGTGTGAAACTGAAAGGGAGGGAAGTAGGAGAAGCAACAGGCAGAGTGAAAGAAGGAAGGGAGACCAAGTGAGACCTATTCTGGGTGATGGAGACCTACAAAAAGTGTGATTAAAGGGGCAGTAATTTGGTGTGAAAATATTTTCTGGTGTTTAACAGTCTAATTTTTGAGGGGTGTACAGGATTTACATAATAGTGAATCAAATCAAAATATTATTAGTAACAGATCAGTGAAATGTAATTGTAACTAAAATGCAAGACTGGGACCCAGAGATGGGTTTTGTTCACGGATGTGCCACTGGCCTGATGAATGACTTTGGGCAAGTCATTTCACCTCTTTATGCTGTGGTTTCCCCATAATTATATTGGGGGGTGCCTTATAAAGCACTTTGAGATATTGATGAAAAGCGCAAGATAAGAGTTACATATGATTATGTTTAACACCAGATGGTGCAAGAATGTAGGCCTGTAGATTTCAGCTAAACCTGTTGAACAAGAGATAGAAGATGGGGGTATACATTTAAGTTAGTGCAGTGCCTATTAAAGATTTTACAAATGTTTGCAACTTCTGATGTGATTTTTAATCGGTTTACAGATTTTTGTATTTGTTGTCAAAGCGCATTAAACTTGATGTATAAAAATGAAAGATCTGGCTTTATCTCATAGTATGATCAAAAGACTGGGATGGGAAGAGCAGTTTCAACTCACACTTCTGAAAATGTTTCTTCACTTCTTGACCACTTAATATTGGTTACAAATGTTGTTTATGTAGTTCTCCTTTGCCTTCCATCTGGGTGGTCGAGTGGTGGTGACAGCATGCTTCCAGTAATGAGCGTGCCGATCTGGTTGTATCTTTGTACTGATGCCTCTGATAACTGCTTTGTAGTCCCAATTCAATAAGGTACTTATTTACATTTTTAAAGTTAGGCACATGTTCAAATACCTTGCAGAACTGGGCAATTCTTGTTAGGCTCTTATGTAGCTGTGGTGTAAGATTTCTTCAACAGTCTCGAGAAAGCTTATTGAAAATGTTCAAGCTTTATTAAGACTTTACAGCTACAAAGAGGATGAGAGTAATATCAAGGCAATAGCTTAGTTTTTTATTAAGTGTCAACGCTGTAATTCCATTGGCATATTCAGAAGAGTTGAGCAAAACATCTGCATTCACAACTCCGCTTGCTTTGCATTTCATAAGCACCCACAAAACCGAGTGAGGGTGTCCTACAGGTGTCCTTTTCAGCTTGGGCGGAAGTACATGTTGTGAAGAGTTCCCCCCAGGGTGCCACCTGGAACTGGGGTACCACTGAGCCCTCTGACCCACTAGCATGAGCTCCCTCTCACACTGTGCTACTGTGACAAGTTGCAAAGCTCTCCAAGCAGTACTCTCCTGCCCAGGTCAAATCTGGCCAGTATATGGGTTTAACACCCAGTCTGCCTCTCCCTCAATGTGAAGAGGCCCATGCACACTTGTGGTAACCAAGCTGAGATTTTCCCCAGACACCTTAGTCAAATGCACACTAGTTTGCATTAAAACATAAAATAAGTAAAAAAAACTATCCTTTTGTAGTTAATAAAAAGTGATAGCAAACAGATCAAAGCAGATTACCTAGTAAATAAACAAAACTGCAAACCGAGCTTAACATACCAGATAGGTAGGATATAAATTAGCAATTCTCACCCTGAGGGCCTGTCTACACTTAACTGTGGAGCGATCGATTTAGCGGGGGTCAATTTATCACATTTAGTGAAGACCCGATAAATCTAGCTGAAATTGCGTAACTTAGACCGACTTAGCTCCCCGCCGCCCAGTGTAGACCAGGCCTGAGTGATAAATAGGCTGGCAGATTCATAAGGCACAAGCTGCCTTAGCTTCGCAGCTTGGGTTTCCCAGGCTTTCATAAACTGGCTAGAAATCCCTTTTGGCATGGGACCATCACTTCCTCCCTGTTCAGTCTTTATTCCTCAGATGTTTCCAGGTGTGGTGTTGTAGGGAGAAGGAGGTGTCATCCCCTTCCCCCCCCCCATGTCATTTTTCTCCTTTTATATCTTCTTCCCACTTGCTGGAAAGCTCTTGCTGTGACCTGGGTCAAATAGTTCCCATTCTGTAGTGCTATCTCTGAGAGGTTTCTATTGTACACAGTTCCTGAGGTAATCCTTCTGCTTATGTGCATTTCCTCAATGAGCCATTAACATTGTTTGGCCTTTTTACTGTTGTATCTGAAAGGCTGCTTGTGGGTGTTTTCAACCTCACATGTTTCAGTAACACATACACAGCCAAACTTCATAACTTCACATACAATTCAATGAGATATTAATGTCTAGCAGATCAAGATGTTTAGAATGATACCTCACAAGACAAACTTTGTACAAAACCGATCCTAATTACACAACAGTGGTGAATATTGGGGTGCCAGGGTGTCACACACATGTGCTAGCTTTGATAGAGCTAGCATATGTAATCACAGTGGCATGGGTGGCAGGATGGGATAACCACCTGAGTAAGTACTAAGGTTCCCAGATGGGATTGTACTCAGGGGGAGCTTGTTCGTCCCTCTACCTGTACAGCCCTGGCTACACTTCTGATTTTTAGCGCTCTAGCTCAGTCAGAGCTAGCATGTATACATCTAACTGAGCTAGAAATTACACCTCCAGCACTACTGTAGACATACTGTACATTTAGAGAGAAGTTGGCTAAAGTTCATAACACATTTAAGCAAATGTGGACTGAGCTATGGAGTTTTTAAGTCAAAATTCAGAAACTTACAGCGTTGATATAAAACCAGAACAGAATGGTAACTTTGGGTGAGTTTTGGTTTGAGATTTTGTTTCTATGGACCCAAAGTGCAAAGCAAAATTTGTGTGGGCACCAGAACACTTAGATTTCAAACGAAGTATTACATATGGACCCATATGAGGTCAAATGAGTGAGCTTTACAAAGCTCTAATACTGAGTCAAAGGGCCTGATATAGAAGACAGTGTAGATCCCAGAATAAATAATGACCTTTTTTAAGTAATCTGTGACATTTGGTCATAACTCTTCCTTTGAGTATAGCTTTACCTCCTACAAATTTTACTCATCCGTGATTGAGAGTAGAGTAGAGATAGTTTTTTTTAAAAAGCTGTGTTGAAGTAAACAGCCCTGCAGGATCAACTTTCCTATATTTCAAAGCATGCTGTATATTCTCTAAGTCTGCTGATGTTGAGAGATGCGTCTCTTCATGTGTCCAGATCTTAGTGCCAAACAATGAAAGAGAATCCTATAAAAGGACTGATGTTACATTTCTTGCAGGATTGGTTCTAACGTATCACCACTCCTTAAACAAAAGCCTCATAATCACTAGTGAAAAGAACTAAATAGTTCATGATTGTTTGCATTCATTTTTATATTTTGCCTAATATGTTGAAGATTATTCATGTACAGAGACAGTTAATATATGGCATGCAATGCCATGCAATATGAAAGGGCACAGGGAACATAAGTCAGAAGGAAGATATTGGTTTCCTTGCTTCTCCACCCCGTATTTTTGAAAAAATAGAAATGGCAATATAGAATATTCACCTGCTTCTCCTCCCCCCATTCCTCCTCAACTAGCATGATCTGTACTTTTTAAAGCATAAGAGAGGTGACACTGAGTATTTCTCCATGACTAGCTCATGTAACTTGTCAGTGTCCCATTTGGAATTCAATACAAGGTACAATCTGAAATAGATCTCCAATATGAACACCCCAGTCTTCTAGTGAATGGATTCCTGCACCCGTGTAGAGCCCTGTTGACTTCAGTGGAGCTCTGTGTGGTCCTCAGAGCAGGATCATGGCCTCACTTTGCAGCAGATCTAGAGGAGGCTTGGACCCAGCATAAGATCAGTGGAAAGTTTCCTCTTGAATTGAGTTATCTAATGCAAATGCTATTGCCATGGCAGCATTTAACATCTTTTAAGGTATGCTTAGGTTTTCTTTAAAACACCTTTCAGTCTATGGCTGCTTTGTAAGAGACACCCTCCAATGGCTGTTTCCTGGTTAGATACTAAAATCCCTTCCCTGTCTTAAAATGCCTTAGTCTGTGGACCACTGAGTGTTAACAGACCACCTGTTAAGGTATAACAGCTGCTGTCTGTTAAAACAGCATTGAAATTCTAGCACCATCTGAAGCAAATCTCAAATTAAAACTTGTTAAAATGTAGAGCCCAAAGGTGGAATCTTGGCCTCATTGGAGTCAATGGGAGTTCTGCCATTGACTTCACTGAGATCAAGATTTCACTTTAACGGTCAAATCCAGAAACCTTCATCTAGGGTAAACTTCCACAGATTTGAGTTTTGAGTGGAGGCTGTACCTGCCATCTTCACTCAATCCTTCAGTGAGAAATGGAGAAGATGACTTAGTAGTTCTCTTCCACTTCTAATTCCTTTTGAGTTCCAAGTGTTGGTTTCTATAAAACTCAGATTTAAAGATGATCCAAAAAAATAGAGGGGGAAATGATGTGCCCTTATTTGCTTCCTTATGTATAGAAAGCCATGGGAGGTTTTAATCCATCCCCTCCCTCCATCTCTTTTACAAATGAAAAAATAAACTTTTTTATGTAAGAAATAGCAGGTCTTTCCTACCATTTTTGCAGGACAACACTCTGGATTAATTGAGAACTTTTCAGTATATGCTATCAAAGTAAGAATGTATAAAACTCTGTCTTAACGCTTATTTCAGCCTAATTCCTTAGAAACACTTAGGAGAAGCTGTCATTAGATTTCAGACTTTCCTCTCTAAGTTAAAGGCTGAGAAAGCTCCCACTTAAGATCTCCAATAATCCAAAGATTCCTATAGCAAACACCGTGATCACAACCTTGTTGTTGATGATATTTCTGAGTCACACAGAAAACCAAAGGGCAAAATCAGGAGACCACAGAAACAACTCCAACTCTAAAAACTGTGGACAAATAAAATAATTTGGTGATAGCTTAATTCGTAGAGCTGAGCAAAAATTCCTAATGAATGCATTCAGTTAATTGTCACAATTTGGATTGTGATTGTGATTAGTTCTGTAAATCATGTTTCTATCCCTTGATTAGACTACCTGTGTATCTAACCAACTCATCATAACCTGAAATTTTTTCAATCGAATGTAGAACTCTAAATACCTCTTTGGTAAATATTTGTTCCTAAAATTTGCTTTTCATATGTATTTGCATTAGTGAAGCTTGAAATGTTGAAGTGAATGCCCAAGTGTAAAAGGGTGTGCTGGCCCTTTATGGAGACTTAGGCACAGGTATAGCTGAGCCCATTTGTCAGCCTTCCAGGTTTGAGCTTGGGCCAGTTGTTGGGTCAGGTGATCAGATGTCATCAGATGATAGCCTGAGGGTGGTGCTGCTTACAAGAGAGCTCCTTCTCAGGGACACCTTCAGGCCTGAGGTGAGAGAGACCTGGATGAGTCTTTCTAAAGTGGATCAGGTTCTGGAGTGGAACTGGCTGCTCTCTCTTGCTTAGACGGAACTGGGGCCTACAGCCTTGATACAAAGGTGGTTGAAGGAGCCTGGTACAATGGGAGCTCAGAAGCCCTGAGGAAGGGTGTCCCTAGACAGAAGTAGCCAGAACAGGACAGGGTGGATGAGTGTAGAAGAGAGAGAGGGCTCATACTTTCTTAGGGCCTTATGCTGGGAGTTTCAGTGAGGATGGGAGGAAGTCTCACTTCTGTTGTCTTGCATCAACAGGGCAAATGGACTGCAGAGCACAGGAGGAAAAGGAAGTATAGTCCAGTGAAGGTGAAAACATTGTGTGGCCCTGTGATGGTGCACTCTGATGAATCTTGCCCTATTCTATGATAAGGTTCGTTGGTTGGTTGGTTGGTTCTGTTGGACTTTTCTTTACCGTTGGGAAGAGGGGGGTGGATTCTGTGGTTTGGCCAGAAAGCTAAATATTTAAGAAGTGCATTAGTTTGACCAATGTGTAGAAACCGAGGCAGCGGCAGGGTCTGACAACAAATTAAGCGAGACCTTGTTCACAACCCTTGGTGCAACATGGTGAAATAAAAGGTTGCTTCAAATTCAAATGAAGGTTCATGGACAACTTGCCCCACTTTCTGTAGCAGTTCAATTCCTTTTTCCTGTAAAAGTAAAACATGAAATTCCCTTGTTGTAGTCAGTAAGACAAAGGTATGAAGTGACTGCAACTTACTTTGGGATAGAGATTTGACAACTCCATATTTTGTTTCCATATTCTGGTTCCAAGGCTAATATTTTTCTCTTTTCATGAATCCTTCTTTCTTAAAGCAGGTAAATTCTCATTTTCAAACCATTCAGGGTAATTTTAAAATAATTTTTCTGTTCCATGTGCTCCTTGTTGCCTTTTTTCTACCATGGCTTGCTCCATGGAATTTGCCTGACTTGGAAGAGAGAAGGGAATGACTCCACTCACCATCCCAGCAATTCTTAAAAGAAGAAATTCTTTACTCTCTAAGGGCATGGCTACACTTGCAGATGTAGAGCGCTGTGAGTTAAACCAGCCCTCGGAGACTGCAGCAGGGAAAGCGCTGCAGTGTGTTCACACTGTCAACTGCAAGCGCACTGGCGTGGCCACATTTGCGGCACTTGAAGTGGTATTGGGAGCGGTGCATTATGGGCAGCTATCCCACAGAGCACCTCTTCCCATTCTGGCGCTGTGGCTTGTGGGAAAGGGGGTGTGGGGCATTCTGGGTCCTGACTCAACGCCCCAATGTCAACTTGTTACAGATCCCATTCGAAAGGAACTTTATAATGGGAGCACCCAAAGATAGTGATGATAAAATTTGGCCACCATTTTTTTGCTACGTGAAAATTGCTGCTTCCTCTTTAAATAACATGTATTCTGGGAAGGCCAGACCAGTACAGAGGCTGTGCATTTGCTTTGTGTTTTATACCTCTGGTGATAATTAGAGAGACAGGTTCTTTTTATTCCCTCACTTTGTAGTCTCTCAGGCTGACCACTCAGGTGCTGGAGGTGCAGGGGTCAGCTCCGTAATTTTAAAATATTTCCCAAATCTTTTGTGAGAGAAAACTAAGCCACAAGATTTGGCTGAGAAGGTGTACCTGCAATATAAACCTTCTACTAAAGAGTGAGGGAAAAGCCTTCTGTGAAAGTTTCCATTGCATGGTGCTGTGTAAAAGTAGTGCTCCATCTAAATAATCTCAAGCCTCTAAAGTGTGAAATTTGCCTACATGTCTGCGCATAGACCAGAAAACCCAGTCAGGTGGGGTATCTGATGGCAAAACTTGCATAGACTTCAGCAGGAGTGGGATTGGGCCCCTAGTGGAGGTTTCAGAAGTAGGCATACTGTGTATGATATATTTATTGGATGGGACATATATATTTCCCCTCTCTTCTCCTCAGTCTGCAGATTGGTGGGGTGGGCGTTCAACTGCATTTTCAGCACCCTCTCAGGCCCTGTGCAGGCACATCTCCATGTTGGGAGTCCATGCATTGGTAGTGAGAGGAGACTGCACAGGCTTAGGGGAGGAGTATGCAAGCTCAAGGTGGGGGTTTGATCCTGCAAGGGACTGAATGCCATCAGTTCCCATTGACTTCACTGGGAGTTGAGTGCACTTCACAAGTTGGAACTCAGTGAAAACAAACATACAGAACAATTAAAATGCCATGTGGTGGGTGGGGATGCAAAGCAGAGAAATATTTTTGTCAGAATCCTAGTACCTGGTGTTAGGACAAGATGCAATGTAAAGAGAACAGCTTGGGTAAGATCTTCAAAATCCCTTAGAAAGCTTTGAAAATTTCAGTCTGTACCTGTATGGGGCCACAGCCCACTGGAATCCTCCCACACAGTGCCTAATTTTTGTGAACGATACTGTCAGTTAAACAAGTTTCTTGCTATCCACAGATCCTTGAGAAATCAGATATACACAAAGAACAACTGGCTTAATATTATTATGTCAGCTAAGACCCCAGCTAAGAGTGAGGGCTCCAGTTGGATAGACACTGTCCCTGCCCAGAGAGCTTAGGGAGAGGTTTGGAAAAAGGGCCTAAGGGAATTAGGAGCAAAAGTCAATGAGACTTGTGCTTCCAAATAACTTTGACAATTCTTAAAATCTCTTCCTGAGTTTATCTACCTAAGGTACTTAGTATCTGAGCACTTCACCATCTTTAATGCATTTATTTTCTCACCTCACCTACTGTCTCCCTTTTTACAGAGAGGAACTTGAGGCACAGATCCTCAAAGGTATTTAGGCACCAGAGACTGACACACCCAGGATCACAGAGGGAGTGTGTGGTGAAGCAGAGACTTGAACCCAGGTCTCCCAAGACCCAGGCTACCACCCTTTTCCTTGTCCTGTCCTTCATCTCTTAATAAACAGGACAGACAAGGGATGGGGCATGGAGAGAAATGATCTCCCCAAGGTGTCACAGTAGGTCGGTGGCAGAGCCAGGAATAGACCTCAGGTCTCCTGACTCCAAGTCCAGTGTCCTATCCACACTAATTCCCCAAACAATTATGAGATATTAACTATTGATTCTGTAATGGGTAACTAATTGATGTTACAGTACTAATGCCTCTAAAATGCATACCCGACCTTATTGTTTATAACAGATAAACCTGCTAATGGTCAATAAATACCTGGGAGCCAGCACTTGGGCACCTGTCACCTTCTTGTCCAAGTTAGAAAAGCTTTTCTCTAGTGCTTGTCAGGGAATATCAGTGGGGAGTGGTGTCCATTGTAGGAATCAGGAATAGATTTTTTTTAAGGTAGACAATTTAATTTCAAATCTGGAGCAGATAAGGTTTGTTTTAATATACAGTAAGCCACCAAGGCAACTGTTTTCTATCCCTGGTTCATTGCAACTGGATTTGAATCAATGCTATTTTCAGTCTCTTCCCTCCTGCCCATCTCATGGGGTGGCATTAACAGTTGCTAAACACATGTTTTGCTTTGTCTGTATGTGTGTTTTTAAGGTGGGTATGCTCCATATACTCTCTCTCCTCAACCCTGAGAGAGCCTTTTGTTCAACAGCATGTAGTCCAAGTTTTTAGTTTCATAGAATTATAAATAAAGAAGAGGGTTTTATTATAAACGTTTATAATATGGTTTCCTTCTCATTCAAAACTGTTTGGCATTTATATTTTTATTAAAACATGTTAAAGGGCTTCTATTATTAAATAATGCTTGAGGGAACCAATGAGGGGGAAGAAATTTGGCATAAATCCCAGTGCAATTCAGAGACAGAGGACTGAGGATGCTAACTACCCTATAAAATGACAGTAATTAAAATTAATGAAAAATCACTGCATAACACCTACCACTTGACATATTTCCCCAGGTGATTAGATTCTTTGCAGAATCCTAGAGAGACCCATGACACTAAGCTTTGAAGCTTCCCCACCCCTCAGCTTCACCTCTGCTTTAAAATGCACTCATAGCTGAACAAATATTCCAAAGGAAGGTTCATTAACTGAAAATACTCCTAGTTCTCTAACCTGTAATATGGTGGGGCTCATAGCTAGCTTAGCTGGATAGTAGCAGCACAATACGACAGATCAGAGTTCCAGGCCTCTCATGGTTCTTACCTGCAAGGTGAAAAGCACTACTGAGATAGCGAGCGCCGCATCTGACAGGGGGATGAAAGCCTTTGTCTGATTCAGGAATAGAACTAATTTACTCCAGAGGCTGTAGCCAGCTGTTCCTCTTCTACAGAGAGATTCACCTGTATGGCCTGTGAGGGAGGGTTCATTCGTTCTGAGAAGGTGGGTGAATACAGAACTGCTCTAAAATTGCACACAACCTTCATTCTATTGTAATTCTTCTAAATGTACAGAATATATTAAGGAGAGCCATACAAAAACACATTTTAATACAGGTGCAAATAAACAATAATCCTTATCCCAGGGCTGCTTTCTGGTCCATGCTGTCCTAGCGTTTTTGTGGCAGAATCTTTTGATAGTCACATGGATTAGATGACACGCAAATGAGACGCACTTTTTGTGTAAGGGTTGGGAAATGCATCAACAGAGAAGTGTCTGAGGAACCATAGAGTATGGTCTGGAGCATTATTTCAAAGGTGTGTGGTCTGTGGATGAATCCTGTCAGTTTCTTTTCTTTCTTTTTTTTTTTTTAAATGCTGTTGATAATTTTGACCATGTCACTCAAGGCCAGCATTACAATCCTGCAGTGAAGCACAGTCAAATATTTGTCAGTCAAACCAACTGTTAGGCTTGCTTTCTTCTTTATAGTATGCACACAGATTCTCTCTGGTTTCATTTAAATCTCACAGTCATATTTCAGATGTAGCTTGCTATAAAAATGTTGCTTTGATTAAGTGGGAAAATAACATCACTATGGGCAAACCAAACAAGGCGTCATGATATCTAGTGATCACCCTCCCGAACCCTGTGATGGCCTGTTTGGGATAAGATGGATTGAATTAGGCTTCTTAGAAACATACATACAGTATGTGGTTCAGGATATAGATTTGAATTGTTAAGTTATACTTGAAGAGTGATAGCATGAAATAAATGAATTACAAATCCAGATTGCCAGGTTATGGGGCCGGTCCCAGCTTGCTTGAAGTCAGTGGTCCTACACACAAGTTGAATGAGCTACACTGGTTCAGTGTTGCTCAGGTCATTCAGTTAAGAGGTGTGGAACTTTCAAGGTCCTAAAAGTGTTCTGTTTACATAGTACTTGGAAATGAGGGAGTTAGAACTCTTCCATGCAGTAAGGGTAGGGAAAATTTCCCTCCCTCAAGATCTTAGTTTCCAGGATTGGAAGAACAATACCTGAAACTCCCCTTGTTTGAGGGACTGTATTACACTCTTGCAGTGGAGATGGACTCAGTGATCTGCTGTGACTTCTCCCTCTTTTCTGTAAGCCTAAAGTCCACAGTCATGGCTATGTTTGTACTGGTTCAGGGAGCCTAGCCATGAAGGAATTTGCTGTGATCAGTCTTGTCACTTGACTTTTATACCCAGAGCTGAGGTCTGGCAAGTGATGTGAGCAGGAATTCTTCAGTTCCCAATCTGAAAGCAGGGAACATTGTCATTGGTTATTTAGTTTTGCTTGATAGTTGGTGTTGATAGTGTAAAAATGAAAGGCCAGCAAGTTATTAAAAATGTTTTTTGTGTGAGCCAGCCATATTTTTATTTTGCATCACAAAGGGCTGGCTAACGTCTTGTGCAGATCTGAAGGAAGAAAATGTTGCTTGAAAATACAATGTGGTCATTGTGTCATCTAGATCATTCCATGAGCACTGGCCTATTAAGGAGCCTTTATTTCTTCAAAGGGTGATCAGGTATCTTCAGTCCACAGCTTTCCTGCACCAACTTCCAAGGTTATGAATTCATTACAGGAAGATGGTAGGCAACCCAGTCCTCTTACTCCCCAAAATATAAAAACACACACACAACATACCTGGGAGCAAAACCTTGTGGCAAGGGTTTAGCTTCAATCACTAGGATTGTGTTGGTGTAGCTGAGAACAGAGTTTGACCCTTGTGACGGGTTCCCCCGGGGTGCCACTTGGAACTGGGGTACCACCGAGCCTACCTGACTCACCAGCCTGAGCTCCCTTTCACACTGTGATGCTGTGATAAGTTGCCACGCTCTCCAATCTTGCTCTTTCACCAGCATACACACAGATAGGGACACGCCCAGTTGCACCTTCACACAGATGCTGAGATCAGCTCTGTATGGGAAGGCTCCGCTAAGGCTTCCCAGCTGCTAAGGCATGCATCTCCCTCTGGAGTGTAAACCCAAAATTATACCGTCTTCCATTGCACAGGGAACTGTACAGCATATGCTCATAAAATTCACCCTCTCCCACAATGTGGAGAGAGGGATGCAACAGCTTTCTGCTCAGAGTTATAATTTCCACACACTGGTTTTAGGTAAAACCAAAGCAAATTTATTAACTACAAAAGGATAGATTTTTTTAAAGTGATTTATACATGATGGAAAACAGATCAAAGCAGATTACCTTTGTAAATAAACAAAACCACAAACTGAGCTTAGCACACTAGATAGGTAGGATATGAGTTAGCAAATTCTCACTCTGAGTGATAAACAGGCTGGCAGATTCTTAAGGCACAAGCTGCCTTGGCTCTGCATCTTGGGTTTTCCAGGTTTTCATGCTAAGAATCCCTCTATCCTGGGACCATCACTTCCCACAGTTCAGTCCTTGCCTCTCAGGTGTTTCCATGTGTGTTTTTTGTAGGGAGAGTGAGATACCATCATGATGTCATTGTCCCTTTTTATATCTTCTTTTCACTTGCTGGTATGCTCTTTCGTTGTGACCTCGGTCAAACAGTTCCCATTGTGTAGTACTATCTCTGAGAGGTTTCTATTGTACACAGTTCCTGGGGTAATCCTTGTGCTTGTCTGCATTTCCTCGATGAGCCATTAGCATTGTTTGGCCTTTTTACTGTTGTACCTGAAAGGCTGCTTGTGGGTGTTTTCAACCTTACAACATGTTTCAGTAATACATATATAACTTAATGTCTAGCAGATCAAGACTTTTAGAATGATCCCTCACATAGCATACTTTGTACAAAACATATCCTGGGGTGCCAAGGTGTGTCAACCCTTTCTTAACACTTTAGTTATTCATCCCTCTTGGATCAACATAACATTTAATATGTCTGTAAGCTCTGTGGGGCAGCAAACATCTTTTTGTTTCCTTTGATTATAGTACTTAGCACAGTAGGCACTACCCAATATAAATAATTTAAAACCATTATAGAAATGCTAAGTGGTGTTGATATGCTGTGTTCCACCAGTTTTTCCAACTGCAAGATGGGGTGAAAAAAGGAAACGAACTGATAACATGCTTATTGATTCATAACTGCAAATGTATCTTGTAAATATGATACACACCCTCTTATTCTCTTATTGTAAAGAGATCCTGGGTTCAGCATTTAGGCTAACACAGAATCTGAGCTGTACTCTACATGGAGTTTGGAGAGAGAAAAGTATGCATTCTGCCCTTGCTATATCTTATTCTGCATTCTGATGCAGTGTCTCAGATTGCAAACCAGTGACAGTGAAAATTCACCCAGCAAGCAGAAAAAACAGCAAAAAATGTATATCCTTGGGAAATATAAACTGACGAGATTCCCTTATGCTAAATGCATAGACACCATAAGGTTAGTGTCAATGTGGACAAGTTTCACTAGATTCAGAATACAGTCATTCAGCCAATTTAAGAAATTATACAATTCAATTTTTTGTTAGAAGTTAAATTCCCTACCTAGTAAGCTAAAAATCTGCCTCTGAAGCTCAAGAACTGGAACTGAAAACTGGAACATCCTGGTATTAAATCTCTGAAGTAAATATTGATAACAAAAAAAGCATATTCCTACAGATTTAATAGTATATGTGTAGAAATCCCCCTGCCCCGCTCCCCCCTTAATGAACATATTGCCAGTTTTATTTTCAGCCTGTAATTGCTGTTCCTAAGAAGGGTGTGTATGTTTAGTGCCTCTGGGCGCCCTAAATATTTTCTTCTTGGCAACAGATCTTCACCATTCTGTCTGCATAACTACTATGTGTTTAATAATACTTGAACTTTGGACAAGATTCTGATGTCAGTTACATTAAAATAAATACTGGGTGAAATCGTGGCTCCAGTAAAATCTATGGCAGTTTTGCTGTTGCCTCCAATGAGGCCGGAATTTCATCGTTTTAGTGCCTCAGGGTCCTAGTCTTAGACTAGGACCTCACTGCACGAGGTGCTGTGCGAACACAAAACAAAAAGACAATCCATACTCATTTAATGCAGAATGAAAGCCTTGTTATACTACTCTAATGTAAGAAGAATTTAACCAAACATACCCTAAAAGAAGTCAGTTAACGTCATCTTCGGTACTTGAGTTACATTTTTATACCATTGCTTATGATTTAAAATAAGAACTGATTCAATAATTAAAATATACCCTTAACAAACTAACTCACAAATATTTTTGCAAATAGAATCTGAGTTTAATTATGGTGATTTATGGGGTCATGTATTATTGAGGAGTACTTGTACAACTGTTGGCTATTCCTGAAAATGTTGATGAGTCTGCAATTTTTAGCATGAATGATTTTTCTGAAAATCTGTACCAAAAAGTGTAGTGTTCAATATTTGCTGTTCTCCATTAAAATGCTGTTTGTTGAGGCATGGTGCAGGGCTGATGCTATGTGCGTTGGGTAATCAACCACACAATATGAATAATGAATTACTTGTTCGTTCATTTAGTTTGTAAAAACTGAGCTCACTGATATCATTAGTATCTGTTGTGTAAATTATTTTAATTGACTTAAACCCTTCAAACTGTGCACATGACTATTCATGTATTCCTGCCACTGTTAACCTTATTTATTTGTGTTACTGAAGTGCGTAGGTGCTGTAGTTCATTGACCTTGTCTTCCTTCCACTATTCCCTCTGCTTAGGCCAAATTTTTGCATCCTTACTTGCTGTGTTAGCACCTCACTGTGGGGGACTTTTCAGTGGGACTTTTCAAATAGCAAGGTACTGCTTAATGTAATGGTTCCAAAATCTGGTCCTTCTTCAGTTACACTAGTTTTTTGCATCTCGTCGTTTTTTAAGGCCAGATGCTGACAGCTTTAATCATGTCAACCAATATCTTACTCAATAAGTAATCCCATTGGTTTCAATGGGACTGTTCGAGGAATAAGGTACTGTACAATCTGAGTAAGGGAGACAAAATCTGGCTCTTAGATTGTAAACGCTTAGGGGCAGGAACTCTTTTGTTAGGTGTTTGTACAGCATCCTGCACAATGGAACTCTGATATGATTGAGTTCACCAACTAATACAGGTCAGGGGGGCGGGGGAGAGAGGCAGTTAAAATGCTCAAACCATAGGCTGAAAACTATTAATCCATATAATTAGTGAATACTTACTATTGACTGGCTAATGCTTCCAGTGAAAATCATGTTTGGTTCATGAGTGATTCTCTAACCCAACTATACTTTGTTCAGAAAAATACTATATAAAGGTTTAGCAGTGCTCTCTTCAATTACCTCAGGAGTTTTATTTCTAAACTCTCTTCTTGTTTGTTGGATTTTGTTTCTTCATGTCTTCTCTTCTAGTTTTATTACTGTTTATAGGTTGTTTTTTTTTTGAGGTGGTGAAATTGGTGATTAATTTAGTTTCACTGTGGAAAACTGGTTATACAAGCTAGAGCAGTAAAGAGGCAGGTGGGTGGTGTACTGGCTTCCTCAGCTCCACTGAAGCACCCCAGCCCTACCTATAGCACCCCTGCTGCTAAAGTGTTTTCTCCTAAAAAGGGAGTGCTGAAGAATCTCTCAAGGGAGATAGCTTATGTGGTGTTTAGATGTGCGTCCACTTCAGTATAGCCATTCACTGCCAATGCTGGGTCCAAGCATGTGCTCAGACGTTTCATGGGCTGGTGGTGGCCTGAGGGTATGCACATAGAATTTGGGCATGAGGAAAAATAGGAAAAAACAAGCCCTCTAGTGGCAGTTGATAATTCTCAAAAGATGTAAACTGGAAAAATCCTTTTTCTATGTTTTTTATGTCTGTATTTAAAGTTTTTTCTTTCCATACAAGGGAAGGGAAAGGGGTCTGGTTGAAAGCAGAATCTACTATTTCTTACTGGCCAATTGGGCTATTGCATCTCATGCAGGGTGACAAGTATCTTCCTTGAATTGTTTCGTAGACTCACAAATGTCATTCTTTGAACGGCTAGCCATGCAAGAGGTGGAGCAATGATGTAATGGCTACATGGACCCTGTGCATAGGTCTGTCTCCTTTGCAGCACATTTCAGTGCTTGCTGCAGGTATTTATTAATACAGATATTGTGCATGTAATATGTTCCTTCCTATTGAACTCTTTAGTCCAGACCTTCTGAGACCTCTGTCTGGAGTGTTAAGCTTTGTAATGTTAGAATAGTGTAAAATTGCATGTTTATTGTTTTGTCTTGGAATTGAAACTTTTTCCCATTCAGTAACTACTTCTGGACAGTAATGAGTTTTATGGGATTGACCTTGGTCATATATTAGCAACAGGTGCTGTCATGATGGCAGCTTCCATCACATACTACCAGACACAGAAGAGATTAAATATTTTTATTTCCTGTTGTATAACTTCTTGTGTAACTAATAATTTATGATCCAGGCTAGGTTCATGACCACTTGTATCACTTAAATATTTTCCTTTCCTCCCTAAAAATCTGCATTCCATAGCGTTAGCTTGGTCATTCAAGTTGGACCAAAGCAAAAAACCCTGGTGTGAATATACCTTGACTTTGGGGATGTCTGAACTCAAACCTGATTCTGAGTTTTTGTGGCTTTAGATCATCTCTACTTGTATTCCTTGTATGGAATCTGTAGACCAAGCATATCAAAAATTGAAATATTACTTCTACTTTCACCTTATAATAAAGGGGCCAGCCAGTTGTATGGCGCATAACAGCTCCTGAACATGTGTGAATCATCAGCTATTAACTGATCATCAAGAAGTCTCAGAGGAATTCTCCTGAACTAGTATATTCATAGTAGATTGATAGAAGCTGGAGCTCCCACGGGGAAAATTTGATGCGTGCAGAGCACCCACCGGCAGCTCCCCGCCCTGCCCCCGCTCACCTCCGCTCCACTTCAGCCTCGTCCCCTGAATGAGCCACCCCACTCTGCTTCTCCGCCCCGCCCCTCCCCAGCTTCCTGCGAATCAGCTGTTCGCGCGGGAAGCCTGGGAGGGCTGAGAAGAAAGTGGCGACTTCGCGCTCAGGTCCAGGGAGGTGGAGGTGGAGCGGAGGTGAGCTGGGGCGGGGTGGCACAAGGAGGGCCGCCCGCACTGCAGCAGGTAACCCCGGGGGGAGGGATGGGGCGGGCGCGTCGCAGGGGAACTGCTCCCCGCCCCAGCTCACCTCCGCCTCCCTGGGCCTGAGCGCGAAGCTGCCACCTGCTTCTCAGCTCTCCCAGGCTTCCCGCATGAACAGCTGATTCGTGGGAAACTGGGGGAGGGGGCAGAGAAGCAGAGCAGGGCAGCGCATTCGGGGAGGAGGCAGAGTGGAGGTGAGGTGAGCTGGGGCCGGGAGCAGGGTGGGGAGCTGCCGGTGGGTGCTCTGCACCCATCAAATTTTCCCCATGGGTGCTCCAGCCCCCAGAGCACCCACAGAGTCAGCGCCCAAGGTGCCACTTTTGATGTGATCAGTGTGGGGAGTGGCTGCTCCCCTCCCCAGCTACGCTCCCCCGCCCCTAGGAGCAAGAGGGACCTGCCAGATGCTTCCTAGGAGCTGCCCCAGGTAAGCACCTCTGGGACTCCCCATCTCGCCCCCCAGCAGGTCCCTCTGGCTCTTAGGGGCAGGGTGGGCACCCACTATGGTGGCCCACGAGACCCTCCTGCCCAGTTCTGGTGGCAGTCAGGGGGCAGGGGAGGGGGGTGGATGGGGCAGGGTCGGGGGGGCATCAAGGAACGTGGGGGTTGGATGGGGCAGGAGTCCCTGGGGTTCGGGGGTGGGCCACGACCCCTCACGGGGTGAGGAGGGAGCTGGTTGTTAAGATTTTGGCAGCTCATCACTGGTGGTAACTAAGAGGTACCCACCCCTTCATTCATGAACAAAATAAGAGATCTGTCCTGCAGTCCTTTGGCAGCCAAACTTACCAAAGACTTCAATGGGAGGTATGGATGCACAAAATATGCAGCATTTTCTTAGGATCATTACTGTGCAATGTTCTTGCAGGATATGCACAATAATATAGTACAGGATGATATAAAATATTCTGATAATCTAAGAATATAGAATAAATATTGTCCTAGTTTAGTTTAAAAGAGACATAGAACCTAAGTAGTATTAACTCATATTTTTGTTCTGATCAAATGTCAGGCATTCTTGAGGATTTGGCAGGAGGCCCTAATCCCTGAAGCTATAGATGATTTATCGCTCCTCCTTATATACACTGAAGTAATGATATGCCAGCTGTATTGCATGTTACCTGGTGGCAGTCTTACTCCAAATCTGTATGAGCACAGGCAGGAAGTATGCCAGTAGCCTCATAATTTCATCTAACTATGGTAGGATTTATCATTGTAAAGATTGTCTTTTTAGCAGAACTCACAGATCTGCAGTTGCTAAGCCAGCAAACTCCGTCTTACACCATGAATAACTGGTCTCCTCATTGTGCTCCTGCATTGTCTCTCTTCTGAGTGGCTTTTCAAATCATAATATGATTGCTATTATCCTGTACTTTCATGGCTGCAGGTGCTCATAGTTATGCAGGTGACTGGTAAAACACAGGTTGGTACCAGAGTAGCAGCCATGTAAGTCTGTATCTGCAAAAAGAAAAGGAGCACTTGTGGCACCTTAGAGACTAACCAATTTATTTGAGCATAAGCTTTGAATGAGCTGTAGCTCACGAAAGCTTATGCTCAAATAAATTTGTTAGTCTCTAAGGTGCCACAAGTACTCCTTTTCTTTTTACAGTTTGGTACATAATTCGTTACATACAGGGCCGACATTACTTAAATACCATTTCTCAAAAGTTGTCTAAATATCCACATCTCTTGTCTTTTTTGCTCAGTCACCAGTGGTTCTCAACCTCCTCTCTCCCATCACCCACATGTTATAACAGAACAAAAGTTGGGACTCTCCCTCCCATCTAGCTGTAATAGTCATGAGCTTCTGGTCTTGTCAGATTTCCCCACCCTCGGGCTGAAAAATGATTGAGTGGATTCCACTCCTAGACTAGGTTGCACAGGAGAGAAGGAATACATAGCTACTTGGCTCTCTTAAGCAAATGAGATCGCCATTGTTTGCGCTTCCAGTTCCCTGAACCACCATTTCTATTCCATTACCTTATATTCCTGTATCCTTTACACTAGAACAGAGTTGTAGATGGTAAAATCCCCAGCAGTGTGTGCCAGATCTACACCTTGCAGTACCTGTTACCTTTTGGAGGCATTTATTTTATAGTCTTGCAGTTGGCATTTATCCAGCTTACTCGCTGTGCTAAATACTCTGTCTAGCCAAGATGATGACTTCCTGGTGGTGCCTCTGCCTAGTAACAGTGCTCCATGTTCTTTCTAAAAACAAATTAACCCCTATGTATCCAGGAATGTATTCCTCCAGACGTTGATAGCAAGCCTATGTCTAAGGGCCTTTCAGAACTGTATGCACCGGGGTTGCCAAATGTGTCTGCAGATAAAATTAGGAGCAAAGTGTAAAGGCTAAGAGACTTGCCGGTAGACACAGGAGTGAAGAGACAATACAAACTCTTGTGTCAGGAAGGGTCCGTGTCCCCCTCTTGCAGGGAGGTTTGCACTAAAATGAAAGTGCAGCCCAATGTACCTGAGTAGAGAACAGTGTTCCACCCACTTTGGAGACTTCACTCTTAAGAACCTTGAACAATGGAATTTATAGCCCAGTCTGTTATCCAGACAAGGAAGGGGTGAAATCTGTACCTCTTATGTTCCCTGAGAGTCTGGCCTCTGCTACAACTTCAGCAACAAACCTTCAACACACTCCTGACCCCAGGTGAGGAGAAAGTTCATTCTTTCACTAAAGACATTCTATTACAAATGAAAATATTAAAATACTCTTTTATACTGCTTTATCAGCCAGTCCTTCACAGCGAATATGAATGGTTGCAGTGAATATGAATGAATGAATGAATATGCCATCCCACATGAGCCAAGCATTCCTACGCTTCATTGGTTCATCCATGTCAATGGATGAATCTGTTGACAGGTATTTGAGTTGGTCTTACAGTTGGTAACAAAGCGCCTCAATTTCTCAATCTGTCAAGCAGGCTTCATTCTGTTTTTCTCTTAGATAGATTTTCCTACTGCTGAATAGGACAAGATACTCCTCAGCTTTACCACCTCATAGCTGTCTCAGGGCTGACCTGTTTCTGCTTCGGAAGTATCTGCATGTACTGTTAATTTCTCTTTATTGTTAAATTCTGGCAATATACTTGACTCTGTGTAAGACAAGTATAAGCCATTGAATTAGTGAGAGAAAGAGAAGGTTATAATCTCCAAAGGGGTTATTTCCACACAGGAATTTTTAAAAAAATAAAATGTGTAAAGTTACCTTGAGTTTTATCAAGTGGAAGGATCTTTCACTCTGTACTGGCACTGTGATGAGGCATTGAAAGTTTAATGACCCAAGTAGCCTGAATTGTAATGCATTTTCTTGCTGCTGTTAAAAATATTGCAAAACCAGAAAACATTCTAACATTTTACACTGTATAAGTTGTCAAAATGCAGTACCTTAATAAACCTTCACTCTCCAGGAATCTTTCTGGCCTCCCACAGGGATCTGTATTATCTCCAATGTTGTTCAATTTATATGAGAATGATCTACCACATACTAGGTCTTGCACATTTGCTTATGCAGACAACATGTGCCTCAGCACTCAGTCACACTCCTTTGACATACTTGAGAGTGTTCTGAATGCAGATATGGTGGCTCTGGCCAATTGTCATTGGTGGCACCTGATACCAAGCGGAAATAAGACTGTGTTGAGTGTCTTCCACTTACATCATGCACAAGTGGGCAGAGAGCTGAACATAGTTCTCAATGGTCAGCAAACAAAGTCTGATTCACACTTGGTCTATTTAGGTGTCGCATTGGATAGAACTCCTCACATATCGTGACCATCTTACAAAGACAGCCACTATGGTCAAAACGCTAAACAACCTGCTCGGGAAACTGGCTGGAATGACATGGGGTGCTAACGCTTAACCATTATGCACTTCAGCCTTGGCACTCTTTTTTGCTCAGCATCTGAGTATTGTGCTCCAGTATGGGCTTGCTCATTGCACACAAAAATGATTGACATACAACTTGATTCCATCCTGCGTATTATTTCGGGCACCCTTAAATCTACTCATCTACCATGGTTACAGGTTCTATGCAATATTGCTCTGCCCAGTGTTCACAGAGAGGAAAGCATGGCAAAGCTCGTGATGAAATTGTGTGATATACCATTAATTAAAGACTTGTTTAATCCACCACATGGTCACCTGCCCTCACATCGTCCATTGTGGATAAGTTTAACAGGTGAGGGATTTACAGCAGAGGATGTGTGGCGAGCTTCATGGGCCTCAGAGAATGTGAGAAATAATTATCTTGTCTTGGACCCCACTGAATGTCAACCTGTGTTTGATTTATGCAAAGGCAGTGAAGCCTTCTGAACCTGTTTCATACTGGACATGGAATTTGTGCTGCAGCAGAATTTCAGTGATATTTTAGACACAGTCCACTATGTCAACGTGGGCAGCCACAAACCATGAAACACATTGTTGAGAACTGCAAAATAACTCAACTTCCTGAAGGTCTTTTTGCCTTGAACATCATTGATAAGAACATTGTGGCTTGGCTTGACTAGATTGCATATGCCAGATAAATAAATCTCCAGGATTGCATGGTGGTGTAAAGGAAGCATTTATGCTGCTCACAGAAAGCTTGTAAGAGATCCTACAGCTGACAGCATTAGGATTACTGTCAGATGTGTATTCAGTTGCTGCTTCTAGGTAACTCATATTAACTTCTCTGTCTTATATTGTTTCATCTGTTTGTTGGATATCATAAACATCACTATAACTTCAAAGTAAAATTCTATATCAAAATGTTGTCCCTTTTTGTATGCTACTGCTCTACATATAAAATAGCTGGTATTCTGTTGAAATTGCAATCTAAATAAGGTGACATGATGAATTTATGGTTGTAATACTGCGTTTGTATTGATTCAGTTTTTTTGGTGCATTATTTCCAACATGTACATACCTATGAAAATTATGGTCAAAACACTTATTTGGACGAGGTGGATCTAGTTAGATCAAGACTAGCTATGTTGGTACCTGCCATCCTAGAGCATGAGTCTCGCCTTCTATGGGACTATTGACAGAGGCTATATACCAAAATTATAGTTATGGTTAGTGCAGAGTGCTGGGAGAAAAGATTCTTGGTTCAGTTTCCAGTTCTGTCAGTGATTGGCTGTGTGACTTGGGATAAAACATCTCATTGTACCTTGGTTTACCCATTTTAAAAATAGATAAAATATGTACTTCCATCCAGGGATATTGTGACACTTCATGTACATGTTTTAAAATCATTGTGTGAAAGGTGCTGTAGCTTAAGCTCTCAGGGGCCAGGACTGTGACCTAACTTGTCTTGTAAAATGCTGTATATATTTATGGCCTTGTAAAAGTATTTAGTATAAAGAAGTGCAGGATACTGGAAGGAAATACACTAGAGCTAATGGGGCATAATGGGGCACACTATCTGATTCTAGGAGACGTTTGGCCAATCCTTCTATCGTTGACTACATCTTTGAGCAAGTGAGTGCACAGTAACTTTTGAACACATTGGGCCTGATTCTGATGTCAGAATGGTGTACATTTCTGGCTTTCGAGGAAAAAAGACTGATTATACTTCTAAAAAACTAGTCATTCATGCCAACAGAAGGTTTCTCACTTGTGAGAACCAAGGGCCAAATTCTGTTCCTGAGGACTCTAGACTTACAATAATGTAACCAAGCCCTGAACTTGGACCCTGAAGTTTTTACTGCTGTAAAGACTCCATGACTTAGTCAACAGTGACTTAAATAAAATAAAGATGATCCAATAAAAGATATTACCTTACCCATCTTGTCTCTTAAATATTGAGGCAAGTTACATGTTTGTGTAAGTGGGTCAGAAAACTGATATAAAACAATAAAATAATTAAACTAGTACTCATTTGGCATTCATTGGGTATGCAAAACCAGCATATCTGAAGCAATGATTGGGGTGCATGTGGTTCTGATAACATTGACTTGTTAATGAGGATAATGATATAGCACTGACTTCCTTTCTATAGTGCTTTGAGTATTACTGGTGAAAAGTGCTATATAAGAGCCTGCTGGTGGTGGTGGTGATGGTATTATTAGATGCTTTTCCTGCTGTATGCATGCCCTTGTACCCATTAATTGTTTTGTTAACCCTCTTCATCTTTACATGAGAGTCAAATTTACAATGGCATAACTGAGACTGGAATCTGTTCCAGTTTGTTTGTAAAATTCAGTCTGGAGTGGAAAAATAAGGTATTTTTAATGTGTATGGTAAATAAATTGTATTCTTCCTCCATCAGTGTGTGGTGCATAACTTTAAGAAGCATGGATATTAAAAGATCAGGCTCTTTTTTAACCAAATGTTAAATATTGTTACTCATCTGACAGTAAACAATAGGAAAAAAAATCCTGAGAGTATAGTATTGGTGGTAGGGTGGTGAAGAAGTGCTTAAATCAGTTATCACCATCATGTGGAGTTGTCACAGTTTCGATAAGGATGACCTACAGCTACTCTTTAGGGTCCAAATCAAAAAAGGTTGTTTCTGTCTATTTCCTTGAACATAAAAAATGCAAATGCTAACTTATATTTTTGCCACTGTTGTACTTAAAATAAAAGTGGTGGATGTATATCTGCTAAGGCTTTTAAATTACTGCATAGTAAACACTTATTTTTTACGCAGAAACATCAAAAGCTTGCCTAGTTGTCTCTCTAAAGTGACTGTTGTACTTCTGTATAGTATGTCATAACTTGATGAGATCAGTACTTGTAATTGTTTGCTCTGCTGTTTTAAAACCAAGATCAATAAAGCAACCTAGATATCCATGTACAATCCCCACTGACTTCAGTGGAAGTTATGATCACACGTCTAAATAAGGACCATGTTCCACATCACCTTTACTTTTTTGTAAGAAACGTAAAATGCTATGGGCTGTTTTTTTTCTTAGTTACATAGGTGTAAACCCAGAGTAGCTCTGTACACTGTAATAACATCACTTGAATCATACTGGTGTCACAGATTAGACTGGTTTCAGAGGGGTAGCCATGTTAGTCTGTATCAGTAAAAACAACAGTGAGCCCTTGTGGATAGATTCACTCCTTCTTGTCAACTTTTGGGAATGGGCCACATCCACTCTAATTGAATTGGCATTGTTAGCACTGACCCCCCCCCCAACTTGGTAAGGCAACTCCCAACTTTTCATGTTCTGTATATTTATACCTGCTTACTGTATTTTCCACTCCATGCATCTGATGAAGTGGGTTATAGCCCACGAAAGCTTATGCCCAAATAAATTTGTTAATCTCTAAGGTGCCACAAGGACTCCTCGTTGTTTTTACAGATTAGACATAGGCCCAAGGTTTCCCTGGCATACTATCACTGAGAAAATGAGAAGCAATCCAGTATGCAGTGTTGGATAATAGTAGATGTCTCAATAGAAACGTTTTTCAACACCAGAAATGGTGTGCTGCTTTCATTACAAATCAGGACCTTCCTAAATCAAATAAACAAGATGAAACAAGCAGTCAGTGCATGCCTACCTTTGGGATGTGTCCCTGTCCAAGGAAAGGTTTTTAAACACATAATCCATTTTTAAATAAATTTGACAGTTTTCTGTCAGAACAGCCAAAGTTGCAGATCCAGCCTGGCTTTCCCTGCAATCCTGTTCTAGAATAATAGGAATAAAAATCAGAGGGGGGGGAGAAGCTTTGCATTTTGTTTCCCCTGCTGTACTTGTTGCTGATGCTCTGAACTGGCGTATGTAGAGTGATGACATTGCATTGTGCTCCCATCACCTGACATGAACAGACAGGCTTTCAGCAAATTAGTCTTGTCTCAGGAATATTAATTTTTCTAAATCTGCAAATACAGGTTGTTGTCTGTTTTGTTGAAGGTGATTTCTAGAACAGTTTGCCTTATCTGGCAGCGTTGTAAACACTGCTAAAGCTGTGTCAGGAAATAACACTTTATTTTTTTCTTTAATTCCATAAATGTTTTTTTGGTTTGTTTTTGACAAGTGCAGCAATTTGCGTCTATACTCACTAACTTCATCAGTATATGAATTTGTGCTCATGAAATTCATAAAATGTGTTTAAAGATGAAGCAAGTTGGGAGAGAACTCAAGATTCACAGTGATGAGGGACTAATTCTAGTTAACTTTTGGGAAAGAATTTTTTTTTTCATTAATATCTAGAAGGATGGTCCTGTTAGGGCACCAGCCTGGGACTTTGGGGAGACAGATTCAATTCCCTGCTCTACCACAAGCTTCCAATATGGTGCACGTGGTTTTGTTTTGGGGGGTAGGGAATAAACTCACTTAAGTTTTGTTTATACTGCTCCACAACTGAGACTATAGGAGTGTAATAGCAGTGTGCACCAAACTACTGCACTGAAACTCCCCCATATTGACACTGTGGGCACAAACTAAAAGGTGCACTGGATTACACTTATGCAAACTAGGAACCCTTTTCATTCGCCTCCTTAATGCCCACATGGGGGAGTTACAGCTAAATATTGCTGTGCATTGCTATTTGCACCTGTGTAGTTCAAGCTGTGGAGCAGTGTAGACATGCTGTTAGTCTTTGTGGCTCAGGTTCCCATCTGTAAAATGTTTCTCTATCTCACAAGGCTGCGGTGCTGGAACAACTATTATCGTAGGGGTGCTGAAGGCAGAAACCATGTATTTGGGTTATTACTATTCCAAGATGAGGGGTGTGGCAGCACCCCTATTTCCAGCACCTATGTCACAGGGTGTTGTGAGGATTAATCCTCACAAGATTGGAAGGTACTCAAGTGCTATAGTAATGGGGTCCATATAAATGTCTAATATCTGCTGTATACAGGGCCAAATTTGCTGAGAAAATGAAGATATCATGCAGGGTGGAATTTTTTTGTTCTGTTGCTGTTTGCACTCAATCTGGGATCACATGCAAGACTCTAGTAAGTGGTGGGAATACAGGAAAATAAAAGCAGAAGAAATACTATTCTAAGGCTTTATTTCTGAGAGAGGGTTGAGTACTCTATTACAACAATTATTTTGTAAGTAAAATGAACATGGTAGGTCATCAAAATGACAGATATAAAAATTGCAAGTGCAAGGGAAAATGTCAACCCCATGTTAAGATGTGATTGAATAAGAGAAGCAAGTGGGTGGTGGGGAGGGGGGGAGAGAAGGGCTTGGCATTTAAATGATCAATTTTAAGAGAGGTTTTGGTAGCTCGCTTAGCTTCCGTCCCAAATTTATAAACCAACTGTGAGAATCTCAGGGAGGAGAAAGAGAAGAATTGTCTTTTTGTCCCTTTATCTAATCGGATGCTAGTTTGATCCAAGTGTGAGTAGCACATCTGGTTTTGCAGCTCATTCGAATAGTTAGTTTTTTGTTCTCCCTTTTTGTGTAAGAGGGAAACCGAATATGTGAAGACTTCCAAAATCTAGTCTGTGATGCAAATCTGGAATAATTTAATAGAGGGCAGTTGGAATTACTCTAGATTCACACCCAAGCAGCAAAGATTAGAATCTGTGTTTGCTAAGTCTTGCCCTATTTGTAAGGGAGGAGGTACAGGAAACTCCTTTATAATAGACCGAATAGTTTGAAATGCAACTTCCTGGAAATATTCACTTAGCATTATCTATTTAGAATATCTTGAATCATTGGAATGCATATTCAACTTTCAGGCATACAAATGTCCAATTTTTCACTTACACCACCTTGTGCTAAATCATGTGGTCTAGCACTGGCATGGATTTAGGGTCCAGTCCTGCTTCCATTGAGCTAAATAGCAAAAATCCCATTGGCTCTAAAGGAGTAGAACTGAGTTCAAGCCTTTTTACATGCCATTTTTAAAGTATAGTTTCATCCAATTCCATATCTCCCACGTACTGTTGAGAAAAACGTAAGATCTAAAAGTGAAGTTTAATTTATGGATTGTTTATGAAAGAAGATGTTGCAGGAATAAATATCCCTTAGAATAGGCTGTATTCTAATCCCACTTCCTCTGGGGTGACTCCACTGAAATCAATGAAGTTCCACTGGTGTAAAACTACTGTAAGATCAGGCTCAGGCAACAAGTATTTTGGCTGCCCATTCTGATTTTATCAATGACTGGCAAATATTGCTATTGAGCCATCATTTTCAGTTCATGGATTTCTGATGTCACCTCTGGAATTTTCTTCTAGTCCTTTCTTTGTCTGCAAGGGCCTGGTTGTACTGCAAAGCAGCTCCATGCCAAGTTCCTTTGTTTCAAATGAAGGATTTAAATCATCTAACATTTCGAAAACATGTCTAGAAATCAATACAGGGGATTAGCAAATCAAATCTATTTGTATTCAATGCAATAACCATAGCACTGAAAAGTAATGTACCAAACTACCCTATCAGTCAAAAGTGGCAAAGAGAACTAAGGAAAACAAACATTAATAGAAGCAGAAACTATGGCTCATGACTTCAGCTGGCATCAATCTATGTAGCTCTATTGAAGTCACTGCAATGTTGCTGATTTACACCACCTGAGAATCTGGTCCAGTGGTGTGGCCTTTCAAAATGAGAGAGGTGCCCAAACCTTTAGATTGTAGAGCCAAAAAACCCACAAAATGTGTGCCTCTGTTTCTATAATAAACTATATCTAAACCCTCCAGCTAAACATAAAACTTTGGGGAAGCCTAGATCTGAACTCTGTAGTTTGTCTGTTTCTATTTGTTGCCTTTAAATGTCAACGCCTCCCACTGGGGAAAGTGAGGCATCTGAAAAGGCTGGGAGAAAATCAGTGGTTTTTGGAAAAACAAAGAAAGCTATCTGATCAGAAAAAGTCTCACTATCAGAGAGGGAGTTTAGAAACCTGTGCAAACCATTGAAGGAAATAGGGTTGAACAAGAGTAACTGAGGGCAGAACTTGGCATTTAGAATCTCTTATTATTGAGGGTGACGCTCAGAGGGGAAGCTTGTCCTTTAGATTCCAGGCTTAATTTCCAGGGCTGGACTGGAGGTTAGGTAACATGTTTTGCTTGTATGCTGTCCAGATTTGGTATGGATTCATTGAAATACAAGAAATATGGACCATCACAATGTTACTTAGAGACCTTTTCAGAATACCATTTCAGGTGTTTCTTAGTTTAAGGATAACAGGTCTGCAATTGCATGAGGAGAAGTCTTTCTGCAAAAGTCAGTTATAGTATGTTGTCAACCTAGCAGGCTTCTAACGCATTAACAACAATATTTGTGAGCTATAGAGGCCATTTTTCTAATGGCTATGTGATGTAATTAAAGTCACAGTTTCCTATTAGCCAGTCCCTGTGATCACCACAGCCCCAACATGTGCATGCAGTTAATGTGTTGCATTATCCATACACAAACAAGGATCTATTTTCACGAACCTCTAAAACAAGCCAAAACAGATAATTGCATGAGGTGTGTTAATAGCCATACCCATGGTGATAAATTGCAAACACTCTTCTTTTGTTCTGTTAGCTTGAAGCAATTGATTAGTATTAAATTTAAAAAAAAAAGTCCCCGTTTTCGTTGTTCTGCTGTGGCACTAAGTGACCAGAAACATAAAGAAAAAGCAGGAAAAGACTTTAGGACTTTAAGAGCAGGCCCTTTAACCCACATTTTCAACACCTAGCTAAGGAAGGCTTTAGTGTAACAAAGGTTGATGACTGATCTTTATGCTGCTGCTCTGTGTGGTACTGATCTCCCTACCTGTCAGCAAGCTACAACTTTTATATAAGCAGAAAAGCTTTACCACTTGCCTGTTTCTGAAACTAGAAACATACCCTTTTGAACCTAAGTTTACAAACTGCAGCTCAGTATTAGTCACCAAGTTTAAGGAAGTACATAGTGCCCTTGACATTACAAATAGAAAGTAAGAACTAGAAGCTTTGATTCTATTTTGAATCATCATACTGTGTTTTCCTTGTCTGAACTCATGGAACTTTATGCACAGCAACCCACTGGGAGTCTGATTTACATGCTTAGCTTTTTGGGGGTGTTTTTAATGGCATTTCATGACCTGTTCAGTGTTTGTTTGACCCACGAAATTCAGAAAAGTTCAAAATTATGTCTAAAGTCCAAGGCTTTGGTTCATTCCCATCTCAAGTTCTGGGCCAACTTGCAGTCCAGAACTCTTCCCTCTTGTATAAAATGTTGACAGAATGAATGAATGTTTAGAAAGAAAACCAGCCAGACCCCAATGGGTCTTTGCCCTAAGGAAACATGTCAAACTTTCATTTGGACAATCTTCACTCTCAAATAAGACACTTTGAGTAAACGCGCATGCAGACAAACACCACCAAAGTGAGTGCCCGTCACCATCCTTATGCTGAATTCGGTGCCAAAGCTCAATAAGACTAGGGTTGGTTTTGAGTGGAATGTGGCACATAGTCTTCATGGCAATTTGCTATGCCCACTCTTCATAGAACAACTCAGCAGGTTCCATGATTTATAAACTCCTCCTGAGGCCCAATCCTTCAGTCCTACTGCTCAGCTAAGTCTCATTAAGGTCATTGGGACCTCTCCTTGTAGAAGAGCTGTAGAGGATCCAGGCCTTACATTTTATTATATTAATTTATATGTTGAATAACATTGGTATTTTTCAATATTCAGGTCCTTGTACACATGGAAAAGGTACCCTGAATAAATATTAACAGCCAGATTGTTCAGTTAGTGCACTCAGAACTGTGACTGCATTCAGTGGCCACTTTGTATGTGCAGTGCTTGCAAGTTAAAATCCAATGTAAACATATATTTTGTGTAAATCTAAAAATGAATGAAAGTAAAGAGGAAATTAAAGAAGATGCTATAAAGGCCGACATATTAAATTTATAGGAAGGCTTTAAATGTGCAATTATGTGCAATAAATAGACTATACTGGTCTGACACGGTTCAATGAAATACATTATTTTAAAATGTTGACCTGCAGTGGCACTTCAGAAATCAAAGGAACACTATAATTTTCCTTTAATGGGAGCTAATAAATATAAAGCAGGATATGGCTACTGACACTGATATCTTCCTAGTACAAAACAGAGTTTTCTGAAATATATTTAGAATAAAGTGAAGAGAAAGCAAGGAACTTTTTCAACTTTCATTTTAACATTATTTCATGTCATTGTAATAAGAAATCTCAAAGAAGCAAAAATACCCTCAGACTTGTTTGTCATGATGAAAGACACTATAAATCAAAGCACATAGGTAACATTTATATTTTGGCTTTCTCTATTTGTTTGTTGAACTTCAAAGGATGATATTCAGTCTGATGTCACAAATGTGTATTATCCCCCAATAATGGTAACCTTTGTGATTCCTCAGTTATATTTCTGAGCTCCATTTAGTCCATTCTGCCTTCTGAAGTCTGAGAAGATGGAAAGAGGAGCTTGCAAGGACAAAAACAGCAAACAGTCTATCAAATCCTTGTCTCTGGCTCCTTCTTGGAACCTTCTATTGCCCTGAAAAGAACTATGGAACTAGACATTTTAAAAAGTACAGTGGGTTTTGAAAACTCTTTTCACAGGGCTTTTGGCATAACTTTCTGACTTGTATGGCTTTATTTTGAATTTAGCAATTTTCATGTCTGTTAGTGACTACTGCTGAGAGGTCTGGTGTGCCCTTTGCTCACAAAAAGTACTGCTTTAGAACAGCTGAGTATTTGTGTAGATGTCCAGAGGTACCCTCAGTGGCCTCCTGATCTGGAAGAGGCATAACAATAATTTATTTTATATAGCTCCTATGTCCTAAAATGTTCTAGGTGCTTTTACAATAAGATAAATACTAATTAAGAAACAGGTTCTGCAAAATGCTCAACTCACTATAGTAACTTTTGTAGATGGAACCTATATAAATGTGTTTTTTTGGCAAACACAATAAAAATCTTCTTCCAAATGGGGGAAACACTGAAAGCTCTTGGGAGAATCCATATGAATGTTTTGTTGCTCTAATCAGCTCATTTGATTGTAACCCATTGGAAAACTTATTTATTTAAACTTTGACATAATGACTATATAGTATAAAAAAATTAATATTAGGGATTGTTTTCCCTATAACATTTATGGTTAATTACATAACAAGATTTGTAGACTGCCTGAGCCTAAACTGATTTTTTTTAAATGGAATTCTATTTAAACCTACTTCCAATAAGTTGTCTTGTTTATGCTCTTCCTCGTGTACAGTATAATGGATTCTTTAAACTTTTAAAGTGAGTTGTTGTGGCCTAAAGTAACAAATCAGTTTTGGAATGCATGCTGTCTGTTGTAAATGATTTGGAGGTAATAAATTTTCTGTTACAAAGCAATAGGCAGAGTTTTCATAATGTTGAACGGTTTAGACTTGTCTTGAAGGGAACAATGTCACTAAAGTAATGCACTGGTTCCAACTGTTTGTTATTACAAAAGGTGATTTTCTTTTTCCTTAAGGTAGAATCCTCATCAAATTTCATGCTTTGCTGTAACTTGTTTTATTTCATGTGTTACACAAACAAATATTTGAGTAGAGTTGGGGAATCTATTCCTTTCTTCAATGTAAATCAGCTTAGGCTACTTTGGAAAATTCATAAATATTTATCATAAAAAGAACCTATTTAAAGTGGCTCTGCTGAGCTCCTCAGGATTTTATTACTTTTAGCACCTCTATGTTTGAAACTGAAAGGTTGAAAACTACAGTAACTTATATGGGTTTGCTTAGTTACCTTAAATTTAATTTTTCACAACTGTACTTAGGTTCTGACTCTGAAATATAAAAAGGTGGCATTTTATAGAATTATCTCTCCAACAAATAGATGTTAAACAAATTGAGTGTTCCTAAGAATTCTAGATTTTAAATTTTGATATGATAGTTACATTTTTATGGACCTGTTTTAATGTCAATATCCATTTCTCTGACTGTGAGGTAACACATATGATGCAGTCTGTCTGAACATCCAGTTTTAAAGAATATTAAAATCGAGAGATACAGGAAAGGAAAATTTCTTAATAACCTACAACCATCTGAACAAGTAACATTCCTTTACTGACATTTGTTTCCCTGCAGGCTGTTATACTGCAGGGCAAGTAAGCCTAGAGAAACCGAGTGAGTATACCTCTTAATTATAAAGAAGACAGAATGTCGTCTTTACGTTTTTCTTTTGTTTGGATACTTCTATACTGGTTCTCAGGGTTATTCTTGATCAGTTAGGAAGGTGAGTCTTAGATATGATTTTCGTTAACTTATATCACAAGCAACTTTTCATTAAGGCCTGTAACCTAGTTAGTAACCTAGTTAGTCCTCTATTGGTTGGGGAAACAGTTATTCTCCACCTAGTATATTTAACTGGAATCTTCTAATCCAAAGAACATAACTGATGTATTGAAAACTGGGTTAAAATTCTGATCACTTTAAATTCTCAAGGGTTTTCCTGGTCCTTTTTCCCCAAAAGGGATCATTGTGATAATCTAATCTGACCTCCTGTACAACACAAGCCATAGAACTTCTCCCCAAAAATTCCTTGAGCATTTCTTTTAGAAAAACATCCAATTTTAATTTTAAAATAGTCAGTGATAAAGGATCCACCACAACCCTTAGTAAACTGTTCCAATGATTATTCTCACCATTACAAATGTATGCCTTATCTCCAGTCTGAATTTGTCTTGCTTCACCTTCCAGCCATTGGATCATGTTCTACCTTTCTCTGCTAGATTGAAGTGCTCATTTCCAAATATTTATTCCCACATGTAGGTACTCGTAGACTGAAATCAAGTCACCCCTTCGCCTTCTCTTTGCTAAGCTAAGTGAATTTGAGGTCCTTGAGTCTATCACTACTCCTTTATTCATTCTCATGCCTCTTCTCTGAGCCCTCTCCAATTTATCAACATCCTTCTTGAACTGTGGGCACCATAACTGGACACAGTATTCCAGCAGCAGCTGCACCACTGCCAAATACAGAGATAAAATTAACTTTTCTGCTTCTATTCAAGATTCTCATTTTATGTATCCAAGGATTATATTAGCTGTTCTGGCCACAACGTCACACTGGGAGCTCATGTTCAGCTGATTATCCACTCCCAACTGATTATCCAAATCTTTTTCAGAGTCCATGCTTCTCGGGATAGAGGCCCCTGTCCTGTAACTATGGCCTATATTCTTTGTTCCCAGATGTATACATTTACATTTAGCCTTATTAAAACAGAAAGAGTTTGCTTGTGCCCAGTCTACCAAGCAATCTAGATTGCTCTGAATTAGTGAATTATTTTTGTGGTCTGCAAAACTTTATCAGTGATTTTTTTTTCCAGGTCATGGATAAAGGTGTTAAATAGAGCCAAAAACCAATCCTTGCAGGACTCCACTGGAAACATCCGCTTAGTGACAATTCCCCATTCAGTTACATTTTTTGAGACCTAGCAATTAGCCAGTTTTTAATCCATTTAATGTGTGCCATTTTGATTTTATATTCTAGTTTTTAATCAAAATGCCATGTGCACAAAGTCAAATGCCTTATAGAAGTCTAAGTATATTATGTCAACACTATTACCTTTATCAACCAAACTTGCAATCTCATAAAAAAAATCAAGTTAATTTGACAGGTTACATTTTCCATAAACCCACATTGATTTTCATTAATTGCATCACCTTCCTTTAGTACATTATTAATTGAGTCCCCTGTCAGATGCTTCATTATCTTTCCCAGGATCCGTGTCAGGCTGACAGGTCTATAATTACCTGGGTCATCCTGTTTTACTTTTAAAAAAAAAAATTGGCACCCATTAGCTGTCTTCCAGTCCTCTGGAACTTCCTCAGTGCTTCAAGACTTATTGAACATCAACATTAATGATCCAGCAAGCTCCTCAGCTGGCTCTTCTAAAATTCTTGTATGCAAGTTATCCACACCTGCTGACTTAAATGTCTAGCTTTAGTAGCTTGTATTTAACATCTTCCAGAGATAAGAGTGGAATCAAAAGTGTGTTTATCTCCATATGATGAGACTGCATCATCTGCTTTCCCCGCAAAATACAGAACAGAAATATTTATTGAATATCTGTTTTTTCTACATTAGTATTCATAATTCTACAATTTCCATTTAGCAATGGATCAATAACATTTTCAGGATTCTTTTTGTTCCTAACATATTTTAAAGTTCATTCTTTTTGTCCTTAACTCTGCTGGCTATAGATTGTTCCATGTCTGTGTGTTTCCCTTACCAATTTTCTACAATTCCTGACTCTCGATTCATATTCATTACTACTGACATCCTCTTTCTGCCATTTGTAATATATACACAGCTGCCCTCTAACCTAGGTTGGATTTTTTTTAAAAAACAGCACAGCCTCTTCCCTCATTTGTGGCTTTGGGGGCATTTAGTAAGGTTCTTAAATGATTCCCAGTTATTCACACTTTTCTGGTAAAATTTTTCCTCCCCACTGATTTGGCTCATAATTGCTCTCCAAATTGTGAAATTGGCCCGATTAAGAGTGTGTGTGTGTGTGTGTATAATACATATAGAAAATTACTGATCTGGACTTTATTCTGTTTGCACATTGTAAACACGATAAAAGTCATGATCAGTTCCTCTTTATCTGTAAAGACAAGCTCTAATATAGAATTCCTCTGTGTTGGCTGCAATACTTTTTTGAGTTAGGAAATTGTCATTTATAATGTTTAGAAATTCCAAGGATGTCATGGTACTGGCAGCATGAGACTGCCAGCATATGTCTCTAAGATTGTAGTCCCCCAGAATCACAGCATCTTTTTCTCTTGGACATTGTAGATAGATGCATAAGGAAGTGATCATCCTGTTCACTAGTGTGCATTGGTGGTCTGTGGCAGACACCAACTAGTACCCCATCTTGTGTTTTATCTGTTAGGACATTGATTCATAAGCACTCAAGATCACTTTCTTCCAAGCAATCAGTGACTTGGAAATAGGTAATGTCATGTTTTCCATAGTGTCCCTCCCCCATCCCCTTTTGCCCACTAAATCCTTCCTAGATAGGTTATAACTATTGATTTTAACATTCTGAGAGAGTGAATTATTCCACCAAGTTTCAGTAATACCAACTAGGTCAAATTTATGCTCCTAAATGAGCAATTCCAGTTCCTCTTGTTTGTTACTCAGGCTCCTAGCATTAGGTTATAGTCAATTCAAGAATTTCTTCTCTTTTATGCCCTTTGGTTGTAGAGAGCAGCCTGCTTATGGGTTCTTGTGCGCGCTCCTGAATTCTAAGAAATAATATTACATGACAACTTCCACCAACAACAGTATTGTGTGTATTTTTTTAATCAATGTCTGTTTGTATGCTATGAAATATAACACTAACCGTTTCTTATTAGTGAGTATTCTATAAAACTATAGCGCTGTTCAGAGATCTGTCTGTCTTGGGCATTTTTAAGGAACCTATAATGCTGCTGTCCAAACACCAAACAAAATGAAGCAGCATAAGGGCTTTTCTACACTAGAAGGTCACACAACTTGAACTATACTGGTATAGTAAAAAGTGGTACAACTCCCCTAGTGGGGACACAGTTTTCTTGGTATAAAGGTTATTTATACTGGTATAACTATTCCCATGCAGGAAGGGGAATAACTATACCAGTACAAGGTGAATTAAACTGACACTAGGACTTTTACTCGTATAACTACTTCAGTAAAAAAAACAACACACCCCTGACCAACATAGTTATAACTGTAAGCCCTGCTTGCTCGGAGTGCCACCCTGTCTCCCTCTAGTGGAGCCTAGGCAGCTAGAGATTGAGCCTGCTATAGCCTTGGCTAAGAGAGGTGTCTTTTTACCTCAGGCAGTAAAGGCTTATGCATTCAGCTCAAGAGATTTCAAGTTTGATCCCTGCTGCCAACACCCTAGTGTGGGTTGGCATTACATTACAAAATAACTTTGTGCAGGCTAGGCCTCAGAGTCCAGAGCAACTGGTGTTTTCTATCTCTGAGGTGGACTTTTAATTCTCAGTGTTGATGACTGTTGTAGCAGTAAGGTGCCTTGAAAAGTTATAAACAAAGTTGAAGGAGGAGTGGTGAGCTGAAGAGCATGCTATGCATTTCAGTGTAAAGATGTCACATGGGAAATAATATAATGAAGACACTTTAACAGTGTGGGTTGCACTGGGTTGTATTGTTCTCAGAACCACTGCTACCTTTTGATGCTTGCAGCATGAAGTGCTACCCCTGAGTGTTGGGAGGGTATCCACACACTTCCTGAATTCTACAGTTTCTTTAACAGACTTCACAACCGTCTTCCTAAAGTAAACTTCATTATCAAATGGCTACATTTTTACTGGTAACTGAAATGATGGCCCAAATAAGTCTATATTTAGACGTACATGCTAAATTTTGTGATTAGGATAATTAGTCATATCACAGGACATAAGATGGTTGCCTTCATGGGGTAAGTTGGCTACATGTATTAAAGCTGTTCAAAAATTTCCAGATGTCAATTTTTGACCAGATAGCGTACATTTGTTGTAAACATCAAGAACAATTAAGCCTGTTTTTCAACCAGCTGTAGAGATGGTAGAAAATTTTCAAAATTACAGTGAAAAGGGGGATTCACTTTTCATTAAAATTCCCCTCCCCCCCCTTTTACCAGCTTAGTTATGTATCATTAAGAAGCAGGGGTTGTCTTCCTGTAGTGCACCAGATATTAGCTACTCTTAAAAGTCAAAAACAGTCAAGATAGATTCATGGACATATCCAGTGTTTAGTTATGGTGGTTTCTTCTAGGTATCAAATTTCTGATCCAAATATCTGTGTAAATCATGCATGATTATCACATATACAATATTTTAAAGTGAGACTGTCCTATGAAGGAGTTATCCAAGTAGAATCTAACAGTAGGTATATACTGAAGACAGGATGTTAAGGAAATATTGGTTGTATATTAAAGAATGAATAAAGTGCCGTGTTTCTAAGTAGGGATATCATGACTGCTCTTTTGGATTAGTCACAGAGCTCAATCATGTAGTGGTTAAGCAAGACTTGAGTTGAAGTCTGTGTAGTGATTTGCTTGTTTAATAACTGCAGGATGGGGGAGAAGGCATAAGCTTTAAATTTAGATGTTTGGGGATTTTTATTTTTATGGGGGCTGTAAAGTTTGAGAATGTCTTGGTTTTAAAAAAATTACATCACTTCCTCCTCCCCCTTCCCTCTCAACACACATGCTCATTAATCAGCCCAGATAATCTGTGAAAGGCAACCATCTTGCCTGTGATACAGCGTGGGATACTCTGGGCTATTTCTGCTGGCCCTCCTCTGCTACTCTGCAGTATTCTCTGTCGTGCTCATTGCAGGCCAGTTTTACTCCTAGTGCTAAAAGGACATACTAGAAATGTGCATTAGTATTATTTGTATAAGATAGGAATTCAGTAAATGCTACATTGGGGTGAGGGGAAGCTCTTCACTTGTAGTTGTCATCCTTTAATCTTCCTCCATTATAATAACTTCCCTGCAACTCGTGGGTTTCTAGAGAGGGAAAAGAAAGTGTGCATGTTGACATTTATAAGTATTTGGTGCATAATTCCTCCAACTGCAAGATAGCTGCTGTTTCTACCATAGCAGTTTTCAGAAAAAGTCTCAGGATAGTCACAACAAAGAGCAAAGGATATAAAAACAATTAAAAACCCCACATGTAAAAAATCCTATTTTAGTGTAAATAAAACAGTGAATGTGCACTGCTAATAAAAGGCAGATTTTTAAAATCTAGTGTAGTGGGTGCAGAGCACCAAAGCTGAACTTTGTAAGCTTGGTCAACTCTCCCAAATCTTTCTTATTTTTCTTTGTAGGAGGGAGACATCCAGATTTACTTGTATGGTCTTTTGTGTTCCTGCAGTGTTTTGGACCTCCTGTTCTTTATTAGTTTTCCATATAGCCCAAGATGGTAGCTCTCAAGGTTCTCAGTGAAATTACTTAAGGTGTTACATCATATCCACCCTACAGTAATTCCCAAACATCAAAAATTTGATATTTTTAAAAAGACCAAAAAATGGAATGTATGATTGACAGCCTTGACAAAAATGTGACCCTAATTATATTAACTATAAAAAATATTTATGATATTAGATTAATTGGACTAAGAAATGTCAAGATAACAATGGTGTGGAACACTGAAACATTAGATATGATTTATGCTCTAAATTTTATGAAGTTTCTGATATCCTAAAGTAAGAACGTCAAATATTTGCATACATTTGTGCCCAATGCCATTTCATTTGATTGTATGAAAAGAAAGTGTACATATAAGTAGAATATTTGGACATGTGTGGCTAGTATACTAAAAACTGCATTTATGTAACTGACAAGCAAAGTTGCCTATTGAGGAGCTGGTAGAGCAAACAAATTTAAAGATGGGTGAACTAGTGGGGGGGCAGGAATGTGAATGCATTTTGCCCAGAGCTTTTGTTGACTCTTACAGCTAACCTTTAACTGAAATGTTTGGTTTAGAACTCATTTGGAAAAAGGTGTACTTTTTTTTTTTTAAATGAGAAATGTTTTGTTGAAATTTTGGAAAATTTCAACCTACTCTAATTTGGTTCTCTCTCTACTTCTTTCTGTGTCCAGGACTGACAGTTTGAGATCGTTGCAAATACTTTCCCCCCCATTTTTCAACTGTTTTTTTTTTAATTGTCCCCTTTTTTTGTTGAAATTTTAAAATTTTACATCAACACTCAGAAAATTTTCGACTAGCTTTACTAAAAATGAAAGAGCCAAAACCCTGCGAGTGGTTATAGTTATGTTACTTAATCTTATTTGTTGTCTCTACATTAAGTCCCAGAATTCTGCACTTTACTGCAAAAAGGTGCAGGATTCCTCCCTTTATAATTTTTGTTGTAATTTAAAGCTGTTAGAGCACACTTCCCTCCAAAAAGTCCAGTACACATTCATTCTGCAAACGGACTGTAGAGCACTTGAGTGAGAAAAAGCAGAAGCCAGCCTGTCATGTAGGCATTTTTGTTTCCACATTTTCTTTATCGCCAAATAAAGAATGTGTTTTTCATTCACACCTACCTCTAACTTTGTGTAGCCTACCCAACCCTTCAGTGCATTTAAGAGGAGTAGAGGTGTCATGCTAATGATATGTTACTTTTTCTGCCTTTTTGAAGGGCAATTTAAATTGTCTTCCTCAGGCAAGGCCTGCATTACTGATGCTAAAATGTACGTGAGTAAGTACTGTAAATGGATATAGTGTAGGAGTAAAGATTTTGTTCTTAAGATTTAGTAGTGATTTTTTTGTCTTACTGAAATATAAATTGCCATGGCTGGTTAAGCCTACAGAGTGTGTTCTGTGCTTATTAACACCTGTAATGTGAAGTCTTTTTTTCATATTCAAATGACTTGCATGTTACTAGAATTGCTTCTCAGAATCTCTTTTGAACAGAAAGGAGCTGAAGGGCTTGCCTCAATTGTTTTTCAGTTGAAAGCTTATTCAGTTTTTTAAAAAATCTTATTTCATCCCTTTCTAATACTTCGGAACAGAAATAAGTAAAGGCAGGTAAAATTTGAGCCCTTTGTTGGCTTATATAGATAATCCTGTGTTTTCATATCTCCATTCCCCTAAGTCAGCTACATTATTTAAGGAATAATTGCCTATAACTAGTTCTACTTAAGACCTTTATAGTGACACATCCATTTGATGGGGGGCTTTTGAAAGAAGACTTTCTGAAAATGGACATTGGATGCTTAAGTGGCATTTTTATATGTATAGATTTCTGTAGGTATATTTTTACACACTGTATGGTAGATATCCTTTGTTTTCAGAATAAATTCAGTGCTGCTTTAGAAGGGCCCAGTCTAAAAAATTGCAATCTGTGTGTGACTCCAGTGGCAATCAGCAGCTAGTGGCTAGACTAAGTATATTATGAAGGATTTATTAAAAACACTTCAGTGCCACAACTAAGTGTGTGGTATGTTCAAGTATTATTCTGTACTTTATGGTGTGGTGCACACATTTGTTTGGAGTATAGAAGCTTCTAAGAATGCCAAAGTACTGAATACAGATCTCCATCTGGTGCAACTTGTCATAGCTCCATTGAATTCAGTGGAGCTATGACTAGCTGAGGATCCGCTCCTGTTCTGAGTGCATTTCTAATTTGAAATGGGCATCCACAGAGCAATGATTGACAAAATAGGGGCAGTAGACAGATGGGTTGCGATGCTGAAAGTATGCCCAGAACTGATTGGTAGCATGACAGTTTGTTTGGGGTTCGTGCACACTTTGATCTTCTGTGCTTTAATAAACTAGTGAGGATAACAATTCTTGATAGTGTACATCTTAGTACCCAAAGTAGGTTCTGCCCCAGGCTCAACTGGTTACTCTGTCCGGCAGTCAGCAAAAAGAATGCCATGCAGCAAATACTCTCAAGAAAGCATAAAACATCACTCTACCATATTGACTCTGAACAAGATGAGATATGAAGATTACACCCTTGAAAATCCAATGGACAGGATCACCAGTCTCCCCCTGAACTTACTGCTCTTCTCCCTGGAAATTTGTATCTTCTTTGGACTACTTTTACTGGGACATAGTGTAGTCGCCACTAGATGATTCCTCACTCCCTCCCCAATTTGTTTGCTCCTACATCAGACTGAGTGCTAGTGAGGATAAGTGAGTGCACTGCTTTGCTCTGTGGACTTAGCTGTAATGGACTGTACTCGTCTTTAACATCAGAAATTAGAGAAGAGAAAAAGAACAGTTTTTATAAGAGTCCAGGTGATCAGTTTTAACAGATCTCAGAGTAACAGCCGTGTTAGTCTGCAGTGAGCTGTAGCTCACGAAAGCTTATGCTCAAATAAATTGGTTAGTCTCTAAGGTGCCACAAGTACTCCTTTTAGTTTTAACAGAGTTAGGAGCAGAAATGGAGTAGGGGTGGCTGGACATACTTGACTAAAGTCTCCTCCCTGTTTTGTTGGTGGCAGTGGGTTAACTGAGAGGAAAATTTGGCATACAGATTTTGAAAATAATTGATTTATTTTTTTCCCTTAGTTGCACAAAAAATCCCTGACAAATGTTGCTTTCATTCTAAAAATAACCACAGCATTTATAGATTGTTCAGGAGAAAATCAGTGTGATAACTTTTCCAACGACATATGTTCTAATAGCTGTAAAGACCATCAAACTCTTCAGGTGCTCAGAAGTAGGCTCCTGAAAGACTTTAAGGGTAGGTCTATGCCAGGCACAGATTCCTGGAGAGAAGTTTCTCATGTCTGACAGCAGCAGCACTATAGTGGAGGATCCCTGATCCTTTCTACTGGTCTAATATGATGGCATAGTGCTGTAAAAAGTGAGAGCAGTCACTACGTTCTGCTGGCACTTAGACTTCCCTTCTCTGACATGTTTTCCAGGCCTTCATTTTCGCTCTAGCCATGCAATCATTTCACAAAGATTTCTTAGCCTTCAAGTTAGGGCAATTGCCCCTGTGCTACTGGAGGAATAAAACCAGGTGGTGTCCTGGCATCATGGCAAGATCAAGGGCACATGATTTGAAGGAATCCATGTTATCAGTACTGTATAAGAAAAAAACATTTTAATACTTACTCAAATCTCTCAAGTCTGTAAAACTGGGTTGGAGGGAACAAGCTCTGAGTAGACCTCAGTAACTGTTTCTGACCATTGCATAAATAGTGCAAGAACAGCATCTCTTGGGGTACAGTATTTGAGCATGTCTCCTGATTCCAGCTGGAATTAGCAAAGGACGTTGGGATATGAAAAATAAGAAAGTAATAAGGAAATTAAACTTTCTCAAACAATTTTTTTTAAAAAAAAGCTAGGTTCAAATTTTGGGCAGAGTTTCAGCTCAGTCCTTTATCCAAACCAGGTCACCTAACCCTAGTTATCAGCTTTCTCCTTTCCCTTAGGTATAAATTGTTATATAGCTGAAGGGAAGAATCTCCCCAGTTAAGAAATACCAAAGGAAGAACTTGCCTCAGCTAGTTACAATAGCTGAAAGAACTTACTCATTTTTTAAACAAAACCTCTTTTAAAAATTCACTGAAGCTTTTTCACTTAAAGTAATCTGTTTTGTTTCTTTTACTTTTTCTTGTCTGTTGGTTAGGACTCCCTGATGTTATGGGCTTTTCTAGTTGCATTTCTCAGCGAGTTCCCAAGCACATTCCCATACCACATAGGGTTTAGCTATCTGTGTACTCTGAAAGGGTGTATCTTCCTGTGCTCTTTACTGACATTGCAGTGAATTCATGGACTACAATAAATTCTCTTTGGGGTAATTCATCGGAAGTATTAAAGAAAAAGATGTTATAGATTTGTTTCCAGTACAGCACCCAGCATTGGAAAAACAATGTAGCAAACTAGCCATCTGTCTAAACACTCCCAAGCTTTTTCATCCGAAGGCTATTTTACTGAGTTCAGTGTTGAATGTTTGTCTGTCACTTGTGGGTTGCACAGAAGAGCTGTTTCCTCTTGCATAAATATTTATACAGCAGATACTTGTGCTTAATATTGCTTATTTCTACTGTAACAAAAATGATAATATTGTTACTATTAAAATGGGCCAGGACAGAAATGTTATGTAGCTACATCTCCATGCAGCAGGTGCATTTGATTCTTGAGACTAACATGCTTCTCTAATTAATCACCAAAGATCTTTGCTAATATCAACACTGTAGGCCAGATTATAGCTTTAGGCCACTGATTATATTAGCATTGGATGGGGGGTGGCCTCAGAGGAGCTGAACAGCAACAAGAATTCCATCCTTTGCCTTTCTGGAGAGGTCAGGCATGTAGCAGTTCCAGTTCTAAGTGAAGGGGAGATAGGAAGAGGTTGCTGTTAGGATGAGGGGATTCCACTTGCAGGAGTGCTGGAACAATTTGTATAGTGGGGGTGCTGAGAGCCATTGAATCAAACTGTAAACCCTGTATATAATGGAAACCACTTCAAGTCAGGGGATGCTGTAGCACCCACCACACCGCTAGTTCCAGCACCTATGTCCCTTCAAAATAAAGTTTGTCAAACTTGAGCAGATGGATCTGCAGGGATTAGTTCAGCTTTCTGCAAACAAACAGCACAGTTCAGGTGATGTATTCTGCAGTCATTTAATTTAATGCTGGGGCCTGATGTGCCTCACAATGGACTGATGTTTGCCCCAAGATGCACTGAATAAAGTTGTGCCGCAGCAGAACTTGGTGGAACCTTTTGGGTCCCAGTGTTGCTGACTGGCCACTGGGAGGATACTGTGTTAAAAGTATGCTTTCTTTCTTCACTCTAGCCTGCAGCATTACTGCACATTCAATTGTAATACGTTCATAGCTCAAACTTGCAAATTATTGAGCACTTTCAACACCTGTTGACTTCAGTGGATTTGGCAGGATTGATCCCTTAATGCCAACCATAGTATGGAACACTGGGAGAATTTCATTCTTAAATTTTGTGTAAAATAAATAAATAAAATACTGACAATTTCCCTAATAAGGCAAAAGACCAGCAAACTTTAAAGTAATTGAATTGCGTAAATAGCATTGCCTGTTTTATTAAATGAAAGTAAATTTTTGACATTCAAGTGAAATCTGGTTGAAATTTTAAGGTGACAAACCAATTACGTTAACAGGTTTTGCCTCAAGCAATTTCATTCTCACTTCACTGGCTGGAAATTCACAAGAGATGATAGTAGAAGCACACACACATTCTCAGCATGACTCTACAGAGAGTTCATTATATTGCATTCAACTGATTTTAAAAAGAATCTTTTTTCCCATTTAGTGTTGTGAAGTTTTTATCCTGTTTTTATTTTGAAAAAAAAAACCCCAAAACTCTATTCTAGAAGAAAACTTCAGCCTGTGATTTTTTTTATGTTGCAGTTACTTAAGTATTTGCAATTCAGAAGCTTTGCTCATTTCACAGGTTATCTGCAATGTTATTCATCAAACATGGTACAGTCTTTCTCTCACAGGTTTTCTTTCACATATTCTGTGGTTCACTATTTTTTGCAGAAGTTGCAGATATATTACAAATAGCATGATTTGCTTTTTATTGTAGTGTAATGTTCCTTCTCACTTACAAAGAGCAAATAACACTTTCTAATAGAGACTATCCTTAGAAAAGCACTGTGGAGTATGCTGGGAGTATGACAAATTCTTTAGTGTCACAAATGCTTTTTGACACATCTTTTTGATCAATATTGGAGGACATTCTAATTTTCATTTTAGGTCTCTGCACCATATATTTTTATTAATGGACCAAGCAGGAAAGCACAAAACCACATCCAAAAGTTTCTGAAGTTCCAAAGGATTTGGATCTAGGTTTTTGTTTATGGCCCATCTCTTCTATCTTTATAATCACTATTAACCCTGTGATCTTTCCCATGGAGTGAATCCCTGCAAACCTCAGTGAACTAATTCAGTCCAGGTATTTTACCTGCTCCTCCCCCTTTAGAGGTTTGTTTATAGATGTTTCTTAATCTTCCTTTCTCTTCCCTGTCATCTCTGAGTACTCCTCCTGGAATGATTAGAAACCTTCCTCACCCTTTGAGAATGGCATATGGTCACACACAATATTTTCAGATGAAAGGGAAATACTTGACCAACATGTCTTAGCAGCTCTTTGATCTCCTTGCAGAAGGCTGGTGCATCTTCCAGCAGTTCCTTTCGTAAGATGAACAAATGAAACATTGTCTTGTTTGGGCAGAGATAACTACATACTTCGCATAGAGAGGAAAACTCTGATCACCTGCCTATGCTGCCTGGGAAGGAGAATTCAGAGACAAATAAAACAAAAGATGTACTAGGAACACTCATTTCCTAGCAAATTGGCCAACAGGTTTTCACAGCATCTTCTGGCTAACTGGCGAGCAAGTGCTGTTGTATCCCCCCCACATTCGGACACAAAAAGCATTTTATTTTTCTTGAAACACACACTTGAAATGTCCAATTTCCTGATTAATGTGATACTACCTTTTCGTGTCACATCATACAGTAAAACATATGCTAGTGATAGTTAGTGTTTTGGCTTGAAGAGATATTCAGCGTTTATTCTGAACCGCATATTCCCTATTGGGAAATCCTTTGTCAAGACACAAGAACTCTGAACACAGGTTCATTTAACAACCTGCGATATACCTTTACCTGGCTTTGTAATAAAAGTATACAAATGTTTTCAAAATTGTGAGTGCTCATCTATTGGTTGGAATTCCACGCCCCACCCACCCACCCCTGCCCCAATGTTAAGTACTTGTATTTTCAGTCCTGATTTGTGACTTAGATATGGTTTATTTGTACAGTAAAGTCTAGGACTTCAGACTGCTTATAGCACCTTTTATCAAAGGATCAAAAAGCATCTTACAAACACTCATTCATTAAGCCTCACAACAGTTCTGTGAGGAAGATCCTACACCTCATTGACTTCATTTGGTGGTGGTATGAGGTACTCAGCCTCTAAAATCAGGGCTTTCCCTGTCTCAACTAGGGTACCCCAAAAAGAAGACAACTGAATTGATGGATGTGCTTGATAACTTAGGTCCAAGTATCTTGTTCAAGATCACGAAGCAGAATTAGTGGGAAGGATGGGGTTTGAACCTAGAGATCTTGACTCCAGGTCTCCTATGAAAAGCACTAGACTACAGTGCATTTTTAGAGACACTGTTAGAGATGTTAGCCATTAAAATGCAGCCTAGTCAAAATACTTGGATACTCCACAAGTAGGGAGTTAATATTATTAATTATCAAGTGTCAGAGGAGAAACAGTTTGATATTTTGGATTTCCCAATACCTATCATCTGTTTTGGGTAGGGACTGGTTTTATTTTTGTGCATTATAAAGTGCTGATCACATTTTTTAATTCAAACCAAATAGTAATTTTAATAAAATGAAGATTAAATGCTGACAGACAAATAACAAATCTTTTTTGAAGATTTTTCAATCTTAAGAACTCAGCCCTGTTCCCATCCAGGACTTTATTAGGAGCAGGATAAAGCCCTGTAAATTATATGTTCATGAGTGTAATGCATATCCTATATAGAAATTAAATGAATGGATATGCTGAATGTGTTCTGAAAAGTGTGGGTACCTTTTTAAACCGCCATTCAAAGATCTGTAGGATCAGTAGATGCTCACCAAACAGCCACTTTGATACCATTCTTTAGCACAATATTGAAAGTTGGAAATGCTGATCAGTTTAGACTGTGATATTCTCCCCAAATTCCACCTCCTGAAAATTTCCAGCATAACACTGATTCACCTGTGCACATGTCAAGCACCTAGATACAAGAATAGGAGGATGAAGAACTTTGACACTGTGAATAGCAGATTGGACCGATTCTGCCAGTTTTACTGGTGCTGGCAATGGAAAGAAGGCTATTGTGCTATCAGAGACCACAATAACTTGGGCAGTGTGTCCACCACCATTTGGGTAGTTAATTGTTCTTCTATCACTTACAAACTCTATTCAAGAATCACTTAGCCTATCAATGATTCCAGCTCTACATGGAACTGGAATCCTACAGCTAAGTACTCCTTTTATACCAAAAAATTAAAAAGATGTGTGCCAAATACACACCCAAGAGAAAATGATTGATCTCTAGAAAGGGTATTCAATTTATAAAGTTAGATAAGTAGTTAATATTAATGATTGATGACTTCAGGATATTGGATATCATGATACTCTCTCCATCTATCACCTCATTGTTACATCCACTTTGAAAATGAAGATCTACCCGTAAAAATGACGAATCAAGGATAAACAAGTATTATGGTAAGCCTACTGCATAGCTGATAGGCAATCATCACCAGCCATTCCATCTAAGAAACATCTTTTTAAAGTCTTCTCCTGCATCATAAATTCTATTGTATAAGCAGAATCTAAACTGTGGACACAGCCAACATAAAATCACCAGGAATAAATTACTTAGAAGTAAAGGGTTTCTCTTTATCCTTTATAATGTCAGATCCACAAACTAAGCATCATACAGTGGTACTAAGGAAATTTTACCTGGTTATAAAATTTTAGCATAGGGTTGCAATATTTCACAAAGATATCAAAATACTAAAATATTTAATTTTGCAGTAAATCCTCAGGAATAAAAATAAGTATTCAGCTCTCACATTGGTTGTGGAAAATGCCTGTGATTGGGTGATTCAAAGAAGCCAAACAGCTTCTAGCAACTGCCACTCATTTAAATAAAAAGTGAAGTCAGACAAAAATAAAAGCTGAGTTTAACATCTTACCTAGTACTGTTTGATTCCAAAAGAAATGGAATCCACGTTAAAGGGGAGAGTGCATAACTGAAGAGACTATTCTTGTCTCTCACGGGTAGTGACAAGATTTACATGATTTTATTGCAGTAATTTATTGCAGTAATTACTGTATCATGCTGATCAAAAATAATTATCATTGCCATAGCAACTTCAAAAGGAAGGAATGATTGGGGGTGGGTGGAGACAACAGTAGAGCAGAGTTTCTTGATAGCACTACACAGCATGTCTCTTGGTTTTGTTTTGTTCACAGGATGAACTTCTGTAATTTCACAAATCTGTTGTATGCTCCTATACATCTAAAAGGGAAATGAGGGAGGTTATGTCAGCATAAAAATCCAATGAGTCACTTAGGTTTTCCATGAGTAGATATGTATTAGTGACTCTTTGGTGGCTTAGTGGTTGAAACATGATATTTAGAATGTTTAGATTCCCTGGAATCACAAGCTCACATCTTGTGAGGGCAGACTCAGCCCTTAAGGTACATAAATCTGATTCCATGCAATTTACTATTTGTGGGTCTTAAAATTTGGTTCCCTTGTTAGCTGTGCAACAATATTAGATCCTTTGATTCTTATTTTTCAGAAGAAGGGTTTTCCATAGTGCTGTTGGCCAAAACTTTTCTTCCCCACACTTTTGTGCAATATAAAGTACAAAAGTTGATTTGTCACCCTCCAACCCAGAAATGGCTGCCTTTCAGCAGTGCTTTATTTCAACTGAGTTTGAAAAGCACTTCAGGGATCCTTCAAGATAAAGAATTTTTTTCAAAAGCACCAAAGTAGCTTGGGCACCTAAGTTCCATTTTCAAAAGTGATTTAGGCACTCTTGATGATTTTACTCCCAGCCTTTAATTACATAACATACTATTTCAAATAATACAACATAACATTTTTTTAAAAAGCCTTAAATACATATTAACAGCCCAAATACTTTGTTAATGTCAAGGTAAGATTGCCAGGTGATACCTTGTACCATTCCAGAATGTAGAGTTCAGTTACACCAAATCCTCTGCAAACCAGGAAATGACAAGTGAAGGAAATGAAGAGCGAAGGCAACAAACTTAAATGTTGTAACACCAGTAAATAGAGTTAAGATACATGCCCCCTGTGATCTTTTACTCTGCCCCACTGGGCTCAGTAAGAGTGGTGCCATATGTAGACATGAAATACACATAAGAGAAGGAACAGTTCGTAGTGTTGTGTATTGTTCCACAGACTTGAATTCCAGCATTTGTTTGCATGCACCCTAGCAGCATTCACTGTGTTAAGTGTGGTGGAGGCACTGAATGGTGGAGGGATTAGTTGGAGCAGGTTGGAAGAGATGTCACTGTGCTATAAGAGAAGGTGCATGTTTACCTTGAGGGATCAACTATACCTCATTGCAGTGCTGAGTTCTCTGCACTGTTACTACTTATAGGTATCTTCTTGTCATGGGGACTGTCAACAGTCAGGGGTATACATGACACTGTCTCTGGACTTAGTGTCACAGAATGAATCATCAGGGCACGGGTGAAGGGGTAGTAACATTTAGCCAGAGTTAAGGTAGTGCTGTAAGGGTGCCGCGGACCTTAACTCTGTATTTCCTGGTTTTCCAACACTTAAGTCTGTATTGCTTCCTAGTTTTCGGAGAACTGAGTGAGGCTGAATTTGGTATTCTGGAAGGGTACGAGACACCACTGGGCAACTTTACATGCATTAATGGAATTTTGGGCAGTTAATTTCTTCCTTTTTAAAAAAAAAGTTCCCAGTGCCCTCATGTTTTATAGGACCGCCCTCCCCCTACATTGTCTCCAGTCTCTCTGCCTGTCCAGCACAGCCTTTTCCTCTCTCCCTAGCTCTAGGTGGGCATCAGCAGGGAGCCCATAGATTGAGGAGCTGGGCAGAGAGGGTGCAAGAACTGACAGAGTCAATGGGAGCATGGTGGTTTGTTTTGGGTGGGGGGGAGGGGCTGGATGTGGGGAAGATTGCAGGGGCAGAATTGAAGCCCTCCCTACATTCCCAGCTATGCAGCTCTGACCCCTTCCTATCCTTCCCACACTTGTCTATTCTGCTCTCACCTCTCCTTTTCCCCTAGAAGCAGCAGCAAGGAGAAAGGTCAGCCTGCAGCCCCATTCCCCACTAATGGAGGTAGCATGGGGATGGAGAGGCAATAGTTCTAGGTTCCTTTCCCTGATCAGGGGAGCAATGGAGGGAGAGAGAGCTCCAACCCCCTTCGGTGCAATAGTCATGGGGAGAAATTGTTGAGGGGTAGGGAAGGGGGCAGGAGAGAAGGAGGGCTCAAATGGCTCCGTTTATCTTGTCCTTAAGGCCTTTGTTTCCAGTTCTTATTTTAACATTTGCTGGGAATTTATCATGTTCAGTACAAAAATTATAAAAGGGTGAAAGTCTGTTTTCTGGGTAAATATCAGGATTAATACTGGGAGAAGTAGGAGGATAGAAAAGTAACAAATAGAGAAAAGTAAGACTGTGTCTACTTCACAAATGTGCTATCGTGGCACAATTGCAGCTATGCTGCCTGCCATAGGGTATGCACTTGCTATAACCAGATACATCCTGATGGGTGAAATCATTTTGGAGAGATCAAAGCCATAGGATGAGCCCCAGGTGTGGCCAAACAAGTTATAAAAACCATATGATTTTGTAAACACAGCTTCCCTAAAAAACTGTATGTCATCTGGCTCAAATAATCCCCAGTCTGGACAACTAACGCTAACTCATGCCCCTATGACACACAGCAAATTTCAAGCCAATCCAAGTCAGCATGTGGATTTTTCAATAATCATCTTTTAAACAATAATCAACTTTCAATCTTAACCATAGCAGAGCTGCCACTCTGCGTTGTGTTGCTTCTTCTACTGCTGTGTCCTACTTTGTGTATAAAGTCACTTCAGTACAAGGTGCATATCAAATGAGGCAAGGGCTGCTGCAGGGCCTTCTTGCCTTCATTTCATACCTTTGCCTGTGCAGTATTTAATTCAGCACTATGCATGTTCTTCTGTGCATGCTATGCAGCTAAAGTTAGCCCAGTGTTCATGCGTGTAGTGCAACCTGTTCTACTTAGAACATTGGTATAAAGTGCTTAAAAATTGTATTCTAAGTACATATGAATTGCAAACTTTCATAACTTTCAAAGCAAACCCAAACTTCAGGTGAACACTCAATGGCACTCTTCAATAAGGGCTATTTTCTTGACAAAAATAAAAACTTTGCTTTTGGGGGCTAGAGCTAGTCCAAAAAAAGGGTGGTTTTTTAAAATTGTAATAGGAAATCTATTTTATTCACTTGTATTTTAAAAAAAAAAAAGTGGAAATTTTTTCTCAAACTTATTTTTTAGGCAGAAAACCAGCCTGGAAAACTTCATCCCGAAAGGTGAAAATTTAAGAAAGCTAGGAGCTACTGAAAACAGGGCTTTTATTTTATTTACATCACAATAATATTTAAAAGTCCCAACTGAGATCAGGGTCCCATTGTGCTAGGTGCTTTACATATCCATAGTCAGAGAGAGACCCTACCTTGAGGACCTTCAGTCTAAGTCGACAAGATAGACAAAGTGGGGGAGAAATAACATTTTATCCCCGTTTTTACAAATGGGGAAATGAGGTACAAAAAGAATAAGTGACTTGCGCAAAGTTATATGGGAAATCTAGTAGAACTGGAAATTGAACCCAGATCTTCTGAGTTCCAGTCTCGTGCCTCAACATAGGATCATATTTCCTCACAAAATAATATTAAATGGAGTGCTAATGATAGCTGACATTAGCATATTGCCTCTTCTCATTGTGTCTTTTCATAGTTTATAAAATAGTTCTAAAATACCTTGAATAGAAAATGTTTATAAAATTAGTTTCTAAACAATAGATTAGATGCTGATAGTAGAGAGACTGTTTATATAAATGTGTCAGCCATTTGTAAAACATTTTCTGAATTTTTGTTTTTGAATTTCCTTTAACTGACTCTGGTCTTGTTTTAACATCACTCAAGAGCAGTACTTCGCTGCTGTGCTGTTTATTCTAAATGCCAGTTTGGATGAACACCATCTTATGAAATGGTAAGGAAGAGTGACCTAGGGTAGAATAAATTGTCTTATCACAGTTTTGTTATGATATCATAAGGTGTTATACTTGAGAACGTGATCTATATGTAAGATATCTAAGGGGGATCATTTTGTGCATTTACTGAATATGGGAGCACCAATTCTTCCAATGAGTTAACATATAGCATATAGCACTTTAACTTTGAATTCATGAATCTACCCGAAAGCATAGAAGAAACAGAGCTCTTTAATTTAGCAGCCAAAGGATACAAAAAAGGTGCAAATATTTTTAATGCTGAGCTTAATTAACCATTGGGACAATTTACCAAGGCATGTGATGGATTCTCCAGCACCCTAAGTCTTTAAATCAAGATTGACTGTCTTTCTGAAAGATGTGCTCTAGCTCAGTTAGAAGTTATGGGCTTGATGTAGCAATTATTAAACAGCATGCTCTGTGTTATGCAGGAGGTTAGACCAAATGATCATAATGGTCCCTTCTGGCTTTAAAATGTATGACTCTCAGGAAGCAGTTCATATTGTCTACCATTGTTTCCTAGATAAGTTGTTAATGATTCTCCTGCTAAAGTTTATAAGTAATCAAAGTACAGTTTGGGATTAAAGAAATTCTGATTTCTATTCAGTTTTCATTTTATTTTGGTTATCATTTCGTTGTCTTATTGACAAACTAGTATGACCATGCAAAATGTTTAGATATTGGCCAAATATCACACAATTAAGCAATTTGACATAGGAATGTGCAAAACAAAATTTAACAGTAAAAGGCTGGACTAAATACATAGATTTCATCTCTTCAAAGTACTAATAAAGACATCAGCAGGAAAATCAGTCATGAACATATATTATTTGTGTGCACTTAAGCTGGACAGATAGGATAATGGATGTAGTATGTGCCAGATGTTACATTTCCTGAAAATAGATATGTTAAAGGAGCTCACAAGTGGTTGTCAATGCCCCTTTCATTACCCTATCAGTCTAAATTTATCCAGTTGAAATAAGCATCTTAGTTAGTCTGAACTTGGGCTTCACCTTAAAATCTTTTGTGGCTTGGTCTTGCAAATTATGCCATGCTATATTAATATTATACAGTTATTCAGATTTTCTAGCAAGTTAAAAAGATACTGGTATTTGGTTAATTATACCTCAGTTTGAAACAGGCAAAACAACGGTTTGCCAACTTAGTGTTAAAACCCAGTTATTTCTATGCAGTTACTTATAAAAATTTGGGCCTTTATTTCTAAACTACATGTACGCAAAACTTTCAGGTTCAATAAGAGTAATAGTACAGAAATGATGGTGTAGACATTCAGCAAGCTTCACTGAGCTCTTCCTCTGGTCTGGAGAAAGTAGCCAGTGTCTGAGCTAAATAAAGGTCGGACAGATCCTTTTAAGCATAAGGGTTTCACACAAGCCATAGAAGACCCACTTAAATGAAACTGGCAAATTAAAGGTTAGCATGCAGTAGTGTTATAAATTATTGTAAAGAGCCATAGTTCAGTGTCTCTTTAAGTCCATGTTTTCTAGTGTCCAGTGGAGTGATGAATTTAAAGCTCCCAAGTTCATCTTTTGAAGGAGTTGTGCAGGTTTCCTTTGAGGATGAGGACTGAGAGGTCAGACATACAGCAACCACTGTGAAAAGTGTTTGCCCACAGGCGAGATGATGATTTTTGTCTTTTTATCATTTTTCTGTGAGAATTCATCTGAGAGTGTGTGATTGTTTGTTTTTTACCAACATATTTGTTGTTGGGGCATGTGGTGCACTGGATGGGGTACACCACATGCGATAGGCATGTGTGGGACTCATGGATCTTGAAAGGTGTTGTGGGAAATATTGATCCACATAGTTGTGAAGATATGTGTCTAGGTTTTGCATGTGTGGTCAGGGACTGGTACTGCTTTGAGTTGGTGGGTCCTTGTTTGTGGGGAGGTTGCTTCTGTTGATGAGCTTGATGAGTAGGAGCTTGTTTGAAGGCCAGAAGAGGAGACTCGGGAAGGATTTCATTCAGGATGTGGTCCCCATCAAGTATGGGTTGTAAGCGTTTGATACCCAGCGTGAAATACAGTGTAAGATGGTAGGTGATAACTAGGGGTATTGGGTCAGTAGATTTTTTTTTTTCTGTATTAAAGCAGGCTCTTTGTGAGGCCCAGTCCATAATGTGATCTACTTCTCATGTGGAGTGGCCTTGTTTAGTGAAGGCAGGTTTAAGTATGTTTAAGTGTATATCCTGGACTTTTCTTCAGTGCACATTCTGTGATAATGGTGACTCATGAGTAAGGCTCTGGAGAACTTTAGATGGGCGCACAATATACTTTTTTTTTTTTAAAGAAATGAATGTTTTAAGCTTTTTCATTAAAAAAAGATAGCTCCATTCTAGTGGTTAAGATGTGGTATTCAGTAACTTTACTGAGGGATACTTGTTGAAAATAAGTAAATAAACAATTTGGGATATTCTTAGCAGACTTTGGGTTTACATCATAGAAGATTAGGGTTGGAAGAGACCTCAGGAGGTCATCTAGTCCAACCCCCTGCTCAAAACAGGAGCAACACCAACTAAATCATCCCAGGCAGGGCTTTGTCAAGCCAGGCCTTAAAAACCCCTAAGGAAGAAGATTCTACCACCTCCCTAGGTAACCCACTCCAGTGCTTCACCACCCTCCTAGTGAAATAGTTTTTCCTAATATCCAACCTAGACCTCCCCAACTGCAACTTGAGACCCTTGTTCTGTCATCTGCCACCACTGAGAACAGCTGAGCTCCATCCTCTTTGGAACCCCCCTTCAGGTAGTTGAAGGCTACTATCAAATCCCCCCCAACACACACTCTTCTTTTCTGCAGACTAAATAATCCCAGTTCCATCAGCCTTTCCTCACAAGTCATGTGCACCAGCTCCCTAATAATTTTCATTGCCCTCCAATGGACTCTCTCCAATTTGTCCACATCCTTTCTGTAGCGGGGGCCCAAAACTGGCCAAAGAGAGGGGAATAATCACTTCCCTCTATCCACTAGCAATGCTCCTACAATGTGCAGCCCAATATGCCATTAGCTTTCTTGGCAACAAGGGCACGCTATTCACTCATATCCAGCTTCTCATCCACTGTAATCTGCAGAACTGCCACTTAGCCAGTCAGTCCCCAGCCTGTAGCAGTGCATGGGATTCTTCTGTCCTAAGTGCAGGACTCTGCACTTGTCCTTGTTGAACCTCATCAGATTTCTTTTGGTCCAATCCTCCAATTTGTCTAGGTCACTCTGGATCCTATCTCTACCCTCCAGTGTTACTACCTCTCCCTCCCAGCTTAGTGTCATCCGCAAATTTGCTGAGGGTGCAATCCACACCATCCTCCAGATCATTAATGAAGATGTTGAACAAAACCATCCCCAGAACAGACCCCTGGGGCACTCTGTTTGAGACCACTGCCAACTAGACGCCATTGATCACTACCCGTTGAGCCCGACGATCTAGCCAGCTTTCTATCCACTGTATAGTCCATTCATCCAATTCATACTTCTTTAACTCGCTGGCAAGAATACTGTGGGAGACCGTATCAAAAGCTTTGCTAAAGTCAAAATATATCACATCCATCGCTTTCCCCATATCCACAGAGCCAGTTATCTCATCATAGAAGGCAACCAGGTTGGTCAGGCATGACTTCCCCTTGATGAATCCATGTCGACCATTCCTGATCACCTTCCTCTCCTCCAAGTACTTCAAAATAACTTGTCAAAATAGAGCTAGTAAATTCTGTAATATCTTTCTGTTCGCTTGTTGATTCAATGTAATTTTATTGAGCTACCGGTATGTGCACAACTACTACATTTAATTTTTGTAGGTCACCATCCCAACAGAATTGTGATTACCCATTGGAGGTGCACATCTGTGGAACATTGTATTAAAATGGCTGCTCAGTGGGCCAATATATCTGGAGAACAAGTGACCCATTATGCAGAAAGCAAAAAGTTAGTGCAATGTTTCTACAGCAGAGAGTTGTGGAAAAAGATGGGTCCTAAGCCTGGCAGTTGTCTTTATAAAAATTAATATTCTAAAAGCATTTCTAAAGCACCCTCAGCTGATGTAAATGGGTGTGGCCTCACTGAAGTTAGTGGAGCTGTGTCGATTTTCACTAGCTCAAGAGCTGGACCTTGGTGTGTTATGTGATTCTCCAAACCTCATTTGCTGGGATAATTGTGGGGGCATCTGCCCTCCATTGTTGTTTGGGAACAGACATGTTTTATCAAAGAGAGAAGCTATGGGGACATAAATTTGGGGTATACAACCTTTTGAAATATGCTCTTCCCTTGTTGACCTTCAGTATGACTGGGTATAGCATGCCACTGCCATTAGAATGCTGAAGGGTGCTGTGCTGGAATATCACTCCCATAAGCTTGCCAGACGGTATTTGACGCCACCCCAGAAAAAAGACAGTTAAAGTAGCTGTGTAGTGCTGAATCTCCTATTACACAGCCTTTTTTGGGGTGGTGAGAAATGTGCCACTGAAGTAGGGAGCAGTCTCTGAATTAGAAGGCTCTGGAAGAGGAAGTGCATTTGTGCTGGACAGAGCCTTTGGAGTGTGTGGAATGCACTTTGTCAGCAGTTACTTTTGTGCCAATAAGTTAGATAAGTGTTACTGTTTACATACCAATTTGCTCTGTTATTCAATAATCTGTGCAGTAACCAGGGCAACCTTTCCATCATATTAATTACTTCAAAGATACACATCTTCATAAAGAAATATGCATACCAATAGGTTACATAGACATCTGGAGAATTTACAGAGTGTGTTGCATATTTACTGAAACTATTTTCTAAACACAATTGTCTCAGGTTTTAGGACGTGCTCCAAAGCCCATGGATAGACCTTCCATTGTCTTCAGTGGGTTTTTGATTAAGCCTTTAATGCCTGTTTAATAAACCAAACACTTGGAGCTGTCACACCTACTTTCATAGGTATGTGTCAGAACCTGCTACTCTGAAACCTATCAGAACCAGTGTGTCTGGTCAATATGCATCTCTGCAAGGGGGCATCAGCCTGGCTGTGTTGGGCTGCAGATTTTTAAAATCACTTTTAGGCTTGGGAGAAGGCCTTTTGAACTGTATTTAGCTTCTCATAACTCTCCCCCCCCCCCCCGCCCCTCCACCAGATCAAATTATCTCTATTGTCTCTAAAAATTAGCTTTAATTAGATGTATTTTGAGGCATATAAATTGTAGGGTGAATTGAGATCTGCTAGTCCTACCCAGGAGATTGCTACCCATACCTTAACCCAGCTATCTCATGCAGGAGCTGAAGGCCTTAATCTTAACTCAGTCCAAAAGTAAATCCCAGAAGTTCCTGTGTAATTGGATCAGGTGTCTTTCCATGACATCTTGGTCTATAATATTCGGAGTTGCTTCATATCTTTAGTGGTGATGGGAAAGCCAAGGCAGGGCTAGAATAGCAGATGGTACTGAAGACTGGGACTGAAATATTAAGTTCTGTGGAGATCTAGGACGAGAATAGAAAGGGATCCTGCAGGTCAGGATGAGGGCAGTGCAGTGGAGGAAAGCTTATAAATCAAGATTCAATGCCTGGATATATTTAATCTAGATGAATTCAAAGTAGAACTAAGGCATTCATTTTTAACAGTGAACATAATGGAAATTAAGGAGCAACTTAAGGGATGTGGTAGATTCTCCATCACTTGGGGTCCTTAAATCAGGAGCAGATATCTTTATAAAAGAGATTCTAGGTCAGCCACAAGTTATTGGGCTCTGTGCAGGAATGTTTGTGTGAAAATCTAAGGCCTGTGTTAAGCAGGAGGTCTAGCTAAAGGAATATAATGGTCCCGTGTGGACTCAACATCCATGACCGTTTTTTGGGCAGGGTGTGTGTGTGCGTGCACACAGGGCATGACTCTGACACTGTTTAAAACTCTGAACTACAGTAGGTTAGCAGGTTTTTGTGGAGCATCTCCCTGACGTTCCATAGATGTCCCATATGAGTAGAACCTGACTTCAATCATCAAAACAAATTAGCTAGCTATTTATTATAAGCAATAAGCCACTCCAATAGGTTTACTTTTTCTTTTTGGTAGGTGTGGTACTTCTGGCAGTCAAAAGCTTTTTGTGCAATCAGTGCAAGAACTTCAGAACTTAGAACTTTAAATGCTCCAGGACAGGGATCATCTCTTTGATATGTGTACAATAGCTAGGATGATGGGCCTGTAGTGCTACCACAATATAAATAATATACACCTAATACAGTAGCCTTGTTCAATCTGATTGTGCATGAATACTGCACTATGCCTATGGGGGGGACGAGACACAAAAGTTAAGGGCTCAGACTCAAGATGCTAAAAGTTTCTGGAAACTGGGAAGAAATATTTCTTAGAGATCTTCAGAGCAAAAGATAGTGGGGAAGCAGCTCTATAATTATTGCAGTCGGATAGTATGCCAACAAAAAAGGAACAATTAGTGATGTTTCCCAGTCAGTAGGTATTTCTCCTAAAATAAGTGATCTATTGCCTGGATGTGTAATTAGGACCATGTAATAATAGGTTCAGTATCACTAACTCTCTGTGAAATAGGGGGAAAAAATCCACCCTATCAATAATTGTAGGTTTGTGTATGTCTCTCCTTCCCCTCCTCCTCATCAATCTTTAAATATATCTCCTTCTGGCTCACAGTACCCTTAACTTCATTAACAGTACCCTTAATGGTCACTTTTACAGATAATGTTAAATATGCTGCTTGAAACAGAGAAATTAATTTCCTATCCAGTAATATTTTTGAACTTCATGTGTGTTCCCAACCATTTATTTGTGATAATTTTATAGCACTTTTTTGTTTCTTTTCTTTCCTTTTTTTTCCCAATAGGAAAATATCACTGTTAGAAACCGGAATCACACAAAGATAATTGCTGTGTAATTTGAGGGAAAGCATACCCATTTTCTGTCATTGGCTTAGGTACCATAAAGGAATATGATGAGTAAAAGATGAGAGTGTCAATTTAGAAATGATTTCCTACTTAATACAGCCGATTCCCTGTCCACCTATCCCCAGGCTTATGTAGTCCTAGCAAATTATTTCTTTAAATAAAAAGAAAAGGAATACTTGTGGCACCTTAGAGACTAACCAATTTATTTGAGCATAAGCTTTCATGAGCTACAGTTCACTTCATCGGATGCATCTAAATGGCCAACACAACGGGCTTTGCTTGGTATGGGAGTGGAGGGTGTTGCTGTTATGAAGGTTGCAGAAGCCAAAAGACTATGGCTTACCATGGCCTCCTGCAAGCTGAATTCTGTTGCCTGGCACTGTGTGCGTGATCTCTAACACCAAAGCCGCAGGCACTCAATATAAGATGCAAAATGCGACCTTGTACTGAAATCACATGTGCTATGTAATGTGAATATGTTGTTCACCGTGAAAGAGTATAGCCATTGTTCTGTAAAATGTATCTTTTTAAATACTTCACTCCCTCTTTTTCCTCCCACAGCTACAAATGTTTCAAGTCTCCCTCCTCTGTCCCAAAGGCTATCTCAGACAAGGCAGCGAAAAAAACACACGTGCGATGAAATGTTCTCTGAGCTCATGCAGTCGTCTGGCACTGACAGAGCTCAGCAGAATGTGTGGAGGGACACAATAGCACAGTACAGGAAAGCAGCCAATGAACTTAAGGACAGGAGGGACGATCGAGATGAGAGGTGGCGGCAGGAAGATCAGAGGAGGCAGGATGCAATGCTGGGGCTACTGCGGGATCAAACGGACATGCTCCGGCGTCTGGTGGAGGTTCAGGAACGGCAGCAGGATCACAGACTGCCGCTGCAGCCCCTGTTTAACATGCCTCCCCAAGTTCCCTCCTCACCCAGATGTCCAAGAACGCTGGAGGAGGTGGGGGGGAAGGAGGCTCCGGACACCCAACTACTCCACGCCAGTGGACAACCCAAGCAACAGAAGGCTGTCATTTAACAAGTTTTGAAGTTGCCTTTTCCCACCCTCCTCCCACACCCCACCTGGGCTACCTTGTGAGTTATCTCCCTATTTTTATAATCAATTAATAAAGAATACATGGTTTTTAAACGATAGTGACTTTATTTCCTTTGCATGCAAGCTATGATCGAAGGGGGGAGGGCAGGTGGCTTACAGGGAGTCAACTAATGAGGCAGGTTTTCATCAAAAAGAAACAAACAGAAGTGTCACACGGTACAGTGGCCAGTCATTAAACTGTTTTTCGAAGCTTCTCTGATGCGCAGTGCTTCCTGCTGTGCTCTTCTAATCGCCCTGGTGTCTGGCTGTGCGTATTCAGCGGCCAGACGATTTGCCTCAACCTCCCGCCCCGCCATAAACATCTCCCCCTTACTCTTACAGATATAGTGGAGCACACAGCAAGCAGCAATAATAATGGGAATATTGGTTTCGCTGAGGTCTGAGCGAGTCAGTAAACTGCGCTAATGACCCTTTAAACGTCCAAATGTACACTCTACCACCATTCTGCACTTGCTCAGCCTATAGTTGAACAGCTCCTTACTACTGTCCGGGGTGCCTGTGTACGGCTTCATGAGCCAGGGCATTAAGGGGTAGGCTGGGTCCCCAAGTATATCATAGGCATTTCAACATCCCCCAACAGTTATTTTCTGGTTTGGGAAGTAAATCCCTTCCTGCAGCCGTCTAAACAGACCAGAGTTCCTGAAGATGCTAGCGTCGTGAACCTTTCCTGACCATACCACGTTGATGTTGGTGAAACGTCCCTTGTGATCCACCAGTGCTTGCAGCACCATTGAAAAGTACCTCTTGCGGTTTATGTACTGGCTGCCCTGGTGGTCCGGTCCCAAGATAGGGATATGTATTCCATCTATAGCCCCACCACAGTTAGGGAACCTCCTTGCAGCAAAGCCATCTACTATGACCTCCACATTTCCCAGAGTCACTACCTTTGATAGCAGCAGCTCAATGATTGTATTGACTACTTGCATCACAGCAACCTCCACAGTAGATCTGCACACTCCAAATTGATTACCAACTGACTGGTAGCTGTCTGGCGTTGCAAGCTTCCACAGGGCTAGTGCCACTCGCTTCTCAACTGTGAGGGCTGCTCTCATCTTGGTATTCTTGCGCTTCAGGGCAGGGGAAAGCAAGTCACAAAGTTCCATGAAAGTGCCCTTACGCATGCAAAAGTTTCAGAGCCACTGGGAATCATCCCAAACCTGCAACATTATGTGGTCCCACCAGTCTGTGCTTGTTTCCCGGGCCCAGAACTGGCATTCCATGGCATGAGCCTGCCCCATTAACAACATGATCTCCAAATTGCCGGGGACCATGGTTTTAGAGAAATCTGTGTCCATGTCCTCATCACTCTCGTCACCGTGCTGCTGTTGCTTCCTCACCTGGTTTTTCAGGTTCTGGTTCTGCATAAACTGCACGATAATGCGTTAGGTGTTTACAATGGTCACAACTGCTGCGGTGAGCTGAACGGGCTCCATGCTTGCCGTGCTATGGAGTCTGCTTGGGCAATCCAGGGAAAAAGGCGTGAAATGATTATCTGCCGTTGCTTTCACAGAGGGAGAGTTGACTGATGACATTTACCCATAACCACCTGGGACAAATTTTTGGCCCCATCAGGCATTGGGAGCTCAGCCCAGAATTCCAACGGGCAGTGGGGACTGCGGGAACTGTGGGATAGCTCCCCACAGTGCACCGCTCGGAATGTCGATGCTTGCCACAGTAGTGTGGACGCACACCGCCAAATTAATGTGCTTAGTGTGGACGCATGCACTCAACTTTATACAATCTGTTCCCCAAAATGGACTTCTGTAAAATCGGAGTAATTTCGTAATGTAGACAAGGCCTTAGAAAACAAAAATGAAAAGGATGTAAGAAAAAATAATGAACAGACAAGTTTAGAGGTTACAGCAAGATTCAGGTACTACTCAAGGCTCCAGCACCACTGAGCTGACTGGGAGCCTGCCAGACTTTTAGCTGGAAAGGCAAGGAGTTTCATGCAAGAATATATAGTGACTGGGAGCAAAGGACAGCCATTATATCAGCTGCAAGATTGCCCTTGCTGAAAACCTCTGTACATGTATATGGGCCACTGTGATGGCAACATGCACAGTTGCCAGCACAGTACTAATAGTGCTCATGACTTTTTTTTATCATGCAATAAAATATAAGCAAAGTATGTAAACAGAAAGAATGAATGAGCCTGAATCTGCATGAAATAATTTAGAATGCATTTCCACATATAAAAAAGGTGTGTATGTATATGTGTGTGTGCGCACGCGTGTGGTGGGGGAAATCAGAGGTCCCAGAAGAGAAAACTATTGGCTAAATGGGAAGAACAGTAATAGGTAAGAAACAGGAATTTTCAATTACCTAATTTAGCACTAACCTGGAAGAGTTGAAAGCGAATCAGGTAAAATTATGTAAGTTTTATTGTATCTATCGATGTCTAGAGCATTTTCCACTTTATAGAACAAGCAATCCATTATGCTACTAGGTCTAATTTTTAACACACCACTAAAATGGAATAGTTTAAGTGTAGAATTATTTAAAAAATTTAAATGTACTTACATTCTAAAATTTATTTAAAATGTTAAGTGAAAACTGAAAGTTGAGGATCTCAATCTATATATAAACACCAAATAAAACAAAATAATTTGTTATTGATAAAGCAGATTATATTGGGGATTCTTATATTACCCAAAAGAATCTTCCACAGTTAAGAAAATAACATTGTGCCCTGAACAAAATTTAAGCGGCACATTTTTAAAGGGCACAATAGGGTTTTATGCACAAATCCATGCAAACATTGCACTTATTAACCTATATTTGTGTCAACAAATAAAATTTTGGGAGTTCAAAGTGGAAACTGCATAAGTGACTACTCAGGGGTTCTATTACTTAAATTGTGTGGGTATCTTGGCATTTGTGCATGCAAAAAGCAGGGGTTTTCACTGGTACAATCTTTGTAGAAGCACCTATTGTGCTTTCATTTTGAAAATGTGTTTAAGTATGCACTTACAGAAAACAAAATCTAAATGTCTCGCAAATCTCTCCAGTTGCTTGGTGTCCCTAACCACTCGTAAGCATGCTAGCATCCCCTCCCCCAAAGCTTGTTCAAACAGTTACGTATAATTTTTCAGACAAGTGCCTGCAGAATTCCATGTAGATTACTTTTGCACAGGAAACACAACACATAAGTAATGTACCTTTTCATCCCACTAATCTTCTCCTCTGTATGGGTCCATAGTCAACTGTAAGATCATCACTGGCTCCAGCCTGTTGGAGACACAACCACCATCTTTGTTCCTGGGGCTGTTTCCCTAAATTCTTTTGAGGGTGGCACAAACAAACTTTTTGTAAAAGGAATAATAATCTCTTGAGTTCCCAACTTCTGATAATGAAATGTTTATGACTAATCCAAGAATCTTTCTATAAGAAGTTAATCCCTTTATTTTTAGTATTTGAGTATTTTCAGGGCTTGCTCTTCCCCCATAGGCAATGCTATAGGTGTTGCAGCTTGCAGAGACAAAACTGTGTGCTTGCTCCATAGCTGACAGTGTGAGTAATTTTCCCCTGTACCTCTGAATGGGGAGTTGGCTTATTGATAGCGCTATATCTTGAAATGTATCCAGTTTGGCACTGAAGCTTTCCTCTACATTTTTCATATCTTTACAAAAGGCAGTTAGACATCGAATTCTCTCTTCCCCTTCCTTTTTAGATTCCACACACCCGAGCCTCTCAAAAGTTGTTCCATTAGGTCCTCCAGCTTTGTAGGGTTCTATTCAAATGGGTTAGTTTCAATGGTGCTTTTATTTTATTTGAGGGAAGGGAGATCTTAAACTCACTCAATTTCTAACAAGTATTTTGGCTTGTTACGCAAACTAAAATTCCAGAATAAAACTTGACAATATCCACAGCATACTGGCGAGTGGAAAGATCTAACAGCCTTTTTAAAAAAATCAATTAGAAACGACTCACCAAAGCTCAGATCATGTGGTCTGATTCTGTGTTTACTATTTTTGGTCAGTGTCTTTTGTCCTTCTATTTTGCATTGTTTGGTTTGGCATTGGTTCATAAATTGTATTTTCAGAAATTAATACATGGATATTAATAGAGAAGATACATTTATGGGAACCTAGTCAGCCATGGTTTATATCATTACTGCCATCTAGGGAGCTCTTAAACCAGCCATACTTATCTGTCAGAATTTTAGTACAACTAAAGCACATTGTGGCGAAGTTTATTTTCTGACACAATCACAATGCTTTAATTTTAACATATATTAAGAAAATACTTAATCTAAGGCAAAATATGACCTAGAGTTATTGGAAAAATTCTTTTGTATGTCTCACTGGACTTACATTCAGTCTTTAACTATTTCATACCTGAGGTACAAGAAAAAGCCCACACTGTTTAATTCACCTTTACACAAGAGCATGGAGCGAATATGAAGGTAACACTGAAGACACAGCACAATTTGGATTCAGGTCAGGACATGGAACTGAAACTGCTTGAATCGCACTGATGCACAGTGTCCTCCTGTCAATGGATAGAGGGCGGACTTCCATTCTTGTGCTCTGGAACCTCTGCAGCATTTGACATGGTTGACCATGACATACTGCTGTCTTGTCTGAGAGAGGTGACATTGTTCCAGAATAATGCACTAAAATCATCTGAGTCCTTCCTGAAGGGACACACCCAAAGATAGTGATGGGAAACTGCACCTCCACCAGTAAACCCCTCACTTGTAGAGTCCCACAATGATCAATTCACTCTCCAGTCCTTTCCACCATCTACATGCAACTACTAGGTGAACTGTTCAGACAACATGAATTCAAGTGCTAGCAATATGCAGATGATACACAGCTCTATCTTTCATCACATGTGAACACGCCACTACCACCCATGCTTGAGGACAATCAGCTCATGGATAAAGAACAGCTGGCTGAAGTCAAACCTGAGCAAGGCAGAAGTGATGCTGGTGGGCAGAGACAGTATTTTGAAGAGTTTGCAGCTGCCATACAGTCCCCTTTAGTTAAAGGTACAAAGTTGGTCAAATCTTGGTCATGGTCTAGGAGTATGCCTGGATTCCTTGCCGATAATCAGTTTTCACATAACATCTGCTAGAAACTAATTCAGAGCAACACTGAGAACATCACAGCAAGAGGGCAGCTGTTAGAAGCTGGTGAGACTTAGTTATTTTGAGTTCTCTGAGGACGTTTTTCTTGATTCATTCATTTTGTTAAGGAAATACTTCATGATTAGACCTAGGTGCATAGTGGGGTGGGGAGAAAAGAAAAAAGGAGGAAAATGCATATATTCTTTCTAATTTATTTTAATTTCACTTTGATTTTTTTTGTGTTCTTTTTCTGAAAATAGTCCAATGAATCTGTTTGTAGAGCTGAGCAAAAATCAGAATTTCTGCCCTGTGGCAAATTCCAATATATGTTTTTCCCCCGAATAAAGACGAATGGTTGAAATATTGAAATTTGTTTGCAGAATGAAAGGTTCCCAGAAATGTTGGTTGCAAAATCTTTTGTGTTTTGGCATTTTTGATCAAAACAAAACATTTTTGGTATTCCTGGACTGAAATTTTCTGTTTGTTGAACTGACCCAAAACACTCTGTTTCAAAGCTGTTCAATATTAAATTGTATTTCCCTATAGTGGCACATTGCCTCATGGGAGCTGTAGTTTAGGTTGCTTGATGCCCCCATTCTTCCCTATGGACCAGGTTTCCTGGCTGGACTAGATCTCTCATGATGCCCCTGTAGCCCTGTGACTCCCGTGATGCACCACAGTGCGTGGTCAGGGGCCAGACTGTTGCATCATGGGAGAAGCATGTCTCATGAGGCAGTGCACCACAGTAGTGAAATGCTGTTTTAATATTGAGATGACGACTTATCATAGAATCATAGAATATCAGGGTTGGAAGGGACCTCAAGAGGTCATCTAGTCCAACCCCCTGCTCAAAGCAGGACCAATCCCCAATTAAATCATCCCAGCCAGGGCTTTGTCAAGCCTGACCTTAAAAACTTCTAAGGAAGGAGATTCTACCACCTCCCTAGGTAACGCATTCCAGTGTTTCACCACCCTCCTAGTGAAAAAGTTTTTCCTAATATCCAAGCTAAACCTCCCCCACTGCAACTTGAGACCATTACTCCTTGTCCTGTCCTCTTCTACCACTGAGAATAGTCTAGAACCATCCTCTCTGGAACCACCTCTCAGGTAGTTGAAAGCAGCTATCAAATCCCTCCTCATTCTTCTCTTCTGCAGACTAAACAATCCCAGTTCCCTCAGCCTCTCCTCATAAGTCATGTGTTCCAGACCCCGAATCATTTTTGTTGCCCTTCGCTGGACTCTCTCCAATTTATCCACATCCTTCTTGTAGTGTGGGGCCCAAAACTGGACACAGTACTCCAGATGAGGCCTCACCAATGTCTAATAGAGGGGGATGATCACGTCCCTCGATCTGCTCGCTATGCCCCTGCTTATACATCCCAAAATGCCATTGGCCTTCTTGGCAACAAGGGCACACTGCTGACTCATATCCAGCTTCTCGTCCACTGTCACCCCTAGGTCCTTTTCTGCAGAACTGCTGCCTAGCCATTCGGTCTCTAGTCTGTAGCAGTGCATTGGGTTCTTCCATCCTAAGTGCAGGACCCTGCACTTATCCTTATTGAACCTCATCAGCTTTCTTTTGGCTCAATCCTCCAATTTGTCTAGGTCCCTCTGTATCCTATCCCTGCCCTCCAGCGTATCTACCACTCCTCCTAGTTTAGTATCATCCTCAAATTTCCTGAGAGTGCAATCCACACCATCCTCCAGATCATTTATGAAGATATTGAACAAAACCGGCCCCAGGACCGACCCCGGGGCACTCCACTTGACACCGGCTGCCAACTAGACATGGAGCCATTGATCACTACCCGTTGAGCCCGACAATCTAGCCAACTTTCTACCCACCTTATGGTGCATTCATCCAGCCCATACTTCTTTAACTTGCTGACAAGAATACTGTGGGAGACCGTGTCAAAAGCTTTGCTAAAGTCAAGAAACAATACATCCACTGCTTTCCCTTCATCCACAGAACCAGTAATCTCATCATAGAAGGCGATTAGATTAGTCAGGCATGACCTTCCCTTGGTGAATCCATGCTGACTGTTCCCGATCACTTTCCTCTCATGTAAGTGCTTCAGGACTGATTCTTTGAGGACCTGGTCCATGATTTTTCCAGGGACTGAGTTCCATAGTACAGAGCTTGGAAGTCCTGGGCTCCCCAGCATCCCACCAAGCAAGCTGGCAGGAATCTCTGTGGTACATCGAAAGTTCATTGAACCTGATACATTTCTGCAAAACAGTTCAGGTTCAATGAATCAGACTTGAAATGAAACATTTTGGTTCAATTTAAAAAAAAACAGTATCTTGATTTTAGGTTGAACTGACCCAAACCAAAATGTTTTTGTTTTCCCAAAGGAAAATATTTAAAAAAAATTAAACTTTCCCACAAAAAATTCAGTTTTTCAGAAACTACATTTTATGGAAAATTCATGACCAGCACTAGTTTAATGGCAGGAATGTTTGAAATAGTGAATATACAAGAGAATTTCAAAGTTCTAATTATGTTAGCTCCTTTGTCGAGCACTTTGGTTTCTTTTGATGAAAAATGTTATATAATAACTAGAGGGTGGTGGTATTAATATTTATTTATTTTATTCACAAATATTTGCATCAAAACATGATTCTAAAGATAGTCTTAGCCAATTAAGAAGCAGAAGCATACCATGTAACCTGCACTGTGTCCAATCAATGTAGTTTAAATTGAGGATATCAAATACTCACAGCAAACTTCTCTATAGATCATACAATTTCTGTGAATATTTCATGATGAATACTTCAAGAAAAGCATGATCTGGTCATGTACAATTAATTAATAGAAAGAGGCACAATTCATCAAATACATTATGAATTACTCACCGAGATCCATTCATAATACTCTACCACGGGTATAGCAGGACCAGATGTGGGTTAACTAAGAATCCCCTTCAAGACATAGCCATAAGTTTAGCAACCACAGTCCTGACATGGCCATGAGTGATAACTGTGTCACACCAACATATGACAACATCCACTCAAAATGGCTTATGCTCCAGAGAGAATCTATTTTGAACAAGATATGGTCAAAACTCAGAATTTCTGGTCCACAGAAAATTTGAACACTTCAAAAGTTTTCATTCCAATTCAGAACAAAAACTTGAAATTTCCCATGGAAAGGAAATTTTTGAAATTTTTCATTTTGGAAAAATCAGGTGTTTGGTTGTGTTTTTCTTTTTTTTAACCAAACCCAAATGGAGTGGCTGGCAGACCTTGACTCCAGACTTGGTTGAAATATTGAACCCCAAGGAGTCAGGGAAGTCCCCAGCTGCAGAGCAGAGAGCCTAGAATTCCTAAGATTCCCATCTCGAGCTGGGGATCTCAAGGTTTCCAGACTCCCAGTTCCATAGTACAGAGCTCAGAAGTCCTGGGCTCCCCAGAATCCCACCAAGCAAGCTGGCAGGAATCTCTGTGGTACATTGAAAGTTCATTGAACCTGATACATTTCTGCAAAACAGTTCAGGTTCAATGAACCAGTCTGTTCCAACAAAACTGTCAGAAAATTCCTGATGAGCTTTACTTTTGACAATGTGTGTGGCAGAAAGAGAGAGAGAGGTAACCAGATGAGCTGGACTTTCAGAGCAGGAATATTACAGAGAATGATGTTTACACCCCACTTCTTAAAGTGACCTGGGACCACCTCCTTACAGTTCCTGTGATCAGAAGTTGCCAATTAGCTTACTCCTCCTTCCGTCAGGCTCCTGGAGTCCAAGGGCTTGTCTTCACTGCACTGTTTGCTCAGGTTATCTATGCTCCAGCTAATTTCTCTCCAGTTAGCCTAGTTTGAGTGAGAGTAAGCACCTATCAAACTGCACAGTGTGACTGGATTAACAGCACAGATTGTAATGGAGTCCCCACTGCATTACTATCTCTAGTCTCAGCAGCACTCACACTCCAACCCTCAACCCCTGATAGACCAGCTAGCTTGAGTTTAAAGCGCCAATTAACTCAAACTAGAGATTTGTGTGTGTAGCCAGGAGTTGGGTCATGGGGAACACTGCAGTTTTATACCTTGAGCTAACACTACAGTGAAGACTAGCCATTAGAGGAAATAGTGACCTAATGACCTTCAGTCGTTGGCAAGACCACTGTCTACAAAATACCCATGGCCTTCTGAGGGGAAAGGAAGTGGTGTGATTCTCCCTGGCCCAGCCCAGAAAGGTAATGCATCCGATGAAGTGAGCTGTAGCTCATGAAAGCTTATGCTCAAATAAATTTGTTAGTCTCTAAGGTGCCACAAGTCCTCCTTTTCTTTTTGCTTAACTCCCCAGTTACCTCAACTTTGTGCCAGGACCAGAAGGGGAGATTTTACTTAGAGATGAGCAAAAAATTTCGACCAAAATGTCTTCGGCCAAAAATACAAATTCAGGTCCACTGAAAATTTTCATAAATATTGTCAAATTCACCACATTGTCTGACAAAATCCCCCCCCCCCCATTCCAAAAAACTTGTTTTGTTTCAATGTTTATAAAACAAACATGTTTCCGTGTTAACATTCGAAACTTCGTTTTGAAATTTTGTTTTTAAAAAATCTTTGAAAAATAAAAAGCTTAATCAAAACAAAGCTTTTCATTTCAGGGAGAACAATGTTTAGTTTGGCCCACAACAACCTGCTTTGACCTGAAACAATTTTTTTTGGAACTGCCAGTGAATCAAAAATCTGTTGTTCCCACAGCTGTAATCTTACTGTAAGTAAATTCACAATGGTTTGGGCAAATCTTCATGATGGAACTTTTCTTGGAGATCTAAAAGGTAGCAGTATTTTGCAATCACACTACCAGCACTTCATAAAGCGGTCCAACATTTGTCAAGGAAAGAGCAGACTTTTTAACAGTTTAGTGTAACAGTAACCATAGGATAATGATCCTTATTGCGTGACAGGTATTAACTTTTTATAACCCAGATGCAGACTGGGACCAGGAAATAAAGTTCAATCACTTACCAGCGCTCTGTGTGTCTTGTCTTTCTTACTACTGTTAGGAGGTGGTTGTTAGCAGATAATTGTTTTTGATCTTAGTAACAGAAAAACCCAGCCCTCCAACAGAGGGTAAAGCATAAGGACTGCCACTCCAATAATTGCGCAACTGTTTTCACAGGTTAAAGCTTAGTACGAAGGGAACATAAATTTGGGCCTTTTCCCATGGCCCGTATGCAATTGCAAGTTCGTATATTTGGTGTTGTCAGGTGCCAGTTACAAAGTCCTGACAAAGCCAAACATTTTTGTTTATACAAAAAACAAATATTTATTTAAATTTAACTGAAGCACCAACACAATTAAATTGAGTCCAACAAGTTTATAAAACAAAGACTAATCACATGTCCCCCACGCTGCTTGGCTGTGCGCCCTCATTGACTGCCTCATGAACCGTTACATAGTTTAAGTTGGGGTTGTCAGTAGTTTCAGTAAAATGCAAGAATCTATTCTACCATACACATTATTGTGTTTTGCCTCTATCGTATAACCGCCAAACTGCCAGTGAGCTCTACAAGAGACGGATATATTTATTTGTAGTAAAGCAGTGGTTCTCAACCAGGGGTATGTGTATCCATGGGGTTTGCAGAGGTCTTCCAGGGGGTACATCAACTTACCTAGTTTTTGCCTAATTTTACAACAGGCTACATAAAAAGCACCAGCAAAGTCAGTACAAACTAAAATTTCATACAGACAATGACTTATTTATATAGCTCTTTATACTATGCACTGAAATGTAAGCGCAATACTTATATTCCAATTGATTTATTTTATAACTATAAGGTAAAAATGAAACAGTTAAGCGATTTTTCAGTAATAGTTGCTGTGACACTTTTGTATGTTTGTGTCTGATTTTGTAAACAAATAGTTCAAGTGAGGCGAAACTTGGGGAACACAAGAGAAATCAGACTCCTGAAAGGGGTACGGTAGTCTTGAGAACCACTGTAGTAAAGGATCAGAACCACTTCTTCCAGAACCACTGACTTTGTTTTTAAATTTGTGCTTGTAGTATTCATCGTGATTAACTGAGGTTTGCCTCAACCATATTTATATAGAAGTCTACACATGCAGATAAAGCACGTGTTTATTTGGGTAGAAAAATGCTGGATTTGCTTGTGGCCATAATTTTTTCATGCATTGGTTTCTGCTTTATCTTATGTGCCTGAATCTAATTGAACTAGGGTGCAAGTAAGTACAAACTATGCAGTTAAATTTCACCATTTCACTAAGGTTGGTTCTTGATGTCCACCTTAAACTATATTTAGGGTAGCATGAAACAGTGCTTAGGATATAACCTGAAGGCAACAACGCTTGTAGTCATTCATCAATAACAAAAATGTAAGGAATGTAAAAAATAAAGTTAACGTACATAGTCATATTTTCACTTTTTTAAGACTTAGGCATTTTCCTTCACTCTTTATTTCTTATTTATATGATGCTGAGGTTGTTTCTATATGATATAAAAGTAACCAGTAGTTACCTATGTCAAAATGTGGAGAATTTAGAATCATACAGATTTGTGGAACTAATTGTTTTTTGTTTTGTTTTTTTCCAGTCAAGATTATCTTGTTGCCTCCTATTAGGCTGATTCACAGAAGCCTAAATTACAATAGCAGAGTCTCCTCTCCTGTTACTTCCTGTGACATAATCATAGACACTATGTGTTTACAATTACAATAGTCCAAAACAGACACAGGATAGGACAATAATGTGACCTTATTCTAAACACTAACTTCTTTTGGTGACCTCAGCTCACAGTTATGTTTATAAGCATCTGGGCAATTATTTGATATTATTAACAGTACAAACAAAAACTGAGAATTCTTCCATGGCATGAAACCAAAATATCTATTTATTTTTAATAGGGTTCTAGTCAGAAAAGTGACTGTTAAAATGGCAACTTATTAATGCTCCCTGTGTGTGCGCCTAGTTAGATCTGCTTAGTTTACCCGTAAAACACTTTATTTTAACCTCTGAAGTCTACCACTAAAGCTGTGGAAAAGAGTTAGGTTCAATTCTTCTCCATGCCTCCAGTTGCCAGGTATGTTCTGACTTCATTCTTAGTCATGACCTATGAAGCAGAATGAAATGCAAGGTGTGTTCTGAAATGCAATGTTGCCAGCATTGTACTCAGCTAGGTGTTTTAAAAAAAACCTATTTTGACTTTTGTAAACTGAGCATATTTGTCATAGATGGAGAATAAATATAGATACCGAGATGTTCTTTTTAGACAGTCGCTATTCTGACCCAGTTCATGCTTTTAAAGTTAGCTTTTTATACTGTGTATCCTGCTTACTATGTGGCTTCTTCAAGATCTATCACAGCCCAAGGGCTTTGCTGCTTTGACTCTAAGGGATAGAAAATTGGTTGTGCAGCCATAAAGGGTGGAATTACAAATCCTAAAGCCTCAGGATTAAGATTCTAAGGGAGTAGAGTTTAATTTCTATGAGCTCTCCACAGCATTACTGTACAACTTTCAGCATTGTCCAAAATGCTAACAACATACAGGCTACTCAGTTTTCCCACAGTTTGGCAATTTAAAAACTTACAGCGCAAGAGTTTTTAGAAGACGCTTTCACAGACCAAGCTGTTTCTTGAGGGCCTAGTCCAGAATGTCCACTATTTCTGTAACTAATATGGCCCCACATGCTATGGACACTGAGTAATGGTTATTGATTGTTACTTTTTAAACACCTGTAACTGGGCGAAAAGCATTGTGCAATGGCTTATCGAAAGCTTAAACTGACTGTGTTGCAAATCAAACAGAATAAAATGTAAACTCAATGGAATGTGAAAGAAATTCATACCTCAGTGAACCATCAACAAAATCACCAACAAAGATGAAAAAAATCTAATCAACGTTTAGCTATGCCTTTAGGATTCAGATCCAGTGTCTTTTGATGATTAGTGGGACAATCAAATCTAGATGCTTTGCTGAATACCATCATGTTGTTGTACTGCGCTCTGTAAAACATAATGCCAAAAATAATTTAGCACCTGCACATAATTACAAAATGATGAGTTATCTTCTGAGAATTGTTTTTATCTTAATCTTTTTATTTTGTTCCATATAAAATTAGAGTGTAAAACCAAAAGATGGCACTAAGGGAAAAAGGAAGGACAAGAGCACTAGGAGGGATAAACTTAACTAAAAGCCTGTGTTGTTTCTTTAATTTTTAAATCAACATGAAACTTTTTGGTCAATTGTAAAATAGCATTGATTTCTGTGTATAGGCATATACCCACTAATGTAACTTTTAGCAACTATAATATTGAAACTACATATTCTGGATACTTTAACATGAAACATAGGGAACACTAAGAGGCACAAAACGTTATGAGCTTGTTGATCCTCCCTTCCCTAAAGCAAAACAGCCATTTAATTTAGGGACTTATAAAATTGCCAGTCAAAAGTTACAAAAACTATTCTCTGATCAGTGAACAGGAGAGAGACAAACTTCACTTCCATTAACATTAATAGGAGGTAGGTGTATAAATCCCCTGTGCATCAACAAGAGACTAACCCTCTGGGGTAAACTTTCAAAGCCCTGCACAATGATTTAGCTGAGTGAGTCATTGATGTTAATGGGAATTTTGTGGCTAATTCCCCCACACATTGCTTTGAAAGCTTACCACTGTGTTTTTGAGGCATCTGATGATGGACTGCATTTGGCTAAAATACATAGTAGGGAAAAATATATCAAATAAGCTTAATTTTTTCATACTTGATTTCCACTGTTTAGAAATCTGAAAACCATGTAATAAACTATTAATCCTCTGCTCTGTATAGTCCTCCAGTAGTGTCTTCAAACCCCTCTAGTTAAATCTAAGGGCCCGTAATAGTAGCATTAAAGAAAAGAAAGCAAACGCTAAATGAAGCAGTATATTAATATTATCTATTATTGCTAATACCAGAGAATCTAGGCAGCCTAGTCATAAAGCAGGACTGCACTGTGTTAGGCACTGTACAAACGGATGCTAGATCAGAAGGAATTCCAAAATTCCTCATTTTGAGAGGGGTGTCAGGAGGCTAAATACCTCTGCTAACTTTCCATTGAAATCAGTGGAAGTTCGGAGCCTAAATACCTTTGTGGATCCGGGCCCTTGTGCCCTCCCCACCATGTGAGGACCAAGCAAAATTCGGGCCCGGGATTATTATCCCCATATTACAGTTCAACTATTAATTAGGATAATACCTATGCCAGAAGGTCATAGTAATGCTCTTGAGTTCCTTGAATGGAAGGTACTATATAAACGCAAAGTACTATAGGCAGACCTGCTAGTGCTGCCTGTTGTTAAGCTGCCCAATACTTCCCATTATAAGAACCTGTGTTCAGTTGTTTATAAAACTTTTCCAGGCTGAAATTTCTTAGGCTGAGTACCTGCCTTAGACTGAATTCTTCTGGAAAGATTCAGCAAAAAAGTGGTTCTGCCTATTCTGAAAAAGAGATTAGGCAGGGGGGAAATGGTTTTCTTGCCTGTGTTTTGTTTGCTGGTTTTCTCTTTTTATTTTTTAAACAAAAAACCCAACCACTTCATTTTGAAGTTTTAGTGCCCCCATGCTTTGGTGCAAAGATTTGAAATTTGCTGGTGGTGGGAGGGGAGGGAGTCATCCTGGTGTCAAAGATTTGCCCCTTTTACTATTCCTGTGAAAACAAGCCACATTTGGCCAGCTGAAGTCTTTGAGGGGGAAAAAATCAATTTGCACATGTTCAGTAGGCTCTTGTTAGAGGTCAGCAACTAAATTCTCTGAAGGTTCCATCTGCACTGAGCATGCTGTAGACTGTACAGACTGTCACTGTAGCACATGCCCCTCTGACTCACTCAGTGCACAGGATGGACCGTTCTCTGGGGATGAATCAGAGCTGTGTAGAAAAGGAGGCCCCTTTTATCTGTAAGCCCCCTCCTCACTTGGTGCAGAAGTTGGAAGGTGTCTGATGAATAAGGGAGGAACTGCAGGAAGAGGGGATGATCTTAAGGGTAAGGCCGTTGAATGCCACCCTGGAGAACTTGATTCAATCCTTGCCTCTCCCACACTGTTCTTGTGTGATGGCAGGCAAGTCACTTAAACTAAACTTTTCTCAGGTGGTCACTAATCCTATGTTTCTCGTTTTATGGGTGCCTGACTTGAGAGCCTGAGATCTGATTTGCAGATGTGCTGAGCACTCATAGCTTCACTTGAAGTCAATTAGAGCTGTGCTTTGAACATATGAAGTGCTTTGGAAAGATTGGATTTTTATTCGTAAATGTCAATAAATGTCGATTTCACCCTACACACCTGTGATGGGGTTCGACTCATTGCTGTGGAGCCTCCTGCTGGCTGTCCTGGGAATTAGCTTAGTTCACCAGTGCGTCCTCGTCTGGTGAGGTCTTGCCACCATCACATCTGCTCTGGGAAGCATGTTGTCCCAAAGAACACAGTGTCCTCTTCAGGACACAGCCCTCCAGCTGTGTCACACTCTGTTCTCCCCACTTCCAGGGGAACCTGCAGTCTTTTGTCCGGCCACTTCCTTCAGTAGCAAACTGCAGTCCACAGTCTAGCCACTTCCTTCAGTGGCTCCAGTGCCCTCCTTGCCCTTGTGTCAGGGCCTCAGTCAGAAGATCCCTGCAGCCTGCCGGGAGCTGCCTTTAGCTCCCTGGGTCTCTTCCTGCAACACTGCTCTGCCCCGGGTGCTTGCTGCCCTCCACCTGCAAGGCAGCCAGTCCCCCTCCCTTCTTAAGCCCCAGGGAGTGACTGACAGTGACTTTTTTTTATATGGAAAAAGAAAAGGAGTACTTTTGTTAGAGACTAACCAATTTATTTGAGCATAAGCTTTCGTGAGCTACAGCTCGCTTCATCAGATGCATCCACTGAATGCATCTGATGAAGTGAGCTGTAGCTCACGAAAGCTTATGCTCAAATAAATTGGTTAGTCTTTAAGGTGCCACAAGTACTCCTTTTCTTTTTGCGAATACAGACTAACATGGCTGCTACTCTGAAACTTCTTATATGGGCCAGCCCGGCCTGGATTGGCTACTCCTATAAGCCCTTCTGTGCTTGGCTACCTCCTGTGCAGCCTCCATAGGGCTGTTTTTAACCCCTTTTCTGCCGGTGTGGGGCAGATGCCCCATCACAGCACCCAAAATGACAAAAAATATTTCCGGTGATGATTGAACTGTAAAGAAAGGCAAAGTAAGATGATAATTGAGAACTTCTTAGTCTGACTTAAAACATACAAATTAAATATCCTTGACATGTGATGTTGACAACTTTTGTTTTAAGGGCTATAAGCTCTAACTTCTTGACTCTTCCCATCTACCACCTTTAAATGATTGTGTCTGATCCCCCCACCCCCAATAATTTCCTGCAATTGTGAAAATTTAAATTGATAAAAACTGGGGGGGCAGAATAAAAATCAAATTTTTCCAAGCCTATATATCATTCTAAGTGCTCTGAAAAAACAGGCCCTATGCCTCTCAAATTGGGCTGCATGCCAAAGGTTGCCAATCCTTGCTTTAGACTTAATTTTTTTATGCCTCAGTTCCCCAGCTGTAACATGGGATAGCATAGCATTTCTGCATACACTGGGTGGTCTGAACAAATATTTCAAGCCTGCTGTTTGCTAGAGGAAAATCTTGTGGATAATAGCACTTTACGACACTACAAAATATATAATTTCTATCTGTGGGACCTTCTGGTGTCCTTGTGTCAGACTAAACTAGACTTCTACTGAAGTGTTCAGAACATCTCTTCTCACCAGTATCATGACCTAGTCAAGTCCAGCAACATGTCAAAAAATGAAATGAGGATTAGAAAAACCAGACCCACAAAAAATCTGTGTATTTACAGTCTTTGTAGAAAGGTCCAATCAAAATTTTAAATTTATAGTGACATGCAGTAGGAACATGGGAATTACCAGATAGATCAGACTCGTGCTCCTGCTATTCCAGTATTCCATCTCTGCCAGTGGCCAGCACCAGATGATTCAGAGGAAGGGGCAATAAATCCTGTTATGGACAATCATTGATGAATGTGTCCTTGGAAATTTTCTTCCCAAACCCAGTTGATTAGCATTTGGGTTATACCGTAAAAGGGAAACCCTATAAGCTATGAGGGTTATCTATTAAGCTTATATCAAAATTTAGGAAAAGGCATCCTTTACTGAAGCTTAAGGGTGTTGTATTGACCATCTTAAACAGCTTTGAGAAGAAAATTAGAGGTAGGCTTGTCTAATGGGTTGAGAATGGGGCTAGAGCTTCTGAGTTCCACTCCATGCTATGCTATTACCTTGAGTTAGTCATTTCGACCTAAAACTTTAAAAGTAGCCTTTAATTGTGCATTCTAATTGAGAGACTTTTAGGGCCAACTTTTCAGAGTTACCAAGCACTTACAGGCTTCCAGTCACTTCAACTAGAATTGTGGATGCTCAGAATGTCTGAAAATACAAACTCCCTAGGTGTATCAAATTGGGTGTCCAAAATTTGAAGCCACTTTTTAAAAACGTTGACTTTGACTTCTGTTTCCCCATCTATAAAATGGATCTAATACTTAACTACTTCACAGGTTGCTTCATGATTAATTTCAAGCTTTAACTGCCAGTCATTATATTTTGTTGTTAATGATTGAACTGCATGAATAATGCAAAACAAAAACAAACATTATAAACTTGTGGATATCCTGCTTTTAGATTACTGCTATTTTTTATAGCTCTTGAAGAAAGTTCTAATCAAACATAACTAAAGCTAATGCCTAATATTGTAGCTGAATACAAACTAACTTCCTTTGTTTTGGACTTGTGTACCTTTTTATTTTTTGCCAGTCAAATAAGGAGGTAAATTCATGATATAGTAATACAAAATCCAGGGAGAAATTGAGTTGGTAAATAAAACAATACCATGATTTTCAACTAGTACTATGATATTAATTTAAATTTTCACAATTGCAGGAAATTATTGGGGGGGGGTCAGAGACAATCATTTAATGGAGGTAGATGGTGAGATTCAAGAAGTTAAAGCTTATAGCCCTTAAAACACAAGTTGTAAGCTGAAATTAATAAGGGATATATCTCTTAGAAAATATTTGGTTCAGAGTAGCAGTTGACAGCAAATTGTGTTCATTTCTGAAAATACAGTTTGTTTCTATGCCACTGTTTGTTATTTCATTGAGCTGGTGAGTTATGTATCAGTGTTTCAAAACTTCTCAGTATGGAGATCTTCAAGGCAGCATGGATCAGTAATTGGATGATCTGCAATATCTTGAGTGCTTTTTTGTTTTTTAAGTTAAGCCGGAGTTTCAAGCTATTGTTTGTGTAAAACCCTCCCAACTCTCAAAGTTGGATATATAATAATACTTAACTCCAAAAGCATTTTTCATGCATAAATATTAAAGGCCTTCATTTAGGAAATGTGCTCAAATACTGATTTCACTTTCCTGAATAGAGATGCATTCTTGAATCAAGACAAAATTATAAATTAAGGCACATAGTCGCATTAGAAGTCTATGTCACTTTTGAAAACTCCTTTCTAGTTTAACAAAAAATATAACATCTGTGAAGAATGTTAGCCTGGAGTGGTTCAAATAACCATTATAACTACGTGTGTGTGTGTATGTGTGTGTGTATGTGTATATATATATATATATACACACGTGCATGACACTTCAGTCAGTTCTACAGTCAAGTTTATATGTTTTAACCTATCAGTTAGTTCTTGCTCCACCTTCTGTGCTGTGATAGAAGGCAGCAGAGCTCCTCTTGAGATACCAGCACTTCAAAAGTAGTGTACTTGGGCAATATTGGACTGTGTTTATCTTGATTTAGCAGGTATGTGTGGCAGCAGCATAGCAGTGAAGAGCTCTACAGAGCTTAAGTGTTACATGGTTGGGCTATAAAGAACTTCATTTCTCAGTCCTCCACACACTGAACATCTTGAATGGACAGTTGTCTTTGCAAACTTGCTGTAAAATAACTTGCAGCATTTTACAAAGTCCGCATGATGCCTGCATGACAAGTGATATGTATCATTGCTAGTGATCTGCTTCCTGATATGGTCTTATAAAAAAGGTCACTTTTCCTACTTATTTTGTAATATATGATGTGTATTAAAATGTGATATAGTGCTGTCTACCAGCTCAGTTATTCACTAAAATATTTTTCGAAGTTTAGAGGCATTGGGTGCAATCTTGGTTCCACTGAAATCAATGGCAGAACTCCAATTGACTTCAATGTGTACAGGATTTTAACCTTAGTCCTCTAGTATGAGGTCCTAAATGTAGAGTTTTTTGTGAAAAAGGGCTGCATGAATTGAAAGTATTATAACATTTTTAAGACGCACATTAAAACATAAGCATTCCCCTGCAGTATTTGCAAGCCAAACAACAATATCATGCCAGTACACATGAAAACCAGAAAATGATCTGAAGAGAAACTGCAGTAAAACTGTGTCTTTTTATAGGTTGTGCTAAGCATTGCAAGAAGTTAAACAGCAGAAATAATAAATTGTGCACTGGATTTTAAAAATGCTTTCAGTTTTAATAATATCATGTAGTAATCTACAAGGTAAGGAAAAGTTTAGATCAGTTTTATGTGAAATGTCCCTTTGTTTAGCAATAGTGTTGCCCCACTTCACTTCTGCGTAAAAATGCACTCCTTGAAACAGAGAGCTGAGTTGACCTGGCTCCGTTTCTCAAATTTTTGTTGCATGTATTTTTGCTGAGGAGAAAATGATAGAAAATCCTGACTTCAGGCCCAATACTATTCACACCATAATTTATTGTACTGAATTGACTCTTTAGTGCAGGGATCGGCAACCTTTGGCACGCAGCCCATCAGGGAAATCCACTGATGGTCCGGGACGGTTTGTTTACCTGCAGAGTCTGCAGGTTTGGCCGATCGCAGCTCCCACTGGCCACAGTTTGCTGTTCCAGGCCAATGGGGGCTACGGGAAGTGGCAGCCAGCACATCCCTCAGCCCGCACCACTTCCCGGAGCCCCCATTGGCCTGGAACAGTAAACTGCGGTCAGTGGGAGCTGCAATCAGCAGAACCAGGGCCGGCCGACAACATTTTGGCACCTGAAGTGGGAAGCTCAAATGATGCTCCCATGCCCCCTCGCTTGGGCCAAAACTTTGAAAGGTCTCAATTCTGCCTTCTTCCTGTTCTACTGCTCGCATGATACTGCTCTGCTACCTACCCCAATAAAGGAGAACTAACAACTTTCTGTTATTCCCTCTCACCTTTTCTCCTGCCTGCCTGTTATGTCTCTTGTGCCTTCCTTCCTCCAGTACAGCACTCCACCATCTCTGTGCATCTAGAGCAGAGAGAATACATATGCACCAGCAGCAGACAAATTTTCTACTCTCTGGATCCTAGTGGTGCCCCCCACACAGTCTGGCACCTGAGGCGGCCGCCTCATTTCGCCTCATGGTAAGGCCAGCCCTGGGCCAAACCTGCGGAGGCTGCAGGTAAACAAACCGTCCTGGCCCACCAGCAGATTTTCCTGACAGGCCGCGTGCCAAAGGTTGCCGATCCCTGCTTTAGTGCATTCATTTGAACCCAGCCTGGAGGTTAGACCTTCATTGCACTGCAATGAGTTATCTTTGGTGATGAAGAAGGAAGGCATTTGCCTTCAGGTTGGAAAAACTAGAGTAATCTCAGCATGATTAGAGCTCATATGTACTTCTGACCTCCAGGGCATGCATCAACAGGCAAGAGTCAGCAAAGACAATTTATTCATTCTTTTTCTCCAGAGTATGTGGTTTATAACAAGGTAAAAATCCCTGAAGTGGGGATACAGATAGACATAACGAAGGACATAATCAATTAGCAAAACCAAAGGAAAGAAAAATAGTTTGGGTGTCACTGCAATCCTTATACATATGCAATCTCACTATACACAGTAAAACATCAATAGACTATTCTAGCAGCCTGTTCCTGCTCCAGGTGACTTCAATGACACAACTCCCATTGACTTGGTTTGCAGAAGTGTGATGCTAATTAAGCAAAATAGGTCCCACTGTTGTCTGTGGGACTACTTTTGTGTGGGCACAGAATCTAGCTCTTAATCTGTAAACTCTACATCGTCCTACATGTCTTTAAAGCACCATGCACGCCAATTGCCTGTATAAATTACAAATAAATCGATGAAGCTGTTAACTCTCTGGACAAGACAGAGATGCTTAGACAGATTAGGGGTTTGTGGGGCCCTGAGCCACAGCAAGTGGGGGCCCATCTCCACTCCTTCTGCCTGCAGTCCCCCCTGATGGCAAAATAGAGTCAGGATGTGGGGGCTTCCCCCACTCCGCCCGCCCGGCGCTCCTGCCAGGGTACAGGGTCAGGGCACGGTTAGGGGGAATGGGGCAAGCCCCCATACCCCAACCCTGCTCCCCAGAAGGAGTGCCGGGCAGAGCAGGTCAGGGCACCAGGGGTGCCCATTTTTCCAGGGACCCCCAATTTGCCAGGGCCCCTGGGCACAGGCCCAGTAGCTATTCCACCACTAGACAAGGACTGCTTTTCTTTCTGTGCTGTTCACAGCACCTAGCACAATGGAGACCTGCTCCATGACTAGGGCTCTGAGGTGCTACTGTAGTACAGCTAATACATTTATAATAATAGAATCAAGACTGGAGACAATAAATGTTGGAAACACACTTATCCACAACTTTTTCGATATTTTTTCTACATTTTTCAGCAAAGATGTTGACTTAGCTGAAGATGAAAACAGATGTTTTCTGTTAAGGAAACATTTTTATCTCACTGACATTAAATGTCCATTTCACAGAGATACATAGACTAGTGGGGTCAGTGCTGCACTTTCAGAAATGTTGCTCTATGCCAAACTGTTGTCCCATTTTCTACATCTGTGGAGGTGGAATTTAAACATCCCATCACCATTTTCAGGAAGACCAGTGTCATAGGAAGCCAATATTCCGTTTCACAGTTGTCATAAATATAAAGGGAAGGCTAACCACCTTTAAAATGGCCAGAGGAAAAAACCCTTTCACCTTTAAAGGGTTAAGAAGCAAAAGATAACCTCGCTGGCGCCTGACCAAAATGACCAATGAGGAGACAAGATACTTTCAAAGCTGTGGGGGGGACAAAGGGTTCTCTCTGTCTGTGTTGCTTTTGCCAGGACCAGAGCAGGAATGCAGGTCAGAACTCCTGTAAAGGGCTAATAAGCAATCTAGTTAGATATGCGTTAGATTCTGTTTTGTTTAAATGGCTGACAAAATGAGTTGTCCTGAATGGAATATATATTCCTGTTTTTGTGTCTTTTTGTAACTTAAGGTTTTGCCTAGAGGGATTCTTTATGTTTTGAATCTGATTACCCTGTTAAGGTATTTACCATCCTGATTTTACAGAGGTGATTCTTTTACCTTTTCTTTAATTAAAATTCTTCTTTTAAGAACCTGATTGCTTTTTCATTGTTCTTAAGATCCAAGGGTTTGGGTCTGTGTTCACCTGTGCAAATGGGTGAGGATTTTTACCAAGCCTTTCCCAGGAAAGGGGGTGTAGGTTTTGGGGGGAAAGACGTTTCCAAGCGGGCTCTTTCCCTGCTATATATTTGTTAGACACTTGGTGGTGGCAGCAATGAAGTCCAGGGGCAAAAGGTAAAATAGTTTGTACCTTGGGGAAGTTTTAACCTAAGCTGGTAAAAATAAGCTTAGGGGGTTTTTCATGCAGGTCCCCACATCTGTACCCTAGAGTTCAGAGTGGGGAAGAAACCTTGACAGCAGTAAACACAGGTTATATCCAAAATGGTGGGTTATCTGTTTTGAGTGTGTAACAATTGCCCTGTTTGAATATACAGGCCTGCAATATTTTCTTTGCATGTGCCTGTGCACAGGACACTCTATGTGCAGATCTCCTTTATATGCTTTGAAGTGAAACTTATCATAGAAATGTAGGGATGGAAGGGACCTCAACTGGTCACCTAGCTCACAGGACCAAGTATACCTAGACTGTTCCTGATAAGTATTTGTCTAACATAGTCTTAAAAACGTTCAGTGGTGGAGATTTCACAACCTCCCTTGTCTGCTTCAGCACATAACTATCCTTATGGTTATAAAGTTTTTCCTAATCTCTAACCTCTAAATCTCCCTTGATGCAGATTAAGCCCATTACTTCTTGTCCTTATTCACTTATTCACTATAACACTTATTCACCATCCTCTTTATAACAGTTCTTAACATAGCTGAAGACTTCCCCCCTCAGTCATCTTTTCTCAAGACTAAACAGGCCCAATTTTTTTTACCTTTCCACGTAGGTCAGGTTTTCTAAAACTTCTGTCATTTTTGTTGCTCTCCTCTGGACTCTATCCAGTTTGCCCACATCTTTCTGGAAGTGTGGCACCCAGAACTGGACACTCATCATTGCCTAGTAGAATGGGACAATAACGTCCCATGTCTTACATATGACAGTCCTGTTAATACACCTTTCATGTGTAGGCTGAAAGCCTGACCACCTGCAGTGGCCAGCTACTGTGACAACACCCCAGAATATTAGCCTTTTTTACCACTTCACAACATTGTTGACTCGTATTCAATTTATGATCAACTACAACCCTCAGATACTCTTCAGCAGTACTACTGCCTTCCCAGATATTTGAAGTTGTGCATTTGATTTTTTTCTTCCTAAGTGTAGTATTTTGCACTTGTTTTTATTTAATTTCATCTTGTTGATTTCAGACAAATTCTTCAATTTGTCAAGGTCCAATTTGTCTAATCCTGTTCTCAAAAAGGCTAGCAACCTCTCCCATCCCAGTATCATCTGCAACTTTCATAAGCTTATTCTCTATTCCCTTATCCAAGTCATTAGTGACAATATTGAATAATATCAGACCCAGGACAGACTCCTGCAGGATACCACTAGATACATCCCCCATCCCCAGTTTGACACAAAACCATTGACAACTACTCTTTGAGTATCGTCTTTCAATCAGTTTTGCACCTACCTTATAGTAATTTCATCTAGACCACACTTCCCTAGTTTATGAAAATGTCATATGAGATTGTGTGAAAATCCTTACTAAAATCAAGATAGATCACATCTACAGCTTTCCCCTATCTACCGTAACCCTGTCAGAGAAGGAAATAAGGTTGGTTGTCATTGTTTGTTCTTGATCAAACCATGCTGGCAATTGCTTATCACCCTAATGTCCTCTAGATGCATACTAATTGATTGTTTAATAATTTGGTCCAGTATCTTTCCAGGTATTGAAGTTAGGATGACTGATATATAATGCCCCGTGTCCTCTTTGTTCCCCTTTTTATCTGTAAATACTATGTTTGCTCTTCTCTAGTCCTCTGGGACCTCACCCATCCTCCATGAGTTGTCAGAAAATGCTAATGGATCTGAAATTGCTTCAGCTAGTGCCTTAAGTACCATACGGTGAATTTCATTGGTCCCTGCCAACTTGAAAATATCTAACTTGCCTAAATATTTTTTAATTTCTTCTTTCCCTATTTAGGCTTATGTTCCTTCCCCCTTATTAATATTAATTGTATTACATATCTGGTCACAATTTATCGTTGTGACAGGGTCAAGCCAGATGGCTACAGGAGAGTAATAGAAGGCAGCTATATTAGCCCCAGGTTAAGTAGGTCCCTTTTCCCTAGGTAAGGTAACAGGGAAGGTTCCAGAACAATCAGGAACCTTCTGGAGACAATTAAGACAGACAGGCTGATTAGAACACCTGCAGCCAATCAAGAAGCTGCTAGGATCAATTAAGGCAGGCTAATCAGGGCACCTGGGTTTAAAAAGGAGCTCACTTCAGTTTGTGGTGTGCATGTAAGGATCTGGGAGCAAGAGGCTCTAGGAGCTAAGAGTGAGAACACATACTGTTGGCGGACTGAGGAGTACAAGCATTATCAGACACCAGGAGGAAGGTCCTATGGTGAGGATGAAGAAGGTGTTGGGAGGAGGCCATGGGGAAGTAGCCCAGGGAGTTGCAGCTGTTGCACAGCTGTTCCAGGAGGCACTCTAGACAGCTGCATTCCACAGGGCCCTGATCTGGAACCTGGAGTAGAGGGCAGGCCTGGGTTCCCCCCAAACCTCCCAACCCCTGGTCAGACAGAGGAGGAGTTGACCTGGACTGTGGGTTAATGAAAAACGGCCAAACTGAGGGCTGCCGTGAAGCTCCAAGGCGAGCAAATCCGCCAGTAAGTGCAAGACCCACCAAGGTAGAGGAGGAACTTTGTCACACCATTTTAGTGAAGACTGAAGCCGCCTTCTTGATCTCATCTGTTATTAGCTCTCCATCATCACTAAGTAGAGGACATTCAGTTTCCTTTGTCTTTCTCTTGCTCCTAATATATTTATGGAACCTCTTCTTATCTCCCCTTATATCCCATGCTAGGTGTAACTCATTCTGTGCCTTAGCCTTTCTGATCTTGTGTCTACGTGCTTGTGGCATTCTTTTGTACTCATCCTTAGCAATTTGTCCAAGTTTTCATATTTTGTAGGATTCCTTTATGATTTTCAGGTCACTAAAGAGCTCCTGATGGAGCTATAGTGACCTCTTACTATTTTTCTAATCTTTCGTTCACATAGGGATAGTTTGCTGTTGTGCCCTTGATATTGTCTCTCTAGTAAACTGTCAGCTCTCCTGAACTCCTTTGTCACTTTAGATTTGTTCCCAAAAGGTACCTTATCTGCCAGTTCTGAGTTGTAGTCTGCTTTTCTTGAAGTCCACTACAGAGTTTATACAGCTCAAAACAGTACTTAACTCCCTGCAAGTCCCTTTGGCAGCTACTGAACAAGTAGAAGGGGACCCATGCAATGGCAGCCTGGGTCTCAATAAAGTCATGGAAGAAGAGAGTGAATCAAGGAACTTCTGTACAGATAGATTTTGCTTTCATCGAACTGGTTGGGACTGTTCCCTGTGATTTCCCAGGATTTGTGTGGTTAGAGGGCCTTGCCCTTGCAAATTCTGCAGGACACCAAACCACGAATATTTAGCAGAAGATTATGTGAGGGGAATGTAAATAGTTTGTTTTGTTTGTTTTTTCTCCTTCCCCTCCCTCTGGTTCCCCAAAGGCCATGCTGACAGCCTAGGGAGCTTAAACACTATTTAAGGTAGTGGGGTGATATGAGCCATTTAATCCATTATAAATCCTTTTGGGGAGATAAATTTCTATTGAAAGGGCTTCATAGAAAAGTGCTATGTAGAGGAAATTCATATATTTTGTGCAACATGACTAAGAGGTAACTACACGGTGTGATGTAGACTTGTTAAATGTATACAAAATCTCTTCAACACATGCATAATTTACATAATTTAGGTACAGGAATTACATACTAGGAATTAGATACATGTATGAAAATATAAGGATATAGTTTGTAAACGTAAGTGTAACTTATTTAGATTTGTACAGGTATCTATTCAATTGTTCTCACATAACTATATTTTCATAGCTATAGTTGCATAATCTGCTGACTTTACAAATAGGTCAAGACAGGGTAGTTAGCACCTCTAACTGTTTAGTGTGGTGTGGTAACCCAGTGTTAGCAGGAACCATTTTAAGGGGAGCACAGCAATTATAAATAAAGCTAGCTAAATCTGCTAATGGTTTTCTTGCTTTGCGCAAGACAGTCTAATGGAAATTCTAGTGCACACCAGTGGAATCCTTGGTGTCAGTTGAAGGGTTGGTAGCCGGTAAACCAACAAATCTGGTACTCCTGTTCCAAAACCTTCCTGGCCATCTAGAATGAGTTGGGAACTTTCAACTGGGATTTCCATTAGGGTATCTTTCACTGACTTGCATATTTAGGGGCTTATGAGATCTTTAGATGTTAGTGACATGGATAATACTAGGATGTACAGTGGCTAGATAAAGATGTGGGGAGACTTGAAAAGCTCTCATCCATGAACAGAGAGAACTGGGGTTTCTCTCTACTCTAAGTCCGTGCACAGCCAGCAAAATCCAGGTATATATTACATTATAGATAGGGCATGAACAAGTGCAATCTAATTACCTGGATAGGCAAGTCTATATGTGTTTAAGTAGATACTTGATTACTGGTCTCACAGAAAGGATACACAAACTCAGCAGTTTATTTTAAATATCTGTTAGAACTGCAGGGATTTAATACTGCAAACTAAATTTTTTGAAAAAGTCTCCAAAATTGAATCTGCCAAATTTGCATGTGTAGCTATTTTCACATGCAGAAAGCCCATGGTCATACTTGGAAACTGTATAATTGTCCATTTACACACTAGTTTTCAATCCTTGACTACCTGTCATTGTGGGAGGGATTTCTTATCCTTATCCAACCTGTATCTGTCCTGACAACTAAAAAGGGATTCGTTACCTCAACGGTTACTTTGGGTGATATTTGATGCAGTTGGATGGCCACACCTTACATTTATAAATATCTTGTCAGGTGACCTTTTATCCCTTCTTTGGGCATACCTAAATATGCTCTAATTAAAGTTTGACAATTATACGCTTTGCACATATTATAATGAGCATTGGAATTGACACATCAAATCAGACCCATATCTAGTATGTTTTCTGACCTGTGACAAGCAGGGAAGGAAAACATAAGATGTCCCAGAACTGCCTACTGTGGGTTAATCTTCCCCCAGGAAATTCTCTTACCTCCTAATAGTTACAGATTGGTTTAAACTATGAAGCCCGAGGGCTAATATCACTTGCAAAACTTCAGAGTTGTTATAACAAGTATAAAAATTATAATATTCTTATTATCCATGTAAAGTGCCAAATCACTCTTTGACTCATACTAAGTGATTGGTCTCAACAACATCATGTGGCAAAGAGTTCCACAGTCTAATTATATGTTGTATGAAAGTTTTTTGTTTTTGTTTTGTTTTATTATTGGTTTTCAATCTTCTACCTTTTAGTTTCTTGGCTGTCATCCGCTTGTTTTTGCATAATAAGAGTGGGAGAATAGAAATTCCCAGTCTATCATGTCTGTGCTATTTGTTATTTTATATGCTTTTATCATATCTCCTTTTATATGTCCCCTGTAAAGTAAATAATCTCAGTCTTTTCAATCTCCTCTGCATGAGAGTTGTTCCCTGCCCCTAATCATTCTCATTGTCCTTTTCTAAATTCTGTCCAATTTGTGGAGCTATATACCTGCTAGGCAGAATCTGAGAGCGTCTGCCAAGCTGTACGGAGAACTACTCAGATGTGTGCTGGCTTCTGATCTGTTTAGACCTTTTAAAAACTTTGGGACTTGTATTCAGTGTGTAATAAAAGTGCAGCATTTTATGTAAGAAATCCAATTTTAGATCTTCTGATTCTTCAGTTCATAAGAGGTTCTACTACAAAACATTCCAGGAATTTCTGATCTCATTCCAGAAATACCACACCCCAAACAGACTTAGCTTTTTATAGGCCATTTTGGGACCCTGTATGAGATAAACATGGGGTTTAGGTCCCCTGTACATCTTACTAAGAGACACTGCTATCATGAAACCATGTACTAACAATATGGATGCCAAGTGGACTCTCTATTCAGTGTATTAAAAGCCCTAAACTTGCTGTAATTGCAAGTGCTTGACTCCTTAATGGCACAAAAACTGATCCACAACTCTGTGTACACACAGTAGAAAAAGTCTTAATTCTTATTAAACTTGCACTATAGAATGGTGTCCAACCCGAACTTTCTCACTCTAGGGGGAAAAAAATAGCACTATGGACATTTGAAATAAAAACAATAAATCCCATTGAATACTGTGCAGCCTTGGTAACACCATATAAATGTCCAGTTAAAAATCTCAAGACTTTACACAACTAAGATGTCATCAGAATCATAAAGTAATTTGGATAAGTGGCATCAGCATGTGGAAAGAGCTTTGAAGTACACATTAACCAGATGTAAATAAATACCATGTGGCACTTTTGGCACATGATTTCCGCTAGTGATACTATACAACAATTTATGGAAGTTATAACTCGGCTCCATTTCTGACAATCAGCTTTCTGCTACTGCAACTCCTGTACTGAACTGTGACTACAACTATGTCTTTTCTGCAAAAAAGATAAAACATGGGTAATTTTTATCTTGATGTGACCAGTTGAAGTAAACCCCAAGGGGGGTAAGGTGGGGGTGGACCTTGACTAGCTAAATTGAGGTAAAACTGCCTGTGCTTTATCTCCACTAGGATTTTACATTGAGTGACCCATCTATCTCCAAGTAAAACCACACCTTTTTTGAAGTGGAGACATAGCTTTCAACACCTTTACCGGAGTGTCATGTCCAGGTGGGTTAGAAGGTGTAGCTGCTTTGCAGGGGGATGAACCTTATATTGCACTTACACTATTAAATGAAAGCTGTATTAAAATTTTAGTGCTTCCCTGACAATAATTTTGAATGCCCTCCTGCTGTTCTCCATTCAGATGCACCACTGAATTTTCCAATCCAAAATCTGTTCTTAGACCCATGTAAGTTCAGTGGTTCCCAGGCTGTGTTATCAGATTGGACTGCCTGCTGAGAAGTGTTGGTAAAATGGCAGCTCTCACTGAGAATGGCACCAGCACAGGGCATTGAAACAGTGACAGTTATCTTTAAAATCTATGTTGAGTTAATGTTGTAATATCATGACACCAGGTGATGCTCCCCTTTAGGAGGGAGCAGGGTCTAGTGCACCTAGACTGCCTGCTGCCCAAGGAGTCTTAAGGAAAGGCAGCTAGGCCTTATAAAAGGGGAGACAGCTGCATGCTGTTATTAACAGACTCCTGCAGGACCCTGAGTGAGCAGGGAAGGCCAGTGGACAAAGCCAAGCTCCTGGAAGAGCAGCAGACAGATTCTCAGTGGAGAGAGGCCATGCCTACGTTTTGAATTCTGCAGGGATTCAAATCTTTAGGAGCAGGGGCTTGGGACTCAGGTGAAACAAAGGAATTTTAAAGAGAGAACAGACCCTTAGGGTGGAAGAGATGGGCCAACGAAAACTGGGGTGAAGACTTCGTAGGTTTGGGTTCTATTTTTAAAGACTGTATGGCACTTAATTAATTGGACTCCAGAATGGAAATGTTTTGAATATCTGGACTGTGTGGATTTTTTTAAGGGACTCCCAGTAGAAGGGAAAACTGAGGCCAAGGGATGGCTCTGCAACACCTGGCCAGTAGGAGGCACTATAGAGTAGGTACGCCCTTTCGATATACAGCTACTCAGTAAGTGTGCAGATAGGTACGTATTCGGTCTATTTTTTAGCTATTTCAGGTAATATAGATCGCAGCTTCAGGCTTCTTTTTGTTTTTTGTTTTTTTAAGGCTAATACAAAATAGGACCAATAGGACTAGACATGGAAATTCCTTCTGGTAATATGGTAGCATCTCTTATTCTCTGCATGTTTTCAATGTCTGCATTTGAGCCTTTGCAATGTTGCACCTTTCATATCGTCGTCTCTGGATCTTAAGTGAACTAATTAAAGTCAGTGCATAGTAATATCTTCTTATGATGCTTTTCCTAGTTCTGCTTCAGTAGCTGAAAGCTCCAGGACAACAGAATCTGTTCTGACTTTTGACATAGTCAAGATGTCTCACCAGGGAAAGATAACTATACACTGCCCTCTTCTTAGCCAGATACAAAAAATTGCCAGCAGGTGGCATGCAGAGGGTGCAATTTTTTTTCTTTTTTGAGTGAGATAGAAATCTGAGATCAAAAGATTCTGAAGTGAAAATGCCTCCTTTGGTGAAAGACTGATTATCAATAATTCATCATGAATAAGCAAAATGCTGCTTTCTTACTACTTTCCAACAAAGGTTTACATAACATTTTATATTTCAAGAACTCATCACAAAGTTCTGAAGCAGCTGGAACTGAAACATACTGTCAGAATGCTGGACCTTGGCCTTTTGGGTGCTTTGCAAAGTGACAGCAGTGTTGATTTCTGTATGATGGCCAGCAAGAATGACAAAAAGTAAAAGGCACTTTGTTTTGCTGTGCCATTCCAATTTTTTCTGTTGCAACAGGTCAACAAGCAGGCCTACTGCCATTGGGAATTATCCTTTACTGAAAAAGAAATAGTATTTTTTTTGTAGTCTTATTACAAATGTCTGGGTTTAAGAAACCTTTGCTTCTCCCACATTAGCACTCTAGACAAATCTTGAACTACCTTTGTGGCAAGCCCTAACAAACTCTGTCACTTTGACCTAATCCAGTTTTCTGCACAGCTGTGCTAAAGTCACCTTTAGTTTTATCACATTTTAATGCAAACAAGGCCGGAAGGGTGCTTGTTTGGATTGAAGAAGCTGTGACAATTCATCTGAATGGGAGCTTCAGTAACTGGGAAGAAAAATGTGACAGGGAGCTTTATCACTGCATTGTACAAAACAATCTGAAAATTATTGCTTCTTTAGGGGCCTATTCTCTTATTGAGGCCTAGCTCAGTCTATGCTAAGCAGCTAGACAGAACTTTGAATGGTTTGCCAGTCCTAAAGAGAGATTTTTAATTCTATTGTTTGTGGGTATCCCTGACTTTCCTAAGAGGATTCAAAGACAGACTGCAGAACAAGGCAGCTAACACAGGACTTCACTTGGTCTGGGATGTATACGTTAAAATTCAAATGGCAAAGTACACATCCCTCAGTACTTTGAAATGATCAAATGCTTATGTTTGCTTTCAAAATTTGTAGAATTTATTGAGCATAAAATGAACTTTCAAAACATGTTTTTGAGCTGTTTTAAATGTTCTCACGTCACTAACTTCCTGCAAAATTGTCTATAAAGCAGAGCAGAAAAAAATTACAGCATTGAAATGACTGTATAAAAGTAGCTCTGTAGAAATCAAATATATATATGATTTCTACAGAGCTACTATATATATATATAGTAAAATGTAAATTTTATATGTACACAATGTACTTGTCCTAATTCTATATATGTTGAACTGTAATTTCCAAATGAAACCAAATAAGGGTTTTAAATGTTGAAACTTGACATCATCACGAAATTGGATGAAGCCATTGGAAACTGATTTAATATTCAAACTATTTGCAGTGCACTGTTGAAAGAATCCTTCTTCCTGAGGCTGTGCTAAAAAATCCAGGTACTGGGAGAATAAGGAATTGAATCTCCTAGGAGACAGCAGTTTAGTGGGATCATGGCATCTAAGCACTGTTTGACTGGCTGACTTTGCTGTCTCATAGCTGTGAGCTGAATCGGCAAAGCAGCACGTAATGTGAAGAGTTCACTGTCTAATACACAAGTATAAAGTGCTGTGTAGGCACTAAAATACCTGCTTTGACCTAGAAGGACTTCAAATGACCTTTAGTGTTGAACAACTCCACCTATTAAATGCATGCAAGAGTTGGGGGCAATGGGTGGTAGAATTTTTTTTATGTATATCAGAACCTTGCTTTTCTGAACCAATTAGTAAGAGCAGCAGTAGGATTACATAGAGGAGTAGCTACTCCTCTTCCCCTCCACCCACACATGGGGCATGACTTAGAAGCCCTCATTTGCTTATGCGTGTTTGCATTTTAAGAGGGAGATATTTTGTTATGGTATACTGTACAGTAGTATAAACAAATGTAGTATAATAGAGACTTAATAAAATATCTCCCTCTTAAAATGCAAACACGCATAAGCAAATGAGGGCTTCTAAGTTAAAAGGAAAAAGGGAAGAGTGTCATAGAATCTAGCGGTGGTTCTAACACCATCTTTAAGTGTATTGGAAGGGGCCCCTCATCGTGGTTTTAGAAGAGGAGGGACAAAAATAACTGATATGTGGGAGGGAGCAAGTTCTGCAGCACAGGTCTTACTGGATGTGACTGGAGTCCTAGTGGGGAGCCAGCTGAGGTCACTCAGTTATGGTGAACTGCAAAGAATGGGTCAGACAACCTCAAAACTGGTGGATAATTTAATACTTAGATTTACCAAGCCAGCACTAAGCAGCTTCTGTTATACCTTTCTGGTTACTCAGAAGTCCAAACAACACAGTTTCCTTGAAGTAACCCAGCCTCAGGTCTCCATCCAGGTACCCAAGTCAAACATGATGGAGATTTCTGAAAATCTTATTTCATCATATCAAAGAAAAAATCCTGCTAATCCCAAAGGATTGGCCACACTACCTCGAGGTTAATAAATATTCCAGATCTTACCCAAATACACGCATACAGCCAATTTTTTATTAACTAAACTAAAATTTATTTAAAAAAAGAGAGAGTATGGTGTGATGTTCCCCTCTGGTGTTGTCTAGACCAGTGATCTGCTAGGCCACTCCAATCCTTGACTCTGGGAGCCAGCCTTACCCTGCTCTGCTGTGAGAACCCCCACTCCTGGGCTGTTCACACACAGCCTCTGGCATGTAAACTGCTCCTTTGATTGTGCAACCAAATGACACTAGCCAATATCTCCAGTCCCAGACACAACCCTAGGAACCTCCGTCTTGCAGTGTCCGGTTATGCCCGCTGGATGCTGCAAGCTTATTTGAGTTTGTCAATTTAACAAAGAAATGTATATGTAACAGGCTTGTTATTCTGAGGGAAGCCTCTGACATGCCTCAAACCAAATACACTGCATCAGGTAGAATAAACAAACAAATGTATTAACTATAAAGATAGATTTTAAGTGATTATAACTCAAAGCATAACAAGTCAGATTTGGTCAAATGAAATAAAAGCAAAACACATTCTAAGCTGCTCTTAACACTTTCAATGCCCTTACAAACTTAGGTGCTTCTCAGCACAGGCTGGCTGCTTGCTCTTCAGCCAGGGTCTCCCCTTTGATCAGTGCTTCAGTTGCTTGGTGTGTTGTCTGTAGATGTAGGTGGAATTGAGAGAGAGAGAGAGCATGGCTAATGTATCTCCCTTTTATCATGTCCTTTCTTCCCTCTTGGCTTTGCCCTTCCCCTTCAGAGTCAGGTGAGCATTACCTGATCAGAGTTCCAAACTGACCAAAGGAAGGGGGGTGACTCCCTTGAGAGTTTAACAGATTCTTTTGTTGCTGCCTAGGCCAGCCTCCTTTGTTCCTGTGAGGCTGGGCTGGGTTTGTCCCATACCTGCCCTGATGAGGTGTGAACTGCCTCTCTGTTCTTGGTGAGTTTTTGCTTCAGCTTGACTTAAGCCATAAGGATACATTTTCAGCCTCATAACTATATACATGAAATTATAACCTGTAACATTACTGTATCAATTACTATAACAACCATGCTCAAGTGCATCATGAGCCTTCCGAAGACACCCGACATGACAAACTTTGCATTAGATACAATACAATCATTTTATAAAGATGAACATGGGGGTGTAGGGTGTTCCTGCAAGGTACAGAGTGTCACATATGGTTAAAAGATCAGTATACATACAGACATGAATTCAAGTCTTGAGGTTCAGATTCATAGCAGAGATGGTGAGATTTGTAGTTGCAAAGAGTTCTTTCAGAAATAGTTCATAGGTTATAGTCCAATGTTTATATTTCAGGATGGTCCAGTCAGAACTGGGATCTCAGTCCTTGTGTCTTTGGCTTCCCCTGTATGAAACCTCAAGCAGATCTGAGATAAAAGTATCCAGACCCAATGGTCTTTTATACTGTTTTCTAGCCTTCATTTGACCACACAGTCCTGGGTAAACAATAGGCTTTTGATGTAACCTGTTTTCTAAACAACACCAGTAATTAGTTACAAAAATTAACATAGGGAAACTTATCCATTAGGCAGCCTATCACAAAATTCAAAGAGACATGTAGACAATGACATTACTTTACCCAGGATTCATCTAAATGTTAATATTCTCTTTTGATCTCTGAATTAATAGTTTACAGTGTCAGACAGAAACTGTCTGTTTACATGGCTAGCATCAAAGATGCACACAATTAGTATCATTTCTAACTTCTAACAATACAGGTTTGCATTTCAACGTTCTAGCCTATTTACCATGAATGGCCCTAATTACCATTCAAATATCTTTCTAACATGACTTGAAAGGTGGGCTCTGGGTCATTCAGCCTGCAAGCTGCTTAACCCTTTCTGGCCATAAGTTATATTTTGTATAAGATTTCCTGCAATTATATAGCAGTGGTAGCAACAATGGTTTGCATAATTATATTTTAACCAGAGCAGAAGTGTGATCACCTGCTGATGTGAGATGTAATGATGGGATCCTTAAATAGTGGGCAAATGTGACCAAAGATAAGTGTCAGGGAAAGCCTGAAGGGGTAGGTCTCAAATGTAGCCTAGGCCAGCTCCACAAAAGAGCTTTAAAAAATAGACAGCCAATGTAAAGAATGCAGAGCAGGCATAAAATGATTACAATAGTTCAAATGAGCCAACAGATGTAGTCCTGTATTCAGAACCAGCTGCAGGTGATAGCACTGCTCAGCCAAGAAGGAATTGTATTTAAGCTTCATGGCTGCAAGGGCATGTGGTGTTGTTGCAAGGCCATTAAGGTATTTCTTGCAGAGTTTGCATTAGCTGCACCGTAACTGAAAGGTACTTTTATGCCACAATAGAAGGTATTGCTTGGCACGGAAGGGCATGGTCAGATGTGACATCCACGTTCTCTTACCCCAACACCACTTGTGAATGAATATACGCAGGAAACAGGGACATTGAGGAGGAGGAGGAAGCTTCTTGTAGATTAACTCTTTTCTTCTCAGGATTGAGGACCATGTAGCTGCTAAGCATTCAGATGATAATATTGCTTAAGCGTTCTTTCAGTGCAGAGGCTGAACTTGAAGGTCCATGGAGCAAGAGATACATGGTTACTTATGACCAGCATACTGATGATGATTTGCCTTGTATTTCCAAATTACCTTACCAGGAGGCTTCATATATACATTGAACAACATGAGATAAAGGATAAAACCACAAGGGATACCAAACTTCAAATAATTTTTGGTAATGACCCACAATTACCTAATACCACTGATTATCTCGTATTCTGGGTATGGGTAGAACCCCTGGAGAATAGCATTGTCCCTCAGTGACCAAGACACCAAACCATGGTGAATTATATCAGAAGTGCCTGAGAACTCCACCCAAGCCCGCCGACAGCAATTCCAGGCCCCAGGGCAGAACAGTCAATGGGCTCCCAAGCCCGGCGTGGCATCCCCACATGGTGCGGAGTTGGACCACATGCAGCGGCTGGTGCACACACACACAAGCCACAGTCTGCCTGTCATTTGGGTGGTGTTGCACCTGTGCTGGCTGGTGCCCAATGAGCTGCCACCAGCTGCGCTGCTGGGTGTGCTCTTCCTGCACGATGAGAGCTTCCACATACGCACCCAGCTGCCTTCACCGCAGGTACCACCCCACGCGTGCCTAGGAGCCCTGCAGCCTGACCAGGAGATTTAAAAGGGCCCGGGCCCCCTTTTAAATTTTCCAGGCTCCTGGACAATTGCCCCATTTGCCTCCCCTCCGCCCCCCCCACCCATCAGCAGGCCTGACTCCACCAAAACTAACATGGCCCACTGACCTCCACGCTAAACCCATGGAGATCATGCATGACCTTGAGAAGTACAATGTCCATGTCAAAGGAAGACTGAAACCTGCCTGGTATGTCTGATGCCCAAGTATGCTTTGAAATGAACATTCACCAGCTGCTCAATCACTTTTCCCTGAATGGAAAGCTTCAGACTAAGCAGTAACTGACAAGCATTCCAGTGTGGAGCGATGATTGTTCTTCAAGTGCTGGTTCCTAGTGGTAGTCACTGTGGCTGCCCATGAGCTCCATGCACCTAGGGCTAGAAACTCTTTAACAGTGTCTGTTGGTCTGTGCTCATGCCTTCTGCCTCCTTGTGCTTTCAGCAGAGGACATAAAAGATGACATGCACTGATCACCTCTCCAGTTCCTTTTCTTCCACTCATAGTCTGGGTTGGAACTTTCTGTGTCCATTGTTCTCTTCTTCAGTACTCCTGAATAGAATCTGTAAATATTGTGAATAATTTAGTTTTACTGCTAGTTATTTAGTTGGAGATCAGCGGTTCCCCCCGACCCCTTTGTTTTGGGTACTTATTATCCTCCCGTGTACCAGGCTTTAAGCCTGGACTGGCCTGCCCCTGGCTCTTCCCAGTGAGTGACACCTGTTTCAAGTGCCTTGGGGAGGCCCACATCTCCTTGAGGTGCAGCATCTACAGTGCTTTCCATCTATGTACCTAGCAGTCTTGTGAACTTAAGCTCCAAATATACCTTGTGGGTCTCTCCATGAGATTCTGCTTGGATCCTGAGCCCTCCTGCTCCCCTTTCACGCATGCGAAGCCACTAGGCAGCAATAGATTGGCATCTGACACCAGCAATTCAGTGTCCTCAACCAAGCACAGAGACTCCCGGAAAAGGAAGCATGAGGAGGAAACTGGCAAACACAAGAAGAGGGACAAGTCTGCACACACATCCTTGAAAAAGGATCCTCTCCCCATCTCTGGCACCTCCCAAGACTCCATGCCCTGGAATGGGACCACAAAGAGCTCATAGAGGAAAGGTGACATTAGTGGTACCAGGGCTTCTAGTGCCCTGAAACAACATGCTGAAGGATGGTTAGCGCCGGTACTGGCTAAGGTCAAAGGGTTCTCTCTGATGGTATGGCCTGTGCACAGATTTGCCACCTCTGAGACTGCACTGAAGGTCCAGACAAAGCCCAAGACATTGGGCAGCTCACCTCAGAGGGGCCTTGCTGTGCTCTCCTGGAGGACTTAGCTATGTATGAGGACCTGGAGTCTCTGATTTTCTCAGAATCAATCCTGCTGCAGGAGGTCCCAACCCAATCAAGCCGTTATTCATTTTTCACTGGTTCTGGAACCCAGCCGGGAACTGGAGGACCAGATTAATCCCTTTTGCTTCCCATCTCTCCCCACTCCCAATCAGCTGGAACTAGATCCTGTGGGCTGCTGGCCCCACCATTGGACAATAGTTTTAGCCTTGTCGGTCCCAGAATATTAGAGAGATGAGGTGGGTGAGGTAATATCTTTTATTGGACCAACTTCTGTTGGTGAGAGAGACAAGCTTTCAAGTCACACAGAGCTCTTCTTCAGGTCAAGGAAAGGAACTCCCAGTGTCACAGTGAAATACAAGGTGGAACAGATTGTTTAGCATAAGTAGGTAGCACATATTGTAAGAGTCCATTTAAAGTAGAGTGCCCCATTTGCACTTCTGCAGTCATAGGACAAAAAAGTGTCTGATTGTTGGTGTCCGGCAGAGTAATGAATTTAAGCTCCCAGGCTCATCTCTTGAAAGTGTTGTGCAGGTTTCCTTTGAGGATGAGGACTGGCAGGTCAGATATAGGGTGGTCACTTTGTGAAAAGTGCTCACCCACAGGTGATACTGAGTCTTTACTCTCCCTACAACTACAAAGTTCCTGAAGGGCATTATAAGGATAGTCCCTCCACTTTCAAAACTAATCCCTGCTTGAGATCTGAACCTAGTCCTCTCCACTCTCATAGGACCAGTTTGAATGCTTGGTTTCTGTTCTTTCCTTCACCTTTCTTTGAAAGTCAACTTCTTAACAGCAATTACCTCTGCTAGAAGGATTAGAGAGCTTGGGGCCCTGATCTGCTGGGTACATATTTTCACAAGGATGAGGTTTCATTATGACTACATAACTAAAGTGCTTTCTGAGTTTCACCTTAACCAGACTGTTCACGTTCTGATGTTTTTACCCTAAGCCTCACCACAGCTTGGAGGAGACAAGGCTCCATTCCCTGAGTGTGTGTATGGCTCTAGCCTGCTACCTGCACAGAATGGCACCCTTTTGGAAGTATCCAAAGTTGTTTGTCACTATTGCCAAAACAATGAAGGGAAAAGCAATCTCTTCCCAAAGACTACATGGATTTCTTCCTGCATCATCCTTTGCTATGATCTTATTTTGAAAAGCTCCTCCTTCTCAAACTTTTGGGGACCATTCTATGAGAGCCCAAGTCGTGAAATAACATACTTCCTCCCACCTTCCTCCTCCAATGAGCACTGCTTGGGAGTCACACACAGTGAATACCTATAGGGACCAGCACTTGAAGAAGAAAGGAAGGTTACTTACATTGTAGAAACTAGCGTTCTTCGAGATGTATGGTGTCTGTGGGTATTCACGACCCGTCCTCCTTACACTCTGCTCAGATCATCATATGATGCTCTGTAGAGTTGGAACTGGAGAGGTGGTCACACACACACACACACACACCCTTTTGTGCCCTCTATTGAAAGCATGAGGAGGTGCAAGCGTAGGCACAGACTAACACACACTACTATTGAAGAGCTTCCAGTCCCTGCCGCATGGAGCACATTTGCGCCCACAGTGAATTCCCATAAAACCACACTGTGATGTTATATGATTAAAATACGACCACAAAGGACATTGTTGCTACTATTGTTGTATAATCACAACAAATCTTGTACAAAGTGTGCCAAGTAAGGTGTCAATGGAAAAGTTATGGTTTGCTGAATATGAATATCCTATTTGTATGCAAGTATCATTACCCATAGGGTAATTTGCATCCAGTCTGGCCAGCACATTGTGAATGGAGTATTCAAGTTCATAGCTCATCAACGAACACAATGGTCCTGGAAGAAGCCTATCCACACCTAATGTCATGTGAACGTTCTAACTAGAGTATGTGTAATGGCCTCTGCTATGACTCAGTGAAGCATGCAAGGGCATGTGACTAAATCACATGACCGTAAACGTCATCTTGTTACCGGTATTTTTCCACTAGCTATGCTGAGGGCTTTGTTTGAAACCATGGGTTTTCCTCCACATGGCAGAAACTGTAAAAGGCCCTGGAAGCATCTCCATTTTGCTTCTTTCCTGCTCTAAGCTCTGGATGATGAACTTATACGAATGGGAGCATTCTAACCAAGGAACTGAGGACCTTGCAAATCATTTGGAAGCAACCAGAGACTTAACAAGCCAGCAGTTTAGTTCATCACTGCTTTAAGTCTGATCCAAGAACCTTGCAATTATTGTATGTATTGGCAACAGCATGATTATTGGGTAAGATTTGAGTTATATATTGACCTGGGTATGTTGCTGGTCCTTTGGGATCAGAAGAACGCCGTGGTTGATGAAACTGGTTTTAAATAACCACTGATCATTAAGTCTAGTGTTTTTGGGGGTGATACAAGGACTGGAATACCTAAGGAGACTGCTTTTCTGACTTCTTGTTAGCCAGTGTGGTGAAACAGAAGTTTACTTTTGTTGCTGGTCTTGTATATCTTATGGGAGAATAACCACCAGTTTTGGGGGGTGCTTGACCTATTTCTCAGTAGTTTGTCCTGAATTTGATATTCTCAGTTGTGACCCACTAAGGCACTATGACACCCACATCTCCGAGAACTCCAATTACTGTAAGGTAAGTAACCTTTCTTTTCTTGACGAAGGGTGTACTTTGAAGGACGGTCAGCATCTTGCCATTGCTAACTGAGGTCTTCGATAATGACTGTCGTAATAACAGCACAGTTACCCTACTTATCTTAAGCAGCCAGGAAGTAGAAGGGACAGAGCCGTAGAGCAGTGGACTTTGGGGACCTCGGAGGACACTTAGCAGCTTCAGGAATTCAATCAAATGCAGCCATGGGATGACATTCCAGTGGAAACCTGCAGTTCTTATCATGAAGGCTGGCAAAAGCAGCCCAGAGTTTATCTTTTTATTTGCAAAGAATGTCACAAGTTCATCACAATAATCAACTGAAGGAAGTGCTGCTGGAGCAAGGCAGTTCAGAGTGTCAGGCTGTTCATCAGCAGAAAGGGTTCAGGTGGACAGTTCCTTGTAGTGCCTTTGGCTGAGAACAGCAACTTTTTGCCTCAGTCCTAGCTCTTCAGTACATCTGGACAAATTCCGTGTTAAATCACAATGGCCTCTGCCCATCAAAGGCAAGGAGGGCCTGGTGAGGAGCCCACCTTTAACAGGTGACAACTGTTGGTGAACTGACTGACACATTGGATGCAAAAAGACAATTAGATATGTTTCAAATGATGTGGAGAATAAAAAATCTGACTTTTGAAAGCCTTCAAGGCTGTGATCTAATATCCTACCTCTGTGAGAACACCCAAAGGAGGTGGTCGTCTGAACACCCAATAGGAGTGACCCAGATATCTGAAATAGCTAAACCCAGAGCCACAGACCAGGATGGGAATCTGAAGGAGCTCCCTTTGATCCTCTGCCTAAAACACAGATGGTCCATCAGTTTCAGGAGGCCAAGTGCCAGCCAAGCTGAGCTCATGTTGGAACACACAGTAAAATGCCTTTGGACATTAGTGCCAGCCATCATTCACAGATTAATGTCAGCTGAGCAAAATCAACTGAGGGTTTTCAACCCTGCTAGCATTGGTGGTCTGTGAACCCTCAGAACTATAAATCTGATTCTGTCCCAGAGTCAAATATGTGAGCCATGTGCTTGAATAACTCATCTCCATGGCTATCCAGCTCACTCAGGATGAAAAAAAAGCAATTATCTTTCCCTCATTTGTTATACATGAGGCTGATGGATTGCCGTCTGGAACCAACTATGCCAAAACTATGCATCATCTGAGCAGGTCACAGTGGTATTTGTCAGATATTGGTGACACCACATGATAGAATTCAGAAATGGTTCTGCCTTAGTCACAACAGACTCTTTACCCAGCTAAAACCTTGATGTGATGGAATCCATCATACCTGTTTCATCTTGGCCATGTGAATTTTTTTTTCAGTGGCAGCTAAAGGAATTTGCCAAAGAAACCTGAAACTCGTTGCCTGCTTCTGTTCTCAAGGTTCACCTTTATCTATAGAGAATTGTACTGACAGTAGTATCAAACCCACTAACTCAATTTCCTTACCCACCCACCTCACCCTTTCCATAGCCTCCCAACAAGGAGACATCTTCCACCTGTAACAATCATAGATAATACTAGAAAGTGGAAACATGGGAAATAAATAAAATGGGTGCACAAATCACAAAGGTGGGAAATTCTCACTTTCTATGACAACCTCTCTAATCACTTACAGGCTATAATTTCTAAATACATCTAAGAGAAGTCAATTGTCAAATAATACAAGCTCACTAACCCCACACCTATTTTTTTTAAAAAAAAGATTGTTGTCAACACAGACTCACGGTATAAACATTAACAAAGATTAACCCAATCATACTTGCAGTTGCTTCAAAAACATAAGCACCCTACAGGAGGAGGGAAAAGAATGTAAGGTTGAGTCTTCCTTGCACAATAACTGATTTCAGCTAGGCAATGAGACTACCACAAACATGAGCTTTCACTGAACCTGTGACATGCAGTTTGCCCACTTAAAGGGGTCTTGTCTCCCCTATACCTGCCTAACATTCTCCCTGTGTAACTCTCACATCACTGCTCTGAATTGGTATTTCCTAAATTCCCACTATGACATTCCACCGTGCAATTCAGATCAATGAGGGGCTGTGTCACCCCCTACCCTGCAAACTTGGGCGTCTCCCAGTGCTTCTCTGCTATAGCTCCCACCTGGGCCACTCACAAACAGCATGCAGGTAGCACCCAGAGTGTCTGTGTATAGCTGCAGTCTGCCAGCCACACATCAGTCACACACTGGCTTCCACCTTGGTTACCACTTGCAGGGTGACCCCCAGTACACTCCCAGTCCCGGATTTTCCTCCTAAATGTGTGTTCTGCACTGTCAATCCCTCTCCTGAACAGTCCAGATATATTAGATCCATTGCCCCTCTAAGGAGATCAACATAAAACAGTCTGCTATCTCAAATGAAGTTACCAAAGAAAACTGGATTCGTCTTAAATAAACTTGTTTTATTCTTTAATTAACTACAAGGAGACAGGTTTTTAAGTGAGTATAAGGCATTAAAGTCAGAAATGGTTACAAGAGAAATAAAGGTAAAACACTTTCTAGTACTAAACTTACCAAACTCGACTTGATTCAGGGTGTTTCCATGACCAACCTCTCAGGCCAGTGTCTGCTCCCAAAATCTAACTGCTGTTTCCTTTGTCATCTTAGGTGTAGAGGAAAAAGATGGATAGGGAGAGAACTTGGGATGCTTTCCCCCTCACTTCTACAGTTCAGTAGTCCATTGAAATGCATTTTCCTGAGAGTTACCCCTAGATAAAGTTAATTTCTGCTGTGAGATTGGAGTCAAGGAGTCTAGTGGTGAAAGAAGATGTAGATCTGTTTGTTCCTGCCCCCCTTCCATGCCAAAGAATGGCCACGTGACACATGATGGCCCATCAGCTTTGATGACACCTGGCTTAGAGGCATCAGCTTGTCTTTTGTCTTTGAGAAGCAGATTTACCCACTCCCCAGACTTGTCTGGTAAACACACTTCAGTCCTGCTTTTGGTTTATGTTCATATCTTTACATATAATGTTACATACATTTTACCATGACATTACTGAAAGCAAATTAGTTTTCAAATGATACCTTACAAGGCATATTTTGTTCAAAGATTATTACACTGGTATGCGGGGAGTGAATACAAAGGTACATTCTGCCATACAGACATCTTCAGAAAACCTCCTTCTCAAAACTATCAGCTCATCATTTGCAAATTAAAATGATTCACTATGTGGCAAATGGACTAAGGGGAGATCAATACCTGGGGACAGGTGGGTCTGATGGATTAGGGAAAGGCCTCTAAAATGACCAGTTTGCGGAACTGTATCCTTGAAATACAGGAACTTAAGGTTGTTCTAATATTAGCACCATCCATTTACATTCTGATCATTTTCCAGGAGAAAAATGCATCTCTCCCCAGGTTCTGACTAATTATATTGAGTAGATTGGCAGTTATCTGAGCATAGGCATGTATTCTCATGCTCAGTGAGACCTTAACAAATCTGGTTATACCCACAATATCACTTTACACAAACCACTGTTATGGACGCTACAGTGAGATAATTGACCACAAAATGAGTTATGTGTCCCAAGCCAAAAGCATAATGAAAATCAAGGGTCAATTACCTTGCAGTAGGAGACTGGAAGGAGTCTTTTGCCAGGGAGTTTATATTATGAGTATTACCCTTTTTTAAAGATTGCTATTTTTAATATTACAGAATATTAAGTCTTTTTAACAGTATGTTTTATATCCGTTGACTTATTGTTGTGATAGAGGTGAGACTGGTGAGGTAATATATTTTATTGGACCAATTTCTTTTGATGGAAGATAAAAGTTTTAAGCTAGACAGAGCTCTTCAGATCTGGGAAAGGAAGCAGTCCTATAAGCAGATCTGGGGAAGGAAGCAGACCTATGGAAGTGAGGAGCCTAAATACCTTTGAGGATCTGGGCCAGGGTCCTACAAGTTGCTGAGCATCTCCTGTGAGTCTGAGTGTGTAAGTATTCATCAGTCCTCTGCGGGAGATGCTCAACACTTCAAAGGATTGGGCTGTTAGACAATACCAGATCCCATAGGCCTGATTCCGTCAAAACTCTCATTGATTTCAAGGGGACATTTTGTTTGTGTAAAAACTCAGGGTTCTGGCTACAGATCAATAAAGATAAGACTGATCATAATAGTGTGTATTTGTGGTTTATAATAATTAATATAATGTATTAATTTAATATTTTATTTAGTATAACGGTAGATCAAACAAACTGAGTAGCTACAGAGGATTATGTACGCATAAAGATTGCATTTAATTTAGAAAAATGTCTTCCTGTGCATGTCTTTGTTTCAGTTACAGGTCACTGTTTCTCTGAAAATGGACAGTTTGTTTTCTTCTTGTGACTTTAGAAATTTTAACTTTCTTTAAAGGAAAGAAAACAAGCTACTATTTAGATTTAAGTCCTAAATCTTGTATATGGCTTTGCTTTAATTATATATATAAATACACTATTTTTCAAAGATACTGGTACTTTGGTACTAATCTGTCTATCAGGAACTAAGTAAACTAATGAAACTGATGCCATATAAATTTCTTCTCTATAGCTCTCCTTTCTTCCCACTATCTCTTTCCCTTGTGCACTCTTCCTTCCCTACAATCCTTCCAAGTAGCAGTGCTTCAAACTACCCTGCTACTGGCCTGAAGTCACTAAGGGTATGTCTACACTGTAACGTAAGCCCAGGGTTTGAAATCAGGCTCAAGCATAACCCTCCCCCCGTCCATCTACACACAAATCACGCTAACCTAGTGCTTGGACCCAGGATCCCAGAACCCCATGGAGCTGGAGGGGCTGAGCCTGAGACAAGCCAGGATACAGGGTTCAAGCCTTATTGCTTTGCAGTGTAAATGCAGCACCACTGGACTTGTGCTCTGGGAGTTCATAAAAAGCATTCCACAATCTTATAGGATGACTTTCATTGTCCTCTGAATAGTCAGATTTGGTGGACAGTCAACTTTTCCCACACTGCACCGCAAAAAAAGGGCTTGAGTGGCCACATTTTGGGAAGCGTCTGGGATATCGGGGTTGAACTTGAGCCCGCATAATGTGGTTTAGACACTGGAGTCCCAAGTTGGGCCCAGAGTCCAACAATTCCTAACACGGGATTAAAAATGAGCCTAGATGCTCAAGTCCTAGGTTAACAAGCTGAGGGTCTGCCAACTCGAGTTCTTATTACCTTAGAGCAGGTGTCTCAAACACAATGCGGCCCGCGGAGTTATTTCCTGTGGCCACCAAGCTCCCCTCACATGCCGCCCCCTCTCCCCATCCCCAGCACACCGTATCCCCACTCCTCTGTCTACCTCCAGGTGCTTCCTGCCACCAAACAGCTGTTTGGTGGTGCTTAGCGCTTTCCAGGAGAGAGGGGGGAGGGGTGGGGAGCCGCGTGCTCAGGGGAGGAGGCGGAGAAGAGGTGGGGCAGGGCCAGGTATTTGGGGAAGGGGTTGGAATGGGAATGGGGAAGGGATGGGAAGTGGTGGGGCAGAGGTGGGGCCTCATGGAAGAGATGGAGTGGGGGCGGGGCCAGGGGCAGAGCAGGGGGCTTTTGTATCTTTATATGAAAAGGTGTCAGTGATGCGGCCCTCGGGCCAATGTACTAGTCCTCATCTGGCCCTCGTGGTGATTTGAGTTTGAGATCCCTGCCTTAGGGTGTATCTGTACTGCAATGTAAGGTCTTGCAGGTCCCAGAGATTGGACTCCAGCCCAAGCCTAAATGTCTACACTGCAATGTTACAGCCCTGAAGCCTGAGCCACCTGATGTGGGCCAGCTGCAGATGTTTAACTGCAGTGTAGAAATACCCTAAGAGGCCTGGGCAGGCACTGAAGGACTCCCTTTCAAAGCCTGGATTAAAGGAAAAACTCCATTGTGGTGTCCTGCCTTTGTTGTATTGCATTGATTTGCATGTGAAATTTGCTTAGTTAATTAGTAATAAAATTATTGGTTTGGGGTTCTTTAGCCCTGCAAACTCAAGCGGAGATCAGAGAGGTGAGCTGTTTCTGGTTGCTCCTGCCTTGTGCACCACCACCTAAATAGATTCTCCAGAAAAGATTCAGCCCTCGATTACCCAACTCCATTTTCTTCTGAGGTCCTAAACAGGTATAACCAAGGGCAGAATTTGGGTCTGCCGTTGTAATTTAATTAACCATTTAGTTGATCCTGAGTAAACCAGAATAAAATCCAGGTCTTGCTCTCTTAGCTCTGGTGGCTGTATGGAGCAAAATGCTGTATTTTTTTTAAAAAAACAACTTCTTTTTTTTTTTCAGTAAAACGAACAGATGCAATTTTGGTTGTACATCAGGAGAAGATCTGTTGGGTAAGAAATTGAAAAGTGACTATGTTAAATGTCAAAGTTGAACCATACACCAGGCTACTGTCTATTCTTTAGGCATCTAAGGGCCAGTTAGGGTGTGAGAGTTATTGAATGAAGCCCTGTAGCAGAAGAAAAGGGGCAAGAGAGGAGGAGAGGGAAAGCAGAGAAATGTAGGGGAAGTAATTATTAAAAAAAAATTAATTAAGTGTAACTGTTATAAAAGTTCTGTGTACGCTAGTTGATTCCACATCCTGGAATATGTTATGGATTACTACTTTCTATTGCTGAAAATGTCAAGTTGACTATAAATAGGATCCTGCAATAGTTTTTTTTTTTAAGAATTTACTGTTCCTTGAGGGGATACAATGAGGATGCATATGAGAAATGAAATGGAATCAAAATGTCTTCCTTGGAATTACATTTGATTCATCTTTAATAAAAGGAAATCAGGAGATGAAGCAGAGGTTAGTTTAGTCATGTATGTGATCTTTGGCCTTCATATGATAGTTACTGCAATATCAGTCAGTGCCCATTGTGACAGGGTCAGGCCAGATGGCTACAGGAGAGTGATCCTATTGGGATCTGGGAAGTGGCGGCTTTGCCTGCCCACTGCTAAAGGATCCCCCCCAGCCTAAGAGGGGGATCCCCAGGACCTGGACACCAAATAAATACCGGGGACAACTAATGAAATAACAGGGACAGGAGTGTGGTCAAAGGGTCAAACGAAGGGAACCAGATGGGGACACCGAGCAGAGAACCCCGGAAAGGGCCCACTGTTCCTCAAAGGAGTCAAGGGAGTCAGTGAACGCTGCCCAGAGGAACTCTGCCCAGATACGTGAACGGACGGAGGATCGGAAATAGGCCCCACAGTCACAGGAGACTCCATCAGCCAATCTCCTCACTCTGGTTTTATAGATGGCCATTTTAGCTAGGGCCAGGAGGAGGTTGACCAGGAGATCCCGTGACTTTGTGGGGCCACGGATAGGGAGTGTATAAATGAGAAGCTGAGGGGAAAAGTGCAACCAAAAGCGTAATAAAATATTGGTGAGGAGCCAGAATAGGGGCTGCAGCCTGGCACACTCCAAATATATGTGTGCCAGGGTTTCCCTCATGCCGCAAAAGGGGCAGGTGTCTGGGATGGGGTGAACCACGCCAAGTACACGCCCGTGCTCACGGCTATGTGAAGGAGCCACCAACTGATATGCCCGTCTACAGGAGAGTGATTTTTTTTTTGAAGCAGAAAAGAATTTTATTTATGTAACACTTACAAAGAATCACCAAAAAGGATAAAGCAAAACTATGAAACAAAACAAAAGCAAACACAAGGTATAACACAGCAGCCTTCAGGAGGGAGAAGTGTTCAGGCTAGCCTGGGCTCAGAGTGGGGGGGCTTCCTCAACACTTGTGGTCTTCCACCCTCCTGAGTTACCTGGTGGCCTAGAGCGGGGGGGCTTCCTCGACACTCGTGGTCTTCCACCCCCTCGAGTTACCTAGTGCCACGCCCAGTGTCACCAATTATTCCTCTCCTGAGAGTGCCCGACAAGATGGGCACGGCTGAGGGGGTGGGCGGTTTGGGGGTGGGGGGGGTTACACCCACGTGTTATAGGACCCCTCCTAGGTGACAGTGATGATGGTATCCACAGCGGCGACGGCTGGGTCTGGGGTCTCTCACTCTTCCCCTCAATCAAAGGGTCAGACGGAGGAACCGGACGGGGTCACTGAGCAGAGAACCTCGGACAGCGCCCGCCGCTCCTCGAAGGCATCAAGGGAGTCGGCGGACGCCACCCAGAGGAATTCCGCCTGGATACATGAATGTACTGAGGATCGGAAAATGGCCCTACAATCGCGGGACACTTCATTAGCCAACCTCCCCTCTCTGGTTTTATAAATGGCTGTTTTAGCTAGGGCTAGGAGGAGGTTAACCAGGAGAGCTCACGATTTTGTGGGGCCACGGATGGGGAGTGTGTAGATAAAAAAGTGAGGGGAAAAGTGTAGCCAAAAGCGTAATAAAATATTCGTGAGGAGCCGGAAAAGGGGCTGCAGCCTGGCACACTCCAAATATATGTGTGCCAGGGTTTCCCTCACGCCACAAAAGGGGCAGGTGTCTGGGATAGGGGTGAACCACGCCAAGTACACGCCCGTGCTCACGGCTCCGTGAAGGAGCCACCAACTGATATCCCCGTCTACCAGAGAGTGATAGAAGGCAGATATATTAGCCCCAGGTTAAGTAGGTCCCTTTTCCCTGGTTAAGGTAACAGGGAAAGTTCCAGAACAATCAGGAACTTTCTTGAAACAATTAAGGCAGATAGGCTGATTAGAACACCTGCAGCCAATCAAGAAGCTGCCAGAATCAATTAAGATAGGCAGGCTAATCAGGGCACCTGGGTTTAAAAAGGATCTCACTTCAGTTTGTGGTGTGCATGTGAGGAGCTGGGAGCAAGAGGCACAAGAAGGTGAGAGTGAGAAGGCGTACTACTGGAAGACTGAGAAGTACAAGCATTATCAGACATCAGGAGGAAGGTCCTGTGGTGAGAATAAAGAAGGTGTTGGGAGGAGGCCATGGGGAAGTAGCCCAGGGAGTTGTAGCTGTCACGCAGCTGTTACAGGAGCCACTGTAGACAGCTGCAATCCACAGGGCCTGGGCTGGAATCCAGAGAAGAGGGCAGGTCCAGGTTCCCCTCATCCCTCCATCCCCTCAAATCTCTACTTGATACCCGGAGGAGTTGACCTAGACTGTGGGTTCCACCAGAGGGGAAGGTCTCTGGCCTGTTCTCCGATCCACTAGGTGGATCAGCAGAGACTGCGGGGATTGTTCTTCTTCCTTTTCCCCATGCTGGTCAGTGATGAGGCTGACTGAGTGAATGGCAGATTTGAGCCACGAAAGTGGCCAAACTGAGGGCTGCCGTGAACCTCTGAGGTGAGCAAATCAGCCAATAAGCGCAGGACCCACCAAAGCAGAGGAGGAACTTTTGTCACACCATATAGGAGGATTTAAATACTTATGCCAATGGATGTAATAAAGGCTTTATGTTGATAAACCTCCTAACATTATCCTGATATACAGTGTGAAAGAGCACCACTCTTCTGGTCATAGTTGTAACTGAAATCTATAGCTATACGAGAAAGCTGACCATACTGAAATAGAAACTGTCAAATATTTTAGAATATGAACACTGGGAATGGGAAGGGGTGGCTGTTCTAGGAACTTCAACCTTAGTGATTTCAACATCCATGATATCCTTTGCTAGACCAGTCCACCTGGTTGTGGTTTCCAGTCATTATAGCATCATACTTGTTTCATAATTTATTATTAAACCTTCACCGCCTCTCATTTGCCACTTCACTTGACCTGCAATGCTGGACCATGCTCTCCCAAACTCACCAAACCTTGTCTTAACTAAGCACTTCTCTGTCTCTGGTGTCTGCATCACTGAATTCTAGCTTGTTGGCCACCAACTTATCTCCTTCAACACTGCCGTCTTCCCAATATCCCACCACCTAGTCTTTCTGTGACCTCCAATCCATCGATGTTCACAACTTCTCAGCCCCCCTTCTCTCTCCCCTTTCTTCTGTTGACTTTCTCCACTGTGTATTTTCCACCACTCTCTACTCCTTTGTCCCTCTCTCCCACTGTAGTCTGTCCCACCAAATCTAGCTTTATCCCCAATATCTACTCTCATTCCACTTCTGCTTCCATGCTGTTGAATGAGTGCCTCTGGAAAAAGTCATGTGGACTTGCTGCACTATGCATTTGTTTTCTCTTCCTCTGCTTTGACCGATAGCAGTACTTCTCTGCCCTTGTTGACTCCTACACCTGCTGTCCCAGATGCCTATCTGCCACTTTAGTCTCTCACCTCTAATCCTCCCCCTCCTTCTCTTCACAGGATCTTGCTGAATTTTTCAAAGACAAGTTCACCAGGATCTAGCATTAACTCCCCTTTCCCACTTACCTCTTTCTGTTTTACTCCTCTCCTGTCACTGACTCTGAGATTCCTCACCTGTCCTCTGCCTTATCAAGTTCCCATCCTTTCCCACTCCTTGACCTCCTTTTCACCTACTCACACCCCTCACTCATCTTTCTCCTCAATCTCTTGCTTTCCTTGGATTTCCCACAATACGACCAAGCTTTGGTCTCATCCGTTATAAAACAATCCACCCTTGACCTCACTTGCCTCTGAGTTCTTCCATTGCCTCCCTCCTCTTCACTGCATCAAATGCAAACTCATTCTCTGCACACTCTTACTCCATCACAACATAAACTCTAGCTCTCTATCATTACCTTTCTCCTCCTTTCCTCCACCAGCAATGCCAAGTCCCATTGCCCATTTGGCCATTTCTTCCACAAACACATTTACACTTTCCACCATGCTGCTCTTTGTGCATGGAAAAGCTTTTCCAAATTAATCCATAAGCCTGTCCTCTTTCACATTCCTTTTCATGACCCATTTCTACCACAATGCCTGCAGTAAATTGCCAGCTGATACTGGTTAGACAGCTGGCCAACTGGATGTACTGACATTAATATCTATTTGTTTTTATATTTATAATATAAAATAAATAAAACCTGCAAATTGTGCATATAACTATTCTACATAACAATGTAGATCACTGTGATCCTCATCCACAAAGCCCACAATTCCCTCCAATTATTTGCTGACTGCTCTCCTTGTATCTTGATTTAATGTAGATTTTAAGCTCTTCTGGACAGGAACTGACACCTATTACTGGTTTGTACCGTGACTAACACATTGGGGCTCTGATCTGATTGGGCTTCTGTGTGTTATTGTAATGCAAATAATAATAAGGGGAATAGAAAACCCTTCTGATTCACTCAGGAGGAGATAATAAACCTTGAATATTTTGCAACTCGCTAACAAATGGAAAATATAAATATAAATCTTTAGCCAGTGGACTACTTAAGTCCCACTTAAGTATGGCACCACTTTATTGTATAAGGTACAATTGTGTGCTGTGTGTAACTTCAGTGTGAATAAAGTGTTCTCATCCTGTACAAAAATGCATTGGGGAAGAGACAAACTAATACAGAAACTCTGGGTATTTTCCCACCTGGTCTATGGATATACTGTTCAATCACTCCTCTCTCACACCATTGCAAATTGCAGGAAGAAACAGAAGGGCATTTTTAAGTGCAGATGAGATGACTGTGGTTGTGCATATTCCATATTCTGACTGATCGTAAGTATTCAGCTGACATAATTGGGAGTGTCGTGGATATTCCTAATGGTAAATAGAACCCAAGGTGGAAAAGTTCGAGGGCTCTTACACCATAACCAAATAGAATTAACTTTCGCTAAGGTGCTGGAAGCAGCCGATGTTCCAAGGAGCTAAGCATCTGAGAAACCATGCATGAGCTCTCTACTGGAGGCTAGCCCAGGGTTTGTGAAGTTTGTGTGTCCTAAAAAGATGCAGTTGGGGCAGATGTACACACACTATCTCTACTCAAGCTAATGCACTAAAAATCGCAATGGAGCCATGATGGCTCAGCTTAGTCGCTCGTCCGGCACCACTGGTATGTACTCAGGCTTCTATTATGGCCAGTGCCTGTATGTCTACCCAAGCTGGGAATTACATCTACCAGCTGCTTTGCATATGTACCCTTAGTTGCATGAAATGCAGTTCAGCATGGGATGGGATATATCAACCCCACACTGAGCCAGCAAGGGTTAACAAGCTGCTGTGAGCCTGGTATCTCGCACTCGCTGTCAGCTAATGAAGGGGCAGTTTAAAAGAGAAGTAACTGACTGACTAAGGAGGAGAATAGACCTCCTGAGTAAAGGACTGGCCCAGAACCTCTGCAGAGACTGCTGATTGCCAGGGCCGCCTGGGAGGAAGATGGGCCTGGTGTAGGGCTATTACATTTTTCTTCATGGGATTCTTTCTTTGCCTACTATAAGGAGATTATTGGGTAGTCTATGCTGGCTGGGAGAGGCCTGAGGGGCCTAACAAGGCTGTTGCGAGGAACCCTTGCCTAGAGGTATGAGGGAGAACAGCCTGAATAAACTCTGTGGACTTTTACACCCTACTTTTACCTGTGGTTTGTCTTGAACCCTGAAGGGCATGGTCATGCAGCACTGTGATGTATATAAATGAAGTTCTTCCTCAGTTTTGAAACTGCTTCTATCTGCTTACTATTTACTAATGCATTACTGATTAGTGTCCTGGTGAAATTGGTCAGGGAAAATTTTTCCCTACACTATCCAACTGACGTACTTGTATCAAATGGTATATGCAGATTTTTTTCAGTTCTGCAGTTAGTTTCATGTGATTGTTATCGAACACCTTAACAAACCCAGCACAGTTCAGTTTTAGGAGTATGTTGGTCTCTGCATTTCTATAATGTTTTTTGTGAAACTGTTAACAAATAATTGCAATATACATGCAACATGTCAGCCCTTCATTTGTCTTCGCTAGTTCTCCAAAAGTAGTCCTTTCAAATAAAATCAATTAGTCTGGTAAGAGACTTTCAGTGTCTCACTGTTCATGTAAATTTGAGAAGCATTGTAATGGTTTCAAAAACCCAATTGTACTTGTGTGAGTCTGCGATTTGGTGTGTTTTTCATAGATATGATAATGTTAATTTCAGTCATCTGGTATAATAGAGATCAAATATCTTTGTGTTTGAATGCTTGTATTGAATTTCATGCAAGCAGTTCAAGTCAATTGAGTATTAAGAGAATTTGGATTGATCTAAACACGTAAAGTAGTTTTCCATTTGAAGGCCATGTCCTGTGGTAAATGTGTTCTTTTGTTTTGTATCAGTGCAATGAGAATATGTTGATGAAAAGTGTTTGACTGTGATTGGTTTTACAGACCAAATTTAAAGATAGTTTTCAGAGTTAATTTTCCAATATGAAACTTATAAATGAATGGTAATCGGTTCTTATGGGCAACTTCATCTCAGCATTTCTCATGAATAGGGCACCAGGATTTGAGAAACTTGGGCTTTATTCCTTATTCTGCTATTGACTCACTGTGTGACTTTGGACAAGTCATTTCAACCTTTTCTTGCCTCAGTTTCCCCACCTGTAGAATATGAATTTGTAAAATGCTTTGAGATGTGTGGATGAGAAGTGTTGTATAAGTGCTAAGTAGTATTATTTTGGCCAAGGACAATTAGCAATGTGACACTGTATCTTAAATGTTCCTTCTGAAGAGATAGAACTTTGGGTTTTAAAGTCTAATCTGAAATGCAGTGTAAACTGTTTAAACAGTATTATAGTATACAAGCCAGATCCTGAGTCCTTACTCCGTTTTTAATCTGTCCTTATTCTAGGAAATTTCTTGTTGCTATCAGTGGGAGTTTAGTCAATGTAAGGATTCCCGCATTTGGCCTTATGGGATACAACCACTAAATTTATACTGTCCCCTGCCAAGTGAAACTGGTACTGTATTAAACTGTCACTTCTCTGATTTACATGTAAAAAAAACCTTCTGAAATCTTAAAGTAAAGCAGTAAATTGCAGCAATTTTATCTAGAGGACTGCCTTTATATCTACACTACATGTTTGTATGGTAGCTGCATGGTGTAACCAGAGATTAATATTCTGGAAAACCACAATTTATGATAGCTGCGATCGCACAAGTATCAGCTGACGATACTGTGTCACACTTTATTTCAAAGAAGTAGCGGTAACAATGGCTTATAGTAATAACAGTAATGCTCCTTCCCCTCAGGGAAAAGCAGAGAATGCTATCTTGCCACATGATCTCATTTCTTTTAAGCTTTGCACTAACTGCTGACATATCACATAAATGCCTCCTTTATTACCTGCCAGTGATTGTCTTCTGTATTGAGAATAGCCTCCGGAACCTACGTCCACATGCCAGCAAAGCGCTTCACTTACTCCATGTGAATTTCTCTCTGTCTAGTGTTCCATGAGGCCCCTTTATACACCTGACCATTCTTACTAAGTCAGGTAGCCTAAATTACATTGCCTGTGAAAGGCCTTTGTTCAATTGCCTTAGTAGGCTTGGGACTGGGAGTTGGCACGGGCTTGGGCTATGTTTCTATATTTGCCAAGTAAGTAATTTGCCATTTTAGTTAGTTTTCAGTTGTGTCCAGCTAGTAATGTAGCTTGGCCACATCTCTTTGTAAGGATTTTGGTTCTTATCATTTCAAATGCTTTTAAACAAAAGCCGCATTCAGTCCCCGCACTCTACTTATCAGCCCACTGGCAGATAAAATGATGCACAGTTATTTCAGATTGTTCCCCAGTCCCAATTTAAATACAGTCCTGTCGGTATTTTTATTAGTTTCAGACCAGTAGATGTTGTTTATTTATGCAGGTCCAAAATTTGACATGCTTTTTACACAGCTGTCCTATTCACACGATAAAGCAAATAAAAGTTCAGCTTTTGCTCAGCTGTGCCCTGGTGCTGCAAACACTTTAGCACATGCTTAACTTGGTGCCCGAGTAGTACCTGTGTTTGTGGGATCAAGGTCATCTTTTAAAACCTGCTACTTGCCATTTGTCATGAACAACTATTTCTCATCCTAATGCTAAATCAGAAATATTTAAATGTGCCTTTATATTCGCCACATTGACTACATATATAATCATATATATGGAGGATTACATAACCACACTAGCAAATACCCATTTGATGTTAAAGTCTTTATTTATAGATTGCATATTATTTGTGTAAAGACTTGTCTATTTCAAAAATAATGTCCAAATAGACACGCTTGCTCAGAGGTCTATGCTGTCAGGAAATCTTGTAAACTAAAATAGAAATGACAACATTATAAAAGAAAACTATAAGAGAATTGTGGCGTTTCTCCGGTTGTGCTTTTCAAGTTTGACTTCTGACTTAGCCAATCTTACATGTACTAGAATCACAGAATTTATCATACTGGATCATCCCATTGATCCATCAATCTGATATCATAGAATCATAGAAATGTAGGACTAGAAGGGTCCTCAATAAGTCATCTAGTCCAGTCCCTTTCACTGAGGCAGGATTAGGTGTTATCTAGACTATCCCTGATAGGTGTTTGTCTAACCTGTTCTTAAAAACCTCTAATGACAGATGCCACAACCTCCTTAAGTAATTTGTTCCAGTGCTTAGCTACACTGAGTTAGGAAGTTTTTACTAATGCATAACTTAAATCTTTCTTGCTGCAATTTAAGCCCACTACTTCTTGTCCTGTCCTTAGTGGTTAAGGAGAACAATTTATCACCCTTCTCTTTATAATAACCTCTTATGTACTTAAGACTGTTATGTCCCCCTACCCCTCAGTCTTCTCTTCTCTAGACTAAACAAACCAAACTTTTTCAATCTATCCTCACAGGTCATGTTTTCTAGACCTTTCATCATTTTTGTTGATCTCCTCTGGACTTTCTGCAATTAGTCCATATCTTTCCCAAAGTATGGTGCCCCAAACTGTGAACACAATACTCCAGTTGAGGCCTTACCAGTACTGAGTAGAGTGGAAGAATTACTTCTTGTGTCTTGCTTACAACACTCCTGCTAATACATCCCAGAATGATGGTCACTTTTTTGTACCAGTGTTACATTATTGACTCATATTTAGTTTGTGATGCACTATGACCCCCAGATCCTTTTCTACAGTTGTCAAGGTTCCTCCCCCACTCTGAACTCTAGGGTACAGATGAGGGGACCTGCATGAAAAACCTCCTAAGCTTATCTTTACCAGCTTAGGTCAAAACTTCCCCAAGGTACAAAATATTCCACCCGTTGTCCTTGGACTGGCCGCTACCACCACCAAACTAATACTGGTTACTGGGGAAGAGCTGTTTGGACGCGTCTTTCCCCCCAAAATACTTCCCAAAACCTTGCACCCCACTTCCTGGACAAGGTTTGGTAAAAAGCCTCACCAATTTGCCTAGGTGACTACAGACCCAGACCCTTGGATCTTAAGAACAATGAACAATCCTCCCAACACTTGCACCCCCCCTTTCCTGGGAAATGTTGGATAAAAAGCCTCACCAATTGCATAGGTGACCACAGACCCAAACCCTTGGATCTGAGAACAATTAAAAAACATTCAGTTTTCTTACAAGAAGACTTTTAATAAAAATAGAAGTAAATAGAAATAAAGAAATCCCCCCTGTAAAATCAGGATGGTAGATATCTTACAGGGTAATTAGATTCAAAAACAGAGAACCCCTCTAGGCAAAACCTTAAGTTACAAAAAAGATACACAGACAGAAATAGTTATTCTATTCAGCACAATTCTTTTCTCAGCCATTTAAAGAAATCATAATCTAACACATACCTAGCTAGATTACTTACTAAAAGTTCTAAGACTCCATTCCTGGTCTACCCCCGGTAAAGACCAGCATATAGACTATAGACAGACACACAGACCCTTTGTTTCTCTCCCTCCTCCCAGCTTTTGAAAGTATCTTGTCTCCTCATTGGTCATTTTGGTCAGGTGCCAGCGAGGTTACCTTTAGCTTCTTAACCCTTTACAGGTGAGAGGAGCTTTCCCCTGGCCAGGAGGGATTTCAAAGGGGTTTACCCTTCCCTTTATATTTATGACAACAGTGCTCCTTCCTCAGCAGCCACTTCCCATTTTGTATTTGTGCAATTGATTATTCCTTCCAAAGTGCAGTATTTTGCATTTGTCCTCACGGAATTTCATCCTATTTATTTCAGGCCATTTCTCCAGTTTGTCAAGATCATTTTGAATTCTAATCCTTTCCTCCACAGTGCTTGCAACCCTGCCCAGCTTGGTATCATCCACAAACTTTATAAGTGTACTCTTTATGCCATTATCCAAATCATTTACAAAGATATTGTATAGAACCAGTCCCAGTACAGGGCCCCACTCAATATGCCCTTCCAGATTGATTGTGAACTGTTGATAACCACTTTCTGAGTATGCTTTTCCAACCAGTTGGGCACCTACCTTATAGTAGGTTCATCTGGGCTATATTTTCCTAGTTTGTTTATGAGAATGTCATGTGAGACAATATCAAAAGCCTTACTAAAGCTGAGATACATCTCATCTACTGCTTCCCCCTCTTCCCCCTGCCCCCATCCACAAGGCTTGTTACCCTGTCAAAGAAGGATATTACGTTGGTTTGATATTTGTTTTTGACAAATCCATGTTGACTGTTGCTTATCACCTTATTATCATCCAGGTACTTACAAATTGATTATTTATTTGGTCCATTATCTTTCTGGGTACTGAAGTTAAGATGACTGGTCTATAATTCCCTGGGCTTTCCTTATTCCCTTTTCATTGCGGCCAATACCTACTGTTTCCAGCTACCTATAAGTGCAGAAAGTACAGAGAGATAATGGCCCTTCACAGACTGTTTTACCGAACGCTTATTAAACATCACCCCACCTCCTCCTGATGCCCCCTGGCCCATCTTGGAATTCCCCCTGTTCTGTGGAGAGGGGATGGCAAGAGTGGAATATTCTAACGCTATGCTATCTGGGGATCCTCCTGCGCTAAGGGAATCCTCATCTTCTGGCTTACAGCAGCTTTAGGTGCTGTTAGTACTGCAGTATTTGACTGAAAGATACTTTCTTGAAGATACCTACTTTGGGACCAAACCCACTGTCCTTTCCTAGGCAAAATTCCCAACTGGAGACATTGGCAGTTTAGTCACCAGTCCAGGTTTTCCCAGGATTGTCCCGTTTTTTGAGTAGCAGTCTCAGGAAGTAGTGTTTAGTACATGTACAGTGTTTAGTACATGCTGCCAGCTGTCCAGTTTTATGGGCTCAGGATCAATCTGTGCTGGGGGCCCCAGACCCCAACTTCTGCTGCCTATCCACTCCACCCTCCTGCCTGGAGGCAGGATACTGTATTGGAGTTAATTTGTTCCCTTCCGTGCTTGGGATGGAAGCACGTGAACCAGAGTTTGACCATAGTTTTTGTCCCTCTGTTGCAATGATAGGCACTGCAGCTATGTGTTACCATAAAATACATCTAAATTAGAACCTTTATTCTGAATATAACAGGGCTAAAATTAACAATAATTTGCTGTTCTTGAAACAATTACAATAGTTTTCCCCAAAAACACTTAAATGAAATTATATTCTTCCTCTCTGTCTCCTCTCTCCTCCAAGAACCCCAGAGATGGATTGATGCCCTTCCAATTCTTGCTGTCACTCCCTCCATCATCATAGATCCTATTTCAGCTGAGCCAGATGCAGCTTCTTCCAGAGCTCTTCAATATAGCTCTTGAAATGGCTGGAAAGGAAGATACGGGAGGACATGCTGGCCCCTAAGCTTGCTCCTATGGAAGTCCATGACAGTTTTGCTATTGGCTTCCATGACAGCTTGGACAGGCCCATCAGTTCCCCCTCAGGAACTAAGCATGACATCTATCAAACCCACGTGCCCCAAGAGCAATGCACTAGATCCCACACTCTTGCATGGTAGGGCATTGCCTCATCGGCAGAGCAGCACAAACGTTTTTTAACTCCTGAAAACCCCCTTCTTTGCATTCTACTTTAGAATTGAACCATTTATACGGTGTGTATCAAACAAGTCTGCTTGTGAGGCTTCAGCACATTAGCCTTTTGTTGCACTTCAGCTATGCACTGTAATGTGTATTCTATTGGAACTCACTGTAACAAACTATGCATCTAAACCAAATGAGTTAACAGCACAATAGTATATGGCTAAAGTACTACTTGCTATGTTGGGACAGAAGATTTGATTATCTGAAAACTGGATATCACTTTGAGGAGATTAAACTCACTTCATAATGCAATCTTTTATAGCAACATCTTCTTGCTTTAAAAATTAGGACCAAGGATGCACTTCTATGCTGCAGTCCTGACTACATAAATATCTTCTTTACTTCCATTGCCACTGCTCAAGCTGTCTAAACAATGGCTGTGAAGGATGGTAACAACTTACATGGAATAGCCCTGGGAAAGTATAATAATGTGAACTTTGAATGGGAATGGGGGAAATTACCTTATTTTCTTTTCTTCAGAAATATGAACTTATTTCTTTCATTTGTTTGCTTTAATTTGCTGATTTGCCAGGTGCAAAGAGCCATTAGGCCAGGATGCACCCAAGACATTTGCCTGGATGCTTTTCTTTCTCTTTACATTGCTCTCCAAATCCTGTTGCATAAATTAACACGTCATCTTCCCACGCCTGGCAATAAATGGTTAGTGGTTAAACATTTTTTCGTTTTTTTACACATTTGTATTGACTCAACAATGCACAATTTTTGGAGATCAAAGGAGCTAAATCATGGTGAATTTTATCCTGAATATTCAAGCTTCCACAAGCATTATGCCTAAAGAATATTATTGGTTGCCTCATAAGCGCAATGGTAAAGTTGAGATTGATCAGGTGCCTGCATTCCTATTTATTGGATTCCCACAGCTTGAAGTTTTGCCCTGATCAGCTGATGCATTTTGTATTTTGCTCAGAGTTCTCCAAAGTATAGTTATCATGAATTAATTTTTTCAACCTTCTTTCCTTGATGAAATAAAGTTATGAAAAAGTCAGTAAGAGAATTTTTTCACTGGGAACAGAATCAGCCATAGATAGTCTGAGTGGTTAAAGCAAGGGACCAGGAGTCAGCCTCCTAAGTTCTATTCCTGATTCTGACTTATTAGCATGTGGTCTGGTCTTGGGCAAGTTACTGAACCTCTCCGTGCTCAGTTTTTGTGTCTGTAAAATGTTTATAATAGCTACCTTGAGGTTTAATTATTTTTATAAAGTTTTTATGTAGTTCTCTCAAAGGTACTATCCATGCAAAATGTCAAAATGGTGACGTAAGCATTGTCAACACCACAACTTAAAGCACTTGCAAAAAGTTCTCCTTCAGAAAAAGTTCACAGCCTCCGTTCCTAAAAACTGCAGTGGTTTTAGTTTGTCTGCAGTGGAGGATGAAGAGCTAGAAGATTAGAATGTCTGTCCTTTTTTGCTTTCAAAAAGAATTGTCATTCAGCTATTAGCTAAAGCTGGTGGACAGATGGCTTCAAAAATCCCTTTAACTAATACATATTGTGAGCCCTATGTTCTCTCCTCTGTTAAACATTTCATTCATTATGCAGTCCTGAGAAATGGTGGGAGCCAAGTCTTTTTGCCAGTCCCTCTCCCCCATTTTCAATTCCTTGTAAATTTGAGCTAAATCCATTCAGCCATTTCTGAGTTATTGAAAGCTGGGCTTGGGGGAACCTCTTTTCTCCATTTTATTTAAATTTTAAGACTCTTTATCTCAGATACAACTTAAAAACCACATTAAATGTTCAGAGTGGCTAGTCCCCAGTGAGAATTAGGCCATTTCGTTGTTCAAAAAAGTTTAAAAACTAACAAATACCTTACTTATAAGCATTTTAAAAACTAGGGTTTATGAATGCAGGACAGTTATGTTTGCTAACACTGGGGGCTATGAGACCATTTAGTATCACTGATGGTTAGCACTGTGAAAACATCTTCCACAGGCAAATTCGTAAATGCAGTATCCAAAAACTGAGGTTCACAGTAAAATCAGTGAAAACTTTGGCTTAAGTGATGATCCCACAGTTATATGGGAGCTGCATAATGGAGTTGAAATCAACTTGGATCTTCTGAGTCCTGATTCTGTTGTTTAGGCACAAGACCTTCCTTACCCTTTTGCTATTGCTTATATGCACAGTGAATGACTCCACCTCTCAGCTCCTTTCCTCAGGAGTAGTGTTTGTAGTGGAAGCTCTGGGAAATCTTACATTTTCTAAGGCTGCCCTTCATTTATATGTGTGTGGTATAAAACGTAAGATCATTGTCATTCTCCTTGGAAGAAATTCATTTATGCTGACAGGTGACTACAAAAGTAGCTGGAATGAAAATGAAAGATGAAGTTCATTAAAGCAGCATTTTGCTAATCGTTTGCAGTCCTTAAAATTAAAGGGAAAAAGAAACTGTTCAACTCTGATATGCAGGATTATAAAATGACTATTTACTAATGTCAGGAAGATTAAGAAAAACTATCCATTTGTATAAACTACACATCTGGTTTTTTTCCTTATAGAAACCAAAAGATGAGTTTGTTCCAGATTCAAGTAATGAACCAGCTATGATAAATGAAGAGAAGCTTACTATAATACACAGGTCTTACTAACCAGAGGAGGTAGAATCATTGCATTTTCAATACTTTTGAGGTGGTGATTAAATAGGGAGTAGCAAGCAACTATTAGATGATTAAAGACAACTATCTTAAGAGTTGGAAGAAATAGGTAATTTAAAGAATAATTGATTTTAACTTTTTTTGAGGAATATACAGTAGAAAAATCAGGCGGTGTTTAAGAAATTTAATAAAGAGAACAAAATGAATATGACAGGTTTCAGAGTAACAGCCGTGTTAGTCTGTATTCGCAAAAAGAAAAGGAGTACTTGTGGCACCTTAGAGACTAACCAATTTATTTGAGCATGAGCTTTCGTGAGCTACAGCTCACTTCATCAGATGCACTTCTGATGAAGTGAGCTGTAGCTCACGAAAGCTCATGCTCAAATAAATTGGTTAGTCTCTAAGGTGCCACAAGTACTCCTTTTCTTAAAATGAATATGTACATCCCATAAAGTTCAAGGGGGCAGGGCTTGTTTCATAACAGACTGTGCTTGCCATCTCTGTAGTGTTTCAGCCTGAAACATAAAAGGCAATTTTTCAGTATCTGAACTTCTTTGTTCTGTAACATTGGACTTTGAGTTTCACAAGAGCTTCTGATACTTCCATTGCCCTTCTGAACCAGATTCAAGCAGTACAGACAAAAAGTTAACCAGTCTTTATTGAATTTCAGATAAAGGTCAATTTGAGGCATAGGTGACGGTTCAGATAATCCGGTCCTTCATCTAAATCAGTTTGTTCAAACCTCCTCAGAATAGATCCTCTCCCTTAGAAACTCTGACTGTGCAATATTGGTAGTATAGGAGATGGAAGAAGTGAGCACTGAAGGCTCAAATTACCAGTACTAGGGTGAAAAGGAGTACTAGTGGAACCTTAGAGACGAACCAATTTATCTGAGCATAAGCTTTCGTGAGCTACAGCTCACTTCATCGGATGCATTCATGAAAGCTTATGCTCAAATAAATTGGTTCGTCTCTAAGGTGCCACAAGTCCTCCTTTTCTTTTTGCAAATACAGACTAACACGGCTGTTACTCTGAAAATCCATCTTAGTTGGTGAGTTGCTTGTGTGTGTTAAGGGGTGAACAGATTAAAATAAAGGTGGCAGATCTAGGTATCCCAAGGATGTAGAGGTGGAATAATTTACTCTTCACTGGTAGATATGTAAGAAGGGGAGAGAGGAGAAGAGGGAGATAAGTGGTTGGGAAGCCCCACAGGGATGGTGTGTTTTAAGACACTCGAGTGGTTCCACTGGAAGGATTACTGGTGCTTCTAGCGCCTATCCTCTGTGTCAGACTCATTGGGGCTAGCAAGTCCCACACCTGCCCCCACAAAGAGTCCTTCCCATACTGTGGGAGCAAGCCATCCCCAACATTCGAGGGATTTGCAGGCCAGGAAGGGAAAATTAATCATTTTTAAACTTTCATCCAATTTTTAGGCCATGCCTCATTTTATCCTACTGCTTTTTTGATCCCTGCTGGGTTCAAATCTCCCCCTAAATCACAGTTGTAAAAATGAGGTGAGGACAGTCTCCCCCGCGTCTCCCCCCATTCCTCCCCACCACCACCCGTACCCCCAGTACTGAATGGCTACTGCGTTCTGAAAACGCCCCACACATTCTGCACCACTGGCAGTCTCCCCATGGCAATGCACAGGGCTGGAGATATGTTCGACTTACATTGGGTCTCAGCTGAACCTGTGCAGTCCTGTTACCCGGCAGTATAATTTGTCCCAGCAGGTTTAAAAGATTATTACTTTTCTAAACTACATTAAGTGCATAATAAAATATTTCCAGGAAACACACAAAGGAGAAGAATCTCTCACAACAGAATCACTCGTCTGAGAGAGTGCACATTCTGCGGCGTATGTCCGTTACACTTTAGATCTGTTTAAATGTTGATTTGGATATATATTGTGCAGAATTGAATAGCATGACATCCCTATCATCTGCTAGTGCCTTTTACTTTAGTAATGGGAAGAGAATGCATCACACACACACTGGTAAACCTCTTTTAACAGACTTAGAGCCATTTGGATACTCTGATTTATTCTGACATAGCAATGTTGCAGGGCTTATTTGCTTAAAGATATAGAAGAATGATTATACAGGTTGTAATGAAAATTAGCATCATTCTGGACTATGTTTTAGTTTGCATAGAACACTGAAATTATATGCAACTAGTGGTTACCATACCCCGTTCTTTTTTATTCTGTATGGATCTGACTAACAAGCTTTAGCAAGTTCTACGGCAGACAATTGGAAATACTTTCAACAGCCTCCTCTGATCTTTGAGTTCTGAGTCTACTGGGAATTCAACTTAAGTCATAAACCTAAAAAATCATAAACATCTATGGGTATCACTCTAGAAAGATCTGTTAACTAAATAACTGAACCTTTAAAGCAGACCTGGAACAAATCACTGACTAGACCTAGGACTGTCTACATTGAGGGTTAGGTCAGCTTAACTACATTGCTCAGGAGTGTGGATTTTTCACACCCCTCAGTAATGTTTCTGGGTCAACCTAATGTTTTAGCATAAGCAGGCCTTCGGAGTTCATCTCCTTCAAACCAATAACATTTTGCAAAATAGAAAAAAAAATGTCTTTAAGTGCACTGTTGACTATATACATATATATGGACTACATGACAGTGTGATTACAAAGGTTTTATCCACATGAGTTTAGGGTATGTCATTACTGTATCACTCATGAGTCACTTATGCCAGCCATGCTAAATTCATTCTGACAAATGCTTTATGCCACATCACACTATAATGTATTCTCTGTATGCCACACACATTACAAAGCAAACTGTTGTAGCGATGTTTGAGTTTTTGAAAACTAGACTAGGCATAAAATTTTCCAAACCACCTAAGTGTCTTGGAAGCCCATGTCCCATTTTCAGAAGTGACTTAGGAGTCTCGTGGCCTTTCAGGGGGACTTCGGCTCCAAAGTCACTTTTGAAAATGGAACATAGGCTCCCAAGCCACATAGGTGCTTTGGAAAATTTTACCCTAGGACAAGTTTTTTGTATCAGCCCTTCCGCTGGAAAGTCACATGCCTTAATTATCCTGGGTCCCACTGTGCAGGGCTCAGAGGGAGTTTAACTCACTTGCTGCCATTATATACTTAAACTTTGGTGCCAGTCCTGCAAACTGGTCTATGTGGACGGACCTCTTACTCATAGACTTTAAGGCCAGAAGGGATCATCATGATCATCTTGTCTGAGCTCCCGTGCATAGCCCTATTATTCTTCTGTTCATAGTCCTGTAGATTTCCATGAGGCTCTGTGCGGATATAAAGGTCTACCTGCATAGATCAGCTTGTAGGGCTGGGCACTGAGATTTTTAAATTCTTTGGGACAGGGACCATATCTTTTCAGCCTTCTGTAACTTGCCTAGCACACTTAATTTGCTATATAAATAATCAAAGGAAGAACTAGTTGCATGCTCTCTCATTACTATTCAGCATTGGTCAATTTTTATATATATAACTGACATTTCTTACATTATTTTAGGTTAGTTTTTGTTTCTCTTCAGTTTCAAGAATAGATTTGATTTTAACATTGAACTTTTCCCTCTTTCTATCAAAGGCATTTGGTCCCTTCTGGCTCCGTTTCAACATTAGTTGTCACTGAGGTAGACTGTTATATCCAGAATTGCAGACATGAACATCATCTGTCTGAGGCTTTGAGGAAGTTTGAATCTGAATTTTGCATGTCAGCTCTATTTCTATATTGAAGTTGATATATAGGATCATAATTTCAGCTGATCCTCTAAATTTGTGTCTGCAGTTTTTAATTTTTGCTATTTGTGAGAGTAAATATGGGTTTTTCAATGCATGAACAAATTATGGGTACAAAGTAAGGGGTTGCTTTTGAAAATTTCACCCACAAGATACAAGGATGATGATTGCATTGTTTGAAGTGTAATGTTTAAATACTGACTATACTGCACATGTGTCTCAAATACAAAAGAGCATTGGTGCCTAATGAAAAGGCATACTCTGTATAATATTGTGGTACATACTGAAAACAAATGAAACAGATAATTAGCCACACTAATTAGGAATTAATGTTTCTGTGGCAAATGTTTTATTTAATATGTGTTTTTGTTTTGAAATAACTAGTTGCTTCAGTCACCTTAAACTTCAAAGCTTGCAGACATTTACCATTTCCATCAAATAGATATTTTGCCACCTCTGCAAATCTTACACAGTTGGGGCAAACTTCTGCTTCATTGTAAATAAGAAAAAAGCAGTGTTTTAATGTTTTGCAATACTTGCATGTCTTGTAATTAATCTGCTTTAATTTGTTCTCAAGTAATGAGGAAAGGGGACCCAACAGGGTTTGAAGTCTTTTTAAAGGTTGGAACCATACACAACTCACGTCTGAAAATAGTTGAACAGGGAATGAAGTGCTCTTCATGCCTTCACTTAGAAAGGACACAGTGGCACAGCCTTAAAAGGTTAAGCACAGCTCATTTAATTGCAATGTATTTATCTTCCTGCTCAGATCACTTCTGAAGGCATTTAACATTCACATCCATTACTTTAAAAAGGAACCTTTCCAAAATTGACCTCCATTCTATTTTCTTGGTAAATTTGTAGTTCTTCTTACTGATCACCATCAGCACACACAGGTTGGTATGTATGAATCAATCTGTAGCGCTTCTCTCTTCCAGCAAAAGAGGACAATAATGCCCTTTTCATGTTTTAGTAATTAAATCTTTAAGGCATGATAGTCCGGATCTTGAGGTTTTGGTGATTATCAGTCTCTTTAACCCTGCTACTCTTATTTCAGACCAATAAATTGCAAGAGCTCATCAGATCTTTCACATTTCCAAGTTAATTTTTCTTATAGAGAAGAATTTTGCAGAAGGGAGACTATTTCTAGTGAAAAACACATAGCCATTTGTAGCAAACAGGGGTGTCAGTTGCTGTTGTAAAACTTGAAAAACAGTTACCATTATAAAACTCTATTGTACTATACTCTTAATATTTTGAAGGATTTGCCTTTTGGGTTGAAAATTTCCGTACTTGATGAATTTTATCTATTTGCCCTTTCAGATGTTCTTGAGTTGTCAAACATTTATTTTACAGAAGCCATCCGGATGGGGGCTCTATTATGCTGGGAACTATACACACAGAGATACAGTCTCTGCAAAGGAGAGATTAAAATTTAAGGTCTCAGTCCTGCAACATGCAGTGTGCAGGTGAACTGTCACACCCATGTGGAGCTTCATTCACTTCACAGAGATTTGAGAAACTATTGGCCATTAACTTCAGTGGAAGCAGAATGAAGCCCCACATGGGGAAAGATTATAAGGAATATTTAAAAAAAAAATCTTGTGATAACATGGCAGTTTAAGAAAAAATACAGCAACATGCCAGGCCGCAACAAATGAGCTTCATTTGGCCTGTGTGTCAAAGTGGAATTTGCCACAATCATCTAGTGTTATGTATTATGTAATAGTATCTACTTATAGAAATATCTAGTTCAAAGAGATGTATACTGAATTTAACGCTTTTGATAAACAGTTGGCCAAAAAAGGTAGTGTGTAACTTAACTGTATTAAATGGACATGTTATAGTACTTGATTCACCAGCTTCTATTTCTGGGATTTTTCTGAGTTAGATTGTACTCTTTCACTCACCATTCATAAGTACACATCAGAGTGCTAGGTGACAGCAGCAATCTGGTAATTCTGAATGCATTGATGCACAGTTGGATGTGAACCCGACTATTAGAAATTGAAGATCATGCCATATAACGTCAGAGGAAAGGTAACTTCTCCCAGATTCAGCCTCTTGGATTTGACCCATGACCTTAATGTCATGAGGTTATGGCAAGTCTTAACACAACAGGTTTCTCAAATAGCTATGTCCATTCAGAACTTATGATAGCGGTTGATATTTAAAAAGCAGTTTTGTTCCCACTGATCTCCAGAAACAAATATATCACCCGCCATCCACAAGTAACTGAATGTTTCATATACTAAAGTACGGTTGATGAACCCCAAAGCACGCTATTAAATCTATAGGGTTTTCCCACCTTTGGATAGAATCAAATTTGCCCTAATTAATTAATTGTTTATAATCTGTTAAATATTGTGCAGTGCTGAGCAGTGTCAGGATAGAAGGGAAGACCAGAAGAGATGAGTTAAGGAAATATGTGCTGAATGTCCCCACTCACTAGACTGAAGAGCCATTCAGTATAGAAATAACTTTCCAGTTTACCTTTAATGAGGTCCTTTCCACTCAGCATGTCTCAGAATGCATTATTGTGTGATGCCACAAGCCCTGTTGTAGCATTCATTTCACTACACTTATGGACGCATATTTCTGTTGTCACATTGTGGGATATTGTTCATGTACAATGAGGTGTCAAGGGGATTTTAGAGATAGTAAAAAATATTTGAAAGATATTTGTTGGATGCCTTGTTTCTGGGCTGAAATGCCCCCCAGTTTGGTTAGTAGAAAAATCTGTTTGACTCTAGTTATGCTATGTAGTTCAACTTAACTACTCCCAGTGCGGTAGGCAAAATGCCAAGCAAACGTAAGCAAGCTATGATCAGACATTTGCTTATCACATCAGCAGTTTGTCCATTTTTGCCATTTTCAAGCCTCCCTTTCTTAGGGAAAGTGATTCAGAAGGTGATGTTGGAGCAACAGATTTCTTGGATCACTATATATTTGGTTTCAGGTCTGGGTTTGAAAGTCTATCTTACCCACAGTTATCGAGTTCCTTCTAGCAGTGGATAAGGATAATGTTCCTGCACTAACTTTATTAGGTATTTGTTTTGTAAGATAGTTTCTTGGAATGGTATATCATTGATCACAAGGTATTGTTGACTTGTCCATGAGATGTTGCAGAGGCAGGTGGAGTAGGCTTTCAGGAGGCTAATGCTGAACAATTGCTCATCCCCCACCCCGCACTCCAAAGCTTTTACATGTGGAGCGTTGCAGAATTCTGTCTCATCTTCCATCCTGTCCAATGTCCAGTTAAGATTGAGATGTTCAGGGCTGTGGAGCAATTAAATACACTGATGATACTTGGCTTTTGTTCATCAAAGCCAGGTTCTGCAGTCTCATTCCTCAGTGTCTGATCAGAAAAGGAATTGGGATAAGGTCACAATGGTTTTGACTTAACCCAGTAGGGATGAAGGTGATATTTGTTGGTAGGGGGAAGCATTTTTTGTTGTTTTAAGAGGAAGCACCATGTAATGCCTGTCCAAGTTTTGCTGAAATGTTTTGAAACCTCAGGTTCTTGATGCATCCATCACTATTCCTAGGTTCTCAGGTAGCAATGATACCCTTTAATGCCTTTTTTCATCTACAGTTAGTCCAAATGGTATAACATTTCCTTCCTAATGCACACTGTGTGACAGTCTTTTCATATCTTTGTTACTTCCAGGATAGATTATTGGAATGTACTCTATGCAGTGCTACCCCTGAAGCCAACTCAGAAGCAGTGAATACATAACTTTTCTAAAAATTATTTCATGGCTTCCAACTGCTGGTTTCAGTTTCTAATGGTGTTACCTTAGAGAATCTCTCACTGTATACTCCAACATGGCAGTCAAGATCAGTTGGGATGCTTTTTTGATTGTTCTGAGGACTGAAGTTTCCATGGGTTACATCATAGGTTTCTCAGTGTGAGGTGCTGAACTTTGAAACGTGAACGTGCCAAACCCAGTCTGCACAATCTTCAGAGTACAATGTAGGGACCTTTGTATAGTTAGATTTTTGTCTAATTTTCCCTCTTCTTACTGACAATAAGAGGGCAATCTAGCTGCAGGGGGTTGCTTGGTTGCAGGATTCTGAAACTCTTTCATACTTAAAGATCAGAATTTTGGCCCCAATCCTACTAACCCTTAAGTAACAGCCTTTACTCACTCAGCTAGTGCCACTGAAGTCAATGCATGAGTAATGGTTTGCCACATAGGACCTCGTCACTAGAGCCTCTTCAGCTACCCCATGAGCAGCACAACCTGGCCTGTTTTCATGGTTTCACAATCACAAATACAGTCTGTTTCTTTTCTGCCACATTTACCTTTAATCCTCCATTTCCAGACAGGACAGAATGTAGTACGGGTACATGGCAGAAGGAGCCTTTCACACAGCTTCTCTCCTCCACCCAGCTCACACTTTTCTTCCTGTCCCACCCCGCACACCAGTTATATATACTCCCAGTTACTGAGCCAATTGCCTAATTAGCCCAGCAATCACCACCCATGTGTCAATAATTCCCCTACCACAACTGGTTAGTTAATTTCATTCAAGCTTGTAGTCCTCCGTGTGGCAGCCACTTCAGCTACAGATAACGCCTATCACAGGCCTATATTTGTTTTCCATTCTGTGCACAGACCACTTCAGAGGATTCATAAGGAACAGAAAAAATTACTGTTAGGATCACTGTGTAGTGCAACTAATCTGAAAACATTGTGCCAAAATGTTCACACCCTATGGAAATGTCCGTTTCTCAATCTGCTGAAGATCTCCTCAAAGTATTTGCAATGAGTAGACTTGTTAAAGCAGAACAAATACATGAAACTCAGTGCTGAAAACTCAGTTCATGAACAGAGAGAGATTACTGGCCAGATTTCAATAGTTGAAACTCTGAGGTGCCTTTGTAACATAACCCTTTATCAATTATAGAAACTGGGTAAAAGCAAACTTTCGCAACCCACAGAAGGTAATCAATATGCCACTTAAATATAAATGTAGTTTGTGTTATCTGTAACTGAATAATGTCATGGAATCTATGACTTGCATTGTGAGCTTCCAGTGCCAACAAATTAGCATCAAAACCCCTGGCTTGACATACAGAGAAGAGCAATAACTAAAGTCCCTGAAAACGGCTCAACAGAGCTGCAAATTTAGGTGAACAAACCCCTTCAAGCCTGTGATCTTACTGTCCTTTATTCCAGCAGCCTGGCTCCTCATCACAAGCCTCAATGTTACTAGAAACAGTCACCTCAGCCTTAAAAACAACCACCAAAAACAGTGATGCCCAACCAGCTAGCGGGAAACTGCACCCGCGCAAAGCGCAGGCATCAACAGAGCTGCTGAAATGAATGGTAACACACTGAATAAATTCATGATGGCATCATTGCATTTCGATTCTCAATTTGTTTTTAGGGGGAGGGGCAAGAGTGAAGGGACCCAAAGGTCCCTCCTCCTTGTGAGGGAGACTGAAAGGACAGAAGGAGAACCAGCAAACGGAGAGCAGCAACTGTGAGCGCTTCTTTTCTCCTGAATATTAGAGTGAGGGACTGAGGGGGAGTGAAAAGGAAAGAGTTTGCATGAGCTTTTTGTGTGTGAAACTGAATGAAATAGGGAGGAGAAAAAAAGTGGAGCATCAAAATGTTCAACCAGTCACCCGCCATCCACAAGTAACTGAATGTTTCATATACTAAAGTACAGTTGATGAACCCCAAAGCATGCTATTATATCTATAGGGTTTTCCCACCTTTGGATAGAATCAAATTTGCCCTAATTAATTAATTAATTGTTTATAATCTGTTAAATACCGTGCAGTGCTGAGCACACTGTCAGGATAGAAGGGAAGACCTGGCCTCTTCCTTAGGTAGTTCAGTCTTGGAACTTGACTGGCATAATCCACTGGGGGTGGTGCCAAACCACACATGGAGCATTGGGAGGAAGAGGCTGGCTACTTACACTTCTTATGTGGATCAGTTTACCCCCTGTGCCATCGTCTGTCTGCCCCTTTTTGGAGTAGGGAAGGAGCTGTTACCAGAGCTCAATGGACCGGGATTCTGCTTAGCCCTGATGCGGAGAAAGAGGGCCTTATTTTATCCTTATGTACATACACACAAATGGTACTCCTGGGGAGGTAGAGTCTGGCCCTCAGATCACTTGTTTTTTTCATTTGAAGAACTTGAACGATTTCTGTTTTCTGGCTATTTTCCCCAATATCAACCAACTCTTTAAAAAAAACAAAACCTCAATGTGTTTGGTATCCAGATCTTACTTGGAAAGGGGAAAAAAAATGTAAAAGAGGGATCAGGTCTCAGTGCCATAATTATGTCTGCTACTGTATACTTATCAGGAACCAGATATGAGCTACCTTAATAACAACATTCTATTGCCTATTGACATGCAGAGCAGTTTCCTTTGATGGCAGTGCAATTGATACAAGCAGGACCTGTTAGAGTAAATCAAATAAAAAGTGGATTTCCATAATCTCACGTTGGAATAAAAAGGATTGCTGTAAATGAGATTCAGTAGAGTTTCATGAACATGTGAGTCTGACCTAAAAAACACCTTGTAACTTCTGTTATATTCATACAAATGTAGGATAACATGAAATATTAGAAATGAAAACAATTTTTTAACTTAAGATCATAGAACTAAGTCAGACTACTCAATGACTGATGAGCTATTTAACTTTGTGTATTTGACATGCAGGTTCAAAATTATTTTTAGATGTGGGGAAAGGGGTAAATTTGAGTTTTGATAGTAATCCTAAGTGGTCATTTTGGCCATGTTATCAAATTTGCAGTTACTTTCAGACTCTCCGTAAATGTTTCTTTTAGTCAATTAAGAATCAAGAGCATTGTAGCTTACAGCACACGTGTGTACTTTACATTTCCATTAATGTTATCTAGTGTATCTTAAGCGTGAAATTCACCCCTATGCAGAGGGCTACCACAAGAGCTATACTCTCAAACATCTCACGCATGCTCTCTGTATTTAGTTACCGCTGTCATCATCAAATATGGCTTCAGTGTGCTTAGAGCATCGCATTGGTCTTGTGTTGGCATTCCTCACAGGGATGACTTTTACTCTAAGCCAAGTATACCTAGAATGTAATGGGCCTGCTCTCATAAAAGACATATGTGACTTGTGCCATTGATCTCAATTAGAGCAGGATCTGCTCCTTTATGTTATCTGCTATATTGGGTACAGCTAATGTCTCTGGTGTGCTACAGATATGGTATTTTGAAATCAATTTAAAACATGTGTGCCACACTGCACGTTTTGTGAATACACAGATCTAAAATTGTTAACATTGGAGATACTGTTTCATGTTTTGCAAGTCTGTTTAATCAACCACTGAATGGCCTATTGATCATACACTATCTAACTGAAAAAGAGTTTATCTTCATAATGCATCTCTTCATTGTGTAGTTCCTCTAAATTATAAATAATCTGAGCTATGAAACCATGCTTGCTCACAGCAATTTATTGGAGTTATCAATATCACTAATCAAATTCTGTTATCAAATATAACTTAAAGTGTCATCCATGACCTGGGGGAGATTTTCAGCCTAGAGTCATTTTATGTGAATACAGTGAGAACTTTAATGTAAATTCCATTCCCATGATGTTTCATTTTATGTTTACTCTGTGGGTTTTGCATGTTCTCTCCAGAACTTTTAATTAGATGGAACACGGGGAAAACAGTTGATAAAACACATTTTATGGTTCTAAAAGGTGATTTTTGCCTTATTTGGGGACACAAATGGTAACACTTAGAATTATGCTTAGTAGATTCATCTGGTCAAAATGTGGTGCGCAGAACTACAGTTCTGAACTTTACACTCTGATTGTAAACATTATAAACTGCTGAAATAGAAACATCAGAATGACACATGGGCTAATGATGACCTTGGTGAGGTTCCTATTGGGCTTTGGTGATCCTAAGGAAATTCCCCAGGATACTGATGAGCTTTAAAAAGTTCAGCAACCTGCTGGTTCAGCTATGCTGCCCCAAAGAATCCATCAAGCTGCACAGTTAAGTCTGCACCCCGCAAAAACACTGATAGTTTTCCGGGCATTGGAGACACCAATCATCCTTCTAAGGCACTGCATACCTTTCCCTCTCATGCATCCTTCAGGCAGTGATAACCTCCTTTACAGTAGTGGACCCCAAACTAATAGAAGAACTAATGGATGTGTCAAGGTCTTTGTTGGTGTATTCAGGCTCGGTAGACTTTCTGAACACACCCCAAAGCAGTGTAGAAAACACAGTGGGCTCTATTATGAACATACTATATAGCCCAGCGTGCAACCTGTGTAATTTGAAGTGTGTGTGAAGAACTTGTAGTGGGAGGTAGAGGCATCCTCCTCTATGACACCTTTTGGAAATGCCTGGCATTTGGTCCAAATTGATCCCTTCTTAAAGGGGGAAGAAAATTACTCTTCCAAATGAATTTTATAAGCCCCTGAAATTAAGACATCTCTGACGAGGGTAACTGAGCAGTATCTGGAAAGGTGTGACATCTCTCTGACAGAGAAATCACTCCAACACCCCCTTCCTCAGTGTCCAAAATTTAACAAGGGGCTCTGAGTAGCACTCAAAATTTTTCTCTCTAGCACATCACTTTCCCCCATTGATACAAGCCAACTTCTTATTAGTTTAACATCCTATTACAACTACACATTGGACCAAGAATTTAAAGTTTGGGTTCATCAATCTGCCTAGATCTGTTTCCATGACTCTATTAACTAATTAAATGCCATTTAAACTACTCTTAGCTCTGGCATTATTTCTGTTCAAGTGAACTATGTCTAAGTCTGAACCTCTCCTTCTGTTTTTGTATCAAGTGTGATGATCATACTTTTTGTCTGAATTGCTAATACAAGTTTAGAATATCTAGTCTCAAGTACAACTCTGTGGGACTCTGCTTCTCACCAGACTCCATGAAGATCTCTCACTTCTAAATCCCAACTTTCTGTCTCGGTTCTCTCATATAGAGTCATCAAACTCCTCCACCACTTCAAAACTGATGTGTAGATGAAGGTCATGATGTTGAGATCTCATTCTTCACATACCATGAGCTGTATCAAGCTCCACTGTCTCCAACCCTTGGGGAGAGATTTAACTTTCCCAGTGGCTAAGCAGTGTGGTTTTTAGCAGATTCATTAGATTCATTTTATACCATGAACCTAATGGGCAAACCACAACTGCTAGGCTCACGGTGATGAGGGATTTTAATGGGTCAATGGCAGGGAATTGTCAGCCAAAGCTAATAAATTGGTGGAGCTTGTTCACTAGAATCAGAATTTTGGGGAACAACTACGTTGCAGCTTTAATTTAACCCCAGTTAATATTCAGCCTTCCAGAAAAACAAAGAGCATCTCAGACAGGTGATGCAAGGGGAATGTTGGCTCAAGGAAGTAATTACATATTAGGTGGAAAAAGTAAATTTAAGTGCTCAATAATTTACTTAAGTGGTTTACTTGACTGATGTATTGTCTTGACCCAACAGGGCATAGTAGTAGACACTAAGTTATGGCATAATTCCAGTAAAAACAGCCGTCATCACTGTCCAACATAAATTATTAACTACTGTCTCGTTCCAGGTGTACACAGGTGCTGTTTTAAAAAAAAGGTGATACAATTTATGTTTGTAAACACAACTCTGTCAAAACTAATCCTGTTTCTGGCAGATTAAGATGTTATCCATGCCTCTTTGGTAAGGGCATACTCATATTTTCCGGAAATAATGCTCCAAGTATATAATTAGGTTTAAAATGGCAAACTGTAAGATAGCAGGGTTGGGTTTTCTTTTTCTAAACTCAGCAGCCATGAAACAAATGACTCTGCTGGCTGAAATCCTTATGCTCTGCTCATGCAAATCAGCGATAACACAAGGAACCTATGTTGGTGGAGAGCAGGGAGATACTGATAGAGCATGCTACCCATTGACACTAATCTATCGTGCAAATAGGCTCAGGGCCTGTGCCAACTCCACCATCTCTCCCTTGACTCTGAGTCACTATCAGATGTTAGTGGCTTCTTACAGATATTATTTCAACTCGAACAGAATGTAATCTGGTAAACTTGCAAGACAGAGAGATTTCAGTTTGTAGTCATGACGACACCACCCGCCTTCTCCTGCTTACTGTACCTGTAATAAACAGAGCCCTTTTGACTTAGTCATAAGAACGGCCATCCTGGGTCAGACCAAAGGTCCAGCTAGCCCAGTATCCTGTCTTCCAACAGTGGCCAATGCCAAGTGCTCCAGAGGGAATGAAGAGAACAGGTCACCATCAAGTGATCCATCCCCCTAGTCTTTTGTTCTACATAAATTGTGAGAGAATTGCATCTCAGGAAAGTGAAGCACTGATAGGACATTGGGCCAAATTGTGTTCTCACTTACTCTGGATTTCCACCCACGTAATTTAATTAAAATAAATACTTATTCCAGATTTACACCAGTGTAACTGAGATCAGAATTTAGCCCACTGCTTAGTTACCCTAATATATCTGCCAGTATTCCTGAATCCTGACCTGCAGTAACTCTATATCTTACCAGGCTTTGGCTCAGCTGAGACTCTCAGTTGTAGCAAAGCTTATGGTGGTTTTATTAATTGACCAAATGGGACCTATGTTGAGAGCAACAAAGTAATAATTTGAACCCAGGAATCTCTAAGTGATGAGCAATAACATAATAAGTTGCCCATTCCCCCGGTCTTACATTTACATGTTCTCTTGTATTTGTGATTTGACAGGTGGGTATGGTGTTCTGCCCTTCAGATTCAAAAATAGATTACATGTGGAATCTAAATGGGAAATATTTTGAGTAGGAATTCCAAATATGGGCATAAGGAGTTTTCTTGCAACGATATGGGGTAGGAGCAAAAATTTCCACCACTACTTCTGAAACTTGAGCAATATTTTAAGCTTCAAGAAGGGAAAATATTTTCCAAGTGTATCTTCCCTCCATTAAGGTTTGAAGAATAGAATTTATGCTGTGCTAATATCCAAAGCCATGTTCCCATTTTTCAGGTGCCTTTACGGTTACAGGACTAACATTAATAGTGGAGAGCATCAAGGAAAGTCAAGAAGCCCCTTCCCTTTAAGATGAGATTGAGCAGCCTAAAGCTTTATGGGCTACAACATGACTTCCCATCCAAACAATGTATGGGGAGTGTAGATCCCCTACCGATCCAGGATGTGATCCATTTTATCCCACAAAGCTTCCAGATCCCCCCCATTCAGATGATGGTGAGGAACTGCCATCATTTCCATTGGCCTGTTGGCACTTTTATGAAATATCTTTTTACAAATATAAACAATGTGGTGGTGACAAGGATAATATTAACATACATTGTCTATTTGTTATTTCAGAGGTGATGGAAGAGATGGAAATCCCAGTACTGGGAAAGAAGAGCATATATAGAGAAAACTTCAAAAGATTAATTTCATTTGGTGGCCTCTTGTTCTTGTATTATGAGAAGGAGTAAATAAGGAAGTGTTATTTACTCCTTCTCATAATACAAGAACAAGGGGCCACCAAATGAAATTAATAGGTAGCAGGTTTAAAACAAACACAAGAAAGTATTTTTTCACGCAATGCACTGTCAATCTCTGGAACTCCTTGCCAGAGGGTGTTGTCAAGGCCAATCCTATAACAGGGTTCAAAAAGGAGCTAGCTAGATTCATGGAAGATAGGTCCATCAATGGCTATTAGCCAGGATGGGCAGGAACGGTGTCCATAGCCTCTGTTTGCCAGAAGCTGGGATTGGGTGACAGGGCATGGATCACTTGTGATAACCTGTCTGTTCATTCCCTTTGGGGCACCTGCCATTGGCCACTGTCAGAGGACAGGATACTGGGCTTGATGGACAGTTGGTCTGACCCAGTATGGCCGTTCTTATGATGCCAAGGACAGGGTTAAAAAACATCAAAAACCAGGTATGTTCTTCATTGTAGAATACTTGTTATGTTAAATACTACAACTGTACTGGTTTATTTAGTCAGCTGACCTCGGCATAAGTAAATTGCTTAATATGTAACTTTTTTTGTAGCTGTTTTCTCTGTTATTATTTTTTTCTTCCTCACACAAGGTATTAACACTGTCTCACTATCTCGTATGTAGGATCTCTGTGACTTCCTGAGCTTCAATGGTTCCTGGCAGTTTTTTGGCCAGATTCCACCTCCCCTCTTCTCCCAGTAGTGATGAGTATCATCTCCAATCTGCCCTGGTCTCAGGTCTCTGAATGAGCTTTAGATCTACTGGTTCAAAACTTCAATGACATACTTTTTTTAAAGTACTATTATATTTATGATTTTTAGAGGTAAGTGTTGAAATTAGTTGCTTAGAAATTATTGGATAATTATGTCAATAAAGCTGTTAAACTTTTACTTCTGTCACGCTAATGTAAATCCTTTCTGGCTGTTCCTTCATACTGCATTTGGACTGTAAATGAACACAGCAGACTTACATTAATATTACCTTAATATTTTTAGCATCCAATAAGGTTAAATATGAAGAATGAGGCAGATCTTGCTGACGGAATAAAAATGAAGGAAGAAGAGTGGTTCATGAGTCATTTGGAAGGTGTGCAGGATAAAAAGAATTAGGAATAAAATGTTATTCTGTGGAAAATACTGAGAATTTATTTGGGTAATAAATATAGTGAAGTTACTTGCTTTAAAAGAAGAAGAGTGCTCTCTGCCCTCAATGCCTGCTCTATGCGTGATGGGTGCTGCAAATTAGTTCTCAGCTGCAATGGGATGCAGACTAAGCCTTAATCCCGTTAAGATAAAATGACAAGCAACATTTTTTCTAGTTTGAGGGAAATCAGATCCAAATTTTGTTGCTCGGGCTAATCTCCTAAGCCTGTAGTTGCTGCCACACTAGATGTATCAGAATATTTGTCCATTGTCCAGACAATGAGTGAGTTTTCACTGGACTGTTCATAGCTAGTTGCCAATTGGATCATTCTCCCACTCCTCAGACATCACTCCTGCCTCATTGGGCACATCATTCACCCTCCAGTAGGAGTACCCTATCCCTCCCCAGCGTCACAGCAGCATTCTCTGGCTGGAAGAAAAAGACACCCTCTTCCAGATGCCTGTGAATACTTTGTCTATAATTTGGTCCTTTGTGGGGACTGGTATATAGGAAGACAAGGTTCCCTTACCTCCCATGGGAGCTGGAAGCAAGAGACTTTATCTGGTATCCAAATCAGATTTCTCACAGTGTTTAGCAGCCCTTGGCATCTTCTGAAAATGTTACGTGTTAAATAAGTAAATAAATAACCCCCTCCTTAGCAAAGGATTGCTGTTAAAATCCAAAATAGTACACAGGAAAATGGAGGGCAATGTACATGTCGGAATGCTGCAGACACCAAGCTGTTCTGTGGAAAGTGCATTTGTTCTTTCTGTTTAAATCTCATTATTTATTTTCTCCATTCTTTGAACCTAATGGCTTACTAATGAATTCGGGGGGGGGGGGAGGGTGGAATCATGGTGATATCATGGGTTAAACCCCCTCTCTACTTTTTGAATGTAAATTCTTTTTGACAGTCTTACTTATTGCAGAACGTTGACTTTTTTCCAACAACAAAACCGGACGCTATTTGGTTTTGCATAGTTAACATTTTGCTAATGGGTAGCCAAGATTCTCTCAGCAGCTCAACAACATTTTCTAAAGCACACTGGCGTTGTTGTAGCAACTGGTGGCTGATCTGTGAATAAAGCAGATGTCATTGTAGCAGGATAAAGAATGAACAATCTATCACCCCGCTACTACCACTCTTTCTGCCCAAACAAGTCATCAGAATGACAACTTTGGTGCCATAGTCATCAATTCAAGTCATTGTATCACCTTTACTCATCTTGTTATTAAATAAACTGATGTTATAAGTGCTAAGAATTTGTCAGCCCTCTGCCACTGGCTTTCTCATGGAGGAAGTGAAGATCTGCTAAAGCACTGACTGTTTGCCAGCTTCCTTTTAGGCCTTGATTGATTTTGTACTTTCATACAAACTGGCCTGGCCTAAATAAACACAATATATGTTCCGAGAAGTTTTTTCTCTTTAGTGTTTAATCTGAATTCAGTTCATTAGAAATGCAATTAGAGATGGGCAAGCGTTGAAATAATCTGACTGGTGCCCAAACTTAGTACAAAGAGAGAGACAGAAGCAGATAAATTGCCTTTCTAACTTTTCAGAAAGACTCCAGTCCATTTTTTGTACTTATTCTCCAAGTCTCACCATGCGTACTTAGTGTGAGCACAGCTTGTCATCTAGGTTGAGTCACCTCACATCTCCCTCTTTAGGTGGCAGGCCGTTCCCTGCAGACGTTAAATATAGAAGTAATAGAATTTACCACTTCCATTTCCAAACTGTTTCCTAGACCTTTCCGGATAAAGCATCACAATACCACTTGAGAGGTGGATAAGTAGTAGTATTCCCATTTTACATATGGAGAGCTTGATCCATTATATGTTTGCTTTTGATTTGCCCAAGCTCATTTACTGCCAATACTGGGATTAGAATGCAGGTCTTCTGACTTCTAGGCCTATTCTCTATCACCTTCTTTTTAAAGCTAGTGTTAAAAATGTGTTTAAAGGTGAAATTGTTAGACAAACCCTGAGCTCGGGTTTTGTCTAAGTTCCACTGCAACATCACTAATAATTAAGCAATGTGAAGGTTCTATTTATTAATTATTCATTATTATTCAGGAATTGGGGAAGTCATTGTAGGAGAAGAAAGAGGCAATCTCTATCCTGAGTTATTGGCATATACAGTAAGAGGAAGGAAAGCTGATTTTAAAAAGACTTCTGTTTAAAAAATAAATTTTGTCATTAAATCTCAACATGTATTTTGTTTGTTGTTGTTATGTTTAGAGACCAGACGTTAATCTAGTTCTTAAAGTAACATCCTAGAAGTCAGGAGACTTGGTTTCTATTCCTGACTTTTCCACAGACTTCCTATGTGCCTGTGGACAGGTCACTTAACTTCTGTGCCTCAGTTTCCCTTCATTATATGGGGATAATAATGCTGGATAATCAAACCAGAGTATCATGAGGTTTAATACTATACTTTTTGCAGAACACTTTCGCTGCTTCACTGGTTAGTACTACAAAAGTGCAAAGAATAATTATCTTAACGCAGGGAAACCCTATACATTTTAGTTTATTTCTACAAGATATAATTTAAGTACAAGATTTTAGTTCAGTCATCACTCTCATCACAATTGTACTTCCTTCTCTTCTTGAGATGGATCTCACTATATATCTGGATAAATCAAAAATCTCTGGACAAAATGTGCTCCCTGATAGCTTAAGTCAGCATTTAACTTCTCCTGTTGCTTAAACCAGATCTGTCTATCTTTAAACCAATGAAGGATCAGATTGTAAATGAACAATATATTTGCAGAACAAATTGTCCATATGTGCACGCACCTCTATAGTCTTATGTATAGATGTGAAGTTATTGAACATAAACTGAAACTGAGGAACCTCCTCACAAAAGAGATTTATTACTGTCTCAATGCAATTGATAAAGGGCTGTTAACAGCTAGAAATGTTTTCCTCTGTGTTCAAGCTTTTTCTCCTTGGTCATGTATCCTACGGGTGCTAGACTCCAGTGCACCACACCAATAAATATTATTTTTAATTTTGAAAAGGGGACATGGGACAGGTGAAATCATCTTGTGGGCTAATTCTGACCTTTGGGCCATCAGCTGGACAGCACTAACTTAGGTTACAAAGCAAGTCATTTTAGTCAAGCTACCAATATCCCTCCCTCCTTTCCCCAATGAATCCAATAATCTTCTTTCTCTGTCTTCCTTAATGGTTTTCAGTGACCTTCCTTTATTTCTTTCCTCCACTCCAACGCATCTCTGGGCTTCATTTTATTCCTCTGAGGTCATTTCTTTCTTTCTCTGTGATGGGCTATAATGTTCTTTTCACTACTTCTTAGGATGTTCCTTGTCCCCTGACCTGCCTTCCCCTGCCTAAAGCTACTTCCCAAACACTCCAACCCCCAGCAGCTCTTGCTGCTTTTCTGCAAAGTCCTGATACCATTGCTTTAAAAACACCATGCTCTGCTGCTGAGACTACAGAAAAGTACTTGAGATTTTAAAGTTACGGCATTGGAGGGCTCCACAAAACTCCCCAGCCGATTTTGAATATACAAGGAGAGATGGCCATTTGCAGAATCTTATAAGTCCACCTTATAATCAGTTTGCATTGCAACAATTTAAACTGTGTGTTGTTGCGGTGAGTTCAAAACTAACTGCATGAGAATAGGGAAACATATGCATGAAGAAAGGGGTGCAAACAATATGAGTAAATACTTTGAACAGATCTTCTTAGGCACCATCCACTGCATTTTGCTCTTTGCATACCTCTGCAATCCCGTTTAAATCAGTAAGTGTACATGACTGAGGTCAGAATTTAGCACTATTCCTCCATATTTTTCACTACAACCCAGTATTTACAACAGACCAGATGGAAGTGGAAATTTGGTCACTAGTGAATGTTTAAAATTCTCCCTGTGTAGCACAATTAAAGAAACAGCTGAGCTTCTCTACTCTGCTGATTTAGTATGAAATAACCTTCAAACAGTCTGACTTTTCATTCTAGACCTGAATTGGTCTACTAGCTGGATATCATGCTGTAGGTAAAGACTGTTTCCAGACTTCTCATACCACGTGCGATAGAATGATAGGAACACGTCAAGACTGGATGGACATTTTTGTTTTATACCATATGCCTTTCTGTTTTACCATATTCTTGCATCTAGCTGCTACGATAATTGGCAAACCATCAGTAATATAGGGAGGTAGACTAGATAGCTAAACTTAATTTCACCCCCCCACCCAATTAATTTCCCTGCCAGTGCAAGAGGGATATAAAATACTAGCTAAACTATTGAGCAGGCAGCACATCCATTCTCCAAACTTGCACACTGGCTCCAAGTAGAGGTGAAAATGTGACAGAAGGGTTTTCAGAATAGGGTTCTGTGCACAATGAGAATAGGGTTCTGTGCACAATGCATTGATCCCAAGGCACACTTGTGCATATCTCGTTTTTTAAAATAAGATTATGACCTGTAACTAGTAGTGTTAGGTTTATGTGGCACGAGGCTTGTGACTTGTCAGTTAACCTGGGACTATGAAGTGGTATTTGCAGTCTACATTACCGATTGAGGGGAAAACGGATGATTGAGTATAGCAGGCATAAAAACTAGAGCTGGGCTTATCCATTTGGAGAAAATTCAGGTGCATCTAAACATGAAGGTGCTCACAGGTGAAGTGGGTATTTTGATTGTATCCTTTCTTACCACCCCACTTACTTGCTCTCTCATGCACGCAGCCAAATCTGGCATCCCTTTCCCCCAGAAAAAAATAATAGCTTCTTCCAGTGGAGTTGGTTTGCCGAAGAAGGTGGTAATATGGTGGCTTCATTGTCCAAAATACAGTCATCAGAGGAGATACAACAGACAGCCAGTGGAGAAAACAGGCAACTTAGGGTGCCATACTTCACAGAATAAGAAGTGTGATCTCTCTTGTAAGATACTCACGAGCATTTTGCAGATCCCACATCCAGTATGTTTATTTTGAAACTTAACATGTGTCAATAATTAGGGAGATCGCTCTCTCACACAGCCCCCCTCTATTCAATGTTTTGCTGTAGATCAAATCCAGGAATACACAAGAAATAACTGGTGCTTTCACATAACTCCAAAAGCATGATCAGAAATAGTCTCAATGGTTTAAAAATGTATCTGGAATGGTAAGAGTGAGAGAATTGCAAAGCTGAGTGATTCTGGCACCTTTACTTCAAACAAGGAGTACCTTAACTCCAGTTGTACCTCTTCGTTGATTAACTTACAATATATCATTAACATTTGTTCCCAAAGTTAGAATTCTCTGAATTTTTGTTCAGTGTTAGAAAATATGCCTTTAAGAAGAACTCCCACACACTCCGAATTAATGTTTTCCTGGAGGAAAACATCCCTTGTTAACCAGTTGGGAGGCATCATATTCTGAAAGTTGCACACAACATTACTCAGTTGAGTGTTTTAGAATTTAGGAGAATTCTATAGGCCACGGCCAGTACGGCATGATGCATGATAAAACCCACTATGTTAAATACTGCAAGCTATGTTGTAGTTTGCACTACATGTAAGTGCATATGCTGGAAAACTTTGTTATTGGCAGCAGAAGCACATGGCAGAACTTGCTATCCCAGTTCTGGCAGGTTCATATGCATACACTCCGCAGAATAGTCCTAGCAACAATAGATTTGGGGGACTTGTGTGCAACTAATCTTATTTTATAGGTGCGTGTGTGCTGCTGTGTCAGCATACCAACTTGGGTGTCCATTGTGGTCTTTCCAAATGTCTATTATTTAAATGTACAAATGTTATCTGAAGTATTTATACTGAATTTTCATTTGGGCAACAGAAGCCTGCCCCATTTCCAAATTTAACCATACAAATGGGCTTTTAAAACTGAGTTTTGCTTAAACAGTTTTATAATCTCTGAAATATACTATTAAATCCTGTACTCATGAGATGGTTCATATGTATCTTTCCTTGTCTCAAGTTAACTGTGCAACCTCAGAATAACCTTGCCATTTACCAAATGAGCCAATTAACTTTACATTTTAGGGAGGTTTTCAGTTTAATTATCACTGTTGAAAGATACGTCTCCATTAGTTTTGTGCAAACATGGCAAAGAAAACTTTAGGTCATTGATGGATTCTTGTTTTATGCAAGTACTTTTCCAAGTATGCAAGCTAACTGTGATCAAGATAGTTGTCAACTTAAAAAAAAATTAGGGCCATGAAGTGAAATAGATTAATGGAATCCTTTTTAATTTTCTTTAGAATTCCACTTGGAATTTATTTTCAGTTTTACAAAATGGAATTCCAATGTGGAAAAAAAAGAGTATAAGTCAAGTAAGGTTTTTAAAATTTCCAAACTCATAATTATCCTTGTTCAAATGTTTTTCTTAACTTTCTTACTGTTTTTACAATATTGAACATGTTCACTTTCTGAACATTACCCAGGTTATTTACGTGAACATCAATCCAGCACTCCACTCATTTAGTAGAAATGAAAAGATGAATTTTTCTATTGAAGGCTGTATTCCTCTGCAGTTGTATGCATTTCATTCCCATTGTGTGGTTATTTACCAAGTACAAACAGAGCTCTTCTATTCCCTGAGGACAAAGAACAAACTGTTTGGGGAAAAAATATCTACAAAATCATAAATCTTTCTTTCGCCTATTTATTCTTCATGCCATTCAGTCAAATTTAGGGAATGGCTAATTAACTCCGGACTCATGGCTGACTCAGATGAGCCAACTTTCTCTTATCTGGTAAGATGTAGCCAAACTTTCAGACACTTTCTAGTAGACTGCAGCTCTACATTTTCCTCATTTCTGAACTTGTAGGGCTACTTGTCAAATGCAGTATTCCTAACTTGAAATTCAACTTCAAAACAGATGAAAGACACCCTTCCTAATATTTGGACCACCAGAAAACTGCAAATATAGGAACAATGTCAGGGCCAGTGTTGTTTCTTATGTAAATGTTAAACTGATTTCACAAATGAGAATATTTCCACTGCAAAACATTTAAGAATTGGTAAGCTAATCAATCTCTTTTCTAGTTCTGCAATAAAAATAAATAGATTTTCTTTGTATATCCATCCAGTTCTTTATTATTGTGATTAAAATTCTTTAAAGAAATCTGTCTTTTAAGAGTTAATGTGCTAGTTGTACGCTGTGCATCACCAATGTATCGAAATATACAGAAAGCAGCAGTTTTACAGAATGCTTTTCCTATGGTCAAAACATACTGCAAAAATAACACTTTGTTAGATTACTGTAATCAGTGAAGAACAACAAACTGTTGACTGTGTTGTGTATCTATTTAATGAAAGCCAATGCATACTCTAAAAAAAAATTGCCCCATGATTAACTATATCAGAGATCTGCATTATTAAACCATGTATATAACTGTAATTAATCTCCATATTGTATGTATATTCTTGAATTTTAGGTCCCATTTTCAATCTTTAATACACAAAATTTAGAATCCTGAAAAAATATAAGCTCCATTATAAAAAAAATACTACTTTTAACTTGTGTCATGTTGACAAGTCATAAGGTTGAAAGTAAACTGTGTTAACCTTATCCGACTTCTACTTTGATATCTCATATATTGGTGTCTGAGTTGCTGTAACATGGTAAATGGCAGATCTGCAAAGAAACACTATATCCTTAATCTTAATTGTACATTGTAAGGAGCAGGTATTTTGTGTGTGTGTATATGTAAACAATAGTCTGCATTCAGGGCAATTCTGAAAATACATTATATTACCCAAATCCTGTAAAATTATATTGTACTACTTCCATCATTTCCTTTCTCAAGTGGTCCCAACCTTGCAGTCCTAGTACAGGCAAACGCCTACAAAAATCAATGGATCAGACCCATTCCTAATTTGCTTGTTATCTATTTGTTCTAATACCTATTAATATCAATGGGAGTCATTGGAGAGCACAGCCTCCTAGATAAGTTGTTTGTTTCCCTTTTTGTCAGTTGTCTCGACCTTTTTGACTGAGTGATCTCACATTTCTCAACGGTGGAAGTGTTTGTCATATGTCCCAAACATTGGAACATGTGATATCAATAAGAGCACAGTCCTGTATTCCTTACTCACGCAAAACCACCATTGAAATTAGAACTGTGGGTCAGGCTTTAAATGATTCAGGCAGGAGAAGCAAGCAAAAAGATTCCAGCTGGAGTGGGAATATTTATTTACTCACCCACATCACTTCTAGTTTCCCAGATGAGAAAGGAAATATCAAAAGAAAGCACAAGGAGGACTTAATGGGACTTTGGAGAAATAGATTGTTTAATGTTTGCCTAAATGTGGTTTGAGTTTTTTGACTCAGAACTTTTTGGAGAGAAAGAATAAGGCAAATGCCAAAACCAGTTGAACAAAAACTGTAAGCTTTGTATCTTATCTATGAGAATCAGGCGATGTGTGTCATGCTAGTTTTTACAGTCATAGTCTATAGTCTTCCACTGATAAAATCAAATTTGACAGTAACACAATATAGAGGTTTAACTGACAGCACACACAGCACATTTGCTAGTCATAACACCACAGTTTAATGACTGACGCATGTGGGAAGCTAATTCAGATTTTTTTTCTGAATGGGAAAAATGAGCATCCAGTTAATACCAATCATGAATTCAAGCCATGTGACAAAATTGATGCTACATACCCTGTTCTTGTTTTGCATATTCTGCAAATTGAACTGCAGGAAAAGAGCCAGTTTGTACACACATCCGGAGAGAAAGTTCATTCTGCATTTTGACACATCTACCAATTGCAGCTAAATGTATCCTGCTTGCTGCTGTTGTGTCCACAAACTAATCAGCCTTTATCTGTTAAATAGCCTAAGAGTTACAAATTATATGCCTGTTTTGAGGAAAAAGTACAGGTTATAGAATTATACAAGCAGACATAGTATAAATAAAATATTCATATAAAAATAGTCTCTTACAAAATATACTCTTATCCTATGGTTCATTTTCCAAAGGTGGAAGTTTGTCTGGAGTTTCATATTTATTTTTGATGTATTCCAAACTGGATTTTCATAATGCTCCTCTTTAATTGGAAAAAAAAAGTGTATTGTAAAGAGATTATAATCACTACCAGTTTGATTTTTCCAGACAACTAGCAGCAAACAGAAAAAAATTATAAAAGATGCCTGCTTTTGTACTTAAACATCTAGTACTGCAGAAAATATCCTGCAAATCCAACTAGTAGAAATATCCAAGTAAAGAATAATATATACAGCTTCAGTTTTTTCCTTGCCGTATCTACAAAATAATTATTCCACAAAGAAAGCAAGCTATCTACTTTAATTGCAGAATAGTTCCAAAAATGTTGTAGAGTTCTTTTTTATTTAAATAAATTAATATTAGTTTTATCTGAATAAATTGTTAAATATTGCTATTATTATGCCCAGATGTCCCAAATCCCTGTGCTAAAATCTGCAGCACAAAAAAAGAAAGGCAGATAAACCAGTGTCTATGGAAAACTTCAACAGTTCTACTTGCTGTAGCAAATTGTGTGAAATGGAAAGACAGGCAAGACCAGCAGAAGCTTTTCACAAGTGTAGAAACCTAAATCTGCATAATCCACACTTAAGTAGGAATTCACACTGGGGCATTGTCACCCCCATCCTGTGCAAAGACCATTTTAAAGTTTTGTTTTGTTTCCCCCACCCAACCCATCCCTTATGCACAGTAGCTTGTGTATTTAACCATCTTTTTCCAAACCGAAAGAGTCAGTTGCCAAGCTCTCAGATTTTTTTCACTTGACTGGTGAAATTGGTTAGTCTCTAAGGTGCCACAAGTACTGCTTTTCTTTTCACTTGACTGGGTGTTCTTTTCATAAGGCAGCCCCTGCATTAAGCTTTGGAAGTGCAGATTAGCTGAGGTGATTTTTTTTTCCTCGGTTTTGTGCGTCAGGGTGGCTTGTTTTTCTGTTTTGGTTTGGTTTGGGGGATAATTTATACAAGCCTTTAATGTGTAGCCACCTAGGTACTGAAACATGAAAGGAAAAGACAGCTCCGTTCATTAGCTTTTCTTCTGGAAGGAAGCGGGGCCTTTGCTACAGGCTTGAGTAGTTCTGTTGAGCTCATGTGCAAATGTATTCATGCCTAAGGATCCGGCGTCACCTTCGCCAGCCACGCGGCTATTTGCAGGTGTGCACTTCTGTTCTTTCGCTGCACGTATTACACTTTACGTAGCAGCACCAGTGAAATTTGCAGTTGCACTGCCACACGCGTGAGTACTGGTGAGTATTGTAACCTCGACCACAGCACATCAGATCACAGCCATTGGACTGCTGGGCTGTTTTGTTGCACATTCTGCCCTGTGTTCCCACGCTGCCAGTGACAGGGTCTTCTTCGCAGTAGTTGGGAGATTTTTCGATGTACACTAAATCTGTATCCATGGGTTTGCGGTAGGACAGTGGCTTCTTTATTTTAAGGAAGGTTGGACGCTTGTTGCGACTCGCCCTCACCGGTTCAACCTGAACTGCGTCATTGTATTTGTCCTTAAGGATGTAGCCTAGCTCCCGGAATTTAGGAAGGGTTGTCCAGCATGTCTTAGTCGTACAAGATCCTGAAACTCCATGGCATTTGCACTCTAATTTCATGTTTTCTTCAAGAATCTAGATTTGAAAGAACACAGACTGTGTTAAAACAATAAGACTCCATCAAAGAGACATTGATCGGATGTAATGAACTATTGTTCTCAAAAGTGCTCTTTATAGCAACGGCTACTAAACCCAGGTCAAAATTCATGACCGCCCTGGCTGCAGATCTCACGTGCTGGGGCTGTGTAATTGTCACAGGCATCAAACGCCTATTGAGGTCAACTGATTCCCTCCCTACCCCATGTTGATCAGAGAGGAGAACTTTATCCAATTTCAAACAAAAGCAAAAATGGTGTCTTTAACCACCAACTGTGGTCTTCCCATTGCTTACTATGTGTTTATACTGTGCCCAGCCTGATGTGTCTATATTGCAATTTTGGCATATGCCAAGAAGATGGGGAGTTGCAGAGAAGCACAAATAACACACCTCGAGTATGGTATTTTCACATGGAATCTCATATGTACCAAATTCTGAAAATGCAATGATTTTTGCTACAAATGGATTTTGCAAACCAAACTGGGAAAATAAATTCCATTCCAGTATTTAGACCTGAAAATGGCATGAAACAAGCTAGTAAAAAACGTTGCAGAAAAACTTTCACCAGTTTCGCCTCATGGTAATGTATAGATAGACATACACACATAAATGCTTCATATTAATGTTACATCTAAGAAAATCTATACATTACTTTCCTATGTAGTAGTTTTATTATGTGCCAGGTACTCAAGTCTATTCTCCATGTGGAGAAGAAGACAAGACCCCTTAGTCTGTAAAATTCTCAGCCTTCATTGTAGTACAATTGTAGATTTCTCTTCCGATGTAAACTCTATATGTTCAAAAAAAGGTTTGCTGTGTACTTAGGAGAGTCTTAAATCACAACACAAATGGTGGGCTTCTTAAATTGTGTGCTACTTAATCCCAACCACAGAATTTTAGTTAATATCTGGTGCTGACCAGACCAATTCTTGTGCAAGTTGGGGCTACTGAAGATGGAAACAATCAGGCTACTTTAAGCATTGCAAGTATAGGTGCTACACTTACTGTTCTTATATACTGTAGCTTTATAGGTCGTATAGTAAGTGCTATTGCTTAGCCTTCTGAGGAAAGTTGGAACAGTATTGCATGTCTGCTACCAAAAAAAATGTTACTAGGCTTTTGTGTTTTTGTTTGAATTTTCCAAACATTGAAAAGTTGGAGTTCAAAAAATATTAGATATGGCCTGATCTCGCTTTTGTTCCATGTGTTGGACTGTCATGGAAGTCAATGAGGTTGGACTGATGCCAGGATTGGTAAAGTATCTGGAGAGTATAATTCTGAACAGACGATGGCAATAATTTTAGGGTACAATAGATCACATTTTGGGGAATTATGGGACAGTTTGCATCCAGATCCAAATTTAATGAGTAGCAGTGATCTATCTAATGGATGGACCAAAATCCAGATCTGGAAAAGTTTTTAGATTCAGATCTGCATCTGAACATCTTTGCAGCTCTGCTTAAATTTAGGCTTACATTATGGATTATTTTGGTTATTTTGAGATACTTCCTTACTCATTCAGTTACTGCATTGTTATTGCTCAGTCATTCATAATGGTAGTACACCAAGGAGCTAGATGGGGAGACAAAAAAGGAGCCAGAGCTCAGCAACCTGAAAATAATATAGATTCTCTCAGCCTTATTTGTAATGTATCCATTTTTTGAGGTGATCTGTGATACATTTCTCATTTTGATAACTTGTCTTGTTCAAGAGGCTGGTTTTGCAACCTAGTGCAAATATTCAGAGTGGCAAGAAAAATAATAAGGCCTAATAGCCTTGTACTAATTCTCACATGAATCCTCCATCCCAGAATAGTACAAATTGTCTTGAAATTGATGTTTTATTATCAATCTAGTCATGAGGTTTTTTCCCCCCTAAATGTAGTTTACATTTTAGATAGCCTCAGTTCCCTTTCAGTAACATCCCGTTTACAGACAGTGATCACTGAGGGAATAAACAGTTCGGTTGGAAAGAGCTGAGTAAGCTGATGCAATGGATCAACAATTGAAAGGATCTATGCCATGTGTTGAGCTTGCTGTTCTGTGTGACATATCTTGATGCCAGCTGGAACTAGCTGAGGAAGTTTTCTGGTCTCAGTTAGGACTGGGCGCAAGCCATTGGGATAAAAAGACCTGACTTCATTTGAACATGATACTTTTGAATAATAGTAAATGAACCCAAACATTATGGGTTCCTTTTAGAAGAACAAAACAATTATTTTTGTGTTGTGCCATACCTGATGGTACCCTTTTAGTTGTTTTTAATGTAAGTTTAGACGAAAAAGCTAACTCTTTTTGTGTTTTTATGCATCATCTAGGTGGGGCAAGTTTAGAGTCACTGTGCCAAATTCATCCCGACATATCTCCATAAGTGATCCATTGTAACTTGCAAATGCAAGTGCACTTCCCATCCCACCTCTGTCTTTCCTCCTAATCCACTCTTCCTACCTTCAACCCACCATCCCTCTTATAGATTATTCTCCTCTATCCCTTTCTTCCTGCTGCTGCTTCCAATCCACTACCGAGCAAGTTTGGCAAGAGACCAATCAAAAACATAACTCTGTATACAGTCTATCCTCTACCTGAAACAAAGCAAAACTCTGCAATATGGTGGTCTGTTACACTGTAGTATTGTGATGTCAGATGCTTGGGTTATTTGTCCTGCATTAAAAGGTACATACAGTGGCACCTTTATGCTTTCAGGTTACCTTAATATCCCACCAGTAATTCAGTTGTCTTCATAAATGCAAGGAAAGACCTGGGTGATATGTGGCTACCTAAAGTAGTTGGTGAGGAGGTGTGGAGCTATTCTCTTTGGCCTGGTCTACACTATGAGTTTATGTCAGGTTTAGCAGCGTTAAATCGAATTAACCCTACACCCATCCAGACAATGAAGCCATTTTTTCGACATAAAGGGCTTCAAACCAATTTCTGTACTCCTCCCCAATGAGGGGATTTGCGCTGAAATCGACATCGTCGTTTCCAATTAGGGTTAGTGTGGACGCAATTCAAAGGTATTGGCCTCCGGGAGCTCACACTGCATGTTTGCTGCTCAAAGGAAGCAGCTTACCCTTAAAAGCCCATCATTCTCCATTACAAAAAATAAATATAAAAATGTCAAGTTGCCATATTTTGGGGAAGTCAGGATCTGTTTGTTTGAAGATTTAGTTAGTGGCTCATATTTTTCACATTAGACTAGGAATTAATTTACCATAGTTTGATTTGCTTTAAAATACTGGGGTCTGGGGAGTGCCTAATTGCAAACCTCTGTCCTTTGTTTCTTCACTTACCATACCTAACATTATCAGCCACAGAAGGCACATCTGTTGTGTACCAGTGAATGCTCGGGACTGTGCTAATTGCTGACAAAGGGAGTGTTTTTAGTTTTGCCCACTTTTTTTCAAGTTCCTACAGTAAACTGTCAGTATTTGTTGATCTTTCTCTCACCCGCCATTAGCCTCTGGGAAATAGTTTACATTAAAAGGGTGTGGAAAGGAAAACCTGCACAAGTACTCTCTGGTGATATTACCAGCAGCTATCCCATCTTTGGGCACTTCCATGTGGAGTTTAAACAATGGACAAAGAAGAAAAAAGTAGGAGGAAAATATACAGGATGAGAACTAATTTCATGTCTCACTTTTCTATAATATGTTGTCAGATCAGATCTTGTAGCATTTCTATTACCAAAGTTAGTCGGAATTCCATACTTTCTTTTTTTAAAATAGTTTATTTTTCACAATTTCACTTGCCAATCCATTGATACACTGTTCTGGGACAGTTTTACTGGGTCAATATAGCCTACCTTTCAGGGACAATGCAAGATCCTGAGTTTGGTGTGACACCAATGCACTGAGAGTGCTTTACTCTGTCAGCACAAACTAGGACACAGGCCCTTGGTGGCAAAAAGTCACCCAAAAAGTGAGTAGGGCAGGCCATAAGATTCACAAAGTCATTATACCTCCTGAGCAGCCTTCACCAACAGGGTTTCTGCAGCGTACCCTGCTCTGGGGACTCCTAAATATAACCCCTGAGCTGGAGAGGACCTCTCTACCAGCAGAGATGAATCTGGCCCCGTTCTATATATGAAATATGGATCCTCAGTGTTTGAAGGAATGTATGTAGCCACTGCAGTCAAAGCATACTCTGATCCCTGCCATAACCGGGGTATAATCTTTTGTAACTTTGGCTGATGTCACGTGAGGGACCAGGAAATATACCAGTCTCCTACAAGTATTCCTATGTGTACCTTTATTACATGGCATTCAGGAAAAAAAATCAGCCATTGGAAAAATGAAGCCACCCTCTATCTGGAAGAGAGGGTGGCAGAAAAGTGGAGGAGGTGGTTGCAAAACTTACCTGCTGTACAGTAAGCAAGTAGTATGAGAGAAGTTGGAGAGGATGAAATCGTTCCCTCACCCTCTGGTTGCCAACTTTCTACTTGCACAAAACCAAACACCCTTGCCCCACCCCCTACCCTGCCCCTCCTCTGAGGTCCTGCCCCGCCCCTTCTCTGAGGCCCCAACCCTGCTCACTCCATCCCCCCCTCCCTCTATCGCTCGCTCTCCGCACCCTCACTCACTCACTCATTTTCAGCGGGCTGGCTGAGGGGGTTGAGGTGCGGGAGGGGGTGAGGGCTGCAGTTTGGGGTGCGGGCTCCAGGGTGGGGCCAGAAAAGAGAAGTCAAAGGTGTGGGAGGGGGCTCCTGGGCTGAGGCAGTGGGTTGGGATGTGAGAATGGGTGAGGGCTCCAGCTGGGGGGTGTGGGCTCTGGGATGGGGCCAGGGATGCGGTATTTACAGTGCAGGAGGGGGCTCTGGGCTGGGGGGGGTGGAGCCAGAGGGTTTGGAGTATGGGAGGGGGCTCCAGGCTGAGGCGGGGGTTGGGCTGTGGGAGGAGGTACAGGCTCTGGGCTGGAGGTGCAGGTTCTGGGGTGGGGCCAGAAATGAGGGGTTCAGGGTGTGGGAGGGGGCTCTGGGCTGGGGCAGGGGGTTGGGGTGCAGGGGAAGTGAGGGCTACAGCTGGTGGTGCAAACACTGGGGTGGGGCTGGGGATGAGAGGTTTGGGGTGTAGGAGGGTGCTCTGGGCTGGGACTGAGGGGTTTGGAGGGCAGGAGGTGATCAGGGTTGGGGCAGGGGTTCGGGGTGCAGGAGGGGGTCAGGGATGCAGGTTCCAGGCGGCATTTACCTCAAGCAGCTCCTGGAAGTAGCAGCATGTCCCCTCTCCGGTTCCTACACTGAGGCATGGCCAGGTGGCTCTGCACACTTCCCAATCCCCAGGCGCTGCCACCACAGCTCCCATTGGCTGTGATTCCTGGCCAATGGAAGCTGCAGAGCCGGCACTTTGGGTGGGGCAGCATGTGGAGCCCCCTGGCTGCCCCTACATGTAGGAGCTGGACGGGGGACATGCCACTGCTTCTGGGAACTGCGCAGAGCCAGGGCAGAAAGGGAGCCTGCCTTAGCCCCGCTGTGTCACCAATTGTACTTTTAACGGCCTGGTCAGCAGTGCTGACTGGAGGCAGCAGGGTCCCTTTTTGACAGGGTGTTCTGGTCGAAAACTGGGCAACCCTACCTCACCCACAATTTACATGTGCCAGACCCAGAAATATTGGAGATCTACATAATTTTCTAGTGGGACCATGAAGGGTAAAGCCAACCACTAGACAAAATCCTTCAGAAACTTCAAGACAAGTACTTACAAGAATGTCACGTGGGAAAGAGACATTTTCTTTACAAGAAACCACATACCAGAAGAGACTGTTGATCTCTATGGGTATGTCTACCTTTCAGCTAGGGTTGTAATTCCCAGCTTGAGGAGACATACCTGCACTAGCTCAGCTCAAGAATGTGCTAAAAATAGAGTATAGCCTTGGTGGCTGGAGTCATGGGAGGGGCTAGGCCTCCCTTCCCCCATGTATGTACCTAGCATTGCAGGTGGGTACATACTCAGGGTGTCTAGCTCTTCATGCTCCTCATTCCACCACAGCTTTTACCTTGCTAGCTCAATAAGAGTGAATATGTCTCCTCAAAGTGGTAATCGCTTCCCAGCTCCAAGTGTAGACATACCCTGTGTTACAGACTGATGTCATAAAGCTAAGTCATATAAATTTGACCAGTTACCAGATGAACTAATTAAAGACCAAATTATTTGTGCTGAAACTGGTAATCTGGGCAAAGCAAGGTTATTAAAAGAAATAGACCTGACTTTGAAAAGAGCAGTGGAGATCTGCAGAGCTAGTGAAAACTGTACTTCACAAATAAGAGTTAACAAGCAGTGAAAAACCTGAAATGCATCTAATTAAAAATGACTACTACCACCTAAAAATAAAAGCAAACAAATAGCAGAGACCAGATTTGTTTACTATAAATGTGAGGGCAATCACAAGATGATGCAAAGGGGGTCAAGCATAAGGGGTGTGTTGTCATCCATGCAATAAGAGCAAGCATTTCCATAGAACCATAGAAATGTAGGGGCTGGAAGGGACCTTGAGAAGCCATCTAGTCCATCCCCTCATGGTGAGGCAGGACCAAGTATACCTAGACCATCCCAGATAGGTGTTTTGTCTAAGCTGTTCTTTAAAAACTCCAATGTTGGGCATTCCACAACTTCCCTAGGTAACTTGTTCCATTGCTTAACTATTCTTCCAGTTAGAAAGGTTTTCCTCATATCTAACCTAAATCTCCCTTGTTGCAGATTAAGCCGATTACTATCTGTCCTATGCTTGGTGAACAGTTGATCACCATCCTCTTTATAACAGCCTTTTATATATTTGAAGACAGTTACTAGGTTCCCCCTCATTCTTCTAATCTCTTTAGACTAAAAATGCTAAAATCTTTCAACCCTTCCTCATAGGTCAGATTTTCCAAACCTCTTATCATTTTTTGTTGCTCTCCTCTGGACTTTCTAATGGGTTCACATCTTTCTTAAAGTGTGGTGCCCAAAACTGGACACAATACTCCAGCCGAAGCCTCACCAGGGCTATGTAGAGTAAAACAATTACCTCTTGTGTCTTGTATATGATACTCTTGTTAATATGTCCCAAATGTTTTTTTTTTGCAACTGCATCACATTGTTGGCTCGTATTCAATTTGCAGAAGTGTGATGCCTTAACGGTAAGATAGATTCACAAACATACACTTTCAGAATAAAATGATAAGGCAGAAACAGTTCTTTGAGTCTGTAAATACATTTACAAATCAAGTTTCTACAACAGGTTGGGTTGGTGACATTGGATTAGATACTGGAGCAGGGTGCTGTAACCCCAGAATGCATACACACAAAAAGATTAGTGACCACCCAATGTTAAAACTAAGCTTGGTTCACGTAGCTGGTATAAAATGAGCTCGGTGGCAAAGCCACACTAGAATGCCTACATAAGGACAGGTTTCACTCAGAGTTTAGAATAATGGCAGGGAAAGACAAGTGTATTTGAGTTGAAGAGCAGAGTTCACATGCCTGTGATCAAACAGGGGTATAACTTACCTGAACAGGAGGCAAAACAATATGATGAGGGGTTTAACAGCATGGGTTGCATTACAGATCAAATAAGTACATCAATATAAATATATGATACACATATTTTTGGTGGCACACCTGATAAAGTCCTATTAGTAATGGGAGCTTAGCCAGATGGTAAAATAAGATCATGTCTCTGCTTCCAAATGTAAGAGTTGTTTAAGTTTGGGATGTATGCCAAGAGTTTTGGCAGGTCCAATTTCATACTGAAAGTACAAAACTGTGTACCTTCAACTCTCACTGTGGTAGATATGTTTGAGCAACTTCCCTTTGGGATTGCCTTGAACAGGAAGTGTATCAAAGCATCGTACCCCAGACCTTTGAGGATCTGGAAATAATACCTGAGGATCTGTTGATTTGGGGTAAAAACATTGGCAATACCATGAGAGAGTATACAATGTGTGACAATCAGGTTCGGAGGAGTTTGACCATAACCAAGAAAGGTAAAGGCATTTGTTCAAATTGGACCAGAGAGAGAGAGAGGGAGAATGACACCTGGGAGGTGGGAGACCAAAGTCCAGTCCCCCTGCACCAATGACTCTTTATTTAACCAAAGTGGAACAGCTTCAACAGGAAGGACTGAGGGAACCCTATATCTGAACATCCCATAGCTCAGTGGTTAGAGCACTCTTCTGAGAGGTGGAGGAGATCCCTGTTCAAACCCTTTCTCCCCATCTGCCTGAGGGAGGAATTTAACCTGATCTCCCACATCCCAAGTGAGTACTCTAACCATTGGGCTAAAAGTTATAAGGTGGGCACCACTACCTGCTCCCCCAGCCAGAATTTGAATGGGACCTGACCCACTGGGTGGCCTCTGAGCACGGGCTACTGGATTGGGCACCACAGGTGAGATAGGCACTGCTGAACCCATCTTTCCCCACTTTTGTGGATTGCACTGGGACTAAGCTCTGAGATGGGCATCTGGAAGCCTAGAGTGAGGCAGCAATGCACATGCCCAGAGGCAGAAACTTAGTCACCTAGGGAACTTTGACCCTGAAAATTTAGGAACTGAGTGAGTTTAGCAGGCAGCCAAGTGGCAATTTTGTGGATCGCAGTGGCACCTGCCACTGGGACTTAGGTGCCCAAGTGCTTTTGTGGATCTGAACCATACAGATTAAGCTGTTGCATATTCTGTATGAAGGACATCTTGTTTATAGTACTATACAGCATGACGTCATAAATGCTAAGCTTTGTATACAAGACCCCTCTATCCATTGAGCAGTGTATGAAGAGAGCCTGAGATGTCAATTTCTGGCCAGGCATGAATGCTGCTATCAAAGATAAGTGTGAAATCTGCTTGAAACAACTTGGAAGAGCACTGAAACTACTTGATTAACCTTGCTCCAAGGTTAGCAAAGATCTAGTTGAATTAACCAGGAAAGATGATCTCTGTTCAGTGGACTACTACTAAATCTCTCTTTTTTAAAAGGGAGCTGTTGCAAAACAGTGTGTAGTAATGTAAAAAGAAAAGGAGTACTTGTGGCACCTTAGCGGCTAACACATCGGATGCCGATGAAGTGAGCTGTAGCTCACGAAAGCTTATGCTCAAATAAATGTGTTAGTCGCTAAGGTGCCACAAGTCCTCCTTTTCTTTTTGCGAATACAGACTAACACGGCTGCTATTCTGAAACCTGTAGTAATGTAGTAACATTTTAAATTGAAATTCCATGGTAAACTGGGGGGAAAGGACTTCAGCATCTAACAATCTTCTTGAGTTAAAGGCCATTACCCCTGAAGCTGTTAGCAAAAAACTAATATGGCAGCCGACTACTACAGAAGAAATATTACAACAAGAATTCTGAACAGTCAACCCCATTGATTGCAGGTGAATGTTCAGTTTCAAACAGAAAGTGGCTGGCAAACTGCCAATCATCTATGCCAAGGTCATGTGGCATCTTTACCCCCACCACCACCCATAAGAGTCAATCTTACGCTAGGAACAGAAGACAGCTAAACAAAATCAAGCAGGACCATTGTTCACTTGTCCTTGAGGACGCCCAGAATACTATTGATAGACGAAACATACGCCTGGTAGTGACCATGCAAGAGGTGCTTTCTAAGGTGCAGTATTTTCTGCTTTGGGACATAACTCAAGAATTTCACCCAATAAATAATCCTACCTTGATAATAAATGGTCTGTTTCTGAAGGGCAAATAGATTTCTTCCTGATTCTAGCTGATGACCTCCATATGAGCCTAAACGTGAAGACTGGTATTCCGTGTAACTTTTTCATGGCTTATGCAGTCATATGATGGCTTTGATTCTTGGCCTCCATGCTGAGTTCCAGAGTTTTCTTATACATAGTTGACGAGGGTTTAAAAAACACAACACCCTAATCTTACATGTGTTACCCTTGGATATCAACCATCCCTTTGCTTTTGCATTATGGAAAAGTCGCCATCCCATAATAACTGTTTTCCAAACATGCTTTGTATTTGCATGAGATAAACAAGTAAAGAAACTAATGTCATTGCACAGGCACGCTACCCCCTGTCGCTGTCAGCCCAGGAAAATTGAGTAGTATTCAAATAAATGTAGTTTGTTTCTCCCTGAGGTCGATGTCATTGGGGAAGAAGAGCTATTGTATATTTTATTGATCAGCACTGTATAGAAAAAAAGAGGAAAAATACCCAGAAGGACACAGACGAAGTCTGAAGAGAAAAGTTGGGAGGAATGTAGTGAAACTGCTTTTTTTAGACTATCCTATGTCTGATTTTCCTGTGATGATGATAAATACCACACTGGACTACTATGCTCTAAATCAGAGGTTCTTAACCTTTTTTCTTTCTGAGCTCCTCCTTCCTTCCCCGCTCCCCCTCCCCCACATGCTATAAAAACTCCACAGCCCACCTGTGCCACAATAACTGGTTTTCTGCATATAAAAGCCAGGGTTGTCAGTAGGGGGTAGCAAGCAGGACAATTGCCTGGGGCCCCACAGGGGCCCCCCACAAAGCTACATTGCTCAGGCTTCAGCTTCAGCCCTGGGTGGCAGGGCTCAGGGACCCGGGCTTCAGCCCCATGTGGTGGGGCATCAGCTTTCTGCCCTAGGCCCCAGCAAGTCTAATGTTGGCCCTGCTTAGAGGTCTCCCTGAAACCTGCTCAAGGCCCCCTAAGGGGACCCGGACACCTGATTGAGAACCACTGCTCTAAATGATTTTTTTTTCACCTCTGTTGATACCAAAGAAACAAAGAGAGGAAGAAAATACACTTTACAGGACCCATTAATGTGAGTTATTGTTTTAAAGAATAGTTTTGAAAAGAGAATAGAACTCTGCAGAAACAATATCACTTTTGAAGAATATGGACAGTAAGTGACACAGATTCTCCCATTCTTCCTAAATGCGTGCATGGAATGCCCTCCCTGACTTAATCCACAAGACAGGACCCTCTCCTTCAAATCATAGGAACTGTCATACGTGATCAGATCAGGGATCTATCTAGTCCAATGTCCTGTCAGTGACCACAGCTAGCACCAGCAGCTTCAGAGGAAAAAACCCTGCACTAGCCAGTTTGGGGATAACCCTTCCCCCCAAGGTATAATGCTTTCTAGCCCTGCTCAATTCTGAAAAGTGATTATAAAAATGGCCTTATAGGATTCCATGTATATGTCTCAAAGATTCTGTATCAAACTTGCTCAGTACTTAATCCCCCCCCTCCCCCGACAACCCTGAAAACATAATTTTGGACCCAGAGGTCAAACTAGATTCCTAAGTTCTCAGGTGTCTTCACCAAGATGCTGCTTGCCATATTATGCCCACAGTTACTTCTATCTCAGCAACACCTGTAGATAACTGAGCAAATCTGATATCGAATCCGAGGCACAATAAACATAGAATGCTCCATATTTGAGTCCCTTTTCAGAGTAGAACCATATATTAAGATTCTTACTTCCCCTTCCCTCCTTTCTTCCAGTTCTATCATGTTTGATAACACAGTGGTCTCCTGGATTGCTTCCTTTTAGATATCATATGAACAGACCTCAGCTGCCACCCACTGTCCATCAAAATGTAGATTGAAACTAACAAATTCAGCTTGTTTAATTAGGACCTTTGAAATGAATGATTTAATCACTTGGCTCAAGGTTGGATTTCAAACATACTCCTAAGGTGAATGTCAGTGACTAAGCTTGCAATCTAATGGCAAACATTTTAAACCACCCTTTCTTCTGTCAGTTGGCTCTGGACTAATAACAAAAGTATTTCATGATTATGCATTCAAGCCTTTTTACCAGTATGACTACATGAGTTCCTGTATCAGGAAATGCATTGCAAATTACTTATCCCCATTACTTTATTGGCAATCAAGCTTTTAAAATAAAGTTGCAAATAAAACATCTCTGCACTTACAAGTAGTTTTAGAAAAGAAAATTCGAATTTTGTTTATATCAAACCAGTGGCTACTGTTGTTCTTGGTGAATATCAAAGACCAGCTACCTCCAAGGCTGGCACCAGTTTCGTTTAAACGTCAGAATCTACAGACTGCAAATGTTAATCCAAATATTTTCACAGAGAAAATGGAATTATGTTTGAAAACATAACTATCACTGTTGTTGCTAAACGGCAACCGTTTGTTTTTAAAAAATAACCATAGGAAGATCCATTATCACCTAGATTAGGTTAGATAGTGCAGTGCCAAATAAGTGTCATCACATAGGAAATATAAAAAATAGAGTAATAAAAAGGTACTTGGAAAAACAGCTTTTGAAAAAAAAATCTAAATTTTCCAGCTTTTTCTTAATTTTAATAGGAAAAAGCAACTATCTGATTATTTATTTCATCTGATTTCTGTGCTGCATTGGGAGGAAACTACCTGTTCTGCCATGGGCTAAAAGTATTGTCAACAGCAATCACTAGAAGGTAACCAAACCATAGAACGATTCAATACATAGTTACATGTATTATAAAACATAACCAGAAGTATGATGTCCTGGGTGAAATGGGACAATGACACAAGGAAAGTTTTATTTGGGATTGTCGCTTGCTCTCATCCAAGCAAAATTCTGACGCTTTGTGGAGATGATAGATTGCAATATATGAGATTAAATGGCCCTGTTGCCCTAAAGTACTGGCTTTTTCATGAAGTGACATTGAAACTGATTGGAAAAAGTGCTGGTGTCATGAAATTATAGGTGTTTGGGTTGTGGGGTGAACATTATATTATCTAGTCCATCTCCCTTTTGATATAAGATTGTGCCTTACTGTGCATTACCTTCGTCTCCAAAGAGATAATGGATGGCATGTTCAAGCCAAAAATGAAGGAAAAGATGATGGATGTGGAAAAGAAAAAAGCAGATTAGGTGAACTCCCCTAACCTGGAGGCAACTTTCATTAACTTGCAAGGAAGATGACGGTAGTGATATTCTGGAATTATACCTGACATCACCATAACAACTTATTACCTTTTGATCTATCTTCCTTGCTGCATGTTCACAGATAGATCATCTATAAAATAAATGACTGGTGTTGTACTCTGCAAGACGTAAGAAAAGCAAAGACATGGTCATGGTTTAAAAAGTCACTTTCTTAGTGCACACTTCGACCTAGGAGCTCAGTACTGCAGTCCAAGTACAGGCAAAAATCCAGTGGGCCACAAGAGAGGAATCTTTAGCCTACGTTTTGCTTTCAGACTTGCTTCTTCCATTAGTAGTGTGTGAAGTTACCATTATAAGGCAGGATAGTTGTGCTTTTTCACTCAAAGTTGCTGAATGTATAGTACACATTTCTGTAAGTTATTTATGAAGTGCTTTGAAGGTACTTCTGGATAAAATGTGCTGTAATAATATAAACCTATTTACAGTGATGAGTTTGAGAATAGAATGAATGAAAGTTCTGTCTTATTCAGGTTTAATTACAACCTTACTCTACTAGGAATGGAATATTCCTGTGTCTTGTCATTGACAGTTGTCACTGCAATCTTAGTTGCAGGGAATGATTCATTCCTCATTATTGTGCAAAGACTGTAATGGAAGCAAGAAATGACACAACTGGAATCCATTCTTGTCGCCGCGAATGTCCACAAAGTGATGTGTTTGATTGTTGACTGATTTCCATTGAATTCCATCTTCCTTGCAACTTTCTCCATTGGGAGTCAAGTACTTTGAGTTAAGAGATGCTGGTGTTCTACATCGAAGAATCATGAGTGACCCAACTAGATCTCTTTAACAAATGCTTAAGCTATCAAGAAAATGACTTCCAAAGAGTGATAGAAACAAAAACAACAGCCTCACCAATTTCCAGACAGCTCATCAGAAAACATCTCTTTTGTGCTATTTTAGTTAAACCCTGTAGTGGCAAGAATACTAGTTACAAAGTAATATCACCTCTTATTGGTTCCAAACATTTCTAACCAATATAACTCACAGAGGCTCATGTACCTGTGTGCATGAACTGAGATAATTAACCCTCCAGTTATTGGATAAATAAAACTGTGCAAAGCATATATATCCCAAAAATGCAGCTAGTGTATTTTTTCTCATTATAATTCAGACTTTTCAGGTGATTTCCCGGCTACTTCTATCCAAATCTCTCAGTTAGGAAGCACTGTCTCTGACAGTGTCTTGATAAAGGCAAAACTGACAGACTGTCAAGCCTCTGCTTTGCCCATAAAGGGAAATAAATCTTCTGAATCTGGAAAAGGCACAGTATTTCTTCACGTTTCATTCACAGAGTTAGTGTTTTTAAGCTTCGGAGTCTAATAACATTTTATACTTCACAGTAAATTACTGATGTATTTATCTCTTAACGTTACTTTTACAGTCAGAAGATATGTCCCTGAACTAATTACTTTTTAAATGACACTTTTATTCAATTTTCTCCTGTCTCCTCCCCTGCAATCTCCAAGAGTATTCTTTAGGAAAGAATACCCAGTTAGGCTCAAGTCTTTTTGGTTTACAAAATTGACATGAATTCTTTGTCATGGGTTCAAATCGTATTTCCAAAGATATCGGGATCTAGGAGTAGGCACGTTATGGGCCTGTGGTGATACATCACATTGTACACTCACCAACTCAATATCTTGATACAAATCTGGCTTTTAAAAAAATAGTGACAGTGACAGCTTTAGCTTTTTTAGCTAAAGTGTGGCCTTCATGCAATTTTTCCAACAATGTGACTTGCAAGGATTTCATTGTCATCGCACAGAAACCCAACAGTATAGAGTCACTCTGTTGTGAGTTCATCTTTCCACACTGTGTATGTTCACCATACAAAACATTCACATCACCCTCTGAAATATGCAGTTTTAATTAATTTAGTTTAAGAACTGGCTCTTTGTCACTGCTGCATTCTTCTTGCAGAAATAGGAACTTCTTCCAAAAACAAAAATTCTAAAAATTGGACTTGGCTTTAAAGGATTTGCAACCTCTAATTGCAACTGGGATAATACATCAGCACTTCCATGTTTTCAGATAGATTATACTTATCAGAGATAAGATCCTACCATCAGAGCCTATCTCAGCAGCTGCTAGGTTACAAAGATTAGCATACTCTTCTTCAGGCCAAGAATTTTAACAAGGAGCTTCTGGCCTGCTGTCAATGAAAATTTCCTCCCATGCATAAGTACCTGGAATTTCCTGATTCCAAATATAATACCCAGAGATTCTTTTTCTAAACAAAAGTTTGTTTAGTGTTTTGGTTTTGCTTACAGAATCTGTAATTAATTTGTCTTGGTCCCAACAGGCATTTTATGTGGTATGATGGCATCTATACCTACAGGTGGGACACCACATGCTAAAAGTTCTAATTTGGGATTCAGATGTACTGACATCTCGGTACATATTAATAAATTCTTGGTGTGCTCAAATGCCCTATTACCTTCTTCATTCCGAACCCAGTTACTATTCTTTATTAACAGGTTTCAGAGTAACAGCCGTGTTAGTCTGTATTCACAAAAAGAAAAGGAGTACTTGTGGCACCTTAGAGACTAACCAATTTATTTGAGCATGAGCTTTCATGAGCTACAGCTCATGCTCAAATAAAAGCTCATGCTCAAATAAATTGGTTAGTCTCTAAGGTGCCACAAGTACTCGTATTCTTTATTAACAAACGTCTTTCTATTTACTACTGTAGACATGTTAGATAGCAAAGTTCCCAAATAAAATGAATGGCCCCTCTTTATATTAAGGTTCAATTTAGAAATTGCTTATAAGGGGTTAATAAATAATCTTTTAGTAAAGGGTTAATCAATTAGAGTTTAACAGGACAATAGATTGCTTGCAATCATGGCTTATAACTACCTATCACATCTTGTACTGGTGTGCGTATACCCATCTATAATACATATCACTCATGCCTGTAATATGCTTACAACATCTATTTTATTAATCATTTATTAATCACTTATTAGCCCTGTATAAACCATCTACAAAAGGAACCTTAAATATAAAGTGTCACCCAGTTAACTAGGGATCTGACTACTGTGGCATGCCTAGGCATAGTTATTTTGGAAACTGTTCCACTTTTTTTTTCTGGAAGCGGTTTTAACCCTTCTACTTGCATCATTTATCTTACGTCTCCTGACTAGAAAAAAAGGCAAGTTTCTCCTTTAAAAAAACAAAACAAAAAAACAACCCTGTAAACCAAACCTTTTGGGTTCTTTTTATATGCATTCCAAGCTCCTCAAATAAATTTCATCATTGTCACCTTCATTAGTATGCCATCCAAATGGTTGATCACTTCACTTAAACACTTTCATACTGGACCATTTATATGTCGTAATATAGCCAATGTGCTAGCCACTCCAGGGAAAAGCCATATGGAAATAGCCCCATAAGAATATTGATGGTCAGATATTTAAAGGCTCTTGATTGTGTTTCACCTACTAGTATGCTTAAGGCAAATCTAATTTCATTAATATTGCCACCTTCTAGCAGTGGAAAAAGATGCTCTGTTTTTAGCACTGGAAATGGATCCAAATCTACTTCATAGTTTCTGCAAATGTGGACACTGCCATCTTCTTTCTGTATGCCCACAATGGACCAAATTCTAAAGGAGTTTGGTCCATTGTGTGCTTTGCAGGTTCCAAAAATGTCAGGACACCTTGGCTAACCAGTTCTCCTAAAGATTTTGCAACAGTCCCTGCTTTTGACTTATGGCACTGCTCTGGTCTTGAATCTGGCATCTCCTCTGCAGCCATATGTGACTTAGCATTTTACTAAAGCCATTACAGGAGCAAGCACTTCAATATCTGGTCTTGATGAATCTGGCATCTCCTCTGCAGCCATATGTGACTTAGCATTTTACTAAAGCCATTATAGGAGCAAGCACTTCAATATATTTTTCATCTAACCTTTTTAGAATATTAGGTATTTTAGATACCTTGGATCAGTTTAGGTGTTAAGTGCTTTTAACCATTTATGACCCAATGATGATAAATCTGAATATGTTGTTAAAGTGAAGTCCAGAATATGTTTCTACTCAGATCATTTTTCTAAAACCTCAAATCTTTTGTGCACAAGTTTTCAGTACATCATTTTTGAAAACACAAATGATAGTTCTGGCATTAATTCCCACTTTAGCTATATAGTCATGTAACAGTACATGTACCTATTACTCTGTACTCATTAGTAGAGTGCCAGGAAATATTAGCTACACAGTCATCTAACAGTACTTGTACCTGTTACTCTGTGCTGATTAGTAGAATGCTCGGAATTATAATGGGCATTTCATCTTCAGCTCTATGTCTGGCAATATGGGTCTTATCTTTTCCTGGCTGTGCAAAGACTCTGCTCCTTCACAAGCTCTCACAGCGCATACTCTGCAGGTTAGCCTTTTAAAGAGCATGTCACTCTCTCATGTTTCCACAACAGGCATCTTAACTTTTGCCATTGTTTTCCCAAGATGATATGCTGGTTTTTTACTGAGTGGGTTTTAAACTGCTTGCTTCCAGATTTCTGTGCACTTCTTTTCATTAAATCAAACCTTTCTAGCCCATCTGAATGGCCTAGGCTAGTGCCAAGTCCTTTGTATGTCTGGATTGCATTTCGCATTCTCAGAGCTCATGGCTTTGCAGAGCGCAGGATTCTAGTCTCCACTGTGCTACAAACTTCTTAAGCAGCCTTTATAGTATGTAGTGTTGTTGTAGCAGTGTTCGCCCCAGGACATTAGAGAGATAAGGTAGGTGAGCCTTTCTTCAGGTCATCTGTGTAAGCTTGAAAGCTCATCACTCTCACCAACATAACCAATAAAAGATATTCCCTCACCCACCGGGCCACTACAGGCTACTTTGAGAAACTTACATTCATTGGGCTAAACTGTCTGCTGGTTTAAACTATTGCAACTCCATTGAAGCCAAGTGCCTCTCACATGCATTGCTTCAAACATCTTTATTTAGGCCAACTGTAAAAGTGGGCTTATAATGCTTACTCACCTTTGCAAGGCTCTTTAAGAGCATGGGTTTCTGTATTGTCAGTTATGGAACTTGTTAGACCTTTCTAGCACTGTTTACCAATGTTTGGAGGAAGAGGCATGCATATGTAATACCTGAGCTATGGGTACTGTGTCTCACACACAGACCACAATATCTGGCCCACACATAGGGTAAGAGTCAGGTACACCAACACTTCTTTGGCTCAGGTTGTAGAGGCTTGTGCTGAAGGCCCCAGGTTCCATTCCTGCTGACACCCCATGATGGGAGGAGCATTAAACATGTATAACTCATGTAACTGCATAGTGAATGAATATATCTTCTCAGGAATGCACTGAATGAAGCAAGACTGCATAGGAGCCTTAGTCTAATACGTGTTGTAGGTTATGTGTGGTATAAACACCCATCTCTTTAGGTGTGTGGAAAATGGCATTCCAGAAGGACCTAGCCAAACAGTTATTAGATTGTCAAAAACTTGCAAAGAAGTTAACTTGCCAAGCACCAATAAATCCTTTAAAATCTGGCGGCTCCTCTATTCCATTTATTTAATTTTTAATGGCCAAAATATCCATATTGTCATGCCTAGGGTAGATGCACAAATCCATATTTAGACACCTAAATAAGAGACTTGAATTTCAGAGGTGCTGGATACCTATAACTCCCAATGAAATTTAATGGCAGTCCAGTCATGTTAAGCACCTACCTCTGAAAATCTTACCACCACTTTAAGAGTCCTAACTTTAAGTGCCAAGTTTGAAAATGTTAGCCTATGATGTTCTTTTCCCTTTATGTAGGCAAATGAACATCAAAAACACAAACAAAGTCACTGACCCACACACCCAACTACACAGGGAAATTCCAAAAACAAGTACAAAGGAAAACATATTTCAACATAACCAAGATCAAGATAACAGAAATTATACAGAAAAAGCCTCTACCATCCATGGGACAGAGTTAAGATTGCCGTGTTGTGATGTAATGTAATGTGCATTTCTTTATCTTGACCACAATAATATGTTTGTGGTTTTTAGTATGTGAGTAGGGTAAGATTTACAATGCTCTTAAACATTCCATTTCTTTGCTTTCAGTGTTTAGGTTTTGTAAGTGATGTGATAAGTAAGTACACTGTTGTCTCTAAACAAGTGTAAAACAAAGTGTTTTGGTTTTGGAATATTAATGGGACACCAACAACTCTTAGAGGGCCTAATCTAAAGCACACTGAAATCATAGGGCATCTTTCCATAGACTTCAGTGGGAACTGGATCAGACCTATAGAGCAGTGGACTATATAATGTCTAAAATAATCCTTCATTTCTCCTAGGGTACTTGTGATGGTGTGTCCAGGGATTTGAAGGGGTTAAAGTGGCCAGGTAGACCAATTAACTCCACATGCTGCACCTGGAGGGAGAGCCAGGGAGCAGGGAATTGATGGTGAACAGAAATAAATGGGGCCTAAACCCCAGGAGCTGAGAACAGACAGGGTGCCTGGGGAAAAGGGCAGTCACTCCCTTGGAAGAGAGAGGAAGAAGTTGGTTTGGAGCTGGTACTCTCAGAGAAGGGGGGAACAAGGAAGAGTAGGAAGCAGTCCAGGAAAGGAGCAGTGAGGGCTGAGAGGGTAGAGCTCAGAACTGCTGAGCTGAGGGTCCCTGGATTGGAACCCAGAGTACAGGGCAGGCCCAGGTTCCCCTACCGGCCACTGGGTAAATGGCATCATCAGGGCAGCACAGGAGAAGACTGCCTGGGACTATTTCTATAGAAGGACTTTAGGTAACTCCAGAAGGGAGAATAATGAAGAGGATGCTGCAGTTCCTGGAGTGAGGCGGGTCCGCAGGGTGAGAGGACAACAGGAGAGGCACCCCCTGAAGAGGGCGCACAACTGACAGAGCTAATCCCCAGGATGGCCAGCAGGAGGTGCCGCTGTGGTGAGTGGACCCCGTGACAGTCGTGGATCTCAGTGGTCTCTAAATGACATATGCTGCCAACTATCCAAAGAGCAAACATGGATTAACTTTGGAAACATCTCCCATGTTCCTTGAAAAGTTTGTGAACCAGCCAGTGACTTTGTATTATTTAAGCAAATTAATCATTATAGTGATCCTCTGATTGTTTCTGTTATGAAAAATTCATGATATTAAATGTGGAACTTGAGAGGGGTTTTATTATTTATTAACAGGACATGGCCCTTTCTTACCTATCATTGTCAGCACTAGTAATCACCCACATGAAATGCCTGTTTTGCTCATAATGCCAGAATCCTCTAAAATTGTGACTGCAGGTAAGTGATAGCATTTATCATTCCCTAATCTTTGGTGTAAATCAGGAATTCAATTTTCAACCACATAAGATATAAGAGGGAGTTGAAAGCCAAAATACAAGTAGGACCATGTATCACAACTTCTGATGAGTTGAAAGTGGAGGACAAGTGGAATGAAAATTCATTCTTGTGGATTACAGCTCTTGTGCAGTCTGATTCCTTCTCATAATTTAGAATAACATTAATGTTCCCTTTATCTTTACTCTGGGCTGTTGAGAAGATGCAGAGCTTGTCTGTCAAGTTTAGTCTTGTTTTAAGACTATTATCTAAAAGCAGTAGGAAAGCCATAAAATAGATCTTTGATCCCTTCAAATACAAACAAAATACTATGAGAGAGCCCAGGACCTGTAATTTTTTTTTCACACCTAGGAAATTACCCTGCATAGGCCTGTCAGGTGTAGTGCAAACATTCATGCCGGCTGCAGGGGGGGGAGCGTTAAGAGAGGAAAATGGAGGGTGGAGGTTCCAAATTGTTCCTCATTTCCCTTACTTTGTTCCCATTGAAATGAATGGAAGTTTCACCATTGACTTTACTGGGAGCAGCGTTCATTCAATGCTGGGCCCTCCTGAAAATCCTACCTTACAAACTGCATGTCAAAGGAGTTGTAGGTGGGCTTGCCAGAAACAACTTGCTGTGTCTAATGCCTCTTCAGGAGATTGCCTGGAACTATGACATCAGGGCATCGTTATAGTGATGGGTTGTACAGGCCCCATTCGGTGGTCATCAAGGAGAAGGTAAATACACTCTCCCTGAGCAGAATGTCTACAATAGCGCAGGGATTGCAGGGGTGGGATATGTCCAGGTCTCACTAAAACAAGCTGCTCTGTCAGGAAAGGACTCTAAATTGGGCTGACTCATCCTCTTCTTCTGCATTTGGCTGGACCTAGGAACCACACCAACTGGGAAGTTGGAAGCAGCTTGCTGGGAGCAGCCTTGTTACCTTTGTTTATACCCATAAACATTTGGATGAGCCCCATAAGTCCCCAATTTTTTTGGTTTGTTCTTCTCCTGGCTTCAACCAAGCTGACTTGAAACACTGTTAAATCATTGAGCAAGCCAATGTGTGGGGATATTTGGGTGCCTAGAGGAGTATTTTCAAAATGGTACATGCAGTTTTAGCAGTAGAGCTTCCATATATTGAGATCACAGGTTTGAGTGAAATGCCGCACGCTGCTTTTGACAGTTTATCGTGTAAGATATTTTCATTTGTGTTTTTGGTGAGTTTCCTTTGAGATTCCCTTTATTTCTTCAGCTCTATGCATCCCTGTCTCCTCTATGTCCTCACTCACCCTGCCCCACACTTTTGGACTCCAGTATTGCAATAACCTCCTCTGGCCAGAAGGACTAAATACAGCTCCTAGTGGAACCTGACAACATCTCTCCAGCTACCATCCAGAAGGAAAAAATGACCTACGTAAAAAGCATTCCCTCTTCATAAAGGAATGAACACATACTAGGCTTTATCCTGAGCTCACATCATTGCACGTTAGGAGCAAATCCACTGAAGGCAATGAAGTTAAACCAGTGACGTAGTCTGTTTGTCTCCACAAGGCTCCCAGCCTCCGTTCCTCAGGGGCCTAGGACCCAAACTCTGATCCTTTGTTTCATAGTACAATACAGTGACAGACTCCCAGGCGTAAGGCCAATCCTACTTCTTTGTAGTCCGTGGGAATTTGGCCATTGTCTTCAGTGGGACAGGATTTGGCTGTTAATACTTCAGCGTTGTACATGACAGATTTACCATTCATTGTAGAAGCAAACAGACAAAGAAAAGAGAAAAGATTGGACCAGTTCCGTACACCATACAGGCACTTTTGGGATTTCTGTGACTAAGTGGCTTTCCACACTCCGAAGCCAGACATATTGGTGTTTCTACATGTTACATCCCCTTTTGAAATGGTATGGTGCAACAGCCAGTTCTCCTGGATATATTTGCCTCTCCAAATGTTCCTGACACCCAGTGATATGAGCAACTGAACAGAAGGTGGAGAATCAACTCCTGAGAGACTATTTACAACTTTAAACTATTTTCACTCAGAAATAACTAGCAATTGTGGTTATTCCATTCATATTTACTGCCTAACTGTAATGGGGAAAGTGGATTATCAGCTTTACATTTAAAGGGCATGCAAAAAGTGAAACACTGGACGTTTCTAAAAGCAAAGATCAGTAGGTTTTTGAAGCAAAGTTAGAAAATAACTAGTGTAACTTTTTAAAGGGCATTAGGAAGTTCTGAGCTTCAAGAAACATACGGCTCTGCTGCAGATACTTTTGGTATCAGTGATCAAGTGATATTATGGTAACAGAGCAGCCTCACCCAGGTTTTAATTATTCCACTATAAATTGGTCTCTTCGACTCTCTGGAGTCTACCTTAATTTTCAGCAGCTCCAGACACAGTGGAGCATTTATCCTGATGTATAACCCATTTAAGACACTCCTGTTAGTGTGACTGTTGGGATATTTGAATACAAAAGTACATACGTTTGGTTACTGTACATTGGTCAGTTGGTCTCCGTTCAAAGCTCTCTAAGAGCCAGATTGTGGCAGGCTCTTTTCCCAGTACAAGGGGCATTCTCCCCGTGCTCACTCCTCGTGCTGTCATGGCGCTGTGGCTGCTCCCTGCTAGCACTCTTGTGACACAGCCATCTCTGATGAGGTGGGGAGGGCAGGCATGGCCTTAGCTCCATCTCTGTTCCACAGTGGCTAGCTCAGGGAGGGTTTTGCACCCTGCTTTGCACCTTGCTAAAGGATAGTACAATGACTGCGCTCTCCAAGAGACACTATAAATACATAGGTTTCAGAGTAACAGCCGTGTTAGTCTGTATTCGCAAAAAGAAAAGGAGGACTTGTGGCACCTTAGAGACTAACCAATTTATTTGAGCATAAGCTTGAAGTGAGCTGTAGCTCACGAAAGCTTATGCTCAAATAAATTGGTTAGTCTCTAAGGTGCCACAAGTACTCCTTTTCTTTTTATAAATACATAACAAAGCTGCAACACAAATGATGGTGAGTGGCAGTCTGTTCAAGGGTTGCCACAGGCTTGATTTCCCCTGGGGTTCCACCCATGCAAGTGTCACCCATGCCTACTTGGTATGGTGCTCTGTTCCACTCTAGGGGCACCCAGACAATCTAGAGATTGATGAGTCTGCTACCGAGACAGACTGAGCTTTAGAGGTCCTTTGATGTAGCCAGGTGGCTTTTAGCTCATACATCAAAGGCTAGCTACATACACTGAGCTTCAGAGGTCCTAGGTTTGTAATGCTGGCGTCTGTCAGCGTTACACAAGCTGGCGGAGCCCAAGAAGTAGGTCCCTCATCGCAGAAAATCTGACTAGACAAGAGGTTGTAGCTGTGCAAGACAATCCACAAATGCGTTCTTCTGGAGGGCCTGGAGCCAGCCAGCATAAATCCTTGACAGTCTTCACACATGGAGCACCTATGGCACCCAGATTGTACTTTAAAACTGCCCTCCCCTGGCTGGACCCCTTGGAAGGACAGCAATGGAGGTATCCTCCCTCAGGTGCAGCTGCTCCCATTTGATCAACTGCATTCCGTCCCTATTCCACACCAGCAAGGGTGAATCAAGCCTCAAGCATGCACAGGCAGGGGGTGGGGTACAGTGGTAGAACTCTTGGTAGCTTTTACAATGCCTGACTGCATTTTGTCTGGCTCCAGGCAATGTTGTTAGTTCCTTTAAAGCTCATGCATCAATTTGAAATTTTAAAATATTTACCTGGCCTTTAATTTCACACATTTTTTCAAGCTATTGCTTACTGTTGTTTTAAGTGTCAATAGTGTGCAGGGTGCTATGTTAAAAAAATAGTTCCCGCCCCCAAGAGCTGACACTGTTATTTCATGTTCATGTTGCCATGTTCGTCAGCATGCATGGACTGAAGTCAAACATGTTCAGATTGAATTGAGTGAGAACTGCTGTCAACTGCAGATTTGCAGTTAACTTCTTTGACCTCACTGTGGGGGTCTGGTGATACTAGCACCAAAAGAGGGTGGGGAAAGTTACAAGGCAGCATGTCTGAGGAATCCAAACCTATTTCTGAGGTTAAACTCTTTGCTAGGCAATAAAAGAGACATGGACAGGAAAGGGGACTAGAATATCACGTTAGGCATCACACAATAGTTTTGTGGGAATCCTATGGCACGGTTTCATCTCAACTTCCTCTTCCCAAAAAATAGGACAGTAAATATTACAGTAGATTAATTCTCAGAGTTACTGGATCAATTTGGGGGGCTGCACCCCTTGTAATTTCTCACAGCCTTGCTTGATAGTTACAGTAATCCTCTGTTATGCTCGCTCTGAACCTCATCTACAATGCATATTTAAACTCAAGAGCCCAAAAAGCATTGGAGCACTACCAATGCATGATAGAATTACAAGTTAGCACACCTATGTGTGTCTGCAAAGAGAAACATCAAATAAAAATCCACCTTGATGTGCCCTTGAATTGCAAAAGCCTTCTAATGTAGCCTGTGTCATGATTTATAACAATGACTCATAATGTGGCGTTATATTTAATATGATGTAACTCTGATGCAAGATGTCATTCACAGAACTGCAATGTCAGAGAGAGAGGGAGAGAGAGAGAGCAATTTGATAATGTCCTTGCCTCTGACTCAGAATGAAAATCTTTCAGTCAAATCACCAAAATCTCTAGGCCCTTTCATGCGTACTTTGCTATTTTAGCAGTTATACTGGTAGAAATGTAATCTTTTCCCCCTAGACCAGAACTACCCTTCAGCAGTGGGAGTTACCTGCAATAATTCAAGTACCTCTGTATGTGGTAAGTCTAATTTGCTAACTGAGGATTCAGTTCCACAGTTGTTCCTTGTATGGGATTCCCATGCAGTTAGTGGAAATTCTAAGAGCAGGTCAGTAGTTGAATCATGCCTACAAATTAATAGGAGCTTTATCTCCATTTTCTGACACAGCTGTTATGAATTCTCCTACAATTCTCCCTATGTTGCTTGCTTCTCACTGTGGTAAATCAGCATTTCAGGACATACTAATTCACTGAAGCAAGGGACACCTGATGTGACATGTCTCAGATATGGGAGAGAACTACAGGAGCCCTCTTAACAGAGACAGACATGCCAGACAAATGAACTACGGCTTCTAACATTGATTGGGCCATTTTTCAGGGTGCATGCAAAAATCACTTCCAGGACTGTAATTTGTAATTTCCATCTTGGGTAGATGTTCATGTGCGAACTTTGATTGAGCTAGTGCACTAAAAATAGCAGTGTATCCCGGGCGGTGGCATGGGCTAGCTATGCAAGTACTTAATGAGGAGGGCCTGGAGGGGATTTTACTTGGGTGGCTAACCTGCACCACTGCAGCTATGCTGCTATGTTTAGTGCTACCTCAATCAAAGTGAGCATGTGGATGCCTACCCAAGCTGGGAATTATACCTCCAGCTGCAGTGCAGATGTACCCTAAAAAGAGTTTCTGGGAACTCCAGCGCTGCAGTACAGGAGCAACTATTGAAGAAACTGGGAGAACTTCTGCTTGCACAGGTCAGACGGAAACGCAGAGATACAGATGAAAACTGTTTATCCCTTGACCCAAGCAGATAAACCTTTGTAGATACCGTACATACATGAGACCAGTTGCTGACACCCATTGTCAGTACTGGGTCTATTTCCTAGCATAGATGGGGTTAGGGACCAGGAACACATTGTACAAATTGATTCTACATGAGGGCACTCATTATATTATCCTTGATCTGAATGTTACTGCTTTCTAGGCATCAGAGTTCATTAGCTATTACACTAGTGAGACACTGTCAGGAGAAGAAAAGGAGTACTTGTGGCACCTCAGAGACTAACAAATTTATCTGAGCATAAGCTTTCATGAGCTACAGCTCACATCATCAGATTCATTCAGTAGAAAATACAGTGGGGAGATTTTATAAACACAGACAACATGAAACAATGGGTGTTACCATACACACTGTAACGAGAGTGATCAGGTAAGGTGAGCTATTACCAGCAGGAGAGAAAAAAACTTTTTGTAGTGATAATCAAGGTGGGCCATTTCCAGCAGTTGACAAGAACGGCTGAGGAACAGTGGGGGGGGGGGGCAGGGGGGAGGAATAAACATGGGGAAAATACTTTTACTTTATGTCATGACCCATCCACTCCCAGTCTTTATTCAAGCCTAAGTTAATTGTGACCAGTTTGCAAATTAATTCCAATTCAGCAGTCTCTCGTTGGAGTCTGTTTTTGAAGTTTTTTTGTTAAAGAATTGCCACTTTTAGGTCTGTAATCGAGTGACCAGAGAGATTGAAGTGTTCTCCAATTGGTTTTTGAATGTTATAATTCTTGATGTCTGATTTGTGTCCATTTATTCTTTTACATAGAGACTGTCCAGCTTGGCCAATGTACATGGCAGAGGGGCATTGCTGGCACATGATGGCATATATCACATTGGTAGATGTGCAGGTGAACGAGCCTCTGATAGTGTGGCTGATGTGATTAGGCCCTATGATGGTGTCCCCTGAATAGATGTGGACACAGTTGGCAATGGGCTTTGTTGCAAGGATAGGTTCCTGGGTTAGTGTTTTTGTTGTGTGGTATGTGGTTGCTGGTGAGTATTTGCTTCAGGTTGGGGGGCTGTCTGTAAGCAAGGACTAGCCTGTCTCCCAAGATCTGTGAGAGTGATGGGTCGTCCTCCAGGATAGGATGTAGATCCTTGATGATGCGCTGGAGAGGTTTTAGTTGGGGGCTGAAGGTGACAGCTAGTGGCATTCTATTATTTTCTTTGTTGGGCCTGTCCTGTAGTAGGTGACTTCTGGGTACTCTTCTGGGTCTGTCAATCTGTCACTACAAAAGGTTTTTTTTCTCTCCTGCTGGTAATAGCTCACCTTACCTCATCACTCTCGTTACAGTGTGTATGGTAACACCCATTGTTTCATGTTGTCTGTGTATATAAAATCTCCCCGCTGTATTTTCTACTGTATGCATCCGATGATGTGAGCTGTAGCTCACAAAAGCTTATGCTCAAATAAATTTGTTAGTCTCTGAGGTGCCAAAAGTACTCCTGTTCTTTTTGCAGATACAGACTAACACAGCTGCTACTCTGAAACCTGTCAGGAGAAGGAGGCTGAGATTAAAATCAGAATAAACTAAAAAATGCATGGCAAAAATCAACACCTACACCTGAAGTACCTACCGATACCTACTAACGTTCTTCCCTTGTTACTCTTCTTACTTAATCAGTCTCAAACACGCTTGCTGAAACCCAGCTGATAACTCTCTTATCCTGTCTGCACTAGCAGTTAAACTATAGGCTGTTCCAGAGAACCAATTGCTGACAACTGTTGTCAGCAGTAGGTAAGTCTCCTAGAGTAGACCAGGTTATTCCTAGTATTTGGAATCTCTTGGAAAAAGAGCCCCAAAAATATACGGATCTCAGATATTCCTTGAGTGCTGCCTGTTGACACACAACATGCCAATCTTTTGCGTGTCCAATTTCAGCATTTAAAGTCAGCAGTCTCTCCCACGTTGATGTAAGCCCTCAATCAGTGCTTGCTGTAGAATGGAACAGGTGATGAAAACATTGTGATCCCTCACAGGTATATGGGAGCAAAGCCTGATCTCTGTACTAAACACAGTCATTAGTTCTTCATTCTCTACTGGTTTGTGGACATGCAATAACACCTTCCCAGGCTTGTGTTGGTCTCGCACCCCACTGGATCATTAAAGATTTCAAATAAGATCAGTAGTTCGGCACTGTGAGAGTTTCAGTAACAGGCATATAAATATCTCCATATCAGAATAGTTTCTGAGCTTGCTGGAGACCTGGCAGTTTGCCAAAGATAGCACACACCACAAGCTCTTCCAGATAGTAACACAAACACAGTGAAACTTCCCAGGCTCCAGTTTTTTAGGACACACAAATTTGTGCACACAAATTAGCCATAAAGTCATTGTGATTGTGTGCACATTGGTGCTAAAAGCAAAGGACCAGGAAGAACATTTTGTGCTGCATGTCTCAGAGGCACAACACAAAGCTCACAGTCTAGCAAGACAAGAGGCAAATGTGCCTCTGCCTTGGCTGGCTCCAGGACTTCTACGACCCCTGTGCTCTGCCACAGAAACATACGTACGGCTATAGTGGGGCCCAAAATCACATCCTAGGATCCTGATGTCTAATACATTTTTGTCTATATAATTCTGAAAACCTGGGCCCTGTAACTATAATATGTAAAGTTTGGGATGCTTTGCCCCATCCTTCAGCTGTGCACTAGTGATGCTTTCATAAAACAATCCCCAGTGCCAAACAAGCTTACAGCCAGCCAGATTTCAGTAAGCCATTTTAAGCTTCTTCTCTTTCTGCCAGCCCTGAGCTGTACCAGTTAGGTGGAAATGAGCCTCTCCATGAACCAGCTCTTGCAAGTGACAACACAAAAGGTGGGAATCCACATATAATGGTCCAATTTCCTCTGTTATCGTTGACTTCAGTGGAGTTACACTGGTGTAACAGAATAAATGTGACCCTACGTGTTAAACAAGATGGTGGAATACAAACAGGTATGCTAACTCATCTGCTGTAAGGAGCCTAGCAGCCAAGAGGCTGATTCTCAGAGCACTGGAGCCTAGCACAGGGACTGTTAGAATCAAGCTCTTTGAACAGTTACTCTATATGAGATAAGTTCGGGAGACATTAATATTCTGTTGTGATAACAACTTAGTGTTCTGAGAGATCATCTCTGCACTGGAGTGCCAGACCCAGGCGTTTGGAACACTGAAAAAAGAAATTGTTAACATAACCTCTCTAGCTTTCAGCGGGAATAAGTCTGAGGAAGGCTATGCTGTTGTTTGTGACAGAAGCCGTCGTTCTTTTTCAAGTCCCAAATGCTGTGGTCTTGTGATCTCTCAGAGCCCTAATTATTGTTACTGCAACAGAAATATTAGTGTCTTCAAGCCACTTTCCACTTCAATCTACTCAAATCCAGCACCAAGACAAAGACAAAGCCACCACTTATGGGCTGGCTGAAAAATTCCATTGAAATGCCAACAGTGGAGAAAGTGAAATAAAGAGCTAAGAAAGCATGGGAATTATTTTAACTCAAGGGGCTGGAGCAAGGGCCAAGATAGGGCTGTAGGACAGTGAATTACTATGTTCAAGAGCCCTTCCACTCTGGAAGGGAACTGTGTATCAATAACAGAACTGTTTGCTGAGTCTCATTCAGTTACACTGTGCAAACCCAGCAAAGGCCATGGGGCTGCACAGGAGTCACTGAGGCCATTATTTGGTGAACCATTCTGTTGATGATGCACCTGAAGGAACAGACTCCAGCTCACTGTCCTTAGCTCTCTTGCTCTGTAATACTTAACAGTATTTAAAAGGCGGTAAAAAAATCACTAACCACTAAAGTCAGCAGACAGGACTCTAAACCACAGGGAGCAGATCTGTTCAATAAGAAGGTGTTTTTACACAGTTGCTTTTCAGAGTAGGACCACACTCGCGCATAGTAATTTAATGTCCTATGGGCCAGAGATCCTGGCCCCTTTGTGCCACTGGCCAGTGTAAAGACCCACATTGGGCAATTTCTAGCTATCACAAGTTAGAGTGCTCCGAGGCTGCTCTCATGTATCCTGGGGATCAATCCAGCTCACGAGGATCTGAGGAGGACACTGGTGGCCCGCTTCACGAGTCCTGTGCTGAGCACAGCTCTGCTACACAGGAGTGCCAAGGCCTCCGTCTTTGCCACATGACAATAGGAAATCTGAATACACTGCAATATATTGCAAAGGAAGCAAAACCAAGAGATGTCAAGATTCCCAGAATTGCTGTGTAGATTCCACATAAAATGTACATGTTTAAAGCTGCCAGGGAGACAAGAGTTCAACCACTGTTTCTGCATGAATGTGCTTTAAGCTGCTGGTTCTAAGGAATTGTGGGGGAGCGCTCCATTTAAAATGATAACCCTGCCTTATGTGTGTATATATTATGTTGTGTTAAAATGAGTCAGTCTGTGGTCTCTTAGTTCCACTTCACTCAAGTTTTTTTTCCTTTAGCTGTAGTCCCCACACAAAGAGCAAGGTTTAGACAGTTGGGTTGAAAGTGATCCCTTTTCAACTGAATGATGAGAAGTTCATGTCTGAACCTGAAGAGAAGCAGATTCAGCCACACAGTAGCAGGCAAGCTTTCTATCTTGAGCACCATTTGACTTTCCAGCTAAACTGTTTGTTTGCATTTTCTGTTTTATGACTGGAAAGAGCAACATTTAGACAAATATTTGACAGATGGATCATCCAACAAGTTTGTGTAGCTTACAAAAGTGCCTATTCGGCTACTGTAAAATGGCATTAGCCTTAAAGCACATTTCATTCTGAACATTGTGTTGTAATCAGACCTCTGATTCTAGACAAGGAATTGTCATATGACGGTGGAGAGCAGAGAGATACCTACCTTACGCCCCGCCTCGTTGTTGTGCAAGTTCATGAGAGTCCTTGCGTTCTGTTTAATCTCCCTTGCATCCACAAACACTTTGGCGAATCCTATTCCATATCTGATGTCAGCAGAACAGCCTCCCCATTTCCATCCTTCGTCTTTATGGTACTGTCCCTGTTTTTCTTTATCACAACCACAGTCGCTTAGGTTTCCCTGGGTACAGGCAGCAGTGATCGCATGTGCTACTCCAGCAGCAATGATGGCATATGTGAAAGCTGCTTCTCTGCTACCTGAAATTAAAACAGTGCTGTAAATATATGGGACAACATTTGTGATAGGGTTATTTAGAAAAATATGTGCAAGTCAGTGCAGTTCAAATGCCATATGGTTATAATTAGAAGTGTTGTAAACATGCAGACATAGGCAGTACTCCACCATTCAAAGTTTTGATTTTTGTTGATGTTTAGGCACTCTCTGAAAAAATAGAGCTCCAGGCTGCAGTATATTTAAGCGTAGGTGTTATCCAGATAACCACATACATATTTTTCTGGGTTATCATTAGAGCTAGTTGGGTGTTTTCCAACTAAATGTTTTTTGCTGAAAAAATGTCAATTCATCAGAACTGTTTGTGGAAAATTGATAAAACTCCCAATTTGAAAAAAAAATTAGATTTTTTTTTTCCAAAATTATCAAACTTTCCCATTTTAAAGGAAAAATTTCAAATTTTTGTCACCACTGTAGTGGGTGACAAAATTCTTATTTGCTTCAATAGGATTAGAATCAGGCCTTTTATAAAGAGAGGATGGATAGGAAGATGTAATCCCCTTGTTAAACATCTGCCAACTCAGCCCTGTCATATTCCAAACAACTACTGGTGATAGCTTATGATTCATGGAACAAGCAAATTTCTGTTATTCATCAGACTTCATGAGAAACATCAGTTAAGGAAGGAAATATTACAGACACTTCATTCTCAGCAGCATCTCTCTTCACATATGTGATCTATATTTTTATGTTTGTCTCTAAGTGGTTCATTCTTTTAATGAAAAATATCTACTTTCTTACCTCATGGCAAGGAAGCATAATGGAGAGAAAAAAAAACAACAATCTATTAATAAGGAAACTTCTTTGCCAATTATCAGCATGAACAGTCTTTCCGCTGATGGTACTGTGTGCTATGTTTACAAATGAACTAGCAATCAAAGACTTTCCTAAAAGATTTCTTGATTTGTCCTTCGTAAAAGAAACAATTTATATCAATGTTGAATTGATGGGATATTTATGCCTCTGCAGACTCTGCCGATCTATTATTGTTGGACTACTGGTTTGTCATGAAAATTTAAAGGAGAAGGAGAAGTCTCCAGTAGCCTCCAGTTCAAGATCCTGGTCTACAACTCCAAAACACTGAGGGTACATCTACCCTGCAATAAAAAACCCGCAGCTCCAAGTGTCAGAACCCAGGTAAATTGACTCCAGGGCTCAGGCTGTAGGGCTAAAAATAGCAGTGTAGACATTCTGGCTAAGATTGGAGCCAAGGTTTGGAGACCCTCTCCCCACACGGGATCTCAGAGCCAGAGCTCCAGCCCGAGCCTGAACATTTACACTGCATTTTTAACCTCATGGCCTGATTCCCAGTCAGCTGACCCAGGCCAACCAAGGCCATCCCACAGGTCTTTAGTTGTCGTGTAGACATACCCTTGGTGAACTAGGCTCCCTAAGAGATTGCTTAGTTTGCTTAAGAGCCTTTGATGAGGGACTTTGTCAAAGGCTTTCTTAAAGTCCAAGTACACTATATCCATTGGAGCATCCTTGTCCTCATGTTTCTTTGACCCCCTCAAAGAATTCTAATAGATCAGTGAAGTATGATTTGTCTTCATAAAAGCCATCCTCTTCAGACAGTTATGGTAAACTGGGACATCCTACCTAGTTTACTAAGGAGGCTACTAAAGAGGTTGTGCTGCCAGGAAGGAGGCTGTCAAAGTTGGATGCACTGAGATCTCTAGGATTTCCTACAGTTTATGGGGCATCTCTATAGTAAATGGGCCTTAAAACCCTTTAAGGGATGACTTGGCAACTTTGTGGGGTGAGCCTTGCAGAGATACTAAGCAAAATTATTTCTCATTAGATTATTCTGTGGAAGGGAGTGGATTCTTTAGGTCTACATTTACATCTGTTCGTATTTTTGCTTTAGATGCACCATTTCTCATCTAACAAAGGTTGTTTTCAGGAATTGCTTTTCTTCACATAAGAAAAAGACATGGGCCTGACTCTAATCCTACTTAAACCACTGTAAATCAGAAGTAATGTCAAATTTTAAAAAAAAATCTCCTCTTTTGTGGAAAAACAGTTGTCAGCTCTTCAGTGCTGAAGGACAGGAGATTGCACTGTAAAGAAGGCAGGTATCCAAAGGAATTCACCACATGGGAAGACTCAAAGCCTCATACAGTATTCATAATGTATCACACACTTGTCTCATCTATTTCAGGCTGCTGTGTTTTGCATAGATGACTCATATGCTGAAGCAGTTACACTTGTTCTGTCCTTAGGAATATAAATGGTGTAGTGAGACATTCTGGCATTAGTATATGTAATTTTGTGTTTATCTAATTTTACTGCTTTTGTGCCAGTTCCATGATTGTGCTTTAAATACTCAAAAGGTGCAACAGGACTTTTACCTTTGTATTCAAGCAAGTAAGTTATAAAGTGCAAGATTTAACCTACTCTGTAATATGTGTTTTGCTCAGAACACTGCATATATTATACTTTTTTAAAAAAGAGAGTGAGAGAGATTAACTAAGGGAGGGGTGGGACATGTCTCTTTTTTTCTTTTACTGAATAAAGATTTTTTTTTAAGTTTTTGGTTTTGGCACACTCTGCATTTGGCCAGAAAACAGGTGCGCATTAAAACATCAAAAGCACTGTTGCAGTGTGTTCAATTTCTGGCCAGCTTCTGCCTCACACATCTTTATGTGCAGGTATATGTCACAGCAGGAGTAATCTATTAAGGAGGGGAAGGGATGAGGCTGGGCACAAGATGTCTTAAAATACACTAACTACACCCGCTTACAGTTAGTCTTCACCTTGAAATGTTGCTACAGCACCATGTAAGGACAACATGGGGAACAACCCACGGTGAGTTTTGAAAGAGCCAGAACTAAAGTGGAATAATTTCACTCTACTTCCTCCATCTGTCAGGAATGTATGTATATGCATCTCACAGCCAAATTAGCTCCCTTACCTTCACTTTCCTGCAAAGATTTAGCAGTGTAAAATTCGCGTTCTTATTGCTAGAAGTACCATTCTAAGGGCTCAGGCTTTAACCTCAAGCCAGTGCAGTTATTTTAGTAGTAGTAGAAGTATTTTTAAATCCAGAGCTACTGATGATTATAGCATCAAAAGTGCTTTATAGACGGGACCAGAAACACTTGTACAAGGAAAAGAGGTAAAGTGGCATAAAAAGATTGTTAGAGTCAAAGAAAAGCAAGGGCAAAGAAGCAAGTAATTATTCCTGCCAAGTTTTTATTGTGAGGGGATGACAAAGGGATGCTGTAAAGAAGGAAGGGAAAGATGAATAGGGCTCAGAGCAGTGGTTTCCACACTATTAACCATGGAGCCCTCTTTGGGGGATATCCAGAACACTCACAACACTTTCCCTGGGGGAAGGAGGGTGATTAGGAAAGCTTGTTTCAGTGATCCTCTCTCATCTGTAGAACCTGAAAGGTTGGAGAACCCCAAACAGCATTGCTTGGCACTCTGTAAATGCCTAAGAAAGTCAGACATGGGGTGTAAAAGCGAAAGAGCATGTCTTAAGGGGGAACTCTGAAGAGACAGAATATATTCATAGGAATGATCTGCCAGACTGGAAATATGTCACATGAACAATCCTCCAACCCAACAGCTAAAAACATCAGAAAGGGACCCAGAAATTTAAAAAAAAATATTTGCAAGGTGGTGACATCCATAGCAAATCTTAATAATCTTTACTTACAACTCCTCTTGGAGTTTCAATTTAATATAAATCTATACAATGAACAAACTAAGAGGGGATGAGTAGGATCCATGCAAACCACAGTCCAGGAGGTTGGGTCAGTGAAGGAAATGTCATACATCCAAATTATGGTTCTTCCAGCCAATGGAGTGCTGGGGTGCAGAATGCCTGGGGCATCTGAGTGGGGGGTGGAATGAGGTGTGGTGCCTACATAAGCCTCCTAGGATTGCTGGGGGAGGGTGGAGAGTTTTCTACTCTTGTACAAAAGTTGTAGCTTGTACTGACTGGTACTCTAGCTAGAGTTAAACTCATTTTGACGTGCCCCCGTTAGGATATGCAGCACCCCTCTAGTAATGCTAGGCTACCCCTCAATCTTCCCCACGCTCTCCCAAGCAGCTGCATTATGTCTGCCTCTTGTTCCCATGAGGTGCCCATGAAGGGGAAGCCATATTTTGGCTTGTATTGCATAAATACTTATAAACAACTTGGCAAAATCCACTTAGGCTAAGAAGTCAATTGATGGACTGGTACACTGCCCTACTCTCCACTCTTTCTGCTTTGCAAAAGTTGCTGCAAAGCTAAAGACAGGGATGGGGGAGAAATTCAAGCATAGAGACAAAGTCACAGTGAGGAAATTGTCCTTAAGCCTCCTAACCAGCTAGTAACTTATTCCCTCCTTTTTGTCTATGGTGAGCAAGGCCTACAAAGGATAATAACTTTAGAACATCAGATTTTAGAAACCTTTAGAAAAATATCTATTTGTGCAAGTAAAGGTTGCACCTGTAATTACATGGGAGATGATCAAGCTGTTTCTGATCTTGGCTACATTACAGGTACAATCTTTACGTTAAGCTGAACTATACTTGAACAAGTGCTTCAGTGCTCTAGGAACACGGGTTTCTTCTTCAGTGTTGGACATGAATATCTTCTGCTTTTTCTACTTTCTTCTGGACTTAACCTATGCACTGGGCTATTGGAAGAAATTCTTGCTCTCCCACATGTCTTGCTCTACCAGTACCATAGTACTGTTTGCTTTGATGGAATATAGTTTGGTATTCATGGCTCTAAAAACCATTGAGACTTCACTATCACAGAGCAACTGGTAGTGCCTTATCTGTCTTCTGATTCACTGGAGTTCTGTCTTTGGACAATGGAATAGATCCTTCTCATTGTAACATGTGATAATTCCAAAGCTGTCTTCAGTCCTGTCACCAAGGACTGCACAGTAATACCAACCACAGGAGATGCTGAGAAGCTCCTTACATGTCATAAATAGAAGCACTGGGATTATCATGAATAAACTAAACCATAAATACCACCAGTTCCATACTGCTCACACTTTATGAATGGAAACTCCCTCTGTTGCTGAATATCAGATCAAGTATTTAGTAAGCTGTAAAACACGAAGAATTCTTTTGTTTGGGCAGTACAAATCCATAGATAGACAAGCAATACCAAGATATCAGTGCATGGTCAAATATGAAGTGCTTTTTGGTGAAGAGATCACTTGTTCTGATGATTATTAAATACATAGAAATAAAGGGTATGAAATATGCCATAAACAGTAGGTAAAAAATACTTAAGGAGTGGTGTTACGTCTTTTAGCTGCCAAGACACAAATTCATGCTTTCAGGTTCTTGTGTTTTTCTTGCAACATCTAAAGCAAAGTTATATTCTATGAAAAGAACAATATCCTGACCTTTCAGGGGATGGGCTTGGTGATCTACTAGGTCTCTTCTATCTCGAACTTCTGTGAGTTTAGCATCAGTTACACCATCAGCTGCTTCAGGGGGAAACTTTGAACTCAGATTTAGCAAATACTTGAATGAGGGAATAATGTTTTGACCCTTTTAGTTTTTAAATGTGTTTATTTGTACTTAAAAGTGTATGTATGACAGTTGCTTCTTGCACAGAACAGCTACTGAAGTCAAGAAGAGAGTGCAGCATAAACTTAACACTTGTTAAGTTGGCCACAGTGTGGCTCTTCTAACATTTAATGTAACTATAGGAAATGCGTACTGTACACTACAGCCCTAATCCTACAAACCTGCACATCCATCACTTTACCTCCATGAATAAAGTGTTGACAGGACTGGGATCTGGCAAGTCAGTGCGGGATCTGTTTGTGTACTTGAGGCAAACATAGATCCATATTCTGTTACTTGATTTGGGATTGCCAGTCTTTTCCCCCCTGCCCCAAACATTTCTGTTCTTCTTTAAAAGAGAGTTCTTCATTTGTAATTAATTTAAATTAAACCCTTTTGTAAAATGTATGTGTATCAGTGCCGTAATAATCAGGGTATGTTTGGCATTACATAGGAAATTAGGATCTAATCCTGTAAGGTGCTGAGTGCCCTCCACTCCCAAAGAAGTCAGTGAGAGCTGGTGGTGTTGAGCAGCTCAACTCTAAGATTCTAAGTATATTTTTTAAAAGTTTTGTTCCCCCCATATCAGCCCAACCATAAATTGACTAATCTGGGAAATAAAAAAGACAAATTTGTATTTATCTCACTGGAAAACATACGTTGTATTTTCTGCTATTTAAAGCCAAGGGGTCAGGGAGGGAGTTATCTGCAGTGACATGAACTGAAATATATGTTGATTGTGAAAATAGAAAGATGGAAAATACAGCGTACCTTGCCAATTATGTGCCATGACTAACATTACTTCACATCTCTATAGAGATCATAATTCATAGCTAGTAAAATGGAGAGCAGAACTCATCCTCTGACTACTTATCTCGGTCTGCCTTTTTGAGAGCAAGAGAGCGCGCACGGGCTTGATTCTTAAAGTAGCATGTGTAATTAATTTTAAAAGGCAGCTTTAAAAATTAAAGTATGACCATTTTTCCAGTTAAGGGCCTAAACCTGGATGCTGAGAGCTCCCAATAATTCTGCTGACTTGAAATGAAGTTGAGGATGCCAAATTAAAAATTCTTAGCTCACCAGTTTAAAGAAATAGGGTGAATTGTATTTAAAAAGGTAAGCAGGAAATATTTCCCATCTTCAGAGGCTTTAGTTATTGCCCATTTATCAGTCTACATTTTATGATGTTTCATCAACACAGATTAATAATATGAAATTCTGAAATGGGATACAAACAGGTATATTCCATTTCAAAAGCAAATCCTATTTTAAGTGTATAAAATAGTTACTCAAGGCACAGATATTGTAAAATCAGACCTATCATTCGGTATTTCAGAAGATATGGATCGTCCCTTTTATATATCTTCACTTCTTATACGACACTGTGTCAAAATGTGTTTTATGTAGTTATATTTTCTTTCAGAAAAACCCTATATAGTGACCCTGCAATAGGCATTTAGTTATTCTACATTCTAATGTAATGTAATCTTTTTGTTTCTCTAAAACATGTACTCACAAGATACATTTGAAGGCAGGTATGAGAGCCTTCTGATGTGAATTCCAACTAATGTGACCTTGGGGCAATGTTTTTATCTTACTGTGATAGTCACAGCCTAGAAAGATTGACTCTTTGGCATAAAGCAACATGCTGGTTTTTAGATATATTATGCCAGATTTTCAGCCTCACCTCTGTTTTTGCAGGAACAGTTTTTTGTCTGGTGAATAACTAAGCCTGCATTACTGCATATGCAAATCTTTAATCAATCACTGGTTGCATTTGGAAAAAGTAAGGTCTGTATTGTATTAATGGCACAATACCAAACAGAAACCTTTTGCTAAGATGGCAGCTTTGCCTGTTTGTTTCCTTGGGCAAATATCTTCTCTCTGACTATAAAAACTAATTTAATTTTAACCTACTTTCCTTCTGCAAATCATTTTATTGTGATCTCCTAGGCCTAATATTTGCTCTTTGGAATTCAAAAAATCAAAAATTTTAAAGCCTGTCCCATGAAATTACCCTGGAATTGAATACCAAAAAATGTTGGTCCAAAGACGTGATAGAAAAATAATTCTGATGAAATGATATAATTGAAAATGCATTTCTAATCTGAAAAGTGACTAAAGATGGTAATTTTTTTTACTGGACAGATGTGTGTTTACTGCAAGTCAGATCTGTACACATTAGTGACAAAATAAGTGTTACTACGTTTTTCTCCTGCTACCTCAGGTATGGGAAAATGAGCTGAATTCTTTTCACTTTTGTGCATCTACAAAACAATTGTTTAATAAATTCCAATTACAAGGCTAGCTAGTTACACTGCAAGCCCATGGAAGATAAGAGGGTTACACTGGTATTACAGAGGGCATAATTTGGCCTTCAGAATATTTGTCATTCATGGGGAAGTGTGAGAATGGAAGACTCCACTTTCACTCAGACCACTCCAAGAAGTTTCTCTCCCATTACTATCATGAGACTATGTGGAATGTAAATCACTCAGTGAACAAGAGTTAAGGATGTTGCTGGAAGAGAAGCATGGTCTGTTGGTCTGAGAATGTAAGTAGGTAGGAGCTAATAACTCCTAACACCTTGTCCCCTCTATGAACCTGCATAGATCACTTAACTTCTTTGACTGAGATTCTCCCTAAGTTAAAAGTATTGCACAAAGTGCAAATCAGTGCTGAATTTGGCCGATTGTAATGCACATGGGCCAGATTCTGTTCACGTCATTCACATGGGTAGTCCCTTTGACTTCAGTTGCACTACTCACATGAGTAGTATGTGCAGGATAAAGGTCTGTGGAACGTAACTTTCCACATTATAGTGAGCCTCCCTCCCCTCACCCCACGCCCACACACACTAAGGCTGCACATACATTCCCCAAAATGTGTCCTCATTTGTTGAGCTCTGCCAGTGGTACCAATGTTGTCAGCTGCAGCGTAAGCAGGACTCAGCTATTTATCAGTCTCTTCTAATCATCCCTGCCTACTAAAGCTGCACTATTGACTGTACCAGCAATCAATCCAAGGTCCCATTTTTGCTAGCATAGGCAAGGCCAAGAGGATTGTCCATCACGATGGAAGTTATGAGTTAACAATGAGTTAATTTAACAATGTTTGGCAGATGTGTCACTCAGGATATTCTTGCTTTTGTTGTACAATGTACGTCTTCATTATTTTTAGGTTTTTTAACATTCAAATCTGCAGTGAGATCCTTTTGTCTAAAGTTGACTTTTTTAGTCTCAGGCACATGCATGGCAATAGTGTCTCATGTGTTTTCTGTGTAATCGGATCATCGTGTCCTCTCTCCAAAGGTTGTGTTCAATGTTTTTCACAGGCAATGTCTCAGTGAGGGGAGTCTCCACAGACTTGCCTTGAAATTACTTTTAGTTTTGCTGTGTCACGTTATGGCAGAGTCATAGGGTCTTAATAGACTTGTGTTGAAGTTCTTCCTGTTTAATGTCTGTCACAGAATCTTCAAAGACCTTCACTGAAGTTGGTTTTAGTTTTGCCAGGTTTCTATTGACTTGCATTGAATTTGCTTTCAACTTTGTCTTGTCACATTGCAAAGGCACAACTGTATCATAGTGTCATTAAGGTAATCAGAAACAGAAACATCTTTTTCCTTGTGTCTTGCATCATCACATCAGCTTGATACTCTCATATTCTGGGTGCAGTTAATCGCCACAGGAACTAGGAGTCAGGGCTCAGTTGTTTGAGAGATTAACACTCTGTTCGTGTCCTGTCATAGCTATGGCAATTAGCAGGTTCACGTTTGCTCTGTGCATGGTATTACATCCTCTGGGTTGGTCTGCTGAGTATTCAGTGGAAACCCCTCAGGGTTTAATTTGCTCTTTCAGAGTTCCATGAAAGCCCAAACTGGAGCTTCATGTTGTTGCAAAAGACGCATCTGCATGGTCAGGCCTTTGGATCCTCTCTGACACTTCATTTGAATAGATGTGAGCAGAATCCTTGGGCTGTCTTACTCTGAAGACTTTATGGCTTTGGTGATGGAAAGTCCCAAAATGCTGAAGTGTGGACATCGTTATGCATTTGTTAATTTAAAAAACACTCATAACTGAATCACCACATCACCTGCACTGTTATTGACATTATCATTACCAATTGTTATGACCAGATATCCATATTCAAATATCAGTAAAGTCTTGCTCTTGAAGGACAAACTACTGTATACTGTATAACACTAGAAATGAAATATATGCAGTAAATGGGATGAAGACTCACTGTGAATATATTTGGGAACCCAGTACCTGAACAGAAATATGCCATGTTGATAGTGAATAAATTTAAGTGGTCACTAGCTATAATCCTTTGTCCAAAACTATCCTTGAAAAACAGATTAGCAAAGTTATATGTGACTTCTCAAAAAAAGTTTACAAATAATAATATCTAGCTCTTATGTGGTGCTTTTCATTCATAGACCTCAATGATCTTAACAAAGGAGGTCAAAATCTTTATCCATATTTTACAGATGGATAAAGTGAATCAGAGAGAAGGGGACATGACTTGCCCAGTGTTACCCAGCAGATCAATGGCAGAGTTAGGATTAGAACCCAGATCTCCTGAGTCACAGTCCAGAATCAACAAAAGAAAGAAAATTAAACTTGTATCAGTTTGGTTACACTTGCACAATATCAGAATTCAGACTACCAAGTAAAGACAAAAGTAATAAAATAATGATATCCCAGGAGTCAGATTGATAATAAAACTGTATCTGATGTCATAAAAAGATAGGGCTGGAGGCGACCCCAAAAGATCATCTACTCCATCCCCATGCACTGAAGCAGTATCAAATATACTTAGACCATGTCTGACAGGTGTTTGTCTATTCTGTTCTTAATGGGGATTCCACAACTTCCCTTGATAGCCCATTCTAGTACTTAACAGTATTTATAGTTAGGAAGTTTTTTCCTAATCTCTAACCTAAATCTCCCTTGCTGCAGTTTAAGATGATTATTTCTTGTCCCACCTATACACATAGAGGGCAGTTGATTACATCCTCTTTATAATAGCCCTTAATATATTTGAAGACCTCAAAAGGTCCCCTCTCTCTCTCTTCTTTTCTCAAGATTAAACATATCCAGTTTTTTTAAGCTTTCCTTATAGGTAAGGTTTTCTAAACCTTTTATCACTTTCGTTGCTCTCCTCTGGACTGTTTCCAATTTGTCCACATCTTTCTTAAAGCTTGGTACCCAAAACCGAACATAATAATCCATTCGAACCTTACCAGCACTGAGTAGAGTGGAACAATTACCTTCCATGTCTTACTCCTCTTAATACACTCTAGCATGATATTAGCCTTTTTCACCACTACATCACATTGTTGACTCTCATCCACTATAACCCCCAGATCCTTCTCAGCAGTACTACTGACTAGCCAGTCATACACACTTTGTATTTGTGCATTTAATTTTTCCTTCCTAAGTGCAGTACTTTGCACTTGTCTTTACTGAAGTTCATCTTGTTGATTTCAGACCAATTTGTCAAGGTCATTTTGAATTCTAATCCTTTCCTCCAAAGTGATTACAATTCCTCCCTGCATGGTGTCATCCACAAATGTTATAAGCATACTCTCCACCTCATTTATTCAAGTCATTAATGAAAATATTGAATAGTAACCATTGATGACTACTTGAGTATGGTCTTTCAACCAGTTGTTCACCCACCGTATAGTATTTTCATCTAGATGACGTTTCCCTAATTTTCTTGTGAATATTGTGTGATAATATGTCAAACGCCTTACTAAAATCAAGATATATCACTGCTTCCCCACATTAGTTAGGCCAGTAACCCTGTCAAAGAAGGAACTTAGGTTGGTTTATTATTATTTGTTCTTGACAAATCCATGTTGGCTATCGCCCTATTATCCTCTAGATGCACAGTAATTGATTGTTCAATAATTTGTTCCAGTATCTTTCCAGATATTGACGTTAGGGTGACGAGATCTATAGTTCCTGAGGTCTTCTTTGTTTCCCTTTTTTAAAGATAGGTACTAAGTATAGAACAGTCTAGTATGCATGACTATGCAGTTGTCAAGGTAACCTATTATCATAGATTTACACACACAACTCCAGTTAGCATAGGAGTTGTATGGCTGAATCGGCACAGACTGATAGAATTTCTTTTGGGGTACTTTGTATGGTATTAGTACACATATACGCCCATGTTGTAATCACTGAATGATGCATTTCAACAAGTTACATTACAGTCTTTTTGAATTTGCATCCTAATCTTAGTACAGGCACCACAATGCCACTTTAAAGTCACATGGCACTCAACTAATAGAGAAGGCAGAATGATGTCATGCGGTCAAATGATTTTATTGCAAATTGCAGTTGTGGGATCCTGCCTACTTCCAAGATAACAATCTTAAAGATTCAACCATACTGAGAAACATCATCAGTGTTCACATGTTAACTAATATTTTAGTACCTTTTACACTTGTAGCATTCTAATGGCAATCTGGAGTAATCGTGTGAAAGGAATAAGAAAGTAGAGATCTACAGCTACTACTCATATAGAAAAATATAGTAATGAAAAATATTTTGAAGATTAATATTCAATTGCATTGTAATTAGTGCATTGGTTACCATATGGGAGATATTTTAGATTTAACATTTCATATTGCATGTGTCATTCCTGTCCCCACTGCCAGTATTTATGATAACAAATCTGAGACTTTCTCTTTTATCTTATCTTAGTTGTGGGCATTAAATCTGGCCTTTGTATTTACTAGGTATAGGATTTGCCCTTCTTAACACAGTGAAATATTAGCTTAGATTATTGTAAATTGTAGTTCCTACTGGTTCTTTACAGGGCTTCGGGAGATGGAAAGAACAGTTGATAAAGGGGAATGGAAAACAGTGAGCAGCTTAGAGAATCCTAGGAACTGAATGATTTTTTCCCCATCTTCTTATAAAATGATATTGTCTGAATCAAATGTGCAAGGGTTTCCACACATGCTGTTACAGACAAGAAACAGAGAAGAACACAAATGGTTACACTAATGTTATTTGCAAAAAGAAAAGGAGTACTTGTGGCACCTTAGAGACTAACCAATTTATTTGAGCATAAGCTTTCGTGATGCTCAAATAAATTGGTTAGTCTCTAAGGTGCCACAAGTACTCCTTTTCTTTTTGCAAATACAGACTAACACAGCTGTTACTCTGAAACCTGTCACTAATGTTATTAATATTTAGTGGCACCCAATAGACCCACTATTTTTCAGTGAGTTAACTCAGCCATAACAGTTTGTACTGAAATCAGACTTGCCATTAAAGATCCCAAGGGTATACTCCTGAGCTCCAAAAAAGCTGCTTTTTTGCATGGGATTGATTGTCTTTCTTACGCACTTTGCGAGCAAGATGCATATAGTGTATTTTGAAATGCAAGTGTAAACATTGTTTAAATCGGAACATAAAACTTATGCATTTTAAGTGAGTTTTGTTCATTATGGTCCACGTTCAATCCTGGTATAAGTTCTGATGGAGCTACACCAGGGATGACTTTGGCCTGATATGTTTGAATACACCTATCTATGTAAACATTATAATGGGTAATTAGATATGAGGTAACACTTCAAAGATGGATCAAATCCACTTCCTTTAATATTGACTTTCTTTAAAAGTACCTAAATATAGCCTACCAGCTAAATCAATTTTGAAAAAAACTGACAGTGTTACCCAACATACCACAATAACTCTGCATGTTTGTTGCTCTTGGGCACACACATTTTCTTTTTACAGATATATATGTAACTGTTGGATTAGAGTGGTCCGATCCTACCAGCCTTCCAAGCAGACCTATGGTTGAGATCAGTCAGACACGTGCCTGCATAAATCAGTGGCCAGAATGAGCCAACTCTATTGAAGCAGTTACAGTTTTCCAGTGTAACGGACACAATTTGAGAAGTATTCACTAATGTTGTATGCCCCAGTCTTTGGGTGACCAATCTGAGACATAGTGCCGGATTTCAGAGGTGTTGAGAGCCCAATGGCCTTCAATAAAAAATCTTCAGACTTTTCCCTGTTTTTGTTCTTGCATAAAACCATGAGCACTGGAAATCACACACACCTACATTTGAGTAATACTAAAACATGTACTTAAACCTGCCTAAGTGAGGAACTTCAGCTATATAGAGGCCAATGCTGCATTCTTTGTGTACCAATCCCAATGACTTTGATAGGTATCTTGGGTGCACAAGGAATGCCATACCGGTATTATAGTTAGGCCATATCCTGCCCTGGTCCACCTGCCCTGGCTGGATTAAGACAAAGTGGGGCCTGAATCCAATCCAACCAAAGGGCTTCACAATGAACCAAAGGCCCTGCACAACAAATCAAAGAGCCCAATACTCCTGGTGTAAAAGTGCCCCTGGCACTCTTGGCTCCTTGCCTTGCCAATGCTACATCTTGCTTCCCAAGTCCCACAGAATACTTTAGCTCTCTATTATGACAGCGTTCCCTCCTGAATCTAAACTCGTTGGGTCCCTGGGCACTGTCACAGTCCAAGGCATAGAACCCCAGATCGGTGGATTCTACTGTCGAACATGGAACTCATAATGGTATCAGTGACCATTTTAAATTGGGAATTGAAAGGTGACTATGGCCCTTAAGGCTGAAATTTTATCCTTAACTCTTCTCACTGTTCCCAAGTATGACATGATCAACAAACACAAAGAAGCCCTCAGGTGCCATAAGTTCTACAATACTAGGTCTGAAGACAGTGTTTCCCCCTTCCTTAGAAATTTCCTCACATCTAAATTTGTATTTTTATTGATGCTATTTGAGTGCAATTTTAAAATGTAGCTTCAGCTGTTAGTACAAAAAAACCCCAACATGTATGACTGAGAGAGATGAGCCCAAATTGGAAAATCAGATTAGAACCCCTTTGACTGTGGATGTGGTTCAGACTTGAATGCCCAGATATTAACTGCATCTAAGGTCTGGGTTGGGTTGAATTCTAAACTGGCAGGTGTGTGTTTTCTGATTCTGTTTTCGAAGGAACCAATCTCTCACCAAATAAACAGTTAGCTTTCTTGAGCTTACTGGTCTAAATAAAAAGAAAAGGAGTATTGTGGCACCTTAGAGACTAACAAATTTATTTGAGCATAAGCTTTCGTGAGCTACAGCTCACTTCATCTGATGTAGCTCACCAAAGCTTATGCTCAAATAAATTTGTTAGTCGCTAAGGTGCCACAAGTACTCCTTTTCTTTTTGTGAATACAGACTAACACGGCTGCTACTCTGAAAACTGGTCTAAATAGTCCACCCTTTGGGGCTGATCTCTAAAGAGAATGGCTCATGAGCTTTGTGTGTAGAGTCCAAAACCTAGCTTCTCTTCAATACCCTGTCTCCCAACAAAACCCCTAACCAGATCCAAATCTCCAAGTCCTGTTGTGTGTTGTACATACATGAAAAAAGGCACAGGGCACAGGCTTTACAAGTATAGGACTGTGGGATATTTAGAGGAAGATGGCTTATTTGTTATATAAGTGCTTTTTTAGAGTATTTGGGAGGGTTTCACTAGATATCCTATAGGGAAAATTCACAGATATCTATTTTGGTAATCCTAGAGAAGGGGGCAGGTGAAAATACACTAAAGGGACTGATCCTGCACTGGCTGGCACAGACTGGGTGCCCTGGCAGGTCTTTCCCAGCCCTAGCATGTATGATTCTGTGACATTTTGATGTGTACCAAACCCTTTTTGCTAACCTTTTGGTGGACTTCAGGTCCAAACCTTGCAATAACCAGTAAAGAGGTAACATACCCACTTTCAGCTCTTTTCCGAAGACCGTCCTTTCCCCCAAGGCAGAGCAATTCCAGCGTCCATTTCGGAATTGAAATTGACATTCGTTGATTCCCATTTGAGACCCTTCTCCGATCACTATGATAGCATCGGGTCTGCTCTGACAGATTGCCCTCTGTCTAGGAGCTAAACCCGGGATCTTGTTACAGATGATGCTGGCCCCCAGAGCCACCACAGAGGAAAAACCCCTGGAATGAGAGAAGAAGGGGGAAAGACTCAGAACAAATAAAATTAGTAGCGCAGCTTTCAGAGCCAATCGATTCCTGAGGCGGCAGCCTTCTTACAGGCGCTTTCAGAAGGAGGCATCTTCTCACTTCAAAGCATGTTCTCTGCCTTGAAAGCGCTTTCAACCTAGGATTTCCACATTCACGCGAAAAGAAAAGGAGCACTTGTGGCACCTAAGAGACGAACAACTAACACGGCTGCTACTCTGAAACCTGTCACATTCACGCTGTGACGGTACCTTTAGTGACCTCTCCCCGGAGCAAGCGGTTTTCAGGCCGCTTTGTGTCAGTCAATAGACTGGTGTAAAGGAGATAAAGGGGCTGACCCCCAGCGGAGGACAGAGAAAGCCCCATCCTCTGTAACCCTGCTGGGGTATTCACTAGGCACCGTGCGTTTAAAGCCCTCCCCCGGCTGTTGGCTCATGCCACTGATAGATTACGGCACATACTCCAGCAAAACCAAACCATCATTTTACTCAACCAGCCCCTGGCCAAGACCACCCCAACTTTCTGCTGGGCTTGTTGCCCTCCCCAGGCCGTCCCTTGCGGAGCCTGGGGATAAGACTAGAATAATGACGTTTAAAGGAAAGAGTGGATCAATTTCACGGATATCAGAGCCTCGCCCTCCCCTCCCCCCCCATCATTTTTTTTTCGGTCTATAATTAAAAGAGAGATAAAGAGCGCGTGGGCTTTTGCCATAACGTGACCCAACTTCCTGATTCATAAATTAGAGCGCATGCAACTCTAGGGCCCAGAACAGGCACACGCTCCAAGGGCTGGGGGGTTATCATTATTATCATCGTCATTGTTTTATTAAGCTATTAAATTAGTGCAGTTAGGAAAAATAAAGCGGCCCCTCCCCTCCGATCCTGGGCTGCCGCCCCACTCCCCGCCCTTGCAGAATAACGCCTCTGACTTGGGTGAGGTGTGATGCTAAAAGGTGCTGCTGATCTACAAGTGAGCGGAGCGGGTCTGGCTCCGGATAGCCGGAGCGCTGGCGCGTATTTTATTTCCCGTTGCTTTTAATAAATAAAAGCGCCCACTTTGACCAGTCCAGCAGCTAATGGCAGGGTGACCCATGGCGGCCCTGCGAGATCGCTGTTGCGCGCCCAGGGGACAGGCGCAGGTCCTTATCCCCCCTCAGCAACAGTCCATCAAGTAGTTTGCACCTGGGAAGAGAGGAGATGGTTTCCCCGGAGGTCCCGGGGGAGGAAAGGGTAGGGAGCCGGCGGCCACTCTCGCCGGTGCTCGCTCTCCTGAACGGCTGACAAATGTCCTTTCAGATCCCATTGAAGCGATACTCGCCATGCATGTGAAAGCAGAGTTTGGTTTGATTTCAGGGGATACGGTAGGTACAGAAAGAGCATAAAAATAACCCCAGCACATTGCCATTCCAGTCATGCTTCCGGCACATCACCAATGACTTTCACATTCCCCAGCTCTACACGACACACCAAGAATTCACTGAAAGGCAATAGCATTTCTGCTCTGTCTTTAATAAAAAATAACAACAGTCTTCCAAACTTTCCCAGATAAATATTAACAGGTCTGGACAGGATAGGCAGAGAGAAATCGTTTGTGTGTGGGGTTTTTTTTTTTTTAAGTTACTTACCCAATTTTGATATATACAATCCCTAGGCTCAGAAAGATATGGAAAATCCAACGCCTTGTTTTCCTGTTCATATTCCTTGTTTGCTGTTTTTCAGATCACCATGCAAAAGGATGCCTCTAATGCTATTCGTGCTGGTTAATTTCTCGTTGCCTCAGACAGTGCAGCTCCGGGTCAAGGTAGTGCAGACAAAACAGACAAACCCTCTTGTGATCTGAACAGGCGGTGTGTGTTTGTAAATCCCAAGAGACAAACACCATATCCCTCAGCTGGGTCTCTCTCTCTCTCTCTCTCTCTCTCTCTCTCTCTCTCTCTCTCTCTCTCTCTCTCTCTCACTCACCCACCCTGTGTCTGTCTGTCTCTCTCTCTCTCTCTCTCTCTTTTTCTTTTTATTCCGGATTTGTATGCCTGTCACACGTAATACTTTAGTGCTGGGAATGTATAGGCTGCAGTGATCGCTCTCTGCACGCAGCAGCTCTGGATCTCTCCTCAGGTTCAATGTTACTATCTATCTCTTCTTTTTCCCCCTCTCTTCTTCAGCTACTTGGGCGTGTTCTCCAAAGGAGGGAGTTGTCCAGCCGGGAGGTGGGGGAGTGAGGGGGGAGAAGGGAATAAGAAAGCGCAAACAGACCACCTGCTTGTAAAGAAGCACCACCGATTCTCCTAAGCGGAAGGTGGGTTTCTGCAGTCCTTCCTTAAGTCAAGGATCAGGGAAAGGAGCATAGACTCTACTGAATGACAGTCCCAACTAGAAGGAGTGTAACAGGTTAATTTCCTTATGAGACACTGCAGTAAATACGCTTGTGAAGCTATGCAGAACCCCCCAAAGGTGTGCAAACCTCCTGACACTTTAGTATGCTAGGCTACACCGATCTGCATTGCTTTAATCTTTCGCTAGGATGATCCGTTTTCCCTTCTCCTTTCTCTTCATCGTTTAGGGTTTTCCAAGCTTTCTTTCCCTCCCACCACCCCACCATCCCCCCGCCGTACTCTCGCCTCGTTGATGTGTGGTTTTGTTCCCTGTCAGGGAGGGAAGGGGGATCTGAAGTTTTATGTGGGGATAGTTTTCCTGTTTTGCTCTGTGGGGTGAACATACCGGCTGGTTTTATGTGTTTGCCACCAGCCCAAATGCTCCTCCCCTCTTTCTGCCTACCCACTTCTTAATTTTTTCATCTCACTTCCCTGCACCCCCGTCCCCCTCACCGCCCCCCCGATTTCCGAGTCAGGATTAACAAATGATCACTGAGATAAACCCTCTCCCAGCAGCAGCGTCCCTGTCAGCCAGGGGCATGGCAGAGGCTGCTTGAGAAAGAGAACTCTTTCTGTGTTCAGCACCACTGAGCGAAGTCCTCAGCCCAGGACAATTTAGATCGTATCTACTTGTATTAAAGGAAGGCTAGACTACCAGACAACAGCCCAGAGAGAAAAAGCTCATTGTTGCCTAAAGACTTCGTCGGTTGCCCTTTCCACTTATTTTTTGATTGATGTATTTAATGACAAAGATGGGGGCATTTAGCTGCTCGCCAGGTGGCAGTCAAGTGTCCTGCTAGGGGCTCTTTGTGTCAAAGCCGAAAGGATGGTTTCGGATCAGGTATCACTGGGCATTAGCCTACTAGCTGTCCCCCATCAGGAGAAAGTGTATAGCAAGGAGCTACTGGACATCATCATCAGTACAATGCTTTTAAGAGAAAGCAATTCTATACAAACCGGCTGAAGCATTTACCTAGTCTGCTTGCCCTTCACTTTCTTAACCTTGTTTGTTGCCTGGTTGCTAGCGAACCTCACTGGTTTTGCAGCATATGTGCCTATTCCTCATAGCTGTAGTTCTTGATTACCTTCTTACAGTTGTTTGTCAGGTTTGGGGGTGGAGGCTGATTTTGCTGCTTAAAACACCGTGAGCAGGAGCCTTTAACAATGCTCACTTGTTGGAGAGGGTTTTGTGCGGTCATGGGGTTGCGGGAATTAACGCGGATACGGTGACTATATTTTTATCTGCTTAAAATATAGCAGACAGGGAGGGTTACCTAAATGATAACAGGGGTGTGGTGCTGGAATTGTTCTGCTCATAGTATTTTTCTGAAAACCAAAAACAATGACAGGGCTTCATGATTTGTACTAGAAAGTTGATTTGAAATAACTGAGTAAGTTTGAAAAGCTAGGAATAGGAAAGCAATGTACAAACGTTCTATTAATTGACTGGTTAGTGGCTGGGCACTGGTACTCAAGGCAATATGAGCTGTTAAAAAATCCACACTTAAATCCTGAAGTGTTTGCTTATGGAACTGGGTGGCTCTACCCCACGAAGATCCCCCAGATAGGTGTGAGATTGTAACCCTTTGGCGTTAACACAAAAACAAATCACCATTATTCTGAGCTATGTTCACAATCATTTGTGTGTATACATGTGTACTGTGAGGGTGGTTCTTCTTTCTGTGTGTTTTGATGTAACAAAAGTTTCATTTTTATATCAAGTTTCTTTGGCAACTGTTCCCTTAGGCATATATTTAGCCTGGTTCAGACTGCATGAGGTGGATGATCAGCTCTGCACCTTGTGATCAAAACAAAATAAAATGTGAGGGGGAAACCACATGTGCAAACTTTACACACACACCGGGGGGACGGGGGGGGGGGGGACTATTTGAAGCACAGATGAACCACAGATTTGTTCTGATAATACCTAGAGAGGAGACAAGGTAAGTTTTCTTTGTAAATGCACCATCTAGTGGAAGAAAATGGGTCCTGCATCTAGCACTAAATGTTAACGTCAGTACCTGAGAGAAAATTATAAGTAAACCCCACGGGGGGATTTGACTTTGGTCTCAACTAAAATGTTCTGCTTTTAAAAAAAACTTGCAGAACCCAGAATTCAGATAAGACAGAAATTTTTTGGTGGTGTTTTAAATCACTTATTGAAGTGTTAGCACTGGCAGTCTAGTTTGCACTGCACAAGACAGCTCAATTTTTCAAAAACAGGAGTCAAAATTAGAACCTTAAGGTCAACATCCAGCAGCTCCCATTGAAATCAGTGGGAGCTCAGCACTTCTGAAAATCAGGCCACTTTCATTTAGATACCTAATTGTGGATTTGGGAGGTTAACTTTGGGCACTTGGGTTTGAACTTTTTGGCCGTGTTTCCTGCCCAAGGCATTTGCAGTCTCAGATGGAAAATGTTTTAAGGTATGACTACAACCTACACTAGGTCAGAAAGTTACCCAGCACCATGTCCAGAGCAGTATTACACATGTTCTATATTGCATACGGTATTTTCCAAGCACCTCAAAGGGCATATTTCTTAGAAGCAAGGCAGCAAATAAATGTTAATTTTAGATACTAATGATAAAATATTAATTATAATGATTCCTACTGTAGGAAAACCCATGGAAAAGGGTGAAATCCATGAAAAGGCATGCATAAAAATGTTGTTCCTATTTGCACTGCATTATCCCCCCAGATCAGCATGGCTTATCACTTTGTGTTGTTTCTCACAGTGAGCCCCACCGCTGGCTATCATGCTGGAAAATGCATGTAACACCATCTACTGCCATATGGATCAGGTGTGGAAGAGGGGGACAATAGCATTCTGTAGTAGGCATGCTGAGTACTTTGGAGAGCATGGTGTCCTGAACATACACACTCTCAGAATTGATCGCATTTGTATTCAAATGGGCCCCTGGAGAGTATATAAACAGCCTATTTGGACTGTGTAGGACAGTTTTGCACAGAGGAACATTTTCCCGTGAATGTGTTTCACACCCAAGTTACATTGGTTTAGTAGGGAAGCATATGCACTATCTGTGTTTCCCAGACCCCCAATTTTACACTGTGCAGAAGTGCTGCAGATGTTGGAAACACAATTTATCTTTCTAACCTATCTGCATTTCCAAAGTACCTATTGCCATAGCATATGCTTTGCCTGTACCGAATTAGGGCAGGGACCATATTTTTTGTGTTTGTACAGCACCTAGCACAATGGGGTTCTGATCCATGACGGTGGGGCATCTAGTCACTACTGCCATAATAATACAGACAGTTCCATGGGATTTGAGGAGTTTCTACCCAGGGATCTTGGCCTTACATGAGAGTGGGAGGCCATTACCCTGGCCACTAAGTGCCCTATAAACCTCCCTCAAGGAAGCCAGACTGTGACAGACTTAAACTGCACCTCCAAGCCTCCCATATGAAAATAATCCCCACACTTCCATGTGGATGATCCCAAGACTTTTTTTCACAACACTGTTATTTAACTTTTGGTTTTTTGTCTCTTACTACTTTGCTGTCATGCAGTGCTGTAGCCATATCAGTCCCAGGATATTAGAGAAAGAAGGCCGGTGAGGTAATATCTTTTATTGGACCAGCCTCTGCTGGAGAGAGAGACAAGCTTTTGCTCTTACAGAGAGCTCTTCTTCTTCTGTCTTGCTGACATGTGATTAAATGGTTTTGTATTCACGTTAAAGAGGTGCACAATGTACTCCTGTTTCTGTACATTTTAGAATTCCAGACCTTGCATGATTTTCTGTATATTGTTGCTCCTTGGCCAAGTGGTGGTAGACTTCGGAGCCTTGCAGTTTTGTTTCTCATTGGAAGAGAAATCAGTGATGCAGAGCCTGGGTATTTTTTTAGTGTAACTTGTTTTATTTACACGATATTCAACAGTCATTGAACAGATGTGATCACAAACAGCAGGCAGACAATCCCCTTTCCAGAATCTCAGCCCAAACACCAATGTCTGCTTCCCTGAGCTAATTTCTGCCCCAAGAAATTGACTAGTTAAAGATATTAACGCAGAAAACAAGCTCCCTTGCTGCTTGCCACAGCCCCCCTAAAAGAATATACATAAAAAAATTAACAATAATGCAGCATTTCATCAAAAATTCAACACTGTTCACACACTGAGAGAATTCTTGAGACTGTGTAATAGTGCCATCTGGTGACTTCTGCCCTAACAATAGTTATCGATGCATATATATATATGACAGTATCATATCTTTTCTATGGGTTAGTGCTTACGCCCAAAGCAAATTTTAAATGACACTTCAAATTTAAGTGCTGCATTAACAATAATACTGATGTTTCTAATGATGCTATAAAACAATAGTTCTCTTACCCACACTTTTGCTTGAACTCCACATATAATGGGAACAGATTGTGTGGAAGGTTATACCCAGTCTACAGTGCTGAGATCTTGACCAGCCGTAGTTGTTATAAATTCAGAAATGTACATTGGGTGTTGAGACCAAACTCATCTCTAAACATTGAAGAAATAAGAGAGTAATTTAAAATGCCCACTCCAGATTCAATTCATGTTCCCTGCTGTCTTCTAATTTGATATGCAAAATAAGATAAAATTCAGGAGCTCTTTAGAATTCAATCCCTGTTTTTTTCTTTGTTGTCTCTGATACTGAACCTAGAAACACTTGATTTTCCCAGCTGATATGAGTAGCATGAAAAACTCTAGGTCAGCTGTTTGTCTGAAGAAGTAACAGTCTAGGTTAAGACCAAGCACATTGTTGTCTCCTTATGGTTCAACACCACAGCAAAAGCATGAAGCACAAAACCCTCCTCAGAAAGTGGAGTCAAATCGCTTACTGTGCTGTTGACTTTCTCTTATTCTGTTGGTTCACATGATATTTACTTTGTGCTGAGGTGTGTGTATATAGTGAGCCTTTGCAGAGTGTAATGTGTGAAGACAGGGTATCTGGCTTGGTGAGGTGTCTGATAGTGTATTAGTCCTAAATTGCTCTATAGACCCTCCCAACAGTCTCTGGAGCCTAATCTAGACTTCTCACTTGTTTTGCCTAGCCTATAATGTGTCTATACGCACCATTTTCCTTTACAGTGTGCCTATTAGATAGCATTTAAACACTATACAATAAAACCAGTACAACTCATTAAAATAAAAAAATATGGAGCCCTCTGACATACAACATTGATTTCAACAGAAAATTGTGGTACAAGAGCAAAACCTGTGGACTTCAGGAAAGTTAACACAAATACAGGGCAAAAAAAGGGACTAGCGAATATACCACAGAGATGTGAGAACAAAGGAGGGAGCATAGAAACCAGCAAGGCCTAACACAACCAAAATATAAATGGGCCTTAAAAGTAGCCGACAAGGAACCTCAGAACCCATGGTTCACTGGGGGAGTATTCTAAAGATTAAAATCCTGAACAGAGACTATTAATCTAACCATGGTGCAACCCTGATAGAATCTAGAGCCACTGAGCCAGCCTGCCTCAGAATGTTGCCTTACACCCTACTACTGTTTCAATCAGTAGCTTTTTTTTTTTTTTACCAACACTAAGGCTGTAAATTTTGTCATTTGGTCTTCTGGAAACAAGTGGAAATCTCAGAGGACTGTTACACTGGATACTTGCTCCTGGCCTAAGGAGCCAAACCAGCAGGACTGTGTTCTGCTGACCCGATCATTTAGAAAAAAGGCTTCACTATGCCTAGGCCAATGGGGTCCTGGTCCATGATGAGGCCTTCTAGGTGCTATGATAATACAAATAATAATTAACTAATAGTACTGACATATTCACCTATTCTGTAAGATAATACTTTGCTGGGTATTGGGCTGCATGGTGAGGTAGGTAAACTCCATTTTGCCATTATTCAAAAGCTTATCTCTCTCACCAACAGAAGTGGGTCCAATAAAAGATATTCACTCACCCACCTTGTCTCTCCATTATTCCCATATGGCAGATGAAGAGATCTAATGCTTAGAGAGGCTAAGTGTTCTGTCCAGGGCCATAGGGTGAGTTGATGTGTAGAATTAGGACTGGAACTTGTAAGTTCCTGACTCTCAGCCCTCTCTTCAGACCAACAGCCAGAGCCAATAAGAGGGGGGGCTAGGAGGGCCACTTGGCCTGGGTCTCAAGCTCAAAGGGTGCCTCAAATTTAGACACATGTTAATTTTTTGGCATTTGATAAGTTTCACAATTTGTTTTTATGCGCATCCCTATCGGACCAAAATGTGACACACTCTCTCAGCTTAGAGCTGCAAATTTAAGCAAATAAGAGATGTGATTTGGTAAAAGACATAATTTTTTTTGTTAACCAATATAGATTTTGTCATATTAAAGAATTAAAAATGTTCATAAATTTTAATAAAAATATATCGGTTTGATGGCACAAGATTAGACTGTGATGAACGTGTCCTTTCAGATCAGCTAATTATATAAACAAACCACTACTAGTGGCTGGTGCTGGATCAAGTGTGTGTTGAAAGGTAGAGAATTGTTACATTTTAGTGTCTTTATAATTTTACGTCGAGTTGACTAAGGAATTATTTATGTGTGAAAATTCCTCATTATTATCTTCATATGGTAGCTAAAAGACGTGACTGGTTGGTTGGTTGAGCCCTAGCTTGGCAGCTTGGACATTATCTTAAGCTTTCGTAGTCTATAGGCCCAGATTCAAGGCAAAATTTGTGAGGACCGTCTTGTACAGTGAGTTTTGTGAGGACACACATTTGAAATTTTTGGACATTATCCCTCTGTCTGTATCCATGGCTGTGTTTACTATATACATGTCATCCCTTTGTCTTCAGCTCAGCCTGTTATATTATACCTTGCGTGCTTGAGTTTTGATTCAGTGATAAGGATAATAACCTGTCTTACTGTTTCATTTTGTGGTCTTAATTAGTATTCCTTCATTTTAAGTCTTTTCAGCATTTGTGTACCATTCAGCATTTGTGTACATGTTTACAGTAGAAGATTTCAAGAGTAGATAAGCTACTTATTTAAAGCAGAATATTTCAAGTGTGGATAGGCTACATATTGACCAGATAGATCACTATGAAGAGGAGATTAGAAAGTGGTGCAAGCAAGAGACTGAGTGAAGCAGCAGCGAAGAGCTCAAAGCCAATAACTTCATTTCTTAAACCACTGGAAAACAGACCTTACCCAACAAACAATGCTAGAGATAATGAAAACTCCAGAACTGCAACAGGTGATATTTCAATGCCAATACCTGAACATGGGAACAGTAGTCAAGAAGGAGATGTGCCAACAGTAACAGATGCAGCAGAAGATCCTGTGTACGATCAAGAAACTCAACAGCAACAGGAAGATGTAGATCTTACACAGCAAGAGCAATTTATGAGTACTACAGCTTTAACTGTGACAGACATTGGAATTATTGACAAGAGCAATGCTGCCCAAATGCAATCTTTTCTTCAAATTAGTTGTTTTGAAATTCCAAGTAACATTCCATGAGATGCTGATAAGCATGCTTTCCCTACTTGTCTGCTGACAAAAACTTCCAAATGGTGAGACCTGCACAAGAGACTGGTTATGCTGGAATATGGAAAAACAATCTCTGTACTGTGCACCCTGCTTCATTTTGAACAAAAGTGCTGCTAATGCATCAGTTCTCTCTGATCAATCAGGATGGAGCATGAACAGAGTTTGGAGGAAGTTGGAAGATCGAATACCATCACATGAGAGTTCAACGTCACACAAAGAAAACTATGTTGCATGGAAATCAGCCAGTAGGGCAGCATCAGCTAAAAGTTCAGTTGAGAATTTACTCTTGACTGAACTCTCTACAGAAACTAATAACTGGCAAAAAAAACCCTTCTTGAGCACGTCCTGACTGTTATCCTTTTTCTTTCTGAGCAGGGATTGGCTTTCTTTGGTTCCAGTCAACATATTGGTAATCATGCAAATGGCAAATTTCTAGGCATAGTTGAGCTTCTCAGCAAATATGGCCCACTTTTCTTAGAGCATGTTAAACATGTTCGAGAATTGCAAGAGAGTCAAAAGTGCATGCAAGTCCATTATCTCTCCACATGCATAGAAAACAAGTTTATTGAGCTGTGTAATGTGGGTCATTCATACAAACAACAATTCTTGATGAGGTTCAAAATGTCAAGTATTTTTCAAACATTGTTGATGCCACTCCAGATTGTTCTCAGGAGGAACAGACTACATTGTTTATTCGCTATGTTAAGATTGTAAACAGTTCAAAATTTTCAATTGAAGAAAGGTTTATTTTGTTTGATAATTTCACAAGAAAAACTGGGAAAGAAATTGCTGCTCAAGTACTAGCAATTCTAGAAGGTTTTTAGTTAGATTTTCAAGTCTGCGTTGGTCAAGCCTATGACAATGGATCTAATATGGCTGGGAAGTACAAAAGTGTACAAGCAGTTCTGCTTGAGTATAATTCAAACTATATTTTCTCCAGCTGTGGAAACCACACACTAAACCTTGTAGTTGAATCATGCAAGGAGGCAATTACTTCCTTTGGAACTGTTCAGCAAATGTACAATCTCTTCTGTAGCAGTCCACAAAGGTGGGAAATTCTGAAGCAATATCTTCCTTTTTCACTGCATGGGATGTCCAAAACTAGATGGTCTGCACGGATTGATGGTGTTCAACCTGTGGAGCAGCATTTGAATTCAGTGAGAAAGGCTTTAAATGAGCTTGAATCTCTCAATCTCACTGCACAGGCTTGAACTGAACTTCAGCCTATTCAGAAGCACATGTCCAAATTTGAATGCATTCTGATGTCATCTTTGTGAATGAAGCTACTTGCAATGATTCACCAAACTAATCTGGTAATTGAAGCATGCAATGCTACACTTGATGTTGAGAGGGATAACATTGAAAGTCTTATCAATGCCATTCAACAGATTCGTGAACAATGGGAGGCGATCCTGACTGAGTCCAAATTAGTAGCACAGAATATTGGCATTTCATGAGCTCTCCACCAATCTCAACTTACCTACTGAATCCGATGCCGAGCTTCTTCCTTGTCATCATTGACTCTATTCAATCAGGTCTTACACGTTGATTTGAGTCACTGCAACTAATTTGTTCCCTTTTGGGGTTTCTTTGGCAGTTCAAGAGACTGAGTAACGAAGATCTACTTTCTGCAGCTGAACAATTTCAGCAACAGCACAACAAAGAAATCTCAAAAGACCTCAGTGAGAAGGTCATCTTCCCCAAACGAATATATTCCACTACCTTTAAATTGGATTGCAAGCCAAAGGAATTGCTTCAAAAAATACTTGAACTTGGACTCTCTGGGGTGTTTCCTAATATCACAATTGCATTGTGTATTTTTGTCAATTTGCCTGCATCAGTGGCTTCAGGTGAATGCACCTTCAATGTGTTGAAGCAAGTATAGAACTATCACCATTCAACTATGGGACAAGAGCATTTAAATGGACTCACCATGCTTTAATATCAACTGTGACATTGCACAAAAGCTAGATTTTTCCTCAATAATTAGTGTGTTTGCACAGAAAAAGGCTAGAAAAGCATTTGTCAAATAAAAAAAATATTCAAATTGTCTCACTTTATTTTGGTGCCTTATTTTGTTTTCATGTGTCATCATTTTTTATTTTTATTATGGCTAGGGGCCTCAAAAGCTGGAAGTGGCCCGGGCCTCTCTGGACCTGCCAACAGCCCTCATCTTTCTTGCAAGATGTTCACAATTCTGAGAAAGCATATGTTCTGGAGAAGTGGGAGCCGTTTTTTCCAGATCTGATACATTCACTGTCATCATATGCTACTCAAAGAATGCATTTCCATCTCTTTATTTAGCAGTGACAACTTTCTCCTGAACAAAGACAAGACCCAAGTTAGACCCTTGAATCATTCATCATTTGTTTCCACAATTGTTTTCTATTAATTTTCTATCTGGGTTGCTTTTAGGATTTAGGTGGTACAGTGAGTTAATATGCTAGCAGATCAGCTGTGAAACTGTAGGCTCAAATATGGATTAGGTCAGAAGAGCAAGATGAGTCTGGTCACCTTGATATAGTCCTTTGGATTCTATCATAAACCCAGAAAACAGGCTAGCAACAGTGACACTCTGCATACGATAGATTCACTGCTGCCTTGGCTAAGCCTAGTAAGGAAGTTTGCACAGTGCTTGGCTCTGGTCAGGGTTATTGATGTCTTATTTTTCATAAGCATAAAGATCCAAAGTTACCCCCAAAAAAGAAAGCTTTAAAAAGATGGCCTCTTACAACACAAATTCATGGTAGGGAATGTGATTAAAAGCCCATTTTGTAACTAGATCCTAGAAACACATACCATCAATATTCCAAATTCTGGCTCCCTTTTATCAGGTTAATGATAGCTGCACTGTTCTGTTGTCAAAACATCTCCTATAATAGTCAGTCTGGGGAATCTTTTCAGGGGCAGAATTTGAGAGGTTAATACACTTATGTCCTAAATGGTTGTTTTTAAAACAATAAATACAATAAATAAATAACATTTACAAATTTCCAGGGTACATTGTTGTCTGCTATTCTAATACATCACAAGGCTGACTGCCATAATGCCTCTTTTTAAAATCTCAGTTTTACAACTTCATTTACAGACTGCCAAGTGAATAGTAAAACAAATAATAAATAGCAGGCTGCAGAAGTGCATCCTGGGATGGGTAAATTATGTAAGCAGTTGCTGCAGGTCAGGATTCAGGAAGGATGAAACAGAGTCCCTTGGCATAGGTGCCGGGTTTGTAAAATTTTTGCTGGGGGTCAGGGGCAAAGCCCCCAGTAGGGATATAAGTGGCCAAGCCATTATACTTGAGGGCCTGAGGAGTAAAACCCCCAAAGTAGGCATGGATGATGGAGGGGCGGCAGGGCCACCCGTGCACCTGCTCACAATGCTACTCAAATTTAGCCCAGCTACCCTACCGTCTGGCAACCCCATGTACCAAGTTGCAATGCCACTCAAATTTAGGTGGTAGCCAGGCAGATAACCTGGCCCCCAGCCTTAGCAAAATTCTGGTTGCAACCCAGCTCAAACATTGGTGGGGCTGGGCCTGCTTTCCAGAATGTTGGCAGGCCAGGGGCCCATGTAACCCATTGTCTATGTCCCTCAGTGTCCAGACTCCGGCATTCAGAATGCCAGGAGCAATATTGGGGACTTAGACCAGTTTTAGATTTTGAAATGCAGAATTTACAAACCATTTGAAAGCTCTGTTGAGAATCTCAAGTAGGGTTGCCAACCCTCCAGGATTGTCCGGGAGTCACCAGGAATTAAAAATTAATCTTTAATTAAAGGTTAGGTCATGTGATCAAAGCTCCAGGAGTCCCTCCAACCAAAATTGGGAACACTAGAAGTGAGCCCAGGACACAGACTTGAGGATGCTGAGAGAGGACCTGTGGGATTTTTGTGCCCCCTGGGTGAGGAATCTGCAGTCCTTCTGACTGTCACCCTAATGGTGTTCCTGAGAGAAAGCCCTGCCAAGATATACAGTGGCCTGTGGTTTCAAGGGGTTAATTCCCAAACAGAGTGTAGCATTAGCACAGGGAAGCTCTTCCAGCTGAAAGCTAATTAGGTACAGCTGACCTTAGTAACTGATCATCTCCCATCATGCCTTAGAAGAATTAAGTTACTCCCCAGGGGGAGACCGAGACAAGGAGCTGAGCTGAGAAGAGCAGAAGAGAAGCCAGGATGAAAGCTCTGGGTAAAGCTAAGAGTTGTCTTGTTTAGTTTCTGTGTTTTTGGAGTTTGCTGACTGTTAAGCTTCTTGGAAGGAAAGCAGCCAGAGATTTCTGCCAAGTTTGTACCACCTTGGTTAAACGCCAGCTCTTGGAGAGAGTTGTTCATATTAAACATGGGCACCCAACTATCTCTCTGATGCAACTTTAGCTTGTCACACGTGTGCTGACTTTTAGTTTTGAGTGTGAAGCAAGTACAACTCAGAGGTTCCCACATGAAACCAGGGGGTATTGGCCAAGTTTCTCTTTGAATTTTGGGTTCACTCAAACACCTGACTCCAAGTGGAAATCAAGGGGTACAAATAAAATAAAAGGTCTACACGAACCCCTGCAAACCCAAACTGCTGGCCTCTGCACAGTTCTATTCCTGTTGGTTAATGGAGGGTCTCTTCTAGGTACTTTGTGTGCTTTGGGTTTCAGATGGTATGGATTCTCCACAATTGAGGAAATGTAAAAAGAGAGACCCACATGATTATCCTCTGAGTACTGTATGGATCTGCCATTCTAATGTACCTTGAATAATGTTGGTGAGACTCCAAAAAGAGACTGCAGTGCAGCCTAGTAACCAAGACACGTAACAACACAGAAAAAAACAAGAGTAACATTTTCAGAATGTTTAAGTTTCTCTGTAAGTGACTTAGGGTATGTCTACACTATGAAATTAGGTCGAATTTATAGAAGTCGTTTTTTTAGAAATCGGTTTTATATATTCGAGTATGTGTGTCCCCACAGAAAATGCTCTAAGTGCATTAAGTGCATTAACTCGGTGGAGTGCTTCCACAGAACCGAGGCTAGAGTCGACTTCCGGAGCGTTGCACTGTGGGTAGCTATCCCACAGTTCCCGCAGTCTCTGCTGCCCATCGGAATTCTGGGTTGAGATCCCATTGCCTGATGGGGCTAAAACATTGTCGCGGGTGGTTCTGGGTACATATCGTCAGGCCCCTGTTCCCTCCCTCCCTCTCTCTCTCCGTGAAAGCAAGGGCAGACAATTGTTTCCTGAGTTACCTGTGCAGACGCCATACCACGGCAAGCATGGAGCCCGCTCAGCTCACTGTCACCGTACGTCTCCTGGGTGCTGGCAGACGCGGTACTGCATTGCTACACAGCAGCAGCAACCCATTGCCTTGTGGCAGCAGATGGTGCAATAGGACTGGTAGCCGTCATCGTCATGTCCAAGGTGCTCCTGGTTGCCTCTGTGAGGTCAATCAGGAGCGCCTGGGCAGACATGGGCGCAGGGACTAAATTTGGAGTGACTTGATCAGGTCATTCTCTTTAGTCCTGCAGTCAGTCCTATTGAACCATCTAATGGTGAGCAGGCAGGTGATACGGATTGCTAGCAGTCCTATTGCATCATCTTCTGCCGGGCAGGCAAGAGATGAGGATGGCTAGCAGTCCTATTGTACCATCTTCTGCCGAGCAGCCATGAGATGTGGATGGCATGCAGTCCTTCTGCACCATCTGCTGCCAGCCAAAGATGTAAAAGATAGATGGAGTGGATCAAAACAAGAAATAGACCAGTTTTGTTTTGTACTCATTTGCAACCCCCGCCCCTTTGCCCCCCGTCTAGGGGACTCATTCCTCTAGGTCACACTGCAGTCACTCACAGAGAAGGTGCAGCGAGGTAAATCTAGTCATGTATCAATCAGAGGCCAGACTAACCTCCTTGTTCCAATAAGAACAATAACTTAGGTGCACCATTTCTTATTGGAACCCTCCGTGAAGTCCTGCCTGAAATACTCCTTGATGTAAAGCTACCCCCTTTGTTGATTTTAACTCCCTGTAAGCCAACCCTGTAAGCCGTGTCGTCAGTCGCCCCTCCCTGAGTCAGAGCAACGGCAAACAATCATGCATCTGAGTTGAGAGTGCTGTCCAGAGCAGTCACAATGCAGCACTCTGGGATAGCTCCCAGAGGCCAATACCGTCTAATTGTGTTCACAGTACCCTGAATTCGACCCGGCAAGGCCGATTTAAGCGCTAATCCACTTGTCAGGGGTGGAGTAAGGAAATCGATTTTAAGAGCCCTTTAAGTCGAAATAAAGGGCTTCATTGTGTGGACGGGTGCAGGTTTACATCGATTTAACGCTGCTAAATTCGACCTAAAGTCCTAGTGTAGACCAGGGCTTAGGAACCTAAGTGACAGAGTCACTTTTGAAATTGTTACTCTTGCCTTTTTTGTGTATGGGGCTAGCTGCACTACTGACCCTTCTCATGGTCTGAGTACACCCCCACAGGTGCCACGCCTTAGGCCTTTACCTCTCCTGGGGTGGAGTTCCGCAATTCATCCACGCTTAGACCGAGAGCTGGTTTACAACCCCTGGGTACCAACCAGGACTACTTCAGCTCGCCCAGCAGGGGTCTGGACGCTGGGCTGTGACTAATGGTTAATACACAGGGACCGCACAGCCTTCTGAGAGAGTATTGATTAATATTTACAGTAGGAATGCAGCATCCAGAGACTTAGGTTAAAAATAGCACAGGGAGGCCTAACAGCATGCATCTTACTAAACCTTTTAGCTGCTCCTGGCCTAGATGCTTAAGCCTTGCTTAGAGAGGGTGGGCCTGCCTGCCTGCAGCTCCAGTCTGTGTCAGCCTCCCCACACGCTGAACACTTCCTCTCACCCCTTCTCTTCTCGGCCCCTGTTCCTGTAATGGTTTATTGTTCCCTTTGATCTTTCTCTTCTCATAAAATCTGGCTATTGTGTTTGAGTGTGTCTATGGATACTCCTTATGTGGGCCAACGTTTTACCTTTCCTGCTTGGTTTCTTTAGCAGTCCCTTTTTATATTACCCCATAGCAAGCAACCCATCATAAACAGCCACACAGAGGCTTGTACCATATTCATAAAAAAAAAAAATCCCAGCTCATCACAATATGCACTTAGGCATTTGCTGTTTTTGTCTTTAACACTGACATTTCCTTTGCACATTTATAAATGGATGTGGAGGTGAAAAGATGATAATTGTCGCTAGACGAAGGTCTTGATCACAGTGGACCTGATCCAGAAAATATTTGACGTGGCTTTGAGTGGTGCAAGAACCAGAAAGCTAGAGATGCTGGCTTGTGTAGAGGAGAGTTTGTTGTGCTTGGGGAATATATAGGGGATGGAGGAGCAAATAATGTGAAAAGAGGAAAAAGTGAACAATGGGGAGAACATCCTCACAGTGAGGAAACACAGCCAGCCAAGGCTGTGGCTATGCTATGAAAATGGGTGTCAAACATGGCTTCTCTAACCCCATTCAACTGGTGTTGAAAACATTAGTCCTGCTAGTGTGGACACGGTCAGCCCTGTTCAACACCCATAGTAGTAAACCATGCTAGATACAAGAAGTTAATCAGACTTTGTTACAACATACATTGAAACTTCAGCCCTGGCCCGTCTTATAACCTAACAACTATTCTTAAATCAGCAGTGAAGTATAAGGAGGGGAAAGTACTGTACTGGATTTGATTGTTGTTCAAGTAACCTTTGCTAGTAGCAAATAACTTTAATTGCTAACTGTGAACCCCAGCATTGCAGAAAGTAGGATTCCACGGTCCTACAAAGAACTTCCTACTACCTCATGAGGCCAGGAAATTCTCTCTATTTACATAATTGGAAGTGTGTTTTATCTCATGATGTAAAGCAAAAGAACTTGCATTCAGTATTTTCTTTAAAACTATATAAACAGTGCTAATCTATCAAAACATGTTTTCCTGGAAAATGCCTGACGAAGCTAAAACGCTAATTTGTGTTTATGGGAAGTGTTACTTAATGCACATCTGTTTACCATGGGGTCAGTTAACCTCTTCAAGATGATTCTTACTGCCCTTCAGATATAAATTTCCAAACCGCAATTGTAGAGTAAATAAATGAAAGGTATCACACACATACCTGTAAACTGCAGAGGTATAATGGCATAGAAGAAAATTGATCAAGTTCTAACATGACCTTTGTATGACTGAGAAAATATAAAGGTTACCATGTCAGATAGAGGTAGGGTGACCAGACACCAAGTGTGAAAAATCAGGACAGAGGATGGGAGGTTGCCCTGAAGATCAAGACCAGGCCTATAAAATCGGGACATCTTGTCACCCTAAATAGAGGCAAACTAGTATTAGGGCACAAAGGGTTCAGTTTTGTTTAGATTTTTAGGAGTGTTGGGACAGATCCTTAGTTGGTGTAAATTTGTGTAACCCCATTGGCTTCAGTAGAGCTCTGCTGATTTGCACCAGCTGAGGATCCAGCACCGTGTAAATTTGTGAAAGGTGCTACATTAAGGATACTGGAGTGAATGTCTTTATCCACAGCACAGGTACAGCCCTACCTGAGGAGACTACATTCTTTTTGTCTCTAGAGCCTAGTCAATGGGAGCTGAGAATGCTCTGCATCTTGTAGATTCAATCACTCAGTTCTTGGGCCTGTTTGCTCCAAGAGCCAACAACAGTGCCAATTTCTGTGGAGCATTTTGTGTGCACTTACAATTGGTCCGAGGCCACCGAACAGCCATGGAGGGTAAACAAAAGATTTGATCACTGTTCATCCTGCTTTGAACTGAAGCTGTGATCTTGAGACGAAACCATCGAAACCATCGTTAGCTCATGTGAGTTCAAAAGTCGCTTTCTGTGAAAGTTCTCTAACATGCAGTTTGTGTGAATGCTCTTGCCATCACACTGATTTGCCAGCATGTTCACCCAAAGCAAATGCAACAGATGCAAGCCCAGGCCCAGCAACTCCTCCTTTTATTAGAGTGAGGTATTCATGGAAAACATTCTGAGATAATTTGGTCATGCTCTCTAACGGATGCACATGCAAATACCTTATCTAAATGTAGGTTTTTGTGCAGTAATTGTAATGTGGCCCAAGGCATTCAGAATCAACTGAAAGGTGTTACCATTAAATTTGCATTACCATTGAATTTTACCCTACAGCAGAGAGGACAAAGACTGAATGGACGCACAGATTGAACTCTCTGACACTTTGTCAAGGCAGTTCTATTGCAAAGCTTGCACTGCTGCTGTCTAGACCTGGTTGAAAAATTTCTTATTTAAAACATTTGTTTTATTAACTTTTTTCTAGAAAATGTCACAGTGCAGGGCTGTGTTTCCCCTCAGTGAACCAGCAAGGACACCCACTCTCAGCCTTCCGGCTCCCCAGCTGTTGCCTTTCTTGGGTGGAGACCCACATCTCACCTCTTCTGACAGGCTGCACAGCTCCCTGCCTTCAGTGTGTCATTCCCAGCAAAGCCTAAATAGAACTGCTTGCTTTCTTGTCAGCAACTGATAACAGAGTAGTTGTTACAGCTATACATTACCACTCAGCTCTTTCCAAGTAAGCCTACTTTATTCTGAAGGTTTAAAGGCATTACAGAAAAGACATATTAAAAACAATGAAAGAACCTACATGCATGCTAATAATCTTATCGGGCATCACCCCCACCTGAGTAGTTTCTTTGAGGTCACAAGTTCGTCAGAGCTTCAGCTCAGAAAAAGCACAAAGTCTTATGAGGCCTCTGTAGGCCGACTCCATCCAATCCTCCCGTAAGGAATGGAGCCTTCTGTGGATCGGGGTTCTGCCCGTGTGCAGGATCAGGAAGAAGGCCCTGAATCACGTTAAAGCCCAGGCTTTTATCCAGAAGTCTTTTTTTTTTTTTTTGGTCTGGACTTTGGAGGATCCAGTTTGAACTAGCATATGCAAATCTGCCCAGAGGAGTGGCTTCAAAGGATGATGGAGGAAGTATATTAGCACACACACACACACACCGCCCTACTAGAGAAGGTACATGCAATGCCACGACAACACATACCCAACTGCCTTTTTAATACAAGGCGTCCCAAAGGCATTCACCCTAATTCATTAAAGTTTGTTAATTCCATAAGGTTTGTTTAGGATATTACGTGATAGTGTCAGTCTGTCACATTCCCCCCCCCCCCCCCCCGAAGTGAGTGCAACTAGGTTGCTGACTGGCACCCATGGGGAACACACTGACTTATTCCCTGGACAGGTTTAGTCCCTGCATGGCCATTTTGCCATTACTTTTCACAATTTCATATATCTCCTGTTCAGATAATAAATCTCCTGCTATCAAGCCAGCATATTTCCTTTAGAAATCTGTACGGAGTTATTTGACAATGATCCTGCATAAATTCTCTCTTTGGAATCTATGGGACTGAGCTTTCACATGCCCATTCTTACTCTTGTTACCCCAGAACATCTGAGTTTAAACTTAAGACCTGATTCTCCCAATTCCACCTCCCATGTGGTTTTAAGGAGCGTGTGTGGTATCCCATGGTTCACTCAGGTCTGGATTGAGGTTCCCCAGCCCCTGAGAATATTACAAGCAGCTATTCTTTAGACCAAAGGGAGAAATCTGTCAGGGCTTCCTCCCTGTATAGTGGCTCTCAACCAGGCACTGCTTTTAACAGCGGAAGAGTCGAACCACGGAGACTCTTCACCCCCCATAGCCAGATTCTGCCCCACCTCCCCTAGGGTCAGGGCCTGGGGACTCCAGCTGCTGACCTCACCTCAGTTTCTCTGGAGAGAGACGGAGGTATATTGATCCCCTATCAGGGTGGCCTTTTGTTCCCCACACCCTGAGTAAAGATGAGCGGAATTCCCTCTCCCACCTACCTCAGGATCCTTTGTTTTCGTAGCCCATCAGGCAAGCAGACTGTGGGAGATTTACACTCTCTTCCTTCCTGGCTACAGGTTACCTTTGTCATCTCCCAAGCAGATGTCTGACTCTCTACTGGGGCATTTCCCATCCTGAGGTGGGTGTTATAGATTTGACAGTGCACCACAGCTGCCTCAGTGTCCCTATTTTGGCTGGAGACACTGCCAGCATCATGCTTTACTGCCCCCTGGGTCCCTGGAAGGGTTGGCAGAGAGCTTAATTGCCTGATCTGGGCTTTAGGGCCCAGCACGTTTCCCTTTGAAGTTAGTAGGTCTGGTCCCTTCTCTGGAGCCGGCAGTGATCTCATCTCTTCTCTCCTCAGGCACTTGTCTGCTTTAGCTGGGGATGTAACTTGAGTCCTCTTGGACACTTCCTGAGGGAATGTCACACACACACACACACACACACACACACCTCAGCTAGTCTATTTGCATTTTTGCTCTCACTCCCTCCTGCCTGTCTGAGGCTAACTGGGGGAGCCTCATTTACCCTTTCTCTTTTCAGTGATGTGTAACATCATTTCACAGAAGCAAAGAATACAGAATATCTGACAACACACCTACCCCCAGCAGCCCAGCCCTTCCTGGGTCTGTATTGAGAGCTGTGCTGTAGGTCAAGTGAGGGCTTTTACACCAGGAACCTGAACCCGCATTTCATCCCCTGGGACATTTGATGGGGTTTCACTCCATGGGGCTTAACTGTCATCTTAGCAGGCCCAGTATCTCTCCATCCTGTGATTGTCTCCCCATTAACCACCCCCTTCTGCTCCCACTGGCCATCGGCTGTATGACATGTACGCTGTGCGGGGGGAAGGGGTGAACATTATATGCCATTGGCCAAATGGTTTGGTGACTCCCTCCCTCTGGAGGTTCAGTCACACAGTTAACTCTGTGAGGGGAGGTGCAGCTGGCCTTACCAGCACTTCATGGGGACTCAGCAAAGTGACCCTGCTGGCCACGTCTGGCACACCCCTTCTCCCCACTTTCCCAGAGCTTCGTGGAGGTGGTTTCCCAGCCACCGGGTGTGAATCTCGGCTTGAGCCCGATCCTTGTCCTCTGATCCCATTCCTTCCCTGTTGGTTTTCTATCAAACCCAGGACAACTATCCACATGCTGGTCTTCCAGTTCTCCAGCTATCATAACAAATATCTCTAGGATTTTTGTTTATTAACCATGCTTTCAGGTCCAAGTGGAAGAGTTTATAGACTTCTTCTATCCCCATTAACCCGTAGACGTCTTTGATCGTAGTAACCCCCCAACCAGTTCCCCATTTCCTTACATAATTTGAGTTGAAACCTCAGCCAAGGTCATGTCCCCTTTTTTCTGAACTCCCCAAAACCATCTCCTGTACGCTTCAAGGATCAGTTTAAACATGTTTACAATTATCATAATCTTTATAATCCTCCCTTCCTGTTAGGATGAAAACATCGGAGGCCTTTGTCCCAGACTGTAGTGGAGCCAGATACCTTACCATGTCCCCTTTCCCCACCATGTTCAAGTCACACCCCATTTCAAAAGCATGCAGGAACACATCCATGTCATCCCCTCCCTAAAGCGAAGGAGAAATTTGGAGTCTACACCACCTACCAGGACAGGGACCTGGGGACTGGTTCTACCTACTGGACTATGGTTCTGCTTGTGTAATTTCTCCATCTCAATCTGATATTGATGGTCCCTGTCCGTTTCTCTCTCCTCATGCCTACGCTGCTTCTCCTTCTCTTCTCTCTCATGCTGGCATTGGCGTTCCTTGGTGCTGGCAGGACCAGCTCTAGGTACCAGCAAAGCAAGCATGTGCTTGGGGTGGCACAACTCCAGGGGCGGCATTCTGGCCATCCTTTTTTTTTTTTTTTTGCTTTTGCAGTTGCGCTTTCAGAGCTTGGGGCAGCAAAACACCTAGAGTCAGCCCTGCGTGCTGGCATCCCTGCGCTGGTGCTGGTTTCCTTCACTTCTCTATCTCATGGTGGTGCTGGCACTGCTGGTGGTTGCAGTGGTGTACGTGGTCTTGATGGAACACAGCTGCTCCCTCTGTCAGCTTCTTCCTGGCTTCCCATCTCCCCATCAGATGGACCCTCCTGTAAGCAGGCTGGAGGTTCTTTGCAAACCCAGACCATCATTTGTCAGCTGGTCACTAGAATACAGCAACTCAGCTAACTGTGGTTTGGTTCTGTCTTCAGAGCTGACCTCCCTTTGTCCACATAAATCAATCCGCTGACTTGTCTTCAGCTGCTCATCATTCATTTTCCCCATCTCTCTTTTTGTTATTCCTTTTCTGAAAAGACTACTGAAACCTTTTTCTCTGTGTACTTCTACAGTACTCAATCAATTTACATTGTTACAGATCCCACAAACACTGCTGCCATATGTCACTGTCATAAATATAAACGGAAGGGTAAACGCCTTTAAAATCCCTCCTGGCCAGAGGAAAAACCCTTTCACCTGTAAAGGGTTAAGAAGCTAGGATAACCTCGCTGGCACCTGACCAAAATGACCAATGAGGAGACAAGATATTTTCAAAGCTGGATGGGGGGAGAAACAAAGGTTCTCTCTGTCTGTGTGATGCCTTTGCTGGGAACAGACAAGGAATGGAGTCTTAGAACTTAGTAAGTAATATAGCTAGATATGTGTTAGATTCTGTTTTGTTTAAATGGCTGATAAAATAGCAGTGCTGAATGGAATGTATATTCCTGTTTTTGTGTCTTTTTGTAACTTAAGGTTTTGCCTAGAGGGATTCTCTGTGTTTTGAATCTGATTACCCTGTAAGGTATTTACCATCCTGATTTTACAGAGGTTATTCTTTTACTTTTTTTCTTCAATTAAAATTCTTCTTTTAAGAACCTGATTGCTTTTTCATTGTTCTCAAGATCCAAGGGTTTGTGTCTGTGTTCACCTATGCAAATTGGTGCGGATTTTTATCAAGCCTTCCCCAGGAAAGGGGGTGTAGGGTTTGGGGAGGATTTGGGGGGGAAAGACGTTTCCAAGCGGGCTTTTTCCCGGTTATATATCTGTTAGACGCTTGGTGGTGGCAGCAATAAAGTCCAAGGGCAAAAGGTAAAATAGTTTGTACCTTGGGGAAGTTTTAACCTAAGCTGGTAAAAATAAGCTTAGGGAGTTTTCTTGCAGGTCCCCACATCTGTACCCTAGAGTTCAGAGTGGGGAAGGAACCTTGACAGTCACAGTTCAGGGCAACTGCATCTGTATTTCCCCTCAGTGGTCCAGCAAGGACATCTGTTCCCAGGCTTCCAGTTCCCCAGCTGTTGCCTTTCTTGGGTGGAGTCACCCCTTTGACTAGGATATGTCCAGGCTGCACAGCTCCCTGCCTTCACCGGGTATTTCCCAGCAAAGACAGTCTGCCTATACAGATCTGCTTGCTTTCTTGTCAGAGACTGATAAGTGATCGCTACAGATATAAGTTACCACTCAGCTCTTTCTAAGTAAGCCTTTATTCTGAAGGTTTAAAAGCATTACAGAGAAGACATATTAAAAACAAGGTGCAGGTATGTGCAAATCTCCCTGGGGGAAGAGGGGAAGGGTGGCTTCAAAGGCTGATGACGGAGGAAGTACATTAGCATCCCCCCTCCCGACTAGAAAAGGTACATGCAATGCCACAACAACATCTATATTCTTGCATTTTTAACACAATGGTTTTAACCCCAAAGGTATTAACCTAAATCTTATGGAATTAACCCTAATTCAACAAGGTTTGTTCTGGATATTGTCCATCTCTGACAAATGTATCCATATTTGATTTTTTTTCAATATTTTCTTTTGATATTTTTCTTTTTTTTTTCCTCTTTTTTCCATCTTTTTCTTTTCCTGGTTGTTGAAAATTCCTTCCCCAGCCATCGCTTTAAAAAAAAAATCCAAATCAGGCAAAGAAAGAAAGCAAAAAAAATTTTTTTTAAACAAGAACCACTTTCAAGTAATGTAATGCATTTATTTCTCCATTTTCTGACCAGTCTTCTGCTGCCCATAGAAACACATAATCATAGGAAAACAGGGCTGGAAGAGCTCTCCAGAGGTCATCTAGTGAACAGCTGGACCAAGCATACCTAGATCATCCCTACCAGATGTTTGTCTAACCTGTTCTTAAAAGCCTCTAATGGTGCGGATTCTACAACCTCTCTAGGCAACCTGTTCCAATACTGAATTACCCTTAGAGTTAGGTAACATATTAGGAAAAATGTTCTAAATCTCCTTAACCAAATGTCAGAATGACAAACAGAGACATCTGTCACCCGCCCCCAGGCGCACACACACTTCTCCTGGGCTGGTGCTGTTGCCACCCACTGGGCTGTGGAGGCCCATGCTGGATCTGTGTGGTAGGGAGAGTTAGTCTCCCTGGCTGCCTCTCTGGACTCCTTCCTTAGCCCTAAATTCACTGCAGGGGAGTTTGTGCAACTTTTTTTTTTAATTAACAACGTTTAAAACACTAATTTTCCCCTCCCCCACAAAAAACCTCCCCCAATTGCAGTTTGTGCTGCTTCAATGCAGAAAACATGGGCCAGATGCAGGCCCCTGTTGCAGGTGATTTCTGTTTGGTGGTGCAAGGCCAGTTTGGCTGGCTAGCCACCCAAGGATTCCCTGGCATTGGGCCAGCATAGCTAGCTTTGCACCACTCCAGCCTGAACCATCTTGAGGTTAGGTGTATCCAGTGTGCCCGCATGTTCTCCCAATCCCCAGCTGCCAGAAAGGCCTCAGAAACTATTCTTGCTTATACCTAGGAGTGAACTGGCCCCAGGATTGTGGGGGAGGCATAAAGATGACACACAGTGACCTTTTGCGTCCACCCCTTGTGTCCTGAGATGGATTAAATGGTGTCCCTTAATGAACTAACACCCAAAGCTCTATAACAGGGATTTTAACCTCGACTATCACTTGATCCCAGAAATCAATTTGCCCAAAGGAAGGAAGGTGTAAATGCACTTAGTGACAACCGTCTCCAATTCAAAATTGGTTGTTGAGTTCTTATTGTGTATACGTAAGGTGAGAGACAAGCAGGGTCACCTGTCCCCTCCCCACAGACCCCTCACCACCTGGGCTGGTGCCACCCATCAGGCTCTGGAGGTGGTGATAAGGTGGCACGGCAGCTACCATCCTCCACCTGAAAGTGCTGCTGCAGCTGCTTTCTCTGGGGTCTGGGGCGGATGGCTTTCCAAAGCCTGCAGCAGTGCCCCCTGCTGGAAAGGAAGAATGAGGGGTTGCTCCTGAGCACAGGAGGACACCGAGGTGTCCTGTTTTAAGACTCCAAATTTCCAGGGTAGACTGTTGGAAAAAACAGGACCTCATAAAATATTACAAACAAATATCCAACAACCAAGTGAATGCTGCCGGCAATCCTAGCAGAGTGGACAAGGACAGAAAGGGCGCAAGGGCTAACCTACTCCTACAGCCCTGCTGATCAGAAGAGAGGCAGGTGGGAAAGGGGCAGGGTGGGGAAGCTTGCATTATCACTGTCCAGGCTGTACCTGGCCTGTAGATTAACATGGGACCTGAGTCTTCAGGGCTGTTAAGCAAGCAGCACTGAATTAAAACCACTTTTATTTTAAAACCATTACATTGGCCTCTGTGTATAGCCATTTTTTGCTACCCTCCAGACCTGTGTTCTTCTGTCCATTTAAGAAATAGTTATCCAACCCCTACAGCAGGTGACACTAAAAGAAGCACAGAAGCATGTTACATCAGTGCTATAATAAAGCACTTTCTCTTCTAATACCATTGTACTTCACAGACCAAGGCCCATGGAAGCAGCTCACACATAAGTATTAGGTACAGTCTTTGGCTGACTAGCATCCTAAATTTATTCACTACAGAAATAGACTCCATGCCACTAGTTGTGTCCTTATAAATGTGAATATTTCTTTAAACATAGTGAGGATGTGGGGGGAGAAAAGAAAAAAAAAACTTTTCCCAAACAACATTTGTAATCGTACCACTCCTCCCATCAGTCATCAGGCTAATATTAAACTGGCAGCACGCTTCCTGTTTCAGTGTAGTGACTTTTCAGAGGCAAAGTGCACTATTGTTTTCCTGGCATTGACAAACAGGCTGTGGGTTTTCTCACTCTTACTGCAGTGATTACTTACTCTCATAATTTAGACATGAGGAAAAATTAATACTAGTTTCTAGTTGAACACTTTTTAGCTCTAGCTTCTATAGTATGCAAAGGAAAGCCCTAAAAACAAAAAGCTCATAGTAAAGGAAACTGATCTGTTCCAGTAGATGTTATATTTTCCTCTAGTGACAGTACTCGTCACAACTGAGTCAAAGTTGGGGAACAGGGGTGTTTTACACCCTTTTAAAACTTTTTGGAGTTATAGTTGAAAAATATTAAAGCCTTTCCCCCTAGGTCATAAATAAAATTATAAGGAGTACTTGTGGCACCTTAGAGACTAACCAATTTATTAGAGCATAAGCTTTCGTGAGCTACAGCTCACTTCCTCAGGTGCATATAACCACTCAGGGGAAAAGACCAAGATGTCATTGTGGGCAGCTTGGAAAATATCTCCTCAATATGCAGTCAAAAAAGCAAATAAAATGTATGTTTGTAAACACACACACACTCTCTCTCTCTCTCTCTCTCTCTCTTCTTTTTTGGACTGTTGCTGTGGATTGAATTGAATGAACTATAGAATATTGTAATGTCAATGATATACCTTCATCACATGGAATACTATATTAAGTTCTGGTCACTCCCTCTTTAAATGATTTAGGGTAAGTTTCAGAGTAACAGCCGTGTTAGTCTGTATTCGCAAAAAGAAAAGGAGTACTTGTGGCACCTTAGAGACTAACCAATTTATTTGAGCATAAGCTTTCGTGAGCTACAGCTCACTTCATCGGATGCATACTGTGGAAAGTATAGAAGATCTTTTTATACACACAAAGCATGAAAAAATGGGTGTTTACCACTACAAAAGGTTTTCTCTCCCCCCCCCCCCACCCCATTCTCCTGCTGGTAATAGCTTACCTAAAGTGATCACTCTCCTTACAATGTGTATGATAATCAAGTTGGGCCATTTCCAGCACAAATCCAGGTTTTCTCCCCCCTCTCACCCCCAAACCCACTCTCCTGTTGGTAATAGCTTATCTAAAGTGATCACTCTCCTTACAACCTTCCACACAAACTTCCTCGTGGCTGGACTTTACTAAAACTATACAAGCCATTTACAACACACACTTTGCTTCTCTACAAAAGAAAAAGGACACTAAACTTTCTAAACTACTACATGCCACAAGGGGCCACAGCAATGGTTCCCTCAACCCACCCAGCAATATTGTTAACCTATCCAACTATACTCTTAGCCCAGCAGAAGCAGCTGTCCTATCTCGGGGCCTCTCCTTCTGCCCCTCCACCCCTACGAACATGATACAGTTCTGTGGTGACCTAGAATCCTATTTTCAACGTCTCCAACTCAAGGAATATTTCCAACACACCTCTGAACAACATACTAATCCACAGAGACCTCCCTACCAACACTACAAAAAGAAGGATTCTAGGTGGACTCCTCCTGAAGGTCGAGACAGCAGACTGGACTTCTACATAGAGTGCTTCTGCCGACGTGTCCGGGCTGAAATTGTGGAAAAGCAGCATCACTTGCCCCACAACCTCAGCCGTGCAGAACACAATGCCATCCACAGCCTCAGAAACAACTCTGACATCATAATCAAAAAGGCTGACAAAGGAGGTGCTGTTGTCATCATGAATAGGTCGGAATATGAACAAGAGGCTGCTCGGCAGCTCTCCAACACCACTTTCTACAAGCCATTACCCTCTGATCCCACTGAGAGTTACCAAAAGAAACTACAGCAGTTGCTCAAGAAACTCCCTGAAAAAGCACAAGATCAAATCCGCACAGACACACCCCTGGAACCCCGACCTGGGATATATGCTACCTACTACCCAAGATCCATAAACCTGGAAATCCTGGGCGCCCCATCATCTCAGGCATTGGCACCCTGACAGCAGGATTGTCTGGCTATGTAGACTCCCTCCTCAGGCCTTATGCTACCAGCACTCCCAGCTACCTTCGAGACACCACTGACTTCCTGAGGAAACTACAATCCATCAGTGATCTTCCTGATAACACCATCCTGGCCACTATGGATGTAGAAGCCCTCTACACCAACATTCCACACAAAGATGGACTACAAGCCATCAAGAACACTATCCCCAATAATGTCACGGCTAACCTGGTGGCTGAACTTTGTGACTTTGTCCTTACCCATAACTATTTTACATTTGGGGACAAGGTATACCTTCAAATCAGCGGCACTGCTATGGGTACCCACATGGCCCCACAGTATGCCAACATTTTTATGGCTGATTTAGAACAACGCTTCCTCAGCTCTAGTCCCCTAACGCCCCTACTCTACTTGCGCTATATTGATGACATCTTCATCATCTGGACCCATGGAAAAGAAGCCCTTGAGGAATTCCACCATCATTTCAACAATTTCCATCCCACCATCAACCTCATCCTGGTCCAGTCCACACAAGAGATCCACTTCCTGGAGACTACAGTGCTAATAAACGATGGTCACATAAACACCACCCTATACCGGAAACCTACTGACCGCTATTCCTACCTACATGCCTCCAGCTTTCACCCTGACTACACCACACGATCCATTGTCTACAGCCAAGCTCTGCGATACAACCGCATTTGCTCCAACCCCTCAGACAGAGACAAACACCTACAAGATCTCTATCAAGCATTCTTACAACTACAATACCCACCTGCTGAAGTGAAGAAACAGATTGATAGAGCCAGAAGAGTTCCCAGAAGTCACCTACTACAGGACACCTAACAAAGAAAATAACAGAACGCCACTAGCCGTCACCTTCAGCCCCCAACTAAAACCCCTCCAACGCATTATTAAGGATCTACAACCTATCCTGAAGGATGACCCAACACACTCACAAATCTTGGGAGACAGGCCAGTCCTTGCCTACAGACAGCCCCCCAACCTGAAGCAAATACTCACCAGCAACCACATACCACACAACAGAACCACTAACCCAGGAACCTATCCTTGCAACAAAGCCCATTGCCACGTGCCCACATGGATTCAGGGGACACCATCATAGGGCCTAATAACATCAGCCACACTATCAGAGGCTCGTTCACCTGCACATCCACCAATGTGATATGTGCCAGCAATGCCCCTCTGCCATGTACATTGATCAAACTGGACAGTCTCTACGTAAAAGAACAAATGGACACAAATCAGATGTCAAGAATTATAACATTTATAAACCAGTCGGAAAACACTTCAATCTCTCTGGTCACGCGATTACAGACATGAAAGTTGCGATATTACAACAAAAAAACTTCAAAACCAGACTCCAGCGAGAGACTGTTGAATTGGAATTCATTTGCAAATTGGATACAATTAACTTAGGCTTGAATAGAGACTGGGAGTGGCTAAGTCATTATGCAAGGTAACCTATTTCCGCTTGTTTTTTCCTACCCCTCCCCTCCTTAGACGTTCTTGTTAAACCCTGGATTTGTGCTGGAAATGGCCCACCTTGATTATCATACACATTGTAAGGAGAGTGATCACTTTAGATAAGCTATTACCAACAGGAGAGTGGGTTTGTGTGTGTGTGTGGGGGGGGGGGGGGAGAAAACCTGGATTTGTGCTGGAAATGGCCCAACTTGATTATCATACACATTGTAAGGAGAGTGATCACTTTAGATAAGCTATTACCAGCAGGAGAGTGGGGTGGGGGGAGAGAAAACCTTTTGTAGTGGTAAACACCCATTTTTTCATGCTTTGTGTGTATAAAAAGATCTTCTATACTTTCCACGGTATGCATCTGATGAAGTGAGCTGTAGCTCACGAAAGCTTATGCTCAAATAAATTGGTTAGTCTCTAAAGTGCCACAAGTACTCCTTTTCTTTTTAGGGTAAGTTGGAGTTCAAAGACAGGCAATGAAAATTATTCTGGACATGGAGAGTCTTTGTGTGAAGAGAGACTGAAAAGATCAGGACTGCTTAATTTAGATGGGAGACATGACAGACGTATATAAAATAATGATTAGTCTAGAGACTGTCAAATGGAAGGTCCTTATTTACTCTCAAACTCAATGAAATTGAAAAGCATCCATATAAAATTGGTATAAGGAAATGCGTGTGTGGCGGGTTTTTTTACACAACACGTAATTAGCCTGTAGAACTCATTGCCGCTAGGCCTGATGGAATTTAGTTGGATTCAGAAAAGGACTAGACACTTGTATGGATAATGAAAGCATTCACAGTTAGGCTGAAATATATCAAGGATATAAACATTCATGCTTTGGGGCATAAGCCAACACTAACCACTTGGGGTTAGGAAGCAATATTTCCTATGATCAGCTACTGTGCAATTGCCCATTATGGGGGCTTACACCTTCCTCTGAAGCATCTGGTATCGATCACTCTGAGAATGGATACTGGAGTGGATGGACAACTGCTATGATTGAGTATTTCACTGTAAATAATGTATGTAGTTAACTACACAGCAGTAGATTTTAGAGTGTTAAATTGGTGGAGGTTTGTTTTCAGAACAGCCTGTGGTCATGAAATTTAAGCCCTCGCAATCAGAGTGAGAAAGAAGTGTCTGAGAAGCACCCAGTCCAGACTTTCCAATCCCCTCTTCCAAACTCATTTTTATTCTGGGAAGTCTATATCTGCTTATACTTTTCATAACTGTCTTAAACTTGTGTGTTTCTGGCAGATGTTGAGCTTGTTTCTAAATACTGCAGGAAAAGCATTTATTTAAAACACATCACTATGAGCCTGGTACTGCATTCCTCGGGTGCAAAATGTGTGATTTTTTTACCTTTGTGTCTGCACGGGGAGAGGAGAGGAGCCTGCACGTCAAAGCAAAATAATGTTACCACAAAGCAGCGTGAGAAATTGTTTGCCACTGTTTTGTATCTTTCTAATTCTGGCTTATTTGACAAATGGTGTTAGTACAAATTTGATAGTGATCTTTTCTGATCAGGTGCAATACAGAGAATGAGTGATACAAGATATTTTAACCAAGTAAGTAACTCTGTCAGGCCAAGACTACACAAGGCAATTTTAGCAAAAGTGCTGTCATCAGGTTAAGCATGCTGATGGGAACCCTAGTGTAGCGAAGGCTCCGGCAGCAACCAGTGTTTAAAATATCGTAAGCAGATTTAATTCACCTAGTGGTGAAAACACTGGAAGGCACTGGTGTCTTGTCTACATTAGCATAGGCACTGACTCCATGGGTGCCCCAGGGCTGGAACACGCACTGGCAGTAAGCTCCCCCACTCTCCTCCTGGGCCTCCTCTCTGCCGGCAGTCCCGTCAATCAACTCCTCCCCCTCCCTCTCAGTGCCTCCCGCCCACAGTGATTAGGGTGACAAAATGTCCCAATTTTATAGGGACAGTCCCGATATTTGGGGTTGTCTTATAAAGGCACCTGTTACCCCCCACCCCGTCCCAATTTTTCACACATGCTGTCTGGTCACCCTAGCCATGATCTGGTGTTCCACAGCATGCAGGAGGTGGTGGGAGGGGTAGGAGGAGGAGCAGGGATGGGGCGCGCTTCAGGGAGGGGGCGGAAAGATGGGGGGCAGGGGTGGAGCAAGGGTTGAGCACCCCCAGGGCCTTGAGGAAGCTGGTGCCTGTGTACATTAGGGCTCCCACCAATAGCAGCAAGGCTGGGAATATTTTGCTAAAATTCCTGGCTGTAGCTAAGACCACAGTGACCTGGAGGCCTGTAAACAGGGAGCTTGATCCATCATCGTTGGAGTCAATGGAAGTTTTACCATTGTCTTCAGTGGGAGTGGAGTCAGGCCCATGACTTGTCTGCCCACACACTGTGCCTAATGCTTGATTGGTAACAATGCTTACCAATGAGCCTTACTGGTGGACTGGCCTGGCCTGGCACTCTTGGTTTGTTTGTTTGTTTGTATTTTAGAGAGTAGCCCATAAACAAGCATAGCTGAGTAACCAGTTTGGCTACCACTCCTTCCTTCTAGCTCTGGGCAGGAGGACATCTCTGAGTGCATTGTCTGACTTGCTGCTGATCCTATTCTGTGTGCATGCCCTCTGGACACTAGCTCCTGCTGAAGCACTAAGGGGCCACTGCCCAGATTTCCCCAGCCTGCACTGATACAAACATGGTTAGCCAGAGTGGTAGATATAGACACACGCGCGATTGTGTTGTGGAGCAAAAAATGCTGATGTGTGAACATGACTCAGCCACGTTTGTTCTAACCAGGTCAGATGAGTAGTAAACTAGATATAAAACCACTGCTGGCCCTGTAGTGAACACAGGGGCTTAAGATTCAAGTGTGGTCGATTTTAAAAGTGCTGATTGTTACTTTACAGCTTGGAGTTGGAAGAGAAAATGATGGTTTAGAGTTCACTTTATCAGAGACTGTCATGCACACTCAGGAATGCTGTAGCTCAATTGCCTTGCTTAGCCAAAAGCTAAATAGTTTCAAAAGTTTATTTCCTGGCTTTATGGCAACTCTGTCTTTTTATTTATTTTCACTATATGTGCGGTATGCTAAAAATAGTTTTGGAAGCAGTTACTGTTGCATAGTGTGTAACAATTACAAGCTTCAATCCTATCAGTTTGGAATTGAAGGGTGCCTCTTTGGCCAGATCACTTTTTATGCTCTTCCAATTTTTTTTTTTCCTTTTTCTCTTTTTGTGCTAAACTGTTTCGAACAGTTCAGGAGAGTTGACAGTTCACGTTGTTACCTTGAAAAGGCAGTTATCACAGTTAATCCACCCTCCAAGGTTTTTCCTCAGGATAATTATTGTTTCGGTGATTCATCTTGCAGTCCCTGCCCTTCCTTATTCGCACAAAATATCCTCCTCCCTGCAATATTCTGGGTCAGGCTTGTGCCATGCATGTGATTTCCTCTTGGGCATGCAGACAAAAAAAGAGTGAGGGGGTTAAAGGTCAGACTTCCCCAGGTTGGCCTACCTAACTGCAGCACATAGGTCATTCCAAGTGTTGCTAATGGGATAGTCTCAGGTCGGTGAATGTTTGCAGGGCTGCAGTAGAGTATTTGCAGGGCTGCAGTAGAGTATCCTGCTTTGAGCAGGGGGTTGGACTAGATGACCTCCTGAGGCCTCTTCCAACCCTAATCTTCTATGATTTGTGTGAGGTGGAGTTCATTTTTTGTCTTGCTGGGAGGTAAGGGAAACAGTGCTTCTGTTGTTGTGCTGGAAAATTTCACTGCTTCTGTCCTCAGTGGAAAACAGTTATCACCAGCACATCCTGACATGTAATTTGCCTCATTAATTACTGTCTAACATTGGCTTAGTGCTTATGGTGCATTTCTAAGGTACTTCAAGAGGGCTGTGGTTTTTTAAGGAAACATAATTCACAGATGGAAAATAAAACCCAAAACCTGGCAGTTTCTGGCACAAATTGAGTCAAGTTTTATAGTATATGAAAAAATACAGTCTGAACGGGGCTTAAAACCAGTTTGAAAGTGCCCATTGGGGAGGCAGTGCTTCCAGCGGGTAGGACACAGGATTGCAAGCCAGGAGCCCTGGGGTTTGTTGCTGCCTTTGACTCACTCTGCGCCATCTCTGTTTTGCAGTGTAATGCGTGTTATCTTTGGATGGCAAGTCCTGCATGTTGGCAAATACAACATACTGCAATATAGTTTTGTAGAGTGTACAATGGATGTTTCTTCATAGGATAAAGAGTCAGCAGGAACTTGGTGACTCAGTCAAGGAAGCAATTCTGCCTTGTGAGGGAAAGAACTCACTTGGGAAACTGACAAAGCCTTTGGGCTTGTCTAGATGTCAAGTTGCTGTGCTCCAAGCTAGGGTGTGACTCTACAGTTCACCCGCTTGCCCTGCAGTCACATCCTGTGTGGACCCTGCTACAACGCAGTAAGATTGCTGCGCTGTAGATTCACACACTGGCTTATAGTACAGTAACTTGCCATGCGCACAAGCTGTAGACTTTAAGAAAATCAGCCTTTTGAAAGTTTAAGTGATTAGTTTTCCCAAGACAGAGAACTCTGAACTCCACCCATATAGTAAATTAGAAGAATTCAATGAGCTTTGTTACCCTTTTTATACATCATGTTACAAAATCCACCACACTATGTTATGTATGGAAAACAATATATTTTGTTCAAATAACAGGAAGCACAGAGTTAACAAAACTAATGAGCAAAAGTTTTGTATTACTCATGTATCATGAAAATCTAAGTTATTTAAACATTTATTGCAGCAATCAAATCTTCTGCTGAAAAGAGATAACTTATGTTGTTTATTTTCTCTCCTGCAAACTGCAGAGGTTAAAAGAACAAGTATGAGCCTGTGTTTTAGCAAAGAAGTCTCAGCTAGATATTAAATTTAGAAGTTTTATTCCAGCTAGGTCCTTATATGTAAAATCTGTTTTGTGCTGGTTAAACTTACTCTTTGCAAGTGGGCGTAACTGACACAAGATGTATGGCAGGTGGCTGGAGACATAGGGCTCTCTGCTTCTCTCCTTCTTAATGTATGTTCAGTCTCTCTTCATGGTTTGTTCTGGTCCTCATGTATTTTCAGACAATTCCACAGTTGGATTTGGTCACTGGAACCAGCAGGAATCCATGGACAACAGTCAGGTGCCCAAATAATCCTCTTGGGGTGCAGAGATGTCATCTTCTCCACCAAAAGGGTAATTCTGCCTCTCTAAAGGGCTGATTTACCAGTTCTCAACTCTTGCTAACTAGACTCCGGGAGGAATTTGTGTTTCCTAGACTAGGTTTTTTCACTTTGCATTTACCTGTGTAGTTAAGTACAATCTAATTTTGCTGGGCCATCGGGCTGCAGGTTTTCCTTCACCTCCTATCTTCACTTTCACAGTTTCTCTTCTTCTGACTTCTTCTCCCTCTGCCAGAGTCCTGTTTCTGCTGCTTTCTGACCTGTTTTATCTTAATTCATTACCCTTTCTTGAACCGGAGACCTCTTTAAGCTGCTTTCTTCTTAAAAAAAAACAAACAAAACCCCAAGTCCCCCCAAATCCTGTAGCTAATGAAGCATAAATGATAAGGTCTCTCTCTTTCTTTGTATTCTATGGGAAGTTTCAGTAAATGGCCTTGTCATATTATATAGAGGATTCTTCTAGTCACATCTAAGAGTCCTCATTTAATATACTCATTATTCTGTCAAAAACAGACTGCCCTTTACTCCCTACTTTCTCCAGGTATGAATTAATTTCAGCTAAAATCACATTAAAACTTATTTCACCAGTTTTAAAGACATGATCCGATAGCAAAAAGTATTTCCCTCCTCCTCCTCCTCCTCCTCCTCCCCAACCAACCCAATATTCCCATTCCTTGTGTCAGGTTTCAGAGTAACAGCCGTGTTAGTCTGTATTCGCAAAAAGAAAAGGAGTACTTGTGGCACCTTAGAGACTAACCAATTTATTTGAGCATGAGCTTTCGTGAGCTACAGCTCACTTCATCGGATGCATGATGAAGTGAGCTGTAGCTCACGAAAGCTCATGCTCAAATAAATTGGTTAGTCTCTAAGGTGCCACAAGTACTCCTTTTCTTTTTGCATTCCTTGTGTGTGTATGTGTCTGAACCAATGGTCTCCTACACTTAACTACTTACCTATCTTTCTCCAAAAAAAGAACAGGAGGACTTGTGGCACCTTAGAGACTAACAAATTTATTAGAGCATAAGCTTTCGTGGGCTACAGCTCACTTCATCGGATGCATAGAATGGAACATATATATATACATACAGATAAGTTGGAAGTTACCATACAAACTGTGAGAGGCTAATTAGTTAAGATGAGCTATTATCAGCAGGAGAAAAAAACTTTTATAGTGATAATCAAGATGGCCCATTTAGACAGTTGACAAGAAGGTGTGAGGATACTTAACTTAAGGAAATAGATTCAATATGTGTAATGACCCAGCCACTCCCAGTCTCTACTCAAACCCAAGTTAATGGTATCTAGTTTGCATATTAATTCAAGCTCAGCAGTGTCTCATTGGAGTCTGTTTTTGAAGCTTTTCTGTTGCAAAATTGCCATTCTTAAATCTTTTACTGAGTGGCCACAGAGATTGAAGTGTTGTCCTACCGGTTTTTGAATGTTATGAACCCTGATATCAGATTTGTGTCCATTTATTCTTTTGTGTAGAGACTGTCCGGTTTGGCCAATGTACATGGCAGCTGGGCATTGCTGGCACATGATGGCATATATCACATTGGCAGATGTGCAGGTGAACGAGCCCCTGATGGCGTGGCTAATGTGATTAGGTCCTATGATGGTGTCATTTGAATAAATATGTGGACAGAGTTGGCATCAGGCTTTGTTGCAAGGATAGGTTCCTGGGTTAGTGTTTTTGTTGTGTGGTGTGTGGTTGCTGGTGAGTATTTGCTTCAGGTTGGGGGGCTGTCTGTAAGCGAGGACTGGTGTGTCTCCCAAGATCTGTGAGCGTGAGGGATCATTTTTCAGGATAGGTTGTAAATCTTTGATGATGCGCTGGAGAGGTTTTAGTTGGGGGCTGAAGGTGACAGCTAGTGGCATTCTGTTATTTTCTTTGTTGGGCCTGTCCTGTAGTAGATGACTTCTGGGTACTCTTCTGGCTCTGTCAATCTGTTTTTTCACTTCAGCAGGTGGGTATTGTAGTTTTAAGAATGCTTGAAAGAGATCTTGTAGGTGTTTGTCTCTGTCTGAGAGCTTGGAGCAAATGCGGTTGTATTTTAGAGCTTGGCTGTAGACAATGGATTGTGTGGTGTGTCCTGGATGGAAGCTGGAGGCATGTAGGTAAGCATAGTGGTCAGTAGTTTTCCGGTGTAGGTGGTGTTTATGTGACCATCACTTATTTGCACAGTAGTGTCCAGGAAATGGACCGCTTGTGTGGATTGGTCTCGGCTGAGGTTGATGGTGGGATGGAAATTGTTGAAATGATGGTGGAATTCCTCAAGGGCTTCTTTTCCATGTGTCCAGATGATGAAAATGTCAACAATGTAGTGCAAGTAGAGTAGAGGTGTTAGGGGACGAGAGCTAAGGAAGCTCTCCAGGTTTCCATCAGGCTCACTTTCTTCTTTCACTCAGTATAGCTGTAGATCACAGTAAAACTTGTAGAAAAGCATTAAAGCAAAACTACAGCCTAAACCCACAGAAACTTTGCCCCCAGGCTTTTAGCCTTCCCCTTCCACTAGCTACCCTAAGTCTTCTTGCTTGGCTCCCATCATATGTCATGGTCCCTCCTCTAGAGGAAAGAATGCTTCTCTGGTAAAAAGAAAAGGAGTACTTGTGGCACCTTAGAGACTAACCAATTTATTTGAGCATGAGCTTTCGTGAGCTACAGCTCACTTCATCGGATGCATACCGTGGAAACTGCAGCAGACTTTATATATACACAGAGAATATGAAACAATACCTCCTCCCACCCCACTGTCCTGCTGGTAATAGCTTATCTAAAGTGATCATCAGGTTGGGCCTTCTCTGGTGTTTTTGGATGAGACAACACCAAGGTCATGACCACGGATGGTCATTAATTGTTCCATGGCACTTTCAGTAAGAGGGCGAAGGTGTCTTTAATCTTTGTCCTATTTCAACTCAGGTAACTGCATTCTGGCTATGGATAGTCCCCCTGCCATTTTAGCCGGAACAAGGATTCACCTTCACTGCCTGCCCTAAGTAGAGATGTGATGTTATTGTATGGTAGTCAAGCTACCATGTGCCACCCTAGAAGTAGCTGCATCTCAACACTGGGTGGCCCACTCTGCTCTCACAGGTAGGGATGAGAGGATGGGGCCTTGACACAGGTTGAAGGGAATAAAGGAGAGAAGGGGGCTTGGGGCTTAGAAAGAGGATTACAAATGGGCACAGAGGACAAGCCTCAAACAAAGTATTTAATCCTGTCCTGAGCAGATTATTCCCGCGCCCGGAGCGCTGCGTTACACTTTAGCAGCCCTCGTGCAACTAGCTGGCCGCGCCCATGAAGTATTTTGGCTGGCAGGGGCCAGGCGCGCTGTGCCTGGGGCAAGGGGCGGTGCCGGTGTAATCAGCGCAGCCAGCTGATCGCCAGGCGCGCTAGCTCCGCCCCGGAGCAGCCGCTGTAGCTGAAGCAGGACACTTGGTCCGGAAGCGGAGAGACGTGAGGCCCGGGCGTGGAAGCGGCCGGGCGCTCCCCGGCGCGGCGGGGGTGCGGGCTGGAGATGGGCAGCGAGCTGCTCACGCTGGACTGCCTCGTCCACGTCTTCTCCTACCTGGAGGCACCGGATCTGCTCCGCGCCGCGCGGGTGAACCAGGTACCCAGCTGGGGCTGGCCGCACCCGCGGCGGGGGGCGCCTCGGCTCTGCTCCAGCGCCCGCAGCCGCGCGTGTAGCGCAGGGAGACGCGGGCTCGTGTCGGTCGCACCCCGTTGGCAGGACACGGGTGGCGTCAGCCCAGCCCTGGGGGCCGCTGCACGGCCCGTGCCCCTGGGGTGGGGGCTTCTCTCTTTCCCCAGACACGCTGCACCAGGCTGGGCGAGCCCTGGCGCTGGAGGAATGAAAGGGCCTTTGCAAGCCCATTTCCTAGAGCTCCCGGGCCCACCAGAGCTGCCTTAGCGCTTCTTCCTACTCCCGGGGATGCCTTTTCCCACCAAAATAACACTGGTTCCTGCTTCAGAGTAGCAGCTGTGTTAGTCTGTATTCGCAAAAAGAACAGGAGGACTTGTGGCACCTTAGAGACTAACCAAATTATATGAGCATAAGCTTTCCTGAGCTACAGCTCACTTCATCGGATGCAGTGGTTCCTGTTCTCTCTCTCTCCTCCCCCCGAGTTCCCTGCCACTGCACCTGAGCACACCCTGCAGAGCAGTAGGGGAGCCTGCTTCACAAATAAAGTACCTGCATGGCCCTGGGGGGGGGGGGGGTGTTTGTTTTGCCCTGACGTTTAGAAACCCCAGCAGAGCAGCCACCCGCACCAGCTGTCTGAGCTGTGAAATTGACACAGGCTGGAGCAGGGGTGCTGTCATTGAACCAAACTGTAAACCCTGTATATAATAAAAGAAGTACTTGTGGCACCCTAGAGACTAACAAATTTATTTGAGCATAACGTTTTCGTGAGCTACAGCTCACTTCATCGGGCATCCGATGAAGTGAGCTGTAGTTCATGAAAGCTTATGCTCAAATAAATTAAAGTCTCTAAGGTGCCACAAGTACTCCTTTTCTTTTTGCAGATACAGGACTAACACGGCTGCTACTCTGAAACCTATATATAATGGAAATCACTTAAAGCCGGGGGGTGCAGCAGCACCCTCCCCTCCCCACCAGTAGTTCCAGCACCTGCGGGCTGGAGGAGCACACACAAGTCTGGAGACAACCATCATCACTGCACATAAGTGTTCCCTTCCCACCCTTCATGACCACTGGCAATGAGCCTCTCCCTTGAGCCAGCCTTTTTTCACCTCCATCATCACCCCCACTCTGATCCATGCTCAGGGCTGCAGCCCCAGCCTCTCTGAGATCACACCCCCATGAGCCTGCAGGTTTTCTCTTCTCTAGTCTCTGTCTGGCTGCCATGGCAGAAGAATTGCATATAGCATGCTATCGCATCCAAACTCTCCATACTCCCTATGCTGCATCCAAGCCATCATGGGGGAAGCAGCTGTCGCCAGAGAGGTGGGAGGGACAGGGCAGAGAATGAGGCAGAGGAGGATAAAAAATGGAGGGCAGCAACAGAAGCTGCTGCAGGATCTCTTAACCTCCCCTAGCAAACACCATCTTGTTTCTGCAATGTGGAGGCACATAGGCTCCTGCCTAGCCCCCATGCCTGCTCCTACTCTGTGGGGATGAGCAGATCTTGAGGAGGAAAATAGGGACTCGTTCATAGTGACACACAATGTCAGGTGCTCCTGCTAGTGAGCACAGCAGGGACCAAGTTTGGGATTGGGTGTACAGCCATTACAGCAGTTGTATGCCAGTTGGGGATCCCCTTTGGATTCTCCAGAATGACTCAAAGCAGCTAGACCAGGTGAGAAAGCTAGTCTGTTTTATTTCACACTTGACGTAAAGCTCTGCCCATCCCATGTGATCTGCAGTAATGGTTTATCAGTGATAACTGTAACCAAAAGACTGATCCTCTCCACTGGAATAGAGAGGATGCAATACCTACCAGGTAAAGGACAGCACTGGGAGCCAAACAATTTGGGCTGTTTGCCTTGCTATGCATAAAACTCCTGTCTAACTTTCAATAAATTGCTTAACTGTGTGCTGAGTTCCCCATTTAATATATGGAACTCAGACTTTACTACCTCACCGGAGAGTAGTGAGGCTAAATTCATTAATAAAAGTAAAGCACTTTATGATCTCTGGCTGGAAGATTCTATAAAATGCAAATTATTAGTAGCATTATTTATTATAATGCAGTGCTTATTTTGCAAACAATTTCTAAAAACTGCTTTTACACAGATGGCAGTTGGTTGGCAAACCACTGAAGCAAAGTTCAGGAGATTATTTTATTTGAGCCAGTTCAGAACAAGCACACTGAGTACAAAGTCTTGAGTAAACCCATCCTAGACGGAACTGGGAGCATGGGGAGAGAACAACAATGAAAAATATCAGCTTGACGTTTCAACTTCTCTGCTGTCAGGAATCCAGCTGCAGTGTGTAGTCCATCCTGCTGTTGGGAAATGCTCTTTCCAAATGAATATTTGTCACTTGCAGTGTGTTCAGAGTGCAGCTGTGCATATGCTTGCTGGTATGAGCAGCCAGGATTGCATTAGACCCATCCTGCATACCTTTTAAACCTGATATATCAAATTGGCACTTTCCTTTATATATTTGAGGCCTCCTGGAGGAACCTGACAGGTACCTATGTTGAGATGTCACTCATCTTTTGAGAATCCAGTTGCCATGTTTTAGGTTGGTAAGAGATCAAGACTTTGCTTTGGTTGGCCCCAGGGTGTGGAATACTCTTTAAACAATATATAAGGGTGGGTGAGTTGGTTTGGTTTTTCCCCAAAGGCATGTGTTTGTTATGGCCACTGTTGGCCCCATATTTATAACCTCTTTTCCTCTATTTTTATCCTTGTCACAGGTCCTCGGTCTGTTCTTTTCATCTGCAGGTGGCAATAACCCATTTTAATGTTACAATATTAACCTGCTTTTCTGTTTTAGATTGCTTTTACTGTGCTACCTTAAATACCTAGATGGTGCAGGATGGCACTCTTTAAATAGTTATATAGCTTTTAGTATGGCGAAGTAAACAGACATACAGATAAAGCATGTGTACACAAACACTGAAGGAAATGTCAACAAAATACAATCTTGAATAGTTATCTAGCACATTTCTGAATCAGTAGTATACTCCATATTACTGTGTTCTGTATGGCTTTAATATCCTACACTAAATGTGCAGTGGGTGGTATAAACTGAACTGTTAACAATCCTTTAAGATCTATACACTATCTATATCTGATCACATACATTCAGCTTATTGGATCTTGTAAAAATGAGTTTTTACTCTCCATTTGATGTTATTTCCGCTAGTAGCAAGTTATTTGGGTGTTTGAAGCTTAGATCTTTATTGATCTTTCACGTCACAATGATTATTTTCAAATTTTGGGATTAAGCCTGAACTACTTAACTAAAAAGCTTGCTAGGCCAGTCCCTATACATATGTCCAAATTTACAAAACTTTGTTCATGATTTTAACTGTATAATTCCTATAAAAATCAATGTAAAACTATAACCAATTAATTGATTTGAAAATTCCCCCTTACTGTGTTGTGCTAAACATTCAAACAAAATGTAAACTTAGAGTGATGATTCAAAGAAATGGGGGTGCACGGCAGACCTAGAAAGATTTCCTGGACCCCTTCCCTCTCCAATGACTGGTGTTATCTTCTCTTTTCTGTCAGTCACAGTAACACTGAAAAGTCTGAAACTCAGCTTCCTTCATTCTAAAATGTCTCGTCTTTCTCCCTTCCCTTTGTAATAGGCATGGAACGAAGCCGCAGGCACAACTTCCCTATGGAGGTGAGTGCCCCTTTTAGTGTTTCAAGGAGTCCAGTCTGGGTATTGTAATAGCTGACAAGCTGCAAGGTGATCTTTTTGGGGTAGCGTGGGCACTGCCTGGGGTTCCCTGCTCAGTGTCCCGCATTGGCATTCTTTTATAGCCACCTGCCCGGTACTTTTGCTTTGCCTTTTTTAGTAGCCTTTGGTTCCCATTTTGGCACCTCCTTTCCTAAGAAGGTGGTCATTTAGTGTTCCTGTGGGTGGGCCCTTTCAGGGGCTTCATAGCTACCAAGTTCAAACAGACCAGTCCCGCAAGGTGCTGAACATCAACTTGGGTGCCCTCACCGACTCTGATGGGGACTGAGAGAACCCAGTCTCTCTTGGGGCATACACAGAATGAGAAACCTGGAAATACTTGTGACCCAAGAATTTAAACTACATAAAGTTGAAGAGCATACAACATGGTGGACAAAAGGCTCCCAGGCTTGATTGTAAGGCATGTATATGTGTGCGCACACTGTTTTTCAACCACCATAGTGTTTGGAATCCATTCCCTTTGGCTGATATGAAACTATAGCCACGTCATACAAATACCACCTTATTTTAATAACTTCGTTACTGCTCTGCAATAAGAGCACCCCTCCAGTGCTTTGGACACCCTGGATAATCTTTTAAAAATACAGTAATGAATAAGGCAGACCCATCTGTTACCCCAGCAGCAACACAGTTAACTTATAACTTAATTGGCATCTGTGTGAGCCTATGGCCTCACTGCTATCTTCTAACTCTTATAGAGATTTTCCTTCTAAGTACATTGACAGGGCAGGGTGGGGAATAGGGTGACCAGATAGCAAGTGTGAAAAATCAAGACAGGGATGGGGGGTAATAGGCACCTATATAAGAAAAAGCCCTGAACATCGGGACTGTCCCCCTATAATATCAAGATATCTGGTCACCCTAGTGGGGAAGCTTCTGCTGCCACCAAGTGGGCTGTATCTATTCAGCAGACAAATACAGGCCTTTGGTCTACAGGCTGGCACCTTTCATTAGCATGTTTTCTTTTAAATTATTTACAAATAAATTAATAAATTCCAGAATTAGGAAAGAACAGATCAGTTCAGGTTCCGGGAGAGTTTACCACTGTTGGCTGGGAGCGTGTTTACTATCACAGGGACATTTTCATTTTAGGTGACCATATTTTGAGCTTACAAACCTTGTTTTTGTACAGTCAGACTCTCCAAAGGTCCGGCACTCCCTTGTAGAGGTTGGGTACATCTTAGAGGAAAAACTGGTTCTCAGTCACATCTTTCCACAAGTGCCTTTATAGGGAGTAGAAATTGTGCATTCTGGGCCTGATCTTTTGCCTAATAAAGTCAGTGGAAAAGCACACAGACTCAAGTGCTGCTGAATCACACCCACTCTGGGGATTGCTGTAAGTCTCTCACTGACTGTCCGTACTTCAGGAAGTTACGCTTTCACTCAAACAGTTCTAGAATGTTTTCTCCAATGCATTATATGCAACCAGGCTTTTTTTAAAAAAAAAACAAAAAAAACCCATTTTCAGCATGTTGCAGTGAGCAAAATAGTGGAGGCAGACAAATCGATGTTTGTACTCTCAATCCATGATGGCATTTCCTTGTTTCCATCTCTTCATATTTCATGATGGTAACTGCAGGGTCTTGTTTTGTGACTGGGGAAGAATTCCCTTTCTCCATTGCCACATCTTAAATTCTCCAAGTAAATAACAAAATCATGCTTTTATCCATGACAAATATTTGCATGTACCTAGCTAGTGACATCCAGCAAATGTGAATCGTTAAGGAAAAGTGTTGCAGAATGACCATCCCCTACTTTTAACTGAATAGTGTCACCTTTATGTTTTATAGAAGGATGTGCCTAGATCGTTGGACCTTTTGCAATATTTCCAACCTGACTCCGGGTATGCAGACATGGAAACAGTACTATCTCCACCGCTCCAAACTTGAGCATGAAATGGCATCAGGCCGGCCATCAGCTGATTATATATGTAGGTCCATGAGGGGGCATAAAGGTATGTGAGAAAACGGTAAAAAGAATGGTTACTTCTGTTGTAAGGTGTTTTGTACAAATGGATCCAACCCCTCATGGGATCTAGGCAGACAAATGCTTTATACATTAGCAATAAAGACTTTAGCAGCCTGAAAAATTGTTGTTCCCAGTTTGAACATGCATTTTTTTACATGCAAATCCCATAAATCCAAAAGCTGGAAAGTTTTACTGGTACAAAACCATGGGGAAAATCTTCAGATTCAGTTGAAGCACCTTGGAAAATTGGCTGTATGGTATGATGGGGTGTGCACATTCTCGGGAGAGCAGAGCCTGAATGTTTTAAAATTACTAGCTTCATCCCATAACATTTTGCAGAAAATGTCATCTTCAAAGACAGTGACATAAAACCAAATAAAAATCTCATCTGTTATTCCATGCTGCTTAAATAAATTCTCTCTTCACTGATAACTATGGCCAGATTTTTAAAGGGAGTTAGGTGCCTATCTTTATCTTTAGACACACACATACCTTTTAAAAATCTGGCCCTATATCCTCTGAGTTGCATGTCACCTTCAGTGAAATCCAAATTAAATAGCACCCACACATAAAAATAAGACTGGACTCTTGATTCCACATACCAATAAAAGTTGAATCTAATTTATTCTATTCCCTTCAGATAGCATGAAATTAAAGGGTAAATTGCACTAACTCAAGCCATGAAGGCATCATATTATAAAACCAACTAGAATGCAAGTCTTGGAATACATCATATTTTCAAACAGTAAGATTGTCAAGCAAAGGGTTAACAGTTTTAACTAAGGCATTTTATTGCTACCCAGGTATTATTCTGAAGAGTTATTTGCTGAAATAAATATTGTTTAATCACCTCGTCAGCATCGGGAATAATTTATGTGATTTATTTTCTCTCCTGCAGACGCTTTTGTTGTTGTTGTTGCATGAAAAGTTTTTTTTATTTTGACTGAACAGGTTTTGGATAACAGCATGGGCTACGCTAATAAGTGAGTCATCACACTCATGAAAAATGGAACACTGTATCTACCGTTCCTCTGAATATTAGGAACAAACTACTAGGCCGTGTTTGAAAGTGCAGAATGATAACGTGCCAGGAAGCAATCCAGACCTCCCCAGATTTGCATCCCCATTCTGCTTAATGCCATTAGTCTCCCATTTAATGCTTTGCTGGATAGGGGCCTTACTGTTCCTGGTGGGCATGAAATTAGTTGACGGTCATACTGATATTTTTGTTGTATTTTATTATTGTAGGTAAAATAGTTGGTCTGGCTTATCTCTCAGACAACGAGCATGTGTTTGGCGCTGGAAAGCTGAGGTCTGTGGTTTGCACTGCATCTACTGATGGCACTATCCGAGCATGGCAGGTCCAAGAGGTGAGATGCACACTCCTTTACAAGTCCAGTGTCACAATCAAGAATAGTGATACCCTCATTTAAAAAACAATTATGTATCCAACTCCTCTTACACAATTTGTTGTTCTAGAATAGCTGTAAATCATCAGAAGGTAATAGTTAAAATACAGGTCAAACATTGCCCATGCTTTTCAATTCAAACTGAGTGAACTATTCCAAAAAAACAGATGCCATAAGATGGCTAATATGTAAATAAGGAAGGGGGACTACAGATAACCCAGTTTTTGTTCCTAGTGTCATCTCTCTAATGTTATGCAGGGGGAAATCGTGGCATTTTTTAATGTTCAGAAGAGAACATCCACTAGTTTTAGTTTTGGGGCCATAACTAGATCTTAAATCTCTTTGCCACTCACACTGCATAGTGGCCCAACCTCATCCTTCCTTTTTATTTACATAAAAAAAAAACCCCTATTATTTAATTTCCTTGGCAAGAGCTAATTCAGCTTGACTTTTAGCAATTCTCACTTTATTCCTACATTTTTCTAACTTTTACAATATAGCTTTGTTTGCTGATAAGCCCCTTTTCCCGTTCCCTATAAGCTCTCTGCTTCCTCCTATGAACCTTTTTTGAGGTGGCTATTCATCTAGGGGGGGTCTGGAACCTTTCCCTACAAGTTTTGCAAAATACAGATTGTTTTTGTATAGTTGATTCGAAGAAATTTCAAGCCTCTTTCGGATTTAAGTCCTTGAGCTCTTCACTCCAACTGACTTAAAGTAATTTCCTTACTTTCCCCAAGTCTGCCCTTTGGAAATAAAAAAACAGAGTTGATGACATGGTTTGGGTTGTCCTTCATTTAATTTAAAGCGAATCAATTTGTGATCACTCAATCCAAGATTATTTCCTATGACCTGCTCTTCTGTGATGTCTCGCTACTTAACAAAATTAAGTCTAAAATTGCATCACCTCTTGTTGGTTCAGTGACTATTTGATGAAGACAACTGTCATCTATCACATCCAGGAATAACTGGGCCTTACAAGTATTATTAGTAGTATTTATTATCAGTAGTATTTGTTCTACAATCTATATCAAGGAAGTTTAAAGTTTCCCATTATGACACAAGTCCGCAAAGTATTTCTCTAATAATACTGAAGTGATTGCTATCCATAACAGAGTCTGACTCTTCGAGTCTATAGCAGACCCCTAATACTATCCCAGGAGAACCTCCTTTTACCAACCCTTTCCCAATGTGATTTTGACCCAAGCAGATTTTGTCTGTACTATCACTTCTTTAAGTTTACAGCTTGGTTGATGTACAATGCTACCCCACCATCTTTACCTTTATTCTTCTCTCTCTTAAACAGTACATAACCTTCAATACCTCTATTCCAGCCATGAGTGCTTTCCCACCACGTTTCTATAATCCCTATTGCTGGTTTAACCTCCTGCACCAGTAGTACCAGTTCCTCCATTCTGTTGCCCAGATTCCTTGCATTTGTGTACAAGCACTTCAGTTGTTTCCCTCAGACCCTGGCTTCAGTACACTGGAGACTTCATGAGCCTCTTGCAACCTCATCTCCTAGTTTAAAGCCCTTTTTAGCAGTAGTGCCAGTCTTGATCACAAAAGATTAACACCCCGGGTACTCATGTGGAGTCCATCAGTTGGAAGCGACAGAGGAGGAGAGGGTCAAGAACAGGATAACTGAGTCATCAATTTAATGTGGCTGTGAAAAAGGCAAATGCAATCCTAGGATGTATTAGGAGAGGCATTTCCAGTAGAGACAGAGAAACAATGATGCCATTGTACAAAGTACTAGTAACACCTCGCTTGGGATACTGGATACAATTGTGGTCACCCACATTCAGGAAATAGGATGACTGGGGAATGGAGGGCGTATTTTATGACAGACTGGAAGAGCTTGGCTTATTTAGGCTAGCAAAAGTCTGAGAAGGGATGATTATCTATAAATATGTTGGGGGAGGAGGGGTAAATACCAGGGAGGCAAAGAGCTATTTAAGATAAAGGACAATGTTGGCACAAAAGCAATTGAATGTAAACTGTCCATGAACAAATTCAGGCTGAAATTTAGAAGGCTTCTAACCATCAGAGGAAAGAGGTTCTCGAACACTCTCCCAATAGGAGTTGTAGGAGCAAACAATTTGTTTTTAGGAGAGTCTGACATTTCCCTGCCATTGTGGGGGCCTCGGGCACTGGTGCAGGTTGGGCGCTCCTATTCTCTGCCTGTGGCACAGAATAGGCTAGTCCTTTAGTCTCATTTTGATTGTGGGGTTTAGCGTGTGGGTGTTGGATGGTTCCTTCCAGCCTTAAATTCTGACTAGAGATGCAGGCTTGTGGTCCATCCATAATGTTCAATATCTAATTCAAATCACAGCACAAAAACCATGGTATATTAATGAGATCAGACTTTTCTTCCCTGACTTCTCTGTCCACATTTGAGAGGAACAAAGAGATCTGGCAGAGTATGCAAGCAATTCATATTTCTAGTATTCTGTCCTATTACTGTGAAGGTCCTTCATGCATCAAAGCTCCATTGGCTTCATTTGAATTAGATCTTAGATCAGCATTTCTAAGAGCAAAAGTATTTGCTGTAGTTGCTTTGTCTGGGAGGGGGGGACAGACTACACAATGTTTAGCCTGACAGTCTTGCCTAAAGGTTCATGTGAAATGTTGCAATAAGATTAAAGTGCCGTATGTGTTGATTTCTTTCTTTTTTTTTTTTTAAGGTAGTCACTGAATAAGCTTTAGGTTGGTGCCCCTGAAAAGAGCTATTGGGGAATATTACTTTTAGAGAAACTAGACTTGTTAAATGCAATCAAAATTTAAAATGGTAATATTAAGGTACTCCAGGACTGCACATTATCATGTACAGTTAGAAAATACAGCTTAAATTGAACCAGTGTCGTTTAACTGGCCAAATGTAAAGCATTCAAGATCAACTATGAGAGACAGACCCTTGTAAACATGGTTGGGGAAATGAGTGCAATAATATGGCAAACTTTTAAGTTAGCTGATGCCAGTATTGGTAGGATTTCCCCCCTACAAACCTTTGGCATGCACTATTACCCACCTACAATTTGCATGCCTATTAAATGGTAAATCGATGGACCGTGACCAATAACATCAATCATCTGACATGCACACCCATTTTCTGACTAATTTATAACACTGTTTGTTACTGTTGAGTTCAGCCCAGGATTTCTGTGTCAGTTACAACAGGATAGAACTTGACCCATGGAAGCAAGCAGGTGCACCTCCGCTTGTATCAGTTGACCTGAACAGAATTATGCCAAAGGTGAACTGGGCCACTAGAATCAATTCTTGCAAAGATGACTTGTGGACGTGTGCTTGGTCTCCATTTAATTCTTGTGATCATTAGACCACTTTAGAAACCACCATCCATTTTGGCAGAGTGAAATGCTATTAGCAGTTCCTGCTCAGGAGAGACCCGGGACTTGAGTACCAAAGGGTCCAAACTGAGATGAATCTGCATAGCAAGGTAGCAAATGTTGCTGTGTAGTCTGCCTGCATGTACATGTGGCTCTAAAATGTGCTTTTAATTCTCAATGCAGATCAGTTTGTGATGGTACCCTAAAGATGGTAGGGACAGTAAAAGAGAAAAGGAGAGAAGGAAGATTTAGGAACTATTGCAGATTCTTGCTATCAAGTGGGGGTGAAGGAGTGGAATTTTCCAGTCCTGTGGTCTGCAGTCATTGGGTGTGGGGAGAACAAGTGAGATTTGTGGTGCAAGGGAAACATCAGGTTATTTAAAATGATGTCATCTTTGGAAACAGCTTCTTGGCTGCAATTTAGGATTTTTGAAATACAATGGAGTAAGCTGAGTCATTAGTAGAATCCAGTGGGGGAAGAGAGTTCCAACAAGGAGAAAATAATGGCTATCATGTTAAAGGAAAACTATTTTAACACACAGACTGGAAAATACCAAGGAAAAGGTTATTGAAATAGGTAATATCTTCAATGGTATATACATATGAAAACAAGCAACTGGGAAAAAGGGGATGCATTACTGATAACAATTTAAATCTATTTAAAATGCCCATAAGCTGGCCTCTAACTGCATATTTTTGTTCAGGGTACACAGATATGGTCAAGTCCCTCCCAGGAAGTGCCATTTGTAAAGGTTATTACTGTCCCACAGTACAAACTAGCAATCAGCACAGACGCCTTTGGAACCATTAAAGTCTGGCATGGAGAAACTGGGGAAGAGCTTGCTGCATTCTCTACATCGTCGTCCTCGTCCAGTCTGGTTACCTACTCAGTGAACAATAAGCCCTTCCTAACTGTAAGTAAACCAAGGTGACTGTAAATTAATGACCACTTATCTAACAAGATCAGCTACACCTAGATATGTGCTCACTTAAAATAATGAGGAATACACTTCTGATATGGTGCATTTTAAGCACTGGGAGATAGGAATTAAAGGTGCATAGAATTTATTGAAAGAGACTTCAGGTAAAATCTCAGCCCTATTGGAATCAATGGCAAAACTTCAATTAACTTCACTGAGGCCAGGATTTCATCCTAGGACAGTCTGTAAAGAATTAATTATTCTGCACTGGATGATCTATGATCTAGTGCTTCATCCAGTCTCATTTCAAAAGTCTTCAGGGATGGAACTTTAACCACTAGACTGTGTAGATGTCTCTCTTCCAAGGGCTTTAGTTCTCACAGCCTGGAGTTCTGATATTTAGCTTCAAATTTATTATTTTACTAACTTCATTCTTTTTCTGTTGATTATAGCACAGTCATGCTCCCTTGTGTTTATACACTTTGGAGACCATCATATCCCCTTCGAGTTGCTCCTTATCCACATTATATTTAGTTCTTCTAATCTTTCCTCCAAGCCCTCTTCCTTGGACTCCCCTGAGTTTGTCTACATCTTTTTGGAACAAAGTATCTAGAACACAGGAAAATGCCACATACTAAGTGCTTACACAAATGGTTGTAATGTACATTTTCTGCCTTGCTATTACAATGGAACAAGTACAGGCATGTGTGGTGTGGAAGTATGCCAGAGCAGGACAATAGAATTTGAGCTTATTTTGGATAGGAATAGAAAAAGGCTTTATTTATAGTTGTGTCTGTGGGGTTTATTTGGGAAGTGACTGTTTCAACCCTCTGTGGAGTTAGTGCTGCTAGCGAGGGGATGAGTACTACACATTCCTGTATTTCTCATAACTGCTGGGAACAGGGTTAAGAGGACTGAATGTATATTATAGCAGTTCAAAATTACAGCATAGTGGCATTGTGCTACTGCAGTAGCACTTGATGGACTGGCGGAGAATTGAATTCCCACTTCAGAGACTGGAATCAAAGACATTGAATCATTAGGAAATCTCTCTCCACTGCCTTTTGTTTCTGCTGCTCCTGATATACAATACATAGAAGGTGTCTGATTCACCACATATAAGGAGGTGGTTCATTCTGTATGCCAACTGCTGTAAGAGCATCGGGAAACCATCTGTGATGACCCCTAAAAATGGACTCTGCTTTTTCTTTTTAAAAGCCTCAGTAGGAAGTTTCCTTTTCTTTTGAATTGACTATGTGGGGGATTTTGTGCTATGCACATCTTGATGTAAGATACACTTTAGTCTTCAAGCCTGGTGCCGATAGTACCACTCGAAGTTTAAATTCAAATGAGACAAAAATGCTTGATGTCATGAGCACGAAACCTTTGGATTCATATAAATTCTTTTTTTACAGAAGCTGGGATGTAACCATGTTTCTTACTCATCTTTTCTTTATTGTAGGTGGCTACTGCAGGAGGTGCTATCTATACGTTAGAAGTTCCTAATCTAAATCAGGTTTCATGTATTGCAGCATTTCAAAACTCTAGCATTGATTTATTACTTTGTTCACCGGACAAGCAATGGCTAGTTGCTGGATCTACTGAGAATGCAAATACATTTCCAAAGGTACAGTATGCTTCACATAAAATTGGAAACTGCATTTAAATATAGGGTCTCTACAACGTTTTAATATAGTGTCTTGCCTTCCTCTTGGATCTATTGGCATATCTTACTGACTAATGGACTCAGCAGCATTTATATACACTAGAACAATCTCTATCTCAAAGTAGGAAAATATTTATTCTTCCTTTGTTAGAATATTTTCCTAATTCACATAAAGAATTTGCCCTTCCTGAACGAAGTGCTCAATGTATTTTATCCCATAAATGTTAATGGCATTACACATAATTTATAATGCACCTTTCTCTGTTACAAAACACTCTGCTTGTAATGCAACAGGCTGAATTTGAATATCTAAAATGTTGCATTATATTTTTTGTGGTGCAAGTAGAGCCTATGTAGCAATTTTCCATATCTGCTAATAACTAATGTGAAAATTAGAAAAATAAAAATACCGTGGAACCTTTGCTGGAAGAGTAAACAAATAACTTGTTCTCAGTATTGGGCATCTGACGCACCTAGTGGGGTTACTGTCAAGCTCTTGATCTTTACAGAATGAGAAATCTTACAACTGAATTTCCTTGCTAACAGCTAGGTTCAGCTAAATTCCAACAAGACACTTTTTTCATCGGAATTTGTTGATTTGTCAAAACCTAAATGGTGTTTTTGGAGAGGGGTAGATTTTGACAAATTTATATTGGACTCCTGCCTGGTTTTCTGCCAGATTGCCTACGCGGACTTCCCTGGATTCAGGACCCTATATCTTCCAGGCCAGTTACTTCCCTCTATTGCCCAGCTTCTGAGAGCCCTGGCTGTAACAGGAGCTTGTGAATCAACACTCCCAGTCAGTTCACCAGGTAGGCTATAGAGGACCCAAGAACTCTGGCAGACGCAGACAAACTGACCATTATTTTCAGTTTCACTGCTGCCCACCACTAAATAGCAGCAGTGAAACTGACAAGATGAGTAACTTGACCAGAATCTGGTCAATTTCACAACTGTTATTCAGTGATGGGCAGCAGTGAGACAATCATTACTTTCCTTAGCAGCTGTCAGGGTTTCTGGGGTCCCCATCTCCACTGCAGCCTACTAGATGGGCAGCCAGGGATCCTAGGGAGCACATTTCATTTTGGAAACACCATGTTTCAGTGTTTCTGAAACAAAATAATGTGGGATTTCAGTTCTGTGAAAATTTGAGGTTTTGGCATTTTTGTCCCAATTCCGGATACATTTTTGCAGAAAATGTTTCCCAACCAGCTTTGAATTCACCCTAGACTCGTATTTGTATAAGAGATATTCTACCATAAATTAGATAACTTGAGCAACAACAAAGTTTCAACCGCCCTTGACAGATCAGATTATGTTTCAGAATGGACACTGAAAAGTTTACTAGAAACACCTCACAAAATAATAAACCAAGCCACAAGTCATTTGTGATCCTTCTTCGTGCAGAAAGTTCCACTTTCGGCAGTACTCTGCTAGCATCCAACACCCCCTACACCCTTTCCACATGCACATTTTAGCACAACTGCCTCTTGGACAAAAGGAAAGTGGAGTGGAATAGCAGAGAATGCTGTCATTAAACATTCAGATACACTGGCAGAGCTGTGTAAGGAATCCAGCTCAGTCTATGGGCAGCTCTACGGTACTGGGCTAAATGGACCTAAGTTACGCAACTCCAGCTATGTGAATAATGTAGCTGGAGTCGACGTACCTTAGGTTGACTTATTGCGGTGTCTACACTGCACTTGGTCGACGGGAGAAACTCTCTCATCGACTTACCTTACGCTTCTGGTTCCAGTGGAGTCTACGGGAGAGTGATCAGTGGTTGATTTAGCGGGTTTTCACTAGTCCCGCTAAATTGACCCTTGGTGGATCGATCACTGGCTGTCAATCCCCTGCTAAATGGAGGCAAGCTCTAAGGCTCAGCTATGCCAGGTCCTATCCCATACTTTCACAAGCATCAAACTCACATTTTTCATTAAGACTGTGATGACTTTTAATAAACCATCGAAAGATAAACTTCAATAAATCTGATTTAGCAAAAAGCTTTTCTTTATGGAAAAAATCCTTAGCAAAAATTATGAAGTCTTTAAGTTTTTTTCATAGATGGCACTGCAGACTGAATAGTATATTTGTCTTCGTTTTTCCCTACACCAGATGTTTTATACAGATTGCTTGATTAACCCAGTGGATGAACCACCCGTATCTAGTTCTATGCCTGTCAACAATTGTGCTGTTGTCTGCTGGTTACCAAAAGCACCAGCAAGAATAGCAGTAATGCACCAAGATCGCATGGCTGTTCAAAGGAACATCACCGTGTTTGATCTAGCTGTCAAAAAGTCTAAATATAAAACGGAAGTTCTAGGTATGTTTTGATAACTATTGCCTATAAACACTTCATAGCAGAGAAATAATTTTATTCCATTTGTGGTTTTGTTTTTTTCAGTAGTAATCACAAATGTCTACTATTATAGTTCAGGATACAAAACTCTTTCCAAAACATTTTATTTTGGGGATGGAATTTTCTATACTTGGTGTCTCAAGATTTTTTTTAAATGTGGGTAAAATCCATTGTTACTTGTTATAGGAGACTGGAAAAAATAAGTTGCATTTGTTGCAGCTGTTCTTCAGAAACTATGCTAATTGGCTTCTGGTTGCAGTTTGAGGTGTTTGAAATTGATCTGTAAAGCTGTGCATAGCTTGTGTCCTTACTGAAGCCAACAATTTCCCTATGTACTGTCCCAGCAGTCAAGCTCAGCTAGGGCACACCGACACACATATCTAGGACTACTCAACTCTGGAAACAATCACTAGCACTGCTCCAACAGAGCCAGCTGACCATTGGGGTATAGTGGCAGGCCCCCCTTTGTTCTCAAGAAGTTACTTAAGGAGTAGAGAGAGGTTTTTTTTCCCCCCCTGTATCCCTTGCAGAATGCAAAAGGATAAGAGGCTAAATTAAAATATACACACACAGTCCCTAGTGGTTAGAAAGTGATTTCCAAAGTCAAGGGACCCTCATCGAGAACACAAAGCCTGCAGCCCCTTATGTAAAAATAGGGCTCCTGTTCAACTGCTTCTCCTGACTATGTAGCTCTATCACAAAGAGAGGGAGACCTATCATGGGATGGTAGAGGTAGATCATGGAAAAGAACATTGATATCATGCTCATAATAAGGAGGCCCAAGCTGTCTGGGCACCAGAGAAGGGGTTTCTTTTTAAAAATAGATATATCGCTATAGATATATATATCTAAACTCTTTATACTGCAGATTGTAATAGAAGTGATTTTAGAGTTGAAATGTAATCTTTGAAGTATGTGTGTTTACAAGTACTGTATTTTATTTATAAAAGCTCAACAGATTGCAAGTTTCACACTGCCACAAAGCACTTGGCCTACAACAATTCTCATGGAAGGGCACGGAACAGAAACAATTCTTCTAGGATGTGGATCAAACTTGAAACTATATTCAATTTTTGGGACTCAATTAGAAGCTTTCCAGCATCACAACAATACAATCACTTCAATATGGGTGGTATGTGCCTCAACTGTTTAGTACTAATTTTTTTTGCATTGTTTACTGTACTTTAACTACAGTATTTTATTTTAAATTGGAAGGATTCTTTTCATGTTGTCACATCATCTTTGGATCTCTCACTCCGTGTTTACACATGGAAAAAAGTAAACAAAATCTCTTCACTGATAAGTCGCTATTACTTACTAGGGGGAACCCACAGATGGTCAAGGTAAGAAAGCTCAATTGGTAACTAGATAAACCTAGCAAGTTGTGATATAAATCAAGCCTTTGTTTATTATATGATTAATTTTCTTCCACTTACAAAAACATGTGAATAACTCAATACATTGAAAGCTGAACTGACATTGGCAATCGACATGAGGCAGATTTTCTTTGAAGACAGCAGCAGTGACACATCCCCCCCCCCCCAATATCAAACTAAAATGACCTTTTTAGGAATAAATTACCCTGCTGTTCAAACAGCTGTGGAAGATACATCACCTTCAGTCATTCAAGCCTTTTTATATGTAAAAAAATTTCTAGTGAACTGAGCATGTGGTTCTTGTATTTTGCATAGTATTCTTTTGTAAAGTCTATTTCTGCTGTAAATCATCTGTCAAAGTCACACCTTTATTTTTCAGTAAGTTGTATCTATGTTTTGAGAAGCTGCAGTGTAATGGAGTTTAAACTCCAGGCAGAGCTTATGCAACATACTGCCAAGGCAATATTCAGGCTCTCCTCCTGCCACACTCTGAAAGTTTAGGGTACCTAAGTGCTTTGGGCTGCTAGATTAAAATAATATTGTTTTTAAAGTTTTTAAACACATTAATTGTAAAACTAGCTCCCTGTTAAAAGGTTTTCAATTTAACTTGTTCTGTTCACAATTTTTCCCGCAACAGGGGCTTTACAGATGTGGCCTGTGACAACATCAGCATCGTAGGTGTGGTAGCTGAAAGTGACGAAACAAGTATTTTAAGAGCATATTCCTTTAACCTGTAAATGGAGAAACATTTAATAATCCTTCATTTTAGCTGCAGTTGTGGGTGTTTCTTAGCTAGAGGAGTTCCCTTTGAGCAATATACTGTGATAAGCTTTGTGAACACCCCCCTTTGAATAGAAGAGATGCTGATGAGCACCATGAAGCTAGGTCCCCTCACTCAGAAACCATCAGCTGTGGGGTTAAGTAAAAGCCTGTGTGGTAGCCATAAAAATAATGCTACCACCACGTAGCATATATACTGAAGTTTAACCACAACGGCTAGAGATCATACCTAAGCTGTACTTCATCTAGTACAATTGTGGAATAAAAATAGTCCTTTAAAATACACTCATTTCAGTGATGCCACGGCTATTTATATTATAGCCTTTAGAATGCAGTATCTCAATAAGTAAACTTCACTTTCCATTATGAAAATTTAGGTACGCTTACCCTAAATAAAGAGTCATACAACAGTTTGAAATTTATTGGCTCTGCAACGAAGTACAATTAGGCTCATGGGAAATACTCAATACATGCTTTAATGCAAAAAAAATAGAGGAAGGAAACAATTCTTGAACCTGGTTCTGTCAATATAATGTGGGTCAGTGCAACATCTCCTGGCATGGTGTTTTATCCAGAAGATGTATGATACTGTGAAGTACATACTAATTACCCCTTAGTAACATAGCAGGAGACATCTTTTCCACACCTGCAAGATTTAGACCAACATGAAGTCTTGAAAAAAGTACATAACTCTGCTATACATTTATAGTGCAATGGTATAGTCACAGAACAGTTTGTTCTCTCACACATCTACAGGAAAGGACCCCTATACTTCCATTGCTTGTGATTCATTCAACATTATTTGTTTTTAAGCTGGCTGCAAGTCTTCCCTTAAGAAAACCATTTTAGATGTTTAATCATGGATAAAGAGTTTTAAAGCTTGATTTTATTCATCTTATAGAAAATTTGAATTGTCATTAAGAACCTGAGACTTTCATAAGCATTGAGTACTTTAAGAGGTACATCCCTCACTTCTAATATCATTAAAAGTCACCTGAAATAATATACCTTAACTCTCTCATTCAGTGCTGGAAAATCTTAGCTAATCTTGAAAGGCAGGAGAGAGAGACTCTTACCATATTACATCACTCACTTTTACTAAAAGAGCAAATAGTGTGTTCTGTTTGTCCTCAAAAGCAACACTATACATGGGTTGTCAGAATGAGTCTGTTGCTGCCACACTTACTTTCATTAAAACTTATGATCAAATATGTTTGGCTTACACCAGTTTTTTCTTCACATATCAAAGCTGCAGAAGTTTAGACTGAGCCAAAATGGTCCTGTTGTAATAATAAAGCCCTAAGAAAGGCAGCAGGTTGTATAGTTAACTCCTTGTGAGCAAAATCCCTGCCCTAAAACTATGCAACCTACTACCTCTTCCTAGGAGCCCACTGTTTCTTCTGCAGTTCTTCTATTTAGCAGCTGCACTGTGAAATCAGCTGTTAACTTTTATTGCAGTTTCTTTTGACTTTGTTTTCAGACATACATATACTGTGACATTTTACATTCATTTATATTTCCAGATAACCTCAGCTTTATTTCACTATATTTGGTAATAAGTCAGGAATGGTGGATCAGTTACAGAAGTTGTCTCTAGACTAAAAACCTTGATGACTGATATACTGCTTCAGATTCACCTTAATTAAGTCCACTACCACTTGTTCAGTCAGAACAGCCCCTAAAATTAATCACTTATCAGGTAGCTCCTTCTCCCACACAATAAACGAGTCAGGGTTTAACCATTTTAGGCAGTGAAAGAACAAGTTTGAGCCTATGCCATTTAAAAAATAAAATGTAACCAGCTCAGATTTATTGGGTAAAGAAAACCTTCTGGGGCTCATAACCCACCAGGATGGTTAAAATAGGCATCAGGGGATCATAGCCATCCTACACTCTGATGGGGATTACCCTCCCATTTAGTAAGATGCAAAGAAAAAGTGGAGAACCACTAACTGAATCTCACTCCCTAGCCTTGGGGTGGGGGAGAAGAAGTGGAGAGAGACAGTGAAATGTTTATACAAGATAGTACTGCTGAAGTCATTTTCTCACAAATCAATTTACGGGCTACATGCTATCAGGGCACCCATGAATTTTGAAACTTGTGTGTGACTGTCTGACCACTTTAAGTCAAGATTAGTAATGTAACAGAACACATTTGAAAGACCATTTGTATATGAACACATCACTCACCTTTGAAAAAAAAATTCAGCACAGTAGCCAAATCCAATGTTAGGGTGTGCCACATTAGCATTTAGTGCTATAAATCCAGCCACTCAAATCACCTGAAAGTCCACTCACCAACTGTAAACTCAGGATGCTCAACTAGCATGCAAAGGAACTGCAGATTTTTTTTTACTCCTCGGGGAAGGCAATAGATTGTATAGTTATCTCCTGAACAGGGTAAAATAACTACCCTACAACTATACAATCTACTACCTCACTCCAATAGAGAAAATTGTACTTAACAGTCCTAGTTTCAGGAAATATAGCTTAGCTACACAGCTATTCAGCTTTGAACAAGTTGTATCTTATGGCACCAATTACCACTACTAGTATTTTGCTTAATTAGAAATGCAACAGTTTTAGTTTTTAAATTACCCCATGCAATATACAGTTAAGATGAAATCTATTCTTCCATACCTGTGTTTCTCCCCTAAAGAGAATTAAAAAAAAAAATCTAACTTGAAAATCAGAATGGTAAAGAAACTGACTTTCCTGGGATAAACAAATCCAGACATACATATCAACTCTGCTATTCTACAGAAATGTATTTCCTCTGCCCACAAGCCCTTTGACCTAGAGAAGGTCTGAAGAACTGGACAATAAACTTTAAAGCGAAAGATCTGACATTGCTGATTTTCTGCTGCTTTAGGAAAGACAGTAGATTGTATAGTTATCTCCCAGTTGTGGGTATGACCCTAAAACTATACAACCTACTACCTCATCCCACAGTGCAGGCATCTTCTTAGTTCAGATGTAGAGGGAATGTTGTTTTACTAAAGACAAGTTAGCTACAAGACAGCATCTATATTATACATAACAGTTTACCAGAGAGAAAGCTTCCCCATGCAACAAGTTACTTAGAAAGATTTTGATCTCAGACTTTTTTAAAAATTATACCAACCATTGGGGCTCTCAAGACTTCACCACTGGATAGACAGCAAGATGCAGAGCAAGAAAGGAATCTAAAAATCAATTTTCTTTTAAAAATGGGTTAAATTACAATCTTCTTCCATAGATGTAATCTCAAATCTGAAAGTAGAACAAAGACAGTATCAGAAATCTTACATACAGACCTACATCACTTATTCCTTTTGTGAATTAATAGCAACAGTGAAACCTAAATACCATGGCTTTCTTCAGCCAATGTTTCTAGTTGTACCAGTGTAAGGGCTTAATGCCTATAAACTAGACCAAATACAAAATGTAATACCATGAACTACCAGTGTTTTAAACTGATTTAGCGTATGGCAGTTATATGCTAACTTTAAATCTAACAGTACAAAAGTGCTACTTTGCAGTATATCAGTCAGCAAATTGTTACCGCAGATCTTAGATTAACTTCTTGGGGGCAGAGACTACCTTGATGTACATACAGCACAATACTGCTTTGATCCTGATTGGGCCCCTCTAGGCTCTACAATATGAATTCAACTTGTTTCTCCAAAAGCAACTTAAAATGTACTTAACTTTTAAAAAAGTTAAGATGTACTAATTCAGTCGGATGTAAATTTAAAGGCAGTTTCCACACTAGCATCCGATGAAGTGAGCTGTAGCTCACGAAAGCTTATGCTCAAATAAATTTGTTAGTCTCTAAAGTGCCACAAGTACTCCTTTTCTTTTTACTAGCACTTCAGTTGACTATGATCCTGAACAGGGCGGGGTGGGGACGGGACCTAAATCTAAGTGTGGGCCAGGCAGATACGTATGATTTAGAATCCACTCCTTGGCAAAAGTAGCTTGAAAACAGGGAATGGGGGAGGAAAGCTGATTTATACTTGGAAAAATAATTAACAGCCTGAAATAAGTATTTAGCAGTGAAGCTTTCTAAACAGTTCAAATACTATGCATGTACTAGATTTTCTTCACAATTCTACTTTAAGATTCTCAGACAAGTCTTCCAACAAAGCCTTAATACAACCAGTGATCCAGTGCATTTACACACAAACGGATGACATTATTCCTCCATGAACAGCAAACAAAAGCAAAAAAATGTTTCCAAAATTCTTCAATTCTGTACCTTCATTTGTACAAAATACTGACAATGAATTTTAGTGGATTGCTTTTAAGATTCTGCCATGGATTAGCATAAACCCCAGACCTGCTTTCATGAACCTTATGCCTATCATAATTTAATTTTTTTAAGTATTTCATTGCACAGATGGGCATAAGCTGTTGGTCCTAATTCCCAAAACAGAAATAAATTTGAACAGTAGCATTGGAACAAGATCAGAAGCTATTATACAGATTCGGCACAACCTTATTTAGATTAGCTCAGGGTAGGCAAAGATCCTGGAATCAGATGTGAAATAAAAAAAATACGTGCAGAAAGACTAAAAATCTTTTCATGAGATTCTTTGCTTTTCCATATGAGTTTTCACTAGCAAAGCAGAGAGCTGTGCAAAGGTAACTCATATCCAAGACACAGAGTCTGCTGATGCCTTCTCTGTGCAGTGCGGTGAATTGTGTCAGATTAAGCCAAACAGGTGTAACCCAAAGCTGTTCCTCTATCACTCACTGAGACAGTGAATCCAGTGGGTTTAATGAAATCCAAGATGCATAACAAATCTGCAAAAGCACAGGTCTAAATTTCTACACTACACCCTTAAAATCCAAAGTTATTTATAGTTTTAAATGTGTCTAAAATTGTCTGTAACAAGGGTTTACATGGCAGCAACATAGCATACCAAAACCACAAAGTATAAAGACAGTAAAACTGCATTACTAGAAGCCCATTGCTCTAACTCTCATACATAAAGTAGACTGTTTTTGGAAGTTTATATTGTAAATGTTGTTGAAACCAGTGTGGCTTTTTCATAATTTTGAATTACAGAGGTTAAGACAACATATTGGAAACCATAAAAAGCATGCAAGGCTCTGCCTTAGTTTTACTTCTGAAGCTACAAAATTCCCATATTAACTTGTTACAAGAAATTGGCAGGCTGCAAATCATTTCCCCTCTCCATCACCTTTTCCATCACTAGACTAGCTTGCTGTTCCTCAATATACAAGTGCCTGTAGTTGCTTTCAACTCAATGTAAGAAAACACATTTCCCCCATACAGGCACTTTTTGGTATTAAGTTTAAGAGCAGACAAACCATACCTGAACAAGGATGTAATGAAATTAAACTCTACTAACCCTGTTTTATCTTTCTAATATAGTACTTTTATAGTGCAGTCTGTCATAGGGTCTTAAAACATTTTAATGAAATCTCAAATACCAGTTTGAGTACGTTCAGTCCTCATTTTACCAATGAGGAAGATGTCACTGGTCATCATACAGCACGCCAGAGTGGGAAGCAGACTCAGTGTGACTCCAGGTCTTATAGTCTGTCCATCAGATTATGCTTAAAGATAATGGCTGTTGATTACATGCTGCAATAACTAGATGGTCAGGCTACCATCACTCATTTTCTTCACTGTTTTGAGCTATAAATTTAATCCAACATATCTCAGCGCTCACTTCCATCCGAACGGAAAAAGCATCCTATGTTTCTTACATTATCCAGTTGTGAAAATAAATATGCATCACTCAAGATATTGAAGTCCATTTTTTCAAAATGATTGAAAATGGGTTTCTGCGGCCTTTAAATCTTAATAAAGTTTATTCTTAATGAAAAAAACCTGTCTTTTGGACTATAATTTATAAACAGGTATCTGAAGTTATTTAAAGGTTTTCTCTGCTTTCTAGAAGCCCAGCACCTTTTAATCCTCTGATGGGTGAAGTTGTGGATTAATTCTCAGTTTTTATTCCAAAAAAGTTTCTATAAATTCCAATTTCTTTTTTCTAGGGAGAAACTTAGAATTTACTAGTCCTGACTGGAACTACTGTGGTATTTTTATAGAGCACTGCAATACAGAATTGATGACTTCCTCTTCCCCAAACTAGATGAAAGAATTAAATAGAGAATTTTTGTATTTTGGAAGTTTAGCAAACATAACTTCCAGAAAATGACCACATTTTAAAATATCTCAAGAAGTTTTATAGCAGATGTCTTTATGTATGTTTATAAAATGCAGGCAGACTAAGAACCCACTGGAACAAAATTAAAGTTCTAAAAAAAGAATAATCAGGTGTTTGGAATTTCAATTTGTATTTTTACAGTTAGTGGTTACCTCAGCTTGAGATACACAAGTAGTAAATACCTACAGTACAAGCAGTCACACCTGTAAGTTTTGCATTCTACAGTCAACTAGTGATTGTCACATTTAGTTATAGTATATCTTAAATTCACTGAAATAAGTGAAATGCAAGTTCCACATGTCTTAATCTTCAACTACAGAAGTGAAGAAGTATGGTACTGTACTGAATAAGCAAGATAAAATTGATTCATTTATATTTTCATATAGGACCAACAGGGTGCAAAGGGCAAGTTTACTGCTCATTACTCTGCTCCAATGGGAGTTGTCTGTGGTCACCAGGTGCTGCTTCTCCCCTGCATACAACTTCACCAGGTGGTGATCCAGGACCATCTACCAAAGTACCAGACCTCCCCATTCCAGCTGCAGTAGTCGGCAGAAATGAATTCAGGGCATCCTAGTCTCCAACCAGACTAGCAGGATTCCCTATAGAGGACAGAGGTCTAAGCTTCCAATCTGGGCTTTAATTTCAGTCCCAAATCTCCTGTAGAGAAGTAGCAGCTCTACAGTACATTAAAACCTCAGAATTAAACACCAGAGTTATGAACTGACCAGTCACCCACACTCCTCATTTGCACACTTCTGGTTCCAATCAGGCAGAAGCAGAGGGAGGGAAAAGCAAATACAATGCAGTACACTGTGTTAAATGTAAACAACTAAAAAATAAAGGGAAAACTGCATTTTTCTTCTGCATAGTACAGTTTCAAAGCAGTATTAAGTCAATGTTCAGTTGTAAGCTTGAAAGAACCCTAACGTTTTGTTCCTTTACTAACATTTCAGAGTAATGAACAGCCTCCATTCCCAAGGTGTTCATAGCTACAGTAGAACCCGAGTTGGGCTACCTACAAATCCAGCCACTCTTCCCAATGCTGCTGGGACTCATTTGTACACCAGGTCCCACCTGACTACCTTCAGATTGCTTCTGTTATTATTGGGTCTTTTTCTTTTTTTTTTTTTTAAAAACATGTGATCATCATTCTGCAACTATTTTTCACTGAGCTTTCAGAATGCATTTAAAATTCTAATACACTACAATATACTGACTAACCTGTGTGGGGAATTGTTCATGACCATTATGAGACTTGCTAAAATGTGTAGGCTTAAGTTTAAAAAAAATGAATTATTTGCTTATATGTTATTTCTCTTTTGTTTGATCTGTGTCTTACTACATTACAACATAAGACACAAATAGCTCATGCCCACTAACACATTCTCCAACTGTGAAAGAAGGGAAACTGGCCCCAGGAAATGGTTGCTAGTGGATTTTCGTCTATTACAATTCTGGAGATGACAAGGTATACAAATTTGCAAGAAAAAATTCTAGTGAAGTTCCATTTCATCTTATCTAGGTCCTTGGAATGGTGACACTGCTCTGTTTCCATATTCAATTTTCAACTCAGGAGTAGCAGTTACTAAAGATGACTGAGCAGTCCTTGTAGAAGCTTACCAGCAAACTATAAAAACCCGTTAGCTGTGAGACGGATACAGCTTTAATACACTACAAAATGACAGACTATTCTGATCCAAATTTTCTCTAAAGGCAAAGGAATAAAAATTTTAACTCTGCAAGACAGCACACAACCATAGTTGTAGGCAACCTGTTAAAGTACAAGTTTCTCAATTTAAATCAAAGCTCCAATACTTTTTTTTTTTTTTTTTTTTTTTTGGAAAATACAAAGGAGAAAACTGAAGATTCTAAGCATGGTGGGAAAATTTTCAATAACTTTTTAAAATTTAAATTTTTATTTGCAGGGTGCTAGTTCTTTACTTTCATCCCATTTTATAGTCAAACTACTGAAGTAGAGGGTTTTTTTACTTGTTTAATGATTTTTCTTCTTATAAATTTTAAACTTAAAATGGTCATCTATACTAAACACATGTCCAGGGTCACTAATATCCTCACTGTAAAAGCATCAGAAACAAACAAAATCAGCAAGTAGCCCCAGCTAAATTTGCAGCTACTCCACCTTCTGATACAGTATATTGAACTTCCACAAATCAAGAAAGCTAAAATGCCCTGACAAGGATATACTTTATAAGAGTTTGCAATTTGAAATTAAGGGGACTTAGGCAATGAAGGGTGCAATTTTCAGAGCACAACTATGGGCTTTCGTGCCTAAACTTAGGCTTGCTTTTTTTTTTTTTTTTTTTTTTAAATGTACTGAAAGTCTAAACTTTGTTAACACAGACCATTTTGCTTTGTAGGAACAGAGTTTACGCCATTAGGAGAAGAACTGAATAAAAATAGTTTTAGCCCTCAATAATCCAAACATACTTAACTTTAAGCCTGAATAGTCCCACTAAAGACAACTGGACTATACATGGTGAATACAGTTATGTATTTACTTCAGTGTTTACAAGATCAGAACAATAATTTTCACTTTTTTGCTGTAGTTAATTTTGTACTACTCAAAATACTCTGCAACTAGTGGCTCCTTACAATATTTATAATGTAGCATATGAATTTTAAATTTCAATAGCACAAGTTTTCAAATGGATTTACAAAGCCTAAATCTGATTTAAATCAATGGTTCAAAGTGACTGTATCAAAGCATTTTACATTACTTCTAATTTCAGTAAATGATTGCAAACAGGAATATCAGATATTGAGGTCTGTGTTTTTAAGAACTGAGGGGTACCTGCCAAGAGTACTAGACATGTTTGGAGATAAAAGATTTACAAAAACAAAATTAGAAAGTGACTACTGCCTACTGTCACCAACAAACTTTAAAAAGCTGTTAACTTCAGTGTATTACTTCTAGGGTAGTAAACAATCTGCTATAGATTGTTATAGTAAACAGCATGCTATAGATCAAATCTCTTCAGACAAGATGATACATTAACATAAATATCGGTAATAACTTAATGTACAAGTGATAGTGCTATGGTCAGAAAAGTACACAACACACCCTGATGCCCAAATATTTGCTTAGTTTACTTAAAGACAATATAATCGAGATTTGAACAACGAATCTTGGGAGTCCTGCCTTCTAATCAAACAGCTCTGCCAGTAACTTGCTGTGTAACTTTCAAGTCATTTAATCTGTATTTCATTTTACCATCTGTAAAACAGATGCAAGTGTTTACCTTCCTCCAGAGGTTGAAACTGTTTTACCTACATGAAGGGCCTTGAGGCCATAGATTTGTCAAGCAACACAACAGTAAGCCTGCAAGCAGCAATCTAGTTTTATCTGCTGTATCAAAGTCACCAGCTACTCCTAACTCCAAGACCATAAACTATTGAAGGTAGGTTATGTGTACAGCAAAAAAACCAATTAGATATCAGGTTGAGCATGCAGTGCTGATGCTGGAACAAACATTTTAATCTGGAAACAAAAATGTTTGACATAACTGAAATAAAAGTATAGAACAAAGCACTGTTTCTTCTAACTACAACCACTCCGAACTGTTGCCCAATTTTTACATAAACATTGCTGATCTCACCATCTTTTCGAATCAACTGCTCTAGTAATACAGTCTTCCACTGAACAGAAGTTTGCCATTTCCTTTTTTAGTTAGCTGAAGAACTACAGCATTCTGAATGACTGTATTTCACAGAACAATTAGAGTGCCAGTTATTTATTTCCCCTGAAATGTCTGTTTCATAATGCATGTGTTTCCATTATGATATTATGTACTCCCAGGATGGGGAATGTTTACTTTATCATATCAAGTATCAATTGTTTACTTCTGATATTTAATTCCCCACCTGATATGCTTTTCAGAGGGTGGCTTATTAAGAGAGAAATTTAATAAAAGGAAAAGCATAAGTTGGACTTATGCCTGAATCAAAATTAAGGTGTCATTCTTTTAAAAGACAATGTAACAAGATGTCCACATGCATCCTTGTTTTCCTACTTCATTCCCTTGTGTTTTTCTGTGAGGATTAACACCCGAGACAAATAGTTGATTTGTTCCCATTAACAGAGCAGTTGTCTCACTCCTATGTTAATTTCAGGTGTCAATATAAACTGATTAAAGGACTGAATAATTAAAGGTTTAACTGTGGGTTTGAATAGAGACTGGGAGTGGCTGGGTCATTACACATATTGACAAAAAGAAAAGGAGGACTTGTGGCACCTTAGAGACTAACCAATTTATTAGAGCATAAGCTTTCGTGAGCTACAGCTCACTTCCTCAGCTTTCGTGAGCTACAGCTCACTTCCTCAGATGCATCTGAGGAAGTGAGCTGTAGCTCACGAAAGCTTATGCTCTAATAAATTGGTTAGTCTCTAAGGTGCCACAAGTCCTCCTTTTCTTTTTGCGAATACAGACTAACACTGCTGTTACTCTGAAACCTACACATATTGACTATTTCTCCATGTTAAGTATCCTCACACCTTCTTAAAAAGAACAGGAGTACTTGTGGCACCTTAGAGACTAACAAATTTATTAGAGCATAAGCTTTCGTGGGCTACAGCCCACTTCATCGGATGCATGCAGTGGAAAATACAATAGGACGATTTTATATACACAGAAAATGAAACAATGTGTGTTACCATACACACTGTAACGAGAGTGATCCAAAGAAGTGAGCTGTAGCTCACGAAAGCTTATGCTCAAATAAATTGGTTAGTCTCTAAGGTGCCACAAGTACTTCTTTTCAGTTAAGGTGAGTTATTACCAGCAGGAGAGAGATTATTGTAGTGATAATCAAGATGGGCCTTTTCCAGCTGTTGACAAGAATGTGTGAGGTACAGTGGGGGGGAGGGGGGGAAATAAACATGGGGAAATAGTTTCACTTTGTGTAATGACACATCCACTCCCAGTCTTTATTCAAGCCTAATTTAATGGTGTCCAGTTTGCAAATTAATTCCAATTCAGCAGTCACTCGTTGGAGTCTGATTTTGAAGTTTTTTTGTTGTAATATTGTGACTTTTAGGTCTGTAATCGAATGACCAGAGAGACTGAAGTGTTCTCCTACTCGTTTTTGAATGTTATAATTCTTGATATTTGATTTGTGTTCATTTATTCTTTTACATAGAGATTGTCTGGTTTGGCCAGTGTACATGGCAGAGGGGCACCTTCTTGTCAACTGTCTAAATGGGCCATCTTGATTTTCACTACAAAAGTTTTTTTCCTCCTGCTGATAATAGCTCATCTTAATTAGCCTCTTACTCCACCTTTTAATCTCCTTACTATATGTTCCATTCTATGCATCCGATGAAGTGGACTGTAGCCCTCAAATTTATTAGAGATCTGTTAAAGTGAAGTCCCATTTACTAAAAACTCTGGATTTTTTCCTATATCTTGGGGTTTTAAGATACATTCACCTCTACTGTAAAGAATTAGAAGTTCAATAAAAATAAAATCATTAAATGCTTTCTGAAGTACAAAAAAAATTGTAATTCTGATCAACAAATGCTATCTCAAACCCCCAGCAGAATTTGATCCTATTTTTCCATGATCAATTTTATTCTTTAGGCACTAAATGTACATTTATATCCTAGTTAGATTCTTTTAAAAAAAAAGATCTAACTAGCAAATTTTTAGCATTTTATTTATTTCTCATGATACTTCCTGGGTAAGAGCAAATATTTCTAATAGATCTAAGAATATAATTTTTAGAGAGAAATGAGTTATAAATGGGGGTAAGTGGCTATGATGACCTTGAGTCAGAGGGAATTAGTTTACACTTACTATAGATTAAAAAACCTTAGAGACAACTGAAGATTAAGCAGTGCAAGAAAATCATTAGTAGTATATTAATAGCATACACCACAACTTTAAGGATTTTATAGTAATACAAGGTAATGGCAAGACCTACTTGGGTACAATGTTGTTTTGCGCTCTGGCCTTTAACAGACTAAATTTTAACTGACAACTACTAGCCAGGATGAAAGTTAACCTGTGCCACCGCAGCTCCTGCAACAGCTACATAATATTTATGTATTTAAATGTGAATCAGTCAACTTCTTTTTTAACAACACAATTTAGTCTCTCTCTGACTTTACCTTTCTCTCCTACTAGCTTCACAGATGCACAGAGTCCAAGATCCGAAGGGACTTTTGTGATCATGTAGTCTGACTCCCTGTTAGTTGCAGGCTATAGAATTTCCCCTGCAAAAATTCCTAGAGTATTTTTTTTAAATCCAATCTTGATTTAAAAATTGCCAGTAATGGAGAATCCATCACAACCCTTGGTAAATATTTTCTACTTTTAAATTACCCTCACTGTCACTTCCAGTCAGAATTTATCTAGCTTCAACTTCCAGCCATTGGTGTTATATATAACTTTTTCTGTAGACTGAAAAGTCCATCATCAAGTATTTATTCTTGATGTAGATATTTACAGATTAATCAAGTCAATTTCCACACTATCCCACCCTCAGTTAAAAAACAGAAACAAAAATTCGATACTCCATTTGCCTCTCTGAATTTATCCTCATCAGCATTTCCACCAACCTACTCATACACAGGGCTTCCAAAATTTATTAGACACCTATTTACCAAAAGACAATTAAAATGAAGAGTCCAATTTTCAAGTACAGTATCCAGGTGAAGAACCAAGCTCCCACTATCTGGTCCCTGAATTCCCACCAGCGTACTTCCTCAGTACTCTGCTCCTGGGCTCAATATTTTGTAGCCTCTGGGCAATAGGTGTCTGATAAACTTGAAACTCTGCCTTCCCCCAGCTGCAGGAAAGGAAAAAGGAACATTAGTGCATTTGTCAGTCTTATAATTGCAGTATCACACATGTCATTGTCATCAGTTAACACTTGCTCCTGAATAAATCAGAATTACATTGGCAGCTCTTCTCTCTACAGCTGAACATAATCCAAACGTTTGTTTTATGAAAATTACAGCAGCCAGTATAAGTACTAGATTGTATGATAAGCACTGGTAACTATATTACAGCAATACATAACACAACTGATTATTCCCAATCTAGAATGTATTATCATCCCTATCTGTGTTAGATAGAAGCAGCTATGCATAATAGCTGCAACCTAGACATACTTCAAAATGCTAGTGCTTAAATATACAACACAAGCGCCTTGCACTTTATTAAGCATGGAATTCATTCTGCAAACAGAAACACCTTTTTTTCTTCAAAAAACACCTTTTTTACTCCACCAGGTCTGTTTTAAAGCCGGGTCACAGTTGTCAATACTCTGCAGGTCGCAGCAGCAGTTTCAAAGCTTCAAACGTTTTTGGTCAAATCTGTTGAAGCCGAACCAAGAGATAAAGCGCATTAACAGTCCGTTACCTGTTCAAAGGGCACTGCAGCGTGAAAACCTTCGGTGAAGTGAGTTACATTCGCTTCCCCAGTCACTTCATCTCATCGGGGCTTATTAGCTGCGAACTGCCCATCCCACCCACAGCATCCTCCTGCCGCACCACAGCCGCCTGACGCTTGCGACTTCGGCCAAGGGCACCGGGGATGCCGGGTTTCCCGGCGGCCCCGCAGAGCAGCGGGAGCTGGGGCTCACCTGCCTACCCGCGCCATTAAGGAGGCAGAACTGAGAGTCACCCCAAGAAGGGCCGGCAGCCGAGCGGGGGTGGGCGGCTCACGCCACCGATCGCTCCGGTCCGGCCGCTGAGGAATCAGTGGCTCCTCTTGTCCGGAGGGTTTCGGGGGGAAGAGAGCACCCCTCCCCGCCAAGGTCTCCCCTGCCCACAAACATGATAGCGGAAGTGACGTTACCAGCCCCTAGTAGCCCCCGCAGCCTATCACTCATGGGAACGGAAACCATATAGCGAATCAGCAGCGCCCAAGGGCGGCACTTCCGGGGCTTCATGTTAGTCTGAGAAGGGGGGGGGGGGGAGGTGAAAAAACCTTAAATGCAAAAACACGTGAGCGGAGGGAGATGGTTGAAAGTCCCCACCCGCGGCGGCCGCGGCGCCCCCGGGAAGGAGCCATGGTGCAGCCCGCCCCACGCACGCGGTCCCGCACCACAGGCAGCCGCCAGAAGAGGACACGGTCCAGCCGCCGCTTCCTACCGAGCAGGCAGTCGCTAGGGCGAGCTCGGCCGGCAGCCAGCACCGCCCCTCAGCCAGTAGGGAGCCGCACCGCTTCCCCTGCAGGCCCCAGGCCTCTCTGGCCGCCGGGAAGCCCCCATTCGCCCTAGGGCCGCTAGCCCCGGAGGCCTCTAGCCGGGCGCTGCCCTGCGAGCCATGGCGGCGCTGCAGCCCCATTACCTGCTGCAGGCTGACCCGGAGCGGCGCCCAGGACCCGGATAGAGTCGCTCGTCGCAGCTGCCCTGTGGCCGCTCGTCGCGATGCATCACGGGAAGGGGGGCAATATCGCGTCGCCCTGCTCATTGGAGAAGAGGGCGGCAGGCACCGCCCCCGTTCCGTTGCCGGGGGTGGTAGAGCGAGCCGTCCCTCACCGGAGAGTCTCCACTCTCATTGGACCGAAGACCGGGTGACACCGCCTTTGTCGAGGAGGCTGGTCTCCCATTGGAGGAGAAACCCCGCCGCACACTTGCCTACTACCTAACTGGAAGGGGGACGAGGGTGGCTCCAGGCCCCGCGCCCGCCGCCGAAACTCGGAGGAGGAGCCGAGTTCTCGAATCGCGGCACGCGGCTTCAGCTTCTGTTCCCTCCCCGCTCCGGGAGCCAAAGGGGCCGGAGCTCAGACCCTCCCTCGTGGGGGAGCGGGGTGGGGCTCGCTCGCGCGCGCGCGCTCTCTCTCTGTCAGTGGCACACAATGCGGGGAAGGGGGCATTTGCGTTCCGCACCCTGCTGGAGGCAGAGCAAATCCAGTCTGGGGAGCTGCCCTTCTCCAGGGATGCTGGGACCATTTGTATAGCGGGGGTGCTGAGAGCCATGGAACCAAATAAACCCTATATGTAATGGAAACCACGTCAAGCCCAGGGGTGCGGGAGCATGTCCCACGCCCCTAGGTCCCATCCCTCTGTCCCAGTTTTTCCAAGACAGTCTGTGTGCCCTCTCTCATCATGTTGAGTTGCCCTGTTAAGAGCCAGGTAATTGGGATCATGAGGCACGCTCTCTTTAGCCGAGAGCACCTTGCACTCACTTGGGGAAACAGGACATTAGCGTCACAGTTCTGAGACTAATAAAAAGGTATTTTCATTGTCTAGCATGAGTGTCCCGGGATCTACTGTTCTGTAAAAATCTGTGGCCCTGAATTCCTCCACCTTTGTACGTTCAGAACATGTGTTCATAACCAGAACGGCAGGATTTGTCCTTCGGAGGAAAAAGGAACATTAGTCCATTTCATCAGTCTTATGATCAGCCTTGGTCCAACCTACAGAGCTGGCTCCCAATAATCTAAGCCTTTAATCCAAAAATCAGTTTGAGAAACGGGAATGATTGTATTTTAAATTGGCTTGTGCGAAGAGTAAGTTGTATGCTGATGTGCAGCCCTGCCATTAAAGTAGTTCAAAACAGGAAGAGGAGCTGCCATCACAGGTCTCACTGCTATGTGGTGATGCTGTGTTGCATCATTCTGTATAATGGCAAGAAGGGGAAAATGGGGTCAGAGAAAAAATATATTCTGAGAGAAGTTAACGACTCCAGCAGCCTTGCAAACGTACATGTGCATGGGCACGTACACCCGTGGAGTGTACAGCGCTAGGTAGGGCCACACCCCTCATCCACCACAACTCTATTCTATATATGTAGGGCCCTACCAAATTCACAGCCATGAAAAACACATCATGAATCATGAAATCTGTTCTTTTGTGTGCTTTTACACTATACAATACATCAGAGGTCCCCAACCTTTCTGATGCAATAGCATATTCTTGTTCCCAGAAAAGTGTGGTGGGCACTGGACAACATGCTGCCGAAATGCTGCAGAGAAGCAGCCTCATCACGAAGTGTCGCTGCCGAGAAGCGGCAACGCCAAGAAGCTTCTCGGCGGCATTTCGGCGGCTGGTTGTCCGGCGGCCGTGCATCTCGGCAGCGGGTTGTCCGGTGGAAGCGCTCCCTTGTCAGTAGGCGGGCGCACATAAATGCCCTGGTGGGCACCATGGCGCCCGCGGGCACCGCGTTGGGGACCCCTGCTATACATATTTCACAGGGAAACCAGTGTTTCTCAAATTAGGGGCCCTGACCTAAAAGTAAGTTGCAGGGGGGTCACAAGGTTATTTTAGTTAAGATCATGGTATTGCCACCCTTACTTCTGTGCTGTCTTCAGAGCTGGGTGGCCTGAGCACAGCAGCTGCTGGTCTAGGGCCCAACTCTGAAGGCAGCACCCTGTCAGCAGCAGCACAGAAGTAAGGGTGGAAATACCATACCATGCCACCCTTACTTCTGCGTTGCTGCTGGCGGCAGCTCTGCCTTCATACTTTCCCTCTCGGAAGCACAGAGTCCAAGTGTAGCAAAAACTTTTAATAAAAGGAGGGAAGTAACTAAGCATTAATTTGGGAAAACACCACAACTAGGGTTCATAAACATAAACCATGAGCAACAGACCCACCCCGAAGTAAGTTGGGCAATGTCCATTTCCCCTCAGGTTCTTAAGTCCAGCAACCCAAAAGTCCCTTTAACGTTCCCATCCCTTCTCTGTACCCCACTTGGCCAGTGCAGCCCCAGAGTTCAGAGGTTCATCTGCAAAGTTCACCTACCCCGTGCAGAGGAGGTGGTAAGAAGGCACCTTACACACAGGCAGTCGCTCATCACCCCAACAGCTGATTGTCACGCCTCTCAGCAGGGCTCTGCTCTGGTCCTCTTTGCTAGCCACTCACCAAGATGTCCCCACTTAACACAGCTCTCAGTGATTTCAGCTGTTAGTGGGAAAGCCTCACGGCTAGTGCACACTAGGCAATCTCTTGCAATAAACACACTGTCCCAAAGTAGGTCTAATCCTTAAACCTAGGTATCAGTGATTTCAGCTCCAAAGAGTACAATACTCTCAACTGAATCTAAATTAGCTCATTTATTATACCATGACAAATCAACTAACATCCCTAACTCTTCCCACTCATTAAGCTTTGGAATGTATGTTCCCTGTCTACCAAGTGCCATTCAGCTGAGGAAGAGTCCCTCCATCAGGGTATGCCAGGTACGGCTCTGCTGCCCTCGGTTCACACAACAAGGATAACAATGCTTTATTACTCCTGCCCCAATAACAAGCAGACTGGGGATCTAGCACCAGCCACAAGTGATCATTTGGGCAAGCAATCCCACCATGCTGAGCACCTAGGCAGGGTGGGTGTGTCCATGCAAACAAGATCAGCTCAAGTCTTTTTCCACAGCTCACCACTAGATGTCAAGGGAGAGCTCATTCAGACTCTGCTTACATTTGTATAAGCATGAATTTTGTTGAAGTTTGGATTTTAGGACACAAATGCTCATATAAATAAAATGACTTGGTGAGCATATTTTCCTTTCTCTGTCAAGGTTCATGTCTGACAGCCCTCATATTGGAATGTAGATAGTGATGAGAGGCAAGGGAGGAAGCTTAAAAAGAAGGGGATGCTGCATTTTTCACAAGAGTCTGCGGGGGAGGAGTTGTTTGTTTGTTTGTCATCCCAGCTTGGAGTTTCAAGGTAAAACTTTCAAAAGTGCCTATGTGGCTTAGACTCCTAAGTCCCACTGAAAGTCAACTACATTGAAAATGTTACTGATTGCCAAATAATTTCATGATATGTCATGGCTAATTTCTCAGTTGGAGCAGAAGCTCTGGATCTGGAACAGTTTGCCTCATTTCTTCATGTGACTGCAATATTCTGAATCACAAGCTTTTAAGGTGTGTGAATTGTATTAAACACAATTCACACACCTAACTATAAACCTCTGATATTTTGTTTCTCTCACTAATACAACTGGGCAGAATATTTTTCTCACAGATTTGCCCAGCTGTTTAGACCTGCATTAACCCCCTGAATTCCAGCATATGCCATGTCTTTTTTTGCATGTTTCTGGAACTGGAAGAAAATGAAGAATTATGTCCTGAGACCTGTGGAAAGTGGTATAACTCCCTCTGATGAGATTAAGATGATAGTATCTTGATGAAAGATAGGATTTGATCTTCAATAGAAAAGGCTGGTAATTCAGATACTTTTCTCACTGACATCATGGCTGTGAAGAGGGTAACTTTTAGTTTTGATAAATATAGTTATTAATTGAAATAGTTCAGATGTTGACTTTAACAGAGTTTGCAGAACTGTATTTAAGTTCCATGTTGAAAATCTGTGGCTGATGTGTGGATTCAGGAGAGTCATGCTTTGAGAAATTTGGAAACCCAGTGTTATGATGGCAAGGTATGATCTTGCTTTATGGGCTGTGAAAATATTGTACAATGAAGCTGCATGAACTAACCATGAACTAACTAACAAGGAACTCCTTGCCTGAGGAGGCTATGAAGGCTAGGACTATAACAGGGTTTAAAAGAGAACTGGATAAATTCATGGAGGCTAAGTCCATTAATGGCTATTAGCCAGGATGGGTAAGGAATGGTGTCCCTAGCCTCTGTTTGTCAGAGGGTGAAGATGGATGGCAGGCACTGATCATTACCTGTTAGGTTCACTCCCTCTGGGGCAGCTGGCATTGGCCACTGTTGGTAGACAGGATACTGGGCTGGATGGACCTTTGGTCTGACCCAGTATGGCCATTCTTATGTTCTTAAGCTTTACTTTGCTCTTGGAACTTTAGGGTATTGTGAATTTTGGCAGCATTTGTTTGCACACTGTTCTCTCTACACACACACACACACCCCATACTTGAATTTTATCCAAATTCTAGCATATAGTTTTAAACTAGATTGTTTCCTAGGTAACATGGATGTGTTGCTGACTTGATCAGAGTAGCTTTTCCACTGACTAGATGCCCAAAAAGCTACAATTGAAGACTAAAGCCATATTGGTTAAAAAACTGACCTTGTTTAGAGGAGAAGTGAAGGCAGCTATAAAATTAAAATTATAAAATTAAAAAATAATAAATAGCAAATGGAAGAAATTGGAAGTTGATAGTAATGAATATAAATCAGAAGATAGGAATAGTAGAAAACTAATAAGGGAAACAAAGGAACAGAAGGAGAAATTGATGTCTAGCAGTGTTAAGGACAACAAGAAGGTATTTTTAAAGTATATTTGGAACAAAATGAATCCTGACAACGGTGTTAGTCCATTGCTATAGGGAAATAGTACATTTATCAATAATAATGCAGAAAAGACAGAAGCGTTCAATAAATATTTCTGTTCTGTATTTGGGAAAAAAACAGATGGATGTAATCTCATCATATGATGATGGTAACATGCTTTCCATTTCACTAGTATCTCAGGAGTATGTTAAACAGCAGCTACTAAAGTTAGACATTTTTAAATCCCCAGATCCAGATAAACTTGCATCCAAGAGTTTAAAAGAGCTGGCTGAGGAGCTCACCGGACCATTAATGTTTATTTTTCAACAAGTCTTCTGGAACTTTCCTGGTGTTCTAAGACTGGAAGAAAGCTAAAGTTGTGATAATACTTTAAAAAGAGTAAAATAGGATGACCCAGGTAATTATAAGTCTGTCAGCCAGACATCAAGCCCAGGCCAGTGAATGGAGCAGCTGATATGGGACTTGATTAATAAAGAAGTAAAGAAGAGTAATATAATTAATGCCAATCAACATGAGTTTATGGAAAATGAATGCATTCAAACTAGATTTTTTATGAGATTACAAGTTTGGTTGATAAAGGTAATATTGTTGATGTAATATACTTGGACTTCTGCAAGGCATTTGACTTCATACCACCTAACATTTTTATTGAAAAACTAGAGCGATATAAAATGCATACAGCATACATTAAAGGGATTAAAAGCTTGCTAACTGATAGGTCTCAAAATGTAATTGTTATATGGAGAATCATCATCAAGCAGTGTGTTTCTAGTGGGGTCCTCCAAAGATTGTTCTTGGCCCTATGCAATTTAAAATTTTTATCAGTGACCTGGAAGAACATAAAATCATCATTGTTCAAGTTTGCAAATGACATAAAAATTGGGAGAGTGGTAAATAAGGAAGACGAGAGGCCATTAATACAAAGCTATCTAGATTTCTTGGTAAACTAAGTGCAAACAAATAATATGTGTTTTAATACAGCTAAATTTATGCATCTAAGGATAAAAAATGTAGGCCATACTTACAGGATGGTGGACTCTATCCTGGTAAGCAGTGACTCTGAAAAGGATTTGGGAGTTAGGGTGGATAATCAGCGGAACATGAGCCCCCAGTGCAACACTGTGGCTTAAAGGGCTCATATGATCCATGGATGCATAAGAAGGGGAATCTCAACTAGGAGTTGAGAAGTTATTTGACTTCTGTATTTGGCACTGGTGCAACCACTGCTGGAGTACCGTGTCCACTTCTGCCATCCACATTTTAGGAAGGATGTTGAAAAATTGGGGATGGTTCAGAAAAGAATTATTAAAGGATTAGAAAGCATGCCTTATAGTGATAGACTCAAAGAGCTTAATCTATTTAGCTTAACACAGAGAAGGTTAAGGAGTGACTTGATTACAGTCTATAAGTACTTACATGAGGAACAAATATTTAATAATGGGCCGTTTAATCTAACAGAGAAAGGTATAACACGATCCAATGGCTGGAAGTTGAAGCTAGACACATTCAGATTAGAAATAAGGTGTACATTTTTAACTGTGAGAGTAATTCAGCCTTGGAACAATTACCAAGGGCTGTGGTGGATTCTCCATCATTGACAATTTTTAAATCAAGATGGGATGTTTTTCTAAAAGATCTGCTCTAGGAATTATTTTAGGGGAATTCTATGACCTGTATTATATAGGAAGTCAGTCTAGATTATCACATGGGTCCCTTCTGGCCTTGAAATCTATGACGTCCCATGTAGTCATCAGGAAGTTTTGGGAGTATGTTGAGAATAGAGCCCTGTGAAAGCAGATCTTCTCAGACTGGGAGCTTTTCTGGTTTTCTCACTCATAAGTGTATCTGAAAACAAGGGTCTCTCTTGGACCAGTCATGAAGGTAAATGCTATAATTATGTGTAATACATATTTTAAGCAGTGACATGGTATCTATGTTCTGTGCCCCTCAATTTTCTGTAAGATCATTAGGCTCAACAAAGGCAGTCCCTGGGAAAACGTGTAGATGAAGCTGGAGTCTCATGAATCTTTGTAAGTGCTTTTCCAGCTTTTAGAACTTTAGGAAAGAAATCAATGATCAATTTTTGGGAGATCAACTTAATCAGACTTGTTCCTAGGAATATTATAGTATTCCATATTCTGTGTGTTGCATCTCTTCTATTTAGCGAAGAAATCTCACTCTTTTTTGACTATACGCTGATTGAAAGAGGAGTGGAATGCTTACATTCAGTTTAACTGGTAGAGGGCAAATGTTTCCCTTTCTTTCTGGTTTTAGAGTACTTTTCATCGTTTGATCTTGTCCTTTGAGTTTTGTCTGGTCTTTATGACCTTTCTAACTCATTTAATACAATTTCCCTTGGAAACCGTGGCCTGGGTCTCATTATCTAACCTTTCTGATTCATCTTCTTTTCAGAGGAGAATGAGTCAGGAAGCATGGAGGTGGAAGAGCAGTGATAGTGTATCTTGGTTTGTCAGTTTTATCATTCTCTTTTATTAGGCTCTGTGCATGAGAGGAGAGAGGAGCTAGAACTGAGGTACCAGTAGGATTTTTTTGTGTCTGTCTCTTTGTTTGGGTACAAGTAGAGAAACTGACAATATATTTGTCAGCCACAGAAAGGGAAAAGAGGGTCTGTGCCTGGGTTTTAATGAGCAAAGCAATAATTCACCTAGGAAATTATTTGTATGATAAGTGGGAGAGGGCAGAGGCCTGTGGGGTTGCTGTCTTCGCCATGCGGATGGGAGGCATTGCTCTGCATGCAGCTGGAAGGCCGCTCCCAGTTCTGCCTTTCACTGAGCTTCAGCCCCAAAGTCAGTGGGAACGGTATCCCCAACTCCACTCCTATCCCCAGGCTCCCAGCCTGATGGATTGCCTTGGGCCAAGTACGATAATGCCAGAGGCAGTGACAGTGGGATCTGGCCCCAGCTGGGGTGAGTGAGTGAGTTGCTCCCTGCAGTGTTGATGGTGGGCACCAAACCTGAGCGGTGCTGCCACTCTGTGTGCCAGGTTGCAATGCCACCCACTTAAATTTGGCCCAGCCACCCCACCATCATTTTGGTGCCCTCGCAAACAGGAGGCCTGGGGGAAACTGCCCCTGTCCCAGGCAGCTCTATGTTCAGTATGAGAAACAATAAGAACGTAAGAATGGCCATACGGGGTCAGACCAATGGTCCATCTAGCTCAGTATTTTGTCCTCCGACAGTGATCAGTGCCAGATGGTTCAGCAGGAATGAACAGAACAGGGCAGTTTGAGTGATCCATCCCCAGTCATCCAGTCCCAGGTTCTGGCAGTCAGAGCTTTAGGTACACCAGGAGCATGGGGTTCCATTTTGGCTAATAGCCAATACCAAGGGGAATCTTTTAAGGTTGCCCCTCCCCCCAGATGAAGGAAGCAGTTGAAAAATGATTAATCCATGAAGCTGAGTGTCTGTCAGGGCTGTCTTGGTGAGCAGTTTCAGGTGATTGTCCATCATCCCTTTGATATCGTTTTCACCAATCCCTGCTGCTTAGGGATGAGATAGCTTTCATTCTGGTGTCTGTCCTGCTGCCTGAGCGAGCCTTTTGGTTTAGCCTTAAATTAGGGATGCGTTCATGGTGTTTCTTAGGCTGACTTGACACCTCCCTGGGTGAGGCTGCCATCTTGGAAGTAGAACAAGTTAAGCTCTGATGCCTCTGTTGAGTGCCCAAAACCAAGCTAAAATTCAATCTCTCTCACACAGCAGGCAAAGCTGTGTCCCAAACAGACTGCCTGTTGCCAAGATACCTTTTGTCTTTACACTTGGTTGTAAATTGATACATTTTGCCCTGCATACAGAGGGAGTGGTTTTGCTGCAGTGCCAGAAACTTCGGTTTGGGTTGGATTAAGGCTCTGCTGTATGACTGACAGATCCTGCAGTTCTGCCTGTGGTCACAAGATGGAGTGTGAATACCCAGTAGAGAGACTTGCCAATAGTGGCATTCAATGGTGAAATACAGTCTCTCAGAACCAGTATCCTCACTTCTTGAGCCATGTGCCTTCCCCCTGGCCTACAATAACTCATTACTGGCTTGGAAACAAGAACTGACTCACCGAAGAAAAATAGTTGTTACATTTTATATTATTTTGCATGAGTCACAGTGAGCAAGAGTTCAGTTAAAAGTGATGTATCTCCCTCGAGGGGTTCCTAACCAAATTTCTGACAGCTAATGTGTCACACAGTCCAATGCCATATATTGGATATTTCTGGAGGGCCCTGTGGGATGTTTAATGTGCCATGCTGATGTCAATGGAACAAAATGCTCCTAAGGAAAAGGGTCTCCTTCTGCTAGGTGAATGATGGAGTGGACCTATGGTATTCCTCAAAAATGAAGAGTTCCATAGCTGAAGCATTTCTTTCCAAAGCAGGAAATATTTATTCAGTGACTGTACTCTACTGAGGCTGTCACTTTGACTGATGGCCATGGCTTCATCACTGACAATTGCTCACTATGTCCTAATTAGAAAGTTTCATTTCTATTGTCTTAGGGAATAGAACTGGTCTGCACTTCATTCAGTCATAAACTACCCTGCTACTGAAGTGTTTGTTTTTTCCTCAGAGAGTGAATAATTTTTTTATCAATTTCTGGTTGGCTGAAGTTCTTGTTTGTTTGTTTTTAAAGAAGGGACAGCTGTTCATCAATCCTGTTGGTAGGCCTGAATTTAATTTTGAGTTGAGAAGTTTACTGTTTAGCACCAATATTTTTAAAATGGTATTGATGGAGGGACTAAGAAATTATAGTTTAAGTATAAAATATTAGGGAAGACTCCCTAGCATGGATTCTCAGCTTGGGAGTCACAATCCACAGGGAGGTTGCCAACAATTCTAAGGGTTTTTTTGACCACCCTCCCTTTCTTTATGGCGTGGGTGCCTAAAACATTTTTCCTTTTCATACATACGGAGGTATGGAAAAGGTCGACTATACTAAAATTAGGCTGGGTACTGAGAAAATCAGCGAATTCATAGGGATGATGAAGAAAACGCAGAGTCTGATCCTCATCTGGTATAAATTGGCACACTGCCATTAACTGCTGTGGAGCTACATCAATTTATACCATCTGAGGATCTGGCTGACGATTTACTTACACAGTAGTATTAAAGAGTATGCAAGATTAGAAATTATTATTAAATCATTATTAAAAATTGACCTAATAACCATTGTCGGGGAGCAGTAGTAAGTGGACACAGATAGTGCTCTCAGTATTCTGAAATTCTCATCACCTATTGAATACAATTTCCAATAGGAATAAAGAGTGCTCAGCACCTTAGCAGCTCACATGTAAGAAAAAAAGTGACTGATGAAAGGACCACAGGAATGGATGTTAGTCCTAATCTTGTTCACTCTATACAACAATGGCCTGTAGGAGGAAGATGTATAACTTGTCGGTGATACAAAACTCAGAGCTTTGGTCAAACTGCCAAAGAGGAGGAAGAATGGTATCTAGGAGACCTCGACAGGGTAGACATGGGAGGCAAAGCATCTCAAACTAATGAATATGGAGAAGATGTAAATTGGTGACTTGGGAAATGGCTCTGCTGTCATTGGTGACACTCAAGATACTGATTGAGGAAAAAAGGTGGTAGTGTGTGTGAACTTGAAAGAATCTATGGCAGCAGTTAGGAAACCAAAAGCAATAACTTTGAGACAATTGTATGCAAAATAGGTTCATGTTCTTAAATCCCTCTCCTTAGAATTAATTCCACCTTTTTTTGGCACTCCCTCCCTTATGCCCATCCACTCATTTCACAAAGAGCTATAAAAGGGTAACAACTTTTAGACCCAGATCTTTCAAGCTGCTCTACATAGGTGACACACGTAGGCCCATATGAAGATCCGTGGGTTGCTTGTGGACACAGGGGTCTAACCATACAGAGCAGCATGCAGGATTGGAGCTTTGGTCATTACCAGTTCTGGGCCTGATTTGAAATGGCATGCTACAGGGGAAGCCTTTATATACTACTATCAATCCCCTGACTCCTCCAGTCCTCTGCCCACACCAAATAGTGTTGTTTGAGCTTATTCTTTACTTGTTACAATTCTGTACTGTCTTTCGTGAATATCAACTGGTATTCATGGGATGGCTCTCTACAACTCTTGAAACCTGTGGTAAAGATAATGAAGTCCCAAAGTGTGGGGAGGAGAGGGATTCTTACAAATTACCCATATGAAGTTCTGAGACTTGTAGCCATATTTCAAAAGCCTTCCTCTGTAGCATGGGGCACAGGTCACTTGCTGGAGGATTCTCTGCTCCTTGAAGTCTTTAAACCACAATTTGAGGACTTCAATAGCTCAGACATAGGTGAGAGGTTTTTCGCAGGAGTGGGTGGGTGAGATTCTGTGGCCTGCGTTGTGCAGGAGGTCAGACTAGACGATCATAATGGTCCCTTCTGACCTTAGTATCTATGAATCTGTAAGTGTCTGGGTATAAAATTCATGAGCCAATGGAAACCCAAGCTCATAAGCTCAATAATGTTTTGCTCACAGAAAACCCACGTAGACAGCAAGCAGGCATTACCTTCTCTATCAGGAATGCATATATTCTGATTTATTAATTAATATAAGGAAAAAAGGGGGGAATGGAAATTGTACTCAGCAAATAAAATGTAAAATCACACATGTTCAGAATAATATACTTGTGGCTCTTGTGTGCTCCAGCAGTGGAAAAGGACGATCAGAGAGAAATACACACTGCGGACTGCCATATATACAGTAGGCTGGTCCCTTTCTTTCTTTCCTGAGACATACATTTTAAATAGTGTTGACACTTCCTTCATGGACCACATTCATTTGCATTAATAGGTAAATTTATGAGCAATTCATTGTACTTGGCCAAATATGGCGAGTCAGAATAAGTTTCCAAGGGCTCCAACATAAGCATTAAACTTCTGATTTTTTTCCAGAGGTGCTGAGCACCTGCAGTTCCCATTGTCTGCAGTTCCCATTGTCTGCAGTTCCCATTGTTTGTGGTTGCTCAGCACTTACAAAAATGAGGCCACAGTGAGAAATGTTATACATACTACAGTTTGCTGCACAGAATCTGTTTCTTCTGCTTCATTTTTCTAAATTAACTTGTAACTTATTCCACCTTCTTTTAGGTTGCTTTCCTACCACAGCCTTCCAAACAATGTTATTCTGTGAAATAATAATGAAGCAATAAGGCACACAAGAGGGTATGTGTCAATTCAACCTGTTTACATTTACAACTATTTTATTTTTTGGTTTGTAGGAAACATAGGCAGCATATATGATTGGCAAATTCCAACAAGTAAACTGCAGGAGATTTTTTTTTTTTTTAGTATTTTACATTTTTGACTCATCTTTCAAGAGTGAAGAATCAACGCTAGTACCTGGTGTACTGCTACAGTCAGGGCAGGATGCTTTTGTGAAAAGATCTTGCTCCTTGCTACCTGATTTCTCAAATAAGCCTAATACTCTTTTGCAGAAGGACTGATCAGGACTTTCACCTGAAAAAGCAAAAGCAGGGCATTCTGGCCTGCATGCTTCATACAGGTCACTAGTACTTGCAAACATTTCATCTGATGTAGTAGAGATATACTCCTTGATGTTGATTCCTCTGATCAATTCTTCAAAATATCGTCTCACTGAAATTTTATACTTTGATGGATCCTGGTACAATGACCTTCCTTCGATAAGTTTTTCCATCTTGTTCCTGAGTTTTTTATCCTCTTGAAGAAACTGTACTGAATTTGAATGTTGTTCCAAAAGAGTTTTCATTTGCTGATAAAGCTGCCTGGGGGCTTCACTTTCACTCTCTAGTAGGTGCAGTTTTTCTAATTTTGTTGAATAGTCCTTGTGTAATTTTGTCTTCAGTTCTGCAATTCTGCACCTTATCCCTTTCAGTAAACTGATCCCAACTGTGTCAATCATTACCTTGGTGTCTGTAGTGCTGGATAGGAGTTCACTGATCAGCTTTTCTGTTTCCTGTTTAAAAAAAGTTTATGCAAGGTTTCTTAGTAATGTCCACAAGTAGTATTCAAAATAGTTAAAAGTGTGAGAAGTTATTTTAACTTTCAAACATAATTTCGGATCTAGATATACATTTTAGGCCTTAAATTTTAAAGTGGTTTCAACTTTGCCTCTCATTTATGCTCAAAAGCAGTTATAGTTGTAAATAATTGCGATTACATTTTATAGCACTTTGCTTTCAGAGTTTTGCTAAGGTCAGGCAGGCCCTTAGGCCTTTTCAAGGGCAAATAGTTTCCTGATTGTATTGTGTACAACTCACAGTCTTTAAGGCCACAAGGGACCATCATGATCACCTTCTCTAACCTCCTGCACATTGCAGGCCGCAATACCTCACCCATCCACTCCTACAGAAGGCCCTAACCTGGCTGAATTACTGAAGTCTCAAATCTTGATTTAAAGACTGCAAGTTTCAGAGCATCTAGTTCAAACCCGCAAGTGATATTTGCCCCATGCTGCAGAGGAAGGCAAAAGAAAAAATCCCAGAGTCTCTGCCAATCAGACCTGGGGGAAAAATTCTTCCTGACCCTATATGGCAATCCATACACCCTGAACGTGTGGGCAAGACCTGCCAGTCAGACACCAGGGATAGAATTCTTTATAGTAACTCAGAGGCCTCCTCATCTAGAGTCCCACCTCTGGTCATCGGAGATATTTGCTAAAAGCAATCACCAATGGTTCATATGCCATCGTAGGTGACCTCATAAACTGCCCCCGCCCCCAAACTTATCAAGCTCAGTCTTGAAACAAGCTAGGTTTTTTGCCCCTAGTACTCCTTTTGGAAGCCAGTTCCAAAACTTTACTCCTCTGAGGGTTAGAAATCTTGGTTGAATTTCAAGCCTAAACTTGTTGATACCCAGTTTATATTCATTTGTTCTTATGCCAGCATTAGCCATTAACTTAAATAACTCATCTTCATCCCTAGTGCTTATCTCTGTGATGTATTTATAGAGAGTAATCATATCATATCTCCCCTCAGCCTTCAGTTTATTAGGCTAAACAAGTCAAGCTCTATACATTTCCTCTATAAGGCAGGTTCTCCATTCCTCTGATCATCCCAGTAGCCCTTCTCTGCACATATTACAGTTTGAATCCATCTTTCTTAAACATGGGAGACCAGAATTGCACACAGTATTCCGAATGAGGGCTCACCAGTGCCTTGTACAATGGTAATAATGCTTCCCTAGCTCTACTGGAATTATCTTGCCTAATGCATCCTAGGATTGCACAAGACTTTTTCACTGCTGCAGTGCACTGGTGGCTCATAGTCATCCTATGATCAATCAATACACCCAGTCTTTCTTTTCCTTTATCACTTCCAATTGGTAAGTTCCCAGCTTCTAGCAAAAACTCTTGTTGTTAGTCCTTAAGTGGATAACCGTGCACTTTGTACTATTTAATTTCATCCCATTTCTGTTACTCCAGCTTTCAAGGTCATCCAAATCTTCTTGTGTGACTCTCTATATCCCAGCCAAGTGGAGGTCAGGCATCCACAGAAGATTGAGAACCTGGGAAGGAATAGGGTTAGCAAGCTCACATGACCCCAAATAGCAAGGGACAAAGTAAAGTCACCAGGGAAGCCTTCCATACCATTAACTCTTGCAAAATTGTCATCAAATTTTGCCAAGCCACATACAATCTACATGCCTACCCTTCTGATGTTGACAATGAAAAATCTAAAGATATTTAGGCACTCTTTCAGAGGGTCAGTTGGCCCTTCAAGAAGGTTGGGGATCAGCTGCACTGGTGTCAGATTTAGTGTCAGATGAGTGAAGTCACATGACAAATGGTCAGGTGACTAAGGGTAGTCTTTCTAGGAAAATAAGAGCAGCCTGCAGTTGTAAGAGGGAGCCAACTGTGAGGGACTCTAGGGAAAATAGCCTTTGGAGTTTGTGATTTATAAAAGACCAGGAGGGCTCGAGAGTATAGGAAGTGGCCCTGGGAAGAAGCCAGGTGGGTTGAGGCTACTTGGGGGCAGACAGACTAATTGTTTAGAGCTCCCAGGGCCAGGAACCCAAAAGCTTGCCTCCAGTCAAGCAAGCAAGTATAAATATAAAAGGCTGGATTGCTGTCAGTTGAATGTAGTGTTATCTTTGTTAAGCCAAAGGAGGGGCTGGCCAGGCAAACAAGAAGAGTTCCAGACTACTGGATCCTGGAGCCAGTGATTATATGCATCCTGCAAATAACTAGGCTCAGAAAACGAAAGCACACTCTACTGCGTGCACCAGCGAGGGCTGTATATTCTCTTGGATCTGCAAATAAATCCTTTGCTTCAAGGTGTAACAAGATTGCCACAAGGATCAGGTAGGATTCCCATTCCCTCCCCCCCCCCACCCCCACCCAATGTACAGCATTATACATTTGCCTTATAGCTTTTTTGCCTTTCTCTAAGACATCAGACACTGGTCATTGCTGAAGTCAGGATATTGGGCTCGATACTAGTGGTGTACAAACTGCAGGGTTAACGATGGGCCGCACAAACTGAACCCTGCAGGGTCCATTCAGAGAATTTCCAACCTTTCCCTCAGAGTGTGCTCTACCAACTCTCCAGAGCCACTCACTCCTTCCAGACCTGGGATCTATCCAACCTTGGATGATTTTGGGTAGGGGCCTGGCTCCAATTTGCTCCTCCCAAGGGCCTTCAGGTGTACTGGGTGGCCTCTCCCAAACCTGCCGCACCAGGTAAAGACCATGGCTTCTGCTACCCCACTGAGGTTATTCCGGAGGACACGGTTGCATGTACCTGCTTTGCAAATAGCATCAGCCAAGGTGTGTGACTGTTCATGACTCTGAGTTCTATGATAATACTTAAAACTTCATCATCAAAGTGTTTGATAGGCATTGATTAATTAATCTTCCTCACACTCCTGTGAGGTAAGCTTTATTAACTCCATTTTTCCTATGGGGGAACTAAAGGCAAAGCAGTTATGTGATTTGGCAACATCACAAAAGGAGTCAAGAGTCAGGAATACAACTTAGTCTCACGCTCACACCACTAAACCACATCATTTTATATAACTTAATCCTTTCCTAAGGGCTATCTACCTACACTTGTATCAAACATCAGGTCATGCCATTCTGTTAATAAAACCGAAAGAAAGTGAGTCACTTGTACTATACCTTCCTAGATTGTACTGTGTCTTCAGATTTCTGAAGCAACAAGTCTATATCTTTAATAAAAGTAATTTTTCTTGCTGTGTAAGCTTCAGACATTTTTGCAACACTGTGATGCTCATGGTTTCCAAAGAGCTTGCAGATTGCACAAATTGGTTCATCATCAGTCAGACACATCTGAGAAAAGAACACAGTCATTTTCTAGTACAGCCATGTATGCTTACATGTTGTTAGCTATGTAGCACACTGACCCAGGACATTAGGCTCGGTCTGCTAAGTAAATACTGGTGCAACTGTCGAAAACAAATGTTCAGAATGAAGCTGAGATGGTTGTCTTCAAAAGGGAGAAATTCATGCTACAGCAACCTTCAGTTCCATTGGCATTCTCCTGTGGAACCTTATTAATCCAAACTCCTCCAAGCGACACACATTAGATTTTCTACCCCAAAAGAAATACTCTCTCCCTACTTCTTAAAAAGTTCTTAAGAACAGATCCTGTAAGGAGGTTAATTGTTACTCAAGCTATGTTGCACTTTACGTTCAACAGGCATTTTGCAAGTACTACATACATCACAGTAGTGCCCACCCATAATTAGGGATTGTAGTAAGTGTTGCACAAGCACATATGAAATCACAATCACTGCCCTGAAGACCTTATTGTCTTAGAAGACAAGTAATGTATAAAGTTTGGAGGGGGGAGACACAGATTTTATACACTTTAGATTTATAATTGTCAGGAAACAAAATTACGGAAGGAGGTGAAGTTGAACTGTTCTCATTGGTCCATCAAGTCTTTATTAATTGGTTGATTTCTTATATGCATCATGGCAAAAATAGGTCTTTCGGTTGGAAGAGAACAGTGATTTACAGATTTGTTCATGAAGGGTATTCTGTGCCTGGAGGAAGGCACAGAATTGTCTGTGCGAGAAGCGGCTGAACAGGTGGATATGAGTGGCTTCACTGGTGCAGTGACTTGGTAAGGGATAAAAGCAGACGAGCAGGGAGTGGCAAATTTATAAAGGGCTTGGAGTGTGAGGATAAGAAACTTGAACTAGATGCTGTGAAATAGGAAGCCAGTGGAAAGTTTCTAAGTGGTGGTGTGGCTCTCAAATTAAATGGGCAATGTACATCTTCTGAAGAGTTTTTCCTTGTTTTTTGGGTTCATTCAGTTACTAATTCTCAAACTACAGTAATTTTTAGTGGGTCTCCCAATTGTTGGAGTGAGTGAGGTTTTAGTGTCTCTTGAACTAAATAATTTAGTACTGTTTTGATGCCCTTTTCTCTAATGTTGTTGCAGGAGTGACAGTTGTTGCTTGTTGTTGGGCCATTGAGAAGGTGTGAGAGGTCCAGTGGCCTGACCACAGGAATGAGAGCTAGGAAATCCTGAGATATTGACTTCAGTGCGACTACTCATGTGCTTCTAGCTAGGCACATGTTTATGTAACATTCTGAGTTGTGGCCTCTGTGGGTAGCCCCACAGAAATCAATAGGACTGCTTGTGGAATAAAGCACTACTCAATGTGACTACAGGTAGCAAAACTCTGGCCCTAATTAGTAAATCACTTAATCTTTGTGCAGTGCTTTGAAAATGTAAAGCACTAATTAATAATGACCTCTTTTATATAATTATGTTTTGTTTTTGCAGGGTGAATTTCATTTCATGAATTTCATTAGGAGGCTGATAGTTCTTCCAACTGCAAACCACCAACTAGACTCCTCATCTAGATGGAAGTTATCCATTTGGGAAAGAAACAATTCAAATGGTAGGATTTGCCCTTTACTTGTGTTTTTATAGTCTAAAATTCAAATGATGTGGTTTATTCGTCACTGAACATGGTATAAAGGACTAGCTTGTTTAGAATATGACCATTCTGCTACAAGATCCAACCAATAGAATTTATTTTGATTAAGTGAATATTGAACATTTACAGGACAGATTTGGTGTGCAAATAACTAAATAAAGGAAAAATAAGAAATATGTAAATGTATACCAAATTCATATTTTCCCCATGTTCTTCACATATTTGGGACAGCTGGTTTTGCTCCTGGGCACGAATGTTTTCAAGTTCATCCTTAAATTTTTCCAATATACTTTCAACCAGAATATTTCTCGGTAATCCAATTATTCCTCTGCCCCTCAAATATATGACCTAAAAGTGAGGAAAAACTGTTACATACTATTTGAGAGATGCAGGAGACACTTTGCTTTTTTGATAGTTTCATAGCTGTGTAATGTAGAAACAGTGCATCAGCATTCTTCAGTTGTGGTTTATATTAATTTGATCTTGTACTGAAATACAGTACTGCAGCTAAATGATCTAGACAGCAATTTCCTCCTAATGTATACCTTATAAATCTAAGGCTCATGAACATCAGTGGTCCAAATTCTGCCTTTGAATAAGTGTGTGCAAAACCCACATTTGGAACCAAAAGGAACTGAATGTGCGCTCCCACATGCAGAATTAGCCCCTTGTACTTAAGCAGAGACCCTTGCATGGCTTCTGTTAATAGTTAAACAAAAACCCCTCATTCAGAGCTAAATCCTGAAGGCTTGACTGAGGTTCCAGTCCAGGAGCTCTTACTATTTAAATCAATGGGATCATTCATATGAATAAGAGCTGCAGGACAGACTCCTCCATTCTTACTTGGGCAAAACATCATTGAAGTCAATGGGAGTTTTGCTCCAGTAAGAGCTATGTAAAAACCTAGGACCAGATTTTGTCACCATTTTTCACACAGAGTAGCACCACTTGAGAAGTAAAGTATTGCTCCATGTGAATAATGGTAGCAGATTCTGACTCTAAAAGAGGGGCTTCAATTAACTTGCTAAAGTCTATAAAACCACAGGAGTATTATGCTAGCTACAGTCTAAATTAATGCAAGAGAAGGAATTAATTTACATATGATATAAGCACAAGTCCTGTAGATTTTGAAAAAACAATGTCAAGGAAACATGCTGTTTGACTAAAATCCATGGAAATGTTTAGTTTATGACTTACATTTTATAGCAAGTGTTCCAGCATATCCTTGTTCCATATCTTTCCTTTTAAAACATGTTTGCCAACAATTTAAGTAACATTTTCTGAAAGACTTTAAGAATTGTCCTGCCAGGTTCTTGTGATTGGATCAGGATAGAACATTACATGCTTGGACCTATAGTCTCCATGGGAAGTCACAACCATCTGCTCCATCTTATTAAATTAAATTAGGCATGGCCTAGGGCTTCTTGCAAGTTGGCAATGTGCCCCTTCAGTTGGGAACAGTTTGGGCAGACCCTTGTCTTGCAAATAAAGAGAAGAGCTCTGACTACAGAGAAGATTAAACGAGCGTCTCTACTTACTTTCCTGCACATAGGGCAGCAGAACTGTCCATTGACGTGACTGCAGTTCTGGCGGATGAGGATCTTTTCCAGGCATTGCTTGCAGAAGTTGTGAGCACAAGTTAGGACCAGCACTGGTGGAGTGAACAGCTCCAAGCACACTGGGCAGGAAAGCGCCTCTCCCAAAGCCTCCATGGTACTGCTGCACCTCATGAGTAAAGCCTTCTAAGAGACCAGGTGCTGCTACCCTTTTCTTCCAGTAGCTGGTCGCCATCCAGGTTCTAGAACAACTCGGAAACCTCTGTGACAGCAGCTCCATGACGACAAGCACCAACAATCTGTGCAGCCTTTGAAGGATCATGCTCCTCCAGGTTTCTGTAACAGATGAGGGGGCAGACAACCAGTCCCAGATGTCTCCTTTGGGACAGTGATGTTTAGCTGAGACTCTCAGATTTTTGATTATCCCAAGCACACATATTGTCACGAAAGCACCCCTCATGTTCTCATTTCTCTTGGAATGCTCGAGTCTGTCTTGATTTAAGTCTATAGGTGGTGAAACAGGGTAGGGGTGGACAGCACACAATACTCCAAATTTAATAGATTTGCATCCAGATGCTTCTATTAAAACAAGTTCCTTTTGATTTTTAATTCAGATTTCTCTCCCCTTTCCTTTCTTTGATCCATCTCTGTTAAATTTTCCTTTAGCTCACATTAGAAGCTGCTTGGTCAGTCTCTTTCTTTTCACCTAGCTTTGTAATTTGTAATTGTGAACTTATTTAAAATGCATTCTTTTAGAAAATTGAGTAACTTATAATACTGAAAGCTAGCAACCTCTTTTTAAGGAACATTCAGATTACAATAGTTTCTGTTTTGTGGTCATATACTGGCAGATCTTGGACTTTAATTGAAGCCTTTATGGGCATAATCGTGTAGGATATAAACTGGTCTTTGGGAAGTTTAGACTTGAAATTAGATGAAGGTTTCTAACCATCAGAGGAGTGAAGTTTTGGAATAGCCTTCCAAAGGAAGCGGTGGGGGCAAAAGACCTATCTGGCTTTAAGATTAAACTCGATTAGTTTATGGAGGAGATGGTATGACGGGATAACTTGATTTTGGTAATTAATTGATCTTTAAATATTCATGGTAAATAGGCCCAATGGCCTGTGATGGGATGTTAGATGGGGTGGGATCTGAGTTACTATAGAAAATTCTTTTCTGGGTATCTGGCTGGTGAATCTTGCCCATATGCTCAGGGTTTAGCTGATCGCCATATTTGGGGTCAGGAAGGAATTTTCTTCCAGGGCAGACTGGAAGAGGCCCTGGAGGTTTTTCACCTTCCTCTGTAGCATGGGGCACGGGTCACTTGCTGGAGGATTCTCTGCTCCTTGAAATCTTTAAACCACGATTTGAGGACTTCAATAGCTCGGACATAGGCGAGAGGTTTTTCGCAGGAGTGGGTGGGTGAGATTCTGTGGCCTGCGTTGTGCAGGAGGTCAGACTAGATAATCATAATGATCCCTTCTGACTAAAACTCTTGCTACAGAAATCTTTCATATACAGTACCGTAGTTAGGAAATTAGAGTGAGATGAAAAATGACCAAAGGAAATTAAGGTAGTTGTACCATCCTCTTATTACGGTTTTATGTATCTGTGTATGTGCTGAGACTGCATGCATACAGCACTTTTGTTTCTAAACATAAAGTCAGTTAACCTGCCATAATATAAAATGTCTTAATATCTTATCAATGTTTTCTAGAAAATAGAGCAGGGGTCTGAAAGTCAGGACTTGGGTTCAATTCCTAACTGGAACTGACGTCCTGTAGGTCCCTAGGTAAATCACTTTCAATCACTCCACCACAGTTAAATTGGGGATAGTAGTAGTTCCTACTTCAGAAAGGTGTAGTGTGGCTTGTTTAATGTTTGGCACTCTGAGATCCTTGGATGAAGGGATCAGAAAGAGTTAACTACAAGTATTGATTTAATGTCTGACGTTTAGCGCTTTTCAGTTTTTGCTATATCAAAGACTTCAGATGTCTATATAGTTGGATAAGAAAGCTGTATAGGGCCAGATTTTTAATGGTATATAGGTTCCTAAAGATGCAGATAGGCAGCTAGGCACTTCTGAAAATCCCACTAGATGCCTAACTGCCTCTTTAGGTCCCTAAATGCTAAAAATCTGACCTATAGTGCCTTTCTTCAGAGGGTGTCAAAGTGCTTCACCTACGAAGAACAGAGTATTTGGCTTAAAATTTTATCCCCAGTCTATCACTGAGGCAGAGATTTTAAGTAACTTATACACATCGTAATCAATCAATGGCAGAACCACAAAAAGAACCTAATTCTCCTGACTCTCAATCTCCTTCTGTAACTGTCTCCTTAGTAGTACATATTATTCCTTACATGATAAGCCACCTCCATGGCTGAAAGCAGACAGACACAACAGAAACCAGGAGTCACTATGGTCTGAGAAGCAGAACTGAGAATCCTCAGTTTAAAAAAGGCTTCTGCCACTTGAGCTAAAGGAGAATTCCCTTCAGCTCTCTCTAATGTTTGGGCTTTTATTCTCTTTCTGAGCTAGTCCCTAGAGAGGGCAAAATAATCACAAACACTCGGGCAGACAGGGCCAGGCAGGGATGTACACATACATAACAGCCAGTGTATTGCCCCTTATGGGAGTTAACATGGCAAATGTTCCACATCTTTTATTATGACATTTCCTAGACCAAGCCCAGCTATTGGGACGCTGAGCTCAAGTCAGTGCTCAGACTGGCCTCAGAGAGAGCTGCCTGGTGCTATGCTGTATTGCAGGTATTCTGGAAATTCCTGCTTTCTTGGTCTTGAGATTTGGCTTTCAGGCTTTAGGGAGAAGTGCATTTTCTCATGTAGCCAACAACATAGAATTGTATAAGTTCAATATGAATTGTCATAAGGGGATCTCAGTCTAGTTGTTAATGTGTGTTTCAAGTGTTTTTTCCCTGCCTATCTGAAACAAGATTATTCCCACGGGAAATAAGAGGAATAAATAGAAGGTGGCAGGTTAGGAAATTGAGAATGTCCACTGGGACGTTAAGTCCGGTTGTAATATAGTTGGAATTTTCTAGTCACTTATTCCCAAACTTTATTAAATACAAAATCCCCTGTCTTGAATTAAAGCCCTTCTCTTTGGATTTAAGGCATGGCCCATGTGATGGGGCTGTAATACAGCTGGGATCCCAGGGGGAATTCTGGCTAACTCAGGTTTTGGAGGTTAAATTAGGGAGACAGGACTCCTGGGTTCCATTCTCACTTCAACTATTAATTTGCTGTGGTTCTTGGGCAAGCCTCTTATATTAACCGTGCCTCAGTTTATTCACCTTTTAAAACACAGGTAATGCTAACCTACCTGACCTGGGTTTGGATGACTGAATTATTGTTTGGCACCTTGAGATACTTGGACACAAGTTGTTATGTTATGGCCTGATACAAATCCTACTGCAGTCTATGGAGAGACCCTATGGCAGGGGTGGGCAAACTATGGCCCATGGGCCCATCTGGCCAACTAACCATTTTAATCCGCTCTTGAGTTCCCGCTGGGGAGCGGGCTCCGGGGCTTGCCCTGCTCTGGTGTTCCAACCAGGAAGCAGGATCTGGAGCTGCTCCACACAGCTCCTGGAAACAACGGCATGTCCCCACCTCTGTCTACTACGCATAGGGACAGCCAGGGGGCTCTGCTCCACATGCTGCCCGTGTCCCAAGCACCACCCCCGCAGCTCCGATTGGCTGGGAACTGCAGCCAATTGGAGCTGCAGGGGCGGCACCTGCGGACAGGACAGCACACAGTAGAGCCGCCTAGCCACGCCTCTGTGTAGGAGCTGGAGAGAGAACATGCCGCTGCTTCCTGGAGCTGCTTCAGGTAAGCGCCACCCGCTGCCTGATCCCTTGAACCACCCCCCATGCCCCAGCCCCCTGCCCCAGCCCTGATCCCCCTCCCACCCACCGAACACCTCGATCCCAGCCCAGAACACCCTCCAACACCCTGAACTCCTCATTTCTGGCCCCACCGCAGAGCTCAAACCCTCAGCCAGAGCCCTTACCCCTCCCCGCACCCCAATCCCAATTTTGTGAGTATTCATGGCCCACCATACAATTTCTATACCCAGATGTGGCCCTCAGGCCACAAAGTTTGCCCACCCCTGCCCTATGGACTATGTTGGACTTTCAATGAGACAGATAATAAATGCAAACCATGTTACTCATCTAAATAAGTGATGCAGTCAATGTTTGATAGTTAACAGGATATATATGAATATTAATTCTCACTGTCCCTGAGTTTATCCATCTTTAAAATGGAGATAATACCTACTCCGGGTGGTGTGTTTTGTGGCTTACTTATTGTTTTGCACATATTGATCTTTGGAAGCCAGGTGCTATCTTAGTGCAGACACTAATACTATTATAAATAAATATGATGCTTTAAATTAAAAGTTCAATATGTATAAGGATATTTATCAATATTTTTAAAATGTATCAACATATTGATATTTATATTGGGCTTCGATAGACCTTGTGGGCTACTCTCTAGAGAGGGTAATATGTCACAAACACTTGAGCAAGAGAAGCAGAAATGTGCACATAATTAAGTCAGTGCATTGCACTTTTATGGAGCTATTACCTGGTTGTCATGGCATTTATTCCCCCCTCATTATGACATCACCTGACCCAAGCACAGCAATCCATGCATTGAACTCAAGTCAGTACTCAGTCTGACATTGGGAAGAGCTGGTTGATGCTGTCCTGTATGGCAGCTATTCTGGAAATTCCTACTATACTGGATTCAAGATCTGGCATTCAAGCCTTGGCTAGAAGTGAGTGATTCTTTTCTCGCTTTTCCAGTGTAAGAGAACTAGGGTTCTGTTATTTTTGAATTGAGTTGTGGGACGACATGGCTTTCACCCCAGTTCTTTGTGGATATAAGCCTTGTTTTGGACTTGTCCTAAAAGAACTACCGCATTGCCACCTTACTTTACTGGGTGCTTCTACTGGGAATTCCCTTAATTATAACTATTATATGAGATAGGGAAGCAGTTTTACTGCCATAGCCAGCTACAGAGATCACAGCATTATCTGATAAATTCCCCTCCTTTGTCATTAAAGAGCTCGTGATCAACCAGGAAAATAGTCTTCTATTCCAATGTCAATTTTAATCCTCTGTCTAGCTAGTGATAGTAGGTATTTATATAGAACCAATCACCACAGTATCTATATATCTTGCTTCTTCAAAGGATGGTGATAATGAGACAAGATGATGGTCATGATGAGAAACCTAAACTTTCAGCACTGGGCTCCTGGATGGTTAGGATTTAATGGGATTTAGTAGTTCATTCACTCCAACCCCTTGCATCATTTAGGATTCTTCACTGTATTAATCCCACTATAAATCTGTCTACCCTAGTGCTTCTTTAGGCAGTTTACTCCCATTGTTAGGTCATCTCTCTTTAACTGCATAGAAGATAGCCCGAATGTGAATGTCTCTGTTTTTGTCCATTTAAGGTATGAGGATCATGAACTATATGGAATAAATGGCGGCTTGTTGTTAAGAAAGGGTTTTGCACTGCAGATGTTGTACTGTGTATGTGATGTTGGGAGAGAATGGTGAGTTTTCGGGACACCACAGTTAACCTAAAGAACCTCAGTTGGTCACATAGGCCACATAAAATGTTCAGAAAGAGCCCTGTAAGCAGTTCTGGTTAAATTGATAGTATATCATATCTCCTCCTTAACCCCTTGACTGTTTTGTAATTGAATGCCTAGGCTCCTCTGAGAAATCCCTGCTTTGTCAACTATTTTTTCTAGGTGCCTCAGAGACTCATTATGACCTTTTTTACATGGAGTTTGCAGCTAACTGCTAGAGTCATCACATGCCCCCGCATTGCATTACTGATTGGTACCATATTATTTTCAGGCCCTCTCAGACCTCTTGTCTGTGATTTTTACACAGTTATACGGAATAATAAACATACTGCACGTTTCCAGCATACACGAATGCACTCTCACTCCTTTCAGCGTCTCACTCTAGGCAGACTGGCTTTCAGGTTTCTGCTAATAAGATGCAATGTTTACATGAAGAGGGAGGGAAGGAGGGTTAATGCTGATGTTTCTGATAGGTGGAGTTAATGGGGAAGGCGGTGTTCGTACATGTAACAGCAAAGGGAAATTGTGCAGCTGCAACTAATATTTGTTTCCATTTCACTTAGGATGGAGACTCCATTTAGGGCTAGTCCATGTATCTGCAGCAAATTTACTGCTTCTTTTCGGCCCCTCATCTACTTCTTCTTTTCAAAGGAAGCATCTTCATCAGTTATAAAGGCAGGTCAGCCCTCATTCCGCAGGTAATTCTGGGATCAGCCCTCTTTCCTGAGGGTACAGTACTTGGAGCATGCAGCTATAGAACAGGGTTCCCACCTGTCTGAAAATGTAGATGCAGTCCGGTTAAAAAAAACAAACACCTCTTCCACAGCCAGAGGTCTGCGTCCTCACTATACCCCAGTAAAGTGCAGGTTTAAGAGACTGAGAATACTCAGGCCTGCAGCCTTGGACCCATTTTTCTAGGTTTTTGAGGCCCCTCTCTAGAGAGAAAGAAGGGAGTTATGAATATAATATGCAGCAATCACATCTCTAGTGTGAATACAGCATCCCTCTCTGTATTTCACTGAAACCATAGGGCAGGCTGGGGTGAGGATCACTTCCAATATGATGAGAATGGATTGATATAGGCATTTCACTGTCCACTATGAGGAAAAGGGCCTGACAGCTCCTCCAAAGATCCCTATAATCACTTGTAAGGAGAACATTGCCTAAAATCTGTTGCCTATGGGTAACGTAATGCTCCATCCCTGATCAGATGGAATTTCTTTTCTCTTGTAATGACCAAGGCCAAGAACAATATGTGATGGAACAAAGCACTTGGTAAGGTGGTTGAAAGTCAAACAGGGATTAGGTCGCCATGGAGCTCACTGTTGTTCCTCTCTCTCACCCAGTTAGGTGGTGTGAGAATGTAGGAACATGCTGGAGCCCAGTTTCCCAAATCAGGTTTGAAATTCTGCTGATAAAACAATCCAGATTTTACTGGAAGATAAAAGGGAGGTGAATTAGTAATCTTACTGGGATATGGGGTCATGGGACATTATTAATATAGATTATGGCTAAGGTTAAGCTTTTGTCATCGTTATTTTTAGCAAAAGTCACAGACAGGATGCGGGCAATAAACAAAAATTCACAGAAGCCTGTGACCTGGAGCATTGGCCTCTCCCCAGTATTCCTGGGGACTGTTAGTCTCAGGGTCCTAATTTCCCATCGGCCCTTCCCCTTTCTTTTGGTACTGGGAACTAGCCAACCAAAAAAACCCCCACTGGGTTTTAGTAAGGGGACAATGGCATGCAATCAGGTAGCCTTCTTCCTGAAAACGAAAATTCAGATCAACTAGACTCTACAGGCATTGGGAGGAGGCACCAAACTCTGGCTCACTCAAGGCATTGTCTGACCTATGCCCAGACCCGATCATTCTCATGTAATGGGACTAAATGCTTTGCCTCCCTGCTATTGCCACACTGTTAATATCTCTGCAATGTTTATACATGTTCCTTTACTCCTTGGCTGTGGTATGGGAGACTGCTGCCTTTCTTTTATTATTGACTAGACAACTCCACGGTTAGATGAAATTTATTGTTAAATCAGAGAGCTGGGATTGTGTGCCCAATTCCTCCTCCTTTCCATACACATCTGGTCTGTGACTGTTGATTCTTTGGGGTTGGGATTAGAGGTTTATGCAGCAGCTTCCTCGGATTGTCCTCTGTGGGCTTCTCTAGAAGGAAGGACATGCATGTCATTAGTCTTCACTCCCTGCAAGAATGCAAGCACTGCAAGATACATTGGCATCTACTGCTGGATACCCATTACTCCTTTACTGGCTTGCTTCTGCCCCACTGTGGGCAGAGAGACTGTGCATTTTTCTCCTGTAATTTATTAGGAGGGAGGATTCATTGAGATCTAGCTGGTATGAGGGGTTCCAGGAATATCTCGGGCACAGAATGAGATTTTTCAGCTTCTACTGAATATCTTATTTCTTTTTCTCTTCTTTTAGGTTTCCCGCTTCTGGCAGTTTATCAGTGCTTAGATTCTTGACTGACCGTGTGACGTCTGAGTACGATCTTTTAATCTGGAAAGAGGCTTAAAGTGAGTATTGCAGTTCTCTTTAGTGTTTCCTTCCTTTAGAAGCTGTTTTTGTGGTGAGAAGGAAATGCTGGGCCAGGACACTATAATTATCTTTTGCTGGGTTTTAAAAAGTGCAGTGGATCATTAATTTCCACTTCACAATCTGGAGAGCTAGTGCGAAAAAGTTGGGTTTCAAGATGATTTTTCTCAATCATAATATCATCAATGTGGTGGGAAGCTGCTTGTCTCTCAAAGGGCCATGTGTCTATTTGTTCTGGCTTCTGCCATTGTCATCCTTAATTAAAGGAAATTATGATGTTCTCCTTGTGGCTGTTATCCTCTAGGACACATTCTGAAAAGGTGAGAGGTATTTAGGTTTTTCCCCAGTGCCTCTGCCTTAGTCTACTCCTAGTCACTTCTGTAAGAGACTGTGGAAAAGTGAGATATTGGGGGGTCTCTATTTATTTCCCACCAGTGATTTCCTAAGCAGTTTTGTTCAGTGTCTGATTTCTCGTGTTCAGATGTATCTTATCCATGCTGAGTCTGGCAGAGGAGAGAGCTGAACTGGCATTTTCTGATGGCAAGACTGGGCAAGTTAGAGCCACGATATGACTGAACTGAGAAAATCAAGTTTGAGGTGGAAGGGTAGGAAAATCTTGTGCCTGAGAATTAGTCTACACTACAAAGTTTTGCTGGGATAGTTATGCCAACTGGGAGTGTAACCCCCACTCCCCTGTCTCTCTTGGAGACTAATCCTGCATTCAGATTGGAAGGATTTTGTGATATAACAGTTATCTGCCTTTCTTCTAGTTCTCTGGATAGTGAGCAGACACCCAAAGATAGACTCAAGAGCCCTCAGCATAGCAACCAGGTAACAGCACAAACACTGCAATAGAAAAATATTTGTTTTACATCTCTAGACTCGGGCATTCTAGTAGCAGGAAACTACTGAGGACAAAAGTTGGGAACCCCAGTTTAAAGCTGCTAATTGGTGAAAATCAGCTAGTGACTAAGTACTGGAAAATACTGCAGTTGAAGTCAAACTTCTGTGGAGTTCTAGGTTCATTAGGGCACAGGATTGAAAAAAGAGAGGGATTAATCCCGTGCTTTATCCTGCATATGGAAACTCTGCAGGTGCTATATTTCACTGGTAAAGTAGTGCAGGCTGGGAGCAAAGAACACCTCTAATATGATAACGATGTATTCATTAAGACTTTTCACTGTCCACTGTGAGGAAGAGGGGACCTGACAGCTCCTCTAAAGATCCAGTAATCATTTGTAAGGGGAATATTGCCTAAAATTCTTTGCCTATGTGTAAGGGAACACCCCAACTCTGATCAGATGCAATTTATTTTCTCCTCTAATAGTGACCAAGATCAACACCAACAACAGATGGAATAAAGCACCTGGTGGGGCGGTTGAAGGCGAAGTAGGAACTGGGCAGCCTTGGGGCTCATTCATGTTCTTCTCTCGCACCCAGTTATATGAAAATGTATGAATATGCATTTCACTTATCAAAATTAATTATTTATATGGGGCCCAGACTAAGGCTTTCCAGACACTTGCTCACCCCTGTTATGACCGAGGCTCATCTTGCTTGTGTGAACACTGAGGCGTAGGTGTGTGTGCGTATGTATGTATGACGTATATATACAGACATGGAATAGGTTACCACTTTGCTGAACATGTAAACACAGATTGCACATGGTGTAAGGAGGCACCAAATTGTGTCTCACCAACAGGCACTGTCGATTACGCATCATTCTCATCGAATAGGCGTTCTTTCCTAATTAGTATTATTTATATGGTACCAACATTGCACTAGACATTTAGCGGACAAGTATGTGAGTCAAATACATTTGCCCCAGACAGCTTACACAATCTGTGTACCCAAAGTACAGAAAGATGGGGTGCTCCCTCTCTCCTGTCCACAGCTTTTGGGGGGGTTGGAGGGGTGGGGGGCTTTCCTGCCTCTGCTGCTGCACTCTGGCCAAAGAAACTTCAACATTTCTCCTTCAAAATGGTATCACCGGATTATAATAAAAGTTGGAGGGAAAGTGCAAGGATTCCTACAGATCCAATATCTATGGGGTTTGGGTTGGTAGTGATGATCTTGATAGAAAAGAAGAATTTTCAGCAGCCGCAATATGTCAATTCCACTTCTCTTCGTTTAGGACAAGGACTGTGTCAATGGACAGTTTATTATTCACAGATTATTGGCTATGCACCAGACCGATGTCATAATCCATCAGGGGACTTTCTTGAATCAGAGTGGGGTGACTTTTGTAGGGTGAGAATGGGGATCACATCGGTTATTGCCTCTGTGTAGATAAAGGGTATGTGTATGGGAGAGGAGCTGTGTGTGTCAGCATGGCCCCGGGCTGCCATGTTCATGGGAATGCAGGATGATTCCACGACTTCAGGCATTACGAAAGGCACCAAGTTCTGCCTCAGCCAAAATTGTCTGGCCACCACACCACCCCAGCCATGACTTCTCATCACGTCACCCTCCTCTAATGTGGCTAGTCTTTCCCTACCCATATCTTTTGAGATTTTTATCACATTCTCCTTTTCCCCTGACATGTGCAGGACTGCCTCACTTCCCTGCTTTTTCATGTATGGGCTCCAATAACGAGTTGGCTCTTATTTTAGATGGAGATTACTGCCAGAGCCTGTTGCCATCTATGTGCAGTGTTTGTTAGATGTCAATCTCCATGCTTTCTGAACATTGTGGAAATTACATAAAGGTTATTTGAAAAGGCCTGGAAATTGATTCTGTTCTTCCCATTCTGGGACTGGCTATTTACGTAAATCTCTCCCTGCCTTTCTCCTACTCAACACACTTTTCTTGTTTCTTTTGCTCCCTCCTGGACCAAAAAGCTTTGCATTTGCTTCTTTAAAACAATGTGGAAGTTTGCAGGAAGGAAGGCAGATTAATACAGGTTTAGCTGGTGGATGCAATATTAGGGGCATACAAATAGAGATTATAATATTTTCCATTTCTGTTCTTTTCGGATGAGGACAATCAACTTTACCATTTCTGTCCTAGGATCTGCCACTTTCAGGATTCAGGCCCACAACATTGGCAGAAATAGCCTCTGTCCTCTATCTTCACATTGTAGGTAAAGGCATCTCCCCACTTCTGGCATGTGGGAATTTAAGAGGCAGGGTTTTGGGGGCATACACAGAAGGATTCTGCTTCCAAGTGGAGTTTGTTTCCTTTGTTATAAGAAAGGAGGTTAGGAGTCAATTTACAGGAGTGGATGGGTGAGGTTCTGTGGCCTACAATGTGCAGGAGGTCAGATTAGATGATTATGATGGTCTCTTCTGACCTTAAAGTCTATGAGTTTAAGACCTTAAAGACAGAAGTTTAAGTCTCTACCATAAAATTCAGGGATTCTCAATCTTTGTCCTTGTGAGTCATCTCCTCCTCCCCCATTCCCCCTCAACATGCAGTAAGAACTCCACAGCCCACTCGTGCCACAATGGTCTTTCAGTAGATTAAAAGCCAGGGCAGGCATTGGGGGGTAGCAAGCACAGCAGTTGCCCAGGGCCCCAGTGAGTCTAATGCAGGCCCAACAAAGCAAAGTTGCTCAGGCTTCAGTTTCATCCTGGGGAGGAGGGACTCTGACTTCAGCCTCAAGGAGCAGGGCTCAGGATTTGGCTTTCTGCCCTGGGCCCCAGTGAGTCTAATGCAAGCCCTATGCTCTGGTTTATTTTGGCAGACCCCTGAAACCTGCTTGTAGCCTCCCCAGGGGGCCCCAGTCCCCTGGTTGAGAACCACTGACTTAATTCATGCAGTTTTCAATGGGTAAAGCCCAGTCCAATAATTATTATTTGTATTCAGTTTTGTTGTTTGGAGAGTCCAGCTCATGGGATTCCTCCATCTAATCTGTTGCATTTCAGCAGGAGGGTGTTGGGGACATTCCTTCCAGTTTCAAAAGACAGAACATTGATGGTAAGAGCTTAATGGAATAAAACAGCTATCTCCTGATTGCATTACAGGCCAGGTTCATGTGTTCATCAGATTATCCTTGAGCCTGGGGATAACATGCAGGCCAGTGCCCATCACATCAGTAAGAAAACAGGCTGGTGCCTGAAGAAGATTCAGGTGTTTAAATACAATAGGCAGCAGTAGCTCTATATAGACTCTTCTTTGTATTATTTTCTCAAATAACTTAAAAATGAGTGAGATGCTGATAGCGCAGGGACTATATGCCAACTATATCTATTCCTCCTGCGGGAGAAGTCCTGCCTGAGACTAGGGGGGAAAAAGACCACTGCTGGGTGGTCTGTGCTTTCAAAGGCTTCCTTTGGGTTACCGGGGTATGTATGCTGAGGGACTTAATGGTGTTACAGTCTAGAGTTTGTCTGCTCAGCGAACAGGCTCTGGCCGTCAAACGGGAGGTCCTGAATTGTTTGCTGAACTTCTGGGGGGAGACCTGAAGACTGGAGCCAGGCATTTCGCCTCATTGCGATACCCAATGCCAGGGTACACGCTGCAGAGTCTGCGGCATCCAAAGAACCCTGGAGGGAAGTCCGGGCTACAATTCTACCCTCCTCAGCGATGGCCCCCAGTTCAGACCTGGACTCGGACGGGAGGAGCTCTTTAAACTTTTGAACCACAGACCATGAGTTATAACTGTACCGGCTCAGGATTGCGAGCTGGTTAGCGATCCAGAGAGAAAGGCCCTCCGATGAATAAACCTTTCTCCCAAACAAATCAAGGTGTTTAGCATCTCTTGATTTGGGTGTGGGCCCCTGCTGACCCTGCCTCTCTTTATCGTTCACTGCATCCGCAACAAGGGAACACCGAGGGGGGTGAGTGAAAAGATATTCGTACCTGTTAGTAGGGACAAAGTACTTCCGTTCAGCCCCTTTGGCTGTAGGGGGAATGGAGGCAGGCACTTGCCAAATAGTTTTGGCATTAGACAGGATAGTCTTTAGCATGGGTAAGGCCACCCTTGAGGGACCCTCTGGGGCCAGGATGTCCACCACAGGGTCCTTGTCCTCTACCATCTCCTCCACCTGGAGGTTCATATTTAGGGCCACCCTTTGAAGGAGCTCCTGCAGGGCCCTGTAGTTCATGGGTGGTGGACGAGGATGTGGAGGAACCCGCCACCACCTCGTCAGGGGAGGACAAGGAAGACGCCACCGCCACATGGAAGCCTCCGGATCCTCCGGGATCGGATTCTCCCAAGCCCCGGGTGTAGCCTCCACGAGAGGTGGGGTTGGATCTGGGTTTTGCAAGGGATCCTGAGGTGGGTGGCTGATGGCTGCCTCGGGGAGGTGAGACCCCGAACGGGATGGTGGGGGAACTTCGGGGGGGGGGGCACCTTGGGCCTGATGGTACGCCCAAGGGGTCCAGAATTGCCACTGACGTTGCCAGTGGGGCACTGAAGCATCCTGTCTAAGACTTCCTGGCCCAGATCTAGGCACTTCCAATGCCCCTGTTGCTATGCCTGACCTGAAGGAAGCTGACCTTCACGGGACGGCCAGGGGGTGGTGGCGGCGCAGGACTGCCCCACGGAGGCCTCCTCCTCCTCAAACGAACGGGATGAGTGCTGTGGGGAATAATGAGGGCCAGACGGTGACCGGTGGTACTGTGGGGAATGGCGGCGAGATGCAGAGCGGTGCCGGGAGGTCGATCAGCGCCGCAAGGTGGAGCTCCGCCTTGGTGGAGAGCGGTGCTGCCATGTAGAGCAGTACTGCAATCGAGGACCTTGCCAAAGGGGGGACCATTGTCCGGAATGGGATCTGGAACATTGCCACGAGCGGGAGTGGTGCTGTGCCGGGGCGTGGTGCCGCGTTGGAGAGCAGTGCCTAGATGGGGTGCGGTGCTGCGACGCAGAGCGGTACTGCTGCATACAGCAGTGCTGGTCCGTCGAGCGATGACTGGGAAGTACAGCCCGAGGTTGATGCGAGCGGTGCTGCCAGGTCACAGATTGGGATCTGGACCTCGAGCGGGACCAGGACCTATCAGCCGATGACCACCTCGAGTGGGAACGGCTCTGAGGGTCGGGGCTGAGAGACCAGTGCTGCGAGTCGGACCGGTGCCGCGAGTCAGACCGACGTGGGGGCATATGTACGGTGACAGGACTCAGAGTGGCGTCGAGACCCCAAGTGATACGGAGATCCTGGTCGGGGGGCAGATGGCCCGAACATAGCCAGTTTGCCTCTTGAAGTTGCCAGGCCTTGGGGTAGTGGAGGCCTTGAGACTGGAGACTTGGGTGCCATCATTTCCATGAGCCCTGTAGCGGCCTCAAAAGTGTCCAGTGTGGAGGGTAGCGTGACCTCTTCCACCTGCAGCTGCGGGGAGCCCAGGAGTGTGGGCTTCCTGAGAAGACGGGGGCCCGTGGAGGTTAAGCCCAACCAGAGGGTCTGTCAGCTGTAGGCCCATACTCCTCAGCATGCCCTGCCGAGGCTGAGGTTTCCGTAACAGGCCATTGTGGAGGCTTGTCATTGGCCTACTTCTTGCAGACAACCAGCAAATCGGAGCAGTGCCGAGGGGATCGCTTCTGGGCCCCGGGAGACCACCAACCCCTGGGAGGGTGTGCGCAGTCCGTTTTCGGTGCCACGGACAGCACCACTGGAGGAGGACTCCACACCGAGGTGCTCGGGGCCGGGTCCTGCTGCGGATGGAGGAAAGACTCCATGAGGAATTGTTTTAGATGAATGTCCCTCTCCTTTCTAGTGCGAGGCTTGAAGGCCTTGCAGATCTTGCATTTATCTGCCTGATGGGCTTCTCCCAGACACCAGAGACAGGAGTCATGGGGATCACCCGTGGGCATAGGCTTGGCACAGGAGCTACAGGGTTTGAAGCCCTGGGACGGCATGCCCCGGAGCCCCACAGGGCACTCGTTGAAGGGGGAAAAAACCCAATCACTAAAGACTACAATTACCAGCTAGAAGAGAATGATTAACTAACAATGGGTAACTATATACAAAGCTAAGCAGAAGAGCTAGGGATTAGTGGAGCACTTGTGAGCAAGAGACCACTGTTTCAACAACCGTCACTGGTGGTAAGAAGGAACTGAAGGGGGGTTGGGCCGGCAGGGTCATATATATAGTGCGCCATACCGGCGCCACTCCAGGGACTCCACAGCCAGCCCAACGGGTAGCTGCTCGGGAAACGTTTCCGACAGCCATGCACGCGGCGTGTGCACACACCTCACTGGAATCGATATGAGCAAGCACTTGAAGAAGAACAATGTTTCATCTTCAAAGTGCTTCAGAAACGTCAGCTAACTAAATCTCACAACGTACCTCAAAATCATACATGAGACCTAAGCAAACTCATTCTTCCCCCTGCCCAAGAGGCACATAGACATACACGTAGCATTTTGACAGGTCCAGGGTGCGAACAAGCAGGCTTCATATCTGAGGCATAGTGCAGGCTCAGCTCTGCGTTCACATGCTATTTTGTAGGTAGGGGGGTGGACAGCCAGAAAAAGACTAGTGTAAAAATTCAACAATATTCCCTAGAGCAGCACTCTGTTCCCGAGAGACACGTGGAGCTGAATAAAGGAAGTAGCAAGGGAAACGTGTTGTCCAAATGAGGATCGCTTTTGCTGCCTTCTTCACAAGTAAAGGCTCATCACTTGTGCTCCTGAATGATCCATTTTGTACTTTTTCTCAAGTGCAGGGGTGTTAGCTCAGGTGTCTTAGCCAAGTTCCAATGTAGGTTTTTACAAGCTGCCTTCCTAAAGGAAATCAGCTCCAACAGCACCGTTCCCCCATACTGAAAATCCATATATAAAATAAATTGGGAAATTGAAATCTAAATATTTTTCTGCCTCTTTCTCCTCCACATCCTAAATTGCTATAGTATGTGATAGTTATTAAGAATCAGTGGTTCTACACCAAACAAGAAAAGCATCTCGCAGGAGGGCAACAGTAACTATTTTTCTCCCCTTCTCCAACCAGGAATATAACCATCAATACAGGCCTCAAACACACACAAAGTTTAAAGATGGATGGTCTGCTTTATGACCATGACATCTGCATGTGTCAGTTCTAGCTTTCTCAGGCATATCAACTCCTGTACAGAATCCCAGCTGTCTTGTCAGAGACTACTTGGTTTGGCTGGATCTCTCTAATCCTCATTCACACCAAGCACACACATCTTTGCTAGAGAACACTATCACATTCCCTATCCCTCCCTAAGTGCTGCAGGGCATGAAGAACTTCCCAGCAGGCACACTGAGATGGAGGAAAAAGTGTGTGTTAAGTATCTCCCAGCACACTAGCATGAGAAAAGGGAGACTGTGAAAAGTCTCCTGGAAGCTCCTCCACCAGACACCCAAACCAATTCAACCTCCCTCCCCAATGACCAAAATCACCTCAGCTCCCCCACACGGTTGCACCCCAGTGGCCAAAATCACCTCAGCTCTGCCCCCCGCCCCGCCCACAATCTTCCCCTCAACCAAAATCATCTCAGCTCCTCCCACAGTGCACCTCAGCGACCAAATCATGTCAGTGCATCCCAGGAACCAAAACCAATTCAACCGCTCTCCTCTCTGCACCCTTTGCGACCAAGAGCAATTCAGCGCCCCCGCATGCACCTCAGTGACTAAATCAATTCATCATCTCTTGTCAATGCATCCCAGCAACCCAAACCCATTCACCTCCCGCCACACCTCTTGCCCCCAATACACACCAGCACTCAAAAATCCAATCAGCTCCCAGGAACCCTGGTGACTGAAAGCAATTCTACTTCTTCCTCCCACAATGCACCCCAGACACCATAAACTAGTCAATACTCCCCTCCCGCCCTCCAGCTCATTCCAGGCAACCAAAACAAATTCAACTGCACCATGCATGCCAGACACTCCCAGAAACCCAAATCTCACACCCTCCCCCCACCCCGCTGCTCTGCACCTCAGTGCCCAAAGCCAACAGATGAGTACAAAAGCTCCCAGCAACCAAAACCAATGCACTTTGGTCTCCCTTGTACCTATTTGTAGTCTCGTATTCATGGCTACATACTGGTTGCTTGATACTTTGGGCCCCTCCTCTTCAACCCCTCACCAGGGATGAGGGAGCCATTAGGGGCTTGCACACACACACACCCCTGGCAGCCAGGAGAGGGGAGGGAGATGCCCAGCTCAACCACCTCTCAGGGTCTTCAAATTTCCCCACCCTCAACCCAGGACTCAAGGGAGAGTGGGTGGTCCTTCACCACCAGGCTTCCCAGGCTGCTGGGAAGGTCCACGCTGGGTAGGGCTTAGGCAACTTCCCTCACTGACTCCGGCCCTGCCGTGCATTCTGGGGCACTCTGAGCTGTGGGCACTTCAAAGCGAAGCAGGGTAGCATGTGCCTGCTTTCCTGCACGTGTCCCCTGGGGAGTGAGACCCCAAAGGGGCCCACACTGCTATATGGTTTAAAAAGCCAGCATCTATCTCCTTTATCACACAGGCAAAAACTAAAAAGATGTCATTGGCTGGCTGGGGCCAGGAGATTTCCTAGTAGCTAGTTTTAAAATCACAACTTTGCAAGCCCTAACCCTCTCCCACACAGCAGGCACTTCCACTGCATTATGGAGTGTTGCAGCCAGCTAGGGTCTGATCACACCTCATATTTCAAGCTACCTTGTAAATAAGCGCCCCCACTCCCCCAAACACACACACATGCTTTTGTAAGCCTTGTGGCCTGGTGTTGGAATAAGCCAGTCTCTGCACTATCTGCTAGTGAACAGAAGGAAGGATAGCAACAAAGCAAGACCTTCATTTGCATATGGTTTCTACCCAGAATTCCTTTAGTAACATTTTGAGAGTGACCATCACTACAAAGTCAGAATTGTTAGGGTAATGGAACTGAGTTCAGAGGGAAAATAAGAGAAATCTTTTTAAAAAAGAATTATTATTGTTATTATTTAAGTTGGGGGAACAAAGAGCTTAGCCATGCGCAATTCTTCTGTTCAGAGGTCCTATGTGCTCCTGCTTTTTCTTTCTAAAGAATTCTGGTTTTGGAGAGGGATTTTTCCGGTAAGACATGCTATAGACTGAGGATTTCACTACAAGAGCTGTTACAGAAAGCTTTGCAACTAGAGATAATGTAAAGGTGGCTCCTTGACCAAGTACAAGTTAGAGAAGGCTTTTTGAACTCCAGTGAGGTCCCTTCAACCCACCACTAACTAAAACTGAAATAAGTCTATGTGGGTTAGGTGGGGGAACCTCAGAACCAGGCAGCACTTCCCAAGAGACTGAAGACAAGTCCGTTCAGATGCACCTCAAGACTCTGCAACTATGATATCCACTGACACCAAACCATGAGTGGCATTTAACAGATGGTGTAAAAGTTAGTTGGTCATCTTTGCTCACCCAGTGTGAGTGTCCAATAGGCAGAGTTAATGGACTATTGCCACAGTTACCATTGGGAAGTGCTTGATTTGTCATTTAGTTACATGTAGTGTTGCTGTGTTTTCTCAAGTTGATGCTGTGTCCCCTTTCCCACTAATAACATTTTCCTTGTTTCATCTTAGACTCAGTGCTTGTAAATGGGGAAGTACTGTCTGTGAAGAGCACAGAGGGAAGGCAGTTAGTGATTCTAAAAATTGTGGGTAAGGACTCAAGATGGTGGTGTTTGTTCATTTTACGAAGGACTCCTAGCTATTTGAACCTGGCCCTCATTGCTGCCTCATTGCTAGTAGAAGGGTTATACTTCCTATGTTTTCACTGTTGTCTTATTGGCAACTATGATCAGTTCTGAAAATTAAGGACCTAAAAATTAGCTCATTTTAATATATTTTGCTAACTATCTCATGTTTGTTTCCATCCATCTGACCAACAAAATCTCCTATCACCACAAAGCTTCACCTCAAGGTAGGTACTGAAATTGGGTTCTGCAAAATGGGTTGTAAAATGGTCAATAAATCAACCTTTTAGAAAATGCTGCATGATTCTGCTGCCTCCTTGAAGCCAACAGGGAAAGGGATAGGATTGAGGATGGCCCAGTATTAGAACAGGAGATGCAGTGCTGGCCTTGAGCTGCTCCTGGGCTAATTAGCTGACAACCCCTGCAGCTCAGCTCCAGAAGCCTCTTAGCAGTTCTCTTCTAGGGCTGGCTGGCTGCCTAGCTCAGAACCAGAGCTTTGGTCAGTGAACTAGCTGTGCTCCTATTAACTCATGACCCCTGGCTCTCCTCAAATCCCACCACTGTCCCAAGCCTTCCCCCCACATTCTGCTACTTCATAATCTCCAATGCACAACCAGATAACCTCAACTCTTCTACAGCCTACACCCCCTCACCTCAATCTCTGCCACTGTACATCTGCAGATGCCCTTTTCCCCATTATTCCTACTGTATCACGTTCCCACCCCTAACTTCTGCCTGCCTCTCTTCTCCCCAACAGCAGAGTCCACATAAAGTTCAGGGCAAGTACACATTTTCATACAGGTAAACATTTAGAAATGTAACCCGCTTGTCTTTGCTCAGCCTGAGATTTGCATGGGCTTGTGCTGGTGCACAGTATGCCCTCTCTCTCTCCAGAACTATGCTCCCCTCAACCCAAATGTTCACCTACCAGAGCCCTGCTCGCTGCGCATCCTACCCTGACACAGTGTCACTCTTACTGTGTTCATGGTATGGGCCCTAATGCTCCCTCATCAGCTACCCCGTGATGCCACATTGCTAACGCACCTTTCCTTTCTTCCCCTGTGCCAACTGACTGAGCCCTGCTTCCCAACACCTGTCCTCCCTCTTGTTCCATCAGATTTCTGCTCCTGTATGATTCCCTCTCCCCCATGTCCCCAAATAGAACCCTACTACCCCCCAAATTTGTCCTCTCTTCCATCTCATCTCTTCCATTTCTGCCATGGGCTTTCAGCTAATAACCATAGTTACACTTCCTCCACCCAGTGCTCCCACAATTCACTCCTGGGGTCTTCGGTAGGGGGCACAGTGGTAATTAGCCACACTCCTCCAACCATCCTCTGGGTGTGGCCAGCAAGCCTGCATCCACCATACAACCAATCACAGTGCAGACATCTGGTTCCTCAAACATGGGCCTAAACTTAACATCAATCTCAGAAAGGTTAATATAGCTAATGAATGTAAAAACAACAAGGAGTCTGGTGGTATCTTAAAGGTGCCACCGGACTCCTCGTTATTTTTGTGGATACAGACTAACACGGCTACCCCTCTGATACTAATGAACGTAAGTTTAATACCAATGAACATAAGTTTAATAGACTTATTTAAACTTAAAATGAATAGACATTTAAGTTTAAATAACTAATTTGTTACTACAACCTAAACCATTGTTTGGAATGAAGGCTAGGCATGTGATACTGAGGAATTGGATCTGAACTTTATAAGTTTTTGAATTCTGGAAGTTGAAAAGAATTTCTTGTGGAACTGTGAAACCTGTGAATGCACTTGGGTATTATATATGGATGATAAAGGCATGTGAATTGAGGTTAATCTGGATGTTAAGTATTGCCTTGACTGGTGATTTTCTAGAGTTTTAGTTTACAAAGTTTTTGGGTGCGATTCATATACAGTATTTTACTTCCACGTCATGTACACATTTTAAGATCATTCTGTAAAGGCAGGAACTGATTTGCTTGGCTCTGAATTTGGTTTATGGAGTTATGCAGTTAGCATTTATAAATTATTAACATAGCAAACAGTCCTATTTTTAACTGAATATATGCAGTCACTGATGGTGTTGTACAGCTCAATATTTTAGAACAAGAAAGAGTTTTTTTAAGGTTATCTTACATTATGAGCTGTAACCCTGAAAATTGGGGAACCAACCTGAATCCTAATCCATAAACAGAAATTGTTCTTTGAGTATACACAGATGTCTTTAATTAAATAAATAGAAAATGACATCTCATTCAAAGATACAAAAAAGCAACACAGTACTTTAGCATCTGCAACACACTTTTTACATTTAAGATTTTCATTGGTTTAATTTTTATAGGTTACTCATGTAAGTTATGACTCAGCGTGAGTAAAAAATGAGGCCTTTGGATAAGGTTTCAAATTTAAATAACTTTTCAAATGAGGTAAACATCTGTAGGTTTCTTTAGCCAGTTGGAAAAGATTACTCTGTCCTTTCAAGCATGTTAACATACAATCAACTTTCCTTTAAAAATAAAATTTCAGAAACCTTTTCTATTAAAATACCTAAAAATATATAAAAGTGGTAAATAAGCAACATACACTGAAAAGTTAAATGCTTGTTAGCATTTTTTTTTTTTTAGACACATAAGAAAGCAACATTAAGACATGTGGTGATTTACTATAGCCTATATATAAAGGATTTTTTTTCTACAAGTTTGTTTACTACTACAACTAATCTTATTTTAAGATTTCCAAAGAACCCAATAAATACATCAGAATGTTGTCAGTATTTATTCACTGTAAAGTAAAATGAAATATCATTAATGTAAACATTAATACATAAATATTAATACATTAAATCATTGTATAACATGGCACTGACATTGTGGCAATTGTTTAACATAAAAAATATAGCTTATTGATGAGACTTCTAAATCAATAAATATAGTTTTAAAACAGAGTTCACAATATAAAAGCATATTGCTTCAAACCAAATGCTACAGTACAATCACACAGTAGCAGCTCATTAAAATATCAACTTTTACATCTGTAAATGGAATAAGGCTCACTACAGCTCCCTTTTTTAAAAAAAAAAGTTCTTTAACTAAAACTAAAATTTGGTCAATACATGCCAATTAGCACAAAATACTGTAGCTGGTAAATGAAAGTTAATTTGACAGGATCATTGAAGTCCCCAGCATAACTGTGTAAACATCAAGAGGGGTTATCTGTTTCATTTTTGGCCTCCTTTCTTTTTGCTTCCAGTGTTTGTTTAAATACTTTTCTCAGAGTATTGTAAACCTGTGGTCCATTTTCAGAATCCAAACTCGTCTGGGAAAAGGGAAAAATTAATTTGAATGTTTTACAATACTGTATGACATGGCACAATAAGACAGAAAATACTAAATAATACATATTTTAAAATTCCAAGTACCAGATGCATTTTCATATAAAGAAAAGGAGTACTTGTGGCACCTTAGAGACTAACCAATTTATTTGAGCATGAGCTTTCGTGAGCTACAGCTCACTTCATCCGATGAAGTGAGCTGTAGAGCTGTAGCTCACGAAAGCTCATGCTCAAATAAATTGGTTAGTCTCTAAGGTGCCAGAAGTACTCCTCTTCTTTTTGCGAATACAGACTAACACGGCTGTTACTCTGAAACCTGTCATTTTCATATACTTATTTTAAGCCAGGAAATAGGTATTTTTCATAAATCACTACAGGTCTGAACAACTACAGCAGGGTTCTATCTACTGACAGGTTAAAACAAAATGGCAGTTAGAAATAAAAGAGTTAGGAGGAGAGAGGTCATGCTCATGTCTACAGTCTGAATGGCTACTAGCTGAAGAGTGGCTGTGCGTTAGATATGATCCTTCTTTTCAAATTATTTCAGATACTTTATCAGAGGAAGGATGCTGAGTTCACCATCACGAGAACCCACCATATGACTAAATTTAACCCTTCCAAACCTTTACGTCTGCTTTTATAATCACTTGTTTATATGTATATATCCCATTCTCCCCACCACCTGTGTATGTGGATGGAGACCATGCATCCATGGAACACAGGAGGGGACTTCACTTCTGCTACATGTTCCCGTTTGTGTCCCTACCCAACAGAATTCTAGTTCCATGGACAAGGAAGATTGGGAGAAATTGTTAGGCTCTGGATTCTTTCACTCCACCCAAACCTGCAAGAGAACATTGCACAAACAAATACAATTTGAGGTTCTATTAATTGGCACTACTTTCTCCTTCATGAGAGGGGAATTCAGAAGGCAGTTGCAGCACATGGAGTGCTTGAGAGCATGGGTTATGAAACCACACTATCCAGGGACTAGTTGAAAATGGTGAATCTGGGAGGCAGATTGGAGACAAGATAAATCCACGTGCACAGTACTTGTATGATCTACAGGTAATGGTGTGGAAGCCTTAGTTCCTGGCCAGGGGGACAAAACAGTAATAGTTATAGATTTCACATGTAGCACATGTTTCCTCTGCCCTCCATGGTAACTTGCATAGGAAGGATGGGCCCTACAAAAAATAACCAGTATTTGACAATGGAGCTACATCAAGTTACCCCAGCTGAGGATCTGACCCAGTAAATGCAGAGTTCTCTGCACACTACTAGCTTTACTGTTCATGGTGTGTGGGCATAACAAATGTACATTGTTACTCCTTTTCTAATCTTATTTCACCTAAACCATATTTTGATCTGACCAGAACAAGTTTCTGTTCTATACATTATACACACTGAGGCTCTGTGTTTCTATAGTTAGTGCAAATGAGCTGGGGCTATAGTTTCTATAGTTAGTGCAAATGACCTTCATTTGTAAAACTACAATATTACCAAATATTCCTTCAGAGAGAATTAGAAAATTTGCAGGCACGGCCTTATTTGATGACAGGAACAACATAGACAACTCTTCCATAATCACTAGGTCATGGGCCGGATAAAAGCATCTTAGTTAGTTTAGATAAAGTTGAGGACAATGTTAATCCTAATTACTGAGTAGGGAAGACTTAACTGGGGGGGGGGGGAGAGGGGGAAGAATCCAAACCAAATCAGACAGTGATGCCAGCCTAATAAGTGAAGTTTAACTTCCCCTAAGGGAGGCTGAAATATGCCCAAGGAAAAAGTATGAGCAGAAAATGAATATTCTGCCTGGTTTTTGCTTGAGACCTACCAAAACACGAGAGGTGACTTACATTACAGTAAATGAAATTTACAATGCTTTTGTCTGTACAGATCCCAGTGTAGGTTTGCATGCCCCATGCATGCAAGTCAAGAATCTTTCAGCCAGCAGTTTCACTTGTGCCCCTCTAAGAGTATAAAGAGCAAAGCAGCGCCAACCACCACTCAGTTCCTTCACTAATATAGACTATCCAGTAAAGAACTCTGTAGCTAGGGGAAAGTGGGTGGGTTGTGGGATCCATGGGGGGGAAAAGCACTTTAAACTCCAGTTACTGTCAGTTAAGTAACCTCTTTCTTCAAGCATTTGTCCACATAGTTCCCACTGTAGATGATTGGCTAACAGCTACCTCTCAAGGAGCTGAGTGATAGGAGTCCTAATTAAAATAGCTGTAGCATAGCCTTGTTAAATTGAGTATCTGATCTAGAGGCTACCACAACGAAGTATTGATTGGTAAATGTAGGAAAAGAACTCTAAGTAGCTGCCCTACAAATCTCAGAAATAGGGATTCCCCCTGAAACAAGTTACAGCTCTAATAAAGTATGCCCTAACTCTAGGAGGAAGGGGTAGTTTATTCAATGCATAGGATATCTTCATATAGTCTGAAACCCACTTCAAGAGCCTCAGAGGAAACAGCATGACCTTTAGATTTGCTACCAAAAGCCATAAAAAGTCAATGAGATAGGGATACATGTGAATGCCTTGCCTCCTCTGCACAGCTGCTCCAACTGAAAGGCATTTGGCAAACATACTCAGAGCTGTTGAGAGACTGAAAGGGAGGACTCTGAACTGGCAATAATGTCCACTGACCATGAAATGAAGAAGCTTCCTGAGAGCTGGATGGATTGCCACATGGAAGTAAGCATCTTGCAAGTCAGGAGTTGCAAACCAGTTCATGGGATCTAGAAAAAGGAATTACTGAAGAAAAAGGTGGTCCTCTGAGATTTGAAGCTCTAGATGAGTTTGTTGGGTCCTCTGAGATCTAATATAGAATACCACCCTCCTTTCTTTGTTGTAATGAGGAAGCAGTGGGAATAGAAGCCCTTGCCACACAACTCTAAAGGCATCATCTCAATCACACCCTGAAGAGTATCTCCTCCTGCACCTGACCATTTTGTTAAGTGTCCCTGAAATGAGACATGGAAGAGGGTGCAGAGTTGGCATAGATTGGTGCTGAATTGAATACTCTTGCTCTATAACTTCTAAGACCCATTGGTTTGTAGAAATTGCAGCCCATGCATCTGCAAACAAGGCAATTGCCAAAGAGCGGGGAGAAAGGGCATAGATCCTCAAAAACTAGCCCACAACTCTTGACCCTGGCATCAAATCTGCAGCCTTTGGTCCTATGATCAATAATTGCACATTAACAGTAGATGGATAGTTCATCTCTTCTTAAAAGAGTTTTTTTTCCTTGTACAATTCAGAAGTTCTTTGTCAGTATGAATATGAAGATGGAAGTCTCTGTTTTGAGAAGGTCAGAGGTTTCGTTTGCTTTTTCCTCTGGTATGCAATACAGAGGCCAAAAGACCAAAAGGTTGCTCTCAAGTTCTTCAGTGCATGAAGCACCTAATCGGATTTCAAGATGGAAAGATCATGGCCCTCAAAAGGAAGGTCCTCAATCACCCAATTCTCTGAGTGTCCCTAAACTTCCAACTCCCAGAAGCTGGGATTGAACAACATGGGACCAATCACTCAAAACTGCTCTGTTGTGTTCCTTCCCTCTGAAGCATCTGGTACTGAGCCAGATGGACCATTGGTCTGACCCAGTATGGCTGTTCTTATGGTGCGAACCTCTTTTGGAATTCCTTACTATTGCAGCCAGGATGTTCTGCATATAGTTATTGCAGTAGCCACTGTCCTAGCTGCAGTGTCAGAAGCATCCAAAGACACCTGTAATGCAGTTTTTGTCAGCTGCCATCTTTCCAAAGCTACTGCTTTCAATTTGTCCCTGATGTCCTGAAGAAGTTTTTCATTCAACTGTGAGAGCTTATGCTCTCCTTAACCCTAGATGTAGATTTAGGAGGACCAGGCTGCTTGGAGTTTTCATGAGCACTACTACTACTAAAGACCCAGGGGTCAAGAAATATTCAAACCCCTGGGGGAACTGATATTTGAGATCTGCTCTTTTAGATGTGACTGAAATAGATGCAGAAATAGAAATAGAGCCTGCCACATATCTTTAACTGACTCAAGAACAGCCTCATCATTTTCCCATACCAATCAACCCTGGGAAACCAGATGCACAGTGCTGGATAACTTGTGAAACCTTTCCTGGACAACTTAGAGGAATATCTAAGATCTCTGATACCCTTTAAGAAGGTTGGAAAGACCTTGAAATTGAGTGTGGAAAGACAGATTGTGTTACAGCTTCATCTGATGAGGAAGATGAATAGCCAAAGGAATCGGTTGATACCCATGTTCCTCCGTAAGATCTTACTCCTCAGTATGAGGTTTTTGTTCAAATTGCTAGACAAGCTCCTGGTTCCATGGTTGGGCTATCTTAGATGGTTCCTCAGGAGATGGTGATCTAATTCTAGACCTAGATCTGGATGAACAAAAAGCAGGAAAATGGTGATGCTTCCACCCTGACTACTATGGCCAAGACTGCATCCCATATAAGAAAAGCATACAATGCCACAATATGGGATGAAATACCAGAATTATAGGATCTATAATGAGAAGGATTCCTTCTTGAGTCTCATTCAGGAGCCAGCATAGGAAAAAGAGAAGAGAATCTAGAAGAAGGGCTTCTACTGTCATGAGACAAAGATGCAGAGAAGTAGAACTCCTCCAAGAGTGGTATGGATCTCTGAGTAGTTTTAACATGCTGCAGAGATACAGATCCCAATCTCTGAGAAATAGATATTGGTACCGCAGATGATGGTCACAGGGAGGTTTTCATAATCAGTACCTTTGGTTCCAGTAGCAGAAGGGATGTAGATTCTGTAGACACTCGAGAAATATCCAAGTGAGGAGACTGTGGTTCTGCAGCGATCACTATGAGTTGGAGAATTTGTGAAAGCCGCCGGCATTAAGAGAGGAATTGGTACCAACGTGGGCAGAACCAATCTAAACAGTATCAATATGGAAGTCTCAATATATGGGACATTCTTATTAATATGAAATATTAAAAAATCTGTGGCATATGGTACCAATGACGCTGATACTAAGAAAGAGGTATTGGTTGCCAGAGACAGACAACATGGTACTGAAGGAGCAAAGTAATATTCCGCAGCCCTTGAAGACTCGTGGCACCAATTAGTTTTGAAAGGAGGCAGTTTGAAGACATCAGTGTGATGAATCTTAGGTCTCCTCTTGGCCAATACTGAAGAGTTGAATACCATCTGAAGATCTCTGCTCTTTCCTACCTTGGGCAACAGCAGTTGCTGAATGACACAGAAAGAACTGAAGATATGGCTCAGCATGTTTCTGAGAAGCATGCTCTTAGAGCCAGAAGTCCTGTTAGGTCCCAAAATAGCGTTTATGATAACAGAAATACTAAAAACTGGTTTTAAAGCAGCAGCTTGCTTTCAAGAAGAGCCTTCAGAGTCCAAAAAGCTTTTCATTGATTTGACTTTTGCATCAAACATGACATAAGCTCTCTACATGTGCTCAGAAAAGGATTTGCAAATTGACCATTTGTCTGTAATATGTGACTCTCCTAAACAAAAAAGATATGTAGCCTGTCCCTCATTCACAGATATAGCTGCCTCAAAAGCAGGGCAGATCTTAAAGCCCGGAGATAGTCTTAGCCATGTAAACCTCCACCTTGGTACTGGGGGAGACTCAAACAAAAGAAGGCTAATTATCCTCACAGTTAAAAGTGTGTGTTTTATTTCTAGTTTGAAATAGTCTAACTTCAACTTCTACCCAGTGGAAGCAGCCTAGCAAGACATAAAAATGAAGCCAGAGAATAGTTCGAAGGCACTATTTTTACTCCATACAATACTCAACACCCACAGTTGACCTGTGTGGAGTATTTTTCTGTGCTTTGGTGAGGACTGCTATGACAAAAATTTAGTACTTTGAAGCAGAGAAGTGTCAGTATAATAACTATTAATGAATTACTAAAATTTTTGGCTAAGACTATTATTTCATCTACGACACAATCACAATTTCATGGGCGAGTTGCTACTTGCCTTAGTGAAAGCTTTAATGGCCCGGGTAAGTAAGGCTTCCTCCACATCAGCTGGTATTGTCTGCAGATTCACTACACAATGGAAAATACAAAGAATAGTCTGATATTGTTCCTAGTGGGTAAAAGAAATATAAAGTTATTAAAAAGGAAAGATTTTCAAGGAAAACATTTAAATAATTGTTAAAAGTACTCCAAGAACTGTAGATCACATTACCCCCTCTTGCAATAAAATCCAGGGGAATAAATTCCCCAAGGATTCTCCTGCAAAGTTCTTACATAATTGTTCAATCATAATGGGAAGAGAGGTTATGTTGTGTTAATTTTGATTAAAAATATGGACCAAAGGTGTCAACATACCCTGAAACAGTACAATATTAAACAGTTTCAAGCAAGGTTTGGTATACAGAGACCTAAACCTGCTTAGTACCATGGCAAATACACCATTAAAGATACAAAAAGGAAAAACTGTTACAGCATTTGAAATGTAAAGTATTAAGGCTTTCATTTTAATGACCTCTCTTGTTCCCTTTAACTGTAGATAATCTTTAGAAAGAAAAACCCATTTTAAAGTCTTTAAGATGATGATAAAAATGGTAACTGTCCTTTTGGAGAAAACTGAAGAAGTCAGTTGAGAGGGGCTAGGACTGTTGTTATTGCTGTTAAAGTCTGATTTCATTTTCTAAAAAAACAAAACAAGACAAACACACACAAGAGGGAAGAGAGAAGAACAGCAAAGATAGAAAATGCAGCTTCTGTCTCTGGTGTCAACTTTTGCTTGTAATCTCACTGCTGGAAAAAATGGCCTTTCCAGCCCTCTGAGACCTGGTAAACTTGTACTAGCATTGGGATGTTCAGGAAATTGCTTTTAGCTGCCTCTTTCTGGCCAGAGGCTTACAGGAGTGTTGTGAAATACAGTCTTGACCAGCTAACCCAGCTCTTATTAAACAGAAAGAAAAAGGAGAGAGATGAAATAAGGAGGGGAACGAAAAGGACACACAATGGGAGTGAGGGAGGTTGACAGTTTCACATCCCAGGTAACATTCGGGGTTTAGCCAAAGTTAGTGGAGGTGGCAATGTCATCTGTCTCCCTTTCTCTGGGCCAGTATGATCAGAATATCTCTCAGGATTAGGATGAAGGAGGCACAATGGTGTCACACTGGATCCTGGAGTTTCAGGAGAGGGTGGGAATGGCAGCCATCATCATGATGAAACTCACTCTTCCCTTTCCTTTCTCTTTCAGTCATCCAGCATTTGTGTCCATCCCAACTTTCCCTCAAAATTTTTTAAGGACTCCAAAAGGGAGTGATGAGTAGAATAATCCATCCTCCTATTTTTTTGTCCACCAAATTAGGCCTAATTTCCAGCAATTTTGGTTCACTAATATCTGGTTCCATACTTCTCTTGTTTATGAGGTATGATCTTAACGCAATTCTTGAGTTGTTTCGGTAGGCCCTTTTGTTTGGACTAATTCAGTCTGTCTCCCTTTTGTACCTTTTCCCCGTCAATATTTATTGTTATAGGTTATTGTGACATTTTATGAACTTTCACTCACTTCTTACAACTGAGCTCACAATTGGGGTAAAACTTGCAGGCGCAACTATTACAACAATTCTCCTGCAGAATGTGGGTAGCCTCATGACACAAACCCCATGGATCTTCTGAAACTTCTAGGTCAGGGCTACCCATGCACGGGCTTCCCCCCCACCCCTGCAGTAGATCCAATAGTACTATGGACTCTCCTGCTCACGGCTGTCCACTTAGACTCCACTCCCTGACTGGGGGAAGCCCTATTGTGAAAGGGCACAAAAAAATTATACAGCTCCAGATTGTATTATCTTTTCCTAGGAAAGACTATAGGGCTCAGGGAAGTATATACTCCTAAGCCTTTCTCCTCAATTAACATCCCACTCCCACCCCTGGCCTGCCCAGCTCCCTTTCCAGTGTGGATCACAACCCCACAGAAAGGTCTCTGTGGGGTACCAAAAAGAGTGTCTGGGTGGATGAGGGAAATAGTGTTCTGAAGGCAGCTTATCTCCTCTTCCACATTAGGCTCACCACCAAATCTTGAAGGAGACAATCTCCACTTGGGCAGGCAGCTTTTAAGGGCAAACATACATTACAACAACAAATGTAGGCAGATAAACAACAAATGGGCAAGATAAAATAATTAATTTTGATGATTAGTTTACCTTCAAGTATCAAGCAGTTACTTTATCTTTTATTCAGCCAAAATAATAAAACCCTGATGAACTGAGTTCAGGAAGAAGCATGACATTTCAAAACCCTGAACTGAGAGAAGCTGAATGTCATGGAAGTGGACTGCAGAGAAGGCAATCGCTACCTGCTGCTCAAGGAAATGTGGAACTGTGAGCAAAGGGGGGTATTAGAATGTGCCCTACTTTCTACACAAATAATCCAGAAACAAAAAGAACATCCAAAGAACTGGAAAATTTGTCATGTGACTGAGAATTCTAGAACACAAAAACTCTCTTTATAAGGAAATGTTCTGAAAAGATAGAATAGCTAAAAGGATTTATTGCTTTATAGAAAACATAATACGAATGTTTCAGAGCAGAATGACTTATTCCCCATCATGATCTGAGAATATGGAAGTCCAGAGCTTTGATTTAGGTAATGGAACTTGGCCAGGCTACTGAAGCATTTACTACTTGGATTTGTCAGTTACTCATACCCTCTGCACCAACCCTCTCTGTGCTACAGGATTAGATGTTTGCAGAGTACTTTGAAGATCCACAGGACTATAATGTGGTCAATATTAAGCATTGTTGCCAGATTTGGTGTTAGGGAAAGCTAAAGGGAAAGTGTTTCTTGCCTTTTGTCTCTTTGAATTTCAAGGTGCAGCAGGCTGTGGTACCTCCAGCCAGTGCACATGGAAATCAAGTTTCTATTGACTAGAGTTCTAAGATTTTATCTATCTTGGATTTTTCTAAAGGACCCATCACCAGAGCATCTAAGCATTGATTAAAACTTACTGTGAACTATCAAGATACATTTTCATTTGATTTTTATGAAGCTTGAAATTTGTTTCATTGCAATTTACCTTTAAAAATGTAAATTCCTTGTTTAAGGGCCACTGATGCAAAGCTTGAGTTAATAAACTGTACTTTTCAGTAAAATAATGAATTGACATATACAGTGTTTACCTTTTCTAGTAAGTTAAGAGTTTCTGGTGTTTCTGTGCATTTTTTTGACATCATGTCAATATCCTCTTTGGTTATAACAGGTTCTTTTAGTTGCTCTATCCAGGACCACATCAAGCTGCAAAGGACAAAAGGATCTCTCTCGGCACAAATTCTGTCCCAAGCTCCATCTCGAGAATTCAGCTCTTTCTAACAAAAATAAAAATGCACCATCTATTTACTTCTGCTAAGATTGTCTTTGCTTTTAGCAGCACTTGTTAGACTTATGCACAAAGGAGACATTTATCAGCCCCATGAATATATTTCCTCCTGTAATGGGGTTCCCACTCTTTGCTAGTGTACCTTCTCCTGCCTAGAACTATGAGATCTACTTTCCCAGCATTGGGTCACCCCTTCTGTTCGCTCTGCAATAGTCTTTATTCTGGTAAGTTGGCCCTCCAGCGAGGTCACCATTTAGTCCACCCCTTTCCAGAATTAAAGAAGTCCAACAGGACCACTTCTTAAGACGGTGTCCAACCCCAGCTTGGGGCTCAAGAGCCACTATACCAGCAGCTGGCAGGGTCCATGCATTACACCAGATTCCAGCCCAGAGAAACCCTAAAACCAGCAATCTAGGTCTAATCAGTCCCTGACCCAGTTGCTGGCTCCCTCTTACCCAGCCTTTTGCCTTCCCTTCTGGTTTTACCATGGGAGCCCACTCTGCTCCTGGTGCTACTCCACCCCCTTCTAGCCTCTTGCTAGACTTCTTGTGCCAGGGCAGAATCTCAGGGCTTACACTCCTCCTTGTCCCTGACAACTTCCCTCATCCTAGGGAGTGACTGCAGCTCCCTTCTGCTATCCCTCCTGGGTTTACAAAGTGCTATCCCAGCCCTTCCCCAGCTTGGCTTCACTCAATTAATCCTGGTCCTCCCTCTTGCAGGTGAGGCTGGGTAACCCAACTGGCCTCTCAGACCCTTATTAACCCTATCAGGGCTGTCATGGGATGCACACCCCATCATATCTCCCTTTTACAAAACTATCAACGTTAATCGGCTGCAATGAAAGTGGCTTTTTAGATCAGAAGGGCAACATGAATTGTACAGTCCAGTGCCCTCCAATTATATGTGGAACACATGAAACTCTCAGCAAATTTGCGGATGATACTAAACTGGGAGGAGTGGTAGATACGCTGGAGGGGAAGGATAGGATACAGAAGGACCTAGACAAATTGGAGGATTGGGCCAAAAGAAATCTGATGAGGTTCAATAAGGATAAGTGCAGGGTCCTGCACTTGGGACGGAAGAACCCAATGCACAGCTACAGACTAGGGACCGAATGGCTAGGCAGCAGTTCTGCGGAAAAGGACCTGGGGGTGACAGTGGACGAGAAGCTGGATATGAGTCAGCAGTGTGCCCTTGTTGCCAAGAAGGCCAATGGCATTTTGGGATGTATAAGTAGGGGCATAGCGAGCAGATCGAGGGACGTGATCGTTCCCCTCTATTCGACATTGGTGAGGCCTCATCTGGAGTACTGTGTCCAGTTTTGGGCCCCACACTTCAAGAAGGATGTGGATAAATTGGAGAGAGTCCAGCGAAGGGCAACAAAAATGATTAGGGGACTGGAACACATGAGTTATGAGGAGAGGCTGAGGGAGCTGGGATTGTTTAGCCTGCAGAAGAGAAGAATGAGGGGGGATTTGATAGCTGCTTTCAACTACCTGAAAGGGGGTTCCAAAGAGGATGGCTCTAGACTGTTCTCAATGGTAGCAGATGACAGAACGAGGAGTAATGGTCTCAAGTTGCAGTGGGGGAGGTTTAGATTGGATATTAGGAAAAACTTTTTCACTAAGAGGGTGGTGAAACACTGGAATGCGTTACCTAGGGAGGTGGTAGAATCTCCTTCCTTAGAGGTTTTTAAGGTCAGGCTTGACAAAGCCCTGGCTGGGATGATTTAACTGGGAATTGGTCCTGCTTTGAGCAGGGGGTTGGACTAGATGACCTTCTGGGGTCCCTTCCAACCCTGATATTCTATGATTCTATGAAACAGCTTTTGATTCCTATTTCAAGTCAAACGTGTTCAGGAGGATATGGTTTTAATGATTTTAAGCAGTTAAATTTCTACTAAATTATCTTATTCATTTACACACAAAATCCTGTGACTAGCTGTGAGAAAGCTCTGATAGAAAACTTGCAGACCTGTCTCTAATCTAAAACCTTGAGGCACTTTTATGTTACCAACAATGTTATGACTATAGCTATCAACTGATTTTAAATTGACTGAATAAACACAAACAGAAAAAATTGTCTACCTTTCTGTTAGATGCTAACAGTAAAGTGAAATTTTGCTTAGGTTTTTTTTTTTTTTTTTAATTGTTTTGTCAAACCTCAGGCCTCTGATTATATAATATTTCCGTTGCAACAAGACCTTTTTATTTAGGTGACTGGCAATTTCAATATCAGAGCATGTCTAATATGTATAATTTATAATTGGTGCCAGAGACTTCTCTCACAAGCTAGCAGTAGGATTTTTGCTGCTGTTTATACTTTAAATATACATGTAATACATACACAATATTGAATAATGTTTTAGAAAAAGTAATACCTGCCACATTTCTACCTTCTGTTTCACTTCCTCCTCTTCCATAAATTCATTAAGATTTGCAAGGGCTTTAGCTGCCAAAATTCTTCGTGCGTCCAGACTTAATTCTGATTGCAAAACAATGTACGGAACTGCTTCCAATAGATCTTTACTATCTTGACTTTCATATCCAATAGATGATTCTTCTTCTAAAGCAGAATTATCAGAGTCCTCCGATGCACAAATTCTTCTGCCATACACATTAGTCTCTTGCTCCTTTCTGTGGCCAATTTCCTTTGCAAAACTACGTTTTGGTGTTCTTGCTTCCCTGTCATTGTGTACGCGTTCAAAACCTGAGGAAAATGTTTTACTACGCTGCACTTCTTTTGGAGATTTTCTTGTATAGAAACTGTTTTGTCCATTTAAACTGAATTTACCTTGACTCCAGAAAATAAATGTACTACGAACTAAGGCCTCTTTGTTTAAATCCAGCTGAGGAGTTTGAACGCCTGCAGAGAGAAAATGCTCCCTAGTGTTCCGCTGCTTAAGTTTGTCAAAGAGTGCTACTTGTGCAGGCACTGTCCATGGAGTTTCTCCTTGTTCCACGAGAAATGCAGTTCTCCTTAAATCTGAGTCACTATAGCTTAGACGTCTTTTTGAATGAGTCAAAGGCTGAAGGCATTCAACATTCCGCCTCTTCCAAAGAGGATCATATTTGTGTTCATGGGAGAAAACAGAATCCTGGGTCTCAAAAGTGACATTTTCCACTACTGAGTGGGCGAATGGCTCTGATGAGTCACTGTTCTGTCTTGTTAACTCTTTATCTAGCTGTGTAGAGTCCAACTGAGAAACAGCCTCTTCAATTTCAGAAGAGAGATCTGGCATATCTAACAATTCCTCCTCTATCACTTGCCTGTTTTCAGCCAAGTCCAATAGCAGCTTGCAAACTAGATGAATAAGTTTTGGCACATACTTGAGATGTCTACTCTCATAACCGTGGAGCAGATGCCTCTGACGGATCAGATACTGGGACAGAGTAACCGCATGTGCTTTGGGCTCGCAGCAAGCAAACACATTTCTTAGAGGGATCAAAAATTGAGTGAATTCTCTTACACACACTAACTGTCCTCTGGTTTGAATAGAATTAGGCCTTTTTGCCCTAACAAAAAGAATTGCTTGATCTGCAGTCATTCTTGTTGCAAAAACTAAGTAACAAGCTATTAAAACACCTAGAAAATTTAAAGACAAATGGTTAACATGTTAATAAATACATTATAAAATAAAAGTTAACACACACACATAAGGATGTAATTTTATGTCCAATTCATAGTATGCTATTGTGTAACTAAGTGTACATGCAATTTTTGCATGATAATACAAACATCGGAGTGCAACAACAACTAGATAAGCACTTGTCTCGATAAGACAGATGAACTGCTTTAGTACTAGGTTACTGGTAATATCCCAGATGGCCAACACTGACGATTCTTGTGCCATCTCCTTTTCCTTTTGCTGCTTTTTCCTCCCTGAATCTCACCGACTTTCCAGTCTCTTATGTTTCCCCTGTTGCTGCTGGCTGCCCAAGTTGATCCTGTACCTCTCTCATAACCATACAGCTAAGGGCAGCCTAGAATTCCTCCTTATCTGTAAGGCGTTAAGAAGCTCAAATAACCTGGTTGGCACCTGACCAAAAGGACCAATGGGGAAAGAAGATACTTTCAAATCTTTGGGGGGGGGGGAGGCTTTTTTGTGTGCGTTCTCTTGGGAAGCAGAGAAGCATCAGGTCAGAAAACTCCTTCTCCTATAAACCATCCTAAAAGTCTCTCATATTACAAAAATTGTAAGTAAAAGAGAGGCAAGGCGTGTTAGATTATCTTTTGTTCTGCTTGTGAATTTTTCCTTTGCTGGAGGGAGGTTTAGTCCTGCTTTTTGTAACTTTGAAACTATGCCTAGAGGACGTTCTGCTGTGTTTTTGAATCTTTTGTTACCCTGTAAAGTTATTTTCCATCCTGATTTTACAGAAGTGATTTTTACCTTTTTTTTAAATAAAATCCTTCTTTTAAGAACCTATCTGATTTCTCTATTGCCCTAAGACCCAGGGGCTTGGGTCTGAGATCACTTTGTAACCAATTGGTTAGGATATTATTCTCAAGCCTCTCCAGGAAAGGTGGTGTAAGGGCTTGGAGAGATATTTTGGGGAAATAGGAACTCCAAGTGGTCCTTTCCTTGATTCTTTGTTATATCACTTGGTGGTGGCAGCGTACCCTCCAAGGGCAAAGAATTTGTAATTTGGAGAAGTTTTAACCTAAGCTGGTAGAAATAAGCTTAGGGGGGTCTTTCATGCAGGTCCCCACATCTGTACCGTAGAGTTCAGAGTGGGGCGGGAACCCTGACAACCTGGTAGGTACAGTGGGAAATAATTAAACTTGAATTCCACTGTTAGTTTATCCGCTGGTAAAAGGATGCTGATGTAAATTGTTTGGGAACTCAGTACATAAAACTGCCTGTCTTTCCATGTGATATCATGGACACAGAGATAAGAAGAGGCATGTTACATGGTCTAATTGCAAAGGGGCTAGAGGCATTTTCAGTGAAGGCTTCTCTGGAACTCACTTCCACTCTTGGCCCACCAGAACCAGAATATTAGCCTTCAAATCATACTCTAAAACTAGTCTTCTGTTCCAAGCTTTTGTGGGACAGAAGGATCAGTAGGTAGCACTAGGTGGTAGGAGGGAGGCACTAATGTGTGGATTTGGGATGATGTCATGTTTCTGGCCTTTTATGTTCTATTTTATAAGTTACTTCAATTTTGTACATGCACCCAAAAGTATGTGTGGAAATCTTCCCAAATGAATTAAGAAATCAACATAAGCAATAGCCTTGACAGAATATGTGCTTGTCAGACAACATGGAGCCTCATTCACCTCCCAATGAAGTAAAGACTCCCATTGATTTCAAGAGTAGTCCTTATAGGGGAGGTTCTATATGCATAAATCAAGGGTATACCTTGTGCTTAAGCATACCTGAGAAAAGCCCTTTTTCTCTAATAGCTGCACACTGGTGCTAATTAATTACTTCTAAAATATATTCAAAATGTAGAAGCATCATTATTACAAAAGGAGATTGGTGAGCCTGGCTTTTTGCTCTCCCTGTTCCCTGAGAGTCTCCTGCAACCTCAGTGGATTTTTTTTCTTTCTAAGCCCACCTATTTTATTATTTCTTGCATATACAGCTGTTTGTATCTCAGATCTCCAAAATAAGATCTTTTCTTCCGGCTGCAAGGATTTGAGGCCTGCAGCTGTTTCACTGATCTATATCAAAGTAATAGGAAAATGGCTAGGAAGGAGATCAGCCATTGCGGTCATTCTGTGGATATAAAAGGATTTGAAATTGAAGTGGCTACTCAGTGGAAGACAGAGGGAATCTAAGGTTTAGGGCTTTTTTCCCCCCTTTAAATAAGAAATTAAATCTCCCCTTAGCTCATATTAACTTGGTTAAATGCCATCTCTGAGCGGTTAAAGGTTTTTTCCCAGCCTCCCTCCACATTTTAAAAAATGCCAGTTTCTCTCTCAACTGTGTTTGCAGCACAGTTGCATCATTTTCGAACTCCTCACAACCCACAGAGAGCAATGGTGGCAGTTGCAGAGATGGGGCCAGGCAAAGAGACATATTTGGGAAGGGGTCAGAAGTTAAATGCAACCTTTAACATCCTCACACCCAAAAGACAAAGGCTTCAAAGACCAAAGGTCTGAGTTGGGACGGTAACCACAGATAACTGTCGTCAAGACCAGAAAAGCACAAGGTGAATTATTTTCTTAACTGGAGACTATGTGGAGTAGCAGCTGCCTAGACGAGGAGGCTGTACAGTTTCAATACTGCTGGGAGATTGTTACATGGATTCAAAGTTTCTCTAACCCTTTGGTTCACAGCTCATATCTGTTAACTTTGTCCCCTTGCTGCCTGTGACAGAATGACTTATTTTTTACAAATAAATGTTGTTTGCAAGTTTAATCACTTTACAGGTATACCTCCTCTAAGAGTGATAAATATACAATTTAAACAAACCTACAATGATTTATATCTGCCATTATTTTGTACCTACAGAAAATAAGTTCACATTAATTTTTGAAGTTGCACACGTACCTGTTCGGCCAAGTCCTGCATGACAATGAACAGCCACCCTCCCTTCCTGCAAGGCAAAAGCCATCACTTTTACCATATCCAGTATAGTCGTGAGAGATGCCACGCCATAATCCTTCCATCCAAAATTATAAAAATAAACTAAAAAGAGAGAGAATTGTTTTCTTTAGTATACAATGTTAAATCTTTTGTTCTCTATGCAGAAGAGAAATGAGTAACCATAAACGAAAATACTGAAAGAATAAAAGTAAGAGGACTAACTATATATATTTGTTTGAAACAGATTATTTTCACATTTCAGAGAGAGCTTGCTGTGAGAATTTCATGGACGCGCTGAGGTAGTTAAGATGTTTCAGACTAAAGCTCAGCTGGAATGGAAAAGTTATAACAAAGCTGAGTGATTCATACTAAAATTACTGAGCTATATATAGGAAAAGTGTAACATTCTGTTTGGGCATAAAAGCACATCTTAATTCAATGGCTCTTAACTTTCATAAGCAGATACACTCAGTGCAGTGTGAAAAAATAAAGATACTGCTGATACAAACCTTTTCAAATCAAAGAAACAGACATTTTGAAAAGTGCAACGTTACCCGCAAACATGTCTGAAACCCAGTTAACAATGCTCTACATTATTTTGCTCAGTTCCCATTTATCTTTTTACCAGGCATAGTCTTCTATCTACTCTAGCTGCTCACTCTACTGAAATTTAAAACACCAACCACATACCTCACCCAACAGTAGCATGAGAGAGGGATCAATGTATTATCGAAGGTTGGACATTGCTAAATTTGTTTTTTTTATATTTTTTGTATAGTATTCCTTATATAACTGCTCTTAATCCAAAAGCTGTGTGTCAGAAAATCTGCATTACTGTACTCGATAATTAATGAGGAAAAGCAGCAGGAGTGAACTTACTTCCATCCTCCATGAAAGCTTCAGGAAGGTAGGTAAAGCCACTTTCTTGTTCAAGTGGATTCCCACAGCTAGCATGCTCCCCAGGACGCTGAAGGTTAATTATTGTTTTTATGTCACACCTTAAGCAAGGAACAGAATAGTCACATTATACACAGCCATAATTTCATTAACCCCTATTTTCTGAAGCATACATTTCTCCTAAGTGCAAAATGGAGGCTTACCTGCATATTGCTAAAATGAAAGGACCTTTACCAACAATCCAAATCTAAGTAGGAGGGAAAAAATGGATCAGGGATTATATCAGTAAGATTAGAGCAATTCATTACCAATAAAATTCATTACCTTTGAAACTGTTCAATAATGTTATACTTCTCAATAATTTCTGTTGAGGGTCGAGCCATGGCCACTATGTTATCTGTTATCCTGAGAAAATAAATTAATAATTTGGATGGATATTTCATTGTGAGTATTTCGTGGGTAATCTATGAAAATATATACCTTTTTTTTCATGTTCAGGGAGCTATCTATAATTAGCAATGTGCATTTATACCTTTTTTCTAAATTCTTTCACCAGATAACATGCTTTATAAATCCTACTGAAACAATTACTGGGTAAATTATATAATAAAATACCATTATTAGAGGTGCTCAGATACCGTGGTGATGAGCATGATATAAAAACTTAGGTAGATAATGGCTATCCAGATCACAATTTCTGTATTCCTATTCAGAGACATATTACATGTTTCTTCTTAACTCATTTTTACAAAATGTCAATATTAATTTAAAAATACATTCCAGTGACCATATAGGATGGAAAAAATGCTTTCATTGGCTCAATACCTAATATTATTTTATCTTCAATAACATGTTTTCATTCATTTTAATCTAAACCAATGAAAATATTTTAATTTAGCTGTATTTAAATTTCAAGGAAAAACTTATGTAGTTTAGAACATTCATGTAATCTGTAAACAGGCATTTATTATTTTGGATCTGAACCAAAGCCCACTGAAGACAATGCGTGTCTTTCATTGACTTCAATGGGCTTTGTATGAAGGCCTTTATGGCTTACTGCTAAGTATTAATTTTTAACTGACCTTTTATTCCAGTACATACTGTACTTAACTTGGCAGTCTATATTTGGTAGAAAAATGCAATATAAATCTATTACCCTAAATTCTCTAACGTAGCTAATACAATTAAGCTTAGTGAAATTGAGTGCTGCATATTACCAGGAAGAGTAAAGTCCTTTAATGGCTTGCTCTTGGTCACTCCATCGAGCTGGGTTTTCATACTTGCAAGCACGTCCACCACATGCCATCGAACACTGCATATGTCCAGGAATGACATGGCGAAGGCGCTCCCCTACCTTAGTATATTTTGCAGTTGGACGCCTTGAATTTCCTACAACACATGGAAAAACAGAATAAATAAGGTTAGCAAACTATCATCACTACCCTAAAATATAATATAGCAAACTTTTAAATGATTCAATTACAAAAATATAGTATACTAAAGATTTTTCAAGAGATTTAAGCAGCAAGGACTCTCAATAAAAATACCATTATTTGCTTATATTAGCGCTGTTATTCATGACATCAACTTGGTTTCCTTCTTCATGAAATTATAGGTACGTGATATCCTCCATGATGAAGGAAATGTCATGGTAACCTTTTATCTAGAAATGTACAGCATGCCTGCACAAATACATATTAAGCTATCTTTTGCTTTAATTATTTTCTGAAACCAAGGTGTTAAACTGAAATGCTCTGTAAGTTAAAAATAAAGTACAAATTAAGCCCTGAGTAAGAGATCAGTAAATACAATTATATATAATAAAACAATAACCACTATCAAATGATTTTGAAATATTTCATATGTATTTATGTACATCTAAACATCTGAACAAGATTATACATCTTTAGTACATGTTATATAATACATTGCTATAAAACCCAAGTATGATTTTTGGCAATAATCTAAAAATACTTCACTTTTTTTCTCAGGAAAAGTTGCATTCAGCTCTGCAGGGCTTACAGATGATATGGCCACCATAACGCGGTGTGTGGATGATGAGAGGATCTCTACAACTGAGCTCCGGCGCCTTTGGAGTATGCGGAGAAGGGGATCAGAGGAAGAATGCCTCCGACCCTGAAAAAAGTTGCTAAAAATATTCACAGCTGAGCGCCTCCTGGGTGAACCCTCCATGATCGATCACCCCCTTGCAACACTTTACAAATGCCGTAGAAAACAAACTGGATCTGAAATCCAACTTGCTCAATGCTGAAGTTACACAGAGATGTGTATCTTTCTGTATGATCTAACGGTTATTCAGGATAGGCTGAGCGGTCTCCATAGTAACAAACAATGAACCCACTGATGCCAGCTACCCTTGTGGCAGCTAAATTCTATATGAATTGATTCTGCTTGGGATAAACTGTTCCACTGCTGATGAGAATAGTTGCATTTCAAGTAGATAACTCTGCAACTGGACTGGGACTATTTTCCATAAACAAAATGAGTATTTTAGTAAATTACAATTATTGTACATTCAAAACATACTACACAGTATATTATATACTGAAATACAATCAAAATGTAGTTTGGGGCACTGCTTTCCTATAAATCTGTAAGTAAATACACTGTACTCCCCCACTAATTAGTTTGAAGTCCATTACTTACCTTTTCCCCTCCACTTAGCTGCTCCAGAATGCATGGTTAGTTCTGTAATGATTGGGATTAGTGTAAAAAGAAAAGGAGTACTTGTGGCACCTTAAAGACTAACAAATTTATTTGAGCATAAGCTTTCGTGAGCTACAGCTCACTTCATCGGGCTATGTATATAAATCTCCACACTGTATTTTCCACTGAATGCATCCGATGAAGTGAGCTGTAGCTCACGAAAGCTTATGATCAAATAAATTTGTTAGTCTCTAAGGTGCCACAAGTACCCCTTTTATTTTTGTGAATACACACTAACACGGCTGCTACTCTGAAACCTGGGATTAGTGTGTTGCTATTGAAATTGTTAGGTACATGATGAATTGCAGACTGCTCACTCATGGACCATTCATATCCACTAACAAAACACAATTTGTTATTGAAAACAAAAGGTTTATTTTTTCAGAGCAGAGCTTTTTATTAACCAAAGCTCTTGGCTCTACTGGGTTGAGGTAAAGCAGACTATTGGGAGAAGTAGCCATATAATTTGATTGCTCTAAGTTTCAAGAGGTAGGTATCAGGCTATGAGCTGCCTCCCTCTTTGCTTCCATGCTAAAGAGGGAGATTGAGCTGGCCAGAAAGATTACAGCACTCTCAAAATCACAGGGCCAAACCATCACTTGCATGGGGTAAGGACAGTAAAAAACCATTAAAAATAATAGTCATCTTGTCAGTTCTCTATTAGAGTGCAATTTATAGATCTTGACGAGCAGGGTAGAGAAAAGAAAAGATAGAAGAAAAATCAGTATAACCTGACCCAATAAGCATGTTACGCCTGTTGCCCTCTCTTAAGGCCATGTTCTACCGTCAATCTGGGCATGCGATTTCCATCTGATGTCATTAGGACTTGTGTACGTATACCACGGGAAATCGATACTTCTTGAAGTGGAACTTGCATGACAAAACCGGGTAAGTTAAAAGTGGCTTTTTCCAGTTTAAAAACCTCAGGCAATGATCTCTTTCTTCTAGGTGCAGACAGGAAGGACGTTACTAGATTTTGAACAGATGTGCCACTTGGCTAGTAAGGGCACACGGAGAAGTTTGGTGCTGCTCCCAGCCCTACCACTTGCCAGTGATGGCAGGAGGGAAAAAAAGGAACACCTAAAATCTCCATTGGGTGCTGCTGTTGCCCAACAGCTTTTGCTACCCTGTTCCAACCCTAATGTTGATGTCAGGAGGGAGAGGAAGTATTAAAGCCTGCTTCATGGCTGTTGCCCATGAGTGTCTGCTACCAAGCCATGCTCTCCTCAACCAATCACATGCTAATCGAGGATTATAAAATAGCACTCCCCTCACCCCCACTGGGCTGCTGCTACCTACGAACCCTTTTTTTAAACCTGACATGTCACTATCAGTTTCAAAAAGAAAAAACTAGCACTTTGAATTAAGTGGATTTCTAGACCTGAAGGGCTGCTAAGGCAAGTTTTTGGGGTGTCTGTTATGGGGTGATTATAGGCTTTTTTTAGTTTAACTTCTGACTCTGTTGCCAAGGCTTTACAATTGTCTTGATGTTTGGAATTTTAGGAGTTATTTTTATTTGGATAATTCTTGGGTGCTGAGGTTTAAGTATCATTTGTGATTAAGGTTTTGGTTTTTTTTTTTTAGAGATGGTTCAAATGCTGGCTACATCCAGTGAATATATATCGAACTTTTGCTCATTAGATATTTTGCCTCCTTAGATGTAATTCCGTATGGATCTTCATAAGTCAGTAACATTTTTCTTCTAGATATGTCAAATTTAAGGAAGTTATAGTGGAGCCAGCAGTTGGTGAGACTGAGGGAGGCAAAATGCTGAATGCCATTATTCTCTCATTGACTTCAGTGCTGTTTGAAGGTAGTCAGCCGAAGTGGTGAATCATAATTATTGCCTGTAAAAACTGTTATTCTTTATTATTTGTTTTCTGTGGCACCCCACAATGTCTAAGCACTTCCCAAACACAAAAGACGGCACAGTTCTTGTCCATAAGAATTTATAACCTAACAGAAACAGAAAGCTAAAGGCAAGGGAAACATGTCAAGGTGGTTACTAGTCATAGCGATGTTTGAGTAACACAATGAATTATTTGTACTGCATATACACACACAGTATCCCCACAGCCTAGCTATAACAGTGTATATGGCTTTTATTTTTGAGAGATGATTCCTTTTCAAAACTCATCTAAACTTTCTTTTAAAGGGCATATTAAAGAAAATGATTACCTGAACTCATAGTTGCAAGATATGCACTGCTCTTTACCAATGAACAATAAGGCAATTCATTTTGCAGCAAGACCCCTGCAGCCATGGCAGTACCTGTTGAAACAGAAACATGTTTATTGTACATATATCAGGAGAGACTTAAAAAAATCACTAGAGGATAGCTACGCTTTATAAAGATATAGCTGAGCAAGTTACATGCAGTATAGAGTGAGACAGAAGCCTTGGGCAGTTAGATATTGGCCATAGTACTCATTGTTACACAATGGATTTAAACTGCAGGAAGTGACAGACTGTCCCAGAAAATTCAAGCTCATACATCCTGCAGTTTTAGTTTTGAGTTCTGCTGAATATGGACTTCAGGGCTGGATCCTTTATACAAATATGAGTCATTCAACAAAGGTCCTAGAATATTCAATGCACTGCCATCTTGATTTCAAACTCTCTAGAGTAAACAAGGGATTGTAGAACAGGAAATCTTGCAAGAATGCTTTTTTTTTCCAGGAGAAGCTAATGAAATCATTGTGGCAGCACTGTTTCTGGACTGGAAACTTCATATTTACAATTTCAGATTACTTTGTATTTTTTCAAGAGACACCTATGAATGTGTGCAGTTATCTACAATAGCATGTGTAATCACCATAATTAAGCATACAAATCAGGTGATGGGCCTCAAAATCTCAGGTTATTTTTGACATGTTGGCAATTATGGAAACCATATTTTGTGGGACACTGCTCCACTTAGAAGTCTGGTATCTGAGATATTGCCAACGTGGAGAAGGGCCTTTTGGTATAACCTAAACTGTGAATTTAAACCGATACAGTTATATCGGTATAAACTCCCATAGGAACTCTCTTATCCCAGTTTCGGAGTATCTTTTTCCCATTTAGCTTATGTGTCCTAGGAAGTGGTTTAAACAAATAAAAAAGCACTTTTAATCAAGAATAAGAGCATCCACAGAGGAGGTTATATCAGTAGAACAGGTAAAACTTTCCCATGCAGACAAGGCTGAGTACCAAATTCTGCAACAATATTTTTAGGATTCAACAGCACTAAGCAACCTGCCTCAAGGTACAGGAAATTTACTAAGAGGATGTTATGGGGGTGAGGTGCTGCAGCAGTCCAAGGCTGTGTGTTTGTAAGGCATTAATTGCTTGATTTTCCTTGCCCACTGTTTAATTTATGCATATTTTTGAATGTTTTTTAAAAATTCAAATGACTTTTAAAACATCCTCACTGCGCATTTATCAGTTCAAATGTAGCACTGTCTGATTTCATGATGAAGTAAATCAGAAGTATCCCCAATGAAGATAATAGGCCCGGTTCTCATTTACACTAAAGCCACTTTACACTGCTCGGGCATTGTTAAGGGTCTTTAGAGTGGGCATAAGTTACATTTACACCCATTTTAAGGTCCCTTTAATGACAGAGCAGTGTAAAATGGCTTTAGTGCAAATGCAACCCCTGCAATCTCAAGGTGGCTGTGCTTTGTCTGGACATATGGGAAAAAATGGGTAGTAGATCCTTTAAGGGGGGAATGGGGAGGATTGGTAATTACCCACGAAAATATATTGGTTACGTCTGTTATTCAGTGACAATGGGGTAGACCTATCCAGATGAGGAGAGGATGTATTTCTGGCCAACATGAGAGAGGAAATTACCATTCATCTGGGAACCAGGTTGGCAGGGGGGAGGCAGTCACACTAATTGCTGGTGCCTGTGTAAGCAGGAGTCCAGTGCAGGTACTCATTCCATAGTGGGTCTGGTTCCCTGATAAACCAGAACTGGAAGTGGACCTAATGGGGAAGCACCCCATAAGGAAGCTAGGGAACACAGATGGGGCTCCTAATGTCTACTCCAGCAAGGAGACAACCTCTTTCCCCAGCCCCTTAACTCTTGTACAAGGGGAGGGCAGTGGGATGCCAGCAACAACCAGCTGTGGAGGGCTGATGGCAGCCCTCTACCAGGTGGAAGTGATTAAGGAAGGAAGTATTGCATGGATTACTGCCAGTTACTTCCCAGATGAGTCAATACAGTTGCAGCCTACTTAAGCCACATCTTCTCTTTTTTTCTGTGTGTCCAGGACAATGAGAATCAGGCACAGCGTAACTCCATGTAAGTAAAAGCACCTTAACAAACAAAGAGCCTTTAGAATCTTCAAGGATGCCAAGAAGTGCATTGCATTATAAGGAAGAAAAAAATTAGGGTTACCTGTATCTGAAATGTTTTCAACGCTGACCCTTGACTTTGTTATTTTAGCAGCAAATTCCTTCATTATATGGGTAGCTGACAGCAGCACCTATATTTAGGTAGCCCATCACTTTCCATTTTAAGAGATGCTTGTGCCCTTTTTTCAGTCGCTCTAACATTTTCACTGTTTGCAATGGGTCTCTGGAATTCAGCAAGGGGAAAGCCCGCAGGCTAAAGAAATGCCTTTTATTTGTCTCATGAAATTCCATTCAGGTTCAGTTGAGTTATAAACTATTTTAAAAAAATCACCCTCTCCCTTCTCACTTGCATTCCTCAGGAAAATTCTGGCAGTCTGCCAAAATTATAATTGACCACACAAACACCCTAAAGATTTAGATTTATGCTATCCATCGTTTAAAGCAACAGCATCACCACCGCCACATGCTGCAGTCGGAATGCCTGAGAGCTGCCAGAGCAGCTGTAGTGGCAAGGCGGAGGGAAGGGGGAGGCAGCCGAGTCAAGCCAGGCTGGGCTCCACTGATTCAGCACAGGGCCAAGACATCCCATTCCCCATCCCCAGGGCATGACTTGGGGGCAAGAGTTCCCCAAACTCCCCATAGGGGAAGAGGGACAGCCAGATTGGACTCCCCATGTTATCCCCTCTGGCCATCCCATTCTCCACGCTGGAGGTACCACTGTGGTGGGAGGAAGGAATGATTGCTGGGCTGGGTCAGACTCTCCTGCATCACCCCTGGACCCAGCATATGGAGCCAGCCGACCACCTCCCCCCTCCTGCTGCTGCCACCTACTACAATCTGTCCTGTAACTCAAGTGGCCAAAGTCTGCACTGCAATGCTGATAGGCAGGGTTCACACCAGATGATGGTGCATGATGGTTGAGTTGTACATAATATAATTTTTTTTTACCTTTTTCCTCTAACAAAAACAATACCATAGGAAATTACATCCAAAAAACTGTTAAAAGAACATAATTTAGGTTGCTAAGTCAAGCACTTGAAAATTAGGAAATACCAGACTTATGGCTGCTCATACAGTCTTGACTATGCCCCTTCTGAGTATGCATTGTCCGGCTATGCCAGAAGAAAGACAGGAGGCAATGGACATGGTTTAATTAGGCTGTAACTTTATTCACTTAAAATATTCGGAGTATCCAACAAGAAGTTGTACATTGCAGCTGGTCATCATTTCCTTAATAATTTCCACCTAATTTTGAGGGCTGCTGTCAGCCCTGTCCCTTCCCAACCTGATTCCAGGCATCCCATTGCTGGGCCCCCACTGCCCTCCCCTCACATGAGGGTTAAGAGGGCTAGAAAAGGAGGGGAGTTGGCTTCTGATTGGACCAGATGTAGGAACCCCAAACCCTCTTCCTCAGCTCCCTTAAGGGCTGCATTCCTCTAAATCCCCTTCCAATCCATTTGATCCGATAACCATGGCCTTTCCATAACGAGTACCTGCACTGGATATTTGCCCCAAATTTTATATAGCAAGTTGTGATATTGTAACCTAAACCCATGCCCCACCCTAGCGGGTCCCAAACCTGCTGTAGGAAGGTGGAAAAAACCACCCTATCTTGGTCAATCTGGCAGCGAGGGAACAATTCCTTCCCCGCCCCCAAGGAAAAGGGCAACTAGCATAATGGCCACAATGGATCAAGAAGAAACCCGGTCCTTTTTCAGATTCCATGGGTGGCAGGATGGATGCTGCCAGACCAATCAAGGTGAAAGAAGGCTTCTCCAGACTGTCCAGGGTATAAATACCCACCCTACTTTTCCAGTCAGCTGAAAGGGTAGTTACTCTACACACCTGGTCCAGCCACCTCCTGCTCCATCAGATAAACTTTCCCTTTTCCTCCTTCTCTGATACCAGTTGCAGAGGGAGCCCAAAAAGGCTTCCACTCCTGCCAGCTAGACAAGGACCCACTGTATACAGCTACGGTGAGCCCATTATGATCCAGTTTTAACGATATGATCACATATTTTTTCCCACAGGACCTTTGCCTTACTCAGTGCACAGAACGGAAAAACAAGGGGTCAGAATTAAGGCTGCAAGGGCAACCATAAATCTGGCATTTCTACCTTTCAAGTGCTTGACTTCCCAACCTACAACATTCTCTTTTAACACAGTGTTTTGATACTTAATTGCCAGGGACAAAATAAACGTGTGTGTCAAATGCTGACGACACTCTGATCACTTTATTCTTATACCTTTTACTCAATACATTAAATTTATTTTTTTAATATTATTTCTGTTACGATTGGATTCATTTGACACTTACTGCATCTTAGTTCTTCAACACATTTTGATTCATTAGAACTCTTGTTCATGGTCCATACTGGGAATATCTAGCTGCCATGCAGGCACTGAAACTGCTCATTACAACAGGAGATCTTCCTATTAGAGCTATTTAACCACAAGCTAGAAGGCTCCTTAACTACTCAAGCTACTGATTGACACAATTATTTCTGCTGCAGCTGTTTGGAGAATATGTTCAACAATTAAAACAATTCTCTTGAGATGCTGGATAAACGGCACAAATTTGCCTACAAAATAGTTGCTAAACTCGCCCATACACAAAAGGACAATAGAAAACGAACCGTGTATTTTCCAGATGCATGCCACAGGGACACTGTCAAGTTAATCGTACTTGTGAAAGTTTTCTGTCTGAAAATTTGTACTTGCTTTTGTTACAATTAACATATGAGAGTACAGTAACTGAATGAGGTTAAAGGAAAATATGTATTTTTTTTTGTCTGAGGGGAGTGCATATAACATTACTTTGTGCATGCACATTTTCCATACATTCAATTTTGTGTGGATCATTTATACAATACGGTAAAATAAATTAATTAAAAACAAAGATGTGGTGGTAAAACTGCAAAAATTGGCAGAAGTACTCAGGAGGTGTGTTTTCCAAAACTATTTCATATTTTTTTAAGAATTAACTTCAGTTAAGTTTTATGGGATCTCTTTTACTTTTAGAAAAGATCAGTATTGCAAAAAATTGTGTAGCTACAAAACTGCAGAAGGCTAATGAGCTCTTTCTAAATAATATAGCAATGAGAGTTGGTTCATTTGCCCAGGAATTTTTTTTACCTAGGAATTGGGCATCCCTGAAATTCTTTTCCAGAACCCAGACCAATCCTACTGCTTTTTCCCATATAAACAGTGCCATGGACTTCAATATTTTCTTTGTTTTAGGAGTGCTGTAGTATTTCATTTCAAACGTGAGTATGCTGAATTTACTACATGACAGCTATTCTGAATTCAGCAATGTGAGCAATATTCAGTCTCTGCATTTATTTTTTAAAACAAGTTAAGTGGGATTGTGATTTACTTTAAATACGAAAATAGCTCTTTTTGGAACAAGGGCAAAATGTGGCTCACAGTGAGGAAATGTGTTGTGATTTGGAACAGGAAGTACTATTTAACATTACAGTATTGTAAGTATATACAGTAAAGTGATTCAAGTTATGGATTTTGTTTTGCATTGCTACACAAATAAGGACAGTGCTAAAGTAAAACTAGTGCTTGAGTAACAACTGCTCACTTGGTTCTTATAAATGGCACTGGAGTAGAAAGAGAATAAGGGATTTGTGATTCTCTCTTTAGCTGCTGCAGTTTTCTTTAAGCAGCTAGGATCAAAGTTGAAGGGGTTTTCTGGGAAGAGATTAGCACTTTCTGTTTCTTTCATTTAAAATATAGTTTTATTCCTTAAAGGCCTTATTAACCAGTTTGTTCATTATATTTTACACTCAAACCTGGCACATGCTAGAGAAAAACAAATAAACAGCCAGCATGTTATTTTAGGCCATGTTCCTAATTCTCTTGAAGAGCTAATAAAGTCAGGTCTTGAGGCAATCATGCTATGACAGTAATCAGATTATCTACATTATCCATGTGACATACACCTCTATTGCCATGACAGCAAAGCAGAAGGTCTTTAATCTCAGATTTATGGTTTTATATCTCTCTTTCTCTATCTCTATACACACACACACACACACGGAACAGCATCTTAGGTGATCTACCATCTGTTTATAGTTAACCACATATCAACCACAAAAAGAAAAGAAGTACTTGTGGCACCTTAGAGACTAACCAATTTATTTGAGCATAAGCTTTCGTGAGCTACAGCTCACTTCATCGCATGCATACTGTGGAAAGTATAGAAGATCTTTTTATACACACAAAGCATGAAAAAATGGGTGTTTACCACTACAAAATGTTTTCTCTCCCCCCACCCCACTCTCCTGCTGGTAATAGTTTATCTAAAGTGATCACTCTCCTTACAATGTGTATGATAATCAAGGTGGGCCATTTCCAGCACAAATCCAGGGTTTAACAAGAACGTCGGGGGGGGGGTAGGAATAAACAAGGGGAAATAGGTTACCTTGCATAATGACTTAGCCACTCCCAGTCTCTATTCAAGCCTAAGTTAATTGTATCCAATTTGCAAATGAATTCCAATTCAACAGTCTCTCGCTGGAGTCTGGTTTTGAAGTTTTTTTGTTGTAATATCACAACTTTCATGTCTGTAATCGCGTGACCAGAGAGACTGAAGTGTTCTCCGACTGGTTTATGAATGTTATAATTCTTGACATCTGATTTGTGTCCATTTATTCTTTTACGTAGAGACTGTCCGGTTTGGCCAATGTACATGGCAGAGGGACATTGCTGGCACATGATGGCATATATCACATTGGTGGATGTGCAGGTGAACGAGCCTCTGATAGTGTGGCTGATGTTATTAGGCCCTGTGATGGTGTCCCCTGAATAGATATGTGGGCACAGTTGGCAACGGGCTTTGTTGCAAGGATAGGTTCCTGGGTTAGTGGTTCTGTTGTGTGGTATGTGGTTGCTGGTGAGTATTTGCTTCAGGTTGGGGGGCTGTCTGTAGGCAAGGACTGGCCTGTCTCCCAAGATTTATGAGAGTGTTGGGTCATCCTTCAGGATAGGTTGTAGATCCTTAATAATGCGTTGGAGGGGTTTTAGTTGGGGGCTGAAGGTGACGGCTAGTGGCGTTCTGTTATTTTCTTTGTTAGGCCTGTCCTGTAGTAGGTGACTTCTGGGAACTCTTCTGGCTCTATCAATCTGTTTCTTCACTTCCGCAGGTGGGTATTGTAGTTGTAAGAATGCTTGATAGAGATCTTGTCGGTGTTTGTCTCTGTCTGAGGGGTTGGAGCAAATGCGGTTGTATCGCAGAGCTTGGCTGTAGACAATGGATTGTGTGGTGCGGTCAGGGTGAAAGCTGGAGGCATACAGGTAGGAATAGCGGTCAGTAGGTTTCCGGTATAGGGTGGTGTTTATGTGACCATCGTTTATTAGCACTGTAGTGTCTAGGAAGTGGATCTCTTGTGTGGACTGGACCAGGCTGAGGTTGATGGTGGGATGGAAATTGTTGAAATCATGGTGGAATTCCTCCAGGGCTTCTTTTCCATGGGTCCAGATGATGAAGATGTCATCAATATAGCGCAAGTAGAGTAGGCGTGTTAGGGGACGAGAGCTGAGGAAGCGTTGTTCTGAGTCAGCCATAAAAATGTTGGCATACTGTGAGGCCATGCGGGCACCTGAAAGTTGCGATATTACAACAAAAAAACTTCAAAACCAGACTCCAGCAAGAGACTGTTGAATTGGAATTCATTTGCAAATTGGATATAATTAACTTAGGCTTGAATAGAGAATGGGAGTGGCTAAGTCATTATGCAAGGTAACCTATTTCCCCTTGCTTTTTCCTACCCCACCCCCCCAGACGTTCTTGTTTAAACCCTGGATTTGTGCTGGAAATGGCCCACCTTGATTATCATACACATTGTAAGGAGAGTGATCACTTTAGATAAGCTATTACCAGCAGGAGAGTGGGGTGGGGGGAGAGAAAACCTTTTGTAGTAGTAAACACCCATTTTTTCATGCTTTGTGTGTATAAAAAGATCTTCTATACTTTCCACAGTATGCATGCGATGAAGTGAGCTGTAGCTCACGAAAGCTTATGCTCAAATAAATTGGTTAGTCTCTAAGGTGCCACAAGTACTCCTTTTCTTTTTGCGAATACAGACTAACACGGCTGTTACTCTGAAACATATCAACCACAGAATACAGTGCCATTAAGTCTGCATAAATAACGTAGTGAATGGAACTATAGTACAGTAATAGCATACACCTATTGACTAACTGAACAAATCAGCAATATAGTATTGCCCGAGGATGCAAATGGCTCCTGAATTGTGGTATACTGTCTGATACCAAAGACTGAGAGTAATATTGCACCAAAGACAATTATTTTATTGCTCGTACCATGTTGCCAGTCAGCATAGATTTTGAAGATATTTTCTCACCTTCCTGAAGAAAACGGATCCCCAAACAAAAAGGAAATGCAAGTTTTTGCTGGCTGCCCACTGGTCACTATGTTGATCTACACCAGGGGTCAGCAAACCTTTCAGAAGTGGTGTGCCGAGTCTTCATTTATTCACTCTAATTTAAGGTTTCGCATGCAGTAATACATTTTAATGTTTTTAGAAGATCTCTCTCTATAAGTCCATATTATGTAACTAAACTATTGTTGCAGGTAAAGTAAACAAGATTTTTAAAATGTTTAAGAAGCTTCATTTAAAATTAAATTAAAATGCAGATCTTATCAGTTTAGAGCAGTGGTTCTTTACCTGGGGTGCGAGATGCCCTTTCTGGGCGTGCGAGACATACGAGATTTTTTGAGAAGGTAAATCAATGAAACACAAATTAAGCACAGGCACATAAGTACAACTACTTTGTTTCATCAAACCTATGCATTTATTAACATTATACATTTTTAACGATTACTGTAATATACAAAGTTTTTAAGTTTTCAAGTTTTTAAGTTAATTGTAGTGTATTTTTTGATAAGGGGACAGGTGGAGCGTATTAAATTGCTCCCCATAGGAATGTGCTACTTACGGTGTACTACTTACAGCTGCCAGTCCTGATGCTCTGAGCGGCATGGTAAGGGGACGGGGAACAGGGGTGGTTGGATAGGCGTGGGAGTCCCGGGGGGCCTGTCAGGGGTCGGGGGTATGGATAGGGTTCGGGGCAGTCAAGGGACAGGGAGCAGGGGGGTTGGATGGGTGGAGGGTTCTGAGGGGGGCAGTCAGGGGACAGGGGGTCCCGGGAGGGGGTGGTAAGGGGACAAGGAATGGGGAAGGGGTTGGATGGGTCAGGTGTTATGAGGGGGACAGTCAGGGGGCGGGAAGTGGGCCGGCTGCTTGGGGAGGCACAGCCTTCCCTACCCAGGTGTAGTGCATTAAATTTCTCCCCTTAGGAATGTGCTACTTACGGGGTACTACTTACGGCTGCCAATCCTGGTGCTCTGCATGTAGCACATTCCTACGGGGAGAAATTTAATCCACTGCACCGGCAGACAGAACCCCAGACCGGCGGTGGGTTCTGTCTCAGGTTCCGTCCACTGGCTCCTGCCAGCCGGGGTCCCGGCCGCCGGCCCCACTCAGCCCGCTGCCGGCCTGGCGTTGCGTTCACCCAGGCCGGCAGCGGGCTGAGTGAGGGCGGCAGCCAGGACCCCAGCTGGCAGCAGCATGCCAGTAAAAATTGGCTTGCGTGCTGCAGGTTGCCGATCCCTGATCTACACTTTTCTTGACTGAACTGAACCAAAACCCCATTATGCTCTTTAGGGCTAGACCAAAGGTGAAGTGGAAAAGTACTCCTTGAGAAATTGGCGGTATGTCTGCACTGCATCAAGGAATGAACTTCCCAGCCCAGGTCCAGACCAGACTTGTATTTGCAGGGCTCACACTAGCATACTAAAAATAGCTGCGTAGACATTGCAACTCAAGCTGGAGCCTGGGCTCTCATGCCCGCCCGCTCACCCACACAAGCTTGGGCGCCCAAGCTGTATCATCTACCCAGCTATTTTTAGTGCACTAGCATGAGCTCCCACAAACACAAGTCTGTGGATCCAGATTGGGCGGCTTGCTCCTATATGCAGTGTAGACGTATCCTATAGAGCTGAGACTGCAGGTGGTACTTTCACTACGTAAGGAATAGAATTTTACTTTAGACTGTGAAATCAACTCTCACAAACAAATGTATTAATTAAAATATGTAAACTGCTTTATTTCAGCAACTGCAAGGGTAACTGGATAAGGTGTGCAATGCAACTAAACTAAGTAGCTAATACTAAACAAGTAAAATGTATCATTATTGGAATGCTTTGTGTTTATACAAAGTTGTAGAACTATGAACCGTACTCATTAAGCTTCCTGTGGAAAACTACTAGTAGTTAAACTGTTAAAATCTCTGTTCTTTGTACATGTAGAATCTGTCAGAAAAGAAAATATACGGCTCGCAAAATATACACCATCTGCCAGGTATGGATGATTATCTGTACATGGTTTGGTTGGTATAGATGTCTCTATGTCTTGCAAAACATGGATGGGGCTAAATAAAAGAAGATGTGTAAGGTCTGGTAATAGAGTGAAATTTGTGGAATCTTTTATTTTTTATAAACAAGGGTGTGTGTTTATATGTATAAAGTAGAATTGCGTTCAGACTTTGGAACAGACACAGACTGGAGATGAAAGCTGTGATTGTACAAAGCTGTTCCCCAGACTGGGTAATGTATATTCCTTTCTGTATTGTGCTGATTTATCTTTGATTAATAAACTTACAGAGCATGGGTTATATGATTTTTGGCAATATGTATTTGATAACAGATGAGTAGCAGTCATCTGGAATTGAACTAGAATGGTCAAGAGTGAAATAACCATCAAGTTCATTTAAATTTACATTGAGCATTTTGCAGGGCTAATTCCACCACTTACTAATGTCTTATTGAACCAGTTATCAAATATCTGCCCTGATGACGTTCAGCCACCTTCTTGGCAAGTCTGTTTCACTGCCCAGTTGCTCTTGCTGATAAGACTTTTCTTACTACTTTGCCAAAATGAATAATTTTTTAGCTTCATGTCACTGCAGAGACTATCTTGTGAGACTATGAATAACTCCCTCTTTTCATTTATACCGTTACTCTGAAATTATTTATTCAATGTGTTTATGCCTACAGAGTCTTTTTTAAAAACTACAAAATATAGCTCTTTATTCTCCAGTTATTTTTGTTATAGAATTGGATTATTAACAAATTAATTGTTGAAGAAACTAAAAACTTGAGTAGAACTTCAGGTATTCTTTTAGACACTATTTTTTGTAAGCAGCATTTTTTTTTCATTTTATAGCACCACAGCTTTCATTAGGTGTTGAGAAAGCATCTCTTGAAGCTTCTCAATGCTATTTCTCAGTAACAGCCACAAAATGTTGCATGTTCCAAATATATGAATCTAAATACTCTAATGCATGGATCCATTTAGGATAATGATCCAATGAGACGCTGCCTGTCACTCTCCCACTCCATACTCTTCAGTACATCCAAGTTACTGAAGTTAGCAACAGCAAAACCATGTAGCACGAAAAGTCCGTCTTACACGTCATAGGACAAATCCTGTCTAGTACTCCACTAGTGCAGAGAGACCATTCTCTTGCAGAGGAAGTGGTGTGATTACTTTGTGCCACCGGGGGGAGGGGGGGAAATGGGGGAAGAGTAGGGGGAACCAAGATTGAGAGAGACGGTACAGGGGCATAGGGGCCGACTTCCCCTCTGCCCAGTGGGTGCTCGACACCCACCCTGCCCCGCCTGACCTTTTCCCACCCTAGCCCCCCCATTGCACCCCCTTCCCCCAGGTCCCCGCCCCTGCCCTGCCTCTTCTCCACCTCCTCCCCTGAGCACACCGTGTCCCTGCTCCTCCTCCTCCCTCTCCCTCCCAGAAAGTCCTAAGCGCCACTAAACAGCTGTTGGGCAGGGGAAGCACTGGGAGGGGAAGGAGCAGGGATGTGGTATGCTCGGGAAGGGGGGGAGAAGGCAGCAAGGAGGGGGGAGCTTGGCTGCCCGTGGGTGCAGAACACCCGCTAATTTTCCCCACGGAGTTGTCACCTATGCACAGGGGGGCAAGAGGACTCCCTACTTACAACTATCAGTCTGCAGCAGGAACAGTGCATGTGACTAAGGAAAGAGGTTGGTGATTCCACCTCTATGTCTGTTGTGGGGAAAGAAGGACCATACAGGCAATGGAAGCTACTCCTCTAAGTCCCATGACTGGCTTTGCTGTCACTCTGCCTTCAGTGGAAGAAGATTCCTTCCCCTCTCATCTCTGCTACCTGGGAAGTCTCCCTGGCACCCGGATGTTGTTCAAACTGGGTGTTGTGCAGAGTATTTGCCTGAGAATGAGGGAGAGAAAAACGGATAAAGTTTAACATTCTGACTGCCAGAAAAGAATTGCACTGAGTAAAGGAAATGAGAGAATAAGATGTCTAAAGAGTATCCCCCAAGTAATTACCAGTAATATGGCTATTTAACATAAAAATACAAGTAATTATTGCCTTTTCTTACAGAACCTATTTCCAAAACTTGCAGACAAGTTTTTGTTTTCTAGAATAGAAGCGTTCCAGTTCTGCCAACTCAGCTACAGCCATGAATAGTAACCCAATGGTAAGGTTCATTAGCATATTTTTGTTGAACTAAATTAATACATAAAGGCCTCTGCCCTGCAAACTCTTATGCCTGTGAGTAACTTTGTACATGTGAGTAAATCCATGGAGTTCAATGAGACTACTCACATACTTACAATATCAGGGCCAGAGTTAGTAGCCAATTTTAAAATCTCTGTTTCAGAAACTCAGTATTTTCAACCTTAATATAAAAAGGACATCATAAACCTGAAGTCTAATCAACTTAATGAGTAAACAGTAGCATCAGACACTACACATCTCCCACAGTCCCTTTGCTGGTTTTTGTGGATATGTTCATATCTCCCTGCTTTTGTTTTTTTAAGGTAGTTGTTTTCTCCCCTGTTGTCTTTCACACATAAACAATAGGCAAAAACAATCTAAGGGCCAGATTTAAAAAGTACTTAGGTGCCTAAAGATGTAGATAAGTGCCTAGTCCCTTTTGAAAATACCATTAGGCATCTTTCTAAGTCTTTAGGCACTAAATACTTTCAAAAATCTGGCCCGTTCCTGCCAACACATATCTTAGATGAGTAATTGCTCTGGTCCTACTGAAGTCAATGGGACTACTCCCCTGAATAGTTAGTCATGTGGATAAGTCTTTTCAGGATCAGGTCCTTACCTGCCAAAACACAGGAAGGAATGAAAGTAACACCACAATGTTCTGTAAACTGCACAAAGTTTTCTTCTCAAATCTCTAAATGTCGTTTTCTCTAATCTCTTTCAGTTATAGCAGCTTTCAGAGTAACAGCCGTGTTAGTCTGTATTCGCAAAAAGAAAAGGAGTACTTGTGGCACCTTAGAGACTAACCAATTTATTTGAGCATAAGCTTTCGTGAGCTACAGCTCACTTCATTGGATGCATACTGTGGAACGTGTAGAAGATCTTTTTATATACACACAAAGCATGAAAAAAGTTATAGCAGCGGTTCCCAACCAGGGGTCTGAGGCCCAAGCAGGTTTCAGGGGGTCCGCCAAGAAGGGCCAACATTAGACTCACTGGGGCCCAAGGCAGAAAGCCGAAGCCCCTGCCACCCGGGGCTGAAGCAGAAGCCTGAGCAGCATAGCTTCGCAGGGCCCACTGTGGCATAGGTCTCCGGGCAATTGCTCTGCTTGCTATTCCTAATGCTGGTCCTGCCTTTTATATGCAGAAAAACAGCTGTTGCGGCACAGGTGGGCCATGGAGTTTTTAAAGCATGTTGAGGGGGCCTCAGAAAGAAAAAGGTTGAGAAAGCCTGAGTTATAGTAACCTTAGATGATACTTTTTACCAGTGTAGGTTAAAGAAAGTCAGAGTAACGTGATCATAAAAAAAAAAAATCCCTTTAGCCTATTTCTCCAACATATGAGAAACAATTAAACTTGTCAAAATTCAGTTTTTTAAATCAGGTACTTTAAGATATGCAATCAAGAGTTTTTGACATTAAAACATTTTAAAATATGCTAACAAGTAGCCAGTTAGAAGACTTTCAGCTAGAAGTACAGGTCACTAAAAAAAAAGCAAATTTTATAATAGAATTGCTAACTCAACTGTAACATCATTGTCAGAAATAATACAAATTTGTAAAGATGCTCAGAGAAGTAATGTTTTTATTTCCACGTTGCATTATTACTAGTGATGACAATTTAAAAAGGGAAAAATATTATTCCCTAAGGAGTTTTCAATCTAGGTTAGCAACAAGACACAAGAGGTGGATGAAAAACAGATGGGGAGACGGGGAGAGAAATGGAGGTCAAGGTAACAATAACACACATATGTTTTCATATAGACTAGCCATATGACATTTACACAGTGGGGTGATCCTACACCCGTGGCAAAACATCCAGTGATTTACGTGGGAACAGGATTAGGATCAGTATGTTATGTCTGTACCTGCCTCCGTGCACTTTTTTTTTTTTTAAGGAAAAACAATATTCACCATCTGTTCCAGTAAGAACTGAATGTGACTTAATCATTAAGCAGAGTGTTTACACAGGACTGTGGTTGTTTATGGTATATCATAGACATACAAAAGGAACAAAAGCATACAATTAGGCTTGGAAGGTTTAGATTTCTATAGGTAAATGTTGGTAAACACTAATTTCACTGCACAAACATGGACAAATAATATTTCCATTGATGACAACTGAAATTTCCGAATAGGCAAAGTAAAAACCAATACTGTTTGAGAACTTAGAGTTAAAATCCAGTGATTTAGTCTTTTGAATTAGGATTATTACAAATAGACAAGTAAATGAATAGTAAAAACACGTATAATTTGTTAATTTAATTACAGGATATTTACTTCATATATTTTGACATGTGATATTGACCATGTGTCTTCATTAACTTTTTGAATCTCAGGGTCTGTCATTAAATTATATATATATATAATGCTTAAAAATCAATAATATCCAACAAAATTATATAAAATAAAAATCAAATTCTGCCAAGCCTACATACAATTCAGCAGAACACTGTGTAGGTGTCGCAGCCCTGGGTATTAATTGAAGGTGGGCATAAATTAAATAGCAAGAAATTTCGTGCTAAACTGATGGACAGGTCTAACAATTGATTTAATTAGTATTCTTTAATTCACTATCAGAGTTATTCAGTAAATGCTAGCACGATAGTTTACAGACCTTATTTTAAACTATCTTGAACAGGCTGGCAGCCAATAATTACTATTGGGAATTATAAAGGAACAGGGTAAAAGTGAATACATTAACTGTTCTACAAACAAAACTGGTGACTCAGATATTATTAATCTTGCACCACATGTTTAGTAAGACTCTCTTTTTCTGATTTGCATGGTGAACTACATACAGAAGAGTGAATTGGATTGTCATTATAGTTTGGAATGCTATACACAACTGAATTTTAATATAACTATGCTCACAAGTGCACATGCTTTAAAATGGGACTTTAGCAATGTCAAATTAATACAAATATCTGTCCTTTGTAAATTTCAACCTCAGAACTGGAGAGAGTTAGCTTCTCATTTTAAATTAGTTTTAACAGGCAATTTCAATAGTTTCAGTTTAATGCCTTACCTGTTACCCAGAAAAAAGATTGGGTGACTGCTGATCCCTTCATTGCTGCAGATTTGACCAAGCACAAGTAGCGTGTTGTATGAAAATACCAGTTTATAGAAATGAATCCTAAATGTTGTTGCAGTTTTTACTATGGTTAATTGGATTTGTAAGGGTAATCTGGGAGGAGCCAATAACAATCGATTTTTTTTCCCCTAAGACTACATGTGCAATACCTAAGGGACTATGCAGATAATCACCCCATAAACTGCTTTCTGTGTCTGGTTTAGATTTTAAAGGGATTGAGGCAAACAGGCTACATTAAACGTGATATTTTAACAACAGAATCCTTTCCCTCTTCCTTCACTCCCATTACGGTCCAACAAAACCTGTTTGTCATTTCTGGTAGGTATTTATAAGATGTGCTTCTTAACCACTGAAGCAATGGCAATGTAGAGATAATTTCGGATGAAGTTACATTAAACAAGGACTCACTAATAAATCAATTTTGAAACAATGAATCACAATGAATAATGTCATACTCAAATCTCTGGTATCTCATCTGTTCTTTTAATATTTTCTTTCTTATTTTCACATAGAAGCCTGGCATATAACTAATGTAGTTATAGCTAGTGTAAGTTAACAGGATCAAATATTATATGTCTACAACAACATGAAAAAACAAGTGCTTCTGAAGACAGCATACTTAATCAAAGAAGGAAGAGCCTAACTATATGGATTTCTTTGGGTGAGTGAATCAGCAAACAACTAGCGAATATACAGTATGGGAAATATTTTGCTCTATTTTACAAAGTTCATTTCAACCACTGAACATTAGTTGACAATACAAAAGGTTTCCACTGATTCTTGCAGCACTTATTAAAAAGCTGGCAATGTTAGTAACAGTTATTGAAAGTTCACCATAACATGACACCCCTTTCTACCCCCCTTCCCTTTACTTAAAAACACAGTAGCCTATATTCACACAAGCTTCTTGGAGATAGGGAGATCTGCTTTATTTACGCAAGCAAATTGACCTGGATACAACTGTTCTAAGGGTTAAGCCCAATTAAGCTTGGAAAATATTGTGTCAGCTAAGGACCTGTCTTAATTTGGCCACGGAAGACACTGAGTTGGTAACTGAGCTAAATTGTTAGGTCTGTTTTTAGAAACATTCTTCTGATGAGATTTAACTGTTTATGATGGCTAATATCCGTGGAATTAGTAAAATTCAGAGATGAAAAAATTCAGCTGCTCCAATAGGCAAAGGAGAGCGATAGGGCCAAACTTTAAAAACTGCCATTTAAAATTGCAAAAATATTGTCCATAGCATCTGCAAACACAAAAACTGATTATACACAAACTGAATTTGCAATCAAGTTGTGTTTTTTCATGGCTAATTACAATATCCAGTTTGTACAAATCCAAGCACAATTGTGCAAAAAGCCCAGCCATGGAAATAAAAATTTGGTCATGGAAAGTTGCATCCACAATTTAGAGGCCCTATTGAGGTCCCTTAAAAAATATGGCCCATTGTTATTCTCAAGTTTGCTTTTTCTTCTTTAGATTTTCCAGTTAAATATTATTTTCTTAGAAAATGGCATGGTAAAAATATTATTGTTTACAAAAATGATGACTGGTTTGATAGTATAGTCCTTGGAGAAAGTGAAGTAAGGGAAACGTTACATGACCATTAAAACCACCCTCTGTGAAAAATAAGTTTGGTGCACTCCATTATATTATTAGACCAAACAACTTTGACTCACAAATGTTTCATTTGTTAATTACAGAGGGAGAAAAGAAATCAATTAAATCCACTGTTTCCGCCCCTCAGGCATTTTGTGTCTCATGAAGAAACTACAGTATAAGCTTGTGTGTCCAGTCAATTTTTTTATTTTAGAAATATCAGTGGCAAATATTCACTGTCCAAGTAAGCAACAGATATTTACCAGGGAAAAAGTTATTTTAATTGTATTTTTTAAACCTCTTTGCTATGTCATTGCAATTCCTTTCCCTTTTGTAGCTAAAAAATATTAAATGAAATGATCCATAACTCAAAAATAAATAGGCATGCATCCGATGAAGTGAGCTGTAGCTCACAAAAGTTTATGCTCAAATAAATGTGTTAGTCTCTAAGGTGCCACAAGTACTCCTTTTCTTTTTGCGGATACAGACTAACACGGCTGCTACTCTGAAACCTAAAAATAAATGTAAATGTTTTTAACTGTATGGCAAATTGTTGCTATCACTTTGGATATTATACCTAAAATTTCTGCAGACAAAAGAAGACTGAAGTATATTAATAGACTGTGAGGGATGCCCTAATAATTGCCCTAGTCATACTTGTAATTTATTTATAACAGATTCTGGAGGACATATAATTTCATTCTGTTCCATGTAATTAATATGCATATTAAAATACATTTTAGGACTGAAGGTGCTGTATACAGTAGTGACAAATCGGATAGCAGAATAAATTGCTGAGAGGCAAAATCATAAGGCCTTTAACTAAGGAAGTTACTGGTGCTCATTTTCATGTTTTCTACATTCTATAATACAGTTAAAGAGTAAACCCTAATTCCATTAAAAAACTATTTGAAGAGGCAAATTATTTCGAACTTTAAGGTCAGAAACTTGGTAAGTTAACTGAGATGCCATATATATCAATAACAAAAATAGTATTAAGTATTTAAGTTGCAAAATTTGAGTTGCAAAATTCTAGCTACAAAACAGTTTAATTTCTAAAAATTAAAAGTTGTAGATAGTTAATATATAAGAACCAAATTCTTTTGTTGTTTAGAAACCTGACCAGATCAGATATTCACACTTCAAAAATAATCGCTTAAGAAAGTATTAATAACATGTCCCCTTGCTTTTTTAGCATGTCACTTTAGGATTCATTTTCTAGAAATACTGAGCACCTCCAGTTTCCATTGACTTCAGGTGGAACTGTGGGAGCTCAGCACATCTGAAAAATCAGTCTCTATAGGTCCTATCCTGCAAACACTTAACCATGTAAGAAACTTCATTTACTTGAGCGGTCCCTTTGAAGTCAGTGAAGCTATTTAGGTCAGTAAAATTATTCATGTACTTAAGTGTTTACAAGACAGGGCCCCTAACTGTAACTAACAAGACTGTCACTACTTTATGGATCCGAATTTGCCAGGTGCTGAGCACCCTCAGTCACCCCTTTGACTTCACTGGGAATTGAAGGTGCTCGGCAGGATCAGGCTTGAAAACACTAAAAACTGAAGACCCATTCACAAGTAAAATTTTCCAGAGTAACACTACCTACCACTTCTTATTTTAATTATATATGGTTCACCATTGTTATAGAAGTGGTTCCACACATCACCATTTGAGAACTGCTAGTATAGTGTGTATGTCACATACTTCAAATCTCAGCATCCAGAAACTTGGTAAATAAATGATGTATTTTTATGGAATGGTGGGTTTTTTTGTTTTGGGTTTTTTTGGGGGGGAAGCGGGGGGGAAGAACGATGGAAGTTAAGCTGTTTTTTTTAGTTGAATACGGATGAAACAGACTAAGTAGTCAGATTTTTTTTTAATTGAATTTAAGGCAAAGAAAGGTAATTTCTAAATATGTAGATGAGCTTCTTAGTGAGAACTGATGCATTTTGGAAACTTTGAAATTTTAATATTTGAATGACAGCTAGTGAGCATTTCAATAATTACTTTTCCTCATGATAATATAACTTAGTACTGGCTACCTGTTCATTTCCAGGTACAGTTCAAGACTTGGTGGTCTGGAGCCCAGTTGAGAGCTTGCCTTTTTGCTCTATCTACTTGCAGAAGTTATGAATTGCTGATTGCTCTAGCACTTCCTAGATTTATATTCTTCAGTACTAAAGGTAGCTCATTCTCAGTTGAAGAACTGAGTGCCCTAGTAACCTGCCAGAGTTTAGCTAGCTCCCTGGTTCAATGGCAGGCCTGTTTGTTCAAAACAATTATTACTTCATTTCTATTTTCATTAGGGCTAGGAGGTTTTGAGCCAGCTGAGGAGTTATTTTTTGGTTTAATCATATTGTTTGCTGTTTTCAAAGAATTAAGGCATAGCAACAGGTGGGATATAAGGCAAATGAATTCATACTCTTGAAGCCTTTAGAACTCAGCAGTTACTATTTAAACAAAAAACAAACAAACAAAATAGAATCCTAAGCACTTTGGAAAATTCTACCAAACTATCTCAACCCCGCAGCCACATGAACAGGCTTTTTAGGTAAGTAGAACAGGACCTGGTCACTCGATGTTTGGCAACTAGTGTGACTAGAACTGTCTACGCTGTCTTAGGGCTGCATTACAGAAGGCTTAATATTCACCTGTCCATGACCCCAGACAACTAATTTATCTGCTTAGACCAATGGAAAACTGCAAGTTTAAAAATTCTGACTACAGGTAACACCACAGTTAACGATCTTCCATAATGCAGTTAAACAGGCAGAATCAAAGCTTCAAACTGCCCTGAAAATGACAATATATACTAAGGCAAGGAGAACTGAACAAATGTGAATGTCTGATGTATTTTTTAAATGTCCTGTTGTCTCCATTATATCTTCAGCATGTATAAGATATGTATCCCCACAGTTTTTAGGTGTCACTCTGATCTAATAATATAACTAATTGAAAATAAATCTATTTTTAGTGCCATACTGTGGTACTGACAGGATCTTCCAAGTTATCTTGCGTTAAAGCATAAAACATGACACACCACACTGGAACTACACTGCATTTAATATTATGTTCTCACATTGTACCTTTATTTAAGAATGTCAAAATGCTTTATAAAAGGGGGAAAGTCAAACAGAGAGGATAAAGGGACACTGGGAACTTAAAAATCATGCATTATAAACACAAACGTTATCTATTACTATCAACATTAAAGATCCAATCTACTTATCACTTTAGATTTGAGATTTTCAAAGCTGCTATTAATTTTAATGGGACTTGTGTGTCTAAATCTCCGAGTCAACTTTCGAAATTTAATCCATGCTTTTCATTTATGTTTTGCTTCTCTCTGTTTGGACAATGAAAAGCAATGAAGCCCGCTTTGCTTTCAGGTTCCTAATGTTGAGATGTTTAGACTCAAGTACTACAGGGTGGTGTTTGTTTATAAACAAGTGTTTTTATTATAACTTCAAACATTGCGGAAACATTTTTATTTGTTTTAGGATTTATAAAAGCTTGTTTACAACTTTTAATTGTGGATCCAGTTTATGTTGGCACAGCAAGTCGGGGCAGAGTCAGGATTTAGGAAAGAGAACCCAGCTTGGACTCTCAGTCCTGTACTCTAACAAACACACCCTCCCCCCCACCACAATAAAATGCAGTTGTGAGCTAAAAACATGCTTTAGGTGCCTAGTGTGGCCCAAGACCAAAGGCCATGCCAACCACACCATCTGAAATGTATTATTCCACTCAGAAATTGCACGTATTCTTAGTGGTAAAGGATAAATGTATAATCTGAAACAGTACAAATACAGTTTCAAGTTTTCTATCAAGTGCAATCTTTTTTTAAAGATTCTCCCTGTCCCTCTACAGACAGTCCTATCTTCCCATATTCCCTCCTCTGGGTTTCTCCTTTCCTTCACTATTAATTAAAGTGGTCACCAAAGGGGAAGTTGTAAATATAATGGGATGGTGTAGCACAATAGCGAGAGGATTTAAATTCGAAGGATATTTCTAAAGATGGAGAGTTGTACTGAGTGACTACATAATGAGTATACAATGATGTTAAACTTGTGATTGGTAAGGGTGACTAAACTAGGCTCTAATAAATTTGTTAGTCTCTAAGGTGCCACAAGTACTCCTGTTCTTTTTGCAGATACAGACTAACACGGCTGCTACTCTGAAACCTAAACTACTCTTGTAAGAGGAAAACATTCTAGGAAATCTGTTCTTAGCTATGAGGACTGAACACAAGGAAAGTCGCAACTAAAACCTCACCATTTAATCAAAAATTCAGTCTATGGAATAACAGCTAGGTACTAGGTCCTTGGGTGGGGGACGAGAGGAAGAGATACCTCCCTCCTCCAGCTGCTCCCACTGCAGTTCAACACTCTTCCCTCAACCCTGCATCACAGTCATCTTGCCCTAGAACCGAGTACAGTGCAAGATGAGCCCCATTTTGCATATGACTACACTATGCTTTTTTCAGCAGAGTATAGTATACATATCTGAGTAGCCCCTCTAGCACAGGTATAAACAGCTGTGTTGAACTTGAAGCACAGCTTAGGTGAGTAAAGACACTCTTAAAGGGTATGGGTATATACACAAGCATATGCCTTACACAGCTCTTTACTCTCCCAAGCTGCGCCTCCCTGTCTACACTGCTATTTTATCACTGAAGTGTCCGACTGCTGGAGCCTTTCCCCACTGGACTGAAAGACTCCAGCAGCAGGGAAAGGGTGTGGCAGTTGGGAAGCAGGCTCTGAAAGGCTCAGCCTTTCCCCTCTGCATCCCCCTGCCAGAGTCTTTCACATACATGTAGCTACACAATGCAGTGTGGATGCAGCTTCCTTTTCACTGCAGCATGTAGCTACAAGTACACTACACACTGTTGCTAATGATGTGTAGTGTAGACATAGCCTTTGAAAGCCAGGAACTTCCACGTTCTAATCCTTGCACTGACATTAACTGACGCCATGGACCTGGGCAAATCAGTTGACCTCTCTGCCTCAATTTCTCCCATCCATAAAAGGGGGTAATACCATTTAAGAATACTTTAAGATTAATTGCAGCACTGACTTCCTAGGTCTGCTTGGCAACTTGAAATTTCTAAAACATTTAGCATTTAACTGTCCCTCACTTAGATCACAATTCTGCCATCTGACACTTACGTAATCAACTCAGAGAGCAAGTAGAAATTTGAGTACAATAGCTACTGTCTTAGCAGCAGCGACAACAGACATTCATTGCAATAGTACAAATATAATCGTTCAAGTATTCTTGAAATAAAATTCAGAGATTTTTCCAATAAAAAGTTCCAAAATTTTCATTTGATGTTGTTTAGAAGAGATATGTTTTATATGTGGTTCAAGATACATTATGAAAAAATGGAAGAAATCAAATTCAATGAAAATGTCTCAACTGTGAAAAATGCATCGCTTTTATTCTATTTTCAATTATACTTATTTCAACACTGTAATAAATGGGCTCTAATCTTCTAAAACAATCCATAATCTTGTCCTGAATGTCAAAGTTCTCAGACTCATAGCAAGTTAACTTATTAGGCAGAAAAGCTGGTCAGCCTGCAAAAGCCTTTTATTTTTATTTTTCCAATAATAAGCCTGAGTTGTGTGTGCTGCCTCTCAGTATCTTTGTATCTGATTTATGTGAGGCTAATCCCTCGAATGTACTTTCAGCCTGAGGTATCTCAACAGCATAGTGGTGGATGAGGACTGTGACTAGGGACTCAAGTTAATAACAAATTATTACGAAATGAAGAATTCTCAAGTTTATGGATAGCCAAAAAAGGATTCATGATAGGCAAAAGATTAGGAAACCCTACACTACAGAACCTCAACTGGACTGAAAGTACCATCACAAAAACATGGGTTGGAGATTTGCTGATGAGTGAGGTCTGGAAGGGGGTGAGACTCAAACATCTGTAAGTAATGGAGAACTGAAAGGGTTTCTTTTTTCTGGATCTAGAATTTTAGTTTTAAGATTGTATCTGCTAAACCATTTTGGATATATCCCTACAGACCTAAATTAAAGCTGTCTTATTGAGCTGCCCTATTAGCCAAAGCACTTTGCGCTGTGGGCTCTGACACACTGCTCTTGACCCCATCTCACCCTCATGCCATGACTTGCAAGAGAAGCCTCAGAAGACAGCCTTACAGCTGTCTTCCACAATGCCTGCACCAAGGGAATCCTCCCCCCGTCCTCCACCCACATACAAGGCTTTTAGGGCCCCGTTTTGCCACTCTGGCCTTTTGTACCTGGCCAGAAAGAGTTTAATGATCTGATCCTTTGTTTGAATGTATAAGAATGATACTTGCAAGGTATTAAGAGGACACACTGTGATTTGATCTCTCTTCAACACATACTTCACTAATGAAGCACAGGAGAAATATTAGAGGAATTTCTGTCCTTGAAGAGGGTGGTGGGTTTTTCTTCCTTAAGACAAAGTACTGGAAGAGATATAAAAACCAGGAAAGAAAATCCTCCAAACGTTCATTAGTATACTTAGAGATATTAAACAATTAAAAAGATACAAATGCAGTGCAGCTTATCTTCAACTTTTAATTGATGTGCTTCTTCCTTAGATCATGCATTATCTAATTTGTTTTTTCTTAGTGAGTCACAATTCCTTGTATAGGAGTTCCTATCGTCTGCAGTTTCACCTACCATGAAAGCAAACCTAAACATAATACATAAATAAATATACACACACTTTACATTGTATAAGTGCAAGGACTGTCTTCCTCTGTTTGGAAAGTGACTAGTACATGGTGGGTGCATGGACTCACAGACTTATATAAATTTATACAATAGGGGACAAACCTTTTCTGTGGTACACATGGCATACTTCCATCTGTTCTTCTTCAGATCTCCTATATGGAATGAGGGCAGAATATACAATAGAGATCTACAATTTGGCTCCACAATCAGGATTTTTGTCGATGACAAAGTAATTGATCTCAAACACAGAGTGGTGGTTGGCCATACTTCTAGAAGCGAGGGACTAGAAATCACTAAATTTTTGGTAAAGTAAGAGATAAACAGCTTGGTATCTTTGTAATTCTGTGGCCACTCTAAACAAAGAAACATCATTACTTTTACTGAATGGAGAACCCATATATTATGCTATAAATCAAGAAAGCTCCAAAGTGTATGTTTCGGGTCACATTCTCATTCAGTTTGCAATAATACTTCACTTTTATGACCTGGTTATGGCATGAGATGTTTTAAGGAATATCTCTGGAGTCCTGTCCACCAAAGTTAATTTGCACAGGGTTTAGTTGCCCAATTAACTTTCTGTTGATTTTATATGTTAATTGTCTAGTAGAATTCCCTTCCTTCCATTTTTAAAAAAATATATAAATGTGTATCATATGTTGCCTCCCATGTATACTTGGTCTCAATCCAGCTTGAGAAGTGACATCCTGGGAATACAATTTATTTTACGAGTTTAAACTCTCATGAGTTTACAAATCTCAATTTTATTAGCAAATCTATTCTGCAATTGCATGAATTTTAATATTCTGATTTACAAACTGCCATAAACGTCACGATTTTTTCCAATGTTATGTGGATGGCTTAAAGAAGTATGATTACAGTCCTAGGCAGTTAAATCAACTGAGCACTCCGCACTTCTCATCCCACTTTCTGGACCTACTTACTGATGTCTATCACCAACTGAGTCATCACTCTCTTAGTTAGCAGTTCAGCTTACTATATATAGCTTAGAAGACAAACAAGCTTGTGAACCAATAAACTTGATGGATTAGCATCCAGTTTTTAGCTGGATATCAAAGTAAACAAGTTCAACTACATTTTCTTGCCTCATGGTATTACTATAGCTTAAAATGTGTTATACAGAAATATTTTTAGATCTGTAAAGAATCAAACTGCTGATTTTAGAATTTTGTGCGAATATTCAAAACTTGAAAATTTAGTCACTATCAAAAAAGTTAAATAGTTTCATGGAATTACACATGCCCTAAATTCCTTTGCCAATTTTTGTGGTTTTACAATTACAGTTTCCAATCTTTACGGTATTTCTCACTTCTTTTTCTGTAGGAAAAAATGCAGAAAATTGACCAGAAGCATAATTGTGCAGTTGAAAAAAATCTCTTATCTTTTAGTTGCAATAGCATGAGGTGTTACTTGCAACAATTGTTGGTAAAACATTTTCAGACAGGAGTGACATTTGAATTGAAAGCGTCTTTTTAAAAGAAAATCATTTTGCTTTTTCCACTGTTCATGAAATTACACTAATCTTCAATGTTCCCCATCTGTAAAACCCCAGAATATATTCCCATCTGAAAAATGATCCTGCACACTATTCACAACATGCAAAAATCTTTAATTTCTACATAACATCCCACTAAACTCCACCTTCCCAACATCCAAAGAATGTATTCTACTGTCAAACTTTACAGCTTCCCGTCATGATCAATCCTTCATTATTTGTAGCCTTCACCATATTTTGCGAATGTATAAAGTCACCAATACAGTATAATAAACGAGTTTCACAATTGTTAGACATTGCACTAAAACAGATGGAAGAAATATTATCCAAGTGGTGTTATGCTGCCAACCAAGAAATCCAATTATAGGAAAGGATCAACTAGTTAATTACTGTATATCTTAAATTGACAATGCCTGACCCTGAAATCTCAAGTACTATCTCTCTCGTTTACTTTTCCTATGCTGTCTAACTCATGGAGCCTCCATATATGTTTTACAGAAACTCTTGATGCAAGAACTAGATGGAGAAAATTGCTTCAAAATAAAGAGCAACTGCAGACATTTGGCTTACTTCACACGTATTACTTTGGGATTAATTACTCCACAGACTTGGTGCCCAATTTCACTGACTGAGGTGCAGGCCTCCTGAAAACAGATGGTTCCTTCTAAGAAATAAGACTCAAGGGAGCTGTTCAAAAGAAAAACAATTAACTCTACATCATAAACATGCAAGCTAATCACTCTGTTATTTATTTGTTCATCCAATAAACAAAGCGTTAAGATCAGCCTATTGGCAAAAACAGAAACAGAGTCTAACAACAAGGTATAAAAAATTACTATCAGGACTGAGGTAAAATGAAAAGAAAAACGTGTTGGCATATTCTTCACCTCAAATTCAACTGAGGAAGGGACTAAAGGTTGTTTCTCTAAAAGAGCTGGGTAAAATAATTATTGGTTAACTCTAGGAACTAACTGCCAAGAGAAGGAATGAAAATGTTAGAGTATGAAGAGGATAGCCTGTTTCAATTTAAAGTACAGATATAGACTGAAAAGTAATCATATAAAAGAGGTGCCTTCTTATCCAAGGGATCTGCTCAGTGTGTGTCTAATTCACTACAGCATTGTGTGTGCTAACTTCAATGACAAACAAACGTTTGTGTTCCTGTTAAACCCCACAGAGGCAGCCAGTACCCTATGGGACTTGGGAGAATAAGCTAGATCCTACTACGATTCTTCCTTCATCAACAAAGTTGTCAGCCACCTTCAGAAAGTTCACCTGAAAAATGGTTATTCCTGGTAATGAGTTGCCAGCCACAAAGTACTGTTTGTTTTTAGACACCCAGGTGGAATTAACAGTGCCAAAAGACAAGAATAGAAATTGAGTATGTTTGCTCTTGATGTCACTGAGATAAGCGTGGAGCTGCACAACGCCACATCTAACGTCACTTTCCTGGGCGTAACTGCCACTGTTCCCTCTAAGCTGTGCACATGCACACAGATCCTAAACCCTGCACACACAGCGAAACACCGCACGCACAAAAATTTGCACAGAAGTACAATTTGCACAGAAGACATTTTTTGCACACATGGCCTGTCAAAAATTAGCAGGAACATTGGTAACTGCTCTGTAATGCTTTTTGTTGGTGCTGAATACCTTTCACCAACCAAAATGCTCTTGAACCCATCTCCTTACCTCAACTATGAAGAGCAAAGCCCAGCAGCTTCCCTAGGAAGTGGAATATCAAGCACATTCTTCTTGCTGATCTCTGCCTTCCTGGGCACAAAACAATAACAAAATGTCTAATTACACTTATACACACACTGAACACACACAGGCACACATTTAGGATGTTTAAAACTAGACTGTTCAAAGCAGTCAGAGTTTAATTAGATAGATGAAAACAATCTGTTAGGGCCTGTCACTTCTGTGAATCCCTAAATCTAGAACTGGAAAAAATATCTATTATATTGCCTTCTAATACCAGACTTTCCCCAGCTCCGCTCAATAAAGCAACTGGCCCATGACTGGCTAATTGATCAGACTCAATCTGCGTGAGTGTGTCTCTGCATGAGTGTGCACACAAGTCCATGTGCTCACACACGGTGCCTAAGCAGGCAAGCATGTCTGTGCCTGCACCTGGGCGCTCGTTCGATGCCGGCCCCCGCACACTCCGTCACGGCAGGCTGGGTGGGGGGCCGGGTGAATCCTTCCCACGGCCTGTCTGAAGAGCGACAACCCCCCCCCCCCCCAGGAGGAGGGGGACGTCCAGGGAATGATCTGACAAGTGACAGGTCGGGTTGGGGTAAGGACCCGCCTGCCAGGCTGGGCTCCTAGCGCCAGGGGAAGGGAGATGGCTTGGCCCTGGCTTGTTATCACCAAACCCTTTGGATGCCCGTGCCCACCCACGGCACCCCCGTGTTCACGCCTCCCGGCCCACACGGGCTGGGGCTTCCCTGGGCATAAGGGCCCCCTGCCCCTGCGCAGCCTGGGGCAGAGGGTGGGTGGCTCTGCCGGCTGAGCGCTGCCCGGGGGGGCGGGGAGCCGCCGCAAGATGCTGCCCCGGGACCAGGGGAGCTGGACCCACAGGCCGGGCGCGGGCGGGGCCAGGAGGCTCGGCTGGGGGAGGGGCTGGGATGAGGGGAGCCGCGGGGGGCGGGTTTAGAGAGGGGAGGGGCTGGTGCAGGGGGGGAGCTGGGGCGATGGCGGCCGGCGGGAGGGGGCGGCGAGGCCGACAGACCCACCTTCCTGCCGCTCCCGCTGCTCCGCTCCGAGGCGGGCCCGGGGCGCCCGGCTTGGGGCTGGGGAGCGGGCGCGGCCCCGCCTTCGGGTGGTAGCGGGGGTGGGGCACTCGCCGGCCTGAGGCGAGGAATGCGCATGCGCAGACCAGGGACGTCTGCGAATGGGATTAGTGGGGTACCGCAGGTGCGGGGGGCGGAAGCGGGGCAGGACTCGGGGGAGCGGGGGTGGAGGATGGGGGGGAGCGGGGGTGGAGGATGGGGGGCAGGCGGGACTGGGGGGAAGGGGGAAGCGGGGGTGGAGGATGGGGGGCAGGCGGGACTGGGGGGAAGGGGGAAGCGGGGGTGGAGGATGGGGGGCAGGCGGGACTGGGGGGAAGGGGGAAGCGGGGGTGGAGGATGGGGGGCAGGCGGGACTGGGGGGAAGGGGGAAGCGGGGGTGGAGGATGGGGGGCAGGCGGGACTGGGGGGAAGGGGGAAGCGGGGGTGGAGGATGGGGGGCAGGCGGGACTGGGGGGAAGGGGGAAGCGGGGGTGGAGGATGGGGGGCAGGCGGGACTGGGGGGAAGGGGGAAGCGGGGGTGGAGGATGGGGGGCAGGCGGGACTGGGGGGAAGGGGGAAGCGGGGGTGGAGGATGGGGGGCAGGCGGGACTGGGGGGAAGGGGGAAGCGGGGGTGGAGGATGGGGGGCAGGCGGGACTGGGGGGAAGGGGGAAGCGGGGGTGGAGGATGGGGGGGCAGGCGGGACTGGGGGGAAGGGGGAAGCGGGGGTGGAGGATGGGGGGCAGGCGGGACTGGAGGGAAGGGGGAAGCGGGGGTGGAGGATGGGGGGCAGGCGGGACTGGGGGGAAGGGGGAAGCGGGGGTGGAGGATGGGGGGCAGGCGGGACTGGAGGGAAGGGGGAAGCGGGGGTGGAGGATGGGGGGCAGGCGGGACTGGGGGGAAGGGGGAAGCGGGGGTGGAGGATGGGGGGCAGGCGGGACTGGGGGGAAGCGGGGGTGGAGGATGGGGGCAGGCGGGACTGGGGGGAAGGGGGAAGCGGGGGTGGAGGATGGGGGGCAGGCGGGACTGGAGGGAAGGGGGAAGCGGGGGTGGAGGATGGGGGGCAGGCGGGACTGGAGGGAAGGGGGAAGCGGGGGTGGAGGATGGGGGGCAGGCGGGACTGGGGGGAAGGGAGAAGCGGGGGTGGAGGATGGGGGGCAGGCGGGACTGGGGGGAAGGGGGAAGCGGGGGTGGAGGATGGGGGGCAGACGGGACTGGGGGGAAGGGGGAAGCGGGGGTGGAGGATGGGGGGCAGGCGGGACTGGGGGGAAGGGGGAAGCGGGGGTGGAGGATGGGGGGCAGGCGGGACTGGGGGGAAGGGGGAAGCGGGGGTGGAGGATGGGGGGCAGGCGGGACTGGGGGGAAGGGGGAAGCGGGGGTGGAGGATGGGGGGCAGGCGGGACTGGGGGGAAGGGGGAAGCGGGGGTGGAGGATGGGGGGCAGGCGGGACTGGGGGGAAGCGGGGGTGGAGGATGGGGGGCAGGCGGGACTGGGGGGAAGGGGGAAGCGGGGGTGGAGGATGGAGGGCAGGCGGGACTGGGGGGAAGGGGGAAGCGGGGGTGGAGGATGGGGGGCAGGCGGGACTGGGGGGAAGGGGGAAGCGGGGGTGGAGGATGGGGGCAGGCGGGACTGGGGGGAAGGGGGAAGCGGGGGTGGAGGATGGGGGGGCAGGCGGGCCTGGAGGGAAGGGGGAAGCGGGGGTGGAGGATGGGGGGCAGGCGGGACTGGAGGGAAGGGGGAAGCGGGGGTGGAGGATGGGGGGCAGGCGGGACTGGGGGGAAGGGGGAAGCGGGGGTGGAGGATGGGGCAAGAGGTGGGGGAAATAGTGATGGGAAGCGAGTGGGACCTGGCAGTGGAGGTGGCTGGATGGCACCATGGGTTTTTCTACATCCAGAGGGAAGAGAACCAGAGTTTTCCCTGCCACACTGTATCACTTGCTCTTCTGAACTTCCCATTTAATCGAAAAGGAACATTATTAACATAAAAGTTATTCCTAAATCCTGCACTTTACTGCTGGGGCCAGTTTGCAAAAGATTTATGTTTGCAGTCCATTCACTTTTTCCCACACTGTCTATTACAAAAGAAGATGTGGTAGCCACAATTTTCTGATGTATTCACATACTGTCCACAAACATGCCATCTTTGCATAAAACATTGCCCCAAAGACAGGTAGTTCTAATAATTACTCTGAAAATGCACTGACTTACCTAACAGTTTTTCTTTTGCTTTAACTAATTTTTGCCCTACAGCCTTTATACTTTCAATCACAATTATTTTGAAAGTGGTTATAATCATACCTAGCTCTCATAGAGTATTTTTTTATGAGTAGATCTCAAAAGTGTTTCATAATCTTTAATAGATTTATCCTTACAACACCCCTGTGAGGTAGGGAAGTAATATTGTCCCCATTTTAACAGATGGACAACTGGGGTACAGAGAGGCTAAGTGACTTGCTCAAGGTCATTCAGGAAGTCTGTGGTGAAGTAGGGAATTGAACTTGGCTAGTGCCTTAACCATAGACTATCTTTCTTCTCTTATACATGTTATGTGTCACAGCATGAAGAATTTCAATTAACTATAGAGATAAACATACAATCAAATGATTAACTTCATCTCTATGGAGCTATTTCAGTCTGTAGCATCTTGAGCCAGTAGCCAGTCACATTTGAGTCTTGCAGTCATTTATTTCATGAGAATTTTCTGATTGGCTCCAGTAAGGGCAGGATAAGGATCTGAGGGCCCCAGGTGTATTATTAAATATTCACAAGCAAGCACAACTTGATGGCTTAACCATACAGACTGAGAAAGTCCCTGTGAGTTTTTCTCAATTCACTAATATGATTGATGCAGGTTTTCAAGTTGGACACCAGTGGGAGGGTGTGTTTTTTAGTGGCGGCCCTTGAGGTTTTGCACAAGAGAGTTATGGTAGCTGGGGAAGAGAGCAAAGGGTGTTCTTCTCAGCCAAGCTGTTCCCTGACCCTTACCTTGCCTACCATTTTGTGTTCATGGGACGATTGGTTTGAGGATTTATTCAGAGTGGGAGCTTCCTGGGAGTTCTTGCGGTGCAGAAGAGGGCAGTGTAGCAATATATCGACTGGGGATGAAGGGGTGATCCCAGGTACGTATAGGTCAACACTGGCTAGTGCAGTGGTGGGCAACCTGCGGCCCATCAGGGTAAGCTGACTGCCGTCTGTGAGACATTTTGCAGATGCTGACCATTCCGCGGGCACGATGCCCTGCAGCTCCTAGTGGCCGCAGTTCACTGTTCCTGTCCAATGGGAGCTGCAGGAAGTGGCAGGCTGCAGGGATGTGCTGGCTGCTACTTCCCTCAGCTCCTATTGGCCAGGAAAGGTGAACCGTGGCCACTGGGAGCTGCAGGGGGCTGTGCCCACGGATGGTCAATGTCCACAAAATGTCTCGCGGCCTGCAATCAGCTTACCCTGATGGGCCGCAGGTTGCCCACCATTGGGCTAGTGGCTGCTTCAGGTGAGCAGATTGCAGGCTTACAAAATTGTGACAAAACTTTGTGACACCAGGACAAGGCCTGAAAACAGGGACACTTTAGATTTATTTCTAGGGATGCATGGTTACCCTATTAATGCCTTCTGACAACCAGGAGAAACGTATAAGGGAAAACAAAGAGCCTCATGAATTCTGTTGTGTCTCACAATCATATCAATATAGTTTTTTTCTACATTAATTTATCTCTCATCTGGAGAGGACTTATCTAGTATCCAAACTACAACTAATACTCCTGGGGGAATTCTACGCTACTGCGTGTGTGCAAAATTAATGAGTTGTGCATATTTTTAATTTTGTGGGCAGATAAAAGCTTCTGTTGAAATGTTGTTGCAATTCTGCCTTTTACCCAGCAGAGGGCGCTGTGACGATATCACACAACAGATCCCAGCCAGCTAGGGAAGAAAGAGGACCTGCAGAGGGGCTCATAAGGGCTAATGGGGGAAGGACAGACTGGGGTAGGGGCTGAATGGGAGTGGAGGCACAGGGCCCAGGGGAGAAGGAGGTGCAGGGCCAAATAGTGATGGGGGGGTGCACAGCTGCTTAGGGACTGGAGTGGCTGGGTGGGGGCACAGAGACACATGGGGACAGAGGGAGCGGGGACACGTACACATAGGGACAAGGGTGTGGCTGGGTGCGGGCACAGAGACACATGGGGAGGGGTACAGGGCCATATGGGGGAGGGGGAGTGAGTGTCTGAGTAGGGGTGGAGGGACACATGGACAGGGGGTGCAAGGACACATGGGGGTGCAGGAACATATGGGGACAGGGGCAGATGTGCTTGACAATGGGAGAGGCCGGGTGTCAGAAAATTAACATTTTCTAGAGGCTTTCTCTGATTCAGAAAGTGTTTTGTAATAGGATATTGTCACAGGATCACGTTTCACGTTCTGAAAATAAACATCTGGATTTTGCCTCTAAGGCAAGAGATCATTATTCTATGCCAATCTTCTAGTCAACTGATAGTATCTCTTCGTCATAAAATGGGCACGCTAGAAAGAGAAATCTGCATGGCTGACATAGACGGTCAGAACTGCTCCCAGGTCTGCCTCAGCTTTACATGTTCATGAGGATAAAGTAACAGGAAAGAATCTCTAGGATTTCTGCCTTCCTCTCACCCTCAGCCTGCTATTTAAATTATTGTAATTTATTTTTTAAATCACTACTATCCTTAGAATCTTGAAACATCTAGTATCTGCTTGAACTGCCCCCTCTTAGCTTTCCATTGAGCTCTTGTATCTACTCTCTGATGACTTGCAAATTGGTGTGGACTGGCCCGAAGGTGCACTCGGCCTAAACATCGGTATTTAAAACAAATGACAGCAAAAATATTCTCTATATTCGCAAAAAGAAAAGGAGTACTTGTGGCACCTTAGAGACTAACAAGTTTATTTGCGCATAAGCTTTCGCGAGCTACAGCTCCCTTCATCGGATGCAATGAAGGGAGCTGTAGCTCACGAAAGCTTATGCTCAGATAAACTGGTTAGTCTCTAAGGTGCCACAAGTACTCCTTTTCTTTTTGGGAATACAAACTAACACGGCTGCTACTCTGGAACCATTCTCTATATTGTATTCACAAGTGATCTTAAATCAAAAGTCCCCTGATAAATGAAATTGCAGTGGGTTCCAGATCCTTGTTGGGAGGGGCAGTTTTGACTTGTTTATGGAGCAACAGATGGGATGTTGAGAACATAAGGTTCTTTCTTTTATGATAGTTGGAAATGATGTTGTATCATGAGTAGGGCTGTCGATTAATAGCAGTTAACTCACATGATTAACTCAAAAAAAGTCATCGTGATTAAAAAAAAATCATCATGATTCATCGCAGTTTTAATCGTGCTGTTAAACAATAGAATACCAATTTAAATTTATTAAATATTTTGGATGATTTTCTACATTTTCATATATATTGTATTCTGTGTTGTAATTGAAATCAGTGTATATTATTTTTATTACAAATATTTGGACTAAAAATGATAAAAGAAATAGTATTTTTCAATTCACCTCATACAAGTATTATAGTGTAATCTCTTTATCGTGAAAGTGCAATTTACAAATGTAGAAATTTTTTTGCACTCTAAAACAAAACATTGTAAAACTTCAGAGCCTACAATTCGACTCAGTCCTACTTCTTGTTCAACCAATTGCTAAGACAAACAAGTGTGTTTACATTCCTGTAAATGATGCCTCCCTCTTCTTATTTACAATGTCACCAGAAAGTGAGAACAGGCATTTGCATGGTACTTTTGTAGCTGGCAGTGCAAGATATTTACATGCCAGATATGCGAAACATTCATATGTCTCTTCGTGCTTCGGTCACCATTCCAGAGGACATGCTTCCATGCTGATGACGCTCATTAAAAAAATGAGTTAATAAAATTTGTGAAAGAACTCCTTAGGGGAGAATTGTATGTCTCCTGCTCTGTGGTTTTACCTGCACTCTGCCGTAGATATTTAATGTTATAGCAGCCTTGGATGATGACCCAGCACATGTTGTTCATTTTAAGAACACTTTCACTGCAGATTTCGCAAAAAGCAAAGAAGGTAGCAATGTGAGATTTCTAAAGATAGCCACAGCACTCAACCCAAAGGTTTAAGAATCTGAAGTGTCTTCCAAAATCTGACAGGGACGAGGTGTGGAGCATGCTTTCAGAAGTCTTAGAAGAGCAACACTCCAATGCGGAAACTACAGAATCCAAACCACCAAAAAAGAAAATCAACCTTCTGGTGGTGGCATCTGACTCAGTTCATGAAAATGAACATGTGTCGGTCCCCACTGCTTTGGATTGTTATACAGCATAACCTGTCATCAGCATGGACGCATGTCCCCTGGAATGGTGATTGAAGCATGAAGGGACATAGGAATCTTTAGCACATCTGGCACGTAAATACCTTGTGACGTCGGCTTCAACAGTGCCATGTGAATGCCTGTTCTCACTTTCAGGTGACATAAACAAGAAGTGGGCAGCATTATCTCCTGCAACTGTAAACAAATTTGTTTGTCTGAGCAATTGTCTGAACAAGAAGTAGGACTAAGTGGACTTGCAGGCTCTAAACTTTTATATTGTTTTATTTTTGAATGCAGTTTTTTGTACATAATTCTATATTTGTAAGTTCAAATTTCATGATAAAGAGATTGAACTAAAGTACATGTATTCGGTGAATTGAAAAATACAATTTCTTTTGTTTTTTTACCGTGCAAATACTTGTAATCAAAAATATAAAGTGAGCACTGTATACATTGTATTCTGTGTTGTAATTGAAATTAATATATTTGAAAATGTAGAAAACTTCAAAAAAATTTTAAATAAATGGTATTCTATTATTTTTTAACAATGCAATTAATCGCAATTAATTTTTTTAAGTGCTTGACAGCCCTAATCATGAGGTAGGTTTAACCCTGCTAACCTCAAGATCTATCTAGAGTTGAAATTAGTTTATGTTCTCTGTTCAGTTCCCAGGGCACATGTGCAAAAATAATGAAAAGCACCATTGCAGTTAGCACTAATTGACCTTAAAAAGGCCAAAGACTACACGGGAGATGATGATCACATTCCAGAAGAGAGTCTTCCAAATCAGGACTTCCCCATTGGCAGAGACAAGTGAAGTTTCTTGACAAATGGGGTGAAGAAGTGTTCTACATAGAAGGAGAGGAGAAAGTATTTGTGGAGATGCCTCTGAGTAGAGCTGAGAACAGAGTCCTGAGGGACTGTAACAGAAGGAGGAATGGCACAGAAGAAGAGCCACCAGAAGAAATGCTGACAGAATCTTAGAAATGTAAGAGGAGAACAGGAGAAAAAGGGGTCACAGAAGGCAAGGGAAGACAGGATATCAAGGAGAAGAGAATCATCCATAATATCAAAGTCAGAAAAAACTCAAGGAGGATGAGACTGGAGTGTTGGCCTTGAAATATAGGCAGGAAAAAGTCATCTGATATTTTGGTGAGAGCAGTTTCATTGGAATATAGAGGGTAGAAGCAGAAGGGATCCAGGAGTGAGTCTGAGTTCAGAATAGGTTTCAGAGTAACAGCCGTGTTAGTCTGTATTCGCAAAAAGAAAAGGAGTTCTTGTGGCACCTTAGAGACTAACCAATTTATTTGAGCATAAGCTTTCGTGAGCTACAGCTCACTTCATCGGATGCATACCGTGGAAACTGCAGCAGACTTTATATATACACAGAGAATATGAAACAATACCTCCTCCCACCCCACTGTCCTGCTGGTAATAGCTTATCTAAAGTGATCATCAGGTGGGCCATTTCCAGCACAAATCCAGGTTTTCTCACCCTCCACCCCCCCACACAAATTCACTCTCCTGCTGGTGATAGCCCATCCAAAGTGACAACTCTTTACACAATGTGCATGACAATCAAGTTGGGCTATTTCCTGCACAAATCCAGGTTTTCTCACATCCCCCCCACCCCCATACACACACAAACTCACTCTCCTGCTGGTAATAGCTCATCCAAACTGACCACTCACCAAGTTTAAATCCAAGTTAAACGAGAACATCTGGGGGTGGGGTAGGAAAAAACAAGAGGACACAGGCTACCTTGCATAATGACTTAGCCACTCCCAGTCTCTATTTAAGCCTAAATTAATAGTATCCAATTTGCAAATGAATTCCAATTCAGCAGTTTCTCGCTGGAGTCTGGATTTGAAGTTTTTTTGTTTTAAGATAGCGACCTTCATGTCTGTGATTGCGTGACCAGAGAGATTGAAGTGTTCTCCGACTGGTTTATGAATGTTATAATTCTTGACATCTGATTTGTGTCCATTTATTCTTTTGCGTAGAGACTGTCCAGTTTGACCAATGTACATGGCAGAGGGGCATTGCTGGCACATGATGGCATATATCACATTGGTGGATGTGCAGGTGAACGAGCCTCTGATAGTGTGGCTGATGTTATTAGGCCCTGTGATGGTGTCCCCTGAATAGATATGTGGACACAGTTGGCAACGGGCTTTGTTGCAAGGATAAGTTCCTGGGTTAGTGGTTCTGTTGTGTGGTATGTGGTTGTTGGTGAGTATTTGCTTCAGGTTGCGGGGCTGTCTGTAGGCAAGGACTGGCCTGTCTCCCAAGATTTGTGAGAGTGCTGGGTCATCCTTTAGGATAGGTTGTAGATCCTTAATAATGCGTTGGAGGGGTTTTAGTTGGGGGCTGAAGGTGACGGCTAGTGGCGTTCTGTTATTTTCTTTGTTAGGCCTGTCCTGTAGTAGGTAACTTCTGGGAACTCTTCTGGCTCTATCAATCTGTTTCTTTACTTCTGCAGGTGGGTATTGTAGTTGTAAGAAAGCTTGACAGAGATCTTGTAGGTGTTTGTCTCTGTCTGAGGGGTTGGAGCAAATGCGGTTGTATCGCAGAGCTTGGCTGTAGACGATGGATCGTGTGGTGTGGTCAGGGTGAAAGCTGGAGGCATGCAGGTAGGAATAGCGGTCAGTAGGTTTCCGGTATAGGGTGGTGTTTATGTGACCATTGTTTATTAGCACTGTAGTGTCTAGGAAGTGGATCTCTTGTGTGGACTGGACCAGGCTGAGGTTGGTGGTGGGATGGAAATTGTTGAAATCATGGTGGAATTCCTCAAGGGCTTCTTTTCCATGGGTCCAGATGATGAAGATGTCATCAATATAGCGCAAGTAGAGTAGGGGCTTTAGGGGACGAGAGCTGAGGAAGCGTTGTTCTAAATCAGCCATAAAAATGTTGGCATACTGTGGGGCCATGCGGGTACCCATAGCAGTGCCGCTGATCTGAAGGTATACATTGTCCCCAAATGTGAAATAGTTATGGGTAAGGACAAAGTCACAAAGTTCAGCCACCAGGTTAGCCGTGACATTATCGGGGATAGTGTTCTTGACGGCTTGTAGTCCATCTTTGTGTGGAATGTGAATAGGTGAAGTTCTGAGAGATAGAATGACAGATCCTTTAATATTGTGGGGCCAAACTCAAACCTGATATTGGTGGATGCAACTCCATTGAAATTGCATGAGCTTACATCAAGTCTGAATTTGGCCCTTAGTGATTTGGATTTTGACATATACTTGATTGGAAATAGTCTTAGATCAACATATGCCATCTTGTGGTAAATGAATATGGTGCACATTTTCTTTCAAATATATTTTTAAAACACTGTTATTCTAGATTATGTAAATTGTATTCCGGGTCTTGCTGGGGGATGCAGAATGGGCACATGGGTCCCTTCTATAGCTCCTGCATCATTTGGAGCCCCAACTGTTCAAATTCCTCAGTGAGCTCTGGCACCTCGATCACACATTCTTGCAATACCCAATGCATTGCCCTGCAAACCTCCATCACTTACACAAGGGTTGCATTTGGTCCAAAGTGCCTTGTGTAGGGCATTCTGGAAGCCAAAAATTTCTGCAGAACAGATTTTTTTGTTTTGAGATTTGGGTGCACTAGCAATTTAATAAAGTGTTCTGTTGCGGTTTTAACAAAGAACAGCCCAATGTTCATCAGAGAATGGCTCTGACATTTTGACCCAAGATTTTTTTTAAATGTTGGGGGCATTTTGGAATATGACTTGGATTCCACTCTCAGATCTGCAGTTGGCATCAGAGTGTGGCTAAAACCACCTTTTTAAAAAAAATCTGCTTCTAAGGATATCAGTGTGAGTTTTTTGATACACAGCAGTGCATGCTGCTGCTGTTAGATTGCAATCTATTTATAAATTATTTATAATTGCGGTGTAGTGGTTAGGGCACCATGCTGGGCCTTGAGATTTCGGTTGTGTGCCCTCTGGCACATACTTGCTGTGTGACCTCAGGCAAGTCACTTAAATTCTCTGTGCCTGATTCTTGTTTACACCTAGGCTCCTTAACACCATTCTGGCATGTAATGGGGCCTTAAATTAGAATAAGGTCCTCTGCCACAGTTTCCCCATCTACAAAGTAATACCTGTGTCTCTTTGTAAGTGTCTGTGAGATCTTCAGAAGAAAGGCACTATAGACGTGCAAAGTAAGAAACTGACTCACTGAACCATATGGATTTATGAGTTTTTGATTTTACCTTTTTCAGATTGAAAAGAATGGAAGTTTTTGACAATCTAAAATATTTAGAAAATGGTGAAACATGATATAACTGATGTAATACATGATTGAAAACCTGCATATCATTTCCATGACATTGCCTATAACTAAACACTACAGTAGAAAGCATGAAGGATTGTTCAGTCACCAAATGTTTCCCGCTGCCTCCCACCCCAAGCACTGGGTTTGTAGTTCTTTATTCTGTGCTCTTTTTCTTAAATTCTGTTTCTCACTGGGGATAGCTGTATCTGTGTTCTTTCCCTGAGTGAATACAGTCCTTGCAGAGATGTTCTTGCTTCTCACTAGAGGTCTTTCATTTACACTGTTTACCCAGACCCATCACACATTCTACAATATATGTCCTGTTTGTAACAAACCTCAGCATTACAGGAAGGGAATAAAAGAAGGAGGATAGTGGGCAGATGTAGCAAAACTGTGCCAAGAGCAAGACAAAAATAACTGGGAGAGGCTGCTATTAAGATGATAAATATATTCATGGCAATTATTAGAGTCTAGAGGCCAGATCCTAAGCTGATTTTGTTTGTATTTAGATCAATTCAGTCAATGGTGTTACTGTTTATACAAGCTGAGTTTCTAGCCCTAGAACACTTCCCTCAAGCCAGGTTCCCATCTTACCTTTTATCTCCCTCCAAAGGAGACAAATGGCACCTACTGTATGCTATTGAATGACTTAGCATGATAAGAGAGAGGGTTATCACGCTTTCTCTCTTATTGACTTTTTTCGGCCAAACTTACTGCTTTAAGTTATTGATTTGATTTATTTTCAGTTCTGTGTATTGAATTTCCCTCCTACACACATTTTATGTTGCTTGTTGTAGAGTTATCGGCCATTTTTCATTTCAGGACCCCCAAAACAGTGATTTGGCCTTTACAATCAAACAACAATAAGCATGACACAATGTTTGCTCCTGATCAGGTGAAGAGTTGTTCAAAACCAGATGGTCATCACAGAAATATGGATGTTCCTTGTGCTCTAACTTAAAGAAAAACACTTCTAGGAGCATCTTTCATGAAAGGACCAAAAGCACGTTTAAAACTTTAATTATGTCTCAACCCATCAGATAGGTAGGTACATAGGTAGGTATCATCCCTGTTTTACAGATGGAGAAATGAAGGGGCAGAGGCCCAGATTTTCAAAAGCAATTAGAGATTGGGGTGCCTTTGTTTTTTGAGTGTCTGCATCTTAAAGGGGCCCGATTTTCAGAAAGCTGAGAGCATCAAAATCACCTTTGAAAATAATGGCCAGAGAATTCAAGTGTCATACAACAAGTCAGCGGAAGAGCAGAGAATTGAACATGTTGGTCTTGAGAACTTGGTTCAGAGCCTCACTGGCACTTAAGCACCTGACTCCCATTGATTTCAATGGAAGTCAGGAGCCTAAATACCTTTAAGGATCTGGGCCTTTGTCTGCTGTTTTTCCACAATACACATTCTTCACTTGGAAACGCATATTACTCTAAAGTGATACCACCCAACTTTGTACACCCTAAATGTTTCAAATATCTGTTTGAAAAGCCCACACTGTATGTAAATGAGTTTAACTGTTTAAAACAAATGCTTCAGTGCTTTTTTTTTTTTGAAAGAAAGAAAGAAAGAAAGAAAGAAAGAAAGAAAGAAAGAAAGAAAGAAAGAAAGAAAGAAAGAAAGAAAGAAAAGCCTGCAGCACAAGTGCTTGAGAACAGCCCTACAGTAGCAAACACCATGGAGGAAAACAAATTTTCATGATATTTCAGTTTTTAGCTTCCAATGAGTAATCTAAACCACAGCCTCTAGCCAGTTTACCCTAAACCCTGGCCAGAAAGAAATATATCCCAATGTGAGAAAATATTGTAGTTCATTCCCCTGCTCATGTAATCCTTAGCCTTCCTTGAGATTGCTAATAAGAATGTAATTAGAGCCAATTCCCAGGGTGATTTTTGTGATGTGCAAATTTGTTCACAGAGAACTGGATTGACACCAACAACTCAATTCACAAAGACATGCCTTCAGATGGTGATGATTTTCAATCACTACAGACCGATGCTGGATTTATATCTCTGGCCTAGAAGTAGAAGGGACTATATCCCCATGACAGTTTGGGGAATTTGTCTGTGTGAAACTTATGAATTCTGGTTGACGTTATGAAATTGCTGTTTCATTGAAGGTCTCAATGTATCAGCCATTTGCTATTGGGGCAGATGTCACCTCCCAGACTAGGAGCAATGGAGAGTCAGTCATCTAATTGGGAGCACTTTAGAACAATGCTGCAGCCTAGGGGAAAATCAATTCTATTTGGCTGTCTGCAGGAGGAGGGGTTGGAGCAGTGGAAAAATCCACAGTAGAAAAGAAGGATTGCAAAAAACAAGGTGTTGGAACTGGCTTTTAAAAAACTCCACAGACTCTGGGTGTTTCAGAGAATTCAAAGGGACATGCTCTCTGAGCAAGGGGAACCTTTTGGCTTTCAGACCTGAACAAGCTAGAGGGAGCTTGCTGCAGGAATCAGAAGCGCCTCCATGACCAGGAAGACAAGATTGAGTTCGGAGAAGGGACCTGGAACTCCTGAAGGCACCAACCAAAACCCAAAGGAGGCTCCAGAGGGTGAGGTCTCTAGGGAAGGGAAGTGTGTTTTCTATTTTGCCTAGATCTAGCTCCTGTGCTTTGTCTGAGAGTAAGGAGCAATTGGTTTAGAAATTCCTCTGCAAAGTTGGTGTCTTATGTGCTTCAGCTGTCACATGTGTCTCATTAGTTAAATTATAAAACAGAGTACACAGGAGGTGGTGCTCTGGGGAGGCTGTACTCAAGTAACTGGAGTGTCTCGGGGTTGGAGGGGTGCGGGGAGAAAGGATCAGCAGCACTGGTCCTGGGGACCAGGACCACTGAGTCCCTAGAAGTAATACTACAGTCTGCACTCAGGAAATACGCGTGGAAGACTATGACTGTTGCCTGCCCAAATGCAGCGTTGCTTAGAAGCACACAAATTCAGTGCTTGGGTCCAAACACAGCTGCCTGGTGAGCATCCATAAGCGGGAGCTCAGCCAGGACTATGGCAATCCCATTACAAGTCCTTTGGCTCAACCTGTCTCACTAGAAGAGAACTAAGTGTTTCTTGAAGAAAGCAGTGGGGCATATTCTCCATCTCTCCTGCGCTATGTTCAGTGCAGGAACAGGGGAAAGGTCAAAGGTAGCATTAAGCCACCTTTTTGCCTGCAGTATTCTTAGCCCTGCCCAGGGCCTACTGAACAACCAATGTATGTTAGTGCGTCCCCAAATTTGCTCTAAGCCCTGTTCTACACTGTGGCATTAGGTCGAATTTAGCTGTATTAGGTCGATTTAAAAATGACTGCGTCCACACAACCACCCCATTCCGTCAACCTAAAGGGCCCTTAAAATTGACTTCTGTATTCCTCCCCGATGAAGGGAATAGTGCTAAAATCAACCTTGCTGGGTCGAATTTGGGGTAGTGCAGACGCAAATCGATGGTATTGGCCTCTGGGAGCTATCCCAGAGTGCTCCATTAGACCGCTCTGGACAGCACTTTGAATGCCGATGCACTAGCCAGGTACACAGGAAAAGCCCCGGGAACTTTTCAATTTCATTTCCTGTTTGGTCAGCGTGGTGAACTCAGCAACACAGGTGACCATGCAGTGCCCCCAGAATCATAGAACGTTTCTACGCTCCCTCTATCATCTCCGTCCCTGAGGTTATCGCAGATTAGAAGACGAAAAAAACCACACTGTCAATGACATGTTTTCCAAGCTCATGCAGTCCTCCCACACTGATTGCCTCCATGCATTAAGCTGTGCCTTTTCAGTGACAGAGGCCAGGAAAGAATTGAGTGAGCACGAAGAGTGGAGGCAGGATGCTGAGGCTAATGGGGGAGCAAACAGACATGATCTGCTGGAGGTGCAGGAAAGCCAATAAGACCACAGACCCCCGCTGCATCCACTGTATAACTGCCTACCCTCCTCCCCATGTTCCATAGCCTCCTCACCCAGACAGCCCACTCCAGAGGATGGCCCAAACAATAGAAGGCTATCATTCAAACAGTTTTAGTGTGGCTACAATAAGCAATGTAGCCTTGTCCTTCCCCACCCCACCCAGGCTATCTTGTCTGTTTTTTTTTAATTAATAAAGAAAGAATGCATGGTTTCAAAACAATAATTACTTTATTTCAAAGGGGGGGGGCGGGTGGTTAGCTTACAGGGAATTAAAATCAACAAAGGGGGAGGGGGTTTGCATCAAGGAGAAACAGATAACTGCCACACTGTAGCCTGGCCAGTCATGAAACTGGTTTCCAAAGCCTCTCTGGTGCGCAGCACGCCTTGCTGTGCTCTTCTAATCGCCCTGGTGTCTGGCTGCTCAAAATCGGATGCCAGGTGATTTGCCTCAACCTCCCACCCCACCATAAACGTCTCCCCCTTACTCTCACAGATACTGTGGAGCACACAATGAGCAGCAATAACAATGGGAATGTTGGTTTTGCTGAGGTCTGACCAACAGCACCAGCGAGCTTTTAAATGTCCAAAGGCACATTCTACCACCATTCTGAACTTGCTCAGGAGTTGAACTGCTCCTTACTATTGTCCAGGCTTCATGAACCATGGGAGCAAGGGGTAGGTGCGACCGTGTGGTGCTGCCAGCTGGGAGAGCAATCTGAGGCAGAAGCCTCCAGCTCGCAGAAGAGCAGAGTTGCAGCAGAAGCTGAGGAGCCATACACCATGGATGAGGACAGCTAGCAGTCCTACTGGACCATCTGCTGCGAAGGCACCCAGGAGCTGCTGCTGTGTAGCAATGTCAGCTGCTTCTGTGTCAAATGCTTGGAGGTCCTGATAGGGCAAGGTACCTCAGCCAAGGCAAAAGAGCAAGAGCCCTGGAGTTGTTACATGTGTCAACCACAGAAGTGCTATGGGGTGTTACAGCGCCGACCAGACTGGAATGTATGGCTGCAAGACTTCACCAGCAACAAAGGACAGGAATATGATGCACCTAAAATCTAAAAAGGCCCGCACATTTCCCAGAGTCGCTACCCTTGATAACAGAACGTCAATGATTGCATTGGCTACTTGGATCACAGCAGCACCCACAGTAGACTTGCCCACAACCTCAGCAGTGACGGTGAGCTGAGCGGGCTCCATGCCTACCATGGTATGGCGTCTGCATGGGTAACCCAGGAAAAAAAAAAAAAAGGCACAAAATGATCGTGAAAGCAATGGCAGACAGAGGGAGGGGCGACTGACGACATGTACCCAAAACCACCCGCAACAATGTTTTTGCCCTATCAGGCATTGGGAGCTTAACCCAGAATTCCAATGGGCAGCAGAGACTGCAGGAACTGTGGGATAGCTACCCATAGTGCACCGCTCTGTGAGTCAATGCTAGCCACGGTAGTGAGGATGCACTCCATCGACTTAATGCGCTTAGTGTGGACATAAACAATTGACTGTATAAAATCAAATTCTAAAAATTGACTTTTATAAAATTGACCTAATTTTGTAGCGTAGACATACCCTAACTTAAGCTCAGCTGCAATAGCTCCATAGGGATTGTTCCACAGCAGAAAGTAGACAGAGTATGCTGTATCTTCGCCCTCCCCCAGAATATCCCCAGCATTACCCTAATGGAGAGCATCACAGAAAGCCCCTTTAAATCAGTGATGTTTCCCTCAGGTCATTTTTTAGGCCTAACAGTGTCTTTGTGCTGCTGGAACAGTGTTGAAGGGCTACAGTCAAACACAGAACTGGGCCAGGCTTTGCAAAGTGGCCTTGTAATAGAATTTGAAAAAATGCAGGCGATACAGAAAAGTACATTCAAAATATACTTTGGTCATTAGAAAAAAAGCAACTGAACTTCAGTGCCTTTATCAGAGCTCAGCAAATATTGAGAATGTGGGATATTTATGTTTTAAAATGAGTTTGCCTTGCCTGTTCTCTTGCCTCTTTCACATCTCCTTTCCATGAACGTTTGTGCCAGTATAAACAAATTTTGAAGCTGCATGTGTATGTATTTGCAGGAGTTTAATTTTAAATTCACAAGCATATGTATTCATGCTGGAAGAGCTCAAGCACTCATCCAGTCAGGGTGTAGAACCAAGACTGTGTGACTTAGCCATACAATTACAACTAACCAACATTTACAGACTTCTTATGAATCCACAGAGTTTTAACAAAAACTGAATGCTTTTGAACAACAAATAAAGGTAAGGAAATCACAAATTGCTCACAAATGTTCAAGCAGCAAGAGAAACTTTTTTTAAAGTCTGATAAATTTGTTGCAGATCATTTTACTCAGCACTAGTATTTATTAATAATTGTTGATTTGTTTGCCAGATTGTGATCAAAAACATTTGGCAGGAAAGATCTCCTCAGGAAAGCGAGCCAGTGGAGTTAAGCTGTCATCAAAGTACATACTGAAAAACTGTTCGCTTAGCTTAGAAAACAGAACATTTGCAGAAATAATAAACATGCCCTCTAAAATTATGTTCCTTTTCCCTAAAATCCCTGCGGGTCACAAGACTTTGACCCTACAGCAGGAGCATAGCACTTCATGAGACTTCTGTCAAAAGTACATAATACAAAATAAATATACTCTAATAAAAAAGTGTCAGTCTGATTGCTCAGATGTGCCTTCCTTACACATTCTGGCTCCCTCTTGAAGATGTGGTACACACGCTGCCATGAAAAGGAGACCCATATGGAGAAGCTATCAAACCAATCCATCTTCCTGAAGTTTCAGTTGTTGTAATTAACTTTTGTTTCATCTCACAAGGAAACACTGTAAACAATAAAGTATGTTATCGTTTGACATGTTCTAATTGAAAAAGTGTAACTTACTAAAGTCATTGTTTCTGTGGGACTCATCTGAATATACCTCTGTTAAATGGGATCTAAAATGCTTTCTTAAAAGAAAATTGTAAAAACGTGTTTTAAGTTTATACAGCGCCTAGCACAATGGGGTCCTGGTCCATGACTGGGGCTTCTAGGCAGTACTGAAATATAAATCATAGGTTCTCAAATCACTATGATATAGGCAAAGCCTTGAAATGTAAAGCAATTATTTTGAAAATTAAACGGAAAGGTATTTTACATGCCAAGTCCTGGATTTCTCTTACAGAAGTCAATAGCATCACAAAGTGACTTATGCAGAGCAAGGAGCTGTCTTCCTTACAGTTCTCTTCATGGATTTATTTATTGATTTGTTTTAATCATCTGCTCTTGCAGGAGAAAGATAGAACTCTGAACTTAGGTCACTGCAGTTAAGTAAAGAGGAAAAACCATGTCAAATATTTAGGTTCACATTGTTCCTTGTGGCCTCAACCAAATCAACTCTGAGATAAGAGACATGATTAATTAGTGGGTGAAATTCAACCCTGTGCAGAGGGTCAGTACAAGCCTTATGTGTCACCAAACTCTGAGGTCCTCCATTTTGAGGGCCTCCAACAGAAGGCTCTGCAGAAGTGCCAGTAGTGTTGTTTTAAAAAGTATTTGTGATTGTTTTTTGTTTACAAGATGTTGCACATGGGGAAAGTTAAGTCCAAATTCTTTTCCTTGCACATCGCCTGAATATCTGGCTGTGCACTAGCTGGCATCATCTTGGGGTGCAGGCAGGAGCACAGAAAAGCATGTGTAGCTGCAATAGAGGTAAATGCTTCTTTATTAATAACCTGGAAGTGACAGATATAGTAAGACCTGCAATATTAACTCCAAGTCCCTTCCAGCATTTAGCTTCATGTGATGGAATGGAATCCTCCTCAACCCAGACTGTGGACCCATTTTAGGGTCACTATGCATCCATAAGGCCCTAAAGCTGCAATAGCTACCAGGAGAACAAAATGTCTCCTCTGTGGAGGGTGACTGGAATTGTGTAGATCCACTAGCTCCCTATCCCACCTGCATGACAGAGCTGAATTCTGTGCTACTGAGGGTATCTTCCCTTCCCCTTGACCAGCACAGCTGAGCTGGTTCCACAGCTAGGGGTCTCACCACACCAGGGAGGAGGTGGTGGGACTTGACCATTAGGGCTGTCCTGTGTACCCTTTACTCCCATAGGTGTGTATGGGGTCTCAATTTGAGACATCTTGAAGAGGCTTGATTTTCAGAGAGTGCTGAGCACCTGCCCTCTGAAAATTAGGTCCTATTAAGGTGTCTCAAGTTACTTCTCCACCAAAGTCAGTTGAACTACTTGAAGAGTAACTACTCACCAGTACAGGTAAGGGGCTCACAATCTGGCCTACAGTGATTTAAGATCTTAAAATTGAGATTATTTATTTATTTGCAAGTCATTTTAGTTCCCCCTTACATAAACACATGTATACAGTGTGTTACTATGCATGTTTTCAGTCTGTTACAAAGCAGCTAGAAATTCTCTAGCTTGAATTCAAATGGTGGGATCACTAGCCAGTCAAGGACTTTCTGGCTGAAGTGGAATGGAAATGTAAAGCCCACCAGTGAGATGGTGTATAGCATAGTCTGCGAGCAAGTGCTGTATCATTATTATTAATTCATTATCATAGCACCTAGCAGCCCTAGTCATGGACCAGGACCGCATTGTGCCAGGCACTGAATGAACTTGGAACAAAAAGACCTCAATCCTTTATCTATCACAGCAGAACAGTCACCTATGGATGGATCATGCAGGTTGTATTCTTGAACTGCAGTGGCAGTAACTTAAGGTAGTTCAGGTTGATGATTACCGTCACCCTCTGAAGGAGTTTAGCAATGCGAATACTCACCGGTGTGGCACCTCCTGCTGGTCATCTTGGGAATTAGCTTTTTCCAGCCCAGAGCACCCTCTGCAGGCCAGTGTCTCACCTGCCACTGGCCCCCTGTGTCCCTCCCAGACCCTGGTGCCCCTTACCCTGGGGGTCTGCCCCAGCAGTACCCCCTCACTCTGGGTCTCCCCTCCCTGGGGAACCCCCAGCCCTCTAAACCCACCTTGCCTCAGAGGCTACTTCCAGTCATCATGTAACCCTCACTCACTGGGGCAGACTGTAGCGTAATGGCCACTAACCATTGGCAAGGGGTTAGGACCTTCTGCCTTTACCTATCCTCGGTCTCCAGTCTCTTTTGGCGTTCAACAAGGCCTGCAGCCTGGGGGTTTACCAGGCTGGAGCTCCCCAGCTCCCTTTACCCTTCCCCAGCACTGCTCCACCTGAGGTACCTTGCTCCCAGGCAACTAGCCCTTCCCACTCCAGGACTAGAGTAAGACTTCTCCAGCTTCTGGCCCACAGCCCTTATAAGGGCCAGCTGTGGCCTGCTTGGGGCATGGCCCCAGCTGTGGCTGCTTCCCCCAATCAGCCTAGCTGTTCCCAGCTACAGCCCTCTCCAGGGCTGCTTTTACTATTGGCTCCCCAGGGAAGCCTTCTCCCAGGGCTGCTTAAACCCCTTTAGGGCCGGAGTGGGGTGACCACCCCGCTACAAGGAGTAACAGCAACAACCCAGCGGCAGGCTATGTTCTGTGTGTACACATAAAGAAACAAAGACGAGACAGTGCAGCATGCAGGCTTTTTTCCTTCTTGCACATACACTGTTCTCTCATCAAGCACTGCTTGAACGGCATAGTCTCTACATTCCTAATGTTCTATAGTGCCCCCTATTGGAACGCTATTTATTGCAACAAGCTGTGAACTCTTACTGTCTTCGTTTCCATGTACGCTATTTGCCACCTGTGTAAGCTAAAGCTGCCCTTGGTAGTTTTAACTCATGCTGTCACTACGAATGGCCTTCTCATACATAGTTGGGAGGAGCGTATAACAGTGGTTCTGCTTCTGGCTATGACCTTTTTTCTTGTGGCCATGGCAGCTTTACCAAACCTGGGCTCAGTGCTACACAACCAGGAGTGATCTCTGGGACAGATCTGGAGTGCTGGGCAAATGGTATTTTTGATCAGAATTGCAAGCTTGAAGACATAATTAATCAGTTAGAACCTTTGTAAAAAATCACACCCACTCTAATAAATGCACTGATTCCAACAGGCGTTTGTAGAACTTAAATTCATTAAGAAGTTTGAACTGTGAGATTGCCTAGGGCAGGTATATCATAAAATATAGACAAATTCTTCGCCTTATTCTTATTTCACTCTAGTTTTATATAATCCAGAGAGAGAGAGAAAACTTCATTTGTGAAGATTAGGTTGTGTTCAGTCATAACTCCCCACACACACACACACACCAAACACAGGAAATAACATGTTTAACAATTCATGATTTATATAACATGGATCACATACTGTTATACTTGCACTACATCATATCAATTAAAACATTAGTACCAATTACTGAATAAAATACAAAGTCCCAACATGCAGTCTTTACCCCAAATTAGGCTTCTGTACACAGTTCCTGTACTTCTATAACTGCTATCGGATATGATTTTTTTAATTGATATAGTTATGTGGGTACAATCCCTAATGTGGAGGCAGTTATACTAAGATAAATGTGCTTATAAGCTTCATTCCCCTTCCCATACAGGAACAAAGTATATTGGTAAAAGCACATTTATATTGTTATAACTGTGTTCCATGGTGGTGGGAGGATTGTACTACTCTATGTTAGTATAATTAAAGTGCTATAACTTTTGTGTGTCGATAAGGCCATCATCCCTATTAATTTTTAATGTAATTTGCTTTCTCATTTTAAATGTATTAATAAAGTGGTTTTTATAGGACTGGAGCGATGCTTATGGTATGAATTGAGGTGTTTTTATATCTTGTAATTTCTGAGGCCTTAGAAGGGATTTCCGCAAGCCACAAACTGAATGAGGGGCTTGGTATTTACAAAAATGTCAACTTTGAAGCCCCTTCCATAAATTGACAGAGAACTGTTATCATTTAAACTCCGGTGCCCAATCATTGAAGAACTAGCTCCTCCAGAGACAATAGGTTAATCCTGAGTGGCTGCTGTTGAGTTACTGCTCTGAGTAGTCAGTCGAACATCAACATCAAAACCATGTGGGAAGAAGACTGGAGGCTTTTAATTTGTAGTCTGCTGTTCAGACAGTCTCAAGAAGCTGGCACTCCAGCAGAGAAGTTTGTTTCCATAGGAATTAGAGCTCAATTGACTCATATACAAATATTCATTTAGTTGTTTGGCTGTTTTGTTTTTTAATTGCAGAAACTTAGCACGATTTGGAAGGAAAAACCATTCAGAGTGCCGTATACTTGGTGTCATAGAGTTGTCTATTGTGGAGTTGAATGTTAAGGAGCTAATTTCACTGTTGCAGATTAGCCGTGGCTCTACTGTTTCTCACCATTGAAGGTATGTTGTTACATGTTTGCTGTGTGACGTATGAGAAGCCATTAAAGGGACTCCGGATTTTGATACACCTTTAGGATTCAGTTGGAATGATGCCCTGATTCTGTGTTAGGAGATGATGGTTGTCACAAGGTGGAATGGCCCCTTTAAAGATGTGGGGTGTAGCCCCATTTGTGACTAACTGCCTCCCAAGTCATGAGATAAATGGTGAACAAGCAGCAGAGTTGGGGTAGGGGTGGTAGGGAGGGATCAGTGGTGGCAGGAGACCTTGGGTCAGGGGAAGGGAGCTTGCCGTGTCACTTAGGCGAAGCACCTAACTGGAGATATCTGCTGTGTAGTCAACAGCAAGAACCCTCTGAGGCAGAGGCCTCAGGAGGGGGCCTGGTTTACTGTTTGGACTGATGTACTGTGTTGTGTTTGTACTATTAAATGAATCTCTTGGAAGAGGGAATGAAATATTGACACTGGTGTGAGCTCCATTGATGCATCAGTGGGTGCGATGATATGAATGTTTACATGAGTGGGGGAATTGAGGCAGGGTTTGGGGAAACCCTGTTACAAAACTTCCTGTTTTCTCTTTCACTACTACAACAACAGTGACATAAAAGACAGGATTTTCATAGATTTTAAGGCCCGAAAGAGACCTTTGTGATCATCTAATCTGCCCTCTTCCATAGAACTTCCCAAAAATAATTCCTAGAGCATATTGCTTAGAAAAGTATCCAATCTTTATTTAAAAATTGCCAGTGATGGAGAATCCAGCATCACCCTTGGTAAATCTGTTATGCCTTATCTCCAGTCTGAATTTGTCTAGCTTCAACTTCCAGTCACTGGATCATGTTATACCTTTCTCTGATAAACTGAAGAGCCTCTTATTAAATGTTTGTTCCCCATGTAGGTGGTTGCACACTGTTATCAAGACACCCATGAACTTTAATTTTGCACAGATCTGGCCTGGTTCTTCTCTCACACTGGTGTAAATCAGAAATAACTCCATTGAAGTCAAGGAAGTTACACAGGTGTAAAACTGCTGTGAGAGAAGAATCAGGCACATAGTATGCAATTTCCAAAGTGATAGCAATAGTCCCAAAAGTGTTAATATTTTCATCATTAGCTGTGCAATTTATTTCCAGTATCACCTCTATGTACAAAACTTTCCTCTGAAACAGTGTATTTTCCTGAGCCTTATCACTTCTCAAACCCCTACAATAGTACACTTCTGTACTGCTGTTCTAAACTGGCATTCACAGAAATTAATCAAACAGACTTTCCACTGGAACATATTTCACTGGAGCTGCATATGGGATGTCCCAGGTGTAAACATTATTATCTGTGACACAGCTGGGATGACTTGCATGAGTAGGGTCAGCAAGAGTTGGACAGAAATGTGTCTTTGGATCTTGACTACAGATGTGTTTTGTCGTTGCTTTAATTGGTGCTCAGCCATGTGACCCACTGCACGATTGGCACTGGAAAGAGTAGGCAGATAGTAAAGGGAGTGACTGCACTGGCTTCTGTTCAGTGCACTGTCAATGTTCCTAAAACTGATCTCCCAGCTATTATATATTATATAAATAGCCACCCTGCTATTCCAGTCCAGCACTCGCAATTTATTACAGAGGCCCCAGCAACACTCTTCACAGACTCTTCTGCCCATCCAAAGTCCCACTGAAATCAGTGGGCCCAGATCCACAAAGGGACTTAGGCATTGTAGAGCCGACTTTTACATGCTTTGCCACCCAGTGGAATCCACAAATGCTGGGTTAGGTGACCAGGCTCCTTACAGGAGGCATTGGGTGAGACAGGGATCCAGAAAAGCCAGCCTGCTAGGCCTGAAGCTGCCTCAACTAGCCAGTAACAGGTGCTGAGGAGCGGGGTGTGTCCTAAGCTGTCCCTACTCAGGGAGTTAGGTGTGTACAGGGCTAGGCAACAACTGAATGGGAGTTTTGAGGATCTCAGTGTTGGACTTAGATGCTTACCTCTTGCTGTAGGCATCTAAATCATCCTGTGGATCCAGGCCCTGGCCTTTCTGCAGGCTTTGGGGTCTGTGCTAACAACTCCCAGTTCAGCAATATGCTGACCATCTGACAAAGGAAAAAGCTGCCAGCAAAACAATATGATTCCATTAAATTCCCATGTGACTTAAGGAAAATTGCAACACCAAAAGTGAAAGGCTAGCGCACTAAACTACTTGTCATCAAGTCTCCTCCTAGCAATTGCTTTGATTTTTCTGATTGCACCTGGAAATGCTTATTGTATGCTTATGGAACTTGCTTTGCCTGAGCGATCATAAACAACTAAATAGGAATTTTAGTGATAAACAAGTTCCTTGTATCTGTGAACAAAAAAGGAATAAAAACCAACTAGGGAGGCCGCTGAGTTGAGTGTCCTGGAAGAACAAGAAAAGATGAACCTATTAAAAGCGGGAAAGAATGAGCAGCATGCCGTTATGTTCTGCCTGGGATGTGGTCTCTGGGAAGATAACAGAGCCCTTCTGGGGCCAGATCATGCTCCCATTGAAATCAATTGCAAAATAAATAAGAACAGAAAATGATCTTCTGAAAGAGCAAAGAACTCGGGTGTTCAGGATGGGTTTTAAACCATGGGAAAGTAAGGATTTGAAACACTAGAACTGCAATGGAACACAAGACATTATCAAAGGTTGATATCTTTTCTGCCACAGAGTTATTCAAAAAACCTGAAACATGTCCTGATATAACATCTGATATATTTTTTAAAAATCTGAATGCCAGGGTGAGAGCATTTGGCACGTGCTCTGACAGCTAGTGATGGTGCCAGATTCCCGAAATGTGTTGGTTTGGTTCAGAGAGCCACACTCTGGTGTGTGGTTTCTTACCTAAATCACATCCAAGCCTCCTGCGTCTGCAGCCTTGCACTCAAGCTACCAACGGGTGAGGCTTTGCCATGAGATTCCCAGTGTTCCCCATAAGGGCAGGAAATGCCTCAAGAATAGCAATTTCCCCCACTATTTCAGCTCTTCCAGCATAGTGAAAGCATCCAGGAAGATAAAAAAAATAGTGGGGGTGGGGAAGAAGTGATCTGAACTTTTTTGACCCACCAGGGTTATATTCTGCAAGCCCCTATGTATCAATTGTGCCCAAAAGTTAATAAGCACCAGCATGAATGTAGCATAAGGTTCTTATTTTATCCAAACATCCCTCACTACAGCCCATATGTTATACAAGGGGCGGAGGGGCAATCCTGCTCACCTTACTCAGAAGTCTTGGGCACGACCCATGTGAGTGAAGTGATTGAGCTCTGGCCATTTGGTAATCCTCACGTTTTAATTCAAAACAAATCCTTTTGCTTAGTGTGAAAATTAATAGAATCTAGACACTTGGAGTTTTTAGTCTCCACAGCTGTTCCACTTGAAGGGTACCAAAAGCTGTAGCAACAATAGACAGAGCAGAGCACTGTCACGGAACTCGGGAGACCCAGGTTATCTGCCCAGCTCTGCCACTGACCTGCTGGAGACCTGGGGCAAGTCACTTCCCCACTCTGTGCCTCTGCCTCCCCTCCCCTTCTTCGTCAGCTTTGTAGATTTAAATTGAAATGTCCGTGAGGCAGAGACTGTCTTACAATGCATTTTGTACAGCGCCTAACACAATGAGGCTCTGACGTGGGTTAGAACCTCTTGGTGCAACTGTAATAAAAAATAACAATAAAATAATTGGAGCGCTGAAGTTGTCCATAGTGTACACAAATGAGGATGATGGAGAATACAGGGACTGGAGTGTAATAATATACAATCATGCGGTCTGGTTTGTGCTCTTATCAGCAAATTCAGGTTATATACATTGGATCAGGCTCCCGTAGCTACTTGCTCAGGGAGCCTATAACATCACAAACCCAGCAGAGGGAGCCAGAGCCCTTGTAGCTAACAACTAGAAGATAATTTCTGAGTCCTGTAATTGGGTAAACGTTGCTTTTGCATTTCGGATTCTGTATAACCAACAACACCTTTGTAATACACTTTGGTTTCCCCCTCTTTGTATGACAGTGTTATAGTGTTACTCTTCATGCCCCTGTCATTCAGGTTTTGTCAGCATTTCTGTTATAGCTTCCTGTCCTTTTAAATAAATAGGGCTTTATCAGCTGGCCAAAAACATTCTTTTCATTCTGAAACTTGTCACGCAAAGACTTGACATTTAAGTGACTTTGACTAAAATGGCTGGTTCGTGTTTCGGTTTGTGTTTAATTGTTTTAATTAAATACAGAGTATAAAGAAAAACGTTGTGAAGGGAGCCTAAAGAAAACAGGAATAGAACATAACAATGCAAAATAAATCACCTGTAGTTATCACTAACATGGTTTAATAATTAGATATATTGGAATTTGAAAATCTATATTTAAAAAGTCTGAAGTCTAGTTATAAAGTAGAAGCAACATAGATTATGCATGAAAAGCAAAATGGTATGAATTCCTTAAGTATACTTAAGCTTCATACATAGGTTGAAAACTGTATCAGTCCCTCTTGGAAATGGCAAGTAGAAAGTGCTTTATCTAAAATTAGTCCATGTTGCCTTATTATGTGATGTACCTGGAAGTCTGGCCCTACTCCTGTTGAGCTCACTAGCAAAATGCCTATTGACTTCAGTGATAGCAAGGTTCATCCTGTGGGGGAGATTTTCCAAACATCTAAGGGAGTTAAAAGCTCCCAGCACCCTGAGGTGCTTTTGCAAATTCCAGCTCATATGTGCAATCTGAATAAAAAGGCCTGAGCTGCATTTGGGGTGGGGTGGAGGCATGCAGCGGTGCCTGAGGAAAACCTACAGGATCAGAGCCAAAATTACAAATTGTAAGAAATTATAGTTGCTTAAATGATCTTCAGCATTATAAAGATTTTGTCCAAGTTTAAATTGACTGATTTTTAGAAAACACTAGAGCGCTCTCTTTAATAACCCAGCAAGAAGGTTTAAATTCAGTTCTTGCATAGATGACTTTGCAGATGACTTCATTCTAATTTTCAAATTAAAAATAAACCCTGTGTACAGACCCTGGACATAAATTGAGGGTTATAATTTGTAGGGTAATTTGATGTTGTTTTTTTCATGCAGGTGGCTTTTCTGATCATGAACCAGTCCATTCCCAGCCCTCTCAAACCTTCAATGAGAACTCTGGGTGTGCAGGGTTGGACCCATACCAATGTCCATCCTTTAGTGAATTACTTTAAAATATATCTTTCCTAATTTGGACCTTTATGTCACTTGAAATTAGATTAAGATTTAGATTGATCCTTGGTTGGCAGGGATGAAAATGTGTCAGATCTGAGCTGGAGCAGGATGTAGAAGGGAGATGGACCATTGTTCTCCCCCACGTATCCTCCTTCTACCATTGAAGTCAATGGAGATGTAACTTGCATATGCTGAGCACCTGCCCCTATCTATGGGGATCAGAATCCATGACTTGGAGTGGGAAGAGCCATCCCATCTACCCACCCCCACACAGAGATTCCTCACCTAAGTTAATGATGATGGAGTCAGTCCCAATTTTAGGTGCAGCCCCCCATCATGTGAATTGGTTCTGAGAGTAGCACACAGTGGACAAAGCCCTGAGAGCATGGCTTCACCAGACCCTTGCTCCCACACAGGCAAAGGAGTGCTGTGCAGGGTCAGAGAGTAGTGCAGAAGCACAAGACCAACACACATGATTTTGGCCCCAGCTGGTTCTGTTGTCCAAGGCCCGTCCACTTCTTTTCGGGGGGGGGGGCAGCCCCTGCAATGGAAAAATGACAAGAACACTCCATGACTCATGAGTCTAATTCAACATAAACTCTGTTCTTACAGCGAGGGCTCCTCTATTTGTTACTGCGTGTCACCCAGACAAATCAATAACCCAGCTCTTCACTTAGGGCCAGATCCTGTTTCCATTGAAGCCAATAGCAAAACGGCCACTGAATTCAGTGAGTGCAAGATCAAGCCTTTATATACTAAAATTACCAAAAGGGGGCGTATATAAACAGTGATGTGCAATTCATTTAGAGCCAAATTCTCTGGCTCAGGTGAAGGCAACAGAAGGCCCTGAAGGAAGAGGGACTGGTGCAGGGATGGAGCCGGATGCAGCCAGCACTCTGTGTGCGCGTTACATACTTGTATTCCACAGGGGCTCCCTCCACCCTAACATACAGGGGGGAGGAGGGCTTTGGGAGCATATTGGGGGTGGGGCAGTGGTGTGTAATTGATCTGCAACTGTATGGATTCATCAGCTGAAATCCTTTGCCGGGAAGGGTGCAGCAGCTGCAGATGATACTGTAGAGCAGCACTGGAGTAGAGAGCCTGGGAGGAGAAGAGAAACTACAGCCTGCTACCCCCAGAACGTCCCTGGGCACAACCCCATGTTCTGTACTGCAGCTGTGCACAGGTACCATTACACATATGGATACAGGTCACATGGTATTGCATATGCACAAATATATCAAACACACCAGCTGATTTATGAGTGAGACTCCTACAACAAAAGTTACCTCTTTAGAACCCATTGAACTCCAGCCAAAGTGTATAGATTAAAATGGATAAAGGCTGTTAGGAATGTAAATGGCATACAGAAGTCCTAATCCATGTGGCATGGTTTTGTTCCCAAGTGTTATTCTAGACTGTGGCAGTAAATCACACTAACTTTATTTCTGTATCTAGGGACCTATATATCTTTATTTGAGTTAACTTCTTTTATTAATTCTCCTCACAATGGGTAACATTCAATTGATTTTTGAGACAGTATATAGGAGACTAATATTTCCATTATGGAAATATTCAACCACACTAGATCTATTGCCCCGTCAGTTTGAGTATTTGGAACAGTCAGCAGTAGAAAGAGGAACTTCTAAAAATAAAGCTCATTTAAGAGATTTCTGACATCTGTTCTCTTTTTCTAAGCATTTATGGCTGATCTGTTTTGTTAACATTCTGTGGGCCCATCCTGTAGATGCTTCTCACGCATAAGTCCGATTTACTTCGGTGGGTAAGGTGGAAGAAGTCCTGCCTATAACATTTATTGTAGGGACACATTTCATGCGTGGTCCCTATATTTTGAAAAGAAATATATTTTTACATCAAACGCTTGTAAGTTTCCCCCCAGAAAACCCAGCCCTGCAGTTTAATGGTTTCATATATTGCTTGGCATTTAAAGGAATCCATTTTATTTAATGTAGGCCTGGCATTTAGATTTTGTAAAATAAATAAATTAAAGTGGTGGAACTGCGTGTGCATGTGTGTGGGGTGGCAGAGTTAACATAACCTAATATGGCTGGACATGATTTCATGATTTTTTTAATAAAACAGTTCAGTTAAACTTTTTTTGTTTTAAGTGATTTCAACATCTCCCTGCTCCTCTACAAACCCAGACACTACAGATCTGGGCTAGTGCATAAGAACCAGAAACTGAAACCTACTAGAAACTGACAATAAAACTGAACAGGCTTGGGGCCTGATCCTGCTTCTTTTGAAATCAGTTGGCGTTTTGTCACTGATTTCAGAGCAGGCCTCAGTAATTTAGCCCAACTGGGTGAAATACACAAAGTAAACACAGTATAAGAAGTGAAGAGTTAAGGAGACTAAGATCCAGATGCTCAAAAGTGTTTAGGAACCTCACTCCCATTGAAATAAAGTTTTTTCAGTTTAGGACTCGAGGGCCCCAATAGTGCAAAGACTTGGGCATATGCTTAACTTTATGCACTGAGAACAGTCTCATTCCAGTCAATAGGACTATTCAGCGTGTGTAAAGTTAAGCATGTGACAGGATCAGGGCCAACATTGTTATTAGTGATATAGGCTCACCACAAAGGTATTTAGACTCCTCACTTCCAATGATTTCAGGATATCTTTCTAGTATACAGCTTTTATAATTGGTTGCAGGAATTTCAGGAGGGATAAGTGCTGATTCATCGTCTTGCCTGAAATGGATTTGGTAGCTAGACGTGTACTGTGCACACGTGTGTAGATTGTTTTAGTTTGGTATAGTTGTCATTAATTAAACAAGAGAGCCCAGCTTTCAAAAAGTACATGGGCTTTTACATGCACCCCAGCTGGGTGTGCAAAACCTCCAAAGCCTACCTACAACCTGGAGATTTGCACATGCAGAACTCTGGTGCACTCTCATCAGGCATTATAACATGCAACTTTGGCAGGAGTAAAAGTGTGCGCACACATTTCTTAAAATCTGGGCCTAGGAGTTTACATGGGCTACGGATTCAAATATAAGGTTTACACCTGCAGCCATTCATTACTTATGGGACTTCACTGAGAGCTTTGCTTAAGGAGGGCCTGATCCTGTAGACCATAAATCTATCTGTGTATTAACTTCTCCCCTAACAGTTTCAAAATATGTATATCCTTGTTTGTGAGAGGTGAGTTTGACCCATCTCCTAAAAGGCCAAACCTGCCCCTTCTTTGCATTGATGTAGAAGGTCCTAAATACCACAGAACTGCTGCAGTTCTGTTACACAGGAGCCACAGGTTTGCACTCCTTCTACACACCACAGTGAAACCCTCTACAGCAGCTTTTTCTATGGCATGCGTCCACCAGGGGCTTTTCTTGTGGCTACAGCCTCCTGGGCATTGACTGGGGGTGTGTGTGCAAAGCAGCGGCCCCTCCCCAGGGGCCAGCAGGAGTGGTTGGGCCTGCCCCCCTTTGGAGAGACACAAGCTGAAGGAACAGGCAGCCAGTGAGTTCCCTACCTTCCCAAGGGCACTGGGATTGGGCTTCAGCCCTCAGGTGGCAGGCTCCAGCCACGGGACTTTGGGCTCTGTTCCCTGGGCTTGGGGCTTCGGGCTCCATTCCCTGGCTGTGTGGTGATAGGATCTGGCCCCAAGCTCACCCCCACATCACCTCTGCCCCCCTGCTGCCTCCCGCAGTGCCCATGGCCCCTGCTGCCTCTGTACCTACCTCCCCATCCAGGGCTTAATTTGTTCCTGGGCTTGCCGGGGCTGAGTAAGTCTGTTGTGAAAAGTTATATTCGTATGTTTGTTAATATCACTTTTCACAGCACACTGAGTAGCTAGCAAGTCTAAAAAAAAAAAAGCACCCAAAAAAAAGCAAAAGAAACAATAAGAAAAATGACAAGAACATTAAAAGCACTTTATTTGTGTTTCTATTCTGTTTAGGTCCAATAAAGAATAGAGACAACTGTACACTTTATTATTGGGTCTGCAAAAACAAACAAACAAACAAAAAACCCTACATAGCTAGATTACAATGATTTGGACACATATCTGTGCATATTTATTTGTTTTTCCTAAAGTTAATTAAGTATTTTAGGAAAAATTGTCAGGGCGGCCACCAGCAAGCGTTGGTAGCCGCACTCTTCAGCCACCAAAAAATTTGTTGTGAGAACCCCTGTGGTGGAGCAAAAAAGAGAAGGATGGCCGCATGTATGATCAGGAGATTCATGACTGCACTGATCCACTGGCTGAAATACCCCCTTTCCAGAGGCCACAGCAGCTGTGCCTCTAAAATAAACTGTATGCTGGCAGGAGCGACTTCTTAAACCCCTCCCATATGTCCCCTGGTGCAATATACGTTTATATGGGCTTTGCACTGGAACACAGAGCTTAGCTCATAGAAAGGAGTATTTCAAGTTGGTGTTACGAATTACACCTGGTAGGACACGCACACAAATGCTTCGAATTACACCTGGTAGGACACGCACACAACTGCTGCGAATTACACCTGGTAGGACACGCACACAAATGCTGCAAATTACACCTGGTAGGACACGCACACAAATGCTTCAAATTACACCTGGTAGGACACGCACAGTTCGATTCTAGGCTGAGGCACAGAAACAAAGTTCACAACTGCAGAGTTCCCAAAAGACACTAAGTTTATTACGCTCGAGCGTGGTGCCCCCCTGCTAGCCAGGAGGGGACCCTGAATACAGATTATACAAAGGTTATATACTTTTTAGCAAAGCATGTTGCCCTCGTGCATCGGAAACCTTAGCCAATAAACAAACCCTTGTCTTATCTACCACCTATCCCTGCTTGGTGCATTCCTCGTGCTATACCAGTATGTTAATTACACAGCATGGTCCTAAAGCCATGCATCAGTAACCTTTATTATCAGGATGGGAGGCCTCACATCAAGGCCAAGAGACAGGGAGTTAGAGACTGACAAAAAAACAGATACTGGGAGTCAAGGCAGGCTGGAGACAAGGAGGAGGATTTTCACAGGGATTCAGTATCTAAGGATCACTCCTCCTGGTGTATGATGTGCTGGCATTTAAACAATGGTGGGCCCCAAACCAAAATGGAGTCACATGTGCTAACTTTTCCTTAACATTGGTCAGTATCAAAAGTTATAACTTTAGACCCTTCTGATTTGGACAGCCAAGTACTGCTTTCTGTTGTGCACATGCATTGTTGGTTTTGGACCATGAGCTAAAAATATTGCCATACCTGCTTTGTACTTGTCTGGCAGTTCATATTGTAATCACTGTGCATGCAGGGTTTGTTAATGCTCTTTTGTTACTGGACTTCTGCAGAATAAAGGGGATGGCACAGAGAGAGAGCGAGATCATTGTCATTTCTTAGTCAGAGAATGGTCAGTGATGAGGGATAGACTGATAATCATAGAAATATATCTGCTGATCCACATGTAGTAATAATAAGCACCTACACTACTTTCCATTTGACAAACATTTAATTACAATGCCATAATGAGTGTACTATATCCAATATTAGAAAGACAAATTAACACCATCTATATCCAATTCACATTTTTAAAACTTGTGGGATATTCTATAGAGTATAAAATTAGTCTGATTAGAAATATTCACACATCTGTGCTTTCGGGGCTACTCCCTTTATAACGTTCAAGTTTATTAAAAGTCCTGGGCCAAACTGAGATGCTTCGGTTGTGTCAATCAGCAAAGTGCATAGAAGGGGGGGGGGCATGACTTGGTGGTGCTCTTTAATTGGTAAGGAAATAAAGGGAGCAGAGGGCAGCTCATATGGAAACCTAATTACATGTTATAAGCCTGATTTTTCAAAGATAGCTAAATATTCAAACTGTCTGGTAAGGCCAGGTGTTTGCAGAAAATCATTTTTGGAGGAATACGTGTTTAAATGCTGATGAAACTTTACTCAACCGTTAAACAGTAACATATTACTCAGGACGGAGCTATTCCCTCAGCCCTATTGCTCTTTTACAATTAATGTGTGATGTCACGTTTTCCACTCCATTCATACCACTTTGTGGGTTTCCTGAGTATCAAGTGCCATGAGTGAGTTGGAGTTTATTGTGACTAATTTCCCTCTTCAGCGATCCTGCATCAGTTAGAGGGGTGAGGTGTGTGGGAATGATGTTCCTTGAATGGCATGAAGGTCGCTCCCAATTACAAGCATCTGGATATCAGCTAGCGGAAGCTGGGTATGCTGAATGGTACCTGCTGCACTGCAGCTCCTAGGAGTATGGACTTCCTTAGTGATAAGCCCCATGTCACAACCTCAGACGCATACTTTTAAGGCTTCATGCATTAGTGCAAAACACTCTCCAGTATAGACAAGGCCTTAGATTTCAGAAACCTTGAGAGGGTGCTCTGCCAGAATTATTCTTCCGATAGAATAAAAATTGGTATTTAAAAAACAAATTACAACAATTAATCAGAACTAGGCCGTGCACCTAAAAACCCTGCAGCTGTAGGGGTTCCCAGTTCTTAAAAGAGCCATCCAAAAGATTTCTTTTAAATGGTTTTATGTCCTTTTTTGTTGACTTTTGATGTATAATTAAGGCCTGGAAAGTTTGGGATGCTTTAAAGATGTTTATCTGCTTATTTTTAATCATAGAAATATCAGAAATGTACTTTTCCCCAGTCTTTATTTATGTTTTTTGTTAGAGTTCTGAGGGAGTTTATTGTGAGCATTTAACCCCTTAATTGAAGGGGCAAGGTTGTTGAATGTTCAACAAAGGCTTAATTAGTCATTGAAGCTAAAGACCTTTCATCAGAACCAAACAAAAAACGAGACTTTCCCCTCTCGAAAGCAAAACTTCCACTTGTTTTGCTGTCACCATTTCATTGGTTCACCAGCCAACATAGTCTCCTAACTTAGACAGGACCTGAATTTCTAATGTGAAAGTAAGCCATATAAACCCATCTAGTCGTTCACACCGCCTTTATCTATCATAAAGATGTAAAAAGATGGAGAAGCCTAATTTTTTTTCTTTGCAGGTTTCTTTTAAGAGCCCTTCAGGGGAAATAGGGTTTAAACTATGATCTAGGGGTTGGGATGAGATCTTTTGCATTGCAGTTCGCAGGGGGAACCATATAATCTCTTGTCTGATCTGAAATAAGCATTTCATATATTAGGTATGTACACGCACATACACATATATATTGTTTCAGTATCTCCTTTCTTGAATGAAGCTGTTTACTCTTACAAGAATTTGCTGCTTTAATAACACTGGTGTTGTGTTTCCCAGCGTTAGGTCCGGGTAGAGGGTACAAAATAGGACTGAGAATTCAGATCCAATTTGAAAGCACTGGAATTAAGAGAATGTCAAAGCTCTTGTAAGACAAGAGTCCCAATTTTAAAAATGTGTTAATTTAACAGTTGGTTGTTTTATTTATTTAACTACAAAATCTGCCTTGCAAAAGTTTTGAAACTGATTTCCAAAGCTTTCTGATGCTGAAACTGATTCCTACAGTCCTACTTGGCATGATCAAACTTTTATGATAGCAGTATCTTCTATGATTATTTTTTAAATTAAAATGTAACGTATTTAGGCCCCAATTCAGAAATTAGATTTGTGTGGGCAGACCTCTGCACTCACTGATTGACTTCAATGGGGCTTCATTTGGGTGGAGAACTCTGTCTGGGTTGATCTCATTCCAGGATCAGGGCCTCGAGGCCACATTTCTGCAGCCTTTACTCATAAAGTCTTATGGAAACCAATGTTTAAGATATAATTACTGATTTACACTTCCATGTCATTCCATATTCCAAGAAACATATAACACCTCTACTCTACACTGAGCACTTCCTCCTGTTCTAAAGGCCAAAAGAGTGACCATATATATTTGCTGTATTCAGACTTTTTGATTGTAAATAAAAAAGGGGAAGCAGGAAACAAGAAAATAACAGGTGATTTGTCATGGTGAATGAACTAACTAGCTTAAGTATGTGGGGATTTTGTTTAAACAACATCATGCTGAGTTTACTCTGGTAAGGATATGGGGCCAAATCCTTCTCACCTTACTCAGACATTACCATCGTATTCATCTATTACAGTAGCACCTAGAAGCCCCAACCAGGTCAGGGCCCCATTGTGCTAGGCAGTGTACAAACACAGAGGCCTGACCTATACCTAAAATTTAAGTTGACCTAGCTACAGCGCTCAGGGGTGTAAAAAATTCATTCCCCTGAGAGACATAGGTAAACTGAGCTAAGCTAGACACAGTTAAGTTGGTGGAACAATTCTTCCATCAACCTAGCTGCTGCCTCTTGAAGAGGTGGACTGAAAAACCCCTTCGGTTGCTGTAGCGAGTGTCTACACTACAGGGCTACTGCTGCAGTGCTTGTAATATAGACCTAGCCATAGTTAAGAGCCAGTCCCTACCTCTTTGTCTGTCTTCTCATTGAGACTGTAATCTCAATCTAAAGAGTATGAGGAGAAACAGGCACAGAGATTCCTCAGTATTTGATTATTACATTAGGATATAAAGGCCCCATCCAAGATTAGGGCCCCATTGCACTAAGCACTGTTCACACACAAAATAAAGACTGTTTCTGCCCAACGAGTTTTACAATCTAAATTGACAAGACAGACAAGTGATGGGAGGGCAAACAAGGGCACTAAGAGGTAGAGTGACTCAAGGTCACACAGCAGAGCCATGAGTAGAATACAGGTGTTCTGAGTTCCTGCCCCGTGCTCTATCCACTACACCAGAATCATGTATCTGGTCCCGTTGACCTCAATGGCATGGCTGGTGTAAGTCATGAGAGTAGGACTGGGTGCATAATTCACAGTGCTCCACTGACACACTTACAGTGAAAGGCATTAACAGAGCAATATTTGAGTAAGTTAAAGTAACCTAACAGAAGTTATAAGAATTATGTAAGGGCTTGGTGAAGTTGATAGACATGTTTTCCAGGCTGGTTAGAGTTTCAAAAATCAAGGGACGTTATTTTAAAATTCAGAAACTAGGAGAAAATAGAGAATCTAGGCAGAACTGCTTCATGCAAATGGTAGTAAACATATGGAACAGGTTACATAGGGAGCCAGTGGAAGTAAAGAGTATAAATGAATTCAAGAAACACCTAAAAAGAAAAGGAGTACTTGTGGCACCTTAGAGACTAACCAATTTATTTAAGCATAAGCTTTTCTGAGCTACAGCTCACTCACCTAGTTTGTGTAGAATGAGGGGGTGGGGGGGTGGCGGCATGGTGGGAAAGCAGGAAGATGGGACTAAAATAAACCTAAAAGGGTTTTCTAAAATATCTCTGTCTAGTCCTCCACTAATATATTTTAAATTTGCATCAAGTATCATTTTAAGGCTTAGGTATCCTGATGTGCATCTCTGAATGTATGTCTACACTACAGCGGCACAGCTCCATTGATGGGAGGGTTTATTCCACCTCTCTGAGAGGCAGTGGCTTGGTCGACAGAAGAATTTTCCTGTCATCCTAGCTGTGTCTACAGTAGGGGTTAGGTCACACAGGGCACAACATTTTTCATAGCCCTGAGTGAGGTAGGTAGGTCAACCTACGTTTTAGGTGTAGACCAGGCCTCAGTATCTGTAAACTCAGCAACTGTAGTCGGTATCTAGCTACCAAATGCACATGCTAGATTCCTAGTTAACATTACAAGATGTATCGCAGTGCAGCCCAGGGTCAAATCAAGCCCTTACATATTTACCTCAGTGCTATAACATGCAACTGAACATAACTAGAGTTGAATCATGTGACAAAGTTTTTTTGCAGTGTTGGAATAACTTGAAAATCTTGCACATATTCCTTAGCATTTTAAAGACCCAGAGCCTAGTTCTGCCCTCATTTATATATGGTGCAATGTCACTAATCCATTCCTGTACCTGTGTGCGTGGACTCATGAAGTGTGCTACACACCTGATTAGGAAGTTCAGTTAGGTCATGAAATGGAAAGATTTGTTTTCGTTTCCATCAGCTAAATGGTTTATTGGAGGGAGTTTGTCCAAAAGTCAAATTTGCTTTTCCTTCTTTTTTTGCTTGTAAATCTTCACTTTTTTCAGCTTACAAAATTCAGCTAAAACATTGAAACCCTTCACAGTCTCCTGCATAGTGCAGACTAAATTGAACCACTTGCATTGCATATGGTCTTTATTGCTGTCAGGGCTGTTTCCTTTTTTCCCACGAATGCATGGTGGGTCCCTTGCATTACATAGAAAAAAAGTATTTAATGGTGAAATCATTTTATTCTGAAATACAGCTGACTTAGGGGTTGCTTTAGTAAACATCTGGCAATTAAATCAAACTCCAAATGACAAGAATCAACATTTAAATGGAAAAATATAGCCAGGGAGAACAACTAAATACAAAACATTCCTGCTTTCTTCTCGCTGCTTCTCTCAGGGCCCACTTTGATAACAAGCTGATTGTGTCTCACCGGGAAAGGCAGTTATGGGTACACAACCAGATCCTCAGCGGCTGTAAATTGGTGAAGCTCTATTGAAGCTAAACACTGAGTCCTTCAGAAATCTGGTATTCCAATTTATATTTTATATATAAAAAGTGTTTGTGTATGATAAACATATACTGGGTGTGTGCATAGATAGATATACATATATATAGTTATATCTACATATGCGCAGATACAGAGAGAGAGAGAGAGAGAGAGAAATACCCACAACACAGATAGATATATTGACACACAAGCATATAACTGTCAAAAAGGGAATGAAATTCTTTTGCTGGGCTCAAGCTCCTGCTTTTCAGAAGAGATGGGAATTATAAAAAGCAACCCATGCACTACATTTGTGTCTCATCAGAAACATTAGAAGAATTTCCCTTTCGGCGGGGACTGTGCATTTCTACATGATTCCTCCCCCTCCTCCCTCTTTTCATAGCAATCAAACTCCTTCAATCCCCGGCTGAGCTAAACTGGAAGAGACACGAGTTCAGCGAGTTTCCCATAATTAGCTTTTCGGATGGTTATGCAGGCTCATCGTGTAATTAAAATAAAGACTTAAAGGTAGTTTTGCCACTAAACGACTTCCCCGGGAATAGTCAGGGGAGCGTGTGCTGTCCGGGCTGGAGCTCTGGTTTGCATCTGCAAAGTATTTTCAGGAAGGCTGAAAATTGCTACCTTTTGTTCGAAAGGGGCCATTTCATTAGGAACTGTCATTGGGAGGCAGTTTGGAGAGAGTCAAAGGGCAGATGTCATCTCTGGGCTACACCCCCTCATCCCGCAGGAGGGAAGGGAGATCCTGAGCTTGTTCGGGGATCTGTAAAACCGGCAGAAATGGCCCGAATTGGTAGTGTCAGCATCTCCTGCAAATCTCTCTGACAGCGCCAGGCATTAACTCGACAAAGGGCAGGTGGCGGGTGGGGAAGGTGTTTCTCAGGCATCGATCCCCCGCTCTTCGCCCCCGGGCCCGATTCTGCGCTCCCCTCACAGGCCAGAGGGGGGGGGTTCGGAAGGGGCGCAGCCTGGGGGCCCGCTGCCTTTGTTTCTCCGGGGTCCCGTTGCGGTGACCCTCGGGCCGACAGGTTTCTCCCCAGAACTTCCTTCTGCCACCTCTTCAAAATCGGGGATAAAACTGACCTCAAGAGCATCAGGCGGCTCCAGATCGGTTCTTTTCCCTCTGAAAATCCCCTGCTGCCCCTCGCTGTTTGCGGGTCTCCAGATCAGATGTGGGATGTTTAAATTGAAAAGAAATTAACCAAATCTTAGATGAAAGGAGAAAAACGAGCCCATCTTCCAGCGCAGTAATTCACCTAGAGGTGTGGGGGGGCGGCTTCTACTCTTTCTTGGGCCATGAAATGTCCCAGACTTTGGTAACCCCCCGAATTGATTATTTTCCCTGGTGTCGGAAGGGAGGGGGCTAAATAGCTTGAAGCCGGTATGAAAATGTCTACTCAGAAGGTGGGTGGTGCGCTGCTAAATCGTTCCCTTCCAAAGGCTTTGGAGGTTTCACACTGAAATCGACTTCATTATTCAATCTTCTTCTCTTTTTCTTTGTGGGGTCGGGGGGCTGTCAGAAAGAAACTCACCCTGTGTGCAAACCAGCGCCACTTCAGCCGGGAGAGGGGGGAAATGGATGAGCTTACCTATCCCGTAGGCAGATGTCCATCCTTTCATGTTTCCTTTCTATGTAAAGGGAAACAAACCATTTCTAATTGTATTAACTCGTTTAAACATCTTTTCATTGTTTAAAACTAGCTCCTACGTCCATCCGTGGGGCCCGATTCTCTTCTCCGTTGGACTCATTCATCTGGCTTTTATCACCTCCCCCCCCCCCCCAGGGGAAAGCTGCCCTCACCGAAATGAAGAACGATCCCCAGGTCAGCGGGCTCGTTAGTTTGCATCCTAGTTTGCACCGTTTGGGGGCAATTCTCTTTCTTTTGTTCCCCCTTTATCTCGGGATGGATTTTGTTCCATGTAAAAGCCAGTAATGCTTAGACAGGTTTGGGGGGTAGATATCCTTATCAGTTCCAACCGCTCTAATTATGTCCAGAAAATGAGCCTCCCCTGTACTAATGCCAAGAACAACACCCAGAAGAAATTGACGTGGACAATTATTAATTTGAAACATGTTACCAACTTTCCTAGGAGGCAAATTAATGGCTTCTATGGCTGTTTTGATTGAGAGGAACAAACCAGATCCTCACTGCAAACAAAAGGGGCATCAACAGAGTGAACCAGCTTTTGCTCCTGTTTTTTCGCAGCTCTAAAAATATTGGGGTCTTTTTGCTGTTCAGAAGGGACGGCGGGGAACTGGGTAGATGCTTTTACACTGGGAGACATCTTCCAAGCCTGGGCGTGTTTCGGGTGGCTCTCTTGTCAGGAACGCTGGAAACGGAAGCAACCCTCAAAGTGCCACAACGAATTTCCTAGTAAAGAATATTTTCTTTAAGAAAGAAAGAAAGAAAGAAAGAAAGAAAGAAAGAAAGAAAGAAAGAAAGAAAGAAAGAAAGAAAGAAAGAAAGAAAGAAAGAAAGAAAGAAAGAAAGAAAGAAAGAAAGAAAATCAATGATCTATTTACACTGTAGCCTCCACATCCATGGTCAGATCTTGCTGTCGTTGGCAAAAAACAAAACAAAACAAAACAAACAAACCCCTAAACTTCCGTGAGAGCAAGGACCGGCAGCTCTTAGGACAATTCAGTTTTGATGGTGCTAGGAGAGCCGTGCAATGAAAAATCTAAGCCCCTAGAGAGCCCCCTTTCTGGTGATAAAAGTTCGCTCACATTCACTTTCCCCCAGTGCTTGGGCACGTCTCCTCCAGACATGCGGGAACGCACTCTGGTCAATGGTTTGTGGCGTGGGCTGGGACTAGGCAAATTTCCCATCGACTTCAGTTGGGTTTTTGTCCGGCTGAGGACTGCAGAGTGGGACCTACGAAGAGGCGAGATTGCTGCTGCCTTTGGCTGTTGAAGTTAGCCTTACAATTGATAGTGAGTACGGGTCCCTATTAAAATACTGTCAAGCTCTCTTTCTCAATCCTGCAGTCCTCACTCGAAGCTGTCATTGGGTCCAGTGGTAATTATGCCCGGTCAAGGACTTCAGGAGTTTGTCCGGAATATTCCCAGCTACAGAACCCGCTCCGAGAAGGCTTTCTAATATAAGGATGCCAGCTCACAAAGCCGCATTCCCAGGGAAACGGCTGAGCAAACGCGCTAAAACAATATTGTTTCAGATAACGCTATAAATAAGGAGATTGAGTTTCACGTCTACAAGGAGATGAGATCGACTTTCCTCCCAATTCTCTTTGTGTTTCACGCGAGGAGCAGCAAAGAAGGTTAGATTGCTTTTCCTGGAGAAAAGGACTCCCCGAGAACACACATTTAATAGTTTCCTCAGCCAACAAAAGCCCAGTAAAATACTGGCCATTATCTTTGGAATAAAAACCCCAGATTAAAAGAAACGAATTACAGGTGCCTAATTGACATGGCGTTTAGCTACAAACTTTGCATTTGTAACACACCGCCTGTGATCACAGGCGCTTTGATTGTTTCTTCCCATGGAGTTTAATTAGATAACGGTTTTCCATGTATAAAACAGCCCGCTCATAATGTATTTTAGGAACGTTAAGAGCCTCCTTTCATCTCATGGAGAAATGGAAATTAAAAGACTTCCAAAACCATGTTAAAATTAGAACACCACGAATCTGTTGTTGCTTAAATTTTCTATAGACTGATTTGGCTGTATCGATTCCCAGGTGCATAGATCTTGCCTGAAATACATAAATCATATGCATAAATCTTTCATTAATTATAGGCTGCCCTGCCTGAAATATGGTCTCTGGAAAATAAACGAATCCCATCGTTCTATGCAAAATATCTGTAAAAGGACTCTACAAATAAGCAAATATAATCAGTGATCCCCCCCCCCCCATCAGTTCCTTTAAATTGTATACTGAGGCTTGGCATAGACACGGTTCTTCTCTGATCCGCGGTGATTCCAGCGAGTCTCTGTTATGGTTCAATAGAAATGGTTTTAGAAAAAGGCAATCTGAAACTCCGTAAATTCCCAGATATAAATCTTTCCTTTCAAGCGGGTGTTTCTCTCTCTGTCTGCGAGCTACCCATCTACCTACACAGGGTCTGATAGCTCATCTCAGGAGCCTTGTTTCCGAAAGGAAACAGGACTTGGGCAGGCACTCCCAGTGCCAGTTTGGGCACTTCTGTAAGTTTCGTCTGTCCATTTCACCTTTTGGAGCCCGATCCCGCAGCCCTTCATTGTTTTCCTGGGGAATGAGGGAAGGATCAGGCCCAACCACGATCTCTTTCAGGGGGTGATCCTGAGCCATGGGAGTTTCCCACTGGTTTCTCTTGCAGAGGGGTCGAGCAGCCCTCAGACATGAAAATATTAACTACTCGCCGTTTGCAAGCAGCTTGGCTGCATAGCTCGAGGGCAGCAATGATACTATCAACCCACCCCACCCCTGCAGACTCAGTTAAACAACCCCTGGGGGATACAGGTAGACTTCCCAAGACTGAGCGTTCCCTGCGCCTTAGCCACGCCACCAGCGCGCCCCACCAGGAGAAAGCCATCCAGTTTCAACCAGGCCCCGGACAGCCCTTCCGGCACGTGCCCTGAACTTCACCATCCACTCCAAATTCGGTCTTCATTTCTCTTGCCAGGACCCGATCCTGCAGTCCCTTACCTAGTCCTGGGTAGGCACCGCTCCCGTGGATCTAAGCGGGGATCTTGCCCGAATAAGGACTGCAGGGTTTGACCCTTCGCCAGTGCCACCAGAGAGTGCCACCTAGAACGGGGCGGCCCAGCAGAGCAGTCCCTGGGGGTTCTCCATGTTTCTCGGCCGGAGCTGTTGCTAACAATTTTGTAATGCAGATGGAGGGGCTGCTATATGCTGTTTTCGCCCAGTACGTCTATGAGATCAAACTACACAGCCAGGCCCAGGTTTAAAAGAGGGCGGGGGTGGGGGAGTGGGGAGGAAGAACCTCTTGACATCCATGAAGGCAACTGGGGTTCGAAGGCAAACGGAACCTTTCACCTCCCCAGTCCCTGCTGATGACCCTGACCCATGTCACCTTGGAGGAAGTGAACTTAAGCCCCTGGTTTCCTTGCGGGATCCGCAGTTCTGAAAACTCTTCTCTTCCCCGAAAGACACAGCAGACTGCGTCGAGTGGGAAGGACCCTCATTAGTGTCCCGAGGTGTTGGGTTTGCGGCACTTGGTTCCCGAGATCTCAGACACTGCGTTAGTCCAAGGATGATTTCCCCTTCGGTTAGCGACTCATGGCTTGCCACAGATTTGCTGTGTCCATGGCAAACAATCGTAGGCAGACGCGGTAGACAGGGTTGAGGGCTTGTAATTTTGCTCATCAGGTGACAAATTATTTAACTCACCTAGGTTGCGCACACTTCACTATTATTCTTCATCCGTTTCTCCTGCCTTGGAAAACATTGCGGTGCGCCTTTGGGTTTCCTTTTTGACGTTTTTATTACAGGACTGCTCACTGGCTTTAGACAATGTACGATAATGTTCGTAGCCTCCAGGTAGTGGGAGGGTGCGGCTGTGAGACAGGTTCCGGTAGGGCAGGAGGAATCACCTGGCCTTAGTTCAGTGTGTTTTCCTTCTCCAGACTTGGCATCGGAGAGGAGAAAGTAAATGACTTGCCGCTTGCCGCAAAAGCTTGTTCCCTTCCCCATGCTTTGGGTAGGGCCAAACGGGATATTTGCGGGAGTTAAAGGCGAGCAGGACGCGGCCCGTAGGTTGTGGGGCTGGGACATTCCGAGAATGGAAGCGGGGAACGCCAAATACTGTGCAAGGCGATTCGCGTGTTAAATTGTACACCGTGAACCTAGGTTTTTTTTCATGGAATGCACAATATTTGACAGGCTCTTTGAGGTGTGCCTGACCTGCAAAACTGGATGGGGAGATGAGCTACGAAGGAGAGCTGGCTTTGCGTTTGGAAAACGTCCTTAGACTACATTTAAAACCAATAGGACGTTGCACATCCTAGAGGGTAAATGCAGCTCCAGCATTTCTAAACCACGGGCACATTCCTCTTCTTGTTCGGAGCGGGCTGGAGGTGCATACTTGCTGTAAAGTATCTTTAGCTTCAAATCGGTCATCGCTGGTTTGGGTGCCTAGGAAAATATAAAGGCTCATTTGCTTTAAACGGCACAGGATAGACGCTCTTCCCTAACCTTTCGTTTCCAGGTACTAAGCGCCCCCTTTTTCCCCCTCTCCCCCCCCCCAACACACCCCAGTCCAGCTCCTACAGTCCCAGACTCAGGTCAGGAATATAATAGGCTGCTGTCTTCAGTCCTGGGGCGGAGAAAGAGCTCTCCTATGACGTGCCTCGTGCAGCATGAGGTTGTAACTTTTCCAGCCTGGGCTCACTCCTTAAGGAGATCTTCAGCCACTCGGTGCCGTGGGGAAGGAAGAGGGGGGGTGGTCGGGGCAAGCACACGCCGAGCGCTAGCCCCTCGAGCCCCTCCGAAGGGGAAAGGCTACCGGGGCTGCGGGGCAGCTGCGCGCTTGGGCAGCCAAACCCCAGGAGGGAGAATGGACAAAGCCTGCCCGAGGTCCCTGGGCGCCCTTCCAGAGGCACCAGGCGGAGGGCTGCTCTAGGGCGAGCCCGGCAGGATCTGTGCAGCCCGCGGCGCAGAGAGCCGGCGCCTCCCGGAGGAAAGGGGCTGGGGGCGTCCCTGGGGTCTGGCCTGGGGCCTCGCACGCAGCGGGAAGGATGCAGCATCCCCTGGACCTGGGAGCCGCGCATTATTTCCCAGCGGAAGCCTTTCCTGACCACCGCTCGCATCGCTACCGGAGTTTTATGATCGAGGAAATCCTGACGGATCACCCCGACTCCAAGGTCTCGGCGCCGGCCGGAGAGCTCCTCAAGTTCGGGGTGCAAGCGCTGCTCTCAGCCCGACCCTACCACAACCACCTAGGTACGTCCCGCGGCCTCGCTTGCCCCCCCCCCCCCACAGGCCGGGGAGCAGAGTCTGTCTGCATCCGCCCGGCAGCGGCTGCCAGACTAGGTGCAGGGGGAGGACAGGGGCGCGCTCTGCCCAGAGTGACAGTCCCGTGCATTAGCTCCCTCCCCGGGGAACCAGCTGGGCTCCCGGCGCAGGGCAGGTCCCGGGGATGGCAGGGGTCGTCCCAGATGGTAACAGGCTTAGACCTCTCTTCCCTTGTTTGTCAGCGTGCCTGGTGGCAAAGGGCGACTGCACGGAGGAGCTGGGGTCAGGGTGGAAACACGAAGCAGCTCTCTGTATTCAGGGATCCGTTCAGCGGCCGAGTTCGGTGGATAGATCCCTTCACATCTAAGACACAAACGGATCTGTATTTATATGCCACTAGGACGATCCCATTTCATGTGGTTTCATGCCAGAAGTTTAGGCCACAGTCAAGCAAATATCTCATACACACCCAGAAAGGAAGATTCAAAATAACAAGATAGTTTTTTCCAAACAGGATTGTAAGAGAAGCCGGTTTCTCACACATCTAAACAGCCTATACATAACTGGCATGAAACAAACTATGTTCTTTCCCTTTCTCCCAAGTGTTTGAGCTGCATTTTTCTCCTATAACTGATTTTTATTAGGCTCATCAAAGGGAACAGACTGTTTCCTTCGCATTCGATTTGCTTGCTTTCAATTGGGAAAAACTTTTTTTCCCTTCTGCGCAGGGCGAAATCTTAGTCTGGTAAACGACACATTGTAATTACACCAGGAAAACAAAACAAAAACTTTCAAAATAGTATGTGGCATTTCTAATCTTTTCCCCCCAAGAATTGCACCAATTTTCTTTTCACTTTACTTGTCAAGGTTATTTTCAGAAGGAAACTCATATCATTCACTACACATTAAAATAAACGATTGGGTTATTAATGTGAGTAAACGGTTTGTAAGCATTTCAGACAGGCTCTTTGCCTTCTGACACTGAAGGCCTTGACTGGATTTAAATTCAACATAGGCCTAAAAGCTTGGGCCTTATGAAAGCTGTATTATGGGTCCCATCCTATTTAGAGAAAGCCCCTCCAAGATAAGGAAAGTTGTGTTTGTGTACAGAGTAAGGGATTGGACCCTAAATAGTGATATTATGATTGTATTGTATGGAAGGAGGCAAATATAGAACGTTGTAGACTGACAAATATAGAACTTTTATTTGTATTTAGTAATGGACTACATAGAACATTACTCATCTGGGTGTGCACATATAGTGTAATATATAGACTGTAACATATATATCTGGACATATGTAATATATTACTGATATATTACAGACACAATAAGCAAACCATTTATGGCTTCTGAATTTGAAAACTGTCCATTTGAAAATTATTCTTTCCAAAGCTACCTTTATGTATAACCAAATCTTTCTTTATCATAGAAAAAAGAATCAAATACAAAGAACACAGTTTATTGTTTCCCATAACACAGTCTGTTTGCATAAAGAATCAGAGCAACAATTGCTCTTTGGAGGGATCGTTGCATCCGATGAAGCTGTAGCTCAGGAAAGCTTATGCTCATATAAATTTGTTCGTCTCTAAGGTGCCACAAGTCCTCCTGTTCTTTCTATGGAGGGAATGTTTTTTACAGACCGGCCGAACTCAAATGCTCCTTTAAAATATTAAACCAAGTATAATGAGGTTTATAAATTATTATGGCAAAACTCCCATTGACTTCAGGAGGAGCAGGGGCGGATCCTAAATTGGGGTAATAAAAGTTCGTGCTTCTGCCACACAATTTATATTTAGGCCCGGGAGAGGGAGTTGGAAAAGCCTTTTAGAAACATTTTTTCCTGATTGTCCCTGTAGTTTCCTTGCTGTCTGAGGCCGTTCAAGATCATCGGTTTGTGTTTTAATTTAAATCGCTCTAGCGAGTGCAGCGTACTGTCCTTTTAGTTCCTCCCCCATCAAAGCTTTGTAATATACTGAATGAATTATTCATTATTTCCAAGCTAATTCTGCATATGCGTTGAGCCAGGTCTTTTGCTGTTTCCTCCTCAAGATTAATAGGGAAAGGACTTCCTACTTGTGCGGGGCATGTGGGGGGCTCCGGGGAGGGATGCTTGAACTGTAAGTTTATATAGTTTCTTAGCCTGCTATTAGCAAACTAAACGTCCAGGAGGTCATTTGTCAATTTGATTTTATACTTCAAATAAGAGAGTTGAAACTAAATACGTGGTTCAGAGAAGAAGTATCGCCAGTTTAGAAATAACTTGTTAGGCATTACTACAATATTTTGGATCGAGAAAGGTTAGACCTGAATGTTTTGATTGTGATTCAGTATTATACATTTCACGATGGGTTTGTTTGTGAATTTAAATTAGAATAAACCCTTTCTGTTTTGTTCTATAGCATATTGCTTTACATGCAAAATGTGCCAGTATTCTGGATGGTTATTAAAATTAATATTTTATTAGAATGAATGAAAACGCAAAGAACGAAAATATTATATAACTATACGGGGACTTTGGACTATATATATATATATCAGTGCCAGTGCCATAACCTCCAGTCCATGTACGCTATCTTATTCTATTATCTTGGTTATTTATTCTATGGCCAAGAACTAAGACCTTTATTAGGTCTTATTACATACTAGTGCCTTTAAATTATTTTAAGTTATACCCACTTGTAAATCCCAAACTATTAATTATCAACGGCTATCTTAAATTTGAAAATACATTTACATAATAACAATTCGATCATACTTGGATCTGGGATTTTTATATTACAGCAAGATATTTACTGAACGGGGGGTATCAAACATTAATAAATATACAGATCTAGGCTGAAGAATATTGGCTACCTTTTTTAAAAAAATAGACTTTGGTTTAAGAGACCTGTGAACATTTCATTCTCCTAATTGGAAATATTTTAATCGTTCCCCCTTTCCTTAGTTGTGTTGCATTTTACTCATTTCCCGCCCCCCCCCCGCACCGCCCCCGAACAATAACGTTCATGTTGTTTCTTTACTGGAAATGTTTAAAAGAGACAGAAATACAACGCTGAAGTTAAGAAAACCTGACAGTCTGATCGCTTTGACGTATAAAGTATTCCCAACTTGATTCCCCCCCCCTCACTGAATGAAGGTTAGACTCGTTTGAAAAATGAAATTAAAAAAAGCGCTGGATGGTGATGTTAAATGCTTGTCCTATTCGTGTCTTTGGATCCACACACAGAGCTCAGCAAGTAACCCATTTCCCCCCACTGAACTCCATCCTGCTTTCCCCGCGGGACTCCACATTTCCTTCATTTCCCCCCCCCCCCCGACCCTGTTATTCCTTTTTTCCCAGGCGGTGCCCGGGGCCTCTCAGCTGTCGTAGGGGCTGGCTGGGGTGGCTTGGGACATGGGCACGGCGTATCTGAAACACGCCAACAGCCATGCGGCGATCTGGGGAAGCTGAGCCAGCGCTAGATACGTGCCAAGGGCTCCTGCCTGCTCTCACCGTGTCTTTCTCTCCACAGCGGTGCTGAAGGCGGAGCAGGCGGCGGTGTTCAAATTTCCCCTGGCCCCCCTGGGCTGCTCCGGCCTGGGTTCGGCCCTGCTGGCTGCAGGTTCGGGGCTGCAGGGCGGCTCGGGATCCCCTCACCTCCCGCTGGAGCTGCACCTCCGGGGGAAGCTGGAGCCGGGACCCCCGGAGCAGGGCAGCAAAGCCAAGAAAGGGCGCCGGAGCCGCACGGTGTTCACCGAGCTGCAGCTGATGGGGCTGGAGAAGCGCTTCGAGAAACAGAAATACCTCTCCACGCCGGACAGGTGGGGGGGGGGGGGCAGGAGCCGCTGCCGGGAGTGGGTGAGGGGTAGAGGGTTCCCAACCATAAGACCAGTTCTGCCCTGCAGTCTCAGGGCAGCGCACGGGGCCAGTCAGGCTGGGTTACCTGCCCCCAGACTCCGGGGCTGGGCACCAGGCGGACTAAGCGGTCCTGGCCCCAGCCCACAGATCACCCCCCTTCCCAGTTCAGATACCTGCTGAACAGAAGCTTGGTGGGGATGGGGAAAGAGGGCTGGGAACGCCCGACTAGTCCCAATCCTTCCTTAAGGAACAATACGGACCAAGGGGGGAGGGGAGCGGAGCGATGTATGGGATTTATCTGAGCAGTGGGGTTTTGACTGGCAAGTGGGTGGTTTTCTGATGCAGTACGTGTGTCTTCTCTCGCCTTGCAGAATAGACCTGGCAGAGTCCCTGGGTCTCAGTCAACTTCAGGTGAAAACGTGGTATCAAAATAGGCGAATGAAATGGAAGAAAATAGTAAGTGTCTTTACTTGTCTGTCTGTAAAGCCTCGGGTCTCCCCCCACCCCAGGTAGAAGTTGGTTGCTGGCCGATAGCTGGTTGCATCAGGGAACGTTAGGCACTTGCCGGAAGAGGAAAAGGGGTTTAGATTATTCGCTCTTCGAATCTAACATCTCTCTTTGTGTTCCCTGATTTGCTCATTGTTCGGATATAGATTCTCTCCCTTTTCTACGTTGTTGGTGACAAAGGCCTGCAAACCCAGCCCGGCTGGCTATGGCAGAAGGGGGTATCTATCATGAACAGCAGAAGAGCTTGTAAAAATGCAACTGCACAAAGGCACAACATTGAGGAGCGCAGGAAGACAGGGAAAGAAACCAATAGCCAAGTCTGCTCCGGGGGTTTGAGGATATGTCCTCTCCCCCCCCCCCCACCCCGGCCAGGATATTCAGGACCAAGTGAGGGAGGTGATCTATAGAGGTAAAGATCTGTTAAAAGCAGTAAATGCAACCCAGGTCATGATTCAAGCCAGCTGTAAGCTGTTCTAGTTGGCTGCCTCCCAGACCTGGTGTTGAAATACTGGAGACATAGAATATAGTTTTGATTCTCGTTATAATTTTTAGTGTAATATCGGCCAGCCTATAGCTTTCACAATAGGACAAAGCCCTTGTATCAGGCACCTTTAAGCGTTGTTTTATTCTGGAATATCCTTTGGTTTTCCAGGTATTACAAGGTGGGGGCCTTGAATCCCCTACCAAACCTAAAGGCCGCCCGAAGAAAAACTCCATCCCAACCAGCGAGCAACTTACGGAGCAGGAGCGAGCCAAGGAAGCAGAGAAACAGGCGGAAAGCCTAAACTCGCCATGTGAAGTCAACCAGGAGGAATAAAAAAGGAAAAAGGAAAAAAAAATCAAGGATGCCTCGTTAGCGTGGCAGACAGCACAAAGACTTACAAAGCAGCGTCGATCAAGTGCCTTCGCTAACGAGACCTGAACATTTAAAAGACTGGATTAACTATGAGAAACACACTATCTGCAGCAGTTGGACTGATCCTTAGACTTGTGTGCCATACATTTGTTAGGCCTCATGCACTCCCTTCTATTTTAAAACCTAGTTTCCACAATGTGGAATGAGGAGCAGGATAACTAGACAAGGCCCATGCAGCGTTCTGTTCCACAAGAAGATGCAAGGTGGAAGAAGATGGGTGACAAAATGGTTAGTGGATTATTATTACCATTTGATTTCCGTTGTATTTAATATTTGGTTGATTCCTTTCCCTCTCTTTTTCTCCCCCCCCCCCACCCCCATGTACATAAGGAAAAACACACCCGTTTCTCTTTCTCTGTATCGGCTTGGGAGCTCTGAGATGGAAGATTGTTGTATTTTGTATGACAACCTGAAAGGGTCAGGAGGAGATTGTTACTGTTATCTTAAGCCTTACTTGCTGTCTACAATCCTGTGGTGCCCCAAGTTATCCGAAAACTGCATTTTATGATCAGTTAATGCAAGATATTTACTTTATTTCAATAAAGTATTTTATGAGCAGTTACTTTCAGTAAGGTAATGTGTTTGTGTCTTAGTAGAAGCAGTTTTCCTGTTAGCTTTTCAAATACAAGTTAATTGACAGATCAAAACGAAACAGAAGATACACAACTCTGTTCCAGAGACATACTGTATTCTTGTCGCTTTATTTCTTCCATTTGTGATACTGTATTCATTTTCACAAGTAAATTCTCACCCGCAGAGTAGCGCGGATCTAGGGGGCACAATCCTTAAATCTTTACTCAGCCCAACTTCCCTCATCTTGGTCCATACTTAGTATATTTCACGCATTGCTTTTTTATATATAGTTCACTGATTGCTTTTCGTACGACTTCTGTTAGCAAGTAAAAAGTGATACGTCTGCACAGTAAATATGTTAAATGCTGTTTTCACTTAAATTAGAGGCGAAACAGAGTTTCTTGATGTGGGTGTGGTAATATGTGAAAGTGGATAGCCGAGCTATCGTGTTACTTTTAAAAGGCCACCAAATAATTTAAAATATACAAGCTTTCGAAGCCGATGATTCTCCCTAAACGGCACAAAATGCGTATTATAAATTGTTTGGTTTAGTAATAAGCAAATCGTTATCTGGACTGCCTACAGAAAACCAACACTAATTTCCTCTATGCCATATTATTGTGTGTTGCCTAAGTTTCATATAATGTCCAATTCCCCATCAACTTCAATGGAGTATAAAAGATCGGGTCCATAAGAAAATGCTAAAACTATAGACCGAATTGGATCTTAAATTACTCTGAGCAACACCCTGGAACAATGTCACTGTTTGCCCCTATATTTATATATTTAAATAGCTACCTTTTAACTAGAGACGTAACCACACACCATACTTCCTCTAAGGAGAAATTAAGCGGTTTAAAAGTTTTTAACTGGATGGTATTTTTCCTTGTATCCGATAAAGATTAAGACCAAAAAATCGAAACCATGTAAAATATACTGAAAATACATTATTCATTCAGTATGAAAATATTCACATTAACATTTGCGTCAAAGAAAGTTCTCTCGATAACAGGTTTTCTCTCTTGCTCTGTACATTTAATATGCGAAGTGCCGAGCAAGAGAAATCGGCCGTGAAACAGCGTGAACCAAACGATACAAACGGGTCCCTCGAAGCTGCCGCGAAGTTACCCACAGATACAGCACACTGGAATGTTCGAAAGCTAGACGTCACAAAACCAGAGTTACGTAGACAATTGCCTCCGGAAATGGAGCGAATCACCCATTCTTTACAACCTGGAGGGTGCATTCAGTGCGTCCTAACCGCGTGTTCGAGTCCTCGAATTTACCAGCACGATTTTAACACTGTGCGGCAAGGGGAAGTTTTTTTTGTTGCAAATAAATAAATAAATAAATCAGTTGCTGGTAACACGATGATACTTTACACACGATGCTATTTGTTTTGTCTTAAATTTCGGGGCTGATACTGCAGGCTCGGGCCCACAGTCTGTCGAAAGCAGACCGGCCCTCTCTGCGGTCTGTGTCTAACAATTTCGGAAATGCTAACTGGAATATCTCCGCGTTCAATCCGCACCCCGTGGTACTATCTACACAGAGCGCTCACAAATTCGGATGCTGCTCTGTCGGCTGAGCCCTTTTCGGGCAACAGAAGCGATTATTCAAAATAAGGAGAGAGAAAAATATTCAGGAAACCCCAGATAGGAACCCCCCAGAGGCTGACCCTTAATCGCACATTAAAAGAGAAGAGTCTGGGGCTGATTATGATGTTTAGGAAATAGGGTGTCTCAGGTAAATGGGCGGATGGAAACGCCACGGGTCCTAGGTTCGCTCGTTGTAAGAGAATAGTTTCTTGGGCTGGTAAACGATTTTGGCTTGTCTGAATCTCCCCCCCCCCCCCATTAAGATGAGCTATGGGAATTAGAGGTGTCGGCGGGGGCGGGAAGGGTTGTGCGCTAGGGATTTTTCATGATGCCTCCATCCAGGTGGTCTGTGCCCACAACCTGCCCTCTGCTCCTCCAACTCTTGAAGCTGTCAGTTACAGACTCCTCTGCTTACATTCTCAGCTGGTGTACATCAGTTTAACTACTCTGAAATCAACGGAGCGACACCGGTTTCCGCCGCCTGGCGACCCTGGCTGCCCATCGCGTCCTTCCATATCTCCTCCAGCTATTAATTCCACCGGGGTGGAATATGGAAAGGACGAAGCAAGCTTGGAAACTGATTAGGTGTTTCGGTGATAGCGCTCGAAGAGAACGGTTGGCTCTGCTGAAGTCATTTCAGTGAATTATAGCTCCCCCCAGTTCCTTTCCACTCTCAACTCGTAAATGTCACGGGCTGCGAGAATCTTAATATTTCACCTATTGCATGTAATATATATAGTCAAGGATTCCGTGCCAGGGCTATGTTACGGGGGCTGTTTTGTTAACTGCTGAGATGAATAGCAGGATAGCGTGAGATCCTGCCTGTTTGAATACAGAATGTACTGGTTTTTCTATTGAGTTATCAAATCATAGCGTGGCTGCGGAAACATGCAATTGTCCCTTCTTTAAAAAAAACAATAACGCCGCAGGAAACAAACTGCTGGTCTAGCAGAGAGAGCAAAGAGAACATTTGTTCTGAAGACTTCTTAAAGCATCTTAATTCCTTCCTCCCCACCTGGACGAGACGGAAATGAGGGCATCCTAGCGCGCTAGGCAGTCATTTTCTTCTTTGAAGGTGTGCTGTATAGACATATGAACTATTTCGGTGTGAAATTTTCTGCGCATTGTACTTTGAAGCATCCTTCCCTGAAGGGGGGGAAGCATGTTGTCAAAATCCGATGACATCTGATCTGTTCAAAGGAAGGTCTCTAAATTGCTGACGGGAAAAATAATCAGCCAGCCAGTCTGAGTGTCTGATTCCCAGCTGGAGCGTGGTGAGACAGGCAGAGACCATCCGCTGCTGGACCCGGCCTTTCGCTGCCTTCCAGAGTGGGCACGAAGGGAAGGGGGAGTCATATTCATTTCACCCTAGGTTTTAATTTAATTCTGGGGACAGAGCAAAACAGGTCAGGAGCCCGAGCCTGCTGCTCTTGAAACCGAGAGCGGCCCCACGGACTGCGCGGGACTCAACTTCGTTCAATGGATTGTTTGCATGATTATTAGTGGATTGAATTAGCTGATTTATTTCGGTCTGTCTGGCACTACAAGTGTGGCCTGGTGCCTGCCGATCAGGTTATGCAGAGCCTGGCTTGCAGGATCCATGTCCCAAACGGGTGCCTTGAGAACATGGATCATTTAAATCGGGCTGATAAGAGGCAGAGGCGGAGTGTAGGGCTTTGCAGCGTGCCAATCATCGCTACAATTCTGCTTCTGGCAGGTGGCTGCGATCCCCAGTGCGCTGCAGGGAGCGATGCTGTCTGCGCTTGTGAACACCTTGGCCATGTGTCTCCCTCTCTGGGTGGCATCACAGATGGAGGAGATCAGGGCTATGGATGGCTGCCGTGGCTGACCTCCTGCAGCAAAGATTGATTGATTTTAATTTTATTGGCCAGCCTCTCCCAATTAAGTGAGTAATTAGTAACCCAATTAAATAACTCAGTAAAAAGCAATGCCCAGGAAGGCGGAGGAAAAAAAAAAAGAAAAGAAAAAAGAGCAGAGCCGCCTGTTCTGAGTAACTCAGGCCCTGACTCACACTCCCAGCTTCCAGCCCTACAGCATTCACAAAGAGCAGGACCGGCCCGGGTCCTTAGGCTGCGGCGTCGGGGGGAACGAGAAGAAGCGAAGGCGGTCGAAGTGCACTGGTTCGACTCGCCCAGCGTGACTGACAGCTCCGCAGTGAGTAGCGCCTTTCAGGGCTGCCCGCGGGGAACAGCAGCGAGATCGGGGTCTGGGCACAGAGCTCCGAGGGGCCGGCGGGGGAAAGTCCCGAAGCAGTCCGCTATCCAGGCGCGGAAGCGGGGCGTTCAAACACCTGTGCAGCTTTCCCTCGCTGGATTAGAAAACTCTATGTGCTGATCATTTTGCAAACCATTACTACGTCCTGTTTGTGGCTTGAATAGGTATTTTAATCTCCGTTCTCCTCCCCCCCCTTTTTATTAAAAAATAATGGGTTAGCTGATCTTATTTATGTATCGGTTCTATTTCTGTGCCTGGTTTGATTTCTTGTGATTTAGTAGTAAGCGAAATTAAACTCTTCCCATTGGAGTAATAATGTTACATTTACACAGTTACACTGATGCACATTTGTAATATTTACAGAGCACTTTGCAAACGTAAATTACTGTATACATATTATAAAGAGGCGTCCATCCCAGTCACGTGAGAGACAAGGTGGGGGAGATCAGTCGTGTCAGACAGGTAAATAGTACAATGCATGGTGTCCTGGTATATGCGCCGCAGGATAGGATTAGATTCAGTTTGCAAGTCTCTGGTCCAATACTCTTCATTCAGGCGAAAGTCTTATTGGTGGCTTCCTAGTCCACCCATTGTACCTTTAGAGCTGACTACAGAAATGAACATGAAGGGCTTAGCCTCCCCCCCCCCCAAAAAAAAGTTAGTGGGAAAACTCTCAGGATTGCAGGATCAGGCGCTTAGTTTCGCGAGAAGAAACTGCGGTCTGTGTTTGAAGGCTCTGCCAGCTAGTTATGGATCTGTCCGGAATAATTCTAATCCCAGATAACTCCGTGTCCCTAGCAAGGAGGACATGTATGTATCCCACTTAATGTCTGAATCTTTAGGCAGAACTCCTTGCAAGGTCAGTGGGGGGGGGGGGTTTCCTTTATCAGGACAGACGGGATCTGGCTCCTAGACTATTGGTAATACAAGAAAGCAAGCCACTTGGTTACAGGGACAAGAATGCCAAGTAGCATCCAGCGCCTGGCCCTGCAATAAGGTCGGATCTCGAGACTAGAGCTGGTAGAATAATCAAACCGTATTTTCACTTTAAAAAAAAAAAAGTTGTTTACTTCGGAAGTGTCTGAAACGGACTCTCTCTTGTCTTTCTATTTTCATGATTTTTTAAAAAAACGAAAACATGATCAAAATCGTTATAAAACGTTAATTTGCTGAAAACCCAGTTTCCAGTGTATGAAACACTTTAATAAGGTTTAAAAATAGTAAAAAGTTGATTTTTTTTCATGATGAAACCATGCCAATATGCACTATTTTTCGTGAACGAAAATCACTTTTAAAGGTAATTTTTCTTCCTCTCTCACCCCACCCCTTTTCCTGCATAAAATGTTGACTAGCTCCACTTGAGACCAATGATGTATCCAATCTCGATTTGTCAGTCATTTTTACAACTTGTAACTTTTGGCTTCCTATGTAGTCTTTCCTCAGAACTAACGTGAGGTTTCATTAAAGCAATTTATTTTTCGACACATTTACCTCAATCTGTCTTATTTCCGCATGGGTTACTCATTTTGCAAAATGTTAAGACGTTCCTGGGAGGGGAGCGCTTTGCTGTTGTGCCTGGATTTAGCTTGCAAATACGGCCAGTCAAAGACCTGATCTGAAGGTGTAGGAGAATTCCCTGTTCGTGTGTGTGTGTGTGTGTGTATTTAGACGATAGCTTGCGGTTGCTTCCTGTTGATAAAGCTATATCTGTGTCCTGGGTTAAATAAACTCCAGGGATGAGTGAGGAGGTGTTTGCAAGCCCAGGATGGTGATTGCTGAGTAAACAGGAAGCAAATTCGTTGTTGTTGTTATATTAATAAAATCAATAATATTATTAGTCTAGTTACATATTTTGAGCAATGATGAGCGAGTTTGTATTTAAACTACAGGAAAAGCTGAAACCGTGTAGAACACCACATGATCCGGATGGGGGAGTTCTGAGAGCAATGACCAGTCAGAATACAGGGATTTGCATATTTCAGTCGCTGACCATTACTATACACCTTTCCTCCGCTCTGGCTGAGACGAGGCCTGTGGGTGTAATACAGAGCACTGTCTCTCTTTCGATTTTGCCTGCCCTACGGTTATTGGTTTATAACTGCAAGGGGAAGCTAGGTTATAAAACAATGACAAAATCTATTTTCAGTATATTGGCAACCAGCAGCTCATTATCATGCTGGGAAAATGTAAAGGGAAGAACTAGTGCATTAAAGCATAAATAGATTGTGATTGTATTATTAAATCTATGTCCAGGGTAGATGTTAAACAGAGATTTGGAATTAGCTAATCTTTCGTTATATTTCATTTATATGTCTGAGACACAGGGTGGGTGAGGTAATATCTTTTATTGGACAAACTTGGTGAGACAGGCTAGCTTGCAAGCTACACAGAGCTTTTCTTCCAGGACCTGAAGCTTGTCTGTCTCTCTCCAGCAGAAGTGTGTCCAGTAAAAGATATTATCTCACCCACCTTGACACTCTAATATTCTGGGACCAGTAGGGCTACAACAACACTGCACACATTTTATATTTTTGGTGTAAGTGGTGAACAAGTGATGATTATTCACGTGCCGTAAAGACATTATTTGAAAATGGTTCTACCTTTTCTCTTTATTCAGGGCTGTGAGGGAGAAAATTAGGCATATGTTATATTCTATATTATTTTCATTGCTGGTCTTGGAAAGGGCCCCTTTAACAAGGGATGGAATCTACCCAAGGATCTGCAAGAGGGAATATGGCTGGGAACTCTACTGCAATATAAATGATAATAATTCATGTGTTCATAGGTACAGGATGTTTTTGGCTTAAAGAGCAAAACAAAAATCCAAGGAGCTTTCTCTTTCTGCTTATCCCAGTTATTTTATTCAAACCACGCTCCTGTCAACACAATCTCCCAGTATTGTTGCTGGGGCTAAAGTTTGTTGTGAATGAATGCACTTATCTCAAACCAATGTGTGGCAACTTTATGCTTACAACAAAAGCCCCATAACCAAAGGCCAGGCCATTCATTCTGCAGGACGGAGTGAGTGTGTGTGTGCGCGCGAGCGTCCACCATTCTGGGATTTTGTACCACCCTTCCTTGCTTCCTGTTCCCCCATGTACATCCCTCCCCGGGGCACCACAGTATTCAGAAGCCATGGGATTTGTGGGCTGAGGTGGAGCTGAGGACCAGCTTCTTTCCACAGCATGCTCCTTGGCTGACTCATCCCAGAAGATACTTGTGCCAATGCCTCCATGGTGTTAATATTGCCCTAGCATTCTAACTGCTGGGGACTCTCCCCTGAAGGTCCTGCTGTACAGCCCTGGGAGCAGTCTGACAAGGCAGTAAGACTCCTGGACCATTCAGCTGGGCTGGGAGTGGGCCAGTAGAGTACCATCCAGACACTTCCACATGGTTGACTCCTTTCTCTGGGCTAGGGAAGTAGCTGGCAGCTCTGCCAGCCTCAAAACCTCTCCCACCTAAGGGAAGTAGAACCAAGAAATCTGGTGAGGTGAACCTCACTGAGCTTTCTAGCCCCTCTTCCTTCCCTCTGGGTTTTTCTGTGGTAGGAAGTGATCAAACCCCAGATTATCAACCAAACCAGGACATTGCCCGGTCAGGTCACGTGGAGACAGATCAGAGTCCAAAGAACCAATCCTGGACACTGCACTCTCCGCAGATTCACTCCAGTCACTAGGTTAAGAGGCGTGACTGAGATGTGCTCATGTTATTTGTAAACAGACATCCTGAAGTATATTTGGCGATGTAAACAAGTTCTGAATGAAAACAGTGTCTCAAGCCACATGCAGAGCTCTTTAAAGCAAAGATTAATGGCCTCAATGTTTAGGGTAATTGAACTACTTGCCTAGAAGAATTTTAATTTTGGAAGGAGTTGTTTACAGCAGAGAGTAAATATGTGCTGTGTACTGACTAATACTCTGAATCTTTTTACTCATGCTAGCAAACTCCAAACTCCCTTTACTCACATGAAAGGTCTGTAAAGAAGTTGACGATACATTTGGTAAGTTGACTTTTTGGTAAAGTGCTTACGTTTCTGGGGCAAGTTTTTTTTTTTTTTTTTTTTGACTGGCTTACACATTGAAAGGAAACAAATTTTATTTCCATGAGTACTTTTACTCAGGACCAGCCATATTCTGCTCTTGGTTCCACCAGTGCAATAGCTGAGAGCTGGTTTTGGCATGTGTTTAAGCTGCTGCATTGGGAAGGTATTCTACTGCCTGATGGTAAAAACAAAGACAAGCCATGGAATTTATTGGTAAAACGTTACTTTCAAGTGTATTTTGGAAAGGCCCTGTAAGTACACTTACAAACAGGCTCATGGTCCGCTTCCCTACTATCCTCCATGACAGGTTTCAGAGTAGCAGCCGTGTTAGTCTGTATTTGCAAAAAGAAAAGGAGTACTTGTGGCACCTTAGAGACTAACCAATTTATTTGAGCATAAGCTTATGTGAGCTCATGAAAGTTTATGCTCAAATAAATTGATTAGTCTCTAAGGTGCCACAAATATCCTCCACGAGTTTCACATACATTTTAGGTACCAATCAGATAAGAAGCTTAGAACTACAACAGGCCTGCTCTGAACACAACTTTTTGTACTGATATAAGTGTTTTGGTTAGGGTTTGATACTCTTTTTTAAAAACACATAGTTGTACTGGTACAACCCATAGTGTGGATGTAGTTATATTGGTATAAAGGTGCCTTATCTTGGGATAATTTATTCCCCTTCCTGGAAGTGAATAAGATATACTGCGACAAGCACGTTTATACTAGTAGAGCTGCTTCCACATCTGGGGGTTGCACTGCTTTAAGTATCTGGTTCAAGCCAAATATCTTGTTTCTAACCAAGAGAGCTGTGTATTGAAGGCTGGATAAGCACCAGAAGTAAAGTGTTCTTCCCATATTAGAATGTTAATTAGGTCATGGCTAAAATGTAATTAAGAGGTTCAACATTAATAGATCACAAAGTCCATCTTTGTGAAGGATGGGCTATGTCAGGTAATTAACATTAGCTTTTAATAAAAAAAATTTAAATCTGTTTGTTATCTAATACACAGGTTAAGGAAAGAACATTTGTACATCTGGTATAATGCTTAAATTAGCCAAAAGGACAAAATTTGGTTCAAGTCATGGTACATAATCTGCAACATCCTAAATTTAGGTTAATAAACGTAATGCTATAGTTTAGATATTAGCATCCAAATATTTGGGTACATCCCCCCATAAAGGGTTATATTAAGAGTAGCTTGTGGAAAGCAAATATAGCAATGAGTGTAGATTGTCCCTCAGTAACTGAGAATTTAGGATAGGTTGTTCCTCAGCAAATACAACCCATCAGAGAAGTATTTCTGTTACTTTCCTGACTTTGCTTCTCAATGGCACTTGACTTCACAGGTACCAACTTTCCAAGGTGCCAGGAGGTATTTGAAACCTGGCTCTGCCCCAGGCCCCTCCCGACTCCACCCTTCCCCCAAGGCCCCATGCCCTTACTGTTCTCGCTACCCCCTGACCCTTGCTCCTTCTGCTCCCTCCTCCAAGCATGCCATGTTCCTGCTCCTTCCCCTCCCTCCCTGCCTCCAGCTGATTACAGCAGGCAGGAGGTGCAGGGAGGGAGGGAGGGAGAGGCGATGACCTGCGGGGCCTGCCGGTGGGCGGGAAACATTGGGGTGGGGTAGAGCAGGAGAGTTGATAGTGGGGCAGTTGGTGGGTGCTCAGCACCCACATTTTTTTAAACCTATGGATGCTCCAGCCCCGGAGCACCCACAGAGTTGGTGTCTATGCTTGACTTTCCCCAAAAGGCCAAGGAGTGGCCTATATGGGGCCAAATTTTGCCCACAGTGACCCTCACCAAAGTTAGTTTTCCAGATTACAGTCAGATTATACCCCAATATTCTTATTTTTTTTTTGTAAAATTTGGGGCAAAATTCTCCCATCTTACACCTTTGCATGGGATATATGTCAAGGCAGAGTCTGGCCATCTCTATCCATGATTATGTAGAAATTAGATGATAGCATGAAAGTATCTTCAAATCTTAGACCCTAGCACAATGGGTACTGATCCATGACTAGGGCTCGTAAGCACCATGGTAATACAAATGAAACATCAGCACAAAATAAACAAAATGGAATCTTGTGTTGCATTTGTCTGGGGTTCTCGCTAGTGTATTGAAAGAACATGGGAATTACCATGCTGGGTCAGAGCAATGGTCCTCCTAGTCCAATATATTGTTACCAACAGTGACAAGTAGAAGGGTGCAGTCCTGGGTCCATTGAAGCCAATGGCAAAACTTCCACTGGTTTAACTGGAACTAGGATTTCACCCTAAATGTTTAAAGGATGCAAGAAACTCCAGTTAGGCAGGAACTTTCCCATAGGGGAAGTACATTCCCAATTCTGTGCACTTAGTGTGACTGCCTTGAGCCTTGATGCAGGAGAGTTTATATCCCTTATACATTTGAATCTCATCTGATATAATTCTGGATATTGTTCATATAGGGCCAGTTGCAAACCCCATTAAGGCCAAAGGGAGTCTTTCCATGGACTTCACTGGGCTTTGGCTCAGGCAGGTAAATGTTCATTCCTTTTTGTGATTGCTGCCAGGCTCTTAGTCTCAAAAAATTCATCAGGGTTAATTGCATGTGTTGTGTTTTTTTTTTTTTTTAAATCCTTCATTAGCTTTACATTTGTTGTCTTTCCACTTCAGTGGGTGTCCCTTGGGCAGTACTTAATTTGTAATGAAAGTGGTGCCAGGGCTCAAGCAATTAGGTGGTGGGGCTTGGGAAGTTCCTCAGGCAGCTGAGTGACGTGTAACGGATGCGGCAAGCCCAGAGGTGTCGGGGCTATGAACTACCAAGCTTAGAGGTGTCAGGGCTCAGCCCTGACAAGCCTTGACACAAATTAAGCACTGCCCTTGGGTCTAGCATTATGAAAGAGGTTAAATAGGAGATCTCAAGTGACTTTCTTTACACTATTCTTCTAGTCCCCTATCATGCCCCTTCTTATTTGCCACCTTGGCCCAGATCCTCAAAGGTATTTAAGTCTGTCTGTCTCTCATTGATTTTAATAGGAGTTAGGTGCCGAAGTACTTTTGAGGATCTGGGCCTTACTTCCTAAACAGTATAGTCCTAATCTTTTTAATTTCTTCTCTGATAGAAGGAGAAAACCTTGGATATCAAATTCTGAGCTTTACCCTGCATGGGTGAAAACAAATGCTGCACTTGAAATATTATGGCTTTGGTATTACCAATAAATATTGCCCTGTACACCTTCACACAGCTACTTGTGCAAACTGTTCCTACCAAGAGTAGGAGCAATATGCATAGAGGAAGGCAGTGTCCATATGAAAGCATCCAAGACCACTACAACCTGCCTAAAACTGCTCCTTCAAAGCTCAGGGTGTGAAAGATTTACAACATACCTCTTACAACTTCACCTTTCATGTGTTGTGGGGAGCCAGAGTAGAGATGCAACCCTTGCAACCTTCCGGCCCCCTCTTGGGCACTTAATCATAGAATCATAGAATATCAGGGTTGGAAGGGACCCCAGAAGGTCATCTAGTCCAACCCCCTGCTCGAAGCAGGACCAATTCCCAGTTAAACCATCCCAGCCAGGGCTTTGTCAAGCCTGACCTTAAAAACCTCTAAGGAAGGAGATTCTACCACCTCCCTAGGTAACGCATTCCAGTGTTTCACCACCCTCTTAGTGAAAAAGTTTTTCCTAATATCCAATCTAAACCTCCCACACTGCAACTTGAGACCATTACTCCTCGTTCTGTCATCTGCTACCATTGAGAACAGTTTAGAGCCATCCTCTTTGGAACCCCCTTTCAGGTAGTTGAAAGCAGCTATCAAATCCCCCCTCATTCTTCTCTTCTGCAGGCTAAACAATCCCAGCTCCCTCAGCCTCTCCTCATAACTCATGTGTTCCAGACCCCTAATCATTTTTGTTGCCCTTCGCTGGACTCTCTCCAATTTATCCACATCCTTCTTGAAGTGTGGGGCCCAAAACTGGACACAGTACTCCAGATGAGGCCTCACCAATGTCGAATAGAGGGGAACGATCACGTCCCTTGATCTGCTCGCTATACCCCTACTTATACATCCCAAAATGCCATTGGCCTTCTTGGCAACAAGGGCACACTGCTGACTCATATCCAGCTTCTCGTCCACTGTCACCCCTAGGTCCTTTTCCGCAGAACTGCTGCCTAGCCATTCGGTCCCTAGTCTGTAGCTGTGCATTGGGTTCTTCCGTCCTAAGTGCAGGACCCTGCACTTATCCTTATTGAACCTCATCAGATTTCTTTTGGCCCAATCCTCCAATTTGTCTAGGTCCTTCTGTATCCTATCCTTCCCCTCCAGTGTATCTACCACTCCTCCCAGTTTAGTATCATCCGCAAATTTGCTGAGAGTGCAATCCACACCATCCTCCAGATCATTTATGAAGATATTGAACAAAACCGGCCCCAGGACCGACCCTTGGGGCATTCCACTTGATACCGGCTGCCAACTAGACATGGAGCCATTGATCACTACCCGTTGAGCCCGACAATCTAGCCAGCTTTCTACCCACCTTATAGTGCATTCATCCAGCCCATACTTCCTTAACTTGCTGACAAGAATACTGTGGGAGACCGTGTCAAAAGCTTTGCTAAAGCTTCTTCTTTTCTCATGTACACAGAAGGGCAAGCCAGAAACTGGCTCTTGAAGTTCATGTTTTTAGTATGATATTTGAGCTCTACTGTTTAGTATTAAAATAGGTGAGTTTTCTTCCTACTATCAGCTTAATAAATTCCAAGGTCAGAAGGGACCACTGTGATCATCTAGTCTGACCTCCTGTATTACACAGACCATAGACTATCTCCAAAATAATTCCTAGAGCAGATCTTTTAGAAAAATATCTGATCCTGATTTAAAAATTGTCAGTGATGGAGAATCCACCCCAACACTTGGTAAATTGTTCCAATAGTTAATTATCCTCACTCTTCAAAATGTACATCTTATTTCCAATACAAATTTGTCTAGCTTCAGTTTCCAATCACTGGATCATATTATACCTTTTTCTGCTAGACTGACAAGCCTGTTATTAAAAATCAAAATAATTGCAGTTCTTTTGAAGCCTGTGGACGCTGCTCTCTCGCTATTTGTGCTCTGTGGGCCTCTCTGAGCCCAGGGTTGAATGGGGTTACACTCTGTAAATTAGAAGAGAAGGTACCCTTCTGGATCTTAGATTTTTGTGATGCTTTTGTTTTTATATATATATAATGGACTTTGTTAGCTGTGTCAATTGTACAAGATGTTGGTGTATGTCCAGTTAGGATAAAGAAGATGGAACAAGGATGACGAATTAGCCCAGTGGTTCTCAAACTTTGGGGTCCCAACCCACAGTGGGTTTTGACCCCCATTTTAATGGGGGTTTCCAGGGCTGGCATTAGACTTGCTGGGACCCAGGGCCGAAGCCCAAGGGCTTTAACCCTGGGCAGTGAGGCTCAGGTTACAGGCCCTCTGCCTGGGGCAATGGGGCTCAGGTTTTGGCTTTGGCCTTGCTGCCTGGGGTGGCAGGGCTCGGTTGCCACCTGTAGAAGCACCGTACCACTGTATAGGAAGTTTGAATTTTTGTGTAACTTATGGTTATTCCCTTTAAGATGTGTGGCTCTAACTGGTCCTTAGCAGATCAACCTTGCTCTGTCTGACCTTGGCAGCATTACAAGGAATTCACTGCACACCAAAGAATGATTCTTGGACCGACATAGGCACCAGCATGCAAGTTTTCTATCTCCACCTAGTCTGCCTTTAATGGACTTGTATTGTCCTTGTTTTAAGGACTGCATTACTTTCCTCATTTGCTGCAGTCTCTCGGGGTTGCTCATAGAGTATCTCAGGGTTATAATCTACAGCATTACAGGTTCATATTCTCTACTGCTTTATTTTTCTTTAGTGCCCCTTGCAGCATTTTGATGCAATGGAGGAGTGAAGAGTATTCATTGGTCTTCTGCGATTGGTGGTGAGAAGCGGCAGGAGAGATTGAGACTGATTCTCATCTTAGCATGTAAAGATCCAGAGTGTCCCTTGTCTCATCAATCAAGAAGCTTACAGAGACACCAGCAGCAGAAGATAGGGAGTCAGCAGCCTTGGGCACATGAAAACTGATCACAGCAGGAGGACCGTTAACGCATGTGCAATGTGATGAATCTGGTTTGCCGACACAATTGCCATAAATTGCAGCACTTCACTTTGCAGCAAATGGTTGAATGCTGTCTCAAGCGGAAGGACTTGGAGGATGGAGGAATGATCCTCCAGGGCAGTATGCATTCTATATTATTCATACATAATGCTATTGTTTTCCTTAGTGCAAACACTTAGGCTGTATGTATGCAAGTCAGTCTATTGCTCCTCTGTTCATCTTCAGAGTTGCTGAACTGTCTCTGCTGAACTGTCTCTCTACAAAACATAAAGAGAATCAGATATTTAGGAAACATCATAGAGGGCTTTCGTAGTACACCAAAGAAACAGATGGTTGGATAGAAGAATATAGTATCAATTTCTGTTTGCTTTGAGGAATATTTCCTCTCAATAAAGCACAGCATTTTAAAACCAATATTATGAAAATTGTATTGTGTATCGTTAACATATTTTAATTGTTTAGATCTCTTGCATGAGTGATACAGGGGCCTTGATACACACATGACCTCATTTTCATTACGTTAAGTTTGCTAAAGACATGTATCGTAGGGATTGATGAACATGTGGAATTCCAGGTATATGAGCATCACAACCATTTTTTCCCCAAATGTGTTTTTTTTAATTTCAGAAAAAGAAGTTTGAATCTGTGAGAATCTTTTCCTCCTAAGTTAAACACATATTTGTTCAGTGAAATGTAAAAAAATATATTTTTACCTGGAGGCAAGTCTAAGCTATGCCAACAGTGGTGGAAAAGTATACGAAAGCTCACATTGTGTGCTGCTTATTCTCCTGTCCAGGAATATTACCAAGATCTGATTAGTGCCTTAGAGATAGGACAGGGCCTGGAGTTACACTGCAGGTTAATATGACATGCTGAAAATAACATAGTGCATTTTTTCCCAAGACATGCTGTTAGGTATTTATATGGCCCCCATCACCATAGTAACTCAATACCTCACATACCTTAATGGATTTATTTTCACATCATTGCAGTGAGATGGGGAATGATCATCTTCCTTTTCCGGACAGGAACAAAGACAGGCCCAGATCCCCAGAGATCTAATGACCATTGATTTCAATGGGAATTAGGTGCTTCAACTGCCTTTGAGGATTCAGGCCAGAGAGGTTAAGTGACTTGCCCATAGCCACACAAAGTCTGCAGCAGAGCCAGGAGTTGAAAACCACTCTCCTACAGCCTACTGCAGTGCCTTAACCACACGATCGTCTTTCCTTAACTCACGCCAGAAGCCAGCTACCCGTATAAAAAGGAGTTTTGTTTTGCCAGTGGTGTTTCTTCATAAACACGGAGTTGGTCTTTTCTATGAGTTTCCTGGCAAAACCACTGCCAGCCCTTGTGCTGAAATAGAAATGTGTGTTTAAGAATGACAACGGCTACTACCTCCCCTCACCATCCTTCTGCTTTCTTAAATTGGTTCAGCTGTCATACTGGGGCCAAAGAGAAAAACTGGATTTTTGTTGTTGTTGTTGGTTTCCCCTGCAGACATTCTTCACACTGAATGAGTTTATACAATTACTCCAAACACTAGTTAATTGTCCCAAATATTATTGCTGTGAACAAGTTTAAGAGGTTAATAGCAAGCTCTCTCTGTGGCATGCTGGGAGCTGTAGTCCTTTTAGAGCAAGAATTCTGGGAGTTTCCCTGGGTGTAATGATGCCAGCTTTAAGGTACTAGAACAGTTTGCAGCTCTCTCTGAGTTGTATTTGCATCGTAAATCAGAAAAGCTTCAGCCTAATTCAAAGTTATCAGCAGTAGATGAGGAGGGGCTCTTCTTGCCTTGATCCTGCAAACATTCATGCACCTGCTTAACTTTAAACACCAGAGCAGTCCCAGTTGAGTTAGGATGGGGCCTATGGGTGTGGTTTTCTTTCCCATGCAGGCTTTGTTCAGTTCTGTACCACATGTTCTCCAGTTTATCTGAGCCTAGGGTAGCTGTCTGGCTCTCCTAAAAGCCTTTACTGTTTGTGTTAGGTTCCTAGTCAAAATCTGGGGTGGTTTCAGGTCACTGTGAATTTTCAATGGCAGGTATGAAGCGTATATATTTTTATAAATGTAATAACTTTATCAAAGCACAAAATGAAAGATTGAGAGCTAGCCACTAACTTTCTCTCCCGCATTCTGTAATGGTTGACTGTTGTGAGAATGAAGAGGCTGGGTAGGGCAAGATCAACCATGAACCCATTTTTGTTTTTCAACTCCAGGCAAGTCAAACGTAAAGCAAAGAAATAACAGACCATTTTCCGGGCCCAGCCCCTGTGGAAAAAGGTCTCTTCTGATGCCTGAAACTTCCCAAATGTGCCATACAGAGATGGCTAGTGGCTTAAAAAAATCCATTGAATGCTAACGAGGTCATGATATGGTTTAACTTTAATTTAGATCCCACTGTTTTCTTATTTTCATGAGGCTGCAATTTTCTGCATGATTTAAAACATAACATAGAGATTTGACTGACAAAACATAATATGTTGAAGGCTCTTAAAAAAAGAACAGTCTTTGAAGTGCAGTGGGGTCTTTTGGAGATAACTGATGCAATTATAAGGTCTTGGGGGGGAGGGGTTAAAACTTTTAATTTAAAGTAATGTATCCACTGGATTCTTAGAAACATTGGGCTAGATACTCAGCTACTGGGAAGCTGGCCAATATACTTTTATAGAAGAAACAAGTTTTGGGAAAACCTTAGGGGTAATAAAGACCTACTAATTTTAATGAGCCTGTTTCTACTGCATGCACCTATTTTTCTAAATACATCTGAATAGATGGCATCCTTAATTTAATGATCAGTAATCCACTTGCAATTGCAAGAAGTCCCAAGAGCAAATATGTAAGCTGTCATTCAGCCATGTGGCTTGAAGAGCACTCATGTTGCTGTTAACATGCATTGGCAATAAATGATATGAGAAGTAGTGTTGGCGAATGGTTAGTGCAGACAGAATGGGAGTTGACTTCAGGGTTCTGTTCTCAGCACTGACTCACTTGGCCAAGCCATATAATTAACTTTTTGTTTTTCTTCTCTTTGCCCCTCTTTAAAATGGGAAGAACAATAATCCTCTTGCTCTTGCCCATGTTGTACTGAGAAGTAATTAGGGCTAATTCATTTAATGGCCTCCCTCCTAAACCGTTCTGATTCAAAACCAGCATGACCTTGTGGTGATGTAACATATGTGGGGGAGGGACAGCTCAGTGGTTTGAGCATTGGCCTGCTAAACCCAGGGCTGTGAGTTCAATCCTTGAGGGGGCCATTTAGGGATCTGGGGCAAAAATTGGGGATTGGTCCAGCTTTGAGCAGGGGGTTGGACTAGATGACCTCCTGAGGTCCCTTCCAACTCTGAGATTCTATGCCAGGACTGAGTTAGGAAATGTATGTGTGGAAACCCCTGAAGCCAAGGCACTGCTTTGGAGTTCCCCTCTGAACTGTCTGGTGCAGCAGGCTTGCAGTATAGTCTCATTTAGTGAGTTTTGGTTCAGAGCCAGTGTAGGAAAAGTAAGTTTTATGCTTCATGTTGCCAATGACAGGGTTATTCAGTGGGGACCTGATCCTATAAATACTGAGCACCCTCAGGAGTCAAAAGCCCTGGTTGTGGCCTTTGCATAGTGCTTGAGTAGTCCCATTCCCTTCTAGGAGACTGCTCGTGTGCTTAAATGCTTTGCTTAGTCAGGGCTACAATCAACAGAAGTTTGGGGTGAGGGGTACAGTGCTTCTCAGAACTACGAGGCATCATTTTAAAATATAACTAAGACTATCCATTGCAAATCTTGAGAGTATTTTTTAAAATTAAAAAATATCACTGTTCATACAAAGTATGAACACCCTACTCCAACTTTGTGGTGCTGTGTAGGCATTGTGGGCGTGTTTTGTTTTGTTTTATATTCTGTTAATATAGTTATAATCTAGAATTGCCAATATAATATAGTTATACCTAGAATTTCTTTTCCACCCTTTTGGACAGAGATAAATAGGTGGTACTCGTATCATTGCATATTAGATTGATTTCAACCAAATTCTCTGAACACGATTGATGCTTGTACTTTATTAGAGTTAGGTTCAACTCAAAATCTAGGATCCAGATCTAAGTTCAAATGTGATGTGGCAGCTCCGAGCAGGCTTATCTACCCATTGAATATTAATACCATGACATTTGGGAAAGGAAAGTTTAAATGAAGTGTAGTGTAAGTTCAAGTGAAACAACCAGCTTTTAACTTACCCATCCTATTTTTGCCAAATGATTGATGTAAGTCACTGCTCTTGATCCTGCAGTCTTAATTTATGCCAGACTCTCTGAAGTCAATGAGTTTTGTCTGAATAAAGTCTGCAGGAACCACCAGGTCTTTATCTCTAATGGAATGATATCTGATAGACCAATAAGCAGTGTTTTTTTGCAGTATATTTTAAAAGCATATGAAGCTTAGCCTCAAACCAGGCAGTTCCCTGTTGATTGGAAAAAGTCATAGTCAGGGTCTTATCTGGTTTCACCCAGTTTACAAACATAGCTCATTAAATCAGGATTATATTCAAAGTGGGCTCACTGACTGCAAGATACCAGAATCTGTTTATACTGTACACAATTAAAAAAACAAACAAAAAAACCCCCAGAAAATGCTAGTAACATGTCTATAAAATGATTAGGTTGAAAGTGCAGATACTTTTTAGGACTGAAAAAGCATCTGAAAATCAATTGAGTAAATAAAGTGTCATGATTTCAGACTGACATTGAGTTTAGTATAAAAAGTATTAGTTAAAAAATCATTCCAACACTTTTGATTTACAGAGAACTTTTAAGGAACTGTACTTCTGCTGTTTGCTTAAAATATGAAGTGATTGGCAGCAGCAGTTCAATTTAAATAGCTAATTTATGTAACACAAGACTATTTGAACAGGTAAAGAAGTTAATGGATTAGATTTATCTGGAGGATGCTATTCCAGGAAAAATGCCTGCAAAAGTCAATTTGATATAAAGAAGTTTCATAGTGGGTTCCAATAAAGATCTGCTCAATGCATTATGCTCTCTTTATTTATATACAAGGGTTCTTCAACCATCACACACAATGAAGAATTATGGATTATATGCAAAAAAATTTTTAAAAATGTCAAGATTGTTTCCATTGTAATGTTGCACTACTTTCTCAGCTCTGCGTGATATCCCAGACCTCACATGCATTCTTGAAGGATAAAGAGAAACAAAAGTAAACAAGGCTGTGAAAGGAACAGACAAGTGAGTCATGCTTATTCATCGAATGAAAACTTAGAATGCTTCCCAAAAATCTGTAGCCTCATCTTTCTGCAGATGCACAGCTGTCTCACAATTTAATCCAAAGCTTCTCCAGACAACCTATTTCCATGAATTATGCCCTATAAAGCCTGCAGCCCCCCAACATTATCCACCTTGCGTTGTGCAAATGTTATGTAAGGGAAGTGTGCAGAGCCAGATCTAGTTGAAAAATAGGTTTGACTTGGACTAGCAAGGAAGCTACTCCTCTCCTCCACTCCAAATGCAACATTTCTGGCAAAAGTAGGGTGTGCAAGTTAAAAGTTGGCTGGTGCATTTGAACTTATAGTCTGACTTGCGCCTATGATTTCTCCTTGGCCTCTTCTCTACTATCCCACAAATAACTCATACCAATTCTGCCCCATCAGACACTTCTAAAATTACTCCTGGAGACACCTAACTGGAGATTGTCAAGTGCTTGGTTTAATCTAAAGTAACCCTCAAATTTATTTTAGACTTCAAAACTGTCTTATTTATATCCCTCACTTAACTGTGTCTGAAATTCCCATGTTAGGCTGCTCTTATTCAGCTAACATTTAAAAATGAATTACTTGGACAGATCACCCATCTCCTTCTCCCTGAAAGCAAGTCTGGGGAGCCTTAGTTCTTAGACAGATGTTCTAATACAACATTTAGTCAATGCTATCGTGTTGGGTTTTGTGCCAAAATGTGGAGAATATTCAAAACCTAATGATTGCGGGTTCACCTTAACTAGATAAGGGCTGATGACTGTCTCAGCTACTGTTTTGAAGGGCCCCTGATCAGTGCGCCCGAAGCAGGGTCCTGTGTATTCCGTGATGCTATGGCACTTATCTTTTGCCAAACGGCCATGCGCTAGAATATGAGCTTTCATTTAAAAAAAAAATTTAGTCCTCACAGTTGCCTCAGAAGATAACACTGAAATTGTGAACTAAGTCTAAGCAGTACCGCCGGCCCCAAGCATTAAAAAATCAAATCAGGCCCCCAGAATCATGGAATTGTCGTGTGTGGGTTTGTTTTTTTTTCTAAAAATCTCAGGATTTTAAAAATAATTCATTTTTGGGTCTTTTTATTTGCATTTTTATTTTAGTGTTAGGCTTGAAAACATGAATCCTTTCTCCACAACAATGAATGCTAGAAACTTCCTCATTTAAAAAAAAAAGAAAGAAAGCTAAAATTCTCATAGTCACATGACTCCAAGAGCTAGGGCTTTAAGAAAAATACAGATATCAGAAGACTCATGATACAAAATCACCAGAGCTGGCAATACTGTTAAAGCCACTTTGCAGATGGGCTTTCAAATGTCCTTTTCTGTCTGTGAAATACTCACAAGCAGTTCAGGAAATTCTCGAATGTATTTACTCCACTAACAATGGGAAAATATTGAATATTTTAATTTTGTGCTCTTGGATAGTTACATAAGTCACATGGTGTGTTTTCCATTTGGCTACATGTTATTCAACAACACAGTTGAATTATGAATTAATATTAGAATAGAACATGCTTTTCGAAAGTCACTGATTTACTTAAGCATAGAATTATTTTTTCACTAGTATTTGCACGAGTAAAGCTCAAGTGCTCAAATATTTGCAGAAAGAAAATGCAAAGCAGCTGCAAATATGGTTGAATTTACTTTTGAGTTCTATTGAACTCTTGCAGAATTTTTTTCTGCTCTTGGCTAAACTGTACTGTATGTCAGTATGTGTAAATTCCAACCTTTATTCTTACTTCTGTTTAAATTGTAGCTAATCCTATTGAGCCTAATTTATACACTTACTGTCCAGGGGCAGGGCACGGCCATGTTTGAAAAAGCACGAACAAAACCTTTCAACAAAACATATAGAACTTCTGCAACTTTGGATGAGCCCTTAAGTGGAGGTCCCGTCCTCTGCATGTATCTGGTGGCTGTCTGGGTGGAAACGAAGAGTTCGTAGCATTTTTCACAATTGCTGGGGGATGCCTTCCTCATCCTGGCTAAACTGCCCACTTCCAGTAAGGCAGGTCCCATCTCTTTGGTGCAGAAGAGATGAAAAAAGCACAAACCCAAAGCTAGCTGGTGTGCAGGGTGCGAAAGGGGGAGTGCAGCAAACCAAAAAGACAGCAGGTAGGTTTCATTGCAAACACTGCCTGGTTGGGACCCTGTAGGTTTCATGGGGAGAGGCCAGTCACAGAGTTACTGCATAGAGGGTCTGCCCTTAGCTCATTAAAAAGGTCAGAGAGGAGTTTTTAAACTAAGGGCTGGGGGAAAGCAGAATGGCACAGAGGCGCATGTGGTTTTCACAGAGACATTGCATAGGGGAGGAGGAGCTATTAACCAGGATTCTCTATCCTCTCCTCTTTACTAGGATATAGAAGTTGATAAAGCACAGGTAGGAACTGAAGAGAAACAGTCAAAGGAAAAAGTGTCCCATTCAATTACCTCACAGGAAGGCAAACAACTAAAAAGTGACACATTGAATAAGTGCTCGTACACAAATGCTAAAAGTCTAAATACTAAGATGGGTGAACTGGAGTGCCTGATATTAAATGAGCAAATTGTACCAGAATCTCTCTAGATAGAAAGTCCACGCTTGAATAATCAAAGTATAGCACTAGGAATATACTGCTGACCAGGATGATGACAGTGATTGTGAAATGCTCAGGGAGATTAGAGAGGCTATAAAAATAGAAAACTGAATAATAATAATTAATAGAAGAGTTCAACTATCCCCTTATTGACTGGGTACATGTCACCTCAGAACAGGATGTACAAATAAGGTTATTAGACACCATTAATGACTGCTTCTTGGAGCAGCTAGTCCTGGAAAACACAAGAGGAGAGGCAAGTGATTTAGTCTTGATTTAGTCGTAAGTGGAGCACAGGATCTGGTCCAAGAGAGGTGAATATAGCTAAACCGCTTGGTAATAGTGACCATAATATAATTAAATTTAACCTCTCTATGGGAGGGGAAAATACCAAAGAAGCCCACCACAGTAGCATTAAACTTCAGTAAGGGGAACTACACAAAAATGGGGAAGCTAGTTAAATAGAAATTAAAAAGAATAGTCACAAGAGTGAAGTGCCTACAAGCTGCATGGAAACTTTTTAAAGAAACCGTAGTCAGTGAGTGGGGGGGAAGACAATAACAGAAAATGTGGAAATGGCAGAGCTGCTTAATGACTTTTTTGCTTTGTGTTTCACCGAGAAGGTTGGTGGTGATTGGACATCCAGCATAGTGAATGCCAGTGAAAATGAGGTAGGATCAGAGTCTAAAATAGGGAAAGAACAAGTCAAAAATTACTTAGATAAGTTAGATGTCTTCAGATCACCAGGGCCTGATGAAATGAATCTTAGAATACTCAAGGAGCTGACTGAGGAGATATCTGAGCCATTAGCAATTATCTTTGAAAAGTCATGGAAGACAGGAGACATTCCAGAAGACTGGGAAAGGGCAAATATAGTGCCTATCTATAAAAAGGGAAATAAGGACAACCTGGGGAATTACAGACCGGTCAGCTTAGCTTCTGAACCCGGAAAGATAATGGAGCAAATAAGTAAGCAATCAATTTGCAAACACTTAGAAGATAATAAAGTGATGAATAACAGTCAGCATGGATTTGTCAAGAACAAATCATGTCAGATCAACCTGATAGCTTTCTTTGACAGGGTAACAAGCCTTGTGGATGGGGGAAAGTGGTAGGTGTGGTATATATTGACTTTAGTAAGACTTTTGATACTGTCTCGCATGACCTTCTCATAAACAAACTAGAGAAATACAAACTAGATAGAGCTACTACAAGGTGGGTGCCACACCTGGAATATTGCATATAGTTCTTGTCACCCCATCTCAAAAGAGATATATTAGAAATAAAAAGGTACAGCGAAGGGCAACAAAAATGATTAAGGGTATGGAACAGCTTCCATGCGAAAGAGTTTAAAAAGACTGGGCCTATTTAGTTTGAAAAGAGATGAGCGGGGAGGGTGGGTATATGACAGAAGTCTATACAATCATGAATGTGTAAGGGGACTGTTGCCCTAAATTAATTCAGTGGGGGTGTTTTGGTTTTCTAGCTCCCAGTACTAAAAAGGGGGGAAGGGTCGATGGGGAATCAGGACCCTGAGACTGACAGCCCCAGGAACAATGGGGAGAGGCCAATACTACAGGTCAGCCTGGATGACAGGGTGAGCAGGCTAATCAGGGAGTTAGGAGGCCAGGGAGGTCCCGTCCTCCGTGTGAGCTGGAATTGCCTGGGTCAGACAGAGTGGGGCCCAAGCTAAGCTGGGGACCAGAGCTGTGCCAGATCCAGAGGGACCAGAAAAGCAGCCCAGAGAGAGCAGACCCTGTGCTGGGAGCAGAGCTGCAGCCCCAAAGCCAGAGGCACAGCCCAGAGACAGCAGACTTGCCCTGGGAGCAGAGCTGCAGCAACCAGAGCCAGAGGGACCAGAAAAGCAGCCCACGAAGCAGGTCAGTGCTGGGAGCAGAGTCACAGAAGCAGCCTGCAGAGCAGACCTGTCCTGGGAGTGGAGCTGCAGCAACCAGAGGCAGAGGGGCCAGAGAAGCAGCCCAGGGAGCTGGAGGCAGACCAGCAGTGCTGAGACAGAGTGGTGGAGCTGGGGCTGGAGCAGCCCAGAGCTGGGTGCGGTGAGCAGCTGGGGAGACCGAGGGGGACCCTGGGCAGCGGGCCCAGCACAGGGAGACGCCTCAGCCAAGGGGCTCTGCAGGCCAGGCTTGGATCGTAACCCCGACAGGGCGGGGCGACACTGGGAAGGAGGGTCCTCCCACTTAGAGCCTGAGAGCATGTGGCCACCACCAGAGCAAGTGTCCAACCCACAGCATCCCTGCAGCATAACCGGGGCCTGAGAAGAAGGCCTGGGACTTACAAGGAACAGACTGTGAACTGCTCTGGCATTCCAGAGACACTGTTTGTGATGTTCCCTGCCACAGAGCGGGTTGATGTGTTTCCTTTAACCTTTCCCATTTTTCCTTATTCTTTTTAAAATTAATTGTTGATTAAATAACTTGCATTTGCTTTAACTTGTATGTAATGGTCAGTGGGTCAGAGAAGTGCCCAGTGCAGAGAGAGTACTCAGGAGTGGGGACACCCTAGCCCCTGTCCTAGGTGACCACAGCAGGGTTGGGGGTCGAGCCCCCCAGGAATCCTGGGCCCAGCCTTGTTGGGGTTACAAGGACTCTGCCAGACAGGAGAGTGGAAGGGGAGTCCTCCAGGGCAGGGAGGCCACTGGGTAAAGGAAGTGGGAATGAGGACTCAGATCCTTTCGCTAGCCCACTTCATCGGGGTAGTGCAGAAGCCAGGAAAGTTCCCCACAATAGCGGGACTATTCCCCCGCTTACATAATTTTGTGGAGAAAGTGAATAAGGAAGTGCTAGTTACCCCTTCACATAACACAAGAACCAGGGGGTCACCCAATTAAATTAATAGGCAGCAGGCTTAAAACAAACAAAAGGAAGTACTTCACAGAACACGCAGTCACACTATGGAACTCGTTGCCGAGGGATGTTGTGAAAGCTATAACTGGACTAAAAAAAGAATTTGATAAATTCATGGATAGGTCCATCAATGGCTATTAGCCAAGATAGTCAGGGATGCAATCCTGTGCTTTGGGTATCCCTAACCCTCTGACTGCCAGATGCTGGGATTAGAAAACGGGATGGATCACTTGATAATTGCCCTGTTCTGTTCATTCCCTCTGAAGCATCTGGCATTGACTGCTGTCGGAAGACAGGATACTGGGCTAGATAGTCTGACCCAGTATGGCCATTCTTATATTCTCTGCCACAGACTCACAAGTCCTCCTCCGCAGAGGGGATGATGTTTCTGTATCACCAAAGTCTTAGAAAAGGTTTGTTTGTTTCCCTGTGTGGGAATAATTTTGCATAGCAGGGGATTATTTGCCCCATGTCTTTAAATTGCGACTCTTTTCCGTATACCCATTGAACCCTATTATTTTAGTAGAGACAACTGCATTACATTTTACGATGCGTCTGTTCACTAATGTGCTTGTAAAATAGAGTTTTCATTTTGTTTTTCTGAAACTAAATCCACTAATTTCAGAAGAAATTTTTATTTCTAAGGATGAAAGGGGAGTTGTCAGTGAGGTTAGGAAGAGATTTTTGTTTGGTGTGTGTTGGTGTGGTATGAGACTCTCATGTCTCCAATCACTTAACTTATTATTGTTTAATGTGGAAGCAGACAAAATACCACACATGGAAATGCTGCTTCGAAACATCAGTTATGCTCACTATCTGATTATACTTGCAGAAAGTGGTAAAATATCTGCTTCTGTAGGCATAATAATTGTATCTGACTGCTCCTTACTGAAGAGATCATACAATATATCAGACACTTACTTTAATCCTGGTTTTTTTTTGTTTTTTTTTGGTAGCAAGATTTACTTTTGTGTGTGGATCTTTAAAGCCTCTTGGAAGCAAAATACAGTCTTCTAAAAATTGCGTAAATCAATGCAATTTTTGTAAAAGCTTTCTGTTCCTCCCTAAAAGGTCCCATATTTGGTGAGAAAGAGACTAGTAGAGTATTTATCCCTATCTGAATTTTTATTAGGTATGTGTGGGTTGGATAAGAAAATACCACCTTTATTACCAAAGAGCCCATGATTGGAGATGCCCAAAATTGGGCCAAACACATTGGCACATATGTGTTTTCTGCCCTTTGAAAATGGGAAAAAAACCCTGTTTTTCCTGGGCTCAGACATATGAATTCCACAAGGGTTCTCTTCTTTGACCTTTCGTTTACATATCTCACATTTTCCAGGTGTGCTTTCCCTCATGATATTTTTATTAGTGTATTTACAGTAAATGTGCCCTTGACTGTCCTACAATCTCTCTCCAATATACATTTGGTCGTATTATGTTCAATTCAGATGAAAGCTAAACCTAAAGAGCATAAATTCCAGGTGTCAGTGTTTTTAAAATGGAACTACTGTTCCTGAGGAATGTGTTTGAGGCAGGACTTCATTGCCTGCTAAAGAGCTCTGGGTCTAATCCTGCACTCCTGACTCAGGTCAGGCTTCCATTGATGTTATTGGGAAGCTATGCATGGGCAGCAAGTGCAGGATCAGACGTAATAATAGTTTGGAAATCACAGCAAATAGGGGGTCAGTGATGGTATTCACCATACAGTAGATTGTACTGAATAGCAATCCTGATATTAACAATCTCTGGATGATAGCACCACTTTGCCAGGAGCCAATCCCACCATGTTGACTTTAATGTTAACAGGATTCAGATATCAGCAACAGCATGATGCTCATTGAGAACTTTTGGGAGAAAGGTCCTGGTCACCTTCAGCACTGCGAACCCGCCCGTGGCTAGTGTTTAGCATGTCCCAGCGCTTCCTGCCCTGGCTGCCTGTCCTTGGGGACCCACTGCCTGCATAGAAGGTAATCGGCTGGGGCACCCATATCCCCACGCAACAGAAGAGCCCCTGCCAGAGACCCAGAGCTGCCAGCTGGGAGGGGAGGCTGTGAGCAGGGCAGCAGTCAGGAGGGGGGCTGCCACCCGGTGCTGGGGCTTATCCGCTCCTGGTGGTAACACTGTGGGCCTGCATGGTACCTCTTCCTGTGCTCTCCAGGCTCCTCCCTGCCCTGGGGAAGGAAGGAGGAAGCTGATGGGGTGGGGGAGGCAGAGACACAATTTAAAGGTTCTGGGGGGCACGTGACTGCCCCACAGAGGTTTCAAACGGAGGAGCGTGCCTTCTTAGGGGGGATGCAGAGGAATGTTCGGGCAGCTTGGGTCAGTGATGCAGGGCAGCTCGGCAAAGGAACGCCACCTCCACCTCCTAACTCACCTCAGCAGGCCACCCAGCTGTCTGGTTTGGGGCAGCGGGGTGCAACCAAAAAATCTGGGGTGGAGATGTGATCCCATGTGCCCCCCCACGCATTGCGTCTGGCCCCATTTTTCCACCCCTGTGACTTTGCATCCTGGGTGGCTGTCCCACTCATCCTGGCCAGCCCTGTTACAGCTCTGTTAAGTCGCGTTTCTCAACCGGTGGGTTGTGACACCAAGCGGGGAGTCGCGAAAGGCAGCTAGAGGGATTGTGAGATGTTGAATATGTTATGGCACTCTAAAGCAAAGAAAATTTTGTTCCCATACTCCCCACTCACTTTTACGTCCTTCATGGACAGCTATTCATATAAACGTGGGGCAGAGTCAGATTTTTTTTTTCTTTGACTAAGGGTGAAATACAGATCTATAGCGTGGGAGCCACCACATGCTGGGAAGAGCTACGTTTTCTGAGAACACAGCATCGCTTATTGCGGTGCGTACATTTCTGTTGGGCTCATTGATGTATATAGTTACTGGAAGGGGGGCGTACACGTCTTACCAGGCAGAAAAAAGTTAAGGAGCTGCTGTTGGCTCAAGCAGTCCTGGGCAGGGCTGCCACACCTGTCAGACCAGGAGGAAGAGTTTTAAAAGAGGGGGGCCCAGCTCCCTTAGTTGCAACTATGGGAGGAGAACAGCTCTCCAAGCCTCTGCTCCAATGGAGGAGTGTGGCTGAGAACAGGGACACATGACCACAGCTAATCTGAATCCCCTGAAGGGAAGGTGGGCAGGGCCCTGAATGACTAGCTTGGACTCTTTCCAGTGATTTGCGCAATGGCATTAAGCTGGACTGCAGCTTGCTAAAGACTCCTAGAAAGAAGAGGAGCCTGCAGCATGTTTTACTGTTCATCTGTCTTCCTTTTTGTCCTCTCTGGTGGACTGTCACAGGCAGCTGGGAGGGAACAGGCCCTGGTTGCTCAGACTAATTAGCTGCCTCCTGGTAGGGACTGTTTAGCTTACCTAGCTCCACCTGGGGCCAACTCAATTAGTTATCAGTCCCAGCTGGTGAGGGACTAGCAGCTTCTCACAAAGAAAGGAGCTCATACTAGTGGAAGGAAGCTGTAGGGAGAGAAGGGATGGTCTCTGCAGGCCTTCTCCAGTTAGCATAGGGGAGTTGTCTGGACCAGAGATGCTTAGGCAGGAATGGGGGAGGGGGGGCTGCCAGCTTCCCCAGGTGAATAAAGAAGTTGCTGGAAATTCCCTGGGGAGGCCTCAGAGTTCCTCGCTTCTGAAGGAAGCAGAGAAGCACTGCTGAGAAAGGACAGGTTCACGCTCCAAGTTGACAAAGTGAGTACTGACTTAGTGTGTGGTCCATAGTTTTCAACTGGTCTCCACAGTCTCATTGTGTGTTTTCTCATCTTCCAGAGGTGTAAAAGATGACTGCATCTGCCATGCAGTGTTCTGAAATGGTTTTATGTGGACCATTGTTTCTGGGGTAGTTCGAAGCCTGAAATTTCTTTTGTGGGATGGGTAATCCGGTGTGTGTTTGGGACATTAGCATTATCCCAAGTATTCTTCCCATTGTGCCTCAGGATTGGATGAGGACACTCTAAGAGCTTTAGACTGATCCCCAAAAGGCTTGTGAAATTTGGGAAGGTTCTGGGGTGCCTCATGAATTGGTAAGTTCCATTGGTTGTGGTTCAGTTGTACTCACAAGGTGTATGTGTGCATATCTAGATTTTTGGGTGTGGATATATATGCTAGTGTAAGCAGCTATTGAACAGGTGTTGATTTTGATGTTCCAGTCAGGATTCTCATGGCAACACTGAGCTGCGCGCACAGAGACTCGGTATGTAAGCTGCCCAGCCATGCATATTTCAACACATCACAACAATCATAGAAGGTTAGGGTTGGAAGGGACCTCAGGAGGTCATCTAATCCAACCCCCTGCTTGAAGCAGGACCAATCCCCAATTTTTGCCCCAGATCCCTAAATGGCCCCCTCAAGGATTGAACTCACAACCCTGGGTTTAGCAGGCCAATGCTCAAACCACTGAGCTATCCCTCCCCCTTAAACAATCTTAACTCTGACCCAAAAGAAATACTATTCTTTCATCAGTAATCACAAAGCATAAGCACAGTGACCTTCTGAAAAAGAAATATAAAAATAGTAATATGCAGCTTAATGGCACTCATTGATCATGCAAGACAGTATGTGCGCGAATACACACACGCTTTTACTATTTCTTGATGTTACACACTCATCCTCTTTTTAAAAAAAGTACACATACAACACTAGTCACAAGAGACACCAAGTATAAGAACTTTCCCAGCAAAATCGGGTGTATTGATAAATATCTTAATTTAAAGGGGAGATAACACTACTCCTTAAGAACATATTTAAACGCCAAAATCAGGATACAAGTAGTGTACTATGTACTCTCCCAGCAATCTGAGTAGGTTAGAGTAAAAGTTGTTGTGATGAAAATATGCATTCTTAACGCATACAGAAATGTGTTCATGAATATTGCGTGTGCCATGCAGGATTTACTCAGAATTACATCTATCGTTCTTTAAGTGCTCGTGCAATGTTGTACACTATCAGTCAAACTTCATTTCCCAGATACAAAAATTTCTTTGGACTGCAGCTCCGGAACCACTGAGGCAACGAGACTCAAATTTTAAGGCCAGCAGGGACCAAGGCCAGCAGGGACCATCGTGATCATCTAGTCTGACCTCCTGCACATTGCAGACCACGGAGCCTCACTCATCCACTCCTGTAATAGAGCCCTAACCTCTGGATGAGTTACTGAAGTTCTCAAATAATGATTTACAGACTTCAAGTTACAGAGAATTCCCTCACGCACGTTTCCTATAGTTGTTAAACCACACCACCACAAAAGCTATTTGGAAAAGTCAGAGTTAGCTTCCTTCAAATGAATGAGAGGCAAGGCATCCGGTATGCTGCTACTCTATCTGGTTGTTTGTTTTTAATGCCTAAAGTATAAGTAAGTGGCAGAAAACTGAAAAGCAGTAACAGAAGTTTACCAGAGATTCACATAGGTGCTGAAAGCTAAAATATTTCCTGTATTGCTTCTAAAGCTATTTCACTCACTCTGGCAATGTGACTACCTCTGGGGATGAATGCAGCAGCCTTTTAATAACACACAGCAAACCTACACAATCGTTTATGGCAGGATGTGAAGAGTTTGATATAGTCAATGAAGACTGCAGGGGGAATTTTAGGCAGGCAGACTGCATCTACCCAAGCTGGAATTTGGCCAGGACACTTGGCTTGGCAGAGACTCCTCTGACAGGATCAGATGCTCTACATGGAAAAGTTATAGAAGATCAGGATGGTTCTGCTGTATGTGGTGAGGCTGGGTGTGGAGACCCTATGCAGGGAGACTTTATACACCCACATTTCATGGAGCTCAGCAAGGCGTCAGTCTCTGCAGCTGGCCCACGGAAGGAGACCTGGGGGTCAGGACATGGGGGACTTCAGCTGCATTGAATCACTGAGGAAAAAGCTGTACTGTGGCCATCCTGTGCCCCACAGACTCGGTTTCAGCCCTGAAGCCACCTAAGGTTGCAGTGATGGCTGTGGAAGGGCTCTGCTCCCTGATCGGGATGTATGTGTGTAAGACATATTCTATCTGCCCTTCTCCCCCACCCAAAATAACACCCTGTATTGCCTTGCACACAGCACTAGTTGTGCCCAGAGATCAGAATTTGGTCCACAATAAGTGCTATGGAAGCAACCACAAGTGCACTGAACTTTGGTTTTGTCTCAACTGGAAAGATAATCCCTAATGCAGAGGTGCTCAAACCAACCTCTGGACGTGAAGTCTACCGTTTGTTTTTTGGGGTGGGGAAGGTGGAAAGAAGGCAGGGTTGGGAATTACAATTATGATCTGCCACTGTTTCTACAATGGGACAAATTGAATTTCCAACCTGAATACCCTCAATGTCAAATTTAGATCCAAATTTTGCAGCTTCGGCACCTCCAGAGTAACTAATCAGTGTGTAAATCTTTTGGCACATACCAGCATTTTAAAAAAACAAAAACCTATCCCAGGTAGCTTAAAAATCAGCTGAGTTCCAATTTGTGTTAATCTTTGTTAATCTGCTTGCATTGCGAAGAGCCGCCTGAAGGATCAAAGTTTTGTCATTTAGGCTCTTAAATTGACTTGGGAACCCTTAAAATATCTCATTGTAGGGTAGTATGTTCAGTGCTAAATTTAATGTCTCTAATCTCAGTGCAATTTACAATTGTAATAAAATTCTCTCAAATTACAGTTTGCTGTTCCTTTGTATTTGAAGTGGCAACATTAATTTCATTATTTTTATCAACATGCAATTGCCTTAACAAAAACAGCAATATATCATGTCAGTATGCTGAGAAATATTTATCTTTTGGGACAGCAAAATCATTTGCAGAACGTTTTAACTGCTAAATAAATACTTTATTGGCAACTTCTGAGGCATCATAAATGCAGTCAATATAAACACAGCAATGTGGAAACCAGTTCCAATCTCAGTTCAAATGAGTGCTGGCTAGTTCATGGCAACACAGTATAAGCATTTGGAAAATCTGATTTCTTCCTGGTATTATAAGCAAGCTTACTCGGTTTAGTCGTAAATTCTGGCAATGAAAAGCTCATTAAGCTTGCAGGCCTTGTGATACAGCTGGTCAGCACTGGGCTGAACCCCAGTTCTTGTAATTTAATGGTTTAAAATTGAATTCAGTGCTTATGAATGGAGCTGAATTCATAGACCTGGAGAGGGACAGGGATTGTCTGCCTGGGGCTGCACAACAAAAACATCATGAGCAGTGGGTAACGCAAGCTTTCTCCATACTCTCCTGCCAATGTACTTCAGCTCTGACCTGAAGGTACGTCACTCCCAATGTCCATTTCTCCTTAGTGTCTTTGCCGAGGCTGCCATTGAAGATGCTGGTTGTAGTGAGTTCTAGAATGTGGGCATCTGTCCATTAGAAATAAAACGAGATTGGTTTAGCAGAAGCCATTGAACAGCTGTCAGAGGGTAAAAACTCTTGCTGGCTACCAATATCTGGTCTGGGTTTGAATCTGTGACCTAATGCTAAAAGGTTCTGTATCTCATTTCCAATTCCTGAGCCATCCAGTCACACTCACTGCTTGTTTAAAAACTCAGATTATGCTGCTTGCATTGTAATTATTCTTACTGCTGCCTAACACTTTCGATCTTCACAGCACCAGTTGATATTCTGCAGTTCCCTCCCATTAAATAGCTGGTAATAGGCGTTTTATTTTTACACCACGCATTTGTCAGTATCTGTGCGTTTAGACATGCACTTTATATTTGACTAATACATGTACAATACGTTTTAATATAGTCAGCCCATGTCGGCTAAATGACCACGCATTGCCATTAGTAAAGATTCCTATTTAAAATGTTCCAAATGTTGTTCCAAGGATTTTACTCATGGACATACCTATTTATAGGCATGCCCTGTCGTAAATATGTTTGAAGGAGTATCTTTTGTCAGTCGCTATGAATTTTCTATTTCTAATCTTCACTGCTGATTGCTTCACTTGCTATTAGACTTGTATTTGGGAATAGCTGGGTGCCCGTTCTGAGGGCTCAGAACGGGTTTTTTTTTGTGTGTGTTTTTTTTGTTGTTGCTGATATTCCTACCCTTACCCACCTTAGTCCGTGGATTTGTGGTGTGTGTTTACAAAGGAATGCTCTTCCTTTTCTCTGGCCACTCCTTTTCTCCTTCCCCCTCCCCACAAAGGGTTAAAAACAAAACCTACTTGTGATGTTTTAAAAATCTTTTAGAAAACATGTTAAAATGATAGCAGAGTTGTCATCAAACCATTCCAGACACACCCAGTTTATTGTTGTGATTTGATATTTTTATTCAGCACCTTGAGAGTTTTTTCTGTTTCGGAGTTTCCTGTGGGACCCATCATCACACGATACTCTCTAGAGCAAATAAAACTGGCCTCTCCCCCAGGTCTGAATAATCTGTTCAGCCACAGCACAGCAAGGGGTGACAATAAAATGGGTGTGGGGGTATATGTAGGAGGAAAAGGCTTACAGCAGAAAAATCACTATATATATTTATGGGTCTTGCTAATTCATGTTTTTAATTTACAAGTGAAGCTCCTTTAAAGACTGGCCCACTAGTGTTCCTACAGCATACTGCAACTATGTAAGTACAAAGGGTGTGAAAAATAGCAGCAGCCAAATGAGGGAACTTTGAAACAGGAAGCTATTATGTTTCCATTTGAAATTTTTTTTTAAGGTTTATCTTTTTGAAAATAGGCTTACTGAACCTAGAACTTGCTCTGTTTTTGAATGGAAAAATTAGAAATATTCAAACTTTGTGTTTTGTAAAGAGAAATTTTATTCTGGGAAAGATAAGTTTTCGACATTAAAACATAATTTTGCATGTTTCAGTATGAAAAGCTTCATTTAATGAAAAGCCTATGAAAAGCAAACTTGGGGGGAAAAACAGAGTTTAACAGTATTTGCTCAGTGCAAGTAACTCTTCCCCCTACACCTTCTTATCACCTGTATAACTCTCATTTACATTAACAGGAATTTTTTATAAAGTGTCCCATAAAGTTATGATTACTACCTCTGAAATGCTCTCTCTCTCTTCGGGAGGTTTTCATTTTCATAACATTCTACTTTGTCAGTGAATCAGATCACACAGCAAAACAGAACACGGTTTAACGTACTATTTAAATGGATTTTTCATGTCCTTATTAGAATGTGCAAAGATGCCAAGTCCAATACTGTTCCCTTATTTATACTAATGTTGGCATCTTTGCAAGGGGTAAAAATGGGGGCAGGGGAATATTCTTGTCTTGAAGCTGGGATAAATCTATAAAAGGTAACACATAATTATCCAGGACAATTTAATCACCTCAAAAGGTAGCTTGGATTTTGTCATTAAACCAGCAAAAAAGACAGCATTATCTAGATAACTGTGTCTGTAAAATATATCGCTACAGGATCCGGGGAGTAGATGGCTTAGGAATTTGGTAATGGGTGAAAGAGATTTCACACTTCCAGATTGTCAGATCTGTCCCAGATTAATAAAGACTGAAAATTGTTGCCATCTGGTGGCTGGAGAGTGACAGATGTGAAATGAGTTTTCGTCCCAATGAGTTCCCAGTGGACAAGTGTCCAAATTACAAAACTATCACCAATGCAATGGGCCCTAGCTGGAGAATGTGTTGGCAGTCTCATCGGTGAGAAGACTGAATGAGGATGCAGACTGAAATATCGCCTCCCGGAGAACAAGCCATGGTCCAGGACCTCTTTAAAGCACACTGGCTGGGCAGCAGGGGGAGGCTTGTACTGCCGTTGCACGTGCTATCCCTGTTCAGTGATGAAATAGAGGACTTTGACACACTGACCATCATGGGGACCAATCTAAAGGGAATCTAACTGAAGAAACCTCAACTAAATCTGCATCTGTGCTAGTGTAAGACTTTCCCAGGATTAGAGGTGTTAGGGAAGCTATTTCCATGTATCGGGAACTCTCTTGGCTGGCCTACCTTGCTTCCCTCCAAGATGACCTATGCTATAACTTGTACTTGGAGCACATCTTCACTATTCTCAGCTGTGCTCTGCAGACTGGTGAGTTGTATTTGGTGTAAGGATTATACCTTCTTCCAAAGGATACTGAATTTCCTAGATTATCCATTTGATCGTGCTCTTACATTTCAGAGTTTACTGTTAATCTTGCCTTTCCTAGTGAGGAGGGAGGAAATGAGGTTGAACAGGGAGGAAGTGAAGGGACTTATGAAAGTCCTCTCACTCCAACAATTAGTGAGGATCCCATTTCCCAAAAGAATAGGATTTTATGCTGGCTAGCTGACAATATAAAATGAAACACCTGTGTGGAAGAAACTTATATCTAGCTACATGCGTGCCATTGGTGATCTAGTGGCAACCCACTTGTTAATTGCTTTACTTGGGTTGGGGAGTGGGAAATCTTCTAAAATGAGTTAATGCCCAGGAGATGGTTTAAATATTTTTATCTTGGCTCTTGCTTATCTGACCTCCTCATCCTAAAGAAACAATATGTGACCTAACTATGGTCACTCAATTCCCTCTACACATAAAGCTTCACCTTCCCCATTGTTAATGAATAAACATAGTTGGAGCACCAGAGAAAACAAGTTGGCAGTATTTGATCAGGGGATACATACTAGTGACTGTTCTGAAGACTGAATGTGATTGCCATGAAGAAGTCATCCATGTGACATTTTAAGTGTTCAGTGCAATAGGAATGAGGGCCCGTGGTTAGCTGGATGCTATGGCAACATACTGTATGTAATAATGGATAACACATTTGTCTACCATCTGAGGAAAGACTTGCAATTTCAAGAGCTATGAGCAAGCTGGGTAATTTTTCCTCATGTGGGATATAACTCAATCTAATACATGAGGCATTTAATGTGTACCACAGACTCTTGTGATTTGATTTCTTTTTTTGGTTAAATGTACTTAAAGGGAGGAAAAAATCCTTCCACTTTAGCAGGACCACTTATTTCATGGTGTGAGCAGTTTTTCCTCAGTGTTTGAAGCATGATTAAAAACATCAGAAGAATGCTGTATTGTACAGGGGAAGACAAACATACATTTCATTTAGAATGTATCTTTCACAGATGTGACTGGGGAATATATTGTGTTCATAATTGTGCAGACAAAACTGACAGAGGCAAAAGTTGACTCAGTCCAAAAATCCATTGAAATAACCCATGTTACTAGGGGTTGTTGGTAATAACTAGAATTTAATTCCTCCTTTTAAAGGACTTTTGCTAAACTGAACAGCCAGGAAGAAGCCAATGGTGAGATTCTTCAAAACAGAGGTAACTATTTTTAGGCATTAACCTGAATTTTAGGCTATTTGTCCATGTTAAATCTCAGCCTTTACTTTGCCAAAACTCCAGCTTCAGCCCCAATTCAGCCAAGTATGCATGTGCTGAAGTCCCAGGACTTCAGCATGGTCTTACCATGTGCTTAAGGGCTTTGCTGAACAGGGATAGGGTTAAGTATGTGTTTAAATGCTTTGCAGTTGCAGGGCCTTTGGTGGTCATAATAGGTCAATGGCAGTTTGGCCTGAGTAGGACTTGAGGATTGGGTCAACTCTAGCTTTTTCTGTAAAAAAGAATGTAAAAAGTGTAAAGAATGGTAGGACAGTATGGAAACAATATAATGGTTAGAATGTCTTGGATCTAATTAAGCAATTTTTTTGTGGTTCACACAGCTATACATTTTAAATATATTCTTAAAAATTAATCACATGCCTTTTAAGTCAAAGGAAGGTTAAATTTTTTATTTTGTGGAAAAATTAGTACTAATCTAGAATTAGGAGAGCAGTGGTTCCTTCCAACTTCTTTTGTTTTAGGCTACGCTTGTTAAATGAAGTTAAAAACCTACTACCATATTCAGAATGAGATTTATACACGCAGCTCTGATGCATTACTGTCCACTGGAAACCCAAACATCTTCTCAGAATCACAGACAGACACCTACAAACTACTTAAAGAAAAATGTCAAATCATTTTATTATGTTGAATTTTCTCACATCATTTGCCAAATATTTGAATCACCAATATACCCTGAGCCTTTTTGTGTTAATGGTATGAATATTAATTACACACTAGATACTTTCTGGACAATTTTATTCTGTTAAGGGGAAAAATTCACTGGCAGGGGTGTTCATGCCACACAAGGAAGAACCTGTTAAGTTAGGCTAACCTACCTGATAGGCTGCAATTGAGGGAGAGCCAGGGATGGAAAGCATGATTGATGCAGGAGCCCCACCAGGAAGGAACAGGGAGAGCTAGTACAAAGCCAGGAATTCAGCAGCAGAAAGGGGCTGCAAGGGAAGTAGCCTGAGTCACTCCCTGGGGGAAGGGAGGTGTTTTTTAGGGGTAGGGAGTTAAGTCGTCTGTGGTTACCTCCCTGGGAGGAAGTAGTTTAGGCTTGTAAACCCAGAGGTGGGAGCCAGAAGATGTAGGAACAAGTCCAGGGAAAGAGCAAAAGCATCTGGAAGCAAGCAGACCACAGTTGCTAGGCACAGGGTCCTTGGAATGGAACCCGGAGTAGACCGCAGCTCCAGGTTCCCCTACCAGCCACTGGAGAAATAGCACAGACTAGGCAGGGGAGAAGAAGGCTGCCTGGGACAATCCTCCAACAGGACTTTGATATACTGGAAGGGAAGGACTATACGGACCTGGGCAGTGGGCCAAGTCATGAAGTGGGAGCACCCTAAGTGGTGCAGAGAGAGATGGGTGGGTGAACAAGCAGAAGTGGGCATAAGACCTGGAAGGAGCTAATCCCCAGAGCAGCCAGGAAGAGGTACCTTCGCAGTGAGTGGACCCCGTTACATTCACCCTATGCAGAGGGTCATCAGTAGGCCTATGCATTACCCAAATTCCATTTAAACCCTCCGTTTGTGTGGGGCTTAAATGGTGCATAAGACTTCTGCTAGCACTGAGCTGAATGTCCTCCTTTGGCCCCAATCCTGTGACTGATAGTTATTTGTATTACAGTAGTGGCAAGAAGCCCTAGTTTTACAGCATGACCACATTGTTCTAGGTGCTGTACAAACAGAGCAAAAAGATGGTCCTTACCCCCAAAAACTTACAATCTACGTAAAAGACGAGATGGATGGAGACGGGGGTAGTTCAAGAAAACAATTGAGACTGTATTGCTCGGCATTACAGGCAGCGTGGTCTTGGCCAGTAGGGTCGTCGAGGGTAAACGTGGGTAAACTGAGTTTACCCACTTCTATTCCCCAAGAGAGGGCGTTCACCCACTTTTTTTTAATGCCACTGGTCTTGGCACACAAGCAGCCTGACTGTCAAGTGGTGTTTTTTTTTTTGTTTTGTTTTGTTTTTTGTTTGGAGGCATCACAGCAGAGGAGGGACTGTGGGTGGAGCCCTATTAACTTCAGTGGGCCTCTCCCCAGGTGTAGAAGTCTGCCTGCACACTGTCAGTGGAGCCTTGGTGTTTATGTGGCCGGTTCTGCCACTGAGTTTGTTTACACAAGTGCAATTAATCCCAGTCTTTGTATAGCCTTGGTTCCTATTATCTCTACACCTCAATTAAGGAACACTTTACTATTGCATCTAGCTTTTGAAGTTTCCTTTTCTTAGGACACTCGCCTCCTCGTGTGTGGTACTAAAGAGTTGTCGCCATAATGGGAAACCGTTGAACATTTAACACGTTACTCAGTAGTGCTCTACACTGAAGCCTCCTGCTTTATGGTTGTATATTTATCAAAGGTTCTACTTGGCATGTTGTAACAGAAATTTCATTAAGCAAATTTAATACAAGAAAAGCCCCTAACATTCAGTTTAGGAACTCTCTATCTTGATAGTTCAATGTAGTCTCTCATGATAGCAGAACGAGGCTCTGGGAATGCTGTTCCTGTTTAACAGCATGAGAAATCAGGGACCTTCAAAGTTGTAAGTTCTGGGCTTTTAAAAGAGTGATTATTGTAAGTAGGGTACAGCAGCTTTTCTCTTTTTTTTTGAAAAAAAAGTCATTTTACTTGGTCTGATTCGTACACTGTATTGTGAATTTATTTGTAGTATTGTAGCACCTTGGCACCCAAATCACAGACCGAGACTCGTACACTAATTCATTGTGTTTAAACACATGTCAAGCTATTTTAAACTGACCCACAGTAGCAGTAATAACACATGTAGAACTTCATGTGCTTGGCATGTGTATCGTAGGTGGTACTTTTTGTTGGTCTAGCAGGTTCTATATACTTTTTCGGCAGGAAGCATAGTAGTCTTAGTTCCTGGTCCTGCAATCAGATCTGCATAAGCAGACCCCTGTGGTCATGTTGAGATCCACTGATTCAACTGGAACTCTTGTGATCATAAGGGGGTCTCGGCATGGAACAGTTTCAGGATCAGGGCCTAGGTGCTGATCTATCAAAGGCTTATGTGCTTATCTTTAAGTGCGGAAATAGTCTACTGACTTCACTCACATGCTTAAAGTAAAGCGCACAGATACAAATCCTGGTAGGATCAGGGTTTAGGATAAAATCTTCAAAAGTGCCTCAGTGTCTTGGTTAAGTTTCAATGAGAGTTAGGGACTTAGAAGTCTAACTCACTTTTGAAAATAGGACTTAATCTCCTAAATCAGTTAGAGGCTTTGGAAAATTGTACTCTTAGTCTGTAACTGATTTATCAAATTTGCTTTTCTATGACTAATTTAACACCTGAACACAGATGATGTAAATAATTGCAGTTCTGTAAGGGCACAAGGAGACAATAGATCAAAAATAGGGGATGGATGGATCTTCCATTATACAAAATAAAGTGACATTTGCAGGGCTCTAAATTTTCCTCCATTAATTTCTAGTGGTAATTGAAGGAGAGAGGGATTAATGTATTTACTGCTTGGTGTATTGCCTTATCTGCAGTAGCTATTACTTAAGACTGACAGAATGAAAAAATGCTTGCAGACGTACACAGATTGCTTTCATCTAATCAGCCCTGAGATGAGAAGCGTAAGAGCCAACTCTAGCTCCCTTATCTGTCCTTTCTGGTTTCACAGTAGGCTTGCGATTAAGTGTGGTCAAGTTTCTGAAGTTCACCTACAGCATTAGCTAATTCCTCCCCGTTTCCCTCCCCCCCCCAAAAGAAAGATAAAGCTCACTTTGGTCCTACATTATCCAGCCTGCCCAATTCACATGCAAATCATGTCAAGGACGTGAGGAATGGCTTTTACTTCTGTAACAGTCAACTCTGCATCCTGCATGTTAAACTTGGAACCTAAAACCCAAATCCGGACATACTTGTAATGACTTTTCTAGTTCTTGTGGGACTGGAAGTCTGCATTTGAGACTTGGAAATAAAGAAGCTGCTTCTAAAAAGCTTGGTAAGATGAATCCATGAGGACCCATCTGCACAGCATATACAACTGTATCTGGGTCCTGGTTACAACATGGATCTCTGGGGGTATTGTTAGCTGGGGAAAACAACACACAGTATTTGGACTGCAGGCAGCCTGAGTTGCAAGTGGACTCCCTTCTTTATGCAGAATACAAACATGGGGAGTGATTGTCTCTTTCAGTGAAATTCTCTGTCTATTGAAAGTTCATTCAGCATTTGCTCTAAATGTAGAACTTTAAGGCATCTGAAGAGAAATATGGGATGTTGGTGTTTCACAGTAGTATTTACTCCTGTGGGGAGAGGAGATGTGTTGCTGAGACCTGCACCAAGCCAAGGCCTTGTATGCTGGCATGAAAGTACAGACCACTGTAGTCTATCCTGTTTTAACTTTGGCTCGTTTTACTGCATCATTATGGCCCAAACTCTGCTGTACATTATGCATCCGGTGCCCACTGAAGTCAATGAAAGAGGCATGCACATCTGAGAAACAGAATATGGCCCATATGACTGTACTGTAAAGGAAAATTCTAATCACTTAATGCAAATTATGATTAAGGCCCTGATCCTGCAATTGTCAGCAGATTGCTATGCACATGCAGAAGTTCCATTTACATGTAGAGTACACCCATGTACAACCGACTGCAGGATTGGGACCTAACTCATAAATATATAGTGATATGTTATATATGGTATTAACAGGTATAACTTCCCTCACCCAAGTAGTCCTGTTGCATGGCTGATGTGTGTCACGCTAGGATGATGAGATCTGCAGTTATAGATGGAATAGCAGGAGATATCCATTGATGAATTTATTTATTTATTTTGGTGGGGGGGGCGGGGAGAAGTGGAGGATGGGATAAGGGAGGGGTGTTCTATTTCTCTTTTTTTTTTCTCCACCCCAAAATATTTCCATGTAATGCTTACACTTCTTGTCCACTACAGAGCCCCCACGCTAATCAGAAATGTCTGTCTCTGGCTGATGCTCTGATCTTCATGTTCTGATACAATACCAAGTTGTGTTTCCCCTTGAATGCAGAATTGCCATTCTGATATCAAGGGTTGAAAAATTGAGTCAGATACCCAATAATCATGAGATTGGCTTACAAATCACACCCCTTTATTTTATTTATTTATTTTTAAAAAGGGGGGTTCTTTGGCTTTTTGAGCCAAGAGGCGTCTGGCGGGGTGTATACCCCGTACTGGTATAGAAAGGACTAAGAGGAGCCTGACAATAAGCCTACTCTGTGATATGTGGCAATAGCCCAATATCTATGTTCTGTGACATGTGGAGAGGAGAGAGGCAATTAAGGATTAAAACCAGACTGGGTAGTTCTGGTAAAGGACGGACTGCAGGGCAATAGGGAGAAGAGATCTCGGAGAGACGTAACTGGGAGTTTCCTCTTTTTAGGGAAAGGAACTTACAGAGGGGCCTAAAGGAAGGAGCTTGTCCATGAAGTTGTCCCTGAAGGGAGATGTCAGCCGGGGAGAGGGGAGACCCTTAAAGTAGGCCTCAGAAGCCCTGAGAGTCAGTGGCTTGGAAGGCACTAGGCCCCTAGGAGGAGAGCCTTGGGAGGCAGCAGTGTGTAATAGGGTGTGGAAGAACTCTGCAGAGCCTGAGAGGGGTGAAGAGTCAGCAGAGAACTGAGCCCAGGAAGATTGGAGGTTCCTTTTGAGTTGTGAGGTTGAACACGGTTTACCCTTGGAAGGGGTGGAGCTCTGACTGTGGCCAAGTCACTGCACAGACCACTGCAGTGCAAAGGAGGCTGAGGCACATGGCTGCAATGCTGGGTCTTGCCATGGGGAGGCACTCCAGGATGGTGAGTGTGACAGGGTCATATTGTCACACTTTCCTCTGCAAAAATTATGCTAGAAACTTACTTTCCAAAAAATATTTATTTAATAGACTCTCAGGACTCCAGGAGCTGGGGCTTTAAGAAAAACAGCGAATACCATGATACTTGCAATAACAGTACAGTAGGTGGCAGCCGTCAGGGATTTTTCAGTTACCAGCTTCTATCAGTAGAGGTTTTAAAACACTTTCTAGTATTGAAGGAAATCACAACGAAAAATTATTTAATCAAAATATGCAATACTTTCCATAGTAATCTAAGGCAGTAGGAAAATAATCACTGCAGTTTGCTCTTAAAATATGCCCACTGCTACTCCAGGGCTGTATTTATCTGTCGGCTCCCAATCTGCTGCTGCCTCCAGAGAGAGGTAGTTCTAGCTGAAAGTGAAGTTTGAAGAAATATTGCAAAGTGCCTTGAAAGAGAAATACAGAATAATTCTGTAGTTAAGTGCCCAAGACTCCTCATTTTGTCCTATCTGTATTAACTGGGTTAAGAACACCTTACTTACAGGAGTGTTGAGGCTCGTTCCATTAATGCGAAAGCTCTTTGAGATCCTCAGATCAAAGTTTTTCAGAAGTGTAGGCTCAGGTTTTCAAAGCCCTTAGCATTGGCCTAACTCTTCTCTGGCTGATATCAAAGTTAAAGGTCCCATTGACTTCAGTGGGAGCAGAGTTATGCCAATGTTGAGTGCTTTGGAAAGTTTTACCCATAAATTATTACATAGCATGCTACTAGGTTGGAGTCCTATTTTGCTGCTGCGTGGGGGATGTAGGGTGAGAAGCTCTGATATAGCACAGGGTGGAACTTGGCACGTGCATTTTGACTGCACAAATGCTGTTTTACTCTGCACCCAAACAAAATATTCCTGCGCGTGCGTCCTGGCTCCTAAAATAGCAATGGAGTAGGAATGAGTCAGGTTAGGAGTCTCTCTTGTGGGGGGGCGTGGAAATCATAATGCTAATATTTCAGTGCAAGGTTTATATGAGGTTTTGCTTAAAGGGCCTTGTATGTCTGACTGGCTAGTTAACACAGCATTTTCTGGTTAAGGTCTTTCGAACCTTACACTTTAAATGTTGTATTTAGCAACCCTTTTATTCAAAACACAAAACAAGACTACTCTCGCTAGTCTGTCATCCATTTTATTGTATGCTGAGGAGTGAGAGGCCAAGCCACAAATTTGACTCATTTCAGCCTCTATGGCTTTTAAAAAGGTCTCTGAATATCTTAATTGTATTATTTCAGATTTGTCAATTAATAATTAGTATCACACTATGTTCCCCACAAATAATTGTTTATTTGCTTCAGCTGCTATATTAAAACAGTTATTTGTATGACAGCCAAGTGGCATGAATTTAACCTTTTCACTTGGCAGAAGTGCAAGTGGGAGTTTGGACTGGCTTCTCTAGGCTGCAGTCCTTGGCTTCTTGTGTGTTTCTGCTCCAAAGGTTATCTAATATTTAAACTGCTGCTTCCTAAGATGACTGAGACTGCCCCCTCTCTGACTATATGAAAAGGACAAGGATTTTAACATGGAGGCAAGGGTGCAGTGGAGAAATGTGCCATATTCATTTATCTTTCAACATAAAATCTTTATGATCATTGTGGAAAAAAATATTGCAAACTGCTTGGGGTTAAAGATTAATAGGTGATTAAAATGCTATTCAAATTGACTTTTGAGAGCAGAATATGACTAGGAAATAGGTGCTTAATATTTGGCCAATAAAACTTTATAAATAAAGGGGCCTGATTTTTTTGTTTCTGAATGCTGAGTACCACTAACTTCAGCTAGAGATGTGAGTGAGTGCCCAACGCTCTTGAAAATTGGACCCCTGTTCTTCAGGAGATAAGTAGGGGTTATACAGCAATGCAGGATTGAGGTCCAGGCTTTCTCCATTTCCATGGTACTGGGTCATACCCCTTGAGCTGGTGGCAAACAAGATGGTTATAGGAGTCACCACTGTGGTTCTTGGACATTTTATTATCCCCCCTGTGTTAGGAGGAAGTCCCCATGAGACCCTGAAACTGGCTTTAGGATAGCTTTGCACCCAGAGAGCAGCATAAGATTGTTGAGCTCCAGGTTTGTCCCACATAGTTGGTTTTACAGTTCTAGGATTGTCTGCCTGTCCCTGGGATTGTGAGAAGCGAACAGTCAGACACAGGAGCAAGACGGAGATTAGTATAAAAGAGGGTCAAATCTCAGTCTCACAAACCAAACCTAGTACTCTGGCTTTGCCCAAGGGAAGTGGGCTCCCCTCTCCCACCATGCTGTGTGTTGGGGCCAGGGAGCCTGTATAAAGAGGTGATGGCTGCTACTGCTGGCTGTGTGGAGGAGGAGTAATATGCCATTTCTCTCCCTCATGTGGGATTCAGGCTTGTGGATCAGCACTATACCATGCCTGGTCCCACCCTGGCCTGTCCATATTTCATCCTCCATAGGGAGCTCTCAGAGCATTTAAAGAGGCCTGTGTCTACAGTATGCACAGGGGTGTGGAGATTGCCTTGCCCCCTTGTGCAGCAGAAGCAATGTGTTAGGCCTTGCATGTCAGTTCAATGGGACAGGAGTTGTTCTTAGCTAAGGTTCTGATTCAGAGAAGTATATAAGCACTTGCTTAAGTGCTTTGCTAACTCGGGGCCATAATAGTGTTCCTAGACCATCTCATTCACTTACAAAACCCTACTTCTATCACTGTCTGGATTTTCATATGGGCTGGGTACCTATAAATGCTGTTTGCTATAGATTTCTAATGTTCTAAAAATAATCCTCCTTTCCCATTTTCATTTCCCCATTGCTATTTTTAATATACTTTAACTTTTGAAGATTGTGTAGTTATTACATGGTCAAACTCAACCATTTTTATATAAACGTTAGATAATATTTAAAGAAAAGATTTGTAAGATTTATACTCAGTAAATATCTCTTCAGCTTCAGAAATGTTTCAATGGCACCATGAATCTCTGAATGTCAGATGAAATGGATTACATTCTATCTGAAGCAGTACAAAGGGAAATCTATTTTGCTGTACTTCAGTGTTTGTAAATATGACAATCATTGCCAAGTAAGTGCTTGCTTTTAACTGGAAGTGGAATTTATTTCACTCATGCTTTACATATTTTTTGCAGTATTTTTACTTAAACCATTTTAAAGTATCAAATGTATCCGTATTAAAAGGTAATGTTTGTAGATTTTTATGTTCTATTTCAAAGGAATTTTGAAAGGAGAAATTCTTTAGATTGATTTATTGAAAGAAATATGTACGGTACTTTTGGACACTGCTCTCATGTCTGGAGCAATTAAGGGCACATATGAGTCCCAGTATGATTTGTACTTTATCCTCTTGCTAAGTAATTGGTGTGGTCTGGTGCAGTCATCTTGGTGGATGAGTTTTTTTGGGGTGGCACTATCAGTGCTGAATAACAGATAAAGTAGCTGGTCACTTACTGGTTTAGAAATCAGTCAGGAAAGTGAAATAAATTCCACCAGTGGGCCCCCAAAACCCCTCTGAATTGAGAGGAACGCCCATGGAATCCGGCTTCCTCAGCCCATTTCTCAGTAACAGTATGATTTAAAAAAAAAATAAAAAAATTCCTCTTCCCCAAACCTAGGTACAAATTTTGCTTCAATGGCTTGATGATTTCACTTTGTGCTGAGTTGGATGAATTTCATTTTTGAAACCGTTTTTTAAAGTAAAATCACTACAAAACATAAAAACTCTGTGAAAATATAAATGTCGTGTAAAATGCAAAACCAAGTGAGTGAAACTATTTTTCTTCTTGTTACATTGGTGCCACTAGTTTAAATTTGTGTGAGTAAAAATGGTGTTTAGCTTGGCATTGGTTAGGTCAAATGAAATAAGCTGGCTTAGCAAACAAACCTAGCCTTGTCTGTGCAGTAATGATTAGCCATGGTGGAAGTAAGGAGTCATATGGCAGTTACTTGGGGATCTCATAGCAACTGGAAAGAAACTAGGAGGATACGCTGGAAAGAAAACTTTGTATTCTGAGTGATTATTAACAATTGCTGTAATAAAGCTGCCAAAAATATCAAGATCCAGATTACGTATTAATTTGCTACAGGTAGGAAAATAACATCATAGTAGGAACACATTTTTGTAAAATGCTTGCATTTGAAATGTATGTATTGCAGTGTAACTGAGGCTACAACTTTGGGGCATTAATCACTGTGCTTTAATGTATGTATTTCATATCCCTCCTAGAGGGAAACATCCTCTCCTTGAAATTTGTAAAGCACCTAAAATGAGTCTCTTCACTTTGCTCAAAAGAGTCAATGTTACTTTGTCATTTGGATTCTTTTATGTTTTAAACTTGTGCCTTGCACCTCAGCGTGTGCCCTATTGCAAGAGCAATGTGTAAGTAGGGCTGGACAGGAAGTGGCTTTCTTGTCCCATGAGAATTTTTGGAGGCTTTGAAACATACCCCCCATTGGGACATTGAACCCAAGATCTCTTTGGTTTTTTGGTGGCAAACCGGAGGGAGACACCACACAGTAGCCAACTGCCCCATGGTTATGGCACTCTGCTGGGATGTGAAAGGCGCAGGTTCAAGTCCTTGCTTTGCCCATGTTGGAGCAGGGACTTGAATGCAGCTCCCCGCCTCCCACATCCCAGGATGGTGCCCTAAGTGCCAACTATTGGCTAGTCCAGGGGAGCAGGTCATCTCTTGTGTTGGAGCTGTTCCATTTTGTATAAATGTCTAACTAGGAATGGGGGAGAGGGATTCTCACTCTGTAACATGGTGGTTCTGGCACTCAGCTGAGAGGTGGGAGATCCAGGTTGAGTGCCATAACACCTGGGCTATGCAGTGTGTGACTCAGTCTCTGTCCCAGTGAATGTTTATATGAAGTAGAACAGCTCAACAGGAAAGACTGGGACACACTCAACCCCTAGTAGCCTGGTGATCAGGGTCTCCCACCTCCTAGGAGAGTGCCATGTTCAAGGCCCTGCTTCAAAGCAGGGCCTTGAACATGGTTTCTCACATCCCAGGAGAATGCCCTGAGCACCAGGCGGCTGGCTGTTCCAGGTTGGGTCCCTTTCTTGTGAAAGGTTTGTCAAAACAGACCCTTTCCCACCTCCATCCCCCCAATTCAGTTTTTACAAAGCAGCATTTTCTGATTCTTAAAGTAACACTTTTTTCTGAAAATTTCCCACCCTCTCTATGTGCAACAATCAGTGCCACTGTGAATGAGGCTGAATTCAGCCTACTAGAAATAAATGTGGGAAACTGAAAATCAAAGCTTGTGAAAGGCCCAAACAATAAACCCAGACTCTCTGATCTGAACACTTCTGGGTTTAGGGGTTTGCAATCCAGCTAAATTGTTCCCAAAGTTTATTGAGCTCAAGTTCAGTCAGGTTATAGCGGTAGTTTACAGCTCATACCTTGTGTCCAAACCTAGGTCTGGGGTTTTGGTTCAGGCCCACCTCTAAATCTTCTACTGTAGTTGGTATGTGGGTTTACCCAAGGTATTATGAACAGGGACTAGTGAACCAGTTCATATAAAGCAGCTCCCTCAGCCTTCTGCACCATCATCAATTTTTAGAGCCATTCGGTGACCCTTTCCTGAACAGTTCAAATGAAATGTTTGTTCACTTCTGATGTCTGTGTGTGACCACAATGCAGTGAGAAGGGCTGTTCTCATGGTATTTCCATCAGGGACCAGAAGCAGAAGTGTTGTATATCTCATAGGAAAGCCTGTTCCTGCAAGATGTCAGGCCCAGTTAATCAGATTGAAGTGGCCTGGATGGATTTCAAATAAGCATTTAAACTTTTTGGATGCCTTTCCTAACTGATCTAGAATGCCAAGTCTCTGGAGGTCTGCCAGTTACTGAAAAGTTTGAGACAGTTGCACTATGGCGAGATTCTGACGGTCTTTCTCAATAGAAACGCATGTAGCAACCTCTGTGTAACACACACCTGGAACTTGGATTGGGCTCACTGAGGTCCACAAACCATTTGTCGATTTTGGGCTCTCATTTTGTGGGAGCCTATGCCCAGCTTGTGGTTTTGGGGGTTTGGAGAAAAAATATTGGCCACTTCTTGTGTCCCATGGTTTGGTTCCCAAAATGGACAAAGCTTGCCTATCCTGACTGCAGTTCACTTCTCATCTTGGGGTTTCTTCAGACCCCAAACTCGGTGGATGCTAAAGGGGAACAGAAAACTTCCAAAACCTATGCACCCGTCTCAGTGAGCAGAATCAGCTGGATGTCCTTCAGTGATGATGAAAACCTAATAGAGCTTAAAGAAAACCAGAAAACAACATAGAGAAACACATAAAAATTAAAGCAAGTCCAATAACTTTCAGCTTTTTTTCTAGGATCTCATTTTGTAACCTAAGTAATCTTTGTTTGGAGACTCTGGAGCAGCAGCAACAATTAAGGCCTCGTGCTAATTGCTCATTGTTGTCATCCCTTGGCCGATCATGCTACTCTCAGCTAGCGTCTCAAACTTCCTAGTTGGGGGGGGGAATGCAGTTTGTCACAAGTCCTTCCAATAGTAATTTTATTCTATAACTGGTATCAGAATCATGTCAATATCAAATAAACAGATGTTTATAGTTAATCAAAAATATACAATCCCTGGAAGAAATTGAAGGGGAAGGCATTTTTTTAATTTACTGTGTATATTCCAAAAAATTGCCATATGGTCTCCAAAATCAATATGGTATGTCAAAAAGGCTGCATGTTCTCCAAGGGAAGTATTATATATCTAGCAAAAAAACAACCCAAAAAACTGCTCTCCTCAAAATTTTAGTTTTCTGTACAAGAATTTCTCATTGTTAATGTCTGCCTTAAAAGAAAGGCCCAGAAAAAGGGGCATTATTTCTGTCAGTCTTGCAAGTTTAAGTTTTTGTTGAGGGGATGTGAGCTCTTACATAAATGCTACAACTGCCTAATGAGCAAATAATATGCATTAGTCAGAGTCTCTGCTGCTTGATAACATTCCAGAGAGCCACAGTGATGAGATGAATTATGTTGGGTTCTGCTGTTATGAACATTTCCACTGGAAATTAGGGCTGCTGTCTGCATTAGACCTTGGGATACTGATTAGTTGCGGTCATTTGATGTAACGGGAAAAGAGAATGGTGTGTAATTATTTTTCATAGAGAGCTCTCTTCCTCAGAACTATTATCGGTTGTAGGTTAAATTACACCAAGGCTTCTGACGTAAACTGGAAGTGGATCAAGGTGCAGATGACTTCTGCTGTCTTCATCAACATATTAAATGCTTCATAGTCATTTTAATGCACAAATAGCATTTAAATAACACATTATTAACCTGGAACTATTCATGGACTTGATCTTGGTAGTTGGTGAGCAACCCCAATTCTCACTAAAGGAAATGGGAATTGTGAACGCTTAACAGCATCTTTTTGGATTAGGCCCATTCTGCTGTTTAAAGCCCCAATCCTGAAATATATCATTAAAAATAGAATCACTCATGGTGGTAAAGTTAAGTGTATGTAGGGTCAGAGCCTTAAAGAGCAGCTATTTCACAGAAAACTTTGAAGAACGTTGTCTTAAGATAGAACCTGTAACTCTCTTTTCCCCCTTCAATTTATTATTCTGGACATTTTATCTGAAAAGAACATGGTTATGTTTTAAGAGCTCACTTAGTGCTTTCCTGCCTGAAGTTAAATTCTTAGGTTGCTAGATGACATCTTTTCCAGAATGGCTACACCTAATGTCACAAACAAGGTTAGGATTCTGTGAGGTAGAATAAATAAAACCTTAAAGATCCAGCTTTAACACAAACCTCCCCGGTGGTTTGAAAAAGAATCGTGGGGAAAGGATTACAGAAAATTATAGGCTTCAGCAAAATTGTCTCTCCAAGTAATGTTTCAGTTTCACATAAAGTGCCAGTAGATTTTAAAATATAAAACAACCTCAAAAACAGTGGAACATGAACTAGTACTAATGAAGTATAGAGCTATTTATTTTATCAAGCAGTGTAAGTGTGAGCTTGAGGCTGTACATATACAAAAGGAAGACCATCTCCCTTGTGCAGAGTTGGTCATTGGCTTCAACAAACTAAGCGTAGTTTTGCTGATGATATCAAAGTAACTTCCCAACTTAGCTGTTTCAGGAAGAAAAAGGGTGCAATAACAAATATAAATAACCTCTCCATTTACCCTTCTCCCATTAACAACCAGACATCTCACGCCCACTCATCCAGTCAGCACTGAAGGTATACGCACTGAAAAATCAGTGCTGTATGAAAACTTGTCGTTACCGTCTGTGAGGTAGATTTCCATGTGAAAGAGCAAAAAAGGTTATTTGAAAAGTATGAGCCAACACAATACAGGTTAGATTTTTTAATCCCCGAGAAACTATATTTTAAACAAAATATACTGAGACATTTCATCAGTAGTAGGGCTTCCAGCTCAAGGTCTTGCACTGCATAAGAAGTTTCCAGGAATAGAAATTCCCTAACAAAATCATGCTGCAATACTTACTAGGCGTTTCAAAAACAGTGCAAAGGTTGGAGCAGATTTTCCAGTTAGTGTACTGAATGCAATGCTGGTAATCATAATTAACCCACCACAAGTCCCTTTAAAGCTTCTTTAACCCAGTGTTTTCCAGGTGGGGGAGAATCTGTAGCAGCCATTGCCAGCAGCACCAGATGTGGTTCCTTTGACCTTGTGAACTCCAGGGATATTAGCGATTCTGGACACTGTGGTCTGTTCTGTGAGCAGCACCTGACAAGCTGCTGAGGAATTGAGATTTCTGGGGTCGATGGCTCCAAGACAGCAAGCTGGTTGGACTGCCCTGGGCTTTCCCATTTTGCAGAGAACTTTGAAATTTTTGGTATTCATCCTGAATTGGAAATTAAACCAAACTTTGAAAATTATGACAATCCTCCACCAAATGGCCTTGCCTTACCCCTCACCGTGCTGGATATGACACATTGAACAGTGGGTTACATGTGCTCTGTAACTGATTAATGCACTTTCTCCCCGTGCATCTGGTATCTGCCCCCACCTGCAGCTATGGATGCCAACCCTCCAGGATTGTCCTGGAGTCTCCAGGATTTAGATTGCCATCTGATGAAACCTCCAGGAACATGTCCAAACAAAGTGGCAACACTACCTGCAGCGGAGTGGGAGACTGCTGAGGTTTTGGAAATGGGGCTTAAAATGTGTTCATCTAGTCTCGGCCATTTTGGAAAGAAGTGTGGAATACATGTAGTTCCTTGTGCATAACACAGGTTGTAAAGAAAGAGTGAGCCTGCCTGAGGCTTGCCTCTAACAATCTACTGTGGTTTACTTTTCACTCAGCAATACATATGCCCAAATTCCCATTAAAGATCTTAGATATTATAATCCACTGCACAGTTTTCTGTCAGTTACTACTGCCCACTAAGGGGCTACCAAAACACCAGAGGTTCTTCCCTGGCTTCATTGAAGATAATGGCAAAATTCCTATTGACTTCATTGTGGCCAGGAGTTCATGCTGCAGGTCTGTACAGATGTAGGTTTTGGTCACTACCTATCTGGACTAGACTAAAATTGATGAACTGTAGGTGAATGAACCTATCTACTTAGCTATTCTATAAATTGCAGCCTGATTGTTAAGTAGGGTGTCTTGCCACAAGCACACTACACCAGTGCTTCATGATCTGCTTTATCTATTTGTGGTCCCCTAGAGGGTGGTATTTTTCACCTTTGAGGTCCTGAATAGTTTGGGGATGTGTAGGCTGCGTTATTTTTAGTGTCAACGGTTACGTTCACTTTTTGTTAAGCAGCGGGATAAATTGCTCTTTTGTGTATTATTTGTGTCTTAAAGTTATTACATGCTCCTCGCACTTGTGATAGGGACTTATTATTTGTATATAATGCACTGCTACATTTGATGGCCACGGTCCCAATCTCAGTGGACAAGTCTAACCATCATACTGGCACCTTTGGGGGCAGTGAGCATGTGTTGCTGAGGCCAGAACATGTCCACATGTTGTGTGTGTGTATGTGTGTGTGTGTGTGGTTTTTTTTTAAATCAGTCCAAACTGATGACATGCATATTTTGAAATGGAAAGTGGTAGAAAATTTTCTACTTGACCTGACATTTAATTACTTTTCCTTGTTAATTTAAGGATATGTCTACACTACGGAATAAGGTCGAATTTGTAGAAGTCGGTTTTTTAGAAATCAGTTTTATATATTCGAGTGTGTGTCCCCCCACAGAAAATGCTCAAAGTGCATTAAGTGCATTAACTCGACGGAGTGCTTCCACAGTACCGAGGCAAGCGTTGACTTCCAGAGTGTTGCACTGTGGGTAGCTATCCCACAGTTCCCGCAGTCTCCGCTGCCCATTGGAATTCTGGGTTGAGATCCCAATGCCTGATGGGGCTAAAACATTGTCGCGGGTGGTTCTGGGTACATATCGTCAGGCCCCTGTTCCCTCCCTCCCTCCGTGAAAGCAAGGGCAGACAATCGTTTTGCGCCTTTTTTCCTGAGTTACCTGTGCAGACGCCATACCACGGCAAGCATGGAGCCCGCTCAGGTAGCCATCACCGTATGTCTCCTGGGTGCTGGCAGACGCGGTACAGCATTGCTACACAGTAGCAGCAACCCATTGCCTTCTGGCAGCAGATGGTGCAGTACGACTGGTAGCCGTCCTCATCATGTCCGAGGTGCTCCTGGCCATGTCGGCTGGGAGCGCCTAGGCAGACATGGGCGCAGGGACTAAATTTGGAGTGACTTGACCAGGTCATTCTCTTTAGTCCTGCAGTCAGTCCTATTGAACCGTCTTATGGTGAGCAGGCAGGCGATATGGATTGCTAGCAGTCGTACTGTACCATCTTCTGCCGGGCAGGCAAGAGATGAGGAGGCTAGCAGTCGTACTGTATCATCTTCTGCCGAGCAGCCATGAAATGTGGATGGCATGCAGTCCTTCTGTACCGTCTGCTGCCAGCCAAAGATGTAAAAGATAGATGGAGTGGATCAAAACAAGAAATAGACCAGATTTGTTTTGTACTCATTTGCCTCCTCCCCCGTCTAGGGGACTCATTCCTCTAGGTCACACTGCAGTCACTCACAGAAAAGGTGCAGCGAGGTAAATCTAGCCATATATCAATCAGAGGCCAGGCTAACCTCCTTGTTCCAATAAGAACAATAACTTAGGTGCACCATTTCTTATTGGAACCCTCTGTGAAGTCCTACCTGAAATACTCCTTGATGTAAAGCCACCCCCTTTGTTGATTTTAGCTCCCTGAAGCCAAACCTGTAAGCCGTGTTGTCAGTCGCCCCTCCCTCCGTCAGAGCAACGGCAGACAATCGTTCCACGCCTTTTTTCTGTGCGGATGCCATACCAAGGCAAGCATGGAGGTCGCTCAGCTCACTTTGGCAATTAGGAGCACATTAAACACCACACGCATTATCCAGCAGTATATGCAGCACCAGAACCTGGCAAAGCGATACTGGGCGAGGAGGTGACGTCAGCGCGGTCACGTGAGTGATCAGGACATGGACACAGATTTCTCTGAAAGCACGGGCCCTGCCAATGCATGCATCATGGTGCTAATGGGGCAGGTTCATGCTGTGGAATGCCGATTCTGGGCTCGGGAAACAAGCACAGACTGCTGGGACCGCATAGTGTTGCAGGTCTGGGACGATTCCCAGTGGCTGCGAAACTTTCGCATGCGTAAGGGCACTTTCATGGAACTTTGTGACTTCCTTTCCCCTGCCCTGAGGCGCATGAATACCAAGATGAGAGCAGCCCTCACAGTTGAGAAGCGAGTGGCGATAGCCCTGTGGAAGCTTGCAACGGCAGATAGCTACCGGTCAGTTGGGAATCAATTTGGAGTGGGCAAATCTACTGTTGGGGCTGCTGTGATGCAAGTAGCCCACGCAATCAAAGATCTGCTGATATCAAGGGTAGTGACCCTGGGAAATGTGCAGGTCATAGTGGATGGCTTTGCTGCAATGGGATTCCCTAACTGTGGTGGGGCCATAGACGGAACCCATATCCCTATCTTGGCACCGGAGCACCAAGCCGGCGAGTACATAAACTGCAAGGGGTACTTTTCAATAGTGCTGCAAGCTCTGGTGGATCACAAGGGACGTTTCACCAACATCAACGTGGGATGGCCGGGAAAGGTACATGACGCTCGCATCTTCAGGAACTCTGGTCTGTTTCAAAAGCTGCAGGAAGGGACTTTATTCCCAGACCAGAAAATAACTGTTGGGGATGTTGAAATGCCTATATGTATCCTTGGGGACCCAGCCTACCCCTTAATGCCATGGCTCATGAAGCCGTACACAGGCAGCCTGGACAGTAGTCAGGAGCTGTTCAACTACAGGCTGAGCAAGTGCAGAATGGTGGTAGAATGTGCATTTGGACGTTTAAAGGTGCGCTGGCGCAGTTTACTGACTCGCTTAGACCTCAGCGAAACCAATATTCCCACTGTTATTACTGCTCGCTGTGTGCTCCACAATATCTGTGAGAGTAAGGGGGAGACGTTTATGGCGGGGTGGGAGGTTGAGGCAAATCGCCTGGCTGCTGGTTATGCGCAGCCAGACACCAGGGCAGTTAGAAGAGCACAGGAGGGCGTGGTACGCATCAGAGAAGCTTTGAAAACCAGTTTCATGACTGGCCAGGCTACGGTGTGAAAGTTCTGTTTGTTTCTCCTTGATGAAACCCCCCGCCCCTTGGTTCACTCTACTTCCCTGTAAGCTAACCACCCTCCCCTCCTCCCTTCGATCACCGCTTGCAAAGGCAATAAAGTCATTGTTGCTTCACATTCATGCATTCTTTATTCATTCATCACACAAATAGGGGGATGACTACCAAAGTAGCCCAGGAGGGGTGGTGGAGGAGGGAAGGAAAATGCCACACAGCACTTTAAAAGTTTACAACTTTAAAATTTATTGAATGCCAGCCTTCTTTTTTTTTGGGCAATCCTCTGTGGCGGAGTGGCTGGTTGGCCGGTGGCCCCCCCACCGCGTTCTTGGGCGTCTGGGTGTGAAGGCTATGGAACTTGGGGAGGAGGGCGGTTGGTTACACAGGGGCTGTAGTGGCAGTCTGTGCTCCAGCTGCCTTTGCTGCAGCTCAACCATACACTGGAGCATACTGGTTTGGTCCTCCAGCAGCCTCAGCATTGAATCCTGCCTCCTCTCATCATGCTGCTGCCACATTTGAGCTTCAGCCCTGTCTTCAGCCCGCCACTTACTCTCTTCTTCAGCCCACCACCTCTCCTCCCGGTCATTTTGTGCTTTCCTGCACTCTGACATTATTTGCCTCCACGCATTCGTCTGTGCTCTGTCAGTGTGGGAGGACAGCATGAGTTCGGAGAACATTTCATCTCGAGTGCGGTTTTTTTTTCTTTCTAAGCTTCACTAGCCTCTGGGAAGGAGAAGATCCTGTGATCATTGAAACACATGCAGCTGGTGGAGAAAAAAAAAGGGATAGCGGTATTTAAAAAGACACATTTTATAAAACAGTGGCTACACTCTTTCAGGGTAAACCTTGCTGTTAACATTACATACATAGCACATGTGCTTTCGTTTCAAGGTCGCATTTTGCCTCCCCCCACTGCGTGGCTACCCCCTCAACCCTCCCCCCTCCCTGTGGCTAACAGCGGGGAACATTTCTGTTTAGCCACAGGCAAACAGCCCAGCAGGAATGGGCTCCTCTGAGTGTCCCCTGAAGAAAAGCACTCTATTTCAACCAGGTGACCATGAATTATATCTCACTCTCCTGAGGATAACACAGAGAGATAAAGAACGGATGTTGTTTGAACGCCAGCAAACATACACTGCAATGCTTTGTTCTACAATGATTCCCGAGTATGTGTTACTGGCCTGCAGTGGTAAAGTGTCCTACCATGAAGGACACAATAAGGCTGCCCTCCCCAGAAACCTTTTTCAAAGGCTTTGGGAGTACATCCAGGAGAGCTGCGAATGCCAGGGCAAAGTAATCCTTTCACATGCTTGCTTTTAAACCATGTATAATATTTTAAAAGGTACACTCACCAGAGGTCCCTTCTCCGGCTGCTGGGTCCAGGAGGCAGCCTTGGGTGGGTTCGGGGGGTACTGGCTCCAGGTCCAGGGTGAAAAACAGTTCCTGGCTGTCGGGAAAACCGGTTTCTCCGCTTGCTTGCTGTGAGCTATCTACAACCTCATCATCATCTTCTTCGTCCCCAAAACCTGCTTCCGTATTGCCTCCATCTCCATTGAAGGAGTCAAACAACACGGCTGGGGTAGTGGTGGCTGAACCCCCTAAAATGGCATGCAGTTCATCATAGAAGCGGCATGTTTGGGGCTCTGACCCGGAGCGGCCGTTCGCCTCTATGGTTTTCTGGTAGGCTTGCCTCAGCTCCTTCAGTTTCACGCGGCACTGCTTCGGGTCCCTGTTATGGCCTCTGTCCTTCATGCCCTGGGAGATTTTGACAAAGGTTTTGGCATTTCGAAAACTGGAACGGAGTTCTGATAGCACGGATTCCTCTCCCCATACAGCGATCAGATCCCGTACCTCCCGTTCGGTCCACGCTGGAGCTCTTTTGCGATTCTGGGACTCCATCATGGTCACCTCTGCTGAGCTCTGCATGGTCACCTGCAGCTTGCCACGCTGGCCAAACAGGAAATGAGATTCAAAAGTTCGCGGTTCTTTTCCTGTCTACCTAGCCAGTGCATCTGAGTTGAGTGCTGTCCAGAGCGGTCACAATGGAGCACTCTGGGATAGCTCCCGGAGGCCAATAGTACCCCACAGTACCCCAAATTCGAGCCGGCAAGGCCGATTTAAGTGCTAATCCACTTGTCAGGGGTGGAGTAAGGAAATCGATTTTAACAGCCCTTTAAGTCGAAATAAAGGGCTTCATTGTGTGGACGGGTGCAGGTTTACATTGATTTAATGCTGCTAAATTTGGCCTAAAATCCTAGTGTAGACCAGGGCTAAGAAACCAGTTTCCAGTGAAATATGATGTCAGCATAAGGCAATAAGCCAGTGTCTCAAGGGATTGGTAAATATTTTCCTAATAAAACTAGGACACTAATTTTAGGAAGTTTAATGTAAAATCATGAAAGTGTAGCTTGGCACAAAGATCATATGAATTTTGACAATAACTGTACTAAATGTTCAGTTTTAATGTAAACTATTACAAAAGAGGTAGAGTACAGTTATGCATCAGTTAAACTGTCCTGGAAAGCATTAGCATTTCAGATACCAGAAACAGGGGCCTGCAAACAGTTTACTCCTGAAGAATACTGTGCTTTAGTAAAGAAATTCATGTTCTCTCTAAATGCACAACTGTATGTATCTAATGCTGTCACAGAGTCCCCGAGTGATGCTCTAGAACTGCTCCCTACGAAGCCAGTCAGCACTCTGGTGAAGTCTCCTCTCTGTGAGCAGACTGTCTTCAGGGCAAGAAGCTCACTCGGCTTCCACCTTCCTGGATCTGACCTTGGAGCATTCAGCATCCTCTGCCCCCCCGTGTGCTTCCCATAGCGAGTCCACCCAGGCAGGGTCCTGGGGAAGCCAGAGGGTCCTGCACCCCAACTTCAGTCAGACATGACTCTTAGCCAGCCAGTAAAACAGAGGTTTATTAGATGACAGGAACATGGTCTAAAACAGAGCTTGTAGGTACAGAGAACAGGACCCCTCAGCTAGGTCCATTTTGGGGGGCATTGAGCCAGACAACCAGGTCTGCACTTCACTCCACATCCCCAGCCAGCCCCAAACTGACTCACTCTCCACCCCCTCCTCCTCTGGGCCTGTCCCTTTCCCTGGCCAAGGGGGTCACCTGATTCCTTTGTTCTCCAACACCTTTAGCTATCACCTTGCAGGGGGGAAGGACCCAGGCCATCAGTTGCCAGGAGGCAGAGTGTCGGCCATTTATGTACACTGGCCCTTTGCTCTGCAACAATTACACCCTCTTATCCCACCGCCTAGAGATTTAAGAAATGCATAGGGGAAACTGAGGCACCTACAGTATTCAGAGGAAACATTAAGAACAGTCCCACTTCATCACAAATGCCCAGTCCAAGTTCCACAGAAGTTAATGGAAAGACTTAGTGGATATGGGATGAGGTACTCAGGAGGGAGACTGGGTCCAGTGAATAGAGAACTGGATTGGAACTCAGGAGGACTTATTTCTGTTATACCATTGGCCATTGGTTGGGTGGTCTCTTGGGTAAAGTCACTTAACCTATTTCTGCCTCAGTTTCCTCATCTGTAAAATGCGGATAATGGTGTCTGGCTCTGTAATGAGCTCTGAGATCTGTGGATGAGAAGTGCTATAAGCTAGGTACTAATAAGTAGTATCTTCAAATGTCTGAATCAATATTTTTTTTATTATATCCCTGGTTATAGTTAAAGCTGCTCATTTGCTCTTGCATTTGATGGAGGTAGGTGCAATTGGGCCTGTGTACCTTTGATTGGGTGCTGTGGCTTGGTAGCAGTAGGATATGTTTATAAATGATATCCAAAGTCTATTCCCTTAATAACATCATTTATTTGTACTAGTAGCTGAAACACCTGTGCAACGGCCTGGGCTAACTTGCAAAGTCATATGTGCTTTATTTATTAAAAAAAAGTCAAATGGTGAGAACTTCCAAAAGAAATTGGACAGTAACAGACCACGAATCCCCAGGATGATTTGAACCTGCTGACATTCTAAACTCAAAGAGCTCTCAACCATGCTTGTAGCTGTTTCCATCACTTCACCCTGAGTCAGCAGACATTCTAGGCTTCAGAGTGATGTTTGGAGTTTTCTTGTGTCATAGTTGTGTTGATTTGTGCGGGTGGCAAATGAGGGGGGTATGTTTGGCAAATTGTGGTGTTATGTTGATTTAAGGTTTGGATGTTGGGCCAAGTAATCCACAATCTGTGCAGCCTCCCTCATACAGCTAATGAAATTGTTTCCCGCAAATTAGCTGAAGAGTAAGGGTGGCGGTTGGTGGTTACCTCCGATTATCACAATGGTCTGACTCTTGTCCTTATATGGATACGTGATTTAGCGTAGCTGTACATTGCACAGGTGTAATTCGTAAAGTCAAAATGTCTGAATTTAAAAATAGAATGGTTACAGACATACAAATATGGGAGTAATTTTTGTAGGGTGCTACTGTTAAATTTCCATATGAACATCTGTATTGTGCATATTTTTGTAACTTTTTTTAAAAAGTAACAAATGGAACGCATTTACTACAGTTTGAAATAATAATATAATAATATGCTTTAAAAATGGCAGTTGAATAATACAGAAGTGGAGCTGTCTCAGCCAGTCAGGATGCTGTAAATATATGTACAATAGAACCTCAATTTTGCAAACACCAATCTTATGAATGACTATATAAAACACTTTCCCACCAGGAAAAATAAATCTGATAATGAAAGTGATGTCGAGGAACAAATCAATCTAAATCCCTTCATATTCTGATGACTTTTTTATGCATTAGAAATTGCTTTTCAGTGGCTTAAACAACAAGAAAAAGGTGACACAGTGCACCATTCTGCAATTTATACACGTACCTGCTGTAACTTTTAGCTGCACAATTTAGGGGTAATAGGATGGGAAATACAGTGTTTGTATAATTTGACACTCTTCCCTGTTAACTCCATAATAACCACATCCTGGGCTTATATAAATAGCTCAGTGTTAGTCCAGGGTACAATTATTGCTTCATAATCAGGAATAAAGTTACCTAATGAGTCCATGGGAAAGGGGGGGAATACCAGGTAGGCAGGCCAGCCCTACAGCCTTCCCTTCCGCATCAGCGGTTCAGCAGAAGGGAGGCCATGTAGAGTTATGTAGGGGGGTCATACTTGCCCTTATGCCCCTGAACGGCCATGGAAGTGGGGCCCACAGGCTGGCTTATAGTGATTGGGATCACATGTGACCTAAAAATAGAAAGTATAGTAAACAAATAGCTTCGGCTCAGAAAATCTGTTCCAGTGGAAAAACCTACTGGAGAAGATAAGAGGAAATCAAGGCGAGTATCCATAATTTTCTAGCTAGTTTAAAGAAAACATTACCACTTGTGTTAAAAGATCACTTTTGTCCTTCCTCTCACCCTATGATGGACTGTACTGTCAAGATGAATATATTATAATCCCTTTTAAATAATCCATTTTACTTTCATAAAGCTTGGTCCAGACCAATGTTCCCTCTAATTTTTGACGGGCTGTGTGTGCGCAAAAAATTTCTTCTGTGCAAATGTTTGTGCGCATGGTGTTTTGCTGTGTGCACGGGGTTTAGGATCTGTGTGCGTGTGCAAAGCTTTGAGGGAACAGTGGTCCAGACTCCCACTGGCTTCAGTGAGTGTTGGATTGGGCCTATCGTGACACACAGCACTTTTAAAGAGGTCTTTTGGTAAAGTTATTGAAATTGGGCTGCAATATATCTCCAGCATCTAAAACTGTTGTATTCTAAAAATTGTGAAAAGGTTTTTAAAAGAGACTGTTCCCTAAATGTTGAAATGCTTTATTGGAAGACAGAGCTATAATTTGGTCTGCTTTGGGTTCTTAAAGGTTTGTCAGTACATGATTACTTTGATACTCCATGTGTCTGCTGTTTACTAAATTGTGGCTGTATCTAAACATAAACCAGAATGCAAGGCTCTTTAAGCTGATGTAACTTTATGGCAAGCACAATTTTTACTTTCAGTGTAAACAGTTTAATGGCTAGATGGGTCGAATATCCTTTAATCCTGCCATCAAATTAAACATGTCATTCTTCCTGGTGAACTGTGCCGTTATCTGACAAAAAACTTGGGCACTAACTTTCTTCCAGAACAGACACATTTTTACAGGCCTAAATCTATTGACAAAGGCTTCCCCAATTCTCTGAGTTAGATCCTGGCTCCATTGAAGTCAATGGCAAAACTCCCATTGACTTCAATGAGGCCCAGAATTCACTCCTCTCTTTTTGCTTTATTACATGTTAAGAAACTTACTAATGAGCATGGTTGTCAGTGACTGAGCTTCTCTGTGCACTTGAAATATGACTCTAAAGTTTGCTGTTCAGTAATTAGTGTGTTGATTTATGCCCTTTGAGGTCTGTGACCATTTTTACTAAATATCATCAACAGGGACACTGAGGCAACTAGTGCTGATGTGTATAAAAAGAACATATGAAGACAAAAATAATTTTGTCTGAAAATCTAAATTAATATACTGTAATATTTTCTGGAAAAGAAATTCAGTCCCTCTATCCAGAATTAGTAGTGACATGGAACATGTGGGATGGAGAGGCTGTGCATACTGAAGTTGGCAAACAGCTTGCATTCTGAAATGCTTTTTTAGCACTCCTCTTGCAGTTTCACCTGTTGAAAATGCTCAAAATAACTACTGAGGAAAACCATAATCTCAGCATATGAACATAATACAAACTGTATGGAAAACATGAAGTGCACGCTGCTCAGCCCCTAATGCAAGTCCACGTACACCCACTATTACACCGTTGATGTTCCACACAACGTGCTTCTCGAGGGAAAAGTAATAAGTACTTTACCAAAAATTCTATTTTCCATTTAACAGGAACCCATTAAGGAAAACAGTTTGATACTGAAGTTAAGATGATAAAAATAATGCATAGAAAAAACTTAACAATCCATGGCTTAGAGTTAAGGTTTAGGTGTAATGAATTATTAATTTGTATTCTTATCAAATATAAAGGATTCACTGTGTAGGCAATGTAAGATTTGCAGTTTTTAACTACTGCCTTTTAAGATGAAGGCTGGGGTTTTTTAGATGTGGCAGGTACTGTAACTGACTCGGAATAATTTAATGCACAGCTGTTACTGAAATGAAATGGTCCTGTTGAAAAATACCTTGCTGTGTCCATTCTAAGAGCTGTAAAATGCCTTCCTGGGTACAAGGGTGCAAGCAGAGGAGTAGCATCAGGTTCATATTGCGGCATACCCTCTCTAGGCACAGCCCATTCCTGTAGTGGGCGTAAGAACTGGCAAGAAATGAAAGATTTTGCTACAAAATGTGGAGAGAGGAGTTACAGGTCCCACATAGCAATGATACCGTTAATGCCTGTGTGGTGACAGTCATTCTGGATAACATTAGCGAATGCACCAGAGACCTTCAGAGCTAAAACATGAGGCCCTATAGCTTGACTCACCACTGATTCATATTCACTCTGAATCCTGCACAGAGGTAGGGAAAATGCACCCTGACCAATGGGTGTTACCCTTGCGCGCTGCAATGTGCCTTTCCCCCCCAACTTGTCTCTATTAGTGCGGCGCTCCCTTTCTAAGAAGGCATTGGGTCAATGGCTTTCCCCTGTTTTCTATAGGAATTTTGGATTGCATTGCAAATAATGTCTGAGTAGTAATAGCATGTGGTTCTTTTTCCTTCCTCTGTTTTGTCATGTGGCACAAGTACCTTGAAAGACTCTTCCCACTATGTCCCTATTTCAGCCTTTTTGCAGGAATACACAGATCTTTGGTGCTGGTAACACATGATATCTCAGAGACATTTTGTTTCACTTGCAGGGAGTTTTCAAACCTTTTAACGTCTCTTGGGGCCTAGTTCTTTGCTCTGTGGCTCACCATACATGGCAGTATATGGCCGTAAAAGAGCACAGTATGTCTTAGAGCTGATCTAAGGTAGCAACAGCTTACAAAGAAGCCAGTTTAAAACAAAACAAACAACCCCCTACTTTTTAAATCCACATCTGGCTTTTGTCTCCTAAATTATTATTATTTTTAATTAAATGCGGGAACTTGACAAGACATAGGGACATTTCCACTTCAGATTTTATTGAACTGGGAGTAAGAATATTTTCAGTAGAAGGGGGGGAAAAGATGGGTTTTGTGTTGGGAAGGATGATATGAGACCAAAGAGATGGTGGTACAAAGGGTTTGGCCATCTATATTAGGAAAGGATTTTTTTTTTCTCCCTTCATTTCTTTCTTCAAGGGTGAAATTCACCCCATGCTAGGCCTGTGCACCTTTTAAGTCTTCAAAATAGGCCTTGTACTGACCCTCTAAGCTTCAGCCAAAATGAATGCCCTCGAGGATGCTAGATGCATAAAATGCACCATTTTATGGATCAAAAGTCCATCATGGTAGACCATCTTAAGAATAAAAGTTTTTAATATAGTAATAATCACATACAGCAGATGTCTCCAAACTGTGGGGCACGGAGAAATATCGGGCGGTGTGTGTGTGTGTGTGTGACTTAGACTAGCCCCCACAAGGGGCAGGGAGGGAGCGCCCCCTGACCTACCCCCATCTGGAGCCCTGGCTTCTGTCTTGCCCCATCCCCAGCCCCTGCATGGCTTTGCACCCAGCCTGGAGGAAGTAAAGGGATCCCCACCAAAAAAACCTCTCCAAGAAGCCCCACACACACTGGAACTGGAGCAGGGAACCCAACTCAAATTTAGCAGTGTCCCACTCTTCAATGGCTAGTGGCAGCGCTGTCGTCTTTGCGATACTGCATCCCTAATGCCACATGGTGGGGTGCAAAGGAATACACAGTTGCATTTTAACTCTCACCCTCCTGACTGCATGATCGAAAATTATGTTCAGCATCCACCAGCAGCACTGGGGCCTCTCCTGGCTCCAGAGAAAACTGTCAAAGATATTGCCTTAAAGTGAAAAAGAAAAGGAGGACTTGTGGCGCCTTAGACTAAGATTTATTTGAGCATAAGCTTTCGTGAGCTAGGTTGGATGCATCCGATGAAGTGAGCTGTAGCTCACGAAAGCTTATGCTCAAATAAATTGGTTAGTCTCTAAGGTGCCACAAGTCCTCCTGTTCTTTTTGCGGATACAGACTAACACAGCTGCTGCTCTGAAACCTGCCCTGAAATAAGAATGCCTAAGTCTCTGCTTTTGGGAGGAGGGGAGTTGACAGTGTTTAAATGTAAAATGCAGCCATGCTTTATAAACCTAAACAGTGAGTGTGGTGGTCAGCTTTAATCCAAAAATCTCTCCATTGACTACAATGGGAATTGAAGCAGGACCTTTGGTATGCCGTGTTTGAAGGCACTCTGTCTTTTGGCCTTGTGCATTGCCACATGCCCTCTTGTGGCTTATTCCTGTATTCTTTGCCATTCACAGGGCACCATGCCAGAGTTTTATTTACTCCTGAGGGCATTCTGCACCCCAAAAATAAAAATTCTGCAAATTTTATTTGTCAAACAAATGTGGAGGCTCCAGCATGGCATTGGGGAGCACAGGCCACTGGCTGCACAGAAGTGGGAGATCCCTGTGCAACTCTCTCACCCCCCGGGACACTGACTCAGCTGTGAGGCTGCACCCAAACCTGATACAGCACAAGGACTGGGTCTGCCCCAGAAGCATCCCAGGGCCCTGCCCCTCTGTGTGATCAGGCAGGCTCAGCAAGTCAGGATCCAAGTGTGGAGGGGCTTAGTTTTGGGGGGCGGGGGAATCCAGGTGTGGGTTGAGAGAGCTCTGTGTGGGGCAATCTGGATGCAAGAGGCTCAGTGGGAGATTTGGGTACACAGGGGCTTGGGGGGGGTGGTTCTGGGTGCAACAGTAATGGGACTCTGTAGGGAGATCCAGGTGAAGGTGGTTGGGGCTCAGCAGGGTTGGGGGTGTGTGGGATAGAGCTCAGCAGGAGTGTCTGGGTGTTGGAAGGGCTGTTGGGGGGTCCAGATGCTGGGGAAGTGGGCCTCAGTGGGGTGGGGATCCAGGAGCAGCTGGTTGGGGCTCGGTGGGGTGGGGATCCAGGAGTGGGTGGCTTGTCAGGATGATCCAGGGAAGTGGGGCTCATCCGGGGGGGTGAGGCTCGGTGGGAGGGTCTGAGTATGAGGGCATCTGGGTGCATGGGAGTTGGGTGGATGGGGGAGCAGCTCCTTGTACCAAGATCCCTCCCCCTGCAACCAAGGAGCAATGGGCGCAGGAAGAGGCCATGGGATGAAGGGGTCTGGAGTTTGCAGAGTTTTTTGCAGATGGGGGAGAAATCTAGGGGTGGGTCTGACCCAGCCCCAGATGCTGTGCAGGAGAAGAAGTCCCGTCGTCCCCAGCCCAGCCAGGACTAGCAGATGAGTCCAGCGCAGGGTAGGAGCCACCAGCCGGGTCTTCCCCAGTCCATCCCTTCCCCCACCCCCACCCCCACTGATTTACCTCTCTGCTGGCTTCCCTGGGCACCCAAAACATACTGCTGGGGAGGGTCACATGACTGTTCTTGTGGCTTCTCTTTGCTTCCCCATCAGAGAGTCCTTTTTCTGTGGGGAAGCAAAGAAATCTGTGGGGGACATAAATTCTGCACATGCACACTGACACAAAATTCCCCCAGGAGTAAAATTTTATTCTATTCCTATCCTGTGATGGAAAAGGATACTTGGACTTATTGTGTGGCAAGAGAGAATTGCCAGTTGTTTGTAGCTGATTTTGTATCCAGGGAGAGAAGTTTAGGAATGGGAAATAAGAGTACATGAAAACTCAACTATATTGGCTTATAACCTGGCATTCCAAGTAGAGAAGACAAGAGCCCCCCACACCCGGTAGTTGGTTATACCATCTACCTCTGGGTGGTGGGCCACTTAGATATCTAGATGTCCCTGCTGCTGCTGATCATTAGTATAAGGAGGAAAAGACTAAATCCTAGCTCCCCCTTAATCTCTGGCTGTATTGAGAACTCTGCTTCAGGCAGAAAAAAACTCTAATAACCAGTGATGAATAGTAGATTTAGTGGAATTCGGGAATGCTCATTAAAAATGTGAACATTCCTTCATTGCTTTATCACTGACTGCTAATCTCACTTTCCCCTAAAGACTCCTATAGTGTTAATTTCTGACTTGGAACAAAATAACGTTCCTGAAGGATTAAAACATCCCCTAAAGACTAATTTTAATTGAATACCTATGATAAAAGTAAAGCTTTGATTTCCACCCCCGCCCAGCCCCATTTGATCAACTTTCCGCAAAGATTGTCTTCCAAATTTTTAGCAGCCAATACCCTTTATTTAGATGAGGCTTGATTCTTTCCGAATAAAACTGATAAATGCCTGATTTCCAGAAAATGTGAGATCAGTCTGCTTATGTGGACTATGCAAATATATGCTGAGTACACAAATATATCACAATGCATGTGTTTAAAAGGACATGTGTAATTCCAGGCAATTATACATATGGGCATTGGGAATGGCCTTTATAATAAAAATATACCTTTAACTGAGCTCCTATAAAGTAATTAAGAGTTTACAGACATGACATTTTGGGTAGAGCTGAAGTGTGGGATTTTCATAATTGCTCAGTATTGGTGTAACTCTGCTCCCACTGGGGGTGTGTACCGATATACTAGATCCCATGCATGTGAGCACAAGCAAATGCAATTAACACTGTGGTTTACCCATATTTGGTGGGCATCAGAACCATGCCTGAAATTATAGCTAGCTGAGGATGGGATTACCAAAATGCACTGGGCCATTGTTGGGACTCCTGTGTCCATCATTTGCCTGCTAGAAGGGGCAAGTGAGTACATAAACTACCAAGGATACTATTCTCTCATTCTTCAAGACTTGGTCAATCAGACACAGGTTCTTAAACACTAGTATTGGAAATATGGGAAAGGTTCATATCATCAACTTGCTGAGGAGATCAGGCTTGTATTTGAAGGGGGAAGCAGGGACCTTATACCCAACAAACACCATTTGTAACAATATTATATCTGTCAGCTGTTTTAGGGGACCCTGCATACCCACTTCTGTCATTGGCCTGCTTAAACCTGGGGTTGTGAGTTCAATCCTTGAGGGGGCCATTTGGGATCTGGGGCAAAAATTGGGAATTCGTCATGCTTTGAGCAGGGGGTTGGCCTAGATGACCTCCTGAGGTCTCTTCCAACCATGGTATTCTATAATTCTGTGATCACACAGGAAATCATACCCTGATGTCAGGGGCCCTAGAGTTCAATTTCAAGCTCAGCAACTGCAGGATGGTGGTGGAAAGTCTCAATGGTGTTGCCTACAAATCCATCTGGAGGCCAGTGTACCCAGCGCTGAAAAGAATCAGCGCCTGCTGTTTATTTAAATGCACATAATCTATGAGGCTAAAGGTATTTCCGCATGGAATGAACTCGGGGCCTTGCATGCTTTCATACTGGTCCTGGGCCCAAGTGGGAAAGGGGGGAAAAAAGGGATGCTTAGCAGCGCAGGGAGAAAGAGGATGACGTCTAAGTTTTGCTGCTACTTGGGGCACTCTTACGGTCGTTTTGAAAATCTGCTTTTACTTTAATGGCAGGTGCAGGCCAAACTTGGGAGGAGCCACAAGTGCTGCTTACACTCTTTTGTTTAATCCAATCTGCACTTGCTGGCATTTCCAGTGTACTATACTTTGTGATATTTGCACCTGTACAAAACCCATCTTAACAGATTTCCTGGAATGGCTTTGTTTTGGGGTGGGGTTGATGCTGGGGATGGTTGCAGTCATTGTGCGATTGTTTGGATTTTCACTGTGCTTGTCACCTGCCTGAAGTAGTAATAAAGAAATCACAAAACGTCACATTGTTCCTTTTTGATTAAGAAGTCAAGGACACCGCTTCTCTCAAATAACCAATTTATTAAAGTATAGTAAATATCTGTAAAACTTCCCCTCTCTGTCTGATATCGAACACCTGAGGCTATTATAGAATATTGAGGTAGACTCAAAACACTTGGAAAAGAAGCCCTGCAAACTTTGTAACTCGATACGGTGACACGAAAAGGAGAGCATGCACATCATTTTCCAGTGCTCCTAAACTGCCTTCGGTTATTGAGTGGTTGGTGGAGTGAATGTAAAAAGTCAGAATGCCCAGAATAGTTGCTGTATGACAAAGGCACAACTCATCTGTCTTTTTCTGTTACAGAATCACCTTTTTGTGCCTGGGGAGAGGGGTGGTGGGGAGATGAAAGCATAGGGGTAGGGGCCTGGCCCTGTCAATTAAGTAGGTCCAGTTCACCTGTGCCTGAGCAGGTGCTCCTATTGGGTCAATTAAGATGATAGGGCAGCACCTGGAGGCTAGCCAGGATCAGGGAGAGTCCCAGAGAGAAGGAGTCTTGCTGGGGTCAAAGCAGACTCCTTCAGTCATGAAGGGCAGGTGAGAACTGCCAAAGACCATGGGATTGGAGGAGTCCTGGAAGGAAGCAAAAAGGTGATTCCCTGAAAAAGATTAAAGACAGAAGGGCAGCAAGGGGGTTTGCTGGCTGGTGCCCCCGAGGCCAGAGAGCCAGGACTGAAGAGTGGTGAAGGCCAGAAGAGAGGCAGCAGCAGGTAGAAGCCTGCTAGCTCTAAGCAGGAGCCAACAGATGAAGAGGGCTGAAAGCAGGGACGTGACGGAGGAGCTTACCTGCTGACACCTGCAGGCCCAGAGGGATGGGATTGCCAGAGAAGTGAGGGATGCCCTCAGCAAAGAGGCTCTGGGGCTTCCTGCTGAGAAGAGTGGAGCTGCACTCCAGTTGGAAGGATGGGGTGTCCTGGCACAAGGGCAGGACAAGACTGACGGAGTCCAGATGTCATCAAAGGTGCTGGTGTGTGGTACGTGAGGCATCAAGGGATGAGATGTCTTGAGTTTTAATGACTGCTTGCACTGAGGTGAGAAATAGACTACGTGTCTGAGATTTGTGTTGGGGATAATTTGAGCCAGGTTTTCGTTCACCACCAAAAAAATACAACGCACAGCAGCACCTGCACCCTAGAACCGGTGACTGGCAGCTCCACTCCACCAAAAGACAGCTAGATAGATTCAATTTCTGTTCTTCCCCATGTCCCTTTGTCCCGTGCTCAAGCCACACCCACCTGTAATCCCCTTTAGTGGGGGAGGGGAAACCCATAATTTGTATGGCCAAAGGATACATTTTCAACTGGAGCATTTGAAGATAGCTGGAGAGTTGACTGGGTTGAGAGAGACCCTTTGGAAGAGCCTTCTGATGTGAGCTGCGGAGGAAAAGGTGCTTGGATAAGAATGTGCCAAGGGGTTAAAAAAGGAGGCAGAGTTCTGCTCAAGGAGTGATGAGGGGGATGTAGAGAGATATGGTGCATAAGTCAGGCAGGAGCCAGTTGGTGCAGGGTTTTGGAAAGAAGGAGGCCTGTTTGAAACTGGAAAGTTTTTTATAATGGAAAGTCTAGCAGGCACCACTATAATAAATTGTAAACATTAGTATAAAGAATCTGATGTTTCATGGATGTGTTCCCTTTCTTAATATTATTTTACTTTAAGAGCACATTATGCTGCAGTAGTTTTCTCTTTACTATGAAGCTCATAAGGGTAATTCTGGAGTAAAACTTCATCTTGCATGGGTCTCATGCTATTGAACCATTTAAATATTGAATGAAACACTAGTGCAGAAAGCTCCCTTTGAATCTGTGGGTGCAGAAATCTATGGAATTTCTTATACATTATGATAAATCTTATACATTCATTTATTATAGATTTCAGAGTAGCAGCCGTGTTGGTCTGTATTCGCAAAAAGAAAAGGAGTACTTGTGGCACCTTAGAGACTAACCAATTTATTGTAGCTCACGAAAGCTTATGCTCAAATAAATTGGTTAGTCTCTAAGGTGCCACAAGTATTCCTTTTATATATTATAGAGGATTTCTTATACATTATGATAAATCCAGTCTTGGTTTCATAGTACCCGTTGTGATCTATTGCAAAGAAAAGCATTAAATATAAATCCAACAGCAACCGAGAGTGATAGTATTTTATTTCACAGTAGAAGGAATATGGTTAATTTTGACTTCCTAAAAACATCGCTCATCAAGTATGTGGGGGAAATCCTAGTGCTGTTGAAGTCCGTGGGAGTTTTGCCGTTGATTTAAGTTGGATCAGGATTTTGCCTGTGGTCTTTTCCTACATCTACCTTGTTAAATCCTACTTTCTCCATATAACAGAGGGTAAAGATTAAATAGCCCCTCCTGCATGATGTTCGGTGACCGTCCCATCAAATCATAGAGAAAGCAGGGCAGTCTTTGTATCCCATTTATTCTCTCTGAAGCCTTGGGTCCCAGTAGTAGTGTAATAATCGTGAATTAAATGATGCTTGTGCAGTCATCTTAAATTTCATGTTGTGGCTATTGGATCATCTTCCCTAGTTTCGTTCCTTGTGTGCTTGATACAGGCTCAAGTGAGGGCTACTTCCAACGTGAACTGTGATCACAAGGAATAGTCACTCCCTTGGAATCTGCAGATTTTATTATTTCCATGAGAGATGCAATTTAATCATTAAGGGAACTGGTGTAGCGCCAGCCTCACATGCCTGCATAGAAGGAAGTTGACCCCAATTTTGTAAGCGGGTGTTTATGAAGTCAAAGGTGCACTCTTCAACAGACTAAGAAGCTGGGCCAGCAGCAGAATGCCCAATCTGGCGTGCACACAGGAGAAATTATCCACGATTAAAGAGTTTCTGATTAATATGACTTATGTGCCAAAACTGCACATGCGGCGTATGATCTCAATTAGAGTGAAACCTAATTCTTCAAGGCTAAGCTCCAGATTCATTCTGTAATTTCTCCTTTGTTTAACTTAGACATTTTTTGACAACAGGATTTTTTAAAAAAGGCAAAAACCCACCGTTCTAAATTGCGCTTCTATAGAAAATGTCTGTCTTGTGGCACTGCGCTGACTACCTTGACTATTTAAACATTTTGGGGGGCGGGGGTTGTTGTGCATTCCTCCAAAGCACTGCCATTTAGTGTTGCTAATGGAGCTGTAACAGTTTTCAGGAAAGAAGGAATACTCATGTGCAGGTTTTCTGCTTAAAAAGTAACTCTTGCCAAAGAAAACGGCTTGAAGGTGGAAAGGAATAAGTATATAATCACACCACTGTCATTACCTCTGATATTAAGAAAGTAGGAAATGTCAAAGGCCTGTAAGAAAAATAAGTCTAGGTTTAATGAGTCCACTGGAGAGGAATTATCAACATTAATCATTTAGGCTAGTGGACTAACATAGCTGGCATCAATAGAATAACTTTTTCCATCCTGGTTGAATATACAGCAGTTGTTCTGGGCTTGTTTCTAAGACTTTTTATGACTAATCTCAAAACATCCTGGAAATACAAACTCTGAACTAGTATGATCACATTTTAAGTGCTCTCCCAAACCAATATGACTACTACTAAAAGAGAATTCAGCATTTAGGCCCTAATCCTGCCCCTATAATGTGTGGGAGCAAAGGGTCCCAGATCCAGCAGAATCCATGCAGGGGGGGCTTTTGAAAGCCCATGCAAGGGGGCACACTATCCTTGCCTGTTACCTAGGGCACAGAGTCTGCAGGATGTGGGGAGATTTTTGTGCCTGCACAGGGCATCTTGCAGCATTGGGGCCTAAATATTGAACCAATCCCCTGCGTGCTATGGAGTGGTACTGGTGTGCTGTCTTTTAGATGAGATAGGAAACTTAGCTCCATGGCACTTCAAGTCATTAAAGATCCAAAGGGACCTTTTGCAAAAGAAGGGCTATTACCTCAGAGCGCTGGCCAAATTCCAGTTCCATTCTGAATTACTAAATTATCTATTTACTATATCTAAATTTCTGCTGTAATTTTGGTTGGATAAAGTATTCTCCAATTCCTATTTTAAGATGCTGTGTAGTGTAGCTGTGCGCTGTTGAACAGTTGCTATCTGTTTTACGCTCGGAAATTGGTGAAGCAATTCTCCTATATTTTGAAAGTGCTTCTAAGGCATTTTGAAGCAGTTTGGGATGAAAGGCACTAGTAAGTGTAGTATCATTATGCAATAATCCACTAGGGGGAGTTAGAAATTATCTTGGTATCAGTCAGATTAAGATAAGGGGTTCTTGCTGCATAACTAATGGTAGATAGCTGCTCGTGGAAAACCTCATGAAGATGCAAATTCCTCTGGTTCCTAACTTATGGAGCAGGACTGGAATCTTTTTTTTTTCTGTGTAAATGACTCGCTGGAATAACACTGTTCTCCCTCCTGGACATTTGAAACTTTATTTGGAGGATAATTACTTAGAACCTCACAATTATCATTTTATTTAGAAATATTTGTGTAAGGAGAAAAACCCAGGAGAAATTAGGGGAAAACATACTTCTACACAATTTCCTTCTCGTCATCGTATTAAAAACTCTCTCTTCTTTTGAGTGGAAGAAGATACTGTGCAAAAGCATGTTGGCCCAGATCCTCAGAGGGTATAACTTAATATAGCTCCATTAACATCAGTGGAATGATTCAGACTTAAACCAACTTAGGCTCTGTCCCTTTTTAAAAGCGAAAGGTGTATACTAATGGGTTTGTAAATAAACCACACATGTGCTAAGACATTTCATGGCTCTCCTTTTCCTTCTTGTGTTCTTCCCATTTAAACAAATACTTTGCTTGTATCCGACTATCGGCCGTGTTAGTCTGTATCCACAAAAAGAACAGGAGGACTTGTGGCACCTTCGAGACTAACACATTTATTTGAGCATAAGCTTTCATGGGCTACAGCTCACTTTGCTGAGATTTTCATACTATGCACAAAAGTCACCTTAAAATGTCATAGATTTTAAGGCTAGAAAGTACCATCATGAGGTGGTGGACCCTCACCTCAAGTTTCATTTACTCCATTTAATCGTTAAAAAATAAAGTACATTTTTAACATACTTTTTTAACACGCCCCCTCTCTTGTTGACTGAGGAACCAACCTGTTGCCACACACCTAGCAATGTGCTTGAAGAGTGGCATGCTTTCTCGCTCACTAACATACACCGAAGGAACACTGGAACTTGAGTAAATATGAAAAGCATCAGGCCGTGGTGTTGACACTATTGGCATATATCCCAGCAACAGGCGCAGAGTGTGAATACACCAATGTCATAGAGAATAGACTCCACTTTTGCAGTAATCTTACTTGCTAAAATGACTCGTCCCACCTGGTGTCCAATCCCAAAGTCCACTGAAGTCATTGTGAAGACTCCTATTGACTTCAGTGGGCATTGCATCAGCTCCCCAGAACCCTGCAGTATTGGAAGGATTGATGCATTCACATTCTCTGGTAACAGAGAAGAAACCCAGTGGCTTCTGCCTGGCTTTTGTGGCTATTTCCTCTGAAATGGAATTCATATGCAGGGGTGACACCTTCCCCCCAGCCCGCCATGGAGCCCTTTGCATGTCACTATTTACATTTTTAAATCTAAAATATTTTCTAGATGAAACCTGTTTGAATGATACCATTCTGGTTTAATTATAGGCATTGCCATTGATTAGGGTGGACAATCTAAACAACACTTGGGCTCTGCTGGAATGGCTTTAATAGATCAAACCAGAAATCTCAATCCTTCTGAGCTGTGGATGTTTCACAATAGCAATAATCTTCTCTGGCTGATCTTCTGGCTAGTGAGTGGCTATTTTCTACATATAAACCTTGAATACTTTAATTTTTAAATATACCCCCATCACACTCTATGGGGTCTGCAGTACGTACATAAATACAAAATGAGCATAAGCAATATTAACAATTTTACGGAATACCATAGAAGTACACTACACTTCAGAAATAAAGTAAAACAAGGTCTCTGCCCTGGAGTTTATAATTTGAATGCACAACATGTAGCATGACTGAGAGAGAAACAATTATGGGGAGGAGAATGTGGAATGAAAACTTAAGTGAAGAACTCATGGGAAAGTCTACATACACAGCTTTGTGGTGCTGTCATGGGCAGGCGATAGGGTAGTGGCTGAGTGGTGTTTGGTGGAATGTTAGCTGGAAGAAGTGATTCGTGAGGAGGGAGTTAAAGTGGAGTGAAGTTAAGCATAACCAAGGCAGACTGTTCCAAACTCAGGTATGGTACGCACAAGGCCTAGATCCTTGAGAGAGGGAACAAAACAAAGGGATCATGAAGGTGAGGGCATCTAGCAGAATGAAGGTGGATGTGAGAGGGGGAGTGGTTGGAGATGTGTGATATGTACACCAGGAGGAATCATGGAGGTGAGACCAAAGAGTCTAACTAGGATGTGGAGAAGAAAGTGAGAGGGTCATGGTGGTGGAAGTGGAAGAAGATAAAAGCAGGAATGTGTTGGGTAGACTGGAAGGGAGAGGGATGAGCCTGCAAGGCAGGATAGGAGGGGATTGCAGTAGCTAATGGCAAGGGTGACTAATGTGTGGACAAAGATTCTGTCAGTGGGTGTGGGGAGGAGAAGATGGATTTTGGAGGTGCTGAACAGAAAGGACCAAAAACTGGGATGAGGGGGATGAAGAGAAGAGGAGTTGAGAATGACACGTGAGCTTGACTGGCAGGGAGGAGAGTGGAGATACTGACTCTGGGGTAGGAGGGGAAGGAACGTAGGGGAAAGATGGCCAGTTTAGAACTGGTAGTAGAAGAGCCAGGATGAGATGGAGAGAAGGGAGCAAATGCAAGACTGAACAGAGATGGAGAAGTAACTGGGATCGGGGAGGGGAGTCAGTTTAGAGATGTTTAGATAAACATGCCAGCAGATGAGATCTAATGAGAGAGTGTAATGGGGAAGAGAGAGAGAGCCCAAGGTGTAGCTGTGGGGTGGGGAGAACTTGACATGAGAGATGAGGGAAAGCCATTAAGGTAACACCACTGAAGGAGTGATCAGTGAGATGGGAAGAGAGCCAAGAGAGTATGGAGTCCTGAAAGAAATTGCTGATGAGCAGGGAGATGCTGACTGTCATAGGCAGCTGGTAGACTGAGGAGGATAAACATGGAAAAGAGGACCTGGGATTTTGCCAGGAACATGGCTCTTTAGTATCCTTCACTGCAGAGAAGAGGGATGGAATCTGAATTGCATGAGATCAGGAGAGAGACAGGTGGTGAATTAAAGATGGAGGTAATGGATGATACACTGGAACAAAGGGCAGCAGGAAGTTGGGGTTGGTAGGTAGAATGAGGTTGAGGGGAGGTTTCTGTACAATAGGGGCTAGCCCAGTGCACTTGAAGGCAGAAAAAGGAGCAGAGAAAAGGGATGAGGGAATGAGAAGTCATGAGCAGAGCTGGATGAATACTCTAAAAATGTTTCCACGGACAAGGCTGCTTAGACTAAGTTCACTCCAGCTGTTTTCGCGCCCCTTTGGGGTTTATTTTCTGCTAATATTCTTGCAAATCAGTTGACTGGCAACCAAGAAGTCTAAGGGCTGACTCAGCTGAAATAGCACATACTGCAGTATATTCATGGAAAGTGAATTTTTAATTCACATTTGTATTTGGTGATTCTAAGAGTTAGTCCTCCATTCAGGCCATGTGACCTGGGTGAGAGGCAACTGCTCAAATATAAAATATTTGTAGTGAACTGTTTCCAAAAAGTTATAAGGCAAGAATGCACATCAACATAGTTACCAGTGCATGTTTCCTTTATGTCAGCAGGACCTGAGGCTTTGTTGGACCAATATGGGATGCATATTCTAGGGTAATGTGCCCATTCCTGCTACCAGCCTCCAGACTTTCAAGTGAAGGTGCTCTTAGCAAGAGTGCATCATCTGATCACATATGCTGTTGTAATCTGGGGGCAGGGGAGGAGAGGAGAGGTTTTTCTGCAGTAGTTAGGACTCGGACTATTGGATTTTGAAAATTAATACCAACACCTTGGGCCTGATTCTGATTTGTTTACACCAGTGTAAACTATCTGCAGTACTATTGGAACTGGTATAGTCGCACTGGGGTTAATCCAAAGAAAGAGAGATCAGATTTGGGCCCACTGAGTTGCATGAAGAGGTGAATATATGCAGCCTGTAGAGAACTCAAGTAATGTGCTACATGACGAAGTAGTCTAGACACAACCTTCTGCACCAGCTGCAGCTTCTACGGTAGCCACCTATAGAATGCATCGCCCTACTTTTATGGGACTGATTTTACCACTCTCTTTCTTAATGTGTAACTCTGTCCAGCAATTACAGCACAACTTAATTTACAAGTTATTACAGTGTTTCGCCATCACCCAGCACAGGGTAGTTAAGTTTATTCTGAGTAACTGAAACATAATTATCATGCTGCCCGAAACTTTCACACATCAGGTAATGCTTTATTTTCTAAGGAAAAAATAACTTTTATTTAAACTGTAAAATCTGTGTATTTACAGAGTGGCTATTTTTGCTTTCAGATTTCACAGCAATTACACTGGGAGTTTTTTCTGAAAAATTGAGCTCTGACTTAAGTCACCCGCAAGCACTTCCTATGTAACTAATTACTTGGATAATTGTGCTCCGGCAAAAGAAAATGAAACATCTTCTAATGGTGACTAATAGCCACAACAGTATCTATTAACTCAAGAATAGCAAAGAGGTCTTTACCATTTGTGGTGTTTGTACATTATAGCCATAATCTGAGTTTTTAGCTCTGGAGCAAATTTTATGTGTGTAAAATTTTAAATCCTAAGTCAAAGAGGTAAAATAGATTTTTGCTAGTTCATTCTGCTTTTATCTAACTAAAAATAGCTGTCTCACACACAGACCTGTTTATCAGGGTAAGTGTGAACAACTTTCTGTGTGTGGAGGTAATAACTATCCCTTTTAATATGCCCTGTAAATATTTTGCTGCTCCATTAGTGGGGTCTGGGTAGGTGGGGGGTCACATATGGCTTTCCAGTAATGCTGTTGCAGTTAGAATTTGCATCATTGTAAGAGAATTTCTTATATGTGGGCCCTCAGTCCGGAGCCACTGTTGTGTAGTGTTTCACTTATGCAGTCATCTGCTTCTGATTGCATTTGTTTTCAGAGGCTAAGGAGTATGCGTCCAGGAAAAAGAGGCAATGATAGTGTGTTGCCTCTATGGGGAGTATTGGAATTACTGTCGCTGGTAAACTACAGCAGTTTGGAAAGCTGTTCTGGGTTAACACTGTTGGATGCTGCAGAACGCTTTCCAAGAATATGTGCTAACAATTTTTAACTAATTGGCTTGGTCCATGTGGGTACATCTTTGGCAACTTCATTGGGGGCAAGTGCATATTTAAAGTAAAGCATGTGCTTAAATACTTTGCTGGTTGGGGGTCAGAGTGCTCAGGATTGAGCTTAGAGTAAATCCATATTTCCATATTAATGTAATGGCTTTGGATGGGTTCAGGAATTTCTGGACGTGTGCACAGAACTGAAGTATAGGCTGAAAAAAACATTGCTTCATTCTTTTACTGGGTGACTTTCAGGTGCCAACATGTCACCACCAGCCTCCTGTTACCTTCCACCAGCAATTGTTTGGTCATATAACTCCATGAAAAGTAAAATTTGAAAAGGAGGGTAGGTGATAAATTCCTACACTTAATGAGTTGAAACAGGCCTGTCAGACACTGTAAAAGCAAAAGTTAGGCATCTTGAGATTACATGTATTGATGTTGCAACAGTCTATGTAAAGCACTTGTATATTGTATTTTATAGACTAACAAATAGCTTACGGCAGTAATTAGTGCAGAAGTTAAAGGTGCCTTCCAGCAAATCTGAATTAGTCACCAGCAGTGACATTTGTGACCGGGAAAGTTTTGTGCATTTAGTATTTTCAGTAGAAATAGTTTATTCATTTGAGCCGAGACCAGCATTTTGATAAACAGCTCTTACTGCAAGTTAGAGGTATTTAGCTCCTTTATTTCTCCCTTTTTGGCTTCTGAGTGCAGTCTGCGTAGGGGGGGTTGGCTTTGGAGACTCACAAAGTTTTTAATACAGTTTTACACACACAGTTTTTGGTCAGGAAATCCCAGTTTTGCCACATGCAGTCTACAGACTGCAGAAGGCGTTTAATTATGGTATTTCATTGACGAGCCCCAAATCACCTATCAAAAATGCCTTCTTTTTTAATTAAACCTCTTTGACTCATGCTTTATCTAATGAGCAAAACATAGGCATCTTCGGTTAGATTCAGCTACTGTGACTTTGAGTTAGAAGACTGAGTAATGTGGTATTGTGGGTCTGTCCCTGAGATGTGCATTGATCATCATGAGTCTTGAACTGGAGATGGGGAGTGGAGGTGGTTCCTCCCTCCTCTCTGCTCGTGATCAGGTGGAAGGTCTGGCCATGGCTAGCCTGAAAATTGCTTACATGCACCCAGGCTAAAATTAGCCTGAAAATGCTCTCACACAGGAATCAAGTGGCTTCCCCAAAACACCCCAGGGAAATAGTAAGAAATAGAGAAAAACAAATGAGTGCATAAATAAGAAACCTAATTGAAAGGTTTCTTCCTCTCTGCTTTTGTCTTACTTTCTTCCTAATTTTCTTAGTGTTTTCCTGCCTCTTCACACCCCAGCATTTATTCTTATTTCTATCTGTCATTCTCCCTTTTGATTACTTTCTTTCATCTGACGCAGTCTGGCCCACAGACACTTTCCCTCCGCTTTCTCCTGCCTCTCCCTCTGTCTCTTCTTTCCCACCATATTGTGTCTCTCCTCTCCTACTTTTGCTTCCCCACCTTATTTTTCTCTCCCTTCACTCCCCTTGCTCCCTTATCTCTCACTCCTTTCTACTCTGGCTCCCTATGCTCCGGTTGCTTGCGCTCTGCGGAAGGCTAATGTATCGAGAGTGTGCGCTCGCTCGATAAGTAGTTAATAGAGAATGTGTCTGTGCATGGCACTCAAGAATATGATGCACTGTCAATGGGTTTTGTAGGACCAATAAAGGTTATTGTTGTGTACGGCAAATGGGTTCCTTTGTGCAGTTCTTTACATCAGCTCTTAACAGCAAGGACCCAAACATGAACTCCTCTGTATTTCTGGTTTGATCTTGGCTGCCTTCACTCGAAATAGGCTCCTGGACATGGCTTTTTTTGTTTTTTGGTTCTGTTTTGTTTTAAAGAGCCTGTGTAGCCTCTCTCCACACTGCACAAAGGTCTTTTTCTAACTTCCTTGGCTGCACCCTTGCTCTCCTATTGGTTCCAAAATATAGTGCAAGAGTAGGGACCCCCCAAGAAGTTATAGAAAGGTCCACACATGGCTAGTCTTGTTAGTATGGGACATCAGCCAAAAAGCGATTTGGTATAACTTTGCAGGCCTGCTGTGGGCATGGGGATGAGGTGCAGTATCTCCAATATCTCTGAGCGGTGCGTTAATGAGCAATTCAGCATGGTCCTAAAGTATCTTGCCATGATTAGAAAAGGAATATTTTTTTAAATGTTAAAGATAAACCATATGCCATAGATAACATCTCATGGCTAATGCAGAACAGTCTATGAACCACTGACCTCAGAGGGAGTTTTGCCATTGCCTCTAATGGCAGTTGGATTACACCTATATCTGTATTTTTGCTTCTGTGGCAAGCTCCATGCAGCAGGGATCATGTTACTCTATTCTGTGGCCCGTGCTAGCACTCTGTTGTGCTTAATGACTGTAATGGGGAAATGCATTGGTGGAAAGGATTCTCTGCCTGTTAACTTTCTTTCAGAGACCTTCTATATCAGTCCAGGCTCTAGGGTTATGGTACTATTTAACCAGTAGATGGAAACAGATCATGAAGTCTTCTGATAACATCATGCCCCCTCCCATAAATCAGCTGAATACTCTGAAAATGGAACCAAGGAAAAACAAAATGGGCCGGGTTGTCCAATAACTAGTGACAAACACTTTAATATTGTGGTTATGTGACCATGTCAATGACTTTGCTTTCAAACTTCAATAGGTCTGGAATGGTACAGAAGATCTTGAAGAAAGAAAATTCATAGGTTCTAAGGCTACAAGGGACCATAGCAATCGTCTAGTCTGACCTCTTGTAAAACTCAGGCCATAGATAGAACTTTCCCCAAATAATTTCTTTTTAAGTGGATCATATCATTTTAAAAAAAAATCCAATCTCAATTTTAAAATGGCCAGTGATGGATAATCCCCCACAACCTTGAACAATTGTTCCAATAGTTAATTACCTTCATTTTAAAACTGTCTTATTTCCAGCCTGAATTTGTCTAGCTCCAAATAGCTACAGAAAATGTCTCCTTCCATATTTAATTTATACAAGCCCAGATGGTTAGGGTCTTCCAAAATGGTTTAAAATATATTTTTAGAGGTGGGATTACCAACTGCTTGCAGTTTGCAACCTCCTTCTGCCAAAGCCTGAGTGATTTATCTGTATAGTTTGGCAAAGATGAGGGCTGGAACTCAGGTTGCTGCCTTGCAAATGTGTCATAAAGACACTTCTCTTTCTGCCCGTGAAGCTCCCATTGATTGGGTACCGTGAGCTATAAAGGATTATGGTGCTTCTTTCCCAGCTGCAGGATAATCTTCCCTGGATCAGGTCTTTAATCCATTGCGATGATGATTTGGAGGCTGTCTGTCCTTTCTTTAAATGCTGGTACAGGATGAATAGTCTCTGCGATTGCCTAAATTCTGTTTCCCTTACTGTGTGAAATTCGGAGGGCCCTGTGGATGTTCTTGGGGGGGAGTCCGACAGAATGTGAGTAGCATTCCTTCTCCTGTGGGTTTTTTTGGTTTGTTTTTGGGGTTTGTTTTTTGTTTTTTTTTTGATAGTGCTTTGGGCCTGATTTCTGTCCATCTTTATTATGACCTTAGTGAAAAATCATATAGCTCCTTCCAAGAAGGGGCTTGCATCTCCACCCCCTTCTGACTGGACTTACTGCTGTGTGAAACTGGGTTTTTAAGGACCGTAATCCAAGGGGAACCTTGATCAGAGGCACAAATCAGGGGAGCCATGAGAATATTCTACACCAACATCAATGTCGGAAATGGGCAATGCACTACCGGTCTGAGCTTGTCCTTTTGCCTTTAGGAACCTGGAATCATCCAGTCTTGACTGTGTCCACTCACCCTGTGGGTTTGCTGCTTACAAGGTGGATCACTTGATGATGAACATCAGCGAAGTGGGGCAGAAGTAGGAGAAGGGAAAACAAAACACACTGCCCTTCGCTTCCCTCCCTGTTCTGTATAACTGAATGAGCTTTAAACATTCCTGCTTATGATTTGAAAGCTGTTGGTTTCTTTAAGATGATACATCCACTAAATTGCAACCAATTACCAAAGTCTGATCGTTCCAGAAAGTGCTGAACAAATAGTGTGGGATGGTAGTTGGGAAAATATTTTCCAAATAGGAAGTCAAACTTTGAAAGCAAATGTTGATTTGGTTGTAACTGTGACTCTTTTTTGCATGCACTTTCCTTGAATACTCTGCAAACAGTCAGAAAAAGGTGTGTGTTTTTCTTTTGTTTTTTGCTTTTAATTAAAATGCTGGAATGTTTGCTGAAAGCAAATTTCAGAGTTTTACATTTTTATTTATAAAATCTGCAATTCATACTGCATTGGCTGTGCACAGATATTACAGCGATGGGACCAATGTCAAATCTAGATAGGCTAGTTACATAACCAAGTCTAGCTGAACTGTGAATTGCCCACTTTAAAAACTGAATATGTGATTTAAAATTCATGGTGTAAATGACCTAACATTCTGATCTGCTGACTGAGAATAGGCACCGACTCTATCCGCTCGGAGTTTGCAAAAATTCTCCACTCTATTTGTTATTTGAAGTGACTTGTGTAGGCAGCTAAAATTAAGGATTTTTAAACCCCCTTTAAAATGTAGTCTATAGAAAATATGGAATATTGCAAGAGAGAAACTACAGAAAGACCTGGAGCTGTTAGGTATCATCTGTACCTCCTTAAACTGCAATTTTAACCTCAAGTTTCAGAGTAACAGCTGTGTTAGTCTGTATTCGCAAAAAGAAAAGGCGTACTTGTGGCACCTTAGAGACTAACCAATTTATTTGAGCATAAGCTTTCATGAGCTACAGCTCACTTCATTGGATGCATACTGTGGAAAATACAGAAGATGTTCTTATACATACAAACCATGAAAAAATGGGTGTTTACCACTACAAAAGGTTTTCTCTCCCCCCACCCCACTCTCCTGCTGGTAATAGCTTATCTAAAGTGATCACTCTCCTTACAATGTGTATGATAATCAAGGTGGGCCATTTCCAGCACAAATCCAGGGTTTAACAAGAACGTCTGAGGAACGGGGGAGGGGGTAGGAAAAAACAAGGGGAAATAGGTTACATTGCATAATGACTTAGCCACTCCCAGTCTCTGTTCAAGCCTAAGTTAATTGTATCCAATTTGCAAATGAATTCCAATTCAACAGTCTCTCGCTGGTTTTGAAGTTTTTCTGTTGTAATATCGCAACTTTCTTGTCTGTAATCGCGTGACCAGAGAGATTGAAGTGTTCTCCTACTGGTTTATGAATGTTATAATTCTTGACATCTGATTTGTGTCCATTTATTCTTTATTCTTTTACTTCCTCCCCCACCTCCCCCCCGCTCAGACGTTCTTGTTAAACCCTGGATTTGTGCTGGAAATGGCCCACCTTGATTATCATACACATTGTAAGGAGAGTGATCACGTTAGATAAGCTATTACCAGCAGGAGAGTGGGGTGAGGGGAGAGAAAACCTTTTGTTGTGGTAAACACCCATTTTTTCATGGTTTGTATGTATAAGAACATCTTCTGTATTTTCCACAGTATGCATCCAATGAAGTGAGCTGTAGCTCACAAAAGCTTATGCTCAAATAAATTGGTTAGTCTCTAAGGTGCCACAATTTTAACCTTAACTGTCTGTAACCCTTAACAAGCACCAAATTCACTGATATCATTTAATTTCTAAACTATAGTAAATTTGGCCTTGACATTGAAGATTTCTCCATATGGTTTACTTCATTAGACGGCTCATTGTGAGGAATGTCTATGAATGGATGTGAGGAACAATCAGAAGATGTAACCGCATAAAGGAGAATGGAGGACTGTATTCCAGAAGGGTCTTAGCCCATGAATTCACTGGCTCAGGTTATGCATAAGGCAACACATTTAATATGACAGAAGAAATTGAAAAAGGTATTTCTCACAACATTGTTATTATACTCTTGTTTCTTCCTTTCCATTTTGTCTGCACGGTTGTTGGCAAGTAGTCTTGTTTAATCTCTTGATGTAGTCTTGCTTAATCTCTGATTAAACTTTTCCTGTTCTCACATGAGACCAACTTGCTGAGTGGTCCTTCTATTTGTGGCACAATCACTTTCATACATAACTCATAGAAAGTACATGTGAAGATAAGAATTTCACACATAAACTGAATAGCTCAGAGTGGGCCTGTCCTTTCCCCCCTGAAATCAATGAGTGTTTTGACGCGGTAATCTTTCTCTGCCTGATCACTAGACATGAAACCCCATTTACTACTTCAGCAAGTTGCAGAAGATCTAGTTTGAAAGCTCTTTGGGGGTTGTTCTGGTGGTTTGGTTTTATTCAGACCAAACTCTGAAGCTGTTTATGGAACACCCTAATGTCTCTACAGGACTCAGTCTGGCTCCAATGAGTTCTCAACACAGCTTTCCTCTGATTAAACTATCAACATTTTTATGTTGTTTTCCTTGAGCTTTGCTGACTTTGGCTTTCCTGGATCCTCCTGACCTATAAGAGAAGAGGTAGTAGTGTGCAAAGATAGGGATGAGCACAGGTTTCTGGCCTAGCAGGTGGAAGTCAAGAGAGGTGAAATTTTTGAACAAAATATTTTTCCCCCCAGTTTTAAAAAAATGCAGGGGTGAGATATTGTGTTGATTTGGGCGAATTGCTTCGGTTGGGGGGTAGAGGGAGGAATTCTGAAAAGTTGTCATGTTTCATTTAAACATTTTCAAAATAACATTTAGACCCTTTGAATTAATGTTCAAATAAAAAGTTGTTTCAACTTAATTTTGATTACCAAAAAAATAAATAAATAAAGGGAAAGCTCAAAATATGAACAAAATGTTTTGTTTTGGGTTGAACCTGAAATATTATCTCCCCTTTTCAGATCTTGAAATGTCATATTTTTGGGTTGATCCCAAACAATTTTTTTAATTTCCAGAGAACAAAAAAAAATCAATTTATTCACACAACTCTAAGTGGCAGGATTGCACTGTTTAGCATACCAAATGAGGAGAGAGACCATCTTCAAATGCCTTATCCAACACCCATTGAAATCAATAGTAGCCTTTTCATTGACTTCAGTGGGCATTGATCAGACCCTAAAAGCTTCCTGTATGGAGCTAGCTTCACAGGGGCAATTGTTCTCTCCCTGAGATGAATGTTATAAACAATTCCCAATTAAATATGAATTCATTTTTCCTACTGAAGCCGGAATCTTGCAAGGTGCTGAGCACTGGGCTTTGAGTTAGCTCAGTGGTTTGAGCAGTGGCCTGCTAAACCCCAGTTGTGAGTTCAATCCTTGAGGGGGCTATTTAGGGATCTGGGGCAAAAACTGGGGATTGGTCCTGCTTTGAGCAGGGGGTGGGTTGGACTAGATGACCTCCTGAGGTCCCTTCCAACCCTGAGATTCTGTGATACAACTGTTTTGGTAATTTTGTCCGGTGTGCAAAATTCTTTATAGAGTTCTATTTAGTTCTGGATTAATAATAATCATTTAATGGAACTGATAAATTTTGTTTTTTAGATAAAATAATTGAATTATTTTCACCATCAGCTGAACTAATCCATTTCTAATACATATATGCGCACTCCTAGCCAAAATCCACCTTTTTGTTTTGTGACGGCTTTAGAAGTAGTTTGTGAAGTAAGTTAAGCAAACCAAGTACCAGCAGTCAATGAATTCCATCTAGTGTCTTAACTTTGAACTTGAGCATGTATTTAAAAACTGCCAATTTACAAAAAAAAAAAAAAAAATCCTCTTGGTACAGCCCAGAAAAATGTTCACCATCAGGAGAAATGAAAATTATTTAGACTAAAGTCAAAGCAACAATTTAACATCCTTTTGAGTACACAAACACTCTTCTGAAAGTCACAAATCATAGCAGCTTGATGTACAAAGTCATTTTAAATGCTACTTACCTAAACCCAGGAGATGAGAAACATGTGGCAGACCTTTTCTTGCAAAAGTTCAGGGAAGGGAGGGGCCAGGGAAAGGATGTTTGCATCTGTCCCAGGGCCTAAAAATACTCTAAAAGCTGATAGTTCACTTAAATCATTAATCCTACACTGAAGACATTTCCACACTTTAATGGACTGCAATTAAACTCAATATTTCTTAATACGAGTGTCAGGTGTTTTCAGCAGTGGTGCAAATGACTGCTTAGTGCTATAATTCTGAAGGAGAAGGCATTTAGTCCAGGCTCATTTGAAGAGCCAAATATAAACAAGAGCACATAATTCCATCTGCTTTTTGGCAATTTGTTGTTCCTTTTAGGTTCTCTTTCCCCGTTTGTCTTGTGGACACAGTTTGCAGGAAATGTCAGCCTGTGTGATTGATAGCATGAGATTGGATGAACTGACTTCATGCTTTCATAAAGCAAGACAGCTGTTGGGAGAAACTTTTCCTTCAAGAGCTGGAAAGGTTTAAATTTTCCATCTCTTTGACTATTTGGCCTGATGAAGGATTGGGTTTTACCAGACGAGTAAATAAAAAGATGGCTAAGATGTACTACAAGGTCATTCAAGTGATCTTTAAATAGCAATTACAGGGGGGGAAAAAACAACTCCTACGCATTTGGAATCTGCTTTAGCGAGCCCTAAAGTTTTATGCTTGAGTTCTCCCAAATATCTTATAAAGCAGTATTAAAAAAAGACTACCTCTAATAACATGACTTTACAACATAAGCCTTGTCACATGCCAGGAAACAATGAAAATGATTCACTTTAATTCCCCAGTTGTCAATTGGCTTGCAGTGGTTCTGACAATTTGGCATTACCCCCAAACTACTATATATTTGCCATTTTTTTTCTAGCTAAGATTAGACACATTGGTTCTATTGTAATTATTTGTTACATTTTTTTGATAAGTGAATCAAGTATGTTTACCTTCATGGCAAAAATCATCCTTAAGTAGGGGGGTAATGCATATGCCTTCTAAATTTATTTTAGAATTCTACCTACACTCTATTTCATTTCGTAAAGCATTAATTTCTGAAGCTGGTATGAGCATATTGTTGACAGATCAATTAATTTTGATCTGACTTTTTTAATGGTGTATTTTGAGTCCAATTATCTGGTGGGTTTTTTTTTAAATAACGTAATTTGACTCAACTAACTTAAACTAGGGTCCTACTTCCACCCATCCTGAAATAGTCTTTGCCAGATCTGTATTTCAACTGGACATGGGCCAGAACCAAACCTCAGGAACTGAACACCCCCAAGCTCTAGAGAAGATTGGATCCAGGTTGCAGTTTTTGAAGTCTGAGCCAGACTCTAATTCCTGTTCAGTCTAGCGTTTTAGACCCATACCCATCACTGCAATATGTGATGGTTCTTGCTCAGAAGGTATTAACAAGATTTCCCAAACTAGACTGGGCTTAACCTTGAATGGTCTCTGACAACATGTTAACTCTATGCTGAGCCATCTGTTCCACCTTGGATGTAGCTGTGATACTGAGTACCTTTCCCAGACATGAGGAAGAGCTCTGTGTAAGCTTGTCTGTCGCCCACAGAAGTTGGTCCAGTAAAAGATATTACTTCACTCAACTTGTCTGTATTTTAGAATATTTATCAAATTCTGCTATCCTACAGCATTCAAGTATGTATCATGAGCAAATATTATAAATTTTTTTTTAAAAAAAGTATAAAACATGGGCAGGTCCTGGCTATGATCATCAAGGAACCTTTACTAGCTGAGCACCTTGCTAGCAAGAACTGTTTAAATGCAGTCCTGCCTATCGTGATGTGAACTGTAGTCTTGATGGACCTTACTTAGTATTGATGCCCACTGAGGGTCTGCATTTCAAGAGCCATTTTGTATCCCTGAGACACCTGGCAGGCTTCTCCAAAGGGAATGTACAGTGTTAGAACATATTGGGGACCCCATCTTCTGGTCACAATCCCAGCATAAGTGCCAGGTGATGTTGTGTGAGCAGGAGAGTGGAATGCATTACTGTACCCGCCCCCCATTCATTAATGCTGCCATTCTGTACTTTCAGCCTCCTGCTTCTCAAGAGTCATTAGTTCATGGCAAAATACTTAGGGGGAAAGAAAAATCTGTGTTTATAAAATCATGATTATAAGAAAATTTGACATTCCAGCAAATCCTAGAAGACCTCAAATAACTCTTGAGATGGTTTAGGAACCAAATTGAAATAGAAGCCGTTACGTAGAGCAGACAAAGCATGGCATTAACTGTTATGGGGATACATTTTTTAGTATTTTTGAGGTAAGAAAATATCAAGGAACAATTTGGGTCACTTCATTCCGATCCAGTAAACATTTCCATAATTACTAATCATCAGTGCCGCTTCTCAACTGTGTCTGGATGCTGGCAACAATCTAATCGCTTACAAAAATATACAATTTCGATGACCTCCAATTATCATGATTGTACAGAACTGGAAAAAAGCCAACCTATATTAGCCTCACACAACCGCCCTATTGTTGGACACTGAAGGCCTTAATCATTGGTTCATATATAACTGAGAATCTCATCTTTATATTTTTACTAGCACAGAGAGCAGAGTGTCTGCCCCTCTGGAGGGCCACGTCCGCCCCTCATATAACGTCATTAAAATCAGCACTGTTATATCAGGGAGGAATCTGACCCTTTGCAGTGCTATGGTGTGTTGTGGTTGCATGGCAATAGCCAAGGCTCCAGCAGGTAGTGATGTATTTCTGACTCCCCTTTCCACTAACGTCACAAAATCCATCCTGCTCAGAGAAGAGCTTTACTGTCCATATTTGTATTGCAGTGGTGACTAGAGACCCAAACTGAGATTAGGCCCCCACTGCGCTAGGTGCTGTACAAACCCATAGTAAGAGACACTCCATGCCCTGCCCTATTTATACTCTAAATAGCAAAGACAGACAAAGGGTATGAAGGCAAACAGGCACAGAGAAGTGAAGTGACTTGCCTGAAATCACATAGCAAGTCCGTGGCAGAGGCAGGAGTAGAATCCACCTCTCCTTAGTTGTAGTCCAGTGTCCTAACCACTGGAGTAAGCTGCCTCTGACTGTTGTTCCTATTTACTATGCTGGCTGATCCGAACGAGTTCCTCTTCATTCACTAGAATAAAAAAATACACATAAAATACTAATAATGACTGCGCTCAACCAATCAGAACCAACGCACAAACAAATCTTGCAGAGCAACAAAAGAATGTAATACATTTCTAATATAGAAATGTAGCATGTGCACGTTAATAATTAACCTTTACTTTTTTCTAGTAGTAGTAATGCCCTACAGTAGAGCGGTTTCTTAGCACTGAAACTATCCAATGTAGGTAGGCATAGATACTGTGCTCATCACGCTGTTCTCTTATTGCCAGCTGAGCGGAAGTTTTAAGTAGTTATTGGTTCAAATGAAGTCTTAACCAACCTGGCTGCGTTTGCCTGTCGGTCTTTGTTGGGATATTGACACTGTCACACTCAAATTTGAGTTGACTCTCATATAGGTTCAGAAGGAGGCTCGTGATTTCTCTAGAGACTTCCTTGCATGGTCACATGGGTGAATGGAAATCCTTCTGATCAGCAGAATGAGGGGAGCCTCGGGCACATTACTGCAGCAGTGCTGGTATTTAACCCCAGCAAAGCTGTAGCTCGAGTGTGTGAGATAGGCCAGGTGGAAACCCTGTTTCCCTACATCAGCTGTTTGTAGTGTCATTTCAAAATACATAAATATAAATACCTACCAAATATTGTCAAAATTGTCATTTACTTGCTATATAGCTTTACTCTGCCAAGAACTGGATTCTGTAGTTCAGTCCTTCAGTCTCTAAATTGAAAGAAATAAGTGTCAATGAAAAAAATAATTATTTGTATTACTATAGCACCAGGACCCTGTTGTGCTAGGCACTGTACAAACACAGAACAAAGACAGTCCCTGACCCAAAGAGTTTACATTCAATCTAAGTAAATAATCCTGTGGCTACGTGCACACCCTAATGAGAAAGAGGCTTGTCAGGAGTCATATGTATAATGGATGAGACTGTAAGGTCACTGATACTTTAAATGAGGGACACAAGTCCTAGAAAGTTAAATACACAATGAAATGAGTTATGTCATATCCTGTGCTCCTTACCTGGTCAAATCTTTCATTGAAGCCGAAAAGTCAGATTCTGATCCCTGTTAGACCAGTGTAAATCAGAGCCCTTGGCCAATAGGAGTTATGCCTCAGTAAAGAATGAAGAAAGTGAGTGAAGAGTTCAGGATTTGGCCTAGTATATTTATTCAGAGTAACTCTTCTAGAGTTATGGGAAGGGCTGACATCAGTAGAGGATGGTATATTGATTTTTACAGCTTGTCTACACTGCAGAGCCTTTGGCAGTAAAGTTATGTTGGCAAACCCCCCTAGTAAAGATGCAGCATATGCAAACACAAGTAGTTCTTCTACCACCTCACCCGTGACGTTTGCTATCCGATGAAGTGAGCTGTAGCTCATGAAAGCTCATGCTCAAATAAATTGGTTAGTCTCTAAGGTGCCACAAGTACTCCTTTTCTTTATGCCGAGAGAAGCACTCTTCTGTTGGGCTAGTTGAATCTGCACCAGGGATGTTGCTGGCATAGCTGTTGGCTAGCACACTTCTAGCTGATATAGCTATGCTGGAAAAACTTTGTAGTGTAGACAAACCCTGACTTTTCATGATGGGGAAAGAGTCCTTTATCATGCAGGGGTTTTTTTTAGAAAAAAGGTCAGAGTGTGAAAACGTAAATGTAATGGAGAAAGTCTGGTAGCACAGCCTAATTTGGGGTACGGAACAACCTTTAGTTCTCGTTTTAATACATTGTGTTTTCAGGTGACTCCCATTTTACGTCAAGTGCTCTAAATGATCATTTGTTTTAGTATGTAACTTACCCAGGGCTAGCAAAAACAACTTGGCCCTTCACCATATTTAAGACAATCATTTCAAAGAACATTGAAAAAACTTAGTTGGAAGTGTTCAAGTGTTTTAAAACCTGTGTGGGTTGTTCTTGGTCTTTTCCCTGTTGATGCCATTTACCTATTTCACAATGAGAGGTGGATTAGCAGGAGAGTGGAAAGTGCCAGGATATCCTACACAGGGAATATGATGATAGCAAAGGGAAAAGTTTAAGAAGCTCCACCCTGGACTGCTCACGTCCAGGTGAAGACTCATATTATGAACCCATCAGTCTCATTGGGTTGATGGTGAATTCTAAATAACTTGTCCTACTCCAGCATTGGACTAGGAATATTCGATTTATGAACTCTTCCAGATCAGCTAATCCCATTGTTTTCTAAAGGAACAGAATGCTCTTGTGCATGCCGAAAGTTTAGCCTTTTGTGCCCATATTGCCAAAGCAACTGGCAGGTGCTTACATTAAAAACAAAACAAAAAAACATATCCTGTCAGAAAACCCCACCTAACCTGTGTTGTTTTGAGGAAGCCACATGTTCTGTAACATATTGGCTCATCTAGGTTTAGTGATGGTGCATCTTCATTTCTGCAGCTACCTACAGTCCGGGTCAAATGCTGTAGTCCTTACTCAGTCACAGCTCCCATTGACTTCAACCAGAGCTTTGCCTCAGCAAAGATTGCATGGTCAATTGGGCCCTATGATGGGTTTAACTTTCTGCTCAGCAACAGTTTTTACTACCCATGATTGTGTAACTCAGAGAATTTAAGAGAAACCCATTCATCAGGAGACTTTAAAAGCACTTTGCATAACCTGCTGTGGTATTACTGTGTAATCACTGGATGTTTAAAAATCACACTGTTGGCAAATAGTTAGCTTGCATGGTACTGAAGCCATATTTGAAATGGCAGGCCATATTGTTAACTCTTAAAGGAAAGCAACCAGTTTTTCTTGTCATCTCATGCAGAAATCAGATAATATGTATGCAAAACAGTTCCCTTGGGTTTCTCTCCCAGATGGAGAATGCCCAGTTAGTTACACTGGTGACTCATGCACAGGCCCCCAGTTCCTTACTTCCCTTTGTGTGTCCTTTTAAGTTCTTTTTGAGGGAGTATCTAAAAGGAAAGTTAAATGCCCCAGCGCACCCGAGAATAACTTCTTCCCGGGGCCCATCAAAAGGGAAAAGGCCAACAGTTCTGCCAATGGTGCAGCGTATGTGTAATGGTTTTCAAGGAGTCCCTCTGGCTGGGCTGCTGAATCAGGTGGGTGCCGACAGGCTTACCCTGGGAGTTTTCTGGGTCCGGGTGGAGATCTCTTGGATGGGAGTTCCCCCGGCAGCTTCAGAAATGGCTCCAACAGTTTCCTGCTCAGGATGATCTCCCCCCGAGTTGACTGCACTTCCTTTGTTTGTAAAGGTTGCTCCCTACCATACATGATTGGAAGGGGTGGGACTAGCCCTCTACACTGGGCCTCTCTGGCATCTTCCTATTCAGTGTGGGGTCTGTAAACCTCTCAAAGCATGCCTTTCTATATGTGTTGATTGGATGTTGGTAAGTCACCACAGGAATTGTAAGCAAGTAAAATGTCAGTCTTTAACAGAATAACAGAATTTTACTTGGGGCAAAGAATACACAGAAAGTGCATCTAATTCTGACTTTCAACTAACTCATCTGAGTGTTTGCATTAAAAGGAAAATAGTCTTTCTATTCTAAAAGTCTAGCCATCAAAAACCAGGCTCCCCTATACTACTGAACTCACCAGAAAGGTTTTCAATGGTTGGGTTGATATGCTAATAGAAAAGAACTCTAGTTTTTTGTCATAATCCTTAAGAGCTAGATAGTCATCCTTCTTCTTGTAGACCTAAATAATAGGTGATGCATAGGTGCACTGCACCATGAGCAGTCCACAGAAGGTATTAAGAGTGTCAATGCCTTCCTTAGATTACCCCCTTGCTCTAGGTCGGAAGTAGGCTGCTACTTCCCCATATCTTGTCTGCATTGATCAACGCATTGAGGAGGAAGAACCAGCTCTGCATGGAGTGGGACAGATAGCAGTCCCATGGAACTTTACTCAGAAATTAAAGGAATCCTGAAATACACCATCTTTCTCTCTGGTGCAGCTGTGTAGTACGAGTCACAATCTTGCCCGAAAAGAATAAAATACTCTCTGGAAATAGAAGCTTCCTTTTTAATGGGTGAGTTTAGACCGAAAACTAAACTATATACAACAAAAGACTAGAGACTATGTATTTGGGATAATTTGCTTACAAGTTCTGCAAAAACCCTTTTGGGGTACCCGGACAAAGCATTTGTAAGCCAGACTTTTTTAGTAAAGTTTCCATATTGTGCGCACTCTATTAAAAAGTTAGCAGAGGGCATGAGCTATACCACAGAGAATTTTTCAGACTTTTCAGTAAGTTCTGTTTTAGACTTGGAGCTTGTTGTTATAACTGGGCCTACAGATTTACCCTAATTGTGAGCTCAACTGGGAAGTGTGAGTGAAAGTTCATAAAACGTTCCATGTCTGTAACTTACTCAGGACTAGTAGAAGAATGACAAGCTGTCTGTCTCTTTTGCATCTTTTCCCTAAATGTCATAGTGAGATACCACAATAAATGTTGATGAGGAAAAGGTGCCCTCCCCCCAAAAAAGGTGAATTAGTCCAAACGAAAAAGCTTGCTGAAATCATGGCTGGTCAGCAAGAACAGAGTGAGACTAGAAATCAATTAAACAAAATTGGTGTAGACAAAATAATGAGGGAATGTGTTAGTTTGCCCATCTCATCCTTTTGCGGTCCTCAAAAAGGAACTTTTTTGGGGAAAAAGCTGGCTACCGTGATGCTGGCTGAAAGATGAGAGAAGGGGAAAAAACAAGCTTCACTGGCATGTTTGCCACCCCCACCATCTCCTGGGACCCCAGACCTTCTTTATCCCAATCCTGAGAGATGTCCTGACCAGGCCAGAGAGGGAACCAGATGACACTGTCTCTTCACTGGCTCTGGCTATATCCTGACACCAGCTTGGAGGTGAGACTTTGTTGCTGTTTCTGCTCTACCTTATTTTTCCATTTTCCTTTCATCTAATAGGAGTCTGCCTTAGCCAGCCAAGACTGCTTATTTTGCAACAGTGCAGTAAGCCTGTGATGGGAAAGAGGCTGCTAAAAGCGATATCTTAAATAGCCCAACACTGGTACAAGTTTGCCACATCTTAAGATGTCCGAGACCATGTGCTGTGACTGTTTTTCTAGCAGTGAGGCTGCTGTGCAAAACTCCACACCAGAGACAGAAGCTGCATTTTCTATCTTTGCTGTTCTTCTTTCTTCCCTCTTGTATATGTTTGTCTTGTTTTGTCTTCTAGGACAGTGGTTCTCAACCAGAGGTCCGTGAGGGGGGCCATGAGCAGGTTTCAGGGAGTCCTCCAAGTATGGTCAGCGTTACTCAGTGGGGCCCAGGACAGAAAGCCGAAGCACCACCGCATGGGGCTGAAGCCCAGGGCCCTGAGCCCCGTCACCCAGGGCTGCTCAGGCTTCAGCTTCAATGCAGCTTCGTGGGGGGGAGGGCTGTAGCATGGAGCCCCAGGCAATTGCCCTGTTTGCTACCCCCTAATGCCAGCCCTGGCTTTTATATGCAGAAAACCAGTTATTGTGGTACAGGTGGGCTGTGGAGTTTTTATAGTATGTTGGGGCCTCAGAAAGAAAAAGTGTTGAGAACCCCTGTTCTAGGAAACAGGATCAGACAGAAACAACAACAGCTCCAGCCCCTGTCAACTAACTTCTCTTTTCTCCAAAAAGGATGGTTACCACCATCTTTGGTACCATCTCAGAGGCTATCAGATAAGGTTTTTTTCCTTTTTAATTCTCTCTATAGCTAAAGGGAAATGGAACAAGGGATGCTATCAAAATGAAAGCCTTACTTATTACTTTACTTTTCAAAAGCTTTTAATGTTTTTCTTTTCTTTTTCTGTATCTTTCAATAAAAGGTTTAAAGGGTTTTTAATGGTGTGTTTACTACTATAAGTGTGGTACTAAGCAGGCTGATGTCTCTCTCCATACCAAACCTTGTTTAACATTGTTTAAAGTTGGACAAGTATGGGGCCATGTTGACACCTTTGATTCTTTGGGCTCATTTATTCTACCTAGTACAACAAACCTTTTTTTTGGTTTGGTTTTGTTAATCTGTTTAAATTTCTGGCTGGGAAACATTCATGTTGCTGAGTATTATAGCCAGTGTTTTAAGGTATGACATTGACACAGTCATGGAAGTAAATCTCTGAAATTAGCATGGCAGAGTCTGATTTGCATAAATGTAGTGTGGTGTGTTTATCCATTCTTTAATCCTTATCGATAAGTAAACGTAGCTACCTAGTTATCTGTGGAAATGCATGCAAGTGGGGTGGTAACTGAGAGATAAGCAATGGGGGGGGTCATAGTTGGAAGGCATTTGCAAATACATTGTTGCCAAAACTGAGGTGTAGATCTCTGTGTTGAAACAAAATCTGAGGTGAAATCAAGCTTGACTGATAGCAGTAAAGCTAGTTTTGATGGCAGGACTCTTAGAAGTATTCAGACATTTTCCCAGGAAACTATTGAAGGTGAATAAGAGAAATTATTGAAACCAGTGGTGTGAAATGAAGGTCTTTCTTTCTTATGAGACATTCAAGTTCCCAACCCATACATATTCTCACTTATTAGAACTGTAAGGGGCAAATCCTGCCTACCCTCACTTACTCAAATAATCCTGTTAAATCAAAGTGTTGTGTATTTGGTTGTCGTGGTAATAGCACCTTGTTGTTGCTATGGTGACTGAATTAGATTATTAGGGTTTTGGCTGGTTTGGTTAGTTCAGTGTGTGAAAATAAATGGCTGCTTTCATGGCTCACAGCTCTCTGTCTCAAGTGATTTCTTCCTAAAACTGCTGCCCCCAAGGATACAACAAGGATACAAAGTGGCGACGAGGGTGGGATCCCTGTGCTGCCCCAGCAACAGAAGGAAGTAGAAGTCAAGGTTAAAAAAAGAAAAAAAGAAAAAAAAAAAGCTACCAAAATCTTTTAGCTGTTGGAAGGGGGTGAGAACTCGCTTTTTTGCACTAACTGTGCTGGCTTGTTGGCACTGACTGTGAAAACTGAAACTAAAACCATGGTTACACTTACAGGGCCACTGGAACCTTTGGAGGAGAATATAGTGCAGGGGCATGTGTATACTGAGCGTTTTGAGCTTTCTGTTATTGCAAATGATATTACAGAAGAGAAGAAGGTGCCAATATTCTTAAGTGTTGTGGGGGCTAAAACCTACACCCTGTTAAGCCTAAGACCAAATCTAACCGAGACATTGGAAATCCTGGGGTCCCATTTTCCCCCAAAACCACTGGTAATTGCTGAAAGATATAGGTACCACAAAAGAGACCAAAAAGAAGATGAAACAGTTGTACAATTTGTAGCAACTTTAAAAAGGCTAGCAGAACACTGTGAATTTAAGATGTTAAATGATGCCCTGTGCGACAGGTTACTGTGTGGCCTGTACAGTGAAGCTATACGGAAGCACCTATTGACAGAGGCTCAGCTTACCTTACAGAAGGCGGTTGATATTGTGGTCTCCATGGAACTGGCTACAAAGGAGGCGCAGTGCATCGGTGCATCCCTTAGGGTGCATAAAGTGTCACAAGAACCTACCCACAAAACTGTGGAGAGTCGGGAATGTTACCGCTGTGGTAAGCCGGGTCACCAGGCATCAGAATGCTGGTGTAAGGACCTGGTGTGTCGACACTGGCAAAAAGGGACACTTTGAGTGTGCCTGAAAACAAAAGAAAAAGAGGCCTGTGGTCTGGCCGACCAAAAAGGGGAACCTGCATGCCCTAGAGCAGACCCAGGATGATCAAGGTGACACCTCATCGCAAGAAGAAGTACCACTGCACGGTTTGGCTTTGGCAGTGGGCTCACATGAATACTGGGTAACCCCGTTGTTGGATGGCAAACCTGTACGCATGGAGCTGGACACCGGTGCAGCCGTCTCACTGGTCTCCGAGACTGTGTATAAAGAAAAGCTACAGCATCTTCCACTTAAGGCAATAAAACTGTTCTGAAGACGTATACGGGAGAAGCTGTGCCTATGTTGGGCACTATTGATGTTAAGGTGGAGCTCAATGGACAGGCTGCTAAATTGCCACTGTTTGTGGTGAGAGGTAATTACCCAGCCTTAATGGGTAGGTCTTGGGTTGGGAAGATTCAGCTGAACTGGGAAGAAGTGCACCGAATGACTAAGAAGAAACCTGTCTGACCACTATACTAAGGAAAAAGGAAAGGAGTTCTTGTGGCACCTTAGAGACTAACAAATTTATTTGAGTATAACCTTTCGTGAGCTACAGCTCACTTCATCGGATGCAATGAAGTGAGCTGTAGCTCATGAAAGCTTATGCTCAAATACATTTGTTAGTCTCTAAGGTGCCACAAGTACTCCTTTTCTTTTTGAGAATACAGAATAACACGGTTGCTACCCTGAAACCTATACTAAGGAAACATGCTGCTGTTTTTGGAGAGGATCTGGGAAGTATGAAGGGAATCACTGTGACATTGAACATTAAACCTGACAGTCAACCAAAATATCTGAAAGCCTGAACTGTGCCATATGCCATCAGGCCAAAAGTTGAAGCGGACCTGGAGCTCCTGGTCAACAATGGAGTCCTAATACCAGTTACCCATAGCCCTTGGGCCACTCCTATCATTCCAATAGTGAAGAAAGATGGCTTCCTCTGGATTTGTGGTGATTTTAAAGTCACTGTCAACCCAGTATTGTGTGCAGAGCAATACCCGCTTCCCTGCATCGATGACCTCTTCGCAGGCCTGGCTGGGGGACAAAAGTTCAATAAGACTGATCTGAGTCAAGCATATTTACAGATGCATGTCGATGAAAAGTCCCAAGAGCTGTTGACTATTGTGACTCAAGAGGCTTTATCGATACTGTTGCCTACCCTTTGGAATAATGTCTGCTCCCACCCTGTTCCAGAGGGCTATGGACCAGATCTTGTGTGGTTTGCCAGGAGTTCAGTGCTATCTGGATGACATCCTGGTCACTGGAAGGAATGAAGAGGATCACTTAAAGAATTTAGAGGCTACCTTACAAAGACTGGAAGAGTATGGCCTACGAATCTGCAAAGACAAGTGTGAACTCCTCCAGCCCTCTGTTGAATATTTGGGACACATCATTGAGGCTGCGGGTCTTCATAAGGCCCCTGCAAAAGTTAAGGTTATTGTGGAGGTTCCCCTGCCTCAAAATGTTAGCCAGCTGCATTCGTTTCTAGGACTATTGAACTGTTATGGAAAGTTCATCTCACAGTTAGCCACACTGCTAAAACCACTTCACGAACTCCTTGGGCAGAACAGGACCTGGAGGTAGATTGAAGCCTGTAATGTTGCATTTAACAAAGCTAAGGATGCATTGCTAAATTCTGAAGTTGTAACACACTTTGATCCATCCTTACCCCTACAATTGGCCTGCGATGCCTCCCCTTATGGAGTGGAAGCAGTTGTGTCACACATTATGCCTTCGGGAGAAGAGAGACCTATTGCTTTTGCTTCATGCACTCTAAGCAAAGCAGAAACTAACTATGCCCAAATTGAACGTGAGGCATTGGGAATCGTTTTTGGAATTCGTAAGTTTCAACAGTACCTGTTTGGACAGAAGTTTACTCTTCTTACAGACCATCGACCTCTGATGTCAATTTTTGGACCCTACACAGGCATTCCCCCATTAGCTGCTAGTCTTATGCAACTTTGGGCATTGTTACTTTCAGCGCACACATATGAAATCAAATAATAGAAATCCACTCTGCATGGCAATGCAGATGGTCTCTCAAGGTTGCCTTTGCCAGTCAAATGTCAAAATACTGCCCCAAAGGAAATCTTCTACTTTGAACACATAGAGAATACACCCATCATTGCTACTCAGATAAAGAAGGCAACTCGCGTTGACCCAATATTGGCCCAAGTTATGGACCTGGTGATGCATGGAAAATGTCAACGAATCTCTCCGGTCTCACCCGACCTTGTTACCTACATGTCCAGGAGGATGGAGTCATTGATCCAATCTGGTTGTTTGTTGTGGGGAAGATGCGTCGTCATCCCACCACCACTGAGATCACAGATGTTAGAACAGCTACATTCTGGTCACTGTGGAATAGTACGCATGAAGGAAATTGCACGAAGCTATTTTTGGTGGCCTGGATTGGACAGTGCTATTGAAGAGAAGGCAAGAGCTTGTATGTCATCAGGGTGTCAGGAATGCACCCCAGTGGGCGCCCCTACACCCATGGGACTGGCCTGAAAACCCGTGGCAATGTATTCATGTTGACTTCGCTGGCCCCCTTGAAGGAAGCATGTTCTTGGTGGTGGTAGATGCCCATTCTAAATAGCCAGAAGTCTCTCTAATGCAGTCCACTACTGCAGAGAGTACTATCCAAAAACTATGGGGACTTTTTAGTTGTTTCAGTCTTCCAGAACAACTTGTGAGTGACAACGGACTGCAGTTCGTCTCTCAGGAGTTTCAAAATTTTAGGACGGCAAATGTGATACACCACATCACTTCAGCACCATATCATCCATCCACCAATGGATTGGCTGAAAGATTTGTGCAGACAATGAAACAAGCTTTGAAATCAGCAAGGGGACAACGCTCCATTCAAAAGCGACTGGACACCTTCTTTCTTTCCTACAGAAACACACCTCATGCTATGACCAAGGCATCCCCGGCCTTTCTAATGATGGGACGACAGCTGCGCACTTGCTTTGATCTGCTGAAACCTTCTGAATCCAGACAAATTGTGCAACGTCAGCAACAATATCAAGTCATCAGACATGTACCCAGAGCAAAAGACCAAACCTTTAGCTTGGGACAGCCAGTTTTGGCTCGGAATTATACTTCTGGAGCTTAATGGGTCCCTGCCACGATCATCACTCAAACACGACCTGTTTCCTACACAGTACGGACTGCAGAGAATCTCACCTGGCGGTGACATGTAGATCAGCTATTGCCAGGTCATGCCAGTCCTCAGGATGCATCTTCAGTTGTGTTGTCTGACTTCACCGCTTCTGGCGAGACGCCGAATCAAGAATCACCTGTTCCTGACTGTTCTCCTCCATTACAGCTGGCGGCTGAGATACCCCCTTGCCCGGAACAAGCTGATACCACCTCCTCACCCGTTTGCGCTATGAACACTGAGCCTATTGTCAGGCCTGCACCAAAGGTACTTTCAGCTGCAACAACACCAGAAGTTCGCCGTAATCCACCTAGAGAGAGAAGATCTCCTCAATGGCTGGATCTTTAGCTAGGGTGAACCCACAGTTATGGGGCAAAATAATCCCCGGGGTTTAGCTGAAAATGGAGGCAGTCTACCCTCCTTCTCTAGTTTAGTGTTTGTTTTATTTAGGGGTGTCAAGGTTCCTCCCCCACTCTGAACTCTAGGGTACAGATGTGGGGACCTGCATGAAAAACCTCCTAAGCTTATCTTTACCAGCTTAGGTCAAAACTTCCCCAAGGTAACAAATATTACCCCCGTTATCCTTGGAATGGCCGCTACCACCACCAAACTAATACTGGTTACTGGGGAAGAGCTGTTTGGACGCGTCCTTCCCCCCAAAATACTTCCCAAAACCTTGCACCCCACTTCCTGGACAAGGTTTGGTAAAAAGCCTCACCAATTTGCCTAGGTGACTACAGACCCAGACCCTTGGATCTTAAGAACAATGAACAATCCTCCCAACACTTGCACTCCCCCTTTCCTGGGAAATGTTGGATAAAAAGCCTCACCAATTTGCATAGGTGACCACAGACCCAAACCCTTGGATCTGAGAACAATGAAAAAGCATTCAGTGTTTTACAAGAAGACTTTTAATAAAAAATAGAAGTAAATAGAAATAAAGAAATCCCCCCTGTAAAATCAGGATGGTATATATCTTACAGGGTAATTAGATTCAAAAACATAGAGAACCCCTCTAGGCAAAACCTTAAGTTACAAAAAAGATACACAGACAGAAATAGTTATTCTATTCAGCACAATTCTTTTCTCAGCCATTTAAAGAAATCATAATCTAACACATACCTAGCTAGATTACTTACTAAAAGTTCTAAGACTCCATTCCTGTTCTGTCCCTGGCCAAGACGACTACAGACAGACACACAAACCCCTTTGTTTCTCTCCCTCCTCCCAGCTTTTGAAAGTATCTTGTCTCCTCATTGGTCATTTTGGTCAGGTGCCAGCGAGGTTACCTTTAGCTTCTTAACCCTTTACAGGTGAGAGGAGCTTTCCCCTGGCCAGGAGGGATTTCAAAGGGGTTTACCCTTCCCTTTATATTTATGACACGCCCCCCAAATCTCAGCTAGGGTGAAACACTGGCTGGGATTTCTTCCTGGAGCTCTAGGAAAACAGAGTTAATAAGACACATGCATCTCTAAATATACTACCAAGTACATAAAGACTAACAATATTTTCCACATCTCAAGGACGATTTTAACCAGTTGATTCTGGGAAATTTTCACGGGAGAGTGCATCAGCTACTTTATTAGAAGCTCCTGAGATGTGTTGGATGTCGAAATCAAAATCTTGGAGAGCTAAACTCCACCGAAGAAGTTTTCTGTTAGTTTCTTTGACGGTGTGAAGCCACTTTAGTGCAGCATGGTCGGTTTGCAGGTGGAAACGCCGTCCCCAAACATATGGGCGTAGCTTTTCCAGAGCGTAGACAATGGCATAACATTCTTTTTCAGTGACTGACCAGTTGCTTTCCCTCTCAGACAGTTTTTTGCTGAGAAACACTACAGGGTGGAATTCTTGATCAGGTCCTTTCTGCATTAAAACTGCTCCCACACCACGCTCGGATGCATCTGTGGTTACTAGGAACGGTTTGTCAAAGTCTGGGGCCCTTAGTACAGGGTCAGACATGAGTGTCGCTTTAAGCTTGTTAAAGGCCTTCTGACACTTTCCGGTCCACTGAACAGCATTTGGCTGTTTCTTTTTGGTTAGGTCTGTCAGTGGGGCAGTGATTTGGCTGTAGTGCGGTACAAATCGTCTGTAATAACCGGCCAAGCCTAAGAAGGATTGAACCTGTTTCTTTGACTTTGGGACAGGCCACTTTTGGATAGCATCCACTTTGGCCTGTAGGGGGCTGATAGTTCCTTGACCCACCTGGTGTCCAAGGTAAGTCACTCTGTTTAGGCCTATTTGACACTTCTTAGCCTTAACAGTTAGTCCTGCCTCCCTTATGCGCTCAAGGACTTTTTGTAGATGTTCCAGGTGGTCTGCCCAGGAATCCGAAAATATGGCCACATCGTCAAGGTAGGCGACTGCATATTCTCCTAATCCCGCTAGGAGACCATCTACAAGTCTTTGGAAAGTGGCGGGTGCATTTCGCAGCCCGAAAGGGAGTACATTAAATTCATACAGCCCGAGATGTGTGATGAAGGCTGACCTTTCCTTGGCAGATTCATCTAGTGGTACCTGCCAGTACCCCTTGGTTAAGTCCAAGGTAGAGATGAACTGGGCCCGTCCCAGTTTCTCTAATAGTTCATCAGTGCGTGGCATTGGATAATTGTCTGGGCGAGTTACAGCATTTAGCTTACGGTAGTCCACGCAAAAACGTATTTCCCCATCTGGTTTGGGAACTAGAACCACTGGAGATGCCCATGCACTTTCAGAGGGGCGGATTACACCCATCTGTAACATATCCTGGATCTCCCGTTCTATAGCAGTTTTAGCTTGAGGAGACACCCGGTAAGGTTGGACCCTAATTGGGTGAGCATTACCTGTGTCAATGGAGTGGTATGCCCGTTCAGTCAGTCCTGGGGTGGCTGAGAACGTTGGCGCGTAGCTAGTGCACAGCTCCTGGATCTGCTGTCGCTGCATACGCCCAAGGGTCATGGAGAGGTTCACCTCTTCCACACCACCAGCACATTTCCCTTCGTAATAGACACCTTCAGGCCACTCAGCGTCGTCTCCTCCCTGGGCTGTAAACTGACAAACCTTTAATTCTCTGGAATAAAAGGGCTTTAGAGAATTAATATGATACACCTTAGGCTTTCGGTTGGAGGTGGGGAATGCTATGAGATAATTAACAGCTCCCAGGCGCTCCTGGACCACGAATGGCCCTTCCCACGATGCTTCCATTTTATGGGCCTGGAGCGCCTTTAAGACCATGACCTGGTCTCCTACTTTGAAGGAACGCTCTCTGGCATGTTTATCATACCAGGCTTTTTGCTCTTTTTGAGCATCCTGTAAGTTTTCTCTAGCAAGGGCTAAAGAGGTTCGGAGGGTGTTTTGTAGGTTGGTTACAAAGTCCAGAATGTTAGTTCCTGGAGAAGGTGTAAATCCCTCCCATTGCTGCTTCACCAACTGCAATGGCCCCTTAACCTCACGGCCATATACAAGTTCAAATGGGGAAAACCCTAAACTGGGATGTGGTACAGCTCTGTAGGCAAAGAGCAACTGCTGCAATACTAGGTCCCAATCATTGGAATGCTCATTTACGAATTTACGTATCATGGCCCCCAAAGTTCCATTAAACTTCTCCACCATGCCATTTGTTTGATGATGGTAAGGAGTGGCAACCAAGTGATTTACCCCATGAGCTTCCCAAAGGTTTTTCATAGTTCCTGCCAGGAAATTAGTCCCTGCATCTGTGAGGATGTCGGAGGGCCAACCTACCCTGGCAAAAATGTCTGCTAGTGCCTGGCACACACTTTTAGCCCTGGTGTTGCTTAGAGCTACTGCTTCCGGCCATCGGGTGGCAAAATCCATGAAAGTCAGTATGTACTGCCTTCCTCTGGGTGTCTTTTTTGGAAAAGGACCCAGAATATCCACAGCTACTCGCTGAAATGGAACTTCAATGATGGGGAGTGGCTGGAGAGGAGCTTTGACCTGGTCTTGGGGTTTTCCCACTCTTTGGCACACCTCACAAGACTGGACATAGGTAGAAACATCCTTGCCCATTCCCTCCCAGTGGAATGACCCCCCCAAACGGTCTTTGGTCCTGTTCACCCCAGCATGGCCACTAGGGTGATCATGGGCTAAGCTCAAGAGCTTGGCCCGGTATTTAGTTGGAACTACCAACTGTCTCTGAGGATGCCAGTCTTCCTGGTGTCCCCCAGAAAGAGTTTCCTTGTATAAAAGTCCTCTTTCTACAACAAACCTGGATCGATTAGAAGAGCTGAGAGGCGGTGGGTTGCTCCGTGCCGCCGTCCAAGCTCTCTGGAGGCTTTCATCTGCTTCCTGTTCGGTCTGGAACTGTTCCCTTGATGCTGGAGACATCAGTTCCTCATGGGATTGTGGACCTAGGCTTGGTCCCTCTGGAAGCGATATAGGGGATGGAGCTGTTTCTGTTGACTGTGAACCGCTCTCCGCTGGTGTACTATGTTGGGATTCAGGCTCCGGCTGAGCCTCTTGTGTAGGGTTATCGGCTGCTGCCAGTTCAGGTTCGGTGGGGCCCTCTGGTGTTGAGGTTGCAAGTACTGGATTCAGTGCTGACACGGGGTCTGGTGTTGGTTGTTTGGCTGGTTCCGGTTCTGGGACTGGTTCCGTCTGGGTCTCTGGGACTGGATCCACTACTGCTGTTGCAGACATTGGCCTGGGGTCCAGGTCCATCACCTCTGACTGGGTCCTGATAGAAGTTTCCGGAACAGAGCTAGGCCTCACGGCTTGTTTAGCCTGGTTGCGGGTGACCATTCCCACCCTCTTGGCCTGCTTCACATGATTGGCCAAGTCTTCCCCCAACAGCATGGGGATGGGATAATCATCATAGACTGCAAAAGTCCACATTCCTGACCAGCCCTTGTACTGGACAGGCAACTTGGCTGTAGGCAAATTGAAAGAGTTGGACTTGAAGGGTTGAATCGTCACTTGGATCTCTGGGTTGATTAAATTGGGGTCCACTAAGGAAGCATGGATAGCTGACACTTGTGCTCCGGTGTCCCTCCACGCGGTGACCTTCTTCCCACCCACACTCACAGTTTCCCTCCGCTCCAAGGGTATCTGGGAGGTATCTGGGCCTGTGGACCTCTGGTGTGATTCCGGTGCAATGAACTGTAACCTGTTGGGGTTCTTGGGGCAGTTGGCCTTTACATGCCCCAGCTCGTTACATTTAAAACATCGTCCAGCTGACGGGTCACCGGGGCGAGGTGGGTTGCTGGAGAACGGGGTGGTGGGACGATAAGGGGTCTGGAGGGTTCTTTGGGAGGTAGGTGGGGCTTTGGGCGGCCCCCGGTAATAGGGTGTGGTCTGGGGTGGTCCCTTCTGGTCTCCGCTCCAACTGCGACCAGTTTTCTTCTTCTCTGCCACCTCCACCCATCTGGCTCCAATCTCTCCTGCCTCAATTACAGTTTTGGGTTTCCCATCTAGGATGTATCTTTCTATTTCCTCAGGAACACCCTCTAAGAATTGTTCCATTTGCATTAGGAAGGGCAAATTTACTGGAGATTCAACACTTGCTCCTGATATCCAGGCATCCCAATGTTTTACAATGTGGTAGGCATGTCGGGTAAATGACATGTCTGGTTTCCACCTTAGGGCTCTGAACCTCCGACGAGACTGCTCGGGTGTTATCCCCATTCTGACTCTCGCCTTGGATTTAAACAGTTCATACTTGTTCATGTGTTCTTTAGGCATTTCAGCTGCCACCTCAGCTAAGGGTCCACTGAGCTGCGGCCTCAGCTCTACCATGTATTGGTCAGTAGAGATGTTGTACCCAAGGCAGGCCCTTTCGAAGTTTTCTAAGAAGGCCTCAGTATCATCACCTGCCTTGTAGGTGGGGAACTTTCTGGGATGGGAAGTGGTACCTGGAGAAGGATTGCTAGGGTTTGTTGGTATATTCTGCTGGGCCTTTATCCTCTCCATCTCCTCCACATGCTTCCTTGCCTCCATTTCCCTCTTGTGGGCAGCCTCCTGTACCTCCTTCTCCAGCCGCATGAGTTCTATCTGTCTTTCATGTTCCCTTTGTTTTTCCTCAGCCTGAAATTTGGCTAATTCCAGCTGTAGTCGAGCTGAGGATTTGGCCATTCTAACCTCTCTGTTTTTAACTAACTTTACACCCGAGGTTTAGAAATAAACAAACAAAACTTGGCTGTAAAATTTTGCTGTGCTGGAATAGAATACCTATTCTCTGATAGTGATTGTCAGCCTACAGAAAAAGACAATTCCCTTGTCTCTGCTCTGGGCCCAAATTAAAGCAAAAAACCTCCAACTACTTGGAAAACTGCTTACCCAGCCCAAAGAAAAAAAAAATTTCTTTTCAAACCTGTACTCCTTGTAAAACAAAAAAAAATCAAAATCCTAAAAAAACCCTGCCACTTTTGTCTCCAGGCAAATGGGTAGAGCACACACCCCCTATTTACTTTTAGGAAGAAAAGAAAAAAAAACCTCTGGGTTGGAAGACTGTGAATTTCCCTGCAGGAGTTAAGTACCCTGCCTCTAGGCAAAGAAAACCTGCAATTTACAAGATAATCCCCTTTTGTCTCTGCTTGGCCACAAAGCAGAGAGAAACCAAGCTGCTTTCAGTTTCAAAGCTGCCTTCTGGACTTCCTAAAAATTCCTTTTTAAAATCTGTATTTCTAGTTCAAAAAATCTCAACTGGATCTCAAAATGATTTCAGGTTAATCCCACCACTGTGCCACCATGTCACGGTTCCTCCCCCACTCTGAACTCTAGGGTACAGATGTGGGGACCTGCATGAAAAACCTCCTAAGCTTATCTTTACCAGCTTAGGTCAAAACTTCCCCAAGGTAACAAATATTACCCCCGTTATCCTTGGAATGGCCGCTACCACCACCAAACTAATACTGGTTACTGGGGAAGAGCTGTTTGGACGCGTCCTTCCCCCCAAAATACTTCCCAAAACCTTGCACCCCACTTCCTGGACAAGGTTTGGTAAAAAGCCTCACCAATTTGCCTAGGTGACTACAGACCCAGACCCTTGGATCTTAAGAACAATGAACAATCCTCCCAACACTTGCACTCCCCCTTTCCTGGGAAATGTTGGATAAAAAGCCTCACCAATTTGCATAGGTGACCACAGACCCAAACCCTTGGATCTGAGAACAATGAAAAAGCATTCAGTGTTTTACAAGAAGACTTTTAATAAAAAATAGAAGTAAATAGAAATAAAGAAATCCCCCCTGTAAAATCAGGATGGTATATATCTTACAGGGTAATTAGATTCAAAAACATAGAGAACCCCTCTAGGCAAAACCTTAAGTTACAAAAAAGATACACAGACAGAAATAGTTATTCTATTCAGCACAATTCTTTTCTCAGCCATTTAAAGAAATCATAATCTAACACATACCTAGCTAGATTACTTACTAAAAGTTCTAAGACTCCATTCCTGTTCTGTCCCTGGCCAAGACGACTACAGACAGACACACAAACCCCTTTGTTTCTCTCCCTCCTCCCAGCTTTTGAAAGTATCTTGTCTCCTCATTGGTCATTTTGGTCAGGTGCCAGCGAGGTTACCTTTAGCTTCTTAACCCTTTACAGGTGAGAGGAGCTTTCCCCTGGCCAGGAGGGATTTCAAAGGGGTTTACCCTTCCCTTTATATTTATGACAAGGGGATGTTCTTATTAAGAGGGAGGAATATGTTGTGTATTTGATTGTCATGGTAATATCACCTTGTTGTTGCTATGGCAACTGAGTTAGATTATTAGGGGATAGCCCAGCCAGTTTTGTCTGGTTTGGTTAGTTCAGTGTGTGAAAATAAATGGCTGCTTTCATGGCTCACAGCTCTCTGTCTCAAGTGATTTCTTCCTAAAACTTCTGCCCCCAAGGATACAACACAAAGGGCCTACACAAAGGAGTAAGATGAATACAAAAACCACAGGAAGAGGACCAAATGTTAAAGCACTTAACACGGTTGGGCTCCACTCCTGGCTGGGGCCTTTGGGCTCCTGTTGCCAGGCGAATCAGTAATAGTAATGTGGGAGATACCGTGTGTTCAGTGGGAGTAGGACAATTCTGCCACCTATTCAGTGGAACCAGAATATCTGTGTGATCGCTTCAACCTTTTGAAAATGTATTAATCTTTGTTTCTACTGTTTGGGTAGTCAGGCAAAGGGAATTCAACACATCACTGAAACTGTGTATGTATTAAAAGCTTTAGCAAGCTATCCTAACACACAAGCAGACTCTACAAACCCCACAGTCATGGTGGCATGTCAAGTTGACTTTGACGTATTCTTCATTGTATAAGAGTAAAGAGGCTGGATAGAAGCTTAACCAGGATCATGTATATCCTTACAAACTAGGTTTCTCTATTTTGTTTTGGGGGGCTAGATGCTATCTCTCATTCTTTTCACTGTGTGCGTCCATTATTCTTCACCTGTGGCTTGACACGACTCTTGAGCAGAAATGAGCTAGAAGAAAAGCAAGAAATTCAGCACCTTTTATTGTGCAGTTAAACAAGAGGTTGAGAGCTCAATGGTATACAAGAGGTCTGAATAGCTTTTCTTTTGTTTTTTTTTATTTTAAGAGGTTATTCAAAATTGCATTCATTTTCAGGGATTGTCTCATCTGTTTCTTTCTCTGCAGAATCACAACTACATTTTTGTATGTGTAAATTACTTGTTTTGTTAACAAATTGTGTGCATCTTGGAATGTTAAAATAGGCATAATAAATAATGAGAATACTTATGGCACAGTAAAGCCATACATGCAATACTACAGATAATCTGAGACACTGGGCAGCTCTTTAAATTCGTGCAAGAGTGCGATATGCCATGCAAATACCTTTGGGCTCGAGTTGTAAAAGCCCTTACTCTCTAGTGCCCCTTTGCATGACCAAGTAAGACCCTCCCTTTACTTCCCTGCTCATATTGCCAATGGTCTTGGAGAAGGTGGAGAGCAGTGGGAGGAACCTTTGCTCCCTCTCTCCTGAGTCGCTGGCCAGAGTAGCTGGTTAGATGCACAGAGGGGGTAAATTGCTCCATGGAAAGGGGGGTGAATTAACATAATTATCCCCCAGAATAAAGTGGGAGCAGGGGAGAAATCATGACTCTTAAAGTCACTGTTTATTCTCAGTTCTGTGCCTGGGGTGGTACAATTACATGCTGTCTCTTAGGGTAGATGTGCATTGTACCCATATACGTATATAATTACAATAATAGTAGTTTTATATAACACTATTATAGAAATGTAGGTCTGGAAGGGACCTCAAGGGGCCACCTAGTCCAGCCCCCCACTCTGAGGCAGGACCAAGTATGTCTAGACCATCCCAGACAGGTGTTTGTTTCGCCTGATCTTAGAAAACCTCCAATGATGCGGATCCCACAACCTCCATTGGAAGCCTATTCCAGTGCTTATAATTAAAAAGTTTTTCCTAATCTCTAACCTAAATCTCCCTTCCTGCAGATTAAGCCCATTATTTTTTGTCCTACCTTGAGTGGGCATGGAGAACAATTGATCACGGTCCTCTTGAGAGCAGCCGTTTAACATACTTAAAGACTATTATGAGGTCCCCCCCCCCAGTTTTCTTTTCTCGAGATTAAACATACACAGTTTTTTAATCTTTCTGCATAGGTCATGTTTTCGAAACCATTAATCATTTTTGTTGGTCTCCTTTGGACTGTCTCCAATTTGTACATATCTGTCTTAAAGTGTGGCACTCAGAATTGGACACAGTACTCCAGCTGAGGCATCACCAGTGCTGAGTAGAGCAGGATAATTACCTCATGTATTTGACATCTGACACTCCTGTTAACATACCTTTTTTTTTCTCAGCTGCATCACATAGTGGACTCGTATCCAATGTGATCCACTATAAACCTCCAGATCCTTTTCAGCAGTACTACCAACTAGTCAGTTATTTCCCATTTGGTAGTTGTACATTTGATTTTTTTTTCTTTCCTAAATGTAGTGCTTCACATTTGTCTTATTGAATTTCATCTTGTTGATTTCAGATTAATTCTCCAATGTATCAATGTTTTGAATTCTAATCCTGTCCTCCTTAGTGCTAAGAACTCCTCCCAGCTTGGTGCCATCTGCAAATTTTATAAGTGCACACTCCACTCCATTATCCAAGTCAATAATGAAAAAATTGGGACCCCTGCAGGATCCCACTAGATACATCCTTCCCCGCCCTCCGGGTTTGACAGAGAACCACTGATAATTACTCTTTGAGTACAGTCCATCAGCCAGTTGTACACCCACATTATAGCAATTTCATCCAAACTGCCTTTCCTTAGTTTGCTTATGAGACTGTCATGTGGGACTGTGTCAAAAGTCTTACTAAAATTGTGGTAGATCACATCTACAGCTTTCCCCCAACCCCTAGGCCAGTAACCCTGTCAAAGAACCAGTAGATCTCAAAGTGCTTCACAGTCATTTAATGTATTTATCCTCACAACACCTCTGGGAGTAGGGAAGGCTTGCTATCCCTATACGCCAGAGAGGCTAAGTGAATTGCCTGAGTTCACAGAGGAAGACTTAGTTTACTTCTATTCGCATAAAACTATGGCCCTGGCCATTGCCATCAAGCAGCCTTCAGCTCCACATTACAGCCAGCTTAGTATTTACATGTCGGGATGGGCCATTGAGGAGGTGGTAAGTGTCAAATATTTGGACAGTATAATAGATGGTGTGGAGGATGCTTGAAAGATGTGGACACTAATATAAGAGCAGCTGCTGTCATGTTTTGGGCCCTTCAGAGGTCTCTGTGGGGATTTTGTGACATCAGACTTGCATGAAGGTATGAATTTATAGACCCACAGTTACACCATATCTGTTGAAACGTGGGCACTGAGGAAGGCTGATGCATACCAGACTGACATTTTTTATTCTCGTCTTCATCAGCTGCTCCATATTATCAGTGGTAAGACAAAGTCAGAAATAACAATATCTGAAGCTGAATCCAGCAACCGCCTACATCACCACTGGTTTGGTTTTGGTAGCTTTTTTTCATATGGAATTCTAAAATGCGTGTAACAAGGAATGCTGCTCCATGGCCAGAGATCATGTGGGCTCCAAAAGCTTCAGTGGTGTGATAAGATTGCCAGTGACGGACATAAACTGAATATCCAGCCAGACCACCTAGCATGAGATCAATCTGGGTGGTGCTTGATCTGAAAGGAGGCCATGTCTCTTTGGGATTTTCCATGATGATGAAGACACAAGAAGTCTACCACAGAGTAGGGAATTGAAATGTACTACCAAATGAGGACACAACTTGGCTAGGTGTTAGTCAATTTTTTACAATTTTTATTTCTATAAACTGTTTTTTCTTACTATTTGAGAAGTTAAAGGGCTCTGTTCTCCTCTTGATTAAATGGCCTGGGTTTGGGGGTAAGGAGGTACCCATATAACTGATCTTGAAACTAGTTGTTCCTAAACTTTTAGAAAAAGAAAATTGAGGGATCCTATGTCTCCTCTGGGTATATGGGTAGACTCACTGCTCACTTAGATTACTCTTTTTGTATAAATAGATGAGATTCTTATGTGGGGCAGACTGATTGACTATTTAACACAGTTCCATGGACCTGCTGTAATTGAAAACCATTTTTAACGTTTGGGTAAAAGAAAAATATTCATAGCTGCATAGGAGGACAGATGTGTTCTACAGCATGTTTGTCTTGATTCTGTGTCTTTTGCAGAGATCTTTACAACCGACATTCCTATTCCATGAGTTGGGAGCTTGAAGGAGCAGGTGATACTGCTGTGAACCATATGTCCTAGTCTAATGCACTTATGTCAATGCCAGCGGCTGAGTGCTTTCATTTTTTCAATCGTTGGTGCAATAGATCCCCTGGGCTTGCTTCTCCTCTGTTATCTGGGCGTAGATCAGGAGTAATTCCGCTATGGTCAGTGGAATTATACCAATATAAAACATTTAAAATTCAGACAGCCTCGCTTCAACATGAATGGTCTTTGGAAAAATTTGTTCACCCACATAATACTGTTTTTTGAAAAATAAATCAGATCCTATCCATCAACTTTTACAGATATTTCTAGGGAGGCTATCCCATTACCTTAGTTGGAAGGGGTGACATAAAATCTCAGTGATATATAATTTTCATATCTGCTCAGACTTGTGTGCAGTTTTTATTGCAGTCTTAAATCACATAAAATAGCTATCCCCATAAGTAATTCTGACATAGAATTTTATGTATGAATCAAGACACAGTACATAAAGAATAGGTGATAAAATATTACACCAACATTCAGAAATTAAAATGCTGACTTTTTAAACAGCTGGCTTAGCTGTCTTTCTCTGCTAAAATACGTAGTAATATTAAAGGATTAGCATAACCAACAATAAGTGTTCAATGATTTGATTCCTGGACTGAGAGAACTCAGGACCCAACATTTAGAACATCATGCAGCACAAGAATTATTTTCGATAAAACACTGTCTCCATGTTCTTTCATATACAGGAGATAAAACTCGATATGATGTTGAATTTAGGACCCTTTGGAATTTGAGATTTGGGAGAATGTTTATGGTGGGGTTTTTTTAATGTATAGCTCCCACTTTTTAGAAGTAGTTTTAAAGTTTCATGATTTTCATTAATAATTATTAGAATTTGAAAAATTCACAGAAAATGGGAGAGAAATTGTCCTCTCTTCAAGATCACCACCAATTCAGCAAGGAGGGGGGAAAGAAGGAGGATAAAATGTCCTATACATATATCAATTACTTAAAACATAGATTTTAAGAAAGCAGCCAAGAAATTGCTTACAGTGTGATGAAAAGCTAAATTAAAACTATGGGCAGTGAAACAGAATGACTAAAACAGCCATAAAGAATTCACATAATACTGCAAAATAACGCAATGTCTATACCTACACAGTGAAAAAGACCAAAAGGTCAGCTGAAAGGTCAGCAAATTAAAGCCTTGGAAAAGCCAAATACAAGCAGTAGCATTGGTTGAAATAAGAACATGAGGGTAAGATTTAAAAGTTTGTACAAAATGTGTGATTATGACTGAGAGCTGGTGCGACTTGATTTGGAGTTCATTCCAATCCAAAAAAAAAAACAAAAAAACCTGTGTCCATTTTGGATTGTATGTTAAACAAAACATCAGGATATAGTTTGTATGGGAAGACAAATCTTATAGTGCTTTCTCCCTGCTGGGCTAAGCCTAAGTGTTAGGCTACCTCTCCTTATCACTCACAGGGCCAGCTGCCCCAGCTCCTCCCAGGATTCTGTATTTTCCAACCCCCAAGAGTTTTCCCCAACTCTTGATGTCTTTGGGTAAGGGAGCTTTCATTGCCTCCTCCTTCCAGCAGGTTCTTCGGTGGCGCATGCTGGATTGACACTTCCCCTCAGTGGACCTTCTGGGAAAGGACATTTTAGGTATGGTCTGGTTCAATTCCTGTTCATAGAATCTTCTAGCTGTGGGCTGGGCAGCATCTCCACTCCTCCAGCTTCCTCCCTCTCAGACAGCAGAGCAGCACTAAATTTGGTTGGCTGCGGGGGATTACTCTCCAGGAGTGCCTGAGGAAGGATGCTAAGTATGTCTTGAAGGAGCAGACTGGAGCATGTTTCAGTTTTGGTTTGTAGTTGACTAAAATAATTTGTAAACTAAAATTATTTTAAGGGTTAGGGAACCTTGTTAACATATCGAGGGTCTGATTCTTATTACATTAGGAGCCCTTTATGCCACTCTTGACAGTCTAAAGGGGCCTGTGGGGGGGTGGTCACCCCGCCACGCCTCGAAGGGTCTAAAACAGCCCTAAGAGAGGGCTGTAGCCGGAGGAAAGCTAGGCTGATTGGGGGAAGTAGCCACAGGTGGGGCCATGCTCCAATCAGGACACAGCTGGCCCTATAAGAGGGCTGTTAGCCAGGAGCTGAGACAAACACTCTCTCTAGCTACATGGAGAGAGGAGGACCTGGCTGCGTGGGAAGCTAAGGAGGGTACCTAGGACAGAGCAGTGCTGGGGAAGGGCGGAGGGAGCTGGGGAGCATAGGCGGTCCGCCCCCGATACAAGGGGCAGGGCAAGGATGGTGGGACTATGGCCCGAAGACTAGAGAGGAACAGGGGATGATGGATCCCAATTACACCGGGATTTTCTACGTGGAGACTCCAAGTGCCATCCCTCAGTGGGCCCCGGTGTCAGCGCCCTGGCGGAAGGGGGTAGTTGACCTGCAAGAAATCTGGGAGACCCAGAAGGGACTGTGGGAGACGCAGAGGGCCCTTCACGAACAGTTGGGCCAGCTGGTGGAAGAGCAGCGGGCCCTGGTAAGGATCGTCCGGAGGGAGTTTTGGAGGAGCCACTGAGAGCCGTAGGAGAATCCCGGCGTGAGGGCCAGCGGGCCTAGGGTGGTGAGAAAGATTTGTTACACCTGCAGAAGGCAGGGAGCTACAGCCAGAACAGGGACAAGGGAAAGTCCCTAGGACAGTCCACCGGGTGAGGGAACCCAGGTGGCTGCCAACCTGTTGGGCCTGTGGGCAGCAGGGCCACGTGCAGTAGACATGCCCAGGCCTGACACTGAGGGTCTAGGTCAGTGCCGGCAGGAGGACGGGACCTCAAATGGACCATGAGAAGGCCCAGGCAACAAGGAGGTGGGGAGCCTGCGGGAGCTGCCAGGCACTGGGCCACATAAGGAGGCACTGCCCCCTCAGGGGAACTGAGGAGTGGCCGGAGGAGGTGCCTGTGGGCCTGGAAGGGCCAAAACTGGAGGAGGCGGCAACCAGGATGGAGGGAATCCTGCAGAACATTGAGACCCAGACTGTCACGGAGCCCATCGCAGAGAAGGAGACCCAGACCGAGTGGGGCCAGCAGGAGGCTGGGACCCAGGCGGTTGTGGAACAGATGACTAAGTGGACCCAGACACTGCAAGTGGAGGGTCCAGAGGACACCGATCTACAGGTGCGGCTGGAGGCTTCGGAGTTGGCCCGCCGGAAGGCAGAAGTACAAACCCAGGAGATGTCCAGGAATTGGGAGGCTAGCGGAAGGCACAGGAGGTGTTTCCACTGCCACGCCACGGGCTATGTACAAAGTCACTGCCCCCTGAGGAAGAGGGGGAGCACCGAACAAAGGACCCAGCCTGAGCCTGACCAGACGAGAGGGACAGACAAGGCTGGAGACCCAAACCCAGGACTGTCTGTGGCAGGGAGGCCCCAGCTGAACCCGGGGACCCATACAGGAGCCAGGAGGGCTACGGTGGGATTTCAAATGGACAGGGAAACCCATGCGGGAGTGGAGATGGCTACAGTGGGGATCCAGACCATTATAGAGGGAAGCAGGTTGCTCCAAATAGTGGGGAACCTATTATAATATAATAGTGGGGAACCTAAAACCAGAAGAGGGATTCCCTGAGAGTCCAGCTCAAAGGGAGTCCGTCCCCCTCCCCCCCGACGTCAGCTTTCTTAAGGGGGTGGGTGTGTGGTGGGGTGGTCACCCTGCCATGCCTCGAGGGCTTAAAACAGCCCTAAGAGAGGGCTGTAGTCAGAGGAAAGCTAGGCTGATTGGGGGAAGTAGCCATAGGTGGGGCCACGCCCCAGTCAGGCCACAGCTGGCCCTATAAGAGGGCTGTTAGCCAGGAGCTGAGACAGACACCCTCTCTAGCTACATGGAGAGAGGAGGACCTGGCTGCCCGGGAAGCTGAGGAGGGTACCTAGGCAGAGCAGTGCTGGGGAAGGGCAGAGGGATCTGGGGAGCTCCAGCCTAGCAGAGCCCCAGGCTGCAGGCCGAGGTAAAGGCCCACGAAAGGGTACTAAGGCTGCAGAGAAGCAGCCCAGACCTAGACAGAGGCAGCTGGTCCAACCCCTCCCCCTTGCCAATGATGAGTGGTACAGACTGCAGTCTGTCCCAGGGAGTGGGGGCTAGATGATGAGTGACAGTAGCCACTGAGGCAAGGAACGGGTTGGGGGTTCCCCCTGGGAGGGGAGACCCAGACTGAGGGCATACTGCCAGGGGGCAGAACCCTAATCTAGAAGGGCACCGGGGTCCGCGAGGGGCATGGGGCCAGCGGCAGGTGAGACACCGACCAGCAGAGGGTGCTCCTGGCTGAAAAGAGCTAATTTCCTGGACAACCAGCAGGAGGCACCACAGCAGTGAGTCGTCACCCTGTGACAGGGCCTTAAAGTGCATGTAAATGTAATTGCAGCAGTGTAAAGGGGTTTGTGTGCATAAGAAACAGGCTCCCAGAAATAGTGACCGGGTGAACACTGCTGCATTCTGGAGCGGGTGCAGTCTTTTTCTTGAAACATTTTGGGGAGTCCAACTTTACAGCACATTCTTTTTATAAAGTTAAAAGTCTCTTGAGTGCTGGAGCATCTGTTATATTCTTCCAGCTGGTTTTCTGGCAGACCCTGTGACCTTTTTTAGAGCTTTATGAAGCAGAAGGTAAGAGGAAGTTCCACTATCCCAAAATGTCACTTACCTTTTCCTTCCTTTTAAGTGTCCTTCTGAGGTGAGAATTGTTTCTGCACCCAGGTTTCCTTCTGTGTCTTGCACTCTACCAATGCAGGGGATAGAAGTTCAACAGCTGTGTTCTGCAAACAGGATTATAGGACATAATGACTAAATTCTTACAACCCAAGTTAAAACCCGTACATTAAACCATAATACTCCAATAGCAGCATTGACCCCTTCTAACTTCTCTTCCCAGGTACAAACTGTATGTTGCATAAGCATCACTGCCCTAACACAACGTGGTGATGCTGTTGGATAATACAATAATCTAAACCAAGACCAACACCATTAAATTCCATGTCAGCTGCAGAATTGAAAGCATCCCGCACATCATCTCATATGCAGGGTGTCGCAGCTTGTCCCACAGGTGACTGTTCCTGTACTCAGGAAGGTCATGATGTGGCATATTAAATTAGGCAAATATGCTGTCCTTTTTCACAGCTGGATACAGATGTTCAAGGGAATACCATGATTTCTTTTAATACTTAAAAATAAATTAAGGCTGAATGATAAACTGGAAAAAGGGTCCATTCCCACTCATCCACCCATTTGTGGATCATGTGTGGATACAAAGATACAGTTGGATAAAATTATTCTGTAATCAAATAAACAAAATACAAAGAGAGGAAATGTTCTGAGGTTGATTTACATTTAGTGCTAGGTTATCTTCTTTCCTATCTGTCTGTCTGTCAAGTGCCTTCTTGCAAATGCTAAGCATATTGCTGGTATATAGACTTCTGTGGGCCCACTCAGGTACTTAGTTAAGTGCTTTGCTGGATTGGAACCAGAATGATCAGCTCCTTGTCTTAGGTCTGAGTATTCTCAGACTCTGTGCTTCCCTCCGGGTGACTGATGGAACTCAAATAATTTCTTCTCTTGCTGCAGCGCCCCTCCCCATCCTCCCCCTGCCCCCCCCCCAACCCAAGAAAGGCAGCCTGTTCTGTCCATGATAAGGTAGCCTGCGGCAGGTTTTCTGTATTCTGTACTTTTAGTGAGTAATTTTTTTTAGTTCTCAAACAGTTCCCCCCCGTCCGTCCCTGTCCCCCACACTTGCCCGAATTCTCCTTCTCCTCCATGTTCTGTTCTTTCAGTTTCCCACTGTGATCCTCATGTTCCTTTTTTTGGCACCAAGTTAGCCCTTTGTCTACCTTAAAAGGAAAGATATAATACCGGTACCAGATGAATATACCTATCCAGATGTACTGACCACCCTGTAAATGGACGAGAGCCTGCACCACTTTAAAAAGTCTACCGAACCCACAGACCTTGACTGTGTGCTTTTCCCTGTCAAAGTGTACAAAACACTCACTTCTGTGCAGCAGATCACTTTGGTCGGCCAACACCAGAAGTTCCAGGTTGTGATGGTGAGGGCCATATTAGGACTGTCCCCCTGTATTTATAGGACCTAAATGTGTCTTATTGGCAGATCTATTTTTGTGTCTGTTGAAAGCCAGTGAGACAGTTACAAATAAACCAATGATTGATTAACGAAACAGAAAGACACACATGTTGAAATGTTCCTTCAGACCATTGGCCAGAGCTGTCACATGGAGGCTTTAGGGTATCTGACGACACCCTTCCCAACCAGGACCCTGTATGTATGAGTATGCATTAATTCCTGTATTCCAATCATTCTGGTGAATGGTAACTCATGACAGAGAACTATCAATGTGTATTTTTAAGTGCAGTTAGCAAACTATGTTGTCAGAACACTTCATTGTTATATTATTACATACAGCTGTGGAAAATATTTTTGATGAAACATAAAACCACCCAAAATACAAGGGTTTTTTTCTAATTTAATTTTGAGCTTGAATGAGCCCAGCTCTACAGAAAACTTCATTAAGGTGTGGCTGTTCTTGTGCAAAATCATGCTCCTGTACCCGTGAAAAATATTTTCAAGCAAAAATTGTCCCCATTTTTTTTAGCCAATAAAGTGAAATTTGAGGGAATGCAGAACTGCCAAAAAAAAAAAAAACACAAAACAATTATGGGAAATTCTGTGACACAGATATTGTGAAGTCACATCACCATGCAATCTTATGGCAAACACATCTGTCGTGAAATCGGTACTCTGCAAAAGTCTGACATTTGTTACAATATTTCTTTTTTCCTGAATAAAGGGACATTAAAGCAGCTTATATATGTTAAGCCATTTTTCCTCTTCAAACATAGTGTACTTTCCTGTGAATCCTCATGTTTCACTGTGGCTGGTATTTCATTATTTCCCATTGTGTGTGTGTGTGTGTGTGTGTGTATTTACCTTTACACTATTCAGCCTGACTAGGCAGTGGATAGCTGTTGAGACATATGCCCTGTGTCCACTGAATGTAAAGCCTTTATTGTTACTGTCTCCCAATGTGCATTGCAATGATAAAGATGGCTTGTTCACATAATGGATACAGCTGGTTGGATGTGAGTAGGGGGTTTTCACAATAAAAAGGCATTTGGCTTTTGCTGGGATCCTTGTCAGTAAGATACTCAAAGATGGTTAATTGGACATTAATGTGTCAGATTTTCAACAAAATAACAAAAAATTTGCCAAAAATAAAACTCAGAGGAAACGCCTCCACATTTTACAACAAAGCTTTGTTTAAAATAGAAGTTTAAAGCCGCTGAAGATTTATGACATGTTGACATAACTGATGGTAAAGGAGTTGGCTGAAGCTATGGGTGTGAAGGTCCAAATGAGAACATCTGCATTAAGAAGCTAATTCTTTTAAACATACTGATCAAAATATTAATGCTATATGTAAACACAAGTGCTTTATCTGACAGTGATTTACATTTAGAACAACTTAATCCAGCTATGCACTGCATCTTTATTCATTACCAGCAGCCTTTACTTAACACTTCATGCCCGCTTGCACAGGTGGACAATCTACTCAGAGTGACTATTGTGTTTATGTTATTTTTTCATAAGCTGGGTTTGAAATTTGTCAAACTGCATCATTGTTTAACTATGTGCCAGTCAAAGGGAAATTGCCAGATGGAGCGGCTTTCCCCTAACCTTGCTCCAGGCAATGAAATTACACATAGGCCACAGTCTTATGTCAAGTCTTTTTTTTTTAAAAAAAAAGGCCATGAATAGGTATGACTATGTGCATTCACAAAACCTGGCTTTCTTATGCCACTAATTTTATATGAAGGCTCATGCCAATGGTAAATAAAACTTCATGTCCGTCATGTCACTCATTAACTAGGTGCTCATAATTTATGTATTTAAGGGTTGCTTGTCTGCCAAGCAATCAAACAGTAAACCATGTTTTATAGGTGTTAGTGTTTATAGAAACTGTAAATAAATGTCAAACAAAAAAAAATCCGGTTTCAGAAAAACGATCAGGGTTAAGTCATTTATCATTGTTCCAACTGGAAAAATCTGAGTACCCACTGGTGCCAAAGCAAATGTTTCCCTGACTCTTGCAGCTCAAACTACTAGATTGTAGAATTCTATTAGCTCGACTTGATGAAATGGAAAACTTTGCAGATTATACGTTTTAAATGAGCCTCTTGCTTAAAGAATAGGGTAGGTTGGTGGTTCTTACAAAAGCCATCTTTAAATATATATATATATATATATATATATATATATATATATATATATATATACCTGAAAGGGATGGTGAGATGACCTGGTCTAGGCAAAAATTACGCTTCTTGAGAAATGTAGACAGAGAAGTAATTTGCAGGTCAAGGCAAGTATTTTTGTTTCCTACAGCCTGACCTAGCTGCAGCAGGCACTGCCATGTGTTTTATGCTATGCCTGTTGTAGAACTATTTCCTCTGAAACATGTCGAAGAAAGAAATGACAGTACAGAACATGCCGTTTGAGTTTGACTCTGGTGGTATTCCATTCCAGCCAGAGCACCTACTTCAGGGAATCGGATAAAGATACAGTGTTTGTTATGCTGAGAGGTCTGCACAAACGTTGGGCTTACTCTTATGCACTGCCAGATAACAGGTATTTTCTGGCTAATTTATCTATATCCTCAAAGTTGTATATTGTACCAGTTAGTAACATGTAGGCTAAGGCTTGTAAAATACCATGTAATCAAATCAATGATCCCTTTATCATCTAAAGTTCTCTTTACACTGAGTCTCTGTGGCAGCATATGTTATGGAGTCACCATACTGGTTCCAGAGCTCAGGCTGTCCCAAGGTTTGCACTTTGGATATTAAATCGATTACACTATATTATCCATATATAAGAATCCTCCCAAAATATACAGCACTTTCTCACTGAGTACCAAATCTACCTTAGAATGAAGAAGTAAATCTGAGTGATTTTTTGGACTTATTAGTATTTTAGAAATGACCCCTTTTGGAAATTGTTTGGGTGAATCTAACCTTTTCCCTCTCTTTCTAGCATAAAGATACCCAGAGTGTCATCCATGGCCCAGTGAAGGTCTGATAGCACCATATTGGGTACCTCTCTATTTCCAGATGAGAAAAATTGAACAGATGGGAGAGGGAGATAGTGTCAATAACTTTTTTGGAAAAGCACAAAATACTTACTGAGTCAGACAGCTAAAGATACAGACATGTTTATAAAATGACTTTTGTATAAGCAGTTGTGATGGATGCTACAGGAATGTTAAGCGATTGCAAATGGGGAAAAGAGATGTTTTGTGCAATTGTGAAAGGTAGGAGAGTGGGGTTAAAAAGTATTCTGTGTTAACATTTGGGCCATGCCATGGAAAAGTTTTGTGGACTTCTTTCTGCTCCTACGAACAAATTTATGAATTTGGAAATTTCAAAATTACCTGGCTTGTAAATGATTCCAAGATCTTTGATATGGGCCATTGGTGAAGGTTTATTCGTATATAAGTTTTGATGTATGCGGCCTATTACTCCACAGCCGTTTGTTTATGTCCTGATCATTATAAAATGCATATGATGAGAAATGGGTCTCCTGACTGAATGGCTTTCATGAGCTCCTGCACATTGGGAAGCCTTCAGGAGGGCATTGTTCTTCTGTGGATTTCCGAAGGTCTACGGGAGAAGCCCTTCTGTCCTGTACAGGAAGGGAATTCCCACTTTGACTCTCTGGTAGACCTTGGAAAAACCCTTTGCCCACTACTGGGCTCCTCAGAATCTTTTTCCCTACACATTGCTGCTCTCTCTATTCCCACTGACCTGTTTTATTTTCTTGTAACTTACGAAGAGAAAACTACTCTTATACATTTTATATATGATAATTTTAATGTGCACATCTTTCATTGCATCTTCAGACGCATGCTTCAAAAAATTAGAAATCATATTGCAGTGAAAAACCTTCACTTCAACATGTTCATTTGTTGCTTTTGTCCTATTGCATACATATGATAGTGTGTACATATATTTCCATAATACCTGTCATTTTTGTTTTAGCTCTGTGTATTGTACAGTTACTCTGTTTCGAAAGTTGTTGCGTAGATACGCAGCACCAATTTGTGTTTTCAATAGCAGAGACATTTTCAGTGTACTTCAGCTTTACATTATCACTGGGCCAGATCCTCAAATGATGTAAGTTAGTGTAGTTACTCTGAAACCTGTAGCTCTGTTGGCATCCATGGTGTGAAGCCTGTGTACACCAGCTGAGGATATGGCTGTCTTGGTCTAGTGTTTGGTATATGGAGAGGTTAAGATTATAATTTAGTTACTTAGTAATGTGGGATTGGGATGTTGGAGTTCTGGTGGTGGTTGCATTTCACTTGGAAAATGAAACTAGACTCGTCATTTCCACTGTCTGGGTCTCCTGCACTTGAACTCAGACTCTGTCATTGTGTATTATAAATGCTTAACTTACAAAAAATCTGCTGTTTTATACTGAACTTGTAAAGCTATAACATTTTATTTTTATTACGCCTTCTTTCATTTTATTTTACAGAAACTTCATTTTGGGTTTAAACAAATTTTAACAATGTCCTTTCAATTTAGTTTATTAGGATTATTAGTAGTAGTACTATTTATTTACACATGCTATGAATGGACCATTAGGGTTGCCAGGCATCTGGTTTTCAACTGGGACACCCAGTTGAAAAGGGACCCTGGTGGCTCTGGTCACCATTGCTGACCGGGCCACTAAAAGTTGTTTGGCAGTGCAGCAGGGCTAAGGCAGGTTCCCTGCCTGCCCTGGCTCCATGCGGCTCCTGGAAGTGGCCACCATGTCTGGCTCCGGCGCACTGCCCCTGCCCAGAGTGTCTGTTCCTCAGCTTTCATTGGCCAGGAACCACGGCCAATGGGAGCTGCAGAGGCAGTGCCTGTGGGTGTGGGCATCATGCAGAGCCCCTGATCCCTCCACCTAGAAGCTGGACGTACTGGAGGCTTCTGGGAGCCGCCTGAGATACAAGTCGCTTGGCCAGAGCCCATGCCCCCTGCCCCAGGTCAGAACCCCCTCCTGCACCCAACTCCCTCCTGAAGCCTGCATTCTGCACCCGCTCCTGCACCCCAACCCCCTGCCCCAGCCCTGAGCCTAAGCCCGCATCCCAACCCCCTGCCCCAGCCCTGAGCCTGCACACCAAACCCCTCATCCCTGGCCCCACCCCACCAAACCTCCCTGCTGGAGCCCTCACCCCCTCCTACACTGCAACTCCCTGCCCCGGCCCAGAGCCCCCTCCTGCAAACCAAACCCCTCATCCCCGCACCCGCAGTGAGAGCCCTCACCCCCCTGCCCCAGCCTGGTGAAAGTGAGTGAGGGTTGGGGAGAGTGAACGATGGAGGGAGGGGGGATGGAGTGAGCAGGGGGCGGGGCGGGGCAAGGCAAGGGTGTTCAGTTTTGTGTGATTAGAAAGTTGGCAACCCTAAGGACCATGTCTAAAGAAAATACACCTCAGTGTTATACCAGTGTGGCAAAGACCCTTATGAATTGTTTTCATAGTGACAATGGGAGGGAATATGACACATTAGCTTCAGTATTTCCTTCATGCCATTTGTGCCCAACGTGCATTAGTATTACTTTAGTCCTAAGTTATTTGAAAACTCATCGAAATTAAACAAATAGATATACTGTAAACCTTACAAATACAGTAACTTGTGGTATCCTACTTCATCGTTATTTCCAATACATTTTCTAAAGTGATGTTACTTCCACTTGTCAGGGACAAATCCTGAGGCTCAATCTTGCAAACTGTTACTTAATAGGACTATGCACCTGTGTAAGGGTTTTCAGGATCTGAGATTTTTACTTAGTCCTTATTTGAACATAACCAGTGAGAGTTTTGCTAAGGGTTTGTGGCCTGATCCAAAGCTCATTAAAGTCCATGGTAAACTTCCCATTAATTTCAATACGCCCCTAACCACAAATAATAGATATGTATAAATATGACTTTTTAAAATAAGTTGATGCCAAAATTGACCTTTCAATTTATAAACTCTATTTTAAAAAATATTTGTCCTACATTTTCTTGACTTTCTGGTAGCCTTTAATTCTCTTTTATTTTATTTTTAAATAAAGGCAATACATACTTTCAAATAGCTCAGGACATAATTCATGCCCTGTGATGCATGGTTTAAAAATCCAGCTCTTTTTCTGGCTCATTACCCAGCCTGTAGACTTGATTTTTTTTTAATTAATGTGAGAACACCTTCTTTATGACATGTTCATGTTTGCTCAAAAGTCACATCATTTTTCAAATTATACAAGATGTCAGTACCAAGTATAATGATCTTTATTGCTAAGTTTCCAAAATGAGCGCTGCATTTTGGGGGGTAAATCACAACCTGGAAAGGAGAAAAATCACTTTTTTAACGAATAAAGTATATGTATGTTTACAACACACAAAAACATCACAGCTTATAGAGACAGCATATGGTCTGCTTTTATATGGTGTGTCCACAATAGTTAAATGCTTCCAAACAACACATCATGGATCTCCATGTATTTACTAGCTACTGTCTGACTTTGCCATGACTTTTGCAATTGTGACTGTGCACCACATAATGCTTTATAGAAATGTGTATGAGTGTAAATATGACATAACTGGAATATATTTTATGCTAGATATGCCATGTAACATATCTTTGCAAAGGTTATGATCTACTGAATATATTCATCCTATTTGTATGCATGTATCATTTTTATATCTGAAGGTATGAGCGTTGGCTCTATGCTTGTATTTAAAGTGTTTGCTGTAGGAAGCATATAAGACAGATTTGGTCAACATAGTGTGAAGGGGTTATTCAAGTAATTGAGAGTATTTAAGTCACAATGGACTTTGGGAGATGCCAATCCACATTTCAGCTTTCCCGTGAACATTCAAACTAACATGTAAACAATGGCATCGGCCTGCAAAAAGCTGAATCATTCATAAACATGTGACTTTTCCAGGTGGCTAGAGACCCCATCTTGTGCCTGGGATGTTGCCCAAGAGAGAATATAAAAGGCCCTGGGAAACCCCTCCATTTTGTCTTCAGCTGGCTCGGAAGATAGCCTCTCCACCCCAAAGAGATTCCTGAAAGAAACTGGAACAAAGGACAATAACTATGAGGGTGTGGGTGGACCCAGACTAGGAGGAAGTCTAGTCTGTAAAAGAAGCTTATTGGAACATCTCTGAGGGTGAGATTTACCTGCATTTAGTTTCCTCCTGTATTAGGGTTAGACTTGAGTGTTTTATTTTATTTTGCTTGGTAACTTACTTTGTTCTGTTTTATTACTTGGAACCACATAAATCCTACTTTTTATATTCAGTAAAATCACTTTTTCCTTATTAATTAACCCAGAATAAGTATTAACACCTGGGGGAACAAACTGCTGTGCATATCATAGAATCATAGAATATCAGGGTTGGAAGGGACCCCAGAAGGTCATCTAGTCCAACCCCCTGCTCGAAGCAGGACCAATTCCCAGTTAAATCATCCCATCCAGGGCTTTGTCAAGCCTGACCTTAAAAACCTCTAAGGAAGGAGATTCTACCACCTCCCTAGGTAACGCATTCCAGTATTTCACCACCCTCTTAGTGAAAAAGTTTTTCCTAATATCCAATCTAAACCTCCCCCACTGCAACTTGAGACCATTACTCCTCGTTCTGTCATCTGCTACCATTGAGAACAGTCTAGAGCCATCCTCTTCGGAACCCCCTTTCAGGTAGTTGAAAGCAGCTATCAAATCCCCCCTCATTCTTCTCTTCTGCAGGCTAAACAATCCCAGCTCCCTCAGCCTCTCCTCATAACTCATGTGTTCCAGTCCCCTAATCATTTTTGTTGCCCTTCGCTGGACTCTCTCCAATTTATCCACATCCTTCTTGAAGTGTGGGGCCCAAAACTGGACACAGTACTCCAGATGAGGCCTCACCAATGTCGAATAGAGGGGAACGATCACGTCCCTCCATCTGCTCGCTATGCCCCTACTTATACATCCCAAAATGCCATTGGCCTTCTTGGCAACAAGGGCACACTGCTGACTCATATCCAGCTTCTCGTCCACTGTCACCCCTAGGTCCTTTTCCGCAGAACTGCTGCCTAGCCATTCGGTCCCTAGTCTGTAGCTGTGCATTGGGTTCTTCCGTCCTAAGTGCAGGACCCTGCACTTATCCTTATTGAACCTCATCAGATTTCTTTTGGCCCAATCCTCCAATTTGTCTAGGTCCTTCTGTATCCTATCCCTCCCCTCCAGCGTATCTACCACTCCTCCCAGTTTAGTATCATCCGAAAATTTGCTGAGAGTGCAATCCACACCATCCTCCAGATCGTTTATGAAGATATTGAACAAAACCGGCCCCAGGACCGACCCTTGGGGCACTCCACTTGATACCGGCTGCCAACTAGATATGGAGCCATTGATCACTACCCGTTGAGCCCGACAATCTAGCCAGCTTTCTACCCACCTTATAGTGCATCCATCCAGCCCATACTTCCTTAACTTGCTGACAAGAATACTGTGGGAGACCATGTCAAAAGCTTTGCTAAAGTCAAGAAACAATACATCCACTGCTTTCCCTTCATCCACAGAACCAGTAGTCTCATCATAAAAGGCGATTAGATTAGTCAGGCATGACCTTCCCTTGGTGAATCCATGCTGGCTGTTCCTGATCACCTTCCTCTCATGAAAGTGCTTCAGGATTGATTCTTTGAGGACCTGCTCCATGATTTTTCCAGGGACTGAGGTGAGGTTGACTGGCCTGTAGTTCCCAGGATCCTCCTTTTCCCTTTTTTAAAGATTGGCACTACATTAGCCTTTTTCCAGTCATCCGGGACTTCCCCGGTTCGCCACGAGTTTTCAAAGATTATGGCCAATGGCTCTGCAATCACAGCCGCCAATTCCTTCAGCACTCTCGGATGCAACTCGTCCGGCCCCATGGACTTGTGCACATCCAGCTTTTCTAAATAGTCCCTAACCACCTCTATCTCCACAGAGGGCTGGCCATCTCTTCCCCATTTTGTGATGCCCAGCGCAGCAGTCTGGGAGCTGACCTTGTTAGTGAAGACAGAGGCAAAAAAAGCATTGAGTACATTAGCTTTTTCCACATCCTCTGTCACTAGGTTGCCTCCCTCATTCAGTAAGGGGCCCACACTTTCCTTGGCTTTCTTCTTGTTGCCAACATACCTGAAGAAACTCTTCTTGTTACTCTTGACATCTCTCGCTAGCTGCAGCTCCAGGTGAGATTTGGCCCTCCTGATTTCATTCCTACATGCCCGAGCAATATTTTTATACTCTTCCCTGGTCATATGTCCAACCTTACACTTCTTGTAAGCTTCTTTTTTATGTTTAAGATCCTCTAGGATTTCACTATTAAGCCAAGCTGGTCGCCTGCCATATTTACTATTCTTTCGACTCATCGGGATGGTTTGTCCCTGTAACCTCAACAGGGATTCCTTGAAATACAGCCAGCTCTCCTGGACTCCTTTCCCCTTCAAGTTAGTCCCCCAGGGGATCCTGGCCATCCGTTCCCTGAGGGAGTCAAAGTCTGCTTTCCTGAAGTCCAGGGTCCGTATCCTGCTGCTTACCTCTGATATCTCTCTATCAGTGTTATAGAGGGGAACAATTTATGAGTTTACCTTGTATAAGCTTTATACAGAGTAAAACAGATTTATTTGGGTTTTAGACCCCATTGGGTCCTGGGTATCTGGGTGCCGGAGACAGGAGGACTTAAGCTGTTTTCACTTAAGCCTGCAGCTTGTGGGGGACGTGGTTCAGACTTGGATCTGTGTTTGCAGCAGGCAAGTGTGTCTGGCTCAACAAGACAGGGCACTGAAGTCACAAGCTGCCAGGGAAAATGGGCTCAGAGGTAGTCCTAGCACATCAGGTAGCAGTCCCAAGGGGGTTTCTGTGACCCAACCCGTCACAGTATTCTATTTGTTTTCCATATTCCAAAGACAACTCATAGAGTATTTGTAGGGTTTTTATTTGGTATTGGTGGAACGCTGTGATACCTTCTCATGTAATTAAGATATGCTTTATACAAAGTATGTCTTGTGAGGTATCCTCCTAAAAGTCTTGAGCTGCTCAACATTAATATCTCGTTGGATTGTATGTGAAGTTATGAAGCTTGGCTGTGTATGTGTTACTAAAACATGTTGTGAGGTTGAAAGCACCCAAAAACAGCATTTCAGGTACAACAGTAAAAAGGTCAAACAATGTTAATAGCTCCTTGAGGAAATGCACACAAGGATTACCCCAGGAACTGTGTACAATAGAAACCTCTCAGAGATAGCACTACCCGATTGAGAACTGTTTGACCCAGGTCACAGCAAAAGAGCTTTCCAGCAAGTGGGAAGAAGATATAAAAGTGGAACTATGACATCATGGGGGGACCTCACTATCCCTGCAACACACATGGAAACACGTAAGGGGCAAGGACTGAACAGTGGGATGTGATGGTCCCAGGCTAGAAGGATCTTTAACCTGTGTATGAAAACCTGGGAAAGCCAAGGCAACTTATGCCTTAAGAGTCTGCCAGCCTGTTTATCATTCAGGGTGAGAATTTACTAATTTATATCCTACCTTTCTAGTGCGTTAAGCTCAGTTTGTGGTTTTTGTTTATTTACTAACGTAATCTGTTTTGATATGTTGGCTATCCCTTATAATCACTTAAGATCTACCTCTTGTACTTAATAAACTAGTTTTTGTTTTAAACCCAGTTTGTGTAATTCATAACTGGGGGGGGGGCAAAAAGCTATGCATATCTCTCTCCACATTGAGGGAGAGGGTGAATTTCAGTTCGCTTACGTTGTACAGTTCTATGTGCAGCGCAAGACAATACAATTTTGGGTCTACTCTCCAGAGGGGTAGTGCACTTGCGTGCTGGGCAATTCCTTAGCTGAAAGCCTTCCCATGCAGTACTGATTTCAGTGTCTGTGTCTTTCTGCAGCTGGGCGTGTCCCTACCTGTGTGTGTGCTAGAGGAGGCTTAGGGTCTGGCTTAGCAGGACAGGGTGAGGGAGTCAAGGCTGGTGGAACAGGCGGGCTCAGTGGTACCCCAGTACATCAGATGACACCCCGGAAGGGGCTGGGGCAACCCATCACACACTTAATGGACCAAATTAAACCCCAGCATAAGCAAACACAGTTTGTATTGACTTCTGTGGGTTTTGAAAAGCTAGCTGACTGCCATTTAATACCCTGCCTATTTTCATATTATTGAGCCAGACCATTGGCTGGTGTAAATGCACAAACGTTTACACCAGTTGAGGTTCTGACCTATTAATTTTCACAGACAATTGTAGGAAATTGTAAATTCTTGGTAACTTTGCAATAACAGGGGAAACAACTACCTTTCCCTTTTCTTACCTGCTAAAAGGCATGAAAGTCCGAACACCAATAAACTGCTTTTCCGGTAGATACAGAATAGGAGAGAAAGGAGAGAGTGACAAAGGTTTAAGTACCTTTGCAGTCTGACATCAACAGAATACAGATGCTAAATTTTACTGGCTAGCATACAACTTCATTCTGTCAGTTCTTATCTTCAGGATATCTAATTATCAGGTCTGTTGTGGCATGTTCACCATCATGGTATCTGATAACCTAATAATAGGCCAAATTCTGTTTTAGGGTACATTCCTGCAACTCTGACTTCAGTGGGTCTACAAGGATGTGATCTAAGGTGGGATTTGGCTGCTTTTTTCAGTATTTTGTTGGGTGGGATGGGGATGGAGGCACATTCTCCAATAATGAGAAATCCATGTGGTTGCCAGATTCAGAGAGTGTCTTTACTAATGGTGTTTGGCTTATCCTACCCTCTTCTTTAAGCAATTATTTCCCCTTGTTTTGGCAATCATTTAGCAGTACAAATTTAAGCTCTCCTTTGAAGCTCTCTAGCACTTTCTATGACATGTTTTGTGCAGCATACACTGCATAATAAAGCAGTACTGGGAACGTGTGTGTTTGTTTACAAAAAGGTGGCCTGTGATTATATCTTGCAGGTATCTTGGGCTAGATCTTCAGCTGTGGTTATGCCACTCTACCAACACAAAGCTGCCCTAGGGCTGGTTCATCTGGCCATACAAGACTTTCCCTATGCAGAAGGATGGTTAGTATGTAGCTACTGTACTGGGTCCTTCTATTAACCTCTACCTGCACCCCTACTGTTCCATTATTCCCCCTGCAACACGAACACACTGCAGCCTGTGGAAGGGCTTTGTTGAGAAAAAGGGCGAATGGCCAGGGCCTGCCATGTGCCCCTGCAATCTCCAGCTGTTGTGACAATGGTTCCTGGGGGCCACTGGCATCAGGCATAAATTACAGCACCCCGGAAACTGCTCTAATTTACACCAGAAACAAAAGCAGACCAAGGACTGGGGGAGTACAAAGGGATACTTGGCTCCTCAACAATAATTTTGCAGATCAGGATCACTGTCATTTCTTTGATGATAGGGAACTTTTAGTAGCACCATCACATCTGTGCAGTCTCAGTCAATAAAACTGATGTGGGTGGTGGACATCCTGAGTAATCTGTGATGTTTCCTCTTGGTGACTTACTTTAATTTCCTCCTTTGTAAGGAATCACTTTGTTTTTGTGAGTAAAATATCTTTAAGACAGAACGATGGTATTGAAACTTTATGCTGCAGGGACAAATACCCAGTCTTACCTTTCCACCTGAGTTATTCACTGTTGTTGTAGAGATGTTGAGAGACGTTTGTCTCATCATATGTGGTTTGATACGAGTCCGTATTCTTCCTTGATGTTGAAAGTTAGTGGGAAAATATTGGCTCTGCTCTTACTGATGATTTTCAATGCACCCTTGAAGGAGAGCAGGTTTCAGTTGTCTTTAAGGAAAAACTAGTGTGGCCTCTGCCCAACAAATCATCACTTGATGCCTACAGTCTGGTCAAATATTAATATTTCAAGTATTCTTGTCAAGAAGGTTGTGGCAAGACAACTCCCACTTCCACTCCCAGTTGCCTTAGATTTCCATGAGTTTTGTCCGTCTGGATTCAGACCTAGGTGTGTACAGTACTGCACATTTTCCATTTCCAGGCCTGGATGTGGAAACTACACTTCTTACATTGGTTGCGTTCTTTTTTTCTTCTTTGTAGCACTTTAGATTGCAACTGTTGGATCACCCATTTCAAGCTCCTTTCTCTCCCAGTAGCCCTAGCTGCGTTATTCCAGTGTAGAATAATAATTCTGCTACTTTGTATCTATATAGCACCAAACAAAAATAAAAATATAGGAATTTTTTTTGTAACAATGCTGCATTTAGTTATGTACTGCAAATTTGGGTCTAATCCTATTCTCAGGGACACTTTTGACATTGATATTAACCGGCGCAGGAGCAGGACCTGTCTGTTCTGTGATGCTTTTTTTCCTCATTTGTTCTTTATTGTATACTTTGATAGAGTTTAGTCTGCATTTAAATTTATTCCAAATTTTCCTTTTACAAGAATTCCTTGGTTAAATGAAAAACTAGTTTAATTCAGTGGTTTTTTTTGTTGGTTTTTTTTGTGGTCAGTAATCTGTTAGCCCAGTTAGCCTTCTTATTCTTTGTTTTTCCCACGGAATAGAATGTCTTCATCTTTCTCGAGTCATGCATTAATGCCCTGGCTTCTCACATTTTTGTTGCCAGGCACAAAGATTCTAATCAAGAAATGACCGATAACCATAGTTACACAGAATATTAACTCAAGGGTATATGAAAATGTAGTACAAGTTTATTCCTTAAGAAGGGCTAAAATCACTCTGGCTTTAAGCCTGTGTCAGTTTGCCACTCTATGTACAAGTTTGTCCTTCAGTTTTATCCTCTGTGTGTGAAGGTTTACGCAATCCATTCAGCTGCTCATCATTAATCATAGCCATACATTAACTCTGCACAGTTTTGAGGGAACATTCAACAATGCAAGTTGTGACTAGAAAAGCAAGGTCTGTCCAATCAGTTATAATGGCCAGGGAAATGTTGGTGTGCTCAGAACATCAGTATTACCTGTGTGCTTCATACTTGTGCCTTCATGAGGCTGTTTTTGCTTCTTCAGAAGTCTACCTGACCTGCATATCATTCAGAGATGCTTGGAAGTCACTTATTTCCATCGGAGTCATTTGGGAGCAATGGAGCTTTAGAAAGCCAACTCCAGATTTTGTTTTCTTTAGAGGACAGGTGATACAAAGCAGCAAGCAGAGACACCAAGTGGGAAGGTACATACAGGGAATAGCAGTAAAACTCAGATTTGGATTCACTCTGGTGACTGACTCCGTTTGTCTGTTGTGATGCAACTGGTGGAGCTTCAACTTCCAAGCCCATTTCAGCTGCCAGTTTGAGGATCTTCCATCCTTTTGATGAAGATTTTCTATGCTTCTTGACCAGTCCCTGTTAGTTTTTGTCATAAGATTCTGCATTCCTACTAGCTCTAACTGTATGGCCTATAGTGTTTGAGCCACTGATGTCTGGCATTGCAGGGAACTTTATTATGATCAAGCTGACAATGAAAGGCACAATACCTCCTGGGAAGAGTTAAAGTACAAGCTGCTGTGTCTACCTGTTGCCTTCATGGGTAAAGTTTTCCAGTTGCATAAGAATGGATGTGAATTTTGCAGTGAAAAACCTCTTGTGTCTTTCCGTCCCGGGTATCTCGTATAACATCAGTATGTCAATGAAGAGGCATCTCTTTAGGTTACTATTGTGGAAAAGCTCGATAATTGTTTTGACTCTTCTGATCGTGGTTTTGAATTTACTTACACTTGCTCAATTTGTTGACAACCAGGTTTACTGTATGCCATGAAGTACATAAATATTGCTTTCAGTATTTCTGCTGAACTGCACCCTGATTTCTTTCCCTGCTATCCCAGAGTAATCTATGCTACGTATCCTAGACTGTTTTGGGGAGATCAAGGTTTTAAGGCTATGGCTGCACAAATGCTGGGACAACACCCAAGAATTCCTCTCCAATGCAGGCATTTCCAAGTTTCACTTTTACAAACCTCACTACCAATGATATTTGTTCAGTGTCTGCAGTATCTTTCCTCCATATTGGATCACCTATTTCAATCAATTTAGACGGAGATGGGGCTAATATGTGTCATGGAGCAGTTTCCAAATGTTTCCTTAATACTACATATGTGGAAATCAAATTGTGCGTGCATGTTTAAGGCCAAAGCTATAACTGGGTTCTAAAAACAAACCAGTTCATGGAGGATAGGTCCATCAATGGCTATCAGCCAAGATGATCAGAGATGCAACCTCATTCTCTGGGAATCCTAAGCCTCTAACTGCCAGAAGCTGGGAGTGGACCACAGGGGATGGATCACTTGATAATTGCCCTGTTCTGTTCATTCCCTCTGAATCATCTGGCATTGGTCACTGTCAGAAGACAGAATACTGGACTAGGTGGACCATTGGTCTGACCCAGTATGGCCATTCTTATGTTTTCTGTGGTGTTGTATAGCACCAAGCACTATGGTAGATTCAATTGAGCACAGCTCTGGAAGTGTCACTTTTTCCTCAACAATTGCTTTTGTCATGGTCATAATATGAGAATTTCCAAGGCATTCATTTTTTACATGCTATCTAATTGCTTAAGTGAAGATCTTGTATTTGGTGAAAGACCTGCTGAGGAGTGCACCTTGTATTTTAGCTCTTTGGCCAGAAAAGGATGGAGTAGCAACAAAAAGCTCCATTCTAAGTGGAGGAAACCACAGTATTTTGGTTGCTGGTCCCAGTGCTATTCTGAGTGTTACTGTACACTGCAGGAGGAGAGGGCTCATCTGCATAGCATCCGGGAGTGTGAGGACTTCATCAATAGAATGACCATGCACATGGAGACAACTGGGATGGAGAATGCTAGCCCACTACAGAGAATTGGCTGCTTGGTGAGGAGCAGACTGGCTGCTGGCCACCGCTGGAAGTAGACTGTGCTCCATCCCCATCCAGGTCTCCCATCCATCGAGGTGAAGAACTGGTATGATTTACTGACAAGAGGAGGTGAGGGAACAGACCCCAATGGTTGAGGTGGAGGCAGGATTTGCCTCCAAGGCTAGGAGGCTTATGGCCACTGCAGCTGAGAGCAGAAGATGCAGAGTGCTGGTGGACAGGGACTTCCTTCTGAGGGAAATGGAGGCATCCATCTGCTGACCTGACATGATGATGTCCTGGGAGGTGCGCTTCCTGCCTGGAACCTGGGTCTGAGACTCCTCCATCACTCTGACCATGTTGCTAATCCATGTAGGTACTAATGATACTGACAGGCCTGACCCTGAGCAGATCAGCAGTGATTACAGGGCTCTGAGAGCAGGTTGAGTTCTCACCCATCCTCTGGTTAAGGGTAAGGTCCCAAAAGGTAGGTGGGGAGGGGGGAAGGGCAAACATCTTGGAGATGAATGCATAGTGGAGCAGATGGTATCAATGGGAGAGCTTTGGATTCCTTGACTGCAGGGTGCTGTTCTGGGAAGAAGGTCTGCTTGGAGGAGATGGGCTCCATCTGACTAAGAAGGGGAAGAGCATTTTTACACATTAACTAGCCAACCTAGTGAGGAGCCTTTAAAAACAGTTCAAGAAGGGCAGGCGACAAAAGCCCACACCTACATATAAAAAAGTGACCTTAACAGCGGGTTAGATTTTGAGGGGAGGGGGGCACTATGGAAAATTACAATAGGGTCATAGGAGCAACAAGAGGGAAATCAGTGGGTGAATCTACCACAAATGCAAGGAGTAGGGGAATTAAACAGGAAGAACTGGGCTAAATTATTTATTTAGCATAGGCTAAATTATTACTTAACTGGCATCACAGAGACTTGGTGGGATAAGTCTCATGGCTGGAATATTGGTTTATAGTGGTATAACTTGTTCAGGAAGGTCAGGCAAAGTAAAAAGGGAGGAGATCTTGCATTATGCATCAAGAATATATACATATGTTCTGAGGCCCAGAAGGAGGTAGGGGGCAGACCAGGTTGAGAGTCTTTGGGTAAAGGTAACAGGGGGTAAAACACAGGAGTGACTTCATGTCAAGGGTCTACTATAAACCACCAAATCATTTTACTCATTTCACGCCTTCCTTTCCTCAAAAATCATGAAATCTATCATCTCATGATCACTTTCACCCATGCTGCCTTTCCACCTTCAGATTCACTACCAATTCCTCTTTGTTGGTAATAATTAAATCTAAAATGGCTGTCCCTCCGGTTACTTCCTCCACTTTCTGGAACAAAAAGTTGCCCCCAATAGATTGCAAGAACTTATTGGAAATTTTGTGTTTTGCCATATTACTTTTCCAACAGATGTCCGGGCAATTAAAGTCCCCCCATTACTATCAGATCTTGTGTTTCATGATTTTTGAGAAAAGGAAGGCATGAAATGAGTAAAAGAAGGACAGTGAACTTCAAAAAAAGCAGATTTTAACACACTCAGAAAACTGGGAGGTGAGGTCCCACGGAAGAAAATTTGAAGAGAAAAAGGAGTTCAGGAGAGCTGGCATTTTCTCAAGAAGTCAGTATTAAAGGCACAACTGCACACTATCCCAATGCAAATAAAGATAGGAAGAATAGTTAGTAAGAGGCCAAAGTGGCTCCTAGCAAGGGGCATAAAGGCAGTAAGAAGAGGTTCGTTACATTAGGGGCAAAAGAGAGACAAAGGAAAGCATGGGTTCATGAGCAGTGGGTATAATAGGCCAGGGGAAGCTCTGCCGTGGCTGCCGGACTCCCAGTTGTGGGATTTGGTGACAAAGTTTTTGCTTTATTATGCCCCATGCAGGTTCTGGGGCAGCTGAGGAGGTGGTATGTGCGATTCAGCTTCCTGGGTTCATCAGTAATCTCTCTGGAGTCTAGAGAGATTATTGATGAACCCAGGAAGCTGAGTAGCAAATACCGCCTCCTCAGCCACCCCAGACCCTGCAATGGGGCATATCAAAATCGTCTTCAAAGAGATTTTCTTTCCCCTGGGGTGGCTTGGGTCTGGGGAGGAGAGGCACAGCTGTGGCTGGCCCAGGGGCTTCTCCAGGTGGGTGGGGAGGCTCGGGGCTTCAGCCAACCCAGGGCTCCTCCAGCAGAGGCAGGGGGACTCGGGGCTTCTCCACGGCAGGGGACACTTGGGCTTGTGGCTCTGGCCATGGAAGGGAGGAGGTCTCAGGCCTTGCCATGTGGGGAGGGGGTGCATGGGTGGAAGGGGCGGAGCTGGGGTCTAGCTTCCCCAAAGGGGGGATCCACCTGCTGCCCATGCATAGGTCCTCTACTTAGCAGGGAAGAAGAACTAATTGATGACATCAAGAAAGGTCAGGTGTTTAATGCCTATTTTCCTTCAGTCTTCGCTAAAAAGGTTAATGGTGACCAGATACTCAACACAATTAATATTAACAAGGGGGAAGCAATGCAAGCCAAAACAGGAAAAGTTCAAGCTAAAAAAATATTTAGATAAGTTAAATGTCACGACAACAGAGTCTGATGAAATTCATCCTATGGTACTTAAGGAACTAGCTGAAGCAATATTGGAACCATTGGTAATCATTTTTGAGGATTCCTAGGGGAGAGGTCCCAGAAGATTAGAACATAGTACCTGCTAAAAGGGGGAACAGAGAGGACATGGGGAATTATCAACCAATCAGCCTAATTTGGAAAGATACTGAAACAAATTATTAAACAATCAATTTGTAAGCACCTAGAGGATAATAGGGTTATAAGGAACAGCCAGCATGGATTTGTCAAGAAAAAATCACATCAAATCAACCTAATTTCCTTCTTTGACAAGATAACTGGCTTATTGGATGTGATGTCTTTATTTTAGTTAGGTTTTAGACACAATCCCACATGATTAGTCTCATATGCAAACTAGGGGAAGGTGGTCTAGATGAAATTACTGTAGGTGGGTTCACAACTCAGACCATACTCAGAACTTCTATCAATGGTTGGCTGTCAAACTGGGAAAGCATATCTAGTGGGGTCCTGCAAGGGTCAGTCCGGGGTCTGGTACTACTCAATATTTTCATTAGTGACTTGGATAATGGAGTGGAGAACATGCTTATAAAATTTGCAGATGACTCCTAGGTGGGAGATTTGGAAAATTCTAAACAACCTTGACAAATGGGAGAATTGGTCTGAATTCAACAAGATGAAATTCAGTAAAGACTAGGGCAAAATATTTCACATAGGAAGGTAAAATTAAATGTCCATTTACAAAATGGGGAATAACTGGCTAGGTGGTAGTGCTGCCCCACAAATTGAATATGAGTCAACAATGGGATGCAGCTGAGAAAAAGGCGAATATCATTCTGGGGTATATTGACAGGAGTGTAGTACATAAGACATGGATGGTAATTGTCCTGCTCTACTTGGCACTGGTGAGGCCTCAGCTGGAGTACTGTGTCCAACTCTGGGTGCCACGCTTTAGGAAAGATGTGGACAAGTTGGAGAAGCCCAGAGGAGACCAACAAAAATGATAAAGGTTTAGAAAATCTGACCGATGAGGAAAGGTTAAAAAATGGGGCATGGTTAGAGCCCTGCAAATCTGCAGATATCTACTTTATACCTGGAGACCATGTTTGTGGATTGAGGATTGGATGTGAACACAAATTTTGTATCTGCACAGAGGCTCTAGGCATAGTGAGTCTTGAGAAAAGAAGACTGAGGGGGCGACCTGATAAGTCTTCAAATATGTTAAGGATTGTTATAAAGAGGACTGTGATCAATTGTTCTCCACGTCCACTGAAGGCAGGATAAGAAGTAATGGGCTTAATCTGCAGCAAGGGAGATTTAGGTTAGATATTAGGAAAAGCTTTCTAACTGTAACGGTAGTTAAGCTCCAGAATAGGCTTCCAAGGGAGATTGTGGAATCCTCATCATTGGAGACTTTTAAATACAGGTTCAAAAAACACCTGTCAGGGATGGCTTAGGTTTACTTGGTCTTGCCTCAGCACAGGGGGCAGGGCTTTTCCGGGTCCCTTCCAGCCCTACATTTCTTTGATTCTATAAGATGAGTACTGGGCAAACCAAAAATGAACAAATGATTTTGGATTAGACTTTCAGGTCATAAAACAGGTAGGGTTCCTCACTTACAAAGGAGATCATAGTTAAAATCTACTATTAGCTGGGATCACATAGTTCCCAATATTGAGGCAAGGTGCTGTTCTTGACCTGAAAGTTGGGGCTGTTCATGTCATTGCGTTACAATCTCTGCTTCCATTGAGCGGCATGACTCCAAATTCTCTGGCATAGATTCTGTGTGGAGGAAAAATGTTTGTTTGGTTGCTTGAAAATGTTCTAAGTATCAGTGGTTACCGGAGGGTGTAAATTAAAATACATTTGCATTTAATAAAAAGGGGCTTATTAATATTTTGGATCTGGTTCTCTTATAGTGCCAATTTTATGCTGAGGAAACTCAGCTGACTTCAGAGGAGTTACTGTTGTTTTTCACCAATGGAATAGAGAGAGAATTCTTTTTTTAACCCTATGACTTCCAAAGATTGATTAAGATGGACAAATGGCACAATAAAAAGTGTTACTCTCAGAAACCACAAATGAGTCGCTAGTATGTGCAAATGAATTTTACACATAATTTTAATTACACTATTTACATCTTTAAATGAACACAGTTCAGTTAAAGATATGAAAAATACAAGGAATATGATTTTCTTTTCGTGACTTTTATTTAATAGTTTTATTTAATTTTAAGCTTTTGCAGACTTGTTTCCCTCTTACATTCCAGTTCAGCAATACACTTAAGGAAGTACTTAAATCCCACTGAAGTCAATGGAAAGTTTAGCATGTGCTTTGTTGAATTTGGGCTGGAATGCTTAAAATAAAGGGTTTCCAACTTCCATTATTGAATGACTTTTTTTTTCATTTACCTTATTAATGTTGAATGCCTAGATCATTTGAATATTTTTTTCAGATGAATCTGTAATTTTGTAAAATTAAATATAAAATGAGAAGTAAAATAAGTCATGATGGAAATTACAGATCTCATTGACCAGATTTGATGATTATATAAATATACATTTTAAATATGAAGTTTAGACTGCTAAAGAGCCCTCTGCTCAAACTGAGTTGCTGGGAAGTTGGTATACCTTCGAGTGATGGGCCTATGCTCATAAACCACATCAGAAATTCTGAGACCATGTCACCATCTCAAAGCCATTTGAAGACTGATGCCTTTAAGCCAGCTCTTTAACTGTTGCCTTATAATTACATTTAAATTGTTTATAGTCTGTTGGTTTGTATGTAAAGCAACGTTGGAAATCGTGTGACTGGCATATTCATAAAATAAAGTTTCTGTAAAAAAAACAAATGCTGTGCAGAATAAAGCACAAAAATTTGGAATAAATTTCATGTGCCATGATTCATAGACCAAATCTACAAACTCTACAGTAAATGTGGATGTTGTTTTAAGGCAGAAGATATTATTACCTCTAATGATAGTGTTTAGATTTACATAGCTTTTTCAAGTTAAGTCTTTTGACTATAGTTATTAAATGCATATTTCCACTTTCATTAGAGCCATTTATATTTATTTAGTATTTTGTTTTCTAAAATAGTGCTGTTTAAACAAGAAGTTTCCCTCCAGTTCCTCTACTCTAGTTTCCTGATATGCACTGCATACCTGACATTAATCATTTACATGGCTACAGACTGCATGGTTTAGGTTTTATGGCACTGGTCTGCATTTAACTGCGTCAGCATCAACTCTGTGTTGATTTGTAATCAAGTTGACAAAACAGTGGATTGTGATTTTCCCCCCCATCCGCCGCTTGACTCTTCCAATTAACTAGAAAGTAAATTGGATAGTCCTCTTTCTTGACTCAGCCTTTCTAAATGACACACCCATGCCTTTCCATATGCTTTCTGCAGTGCTACTTACTTCTTATGACTTGGAGTACCAGTACTGGAGTATTTCAGAGATAGGTGAAGCTTTTGAATGTCAGTCGTCTTGTGTATAACGATGCATAGAGGGAACAGGCTGTAATAGTGGCAGTGCAAACAAATGGGAATAAGATGACAGGGGAAAAGTAGTTATCGTATTGCATTATATCTTGTAAGAGAATATGCAGGCCTTATAGGGCAGCTGACAACATAAGACTGCAATTGATGTTACATTAAATAGTGATACTACTATATATGATTTAACCTCAGCCGTGTGGCGATGCTTTTGGCAAATAGAATGAAAGCTGCTGAAGAAAGCCAGCCTAATTTTGGAAATCTCTTTTAAGAGAAAACCCCAAAGTGTACTCAATGTCTTGAGTGCAATTTCTGTTTCCCCTTTAATAAAACTGCCTTTCTTAAATAGCTAGTGGTTGCCAGCGAATGCTGAGAACATTTAGTTACCACCATGACCTCCTTCAAAGCTCAAAGCAGATCTTTTCACATAAGCCTATTAGAGCTATTGATCTAGAGAACCATTCTGGTATTTCAGTGGATGGAGCTCCATTTTCTGATAAGACGTAAAGAACAGTGAGCCATCTGAATACGGTTGTCTGCTAAGGAGACCAATGCAGCCTAAACCACCAACAATTCATGTTTCAATCTAAACAGAGTGATGAGTTGCAGGTGCTTTCCACATCTTCTGGCACCTCCCAAAAACATTAGAGGGGATTTTCATCTTCCTTTTCAGCTTTTAAATGGAGAGTCAGGTCAGTCTGTGGATTAGAAAAATCATAAATCCTCTGACCTATTGTATAGGCTTCTAGCTAGCATTGACTATTATCCTGGCTTGTGAAACTCTACCACTCTAACCTGTGCTGAAGCTGACAGAGTGCTAGTTTAATGAATGTATCTAAAGGCCCGCCATAAATTATCAGCCGAGAAAAGTCACTTCTCTGATGTTTGTGTATAAAAATTGGGCCTTAAATTGCTTTCTCCCTTAATCATCCTTTGTTTGAGTTACCCTGTAGGTGGCCTTCTTCTAAGATAGGAAGTTCAGTGCCGTAAATACGGTCCAGCAGGATGCAAGGTGCTGAAAAGAGTGACTTCCCTAGCTCTGTCGCTCCACTGCTGCAGTGAAATGAATGATTGTTGATTTGTATTTAATGCTCAATTTCCTCTCCATTACTACAGGCCGTGCAAGGCAGACCTTGTTTCAGGCTAGTCATGTGAGAGTTTGATCTATCCGGTTTCACATCTGCTAAAGGCCCCCATGTCATGCTAATTACAATCTCTCCAGGAACAAAACTGAGATTTTAAGGCCAAAGAGAGTGATACTTGTTTGTAACTCATGTTCTAGTCCATAAAATGTGCTGTTTAAAAGTAAAAATCTGATCAGAAAAGGGATACAAACTATAAATATAGAGAGCAAAGTGTAATGCTCTGGGGATGGTCATGAGTTTTCTATGTGCTCTTCATATATAAACACGTTCTGAATGGAAGAGACATACTAGCAGAGTCTCTGCTTTCAGATTCCACAGCATAACAACTGCTTTTTCCTGCCCCTCTGCTTAGCCATGTGCCATTACTGAGCACAGCGGTTACACACATTCTCTCTCTCTCTCTCTCTCTCTCTCTCTCTCTCTTTGTCACTATCTCCATAGAAATGAAAGACGGTCCTCTAGAGAATAAGATGAATGCAGACTGGGACAAGGAAATGTTTCTGGGACCCCTGGCTGCCTTTGTTTCTGCTCTTGCCTCTCTCTCGTGTATCTTTTTTCCTCTTTTACAGAGGAAGCGTTTGGAAGTAGGAGCAATCCATTCATTTCATCTCTTGCTTATCCTGCCAGCTGTCCTTTTCTTGAGGCTGTCATCTCCCTTTCCATTCTCTCTGTTGATAAGGCTGTCTCTCAAATTCTTCTACCACCCTCCTCTGCTATCAAAACAAAAGAAAACTAAATGGACTCCTCCTCCTGTAACATTTTTTATTATTTGCATTACTGTAACACCTAGAGGCCAACTGAGATCAGGGCCCAGTTGTGTAGGTGCTGTTCAAACACAGTGAGAGACAGTCTTTGCCCCAGAGAACTTACAATCTAAATAAATAAGACAGGCAATAAGTGGGTGGGGGAAACAGAAGCACACAGAGGTGAAATGACTTGCCTAAGGTTCCACAATGGCAGAAAGAGGATTAGAGTCCAGGTCTCCTGAGTCCCAGCCCTGTGCCTACTCCACTAGACTACACTGCTTCCCCCTTGTAGTCAGCTGGTTCTCAGCCTGGGCTCAGCTGTCATCTTTTATATCTCTTGCTCTTGGGTTCCCTCCAGAACTGACACTCCTGGGGACCCTCAATTGTGTCCTGTGGGAGTTGGCCTCACTCCCAGGATCCTTTCTAATTACCTCCAGTCCCTGATGCTGCTCCTCGGGTCCAGCTACAGGGCACTGACAGAGAGCAGATGTCTGGAGCCCTGCTCAGGGCTGCAGTGTGTGTCTGCTTAAACAAGGGGAGGGAGGAGAAGAGGCGGCTAGTGACTACCTGGGGCTGGACTCCTGGGCTCCTCACAGCCCAGGAGCAGCTTCTCCTCTTGGGCAAACTTCCCTCACTGTTCTGTGGCCAGCTTCACCTTCTAAAGCTCCCCTTCATGGTCTCTGGGAGTGCATCCCTCCCAGCACGAACCTTGCTGAGGGAGGAAAATCTGCTGTACTGGCCAGCCAAAAAGAAAGGATGGACTGGTAGATGGAATGGGTGAACTCTGTGAGGAAGATCCTCAACTTACACAAGCTGCTAGAGCTCAATTGAAGTCAATAGAACTGTGACAGTTGGCACCAGCTGAGGATCTGGCCCAAGCTTGTGGCTAATTGCTATCCATTTTTTGAAGGTTTGACTCAAATGCAAACGTCATTAATTCCAATTCTGGTTAGGTGAGACTATATAAAACAGAAAAACAATGCTGGGTGAGAAATTCTGTATGGAAAAATACAGACAGGATACCATCAAGGAAGGGCCATTAAAGAATGGACACCTGTCACTCTCTGTACGTACCATGGTATTTGAGGTACCTTCCCCTTCATAATATAAGGAATAACACAAATACTGTCGTGGTTAAAATTCAGGGGCAGATTGTGACTGGCTTTGTGTGGGTTAACAGTGGGCAAGGTATAGGCTGGAAGGACACACAGCACTTCCTCCCCTTGGTTAGGACAAGTGGGTTATCTGGGTTTACAGTGTATTTGAAATCCAAACTCATCTTTTTTTTTCTTCTTTCCACTTTGTATCCTTCTATAGGCCAGCATGAGTCTTAATCCTGTTGTTCCTGTGCTCAGGGCAGGCTGTGCTACCTCCTGGCAGTATCAGGACATTCCTTGGAATAAAGATCTCTGAAGTTGAATACGACAATTATTTATTTGACTTTCCATAATCATAAAAAAAATGGGGGCATTTATCCAGGGCTGAAGGCACCCTTGACACAAGTTACAAAAACAAAAATAAACAGCAGCTTCCTCACACCAGACAAGACTAAATTCTGTACAAAAAATAAACCACAAAATCTGCCTCCTCCAATGCTGATTTAACTCCCATCCAGTATCATCCTTTGAATGTAGCGCCTTCCCTGTGTGTCAGCATGGATAGTCTAGTTATTTCTGTAAAACAATAACACCTCCATGTATTAGAATATCTCTATGCACTACAGGGTTTAAGCAAAACTAGTTTTAGTGAAAGAAGCCAAATATGAGTATAGTTAAGTAAAGGAAAGAGAGAAACTTCTCTGTTGGCAAGCCAAGAGAAAGGGATTACTGGTAGCATGTATAGTCAGTTTCATTGTTTCCCTTCATATAGTTAGTCACTTTTCCTGTTTTGTGTGGGTCTTTCTTTCACAAATAATAACAACATGATTTTAAAACCAAAACATTAGCTGCAGGGTTAACAGGCAGGTGTAATATCTGAAAATTCAGTGAACCTATTTCTGAAGCTGACAAATGAGTGGTATCTCTTTAAATACCCTCCATTTTGGGGGTGGGGAGGAGAAGTTGCACCACATTTTGAACATTATGCAGCAAAACAAAGATTTCTCCATTGTAGGCAATCTCTAGCTCCCCTGAAGTCTGGGGACTCTCAAAACCATGTACGTTGCAGGTGTCTCAAGCCAGCTTTTAAATGCCTCAAAGAATTCAGTTTTAAATTTCGTATGACATCATGTGACGCATCATTTTCCTGTGCATGATTCAACTACAGCAAATTATTCAAAATATAAAATAATTTTTATTTTCTTACTCCCACATAGTCATTTGCCTGTGAAATACACATTACATTTAGCACTTGTTTATAATATAGTGAAGTGATCGCTGTAGATGGCCCAAGTTAACAGCTTCATATTGCTGGAGACAAGGATGGAAAAAGTTTAACTTATCAACTAGTTCAGGGATTAGTTGCACTTTTGGGGGCGGAGGGGCAAGGAATATGTTTCTGAAACAGCTGCATGATAAAACGAAAGAGACAGGAAATCCAATGGTTAGTGCAAAAAATAGACATAAAAACCTGTGGGATTTGGATCTCTTGGCATTTAATCTACTGGGGTGTTTTGTTTACGTCTGTGATCCTTTCAGAATTGTCATGTCAGTTGCAGAAGGGGCGTGACAGCATATGTTTCATAGGTTCCTAGGTTCTGTTTTGAGCTCTCTGAAGTGTGTCTTTGGTGACTCATGCCTTACAAATATACAGATGATGTGAGACTCCCATGTGAGACTTGGGTAACATTTTGTCTGTTTTCCTGTCAAAGAAATATGAATCTTGTCTGTAAGCACAGCAGGTATAGTTGCATCATGCAGTGGTGATGGCAGCAATAACCTGAAATGATCTAGGGAACCTGGGATGAAAACTGTTAGAGGGGCTGCTTTGTGTCGCTTTTAGGAAATCTGGACTATCGCTTTGACTAATCATTTGTACTTTAGCGTCAAAACTTCTCCACATACAACAAGTTCCTGTATTTTGAATTTTCCACCATTCCACTTTGGGAAGAGGGCAGGAGAAATGATTTCCTTTCTCTTTGAAGACACATTTAGTATCCATAATCTACATCGTTGTCTGTTCAGTTACCTGAACTGAAGAAGAGAGAATGTTAATTTAAGGCAGTTCAATAGGCCTGCCTCTCAGTCCACATGTCTAGATATGCAGTACTGCCTATGAAAGGCTATTTCTTCATTGTTCCCTTGCTGAATCTTCCTTGCCATAAAGGCTGGAATTATAAGGTGGGTCCAGAAGTGACACATCAGTGGGTTTGAGAGCAGCATACCTGGAGCAATACTCCCTGTAATGAGATCATAGCGTGAGGGCCAAGTGGTTCCATGTGGACATTGAGCAGCTAGGGTGTATTTTTGCATGGTGTGTCAGTTGTGTTCCCCTTAGCAAATACAACACTAGGAAACCCTCTTCAACTTACCAGAGTACGTATCAAAGCTAATTTTAGTCATCTAGAAGCATACATACACCTTAAACCAGGAACTTGTAGCTCAACATGAGAAAAATAGCTAGAAATAACACTCACGCCCCTCCACTATCTGAATCAAGGATTTTGTCCAGGAGGGAATTATAGCAGTACACCATTCAAAATTCCTTATTTTGTACAATAATAAAAGGACTATTTAGGTGGGTTTGCTTTTTCATGGTAGTTAATCTTAAACCTTTGGTTAGGTGGGTTATTGCAACATTTCATTCCTTTTTATATAGTATTGAGGGCTGTCAAGCGATTAAAAATTAATCAAGTGATTAATCGTGCTGTTAAACAATAATAGAATACCATTTATTTAAATATTTTTGCATGTTTTCTACCTTTTCAAATATACAGATTTCAATTACAACACAGAATACAAAGTGTACAGTGATAACTTTATTTTTGATTACAAATATTTGCACTGTAAAAACCAAAATAAATAGTATTTTTCAATTCACCTAATACAAGTACTGTAGTGCAATCTCTTTATCATGAAAACTGAATTTACAAATATAGAATTATGTACAAGAAAACTGCGTTCAAAAATAAAGCAATGTAAAACTTTAGAATTTACAAGTTCACTCAGTCCTACTTCTTGTTCAGCCAATCGCTCAGACAAAGAAGTTTGTTTACATTTGCAGGAGAAAATGCTGCTTGCTTCTTGTTTACAATGTCACCTGTAAGTGAGAACAGGCGTTCACATGGCACGCTTGTAGTCGGTGTCACAAGATATTTACATGCCAGATGCGCTAAAGATTCATATGTTCCTTCATGCTTCAGCCACCATTCCAGAGGACATGCGTCCATGCTGATGACAGGTTCTGCTCAATAACAATCTAAACCAGTGCAGACCGATGCATGTTCATTTTCATCATCTGAGTCAGATGCCGCCAGCAGAAGGTTGATTTTCTTTTTGGTGATGGTGGTTTGGGTTCTGTAGTTTCTGCACATGAGTGTTGCTCTTTTAAGCTTCTGAAAGCATGCTCCACACCTTATCCCTCTCAGATTTTGGAAGGCACTTCAGATTCTTAAACCTTGGGTTGAGTGCTGTAGCTATCTTTAGAAATCTCACATTGGTACCTTCTTTGCCTTTTGTCAAATCTGCAGTGAAACTGTTCTTAAAAGGAACAACATGTGCTGGGTCATCATCCGAGACTGCTATAACATGAAATATATGGCAGACTGCAGGTAAAACCACAGAGCAGAAGACATACAATTCTCCCCCAAGGAGTTAAGTCACAAATCAAATTAATGCATTATTTTTTTAACAAGCATCATCAGCATGGAAGCATGTCCTCTGGAATGGTAGCCAAAGCATAGAATCATAGAATCATAGAATATCAGGGTTGGAAGGGACCCCAGAAGGTCATCTAGTCCAACCCCCTGCTCAAAGCAGGACCAATTCCCAGTTAAATCATCCCAGCCAGGGCTTTGTCAAGCCTGACTTTAAAAACCTCTAAGGAAGGAGATTCTACCACCTCCCTAGGTAACGCATTCCAGTGTTTCACCACCCTCTTAGTGAAAAAGTTTTTCCTAATATCCAATCTAAACCTCCCCCACTGCAACTTGAGACCATTACTCCTCGTTCTGTCATCTGCTACCATTGAGAACAGTCTAGAGCCATCCTCTTCGGAACCCCCTTTCAGGTAGTTGAAAGCAGCTATCAAATCCCCCCTCATTCTTCTCTTCTGCAGGCTAAACAATCCCAGCTCCCTCAGCCTCTCCTCATAACTCATGTGTTCCAGTCCCCTAATCATTTTTGTTGCCCTTCGCTGGACTCTCTCCAATTTATCCACATCCTTCTTGAAGTGTGGGGCCCAAAACTGGACACAGTACTCCAGATGAGGCCTCACCAATGTCGAATAGAGGGGAACGATCACGTCCCTCCATCTGCTCGCTATGCCCCTACTTATACATCCCAAAATGCCATTGGCCTTCTTGGCAACAAGGGCACACTGCTGACTCATATCCAGCTTCTCGTCCACTGTCACCCCTAGGTCCTTTTCCGCAGAACTGCTGCCTAGCCATTCGGTCCCTAGTCTGTAGCTGTGCATTGGGTTCTTCCGTCCTAAGTGCAGGACCCTGCACTTATCCTTATTGAACCTCATCAGATTTCTTTTGGCCCAATCCTCCAATTTGTCTAGGTCCTTCTGTATCCTATCCCTCCCCTCCAACGTATCTACCACTCCTCCCAGTTTAGTATCATCCGCAAATTTGCTGAGAGTGCAATCCACACCATCCTCCAGATCGTTTATGAAGATATTGAACAAAACCGGCCCCAGGACCGACCCTTGGGGCACTCCACTTGATACCGGCTGCCAACTAGATATGGAGCCATTGATCACTACCCGTTGAGCCCGACAATCTAGCCAGCTTTCTACCCACCTTGTAGTGCATTCATCCAGCCCATACTTCCTTAACTTGCTGACAAGAATACTGTGGGAGACCGTGTCAAAAGCTTTGCTAAAGTCAAGAAACAATACATCCACTGCTTTCCCTTCATCCACAGAACCAGTAATCTCATCATAAAAGGCGATTAGATTAGTCAGGCATGACCTTCCCTTGGTGAATCCATGCTGGCTGTTCCTGATCACTTTCCTCTCATGCAAGTGCTTCAGGATTGATTCTTTGAGGACCTGCTCCATGATTTTTCCAGGGACTGAAGTGAGGCTGACTGGCCTGTAGTTCCCAGGATCCTCCTTCTTCCCTTTTTTAAAGATTGGCACTACATTAGCCTTTTTCCAGTCATCCGGGACTTCCCCGGTTCGCCACGAGTTTTCAAAGATAATGGCCAATGGCTCTGCAATCACAGCCGCCAATTCCTTCAGCACTCTCGGATGCAACTCGTCCGGCCCCATGGACTTGTGCACATCCAGTTTTCTAAATAGTCCCTAACCACCTCTATCTCCACAGAGGGCTGGCCATCTCTTCACCATTTTGTGATGCCCAGAGCAGCAGTCTGGGAGCTGACCTTGTTAGTGAAAACAGAGGCAAAAAAAGCATTGAGTACATTAGCTTTTTCCACATCCTCTGTCACTAGGTTGCCTCCCTCATTCAGTAAGGGGCCCACACATTCCTTGGCTTTCTTCTTGTTGCCAACATACCTGAAGAAACCCTTCTTGTTACTCTTGACATCTCTGGCTAGCTGCAGCTCCAGGTGCAATTTGGCCCTCCTGATAACATTCCTACATGCCCGAGCAATATTTTTATACTCTTCCCTGGTCATATGTCCAACCTTCCACTTCTTGTAAGCTTCTTTTTTATGTTTAAGATCCGCTAGGATTTCACCATTAAGCCAAGCTGGTCGCCTGCCATATTTACTATTCTTTCGACTCATCGGGATGGTTTGTCCCTGTAACCTCAACAGGGATTCCTTGAAATACAGCCAGCTCTCCTGGACTCCTTTCCCCTTCAAGTTAGTCCCCCAGGGGATCCTGGCCATCCGTTCCCTGAGGGAGTCGAAGTCTGCTTTCCTGAAGTCCAGGGTCCGTATCCTGCTGCTTACCTTTCTTCCCTGCGTCAGGATCCTGAACTCAACCAACTCATGGTCACTGCCTCCCAGATTCCCATCCACTTTTGCTTCCCCCACTAATTCTACCCGGTTTGTGAGCAGCAGGTCAAGAAAAGCGACCCCCTAGTTGGCTCCTCTAGCACTTGCGCCAGGAAATTGTCCCCTACGCTTTCCAAAAACTTCCTGGATTGTCTATGCACCGCTGTATTGCTCTCCCAGCAGATATCAGGAAAATTAAAGTCACCCATGAGAATCAGGGCATGCGATCTAGTAGCTTCCGTGAGCTGCCGGAAGAAAGCCTCATCTACCTCATCCCCCTGGTCCGGTGGTCTATAGCAGACTCCCACCACTACATCACTCTTGTTGCACACACTTCTAAACTTAATCCAGAGACACTCAGGTTTTTCTGCAGTTTCGTACCGGAGCTCTGAGCAGTCATACTGCTCCCTTACATACAGTGCTACTCCCCCACCTTTTCTGCCCTGCCTGTCCTTCCTGAACAGTTTATAACCATCCATGACAGTACTCCAGTCATGTGAGTTATCCCACCAAGTCTCTGTTATTCCGATCACGTCATAGTTCCTTGACATCACCAGGACCTCCAGTTCTCCCTGATTGTTTCCAAGGCTTTGTGCATTTGTATATAAGCACTTGAGATAACCTGTTGATCGCCCCTCATTCCCAGTAGGAGGCAGGAGCCCTCCCCTCACAGACATTCCTGCCTGTGCTTCCTCCCGGTATCCCGCTTTCCCACTTACCTCAGGGCTTTGGTCTCCTTCCCCCGGTGAACCTAGTTTAAAGCCCTCCTCACTAGGTTAGCCAGCCTGCTGGCAAAGATGCTCTTCCCTCTCTTCGTAAGATGGAGCCCGTCTCTGCCCAGCACTCCTCCTTCATGGAACACCATCCCATGGTCAAAGAAACCAAAGCCTTCTCTCCGACACCACCTGCGTAGCCATTCGTTGACTTCCACGATTCGACGCTCCCTACCTAGGCCTTTTCCTTCCACGGGGAGGATGGACGAGAACACCACTTGCGCCTCCAACTCCTTTATCCTTCTTCCTAGAGCCACATAGTCCGCAGTGATCCGCTCAAGGTCATTCTTGGCAGTATCATTGGTGCCCACGTGGAGAAGCAGGAAGGGGTAGCGATCCGAGGGCTTGATGAGTCTCGGCAGTCTCTCCGTCACATCGCGAATCTTAGCCCCTGGCAAGCAGCAGACTTCTCGGTTTTCCCGGTCAGGGCGGCAGATAGATGACTCAGTCCCCCAGAGGAGAGAGTCCCCGACCACCACCACCTGCCTTCTCCTCTTGGGAGTGGTGGTCGTGGAACCCCCAACCTCAGGACATCGCATCTCATGCCTTCCAACCAGCGGAGTCTCCTTCTGCTTTCTCCCCCCAGACATATCATCTGGTCCACTCTCCGCAACGATACCTGTGGAGAGAACATGAAAGCGGTTAGTTACCTGTGTCTGTGTTACTGGAACCCGGACATTCCGCTTACCTCTTCTGGAGGTCACATGTTGCCAAGCTTCTTCACTGGCCTCTTGGCTCCTCTGTGCAACCTGCTCTATATCTGTAGAGCTTTGTGCCCCTAGAAGCCTATCCTGAGTTTTGTCCAGGAAATCCTCAGTTTCCCGTATGCAACGCAGGGTTGTTATCTGTTGCTCCAGACCTTCAATCTTCTCTTCCAATATGGAGACCAGCTTGCACTTTGTACAGACAAAGTCGCTTCTGTCCTGTGGAAGAAAGACAAACATGGCACATCCAGTGCAGGTCACAACAGCTGAACCCTCCCCCCTTCCATATCACCTTCCTACTACGAGCTTCCTCAGAGCAGTTTGCAAGACGTAAGCCTCACTGGGCTCACTCCAGGCGAACTCCCAGGCAAACTCCTGCTGTGAGCTGCTCTGCTGTCCCCGCTGCTCAGCATGAAGGGGCATATGAATGTTTAGCATATCTGGCACGTAAATACCTTGCATTGCTGGCTTCAAAAGTGCCATGTGAATGCCTGTTCTCACTTTCTTGTGACATTGTAAATAAGGGGGCAGCATTATCTCCCAAAAATGTAAACAAACTTGTTTGTCTTAGCGACTGGCTGAACAAGAAGTAGGACTGAGTGGACTTGGTTTTGAGTGCAGTTATGTACCAAAAAAAAAATCTACATTTGTAAATTTCACTTCAAAATAAAGAGACTGCACGACAGTACCTGTATGAGGTGAACTGAAAAATACTATTTCTTCTGTTTACCATTTTTTACAGTTCAAATATTTGTAATAAAAAATATAAAGTGAGCACTGTACACTTTGTATTCTGTGCTGTAATTGAAATCAATATATTTGAAAATGTAGAAAAACATCCAAAATATTCAATAAATTTCAATTGGTATTTTATTGTTTAACAGTGCAATTAATCATGATTGATTTTTTTAATTGCAATTAATTTTTTTTAGTTAATTGCGTGAGTTAACTGTGATTAATTGACAGTCCCAATAGTCTCCCTATTTATTTTTTTATAAGTCTTCTCCACTAACCCAAACATGTTGAACTACTCTCCTGGGAAAGCAGTTATTTTATAAAGAGATACAGAAACATCATAAATCCTCTGTCAGTTGCAATGAAGTAGAAGCTAAGTATTTTCCACTTAAGAGGCATAGCTGACAAGTTTCATTATAAATATCATATTGCACCCTTGAAATGACTGTAAAGTGTGAAGTCTTTGCAAAAAAATAAATAAATTGTTTCGATCCTTGTATTCATCCCATTACAAGAATTGTGTGTCTACTCACAAGAAAATCTGAGCACACAGAGGTGGTGTCACACACCAAGGGGTAGGCGATGTGACCTAGTGTTCAGAGTGGAATGAGAGTGCAGACTGGAGCAGTGGTCAGGAGACATGCCAATGGTTAGAGCCAGGAGTTAGGAATCAGGACTAGGGCTCGAACTGAGCAGACAAGGGAATGGAGCAAGGGCAGGACAGGATGGAGGTCTGGCACGGCTGCGGGCACGGAATGCATCGCTGTGCTGCTGCTACAGGGCTTAAATAGCAATCTGTTGGCTTTTCTGACCAGTCAGGGAGTAATGACTCAATGAGGGTTTATCTGGTCCAGCTGAGCTCATTCGATTGCTAGGCAATCAAGCCCCAGAGGCAGCCGAGTTCCTGACAGGTAGGTAGATACCTGTCTTTATGCTGTTTCCCCTCATTTGCACATACAGTTGTGGTGGCTGTCTCTGCAAATCTAGGTACTAATGCATTCCCCTCCCTCAAGTATGACTCTGCTTTCTGTGTATTTGGCAGTGGATGCAGAAATCCAGTGAAAATATTGATCTCAGAAATCAATTTGTCAACATTCTAATTTTTCAATAGGTTGGTTGAATTCGTTAGGTGCTGCTGTCTGATTAATCTAAAAGTGTTATGCCCCATTACATTTAAAACGTCTAAATGCCATTCTGCTGACGCAATCTTACAAGGGATCAATCAGCTTAAAAGGCTCAAAGCTAAATTTGTCTGATAGACAAAAATGTAAGAATTTGAGGTGAGTAATGTTCCCTTGCTGGTTCCACAAGTCAGACATTGCCAGGGCAGCTACAGATTTCAATGTGAATAGAAAGGTTCTGATGTTAGTTAATGGGCCAAATTCTGATCTCAGTTGCACCTTTTCTGACTCCAGCACCCTGTGGAGTTGTAAACGGGAGCACAATTTTATTCAAGTTGTTGTAATTGCTGTGGAAGGCGGCTTTACACTTCTAATAAGGCCTGAAGAGGTCCTTGAAAGCAGAGGATGGACTAACTTACTCACCTGGAGCTGTAGCAGTTGATTAAATTCAATAAGTGATGTTGGGTTTTTTTGGTCATCTTTACTATCTTATTCCTTCTAATCTGTCTATTCTGGGTACTCTTATGACCCCCATTACTGTACTCATAATCTTTTATCTTCACAACATTCCTGTGCGGTACGAAAGCGCTGTTATTGTTATCCCTAATTTACAGCTGGGGAACTGAGGCAAAAGAAGATGAGGAGACTGGCCCAAGTTCATATTGTACATAGAAGAATCTACTCCTGGCTTACAGGGCCCAGGCTTCCCAACCCATAAGCAATAATGTTATGAAACTCATACACTGCCAGTGTATGGGGGCCACAGACAGTTGCACACTCATCATTACCCTTTTCAGAGAGAATTGAGGATCTATCATGATGCTGCAGGAAGTGTCCTTTTTGATCACAAGTGGCCCCACTTTGCTCGTGGTCTGTTCTATGGTCTGGGGGCAATAAGAACCTTGAAAGTGCTAGTGATATCAAAGGGTCCCTCTGCATGCTGTACCCCAGAATCGTTACTGTAAACAAGCACTATAGTAAAACCAAAACATATAAAGTTAAAAACCTTAATGTCCGATTCTAATCTACAGAACTTTAATTTAATAGCAGCAGAAGGAGCAGAACAATGTTTTGTGCAAGGTTGGCAGTTTAAATTGGCGAGGTAGTATCAGCTGGGAGTGTGAACTCATACATTGATTTTTTGGATGCATTAAAGTGCTGGGCTAAAGTGACATTTATCTTGCCTAGAACCATGACAGAGGGTGCCTTTACATGCAAAAAGATACTTTTCTGAGGAGTCCCGGTCCCGGATATCCTGGGAATATCCAACAAAAGACTGGTTATCAAACATCCAGGCACACTGGCCCTGTAGCTTGTGGATGTATTGGATTTGCCCCTTTTGTTCTACCATGGGGTAATGTACTCTATTATGGTCATTTTCTGTAAAAGCAATTAACAACACATTCCTCCTTTCTTCCTTCCAGGTGAAGTAGCAATAGCCCGCGAGAACATAGGTGTAGATTGATACTACCTCTTTAAGCACAGAGTCCAGAATTAACTCCCATTCGTTCGCTTTTACCTGGCCCTTCACTTCTCCCTGAGGAGTAAGTTCACTGTACCCAGAGGAGTCCTTATTTTTTAAATCATAAATTCTGTCAGTATAAATATACTCCTTATATTGAAACACAGGCTGTTGCCATTTATATAGAACAGATTCATTAACTAAACAAAACTAATGTTCATTCTCCTTCATGACGATATTGCCAGTGCTGCTGCTAACAAACCACAATTCCATAAAAACTATGTACCGGTGAATGGACTTCATGGACATCTTCCTCCTGCAAAAGAGGAAGACAAAACAGAAGTGAGAAACAAAGTTCTCTTTATGGGGCTCTACCGTCATCTTTTGGTGAATCTTGGTTTTCGTTCCTGCCCCTCCAGCTCTTGAGCTGAGTGGAATGAAACCATTTTTGCAGTTTCTTCCGTCCAAACTTGATCTCGACCAGGTAGGTGGTCGGGCTTGCCTTGTTCATGATGAGCACTGGTCCTACCCACCATGGGCTGAGGGGATGGTGCTTCTCAGAGTAGTAGCGGAACAGCACCTTGTCCCCAGTGTCCCATTCTGTATAGCGCAAATTAGCATTTAGTCTTTGGTCGACCTTTTGAGAGGTGCTCTTAATGTTAGCTGCCATGGCTCTTTGGACAGAGCTGATAGTGTTCAGGGGATTTCGGATATAGTTGTCCATGTTAACTCAGGGCTGATACTCTTCTGCTGGCACCCCTCCTTGCACCCACCAATACTCAGGAGTCCACATTGGCCTACCAGTGAGGACCTCATGGAGCGTGTTCCATGGGTGCCCACAGTTGATCGAAGAGCCATCAGGATTAGCGGAAGCTTCGCATCCCAGTTCTTTCCTGTGGTCTCAATCAATTTTCTTGATGCGGTCTTTAAAGTGCGGTTAGTGCATTCTACGAGCCCCAAAGACTAGGGGTGCCTGGCAACATGAAACCCCTGGCAAACTCCCAAAGCTGCACACACCTTCTTCATAAGCTCCCTGGTAAAATGGGGCCTCTGGTCACAGTCTGTTACATGTGGCGGACCAAACCTGCTCAATGCTTGCTCCAGAAGGACATGAGCGGTGGTGCTATTTTTGGTGGGGTAAGCCTCTACCCACTTGGTAAATGGGTCTACCAGGACCAGGCAGTTAGATGTTACCACTACTTCTCTGTGGTGGTGGACCAATAAAGTCTATTTTCACCCTGTGCCATGGTTCTGTGGGGGGGGGGCAGAATAAACATGGGGAAATAGTTTTACTTTGTGTAATGATCCATCCACTCCCAGTCTTTATTCAAGCCTAAGTTAATTGTATCCAGTTTGCAAATTAATTCCAATTCAGCAGTTTCTCGTTGGAGTCTGTTTTTGAAGTTTTTTTGTTGAAGAATAGTCACCTTTAGGTCTGTAATCGAGTGACCAAAGAGACTGAAGTGTTCTCCAACTGGTTTTTGAATGTTATAATTCTTGACATCTGATTTGTGTCCATTTATTCTTTTACGTAGAGACTGTCCAGTTTGACCAATGTACATGGCAGAGGGGCATTGCTGGCATATGATGGCATATATCACATTGGTAGATGTGCAGGTGAACGAGCCTCTGATAGTGTGGCTGATGTGATTAGGCCCTATGATGGTCTCTCCTGAATAGATAAGTGGACACAGTTGACAACGGGCTTTGTTGCAAGGATAGGTTCCTGGGTTAGTGGTTCTGTTGTGTGGTGTGTGGTTGCTGGTGAGTATTTACTTCAGGTTGGGGGGCTGTCTGTAAGCAAGGACTGGCCTGTCTCCCAAGATCTGTGAGAGTGATGGGTCCTCCTTTAGGATAGGTTGTAGATCTTTGATGATGCGTTGGAGAGGTTTTAGTTGGGGGCTGAAGGTGACAGCTAGTGGTGTTCTGTTATTTTCTTTGTTGGGCCTGTCCTGTAGTAGGTAACTTCTGGGTACTCTTCTGGCTCTGTCAATCTGTTTCTTCACTTCAGCAGGTGGGTATTGTAGTTGTAAGAATGCTTGATAGAGATCTTGTAGGTGTTTGTCTCTGTCTGAGGGGTTGAAGCAAATGTGGTTGTATCGAAGAGCTTGGCTGTAGACAATGGATCATGTGGTGTGGTCTGGATGAAAGCTGGAGGCATGTAGGTAGGCATAGCGGTCGGTAGGTTTCTGGTATAGGGTGGTGTTTATGTGACCATCGTTTATTAGCACCATAGTGTCCAGGAAGTGGCTCTCTTGTGTGGACTGGTCTAGTCTGAGGTTGATGGTGGGATGGAAATTGTTGAAATCATGGTGGAATTCCTCAAGGAATCCCCCCCCGCCCCAACTGTTCCTCAGATATTCTTGTCAACTGCTGGAAATGGCCCACCTTGATTATCACTACAAAAGGTTTTTTCACCGCCCCACTCTCCTGCTGGTAATAGCTCACCTTACCTGATCACTCTCGTTACAGTGTGTATGGTAACACCCATTGTTTCATGTTCTCTATGTATATAAATCTCCCCACTGTATTTTCCACTGAATGCATCCGATGAAGTGAGCTGTAGCTCACGGAAGCTTATGCTCAAATACATTTATTAGTCTCTAAGGTGCCACAAGTACTCCTTTTGGTTTGATTGAAGTACCTGCCTGCTGAAGCAATACAGTATGGATGGCTGTGTCCGTCTTGGCAAGCTGTAGGTGGAAAGGCTTATCCACTTGGGGGTATGCCAAAGCAGGTGCTGTCATCAGGGCTTGCGTCAATTTAAACACGGACTGCTGTTCTTGTTTTTGCCACCTCTAGTGTTGTTTTTTCCAGAGGAGCATGTATAGTGGCTTGGCGATCTCGGCGTACCGGTGAATAAAGTCTCTCGAGAATCCAGCCAACCCCAAGAACGACCGCAGTGTGCTGACATCCATAGGCACAAGTAATTTACCAATTAAGTCTATTTGTACTGCATCAATCTTCCTACTCTGGGAGTCTAGCTCGACTCCCAAATTGGTTACCTTTTGCAAGACCAGTTGGGCTTTGCTAGGATTTACTAGGAAGCCAGTGTCCTTCAGCTTTCCTAGCACCTCATCCAGTGCTTCCAGATTTTCCTCATGGGTCCTCATTGTCACAAGCATGTCATCCACATAACTCATGGTGTTCTAGCAATGTGGAAGGTCTTTCCACATGCTGGCAACTATGCGGTGACAAATTGAAGGTGTATTATGGAATCCTTGGGCGACCTGTGTGAAGGTTAGCTGTTGGTCATTGTAAATAGACGCAAACTTATTTTAAGAATCTGGGTGGAGAAAGATTGAAAAGAATGTGCTAGAGATGTCTATAACTGAAAACCAACATGCACCAGATGTTGTTAGTGACATAACCTTGGGAAACTTAGCAACCACGGTGCAAGGTGAGGGGTAGCCTGGTTTAATGCAGTATAGTCCACAGTAAGTGTCCAGGTTTTCCTGTCAGATTTCAAAACAGGACATATAGGTACATTGCAAGTGCTTTCACATGGCACCAATACCTCTTGCTCCAACAGGGCATTAATAGTAGGCTTGATTCCTTCCTTTGCCTCCAATGAAAACTTATACTGACTTTGGGGCTTAGGGTCAGGTCCCACTACCCTGATAGCTACCTTGATTTTTCCACAGATCAATTTGTCCCTTGCAAAGACACCTAGATGTTTGTTTGCTTCTCTGTTATATCCTTGTCCCAGTTTGGTACATCCAGATCTCTGGGGTTTTAAGGGCACTGATTCTGTGCACCCCCGATATGGTAATGCCATGGTCTTCACTGTGGCTCTGGCATATCTGTTTGGGGATGTCCACTATAACCGGAAGGTCTTTCAACAGGTTAATACCCTGGATGCCATGCCCGTCAAGGGCCTGTAAACCTAACGAGGCCTCGACAGAGAGTGGTCCCACAGTACAAATGATCAGTCTAGTGAAAGGCACCACACTTTCTTTTCTGTTGTAACTCTCAAGTGTTTTAATTTCCCTGATGGGGCTGTCTTTTGCTTTAGGTGCAGCCCTAGTGCATATAAGGCTCATGGATACCCCGGTGTCCACGAGTACCTAGTGTTGGAAGGCTCCAAACTCTCCCGCCAACCAGATGGTGGTAGTTGGCCTCCCCGATTTGTCATTCACTAGTGGGACAACAAATCCTGGGGGGTTGAGAGCCTGGCCTCCTCAGAAGGAGTTCTGGGGAGCGGACGACACTTGGTAATGACATTGGCCCCCACTCCCTGGCTGCACATCACCCTTTTCATGTCTTGCAAGTCTGGCAAATAGTTGGTCGGTTGATAAATCGTCAATCTTGTCAAAAGGCTCATATTTACACAACCTTTTAAACAACATTTTCCGAAGGACCCGCATTTCATCAGGGGTACCTAGGAACATTGCATTGTCCAGGTTGTTGTCTCTGGATTTTGATGGTTCTTGGTACCCATTCTTATTGTATGGGCACTTTCCCTTGTAATTGGGATTGCCCTTGCATAACTCTGGGTGTTGTCCCTGGCATCCTGTGGCTTGGAGGCATTGAAGGCAGCCATCTTCTTTTTGCTACTGCCACCTCCTGTATGTGCCAATTGGCCCAATTTGTAGGCCTCTAGATCTGAGGCCCATTGTCCTAGGGTTAAAGATTTGGCCTTTGCCAAAAAATGAGACACAATACTTGATGGAATAGTTATTGTGCTGCCTTGTCCAACCATTGAGACGGAATACTTTTTCCATGGTCTCTGGTTGTTTACCCACAACCAGTAGTACAGCAGTTCAATCAGGCCTATATGCAGTCTCCCAAGTCCTTTTCGAGGACCCTGGCTGCAGCCTTGGCGGAGCGTGGCCTTCCTGGCCCTGTAGCTCCAGCCGCATACTCAGCCTTTACCAGCCAGAGCACTAATGGCACCAACGGGGGTCCATTGGCCATGCCACTACTCAATTCCCCAGCAGCAGGCTGATCAGACCTCTGCCTAGAACCAGATTTTTCTCAAACAATGGGCAGTAGGTTTTCCCCCACCCCTTGAGGCTTCCTCAGCCCCAGTTACCCTAAAGGATTGGGAAGGGCGGCACCAGCTTTCCCACCAAGCCTTCCGGACCGACATTAGGTACCCTGTGGACGTAGTCCACCCACACAGTTCCCACCAAGCCTTCTGGGCCAGTGTCTGTGGGGCCATGGTACTATGCTCACCACCACTCTAATCTTGGAGAATCTCTCCACGAGTCGTTGGACGATTAAGCAACCACAGTGCAAATCAAAATCCAAACCAACTAAAAATCCTAAGCAAGGATTAGCCACTCCCAGCCGGTCCTGCCATGGTCTCCAGTGGTGTAAACGGAAGAATCTACTCCTGGCTTAGAGGGCCCAGGTTCTTGTCTGGGACTCAGTCTACCACCTGTGGAGCAGTAATGTAAGTCCCACTTCCCACCTGTGTGGTGCAGTGAAATAGAAAAACAAGGGAGAAAGATATTCTTTGAAAACAAATTCCAGGTTTATTAGGGTTAAATAACAAAGTGTGGGATAACGGGGGGGAACATACATACAGATGTGGTTACTTACACAATTGAGCCTGAAGCTCAGGTCCCCAAATGACCCCTCCCTTGGTAACAGCCTAACAAAAACCCCAAATACTGTACTGTAGTCTGGTGACTTCTGGACAGATTGATGATGGTGAGTGTCTTGCTTGCAGCTTAAGATTGTTGAACCCAGGACCTTCAACTGTCCCTGGCCAGGCTCAGTCCAAGGAAGGAGTTCCTGGATCGGCGGTGCTGGAACCTGGACCCACAAATGGAGGATGGATCAGGAACCAGGATACTACAGGTAAAGTGCAGGTAAGATGATGATGTTGCCCTCAGGATCTGATGAATCTTGGTCTGTCACCCACGCAAACAATACAGCAGTGGGCTGCCTCTTGAATGGATAGCAAGAATGTCCATTTTGCGCAATCTATTAATAACTTTGGTGGCGTGAAGATTCTGTGGTATAGCCAGTTAGAAATGGTCATCACACAGTCAGTTATTTTTCACGCAAAACTGTCCATGAAGATGGGGTACCATATGGAGTCACTGCTGTCCTTCATGGCAAATGCCAATTTGAATGTTCAGACTCCATCTTTTATTTGAATCCCCATAACCTTACATTAACTACAAACATAGCAAAACATTCAATAAATCATATGAAACCTTACAGTAAGCATAACCAAACATGAATTTTTTGGGGAAAATTCCCCAACAACATGGAAGTCTGTTGTCACTGGAGCAGGGAGTTGAATCATGGCTTCCTGCATCCCAGGCTAGCTCCTAAACACTGGACCATCCTTCTGAATGACCATAGCGAGTACTGGTAGAAAAATGTTCTGGAGTATTTGCCCATCTGTTGTGCTGAATGTGCTGTCAGATTCACGTCTGGCCGGGTGAAATGTTGATGTCTTACATTATCTTCAAAATTGTGCTCATGAAACTGAATCTTAGAATATAGAAAAAAAACAACCCTGAATCTAGCTTTCACACACCAACACAATAAAATCCCTCCCATGTATAAATGATTTAAATATAAATTTTCATATTTTCATATTTAAAACAATGAAACGGAAATGGTTTAATGAGTCATGCATGCCTTGCTCAGACTGATAGATAGTATATACTACAACCTCTCTGTTGCATCGGATTGACTACCCTTCAGTTTACAATAGTATTTATTGTTCATGACAATTAGTTTTTCCCAGTACTGTAGAAAGTGTAGGACTATTAATGCACTCAGCACTGTCATTTGAGGCTGTTTAATTAGCTCTTCAATTCAGGTAATGTCTCTTTGCATTAGGCACTGTTCCAATATATAACAATGGGTCTAGACTAGGTGCTACCACAATACATATAACTGATGTTGTTAAAGTGGTGTTCATTTGTGAATGGCATTAACATGGCATGATGCTAACATGCTGAGGGGACGCTCTTTTAAATTTTAGAGCTGCTTGGTTGGAAGAAACCTCAGGAGGTCTAGTCCAACCCCCTGCCCAAAGCAGGACCAACCCCAACTAAATGTCATACCTCGTTTGCTGGCATTCCTGACATTGCATTGCAGAACCTATACATAGTTTAGTATGCACCTTCCAGGGCCTTGTCTGCAAACCCTTATACTCAAGTAGCCTCATTGATTAGGTTTGCTAGACTTTAGTACCAGAGAACATTAAAGCATGTGAGTAGCTTTATGCCCATTGGTACTGCCCTTGAAGTCCCAGGGACCACTCGCATGCTTAAAGTTAAGCATGAGCATGTCGGCAGAATGACATTCCAGCATGGGGAGGGACATGGACCATCCCATTGGGAAAGCAGAAAAGGCTTGGTTAGAAAAAACTCACCTTATGCACATGCATACCCCAAAAGCTCTCCTTTTAAATATGGTACTGTGCATTTCAAATCTGTGCCATTCTTTTATAATTGGGGGGAGAGTTTTGTGTTTTGGCTCTGGATATGTTGTTGAAGGCTGGTATGCTGCACTCGGTTTCCTTAAACTTTCTGAAATTACAGTATTTATCTTTTCTAAAGTTGCCATACTCTTGTGTTATGTGAAATGTTTTGTCATTTAACTGGGATGCCATAAATACGTTTGGCTGCCGCATGCAATCTTATGAAACCCATCTGCGTGTGTTTGTGATCTAACCAGATTTTAATCCATTTCATTTGATGAGTAGTTCTGTTCTTCCTACTAAAAAGGACTCTGATGTCCCAGTGCTCAGAACTTGTAGGGTGCTGCTTTTTAGCTATACCAAACCTTACTAGTACAATTTTTAACATAATTGGGGTTGCAATTCACACCTGGGCAGAAGGCTTAAGTGGGCTTACATGTTGGAAAACATGAGGGCTATACAACAAAGTTTTGCTGATCTAGCTATGTCAGCTAGGAAAAAAATCACCCCCTCTGACCAACACAGCTATGCCGACAAAACCCCACTAGGTAGATACAACTATGTTAATAGAAGAGCGCATAGCTAATCTCATTCGGCAAGGTGGTATACCTATGATGGCACAAAACCCCCATATAGCTATACTGGCCAAGGCTTTATAGTGGAGACAAGCCCTGCATCTTGTGCTAGCCCTCTGCACGGGGGTAAATTTCATGCTAGATCTCTTATATTTCATCCAAGCACATCTCTGTTCTTCATTACAATTCGAGAAATTACTCCTCTTCTTTTCCCATAGTCTTTTTTTGTCTTATGGCCTTCCCATGTACTCACTGACAAATTGACATAATGGAATGATCTCATATGTGGTGATGTTACAATTTGGAAACTGTGGAATAACACAAGAAACCAATTTTTGAGTTTATTTCAGTAAAAATTATGTTTGAAGCCTTTGGCTTCCTTTCTCTCACAGTGTTTTAAACAGTTTAGATTTTTTTTTTTAAATGGTCACCAAGCCCTGTAGATCAGGTACATTTACAGCATGAGACTTACCGGTTTATGATGTAAGTAGCCTCCAGCAGTCTACTGCCCCTGGATCCAAAGGGCAGTAAGTTCCTCAAGTTTCCTAAAAATACAAATAGAAAAATATAAAGGATTACAGCTCTATTTTGACTACTCGAGCCTGTGTAAACTAAATTCATGTGAGAGGGTCAATGGAAGTAGCTGATTGAACTAAGGGTTTCAAGCTACCTACCAAGGCTTTTTGTGCTAGATGGTGGCACATTTTACTATTCCTTGCAGGAATCACTGATCGTTTCTAGTTGAGTTTTGTTTTGAAATATAGATCTAACCTAGTTTGTACCAAGCACTGGAAAAGAGTGAAATGAAAGGAATGTTGAAGTTTTGCTTCACCGCGTAAGTAAATAATAGAGTTGCATGGTACAGTTCTGCTTCATCCAACGCCAAAGTGGATACAGGATCTGTCCTTCCATGGTGGTAGCTTGACAAACTCTCTTGGTTAGATATTTCTGTAGAAGGAAATGGTTCATCTTATTTCTTTATATGCCATCCCATGTGAGGCTGAGTTTAAATGAGCTGTCTGCTTGCTTGTGGTTTATTCTATTTCAGTGCATACAAAAAGGAAAAGAAATGTTGAAATTAAAATCACTCATGTCAATGCATCTCTCTCTCTTGCTCTCTCTCGATGAAACCAGTAGACGCTATCAGGGACGGGTCGGGTGTAGCTTTACAAAAGCTTTTCAGCTGGCATTTGTATTTACCTTTAAAGTCTGGAGTAGTTTGTGTCTATTTACTATAGGACTTCAATCTGAGAACTATTGGCTCCAATGGGAGACTGGTTCCGGATGTGTGTGTGTGTGAGTTCATGCACACAGCTTTGTGTATAATAAGTGAGTGTTTGTATACACACTTGTGTTTATTACATGTATTTTGATGCATCCACCATGACCTGTCTAAGATACCATATTAATTTATTTTTGCTCTTTTTTCTCTTCTATTTAAAAGGGATTCAAGGCCTCCCTCTAATTTTAATGGTCTTTGCGGAGGGAAGTGATAAGCAATTTCCTCTCCACCTGTGCAGCAGGAGCCGTACAGAGCTGCTTCTGCTGCAATCTTTTTCCTAATAGTCTTGGGAAAAACACTCAAAATGCAGCCACTTCCTCTGATAAAATGAAGCAAAATGCATCCTGCTCACCCTCCTGGCCCACATAGAAGGTTCAGCCGATCTTGGAAACCCAAGCCAATAAATATTATGTGACTAGGTGGACAATCGCAACCAGCCAACCTAGCTTGAAATGTGCTTAAATGATTCAGAAATTTGTCACAATTTTTTAAAGGTATCCTAATGGCACAAAGCATTATTTAAAAAAATCTAAATGTTGTAAAATTACAGCACTCTGCATTTCACACTTTTTGTGAATGCCAAAGCAGGCAGTTTTGATTTTAAAAAATAGCTACTGCTATCCATTTTAATAATGAGAATAAATCTTTACCAATCAGATAAACTTATTGCGTGTAGGCTATGGTCTTAGTCCAGTTCTTAGCTGTCGGTATCCCCATCACGCTAACTGCTACCCCAATTAGCAAATAGTCCACACCCAGAATGACCAAAGACTGAATGGGCAGGGAATGTGAACTATTTGCTTACTCTAGAGATGATCTCTCCTGCACAGTTATATGGTGACATGAGGAATCTTGCACTGCAAATGCCTGTATTTTCTGTTGTGTCGGTAAATGATCGTCTTCCAGGCTGTCAATCTGGCAAGTTTCATAAGGGCCAAACTGATTTATAAACTTCTTAAAAAAAAATAAATTATTGCTCCTAAACTGAGATTGAAGATGGAATGTTGCCAGGAGAAAATATATGATCCAAGTACATTGTAAATCTATGAAAACAGGGCTTTATAACTCAGATGCTGATGCATCTAAATCTAAAACAGGAAAGCGAACGAAGTATTAAACTTCCAGTTAACCTGCCTCATTTGTTTTTTACTGTGTGACTGGCAATCTGAATACAAAAAAGTTCATAACTCAGATAAAATAAAACAAAAAAGCAGTTTACTGAACTTCAGAAAAACAAAGGACCAGAACCTCAGTTTATACAAAATGGTGTAGCTCCATTGACTTCAAAAACTAAAACAGATTTTGTGTTTCACATATTAATTAAAGGGCTTCTCTGAGGTATACAATGGCAGCTGATTTGATCTAGGAGTATACTGGGATATGAATCACTATATATGTGTATGACATAAAATAAATATGCTGTCGTAGAGGGACAAAGGACTTTACAAGTGGATCACACATAAATGCATCTGTAAATAAAATATAAAATGTATTTCAGTGGGATATTATATCTGTTTATTCAGTTACAATGTAAGTACTTCAACAGATAACATTCCTGGAAATACATTGGCTTGTTCTGTTTATATTCTGAGTAGAGCTGGTCAAAAACCAGGTAATATTGTTTTGCTAACATTTTCTCCCTTTTTAAGATCAAAGTTTTAAAAATTTTCAACAAGCTGTTTGTGAAGCACCATTAAATGAGACAATTGATATGTTATCCATATATTTATGGAAACACCAATTTGTTCACTCAGTCAACTTCATAGACACGAATCTGACCCTCTTGACTTGTAGCCATTCTCACTCCATTTAATATATCTGTACCAAGGTAAGACGCACATTGCTATGATTTGCATGATTCTGCTTATATTTCTCATTGGACCATCTAAGTGTAGTAACAAATACTGTAATACTACTGGAGAGTGTCTCTCTGAATTCATAGATAGGTGGTTCTGATATTCTCAAGAGTAGGAGGAACAAAAAGAGAAGGAGGCCAGTGCTGACTTCCCATCTCCATTCCATACAAAGGCCATCCTGAAACCTCTTTCTGGCTCCAGCCACTACAAAAAATATATTAAATCAGGAGAGATTATGAATTCCTGCACTATGTACCATGTATATCTACCTTTCTATCTGTGTATATTATAATGAAACAACATGCACAAGGTTATAAAAATAGCCTGGAAGTGATTGACATGCTAATAATGCTCAATCAAGTCAATAATGCTCATGTAACAAGCTCCTGAGAAAATAATATTTTTGGTCAATAATACATTTTTTTAGAAAGGAACTGTTTGTTTTTAATTAACCTCATATTTAGTTATTTAGTCATGCTGTGTCTATCAACCACAGTTAAAAAAAACACATGCTGTCTTCAAGGATTGTGTTGTTGCCTTAAACTTTCATCTCTTCCTTCTTGGCTCTCTTTTCTGCATTCCACCTTGGCAGGTTTGAAAGGATTGGGGCATATCACAGCTTGTCATGTTACTTCCATTCCTAGGCTCATCCTCCGTAAGAACAGCATTAGGTGATCCTTGTATGACAGAGCATCCTATTATGTTATGGCACCTAGTCAAGGTGAACCCGCTGTAAGTATTTAGAACAATACTGTGTTTGCAAAGCTGTCATTCTGCATTTGTTTTGCCATTGTCTGACAGAATTAGATTTTAATCCATTAAGTGTTCCAAAAAAGCTTGTAGTGAGGAATTCTGTGATAAATAAAATAAAACTGAGCAGGACGGGTATTACTGACAAATTCCTGATGGAGACAAAAGGGTCCAATGGGCTTGAGGCTCTTCTTGAGACCTGATGTTAAGCAGAGGGTGGTTGTTTTTTGAAAAAGGGAAAATTTATGGGCTCATAAGGGGAAAAAATTAATAGATTTTTAGCTACTAGCCAAGATAAGAAATCTAGCTGAAAGAATTTGAAACAACCATGAGGTGTCATTTTGCCATTCAGCCTCCTAAAACTCACCAATGATTGGATGATTAACGACAGGACTAAGGTCTGGAATACTTTACCCTTAAAGATCTATATTTGTATTCTTTGAACATTTCTGATGTTATTCAGATGTGTGTTGTCAAGGGTTCTAACTGCTAGACCACTGCATATGATATTTGCTGAGCGCCAGAAACTGTGACATTGAGGCCATAATGCCCAACATTCACACTGGAATGATCTCATGTTCCTTCGTTATGCAGAGAATGGTTATTCCAAGAAACATACTTTGGCCTGTACTCTTTTTTTATTTGTGTTTTGTTGTTTTTTTCCCTTCCTTTACTTATAGATTATGTACTGCATTTGATCAATGCAACCCAGCCGTGAGTTAAAGAATTTTACTAGACTAAAAATGTTCCTTTCTTCTAATTACCTGTTTGAAGGATAACATGACCTGAGTCTTTCATAAACTCCAGAACTCAACTCTATTTCCTAAAAGAGAAGCAAACTTTCAAAGAAAGAGGCAGTACAATCAACCTAATGCAAATAAACATTCAAACGAGGGCAAATTCAAACATTTAACAGTTCAGCTTTACGGTATTGTACCAATTAAAAGAGAGAATAAATCAAATGCTGAATTCAGAACAGAGCTACTGTATTTTACTTTCATCTGTAGTTTTCCTGATGTTCTAACAGCCTCATGTTAGCCCTGCCACCTTTTCATATGTGGAAATTTGGGACATTTCTAATAGTGACCTTCTAAAAATTGAACTAAGTGCTGAGATGAGGCAGTAGCAGTAGTGATTGTTCTCTACAGGATGGAAGAGCTGCCAAAATGAGATGTCTTCAGCTTTTCAAGACATCTGGCACTCTTGCTTTTTGAAAGTTTCTTCCAGTTAAATATATATAGTTCAGAGCTTGGTCCAGCATAACCCTGATTCATTTAGCACAAACTTGATGTTGCAGTCAAGCTAAGTCGTCAGCACTAGGAGAGACAACTGTAATAGTAATGCCTTTTTAATGATATAGCACAGGACAATATATATATATAGCCCAACAGGAAATACATCTGTCATCACAAGGAATCTGTCACAAGATTCTAAACTGGATTCAGTAGAGCCTATGCATAAAGGTACGACCACACTGTTATGTGCTGCCACCCCTCCTGTTCACTGAGCATACGAGACTGCTTGCAGGGTCAGTGAGGCAGTCTGGGCTGTGGTATTGTCACAAAGCAGATGGCACACAGCTGTACTGTTCTTTTTTTATTTTTATTTTTATCAGGCCAAAAATTATATGTATAAAAAGTGTTATTTATAATACCAAATGTGTCAAGTACCATGACAAGTGCACTGGTCTGAAACAAATTATAGAATTCAGACCTCTTTTTTTTTTTTCCATCCCTTATACATTTTGCAGGTCTGTCCTTGTTCCTGACTGCAAATTCTTTACAGGTTTCTGGACAACGATAAGTTTTTAGTGTTCCTATTCCGTTGGTGATGGATGGAATAGAAAGAACAGGGTTGGAGAATGATTTAGAACATATTGCTGTGGAAGCTGGTGAACTCGTGGTAAAGCCTTATTGCAGACCTCTTGTATTCACTTCTGTCCCATGATATTTCTGGGACCTTAACCCTTAAGTAAATACTGGTAAGCAGCAGTATCGCTGACCCCGTGGAATGGCAAACTACCTTAGAGCTGGCGTTTACTGGAAAGAATAGCTGGTGCACTGCTGTACAGCAGTTCTAAACATCGTCTTACAAAAAAGAAATCAAAGGTCCTTCTTTCTCCTTGCAATATGCGCTACCATTTTGTCCAGAACTAATAACCAAACACTTTGCATTAATACTCTTTCACCTGAAAACACAATCCAATCCAATAGCAACTTGCAGCACATGCCAGTATTTGTGTGATAAGGAACAATAAGTAGAAAAAATATATCTCAAGCGTGATGGAAATCCCCTGATGATGTCCTTTAGGACCATTAATGGTTCTTAAAACTGAGCTACAGTAGCATGTTTTCTACATGATATGTAGGGAATGAATGAACAGAACTCCCTCATAATAGGGGGTTTATGCATGTCTTAGTTCTTGCCGGGCTGCTACCATTATGAAATGAAATGAAAGTATCCTGGTCTCAGAAGTCCATATTTTGTAGCTTTAGTAGCTTGGTTTGCCTTTTGTTTGGTTTTTCTAAGGCCTGAAGAAGATACTTGCCACTTTGCTTTTGGCTCTGACTGAGACCTGAGCTGAACTTTATCAGCTATTGTATCCTTTGCAAAGTGATCCGTCACAAACCTTTTACTTGTGGTTTGTAAACCATACTGTACCTTTCTTTTTCCTGACTGTGGCAGGGCAGGGGTAAAAACCCCCTTTTAAAGCCCTGCCAAAATGCTGGCTGCAGATGGCTCTCTGGTCAAAAGGTCAGGTAGAGAGACATGGGTATGCAGCAGGGAGCCCAGCTGTAAGCCCTAATGAGGGCTAGCTCAGAGCAACAAGCTGGGCCGAGTGGGAACAGCTGGGCTAAAGATTAGGAGGGCTATAAAAGCCCTGGGAAAACCTCAGTGACGGGGTGGCCTGGGAGGCAATAGAAGGGCTGTTTCTGTCTCCTTACCCACTGGAAGGAATCTTAAGGGCCAGAAGAGCCTGGGAGGGGGTCTGTGGTGTGATTGTTGTTGGGGGAATTGGGACTGCCCAAGAACACTGTAAATAAAGACACAAAGGTGAAACCCCTGAAGAAGGTGGTGGGACTCTTTATTATACCAGCCTAAGCACAGGGTGCAGGCACAAAAGTGGGAGTGCCAGCTTAGACCCTGTGACACTGACATTTTCGGTCTGCTTTCTCTTGTGTGAGTAGTTTGTAGAGCTTTGCCGTAAATTACGTGTAAGCTCAGATCCATATTTAGAGCCGGATACTTTCACCTCCGCATAAAGTGCGAGTGAAAGTATTGTGTACAGAGGTTTCCCAGGAGTAGACCGGATCTACCCATCAGGGCTGCAGTAACGGCCCCTGCCCTGTGCTCCCTTTCAAAGTTAGGTGGCGTAACCGCCAGCTATATCCCTACCCTCTAATCCCCACTATTCCTTGGCATTTGGGGTTTTGCAGCATCCCCTGGCACAGCCTCTTCAAAGCCTGCACCCCTACACAGAATGCACCCTGCTTGTTAGCAGGGGAGGTGGCCTGTGAGCATGCTGTCCAAATAGTCCTCATGGTAAGCAAAATTTGCATTGAGTGCTTCTATGCATTATGGAGGAAGAATTGGGGTGTGAGAGGGGCATTCCTTGCTTTTTCTCCAGCATCACATCCTTCACTTGCACTAGTGTGAAGTAGTTCTGAATAGTAACTAAACAGCACAAATGATCCCCAGCTTTCCTCCTTTCAGATCCCTGAGCTGAAATGAAATCACATTTTTTCTTTGCTTAGATTTTGTATAACTGTTTAGATTTTGCAAATGCAATAAACTTTGTGTGTCCTTGAAAGTATGAGAGGCAGAGAGAAGGACTAAAGCTTGACAGCACATCTTAGCGATTGACTAAAAACATACATGAATTCCACAACTAAAATTAATTGTGACACTTCAGTAAATTTAGAAAAGCTCCTACCATACTCAAGCAATTTTTAAAAATATCATATTTTAGCAAACTCCCATTTAACTGTCATGTTCTTTTTCTTATTTTCCTTCCCATCATTGCTAATTATTCAAATTTTTGTGTGTAAATATAAGCTCTTAACTTTCCTACTGGGCTGCCCCTGTTGCTTTGTTGATTAAGTTATTCCATAACCATAGTAGCATCCATAGTAGTGAATTGTCATATCCTAACTTTAAACTGAGATATTATCTGAGGCATGCGCCAGCTCCCACTGAAGTCAATGGAAAAACTTCAGTGGGAACTAGATAGAGGCCCCTCTCCCCCATGCTCAGAGTCTAACTGATTGCTATATTTGGGGTCAGGAAGGAATTTCCCCCTGGGGTCAGATTGGCAGAGACCCTGGGGCTTTTCACCTTCCTCTGCAGCATGCGGCACGGGTCACTTGCAGGTTTCAACTCATGTAAATGGTGGATTCTTTGTAACTTGAAGTCTTTAAACGGTGATTTGAGTACGTCAGTAACTCAGTCAAAGGTTATGTATCTATTACAGGAGTGGGTGGGTGAGGTTCTGTGGCCTGCAACATGCAGGAGGTCAGACTAAATGGTCATGATGGTCCCTTCTGACCTTAAAGTCTGACTCTATGAGCAGAAGGGGCAGGTTAATTATGAGATTAGCCAGCAATGCTTGGAAAGTAAGTCTAGCCAAAGTAGAGGACTGTCAAGAGGAGAGCTTGCTAAAGTCATGCATATTCCATGGTAGGCAGACAGGTCTGGTAGGCAGAGTCGACATGTAACTGTTAATAGTGGGGGGGCACATGACTACCCATATGTCACTTCTGGATCTAGAACAGATGCTTTCAAACTGTGGGGTGTGCCACCCAGAGGGCATGGAAGAACATTTGCAGATGTGGGGGCAAGTGGAGATGCCAGGCAGCTCTGGCTGGTGATGCCAGACAGCTTGGGCCAGCCCCACATGGTGGGGGTTGGGGAGGGAGCGTTGCATCAACCCTTTACTCACCTTAGAAGCTGTTTAATGGAAGGCAGTGCGAGGGGAGCAGTTTCCCCTGAGCACAGCTCCTGCTGTAGGAGTGGGAGAGCGACCTCTGCCCTGGGAACGGGCATGCAGTGTTTGGCCCAGGGCAGTCTGCAAAGCCGGCACTGGGAAGCACTGGGACTCCAGCAGCAGGGTAAAAACAACAGCCCCGTGTATTGGGGGAGGGAGAACAAGACTTAGCCTGCAGCCAGCCGCCCTGCTGCTTCCTTCCTTCTTGTGCTGCATGGACACAAGATGAGTGCCGCTGCTAGGTGGAACTGCTGGGCATCCTGGCGAGAGGCAACCCGAGGCCTTGCCCACGCCCCACTGTCCTGTTCTGCAGAGTCTGCAGCAGCCGCTCTGTATGGGTCCCCTTAGAACATTTAGCTGTTGCTAAATGAAAGGCAGAAATCTGGGACCCCCTCCCCCCACACAGAGCCTCCGCTGCTAGAACTTGAGCAGGCAGTCACTAAGTACAACAAAATGCTCGAGGGCTCTTTAATGTCCCATGTGATCATTTTTGTGCTAGCACGGGGCCTGTGTATTCATGTTTTTTTTTTCCCCCATGGGAGCTAGAGGAGTCTTAAATTTTCCCTGGGAAAATATTTTCAGGGGTTCAAGGCATAGCACGCAGACATGAAAATATTTTACAGTGAAAATATTCTGGTCTACAGGGTTAAGAGCTTCAAACTATGTGGAACTAGATTGTGCCCCCCTTGATTGCCTTGGGTGCATTAGAAGGCGTCTGGAAGGGTCATGCTGCAGCCAGAGTCCACAGGAGGGTTCTCTCCGGTTCCCAGACAGCATACAGAAACATGGCAGCTGCACCACACTAGGAGTCTAGTCCAAAGCCCATTGAGGTTAATGGGAGGTTTTCCACTGACTTCAGTGGGCTTTGGGTCAGTTTCTTGGTCAGGCCCATTTTGTGCCTGGCCAGGGCAGAGGGGGCTGTGGCCATGACCCCTTCCTTTCTCTCCCCTTTCAGACATCTAGCTCTCGGGGGAGGGGAGGGGGGACTAAGAGGGAGCCGAGCTTGTGCCACCCAGGCATGTATTGGTTAATGCCTGCATGCTGGAGCAAGAGAGAATGAACACTTCTTGCACCTTTCCTCTTAGTCAAGATCCCCTGCAGGGACTGACCACAATATGGCTCTTGGTGACTTTTGTATGTAAACATGGCAAGCTGTGAAGGGTGGGCATTTATTTCTCTGTGTAGAACAGCAAAAACCATAGGGTGCGTGCTGTCCCACTTTTTATAAGAAGAACACTTAGCACTGGGCCATTACAAACTCTTGCATTTCATTGGACATTAGGTGATTTGATGTACAGCATACTGTCCTGTAGCTCTGCAATACTATGGCACAGCAAAATGATGAAAAGGCAGAGATGGGTGGAATAGTACAAATAAAATTAGAATTAACCTAAATTTTTGATCCAAATTTTCAAACCATTAGAAGTTTGGCCAAAATTTGTTCTTTCATTTTTAAATTCCTCTGTACACTTTGGCTGCAGAACGCAAGAAACACTCAATACACTACGAAAGGATGATCTCTCATGGTATTTTTTGGGCCAGCCTGAACCAGGAACTGCTGGAAATGCCAGCGATTGGTCTTATGAGGTTTTCAGCCCACAGAAGTTCCTGTAGGTTTGGATAAACTTCCAGCAGATCCCTCAGCTTTTGGATGCTTGCCCAAAGAGAACCACATTTTTTCACAAGCCTCTTGGTATAGCAGTAGATGATTTTATAAGAAACATGAAACATTTATATTACTGGAGCGCCCAGAGGCCCTGATCATCTCAAATGTTGCCAGAATATTTGAGTTTGTGTTTGAGCTTCCACTGTGCTGCAATGTGTGCTTAGCATGCAAAATGGCATTGCCAAATTCACTTCTGGGATGCGGGCAGAGCAAAAATACTTTGATTTAATTGCCACTGTCACAAATGAAAAGTAGTTTCTCATACATTAATAGGTGGTGAGGGAGCCCTTTATCTACCTGACACACACACGCACACACACACACACACTTCAATCCTTCGCAGTGTTATTTTTACCAGGGATAGAAAAATCCCAGAACAGATTTCCCCCCCCCCCCCGCTGCTCATCCCAAATGAATTCTGACAGTGCCCCTAGCTTTAAATGTTCTTTTTATTGTTATATAAATGAACAGCTTCTACCAAGCTTATGGCCACAAACACCAAGATTCAAATTACAGACAAACCATTTGGCTCATGTATAATTGCTGGGGGTTTCATGTATAATCCACCGTCTGATCAGCTGCAGATTTCAACGACAGCTGAAGCAGCAAATTCCTTTGTTTTATGCTAGTGGCGGGAATCCAAATTACATAATGGCTCCACTATTGAATAAAATTGATTAGGTACCTGATGATGTTTGTGATTTAGTTTATTATTGCAACACATGTTTTATAAGGAACTTATCATTGTGTGATCTACGTGCACATTTCATGGCTTAGAGTATGTCATTAAAAATGCCAAATAAAAGGAGGAAATAGACCATGCTCCCATCCACCCAACAGCTTTAAAACTGAGAGAAGAGAAGGTTGGCTTAGACCCCCAGTTCAGCAAGATACTTAAACGCATCCCTAACTTTAAGCATATGAATAACCCCATTGATTTTAAAATTAGGCAGGTATTTAAGTACCTTCCTAAATTGGGGATTTCATCAGCTACACGTGGGTATCTGACCAAGAGAGGCCACTTTTCTAAGGCAAATTAACTCTGAAAATGACTTTACATTTTAGAGGTACTTTCATCCCAAAGCACTTTACCGTCATAACAACTTGATCTGTCTGAGGTCCTAGGTAGATGTAATTTGCATGGTGAGCACTCTACTCATATTTGCTTTTCTCCCTCTGACAGTTTCAGGGTTAATAGCACCTGTACTCACTCCTGTGGTCTCTTGAGGGCACCCACTTAAGTTTTCAGGCTCTCAGCCTCTCTGGGGCAGAGACCCACATCTCTCTCCCTCCTGACTGGGTTTTAACACTGCACAGCTCCCTGCCTTACACAGTGACCTCCCAGCAAGCACATTTATTCTTAAGGTAAAGGCGTTACAGAGAAAACATATAAAAACAATAGATGTTCTCATATGCAGGCTACCAGCACATCAGAGATCACCCATCAGTTGTACATGTCCTAGCAGGCCAAAGTCTTTCTAGTCCTTCTGTAAGTGTTGGTCCCTCCCTTGGACAGCAGGTTCTGTGTGTTAGCTGGGTCAGAAAAAAGGCATTGAGTCAGTTTAAATGCAGCCTTTTTATACCAAAACCCCTTGCTTTTCTGTCGGTCTCTGGAAAACCCAGTTTGAACCTGTATGTGCAAGCCTCCCCAGGGTGGAGGTCTTTACAATCTGACTGATTCACCTTACTCACCCCTTTTCCCCCTGTTTTTAGTTCCTAGAGGAGCTGTGGCAACTCTCTCCCCCTGGAGTTGCATGCAGTCCTCGGTCCTCAGTGATACATAAGCTGTTCATAAACTTCATACAATGCGGTCTCCCAGAGACACGGCATGCAGTTGCAATACCTGTCACGCTCCCTTCCCAGGATAAGGAGGCTCTGCTTAGTGAACATTTTAAAAATGAAAAGGAGTACTCTAAGGAGTACTTAGAGACTAACAAATTTATTTGAGCATAACCTTTCGTGAACTACAGCTCACTTCATCGGATGCATGCCGTGGAAAATACAGTGGGGAGATTTTATATACACAGAGACATGAAACAATGGGTGTTACCATACACATTGTAACGAGAGTGATCAGGTAAAGTGAGCTATTACTAGCGGGGGGGAGGGGACACCTTTAGTAGTGATAATCAAGGTGGGCCATTTCCAGCAGTTTACAAGAACGTGTGACGAACAGTAGACGGGGAAATAAACATGGGGAAATAGTTTTACTTTGTGTAATGACACATCCACTCCCAGTCTTTATTCAAGCCTAATTTAATGGTGTCCAGTTTGCAAATTAATTCCAATTCAGCCTGGACTGATCCACACAAGAGATCCACTTCCTGGACACTACAGTGCTAATAAGCGTTGGTCACATAAACACCACCCTATAGCGGAAACCTACTGACCACTATACTTACCTACATGCCTCCAGCTTTCATCCAGACCACACCACACGATCCATTGTCTATAGCCAAGCTCTACAATACAACCGCATTTGCTCCAACCCCTCAGACAGAGACAAACACCTACAAGATCTCTATCAAGCATTCTTACAACTACAATACCCACCTGCTGAAGTGAACAAACAGATTGATAGAGCCAGAAGAGTACCCAGAAGTTACCTACTACAGGACAGGCCCAACAAAGAAAATAACAGAACGCCACTAGCCATCACCTTCAGCCCCCAACTAAAACCTCCCCAGCGCATCATCAAGGATATATAACCTATTCTGAAGGATGACCCATCACTCTCACAGATCTTGGGAGACAGGCCAGTCCTTGCTTACAGACAGCCCCCCAACGTGAAGCAAATACCAGCAACCACACACCGCACAACAAAAACACTAACCCAGGAACCTATCCTTGCAACAAAGCCCATTGCCAACTGTGCCCACGTATATATTCAGGGGACACAATCATAGGGCCTAATCACATCAGCCACACTATCAGAGGCTCATTCACCTGCACATCTACCAATGTGATATATGCCATCATGTGCCAGCAATGCCCCTCTGCCATGTACATTGGTCAAACTGGACAGTCTCTACGTAAAAGAATAAATGGACACAAATCAGACGTCAAGAATTATAACATTCAAAAACCAGTCAGAGAACACTTCAATCTCTCTGGTCACTCGATTACAGACCTAAAAGTCACAATTCTTCAACAAAAAAAACTTCAAAAACAGACTCCAATGAGAGACTGCTGAATTGGAATTAATTTGCAAACTGGACACCATTAAATTAGGCTTGAATAAAGACTGGGAGTGGATGTGTTATTACAGAAAGTAAAACTATTTCTCCATGTTTATTTTCCCCCCTACTGTTCCTCACACTTTCTTGTCAACTGCTGGACATGGCCCACCTTGATTATCACTACAAAAGGTTTTTGTTTGTTTGTTTTTTCCTCTCTCTCCTGCTGGTAATAGCTCACCTTACCTGATCACTCTCGTTACAGTGTGTATGGTAACACCCATTGTTTCATGTTTCAAGTATTCCTTTTCTTTTTGCGAATACAGACTAACACGGCTGCTACTCTGAAACCTGTCATTTTTAAAATGCTGGTTTGGGTGGAAATGCTTTGATAGACAAAATATGCTCTGGGAGCTGAATTCTCAGCTGGTGTAAATGGGCATAGTTCTGTGATCTGGCCTAGGGATCCCTTCATCCACCTCTTGGTGAGATTTTTGCAATGGGGTGTAAATAAGTGCACTGTTTCCATGATTCAGTCAGCATGTGAACAGGGCTGAGATCATGGACTTTTCTTGATGCTTTTGGGTGATAGACTCTGAAGGGGTTGCAGGTCTAATGGAGCTAATGAGATACCAGAATGTTCTGGGGTGAGCAGAATGCTTCGCTTCTCTCTTGCACTGCTCTTCCAGTGGAACGTTGTTACCATCTGTTGCTCACGGCTGACACAGTAACATCAGAAGCTGACTACTTTACATCACCCTTACAGATAGCCGGTAGCATGTGAAATGGCAGGGGAGAAAGCTGGAGTGCAGGTGGTGAGTGACTGACTGACTACTGTAGAGAATTGTCATGCTACTATGCCATGCCTGCAGGTGAGACCCTGGCAGTTTCCTCTCCTCAGTTGTTACATTTGTGAAATCCAGACAGGTGCAACGGTTCAAATTCAAGCAGTTTGATTAATCCTGACTGCCTTGACTAAGTAACAGAGCAGCATTTTCCTCACTGTAATACTTGTCAATTCCACAAATGGCATTAATTGAACTTGAAAACAGTGTGACAGCTCCTACAGGAAAAGTATCTGAGTTGGAGGTGTGAAACACACAATGGTAGGTTTTCACCCAGTTTTGCTTCCTGGGGAGGTTGTGTGCATGTGTTTATAAAGATGGAGCCGTCTTGCTCTGAGATGGACCCATGTCCTGCATGGGTGATTACAGCCAGTGGAGACTCATAGGACCCAATAATTACAAAAATAGTTAATGTGTGGAGAAGTCAGTGCTGCTGTCAGACTTAAGCCAATAGTAAGTAAGGGCCTTGTTAAAGATCCAAGAACAGTTCACCATTTAATTGAGCTAATTCACCATTTAATTACTGTTCCAACATGAAACTCCCTGGTTTAGGAAAGGTTCTTGAGAACATGGTAGTGCGGTATGCTTGCAACATCTGAATTCCATAGACATGTGAATTTTTAGTGGTCTGTTTTGAATATTGAATGCTGATGATCTGGAGAGGAAGTAAGGTGTGCGTGCTGATTTAGTTTGTTCTATCAGCGCTTTTAGGCACCCTGAACATGAGAGATTTTTGAGTCATTCTAAGATTTTGCTGGAATGGCACGTTAGTGGGTTTGCTCAGTCCTTCCAGAGGGTGCAGCGTGGCAATTGCTTATCCCCCTCAGGGATTTTCTACCTGGTCCCTTCTTGTCAGCCTTCCTGGTTACATATACGTAATACTGCTAGAGCAGGCTGGGCAGTATTTTGAGCTGTAGTGTCATCTGTACACATTAATAGTTAAACCGGTAGAAGGTACTCAAGAATGTTTAGTGTAATTCAAATAAAACTGCTTTCTCTATGCAGTTACATCAGCTCTTAATAGTGCTCTATGGGCCTGATCCAAACCCCACTGCAATCAATGGGAGCCTTTCCGCAGGCTTTGGATCAGACCATTTAGTTTCCTTTTCATTGAAACCCTCCTTCCTTTCCCAGTGCCTTTCAAGGACAGAGGCCTACATAGAAGTGAACTGGCTGCCAAGTGCCCCTCAGATGGACGTGATGCTTGTTGGTAGGGGGAACCATATAGATGAATATATTGTGATAGTATCTGCATCAATTATTTAGGGTGCCTAGCTGTCTTGTGACAAAATGCCATGTGTCTACTAGTGCAGGCATTGTTTCTGGATGTTAAGATAGTGGTGGTCTGTAGTACTTCTTATTTGCTACAGCTGGGTAGGGAATAAGTGATCAGATTCCTTTCTGATATGGTCCTTGCAATGGCTATCCAGGACTCCATCCCTGCTTGGCTAGATTTGGGTGCAAGGATCTGCCTATGTGCATCTCTTTGCAGAACTGGGGACATATTTGTGGTTCCTGGCACCTTCTATCTTCTATCATATGCTAAACACAATGGCATAGTTCTAAGAAATTGGTTTTTCAGGGATTCATATTTCACCACAGTTCACTCTAATCCAAATGAGGATTGGAGCAAGACAATGGGATTTATTCTTCTTTTTGTGACCATGATTATGGTGACATTGATATTACAAAATACTGATTTTTCTCTCTTACACTGGTGTTATCCAGGAGTAAATCCACGGACAACTTTGGAGATATAGCATTATAAAGCTGTTGGAAATTAAAGGAGAATCAGGTCCTTTTCTACAGTATTCCTGGGATGGCTCCTTTTTTGTATATCCACTATAAAAATAGCGGTGTTACGCCCATAGTTCAGTATTGGGTACTCCCCATATCCAGTTGATACCTGCACCCTCTGACTATATTTTGCTCTTTGGTGTAAATCTGGAGTAACTCCACATAGAATTTGGTTAAATTTCTTTAGGCTGGGATTTTCAAACGGGCCTAACTGAGTCAGAGGCCCAGCTACCACTGACTTTCAATGGGAGTTGAGTGGCTAACGTCGGCCCCTTTGAAAATTGAAGCCTTAACCTTTAATCTCGTGGACCCGGTTTTTTCTTGATTTTATTTTTGGTTCATAATGCTCGCTTGATATCTGGTATGCCAGCAATCGGATAACAAAGATATGATTTGTCAGCCACAAAATATAACATTCCCTTGCCAAGTAATCCTAAAGTAAAATATTTCAACAAATACGATATGTTATGTTTCTGTTTAGCGCTGTTGTGCCGGTATCATAGCAATACGTGACAACACACCCGCAATCATAAAAGGAAGTAAACAGCTGTTTTTTAAACCTCAGTGGGGGTAAAGCAAGATATTGGTTTTATCTTTTCACCCATGTCATCATGATAAACCTGTTCAACTAATTCATAGATTTCCATTCCATAAATATTACAGCACTCTGACTCTCCAGTGGGTAAAATGGGGAGAAGTACCTATCCTGTGATTTAAGTAATAAGTACTTGCCGTCATGAAAGACGCAATTTGAAGATGTAAAAAAAAGTGTTATGTAAACACTAGGTATTCTTCTTCAACCTTATCCTCCTTCCTCCAAAATAAGATGTTCTTATTTAAACGGAAATCCATGTTTCTGAAAGTATGTTCTAAATGAATAAAAAGTTTATAAGAAAACAGCTATCAGTCATACCAAATTTCTGCGTAAAGGGCCAGATCCTAGGCTGGAGCTACATTAGTTTATACCAGCTGAGGATCTAGTGCAAAATCATTAACTTCTTTTGGGGGCATTAGAGAACCTTCTCAGCGAAAGCTTTAAATACCTTAGGCAAAATGTTATGTAAGACAGAGAATATCTTTTTGAAAGAAAAATATTTTTAACTATGCATGTGGGAAAGAAAACCTAAAAATGTTTTTTCTAAATTTCCTTTATTTTTGTAACTTTTAACTATGTCCTTTTTGGGGGTTCATCTTTGAGTCACTCACAGTTCAGTTATAACTAGTTCCGTTTTAACAAACTTAACCTTCCTCCTTTGGATGTCCTTTAAGAGTTTCCTCTTCATTGCAGTATTGACATATGTCAGGGGCGGCCAACCTGAGCCTAGGAAGGATCCAGAATTTGCCAATGTACATTGCCAAAGAGGCAGAGTAATATGTCAGCAGCCCCCCATTAGCTCTCCCAGCGTCTCCCGCCCACTGACAGCCCCACCGATCAGCACCTCCCCCTCCCTCCCCACACCTCCCGATCAACTGTTTTGTGGCGTGCAGGACACTCGGGGGGAGGGGGCGAGGGTGTGGCAGGAAGGGATTGGAGTGGGGGCAGGGCCTGGGGCAGAGCCAGGGGTTGAGCAGTGAGCACCCCCCCAGCACCTTGGAAAGTTGGCGTCTGTAGCTCCAGCCCCAGAGTCGGTGCCGGTACAAGGAGCCGCGTATTCACTTCTGAAGAGCCGCACGTGGCTCCGGAGCTGCAGGTTGGCCGCCCCTGACATACGTTGTTGTATACACTCCAGGAGAAATATTGTTCAGATAATGTCCACACTAATAATAACTATACCTTGATCTTCTATAGTGCTTTTCATCCGTCATTTTCATTAGTTGTTGTCTCTAAAGGGCTTATTGCAAGGTTGATGGTATAATAGAAATAGAGTTAGCAGCCACTCCTTTCAGGGCTATTGTTGCCACCAGCTTGTTTGGAAAACAAATTAAGAGAGAAAATAGAGTATTCTCCATTGTATGCCATAGGATTTGATTTCTACGGAGGGTTTCTGACAACTCTATAAACCATGAGTGCAGCATAGTGTTTTGTTCTTTTTGTTTGTTTGTTTGTTTTTTATTTTTGTTTAGAGGTTTTTACATGTCACCCAGACCCCAAAATAGATGGTAATGTAAATGATAATGCACTGTGTGTAATCTGGGTCAGACTGAGTGTAGGGTTTGGGATGCGGCAATGCCAGTATACACTCCCGTGCAGGACCCCAGGAATAGGTTGCAGAGACATCAAGAGGTCAGTCTTACTTTGGCAGAAGGAAAAGTGCAATCCCAGAATTGGTGGTGCTGTCCAGAGAACAGGGATGGCCCAGGAGCCCTGGATGCAACGATTCAGCAGCCTCTCTCAAAGGAGCCCAGACTGTAAACCACAGAAACTGCATGGTGACCACACCTCCCTGCAGCAGCACTGCTGATTCTTGACCTTTGGCTCTATTAGGTGTCTTAAAAAAACCAAACTTGGATACTACTAACTCCAGGGATATCTAAAGTAAACTTTATATTGGACTTTTTTCACAGTTTTCAGTATTGTAATGATTAGTGTAGATAGCACCTCCACTAGTAGATGGTGCTGTATCATTATCTTAGTGCTAGGTTGCTCTCTTGTATATTTTTATGTTGTTGATCTGACGGTAGCTGCGGGAGGGGCGTTAAACAGAAGTTCAGTGCTGCCTGTTTGTGCCAGAGTTGGTACTTGCAGTGTTCCAGTAAATCTCTGTGATTATAAGCAAGTATTATAACAAGTGGCAGTGGCTTCAAGATGTCAAAAGCACTTTTTCCTGAGAAGAAATTTACTGGTCATGCAGAGTTCAGTAACTACTATCTTCATGTACAGATAAGGTGGGGGGTGGGGTGAGAGAGAGAGAGTGGGAGCACTAACCATTTGAGATCGATATTATAATCACAGGGATTATTTTAAAACTTTTAATCCCCAGTTAGTGATGCAGCCTCATTGATTTAGGTTGCATGGGGCAGTCAGTGCAATGTTTACCCCTAAAACATTGTTTTAGACAGCTATATCAAGTTCCAAATTCCATGTAATAGACACTGTGCTTAGTGTGCACATAACACAATATGACAGATATTTTTCTTAACGTTTCCCCTTAGCAATCTTTGATCTTGAATGATGCAACCATTTGTTCTAATGAAATTTGAGAGCTATTAAGGAATTTACTTTATCTTCCAAATACGGGTTTGATCTTCTGGTCCTAATGCAGGCAAAACTCCCAGTGAAGTTGATGGATTTAATCAAGGGCAGGACTGAGTGAGGCCTTTCAGAATATGGAAAGTTGTAGGCATCTGTTAGGTGTCTTGCATCCTTTTAAATCTTTATTTTGGAAAGAAGAGCAAAGGTGAGAAGTGCATTACTTAATTAAAAGACCTTGTCTTCAGTCATTCACCCTTATCCCTTCCAATGCTTCAATAACATGACATTAGGAATTTCAGACTGTCATTGCACACAAATAGGTTAATCAGAATGGTTTAAATTGACATGGGAAAGTTTTCACCTATTAAGATTCCGGTTCAATGAGGTGTATACACCCCAAATGGAATTAAACACACATGCCAGCTGCATAGCTATTTATTATTATAGGCATTCCTATGGTGTTCATCACTGTGAGGGCCTGACAGATGTGTGTGATAGGGAAGTATTATCCCGGTTTTACAGGTAAGGAAGCTAAGGCATAGGGGTTACATGATCTATCCAATGTGATGCAGCCAAGTCTGTGACAGAGTGAGGGATAGAACCTAGATATTCCGACTCTCAGTTCTGTTCTTTAATCATGGACAAAGCTTCCCCTGTGAACATTGTGACAGGGTCGGGTCAGATGGCTACAGGAGAGTAATAGAAGGCAGATTTAGTAGCCCCAGGTTAAGTAGGTCCCTTTTCCCTGGATAAGGTAACAGGGAAGGTTCTAGAACAATCAGGAACCTTCTGGAGACAATTAAGACAGGCTGATTAGAACACCTGCAGTCAATCAAGAAGCTGCTAGAATCAATTAAGGGAGGCTAATCAGGGCACCTGGGTTTAAAAAGGAGCTCACTTCAGTTTGTGGTGCGCGTGTAAGGATCTGGGAGCAAGAGGTGCTAGGAGCTGAGAGTGAGAACGCATACTGTTGGAGGACTGAGGAGTACAAGCATTATCAGACACCAGGAGGAAGGTCCTATGGTGAGGATAAAGAAGGTGTTGGGAGGAGGCCATGGGGAAGTAGCCCAGGGAGTTGTAGCTGTCGCACAGCTGTTCCAGGAGGCACTCTAGACAGCTGCATTCCACAGAGCCCTGGGCTGGAACCCAGAGCAGAGGGCGGGCCTGGGTTCCCCCCAAACCTCCCAACTCCTGGTCAGACACCGGAGGAGTTGACCTGGACTGTGGGTTCATGAAAACAGCCTAACTGAGGGCTGCAGTGAAGCTCCAAGGGGAGCAAATCCGCCAATAAGCGCAAGACCCACCAAGGTAGAGGAAGAACTTTGTCACAACATGTATGTCCTGTGACTAATTTTAGGGCCAGATTGTGATCTCTGTCTAAAGCCTGAGTCCACTGAATTTGCACAGTGGCCTCGTGGGATATGGAATTCAGCATCAATCTCCCCAGGCCATATAGTTATGGATCCAGTGGCTACATGTCCTCTGGCCCCTTCCACAGTGACATAGCAAGAGCTGCTACCTAACACTGATTTACAGAATACAAAAGGAGCAGAGTCCCACTGAATGGCCTCTCAGTGTCTAGGAGTAATTGAACTACTGCCTTCGAGTCTTTCCATGGCCCTTCTGCAGGATTCAGACCTCAAAGAAGGTGTACATGACATTATGGATCCATTGCATAAAATACCTTGATACATTTTGAATGCTCTCAGCAGTCTCTACATGAAAAACAATGATGAATAATGACTAACTAGTAAAGTGCAAGTTGAGTGCATTGTGAAACATCCAAGAAGCTTGATTTAGGTATCCTATTAGATAGCTTACTATGATTATGAAGTGGATCAGTGTTGTTATACAATAGGTGGGAAAGGTTTGGCTGGTTTATAAAGTCCCACATGTGAAGATCATCCCAATATAGCTGTGCTTTTTCTGTCCACTGGACAATTAAATTGTTCAGTTTCCTGGATCCTGTCCTATGATCACAGACCACAGAAGCTTGTCTGGCATACTGTACATGTCAATATTTTTTCTCCAGTCTGAAAACATGGCTGCCATGGATCACTTGTGAATTACATTATTAAATATTTTATTCATGTAAATCTCCAGTTTCTCAAAAAGCCACGTTTGCAACGTTTATTTTGATTTGACTCAAATCCTTATTTTTACTTGTGGTTGTTTATTGACAAATGGGGAATCAGAAATGATGAGAGAGCTGCAATTTTTAAAATGTGTGTTTTTTTTAAAAAAAAGATAGGGGGAATTGGAGCACTAAGATTCCCTCTTTGTGGATGTAGTACTTACATAAGGTATATTATTTAATGTTAAGCGTTGCGTGTGTGTATATAGCACACATCTGAAACTATATATCCAGCACATAACACAAGCAGGCTGCACAAGTGCATTGGAAACAGAGGTTTTGACAGAGATATCAGGAAACCTGTCCTACTTTTATATTAACAGTGTCGTGTGACCTTTAATGTCTCCGTTGAACAGACAGCACTGCACTTTTTAAGGTCTTATTTGAAAGCGCTACGTGCATTAAGCTGCATGGAACTCGGTTTATCTACTGTGGAGAGGAGACAGGATGATTAGACTTATGGTGGAAAGCTGGTACTTATACCACTAAGCCATCCTCTCCAATTAAGTGACTGCAAAGCAGTTGGCATGAATATTGATGATATCCATGTATTTTTTTAATGAGCTCATCATCCTTCATTCCAAACTAAATACTCTTTCTTCTTGAAGTGTTGAAGCTGTTTGGAGTGGCACTTCTCTTGGCTTATTGAGGCACAGCGTATGTCTGGGTACAAATTCTGCAGTTGGAAAAGGACTAAGCGGCTAGGCGCTGATACAATGCTGCCCTATTATTCCTGACTTAATCTCTTCTGCCTTGAGAATTCCTCCACCAGAGCTATTCTTCTCTTGGAATTACAGAAACCAGACTGGGAAAGATCTCTTGCACTATCTAGTCTAACCCAGTGTCTCTGCAGGGCCAGTCCAAGCAAGGATTTGAGAATGTCTCTGAATAATTGGTGTAGCTGGGTGAACACTCCAAGCAATTTACAGCTAACGCTCAGTAGACTTTGTAAGGAAATGCCCTTTGACTGTGTTTGCTTTCTGAAACTATTCTAGCCAATGAGTTTACTTGTGGGAAAATTCACCAAAATAGGAAATTTTAAGCAAGCGTTTTAACATAAACCCAGAAATTAAATGTTGAGTTTCTAACTGTAAGTGCTGGTACCAGAAACCTGATTCTAGGAATTATGCTCATCTGACTAGTGCATTTAAATGTTGAATGCTTGCAACAAACAACTCCAGAAGTTATTTGACAAAGGCATTGTATGTTCAGAAGGGACATTAAGTGCATGCAATAAATTATTTGGTTATTATGAATTACTCACCTAGTACTAATTAAGTAGCCGCTAGTTAATTTCAGGCAAGCTTTACGTTCCTCATTCAATATTGGTAAACAAATATGGCAAATGGACTGCATTTAGTGTGTCCAACCCACATGCAGAGTGGTTAAGTAGTTCTGTTTTAAAGGCAACATTGAGATAAGCATTTATTCTGTTGTTAAATACCATTCTGGCATTGGAGAATACTTTGCACTTCAGCACCTGCCATTGGAGGACCTAAGAGTGCTTAAAAACATGGATGAATTAAGTTTAACAGCATCCCAATATGGTAGCAAGTATTATCCCCATTTTACAGATAGGGAAATTGAGGTACAGAGCAGTTCTAGACCTTGTACTTTTAAGCGACTTATCCAAACTGACACAGTAAGACCAGGGGCAGAGCCTGAAAGAGAACTCAAGGGTAGACTTTCAAAGACACTCAAGGATGTAAATCCATGGGAGCTGTGTACCTAACCTCCTCCTATTTGTGCCTTTTGGAAATCCCCCTTCCCCCAGATCTCATATCCCAAGGATCTAACCACTGTGTTACACTTCTCATTTGATAGTACATGGGTATTCCATTCCTGTTGAAGGTCAATCATATTTTGATCTAAAATAAATGCTCTTTTTGTCTGCCCACTGTTGGTAACCAAACTGATTAATCCATAGGCGTAGAATGAAAAATGTAGTCAATAAGGGCCCAATCCCACAAGGCGCTCAGAGCTCTCCAGTCCCATTGCAGTTATTTTCATGACTTCAGCTGACCACACAGGGATATAAGTGGCAGCCATGTTTACCTGTTAGCATTAAAAAGCGAAAAACCACATTTCTTCTTAATATTTTTTCTAATGAATTCCACATAGCTATCTCATGGAGGCTGCAAGATGTTTTTTATAAATGGCCGTACCTTGATTAAAGCTCCTGGCCTTCATAATGGCATGAGCCTGTGGGATTTAGTACAGGCAGTGCAGTTCTTGTTTGCTTCATCCTATGAAAATCTAAGTTTACATGAGGGGCATCAGCTGGAACCTGCATGCCTTTATTATTACTAATAGCGGTTGGGAGTGCAGCTTCAAATGATGCATAACATTTTATTTTTTTTTTAAAGTAAACCATAAGCCAAGTTAAATGAACTTTAAAAGTGAACATGATTCATAACAGAGACAATTTTAAAACTGACCAGACGCAGCAAATGTAAATTCTGTCCTTTTAACTGTAAAATGTTTAAGCTTATTTGCAGAAGAGTTTGAAAAATTAAAACCATGCCCCCTCTATGTTTCTTTAGCTATGAAGAAACATTAGAGTTTTGCATTTGAAAGGATGGCAAGGCAAACTGTATAGACAGACTAAATGTCTACTTGAATTATCTTGCTTGTTGAGGGGACGTCTTAAACTGATGATCGTATGTAATCTGCAATGTATTAAAAGCATATTCTTTATTGGAGTCCCCATATTACATTTCAAATGCATTTCCATGGAATGTTTCAAACTGTCATCTAAAATTATTACTTTTTTCATTGAAATGACATATGTCCCCTCAGCACTCATCTAGAACTTTATTATTATGATTCATTGGACAGCTTAAAGACATGAGATCACTCTTTGTGGTTTTATGTCTCTCGCCCTACTTCTGTCCCTTTTTCAATGCTAATGCCAGCTTTGCATTCCCCTGCCACAGTTGAGCACTAGCTCTTTAGCATGTGTAAGTTTTTTTTTCAGTTGATCAGAGGTTTGGTGTAAGTAAATATTTAGGCAATATATGTGTCTCAAACAAACACTTATAATAATGATCACCCATAGTGATCTCTATAGTTAAAAAATTGAGTTCCAGCTTCCATTCGAACCCCTATTTTCAGATGCTCAAAATGATTCTCAAATAAGTTCCTTTGAGGGTGAGATTTTACCAGGATTGGTTCCACCCAAAGGAGAAATATTTTGAAAAACTGCAAATTAAAAATTAGAAGAAAAATGTTTTGACGCATCCTCCAAGTGATTTAAAATATTTACTATGCTTTGAGGGAACCAGAAGTGCTGTTGGCCCAATGACACAATTATTTAAAGTTTCTGCACAAAAGTATATTGCAAAGTATATTGATACACTCAAGTCGGGTTTGTGTATGCACAATTATGTGCCATCGTAAAGGCTAAAGGCAGATTAAATGCTTAGTGTGTTAAAATGTTAGAATTGAGCACCCATTGAAGTCAATGAGTCTAGGATTTGGTGGTGAAAGCATCTTAAAATCTCAAAGCAGCTAACTGAGATGAGACACCTGAAGAGTTTGTCATCGTAACTACACTCAAGCCGCTCCAGCGGCACAGTTATGGTGCTGCCGCGGTGCTACTGTAGTGTAGACGGTTCCTACGTTGACTGAAGGGGTTTTTCCATTGATGTAGTTAATCCATCTCTCTGAGGAGACAGTAGCTGTGTTGACAGAAGAATTCTATATGGGGTACCCTAGGCCAACCTAACTCTGATGCTCAGGGTGTGAAATTTGTCACAGCCCTGAGCTATGTAGCTGGGTTGATCTAATTTTTTAAGTGTAGACCAGGCCTGAGTTAATCCACTTTAACCTTTTAAACTGCTTTAACTCAGCAAAGGTGCTTTAAATATTTAAAGTAGTTTAACTCTGTTGAGTGCCTGAAGTTCTGGAGGAGCATCCTTCAGAGATGCTTCAAGGACTCTTGACTTTAATGATCCTTCTGGTAAGGATGTCTGTTCTATTTCTCACCCCCTTTAAGAAAGGCGGAGTTAGGTGTAAAAGGTTCTCAAAATGAAGTTTGAGAAATCAATTATTCAAAAAGTTAAAAAAGGTAGAAAGGTTTGAAAAGATGAATCCTAAAGACCCAGAAAACAAACAAAAAGAACACAAAGAATATCGTTTTTGAAATCTCATGATTTTTAGGCTAATCTCATTGTTTTTGGTGCCTTATTCACGCTTTTTGAATGCTTGTGGTTGGCAGTATTGCACGTGGGGTTCAAAATTAATTAGTCTCTAAGGTGCCACAAGTACTCCTGTTCTTTTTGCATTATCCTAAAAGTATACTTAACAGGCCTTTAGTTAAACATCCTGTCAATTTTATTTAAGGCTTAATCCACTGAACCATTGTGTTACAGGTTATGATGATCTGGTTTAGCTTTGATTGCTGTGGCTCTTTTTCTCTGAAGGTACAGCATTCCTATAGTTACTACTTTGTACAGCCACTGGTAAACAACTAAACTGGAACAATATGTTTAACAGAATTCTAACCTTTAACATTCTTCAAATATTGTTCTTATTTAAGCATTGACTTCTTAGGTTTTCCTGTAGGCTGGCCTGATGTAGTAGCTTGAATTCCACCCTCAAATTCTATAACGTATCATGATTCAATGAGTAGCCACAACAGCAGATTAAAGATGGTATGTTTGTTTTAACTCTGTATTTGGCTTGCTTTTGGTAGTTTCTGCTAGGCTTTTAAGTTTATTTAATCAGCATTCAGATTTTTTAAAATTAATTTTCTGCTTCTAGGTAGTGTTACAAAAAAGGGAAAGGAACTGTATAAAAATGTATCATAGGAAAGTAACTTTCCATTAACTGTTCATCTGGACTATGCGTCTTCCAGCCCTAAAATGGGAAAATAGAGCCATACTCCCATGACTCTTTCGTTGATATCTCACAGTTCCAAATTTACAGCCTCAACACAGCAAAGACTCACATGTGCTTAACTTCAAGCATGTGAATAGTCCCAATGGCTTCAAACTGAGAAATGTGGGATCTTTGTGCTCCCTGCAAAACAGCCTATCTTTATTCTGTTGCTTCCCCTCACCTTCTTATGTCCTTGTCATCTGTTGCAATTGCTTATCTGTCTTATTTCATGTAGTACAGGGTAGACAACCTATGGCACGTGTGTATGCAAGCTGATTTTCAGTGGCGCACTCACTGCCCAGGTCCTGACCACCGGTCCTGGGGGCTTCGCTGCTGGCCTGGGGTACCGGCCCCCTGCCAGCTGGGGTTCCGTCCGCCGGCCCCGCTCAGCCCACTGCTGGCCCCAGATCCCGGCCATCAGTCCGGGGGGGGGCTCTGCTGCCAGCCTGGGGTCCTGGCTGCTGGCCCAGGGCTCTGCAAGACACCCCCAGCTGTGGCCCACAGGCCCCAGCCTTGGGGCAGTGAGGGGTGCAGACAGGGGCAAGGGGGGGCACAGCTCACCACCCCGACCTTAAAAATTGTTCCAGTGCCACTGTACTGGGATATTTTAAAGTCCTGATTTGCTGCTTACATCAATATCCCGCCACGTGGAACAGCGCACTGCATTTGATGTTGAGATTAGAATGTACTTGCAAGAACTGGAATCAGAATTTTCTCATAGATTTCAAGATTTCCAGAGATTTGGCCCAATGCTTTCTTTTCTAATTAAACCTGAAAAGTTCAACGAAATTGACTTGGATTTGTCTGTATTTCAGTGGATGGGTGTTGAAGTAATGCAGCTCATTCAGTTAAAAAGCTCAGAATTGTGGGCATCAAAGTTTGGAGATCTGCAGAATGCATTTGAAACGACTGAGAGAGATAATGGGGCCTCTATTCTGACCTGCTGGACGTCCCTGCCGGTGAAATTTAACTGCTTGAAGAAAATTGCATTTGCAGTGTTTTTAGCGTTTGGATCCACATACCCATGTGAACCGGTATTTTCACACATGAAATCTGTGCTCTGTCCCTCTCGGAGCCGGTTAACAACTGATCACTGTGTGCAGATTAAAGTATCCAAATATGTGCCAGACATTGGAAAACTCAGCAAGGAAAAGCAAAGGCAAGGATCACATGAAACTGATAAGATCTGCATTTTAATTTAATTTTAAATGAAGCTTCTTAAACATTTTAAAAACCTTATTTACTTTACATACAATAGTTTAGTTACATAATATAGACTTATAGAGAGAGACCTTCTAAAAACGTTCAAATGTATTCCTGGCATGCAAAACCTTAAATTAGAGTGAATAAATGAAGACTCAGCACACCACTTCTGAAAGGTTGCCGACCCCTGGTGTAGTATATTGTGGTATTGTCACTTTAAAATTAGTCGTGTAATCACCAGAGGGTCTCCCATTGTGAGCAGTCTGTCACACACATCAGGCAAATGCATTCAGGGTCTGCATGCCCGCATGTAGGGTGCCATCTAGTCATGTAACTAGTGAATAAAATGAGTTTGGGTTTACTCTTTATATCTCTAGTCTCATGCTGGTTTCTGAAGTGGGGAGGATGCAGCATAGTCACAAAAAAGACACTCTCAGCTGCCTGACCACGCTATAAAGCACGGCATTGTGTGTCATAAGTGACCACATTCTGCCTGAAGCAAGAAGATGGGGTTTTTTTGGTCCGTCCGACAGTGGATTATCAAATAGTGCAAACAAACTGCTACACACAGACAAGAAACTGCAATCTACAGACCAGCAGGAACCAAAGAGGAAGAACAGAAGTACCAAGACACGGGACACACTGAACACCCAAAAGTGAAACCAATAAGGTAGCTAAACTAGAAAACAGTATTAGACCAAACAAAGAATACAAACACCCTGAACATGGAAAGTTGCAAGTCACCTCAACCTTTCTTTCCTTGGTAATCTTGCTGGGAATTAGGTGTGGAAGAATTGTTTCCATCTCCTCCATCTGAAAGCCTCAGGAGCAGATAAAAAAAGAAGTGGACATAAAAGTAGCCATTTTTCTGCACATGGGGGAGAGGAGGCCCTGAAGTTTAATAAACCAGATTTGCAAGGTAGCCAACTGAAACAGCGCCCACTTTGGATGAGGTCTTAATAATGCTTAGGAACTATTGTAACCCTAAGAAATATGTTGTGTTTGAGTAATACCAGCTCTGATCTCACGCAGGCCGAGGGGAAGAGCAGATAGACAAGTGTGTCACAAAACTGAGGCAAAACCCAAGAAATTATGAGTTTGGAAATATTGAAAAGGACATGTCCAGAGAAAAAAATTGTGTTCAGTGTCACTGACAAAGGACTAAAGATGAAGTTGTTGAGGGAGCCCCATTTGGGCTTGCAAAAAGCAATGGATATTTGCGGAGCCTCACGAGCCATAAAGACCCAAGTAGAGATCAGGTCTGGGCCACATCCTGACAAGCTCAAGCAGGCTCTTGCACAAATGAGTATTTAGAGCATCACGGGCAGGGCACAGCCACCTGACAGAGCAAAGCAGACATGCCAACAGCTCACAGAAAGAAATGGTGCACACACTGTGGTAAGACACACCCACCCAGAGGCTGCTCAGCCTTTGGAGAAATGTGTCACAAATGTGGAAAATGAAATCACTATTCTTCAATGTGGAGAGCGACAAACTTACCCACAAATCAGAATGTGAATGATCTCTTCTTATACGTACCATATAAGAAAAAAGGGAAATAAAAATGGGTGCAGTACGCTCAGCAAAACCTTAGTATTCAAAACTGTATATAAGGAATAGATCCTTAAAGTTTAAGCTTGATCCTGGGGCTGAAGCTAATGTTTTACAATTCACCTTTTTAAAAGGATACCGAGTCCCACCCAGACAAAGCACTCTGGTGTTGTGCTCATGGCATGTGGGAGTTCCAGAAGGAGCAAAAAGAACAGGAGGACTTGTGGCACCTTAGAGACTAACAAATTTATTTGAGCATAAGCTTCTTAGCCCACGAAAGCTTATGCTCAAATAAATTTGTTAGTCTCTAAGGTGCCACAAGTCCTCCTGTTCTTTTTGTGGATACAGACTAACACGGCTGCTATTCTGAAACCAGAAGGACCAGTCACCCTAACAGCAGCAACAGCCAAGGCTAAGATCAGTCTTCAGTTCTTCATCACTGAGGCTTCTATATCACCACTGCTAGGCAGAGAAGCATGCCCACCTTACCCTGATGCACAGAATAGATATACTGCACACCAAGGCACCCAGCTAATGCTGAACGATTTGATTGTATAATACTCTGAGGTTTCAGGAGACTAGGAGAGTTGCATGGGAAGCATCACACATATATGGACCCATCAGTCACCCCTGTCATATACTGCTGCAGAAATGTACCTTTTGCAGTGAGACAGATTGAGGCTGTGTCTACACTACTGCAGTAAGTCAACCTAAGTTACACTACTCCAGATACGTGAATAACATAGCTGGAGTTGATGTAGCTTAGGTCAACTAACTGCAGTGTCTGCACTGAGTCGACGGGAGTCTCTCTCCCATTGACTTACCTTACTCTTCTCGTTCCCGCTGGAGTAAACTGGAGAACGCTCTGCTGTAGATTTAGCAGGTCTTCACTAGACCCACTAAATCAACCCCCAGTGCATCAATCTCAGTAGCGTCAATCCCGCGGTAGTGTAGACATAGCCAGTGATGCACTTGGGCAGTTGGAAAAGGAAAGCAGCATAGCCAAACCCACACCCTGGATTAACAGTATGGTCATAACTGAGAAGAACAATGGCAAGATTAGGATTTGTGTGGGTTCCAGAGACCTTAATAAGGCTACATTGAGACAGCATTACTCTACCTCCACACCAGCAGAGGTTCATTGTTGGCTAGCTGGTAAAAGCATATTCACTATTTTAGGTGAGAAAGATGGATATTGGCAAGTCACATTAGATAAAGAATCATCTGAACTTTGCCTTTTATGTACACCCTGGGGCAGATACAAGTTTCTCCACCTATCTTTTGGAATAAGGTCAGCTAGTGAAGTTGGTTTAACAAAAGAATAATGAAACATTCAGGGATATTGCAGATGTCCAAAAAATAGCAAATGACATGATAACGACAGCATCAACTCAAGCGGAACATGGTCAGATACTGAAGAAATTGGTGGCAATGGCTCAAGCAGAGAATATCAGGTTCAACCCTGATAAAATCCAGTTCATGGTAAAAGAAGTCAGATATGTGGGATGTATTCTTTCATCGCAAGGAATCAGGCCAGATGACAGCAGGGTTGAAGCTATAGCTAACATTAAACAACAGGACAAGAAGGCATTACAGAGGATCCTGTGGGGATGATTAGATTAGTTGGACAGTATATCCCAGGTGAACCATCTTTGACAATTGCTCCATGAAAACATAGTTTGGCAATGGTCTTGGGAACATGACAAGACATTGGGACAACTAAAGACGCTGCTCTGGAATGCACTCAAATTCTACGATCCCAACAAACCAGTCACCATTCAAGCATACTCATCCAAAGATTGCTTAGGAGCTTTGTCTGCTGCAAGACAGAGGCCCTGTTATATATGGATCTCAAGGTCTGACAGAGGCAGAAGAAATTTATGCCTATTGCATTTGCCACAAAGAGATGTGATCAATACATATATGGAGTACAGGTTGAGGTACAGTCTGATCATGAACCACTGGAGGGAATATTCTCTGTGAGGCCACAGTGCATGCTACTTCAATTGCAGAAATGTGATCTTCCAGTCACACACACCACTGACAAAGAAAAGTTAATTCAGACACGTTAAGAGCTGCAGGGGACATACTACAGAGCCAGATGATGAAATGGCTGATGAAAAGGTCATCTATGCAGCTGGGGCCACCTCAACACTCTACACAGATCTGTTAAACAAACTGAAGGAAGATACACACAGATCTTGTAATTTTTCACAACATTGTATGTGAGGGCTGGTCATGCAGAAGACAACGAGTGAATCCTAGAGCAGCCATATTGGGCTGTAGAAGACACTATTTCATTGCAACAAGGGTTGTTAATGGCTGGCGACAAGATAATTATTCCTAACAATACAGGGCAGGAAATGCTTAACCACTTGCACGAGTCACAAGAGCTAGGCAGATAATGTTCTGGCCAGGTATGACTCAACACATAGAACAACTTACAGAAGGATGCAGATTATGTCAGGAATGTTGGTCAAAAAGAATCATTATGGTCTCATGAGATTCCTGATCTACCTTATAGCTGCCAATATTTTTTTACTATGTCAGACATTCATATCTACTCCTAGTGGACTACTTTTCCAAATTTCAAGGAGTTCTGCATCTGCCAAACAAGTCAGCACATTCTGCTATTGCTAAATTGAAAGTGGATTTACAAGACATGGCACCCCTAAAGAGTTAGTGAGTGACCGTGTTCCGTTTGCAAGCAGAGATCTTGGAGTGAAACTCACTTCAGTCCTGCATACCCACAATCTAACGGAATGGCTGAGAGAACTATTCAGACAACAAAAAAAATCAATGTTTCACAAAATAGCAACCTTGGGTAGAGGACAAACCAATGTCCTTGACACCAGGCCTGAGCAAATGGTAAAGACTGAGCTCCAAGGGTTAAGTGCTAATAATCTCTGACCCCCGCAGATGTAGATTTAACAGCGAGTAGTCAGCAGCGCTGTAATACTCTACTCATGTCTCAAGCCTGGTGTCAAGGACACTGTTTGTCTGAGAAGTAAATTTATTTATTGGGAGGGATTTTAACAATGAAGAAAGGGAGATGTCGTATACTGTGGTGCTGTTTCTTTAAGACTAGCCATCACTAGAGGGCCTCCTATTGTATGGGGTCTCTCACATGAGACAGTCGCGCTCAGAGTCTGTAAGAGCCATCTTGTTGTGTAACTAATAGAGTTATGGTTTAAACTTTATATCCCTGGTCTCAGTCTGGTTCCTGAAGTACAGAGGCTGCAGCATTTACTCACATGGAAGACAGTCAGCTGCCTGCCCTCACTTGAAAGTACAGCATTTAGACCTTGATACTCCACTGCTTTTCCTCCTCATCCATCCTCCATGGTGAATTTGTGATCTGGAGGGCACTTGGGTCTATTGGGAGATCTTTTCTATTTCCATTGTTAGCTCCTCAGGGCAGGGACTGTCTCGTGCCATGTTTGTACAGCACCTAGCGCTATGAGGCAGTGGTCTTGGTAGGTGCCTCTGGGTACTGTTATAATATAAATAATAAATCATGGGTCCCTACTTCCTTCAGGAACTGAGGGGTCTGTCTCTCTCTTAAGCACCTGGCATACAGCTTGCTGCAATTTTGCCAGATCAGGAGATAATTTCATTTATTTTTGGTAGGGGCAAAAATATTGATCTTAGTTTTAAAAAGTTATAATTATTATCAGTGATAAGAATGAGACACACAAGACTATCTCAGCCAAATAAAAATAGTGCTCTGGTTAGTCAATAATGCCAAAATTACCACTGATTTGTTGGTGTATGTCTGTCTTAAAGTGACATCTAGCTAGTGACATCTCAGCTTGAAAGTTATTAATTGCCATTGTGTCCTGATTCACATGAGATGACAAAGCTGAGCGGTACTGAAGGCACACAAACATTGAAATGTATCAAAATGGCGGCTGTTTCAGGGGTAGCATGCACTGCTGAATTGTTTTTTAGTTAGCTCACATTATCTTGCTTTTGTCTTTAACTTGTAAAGACTCTATTTCAGGTGGTTTTATCCTAGAAAAGACCTACAAACACAAGTGCTTGACACCATCAGAGTATTTCAGAAGCACTTGAGTTTTAAAAAAGAAAAGAAAAGAAAGGAAAATAAAAGAAAAGAACATAACAGCCAATTAAAAAACAATTTTTTTTCTTCTGGTATCATTAATCAAATGCATAAACAGTCCATGCAGTGACACCTGGCAGGGTTAATGTTTAAGACCTACAGCAATTATAGCTCCCCTGAAAATCGCTTGGCCAGCAAGTCTCATAAAAGCCTGTGATTATGAAGGAAATGGGAATTAGCAGAAAAATTTAGGGAAACCAGTTGAAATACATTGGTAGCAAAGGAGGCAATGAGAAATCTGACTGATTGAAGCTCCCCTGGGGAGAAAAAACAGGGTCTAGGGGTCACTCCTTCACCAAATTAGTAGTGTCTGTCATTTGAAACCAAAATAAAGCAGGAACAGAAGTAAAAGATTTTCCGTAGAGAGATTGCTCTCTGGTCTCTTGCACCTAAATCTCAGGGAGGCTGAGTGCAATTATTGGGTTGGATTTCTGAAGATCCTAATTCAGCCATAATTCATCTCCTCCAAATATAGTCTTTGATATAGAATATAATCTTCAGGAAATCCCTCCCATTGATGTGTTTTTGCAGTAAACAATTGGAAAATTAGATGCAAACATTCTGTTTCCACCAATATTTCTTCTATCCCCTGTTTTGCATCTCTGTACTCCCCAAAAATTACTCAGCTAGAGTAAACACAGCTTTAATGAAAGCTAAGCCTCTTGTGGTTAGCACTCACCATAGTCCATATACTTCCCGTATTTGAGGAACATTAGCAGAACACTTTTTGTGCCAGAGACAATCATGCTCTAAGAAAAAATCTTAAAAGTAAACAGCAGTTTAAGCAAAGAATGATGACCATTTGGAGCCAATTCCTTAATATCAAATGCTAAAAAAGCATTAGCTAACCTCTATAGAAGTTAATATTCTCAACCAAGCAACAGTAACTTAAATCCACAAGGGCTTGATTCAGTGGTAGGCACAGGTAGGAAGATAATGGCCATATTTCCTCCTTGGCAAAGAATTTGCTTCAGCGGAAGGCACCATAACACTGAATTACCTTGTTCTCTGGCTTCTTGGCTTTGGCAATTTGTGCTTCATTCCAAATGCTTTGTTCTATCTCAACCAGCTGAAAAGTGGCCTTGGCCTCTGATTTGATTTTAAATTCGTGAAAATAGTGACATGCTCTGAAAAACAAACAGTTAATTTTCCAACTGGGAAACCAGCTCAGCAATGATTGGGAAAAGAAATTGATGAAAAATTGCAAGCCATGTCAAGCCATGAGAAATTAAGCACTGCACTGTTCTGAAAGGGTGGCAAATTATTGTGAACGCTCTGGAGTCTAAGGGATCCAACCCACTATTTCCCGATTCAATGTCTTGACTCTCTGCTTAGATGTTGTAGGATAGAGAGTTTCTTCACAAAGCGCAGACCTAAACAGAGCTTATAGGACCCAATGGGCAACCGAGGCCCATTGATAGTAATCTCATATGCACCGCACAAGACAGAAGTTGAGAAGTTTTTTAGCCCTTTATTAGTGATCAATTGCTCTCTTGTAGTGCCTGTTTATCAGAGATCCTTAGTGCTTCACAAACGTTAACTACTGTATAAGTGAGGAAGTTCTGGTTTGAAAAGGGACTGAAAAATATGGCAGTATGCAGAGGTATGTTTGTGTCATTTGTTCCCAGTGAAAAATCTGCTTGATTTACAAGTTTAAACTTTTTTTTTTTTTTTTTTTTTGGTCACACTCTATGTTAAGGTCACCTTTATAAATAGTTGATAAAGGATTAATTAATTATAACAATTGATTAACATCTATTGAAGTCCAACAGGTGGTAAGATGCTTGCAAACATCTACTACTCCTTGTGCTTGTGTTATAGAAAGCTATATCACTTGTGTCTGAACATAACTTCTAATAATTATTAACCTTTGTAAACAATTAATAAATATACCCTTGATATACTGTGACACCTTTTCTCCCTGGCAAACTCAACCTATAATCTGAGAGTCAAGATGAGTTCTTTCCTTCCTGTGCATCATCACCTGCCATAAAGATTCTGCAGGCTAAATCAGGGCCTCATTTATACCTGTTCAACTGGCTTCAGATTATGTTCTTACCTGGGCAAGCCTATTGTTGTCAATGAGTGGAACTGATTAGAAGTTGTAAACAGTAGCAGATGTGTTAAGTCAAAAGGTTCCATTTTTACATAGTCACTTTTCCAGAGTAGAACTTTACTTTAAACTTCACAACACCCTTGAAGCAGATACAGTCGTATATAGGAATTGCTTCACTCATCACTTGAAATGCACTATGTAAAGGAAGTGAAGAAGATTACTCAGTCAAATTCACTGCAAGTGAGCTTTTTCATGGACAGAATGTAATTACTTAAATTAAGACACCCTTACTCTTAGTCTTTAATGATCATAAGCAAAATCTCTGCTTGATGTCTCATTCTAAAGATAGCACATCTAAAAGTACAGTGCCACTAACACCATGGGTTAGGGTGCATTAGTATTAGGGTTGGTATCCATGTCAAATTCACATAGAGACGTAGTGCTGGAATATGCAGTAGTGATCTACAATGTAGATCAGACAGGGAAATCAGATTACTTACTTACATAATGATCAACGGGGGAAAAGAAAAAGAATTCAACATCATCATTACAATGAAGGTTCCAAATCCTGCAAAAATGTAAGTACATGCTTATCTTTATGCTCAATGAAGTCGATGGGAATGCTCACATACATGAAGTTAAGTGTGTGCTCAAGTCTTCGCAGCTTGGGGTCTAAGTTATAAAGTAGTTACCAATCTTTTTCTCCTTTGGCTGCTGATTAGAAATAAAAACAGTGTTTAAATACAAGTAGTGAAAAGAGGGGAACTGACAATAAGAGACTGCTCCATGTTTTTCAGTGAAAGAAATATTGCTTTGAAACCAGAAAATACCAAGGAGAGGGGAGGAAATGGGAAGTGGAGTCTTTTATGTATGTATGTATCTGAAAGGCTTAGTGTGATCCTGAGCTAGTAGATACCAGCTGATGACTGTCAGATCCCTAGAACACGGGGAAGGGGTGTGTGTGTGAGGAGAGAAGAGACGTGAGAAGAAGCCTAGCCAAGCTAGGTAGAGAGCTGGACAAGGAATTAACACTTCAGAAAGTAAAACAGGATGTGAGGCAGATGGAGAAGGGAAAACCCACCAGAGTAAGTCGAGTTATTGACAAATTTCATAAAGGGTGGGAAGATGAGGTGCTGTAATGGCTTTTCTGGGCCTTCAAAATAGCCCAGAGATTTAAAGCAGTACTGGGCAAAAAGAATTGGAAATGCAATTGAAAATCGTAATGACCCAATTGGAAAAATAGATGTATGTTGTATTCTGAAGAACATATATTGTACTATGCATTGTGTAAAATATGAAATAAAATACAAGATACATTCAAAACATCCTCAAAGTGGCTATTTTATCTGATATTTAAAACATCTGGTATCATGTATTTTGTAGATCTTAAAATGTGGAGTATTTTTCAAATTTTGATTGAATACCTTCTGAGTAAAATGCAGCTTATGTTTGGAGTATTTTTTCTATTAACAGAAAATTTGAGGCATGTGTATGTATGTAAAATTAGGCAATAAGGAAAATAAAATAAATTGACCAAACCTTGTACAACCAAAACAGTTTATAGATATTTCATGGTGAAAGGAGTCTATCAAAATCAAATTTAGTACTACTATAGCTGCACAAAATAATTAATCCAGTATATTAATTAGATGGAGGCCATTCATAAATGATGTGGTACACTAAAATGTTGTTTCCTGTCCTTAGTTTCCATATTTCTCCTGTGTCTTGGTTTGCTTTCTAAATGCATTGTTGAACTTTATCTCCATCTATTCCAGATGTTTTCGAGTTCTAATTTGTTTTCCATATGGTATCCACTTATATGACCATTTTAGTTTTTTCAGTCAAATCTGCTCTCTGGGTTCACTGTGGGACATAACATTTTTCTTTCACCAAAATAGTTTTTTCCTGTGGCGGCTGCTACTGCTGCCATTTCTTTTCTAGTGGTGCCTAGGATGTGCTAAAGGCCTGAGGCCTACACCAAAGAGTTTACACTTAGGCAGGTACTTGATTTTACTCATAGCAATAGATCCATTGCTTTCATGAACCATATCTGAACTGGATCTCAGCATTAGATTTTAGCTTTTGTTTCCAGGATGCAAGCCTAATCCATTCGATGGTTCAGCAAAGCACTTAAGCATGTGCTCAAGTCCCACTTGAAGTCAATGGGATTTAAGCATATGCTTAAGGGCTTTGTTCAGTTAGGACCTGAGTATCCTGAATAGTTCTAGAAACATTCCAACCCTTTTCTGATGTATTATGAGCTGTGAAAAGAAATTCAAAAATATAACATAACATCTGCTGGAGAAGGGCTGAGCCAGTGCCCAGATCCAAACACCTCCAAACCTGGGGACTGTTTGAAATCTAAAACTAGATCTGGATTCCAATTTTTGGGGTTCAGGCCATTTTTAATTTCTACTCATAACCTCCTTTTGTGTGTTTCCCGGTCTTGCTTACACACTACCTTCTTGTTATTGTCTGACTCTCTTTCCCCAAAAGTTTCAACTTCTATTCTTCTTTCTTGAGACTTGCCCCAGGTTTCTTCGAATCTCTCCTCTTTTTTTCATGCACTTCAATATCAGTGCCATAATTTCCAAAAATGCCATTGAAGTATCACTCAATACTGATCAGTTATTGTTCTGCTGGCATCCCCCAGAATATTAGACCAGATCTTTCAAATTTGGGTGTCTAAGGCCTTGTCTACACTATGAAATTAGGTTGAATTTATAGAAGTCGGTTTTGTAGAAAGCGTTTTTATACAGTCGATTTTGTGTGTTCCCCACACAAATGCCCTAAGTGCATGTAGTCGGCGGAGTGTGTCCACAGTACTGAGGCAACCATCGACTTCAGGAGCATTGCACTGTGGGTAGCTATCCCACAGTTCCGCAGTCTCCGCCGCCCATTTGAATTCTGGGTAGAAATCCCAGTGCTTGATGAGGCTAAAACATTGCCGTGGGTAGTTCTGGGTACATATCGTCAGGCCCCCCCTTCCCTGCCTCCCTCCATGAAAGCAAGGGCAGACAATCATTTTGCACCTTTATTCCTCAGTTACCTTTGCAGATGCTATACCACGGCAAGCATGGAGACGGCTCAGCTAACCGTCACCGTATGTCTCTGGGTGCTGCATTGCTACACAGCAACAGTTTATTTCCTTTTGGCAGCAGACAGTGCAGTATGACCGGTAGCCATCGTTGACGTAGTCCAGGGTGCTCTTTTAACTGACCTTGATGAGGTCGGGGCGCCTGGGCAAACATAGGAGTGACTCAGCCAGGTCATTTCCCTTTTAAGTTTCGTCTCATGGCGATTCAGTCCTACCGGCAGTGCACTGTCTTTTAATCTGCAGCTAGCAGAAGACGATGGCCAGCAGTCATACTGCACCATCTTCTGCCGAGCATCCAGGTGATGACGATGGCTAGCAGTCGTCCTGCACAGTCTGCTGCCAGCAAGATGTATAAAGATAGATGAAGTGGATCAAAACAAGAAATAGACCAGATTTGTTTTGTATTCATTTTCTCCTCCCTCCCTTTGTGAAATCAACGGCCTGCTAAACCCCGTTTTGAGTTCTATCCTTGAAGTTTTGAGTTCTATTCTTGAGGGGGCCATTCAGTTTCTCGCAAAGCCACCCCCTTTGTTGATTTTAATTCCCTGTAAGCCAACCCTGTAAGCCATGTTGTCAGTCACCCCTCCCTCCATCAGAGCAACGGCAAACAATCATTTCGCACCCTTTTCCCTGGATTGCCCGAGCAGGAGCAGACGCCATAGCACAGCAAGCATGGAGCCCGTTCAGCTCACCACAGCAGTTATGACTATTGTAAACACCTCGCACATTATCGTGCAGTGTATGCAGAACTAGCACCTGAAAAACCAGGTGAGGAGGCGACGGTAGTGCGGTGATGAGGACATGAACACACTTTTCTCTAAAACCGCGTTCCCCCGCAATTTGGAGATCATGGTGTTAATGGGGCAGGTTCATGCCATGGAACGCCGATTCTGGGCCCGGGAAACGAGCACAGACTGGTGGGACCACATAGTGTTGCAGATCTGGGATGATTCCCAGTGTCTCCGAAACTTTCCCATGCATAAGGGCACTTTCATGGAACTTTGTGACTTGCTTTCCCCTGCCCTGAAGCGCAAGAATACCAAGATGAGAGCAGCCCTCACAGTTCACAAGCGAGTGGCAATAGCCCTGTGGAAGCTTGCAATGCCAGACAGCTACTGGTCAGTCGGTAATCAATTTGGAGTGGGCAAATCTACTGTGGGGGTTGCTGTGATGCAAGTAGCCAATGCAATCACTGAGCTGCTGCTATCAAGGGTAGTGACTCTGGGAAACGTGCAGGTCACAGTGGATGGCTTTGCTGCAATGGGATTCCCTAACTGTGGTGGGGCTATAGACGGAACCCATATCCCTATCTTGGGACCAGACCACCAGGGCAGCCAGCACATAAACCGCAAGAGGTACTTTTCAATGGTGCTGCAAGCACTGGTGGATCACAAGGGACGTTTCACCAACATCAATGTGGGATGGCCGGGAAAGGTACATGATGCTCGCGTCTTCAGGAACTCTGGTCTGTATGAACAGCTGCAGCAAGGGATTTACTTCCCAGACCAGAAAATAACTGTTGGGGATGTTGAAATGCCTATAGCTATCCTTGGGGACCCAGCCTACCCTTTAATGCCCTGGCTCATGAAGCCGTACACAGGCAGCCTGGACAGTAGTCAGGAGCTGTTCAACTACAGGCTGAGCAAATGCAGAATGGTGGTAGAATGTGCATTTCGACATTTAAAGGGTCACTGGCGCAGTTTACTGACTCGCTCAGACCTCAGCAAAACCAATATTCCCACTGTTATTGCTGCTTGTTGTGTGCTCCACAATCTCTGTGAGAGTAAGGGGGAGACGTTTATGGCGGGGTGGGAAGTTGAGGCAAATCGCCTGGCTGCTGATTACGTGCAGCCAGACACCGGGGCGGTTAGAAGAGCACAGCAGGAAGCGCTGCGCATCAGAGAAGCTTTGAAAACCAGTTTCATGACTGGCCAGGGTACTGTGTGACACTTGTTTGTTTCTCCTTGATGAAAACCCGCCCCCTTGGTTGACTCTACTTCCCTGTAAGCCACCCACCCTCCCGCCTTCTATCACAGCTTGCTTGCAAAGGAAACAAAGTCACTATCATTTAAAAAACATGTATTCTTTATTAATTGATTATAAAAATAGGGAGATAACTCACAAGATAGCCCAGGTGGGGTGTGGGAGGAGGGTAGGAGGGAAGGAAAAGGCCACTTTAAAACTTGTTGAATGCCAGCCTTCCGTTGCTTGGGCTGTCCACTGGGGTGGAGTAGTTGGGTGCCCGGAGCCTCCCACCCCACGTCCTTGGGCGTCTGGGTGAGGAGGCTATGGAACTTGGGGAGGAGGGAGGGCAGTTAAGCAGGGGCTGCAGTGGCAGCCTGTGATCCTGCTGCCGTTCATGAACCTCCACCAGACGCCGGAGCATGTCCGTTTGATCCCGTAGTATCCCCAGCATTTCCTCATGCCTCCTCTGATCTTCCTCCCACCACCTCTCCTCACGTTCATCGGCCACCATCCTGTACTCTGCTATTGTGTCCCTCCACACAGCTCTGTCAGGGCCGGACGACTGCATGAGCTCAGAGAACATGTCATCGCGTGCGCGTTTTTTTCGCCACCTTATCTGAGATAGCCTCTGGGATGGAGGAGGGAGGCTTGAAACATTTGCAGCTGCTAGAGGAAAAAAAGGGAGTGAAGTATTTTAAAAGATACATTTTACAGAACAATGGCTATACTCTTTCACGGCGAACAACACTATTCACATTACATAGCACATCTGATTTTGGTACAAGGTCGCATTTTGCATCTTATATTGAGTACCGGTGGCTTTGGTGTTAGAGATCACACACGCAGGGCCGGGCAACAGAATTCGGCTTGCAGGCGGCCATGGTAAGCCCTAGTCTTTTGGCTTCTGCAACCTTCTTAACAGCAGCCCCCTCCTTTCGCATACCAAGCAAAGCCTGTTGAGTTGGCCTTTTACTGCTGCAGTTTTCCTGTTAACGTGCAGCAGCAGAAACCAAACTAACCCCCTCCCCCCATCCAATTCTCTGGGATGATCGCTTTTTCCCCTCCCCCCACCGCCTGGCTGGTATCAGGGAAGATCCCTGCTAGCCAAACGCGAACAGCGCAGCGCCAATGGCCCCCCCTCCCACCGCATGGCTAACTGCAGGGAGGATTTATTTTCAGCCACAGGCAAACAGCCCAGTAGGAATGGCCACCTCTGAATGTCCCCTTAATCAAATTCCCCTATTTCAACCAGGTTACCATGAACGATATCACTCTCCTGACAATAACACAGAGAGATAAAGAACGGATGTTGCTTGAATGCCAGCAAACACCGGGACCATACGCTGCCAGGCTTTGTCATGCAATGATATCAGATTACTTGCTACTAGCATGGCGTGGTAAAGTGTCCTACCATGGAGGACGGAATAAGGCTGCTCTCCCCAGAAACCTTCTGCAAAGGCTTTTAGAGTACCTCCAGGAGAGCTTCACGGAGATGTCCCTGGAAGATTTCCGCTCCATCCCCAGACACGTTAACAGACTTTTCCAGTTGCAGTACTGGCCACGAATGCATCCCAAGTCCTCAGGACTACTTAATAATTAAAAAACGCTTGCTTTTATAACATGTATTATATTTTAAAAGGTACGCTCACCAGAGGTCCCTTCTCCAGCTTCGTTGGGTTGGGAGGGTATTTCAGTCAGGGTGATAAAAAGATCCTGGCTGTTGGGGAAAACAGTGTGCTGTGTGCTCTCCCCAAGCTCGTCCTCCTCCTCACCTTCCCCATCTGCAAAATCCTCAGCCATGGCAGACAGTATCCCATCCTCGGAGTCCACGGACAGGGGTGGGGTAGTGGTGGCGGCCCCCCCATAGAATTGCATGCAGCTCAGCATAGAAGCGGCATGTCTGGGGCTCTGTCCTGGAGCGTCTGTTTGATTCTTTGGTTTTCTGGTTCACTTGTCTGAGCTCCTTAAGTTTCACGCGGCACTGTGTTGCGTCCCTGATGTATCCTCTGTCCCTCATGGCCTCTGAGATTTTTTGAAATGTTTTGGCATTTTGTCTTTTGGAACGTAGTTCTGATAGCACGGATTCCTCTCCCCATACAGCGATCAGATCCAGTACCTCCCTTTCGGTCCAACCTGGAGCTCTTTTTCAATTCTGGGACTGCATGGTCACCTGTGCTGATGAGCTCGCCTGGCCAAACAGGAAATAAGATTCAAAAGTTCCCAGGGCTTTTCCTGTACACCTGGCCAGTGCATCCGAGTTCAGAGTGCTGTCCAGAGCAGTCACAATGGTGCACTGTGGGATAGCTCCTGGAGGCCAATACCTTTGAATTGCGTCCACACTAACCCTAATTTGAAATGGCAATGTCGATTTCAGCGCTAATCCCCTGGTTGGAGGAGTACAGAAATCGGTTTTAAGAGCCCTTTTTATGTTGAAAAAATGGCTTTGTTGTGTGGACAGGTGCAGGGTTAATTCAGATTTAATGCTGCTAAATCCGACAAAAACTCGTAGTGTAGACGAAGCCTTAATTAGATAGCCTAAATAAGAAGTGCAGAGCATCCAGTTTTGAAAATCTAGCATCGGAGGCCTGATTCAACTCCAACTGAAGTCAATAGAGATTTTTCACTGATTTCAATGGGAGATGGATTGCGTCTTTCACTTTGAAAATTTGAGTCTAGATTTTAGATGTGGTACGCTCAGGAGTCATTTGAAATCACAGGGCCAAATTCTATTCCTAAGTAACCTTTCCTCCTTTGCAATCAATACAATTTTTTTTCCCAAGTGTTAAGTGCCAAAGTGGAGTAAATGGCTACCAGACAGTCTGGCATAATAGATAATCTAGTAACGATTGTCAATAAAAATACGTGAGGCTTATAAGAACAAGAACTCTCAACAACTATTCATTATGTAAGGCTGAAATGGCACTGAGTAAGACTTCCAATAAATCATCTTCTTAATTTGCAAAACCTTTAAAAAAAAAAGAGAGAGAGAGAGAGAGAGAAAATTACATATACTGTGAGTCAAGGCAAGGTTGGATTCTTTCCTTACTTTACCTTATTTAGGGCTCATTTAGTTTGGAGTGGGAGGCTACCGGCCAGTGCTAATGCATGCTCTTTAGCCTGTTTACTTCTGTTTAATTTCAGATATGGTTAGCACTTAAGGAGACAGCATGTAGAATTACTCTTCCAGGAAAGAATGTATTAGTGGTTAAACTTTTCCTCACCATGTACCAATGAATGCAATGTATGTATAGGAAACAGCCAGTGACGACATCTTGGTTTTCAGGTAAATTCCTAATGACTAATAAGACTGTTAGTCACTTTTCTAATATCATCTTAGGAGAAAAATCTTTTTTATTTCCTTGATAGGAGAGTTCTAGTCATTAGCCATGTTTTTTTATTCTGTTGAGAGAGTAACCTGCCTAGGATTTATTAGCACATGCCAATCACGGGAAGATTACAATGACTACAATGACAGATACATGGAAGTGGTTAAACAGTCTAGCTCCTGATTACAATGCTCAGTTACAATGTCACGCTTTGGTGTGCAGGGCAATTTTTTTCATGATTCTTTTTTATTTTAATATTTTTCTAAACTTACCAAAGTTACAATGTAGATTTAGTATCAGTCCATAGGACCTTTGAGTTAGTGTAATCTAAAATCTAAGAAACAGTCCAGTTAACATTTTAAGATTCCTAAATTTGCCTTGGCTTACATGTTTCCTAAATATTTGCAACACTTTGGTTAGAACTACCGTAAATTCTCTTTTTATGCAAATCATCAGGAAAGGAAATCTACAAAAAAGAGGTTCTCTACATAATCAAGGTCCAGTCCCTTCTTAGTACAAAGTCTGTTTCTAGCCATATGATGAGAACAGAAATGTTAATATGTTTATGGCTGCCAGGCACAATATTGCAGCACGGCATCAAGTTAAAAGAAGGGGAAACCTGTAAAATATGAGAAACAGATTGTAGTAGAGAGCAGAAAGGGGGAGGGAAATTGTTTGTAGCCTTGTCTGGGTATATTAGATTTTTTTAAATCCTTATTATATTGCAATTTGACATGAATGCAAGGTATCAGCAGTAAAAAAGTAAGCATCCCCATGTTGTTTAAATCTGTGCTGGACTTATTAATAAAAGACTGATCTTAGTAGGTTCTCAGTTCTCGGCACTTCTCAGGATCAAGACCAGTTTGTTTTTGGAAAAAAAACTATGCTTTGTTGGTGTGCATGGTGTTTGCCACTTGGTAGTGCCATCTTTCCAGTCCACTGATTGCTTATTTCTGTATGGTTATATAAAAATTGAATATTACTGGGAAATTTTCAAAGTCACAGATGGTGGTAAGGGGCACAATTTCCATTTGAGCCTTTGAAAATCTGTCCCTTAATTTGCATATCAGGTTAGCCTGATAATTAAAGGATCCTTGTTTTATACTTGTGTGGAGATAGGCAGGATTGTCTATGACCTTGAAGTCAATGGACAGAACTATACCAATTTACCCCCGTTTACAATCTGACTTCCAGTATTCCTGGAGAGCTGTGATATCTTTGAAATGCCTCTGTCCAGTGTGGCCAAGTGTTGCTATCATTCTCCAAAAGTGCCACCTCTAATCCAGTACTTCTGGAAATAACCTGCTCTATCTCCAAGATGTCATATCCGGCTGATTTCATGAGATACTGTCAGGCAGGGCAGGAAACAAGGCTAGATGGATCAATAACACTGAGTACAAATATTAGAGGTTCCAGAACATCCAGCTTCCTTGTAGGCCCCCTGAATAAATCTTCTAATCTATTTTAGTGCATCAGTCATGCTGTCTTGTGTCCAGATGATAGTGAACACAGGTAGGTATTAGGAGAAAAGTGGGCAAGCTGCTAATGTGAAAATTGGTTGCAAAGACAAAATCTGCCAAAAAACATGATTAGTAATTAACTGGAGTGGGCAGCAGTTTTCTTGGCAAAACTTAGTGTGGTTTCCAGTTGCTGTGGTCTCTGCTAAAGAAAACTTCTCTGTAATTACAGGTTAAGCTGTTGTGCAATGTAAATAACATTGAATAAAGCTGTCTCTTTTATAGTTTTGAACACTGTTGAATCCATTATCCAGTGCAAAACCTAGTCTTTAACCTATGGAAACTTCCTTTGAGGAAATTAATATAATTATGAAATATAAAAAATATATTAAATGAAGACAGACCACTTTATTTCAGGCACATTAATTTATAGTTTTATACATCTCTTTAAATGACATGCTGTTGGCAGGTTTCTAAAAGTACATAAGCAAAACAAAATAATCATGAATAGAAATAATGGGTGAAACTGATGAAAGTTCCTATTTAGAGTAGATCAGAGGACTTCAGGTTTAAGTATATTATGCTAGACTAAATGTTTCATTTACAATGTTAATCAACAATAATATTTTCTGTGAACTATTACGTAGGAATATAGACCTGGAGTTTGATATGGGGTTTTTTTTGGTTTGTTTGTTTAATCTATCTTTTATCTACCTTAAGACTTTATACTGCCACCCATCGCGGCAGTATCTGAGTGCCATTCAAGCAAAATCAATAACAAAGTCCCATGGAGTGTTGTGAACTGGTCATAAATCTGCTTGGGTTAGGGTTTTTCTTTAGAGGGGGCTGTAGGGATTTTGGGGAGGTTGTATGGTTTTAGAGCAGAAGGGGTGGTATCAGTATTGTGAATACCACTTTATTGTGTAAAGGCTCAAAGAGAAGGTATTTTAGAGAAATATTATAATTCTTATTAATCTTGCATGTCTCCTCCCAGATTAGTCTAAGGAATTCTCCTTTGGAAAGGATTACTGCAATTGCTGGCTTACTCTAGTTAGTGCATTGCAGCTAGGGAATGCCGCTAATACTGCAGGTGATAGTGTGCACGGGTGGACTTTTTCATGCACACGGAACTCCAGTGACATCAGTGGGGCTTCACACTGGTACAGCAGTCTGCCTGTGCTATCAATTACGGGTTCAGAGCCCAGGAGAGAAAATGCTTTTCTATGGTGTGATAAGAGTGGATAATTTTTTTTAATGAAAAGACGCTTTTTAATATTTATTCTAGAAAGCAACTGTAATTTGGGAGGGAAAATCCCCTATGTATTTTGTGTTAATGTTCTTTTCCAATATTTGCCCAAATCTTCCAAAGTGCACCTGGCAAAGTGCTTATGCACTTTTGTACTCAGCTAGCCTAGCAAACCCTGGACACGGTCCCTGTAAACAAACTGAGTTTTGCACCTACTGAGAGATAAACACCTTTCCCAGCTGAGCAATACAAACTTATTTAAGGATTTAGACCAATAATATTAATGGTGATATTGATTTTGCTGTGTAAAATGAAAGAAAAGGATTACAAACTGAGAAACAAATAAATACTAGACTAAGTACACTGAAGGAAAAAATTTTGTATGACCAGGGGCATGGATTAGGCATATAAATGGATATCTTCCTTCTGGATTCATGTAGATTGCCTCTGATCAGCTATAAGCTATCATTGAGAAACACAGAATTTGCTTGCTCAGCTGATTTTTTTTCAGAAACACCTTTGAACATCATTTTTGTCTTCTAAAATGAAACCGCTGTAAAGTAATAACCTAACACTGTAAATTTTGAAAGCACTAACTAACCCCTACAAAACCATTTGTATACAAGTATAATGAACTTACCTTCAAATGATTAGCCCAAGTACATTCTTGCTAATTGTTTTTTGTGCCTTAAAACAAACTTTTTTTAAAATTTCAAACTGAACAATAATCTAAAGCAATATATACTTCTGGGAGAATTCTGTGCCACTGCTCACATGCAGAATTCATCTCCCCTACAAATTTTTTTCCTTGCAGAAAATACATTCTGCTGGAGAGGGGCTGCAATTACACCTTTCACCCACCTGCTGTGGCACCAAAACAGAGGGCAGCTTGCTCACCAGCTGGAACAGCCAGCTGGGGAAAGGGAGGGGGAGAGACTGCTTTCCTCACAGCGCCTGGCCTGAGGAGGCGGGTTAGGAGGCATGGGATATGGGGGAGATGGACAGAGGTGGGGCACATGGGGCTACTGGAAGGGTCATGTAGACTGGCATTCAAAAGGGCTATTGGGAGTGACATACTGGGCAGGGAGCACAGGAGCTAGCGGGGTGACAGCATTGAGCCAAAGGGACACATGGGGATTAGGGGAGGAAGTGAAGGGACACATGGGGACAGGGAGCAGGGGGTGGCATAGTGGAGATGCAGGGCCACATGGGGATGGGGGCAGAAAGGAGTAGATGAATGTGGGTTCAAGGCCAAGACAAAGTACTCCACTTAGGAAGGAACAATCAGTTGCACACATGGGAAATGACTGTCTAGGAAGGAATAACGAGGAAAGGGATCTCAGGGTCATAATGGATCACAAGCTAAATATGAGTCATCAGTGTAACACTTTTGGGGAAAAAAAAGCAAACATCATTCTGGGATGTATTAGCAGGGGTGTTGAAGTAATTTTGCTGTACTCCGCACTGATTAGGCATCAGCTGGAGTATTGTGTCCAGTTCTGGGCACCACATTTCAGGAAAGGTATGAACAAATTGGAGAAAATCCAGAGAAGAGCAACAAACATTATTAAAGTTCTAGAAAACATGACCTGTGAGGGAAGACTGAAAAAATTGAGTTTGTTTAGTCTGGAGAAGAAAAGACTGAGAGGGGACATAACAGTCCTTAAATATATGACAGGTCATTATAAGGAGGGGAAAAAATTGTTCTCCTTAGCCTTTGAGGATAGGACAAGAAGAAATGTGCTTAAATTGCAGCAAGTGTGGTTTAGGTTGGACATTAAGAAAAACTTCCTAACTGTTAGGGTAGTTAAGCACTGGAATAAATTCCCCGGGAAGGTTGTGAAATCTCCATCATTGGAGATTTTTAAGAGCAGGTTAGACAAACACCTGTCAGGGATGGTCTAGATAATACTTAGTCCTGGCTTGAGTTCAGGGGACTCTTGAGGCCCCTTCCAGTCCTACAATTCTAATATTCTATGGGGACTCAGAGGGGGGAGGGGTGGCTGAGTTGGAGTGGAGAGCTTTACATGGTGCTAGGTTCTGCACATAGTTATATGCCTAGGTGGAGTAATTTGCAGGCTCTAGCACTTAAGCAGAACTCCTGTTGAAGTAACTGGAAGTTTTACTAGATTAAGGACTTCAGGATTTGGCCCATTATGCATAATTAGTGGGTGTGGATGACAAACACAAACTTTTTAACCAGACAAGATAAGGTTTGAAAATTATCTATTTTATATGTTTAAGGCCCTAATCCTCCAAAAAAAAAAAAATACACATCTGCTTAATGTGAAGCATGTGACTAGTCTCATTGAATCCAATGGCAGTACTTATATACTTAACGTTAAGCATGTGTGTAAATCTTTCAAGGACTGGGGCCTAAATCGGGTGCTATATGTTGTGCCAGCTAGCAAAAGCACGCATGGAAAGTAAGGGTTAGGCTAGCTATTTTGTCATGTAAATAATTAGGTTACTTAAGGTTATACTTGATTCTGGTGTAATTTTTTTTTAAAGAAACATAAACAGTTGTTCAATATTTAGAGAACAAACAAGATATCTGCTACTGATCAGTTTTCATTACTGCCAAAGTAAACATTTCATTTCAAGGATCGGAAAACATTTATAAGTGGGCTGGACATAGTCACAAATTGCTTTTCAGTTATGATCAGCCTTTCTTAATGACTTCAAATTTCCTACAACTTCTCAAATAAAATTTGTATGCATAATGTTCTCATGAACGTCTCAAATTCTCCCAAATAATTGTACTTGGCAATTACTCCTTTGAAGAAGGATTATATTACCTTTTGGCTTCAGGAAATGCAAATATTTTGGTGAAATAAGTATAAGAGATTGTTACTTAAGACTTCTGGCCTTTTCATATTTCCATTCATGATTGTAGATTTTCACCTTGTATGCATTCTATCCAGCCAATCTTCGTGGAATTTGAGTAGTGAATTTTTTGTATTAAGAAGGAATCTCTGACCTAACGTTTTTCTGTCTACACACTGGATTCTTTGCTTCATTCTGACACTTTTGGACTTGTAGAATGGTTGTCAATGTGGGAAATGAGTCCAATTGTCTCCCTTGCCCCTTTTTAAAGGCCAAGTGATTTTACATCCTCTTTATCTTCCTTCTTCCAAAGTGGTAGTCTTGTCTTCTGGTGTTATGTAACATATTTCAAATTACTGTGCTCTCTTTTCCAGTAAATCCATTATATGTGACACTTCTCAAAGTTGCAAAATAGCAAAAATGTAACGTTGCAATCAGAAAAATATATCTACCTCCTGGTATTGTGCCATATTTTGGAGTATAATATGATAGTGGGTAACTCTGAGAAGACCTACCTTACTTACTGACCACCAGTCATGAGGTAGCTAGTACAAAGCTGCAGCATCTGGATAGGATCTTCCCTGTCCCACAACAAATAGATTGTATCCATGGTGAGAAAAGCTTACCATCTTTGTCCGACTAGGAGACTATGCCTCTTACTCTCATTGGAGGTTTTTGCCCCTGGAATCTATGTGCTTGCCTCCAGGTTAGACCACTTCATCTCTTTGTTCTCATTGATCAGGAAATAGCTGCTGCGTGTGGTATATTCCTCTGAGAAATTGTCTTGAAATGCTCCAAAATTAGATGCAGAAGTCTATGCTGATCACATCAGTATTAAATCATCTTATTCACTATATTGAAGAATGTACCTTGCCTGTGGGGAACTTGAATGTGAATGCCCAAATTTAGTGGCTAAATTGAAGACATCTTGGAAATACATCCCATAAATTACACAAGCTATTTGACAATATCCTTGGTTGCCGTGTGGGGGAGACAACCATGTTATAAATTAGTTTCTTTTGTTCCCTTTCTTCCAGCCTTGCTTACAATTTCTCATATAATGTCAGTACAGTAGCAAACTTAAACCCTATTTCCTCCCTATTGTTGGGTTTCAGGACTTTCCCCAAGGTAGAGCAAGTCGGTTATTTCAGTCATGGATATTCTCCTTTGCCAACACCTCCTGCTACATCTTTGTCAAGATTAGTTGCATCATCCTACATTCTACTACATTCAGAGATGTCAGATGTATACAAATAATAACAAAAAGCACTTTCTTGTTTTAAATGTTTTAAGTAAATGTTAATAAAGAATCATCTTTCTTTTTTCCCCTCCTTCAAATTATCCTCTAATTCAGATGAATAGTCCTAATTTACTATACATTGGCCTAATTTACATCATGGATCAATCTCATATTTCATTCAGTGCTGCATGACCTGATGCATAGTGCCACATGCATGTGCTACATATTATGAGTAAAGCTTTAAAAAGCCCTCTTTTATAGCTGTTTATGTTATGTGATTGAGGTCTTGTAGAGAGAGAGAGAGAGAATTTGCCAGGGCTAAAGGTTATTACTGGCATTTCTGCAACTAATATTACCTAAAACTAAAGCAATTAGGTTCACCAAAATATGAGCTGCTTAAAGGTACTTTTGAAAGTTAAACATGGAATGCAACTTGATTTAATATATGCTACTGACATGACTTTAATTAAAGGACAGGGAGAAAATTAGTTGCACTGTTAAATGGAAGGTGAAGAGAGATTATTCAGCAGGTGAGCAAGGGAGTTTTGTATTGTATAAGGAAGATATAGTTTAACATTTAATGTACATAACTGCCAAGGGCTTAGGATGATAAAAACAAGGACAAGTTCTGAACTGTACAATAATGATTTAACAGAAAACTAGACAGCAGGCTTATAACAAATGTAAGGGTTTGGATCATCACCCTCATGATTTAAAGAACACTGGGTACCCTGCTTCCCCATTGGATTACTTTTATTATGGGGTATGTCTACACAGCAGCTAGGTGGCGTAATTTCCAGTGTGGGTAGACATACGCCTGCTAGCTCTGTTCGAGATAGTGCCTAAAAATAGCAGTGTAGCCGCAGAGGCTCAGGCCAGTTGCTTGAGTATGCACCTTGGAAGGGGGAGGGGGCTTACAGGCTGGGTTGTGCTCCAACCGGTAGCCTGAGCTGCTGTCTCTGCTACTGCAGCCCCATTGCTGTCTTTAGGCGCTAATTCTAGCAGAGCTATGTGTATGTGTCTACCCACACTGTGAATTACACCTCTCCTATCCCAAGTGATGGTAGCAGAGGTAGGCACAACCATGTTAGCTTTAATCTAGTTAGCATGGGTAATAAACGTAGCATAGACGCGGTGGCACAGGCTCCAGACAGGGCTAGCAAGTCAGATGTGCCCCCAGGCTCTGTGGTACTCTGGTTGCTAAGCTGTGCTGAAGCCTGTCTCTCCACATCTGCACTACTATTCCTACCCATGCTAGCTACATCAGAGTTAACATGGGACTGCCTACATATATCACAATCACATCTTTACTTGCAGTGTAGACAAATCAAGACAGAGCAAGGCTGCAAAGTGATATGGATGCTGGCCCTTTAAGTGGTTGCCATGCAGTCGTCACTCAGTTGTTACCCTTAGCCCCCTGTGCATAGATATTGACACGGCAGCAAGAAAGGGAGGAAAAAAGCAAGTTATCCCCGAGTAACTTATTTTCTTGCCATTTTCTGAGCATGTATACATATTTAACCTGAATCGCTGTTACTCTCCTTCTGACAATAAAAAGGTTTTGAATGACCCATAAAGCAAAACACAAGGCATGTAATAATTTAAATACTACCTTTATATTAGCAAAAAGAGCTAATATTGTTTGAAAAGAGATATGCATTTAATCAACTAAAATGCCTTTATTACATGGTTGTTCACAGTACTGTTGCTGATTTTTAGAAATTTAGCCTATATAAATTAGAAACATTTATATATACTAAAATGATTTCTAAAAATTGTTATTTTAAGTCTCATGGGAGGTGGGGAGGCTATTTTTCCAGTACAGAGCATATTTTAAAAATGCAATGTGTGAAAAAGATATATTAAAAACACACACATTGGTGAGGGGATTTTAATTAACCAGTTACCTCTGCCAGGTTTCTCACTGTTCTTCAGATTTGTGTTCCTTAGTGAAACTACATACTGGATAATTAGAGTAAATTTGTAAGTTCTATTTACCGAAATAGAACTTAAAGCAAATAGGGAATCACAGAAAGCAAAACAAAGCTGATTAGATTATAGTGCTATACCGAATGTTATAAGAAAAACTAACATCCCATGTTGAATTTGATCAAGAGACAATAAATCAAACTAAATTCAAGGTCTATCACTGTCTTGTTAAATAAGCATATTTTATCCTAGTTCTGTACTATACCAGGCAGGTGACTGGTACCAATATGGAATTATGGATCCTTATATACATATCCTTACCAATTTCCAATCAGTTTTATATGCCAGTCGAATTATGGGACTGCCCTTGGCAGTTCAATCAAACTCTAAAGTTAGAATTTAGACAAGTTACTTAATTATCAAAAAAGTCAACTCAACATTACCTTTCCCAGAAGATACTCTTAGCTATGCTTTTCCTACACAAAGAAAATTTCATACATTAACAAGCAATATAATATGCAGAAAATTATTTTAACACTTGTGATGGGGCAAGGCCAGATGGCTACAGTAAAGTAGTGGGAGACAGATATATTAGCCACAGGCTAAACAAATCCCTGTTACCAGGATAAGCAAGTGACAGCTGCTCCAGGTCAATTAAGACACCTGGGGCCAATTAAGATCTTTCCAGAAGGCAGGGAAGACAGCTAGGTTGATTGGGACACCTGAAGCCAATCAGGGGCTGTCTGAAACTAGTTAAAAGCCTCCCAGTTAGTCAGGTTGGCGTGTGTGTCAGGAGCTGTAGGAGGAAGCTGTGCTGTTGGATAAACTGAGCAGTACAAACCAAAACAGACAAAAGGAAGGGGGACTGTGGTAAGGGTGAAGGAGATGTTAAGGAAGTGGGGGGCTGCTGTGGGGAAGTGGCCCAGGGAATTGTACGAGTCCTGTTTCCAAAAGGTCAGCTACCATAACTGATACTATTAGGGTCCCTGGGTTGGAGCCCGGAGTAGAGGGCGGGCCCGGGTTCCCCACTTCTCCCCCTGAATTAATCAGTGAGACTGGGAGACAACAGAGACTGTGCAAGGGAGAGTAACCTCTCCTCACCTCACTTGCTGGGTTATGATGAAAATGGCTCACTAGTAGGCTGTGACCCTTGCCTCTAGAGAGAGAAGGCCTACGTGGAGGGTCACAGTGAGCCTCTGAGGCTAGTAAAATCTGCCAGGAAGTGCGGGACCCACGGAAACAAGGACAGAGCTTTGTCACACACTGTTATAATTTCTCTTGAATTTTGCCAGTACTGTCAGCTGTTATTCTACTATAGCCAAAAGTTCAACCGTGGTAAAACTCTTCAGCGCACAAGCCAATTCAAGCTGCTGTCTCTCATTTAAGAAATCATTCATGTCTTGTGACCACACTTGTAACCTGTTTACTCAAAAACACTCGTGGTCTCTCTGTGGTATGGTATCTTTGCTATGTGTAACAGTTAGTTACAGTGTGAACTGTGCTTTCGACCCTTTTCAGTCCATCCTCTGTGCACCCCTTTGGGACCAGGTTTTGTTATCTTCACCCCTCAGTGGGTGGAACCACACAGTGGAACCACTCTTAGACTAGATCTCTGGGTTGCAGCCCCTATGTTTACCAGCTGTCTTTGGCACCTGGAAACCCTTTTCCTCCGGGAACCTATGAGCAGTGGCTGATAAAAGTGACTCAAAAACAGATTAGTCAAAATGAAGCATTATTTGTTCATCAACAGTACACAGAGCAAAAGGTACAAACAAAAAAGGCCCAGACACTGTAATCTTTCCTTGCAAGCTTTTGTAAGTTCTCAACAGCCCAATTTCCTCCATCTTTGGGTTAGGAGAGACCACCTTAATAGGATGCTTGTAGTGGCAAGACTGTAGTAGTTACCAGCCAGGGCTCTCAACGGCTATCTGAAAACGGTTCCATTCCCAGCATCTGTCAGCTGGATGTTTTCAACTTTAGAAAATGGCATGTATACAATGCCCTGTTTTGTTCAACTTTTCCTGCTAGGTGGCTCAGTCCCTCCTCTCAGCAAACCAAACCAATCAGAAATGACCCATACTTCTAGCTAAGATTTTAATTGGCCAACCGAAGTATGAGTTGTGTCCTTTCTCATCAGCCAGTCTGAGTCCTTGGTGTCACTGCAGGTGAATGTTGTCCCCTAGCGGAGCCATCCAAGCTGCCTCTAAGGTGCAGCACTGGGAGAGGCAGCACATGGTACCCTCAGGCTGGGTTCTTGGCCGTTCTTGTGGGGGAATGAAAAACTGTGGAAGTCCTCAAGAAAACTGTCAGAATAAATATAGAGTAGCAGCCGTGTTAGTCTGTATTCGCAAAAAGAACAGGAGTACTTGTGGCACCTTAGAGACTAACCAATTTATTTGAGCATAAGCTTTTGTGCGCTACAGCTCCGATGCTACAGCTACATGCATCCGATGAAGTGAGCTGTAGCTCACGAAAGCTTATGCTCAAATAAATTGGTTAGTCTCTAAGGTGCCACAAGTCCTCCTTTTCTTTTTGAGAATAAATATACTTCACCTGGGTCGTCCCTTCCAGCTGTGGCTTAAATAAAATACTATGCTCTGCTTGATTCACCTCATGGAGTTTCTTCTGAAGGGAGAGAGATTCCTGACTTCATATAATGGAGTGGAAACTTTGGAGAGCCCTGGGCTCTGCCAGGCTGAATCCCCCGCAGATCGCCAGTCAGTCATGTTAGAGACAGCCCCTCAGTGCAGCTCCCTGTGACCTACCCCCTTGCAACACCGCTTTTGCAGCAGATATACAGCCACAGCTCCCCAAAGTGTGCATAAGGATAGAAAGGGCAGCTAATGCTGCTGCATTCCCTATTGGAAATCCAGCTAGTCTGAAGACAGTGTGATGCATATAGAATAGCTACTCCCCATGTCTTCTCTTTCTCAACCTATACATCCCAGCCACATGATTTACATGAGGTATGCTAGTGGAGGGTTTTTTGCAGCAACAGAGCTGCTCCCTGCCTGCTTGTATATACGGGTTCCACCTTCCTTTACTGCCACCTACTAGAGTAAAAGGAAGGGAATATCTACTCTGTGCTGTTCTCCAGTTCAACAAAGTACTTCAGTGTGTGCATAAATTTAAGCACAAGGGTAACTCTATCAACTTCATTGGCAATATGCACATGTTTACAATTAGGCATGCTCTTATGTACCTTGCTGAATTGGAGCCCACATGCACAAGAAGAGCAGTTATTTTAGTTAGAGATGGTTGAGCATCCAAAGATTCACAGCTTATTCTAGGTCAGAGAAGCATCCAGAAGTTTAGATGGAACACAAATCACCCAAACTCTTTGCCTGTAGAACTGGGTTGAAAATCTCCTAGAACTCATAGATTTTAAGGCCAGAAAGGACCATCATGATCATCTAGTCCGATCTTCTGCACATCACAGGCCACAGAACCTCACCCACCCACTCCTGTAATACAGCCATAGCCTCTGGTTGAGTTACTGAATGATTTAAAAACTTCAAGTTACAGAGAATCCCCTATTTACTCTAGTTTAAGCCAGCAAGTGATCTGTGCCCCATGCTCCAGAGGAAGCTGAAAACCTTCCAGTGTCTCTGCCAGTCTAATCTGGAAGGAAATTCCTTCCTGACCCCAAATATGGCAGTCAAATCTCCTGAGATCAGCTTTTCTCCTGAGATTTTTAGTATTCTGTTCAGTTAGAAAAATCCTCATTCATAATATGTCGGCATTTTCACTTCTGGGACCAGCCTTTGTGAAAAGGAAAAACTAACTTTTAAAAATTTTACCAAACTTTAAGGAATCTCCTAAAGGTTTGGTTTTTAACACTCCTTGTTTTATCCACACACACTCACAGCTCCTCCTGGATATGGAGGACACAAATCACAGACAACAAGAATAGGTTTAACATGGCAGGCATAACTCTATTAAAATAATTGCAAAACAATACAGGGCATGTGTCTGTGCCCACAACAACTGCCCCGCACACACACACCTTTAACTACAAGGCAGCTCTTTGGCTCCACTACAGTAACACTCAAATTTAAACAAGAGGGAGGGGAGATGAAACTCAGCCTAAACTCCAAGCCCTCAACTAGGGATTCAGTCCTTGCTGGGATCCAATACACCCTCCCCTTGTAGGGGGATGATGGAGCCCATGACAGTGCCTCAGTCTGTGTGAGACACAAAGACCACCAATCATCCAAATCAAACCAAGTTGGTACCATTCCCTCCTAGGTCTCATTCTCAAGTTGATCCCATGAGCTAGTTCCCCATTCGCTCCACCCATGTGCATTAGCCATCAGTGATTAGCTTGGCTACACCTCTCCCTTCACCTGCCTGGTCTCCCATTCTGTGGTATCCATCCCTTTATGTTCTGTCCCCAAATGTTGGCCCCGCATCCAACAAGTGGACTTTATTCTCTTTAAACATTCAGATGACACATAATGAATCCATGTGTGTTTGTGTACAACCGAGCCACCAAATTCCAGCAGGAAACTTAACACCTCTGATGTTTCCTGAAAGCAAACCTCAAAGTTGCCAGTGCAAGAATTCGTGGAAATCTAATTAAAATTTGCACAGCCAAATTTTCATGTGGAAGCGCTGGTTAGGGAACAAAAATAATGCCATGTGCCTCACTTATCTGACCAATCCCTACTAAGAGGTACAGTTCAAAATGGGAATAGTCATGATCAGTCCACAGAGTAAAAACATTATTTTGTATTATGCATCATGCCGTGTATACAGAGAACCAAATTTATTCTTAGAAAAACTCCATTAAACTCAATGCAAGTAACACTAGATATTCAGCTAATAATAATACTTAAAGAGAAATATACATGCAATACATACAATAATAAATGTTGACCTGTACATGAAAGTAACAGAGAAAACAAATATAAAATGTGCATTGCCTTAATGACAAGGTTGAAATTCAATAATAAAATAGTGATTTTGGCTAATGTAGGCTACATAGCTAAAGGAAACTAAATCTTTCATTTCAAAATGAATCTTTTAGAAACTTGTCAAAAATTACCAGTGTAAGGTAGTTTGGGATTTTAGTTGTACACTTTTTGAAGTTTTTCTATCTAATTTTCCAATATGCAAAAACAGATTGAGCTGTGTAGTTGATAAATAACATGACAGTGAGAGATGTCTAAGAAAAGCTTTATTATTTACAGTATCTGTCATAAATGCCTATGAAGACTGCCAATATAATGAACCAAAATTCTAGTTTATTGAATGTACTTTAAAGGGTTTGACAGCTGGAAGACAGATAATATGAATTACTGTATATGAAGAAGGCCATAGAAAGTTTCAGGGCTTTTTAATTTTGAATCCAAGTGAGGCATAAAAAAGAGCATAATTTTTTATTTTTGCCCTGTTTTATACACTACATAATATAGGCATTCTTCTAGATCCTAAAGTTGTCATTTCACAGTAGAGTTGAGGGCTGTAGTGGTTACATATTTTCCAAAGGTCAGTTTTCCAATTATAATCCCAAATTCAAAGTTAATATTTTTTCTTATACCCATGTTGTAACTTTATTTTGTTAATTTAATAAAGATACCATTTAGCTGAGGTAGGTGGTATTCTGGGCATATGAACAGTCACCCAATGTCAACAGCGAGCAGTGACTGTAACTACTGACTTCCCATCATTTGCAAAAAAATATTTTCCCAAAAATTATAGCATGTAGGAACGAGACGGCATCCAAGACTCTCAGTGAGAAATTACAGTGATTTTCTTAGGTACTTTATAGACTCCAAGTTTAATTTTAAGTGTCATTACCTTTCAAAGGTTACCTCATGTGCTCTTTACTTAATATCTGAGATGAGTTTATTTTCAAAGTCCTATAAATTGCAGCTAATAGACAGACAGTATTTCTTTAAAAAAAGTTAATTTTATCCAAATCCTTCACATCTTCCTCAAGTAACTTTTAGACTTTAACTTTCTTTAGCAACTGTCAGACAGATTTTAAATAGCAAATACTAAAATTAATAAAGCTGGATTAAAATACAGTATTATATATCTTTTTATTGCCTTAATTCACATCCCCATATTTTCTTTACACTGATCATAATCAGCTCATTATTGTATATATTAATTCAACACATTCCAATTTAAGCCTGTGTTGATTGTTAAAATACATTAAGAAATCCAATTTTGGCTTTCCCAGAAATTCCAGTATTGGTGTTGGCTTCAGATTAGAAAGTGCTTCAGAAATCCAAGAATGTATTATTATTATTGCTTTATCTTTGATTGCTCTGTCTGAGCAATAAGGGCCCGATCCTGCAAAGAGTTATATATGTGAGTAGTTATACGAAAACTAATGGGACTACTCAGGTGTGTAAAATATATGTAAATCTTTGCAGTATTGGGGTAGAAAGTGATTTGGTATTGTTTTTTCTTATACATGTATGTTTGTGATGCAGCATTTTACAGGCAGTATTTCCATTTTATTTAATATAATTTCATGTTATACATGCTATGTTAATGTGTTCTAAAATTAATCAATAAATTTCTCTCTCTCTCTCACGTGCACACATTATCTGTCGTATCATCAGCGGGTGTAAATTGCAGAACTCAGAATACTCAGATACTCAAGGGAGCAGCAGATTCAAAACTCTGTAACACCCTCCCAGAGGAAGTGAGAGAGAGTCCTTCCCTTCCCAATCTGCAGATCATACAGACAACTCTTAAGGGTATGTCTATACTTACCAGGGATCCACGGTGCAGCGATCGATCCACCAGGGGTTGATATAGCGGGTCTAGTGAAGTCCCACTAAATTGACCGCAAATCACTCTCCCGTCAACTCTGGTAGTCTCCCATAACAAGAAGCATAAGGTAAGTCAACGGGAGAGTTTCTCCCATCGACTCAGCATGGTGTAGACACCACAATAAGTCGACTCCAGCTACGTTATTCACGTAGCTGGAGTTGTGTAACATAGGTCGACTTAACTCCATTGTGTAGACCTGCCCTCAATTACAGCATTCCCTAAAGAACAAGAACAGAAGCCTCTCATCAGTCATGCATCATGCTGAAAAGTAACAGCTCACAATTTAACCTAGGGTAAGGTATAGACCTGATATCATACTCAGAATTAGGGACACTGATTACACCTACTGGAGACTGGAGCACCAACTGCTCCTCTAGCCATCCCCCACCTTCAGCAGTCACTGTAGATGAAATCCTGGCCCTATTGCTGTCCATGGAAATTTTGCCCTTTACAACACATACATGCAGTGATGTGTCTTTGCACATGGTTATGGATAGATGTATTCTCACAGCGTACTGCATACTAAAGGGCAAAAACAGGTTGCCTTTCCATATCAGAGGCTACAAATGTCAAGTAAGAGTTAAATGCCTGGGCAGCTTGTCAGTATTGTGGTGAATTAATAAGATAGACCTGTGCTGATGTCAAATACAGAATAAGCTTGTAAAGGCTAGAAACTGCTTCTAAATCCAGAAAAATCTCCCATGGGGGGGAGTGGGTGGGACCGGGTGCAGGAGAAAGGAGGATGCACAGAATGTTCCCCACCTTCCTGCAGCAGATCCACATGGCCAACTGACCTCACCAAAAATAGAATGAGTAAGGGCGGGGAGGAGAGCAATGTAAGTCGCATGTGCCCCAAACTCTTGGGATTAAAATCCATCCAGAAGCCTAGGATTAGTCAATGCTGCTCACATCAATTTACAGAAACAACCCAACCCTGATCCTTCATGATGTCTGATTTGCTTCAGTGGCATAAAAGACCATTACAATTAGTTTGCTAGCTAGTGAAATATGGCCAGACGCTGGTGGTGCTGCTGTTGTGTATGAGAAGACTGGGGGAGCAGAATTGGGAGGGGGCCAAGGGGGGGGGAGAGCACTGAGGGAGAGCCTTTTATGGATCTGGCTAAGACCCACGAGAAGGGGGACTTGGTTTCCTGTGGATCCATGACCCACCAATACCTTTCTTTAGCCCTGACCCCACCCATTCAAGGTGAGGGTTTGTATTAGTTTATTCTTCTCTGTGTATTTTTGATATAGGAGCTGAACATTTGGGGATGTTTGCATGTTGACAACTAATTATATTTTAGTGTCCCTGTACATTGCAAGACTTACATATGTGGAAACGCAGGCTTTACTAAGCATAATCTTGGTACAAAATATTGTCTAAGGCTTTGATCCTGTAAATGACAATATGTGGAAGACTGCTGAGCATGTGTGAAGGTCCACTGATTTCAGCGGGTCTACTCACATCCTTAAAATTAAGCACTTATAAGTATTTGCAGGATGGGGCCTTAAAAAGAACAGAATTGGCCCTTTTTTTCATTTTCTCTCTATTTGCTGGTGTAATTTTGCATGAACTGTATGTCTGTGAACTAAAATAAAGAGGTGTTCTGTGGTCTGTCCATACTCCATTAATAGGAACCTTCAGTTGCAATAGCATTACTTTAGATCCATAATTGTATGCTACCATTAATGCACTGTATGTCAAACAAAGTCTCAGTCTCTATAAAATAGATCATTTATGATGCAAACGTTCCCATATGCCAGCTGAAAAATTCACTTTCCTGAAAGCATTTGTGTGAGTCAAATACAATTGGCCAAACGTTCACAGGAAGCAAACACCAAAGGGAGGTGAGCATAGCCAAAGCAAGCTAATTTTTAAGCTCAAACAGATATGCATGGAAAACATTTTGTGGTATTCTCGCATCTGTAGTTTCCATAGAACTGTAGTCACTGACATGATGGTTGAAAAATGATACAAAGGATAAAAAGGGATTATGATGGAAGTACCTTGGATTGGTTCATTATTTTGGAGATGTTTGGAGTGTCGATGATATTTTAGAAGAAGAGTAAAGAGTATAGGGAAAAACAACTAGAAATGTCTCCTTTTTGGCCAGGGCCATTTATTTATATTTTTGCTCCAAATGTACCTTGTGGGACACTTCTCTCTCTTACTAGAGGACTTGGGGAGAATTTATTTGCAGAGTTCTGAGAATAGGACAAATGCCTCCTCGTACTGCCCCCTTCTCAAGTGGTATTTCTTGGAGTAGAATTTTCTAAAATGAACTATTTCAGAAGTATTCAGTATTGTTCTCATTTTGGTTTTTTGAATGATTCCCCCCCCCCCAGCATTTTGCTTCTGATTCTTAATAAATTGTAGAATGCTGGATGAAAAAATTGCTCTAAGTTTTTGACAGCATTTCAAATGTAAGTATTATGATATGGAAGAAAAATCTTTAACTGCATACAAATATTCAGGCAGTAAATTCATCTCATTTAAAATGTTTATTCTGTTGTGTCTTAGTTTAAAAAAAATACAGCTATTTCTTAATACACTTTTAAGGAAGAAAGACGTGTTCCCTCTCTCCTTATAATGTCTATAATACAGGTTCTACAAGTGAAATGTGACCAAATGAAACAAGTAGGATATAATCATGGGCCCACTGAAGGCAACAGCAAAACTCTCATTGATTTCAATGTGTCCAGGATTTCACCCCTAGTTTTTACAGATATTTTTTACTCCTTTTTGAAAAAGAACTTTTAAATGTTTCAGTATTTCAACTGCCAAAACAATTCCAGATTGAGTCAAAAGGAATCAGATTTACAAGAAACTATCCCCCCTGGTTTTTATTTGAGGGTCTCACCAATAAGGGGATGATTTGTCTGCTTGCTTGTTTAGTATTCAGAGATTTGCAGTAATTTGTACAGTACTGCATGAAATTAATAACACTGCAAGATCCAGGCATAGCACAGGCAGGCAGTGATGTTTTCCCACACATTCTTCTTGGTGCACCACAAAACTAACCTACAATGTGACAGCCTTTTCAGTTCTGGCCTTCTGAGCAGAAGCGTTTAATCAAGCAGATGTGTACTAACCTATGTAGAGATTTTGTAGTGGGTGGAAAAAATGTGTTTTGCTTTGGGACCACCAAACTCATTTTCGCTTGTGACCTGGACTAAATTGGAACCCACACCTCCAGAAATGAATGACTAATATTAACTCTCTCAGCTTCCACTACTGTTAATGTCAAAGGCTCTATCTCTGTCAGTCAGAAACCTTAAAAATATTGTCTACAGATGCCACTGGCAATAATGCATTTCAGCTTTTTTTAAAAATCTATTATGTAGAAATCTGTCCCAGTATAATAGTTCTTAAATTAATAAAATTTCAGTTTAACATTCACTTTTCCTCCCAAAAGTGCCACCTTTCAATTTAAATCTTCAAACAATTTTGCCTTCATGTCAAGTAATATCATTTACAGACACATTATGCAACTCAGAAGTCATAACTTTGAATTTCAAAATATAAACAAGCTCATTTGGCTTGTGCAAAATTTTATTTTATCTAATAGAATCTCTTATTTCCCAGTTACATCTGGGAAATAAGAGAGTCAATTAGATAAAATAAAAGATCATCTATATTGATTCAGTGATCCAGATTCCATGTTGCCCTGCACCTTGTGTTGTCATTGATACTATTTCAAAATGAGTGTAAAACATTAGTAACTCAGAATTGTGGTAATTTACACTCACTTTGCACAGATTATAAATAGTGCTGGCCAATGGAGAATTTGGTCCAGTTTTTTGCTTATATTTTTACTTTGCATGATGCAGTTGTTGCCAAAAACAATGAACTCTGTTCTCTGTTGTAGAATGTAGACGTTATTAAAAATAGCTATTTCTCATATAGGAATACTACATTAATCATAGTATTTCAGAGAAAGGAATATTGTTTGTTAATTGATGCATTTGACTTACAGCACTTTTTTGAAAGTTCTGCTCCTTATTTTTTCTATGCCCCTTCTTACCTAACTTGATCAAACCATGTAATAAAGTAGTTTAGTTTAATTTCTTACAAATACCCACCCATAGCTTTTCAGCAATACCCAGGAGAAAAATTTTTACATGCTAAATTAACAAATATTTTCTGCATCATTGACACTCAATCTTCCGTGACCATTAAATACAATCCCCCCTGTAAGCAAGGTCTAAGAGAGAGGGCTTTCTAAAGGACCGGATCTTACACATTCATTTCTTTGATCCTGGAAGCCTGGCTGAAAGTCAATGTTAAGAAACTTGTGTCTGTATTTTAGTGTTTAAAATGTGTTGGTCACATGGCTGTTTTTAAATGGCTCATGCCGATTATCTAAGATAAAGACTGAAGTATCAGCTTATGTATAGAGTGCTTCTAAAATCCTAGGCTATTGCTAGGTGGGTAAATTTCTCAATAATTGTTGTTTATCTGTGAAGCATGTTTCAGTATTCATTTCCCATGTTGTCAGTGTTCTCTTTTCCTCTGCTCAGATTTGTCTGTGGTGTTAATCATTCTGTTACCCACATAAATGAATTTGTTTTATTGATATAGGAAGCTTAAGATTTAACAGCTCATAGTCTGAACCGGGATTTGCATCTTCATTGCTATTCTGTTGGAAGGGGCTAGCTGCAGCCTCTGCTCCAAAAATATAACAGATTCAGGATGTCCTTTTGTTCTCAAAGTTGTATTAGAAGGACTACACACTTCTAACAACACCAGTGCTGGAATATTCCTCAAAAGAGGATATTACAAAAAAAAAAGTGGGACTGAAACAAGATGGCTGATTCTGCTGTTGACTTATCTTGTGTTGGAAGCCTGCAAGGTGAGGCTGACAAATTCCTGCTGAGTCATTGTGGCTTATTAGCTCCATGCTGGATGTAAGGGAAGTGGGATTAGCCTTTGCCAAGGGGGAATCACTTGATGGTATAAAACTAGCAGAAGCTGCTCTCCATTTATGTATCCAGCTCCCATCAGTCAAGGTCCATGCACCTTTCCCTATCAGTCAGGCTTATGTGTACCCTCTGCCCTCCCCACCAACCAGTCAGCCTTGCACGTGTCTCTGCCCTCCCCAACGCACATATCAAGTAATCAGACTTGCAGGTGCTATGTCATTCCACAGTCACTCTCAGTTGTTTCTTTGTGCCTGCCCACCCCTATTAATCAAGTCTGCATGTGCCCCACCCCCCCTCCGCTCCATCAATCAAGTTTGCATGCCCTAGGATCTAATCTATCAGGTTTGTGTGTGCCCAGCCTTCATTAATCAGGTTAGTTTGCACCTCATCGCCATCAATCACATTTGTATGCACAGCACATTAACTTTGTTATAATGTGAATAACGACTAAAATGAAGAGAAACTGAATAAAGATTACATAAAGAATTTAAAGGGCATAAAACAGTAACCCAGAGTGAAGTTTTGCAACTATCAGCCACTTACTTTTAGAGGAAAACAGGAATTTATGCCGTATGTTAAGCTTTTTTTATAATGAAACCTTAACTGCGTAGCTGCTACCAGGCACCTCCGTTATCTGTGTGTCTATGTAGGTGTCTATGTATGTATGGTGGGCCTGATTAAAATATCCCTGCATTTAGGATCTGAATTTCATGCTGTTCTCTTGTGTAATGGAGCAAATCACACCTTTAGAGCCAAATAACCCCTGATTTTGTTCACTTGATATTCAAATCTCTGTGATCCTGTTTTTCTAATCTATGATTATTATATATATGTAATGATGGAAATTAGGAATAAAAGAGTTAACTTCCCCACCTGAAGGCACTGGTAATCTGAAAGTTTGAATGTTGTTGTAAATCATATTCTATAACTTAAACCATTTTTGTGCATAGCTAATTTAACAATTTGTTTCAACAACAGTTAACCAATAAATTATAGAAATTAGGCTCTCATGTTTGAAAGTTTGTCCCCTGGTGTCTTCATCTGAGTACTTGGTCATACACTATGTTATAGACCAGTAGTCTACTAACCTGCAAAGCTAACAAAACAGGTCTTATGAAAAGGATGCTTCTAATGGTAAAGGCATGCAGGTGAACTAATGCAAAGGAAGGAGTGACAATAGAGTGTTGAAAGATGGCTTGAATGTTAATTTTTTCCCAGGAGAGTGAACTCTAGCAGAACCAAAGGACAATGCACCAGGAGCAGCTTTGAATACGGCTTTATACCTAGCAGACAAGCTTTGCGAACAAAGTAGGTTTGAGGTTTAACTTGTTTTGTAGATCTGACAAATTTTATGTTAATTGCTTTTGCACAGACATTAACACCTATGTAAGGATGAATAACAGTTTGTCATGGCTCTGTCAACAAATACACATTCATGGGCAAACACAGGTGTAAACTCCTAAATAGGGGGTTTTTTTAGCCACATAATTATGTAAACAGTTTAACAATCCTTATGAAAGCCGTAGTATTTAACAGTTTCTTTCTGTCTAGGCTGCTAGGAATGGATCCTTTCAATATTGTAAAAAGAAAAGGAGGACTTGTGGCACCTTAGAGACTAACAAATTTATTTGAGCATAAGCTTTCATGAGCTACAGCTCACTAAGCTATGCTCAAATAAACTTGTTAGTCTCTAAGGTGCCACAAGTCCTCCTTTTCTTTTTGCGGATACAGACTAACACGGCTGCTACTCTGAAACCTTTCAATATTGTGAAGTTTATTATGTGCTGTTAGAATTAAAGATCTTTTTTGGTGGGGGTCCATTATTAGTGGAAACTGCTAATGTTTCCTGATGGGGACCAAGGGGGTCTGAGTCACTATCACTAAACTCTGGTAGTCTTGCTGACTAGGGATCTGAATCAAATCTCTCATTTTGGGGGCACATTATTGAGAAGATTATAGAAGGTCAACTCTGTCAGTTGCTTGAACCTCACTATTCTAGACACAACTCATTTAACTTTTGGGCTTGGATTTTATGCTGCACTGAATGCACTGGTTGATGATCTTCTCCTAGCAATGGGTTGGATAAAGTATCTGTTCTAATTTTATTAAATCTGTCTGCTACCTTTGGTACCGTTGACAACTGGGTTTGACTGGGACATCCTCAGAAACTCTAGTAGGAGTGGACACAAATTGTTTTCCAGTGGTTCCATTCATACTTACCTGAAAGGTCCCAAAGGATTTTTTGGGGCAATTGACCTTCTGTTTCAAGGGCTAAATTCATGTGAGCAAGGGACTCACAGGAGAATGGTTACTTTTAATAGTTCTGTTGTGTGACTTTACTTTGCATATAGTCATATAGGGTCCAATTTTTCAAAGTTGGACATGAGCACTTCCATGCACACAGCAAATGTATTTGTGAATGCACATGGCCATTTAGACACTTATGGGGCCATGTAAACATACAGACATCTGACTTTCATGTGCACGGGGTGTTTTCTACCATCTGTAAGGTATGCAAAATCCTCAGCTCAATAGATTGTTCCTTTATACTGACAAGAAGAAGGGCTTAGAACTTTCTTTCATTTTCTTAATTGTAATTTTCAAAGCCGGACAGAAAAAGTTATGAAGACCCCAAATACTTGAAATCAATGTATTTTCCGTGCCTGGGAGGGTTGATTTTTCCCAGCTAATGTGTTTAGAAGATGTGTGAGGGAAATCTCACAGAATCACAAAATGTTGATGGCATATTTTCCATCCTGACAGTTTTGACAAGAGTGGGGAGCTGCACTAAGGACGGGCCTGAGTTCCTCCAACCTAGTTCAAGCACCAGTGGATGCCACCCCAATGTCTTTCAGACCACTACACTGGCCCTATTGGGATCGTTGGACTGCAAATTGTCAGCAATTTCCCCATGATCCTAGTCTCTCTTGTGGGAATATGGGCGGGGGGGAGACATTCCCCTACACCAACTGTTCCTCCTTCTCCATCACCTCATGCACAAGAATCGTTTGAGGAGCAGGAAACCAGGACAGATAAAACAGTTATTCCCCAAACATTTCTTCATCTTCCCTAGATGAGGTGGTTATGCCTCCCCCACCAACTGTGAATGATGACTTCAGACTCTTCCAAGAGTTAATGAAGCAGGTTGCAGATTCCCTCCAGATCCCCCTGGAAGAGGTCGGAGAGTCACAACATACGCTCCTGGACATCCTCCAATGGTCTCCTTCTAGCCAAGTTGCCCTGCCTATTAATAAGGCCCTGTTGGATCCTGCCAAATCCATCTGGCAGACCCCTACAATGATTCCATCAATATATAAATGGGCTGATAAGAAATATTACATCCTGGCTAAAGATTCTGAATTTCTGTTCACAAACTCCTTGGTTGTGGAAGCAGTGAATGAACATGGCAGACATCATGTGAAGGCCACATCATATGATATGGACCAAAAATACCTTGATCTATTCAGCAGAAGGACCTACTAATTCATGATTCTTCAATTTAGGGTCATGAACTATTAAGCTGTCCTGGCTGAATACAATCACTCAGATTATGCCAAATTCACCACCTATATGGAACATCTGCTGGCCAATCAATATGATCAGTTTCAGGCTATTATTAACGAGAGTCAGCCATTAGCTAGAACATCATATAGGCCTCACTGGATGCAGCTGATGCTGCAACTTGATCTATCTCTATGGCAGTAGTCATGCAGAAGGCATCTGGGCTCCAGTTCTTTGGATTCCCAAGAGAGGTCCAAAAAAAAAAATTGGTTGGGGACCTTCCCTTCAATGGCCTCATAGAATCATAGAATATCAGGGTTGGAAGGGACCTCAGGAGGTCATCTAGTCCAACACCCTGCTCAAAGCAGGACCAATCCCCAACTAAATCATCCCAGCCAGGGCTTTGTCAAGCCTGACCTTAAAAACTTCTAAGGAAGGAGATTCCACCACCTCCCTAGGTAACGCATTCCAGTGTTTCACCACCCTGCTAGTGAAAAAGTTTTTCCTAATATCCAACCTAAACCTCCCCCACTGCAACTTGAGACCATTACTCCTTGTTCTGTCATCTCCTACCACTAAGAACAGTCTAGATCCATCCTCTCTGGAACCCCCTTTCAGGTAGTTGAAAGCAGCTATCAAATCCCCCCTCATTCTTCTCTTCTGCAGACTAAACAATCCCACTTCCCTCAGCCTCTCCTCATAAGTCATGTGTTCCAGTCCCCTAATCATTTTTGTTGCCCTCCGCTGGATTCTTTCCAATTTTTCCACATCCTTCTTGTAGTGTGGTGCCCAAAACTGGACACAGTACTCCAGATGAGGCCTCACCAATGTCGAATAGAGGGGAACGATCACATCCCTTGATCTGCTGGCAATGCCCCTACGTATATATATCCCAAAATGCCATTGGCCTTCTTGGCAACAAGGGCACACTGTTGACTCATATCCAGCTTCTCGTCCACTGTACCCCTAGGTCCTTTTCTGCAGAACTGCTGCCTAGCCATTCGGTCCCTAGTCTGTAGCAGTGCATGGGATTCTTCCATCCTAAGTGCAGGACTCTGCACTTGTCCTTGTTGAACCTCATCAGATTTCTTTTGGCCCAATCCTCTAATTTGTCTAGGGCCCTCTGAATCCTATCCCTACCCTCCAGCGTATCTACCTCTCCTCCCAGTTTAGTGTCATCTGCAAACTTGCTGAGGGTGCAATCCACACCATCCTTCAGATCATTTATGAAGATATTGAACAAAACCGGCCCCAGGACCGACTCTTGGGGCACTCCACTTGATACCGGCTGCCAACTAGACATGGAGCCATTGATCACTACCCATTGAGCCCAACAATCTAGCCAACTTTCTATCCACCTTATAGTCCAGCCCATACTTTAACTTGCTGGCAAGAATACTGTGGGAGACCGTGTCAAAAGCTTTGCTAAATTCAAGGAACAACACGCCCACTGCTTTCCCCTCATCCACAGAGCCAGTTATCTCGTCATAGAAGGCAATTAGATTAGTCAGGCATGACTTGCCCTTGGTGAATCCATGCTGACTGTTTCTGATCACTTTCCTCTCCTCTAAGTGCTTCAGAATTAATTCCTTGAGGACCTGCTCCATGATTTTTCCAGGGACTGAGGTGAGGCTGACTGGCCTGTAATTCCCTCAAACTGTTCGCTGAGTCCACTGATGATTCACTGTGTGCCCTTAAGGGTTCCAGCACCACACTGAGATCCCTTGGGATATACATGCCTACAAACAAATGAAAATTTAGTAGATCCCAAAGTGCTCAAAGATCCTGCCCTGTGTCATTCTCAGGATTCCAGAAAATGTATGAATCACCCAGGAAAAAGTCAAAGTTCCAAAGGAAGAGACCACCTGCTCCCTGTGCGCCCTCTACTGAAACATCATAGTCATCTAAGTATCAGTTTTGATCTGCTGGTTGAACTCTCCCTCAACATTGAGCAGCCTATATACCAGGGATGGCCAAATCGTGGCTTGGAAGCTGCATGTGTCTCTTTTACAGTTAAAATGCGGCTCTCAGAGCCCCCCACACTGCCCCCCCTTCTCCACCTACCAGATTGTGGAGGCAGGGGGGAAGAGCTCAGGACCTCTGCCTTGCAGCAGGGTGGTGGGGTAGGGGCTTCTGTCCAGCAGGGAGCGGGGTCTCGGGGCTTCAACCCCAGGGGGCACATCTGCCAAGGCTCGGTGGGTCAGTAAGTTTGGCCACCCCTGCTATATACCGTTTAACCCACCTCCACCCTTTGGAAATTCTCTCTCCCACTTTCTGTATCGGAGAGAATCATGTTGGAGAAAGGAGTGCTGGAGATTATATGATCAGGGAATGCTATCCATTTTACTTCCTTCTCTTCCCTGTCCCTCTTCCAGGACCCTTCTCAAGAACACCTCTTAAAGCAAGAAGCCAGCTCACTTCTGCTAATGGATGCTGTAGAACCAGTTCCTATTTTGCTACGGGACGGAGTTTTATTCCAGTTACTTTCTGGTCCCGAAAAAGAATGGAGGGTTGAGACCAATTTTTAGATCTATGATTCCTCAACAACTGCAATCAAGTGTGTGCCTTTCTTTCAATATATGCATGATAATTGATTTATTTATTAAATAATGATGCCATACGTGTAGGTCATAAAGATAAATAAAGTTTTCACATGACAGTAACATTAGAGATTCTAAAACAGTTCACTCTGGAGGCTTTTGCTGATAGTTTATCACATAATGCTTAGCCATCATATTTTTCCTGTTAAGTGCCAGATCCTGCCTTCTGCCAAAACCTCAGAATTACTCCTGCTGATAGGAACACATACTATGCATGGTGACCTTAACTTCATGTGACATCTTGTAGTCTTTTTTTTTTTTTTTTTTTTAAAGCCAGATATCTAGCTGCGGAGGCCTGAGCAGGCAAGGAGAGAGGATGCATGTTTCAGTCATCATCAGTGTGCTCAGATCTATGGTTGATAGAGGGCTGGTAACCTAGGTGCTCTTCCTTCTCTTCCTCTCCTCCCCCAAAATAAACCAACTAGCAAACCCTTTTTTTTTTTTTAGGCAATTTTGGTAAGGTTTCAACTCAAGTATTTGTTAAAGTAACTTTTTTCTTTTATGCAAATTAGGTCTAGAACGTTTGCAAACAAAACTTACAAAAACACCCCCACCCCAAAGATCAATTGTTTTAAAAAAAAAATCCTCCCTTTGTTTTGCAAGTGACACACCCCCTCATACAGGTCTTCAGGTGTGAATTTATTCCTGTGCAGAAGACCAACACAAGACTTGAAATTTATTTAGGCCCAGATCTTCAAAATCAGAGGAAGTTAGGAGCCTAAATATTTTTGAGGAGCTGGGCCTTAGAGATTGGATGTAACCTAGTGCTTCCATGATGCTTAGTCCTTCAACGTACTAGAAGGGGTATGTAAGTAAATTACTACAAGCGTTACACACTGCAGTTGTTGCATAATCCTGTGTAGGGACAAGGTCTTAAATGTGCCAACAAGTATCAAGTAAAGGAAAGCACTTTGGTTACTTTCTACTGTCCACAAGGATAAAGATGTAGGTATTGGCAACTATGTTTTTAACATCCTCTATTGCAAAATTTTCAAACCTGAAGCCATCTTGCAAATGGCCCTCTCTAGTTAGGGTCATAAGGTATACTCAGGATCAGTGGTTCTCAAACTTTTTACTGGGGCCCCACCATTACATATTTTCTATATAGTAGACAATAGTAGCTATATAAGTAGGGTTGCCAACTTCGTAATATTTAAAAACCGGACACTCCAGCAGGAGTGCAAGAGAATCCCCTGAGGCCCCGCCCATTCCCCAAAGACCCACCCCTTCACTCCTCTTCCCCACCCCTCTGCCCAGGTCAGGAGGGACTCACTTGCGGAGCTGGTGCTGGGAGCTGCAGCCGCCTGATGCAGGTAGGAGGCAGCCCGGGCTGGTGCGGGTGATGACCTGGTGCCTCCCCACCTCCCCTACCTGGAGTAACTGGACTTTGGGTATCCGGTCAGTAGGTCTGACTGGACACTGTCATGTCCCCTTTTCGACCAGACTTTCTGATCAAAAACCGGGCACCTGACTACCCTAACTGCAAACTACTTTTGCCTGCTAGGAGCTATCATACAGGGCTGAAGAGTGCCATTTAAAGTGGGGGGCACCTCTAGCCACCTAACCCTCCCTTTCCATCCCTGCTCAGCCTTCCATCCCCCTGTTCCCTCCTCCCCTCCCCAGCCTGGCCCAGTGCACTCTCCAGCTCCCCCCAGGCCTCATGCTCTCACTCTCCCAGCCCTGCCCCCTCTTGCACTCTCCCATTCGGCCTCCCTCTCTGCTGACTGTCCACTCATTGGCTGTAGATGCTTCCTCCACACTCCTGCTGCTACCTGGATCTTGCTCCCCACGCCACCACTGCCTGCTGCCTCAGGGAAGCCTGTAGAAATCAGATTAGAAAAGTATTTTGGCAAAAAGCCATTATCTAATTTGAAGGCTGTTTTTTAAAATAGTTTATGCCGTACATTGTTATGAGAATAATGTAACAGCAACAGACATCGGAGCATAGAGAAGGCTGAGAAATGGAAGGCAGAAATAGGGCTGGTCCTAAAAGAGGATATATTTTCTCATCCATTGAGGATTAATGCAACAGTACAGTATTGCTACAGTAATAGCGGCCAAAAGTTTAGTTACATTTATACCCTTAAGAGGGAATTCTGCTGTGGATTGGGGGCAGCAAGTAGAACCTAAATGTGTATTCCAGCCTATGGATCATAATTTAAAAACGGAATTCATCTTTCTCCCCAAAGTGAGTTAGTCTCCCCTGGTATAAACTTGTATCCCAGGTATTGGAACATGAATATTTCTTCATGCTAACGCATCAGAATTCAGCGGCAAACACATCATGAATACTGAGGAAATCAACCAAAAGTCATATGCATTTACAATTTGTCGTCACAAAATGTAATCTCTGCTCATGGAGGTGCTCTTCAATGCCACAGCGACTTGGTATATTTTTATTTCACTAGAAAAAATGTGTAGGTGATAAACAGACATTCTCCAGTCCAGCTAAGGAATCAAGATCCTCTGTTCCCAATGAATGAATGGCGATCCGTATTTTCTCATCTACTAACTTATATGTAAAAAGGCCCTTTCTGTTCCACAAAACGAAGTGGAGCACTAAACTTAACGGTTTTTTTTTAAAATGAAGGCAGTTTTAACAAAAGAAAAGCAATGTAATGCTGTATAATCAGCATTACATATATTACATCTGTGTACCATTTAATTTTTTTCTTCTGTTAAACTGTCTTGTACATTATTGTACCTTTCTGTCAGCCTAAGTCTTTTAAACAACAACCTTAACTTCATGTGCATACTCTCCCCATGCGGCAGTTCTGTGGGAAACATCTGGGTTGTTGCATTTTGGGTCCCTTGGTAATTTTGTTAGAAATGGATGGAAAATTATTGTCACAGCTTTCCTTCTAGGTCAGCAGTTTGCAAAAAGCATTTCAAAACTTCTTTAAAACATTATTTTCCTCCACTGACTTGATAATAGGTGGAAGAACGTCTGTAACTAATGGAAATTCAGCAGATTCTATGGATATGAGTTGATGTCCATTGTTAAAGACTAGTTCGTTTGGATTTCCTTCGTGACTGAAAATAAGAGGTTGATTACCACTCTGGAAGTAACCTGGGAAGTACAGACTATTCTAGTCATTTACTGAAGTAATCAGTACAAGTAATAGCATAATGGCAACCTGCTGGTAGTGTTTCAAAAGACTCTGCTACAGTTATGTCCTCCTCAATCTTCCTTCCCTACTGGTTGAATTCCACTGAGTTCCTATTTAAAAAAATAAAACTCTCATTGCAGAGAAAACAGACTTTAGGTTAACAAGATTGTAGATTCAGTCTAATCTCTTTGCAAGGAGAATCAAATAGGGAACTAGGTACATGGAATATATGGTCTCTGTTGTAGGAAATTCCCTTTCTGCCTAACTCTCAAGCTGCAGAGTTATAATGGAGCCGCTTTAAGCCATTGTTGTCTTCAGACTGCATTTCCATGCCACACAGCTAATGCGTCCCCTGTCTTCAGGAATGAATGGTCCATGGATCCCTGTAGTGACACACTAGCCAGCTAAGTCCTACAAAGCTCATGGTTTCAGCCAACACCAGGTGAAACTTGGACATTTGGTAGTTTTGCTTTGAATTTTTAGGTCCATTTGAACACGTAAAATCAGGCCAGTCAGACTCCACAAATTATTTTGTCAAACTGAGTGTGAGGCAAATTTAGCAAACTTTGCAGAGTTGTGACAGCACAAACTCATTTCACATAAGGCCATTATACAGCCATCACATGATAACCATTTTCAGTCAGGGCCAGCTGTTGATAGATTTGACCCTATGACCTGGAGCTGAAAAACTCCATATCTTATTACCAGTTGTCTGAGTCATTCAGTCTCTTTGGGTTTTTTTAAATATGAGGAGAAAAGTAGTTTGTAGTAACATTTGAGGAAATAAAAACAAATATTAAATCAGGAGTAATTGCTGGGTTGATTTAACGGTAGTTACAAGTATCTGTCTCTTCTTATTCCATGAGCATAAATCTCATGGATATCGGGGGAGTACCATACCCAACATAAGGACTATGCATGGGCCTCAGTTTTGAATATGCCTAATCTACATCCAAAAAAAATATTTTCAGTTTAGAAAAATGAAATGCTTATTTTAAGTTGCAAACTTTAGATGGAATCGTAATTGCTCTATCGATGAACATCCTGGATTTTTAAAAAATCCGTAGAAATCTACTAGGGAGGGCTAATTACTGCTGGAATAAATCCCATTATAATATAAACAATATCTGGTATCCTAATAACAATGAAATAAGTGAATGGAGGACGGGAGGAAGAAAGATACACAGCTGACTTTGTTCTCCCTGATCAAATACAGAAAGAACAATCTGATATGGCCAAGTTCTGCAGAAGAGGTCAGCTTCTGAAGATTGTAAGCAGCATAAAAAAAGAGCTTCAAATCATTCTGTATAATAAGGCTCTGTGTGAGCTACTGCCAAGTCTAAAGTAGTGTAACATCATTTCCACACTCCAAGAGCAAAGAGCAGATGAGTAAGGAGATCATTTAGGGAGGGAAAAACCCCAGACAATGACTGGACGTGCGCGTACGTGTGTGTGTGTCTGTGAGAGAGAGAGATAGTGTAGGGTGGCCAGGTGCCTGGTTTTCGACCAGAAAGTCTGGTTGAAAAGGAGACAGTGTCCGGTCAGTGTCTACTGACTGGACACCCAAAGTCCAGTTACTGTGGGTTGGGGAGGTGGGCAGGTGCTGGGTCATCACCCGCGCCAGCCCCGACTCAGCCGGAGCCGCCTTCTACCTGCGTTGGGTGGCCGCAGCTCCCATCTGCATCTCCCCAAGTGAGTCCCCCCTGACCTGGGCCGGGGGGAGGTAAGAGGGGAAAAGCAGCAAGCGACTGGGGGGAGGAAGAGGAGTGGATGGGAGATAGAGCCTTGAGGGAAGAGGCGGGGTAGGGGCAGCACCTCAGGGGGAGAAGAGGCAGGGCAGGGGAGGTTCCGGCACTCCTACTAGAGTGTCCGGTTTTTAAATATTACCAAATTGGCAGCCCTATGATGGTATGGTACGCAATAAAAGTTTTAATAGCATTGATTTGGGATGATTGTAATACTCGCAAAGGGCTGGATCCTTAGCTGGTGTAAAGCATTGAAATCTGCTGAATCCAATGGAATTACACCAATTAACACCAGCTGGATTTGTCCCAGAGCGTGAAGCTAGGAGTTAGTTATGCATCTCACATAGATAAAACCCTTCTACTGCCTCATGCAGCCATGTGCCATGTATATGCATGCCACTCATTTCATGGGGAAAATATCTGAGAGATGCTTCAGAATATTTTGTGTGTCTTATAGTCACTGTTGATTTGTAAAACTCTGCCTACAAGGACTGTTGATTTTCCTAACAAGAGCTCAACTGAAGAATGCTTAGGAGGAAAGAAAAAATGTAGCTAATTAGTTTTCAAAACCTGGAAAAGTTACCTCTTTGTTTGTTTGTATAATGACTATGGGCCAATAGGTCCTTTTTATTTTGAAAGGTAGAGGGAACACAACTCTTGTGAATATATGGAGGGAGGAGCACCGAAAGGGCGTAGCATTTCCGCCTCAATTTCTTTTCCCCCTCCTACGCTTCCGTCTAGAAGCCCCTTCACAGCTTCTCTATGGGAATAGGAAGGAGGCAGGTAGTGAGGAGAGGCAGTTGCGGGGGGGTGGGAGGGGAGACTGAGGAGGCAGTGCGGAGGAACTGTTAAAGGACTCCATGCAGATGGCTGTCACCTCTAGTGCATGCCCTACAGACTGGTGAATTCCATGTGCCAAACACCTGCCATTTTAACAGAGACATGGTCTGGGAGTAATCCCCAAAGAAAGGAGTAGAAAGAAATTCTGTAAAATGGAAACTGATAACATTCCCTGTCCTTTGTTAGTCTCTAAGGTGCCACAAGTACTCCTTTTCTTTTTGCGAATACAGACTAATACGGCTGCTACTCTGAAACCTGTCCTTTATATGTAAATAAACTGGATAGAGGAAAAATTGTCCCTGAGTGTCCACTCATACAGTATGGGCCAATAAAGTATTTGAAAGCTGGTGCCGTTTACCATGTTTGTTAACCAGGCTCAGTGTTGTCAGGTTTAGAAAGGATTGTGCAGAGTATCTCCAGTTGAATGTGTGGTGCATTTATATTTGATTTGACTGTCTTTGCTAAAACTGCAGTATAATTCATGTGCATTACAATCCCCAAGTTACTGAAGCAGTTAGTTAATAGCGCATACATGCATACAGAATCGAACATACTTTACTAAAGAAAATGTAAGTGTTTACTTTTAACTTTAATACTTTTAGTCAGTGTTGTAAGTAAAAAGAACAACTCCTTCATAGGCCATGCAACATTTATAAAAAGACTTAGATTGCTTCGTGGGCTTTTAGTCACCATCATACGCTTTTTCCTTAACAAAGGGCAATAGGAAATTATTGCATTGCACAAGTGGAATTTAAACCTTGCTGATGTAGTTAGGGATGCTCTTTCCTTAGAAGAATCATTAAGTATGACCATGCTCTTTAAAAATGTGATTACAACAGTTCAGCAGATGGTAGACACTTGGGGTCAGCTCTTAGAAGATCTGTATTTACAGAGTATTAATAATGGTTTAAACTTTCTCATACATAGATGTTGATTAATTTTAAGTCCATTTGTAGAAACCCAGCATTGCCAGAATATTTCCTGAAACCACAATACAAAGTATGATAAACACCATCGGTTAATCCAGCCTAATGTACTCCACACATTTTTTAAAAATCGCTAAAAGGATTATTGTAATTTTTCAAACATGAAAAAAACCAGATTGGCTCTTTCATTTGTACTCTGTATGTTACATTTTTGACAGGCAACTCTTTTTGTTGATGGAATTATGTGTTTTTATCCTTTGCTGTAACATACTTTCAAATAGCTTGTATTTAACTTTATATTCTATTTGAAATTTCTTCATAGCAATGAGTGCAACATGTATTAATCCAGTCAGTGAAACAACGGGAGGATAACCTTTAGGAAAAGCCTACCAGCTATTTTAGCAAGGAAATCTGATATTATTCACTATTAAAGAAATAGTTTAGAGCATATAGGTTCTCAATCTTGGCCATAGCGTGACCGGTTTTTCAATAGGGGCCATTTAACAACATGGGAAGGACAGAGTGGTTGCAACCCCCAAGTTAAAAATTCATGGGCTGAAATCCTGGCTCCATTGAAATCAGTGGGAGATTTGCCAGGACTTCAGTGGAGGCAGGGTTTTCTTTGTATAATGGGTTTTTAAAACACCTCTTGTTGGCTGCAGACATCTTTACCAAAATTTAAAACACAATCAAATTAAAAGTATAACCAGGAGCTACTTCAGACTTATACCAGCAAAGCAGGAAAACCTAAATCCACAATATCGCCACCCCCTCCCCGCCGCATCCATGTGAACAGCTATGATATACTTTCCTCCCTAAAAGCCTTGGTAAGATGCAGCCTCTTATGTAGATGGGTCCTAAGCCACTTAGGGATTCATAGACCAAATCAAACAACTTAGATATGGTTTTATAACTAATTTGAATTGCTTAGCATTTTACCCTCTATTATATTTATTTTGGGATGAAGTGAAATCATGTTGTAATTAGGGTTGTCAATTAATCACAGTTAACTCACGTGATTAACTCAAAAAAATTAACTGCGATTAAAAAAAATTAATCACACTCATATAATAGTATACCAATTGAAATTTATTAAATATTTTGGATGTTTTTCTACATTTTCAAATATATTGATTTCTAGTACAACACAGAATACAAAGTGTACAGTGCTCACTTTATATTATTATTTTTATTATAAATATTTGCACTGTAAAAATGATAAAAGAAATAGTAGTTTTCAATTCACCTCATACAAGTACTGTAGTGCAATCTCTTTACTGTGAAAGTGTAACTCACAAATGTAGATTTTTTTTGTTACATAACTGCACTCAAAAACAAAACAATGTAAAACTTTAGAGCCTACAAGTTCACTCAGTCCTACTTCTTGTTAAGCCAATTGCTAAGACAAACAAGTTTGTTTAGATTTATGGGAGATACTGCTGACTGCTTCTTATTTATGTCACCTGAAAGTGAGAACAGGTGTTTGCATGGCACTTTTGTAGCTGGCGTTTTTTATTTACATGCCATATATGCTAAACATTTATATGCCTCTTCATGCTTCGGCCACCATTCCAAAAGACATGCTTCCATGCTGATGATGCTCCTTAAAAAAATAATGCGTTAGTTAAATTTGTGACTGAACTCCTTGGGGGGGAATTGTATGTCTTCTGTTCTGTTTTACCTGCATTCTGCCATATATTTCATGTTATAGCAGTCTTGGATGATAACCCAGCGCATGCTTGTTTTAAGAACACTTTCACTGCAGATTTGACAAAACGCAAAGAAGGTATCAATGTGAGATTTCTGATTTCTAAGGATAGATACAGCACTCGACCCAAGGTTTAAGAATCTGAAGTGCCTTCCAAAGTCTGAGAGGGACGAGGTGTGGAGAATACTTTCAGATGTATTAAAAGAGCAACACTTTGATGCGGAAACTACAGAACCCGAACCACCAAAAAAGGAAATCACCTTCTGCTGGTGGCAGCTGACTCAGATGATGAAAATGAACATGTGTCGGTCCGCTCTGCTTTGGATCATTATCAAGCGGAACCCGTCATCATCATTGCCACATGTCTTCTCGAATGGTGGCTGAAGCATGAAGGGACACATGAATATTTAGTGCATCTAGCACATAAATATCTTGCGATGCCAGCTACAAGCGTGCCATGAGAACGCCTGTTTTCACTTTCAGGTGATGTTGTAAACAAGACGTGGGCAGCATTATCTCCTGCAAATTGTAACCAAACTTGTTTGTCTGAGTGACTGGCTGAAGTAGGACTGAGTGGACTTGTAGGTTCTAAAGTTTTACATTGTTTTATTTTTGAATGCAATTATTTTTTGTACATAATGCTACATTTGTAAATTCAACTTTCATGATAAAGAGATTGCACTACAGTACTTGTATTAGGTGAATTGAAATGTACTATTTCTTTTGTTTTTTACAGTGCAAATATTTGTAATAAAAAATAAATATAAAGTGAGCACTGTACACTTTGTATTCTGTATTGTAATTGAAATCAATATATTTGAAAATGTAGAAAACATCCAAAAATATTTAAATAAATAGTATTCTATTATTGTTTAACGGTACAATTAATTGCGATAATTTTTTTTAATAACTTGACAGCCCTAGTTGTAATATAGGATCAGAAGGAGAAGAGTTAAGGTTGAACTTTCAATCTGACTTTGCATTTCCAAAATTTAGACTGTTTGATTTCTCAAATGCATCATTGCAGTCACACTAGAGTTTTTTGCATAGAATTTCCTACTTTTTAATTGTTTATCTTTTTAAGAGAAGTCTTTATCATCATTAAAACTACTGACCTTAGGTTGAAAAAATTACTAAGTCTCAACGCAGCCCTTAAGCATATTCTTAAACTCAACCCTATTCAAGTAAAGCATGTGCTTAACTTCAGTGGGGCTTAAGCCAAAAACATGCTTACGTACTTTGCTGGAGTCAGGATGGACTTAAGAACATGCTTTAAGCGCTTTGCTGAATTGGAGCCTAAGTGTGGTCAATATAATTCTCTTGGCAGGCAGTTTCAGCATTATCTTAATTCAGTCCCCTTTTTAACCCAAGGGGCAATAACTTTCTACTAGAACCTTCAGCTCCAGTCAGTAGGTGTTTTACACACTCACTCCAGTATGCTATCTTAATATCACAGCTGAATTAGAATAGTCTACAGAATAATTCATTCATTCTGGTCTCCATAGTTTCCATTACTTTTCTGTTTGCTTTTAAAATTCAGTGAAATTCTGATACAAAACCGCCCCACAAAGATAAATGATCCTTCCTACCTTACATTTTTAGGCATTTTAAAAAATCATGGCATAGCCAACTGCTTTAGAAAAGACTTGGGGCCAACCGTCAGGAACACCTTTCCACTCATTTCTTCTCTCACCCGTCCTTTGATACTGGCAATACTAGGATATTATTCCCTTCCCTTCTCAGTCTGTTCCACTGACCAGTTGTGCACATGGTCAGAACACTTTCCTATTCTCAGACCTAAACATTTCCTCCCTTAGCTTCAGGCCATTGCTGTCTGTGTGCCCTCATGTCTTCTGAGGCAGTACATGATTCCCTTCCAATGGGCCATATTCTGGTATCCAGACTCCACAAGTAATCCCACTGAGACTGAAAACAATAGGCCAGCTCATGGCGCAAAATACTATTCAGAGTACTCACATCACCCTGAGCCAAATTTTTATGTTGTATTTACTTTCCCTTTAAAAAAAAATCTGTCCTAAATTAGAGACTATAGATCATATTCCGCACGTGGTCACAGCACAGAATGGCACAGCTGCCCTCCTCAGTTCTAGCTCTATATTGGAATCTCCTTTGGTATATGCACACCCAAGAATTGCATTGGCTTTATTCTCAATAGTGCTGAGTATAAGTATTGAAAGCCTCTATTTACATTAGTTTGCTATCTACTGTCACGCCCAGGTTTTTTTTTTTTCAGATTAATTTCTTTCCAAATAGCATTTTGTATCTGTTTATTTCCTGTGCTTAGTTGAGTGAATATTCATTTATTAATGATGAATCTCACTGTGACTAGTTCGGACACAGAGACCCCCTAGGGCCTGGCCCCTGATGTGCTGAAATTACCTCTGAACCCGTTTTCCACTGCCAGCTTGGGCCTCCAGAACCCTGCCTTGTTGAGCCAGACATGCTAGTCTGCTGCAATACAAACCCAGGTCTGGTCAATGCTGCCAAAGCTGCAGACGTTAACCAAAAACCACTCAGCAGGTATTCCTGTCTCCAGCACCCAGACACCCAGCTCCAGATGGGATCCAAACCCCAAATAAATCCATTTTACTCTGTATAAAGCTTATACAGGGTAAACTCATACATTGTCTGCTCTATAACACTGATAGAGAAAGATGCACAGCTGTTTGCTCCCCCAGGTATTAATCACTTACTCTGGGTTAATTAATAAACAAAAGTGATTTTATTAAGTATAAAAAGTAGGATTTAAGTGGTTTCAAGAAATAACAGACAGAACAGAGTAAGTTACCAAGCAAAATAAAACAAAACATGCAAGTCTAAGCTTCATCCATTAAGAAACTGAACACAGGTAAATCTCACCCTTAGAGATGTTCCAATAAGCTTCTTTCACAGACTAGACTGCTTCTTAGTCTGGGCCCAATCCTTTCCCCGGTACAGTTCTTGTTAGTTCCAGCTCAGGTGGTACTAGGGGATTTCTCATGACTGCAGCCCCTTTGTTCTGTTCCACCCCCTTTTATAGCTTTGGCACAAGGCGGGAATCCTTTGTCTCTCTCTGGGTTTCCACCCTTCCTTCTAAATGGAAAAACACCACATTTAAGATGGATTCCAGTATCATGTGACATGTTCACATGTCCTATGAGACTTCATTACTCATTGGCTGGCACCCAGGTATATAGGAAGGCTTACAAGTAAACAGAACCATTTACAACCAATTGTCCTGGTCAGTGGGAGCCATCAAGATTTAATGATACCTTACAAGAGACCTTTTGCAAAAAGCATATTTCAGTTATGTTATATTCACACTGATAAGCATATTTCTGTAAACATATGGAGTTCAACGTCACACTCACCTCAATATGTATAAGCCACTGCTATACTCCCTCCAGGTCAACTTCCACTAGAAATGTGTCTGCTATTCATCCGGGTTTGGTGTCACTGATGAATCTGAAAAAATAAAGTAAGTTCAATCAATCTTATTATATGATGTTTACCAGAACACAGAATAACCAGTGTTAATTACCCCACTTACTAAGGGGTATCCATTTGGACCTTTCCATAAATAATTACTCTGTTTCTGTGTTTTTAACCAATTTCTAATCCAAATGGTGGTATTTGTACCTGCTTGGTTTTTATCCAGTTTCTTTATAAACTTATGTGGTACAATATCAAATCCAATACTTTAATTACCAGGTGTGAATGTATTTTGCTGTCCCAGGCATCTGCCTCACTGCTTGATGTTCCCACATCACCTCTTTCTCTGCATTACCCAACAAGACAGCTCTGTTGATACAGTTAGTTTTATTTTCAGAACTGTAATAAAATAACATCAAGTATGGCAGGAAAAATACTTCATAGGGGATTTTAATAGTGACCCCTAATAAAATTATTTTGGATCCATAAAACTATTCATGCATGCAGGTGCCATTAACATAGAATGATAGGATACTTATGGTAATTCAGAATGTGCTCAGTGCTAAAGGACGTTTGCAGATGGTGTAATTACACTTTGGCTGTTTATTGCTCATGGTGCTAAATAGTTCTCCAGCGAAGTATCAGTTTAGTTCCTCCTTGTCTAAAACATAATATAGTGAGGCTTGGGAGAGTTCTTACTTGCTCCCATGTAAGACAGTAGCCAAGAGTGTAAGAAGTTTCAGCAGTTTGTATGTATTATAGTAAAAAATCAAATGTTGGTCTTTCTGCCCAGCGTTACTAAATACAGAAGTGCAGTAGGGGGGGTGGGAAATACCCTTTCCCTGGGAAAACAGGCTATGATGATGTTTCTTAGATATGTATCTTTTAAATAACGTGGAGGAGGGATTGTTTTTAAACCACATTAGTCCACTATTTTTAAGAGTCATGTTTGTGCTAAAATATATATGGTGGAGCTCGCAAATTAGTTCAGCCAGTTGTGAATTCTAACTTGGAAATGCAGAGATTCAGTTAACATCCAGGATTCCTGGCAATTCAAATTAATTAAGTTAGAGAGACTTTATGTGAGAATATAGATACTTCAGTTTAAGTGTGTGTTCCCTGCTTACCTAGCTCATGACTGTGGTCAAGATTGATGAATGTTTTTACAGCACTTTAAAATGCTGAGTAATATATAAATAGTTGGTGTTGTGTTTATAATGCAGTTAAAAGTGTAAATAATTATGTATTTCCAAGGGTCATTCATTTGTTGAACTGGGGCCTAAAGCATGTAAGCCCTTAAGCTTAACAGTCTAACCCTCAGGTGCCCACTTAATTTTCAGTGGTCTCCCACAACATGTTAACCCCTTTTGCTTAGCAATCTGTTGCAATTTGTAATTAGCTCAGCCATTCTGCTTTCCTTCCCCAGACCCGAAGAAGAGTTCTGTGATGCTTGAAAGCTTGTACCTTCCACCAACAGAAGTTGGTCCAATAAAAGATATTACCTGCCCCACCTTGTTTCTCTTATAAGATTTCCCCAGGGTCTCCCTCATATATTTTCTTCATAAATATGCTGGAACAGGAATATCAGCTACTTGCTCCTATTGCATTTAATGGAGGAATGTATTTTTCATAATACTCTGCCAAGCTTCAATTAGTGGTGTGTTTGGGTTTGGTTACATGCTAGTGAGTCCTTCATTGATGTGCATCTATCAGATTGCTTTTGGAATCATAGAACATGGTGGATATTCATACCTTTCACCTCTAGGGGCCTGGATTTAAATCTAACATTAATGAATTTGGTTTCAACCTCATCCCTTGAGGCTGCTTACCCATGTTTCAAAACCACTAAATAATTTTAACATAAAGGCCAGCCTTTGCTTAGGAGAGACCAAAGACCGGAATAGCAGTGAAGTTGAAGCTCTGGGGGGCATGTCCAGCACAGCATCTCCCTACATGATACCTGGCTGTAGTTGGTGTAAGCTTGATTTTCTCATAGCAAATAGCCTCTAGGAAAGTTAAAGATAGTGGCTACATCGTAATATTTGTATATACCATGCTTATCACACTTCTTTACCTTAATCATTACTAACATCTTGCTTGGTGAATGCATCATTGAAAATATGCTATAAGAACATAAATCCTTGGCATCTCTGTCACTTTGTTAAAGCTGGAAAAATCCTCGCTAAGCTTCAGCAGAAACGCAACATAATGCAATTAGCAGTTGAAATTGTTACTCTCAATGGAGAGAGGGGATTTGGGGAATAAGCCTTGGAGGACCAGGATGATACCAAGTGTGGAGGCAAAGGCAAAATAGAGGAGTGGCGACATTCTTGCCCCAGATGATATTTTATTAAATAAAATGTCTGTGCTGCTTGTGTGTTGATGTTTTAGATCAGCTTTGGGCTAGGGTTGGCCATACCTGTGCTCTACTAACGTGGCTTTTGAAAGAGCGGTTTTTAGTGTTCCTGAACGCTATGCAGTAGTGTGGCCTCATACTGAGGCAGCGGCTGAGTATTAAGAGATGAACAGAGTGGGGCTTGGAGAAAGGATGTTGCAAGCTTTAGGAGACATGACATTCATGATGTAATGTACTTACTGCTGAGCCCTAGAAGTCTGTCTAGTGAAGGAATCAAGGGACTTTTGCTATTTCTGTTCATGTGTTTTCACACTATCCAGACCCTGATTCTCAGCTGCTCTATTCTCATACTAGGCACAGGACAGGACATAATGGGAGACAGTAAGGGTAGCTTTATGTCACTTTGGCCCTCCTGGATTCTGGGGCTGACTGGAGACTTCTCTAATTTATGCTGTGTTGCACCAGCTCTGTATGGGCCATTTCTGTAGCTCACACCTCCAACCCCAACATGCCTCATCACACCTCTCACACTCCTATACCTTAGGGTCCGTGAGAGGAGACAGCATAGGGCTGTTCAGCTGGCCCTACACGATATCCTCCTTAGGATGGGAGTATTCCCTGTTTGGAAGATCTGATGGACCTGTACACCAGCAGAGCCAGCATGCAGGAGCTTTAGGGAAATGCAGAACCAGGGCCCCTGTGTGTATCTTACATTCCCAAACTGGTAAATTTCCTCAGCTGTAACAACCTGCAAACTTAGTGTGCAAATACTCTGTCTTCAGAATACAACAGCCAATACATTCACACTCAAGACACAGAAGCACACTCAAATTTTCCAGTTTGGTAACACGATCTAATGTGAAAACACTGGAAGAAGATCAAACAAAAGTTAATTATCCCCTCAGCAACTGCTGTGTAATGGTAAAGGGTTAGCTAAAAGTGGGGTGCGGGAGATGAGGAGGATGGGGGAGCAAAGAATGGGGAGAGAAGGGGCTTGGAGGCAGTTGGAAGGAGACTGAAGTAGTGTGGCTTTAGATAATAACCGGTATCAGGATTCATCCAAGATTAGTAATTATTTGCTAATTTTGTGTTGTGGAACCATTTTTATCTAAATGTCCATTAAAACAAGAGTTTGGGGTAGTAAATGTGTAGTTAATATTTTGAATTAGTGAAGACATCCTAAATTCCAATGGGTCCTTCATTGCAAAAAGAAAAAAAAATAGCATCCTTGACACATTAAGAAACATTCCTTCAAACCATAGATAAATCTCTAGACAATATTCTACCTAAACATGTTTGAACCTTGGACGGCAGAGTTGGTTGAAAAACTTTGACTAATGAAATGTGGATGGAAAAATTGAAATATCCATGCTTTTTTTCTATTTCCTGACTAGCTTTGGATGCTGCAAGGGAATCTTCTACCAGGCACACATCTTTGCAATCAAGGGATTGAAAAGCAAGTCCTTTGTGTTAAGGCTTTTCTTTACTCGTTCACCTGATGTCTTGGCCAAAGAAGGTCAAGTTTACAAGTCCAAAGAAAATGTAATCTACCTCTGTTTGCAGAACTGAGTCGTCTCTCATCAGTGCTTATTCATACGCTTGGAGTATGAAATGTAAATAATTGTGATTCAGAATGGATACACTTGCTAACAATCTCACCTAATTGCTTCCAATATTTATTAGGCAATGCTCCAGATCCCCTGAGGGTGTGCATACCTTTCCATAAACAGGGATTAAACAGGCCTATAAAGTCTAAAAAGACCCTTTCATATGAAAACATTCATAATGAAATATTGATGCATATTGTTCTGAGGCTGAGACTGTAGTGAAGGTTCTGGAGTTTAATTCCTACCGGAGACCATTTACGATATTTAAATAATTCCATAAAGCAAAAATAATTGACATCATGGCATTTGGAAAGTAAAGTATGCCATTCTTCGTTCTTATAACATGTCATATCACAGCACTGAAATACCTATTTATAAATCCAGAACACCTCATTTTGCATTGTGTTTCTGTTTTTGACTAATGTCTCTTGTTATACAGGCTCAATCTGCTCAGTCAGGTAAGTCTGCTGCTGACCAGACTTTGCACGTGATATAAGCTATTAAAAGCAAGTCTTCAATCAGACATGAAAACAGCATTTGTACAGAAGTGCCTTTATATGCTACAGTCCAATTCCCGGCCTCCATTGTCAGAATCATCCTGTTGGGATTCTGTCCTCTTCCGTTATGCAACGGAATTAGAGATTGTGGAAATGGGAGAAAAGCCTGTGATGAACACTGAAATTTGACCTTTAACAAGACACAATATCCACTGCATCCTTGGTGTTTAGCATCCATTTAAATGTTTCCGTATAGGAAGTCAGAGTTTCCTTATGTAGCTACTATAGTCCTAAAATGATTATCGGGTTTTTGGAGAAGAGAGGTCTGGGGTCTGGGGTCTGCCTCTTTTCCTCACCTTTCAATTCACCATCACCCTCAAAGATGTCACATTGTACCAACCACGTACCCAGCCAAAGAGAACTCCATGCTTTTATCCACCGAACACTGCATGAACAGTGGCAGGGCAGCTTTCCCCATACAACTCGGCTTGTATGCCTGTGCCACCTCCCAGTAGACCCACCACTAAGAGTGGGAGGGTAGTTCCGTCTTCATGCTTGCTCAGTCCTTGGCTTTTTTTCTTTTTCTGAACCTGTCAACAAGGTCCCAATTAACACTAAATGTGGAGAAGATGTCAGGCTGGAAGGGACCTTGACAGGTGGCCAAGTCCAGCCTCCTACGTTGAGGCAGGAGCAAGGAAACCTAGACCAGCCCTGACAGGTGTTTGTCCAACCTGTTATTAAAACTTTTTTCTCTGGACTCTCTCCAATATACCACATCTTATATCTTTCCAAAAATGTGGTGCCCAGAAATGGACACTGTACTTCAGCTGAGGCCATGCCAGTGCCAAGTAAAGCAGGACAATTACCTCCTTTATCTTACATATGATGCTCCTGTTAACACACCCCAGACTATTAGTCTTTTTTGCACCTGCATCACATTGTAGACTCATATTCAATTTGTGAGCCACTATAACCCAAGATCCTTTTCACCAGTACTGCCACCTAGCCAGTTATACCCTGTTTTGGAGTTGTACATTTGATTTTTTCCTTCCTAAGTGCAGAACTTTGCACTTGCCCATACTGGATTTCATCTTGTTGAATTCAGACCAGTTCTCAGATTTGTCAAGGTTGTTTTGAATTCTAATCCTGTCCTCCAAAGTGCTTGCAACCCCTCCCAGCTTGGTGTCATCTCCAAATTGTGTAAGTGTACATTCCACTCCATTATCCAAATCATTAATGAAAATATTGAATAGTACCAGACCCATGACTGACCCCTGCAGGATGTCACTAGATACACCCTCCCAGTTTGACAGTGAGCCACTGATAACTATTCTTTGAGTACGGTCTTTCAACCAGTTGTGCATCCACTTTATAGTAAATTCATCTAGACCACATTTTGATAGTTTGCTTATCAGAATCTCAAAAGCCTTACTAAAATCAAGATGGATCACATCTTTCCCCCCTATCCAGTAGGGCAGTAACACTGTAAAAAAAGGAAATTAAGTTGATGTGGCATGAGTTATTCTTGAAAAAGGCATGCTAGGTATTTCTTATAACCCCATTATCCTCTAGGCCAACAAATTGATTGTTTAATCATTTGTTCCAATATTTTTCCACCTATTCAAGTTAGGTCTAATAAGTCCCAGGGACCTCTTTGTTCCCCTTGTTAAAGACAGGTACTAGTTTGCACCCAGTGTGCAGTGACAGTCAAAAAAGTGAACATCTTAATGGGAATCATTAAGAAAGGGATAGATAATAAGACAGAAAATATCATATTGCCCGAGTCTATATAAATCATGGTATGCCCACATCTTGAATACTGTGTGCAGCTGTCATCACCTCATCTCAAAAAAGATATATTGGAATTGGAAAAGGTTCAAAAAAGGGCAACAAAAATTACTAGGAGTATGGAACATCTTCCGTATGAGGAGAGATTAATAAGACTGGGGCTTTTCAGCTTGGAAAAGAGACGACTAAGGGGGGATATGATTGAAGTCTATAAAATCATTATTGGTGTGGAGAAAGTAAATAAGGAAGTGTTATTTACTCCATCACATAGCACAAGAACTAGGGGTCACCAAATAAAATTAATAGGCAGCAGGTTTAAAACAAACAAAAGGAAGTATTTCTTCACACAACGCACAGTCAGTCTGTGGAACTCTTTGCCAGAGGATGTTGTGAAGGGCAAGACTACAGCAGTGTTCAAAAAAGAACTAGATAAATTCATGGAGGATAGGTCCATCAGTGGCTATTAGACAGGATGGGAAGAGATGGTGTCCCTAGTGTCTGTTTGCCAGAAGCTGGGAATGGGTGACAGGGGATGGATCACTTGATGATTACCTGTTCATTCCCTCTGGGGCACCTGGCATTGGGCACTGTCGGAAGACAGGATACTGGGCTATATGGACCTTTGGTCTGACCCAGTATGGCCATTCTTATGTTCTTATGTTTTCCAGTTCTTTGGAACCTCAACCGTCCTCCATGAGTTTTCAAAGATAATTATTAACGGTTCCAAGATAGCTTCAGTCAGTTCCTTAAATTTCCTAGAATGAATTTCAGCAGGCCCTGCTGACTTGAATACATATAACTTGTCTAAATATTCTTTAACCTGTTCTTCCTTATTTTGGCTTGCATTCCTTCCCCTTGCTAATATTCATTGAGTTGAGTATCTGGTTGCTATTCATCTTTTGAGTGAAGACTGATGCAAAATAGGCATTAAACACCTCAGCCTTCTTGATGTCCTCAATTATTAGCTCTCCTTGACCATGAAATAGAGGGACCACTTTCCTTCATTTTTCTCTTGCTCCTAATATATTAAAGAACCTCATCTTATTGCCTACTATGTCCCTTGCTAGGTGTAACTCATTTTATGCCTTAGCCTTTCTGATTTTGTCCCTGCATTCTTATGCTATTCTTGTGTGCTCCTCCTTAATAAGTTGTCCCTGTTTCCACTTCTGGTAGGATTCCTTTTTTATTTTCAGGTAAGTAAAGAGCTCCTGATGGAGCCATATTGGCCTCTAACTATTCTTCCTGTCTTTCCTTCGCATCAGGACAGTTTGCAGTTGTGCCATTAATATTGTCTTCTTGAAAACATGCCTGCTCTCCAGAACTCTTTTTTCCCCCTTGCTCGTCTTCATAGAATATCAGGGTTGGAAGGGACCTCAGGAGGTCATCTAATCCAACCCCCTGCTCAAAGCAGGACCAATCCCCAACTAAATCATCCCAGCCAGGGCTTTGTCAAGCCTGACCTTAAAAACCTCTAAGGAAGGAGATTCCACCACCTCTCTAGGTAACACATTCCAGTGCTTCACCACCCTGCTAGTGAAAAAGTTTTTCCTAATATCCAACCTAAACCTCCCCCACTGCAACTTGAGACCATTACTCCTTGTTCTGTCATCTGCTACCACTGAGAACAGTCTAGAGCCATCCTCTTTGGAACCCCCTTTCAGGTAGTTGAAAGCAGCTATCAAATCCCCCCTCATTCTTCTCTTCTGCAGACTAAACAATCCCAGTTCCCTCAGCCTCTCCTCGTAAGTCATGTGTTACAGTCCCCTAATCATTTTTGTTGCCCTCCACTTGACGCTTTCCAATTTTTCCACATCCTTCTTGTAGTGTGGGGCCCAAAACTGGACACAGTACTCCAGATGAGGCCTCACCAATGTCAAATAGAGGGGAACGATCACGTCCCTCAATCTACTGGCAATGCTTCTACTTATACAGCCCAAAATGCCGTTGACCTTCTTGGCAACAAGGGCACACTGTTGACTCATATCCAGCTTCTTGTCCACTGTAACTCCTAAGTCCTTTTCTGCAGAACTGCTGCCTAGCCATTCGGTCCCTAGTCTGTAGCGGTGCATGGGATTCTTCCATCCTAAGTGCAGGACTCTGCACTTGTCCTTGTTGAACCTCATCAGATTTCTTTTGGCCCAATCCTCTAATTTGTCTAGGGCCCTCTGTATCCTATCCCTACCCTCCAGCGTATCTACCACTCCTCCCAGTTTAGTGTCATCTGCAAACTTGCTGAGGGTACAATCCACACCATCCTCCAGATCATTTATGAAGATATTGAACAAAACCGGCCAAAGGACCGACCCTTGGGGCACTCCGCTTGATACCGGCTGCCAACTAGACATGGAGCCAATGATCACTACCCATTGAGCCCAACAGTCTAGCCAGCTTTCCACCTTATAGTCCATTCATCCAGCCCATACTTCTTTAACTTGATGGCAAGATACTGTGGGAGACTGTATCAAAAGCTTTGCTAAAATCAAGGAATAACACATCCACTACTTTCCCCTCATCCACAGAGCCAGTTATCTTATCATAGAAGGCAATTAGATTAGTCAGGCATGACTTGCCCTTGGTGAATCCATGCAGACTGTTCCTAATCACTTTCTTCTCCTCTAAGTGCTTCAGAATTGATTCCTTGAGGACCTGCTCCATGATTTTTCCAGGGACTGATGTGAGGCTGACTGGCCTATAGTTCCCCGGATCCTCCTCCTTCCCTTTTTTAAAGATGGGCACTACATTAGTCTTTTTCCAGTCTTCTGGGACCTCCCCCGATCACCATGAGTTTTCAAAGATAATGGCCAATGGCTCTGCAATCACATCCGCCAACTCCTTTAGCACTCTCGGATGCAGTGCTTCCGGCCCCATGGACTTGTGCTCATCCAGCTTTTCTAAATAGTCCCGAACCACTTCTTTCTCCACAGAGGGCTGGTCACCTCCTCCCTATGATGTGCTGCCCAGTGCAGTAGTCTGGGAGCTGACCTTGTTCGTGAAGACAGAGGCAAAAAAAGCTTTGAGTACATTAGCTTTTTCCACATCCTCTGTCACTAGGTTGCCTCCCTCATTTAGTAAGGGGCCCACACTTTCCTTGACTTTCTTCTTGTTGCTAATGTAAGCGGGGGAATAGTCCTGCTATTGTTGGGAACTTTCCTGGCTTCTGCACTACCCCGGTGAAGTGGGCTAGCGAAAGGATCTGAGTCCTCGCTCCCAATTCCTTTACCCAGTGGTCTCTCTGCCCTTGAGGAGTCCCCTTCCACTCTCCTGTCTGGCAGAGTCTTCGTAACCCCAGCGGGGCTGGGCCCAGGATTCCTGGCGGGGCTCAACCCCCAACCCTGCTGTGGTCACCTAGGACAGAGGCTAGGGTGTCCCCACTCCGGGGTACTCTCTCTGCACTGGGCACTTCTCTGACCCACTGACCATTACATACAATTTAAAGCAAATGCAAGTTATTTAATCAACAATTAATTTTAAAAAGAATAAGGAAAAATGAGAAAGGTTAAAGGAAACACATCAACCTGCTCTGTGGCAGGGAACATCACAAACAGTGTCTCTGGAATGTCAAGGCAGTTCACAGTCTGTTCCTTGTAAGTCCCAGGCCTTCTTCTCAGGCCCTGGCTGTGCTTCAGGGATGCTGTGGGTTGGATACTTGCTCTGGTGGTGGCCACATGCTTTCAGGCTCTAAGTGGTAGGACCCTCCTTCCCAGTGTCACCCCTGCCCTGTCGGTGTTACGATCCAAGCCTGGCCTGCAGAGCCTCTTGGCTGAGGTGTCTCCCTTTGCTGGGCCCAGTGCCCAGGGTCCCCTTCACTATCCCCAGCTGCTCACTGCACCCAGCTCCGGACTGCTCCAGCCCCAGCTCCACCATTCTGTATCAGCACTGCTGCTGTTGCTCTGCCTCCAGCTCCCTGGGCTGCTTTTCTGGCCTCTCTGGCTCTGGTTGCTGCAGCTTTCTTCTCAGGGCAAGTCTGCTCTCTCTGGGCTGTGCCTCTGGCTTTGGGGCTGCAGCTCTGCTCCCAGGACAGGGTCTGCTCTCTCTGGATCTGGCCCAGCTCTGCTCCCTAGCTGAGCTTGGGCCTCTGCTTTCTCCTTAGCTCGGCCCCACTCTGTCTGACCCAGACAAGTCCAGTTCACACAGAACACAGGACCTCCCTGGCCTCCTGACTCCCTGATTAGCCTGCCCGCCCTGTCATTCAGGCTGACCTGGAGCATTGGCATCTCCCCATTGTTCCTGGGGGCTGTCAGTCTCAGGGTCCTAATTCCCCATCAACCCTTTCCCCATTTTAGTACTGGGAGCTAGAAACTAAAACACCCACACTGAATGTTAGTAAGGGGGAAACAGTCCCCTTACACTAACATACCTGAAGAAACCCTTCTTGTTACTCTTAACATCTCTTGCTAGCTTCAACTCCAAGTGTGATTTGGCCTTCCTGATTTCACTCCTGCATGCCTGAGCAATATTTTTATACTCCTCCCTGGTCATTTGTCCAATCTTCCACTTCTTGTAAGCTTCTTTTTTGTGTTTAAGATCAGCAAGGATTTCACTGTTAAGCCAAGCTGGTCACTTGCTATAATTACTATTCTTTCTACACATCGGGATGGTTTATTCCTGCAACCTCAATAAGGATTCTTTAAAATACCTTTAAAATTCTTCCTGTGGGAGCTTACCTACCAGTTCACTGAGTTGGTTAAAGTCTGCTTTTCTGAAATCTGTTGTCCTTTCTCTGCTGCTCTCACTCCTCTCTTTCTTTAGAATCATGATGTCTTATCATTTCATGGTCACTATCACCCAAATTGCCTTCCACCTTCAGATCCACAACCAATTCCTCCCAGTTTGTCAAAATCAAGTCTGAAAGGGCTGTTCCCCTGGTTACTTCCTCCATTTTCGGGGGGGAGACAAATTGTCCCCAGTACATCCCAAGAACTTACTGGAAATTGTGTGTTTTGCCATATTACTTTTCCAACAGATATCTGGGTAGTTTATGTCCCCCATTACTACCAGATCTTGTGTTTGGATACTTCTATTGTTTGTTCTGGAAATGCCTCATCCACCTCCTTGGGCTCTGAAGGCAGTGAAACTACAGAGCTTCCTGCAACTGGGGGAGGCTCCCGGATGTGGGTCAGACCAGGCCCTGGGAGCATCCTGTGCAGGAGAAGAGGAAGTCCCGTCCCTCCCCAGCCCACCAATACTAGCAGCTAGAGCAGGGGCGGGCAAACTTTTTGTCCTGAGGGCCATCGGGTTTCAGAAATTGTATGGAGGGCTGGTTAGGGAAGGGGGTCATGGCCCAGCCCCCACCTCCTATCCACCCCCCCCCACTTCCCATGACTCCTGCCCCATCCAACCCCCCATTCCCTGACATCCCCCCGGGTACCCCTGCCCCATTCACACACCCCTGCTCCCTGTCCCCTGACTGTCCCTGGACCCCTGCCCCAACTGCCCCCTGCCACCCCATCCAACCACCCTCTCCTTCCTGACTGCCCCCCCCCGGGATCCCTGCCCCCATTCAACCCCCTGTTCCTGTCCCAACCCCTACCCACACCCCTGCCCTCTGACCACCCAGAACTCCCCTGCCCTCTATCCAACCCCCCCCCCCAATCCCTGCCGCCTTACCGCCTTACCGCGCTGCCTGGAGCATCGGTTGCTGGCAGCACTACAGCCGCGTCGCCTGGCTGGAGCCGGGCCACGCCGCCGCCACCACCGCGCAGCACAGAGCACCGGGTCAGGCCGGGCTCTGCAGCTGCGCTGCCCCAGGGGCTCACAGCCCCACCCCCCAGAGCACTGCGCCGGCAGCGGAGCGAGCTGAGGCTGCAGGGGAGGAGGGACAGCAGGGGAGAGGCCGGAGGCGAGCCTTCCAGGGCAGGAGCTCAGGGGCTGGGCAGGAGGGTCCCGCGGGCTGGATGTGGCCCGCGGGCTGTAGTTTGCCCACCTCTGAACTAGAGCCCAGCACCACGGTAGAGGTTCCCGGGTGGGGTGCCCCCAGCCCTGCCCCTCCCTGGTTCCAGACCCAGCACTCAGGGGTTAAAGGGGTCTTGGAGAGACCACATTGCCCCCCTAACCTTGGGGCCATGGGCAGTTGCCTCCCAGAAGGCCAGCTCCCCCCCCCCAAAATGATGACCCCCCCATACTCTGCAACCTTCACTTCTGTGCTGCTGTTGGTGGCAGTGCTGGCTTTAGAGCTGGGCGCTGCCCAACTCTGAAAGCAGCACCCCCACCAACAGCCACACAGAAGTAAGGGTGGCAATCCCGTGACCCCTTTACAATAGCTTTGTGACATCCCCCTGCCTCCTTTTGAGTCAAGACCCCCACCATTACAACACTGTGCAATCTCAGCGCTAAACATCTGAAACTGTGAAACTGACTCTTCTTAAAATCCTATGACTGTAAAATTGACCAAAATGGACTATGAATTTTGTCTGTCTATATATCTACTATCTGTAGTAGACCCACTACCATGACATCACCCCTATTTTTTACCCCTTTACCTTTACCCAGAGACTGTCAAATAGTCTGCTTCTCCCTTCTCCTTGTCCTCAGAACAAGGGTATACATTCTTGATATTTAATGCAACGCCTCCTCCCTTGTTATCCTGCCTGTATTTCCTAAACTAGCCATACCCCTTTATACCAATATTCCAGTCATGAAACTTATCCCGTCAATTCTCTGTGATGCCAATTGATTCATATTTTGGCTTATGGGTAATAGTTCCAGTTCTTCTTATTTATTCCCCATATTCCTTGCATTTGTGAATGGACAGGTACGATATTGAGCAGATTCACTCACTGATTTCTCTTGTTGCTGCAATGATTCTATTGTAATTTTCCTTGTCTGCCTCTCCTCTCCCTGCCCAAACATCTAGTAGTCTACTAAGATTGCCTTTTTATGCTTACCTCTGGGTTTTTGCCCTCTGTCCCCTTTGAACCTAGTTTAAAATCCTCCTTACTTGATTGGTGAATCAGTGCACAAAGATGGTCTTCCCCTGCTTGGTTAGGTGGACCCCATATCTACCCGTACTGAATCAAATCCCACATTTTGTCATGTGTGATCTGATTCACTAAAGCACTTAAGCACATGCTTAGTTTTAAGTACATGCTTAAGTCACACTGACTTCAAGTTAATGCATAAAATTAAGCATGTGCCCAAAGTGCTTTCGTGAATATGGGACAAGGAACTGGACTTGAAACAGCAAACTAATGTCCACTAGGTAAAGATACTTTACATTTTACAAGTGTGCTATGCTTCAGTGCTTCAAATATGTGTGTTAAAAATGAAAATCTGCCATAAAGGAAGGTGCACAAGTGAAGGCTGCCCCCGGGCAGCTTAACTTAAAGGCTGAAAAGTAATGCATACTTTCTTGCTTACTAATATCTTCAGTGAAAAGGTGTACTGATCATTGCAACTCTTTCATCGTTCAGCGCACATAGATAATCCTGTGCATAAAATAAAATTCATAAGCTCTGTCCTTATGCACTTTTTCATGATTCAGTTTCACCATAATTTCAGAAATGCAATGCAATAAATAATTATACATTTTCTCAAGATTAGTTCATGGGTGTACAAATACATTTAATTTAGCAATACTCAAGCTAGATAAAAGATAGTGCAAGCAGCATGCAAGGCTCCTTTAACAGCACACAGCAGTGAAGAAATAAAAGTAGAACAATCTATGTACTAGGGTTTCTCTTGACAGATAATTGCCTCCCCAACCTTTGTTGTGTCATTCAAGCCACAAAAATATTACGGGCCAGAGCAGGAAAGAGAGTAATATTAGGTGTTCACATGAATCTGTTAGCCACATATTCTTCCTTTTAAGTACATATATGGTAATACTGTGATAATTTGGGAAGGAAAAAAGAAAAGTAGTGGCTAGGAGGATGATAGAGAAAGAGTATTGCTAAGCAAGAAATAACCATGTTTCCTATTATGGGCTAAGAAATAATCTTTGCTTAATATGTAAAATAATATTACATCACTTAACTGAGCCACAACACTCTTCTGTTCCTTTACTAAGTCCTTCATGGTTTTCCATCTTAGAACTGAGCAAGGATGCTGTTGATAAGGCTCTGAGCAGTATTTTGGGAGCCGTAGCTGCCAAACTGGCACCTAAAAGAGACCTAGTCTCTGGAAAACAGATAGAGGGTATTAGGCTGCAGGAAGTCACCATTAGAACACCAGCTTCAGAAGAAAGCCAGTGAATTCCTTCAGTGGTTTCCACAGAATCGTATGCACTCTGGGATCCCAGGCCCTGCACACTGGAAGCTGGCTTTTTGGTTTAGGACAACAGGGAGAACCTGCACTCTGATACTATTACTTTAATATAAGAAGCAGGAGGTCATAGGAAAGTGGCTGGACAGAAATTTCCTTTGCTCCTATTCCCAGAGCATTGGCTGTAGAAAGAGTAGAACTTGTACTCCTGTCCTTGAATCACTGCCTGTAGGCAGAGAGTCCATGGTCACAGGGGTCTTCAAACATCTGGTGAGGGAGAGAGGGCTATGTTGTGCATAACTAGTGGCAAGACAGCTCTTCCAGCTGTGGGGATTTTTAACTGCTGCGGGCTATGGAGAATGGGGAAGAGTGAAGGGCTCAGGGAGAGGTCAGGACATGAATTCCCTTAAAAAATACAATGTCCAAAGAATTATTAAAAATAATGGCATTGAACAAACAAATATACATTGTGATTAGAAATATAAAACAGGAGCAGCAAGCCTATACACCAGAAAATAAAGATAGTCCTGTTTTAATGAGTGATTTAGTTGGATTATGCTGAAAGCACTTTGAACTGATGGTTCTCTTAAAATGCCAAACCACTTTTTATTACTTTGAATTCATTGGAAAAGCTTCTAGAATTGACTTCTGGTGCTATACTAGTAACAAATAAAAATAATAAATAGGGGAACTAATTACTTAGAAGGTTCTTAAAGTTCTCAGCTTTGATGGAGGACTAAAGAGGTTTTATATTATCCTTCCCTGGATTCATGGGAAGAGCTGCTGTTAATGTCAATGGGAGCTCTCTGCGGAGAAGAAAGGGGAAACTATGCCCCTTATTAGATTTCTTTACCAGACACCTAGGAATAAGTTTTCAAAGTAGTATGTGGAGATTTCATAATGTGAGTGCAATTAATATTAATACTAACATGGCTGCTACTCTGAAACCTATTAATATTAATGAGAATCATGTATCTAAATCCCCATACAGACTTTGAAAATATACCCTCTGTGCTATCAAGTGAAGAACTCTTAGTAACTACAACCACACAACCGACTGCAAAATCATAGAGATACAGGGCTGGAAGGGACCTTGAGAGGTCAGCTAGTCCAACCCCTTGCACAGAGACTGGACCAAGTATACCTCCTAGACCATCCCTGGCAGGCATTTACCTAACCCAGTGGCTGTCAACCTTTCCAGACTATTGTATCCCTTTCAGGAGTCTTTGCCTGGTGTACCCTCCAAGTTACAACTCACTTAAAAACTACTTCCTTAAAAATCAGACATAAAATACAAAAGTGTCACAGCACACTAGTACTGAAAAATTGCTGACTTTCTCATTTTTACCATATAATTATAAAATAAATCAATTGGAATATAAATATTGTACTTGCATTTCAGTGTATAGTATATAGAGCAGTATAAACAAGTTGTATGAAATTTGAGTTTGTATTGACTTCACTAGTGATTTTTATGTAGTCTGTTGTAAAACTAGGCAAATATCTAGATGAGTTGATGTACCCCCGGAAGACCTCTGTGTATCCTCAGGGGTACACATATCCCTGGTTGAGAACCACTGGCCTAACCTGTTCTTAAAAACCTCCAATAATGGGTGTTTCCACAATCTCCCTTGGAAACTTTATTCCAGAATTTAACTGCCCTTATAGTTAAAGTTTTTCCTAATATCTAACCTAAATCTCCCTTGCTACAGATTAAGGCAATTACTTTTTATTCTGCCTTCACTGGACATGAAGACCAACTGATCATCCTCTTTATACAACCCTTAATATATTCAAAGGCTGTTGTCAGGTCCCCACTCCATCTTCTTTTCTCAAGACTAACCATGCTGTTTTTTAACCTTTCCTCATAGGTCAGGTTTCCTAAACCTTATATCATTTTTGTTGCTCTCCTCTGGACTCCCTCCAAATGGTCCATATCTTTCTTAAAGTGTGGTGCCCAGAACTAGACACAATACTCCAGCTGAGGTCTCACCAGTGCTGAATAGAATGGGACAATTACCTCCGATGTCTTACACTCAACAATCCTCTTAATATACTCCAGAATGACAGTAGCCTTTTTTTGCAGCTGCATCACATTGTTGATTCATATTAATTTGTGATCCACTATAACCCCAGCTACTTTTCACCAGTACTACCACTTATTCCCCATTTTGTAGTTGTGAATTTGATTTTTCCTTCCACAGTGCAGGACTTTGTACTTATTTATATTGAATTTTATCTTGTTGAATTCAGACCAATCTGTCAAGGCTATTTCGAATGTTGAACCTGTCCTCCAAAGTGCTTGCAACCCATCCCAACTGGTGTCATCCACAATTTGTATAAGCATATTTTCCACTCCATTATCCAAGTCATTAATGAAAAGTCGAATCGTACTGGACTCAGAAGAGACCCCTACCGGATTCCACTAAATACATCTTCCCAGTTTGACAGTAAACCATTGGCAACTGCTCTTTGAGTACAGTCTTTCAGCCAGTGATGCACCCATCTTATAGTAGTATTATCTGGACCACATTTCCCTAGTTTTCTTATAAGAATGTCATGTGGGACTGTGTCAAAAGCCTTACTAAAGCTGTGTGTCTAACTATTTGACTTAGGAGCGTAATCTTCTTAGGCACTTTTGAAAGTTCCTCTAGGCGCCTCTCTGCATCTTTAGTTGCCTAAATAACTTTGAAAATCTGGGCCTGAGACCTTGAATTTGAAAGGTATTCTATGGGAAGCCAGTGTAGAGTGGAGGACCAGTTTGATGTGTTCATGGTATATGGGAACAAAAGTTAAGTTAACGCAACATTAATTCAGCCACATGATATAGATAGCATTTTTTAAAATTACTCCTACTTTTCTGGTGGCATGAGTTAATATTACCGAGGGTCTGATCCAAAGCCTATTGAAATCAATAGGAGTATTTTCATTGACTTCAATGAGCTTTGGATCTGATCCTTAGTTTCCTATGAAGTTGTGTATTTGACAAATAAAGCAACATTATAATCACTTATGGAACAGTCCCAAAGTTGTTTATAGAAAGACACTAAAGCTGTCAAGACTATATTGTAGCTTAAAGGTAGGTGTCACCAGCCTGAACCAGCCTCTGATGGAATATATTTACATTGCAAAGTAAAGACAACAATGTAGATCAAAAGAAGTCACTCTGGAAGAGATTTCTGACATTATTTGCAGAAATGATTGCTAGTAAATAGATTTTTCATATAAATATGATTTATAAAAATCACTTCTATGGAACAGTTTGTGGTTTCAACATCCCTTCCCCCCCCCCAGCCATTAATGGCTTTAGAAATGTTGGTTTATACCAACAAAATAATAATAATTCAGAGCATTAATTTTGTTTCCAAGGAGAGAAAAATCTAAAAGGCTTGTGTACAGGAGATAATAGCCAATATACTGGTCTCTCCTTCACACTTGTCTGCTTGCAAGTTTATATGTACAAGAATGATTGATTGATTGTTGCTCGTATATTCTATGGTTTAGTGGTGTGAGCACAAGATTGGGAGTTTCTGAATTTGTCTCCCTGGGGCCCAGATCCCAAAGGTTTTTAGGAATCTCAGTTCCATTCAAATCAATAAGGCGCCTAAATACTTTCGGGGATCTGGGACCCTGTCACTTAGCAATCTGCCTCTTTTTCCCCATTTGTTCGTCTATTTCTACTAATAATACAGTTGCATAAGGATGTCATGGGAGTGAATTAATTAATGTTTTTAAGCTCTTTCAAGAGGAAAAGCCTTATATAAGTGTTGTTTATTATTATGGTAGGTACTGTAGTACTTTAGTGCTTCTCTCTGTTTATTTATATTAAAGGACATAACTGGTTCCCAAATTACAAGTAAATCCTTCTTCTATCATGAGACATTGTTTTAGACTTTTTTCCCCCAAAAAAAGTCTACATGATGTAATAGAAGAAAACATCATTGTTTTTGAGGCTGTTGTTGGGCACATGTAACTGATTACAAGTTTCAGAGTAGCAGCCGTGTTAGTCTGTATCCGTAAAAAGAAAAGGAGTACTTGTGGCACCTTAGAGACTAACCAATTTATTTACAAGGCAACACAGCACAGCAGCAGTAAAACCAAACAAATCGTTGCATTTTCACTAGGCAATGCCATCTAGTGGTGCAGTGTCCCATTCCTTGTTTCTTTGCCTGTAGAATCCAACCAAAGAAATCAGCAACCTCACATGTGTTCTGTTGCTACAGTTCTGTCAGTTCCTTTCTTTACAAAGGATAGAGACCTTGTTGCAGGGCTGTGATATTTTTCACTAGCTATTGAACCCAGGTGTCAGAACACTTAGTTGTTCATGACTTGAATGAACAAAGTTTGAATATCTTATATTTCCATGAAGTCTGCTCACAGTCATGTAACTACATGGAAACACCTTTTATCCTCCTGGGTAGCTGGGCATGGGGAGTCAGAGGGCAGGGCTGGGGTGTGAACAGAGCCTGCCTTTCCACTCACCACATGACAGCAAGCACAGCTGAGCCGATGCCAAGGGGGGAAAAGCAGTGCCTGGTAAAGGGCTAGCACTGCTTGCTTCCATATGGAGCAAGAGGAAAGCAGGGGGACTGGAGTCACAGTACTTTCCTAGGTCCGTGCCTTACTACAGACTCTTGGTAACTCCACAATCTAGCCCTTATAATTGATGATGAAATAACCCCCCAAGTTATAGAGTAGTTATAAACATTTCTTTTGAAGTTATGGTTTGTGTGGACATAGGGACAAATTCTGCCCCTTGCACTGATGGCAATTCAGAGCAATTGCACTGATCTCAGCTGAGTTATTCTGGACGTGTGTTGGTGTAACTGACAGATGACCACTTGTTTAATTTCCATGATACATAAATGAAACCAAACTTTTCAGATGCTGCAATAAAGGGAAGTTAAATCAGTGGCAATCGCCTCCATATTCCAAGTGGGTGGCCATTCATCAATGTGATGTGGAAGGTGGAATAATTTCTGCCAGTTATACTGGAATCTGGAAACATTTTTTAACTTTCCAGCATTTCCTTCAGTACAGAATAGTAATAAAATGCTTCAGTCATCTCTAGAGTTGTTATAACAAATTAGTTCTTACTGACAATCATGGTCCATTAGGATTAATGGCTACATTTAATTACTGCAAACTTATCTTTATAATAAAAAAAAGTGCAAACTTGATCAAGTGTATTACTTTAAGTTTCATTTTAATACTTCTGTAACTTTCAAATAGTTTTGGACCAGATCCTCAGCTGTCTAAGTCGGCATATCTCCTGCAATATCAGTGGTACTACACTGCATTAAACCAGCTGAGTATCTGGCCCATAGTTGCTTTAAATATAATTTTTCTAGCTACTTGGTCACTACCCATTAAATCTTCCATTTACCACTTTGCCCTGCTGTGCCCTTTATCACTGCAAACAGAAATGGTAGTCCAGGTCTTTTTTGACTGTTCATTACATTGATGCTCTTTGGCTTTCTTGGCAAGGTTCTTTATAGGGCCAAGCAGGTTCAGAAGGTATCAGTAAGCTGTATCACTCAAAGTAAACATTCAAAGCATATTTCCTTGGTGATGAAAGATTTATACTAGTTCCCTGTTAAACAGTATATCAATCACAATGTTGCATTTCCACATTTCCCCTTCCATGTCATTCAGGCTGTCTTACTGAAGTTAATGCTCGGATGTTATAGATGGCAAGATTTGGTCCCATTTTTTTAACTATCAGTCTTTTAAATCAATTGGGTGAAATCCTGGTCGCATTGAAATCAAGGGGAGTTTTGCCATTGATTTCAGGGAAGCCAGGGTTTCAGCCCTTATGTCCTATGAGCCAGACTGTGATCCCCTTACTCACCATACTCCACAAATGATCTCAGATTGACTTCAGTAGGCCTGTTTTTTAAGTAAGGTACTGTTCGATCTGTCTAAGAATCTGGCCCTATCTGCTTAGACCTCCCCTGAGATCTACCGATGCTCCTTGTGAAAGGAGGAGACACAGCCACTCTTCAGTCAGGCACAGTTAGTCAACCCCTTCTCTATCCAACTCAGAGCTATTTATCTATCTTAGGTATTTAACATCTCACAATCTGTAATGGATTTATCCTCCCAACAACCCTCTGAGGTAGAGAGAGATCCCCATTTTGCTGGTGAGGAACTGAAGCACAGAGGCGCTAAGTGACTTGCTCAAGGTGACATGCAGGAAGGGCTGTGTTCACAAAGAAATGTAGGCATGGAGAGGGTAAGGGGAGAGAAAGGTGCCTGAGAATGGGACTCTCAAAAGCCAGCATGCTAGCCAATAGCAGATAACAAGGCAAGTTGCAGCACCTAAATCCAGGCTGCAGGGAGGTCCTTCCCTCTGCTTGGGATTGTCAGCTGCAAACCCTTTCTTGGAGTTAGGCACCTGCCCAGTTTTTGCAAGCTGGGGGAAGGGATAACCTTGCTCATAAATTTTAGTCCAATTGTTAGGGGATAAAGGAGACCTGGGGGGCAGAAGGGATTTGAACACAGATCTGCCACCTCTCAGGTGAGGGCCCTATCCACTGGGCTAGGGGATATTCTGTTGGGGCTCCCTCCATCTCTTCTGTTGATGCTGTTCCACTATGGATAAATAATGAAAGAATGATTGGAGCAGGGGGACTGGACCCTGGGTCCCTCACCTCCCAGGTGAGAGCCCAAATCACTGGGCTAAAAGTTGAGGGAGGTCCTCCTTCCCCTCTCCTCCCCTCCCTACCCCACCCTCCCGCAGATGTTCTGTCTAAGCTTGCCTATCGGGGCCTGATCCAATAGGAGAGCTCTGAGCATGCTTACCAGATCGGGCTCTTCAGGTGAATTAGGTGGAGGAATGCCTATCATTCCCCAGATCATGCACCATTCTGGGGCTTAGGCACCTAGATACCTGGCAAGGGTCTGCCGTGTGCATGTGCATAGGGGCCAACGGGGTTCAGCAGCCACTAAGTGGGGGTTTTGTGAATCCCAGTGGGGCCTGATTCTGGAATTTTGGCTCCTAAGTCCTCCTGTGAATCGAGCCCAAAGACTGTTCCAGAGCAGAGACTTGAACCTGCTCCTGCCCTAAACACTGGGCCGTTCTTCTCCAAGTGGCAAATCTAGCATATTACTAGAGGTGAGCAAAGCTCTCAAAATAGTTTGGGAGCTCACAGAATGAGTCTGAGCTTGTGAACTTTAATTCCTTGTCATTTATACCTGTTTTTCCCAAGAGCGCTTCAAATTTTTAAAAAACAAAATCTGTTTTTCTAGCTGAAGGAGAGGGGGGCCTGTGCTATGTAACAAGGACAGAAGAGCCTACTCCTCACCCCTTAAACTAGCACAAACAAATGCACTTTATGACACCCTCTGTCACAAAACCTTTTTTCTGACCTTCTCTACTTCATTTTTCACCTATCCTTTTCGTAAGATTATTTTTCATGTTCCTCTTTAACAGCTTTTGCCAAGCAGAACATGAGAGCTATGTCTTAAGTTCAAAGACATTTAGACCAGTGCACTTGCTTCTCCCATGTTAGTGTTCAGGAGTCCCATATCAGGAGTGGAGTCTTACTGAGTTGGGCAGTATACAAAGAAACAGTCATTGCCCTAAAGAGCTTGCAGTCTAAATACCATATTTCACCTAATGAAAAGGAATTGAAATATTTTCTCATGTTTCTAAGTATTACATCCTCAAGTAGGCACTGAACGAAGTAATAATTCAGGTAGTATGTTTACTGATACAGAAGCTGAGAATAAAGCTCTGTTTTAGATATTTGATTCTTCAACCAGCAGTATGTTTCCCTTGGAGAAGATTGATTAATAATTCTCTATACAATCTCAGCCGTGAGAGACCAGTAGGATTTCTCAGGGAATAAGGTACTACTCAGCCTTAATAAAGCTCTCAGAATCTGGCCCATAAAGTTTAAACTAGAGTATTTCTGTCATTTTAGTTTACATTTTAACACTCATGGGAGTTAAGGTTATAATTATGCTGGCTAAAATGGGAGCTGGTGCTGAGAAACATCCCCACAGAGCTCGACCAATGTGCCTCAGTTCTGACCTTCAAAGCTCTTGTCACTGATCTGCAAAGCTGAGAAATTAACACTAGTCCTCCCAGTTCTGCCACCTTTATGTTAATTAGTACCTCACACCGTGAATATTCCAGTCTGCTTTGGTGGGGCTAGCCACAGGAAAAGGGAATACTCCTGAGCCAGGCCTGCAGAATCTAGCCCTCTGTGAGGCTGAAAATTATATGGTAGGAACTCGGCTAAGACTGTCAAACCTCATTTTCTCTCGCGATAACACTCAGCTTCTCGCAAATGAATGGCTGTTGGTGAAAGACTGGGAAGGGCCTCAGTATCAGGGAAGCATGTGGACCAGCAGTGATGTCAGCGGGGATTTCCCTAAACCCCCCCTAGGAAGGGTGTACACCCCCACTGAATTTCCCCAGTACTCCCCTCCCCCACCAGTTTTGTGAACTAGTTACATGCAGTGTTGCCAGTTTAGTGATTGTTTGGACATTTGAATTGAAACTGAAACATTAATGCGCACTTTGAAAGCCTATAAAGTGTATGATAAAATACGTGTCTCTGAAAAAGTATAATAGATTTGAAAAGTATGAACATAGACTAGCTTCCTTATACAGCTTTTGTTTTTATGACAATGTCAGTGCATTAATTTCGGTGATGTTGGCCAACCTAATCATTTCAAATGATGATTTGTAAGCAAAGTCTAAATGAGCTCTCCCTGACAGATAGTGATGAGCTGGGAACTGGGGGGAAAGGCTTCAGGACCAGATTGTATTTACATTCACACCTAATCTACCTAGGTATCCAGCAAACAAAGTTGTGTTGCCAAATTATATATTTTCTCTGGAGTTGTGTCACAAATCACTTGAATGCAGGGGGTCGGGTGGGGGTAATGAAATGTTCTTATTTTTATTGTATGAGTAAAGGGCAGTAGAACTGTATTTAGCCTTTGCTGATTGAGGGCATAAAAAGAGAGGGTGGGGACAGGTGTTTTGCTTGATGGTCTGCCTGAGCCACAAGTACTATTTGACCTGCCCCTCTCCACTGTTTAAAGGCAGAGCTGATTAGGCTCCATAGATAGTCTTTTGTTTTGTTAAGTGACCACAACAGCTGAAATCACTGATAATCAGGTCTAAGTGCTTAGACCTGTTGTGGGGACAGTGTTTCTGTGGAAGAGATGGCCCAGCCTGTACTAGCAGCGGGGTTCCCCCACTGAGACATCAGCTTAAATCACTCAGAGCTCGGTGAAACCTCAAGAGACCAACTTGCAGAGGTCACCGTGGCAGGTGGCAGCAGAAGGTGATGGCGCAGGGCCATTGGCAACAGAGGGATGGAGTGAACGGTGGCACAATGAACAACAGTGGCCAGAGTGAACAGTGAGCAGCTGGAGGAACGAGCAAGGTGCCTTCTTGCTCCGACCTGGGAGGTGAACTCATGTGAAAGCACCTCTGAACTCTGAGTCTCCACTGACCAAGGACAACACCGGTGAGTGTTAATGAGGCTGTTAAGAATGCTGGAAACACAACACAGTTCATGCAAACAAACATGGCTCTGGCATCAGACTTCCTATTTAAGCAAGAGACACCACATACTACAAACTGGAGGCCAATGTTAAGTGCATTGTCACTTGTTCATCCTGAAGTTGAACACTGGTTCTGAAGACCAGCAAATGCTCACTATCTTTCTGCAAGAAACTCAGCTGACTGGCTAGAAGCATGTGATGCAACAGTGAAAGACTCAACAGTTGAAAAAGTGAAGAACTCTCTCTCCACATTCAAAACATTTGCATACATGGCTGATGAATGCACCGATGCAAATGGGCATCAAGTATTAAGTCATTGTGGACGTTATCTTGATGTCAGTGGTAGGCCAGTAGATGCATTTCTAGATGTTCAAGTTATAGAAGACACATCGGCTGCATCTGTGACAACCCACATCTTAGAAGAGTTACATGCTTGTCAGTTGGACCCCAGGCAGATGGCTGCTTGTGCATTTGATGGAGCTTCAAACTTCTCTGCAAGACATGGTGGAGTACAAGCTTTGCTCAGAGAAAAGTGTAACCCTGATCTCTCCTATACACACTGCAGAGGCCATCTACTCCAACTAGCTTTAGTACAAGCTGCAAACTCTTCAAAAGACATTAAAAAGCTATAAATTTAATGTCTTCATTATATTCTTTTTTCAGCAAGAGTCCAAAAAGACTGAATATCTTGGAAAATATAGAAGATATGCTGGGACTGAAGTTCAAATTAGTCCAACTTGGGAAAAACCTCTGGCTTTCTCATGAGCAATCCTTGGCTGTTGTTTTAAAATTACTCCAGCCATTATTACTGACTTTGGAAAGTGTCTACCAAGATGGGATGGATCTAAGTAGTGAGGCTGGTGGATTATTTTTGCTACTACGTTTAGAGAAGACAATTGCCATTCTCTCTCTTGTAAGTCTACTGTTGAAACCACTTGGGTCATTAAACAATGCCGTCCAGGCATTTGCTACAACAGTAGTAAATCTTTGTCCAGCAATAGAAGCTACATTTGGATCAATCAGAGAGCTGTCCATTGAAAAAGTACTGGAAGAAGCAAAGACTTCAGTCCAGAAGTTGACTAATGAAGGCATTTTTATTGAACTCTTAAGTGAAGAGGACAAGAAGTGTTTGTTAAGACAACTGAAAAAGTACACAGACTTGATTCTTAAAAATCTACAACAGTGACTTCTAGATTCTACTCAACCTCTAGGTAGCTTTTACAGATCCCTGTCCTATAAAACACCGACAGTTGAGTGGAGTGAGGCACTCCCAACAATGGGGCTTCCATGTGCTCAGGACAGAACAGAGAATTTGAACACAGAGTGGAATATCATATGACGAATGAAGATTTGACTTCACCTTCATCATCACTAGTAGTTCAGACCCAATCTTTATACTATGTTTCCTGGGATGAAAGAAGTAGGAATTCATCTCTTGCTACTCCCAGTCACAACAGCTACAGCTGAGCATTCTTTTTCATCATTGAATAGAATTTTGTGTTTTGAAAGAAGTCACCTTCTGCCTGATCATGTGAATGAACTAATGAGCATATTAATTGAAGGAATGGAAGTACCGGACACAGGAGAAGCGATCAAAGATGAACTCACTGCATTCAAGCAGTTCATTAACAGAGTTGTGCAAAATTATATCAAGAAACCAAGAAGGATGTAGATGTAGTGCTTCACAGAAGGCTTGAGTAGCCAACTTTAATTTGTGTGATGATTTTAAAACTTGAGTTAAATGTAATAAAATGGTCATGAAACATTTTTCAGTTTTTACTATGGTGCCATACAGCCCACCTTCATCCTCACGGTCTCACTCCTCATTGGCCCTGACCACCCCCACATCCCTCCCCCATAAATTCGAACACACCCGCCCGTAATTTCAATTCCTGGGGAAAACACTGGATGTCAGGATTGTAATGAAAGGGTAGAGACTGGCAGCACCTGAAAGCAAGAGGGCCTGGGAGCAGAAAGAGGAGTCGCCCCATAAAGAGGGAGAGAGAAAAGTCCCCATAAAGAGGGAGAGAGAAAAGACATACAGGTCTGAAAAATGAGAGAGCCTCCTTGCTATGAGAAGTGGAGTGTGCTGCCTTCGTCAACAGTGCACTTGGATTGTTCCCACATGAGTCAGCATCTTGATTATGGGGGATTCAATGTACTTTTAAACTTCTTCCATGGTCCCAGGGTCTTATGGTGATTGACATCTGAGAAATAAATACATCTCCTAATAAGCCTGCAAAAATCCTGAACTGCTTCTGCCACTCCACCGAGTGGGAAAGAAACAGGAAGTGCTGTTAGAGATCAGAGAGTCTAGAGATGGCCACCAGACACAGCACACTCCTGGTTGTGCTGCTCTTGTATCAACGCTGGGGACTTCTTGAGCCTCCAAAGCCTTCAGAAGAGGTAAGAGCCTACCGCAAGTATGGTTAGTCTTCTCATCTTGTGGTAGGAAATATTGTCCCTTAGCTTCAGGAGATGTAAACTGTAAATCTGTAAGCCAACCACCTGTTCCTTTGTTTGAGGTGTTCCCTTGGGTTTATCACATATTGCTCTGAACAGTACAGCTCATTAGCACCCCCTTGTGTCAGCTCACCTTTGCTGGCTAGCTAAGGGTGGAAATCAGAGGGAAGGCACCTCTCCCCTACCTGCAGTGTAGATGTGAGGCCATGCAGAAGGGGAAGCTATTACACTCTCCCCAGTTCTACTGTCCACTGTGCAGGCCAGCCCACAATCTGGCTCTGCTAATCAAAAAATTCTTTGCTCCCCAACGAAATGGGGAGATCTGCCTTAAATAGGCATTTCCACTGAAGAATGGTAAGAGCTGAGCTATCTGTGCCCTGCAGAGCGTTTGATTCTACTTAGGGTTGGAATGTGTAGCAAAAGCCTGGATCATTTAAATGGAATTTTTTAAGATCAGTTATAAAGTGGGTACTTCAATAGTTATGGGCTCGACTGAAAGTTACTTTCAGCCCTGTGTACTGTGCTTTAGAAACCGTCATTGGAATATGCTTTTCACACAACCTCTCATCCCAGTGTAGCATAAGCAGCCCTTGCTACATGGTTTTTGTGCAGTTACAATATAAAGGAGTTAGGCTTGTTATGAGCCGTCTACCTCACTCCTTGCACCCGTGTAAAACTGGAGTCATGTAGGAGTGAATCAAGCCCTTAATTTCCATTGCACACATACCAAGGTGGAAGGTTAAGCTAAAGTCTATCAAACCAGCTGCTGTTTGACATGCTAATTGTCTGTTGGTTTGCTCTAATATTTTTAGTTTGGCATTCTAGCCTAACCAGCTCACTGGTTGTAACAGAACTGCAGTTTACCAGCTTATTCAGACTTATTTAATTATTTTGATCTACCTTAATCAAAATCTCTGTGTAATGTCTAGACCCTTGGCAAATGTACTTAAATGTTGATGTATGTAGCGTTCATATATGTAGTGCTATCTCATTTTCAGAAGCTGCAATAGAAACTTTATTTATTAGACCATTATTTCATATGGCCTGAATTCTATCCTTATTTGATCCCATGCAACCTATTGACTTCACTGGTGTGACATGGGTAGGAATGAAGGCAGAAAATGCTACAAACTGAGCAATTTGAAATGACTCTCTGAATTTCCTTTGCACTAAGATGGATAATGGAGTAGCTATTGCTCACCTCTGAGTGTGCTGTCAGAAGGGTGCCTATTCTAAGAGCCTCTTCACCATCAGTAGGTGACGTTGTTTGTGAACCAGAAAAACAGGAAAGAATAAAACAAAACTGAGAACAGTATCTCTACACAGCAGTTAAAATGACAAGATCTTCATTCCCCTCAGCTCAAAAACTTGTTAGGGCCCACTTTTTCCCCCTACATATTGTGTTTTGCTAGAAAGTGAACTTCAATTTCTAAAGTTGATTCTCATATAAGGTGGTTATGTTAAAAAAAAATTATTGTGGAAGATGCCAATCCATTGTTCTCTCCATTGTTTCTAAAAGGAAAATGGGCTTTTCCCCTTGAATTCATGAATAAAATATTTTGCCTGTATCCCTGTTGAAAAGCCTAAGGTGTTGGGACACATATTGGTATCTGCAGTAGCTAGATGTCCATTCTCAGCTGGATGTTGATGCAAAGGTTTAGAGTCAAGCTCAATTTGTGATGGAAATCGCCTTTCCAATCTATTGGTAATTCCAATTTAATGGTAATTCATTGTCATTTTTGTATTTCTGTTTCAGAAAGCAGATAAACAATTGAGCTTTAGCAAAAAGTGAATTAATAAACTGCAACATGACAAAATAACTTTTAGATTATAGGAACAATGTTTAAATGAGTCAAAGTTATGACTAGGACTTGCTCCTACTCCCATTGGAATTCTGGACAAAACTCCTACAGACTCCAAGAGGATCAGGATTGGCCTTTAGAATGACTGAACAACAAATGCATTTTGGGCCGTGTCCTGCTCTTGTTGCTCACATGAATAGCCCCCCACCCCACCACCACCACCCCAAGGCCCAGGGAATCAGTAATGTCAGGAAGGTGAGCAGGATTTAAATTTCTTTCTGGTCTGTGAGAAATTTAATGAAATCCGAGGTCAAAAATTGCCTTGTGATAAAACAGCGATACAGCAGAGCATTAGACAGCATTAGCTCTGGTTTATTGTGTTTAATTTTTTTTAACGGTCAGACATGGTAAAATAAAACTGGGACAGTTAAATACGACTCCGCCGCATCATTGTTTATGATGGATATGTTATTTTTACTGGGATCAGTCTTGTGTGCTTGTCTTCTCATGTGCTATTATTTTATGTGTATAAAATATCAGCAATCCCAGCTGACAGGGCGGATCTCTTACAATAATATCACAGTTAGCATTCAAGCCAAATTGAAATAGTTCTGTGAGATGGCAGCTAGAAAGGGACTTTGCTGGAGATACTTGGTAAATTCCATTAGCAAAAGCCATATTATTTAGTATTGATGGCTCCTCAGATTATAAACATATTGCTTATAGGCAATGAGAGATTGACTGAATGTAATGCACCCTTGTTACTTCACGTAAATGTGAATTAAAGCATCCAAGTTTTTCCTGGACTTTAGTTTTGCTAACAATGCTTACAAAAAAGATGTCAATGTAAAAACCATGTGTTAATTTCCAGCTTCCCAACTGTATAGCAGAAATGAGCACCATTAAAGAAAAAAGCAACTCTTTTAAAAAATCATTACACAGAATGATATGCTTTGTACAGATTAAACAAAGCTCCTTCATTACCTACTCAGTAAAATAGGTTTCTTAGGTAACTGCTATTATTACAGGATTCTGTTGTTTCCTGAGTAACAAAGAATCAAGCAAACACTGTTCCTAAAAAGAGATTTCAAAAAGAATATTTTTACTTCTCCCAAATGTATTTACAGGTGCCCTTTTGCAAAATATATGGATGAAAAGTTTTGGATATGAAAACTTTCCCTTTCATTCTTCATGTGAAATTTACTTAGAACCTCATGGTGCTTGTCAACCAATGACGAACTAATGTCAAGCATTTGAGCAAAGAGATCTAGACAATGGGTTAGGCTGGAACTGTCTGAGTTAGGTTTTAAATGCTTTGGGGGAACTGGGAGGAGACGCCGACATTCTACCAAAATTTTTGCACATGAGTCAAGTTTTGCTTGTTTAAAACATGAGGGTCAGCCCATTTACTTTGATTGGTTGACTCCCTTAACTAAATCAAGCAAGATTTGGCACATTGAGGATTTTTCCCGCAATTAAAAGCAACAGACTTAATCCAGCACAATCTTTGGCTTCTTTTGTATAGGACAGGAAACAAATGGACATGATAGCACGTTGGTTTTTCAGCAATGCTAGTAATATGTGTTTTAATAGGGACCTTGGAAACCAAACCACCACATTCGAATATAGATGTATGTTTAATACAGCTCATTTATAATTGCCAGTTGCCTAGAGAGACGTGACAAACCAAATCCTTAATGTAAGAGAAAAAGTGTAGGCTGTCACTTTCCATTCCAAACTGTAATTTCAATTGTATGAGCAGGAGCAGCTGCATGCTGCTATCAGGCGTAAGAAGTTTTTAGTGCTAAAATGGCAGCTGGGCTGGAAATACCCCACAAGTGCACATCCATTTGTCTGGTTAACTTCAGCCCTTAGACTATCAATCAGGGCAGCCTAAAGAAAAATGAATGACATCAGTCAAAACAAGAGGATACACATATCTCTGTGCAGTGATTAGCCCCATGTAGAACAAAAACTTAAATAATTTGTGCTTTGAAAATGTGGTGATTGATTGGCTTCCATTAGGCTTGGGTTTTAAAACATTCCATGAACTCCCAGATAAAATGGCACTAAAATGTTATTGCTATAATCAAATAAATCATATTAGACTATGGTGTATATAAGTACTTTAAAACATTATAGAGTCTAGCATTCTGTGTATAATAAAAAGGTAAAGAATGTAATCCCACTGGCTCTGTTCACTATGTGGCTGGAATCCTAGCCAAAGAAGTTCTAGCCAAAGAACCTCCGTGACATTTAAGGATGATTTGCTGTGAATCCAATGTACAGGGACAGAACAAAAAGTCAGACCTCCCTTTCATACCCACATTTTTAAGCTGACAGCATTACCAGCTCTCATAGTGTTATTGTTGTTGACAGTATTTCATGTTTATCTTAAAGCCCAGCTCCTGGAGGCAAGTAGTTATGTGAGAATCTCAGCTTACTTTTTTAAAAAGAGCAAGTTGCTAGTCCTTATGGTTGTAGAGAGAAGCCTAAAACAGTGAACCCTAAATGCTCAGAACCAGAAGGCAAATAAAAAGAATCTCCTTTTCTGACCTATTTTTAAAAATCTCATGATTTTTAAGTCCTTCTCATGATTTGGGGGGCCTGACTTATCATTTCTGAACACTTTGAGGTTAGCAATACAGTACTGATGCCATAGTAAAACTTAGAGGAATCAAAGAGATACAAATTGACATTCAGAAATTGGGTATGTGGTTGTCTTTAAAGGCAAACAGACAAATATCTTGCTGATATACCATTTACAGGCTTTCACAAATTCTTCTGAAACTAGTGAAAGCTAAATGGATCAGGAAACTCCAGGTACCCCTCCAAAATCATCTCTGGGAAATTTATATATTTGACTATATCACTTATTTCCTCCAAACAGCAGTCCTTCCTTCTAGGATGTCACTGCACCACAGGAAGTACTAACCACAAACCCTATCGTTCACAGTTTTGTACTTAACGAGCTGTCATTGATTGGAAGCACCATCATGTCCTGGAAGCTGCCTCAGGTACCTATGTCTTCATTAGTATGTCAGGTATACGTAAAATAATCAAGACATAACATACTGGGTCCCTCTATATCCGTTTATAAACTCATTGTTACTAGCTATCTAGAGCCAAGTCCAGCTCAGTTTCACATACACACATCCCACTGAATTCAACAAGAAATGCCCACATACAAATAATATGTATAATTAACATTTATGTACATCTCCTGATTTCCACTTAGGTGATATATTGCATTATACAAAACATACATGGCTGCAGTATCACAAAACCAAAGTGGTCATTTGTTATTACCTAATATTTACAAACCATTATTACCTGGGATTGTCATTTAGGCTGGGCATGAGAATTGATGCATCATTCTTTGTGCAGTAAAGCTGAAATTGACCCATGGTTCAGAGGGACAGCACAAAGCCTATGCATCATTTTAGTCCCACATTAGCCTTCAAATTAGGGTTTAACTGGGATTTAAGAGATGCATAGGCCTGGACTGGTCCTCTGCTCAAGAAGCAATTTTACCCAAAGCCCATATTGTTTGTGGAAAAGGCTATATGGGAGCATATAAAATGAGGACTTCTATTTTAGAGCACTATGTGTATTTATAAGCAATCTTACATTTTATTTAATATAGGGTTTGGGATTTTTTTTTGGTCTTTTTACTACTTTGTATAGCTGGAGGGTGTCTAAAGGTCCATCTAGACCTAAGGCAGGTGAACCTCAGAAACTGGCCAAATCCAACCTAGATCTTGGGCTCTGTTGCATTTGCGGTTGCTTTCTCCTTCAATGTATCCATTGCTGCTTGCTGACTTTTTTCTGATATTTGTGTTTCTATATTAGGATGATTTTTCTTGGTGGCCTAAACACTTGTTTGCAATTCCGACTTGTCTTACTGGTAGCCAAAAGAGCCTGTGAAATCCTCATCTCCCATGATTCCACTGTTCAAGTATTCTTTCTGGGATATGAGCATCACCAGGTGTGGTTTGAGTGCTTGCAGATAAGATTCAGATTGAGTGTGATGCAGCACTCTGAGTTTGATCTGTAACCTGCTACTCCCTCAGTAATGCATAACATGCATAACTTCCATTCCTGACAAAGGGGAAAAGTAATTTTGCCAGTGAAAACTGTTTTTGCTCTAGAAGAAACCAGAAAAAGTGATTGCCACGAGGTATTCATGTTGCTGGTTCAGACAGGCTGCCACATCTGTGACAGCAGGGGCTCAGGGTAGGGTGAGGTAGCCCTCGCCTTAGCAGGGAATAGGTTTCAGTGCTAATGTTTTGTGGGGTTTTTTGGCTGTATATAAACAGATAGTTTAATTATGTTCCCCCATCGGTCTTCTTTGGATATTGTCTTCTTCAGTTATTGTCTTATTATTATTTATTGTTTATGTTTATTGTGGTAACACCTAGGAGCCCCAGCCAGGGACCAGGACTCCATTGTGCTAGGCACTGTACAAACACAGAACCAAAAGATGGCCCCTGCCCCAAGGAGCTTGCAATCTAAGTATAAGTCAAGAGACAACAGCTGGATACAGGAGTATGTGATCGGGGCTTCTAGGTGCTACTGCAAAACAAATCATAAATAATATAATAATGTACTTTAGTGCCACATGATATGGAGAAAGCAGGAGTTGTGTATAGACTGGGAGTTGTATGGTAGTACAATAGTGTAAATTCTCTAATAATCAACCTGTCTCCCACTTTGTCTCAACAAGTCCCCAACTCTTCCAACTTAATAGGAAACTTTTACTCTGTTTAAACAAAACTTTTGTAATAAATAACAAACAAAATGTTCCTTATAAAATATAAACATGTATAAAATAATGCTTATTCATAGGTGAAACAAATAAAAACCTTCTAAATAAGTACACCATAAGCACTACAACATATTGGCAAATGAAATTATATCTAAATTAAGCGCAAATACAGGTCCTGTGTTTTTGTCAATGTCTGTGTCCTCTGAATGTGTAAGTAATACATTCTAAAACAATATATACATTCACATGCAGAACCTATTCTGATACTGGAGTTACAGACTACTTTGTCCAACGTCTCAGTGTAAACATTCTTGCTATTGATGAGGTTAAAATTTAGACACAATAGAATGGGGTAAAGTAATGAAGGGAAATTGACTCTTGTGGGGAGGGGTGGCTGAAGACGACAAATGCTTACTGATTCTGACTATTAGGTGAGTGGTAAAGCTGGGAGGACAGTTTTTTATCAGTTCTTCCCTACCCATTCTCCCAGCCCGCACAATTCTGACCTCCTCTGTGGGATTGACTTCCCCACAGGCAACATAGCAGAGCAGTTTGAGGCAGGCCAAGGTTTGTGCAATGAATTCTGAAATTTGCAGCCAGGTCTCCAGGTTTTGCAAAGGGTTCAAAAGCTGCTTGAACTGTCTCTGCTCATCAGTTTTTGAAGACAACCAGCTGGGTTCTTGCAGAGAGGGGTAGGATGCCAGCCAACTTTATTTGGACCATGTGCTGGTCTGCACCTGCCAACACTTGGATTTCTAATGGAGATAGTTGTGAAGAGTGCTGGTGTTTTGCAGGGGAAAAGGGTTTTTTTCACTTTAGAAAACTGCTTTTGATTTAAGTCTCTTGAAGTAAAATCCATGTGCCAGAAAAGCAAGTGTGCATGTGCACACACACAACAACACACCAAACTTTCATTTTGATCTAAGTGGGTGTTTTGTTTTGTTGTTTTAGAAATATGAAATGCAAAGGCTCAGTTCTCTGAGGAATTCTTTGGAAAACTCCACCTGCTGGTAATCTCTCACTCTGTAATCCGGTGCTTTGCCAACAGGTAAAACATACTCATGAGCTGGTGAGGGAAATGTAAGGGTGTGTCTAGAAGAGGTTTCACCAACACATCAGTTATGAACTCAATGAACCCTCCATCTTTTGAGAAACGTTACTAAAAGCTAGAGCACTTTAGTTGTCCCCAAATGGAAAATATTTTGGCCAGTCTGTAAACAAGCATATTTTCTTGAAAATGAGGCTCCTTTTTTGCTGTTTAGCTTCTTATTTCAGTTCACTAAAATTATCTCAAATTTCAATTTACATTATTGTAATTTGGAATATTGTAAAGGTTCAGGTAAGGTAAGTTTGAATTTCCACTAATGTCCCCTGTTTTCTCATGGTCGTAACTTTCTCAAATATTATTCTTTTGGGAAGAAAATGTCCATGCTTGGTTTCAGCTCAGAATATTTTTGGAAGGAGTCGGAGGGGGAAGGTTTGCTTACAAAATAAGACCCAAAGTTTGTAGGTATTTCTCCTGCCATAACCATTTTCATTAATTACTTTTTTCTACTTCTCTTAAAAACTATTTCCATATCGAAATAGTTCAACATCGTTTATGGCTGCACTTATTGGTCTTTAAAACTACTTTTTAATGTCATCGTTTCATTATTAGATGAATGCACAATCCATAAAAATTTCTAACAGATCCTTTTTACTTCATCAGTTACTTGTTTGTATCTTTCCTCCAGGCCTCCTAGTGAAAATTGTGCTTACTCTCACTTTTCCCTGCACGTTAATACTAATGAAGCTTAATTGGAACAGAATTAGTATAAGGGGCTAGACAGAAAAGCAACCCCAAATCCCTTTCTTTTTTTAAATCAGCCCTAGTATTTTTCAAGCCACACCAAGGCAAGGACTTCAGCCAGAATGTTTACTATCAGGTTTCCAGAACCATCAAAAAGTGGACTTTCTTTTTATCCTCAGTGCATTTTCTTGTTGTCCTTTCCAGTACTGATTTCAGCTATGTACCTGAACAGTGAGTGCTTTCGGTACAGGAAAACTCCTTTTCTTCTCCTATAATTAAAACTTGGATTGCATGGAGGTATACACATTTGTATTTAGGACGGTGCTTTATTGTTTAACTCCACTTTCACTGTAACTTTTTCTCTTCAGCATGATCTTTATTTTGCAGCTGGGATGTTCTTGCATTTTTGTGACCCCCTCGGGCAGTGACCCCATCCGGAAAAATGAGAGAATAAAATCAGAACTAAGTATACTTTCATTTCAGTTCTGTGTGCCCAAAATAGCTGTGATTTGAGAGTTTTAAACCCCATTTTCACAGGTTTTGAGCTCCCACAACTCCCACTGACTTCAATGTCTTTGAAAATCAGCCCCATGGTGTCCTAGCCTTTGAGACAAAGGATCAACTTGTAGACAGCTGTTCCCAAGCCCAACTTATGTAGTGCACATTCCAACAGAGAATTTTACAGTAACTGCAGAAGGACTTAAATTGAGGGCACCTGCACATCACAGAAAAGAACTGAGAGATGCTTGAAAGGTGGCCTTAATTGTGTACATATGCTGCTGTAGAGGGTTCAGCTCCCCACCTAATGTTTGTACTTAGAGCTGTCACCCCTTTGTTACTTGATCTGGATACAGTAACCTCCTCCAGCCGGGTACTGTGCATTCAGATTCTGAAGGAGACGCACAACACATGATTGCAGTGTCTTGGGGGAAGAATTCAATGCTGTTTCTCTGCTATAATGAGGGGAACTCCAGGGGTTGCCTAATGTAGTAAGCATATTCCTTAAAAGTCAGAGCATCTGTTTACACTTTTACAGCACGTTCTGCATCACAGCATGCTTTGTGAGGCCCCACTGGTTTGACTATTTACAGTTTAAGGTTTGATGGAATTTTAGCTGGTTTTAATATAAGGTGCTCAGTCCTGCCGGACATTTAAAACCACAGCAGTGTTGCTTTGTACTGATTCTTTCATCCCAAAGAACACTTTAACATTTACCATGTGGCTCTTTCCCTGCCCCCAATCCAATCATGCCATCTAGACTTTACAAATTTAGAGAGGGATAAAATCCTCAAAGGCACCTAAATGACTTAAATGCCCAAATGCCATTGACTTGAATGGGACCTCAGTCATGTAGGCATTTTTGGAAATATTACCCAGAGACATTAGCTGTTTGTCTCTCCCTAAAAGGCTGCTTCTGCTTCCACCAAAGTAATTTAAATTACCAGAAGGTGGTCCAGCAGATCAAGCATAGCAGTTAGAAATGGTGGTTTACTTTCTACTAGTACATCCAGGTGGCTAATACTGATTTACTACCTACTACAGGGGGAGACAGTGTTCCCTAGTGGGCGAGGCCTCAGGAGACCTACATTCAGTTCCTGGCTCTGCCACTCATACAGTGGGTGACCTTGGGCATGTCACTTCAGCCTCTCTCTCTCTTGCCTCAGTTTCCCCATCCGTGAAATGGGATAATGATACTGATGTCCTTTGTAAAGCACTTTGACATTGATGGGTGAAAAGCACTATACAAGAGCTAGGTGCTGGTGTTTTCCACTGTGAAGTATAAGGTCAATACTAGCTTTTTGCATGACATTTCATGTGCCTAATATACCACTCATGGCAACATAAAATGGCAAAGGAAACCGGAACAAGTCCCTGGTGATACAAACACATGGACCTGAGACAGTATTTATCAAAATGTTTCAAAAGTTTAAGGAAGGGCCCAGAAATGCAATTAAGCCGTTGGTCAGTGCTTTATCTACATAGCTGATTCCTTCTGCCCTGAGTGTGTAAAGGTGCTCGGCACTTGTCTGAGGATACATCCACACTGCAAAAAAATCCTCACAGCAACAAGTCTCAGAGCCCAGGTCAACTGACTTGGGCTTGCACTATGGGGCTAAAAACAGCAGTGTAGACTTCCCTCTCTGGCAGGAGCCTGGGCTTTGAGACACTCCACCCTCACCGGGTTTCAGAGCCTGGGCTTCAGCCTAAGCATGTCTACACTGCTATTTTTAGCACCAAGTTAGTTGATCTGGGCTCTGAGACTTGCTGCTGCAGGGAGGTGGGGTTGCAGTGTAGACATACCCTGAATGAGCTTTGTCAGTGCTCAGCACTTCTGGAAAGCCAATAGTGAACGGACATCCCTTTGCTAGGAAAGGGAAACCCAGATGCCCTTTCAGGGCAGAACACAGCAAGTGCTATCTCTCCTATACTAACCACAAATTACTGCTCTTTCCCGCCTGTCTGCATCTTGTACATGACAGGGTAATTCAATGAGTGTACGTGGGTTGACCTACTTCAAGTGGATGGATCAAATTCACCCAGCCTCACCCCACATCCTCTGCACAAATAACAAGCACTTCCCCTGCTATTTCCCCTTTGATCCAGAGTGTGATCCAATTCTAGCCTGGTGAAATATGTTACAATCCTGGCAATTCTAGTTTTCCCAGTAAAATTGGAGCTCACCATTTTAATGAAGAGGGGGGGAAATGCCAATTACCACACCTCTCCTTTATTATGTCACAGTTGGGCCGCTCCCCTGCAGAGTACCCAGTTAGCATAGTTGTTGGGTTTTTTTGTGGGGTGGGGAAGTTGAGTATCCAAATTTTTTTGTACATCAGGGGAATCCAAGATCTGTAGCAAACAGAGCTGACTATTCGGAAAGAAACTCAAAAAAAAAGGTTGATTGACCTGTTTGGAAGAAAAGAAAGCTGAAGAATCAGACACACATGGGTACTTTCATATCTGAAGTTACTATGAGACTTGTATCAACGTTTATACATTTAATTTCAACTTCACAATTATAGTCCACCTTCTACCTCTCTACACCCACCAATGGCATCATTACAGCCATGGAGTAAATTGGCCCTGCCGTGCAATACTCACCCTCAGGAGGGGGGGAAAAAATCAGATTTTTATACTTGAGTGTATTATGTTTAAAAACATCACACTTGTGTTAAGAGTGCTAGGCTGACATATCATTAGGCAGATGTGCAGCACCGATAGTAGCGATATATGGTATCCAGGATCAGTGGGGGAAAACAGTTATATATGGTGTGGCATGTCATTGCTTGAAAATATGCAGTTCCTGTAAAAATAATAGTGATGGAAGCAACATTGTATCTATTAGTGTTTTCCCTTCTGGGACTTATTTTTCAAGAAAAACAGTGTGTGAATACCATCTCCGTTACTATTTTACTGCTGCAGGCTACATCTTAAGACTGCATAATAAACCACTTCTGCTTGGAATTAGCTGAATCTGTTCATAACAGATTACCATCAATTGCTTTATAGAGGTGATTATCAGTTCCAATTGTCTGCCAAGTGGCATTAGGTTTAGTGTTTCCATCCGCCTAGTCATTAAGCACATGTCAAACTCAAAGTAACTGTGGTAATTTCTGCAATTAAGGCCACCATTATTGTTTCCTTTACTTAAATTGGGAGTCCAAATTACATGGTTAAATGTAACCACCAGTTGCTCCCCACACACTTAAGGCCTGCACTGCAGAAGAGTCTTAAACCCATGGGAATACACAATTAATACACTGACTGCAGATTAAGTTTGCTGCTGACAGACAGTTTGAGCCTTAAAGGATCACACCCTACTGCAGGCATACAATTAAGGCAAATCTCACAGAGGGGTCAAGGAAATGACCTGCGATCTGAAGAATAAATATAAGCTTGAAATTACTGAAGAGGTTGCCTGAAAATTCAAAAATGTCCCCATTTCCACAAACTGGATTAGCTAAATTCAAAGCAAAACAGATATTTGGCAACAGGATTTTTTTTTTTTTTTTTTTTTTGCTGCAGATATTTATTAGAACTGACTCTTCACTAGGTCCAATGAAATACCCTTCAACTAAGGAGTTTGGTTTGGTTTTGTTTGTTTGCAGTTAGGTTTCTTAAAGGCTTTATCCAAAGCTAATTGAAATTAATGGAAAGACTCCTAATTGATTTAAAGGGGCCCTGTGCCCTGTGTCAACGTAGTGATTGCGACTGGTACCTGTTGGAGTTCTCGTGGAGCCCGAAGTCCTTTGCTGCTCCACAAAGAGAAGGAAGAGGTAAAAAGCAGGGTGGACAGTGTGCAATAATCTCACCCTGGATGACACACATTGGATCCCTATGTGGAGTGGATTGCGGGATTCTGTGGGAGCCTCACAGATTGCATACCCTGCAGCATGCAGTCTCACAGTCTGCATGAGTTTGTCACTCTCAGGGGCAGCTCTAGACTAGCTGCCAGCAACTGGCGCCCTAGGCGAACCATGCAATCGGCACCCTCCACTCCCAAACCCCAAAGGCAGATCTAGGCTGAGGTTTTTGGAAAACTGGGAAACATTTTGTCCCTTTTTTCCTTTTAATGTTTTTTAAGCGTGTTTTTTTTAAAATAGAGGCTTAATTATTCGGTTTCTCCATCCATCCATCTGTTCAACCAATGTTTCTGAGATCAGATAAAATAGAGACACAAAATTTTCAGAATTGATTTGTACACGACAGCTAGATGATATTTCAGTCCGATTTAAAACAAAAATGTATTAAAATGTTAATTATAATTTTTATTATTACAAATTCAAAATCACCCATGATGCTATCCTGCTTTAACTACCATTACCACCACATCCAATATAGAAAGAAATAAGAAAACTCTTCAGTGAACTTTAACTTGTATTTACAAAACAATCTGAATAAAAAACATTCTGTACTCTTAAAACATGACTTTTCTTGCTTTAAATTTTGAAAATTCAGTCACTAGTTCTTTTAGATCCAGTTTTCCAGCTATTTCATGCTCTACTGACATTGTGGTAAGTCCAACAAGTCTCTCTTGCACCATTGTTGAATGCAGATATGTTTTTATCAATTTTAACTTTGAGAAGCTACGTTCCCACTAGCCACGGAAACTGGCAAAGTTAAAAGAATGTATAGAACTATAAACATGTTTGGAAAACAAACAAACTTCAGTAGTGGAATGTTTCTTAAGTCATCTTGAAAAAGCCTGAAGCTCACTACACAAATCTGTAGCATCAATGTCTTGAATTTTCATGAGTCAATGCTGACTCCAGTTTTATACAAAATTATCTTAGCTGTTTTGCTGTTTTCTTTTGCAAGCTCTGGATATCATATAGAAAGCCAAATACTGACTCTAGCTACTGGATCTGGTGAAATCTTTCATCAACCTAGTGAATAGCAGTATCAAGGACTTCACTTTGAAGAAATTCACTTTGAACCTTTGTTTTGGGTTCTGAATGGGTGTGTCTCGTCCTTCATACAAAAACTGCTGTTTCTTTTGCCGAATGCGAACTAGCTGTGATTCAAATTCTGTCGGAAAGTCTATTTCTTCAGCAAGCTCGAGAGAATCTACCAATGTTCTTTCAAACCCTTCATCACTTCTGAATTCCTCCAGAATATTTTTAGTTTGCTGCAGTTTTTGAATTGCAGAATGTATGGTCAAGTTCTTTTCCTGAAGCTGCTTACTAGTGAGGTTAATCTCGAAAAGGATATTATATCACAAAAGGAGTGAAGTCACAAATTTGAACTTGGAAAGGCCATTTGCAAGAGCTTCTGCATCTGAATGTGCCATATTGCCAGATGATCCAGTAAAGGTAGTATCATCAGAAATTTCAATTAGGGCATCATAAATGTTTCCAAGTTCACAGTGAAGAGGCTTCAAAGCATCAATGCAACTCTCCCATCTTGTCTGACTAAGTGGTTTCACAGTTAGAGAATTCACATTGCAAGTCAGACTCTCCCAATGGCATGTTGAACCTGAGAAAAACACATAAACACGTTGCACCAGATCAAAGAAACTGCTTGCCTCCAAACCGCATCTAGCAGCATCATTGACAACCAAATTCAGAGAATGCACACTGCAAGGGACGAAAAAGGCCCTAGGATTGATTTCCATCATTCTCCTTTGCACACCATTGTCTTTACCCTTCATATTACTCCCATTATCATAGCCTTGTCCACATACGTTTTCAACATATAATGACATTGTTTCAAGCTCTTGTAGAATAGTTTCAGTCATAAATGTTCCAGTCATCTCCTTCAGTGGTACAAAACCCAAAAAATGTTCCTTTATGAGCACTTCAGCATTATCTTTGTCTGCAGACTTTTCCATATCCACAAAATGAATGATTATCGTCATTTGTTCAACATGACTCACATCTGGTGTACAGTCCAGTATTATTGAAAAGTATTTTTCAGAATGGGCAGCTTCTACAATTTTCTTTTTAATGGCATTTGCTAGGATTTGAATCAGTTCATTCTGCATATTTTTTCCTAAGTAATGAACCTGTGTTTCATGATCTGTTATTTTACGTAGATGCTCCTTCATGACTGGATCAAACAAAGCTAGGTATTCAACAAATTTTAAAAAGTTTCCATTACCTGGAGTATATAATTTTTCATTTCTACCGCAGAATGCTAAATTTTGCCCACTCTCACTAAAGCAATCAGACCCTCTAATATTTGTTGCCAATATTCTTCTTTTTCCTTGATCACATGTAAATTTTCTTCATCAATAGTTTTTCCTTTTTTCAATCATAATTTCAAGTCCTTTCCAATTTTGAAAACATTCCAAATGTTCTGTACTTCTTTCATGTGAAGAGAGAATTGAAGATATGTTTTTTCCAGTCCTTCGAACCATTTTCAGTAAGTGATGTACCAATTGCTTGATTTCTAAACAACTTGCAGCAAACACAGAGTCCTTCAACACTGAATACTGTAACCAGTTTCGATTAATTTCTTCCCCATTAATGAGTTTTCTCTTGTAATGCTGAGCAGAGAATTTTCTTTTATTTCCATCCTTAGGGAGGAGAAATTCATGAACTTGTTTGGGTCCATGTTCCATGAGAATTTGCCGCACACTGTCATCACATCTGGGCCATGAAGCTGGGTCCCCATTCTGCAACTTGTTTGTAACTTCATCATCCTTTCTTCCTTCTACTTCATTTACTTCAATTTCTGCATCTCTCTCTGAAGGTGAATAAATTTTCTCCACTTCCATATCAGTCTGATGCTGTGAGCTGGCTTCATCTAGAAGTAAGTTTCCATCATCTTGAATTTCCAAACTGCTTTTTTGTGGATGTGAGCTACCCTCATCTTGAAGTAAAATTCCTTCATCTGGATGGTGTGAACTGTTTCCATCTTTATTTGGATTAAAGAGAAGATATTTAAGGAAGGATCCCTGCTGTTTTGCTTGGTCCTTTTCCTTCTCAGCCTTTCATTTATGATACTCAGCTCCTGAGGGTTTTCTTTTTCCTCTTTCTGCCACGGGGCATTTGAATATTGTTATATACTGTGCTCCCGACTGGAAGCATGATAGCGTTAAGGATGGCTGACACACCCACCACATGGCTGGCGATTTAAACCACATTGCAGCCATCCCAACCTGTCTTTTCACTGCTTAAATGTTCAATGATTAGTAACATACACTCACTTACCTATTAAAACAGTTACTTACAACATTTACATGGAAACAAAATGACCTTTTTCGACATTATAACCTGACACTGGGTGTTTGGAAAGTAATCCCTTTCCTCATGGTTACCCGCTTGGAGTGTGACATCTTCACTTCCGTAGTCTATTAAGTGTTAAAATGCTATTACTTTTCTTTTATGGACCTTATTTATTACATGTGAACCAGTTATAACAAAGAAAAGTTAATCATTATACAGCACGATTATAACACTAAGGTTTAATAATGCTTAAAGATATTCGCATTTTGGATTTATAATGCTAAAAGACATTATTCTTTGGCACCAAGAAACACAATTTTCCACAGTATTCACTTGATTCTTAACCATCTACCTGTGAAGTGTGTTAAAATGATCGTTTGACATGTATCAACTCATGATATCTCCGCTCTACATGAATTTCTGGCTATGCAACCTTGATGTTTATTCGAGGTAGGTGTCACTAGCATTGCAGCTCTTGCCACTGGTGGATGTGTTTCATTGTGGCTGAGTTATTGCTTATCAAAATTGCAGAGTGGGTCATCTTGACCCTACGTCACAAATTGAAAAAAAATTCACTACAATATTATTTATTTTTGCAGTAAATAAAAGATTTGACATATTAATAAATTCTCAGAAATGAAGAGAAATGAATTATAATTCCTATTCCCTCCGTACATGCACGGGAATTGAAATAATGACATCTTCGTTATTTTATTTGTATTTTTTTCATTTTTCATTTTTTTTCATTTTATTATTTTTTATTTGATTTTTTTCCTCGAATTTGGCACCCCAATTAACTTGGCACCCTAGGTGACCGCCTAGTTCACCTATTTGGACAGGCCGTCCCTGGTCACTCTTCTCAACCGGCTGTGGATTAGTTACAACAGCTATGTGAATATCTCAAAAAATAATCTACAAATATTTGTTTGAATTTGAAAAAAAGAAGTTTCCTGTGAGTGTGTTCCCCTTCCATGAATATTCTAGTAATGAATGAGTTCACAAGAAAGAAAGTTTATGGAAACAGCAGAATTAGCCCTGATGCTGCAATTTACAAGTGGGTATCATGTGCTCACGTGGAGCTCCAGTAAAGTCTAGGGGGAGGGGCTCCACAGAGATGCAGGGGGTCCTCCCACACATTGTAAATTGTTATTAAAATTAAAAGGAACAGTCACAATGGTGAAATGCCTGCAAACTGCATGGAGACTTTTTAAAAACACCATAATAGAGGCTCAATTTAAATATATCCCCCCAAATTAAAAAAACAACAACAGTAAGAGGACCAAATAAAAGCCACCCTGGCTAAATAGCAGAGTAAAAGCAGAAGTTAGAGACAAAAAGGCATCCTTTAAAAATTGGAAGACAAACCCTAGTGAGGAAAACAGAAAGGAACATAAACTCTGGCAAGTCAAGTGTTAACATATAATAAGGTAGGCCAAGAAAGAATTTGAAGAGCAGCTAGCTAAAGGCACAAAACTAACAGCACAAAAAAAATTAAGTGCATCAGAAGCAGGAATCCTGGCAAACAGTCCGTGGGGACACTGGAGGACTGAGGTGCTAAAGGAGCTCTCAAGGAAGACAAGGTCATTGCAGAGAAACTAAATGAATTCTTTGCATCAGTCATCACTGCAGAGGATGTGGGGGACATCCCCCCCACCCAAGCCATTCTTCTTAGGTGACAAATGTGAAGAACTCTCCCAGACTAAGGTGTCCATAGAGGAGGTTTTGGAACAAATTGAATAATTAAACAGTAATAAGTCACCAGGAGCAGACGCTATTTACCACAAAGTTCTGAAGGAACTCAGATGTGAAATTGTAGAACTACTAACTGGGGTATGTAACCTATCGCTTAAATCAGCTTCTGTCCCAGATGACTGGATGGCAGCCAATGTAACACTGATTTCTTTAAAAGGCTGAAGAGGCATTCCTGGCAATTACAGGCTGGTAAACCTAATTTCAGTACCGGGCAAATTGATTGCAACTATAGTAAAGAACAATATTATCAGACACATAGATAAACATGATATGATTGGGAAGAGTCAACACAGCTTTTGTGAAGGGAAAACATGCCTCACCAATCTAGTAGAATTCTTCGAGGGTGTCAACAAAGGGTGATCCAGTGGATATAGTGGACTTGGACTTTCCGAAAACCTTTGGCAAGGTCCTTCACAAAGCTTTTAAGCAAACTAAGCAGTCATGGGACAAGAGGGAAGGTCCTCTTATAGATCAGCAATTAAAAGATAGGAAACCAAGGGTAGGAATAAACTGTCAGTTTTCACTATGAAGAGAGGTAAACAGCAGTTCCTCCAAGGATCTGTACAGGGACCTGTTCTGGTAAACATATTCATAAACAATCTGGAAAAGAGGGTGAACGGTGAGGTGGCAAAATCTGCAGACAATACAAAATTACTCAAGATGAGTAAGTAAGTCCAGAGCTGAGTATGAAGAGTGACAAAGGGATCTCACAAAACTGTGGGACTAGGCAACAAACGGGCAGATGAAATTCAGCGTTAATAAATGCAAAGAAGTGCACATTGGAAAAAGTACTCCCAACTATACATACACAGTGATGGGATTTGCTGTTACCACTCAAAAAAGGGATCTTGGAGACTTCGTGGATAGTTCTCTGAAAACATCCACTCACTGAGCAGCAGCAGTCAAAAAGATATATTAGAATTGGAAAAGGTTCAGAAAAGGACAACAACAATGATCAACGATACGGAACAGCTTCCATACAATTAAGGGGATGGAACAGCTTCCAAGTGAGGAGAGATTTTTTTTTAAATTTAGGATTGTTCAGTTTAGAAAAGGGACAACTAAGGGGGGATAAAATAGAAGTCTATGAAATGATGTAGGGTATGGAGAAAATGAATAGGGAAGTGTTATTTACCTTTTCACATAAGAGAAGAACTAGGGGTCATCCCATGAAATCAGCAGACAGCTGGTTTAAAACAAACAAAAGGAAGAACTTCTTCACACAATGCACACTGTGTCTGTGGAACTCATTTTCATGGGAGGCTGTGAAGGCCAAAAGTATAACTGGGTTCCATAAAGAATTAAATAAGTTCCAGGGAGATGGAGCCATCAATGGCTATTAACCAAGACGATCAGGGACACAACCTACACCTCCGCCTACCAGAAGCTGGGGTTCGGCAACAGGGATGGATCACTCAAAATTGCCTGGTTCTGTTCATTCTCTCTGAAGTATCTTGCACTGGCCACTGTCAGAAGACAGGATACTGAGCTAGATGGACCAATGCTCCAATCCAGTATGGCCTTTCTTATGTTTTTAAGATTGGGACCTTATTGTGAGTATTCCTGGAAATTGAATCTTGAACTCATAAATTCACACTGGAAATATGATTCTAGGAGAGACACTCAGCCAATTGCATAGCAGAAACAATATCATGCTACTTGGTTAGTTTTTATTGGGCACACAGTTTAACTATCACATGTTCCCAAAAAACTGCTTTCAGGGAATCTACAGACACACAATTATTCATAGAAATATTTAGTGACTAATGAACAAAACAGAAAATCATAATATGTGAGCAGTGAAAAAAAAATATCTATGCATTATTTGTTCAGTTCTTAAAGGGCCTGATTGAAAGCCCCTTTGATTTCAATGAGTTTGGGGTCAGGGCCTTAATTCTTATTTTTCTGAGAGTCTACCGTAGGTGGATCCCAGATCACTGGCTCAAAATATTCCTTTGAAATAAGGGACTAATTTAGGGCCTGATTCAAAGACACCAGAAATCCATTTAGCAATTTTCCACTTTTGTGATGCAGTTCCTCTCTGATAGACTTTCTCCCAACTCTTCAGTTCACTGTCCAGTATGTGAGAGGGTTTTTTCTCATGTTATTCTCCAGTACAGTTTGTGCTTTCAAGTAGAACATTTATCTCATACAATTTTTCTTGTTTGTCTTGCTCCCATGAGGTGCGTGGATTTCACATCTAGACAACAGTCCCACAACTGGCTGTGTGGGTCCACAGGGAGCCCCCTTGACTTCAGTTGGGTTCTTTGTGGATGCAGGTGAACCCAGTTGTAGGATCGGTGCCCTAGTTATCAGCATTATGTTTTCCAAGCCGCCGCTGATTTATATTTCTTCATAAAATAAACACCTCAAAATGTTCTCAAAAGTACAACCATGCAAATTACTTGAGTCTAAGCAACTGTTGCATGAGCAATACAGATCTAGCTTTACTGTTTTCAGAGGATGCATTCCTCTGTCCCAATTGAACAAATTGTGATCCTCCCAGTCCCAATACTGGATTGTTATTTTAGGACGTGAGTCAAGATACACATTCACTGCAAGACACATCCTCTACCACTGGGCAACACCTGAATAAATGAGCTATATTCAGGGGCCTGAAAATCTCCTGAGGGCTGCAGTAGCACCCACATTCCCACTACCTGGAGTGGGTTGCTCTGTGTACTCGCGACCCACTGACCATGTCCTTAGCCCTCTCTGGGCCCATCCCACCCCTAATATGCCCCCAGACTTCGCTCCTTCCACACTGGATGCAGCAACGAGATGGACTTGGTGGACCGGACTGTCCTGTAGACTTTGTTATATATAAAAAATGACCTAAACTGTACTTGTATGAGAGACTACACACATAGCTACTATAGTTTAGTGGGTAAAACATTAGCCTGTCATGAAATCACATGTGTACAAAAAAATTGGATTTGCCAGATAAATGGTGATGGCTCTGAAAGAGAAAGTGTTTGTTAATCACCAAATACCCAATAATCAGTATGCTGATTACTTGGCATGTAATAACAACAACAAATCTGTATTTATTTTAAAGGTTGATAACTGTTTTTAATAAGTTTTCTGAAATAGTTTGTTTTTCCTTCCAGTTTCTCACATCCAAGCAAGGAAGTCTGATACAATAAACAGCTTAAATAGCAACAAGAGCCCAATACAAGCTGTCAAAAGCCCCAGACTGAATCACAAGTTAAAGGTGATATTCTGTTTTTGTTTTACAGCAGTGCCATTTTTTCTTTACAAAACAGGGCTATCTAAGAACATAGTGTTGCTCCCTCCCTTTGAATTTTTCTGGCTTTTGTTGGTTTAAGCTGGAGCTGTAAGTTATTTAAATGTAAGTTTCTGTATTTAACTGAATGGGCCTTTAATGAGAGAAGTAATGTTTTCATATGAATGTGACACTAGTTTTTCCAAGGGAAAACAAATCTATTAAATTCATTTAAACATATGTGTAAAAGCCACAGTGATTCTAATTTAATCTGAGTACTTGCAACCAAAGGTATATTTAATAGTTTTTAAGGCTCTTAAGGGATTTTATGTTTTGTTTTGTTTTTAAACAGAGGGGTTCTTTATGGACAAAATATTAAATCACCAACTCTGACCACTGAATTCTATTCCATGAATTGAAAAAAATTCTTCAAATTAAGGGTAAATCTTTTGGGTCTATCCCCCTCTCCACGGGCTGAATCCAGAAATCTGTAGAAGTGGCAATATGGGGTATGTACACTCCAGAAGGTCTCATAACTTGGCTGCATACTGAACACACACACCCATAAGGAAGGTAGGTTTGGGCCGGGAAGAGAAAGGGAATGCACTGGCTATGCAGAGTGCTGGACCAGAGTCATTCAGAGATGGGCAGTTCATGTAAATAAGTTCCCTGCTTCCCGCACAGCTATCCCCCTATCCTGATTCATCTCTCTTCCTTCATGGGACTATTGTCATATCCCTCTGACTGAGTTGTGTTTTTGAACTGTCACTATGGATGTAGAAGACCTCTACACCAACATTCCACACAAAGATGGACTACAAGCCGTCAGGAACAGTATCCCCAATAATGTCACAGCAAACCTGGTGGCTGAACTTTGTGACTTTGTCCTCACCCATAACTATTTCACATTTGGGGATAAGGTATACCTTCAAATCAGCGGCACTGCTATGGGTACCCGCATGGCCCCACAATAAGCCAACATTTTTATGGCTGACTTAGAACAACGCTTCCTCAGCTCTCGTCCCCTAATGTCCCTACTGCACTTGCGCTATATTGATGACATCTTCATCATCTGGACCCATGGAAAAGAAGCCCTTGAGGAATTCCACCATGATTTCAACAATTTCCATCCCACCATCAACCTCAGCCTGGACCAGTCCACACAAGAGATCCACTTCCTGGACACTAAGGTGCTAATAAACGATGGTCACATAAACACCACCCTATACCGGAAATCTACTGACCGCTATTCCTACCTACATGCCTCCAGCTTTCATCCAGACCACATCACACGATCCATTGTCTACAGCCAAGCTCTGCGATACAACCGCATTTGCTCCAACCTCTCAGATAGAGATAAACTCCTACAAGATCTCTATCAAGCATTCTTACAACTACAATACCCACCTGCTGAAGTGAAGAAACAAATTGACAGAGCCAGAAGAGTACCCAGAAGTAACCTACTACAGGACAGGCCCAACAAAGAAAATAACAGAACGCCACTAGCCATCACCTTTAGCCCCAAACTAAAACCTCTCCAGTGCATCATCAAGGATCTACAACCTATCCTGAAGGATGACCCATCACTCTCACAAATCTTGGGAGACAGGCCAGTCCTTGCCTACAGACAGCCCCCCAACCTGAAGCAAATACTCACCAGCAACTACACACCACACAAAAAAACCCACTAACCCAGGAACCTATCCTTGCAACAAAAGCCCGTTGCCAACTGTGTCCACATATCTATACAGGGGACACCATCATAGGGCCTAATCACATCAGCCACATTATCAGAGGCTCGTTCACCTGCACATCTACCAATGTGATATATGCCATCATGTGCCAGCAATACCCCTTTGCCATGTACATTGGTCAAACTGGACAGTTGTCAAGAATTGTAACATTCATAAACCAGTCGGAAAACACTTCAATCTCTCTGGTCACTCGATTACAGACCTAAAAGTCGCAATATTACAACAAAAACACTTCAAAAACAGACTCCAACAAGAGACTGCTGAATTGGAATTAATTTGCAAACTGGATATAATTAATTTAGGCTTGAATGGAGACTGGGAGTGGATGGGTCATTACACAAAGTAAAACTATTTCCCCATGTTCCACCCCCCCCCCCCACTCTTCCTCAGACGTTCCTGTTAACTGCTGGAAATGGCCCACCTTGATTATCACTACAAAAGGTTTTCTTTCGCCCTCCTCCCTCCCTCCCCGCTCTCCTGCTGGTAATAGCTCATCTTAAGTGATCACTCTCCTTACAGTGAGTATGATAACACCCATTTTTTCATGTTCTGTGTGTGTATAAATCTCCTCACTGTATTTTCCACTGAATGTATCCAATGAAGTGAGCTGTAGCTCACGAAAGCTTATGCTCAGATAAATTGGTTAGTCTCTGAGCCCTGGTCTACACTAGGAGTTGAGGTCGAATTTAGCAGCGTTAAATCGATTTAACCCTGCACCCATCCACATGGCGAAGCCCTTTTTTTCGACTTAAAGGGCTCTTAAAATCTATTTCCTAACTCCACCCCCGACAAGGGGATTAGCGCTGAAATCGGCCTTGCTGGGTCGAATTTGGGGTACTGTGGATGCAATTAGACGGTATTGGCCTCCGGGAGCTAACCCACAGTGCTCCATTGTGACCGCTCTGGACAGGCCTCTCAACTCAGATGCACTGGCCAGGTAGACAGGAAAAGAACCGCGAACTTTTGAATTTCAATTTCCTGTTTGGCCAGCGTGGCAAGCTGCAGGTGACCATGCAGAGCTCATCAGCAGAGGTGACCATGATGGAGTCCCAGAATCGCAAAAGAGCTCCAGCATGGACTGAACGGGAGGTACGGGATCTGATTGCTGTATGGGGAGAGGAATCCATGCTATCAGAACTCCGTTCCAGTTTTCAAAATGCCAAAACATTTGTCAAAATTTCCCAGGGCATGAAGGACAGAGGCCATAACAGGGACCCGAAGCAGTGCCGCGTGAAACTTAAGGAGCTGAGGCAAGCCTACCAGAAAACCAGAGAGGCGAACGGCCGCTCCGGATCCGAGCCCCAAACATGCCGCTTCTATGATGAGCTGCATGCCATTTTAGGGGGTTCAGCCACCACTACCCCAGCCGTGTTGTTTGACTCCTTCAATGGAGATGGAGGCAACACGGAAGCAGGTTTTGGGGACAAGGAAGATGATGATGAGGAGGTTGTAGATAGCTCATTGCAAGCAAGCGGAGAAACCATTTTTCCCAACAGCCAGGAACTGTTTCTCACCCTGGACCCGGAGCCAGTACCCCCTGAACCCACCCAAGGCTGCCTCCCAGACCAGGCAGAGAAGGGACCTCTGGTGAGTATACCTTTTAAAATACTATACATGGTTTAAAAGCAAGCATGTTTAATGATTAATTTGCCCTGGCATTCGTGGGTCTCCTGGATATACTCCCAAAGCCTTTGCAAAAGGTTTCTGGGGAGGGCAGCCTTATTCCATCCACCATGGTAGGACACTTTACCACTCCAGGCCAGTAGCACATACTCGGGAATCATTGTAGAACAAAGCATTGCAGTGTATGTTTGCTGGCATTCAAACAACATCCGTGCTTTATCTCTCTGTGTTATCCTCAGGAGAGTGAGATATAATTCATGGTCACCTGGTTGAAATAGAGTGCTTTTCTTCAGGGGACACTCAGAGGAGCCCATTCCTGCTGGGCTGTTTGCCTGTGGCTAAACAGAAATGTTCCCCGCTGTTAGCCACGGGGAGGGGTGAGGGGTGAGGGGCTAGCCACGTGATGTGGGGAGGCAAAATGCAACCTTGGAATGAAAGCACATGTGCTATGTATGTAATGTTAACAGCAAGGTTTACTGTGAAAGAATGTACCCATTGCTCTATAAAATGTGTCTTTTTAAACACCACTGTCCCTTTTTTTCCCTCCACCAGCTGCATGTGTCTCAAGGATCACAGGATCTTCTCCTTCCCAGACGCTAGCGAAGATTAGAAGGTGAAAAAAATGCACTCGCGATGAAATGTTCTCTAACGTCATGCTGTCCTCCCACACTGACAGAGCACAGATGAATGCGTGGAGGCAGACAATGTCAGAGTGCAGGAAAGCACAAAATGACCGGGAGGAGAGGTGGCGGGCTGAAGACAGTAAGTGGCGGTCTGAAGAGAGGGCTGAAGCTGAAAGGTGGCAGCAGCGTGATGAGAGGAGGCAAGATTCAATGCTGAGGCTGCTGGAGGATCAAACCAATATGCTCCAGCATATGGTTGAGCTGCAGAAAAGGCAGCAGAAGCACAGACCGCCACTACAGCCCCTGTGTAATCAACCGCCCTCCTCCCCAAGTTCCATAGTCTCCTCACCCAGACGCCCAAGAACGTGGCGGGGGGGGGCCTCTGGCCACCCAGCCACTCCACCCCAAAGGATTGCCCAAGCAACAGAAGGCTGGCATTCAATAAGTTTTAAAGTTTTAAACTTTTAAAGTGCTGTGTGGCCTTGTCCTTCCCTCCTCCAGCACCCCTCCTGGTGCTTCTCTCCTCCACCACCCCTCCTGGGCTACCTTGGTAGTTATCCCCCTATTTGTGTGATGAATGAATAAAGAATGTGAAGCAACAATGACTTTATTGCTTCTGCAAGTGGTGATCGAGGGAGAAGGGGAGGGTGGTTAGCTTACAGGGAAGTAGAGTGAACCAAGGGGTGGGGGGTTTCATCAAGGAGAAACAAACAGAACTTTCACACTGTAGCCTGTCCAGTCATGAAACTGGTTTTCAAAGCTTCTCTGATGTGCACCGCGCCCTCCTGTGCTCTTCTAACTGCCCTGGTGTCTGGCTGTGCATAACTAGCAGCCAGGCAATTTGCCTCAACCTCCCACCCCACCATAAACATCTCCCACTTATTCTCACAGATATTGTGGAGCGCACAGCAAGCGTAATAACAGTGGGAATATTGGTTTTGCTGAGGTCTAACCGAGTCAGTAAACTGCGCCAACGTGCTTTTAAATGTCCAAATGCACATTCTACCACCATTCTGCACTTGCTCAGCCTGTAGTTGAACAGCTCCTGACTACTGTCCAGGCTGCCTGTATACGGCTTCATGAGCCAGGGCATTAAGGGGTAGGCTGGGTCCCCAAGGATAACTATAGGCATTTCAACATCCCCAACGGTTATTTTCTGATCTGGGAATAAAGTTCCTTCCTGCAGCTTTTGAAACAGACCAGAGTTCCTGAAGATGCGAGCGTCATGTACCTTTCCCGGCCATCCCACGTTGATGCTGGTGAAATGTCCCTTGTGATCCACCAGTGCTTGCAGAACTATTGAAAAGTACCCCTTGCGGTTTATGTACTCGCCGTCTTGGTGCTCCAGTGCCAAGATAGGGATATGGGTTCCGTCTGTGGCCCCACCACAGTTAGGGAATCCCATTGCAGCAAAGCCATCCGCTATGACCTGCACATTTCCCAGGGTCACTACCCTTGATATCAGCAGATCTTTGATTGCATTGACTACTTGTATCACAGCAGCCCCCACAGTAGATTTGCCCACTCCAAATTGATTCCCAACTGACCGGCAGCTGTCTGGCGTTGCAAGCTTCCACAGGGCTATTGCCACTCGCTTCTCAACTGTGAGGGCTGCTCTCATCTTGGTATTCTTGCGCCTCAGGGCAGGGGAAAGCAAGTCACAAAGTTCCATGAAAGTGCCCTTACGCATGCGAAAGTTTCGCAACCACTGGGAATCGTCCCAGACCTGCAACACTATGCGGTCCCACCAGTCTGTGCTTGTTTCTCGAGCCCAGAATCGGCATTCCACGAACCTGCCCCATTAGCACCATGATGCCCGCATTACCAGGGCCTGTGCTTTGAGAGAAGTCTGTGTCCATGTCCTCATCACTCACGTCACCGCGCTGACGTCGCCTATCGCCCGGTATCGCTTTGCCAGGTTCTGGTGCTGCATATACTGCTGGATAATGCGTGTGGTGTTTAATGTGCTCCTAATTGCCAAAGTGATCTGAGCGGGCTCTGTGCTTGCCGTGGTATGGCGTCTGCACAGAAAAAAGGTGCAGAACGATTGTCTGCCGTTGCCCTGACGGAGGGAGGGGCGACTGACGACATGGCTTACAGGGTTGGCTTACAGGGAATTAAAATTAACGAAGGGGGTGGCTTTGCGAGAAACTGAATGGCCCCCTCAATGATAGAACTCAAAACTGGGTTTAGCAGGCTGTTGATTTCACAGAGGGAGGGAGGGAGGAGAAAATGAATACAAAACAAATCTGGTCTATTTCTTGTTCTGAGCCACTTCATCTATCTTTATACATCTTGCTGGCAGCAGACTGTGCAGTATGACCGCTAGCCATCATCAACGCCTGGGTGCTTGGCAGAAGACGGTGCAGTATGACGACTAGCCATCATCTTCTGCTAGCTGCAGATTAAAAAACAGTGCACTGCAAGTAGGACTCAATCGCCACAAGACGAAACAAAGGAAATGACCTGGCTGAGTCACTCCCATGTTTGCCCAGGCGCCCGGTTAAAAGAGCACCCAGGACTACATCGATGACGGCTACCAGTCATACTGCACTGTCTGCTGCCAAAAGGCAATAAACTGCTGCTGTGTAGCAATGCAGTACCGCGTCTGCCAGCACCCAGGAGACATACGGTGATGGTTAGCTGAGCGGGCTCCATGCTTGCCGTGGTATGGCATCTGCACAGGTAACACAAGAAAAAAGGCACAAAACGATTGTCTGCCCTTGCTTTCATGGAGGGAGGGAGGGAACGGGGGCCTGACGATATGTACCCAGAACCACCCGCGACAATGTTTTAGCCCCATCAGGCACTGGGATTTCTACCCAGAATTCAAATGGGCGGCGGAGACTGTGGGAACTGTGGGATAGCCACCCACAGTTCAACGCTCCGGAAGTCGATGGTTGCCTCGGTCCTGTGGACACACTTCACCGACTACATGCAATTAGAGCATTTGTGTGGGGACACACACACAATCAACTGTATAAAAACGCTTTCTACAAAACCGACTTCTATAAATTTGACCTAATTTCATAGTGTAGACATACCCTAAGGTGCCACAAGTACTCCTTTTCTTTTTGCGAATACAGACTAACGCGGCTGCTACTCTGAAACCAATCAGGGAATGCCGTCTTTCACTGCAAGGCTACTTCACTGTGGAGAAGGGATCCCTGAACGCATATGGAGAATGCTTTCAACTGAATCTGTATGACATTTATGTCGGCTTCATCCTCCCCTAGTACCCTTAAAAATCTGGCCCTGAGTGCTTTGCTGTACTGGGGAGAAGAGCTAGATTCTGCTCCCATTCAGCGTTTTCCTCTGACTTCAGTAGGAGCAGGATTGGTACCAAGAAAGTGACCTTATCCAGGGGGTGGATGGAATTCTGGTCCCTTTGAATTCTGTGGCAAATCTCTCATTGAATGTAATCAGGCCAGGATTTCACCTGATGTATTTTGATGAAGATATTGTCCCTGAACTCAAAGAAGAGGAAACTTGGAGCCAACCCTGACTCAACGGAAGTCAGTAGAAATTTTGCTAAGATGCTGAGTAGAAAATATCCCCCTCCCTACAGACACAGCAATATAATTCCTCCCTTAAAACACAACTGCATCTCTCTACCTTGAGGATAAATATTGATAAAACTACTCTGGCAACTAGAGATCTGTAAGTGTACTAAAGAACTGGAATGGGAGGGGAACATATGAGAGCAATCCAAATTCTTGACAAACTGCAGACATAACAGTCCACTCAGGCACTTGTTACAAGCACATAAACACTTGCTGTTTCAAGATATGAGAGAAGGGCAGCAGCTGAAAACAAGCTAAATCAGAGGGTCTGTGTGACTCTGCTATTTATCAACTCCTAATTAACTGTTAATTTGCCGGTCTCTGAGTTCAAGCACAGCCCTAATTTATCACAAGCTATAATGACAGTGTCAAAGCCTGGGGGATACTCTGCACAGCACTTTAGCTGTGCACTCTTTTCATTAAGAAAAAAACATTATTTGAAGCAATTCATACGGCTGTCCAAGGCAGAGATAGCAGACTGGATGTAAAACATGGACATAAACCTTTGTTGCTTGCAGTCTTAATATAAATGTACACTAGCTAGTTACTGAGCTCCCTGTCCTGGCATCAGTTATATTTTAGTCTTTGAGATAAAAACCATGACCCAAATTCTGCATGTGACATCACATCAGAGGAGCCATGCACAGTAGTGCTTGCAGGATCAGGGCATATGGAGGTAATGGTTTGTGAGGTTCATTGAAATGCTTTTTCTTCTTTCCATTTTTCTTCCTTCCATTGTTTTTCTTCTTTCCATTTTAAAAATCTTTAAAATAAAACTTTCTCATCATGAAAGAAATGCCATGGAATAGCAACTAAAATAGTATATAATAAACTACTACCAAAAATCCAGTCTGAAAATAAGGTTTAAAGTCTGCCCCTACCCACAATAAGACTGAAGTCAACTTCTTAGGCCCATATTTTAAATTTGGAATTAGCTCATCTGCCAGATCCCTTTCTGAGTCCCAAACTATTTAAACCCATTTCTTCTCCATCAGACCGCCTTGGTCAGGAATACTTACTAAGCAATCATGTTCCTCCCCTGAACCTTTGTCCCATCTCTTGTGTTCACCTGGTCTGCCCTAGGGCTTCATTCTGCAATCGCTACTGAGGGTCATGCTTAGTTCTGTGATCAGCCACAGGGAGTAACAACGAGTGGAAGGTGTTTCAGGATTGGGCCCATAGACCCAAGTTCTGCAGATGCTTATCCACAAATTTAGCTCCATTGAACTGTTTATGTAGATAACGTTAAATACATTCATATGCTTGTGTAGAATTGGGCCCTTAGATTGTAAATGCTCATGGAAGGGAATGTCTCATATTGTGTTTGCAAAGCATATATTTGTGGCACTCTAAATTAACTTTTATTATAATAATTGTTGGCTTTTGTCATTGGCTCATTCTCACTGGTACTGTCTGAGCTGTCACCATACCATACCACCATTGTATGCAATGTTAGAATGATCAACTTCACTCTTGATATCAACATATTTTAAAATGAAGGAAGGGTGGGGGGGGATGCTTCATACAGAGAGGGGAGCATGAGAGAGACTTTTAATGCAGAGACCTCTTGGAGAGCACCTGACATTTACACAACTTGTGCCACCTCATATTCCCTTGTTATAACACCTAGTTAACATTTTCCCTTTATGGTCTTTCAGGCCTAGAACACCTTATTAACGTCTGGCAACATGCTCTCTCTTACTAAGGTTGGCTGCTGTTTGTTTAAATGAGCCCTCCCTGCCAGAGGATAATGATTTTGGTGGGGGTTTTGAATTAAGGCTGGGGGTGGGAAATTACTAGTTATAGTGCTTTTCATGCTCTGATAACCTAAAACTGCATGATTGTTTATGCGGAGGCCAGGTCTACTGTACAGACCTATATTGGTAGAACTATGTCATTCAGAGGTGTGAGAAACCCACACCTAGGCACAATGTAGTTACACCAACCTAACCCCCCGCGTTGACAGCGCTAGATCAGCTCTCCCGTTGGCGTCAGAGTATCTTCACTAGCAAGCTGCAGCATTGTACGTGAACACAAGCCCTGAAACTTGGCAATAGTGAGATTCTGAAGAAGACCCTGTTGCGGAAAATTCATCTTTATTACACAGGTAGCTGTGGATTTATACAATAGAGAATATAATGCATGTATTTATGTGGTTTACATAGACTCCAATGCAGATTTCTGCCAGGAGGTTTATATATATATATTTTTTTTTTCAGGGAGTGGGTTCAAAATAGTGCCCCCCCCACACACACACACACACACACTATCAACAGTTACACGTCACCTTTGTGCCAATGGAGCTATTCTGTCCGTTGCATGACCTCCCTCTTCTATGAGTGTTTGGTTAAACTACCATTTAAAAAGTGTTGCCTGTTAGGTCCCATTTACAGTGTAAATCTTACCATATTACGGGAACTGGTTACAACCTTGGAGCCCCTGGAGACAGTTACAATGCTGCTGAGGCTTGTAGCATAGATGGGGCTGAACAGTGGTTAGCCTGTATTCCTTAACTGTACTACAGCTCCCCCCAAAAAGTCCAGTGGAACTGGATACAACAGCAGAAGTATACAGTGGTACCATGCATGGGTAATTCAGGGCTGGTTGATGGGCTAGAACCTGGGTTCCGTGGTCCATAGAAGCTAAGTTTGTCCTTTCTTTTCTTCCCATATGAGATTGCTATGGAGCTCGGCCACTAATTTGTAGCCAGCTGGGCTAGATGAGACTTCAAGAGATGGAAAAGACAAAATACTCTGAAAAATTGAAATTCTTCCTTGGAATCGAGGAATCCTGTAAAGCTTTGATTATACAGCATGTGAAGTACCGCAGTTACAGCTAGTATTTCAGTGAAATTTCAGCTCTGTGCGCAGTGGGTCAAAACATTTGTGCTACAGTCAATGGTTTTTAAAAGGAACATTTCTCCCTTTCAGGATGGGAGAGTGCAGTATGGATTTTCAGCACAAAAAAGGGCGACCAGACCTTTCTTCCATGATAGCCTCCTTTTTGGCTCCTTTTGGTGGGGGAAGGGCAGGGGAGTATATGTGCTGTTTTGTACTCTCCTGAAAATGATGAATGGCCTCACACCTTTAAAGGAAGGAAATGTATTGACTCTGTGGAATCACTCCACTGCAGCAAAGCGCAAGTGATTGATGCCATGGTAAATACTTGTCCACGCAGTGTGCAGACAGAATGCAGGCAGTACTTTATAATCCTGGTTGTGCTGGGCGCTAGGATGTTAAACTTGGACACGGTCAGAGAAGCTCAGCATCCTCAGACCACCATAAAGAGAAGAACAGCTTTGCTCTTTGGGCACTTCTTTCTCTCATCACCCCACACTTGCAGGCAATTTCTTAGTAGATACTCTACCCGTTGCCAATTCCAGGTTGCCAGATAATGCACACACAAAGAGCGACCACCCACAAAACTTCCTCCAAACCCTCAGAGCAGTAACAGATTCTAAGAAGCTTATTTAAAGTTCTAAAGAACTATTTACAGTGTGACGCTGTTGGCCAGATTTGTGTTTATGACCAGCCTTTTTGCACCACTGAAATCCCTCCAAGTGGCCAGATTCTGCCCAGAACTTGCCAGTAGAGAATTCCCTAGCAGAGAAGAAGTCCTGTGTGCCAGCTGTCCCACCCTCACCCCGTCAAAGGGGGCATGTTGTAAGCAGAGTGGCTCTGCTTTGCCAATCATCTCCTGGTGGTGGCGTATGTTCCTCTAGTCCCTAGACTGCTTTAACTCATGCTGGAGCAGAGGTTAATATTAACCAGCTCACAGGAGCAGAGAACCACAACACTGGAAACTCCACTGGCTTCTTTCACATGACTCCTAATTTTTCTCCTCCCTCCCTTCCTCCCAGTGTGCACTGAGAGAAGAATCAGCTCCATAGTAAACATTTGTATTTTATAATCACCCTGCACGGGTGTTTTTATGTGCTCACTTACTGACTTTTTTTTTTTAAACGTAGGTACAAAATTGGAGGCACATTTATTTGCAGTTGCTGTTAAATCAGTTTAGCCGTCTGCTTGTGAGATTATAGTTAATTCATAGCTATTAATTTTACCTTCAGGTTTGGGCCCACATTTAATTGAGAGTGTAGGCAAGTGGCCATCCTGTCCTCCAGTACTGGCAATTTTATTTTGGCAATTTAGGGTGTGCATGATATTGATTTAGGGTGTGCATGATATTGTCTCTTTCTTCTTTACAATGACCATGAACAGTTAAAATACTTCATTTCTGATTTAAAAAAAACAAACCAAACCCACAAGCTGTATTCAGTGTAAAAGTAAGTGTGTTGCTGAGCTGCTGGTGCACACTTTTCCCATCATGCCGTTCACTAATGAGCTAGGCTGACACCGAACTGCAGACAGAATGTGAAAGGTAGCTATGGTCAAATAAGCCCCTAACTCACTTTGATGACAGCTGCAGTCACCTTAATGGGTGCAGCCCACCTAAATGGGGCTGTTGACAGATGAGTACTATGAATGGAGTGGGAACAATGGGGCCTCTGGATCTACTCATTTTCTACAGGATAAATCATCTTTTATTTGAATGAATGTGGAAAATTTTCCACAATGTGCAAAGCTTGGTTTCCTATCAGAAGTGCAATGAATAACCGTGAGCAGCAAACACTTGAGCTATGTGTGTGAACTTGAAACACATCCTGAGGAGTTAGATATCACTTTTCATGGATGTTTCCTAAAAGAAATTTTCCATCATCTTCTAGTCCCTTAGCTGTTGTGCCATCTGTGATTTATTTCTGCATCTGTGAGAAGCAAACCTTAGATGGCATTTATTACATACATTACCTATAAGAAGATGATGGTTAGGGATGGGGACTCTCCAAAATGGCTGTAGAAGAGGAATGATCTGTGGTTCAGGCATTAGGCTGGGACCCAGAAGATCAGGGTTCCATTCCCAGTTCTGCCACAGACTTCTTCTGTGTTATGGGGAAAGTCACCTAGGCTTGGTCTACACTACAGAGTTAGAAGAACAGGAGTACTTGTGGCACCTTAGAGACTAAAATTTATTTGAGCATAAGCTTTCGTGAGCTACAGCCCACTTCATCTGATGCATGCAATGGAAAATACAGTAGGAAGATTTTATATACACAGAGAACATGAAAGAATTGGTATTACCATACACACTGTAACAAGAGTGATCAGGTAAGGTGAGCTATTACTAGCAGGAGAGAAAAAAAACACCTTTTGTAGTGATAATCAAGATGGACCATTTCCAGCAGTTGACAAGAACATGTGAGGAATAGTAGAGGGGAAAATAAACATGGGGAAATAGTTTTACTTTTTGTAATGACAATCCACTCCCAATCTTTATTCAAGCCTAATTTAATGGTGTCCAGTTTGCAAATTAATTCCAATTCAGCAGTCTCTCGTTGGAGTCTGGTTTTGAAGGTTTTTTTGTTGAAGAATTGCGACCCTTAGGTCTGTAATCAAGTGACCAGAGAGATTGAAATGTTCTCCAACTGATTTAAGAATGTTATAATTCTTGAAGTCTGATTTGTGTCCATTTATTCTTTTACATAGCGACTGTCCGGTTTGGCCAATGTACATGGCAGAGGGACATTGCTGGCACATGATGGCATATATCACATTGGTAGATGTGCAGGTGAACGAGCCTCTGATAGTGTGGCTGATGTGATTAGACCCTATGATTGTGTCCCCTGAATATATACATGGGCACAGTTGGCAACGGGCTTTGTTGCAAGGATAGGTTCCTGGGTTAGTGTTTTTGTTGTGTGGTGTGTGTGGTTGCTAGTGAGTATTTGCTTCAACTTGGGGGGCTGTCTGTAAGCAAGGACTGGCCTGTCTCCCAAGATCTGTGAGAGTGATGGGTCATCCTTCAGGATAGGTTGTAGATCCTTGATAATGCACTGGAGAGGTTTTAGTTGGGGGCTGAAGGTGGGTCCAGATGATGAAGATGTCATCAATGTAGCACAAGTAAAGTAGGGGCATTAGGGGATGACACCTTCATCACCTGGACCCATGAAAAAGAAGCCCTTGAGGAATTCCACCATGATTTCAACAATTTCCATCCCACCATCAACCTCAGCCTGGACCAGTCCACCGAAGAGAGCCATTTCCTGGACACTACGGTGCTAATAAGCGATGGTCACAAACACCACCCTATACCCGAAACCTACTGACCGCTATACTTACCTACATGCCTCCAGCTTTCATCCAGACCACACCACACGATCCACTGTCTACAGCCAAGCTCTACGATACAACTGCATTTGCTCCAACCCCTCAGACAGAGACAAACTCCTACAAGATCTCTATCAAGCATTCTTACAACTACAATATCCACCTACTGAAGTGAAGAAACAGATTGGCAGAGCCAGAAGGGTACCCAGAAGTCACCTACTACAGGACAGACCCAACAAAGAAAGTAACAGAACACTACTAGCCATCATCTTCAAACCGGACCAAACTGGTCTCTACATAAAAGAATAAATGGATACAAATCAGACGTCAAGAATTATAACATTCAAAAACCAGTCAGAGAACACTTCAATCTTTCTGGTCACTCAATTACAGACCTAAAAGTCGCAATATTACAACAAAAAAACTTCAAAAACAGATTCCAACGAGAGACCGCTGAATTGGAATTAATTTGCACTGTATAAACTTATGCTCAAATAAATGTGTTAGTCTCTAAGGTGCCACAAGTACTCCTGTTCTTTTTGCGGATACAGACTAACACGGCTGCTGCTCTGAAACCTGACTACAGAGTTAGGTTGACATAAGGCAGCTTATGTCGACCTAATTATGTCAGTGTACACACTATAGCCTTGCTCCTGCTGATGTAAATGCTTTACTACACCGACATAACTCCACCTCCAGAAGAGGCGGAGGGCTTATTGCGGTGTAGTTAGGGTGACTCAGTGTCCCTGTAGACACTTAATCTCTGCTTTTCTCAGTTGTTCATCTGTAAAGTAAGGATAAATATACATGTTTTCCTACCCTTTGGAATGTCAATCGTCTGTTTAAGTTGTAAGCTCCTCAGACACGGAATTTTCTTACTATGTGTATATACGGTGTCTATCACAATCTTGGTTGGGGCCTCTAGGTGTTACTTGAATGCTACTTCTCCTAATAATATTATCATCAGAGTAAAAATATAACTATTCTAAAGATCAGCAGCCCTACTCTGGCTTTAGATATGAAGTCAGTGAGAACTATGCATGTACTGCAGGTCAAATATCACCCTAAAGAAGTACGATAGGCACCATTAAAATCTTGTTATGTAACATTCACCGCAGATACATTTACAACCATTTCCCCATTCTAATTACTAAGAACACTGCAAATCCCATGATGCAGTAAATGCCCACATTTTAAATGGTGCCCACTGTTCACTGAGAAATTAAAACAGAGGACGACCAGTCAGTACTGCCCACCTTTTAATGGCTACAGCTACTACACCTCAGCCTTTACTAAATACATACTGTTTAAAAAGGCTTTGTAACCTCTTTAAGTTCTGTGACCCAAGTCCCCAGATGACAGGCATACTTAATCCTGCCTTAGTGTGGGGATGGCCTAGATGACCTCTTGAGGTCCTTTCCAACCCTATATTTCTATGGTTCTATGGCCCTTATTTGCAAAGCTATTCAGGCTTAGTGACAAACAGGACAGTTTCAGTGTTTTGCTGAGTGATGTTTTATTTGGCATTTAGGCTATAAGGGAAGCTGGGTTGTGTGTAGAAATGTTTTCTTCCCCCCTAATTCAGAGTGCATGCACACCTCTCCCTGGAGGCTGAGACACTGTTTCATGTCACTACTGTATAGATTTTCTCTGAAATTCTATACATTACATAGGGCACCTATTGATGAAGCCTCTTAGTTGCTATGCACCCTGTCAGAAATGAAACCTATTTTTTCTAGATTCTGGTGAAGAAGGAGATTGAGTATTAAAATTGGACAAAATATTTAATTTGGTTAAATGAAAATGAGTTCACTTAAGGAAACTGTGTAAGCTCTTGTAAAAAAAAAAAGAAAAAAAAAAGGAAGAATCTCCAACCACTAAGAAAAGTACAGTGACCAAATGGAGAGGGGGAAAGAAATTAAAGCTACCAATTAAATCCTTTACATGCAATATCTTAAGTGATACTTCATTTTCTCTAGATCTTCTTTAGAGTGACTCTTAAATATATCAAAATGATTTAAGACATATTTCATCAATGCATTAGTCTTTCGCTTTAACCAGTGCTGGAGCCTTAACCACTAATCTATTTGTCTGCTAAGGGACAGGAAGAGTCCTCTAGGTTTCCTTATCTCTCCCTGCTTTAAAGTTCTGCAGTAAAGTAGAATTCCCAAAGGCTCTCATTGTGAATGAGTAATCGAGCTAGCTCTGGGGTTGGAAGTGTGAACTGCGGGGCACCCCCTAACTCCTCCTCACATCAATGATTTGAAGAGAGGCAGCTTCTCACAGGATTGATTCCCTAAAACAGGGGAGAGAAAATGTGGGTTCCACTCCTAAGTAAAGGGATATTGGTTTTAGTTTAATTAAAGGAAAGGCGGGCAATTTTTCCTGTACATTTTTAATAAATAGTAGTTAAATCTGAGATGCTGGTAGCTGTTGAACTGGTTATTACATCACTACTGTATATTCTGTATACTCACTCACAGGATCTGTATATTCCCTCACAGGATCTAAATTGGAATTCTTGCTCTCCACTCTTCCTCTAGCCTTATCTTCATCTAAGCCAAGGCTAGAACTCATCACCTTTTCTAATCAAAGCATACTATCTAGGCAGCAGGGTTAGAAAACGCTCCTGCGTTGAGGTTCCTATGTGAGACCCTGGAATTTGAGCCAGTACATATGAATTTGGGAAACATGGATTGGAAACCAAGAATTATTTAGAAGGAGAGAGATTTCTGAATCTGGACTTTTCTATATCTGGAATATATTTGATTTGAGTCCATGTCCCACCCCAAGCAGAAAGGTTATGCAAAGTCCAGGCCCAGAGACAATGTTAAAAAATGCTTTTCTGTGAAGCCTGTTCTCTGACTCACCCAGACCAACCCCTCTCATTAATCTTTTTCTCACATGGAAACTTTTATCTCGGAGGAGCAAGGGATGGGCTGGAGGGTAGTGGGGAAGGCTAGGAGGAATGTGAATCTTTCACTCCTGCCCCCTCTAAACCCCCTCCCCCACAAAAAAACAACTCACATCCAAGTAAGGACTCCAATGTAAATGAAAGTACTCTAAACAAACCTGAGATAATTTCTGTGAAGATTCCCTTTCACCTGAAGTCCCAGGGCAGTTGTTAGCTCTGGATTCCTTGGCAACTTGACTCCAATAGAATATGGACATCATGGCTGCATATGTGGTGTATATTTAATAATTATTATAATAGGGATCAACAAGATTAGTGGTAATTTAATTTTAACTGAAAGGATTGTTTACACCAGTGGTCTCCAATCTTTTTGGATCATGCACCCCTACCAGTAAAAAATTTTTGAGCGTGCACCCCCAATATATGTATATTTACATATAAATTATATACATGTACTACTGTACTAATATATTATGTACATTATAAAACAAAAATAGAAATTAAAAAAGGATGAGATAAAGATGAAACAATATTTTTAAATAAATTTTTATTTTATTTTATTAATGGTACAAAAAAACCTTTTTGCTCTCACTAAAAATTATTATTAATAATAATATTTTTAGTGAGAGCAGTGTGATTGAATATGTTTCATTATTTTTGAAAATCTTGGTTTAACACTTTGTAAGACAGCGATTCGAAGGTCTGGTTCTAAGTTCAGCTTATTTCGCACCTTAGTTTTAATGGCTGTCATAGCTGAAAAAGATGCCTCACAAAGATAAGTAGATCCAAATGGAAGAAGTGCATCGTTGGCTGCGCTTACTAAATCACGACAGTCATTTTTCAATCCCATCCACCAATTATGCAAAGGTTTTTGTTGAAATTCGGCTACTATAGTTCCATCTTCCCTGATGTCAATCAGTTGTTCTTGCAAACTAATCGGAAGGTGTTGCATTTTTATATTTTTAACAAATAGATTCAAAACCCACTGAAACTCTTCATTGAGAAGATTTTTAAACAGGTTAGAAAATTCTGTTTCCAAGTTTTTTAAGTGTGCAGATATGAGAGTTTTTATAGGTGACACACTTACATCGTTTTCAGGAACAAAATCACATTACGAAGGAAATATTTCCAAACATCCATTTTCAAAATGCTCTCTCCATAGCATGAGTTTCTTTCGAAAAGCATTTACTTTCTCACTCATTGTTAAAATATCACCTTTACCTTGAAGGGACAGATTAAGTGTGTTTATTTTTTTAAAAATATCTGCTAGGTAGAATACTACTGACAGCCACTTGTCGTCACAGAAAAGGTCAGCAAATTTAGAACACTTGTCTTTTTGTAAAAGAAAAATGTGTAACTCATCTTTAAGTTCAACAACTCTTTTAAGCACTTTGCCATGAGATAACCAGCGAACCTCTGTGTGGTACAGAAGATTTTCATGGTCACTCCCCATCTCATTACAAAGTATTGTAAAGATTTTACGATTTAAAGGTCTTGTTTTTATAAAATTAACCACATCGATGACATCCTGTAGCACTTTGTGCACTCCTGGCTCCAACTTCTTTGCTGCAATAGCTTGCCTATGCATGGTACAGTGAATGAATTTCACGTGTGGTGCTCTCTCTGTAACCTTACCCCAGAATCCTTTCCTTATTCCAGTCAAAGCAGCCACTCCATCAGTGGTTACACTTACACAGTTTTTCCATAAAACATTGTTTTTATTAAAGAAGTCATTTACCGTTGAGAATATATATTCTCCGGTACATCTTTCGTTTAGTGGCTCACAAAAAAGTAGTTCTTCGTGTATTTCATTATTGAAACAGAATCTAGCAAATACCATAAGCTGACACATTAGATACATCTGTACTTTCATCCAACTGTATAGCAAACCTCCCATATTGTGTAATTTGTTCTAATACTTGTTTCTTCAAATCTTCAGCAATGTCTCCTATGCATCTTCCAATAGTATTTGCTGACAAAGGAATGCATTTTAGTTTGTCGCCATATTGTTTTCCGTGTATTATTTCATTAATTTTTACCGCGGCAGAAAGAACAAGTGTTTCCCCAATGGTATGTGGCTTTTTGTCTTTCACTATTAAGTAAGAAACCTCAAAAGAGGCTTCTAAACATTTATCATTAAGTTTAGTGAAATTTTGTAAAGTACTGGATTGAGTATGGCATGACTTTAAACATCGCTGAAAAAATTGTAGAGGTTTGTCTTCATGTTCTGGATGCTTAGTTTTTAAATGTCTTGCTAACCGTGGTGGCTTCATACTATCATTAACTAATATCTCAAGGCACAATATACACTTAGGGCGAGGTTCATAGTTAACAATAGTGGATGTAAATCCATATTTCAAATAGTCTTCTTGATCATTTCTAATTTTTTTGGCCAACTTCTTGTCAGATCTGATTAGATCGTCATTGTTTTTACTTCGTAATGTGGCTGACGAAGAGCTCGTATTAGGAGTAGGAAAACTGTTAGCTCTGCCCTTTTCTTGTTGTTCGCTTGTGCTCGCATTATTAGTATTATCTTCAATCCGCGGTTTCTTAGCAGGAATCTTTTTAAGCCACTTGTCCATTTTGTGAGGGTTAGTTTACTTAAAACTAGATAATATAATCCGTAACTTACCCGGGCACACGTAAACTGCAATACGCTGACAGCAAACAAACGAGTGAGGGAGCCACTGTCAACCCCTCTGTGTTGTGGAACTCCCACTCTTCCCTCAGGATACCTCGCAGGGCCGGCTCCAGGCACCAGCGTAGGAAGCACGTGACTGGGGCGGCACACTGTAAGGGGCGACATTCCAGCCAACCTTAGGGCGGCTGTCCTTTTTTTTCTCCCCACCCCCTCCAGCGACGCTGCTCCTGTCATGCTGCCCTTCCTCCCCCCACCCCCCCGGCGGCGCTCCTCCTGTCACGCTGCCCTTTTTTTCTCCCCCCTCCTCCCCCCGGCGACACTCCTCCTGCCGCGCCCCCCCCAATGGATTGCTTTGTGCACCCCACTTTGGAGACCTCTGGTTTACACTATAGCATCTAAACGATACAAATAGCTATAAATAGTATCTGCCTTTATTTACTTCTTGATAAATCAGTATTTTCTTACACTGCACCATATTATAACAAGTAAAAAAATCTTGTTTATACCAACAATACTTAGCCAAATGTAGAATGTTTATAACAGTAATCCAGCAGTGTTCTTCATGTACTATAAACAACCACGATGAACATTCAGGACGGCTCCCCACTCCTGCCATTGGCCACGAGTCCAAGAATAAAATATGTTTGGTGATTTTAAAAATAAATGAAGCTCTCTAACTCACGTTGCAGGTAAAAGGTGGCATTGCTGGGAAGGAAACATGGATAATTATAGCAGCAAAGTATTCATTTGGGTAGCTGAAGGTGAACTTTCCACCCTGTTCTAAACAGAATCTCACACACCATTTGTAGCCCAAACATACCCTTTTCCTGGGGTTTTAATTTTATTGGTAATTTAAATAACCACAAAATGAACTGCACCTTCAATTTTCTCCTCAGGATTGGCTGTTCCTAGGACTCCTCCACCCTTAACCCTGTAGAAATTCTACAACCCTCTTTTATCCTGGTTGGCGGTAACAAGGTCCACCTGCAAGCATGAGCTAGCAGAGAGTGTTGCGCATTTGAATTCAATATTCTACTATCTGAGTAAAGGATGACTCAAAGAGTCCTCAGGTCCTGTGACCTGCTCGTATCTGAGTGTTCCAGAATCACTTCTTTGAGAGAGCCCAGCTGAATGGAAATTGTGTATCCAGCCTGTGAGAAGATATGGGAATACCATGTGCTGTGCTCTCAAGGTAGTGAAGGGCAAGTCACATACTCTTTGGGGGTGGGGGTGGATTGTTTCTACTGAGCCATGTCACCTGTAAGCTGTGGAATGTCACTGAAAGAAAGCCAGTTGTCAGGTAAAATGCCTCCAGCTTTACAGAGAGCCTGGCCATATACCATGAAATGCCACAACCTTGACTGCACATTGCTGGCCAGGTACATAGTATTATTGGCTACAGGTAACCTGGGATTTGAACAGTAACTACAGATTTAATATATGTGCATGCTGTATTTCCTGCTCATCCACATGCTGACTGTACTGACAGGACTCTGTGGGTTCAACTCAAGATATGTGTATTCATCACATGATGCTAATCATATTACCACTGAGATGAGTGTTGCGAGGCACTGGTGCAGCACCTCCTGCTGGTCATCTGGGAATTAGCTCTTTTCCAGCATACGGAGCGCCCTCTGCAGGCCTGTGTCTCACCTGCTGCTGCCCCCGTGTCCCTCCCGGACCCCGGTGTCTCTTTACCTCAGAGTTCTGCCCCCAGCAGTACCCCCGCACTCTGGGTCTCCCCTCCCAGGGGAACCCCAACCCTCTGTCCCCAGCTTGCCTCAGTGGCTACTGCCAGTCCTCACCTAGCCCCCACTCACTGGGGCACACTGCAGTCTGTAATGGCCACTCATCATTGGCAAGGGGTTAGGACCTGCTGCCTTTGTCTATCCCCAGGCGGCCTCTCTGCAGCCCCAGTACCTTTTGGCCTTCAACAAGGTCTGCAGCCTGGGGTTTACCAGGCTGGAGCTCCCCAGCCCAGCGTACCTTGCTTCCAGGCAGCTAACCCTTCCCATTCCAGAGCTAGAGTGAAACTTCTCCAGCTCTTGGCCCCCAGTCCTCTTATAAGGGCCAGCTGGGCCCTGATTGAGCTGGCCACAGCTGTGGCTGCTTCCCCAATCAGCCTAGCTTGGCTGCTTTCAATCCCTGTTCTCCAGGAGTGGGGCAGCCACCCCACTACAATGAGGTTGAGCCACATGCTCTGCTCCAGCCTTGGGCAAAGCGCTCACTAACTATAGTGGTGGCTTAGCTTGGTTAAGGACAGATTGTTTCTGCCAGGGCCCCAGGGCCTGTGAGGCGGCATAGACATTCTGTATTGACCACCTACAGATCCCCCAGGACCCATAGTGTTTGGGAAATGACCCCTCAGCCTGTTCTTTGGGGGGAAACTTAGCCCTTGCCGACAGACCAATGCTGGGGTAATTGAGGTAACCTGCAGTGTTTTCTGCCCCTTTCCTGATCTATAAGAACAGCTGGAAGGGTTGTTTTTATAGTAAGTAAGATGATGCAACCTGAAGCTGCACAAACCCTTTCAAGTGCTGTACAGTTAAAGATATCACAAGTCAAGCAATAACATATTTTACCAGAGTGGGGAGAGGCCTAATATGGTAGTCCAAATTATGTTGGATTGGGCAGCTGGAGAGAGACACCCATTACAGAGTGAAAACCCACATATTGATGATACAAATATGGACAGTGCTCATCCAGTATATGAGAAGCACAGCTATGGAAACCTTATACACAGTCTGACATACTGTGACTGAATGCACCCCTTGTATTCGCACCCTATGCACTATTGGAATAATTTTAGTACAAAATATGCCCTGAAAGATATCCTATGAAAACTAATAACTGGCTGGTCAATAATGTCATGGTGACATGTATGGAGCAACATTATATGCAAAGTTATGGACATAAGCTGAAATTATGACTGAAGTGTGTTTACCAGACAAGTCTTGGAAGTGTATAAGCCTGTTTTTCAAAGACAAAGGATAAGTTGATGTCCAAAGCCAGGTGTCATCAAAGCTGCTGAGCCATCACCTATCAAGTGGCCATTTTTGGCATGGAAGGAGGGGAAAGGCAAGAGACAAACAGATCTGCATCTTAGCAAACAGCTGTGAAAAGCAACAGAATAACACCTCTTCCCCACCAGACTCCATGCCTTCTTGCTCTCAGCTGGAAAGAACTTTATGTAGGGGTCACTCTCAGGAAAATGCATTTCAAAGGGTGACTGAACTAGAAAAGCGAGGGGAAAAAACACCCCCAAGGTATCTCTTCCTATCCATCTCTCTCTTTTCACTTAAGAAGACAAAAGAAATAGCCATTGGATCTTGGGAGCAGATCCTGAGAGTTTGGTCAGCAATGCACTGGAAACGTGGAAAGAATTTCACCTTGAACCAAGTCTACTTTGTTAAATTAGTACTAGGAAGCATTGTTATTTTTCTTGTATCCATTTCTGACTTTAATGCTTTAATACTTGTACACACTTAAAACCTATCTCTTTGTAGTGTCAAAGTCAGATTCAAGACTCACAAAATTTGTCAGACCACACTTTTATTAGCAAAGCGCTTTGCCAACGCACCCAGATATGTGAGCCTCCTGCAAAACCTCAAGCTAACTTATTTAAACAGATAAGGGAAAGCCAATTTAACATAAGAGACAAAAGGAAGCAGAAACTGACAAATATACATACATATCTTATTTGCATACTAACTTTACTAATCTCCTAGCTCAGTAGGAGCTCTAAGTTAATTAGTTTGAGGACCCATTGTCTCACACTCCTTAATGTTTCTCTTCCTGACAACTATATTTCAACAAACCCTTCAAGCAGCATTTCTTTAATGAATTATAATTTCAATATAATTCATTCTACTTTCACAGTAGTTAAATAAACTTGTTTTATTCTTTAATCAAAACTAATCCAGTGTTGTGAACTGTGTGGGTAATTCCATTAAAAGTGGCAAATTGTTATATACTGACCCCTTAGAGGGCTGGACAGTGCAGAACACATATTTTGGGGAAAATCAAGGACTGAAAATGTGTTGGGGTCACTCTGCAAGTGGTAACCAAGGCTGGTGGAAGCCAGAGTGTGACTGGAGTGTGCTGGCAGGCTGTAGCTATGCACAAACACTCACGGTGTGACCTGCATACTGGCAGGCTGTTTGTGAGCAGCCCAGGTGGAAGCTACAACAGTGAAGCATTGTGAGGCACCCAAGGTTGCCGGGGTGACACAGCCCCTCACTGGTCTGAATTGCCCCTGGAATGCTGTATATGAATCCACAGACTGTACAAAACAAAGAGAGCACTGTTTACTGTAAGCTGCCCTTACAGTGAAGAGAGATGCCCCCTAAGTCTTCCAACTCTCAAGTTCTTTTTCAAGAAGGTCAGAATCAATCCTTGGCTATAGATTTAGTCGAAGGCTGGAACATCTCAGATACAGCTGTGTGGTTTTGAACAAAAAATTGAACTTTGTCCAAAACTGTTCATCTTTACATCCTTGGTTCTTGTTTCCCAAACCAGATACCTGACTGATATGATTTTGCAATCTCAAAGGCACCCCTGGTTTGTCTGGCTCTGTAAATAATTACACATTTCATAGGCTTTGAAAAATAAACCCTACAATATAATTCCTCTTTTAATGAAAACAAACAAGGGAATTAAATATGCAATAGTTCGTGATTAGAACTAGGCAAAGAATTTCTAGCAAACACCATTTTTATTGAATTTTGCCTCAGTCTTTGTGATTTTGTGTGAGCACTCTACAAATGCCTTGAATGTACTTATTTATTTTCATGGGGAGTATTCTATATTTGAGATTCGAACAGTTTTTATTGATACAGAAGTCACATGATATTATTTCTATTATTTGATTGGATGAGCATGACTCTTTTTTAGAGTAGACTTCCTATGCATATGCTTGCGTTTATGAATTAAAAATTCCCTTTAGTCAAATATTTTCAAATACTCAGTTTAAATTCACTGCTTCCCTGAACATTCCTGCCACTCAGTATGTTTACCCCTAAAGTATCTGAAGAAAGTGAATTCAAAAAGGAGACAACCGTAAATGAAGTGGTATCCATGTAAAATTTAATATCCATGTAAAATTTTTAACAGCATTCATCTAGCTCTATTCATGATGTTAAGCAACAGTAGTCACTGTGTTCAGAACTAAAGTAACACTCCATTAGCCCATGCTGTGTGTACTTTTTGTTACACTGCACCATGAATTAAGACTGGAGTTCTAGCTCAGCCTTAGCCTTTGTTTCTGGGCAGTTTAAAGCAGCCCTTAATGTTAGTTCAGTATACCAGAAGTTCTTACATTTAATAGCATAATGTCTATGTTTGATCAACATTAGCCACTTTTATGCTGTTTTTGCAAACTGCCATCTTACAGTGTACCCTTTCAGGGGAGAGTGCTTTTGTAAGGACAGTGTTCACCACCTGTGAGAATTATCTTTCTCCCTTCATCATGTTTCTGTTTGATATTTTCACTCTCCAAAGCAACTTGAATGAATCCCGAAGAGAAAGGGGGCACAAGTTTTTTTTAAATAAATCAAAATTGAATATAAATAACACTTTGCAATTATGAGTGTTTAAATTCCAAATTTTTTAGGCTAATCACTTTCAGAAACAAACAAGAGATTGAATTTATATCGCCTGCAGTTGTTGTTGGAAAGGTATGCCCAGAGATTGCTAAATGAAGTCAGTCCCAGTGCAATTATGATCACTCAAGCATGCTTTCAACGTATCGTGCCAAATTATGTAGATTTGAGCAATTTGACTTCCTGTAACAAATCTCTGGGGTACTTTTGAGAAAGTACAGACTGTTTACAAACACTCTCAGATTTCATGAGTAACTCTCTGCAACAGCAGTTCTAGCAGCACACACCTGTCAAACCATGACAGCATGGACTTTTCATGCCACATGTGCTGGAGAAAGACCCCAATTCTCTAGGTTTTGTTATCCTTTATTTGCAATTTTAAAATTGAAAGGCCACCAAAGTTTTAATTACCTTGGACTGAGTCTTTTGAAAACCAAAGTGCTACAATCTGTTAAAAGTAAATATTGTTGGCCTGCAGTATTACATTTTATCTTTGAATTAAATTTTGTTACTGGAGTCAAGCTTTTGCTTACTTTCTAAAATGAATAAGCAGAGACTAAGCACCATGGAACAGATCCTCAGTTGGAAGTCAGTGGAGCTAGGACAATTTATCCAATATTTTTCAAAAGAGCTTCACTCCCAAAAGCTCCCATTGACTCAGCTTCTTAAGAAGATGAAACTGAAGTTTGCAGAAGGGAATCAAATTGCAATAGCATCTATAGTCCCCAAGTTTTAATGTTGCATGCTTTACAAGATGGAAGTCAAATTGCTGTGAAGAATCCAGAAGCAAGCAGTGAATAACAATTTTTTTCCTACTAAATAATAATTATAAATTTTTCTGGCTACTCAGTCTCCTGGATCAGGGCCATACTGCCCAGTCCTCTAACTACTTAGTAGTGAGTAAAGTGTTTACTACTCTGTAGTGAGTGTTTTCATGTTCAACCCCTTAGGGCATGAGTCAATAGGACCACTCACATGCTTAAAGTTAGGCATGTGCCTAAGTGTTTTCCTGGATCAGGGCCAGAGTGCTCAGCTAGTGATGAAGTGCTTACTCTGCCGTAAGTGTACAGCATTTTAATGAATATATAGTCTTTTTCCTAATTGCAGTGTATAGCGTGCAGCTTCTGCAACACTGCTGGTGTAACCAAGCTGAACAATAAGTATTACTGTCCTGTTCATCATGAGAAGTTGCAGTAAAATCCCACAAGTGTTGGCTCAACATGTATTGCAAACAAAGCACTGCTCCTACAAGTGCTTTTCTTTTGGGGGAGATGGTGTTCCAAGCAGCTGGACTGAGCTAATGGGGTTGAAGAGGCAGAATAACCATGTCTACACTTTCCCTTGTGCAGAATGCCTGAGTGGAAGTAGAGTCCACTTAGACTTTAACACTTTCCAATGGCAACTTTTCCTGCAGACCACTGTAGGAAATAAAAGAACAACCCAGTGTGTAGTATTAACAATTAGAAGTGCTACCACTAAGTGCAGGGCAATAGTTTTGTCGAAACATGATAATCCCATTTTTATGCTTATATCTTCCTATTCTGATAACTGGATTACTGAAAATCAGCATTGGTCCTTACAGCTTCTTTATTATTTATAAGTAGTCTTTTTTCCACCTCTTTCCTCCACATTTAGCTTTCAGGTTGTTTTTTAACTAAATATTAATTGATTTGCCCTGCCAGCCATATTTTCTCCATAGCTTTATACCTACGGTGAAATCCTGGTCCCATTGAAGTCAATGAGTTTCTTCCCAATGACTTTAATATAGGCAGGATTTCACCTCTTGTGTATATGGAAGCAGCTCCAATGCTACCCTGGCCTCCTACTGAGCCACTCCATTAATCCACTAATGGGCTCCCTGTCTACTCTGTGTTGACCGAACTGGTCTGTCCCCTACCCTTTGTTTCTTCTACTCTTCCCCTGGGATATATGCTGCTCCTTTGGTTCTCTCCATGGAACTTGCAAACCCTTTGCCGTTGTCAAATCATCTTCTTCTGAACCCCGGCACGCCTACTCCTCACGCATACCTTGTTCTTCCATCAAACTCTGCCAAATTCCAAATGGACAATGTCATGCTTCCTGGGGTAGTGTAACGTATCTCTTGCCTTCTGCCCTATGTTCTGCAGTATTGCTGTGGAATATGTAATGGACATTACCCTGTCTAGAGAGGTATACAACGTTTTTGTTTCGGTCCTGGGCAGAATGAGCTCTTCCTAATCGGTTTGTAAAGTTTCTAGAGCTCCTTGATATCTCTGATTAAAACATACAATATAAATGCTAGTTATTTACTATCATTTCATTCTTCAGGGCCAACTTTCTCTGTCAAGTGTAGTATTAGTAATGGCCTACCATGTTTGTTGTCCATTCCTGGTCTATCCATGAAAGGTTCATAGAGCAGAAATGTAACATGGGAGTAATGTGATGTGCTCTCATATGTTGGTCCCAGTGTCCTCACCCACAGAAAGCCTGAATAAGTGGGCTTTTCACAGGGGACTTCCATGGGGGGATGTGACTACTACTGAAATTCATGGCTGTAAAAGTACCCACTGTGGGCCTCCCATGCTTAGGGTGTTTCAGTCAGTGGGTTGGCATAGTTGCAGACCCATTGGCTAAATCATTTTTTAATCAACTAATTTCAAGCTGACAATTTCCCTTTTAACTATGCAACTCTAATGTTAATGTTAACAAACTTCTTTCCTCCCCCCACACACCCCTATAAATCATTTTATAACATCTACAGCAGCATGCAGCTTGTGGACCCAGAGACACGTTGTTATCCATCATGCCATTCCATTAGTTAAAAGTCTGTAATGCCTAATGAATATGTGGTCCTGAGCATGCTGTGCTAGAACCATGGCACTTAAGGGATAAAGAAAAGGAGTACTTGTGGCACCTTAGAGACTAATAAATTTATTTGAGCATAAGCTTTCGTAAGCTACAGCTCACTTCATCGGATGCATTCAGTGGAAAATACAGTGGGGAGATTTATATACATAGAGAACATGAAACAATGGGTGTTACCATACACACTGTAACAAGAGTGATCACTTAAGGTGAAAGGAAAAGGAGTACCTGTGGCACCTTAGAGAGTAACTCTAAGGTGCCACAAGTACTCCTTTTGTTTTTGCAAATACAGACTAACACGGCTGTTACTCTGAAACCTGTCACTTAAGGTGAGCTATTACCAGTAGGAGAGCGAGGGGAAAAGACCTTTCCATGCAGCTAATTGATATCAACAGCTTTGTATTCTGTGGCTGGTATAGCCTTAACAGCTGAAGCTCAAGAGTATATTTTTGTGGACCAGAACTAAGCATTACGCTGATTTTGGAGGGCCTGATCCTGCATTCCTCACTCACCTAAATCTCCCACTGTGTTAAATGGGAGGGTTTACAATGGAAACAAGATGGTTGCATGAATACATGTCAGGTTTCAGAGTAGCAGCCGTGTTAGTCTGTATCCACAAAAAGAACAGGAGGACTTGTGGCACCTTAGAGACTAACACATTTATTTGAGCATAAGCTTATACAGCATGTGTATATAAAATCGTCCTACTGTATTTTCCACTCCATGCATCTGATGAAGTGAGCTGTAGCCCACGAAAGCTTATGCTCAAATAAATGTGTTAGTCTCTAAGGTGCCACAAGTATTCCTGTTCTTTTTATGAATACATGTGTGATTATTCAGGGGCAGGTTAAAGGAGTCTGGCCCACTTGCACTTTCATGTGGATTACAAGCTTAAATGTATTCCTTTTACTTTTCTGTACATACTGATGACACACGGCTAGACCCCAACATAAGCCCCTGGATGGTGTTGAAGAGGGGTGGGGCTACAACCCTAAGCATAAAACCCCCTTTACTGAGTATAAACTAAAATGACTACGTACACCTGTGACTTGTTTCCTATATTGTCAGCCACACCGGGGCCAGAACAGGGCAACCAGACTGCATCTTACTAGGGCTGGAAAGCAATTAAAAAAATTAATCACGATTAATCGCATGATTAAAAAAATGAATCGCAATTAATCGCGCTGTTAAACAATAATAGAATACCATTTATTTAAATATTTTTGTATGTTTTCTACATTTTCAAGTATATTGATTTCAGTTACAACACAGAATACAAAGTGTGCAGTGCTCACTTTATATTTATTTTGGATTACAAATATTTGCACTGTAAAAAACAAAAGAAATAGTATTTTTCAATTCATCTAATACAAATAATGTAATGCAATCTCTTTAGCATAAAAGTTGAACTTAAAAATGTAGTATTATGTACAAAAAAAACCTGCATTCAAAAATAAAACAATGTAAAACTTTAGAACCTACAAGTCCACTCAGTCCTACTTCAGCCAATCACTCAGACAAACAAGTTTGTTTACATTTGCAGGAGAAAATGCTGCCTGCTTCTGGTTTATAATGTCACCTGAAAGAGAGAGCAAGCATTTGCATTGCACTGTTGTAGCCAGCGTTGCAAGATATTTACATGCCAGATCTGCTAACGATTCATATGTCTCTTCATGCTTCAACCACCATGAATTCGTCCATGCTGATGACAGGTTCTGCTCAATAATGATCCGAAGCAATGTGGACTGATGCATGTTCATTTTCAACATGAGTCAGGTGCCACCAGCAGAAGGTTGATTTTCTTTTTTGGTGATTTGGGTTCTGTAGTTTCTGCATCAGAGTGTTGCTCTTTTAAGACTTCTGAAAGCATGCTCCACACCCCATCCCGCTCAGGTTTTGGAAGGCACTTCAGATTCTTAAATCGTGGGTGGAGTGCTGTCACTATTTTTAGAAATCTCACATCGGTATCTTCTTTGCGTTTTGTCAAATCTGCAGTGAAAGTGTTCTTAAAACGAGCATGTGCTGGGTCATCATCCGAGACTGCTATAACATGAAATATATGGCAGAATGCAGTTAAAACAGAACAGGAAACCTACAATTCTCCCCGCAAGGAGTTCAGTCACAAATTTAATTAATGCATTATTTTTTTAACGAACATCATCAGCATGGAAGCATGTCCTCTGGAATGATGGCCGAAGCATGAAGAGGCATATGAATCTTTAGTGCATCTGGCACATAAATATCTCGCGACACCAGCTACAACAGTGCCATGCAAACGCCTGTTCTCACTTTCAGGTGACATTGTAATTAAGACGTGCGCAGCATTATCTCTAATAAATGTAAACAAACTTGTTTCTCTTAGAGACTAGCTGAACAAGAAGTAGGACTGAGTGGAATTGTAGGCTCTAATGTTTCACATTGTTTTGTTTTTGAGTGCAATTATGTAACAAAAAAACCTACATTCACAAGCTGCACTTTCATAATAAAGATTGCACTACAGTACTTGTATGAGGTGAATTGAAAAATACTATTTCTTTTGTTTATCATTTTTACAGTGCAAATATTTGTAATCAAAAATAATATAAAGTGAGCACTGTACACTTTGTATTCTGTGTTGTAATTGAAATTGATATATTTGAAAATGTAGAAAAACATCCACAAATATGTAATACATTTCAATTGGTATTCTATTGTTTAATAGTGCGATTAATCATGATTAATTTTTTAAATCACAATTTTTTGAATTAATCGCATGAGTTAACTGCAATTAATCAACAGTCCTACATCTTACTGCTATTTGTATTTCTTACTGTGATTATTGGGGTTCATGAGTTTCTCCTTTTGGGAGAAAAGAGTATCATTTGGCATGTTATGAAAAAGTTTACATCTTATAGAACTTAATTTATACAAATTTTTAAAAAATATTTTCTGAGGTAATTTCCATGGGGGGAGAGGGGGTTGTATCTAATATGTAAACATTTACCTTGCAGAGTCATTTCTCAGTTGTGCCATTTGTTCTAATGATACTAAACACTCTATTTCAGTGACAATCTAACTCTCTTCTGCAGGAGGCTGGCAATTCATCATCTAAATGCATTTGTTCTCAGTTTGTTGTTTTTCCAAAATATACCTGCTGTGCCTTTAATGTATTTTTATGTTAAATTGTAAAACAAAGAAAATATTGACCGTGTGTTTCTTAAAGCCAATTATTCCCGTTATTTTGGTTTGCAAATATTTATTGGCTTCTATTTCACTATGTTTATGCAATACTAATCTGGCTTGTTTTATTGGAGATAAATATGTAGTAACATGTTTTAAAATTAAAATAGCAGATATGTGTTCCTTGTAAATCTGTCATCTGATACGATTGCATTAGATGCAACCCAAACAAAAATATAGGGCTTGATTCATCACTTCCTGATATTAGATTAACTCCAGTGTTTTCAGTGAAGATACCCCTTATTTAGGCTAGTGTAAGGGAGCAGAATATCAGGACCCAAGTGCTTGAAACAACTTTAGTTTTGTTTAACTCTTTGTTGCCTTACTTGGTTTCTTTGTATAACTGCAGGTATCAATTCAGTGAAATATTTAAAGCACATGAGCTTTAACTTCAGTGGGAAGCTCAATAGTGCTTAAAGTTGAACACATGCATAAGTGCTTTGTTGAATTGGGGCCATTGTCTCGAAGATCAATCTTGTCATAGTCATCAGTGTTGCTCAGCATGTTCATCATAGCAGCGACATTGTCATATCTGAGATGAATCTCGTAGTGAGCAGACTGTAGCTAAAGGGTAAGCAGAAAGCACTGAAGAGTCTAACAGCTCCACTGTTAGTTTTCAGAACTGTATCATGTGCAAAACTGGGTTGTGTATGAACAAAGAGCATGCTAATGAGTCTGTTATAAAACAGAGGTAACGATGTGCAAAGTAGTTCCATTCTAGTTGCTACTGTCGTGGCTAGCCCTCAGGCTCCTTCCCGTGCAGGCTTCCCAGGCAGACCAGCAGTTCTGAGCTCAGGAGGGCTTGTGGAGCTCGGTGGACTCCAAACCCTCTCTGGGAGACTCTTAAAAGGTTATTTTAGCATTTGTGGGGTGAAGGGGTTGCCACAGGAGTGAGAGGTAGGTTGGGACTATGCTTCCCCCAGGAGCAGGAACTAAGGGATGGATTGGGGGCTGCAGAAGTACCCTAACCTGTGACAAGGAAATGGCGGGACTGAGAGGCAGGTTGAGGTGCAGAGCGATGGCCCTCAGTGAATGAGGGAGCAGGTGGGAGTGGGACCCTGACTTATCTTTATTCAAACAGTACCCTCTGGGGCCATGGGTGCCTAGTGACCCCCCAGACCCCTCTGCCTTATTTAGTGAACTGTTCTTTGAAGGCTATTTTAAAACCCTGAGGACATTGCCTGGACCCCAGCACAAACAGCTGGGTCCGCTTCCACTGCAGGAGAGGAAGTTGTCTGTGGCCCCAACATTCCACCCTCCCACCTTCTATTTTTATTTTAAAAGGGAATTTTAATTTGTGGAGACCATAAAGCGTTCTTGTTTTGGGCTAGGGCACAGAATGCATTCCTCTGGGCCACCCAGAACTCTAAAGACTGGCTCTTGTCAGCCCAAGCTACTGGACAATGTCCCTGTAATATATTTGATAATCGACTTAGATTGCAAACACTTTAGGGCAGGGACCATGTTTTTGTTGTGTTTGTACAGTGCCTACCACAATGGGGCCATTGTTCATGACTACTAGGCACTGCCACAATACAAATAATAATAATAATAATACAGTAATAATAAATAAAGTTGTGTCTGTTATCACAGTAGGGCCAGGATAAGTTTCACGGTTCTACTATGCTCACAGCTCCATAACAGCTCTTCAACTCTCTGGCTGTTTCAGCTTTAGTTCAAATTTAGGATTCTGAGTATAGTAGATGATTACTAACAGATAACATCAAGAGGTCTTTCTAATTTATGAATGTTTTGCCAAGAATTAGAAAGGTCAAGTAGGGCAGAAAAAAAGTTATCAACAAAACTGATTTCAGGTTCAAATTACCCTCTGGATCAGGGAGTGGACTGGTAGCTTGAAGTCTTACTCCAAGTGTTCCATTTATGTTCAGCATAATCATTTCTTAATTTCTTCTGATAAATAGATTTTAGAGAATAAATTTAACAGGAGTCCCACTAAGGCACAACCCCCCCCCCACATACATTATTTAAAAACATTAACTTGCATAGTATTCCAATAAAAGTTATAGATTTCATTAACTAGTAGACACATTATCTGTAATGACAATCTGAAAGACAAGCAGAAAATATTTTCTTTTGAATTAATGAGCTAATTTATGGATTACACTCACAGCTGTTACTACATAAACTGGTTTTGGTCATTATAATATGTTCTGATAGTCCCCATAGCAACAAGTAAAGCAGTTCCACAAGCTACAAAAAGTTCAAAGCTTTTGATTACCCCCGGGTCCTTAAGGCTTCCAATCAACCACTTTCTAGCATGAATGCATTAGTTCTGAAGCAGCACCCAAATGACAGAAGGCTAACTTCAGACTTGCAAGAAGGCCTGCTTGAGCAATTCTTTCAAGATGTCTGTAATCAGCTACCAGCAGACATTCCAAGCACCGTATTACAGCCTTTGCCATACAGGTTTCAGGATTGCTGTTTCTTCATGAATCATTAAACTTAATCTCGATAATTTAGAACCATCAAAAAGAGATCCAGACTTGTCATACGTCACATTCTCTTCCCAAGCCAGGAGTAAATATCTTTTTCTTCAGCCTCTAACTTTTGTTTTGAAATATATGAGCCCTAACTTAGTACATTGGCAGAACCTAACCCATCTCTCCTTACACAACCAAAACTTTAAATGAGAATTTGGCCCAAGTAAGAGCTGCAACCTTGGCCTTGTTGTTGTATTGACCTCCTAAATGACTAGAGTTCATATTTCTTTGCTAAACCTGTACTTCTGTGGGGCTTCAGGTCCCCTTCATTCTTTGTGTATTATACACTTTCCATTAACGGACATCATATGTTAACCGTTTTAATAGAGCTTATTAGATTTAACAGGATGATGAGGAACGGAGGGCAAGTAGTAAGCAGTATGATGGATAGTTTTTCGTCCATTAAGAAAGCTTACTTTAAAAGTCTTTGTCGGTGTTTCACCTGTGTTTAAATCATCTCTAAAAGGATCAATTAGCTAAGACCCTTTAAACACTTTTAAACCTGACTTGCTGCCTAACAGAAAGTTCCTATGAAAGATAAATGACTTTTGTAAAGCATCAGCATTTATACTAGCTAAAATACCAGAGGGTGAATGCATCATTTTATAGTTTTTCTCACACATAAAAAGGAAATAAATTGTTTAAGTGTAGCAAAGTTGGACATAACAGCAGTTTTCTGTACTCTGCGCTAATAAAATGTCTTCTGCTTAGAATAATTTATTCATGAAACAGTTGTGTTCATGAACCATGAATATAAGCAAAGGAAAATATTTTATGATCTGTTCTTTTTCTCATTCATTCCAAATGCTACGTGTGCTACAGTTAACTTTGTCATAAAGTGGTCTGGCTTATAAATGTCATAATTTAAAATAAAATCAAACTAGAAATCTACCAGCTTTTTCTCTTGCTCTTCATGGGATTATAAACCCTGGGAGACAAGGACCTTGTCTTTATATTAGACAGTAAAGCATCACAAACACTTGCAGGGCAAGTCCTCCTTTTCTTTTTGCGAATACAGACTAACACGGCTGTTACTCTGAAACTTGCAGGGCTGTACACATAGTAATTAAAGCAGTCTGTTTAACTTTCAGATTTTAACATTTTAAAATACTTTGCACAGTTTTTCCCTCCAATGTTTCTCTGAGTTATTCTAGGAAATGTGAGAAGCTGCAGTAATTGTTACACATTGATTGGTGAATCTAAACATTCAGGAACTGTGCTGATTCCATAGGGGTGTGCTAGTGGCTTAGAACAAAGATGATTCACCACCTTAATGGTATTTATCAGTAATTCAATGTTGGGTTGCAGACTGATAAATTCTAAAGCAGCATCTCATTCTTGGGCAAATAATCCGGCAGTTTTTCACTGAGCTATACTGTGTATAGATTCACTGTGATGCCAGGTGATTATCCTCACATTTTTATATACTGAATGAATCTTTCTGAGGGTTAGATTGTGATGTATGAGCCCCTGCATGAAACGGGGCATCTACGGAGGCCCAAATCCTAGCGTATCTCAGAAATACTATGCCTGAGGCAGGCATAGAAGGCCAGATTTCAAAGGTATTCAGTGTGTACAGTTGCGGTCAGATTTCTGAGAGCTCAGTACACAGTATAGTGGAGGAAGGGGGGGAATTTCCAGATGCAGATTGAAGTTGACCGAAACATTTCCCAAATTCATGTCAACTTCACCACATTGTTTTGGTTTAAAAAAATTATTTTTTTTTAAAGTTCTGAGGCAATCAAAATGTTGTGTTTCAATGTTTTCTTAACGAAAAGGTTCAATTTAAAACTTTTAGTTTCAAATTTTCCTTTATTTTTATTTTCAAAAATTAAAAAAAGCTTGAAATTGAAACAAAATGTTTCATTTCAGATCAAATAAAATGTTTCATTTGACCCTTTTTTTTTAACTGCCAGCAAACAAAGAAAAAAACAAATATAGTTATTCTCACAGCTATAGTGATAAGCACTTTGCAAATATCTAGCCAAATCCTTAAGGAACAAACATAACTGGGTATTGGCCAGGGCTCCTAGACCCTGATTCAGCATTCTGCAAGTATGTGACCCAAAGTCTGTAAATTTAGGGGGAGTTTGGGTAAAAATTCAAACTTAAAAGCCAAATCCCTAGGTCCAAATGTGGGAAAGGTTTGGACCTAGATCCAAACTCTAAGGCATGGGCTCTATCTCTAATTTTTCACCTTTTTAGATACTTGTTGACTCTTTGAGCCAAACTTTTAATAACAGCCTCAGAATTTTCACTAATAGTTTCACACACTCATCTGCATCCTGTAAAAGCCAATGTGAGTGTGTGTGTGTGTGTGTGTGTGTGTGTGAAAGAGAGAGACCACAACCAGCTTCAAGAATGGAACCCTACAGACAAGCATATTCAAGAAACCCACAGATCACCACACCTACCTTCATAGATCCAGTAACCACCCCTAACACAAGGAGAAATCTGTTCTCTACAGCCAGAAACTCAGATACCACAGAATATGCTTCAAGGAGGAAGTCTGGGATGGACAATTTAACACACTCAAAACTGCCTTCACCAAACAAGGATGTTCCACCAGAGAAGTAGATTGCATAAGGGAAGAGGCCACCCGAATACCACAAGAGAACCTGCTTCAATACAGAAATAAACCCCACTCTGAGTGTACACCCCTTGTTGTCAACCTACCACCCCACACTGGAACCCATGCTGGGTATCATCACATAACTACAACCCATACTCGATGGGATCCCCATCCTGAAATAAATCTTTCCTGAACCCACACTTCTGGCCTTCAAACAGCCCCCCAGCCTCTCCAGGCTCATCATCAAAAGCAAGCTTCTCACTGACCAGGACACACCAACTCCCAGCGGCACCAGACCTTGCCAGAAAAACAGATGCAAAACTCCACAGTACACCTTTCAAGATCCATGGATCCTGCACATGCCTATCATAATGATAAACCTCATCCAGTGCACTAAATGCCCCAATAACATCTATGTGGGTGAAACTACACAATCACTACGCTCTCGAATAAACTCACATCGGAAAATGATAAAAGACACAAACACCACATCACCTGCGATTGCTCTATAGCTGACCTATCAGTCATCATCCTCAAAGGAAATCTGCACAATGCTTTCAAAAGATGAGCCTGGGAGCATAAATTCATTACTCTGCTGGACACTAAAAATCATGGACTGAACACAGACACTGGATTTGACCGATGACTGCAGAGGTGTTAATGGGCCACTCTGCCTTGAATGGTCCCTGTGACTATCCATATCCGTATGTCCATCCCTTTTTCATGATTATGATAAATTTTGTATAAACTATGCCTTGTACGGTATCATCTGAAAATTCATGACTTGCTGATCATTATTGTCCTGGTAAAATATGTGTGGTAACATCATATGTAAAGTTATAAGAATCTACTTTATGATGTTGTTAAGACATATTCCAAATCTGGGGAAGCAGCCACAAACCAGTTCCTCAAAGACAAAAGGCAAATTGACTCCTCAGACAGGTGTCAATGAAATCATATGGACCCATCCCTTGGTTAAGTGGCCATTCTGTGGCAGGGAAAAGGTTGTGAGGGAGAAATTCACAGCTTGGCAAAGAAACAGCTGGAGGTTCCCGCCCCCACGGACTTTCTATCTCCTGAGTCCCAGCTGGAGATGATTCTCAAAGAAGAGGAAAAAGTATAAGAATGGGGAACTGATGCCCCAAAATATTCCTCCCTTTCTCTCTACCTGTGGCAGCCACAACACCTGAGGAACAAAGAAACAGCTTTGGACTGAGGGATGGATCCTGACTGAAAGATTCAATCAGTAAAACTGCTAGAACATGTGGAGAGAGAGACTTTTGCTTTGAATTCACTTAGCTTGTTAAGTTAGATATGAGTTGCATTTTACCTTTTATTTCTTGGTAACCAGTTATGACTTTTATGTCTCATTACTTGTAGTCACTTAAATTCTTGCTTTCTGTGGTTAATAAACTTGTTTATTCTGACAGGTTTCAGAGTAACAGCCGTGTTAGTCTGTATTTGCAAAAAGAAAAGGAGTACTTGTGGCACCTTAGAGACTAACCAATTTATTTGAGCATAAGCTTTCGTGAGCTACAGCTCACTTCATCCGATGAAGTGAGCTGTAGCTCACGAAAGCTTATGCTCAAATAAAGCTTATGCTCAAATAAAATGGTTAGTCTCTAAGGTGCCACAAGTACTCCTTTTCTTTTTGTTTTATTCTTTTATCTAAACCAGTGTGCTTGGACTGAAGTGTTTGGGAAACTCCATTTGAAATAACAAGATTTGTGCATATCATTTTCTATTAATAAAATGATGGACATTATATGAGCTTGTGTTGTCCAGGAGAGGGCTGGGCATAACAAGATGCATATTTCAGAGGGAAAGACTGGGATTGGGAATTTGCTGGCATTGCTCTGAAGTGTAATTCAAGAGTGACTGGCCATAGCACATATACGGTATAGCTAATTTACTTGCTGGAGGCTGGGTGTGAACAGGCCAGGTGTGGTTACTCTCACAGCGAAGCAGTGTAAAAGGTACTCCAGGCTGGAGAATTGAGGGGACACAGCTGTCCAACAGTCCAGATTGTACCCTGGATAATGTCCCAGTCCCTTCCAATATGTGCTAACTACTTATGCTAAACAATCTGTTCCACTTTGTATTTTACTGTGATGCTGGAGTAGCTTTCCCCAATCGGAAGAAGAGCTCTGTGGGTATGTCTACACAGCAAAGAAAAACCCACAGCTGGCCCAAACTAGTTAACTCAAGCTCACAGGGCTCGGGCTGAGGGGTTGTTTCATTGCTGTGTAGATTTCCAGGTGCAGGCTGTGGGGTGGGAGGGTCCCAGAGCTTGGCTCTAGGACAGGCCAGTTGTGGGTTTTTCTTTTGCTGTGCACACATACCCTGTGTGGCTCAGAAGCTTGTCTCTGTCATCAACAGAACTTGGTCCAATAAAAGATATTACCTCACCCACCTTGTGTCGCTGAAACAGAGAGATATTTGTCTGCACAAATTCTCTCTCTTTCTGGCACATGTGGTCATTTGCATGTATGCAAAAAGCATATTTAATATGCTTTTCATAAATTGGCAGCTTCAGTACTAATTACTATGTGCATCAGAATTTATGACTAATTCTTGAGGTTTCCCTTTGAAGGCAACTTTGTATTTGCTCTTTTTCTGAAAGTATCATTCATTATCCCAGTTAAGAATGATTCTTCTTTAAATCACAGAGTCTGAGCAAGAGGTTTTTTATATCGGGTCGGTGTCTTGCATGGAAAACAATGCACTTGTGTTTGTTCTAATGCATTATTAATTTCTGTCTGCTGGATTTCTTTTCTTCTGGACCATGAACCAATTGTCAGGAAATATAGGGCGAATGTTGTATATATTTTAATATATACACATTCTTGGAAAGTTTGAAATAATATGATTTGTATTATTTACAGTATATTTACCCAGGAAAGCTTGGCTCACATACAGCATCTGGTTTTCAGTGCATTGCTAATTTTTAACTTAGCTGAGCTGATTGAGACATAAGGAGACCGAGTGACATAAGGTTATATGTTGGGTCTGTGACTCAGCTGGAATGAAGAGCCAAGATTCTCCTGTTGCCTTTTGCTGTCTGTGTGAGAGCCAGCACCCCTTTGTCCCATTGATGAGCAATTATTTTCACATGTGGTCCCCCTGAAGTCAATGGACCTATTCTTGTAAGTGACAGCTCACCAATGAAAGTACAAGAGTCACAATCTGGCCCTAAACCCCATAATTTGTGTCAATCCAAACTGTCTCTTAGAATAGAAGGACAGACATAAGACAGTATGTCTTATGGATACAGCAGTACTTTCTAACCTTTTCCATACTAGGGCTCTTTTCCATACTAGGACCCCTCTCCCATCTACTTGGGATATAGCTGGGACACCCTTTCCATTCAGCAATATGGGAAGGGCAGGATGGTTGTCCTTCTGACACCTGTTTATGACCATACATTGACAGCTCCTATACACACACACAAATGTAACATGCAGATCTTTTATACGCAGAGGTTCTGAACCTGGTGACCAGAAGCTGAATCACTAACAAGTTTCCTTGGAGTCGCAAGGTCACTCCTAGACCTGCTGATCTGCTCTCTGCCTGATCTTAGCCAGAGAAAGTGGAATGCTGTTCTAATGTGTTTGTAGACAGACCTGGAGTTCCTATCTTCCCAGAGCCCAGTAACCACCCACCTTGAAGTGGGAGAAGACCCCTTGAAGTGGGAGAAGAGAAACTCACTGCATATGAGCTTCCTTTCTATCAGCTGTGACAGATGGAAGAAAGTGTAGCATGGTTTCTGTTTCCCAGGAACCTGTAGAGAGGAAGAGAAAGAGAACACCACTTTTCTGGCAACCAGGAAGAAGAGAGTGTTGTCTAGGAACAGAGGTAGGGATGCTCCCCATCATACGCTAGCTAGCCTGGATTCAAGAGGAACAAGAGACAGCGGTTCTCAGCCTAGTCTAGGCAGCTAGACTGGACAGAGAGTGAGATCTGAAGACATGAGATCTCCCCCCATCCCGCCCGCCCTCACCACCACCACACAGCCAGGAATCCTTTGAAATGCTAAGGAAATTGCCACTTTTCTTCAAATGTTGTGGGATCTAATGCAAAAGATTCTGTGAGGTGGGTTTGTGGGAGGAAAAGTGGTTGAACTGAGGCCTTGTCTGCAGGGGAAGGTTTTACTAGTTATACTGGTGTATAGTGATATTGGTATAACTCACCATGTGGACACTCTTATCCTGGTATAAGGGTGCCTTTTTCAGGTTAGTTTGAGTCCATTCCCAGGTGACATAAGCTAAACAGAAAAAGGCTTTGTTATACCAAGACAAGAATACCCTCCCAGAGGTTATACTGGTACAACTTATTGGTTTAAATTCACACCGTAGTTTATACTGGTATATCTTGCCCACATAAACAAGGTTTGGCTTTTTGCTTGATGTTTTAGGCCAGATTCCGAGGATGCATGTTACACTTCAGTAAGTAGTTGTAAGGGTGTCTGAGTCTAAGGGATCAGAGTCCAAAGGTAAGTCTAAGTTGATTTTACATATTAATGAGCTGTACAAAAGCAAATATTAAAGTAGGAAGTGGCCTACTTCAATTTAAATATACTGTGAGTAACTTGCTTTTTCTACATAAACTTTTATCTCAGCCCCTTGGCCTGTGGGTTACCTCATGTTAGGCTCCCTTGGCCCGCTGAGCCTAGCCAAGCCTAAGCTCAGAGATGATATATAGAAAGGAGTAAGTTATTTGTTGGGAAATGGCTGAGAGTCTAAAGATATAACGCACACACGGTGTGTTCTAAGATCATGTAATATGCAGGTTGAGGGGGCTGGAAGAAGGTATACACCAGCTTGAATACTCACCTTTGAATTTAGCCCTAGATGCTTTGTACCAATTTCTTTACATTTTAAAATACTGTTCTGTTTTTCATGCTTGGCTTTTGGTGGCATACAGAACATTCCAATTATTAACTAAATGATTTAGCTCAGTGGTTTAAAGGCCAAGGGCCTGATTCTCATCTGACATATACTTGTTTACCCTAGGTAGAACTCCACTGACTTCAGTACAGTTACTACCTGGTTTACTCCAGGGTAAATGAGAGGAGGCTTGAGCTTCTGGTCTTAAAAAAGACACTCACTGGGTCTGATCCTCAGCTGGTATAAATAGGTGTAGCTTCCAATGACATCAATGTAATGGGGCAGTTTTACACTAGCTGAGGATCTGACCATTAATTTTTCAGCTACATTTAACCGAGAAACCTACCGACTGTACAATAAAATCATGCTACATTTTCAAAGCAACACATTCAGTTTCTATGCTATATCTGCTACCAATTAGAGAAACATGGTACTTATTTGAACTAGAATAATTTTAATCTTCCTATGCTAGTAAATTCCTAAATCCTGATCCAACATTTTGACAGTTCATTTATTGTTTGTTTTTTTTTATAACATAGGCATTCTGTAGAACGTCACTGCTTAGGACATGCACTTTTCTTTAATCAAAAACATGGCTGGAAGTAGAAATTGTAGCTGTATCAACCTCATAATTGATGGGAAATAGGTAATCAAACTGATTTCATCATAGAAAATATTGAGACAATATGACCACTTTCCTAGAGTGGTTAGGGGGATCCCCACCCACACAGCCACTTAAAGAAGTCTATGCCCTTATTTCAATTTCTTCCCACTTCAGCTTGCAGTATGGAATCTTGTTTTGTAGGAGGGGAGAATGGGGTGATGAACAACTAGGGGAAATTGTGGATTCAGTCATTGCTTTTATCATCCTTCCTCGTCCTTTTCCTTTTTTCTGTATTATCCATCCTTTTCCACACACATTTATATAGTCTCTATTCTGTTGAGATTTTAACTTGCCTTTTACTGAGGGGTAGATTCTGTCTCTTTCATATCTTATGTGTGGAGATGATATCTGTGTGATAGCTTGCATAGTCATGTAATTAGATGCAGAATCATCCAATAAACTGAAGAGCCCTATAACAATATTATCATGAACCTGGGATATACCCACTAATTTAGTGTTTCTCAACCTTTTTGATACGAGGGACCAGCTTGATGCTTTCCTAAACTGTGTCAGGGAGATGTCAGGGACCTGTGCTGGTCCACGGACTGGTCATTGAGAAATGCTGCACGAATCTATCTTCTCTGGGATTTATTCTAACACTCCAAACTCATGAGCAATTTCAGACGCGCGTACAATTTTTTGTTTGTTTTAATCAACCTGCCAGAGAAATATTTCCTTCTTCCATTCCCACATTACACCTGCCCAAGGCCCAAATTAGTATTTGGGGTAGCTCAGGCAGCATAGGTAGTATTTGAACCTAAGCCAGTGACAGCTTTAACTGGACATAAAAATTCATGGCTTTAGAGTGGCAAGATGGGTGAGGTCATATCTTTTCTTGAACCAACTTCTGCTGGTAAGAGAGACACGCTTTCGAGCTACAGGGCTCTCTTCTTCGGGTCTCAGTAATATGCTTAGAGTGCCACAGCCAAACACAAGGTGGACTTTGACTTTAAAGTCCAAAGTCTTGTCACCCTGCAGAGCTAGTACATTGTTCTATCTGTGGAAAGGGGGAAATTACCAGCACCCATTTCTTGGAGAAGCCCCAAGACGTTGCATTTTAAAATTGTGCCAATTTTATGCATTGAAAAGCTATTTCAGGTCAGTCTTAGATGTTTTTATTCCTTTCTGAGCTCTCATGGAGCAACAGCACATTGCTTTAGAGGTAGAAGGATTTTTTTTTTTAAATCTCAATAATTAATTATTTTTAAAACTCTCTAAAACGTTCCTAAAATATAGTTTTTCTGTAATATATAGGCCACACAAGGAGTTCAAGAGACTGTGGTATAAAGTTTTTTGGCATGAATTTGGGATTACTCCTGAGTTATGAAGACCTGAGTGAATTATTGAGAACAGGTTTTTTTGCTTTTGGTTTCCTGATTGGTGGATGTGTAACATTTGCTGTCTAGTATCTTGTTTAGTAGGATGGGAGAAGAGGAGAGTCTATGACAAACACAATTACCAGCACAGAAATTGCTTATTATGTAGAACTATTGACCACATCAGTAGCAATATCTCATATTCAGTTCTGTGTTGATGGTAAAAACAGTATGCTGGTTTTAGGCTTTATTTCTCTCATTTTTTTCTTCGGGTGTGAACATCTAAAACTAGTACCATTTAACTTGCCGCACGCCCTGAGACGTGTGCTTGATTAAACTCAGGAAAACGTGCAAAAGAAAGACAAGGCCTGTATTTGGAAAAGTTCTGGCAGTAAGCTTGTTACGAGCTTTCTTTGTAAGGCTGTTGAAATTTACCTGTGTTTGTTTTTTAATTAGGAATCTTAAATTATTTATGAAATATGGCTAACATAATTTCTAATAATGTCCTTTACACATACATAATACTATCTCCTGATTATATGTTGTGTGAGAGAGAGATAATATATATACAATATAGTGTATATAATGTACATAGTATTCAGGATCCCATGTAAACAAATTTAACAGTTATTTGAAATTTTAGACTTGTACCCCAATAACTGTGAGGAAATAGTTCTTTCCGCAAATCTCTTCATCTCTGCTTAACTTTAACATGGCTGACACAATTCCTTTAATCACAACCACCCATGCTTAGACACATTATGAGGCCTCTATTTCTTAGCAGATGCCACAGTCAACTGTCAGAGTGTGAGAGTAATTGACATGGGCTGTGCATCTTTGCTTTGTTCTCCCTTTAACTTTGCAGTCCCCATTCCCCCTCCCTCCTCTCTCTCTGTGAGGACTGAAAGTAAAGTTGTGAGGCCACCTGACCAGCTAATTAACTGATTTAACATACATTATATTTTTAGCATTTAAAAGGTTCTTTAAAGTTATCAGAAATGTTAAAGCTATGATTGATTGATTGTAAAAAAACTGACTTGGGCCCTGATCCAGAAAAGCACTTAAACACAAGCTTAACTTTAAGCATATGATTTCAGTGGGTCTATTCAGGGGTTAAAATTAATCATGTGCTTAAACGCTTTGTTGGTTCAGGGCTTTAATGCTTAAACAGCTAAGCAAGGAAATAGTGAGAGGCAACAAACTACAGATTCAATATGCCTCATTCTTCTCTGGAATCTCCATACATCATTTCACAGAATTAAGAACAAACCCCTGGATTTTGACTCCCTGGAATGCAGGGTTCTTTAAAATCCAAATCTTGCAAATGGACCCTGCCTTTGTGATGGTCTGAACCAGCACCTCAGATCAGAGGGCTCAGACATTGGGATGTATATAACCTGGATCTGAATTTTGCAGCTTGAGCCAATCTCTATTCATACAAAGCCAGAGGTCTACCAGCCTAAAGCTTTGGTCTGGATTTCCAGGATGACAGGGCACTGCAGTGATACAGAGCCACACTCCTGTTCTGGTTCTATCTATGGACCTGGAAATCAAAGTTGTCAAATTAATGTTTTTGGGAGGCGGGTCCAAAAAGAGGTATGCGTCCACAGACCTATCCTCAAACAATTCACAGCTGACACAAAATATTTTATACTATTTTTGAAATCAATATTCTGTAGGCTTCACAGTAATGTCTTTTTTTTTTGTATTCTCTGCCAAGATCCCTCATAAATTTCAGTAACACATTTATGTTCCAAATCTGCATTTAATTTAGATTTAATAAGACATTTATAGTACAGCATATTCACTAAATACTAAGTGATTATTAAAAGCTGTTGAGGATTAGCAACTTTGTAACCGATACTGGAGATACCCATATAAACTATTTAACTTGCTTACGTATATATCACCACATTTGGAGTTCAGCTGAGGCCCTTAAGCTAACAATTCTCCGGTTTAAGAAGCAAGGGACTGATAGAGACCGTCCCCGCTGAGGGGCTCTTGATTCCAAAATTCTCTTCCTCTTTGGACCAAAAGAACCAGAGTGAAATTCAGGCCCTATTGAAGACAATGGGAGTTTTGCCATTGAATTCAGTGGAGCCAGGATTTTACCCCCAAACTTCACTGCTTTTCTGTCTTCCTCAGTAAATAAGTAATGAACTAGCCTCTATTAATGTATAGAGTGCTCAGAAGTCTGTGGCTTATATGTATACAGTGGATTAAGTAAAAATGGATACATTTCAGTGATCTGTATCCGGAGGGTCAGGGTCTCTAATTTGCATTCAGTGGGTAAACAGGGAAGATGTAGTGGAATTTCCAATCTGTAGAGGGAGGGTAGATGGGGCAGATTGTGCTTTGAACCTCAAACTGGAATAGTGTTTGGGAAAGAGCTGAATCTCTGGTCATTATGAGGGTAAAAGGTGAAATATTGGTGCTTCTAGTCCATAATGGATGGGTAAACTGAAATATGGCCTTTGTCATATGTATAGTGGGTTGTTAGTAATAAGTCTGAAGCCCTTATTTGTAATCCAATTTGGGTGGCTGTAAAGAGGGTCTCTGTTCTATAAATTGAGGTTGGACAGGGATCTAAAGTGAAAGTTAAGGTTGTTCTTGGAATGTGGGATTTTTTTACATGTGTACATTTATTAGCGATTGTTTGAACGGTGAGGATATTTGAATATTTATCTATCTTTGTTTAGTGCTCAAGTTTTATTTAATGTAGGTTTTCGTAAACTATCACCTTCCTTGATCTAATGTCTACTAGCAATCTTAGTTAATTCAATTTTCATCTATTTATAATGCACGTGCCCATTTCAACTCACAAATCCGCTGCTTATAGGTTCCCTTACTGACTTTTGGCCCCTGCCCTCCTTGACCCCACATTCCCAGAGGGCGTCTGCTTCATGCCATGGCTACTTTCTTGTGCCACAAAGGCCTGATGATTCCTGCTCTCTCTTGGCAGATGTTGGTCTCGTGGATCAGACTACAGACATGGAGGAGGAGCTCACACTATGAAGAGCTCTGTGTCAGAAGTAAATCAATTCAATAGTTTTCTGGCAGCCTGTGCAAAGACTCCAAAACAAGCACCCCGGCTAGACAGAACAGAAGACCTTCTAGCTAAGTAAGAGTAATGTAGTTTCAAAATAGTGACAGTTAACTATTGCTGTTGTGAGATAAATCTTTTGACTGTTCAACAGGCAGGTTACAATAGCCAAGTATATTTTATTCTTGTTTTAGGAGACCTACAATACGATAGACAAAACATTAATAATATTAGACAAAACAAAGGGGCAAAAACTTAAATTTCCCTTTCAAAATATCTATTTTCATTGTTCATTCTAGCTTGACAACTTCTTTTAGTTTGCTGCATGAAAAATGAAGATTATTTCTCTCAGCACTGAAACCAGGATACAGTGCTTCAGTAAATCAAATCAGTCACAACATGCAGAGTTCGGTATTACAATTTGATAACATCGAGCCATTAAATCTTTCAAAATACCTGCTAACAAGTCAGTAACAGGAAGCTGCTGAAACGTTGATCGACTGATAGCATCGCAACATTCTGTTCATAAAAGCACAATAAATTTATTTTTTACATGACCTAGGCAGTAAGTGGCATTTTACTAGCCAAACTGTAAAAGAAGCCTTTGTTTAAAACTGGAACAAAGTGGTTAAATCATTCTTAAATTAGTACCTGATTTTGGCAGGTTTATCTAGTACTATGTCTGAGGTCTTCAACAACGGTGTCTCTACATTTAAAAAAAATAGTGTGGGTGGGGGGACCAGGCTTTTATGTGCAGTTGAATATATAATTATTGGAGGCATTAATAACAATCTGACTTGATACTCTCATGCTGTCTCTTCTGAACTTTTAACCACATCTGAATATTTGCTATGTTACTAAAACCCCTGTCTCGCCTGCAAGTACAGGTTGTTATTTAGAGAGCTATATATAATTTAATAAGGGTTTAGCTCAGAATTGGAGTAACAATAGAGAGGAAGAAAATGATTCAGCTGGAGTTTGAAAGGAAGCTCAGTTTAAAAACTACTGTACCAAGAATGGCATGAGAAGTACGTGACTGCTATTCATATAGGCCCCACTCCAACTTCCGTGGAAATCAAGGGAGAGACACGCGGTGACTTTAAAGAGAATTGGATCAGAATCCTCTTTAACACCCTCATACAAAATTAAGCTATGGAAAAAGAGAACAAATAGCTAGCATTGGTGAGATAAATTTATACTTCTGAAGACATGGTCAAACTGGACTGATGTCCCATTAATATGAGTTTGGTTGTCTCATTTGTGTCCCCATTTGTCCCTATTTAAAGCTATTATATAGTTAGTCTCCATTGCTTGTCATTGTTCAGGGTAGGAAGGATGGTGTAATGAATGTGGTACGGGACTGGGAGTCAAGAGGTGCGGATTCATTTCCCAGCTCAGTCACAGACTTGCTGTGTGACCTTGGGCAAGTCACTTTATCTACCATTTGCCTCAGTTCACCATCTGTAAAATGAGGAAAATTCTTTCCTAACTCACAGGCATGTTGTGAGGTTAAATCAATGAACGTTGCTGAGGTGCTCAAATACTGTGGTGATGACAACCATATCCGGCCCTAAGAATAAAAAAAATCCAGGAAAGGCCCCAAAGTGGAATAGGTTCTGTATTTTAGCAATTATCTGGAGAAGTTTGCAGAAAACCTGCCAGAACTTTATTTGGATCTAGCCCAGTGCTATTATGCTTTTCTGAACACTTAATTTCACCAGATTTCAAATAAAGAAAACTATCATTCTCCTAGTTGTAGTGACCTGGTAACAGCAGATTAAATGGTGAATAGAGTCTGTGACATAAAAAGTTCTGGCCCTTGTCTCTAAAGTCTAATCAGCCACAATTTTTGCACAGACTTGCAGAGCCATGAGGAGAAATTTCTGTCAGTGCCCCATTACTGTCCTGGATATATTGATGGGAAGGCAGGTATCCCGGGGCCCATGAATAAGCTATATAAATAATGCATTTTTGAGCAAAAGCCAGTAAGGAACGTTAATGAGCAAGTGTCACAAAATCAGGGGAGACAGAAAAGCTGAAATGGACACAGTAGCTATCAGGACTGGCAGTACGAATCGATGGTTCGCAGAGTACGTCATTCGACTGGAGTGTGTTGATGCTACTGAACGACAGTGCTGCCGCTTCAGGAATCAGTTCTTTAACATGACTAGAACGTTAATGGTCAAATTTTCAGAGGGTTTCAACTTCTGTTTTGCAGGTACAGTGAAATAGCTAGACTCCTAAATACCTACCTTTGTGTCTGCAATTAATTATGTGTACAAAGTTGCACCCACAAAAGATGTTAAAAATATCAGACCATAAATGCTACTCATCAGCAGCCATAACCAAAAGCTGAGATGCATTCCTCGGGCACTGAATGCAGGCAATTTGATAGGTTTATTGTGATCTGTTTGGAGGAAGAACTAATATTAAAGGAATTCTTTTCATTATCAAATCTTTCTAGTCTATTAGGATTTATTCCGGCATTTAACTTTCATTATTGTATATGGTTACATTCCCATGTGTCACGCTGTTCTGGAATTTCATTCTTTGATTTTCTGTAAACCATTCTTGAACTGTTGGACAAGAGAGGGGGGGAGAGGGGGAGAAATGCTACTATCTTTTAGCCAGGATTTTTTTTCTTTAAAAACAGAAATTGTACCATTAAGTAACATGCCAGAAATTAGGAAGTCTTGAGGCTTGGAACAAACCAATTCAGCCTGTTAACAACAGATTTCTTTCATTGCTTTGGCATGTCAGTGATTATTCTAATGCAGAGCCTTGATGGAGACAGAATAATGACAGCAGGTACCCGCTGGAGGCAGTGATTTTCCTAAAACTGGCCCCCAATTAATTATGCTTAACAAGTTCAAAGGTCAAAAGCACAGATCTCTGTGATTGGGCACTTTACCTAGAGTGCACAATCCAGGGAGGGGCCGTTGACATCTTTGATTTTTCCCACACACAAACTGTTGGTACAAGATGTAATCTGTGGAATGAAAGGGCACTGGGCAGGATGATTGGGGACAGCTGCTCCCCAGAGGCCTTGAACTGCAGAGTCCTGCTATACTAATAATAATGCTCACTTTCCATGGCCCCAGGACAGGAGAGGTGTCAGGCTACAAAGAGACACAGATGGGAGTGAATAGGATTAAGCAGCACTGATTACATATAAGTATTTTTTCACTAATATAATGGCAACACTTTAAAAAAAAAAAGTTAGCCCTCTCAAAGCTGGTCCGTTTGTTTAAATAATTACAAGGCCAAGTCTGAAAACCTCTCCCCTGTCTGGAGTCTCATCCCCCACTGGATCCTATTTTGAGTCCAAAGAAAATGAATATTTCAACAGATGTTTTTCCCTTTTATTTTTGATAACTGAGATAAATGGGCTGCAATTTTGATTCTGATATCTGTGTGACTACAAGGCCTGATCCACAACCCACTGAAATAAATGGTATGACCCCAATTGACTTTAATTGGCTTTGTGTCTGGCCCGCAGTGTGCAAAAGCTTCCAGTTCTTTAACTTTTATATAAAGTGCAATTCCACTTTTTATTTGATCTAAGGGAAGAGCAAGTAAAAAAAATCTGACTATATTACTGCATGTATTTATTGATTCTCTCTTGTTCCCAACTTGATCATCTAGTTACTTAGTGCTAGGGTTGATGTTGTACATAACAGACACATCCTGCTGATTTCTTACTGGGAAGGCACTTTGTTTACTTCATGCAATTTGCCTGATCCTGAGTTTCTGGAGCAAAGCCATAGATATGGCAGAAAGAGCTGAATAGCAAGTGTAGTTTTCTCTTGATTCCATCGTTTGCTTTGGAAACAGATGGGTTTGTATGCCGTGCCCATCACTGTGGTATCTCAGTGCCTTCCAGTAGTTCATTAAGTGTCGTTATTGATATGGTTTGGATATGAAGCGTCAACCTCTTTCATACCCATAATCAGTTTATCTGTTGCACAACTTGAAATTTTGCAAAGTACTTGCTGCTTTAAAATGACAGATTTCCCATTTTATTATTGCATTCAATGTGAAAAGTGTAACTTTACATTTTGTTAATCAGCCTTTGCCATGGCATACATAGAAGCAAGTGATCAAGTAGAATAGTTACATACAGCCTGAAAATTCCATCATCAGCGTTTTTTGAACCTCATTGGCCATCCAAGTACACTCATCTCTTTCTCTCTTAGCCTAATTTAGAAATCCCTATCTGGATGACATTGTATTGTATTGAGTACAGTACAATCTGGTTGGTTGTTTTCAAATATAAATTTTACAGAAGAAGAAAGAGTATTGGCCCGCAAGTTTCTTCCAAGTTGTGTTAAATTGTGTTGAGGTGGAATTTAAGAGAATGAGCTGATTTTACAACTCTCAGTGCTGTGTTAGCTAATGTATGTAGTGATTCTGTTTGATTCCTGCGTTGCATGTTAATCTTGCTAACAGACGGTGTGAATGGAGCATTGCTCAAGCCAGGTATGGAGCATTCCCCTGGAATCTATTTAGTCACAACTCTTTCATTCTCCCATAATGATTCTATTTTCTCGGGTATTTTATTATAGGAAACAGCCGGAGGATTTTCAATCTGTTCTTTGAATAGTTCATAACAAACAGTATGCTAGTACAAAATCTCCTTGTGTGTGAGTAGTTACTATCAGAGTTTATTATGTGGCTGGCTTTACACCAAATTGGGTTAAGGTAGGAATGGGAAGTTTCATTTAATCTGGATGTGTTGAACTAGTGGTATCATCGTGAACCAAACCCAGAGCAGAACATGCATAAACTTTAAGGGAGCAGAGGTCTATATTCATATCCAAACTTGGTGGCTTATATACATCTCTCAGTAAGAACGACAGACTTATTAAGGCATCAGGATTATAGATCAAAGACTTTATTGCGACTCTAGTGAAAATTACTTCACAAATTATATTAGGCAGGACCCTCACCTTCAAATAGTTTGTGGTCCAAAGCAACTGTTCATGTACTAAAATTTCCAGATTATTATGACATGAAGGTCACACACTAGATCCAAGATCTTATTCAAAATTTAGGGCAACATACATTTCCAATTGATTAGGAGTCCATATTTTGACTCTTTATACATTCATATATATGGTACAGTCTGAATCCCAAAATTACTACTGCAATTCCCCAGAAATTAGCAACCACTCCAGTTGGAAAATACATTTTCAGTTGGATTATTTGGCAAGATTTTCATCTGGAATTGTGATTGTTTTGTCTTTATTATATCAGGCCCAATGATAATTTTCCATCTGGAAATCACAATTACTTTGGCATTTAGAGCTATGGAAATTGCTGGCCTTATTTCTCTATCAGAGTATCTTTCACTTTGTTTTGCCTCCTTATTGGAAATGCCATTGACCTGACCATGCAGATGATTTTAATGCAGACTGGATTTCAAAAGGCAATAGTCCAATCATTGAGTCCATACAGCATCTGGGTAAGAGCCAGAGCAAGAGGATAAGCGCACTGGAACAATTTGGTATGCTTGGTGCCTTCACTATTTTAATACAGCTATACTACAGTACAAATATAGATGAAGGAAATCTCCCACTGCACAGTACACGGTATTTATATTAACATACACAATTAAAAAGAATAGAAAAACAAAATGGTCCTAATCAGATAGGTCAACATATAAGAGTTCCAGCCTTCAGGCAAACAATCTTGTAACAATCACTCAGTTATTACTGTTGTATAATACAATAAAATCATTGGTTAAAGATGTATGTCAAGCACCATTACAACTGCAAAATACAACAATTAAGTACATCTGGTCAATAACAATTCCTGGTGGATTTCATTAAAATATCGGGTGATCTAGCTAAATGAACATAACATGAATTCGTTTACCTTCTTGCAGCTTTCTTTGGATATAAGAGTTGCATACTGTAGCAGCGTCTTAAGAACTAATGACTTGACATGACTTAGAGGTTTGCTTAAATAATCACAAGTTGGAGTGCTTTTCTGAATCCACTCTGAATTTCCTAAGTCTGGCAGTCTTGGAAGAACGGGTATTCTTGTGCTATTTCTGGAATCATAAGGCTACAAGCAAACAAGGATAGCATTTCTCATCATTATTTGTTTCTTCTGCTTCTATGCCCAGTTGAAACTTTGCAGTGTAGAAGCACAAGAAAATGAAAATAATGGGCCTGATTCGCCACTCTATTACTTGGTTTTGTGTTGGTGAAAGTCCATTGCCTTCAGTGCAGTTACAGTGACGTAAAAACTTGAATAGCTTTGTAGCACCTATTTAAACCTCAAAAAAAATGTGTTGGGTTTGGTTTGAATTTTGAAAAGTTTGGTTTGGTTCTCATTTTATCTAAACTGGTTGAGTAATTTTGTCGTAATTGTATGGGGTAGTATTTTATTTCTTCGTTTGGAAATGGTTTAAATTTTTCTGTATCTGAAAAGAGGAGAATGAGTGATTTGATTTGTTAATAAGAAAATGACATTTTACGTTGCATTACGAATGAATCGTGCAATATCTGTCCATTCCCACTGCTGAATCAACACTTTGCCCCCACAGCCTGACTGTAGCCTCAAAAGTGATGGGACTTTGATTCTGTCAAGCTGTATATTTTGTGTGATTTGAGTGAGATTTTTAAATAGGACAAAACCAAGACACAGCAGGCATAAGCAGTGGCGATGCACATGGCTTGCTTTTCTGACATAGGCAAACATTGACAAGCTGCCAGTCTTACCATATTTATTTAGGTAACCTGCAATGTTGTACTATCACAAACTTCATAGGGAGTTTTAGCTTCAAGCACACATACAATTTATTACCTTGTTCCTGCCATCAGATCTACCTGGGCCAGCCTTTACCTCTGTGAAGAGCCTCTAAAGAGAATGGGACTCTGCACTGGTGAAACAGCCCACCTGTGTGTACCCAATGGCAGGACTGGAGCTTCTCTTTAGATTCCCTCTCAACACCCCACCCAGAGTACGTCTGTACTGCCATCATGGGGTGTGGCTGCAGTTTATGTAGATGTACTCAAGCTAGCGGTAATCTAGCTATCTCAGTTACCGAGTAACGAATCTGTGGCAGCATACACTTCAGCCCGGGCTGTGCAAGCTCACCTTGAACCCTGGGCTAGCTTGTGCTGCTGCAACCTCACTGCTCTCGTACCCGCGCTAGCTCGATGAAAGCTAGTTTGGGAATGTCCGTTCAAGCTACCCTGTGATTGCAATATAGACATACCCTCAGAAACTATTGCCGCTTGCAGCTCCTTGTACCCTTTGGCCTTCGCACTCTACTGTCTCCTTGTCTACGTGCTATTGCTCATAACTGCTCACAACTGCATACCGCACGTGAGGGTTTGTCTACATGGCCCCGCAGTGTGGATTACCGGAGCCTGAATTGCTGTGTGCAGTGACGTGCTGTGCTGTAACTATCCTGTGCATATCTTGCTAGCGCAGACTAAAAGGTACGTAAATTTCAAATGGGGCTATGTTAAGATGAACTAGGTACCGTTTTGTTCACGCTAGCAGGGTCTACACCAGGCAGTAATACTTCTGTGCACATTCCAACTCTCACACACTGCAGGGCTGTGTAGAGAAGCCTTAAGAAGCTGACAAAGGTATGCTAAGCCTGTGTGGTTCTGGATATTTACCTCTCCTAGTGTCCACTCAGTGTTGTGATGCTAAATTGAATGGGAAAAGCTGTTGTTTTGGGCTGGAGAGCAGATTTCTGTGTGAATTACTAATTGTTATTGAATGAGTGCTCCTGACTGATTGACAACACTGCCTGGCTCTGTCCTCAAAGCACACACACCTCAGGCAGTTGCAGTTCAGTCTTACCCAAAGTCTGTCTGTCTCTGGGGTACTTATAGCCCCATCAGCGTAGTACCTGGGTGCCTCGCACTGTTTAATGTATTTATCCCCCTGCCCTGTGAGTCAGCACAGTGCTCTTATCCCCATTTTACCAAGAAGGAACTGAGGCACAGAGAGGCTAGATGACTTGTCTAAGGTCACACAGTAAGTGTGTTGCAGAACAGGGAAATGAATCAAGGTCTCCCAAGTCCTAGGCTAGTGCCCTATCCATTGGACAGTCTTTCCCCACCTCCTTCCTTCTTATGTCCCCAACTCAGTTGATTACTGGAGGGACTGCCTGTGATGGTGAGAGCACAGTTCACCCTTTGTGCCCATCCAGGCCTTGGGATGTTGAAGGTGCCAGGTGCGATGATAGACTTTTTTGTGATGTGGACATATGTCCACTAGTAACTGGACTGAGGTCATCAATTCATTTCAGAAGCCACTTAACAACCAGAGAGGAGAAGTTTCACATTCCATTGCTAGTCCTCCAAATCTGGTTTTATATCTAAGTTTAATAGAGACATAATTGCCCTGTTTTTTTACAGATAAAGCATAAAAAGTTCAAATTCTTTCTCCACTAGTCATTTTTAATAATAATAAAAAAGAAATAATCTCTCTTTGATGGAAGATTTTATTTGTGCTTCTTTCTAACCGCTTGCTCTATACTTTGCCTGAAATGAAACCAACACTATTGAAATCTCATTTGCAGTTCATGCAGACATGTAAATCACCTTCAGGTTAGGCAATGGATCTGGGATTGAAGTAAGCACTGCATAGAATTATGCCAGTGCAAACTTTTCCATTACACATCAAATAATAATTTTAAGCATGGCAGCCATTGTCAAATATAATGGAAAATAGAAATAAGATACCCTGATAGGTCATTGGCATGCAAAATGTTCCCTTTGGCATCCCATCTGCAGACAAACACAACTAGATGCTAATTTACACATGTTCCTAAAGACAAATTGCAAAGCATCTGATATCAGCAATCTTGCAATATTTCTCAGAAGAAGGCTTTTACATCACAGGTGGGTCCCAGGCATTTCTCATGTAGGTCACCAGGGAGATTGTATTTCAGGTCAACATTTTAATGACTAGTTGCTTTGCCATGCTAAAGAATTCCATGTGTCACTTCTTTCCTACTTAATGCTTTATGAAAACTGTCAGAAACATCTCTTGGAATTTTTCAGAACTGTTGAGGGTTTGGAGAGGTAAATAACGGTAATTGTACTACACAGTTTGTGAACAAACACTAGCAATAATTATTTTTGTATAGTGCAATGCAGCTTTTCTGCCATTTGAAGAGAAATTGACAAGTTATTATTTTACATATTTTGGCAGCGTATGAAAAGATTTTCCATAAACACAGCCTCACTTAATTGTTTACCAGCATCTCCTATTTTGTTTAATGTAAGTACAAGCAGCTACCACATTTGTTCTTCCAAATCAAGAAGCCACTGAAATGAGGATGAGGAGCTGGTCTTCCACTTATTTCCCGGGAAGCCAGTCACCCGCACCACATTGGGAGTTAATTGCCTAGTGAATATATTGTGATCAAAGAGCTATAAATCTGGTGCACAGGTGCTGCACATTTTAACTACAGGAACAACTACCTAACATTTGAAAGTAAGAAGAACTCACTTGATGACATATTTTTGAGACTACTTTGAGTTTTGTTTGGCAAATGTTAGTGACTGACAAAATATTAATGCCAAAAAATTTGCTGGCACAATTTTTTTTTCTTTTCTGTTTTCTTTTTGGATTTGGGGCTGAGGGGAGTTTAGAAGGGATAAACTCCAGATGTCAGCTGGAAAAAAAATTCCAAGCTGATCCCAACAGAGAATGCTCTGAATCAATAGACTCTATATTCTAACAGTGTATGAGGTTCAAACCAGACTTTCAGTTCTGTTTAAGAAGGGCATTATCTGTGCCAGGAGCTATTCTGTTTTCTGACTGTATTTGTATTACAAGCTTATTCATATTCAGAGGAAATGCCCTAGGTCAGCAAGTGTTCAGCTAGGTAACCCTGAGGTCAGGTTTAATTGCCCTAAAAGGTGGCACATGGCAATGAATGAGCTGTAATGATTTAGATAGTATCTATTTCACATCAAGAAGTTTCCACTCTGAAGAGACCTAATCGAAAGTAATCTGAAAATTAGGGAAAATAAAAACCATGCCCACAGTTACCTAAATACCTATTTCCTTGCATTTTATGCCCTAAATAACCTCATTCCTGAGAAGTTTAATTTTTCCCTTCTGTCAATATGCAATTGCCTGGGAGAAATGTTTGATCAGAATCAAGCATTTTAAAAGCTGTGACTGTTAAAATATTATTGTTCCAATGAAGAATATCAGAGGGGAAAGTGTCAAATAGAAAGGAAGGGAGGCTGGCAAAGGCTAGCAAAGAAAACATTATATGCATGTTCCATGGGAGTTCTACTCATGCACTATTACTTTAGTTCTTATTAAAATACACCTAAAGATATAAGACATCCAGTAGCCTTCATTTAAACTCCTTCTACTCTCACAAATAAATAATAATATATACTTATAGGCAATTTTTTTTTTTAGCTACATTTAAATAGGGCTTGAGAAAAGACTCCTGAACTGGATCTGGGCTCTGCCAAAATTTGAGGTGTATAATTCTGAGTGTTGGTTTGATCCATCTCTAATAAGAAGCGATGTAGCTCTTCTCGTCCTTATCGCTCCTAGGAATCAGACAGTGTGTATTTATCTCCATTTTTACATCTTTGTATGTTTAATTCCGCTTCACGCCCTTCTCCTCTTCTTCTTTCAGGTGGGAGAACAGGGAGAGGGAGTAGTATGAATGACACAGTCGTGATCATGTAAAGTACAAGTTGCTAGCACTTAGTGTATTGCAACCTTTGATTTGGAAAGCTGATAATTTCTTCTTTATGGCTCTGATTCATCAAAGCCTTTAAGCATGTGCTTAAATTTAACTGCAATGGGACTTTAACATGCTAAAGTGCTTTGATGAATTGGGGCCTAGTAGAAACAAATTTTGAAAACAAAAATATGTGTATAGTTGGAGGAAAAGGAGCAATTTGGTTTCTGTCTTGTCATTCATGACATTTTTCTTTAATATAGCTAGACAGGTAGCTGTTTAGCTATGTAACAACTCATCATGTGTTCAAAGGTATATGAAGAAAGCTAACATATAAACTTATGGCTGCTTATAACCCTTGGATTGCCAGGTCTGCAAGGAGAGCAAAGTAGTTTGATATATGGGAACTGGGCGAATTTTTAGACGTAGGAACCAGTATTAGGCTAATGTGGGCTATAAACAACTGTGTCACTGGTTTAAATTCCAGAATAAAATCTACCAGCTGAAGACTGTAGTTATACTCTTCAAATTTAATTTATAGTGTACTGTCAACAACCTTTATTTAAGTTTGTGTTTTGGGACCAGACAGGAAAAGCTCCTGTCAATGATGTCTTACCTCTCAAATCGAATAGAAGGGCAAGTTATTTTTGTTTGGAGGCAGACATAATTATCCAGCAGTCATTGTTTGGCCAGCTAATTAAATTAATCCCTTTTTTTAAACTTTAAAGGATCACTTAAAAAGTAAAAAGTACTAAATAAGTAGAAAGAGAATAGAAACTTGTGGGGGAAGGGTCAAGGTATTTCTAATGTACTGGGGCATGGATAAACAGCTACTAATTTTCTTGGTGTCCAAGTATTTGTTTCTTTTATCAGTTTAAACCAAACCATATTTTTAGCCTTTTGTTAATCAGTCCAGTTTATTGACATAACTATTTTATTTCACCAGCAACCATCATTTTTTATCTTCTTAAATAATTGCAGCCTAACACTTTTAGTCACACTTGGCCATGAGGGTTCTTTATGGTATGTATATTGTACATGTTTCCAGAATTCGAAATCCCAAATTCATCGTGCTAGCTGGGAAGTCATTCTTGTGTACTGAAAGAAACAGGGCCATTTCTGTTCTTATTTACACCAGTCACCAGTGAGATCAGTGGAGTTACTCCACATTTGGCTCATAAACTTTGAATGGTGACTCTGTATACTAAGAGACAATTTAAATCCTCATACTGAATTAAACCAGGAGATAGACTCACCAGGTCTGTACAGGATGGTATAAATTATGCCTCTCTGTGTCAGCTGATACCCCTGCAGCCTCAAGGGGGTGGGGTTCAAGCTAAGAGAGAGCAGGTGGTGTTCCTGCCACCTGTCCTCCTATGGGGTTTCTACTAGGAGAAAGAGCTTTAAGTAGCAGTCAGGGACCTCTAGGAACTTTGCCAGTAGAGACTGTTTAGGTGATGCACTAAACTAGGGAATCCCATGCCCTTCCAGACCACTGCTGCCCATATTTTGGGTTGCCCTATTCCCTTGAAGGTTCACCAACAGAGGGAGGTTTGTGGCAGCAAGTGTATTTGGGGTGTTGCATGTAGCAAGGTGGCCTCTGATATTTCAGTGTAAGACTATCAGCCATCGTGCAGATAATGAAACATGAGCACATGCCGATGCTCTAACTCAGAAATGATCATTACAGTATTGACCAGAATTCTTCCACATTGCCACTTGGACTCTAGCTCCAAAACAATTGCCCTAGAAATCACTAAATTTCTAAGTTTCACTAGGTCAAAGGTTTCTCCTTCACTTCCTCCCTCCCCTGTTCAGAACCACATTATGTCCTTGAAAATTCCTATGTAATCTAATGGGTTTTACAACTGTTATTCTAGAAACCAAAAGAATTTAGACTGCAAATTTTACAGAAGCCCCAGCAATGCTGAATAATGGGAGGGTCCGATCATGCAATTTATACTCGTACAAAAATAAAGCATGGCTCTCTTGGTTATTCGTTTATTAAGCCACAGGAACAAAATGTTAATTCCCATTCCCTCACAAATATGTGGTTGTTACACAAGATTACATTGAAGAAAAGAAGAGAATATTGAATATCAGAACCTCTCAGATAATTTTATGTGCTTGAATGAGAGCTGGACCCTCAAGCTTATAAAAAAGGGGGCATGGGAGTGGTTTAAGTAATAACCTGAAAATTCCTTGAAGGTCTTCCAAGAAGTATTGAAGATAAGAAAATGGAAATAGTCTAAGACATGCTGGATACTTGTTGCAGAAAGGAAAAGAAAAGTATCAGAATATTTCTACAGAAAAAGTCACTGTCTGTACAGTATGCAAGATGATTAGCTTCTTTTCATGCTATAATTCTGAACTAAACTTTTTGTCATGTTTCTTCTTTAATTTTATCTTTGTTGTTTCTCTTAGGACAAATGTCAGGAAGGGCTGGTGGCTTGAAGGAGTTCTGTGATAAGGAAACCAGGGAGTTTGTGGCTACCAGCAAGTCCCTCCCCTCACTCAGCTGTTTGAATTCAGCCAGTTAGAGAGAGGTCAGTTAGGCTTGTAGAGCACATAGAGTGGAAGAGGCCTTCTCTGCAGACAGTGTGAGGAACTTGACAGGGAACAGCATCAGCTACTAGTTGATTCTAAACCTATTTTAGGCTTACATGAGGGAGCAGAATTTGACCTGGTGAATGGTAGTATGTTGTTTTTTGTGACACAAAAACAAAACGTGGAGTTAAGCTTTTTTGCATCCTATCACAAAGTTTGGAATATCAAATGCACGCTGGCTTGTCATTTTTTTATGTCCCCCTGAGTGCTTTTCTCAAAGCAGCTTTGCAGCATGTGTGCATATTTTAAATTATTTAAATCATTTGTGGTTCCACAAAAATTCAGCTTTCATCTTTTTATGTAAAACAGGCGAAAATAGTTTCCAAACAGGGACTATGGGTCCTTGCTGTGTTATAAGGACAGGAACGAATTTAGAGTTACTGAAATCCCCTTCCTTAGCACCTGAACACAAGGATTCTTCCGGGCTTTAAAAAATGCTGCTCTTACACTGCTTGTTTCCTTCAAGCCTTCAATGAAATTTATCTTTTTGTATCACATCACTGTGCAACTTCTTTCTCAGTGGGTCAATAGGTACCATTCTGTAGATGTAACCATAGCTATTGCTTTCAGAGCCGGCCCTAGACCAAATGGCGCCCCAGATGAGGAGCATCTTTGGCGACCCCCCACCTTCGTTTGTTAAACTCTTGAATGCCTTTTTTTTATTGCATTTGTAGCCCATTTCATGACTTTGGTGCACGATTTGCATGCAGTATTTATCCCTGTCATATAAGATGATAGATTTGCACGCTAGGATCTGTAAATCTGTAAATTCATGCAACATATTTATTCAACACAGAGGTCTTTATCATTGATGTCCGAACATTCCCCATGTGTCAGCGTCTGGTGAAGGTCCATACAATTGTTCAAGAGTGTTTTCCTCTCCACCAGCTGCTTACTAAGCAGCTTACCCAGGTCTCTTTGTGGTGCTTCATTTGTCCAAAATTTTCTTCAGTGGACACTCAAGCAGTGTCAATAAGTGAGCAAAAAAACTCCGTCTTGAATTTTTCTTCCGAGTTTCTCATCACCTCATCTCTGCCCTTGTAATCAAACTCTCTTCTTCTGATGAATACGAGTTTCCTTGAAGACAGACTCAACTCCTAAGTTTTCCGCCATTTCTTTGGCAGCGGTGATGGTATATACAAATCCGCTTTCTCTGTAGGCCACAATAAAATCAAGGCAGCTTCTCATCAAAGTAGTAGTAGTCGTGATGTCCATCGATTGAGTTTGTCTCGCCTTGCTTACAACGATCACTTGGAACAGACAAACCACAATTGAGACCAGAAATTTGAGGTTAAGTGATCTGGTTTGCCAGGCTTTGTGCCTCGTGTCAGATTCCAGCCTCAGCTTTACTTGACTGCACCAGTTCCATCAGGGCATTGTAAACCTCAGTCACTTGGTACCTCTCTGGCCTTACGCTGTTAATGTAGCTCTCCCAGCAAGTGTCACTTAGCAACTTCACAGTCAGTTTTGTAACATTGTCCATGAGGATCTTCCACCTGATAGCTCATGCTGAAAAGAGGACATATCTCCTTTGCAGGACTCCAAAGAGAGATACTGAATCTAAAGAAGATAATGTTGCATGTGACACAACCAGGTTGAGGGAATGGCAGCCACAAGGCATGAAGAAAGCTCTTGGATTCAGTGCAAGGGTCCTTGCCTGGATGCCACTGTTTCTTCCCTTCATATTCACACCGTTGTCATGGCCGTGGCCGCAGCAGTCCTGACGCTTTATTTTATTCTCATTTAAAATGTTCATAAATAGTTCTGTTAGGCCTTTTCCAGTAGTGTCATCCACAGAGCGGAAACGATAGAGTGTTCCTTTACTCATAGGTGCCTATTCTGTGGGTGCTCCGGGGCTGGAGCATCCACAGGAAAAAATGGTGGGTGCTGAGCACCCACTGGCAGCCCCCTATCAGAACCTTCCCCTCCCCTCAGCGCCTCCTGCCCACCGGCGGGCACCACCAATCAGCGCCTCCCCCTCCCTCCTACCGCCCACAGATCACCTGTTTCGCCACATCAGGAGGCTCGGGGGGAGGAGCGAAGGCACAGTGCGCTCAGGGGAGGGGGTGGAACTGGGCGGGAAGGGGGCAGGGTGAGGGCAGGAAGAGGTGGGGAAGAGATGGGATGGGGGTGGGAAGAAGCAGGGTGGGGATGGAGTGGGGGCTGTGGGCAGCTGCAGGGGGAGCACCCCCCAGCAGATTAGAAACTCGGCGCCTATGCCTTTACTTGGATACAAATCTTGTTGTAAATGACATATATTCACTGTGACTAATGTTAGGAATGCAGTCCATTATTACAGCGTAGTACTTTGCTTTGCTGAGCCACATCAATATGTTATCAAGCATCTTCCTTGCCATAAGGTCAATCAATTTGAATTGTTTTGCTGCACTAATGGCCCATAGCTTCTTTATGAACTACTTGACATAGGTGGTCTCCCATGACATCGTCGTATTTCCCAAGAAGCTCTACCAAACCAAGGAAATTACCCTTACGTTCAGTGAACAACTAATCTGACGAGCATCAGAAAGCTAAATTGCTCTTTGCAAGGAAGAGGGTAATTGAGATTAGATGCTTGAGCCAGTTCCTCCAATACTAGATTTCTACATTAATAATGTGCGGGTTTTTTGCATTATTGCATTTATTCAGCTTGAGCCTCGACTTCATCCATTTGGAGTAGGCTGTAAAATGGCCAGGTGACTTTTCATGTTGCTTCAGAGCATCAGCTAAATTATGCCAGTAATTGTACCCGGAAAGCTTTGACCTAGTGAAACTTTCATAGATGCTGTGTATATGGTCAGTCAAAATGAACTAAATGGAACTCTGTCAAATTTGCCTTACATGCTGTCATATATTCCTGTTTTTGTGTCTTTTTGTAACTTAAGGTTTTGCCAAGAGGGATTCTCTATGTTTTGAATCTGATTACCCTGTAAGGTATTTACCATCCTGATTTTACAGAGGTGATTCTTTTACCTTTTTCTTTAATTAAAATTCTTCTTTTAATAACCTGATTAATTTTTCATTGTTCTTAAGATCCAAGGGTTTGGGTCTGTGTTCACCTGTACCAATTGGTGAGGATTATTATCAAGCCTTCCCCTGGAAAGGGGGTGTAGGGCTTGGGGGGATATTTTGGGGGAAGACGTCTCCAGGTGGTCTCTTTCCCTGTTCTTTGTTTAAAATGCTTGGTGGTGGCAGCATACTGTTCAAGGACAACGCAAAGCTTGTACCTTGGGGAAGTTTTAACCTAAACTAGTAAGAATAAGCTTAGGGAGTCTTTCATGCAGGTCCCCACATCTGTACCCTAGAGTTCAGAGTGGGGAAGGAACCTTGACACATGCCTGTCATCTTTAAAGCCTGATGTATATTGAACATTTTTATGACCTTTAAGTTCTGTGCTCCTGTTGCCAAGGTTATGTTCTTTGGAATAGAAATCTTTCTTTTTCTCCTTTTTAATCTGGAAAATACATCTGCCACACGTGGAGAAATTCTGTGACACAAGACAGTGGGGAGTGGAACCATCAGCCAAATACCTCTGAAACTTCCTATATTAGAGAGTGCATTTGTTACTGTTTCTTTTTCTGTTACCATCCAGGCATCTTGTTGCAAAACAGGGACATTTTAAATATAATTTGCATTTGTTAAGATATTGATCCCAGTTGCACTACTTAAGGCCTGGGAGTTTCCCCAAATACAATAACTATGTTTACATGCAGTAGTCAGAGAGGAAATTACATGTGAAAGCACTCTATATGGAGATGGTATTTTGTTCCAATTATACATAACCCATGTGTTTACATGGTGTTTTTAAGGAGAATTCAAAGCATATCTCCTTTTTGTGATGCATCAACAAGCATATCAAATGCGTGTTCAAAAGGCTTGTACTTTTTTGCAAAAATAAAAACCAAATGGCTGAGTAATTTCCAACAGAAAAAATTTGCTATAGCAATTCCATGGTCTATTTAGAACACTTTTATAAAACCTTTTAAATAATAAAACTCTACAGTCCTAATTAAAAAAAACCCTACTGACTCTGTTGGATTCAAGTTTCTAAACATTATGCATTGTGAAGCCATTATATTAAATGCACAACTTTTTTCCTTTGAAGATCATATATTCCACTTTTTCCCTCCATTAACCCTCCCGAATCCCTTCATGAGGATTCATATGGTGTTGCTTTAACATAGGATTCCCTCAGGACAAACTACAGATTCTTGAGGGGCTGCCATTTTGAATTCAGTCCTCTTTGAAATAAATCCCCGCCACTGTTTTTTTAAAGGTTAGGGCCATTGGAACTGTGCTGATTTACGCCAACTGAATCTGGCACCTAGCTTTGTTAGTGCTCGTTTTATTATTGCCCATGCTCAAACGTGCATTTCAAGCAGTGATTCTTCTACCCTTTACTCACAGTCATCCCTTATTCTACAAGTCCCATTGAGTTTAAGGGGCCCTTTCGAAATCAAGAGTAAGGATCTGCTCCTGTGAAGCAGCAAATCTAGAATGGAGGCTCAAGAGCATGTTCCCTCCGCTGATTTTTGAAGGGTGGAAGAGCTTTGCTTTCATTTAGTTATATGTACTTGAGCATGGCCATGGTATTCTATTACTGCTGTACTTTACCATAACCATATAATTCTAAAATGTCATCTTGCCACTGTGAAATTAAAGACTATATACTGTGCTATAGCATGGCCAGAAGGCAGCAGGAGAGTGATATAGGACAGATATGTAAGTCCTAGGATGAGGAGAAGCTTTATTCCCTGTAGAGGAAAGAAGGGTTTCTATAGATCACTTAAAAGCACCTGAAGCCAATTAGAGAACCTGAAGCCAGTCACCTGATAAAACCTTCCTACCCCAATCAGCCAGGGGAAGGAGTTGGAGCAGAAGCAGAGTGGTTTGGAGTTGCAGCAGAGAGCAGTTTGAAGGAGTTGGAACAGAGTGCAGTTTGGGGGAGCTGAAGTAGAGGAGAGTTTGGAGATGTGCCATGGCTGCTTAGAAGACCAAGACCCTAGGTAAAGAGACACCTGGCTTGTGCAGAGAGAGGGCAGGAAGCCGCACAAGCTGAAGAGCAGGAGAGGAAGTAGCCCAGGGGAAGGAAGCACTAGTTCAAGTGCTTTGCCACTATCCCTAGGGCCCCTGGGCTGGGACCGGGAGTAGAGGGCGGACCTGGGTCCCTCCTTCTCCACTACCCTTCTCTGGGTTACTAGTGGGACAGTCGATACTCTAGTTCATGGGCAGGAAACTGGGCCCTGAAACCCCCCCCCCACACACACACACACAAGAAGAAGAAGTGTGAGACCCATCATAATCGTGCCAGCAATTTGCCACAGTACATTCTCCATTCCAAACACTGAATCGAGGGCAGTTGTTTCTCCTAAGACACACAGAGAGAGAGAGAGAGAGAGAGAAATTGTGCAAGGGCATTGCTTTGGCATTAAGTGGTGTCACTAGATAGTAATTTAAGTTTTAATTAAATCTCTTTTGTCATACTAGCTTTCTTTTCAGTGGCCTCTTCAAACTTCCTTTCAAGTGTAACACTTGTCGCTAGCCTTGCTTCAAGATATGTTTGAAGGACAGGTCTAACTTTTAGTGTCCTATTACAAAAGGCCCATTAAGAATGGTTCTCTTTTTCTTTAACAAGAAGGTCTGGTAATTTAGCCTCAAAACAAACAAGGTTAACACATTGCAAACTAAAACTGTAATCTTTGCACTCCCATTACAGCGGTAGACCAGCTAACATCATCGCATAAACAAACAGGGATTGGCTAATTCTTTTGTACTGAAAACAGGATGCACCCTGTGTTGTTAAATGCGGTGCACCTCTGGTTTTGAGTAAGTACAGCTCACCATACCAGTATTTGAAAAAACAGTGCATAGCCATTGAAAGTAAACAACTAGAATTAGAACATAATTTAATCACCTCTCAGAGGTTATTTTGATAGCCACATTTTTAGCAGTGCATGCTTGCAAAATTCTTCTATCCAAATATTCTTATGTGCATGCACAGGTTGGGGTTTTGGCATAAATGCGTGTGTAGAAAACCTGATTTGCACATGCTCACTGGGGTACCTGCATGCTTAAACTGTATGCAAGAAATATGCATACAATTTTACATGTGCCTGTTTGAAAACTTGGCCAATCAGGTGCATGACAGTAGCATTGCAATTAAATAGTTTGAACATTTAGGTAAAGGTTAGTATTTCCCATTATTTGATGAGGCAGTAAGTCTAGGGAAATGAGCATAGGTTTGGAAGTCAGGAACTCCTGAGTCCTAACAAACCTGTAAAGTGCCATATTATATAAATACAAATATGATTATTTCTTTAGAGATTCAGGGGACAAGTTGATTTACAGGTATTATGAATGTTCCATTTAACTCATTTACAGTCAGATTTAAATCCTAATGGTAAAGGATCAGTGTTAGAAAGGATATAAGGAGATTTTAATCCAATTTATTGCTGCTTACTCTTCTCACCAGACCACAGTAATTAAAAATGGAACAGACCCAGTAAATTATTGAGTCTATTCCAACTCGAGAGCAGAATATAGTCTCTTGATACTATAGTGTGCTTTATTTTAGCCTTCCTTTTAGTTTCACAATCTACATTTCTATTGTCTAACAACCAGCATATTGGTAAACTACAGACTTCTAGCTGAAAACATTGGCATGGCCTTGCCCTTCACCAGCTAGATGTCTATTAGAAGATATCTGTAACCTGAATTCCTGCCATCCCCCTCAATAACCAGGCTGTCCCCAGACTCTCAGCATCTGGAAGCACCTTTGAGACTGGACACCCTTCTGTTGTACACCTGTGAACAGGAGTGCAGGTCAGGTAAATCCACCCCCTCCACCTCTAGCCAGAGGTCAGACATTTATTTTTCCTGTTTTCAAGAATAGCCCACAGTAACTGCACAATAACTGCCTAATTCCAAAAGTATCTTAAAGTAAGCAGTGCCTCTAAGAAAGCTGAGAGAAAAATCAATAGTATGTGTCTAGATATGTATCTAGTCTAAAGATTGGCAACCATCTCACTCACTAGGCAGTGTTGTAGTGTGAGTTAACTCTCACTCCAGAGCTCCTGTGTTTTTCCTAGCTCTGTTTCCTAGCAACTCAGAAGGTGAGTCATTTCTTCTCTGACATGGAAGCTCTCCCAGACTCAGAGATTCAGCTTTCTCCATCCCTGCTGCCCTTTCCATCACTCCTCCATATCTCCTTCTTGGGTGAGACTCTTTTGACTCCTTTCATTTTTAGAGTGTACATCCAGTGTTGTCAGTTTAGGCGGGTATTATTATGCATATACAATGTTATTTCTCCATTTCAGGAAACTGGCATAAGATTTTGCAGGTTGGTTCTGCTGGCACAAGATACCATTATATATTTAATGCAAACTGACCTTTTTTTGGAACAAGTGGCCATATTTTTCAAATTACCACTCCCATAGCACATCACGTTAGAATGGGACTCTTCAAGCCTGACCTGATGTTAGGTAAAGGCATCTAAACATTTTGCATGCCAGTGGATTAGAATAAAGTCCACTGACTGATCATTTTTCTTCTTCTGGGGTAATTTACTGAACTGGCCCAAATGATTAGATAAATTAAAACTCCTGTAGTCCAAGTTTTAAAATGACAATATTTCATTGTATATCAGATATGATGTCTCTTGGATGGGTACCTGTACTGCCACAGGTAGTATCAGTCAGTGCAACTCCTGTTAGCACTCAACTGGATCCAAGGTTCATGTCCCAGAAGGGATGGATTACGTATATTTGCCATCCACATCATGATCTGAAAATCTTGTAGGGAAATATGATTTAGCTAAGTAGACATACGATGCAGCAGTGTGTATGCCAAGTATACACTGTGCCAGAGCAGCATTTTTGTTTGTGCATTCATTTCTATAGGCAAAACAGGCCTGGAGAATATACTTGATGGTCTTGCCCATCAGTGACTAATGGCTTGGAGAGCATTTCAATGAACATCTGGAGATATCTCACCTAATCAATTCCTTGCCACTCCAGGGGCCATGGATGTTGGTGGCATTTTGGTCTCTCCCTGTGACACAGTTTAGTCTCCTGAGGACTGAAATGCATTAATCCCTGGAAAAATCATGGAGCAGGTCCTCAAAGAATCAATCCTGAAGCACTTACATGAGAGGAAAGTGATCAGGAACAGTCAGCATGGATTCACCAAGGGAAGGTCATGCCTGACTAATCTAATCGCCTTCTATGATGAGATTACTGGTTCTGTGGATGAAGGGAAAGCAGTAGATGTATTGTTTCTTGACTTTAGCAAAGCTTTTGACACAGTCTCCCACAGTATTCTTGTCAGCAAGTTAAAGAAGTATGGGCCGGATGAATGCACTGTAAGGTGGGTAGAAAGTTGGCTAGATTGTCGGGTTCAACAATGGCTCCATGTCTAGTTGGCAGCCGGTGTCAAGTGGAGTGCCCCAGGGGTCGGTCCTGGGGCTGGTTTTGTTCAATATCTTCATAAATGATCTGGAGGATGGTGTGGATCGCACTCTCAGCAAATTTGCGGATGATACTAAACTGGGAGGAGTGGTAGATATGCTGGAGGGCAGGGATAGGATACAGAGGGACCTAGACAAATTGGAGGATTGGGCCAAAAGAAATCTGATGAGGTTCAATAAGGATAAGTGCAGGGTCCTGCACTTAGGACGGAAGAACCCAATGCACAGCTACAGACTAGGGACCGAATGGCTAGGCAGCAGTTCTGTGGAAAAGGACCTAGGGGTGACAGTGGACGAGAAGCTGGATATGAGTCAGCAGTGTGCCCTTGTTGCCAAGAAGGCCAATGGCATTTTGGGATGTATAAGTAGGGGCATAGCGAGCAGATCGAGGGACATAATCGTCCCCCTCTATTTGACATTGGTGAGGCCTCATCTGGAGTCCTGTGTCCAGTTTTGGGCCCCACACTTTAAGAAGGATGTGGATAAATTGAAAAGAGTCCAGCAAAGGGCAACAAAAATGATTAGGGGTCTGGAACACATGACTTATGAGGAGAGGCTGAGGGAACTGGGATTGTTTAGTCTGCAGAAGAGAAGAATGAGGGGGGATTTGATAGCTGCTTTCAGCTACCTGAGAGGTGGTTCCAGAGAGGATGGTTTTAGACTATTCTCAGTGGTAGAAGAGGACAGGACAAGGAGTAATGGTCTCAAGTTGCAGTGGGGGAGGTTTAGGTTGGATATTAGGAAAAACTTTTTCACTAGGAGGGTGGTGAAACACTGGAATGCGTTACCTAGGGAGGTGGTAGAATCTCCTTCATTAGAAGTTTTTAAGATCAGGCTTGACAAAGCCCTGGCTGGGATGATTTAATTGGGGATTGGTCCTGCTTTTGAGCAGGGGGTTGGACTAGATGACCTCCTGAGGTCCCTTCCAACCCTGATATTCTATGATTCTAGTCTAACTAAAGTCTTTGGGCTTAATATAGGAGTGTATGAGTGAAAACTAATGGCCTGTTATACAAACGAGGTCAGACTAGATGATCTGATGGTTTCTTCTGGCCTTAAATTCTATGAAGCTATGAAATGCAATGACTAATGACATGTAATGAAGATAATCTTTTAGCTCAAGCATGAGATAAATATTATTTCCCAGATGTGTTATTTTGCATTTGTTTCAAGTTAGATACATGACTCTCCGTCTGCCCTCACTAGTCAAAGCTGGAATTTTGATCCTCCACCACTGTATTTAACTAATGACTGGTTCCCTCATTCCCAATAACTAATTCTGGTCTTCCTACCTCCCATAAATAAACAAATACTGGACTCTTCTGGGGCTACAGGGCTGCAGGATGTGTAGGAAACTGTCTGTATTAGCAGCTTTTCTCCACATGGATCTGTTTTCAGGGTTCCTGCCTGCCCTCCTGTGAAAGGAGCAAGGGCACCTGTGCCATTATCTCTCTGCTTCTCTTTTGCAATGGTGCTGCAGTACCTATCACGAGGGAACAATGGCTCCTTTGCCTGTGTTAGCCCACTTGCCTGGGGAAAATTTCTGAGTGAGTAGTTTTTTCAAGTCCTGTCTAGAGATAGCAGCCATTTTGCTCTCAGAATTCCTATAGCCAGTTACAAACGAGATATGTACACCCCATGGATATTTTACTTTTGTTTTTTCTTGTTGCTGTTTCCCTTGATCTAAAACAAGGAAGTAGTGCAGACTGAAAGTGAATGGAGTGTGGAAAAACATCAGGGGATCAGCATTACAAGTCCAGGTCTTGTCACATCTGATCCCAATCCACCTTCCTGGTTGTCCTTGAATGGAATGATTTGCGGCCATCCATTACTGTTTGAAACTAACTGAGAGTCACAGAAATATGAATGTGCTCAAAATAGCCTGGCTTTTCGAAAAGGAAAAACATTTTTTTGGTTAGGTTCAGGTTTAAAAGTCTTGAATCCAATCAGAGAAAGCATTTTTGTTTCCTACGACCAGACTTCTCTGATCTTCCCCTCCCTCCAGTGTTTGTCACTTTCAAAGTGCCAAAAGAACACTAGCAAGGACTTGTACTATGCAGAGGGGGCGGGAGGAGGAACTCAATGCGGCCATCCTAAAAACCTCATGCCAATCACTTGTTTTTTCTTTTCCTAAATGGCACCTTTCTTGTCAATCTTCAGAAAAGTACCAATTAAATCATCTGGGGTCTAATTCCTCCTGATCTTTGTGTAGGTGAACCTGAAGACAGGACATAAGGATCCTTTCCCTTATAAAGGCCAAGCAACATTGCAGTCCCTGAGCCACGGTGAGTGTACGGTACCCTGAGAGGCAGGGGGAAGGCCGGGCCACGTACAGGCATCCCTTGTCCACAGTGGTCCTTGATATATGGGACTGGCATGCTGAAGGGAGAGGTTTTAGTAGTGGCTGTGCAGCCTGTGTATGCCTGGGGGTTCTAGGAAGCATTCTGGCTTCGGGAGGCAACATACCTCCCCCTGGGGTGGTGCCATCTATTGTAGCCATTCCTCTGTGGTGGGCCAAAACTGCCAGTCTCGCCCTTTTACAAAAGCCTTTAAACTGAGCAATTAATTTTTAAATAGCCTTGTTATTTTGCCACACAAACAATTGCTGTAGCTGCCGCAGGACGTTACTCAACTGTCAATGGAAAGGGAAGTTGTCCAAGAGACACTCTATTAAGATGTGATCCAGGTGAAAAAGTTGAAAAAGTGAAAAAGTTGGGGAGCTCCTGCTTTAGATTATCACTGATTTTTCTGCCTGTCCCCTCATTTTATTGAGGTTTGAAGTTAGGTTTTCCAGCTAGCCATTGCAGGGCTTTCTCTCTTCCTCTCTTGAAGGCTTTTAATGCTATTTTTGCATCTGTAGTTATGGAGTGCTCTTCTAGACAGGCTGCATTTGCACAGCACCTTGCACGTTGGGTCCCTGATCTTGTTCAAGGCCTCCCAGTGATATAATAATATAAATATTAAATAAAGCCAGCTAACTCTTCTGTTATCTCCCCAGGAACTGGGCCTTAAATCTGCCAGCAGGAATCAGTCTATGAATAGCAGAGATTCTCATCTTTCTGAGCCTCCAGCATCAGAATACATGCATAACTTGGGGGTGATTATTTAACCAGCATCAATGCAAGAAATACGAATTTTAAATCTTCCACATTTGGTATCCACCAAGCCAGAAAACAACACAGCTGTGTCAAATGCCAGCTTTGAAGTTTGGATAAAATTCAAACTTTTCAATGCTTTTTTTTAAAAAAATATAGGAACTATATAATTCCGATGTTAAATTTAGGCAACTCCAGATCATATTCTATGCCACGTTTGTCTTCAAGGAAATGGGATGTTTATAGTTATTCAGACTGATGCTGATGGATTATGCTTTTGTTCTATTTAACAGCTGTTTGGAGCATTGCACACTACAAAAGAAGATAGGGTTCAAAACATTGTAGGTTTATACAGTCAATAACAGCAGTTTAATAGCAATAACAATGAGCAACAATTTGAACTATGGCTTTTGGTTATTGTTATGTCTCAGATTAGTTTGTATTTTAAGAAAATTATAGGGACTATACTCTAGAGCAAATTATGTCTTTCCCAATAAAAATTAACTCTTCAAGATTTTTCATCCTAATATTACTAGAAATGTTTTGAAAACAAACTATTATAATGTACATTGTCAATCGGTAACCAGAATTTAGTCCTGGTTGTCTTGGAATTCACACCCTCGAGACGTGCTCCAAGATATGTTTAACAGTCTTGCTGCAGTATCCAATCATGCATAAGGCTGTTCAGTCACAACAGCACTAACTGAAATCAGAGATGTGGCAAGTTTTACTAAAGAGGGAAAGTCACACTCTGAGGTGAAATCCAAACCAGTGAGGAATTGTCATCACCTGCCTGGTAACTCTGGGTGCTTTAACTGCTCTGTACTTATGACTCACAGCCTGGACACCAACAGCAAGCAGACAAGCATGCAGCTCCTTGAGTGTTTGTGTGCTATGCAGCCCCAATTCAGCGCTCTGACCCCAGCAGCCTGCCTACAACATGACAGCCCCATTCTAGTCTTTAAAAAGAAAAGGAGTACTTGTGGCACCTTAGGGTCTCTATCACCCAGTTACCTTATGCAGGGGTGATCCCACCACACTCCCAGTCCTGAATTTCCCCAAACCATCCACCATGAAGTGTCCTGCTCTCTCCTGGAACACTTGGAGAAATAATAACGTTCACTTGCTCCTCTAAAGAAACAAAACACATCACAGCTCATGAACTTAATGGGGGTAAATGCTTCCTTCCCTGTGTGGCAAAGTTTGCTTTCTTAATAACCGTGTCCAAATGTGGGGCAAAGAGTGGAAGACCTAATGGAGCATTTAGAAAATCAGGGGCAGGGGTGCAGACCAACGTTGAGGAGTGTTTTATTAATTTAGTTGGAATAAATGGGCCAAAGGTGTTAACATAACTCAGTCACTCTCCGAGGTTAAACAATGTTAAACCAGGTTTGAGGTTTGGTGTACAGAGGCCTCAGCTTGCTTAGTGCCATGGCAAACACACCATTGAAAATCCTTTCAACCTTTTATTAAAGATACAGAAAAATCTCTTGTTCCCTTTAGCTGGAGAGAGGTTTTAGATGGAAAATACCCTGTCTGACAGTCTCTTAGGTGATATTAAAGATGCTAATAACTGTCCTTTTGGGGAAGACAGAAGTGAGTTGAGATGGGTTGGAGCTGTTGTCGTTGCTGTTATTAAAGTCTGATCCCATTTCCTGAGCAGACAAAATAAGACAAACACTCACAAAAACCACAAAGAGAAAATGCAGCTTCTCTCACCTGCAATCTCACTGCTGGAAAAACACAGGCAGAGCACACATTCTTATCAGCCACTCCGAGACCTGGTAAACTCATACCAGGACCAGGCTACGTAAGGCAGTGCTTTTAGCTGACTCTTTCTGGTCACAGGCTTACAGGAGTGTTGCAAATATGCAGTCTTGGCCAACTAAGCCTGGCTCTTTTAAACAGAAGAAAAAAGGAGAGGGTAGGAGAGAGAAGAAATAAGATGGCGGACACAGAAGGAGGGTGAGGCAGGTGTGGAAAAAGGCACATCCCCAGTGGTGGTTGGGATTCAGTAGAGGTAGCAATATCATCTGGATCTCTCTCCTTGGCTGATCTGGTCAGGACAGCTCTCAGGAGTAGGATGAAGAAGGTCCAGGGTCCCAGGAGATGGTGAGGGTGGCAGCCAGGATAGCGAAGCTCACTCCAGTATCATAGGTTTCAGAGTAGCAGCCGTGTTAGTCTGTATTCGCAAAAAGAAAAGGAGGACTTGTGGCACCTTAGAGACTAACCAATTTATTAGAGCATAAGCTTTCGTGAGCTACAGCTCACTTCCTCAGATGCATATCGTGGAAACTGCAGCAGGCTTTATATATACACAGAGAATATGAAACAATACCTATTCCCACCCCACTGTCCTGCTGGTAATAGCTTATCTAAAGTGATTTCCAGCACAAATCCAGGTTTTCTCACCCTCCACCCCCCCACACAAATTCACTCTAAGTCTCTAAGGTGCCACAAGTCCTCCTTTTCTTTTTCCAGTATCATAGAATCATAGAATATCAGGGTTGGAAGGGACCTCAGGAGGTCATCTAGTCCAACCCCCTGCTCAAAGCAGGACCAATCCCCAACTAAATCATCCCAGCCAGGGCTTTGTCAAGCCTGACCTTAAAAATATCTAAGGAAGGAGATTCCGCCACCTCCCTAAGTAACGCATTCCAGTGTTTCACCACCCTCCTAGTGAAAAAGTTTTTCCTAATATCCAACCTAAACCTCCCCCACTGCAACTTGAGACCATTACTCCTCGTTCTGTCATCAGCTACCACTGAGAACAGTCTAGATCCATCCTCTTTGGAACCCCCTTTCAGGTAGTTGAAAGCAGCTATCAAATCCCCCCTCATTCTTCTGTTCCGCAGACTAAACAATCCCAGTTCCCTCAGCTTCTTCTCATAAGTCATGTGTTCCAGTCCCCTAATCATTTTTGTTGCCCTCTGCTGGACGTTTTCCAATTTTTCCACATCCTTCTTAAAGTGTGGGGCCCAAAACTGGACACAGTACTCCAGATGAGACCTCACCAATGTTGAATAGAGGGGAACGATCACGTCTCTCCATCAGCTGGCAATGCCCCTACATATACATCCCGAAATGCCATTGGCCTTCTTGGCAACAAGGGCACACTGTTGACCCATATCCAGCTTCTTGTCCACTGTAACTCTTAGGTCCTTTTCTGCAGAACTGCTGCCGAGCCATTCGGTCCCTAGTCTGTAGCGGTGCATGAGGTTCTTCCGTCCTAAGTGCAGGACTCTGCACTTGTCCTTGTTGAACCTCATCAGATTTCTTTTGGCCCAATCCTCCAATTTGTCTAGGTCCCTCTGTATCCTATCCCTACCCTCCAGCATATCTACCTCTCCTCCCAGTGTAGTGTCATCTGCAAACTTGCTGAGGGTGCAATCCACACCATCCTCCAGATCATTTATGAAGATATTGTACAAAACCGGCCCAAGGACCAACCCTTGGGGCACTCCACATGATACTGGCTGCCAACTAGACATGGAGCCATTGATCACTTCCCTTTGAGCCTGACAATCTAGCCAACTTTCTATCCACCTTATAGTCCATTCATCCAGCCCATACTTCTTTAACTTGCTGGCAAGAATACTGTGGGAGACGGTGTCAAAAGCTTTGCTAAAGTCAAGGAACAACACTTCCACCGCTTTCCCCTCATCCCCAGAGCCAGTTATCTCGTCACAGAAGGCAATTAGATTAGTCAGGCATGACTTGCCCTTGGTGAATGCATGCTGACTGTTCCTGATCACTTTCCTTTCCTCTAAGTGCTTCAGAATTGATTCCTTGAGGACCTGCTCCATGATTTTTCCAGGGACTGAGGTGAGTCTGACTGGCCTGTAGTTCCCCGGATCCTCCTCCTTCCCTTTTTTAAAGATGGGCACTACATTAGCCTTTTTCCAGTCGTCCGGGACTTCCCCGGATCGCCATGAGTTTTCAAAGATAATGGCCAATGGCTCTGCAATCACATCCGCCAGCTCCTTTAGCACTCTCGGATGCAGCACATCTGGCCCCATGGACTTGTGCTCGTCCAGCTTATCTAAATAGTCCCGAACCACAGTAGCCAATTTTTCTCCCAAAAGTCTCTATCTTTAAAGCTCACAAAGGGAATGGTGGACATAATAGCCCATCGCCTCATTATTTTGTCCATTAATTAGGCCTAGTTTCTGACACACCAATTTTAGTTCACTGACTTCTGGTTCCACACTTCTCTTGTTTGCCAGGTATGATCTTAATGTTGCCCTTGAGTTTTACCAGGAGACCTTGTTGTTTGGACTAATTCAGTCTGTCTCCCTTTCATACCTTTCCCCAGGAGCACTAGCTGTTATAGGTTATGGTGACATCTTATGAACTTGTACCTACTTTTTACATGTGAGCTCACAATTAGAGCAAATTTGTAGGCCCAATTGTTACAATGGGGACAACGGCCTCTTTAGTCCCACAGCAAATGATGCCCCTGGGGCTGTGCTGTTGAGATAAGCAGGTGCTTAAGAACATAAGAACAATCATACTGGGTCAGTCCAATGGTCCATCTAGCCCCATATCCTGTCTCCACCAGTGACCAGCGTCAGAACTTCAGGGCGAGTGTACAGAACAGGGCAATTTTGGAGTGATCCACCACTATCTTTTCCTCCCAGCTACTGACACTCAGAGATTTAGGGTTGCCCCCAGCATGGGGTCACATCCCTGACAGTCTTGGCTAATCGTCATTGATAGTCCTGCCCTCCCTGAGCTTATCTAATTTGTTTTTGAACCCAGATATACGTTTGGCCTTCACAGAATCCTGTGTCAATGAGTTCCATAGGTTAATTGTGCAGTCTGTGAAAAAGTACTTCCTCTTGTTTGAATTAAATCTGCTGTCTATTAATTTCATCTGGTGACCCCTGGTTTCTGTATTGTGGGAAAGGGTAAACAACACTTCTCTATTCATTTTTTCCACACCATTCATGATTTTATAGACCTCTATCCTGTCCCCCCTTAATCGTCTTTTTTCTAAGATGACGAGCCCTAATCTCTTTAGTTTCTCCTTGTCTAGAAGCCATTCCATACCTTTGATCATCTTTGTTACCCTTCTCTGAATCTTTTCCAGATTCTACTGAATCATTTTTGAGATGGAGCAACCAGAACTACAGACAGTATTCAAGGTGTGGGTGTGCCAGGGATTTATATAGTAGCATTATGAAATTTGATGTCTTATTTTCTATCCTTTTCCTAATAATGCCTAATATTCTGTTAGCCTTTTTGACTGCTGTTTTGCATTGAACTGAAGTTTTTAGAGAACTATCACAATGACTCCAAGATCTTTTTCTTGAGCAGTAATAGCTAATTTAGACCCCATCATTTTGCATGTGTAGTTGGGATTATTTTTCCAATGTGTGTTACTTTGCACTTATCCACATTGAATTTCATCTGCCATTTTGTTGCCCTGTCAGTCAGTTTTGTGAGATACCTTTGTAACTCTTCACAGTCAGCTTTGGACTTAACTAGTTTGAATAATTTTGTATCAACTGCAAACTTTGCTGTTTCACTGTTCACTCCCTTTTCAAGATCATTAATGAATATGTTGACAGATCCTTGGGGGATCCCTGCTTTTTACCTCTCTCCATTGTGTAAATTGACTATTTATTCTTATGCTTAGTTTCTTATCTTTTAACCAGTTACTGATTCATGAGAGCACCTTCTCTCTTATCCTATGGATATTTCTTTTCCTTAAGAGCCGTTGGTGAGGGACCTTGTCAAAGGCTTTCTGAAAATCCAAGTATACTTTATCGACTGGATCACCCTTATCCACGTGCTTGTTCACACCCTCAAAGAATTCTAATAGATTGGTGAGGCATAACTTCCCTTTACAAGAGCCGTGTTGACTTTTCCCTAACAAATTCTGTTCCTCTATGTCTGATAAGTCTGTTGTTTACCACAGTTTCTACCAATTTGCCTGGTACTGAAGTTAGGCTTACGAGCCTGTAATTTCCAGGATCACCTCTGGAGCCCTTTTTAAAAATTGCCAGTACATTAGCTGCCTTCCATTCATCTGGTACAGAGGGTTGTTTCATCAATAGGTTACATATCACAATTAGTTACATACTGCTACTGTAGTCGCTTATCCTGTTTGTTCCTATTCGCCCAGACCTTAGCAGTAGGTACCCACCCTGCACTGATATATAGTCCAAGTCACAATCTAGCCTTCAAAGCTGAATAAAGCCAAGGATCATCTCACTAACTAGGAGTGCTGTCTGAACTCCATAGATGGGGAAAGCCACACATTAATTCAGAGCCACAGACTGAGAGGAGGGGAGTGTGCATTCACAAGTCCATAGTACCATACATTTAGCAAAAGATAATGTCAACCCCAGAGAATGTATAGAAGGGGAAATTAGAGGGGGGGGGATTTCTCTGGCTTCCCCATATAAATAAATCACTGCTGAAAAAAATGAACTGTAGTTGAGTAAGAACCCTTCTCATTATTGGCTGGAGCTAAGAGGGAAGATAATAACTCTGAAAATGTGCCGTTAAGCCATGAGGCCACCTTTCTTTGTATACATGCTCAAAAACAAGACTATACAGGGAACATTACAGCATATGAATTTTTTTTTAAGTGACTGGTTAAATCCAAGGAAAAGGGGTGGGGGGGAATCCTTAAATTCTGATCCTGTCTGACAGGTGGCTTACGTCTGATCCCACCTCCTAATCCCCTGAGTTCTGTTGTATTCAAAACTGTTCTAGTCTATTTTAAGCAGAAGTTAGGATATATGGAAAGATTTATTAATTAAGGAGGGATGCGTACTTCTGGCAAACAATAACTTGTTCAAGAACTGCAGTGAATTCAAGATTGGAATGTTTATTTGTTGAAGTACAGGGGATGTTGGAAGGCTTATCCATTTACACAGACTTGCCGGAGTGGTGGTTTGGGTCAGGGAGTTTTTATTAGCATTAACTGACACGTGTTTAACTGTGTGCATATGTTATGCATGTATAATTATTTTTTGGTACTTCAGAATGTCTTCAAGTATTTCTAAGGTGCCTATTACCAATGTAGCTAAAGCAGAGATCACAATAATGCATTTTCATAAACTGGGAGGAAATTACATTCTGAGAGGATGCAATGATGTGTATTACTCTGTAGTGCCACCTAATGGTGATGGTGCATGAGATGCCTCTGAATAAAGATGACTGACTGATTGGAAGTCTGTCTTTGAACATCTCATGTGTGGTGTAAGAAGTCAGGCCTATGGATTGGGGGCCGGTTCCACAAAACCTTACTCCACAACTAGCCCCTACTCGTGTAAATAGCGCCATTGACATCAGTGGGGCAAGGTCTACTTATGTGAGTTAGCATTTACAGGATCAGTCCTTCTGCTAGCAGATCTATGTAATTCCATTGCTAAGTGACAGTAGGCAGTAGTGCACCTGTTGCAGAGGGAGCATATGCAAAGCAACAGCCACCCCAGGCATTTAGCATAAGCACAGTAAGTAACCTAGGAAATCAGCAATAACAATAAATTATTGCTATCATGTACTCCCCAAAGGCTCTCCTCTCCCCCCTGCCTCCATCAGGATTGGGGCCCACCGTGCTAGGAGCTGCACACATCCTCGGGAAGATGCCATCCCCTCTCCAAAGAGCCTGCTGTCTAGTTAAAGAGAAAAAGCAACAAGCAAATGTCATGAGCCGTAGGAAGGAAAAGGGGACCATGGATAACATAATGTGGCTCCATGGACTAACAGCACAGGCAACTTGGTGCTCCTTTAACATCCCTTCCCGTCCTAGAAAAAGGGCCCCTGGGCTCACTGTGTATTGTTTGTATTATTTCATTTATGTGTTTTGTTTGCCTTTACCTTCTCTGGAACTGTCCCCATCAGCCTTTCTTCTTAGCATTATTGCCTTTAACAAATGAAGATAAACTCTTTCACAGCTACCTCAAAGGACAGGCTCCTTCCCCTTTTCCCTGGCATCCCTGCCCCTTGTGTGGCTGGGAGATCACCAGAATCCCACATGCTCTCTGCTCTCTCTAGTGGGGCCCTGCTGGGTTCAGGTGTAAGCAGGCAGAATGTCTGTTCATCTGCTAAGAAGCACACGTGTTGATGGGCTTGTGGCAAAGCTGCCTTTTATCCAAACCCCTGTTCAGCTACTCCATATCTTGCCACATCTCTCCCACCCAAGAGTCATTCTTCCAACCCCACAAACGAACTGGCACCTATGGAGCTCCCAAGGCTGTAAGTGGGCTGGCCGGGGTGCTGCTGGCACCATTTCTGTGCAGCACTTTACAAACTTCCAAGGTCATATTTGCAAGAGACAAATGTGTATGTTAGGGGGACATTTTTGGGACTAAGCCCCGGCATCCCTTTTTGTTCATAAATCTGCCATTCAAAACACAACACTCCTTGCAATAAGGAAGTTACTCCTAAGGTGAAAAGGTAAAGTTTTATTATCACATTCTGCCATTATCAGGACAATGAGCCCTGTCAGAAAGAATCTGAAGCAAATGATTTTTGGCTCATTGTCAATGCTCAGATGCCTAAGGAGATCCATTTGAACAAACAGAAAGAGGTGTACTAACATTGCTGAAGGTAACAGTTCATAAGCCCTTTCTTCATTGCTAGTTGAGCATGAATAAAAAAACCACTTTGCGTGCATTTTTGTGACAGATTTATTTTGTTCCCCCTGCTTCCCCATTCAGTGGCCCAAGGTTGTTAAAATAAAGATAAACATTTTATGCAGTGCTTGTTGAGTAAAGACTGTGTTGTTGTTACTGCCTAATAGGCAAGATCAACAAGCAAGGTCAAAAATATTGTAGCTAGGGTATAGCTGTTTTTATATCCAGTGTCATGAGTTTGCAGGTTATCCAGCCCCTGGGAAAGAAGTTGAAACATGGTCTGTGTCAACAACATTCTGATTCCTAAAGTGCTGCAGTCATTCAGTGGATCGCAGAAAGATCTGTTTAAGGTTTGGGAGTTATCCCCATTCAACGACAGTAACACTTAAGCAAACACTACATTTCTTTTAAAGAAAGCAAACGCCTAAAGTCTTCAGTTTCTTTGCAAACTGAGCGTGGCCTTCTTCCCATCACTCTTTCCATCCTCAAGACATTTTTGTTTGACAGCGTAGACCTGTCAGAAGAACTGATAAAGAATATTCATTGCAAGGGGCTCTACTCTGAACCCGTTGGGGTAGATATTGTGCTTTCCACTCCCATTGATTTCAACCAGGAGTTAAAGGTACTTAGAACCTCACAGGAGCTGCTCAGTCCTTGACAGAAACAGACCCTAATTCATCACAATAGTCAAGGCCATTTCAAAGTACTTCAAATGCTTGTCTCCTGTCATAGTGCTCGTTGAGGGTCTGTCACAAGAGCATTTAATTGATCTTCTGGGCTTGCTCTTCCAACCATTCCCCCTGTCCCCCTATGATTCATAATTCAACCAAAGGTAGGTCTGCACTGCGGAGGAGAGAGAACCCTAATAGTTTCTTGTATGGTTGCACAATTTTTATTTTAATATTTTTCGACAAGCTGATGGTAGTGGATCAAATAGCACTTCAGTTTTTGTAGCCTTAGACTCGCCTCAGTAGAGACAGGTTACAGGAAATTATATAAAAATGATGCCAGGATTTGAACTCAAGCCTGCTTTATCCACAAGGATAATCACTGCCTTGGTAACAGCCATTAGAGGTATTGGGCCAGATTCACTCCAGGGATTCTTCTGCTGAGCTGCAAGGTGTACAGACTTGGGACAGGTTGTTCTGTAGAGATAATTACCGTAACCAGAGCTGGCCTATGGATCCCATGAATCCTGCAGTCTCATAAAAGAGACCTGAGATTGTAAAGATTGTAATCTCCCCTTTTGTTTTATAAATACTAAGCGCCTGACCCTAAAGCCCATTGAAATCAATGGGAGGTTTTCCATGGACTTCAACAGACTTTGAAGCAGGCCCTAAGTTTCTAGCCCTTTTTCTTGGAAATATTACCTCAGCTCATAAACCAGTTGTTTTAAGAAGCAGCCAGTCTCCCATCCTGCAGCAGGAAACCAGGGGGAACTTAAATATTTCCTGTATAAATGAGTCTACATTAATTCTGTGGTGTATCTCACAGAAAAATCTTCTCTTCCCAAAATCCTGAGATTGGCATTGTGCGGGTGGTGTAACAGTGATTGCTATGAATTGGGGTTGCTTTGGAGCCAGTGACAAAATTGTTTTGCAGGTCTGCTCAAAACCAATTGTGATAGCAGAGCTCTCTTTCTCTTTTGGTTTGAATTACTACCATGATCATCAGTAAAACAACAATTGACCATTAAGGCCACATTTCACATTAATAACCACGTAATCAATACATGTGTATGCCGCAGTTGTAAATATGTTTGGAAGAAGTATGTGTATTGTAGCCTATTAAATCTTGCTCTCCAGCTTGAGCGGTCTTGTAGTTAGGGTGACTGCATCCCTTTCCTCTATCCTCCTCCCTTAAAGAGGGAACGATTAATTATGTACTTCCACTTCTGGGAGAGTGTTGGACACGCACCATGGACACTCCAGATCAGTGAAGCCTGTTTGCATTTGCAGTGACAGGGCAATAGTATAGAGCATAACTTTGTAGTATTTTTGCACTATGAATAAACTTGAGGAGAGCACAGTAACTGTCTGGATGTGGAAGAGTTCAGCAGGACTGTCATTCCTCACCTTGAATGAGCACTTCCTCATATAAATGGGAAGCACTTGTCCAGCGCTTCCAAACGGGGTTTATGGTTTGGCCAGTAACAACATGCAAATGTTTAAAGGTTGTGATTATACTTCCTGCAAGTGCTCATTAGTTAGATGGTTTAAATCAGGAGGAATCAGTTTAACCACACTGCATTCCCTCTTTAAAAATATCCAGCAATGTTTTTTAAAAGAAATACAACCCAGCACTCTGTGATAATCCCACTTTGAATCTTCCAGAATAGGGTTGGTTTCTTTTAGGAAAAAAGGAAAAAGCCAGATTTCTCAGAGAAGGGTCAGATGTTAGGGCCAAGCCATTTTCATGAGATAAACCACCATATAAACAGGATCCATCTGATGTTATTTCCTGTTCAGATGTTACTGCACACAGCTAACACTTACTGAAGCAAATTGCTGTGCTCGGATGGCTTTTATTTTCTGAGCAATGCAGTTTTGATTGTCAAACAATTTATCCCCAGTTACACCTTTGTTATAGAAAATTCTCCTTTCTTTACCTCTAATTGTTTTTATGACATTGCTTGTGTAATAGTTAATCATAATGTACCGTATAACACACTTCAATAGCAAAAAGACCAGCATCTTATGAATGCCACTGTGGTAACTGTGCATATTTTTAATGCACCAGTGAGGTGGATAAGTTTTTCCTTCGTATTTCTTGAGTAAACTGTGGTGCTTTTCACATAACTCAACTCCTCAGGCTATGAGAAGCTGAAAGCCTTAAGAACTCAAAGATCTTACAGCATTCAGCAGGTATAAATCTGTCAAATGAAGAGGTGCTTATGGCCCAGTCCAACTCCCGTTTAAGTTTTTCCATTGACATCAACAGAGCTGGAATTGACCCTGAGTGTCTTCAAAGCAAAGTAAAACCACTCAGTTAAAAACTTCAGGGTAGTGGCTGATATTGCAGTGCATGCCTGATTTTCTGAAGCCAATCCAGGGCTCCCCACACTGCATTACTAGCATACACCGCAGATCAGTGAATCAAGTATAAATTATGAAACAACCTTCTGGGCCTGGATCAAATTAGTCAGTTGAACTCAGACAAGAGTTGAGTCTGAGGGTGTCATTCCCATCAAAAGGAAAGGAGTACTTGTGGTACCTTAGAGACTAACAAATTCTAAGGTGCCACAAGTCCTCCTTTTCTTTTTGCGAATACAGACTAACACGGCTGCTACTCTCATTCCCATCAAGAGTCTCTTGAGTAGATGCCATACCTCCAAGATGCTGTATTTGAAGCAGGCATTTGTTAGGCACCTGTTGAGAAGGTAAGCCCTTGAAATTCAGTCTCTGTACTTAAGATGAAGCACTTGGGATACACTTGGAAAACTCAGTGGCTGATTTCTTCTCTGGGGAGTTACCCTATTAAATGACTCAAAAACTCTGCCTTCACACCCTGAAATGAACTCTTCCACTTTGCTTTGAATTCCTGCCCCAGCCCACAGGTTTTCTTAACGTCTTTGTCTCTGGGCAGTCCCCAATGTGTATTCCTTTTTGAAAGGATGCTGTCAAGGTAATCTTGGTTTTATTTACCTCTTGTCAATTAACTCATTCAAACGGACATCTCTTTGAAAGATGAATCTGTCACTGTCCCTTTAAACAACTCACTTTTCTTACTGCAAGTTAGTGTGCTGGAGCTGCAGATCGGGATGCCTCGAGCTCCACTTCCCACTTCTCATTTCTTTGAGTGACAGTTTGGTTCCAGGTCTGTTCCTGAAGCAGCGCAACTATGTGCTGTCCCTTACGTAGGACATGTGGCAAAGCCCCAGGTAATGCTTGTGAGAGGCGTCAAAATAAAAGTTACCACGTGTCTGCTCATAGTATATTGTGTACACCATAATGTGACATGAGAATCCTATAGAATCTGGTCATAGTTCCTTGGGCCCTTTCTGGCCACTGAAAGAGGGGGTTAGTCAGCTATCGAACCTTCCCACCCTCGCCAGTTGAGAGAAGGCAGTTCTGGAAAAGCAGGCAGGAAATTCTATCAAACGATTCTTTTTTTTTTTTACTTTTTTTTTTGTAAACTAGAATCATCGCATCGATTTCATCTAGAGGGGTTTGTTAAAAAAATAATAAATTAGCAATGGCTTTCAAATGACTCTCTGACAGACAAGATATGATGAAAACAGCTGGGAATGAAATGGTATCTTGGTAAATTTAATATTTTTAGATATAGAGAAAGAAACCTTTCCTTTGTCTCAAGTGCAGAAAAGTTCCTTCATCCGATGAAGGTTTAATCCGTGCAGATGGTCTGAAGCCACAGCAATTTTTTTCTTATTTTTTTTGCCAGCATCTGTTGAGAAGTTTTCATCGCTGCTTATGCTGAAGAGTGGACAGGGAACAATTTCAGTTAAAAACGTCTTGAGGATAACAAGCCTGTTAATAGCTTATACTTTCTTTAAGTGGGCAAGGTACATTTAGCCATGACAGTTTTCTTTCACTGGAATCAAGAGCCATTATCAGATGTGACAGGGGAGAATCAATGGAATTCAATGAACAAAGGTCCTATACAATGGGAGCACTTTAGTTCTGGAAAATGTCTAGGTTGTTTCTTGCTTCAGAGAGGCCACACAGTGGTGAAGCTTACAGTAAGATTCTTTTCTCCAATTAATACTTGATTCCCATCACAAGTTTCAAGTAACCCCTTGAGATAAGTTAAAGATTTGCACATTTTAAGGAAAATAACTGGACTTGTGTGATTGTATTAATAAATTATGTCAAAGGGTGCTGGTATGTTCTTTAACCTGGGTTGAGGGACAAGTAAAGCATGCTGTATTAAAGTGTTTTGTTTTATATCTTGGTCAATGTCTTATTTTATTAGTTAGTCCAATGTAAGGTAACTGCTGCTGAGATATATTCATGCACACCTCTTCCCTTTCCAACCCCTCTTGACTGGGGCGTGTCATATTTCGTATTCTGTTGAGGAGTTTGTTTTCTACCCAAACCCACTGAATATATTTTATGACAGCAATAAAACAAAGTGGCTCTGTGGTTAGAACAGCTGAGTTCAGCAAGTGCTGTTAAAAATTGGACAGAGGGAAAGTGTTTACACTGCCACCATCAGTGCGAGGAGTCTAGATAAAACTGTTTGACAGGTCAGTTTCCCTCTGTGGCAAATAGCTTTATTATACGTGGGAAGTCTGTGATAGGCTTACAGAAGCTGGATGCTGTGCTGTATATCCACATAGTCATTCAGTATTTGTCATCGTAACAAGAAAATCACAGCAGAGTAATGAGCGAGAGCACTGTTTTCCTGCAGGTAGCTAAATAATGTTACATTTCAGACATTCAAGCTAGGAGTGTCTAGGGAAGAAGCAGCTGAGGAAGGGACCAAACTGTTCTTTCTGTGGCTGTAGGTTCAAAGCATTAGCATTAGTGAAATGGAATTGCTTTGTGATTTCATGGTCCTATTGGCCTACAGAACTTGAGGTGTATTGAATGCTTCAGTAGAATTTGGGCTTTCCAAATGCGATGGTAATAGTTCTATCTGCTACAGACGTTGTCAAGAGTAACCTGATGTTTATCCATAAAATATTTGGGCATTAAGCATTATGCAAAATGTTTCTGAATGTGGGAGAGTTTTTCTAAGTGAATAACTTTGTTTGCTCTATGATTAATATGACAGGAATAAGACAGTTCTCTAAAACATAGCTTTAAACAGTTGCTCTGACTCAGTGGTTGTATTGGATATATACAATACTGAATGGTCCTGCCATGCCATGGAATTTAATGTATGACAAACAAGAATGCAGCAGCACCAATTCAATACACATTGTAGTATTTGGGATGAGTACAGTAGAAAAAAAAAACTTGCAGAGATGAGCTAATCCAGCAGTGTCTGGATCCATGTGCTACCAGGCTTAAAATTAAAGGTTTGAGGTTTTTATCTAAATTCCAATAGCAGCCTGGGTCTAAAATTGACATCCTATCCAAAATGTATTATTGTACCATTAATATAGTGCCTATTGTTCTCATTTAATTCCTGCTACCTCCCCACTGGCACACTTCCTTCCCCCGGGATCCCTGTTCAATGTTGCTGTCCTCTGAGATAAGGGCCCTTGGAATTCCAAACCTTTCCTGGTTTCAGAGTAGCAGCCGTGTTAGTCTGTATTCGCAAAAAGAAAAGGAGGACTTGTGGCACCTTAGAGACTAACAAATTTATTTGAGCATAAGCTTTCGTGAGCTACAGCTCACTTCATTGGATGCATCTCTAAGGTGCCACAAGTACTCCTTTTCTTTTTGCGAAACCTTTCCTGGGCACCCTAAGGGGACATCAGCTATTCACTCCTCCTTCCACTGCTCTCTCTTTAGGTGTGGGCTGCCGGGTCAAGCCATCACCCTGCCAATCCAATGGGAGATATTTCTGGGTTGGTAACTGGTCTTATCCCCACATCAACTAGAGCTGCAGGGAATGTTTCTCGCTGCTGGAGCTGTCATGAATCAAATGCTTGTGCCCTCCCAAAATATAGCCCCTTGTCAGAAGAGGGTCAGGCTCCCTACTCCCAGCAAAGGGCAGGAGGGGAAACAAAGGCACAGAGCTGCGAAGTGAGTTGTCCAAGGTCACATGGAAGGTCAGTGCCAAAGCCAGGAATAGAATCCAGACCTTGTGACTTCCAGTGTAGTTCTCTATCCACTAAGCCATGCTGCCCCCATCCCCACTGCTCTTACTCATTTTCCTCCCCACCCGACATCTTCAGGAAATGGCTTCTTAACTTGCTACTTAGGTCCTAGTTGAACTCTCTTAGGAGCCAGCTGGTAGGGCAGGGAGAGAATTATTTGTACAAGATCTAAAAGGCTGCAGGTATATTAAGACAAATGATTACATCTGTTTAATCAGTATTTATCAAATAGTTTACCTCTGAGCTTACCATGTTTAATTTAAAAATAAAACATGTCGCTGTTGTGCAGAGAGAGGCATTTAATCCATGGAATGGCACCAGTGACATTGATATACCGCTTGTTTCACTCTCATGGTTCATGATATCACCAGGATCTTTTGATGGAATCACCTCCTTCTAATGCATCACTGGATTACATTAGCCCCTTATGTTATGGCAACTGGAACACTTAGGGTGAAATTTATTTTTTCAGTAACTTGACATAAGCATGCAAAATAAACATGATCTGTTTACAAATTCAGGCCCCAATCCTGTAGACACCTATATGCGTGAGTAACTTTATTCATACAAGTTGTCCCATTGACTTTAATGATACTACTCACATATGCAAAGTTATTTGTGTGTGTGTTTGTGTTTGAAAGAACAGGCCCTCCATGATGTCATCTGAAGCATTTATTTATTCTAAAGCCATCATTCATGTTAACGTTAGTATTGCCTAATGACTCTCATTAATCTGGTGTTTGTATAGTTTTGATCTGCATATCAAAGCATGTGGCCAGTTTAGCTTTTGTTTCTTTTAATCAGTCACTAACTGCTTAATGCTGCAGGATGCAGTGTCTGGTTTTCAGTGTTTTGTACAAGCATATGAAGCCAGCTCATCCCTGGTATAATGGCATTAGTCACTGGAGCTACACCAGGGATGATTTAGATCCATTGTCTTTCAGAGTGTATAACACAGATAAGTAAAAGTGCAGACAGTGCATGAATAATATCCTCCTTTGAGTCCTTTCATCAGTGTTAAGGAATCTCTTTTGGCTTGTCATTTTGGTAAACCAAGAGCATGTTAAAAAAGAGATTGGGGTCTACATTTGCGCATGACATTTTTTGTGTGTGCAATTATTTGCACGCACAGTTGCTCCCTAAAGTCAGTAGTGGAACTTAGCCATCTAGCTACTTGACTGGCTGCAAACCTGACAGGATGCAGATCAGCTCACTGCAGAGGGCCCCTTGCAAGGCCTGTGTACCACATAATTCCTACTGAAGCCTTCTTTTGAAGATTTAGGTGGGATATACGTGTGAAGCGCAAGTCTTGTGTGGTGCCCCTGCATGGGCTTGAAAGTAAATTCTGCTGTTTGCACATCCACCAAACTGCAGGAACACATTTAGACTCTATTTTTGAAAAATCAGTCCTTAACATTGTTTGAACATTCTAGTTTGTAATTTAATTTCCTGCAGGAATATAAGCATTCGTGCAAGAGATCTTGGGAGCTCCCCCAATCTGTCATTTAAAGAGTGTCAATACATCACCTCTGGTGAGTGTGTGTTATAGTTTCCCCCCGCCACCACACCCCTGTCCTATCCCTAGAAGATATGAGTCTGCTATAGACCCACCTAGGGAGCCTGGACTCTTTACCTCAATCCATAGCAACTCATGTTTTTAGCTCTGGAGGTCTCCAGTCTAGTTGCCCAGTTTGTCAGCCAAAATGGTGCCAGTTGCAATTGTGCAGATAGACAACTATAAAAATGAGTGTTTGCGTTGAAAAGCTGTAAATAACCAGTGTGTAGTATACTTGCAGTTTCCCTGGTAGAATCCATGTTCTAAGAGCTGGATCCAAAGATTACTGAAGTCAGTGGAACACTTCCATTGAATTTAATAAACTTTAGATGAAGCCTTAAAGGAGCTCTGACTGTCTATTGTATAAATTGAGTATCTGATCATGACATACAACAGTATGGAACATTACACTATGATAATACAGAGGTGTGTATTAAAAAGTATAATGGACAAAACTGATACCTTGAACAAATTGTTAAATTTGAAGACCAAAGTCATTTTTGAGTCATCAAGGAGGTAAAAAGCATCAGATGAAAATAAACTTCTATTTTTGTCTTTTTGTTCACTTCAAAGGAGCTAAATTGATTTCTGGAGGCTTTGAAATAAAACTCCTAGGATGCAGGAAATACAGAGTCTGAGTCCAAGATAGGTGTTTCTTATTTGGTTAGGCACCACTGGAAAATGGCCTTTAATTCCTGGTTAGAGGTTGATCTGAAAGCTGTTGTTCTTATGAATTTATCCCCAATCTCTTAGGAATAATTTCCTATGTTTATATTCCTATACAAAGACTATATACTTCATACGACAATTTGCTAGGATGCTGCCTGTAAACAATGGGTGGATATGTCTATCTAATGATAGAGCCATGTTACTTCATCAGAAAATATATATAAAAGATAAATGGTAAAGGTGAATCCAGTCTAGGACAGAAACAGATTGAAGTCTGGGGCCTTAGTGCAGACCCATCTGTAGTGCAATGAAAAAAAGGGCTTATCGACTGTGGGGAAAGAGTTTATCACACACCCCAAATTTAGGGAAGAAACTCCATCTCCTATGTAAGCTGGTTCAAGAGAATCCAAGGGAAATGAAATTGAGATGAAGAGTGGATGGATGGAGAGTCATAGTTGAATGGTCCTGTCATTCATAATAATTGGCCTTTTGTTTCTGTAATAATAGTGTGATTTGGGCACGTACATAAAATTGTTCTGATTTCCAGAAAGTTCTGATTGCCTGCAGCTGCTGAATTCACATGCCCGGCTTTAGGAATCAAGTTTGAAAATGATGACCCTAGATTTGTTGATAAAAACATAATGTCAAAGGAAAGCTGGGGGATGTAGCTATCTCATCATAGCAGACTCCATCTCTTCAAACCTCAGGGTGTATTCTTATCCTAACACTTAATCATCCAAAAGGTAGCAATTCAGACACTTCCCTAGGGGTATGTCTTCACTGCAGAGTTAACATGGGTGCTAATCACCCAAGTCTGAGCACCCAGGTTGACCTAGCCTAGATATGAGTGGCCACCTTTCATAGCCCAACCCAAGTTACTGCATCCTCGCTGGTGTTGGACTAACCTCTGTGTGTTGCTAGGACTTCTGGGGGCATATCCCGCTATTCTTTGTGCTACAGTAAGCTGAGCTGCTCTATGATTCTTTCCCAGTGAACTGTGGGAGAACTTGCTTGTCCTTCTGGGCCAATGGAAGTAAATGTGGAGGATTATCAGTATTGCATTCTATTGTGAAGTGGGAGGGTTACCTGTGCTAGCGAAAGCGGCACCCAAGCTCTAGCCTATGTTCCCAGCCATGCCAGTTAGCCCCAGCTGAAAGCGCTATCGAACTCATGGTAGAGGTTTCTGTGTGTGGACAGTTAGGTACAACACCTGAGTAAGAGCCTGAGTTAACTCTGCAATGAAGACATGCCCTAAAGCAACTGCCTTGTCTCTGTTGAACTCTTCTGTGCAAGTTCAAACACTTATTGAAGTAAATGCAGGGCTCCATGTTGATTTAAAATTGTTGACTGTAACAGAAGTGTATTAACAACACTAAAGGCCTGATCCTGAGAGATACTGAGTGCCAAAACCAAGCACTTGGAATCGTGAGTGCTCAGCATTTCCTAAGGTCCGCTCTTCAGACCATTTGCGTGGACTGAACGAGAGTAATGAGCAAAATGCTTCCTATTTGACTTCACAATGAAAAGGTTGAATCGTCTTTTCTTCAGGCCGCCAGATAAGGCATTTCAAACTGTCCATGAAGGACTAACATAAACATAAGATCTTTTAAAATGTGTATTCTTGTCACATAAAGTGAGAGCTTCATATGAATTTGATAGCTTAGTATGAAAAGATGTCTTCAGTCCTTTTTTAAACTACTCTTTACATATGATCTGTTTATGTCCACAAAATACAGTAGTTTAAAAGGAAATTATAGCCAACTTTCATTTGTTATTAAGATTTCTACATGCCCTTATCAGAAAAGTGCACAATGGATTTAAATGTTTAGTAAATACAGTTAGCTGGGGGAAAGAATTATTTAAAGTTTGAAATAACATTGGCCTAAAAATTGGCCCAACACCACCTCTTTGAAGTATATTAAAAACAGAAGACAATCTAATTAATTATAATTATCATACTTTTAAGAGCAGAAGAGAAGCAGACTATCTCATAATGTACAGAAAACAACTTCAAACTGTTTACACAAATGCTGTGAATTCTGCTGTTTTGGTACTACAAATCCATGTCAGATGTTAATGGAAATAACATCATTTTTATGTCAAGGTGGCAACATGCCATTGTTTTAAATAACAAACATGCTTTCTCTAATTCAGTTGGACTGTGCAATGACTTGAGATGAATGTAATGTCTGCAAGATTTATGTGGGACTGTGCCAAGTGTCAGTTTTGGAAAGGCTCTCATTGGTTTAAATAGAGAAACAGTAGAAACAAAAATTTTATTAGTGATCATTTATCAGGAGCAAGTGACAGCTTCACCACATATAATCCTTATAGAAATTACCTCCTCAGTAATGGCATCCTTTGTTGATAAAGCAGTGGATTTATGAAGTGTTTCCAGTTGCTGGTAACCATAAAAGTAGATTGTAAAGTGCACTTATTTTCCCCCAATACAGCACGTTCCATATTAGCATATAATTAATGAATATTTATTTCTCTGGCTATCTAAAGGCCAAATTAATACTTTCCATTATCTGAATCATAACCACACTAGAATATTGAATGCTTTAGGCTGGGCAAATGATGGTTCTGCAACAGAGACAGTTAACATAATTTTGCTCTTATGGCTATTTCTATAGCTTAAAACTGGGTAAGCATTGTGGTCAATGCAGTTCAGTGTTGCTTCTGGTCCAACAAGCAATCATAAGCATGATTAATCATTATATTAGCTCACTGCCAAATAGATGCTAATCTAAGTATCATAAATAGAGTCATGCCCAGACAAGAATCTCAGGTCCAAATACCCCTAAACTTTGGGAGACGTTGCAGATCGAGACCTGAACTTTACACATGGTCCTTCTCCCTATAATAGACCAAACCAGAACCCCACATCTGACATCCCACCCCTATCCTTGGGGAAGCTGGAATCTGCGTCTTGAGTCCTTCTGTAACTATATGTGCCAGCTATACTAGTGTTCCAACCATGGGCCAGATTCTGTTATGCTAACTCACACTGAAACCAATGGGATTACTTGTGAAGCAAGGTGCTGCTCCGTGTGAGTAAGAGTGCCATAATGAAGACTTGCAACTCAGAACCATGTTGACATATGTTTTGCCTGGCCTGTGTTGACAGGTTTGAACCAGAGCAGTACATGAGCTAAAAAATCTGTGTTACATCTGTGGTAGCACCTGCTGGCCAGCAAGAACTGTTTTGAAACATGACGTTTGCAAAGGTGATATGAACCCTCGTATAGAAAGGGACTGTGTCTCAGTAAGAACCCAAAGGCAATCTAGAATTGAGTGAAATTACTGTCAGTGTCTCTGTAAAGATATTTCAGGTTCCTAGTAAGTTATAAAGTGGGAGGAACTGGAGGCGTCATTTCATGAAAGGCCAGCAGCTGTCTTTCTGGTGTAATCGTGAGCTGATCATCTTGTTCCAGCAAGACTTTATCATGAGTTAAGTCCACTGGAACTGCAAGTTGATTGGTTAATTTCTCAGTTTTCTCACATGATATTTCTTGCAGGAAAGCCAAACTGATTGGCTCGTATGATGACTCCATTTTCTTTGTTATAATAGCTCTCGCTATAGAAAGGCTATATCTTCCGGTGGATTGTCCACCATGTTTTCAAAATGGAAGTGAATAAAACTATTGTTCCCAGCTCTATTAAGTGCACAGCTAATGTTATAAAGAGGAATGTGCTCAAGTCAACAGACTGTTCTTGATAATGGTTTGATGACATGTTTGTCAAAAGCAGATATACTCCGCTTAGCCTGCTGTGGAACGGGGATGATCAATGTTTTTTTAATCTTGCATTAACTGACCTTTCTGTCTTCAAAATATGCATCACTGCAAGAGCCTGTGATAGCACAGACTTTCCTGTCTTTTCCAGTAAATCTGTCTCGTCTTTTGCTGTCTTAAAACCATTATTCTATTTGGAGGTCTCGCATGCATGACACGGTTGTTCTTTTTTTGTTTAAATTGTTCGTATTCCAAGTAGCCATTCACAGGGGCATGTATGAATAGTTCTCCAGTGATACAGATGTTACTGGACAACTTGTATTTTTCCCTCTTCCCCCCCAGCTCCCCCAAGATAGAAGCTTAGAACATAACTGCAGGCCTGGCCAGCAAAGCGTGGCTGTTCAGTTGAAAGTGTTTGGATAATTTAAGTCTGTAGAGTTATCGTTGAAACTATTGTCATTGCATTTGGTTTTGAGGAGGTTGCTGAGAATGTATCTGTAGTTCATGGACTATTGTACAACCCCCCGGAGACGGGGCTGGTTAGGGCGACTGCTAGCCACAGCTGTCAGGACACAGGAAGGCTGGGCGATGCCTGGCTATTGCTGTGACAACCAGGATTTGACTCTGGAGATTGTGGAACCAAACCAGTTATTAAATAATTAACGTCCTCAGCCACTAGCACCCAGGGGTGGTTCTGCTCCTCCAGAGGCCCAGTTTACAGCCTCACAGGTAGTAGGAGAGAAGTCCGTCTTGCCCCCTCCATTCCTTATCTCCATTGTCTGTATGTGGGTGTTAGGTGGATAGGTGCATGTCTGGCTGCGCAGTGGAACTGCCTTTGGGACTCAGGTGCCATTGCTACCCCATCAGCAGGATCTCATTTGTTTAAAAAGCCCTTTTCCCTTATGAAGTTTGCTTGCTGATGGCAGGGAAAAACATATATAAAAGTAACCACCTAGAGATGGTTTTAATAGCACAGTTACAATAATCAGTCTGCTGAGATGAAGATTTTCTGCCACCCCAGTCAGAGGCCTTGGGAATGAATACCAGAACTGAATTTCATGCTGCCAACTACTGTTTAAATATACAATACCAAGAAATGTAACATTTAGCAACATATGGGGGCCAAAATTATAAGACCAAAAAAAAAAACCTAAAACAAAGATTTTCAGAGTTACTACTACTGTTCAGGGGAACAGTTTCACAGTGATTGTCAAATGGGATATTTGCATCTTTGTTAAAACCACTGACTGTTCAGAAAGAAAAAAGAAAGATTAGTTGCTGGTAGCAAGCTGGAATCTTGTGATCTTGTAGCACAATGGAAAGGGCGGCAGAGACAGAAAGGAATAAGATAAAAGATTACAAGAACATCAGTCAGCCCTTTAGCACCACAGCAGGACAACTAGCTTGCTTCACCAAAAGTGTCATTGCATAATTATCTGATGAAAGCCATGTAATGGACATTTGTAATGCCTGTGTTGAAATCCTACAAGTGGCTACAGACAAAGGAAGATAAGAAGAGCTTTTGAAATTATAAAGAGACTTTCAAATTGACCAGTTTTGACATTCACCCACTTAGTTCCACCTGGAACCTCCACCTATCTGATAATTAAAGGTGTTCCATTTTTTTGTTGTTTCCATGAAGTTCTATTGCTATGGAATGATTAAAAAAAAAAGGAGGACGTGTGGCACCTTAGAGACTAACCAATTTATTTGAGCATAAGCTTTTGTGAGCTACAGCTCACTTCATCATGAAAGCTTATGCTCAAATAAATTGGTTAGTCTCTAAGGTGCCACAAGTACTCCTTTTCTTTTTGTGAATACAGACTAACACGGCTGCTACTCTGAAACCTATAGAATGATTAGTGTCTCTGGGAAGAATCCAACATAGAGTAGTTGCCCTTGATTGGTTTGTTCCATTATTGTTGCATTTTCACTGTCTGCAAATAGCCTCCAGGAAAATCTGCATTTCTTGGCTATGCCAGATCAAAGCCTTCTGTAATTCTAATTGTTCCTTATTGATTTTACTTTATTATCTGTGGTTTCTTCCTTGTCCAAAACAAACCTTGTGAAAGTTAGGCTATTCTTGGGGGATTTTCAGTGAACATTAATGAAGAACTCCCAAAGCACCTCATCCAGCACTAACTTTAGCTGAATTTAGAGCTCACATGAAGTGGGTTTTAGCCCACCAAAGCTTATGCCCAAATAAATTTGTTAGTCTCTAAGGTGCCACAAGGACGCCTCGTTGTTTTTGCTGATACAGACTGACCCGGCTACCACCCTGAATCCTATTTACCTACATATGGCATGTTTTACGTGATTAAAATAAGCCAGTGCCCATGGACCATAGCTGCTAAGCTGTGCTCCATCTTAGGTCTGTCTGCCTTTTACGTCTGATTAAACATAGTGTTCTGCAAAGGTTCCTTTTTTTATTTTTTTTTTTAATTTGGGAGCGGGGGCGGCTCTGTGTTTTGAAAAATTAGTGGTGTCTCCACAACTGCAAACTTAAATCCCATTAAAACATAGCATGTTATTCTGTTTAGACTATGGCAGATCATCATGTGAAGCCAGAAATCTGAATCTGCACTGTCTTTTCATGTTGTTAATATTTTCATTACTATGTTTCATATCTTTTCTGCATTGATTTTTTTTTAATTGAGCACTCCCTCAGCTGGCTACCATCTGCAATTACAACGAACTGTCTTATTTCCCAAGGTTGTTTTAATAAAGATGTTCTTAAAAATTAAAAATCAGCTTACTTAGAGGGAGAAAGTTTTTAAAGTACAAAGAGCTGATTTTCTGCTCACTCCAGATCCATGTTTGACTGTGATCCCAAACTTTGCACATCTTCAAGAATATGCTCTAGTACAACCTAAATGTAACGATTTTGTAAATATAGGACTGTGTTTCCTAGAAGGATATAGCATATATTTCTCCATATTGTTGCTTCTAAAACCACGTCTATACTAGCATTCTTCTGTCAATCTAGCTTCGTGTACACTGGCAGTTAGGTCAGTATAGCTATTGCACTTAGGGGTGTGGATTTTTCACACCTCTAAACAATTTAGCTATGTCAACCAAAATTTTAAATGTATACCAGGCCTAAGTGTGCAGAGACAAATTCTGCCCTTTGCTACTTATATCCCATTCAAGTAATTTGAGATCCTGAATATAGTTCAAGTGGGCTGGTGAGTGACCATTCAACAGTGGAAGTAAGAAGTTAACTGTGTGGTCCCAAGTAGCTTAATTTATGCCATTAGTAATGGGCTGTAAGATGCTTTAAAGAAAACACAAATGAAAGACGTCACCTTTTTTTCACTCTGCAGCAAATGTTCCTGCTTGTTCTCTAAGGGCCAGATTGTGAGCTCCTTACTTACATTGATGAGCAGTTTCTCACATGAGTAGTTTCAGCAAAGTCAACTGTACCACTTGTGTGGGAACTTGCTCACCAGTGGCAGAAAGACACTCCACAATCTGACCCTAAGAGATTAAGGATGAACACAGGTGAAAGAATGCAAAGAAATTAGGGAAGAGCTCAAACTGAAATATCAAACGCCAAATCACTTGAATTTCAGAAAAGTTTGAATCCAAATGTCATTGCTCAGGCTCATCTCTTGCTTTAGAAGAATAAAAAAGAAAGAAAGCAGAGAGAGAGAGAAAGAAATGCATGGACAAGAGTTTACTCATAGAGAATAGCAATGTTACTACATTCCAGGCAATCCGCAGTAAAATGCGTTCTGTAGTAATCATGGTTTGTTGGGATGATTCTGCTCTTCTCCCCTGTATTCAGTCAGAACTGGAATGGTAACAGCACTGCTCAGTGGAGGAGCTCCCTGATGTGATCATTGGCTGTCTTTATGATGCACCCTTTAGTCCTGACCATTTTGGAGTCTTCTTCCTTGCACTTTTGTTCTTGCTATGCACTTTCCCTCCTTTCTTTGTGCCAGTGGGGAGTTTATCCCTTTTGGATGGTGAGTAGGGCCTGGCACCTAACTCACATTGATTTCAGTGGGCCTTGGTGACTTGCTGATGCTGACTGGGTTTGTCATTGTGCCAGATCATGTTGATATTGTCTGGTTGTAACTGTTGGGCTGTGTGGTTGGCTTTTTAAAGGTATTTTCTTATTTTAATAGTTTGTATTTTCTAGTTTTATACAAAAATCACATTAGCCTTCTCCTCTGGCTAATATATGCCTGTCCTGATATGGAGATAGGGCAGTGAGGTCCTACTGACCTGTTCAGTACATCAGAAGTCAGGTTCTTCTGAGATGACACTTCCCTTCTCATTTCAGTTATTAGTAGATTATTAGCCTCTCTGAATTTCACTGTTTTATTGGGTGACCACTAGGGCAGATATGATGTATCTTGGCCAGGAGATATTAGTGCCATCTGTCATCACTTTTAGGAAAATCCTGCAGCAGTCGATTAGGAAAACGTGTGCCAAACACGTGTGCGTTTGTTATCTCAATGTGCTCTTGCAGTGCTGTCAGTTATAATAAAATGGGATAAAGACCTTGGGAGGCAAATTGCATACTGATTTGGTATTTCAGCTCTCACACTACAATGACTGGTATATGAGCTTTATTAAACCCAGGAAAACAATTTAATTCATATAAAAGCCAGGACCCACAGGAATATATGCCATGCAAGTATTTGATGGAAGGGTAGGATGTTTTTATATGTACAATTTTGTTTTGTGACTGCATTTCTTATTGTACCATATTGTATATACACAATCAGTGACTTTTGTTTATTTGCTTTAATCATAGTGCAGGAGACTCTAAGCCCTCATTCAATAAGCAACAAGGCACATCAGCATTTGAATTATGGTGTAAAAATTCATGCCTGGTACATTTGATAGGCAGCTTCCTGTTTTTGCCAAGGAAGCAGATCATCCAGTAGGCCTTCCATCCATTGGTCTGGATTGTCCTCCTTGCGCCGCATCAGCAGCCATCAGGGCACCTGTGGGCTTCACTGTGGGATTGGGATCCACCCTTGGGTAGAGGGCGGAGACTGGCTGCATTGGTAAAAGGAGAGAGCAGGGCTGTTGGGGCCCAAGGCTGCATGCCATCCAGCCTTCTGCCCAATGCAGATTTGAAAGAGAACAGGATAAGCAAAGCCCCAGCTGCATTTTCATTTCCACTAAGCTCACCCCCTGGAGTCAGGATGCTTCAAAGCTGGAGGGAAGGGTTGATGGGGACCATAGCCGGAGAGGAGACACAAAACCTCCATGCAAATGTCCCTGGTCTTCTGTGGCTCCTCTGGCATTTGTATGGAACCCTGGCGGCCTGTGAGGCTTGGGTAGGTCTTGAAACCTTTTTAATGGCAGGGTACACTGACCCCCGACAGGGCAATATGGCGAGATCTCAGAGCAGGAGCCCCCCTAAAGATTTCTTCCTCTACATTACACAGAGGATTTAAAGGTTTAATGTATGTTTATTTACTTAGAGAATCCCAGCTCAGATAAGACATCTGGTGTTCACTAATTTCAGAGTGGTAGCCGTGTTAGTCTGTATCAGCAAAAACAACGAGGCGTCCTTGTGGCACCTTAGAGACTAACAAATTTATTTGGGCATACGCTTTTGTGGGCTAGAACCCACTTCATCAGATGCATGGAGTGGAAAATACAGTAGCAGGTATATTTATACATAGTACATGAAAAGATGGGAGTTGCCTTACCAGGTGGGGGGTCAGTCTAACGAGACAATTCAATTAACAGTAGAATACCAAGTGAGGAAAAATCACTTTTGTAGTGGTAATGAGGGTGGCCCATTTCAAACAGTTGACAAGAAGGTCTGAGTAACAGTAGGGGGAAATTAGTGTGGTCAAATTAGGTTTTGTAATGACTCATCCACTCCCAGTCTTTATTCAGGCCTAATTTGATGGTGTCCAGTTTGCAATTAATTCCAGTTCTGCAGTTTCACGTTGGAGTCTGTTTTTGAAGTTTTTTTGTTGAAGAATTGCCACTTTTAAGTCTGTTGAGTGACCAGGGAGGTTGAAGTGTTCTCCTACTGGTTTTTGAATGTTGTAATTCCTGATGTCAGATTTGTGTCCATTTATTCTTTTGTGTAGAGACTGTCCAGTTTGGCCAATGTACATGGCAGAGGGGCATTGCTGGCACATGATGGCATATATCACATTGGTAGATGTGCAGGTGAATGAGCCCCTGATGGTGTGGCTGATGTGGTTAGGTGCTATAAGGTGTCCCTTGACTAGATATGCAGACAGAGTTGGCACCGAAGTTTGTTGCAGGGTTTGGTTCCTGGTTTAGTGTTTTTGTTGTGTGGTGTGTAGTTGCTGGTGAGCATTTGTTTCAGGTTCGGGGGGCTGTCTGTAAGCGAGGACTGGCCTGTCTCTCAAGGTCTGTGAGAATAAGGGATCATCCTTCAGGATAGGTTGTAGATCCTTGATGATGTGCTGGAGATGTTTTAGTTGGGGGCTGTAGGTGACGGCTAGTGGCATTCTGCTACTTTCTTTGTTGGGCCTGTGTTGTAGTAGGTGACTTCTGGGTACCCTTCTGGCTCTGTCAATCCGTTTCTTAACTTCACCAGGTGGGTACTGTAGTTTTAAGAATGCTTGATAGAGATCCTGTAGGTGTTTGTCTCTGAACGAGGGATTGGAGCAAATGCGGTTGTATCTTAGAGCTTGGCTGTAGACAATGGATCGTGTGGTGTGGTCTGGATGAAAGCGGGAGGCATGTAGGTAAGTATAGTGGTCGGTACATTTCCAGTATAGGGTGGTGTTTATGTGACATCGCTTATTAGCACCGTAGTGTCCAGGAAGTGGCTCTCTTGTGTGGACTGGTCCAGGCTGAGGTTGATGGTGAAATTCTGGTGGAATTGCTCAAGGGCCTCCTTCCCATGGGTCTAGATGATGATGATGATGTCATCAATGTAGTGCAAGTAGAGCAGGGGTGTTAGGGGACGAGAGCTGAGGAAGCATTGTTCTAAATCAGCCATAAAAATGTTGGCATACTTTGGGGCCATGCGGGTACCCATAGCAGTCCCATTGACTTGAAGGGTCTTGCTTCTGACCCAGATTTGCAGTTGAGTTGGCTGAGGTGCATTGCGATCTAGGCCTAATTCACAATGTGAGCCTTCCTGTTAGTTGAAAGGGAACCCAGGATTCTCCTAGTTCCTAGTCAATTATTGGACAGTAAGAACAGCGAGACAACAAGAAAGTGTGTGAAACAGTTTTTTTCGTCCATACTTTCTCACACTCTTAGTGTTTTCCAACTTTTTCTAATTAGAAAACCATAAAAAGTGTGCAGCATCTTTTTTCCACTTTTGCACACTTTCATACTACCACCCCATCTGATCACTGGAAAAAAGGGGGGGATAAAGAAGGGAGAAAGTGGGAGAGGGGACTCCAAAAATCAAAAGTAGAAAACTGAAAACTTTTGATTTCCAAAAACTGGGAGGAGGATGACATTTTCCGTCAATATGAAACAAAAAATTTTACTTTCAAAATGTTGCTCTGAAACAAAAAAATGTTTTAGTTGAAATTGACATATTCATGCAGAAAAAAGTCAATGTCAACAAAACCGCTTTTTCTAATGAGAATTTTTCATGTGGAAAAAGTTTGACTATTCAAGGAACTGACCAAAATCACTGGGTAAAGAGAGCAGTGTGATCCCACAAAAGTGGTGGTTGCTTAATAAGAGTGGTCTCCTCTACAGGATAATACTGTATTTTACTTTGTCTTTCAGCATCAATGCACTCTTACCATTCCTACTTTTGGTTTTAAGTATTGGCATTCAGTCCGTCACAGGAATGAGCATGCGTATTTCTCACATTATAGACCATTTAATGAAGATTGGCTGAAGCAGAGAGAAACTGAATATCCTTTCGAGGAGCCTTTCGTTTGCCCTGAGTGCCTCGTGGACAAATAAAACAAACGCAACACAAATGCCACACACAATATTCTGTGCTCAAAACAAATCACAAATGTGAATGATTAAGATGCATATTTTTTTAAGTGAAACATATAAATGAAGATCCGAAATATAAATGAAAGTGCTTATGTGCTTCTTGGCAGGCAGGCTGCCTCCCGCCATGTGATCGTGCCAGGATAGCTTGGCTGTGCACTGTCTTTCTCACACCTCTTGGGTACAGGAGGTGACACTCTCCTACCTCCAAGGGTTATGGAAACTCTGGGAGCTGATTCACTTACCTGCACTGTAACATGAGTTAATTTCATGTGACAGAGACTGGCCATATCTTTGCTCCTGTTTATTCTCATGCCTCTGCTATGGGGAGAAGTGCCATTACCATCTTGGTCATGCCCTGAGCAGAAGGGCTGCAGGTACCTGGTGATGTGACCTCCCAGAGGGGCAAAGAGCAAGAACTGTTATATTTGCTGTAAATGTATGTTCATGGTGTAAGCAGAGTCTGAATGAACTCTCCCCTGACATCTAGTGATGAGCTGTGGAAAAAGACTTCAGGAGTTGATTTCGTTTGCATGGACACACCCACCCTGCCTACGTGCTCAGCATGTTGGGATTGCTTTCCCAAATGATCACTTGTGGCTGGTGTTGGATCCCCAATCTCCTTGTTATTGGGGCAGTAGTAATAAAGTGTTGTTATCCTTGTTGTGTGAACCGAGGGCAGCAGAACTGTATCTGGCATACCCCAGTGGAGGGACTCATCCTCAACTGAATGGCACTTGCTAGGCAGGGGACATGGGTTCCAAAGCCCAATGAGTTGAGAGAGGGTGGAGGTAGATGTTTGTGCCTAGTGGTATGGGCAATGTTTAAGGGTTCTAGATGTTATTTGACTCTTCTTCTCTCCATTGATATATGCAGCAGAGCTGAAATCCCTGATACCTAGGTTTAATCATTAGACCTACTTTGGGACAGTGTCTCTATGTAAGAGGCTGCCTAGCGTACAACAGAAGTGAGGCTTCTCTACTAATAACTGAAATCACTGAAAGCTGTGTTAAGTGGGGGGCCCTGAAGACATCTTGGTAAGTTGGCAGAGAGGCATGGCAAGCAGCCAGCAGGTTGGCTGGTAGAGAGGGCCAGAGCAGAGCCCTGCTGAGAAGCACAACTATCAGCCATAGGGGCGACAAGTGAGTGCCTGAGCAGAGGAGCATGTAAGGTGCCTTCTTACTGTCCCCCCCCACACACACACACACAACCTTCCACACAGGGTAGGTGGTGAACTCTGTGGCTAAACCTCTGAACTCTGGGGCTATACTCGCCAAGGACAGCAACTGTGAGTGGGGTGCAGAGAAGGGATGGGCACGTTAAAGGGACTTTTGGGTTCCTGGACTTAAGACCCTGAGGGGAAAAGGTCACTGCCCAACTTACTTGGGGGTGAGTCTGTTGCTCATGGTTTATGTTTATGAACCCTAGTTGTGGTGTTTTCCCAAATTAATGCTGAGTTACTTCCCTCCTTTTATTAAAAGTTTTTGCTGCATTCAGCCTCTGGGCTTGTGAGAGGGGAAATATTGCCTCTTAGAGGTGCCCAGGGAGTGGTGTGTAATTGTCCCAGGTCACTGGGTGGGGCTCGAGCTGCTTTTGTGATGTCTTGTTGAAAAGGAACCCCTAGATACTCAACCCAGCCCTTGTTGCTGCTGGCTCCACCTGGCAGAAGGGTTTCAATGGATTTGACCAATATTTGAATACAGTGCAAATAAATAGGCCTCTAGTTCTTTTGTGTGTTTCTCTCTGAGGTTGAAAAATCAAACACTTAAAAAGTCCAGGCTGCACCCAACAATAATGCTATTTTGCCTTCAGTAAAACAGGATTCAGAATTAATATATATCTGCAACGTGCCGATGCTTTGGGAACAATTTTAACTCCAGGAATTTTCTGACTTTTGGTTGCTTCATTTTTCATCCCTAAATTTGCCAGCCTTAAGTAAATAAGACTTTTGCATTACATTTCCACACTGTTTTTTATGAAGGAGGGAAAAAAAGGACAAATAGAAGCATTTAACTTGAGGCTCTGATAAGGCCTACTAGCTTTGCCAGTGGAGTTTGTATAAATGTCTTGAACCAGAAATATTCAGCTATGCTATACTGCAGTGCTAGGTCACCATCATGCCTATTCTGTAGCAGCCCTCTCCTGTGCATATCTTCTACAGACCCACTGCTGCAGATCTTAGAGTAGATAGCTCTAGCTAAAATACTGTAGTATTGTCTCAGTGGTAAAGTTGCGAAGCCTAATGACTTTCAGATACCTCCAGGCCAAAGCTAGCAGAGTTTGTAAGCTCCTCTTGATGAATAACCTTTTGCATTTCTTTGTTCATTTCTTCTGGGTCTCTTCCCCCAACCTTTCTATATTTTCTTTTTTCTTTATATCATAGGTCCTAGCCAAACAGCTTTGGTTCTTGCTATTAGAAGTGTCACATTGCCAGTACCAGAGTCGTCCTTAATTTAAAATGGAAAAATTCAAATGTTTTCAGAAAAATAGTTAATTCATATATTCAGAACTTTAAAAATACTGAAATGATGGTCTTCAAACTTGGCTTGAAGTCTAAAACAAGCCAAACTTGAAATTTCTATCTTTCAGGCATTTATATGTAATAACTTAATGTAAAATGTTTGAATGGAACATGGGAAAGGAAATGTTCATCTGATCTGCTTGCATAAATGATTCAACCCATATTGTGCAAAGCATTGTGCTTTTGCTTTTTTTTTTTTTTTTTTTAATCACCTTTAGGATTTGGCCAAACATGCAAAATTTTACCCTGAAATGAATTAGTTTGAGCAACTTAAAAAGATCATGTGGTATACTATGAAATTTGAAACTCAGCTGTCCCTAAATCAGGTGCTATCTGTGGCTGCCTCTCTCTCTCTCTGTCAATATTTATTTATATATATGGTTATATATGAAAATTATATATACACAGAAACTGTATATTGACCTTATTGGGAGTTCCATTCAAGAGAACTATACAGACAGAACATGCAACAGAGATTTATTGTTCCAATCAGAGAGGAGAATTAGTTAACATTTAAACAATCCTTTAAGTGCTGCCAAAAATGGAAAAAATGGACGAATAATCTCCATTAACTGACCTGCCACTTTGTTTTATTATTCCCCTGTGTCTCCTACCTGATATTATTGCTTTAATATCATATGACTGAGAGAGTCAGTAAGAGGCCCAATCCTGCAAGATGCTGCGCATTTCCTGAGAGATGCTGCACATTCTGAACACCCACAGACTTGAAGGGGCACAGCACCATGCTGCATCAGGTCCTAAATCCCATAACTCCCCTGTTGGGAAAAGTCCTCACATGACAGGCTACAGGCAGGTACAGTGTGTATGGGATAGGGGAAGACTCCTGGAATGTGGACAGTTTGGTATTTAGCTCTTGTGCAGACTAGATGGCCTCTCTGTGTAGCTCGTACACTCACTTAGAATTTTGTGTGTGCTTTTTCTTCTGTGATATTGGATTTCTTGTTGCTTATTCTTTTTCACCTGAGATCTTCAAAGTCCTGCAGTCTTTAAGCAGGAAAAACTTCTAATGACAAGGAGAATTTTCACTGATGAAGGACTGTGAATCTTTGTCTCTATAAATAAGTACTGTACAGTCTAGTACACTCTCCAATCCCTTTCTTCTATGGTAACTCCATGACAGATATCTACTGCCAGAGGTAATGCTCTGCTTTTCTAGAATGAACCCAGAGCTTTTCTTTTCTGAATATTGGTAAACAGATAGCAACTGTTCTGTTGTGAGCCCAAGTATATCGTTGTCATCGTCAGTAGCGTGCATATAATTATTTCTGTCCAGTATCACACTGGAATCTTAGCTATCATGCAGAGAAGCTACCTGTTTTCTTGAAACAGAATGGAGCAAAGTGTGACATCTGATCTGCATTATCATTTCAGGACTGTTATTGCTTCAGATGTGCAGTAAAGGCAGGACTTCTGTGAACCTCAGTGACCTCTGTAAATTGCTCAAGAGCATTAGTACATATACACAGAGAGCATTAGCCAATTCTCAGCTGATGTGAATCAGTGTAGCAGCATTGACTTCAGTGGAACCACACCAGTTCATAGAAATGTAGGTGTGGAAGGGACCTCAAGAGGTGGTCAAGTCCAGCTTCCTGCACTGAGGCAGGACCAAGCATACCTAGACCATCCCTGACAAGTGTTTGTCCAACCTGTTCTTAAAAATCTCCAAGGACGGGAATTCCACAGCCTCCCTTGGAAGTCTGTTCCAGAGTTGAGCTCCCTTTAGAGTCAGAAAGATTTTCCTTGTGTCTAATCTAAATCTCCCTTGCTGCAGATTAAGCCCATTACTTTTTCACCTCCCTTCAGTGGACATAGAGAACTAATTAATCACTGTCCTCTTTCTAACATCCTTAACATATTTGAAGACTATCAGGTCTTCCTCAGTCTTCTTGTCTCAAGACTAATCATGTCCAGTGTTATTCTCTTGCTCCTAATATATTTAAAGAACCTCTTCCTATTGCCTCTTATGTCCCTTGCTAGGTGTAACTCATTTTGTGCCTTAGCAATTCATCCATGTTTCCACTTTTTGTGGGAGTACTTTTTGATTTTCAGGTCCCTAACGAGCTCTTGAGGGAGCCATACTTGGCCTCTTCCTGACTCCAGCTGACACTATGGCACTATATCTTCTCTTGTTTTTTACAACCTGATAAGATTGCTTCATTAATTTCCCCTAAATGAAACTATTTGTAAACATTTAAAATGATCATTTACAAACAAGAGATTATCCAGAACCTACACAACTTACAACTTACTTTTTAAAATGAGAAGCGCTGCAGTCTCATCTCATTATTCAGGAACTTCTGCACATATGTTCTTATATTTTGTGTGAAACTCCTTTTAAAGGGGACTTATTAAGTTTGAAAGGTCCAAAATTTAACTTGCTGTCTTAAAATAAATAAATAAATAAAAAATTAAAATTCTCACTTCATGAAATTTTTTGCCAAACTAGGGTTGCCCTATAAATAAGTAAACAAATCAGTCTGCTGAGGGACCCTACAATAACAATTCAGGGTGGAAGGTTTATACACAAGCACATGTGTTGTGCTTCCTCGAATGTGGGCAGGTTTCGTGCATGTACAAGAGTTCTGCCTTCAGCGAACAGAGCACGGCATGAAAAGCACATGCCACCAAACCAAAGCAGACAAAATTCTGGCCTACAAGCTTTGATGGCATCACCTGGAACACCCAGGGGTGTTGCAGGCTCAAATCTCCATCTAGCAAGATGAGAACATTCCTTCAATTTCCTGTTTTTAGTGTAGGCTCTACAGCAGTTGGTGGGTTGTTTTTGTGGTGGGGTGGTTGTCGTTTTTTTTTGACAACATGCTAATCTCTGCTCTTCAGAGGAAATAGTAGCAGTAACTTCTGAATCAGCAACAAAGCTACGCACATAATGACAGCAAACAGGCCATTTTATGACAGACGGCTTGCATGGCACCAACTTGGTATGTTTTAGAGAGACACTGGTGAAACGGCAGCTAACTATATGGAAGTGAATTAATAATGGGCCCAGTACCAAGACTGTGAGTAAAGCCCAAGTAAAAAGGCTTTGGCCTTCTGAACAAAAAGGGAGTCAGTGAGGGAGAATTAATTATAACTCTTAACTAGAAAGAGGGCCACGGCAGAAACTCAACTGGGCTGTATCCAGTTACTGGTGGGTATGGGTAGTGGGTGCAGTGCCCTTAGATTTGTGGCTGAGTGGTTCCTTGCTGTGATTAGGACCATCCCCCACGTCACTGATGTGGCCCAACCTGCCGAAGTCTCCCTCTGCAGACGCACTGCCTGGTCTGTGTGGCGTTCCCATGCGCAGGGTCTCTTGCTGTCTTTGTCCCACTGCTACAGAGCTGCAGCTTGTAAATTGCTTTTGGTCCATTTGCAGGTTTGACCCATTAGCAGGTACATTTTGCAATGTGAACTAATGAAACAAATAGGTGTTTCCAGGCCATGTGTTGTCTCACTGATATTTTGTCTACAAATATATCCTATCCAGAATGAAAAATTAATATGGACTGTCTTGGTAAAGTAAGAGCTTTCACACCAAGCGTGTATGTAACGCTGACCGACCCTGGTTGTCGGTGAGCGGGATCGAACCTGGGACCTCTGGAACTTAGTGCATGAGCTAAAAGTCAACTGGCTGGTAGTGAACGCTGTGGAGCAAACTCATTAATCTCTCTCTCTAAGTGGTCTCGGTGCCACTAGATGGGACAGAACACCGCACCCAGGAGGTGTGTGGGTTACATGTACACAAGAGAAGCACCAAAAACCAGGATCAATATTTAGAAATATGGTCACCCTTTTTAATGTATTTGGGGGAGGGCTCCCCAACCAGGTTCTTTGAATATTAACCTGATCCAAAATAAGTGGTGATAAATAATATACGAGGTAGTATGATGTTTTCTTGTAACTTTGCCTTAATAAAAAGTTTTTTTTAAAAAATCCATGATAATAATATCTAGCTTTTATATAACACTTTTATCAGTAGATCTCAAAGCGTGTCACAATCTTTAATGGATTTATCCTCACAACCCCCCTGCATTTGAAGGAAGTATTATTAGCCTTGTTTTATAGGCAAGGAACTGAGGCACAGAGAGGCAAAGGGTATGTCTACACTGCATTTTAAAACCCACAGCAGCAAGCCTCAGAGCCGGGTCTAGAGACTCGGGCTCATATTACAGCACCAAAACCAGCCATGTAGGCCTTCAGAGCCCGAGCCACAATGTCCACACAGCTGTTTTTAGCACCACAGACCAAGTCTGTAGACCTGGGCTCTGAGACTCACTGCTGTGGGTTTTAAAACTCAGCATAGATATGCCCTACATGACTTGCCCAAGGTCACACAGGAAGTCTGTGGCAGTGCAGGGAATTGAACCAAGATCTCTGATCTAGGCTAGGGCACCGGCCCATCCTTCTCACCTACTAATAATGCAGCCTAAATCCTGGAACAAGAGCCTAAACCTAGAACGAAAATGTGGCAGAAGTAAAATACCTGTATGTACATTGGTCAGTTTTTCAGTAAATGACATTTTTATTCTAACTGTGAAATCTAGAAAGCCGCCTACACAATAAAAAGTGATGGGGAAGCACTGAGAGGGTTCGGAGGTTCGATTTAGATAAGCATCCAAAAATCAGTTCCTTATGTGACCTTTTCCCAGAACAAGACTGTGAATCTGGTAAGATTTCTGATCCTTCCTGTTTCTCGTTGGCCTGGAAATGCTGATGGAACAACCTTGCTCATAGCTTTGCATCTGGGCCAAACCCTAAAGTGCAGAATAGCCCAGTAAAAATAACATAAAGGGTGTGGGGGGGAGTTGATTCAACTTTTTTAAAACCTCAGGGAAGTTTCAGTTCTGGTTCCTTTCTAGATCTAACTGAAGGTTTGTGTGTGGGTCTCGATTTATTCCAATTGCTTCATTCTTTCCTACCTGTAGCACAGTGACTAAGCAAAAATGCAAAGGTCTAAACTTTCAGAAGTGGCAAAAGTAATAATTTGGTGCCTAATCTGAGCCACCATGGAGGGTCTTCATTTTCAGAGGGCAGGAGCTCAGCACTTGCTGGAAATCAGTTAATATGGCTTCAGATGGGCACCTTGAAGCACCCAAGATCACTTAGGCCCAGATCCTCAAAGGTATTTAAGCACTCACTGAAGTCTGGGATTGGGCCTTGGTCATTTTTGAAAACTGCAGCCAAAATACTTAATTGTGGCCCAGTCCTGAGATGTACTCGAAGCCTTAACCTCCCCATTTGAGGGCCTGTTAGAGAGCCAATCAGCGCCAGTATTACAGCCAGTCAATCAGAGCTGGACTAGGCCCTATATAAAGGCTGCCCAGGAAGGGAGCAGGCAGTCTGTCCCAGACCTTCAGTGGAGAGGAGAGGAGAGGTCAGGTCAGGTCAGGTCAGGTCAGGTCTGGTCTGTTTCCTGAGCTGGAAACAAGCACCTCAGACAGAGCAGTGCTGGGCAGGCTCGGGGGAGCATAGAAGGGTTCTGGCCCAATACTTGCCAGACTGCGGGCCCTGATAGAAAGGGCCCAGAGAGGAAGTGGCCCAGGGACAGTTAGACAAGGGGAGAGAAGGAGGGCAGGGAGGCTGCCACTAGAGGGTCCCTGGGTCGGGACCCAGAGTAGTGGGCGGGCCTGGGTCCCCCCCTTCCTCCTTGTACAGCACCTGGCTGTGGAAGAGTGGCTGTGACAGACTGCAACCAGCCCTTGAACAGAGGGGTTAAACTCAAGGGGTTGTGGCTGGCCACTGCAGCAGGAGCGAACTGGAAAGACTGCTGTTAGCTGACCCCCTGGAAGGGGGCGAATATGGACTTGGGGGCACTGCCACAGGGCAGTGTCCTGAAGAGCACGCTGTGAGCTGGGAGCAACGCTGGTCCAGATGCCAGCAGGGCGAGAGACGGATGGGACACCACCAGCGGAGGGTACTCCACATGGACTGAGCTAATTCCCAGAGGTACCAACAGGAGGCGCTGCGGTGGTGAGTCCCAACCCCATCACACTACCCATTTGACGGCGCTCAGAGCCCTAACCTCCCCATTTGACGGCTCTCAGTCATTCGGAAGGCACCATGCAGAAATGAGAGTTGGGACTTTGCAGCTTCTAGCATTTGAAACTCAGGGTTTATCCGTCCTGAAAATGCTGCAGTGTAGACACTCCCTGCTCCTGTCACTGTAGTTAGTCCATCTGCCTGAGCAGCAGTAGCTAGGTCAAAAGAATAATTCTCCCGTCAACCTAGAACTGTCTACCTGGGGGCTAGGTCGACATGGCTACGTCTCGTAGGGGGTGTAGATTTTTCACACCCCTGAGCGACAACATTATGCCAGTGTCAGTTTTCAGTGTGCACCAGCCCTCAGAATGAACAGCTTCCAACACTAAGTTGTAATGACTCTTGGCTACAGTGAATGTGGGGGAAAACATTGTAGCTTTCAATATAGAACTAGTCACTTCTATTGACTAGGAGACCGTTGAATAGGATTCCCTGGAGAAGATGAAGATCACTCATTTAGGCTAATCTAAGTAAGCAAATAAGTCTTGAAGCAATGCTCAGATCCTACGCCAAGCCTGCTGGCAGCACATAAATGAAGCTAACCCTTAATGTTTGTAAAAATAAATTCAGTCTATCTCCACAGAGCCAAGAGAACCCTCCTGTACATTCTGCACATGCCTGCAGCGCAGGGAGGCCCCTTTGGGCTCACGCTTATGTGAATTTCTGAAAGGAAACCTAGCCAATGCATTCTAACCATGCCCTGGCTCGGGGAGATGCGTTCTCTTTCACACATTGTGCCAAGGTAAAGGCATGTGCTCACTTACTCCTAGTCTAATTGTCACAATTAAAGGCTGTTGTACCATGCTGAGATCCTAGCACTTCATCTGACTGCTGTGTCATAGTCCAATTTATGTATACTGGTGAAAACCACAGACAAATTCTATGCATGGCTTATACTGTTAGTTAGAACGAGGGCTGTTTCTTGCAAACTTAGTGGCCCAAGGGGCCATGGCTAAGGATACTGCATCAAACAAATAAAGGGATTCACCCCTAGAAACCACAAAGAGTAGGTGTAGTACTTAACTTTTGACCAGGCTTGGCCACAAGGGTTAGGAAAACCATTAAGAGGTTGGTTTTGGCCAATGCTGCCATGTGAAGCAGAATAGTAAAGGGAGGTGCACACGCCCAACTGGCAGATGTAGCAATTTTTGCCTTATGCAGTAGTAGTTTCTCCATCTGGCTCTTCTCAGAGAGAAATATAGGCCTCCGTGGGATAGCCTATTTCCCGGAGGTGCATGGAAGGGAAGGCTGGTACTTCTTGCTGTTCCATTCCACATGCAGATGGGCCAGATCCAGTGTGTTGTAGTCAGGAGTGAAAGTGGGCCGGTACGGGTGGGTACGGGGTACCGGTAGGAAGCCGGTACCGGCCCATACTCAGCCCATGTTAAAGCGCTGCCGAAGCACTTTAACATCATTGCCCCTTTTGCCTCCCCCAGGCCACCGACGGGGGGGCAAAATGGGCAGCCGCCCCTGGGCGGCCGGGAGCCCCGGGCCCTTTTAAATCGCTGCCAGGGACCATGCGGCGTGGATGGGCTGGCTGGGGGAGGCTGACCCACCCCTTCCACCCGAGGCCCTGCCCCTTCCGGGGGCTGCAGCTGGCCCACGTACCGGTAAGAATTTAATATTACTTTCACCCCCTGGTCGTAGCTGACATACTTCACTCTTGACTTCATTCCAGTTGTGGCATGTACTTTGTACTCCAAGTTGGGAGAAGGTAGGAGGGAAGGGGCTGTTATCTGGGCAATGCTTTATCAATCTTTGTTCGTCACAAGTTTAGGTTGTGTGCCCTTGGAGTCAGGATCTGTATTACCATGAGACTAGCATGAACCTCCTGTGGCAATTTCTTGTAGGGCCTCGAGCCGGTGACGCACTTCAGCATGTGCTTACATTTAAGTTCCTGAGTAGTCCCACTGAAGTCCATGGTCTTAGCTGCTTATAGTTTAACATGGTCTGAAGTATGTGGCTGAATCACAGCCTAATTGAGCCGTCACGGGTGATAACGGGTGGTCTAGTGTTTTTGTCTAGTATTTTTCCCTACAAATTCTTCTCTCTGAATGGGCTTTACACTTGCCAACAAGCCTTTTGCTGTTCCTGCCGGGATTTAAGGTGCGCACATGTTCCAAGTTATAGAATGGCACATTTTGTCATTTCTCCCACTCTATCATCATTTTGGTTTTACATTTCCTTGTACTATGCAATAAATTCCTTGCTGAATCGCAACATGTTGATTTATTTAATCTACTCCTTTGATGGCTTCCATGGAGTTTGTGTTGGTTGTGGAGGTTCCATTTCTGCAGGACCTTCTGCATACGCATGGCCCTTGATTTCCGCCTTGCTCATTCCTTTATTGTAAGCTGTGTCAAGCCCATGGAGTGGTATTTGAATTAAGAACAGGGATGAATGCATCAGTCCATATAAAGACCCAATTGAATCTTTTCCCCAGTGGAAAAATTAAATTTTTTCATTGTTGTAGAACTTGTTGGTTTTTCTAAATGGTCACATTCCTTTGGACATCTTGGTCTCTGCCAGGCCCCAAGTACTTTAAAAAAAAAAAAAAAGCTGGGTCTTGCCCTATTTCCTGCCAAGCTGGCGTCAATAAGTATCAAGAATCTTATGTGAAACTAGCGATTTGAAGCAGAACTGGCCATCCCTAAAATTCAGGTGTTTTCAGCTCTAGTTCCTTCTCTCTGAGAAACCCTGGTTGTATTTGAGAGCTCCAGCTCTGTTCAGCTTAAAATGAGCACCCAGGGCTAGATCCACAAAGGGAACTTCAGCTCAGTTGTTGCACTGCCTAGTGCTAGGCATGCTTCCTCCTTGTGGAAGCCACAGGCAGCTGTGAAGGTGCCCTATATATGGCACAGGGAGAGTCACACCCCCAGCATGCTGAGTGGAGCGATGCCTAATCCTGCTAACAAGAAATGCTGAGGAGAGAGTTGTAGCTTAAACCTTGCCTTTAAAGGCAGTTAGGCACCTAACTTTGGGCTGGATGGCAACACCTCCCTCTCCTGGGAATGCTCAGCCATGAAGCTGCTCCTGCTCGTAGGCACCAAAGCAAGGGTCATCTTTTTTCATTAATAATGAAGGAGCAGGTGCTGTTAGTGACACCCTTCCCTCTCCCCAGTAATTAGATCATCCCAGGCTGCCTGATTAGAGAAGGGATTTGCCCCCAGGTCTCTGGGCATCTCTGGCAGCACTCTAGTCTGGGATTGGGCTTTTTCTCAAGCTCTCCAGTTGAAGCTGTTTCATGCTATAAGAACTACTTCAATATTCATTATGCGCTCTTTGTTGCTAGCCTGACTCTATAGGCCAGTGGTTATGACAGTCTCCTAAATGCTAGGAGACTCAGAGTCAAGTGCCTACTCCAATAGTTAAGTCACGGCTTCTATTGGGGAAACTGAGCGAGCGCTCTGCCCCAAACTATGTGGTAGCTGAGCAACTTGGGCACTCACCAGGCTGATAGGAGACCTGGGCTCAAGTCCCTGTAAGGAATCCGGCTGAGTGTGGCTGAGAGTCTCTTACATTGGAATTAGTGCACTCAATGCCAGAGTTGTATAAGGACACTGGTGCTGGAATACCTAGTTTGGGATATGTTCCCTCCCCCTGCCCCCTTTTATGTTCACCTGCCTGTTTTGGAAAAGGTTAAACCATGATAATATCATGTCAGGGTTTTGTATACTAAATCAAATGGGTCACTCTAAGTCAAGCGGTCCTTCTAATGAAGAAGTAGGGTGCCATCTAGTGGCTAGTTACAGTCCTTGGTTTAACAGAACACTAAACATGCATGCTTACAGCAGCTCTTGCTTTAAAACCACCTGTCCTATGAACAAGGCCAGTTTTCTGAACTTGAACTATGGTGTTAGATGTGTGTGACATGGTAAAATTTACATACACACATTTCATAACTTTGGAGTGGTCCCACAGCCATTTCCACTAGGCATAGCTTGCACAATTTCATTTACACTTTGAAAGCGAGACTAAATAAACAGGTTTCAAAGTAGCAGCTGTGTTAGTCTGTATTCGCAGAAAGAACAGGAGTACTTGTGGCACCTTAGAGACTAACAAATTTATTTGAGCATAAGTTTTCGTGAGCTACAGCTCACTTCATTGGATGCATTCGTGAGCTGTAGCTCACGAAAGCTTATGCTCAAATAAATTTGTTAGTCTCTAAGGTGCCACAAGTACTCCTGTTCTTTTTACTAAATAAACAAGTTATAAAACTTTAAATGGGGGCGGGGGGACTTGATGGCTCAAAGGCTATGTTCTCCAATGATTTAATTCTTTGATGCAAATATTCTGCTTTATTACTAGCCTCAAACACTGAACACATCTGCGCAAAGCAATTGAGACACAGCTCATCAAAATCCACTGGGCATGAAAGTAGGGTTCAGAGAGAACAGAGTAGGGAGGTGTGGGGGCGGGGCTAGTCCCAGCTCTAAGAGGGATGTGCTCGAAAATCATACACCACCACTGAGGCTCAGTTTTCCTAGCTGTTAATTGGGACTAATGCTGCTGTCCTAGAAGTGCTGGTGTAACCCACACACCTCCTGGGTGTGGTGTTCTGTCCCAGCTAGTAGCAGCGAGACCACTTAGAGAGATTAATGAGTTTGCTCTACAGCATTAGCGAAGGGCCATATGGCTTTTAGCTCATGCAGTAGAGGCTCATGCATTTAGCTCCAGAGGTCCCAGGTTTGATCCTGCCCGCCCCCGACCGGGGTCTGTCGGTGTTACACTGTGACACTTAATCAATGTGAGCAAAGTGCTTGAAGACTTTGGTGCAACACTTACTAAAGCAAGACAGCTCTTCCAATGTGTAAGTTAAAAGATATACTACGCTGACATCAAAACACATGGGCCCAACTTTCTCTCTGATAAAGCGCCACTGAAGTCAATGGGATGAATTTATGTGTAGTTTACACCTCTGAATAGGAAGGTGATGAAGGCATTATGGCAAAACAAACTCACTAATACATCACCCCCTCCTCCCAAAAAAAGCTATTTTATGGTATTCAGTGGAATTGAGGTTTCTGACTCTGAAGAAGCAGGGGCTATTTGTAGCCTTTAAAATGTTATATTAATTTCAAGGGCTGCCTCCAAATTATCCTACTGCATATTAAAGTAAATGGCAATGTGCTTCAACATGTGCTGCTTTAGGGCCTGATTCATCAAGGTACATAAACACAGCTTGAGTGGTGCTGGTGACTTTAGTGGGACTCCTCACATGCTGCATGTCAAACATGCTTTAGTATCTTGATGAATCAGGGACAAAAATTCAGGTCAAACTATTTCTGTATCTTTTTGCAGCACATTATGTAACGTGCGTGATGCCACCCTTCCCTTCTGCACCGCCTTCTCTTCTGTTTCCAGCCACTGTATTTTTTAACCCAGTGCTAGCTGCACCTGTCACTGATGAAAAGGGAGGGCCCTTTGCTCCTTTATTAGTTTTTCAGGCATGGAGTCTTAGAAAGTGCTCTTGGCCCATATGTGAAAATCCTGTATAAATTGTGCAGAGTTTTCTTTACTGTTTTAATTGTAAAGTAGGTTAGTAGTTTAACCTTTTGAGAGGTGCCACATTTTGGATTTGTCAAGGTGCAGGGTTTTTTGTTTTGCCGGCATGCTGTTAAAAAAAATGAACTGCAATGGAGAAGCTGCACCCAACTCAATCCCATCACTGACACCTCCAGCAGATGGGGCCCGTAACACTGCAAAAACAATGAATTCAATTATGGAAATGCTAATCTTTCTGTAACATTTAGGAATTATGTTGTGGCTGTGATTATATCTAAGGTATTGCTAGAGGGAGCTGCTAACGGAAGTGAGAGAGGCTTAAAGGCAATACAGAATGGAGAATTTTCTTAATCCGAGATTCCCACTCTCCTCCCTGCCACTGTAAACCATCCTCCATCCCCTGGTCTGTACACCTGATGCAACCAGCTCTTCTCCCACTCTTGCTTCCTAACCCAGTCCACAAGACCAGGACATAGCAGCTTGTGCAAGGTAGGGAAGGCAAGGGCGGAGGTTACACAGCTAGGGACAGGATATGATACTGAGCTCGGTGACAGATTCCAATTACTACTTCAGAAAAGACTGGCTAGAAAACGGCATGAGTTGAAGCTGGGAGATGGGTTGTTAGACCTGGTATAAACGTATTGGAAAAATAAGGCTTTCCTGCTTTGCTGTGTCACTGCTTTCAGCCTTGCCTCATCCTCCATGGAGTTATTTCTCTGCTGGAAGCAAATCTCGTGTATTTTGTGCGGGAGGTTAGAGCACCCAAGCTGTCCTCTTTTTAATGTTTCTATTTATTATTTTTTAACCTCGGCCTCTGGTTGTTTATACCAGTGTTGAACTAAAAATACCAAATGTATTTTCAGTTCAGGATTCAAGCACGGATGGGTAAACTGGTTCAGGAAAAATAACAGCCCCTGATTTCCAAACTGTCAGCACTTCCTAGACTTGGCTGGGTACGGCGAGAGCCTAGTCCAAGGAGATTTTTCAACCCAATTTTGCAGATGTAGATCCCAATCCTGCAATAAGAACTTGCCAGTGAGTCTCCGTGTCAGCATGTAACCCCACTGACTTCAATATAGCTCCAGCTAGACATGGGGGAGGAGGGGTAGCCATGTGGCGCAGTCTGCATGATAGCAGAATTCCCAACCTTATGAAATTCTTCATCACTACAGTAGTCTGAACCTTCCTCAGACTATCTCCACCCCAGTCATGGCTGCCTTCTCTAACCCATGAGGAGCCACCATAGCTTAACAGAATGAAACAAAGAACCATATTCTGCTCTGTAGTATCTGTCCCATCCTATCTTATTGATTTCAGTAAGATGGCATGTGTATAACATCGCATCATTGGGCCCCTAACAATTAATACGTAATAAATTAACCAAACACGATTCTGTACAAAACCTGAAATATTTTACTTTTTTTTAAACTTTGATCTAAGTTTACTCAGATTTCATGGACTTAATACAAGAGCATTTGATATGAATCAGTAAATAAAACACTGTAATAGATAGCCACAATAAACTTTGTTAGAAATGTACATGTTGCGAAAATAATAATAAAAAAACAGCATGATGTCTGGGTTATATTCTATAAATGCTCAACAAGAACAGTATACTAAGGAAGCTTAAAAACCCTGCTCTGCATAAATCTGGGGCCCTATTCAACTAACTTTCTCAGACTCCTAGCATTCAGAATCTATGTCCCACTGTAATAGTATAAAGGTTAGTTAATAAGGCCTCAGTTGTTTCCTGTAGCTGCTTTTTTTTTTTTTCCCCTCCCGTGGACATCACATCCAGGTAATGTGTGTATATAAACAAAGCTCATAAGAAATGTACAAATATAAAAAGCTACAAACATTAATAAATTACATCATCACAAAACACAAACACTTCACAAGGTGCTAGTAAAATAACTGTATCCCCTCATAATACAAGAATTAAAACAAACAGCTGGTATTAAAGTTGAAGATTATTCTTCAAAATGTGTCTTAAATAGATTATTTTGTACTATTTGATTCTGTATAAGACATTTTATAAGGCTGCACAAAGTTTTACTTGTTTTCCAGGCAACGCCCAAATCCCAGCCCCTCCCCCCCGAAAGTGAAACAAACAAAAAACCCCACCCAACCCTTTTAAAACCAAACTAAAATACAACTGATAATACTCAGCAATGACTTGTATAAATGTTAATGAAGTAGTCTATAGAAAGAAATGTCTAAAGATACTTTACTTTTATAAAAAAAGTTATTTAAAAAGCTATGTACAAGCTACATTCTATGAAAAATATGCCTTAGTAAACACATCTAAAAATTAAAATACGGGATTGCCTGAGAAACAAATTTAACCCCTCAAGTGTTTATATGCAGACAAGCAGTTTAATGTAAAATAATGCACTCTACACCAAACACTAAAAGAGTTAAAAGACAAAAAAGTATCCAGTCAAATTGTCAATAAGCTAAACTTTCCCACTTTCTGACACCTGGATGCATGCAGCCCTCCTTCCCAAAGTAAGTGTATCTGATAAGAAGTGCTTTGATATAAACGTCAAAAACTGCATGTGAAGAAGCAGAGCTTGACCTCATGTACTGCAGTTAGTGACTGCAAGGTCTGCAACACATCTTTGTGTGCTTTGATTTCTACACTGACACAAGCTATTGTACCATCATGTGTGTCAGTTAGCTACAAAAACTGGCCCTCGGGCATAGAGCTAAAATTTCCAGCCAGTTATGAACCAAGCAGTAAACCAGCTCCCACTGTGCATAACAAATGCTGCCTCGTGCACCCAGTGTTGTCCAACCAGCAGCTATCTGAGAGGCATGGAGTAGTGCTCAAGTGCAATAATGGCTCCTCCAACACATCTAGATCAGGATCAGGGTGAGATAATGAAGTTTCACATTATGCAGACTACCTTCTGCATTCGCTATAGCATGGGGAAATGTCTCCAGCAATCAAATTTAAGGTCCCCCACCTTTTAATATTGTTTGTTAGACAAATGCAGAATTTTTAAATTTAATCTCCTGCTCTTTGACCAGATACCTCTTTAAAGATAGTACTCTTTTTTTCTGAAGTGAAATGTAACTGAAATGGATGTTCATTCTGTTAAAACAACTGGTTTCCACTTATGAACAAGTTAAAGGGATACTTTCCTAAAATTGGAATGATCCTCAATTTCTTGGATTATCATTAACTTTTTGCGAACTAGTCACTCTCAGCAATTTGAGAAAGGACATCTATATTAAAAAATATTTATAGCAGTATTCTGTACACTTTAACTGCTGAAAGTTAAAAACAATTATTAAAGTGGTGGCAAAAAGTTAACTGGTATTGTCCCTAAGATGATGCACAATACTACTGAAGTCCTTCAAGAGCTGAAGAGTTAGTGTTGGCTCAGGAATTACTGAGCTTTGATCAAGTCCCAGTTTTCAAAATATTAAAGGAGAAGTTTCCCATTCCGATGGATTTTCAAAATCTTCCCAAGCCTCTGTTTTGCGGTAGCCATGCCCTTTTTTGTACGTTTTCCTGAAAATTGAAAAAAAAAAAATGAACATGTTAAGTAACAGCAGCCACAGCTGTGTAGAAACAGCAAAGCAGGCTCACTGGGTACAAAAACAGAAGCACTAACTTCAGAGGTGGTGCAATCACACTGATGTCTGATTTCCACCTGAAGTCACTACATTTTGGATATGTATACTACAAATTCTCAAGTTAACATGGGGTGTGTGTGTGTGAGACCCATCCCTCAGAATGCTCGGAAGAAAACCAAGCATTGCCATACATAGCAATCTGTGCTGCGTATCCCAACCTACACTATATTGTCTTACTATGGATTTTAACCAAGTTTCATTAAGAATGAAACCGAGATAGCACAAAAATCCTGAAAGTACCATTCCCTGTTTAACTGTGTTCGTGAACCAAAGTACCCAAGAGATGCATTTGAAAGCATGCATGTATTTATTCTATAGGGGGCTCTCTTCAAGTGTCTAAAACTCAGTGCCAGATTGCACTAATCTTACTAACTCACTCGCCAGGCTTAAATGAATTTAAGATGGTTCCTAAGCACTGTGTTCAACCCTTGTGTGGTGGAATGGAGGCATTCACACGAAAGAAGCTTTTAAAAAAATCAATCATCTAGATTAGACAGTTTAACTGTTCAAAAGCTGCAAAGGTTGTAATTGTATCTCTTGCTGCATTAGTTTAAAGAAAAAAAACTGTGCAGTTTCAAAGACTGAGGTTCATTTTAATTGTATTTATTCTTTAAAAATATATTCTGTTTTACAAGGCTTTGATTAAATTCTATAATAGCTAGCAGCATTGGTATAACTTGTTCCCTTTTCATCTGTGACCATATTGTGACATTCACCATCTTCACTCTGACACATCTAGGAAATATAGCAACTTCATCCATGATTTTATACAGGGCCCACCACACTGTCATGTACTTGTATTTTGCTTGCACTTCTGTGTAACCTACTTCCCTATGGGCTGTCATATAAGTGACACAAAAATGGATTTTTTAATCCATGTACAATCAGACAAGAATGCACTAATGCAGGTACTATGTCCAGGTCATCCACTCTTGCCTTGGTAGTGTGATTCTGAACGAGCAAAATGGCAGGCAGGCTTATGCTGAGCCTAGCTTCTGATCTTACTCTTACTCAAGTGAATGAGATTCAGCTGTGCAAAGACTGCAGTATCAGGCTCAACCATCTCCATGTATTTCCACACTTTAATAATATGGATATAGTTGTGCCTTTCTTCTGGGCAGTTTTGGAACCAGAAATATATCATTTTCCACGTTGACAAATGGGGAAAGTGAGGAACAAATAAATTATGACTTGCTCAAATCCACAATGAGCCAGAAGTAGAGTTGAAGACAGATCAAGTCACGTCCCCTGACTCCCAGTCCAGCACGTGATCCACCAGAACATACTGCTACCTTTCATAAATGTACATAAGCATAATATTAGCTCACCCCGTTGTTCTATTTCAGCAGTGAAACTACTGCAACTTGGTCACCTTTGTGTTCACCCAGCTGGGAGAGAAAGCAGTTGGTGGGTACAAATGTATCCTTGACACAGTGCTCTCCTACATAATCATCCTATACTGTTTCACAATAGCTCTGACAGAGTGTGAACAAATCTGCATTCTGAACACTTAAAATGCTATCGAAGTAAACAACACCGAGAAGTCAGGTTATGGAAATCATGTGTTAGAAGTTACAGTTAAAAACTATTCATGTATAAAGTTGCAGGTGCTGTTTTTATGCCCCCAGTATTTTTTTCTCTAGACACGTCTTCTGCTGCCTCAAGAAACCACAGTAAAAATGTAACCAAGATCTTAGTTGCATGTCTAGCCAAGAACTGTATACTTTCTGGTCAGAAAAGTACATTAGTAAATGCATTTACCTTTACTTTTCATAATGTGTGTGTCATATGGATCAGGCCCTTGATGCGCGTGCGCACACACACAGATATATGCAAACTATGCTCTCTTATTTTTGTGTATATAACATACATACACGCTCAAATAAGGGAGCATAGCTGTGTCTGTTTGCACAAAGTTATACACATTTCTCCATGAAGGGCCTGACCCAAGCCCATTAAAATAAATGGGGGTCTTTCCATTGATTTCAGTGGCTTTGGATAAGGCCTCAAAGTAGGCAGTGACCCCGAGTGTACTGTTTTTACTGAGTTTAACTGAAGGTGAAAAGCTTCTTTGTGGTTTAAAAGAAAGGGGGAGGGGAAATCATGCTGCTGTTTTAAAAATATTTTCTCTCTCCAGCACTGGACTGGATTGAGCTCTCTCTGACATCTCCAGCAAGCAGTGATGGCCCAACACTGCTGCCTCCTTTGGACTGCCCTTAAATCCCCATTAAATTCAGCCTTCTAGGCCCTGTTTTACCAACCACCACGTGGCTATCTTACAAAGGCATCCTAAAGCCTCCTTCTATTAAACAGGCACCCAGGGATGTCAGAAAGAGCCGTTCATTCACTTTCCTTCAGCAGAGAGGTAAAGAATTTGCTTATTTGGCAGACTGATCGATCACTCAGTCAGGGAGTAACAGTCACGAGTCCTTGTCTGAACCCCGGGCTCTGCATCCGAGCACAAAGCTTGAACAGGCTTGGACACCTTGACTGCTGTATTTTGCATTATTTCTGATTTCACCTTATAACCCGGTTCATTTCAACAGATTAACATATGGCAGAATGTGAACACGTTAAGAGGTAAATTGAATGAAACGTTTCATTTTGCTGCTGTTTGTGCCAACGGCCACAAGCATTAAAAAAATTCCTGTGTCTTTTTCTAACTTTTAGTTGGCTTTGTTTTCTGGATCCAGAGTTTGCAATAAATAACATCTTGTTAAGAAAATGTTACTGACAGCACATTTAGTGATACAGATGTTTTCAAGTTAAGCCCATAGTATACAGGACTATGTGAAATCTCATGCTATCTCCACTGTATTCATACAGTTATAAAACCATGGGAAATATAGTCACTTAACTTATCATAAATTGCATCATTGCTCAACTTTGACCGATCTCTCTCTCACACACACACTCCCCTCCACCTTTTTCTTGACTTATGACTTTCATGTGGGCTCAGAGAGGGATAGCGGAAGACAGGAGGGGAAACATTTGACTCAAACAAGATTCTAGCTATTCCTCAGTGTAAAAATAAAATTCCAATTACAGAGAGTAAACAAAAATATTGAAAAACAAGTTGATATGCGTGAGGTTTTTAATGGTTTTGTTTCCTTAAGCACAATAATTCCTAAAAGTAGCTTAAATATTTGCACTGTTGAAATTCAAGAAGCATTCCAATGTAAGAAAGGTGACTTAAAATATTCTGTGCATGCACACACACAGAATAGGTGCATTGGGATTTTATCTGTACTAAGATTTACAGTTGAAATCCTGACCCCACTGAGTCAATGGCAGAAGAAATATATAGAAGAAAGTGGAAAACCACGGAGTTTCTGAACAAGCAAAGGGGAAAAGGTGACAGGCTCTGTTGTGAATAGTTTTTTAGATACTGGAGGAGCTGGACGAGATGAATTGCTTTAAAACAAGGAAGATGACCTATTGAGTTCGCTTTGGCAAGTATTAGGGATTGTTTCCTCCATAAGACACCCACACGCAGTGGAACACGTAGGCCAACAATGCTAACCCAACTCAGTGCTCATAGCCAGATCCCCAACTGGTGTAAATAAGCCTAGCTCCACTGAAAGAGTACAAGGACATAATGGAGAAGGGATGCAGGACTACACTGTAGGGAACAAGCTTGCCCTGTCATGGAGATGGACATTTCCTCTGTGAATATTTACAGTACCTTTGGCAGCTGCATTATTCTGTGATGATGATGAGGGTCTCCTCTGGGTGAGGAAAACTCCAGGTGCCATAGGTTGAGAGCCTCTGTTTACTTGGGCGACCCCAAACGTGCTTGCCCCGGCAGTGTATTCATGATCTGCTAGGCTGCTGGCATGGGACTCCAATTTGGGTTCAGGAGAGCTGCCTTCCTGAGAGAGTTTATTTGTGTTGTTGGGGGACAACTTCTTTTTGGTATTCTTCTTCTTCTTGCCTTTTTGTTCCTCCTTTCAATAAAGCATAGAATCCCCATTCAGCTACTGTGACAACCAGTGGCATTTGTTAACATTGTTACACTGCGTATCACGTCAAGAATGGGAATATTGTCAGAACTGGATAAAGACACAGAGCGAACAGGGTTGCTAGAAACTCAAAGTGAGAACTGATCACAGCAGCATTGTTTCCTTGTCTGTTAGTTGCATCCACCTGCTGTATCTTGTCGTAAACTGTGAGCTCTTAGGGCAGGGACTGTCATTGCATTGTGTTTGTACAGCACCTAGCACAATGGGACCTTGATACATGTCTCAGGCCCCTAGGTGCTTTAGTAATACAAATAATAATGATACAAGATAAATATAATAGGCCTGATTTTCAATTACACTAAGGCCCCTTTATGTCACTCTGGTAGTATAACAAGGCATTAGAGTGGGCAAAATTGGCCCCCTGAGGACTCTCCTAGTGTAGGTGGTCTGGTACCCAGCCAGTAGAGAGCTGGTGTAAAGATATAAACTGGCTCTTCCTCAGCTCTCTCTGTGTGGGCTGCCTGTTAGGGTAGTGGTCTGGGTGCACTGCTCTATGGCTATTCTGTTTCCCAAGGTACACAGAGGCCTGGTCTACACTAGGGGGAGACTGATCTAAGTTACGAAACTTCAGCTACATGAATAACATAGCTGAAGTCGACGTACTTAGATCTACTTACTGTGGTAAGTCGACGGCTGACGCTCCCCCGTCGACTCCGCCTACGCTTCTCACTCCGGTGGAGTACCGGAGTCGACGGGAGAGCGCTCGGCGGTCGATTTATCACATCTAGACAAGATGCGATAAATTGACCCCCGCTGGATCGATCGCTGCCCGTCGATCTAGTGCGTAATGTAGACATGCCCAATGGGCTTTGGAAGACAGAAGATAAATTGGAGTAGACCTGTGGTTGCTCTAACATACACTGAGGACTGGGTAGGTCCCTGTGCAGCCCCAGTATATGGGAGCACAAAGATGGCTTAAAGCCACCTTTCCCTCGTCCATTCCTGATCCAAGTATAGGAACAGAGTAATTGAGAATCAGATTCAATATTTTTCATCTCATGGGGAAAAATTAACATCTGTGCAGAAGTTAGCTGGGAGTAATGTCAATGTAGAGCGCAACCCTATGTACATAGGCCTGTAATGGCTCTCTGTATCGTTGTGAATTTCACTCACAATGAAGGAACAATTTAAACTCCATAAGGACGATAGGCTGATATTGGAAAAAGCTTTAGTAAACTGTTAAAAATGGGATTACTAAACTGAAAAAAGTAGCTGAGTTCTAGGCTGTGTGTTGACACAGCTGTCTAGTGTCTTTTGGTACTTTAAAAAGGATTTAAAGATTATCGTGTTGAGGCAATGTAGTTTTGAACATGGGGTACTGCATTTGGCCCTACTTCCTATGAGGATTTTTCGTAAGCATCCTTAAGTTCAGCATGTTTGTATACAAACATCCATTTTCATAACTGAATGTAAGTTTACAGGATAAGAAAAAGCTTTATCGCAACTTTCAGAATTTAACATAAAAAAGAAATTAAGTTAAAAAAGATGATGAAAATCTGGCATAATTCTCAATTTTGAATTACTTAGATAACATTTTCAAAAACACTTACAAGACCTAGGTGTCAGAGTCCCATTTTTGAAAGGGACTTAGGTGCCTAACCTGCTCAGGAACTTTTGAAAATCCCACTAGGTGCCTATGAGCATCTTTAAGGGCCTAAATACCTTTGAAAATCTGGCACCAAATACCTAAGGTAATTTTGAAAATAAGACTTAGATTCCTAAATCACATAAGCACACTTGTAAATTTACTCTAATCTTATTAAAGTAAAAGGTGCTTACACTGAAGCTTTCCCCAAATACTTCTTTGTTTACCTGATCTGCCCAACTGATGATTTTTTCAGTGTGCTTAAAGCACCTAATTGAACTACAAACCTCTAATCTGCAGTGTCGTTGGAAATCTGAACGTGTAATTTAGGACCTGATCCTGTTTCTATTGAGGCCACTGGGATTTTTGTCACTGAGTACAGAATTGGACGTGTACAGTAATTAAACATGAGCTGTTACAACAACATAGTTAATATTCAACAAGCAACAGGAGAAGATGGGGAAGTGCTATGGCTCCATTTGAAAATAAACGTATTTTCTAAGGAAAAGCTACCTAGTATGCAAACTCACCTGCTGGGATAATTTGGCCGCTGCTGCTGCCAGTCCAGTTTCAATGGAGGCAACTCTTGTACCCTCTCGGACAGGTCTGTTTTGTCGAGGTACTGAGGGGCCAACTCTTGCTAAATGTAAGAACAAAATGAAAATACCGTATAACAGCTACTCTGTGTAGGGGGAGCACTGCATTCCTACAGAATGAAGGGCAAGGGGGGTGACAAGGGCAAGACAAAGCTTATTTTTAAATGGACATTCTACTTCAATGGGGCGAACGTCTAAGTGCCAAGCGTTAGTAAGGCTGTTGAGTGGCAGATGTGGAAACAGAGCTCAAGACTCCACTTAAACTATGTAGCTTTTGGAAGGAAACCCATATTCTCCTCCAGATTTTCCAAAACTGACCACATTTAATGAAAAATCAAACATTCATGGAATGTGAATTTATCCCAAATGAACAGGCAAAATGCTTCACAGGGATTTTCACAATCTCTTCCCACCCCACTTGGCCAAGGGAGAATTCTTCCAGGGCAGGTGCTATACAAGGCTCCCATAAGCAACCCTAACCCTGTCCTTCCTAGCCCCACTAGTGCAGCAGGTAGCACTGAACACTATAGATATTCTGGGCTGCTCAACAGACAGCCCGGGTCAGGCTGCTGGAAATTAGAACATTAGAAATTAGAGCTCTCGAATATACACCAGGAGCTGCATTGGCCCCCAGCTGGCCCACAATCTGGGCACTGTAAAAGGTGGCACTTCCTGTAAGGCACAGCACAGAAACTGTCCCTGGCAATTATTCAGTTTTACTGAGCTTTTGATGAAAACAGTGGGAATAGTTTATATTCTCTATTTTCTTTTTTAATGCTTTTTATATATAAGGTGTGGGCTGCCTCGGAACTGCTAGATTTCTCCACTACATCATCATAATACTAGCAATACATCATCACCTTCACTGGCAGGATGTGAAAGATACCTACAACCTACAGGAGATTACTTTTTATTTTTAAAAGGTAGCTGAAGAGAAACGTTGTCCAGAATGTGTTAGATTCAATTTTGCGTTCACTACAGTGGAACTATTTAAAAAAAAAATAGCCTCTCAACTGAGAGATCTAGACGAGCACAATATTTATGATAAAAATAATAAATCCCATTGTTCTTTTCTAGGTTTTCAATTTGAAATATCCTCCCTGAGTCTGAACATCCAAGACATCATGGACTTACCTGTCGGGCTGTAGGGAGCATCATCAGAACTTTTTCTTTTCTTTGATCGTGATTTGAATACTGGATTATCTTCATCGGATTCCAAAGATGGGTAAACTAAACCAGGAACAAAAAATAGCTTTTATTGCAGCAGTATTAAACAGGAGTTTGAGGTAAGTATGAATCACCCATCAGTGTAGAACTGGACTAGCACAGTGGTGAATCAAGCCTAGAGTATCTATGTAATACACTGCGGCCAAGGGTAGCACGCAGAGTGAAATGCCCGAAAGGCACTGGTGCCCTGGGGATAGGGCATTAGACTAGGAATCAGGGGAGATGGGCTCTGTTCCCAGCAATGCCACTGACTTGCTGTGTGACCATGGGCAAGTCACTTCACCTCACTGTGCCTCTGTTTTCTCCTCCCCCCCCCTTGCCTGTCTTGTCTGTTTAGATTGCAATCTCTTAGGGACAAAGACTGGCTCTTACTCTGCGTTTATACACTACCTATCACCATGGAGTCCCTAATCTCGGTTGGAGGCCTCTAGGTGCTATTGTAATGAAAATAATACAGTTTTTTGTTCACAGCGCATGATGTTATTCTTGGCTTGGAAAAGCCAGTCCTCCCCTCACATACAGCTGGGCCTATTTGGAATACCTGTCACTATCAGGTGCATGGGGGGGATGTTACTGCCTGATCAGATAGGTCAGCACATAGGTTATCTCCATGGACATTTGGTGACCCTCACATGGTGTGAAACAAAATTTCCTACACGTCTAAAACACAGGCAGAGTGTGGTACCCTTAGGAGAAGAAGGTGTTTAACAAGCTAAATATGAGTAATGCTGTTGCAAAAAAAGCAAACATATTCTAGGATGTATTAGCAGGAGTACTGTAAGCAAGACATGAGAAATAATTCTTCCGCTCTACTCTGCGCTGATTAGGCTTCAACTGGAGTACTGTATCCAGTTCTGGGCGTCACATTTCAGGAAAGATGTGGACAAATTGGAGAAAGTCCAGAGAAGAGCAACAAAAAGATTAAAGGCCAAGAAAATATGACCTATGAGGGAAGATTGAAAAAAACTGGATTTGTTTAGTCTGAAGAAGAGAAGACTGAGAGGGGACATAACAGTTTTCAAATACATAAAAGGTTGTTACAAGGAAGAGGGAGAAAAATTTTTCTTCTGTACCTGTGAGGATAGGACAAGAAGCAATGGGTTTAAACTGCAGCAAGGGCGGTTTAGGTTGGATATTAGGAAAAACTTCCTAACTGTCAGAGTGGTTAAGCACTGGAATCTCCATCATTGGGGATTTTTAAGAGCAGGTTGGACAAACACTTGTCAGGGATGGTCTAGATAATACTTAAAAAGGAGTACTTGTGGCACCTTAGAGACTAACCAATTTATTTGAGCATAAGCTTTCGTGAGCTACAGCTACAGTATGCATCCGATGAAGTGAGCTGTAGCTCACGAAAGCTTATGCTCAAATAAATTGGTTAGTCTCTAAGGTGCCACAAGTCCTCCTTTTCTTTTTGCGAATACAGACTAACACAGCTGTTACTCTGAAACCTAGATAATACTTAGTCCTGCCTTGAGTGCAGGGGACTGGACTAGATGACCTCTTGAGGTCCCTTCCAGTTCTATGATTCTAATATCAGGATAAAAGTGAGGCCATTGGATACCCCCACAAGAGGCGGCTGTTTGCCAGTTTGCTGAATAGCACTATTTTGACTACACTGGTTGGGTGAGAGGTATGTGATTAATGCCACTTCTTAGACCTTTCTCGGAGTAAACAGAGTGCTGGACTCTGCCTTACATGGGCTCAGTGCTAATGTTAGTCTGCAGGAAAAACTCCTTCTGATTTTAATGGGCCTTGTGTGGTGCATGTGGAATTTGGTCCAGTTAAGACACAGACAGAGGCTCTTGGCCAAAACACAAAGCTATTCTCAGATTATTAGTCATTAAAATTATTACTCCATAAAACCCACACGGTACTCAATGAAATGTCGCTCTGTCAAACAACACTGAGATGACACTGACACAGCTCGCTCCCTCAAGACCTCTTTCCCTCTCTCTGCTCATTGTAAACCACACGTCTTACTGAGTGACTCAAAATAAAGGGTCAAATTGTCCCCACTTGTGGAAAAACAAATTTAGGAAACAGAAGACACAGTGAGTTTTCACTCACGAGGCTCCTGTCAGAGGGAAGAGGGTTGTCCATCCATTAATGAGAAGGGAGTTCATCACCCCTGTGCTCATTAGTGTCCCAGGTTCAGGGTAGATCTCAGGACCCTGGCTATCAGTACTGGTTCTCATTGGTTCCTGCTCCCATCCAGTCCCAAGGCACACAGATCTATTCCCAGCTCCTTCCACCTTCTGGATCCATAGCTCCCCAACCTGGGAGCCCTAGCATGGAAAGTCTTGGGAGTCAGGGGAGGGAATGCTGTACGAGAACTTTTGCCTTCTTCTTTATGTTTGGGGGCTTTTCCTCCCCATTTGGGATTTGTTTGTTTTCAAAAGATTAAATCTGACTGATTCTTTGGCAGGGAGGGGAAAAAACAGGGCTGGATTAAAGCACAGCCTCACTGCAGGCCAATGCCGAGGACCCCTGCTCCTGGACTGATGTGATCACATCAGAATCTCAACTTCCATTTTAAAAAAGGTAAGTTCTAAGCCCCCATAATTGTGAAAACAGTTTGAAAATATGACCCACATGTAACCGATGCAGTGATGCTTGCCTGAGCCTGCAGGCAGCCTGAAACAATAGCTCTGAGAGGGGTGAACAGGTTATTAACTCTTACGAGCCATTCTGGAGAGTCCCAGCAACACAATGCGGCAAACAACTGCATATACTGGAGGGGAGGAGTGCAGCAGGCCTGGCCAACCTACCCATCCAAGCAGCTCCTGGGGTAAGTCCTGAGGTGCCCCTCTCTGTCAACTCTGCCTTTCTAAGGGAGAGCGCAAAGCCCTGCTGCTCCCAAGAAGGGGGAATTGCCATTCCTAAGGTACAGAAAGTGATCCCATGCTACCGCCCTTGTCGGTCTGAGCGGGGACAGGGAACCTCTGCCACTCTGTGCGTGTGTGGAGATGGGGGCGGAGGTCAGACAGGGCCACAGGAGTTGGGGGCATGGTGACATGTGTTGTGGTATGCCTAAAGTCCCAGATTGTCTTCATTCCCCTCCCCGCCCCCCACAAAAAAATACTTCAGATTTGTTTTGGTTTGGTTCTTTTCCCCAGTCATTCATTAAATCATGCTTGAAGAGTCAGATATATTGTTAAATATATGAAGAAAATCCTGGCTCACGTTTGCCTGAACCAGCAGTGTCAGCAAATATTAGGGTTCTGTGAGACATTCAGAAACACTCAACATCTCTGCCTTTCACTTTCACTAAATTTCATTGGGTTTTGCTCACAAATATATGCAGTTGTAGAGCCTTCAGAGGCAGCGGGATCTAGTGGGCAGAGAATGGGACCGGGAACCTGGGACTGCTGGCTTGCTTTGCCACTCATTCAGGGTGTGGCCTGGAGCAAGTTACTTCACCCTTCTGTGTTTCCATTTCCCCTTCAGTAAAAGGTGGATAATTATTGACCAACCCACATGAGGGGAAGGGCAAGAGAACTTATTAGGTGCTATCAACATGCTAAATGTCATCAGCGTTACCTTGTATAACATCAAACCCTTCAATTCCCTCTACAAATAGCTCAGTGGCAGTGAGATAAATGGACTGAGGGAGAGAGGGCAGGTGGTTTTATAAAAACCTTGAAAATGGTTTTCTCTACAGCCACGTGCCTCCTGAACTGTTCTCTCCATGAACAGTTACAGTTCCTTTGGGTGAATGGTAACAATATCATTTGAGTTTTATTCAATCCTCTCTCTATATATATATACACACTCAGACTCCTTGATAGAGGTTTTTTTTAAATGTGCATTTAATTTTGATTTCAGTGTTTGTCTGTTAAAGCAATGTATGGTTATAATGTTACTGCTTAATTTAGCCCCTGAACTGAAAATCTGCTGACCAGATGCAGTACAAATGGAGTCTTTATAAACTCAGGCTGCTTACAACAAAGAAAACGCATTAAATAGTAGCAAATATATAATTAGCAAGAAAATTGGGGTTTAAAATATCACCCTGTCTATTTTCCCATTGTCACATGTAGATCATGTCTATAAATTACACTTTCACAAAATTTGTCATGTAATTTATCCTGACTGATACGCCCACAAGGTGCTGTAACTGCAAACCAGCAACATGCACTTAACTTCTTTTAAACATGTACAATATTTTCAAAATGTGTTTTTTTCATAAAACTTCTGAGTATTTCAATTTGAACTTCAATATATGTGTATCTAATAGAGAGAGCAGATTTCAAGGATGTTTTTAAGGGTCACAGTCAGCAGCAGCATTTTAAAGTAACATCTTTATTATGTTGCTAAAGAGCTGCATACCCTTCTTGAGCCCTTCATGACTATGTGGTTTTATTTTTCTATGAGTGTTAGTATTTCTACCTGCTCTCTGTCACACACACCTATAGAGGCTGTTTTTTCATATTATTAAAAAACTCGCTTCCCGAATATAGTAAACTTAATGTAGTGGTCTCAAAAATCCCTCTTTTCCTTTCACTGCAGAGTTTAGCATTCTTGGCATTAAAACTTAAGATCATGACCTCATCGTATCTAATTCAGGGGTTCTTTACTGACAGCTTCTCTGATAGTCATTTCATTCTACCTCACTGACATATAAGTATCACAGTTTCAGGGTTCACTGCATAAAGTTCTATTTTTAAATTAAATATATATGATTTAGGATTTGGCTAATAGTGGTTTCAACTGCGCTGCTGTGCTTGTTAAAATCTTTTCCCTATACTACATAAAAGTGTAATATGTTTGTTTGGGTTCAATTGTAATAAAATATCAGTTTAATCTATTTATCTAATCTCAACTGTCTAATGTGTTTGTTCTAATCTATCTCTTCACCCTTGTCTATCTAATCTAAACTCTCTCTTTAATCTTGCCTACTTGATACAGACTAATCTAGCAATATAGGCCCCCCAAGCATGCAAACACTGAATAACTGTATGTACCAGAGCAGTCCCCTTGATTTCAATGGGACTAACTATAAGTGTCTAATTAAGCACATGCATAAATACTTTCAGAAATAGGGCCATAGCCATAGAGATTAATTTGTTTTCTCTCACCATAATCAGAATCTTTAAAACAGGCATCTAAGTGGTCCTGGTCGTCATAGTCTTCAATGTCAATGCTGTTTTTTGTGCTCTTCTTCAGTAAGTGCTTGCCTGCATTTTTGTTGTTACTGCTCCCAGGTTTTTTTGAGTTTTGGGCTGAGATAGTGTTATTTTTAGCTTGGTTGGCACTCCATGAAGTCTGCAGGCAGGAGTCAGAAGACTGGAGATTTGCCATTGATAACATTCCTTGGATTGCTTCCTGTGTGCTGGGAGATGCAGGTGGCTGACTGAGGGAAAACATTAACAAAATAAAGAGCTTTAAGCTAATTACCAAATCAACAACATGAAACAAACAGTATTCACTGTAAATACAGCTCAATTTGATTTCTGGATTAATAGCCTCACCACTGTGTAGGTGTTTAGTATGGGAAATCAAGTTATACCAAGTATAGACCCATCAAGCATAGAAGGTTAGACGGGCAAACAGAGATTTGAGATAAAAAAATCAGGAAATCTTCCAAAATTTAGTTACGTGAATACTTTATCACAAGACATATTTTGGGCAAGTGAGGAGAGTAACCAAGTGACTCTCCCCACAACAAAAAGCTGGTAACCCAAGGACAATATAATCAACAAAATTATGTGTCCAGTACCCGTTTTAGAAGAGAATGATCATGAGTTACATATTAACCTGTGGATTGGATGGGCCAACCTCCAAGCTGGGTCGGCCAAGACTCAACAGTAAATGAGGGGCAACATTTAGTAGTCAAAAGAAATAAACAGGAGACTTTCTACAAAATCTTTCTTGGCTAGATCCTCAGGTGCTGAAAATCAGAGTAGGTCTACTGAAGTCAAAGGCCTTATGCCCGTTTTACCATCTGAGGATATGGCACTCTGTTCTTATTCTGAACTGACTCACTGAGGTCTTTCACTGTGATTAAATGGCCATCCCTGTGACCACTTGAACACTGTGTCCACTCATGGAGGATAGGTCCATCAGTGACTATTAGCCAGGATAGGCAGGGATGGTGTCCCTAGCCTCTGTTTTCCAGAAGCTGGGAATGTGTGACAGGAGGTAGATCACTTGATGATTACCTGTTCTGTTCATTCCCTCTGGGGCACCTGGCACTGGCCACTGTCAGAAGACAAGATACTGGGCTACATGGACCTTTGGTCTGACCCAGAATGGCTGTTCTTATGTTCAGTGTTTGCTTAGAGTTTTGCAAATTTGCCAAATTCATCACAAGTAAACTAATGGCATGTATTTTACTTCCTCTTCTATAAGTGGAGCAGAGTAGGGGGACAAAAAAATTAGGGTAAAATATTCAGAAGCGGCCTCAGTGACTTGAGAGCCCAAGTCCTATTTTCAAAAGTGACTTATGAGTCTATGCCCAGGGAAAGTCAATGGGATTCAGTGGGCTCCTAAATCACTGACATGCTTTTGAAAATTTCACCCTTAATCTCAAACAAGATAACAAAAAGAGTTTGCCCATCACTGCTGGGCAACCATCTTTCATTTTCATTCACTACCACCCCACCAAAGAAAGGAAACCTAAGCATCTGAATCTATCCAATTGAAGAATTGAGTTACAATAGCGTTCCAAGCATCTCCTGCACAACTGTCACATGCAAGGCTCGACCACTGCTAGATCCTGAAGGTCACAAGTGCAGTATGATGGGGTTCAGGGGACCATGCAGCTGCAGCTCTATGAACACAGTGAAAATTCTGTTCTACGCTGTAAGGCTTGGATCGTATGTTCAGAGATGACATTTTGCACTGGAACATAACACATGGCTTCTCATTTGTGGTGTGTGTTTGTTAGACATTCTGGCTCTTTTTTAGGAGTAAAATTTGTTATTGGTGGTGTTTGAAATTGCTTTTTTAAAATTAGATAAAATATTGGTCCAATCTAAAAGCCCCACACTCCTTGAAATGAGTTCCTAGGCCTTGAGCCAGCAAGATAGTTAAGCATATTAACATGATTTCCATCACTGCAGAACTTGTACATTTCAGGTATTTGGGGTGTTTGGTTGAATAAAAATCTATTCTTGGATAACTGCACTGGCTTGGGTTTTTATAACATAATATTTGTAAACAGCCCTTCTCCCTGACCACCACCCTTAAGGGTGCTCAGGGTACTGTTCAAACTACACTGTGCAATGATACAGTTAGATATGGATCAGGACAAAACACATCACCTTAAAATTACACAGGTAACACCCAATGTAAAGGGCTTTTTATAGATTTCTACCATAAACGAGAAATTTAAATACATTTATTAAAAGATCAATGCTAACCCTTTTTGCTGCCGTTCACAAACAGTACTGACAAATCCAGCACAGGCTGGGACAGCCTAGATGACCTTTTCCAGCCCCAATTTCTGTTATTCTCAATAGGCAAGAACAGGGATTCAGAATTGCTGCTTTCTGTAGACTACAATGGACTTCTTACTTCCCCCAATCCCAACATATGCTCCTGGAACGGAAGTCAGGATCTACTGAAAAGGAAGAGGAAGGAAGGCCTTCCTTGCGCTAGAGTACCGGCTGAAAGGACTGCTATATCAGGAGGTCAGAGCTGCTTGGAAGAGAGCTGAAGTGAGAATAAGGTGGGATCTAAGTACTTCCAGACAGAGAGTAAAATGAGATGTTTCAGTTAGGGGAGAAAGTGATGGAATATTAACTCTGAGTGCTCACAGGACTAAGCAGCGAATTTCCTTGTCCTCTGACTCTGTTGGCCTAAAATCCCTTTCACTACACCTTTGCAAGTAAATTGCAGTCACACAAGGATCTATTCTCCATCCATATTGAATCCCTCATTAGCATCAAAGGGAGTTAGTTATACCCCTATATTTAGAGAGGACTAGACCCTCTCCTTCCCCAGAGAGGAACAGAAACTGCTTAAAGATGTAAAGACTATCTCAACTCCATAAATTGGAGGAATTTTATAGCAAGGTCAAAAGAAGCCTAACTTTTAGTGCTACTGTATGAGACGCCCTTTCACATCTTTTACTCTCTTCCTTGTGGCCCAATCAGAAGAACAGAACTTCAGGAAACAGAATAAGCTGCTAGACCTTGTGTCTTACCCCAACAGAGACAAAGAATAAGATAAGTTGAGAGGAGGAAGAAAGATTCAAGAAAGTGGGAATATGACTAGAGTTATGCATTTATTACTGGTTTTGCATTACTACTGGTGTCTGATGGACAGAATAGCCAGGAACAGTTATGCATCAGTATATATAGACTGATGAATATAACCTGCAAAGGAATTTTAGAAAATGTAGACCTACACTAGCCCTGACAGATAATCATAGCTGTCAAAAATGCTATCAGGCTCAGAGTGATATTAAACAAGATGATTAATATTTCACCCGAAAAATTTACTTTTATAAAAGTTTTATTCCTGCAGTGGTAGGTTGATGTCAAAGGGTATGTAAAAATTCTAGAAAAGTGGTAAGCTAAAAAGGAAGTGTTCTACATAGCACATAGGTTTAATGAGGGAAGAAAAACAGGTTCACTAGAATGCAGAAGAAAATTAATCTCTTCAGACAGTACAAGAAAGCAATTTCTGAAAAGGCAGATTCTGTGAACTCAATACTTACAATTCTTTAGAGCTCAGGAAAACAATAAAGTGCAAAAACCACTGACAAAATGAAGATGTGTGTGGTTTCTTTTAAATCACTATTCAATAGAAACCACTAATACCAAACATTTCCTGGGCAAATTAGCAACAACATGTCACATTCTCTTATCCAATGCTAACTTAATCCCCTTTAAAGTTTTTTAGGATTCCAGATATAGTAACATGAATACATTCAGCAAGTTTCTTGAAACTAGTCACAGTCATAAAGAATCCTAAAAATGAGTTAAGCCAGTTCTAACAGCTAGTGAATCAATGAAAAAGGACATCAAGACATTTATTTGGTGAAGTACACTTTAATCCTCCCATTATCATGTCAAACACCTTCATTTTCTGTCTGTTGCATTCATATTGTACACAAAATCTACAAAAAATTAACTTATTTTCTTCGCAGTTTGTCTCAAACACTAGACTCTCAAAACAGTGGAAACAGACCATCAAAAATGGGAGAATTAGAGAGGAATTGCCTAAAGCAATACAAGCTTTAACAAATAAATTGTGGAATCTGATCAAAACCAGCAGTTCTGAAAGTCAAACCACAAACTCAACATGTGTGTAAAAACCTCTTAAAGAGACAGACAGTTACATATAAGTCAAAGTGTTTCTCATTAGGCCATGTTCTTGCAGATTTGCATTAAGTCATTTTGTTCTGCTTTCTAAGCCAGAAAATGTAGAAGAAACAGAAAGCAATTATTAACCTCTGGAAAGCCATATCCCCTTTCTATAACCTTAGAAAATTTTTTTTTAAATACCATTTATAAAAGTAAACTTTCTGTTAGTTAAAAACCATGAAGACACCCACCTTGAAAATGGGAACAGAGAACCTCATAGACAATAGTACAGGCCCCCACACTGGATGGAGCAACTAAAATATGCAGCAATGTGCAGAACTAGTTGCTGCTTTGTCACTGAGCATATCCTGTTCACTTTTTGTTTCATTTGCATTAAAGGAGAGGATTTGGGGAGGGTTAGAGAAAAGGATATTATTGTGCAATTTACTGGATTAAATTCATGCCTTTTTGCACGTGGTTTTGCATTTTTGTAACTTCCTCTGCTGTATTTTTTTTCTTTCCCCCTTTAAAAGATACTTTACTAGTGCTTGGAAAGTTGTCACCCTTGAGAGCAGAGGGGGAATTAGCTTACTTCAATAATTGTTCACTGTGTAGTAAGCATCTGGTGATTTTCAGCTGCTTACATCTCAGCAACCGAAAGAGGTACTGCACTGAAAACTGTCAGCTCACACAGAATCTTGATCTGTAAAACATAGTAAAATTTAGTAAAACTTGGTTCAGCCATTGCACACTCCATAGGCAAAGGAAACGTTCAAACGGACAAAAGAGCATCAATACAGTAGGTGTAACATCACAGCTCATTAAAACGATATAGATGGGGGAATTCTTACACCGAATAAGAGATTTTAAGTTACAGTTAGCCCAGCCTACTGTGGGCACAGCTGTGGCCCATGGTCTGATCTAACTCCCACTGGATCAGTGGATCAAGACCAGCTTGACTAAGTAATGGTTTGTGGAGCGTCCAAGAAAAACTTTTCCACGTTAGCTGATTTGAGAGGAAGAAAAACCAAACCATAGAAAGATGGGAATTATTAACACATGGTAGGAAAAACCAAACAGTACCACATTTGCATTGTGCAGCATTGTAGTATGTGTGTATATTCAGGAGTTTTTCTTATTAAAAAAAAAGCATGTTTATATATATTTAATAAAAAATGAGTGATTATGAAATGAAATATAATAATTTCATTAGGCAGGAGCTTTTTTCACTCAAGCTTACACCCACACTACCAAAACCCAATTGTTTATATAAGAGCCAAAAGTGATACGACATGTTCCCACGAAGTTACAACACACAGTATAGTAATTCATGCAGAATTTAGTTATTACTGCATTTTAGACTTAGATTTCAGAAGCCATAAAGGCTATGAATGCACTGGATACAGTGCCTGGTAAAAGGGGAGGAAAAATGAGAGGGCTAACTCCTATTCTGTTATTGAACGGCTTTGTGACCCATTGAAGTCAATGGAATAGCATCAATGCCAGAGTCTTTGAGGATTATTGTAACTTTCACAAACGTTTCTGTTTGATACATTGCAAACAAGCAGCCAGCCTCATTATCTGTCATACACCCAATGTAACAAAAATGGCTGAACCAAATTTTAATAATTCTTATGTTTTATAGACGCTATTCTGTTGTCACATCCCACTGCAAACACCGCTGTAAGCAAGTCTTGTAACGTTATGCCCCCCCTCTCAGTAGAATGCATTTAATAATTTTGAGAAACTTAAATGTAAATATGAAAAGACGACTAAACTACATCAGGGTGTTAGGTGAAAATGGAATTAACAAAAGTTGTTCTCTAATCTGATGATGAATTCTGATGTAGCATTTAGATATGAGATGGCTTTGAGGGGAAGAGCAAGAAGAAAAGAAGTTATAGGTTAAAAAGTGTATATTTATTACTAATTGTAAAGGAATTAGAGATGGGTCCAAACCAAACTCTGGAAAAGTGCAGATCAGGAATCAGATCCAAACTCTATGACTCAGGTCCATCTCTTAAGACATGTCTTTTAAAAGGTTGTTACTCAACTCTGCAAAAACAGTCTTTAGCAGATGGTAAGCAATAATTGCCTCCACCTAGGCAAAAGTAGCAATTAGCTAAGACTAGGTCTGTTCTCTAAGAGATACCAGCCTCCTCTAATCTAGGCTCCCTTCCTCTTCCCCTTAACACCCTCTTCTTCCCCCGCCCCCCACTGAAAAAACAGACCTTGTATACACACGGTTCTGGCATTTTTACAGCTGTGTAGCCTTGCTCTGAGCCTTGTCTACAGTAGTAGCCCACCACTGCCAGCATCCCTGGAGCTGCATTGATGTTGAAGTGTTAAGATGAGAGTCTGCAAATTTCATTCGGGTCAGTCAAGTGACAAGGTTTCCCCCAAAACACTGAAAAGATGTCAAAGGAGTTTAAATGATACATGTATCACAGCAAGAGTAATTTCCAAAGAGCTCTTCTGTATCAGAGTTCATTTCCTATATCTCACACAGCTGTCTGAATGAATGGCAGAGTAAGCAGTCACATAATGAATTCCTGAAGGGTAAAAACTCCTTTAGCTCTGCAAGTCTCCCTCCTTCAGGTTTATCTGCACCTCTACTGCCTTTCTTGGCACTCTACACTTCAATCCTGTCTCATCACAAAGCAAACCAGTTCTCTTTTAATCTCACTGATACTATTTGCTGCTACAGTTTCACTTGGCAACATTCACTACTGGGTGTGAAGCACCTCTGTTGGAATTCTCTGCATTGCTCTTAATTTCCAGAGTTTCTTAATGGATAGATAGTTTCTTCTTCTTCTTTGGAACCTCCCAGGGAAAGAGCTCATTCCACTCTACCAAGGCCCTGTCATAACTGCAAGCTGCAGTTTAGCAACTGTGTCAAGAAAAATGAAACGCCCAGTGGAAGGAAGGAGAGGGTAACCGTGACAGCACCGATCACCTGCACCTTCTGAGCTCCACACTCCCTCCCAGCTCTCCCAAAAGCCCCATGTCATGTTCAACCATAATTACTCCATCATGGATCCTGAGACAACATGGAATTGGCGGGAGGGCTGGAAAGAGAATGGCTGCTGCAGACCGACAACGATACAGCCGGAGGGCTTCCCAATGATCCAGCCTCACAGCTGACATTTCCAACCTTTGTGCTTTGTGCTTACAGAATACTGTGGTTAGCGTCTGTCACACACAACGAATAAGCTTTGTGAATTGTGAAAAGAGTGAAACTTGTTTTGAATAGCTGACAAAAATTCATTGCTTAATCTGTAAAATGGGGCTAATGATACTGCGCTCCTTTGTAAAGCACATCGAGATCTGCTGCTCCTAAGGGTTACTGATAAATTGGTCCTCTAGTAGACGTGGAGCAAAGGGTACTCAATACAGTCTGCAATACACATTGGAGTGGTCTCTTAAGACTGGAGGTTGCCTACCAAAGGTGGCCTCTAGACAGGGTTTCACTCTATTAATTACATCATCATCATCAAGTCTGCCTTGAATGACAGTGTTCAGGGGGTTTTTCTGCGTAGTCCCTGTATCCCTGTTAATTACAACTGTTAAGCATCCTTGAATCCTAACTACTTATTTTGATTTGCTTTCTTTCCCGGGGTCAGTAAATCCTGTTTACTGAAGGAAGCCATCTGGGATAATAGCTTCCTGGATTCTCCCATACTAAGATCAGATTGTACACTCCTTTTAAGCAGGCATAAACTCACGCTGATTTCAGCAGACATTGCCTGAATAAGTTGTGCAGGACTGTTCTCTAACCCCCTTAAGGCTTTTACAGGAAAGAACTCCATTTATCATGCACTCCTTGTTTTTGGTACATTCTCCCAGAATTGCACTTTTACATTTATTTACATTGTCATTATTATTTGTGTTACCGTAGAACCTAGATGCCCCAGAGCTCCATTGTGCTAGGCACTGCAGAAACACATGTTAATAGACAGCCACTGCCCTGAAGACCTTACAGTCTAAGCTAGGGTGACCAGATGTCTCAATTTGATAGGGACAGTCCTGATATTTGGGGCTTTGTCTTATATAGGCTCCTATTACTCCCCACCCCGTCCCGATTTTTCACACTTGCTGTCTGGTCACCCTAGTCTAAGCAGACAAGACAGATAAAGGACAGGAGAAAGGAATCATCATCATCCCTATTTTACAGATGGGAAATGGAGGCACAGAGAAATTGAATGACTTGACCAAAGTCACAATGGGAGTCCGTGACAGAGCCAGGCACTGAAACCAGGTCACCTCAGTTCCAGTCCAGGGCCTATAAAAAAAGAACTATTAAGCCTTTTACAGAATTATTTTTAAAAATGCGTGCAAGACTCCAAATCACTATCACAGTACAGTGGTTTGGTTAATAATTACAAATACATGGTCATTTTTAAATAAAACACTAGTAAAGCTGTTCTCTCTTTATGTCCGTAACAAGATGTGAGTCCAAGTTTCTGTTTCTCTGCTGAAAACGTAAGATGATGTCAGTACCAGCTAAACAGAACATATTCCTGCAAGGTGCTAGGCATTCACGGATTTGTTTTTTATTTGTACAGCACCCCAGGTCCTTCACCTAGGTTGTAGGCCCTAGACAGCATGGCCTTTTACAGACATAGCCTTTGCTGAAAAAGAGGTTAGAAATGAAGGGCCAGATTTTGGTTTCTTTACTCAGTGGGACTGCAATTGTGAGTAAGACAAGTAAGGCTGGACACCAATTAGATGGATGATCATACAGATGATGGGAGAGAAGAGAAAGCAAGAAGGGGAAATTGTTCTGACATGTACATGGGAGGTATTTGTTTTGCTCTTTTTAAAGGACATGAGGAAGTGGACCGTACCAGGGTAGAGTGAAGAGATGGGCCGCCTCCTGATCTCAATGGGCTGGAGACCCAGAGCCTGTATCTGCTCAAGCAGGCTCACTGCGGCCGAAAGCTGATGAACAGGGCTGCTCTGCAGGGGAGCCAAAGCAGGGAGGCCCCACAAAGGTAGGACACAGACAGTCTGTGTCAGAGAAGATCACCATGGTGAATTTCTGTGGTTTCCATTAGAGGGGAAATACAGCCTGTCCAGGACCATGGATTCACTGGGGAGCAGGCACAGCACTTTGCATCTGCTACTTCACCCCAAAATCACTAGTAGTTGTGGCTCTCCTGTAAGGCACTATCCTGAGAGATGTTCCTTGGGCTGAGCTCACAGTGGACCAGATCCAGCAGGTATTAAGTATGTGAGCAGTCCCATTAATTTAAATAGGATTACTCACATGCTGAGATTAGGCATGCATTTAGATACCTTGCTGGACCAGGGGATGGATCAGTTTTGCCTTGCATTGATTTGGGATATTTAATATGTATGGTTTAATTGAGATGGGCCTGAACTAAAGTCCCAGGTCCAAACAGCCCGTCCAAGTCTGGGGTGTTTGTGATTTGGATCCACATTTTGCAGCTCTAATTTGTAAAATATTTTCCTTTCCCGTTAATAGTTTCCAGTTTGGGGCTTAACACTAGTGTAAAAAACCTCCCAGCATTTCTCACTATTAGCCAGACCTCAACGATTTTGGCATCACATGTGATATCCCACTTATAATAGCCTCCGCTAAAACATTTCCAGCACATATACAGCATTGTAGATGAGCAAGGCCCCAAACTGATCCATGAAGACCCATTTTATGCTTAATGTCCTCTAGAGAAATTACTTCTTACAGCCATTTGTTGCTTCCTGAATTTTTTCTTTTTCCGAACACCCAATAATCCGGATTGTGTGGACCGTACCAAGCATTATAAAATGAATGCAAGTTGTTTGGTGCATAAATTAATGTTGTCCTCAAGCTGCATTAACTGAGCTGTCTCCTTTTGAATGAATCATCAACTTTATTGTTATTGCTTTGGTGGATTTTCAGCATTTACAGCTGGGAATGCCTCTAATTTTATAATTATACCACCAGGACCTTTTCCACCTGCTCACCTCCAGGGCCTGGGACATAGAAGGAGCTAGTTTACTGGAAAAAAAGTTATTACTAAATTGCAAAATCCTGTGTTAGCTGCACACATGAAACAGAGCATTATTTTGCTTTAAGAGAGGGATCATCAGCCAGGTGTGCCTACCTGTTGGTGTTGTACTCTAAACCCCCAACTTCCTTGCTCGCCTGCAAAAGATCTAGAATTCCTGCCGAACTTCCACTCTCTTTCTTCACTTTGGAGTTGCGGCCTGGCTTTGCCTCTGTGTCAATGTGAAGCGAATCTTCATCTGATGACTCATCACTCTGTCAAAGCAAGGTAAAAGCTCAAAAAAAACTGAAACAAGCTACATTAGTCAGCAAGCTGTCAAATAGTTTTGCAGCATGACGCTAGTCTTTTTGTTCCCCCAAAACTTGAGAACAGAACTGTTACTGTGCTTTCCCCATAAAAGTTAGGGGCACAGTTTGAATGGGTCTCTTTACAGCTTTGTTGTTATATTATCTTCTCAGAAGTATTAAATTGACTCTGAAGAGTGCCAGACCTATGGAAGTCCCCTATTTATCTATCATCTAGGCAACACCACTTCAAGCTTCCCCACGCTATCTTTCCAATGTGCCTCACTCTTCTTCTGATGGCATCCCTGCCCCCAAGTTAGAGAGGGTTCTTTCCTCAGGCCTATCCAGTCCTTTGTGTCACTGCTAAGACCACCAAGAAAGGATACCAATTTCTACCAATTATGGTGCTGGTTATGTATTATGAACATTTGTGCTCTAGCATCTGCACTAAGACCGACCGTCACCTCATTTCACATCAGTCAGGCAGACACATCAGATGGGAATGAGAGCTTGGAGAATTTTTTTCAGTCAAATAGTAAATTTGCCAAAAAATGAAGTTTTGGGGCAACTGAAACTGTTCATGAATTCAAGCTGAATTCGGCCGATGGTTTTGGGAAAATAAAAAATTAGGATTTTTTTTTTTAAGTCAAAATGGTTCATTTTAACATTTCATTTTGAAAAAATTCAGTTTTGGTTTGAAATTAAACAATTTTCTTCCAGTTCAAACACTGAACCAAAAAAATCAATTACTCGCTCAGCTCTAATGGTAACAATGTTGAGTCACTACTAGACTGTAACCATGAATGAATGTACAGGTGAGAAGTTCTGATTGCCCTTAAATATCCTTGAGCCATCATGTCTCCCCAAACACAGTTTAAGAAGTCTATGCTATTCATGAAATCTGAATGTCTTGGATATATACAGTTTATGTCAACCGTCTACCTTGCTTGTTGCAAGTGATTCAAATCATATAATATGCATGCAAATTGTCCCCTATTTAACGCTAAACATGTGCTTAAACGTTATCCTGAATAGGAATGGACCAATGCATGTGCTGAAGAGCTTTCCTGAACTCCAACCATAAACAGTCCCACGGCAGTCAGCGAGAGTGCTCAAGTGTTTTAACATTAGGTATGAACCTAAGTGTCTTGCTGAATTGGGGGCATTATAGATGTGAGAGAGACTATAAGGAAAGACAGTTCCTCTTATGTACTCAGTAAATAAAGCCTTTGGTTACCATGTAATAGGAATCATGGGCATCCTGTAATATAAAACACCAACTATGCTAACACACTGCTCACATTACTTTAAGAGTAACTTGTTGAACGTACTGTGTAGAAATGGATTAGTGCTGACCAGTGCCCAAAGAAAATGAAGAAGCTCATTTACTACCACAGGCCTGGAACAGAGCCAGCAATGCAGTGCGGGTGTGAGCACTGCCGAGCGGGTCACACTCACCCTCCAGAGGAGGACGTGAGCCTTCATGTTCTGTCTCCTTCTCTCGTTGTTACCTGCTTACAAAGTTGTCCATCATTCCTGGCCATGTCTCTGTTTTGTATTACTTCCCTTTTCCCAGTGAAAGGGAAGGAAAGTGACAACATTTTGTTCCTGTAAAACTATTTCCTGTTCATTTCGTTGTCTTTTCTTCTCCCCAACCAGCCCTGCCCCTAAACTCCCTGAAAACCTTCCAGTCCCCTTATATTTTACTCCAGTCTTCATTTCCCGCAGTGCAGATACCATCAGTCTGGATAAGGAAGAATGGACAGGACTATCCTTGCAGTCCACTAACTCTGCTTCTTAATTGTCAAGAGGATTGCTGTGAGTGACACGTGCCATCTTCCTTCCCCACACAGACCGAGCATACATCCGCAACAGCTGTGCCAGCCTATCATGAGGTGCCCAACCCTGCCACCACTGGGAGTTTCTGGTGTCCTGTGGCAAGAGAATTGAGCCATACAACTCATTTGGGTGGAGAGGTGTCTAACAATAAAATTCTGCAGAATGCTTGACAGGTCCTAGACTCCATTTACATTCACTACGGCAGAGGACAATATATGAGCAATCAAGCCACGGTAACAACTAACCCCGATCTGCTACAATATATTAATGCAATCCACTGCAAACATGGCAGGTCACCTCTAGTTAACTAAATGAAAAGACATTACAGTTGGATACAAATAAATCGACAAAGTCTTTAGTACATTAAGGGTCTGATTCTCATTTACAGTAAGGCCCTTTTACACATTTCTGGCACCATGAAGTGGCTTTAGAGTGGTTGCAAACGTAATTCAATGACTATTTCATTGAGCCTACTCAGTGCTCACATGTGTTTAAGTGGATCAAGGTCAGAGGACTTAGCACCCCATAGGATCAAGCCCTTAACGTATTTCTAAATGTGTGGAATGGCACACAGATACAACAGGGAAAGGTACAATAATAATAGAATACCTTATACAATACTGACTCCACCTTTGGCTTCTTAACTGGTGTGTGCTGTAGCGTTTCTTTTTTATCTGATAAAACTGAAGAAAAAAAAAAAAAAACCTGTTAAAGTTGAGACAGACCTTTCACTAACTCCAGAAACAACCTGTACGGCCTCAGAATACAATTTGAGTCCATTGTATTTATTTTAAATCTTGTGCTGCAAGTAATATGTACATGTTCTTTATTTATTGTAAAACTTATAATAACTTTAAAAAGTAGTTTTGAAGAACTGGATACAATTTAATTGCACAGATATAGACAAAACAGGATGCAGTCTTACAAGGTAAATCTCTCTTTGTAGTGTTTTTCTTTCTTCTAATTGGAAATTCGTCAATTTTCAGTTCGCCATCATCTGACACATACTCATATTCATCTCGCACAGGTTTTGTTTTATCTTCTTTAAAATTTTGCAGTGACCCAAACACACCAGGATTCAACTGGGATTTGACTCCCTTGGAACTATAGAGACAAATATTATAAAATCTGAAATGATAACATTTTCACACGGAAAGCGTATCAAGGAGACACTCAGCCACATATCAAGGTAACATTTCTTATAAATGTAGGGAATCAGAGCTTGGTAGTTTTAAAGATAGAGTGCCAGTTCACATTGGTTTGCATGTGTATTGTTTTGCACGGGTTTCACAGGACCAGATCCTCAACTAGTGCGAATCGGAGTTGTTCCACTGACTTCAAATGAGCACTACGTTGACTTCAATTGGTTTGTACCTTCCGAGGATCTAGGTCATAATACAATCAATACATATGTAATACACACACACTACATGAAATCCATGTATTCCATTTTCAGTTGATTTATGTAGAATGTGCCCAGCCTAGTCTCCGGGGATACGTAGATACAGTATAAAATAAAAACTCAAACTGACAAGAAGTCAACTCAGAAAAATATCCCTCCAGCTGCAATTAAAGCTTAGTCCAGTTAAGGCACCATCCTCAAGCATCTGCCAGAATGAACAGATAAACCTTTCAAATTGCCATTATGGCCAATAAATCTGGACTTTGTCAGATCAAATTCTAGAGATGAGCGTGCTCTGCCTGGATTGGGAATAGAGCAACTAACAAGCACTCAGATGTGGTTTCCATTAGCAGGCGTGCCAGTTTCTCTCAGCTGTTGAGATGGAGGGGGCGGTCTTTAGGGCAGGAGCAACACAAGCACTTCCTCATAATCGATAAATGTTGATAGAGCCAGTGGGAATTGCTGGTGGCCAGGACTGCTCAGGATTGACCACAGTGGAAATTTTCCCCAATAGAACAGTAGCAGCCAGTACACCTGGTGGAGTGTCCCAACCACACCTACCACTGACTCATTCTCATTTCAACCAATAGGCCTGCAATAAAATGAACTGTGGAGGAGGACGAGACAAAAAAGGAAGAGAAAGGGAGACGAGGAGGACAAAGCGAGAGGACAGAAGAAGAGACAAGGGCACCCCAGCTGCGCCTGGTCAACAACAAATGGCACACAGGGATATATCACAGTGCAGAATCAGGCAGAATGTGTCTCTATAAGGATACACGCCCCGAAGGCTGGAACAGCTCCAGTGAAATGCTGCACAGACTACCAGTTCAAATATTTTTTTTAAAATGTGTATTATTTATTCAGTGATCCAGGTCTTGTTTAATCCAGGTAGATATTAGAACCATGCCAGAAAATAGGGGATTTTTTCTTTTATTACTGAGAAAAGTGAAATTTAAAAAAGGGTGAATGAAAAAATACTGATGTTTTAGCCTAGGGCAAGTTTTTACAGCCAAGATATAAACTACTGGTAATAGAGATTTATAATTGACACATTCTAACTGGAGAACCAGTCTAAAATGATAAACATACAAAATAATCTGAACTGCTACTATCTCTGTAAAACCACTAATAGGGATCTGATTTCATAACTAAGAAATATTTTAAGCATATTGTAAATAGAATTTACTTACTTAAAAATAATAAAAACGTAAGCACAATTTTTACTTTTGAACATAAGGCCAAGTTTGTCACTTCCCTGTCTAAAAACCTCCCAACCATATAGTACAATTATTCTTTATAATTCAAAGCGAATTGCCATATTTTTACTTACCCAAGCAGTTTCTTGTTAGAGAAAGAAAATGTAAATTTATTGTCCTTATTTCCTGATAAAGGTGTCTTTTCCAATTTGTGTTCCTCTTCCATTTTTAATAATGAATCTGGTTTACTGTTCTGCAAATCATGAAAACAGCAACAAAATTAGGTTAATATGTTACCAATATTTTTAGATTTCTAAGCCAATTCTGGTATTTATTACTAAATAATTAGGATACACAGAATGTATATGCGTACGCGCACGCTCACACACAGAAATGTTTAGTTTAGTTTTCACTTCAGTTAGGCCCAATTCAGGAAAGCATCCCCGCTGAGGATAGCACTGAAGCACACACTTAACTTTAAACATATGCTTAAGTCCCTTTTAAGACAACGGTTGTTAAGCACATGCCTAAAGATGAGCATGTGCTTAAGTGTTATCCTAAATGGGGATGATTTTAAGCATGAGCTTAAGTGTATTACTGAATCAGGCCTTTACCCAGGTGCTCTTCCCAACCAAGTCCATCAGAACTGTACCCATACAACTAAGGGCAAAACTAAGCATATTTTCAACAATATTTCCTTAGTTTCATTTTTTGGGAAGTGGTTTTAACCACACCTTGACATGTGAAAAATTCATAGTATGTATTTGTTACCCCTTACTAATATTTTCCAGACTAATAGCAGTAGAGGATGTTAAGGAATCAAAGACATCACAGTCAAGTTAATTTCATTGCACCAGTTCTATTAATCCAAACAGTTCCTTGGGGTTACCCACTGGCAGAAGCTGTCTTTGTAGCAGAATGATATTGTCATAAATTGTTTTCAAATACAGTTTAAAAGGGGGATACACCTCCCTCCATTATCAATATTTTGAACTTGTTACATGGAAGAAACTTGGAAACTGGGATCTGCCTGGATCCAGGGAGTCAAAAGCAACAAGGAACAATCTTTATTTTGGATCCCTCAAGCTGCAAGTCTCTCTCCGAGACCTGCTCACTTAGAGACTGTGCTTTCACGTCACACATCTAACAACTTGGCAGTTACAGGCACCCTTTTTTAAAAGGATGGGATACGATAATTCTTTCTTTTCCCTCTGGAAGGGAAGCTTCAGAATTTGCCCCTTAATCTACAGTAGAAGCAATGATAACTATTACATTACGTGTTTTATATTTTTGGATTTAACATCAAATCAGTTAGAGTTTTGTTTTGTTTTTTAAATACAGCCCTTGCTTTCTTCTAAACTGTATAGGCACTGTCCTCAACTGGTGTATATTAAAATACATTACCACCACCAGTCATCATCTGGTGATCTGGCTCAATGAGAATAGCTTCTTTGCTAATAACAGGAAGATACAGTCGTTCTTGCTTTTTTATGTATTTTTGGCAGGGGTGTGTGTGTTAGGGATGGGGGGTAAGGAAACAACAGTTTTGTTTCATTTTAAGGAATGATGAATCCTTTCTCATAAGCAGCCTGTAGAATGCTCTGAAATTAAGACTATTACAGCTATTACAGAATGAATGTTATGGACTACATTCTTTGCATTGCTCCAAAATGGTCTGGAGTAAGATTACTGCACTCCAGGAGTGAATTCAACCTACATTATGTATCTCAGGAGCCTGTCTCAATGAGGCAAAGTTTTAAATATATAGGGCCTGATTTGGATCTCGCTCACTCTGGTTTGACACCATTGTGAGTCAACTGATTTCACTGGAGTTACCGCAGATTTAAACCGATGTAATTCAGATCAGAATCATGACTACAGAGTAGGGGTAAGATTATTCAGAGCTGTCTACAATTATTTCCTGACTGAAAATCTTTCTTTAATTTTCCATAATTATTCTAACATCTTTCCATAATTCTGGGGGGCCTGATTCTCTGTGTGCTTACACCTCTGTAAATCAAGAGTAACACCAAAGCACTCAATGGAGTAACACTTTGTGAAACCAATGAGCAAGTCTGGGATTAGGCCCTATATTTGCACAGTGTTTGTACTATACTCTGCTAGAAGATACACCGCTTATTCCCCAATTTCTAGTGTCTCCCATTGCTGTGTGCTACTGTACTCCAGTGTGGCAGCACAAGTTAACAACAGACTTTACCTTATATTTCCATTTGGCTTCCGTTTTGCTCTTATTGTGCTCTCGAATTTCAAATTTCTCCACCTCATTTTGCTTATTAACAACTTCCTTATTGGGAACACTTAAAACATTCTTTGCAGCCTGTAAAAAAATCACCACATACTCCTAAACAGGAAGGAGATGAGCTCCAGTTTTCCCAAGTTAATTACCCCCCCTTTATAAACATATATCTGAATTGGCTGGAAGAAAGAAATATTTTACGCCAAGAAAAAATCACACTGACACTGATTCTTTTTGACATAATAGCTGGAGTTTCAATCAAATATTAATGCTCAGAGAAATTAGAAAAAATTTTTTGTTTCTCCCTTGCCAAGGTCACTATAAAGAATGCTTTGATCTCCTATCTGTTGCTTCAGAGGCATGTTTCACAAACTGCATACAAACTACTTTTTAAAAGCCTTAATATTATTTCTTGTAGACCAAATTTAAACAATCAAGTGAAGTAGGGGGCAACCGGGTTCCATTGCAAAACTCTCATTATGTCAATGGAGCCAGCATTTTAATTTTTCCTGCATGAGACACCTGAACATAAGCCTTACTCCATGCTACTTAAAAACCATTGAGAGTAGTTAGAACAATGTAACGCACCTTCCCCTTCTTTGGCGTTTCAATTTTTGTCAAAGCCTCTTTCGTGTGCGCCTCCAGCAGGTCCAGATTTGGAATGGCGGGTGGCGGGCTTTCCTTCACTTTCTTTCCTTTCTTCTTCCCTTCTCCCTTGACTTTTGGAGTTTTGGGCGGTTTGGGGGGCTTGGGCGGTTTAGGAGGCTTGGGGGTTTTCACAGCTTTTGGAGTCTTTTTTTTCGGAACTTTTTCTACGGGTGGCGGAGGGGTAGTCTCTGGTACAGGCGAGGGTACTTCCTGCTTCTCCACAGGACAGATTTCCTCTACTTTCACATTGGCACTGACTTCTGTTTTGTTGACTTTGAAAGCATTCTGTAGTTTGGCAGAACATGGAAACATATTCAGTTCCAACTTCAAGACCATTAGTTATTCTGCAGCATCTCCCTTCCCTCATGGGAAATAAAACCCTAACACCTTCCTCTAAAGATAAGGATGCTCATGCCCAGGCTGGACAGGAAACATAGGGGAATCCTCAGGGAGCCTACAGCTTTCCAGCATGCTCCTGCACTGTTCCCTCCCAGCTGCTAGTGCAGAGGCCAGGTAAAAGGGATGAGGCTGGGGTTCCCTTACAACCAGCTGATCCCCACATCCCAGGACAATCCCTGGGAGCTGCTGACAGACAGCACAGATGACAGGTGCTTAGATCTTCACCAGAGGCTGGACTGGTGCTCAGGGGACTCAGGAATGGTAGCACAAGGGTGCCATTAAAAAAAATGCACCACACTAGGGACTCCGGTAGGGTGATCCACAGCTACTCTGGATAAACATACTAATTATCAGGCTTATTTGTAAAGCTGCATTTGATTTTCTAAAGTATCGGGATGCTTGTTCCAAACAAGACCAGTCACATAAGCTATACTTCCATAAGCAGAACGGCTGATTTCATATCAAAGCAGCTAATATTAATTGACTACACTTTAAGATGCAGATATTTATTTATATTTCCTTAGTTTGGTCTCTGGATTTTATTTGTCCTTTTCTTTTATCCAGAGAATTCCAATATGGAAAAAAAAAACTTGTGAAATTAGATGGTCTTGTGTTTAAAATGCAAATCAGACATAACAGAATACATTTCAAATTAATTCAGATGTGATAAATGCAGCAGAACCGTGTTTCACACCCCCAGGTAAAATAAGCAGTAAAAAGCTGCACAGTTAAAATTAACAGCTTCTGACTAATTAAAAAGAAATTATTTTCTGCTTAAGTTGCCATTCTGATTTTACGTAAAAAGGCATAAAAGGAAGAGATAGATTTCAATGTCAGTGATTAAGGCATGGGTAGGAAAGAGATGGACCAAAACTAAATGTCAGTCTCAAAACACAAGAGAGAGCTTTATAGTGCATGTCATTAAATATACGGGGCCATCTATTACTCTAGATCCACTATAGGACTCCCACCAATATCAATGAGTCGTGTGCATGTGTATTAAGAGGCGTACTGTATATGGCCTACAGGTTTAGGTGCCACGTTATTAATTATTATTATTATTAATCATATTTATTCCAGTAGTGGCTAGGAAGCAGTTGAGCTAGGCACTGTACAAACAGAGTAGCAGTAGACAGGCCCTGCCTCGAAGAACTTACAATCTTAACAGAGAGCGCAGATGGTATGGTAGGGAAGGGGTGTAACACACGAGCAAAGTGATCAATAGGATCTTGGCAAACGTCATGTTAGTGCCATGATTTTTTTGTGGATTGAGTTAGGTGGGGATTAGCTAAAGAGAACGTGAAGTGAGATGGGTGAACAGAACAGAGCAGATGCGAAGAGAAAGGGGAGGAAAGAGGAGAATAAGGAGGAGCAGATGTGGATTGAGGCTGAGGAAGAGACTGTGAGGCAGGGTAAAAGGGGGTTCGGAGCAAACAGCCAATCAGCACAGGAGAGAGAATGCCTTAACATCACTGTTCCTAAATTTCCCATTAATTTTCCTGATAGGAATGTAATGAGAAAGCAATTCACTTATTTCAATAATCCTCTATTTTATGCTGCAGTTTACGAAAAATGCATGATGTAGTTAATATTATGGAAAGAACACAAACCTCACTTAATCTTATTTCTTTGGCAAGGTCCTTGATAAGTTGTGCTGGTTTAAAATGTTCCGGGAGTTCATCTTCATGGTCGGCTAGAGCCTAAAACAAAACACAGCCACTGTGCTGTTTTCACGCCCTTAATATTATTCTCACACACAATCAAAAGACTTGTCAACTGACCCATCTATATTTTTTCTATTTGTTCAGCTCAAGTAACACAAACAACATTAGATGATTCAGTTCAACTAAGAGACAAATATGTTGTTACCCTGTCAGTGTGTTATTTCTGCTCCCTATGGATAACTACTTATAAAATCAATAGTTCTTTTCAGATAGCATGTGTGATTTTACAACTGGAGCACTTCCTTTCTTTCCTCCCTCTGTGCCTTCTTTTGATAAGTTCATTTCCTACAGCTTCACCCAGAAGACTGGGTAGAGAACATCTCAGAAGAGTATCTTAATTGAGGATAATAGGTGAATCCCTTGCTGCCAGAGTGAGTTGGGAGCTAATGAAATTTGTACTCGCATGCCATGTTATAACATCCCAAGCTCTAATGTCAATAACTGCACCAGACCCCTATAAATTATTACTTGTTTGCACTTTTTTTATCCCACTATTTCATATCTGCTTACCAGGTTGACCAGTGGTTCTCAACCAGGGGTACACATACCCCTGAGGGTACTCAGAGGTCTTCCAGGGGGTACTCAACTCATCTAGATCAGTGTTTCTCAACCTGGGGGTTGCAGTTCCTGGGGGGTCATGGGACAGGTTTAGAGGGATCACAAGTGCAGGGCTGACATTAGGGGGTGGCGAGCAGGTCAATTCCCAGGACCCTGCACCACAGGGACCCCACAAAGCTAAGTTGCAAGCTTCAGCCCTGCCGCCCGGGGCTCAGGTTTCAGAGTAAGTACAATATTTATATTCCAATTGATTTATTTTATACTTATACAGTAAAAAACGAGAAAGTCAGCAATTTCTCAGTAATAGCGTGCTGTGACACTTCTGTATTTTTATGTCTGATTTTGTAAGCAAGTAGTTTTTAAGTGAGGTGAAACCTGGGGGTACGCAAGACAAATCAGATTCCTGAAAGGGGTACAGTAGTCTGGAAAGTTTGAGAGCCACTTTGGTAGACAAGTAAATAGGGTGACAGTGAGGAGAGAACTTCCAAACCAGAGTCCGCTCTGACACCCAGAGGACATGGACTGCAGGTTACTAAGGACCAAAGTTTGAGCTCGGCATTAACCAGTCTTCCATTGCTGTGGGCTGATTGGATGCAAATAAGGCACAGACATCTAACTGATCTAAATTCTATGTACAAACTTGTGCCCTCCGTTGCTCACGCCCTGCCAGAACAGAATCCAGTGTCTGAAAATCTGACCCTACATCTGTCAATCCCTGCTGCAGGTTCCCTAATTGTGACCCTACAGGTATGCTGTGATGTACTTGGAAATTCAGCAGCTAATCTTAAGAGACATGGAACAAGTAAATCAATTCTATGTAGGAACAATTATGAAACAGTCACACTTTATATTAAGGTTCCAAATAGCTCATAAAGGATAAATCAATGAGTAAATGACAGCTTCATAAGTTAATGAATTATTATAGAATCCAACAGATCAAAGGGTGGCTTATTACTCTGGCTTAAAACCATTAATAACATCTATTGATATGCTTATAAGCACCTATACTACTCATGGCTGTGACATGCTTATGACATCAATTAATCATTCATTAACCCTTTATAAACTATTTATAGATGGAAACAATATTAAGTGTGACCCATGAAATCATAACTGAACTTTAATGAGTTGCAGCAATATAAGTGAGGCGGAGTTGCTCTGACAATATGCATTCCTGATTACAATTCCTGTTGCTTTTCTTAGTTAGAAGCAAGAAGCCAAAGCAGAAGAAAACAAAAACTGACTGGAGCTAGAAATGCCATTTTTCTCTGGATTGACCCGCTCCCTTCTTCTTTTCAGTTTGCATCTTTCTAAACGTTTGTCCTTGTGGGGACCACCAGAACGTGTGCACAACCTTATCTCTCTCAGAAGAGGTGTGCCCTTCCCCTTGAAGTTCCCACCTGTTGAGACGACTTCCACAGACAGACAGGATCATTTGTAGTAGCCTCTTCCGAGACATTTGTAACTGCAGTACAAGTCTGCAGTGGCTGTAGGCACCACTCGCTCATAAACTCTCCTCCTGACAAGTTTTCAGCATGGCAGATATCTTTAACTCCTACACTAAAAGAAGGTACCAGGCCAGATGTTTATCTGGTGTAAATGGGAGTATCACCATTGACTTCAATGGAGCTGCTCTGATTTACGGCAACCAAGAAAAGATGTCAGAAAGTGTCGAGTAGTGTTTACATCGATGTATTTCTGACCCTATCCTCAAGAGTTACATCAAGGAAAAAAATGCATAAAATTAAAAACCAAAAGGAATTAGACTGATTAAAAGAAGAAAATAGTGATTACTGGGATCACTCATAATGGGGCTCCCCTTTAAAAACGGTGTCTCTTAGAAACTAAAGGTCAGAGGATTGGTGATGGAATATGGTGCCTTTTTCTTCTATATACGGTTCAACTATATACCAGGTCAGTAGTTTATGAAAGTTATGTCCATTTGACATTTGTTGGGTGGCCTGTGAGCAATGACTGGTGGTGTTAGTTCTGCTCAGCAGACTTCATCACAACACCATCAGCACAAGTGACGCACAGTTGGCAGACTCATCAGAAAAGCCAAGGACTGACTGGGTATGGAGACCCAACTAGCCTTGTACCTCTGCAAATGGTTCCACTCAATTAGGGCTGAGCTACACTGGATGAGCAGACCATACCATTTGAGGAAACTTGCAGGGCTAGTGTTTCTATTGCTCCTGTTTTGTGATTGAACAGCGGAGTTCTGCCTCCTCGCTAAAGCTCCTGTCCTCTCACTTAACACGGGTGTAAATCAAGAGTAACTTCACAGAGGCCAGTTGAGCTACAACTGGTGTATTTGAGAGGAAATTCGGGCCTGCAAGGTCTCCAATCTTTTGAAGTCTTCTCTAGCTCCAAGGTGTGCAGCTTGTTGTCAATTCATCTTGGTTTTCAAGAAGCAGGGACACTTTTATGCACATAATTATATGCCTGACTTTTAGTATCTCAGGCTACCAGCTGCTCCACTAATAATATATGCCCCTATCTCCCTCTCTCCAAGAAACTAGGATTACTGATTTTGCTACATGGATGCTATTTTTGTTCTTCTGTCCTATTCTTTGTTCTTGCTACAACACAAAGCAATGAAACAGGATATTTAAAAAAAAAAAAAAAAAGACATTTTCCTACCTGTTTTTTAGTCCACGACCTGAAAGCACCATTAAGAATTTTTGCCCCTTGGACTAAATGAGAAGGAGGCTGCTGCCCAGCTTTGTGCAAACCTAAGCAAAGGAAATATTCAATAATATTCAACCATGGTGGCCAATTTTCTATTTAAAATTCTTTACTAAAAAATGTCTATCTGTGCACTGAGGTGGGAGGTGAGGGGGTATTTGGAGCCACAAACACTGGTCTTAGGACACAAATGTTTGTGGTTTACCTTAGTGCTCAGACTCTCATTGACTTTGGCGGACTTTAAATCAGGCCCTTACTTTGTATATCTGCTGCTCTCTTTTATTTCTGCTAAAATTAAATGATACTGGTCACTCTGAATAAAAAAACTGGTATCTAAAATACTTCATTAAAGAGGGCTGCCACAGATTAGATGCCTATAACATAACACACTGCTTTCATCAGGCAAACAATTTATCTGTTGTTTTGGAGATATAAGGTATCCCAAATAATTCTGCTCATTATAGTTTTGTTCATAGCTAAGTCAAAAGGAGACCCCGTTGAAGCCCACATGCAAATGAAACTTTGGTCTTACTTATTTAAATTATATCCATTTATTTTATTTATTTAAAAAAGATCTCTGAGTTTCTCTCTTGCCAGATGATGCTGTGACAAGAAATTAAGATGAAGAGCAAAATAATTACAGTAAATAAAACGTGTGTGTGGTATCTATGTATATAATGTGTCTGTTAACTTTGAAGCAATCCAGTTCAGCAGCTCTTGTGCTCCCAGAAAACTTTACTTTTCAGCATCTGTGAAGGTCACATTGACATTACCAAGTGACCGGATTCTGCTGCCCTTACAACCAGGTAATTAGCAACTTGTTGAAGTAGTTGTTCTGTTAAAATCAATGGAGCACTTGAGAAATGAGTCACTACTCAATCTAAGGTCGGCAGAATTTGGCAGAGCATAGGGCATGACTGCAAATCTGGCACTCAGACTCTCTGGAAAAGCGATACTACCTTACAATGCCGTTGCCCTGTGATACAACTCAGCTCTGTCTTCAACTCTGCTAAACTGTTTAGGGGCTTTAGCATAGATAAGAGACAGAGAGAGGCTCCTCTCTGCACTACAAAATGTAATAATCCCTTTAAATGATTTGGGGGGAAATTACTGTATTATAAGATGGTGACCTGACATGGTTGTACTAGTAGGTCAGTACTTTCCAAATTTGTATATGTTCTTTTTACCCTACACACCAGCTAAGCACATTTATCTTTACCTTCTGTTGGTATCTTAGGTAAAATGCAAAGACTTGATTCTGCTAGATCAAGAACTGGTGATTTTGGCCTCTGTCCATCTTTTGGCTTGCACATCAACGGAAAATAATGATAACTCTATCCTCACATAACCACAGCTGAGAAAACAGAGTGCATGGAACAGTGTTCTACCTTTGAATGTCTCCAGCAGATGCTTTCCCATATACCAACATGCTGTTTCAAAATTTGGAAACTGGGTTAAGCTGACAATTTTCAACCGCCTTTCCACTTCGTACGCTCTGTGATACAAAGCGAGAATGCACTTTAAGTGTAACGGACTGCAAGCAGCATTACAAGTGAAAAAAACGTATAGCTCATTGACACATTAGAATGCAAACGTCTTATGGATTTATTTCCCAGATTTGTATTTTTTAATCAACTAGGCTGGAATCAATCCTAAAACACAACATTAAAATAACACAAGTAAAAAGAAACAGTAAATTAAGGATGGAAAATGGTCTCATTGCACAATTTGTCTGACCTCAGAACAGACCTTTACTTTACACTTGGTAAGGTCTCCAGCTGGGCAGTTAGAAGGCCATATTCAGAAGGGTGCACAGTGTGTTGTAAGGTACATCTCCCACAGTAATGTAACATATCTCTTTTCTTCTGGTGCCCTCGTGCGTAAATTAAAACAACGTACTGTATGTCTACACTGCAACCAAGGAGTATGTATGCAGCATGTGTAGACATACCTAGCTAGCTCATAAACTGATAACAGTGAAGCCATGGCAGCACACACTTCACAGCAGGCTGTGACAAGCCCACTTGGAGCCCTGGGTAATTACTCGGGCAGCTAGCCCACATTGAAGTCCATGATGTGGTGGCCTCATCGCTATTGGAATGTGAACTAGCTGGATCGGTAGCATAGTTGAGGGTAAATATGGCTAAAGAGAGTTTACCCACTTACTTCTTGTTTGGGGAACATGGAGTTTAGTTTAGGTTAATTCACCCACTTCTTTTTTTTACCAATACACCACTGAGCCAGATTGGAGCTACCCTGGATGTGTCTACACATGCTGCAATTCACCCAACAATCAAAGTGCAGACACACCCTTAGATACCCTTGCATTTAATTAGATTGAGGGTAAATAATGTCTTGAGGAGTCTAAGTATAAATGAGTTTAAGGAAGCGGAAGTGTCTAACTTTTGCATTGCTTCTAATTTGGCCCATAACATACATGGGGACATAAATATTAAATATTCAAGCTAATTCTTAAAAGAGAGTATGGCTCAATTCATGGTCTGTTTGACCTGTAAAGGAAATCTTAAGTTCCTTACAACTAAAATTAGCCCTGAACCAAAATTTCAGACTCCAAATCAACAAGTGATTCCAAATACAGAACCTCAATCTGAAATCAAAGTACAGATAAAATTGATAAGGAAAAGCTGAAAACACAAAGTACCTCATCTGCATTTCAACACTTAGGCTATGTAGAAAATGTCCCGCAAATGCTAGGCAGTCTACAGGTGTGAGAGTTGCATAAATCCAACCTGTGAAAGACAGAGAAATAAAAGAGACACTTTGAGTAAAACCTGGAATTGTTATCACTGATAACTTGTAACAGCATGCTGCTGCAGTCCATGTAGTATCTTACTTCCTGTGTGGCCATCCAGATCATGGGCCCATTCCAGCCCTTTTAGTAAGCAAGGGTTATTCTGTTGTAGTAAATAGAGTTGCACGTACTTAAATCAGGGCTGAATTAGCCCCCGCTGTTTACATTGTACATAAGGGCCTGATCCTGTAACATGCGGAGCACCTTCATCTCCCATGGGAGTCTTGCTAATTCACTTGCAGCAAGATCAGAGAGAGAGAGAGAGAAGATGTTGCACAGATCAGTCAGAGAGCGACTGTTTTATTGTTACTCTGAAAAACAGCAGGAACAGAACAGTACCTGTTTTCAGACCATCAAGTGTAAAAAACCCCAAGTGTTGACAACTCCTGATAAGGGCTTCAAGCGTGGTGCTATGAACAGGTGTTTTCCAAATATTTTATTTTCATACCAAAAAGCTGCTCCCAATTGAACCCCCTCACATAGGGATCCTGTAAACTGCTCAGTGTTTACTCCGCCAGACAGTTTCACATATGGTCATCAGAAAAACGTCTACTTTCTACTTTTTTATGGTCAAAGCAAAAAATTCAAGTGCGTAATTAATTCTGACTACACACAGAGAAAGAAATGGGTGCTCTGGATGCTGCCTGTAAAGCATGAGTACCAGGATAAATATTATTAATAACTGTTTGTCTTACTGCAGCACCGAGACATGCCAACTCAAATAGGAGCCCCATTGTTCGAGGCACTGTATAAACAGAGAGAGAGAATCCCTGCCCCAAAGAGCTGACTGTCTAAAGGGGTGGAGGGGAAACTGAGGCATGGGGAGGGAAAGAGGCACAAACAGGTCTGAGGTAGAGCCATGAGTAGAATCCAGATCTCATGAAACCCAGTGCAGTGTCCCATCCACTGGACCGTGCTACTTCTCATCAGGCTGCATCTCTATAAAGATGCCGGTGCTGAGAATATGGGGGTTGAAAAAGCAAAATCTACCATCCACAATCTGCAGCTAGGGTTTGAATGTATAGTGCAGCATTCAGGCAACTGCTTCTCCAGTCTATGGGCTGGAGTGGAACAATGGCCAGAGACACAGACCCTTAGCTCCCCAGTATCATAGGAAAACAAAGACTCTGAAAAGGACTTAGGAGTCTAAGGGTGTGTCTACACTGCCATAAGAGACCGACGGCAATGGTGGCTGACTCAGGCTCGCAGGGCTTAAAATTGCAGTGTAGACATTCATGCTTAGGCTGGCACCTGGCCTCTGAGACCCCACGAGGGGACTAGGTCTCAGAACCAGGGCTCTAGCCATAGGCCAGGGCTGGAGCACCCATGGGGAGAAAATGGTGGGTGCAGAGCACCCACTGGCAGCCCCCCTGTCAGAACTTCCCACAACACCTCCTGCCTGCCAGTGTCCCACCAATTAGCACCTCGGGGGAGGGGGCGGAATTGGGCGGGGAGAGGCGTGGAGCGGGGGCAGGAAGAGGCAGGGTGGGACCTTGGGGGAAGGGAGAAGTGGGGGTGGGGCCTGGGGCAGAGCCACGGGTCAACACATTGTAAAGTTGGCGCCTGTGGTTCCAGCCCAAGCCTGAAAGTCTGCATTGCAATTTTTAGCCCCGCAACGCCAAGACAGCAGACTCAGGCTCTGAGACTCGGTGCCGCAGGGTTTTTACTGCAATGCAGACATACCCCAGTGGCCAAGCAACTCAGCATGAGCTCCCAAATACAATGCTGTGCCAACAAGGGCTTATGGGAACCCGGAATGTATAAACAGGGGGGTAGTGAGGAGGAGTACAGAGGCGATTTTACCTCTGTAGACAGCGTTGGTGAGACCAATATTGGAATACTGAGTACAGTTCAGTGTCCACATTACAAAGGACGTTGAACAATTGGAGATGGTGCAGAAAAGAGCCCCCAAAATCATTTGAGGGCTGGAGAAAGGGCCTTGCAGTGAAGGACTTTCAGCATGCGATCTGTTTCGCTTCTCAAAAAGAAGATGGACAGGTGACTTGATGACAGTATATAACTAAGTACTTGCACAGGGAGAAAACACAAGGTACTAAAGGGTTCTTTACTCTAGTGCAGAATGGTGGAACAAAAACCAGGGGCTGGACACAGAAGCCAGACCAATTCAAATTAGAAATAAGGCACCAATTTTTAATAGTGAGGGTGATCATCTGCTGGAACATTCTACAAAGGGAAGGGAGGGATTTTGCATTTTTTCATATCTTCATGTCAAGACTTGGCGCCTTTCTGGAAGACATACTTTAGCCGAACACATGACTGGGCTCAATACAGAGGTGACTGGGGGAAATGTAACAGTCTGTGCTATACAGAAGGTCAGCCTGGATGATCTGATGTTCCCTTCTGGCCTTCATAAACTCTCTGAATCTATTACTATTCTCTTGAATCAGTTCTGGTGTCTTAATTCATGACAGAATGCCATGCAACTCGTTTTAGGATGTCTCAAATGTGTAATACAAATATTAACATTATATATATTATATTAAAAAATTTTCTTCAGAGCTGCTAGGTGGTTTTATAGAAATTCTTATTAATGAAATTAAGGCCTCTAAATATCTCTGTTCAATCTGAATATTTCTGTTTCACAGAACGGTCCAAATTAGTGATGGAAGAAACTTAATAGATCACTTAGTCCATCCCTGTAACAGTGCAGGATTGTCCCCTGAGGTATATTTTCTAATGCTTTGTCCAGTCCCGTTTTAAATGTCTTCCGTCACTGCCTTTGGGAGGCTTTTCAACAGATGAATAGATTTCACCCTTATAAAATGTTCATGATGTTCAGACAAAACACTCCTTTGCTTAACTCAACCCAATTACTCCTAGATCATCCTAAATAATTCCTCTCTCTCTCTCCCGGGAGTTTACTCCTTTTAAATATTGGTACAGTACAATATTCTTTGGCCAGAGTCTGCCTTCCTTTGCATCTCCACAGCACTAGGGAAGTCAGCACTATAGAAGTGGTCAACATTTTTCAAATTTCTCAGGGGGGACTGCATGCACCATGGAGGTTCTGCTTCTCGACCTGCACTCCTGATTCAGAAAAGCATGCAGAACTGCTGCCTTGAATGAGTGCGCTTTCCCAGGTGGCCCAGTGGTTCGAGTGCTAGCCATGGATTTGGGAGACCCAGGTTCAATTTCCAGCCCTGCCACAAACTCCATGTGTGTGACCTTGGGAGAGTCATGCAGCCGCTATGTCTCAGTTCCTTATTGGGAAAATACTTTCCTACCTCACAGGGGTGTTGTGAGGATAAATACTCTATAGAGCATGAGGTGGTCAGACCCTATGGTAAAGGGGGCCACACAAATACCTAAAATAGACAGACTTCCTGCACTGAGACCTCTGTTAATTCTTCTTCCTGCCCCATCCTTTTGACATGGAAGGCAAAGAGGAACATGGAGCTCGGTTAGAGCAGAATACTCGCTGAACATCATTGAAATGACAGACAAGTAATAAGGATCTCTGGTTTAAATTACGATAATATCTGCTGTTCAGTATGCACCATGTAAATGACAATAAAGCAAGGCACACAGAATCTGTGCTTCATCTGATGAGGCCAACCGAGTAAGCACACAAAATACCATTTTTCCCCAGAGAAGAGAATAATTTATAATTAGGCAAAGCTTGCATGCACAAAGCAGCACTTGTTCTTAATATTCCAGGGAATACTCTACACAGAACACCTTTAGCAACCTACTCACCTGATGGGATAAAGAGCGTTTGTCCTTGCTTAACTGTGCATTTATAACATTTATCCACTTGGTCTGCAAAAAACATCTCACTGTGATTTGCTGCTGACTGCCAGCGTTCATACAGGGAAATGTTTGCAGAGGCCGGTTTGATGAGATAAAATATCTTTTCTCCCTGAATTGAAAAAAAAGATGCAGCTAGCAACAAACATCCAAACCAAATGAAACGGCAACAGAATGGCTGTTGGACTGCATATTTTAACACACTTTAAATGAGGTTTGCTGGACGATTTTGAATAGAATCCCAGTATAGTAACATAACAGAAAACGGAATCACATACAGTCTAAGAAGTTTTTTAAAAAAGGATCATGTGTTTATATACAAACGTGTACAAAGTTCATTATTAGTAGATAATTGCTCAGACTTTGGGATCATATTAGTGACAGATGGAAAAGACCTACTGTATCAGAGTAACAGCAGAATAGAATAATACTAATAACATTTAAACTTTATAGAGAGATTTAAATTTAGAAAGTACTGCACAAACATTAACTAATTAATCCTTAAATTAGAGTGCTCTGAAAGAGAAGATTTAGACAATTTATACATTATGGGCCATATCCTTGGTGTAAACTGGCATAGCACCAATTAATGGCGCTACACTGAGTTACAACAGTTGAGGACCTGGTTACACTTTACCTTAGCCAAAGAGCTCCGAAGTGTTTCATGATGGTCTAAGAATTAAATTGGTTATTAAATGGAAGTAAAATGTAACTCCTTACTTTCAGCACGTGGTACCAAGCCGATGCCCCTCCAGAGTCTATGTGAAAATCTGTGTAGCTGTCCTTCACACATATCAGGCAGTACTTGGTCACTTTTGGTTTTGCCAGCAGAGCATCATCAGGCCAATAATTCTCCACCCAAGACAGCTTTTTAACGATGTCTGGTGGTTCTACAAAACTGGACATTCTTAACAGAGGGGATAAAAAACCTTTTTAATAATGATCAAAATAACCATCATGTACAGAAAGGAAAGGGCTGGATTCTGATCTTTTACATCAATCTGAATCTGGAGCAACTTCATACCTGTCAATGGAGTTATTCTGAATTTAGAGCAAAGTAATTAAGATCAGAACCTGATCTGGAATATTTCAGGCATAAGGAAACTATACTTTTACAATAAGCTGAAAAATGTTCACAAGCAGAAGTTGGCAGGATTTAAATCTCTTCATGAAACATGCTGATCCTTTACTGGTCTGTGGACTTATGCTGCTGGCATTATTAATGTTGTTTAATTAGCTCATGGTTTACAGTGTCAATATTGTGCTGTTTAGGGTCAGTGACTGTATGGTGGCATACAGTAGGCATGTTCCATTTTGATGTCACGGATAGGAGGAGTCCAGGTGGGCTGAGAAATTACCCCTTTTCTTGGCAAAGTGAGCTGGCCATTCTTAATACAATTAATGAGGGCTTGAGCCACTTCTGGTCTCAGTGATTTCTCAAAAACTTCAAATGAGGAGAAAGTGTTATTCAGGGAGCTCATTCAAGCACATTCAATCACAAGTTGACATGAAGAACTGAAAAAGTGACTATGTAGTGCTCGAACTAAATTAACCTTTTACTTAAACCAGGTCAATACTTAGAACAAATATTTGTTTCTCCAACACAGGGCACTTTAAAATGTCACTTAAATGAGAGCATCTGAACATCAATCTAAAATTATATGCTCCCGTTTGACAGGCATATATCATTTATGCTCACCGCCAGAGCCTGATAACATTGTTCCAGTTAAAATGGCAGGGAAAGATGGAGTGTGAGATTCAATTAAAATGTCACGGTCTTTGTTAAGAAATAAAATATTTGGTAGTTGATGTCTAAATCAGCAGCATATGAGTGATGGCTCCAGCAATCCTGAGAATAAAAGACCTCCCATCATTGTTGTCTCCTAAAAGTGAAAAGCTGTAAAATCCCTATTGAAAATACTTATAATCATTGAACTCTGAAATTACTTTAGATTCTTTATGTGGAAACAAGCTTAAATCACTAAGGGTATGTCTCCACTACGAAATTAGGTCAAATTTATAGAAGTCGATTTTTTAGAAAGCAATTTTATACAGTCGATTGTGTGTGTCCCCACACTAATGCACTAAGCGCATTAAGTCGGCGGAGTGTGTCCACAGTACCGAGGTTAGCGTCGACTTTCAGAGCATTGCACTGTGGGTAGCTATCCCACAGTTCCCGCAGACTCCACCACCCATTGGAATTCTGGGTTAAGCTCCCAATGCCTGATGGGGCAAAAACATTGTTACGGGTGGTTTTGGGTACGTCGTCAGTCGCCCCTCCCTCTGTGAAAGCAACAGCAGACAATCATTTTGCACCTTTTTTCCATGCGGGTGCCATACTGCTTTCAGCAGACGGTGCATTAGGACTGCTAACCGTCGTCGTCATCCACCGCTTCCGCTGCCACTATGCTCTCCTGATGCTATGAATCCACCTTGCAGGTCCTCTATATGACTGTCATCATCCACCGCTTCCGCTGGCACTCTGCTCTCCTGGTGGTCTCGCAGGGCCGCTTCCGTTGCAACTCTGCTCGGCTGCCCTTGTCTCGCCATACCACGGCAAGCATGCAGCCCGCTCAGCTGTTGTGTCCTGGCAGCAGACAGTGCAGTAGGTCTGCAAAACTGGTCATCCAACCACCGCTTCCCCTGCAACTCTGCTCTCCTGCATACGCCATACCACGACAAGCATGGAGCCCGCTCAGATCACCGCAGCAGTTATGAGCATTGTAAACACCTCACGCATTATCATGCAGTATATGCAGAACCAGAACCTGCAAAAGCAGGCGAGGAGGCGACGGCAGCGCGGTGATGAGAGGGATGAGGACATGGACACAGACTTCTCTCAAAGTATGGGCCCCGGTAATTTGGCCATCCTGGTGGCAACAGGGCAGGCTCATGCCATGGAATGCCGATTTTGGGCCCGGGAAACAAGAACAGACTGGTGGGATCACATAGTGTTGCAGGTCTGGGATGATTCCCAGTGGCTGCGAAACTTTCGCAAGCGTAAGGGCACTTCCACGGAACTTTGTGACTTGCTTTCCCCTGTCCTGAAGTGCAAGAATACCAAGATGAGAGCAACCCTCACAGTTCACAAGTGAGTGGCGATAGCCCTCTGGAAGCTTGCAACGCCAGACAGCTACCGGTCAGTCGGGAATCAATTTGGAGTGGGCAAATCTACTGTGGGGGCTGCTGTGATCCAAGTAGCCAATGCAATCACTGAGCTGCTGCTATCAAGGGTAGTGACTCTGGGAAATGTGCAGGTCATAGTGGATGGCTTTGCTGCAATGGGATTCCCTAACTGTGGTGGGGCGATAGACGGAACACATATCCCTATCTTGGGACCAAGGCAGCCAGTACATAAACCAAAAGGGGTACTTTTCAATGGTGCTGCAACCACTGGTGGATCACAAGGGACGTTTCACCAACATCAACGTGGGATGGCCAGGAAAGGTACATGACGCTTGCATCTTCTGGAACTCTGGTCTGTATGAACAGCTGCAGCAAGGAACTTACTTTCCAGACCAGAAAATAACCATTGGAGATGTTGAAATGCCTATAGTTATCCTTGGGGACCCAGCCTACCCCTTAATGCCATGGCTCATGAAGCCATACACAGGCACCCTGGACAGTAGTCAGGAGCTGTTCAACTATAGGCTGAGCAAGTGCAGAATGGTGGTAGAATGTGCATTTGGACATTTAAAAGAGCGCTGATGCAGTTTACTGACTTGGTTAGACCTCAGTGAAACCAATATTCCCATTGTTATTACTGCTTGCTGTGTGCTCCACAATATCTGTGAGAGTAAGGGGGAGATGTTTATGGCAGGGTGGGAAGTTGAGGCAAATGGCGTGGCCACTGATTACGTGCAGCCAGACACCAGGGTGGTTAGAAGAACATAGCAGGCACGCTGTGCATCAGAGAAGCTTTGAAAACCAGTTTCATGGCTGACCAGGTCTACAGTGTGACAATTCTGTTTGTTTCTCCTCGATGAAAACCCGCCCCCTTGGTTCACTCTACTTCCCTGTAAGCCAACTGCCTTCCCCTCCCCCCTTCGATCACCACTTGCAGAGGCAATAAAGTCATTGTTGTTTCAGATTCACGCATTCTTTATTAATTCGTCACACAAATGGGATAATTGCCAAGGCAGCCCAGGAGGGGTGGAGGAGGAGGGAAGCACCGGGTGGGGTGGGGGAGGAGGTAAGGACAAGGCCACACTGCACTTCAAAACTTATTGAACGCCAGACTTCTGTTGCTTGGGCAGTCCTCTCGGGTGGAGTGGTTGGGTGCCCAGATGGCCCCCACTCCACCACGTTCTTGGGCATCTGGGTGAGGAGGCCATGGAACTTGGGGAGGAGGGCGGTTGGTTACACAGGGGCTTCAGTGGTGGTCTGTGCCTTTCCTGCACTTCAACCATACGCCGGAGCATATCAGTTTGATCCTCCAGTAGCCTCAGCATTGCATCCTGCCACCTTTCCTCTTGATCCCACCACCTCTCCTCTTGATCCCGCCATCTGTCCTTGAGTTCATTTTGTGCTTTCCTGAACTCTGCCATTGTCTGCCTCCACACATTCTGCTGGGCTCTTTCAGTTTGGGTGGACTGCATGAGCTCAGAGAACATTTCATGGTGAGTGCGGTTTTTTCGCCTTCTTATCTGCACTAGCCTCTGGGACGGAGATGCTAGTCACAGCATTGAAATATTTGCAGCTGCGGGAGGAAAAAAAGGGAGAGTAAAACTGAAAAAGACACACTGGCCATTTAAAAGGAGGGGCTGATGTTTTCAGGTTAACGTGCAGCACAAACCCAATTAACCCCCCCACACACACCCAATTCTCTGAGATGATTGCTTCACCCCTCCCCTCGCCGCGTGGCTAACAGCAAGGATGATTTCTTTTCAGCCACAGGCAAACAGCCCACCAGGAACAGCCACCCCTGAATGTCCCCTTAATAAAATTCCCCTATTTCAACCAGGTGACCATGAATGATATCACTCTCCTGAGGATAACTCAGAGAGATAAAGAACGGATGTTGCTTGAATGCCAGCAAATACCGGGACCACACGCTGCCATGCTTTCTTATGCAATGATTCCAGACTACGTGCTACTGGCCTGCCATGGTAAAGTGCTGCCCTCTTCAGAAACCTTTTGCAAAGGCTTTGGGAGCACCTCCAGGACAGCTTCATTGAGATGTCCCTGGAGGATTTCTGCTCCATTCCCAGACACGTTAACAGACTTTTCCAGTAGCTGTACTGTCCGCGAATGCATCCCAAGTCTTCAGGGCAAATTAATCATTAAACACGCTTGCTTTTAAACCGTGTATTATATTTACAAAGGTACACTCACCAGAGGTGCTTCTCTGCATTCAAGTTCCGGGAACCTGGGTTGGGAGGGTACTGTCTCCAGGGTGATAAACAGTTCCTGGCTGTCGGGGAGAATGGTTTCTCCACTTGCCTGGTGTGCGCGATCTTCAACCTCCCCCTCCTCCTCATCTTCCTCGTCCCCAAAATCCTCATCCCTGTTGCATGAGACTCCCTTGAAGGAGTCCATGTACAGGTGTGGGGTAGTTGTAGGGGCACCCCCTAGAATGGCATGCAGCTCACCATAGAAGCAGCATGTTTGGGACTCTGACCCCGAGTGGGCATTTGCCTCTTGGGTTTTTTGGTAGGCTTGCCTGAGCTCCTTAAGTTTCACGCGGCACTGCTGCAGGTACCTGTGATAGCCTCTGTCCTTCATGCCCTTGGAGATTTTTTCAAATATTTTGGCATTTCGTCTTTTGGAACGGAGTTCTGATTCATCTCCCCACACAGCGATCAGATCCAGTACCTCCCGTTGGGTCCATGCTGGAGCTCTTTTGTGATTCTGGGACTCCATGGTCAGCTCTGCTGATGAGATCTGCACGGTCACCTGTGCTGATCAGCTTGCCACGCCAGCCAAACAGGAAATGAAATTCAAAAGTTCCCAGGGCTTTTCCTGTCTACCTGGCCAGTGCATCCAAGCCAAGAGTGCTGTCCAGAATGGTCACGCGAGAGCACTGTGGGATAGCTCCCGAAGGACAATACCGTTGAATTGCGTCCACACTAATCCAAATTCGACCTGGCGATGTCGATTTCAGCGCTAATCCCCTCGTTGGGGAGGAGTACAGAAATCGATTTTAAGAACCCAATAAGTCGATAAAAATGGCTTCATTGTGTGGACGGGTGCAGGGTTAAATCAATCTAATGCTGCTAAATTCGACCTAAACTCGTAGTGTAAACCAGGGCTAAAACAATAAATACAAGAGAGCACAGGCAAGAAATCTCTGGATATTAAAAGAAATGAATGTGCAATTATCTTTCCACCTTTTTCTAGTCTGTGTTAATTATTGTTGTTGTTTCTTTCTTTTCAGCAAGATGGAATGTTCTTCTAAAATCATAACTGTTTATTTTTCTGCTGGAGCTCATCACATTTTCTCTGTAGTGATGTGGTCTTTATAAAGGGTCCTTTTCCCTGGTGACATTTTCTTTATACATGTCTAGATTACCCAGAAGGAGTACAAGGCAAATCTAAAGGATTCATGTGGCTGCATAAGGTTCAGGATAACATAAATTCAACTCCCCCACTGAAGCTACTCCTGGGTATAATCTCACTCAAAGTCCTGAATATGGTTGTATAAACCAAAACACAGTAATTTGTACTTTCAGATATAGAGGGGACTGTTAAGAGCCTAAAACACAACATGAAACAGTGCAGAATGGGAGATTCCCCACCTCTGAGGTTTCTAAAACTGAAATTCATTCAAACACTAAATTTTGCAGCTAGCTTCAAATCAGTGCTGTAGCAGGGACACATATTCAGGGACAACTAAACACCTGTGTTCAAGTCAGTGTCACTGTCACATAAGGTCAACATCAGGACGGACCTGGAGTCAAAGAGATAACAGATTACCTGCAAACACTGAAGCAGATAATCCCCAGACTATATTCACTTTAACCCTGCTCTCATTAAACCCTGAACTAAATTAAACCAGAATAACTCCACTGTATATTTTTTAATCCACGTGGAGTTGCACTGAATTTGTACCAGTGTACTGAAATCAGAATCTGGTCCAGTGTCTACAGGTGCCTAGGATGGCTTTACCAAATATCTATCAAGGGCTTGCCTACTCACCATTTTAGTACTGTGCTCTTGGGGACACATACAAAAATATAATCAAGGAAAACAGACTGAGGGTAACATTTTCAGAAGTGCCAACATGACTAAGGAGTCCAAGTTCCATGGACTCTCAGGTGCTATGGATAATTTTATCTTACAGCAGATTTCCAAAGACCATTCGCCCCTTTTTATTCTGGCTTTGTTAATTAAAAAAAAAAAAAAAAAAAAGCCTGAAAGTGCATTTTGCTTCTGCCAGGTTCAGTATTGTGGTGAGCTCAATTCAAGAGGCAAAAAGACTTCATCTCAACACTTTAGCAACAGTACAAGATCTTTATTTGCTCTCTCTTTTTTTGAAGTGAAGAATTCCCTGTGAGGATCCACATGGCTGATAGGTTGGGATGCACTATCACTAATCACTAATGTTGTTTATTAATTTTGCACTGATAATGTGCTTGGTGCTATACTCCACACAAAAACAGAGCCTTGTCCAGGAGCGATCTTACATTTGTAACTTTTCTCCAATTACAGTTTTTACATCACAGAAGATTCCTATTGTGTCAGAAACAAGCTTGGAAAACAAGACCTTCCCTCCCCACAACATCCCTTGAGAAGTTCATGTGGAGGACCTAGTTAATCTACACATCTCTCTGCAGTTTCATTATGCCTTTGCCTTATCTCTTCTTTTGTCCTCCTGCCAATATTTGACTTGTTTCATATAAGTATCCATGTCTACATGGGGAAAAAATTTGGTATAACTGAAGGTGTGAATTTAAGATATCATTAGACCAGTATAATTCCCCAGGTCGTTTTCAGTTTAGTTCACGTCACTTGGGAAGGAGTTTAAAGTGACACTGAAAAAAAAGCCACTAGTATACCAGAAGAGTGTCCACATGGGGAGTTACAGCAGCATAACTGTATCTCATTGGTATAACAGGTCAAACTTTCCCCTGCTGACAAGCCCTAACTGACCACACAAGGGGCAAGGCAGTGGAGAATCAGACCCACTGTGAAATCAGTATGCTGAGGTCACAGCACCTCCAGCAGAGAAACCTGCAGGAGAGGCCAGAAGGGACTCAAAACTCCACCAGGCAAATCTCACAGAGCTTTTAGGACACCGTACTCTACAGGGGGAATGGTTCCACGGTCTGTGGAGTGGGCTGGTCAATTATTCCCTCTTACCTTGTATCTGAAAATTCCAAGTTAGTTACATTGAGAACTCTTTTCCTGTTGGTACTGTAGTAGTAATCAACAAACTCCTTCAGCTTCATCTTGCAGTCTTTCTGTTTGGTGACATCAGTGACATCAACACTTCTTTCTGGTCCTAAGGAATTAATGCCAAGAGAAAATGGGAGTTTTAGATCACTAGGAATGAAGGACTGGACCCATTATGTACAATGAGTGGATGAAGTAAAGTTTCTAGAAGCACCTTAACTTCTGCATTTCCCAACTGTTTCATGTTTACCAGTGTAATCTTAAGGTTATATTAACAATAGAGTTTGTACTTATCTCCTCTGAGCTTTTCATTTTAAAAGATTTTATCTGAAAAAGATGAGTGTTAAGTTAGTTTTAATCTCTCTACTTATTTCATTGTGTAATTTCCACAGTAGCATAATCAAAATCCTATGGAAATCCACAGCGAAATAGCTCTGCAAAACCAACCCTATGCGATTAACTAACATTTATATTTTCTTAACATACAAGGATAATACAAGGATAAAATAATACAAGGATAGTAGGGATATTATACAGCACAACTGATTTCCCAATTGTTTCTTATTCCTATTATTTTTCTAATAAATTTTCAAGTTGGCAAACTGAAATAAATGTTAGCTATCAACAAAGATCAGCCCCCTAATATTGTTCCCATTTCTAAAGTACAGTCATTTGGAGTAACAGGTGCACCTAAAAGAGTCTTACTTTTTCTAGTTCATTTTGTTAAAACTACCCAAAAAATCCATCTTTTCCCCAAACACAGAAAACAAGTCACCAGAACCTTCATTCTGCATTTCATTTAAAAGAAATTGGACCTGATTCAGAACTCCAGTGATAACACTAACCAAGAGTAACGCGACAGAAGCTGGTGAAGCTGCACCAGGGTACAAATGGTGTAAGTGCGGGAAGAGTCAGGCCCAGGAGCTCTAACAATCCTTAATGAGTGCCCATTTTTAAGCCAACAAGTTAACATTTTCTCTATTCTGCTGTCCTGAAAAGCGACCCTACTGTCTTATATTTCAGTGGAGTTTAAATGTGTAGTCTTCATTTTCTCACCCAATGTCCCTGTTTATAGCTTTCACATTTTGGCAGATATAGAATAAATCAGTTCTTTAGTCACAACACGGCTTTTAGTGCCTAATGTCAGCACAGTAACAACTTGTCTGGCTCTTTAGTTTGCACAAATTACTTTCTCCTCTGCTGCTTCTTAAATAGACTCTTCTATGGCCTATGGAAAATCTTAGAAACAATGGGCTAAATTCCTCCCTGATATAACCCCATCAAAGCCAAATTACACTAATGTTACACCAGAAATTTGTTTTGTCCCATTCTCTATAGAAACCAGTTCCAGCTTGCACAGCCTGTATTGCTCTTCTCTTTGGCTGTTTATTAGAGAGCTTTTTGTATGTAGGGAGGGTGGATTGTTTTAGCTAGAGACTGGGGGAAAGCCAGCAGATGCTAAGGAGCACTCGGGTCAAACAATACAATCTGCTAAGGACAGCAGATAGACAAGCAAAATTATGCTTCCAGTAGACTAGAGAGGATGGAAATTACAGTAAATTAAAGGCTATTTTAATACACTGTTGTTTGTGCAACTATCTCACTGCACACAACCGTTACAACTATGGACATGTTACGGGACGAGGGTATGAGGCTGGGGAGGGACAGCATACTCGGAGAAACACCGAGGGCTGGTAACAATATACATTAATACAGTAATTGGCAGCTAACTGATTATAGTGGAGAAGGGGCAGATTTTGCCGTATTTATAAGACAGGATGGAGCTGCAGAGTCATGGCAGAGGAGAGGAGGGAAAGGAAGCAAGTGGGGTAGCAGAGGGACTGGGTGAGGTGGAAGGGCAGACAAGAGTCTGGAGGCAGATGGAGGAATGAGGGCTTTGAAGGCAAGGAGAACAAATTTTGCAGTGGTTACAGAGCTCCTTCAGGACGGCTCCAAGTGATCACTCTGAGGTGTGTGCTGAAGAGGTCTGAACAGGCTGGAGTCTGCAGAGAACTTGAGGAAGTCAACCAGATGATCGGGAAAGTGATACAGCAGGAGAATATCACCAAAGTAATGCAAACGATCATTAGCAATAGAAACCACAAAACGCCTAACAATACCTACTGCTATAAAGCTAAACTGAGCAAACTGGAATGCCTCGTATGGGTAGAGGACCTCAGTCTAGCTGTATGTCTGATACATGGTGAGATGGTAGAAGTCAGCTAGGATAGGGCTGTCAAATGATTAAAAAAATTAATCGCCATTTTAATTGCACTGTTAAACAATAATACAATATTTAAATTCATTATAAATATTTTGGGTGTTTTTCTACAGTTTCAAATATATTGATTTCAAGTACAACACAGACTACAAAGTGTACACTGCTCACATTATGTTATTATTTTTATTACAAATATTTGCACTGTAAAAAAGATAAACAAAAGATAGTACAATCTACAAGTCAAAGCATGAAGGGGCATACGAATGTTTAATGTATCTGGCACCTGAATACCTTGAACACTGGCTACAACAGTGCCATACGAAAGCCTGTTCTCACTTTCAGATGACATCGTCAATAAGAAGTGGGCAGCATTATCTCCCGTAAATGTAAACAAACTTGTTTGTCTTAGCGATTGACTGAACAAGAAGTAGGACTGAGTGGACGTATAGGCGCTAAAGTTTTACATTGTTTAGTTTTTGAGTGCAGTTATGTAAAACAATAATTCTACATTTGTAAATTGCACTTTCATGATAGAGATTGCACTGCAGTACTTGCATTAGGTGAATTGAAAAATACTATTTCTTTTGTTTATTTTTTTACAGTGCAAATATTTGTAATAAAAATAATAATATAAAGTGAGCACTGTACACTTTGTATTCTGCATTGTAACTGAAATCACTATATTTGAAAATGTAGAAAAACATCCAAAAATATTTATAATAAATTTAAATTGGTATTGTTTAACAGTGCGATTAAAATTGCAATTAATCGCAATTCATTTTTTTAATCTAGTTATTTTGTTTTGAGTTAATCACGTGAGTTAACTGCGATTAATTGAAAGCCCTAGTTAGGACATGGTTTGGAGAACCAATTTCTCAACACCATGACGACTGCTTCTTGGAACAGAGTGCTCTGCAGTGCAACAGAAAAGCCTTGCTCTCACTCTCTCGAACACACAGGATTTGCCCACTAAACAATTGTGGTTTAACTAGTAATTAAAAGCTACCACTGTGTAATGAAGTTTGGGAGCCCTGCAGTATGAGGGATGACAGCAACATTTTACATTTGGCGCAGTTCTAATTTTAAGACAAAATGTTAAACCACTTAAACGCAGCCGATTCTGGACGGAGACTGGCAGCCAACCAGCACGGAGAACTGCACCACAGTGGGAAGAGAAATTCACTGAGCAATATCTTCCCATAATTGTATAGAAAGTGCCACAGAATCTCTAGGGCCAGCCTCCTCGCACCTTGTGAGGTCACTTCACCTGCACAAAGTGGTGGTAAAATACTATCCAATCCCAATGAAAGTATTTCACACCCACTTTGCACGGGTATGAACGACTGCACAAGGGGTAAAGCAATGTAGAATCAGGCCCTTAAGGACAGAACCTTGACCCTATCTGAGCATCCTTTTCACTACTCCAGTAGCACAAAGCAGCCTTAAAGTTGGCCTAATTGTACAGCTGGGGGATCCCTAGGGGAAGGGGGTGTGCAGTGTGTTGAGCAGGGTGTGACCGGAGTTTGCTGCATTCCAGCAATCCCCAGCTACTGCAACAGCCATTTGGGCCACTATAGGTTGCAGGAAGATGGAGAAGCCTTCAGGGGTTGCTCTAGCTTATGCAAAAAGGCCAAACTGGGATCCCAGGGCCCTGGGAATCTGAGGAGTACAAAGGTGCCCACACAGACACCATTGCCCCTCCTGCCCCCTACAGGGTCATGCACCAAACCTAGCTTGGCCAGACCCAAACATCAGGGCCAGCATGTCTATGCAGGCCAGATGAGATCTTGATTTTTAAAAGGGACCTGTGTTTGTCCCCTTTTTCCTTCCTGATGATGTTTAAGAAGGCCTGAAATTATTTTATCATCATTTTCCCCCCATTTGCTTTTTACTGATTAATGCCAGTGATATTATGGGCCTAATCCTCAATTGGCATAAATGGAATTAGCTCCACTGACACTGTTTTACTCCTTCCGAGGATCTGGACCATCAAATCTCACCTTCCCTCAAAGAAGCAGACGATGAGAGTGGGGAGGGGGGGAGGGAAATCGCTCAAAATGTTCTTCTCCCAAGCATTTGTCAGGAGCTTGATTTAAATAAGTATCAAAAACCAAAGAGGCCTGATTCCCTGCTGGTTTACTCTAGTTTTACACGTGACAGGGTGAGGCTGAAATGGCATGACTGAAAGCAGCAGCAAACAAATATTACGCCACTCTCTAGACAAATACATACCGACGTAGTTTTCAACATCACTGACGTAGAATGTAGGTGCGGGTACTGCTATGCCCAAGCCATCCTTCTTCGGAACCAGGATAGGCTCTGTGAATCCATTTTCTTCCAAGTATTCTGTTGTTAGCTGGCTTCCGGTCACTTTGACTACCACATCTTCAGCACTAGAAACACAAACACAGTTACCGTGCTAAGATATTTCACATCCAAATTCAGCATCTTTTTGATTTCTTTACTGAAAGGATAAACACACAATTATATACAAGTCATTCTAAGCCATAAGATGCCAGTGATAACTTATCCCAAGTACCTCATGCTTTGTTTAATCAGGTAGCTTGATATTTTTGAAACAATCCAAAACAATGTCCTTGGCTTCTACTTCTATTGACGAAATGCTGGGATTTTCAAAAGAGCATATGGTAGTTAGGTGCCCAAATCCCATTGAAACTCAATGGAAACTGAACACCTAACTCCCTTAGGCACCTTTAATAGCGTAATGTGAATTTTGCTATTGGAAATTATAAACAATAGGAAAGAAGTCATGGTTCTACTGAAGTCAGTGTGTCAAATAAAACTGAATATGAATTTTGTATGCTGGATTTTATGACTGGCAGTTTAATACCTCATCCCATTATATATAAGTACATGTATTCAAAAACAGTCAAAAGCACATTCTTTCAACAGCAAGTACCTGTGTGTGTGTGTTTTTTTTATATATCTATCTATCTATCTCTGTCTCTTTCTCACACACACATTTACTTGTTTTGTTTATCCAACAATTCTAATTTACAACTTTTCTCCAATAAATTTAGTAGACAAATTCTTCTTTCAGTTCCAGGCGAGGGTATAATTCTGCCCAGTAATTGTAGTCAGCTATTCACTGGTCACAAAAGGTAAGACTTTGCATGTTGCGACTAAAATTATTACATTTCTTTTCTTATTAATGGCATGATATGGAAAGTTCCCAAGTACCCCAAAATCCCACTGTCTTGAATGAGAGTTGTAAGTGCTCAGGGCAAAAACCTGGATCTATAAGAAGAGGAGCCCAAACCAGGAATATTAATAAATCTTGAAGTCTTTTGGAAATTAATTCATAACAGCTAGAAATTGGAAGCCTGGATCTCCACTCCTAGCACTTTGTGTAGTCATTCACACCTTTGCAAGCAGTGTGTTAAATGCATAGCATTTTACACCAACGTTGAATAGATTTAAGTGACTATACAAGGCTCAAGGTAGTGAAGAATCAGGCCTCTTTGTGACTAGATAGCTAACTGCATTCCACTGAACTCTATTCAGGTTCACATTTGATTGCAACACTCCAATTATATGCATGAGACTGAAATCATGAATCAATTTATTGCAAAATATGTGAAGCATGATTAAATATTCCGGAATAAATTCATCTGCCTAAACTACTGAAAACATCAAAGATAACACTTTGTGTTAATGAACCAATTTCAATGGGTGTGGAGAACAGTTATCAGTGCAAAATGCAGACACATCAACAGTGTTAAATATTCCAATTTAAAGAAGCCAACATTCAAAATGTTATGTAACGTTAAGGAAAATTATTCACTTAAACTCTTTAAAACTCATAGTCAAACACTAAAGTCTTACAGTAATTAACAAACACTGATACAATGCAACGGTTTTACCAAATATAGATAAACTAAACTCAGAAGTTTCAGAAATCCAACCTCTGGAGCTTCTCACTACTAAAATATTTTAACAAACATTTTCAAAGGCACGATCGCTGTGAAAATGATTAATGATTCCATGACTACAAGTCCCCATATAGTAACAGTCCTCTAGGAAAAGCTCTAACAAATGCTATTTTCTCCTCTGAGTCTACCTAGGCATATGGGGAAATTAGTTACTTGGACAAGTATGAAGTTTCTTTAAGCTCGTGAAGATATTTTTAATAGTGCACTACTGTGTATACCGAGAGATCTATTCTCCCATACACAGTGGGCACACAGGCACCTACAGCCATAACACAAATTCATACTTGCACCAAGGGGGTGATAACAGACCCTTCAGTACAACTCCAGAAACACTTAAGACTAATGTTGGACTGCCCTCTTCTGTGTTAGTTCTGAACTGCAGCTGCCTGAGTTAGTAACAGCTGAAGCAGGTATACAAACACTCATACTGCCATGGTGAAGTGAACAGGAGGACTTGTGGCACCTTAGAGACTAACCAATTTATTTGAGCACAAGCTTTCGTGAGCTACAGCTCACTTCATCGGATGCATTCGTGAGCTGTAGCTCACAACAGCTTATGCTCAAATAGATTGGTTAGACTCTAAGGTGCCACAAGTACTCCGTTTCTTTTTGCAAATACAGACTAACACGGCTGTGACTCCGAAACCTGTAGCTTCTCAGTGTGTCAGTGCATAAGATACAACTACGGCATAGTCCTGACTGGAGTTCTTTGCTGAAAGGTGGGTTTGTTTTGAATAAAGGCAAGCGGTTAGGAAAGTCCCTTTCTTTGTCGCTCTAATCCAGACACGCGTAATGGGATTCCGAAGTTCAAATGATGCAGCTGTTTGAGTACCAGGATCTGGGGCTTTTTGTGCATGGGTGAGTAGATTTTGAGATCAAGCTCTATTGAGGATAGATTAGTGCCAGTTGGAAGCAGGAGAAAGTGCACTCAGTGTCAGATGGGTGAATTTCTGAATGACGTTCTGGAATTCTTAACTGTCCCCAGGATTCATGAACCCAATTGAAAGCCTCACACTGGAGAAAGTGAGAAGTTTATTGATACATTCTTTAGCCAGATGACCATGCCAACTGTCCAGAGGAGGGGACGCTTGGAGAACAAGAGGACTAGATACAAATAGGAAAAAGATGAAGACAGTGGTAACCACTCCAAGGGGCCAGGCTGTTTCTGGAGCCTTATAACGAGTTCCAAACACTGTGTAAATTAGTGGAAGATGATCGAGAGGTAAACTGAATAATTCCTATTGGGAATATTTCAGATACTCAGTGTACAGACGGGTAAGGGCTCTGGAAGAGGATTTTTTCAGAAACCACACATATAAAAGCCAGCATTCTGATGATAACAGATCCATATGGTATGTTGCCAGGCATGTGTTTATGTAGCAGATATTACTTCCTTGGTAGATACAGTTTAAGCCAGGGCTAGTAAGGACAGTGCTTTTCTGCACCTAGGTGCCATTAAGGTGCAAAGAGTGAGCCTTGAGAATCTGATCTAAGGACCAAAGTAGTTGTGCAGGAGGTCAGACTAGACAATCATAATGGTCCGTTCTGACCTTAAAGTCTATGAATCTAGTAAGTCAAGGAGCAGATCCCCAGAGATGGCCTTCTGAGAAATTAAGTGCTCTTAGTCCTAGATGGATATCTGGTGCCTCAAGATGCAGAAGAGGTGGTATTAGCTCATGGAGGGTTTTATGCTTTAAGGAACAAGGATACCTCTTGAGGTAAAAGATACTTAGCTAAAGATGAGCTCCACCTAAACTCTATGCAATCTGTGAACTTGAAGAGGAGCTATTTAACTAGGAACAAGAAGCAAAGGGTGGAGCCATTAAATTACAGCAGAGTGTTAAATGGAATGAGCCAAATTCACCTGTCACTGGTGTAAACAGGTGCAGATCCCATAAAAGGTCCTCTGACAAATTCATTGGTGATGCAAGTTACACTGTGAGTGTAAATGGGACATAAAAGGAGTATAAGAGACATAAGTTGTGCAACTTGCACCAGTTTGGGAATGCAAAATTAAGGTAATCTACACATGTTAAGGAGGTGCAAATGGGAGAGATGTAGCAGGAACAGTAACTAACAGGAAACTGCCAGATAAAGTATGGGTTGGATGCTTTATATTCTTCTTCTTTTAAATTCTCCTGTCACTTTTCTGCTATACATTCTCTGCCACTCAGCATAGAAATTACATTCAGGTTATTCAGCCAGTGAATGCCCAGCTGGTTCACATTACATTGGTTTATCACTTAAACCCTTATGCTTGCATCACAGCCCAGGAACACCCCACACGTAACTCGCATGTCTAAGTCACCAATGAATTTGGTCCCGTAAGAGTCCACAGAAGCTCACAGATAGGAAGGAGCTCAATGAAAGGAGCTCTGAATCCACCAGAGCAGTTGGCAGCTGTTATTCAGAAACAGAGACCTTATCAACTAGGTTGAGGCACCTGAAAATTGTGGGATTTACATGTTTTCGTTTTAATGCTACTTTGGTATTAATAATGTAGGAGCTGAATCCCAGTCAGCCATGATAAGCCAGTCACAATATGTATTACTGAGCCCTGGTGGAATAATCTCTTACCCCCCTTTCCCCTGAATACCTCACTGAGTGCCAAAATATGGGTCCAAGCATCTCAAATGCATCATTTATCTCTCCCTGCTACCAGCCCTGCCTCCAAACTGATCTCCAAATTCTAGAGCGGCTCCGCCCGGATAGCCAACCTCACTGCCTGACGTGATATTTTGATGTGTACTTTGGGACCAGCAGGCTGATTTTAAATGTAATTTTTTTAAGTGTTTTAGTGGTTTTGTTTAATGTATTGAATTTAAGGCCCTTGGCAGATACTGATTTGTTGTTTGTGGGGGAGGCGAAGAAATCGGTAAAGACACAAAATAGAAGTGTAAAATCAAGCTGACAAAGTTAACTTTCTTTAGGCCTGGAACACAGGAAATGAAATGAGCACATTGTCACAAGGCAGAGTTCCATTTTTGTCCCACTTTCTTTTTTGGCTCTCCCCTCCCTATTTCCTCTGATCTCAGTCGGTCCTTGGATTCCTTGACCACAAGGTTTATGGCTTTCGGTGCGTTTCAGTAACACAATTTCACCTCAGCTTTGTGCTATGACACAGGCAAGAGGTTTCAACTTAAAAATTAAAAAAAAGCCCCTTTGTGGGTTTGAGAGATCTGGACAGTTAGTGTGGGTTTTGGTCTGTGAACGTCTGCAGGTTTCAACTGCACCAACTATTTTCATTATTAAGTCAGTCTTAAAATAGCAAAGGGCCCAAAAGTTTTTTGTTTTACTAACATCACAACTGTAAATGGCTGAGGGATAAATCCTGTGATGAACTGTTTGCAAACTCCTCCTTGGAACCTCTGCTTCAGCACTGGGGATTCTCTTTTGTGCACAATCCATCTTGAGCAGAAAATGGTGAAAACAAACTGAGGGCCAAATTTACAGAAGCTGCAGAATGACTCAAAGCCAAGAAAGATGCAAATGCAAGACCTACAACTGCATGCGAACCTCCCTGATTTGGGAGCACACACGTGAATACACATGAACATGGACCAGGTGAAAGTCAGACTCTTGATTTGAATAAATCAGTGCCAGATCCCTCAAGCTGTTGATCACCTCCTTTTAAGGTGTCAAGTGTCTTCACCTCCCACTGGAGTGACTGGCAGTTGAAGAGATCCACCAAAAATCCCCCCACCCCCCAAAAAACCTCCCACTGGAGTGACTGGCAGTTGAAGAGATCCAGCAAAAATCCCCCCACCCCCCCCAAAAAAAAAAGTTTGAGAAGGAATTTGTCAATTTGCTCCAGCTAAGCAGTTTAAATGTGGCCACTTGATATTTTAAATCTATTGAATATTCTATTGTGTTTCACCTAGTAATTGCAAGAACCACTTTTGTTAAATTCTGTGGCCTGTGTTAAGCAGGAGGTCAGACTAGATTATCATAATGGTCGTTTCTGGCCTTAAAATCTATTAATATAGCTGCAAGATTTGGTAAACATAGTTTTAAGTGGCCAGTCCAAAAACAGCTAAGCTGAAAACCAAAGAGTTCAAAGGTCTAAAATCATACAAGTAAAATTGTTAAGCATTAAGTTAAGTGAAAAATACACCTATACACAATGTTCACAAAAGAGAAGCTTTAGCAAATAAACTTGCAGCTGATTCCCCATAGAGTAATGATTTGGGGGCAGATATTTTAAATTAAGGCAATCTTCTCCATAAATTATAGAACTTTTGTATTTACCGAGTACACTCTACCTGCCTCCAAACATGATTGTGAAATAGTCTCAATTGTTACTTAGATCCACTTGTAAGAACCAGAAAAAATAACCATTCTGATGAACAGAGGTACAGAGTTACAAAATAAATGTGTAAAATGCCCACTATCAATACCCCAAACAAGTTTTTGTTACTGTAGCAACTAAGGATGTGGCTACTTTTCTGATCAAGCTGAGATGAACTTCAGAAAAGTCTGCACTATGCTTGAGCACGGAACGTAATTCATCAGGTTTCTCACCTAAGTATTACTGTGTGGCAATGCCGTAGGGCGTGACGCTCCAGCATGCATGCTTGCAGCCTGTCATGGCCCTGAAGGCTCGTTGCACTCAGCGATTAGTTCACACCAGATTAGTTCAACCACTCTTTGTGGGGTTTGATTTATTCATTCCTTCTACAGAGAGCAACTAACTTATTTAGCTGCTCAAGTCCATGCCCTCTCTGGGTCCATGCAAGAGTCTCGTTCAATTACCTCCCCTGTTCATGAGGTCCCAGCCCTCGTCCCAGAGCTGGGCTGTACTTTGGACAAACCCTGTGTCCCTCTCCTTAAGACAGGAGCCTCCTAGCAATTCCTCCTTGGAGCTGGAGTTGTACTTTAGGCCAACTGTAGAGCCTTAGGCAGCTGCTCTTCCACCTGGCCCTCTTCCCAGTCAGCCCTTCCACCCTCAGGCAAGGAGAGTTCAGCAGGCAGAACTTCCTCGGCAGCTGTTTTCTCCCTGATAACTCAGGACCCTGGAGGAGCCTTCTTACTCCCTGCCGTATCCACAGGCGTCTGCCCTGCTATGAAGGAGGCAGCATTTATGCTGGCCCTTCTCCCAGCTCATTCTTGATTGGCTGGGTGAGAGTGGAGCCTCCACCCCTCTCTCTGCAAGGCTCCAGTCCTTAAAGATATAGTAACAGGATTCCTTCTAGATGCTACTTCTTCCCAGGACCCCTTCAGCGCCCGTTTTACAGGTGTTAGTAGGGAACAGGACCCAGCTAACTGGGGAAAGCACCTGTTTTAATAGTGCTGCACCAATGTAACTGAGAGGAGACTTCGAGCCATTACACGTAATGACAATCACTAAAGACTTAAAGTCTGTGAAATTAGCTTAAAACTAGGTCTTTACATGGCAAACGTTCACATGGGGAATTCTCTTTCATTCACTCCTCTCCCTATGCTGTATATAAACTAAGCAAACAACATTCACCACAGTTCCTCCTCCACTTGAGCACAAATTATAATTGGACACGTGCATCACAGTAATCGCACTTTTACCTACATAGCTGAATAACCTACCTCGGAAAAGTTCGACTTCGAAGTTCCTTTATGAAGACTTGACTCCCATTCTGTACGGGTTTGACCTCTGTTGACTGCCCGGTATCGTGTTTATGCCAATTTCTTTTCTTTTTCACTGAAAGAGAGTGAATTGGACAGCACCATATGCTAAGTAGGGGGTCTTTATTAAGACATTCTGTGAGAGAAAGTTCTTAGTAGTACTTTCTATGCAAGCCAAGAAAAGAGAAGCCCACTATGCAGCACTGTTAATTTTAACATTGTGTTCTGATCCACCATTAGACAATTACACTGTAGCCTGAAGATCTATTACATACTGAACCATGTTCGTTTGTAACATAAGGAAAACCAGACGGATAATTGCTGAGCTCTACGGCTATCACAAGCATTAAGCAAATGCAGGCTCCGGATAACATTTTGTACTTGCCAGACTACACACTTAATCTTTATTGTAAACCTCCCAGAAAATCTTCTCTTCTGCTCTCTCAATTTGTAGCATAGATCATTATGAACATGCTCTTTCTTTGCCACACCTTTCCAAGGGCCTGAGCCAAAGTCAGTGGAAGTCTTGTCATTGAATTCAAGTGGCTTTGGATCAGGCCCTAAATACAAAATACCTCATTCTGGCAAGAAAATCTAGTATCCATGTTTAGTATAAAAAGACACAAGTTCACATCCAATCCAGTTTTTGGAGCGCCTTTCATTACCATGCTTCAAAATGCAAGCCAGACTCATACTATGTTGATGGGGCAGAGCAGAATGCCCCTGGCTCATGCTCTTAATGAATCACAGACATTTAGGCAAGCTGATCAGGGAAATGGGATCAGCTGAAATATGCACAGTCAAATCAAGTCACATATCAACTTGCTTCTGACTTTTCTTTTCAACAGTCACTTAACACTGGCCAAGAAGAACCATTCCAGTTTTTACCAATTATCAGCATTAAATCTCTCAGCTGCTCCTGCTTTTAGACTGACATGGGGTGTTTATTGCGGTAGGAAATTACTGACATCAGAAATGCAGTCTCCCCTTATTTTAACCTTTCTGCCCTCAGAGTTTTCACTTTCTTTTTGTACCCTGGGTTCATATTGTACCTAAAGGTGGGCAAGCTGGTTAGGATAAAATATGAAACCTGAGACTCCACAAAACCTCAAAGCAAACCCAAACTTTTCTTATGTTCAAACTAGTTTTGTGGAAGAAAGCCACCTGCTTCTATCACCATGACTGGACATGTGCCCTTCCACAGCCCTCCCCTTCCCCCCACACTTACTCTTTGACTACCAAAGGAGCTGGGAGGCCCAAACTATAACATCCTGAGACCTGGAAAAGTCACCTCTGTAGGGTGGCCAGGACTTTGGAAGTAGAGACATCTACCAAAGAATCCTTCCCAGGTTTTTACAACACACGCTGGTTTTATTAGTTCCATGCTGCTTTCCAGCCTAGCTGGATATAGTCATTAAAGCTGCTAGTTCTTTATCTTAATGGCCCTCAGGCTTAGTGTATTAGTTCAATACTCCCAGTAACATAGGAATCAACCTCAATATGTACACCACTCCCTCCCTCCCACTTTCCCTTCCCATGACCCCCACCCATCTCCCCACATCCTGGTTCTGTTCCATATCAACTGGCCCAGCTAACCAGGCGGGTCATTAAAAGGATTCTATCATACCCCTTCTTTTATTTTTCCTCAAAATTGCCTACATATCTAGACAAAGTCAAGAAGCTGTAGATTATAATAAATACTCGTTGCAACTCTTTTCAATCAGCACACTCAAATAACATTGCAATTTAGGGCGATATTTTCACAAAGGGCATTTTTCCTATTGAAAAATCTATAGATTCCTAATTCCCATTTGAAATCTCCCTCTTAGAGGCTGCATCATGTAGTACAGCATTCTATCAGGGATTACACAACCAGTATCAGCCAATTTCTTTACTATATGTTTGTAGAATGCGTACCACAGTGAGGAGTATTTGATTTGGGCCTCTGGGAACAACTACAGCAGACATGTAATATATAATTTAAAATGATGAACAACTCCCAGAGCTGGCCAAAAAAAAAAATGCAGAGTTGTGGGGGGTTTTAGCAAAGAATGCAGAAATATTTTTGCAAAACTTGTCCATCAAAATTTTGAATTTACTAAAAATTTCCATAACACTAAAAGTTGGCTGGCAAAAGCTTTTTTTTTTTTGAGAAAACTTTGTGAAAAAAATTGTCATGAAGATATCAGATTTTTCAACCAGCTCTAATAACTATATTCTCCAACTTCTGTCTCAAGCTGAATATACCACATGAATTCAGATGTATACTTAAACGTACATAAATGTATTTAGAACCAAAGGAAATCTATAAGCTCGTTTTGTTATCTTTTAATTGACACTATTTCAAACATTTGAGCCTGATTCCCCTTTTATTTATATCACTGTAACTTCATTGATTTCAGTGGAATTTCTCCTGATTTTCACGGGTGTGAAGGAAATCAGGCCAAACGTTTTCCCCGGTGTTATGAAAATGAACTAAGTTTATCTAAATAGAGCACTTAAATTTAAATAACATCAGAAATGTATTTGTGAACATGTATATTTTTTTTCTCCAAACAGAAGTATCGCCAAATTTCATTAAATCAAAATGACTTTAAATGTCACAAGCAATTTTCGGAAATAGTAGTCACCAAGTGACATTGCTAAAGAGGATAATGTAAGAAAAGGAAAATGATTTTTAAATTTGACATCTGGAGAGCATACATCATGGAACGCATTCACCAGAAGTATAAATATATTTAAAATCCATGCAAGTTACATAACAGAGACAATTAGTGAATATGTGCTTCTCTTTGCGAGCCTTGCAATAATTAATTCTTGGCAGTGAAATATCATATCTGGAAAAACACCTACTCATTTAATACAAAATTGATACTGCAAAATAACCCAGCTAGTTTACACATATATTGTAACCACTGTTCCCTCTAAGCTGTGCGCACGCACACAGATGCTAAACCCCGCGCACATGGCAAAACACCGTGCGCACAAAAATTTGCACAGAAGCATAACAATTTGCAGAGAAGAATTTTTTTGCACACACGGCCTGTCAAAAATTAGAGGGAACATTGATTGTAACAGTTAACCACAAATGAAATTCATAATCTCATACAAGTCCGGGAACACGCTGCACACAACTGTATGACAGAATAACTTAACATAGGGCCTGTTCCTGCTTCCACTTCAAGACTGGTCCCTAATTTTTCCAGTCTGTTGCAGTTACACACACCACATGAAACGGTGGAAGGATCACACGCTGACATTTCATTTTTGCAGCGTGACTTATACCCCTTTTATTTTATGGCTATAAGAACCTACATAATTGGGGTTTTTTTTAAATGGTCTTGAAAATTGCTGTTCATTTTGAGAAACTATAAACATACAGATCAAGCAAATCAGTTTGTGATATTCCAGCAATAAACTAAGATTTCAGTACTAACGTTGCAGGTCTTTACACTATTCCACTCTAATGACTGATTTTGTGATATCATGATACGGTATCTTAGATAAAACAGTGAAAAACACCCTCATTGCGTTGTTGTTGTATTATGACACTCTACTTCTGCCACAGCTGCAACCACATATGTTTACAAGACTGTTGCAGTCGCAGTGTTTTTGATACAGCACCTTTATATCTACCATATTGTGCAATACTGACTGTGGGAGACATTTTGCCAAAGGCAGATTTTGTTAAGGAATGGAAAGCCAAGAATTAGAAGTTAGCTGTTATTTCAGCTCTACTTGTCATAATTGGTATATTACTCTTGTATATCTTCTTACTGAAGCAGCCAGTGGTTGAATTCTAAGATTACACACCCATGTTTTCTTATGTAATTAAAATTTAATTCCTGACTACAAACTTATGCTTCTTCTGTCTGATTTTTTTTCCACATTGAAGACTAGGTGTCTTCCGTCATTCATAATTTACAGCCAAATGGAAGCAAGAAAAGCATCAAATAGATTTTAACATAACCCAAGAATTTCACTCGGAATCTAGAAAAATCATGCTTTATCTTCCACATTGAGGCAATGATTGACTCTGCGAATCTTCAGTCATACCACTTCTTTTCCAGACAAGCCATTTTATTGCTAAATGATTCACTCTGAGGATGACTTGTAGTTATTTGTTTGACCTATTCCTGATGTATGTATGTCACTACAAATTTGAAAAATAGGCAGGGTGATGCTTTCAAACCCACCTAGAGGAAAATTAGGGTAATATTTTTCCTCTTCGTGGTCTTAATTGTAGTTTGTTTCATAACAGCGACAATCTCTGCCAATTGGTAGCATATTTATAATAAAATGCTTTTAAATTAAGCATTTAGTTTTTCACAATGATTGGGGAAAGGATATTCTTGTATAGTAAACAGAATTCTTTAATTCATTTGATCAAAGCAAAAACACCCTGCAGTTCTTTATTAGGTAAAACCCGCACTCACATCAGCAATCTTTTCATACAGGTGGGAGTTTTGCCTGAGAAAGAACCAGCTCCCCCAATGTACCCTAAAATTTTAACCCAAATTGCCATTTAACCCACATGTGCATGCCAGACATAATACAATGTTTTTTATTCTTGTTATCAAGATGACAAAAGCCATAGTATAATTACTATAAGTGACTGCATCAGATCTATCTACCTATCCAGGAACTATTACAGCCTGTACCTAAGTGCCTCGTTAATGGATTTTATCCTCAACACCTCGGTGAGGTAGGGAAGTGTTATCTTCATTTTACAGATGTGGGACTGAGCACAGGGTAGATGGAATGATTTGCCCTAGATTACATACAATGACTGGGCTAGGCTAAGCAAGGAAATGAATTCACATCTCCCTAGTCCCAGTCCAAGTGCCCCATCTTTGTTACCCTTACTGTGTTTTGAATCCCACTGTAGCAGGACTGCCATATATAACAGTAAGAAACACACTTAAATTAAAATATATCTTTTTATAACCAAAAATTGAGAAACTAGCCATTGCTTAAACTTGAGATGGCACAGGAATCAAGCATGTATACTTACAAGTAGACTTTCCATGGGTTTTCTCACAGTTCGGACAATGATAGATATCAATATCTGGTGCCTCCTCTTCTTCTACGCCAACACAACTGGAATATTAAAAAAAAAATAGACCATCCTCAGTCTGGCTCTAAAGGTGCAAATACACAAAGTGATCAAAAATTTTACTTTGCAATTAATATGCAGCCATGTTAATCATTAAGGGTATATCAAGGAAAAATGTGATGAACCCCTTTTGTTTGCATAATGTCAGGTCAAATGCCACTGCAGCCTACACGACTGGGTGAGTGCTGAAAGAGGTGTCTCCCAGACACTTGTGTGCCAGTTCAATATGGGCCTCCCTTACAGAGTGGTAGAGACTCTGACTAAAATTTCTTTGCTCCATTCACAAAGACCACTTTAGCTGGCTGGGACAAAATAATATTCCCATCTACACACAGTTCTGGAAATTCAATCCACCCCAAAGGCAATAAACAAAACACAAACCCTTTTGCAAAATACCTACGGACAGTTGTTAGACAGTATGGCACTGCTGGCAAGTGATAGGGACACAATAATATACAACATGCACAACATAAGTAGATTCCATCTCTGTTACAATGTCATGAAGAAGAGAAGGAAAGGGTGACACACAAAGCTCACTGCACTTTTGGCTGCCAAAATAGGTTGTATTGTGGCAGCTGCTCGGAACACCCACTGAGATTATTTTGGATGTCACAACATATGTAACAATACAGTGCAGCCTGCGGGCACGCTGTGTGAATGCAATTCAATGGCAAACCAGAGCACTAGGAGGAAAACAAAAGTACATTACAAAGGAATGAAGTACCCGAGATAAGAAGTTGTTGTACAGTCAAAGTGGAGAGCAGCCAGACAAATGATCAAACTCCACAAGGAGCAAAGGCAAACAGGATTTTTTTCATGCTTGTTCTGCCTAAAACAGCCCAGACTATGTAAGGCAAATCTGAAGCACAGAAAAGAGAACTTCAGTCCTCCATGAATCAGGCTGGAATCCTAAGGATACAGCCCCCCATTCCTTCTTCCATAGAAGCTGCGCTCAGGACCCAAGGCTGGGGGAGAGAAAAAGGTAGATCTATACCATCTTTGCCTTGATCCCCTGGGCTGCCAGGGACTAGTTCAGTCCCCAACATAAATTAGACAGTCTCAGGATTGCTCTAACGTACACTAGATACAACAGCTTCAAAGGGCTGTTACACTAGCCAGGGATTGCCGGAGTGCCCTAACTGTAACCCTTCTGCGGGTATGTCCCCTATGCCAGAGGAAGGAGGATGGGCTAGATCCAGGAAACTCCTCAGCTGTAGAGCTCCAGCATGCAAAGGGGACATATTGTGGGTCAGAATCTGATCCACAATCTTTAACTGACTATTGGTAAAGCTGAGTGCATTCCCCCACTATAAAAATGAGTGAACTTCACTTTCACAGAGACAGGCAATAGGGGTTTGTCACAGCGCCACTTCTGCCAATAAAATTATGCTCTCCCGAGTCACTCAACTACAGCAGTACCAGCATGGGCCATCTCCTTGTAATATCTGGGGAAGGTGAAGAGTTTTACTAAAACATGGATGGAGAAATATTTGACTCCTGAAATGCACTAAAGCCCTGACCACACTAGTCTTTGCAAAAGTGTGCCTGAAACCATTTTTGAAACCCAGTTTAACACAACTCGCATCTATATCTAACATGATTACAAACCCTGTGACCACCACATTAAAAACATCCACACCAGGAGGTGGTCTATAGCATTGTTTCCTCTAGTATGGTTATTGACTACCATCTCAAAAAACACTGTTTCAATTTCTGCCAGAAATCTTCTTGACTGTTTTTCAACATTTGCACTAACAAAATGTGACTCGCTATGTGGACAGTACCCCAGGCTCATTCGGAGTTGAACTGTATATGTTCATCTAAGCCCTGCAACCAAAATAATACAAAACATGCTTTTCTCCTGAAAGAACCCTAAATAATGTGAATGCTAAAAGTTATAATAGTGTAAGGGAGAGGAGAAGTGGATCCGTGCAAAACAAGTTCTACCACATCAACCCATTTGTTTGAAGGTCCAGTCGCTGAGTTGTATTGCTAGCATTATCTGGTCGGTATGGCGATAAAAAATTTTTGACTCCTGTGTAAAAATATAGATATGGCTGTAGCTGTTGGCATTGCTCTAATACTTCAACAAATACAAAAGAAACTATCTCTCTAAATTGTTCACTTGGAAACCTACAGAAAAAAATTAAGGACAGGAAAATTATCACAACAATCCAGATCATTAGGGTCAAGGATTTTACAAAAAAAAACGAGGAGTCCCTGTGGCACTTTGGAGACTAACAAATTTATTTGGGCAGGTAGAAAAATGCCAGATTAGCCATCAGAGAATTTAAACAAACCTCATAAATGAGCATAAGTAAAACAAAATTGTAGGATTCATATCTCCAAGAAGCTGCATCAGCTGCTTATGCCACTGCTTTCAACTTGTCAAGCTTAGTAAAGGTATGGATTAGGCTCTAAAGTGGTGCTTTGAAAAGTCTATATTTAGCTACGTTAAGCAGCCCAGAACAGGGGAAGCTACTTACCTTGCTTTATGAAGAGGTATGAAAAGCTACTAATAATGAGGCTAAGGCTTGAGGGCTTGAGTGTATGGAGGGACCTGTTGCTCTTATGGCAACAAAAGTTATTTAAGGAGAATCAAATAGGAAAATAAGAATAATGTACAGCAAACAGGATCAGGCTTCACTCTCACACTGACCCTAGATAAACAGGGTATCTGATGACCTTTCAGTCATGTTGCCTCACAAAGGGGCTAATCAGTTCAACTGATTCACCTAGAGTTAGGGGGACCAGACAGCAAGTGTGAAAAATCAGCAAGGGGTGGGGAGGTAATAGGCGCCTATATAAGACAAAGCCCTGAATATTGGGACATGTAGTCATCCTACGTAGGGTATGGTTTCTGCACAAGGTGTGCATATTTATATTTACTAAGGCTCAGACTCTGCCACATTCATCCAAGAGTAGTTCCACTAATGAGTAAGAGGGCAGAATCTGGCCCTAAAGTCCCAGAGTGCCTTGCTGCAATGATTCAGACAACCTTTATCCAAACTCTGGGCTACTTTCGGAGCCCCTTCCTCTCACTGAATAGTGCCTTACTCCACAAATAATCCTATTGACATCAACGGTATTATTCATGGGGGAAGGTACTATTCCATATGAACAAAGCCTTCCATTCAAGACATGTAGACACCACCACTCCCTAAAACCTCGTCTACACTATAGAAGGTTAGTTAAAAACGGTTCCCTCCAGTGCTGCCAGCAATTCAGCTGCACTGACTTACCCCCTGTAACCTCATTTTGGCTAAAGAACTTGACTGTAGGGATGGGAAACCCATGTAGATTTCAAAAAGTTTTGCAAAATTAATATGGGTTCATTAACTGCTTTCCCTTTTAACACCTTATTTTTCTCAAGAGCCATGTCATTCTTTAAAAAAAGTGTTTTTCTAGCTAAAAGAAACCCTCTGCTCTGTAGAAGAGTCCCCCTAAAATGTGGATGGCATGAGTGCCTGCTGTGCACTGTATTTATTTTTTCATGAGCATCTTTTCTTTACCCCTCTGAGTCTTTTTGCACAGTCTCTTTGTATTTCTTTGTCATGCTTCTCCCCCTCCCCCCCCCAACTCTCTTAAGAGGAAAACACATTTCGCAGTGCTTGGGTCAAACATTTGACCCCACACATACAGCGATCAAGTGGGTTCAAAGTTAAACAAAGTGAGATCAGATGTAACAAGTGTGGTATGGTAGCAGACTACAGCCAAAGGCCATGCTATAGTGATTTCCACATCAGTCTATTGCTATGGAACCTGGACATGATAGCACCAACACAAAGAACAGTGGCACCCTTGACCTATTATGCATATGAAGAGATGCAAACAAATCATACATGAGAGGTTCTGCAAAGCAACTGCAAATCCGGCACTGAAACAATAGTTATAAAAACGCAGCCAATGCTGAAAACAGCACAGGGAACTGGAATCCTAGCCAATATCCTGGGATCGCAGCAGCTGCCAGCCTCCTCACTGTCTGTTCCCCACTTCCAGAGGCTACGACTGCAAGGGGGCCACAAGCTGGCTTCTCCTTACTCTGTGCAGTTCCGCTCCTTTAACTGCTTGGGATGCTTGCAGCTGAAGTCCAGGAGCTGGTTTTCAGAAAGGATTCAGGGAGGGCACAGACAGCAGAGTAGCCTCACAAGAAGGTAAATGAGAGTAAGAGAGCAGAGCACTGCTGTTTCCCAGGTTTGGGGAGGGAAGGAAGGGACAAAGCAGTCTCTGAGGTGCTGTTCCTTTAAGGGAACAAGAAGCAACAGAGGGTGCAACAGCAGGAGGTGGAGCTGGGAAGCAGCACTCTGGGCAACAGCAGATTTATTTGACTCATTTGGGTTAGTGGTCTGAGAATCAGTTTTTAAAAGCCTATAGACACTATGGAACAATATGTTCACTTCTCAGCAGGATTCTCTCAACTCCCAAATCACACACAGAGTACCATGCAGATTACCCTTCTGAAAGAGGCCTTTACAAGTGTGGTACTGTTTGCAATGCAAGGACACCTAGGGTCCACCTAATTATCACACACAGAGCCACTTGTGTGTGCAATTAGGCATCTACTACAATTGTGCACACAAACACCATGAGTGCATGCCCTAATAAGGTATTGGTAGATTCCCCAGGCAGTCCCCATTTCTCTGGCTTATGAGCTGTCCCTTGCTACATTTTTGACATAGTGACAATTATGAAGATTTGCAGGACTGGGCATGTCCTCCTTTTGGAAGGCACCAGGTTCCCCAGGCAAATGCAGAGAGAGTGAACTTTTAATTGGTGAAGGATCAAGAGGAGGGAAATAAATGCTCCTGCGATGTCCTGAAAAAGAACCTCATTCATTATGACATTGATATTAACATGTGAGATGCTACAGCAGTAAACATGTCAGTTGGGGACCAAGGAAACATCTGGTGCAGAAAGTTATGATGATGCAAGGCATGCTAGTCAGGCAACAAGACAACAGGGTTCTTCCCAAGCAGAGAGAGAGAATCTTATAAATTCAGCTAAAAATGCTATTCCATTTTCTTGCCCAACTTGTAGAAAAGCCTGCAAAGATGGAAAAGGACATTAACCATCTATGTGTCCAAAACAGTTTCTTGTTAAACCAGTCTCCTTTAGCATGAAGGACAACCAGACTGGGGTGATTTTAATCAAGGCAATTTAAATAAGTGACTTAAATCACTTGATTTAAAAATATATGTTTAAAGTTTTAAACCATATTGGCACCTTGTAAAACTTGTTTAAAATTTGTGCTACTGCATCTTTCAATTAAAATTTAAATGATGTTATAGGCAGGGTATCGTATTTGAATTGTACAAAACTGCTGTAGTCAAAAAATAAAACCAAGAAAATTAAGGCCCTGATCCTGCAACCATTTAAGCAGGTACATAACATGCTTAAAGTTAAGCAGATGCAGAAGTGTTGCAGGATCATAGGCTGAAATTGTATTTTAATTAAAAATTTCTCTCTTAATGGTACAAAATCTTAGTCACCTCAAAACAAAATTGCTTCAGTGTTAACAACAAAAAGTTATTAGACTTTCAACGCACTAACAAAACTATTGTGAACTTTTTTATACAGACCCAAATTTTTCAAAAATATTAGCCGAAAGTTAGGCTTCTAAACCCATATTTAGGCACCTACGCATGGGATTTTCAAAAGCACTTAAGTGATTTAGAAGCACAAATCCCATTGACTTCAAACTGCAACCCCATCAGAAGAATATAGTCTAGTCAAAGCATTTCAGCTTTCCTGACTCGAGGAAGCTCAATGTACTGGAAGATGATGCTGGTTGCAAATATAGCATGAGTGATTTGCTTGTCAATTTTTTGAGTTTGTGGTGTTTGCACAAGCTGTGGACAGGTCTTTTTCAGCATGGTAGCATTTTAAATGTGAAACTTAATAAAAAATCCTATGTAAAATCTTATATTCTACTAGAATTCAGAAATATAGACACAAGTAAAAAATGCTAGCAATTTTAGCAACATAAATAAAAAGTCTGAATTTAAAAAATATTTAAATAAAAAACCCTGATTTTTTTTAAACAAATTCATATTTTTATTCACCCTTAGGACAATTCTTGGTAACAAAACCTGCAAAGCTACATTACATTTTAGAGCTTTTAGCACAGAAGCGGGGCCTTTAAAGTAGTCTTATTACCTCACCCCCATTCTAATAAAGCAATCTAGTAAAGAAATAGTGCGACTTCTTAGGACGCTCACAGCTCACTTTTGAACCGGATATATTACAGTTGCCTCAGAACACACTTACATGTGTCATTTTCACCTGTTCACTTTCAGATGTGATCAGTCTCTTCTGATAAGTATTCTATTACACTCTAGTATTCCCTGGTACCAATATTTGTCAAATAGTTTATTTGACAATTTGGGGGGGATTTTTTGTCACGTATATTATTTAACTAGCTCTATAAGATGATCAGGCAGTATTCACTGCATCACTTGTTGAATAAAGTGTTCACGATTTTTTAATTTGACTAGCACAAGATGTATAAATCAATACAAGCCTCCTGGGTCTGTATTCTGCTAATTTAATTAAAAACTTATTTTTAACTCTTTTCTGCTTTACCAAAATAGGACAAAAGGCCTAGAGACTTTTAACGCTGCCCTAGAGCAGGCACTTCACTCTTGTATTTCACAGAACTCAAAAAATGTGTGTGTCTTGTTCTCACACTGAATCAGCTCCCACCCCCAAGTAGTAACACTGAGGGTGCTCCAGCCTCAGACCTTGGGAATAACCCAGCACGACACTGGTGGGTAGTAACACAATAATACTTCGCAGTTCAATAGCAGCTTTCATCCAAGATTTCAGAGTTGCTCTACGAACATCAATCAATCCTCACAGCCACATCCTGGTTAGGTATGTATTACCCTCAGCTTATGGACAGGGAAACTGAGACACAAAGACGCAACAGTACAAAGCAAGGCCCCAGTTCTGCCATCAACGTTAATAAAAATCAGTGACAAAGCCGCAAGTGTGCGCTCATGGAGTCTGGATTCCCAGAAAACCCAGGAGATGGAAAGGTGGTGGTGTCAGACAACGTTCCAGCTTACTTTTTTTTTTCTTTTTAAACTGTGTGTGCAACAAATGACTGCCAGAGTCAAGTTTAAAACCTCTGAATGCAGCTTTTCCCACCCTCTGCCCTCCCCCTCATCCTCTCTCTGACTCACCCCCTTAGCTCCATTCGACCTTTCCTCTCCCATTCACTGACTCCCTCTCCAGCATCATTCTGGATTTCTCCTTCAAACTCTTCATTCATCCTCCACTCACTTCCTCTCCCTCTTTCAGTGCCCCATTCCCTCTCTCTGCCCTACTCTTACCTTGGGGGAGCTAGGGAGGGCACCTAGAGGTGTATTTGCCCAGAGTCAGCAGATTGAGACCCATTTTCCCGTCTGCTGCAGCAGGAGGCACTGTTCTCAGGCCTGGCTAGTTTATATGGTAGTGAAGGCAGCACACATGGGTAGGCTGCTCAGGGCCTGGTGCTGGCTCCCTAGCAGCGGGAGGGCTACGGGGCCATTCTGAGCAGCAGAGACTGAGCCCTGTGTGATGCATGCCTGAGAGCTGAGGACACAGCTTCTCACCACATGGTTTAGAAAAGTGATAGCAAAACAGACACGTGTGGTATTTTTATTCCTAGTAAAGGTGGTGATCCATAATTCACCTGAACTCCCCTCCTATCTAATAACAACACAGGATCTAAAGGCACAATGTCCCTGCAAGACATTTATCATTCACTGGGCAACACTGTTCTTCCTTTTGCATGTAGCTAATGTGAAAGGTAGGATACTCTTGCCAACAAAGGTAGGGCTTTGTTGGAACACCACACCTATCCCAATTTCAGAAGCCTCCACCTGAGCTATAATAAGAGTGGAGAGAAATCAGGATTTCTCAGAAGTAGAAAGAATCATGATTTATCCTCCCATGTTTTATGGTTATCCAGCACTGCCACATCTACTTGATCAAACTTTTATTACTCTTTTTGATCAGATCTGACACTGTATGCAATTTCAGCAAAACTGAAGCATTTACTTGAATGCCTAGTCAGCCTAGGGAAAGCTCTAACTTGCTCAGATGCAGAACTTTTTCAGCAAGGGCTTGCTTTTTTATCCAGTTTACCAGACAGGTTGACACACTGATTCTCACGTGACCAAATGATGACATCTGCAAGTGCTTTAACCATATGTCAAATACCATAACGGAGGCAAGTGATGTTATAGAATGGAAAGAAGAATGAGGATGGGAGAATAGAAAATCCAAACTATGGCCCAATTCAGCAGACTATTTAAGCACATGTTAATTTTAAGTGCATAAGCAAGCCCATTGACTTAACTGCTTTGCTGAATCAGGCCTAAATAAGAGCGAACTCTGAATATACCAAGTAATCAATATTCCATTTAATTGGAAGGGGTATACACCTTACAGATGAGCCAGTGTAGGGAGAAAATACATTTGGAGGTACAGATTTCAGCAACTCCCTCATTTCAAAACAAACTCTATCCCCTGAATCCACCTATCAATGTTTGTGCTAGACAGCTGCTTCAACGACCTGCTAGAACAAAGCCATGTAAAGCACATAAAATCTGTAATATCCAAGTCTCCTACGTGCTAATCAAAAACAAAACTGACAGGCAGGATTTCCAAGAGAGTTAGCATATTAGGTTCAATGTCCAGGTGCCCTCTACAGTCTGATATTTTTAAGATTCTAATGCCATTGCCATCTGCTGCTTCGTCTTTTTGCACCAAGTGCTGAACTCTGACCATGCACTCCCCGTCCCTTGCACCTGACAGGGCAGCAGTCCTTGGACTGGTTTGGCGAACGTTCCAGGGGAGAACAGAATGCATCTAGGGTCACCCTGATATCCTGTTACTTTCAATGGACCATCAGTGGGATCATGGCAGCACATCAGCAAACCCAGAGAACCCGGACCAGGAGATGTGGAGATAAAAATAAACTATTTCATAGTACTGAGTACGGGATTAGGAGCCAGGAGTTTCTACCCTGTTTTACAGCAACTCCCCCGCATGGTCCCAAGCAAATTACTTAACCTCTTTGACTCAGCTTCCCCATCAACAAAACAATGGTACTTGCCTGCCTGCCTCAAAGGGCACTGTGCAGATTAATTCATTAATATTTGTGTAGGGCTTTGAGGAGAAGCTCTAGGTAAATGCTCAGTGGTGCAATTGAATAGTGCTTTTTTAATTGCTTTTCTTTAGTGTGTGGGCTCCATTGTTTGGAATACTCTTGTAGGAGTTTGTAAATAAAACATTTTGTCCTTTTCTATTGCACAAATCCTCAGATTTTCAGAAGATTTCCAGCAGCTGCATGATCTGGCCCTTGGTTCATGTAGGGACAAAGCCTCCTTCATTGCTCATTGGACCCATCAAATGATGTCAGCATCACTCTGTGTTAACCAGGTATATGTTACTGTATAGCCAGCAGAGAGAGAAGCAAACGTTGCTTTTTTAATAGCTGTTTATTTTCTGTAGTCTCAGCAATAATAGCAACTTTAAAACATACATACTCAGTATTTAGAACTCGGAGGATTTCCCCCAAATCAGATTATAAGATCTTTCAGGCAGTTCATTTTCTGTTTTAAAAACTTTGACTATGCCTCTTTGAGCTGAGGATTTTATAATATAGTAAAGGGGCTGGAGGGGAAAACAGCACAATGTATAACTAACGTGGATTATTTGTTGCTATGCAGTGTCTAAGGGAGTATACATTAAGGCGTATCAACCTCAGACCGGGTCTGCGCTGTGGACATTTCCAGAAAAATTCCCACCAGTGTATAGAGTGATCCAGGTGAGCCAGTGTTAGCACAAGCAGGAAGCATGATGGAGACAGGGCTCTGGCAGCCGGACCTGCTTTTATCTCCATTTTAGTTAAACCTGCTGAAAGCAAGTCTAAGCAAAATGGTGGTTAAAAGCATGTCCCATCTACCTTGCTGGCATATTTCCTACACAAGGAATATGTTTTTGAGCTAAACAGCCATGGTCCAAATCCTGGGAGGTACCAAGCACCATTAAAGTCACTGAAGTCAATGGGAATTGTAGGTGTACCGTTAAAAAGTACTCCTTGTCTCTAGCACACGCTCTAAAAGGTAGGCGCGTATTGTTTGCGTAAAGAGGCACAACGTTATTGCTACTGCAGTTTGCTCCTGGTAAATACAGGTGTGTGTTACAAAACATATTCAGAAAGTAAAGCTAGTCAGAATGCAGCAGCCTGCTTGGTAAATGGAGCATCGCAGCGTGAGAACATTCAAGTGGTGCTTTGTAAGCTGCACTGGCTGCCTGCAGGTTTCCGAGTGGAATTTAAGGTGCTGGCGTTGACCTACCAAGCCCTCAACAGCCTGGGACCTACTCATGGGAGAGACCACCTCTCTCCCTGTGACATACAACCAAAGCTGATTGAGCAGGGGGGAGCTTTTCCTTTGGCATATGCTCCCCCTTCTGTTGACTCTTCAAGCACCCTGTAAGACTCATTTTGGAGGGAGCCGTTGGGGAAGGAAATGCTGGCCATGGGGGAATGTTTAACAGAGGTGGAGGAATAGGGATATTGATTCATTTTTATTTTATTTGCACTCTGTGATTCACTGGGGATTTTGAGTGGTAGCCGTGTTAGTCTGTCTCAGCAAAAACAACGAAGAGTACTTGTGGCACCTTAGAGACTAACAAATTTATTTGGGCATAAGATTTCGTGAGCTAGAACCCACTTCATCAGCTGCATGGAGTGGAAAATACAGTAGGAAGATATATATACACAGAGTACATCATGTATACATATACTATATATATATATATATCTTCCTACTGTATTTTCCACTCCATGCAGCTGATGAAGTGGGTTTTAGTCCACGAAAGCTTATGCCCAAATAAATTTGCTAGTCTCTAAGGTGCCACAAGTACTCCTGGTTGTTTTTACTGGGGATTTTGTTATGCATTACAGGGTTGCTGCCATCTTTCTTTTATGTTTGCAACTGTGCTTTAAGCTGACTGTCAGAGATGCCTAAAGTATAAGATAACTTCCCCTTTTCATTTTAGAAAAGTAACTTACCAAAAAGCCATATCACAGTTCTGTACAGAAATGGAAGCTGGCGTGAATGACAGTGAGGAGCTGCTTGCGCGGCTTCTTCCTAGACATATTCCTTTTAGCCAGTTGTACAAGTTGTCCTATCTTGGATATACTTTATTCTTTGGATGACTGTACCGCCTTTTTTAAAAAAAAAAACTTGCTCATAATTGTGGCATGTGACAGAGAATTAGCCCTTTGGGAGGCAGCATGATTCACTTGACCTCTATAAAACTATTTGTGAGACTAGGTGAAATCAGGACCTTCCTGAAAAACAAATGTTACAACCAAGTTAAGCTATTTGAAGAATTATTTTAAAATTGCAAAATGGGATCTAACAAATCACATTATCTAAACTGATCTATCTGTGGCATTGGTACAGACCCCATAAACTACAGTATGCAGGCACTAAAATACACTCTGTATCTATCCGTGTTTCCTGAATAAAGACATACCAAGGAAGATCTAAATATTAAGCTTCTGAGACCTAGTGATCTGAAATGCCAAACAGCTTGAAAGAACACCCAGCTGCTCTTACTGATTTTCTAAAAATGATAACCCACGAGAAGCAGCGTCTACAGCAAAAATCACAATAATAATTTTGAAAAACATGGGTTGAGTGTTTCTCAGCAGGAGCGATACAAGCCACGAGGAGAGTTAAAATAACAGCGGATACAGGATCAAAACACTGACGCCAACAAGCCCTTGAATTTCATGTTTTATGTAGTCAACATCTATGTTGTTCAAACCTGAATCATAAAACCAGCTAAAAAAAAAGTCCACCGCTTCCAGCTTATAAAGGTCCACAGCAAATAAAGTCTTAGCGCGCGTTTCAAACCGGGCCCGGCCCCTTCTTCCCAAGGGGTCTGTCTCCCCTCTTCTAATTCAAGGACTCTTCTACTCAACCTATGAACGCAGCTTTCAGCCCTTTCCCATCTCTCCCCTCAGCCCCTCCTGGACTCCTTTGGGTTGCTCCCTGCTCCTTCCCAGGCCTCCCTGACCAGGAGTCTTTCCCTGCTCTTGCTCTCAGCAGGACTTCCCAGACCTTCCTACCTGGATTCTGCCACTGGCTCACAGTGTCCAAGTGGCCGTCCATACCCAAGCCCTCCGGTCAAAGGTCTCCACAGGACCCACCTGCTCTCTGAAGCAGCTTCCTTTTCCTGCTTCCTTCTGGCTCTTCACAGAGACCAGCTGACCTGCATTAGGCCTCATGGAGAGGTTGTTAATGAGGCACAGTTGGGCTGGACCTGTTCCCTCTCAAACTGCCAAGTCTACCCTGTGACAGACCCTAAGTGACTTAGGAGCCTAATGTCTTGTCTACACATTTAGTTCTCGGTCAGCAGGGGTGTGACTCTACCCACATGAGCCTGCTGGATGGCCCCTGCTGACGCGTCTGTGCTTTGATCTAGTCCTTTTTGAAAGAGGGCTTCAGAAGTGACTTAGGCTCAATATGCCATAAGTGACTTAGATTCTTCTGAATCGTCTGTTTGCTGGATGGGAATTTAAAATGCTTTATGTTTTCCACTACGTATATTTTTTGCCTCTGAAAAGAAGATATTAGAATAAAAACATCCTCTCTTCCCCCCTCCCCCAGGAAAGCTGAAAATGGGCGATAAACATACATGGAAGATGGTTCAGTGACAGTTTTCTCTCCAAGTTAAATGAAAAAGAGTAAAATTTTCAAAAGCATGAAAATGATTTAGGAACCTACTTCCCATCTTCAGCAGTTCATGGGAACTTAGCAGCCTAAATCCCATTGACATAAACTCAATATTATCCTCTCAATATTCTTGTTATCTATATAAATATCCAAAAGCTGTTTGATTCTTGACATCAATGCCATCCTGTGGCAATGAGTCACACAGGCTAATTGCAACACTGTGCAAAAAGTGTTTCCTTTGATCGGTTTTGAATTTGCCACCATTCAATTTCAAAGAACACTCCCTTGTTCTTGTGTTATGAGACAGGGAGAAAATTCCAGTTTATAAAGACATCTTTATTAGGTTTTTCTTTTTACAATGTATTGTATTGTTTCCATCTAATATAAGCTCCCCTGCAAAAGGCCGTTTGTGGCATAAATGTTCTCACAGGAGACTCAGTGATGGAGCTCTCTGCTTAAGGCTGTGCAAAGAGACAATCCTAACCCTTCTAGCTGTTTTGTAAAGCCAAGGTGCTGTACAGGTCAGGCCCCTTTAACCTAGTAGCTTCCATCCCTCCTATTATGTCTTTTGGAATGGAGTGAAATGAAAAGGACTTACCGTATATACTCGTTCATAAGCTGAATTTTTTTAGTAAAAAAGGGAAGCATCAGAGAAGGGGGTCAGCTTATGAACGGGTATAGAGAGGGAGAGGTGAGACAAAGCCCCTCGCCCCAACAGAGGGGGCAAGGAGAGACAGCACAGCCAGCAGAGCTAAAAGGGAAGAGGCGGGGCCAGAGTCTCTCCTCTTCTAGCCAGGTTGCTCTCCCCCCAGCCTCCGAAGCAGCTGCAGCTCTGGGGCTGGCAAGCTGCAGTTGTGCCACCTGGCCTTGCGAAGCCCGCTGCGGCCGTGCCGCTCAGCCCCGCCCGCAGGAACATGCTGCGGCCACGCCGCCTGCTCTGGCCCGCTAGAGCAGCTCTGGCCAGGCCAGAGACATCCTTCCCTGGCCCGCCCCAGCTAAGGTGGGAAGGGATGGGATGGGATGGGGAGAGTGTGGGGGTCCCAGGCTAGGGGTGGGGTCATGTGGAGGGGTGGTCACAGGGGTTACTCCCCTGACTCCCAGCTTCTCCCCCCTCCCCCCCCCTGGCAAATTTCCCCAACAGTTACTGTCCCAGCCAAGCAGGGTAAGCAGCTGGCGGGCCAGGACACTTTGTTTACTTAGATTTACCTCTGTGCCTGCGGACACTCGAAGTAAACAAACCATCTCGGCCTGCCAGCTGCTTATCCTGATGGCCCGGGAGCCAAAGTTTGCCGACTCCGGAATTATAGGGTCGGCTTATGAATGGGTCATAAGAATTTTCCATTTTTACTTACCCATCTTGGGTGGGTCGGCTTATAAACGAACCGGCTTATGATCAAGTATATACGGTACTCTGATCCTAATGAAGAGCTTAGTTGGTAAATTTCCTAATGTCTTATCAGCAGAAGTTTCTCAGGCCCTGATACTACAAATCTCTCCTTATGGATGCTGTTCCATGGATTAGGCACTACTCCCATGAGTAAAGATTACTAATGTAATTCATAGTTTACAGACTAGGGGCCTTGATACTTAATAAAGCATAGCACTGGTTTGCTTTAATTTTTCATTTTTGAATGAACAATTAGTAATTTAACGTATGAGCCGGATTCTGGCTCCTGTGCTCACCCCTTTGGGCTGCTCCAATGGCACAAAGGGACTGGAAAATTGCCCTAACTGGGGGATTCCAGGCTGGCACAGAACCAGGCTCCATAACAAGTAATAAGAATAATATATCTCAAAAAGATCTCAAAAGCAAGATTAATTTAATTTACCCATCTTGAACAAATGCATAGTTCTTGCAGCTGGTGAACTGCTGCGAATCATCCCCTTTACATATTTAATGTACAGATAAGAAGACCAGAGCCCTTGTGGGCTGTTATAAAAAAAATTATCCATTTCAATCAGTACAATTGTTAATTAATGTAATTACTAGATTCACTGGTCCCAGCACTTGGATACGGACGAGAAGTGCACAATGCAACTCAGGAGGGGATGCAGAAGTGGCTCAAACCAACCTCTACACTCCTCTGAACATGGGCTCGCTGTTCACTTGGCCAGTCTTCTGGCTAAGTTAGAGCAACCTGAAAGTTGATCTAAACTACACTGATTGCCAATAGCCCCAAAGGGGAACAGCAGCAACTGGGAATAACTAAAGCCCAAAGAAACCCCAGATACTCTCCATTTTCCCTGGTGATGCCCCCTCTACTGGCTGCACAGCTGTTACACCACTAGATGTATGCTTTGTGAGCCTTCTATAATGGGCTAACCTGGCTTTTGATCTGATTTGTACGCACAATGCAATATAAACTGGCTTCAGTGCAGACAAGGATGGGGGCCTTTATTTTCAGTCTAGATGACTGAAATGCTAGGGCCTCAAATCCTTGATCTGGATGCTCACGTTGGCACTAAGGTCCCCAAATGCCAGCTTTCAGTGCCAATTTGACTGCCAAAATGAAAGATTTGTCCTCAAGATTGAAAACTGGACTTCCCGTTAACAAGTTAAACTTTAAAAGTCAGTGTTTACATTTAAATTTAAGATGGTTTTTCCCCATTAAAACAAAACATCCAGGCTGCAGGTTCATAATTGTATTTACTGATTTTGTTTTGTAGGTTTTTTTCTCCTCAGTCATCTCAAGATTATTTCTCCATTGCTGCAGCTGCCTCAGACTTGAATACCAATCAACACATGGTCCACACGTTCCTGTTGAGCCTGTTATTTCTCCTTTATAACCCTACTCCCTTTTCACTACAGGAGTCAGTCAATATCGCTGTTCTTACCCAGTTAGCACAAAGTCTCTCTTAAGAAGAGCGGAGTAAATATTTACTTGCATAAAAATATGATTTTGTAGATAATGTGTTAACACCCTCCCTTTATGTTTAATTCCTGTGAACGTTCTAGCAAATGAGTTTAGTAGCAGGAAAATTCAGTGAAACAGTTCACTTTAGATGAATATTAGACAATGTCCCTGGAAAGCAAATTTTTAGATTTGAGTTTTTGCACAAGAAGCCTGACACAAAGCACATCCATGCAATCACAGTTCACAAACATACTATATGACCGGCAAAATGTGTCTGATCAAACTAACCAGTGTACCTTGAACTATGACTATCCCGGAACTAGTATTTGCAAACAAAGAACAGATCAGGATTTAGCCCCAGAAATTATTCTGCAAATAATTTTTAATAATGAATAAATCTAAGAAAATGATAAACTGTTCACAAAAAACCTGAAAACAGTAACAGAGGCTAAATTCATCTAAGTTATTTGATATGAATTATTTGTTCAGCTCTACCTCTAAGAACACCAGTGCTGCCCACTCATTAACAACTCACAACATCTATGCAGAACACAGAAACTAGTACTCTTCTGTGACGTGAATCTCTTTCACCCTTCCTACATTAAAGATTGAATTGACTCCCCTCCTGCTGTGCACCCAAAGTTCTAGTCTTTAACCAGAAAAAGAGTATTGTAAAGATCAATGTCTGGTATTTTTATTGGACACAAACACAGGCATTCTGAAGCTCTATGAGAAAAACAACTTCTTTCATAGGCACTGCAGAAAGCCATCCTCCATTCAACGGGGAGAGTTCAGTGTCTAATTCAAAAGCGGAAATGCTGATAGTACACATCCACAGAACTGCCTGGGACACAGGTGTCTTCCTCCTCATTTCAACATGTTAGTGGCCACTGATTCTTCACTGCTGTAGCCTCCTATGTTCCTCCAAACAGCCATTCCAATCAGCAGGACAAAAAATTCTCCAAAACCAGGTCTGGCACAGGGACAGATGGTCTTATCTAGCAATGCATCCTAATAAACCATTTCACTCAATAGCTCCTACAGATACTAAAGTCCTGATTCAGATTTTAATTCAGGCAAAGTTTCTCTTGAAACCAGCTTCAAAGTTATTTTTCCTGAGTAAGGAAGTGAATAAAAATGATGTATAAGGACTTCAGCAGTTGTACCTGCATGTTTAATGTCTGGATATTACAGCAATTTCTTATTCCATGCAAACAAAGATATACAGTTCTGCTTTTTTTCAAGACAGCAGTAAATAGGTCAGGAGAACAACAGATGTAATCTCTCTCTTACCCTTTCCTTTAAATGAAACGTATCACTTTCTGAAAAGGAAAAAAATGACACCAAAGAAACAGAAAACACAAGCAGAAAAAAATATTCTTAAAAATTTGCATAAACAAATTGGGGAAAACATGTTTATTCTACAATAGTGGGTCCTCTCACAGCAGCGTAAAAACCATAGCAATTCACATTACACTCTGAGGTATGTGTTTCTTAAAGTGCTCTGTTTTTCAGAGGCCGAATACCTATCGTGATGCAGGAGTTGCTATGGTACAATAGAAACAATACAATTTTCAGCTTCTGAAATGGTGGAAAAGTAGTGTTATAATGCATTGCAGAATGTAAATTCACAAAGAAAATGCAATACTCTGGACCAATTTCTGCTTTCAGATGTACTGACTTCAAAGGAAACCCCTCCATGGATCTGAGAGAGGAATTTGGAACGATTTGTATCTTATTAATTAAAGGGACTTAAATATGAATAATGAAATTAAAAGAAAAAAATCCTATTCTGAGACTGGTTAAAAGAACTTCTTACGTCATATTGGAGTACATCTCAAATATCAACAGACCTATCCCACTTCTCCTCATCATCAGACACATTATTCCTTCTGAAATCTTTTTTCCCTCTCAGGTGTCAAGAGACCGTTCTGTCTCCACCCTTAATTAAAGGGACTATAAATCTAAACATTCTCTCTTGAATTTAGCCCCTGATTCAGTGGAACCATTTTTTTTTCTTTTCAATTTCATTGTAAGGCACCCTCAGTTCACGGGACACAGCATCATGGGCCATATTCTGTGCACGGTGAAGAAGACAATGGCAGACTCTGTCAAATATCTGATCTGGCCCCACATTATAGCAAAGATGATTAAAAAAAAGATTAACCCCTCATAGCCCTAAACCTCCACAAAACAAACAAAAACACCCTTAGTCGCAAGCAGAGTTTTAACCGTCAATAGGAAGAAATGCCAGAGACTCATTGAAGTCCACTCGGCACTTCACTATTGTTACTGATTTTACATGGAAGGCGCTCAGATATCATGATGATGGGTGGCAGTGTAAAAGCCTGAGATTTAGATAAATGGATTAAACGGTTTACCGCAATTTATCTAGGGCCTGGTCCAACGGAAAGACCCTCACTGATTTCACTATGCATTGGATTGGCCTCTAGGTCTAGAGCCCAGGACCCACGATTCGCTGATTAAACTCTAATTTTTTTTAAGTTATTAAGCTTTTAAGCAGTAGTGACAAAATGACCCGTTTTTTCTGACGAGTTTAAACAAGGGCATCAAATGACTGCTGGAAAAGTAAGTTTTCATTGCAAAAAAAAACCAAAAATAACCCAAATCCTGAGTCTTTTCCCCTTTTCCTTAAAAATCTCAAAACATAACCCAATTCCTAGGAAAGTTCTTCAGTGGAAATTGTAGTTAACGGGACAAGCTGTTTGTAAATCAAGACACAATGAAAGAAAAAATCTTCTTACACTTTTTGGCTACATCCTAGCTAAAATAACAGAGTGGGAGACAATGAAGCTAAGTGGATTCATGTACACAATGCAGGGATTTCTCCCCGCTGGCTGCTCCTCAAGTGCTCCAATACCCCTCCTTCAGGCCTTAGTGTTCCCTTCATGGGGGGCATCGGAGCACTGCAGAGAGTCTGGGTGGGGGGGAGGAGGAGATTCAGCATGGTGCTGCAGTGGAGAAAGGGGATGCCAGCAGAACAAGGGGAGGGGGCAGTGGAGAAGGGAGGGGAGAACGGCAGCTGAGAAGGGGTGAGTCGAGAAGAGAAGAGAAGTGTGGAAGGGGCAGCAGAGCAGAGTGGGCTAGAAAAGGGAAGCAAAACAGGTGGCTTCAGCAGAGTTCACAACAAAGCAATAGGTGCCGTAACTGTTTTTGATTATTGTCTCTGGCAAATGAAACCACACATTTCAAACACCACAGTGCAGTATCGCAGCAGAATCAAACTTCGTCACTGGCATCAGATTAAGAACAAAGTAACAACTATGCTGCATTACCCCAGTTCTGTCAGTTGGGCCTTGGTTTAAAATAAACATTTAGCCACATACGTTCAAAAGCAAATCTTGTATTGAGTTTGTCTCTATCTGAAAGCAAACAACACTGTATATACAAGAAATCAGAAAAATATCACTCCGTAACCATGCTCAGAGTTATTTGTGGGAAAAGCCAGAGTTTATCTACCTGGCATGGTAGTTTAAGTTCTCCAGAAAGCTCTGAAACATGAATGATTCATGCCAAGTTCAGAGCAACTGGTGAGAAGGGAGGATCGCTGCAAAATGACAGAGAAGCCATGTAACACTGAAAAGTAAATTATTATTATTAGACTTTCTCCATAGCCCCTGGGTGCCCTAGTCATGGACCAAGGTCCCATTGTGCTAGGTGCTGTACAAAACACAGACCAAACAGATGGTCCTGATTACAGATATTTTTGCTTTAGTCTTGTAAGTGCCTCAACAAATGGAAAATTCTTTGCTGAAGTGAAGCGAAGGGTGCATGGCTGTAAATTCAAGGCTATATTCTTACAAGAACTTTGGAGCTAAAGAAACTACTTTTAAGCAAGCAGATAATTGAGAGGTAAACTTACAAGAAACTAAAACACTGGAAAGTATGAACATTCAGTTAAAAGAGTGAATTATAAAATAAAAATAGTGAAAACAATAAAAATCGATGCAAGCATCTCATTGGACCATCTCATCCAGACGACTCCAGTAAACTGTGTCTTTTCTCTCCCCCTCTTTTATTTTTATTTTTTTGCTATAAAGTGACAGATTGTTTTTTTAGATTCTCATGCGCTCTATTTTTAGGATATTATAAATTCATGATCCCCTTTGTCCAATTCATTTAACATTTGGTAAAAAAAATTCCACCTTACGCCCAAAATTGAGACCTATATTTGTGTATTTTAAAAGAGGAGTGAAAAATCCGGCTTTTAATTGCAATTCAGCTGCAACTTTCAGTTTGGAGCAGCTAGTACCACTGCCTAATGCATTACAGATTTAAAAGAAAAGGAGGACTTGTGGCACCTTAGAGACTAACAAATTTATTAGAGCATAAGCTTCATGAGCTACAGCTCACTTCGTCGGATGCATACAGTGGAAAATATAGTGGGGAGACTAACACGGCTGCTACTCTGAAACCTGTCATTATGCAAGATTTAAAAGAGTTAGTGAAATTTGCCAGTTCGAATTTTCAAATTGACAGAGTTTGTGCAAAATGGCAGAAAGAATCAACTGATCGATTTAAAGTGGAAGGCATCAGAGCTCCAAGAATAAAGCATCATAAAAGTCAGCTATTGTTAAGCAGAGTCCCAAGTCCTGCCAGCCCACAGTACATAGCTCTCCCATTGACTTCACACTGGACTTCAGTGAGAGCTTTGTTTGACAGTTTATAGGCTTTGGGTCCTAAATTACAGCATTTTCCTATTGAATCCCCTTGCATAGGAGGTGGTATTCTCCGGGGGCCAAACCCTGAAATCTTTATTTAGGGCCCAACTGTGCCCCCATAGCTTTACATGTCTGTGTAGTGTGGGCTGGGGAAGGAAGGAAGCAGCTCCCCTTCACCTTTGCATGGCCCATATAAGAGAGGCCCCAAAACTGCCTTGGGTGGTACAGAGTAACTCCCCGAAGGAGGGGGGTGGGAGTAGGTACAACAATTGTTCCACCCCGCTGTACACTAGGCAACCCCAAGTGGGTAATATATTGCAGCCCATAACGGGGGTCACAGAGTGACCCCTCCAAGTCCCTGAAGCAGAATGCCTTCTGCTGCTTGCTTGGGGTACATGGCTCTGCACTGCCCCTTTATTATGGGCGCTGTGCTGTTAGCACAATCTAGCCCTTAGAATTTACTCCACCTTACTTAGGCAAAACACTCATTAACTTCATTTGTCTTCCTCTAACTTCAGTGGAACTGAGCCCCAGATTCATGGACACTGGATCTGAGCCCTAGATTAATAAAACCTGGATGCAAACGGCTTGTAATGAGCATGTTGCCAATTTTTATGTCATAAAATCAAACACTTTGTGGGAGGGAAAAAAGAAGGAAAAGAATGATGACAGGACCAAGTTTCAGATAGGTTTTGTTTCTTAAAATTCAGCTGTTCTGTCAGCAGTAAGCAATCAAACGATAAAAACAAAGAAATGCACCATAAAACAATGGTGGGTTCTTTCAGTATTTTCCTGTTGTGCCCTTTTGTACCATCATTTGTTGTCATTTCTTGAGTCGTTTATTTAGTCTAAGCCCTTTATCTTGGTATTGGATCCAGAGAGGTGAACCCTGGGCCTGCACAGGAACCTATGGGCCTAAGAATTCACCCACAGGGAACCAACTGCCAGATCAGGACCTTAAATTCCAAATTGCTCAGAACGGGGACCGTGAGCCCGTTACACTTACAGCAGAGTCGTTACAAACAGAATTTGGCCTCTTGTGTTTTATTTCCTTGTAAAGTCCCATGCACGCCTATGATATTTCATGTAAAATAGAGAAACCCACTTAGATATTGGGGTACCCCCACATGCAAGAACCATAATTCAGAGGTGCAGCATAGTAACACAGAGCATGTGTGTCATTTAGCCATATTTGATTATATCTACATGATAATTTTAGTACTTATAAATGATGCTGGATTGACCGCCCTTACGACAAATGTCCTCTGTCCACAGAACAGGTACAGTACAAACAGCAGAAGCTAATTTACCTCCACCTTGATTAGAGAAACTCCCTCTAGGGTTCATTCTCCATTTGGTCTTTGGCCCCTATGCTGAGCTACTAACAAGGTTGCCAATTAGTGTCAAATGTGATAGTGTTTTCTGTGACGCAGACACCTGACAGCTAGGAACTGGACTGAGACCAGCTCCTCACATCACTGTCTGTAAACAGCTTGATGTTCGTGGGTTGGAAACTGCATATGCTCAATGCCCCTGTGCCACTTATAAAAATGTACAGCTGGTGAATTTGTATTTCTCCTTGTTTTCAATAATAAGGTTAAAGTCTCTTCACAGAGCTTTGGATTTCTTTTTCCCCTTTAGGAGGTTTGTGGTTTTAACAGCACTAATCTCTATTTGCCAACCTTGTCCTTTTAAATGAGGATGTTCATTAAATTAATGTTAAGCAATGAGCGCTAAAATTAGGACACATTTAAAATACAGTACATCTGAATCAAAGACTATCCAAGATGTTCCCTTTCTTATTAAGAAGTAATTTGAAGGAAGACTTACTCCTTAATTTAAGATGGATTTTTCTCCCCTCCCCACAAAAAATAAAAAGAAAGAAGAAGAAGTTCATTTATGCAACGTACGGGCTGAAGCAATACAGCACACGCTGACTAGTTCCTGCTATTTTACAAATTCATTGTAGTGAAAAGCTTCTCCTTAGCTATCATATTAATACTTAGGAGGCCATGCAGAGCACAATGCATGTGTAATTTTCTGGGGCGGGTGACAGTAAATGAAGTAAAACAAAGAAAAAACACAACCGTGGGTTGGGTATAACTAAAGGATGATTATTTAGGAAAAGAGAACAAGATGGCAATTTGATGAGACGTTCCCCGGTTTAGAGCTGTTATAGTTTACTCTATTTCACGAAGGGCACAAACTAATTGAGGAAACACTTTTTTGGACTAGAGTGCCCTCAAAAGGTCTTAATGACAATGAGAAAGAATAAGTATACCTTGGCCTTTACCGCTACATGAAAAGGGTTGAATTCATCCGTGGGGTAAATTGCACTGAGTTACCCCAGGGATGAATCTTGCCAGCTGTGTCTGTCTGTATTTAAGGCCTGACTCTCTGCATTTAAAGTTACATGTATGTATTAGGGGCATATTGGCAGCGTCACTTTAACACATATTGTAGGCCAACAATTGAAGCACCTGTATTGTCCAGGAGAGATGTTGCCAGGTGGTGCAGACTCTTTATATTCAAAAAGACTTACAGAGAATCAGGCAGCATCTAGGGCATTGCATTACATTCTGACTTCCCCCTGTGTATATGGTCCTCAATACTCTCGTATCCATGCGCCTCACAACCATTCATGTATTTACCCTCACAAAACCCCTGTGAGATAGGGCAGTACTATTACACCCATTTTACGGATAGGGAATGGATGCACAAGGAAGTGATCTGCCCGAAGTCACACACACAGAGTCTCTGGCTGAGTTGGAAATTGAGCCCAGTTCTCCTTAGTCCTGGATAGCATTCAGATATTGCTAGCCAGGGAAAGGATCAAAATAACTAATCAAACATCTCACTTCCATGCGATGTTTCCTCTAGAGGTCTCCAAGAGATATACATCCATTAATTAGGCTCCATGCCCCTAACCACTCAGGACATCGCCCAAAGCCCATAACATCAGCTGGCAGACTGGAACCACATCTCTGACCTTTTCTCCTTCTCCCGTCCCGTCTCTGGTGCCAATGCAGGGAGGGCAGAGATGAGAGAGAGCCACAATCTGTACCACTGCCACTTTGCATGGGAATCAAGAAGCTCAAACGCATGACAGTTCCACCAGAGTAGCACCGCAGCTCCTGCCCCACGTGTGCCAGATCCCCTTTGCCCCACGTGTGCCAGATCCCCTTTGCCCCACGTGTGCCAGATCCCCTCTCCCTGCACACCAGACCTCGCAAAGGGCTCCACATTGGCCTATAAACACGGGGCAGGATTTGGTGTTGTATTTTTATTTGCTCATGATTTAAAAAAAAATAGTGCAAAAATCAGATAAAAATAAAAGAAAAAAAGTCAGAGTATTTCACTACTTCCACTGTCAAAGGAAAGGATGAAAGAGAGTCTGTTTCCTTGCAACCCTCAGACATTCTAGTGCTCTGGCCGAAAGGTCTTCCTATGCCACTGCTTCTCAGTGCTTCCACTCACAGCAGCAAGTTGTTTGCCTCAGGGACTGAGCCCCATTTCGACCAGCTGTTCTATGTCTGAGCACAACAGGGCCACAGGATGTGATGCAGTTTTTCACTCGTCGTTTTAATTCCCTTCAAAATCCTGCTTAATTTTACACAGTTATGATTCGTTTAAAGTAATCAAAGCTTAAGTTTTCACAGACTTGCACTGGCTGCGAGCCACACAATCCCCATTGATTGTAACGTCAGTCATCTGGCTAAACCACTGACTCATGCTTTAAAAACGGTCACTCTTAATAAAGACAACGCCGGGGCAAAATGTTTCTGCATTTGGTTTAACAGTAACCTATTATTATCTGTGCCCTCCATTCATCATCATCTTGTGGCAACTCAGGGCCTGCTTTGGTTCTCACACTCACACGGGTGAATATGTCAGAACTGCCAGTTTTGAACTGAATGAAGTCACACCAGTGTAGCAGGGATCAGAATCAGGGCCTCTAAGTTTCAGTATGCAAGACCACTCAATAATTAAGAGGTTTGTCCTTGACTTTCTGCCAGCTTCAGTCTGAAGCAAACACTCAGCCAGATACTACTGAGCCATGAATGGTATCTGCTGTCAGTGCAGACACCTGTTTAGAGGGAGGTGTGGCCAAACATGGAAGCATTCCAAAGACTCACGGCTATAAACTGTGGTCTGGATACTGTGTCAGACAAGTTTATCAACTCCCCTTTGCTTATGCACTTACAGTTTTGCTGGTTCTTGTTCTGCCCCTTTTCCTTTCTGGGTTGTCCAGAAACACACAGGAAAATAAGCCAAGCAGGAGAAGAATGAGGAAACAGAAGGGAAAAGCAGGAACATTCAAACCTTAGGCAACAAATCATTGAAGTTATGACAAATTAAAAACAAATCATCCTGTGTTCCTTCAAAGAGCAAAAAAGTATATTTAACTAAGAGTGTAAAATAAAGCAGAATTCAAAAAAGCAAAAAACATCTGTCTGCAAAAGTCACTGCTGACGCAACTCCATTAATGAAAGTGGAGTTGCTCCAGGGAAGAATCTGGCCTCATATAGTTCGAAAATTGCTTCCATTTAGGTGAGCTGTCTTGGTGTAAAGCAAATGCTGGAAAGTGCAGAAATACCCCTCATCACCCTGTGGAATTCATTGCCGCAGAAGGTCAGAGAGAGAAATGTGTTGGCTAGAGCTAGAGGACTATGCTATTACATAAACCTTAACAACATTGCATCATATCTAAGCTATGCAAGATGAAACTTTGACAAGAGTAATGCGTTAAGGTGTGAGCTGAGAGCCTACAAGTGTCAAGAAAGAATTCACACACACAGGGGTGCACGCTCTGTAGTGGCCTTAAGTGCACTGCACTCAATTTTCTGTTTCATCTTCTACTGAAGCACCAGGGACTGGCCAATATCACTGAGGCAAGACATCAGACAAAACGGACTAATGGTCCGGCGTGGTAGGATGATTGTTATGTTCTTATGCTGTGAAATGTAGCTAACATTGAACAGAGTCAGCAATATTCAAAATAGCCTTTGTACTTCAGTGGCACCACATAAGTATAGAGGCGGAGCTGGGCTGGGGAGATGAGACACGATCACATTTGCTTCTGTACTTTCCAGATTAATAGTGCCAGGGCATCGCAAGGGAGCAGACACCTACATGGAGCGTTCAGAGTAGCAGCCGTGTTAGTCTGTATCCTCAAAAAGGAAAGGAGGACTTGTGGCACCTTAGAGACTAACGAATAGTCTCTAAGGTGCCACAAGTACTCCTTTTCTTTCTACATGGAGCTGTGGGTCACCGCCCTGAAAGCTACATAATGATACAAGTCTGTGTTGAGCAAGGCACAGAGATCTGGTTGAAGTTCCCACACGTGGACTATCCTAGTCTTATCTTTCCTTACAACCCCCTCAGAAGGGTTTGGAGAAGTGGCATTTTCATATGACTTGAAGTGGTTCTCGTGTCAATGGGATACAGGATAAAGCCTTCAATTTGCAACACTACTCAACAGAAAAGGAGCACTTTAAGGGTCTTGGTGCAGAACTTTTAGATCCTTCAGCTGCTTTTGCCCAGCGTTACCATTTTACAAACTGTAAGACGCAATAAGGAAGATAGAAACATGGAATTCCCCCTATGTGATGGATCAGTGCCACATGCTAATGCCAAGTAGCCTTGAGGCACCTGCAACAACAATATAGTCACTGTGGCATTAAAATTATCCTAAACCATAGAAGAAAATCTGTACTAATTCAAAGACTGTAAATGGGGCCTGATCCAAGGCCACTGAAATCAATGGGAATCTTTCCACTGGCTTCAATGGGTGCTAGATCAGATCCTTGAGATTAAAACCAAGAGCTAACATATTCATCTTAGACCACTTGTTAAAATGAAGACCTCTTTTCATATCACCTAGGAAACAAAATATATATATATATAGAGAGAGAGAGAGAGAGTGTAAAATGAAGGAGCCTGGAGTATCCTGAAAAGGCTAATGGTGATTCTTGTTACAGTCCAGGTTACTGGGGAGCTCCTCAAATCAAGGAACTGAGACTGGATAGAGAAGTCCATATACTGTGAGCTTCATTAATCATATCTGCATTTACACAGCACTGACTAAGGTTCCAAACTCTTTTCCCAGCATGCACAAGGCTCAGGGTAACTCTGGGGTGGATCCTCACTCCTTAGGTTGTTCCCCTAAAGTCCTGGTCAAGGTTCTGGAGGATAGGCCCCCAGAACACTGCAAAGCCAAGGACTGAACCAAGAATGAGCTGGACTCTGGGATATAAAACCCCACCATACCTGTGAAACATGTTCCTGTTTTGTTCAGGTAAGAGAGCTTAGTGCCTGATCATTAGTATACCTGAGACCCTCAGCAAGCCTGGAATGTCTGTAAGTGTTTCTGTGTGGGTTACAACACTGCATCTGTTGTGAGTGGCAATTGCACTAGCTCCCAGAGAATTCTTCCAAAATGAGCCTAGCTTGTTTGTTTACACACAACACTACACCCACCGTTTAAATCCAGTTGTAGAGGACGTCTGAATATCTAGAGAAGCAAAATATTTTTAGCTTTCTTTTCCTCTTAAACGTTCACTGTGTGTTTTCTTTTTTGCATCTGTGGTTCATCTGCTATTTGGAGAAGCACAGAAAGAGGAACACTCATGATAAGCACACTACAGAGAGGAAGAATGGTCTTGTAGTTAAGACTCTGGACTGGGACTAAGGAGATGTGGGTTCAACTCCTGGGTTCCTATGTTACTGGGGTAAATCAATTCATCTCTTGTTCCTCAAACCCCCATTCATAAAAAGGGGATACTACTTTCTTTCTTCTACCTTAGGTCTATTCCATATATGTAGGCTATAAGCACTTTGGACAGGGACTGTCTTTTATTATATGCATGTACAGCACGTAACACAATGGGGCCCAATCTCAGGTGGGGCCTCTAGGTGCAACTGTAATATACCTGTAGGCTGGTGGACTCGACCACCAGCCTGGGGAAAATAATCAGCCATGCCCATTTCAGTTTTGCAGCCCTGGCCTCTGTTTATTTTCCAAAACGGGAAAAAAAAAAAAAAAAGGAAACATGGAATGACATGATGCTACAGTCCTGTTCTCAACCTAGATTGTGGGGCCCCCTGGCCTCTGGCAGCTTAATGGTCAAGACCTTTCCCAGATTGGTGGGATCCAGAGGGCCTCTCACTCCCTCGCAATCCTCTGCTACAGTCACAGGAGAGTGTACTCTCAGCTCTCTCCAGCTCCTAGGCTCCCTCAGGGAGCTGGGGCCCTCTTCTATAAATCCTGCCTGGTAATCATCAGACCCAATCAGCAGATGTTGTCCAAGTGGATTGGATGATTCCCGGCACTTGCCTGCCAAGCTCCTCTCCAGAACAGGGCTGGCTGGCTGCTCCCCAGCTCCCCCACCTTTTAAAGGGGCACAGCGCCCTGTTACAATAATATATAAAGAATAATGAGATGGAATGTAAACAAGTGGTACAGATTTGGAAGCTCTTAAAAAGCTATTTAACAACTTGCATTTTACCACAGATTCACTTCTCTCTCCTTAATTTATTTGTTCCTGAGCACACGTAGGCAGATCTCTGCAACTGTAGAGGCCTTTCCAATATATGACTTTCAACTGGACATTGCTGCTGCTTTTGAGTTTGACTGAGCAAACGCAATTCATCGTCTAAAGATGGCACAGCACCAAGTAGCAAGGGAAGTCACTGCAGAAGATACTCTTGAACTGGTAAATATGCTCAATGTAGAGTCTCTTTCCTGGAATCTGGAAACGTGCTACTGAGGAAGCTGTTTTCTAAACTGTAAAATGGGAAAGAGGCTGAGTCTATTTCAAGGAAGGGTCAGTTCATCTAGTAAGAGCTGGGTGGAATGTCTGTTTACCCACAGGATTTAATTCTGACCAATTCAGCACCTTGAAGTGTTTAAGCCGGTGTGCACTTTGGAATCTAGTTAGCAGTTTACTGCCCAGTTCTACTCTTGCAATCAGCTTGTGAGTGCAGATGCACTACTCTCACAAGCTTTGTCCATGACAGCTAGTAAAGGCTCCTCAGTATAAGCAGAAGAGGCTTTGCCTACCATGTTTGGAGTCACATTTCTTTCCCTGCTGGCTCTGTGCCGATGTCTTCACAAGTCAGCTTTGCCCACTCACTGTCAGACACCATCAGTCTCCACTAGTCACAGCCCTTTGTCCATCTTTCAAGACCAAACGCACAAAAAGCAGATCACTTAGAGGTTGGACTATAAGCCCCTCTCGATATTGATGGAAAGAGCAAACTCCGGGTACCTGCAGAGTTCCAGATGCTCTTAATAAAGGTTTCTGTCGGCGTTTTTTCCTTTCCTACATAAAGTACCTCTCAGAACACCAATATCAGATATCATTATAGCAGTGCTCATTTCCCTACCTAAAACAGACTTGGACTCTCCAAGAGGAGGAGACGGCCAAAGACCTATGGTGTCTTGATCCATAAACAAAAAGTCAGTGAAGTAATTGAAATATACGAACTTTCATGGCTGCTAAAGGCATCACCTCAGAACACTGTAGAAAAGGAATTTAGGTGGCATAGGAACATAATCCGTGTAACTGTCCTTCAGAGCAGTACACTCTCCCATCACTGAGATCTGAACCACAAACAGGGCAAATCCTGGAGTCGTCATTCTCCATGTAAAACTCCCACTGAGGTCCATTGAGAGTTTTGCTTCAGTGAGGGACGACTGAAAGCTGAGTAATGACCTTCGGACTTGGCCTGAATTTACAAAAGTGGCGTTATGCACCAAGGTTTCAGAGTATTAGCCGTGTTAGTCTGTATCAGCAGAAAGAAGGATGAGTCCTTGTGGCACCTTTGAAACTAACCAATTTATTTGAGCATGAGCTTTCCTGGGCTAAAGCCCACTTCACGAGATGCATGCAGTGGAAAATACAGTCGGAAGAGAGATAGATACACACACAGAGAACATGAAACAAGGGGGGCTGCCTTACCAGCTCTAACGAGACCAATCGATTAAGCTGGGCTGTGATCAGCAGGAGAAAAAAAACTTTTGCCGTGAGAATCAGGATGGCCCATTTCCAACAGTTGACAAGAAGGTGTGAGTAACAGCAGGGGAAAATCAGCGTGGGGAAATAGTTTTTAGTTAGTGTAATGACTCGTCCACTCCCGTCTTTATTCAAGCCTAATTTAATGGTGTCCAGTTTGCAGATTAATTCCAGTTCTGCTGTTTCTCGTTGGAGTCTGTTTTTGAAGGGTTTTTTGGTTTTTAGGTCTGTAATTGAGTGTCCAGAGAGGTTGAAGTGTTCTCCAACTGGTTTCTGAATGTTATAAAAAATCTTCCCTGCCTTCTTGCCCATGGCTTCCTACTTCCCACCTGAGTGCTTGAGCAGCTGTCAGGTGATCCCACAACCCTGGGCATGTGTCTGCATACACACACTGCAAGACTTTTAAGTGTACTATAGCGATGGATTAATCCAGAGGAGTCAGTATTTCCAATAGTTAAGTGATGAAGTATGTCTGTAAATCAAAAAGTGCTGGGTATTTAGAACTGGTTAAGAGTTGGCTAAAAGTATTAAACATATGCTCATTCCCATCTACCTGCTGAAAATCCCTGGGCCAAATTCTGCCCCGTGTTGGGTGAGGGCATGAATGGGGTTTTCAATGGGCAGCAGCAAGGCACGATTCCTGCCTGACACTCAAAAGGGCAGTCGGAGTGAGGCTTGGCTTATGAACCTACCCAATGCACACTGGTTCTACAGGTGTGTGGCCTGCTGGCAAATGAGCCCCGCAATTATGCTGTGGTGTGAAGATGGCTCCAGGAGCTCAACTGCTCCCTTTGGGAGCAGCAGGAAGCAAAGCCTGCCTAAGTATGCCCCCAATGCATCCCAGCTCATCCCACCTCACCTGGACAGACTTGCTCTGTCACCCTCCCTGTGGCCAGCCCACATCCCTCCACTAGAATGCTGCAGGCTGCCTGACAGAAGCTTGGTCAGTAAACAAGGCTGGACGCTGCCTTCTGAGACCTAGCACACTACAGTATTTTACATTGGATTTCTAGTGGATGTTTTAAAAGAAATAGGTAACACCACACCCCAAAATCAATAGAAAAGTAACACGAATACTTATATAAAAAGCCCTGCTGGTGCTTGAATCTTCTCCTCCACAACTCCTGTCATCTGGACCAGTCTCCCTGTCTGCCGCGGCCGGATCAGCTTTGCAACTCGTTCTGAAACTCGGAGGAAGATGTATTATTTTTCCTTTCCCTTCAGCTATCAATACACCTTCCAATTTGCTATTATTTAACTTTTCAATTCTGTTATTTTTCAATTACTCGATCAGATGCTTTAGAAAGCAAGTTTGTATGACGGATGCTCTGTGAGATATTCTTGCGTTACAAATTTGTTACAAAAATAACACACACGGTTCTTTACAGTGAAGGATAGGAAGGACGATTGTGATTCAGCTTCCATTTGTTTGCCTCAAAATAGCACTTTTTGACTGAGCACAGCTCAGAACTACTGGAGAGAAGTGTTCTATATATGCAGCAAGTGGCCTTTAGTTCCTCAGCAGAAACAAAAATGGTTTTGCTTCATAAACGAAATATTACATAGTCTGAAAAAATGAAAATCAGGCAGAAAGAAATATGTAAGGCTGCAAAATCCACAGCAGTTTAAAGTTACTACAGCATCAAAAATTTCATACTGCTAAGTGCCCTGCTTAGACCTGGTTTACTCCAGAGACAAGTTTATTTCCCAGAGCCAAAAGTCAGACACTCAAAATCAGCAATAACAGCAATGGTCTGTTTCTTGATTCCCTGCAGCAGAAGGGCACAGCTCTGAAGGACTGGTTTATTCGGTCATGTAATGTTTTAGTTTTCATTATGTATAACCATAAGAATTGACCTGTCACCCAAGATAATCATTGGCAAAGACTTTATTGAGGATGGGCCATTTCCTGCAAACCTTACTTTGGGCTAGACCATGCCCTCTTGATGTAAAACTGGTTCTAGTGGAGATGATGCCAGTGCTTTGTCCTTACACGGGCAAAGCTCCCATTGACTAAAGCAATCAATTTAAGTGAGAGTTCTGGCTAAGTAAGCGACACAACATGAGTGACTGATACATATGGGCCCAAATCCTCGGTGCCACACCAATCTTTGTACACCATTCCAGGGATGCAAAGGGGCTGGGAAGCCAGCATAGCTGGCCAGCTGGGAATTTCCCCAGAGCAGGAAAATGCCTGGCTGGCACAGGAGCCATTTGAAGCACTGCCTCCTATACCTCCCCTCTCCAAGCCCCGTGTGCTGGGGATGGGGTTGGGAGAAATGGGGTGTGATTAGCACGCTACTATGCTCCTGTAATCCCCGATCAAAGACCTGGCCCCTTGGACCATAGTTATATGGGGTGAAATCATGGCTCCAACAGAGTCAATTGGAGTTGTGTCATTGGCTTCACTGGGGCCAGGATTTCACCCCGGTCTAGCCTAAAACAGTGGCTCTCAACCTTTCCAGACTACTGTACCCCTTTCAGAAGTCTGGTTTGACTTGTGTACCCCCAAGTGTTACCTCACTTAAAACTAGTTACAAAATCAGACATAAAAATACAAAAGCGTCACAGCTCACTGTTACTGAGAAATTGCCGACTTTTATATTTTTACCATATAATTATAAAATAAATCCATTGGAATATAAATATTGTACTTACTTTTCAGTGTAGAGTATGTAGAGCAGTATAAACACGTCATTGTCTCTATGAAATTTTAGTTTGTACTGACTTCGCTAGTGCTTTTTATATAGTCTGTTGTAAAACTAGGCAAATATCTAGATGAGTTGATGTACCCCTTGGAAGACCTCTGTGCACCCCAGGGGTACATATACCCTTGGCTGAGAATCACTGGCTTAGAACAGTCCTGAGGCTGGTCTAAATTACACCAGGGACAAGGATGGCACAGAACTGGTTCTATGGCCAGGGCGTGACAAATAGGAGCTGCACCAGTGCTTACTGGGTACAGGAGACTGAGCTCACGTTGTCCCTCTAATACAGTGCTACAATGCCATGCACCTTAAACAGAGCAAACCCACAGTGTGTAACATTTACGGTGCAGCTGTGCATTTCCATCACTGTGTCTGTGAAACTGCTGAGACTAACTTTAAATGAAATAAATTAAAACAAGCAGGTAAGTGCATTACATAAGCTTTGCAAATAGGAAGGGAAAAGATTAGGTACAACGTCAGTAGTCCCTTTACACCTTGCTTCTTCATTCAAAACCAGCATGTCACAAAAACATATGGTCAGCATCACTGCAACAGGCTCACTTTGCCAGGTAAAACCATCGAGTAAACACAGTCACACAAAGCCCATGACTTATTATAAAACTGTCCATGATGTAGGAATATTATACATCTGCAACTGCAATTTTGATAGATTCCCCAGTGGTTTTCATTTTATAATATACCCTTTAACAGTAACACTGCACAGTGTAACACTGTTCCCTTTAATTGTTGCAACATATGCTCTAAATCACGCAGAACTACTATGATGTGGTTCAACAGAGTAATGATAGTAGGTACACACTGGCCTGTCTACTCTTGGAGGTATCGGTTTCACTAGTGAGCAAGTTAACATTTGTTTCTGTTCTCAGCTATAAACAGGCATTAGCCCCTGGTGGGGGATGAGCAAATCACAGGGTCTGTATTGCTTCCATCGGTCATGAAAGAAGTCCCCTCTGCTGAGCCTACAAGTAACTTACTACCTTTGGTAAATGGCAGGAAATGTGCAGTTTTTCAGCTCTGCCTAGCCATTAGGAGGCTGGCAAATATTTTAAGGGAAATTCCAGATAGGTCAAAACAGAAGTAGGAAAGTGTACATTAAGATACATTCCAGTCTAAACTGCTGCACCATTCTGCGGTACTATTTGTATAAAATAATATACCTTGCCCAAGTCAAGAAAGCTGGAATTATTAGTGCTAGGATCATTGCTACATGCAAAAGTTATTTTCTACCTTTACCTTTTTGGCAGTGACCACCTATAACCTACAAAGCACCATCATCATTCAGTGCTCTCACTCACATAACAACCCTATGCTCTTTCATCCTTTCTTACTTGATTAGCTCTTCAGATAGAGCTGCAAAAAGAGAGAATGGTCTCAACAAAAGCCAGCTAAACCAATAGCCATTCAATGGCAGGTCTGCCTGCTAAAGAAATGCAGTTGCTTTCACTGACAACCTTATGTTCCTGCTCTTCTCTAAATACCTGTTTCATTTTAAAGACGAACGAGTCACATCTCAAGCTGGTATAAACTGGCATAGCTCCACTGAAGTCAGCTATGGCAATTTACACTCCTTTTCTTTTTGCGAATACAGACTAACACGGCTGTTACTCTGAAACCACTCATGGAGGATTTGCCCCATGGCTTTAACCATTCTCCCATTTCACTTCCTATCCACAGTACCCACTGCATGCACTTACACCCCTTCAGCTTCATTTCCTTGGCTCAGAAATGGGCAAACAGCTGCTTCCGAAGCTTACAGAAATGCTTCTCCTTGGCTGGCAGTAAGATGTGCTCTTGTGTAAAACAAACAGCTGTCTCCCCTAGACAGACCACATGGAGAGTCGTGATTTAACCTCTAGCTGTATAGGAAAAATGTATTTACCACAATTTTAAAACATCTTGCACTTCTTGGATTGTGACCTCTTTGTGGCTGGGACCAGATCTTCCTGTACATGTTGTGTGTCTGAGTGCATTATAGGCACTGCCAGAATACAAGTTATTTGCCAGTGAATCTTGCTTTGTGACAAATTACCAAGCCTATCTGTGACTAACACCCACATTTTCCGTAGCTTACAACTTTGCCAGGGGCTGACATTTCTTACTCTTGTTTCCATCTGGGAGGCGATTCTTGTTTTCTGCATGAGAACAACTGGTATTTTCCCAATGCTAAAACAGTGCTCAGATGCCTTTTTGGTGCACACTTAACAAAACTGGTTTCGATTTTAAACTCCAGGCTTGGCCTGTCTGAGATCTGCAGCGGAGGAGGATATTGGGTATGTTTGAAAAAGCAAAGTTAAGAATTAACCAAGCTGCAGGTGAGTGGAAATAGCACACCATGCATGTACCAGATGTTACTTTAAGTGGGTGCAGAGGGCTAAGTAATGCCCCTCCCTCTATCCCTTTCACACCAATCCTGAGTACCAATTTGAGGGCTTGTCTACATGGAAAAATTTACCCGTATACACATACTGCTGTGGTTATACCAACATAATTCCCCTTATTCCAGAATAAGAGTGTCTGCATGGGGAGTTACACGGGTATAATTACACCATTACTACTATGCTGGTCAGTTTCCCTGTGTATGTAAACCCTTAGTGAATGGAGACGAAGAAATCCTTCCGCCAAGCCATTCAGCAGCGCTTGGGCCACAGTAATCCCTGTTGTCCCTGCATCTCCACTCTGTGGGAAGCTATGTCTAGTGGATCTGCATGACAGCAATCCTGTCCTACCCCAGTCCTGACCTGAGCCACCCTGCCCCCCTTCAGAACCCAACAGTTCCAGACACTCATGGCATAACCCTGAAAAGTTCTGTGGCACACATGGGGTGTCTCCTGCATCAGCTACTCAGATCTTGCTCTGCCTTCCTATGTGCACATCATCCGGCTCTGTTACCTGGATGTCCCTCACAACCACACAAGGAGGGTACAGGATTTGCCATTGAGGGAAGATATCTAGATACATGCACATGCTAATATGCACCTATACACAACCACCTGCACACAGCTCTTGAAGCTCTGAGTCCAGACCCATCACCCTTCCTAACAAGCTATTCTAACCCTGCAGAGTCTCCTCCTATTTTAAAATCGGTAGCAGGCCTTTTCTTCAGGACCTTGGCATCACAAATTTCACGTTATATGTTCTACAGAGTAGAGCAAATGCATAGGCCTCGGTTCAGCCCAGCATTTAAGTCCATACTTAAAAGTCCATCCCTATTCAGTAAAGCAACTGAAGTATTTCTTTAAGGTTAGGCTGGCTCTATGGAACAGGAATGGACTGCTGAATCAGAGCCTTAGGGAGTGCTCAGGTTTTTAAGCGACTGTGTAATCTATTGATCACACAGTCAAACACAAGTTTGTTTGAATGTGCAATTGTTAATTGCACTTTACATTTCCAGACATTTGTGCGTGTAAAATCTTAGCCCTATTCTAACCTAACTTTTTGCATTTCCTATACTTTTTTTAGGAGTTTATCTTCCTAATACTCTAAGAATATATGAAGGCTCACTCTTTGACTCTCATTGCACTTAAAAATATATAGGGAAAAGCACACTGAGAATTGTAGTAGCAAACAAACAACACAACTGGGAACAGTGTGCATTTAAAATTTTGCACAACGGTAACTGTTCTCAAGGTAAAGATGAAAAAGCAATTGAAAGATACTCTTAGAGCCCCAAAGAATCCCTTCCGTCTTCATACTCGCCGGAAATTCAGCTTTAAAAAGTGTTCAGATCGAGGTTTAAAAACCCTGATTTTGTTACAGGGAAAAATATAAAATACTCAAGCCTGGAAGCTTTAGCGTGCTTGGAGCAGGGGAATGGATAAAGCAAATATGGCTGACCACACCTTCTTTTTAAGATGTATTTTAGGAGACAGGGATCCATGAGGATCTCCCACATTTCCCACTTAAGCATAAATGCTTGCATACCTTAGTTATCACTGCCACACAAATACAGAGACAGATTAATGGAAATCAATCGATATTCAGGTAGGATAAACTGTCTCCTTCAAATGCTCTGCTTCAGAGTGCAGATTGTCAGTGCAGCTCTGCGCATCGAGCAGAAGAATTTGTTCAACAAATTCATAAGGCGTTCTCTCCCCACCGAGACCAGCGTGCTACTTCCACACCACTTTGGCCACAACCACAGATCCCCAGTGTGGGATTGCATGGCGCTGCTGGTAGATTCCCCCAGCCAATCTTTTTTTAAGAAAGCTGCAATTTGTTCAACAGCTTCTGCAGGCTGTAATTTGCACAGAGAGCCATTCTTTTAGGAACACAAGATCTGCTGCACTAGCTCAGACCACCAATCCATCAAATCAAGTATTCTGCCACCAGCCCTTGGTAAAACTTGACACTACTTTGGAAGGTGGAAAAGAAAAGCATAATACACATAATTCTTCAATGCAACGCACTGGGGAAAATGTACCTTCCTGACATTCTACATATCATAAACATTCCAAAAGAGGTGAGTTTACAAACAAAACAGATTGGGAGTGGGTGTGAGTGTTTCTCCAAGTGAGGGTTTTCTGAGATTATGTACCTCTGGTTTGCCTTCATTCCAATGCCCGTTTACACCACCCTATGCACTAACCATCATAATATGGAAAGGCATTATCCACTTAAAATTTTACTTGAAAAAACACTGCAATGTTTGGTTGGCTCCAGATTTTACCCACAGTACCTTGCGCTTTTTTTGTTACATAATTTGTAGAGCCTATGCAATTGCTTTTCACAGTCTGCAGGCTCTTTTTTGTTTTAAAATAGGTTAAAACCCACACACTGGAAACCCCAATAATAATAATAATGGTATGCAAAAGAGGGGCAGCCAGGAAGGTATTTAGTAAGGAAATCATTTTCTCTTCCATTTTTCACTAAAGGGTGGTTATAATAATAACAATTATTTTAGAACATTAAGAACAATCTTGGCAATGTCCTTTTGTATAAATTATTCAAATAACTCCCATAGCCATTCTTGGATATTTCTCTTCTTCATGGTGTAGCCTAATCTTGTAGCATATCACTATCGGTACTCAGCATCCCTTTCGTGCCCTTCTCTGGGTATTTTTCAAAGGGGTGCAACATCTTTTTAAAATGTAGTGGCAAAAACTGAATATTTGACCCCAACCTGGAAATAATCAGAGAACTTAAATATCATCTCATCACAATTCTTCAGCATCTATTTTCCTGCTCCAGCTGAGCCTTGAATTGGCCTTATTAAACTGCCTCTACAGGCTGTAGAGATGTGTTTATATGGGTATCCATCATTACTTCAAGATCCTTTTTCATACTGTTGCAATATAGTTAAACCCCTTCATTTTCAGTTTAAACTGATTTATACCATAAAAATTGCGTAAAAAAGTATTATTTGTTTTTTCCCCAATTTTCATCCTACTTTGTATCATTCAAATATATAAAAATAACTTGTTTGGTTAGGAAATACAACATATTACATGAGATATGTGTATTACGGTAATACATTAGTCTGTGTGTATATGCAAACCTGTCTGTTGAAGTAAGGCTATGTATTAGTCTAGAACAGTGGTCTCCAAAGTGGGGTGTGCGCACCCCCGAGCATCCGTGGAGGTGCGTGGTGGGAGGAGCACCGCCGAAGAAGCACCGCCGGCATGGTGGCAGCAGCGCTCCTGGACCTTTGATTCTTTGGCGGCACGCCGGCAGCAGCTCAGCTCTCCCCGCTCCGTCGCCGGCGACACGCCAGTGGCAGGTCTCTCTTTTTTTTTTTTTTTTTTTTTGCTTCTGGCCCTGGGGGTGTGCGATTCAAAAAGTTTGGAGACCCCTGGTCTAGAAGATACACACAATAAACAATAAACAAACAGGCACACACGCAAGCTCTGAAGCGCCATGCGCATCTGAACGTATAGATGAATCTCACACCCAGCATGTACGCATTTCAAGCTGTTAGCAGATAACAGTTTAAAGGTTTGACATACTAAAATGGGAAGAAAATGAAAATCTGTAGCCGAGTACATTTCAGAACACAAGGAAGTATTCAAAAGTTTAAAAAAAAAACAAAAAAGGAGAAAAGGATGAAGTTGAGTGTATGCTCTGCAAATGTGTGGCCCAATTATTAAATGTAAATATTTATAGTCTAATAGTTCCAAGTCTAGAACAGTAAACTGTTTATTCAATTGAAAAGTTTTATTTGGGGATCAGAGATATTGTTTTCTTAAACTCAGAGATGGCATTGTATTTCGAGTTCTGTTTTAGTTCTGCAGCAAACCACAGTGAATTCCCTTATCAAAGCATTCATCTACTAAATACTTTTTCCCCTGTCCTTCCGTCCACCAAAATAAACCCCAATATTTACCCAGAAAAAATTATTGTTTTTTTCCACTGATTTTCACCTCTTTTTGTTGTTGTAATAATAAACACTGATAAATCTCCAGGGAAAATTCAATAAAATTAAAAGAAAAAACAAAGGGCCCTAATATAGTCTAGTGCCAGCTGCCTGTCTGCCACAGGGTAGCCCCAGCATGGGTGACCACTGGCCCTTCTGCCTGTGTGATCCTGAACGTTGCCACTGCAAAAAATTCCAGAACCCCTCTACTGGTGATACCATAGTTCTACCCTCTGCATTTTGATGCTTGTGTACAGAAGGGGCAGACACAAGGAGCAAGGGTGCTAGCAGATGCCAAGTCACGCCTATTAGTACTAAACTTCTTCTGCATCGCCATCCTAACTGCACAATCAAAGCGGTTGTGTGTTTGCGAAGATCTGGTCTACACTACAGACCTAAACCGGTATAACTACCTATATCGGTGGTTGGTAGAACTACATCATGAAATATCCACACCCCTGAGTGACGTAGTTATATCAACCTAACCCCCACCTTCCCATGTAGATAGCGCGATGTCCCACCGACATAGCTCCCACCTCTCAGGGAGGTGGATTAACTGTGCCAACAGGAGAGCTCTCTCCCATCAGCTTAGAGCATCTTCATTAAAGGGCTAGAACAGTGCAGCTGCACCACTGCGGCAGTTTAAGTGTAGATGTGCCCTAAAGCAAGTATATTCTTCACAGACTACTCCAGTTTTCTTCTGGTGGCCTCTCTCCATTCACCAGGCAGAACAGTCATAAGGATCAGCAAATCTGACACCACTTCTCTTGTTTTCCCTACATTTGATTTTGCAACCAGCTCCTTATTTGCGCTTACATTTTATCTTTAATCCACAGAGCTAACACATTTTCAAATCTTTCCACACACACAGTCTTCTTTTCACCACTCCTTCATGTCATGCTTAGTAGAAATACCAACTTTTACCCCTTTCAACAACAGAGCTCCATGTATCCAAGAACACCACCGATTACACTAGAATTAATTTGGCACAGAAGTATCGGAAAGAAATTATGAGCAAAGTTGATATTCTTATGCAATTATCATTATGATGAGGCGCTTTTAGATCCTAAACTGATACCTCGATCTGTTGGATGTAGTAAATATCACCAAATAAATGTACTAATTCCTTTCCAGGTCCAATTAAGAGAAAAACTGGAAATTCTCATATTCTCTTTTCATTCAGGTATGAATGTGTGATATGTAATTACATATCCTAATGCAAAGCTATTTTTTCTTTATGGACTGGCAGGTTAATTATTTGTGATTAGGTTCAAGGAGACAATATTAAGCAAAAACTTAAATCAGAAGATAATTTAATTTTTCTGCATATATGGGACGTTATCATCATAGTGTCATCATCATCATGTCAGATACAATAGCCCAGAAAAATACTGATGTTTTAGAAATGGAAAATTAATATTCAGTCAAAAAGAAGTGATTACAGATGTACAGTCTTTGTTTACTACAGTATTTCAAGATAGAGGACTGGCTTTATCCATCACTGTATGTGCGTGTCTTTCATTCATCATTTGCTGCATCCTTGACAGACTGAACTCAGAAGCTACTTATTTGTAAGGCAGCGTGCGGCTGCTCTGCTCACACAACATCCTCCTTACTAAACGGATCAGTGCAGGCATCTGCTGCAGGAGGCAGCTAATTGTCTCCTCCACTGCGTCGGATGGGATGTGTCACAAGGAGTCTTTTCATGTCTGACAGAGATCAGGTGGCAGAGAGAGAAAATTAAGAAGGGAAACTGTGCTGCTGCTATTTGCACTTCCCCATGGCACAAAGCCAGTGATTTGCGCTATATCGGGCACTTATGACTGATGGCTTGACTGTCAGCAGGCATAAACTGATTTAGCTCTGTTGATTTAAATGAAGCTGCGCTGATTTACTCCAACCAAGACTCTAGCCCTTAATACAGTCTCTTCCTTGATTAACTGGTCTCTACCCTATGCTGCAATGAAAATATTTAACTTTTACATATGGCAAAAACTAGCAAGTTGACGATAATGGATTTAAAGAAAGACAGTGGAGCTTAAGATCAATGTCACCATGGGTGTAAATACAGAAAGCATTTTCATGATGGCAATGTGTATTAAAACATTGTGAAAAGTTATTTTCTCCTCTACAAGCAGATGGTGAAAATGATGTAATCTAATACATGACAAATACACATCTTCAGCTAAAGATCATTGCCTCTGGGCCTACTGGTGATATCCAGTTGACAACACAGCTGGTTCAATGTAGCATTACTAGTAAAACACACATGGACACTTAAAACTAAAAGTTTCAATCCTACAACCCCTCTGAGTACAGAGCTCCCATGGACTTCAACAGAAGTTCTGCTTGCAGGATCAGGTCCAAAAGCATTTAAACATCATGGCTGAACACCTCACATATCTAACCATGCTGTATCTCTCTTGCCTTGCATGACTGTTATCTACCAAATCTTACAGAGCAGACAGACATTCTCACACTCTCTTCTTGTACATTCTGACAAGTTATTCATTACAGCTCCCAGAATTTCAACACAGACAACGGCATGATGCTTTGCAAAGAGAGAAATAGAATATTATATACAGCAGCAGCGTGAGCTCACAGATGCTATATAAAATAACTGCTAGGATATGCTTGTTTTCAAACCAATCATGCATTATGCTTTACAGAACTATGTTCGGCATACCCAACCCTTGCATAGTTGTATGGCCCTGTCCTGAAAATCCTTATACATGTATTATTACTCATGTGAGTAGTCCTCTGAAGTCAATAGGGACTGCTCACATGAGAAACATGACATAATGTAGAACTCATTGCAGGGCTAGGGTCTCAAGTTGTTCAGAGTGAGTAAAAAGTGGCTAGCTGTCATTTTCACCTATAGACATATTTGGTGGCATTTTCAAAACTGCTCAGCATGAAATGCAGCTAATTCTGCTCTTACGAACACCAAGGGGCGTTTCCTCACTGACTGCTGAGGGAGCAGAGTGGGGGCAAAACTGAGCGCTTTTTGAAAATTCCATACATTGTGGAAGCTTGTTATTTAAACAAACCCCTTCAAACTAAAGTAAAAACATTATGTAAAGTAAATTTCCTTCAACAACTAAAAGAACGTAAACAGCCACAAGAGCTAGTTACAGGTTCGCAAGACTTTTGGTACAGTTACAAAAATTAAACTAAAATCTTCTGAAAATATATGAAAGAGCGTAGCCATATATTTGCTGTCAAAAATGTGCTTAAATCTGGGGATTTTGATAGAACAAGATAGCTGCCCCTTTGCCAGGCTGACAAAGTTTACTTTTCTTAGGCTGATGTTAAAACCTTAAAGACGCTGACCGGGGAGGGGGGAGTTGAATGAGCTGTCAGCAGCAGCTAGAGGGGAATCTCTAACACAGACTCACAGGTTGCAACAATGCAGTCTGCTTTGTCCAACCCACACATGGAGGTAACTGAGCTGAATGGAGCTCACTAAAGCTTGCAAGAAAAGATTAAGGGGTAGGTAGGGGAAAATATGCACATAGGCCTTTTTGCTTTATCCCTTTGTACTGTATCTTTGGGTGAAAGAATAAATCATGCTTTGTTTTGAAGAAGCTGCTTTGGATTCACTAGAATCAGCTCGCTGGTCTCAGATGCCCAGAAGAAAAGGGCTTACAGGTGCCAAACACAGTTGTGCCTGTCAGGTTGGCAGAGTTGGTAAACAGGGGCCAGTAGCCCAGAGATCCAGGCAAAGAGTGGTTGGACCACATGGTTCCACCCAGAGTGAGGTGGAAGAAGCCAGGCCCTTCACTCAAGGATTGAATGAGGGGGACTGGAAGGGACCCTAAAGGGCAGATCACCCTGTAACCGTGACACCTATCTTTTGCTGTTCTTTCCTCTCTTCCCTCATCATTCCTTTTGGGTGAGTTTATCTGGTTTCTTTACAAAAAACACAAACCTGGAACTGAACTTTAGCCCCTACTTAAAACTGATTCATTCTCTCTTTTTTCCAACAAAAGCACTGAATGCCATTTTAAAACTTTCACTGAAGGAAACTCTTATACTTTATAAAAAATTTAAAACTTTGTAGAAATACACGACTACTCTATTTTTCAGCTGTAATTATTTTACTATTTTTCCTCTCTCTTTGTGCATGTGTTTGATAACAGTTAACAAAAGTTTTGTCTGGCAGTATGCATCACACTAAACCAAGTCCCTGGCAACATAACCCCAAATCCATATTACTGTGAACACTGTAGCAATCAACAGTAACAAACAATGTATGTGACTGAAAAATTAAGATGTCCCGGAAAAAACTATCCATTTCTCACAACTCCTCCTCTTAAAAGGGTTGCTTCATTTCCTAAGTTAAATTTACTGCTGGACAAAACCTTATCTGTTTCCAGAAAACTTTACACGTACTGTTATCTTTGTTATTTTGAATTCTTTCCTTTCCTGACTTGGGCCCTGGTTCTGATGGACTCAGGACTCGTCAATGTGCATGAAGTTAAGTACAAGCATAAGTCTCCACTGAAGCAGTTCTTACCACCACCACCACCTAATCCTTAGATAGCACTTGCCATCAGTCCATCTCAAGTGCTTTACAGAGGAGGTCAGCATCATTATCCCCATTTTACAGATGGGGAAACTGAGGCACAGAACAGGAAGTAACTTCTCATTCAGCAAGCCAATGACAAAGCTGGGAACAGAACCAGGTCTCCTGAGTTCCAGTCCAGCATTCTAGCCTCTAGACTGTGCAATCTACCTGATTAAAACTAGTGGGACAATGCAGTACTATTGCTCACCTGGATCGGCAGCACAGAGTAGCTGACTTCCTGCTGCACTGCAAGCTTCAGCATGAGCAGCACTCACACTTCAACCCCCCAGCCCCTGACGGACCAGCTAGCTCCAGTTTAAAGCACCATTTAACTCAGCCTAGTGACTGTTGTGGGTGCTTGGGACTCAGGTTAGGGGCAACACCAGAGTTATATTCCTCAAACTGACACTGCAGTGAAGACAAGTCCTAGGATATGTCGACGGTACAATCGGAGGAGGCGTTTGCAGCTCATGTAGACATAGCGGTGCTAGTTTTAATCCAGCTAGCACAGCTAAAAATTGCAGTACAGGCCTGGCCGCAGAGGCTGTACAAGCCCACCCAGGACCCTAGGTACAGACTCACACTGCTAGCTGATGCTGGAGCCTATGTCATCGCATCTTCACTGCTATTTTTTAGCAAGATTAAAGCTACAGCAGGTATGTCTACACGAGCTCCAAACCACACTTCCAATGACAGTGTAGACATACCCTCAGTGGCACTAATGCTCGAGACAAGATACAATCTCTTCAGCAAAAGGATCAATTCTCTCATTTCTCTAGGAAAAGCGAGGTCATTAGTAAAAGACAATTCCTAGCCCCTCTGAAGTCAGTGGGGCCGGGATTTCATCCGGTAGCCGGCAGTAAATTTTTATTAATTTTTTGAAAAAAAAACATTAAGCTCTCCTTTGGTTTTACCAAAGAAAAAGAATATTAATTTCCTTTTGCCATGAACTATGCATGTGGTTACCTCCTGTAATTCTTAACCTGTTTACAAATTATTCTATGCTTTAGAATTTGCTACTCTAACATCTATGAAGCTTATTTCCTTCAAGGGGGCATGAAAACCCCTAAATATTTTTTAATGAAACATTACTTTGAATTGCAGAGCAGCATATTCAAGTAAATAGGACTTAAAATACCTAGTAACATACATTGTCATTAGTAACTGAAGGATGCCCTTGAGATTGCACATTGTTATGTATGTTGGTCCTTGCACTAGTAAATTGCTATTTGCTTCTCCTGATTCAGATGTCTGCAAATTGACAAACACTTACTGCACTCAATTTATGAAGCAGATTTCCATTTACCAAAGAATTGTAAAAAATGTAATCATGTTACATTTTGAGACATGGATTAAATGTCTCAATAAACACATTGAAGGCTTTGATTGTTCACACACCTGGAATCTCTGTTTTTTTCAAACTACAATCCTCCTTACCATTTCTAACTGAAACTGTGGGGGGGGTTTCCTACAGCCTTTAGATGAAACATTTTCCTCTTGTTTTTATGTGTGAGCAGTGCTTGTGTTCTATGTATGTTTCAAAGTTATGAGTGCCCCAGTTCTAAAAGGGCATGCTTACTTGTTGATACAGTATCTCTGAAAACTGTAGGAGGAAGAAAACAATATTACCAAAGACATCAAATTCACAAAGCTGCTAAATTATCACGTGGGAAGTAATAAATTCCCCTCTTATTTCTTAAGTCCATTGTAATGCAGTCTTACACACAGAACAAGACAAAGTTTATTTAGCCTAATGTAGAAAAATTATACTAATCAATATAAGATTATGAGCCAATCTTTCTCTCCTTTCGCAGGCAAAATGCTCAGTGAAGCCTAAGTGCAGACTCAAGCCCTTAGTTAGGGGAAGGGATGATGTACACACAGCTGTCAAGAATATAGATTCAGTTCCATCCTGGGACACACACACACAGAACTTTGTGTTCCTCGGAACTATATATAGTTCATCAAGAGAAAATACTCAAGCATGTGCTTCCATACTGGGGATTAAGGTGCATGTTTCCCTTACCGTTTTTTAACATGAGGGAACTTGTGGACTTGTAATACACAGTCTGTGGAGTGACAAACTCCTTCAGCAGCAGGGGTGCTGGAACAATTTTTATAGTGGGGGTGCTGAGAACCATTGAACCAAACTATAAACCCTGTATACAATGGAAACCACTTCAAGCAAGGCGGTGCAGCAGCACCCCCAACACCCTCAGTTCCAGCACCTATGTTCAGCAGTGGTGGGTACTGACAGTTAAGAGCTACTTTAACTCTGGAGTTTTACTCGCAGCATTTATTTGAAATCACACATCTCATTTTTAAACGAAAAATCTTGTTGAACAGCCTAGCCTTTTGCACTCTTGCACTTTTCTGAGCACTGGCAGACAACTGCACAGCACTGCACAGATAGTAGGAAAGTTTCATTTAGGGCCAAATTCTGCTCGAGTGCATATGCAGCTCTCAGAAGTTTCCAAGGGAATCACAGATTCATAGATACTAAGGTCAGAAGGGACCATTATGATCATCTAGTCCTGCACAACACAAGCCACAGAATCTCACCCACCCACTCCTGCGAGAAACCTCTCACCTATGTCTGAGCTATTGAAGTCCTCAAGGTTTAAATTCCTTCCCGACCCCAAATACGGCGATCAGCTAAACCCTGAGCATATGGGCAAGATTCACCAGCCAGATACCCAGGAAAGAATTTTCTGTAGTAACTCAGATCCCACCCCATCTAACATCCCATCACAGGCCATTGGGCCTATTTACCATGAATAGTTAAAGATCAATTTATTACCAAAATCATGTTATCCCATCATACATCTCCTCCATAAACTTATCAAGTTTAATCTTAAAGCCAAATAGGTCTTTTGCCCCCACTGCTTCCCTTGGAAGGCTATTCCAAAACTTCACTCCTCTGATGGTTAGAAACCTTTGTCTAATTTCAAGTCTAAACTTCCCAATGACCAGTTTATATCCATTTGTTCTTGTGTCCACATTGGTACTGAGCTTAAATAATTCCTCTCCCTCTCCGGTATTTATCCCTCTGATATATTTATAGAGAGCAATCATATCTCCCCTCAATCTTCTTTTAGTTAGGCTAAACAAGCCACGCTCCTTGAGTCTCCTTTCATAAGACAGGTTTTCCGTTCCTCGGATCATCCTAGTAGCCCTTCTCTGTACCTGTTCCAGTTTGAATTCATCCTTCTTAAACATAGGAGACCAGAACTATGCACAGTATTCCAGGTGAGGTCTCACCAGTGCCTTGTATAACGGTACTAAAACCTCCTTCTCTCTCCTGGAAATACCTTGCCTGATGCATCCCAAGACCACATTAGCTTTTTTCATGGCCATATCACATTGGCGGCTCATAGTCATCCTATGATCAACCAATACTCCGAGGTCCTTCTCCTCCTCTGTTACTTCTAATTGATGCGTACCCAGCTTATAACTAAAATTCTTATTATTAATCCCTAAATGCATAACCTTACACTTCTCACTATTAAATTTCATCCTATTACTATTACCCTGGTTTACAAGGTCATCCAAATCTTCCTGTATGATTTCCCAGTCCTTCTCTAACTTGGCAATACCTCCCAGCTTTGTATCATCCACAAACTTTATTAGCACACTCCCACTTTTTGTGCCGAGGTCAGTAATAAAAAGAATAAATAAGATTGGTCCCAAAACTGATCCCTGAGGAACTACACTGGTAACTTCCCTCCAACCTGACAGTTCACCTTTCAGTAGAACCCACTGTAGTCTCCCTGTTAACCAATTCCTTATCCACCTTTAAATTTTCATATCGATCCCCATCTTTTCCAATTTAACTAATAATTCCCTATGTGGCACGGTATCAAACGCCTTACTGAAATCTAGGTAAATTAGATCCACCGCATTTCCTTTGTCTAAAAAATCTGTTACTTTCTCAAAGAAGGAGATCAGGTTGGTTTGGCACGATCTATCTTTTGTAAAACCATGTTGTATTTTGTCCCATTTACCATTGACCTCAATGTCCTTAACTACTTTCTCCTTCAAAATTTTTTCCAAGACCTTGCATACTACAGATGTCAAACTAACAGGCCTGTAGTTACCCGGATCACCTTTTTTCCTTTCTTAAAAATAGGAACTATGTTAGCAATTCTCCAATCATACAGTACAACCCCTGAGTTTACAGTTTCATTAAAAATTCTTGCTAATGGGCTTGCAATTTCATGTGCCAATTCCTTTAATATTCTTGGATGAAGATTATCTGGGCCCCCCGATTTAGTCCCTTTAAGCTGTTCGAGTTTCGCTTCTACCTCAGATATGGTAATATCTACCTCCATATCCTCATTCCCATTTGTCATGCTACCATTATCCCTAAGATCCTCTTTAGCCTTATTATTTAGCATCAGCAGGCAGACATTGACCCTTGTTCACTGGTCTCTAATTCTGGCTGTTCCTAACCCCTTGAAGAACTGCAGCATGAGGGAGACTGAATTTGGCCCAGTTCCAGTTAGCGTGCATTTTGCCACTGACTTCCGTGGGAATAGGAATGGGCCAATGGAGCTGAACCTTTCGTGCAGCAAGTGCCTTCAGCTGTGTTTCATACTTAGGATAAATAGTTCTGCTTTGCACAGAATTTGAGAATGCAACGGAAAAGTACCATTAAGAAAACAGCACAAGACAAGGACTACTTTCAACATGATTTTAAATCTTGCTTGTAAACAGTCAGAGGGGAAGACAAAACCAAAATACATCTTTGTTTGCTTCTGAATTCAAATTAATAGCTATGCAGGAGTGCACTCTGAACATCACTGCCTCCTTGAGACCCGCACTTCTTTGTCTAATGTGACTTGACAACTCTCTCTCCCTCAAATATCAGACTCCTGGGAAATAGCCAACTACTTCAAGTACCATTTATGGCGACAAAGCTAATATTAACAAACTGGAAATCACCAACAGTTCCTGACATCAATGCCTGCAATGGCAACCTTTGCAAACTGGCTTCTTTAAAAGAATGGTTTCTGGCTGATGGAGAAAATAAGGTCCAAATCCTGCTCACCCTACCAATTTACTGTCTTCAGTAGGAGTATTCCCATTGGTGAACGAAGGGAGAAGGATTTGGCTGTCAGTCCGTACTTGGGAAAGCCTCATTTTAAAGCCAATGCCAGCTTTACCTGAGTGAGAACTGCAAAATCTGGCCTGTGTGTGTTTACAAAGAGTTGGTCACTATCCCTTAATATAAATGATATGTCTACATTGGTTATGCACTTCTCTTTTCCCATCCATCCCTTTCTTCATTATTTCTAGCTTTAAAGTATAAAGAGACAATGAACATTGCTGCTTATTAATAACTTTGTACATTTTTTACTCTTTATCTGATTTCAAATATCATCAAAGCAGTTTTACTTCAGCAATACCAATACATGTATTATCTAGTTACAACAAACTGGGACAAATTCAGCAATGATGTAATTACATGCAAGATACAACTGTGTTGTAAAGCCTATGTATTGGTGAGCAGACTATCTAACAACCTAGTTATACTGTCAATGTAACTGCTTTATCTCACACTCTCTCTTTGTTGTTTGTCCAGCTACGCCTTCTCTTCCTGCCCCTCGGATTGGCATAATTGGGCACCAAAACTTCAGTGGAGTGATAAGATTGCCGTGATGGACATAAACTCAATGTCCATCCAGACCAGCTTAAGAACCTAGCCAGAGATCAATCCAGGTGACACTTAATCTATAAAGTGGCCATATCCCTTTGGGGTTTGCCACAAATTGATGAGGATGATTTGGAGCAGCTCTAATTTACACAGGAAACCAGACTGGAGCACAACTGGCACAAAATCAGGGAAGTGCAAAGGTGAGTTTTACACCACCTCCTCCAACCTGCTCTGTGTACCACAACTGAGAATCTGGTCCCGACAGATGTCAAACTGGTGCAAGTTACACAACCGTTCTGTTGACACCTGCTTCCTTACCCACTTACCACTGAGTGTAACTTGCAAAATCATTTGCGTCCAAGATGAATTTGGCACAAAGACTTCCATCAGAATTGTGCCGAAAATGCACAATGAGAACCCGGGGCTCAATTCTCAGCTGGTGTAAACTGGCATAGTTCCACTGCAATCAACAGAGCTAAACCAGTTTACAGCAGCTGAGGATCTGGCACCTATTTTTGAATTGGGGTGAATATTAAAAATATGGTAAGAAGAAGAAAAAGATGATCAGTTCCAAATCCTTGAGCTGAATTTTTAAAAAATGAAAGAAAAATCAAAAATGTTGGGTTGGAAACTCCTGAAATACAAAATAGCAAAGGGTGAGCAAATAACATTACCTAAGATTATGACAGCAGCATTCCAGAAGCTGAAAAATGTACACAGATTTGTTGATTCAAATAGAATGTATAACTAGAACTAAATATTCTGACACGCATTCAGAAAATCACAGTAGGTTGTCACTTATCTGCTATGCCATATCACTGCCAAGCTGCACTGAAGCACAGTACATTCAAAGGGCACATACGCCCCCTTAAAGAAATCATTTTCTTAAGATATTTAATATACATTCCATCTGCAGCAACAAGTAAAAGAGTCCGTTGCATTACAAACTTGCAAGGCTGCCACCAGAAGCAAATTCATTTAAAACCTGCAAAGAACAAGAACACATACCAGACTCCTAGTACAACTCAGTGCAAAGGAGGAGACATTCTATAAAGTTGGCTGCAATGACAGTTGCATAATTCAGAAGCAAGTGTGATCCTGGTGTGCAGCCAGCCAGGTTAAAATGGAATCCAGGAGAAGTCTAGGAAGACACTAGTAAAATAGGTCTTTATAACATCTTGCAAGTTCTGTCTTTCTGACAGAGCAGTCCTCACTCCACCGTTTTTCCCAGGTGTAAACAATTAGCTTTCCCCACTTTGTCTAATCTTACTTACAGTGAAATTACAAATGAAAAGTGAAAATCACTTTTTAATCCCAAAATCTCAGAGTACTTCCTAAGCATTAATTGAGTCTCACAACACACTTGTAAGACAGGTCAGTATTGTATCCATTTTAGAGATGATTAAACTGAAGCACAGAGAGTTTACCTGCTTTCCCCCATGTCTCCCAATGAGGCAGAGGCTGTACCAACAGCAGACTCCAAGAGTCCCATCTCCCTGTCCTCTGCGTTAACCTCTGTGTTTAACCAATATACCTAATAAAGATAACCGTATTAATAAGGCTGAAGCGTTCAATACAGAGACTTGAACATAGTAATTTATGCAGAACCTGTAATCCATTCATCCACCACTCTACAAGGTTTACAAAATTTAAGAACACATATGTGCACCAAAATTTGTACAGCGCTCCAGTGCATTGTTAAAGAAGGTGTGCATTTCAACACAGACATTGCTGCATTTTAGCGGTGGGGGAGATACCACACAACACAAACAGGAAGAGAAAAATATCTTGTCCAATAGAAGCTGTTTGTGGAATTTAGACAGGCAGAATGTAATAACCCCCAACTATCTCATGCTCACATCACCTGGCCTAACACCCCCATTCTTGCAAAAAGTGGTCTGATGATCACAAGCAGTCAGAATGCTGGCTTTGTGTTTAACTCAGAGGACACCATCTCCAATGGTACAGTTCCTGTTAGCAAGACATGGGGGCCTTGGTTCAACACTGACTCAAAAGGCAGCATGTCACTTCCAGAATCCCCAGTACCACTTCCAGGAGCACACTGGATTTACCTTGTGGATCCCCCATCCAAGTACTCCTTAAGGCCACAGATTGAGACAGTATGAAAAGACTGTGAGAGTTACAATGCAAACTAGGATGTAATTTAGGCCACTAGGGCTGCCACAGATAGGAAGCTTGAAGATGTTGGAATAAAACTGCAGGAGACTCAGAAGAAAATTGAAGGCAACAACAGACGGGCAAAATGCTGTTATTTCTGATAACTGTAAGGAGTGCAAAGTATTGAAAAATCAATTTGATGACCTTGTGGACGAGCTCAGGGAGGAGTAGTATCACGTTAGATGGGATTGATGAAGGCATAGAGATACGGGAGACCGAAGTATTATTTTCTCAATAAATATAGCAGGTACTCTGGGAAAATTAATTTAATTTCCCTCTACAGCACATATTTTTCCCAAGAAAGCCATCAAGAGAATTTCCTGCACGGAACTCTTAAAAGCTAAGAAAATGTCCCAGGAACAATCCTCGCTCATGCTTCGAGGCACTGCAGATCTCTTTGAATGGTCAGGAAGGATTTTTTCTCCTACACCTTGTTTCATAGACTTATGCATTACAAAGTTTTTATGCACATTTTTTCCCTTCCTCTTAAGCATCAAGTTCTGATTTCTGACAAATACCCTAGATTATATGAACCATTATGCCAATAAATATATTCCCAAACCACCACAATATTTTATATTTTAAAAGAGGCAGACAGTTCCTGAGAGGTGGAGGATGGCTGCAGAAAATCAGAGAAATTTAAAATACTTTGTGGTGCTCATTACATAATTTGCTCCCATAGCTGTCTTTTGTTGGAAGTTATTAGTTTGGGCTGTGTTACAGTGATAGTACAATTGTGATTAAATCCATTACGAGCCTATATTTTCAAGTGATTTCAACTTTCTTCAGTAATTATACTCTTTGGATTGACATTTATTAATGCAAATTCATAGTATTGCAGATGGAAAACACCCCCACAGGATCACAGAGTTTACCCCTATACAAGTGCAGAATATACTTTACCCCTACCATATTGACACCATACCAAAAGGCATTTTGGTCCGGAGGTGTTTTGAAAATAAGGGGTAAAAATCCCTTTGGCTGTTGTGGTGATATACAAGCATGAAAAAAGGTCCATGGTTTGATTTAATGAGCATGTTAGTAATTGAGGGTATAGCGTGAATTCAAGTGGGGACAAGTTACTGTTTAGTGGAAGACACAGGAAAATGGTCACTGTCACATCCTAGAAACTAAGGGGTTTCTCACTCTGTGAAGGGGAGGGGAATACAAGAGTCTAAAAAAATCAATATATTCTTTTCTGGGGAGTCATCGGTTGGCCAATTTCCTCCTCTCCAGGGCCCAAAACAAACAATTTTAACTTCTTGCATTTAGAGAGAAAAACAAAGGGATTCCCTGTTTGCTGCAGTCAGACAGAGCCTTCATGGCTCTCCCTTCTTAAACAAACAAATGTATAAGTAAGAACCTATATGGGAAGAGATTTCCAATAGCAGAGAACCGTTTAATCTATCAGACAGAGTCAAAATAAAATCCAGTGGGTGGAAATTGAATCTAGACAAATTCAGTCAGACAATAGGGTGCAAAGTTTTAACAGTGAGGGTAATTAATCATTGGGACCACTTGCCAAGGAATTTGGTGGATTCTCCTCAAGACTGGATGTCTTTCTAGTTGTGCACTAGTTCATCCAGAAATTATGGTCTTGATACAGAAATTTTTGAGTGAAATTCTATGCAGGAGGTCAGAGTAGGGGACCGTACTGGTCCCCTTGTGGCCGTAAAATCTGTCAGGTCCTCTTTTCAGCGGAATGGAACTCAACAATTCAAGTACCCCTTTGAGGCATCTAAGCAAGTAAGAGACCACTGCTTCCAGGGCACAAAGTCATGTGTCCTCTCTGCTCAGCTAGAAGGAAACAAAACCCCTTCATCCAGAAGGCCCCTCCCAACAAACCCACCCCCCTTTATGACTGCCTATTAACAATCCCTAACTGATTGGCATTCACTCCAAAGCTGGAAGGTAATGCAGCCATTCCCATGACTGAATCCATTCACTCTCCAGCTGCGTGTGGGACATACAGATCCTCTCACAGAAGAAAACAGGTTTTAAAAATCCATCCACAGCACACCAAGAAAATATTGGAGTGATAAGAGAGACTCTACACTTTCCATAGTAGAGATGAGTCAGCCAGGATTGTTTAGGACTGGAGGGCACCAAACTCCACTGTGGCCCTCTATTCTACTTAGGTCAGCCGCTGTGGGAACATAACCTTGGCTTATTTGGTTGTTTTATGGTTTTTTCATGGGATTTTTGAGACTTGGCTTGGTGTGACAAAGGCGAAGGGAATTTATGGGCCTACATGCTTCTGTTCTAGTCTCAATTGGGATTTGGTCTGATAATCAGCAGGATCCCTCACCACAACAGTATTTTATAATTCCACAGGAAACACAATTCCAAATAGGCCCTATGCAATGCATGTTGATGGTCTGCAGAGAGCTGGCTGCTCAAGAGGTACCGACTCCCTCTTATTTTCAGCTGCCAAACTACATTAAAAGCCCTAAAAAATACATTGAAGAGTATTGTAAGTGTTGTAGTTGCCCGAGGGATAGTTAGTGATCATGAACAGGAGAGAAGGTGGACTATAGAATCACAAATGGAGGGACAGTGATCCATGAGACATTCTCAGCATTAAAACACAGTCCATACTATGAAAAAGTTTGAGAGTCATAGAATCATAGAATATCAGGGTTGGAAGGGACCCCAGAAGGTCATCTAGTCCAACTCCCTGCTCAAAGCAGGACCAATTCCCAGTTAAATCATCCCAGCCAGGGCTTTGTCAAGCCTGACCTTAAAAACCTCTAAGGAAGGAGATTCTACCACCTCCCTAGGTAACTCATTCCAGCGTTTCACCACCCTCTTAGTGAAAAAGTTTTTCCTAATATCCAATCTAAACCTCCCCCACTGCAACTTGAGACCATTACTCCTTGTTCTGTCATCTGCTACCATTGAGAACAGTCTAGAGCCATCCTCTTTGGAACCCCCTTTCAGGTAGTTGAAAGCAGCTATCAAATCCCCCCTCATTCTTCTCTTCTGCAGGCTAAACAATCCCAGCTCCCTCAGCCTCTCCTCATAACTCATGTGTTCCAGTCCCCTAATCATTTTTGTTGCCCTTCGCTGGACTCTCTCCAATTTATCCACATCCTTCTTGAAGTGTGGGGCCCAAAACTGGACACAGTACTCCAGATGAGGCCTCACCAATGTCGAATAGAGGGGAACGATCACGTCCCTCGATCTGCTCGCTATGCCCCTACTTATACATCCCAAAATGCCATTGGCCTTCTTGGCAACAAGGGCACACTGCTGACTCATATCCAGCTTCTCGTCCACTGTCACCCCTAGGTCCTTTTCCGCAGAACTGCTGCCTAGCCATTCAGTCCCTAGTCTGTAGCTGTGCATTGGGTTCTTCCATCCTAAGTGCAGGACCCTGCACTTATCCTTATTGAACCTCATCAGATTCCTTTTGGCCCAATCTTCCAATTGGTCTAGGTCCTTCTGTATCCTATCCCTCCCCTCCAGCGTATCTACCACTCCTCCCAGTTTAGTCCCTGGAATAGAGGCTCTGGTGACGTGTTCAATGAGAAGGAACTAAATATTGTCTGGATTCTGGATGCTCGCTCACTGTTTGATGCACTCCCACGTTATCCTCTATTCATCCAAAAAACATAATGAAAAACATTTGCATTCATTGTTGTATCTGGCATCAGAATGTTGAAGACTGCTGTACTGACTGTTAGAACTTTAAAATGAGATACTGTTTTACGTTATTTTAGTACTGATGGTGACTTGAACTGAAAGAATAAATCTGTAGGATTTAATCACATGACTCACATTTATTGAGTACACAAGTACATACAGGAACACATTCTACTCTCATTTAGTAGCTTCTAACATAATACGTCCCCTATAGTATTTACCCAAAGGGGTCTCTTCTCCCTTGCCTGTGATTTAAATTCTAATACAACAAACAGCAGTTTTACTCAACTGACTTTATTAGGAGGGACATTTTCAAAGCCTTTTGTAAGGTATAATATTAGCTAGGCAATTGGTTTTAAAGAGTCACTCTGCTAAAATACTCTAATTCCATATCTGGCCACTTCTTTCTCTGAACCTTCGCCAAGATTAAGCCCTTTCTATCTGTCCACACTGCTCAAACTATCATCCAGGTTATTATTATCTCCCATCTTAACTATTGCAACCTTCTCCTCTCTGACCTTCTTGCTACCTTTCTCCACTCAGGCCCATTCAAAATGTTGCTGTTAAAATCACCTGGCTGGCCTATCATTCCAATAGTGTCCCACCAACTCTACCTATGAGTCCCTGCTCTTCCATCACATCAAGTTCTCCCTCTCTCATCTAATGGTGTCAGCATCCTTCATCTGTTTGTCTATTTCTCCCATAAGCCCCTTTGTACTTTTCTCCATCCTGCCCCTTGGATGCCTGGGATGTCCTTCCCAAACTGGCCATAATGACACTACCCTGAACTTCTTCAACTCCCATCTCTAAACCCATCAGAAAGGCTGGACTTTTGTTTCCCTGGAAGGACTCAGACTAACTACCCAGTCAGCAAGAGGGAAACCAAAGAGGTGGCCAGACCTGATGGAGGAAAAGTAAGCCAGCATACAGTGGCTCTTGCATTTTTATCTGTAGATGGTTAGGCCTTGGGGTCAGTCTGATCACCCCTGGTAACCTACTCCTGGCATTGGCTAAAATATCCATTTGTCAACCCAGGAAGAAGAAGCTGGACAGGGAGGCTCTCTGTGGATGTGACATCTTCTTCCAAACACTTGTTAGAGCACATCCTCGCTTGGCTCCTTTTTGGAGCATTGGGTTCTGTCCAGAGATCTCTGCTCAATATCCCCTTCTGGATCTCTCATTGTGAGCCTTTGACCCCCTCTCTTCTTTGTATTTTGCCCAAGAAATCAGTCGATCCTTCTGTCTTTGTTGTCCCTCCTCAGTGTTGAGAGAGGCCATTGTAAAATAAATTGGTCTCCTCTGGTAAGGAATTATTCAAACAGGGTGTCTGCCACCAAGAAATCTCTGGGATAGTGCATGAGACTCTTATTCTAGGCTTCCCTAGATGTAGCATCCATATGGAGAGCAGTTGTGTTGGTGCATGTTGGCTAGTGAGATCCTAACTCATTGGGCATCTTGTAGAGTAAGACTAGAATTTTGAACTTTGTGCAGAAATGGACAGGAAAGCAGTGGTGTATGCAAAGCACAAGTGTGGTATGTTCACACCAGTCTTGCTACCTTAATGGGCAAACTGGTGCATGCTGTATGAGTTGTAGATACCATAGGGCAGTTCCATTCAGCTCCTGATACTGACAGCTCCAGTAGCCTAACCTGCAGGTGATGAACGCATGGGTCACAGTGCTTAGGTCTTCAACTGATCAGAGAAGTGGAAAGTGTTCCCTGTCACTGCTGCAATCTGTGTATCTAGGTGCTATGAGGAGTTCAACATAACCCCAAACCTATGCACTACTTTGAAGAATGGTGGTCAGTAGCGTTCCCTCTAATTTTTTACATCCATGTGTGGAATGAATTTTGTTATGTGCACCAATATGGAGGTGAAATGTCACACATCACCTCCATATTGGTGCACGTAACAAAATTCATGTGGTGGGGGTGACGCCGAGGGGTTTGGAGTGTGGGAGGGGGCTCAGAGCTGGGGCAGAGGGTTGGGATGTGGGCTCTGGTTGGGGATGCGGGGTCTGGGGTGTGGCTGGGGATGAGGGGTTCAGGGTCCAGGAGAGGGCTCAGGGCTGGGGCAGAGGGTTGGGGTGTAGGGGAATGAGGGCTCTGACTTGGGGTGCAGGCTCTGGGGTGGGGCTGGGGATGAGGGGTTCAGGGCTGGGGCAGAGGTTTGGGGTGTGGGGGGTGCGGGCTCTGGGGTAGGACAAGGGATGAGAGGTTTGGGGTGCAGGCTGCCTGAGCGCTGCAGTGGGAAAGAAGACTCCCCCCAGTCCTCTCTCGCCATAGCAGCTCGGGACAGGGGGAGAGGTGCCTCTCCCCAGGTGCAGCAGTTCTGGCTGGGCTGGGCCAGGCCGAGGGAGGGGCACCTCTCCCCGCCGCAGCAGGTCTGCGCTGGGGGAGAGGCATCTCCCCCCCCCCCAGCCCTGAGCCCCTGTGTCGGGCTTAACAGGCAGCTGCACAGCCACGCAGCTTATAGGGAACTTGTGTGGTCAGATGCATTGATGGGGTTGGTACCTTAGCCAGCTTCTGCAAGTGCTTTATTCTTCCTACTAGGGCTATCAATTGCAGCTAATTCATGCAATTAACGGAAAACAAATTAACCAGATTTAAAAAAATAGTGGCAATTAATCACAGTTGTAATTGCACTGTTAAACAATAATAGAATACCAATTTAAAATTATAAATACTTTTGAATGTTTTTCTTTACTGATTTCAATTACAACAGAATACAAAGTGTACAGTGCTCACTTTATATTACAACAGTGCCATGCGAATGTCTGTTCTCATTTTCATGTGACATTGTAAATAAAAAGGAGGCAGCATTATCTCCTGTAAATGTAAACAAACTTGTTTGTCTGAAAGATTGGCTGAACTAGAAGTAGGACTGAGTGGATTTGTAGGCTCTAAAATTTTACACATTGTTTTGTTTTTGACTGCAGTTGTATATATTTTAAAAATCTACATTTGTAAGTTGCACTTTCACAATAAAGAGATTGCACTACAGTACTTGTACAAGGTGAATTGAAAAATACTATTGCTTTTGTTTATCTTTTTACAATGCACATATTTGTAATCAAATACAAACTGAGCCCTGTACAAATATTTGTATTCTGTGTTATAACTGAAATCAATATATTTGAAAATGTAGAAAAAAGTCCAAAATATTTATAATAATAATATTACCAATTTAAATTTAACAGTCTGATTAAAACTGCAATTAATCATGACTTTTTAAAATCTCACAATTGTGATTTTTTTAATCATTTGACAGTGCTACTTCCTACCTTTATCACTTCTGCATTCTCTAAATTATGATTGAACCAAATAATTTCCATCCGTTTATTTCTTTCCAGCACTGAAATGAAGGAAGCTGCATCATTTGAGAAGTATTAGTGCATGTCCATGGTATGCATGGTCTCCCAATAATCTTATATGTATATATAAATATTTCATACAAAAAGCTCCAGGCAAAGAACATGTATGGTGCAAAGTAAGGTGCTCATTCGGTTTTTGCACACTTTGACAGACACACGTGCAAATCCAATGAAATCCAGAGATGATATCTATTCATGGAAATTCTCATTCTGTATACACATAACACATATCTACTGTGCCAGTGGAACACTGGGAGATTATTAGTATTAAATGTTTTAACAGTGAACATGCATTAAATATGGGCTTCTTTTCCAGACCAATGTAAGGCTGGTATGACATATGGACTACCTCTATCAAATTTCAAGTTTCCAACACCTTCCATTGAGGTGCTAAAAAAAGTCACAACAATTGTTTCTTAGCAGAAAATCTGAATTTTTTTCAATCCTTATATCTTTGAAATATGTTTGATGAAAATTTTAGGGGGAAAAATGTGCTCCTTATCTGGGAGCAAGAATACCTATTTTTGCTGAAATGCTAAAATGTTGAGAAAGTTATAAGCAACTACAAATGATATTTTATAATGGAAACATTTAGGTAACCTTAACTATAAGTGTTGCTACATGTGCTAGCTTTAATACATATGAAAACAGGTTGAAAAATGGGGGAGGGGGGGAGAAATCTTCTACAAATGTTTTCATTGAAAAAAAGATCTGCTTTTCACTGGAGCATATTTCCTGTTAGTTTTTGCCCAGCCCTAGCCACTGATATTGAAAATGATGGACAAAAGCACAGAATCCTGCTGGATTCCATGCGACAGGCCTTAGATGGGATCCAGTAATGCACTTAAACATGTGCCTAGCTTCCATTATGTGAATAGCCTATTAATTTCAATAGGCTACTCACACGCTTAAAGTGAAAGAGGTGCTCTGCTGGACTGGGACCACGTACACAGCATGTCTAGTAGAGTGACCAGATAGCAAGTTTGAAAAATCGGGATGGGGTGGGGTATAATAGGTGCCTATATAAGAAAAAGCCCCAAAAATCAGGACCGTCCCTGTAAAATCAGGACATCTGGTCACTCTAGCTAGGTTTTGGGGAGCCTGTCTGAGACAGTGAAGAGCTACCACATTTACTTCTCCTAGGTCTCTTAGGCATTTCTTCAGCCCCTTACAGTCAGGGCCGGCCCTAGATCAAATGGCACTCCAGCTGAAGAGTGCCTTCAGCGCCTCTCCCCCATTTGTTAAACTTTTGAATACCTTACAGCACCCCAGCCCAGCACCCCAAGCCCAGCACCCCCCAAGCCTGGCACTCCATGCGGTTGCATGGGTCGCCCACCCCTAAATCCAGTCCTGCACAGTCAATAGTACTGAAGACTGCTGAGAGACCAAACAGTGTAATCATGAAGACTGGTTTGATATCCAAGGCCAAGAGAAAATCATCCATCAGCAAACTGTGCCATATCCCTCCCCGAAGCCTGACTCCAAAGAGTAGAGGATATCAGCAAAGGTGAGAAACCACTGGAGTTTGGTCATCACCACTTTCTTAATGAGTTTGTCTAGTTAAGGGAGCGAGGAGACAAGGTGATGATGGTGTCCAGTGTGGGTTATTTCAGAAGTGGCTGGACTACTTCATTCTTTATAGTGGTAGGTAAATTGCCTTCTTCAAAAGAGATAATGATGATTTCAGTTACAGTAGCCAGGTAAACTTTTTACATAGCCTGCTATTTTAACAGTATCATCATAGATACAGATATAGCAGCAATTGTGTTATAAACCCCACAGGTTAAACACTTTGCTGGGATAATGTCACCGTTTTCTAGGATGAATTTAGCTCTGTGTGCGCAGGGGCTTATTACTTGGCCTTTCCAAATCATACTGCACTGACACTTAATGCATATATTCTCAGCCTAGGAATGCATTGTTTTAAAAGTGTTAACATGATTGATCTGTAATGGATTAGATTGTAAAATATCTACCACACTGTCTGCACATTTAACAATTACACCTTTACAAATAAAATTTTGAAGTCATTTAAATAAACTAATAAATCTCTTTTTTGTGGCCTGAAAAGGGAGAAGAGTCAGAGATTGCATGAAGTCTACTAGGGAGCTAGCTACTGCCAATCTGTTCTAAGGGTGTGCCTACACTTTGAGCTAGGGGTGTGATTCCCAGTTCGAAGGGACATACTCATGGTAGCTCTCACTGAGCTAGTGCACTAAAAACAGAATGCAGCTGCAGCAGTGGGACAGGTAGCACCCCGATTACATGCTGAAGGTCTCAGATAACACTGCAATGGCCACATTCTATTTTTAGGATGCTAGCTCGATGGGAGCTAGCCCAAGTATGATTCGAGATGGGAATCACACCTCTAGCTCCAACTGTAGACATACCCTGTGTGGAAGGTACTCAGACACTATGGAGATGAACAGCAATATGAAAATAACATACCTGAAACAGATGATACACTTCTACTGTTTTCAAATACTAATTTAGAAATAACTGAGGGTTGTTTAAGTTGAGAGAGGAGATACTTTATATGTAAAATAGTGAGGTCTAAGAATTTTTAATACATGCATATTGTGTTCCATGCCACAGATTAGATGCATAAAATGGCTACTGTGAAAAATCTGGTCAATTTAAACAAAACTTAGGATACTTACATTGCAGCGAAGTCTCTGGAGTCATTACAATGCATGATTATACCAGATTTTTTAATACCATTCAACCATGTTTATCTAAATGTAGAGAGTAGATGCAAAACATTTTGAATAAACTCAGTTTCTGATTAACAGGAAAGGAAGTTATTACATCAGGGAAAATTATTGCCCTTTGGCTGACTGGTAGTTGTATTAATTGGGATTATCAGAGTATTACACGACTAGTACAAGTTTATATTTGCTGAGATTTCATGCAGAATTTGAATGTGTAATATAATTAAAGTGTAATATAATTTTGCTCATAAAAGTTCCAGCAAAAAGATCATTCACTTTTAAAACTGACACGCATGCAGTGCTCATGCAAGGCACAAAGATTAACAGCACTGGAGAATGAAGTTGTCCATGCTCAGAACACTGGCAGGCAGCAAAGACTGAGAGTGAACCTTTTCCAGTTTCCCCACTGACCCCCCTCTACATCTGGTATCCTGATAGGGGGAGTGCCATTAGGGGTGCCATTGCTCATCCAAATCTTGGCCTCTCCACTGCGGCTTTCAAAATGTTGCCAACAGATACAGGGTGAAATCCTGACTCTACTGACCTAAATAGCAAAACACTCATTGACTTCAGAATTTTGCCCAGGGTGGGTTTTGTCATGTGTTTCCTATCTATCTATCACCTAGGTAAAAAATGGAGCCCACCAACTCATTTCACAAAGGTCACTGAACAGCCATGAGGTGGTAATAACATCGGCTCTCTGCCAACTTTAACCAGAACCAAAAAAATAACCTGGTGGTAAAAGGCACTACACAGTCATTGCCAATCTCCCAAGCCATCTAGCCCCCTATGTAAAAACTGGAATAATCATGAGAACCATGGAAGAACCATAATAGTTCCATTCACATTACACAGGTTCAAACAGATCAACAAATGGTGACAATGTTAATGGAAGAGTCTGCCTATTAGGGAGAGAAGGAACGGGTTGAGATAGCTGTCAAAAATAAAGGGAAATCATTTTTAAAGAGTTACAATAATCGTGACAAAGTTTCTCTGTCCAGCAACAATTTTTTCCTCATATATGGTTAAATTGTTTTAACTGGTTCTGCAGAAATATTAAACAAAATCTCTACTCTCCCCCACCACAGACATATTCAGGTTACAAACAGTGGGTCTGCTAATCTACCTCCTCCTTGCTCACTGGCAGAATTTATTTCCCTTTACTAACTATACCTGGAAAATGATGCTGTTTGAACCTTTCTGGCTAAAAACTGCCAGCTGCTTAAGGGTCCAATCTTGCACTCATTGAAGTTAACAGACATTTTGTCCTTGAATTGGGCCCCAAATGTGGTTCAGCAACAGGTTTTTGGTTCATGGTGGGCACTGGAGCCTTCTGCTAGATTTTTTTTAATTAAACCTGAATTGTGTCTAATATTCATAACATTATTATACTTTCTGTTGTAAAATCCTTTTATCTTTAAAGGACTTTCACACATACTAGAAGTGCAACTGGACAAGTCTATTACTTGCTGTCAGATGCTAGTATCTCAGTAACACACTTGCAGGCCTGTTCCTATCATAGAAGTGTCTACAGTTACTATCATTTAGATCCATATTTTCTAAAATATCCACTAATTTGGGGTTCCTTGACTTTTGAGCTCCTAAACTGAGAGACTACAGGCTGCCTTTGAGAGAACTGCTAAGCGTTCATTATCCTATTTGCTATGAATAAAAATTGGGTACTCAGCATTCTGAAAATGAGGCTCAAACTGTCTCATGTTGGACCCTTTTGCAAATTTGGGCCATTATATATTCTAACAAACAGGTTTAAATACAAGACTTCATATTTCCAGTCCCACACCTATCAATAAGGACCACTCTTTTTCATCATGCTATAGTGCTTGAGCCTCAAGCACCCAGGCACTGAAAACCTGTGAGCTTTCTAATCAATAGTCAAACTGAGTCCTAAAACAAAGCACTGTTCAGGAGTGAAAAGCCCACTCAGCTCGAAAGTCAGCATTACAGCGCTAGATATCATGCTAACAGCTACGGAATACTAGTTTGATACCTGGGCAGTGTTCCAAAAGGGAACAGAAAACCCAAAGATAAAAGAACTGACTATTCTGAGGAAGCTAATCCACTTTCTCCTTGCATGCATATCTGAACAAGGAGCCAGTACTTTAGAAATAAAGTGCTGTGTAACTACTGAAGTGCTTTGCCTGGGGTTGTCAGTATTAGAATTCTGGCACCTCAGAGTTAAGGTCAACTTGCAGTTTCCATTGTAAACTTTTTATTTTTAGGGCTGTGTAATTCAACCTTTTTCCATTCACACCAAGTTTTGGCCCTTTGGCAGTTTTCTTCCAGAAAATAAAACAGGATGCATTATTAATAATTTGACAATCCACAGTGTATATGGAGAATATTCTCTGTTTTTATTAATAAATGCATGCAAAGCAGTCTTGATATTATGACTGACATCACAAGGTCTCTGGAGATACTGGAGTATCAATCAGAAGTATCCTACGGCATGTTAAGATTGTTATAGTTTCCACTGTAAATCTCTTTCCATAGTTACGTATCTCAAAACAAGAAAAGTGGTGAAACAATTACCTCTGGGTCATTCTATGGGATCAAGAACTCAACACTGACGGGCTTCACAATATTGTTTTGCTTTACCTTCTGGTCAGAGTTCATTTGCAGCTGAAAACTATGTTTTGATAATTAGCATGGGAACTTAATTCTGAATCCCATATTTATGAAGGAAGGCTAAGTGTGGAGTTCCTGATCTGATTAGAAAGCCAATGAAAATTTGATCTCCCCTTAAAAGACTGCAACAAAAGGAAGTACAGAGACTCCACATGGATTTGAATGTTAAGTGGTCCTTTAAATTCTTTAAACTCTTTTTAAACTTCCAGAATAATGTAAAGGCCTCGGATAGCTAAAGTGACACCAATTTTTAAAAAGGGCTCCAGAGGCAATCCCGGCAATTACAGGCCGGTAAGCCTGACTTCAGTACCAGGCAAACTGGTTGAAACTATAGACATAAACAGAGAGATGAACATAATTTGTTGGGGAAGAGTCAACACGGTTTTTGTAAAGGGAAAATCAGACCTCACCAATCTACTAGAATTCTTTGAGGGGGTCAACAGGCATGTGGACTAGGGGGATCCAGTGGATATAGTGTACAGCAACACCTCGCTTAACGTTGTAGTTAGGTTCCTGAAAAATGCTACTTTAAGCGAAACGATGTTAAGTGAATCCAATTTCCCCATAAGAATTAATGTAAATAGGGGGGATTAGGTTCCAGGGAAATTTTTTTCACCAGACAAAAGACTATTATACACACACACATATATACACAGCATAAGTTTTAAACAAACAATTTAATACTGTACAGAGCAATGATGATTGTGAAGTCTGATTGAGGTGGTGAAGTCAGAGGGTGGAAGACGGTGGGATATTTCCCAGGGAATGCCTTACTGCTAAATGATGAACTAGCATTTGGCTGAGCCCTCAAGGGTTAATACATTGTTGTTAATGTAGCCTCACACTCTACAAGACAGCACAAACAGAGGGAGGGGAGACACCATGTTAGAGAGAGACATGCATTGCCCCTTTAAGTACGCTGACCCCACTCTAAGTACACTGCCTTTTTAAGTAGATCAGCAAGTTGAGACAGCAGCTGCTGCCAGCAAGCTCCCTCCGTCCTGAGCCGTGTTGTGTCCGTCCCACCCCCCCCCCCCCGCCCCGGTGGAGATGGGGTAAAGGAGTGGAGGGCAGGAGAAGGGGGAGGGGGACACCCTGACATTAGCACCCCTGTCCCCCACCCCTGCACAGCAAGCAAGAGGCTCCCGGGAGGGCAGGAGCAGCACATGGCAGTGGGGGGAGGGACAGCTGAACTGCCCGGCAATTGATAGCCTGCTGGGCGGCTGCCACACAGGGAACTTAGGGGAGCGGGGAGCTGATGGGGGTCTGCCGGCCCACCCTGGTTCCAAACCCCCACCAGCTAGCTCCAACGGGCTGCTCTTCCTGCAGGTAGTGGACAAAGCAGGTAGCTGCCAAACAATGTTATAATGGAGCATTGCGCAACTGTAAAGGAGCATGTTCCCTAATTGATCAGCAATGAAACAACATTAACCGAGAGGACTTTAAGTGAGGAGTTACTGTACTTAGATTTTCAGAAAGCCTTTGACAAGGTCCCTCTTAAGCAAAGTAAGCTGTCATGGGATAAGAGAGAAGGTCCTCACATGGATTGGCAACTGGTTAAAAGATAGGAAACAAAGGATAGGAATAAATGGTCAGTTTTCAGAATGGAGAGAGGTAAATAGTGGTGTCCCCCTGGGGTATGTACTGGGATACAGCCTATTCAACATATTCATAAATGATCTGGAAAAAGGGGTAAACAGTGAGGTGGCAAAATTTGCAGATGTCACAAAACTACTCAAGATAGTTAAGTCCCAGGCAGACTCAAAGAGCTACAAAAAGATCTCTCAAAACTGTGTGACTGGGCAACAAAACGGCAGATGAAATTCAATGTTGATAAATGCAAAGTGATGCACACTGGAAAACATAATCCCAACTATACATATAAAATGATGGGGTCTAATTTAGCTGTTACCATTCAAGAAAGAGATCTTGGAGTCAGTGTGGCTAGTTCTCTGAAAACATCCACTCAATGTGCAGCGGCAGTGAAAAAAAGCGAACAGATAATAAGACAGAGAATAGCATGTTGCCCGAGTCTATATAAATCCATGGTATGCCCACACCTTGAATACTGCATGCAGATGTGGTCTCCCCATCTCAAAAAAGATATATTGGAATTGGAAAAGGTTCAGAAAAGGCCAACAAAAATTACTAGGGGTATGGAACGGCTTCCGCATGAGGAGAGATTAATAAGACTGGGACTTTTCAGCTTGGAAAAGAGACGACTAAAGGGGGACATGATTGAGGCCTCTAAAATCATGACTGATGTGGAGAGTGTTATTTACTCCTCATCACATCAGAACTAGGGGTCACTAAATGAAATTAATAGGCAGCAGGTGTAAAACAAACAAAAGGAAGTATTTCTTCACACAGCACACAGGTAACCTGTGGAATTCTTTTTGCCAGAGGATGTTGTGAAGGCCAAGACTATAACAGGGTTCAAAAAAGAACTAGATAAATTCATAGAGGATAGGTCCATCAATGGCTATTAGCCAGGATGGGCAGGGATAGCATCCCTAGCCTCTGTTTGCCAGAAGCTGGGAATGGGCGACAGGGGATGGATCACTTGATGATTACCTGTTCTGTTCCTTCCCTCTGGGGCACCCGGTATTAGGCACTGTCAGAAGACAGGACACTGGGCTAGATGGACCTTTGATCTGACCCAGTATGACCTTTATGATGTTCTTATGTTGTTCCTGATCCTACTCCCATTGAAATAAATGATAAAACAAACACTGGCTTCAATGGAAGCAGGCTTAAAATGTATTTTTATATTAGTTTCAAACACTGTTGCACCAGGTTTCAAACAAACAAGTTAGTTTTTTTAAAAAGCAGACAATTCCCACTAAGGGCTTGTCTACATGGGGAAAATGACTGGAATAACTACTCCAGAATAGCTCTGCGTGTGAATACTCTGTTCCAAAATAATTAGTGTGCTTTGTGGAACAATTTATTCCACAACAGCTATTCAAGTAAGTTTCCCTGTATAGACCAGCCCTTAATGCGGATTATTCCTTTAGGGTACTCTGAAACACCTACAATCTTTAAGATATAAAATTAAACAACTAAACATATGCAACTTTTTTTCATATTTTTAATTCCCTGTACTAAATGAAACACTGTTTGTACAGTGTAAATCTGCAAAACACATTGACACTTGATAATATTGAGGGAAACTAGTCAGTAAGATTCAAAACAGGATTTATATTTATACAAACAGGAGTTGAATCTATAGTTACAATCTTCCATTGTATGGTATTGCAAACCAAAGTGCATTATGAGGAGTTTATACCTTAATCCAAGCATCCAGAATTGGCCGCTGTCAGACATAAGATACTAGACTAGATAGAATTTCCATACCAAAAGAGAGCTATTTCCCAATAATGGTCAATACTCCAGCTGGTATTCATCTTAAGTATCAATGCATCAGGTTTAGCACACTCAGTTTTATTCTACCTGTGGGAACTGTGGGTGTTACCCTTGTCATTCTAAATAGCTAATCATTTTTTAATCTTACTAAGTTATTTACCATGATGATTTCTTGTGGCAGAGGGTTCCATGGCTTAAATATATGTGGTGCAAAAAAAAGGTATTTCCCTTTCCTCTTTCTATTTAGTGAATGACTGTATGTACCCCTCCTATGGCATCTGGGTGCCTGATATAAATTAATGAAACACCATGTTAAACTCCCACAGCTAAGAGGATAAACAACTCACCTTCCTGTACCTATCAACCTTAATAAATAAGCCAATATTGTTCCATAGTTAAGGAAATACTTGAACAAAAAGCCTTGCCTTGCTCTGCTCTAAAGTTCAGAAAACTTTAGATTCTGGCACACTTCCAGAATGAGCAAGTATGATAGCTGGGTCTTGCCACTGAACAGGTCTCCCTCCAGCCTTCAAGGGGTTTGCATTCATAGGCTGTCAGTCAAAGAACCCTGGGAGGCACGGATCAGCATTCACGTCACACTCCCTGTCAGTACCCGGCCTGGGCCAGCTAATGATCTAACCAGAAATCCAAATTTGGTGATGAATCCTGGTCATGCGCTATCTGAGGCACAGATGCGCATAAGCTAAGAAGAGTCAAAGCACCTTAGCTGATTTCAGCTCCAGCATGGGTTCAAAAGAAGGGAGGCTCTCCCTAAGGCAGGCAGGTACCATACCATACATGGTTTTATATATTAGAACTCACACCCTCCATTGCTCCTGGAAGCCGATGAGAAGCCTGTGCAGTTCACAGAGCCACCAAACCACTCCACCAAGTTGGAGGTCCACTGCATTCTACATTAGCTAAACATTCCAAGTGGTTGCTAAAGGTAGCCAAGGTAGAGCACACTGCAGTAGTCAAACCTGGAGGTGACAGTGTCACTTTAAAGAAAGGCGGTAACCTCGTAAATCACCACAGATGAAAGACAGCACCATGAGCTACCACTGCTACCTGGGAAGCCAAGAGCAGCTGGGAATCTAAAAGTATCCCAAGAGAGTGAATCTCTTTGGGAAAGCACGGACATTCTCCATTAACAAACAGAGCAGCTAAACTCCTATCGGCAACTCCTCAGGTTGTTTTCCCTAGCCAACATGCATCACCTCCATCATTTGTGGGTTGAGCTTCAGCCAACTTGTTTTCGCAGGGCCTGGACAGAACAAGGAAATTATTCAGTCTCAATCTAATGAGAAGCACAAACAAGGAGGTCATCTTCATATTGGTGACACTGTAGCCCCAAACATTAACACAAACACTCTCAAAGGGCCTTGTGCATGTTGCACAGAAGGGACAGCAGTATGGAACCACAGATGAGAAGAGCTTCACAGACCCTCTGAAACTATTCCAAAAGGAAAGAGCAGAACCAGTGAAGAACAGTTCCACTCACCCCTTTTACACCCTGCCAACATATCAGGACCACCACCTGGGCAACACTATGAAAAGCTCTAGTTCTTACAAAATCATCAGACTCTTGACTTTTGTCTAGGGCCAGGAGTTCATCAACCAACGATATGAATGTAATCACTATAACATACCCAATCCTGAAACCAAAATGATAGGAATCCAGAAAATAAAAAGATGCCTACTGAAGTGTAATCTTCTCCAAAAATGAAAAGTTTGAAACATGGTAATAACTGGCAACTGGAGAGATAATTAACATTAAGAGATGGCTTCTTGAGAAGGGTCTAACCATTGTTTCTTTAAGGATGTTTGGTATCTTGTCCTCCCAAGAGAAGGTAACAAACCCAAAAAGCTTCTGACTGGCTTTCACCAGGCATGAGAAACCTGGATCTCTCTCAGGTAATTTTGTCAGATAATATCATGGAGTAATGATGTCCAAACTGGTGTCCATGGACCACTAGAGATCTGCAGAGCACTTCCTGGTGGTCTGCAGAGAGCTGGCTAGTCAGTTAGCACTTGCTCCTCATTCTTATTTCCAGATGCTAAAGTACATTAAATGAAAGCCTAAAATAAATTTAATACTTTTCTAATATTAATTTCCTATATAAGCAATTGTTGCAGTTGCCACGGGGATGTTATTCAATGTCAAATGAGAGGAGACATTAGGAATGTGATGTGAAGTAGCCCATGAAATATCTCTATTAAGATGCGGTGCACTCTACGAAAACGTTTGGAAAGCCCCATCACAGAGGAATCAGGAAAACACCTGAGCCATTTCCACAAAAACAAAATAGGGATTATGGAATTTTTAAGAAATCCCACAGCCTACCACGGTACTTGAAGAAATCAATAAAGTTCTCCCCCTTCAAAAATTACTAATTTTGATGAGCTTCTTTGTACATTGATTAGTTTGAATATTAAGACAATGTATTAAGCTTGCAAATAATTCAGAAATAAAATGAACTTTTTTGTGACTATCATAAGTGCACAGAATGTGTGACATGAGTTTAAGATTGTTATATATATTTTATTGAAACAAATTACATTATTTTAAAAATAATAGTTTTTGGTGGTAGTGTAAAATATACACACACATACAAACTTGCAAGATTGAGGTCTCTAAAAGACACCCATGATTTTTTAAAAAAACTAAACCCCCACCAGGTATGTTTTTTCTATTGATTACCTCTTTGTGCTTATATTATGAAAAAAGGCAAATAGGGGCATCCAAATGGCCTCTCTCTTCTATCATACCACTTCTTCTGCGTCTCTTCTTCAAAGTAAATACCAAGTCTTTTTAATCTCTCCTTGTGTGGAAGCCCCATCTTTCTCAAAGTCCCTAGTTATTTTTAGAGTCCACCTCTGAACCTTTATGTTTGCTGCTATTTCTATTTAAGATCATTAAAACTGAACACAGTTCGCAAGGTGAAGATACACCAACCGTTTGCTATTACGTTCTTTCCCTTCTAATACCACGTAGAACATCCTATCTCACTATCACTGAGCTTTGTCTTCATTGAGCTGTCCACAGACATGCACAGATCATTTTCCTGAGCATTTCCCTTCAAAACCCATCAGTGTATACAAGTATCTTACTAGTCCCTTCTTACTTACTTGTCTATGTTGACTTTACTGTGCCACCATTCGGTCTTAAAACCCTGAGATTTTAGGTCCTACTTGAGTTCTCACGATCCTCTTTAGTCTTGGCTATTTAATTTTTACCACCTCTCTGTCACCCCTCTCAAATCCTTAACAAACATGAGATACTGCACACCACTTTGGAAATTTGTCTAGTTCATAACCCTAGAGCACCCCACTACTAACATTTTCACCTACAAGAACTGGCCATTAATTCACACACTTTGCTTCACATTTCTGAACCACTTTTTAAATCCATGATGAGACTTTACCTCTCCCCCCACAGTTAACAAGTTTCTATAATAGCCTCTTGGAAGGAAGTTTATCAAATTCCTTTTGAAATACCTCTTTTAACTATCTCCAGCTCAGTCTCCATTAGTTGGTTTCGGGCCTGCTCCAGTACCCACTGACATCAGTGACAGTGAAAACAAGCCCTTAGCCTGCTCCAACCTATCTCCTTTATCTGGTATTCTGTGAGAACTCTTCAAAAGAGTTAACAGGAGAGAGTCACAATTTACCCTTACAGAATACCTATCACACGATGTGCACTCAGTTTAGGAGCTTAACACACTCTTTAAATGATTTCCCTATTATTTTTCCAATAGTTTTTAACTAAGCTACTTCGTTCTTGAATTCTTTTAGAACTAAGAGATAAGTTACATCTTTGGCCCTGGTGATTGACTCTATTTTAATTTCACTTCTTTTTTGATACTTCGATCTCTCACAGTATCTGACCTTTACTACTTATAAAGAATTGCTTTTTATGTCCACCTTTCCATCCTGAGGGACTCGCAGTCACACTGACCCTCCTGATGGCTTCCAACAGTACTCTAAATAAACTTAGAAGAATATCTTATTATTTTGTATACTTCTGCCTACTCACTCCTCAAGTTTCCTCTTGGTTTTTCAAATAACTACTGGAGATGTTTTCCATTCTATTAGTATAATTTGAGTCAATTTTTAAAAGGACACCATTTTAATTCTAAACCTCTGGTACCTTGCTGTTCAACCCCCCTCTATGTTTCCCTTGATTTTAATTTTTGTTGATCTGGAGTACCCAAGTCTTGTATGAGTCTAATAAGTTTATTTTTAAACAATCCTCAAGGTGATTCTCTGAGTTTTAATCCCCTTAACTTTCTTTACATTATTTTTAACTAACTTCCCCATTCCTAAAAGAAAAAGAAAGGTTCTTGAAGTTCAGTTTCACAGTATTTGTTCCTCTAAATAACACCCCCACCCCAGAAGAGCTCTGTTTAAGCTCCAAAGCTTGTCTCTCTCAACAACAGAAATTGGTCCAATATTGTCACTTACATAAAACCTCAACCATACATTCTATACCATGGTTTAATATGAAATAAATAAAAAGAGAAGCCTCTCCCTTTGTCTGCTCCTGAACTAACTCTCCCAAACATCATTTCCCCCCTCCTCACGAAAGTTGTGGAGATATAAAGTTCAGTCCCTTCAAAGCTGACTAGCTGTAAGTCACCTGGGGGCTCTGTTTTGTTCGGGCAATCCCTGTGATCCCAGAAACTTACTGTTGTGACACCAAGATCATAGCAATGCTGTTGACTCAGCGATAATGCAATGTAGTGGTTACATGACAAAGGGGCAAAGCAACGTATTCCCAACCCACGCTCCCCCAGTAGCGATACAATGAGAGAGGGCAGGGGCGGCGACACCCATTCTGCTGAGTGTCACTGACCTCAGGGTTAAACGACTGCAATAGGTTAGTTTTGCTGTTAAATTGTTAACACGCTGCTAATTGTCAATGGGCTCCGAAGTCCCCTCCCTTTGCTCTAGGCACCGCTTGAAAACCGTGGGGTGACAGTCACAGGGGGCTGCTCTGGGGCGTGGGGGGCTCAGTCACAGGGGGCTGCTATGTGGTGGGAGGTCAAAGGGAAGCTAGGAGGTGGGGGGTCAGTCATGGGGGGCTGTTAGGCGGTGGGAGGTCTGGGGGCTGCTCGGGGGTCTCGCCCCCCACGTCCCTGGGCACACTGGCGTGGCTCGGTGCAGCCCCCGAGAGGCCCTGCCGTGGCAGGGGCGGGCTGTGAGCTAGCGGGGTCTTCCCCCCCACCCCGCCGGGCGCGAAGCGCGCCCAGCGGCGCCCCTGCTCCCGGGGCAAGCCGGCTCCCACCGCAGCGGCCGGGGGCTCCCAGCCCGGCCCCTACCCGCCTCTCGGGGTCTTGCTCGCAGCCCGCCTTGCCGCTGCGGGGCCCGCGCTCGCCTGTCTCCGAGCCCCCTTCCCCCGCCCATGTGCCGCGGGCCGGGCGGGCCCTGCCCGGCGCTCGGCTCAGGCTGCTCCGGCCATTGTGCCCCTGTCACACGGGAGCCGAGCCGAGCCGGCCGCGCGCCACAGCGGAGCCCGGCCCAGCGGCCGCCGCCTCCCCGGGACAAGCTCCCGCGAGCCCGGCCACCGCAAGCTCTGCGTCCGCTGCTGCAAGCCCCCGGCCGGCAGCCAGCCAGCCCCGCCGTGCAGCCGCTTCCCCGGGCCCCGCACAACGAGCCCACCAGGCAGCGGTGCAATGGTCCGGAAAGCAGGCGTGAGCCAGAGCCGCCCCCGCCCCCGCCCGGACAATAGCCCCCCATGACCGGGGCGGGGGGGTTAGGCACTGTGCTGAGAACCGAACATTTACAAAACAACCCCCCCCTCCAAAAAAAAAAAGCCCCAGCAGCGAGGGCCGGGGGCAGCGAGGCTCCTCCTCCTCCTCTCCAAAAAGGCCTGTTGGAAAACTGCACACAGCAACAGCAGCGGCGGCAGCTCCGCCGCCTGCCTCCCTCTGCCCCGGAGAGACAAGGCGGCGAAGGGCGAGAAGGGGCGATCGCAGCCCGAGCGGGGTGCGGGGGAGGAAGGGGGGGGACAGCAGGCCCGAGCCCTTTGTGTTACCTGCCGTGGAACCAGTCCTTGCAGGCATCGCACTCGATCATGAAGCGGGTTACGTCGTAGGGCAGCCTGCAGATGCAATAGACGGGCACCGTCGCCATGTTAGCTGAGCTCCCTTCAAAACAACACTGGACTCCCAGGCAAGCGAGCAGGGCTGGCGGCGGCTCCTGCCGCTCGGTAGCTGGCGGTTTCTCCTTCCAAAACGCAAGCAAAAAAATTGCAATGTCGAGAGACGGAGCGGGGAGGGGAAGGGGGGGGAGAGAAGAAGGGTGGAAAAAAAAATCAGATAATGCAATTACAGCTCCTCAAGGGCGAGCTCGCAATGTCAGAAAAATAATAAAGGGCTTCCCAAACTTTGGCTGCATGGCTCCTCTCTGGCTCTGCGAGCTCCAGGCAAGCTGGGGCTTTTTTGTGTGTTGTTGTTGGTAAATGATTATTATCCAAAATGTTTGGCGAAATGCATTATATTGCGTGCCCCCTGGTGACAGTACAGTACCGCGGCTTTTCATAAACACTCCGAAATGTAGCCCTTTCCTTGTAATGTCCTTACGTCAGCTTGCAACATTGTAATATTTCCTCCGATGGGGCTGGGGAGGGAGGCTGCAGAAGGGGAGGCGAATCTGAAAACTCAGAGCTTGGCACCGGGCAAAATACTAGCGAGGGGGGGACGGGGCTGGGAGGGGAGGTAACCCACCTTGCTGAGAAAAACAAACAGGGCTGGGTGTAAAAACGGGGACGAGTAAAAGGAGGGAGATTTAAAAGAAATAAACGACGAGTGGAGATGGGCTGCTCGGAATGCCAAGATCTCGCAATCGTTCCGCACTGCAAGGAGAGACTTTAAAAAAAACTGGCCTTAAAAACAAAAATCGGTCTCCAGATTCGAGAGGGACAGTGTGTGTGTGCGCCCCCCCGCCAGACTACACACCTGCAAAAACGAGTGACACCTGCCAGCAGGGCCGAATAAAGGAGATGGGGGGATTAAATGAATTTAGCTGTTATAATAACAGGTCTGAGCGCGGGAATGTCCAAAAAGGGTCCTAAAAGCGGGGCAGCGACTCCGCTTTTAAAGAGACATAAGTAAGGGCTTTAAAAAGTTATTTCGTTCCATGCTGCACACAGCGCAGGGCGGCCAAGGAGCTGTGCTCCCTGCAGAGACGGGAATCGGGAGTGAATTCAAACAAGGAACCCACACCGCCAGATCTATATTCCCTTGGGAAAGGATTCTGCACCAGGGAGGCGTCCGAGAGAGCAGCCTTCCCAACGCTGAGAAGGGGGGGCTGCAGGAAAACGCTTCTGAAGACACACAGCTTCCAGGCAACACTTTTTGGAACAGGCTTGTTTTGTTTGCGGTGCCCATCGCCGACAGCGCGTTGAAGGAAAATAATAAAGCTTTCCGCACGGACCAGCTGGTCCCTTGCGTTCTGTGGCGCTTCCTTTCTGCGATCCTGTTTGCAAACGAGAAGCATAAAACATGTCCTTTATGATCAGTTTCTGTTTGCACCGGATGTGACACTTGCACAGCGTTGTTTCCAATATGCCTTGTCCATTGAATTCCAGCCGCCGGTTCAAACTTTTGTAAAATGTCACTTGTCCCTTTTTCTCTTGGTGATTCCTAACTTTAGTCATTTGATTGATTCAAATGGTCATAAACCTTCCCCCAGAGCTATTAACATATTCTCCAGCACCCTCAAAAGCAGCAGTTTGTAAAGTACACTTACAGCTGTTGCCAGACTTACTATACATGATGTGTGTGCACACACCCACATATACACATCATTTGAAGTTTAACATGGATAATTTAGGTGTATATGCATACACCCATAAACATAAGTACAGCATGTAGCTCTAAACCCAAAAACTTTATTTTGATGACAACCAACTCTATATCCAAAACAGAGATGGTTAAACTTTGAAATAACATGATTTTAACTCAATAATTGCACCGTGATGCCTAAAGAAACAAAAGCTTTAGAGAATTATTAGCAGGGGTCTAAGCAAGGTAGGGGAGGGATACATGAAAGATGTACGTATTTTGAAGGGAAAACTTGTATTTGATGGAGGTATTTTGCAATATTTAATTTCCTTAAAAGCCACATAAGCCTACCTAAGGCAGCCCATCCACCCTTAAATTAGAAATGGAGTGACTAGGCCTGTAACCCTTAAAAGATGAAAGTAAATGTACTGGCCCTATGAAGTGCCAAATCAATGCCGTAGGGTATTGGGGACATGTTGCTAAAGGCAGCTCATGAGTAAAATACTATACAGCCCAAAACAGCAATCATCATCCACAAAGAGAAGAGTGAGCAACAGCAGCAGTGTAAGAACCAAAGCTTGAACTGATGCTTCTCTCTGAAAAGTGAAAACCTCTCTTCCAGCAGCAGGAGTCTGCCAAGCTGGTAAAGAGGCAAGGATCATGGTAGCTTGTGTAATGGAGAAGAGAAGAGATTCTCATTTCCACATAAGGTTAGTTCTAGGCCTCTCTGCTGGGATTACCAACAAGGTTAACATTTGTATCAGTGGGACCTGCCCACCAAGACTGGAGTGAGACTGACTAGTCATTTTATGTAGGCCACTGACTGAGACAGCAGTGACTTTTAGTCCCTCCCATGCTGGCTGCAGTGTTAGAAGTGAAAGTCTCTATCCCATAATCAATATACTGAGCCATCCACTTCCCCTGGGATTGTTTGGTAGTAGATGACCTTGAAATGATTGTTAAATATTTTATGATGGCTTTCCTTTGTAAACAGTGTAGGGTTTCAAATTTTCCCCATAAGGCTGAGGTCAAAGTATTGCACAGTATTGTATGCACACCACAAACTCAGATTACTAACTATGCAGTCTACCAGGGTTACTAATATAAGCCTGCATTTTCAAAAGTGGATAAAGTCTTTGGGACCCTCCAATTTTTTGAGTGCCAAGTTGAGTCACCTTGAAGACAGTGCTGAGTACCTGCTAAGACACAGGTCCCTTTTCGGATGTCTCAAGATGGACACCCAAAATCATTCGTCACTTTTGAAAATTAAAAGGAGACAAAACCTATAGTGCTCCAGCCAGAAAAACAGGAGACCGGGTCTAGGGGAGTAAAGCAGCAGGGGAAAGGTCTAGTAAAGCATTCAGCACTCTTGCCAAAATGTAATACAAGGGAATTCCCTCCACCACAAGGCTACTGTGAATCTTAGTAAGGGAAGGGGGGAAAAAATAGAAGCAAGTGATCTTACCTGGCTTTGGTCTCAAGATGAAATGTATATGAAGGAACCGCTCTGCAGGTGCCATTTTGTTTTCCTTTGAACATGGAAACCTAATTTTTAGTGCCCTTCCAAAACAAAGTTTTCAATTTGCTGAAAAGCAGAGTAATAAAATCTGACTGTGATCATTACAGGATAGGTATAGTGTGAAATGCAGGTATCTGATCACATGCCAAGCAATAGTCCTCTTATTCTATGGAGCCTGCTGCCATTGAAGGCAATTTCCTATTGATTTTCATGGGAGTAGGACTGAGCCCAAAAAGTTTAAGGAGGCCGAAGAGTCCACCCCTCCTGGGAGTCAAGTGGGTAGCTCTAGCACTTTAGCTAGGAGCCCTGTAGGGATGAAATGAAGCAGTACTCCCACAATCCCAGAGAAACTGGATGTTTCCATTAAACAGGATTTCATGTTAACGAAGTCAACATTTACACTGGAGTCAGTAGGCTTTAGAGTTTGAAATGAATGGAGCAGTTCACATCTGTCAGAACTATCACTTCAGTCTGCTTGCTGAGTCAAGACGACAACACTACATCAGTCACTTTCAGACATTTACCTGGACAATCTAGGGCAAGAAAGTTAATTGCTTTTAAAATAAAACAATATATTTCCTTTTTAAATGAGATCATATTTAGCCCTCATCTAATCTGGTATATATCATGTGTTTAACCAGTATCTGATTAAAAGACAACTCTGTTCCAGTTTAATATCATCACAAAGGACCCAATGAATAATGTCACCATGTGTATTGTTGCATTTGAATTTGCTCCAGGAATGTGGAGTCTATTACTCTCTCTGTGTACTCATTTCAGAACAAAGATAAAAAGGAAAGCTCAGCTGTTTGATGTAACCATGGGGATTACTTCAATTCATTATTTCACTCGTGCTCAATGGCTGGGCTGTAGATTTTAGCAATGTGGGTCTGAGGAAAGACGTAGTAAAGTTTTTTTTAAGTGGAAAAAAATAGTAAGGAGGTAGTGGTGCCCAGTGGGTAGAGCACTGGACTGGAACTCAGGAGAGCGGGGTACTATTCCCAGCTCAGGCCTTGAGCTGCAGGGTGACCTTGGGCAGGTTGTGTCCCGTGCCTCAGTTTCCCTGTCTATAAAATGGTGATAAAGATTCTGCCCTCCTCTGTAAAGCACTTTGAGACCTACTGATGACAAGTGCTACATAAGAGCTAGGTATTACAATATATCCCACTGTATACATCCTGTCATACAGAGACATTTATAATTTGCTCCTGGGTCACAAAAGATGATGTATAACACAAGATGTACCCTAAATTCACAAAAAGAAAAGGAGTACTTGTGGCACCTTAGAGACTAACCAATTTATTAGAGCATAAGCTTTCGTGAGCTACAGCTCACTTCATCAGATGCATATCGTGGAAACTGCAGCAGACTTTATATATACACAGAGAATATGAACCAATACCTCCTCCCACCCCACTGTCCTGCTGGTAATAGCTTATCTAAAGTGATCATCAGGTGGGCCATTTCCAGCACAAATCCAGGTTTTCTCACCCTCCACCCCCCCCCACAAATTCACTCTCCTGCTGGTGATAGCCCATCCAAAGTGACAACTCTTTACACAATGTGCATGACAATCAAGTTGGGCTATTTCCTGCACAAATCCAGGTTCTCTCACATCCCCCCCACCCCCATACACACACAAACTCACTCTCCTGCTGGTAATAGCTCATCCAAACTGACCACTCTTCAAGTTTAAATCCAAGTTAAACCAGAACATCTGGGGGGGGGGGTAGGAAAAAACAAGAGGAAACAGGCTACCTTGCATAATGACTTAGCCACTCCAAGTCTCTATTTAAGCCTAAATTAATAGTATCCAATTTGCAAATGAATTCCAATTCAGCAGTTTCTCGCTGGAATCTGGATTTGAAGTTTTTTTGTTTTAAGATAGCGACCTTCATGTCTGTGATTGCGTGACCAGAGAGATTGAAGTGTTCTCCGACTGGTTCATGAATGTTATAATTCTTGACATCTGATTTGTGTCCATTTATTCTTTTACGTAGAGACTGTCCAGTTTGACCAATGTACATGGCAGAGGGGCATTGCTGGCACATGATGGCATATATCACATTGGTGGATGAAATTCACAGTTCATACATTTCTTTATTCTGTTCCTTAGGTTTGATTTCTGCATACAAAACAATTCCTATGCAGGCTCTGGACCCTCTTGACAACTAATTACACACAGTCCAACAAAGACACAAACAGTCGTAACAAACCAACTGCCTTCCACTGCACTAAAAGAGGCCACTCCACATGGCTCCCTCTTGTTTACACCAAAGGAGCACCAGCTCAAACACCTCCACTGATCTCAGCTATAGCAGTAGGAGAAAGAGAAAGAAGAGGTCTCAGGAAGGTGATACCAGGCTATTTAGAGTTTTATAGGAAAAAAATAAATCCTTAAAGTCTCCCCAATATCAATAAGCAGCCTGTGTAGACCACAGAGCACTGGAACCACATGCTCATGGTAACAGGTTCTTGTTTAAGGAGCAAACCACCATATTCTGCACTACCTTCAGTTTCCAAACTGATTTAAAGCATAGACACAACCAAAGATAATTGATAAGTTATAACCAAAGATAAGTCCAGTCTTGAAGCAACAAAGGCCTGGATGATGGGAGTGTGGTCTGCAACCAAGATGAAGGATCACAAAATTGTGACCCATTGCAGATTGAATAAAACCATCCTAGTCTCTGCTGCTATGATTATCTAACAGCAGCTGGGAGTCTAACAACATCTACAAGCCACAAACTGACACTGAGCAGAAAATACACCCTCAGTCAGAGGGGCAGATATAATCGTTTCCAGATTCCCCAGATGCTTCTTCAGTCTACCAGTTTTCTCTAGATGGGGTCACATCCAAAGCAGTCTCAGCCACACCTTAAAGCTCCCACCATAAACCAAGACATGGATGATGCACCCTCCAGGTTGGATGAAATGAAGAGAGGGGTTTTGTAAACGTATACACTGGACTGCAGTTACACTGTAAAATTGTAGGGGATGGGCCTTAAAAGCAACCACTCATGACCAGGCCTAAATCCTGTATGGACATATTCAGGCAAAACATTCACCGACTCTACTGCAGTTTGGTATGAGAAAGGACTGAAGAAATGGGCTTTGAATCTGCACACGGAAAGCATGTGTATATTGACTGATACATGTGCATTATGGAGTTCATTTCTGCATTTGTAAAATCAGTATTTTAATTTTAAAAAAAACAAACATTTCCCAGGTTGTGTGGTTGCACTCGCAACCATAGGAGCTCATCACATTACATTCTGTGCTTTGCACCAGCTCCCAACTGCTTCAGGGACTGCTTGAGACACCCCCACATGATTTGGGAAAATCTGTATCCTTGCATCCCTACTATCATCCTTTCTTTCATTTCCACCAGCAGCTCCAGGTAAGCAGCCCTATTTCCAAAGCACTGTGACACTGGGGAGCTAGGCCCTTTTAATATTGAGGGGACTCTGGCAGCAACAACGAAGATAAGTTAGAGCTCTTTGCTAGGAATCTGAGCCACCCTTAGCCACGTGTACCCAATATCCTACAGTTTGCCAGGTCATCTAGTTGTTCTAACGCTCTCATTGGCATTTAGACCTACCAGACACAGCAAAAGACTGCTCTCATTAATGGGGAGGGAGTGGCAGGGTTCAGTTGTGATGTCCTAAGTGGTATGATGCAGATTGGAGCACTGAGTTCAGCTTCTTCCTGTTTCTTCTGGAGCAAAGGGTAAGTATTGAAAACTTAGCAGAAAAAAAATCAGAACCTATATTCAAGTAGCATCTTCAGGGTGATTTGAGTCTCTGTGGGTGGATAATAGTAACCCAAGCTAACAGTGTGGCTCTTTGTCCCACACTACTACCTACACCATGTGTTAAGGTCTTCAAGTCCGCTTCTGTCTTTGAGCTCATGGACACGGATGCAGTTTTCAAATATGCCAAAGTGATCTAGGAGCATAAATCACACTGCTATTTGGGCACTTCTGAAAATCCTACACCTAGACTGTTAGCTCAAGCAGGAGAGTCTCATGCTTTTAGAGCCAGGTTCAGTCCCCACAGATGAGCATCAGCCACAGATATGCAGATAAGAACTAGTAATCATTTGGGGAGTTTTCTGGGAGGCTTTTAAATGCCATATTTGGAGCATTTTTCCTCTAGATGCATAGTGTTTTCTCTCTGTTTGGGTATGTATATAAATATACTCCTATAAACTTCTTATCTCTTTGTACACACTTACCCTGTTTGGGTTTTTTAACATTAAGAAGAACCTTTCTTTATCCTTTTTCTTCATCTCTGCCTGCTCTTTAAGAAAATTATAGGAAACAGAGAGGCATCTGTTTAAGCAGATCTTAAACATAAAAAAGAAGCTTACAAGAAGTGGAAGGTTGGACATATGACCAGGGAAGAGTATAAAAATATTGCTCGGGCATGTAGGAATGATATCAGGAGGGCCAAATCGCACCTGGAGCTGCAGCTAGCCAGAGATGTCAAGAGTAACAAGAAGGGTTTCTTCAGGTATGTTGGCAACAAGAAGAAAGCCAAGGAATGTGTGGGCCCCTTACTGAATGAGGGAGGCAACCTAGTGACAGAGGATGTGGAAAAAGCTAATGTACTCAATGCTTTTTTTGCCTCTGTTTTCACTAACAAGGTCAGCTCCCAGACTGCTGCGCTGGGCATCACAAAATGGGGAAGAGATGGCCAGCCCTCTGTGGAGATAGAGGTGGTTAGGGACTATTTAGAAAAGCTGGACGTGCACAAGTCCATGGGGCCGGACGAGTTGCATCCGAGAGTGCTGAAGGAATTGGCGGCTGTGATTGCAGAGCCATTGGCCGTTATCTTTGAAAACTCGTGGCGAACGGGGGAAGTCCCGGATGACTAGAAAAAGGCTAATGTAGTGCCAATCTTTAAAAAAGGGAAGGAGGAGGATCCTGGGAACTACAGGCCAGTCAGCCTCACCTCAGTCCCTGGAAAAATCATGGAGCAGGTCCTCAAAGAATCAATCCTGAAGCACTTGCATGAGAGGAAAGTGATCAGGAACAGCCAGCATGGATTCACCAAGGGAAGGTCATGCCTGACTAATCTAATCGCCTTTTATGATGAGATTACTGGTTCTGTGGATGAAGGGAAAGCAGTGGATGTATTGTTTCTTGACTTTAGCAAAGCTTTTGACACCGTCTCCCACAGTATTCTTGTCAGCAAGTTAAGGAAGTATGGGCTGGATGAATGCACTATAAGGTGGGTAGAAAGCTGGCTAGACTGTCGGGCTCAACGGGTAGTGATCAATGGCTCCATGTCTAGTTGGCAGCCGGTATCAAGTGGAGTGCCCCAAGAGTCGGTCCTGGGGCCGGTTTTGTTCAATATCTTCATAAATGATCTGGAGGATGGTGTGGATTGCACTCTCAGCAAATTTGCGGATGATACTAAACTGGGAGGAGTGGTAGATACGCTGGAGGGGAGGGATAGGATACAGAAGGACCTAGACAAATTGGAGGATTGGGCCAAAAGAAATCTGATGAGGTTCAATAAGGATAAGTGCAGGGTCCTGCACTTAGGACGGAAGAACCCAATGCACAGCTACAGACTAGGGACCGAATGGCTAGGCAGCAGTTCTGCGGAAAAGGACCTAGGGGTGACGGTGGACGAGAAGCTGGATATGAGTCAGCAGTGTGCCCTTGTTGCCAAGAAGGCCAATGGCATTTTGGGATGTATAAGTAGGAGCATAGTGAGCAGATCGAGGGACGTGATCGTTCCCCTCTATTCGACACTGGTGAGGCCTCATCTGGAGTACTGTGTCCAGTTTTGGGCCCCACACTTCAAGAAGGATGTGGATAAATTGGAGAGAGTCCAGCGAAGGGCAACAAAAATGATTAGGGGACTGGAACACATGAGTTATGAGGAGAGGCTGAGGGAGCTGGGATTGTTTAGCCTGCAGAAGAGAAGAATGAGGGGGGATTTGATAGCTGCTTTCAACTACCTGAAAGGGGGTTCCAAAGAGGATGGCTCTAGACTGTTCTCAATGGTAGCAGATGACAGAACGAGGAGTAATGGTCTCAAGTTGCAGTGGGGGAGGTTTAGATTGGATATTAGGAAAAACTTTTTCACTAAGAGGGTGGTGAAACACTGGAATGGGTTACCTAGGGAGGTGGTAGAATCTCCTTCCTTAGAGGTTTTTAAGGTCAGGCTTGACAAAGCCCTGGCTGGGATGATTTAACTGGGAATTGGTCCTGCTTTGAGCAGGGAGTTGGACTAGATGACCTTCTGGGGTCCCTTCCAACCCTGATATTCTATGATTCTATGAACCCTTAGCCTCAAGAACTTAAACAAAATCAGAGTTCGTTGGTGGCAGGATACTTCTTTTCCAGTTTTCCCCTCTGAATAGCAGACACCAGATTCCCTGGTTACAGTTAGCTTTTGAGTATAAGGCACCAGCTCTGGCACAAAACATCATGTTATGTTTAGTTTTTAAATAAGTATTTGAGCAGTTCACAACAGAGCAGCAGAGATGCTGGGGAATGCCTATGTTCATCTCCTAGGATCATCAGGCCTCAAGACAGGGAGAAGCACACTAGGGAAATAGATGGATGAATGAGATAACAGGGAAGCAGGGAGACATTTGAGTTTAGAACATCCCCACAGCATTAAGGTGATTGATTCAGGAAAGCATTTAGGTTTAGGCAGGCTTTAAAGGGTTCCACTCACCTCAAAAGCACCCCCAGGTGTCAGGACCTGGCATTGCAGGGAGCTTCACCTCTAGTACCCCATGTTGACCACTTTTTTGGTGCTGCAATGTCCTGTCTCTGTCTACATCTTCCATAGCCCAGTCCTCCAGCCAGGTCACCTTTTAAGTTCAACCCCCTTCTGGGGTCACAAAAGTCCAGCTGAAAATCTAAATAAGCATCTAAGCAAACAGCTTTTCTGCCCTTCTTGGGCTATGCTGAAGTTCTGAGGGCTTTGAGCCTATCCCAGGCCTTGCAAAGCTCTCAAAGGTGCTCTAAGCAGAGCACTGCTTCCCAGGGCTTTCTCCCTAGAGCCTCTTTTTCCCAGCAGGTTTCCGCACTGCCTCCCCTCCCCAGGAATGCTGGCAGCTTCTCCCAGGGACTTCCTTGCTTCTTCCAGCCCTACTGCAGGGCTTCCCTCAGGAGCCTATGCTGTCGCCTGTAGGTTCTTTCCAGAGAGTGGGAACTACCCTTGCTCCTCCCTCGGGGGGGCACCCTGAAGAGAATTCTCCTCTCTCCCTATGCAGGCTGCTTTAACCCTTTTACACCTGGGATCACTAGTTGTAATTAAGTCACCAGATCAGGATCAGCTGGGGGATAACTGCTACCTCAAAGGCAAGGCTGCACCCAACTCCCCTTAAAGGGCCAGCCTGTAACACACATGCTTAACTGTCCAGGGGACTAAAGCACATATTGTGAAGCACCCTTCCTGAACAGGGATGCTCTCCTGAATAGGGCCTAAGACAGCAATCCAAGTGCCTCGCAAACAATCAATAACAACAAGGGGGCGGGGGGCTGGGGGAGAGAATATACCAAATTTGGACTTTGACCTTCATGTTAGGAATCACTAGAAGATCTCTAGTCTCTCTTATTAGACTCCAGCTGTTCAGCTGCATTTTTGAACAAAACCTTGGCCATTTAGTACAATTCTTATGGTCCTCCATTGTTACTCTCTATGGAGTACCTCCGGTGCTGTGCAGTGAGCAGAGGGGAGGGAAATAATAAGGCTTCCGTTAGAGGGAAAGCTGATTTTTGGGAAGCTGGAGCACAGAAAATTCTGAGGCGTTTGGCACACGGACTACAGTGAAGTGGAAAGGGGTGAAGGAAAGCCCAAGAAGTCACTGTTACATTCCCTCCCTTTGAGGGCAACATTACCAGTTCTCTTTAATGGATTTGAGCCATGACAACTGTCAATGGTAGCAAACACGCCAAAAACCTTGCAGCTAATGAGCTGCTCTCAGTTAATATTCCGATCTCTTTCCAGGGTGTGCCTTTTTGTCACTACACATTTCTCTATTTGGGGACAGAGAGGTTGTAGATTCCCAGTCAGAGCCGGTGCTAGGCGTAAGCAGACTAAGCAATTGCTTAGGGCCCTGAGCAACTCAAAGGGGCCCCCTATTCGCTTTTTTAGTATGTGTTGGGAGGGGGGGAAATATTCCAATGGTCTAGCTCCACCTCTGTGGCCAGTCTTTGAAGTTTTTTAAGTACAGGTTAGACAAACATCTGTCAGGGACGGTCTAGGTACAGTTAATCCTGCCTCAGCACAGGCGGCTGGACTAGGTGATCTCTTGAGGTCCCTTAAATCCCTGTATTGCTATGCAGAAAACCAGAGGACTTTCTTTCAACAAAGACAGTGGGCCCAAGCAAACACCATACTACATTCTTGAAGCAGTAGAAGACTCACTGGTGTGCCATCATATCTACATCCAGGCAAATGGTCTGTTACTCCTCCCAACTCTGGTGTACATAAATGCACAATTTAGATAAGTGCACGCACTGGTCAGCTTATAAAATATTTATACCACTTTTCTTTTTTCAGTATTGCAAATGTTTAATGCATTGTTTGCACCACCCCAGAGTGGGTGATTAAGAACTTCTGTATTAAAAGTTTTGGGAGCTTGGTTATATCCTATACAGCACATCCCCTTAATATTAATTTGTATGGCACCAACAATGTGCTCAACACATTCCAGCCACATCTAACAACAAGATCCCTGCTGTCTCCCAAGTATTTGTTTGTCTGGCAGTCTCCACAGGTAAAAATCCTGCTGACATCAATGGGAGTTTTGCTGGAGTAGGGGCAGGTCCTAATGGAAAGTTTTATTGTTGTTTAAAGCTGTTTTCAGTTCACCTGTTTCAGCTGACTACAGCACAGCTGGCCATATGACGTCAGCCTGTTGAAATCCATCCTATTGATCTGGAGTATCAAATACATAATGAGAATCCCTTTCCTCCAATAACTCAGTCAATTTCTACTCCTGAAAAGCTGCAGGGTATTTACTGCACAAAGAAAGAGCCTTATTTTCCAATTATCGAAACCCATGTGTTTTGTCAAAATAGGTGCATTTCTTTTGTGCTGCATGTGTATGAACTCTAGTGCTGATGAAAGAGGCTGGACTGGCAGCCCGGGAGAATGAAGGACTTCGTTATGATATGGCACAGACAGTAGCAGAACAAGCTTCCTCACGCCACCCAGCCAGCATATGTCCATCTTGGCCTAGAGAGGCCAGTTCCAAAGGTGCAAGGGTCATATACAACTGGGGTTGTGCAATTAAAGTATATATTTATTAGTAGAAAAATAATGCACTGAATAATGTTCAGAATAAAACTCTGGCTGCAGTGACTCTTTATGATTTGTATTACAGCAGCACATAGAGGCTCTAATGAGAAAAGAGAGTTACCTTTTTCCGTAACTGGTATTCTTCGAGATGTGCTGCTCATGTCCATTCAACTTAGGTGTGTGTGCTTGCCACATGCACTGGTGCCAGAAGTTTTTCCCTCAGCAGTAACCGTAGGGGATCAGCTCTGGCGCCCCCTGGAGTGGCACAAGTATGCCGCGGCATATAGGGCGCCACTGGCTCCCCCCACTTTCAGTTTCTTCTTGCCGGAAACTCCGACAGTGGGGAAGAAGGGCAGGTTGTGGAATGGACATGAGCAACACTTCTCAAAGAACATCAGTTACGGAAAAAGGTAACTGTCTTTTCTTCTTCGAGTGATTGCTCAAATCCATTCAACTTAGGTGACTCCCAGCAGTACCCCTGGAGGCGAGTAAGAAGTTCATGGACATGTAAATTGCAGGACAGCTCTGCTGAACCCAGGTTGGCTGTGAACGTGTGCACCGAGGACCATGTCACAGCTTTACAGATGTCCTGGATTGGAACGTGTGCCAGGAAGTCCGCTGAGGATGCCTGCGTTCCAGTCAAGTGGACTCTGATGATCGATGGCAGAGGGACTCCCACTAACCTGTAGCAGGTCCAAATGCAAGAGGTGATCCAGTTAGAAATCCTTTGTGTGGACACTGAGAGGCCCTTCATCTTATCAGCTGTAGAGATGAAAAGCTGAGTCGACTTACGGAAAGGTTTTGTCCGATCTAGGTAGAAAGCCAGAGCCCTTCTTACATCCAAAGTGTGAAGGCGCCTCTCTTCACTAGTCTCATGGGGCTTAGGGCAGAAGACCGGAAGGAAGATGTCCTGGCTCATGTGGAAAGTAGACACCACCTTAGGAAGGAAAGCCAGGTGGGGTCGGAGCTGGACCTTGTTCGTATAGAAGGCTGTGTACGGCGGCTCTGAGGTCAGGGCTCACGGCTCGGAGACTCGCCTCGCCAACGTCACCGCCACCAGGAAATCTACCTTCCATGATAAGTGAGACAGGGAGCACAAGGCCAAAGGCTCAAAGGGTGGGCCCGTGAGCCTGTCCAGAACCATGTTGAAATCCCACTGAAGGGCCGGGGACTGGACTTGTGGAAAGAGCCTCTCGAGGCCTCTAAGGAATCTGACCATCATGTCATGGGAGAACACAGTCTGCCTCTGGATTGGTGGATGAAAGGCTGAAATGGCTGCCAGGTGCACCCTGATAGAGGAGTTCGCCAGGCCCTGGTTCCTTAAATGAAGCAGGTAGTCCAAGATCAATTGCACTGAAGAATGCAAAGGGGAGATGCCCCATTCGGCCATCCAGCGGGAGAACCTCGTCCACTTTGCCAGGTAGGTCTGCCTCATCAAGGGCTTTCTACTCTCGAGGAGGACCTTCTGGATCCCATCCAAACAGGCCTGTTCATCCAGAGTCAGCCATGCCACATCCATGCCATGAGGTGGAGACATGAGGTTGGGGTGCAACAGTCAGCCGTGATCCTGTGACAGCAGGTCCAGTAGGTTCAGCAAGGGCCAGGGAGGGATCGCTGACAAGCTTGATAACATCCCAAACCAGTGCTGGTGAGGCCACGCTGGGGCGATAGTAATACCTGCGCCTTGTCCCTCTTGATTTTCGCTAGGACCTTGCTGATGAGTGGAGTCCGAGGGAATGCATACATCAGGCTTCCTGCACCTTAGCATTATCCTGGGGCACTGGTGGACGGGTTCGGTCACAGAGACCCCCTTGGGACTCTCACCTGATGTGCTGAAACTTCCTCTGAGCCCATCTTCCCTGATGACTTGGGACTCCAGAACCTTGTGAGCCAGACAACGCTAGTCTGCTGCAACACAGACCCAGGTCTGAACCTCACCCCCAAAGCTGCAGGCTTTACATGAAAACCACTCAGCAGGTTACCTATCTCCAGCACCCAGACACCCAGCTCCCAATGGGATCCAAACACCAAATAAATCTGTTTTACTCTGTATAAAGCTTATACAGGGTAAACTCATAAATTGTCCTCTCTCTATAACACTGATAGAGAGAGATGCACAGCTGTTTGCTCCCCCAGGTATTACTTACTTACTCTGGGTTTACTAACAAACAAAAGTGATTTTATTAAGTATAAAAGGACTTAAATGGTTTCAAGTAATAACAGGCAGAACAAAGTAAGTTACCAAGCAAAATAAAACAACTCACAAGTCTAAGCCTAATACATTTAAGAAACTCAATATAGGTAAATCTCACCCTCAGAGATGTTCCAATAAGCTTTTACAGACTAGACTCTTAGTCTGGGCCCAATCCTTTCCCCGGTACAGTTCTTGTTAGTTCCAGCTCAGGTGGTAACTAGGGGATTTCTCATGACTGCAGCCCCTTTGTTCTGTTCCACCCCCTTTTATAGCTTTGGCACAAGGCATGAATCTTTTGTCTCTCTGGGTCTCCACCCCTCCTTCTAAATGGAAAAGCACCAGGTTTAAAATGGATTCCAGTACCAGGTGACATGATCACATGCCCTTTAAGACTTCATTACTCACTGGCTGGCACCCATGTATACAGGAAGGCTTACAAGTAAACAGAGCCATTTACCACCAATTGTCCTAGTTAATGGCCCACACTTTGCATAGTTACAATAGGACTTCAGAGTAATACTTCATATTTCTAGCTTCAGATACAAGAATGATACATTCATACAAATAGGATGAACACACTCAGTAGATTATAAGCTTTGAAACAATACCTTACAGGAAACCTTTTGCATAAAGCATATTCCAGTTACATTATATTTACACTCAGAAGCATATTTCCATAAAGATATGGAGTGCAACGTCACAGCCCCACTATGGCCTCATCTGGCGACAAGAAGGAGGAAGCTGGTACCAAGGCATCCTCCGCCACCATAGGTGATCTGGCGGCTTGCTTGCCCACTTCCTCCTATGCCTGCGGGGTGCCTGCAGCTGAGGCCTCTTGGGCTGGAGTGGGGTGGGAGAGGGCATTAGCCGGTCTCTCGGAAATTCTGGATAGCAAGTGGGTGGCCTGAGAGGGCTGAGTGAACCCCCATGGGTTCCATGGGTACCACTGTGCCAGCCACGGAGTCTGAGGCCATGGGCCCAGCTGCAGTGCTGCCAACATAGTCTGCACCATAGAACCTGATCTGCCGCTGGGAACCTTGCTCCAAACCTGAGCCAAAGCCCGAGCAGTCGCTCCCCTGTGACCAAGATGGGGCTGATTGGTGGCTCTGTCCCAGCTGGTACCGGTCACCCCGCCTGGAGTTGGATCTGGCTGACCTCGACCAGCATCTGGCTCAGAGCCTTGGCGACCAGTGATGCTCAGCGGATCCACAACAGCCCCAGGCCAGCGATCTATGCCTCACGCTCAACGAGCGGTACCAGGACATGGAGTGGGATTGGTAACTAGAGCGGGCTTGGCATCATGAAGATGTAACTGCATGCAGTGACGCCACCCTGGGGAATCAGTACTGTGGGTCCCTTGACCTGTCCCTGGACCAGTACAGGTGCCATGGAGATTCCAGATGCTGACTTTGAAACTCCTGCTGGGGGGGGAGGGGGGGAGAAGGTGTGTGCATCCAGAGGTCTGCGCCCAGTTACTGGTGAGCTGCGCCTCGAGCCTTTCTGCTCTTATCCCAGGTCCCGAGATCGAATGGGGCCATGAAGCTTCTGCCTATCATGGTCAGACGCATCGGCTGCAAGAGGGTGATTGTTGGTGGGACGTCCCCCATGACAGGGAGCGCTGCCGGAAAGATGGAGACTGTGGGGTCCCAATGCGGGTTTGCCCTTGGACTGGGACCCCGCAGGGGCCGAAGTGGGTGGCACCAGGAGAGACATAATGTCTTGCACCACTTGGAAGGCCTCTAGCATGGGTAGCCGGCAGGAAGTGGGCTGGGCTACGCCACTCGACCGGAGCTGGGGCCCAGGATCCTGAAGGGAGTGAAGTGGCGCCCGAGACTTGTCCTTTCCCTTGTGGGAAGCTGGAGACCTTCCTCACCACATCTTCCTGGGCTTCTTGGCTGGAGCCATGGAAGGAAACCGGTGCCAGCTTGTGGACGGTACCGTTGGGGCACTGTGCACTGAGGTCACGATGCTAGGAGCCAAATCGGAGCACTAATCCGGCATCGGAGTAAGGGCAGACTCCATCAGGAGTGCCTTCAAATGAATGTCACTGTCATAAAAATAAAGGGGAGGGTAACCACTTGTCTGTATACAGTACTATAAAATCCCTCCTGGCCAGAGGCACAAAAATCTCTTACCTGTGAAGGGTTAAGAAGCTCAAGTAACCTGGCTGGCACCTGACCAAAAGGACCACTAAGGGGACAAGATACTTTCAAATCCAGCCAGGGGGCTGGGCGGGGAAGGTTTTCTCTGTTCTGTGTGGCTTTTGCCAGAGACAGAACAAGAAAGCAAGCACTCCAATTCCTTAGTAAGTATTTAGCAAGGAAATGTGTTAGATTATCCATTGTTTTGGCTTGTGATTTTCTCTGTGCTGAGAGGAAGGTGTATTCCTGTTTTTTCTTTTTGTAGCTTTAAGGTTTTGCCTAGAGGGAAATTCTCTGTGTTTTGAATCTAATTGCCCTGTGAGATTATCTCCCATTCTAATTTCACAGAGGTGCTTCTTTTACTGTTTTTCTTTCTAATAAAGTTCTGAGTTTTTTAAGAATCTGATTGGTTTTTTTAGTGTCCTAAAAATCCCAAGGCTGGTCTGTGCTCATCTTGTTTATTCTCAAGCCTCCCCAGGAAAGGGGGGTGTAGGGCTTGGGGGGATATTTTGGGGGAATAGGACTCCAAGTGGTCCCTTCCCTGATTCTTTGTTAAATCACTTGGTGGTGGCAGCGTTTAACTAATCCACAGTACAAGGGAGAATTTGTGCCTTGGGGAAGGTTTAACCTAAGCTGGTAGAAATAATCTTAGGGGGTCTTTCATGTGGGTCCCCACATCTGTACCCTAAAGTTCAGAGTGGGGAGGGAACCCTGACAGTCACATTCCTTCTTTGTCCTGGGCTTGAAGGACTTACAGATTTTGCACTTATCACTAATGTGACCTTCCCCCAAGCACCGTAAACAACTATTATGTGGATCGCTAATGGGCATGGGCCTTTCACACCGATTGAAGGATTTAAAGCCTGGGGACTGGGGCATGCCCCATCCCAAGGCAAAGTCCCTTTAGGGACCGACTAAGTCTCTAACTTAACAAAGAGGTTGAACTAAACTAGAGGGAAACTATATACAGTAATATTTGCAAGAGGCAAATGAGTTTGAACAAACAAAAAGCAACAGCTCTAGCTGAAGCAGCACCAGTTCCATGCACTGTCACTGCGGCAAGAAGGAACTGAGGGTGGAGGGGGCCAGCGGCACCCTATATGCTGTGGCATACATGTGCCATTCCAGGGGGTGTCAGAGCTGGTCTCCTATGGATTTTCCGGCACCGGTGCATGTGGCGAGCACACACACGTAGGTTGAATGGACATGAGCAATCACTCGAAGAAGAATCATGGCTGAATTGTCCTAGGTGCAATGACATTTATTTCAGCAGTAGAAATAGTTCCAGATTATTGTTTTGTGGAGAATATCATGCTGGCTGCATGCCATTTGCCAAGGCAACTCACACATATTCTAGATCTCAAAGGAAACTGAAATGCAGAATCCAGATTTTCTGCCCAGGGTGGGGCTGGGGGATCTGGGTGATTGCTTCCACTCCAACTAAAGCCAAGACCCAGGCTTTCTGCTGAGTGGTCTAAAAGTCTGGGTACTTAGAGCCGTTCAGGCTAGGACGTGAATAGCACGGGAGGCTGCTGGTTTGAATGTTCAGGCTACAAAGGGATAGCACCTCCAGTTCTCAATGCATATAATGGAAGAAAACCCTAGTTAATTTTAGCTCAGAACATATCATTACAACTCCGTATAAGTTTAGTTCAGTATTCTTGTATACTGAAGCAAATGATTCAGGGTGTGTTCTTACAGGGCTCTCTCATGACGATTATGATATTCTTTCAAGCCTGGCTCACCTTTCCTTTTCTATGTGTGTATTTAACCCATTGTTTTTGTTAGATTATGTGAATCATTTTGTATCAGATTTCCTCTACCTTGAGGAGATTACATAAAGAAATCCAGTGCGTGCAGGAGACAGACAGACTAGGGTCTAGTCTTGTAGCATGCTATTTAGGATTGAGAGGGCTTCGGAGACATGACCTTTACCCTGGAAAATGTAAACACCTACAACAGGTTTTTCCAGCCACCAGATTCTGACTGTGCAGGTTGCCCTGATGGCATGTGGGAATTTTCAGAAATACACACAACAGCTACCCCAGTGCAAGACTAGATTTCCTTTACAGAATTCTCATCCTCCAGTTAGAAACATATTTCTACATGCTAAAAAACTGTTTATTTTCATGCTATTTGAAAGGTGAAAGTGAACAGCAGCCATGTCAGAGGCTGGTTAACATAGCTGGATTTCAGTCTCCCATGAAAAGCTATTAATCTCCACAGATGCCTTGTCAGTGGCTCCCACAGTGCTCTCCATGAATTTCTGGTAGTGCATGGGCCAACGTGTTGATCGTCCACGGATGGGTGGTTGGTGTCACGGTGCTGGTTTCCTTCATGCATTGACCCTACCTGCCTGAGATCACTTCTCTCTCTGTATACTTGACCTACCACGATAGCTGTGTTCCACTGGAGTAATACAACGGTCGGCCCCAGAGGCAGGCTCAGGAATGAAGGAGACGGGACTTTCACCGGAGGTGGACCTAGACTCTGGAACTCATGCCCAAAAGAGACAAAAAGGGACCAGGGACCTCACTACCATCAGAACTAAAGTTAAAAATCCATCAGTTTGGCTTAGCTTTCCCTCAATGTTCCTTTGCACAGACACCCAACCCACACAACTCACTCTCACACAGACAAGCAAGCAGGCAATCTACAAACTAATCAAGTTACTTCTCCTAGGAAGACAGAGAGATTGTTATATTCATTTTTAAATACTTGGAAGGGACTCCAATGCTAGAGCGATGGGGACCAGAGAAGTATCTAAGCCAGTGGTGACCAAACTTTTCCTGCCACACCTCCCCTTACCAGTAATGGAATTTGTCCATGCCCCTCCTTCCTCCATACTGCACATTTGGCTCAGCAGAGGAGTTTAGGCTGAAAGTGGAGCTAGGGGCAGAACTGGGGATGGGGAGGAGCTTGGGGCAGAGAGGGAATGAGGGCAGAGCTGAGCTGGGGGTGGAGTGGGGCTTGGCTGGGGACAGAGCAGGGGGTGGAGTGGAGCTGGGGGCAGAGCTGGTCTGGGGCAGAGTGGGGTGTTCCTTCCCCACTCCCTGTGGGTGCTGGTCTAGGCCCCACTGCGCACCCCTGGAACGTTGCTTGGTGCCCCACTAAGCGGGAGCACTCCACAGTTTGTGGACCACTGATCTCAATGGACGGTTTCCAGCTGCAAATTTTGCTGGAAGCAAAAAAATACCCTAAATGCTCAGATGGAAAAATAATAATAGGACAGTAATTACTGTAGGCCCCACAAGGATGTTATGTGCTCATGATTTGGAGGGAAGGGGACCTGTCCAGTGGAGGCCCCCATAATTTACAAGAGGGGTCATCACAGAGTTAAGCTTGCGCAGAAGGTATAACCATGCTGAGTTCCTTCTTTCCTATCTTTTAGGCCTGGCCTTTTTACAACCCGCTTCCAGGCTGCGTTACTATTAACTGACTGAAGTAATTGTCATCAAGTGGGAAACAGTCAGTCATACCATAAGCAATCATGAGAATCACGTTCACAAAAGCATAGTTCCTTTGCTTCATCTATATCCTATGCACCCCTTTCCCAGGCAATGTGAAGTGTTCACATACCACAGTTACCATAAACAGTCTCAAAGTGGGTAGTTGTGTCATTTCATAACAACTGCATCATGCCACTCATATAACATATTCAACGTCTGAGTCTGACTCTTATTAAAATAGCTCCCGTGCTTGGGAAATGCTCCTAAGAGCAGCTACAGTTTTGGTGGAACGAAGGGTTTGTCTGCGTGATCCCTTTTCCGCAATAGTTTCTTCGTCACCGAGATTCTCTTTGTCAGCATTAATGCCAATAACGCGTCCTTGTAAAACAATCCAGTTGTGCTAGGCAGCCCTCTTCAGGCTTTGCAAGCAAATGTAACATCTAAAGGACCGTTTTTCAAGATTCACTTTGCTTTGAATATTAAAACCTAAGGCTCAACATTCCAGCATATCCCTTCTCTTTCCTCCTTCCCCGACCTCATGCATCACCTCTTTTAGTAAGTGCCCGTCAAACTGGGGTTCTATCTTCTATAGCAACAGCCAGCCCAGACAAAAGACACAACATCTGAGAGTCCAGATTAGCAGATACAATAACCCCCTTGGGAAAACATAATGACCTCCCCTACAACCGTGAGTGAGCTCACACGAAGCGAAGCGAGGAAAGCTGCAGCATTCCCTCAAACAACAATAGCCAGTGAAATACAGTGAGGGTTGCCACCTACATAGAGGTGGAAACAGCACAAACCAGAGGACCTCCCTCAGAATTAATCTGCTAGATGAAAAAGACAAATCCGTTCTCCTCTTTCATCTCCTTTCCCACAAAGGTCTCACATGATCTGCTACACAGTACAGGGCAATGCCATCCCCTAGCCACATCTACAGTCATTCATGAGCCTGGTGAACAATGACCTAAATAGAGGAAAGCGTACAGTTTGAAAAATAGAACAAGCCCACTATTACTGAACAAATATCCAGGAGAATGACACAGGTAGAAACCATCAATTATGTGCACAAGGAAAGGAGAATTGAGTGGAGAAATACACTTCTCCTCAATAACCCTCTGTTGTTGCTGTTGTCGATCCTGGAACCACAAGGATAGAATCTGCCTATTCCACTCATCATGAGCTCAGTAGCTGCTGAACTACAGAAGTGATAGAGAAGGAAACCTCTTCTGAGATGTACTGGAGCAGGAACTAGTGAGTACAGAAGCTTCTGGACTCAACCCCATTTCTGGAAAGGAAACCATAATCCCAAAAGGTTATTTTCCAGAATCTTATGTTTCCAGTGAGAATCTGCCCCACTTCCAGACTGCGCTGCCCTCAACAGCACAGAGACGGATTTCCTCTGGCATATGCTTTGTCTGATGGCTACCTCAACATGCGAGTCTCCATCTTGGTTTGGCCATTAAGGCTCTCTCTGCACCCCAGAGATGGCCATGGCAGGGAACCGTTCAGGAAAATGCTTTTTTAAAAATGATTCCCATTAAAAGGCTTGCGCAATCAGCATAGACAGAGTGGAATTTGTGGAAAGCCGTTTATATAAACGGCATTTTAAACCATTAGCAAACTGCATTTCCTAACACAGCAGTCCCAGGGCTTCATTTTTGCTAAAAGCACAGTGCAATAAGAGCTTCCTGTCTGTTCCCTTCAGGAACATTAGCAGGGAGATCACAGTTGAAGAACTGAAGCTATTTTTCTATGCTTTGCTTCGGTATTTTTCACCTCTCTTTGTAAAGCCCAACCACTTGGGACAGCTCACATGGAGTAGACAGGATGTGTCCATTTTCTGAGAAGCCATTGCCTTCTGCTGGAACTATTCTGCACAGATGACGATCCAGGTTTACTGGTAGATCCATACATCTGTTTATTTGTTAGATGACAGCACGCTAGCCTCATTCAGATCACAACCTTCTCTGCTACCCAGAAATATAAGGCACCATGAGGACAACCTCCTCAGGAAAGCACTTCCCGTATCTCTGAAACATGTCTGCATTGCCTCACCAGAGCTTGTAAGGCTTTTCAGAAAGCTGGGAGAACAAGATGGTTTTGTTACATAATCTGTCTTTGCAGAGAAACAAATCTAAATGGAGGGTGCAGAGAAGAAGAGAAACATCACGAACACAAGCTGGCAGCCTTAGTGACATTCTTACCTTATGCAAAGACGCCAAGTAGTGAATGGCCATAGAAATGAAACTACCCTCCCAGCCATGGAGATGCTTGTCAGGATCAGGACTGAGCTGCATTGGAGAGGCAGTGGCGGGGATGTCTTCGCTGCTACTGTTGCTGTACCTGGTCTTTGGATCAACAGACGACTTCTGTTTCCAGTGCTATTCATGCCTACCACGTTCCCATATACACTATTCTCTGAGAATATAATGCAACAGGGCAAGGGGAAAAATCACAAGACATGGATTTTCCACGCTCATGAAAGGTGCCAGATGGTAACACTAAACTCATAGGTAAAAGGAGAAGCTCCATTCCCAGTAACCTATTAATTTTTCCAGTGGAGCCAGCTGGTAACAACCACGCTGTCCCGGCTCTACTAGAGCGCCCAGTAAAAACCAAGGGCAGAACTACAAAGGCTGCCTCAAGGCATTCTGAAAGCGAAACCAAAAGGAAATCTGTTTCCTTCCTGTCTGCATTAGCTTGTGAAACCACCCAACCGAGTAAGGTAGCAAGGCAACTCCAGAAACGAATCTTTCCAGGACCTCCTTGGGCCTCAGAGAAGTCCTTCAGCCGGGGTTAGCAATTCACCCCGGGTTAGCAATTCACCCCATTTATCTAATGCAATAACCAATATGGCCAATTCCAAGTGTTTTTTAAACACAAGTCAGGGCTACCAAAAATGAGATTGGCAAAAGTGTAACATTTTGAGCCTTGGGGTTCTTTTTTCCTCCATTGGTTTTGTATCTTTTCAGGTTCACATTTTCAAGCTTTTCTCGGCAGCCATGAGGGCTAGAAACGGGGCTTTCCTTATAAAGGGGAACATTTTTGCATAACAACGTGACTGTAGGAACTGGGGCTTTGAACACCAAAATATCACAAGAATCCTGATGGAACTGGAGTAACTGCTGTTTCATAGGTCTTATCAGTAACTGTCTCCCCCAAGCAGGCGTGAAGTAACAAATCTAGCTAGCTGGGTAAAAAGTGGAACGCTAGACTTAATCTAATGGCTAGATTACAAGAAACAAATCAGAACTTCCTAAACACGTCAGATGGGTTATTCTGAAAATGAACTGAACTGGGACCAGGATCCTTTACATTCCTTGTCGCTTGCAACTTAACAATGGGGGAGGAGGCAGAAAAAGGGTGGGAGTCAGCCTCTGCCATTAGTCTAACTGGTATTCATTTAACCTCCTCCTGTTTTTATTAGGGGTTCCTGTGAAGCAATGAGAGGCTCCTTCCCTACAAAGCAAAGGAAGCCAGAAGTTCACCTTGAAGAGGTTTCAAAGTGTTGGAAGTTCCACTATTATAACGTGTTTGTTTTCCTCTTTGCTGAGTGCACACAACTTGCATACAGGATTGCTAAATGAATACTGGTTTGTACACCAAAGCAAAACAACACCCCTCCCCTTCCCCCACTTAAATCACTATTTACGGGAACAGGATATAGGGATATACCTGTTAAAAGAAAAAGCTACGAACTGCTGGGGGGGGAATCCTGGCTCCACTGAAATCAATGGCAAATCTCCCACTGATTGATGCTGGTGGAATCAGGATTTCACCTTGATACACAAGGTAAACCTGCAAAGGACGCTGATCTATTGGAAAACTAGGTTTGTGCCACCCCCCGACACCATGCTTAGTCAAGTGGTCTGAACAGGGGAGTGGGAACCAGGAGCTCCTGTCTAGCTCTATTTCAGACACTGAGGTGAGGCAACTTACCCAGGTCACCCAGCAGGTCATTTGCAGCGTGAGGCACTGAACGCAGGCCTCCTGAGTCCCTTTCCAGGGCTCTATCCACTGGATCAGGCTGCCTCTCCTGACACACTTAATTTGGAATAAGGTGTTTGTCCACTTTCACAAATCAAGAAAAGTCAGCCCTAGCAGCAGAGACGCTTAGTGGGAGCAGGATCACCTCCTACGCACAAACCCATCAAAGGTGGCACCACTTTACAAATGTATTTAGACAGCCATAGCTGCTCCCCTTCCATTTTAGAGGCGATCTGGAGTAAGAGGCATAAGAACATAAGAACAGCCATAATGAGTCAGACCAAAGGTCCATTTAGCCCAGTGTCCTGTCTTCCGACAGTCGCCAATGCCATGTGCCCCAGAGGGAATGACTAGAACAGTGATCCATCCTGTGTCACCCATTCCCAGCTTCTGGCAAACAGAGGTTAGGGACGCCATTGATGGACCTATCCTCCATGAATTTAACTAGCTCTTTTTTGAACCGTTATAGTCTTGGCCTTCACAACATCCTCTGGCAAAGAGTTCCACAGATTGACTGTGCGTTGTGTGAAAAAGATACTTCCTTTTGTTTTAAACCTGCTGCCCATTAATTTCCTTTGGTACCCCCTAGTTCTTGTGTTATGAGGAGTAAATAACACTTCCTTATTTACTTTCTCCACACCAGTCATGATTTCATAGACCGCAATCATATCCCTCTTAGTCGTCTCTTTTCCAAGCTGAAAAGTCCCAGTCTTATTAATCGCTCCTCATACGGAAGCTGTTCTATACCCCTAATAATTTTTGTGGGCCTTTTCTGAACCTTTTTCAATTCCAATATATGGTTTTTGAGATGGGGCGACCACACCTGCACGCAGTATTCAAGATGTGGGCATACCATGGATTTATAAAGAGGCAATATGGTATTTTCTGTCTGAGAAATGGCACCAATGCAACGTCACGGGAGTGGGGGGAGATGTTCCATATTTGTTGTTCCTCAGTCTATTAAGGCCATCTAGATTTCAATGCTAAGTAACCTAAACTTCTTCAGTGAGATCCAGCAGGTTGTCTGGACAGTCGGAAAGACTTAGGAGTGAAAAGAAAAGGAGTACTTGTGGCACCTTAGAGACTAACCAATTTATTTGAGCATGAGCAGTGAGCTGTAGCTCACGAAAGCTCATGCTCAAATAAATTGGTTAGTCTCTAAGGTGCCACAAGTACTCCTTTTCTTTTTGCGAATACAGACTAACATGGCTGTTACTCTGAAACTTAGGAGTGACTGTCATTTAAGGAGATTTCCTTGAAAAGAGAGACCTGCATGTATAATTAGGTGGAAATGCAAGTCTGAAGCCTTAACTCTCCTCCAATCCTGGCTGGCATGAGCTAGGCAAGTTCCAGAGGCACTCTACTTAGTCCAGTGGGAGAGGTGAGGGGAATCCATCTATCCTCAGCTGGAAAGATGGTTGCCCCAGAGGAAATAACATATAAATGGGAAAGTGGTGGCAGAATCCTCTGGGGGACTTCCAAAAGGAACTTAAAGGACCCCTTGTAGGGCCAAGAAAAAAGATCGGTTCTAGAAATATATTTTTTCTATGCCCAAATCTATTCCCCTAAAATAGCAATGCCCACCTAAACAAATGGGAACATTGACAACTAACATGTAGGTTATGAATCTGTTACTCCTCCAACAGGTTTTTGTTACACTTGAACATTTGACTGCAACGGAGCTGATGGCTGAACTGCTGTACGTCATTCAGTGCCAGTTTTGATCAGTGGAGTTACCCAAGGCAGCAAATCCTCTAGCCAGGGTCTACTCACTGTGGGGAACAGAATCATCATGAAGCCTCCCACAACCCTTAGGACTGCAGAGATCACTGCAGAAGGCACGGGAGGCAGGGCTAGCACAAAGGGGCCAAATATTGGCATAATGCTTAAGGGTGTGAGTGAGACTTTAGCCCAAGGCCATCGCCCCTGCCTAAGCCAATCATTTCCTATGCCTGGACATCAGTGCAACCTCTTGGGAGTTGCCTCTGTTTTTACAGAGCTGTCCTGGAAGAAGGCCAAAATTATCACTCCCTCTCCACAGAGATCTGCAGGAGAAACTCCTCTTTGGTATGCAAGGTTGGGTCCCAGGGACAGGCAAGCAGGACAGGCAGGATGGTCTGGAGGGCGAGCTCTGTCCTTCAGGATAATCATAGAGAAGTTGGGTCATTGCCTGCCATGACTGTAGTGGGGCTACGAGGTTCAGGTCCCAGGATGTTCCCACCAATTCCTCTAACCCCAGAGCTATTTCCTGGACGGGGGCAAGTGTAGGGCATGCCACAAGAGGAGCCAGTGAATCATCTGAAATTTTAATGAAGCCACCTACTGCTGCGGTGCTAAACCTGTGAGAGAGTAATAAATGCACAGACACCATCCCGGCTAATCTGCTGCTTCACTGAGGAGCATGTAAGCTGGCAGTGCCCATATACACATATAGGCACTGCGGCTTGTTACACAATGGCAACCCAGATGGGTCCTGACCTTCTGTGCATCTCAGGCAAGTCTGTCCGAACAGGGAAGGGACCAACATTTACTCCCCAGCAACAAACTTCTCCCAGCGTGCTGGGGTCTGCAGTCTGCTAGGCCTTGGGGATCTGTGGGAGCCGTTTAATGGATTTTAGGCAGTTCTATGAATGTCTGAAATAACTCTTCAGTCCCCAGAACAGAGATGGTTTCCAAGTTGTTCTGAATCCCATCCTCCAGAAAGCTACCGTGCCTTTCAGTCTGTACCCCCATACACTGCATCAGGATGTAAAGAGGCTTCATCACTGCAAAGGGCACGGACAACCTACCACATTCACAACCACTGACTAGTGACAGAAGAACACCAAGAGGGCTGGAATTAGGGGATCTGATCAGATCCACCTCCCATCTCTGCAGCCACCGCCCTCCTCAAAGGCACTCTTCTAGAGTACAAAGTTCATTTGGCGTAGGCAACCTTGTGGGAGTGTTGCTGAGTTACCCCTACAAGCCAGCCAGCACTCACCCTCCCCTCCACTCTCCTCTCATTTCTGCCACGTGACTCAGCCAAAGCACTGCTGGTTCTGGGTTCTCTGGGGTCAGGCTCACCTATGGAAAAGCAAAAACGAAATGAACTCTATGTGCTGAGTTCAGCACAGAAGTGTCTCAATCCCCTTCCCTCCTCAGCCTGCACCCTTATCTCATCTGAATTCTTTCCCCATGTCACTGAGACCCTGGACTCTAACATTCCATCCTGCAGCGTCCCAGAGACACAGACCCATCCTTTTGCCCCCTTTAGCTTTTTCACACTGGCAGTGAATGAAGGGGCAAAGGACACGTGGCCATTCAGAAATTCTGCACAGAAGCCCATGTAAGTGCTCTCCATCTACCAGATTGCAAGGCAGACTTTGATGGCATCTATTTAGTGCCATAAGGAGTCAGATTTTTATCATAAAATATCTATACAATGACATAATTAAAGTGTTGACAGTTTAATATGTCCGTTTTCTACAGTATATTCACTGACCTTTGCTTAACCGTTGTGTCATTCTTTCACCACTCCTGAACTGGGCTGCAAAACCCCACATGTACTGTAAGCATTTCATATGACAAGTGGGCCTACACATTCACCACCTTTATCATCTTATACAGGACTTAGCTGGGTCTCTAGAAACAAGCCCAAAACGATTTCTGATCTTGCTGGTTAACATCCTGTAGTAGTATCTTCAGAACCAGGTACCTTTGCTCGTCACTTACTCTTTTCCTTATCAGGACTATAGAAATCCCCAGTGAACTGGCATTAAAGGAGACTTCAAAACAAACCTCTCTATCTGCACATGTCTGTTAACAACAACAAAAATGCTTACCTCTTGTGTATCCATCCAATGTGCCTTCTCAGTTTGCCATAGAGTGGTTGCTTCCACCTCTCCACTTCATTGTAAATTCTCTCCTGTGAAGTAGTCAGAAATAATTTATTTCTTTGCAGAGAGAGGGGTTTTAAAGTTAAAAATCAATAAAGGGCGCCTCTATTCAGTGAAAAGTGGCAACTGAAATATACTATCCAGTGAAACCTACTGATGTGTACTTACTCCTTCTGCTCCCGACATCTAATCTAAGCTAGGCTGTCACACTACTGTCAGCATGGGAAGCAGTTCCTCTGCACCAGTCATCTCTCTCAGTATCTTCAGACACCCCCTCTCCTCTTGTGCCAAACTTCATTCCATCATCCTTCTAGTTCCTGGACAGTCAGCCAATATAGGCTGCCCAAGTCCTGTTCTAGCAGAATCTCTCTACTTCTGATGCACTGTAATCTGTCAGAGGTCTTCCATGAAGCACCAGTTAGTAAAGCTTGATCCTTTTGTTTCTTTCCTGTTTAAGCCACATTTTCACTGCCCCAGTGTTTCAGAGTTAGCTAGACACATCTGTGTCCAACATGGATGGAGAGCAGGGCAATCTATCCACCCAAAGAGGTTTTACTGTCGTGTTCTCAGGTTGGTGAAGCAAACTGCTTTGCTGCTAGGTTTCAGCTGAACTCAGCAACAAAGTGACATCTCCACAGTAATCAAACAAGGTTTCTTCCTGTGCGGTTCTTAAGATCAAAACAAAGATGCTCCGATTTCAGGACGACAAGGCAGCAAAGAGGGAAGTGGGTTCTGTGGACTCCATGGGCAGAATGTTTCCTTGCTGATGGGAACAAAAGGCTGCCTCTGGTAGAAAAGCTCTCTCTTTCCCTTCCGTCTCATTAAACTCTCCTGTCAACTTTTTTCTTTAACTTCCCTTCCAGCTGTCGTACCTTCTGCAACTATACATCACCACACTGATTTAATAAGGATTTAGCCCTCAGAACAGATTAAGTAGCATCATGTATCAGATAAGGAGGACAAAAAAAGGGGGCGGGGGCATAGAAACCTCTTGGGAGCAACACTGCATCCAGAAGGGAGAAGAGCAACGCACACAATAAAAAAGCCAAGAAAAAGAATTAAGCAAACATAGTTACCAGTAAAAAGAAAAGGAGTACTTGTGGCACCTTAGGGACTAACAAATTTATTTGAGCATAAGCTTTCGTGAGCTACAGCCTACTTCTGAGCTTATGCTCAAATAAATTTGTTAGTCCCTAAGGTGCCACAAGTACTCCTTTTCTTTTTGGGAATACAGACTAACACGGCTGCTACTCTGAAACCAATAGTTACCAGTGAGCATATCAAAGGCACCAGGCAGACTTAACCAATATCTATTATTTGAGGAACTGTCTTTTAAGGATGTATAGTGCACATTTAATGCAAAAAGCTCTTCCTTTCTCTAATTATTAATTCACATTACAGTAGCACCTAGAGGCCACAACCACAACTGGGGTCCCATTACACTAGCTGCTGTACAAAAACACGGAATGAGGCAGTCCCTGTCACAATCTGACAATCTACATGCACAAAACAGACAAAGGTGAGAAGGGAGAGACAGGTACCAAGAGGGGAAGAGGCTTGCCCTAGATCACACAGCAGGTCAGTGACAGAGTCCGGAACAGAATCCAGGGCCTTACTGAAATCAATAGCAAAATGCCCATTGACTTCAATAGGGCCAAGATTTCACCGCGGGCCTCCCGATTCCCAGTCCAGGGACCGGTTCCCTACACCTTGCTCCTCTCCGTCTTCCATCAGCAAAGCACCAGCAGTGGAGCTCAAGGGTTCTGTCACAGCAAACGCATCATGAAGTACTATCAACTCCTTTTACCCCAAGAGCTGGGATTTAGCTTATGCCTTAGTAACCATGATCGCTAGCAGTGGAAAAACTTGCATACAATTTTCTCACTGTACTTATCAAGAAGGCCATATGGCTATACATACAGGTATGTGTAAAACAGTGCCCATCACTACAGCAGCAAGACTTCCCTGCTTCTCCAAAAAGTTTATCACCCACATCGCACATATTAAATGAAACTAAAATACACCCATGAGACTCTTTACTACGACCTTGGAGAGCGAACAAACCCTGCCCACCAGGGAAAGTATGTTCTACAGCCAAGGGCTCTCTGCCGACAGAATTCTAGGAACAGTTGCAGAGTGTTATCTGATGAACTGATAACGGAAGCATCCCCCAAGCTGATCTCTGCATTAGCACTACAACGACCCTATAATACATTGCAAACCATTACAGAAATCCACTTTTATTATAAGGGGGCAGGGGCAGTAGTACAATATAGCTAAGGCTGAGACAAGCTAATATCTTCATAATCTAATCAAATGATGTAATTTAAAACACAACTATGAGCAGTGGGAGAAAAGAGAGGATTTTCCTGAATACCCTAGTGCATTAGACTGGGCGTCAGATGGGGTAGAGACTACTCACAGCTCTGCCACTCACTCTCTGCATCACGTGCCAAGTCACTTAGCCTCTCTGTTCCTGAGTTTTGCCATCTGTAAAATGGAAATAATAAAGCTTACCTTGTACTGTACGAGCTCTATGGATGAAAACTGCCATGATATACAAGTGGTAGGTATCAGTATTATCCTTCCTGAATCAGCTCTCTCTACAAATTTGTGACTCCCGCAAACTCACCCATTTAAGCCTCTGAGCCCTTCAGTACACAACGCAGTTTACAGAAGGCCTTAAATCTGCCCAATTGTCAGTAATTATCCACGTGGCTCATGAAACATTGGATAGAACAATGCATTAACCGGAACCTGGACAGATCATTATTAGAAAATTAACATCACAGTTAAAATGATTAGCAACTAATTCTACAAATAAAGGCCAGGCAGACAGAGGGACAGCTAAGGCAACGAAGTTCATTCCAGTCATTTAAGGACCCCTGTTGCTTTATTGCTTCTTATAGACAGGCTCCATCACTTGCTACAGCTTAACACTTCCAAGAGAAACATTTTACATGCTAGCAGTAGTGTTGTTGCAGCCATGGTGATCCCAGGATATTAGGACCAACTTCTGTTGAACAAGACAAAGTGACCTGAAGAAGAGCTCTCTCTAGCTCCAAAGCTGGTCTCTTTCACCCACAGTTGTTCTAATAACAGGTATTACCTCACCCACCTTGTCTCATTTTATGTTAGTTGCTTGAAAAGTAGAGTCGTTAGGGCTCTGACCTTACTGAAAGAATAAAATCAAAGGTGTGTTTTAAAAATGGAGTTAGCTACATGAGTCTATAATCTGTAGTTTCTTCCTCAACTTTGCCGTTGAAGTCAACCCCAGGCAGGAATTACAGGGGGTTCACCTCGACCAGCTCTTTCAAGGTAGAAGCTACATGTGCCTTGTCTCCACTAGGATTGTGCATTGGGAGAGCTAACCCAGGACAGTTATCTCTGTGTATAAATCTGTGTATAAATCACACTGTTGTGCAGGGAAGAGACAGCCTAGAACTCTCTCACTTTGACTCCCATTCTGAAGGGGGATAATGTCTTAATTTTGCCCATAAAAACAAGATGGGTTACACAGACAGAGCACACACACACACTAAAGAACAACATCTATTCCTGCTTTTGGACAGGGACAGTCTTCATCTTCCTAATCTCACCACTCACCATGGAGAAGAAAGAAAATCTCCAGCCTGACCACACACCCCACAAGCCCTTCCATTGTCCATGGACACATTCCCATTGGGTTTTTTCTGCTCTCTGCTGGGACTTGACGGGTTACTCACCAACGACAGCCACACATGGCAAGGAGCTGGCTTCAGCCCCTTCACTCTGAGACACGGGGTGGCCTATATTTTTGGCTAAGATAGCGCACCTTTACCCAGGGTGCAGTATTCTGGTTGCAGTACAGATTGCCAGCAGAGAGAAATAAGGAGGGACAGGACAACGGGTATACAGACTGCCAGCAGAGAGAAATAAGGAGGGACAGGACAATGGAGAAGGGAGGATTGCCAATAAAATCCAACAGTCAGTACTTGAGCTCAGAGCAGAGCTGCTGGGAAGAGTTGTTTGCGGTAGTACAGATACGGCACAACATGCCTATGATACAGTTCCAGGTCTGATATAGACCCTGTCTAGACTAGGAAAATGGCTGACATTTTAAAACTGTTAGCTAAGTGCTTTAATTAACACAGTTTAAAAACATCACTTAGGCTTTGTCTACATGAGCACTTCTGCTGGCAAAATTTGTCTGTCGGGGGTGTGAAAAAAACTCACACCACCAACCGACATGTTTCATTGACAGAAGCACCGGTGTGGACAGCCCTATGTTGGCGGGAGATGCTCTCCTGTCGACATCGCTACCGCCGCTCATTGGGGATGGTTGAATTATGCCTGGCAGAAGAGAGCTCTCCGGCCAGTAGAGCGGCTACACGGGAGACCTTACAGCGGTGCAGCTGCAGCAGTACAGCTGTGCCGCTACAAGGTCCGTAGTGTAGACATAGCCTTAGTTTTAAGACCGGATTTAACACCTATGTGTGTGTAAGCTAGGCATGGTCACCTCTAAACCTGGGGGAATACTTCCCTTCTCTCACCCTGCATAAAAGTGTTGTCTATTCAGACTGTGAACTCAAGGCAGGGCCTGTCACCTACAATGTGTATCGAGCTCTATCAGGGCCTCTAAGCGCTCATATAAGACAATAAAACAATAGATATGTTTTGGACAAAAGCAGCAGCCACTAAGGGTTTGTCTATGCTGGAAAATTTTCGTGGTATAAGTTAAGGCGTCAATTTATGGTTATACCAGTGTAAGCCCATGTAGATGTTCTTATTCCAGAATTAGGGTGCCTTTTTGGGGTTAGTTTATGTTGCTTGGTCAGGGGGTTAAGCTAAACCAAGAAGAGCCTCTCATTCTGGAATATAAGTACCTGCACAGGGAGTTATAGTGGTATAACTATACCACGTAACTGGAAAAAATTTCCTGTGTAGGCAAGCCCTAGGCGAATATCCAGGGTAGTGCTTTCACCCTCACATTGGCTTGGCAGTGGCTGCTGCTCATCGTGAGCCTCTCCATAAGGCAAAAACCACAGCTAGTGAGGCATCCTAAAGGTCAAGAAACCCAGAATCTGTTCTGAGGACTGAAAGAAGGGATTCTGTGTGCCAGAAAAGCCACATTAATTTGTTTTTCCTTGGTTATTTGTTCAATTTGCAGAGAACCAGAACAGGGCACAGGGTACCATTTCTTTTGGGAATTAAAGCTTCTCCTTAGGAAGATTCTAGCATCTTAGCTTCTGAAATTCTGCTTTTCAGTGTTTCATCCATTTTTGCTAATACAAAAATACGATAGTTTCTGAAGTAACCACAACAATAATTATTTTGCTTCTCAATTTGCTATTTACTGCATTTTTAATTCTCTCTGCCAGCAGGGCCTTGAACTGGAGGCTTTGGTGACTAACTTATGTCATATTTCAGAAAAAATATACCTTCCCCCACTCAAATTTCAGACCAATTATATTTTGTAGCAGCCCTCAAGAGTTAAGTTGAACACTTGCAACTTACTAACCAAGTCATGAAACCTGCGTTATTCAACAAAATGAATAGGACTGAGCATTGTTCTCATCAAGGGCAACATCGCCCTACATAAGGATGATGACAAAGTGCTTTGCTTCCGTTCTCTACATGCCAGTAGGAGATCATGTCATTCACTAACAACCAGCTTATTTGTGCACAGGAAAACTTATTCACAGTATGTTTAATTAAAGGTCTACATGACAATAAAAAAGGCATACATTATTTTATACTAAAAGAATAAAGATTTTTATTAAGCATTGTAAGTTGCATTCAATAGCCTTCAAATACACCACACCACAATCCATCTACAACCAATCAAACCCAACAGTAGTTCATTCTTGCACAATCCATGAGTTGGGGCAGAACTCCCTTCAACTTACATTAAGATACCTACTTAGCTCTTGCGGGCAGGGAATGGGGAATTACACCTCATTTCTGATCACTAATGTGTGATGAAGAGCATCAGGAGAATTATATGAAAACGAATATAAAGAAATGATTCTGATTTTGAAGTACATTAAGTTTGGAAACACTAACAAAAACATCAAAATGATACAGGTATATTTGCTTATACTAAATTCTTGATGGGAAAGTTCTCAAGAACAAGCCATTTGTTTCCTGCTACAGAAGGGGGTATTTTTTGAAGATCAAAGCTTTTTTTGTTTTTTTTGTTTTTCACAGAATTTCATATTTGCTAATATGAAGGCATAAAACAGCAACAGAGAACAATAATGCATACAGCAATGAGTACACCAGGGTAACGTTGATATTCAAAAAACGGCTAGATAATTTTTTTTTTAAAGTTTTAGAATAAATGCAACAGAGGTCAATAATCACAAAATTTTAAGGTTAGAGCAAGATCAGTCAATGACTAAACATAGTTAACATCTTTTATAGGACTATTACTGATTATTAGCTTTTTGTTTTGCAAATGGGCACAGTACTTGTAAGAATGGAAGAAAGAGGACAATAACATGCATAATATTAACTACACACTTTAAAAATCATGAACCATGCAGAAGTTTAGCTCAAATAGTAGTACTAATGGTCTACGTCTGATTCAAAACCACATAGTTCATTGATCACGGATGCATGGTATTAGTCACAAAAAGTTTCAGAACACATTGTGTTTATTTTGAAAGGTCATTTGTATCTTCTATGATTTCAAGTTTATCTCCATTTAACTTTCTTGTAAAGTATGTATGATGTATATTTAAAATCAGCAGAACTGCAATATTACTCTATAATTTTTAGTTTCGATAGTTTGCACATTTTAAACACAAAAGAACCACATCAACAGTGATGAAATTTGAGAAAGAAAAACTGTGGTTGTGCCTTTTTTCCCCCAAAATCATAAATCAAAGCCTTAAAGAAAGCTTTATTGTGACACAGTAATGCAAAATCAAATATAATGGCATACATATGGTGCCAAGTACTAAAAATTATATTTTAAGCTATATATACTTAAAGACTGCCAAAATTTGTTTTCCTTATATTTCAAGAAACAAAACTACAAGCTTTTGTCATAACCAGTTTAAACTTTATGTATACTTCATTTTAAGTGCGGGAGTCAAATGCTCTTCATTCTCTTTCTTTTTTGTTTTATTGTAGCATTTTGACTACAACTGGTTAAAACTAAAAATGTGTTGTTTAAATCTCTGACATCAAAGAGGGATCCGAATTTCCAAAGTCCTCATTTTTCTCTTACGGAAAGGAAAAAATGTACGTAACTGTAGGCTCTCTTTCTTTCCAGATATTCCTAATCCTGACCCTTCCCAACATCCTTCACCCTCTATAAAAAATAAGTTTACTCTTCTTTTTTTAAGACAGCAGCCTCAAGAGTATCATCTTTATGGCAAACACTGTCTGCATTTAGTGCATTTAAGTGAGGATTTGTATTGCACATTTTAGAGTCATTACTCAAGGCACTTTCAGACTGGTTGGAACCCCGGACGTCTCCTGTATTCCCATTCATCTGGGAAGCTGGCTTCTCCTCATTCACTACTCCATTTTCAGCCAGGGATCCATCTGAAGACACAATTGAGGATTTAGATTCCTCTGATTTTGACTTAAGTTCTTTGGCCACTTCTTCTGCTGAAGCAGCATAAGGAGGTTTGCCCTATTTTAAAAAAAGAGAAGACATTATTAAAGAAGCTACCATTGTATATTTGTAACTGATTATCTTGACACCACTTCCGATAGCGTGCTGCAGAACACAGACAGAAGTATTACATGTTAACTTGGAATATTCCAAACATGATCTACTGTTGTAACAAGAGTTTGCATACCATACTAAATTCCCAGATTAGCATGGATTTAAAGACTGAACATATCAATCTACAGACATGGAAAATTTACCTCACTGTGGAAGGGGTGCACAAGGTCAAACAAAGCATCTAATGCCAATTTCATCTTTGGGGAACAACAGACAATATATCTGGGCTTCCCCTAGCTTATGCAGTCAAGAAACCAACTTTTTTTTTTTTCCTTCAGTTAACCAGTTACAGAATTAGCTTTTTATGACCAAGAGCCAAAAATGGCAGAGCTGGCTACCATAATTATGATTACCATAATTCAAAGAATTTCAGTCCTTAAAGGAAAATTAATGTGAACACCTTTTAGCTCAGCCCAGTTTTCTGACATGCCCGTGGGAAGTTGCACTTTGCACCAGGTGCAATAATTACACTGTTTAGACTGTACAATTAAGTAAACAAGAGTCAGGAAATGCCAAAATTAAGATTCAGCACATGATGTTAACTCTGTGTCCTCATTTGCACGCAGTGTAGTCTAATGATATGATTACATACTGTTTCTCAGATACAATATAAAACATTTTTTAACAAAGGTACAAGTAGTGTCATGTAATACCATGTACTGTGCATATGTAAGAGACAGCCCATGAAAGTGACTTATATTCAAAATGCACAATAAATACTCAGAAAACATACCACAGATGAAATAAAGCCATAAAGCTAATATTGAAAATGTAGACTTACAGGGCTTGAGAATTAAAACTACATTTAACTTTTCATCAGTTGCAATAATAAATCATACAATTCCAAAACACACAACAATCAACATAGTTGTTTCTTTTTAATTTAGATTGCTAAGTGACAACTTATCACATTGTTACAAACACAAAACACTTAAGGCTTGTATACATGTACATGCTCCAGCTTGTGGCAAGATGGAGCATAAATCTACCCTTAGTAGTTTTAGTAGCTTGCCAGGCACTAAATGTCCATGTGGACCCTGCTAAAGCACACTAGCTGTTCTCCCCAGTGTCCTCAGATAAAGGAGTAGATTAAAGCAAAAAAGCAAAGAAATGAATACATTAAGGACATGGTGTAAATCTTACAATTTCACAACAACAATCTTAACTGTAACCATGGGAAATATTAGTTAAGGTATTTCTGAATTGCTGGGTTTTTTTGTTTTGGTAAAATATTCAAATTGCTGTCCCTTAGTATTAGTGTTGCATAGGTGGCTTGCTAGGAAAGTGTATAATATCAATATGAAGCATTTGAGGCTGATCAATATTGTGGCACCAGTGCTCACATATTCTTTTTAGGTGTCCTATTCAGGTTGTTTTTTGCTGTGTTAATATTTTGAAACTACTAAGAAAGCACAGCATATATTCTGAGTCAGAGTTAAGGGTGTTATCCTGTGACAAAATATATATTTCTTTATACGTCGTAAGAACATATTAATTATAGACCAGCCACTTGTCCCCTCCACTCCTGCTGAGTAGCACCTTACTTTACAAGTCGTCTCAATGAAGTCATTGAAACTCTTTGAGGGTTAAGATGCTACTTATTCTGGGTACTTGCTCTGCTTTGTGCTGTCTGTTTGCTCTAACCTTCCCCCTCCTCTCTTAGGGCTTGTCTACACTACCTGAAGCATCAGCAGGCAGCGATCGATCCAGCAGGGGTCGATTTATCATGTCTAGTACAGACGCGATAATCGACCGCTGAGCGCTCTCCCACCGACTCAGTTCTCCACCAAAATGAGACACGCAAGCGGAGTCGATGGGAGTGCGTCAGCTGTCAACTTACTGCAGTGAAGACACCATGGAAAGTAGATCTAAGTACGTCGACTTCAGCTATGCTATTCATGTAGCGGAAGTTGTGTATCTTAGATCGACCCCAAGCGGTAGTGTACACAAGCCCGCAGTCTTCACATCTCAGCTTCACTGCACACCTGCCCCCTTACCCTCTGCTCCCCTGCCCTGTTCCTATCCCCTTTTTTCTTTTTCTTTTCATTTAGCTGAACCCCTCCTAACTATACCTACCCCTCAAAAAATAACTGGAACTAACATGACATTTGCAGCCATCACATTGTTCATTCTGCTTGCGTGTGCTACCTCTTTCCCCATCCTGTGTCTGTCTTGTCTACTTAGACTGTAAAGTCTTAGGGGTAGGGACCACCTACTACAGTATTTGTGTGGTGCCTAGTACAATGCGGCTCCATTCTTGGTTGGCCCTTACACACTACCGTAATAAACATAATTAATGACAAGGAAGGGTATCAAAATCTGGCCGTATATCTGCAGTGGAAGAGTTACAATATTCATTTCCTTACGATATCCATTTCCTTGCTTTTAAGTGCTGTCTGATACCCAAAGACTGAAATACCATGGAGACTGGTCTACCCTCTCAATCTCAAAGGTACTCCCTGTGAAAGAGACTTATGACTCTAGCAAACTTGGACTGCTGTGCAAATACTATATTGGTTCTATGGGTAAACAGAGGCCCCCTGTTTCCAGGCCTGTGAATTCAATACAGAATTCCAGCAGAATACTTTACACTGGGGTGCTGGTAATGAGAATTAAAGCTTTAAAAATACAGAAATTAACACCAGATACACATACACACTGAAATTTAGATCCATTTCCACAGACGTTGACAAAGAAGATAGGATGCAATAACTACAAAGAAGTAAATAGAACAAGCTTGAATTTTTACATCCAGAAAACATTGAGTTTTACTTGAAATTAAGAGTTCCCTCATCTCTCACAAGAGAGCACTCCTCTCGCTGTTAGCGCCCCACCCCGCCAACTCCTATCTGCTACTATCCATGTGACACAATGCAGAGCCACGATACATTTATCATGTACTTTTATCCACATCATCTACTAGCTGCCCACTAATCCATCTCCCCTGGGACTCATTTAACTTGCAAAAGTGCTGAGTAGCTGGAATAAAAGACTGAACAAAACTGGGGGAAATGTGAAGCTGAAACAAATTGGCATTATATGTGTAACACCCATATGCTTCAGTTACACGGTTTCAAAGAACCATGGAAAAGGTAGAAGCTATGATTTATGGACTCTTTGTACCATTACCAAAAGATGGGACTGTGTAACCACATGGCACAGAGGTTGTTCCATAATTTCCTATTAATATTTACAGTGAGTACTCTAGAGGTAGAATCCTAGCACTACCTGTTGGTTTGGGTTTTTTTTGTTTTTTTTAAAAGGAATTGGGGGGCCAGAATGAAAGTGAACAAAAACTGGGGGAGTTGGCCGTGGGGAATATAAAATACCAATTTGTTTCAACTTCATATTTCTCCTTAGTGTTTGCTCACTGATTTCAGTTAAGGTCCCACATCCCTCCCCTACAGCTGATCAGGATTGTCCATATGGGACCCATATTCTTCATTGCAGGGTGCATTTTCTCCTCTAATCAGATAACTAAAGCTTGCTTCTGAATGAGATGGAACAACACTGGGAGAACTGTCATCACTGTCCATATGGTTTATTGTTTCAGTGACCAGTATATACCATGGTAGCTACAAGAAGCACTCTATCCTGCCCTTCTCCCACGAGCTGTCAGCAGCAAGTCCTACTGGCCTAGGGAGCCTGTGACCACACTAGCCTGTAAACCAGAGTTATGGAAGTAAATCACACCACTTTATTACCTGAATTGCTCCCTGGTTTTTATAACCTCTCCCATAGTACCTTCCACCTCTTCCAAATGTTCTTATCACTGGAGTGGAAATAACTCCTCTAGGACGCCTATGTGTATTAAAGAAAAACAAACAACAAATGCATTTAAATTTTGTTTAAAAATACCTTAAACTAAATAGAATAAAGGGTTTTTTTGCTAATGCCATCTAATTATTATAGAAAAGTTTCACTCCCTCCCCATCCCAAGGAACAACCTGATTAATCATTCAGTGTTTTAAGATTTTTACTACTTGTGAGAGTGCAAAGTCTATGATTTGTGTTTCTAAAATCTTGTTTTCCTAGCAATAAAATGGCTATTTCACAATTTCACTTCAGAACAAGCAATGGAGAAGTACTTTCAAACTCTATGGAAATGCTTTAAATTCTTATCTAGTTATCCTTAAAATTCCTTTAAAATACGTATCAAATTTTCCATCAGTGGCTAGCATACATACTAAAAGCCTGGCAAAAGACAGCCATTCTGGACTATTTATTTATATTCATAAGACCATTCTTTCCACTGAATAATACTTCCCACCCACAATGTGCAAATATGATTCAACAATGCAAAGCTACTGCAATATTAAAGCTGGTCAGTGATTTAAGTGCTTATGAAATGGAAGGAGTGGCTTGAACCATGCCTAGTCCAGGCAGACACCGTACAAGCTTATCAACACAGTTCTGCTACACTCTCTTAATTATGACTTATCGTTTTGGAACACTCTTGAGCAGAGCTCCAGTCACACCAAATCATATAGCAGGGTTTCAAGTTATCTAAATGAGGATTAGATGAGAGTCCACAGATTTTAATTTGCCCTTCATTACAAATTTTGAACCCAGGTTCCAGGGGTGGAAGACCCACCTACAACCCACATTTATGCTTTACAGTAAGCAATTACATAAAAAAACCTTAATGTACTCTACCACGATGTCAGGACTTTCATTTTCAGTATTGGATCTAACAGCAACAGGACTGCTCTGACTTTACTCCAAGTACATATATCAAAACCAATGGGCCAGAGCCTTAGGCCTGGCCCAGAACAGGAATGAGAAATAGGATAGCCAAGTCAGGTCCACAGGAGCAACTTAGAATCAAAGAATTATAGGGTTAGAAGGGACCACAAGGGTCATCTTGTCAAACCCCCTGCCAAGATGCAGCATCTGTTGGGTCTAACTCATCTAAGACAGATGGCTTTCTAAGCCTCCTTTAGAAAACCTCCAGCGAAGGAGCTTCCACAATGTCCCTAGTAGGTTAGAGCAGTCTCAGGGCTGTTCTATGCTGTGCTGGCTGCACCAGCCCCCACTGAGCCATTCCAGCAACTAGTGATTTCTGCAGCTCGGCATCCATGCCTCCTTTCCCGCATAGCTGGCTCTGCACAACCTGAGGATTCCCCTATGCCAGGAGGGTCCCAAAGTAGCTGATTTTGCTAGCTTTAAGGCTGCTTTGTGCTGCCAGACTGGGACAAAGCAGTCAAAGGAGGAGCCAAGTTCCGATCCAATGTTTCCACTTATTCCACTCCTACAATTTGTTGTCATCTTTGCTGTGTTATGTCTAATTTAGATTGAATCACCTCAAGTGCCAACCCCAGTCTCTGTATGCACATCCACAATGCAATAAGAAGTAATAAATAATGAAATTAGAAGGAAACCAAAAGAGGAAATGAATACTTTACACATCTGACCCCTCTTATTTTAATCTGGTATGCATTTTTAAACCAATTTACAAAGAAAACAAGACAGACCCATCCCATTTACTAATTATATTTAGGATGAAGTGACTGTGACCTCTAGATAGTTCAAAAATAGGATTTTGCAATTCAGATTTCACATCTCACTGTATACTGATGGATCAAAGTTAATGAAAGTGAGTTGGTCACACTTAACGGTATGGAGAAGACTGAAAATCAGTAGATTGCATAGATAAGCCATTTGAGAATTAAGTTGCAAGGAGTCAAGAGAGAACAATGAAGGTAAGCCTGGACTTGAACTGCCCTCTGTTAAGAGGGAGGAGATGAGAAAGTGAGGTGAATTAAGTGACAAAGCATGGACAATGTTGTCCCTGTCCCCTGTTTTCAGTGCAGAGTAACTTTTCCTCTTTGGTACCAAATCAAATCCACAGATGAAGTCCTCAATCATTCACACACCTGTTTTGAGAGGACTCTGACACCAGGGTGTATTTCCTGTCAGCCTTTACGTGGACTGCCACTTTCCGGTGAATGACAGTTTTCCCCCCCTCTGAATGATCCATTTTTAGTAGCTCTACATACAGAGAGGTGAGCTTCCATTATGATTTGGCTGGAAAAGAGCGCGTCTGACATTGCAAAGAATTTTGTTTTTTGGAGGTGGTAACAAGTCTCCCAAAACAAACTGCCTACCCAAACATAGCATCTTTAGTTCATCCTCTCTCTGGCAAGCTATTACCAGAGAGTGTCTTTACATCTCTTTTCCATCTAGGTACTGCTGGAAAGGATTACATCCTTGCAGCAATTCGACTGCTCCCCCCGACACAGTGAGATCCCTATTAAGGATGTCAGTTTAGCATCCTGATTATAGGTGTCTGGGTGCTAGTGATTGTGCATTTGCTTTGCTTCTTCTAGTACCCAGAATATGGAAGGGCTCCTCTCCAATGCAAACGAGTGAAGTGAATTACTTAGACGAGCAGACGCACAGTGGGTATGTGAGGGTGCCTTCAAAGAACTAATGGTAATGCCCTAGCCACTACATATCATAATTATATGCACAGATATTCTGATCTTGGACCCCGCCCCCTTGACTGTGGCAATATACATCACCAGAACTCTTCCACAAGCAGTGTTGTCATCAAAAGTACTATATTTAGCTTACACCAGGGTATTGAACTCATTCTATGGATAGGGCCAGATTCCCCTTTTAATTAATGCCCATTATTGCCTGCACTAGCCAAGAAACGGGGAAACACCCAGGGAACCATTTACAACGGACAAGAGAAGCCTGGAATATAAGATGAGGGAAAAAGTAAATTGTACATGGACTTTGCATGATCAGAGGATGGTGTACAGGGATTGGTTCCTACAACATAACCAAGCCAATCCCAAAACATGTGATACAGTGTATAGTAAATGCAACATAACGTATAAATGTATACAAAGAAAGAGGTTTTCTGTGTAACTTTGGATATGTAGTATGCCCTATACCTACTCCTTATGCCTGAGTCTGATCAACTCAGTATTGCTTTGCTGCATGAAAAATAAAAATACCTAAGTGATAAAATCTGGAGTCAAATGGCGTTCTTGGGAAGCCAAGTGGAAAGAAGTCTCAGGGGAAATCTCAACATATAAAGTTGGATGACACTTGTCTGGAATAGGTAAAACTAACCTCAGCGACAAGACTGAAATAAACCCAAAATCCATACTTCTGGAGTAGATTAAGTAGATATCCCTAACTGTAAGGGTCACTATCTAACCGTAAGGAAAATAATATTTAAACCCTTTTAATGCCAAGTATGAAATTAAGTCAATGTGTTCTAAAAAAGTGTGTAGTATGTAAAAGAATACATGCTATATCAAGTAAAAGCAGCCTTATGTGATACGGAGCAAGAAAACCTGCTCTCCTATCACCACAAAAAAGTGATATATTTAGTGCAGAAAAGGTAACACCAGAGGGTGCAGGCTAAAAAAATTAACAAGGGTCCAATAACAAAGATAAATGTAAAAGCACTGCAACCCACGCAATGTTTTTCCTACTCAAATACTACTTCAAGGCAATACAAGGTCTGAAAAGTCCCAAATGTGTAGGGCTCTTTGCACCTGGGGGACTCTTACATGGGTAGGTGTAAGATCTTACAGACAAAGTTGCCAGCATCTGGGTTCACTCTGGGGGAATAGTATCCAAATTGCACAGTACGACTGAAATACTGAGACTTTGATAAAGTAAAAACTGCCTATGCTGGTAATAACAAGTATTGTGTAACAGCTGAAATGGATTACTTCTGGTAGGACCCAGGGAATGTTATTTAAATTGGACTATGTTCTGTTTCACATCTAAATTTCCTGTGGTAATAAATGAAAAAAATATATATTTTGTACCAGTTTTTTATAATGTAATTAAAATAAAAGCAAAGTTAAAATTACAAAAGAATGTTTTAAAGGCAGAGCAAGCTTATAATGTAAAATTACACCCTGATAGGCTATACTATAAAAGGGAAGCTTGCACTCACTCCCTGGTTCATACTTTAGTTTAATGATAGTCCAAATAATTACAACTACTCTGGTCTTAATATGTTGCTGAGTAATAAACTTACAAAAAAGCACAAAAAACAGGAATATAATGCAAATAAAACAAAGAAGAAAAGGAAAAGAAGTGGAATATACGCCTAGCCTGACATGAGTAACTGGACATAGATGAGGCCTTATTTCTTGGGAGACAGTATTAGGGAGGTAAATGGCTCAGCAGGCTGGAAACGGAATGTCTGTGCTAACTATACTCCTGGGGGAATTCTGCGCCACTGTGCACGCACAGCATTTATGTCCCCTGCAGATTTTTTTGCTTCCCTACGGAAAAATGACTTTCTGACAGGGAAGCAAAGGGAAGCCACAAGAGCAGTCATGTAACCCTCCCCAGCAGTATATTTTGGGTGCCTGGGGCAGACGGCGGAGAGGTAAATCACTGTGGGGCAGGACCGGGGAAGACCCGGCTAGTGGCTCCTACCCTGCGCCAGGCTCAGCTGCTAGTCTCGGCTAGGCTGGAGAGGACGGGACTTCCTCTTCTCCTGTATGGCATCCTGGGCCAGGTCAGACTCACCCCCAGATTTCTCCCCCAGCTGCAGGAATCTCTGCGAACTCCTTCCCCCCAAAATACCCTTCCTGCACCCCTCACTCCTCAGCTGCAGGGGGAGGGATGTCGGTACTGGGAGCTGCTCCCCCATCTGCCCAACCCCTGGGCATCCAGACCCCCTCATATCCAGACCCTCCCGCCAAGCCTCACCTCCTCCCCCAATGAGCCCCACTCCCTATGCGCCTGGACCATTCCGACAAGCCACATGCACCCGGATCCGACCCCCACTGAGCTCCATTCCCCCAGCATATGGACCCCCCACACCCAGACCTCCCTGCCAAGCTCTATCCCCCCCCCCACCCAGGTCGTAACCCCCGTGCTAAGCCCCAACCAACTTGACTTGGACCTCCATTACTGTTGCACCCAGAACTCCCCAATAAGCCCCTGTGCATCCAGATCCCCACTGAGACGCCTGCACCCAGATTGCCCCACACAGAACACTCTCAACCCACACCTGAATCCCCCCGCACTAAGTCCTCCACACTCGGATCCTGACTTGCTGAGCCTGCCTGCCTGCACCTGGCACGGAGGGGCTGGGCCCTGGGTGTTTCTGGGGCAGGTCCGGTCCTTGCGCAGTGTAAGGGTTGGGTGCAGCCTCACTGCTGAATCCGTGTCCCAGGGTGAGAGAGCTGCACAGGGATCTCCCACTTCTGTGCAGCCAGTGGCCTGTGCTCCCCAATGCCATGCTGGAGCCTCCACATTTATTTGACAAATAAAATTTGCAGAATTTTAAAATATTGTCTGCAGAATTTTAAATTTTTTGGCACGACATTTTTTAATTTTTGGCACAGAATGTATAGGAGTATAACTAAGACAGGTAAATGGGTCAATAAACTAAGAGACAGAAAGCCTCCACTAGCCAACAAAGGGGGAACACCCAGGGAACCATTTACGATGGACAAGATAGGCCTGGAATGTAAGATAAGGTAAAAAGTAAGTAGTGTGCGGACAGAGCATGGTGTACAGGGATTAATTCCTACAAAGTAACCCAGCCAATCTCAAAACATGATGCAGTGTATAGTAAATGTAATGTGTAAATGTATATAAAGGAAGAGGTTTTCTGTGCAACTTCGGATGTGTGGTACGCTCTATGCTTGAGTCTGGTCAACTCAGCATCACTTTGCTGCATGCCACATAAAAATACCTGAAGTGTCAATACCCAGCGTTGAACTGAGTTCTTGGGAAGCCATGTGGAAAGAGGTGTCGGAGGGAGTCTCAATTACTGTGAGATAAATTTATATCTACATACTGTCCTCATTTTAAAGCTCAACTCCCAGTGAAGCCCATGGGATTGTTTGTACAAAGAAGCAGCGTAGAACACATCTTTATGTATATCTAAATCTGCTCCCTTTAGTACCACTATTATTTCTGCCCTTTATTTTTCTTCCTTCCTTCCCCAACTTCTTTTCTGTTTGCCTCCCTCTTGCCTGTCACTGTTTCTCTTCTTGTCTTCCCCTCTGCATTTCCCTCCCTGCATCAACTTCCAGTTCTTTCTTTATCTATTCAAGGGCTTCACTTCCACCCACTTCCCTATTCTGGCCAATAAAATGATCAGCAATGAAATAGTCAATGATGACATTAAAAAGTTAGCATTGAGATTTATAGCTTATATCTCAACTAGATTAATGCGGAGAGGGGAAATCATGCCTCCCAGACTCATTGTTTCTGGCTACCCGCAGACCCAGGAAGACATGGCAGTATTTTCATTCACTTCACATTTGGGGGGCTACCTTCAAAACCTATGAGGCTATGAACTTTTCTTTAAAAATGAAAGCTTAGATTTTGCATGATCTAATAACGTCATGCAGGCCACAAACGCATCAAGTGAGGCCAGATGTGTCCTACGTGCTAGGTGTTTGATATTGTTTTGTAAACGGTGGAGAAGAGTGAGGATGAGGTTACTATATAAGAAATATATTAATACACCTATTTTACTCTGCTCCTTTGAAACTACACCTGATTGCAAGTAATTATAGACACAAAATATATTAATTTCCTGTTAACTTTTGGGGTTTAAAGTGTTTGTGTAGTGCCTAGCACAATGGAGCTGAATCCCAATTAAGTTTGCTAAACGCTACTATAACATAAACAATGATCATAAATCTCTGGGAACAAATATCAGCCTTTTTTTTTTTCAAATCAAGCCATATCAAGCCTATTTTGCAAAGGTCCTGGTTTTCAGAACTGCAGCATATCCATAGCACCAGATGAAATCAATAGGAACTGAGGGTGCTTAATGTTCTCTTAACCTAGTTTTTTGTGTGTAATAATCATGTATTTTCCCCCATCACTGTAGTGTCTGGGCATCATTAAGCCTTTTAAACTCCACATTGAGGTGTTTCCCCCTCCTCCTCTAGTACTACATAATAAAATTACTCATCAATTTATCAGACCAGTAAGTAAATATTTTACTATTATAAAAAAATATAGAATGCGGGAATGGATTTGGTTGGCTCAAATAAGTTCCTCATGTTCTTGTAACTGAAATGCTATTGAGTCATATCCTGGTACAGTACCCGTGAAATGTATGTAATTAGATTCAGAATGAGAGATTTTTGCGCACAGAAACGTTTTAATTTATCTGAACTACTGAGAAAGAACATGTTAAAATTAACATACAAGTGCTCTTGAACTCCTGAGTAATGGCATTACTGTTACCTAGTCCACTCCACACACAAGTCCGAAAGAAATGTAATCATAATACTTTATGCAAGGTCTCTGTCACCTCATTTCCCATCCTGGATTCTCTAGTGCACTGAATCACTGAATTATGTTAAGAACAGTTTCTGCGGTATTGCACTTACCCTCTTGCTGGTCCTCCAACAGAAACCACCTGTAGAGGAAATGGCCCTCTACCGCCACGTCCACGTCTGCTTCCAGCCCAATGGCCGACGACAGTGCCAGCTATTTCAAGTTTCCCTCCCTGAGAAGGAATAGGTTGGACTCCTGCACATAAACGCAAAACCAAAAATTGTTCTTTACAGTCATAAAATCAAAGTTATTAGTGAATGGAAAAATACGCTCCGTCAATCTTCATTACACAAAGAACTTCCTTTTCTGATACTGTGAAACTAATTTTCATGATGATGTGAACGTTTAAAGAAATTAGAGCTAAAATTGGAATCTAGAAGTCCTTTATTAAAATAAACGAATTATGAATTAAAAAATAAATACTCTTATGTGACTTCTTCAGTTTCAGTAATTTAAAACAATGTTTAGATAGATACTGAGAGTCTGAAGAGAAATTTTGAAAAATATGTAAGGATTTTTTTTAAACAAGGTAGTAACATGAGTAACAGAGAAGGAATTATTTTTAGATTCTCTTGACCTAGATTTACTACTGTACTTTCATCAGCATGATACACAAGAAAGGGCATTAAAAAATTACTAACGTTGGACTATGTTATAGAAATAGCATTTGAGTTGACTTAATTGTAAACACTATTTTTACCCTCCTTTTACAGAAGCAAAAACCTTAGTATCCAAACAAACAGAGAATATCAGTGTCACTGACATTCAAAATTTGCATTTTTATACCTAATGGCCTTAAAAATTAATGCTAGATCAGGGCATAACATATTTCCAGAAATCAAGGTAAGCACACTAGAGCTAGATGTTACTGTTAAGACCATCAGCAATGAAAGGGTTAAAAATGATGGCACTTATGCAGATGATGTTTGTTTTTAAAAGGTTAATACGCTTAAAAACGACAGCCCTGTTTAATGCAGATGGTTCATACTTCTCTGTACAATTCTCTCAGCTTTAATTGTGTACTGTGTACACTGGCAAGGTTGTTTTTGCCATAGAGTGTTAGAAATATTTGCTTGTTTTTTTTAAATAGAAGCGTAGATGCTAGAGCAGTGGTTCCCGAACTTGTTCCGCCGCTTGTGCAGGGAAAGCCCCTAGCAGGCCGCACCGGTTTGTTTACCTGCCGCGTCCACAGGTTCGGCCGATCCCGGCTCCCAGTGGCTGCAGTTCAATGCTCCAGGCCAATAGGAGCTGCTGGAAGTGGCGACCAGTACGTCCCTCAGCCCGCGCCGCTTCCAGCGGCTCCCATTGGCCTGGAGCAGCGAACCGCGGCCACTGGGAAACGCGATCAGCCGAACCTGTGGATGTGGCAGGTAAACAAACCGACGCAGTCAGCCAGAGGCTTTCCCTGCACAAGCGGAGGAACAAGTTTGGGAACCACAGTGCTAGAGAATACAGCTAGGTATATAGGAAACCTGTAGCCCAAGTAACTGGAATTCATGGATTTCTACTGTCACCTTTTACAGAAGAGAAAAACAATGGACAAAGAAATCTAACACTTTTATTAACTTAGGCCAGAAATCCAGACTTTGACATGAGGCACCAATGAAGGATGGATTAACAGTAACACAAATACAAGAACTTCTACTGTGTCACTTTTTCAAGATGCCTTTTTGCTCTCCAGTTTTAGAAAATCTTTAACATATCCAAGCAAAGCTGAGTTTGTTATAACATATCCTAACATTATGAAGCACAAAAGACAGAATTTCTACTTAAATGTTAAAGCATTTTTATATTTGAACAAGAATGTAACAGGCAGACTGGCACAGAGACCAGGTTGCCACAGGGACTTAGGGAAAAGATTGCAGTAGAGTACAGCAGTCAATGAGTGAGTTCACAGCAACCTACAAAAGTGACAGCTGGAGACAGTTAGGGAGACAGGAAAATTGCAGCCAGTGGAAAGCCCGAGACCAGACTGTGAAGTGAAAAGCTGTTGCCAGAAGCTCTAAGAAAAGGGGTTTGGTATAATTACCGCCCTGAAACTTGCTAGTCCTGTTGTTGTCATTGCCAGAGAAGGCTCCGGAGTGTCCTGCTGCTGCTGCCACCCGGAAGGCCCGGTAAGCGCCTGTTGCTACTGTTTCCCCATAAGGGCCTCCAAAGCCACAGACTCCTGTTAGACCCAGGGTAAAGAAAGACAGGGGAAAAGCTGTGAGGGGGCCGGGTATATGGGAATTCCCTGAAAGATAAGCTGCTGCCATGTTCCTTTTAGAGCCACAGTGACTACTGCCATTCAACACATAAGGCAGGAGAAAGGCTGCTGCTTCAGCAGCCAGAGGGATTAGAGCCACATGGGAGACCTACTGCACAGCCAGATCAGAGGCTGATGAAACGCAGGAGCAACTCACCATCAGTTAGAGCAGAGGTGGGCAAACTGTGGCCCGCGGGCCACATCCTGCCCGGCCTTTGAGCTTCCAGCCGGGGAGGCTAGCCCCCGGCCCCTTCCCTGCTGTCCCTCCTCCCCCGCAATCTCAGCTTGCCGTGCTGCCAGCGCTCTGGGTGGGGGTTGCGAGCTCCTGCCAGGCAGCGCAGCGGCGTGGCTGGCTCCAGCCGGGTGGTGTGGCTGCCAGACATGCTGATCTGAGAGGCACGGTAAGGGGGCAGGGAGGTTGGATAAGGGGCGGGGGTCCCTGGGTGCAGTCGGGGGACAGTTGGGTGGGGCGGAGGTTTGGGGGGGAGGGATGGATAGGTGTGGGAGTCCCGGGGGGCCTGTCAGGGGACAGAGGTGTGGCTAGGGGTCGGGGCAGTCAGGGGACAGGGAGGGTTGGATAGGGGGTGGGGTCCGGGGGGGCAGTTAGGGGCAGGGGGTTCCGGGAGGGGGTGGTCAGGGGACAAGGAGCAGGGGGGGTTGGATGGGTCAGGGGTTCTGAGGGGGGCAGTCAGGGGGCGAGAACTGAGAGGGGGCGGATAGGGGACAGGCTGTTTGGGGAGGCACAGCCTTCCCTACCCGGCCCTCCATTCAGTTTTGGAACCCCAATATGGCTCTCAGGCCAAAAAGTTCACCCACCCCTGAGTTAGAGGGTCCTATCCAGAGTAACTTCAACCTTGGCCTATGTGTCTCCTAGCTACTAAGTATAACCCTTTATTTGGGTAGGAAATATACTTGTGAATCTGGAGGTCTGAACCTCCAGTGCATAAGTTAACATGCTTACAAGTTTTGAGGCAGCAAGCCTTCATGATAACACTTGCCACACACACACACACACACACACACACACAAAAAAAACCACCAACAACAAAAAAACCAAAACCTATTAAACTTCCTGACTATTAAATATAAATTTGTATGTAGCCCTTTGTGTGTGGGGCTGCTGCTATGAGGAAGGGAAACAAATCGAGAATGGCGTGATCATTCAGTCATCTCCTGTGCTTACCCTAGGACATGCCTCTGTTTAAATGAAAGTACCAAAAATTAAATTTAAAAAGTGGGTGCAGGCGTGGTCTTCAGCCCTAACAGCTACCTTGTTCCCTTCATAAATTAAGCCATTCATTCATACTCTACACTTATAAATGTGAACATTTTAAAGTAAGGCAGTTTTATCATTTGTACTTTTCCTATCCTCTTATGCGGATTTATTCCTCTTTATCCCTCCACATACAAACAATAGCCTCTAAGGCATTTTGCACTGGCACAGCTACTTACAATCTTGAAGGAAACAAGTGGTATTACTACAGGCTCCTCAGTTACTAGGGCACAGCCAATAAAAATTATGTTTCCAGCAACAGACATGCTGGACCATAATCTGACCATTTATTTTACTGCACTACTGCTATGAAGTTGGGCTGATGATCAGAACACAATCTTGGAATGTGAATGACATGGCAGTATTTATTTCATACCAGTTTGAATCCATGTACATGTACTGTCAACTACTCACTTACCAGAAAAGCCTCTCCCCCTGCCCTGAGGTGGTGGGACTGGCCCAAAGTGCCGAGGATACATAGAAGCTGGATAGAAAGGCATGGCAGGTGGAGGTGGGAAAGGGAGTGGATGATTCTGCCTGGAGAAATTTAATCCTTCTAGAATGCTCTGACGCATCTTTTCAACCTTGGCAGCCTGCTCAGCCTGCAAGTAAACAAAAGTGCACAAAATAAATGTTAAAATCTTGTATTTGTGCTATGCAAATTCTGCTTATCAACCTGACTGTAGGAATACTAAATTTAGACTGGTGTTGGGACACACCCATATTTCTTAATAAAGCTAGCTTTTAATGGATAAATCACAATTTGCTATAGTGGGTAACAATCTACTATCACATTTCACTGATTCACAAGAAATCCCCATATTCAAGTTAATACAGTAGTCTAGAATCAATTTTCCAACTGTCAGAAACAAATACAGCCAAATGGTAGTCTTACCAACTCTTCCCTCTCAGGATCGCCCAGGAAGTCAAAAAAGGGGATGAGCATTTATTATACTATGCACTCTACTGCAATATTTCCTCTTCCTTGAAAAGGAAATACTGAAGTAAAATTAACAACCATGAGCAGTCACTTGGGAATTCCCTGAAATATACCACTTGGTGATATTTTGTAATACTCATATATTGTTTATTTTTTAAACTTCTGTTTTCTGTAAGAAATTAAGGGTTTTTGAAAGTAGGTGTTGTAAGCCCAACTTCACTCTTTTCAATTCTGTGTCAAATAAATCAGGTACTGGATTTTGTTTGTTTGCAAAAGCAGTGTTAGCATAGCCCTTTTTGACAGCATTGCCATCTTGATGCAAAACAAGATGCTACCGCTGAGAAGAAACAGAGATAGCTGCCAGCTCTGCTTGATTTGCTCATTACCTGGAGAATGTACAAGATTTCAATTTCCGGATATGTATCTTACATATGTATGCATAATAGTCTTTTGATAATTTGAATTCATGTACATCCTCAAAGTAACTAGTGAATCCTTGAGTTTGTTTACTGAGATTACAGGACAGAGGAAAAATGAAGTCATTCTACTTCCTTCAAAGTCTATTAAAATAAAAATGCCATTTCTCCCCAAGAGAAGCCCTAATAATTAAGGTCCATTTCCCATCCCCAAAGATATCTACATTCCAGATAGAAAGACCACTCTCTTAAAACAACAACTGCCAGATAAACTGCATTAGACACTAAAGAAAACTCAGAACACATGAAAAAACTGCATTTCAGAAACTACCTACCTGACCATCACAGAGGTCAATGAGAGGAACTTTCTCCCGGCTTGCTTTGATGAGCTTGGTCTGAAACAGTTTCCCATCAAAATACATCCATGGACAGCAGTGCTCCCATGGGATTGGCTGTCCACAAGCATCATTTGCAAAGAGTGCCATATCCACACCACTCATAAACAAAGCGGACAGCTGAATTCCTCGGGGATCCAGATTCTCAATCTTTAAGGAAAATGAAATTTCAGTTGAACATAGGGAAAGTACCAGATAGAATTCCAGGTTATTAATTTATGCCAATTATTTTCATGTCTACTTTGACAAGAGACTTGTTAAGAGCCTGATTTTCAATAAGTGGACTTATTTGTGAGCAACTTTGTACATAAAACCATCTGTGTGTGCAGGTACTGGAGTCTGCTACCTGTACATCCAAAATAACAATGCTCAAGGAGGCTGGGTTGTCACCCCTATAAAAATAAAGACACAAAGGCATACAAACACAAGCAAAGAAAGGAATTAAAATTATTAGATTTTTTTGGTTATGGACCAGTGCCAAATCTCACTACGAAGTCAGGGAGCCAGTGAAAATTTAAAGGAAATCATATGAATCACCCTAGAAACTAACGTGTACTGCTGGGAATCTTTTACCTTTCTAACTATATATAGCAAGTGACTCCAGATCTAGGAGCTCATGAGCTACTAAACCTTAAATTCACATCATTCTGATTAACAGCTTGCTTTCCTATCACACGAACTTAAAATATGACATAATTTTTTGCAGCCATTGCGTTAAGCACTCCTAGAGAACTGCTTTAAAATCCACGCAAAACCATTTAGTTGTAAGCTTGGCATTCGGCTTCCAAATGGCATAAAGCAGTGGTTTTCAACCTTTCTTTTTTTGAGACCTCCTACAAATTTTTGAATGCAAGTGTGGACCCCTTTGGAAATCCTAGACATAATCTGCAGACCCCAAGGGTCCGCGGAGCCCAGGTCAAAAATCACTGGCATAAAGCACAAAATCTTCAGCTCTAGTGATTACTGAGATATTTCTCACTAAAATCATGCTGGAAACAGCCAGGAAGAAAAACAAGAATAGCAAGAACAACAGTTTTCATGTCCAATGACCTGCCAGTTCCAAAGCTAGAAATACTTTGACAGACCGCTACAAATGTTCCAGAACAAGTAAGGATTGCTTCCAGATCAGCACTCCAAAAGAAAACATGTGATCTCAAATAATGCAAGTTTATATTTCATATTTTAATATTTATTCATGAGTCATGACAAGTACATGAGCTACAGAAATGGCATTTAACGAAGAGAAGAATAAAAACTCATGTTTGTTGTAGTGTGATAGCTGTGTTGGTCCCAGGATATGAGATACACAAGGTAGGTGAAGCTTAACCAATAAAAGATATTACATCACCTACCTTATGTCTCTAATAAAATTCATGCCAAAGTAAAACCCAAATCTTGGTGGGAGAGGGAAGGGGTCATGTGACTGAAATTAGAAGAAGGCAGCCTTAAATATGCTCTGTGCTGATTTAATGATTGGTAGCAATCATATAATTTTTTATTTTTTTTCACAGTAGGACAAAGACAGCACTGTTCACTTATGCTGTCAAGGAAGGATCTCCACTGTGAGATTTAAAGTAATGTTTCCATGCTACCGACAACTGAGAAGCTGCTCTCTGAATTCACCACATCCCTGGGAGAAAAGTTACATCTTCAAATAGCGTTGGGCTTGCTTAACTAGAAGTATTTAAAAGAGCTAGAAGTCAAGCGCAGGTTAAGAAATATCAGTGCTATTCTCCTATCTTCTCCCAAAATGAGAAGAAATTAACAATGATTTTTTAAATTTCCTATGGTGATTGTAATTATTTGGACAGTCATGTAGGAGACCTCCCCCGACCCCACATACACACTAAAGAAACGTTTTTGTTTAAAGAACTGAATTTTGAAGTGAGCACATAGATCAGAATCCAGCTTCCATTTACCTACTCTTCGTGCTCTGGTGTTAAAAGAAGTTGACAGTTAAGTCCACAACAAAAGCAATGTACTGAACTCTACCATAATTTCCTGTTTAACAAAGTATGTCATTTGGTGATTGTGATTATCCATGTGTGATCAAGCCCCATACCACTTACATGTAGTGTAATTCTAAACCCATTTTGACAGAAGTTATGGTAGTTTGAATTAGATTACAGTGGTTTCTAATGAAACTCTGAAAATACTCATACTGCTATAAATTGCACCGGAGCTGAACTAGCCAATGGATTGAGGAAAGAGGAATAAAACCATCCGTGTCTCCCGCACCTCCCCAGATCCTGTGCTAAGAGCATCTCAGCTGAACCCCTAGGTTTGGGGCTTAAGTGTATAAATCTTACAAGGCACACACTACAGTTTACTGCTGCGTTAAGAGCACCCAAAACAACATGCATTATGCAGCCAATTACATAAATTTTTCAGACAGTCTTGGAACATGTTACAACAAACAAAGGTTAAGAGATTTTCCTGACATTCTCTGCTCTGATTATGTTTGCACTTAATATTGTTTAAACTGTAGATAGCAAAAAATATTTTGATGTTTTCGGTGTATCTTCTGTGGTTTACTGCTGGAAACTCTCAGGAGTGCTCAACTTTTAAGATTTCATTTTTTAATGTTTCGGTTCTGAAACATTGCATTTTTCCCCCTCTGTCCTACTTCCATTGCAAAAGAATTTCTATTAGCTCTAGGTTGCCATCTTAGAAAAATTGTGTCAGCATCTGTAGCATTTGGAAAAGCAGTCTTGTATCATTAGAAAAACAAATTTTATTAATGAAGAGTTGGAGCTATAATGGGTTTCTGACAGTGAAATAACAGACTGGTTGAGGGATAAGAGGAGATAATGGAAAGAAAATAAGGAGCATTTATTTTCAGTGTGTAAACAAGAGAACTCTTACTCCTGGGAGAATTCTGTGCCACTGCGCGTGTATGGAATTCATGTCCCCTGCAGATTTCTTTGCTTCCCTGCAGAAAAATGACTTTCTAACATGGATGCAAAGGGAAGCTGCAAGAGTAACTATGCACCACTCCCTAGCTGTGCAGGTACATCATTTCAGACACCCAGAGCAACCAGCAGAGAGGTAAATCACTGCAGGGCTGGGGACACCTAGAAGCAGGAGAGGACGGGACTTCCTCTTCCCCTGCAAGGAGTGGCTGGCGCTGTGTCAGATCCACCCCCAGAAACCTCCCCCAGCTGCAGGAAGCTCAGCATCCTCCCCGCTTCCTGCCCCCATCGCTCCTCAGCTGCAAGGGAAGGGGTCTCTGTACAGGGAGCTGCTCCCCCATCTGCCCAACCCCTGTGCATCCGGACCTCCGATACCCCGACGCCCCTGCCAAGCCTCACCCTGTACACCCAACCCCGCCCCATCCCTCCATACCCAAACCCCACCCCATGGAACTTCAACCCCTGCATCAGAAGCCCCCCTGCACCCAGACCCCTGCCTTTGGACCCCCACCCCTGCACCCAGGCCACCCCCCACTGAGCTCCCTGTACTCAAAGCCCCCCAGATCTAGACCCTCACACCACTGACCCCCAACTAGCTGCACCCTGACCCCCACCAAGCCCCACTCCCTCCACCCAGACCCCTCTGCTGAGCCCCAACCATTCACCTGGAAGCCCCTACAGAGTCCCATTGTCCCTGCACCTGGAACCCCCCCACACTCCAAATGAGACTTGGTGCATCCAGATCCCTCCACACTTACATCCCCCACTGAGAGTTGCCTGCACACAGATTGTCCCACACAGAATCCTCTCACCCCACACCTGGATCCCCCCACACCAAGCCCCTCCACACTTGGATCCTGCCTGGTTGAGCCTGCCTGCCCCTGGCACAGAGGGACAGGGCCCCAGGGTGCTTCTGAGGTAGGCCCAGGCCTTGTGCTGTGTCAGGGTCAGGTGCAGCCTCACCACTGAATCCGTGCCTTGGGGCTGGGGAGGCTGCAGGGTGATTTCCCATTTTCGTGCAGCCAGTGGCTTGTGCCATGCTGGAGCCTCTGCATTTATTTATTGACAAATAAAGCTTGCAGAATTTTGCAGAATTTAAAAATACTGTGTGCAGAATTTTTAATTTTTTGGCACAGAATGCCCTCAGGAGTAAACTCTGTCTGTTCAGTTGACACGTGAAGATGTCAATCCTTTCCTGGAAATATTTGCCTGGTCTCTGCCAATCATTTTTCTCAGACATGAAAAAATGTATTCTCTTCTGGAATTCTTTTGCTGAAACCTTTGTGTCCTTCACAGTGTGGTTTCCTCCTCTACCCACTGAAATTGGAGACAACAGCAAGACTGTTTACTTTGTTAACACACGCAAAACAAAATCTGCAGAGGACTTTATGTCTACATTGTTGGGTTATGAGAATGTGAGGAATGAAGACCAAGTTATTGCCTTGCAGATTTCCTCATATGCCACATCCCACCTTTTGGCCATAAAGTTGCCTTTTGAGTTTTCATCAATACCTACAAGTAAGGTTGCCCAGTTAGCTTTGTGAGACCCCTGATCCATGCTACCACTGAGACTTTGTATAGCTTTCCCCCCGCAGCCTGCTGCAGGATAAAGTACTTGTGTTGACTTCTGTAGGCCTCAGACATGTGCAAATATATTTTGACCGTACTTCTAAACATGTAGGGTGTCTCGCTCAAGGGATGTTCTTGATTTGGACAAAAGCTATGTGTTTTCCTGGAGAGATGTGCACTGCCTCTCTGATGTTGCAAAAGATAGTTATCCTTTGGTCTGACTACTGAGTCAGCACCGTTAACCACCTTATCCTGAAGGAAGGTGACATACTATACTTGAATGGTTAAAGCATTTATTTAAAAACTTTCCTTAAAAAGACGACAACCACAACTGAATGTGAGAAAATACAGAGACACTGATCTCAGCAACAGTCCTGAATTAATCAGTTCAGGCTCCACATGGGCACCTGTGAATGATAGGAGAACTTAGTGATGCTGCTTTCAGGAATCTAGTATGTTGCTTTTTAGCAATCAGTGAAGAACTTCTGCAAATGATCCCATTTGCAATGGCTGAAACAGGATTCTTGAGAACTTGTGCTTTGAGAGCGACCGATGAGCTGTCCTGTAAGAACCCAGCATGTGCTCATTTTGGCTGACTGCATTCTGTCCTAGGTCTCATTATCTCCTTTCTTCTGGTAATTAAAAGTTTACGAGAAAAATGACAATGAAGAATCTCTCTTCCTCATTTCCTTTTGGATATATATATACTATATATATTTTTAGTCTGGGCTTTTCAGGCATCCTTGGGCTGCAAGGATCCTGGAAAGTGATTTATTCTCTCCATCTGCTGAATAACAATCCAAATAAGATTCTGATCTAGACTCAGGATTATTTTCTTCCACATTATCGTTTATGGGATTTATTAGCTCTTTTATGCTTAAAATGTGGGATTCACTGGGGTCAACTGATTTGGTTTTCTTGTATGCATCTCCTTAAGCAACTTCTTTTTACGGCTGGATGATAGCTAGAGGATCCTTCCTGAAACGAGTGGGAGAAATAGGAGATGTCATCTTTAAGATGACATCTGACTTGCTTAAAGGATCGGACAGAGAGAATACACAGCTGGGGGCTACCAGTAAACACAGGCAGGTAAGGCTCTAGCAAGATATAGCCTGCTTGACACCATAGGAAAACATACAGACAATGCATGATCTCTGCAGCACTCCCACTGGCTGGATCCTGGTGGCAGGAGGAAACACGATGCATCTACCTTTCTGAGCCTAGATAGTTGAAATCTAGGTGAGCTGCATCTGCTCCAGCTACTAGGGAGAGCAATGCCACAGGCTGTTGCTTCTCCCTGCTCTCTGCAGTGTCTTCTTCTAACTGTGGATCTCAGCTTGGGAAAAATAGATGTTTTTGCTGTCTGCCCATTCAGTTCAGTACAGCACATGCTCACACACTGGCTTGGAGCAATCATCTTCAAGTAGGAAGACAGTCCTCTCTGGCTTGGTTGGGATCTACTTCTTATATGGGGACTCTGGAAGACTACATACAACTATTACTTTAGTGTGAGGCCGCAGAAGCGGAACCCTTCCTGTTCCTTCTCCCCATCGGCCATCTTCCAACAACATAAAGAAGACTAAGTGAGTTGCTTCAGGTCACCAACTCCCTGCCCCATGCTAAAGTTTTCTTTCGTTTTCATTAAGCAGAGTGCTGGATGGGCTCAGGATCCAGCTGTCTGTTATGAATACAGGACTAAACCCTGCCATTTTCTCCATTCTGGGGCACAGAATTCTGGAGAGGGGTTCTAGGAGGGTGCCACTGTGAAGACAGACTGACTTACAAAGGTCTCTCCCACGCCTTAACTCCCTCCCCACACCCACACCTGCACCCCAACTCCCCGCCCCAGGTCGGAACCCCCTCCTTCACCCAAACTCCCTCCCGGAGCCCGCACCCCAAACCTCCTCCCGCACTCCAACCCCCTGCCCCAGCCCTGAGCCTGCTCCCGCACTCCAAATCCCTTGACCCCATCCTGGATCCCTCTTTTGCATCCCAACCCCCCCAGCCTCCCCCAGAGCCTGCACCCCCAGCTGGAGCCCTCAACCCCTCCCACACCCCAACCCCCGGCCCCAGTCTGGAGCCCTCTCCCGCACCCTGAACCCCTCATTTCTGGCCACACCCTGGAGCCTAGAGGAAGCCATGAGCCTCCGTGCCCCCTGCGGGGCTGGAGCTGCGAGTGCCGGCTCGCCTTGCTGCGGGGTAAAGCCCCAAGTCTCCACACTCCCCCACAGGGCTGTGTGTGGCCTGCGACTGACTGATTTTTCTGTGGGTCAGTGGCCCCTGACAGAAAAAAGGCTTCCCACCCCTGGGATAGTTAGCTATGTTTACTTCATAATATATAATTGTATCTAGAAAGATAAGCATCTTTGCTAAAGTCTTTTAAAAGTATGCAAGTTAATATTTATGGAACACAATCAATGCTGGAAGACTGCTTCCCCCACCTCTTTATTTATGCTTTTAAGTCTACATAAACTTCTTTGTGTTTCTCCACTCAAAATAAATGCTACAAGGATCTTTTGGCCCTAAACAAAGAAATCCATTTATTTAAATCAACAAGATGATGATTCAAGAGCAACCTCACCAGAAGGAAAATAGGTCTGTTCAGAAATAGATTTCTGGTTTAAGCTTTCAAAGGGCTATCATAAAATAGTAAGAATAAAATCTCACCAAAAAAAACCCCTCTAAAATTTTATTTTCATAACATAAACAATACACTATAACTGAGTGAGTACCAGTCTTTGCTGCACTTAAAAAGTTTGCATTTCACAGACTAAGTGACCTATATACATTGAATGGACATCCCAGATTTTTAAAGATATTTAGGCATTACGGTGCTCAGTGTTGCAACATCTGTTTTAGGAGCCTAAAATCCCACTGACTTTCAGGTGCCTAAATCCTTTTTGAAAATGAGAAATAGGCTCCTAAATCGGTTAGACATTGTCACTTCCCAGTGTCTTTTTCTTCTTCATCTTTCTATCAAGATATTTACTACTTCTAAGAACTGAATAAGCGATGGAAAGAATACTTTAAAGAGCCGTACAATATTCAGAACACAGTAGATGAAATGATCCTGGAGAAGCTTCCCAGCACAAACAAGGCACAGTGGATACCTAAATCACTTTTTAAAAAGTGGGCCTTAATGCTTAATGTCTTTAGAGATAAACATCACTTGCTCAACGTTAATATTATGGATCAGTTGGGTAGATTTCTCTAATGAAGGAAGTTGGATTAAGAATTACCTTAAGTTCCTGTAGCTGGTCAGGTTCATAGAGTTTTGGAGACAACGCTTGAGAAAGGAACGCATCAAGTTCCTGGCGACGAAGTATACGGATCCCTGGCCACTGCACCATATACCTACAGCAAAGGCAAACAAAGAACAGTTAATAACCTTTCTGTAACTGCTGTTCTTCACAATATGTTGCATATGTCCATTCCATGTAGGTGTCTGTGGACTCCAATGCACAGTTGGAGAGTTTTTATCCTTTTATCCTGAGTGCCCTCTGCTGTCTTGTGCACATTACACAGGCATAAAGGACTGAGCCACCCCAAGGATCCCCTCAACTCCTTCCTACCGGAATGACTCTGATAGAAATGGGAATGAACAAGTGCAAGGCATCTTAAAGAACTACTGAAAGATTAGTAATCTTTTTTCCTTCTTTGAGGGATTGCACATGTCCACTCCACTGTAGGTGGGATCAGAATCCATTTGAACAAAAAGACTGGTGGAGCACTTGTCCAAATTTAGCTTTGCCTCTAGATTGCTAAGATTGCACAGTGAGAGGCAAACATGTGACACTCTGACCAGGTTGCTGCCTTGCAAATGTCCAATATTGGCACATGAGCCAGAAGAAATGCCTCAAAGGCCACTTGGGATCTAGTTGAATGACCCAATACTCTATCCAGCAGCTCTGCATTAACCCATTGCTAACATAAGCGAATACAACTGGATATCCATGCCTAAATCCTCTGTGTAGAAACTCTGTCTGCAAATGCAACAAACAATTGAGATGAAAATCTAAATGGCTTAGTCCACTCCACATAAAGCACTAATCTCTTCTGCCTTCTGGAGTGAGCAGTGACTTCTCTCTCTCATTACTGTGAGGCTTTGGGAAGGACGGCAAGTAAAACTGCCTAGTTGATGTGAAAAGAGGAGACCACTTGTGCAAGGAACCTTGGATAGGGATGAAAGTAGACATTCTCTGCATAAAAAAATCATATATAGAAGATGTGATACTAACACCCTCAACTCCCCTACTCTCCTGGCCAACGTAATGGCTACTCAAAATGCTACTTTCACTGAAAGGTGTAATATAGACTAGCAGGTCACTAAAGGCTGAAAGTGGGGATCCATCAACTTCAAGACTAAATTCAGGCTTCACGGCGGAATAGGGCTCTGTACATGTGGAAACATCCTGTCCAAGCCCTTTAAAAATCTTACAACCATCGGTCTGGAAAAAAGAGAACGGTTATCCACAGGAGAGTGAAACACAGATACAGCTGCTAGGTGTACCCTAATTGAGCTAATCCTTGATGTTTCAGATACAAAAGACAGTCCAGCACTTGCTGAATAGAAGCAAGAACTGGGGAGACTCCTTTCAGCCTCAACCAGACAGAAAACCTCTTCTACTTAGCTAGTTGTCATCCTCGATGGTTTTCTACTATTCAGCAGTACCTCCTGCACCTCTCTGGAGCAGGACTCCTTGGCTGACATCGGTAGAGAAGTCTCCAGACCATCATGTGAAGATCCTGGAGGTTGGGGTGAAGGAGGCAACCACAATTCTGCAAGGCTAGGGCAGCATGAAGCGGGAGTAACGGACGGGGACTGACAGAGGTCCGAGAGCTGTGAAAGCCAGTGTTGACAGGACCACACTAACACAATGAGTGTAAGACTGGCCTTGTCCTGTTTCACCTTGCACAGAACTCTGGCAGAACAGGGACGGGGCAAAAGCATATAACAGACCATCTGACCACAGCAGCGGAAAAGCATCAGTCAGTGAACGTGGGGTTCGACCTGCTCTGGTGACATTTTGTGTTGCCCTTTGTTGCAAACAGATCCACTTAAGGAGTTCCCCAGACCTGGAAAATGGACCTTGCTATGTCTGGGCGAAGGGACCACTGCTGGTGATTGATGAACAACCTGCTTAGGCAGCCTGCCAGTGTGTTCTGAGCCTCTTGGAGGTGGGCCTCCTTCAGAAGTAGAGAGTTGCTGACACAGAAGTCCCAGAGTAGTAGACAGCTCTCAACCTGCCCATGAAAAATTAGTTCTTGGAAGATGCTGCCTGCCTTGAACCAGTGGCTGCAGATACAAAGGGCAGTGATGGGCGTCACCATTTGTAATCTCTGCTCCTTCTCTATGGTAGGTCTTGGACTTAAGGAGTAAATCACTGAAAACGCTGAGACTGATGAAGACAGCCTGTAGAGCTGTTCTGGCAACCAACTTGCCCTATCCAAGTGAGGAATTCCTGTTTTGCCTCACATGAGCGCTTGTCTTTCAATTTCAAACCTGTCCCCCTCAGAGTGAAATCAAAGCATCGCAGCACAGCTTGCTGGTTCACAGTGTGAAGCTGTAATCCACCTGTGGAATAAAGCTGCCTCCCAAGTAAGTCCAACTTCTTGTCCTCTTTATTCTTTGGTGCTGAAGTCTGGTATCCCTATCGTTCCTTTTCACTGGCTGCTGCAACTTCAAGGGACATTGGAGGAGGATGGTTATACAGTGCTCAAACCCCTGGGGAGAGGAGGTAGTACCTTCTCTCTACTCTTTCAACAGTCAAAGGCAGGGAAGTTGGGGTCTGCCAGAGAATCTTGGTGGGCTCTAAGCCTCATATATTCGCAGAGCTATTCTAGCTGGGGCTAGATTAGAACTTCCACTAGCTTGTGGAGTTTTTCCCACTCCTTCGGGTGGATATCATGCGCCATAATCATCCTCCTCATAGCTCCTGATGAGTCTTAAAATAAATCACCCAGAAGTGGAGATTTAGGCTCCATCATGACTGCCTCATCAGGAGAGGCGGAAGAGGATACTAATGGTTCCGTTCCTACAGTTGCTCGTGTGAGAGATCCCAAGCCTGCTCAGTACCAAGATGTTTGGGGGGACAATGCTCCTGGCACACAGCAGATGGAGCCAGCTGAGATGGCTGTAGGGATGCTCTTGACTGGGGTGGGGAACCTACGGGTCCCAAAAGGGCCACTACTATGTCCCTGGACTCCAGCTTTACACTGCCCAAGGACCCCTCCTGTAAACTCCCTGCTGGTATTGTGGCAGAAACCCGGGTGGGCAGGTGGCATCTCTCCCCCAGTGGGACCAGCTAGGTTGGGAAACATAGGAACCCACTTCAGAGTCTGATAAGGATGAAACTTTTTCTTGAGACCAAGATGGTACTGTACCCATTGATACTGCAGAGGAAGGCTGACTCTGAAGCGGAGACAGAGATATCATCTGTGCCTTTCCCTTAGATGATACCGGCCTCACTGGTACCCTGATGCCATATCTGGTGGAGCTGCTTAGTTGGAGGGGAAGGCCCTGGAGGTGGTGCCATCAGCACTGGTGCCAGGTGAGACTCTTGAACCGCTGGTGGAAAGGTTCCACAACCCTTTCGCAGCCTCCAACACCTCAGGAGTAGGCGGGGTGCCAGAAAGATACTGTGTGGTACAATGTGGCAAGGAGATGCCAATGAAGATGCTTAGAGAACCAGTCTTCACAGGCCCACATTGGCCTCTGGAGTCAATGAACTTCCCTGTTTAGAGGTGTGCTCTGGGAATTGCTTCCTTTTTGATCATCCTCCTGAGTTTTTATTAGAGCTCATCCTCTTTGATTTCTTTGAGGTCCTCATACGGAGTCCAATTTCTTATGCCTCTTGGTACCAGTAGCATGGCAGGTGTACCTCTGACCAAGACAAGGTGCTCTGTACCCAGAGCAACGTAGAGGGCTCAGATGGAGGCCACAGAGGCAATTCGATGACCAGATATTTTAACCTTACTGCCCTGTCTTTTTTCTGAAGAGGATTAAAGCCCTTACAAATGCTGCACTTGTCCCTCACATGAGCTTCCTCCAGGCACTTAAGGCCGCCGGGGTGAGGGTCCCTATTCAGCATAGCCTTGCCACAACAGTGGCAGGGCTCGAAATCCAGAGTATGTGGGGGATACCTCCGGTACTGGGGGTGGTTCATGCTCAAACAATAAAAACAATTTTTTTAAACTAGCAAATTGAGTAACTACTAGACTACACTAACTACACATAGGTACAATATATAGGTATCGAGAAAGACTTGCAGAAGCAAGAACAGGGAGCTTCAATGACTGTAACAGGTGGTAGAAAGTTACTGAGGTGGGTGTGGGGTGCTCAGCCCTTTATGCCTTTCCAATGTGTATGAGACAGCAGAGGGTGCTCAGGCTGCCCTGACAGGTACTACCAAGGGAAAAAACTCTTCAACAACTGTGCACCGGAGAGCACAAATACCTACAGTGGAATGGACATGTGCAATCACTCAAAGAAGATTTACTCAGAGTCCTCACTTTAACAGCTAAAGTAAAAGGTATTATTGTGTGAACAGAAAAGCCACCAGAACGAAGCCAAAAACTTTTTGTTCAGCTTCAAATTAAAGATAAGACATAGCGAAAAAAATAGAAGTGATTTCTTAGGGTTTAATGCCAGACTAATATTTTGGTAATGCTGCTAATTATAAATGACAAATTAATTATTGTCTGCAGTACTGTTACAGCCCTGTTGATCCCATGAGAGAGACATGGTAGGTGAGTTCTGTATAGTTTGATAGCTTGTCTCTTTCACCAACAGAAGTCGGTCCAATAAAAGATTACCACACCCACCTTGTCTAAATTAATTATTGTAGTTTGTGCTGATCCAAATACTTTTGCATAGCATAAAAATATGTATTTGGTCAAAAGTTACTCAAAGAAAACCAGTAATGTTGTTTGACAATATTTTTACATTATACCCCTTGAGCTGGCTCCTCAGAGTAGATGAATTAGGAAAATATCCATTATTTGATGCAAATGTCCAAGCAAAACATACTGATAAGACACTGCCTGTGAACTCACCCCACAGCACACATGATCATCAGAACCCCACGCTGCTGTCAATAACAAAAAGAGTAGGATAGGCCATAAAAATATTACCTAAAGCAGAAGTGCGTGATGATACACATAAAAGTAATGGTGTAGTATAAAGGTTTCATCAACATGAGTCTGAGATGAACACATTACTCAGAAGTGAAGTCACAGCAAGTTTTATGCATTCCAAACAAGTGCCAATAAAATTTTATACCTCACAAACTATTCATGTCACATCACAGAAAAACTATTTTACAAATGTGTTACGGGTTTTAATAAAATATTATTGGAACTATTTGTATTCTACTCCTACAAAGCCAAGTGCCTTATTTATAATTCCGCCCCGCCCTTTATCGCCTTGGTCGAAACCATGAGGCAGTAACAAGGGCGCGTGCGCGGACCAACAGACACTACTACTTTTAAAAGCTCCAGGTGCATGCTCACTACTCTCAGTGGAATACAATAAGGACCACTGCTTGAAGAAAAACTATACGTGGCTCAAAAGGCAAGAGAAATTAATATTAAATTGGAGGCAAACTTACATTTATCATCTCAAAAATTTACCCAAGACCTCTCTCCCATTCATACAAATCTCTCCTTTCAGCCTGAGATCTTGGGTCCTGCCAGATCAAGAAGCAAGAGCTGGGTCTTACTAGGTGACTAGGGATTCCCCGCCCCCCCAAGGTATAGGAGCACTCATTCCTAATTCAGTTCTGAAACTGAAGGTTAGTCTCTTCCTTCTTAATTCTGCACCTCTCATGTGGGCCGGTCAAATCAAGTAAGGGAACCAGCAAGCCTAGTACAGTGAATCCTAGTACCTAGTAAATGGGAAATCAATCCCAAAAAGCTACTAAGCAATTATTTTCTGCAGCACCTTTTGGTTTTTCTTTGGGAATATACAGTGCCACATTCTGTGACCCAAAAGGCAATGTTTGTGTCTGGCTACTTAGAAGCCTTAAATATAACAAGTCTAAATCACAGTTCAAATATAACAATTCAAATGCAAAGAAGCAACTGTGACAAAAAAGCCAATTTTTCTTCTTTCAACTCTCTGTGGAATTAACTGAAAAACTGACAAGTAGCGAGCATACTTTTAAGAATCACAGAAGTGAGGAAGTCATTTCTTCCAAAAATACTTGCAATGTGAATTATTAATATTCAAAGTCATGGTTTAATGCAGGATTAGAGAAAGACTTGATAGAGCAATATATTATACAACGTAGTAACACATTTCTTTCATGCTATTTTAACTTACGATAAACCCTCACCTTAATACACAACAGAGCACCATAAGATGAGTGGGCACATTAGCTGGATTGAGCATTGCTGGTGTATCTGATCTCATACAGGCCAAAAACGCCCTCATTCTTCGGTTCTTGTCCTCTACTGCTTTTCCCAGCCACAGCTTCTTCAGATTGGGACAGGTCCATTCCCTGAACGCAAGCGCTTCCACCAGTTCAGGAGTCTGGGGAGATTTTCCTTTGTAAGCAGCCCATTCTTTAATTATCACTGGGGAAACTATGGAACAAAAACAATTGAGAAAAAAAATTCAAAGTCTTGTATATTTTAAACTTCATATCCAGATAGCCTCCCCATTTAAATCAATAGGTCATTTTAACCCAGGTGGTGTTTAGATATTATATTGGCTGTACTGATTCTGTATCATGTATCCTAATTTGCATGACTAGTAACCAACCAGCAAGGTCCTGAAGGACTATTTGTTTCACATGCACTCACTTCAACACATTCTCTAATATGCAAGAGTATTCATAAAAACACAAATATATTGCAGGAACATTACTGTCAATTTATTTTTAACTTAATTAGTTTATTATCCAAAGTATTTTTCTCTATCATAATGGAAGATAAGCTACTTAATTTCTCTTTTTACCCAGATATTCTCCTAATTAGGTTTTACATGTTTGATTAAAGAGTTGGAGGGATGTAAAATGAAGAATATTTCCCAAAACAGCACATAAATACTAAATACTTCCTAAGCGTCAGCTGCTTTCACCTCTACAACTTTATCTTTGTGCAGCTAATGGTGATGAACAGGTGGCACAACTTTACAAACAAAAAAGGAGGACTGGAAAGGAGAGATGCATCGGGAGTGGAAATGTAAAAGGAAGCCTTGGGCAGTAATGTCTAATGTTCATTTGTCAGCTGTGACAGCCACGTAGGCCTGGTGGAAAGGGGCAAGGTGGTCCCTGGACATGGGGGCAGGCTTCTGATCAGCAGTGATATGACAAACTGATGTAACTCTTCACTTTCCTGTCAAATCTGTTCTCTGCGAAGACACCGGGTTGGTTAAGGAAGCAGAAGACTGGCGTCCCCTGCAATACCTGGGTTTTGCTTTGTGGGCTGTCTGCCCTGGGAGTAGGAAAACATCCTCTGCCTTTGCTGGCGGGTACTTGTATGGCTTTTTGTAGGGAGACCGTGTGTAAACTCCGACGTACCACAGTGTGACCCTTGAGTCCTTGAGGGAATAGAGTACTTTATCTGTCCTTTTATTGAAGAGCTCCATCTCCTGAAAGGGTAGGTCCTTTATCATGAACTGTATTTGGTATGCTCGATGTCAGAAGCCACAAGGCTCATCTGATTGTGACCGCCATGGCAACTGACCTTGCAGATGTATCAGATGTGACCATGGCTGCCTGCAGCAATGTCTTTGTATCCATCTGGCCCTCCTTAATGATCTCCCTCATTTCATCACTGTAGGATTTTTGAAAGGAAAGAAGTGACCCTCCCATATGTGAAGCAACTGTATCTGGTGACTAATGCCTGGCAGTTCTCTACCTAAAGATGCAGTGAGGCTGATGAATATGCCTTGCATCCAAAAAGGTCTAATTTCTTCGGATCCTTGTCCATATGAGTATGTTTAGTGAACTTCAATTTTTCTTGTACTTGTGTTCGGGTGGGCATAAAACACTCTAAGCCCTTCTAGAGCATATAATACTTATTTTCTTTCCACCTCCAAGTGAGCGGAGAAGTGGCCAGGATCTACCATAGTCCTTCCAGTTCCTCTAGCCACTCGTTAATGAGGAGGACGATGAACCTGGCCAGTGCTGTCACACTCAAAAATATCAAAAAACTTAAAACTTTTCTTGTAAGGAATTTGGTCTCAATATCGAGAGTCTCCAGTTCTGGACTAGAGGCCCTGGAAGGCTTTAAAGTCACTGATCACGGCAGTGGAGGCTAGGCTGGGGTCACTGCTTCATCCAGAGACAAGAATGTTTCCTTGGATGGAGACAGGGATCATTGTGATAGCCCCTTTGTCATCTCCTGCAGCCCCACATCTGTTTCCAGTGTGGGTGACCTAACCAATGATAGTGCCAGAGAGTGGGATCTCCTCCTCCTGCTAGAAGCACAAGAGGTTGATTTCTTTCACACAAAGGACAAAGGTCCTCAGTAATGCCAATATGGCCAAGCTGAAATGCCACACTGATGCTGGTGTGGTTCAAACTGGCCAACCCAGTCCCACTTTCAGACCATTTTGGGCAGTGATCTGAAGCCCTTATGCTCTCCTTGGGGTCATTCTCCAATGGTATAGGAGATGGATCTCTGCTTGTTGTTGTCAAGGAGTGCTGGTGATAGCGAGGAGAAGCATTTCTCTTCTTCAGAAAGTGGTTCCATGGGGAAATATGGAGCTGGTTCCAGTTCCAGTCACTTCTTCAGTACTAGGAATATGCCTCCAGGGCATATCTCGAGCCCTTACTCGGCTCTGTCAGGGGTATCAGTGCCATATCGGTGCTGGATCTTTGATTGCTTAGGGCCTTTGTCTTTGGAAGAGCGATGTTCCACGAGCTCCTTCAATTTAAGAGCTATCTATAAGATCAATCTTGTTGTGCGAGTCTATGTCCCCTTTGAGTGGGAATAGATGCCAGCTTTACTACCTGCCATGCACACCTACAGCGACAGACATGACACATACTTGAAGCATTATATATTCACGCATATTCTTTTAAAGAATATTATATAACATGAATACACAGCTGCTCAAGTTGCCACAATTGGTAATTGAGAAGAATAGTAAAAAGAGAGTCACAATAACTAGAAGCCTTAGATCTCCCTAGCCCCCATCAATCTGGTTACAGAGCTGGATATTGCACAGAAACCATCCTTGTCACACTGGACAACAATTTCATCCCAGTGATCAGGTGTCTACGCTGATATTAGATTTATCAGCTGCCTTCAGTTCCAGTGAATATGAAGTACTGTTGACTTGCCTGAAGTTATTTCTTTGTGACAGTGGGATGGGGCTCCTTGAGCAGCTTTGTTCCCTGTAGGCTGAAGCCCCAGAAGATGTATTTGTATCATCAATTCTAAGGACATTCCTGTACAGACTGCTGCAGGGTTCCATCTTGCTACCATTCTCGTTCAGTATATGCACAAGGCCAGGACTGAGTATTTTTGTGTACTTTTTAACTGTATGATCTCAGTGTTGTAGTGGACATTTCAATTAGAAAACTTGACTCCTTTGCACAAAAGAAAAAGTAATGGTTGAAATTCAAATTATAGCTCCCTCCATCTAATGTTTCACCAACAGAAGATAAGCCGTGGTCTCATTCCATTTCATATATGCCAGGAAGACAACTTAAGTTCTTATGTATAATTAGACTTAAGCTGGTATACAATGGGAAGAACTGGTGGTACTTAACACCTTGCCCTAGACAGAACCCCAAGGGCACTCTGAAATCAAATCTGTAAAGTACAAAACAGCTTTGTTTAGGTCTGAACAATGAAGAAACATCTTGGCAGAAGACTAAATGATTGCAGTGTACCTCTACCCTTACTCAAGGGATAAGTAGGCAATACTATCATCTTGGTAACTGTAATGTTGGATGAATTAGTCACTATAATTGGAAATTCCATATGAACAAATTTAAGTTAATTGCCAGGAGGAAAATAACTACATATAGTTTTTCATCCTAATTTCCAAGAAGATTTTGTTTGTGCAACAGGCTGCTTCTTCCTGAAAAAAATACTTGCTTTTCTCTGCATCAGCTCAACAATAAATGTTACTATTTACTGCAAAGCTTTTTAAAATGATACAATCAACTAAAAAATACTTGTTGAAAGAAAGGTGGAAAGAAAGAAAGAAAGAAACCAACCCCTCTACTTCCCCTTCTCCCAAATGCCAAACTTCCTATTACTGTAAATGAAATCTGGGGGAAAAAATAGATTTTTTTCCCCAATAGTTTGTTCACTTTCTGTATATTGTTTAACCATAATCAAGATTTCCCTGTTTGTGTGGGTCTTTCACACAGCAAAAGAGGAGGGGAAAAACCTTAAAGGAAAGCATGGGTGAAAAAAACAAAAACTTTAAAGAAGATTCAAAGACAGATATACTTATCCTTATAAAAATGAATAGACAGCTTCCAAGTAAATTATTTTTTGCCAACCAAATCTTATTTCCATGTAATACTGTGTAAGGAGGGTTAGCCATGAGCCCTTGGAGTTCGCTGACCCTTCTCGCTGATATAATGGTGACTAAAAAGGCTGTCTTCAGAGTAAGGTGATATAAAGAGCATTTAGAAAGAGGCTCAAAGGGGGGCTCCATGTGATTTGTAAGAATAACATTAAGATCCCACCTTAGAGGGCATTCTGTTGATTGGTAAGAATGCAGCAACACCTTTAGAAATCTGGATCCTGGAGGGTGAGAAAAAACTGAGCATGGCTTGATGGTAGTGTGGCAAGACTGCATCCAGGTGGACTTTGATAAAACCGAGTGTCCAGGGTGTTTCAAATATAAAATAAAGTTGAGGATTTTTGGTACAGAAGCCTTCAGTGGGCTGAGGTTGTGCTGGGCTGCCCAAATTGAAAATCTTTTCATTTAAAGGAGTAAGTCTTCCCTGGGAAGAGCCTTCTACTTTGCAGCAGGATCTCTTGTACTTGTAGTGAGCAGCCTCTGTTGGTAGCACTCAGGTGACCAACATCCATTCTATCAAATATTGTGACTTTGGGCACGGATGAAGTACCTGACCTTGTTTCTGTGATATTATGCATGGACTGTCTTGCAGTGGTACAGAAGCCTAGACAGACATTTTAAGGAGATATGTTAGCTAGAACTGTCCTGAAGATATCCGTAACAGTGTGACTGCAGCCTGTTTAATTTTGCACATCACTCTTGGAATCAAGAATATCGGCACAACTGCATACATGAGACCTCCATCCCAGTCTATGAGGAAGGTGTCTTGCAATGATTGAGGGCTCATGCCTCCCTAGAACAAATGGTTGGGCATTTCTTATGGTCTTTAGTGGTAAACAAGTCTATAATAGAATTTCCCATTATACTGATTTAAGGATGGAACTGTTCAGAGACCATTTGTGGCTGGCGATGGATTACTTGTTTAGGAAGTATTTTAAGCTGTTCCTGGCTCCTGGAAGATGAAAAGTGACGGGTTATCCCATGTTCATAAACACCCTATCTATAACTTCTTGATATGGGGTGATAAGAAGCACTTCCTTGCTTGTTCATACAGTACAGTGCAGATATGTTGTGGGCGAGAATTTGGGGAGTTTAGAAGAACAGGCTGGAATGCTATGCAAGCTAATCTGATTGCTCATAATTCTCGTATGTTTATGTGAAGAGTCATGTCTTTTTGAGACCAAGTCCCTTGTATGCGGACACAATCCAGATGTGCTTCCCAACCTGTACTTGATGCATCTGTGACCAACATCTTTCTAGGGGAGGTATGGAGAAGTGGGCTCTGAGCATTCTTGTGGTCTACCCACCAGTTCTGAGCTGATAGGATGAGCACTGGGACCACCATTTGCATGCTCACTATATGCTGTGGCAAGGCACCTCCTTCATCTCACCAGATTTAGTGCTTCCCCCCCTCTGGCGATGGAGGGCCTGGGGTAATCAGCCCCACTAATGGCAGGGTTTGCCTTCCCCCTTCTGTGCTCCTTTGGTCGTACTTTAAGTGTAGGCCTGAAGGTTGGCCGAAGGATTCATCCGCCACCAAACAAAAAGAAAAATAGTCTCAAACAAAGAAAAGCCAGTGGGGTACCTTTCTCTGCCTCCTCCCACGTGCAGGGTGTTGTCCTGTTGGTTGCCCTGGGGTGCCAGTCCTTCCCGCAGCAGGCCTCCGGTTTGGCAGCTTCCCCTGTGGGAAGGAGCCCAGCCTCCCACCCTGGAAAAACTTATTTCCCAACTGCCACAAGCCTGGCAGCAGCATGCCTCTCTTCCCATTTTCTCTCACCAAAGGAGGGGTTATTAAAGGCCTCAGGCAGGCCCTAATTGGAATCAGATGTCCCTCATTGACCTGAGGTAACCGCTTCTCAGCTAGTAGGGAAGAAGACCTTTAACATTCTGGGGCTAATGTATCTGCCTTCTAGCACCCTCTTGCAGCCTTCCAGCCTGTCACAATGCCTTGACCTTAACCAGCCTTGTAATGGACACAGGTGAGGTCTGACTAGGGGCATCATGTGGGCGAGTAAACATGTGACCTAGAAGTTTGAGGCAATTTGTTATTGTAGTTGCTGGATTAGATTTTATACCAGTGATTACTGTATGAAGAGAAAAATCCTTCCTCAGGAAGATATGCTTTTGCTAATTTGGAGTTGATTAGGGCTGCTATATAAATCCATGGCATGCCCACACCTTGAATACTGCAAATAGTTCTGGTCACCCCATCTCAAAGAGATAAATTAGAATTGGAAAAAGTTCAGAGAAGGGCAACAAAAATGGTTAGAGGCACAGAACAGTTTTCATATGAGGAGTTTAAAAAGACTGGGACTGTTCAGTTTTTAAAAAGAGATCACTTGGAGGGGGAGGAGGGAAGAACAGAAGTCTATAAAATCATGAAGGATGGAGAATGTGAAGAAGGAAGTGTTATTTATCCCTTCACAACACCAGAACCAATGGTCACCCAATGGTATTAATAGGCAGTAGGTTTGAAAACCAAACGTAAGGAAGTACTTATTCACACAATGCATAGCAAACCTGTGGAACTCACTGCCAGAGGATGTTGTGAAAGTCAAAAGTATAACTCAATTCAAAAAAGAATTAGGTAAGTTTATGAAGGATAGGTCCATCAATCGCTATTAGCCACGATGGTCAGGAACACAACCCCATGTTCTGGATGTCCCTAAATCTCTGCCAGAAGCTGGGACTGGACGATGGGGGATGGATCACTTGATAAATTGCCCTGTTCTGTTCGTTCCCTCTGAAGCATCTGGCAACAGCCACTGTCAAAGACAGAATACTGGGTTAGATGGACCATTGGCCATTTTTATGTTCTTATGTTTTCCTACAAATCGTATTATCTGTGATGGGCTCAGAGATGATTTCCCATAATTCACCATGAATTTCAGCTGTTTGCATAGGTGAAAAACCATACCTCAGGGCTGTGGCAACTTCCTGATGAGATCTGTCTTTGATCAGGGATAAAAGTGGGATAAAAGTAAATGACATCACCTCAGATATGTCACCACTATCGACAGACATTTTGTAAAGACTCTTGGTTCTATGGAGAGACTGAATGGTATCACTTTGTATTGGTAGCGACTGGACTCCACTGTGAATTGCAAGTACTTTCTGCAGGTAGGATGGATGGTGATATGGAAGTATGCATCTTGTAAACAGCCATGAAACAATCTTGAGCCTGAAGGGCAAGGATGATGGAGGCTAGAGTTACCATCCTGTATCTGAGATGGTAGATATATTTGTTCAGTCTTCTCAGGTCTAGAATAGGACAAAATCCCCTTCTTTCTTTGGAATAAGAAAATATCAGAATTAGAAGCCTCTTCCCCTATACTCCAGAGGCAATTTCTTCTATGGTTTCTAGGCAAAGTAGGAAAGCCACTTATTTGAGCTGATTTTCACGAGAAAGGTCCTGAAGAGGAGCAGGGAATGGTGTCAGCAGGGGGTGAGGACCAAAATTGGATGAGAGAGCTATGGGTGATACTTTCAGCACCCACCTGTCTGTTCTCATAGACCATGCCTGAAAGAAGAAAGCAAGGTGGCGTACAAAAGTCAGAGTTTAGAGATGGTCCCTGAGTGGGTCAAGTATGGCTATGAACTCTTGTGAAAACCTGCTCCCTGGAAGCCAGTGCAGTGTGACAACAGTTGAGGAAGATGCCTCCTCTGAGAAAACCTCTGTTTCTTCCTGGGCGGACATTCAGATCATCTGTATTGGTGTTAGAAGTCTTCTGCCTAGTTTGCCCCAGCACCTAACAGGCTTACAGTTTGTGGTATGTGCCCACAGAGTGGAATGTCCTGGAATCTTTGAGGGACTGTCATCTGTACGAGTGCTAAATAATTCTGTGTCCTTGAAGGGCAAATCCTCAGCTGTGCTTTGCGCCTCTTTTGGAACACCAGAGGCTTGCGGACACAAAGCTCTGCAAATAGTCACAGAAGTGGCCGCAGATCAAGCTGGTGTCCCCTATGCATCCATGGCTGCCTGTTAGCAACATTTTAGCTGTTCGCTGTCCTTCCACAATAATGCTTTTCAAATTCTGCTCTGGAGTCTTATATTCACCTTCACAGCTAAACTTCCACACTACCCCAAATTGTATCTTACAAATAAGGCCTCGTAACTGACAATTCATAGCTGCAATGATGCTGATTCACTGTCCTTTATTCCAAGTAAGTAATTTTTTAGAGCTGTGTCTTTTGGGGTGCTTGTAATCTGCTTAGTCTGTTCATGGGTCAAAGAGACCAGCAAGGAAGGTGAGTGAGGAGTCAGCACAGAATGGAATTGGATGGTGTAACCAGATGTTATAACTTCCGACATCCAACAGGTGGATGTCATCTTTTCCCAAAACACCCAGATTGGTCAGATAGTTTCTAAATAACAGGAAAAGAGGAGGAGAGTGGAACTTTGAATCTGAATGGTAGCATGGTTTTCAGCTCTCAACCTGCATATCAAAATGAATACTTGCCAGATGAAGTCTGCTATGTAGTCTTGTTTGCAGAGGTCAAGGTCTCTTGTTCTGGAATCTTGGCCATTTCCCGAGTGGCTTAGACATTCTTTGCTCAAACGATCTATGCAGAACAAAACTCTGAAATGACTGAGGCCTGTTATATTTTCTTCTGTTAGCAGGAGTATAGATGCCAAGAGAACAGAGGATCACTCTGGATTGTTAAGTGAACTAAGCGACTCAGCTGTCCTCTCACTGAATAGTTTTGATTCCCCAAATGAGAGTGTTTGGACCTCTTTTGGATGGAACCAGGATGCATGAAGCATGACTACTGCAGTAGCCATGAATCAGGACACCATATCTGCTACATCCAAAACAGCCTGTTGAGGTGGCTTGGCTGTAAGATTACCCTCAGAGATGATAAACTGAAATTGTTCCATGCTCTTATGGTAGTTGCTCAATAAAGTAAGCAAGCTTATTATAATTGATGTTGTCGTATTTTGCCATAAGAACTTGATAGGGTACTTTGCTACTCTGAATTGCAAAGTGGTGAATAAGTAGATCTTACGACCAAAGAGATCCAAATGATTTTGATTTTTCATCATGATGTTGTTTTAGAAAGCTGCTGGTTACGTTCATTTGCTACATCACCACTAAAGAATTAGGTACTGATTGGGGAAAAAAGGGTCCTCAGATCCTTGTGACGGTATATAATATTTCATGTGAGTTCTTTTACATGTTGGAGCTAAAGTTAGAGTTTATCAGACTGCCTGAGCTGGCTCCAGCGGGTCATCATTAATTGGCAGGCCTACTCACCATGTGGCTGAAGTGTGGAAGTTCCATGAAATTGTGTGGAGCTTCTTGGATTTCTTCCAAAGGGATCTGTAGTGATTCAGCTACCTGTTTCATCAAGTCCTGAAACTGCTTAGAATTGCCAGCATATAATGGTGGTGAAGGCATCACAGCCTCATCAGGCTGGTACTAAAGTTCCCTTTTCAGTATGTTGTTCCTCCTCATATGGCTGTTGAAACTGATGCAGAGGATCTTATGGTAGAGCTGGCTGCTGCCACAAATTCACTTTCTCAGAATCCCTCGTTATTCTGAGATAATACTCATTATCTCATGAGTTCCACAAACAGCCTGATGTGCCCCATACTGATATGGCTAAGGACCCCAAGGTGACTGGTACCAGGTCATTTGAGGGTGGTATTATGTATCTGTCCTGTCTAGATCTTGTAAATCCCTATCTGAGTGGAACTTTGTGGAGGAAGCCATGGAAGAGTAATCTGGTGAGTTCTTCACATACAGGTAAGAATCTGATGAACAATAAACATCTGATTCAAATGAGAGAGCCAAAGATGGTAGAGTGACTGGAGACAGAACTCTAGACCTGGACAGTAATGCAGAGTAAGATGGTACTGGAGACAATCTTGTGTCCAGTACCAAAATATCTATACACTCTGCTAGTAGAGATGACTCTGGTACTTCTGAAATTACCAAGTCTTTAGACAACATTAATCTACTCATTACAGGTGACAAAAAGGGAGACGGCAACTTGGAAGCGACTTCCCTACGAGCCACTGTCGGTACCAGAGGAGCCATAGACTTACTTGGCACCAAATGGCCCTCCACAGCCTCATCAGCACTGCACACTTATTTAGAGAAGTCACAGCCAGTACCACTTACTTGCTAGGCATTGCAGATACACTCAGTACCATAGGCTTAGCAGAGGCAGTGAGTCTACTCTTTGTTAAAAGTTTACTCAGTACTAAGCTAACAGAGCCAGGCTTCAATGTCAGTACCATCTCAGCCTGTGCACTGACGGATTTTTCACACTTGGTGCTAAAGTAGTAATTTTCCTGATCAGTAACAAAGCACCAGTACTGAAATCTCCTAGAGCCTCAGCAATGTCCTTATCAGGACATGAAGTCTCCATAGCGGTGACTCCCTCAGGCAATTTCAGCCTCTTATTATCAACTTCTTTTTGAAGTGATCTAAGTTGGCTCCTGTGTTTAGAAGGTATTGTAACACCACTTTCAGTGTGATCTCCTTGCACTGTCCTACTGGTTGCATGGGTCCTGGGAGTCACAGAAACCAAACCTGACAGGGTACTCTGAATTTCTGCATTCCCTTATACAAATGCGGTCCGAGGCTCTGGACCTGAAGAGGCCCACACAGATCAATCTATGAGAAACATTTCTAATTTGGTTTCTCTGATCTTTTTAGTTATCCTGCCAAATGATCTACAAATATTAAACTTAGAAGAACATGAACTTCTGCTAAACAATAGAGAAAACGTATGTGGTTGTCATTCAAGGGAATAGCATCCCTGCAGACATCACATGACTTAAAGCAAGGAGATTAGGCATTCCCATCAAGAACACAGTAAACCTAGAAAACTAAACTCCCCCTTCTGACTAGAGAATTGAGATGACATGGGGGAAATAAACCCTATGTCCTAATAAACTCTCTCTAAAGCTATTTTCACTAACTATACAAACAAAACTAATCACTACACTAAGCACTAAACTAACACTACCTATTCATCTAAGTATTTACCATGTCAGTAAACAAGCTACCTAAAATGGACACTGCAGGACACTAAAGCCCCGTTTAAAGCTTAAGTGGTGAGGCACTGTCCCTAGATACCCTCAGTAAGGGGTACAAGGATAATCAGGCTGCACGTGTGGACCAGACACTGCTGACAAAAATCTCCAAAGGCACATATGCCCCTGAAGTAGAGTACCCATACTGTAAGGAACCAGATTATAGGCAGTCTGGCCTAGCAATCACAGCTGGGCTGAGGTCTGCACACTAGGGATGGTAGTCACCGAGCAGGAGCTGGAGGAATTGCAAGAGCCGGGTCCCATAAGCAAGAGTCAGGATCAGAGTCGGGCTGGAGTTGGAGACTGGAGATCAGAGGCTGTACCAGGTTGGATCAGGGTCAGAGTCAGGCTGGAGTTGGAGACCAGAGGCAGTTCCAAGCTGGAATCAGGATCAGAGTCAGGCTGGAGTCAGAGACCGGAAATCAGAGGCAGTACCAGGCTAGAATCAGGAGGCAGGAATGAGGGTCACAATCAGGCTGGGATTGGAGACCGGAGATCAAGCAAAGTCTGGCACTGCAGCAGGCTGAAAACTGTGCCATTGCCCAGGCAACTTTCTAGGGCAACTCCTGGGGTTAAATAGGGTGCTTGGCCAATCAGAGGGCTGCAAGGTATGTCACTCTGGGCCTCTTGGGCGATACTTCCTGCGATGCCTACTCTCCACAGTACTCCCCAGCTGTGCCTTTGCATGGCTTCCTTATGGCACTGTGGTAACATCAGCTGTCCCAAGCTCTGCAGATCCAGGTTCTAGACCCCAGATCCTTACACACAGCAACAATCACTCCAAGAAGTCGTAAGGGACTGGTGCAGGTGTTCTCGTTCTGCTCTTTATGCCCTCACACAGGTGAGTGGGAGCACAAGGACATGAATGGTACGGGCACAGCATAGTAGCTGCTGCTATTCAAAAGATTTCAACCTTGGGTGCATGCACACAGACCCATTTGTGAAGAACACAGTTTGGTTTTGTTTGGCCTTCTGAAAAAAAAAATAAGTTCACCAATTGCATCTTCTAACAGAATTTTTTTGTGTGACTTTGATAATTACATACAAAGAACATCACAATATAGAAGTATGGCAGTGGTCAGTTAGTTTATATAAACGTTTCATTACCCTACAGTTTGCATATTCAACGACAACACTGACACAGTTTACCATGTGTATTTCACAAACCTAACTCCGACTCATGACAGTTACACACTCTTAAACACACACACACTACTTACTATACATATTAGAATATGCAATATATATCTAACAAGTGAAGCTCGTGTTGACAGATTTCAACAATGAGTATTGTAGATCAGAGTTAAGGTTTGTATAACAAAGATGGCAGTTTTTTAGGCATCAGTACAGCCATTAAATGAATATATAAACTGTAATAGTAATGAATAATTTAGACACACTGCCTTAGCTGTTTCCATACTTTTTAACAGTTCATTTTCGAATGCTGCATGTTTTAGATGTATAGGGCATCTTAAATATAATGTAACTAACTCTCTGTGGTCTCCTTGATCTCTGTCCCTTCCCTCCTTCTTCTCCTCACCTTCCGCTTTCTGCTAAAATGGCTTGATTTTCTTTACTCATCCCATTTTGCCATACCCCTGGCCACCATAATAAAAAATAAAGAAATAAAAATACTTTAAATTGAAAAATCCCACATGAAATTAGCATGTAACCATCACAACCCTGAGCACTTCATTTGTATGTTTTATCTCTTGCCTTTACCCTTTAATTTTTGTCTTTTTAGATTCTGCAGAAACTGCATGTTCTTATTAACATTACCGTAAATTCTACTTACTAACAATCTTTCAGTTCCCAGCAAAAAGAACCTATTATCTGGAGGCTGCAGATAAGTGGAAGGCAGGTTTGCAGGGCTGCAGCCAAGGAAGAGAACGCTGGGATGTGCCGGTACCTCTCCCTGCAACCCCACAAACCTGTCTGCAGTTGATGCTCAGCACTTCTCAGCTCTTCCTCCCCTGGGTGCAGCCCCACAAGCAGGTTTATGGGGCTGCAGCCAGGGAAAGAAGCACTGGGACATGCTGAGATCAGGCCCCTCGTGCCAGAGTAGGGCACAGCCCGGAGAGCACAGAGGTACCATGCAGTCCTGCAGGGCCCCAGCATCCCTACTCCCCAAGGAAAGCCACCAGTATCCAGGCTGCAGCCTGCCCCTTCCTGCTGCTGCCCTGTCCAGATCCTCCCCTCCCAGCTGCTGGCAGGTTTGCAGTGTTGCAGGCAAGGAACGCATGTCAAAAAGTTGTCATACGCGACAACCTGTTGCCAATATCCAAATATTATTAAAGTAAATGGGACAGAACTGGCTCCTGGAAAAATGCTATTAACCAGAAGTCATTAATATCAGGATTACTATTAAGTGGAACCCACTGTATTTCTTACTTATAATCCTTATTTGCACCAACATGCTTGGGCAGAGTTGAAAACTGAACTTCTCGTGAGCTCAAGTTCTGTGTCTTAATTACAGGTACTGCACCCTAGCACAATAAGAACCACAACCACAATTGGGGCGCTGGCATACTACTGCAATAAACACATAACAACATTGCACAAGAATTTCCTACATTAAAAGAAAAAGAAAGCCTCTGCTAGGAGTTTTCTACTCACAGAAGCAAATGACTATAGCCAACAGAAGTGATTCAGAAATTTAAGGCAAGTCAATAAATGTTGAACTGGCTGAAATAAGAGACATTTTACTTCTAGTAACATAAAAGTTTAAGGAGACCAAAAGTGAGAGTTGGTACCCCTATTTCCTTGTTACCAGCGCCACACTTACTAAGAACACCAGAGGATAGTGAGAGCTAAGTCAGCAGCAACTTCTGCCTCCACAGACTAAGGAAACTCTGAAGGGCAGTGTAAACTAAGGGAGGGAAGAGGGGGACCCAGCCAAGTAGCTCAAAAACTCTAGGGAACTCTGTGCAGTTTTTCAAGAGAAAAAAGGAAACCTGCATAAAGCTAAGATAGTTAAGGGCTTCAGCACTTACAGCTTTAAGCACTTTAGCTATTTAGGTGCATAAAGTAAATGCGTAAGTAAATCTATACAGCAGCTTCAAGACAGTAATCCAAGTCAGCAACAATGAACATTGCACAGAACTTTATTTCAAAGCCAATCTCCTAAAACTCTGTTAACACAAGTGTGTCTAGAATCTACATGTGTGAACTTGTGAGTTTGGAAATTATTCTGTTTGAGAAAGAGGTGGATTTAAAAAAAAAAAAAAAGACTCAGAAAAGGGATAATTTGACTACTTATTTCAAAACTATTTCTTACTTTATGACTTTTGAATCTCAGTGAAACTAGAGATTGAATCTCCTGCCTATAAGGGTCACAAAATATTTCACAATAGTTTGTTCCAATTAAAAATTGGTGGGAGGGAGGGGTGTAAATGAAAATAAGGCATACAAATGATTACTGTATGTAGCCTTAGACAAAGATTGCAAATGACATCTTCACAACAAACAAATCTAAATATTTGCTTTTTAAATTTGGTCTACTGACAGCAGAATCCTACAAATAAATGTTACCTTTTCTCCTGTTGACAATCATCTATTTAATACTTTGCTTTTCCTTAACCTTCCCAAGATCTTGTTACAGAGGTTTAACCACTTTTTGGTATGTGTTTGACATTAAGAAAACCTTTCCATATATAAACTGAGGTTTTCTCAAATGAAATGAATCACTGGCAACTACAGATCTGAAAATGTGTACAGCTGATTAATGTCAGCACTAGCACTCATGCTTTTGACTGCATTAGCAAATGGCCTCTGTAACAAATCTGCTCACAAAAAAGTGCAGTTTTTAAATTGTTAGTTGGTTTATGACTAAGTTGCTATACCTGAAGCCTAAGTAAACTACAGTGTAATAAAAATAAAATTTTCATGTGTCGATGTTTGAAAGCTAAAAAGAGAAACAAAACTAAATTCCACTGAAATACACTAGACAGAGTATTTTGGAAACGCAGAGGAAAAAACAGAGAAAACTGACATATGCATTTAACATTTCTGTGAAAACTATGTTAATATTTGTGTGAGAAAGGAAAAGAAATTTCTTACATTCAATTCCTAACATAATACTTTGAATCTAAAGAGCACACCAGGACCAAAAATGACAGACTATTCAAGAAAAGTCAGGCAGTAGCCAGACTATACATTTTCTTTCATGTTAGTGTTCCAGCTATAAACCTCCAATTTTGCTTATTGACTCCTTTTTTAGTCATTAAACAATTACAGAGAATAAATATAGTAAGAAAAAAGATTATAAAGTAATTTATTTATAAGGACCCATAAAATCTGCCACTTTTGTCCTGACAGAACATTAAAATTTTATCTCAGTGACATTCATGAAAGCCTAATAATTACTCTCATTTTTGATCATGCTGAAAATGTGCATAAGATTATGGAGTTTTGAAGAGAAAAACGATGGCTAGAGTACATACATTCTGGTGGAAGTCTGTTCTTTCTAAAAGCAAGCCTTTCAGTTTTCTTTCTGCTTTCTGCCAAACTAAACAGGACTCCGTAAACATACTGACGAACTGGCCTATAAAGCAGAGCAGCAGGAGGCAGGTCTTTGTTGGCTTCGTCTTCAATAGAAACGGCAATTTTGATTTCACCCTTTGCATGGAAGAAAGCAGAATAATATTGCACATATGTATATATATATATATATTTTCCATTCAACATAAAAGTAAGTATGCTAACGCAATCCTGCTTTAAAACCATTTCAGTCATATATTTAATCAATACAAAAGATATATTTGAAGAACAGATGCCTAGAGTTAAGCTAGAATTTAGAGACTACTTTCAAAATCGCAAGTGACTTAGCAGCACATGCCTCACTGATTGTATGCTCCTAAATACCTTAGAGATTTTGAAAATCTTCCCCGTAGTTCCCCCCAGTCTGAAACAGGTTTTTGCTTCTCAGTCACTGCTACACACAATTATGCAGGTGACGCAAAGCCTTTTAAATAGCCAAGAAATATATTAATAAAGCAAAAATATTTAAAATTGAGCATTTTACCAGTAAAGAAACAATTAGCGATATGATGAATCTGTTTTTTTTAAATGGATCCCAAACACTAGTCAAATTGCATTCAAAGACTTAACTGGAAAAGTCAGATATGACAATATTTTGAAAATTGGTAAAAGCTGCTTTAGAAATTTAGAAGTGTATTTGTAATTAAAATATGCCTTAAGTAAAGCTATGTAGCTATCCATTTAATGCCTTGCATGGCTTGTACTAAGTTTTGACTACTAAGTGAACAATTTAATTTAAAATGCTGTATAAACTGAAAAGATACATAAGGTGAATATACAACAATTTTAAAATAAAAATAAAGTGCATAGCTTACTTTTGTGTTCACTATGAAAAAGGATTAATACAATTACATAAGTATAGCGCCTCTTGTAGATAAAAACTTTTGGGAAAGGGCAGCATTGAGTACAGGGCTGAGGGCCAGGGCTGTCTGACTTATCGCAACTCTAGTCCCTGGTTGTACTGGCTTGGGGCAGGTTGCTTAACTCTGTCTCAATCTGCTGTCTGTAATGTGGGAAATAAATACTATCTACCTTACAAGGATGTCATAATGTTAGTATCTGTTCTCCCCCTGGTTCAATGTGGCTCTTGACAGGGCAGAACTCTGCAAGTATAGTGTCCTTATGCAAGTGGTCCAACCTGACTGCTTTCTACAAGCCCTAACCTGGAAGAATTTTTACAGCAATTTTCTAATGAGGTACAAATGGGCCCAGATGTATCACTTATTAACCTAGACATGGACTATTTTCTTTACTCTAATTGTCTCAGTCTATCACTAACCTCTTCCTATCGTAGAGACATTCGGGGGCTCTTGGAGAACACAAAAGTAGATCAGTGTCTCTCCAACCTTTTGAGGTCAGGCTTTTTACAGGGTTTGACACTTCAACTCCCTATTAAAGCCCCCCATGTCTTGGAGTCTTTGTGGAGTAATAAGCAGATTTTAAAAATGCCCATTTTGAGCCACTGTATACCAGATATCTCAATACTTTCTCTTGTGTGAAGTCATTGCTCAATGAGCGAGTGTAAGAAGTCCATTCAACTTTCTAGTTTCATTGGATATCAGTGCCCTAATCAAGATTCCCCCACAAAGATCACATCTGTGTGGCTGTCTGACTACATATTAGAATGACCTGATTAGTGTGAAGCTAGAGAATCACAAAGTACATTCATTTCTTGGGATGCATCCTACAAGCCATTAAGTGGTGATATTTGATGTTTTCTAGAATATGCTTTTTTCTCCCCTGCTCTTTTCTCCACTCTTTGTAATTCTGATTTTTTGAGGATTGTATCTTACTGGACACTCACCCATATGTCCCCCATCAAGAGTTTGGTGGTTTTTTAATAGAAAGGAATATGTTTACCCTCTGTATGAGTGCTTACTCATTTGCCCCTTTCTGAGCACCAAACTTGTACTGATCAGTTTTCAATAAATCATCATCATGAATGCACAGCTGCAGGGTGTGTACAAACAGCTCACCCTATAAATATTACAAATGCTGAAAGCTTTTTTTGTTTTTGTTTTAATGTTAACAGTGTTTCCATAATGAACAAGATTGCCATTTTGGGCCATCTACAAAGCCTTTAGCATGTTTTTTAAGTTATCAAAATAGTAGTGCCTGTGTGCTTGCCGTCAAAACATTCCAGTGTCACATAAAGGCTCACCTGTAAATTTACTAGCAATACAAGTAGAAGTTAGGCTGAGGAACACCCGAGTTATACTACTCTAGGTCCACGTATCAGCTGCAATGTCCTTGGACTGTGGCGATTCAGACTTACTCTGTTCTGTAGATCAATGTTTGATTCATTCATATTTTAAGATGTCTGGATTTGTATTTAGATCAAAGATTCATACATCCCTACTTATAAATATACCGTATCAATAAGCGTTTGAACACTTGGAATTAGAAAATCAGTCTTGTCTTCCATTTCAAGGACAGTGGTGTGATTTTTTGAGGGTAATTTACACAAGGCAGCATCTTAAATTAGTCCACACATGTTATCTTGTCTTCAAATTTTGAAATTAGGGAAACTGTACTGAACATACAGAAGGATGAAGATCACTAGACTGTGTTAAATTTATGGGGAAAATAATAAGGACATAACCTATCAAATAAGCTTCTATAAACCTTTTCAACCACAAAAATTACTCCTCCCTTCTAAAAGGACAAACATAAGTTAAATTTAGCAAAAGTAGATTTTAAATGTATGTTTTGACAGAGGCTCAACTGCAAACTTCTCTCTGCTTACCACAAATTATACCACCCCCATGGCTTTAAAGGCTGATTGTGTTTAGTTTTACTGAGAGAGACGTGGTAGATGAGGTAATATCTTATTACCAACTTCTGCTGGTGGAAGGTACAAGCTTTCAAGCTTCATAGAGCTCTTCTTCAGGTCTGGTGAATGTAACCAGAGTGTCTAAACTGGTACAAACTGTTAAGCATAAGGGGTTCACACATGCAGTAAGAGATCACTTAAAATTAAATGGGCAATTAAGAGTTACTAGGCAAACAACTAACATCACTTTCTATCTGTTAATTTTAAATCTTAACTATTCCTTATTCCTATTCTATTCTGACAAACTCTGCACCAATAATTTCTGTAGGGTCATAGACTATAGTCTATCACGTACACACAGAAATGCCACCAATACCAATGTGAACTGCACAAGTGGATCAAGAGTAGTATATGTCCCTAGTAAGATTCCAGCAGGGTCAACCAACCTGTACCCGCCCCAATTTTTTTATTTTAAATAGGCCTCTTAGGAAAATTAAAAGCATTCACTACTAACTTACCTTTCTCCTCAGAGTCTCAATTTAAGATGTTAAAATCCCAATTTTCTCTATAGTATTACATATTATACAAACACATCAATGAGTACAAGTATTCAATATTTTGTTTATAAACTCATGTACTTTACCCACAATTAAAACTTTATTTTGTCTTTTTCTTTTGAATTAAATGCCTTACAAGCTGTATTCCAATCAGCAACAAGAGCTCTGAAGTCACATGGGAAGGTAGCCAACATGACACAATACTGTTACATCAATCCCCTTCCTCTCAGATTTTAGGTTTTCAGTGTGCTGCAGAATGTTGTACTGATGTAGAAACTGGCAGGGAAATGCAGATTTTTGGAAGCTCGGGAGGGGGTCATTGAGGCTTTTGGTATCCATGAAGGTATGAAAGTTGTGTTTGATACCCAGGAAGTAATCAAGGCTTTTGGTACTTGGAAGGGGATGAACTGTGTATCCTCCCCTCCATTTAGGGGAAGGGTAGAGGTGTTTTTAATTTTTGAAATGGGAGAGTAATAATCCTTGGTAACAACTAGCTGCTCCACTGCATCCTTCCCCAATATTTACCACTACCATCCAGCAATGACAAATAAGCATATTAGTTAACCGTTTCTGATAAAATGGTCATTTAAACTGTCATCAGACTTCAGTGTTCACACCCAAGAGAGGAACAATGAAGTTCATACCTCTCAGACCTTTGTTTTAGGCTCTTGGCAAACTCAGAAAACATTGCATCAGTTACACTCAGTTTATGTTTTTAAGGTTTCCCCATAAACATGAGCGCTAGAGACAAATGAAAGCTTTAGATTCTGGAAAACAATTATGTGGCCATTTAAAAATAATCCACAATTATGTAACAATTTACATGGCAATGTAATCATATAATAGATTGGACCCTGCCTACAGATGTCAAATAGCATTTCTATTCACTGAAAAAACAGATCAGTCTTTAAATACTGATTGCCCTACTGTATTCAATGCAAGAGTCCCTAAGTTTATTTATTTATTTATTGCTGGAACAGATTCCTCACAATTTAGGACAGGGGTGGCTCCGGAGCTGCATGTGGCTCTTCATAAGTTAATATGCAGCTCCTTGCATAGGCACTGACTCCGGGGCTGGAGCTATAGATGCTAACTTTCCAATGTGCCAAGGAGTGCTCAGTGCTCAACCCCCTACCCTACCCCCCCTCCACCCCTTCCCCTGAGCCTGCCGTGCCCTCACTCTCCCCACCAGAGCCTCCTGCGCACCGCATAACAGCTGATCGCGGTGGGCAGAAGGCGTGGGGAGGGAGCCGAAGGCACAGATTGATGGGGCTGCCAGCGGGCTGGAGGCGCTGCAGGTTGGAGAGGGGGGAGCTAATGGGGGGCTGCTGACATATTAGTGTGGCTCTTTGGCAATGTACATTGGTAAATTTTGGCTCCTTCTCAGGCTCAGGTTGGCCGCCCCTGATTTAGGATAATTCTTCTTTTGATGTTTAATTGCTTGGATACTTTTCTGCATTCTATGATCACATATTCAGATAGTACGTTTAATCAACAACAACATCAAATATAGCATTTGACTATTGGCATAAAGAAATTAATTAGACATTTGTCCCACCCACCTTCGCTTCTGTGCTTTCCTTTTACGGATAAGGAAATGAAATGGAGAAAACGTGTATCAAAAGTGTATGTTATAGTTGAGAATTGAAATACAATGAAATTCAAAACTAAACTCTGATGCAGGTACACTTACACATTTCAATTCTCAATTATTACACTGCATTAATGTCTATTTTTGTACTGAAATAGATTGCTAAACAAATATTTGGAAAAACAGAGCTCCATGACAAAAAATAAGCTATGCAAAGATTAACAGAAAATTTAGAAGCTCAAAATTAAGTGTCTGATTTGCCAATTTTGGTAGACTTATAGAAATTATTATATTTATGTTGTTGCCAGGGTAATTAATAGGTTTGTTTAGTGTATTTTTAAAAGATTATCAAGGGTGCTCAAAGCTTTAGATGGGAGATATTTTGCTACCAAGTAGTTAAAATCCAAATTAACATATATATAGTAAATACCTGAAGTCAGCATAGAAATTTGTGTTAAACTTCACTGTGCATTGTTCATATAATTTAGAAACGGAGGTAAACTCACAAGCAGGAATCCTAGTTTACCATGATAACCCCCCCAAAATTCTCCAATAAAAAAAAAAAAAAAAAATCAAAAATCCACAGTTTTCCGCAATTAAAATGAAACGTTGAACTTTAGTTTCCCTAGTCATAATATATATAAGTATCAGATGAACAAAATGTTTTACTGATATACAGTAGAACCCTGTTTATCCAAGCTTCAGTTATCCGGCTCTCCGTATTAACCAAATCAGCAGCCACCCAGGGCTGACCACCCAACCTCCCCACCCCATCTTAAATTAAGGGATACAAAGGTCTTTGCCAATCCTCATGATTATTCCAATTTTTGACTATCCGAACTGGCTCTGGTCGATCAGATAAATCAGATCCACTATAAATTTAAAGCGCATTGAAAAAAAAACAACCACAAGAGGAAGAGGTTATGCACACTGATAAGTGACACTGGTACTTTCAGTAAAATTTAATTAACATTTAGCATATATTTTTATTTTTTCACAAAATGTAAAACCTAAAAATTCTCTGTAAAAATGCATATTCCGCATTTTTCCACGACAAATGGATTTCTAGGATCCATGCTCACAAGATAAGAGAAATGTATACAATTTTAGTTTTAGTTTTTGATATGCAATGTGGTTAACCACAAGTCCTCTGTGAATTAAAAAAAAAAAAAAAAGTCACAGCTAAGCATTTTTGTGTGTAAGTCAAGTACAGTAAAAGCTTTTTTATCCGGCATGTTAGGGAAATGGGGGGTGCCGGTAAATGAAAAATTCCAGTTAACTAAGGGAGGGGAGGATTTGGGTGCAGGAGGGGGTGCTGGGCACGGGCTCCGGGAGTTTGGGTGTGGAAGTGGGCTTAGAGTAAGGGGTTGGGGTGCGGGAGAGGGGTGCTGGATCCGGGTAGCACTCACCTTGGGCGGCTCCCTGGAAGTGGTGACCTGTTCCTGCTGCTCCTAGTGAGAGGTGCGGCTAGGCGGCTCTGCGCGCTGCTTCTGTCCACATGCACCGCCCCTGCAGCTCCCGCTGGCTGCAGTTCCCAGCCAATGGGAGCTGTGGAGCCAGCACTTGGGGTGGGGGCAGCGCGCAGAGCCACCTAGCCACACCTCTGCCTAGGAGTAGCAGGGACAGGTCACCGCCTGCGGGGAGCTGCCTAAGGTGAGAGCCACCCGGATCCGGTACCCCGAAACCCTTCCCACACCCCAACCCCCGCCCTGAGCCCCCTCCCGCACCCAATCTCCCTCCCAGAGCCCACGCCCTGCACCACCTCCCGCACCCCAATCCCCAGCCCCTCAACCCCTCCCACACACCGAACCCCTCATGGCCATTCGTCCACCTAGGAGCAGCAGGGACATGTTGCCATTTTGAGGGAGCCATGCACAGAGCCTACCGGCCCCATGCCAACCGGACTATAAACTGGACTTTCAATGAAGATCAGAAATGCCAGTTTATAGAGCTTTCTGGTTGGTAAAGTGCCAGATAACGCAGCTTTTACTGTATTAGGTTTTACTTGTACGCTTTATATTTAATGTGTGGGGGAAGGGCAAGTTTACATAATTTTCTCCAACCCCCCATTCAAACATTAGAGCATGATGCACATTTTTGTAAAAGTGATTTTCAGTATCTACTTTGTTGGGAAATCAAGCCTTTAGAAATGGGGCAGTGTAGCAAAGGGGTGTGGCCTCCCTCAGAGACTGACAGTGAGGGAGAGCCAGATGCCCCTTGGTGGGTGGAACCCGGAAGGCCTAGGCCGCCACACCGGATGCAGAAGGGCAGGACAGGAACAGGAAGTATAAGAAGCGGGCCCTGCAGCTCAGTTGAGCAGGAGCTGCCAACAGAAGCAGATGCTTCCAGAACACTGCTGGAGCTGGAACCTGCGGAAGACTATGGCCAAGGAGACCGTCAGGTACCAGGACTGCGTGACATGCCCAATGCTGAGGAGTTGCTGGGACTGCCGCTCGCAGTGTACCCCAGGGAGACCAAGGACAACCAGAGTTGCCAGCTGTCTGGTTTTCAACCGGAACGCCCGGTCATAAAGGGACCCTGGTGACTTCAGTCAGTACTGCTGACCAGGACGTTAAAAGTCTAGTTGGCAGTGCAGACCGGCTCCCTACCTGGCTCCACGCAACTCCTGGGAATCTGCCGGCATCTCCCTTTGGCTCCTAGGTGAATGAAGGGTCACAGGGGTTTGCGCACTGCCCCGCCCCCAGTTCAGCAGTTCCCATTTGCCAGGAGCCATGGCCAATGGGAGCTGAGGGAGTGGCAGGTGTGGGCAGCACCCAGAGCCACATGGTCGCACCTCCACTTAGGAACCAGAGGGAGATGTTGCTGCTTCCCGGGAGCCGCCTGAGATAAGTGCCGCCTGGAGCTTGCACCCCAAACCTTCTCCCACGCCCCAACCCCCTACCTCAGCCCAGATCCCGTTCTCACACCCTGAACCCGTCACCCCCTCCCGCACCCCAACCCCCTGCTCCAGCCCAGAGCCCTCTCCTGCACCCCAAACCCCTCATCTCTGGCCCCACCCCAGAGCACACACCCCCAGCTGGAGCCCTCACCCCCTCTCACACCCCAACCCCCGGTCCCAGCCTCGTGAAAATGAGCAAGCGAGGGTGAGGGAGAGTGTGCGACGGAGAGAGGGGGGATGGAGTCAATTGAATGAGACAGATGTCCACTTCCACTTGAGCTCTAGATCAGCCCTTGACTAGCTAGTCGTCGAGGTATGGAAATACATGGACCTCCTTTCTTCTGAGAGAGGCTGCCACTACTGCCATGCATTTGGTGAAGACTTGCGGGGAAGCTAACAGGCTGAATGGAATCACCACAAACTGGTAGTGAGTTTGGTTCACTACAATCTTAGGAAACGTCTGTGGCCATGGAAAAATCGAATTGTAGAAGTAAGTGTCCTTCAGACTGAGGGCAGCATATTAGTCCCCTGGATCCAGTGAGGGAATGACAGAAGCCAAGGAAACAATGCGAAACACTAAGTTCTGGAGACAGCAGTTGAGATGACAGTGTCTAAAATGAGTCTGAAACCACCTTTGGCTTTCAGAATTAGCAGGAATAGAACCCCTTTCCTCTTAGGGGAAACAGAATCTCTTCCACGGCTCACAACCGAAGGAGGGATTGGACTTCTTGTTTCAACAGATGTTCCTGAGAAGTGTCCCTGAAGAGGGAGGGGGAAGGAGGGGGGAAGGGGAAGTAGACAGAAATTGGATGGTTTAACCCAGTTTTACTGTGCTGAGAACCCAACCGTCTGAAGTGATCAGAGTCCAGACATCAAGCTAGTGGGAAAGGCAGTTGGAGAACAAGGGGGTACCTGGATCCTATATCAAGGGGATTGCAATGCTGACCTCAAGCATCTTGTCAAAATGAGCACTCTGAAGATCCCAAGTGTCTGGGGCTGGACTGCGCAGGACCTGCTGAGGAAGATGGGGCAAGAGATCTGCACCTGAACCCCCTGCTCTTAATCCTCAGCTGATCCTATCTGAGTGGCCAAGAAAAGTAATGGCCCATCTGCTGTGGCCTGTACTGTTTCCTTGACCCTGCTGGTACACAGAGTCCCAGGGATTTCAAGGCTGCCTTCAAGTCCTTAAGACTGTGTAGCCCAACGTCTGTTTGCTCTGAAAAGAACGATGATCCTTCAAATGGGAGGTCCCACATAGTTTGCTGCACCTCATGGGGTAGCCCAGAGGACTGCAAGCATGAGCTCCAATGCGTTGTTACCGCTGTAACCATTGATTTGGTCGTGGAATCAATGGCCCCAAGGGGAGGCACCTGCCACAGTTTCCCCTACTCAACTAGGGAAGAAAACTCCTGTCTAGAGTCCTGAGGGAGCAGGTCCTTGAATTCTGACATAAGACTCCCACATATTAAAATCACAGCAACCCAGCAAAGCTTGCTGATTTGCTATGCGGAGCTGTAGGCCCCGTGGAATATGCCTTCCGACTGAACAAGCCCAATTTCGTTGGGTCCTTTGCCTTGGGCGTAGAACTTGCCTATGTTTGGCGATCCCTTTTGTTGGTGGCCACTATACCCAGGGAAGCGTGCGAGAAAAGGAATTTGTATTCTTTGTCCAGTACAAAATATTTTCGCTCTGTGCACTTTGCTGTCAGGAAGGAGAGAGGCAAGGGTGTGCAATAGGGCCTTGATCAGATCCATGACGGCTTCATGTAGTGGTAGTGCTAGAGGGGCAGCCTAAGAGACTATGTGTTGCCTCCTTGACCATTTCCACTTGGACCCCCAAGTTTGAGGCTACACACTTTAACAAGTCCTGGTATGCCTTGTGGTAGTCTTCTGGCGGGGAGACACCCAGTGTCAATATAGCCTTGTCCAGAAAGGAGGATGAGGCATCTAAAAACAGGCTGAGACGCCTCCGTTGGTTTACCAGCATGCACAAGAGCCTGCAGGGCTTCCTTTTGAGGCTCTGTGCCATGCTCGGTACCAGAGTCTTGATCCAGAGTCTCTCGGTGCAGTACTGGGGGAGCCCTAGCCTCCAAGACAACGGAATATGAGCACTTTGAGGGAGTGCCCTGTGGTGGGGGAAACCAAAACAGTTCCAAAAGGGCCACTGCAAAGCTGCCGGTCCCCAGTGGCCAAGCATTTGGAGGTACCACTGAACTTGGGGCTGTGATGGAATGGAAACAGCTTAGGGGAGCAGTAAGGTCACCCGTGCTGATGAGGGGAATACAATCCCACCTCTGAGAACAACAAGCTGTAATGCAGAGACCAGGGGGGTGCCATACCTCTCGGTACTGGAGAAGGTCACCGAGGTTAGATCTTGAGGCTGTCAACGAGGGTTTTCCCCTAGATGGCAGCCTCAGCACTGAGCGAGGTCCTGCTGATAATACCCTGCTGCTCGGTGGCACCAGCGGTGCCGAATCTTGACCCTCGGGGGCCACCAGTACCAGTAGGGTGAGAAGGTCCCTGGCTGCTACAAAAGCCTTGGGGGTCGACGTCACCACAAACAGACGGGAACACTGTCAGCCTTGAGGATGCGGCTCCTATGCAGGTGTCAGAGGAGCTTGCAGTAGCACCAGAGTTGCAGGCACCTGATGATGTGGTGCCAGGGCTGAAGAGCAGCCCAACACTGGTCTTGTTCTCTCTCTCTCTCCTTTTACTTTTGGCACCGGGGACTGGCTCTTCCCAGGTGCCAAAGAAGAAACACCATAAGCAACAAGAGAAGAGGATCGGTGCTGAGAGTCACGAGCTGTTGGAGGAGTGCTCTGTACCAAGGCTGGGGTGCTTGGTGCCGAGTACAAGTCTTAAGGTTGCCCTCACGAGGAGGGCCTTCAGTCATGCAACTCAGTCCATCTTGGTTTGGGGTCTAAAGTCCCTGCAGATTTGGCAGCGGTCTTTCCTATGAGCATCCCCTAAGCACTTGAGACAGCTCAAATGTGGGTTGCTCAAAGGCATAGACTTACTACACGAGGTGCAGGGCTAGAAACCTGGCGACTGAAGCATGCCCCAGCACCGGGGAAGCAGACAACCCCGCTAAACTAAGCTTGGAGGTGTCAAACTACCTAAGGACTAAAAACTACTAAAAAACTACTCAATAACTAATTCCTAAGTACTAAACAACAACTATTTACACTAAAAACTGGAGAAAACCACTAGAAGATAAACTGTCTGAGCAATGAAGGGTTCCAGCGACCATCATGGGTGGTGAGAAGGAACTGAAGAGGGAGTGGGGTCAGCAGGGTCCTTTATACCGGCGCTATGAGAATATGGCACCAGAAGGCGCTGGAGCTGATCCAACGGATACCGCTGGAGAGAAAAATTCCAGCAACTGTGCTTGGCACATGCACACACCTACATTGTGCCGGAATTGGAATAGACATGTGCAGGCACTTGAAGAATAAAGAACCCTTTGCAAATTCTTCAAGGAGATGGTCTCAGACATCCTGATTAACAAGAAGTATCGCTGTAGGAGATCTGGGCAGGAAGCAGGTAGCTGCTTTTTCCTTTCCCTATATCACTCATCCAGACAACAAGAGTTGTTGCAATTGTGTCAGACCAAAAACTAACAAAAAGTGCATCAAAAGTACAAAATCACAGACATCAAAAGCCTCAAATGAAGTCACTGTAGGTAAATAATGTCATCAGTCAATATATTATTATTCCTGGGGGAATTCGGTGCCGCTGCACAATGCAGAATTTTGCAGAAATTAACACTGTGCATGTGGAATTTCCTTTCCTGCACAGAAATGGGCTGCAGTGCTGCCAGCCACCACTAGGGGCCCCTGAGCCCAGCAGAGCCCAGCTAGCACAATGAAGACGCTGCTGGGGGTAGGGAGCGGGAGCTAGAGCAGTGGTTCCCAAACTGGGGTTCGCAGAACGTTACAGGGGTTGGCCAGAAAAATTTCACTAATGGCAGCCAAAGGACCCCAGGCATTGGAGGCAGCAGGTGGGACCCGGTTGCAGGGCAGACCGCCCGAGCCCCAGGGAGAGTGGGACAGGGCAGCTGGGGCCGGCAGCCCAAGCCCTGGTGGTCAGCGGGACCTGCAGCCCAAGCTCAGTGGAGCTCAGTTTACCGGGGCGGCCAACAGGGTCCAGAAGCAGGAGTCCCACGGAGTGCAGAGTAAATTTAAACTTAAATCCCTGGAAATATTCATTTTTAGGTGGGGGTTCACAAGATTTCACAATTTAGTGAAAGGGGTTCGAGGGCTGTTAAAGTTTGGGAACCACTGAGCTGGAGGGTTCCTGGCAGCTGCAGTTCCCAGCATGCCCTGAGGGAAGGAGAGGGCGGTGCGCAGGAAACTCCGTGCAAGCCTTGGACCGAGCATCAGGCTGTTTCCCCCTCTGGATCCATGGGCTCAGGAGGGAAGGGGGAGCAGGTATCTGGGGTTGGGGGGAGGGGAGGGTACAGCTGCGCTCTGTGGGTGGGGGCACGGGTATCTGGACTAGGGAGGCTCGGGGGGTGTGGGGGGGACGGGGTTGTAGGTGTCTGGCTCCGCGGCTTGGCTGGGGGGTGGGAGTGGACTAAGGGGCAGAGAAACAGAAACTGGATTGTCATAGGGGTTTCTTTAACTCTCTACTCCTGGGGGAATTTTTGTGTCTGTACTGTTACAGACATACTTGCTGACAAGTATTTAATTATAAATTACCAAAATAATTGAAACTGTGATGATGTAGTGTTATTTTGACAAATAAAATTTGCAGAATTTTAAAATATTGTGCACAGATTTTTTAATATTGTGTGCAGAATGTTTAATTTTTTGGCACAGACTTAAATTTTTTTAGCACAGAATGCCCCCCAAGAGTAATATCTATATTGCTATTGCACAGAGGAATCCCAGCCCCATTGGGCTAGGCACTGTATAAACATACCAAAGAGACTGTCCATGCCTCAAAGAGAGCATGGCATGTACATCTGCAAATTAAACATTTTGGCTTTAAGGATATCAATGAGAATAATATAATATGGTTTAACGAGCCAGTGACTGGACTTATTGCTGCCACAACTGTTGTGGATGGAACTACAAGAGGCATTAAGCTGCTCTGAGGAGGAGTTATGAGAAGATGAGACAGGGTCAGAAGAATCAAGTTGTAGGATCTTCTCAGCCTGCACTTAGAGGGAGGTTTGGATTGAATCTTGTCCTCTGAATCTATACTAAGCAAAACCAAAGACTTGTGCCAAGGCCATCATTGCATCCTAATGACTGAGAGATAGTGCTGACCTCTGATAGTTGCAAAACACACAGCTTTGGGAAATCCCATTAAAACTACACTGAATCAACTGGCATTGACACAGCCTCTTTGTAGTAAGATGAGGAACTCTCCTCCATTGCCATGGAAGATTTGCTCTCCAAGGCCATCCAGAGAGATTTCTGTTGGACTTAGTGAGCAGAGCAGGGATGTTCAAGTGATCTCCCTAAGACCTGTCTGCTTGCCATGTATTTGCTGGGCATTCAAGATAGCAATCATGTTAATCCATAATGAAAATTTTATGGCCACACCTGGAGGAATTTCTTAAAGCTGCTGGGCTGTTTCTCTTCAGATACACCAAGAGAAAAAGAAACAGTGAGGGGAACAAGAGAGCCAGACAACAATCACATCAGTATAAATACCTAAACAATTCTGAAACAGGTAATGTCAGAGAAAGACTGGCAGAGGTGCCAAAGCCTCAAGAAGCACCACACACACCAAACTTTTTTAAAATAGAAAAGGAAAAAAATAGAGAAAATTCAGGGGGAAAAAAATCAGCTATTCTGTGAGTAAGCAGTTTTAACAATGAGGGTCAGACACCTGTTGTGCAATTCACTCCCAGAGCTACTGTCTGGAGCTTCTTTTTCACCAATGGTTAGAAGTGTTAATAGGTCAGAGCTTAGATCTAAGCAGGAGCAAGTATGCATCACCCCTGATGATACTGTCTGGTCAGGTGTTTAGGTATGGATACTTTTACAGAATCACTGTTTCACAATACATGAGTTTTAGAGTCATACCTTGGTTAGGACATGAAAGATGTAGGGATACATTAATCCCTTCTTGTGCCTGTGTTCTGCCACTCTTAATACTTCAGGTGCTACAGGAGGCAATGGAGGGGTGGTAATATCCATATGGTTCCTGGTGGGCATTGACAACAGACATGGGATTTGTGGACTACTGGTTTGATTCCCTTTGACTTCGGCTGCCTGGCTTCCTGAAGAGGCAGTCGAGGAACCTTCTGCCTGTAATACATCATATGAAAGAAAATATTCTTTTATTGGTTACATAGAAAAATAAACTTGTACATTAACAGAAAAAAAGGCACGTTACACATCTCTCCCTGCACCCACAATGGGAACTTAAATTCATAACTTTGTTAGACACTAAAAATAATGGCCTTAATAAAGGCAACAGATTAATGGCTTATTACAACAAGCTGTAACCCTTTTTTGGCCTATGACTGCAGAGGTATTAACAGGCCACTTTACCTTGAATGGTCTCGCAGAATGTGTTAACTATTCACGCTAAACCATCTGTTTCACCTCTAATTTAGCTGTGACACTCTGGGTATGTCAACATAGCAGTGTAACTCAGTCTCAAGGGGTTATTCCATTGCTGTGTAAACTTCCAAGCTCCAAGGTCCTAGAGTCCAGACCCCAGCCCAGAAGTCTACAAAGCAATGAAATAGCCCTGCGAGCCCAAGTCGGCTGACACGGGCCAGCCTCAGGTTTTTCTTTGCTGTGTAGACATACTCTCTGGGGCCTGATCTACACTTGAAAATTAAGTCTGTTTAACTACATTGGTCAAGTGTGTGAAACATCCAGACCCGAGCGATATAGGTAAGGTGACTTAAGTCCCTGTAAAAGCAACGAAGAGTCCTTGTGGCACCTTAGAGACTAACAAATTTATTTGGGCATAAGCTTTCGTGGGCTAGAACCCATTTCATCAGAGGCATGGAGTGGAAGGTGTCAGTATTCCATCTGTCCCACTGCCCCTTGTGTAGTACCATGCTGTGCACCTTCTCTCATATGGGCATACCACGCTTATTCCAATTATTGTTCCAGACTTCCCATTACAGTGGGCCCGAGAAGGTTGGGTCGTGGTTGTCTAGTACACTGAGGGGGAGGGCTTACCACATTACTTATAGGTTATAATTAGTGGCTGTTCTCTAGGGGGTTGTGCCCCCCGTGATCATTTCCATATGCAACGTAACACAAATACAGTTAACAATACACCAGCTGCTATGATAATCCACAGCAACACAGAGTCCTGACCACTGCAGTATGGTCCAACATCCTGGCCAACACCAAAACCACTGCTTCTCCTCCTTTGTTAGGGTTAAAATTTTGTCAGCGCCATCCTGTAGTGTGTATTGTAAGTGTGTCCAACTGTTGGTGCTTGCAGCAAGTTGCTCTTGTAATCATTGTGTACTCTTGTACATATTGTGTGTCCACTGAACATCCACAGTGAAATCTGGTATTGTCTAAACCAATTCAACTACTTGGTAATGCATAGGGTGGTAGGTGCTGGTTCGATTGTTTACAACGATTAAGTCCACTGATCCATTGGTGTACCATAGTCCAGGTGGCAGTGTATAGAAGTTCATAATTTCGCCTCCCAGTGTTATGTTGCAGGATTACACACATTCCCAACAGAATATACCGTACCCCATATACACTACCCCTAAATGCCCCCCTTTGCAATAGGCCATTGATCCTGCTCCTCCATAGTCATAGGAGAGGGGTACATCTATATTCCTCCTCTGGATATATAACTGATGAAGTGGGTTCTAGCCCACAAAAGCTTATGCCCAAATAAATCTGTTAGTCTCTAAGGTGCCACAAGGACTCCTCATTGTTTTTGCTGATACAGACTAACATGGCTACCACTCTAAGTCCCTGTGTCGACAGTGCTAGGTTGACAGAAGAAACCTAGTTACCTCCTGGTGGGGAGGTGGATTACCTTTGCCAACAGGAGAACCCCTCCTGTTGGTATAGGTGGTGTCTACACTGAAGCACAGCAGCAGTGCAGCTGTGCCACTGTAGCATTTTAAGTGTGGACAAGCCCTGAGTACCTTTCCCAGACCTGACGAAGAGCTCTGTGTAGCTTGAAAACTTTGGCTTGTCTACATTTGAAATGCTATAGCGGTCTCTTTCTCCAACAGAAATCAGTCCAATAGAATATATTACATCACCCACCTTGTCCAACAAATGAAAACATTCTTTTTTTTTTTGACTATATAAAAGTGTGAACATGTAGAATGGATTACCCAAAGGCAGCTACAGAAGCTGCAAACATGAGCAGTGTAAAGTACCACACTTATGATACATCTACACTTACAGCCATATGTAGAGTACAGACAACACATGCTAAGCTAGCATGGGTACAAACAGCAGTGTAGACAGTGAGGCATGGCTTAGGCAGGTAGAGTAGAGAGCCCTACATGCCTGAACCCCCAAGACACTATTTTTAGCAGTATAGTGTTTTGCTGCCTCTCTTCTGCCAGAGCCTTTCCCTGCCACAGTGAAAGGCTCCTGGAGCAGGGAGTTACCAGAGCTTTTCCCTGCTGCCTGAGCCTTTCACTGCGACACCTAGCTATATGTGTAGTGCATGTATTGTAAATGCTGCCACAAGTGTAGACACAGCCTTCGGAAGAAATAAACACACAACTACAAAATGAGGAATAATTGTCTAGACAGTACTGTTGAAAAGAATCTAGGAGTTATAGTTGACTCACATCCACAACATGATGCAATTGCGAAAAAGGCTAATATCATTCTGGGGTGTATTAACAGAAGTATCATATGTAAACTTCAGGAGGTAATTGCTCTGCTGTCCTTGGTACTGGTGAGGCCTCAGCTGGAGTACTGTGTCCAATTCTGAGCACCACACTTTTAAGAAAGATGTGGACAAATTTGAGAGAGTCCAGAGGAGAGCAACAAAAGTGATAAACGGTTTAGAAAACCTGACCTATGGAGAAAGGTAAAACAACTGGGCATATTTAGTCCTGAGAAAATAGGACTGAAGGGGAACCTGATAAAAGTCTTCAAATATGTTAAGAGCTGTTAAAAAGAGGGCTGAAATCAATGTCACTTAAGGCAGGACATGAAGTAATGGACTCAGCTAGGGAGATTTAGGTTGGATATTAGGAAATATTTTCTAACTATAAAAATAGTTAAGTTCTGGAATAGGCTGCCAAGGGAGGTTATGGAATCCATATCATTGGAGGTTTTTAAGAACAGCTTAGGTAAAGACGTGCCAGGGATCGTCCACGTATAACTTGGTCCTGTCTCAGTGCAGGGGGCTGGACTGGATGACCTCTTGAGGTCCCTTCCACCCTACTTTTCTAGGATTTTATATTCACAAGTGAATCAAAATTATAACCGTAACAGAATGCTGAAAATAAAATCTTCCTATTCTGTGGTTACTCTAGATGTTGTTTCCCTGCAAATAACCATTACTAAAAACAAAATATCATATTCAAGTCATTGTGCAGTTTAAATTTTAACTGTTCATCATATTAAAAAAGTAGTAATTTCTCTTTACATTAATATTTTCTCAGTATAGGAATAACAACCTCTGATAAACATTTCTGGGGAGTTATTGACTAGTTGGGCAAAGGCAAAACAAAGGGCCTTCAACTCCAGCCTGGGAAAAAAAACTAGGGGGGGAGGGGGAAGGAAAATAAAAACAAAACCGTCCCCTGTTCATTTCTTGAACAAAATGGGGAAACATACAAGCACCAGACACATACGGTGATTTGATCTTGAGGGGCCTATGTTTTTTTCCCCATTATGAATGAAATTATGTTCTTTGTGTTAAGAGGACTGCACAAGATTTTTGCTACCTCTTCTGGTTAAGAGTTGCTAGTATAGCATTCAATTTTGTTACTAGAAATTCAATTCAATATTATGATTTACAGCCAAAAGTGACATACTGTTGGACTTATCCAACAATGAAAAAGTACTTGGATAACTGCTTTCAGAGATACTTAAAAGTAAAAGTAGAGAAACCCACAAAAATCTCACTAACAACAATCTGGTCATCTCTCAATTTAGGAGGACACCGTAAATCATATTTTCATCTGAATTTGATAACTACTACTATTACAAGTAATTCCTATGTTGCTCTAACTGAAAGACTAAAGTTTGTTAACTTTGTGCTTGTGACAGCATTTTATTATTAATCAGTTTCACGGTTTTGCAGATGTGAGCATCCCTTCACACATAGAAAGGTGTGCAGGGCCCCCACCATGTTTGAGGTAATTCCAGGTACACCCATCAGATCTTTCTAAATATCAAAAGGGAAGCAGACAAATCCTTATTTAAAAAATTAAGGATTTTTTATTTTAAAGAAGTCAAAGCACACTATTCAAAAAGGGGTTCTCTCAGAACATGGCATTTCAAAAAAAATTCAAGTGGGCACTACCCCTTTCAGATTACTTTATACCACTTGTAATCCAGATTTAGATTTATTTATTTATTTAAAACAGAGGTTAGATACAAAAGGAATGGTTAGAACAAAACAATCTGTGATAGCAAAACATTTTATATCTGACAGCTATTGCTTGAAAAAAGTACTAAGTACACTTAGCACCAAAGTGTCATATTTATGGTATATTTTTATTTAGATGTAATTATTGTAAACAGATTCCTATCCCCAATTCTAGTGGCTCTAAGAATGAATTTAAAAGATGCTGAAATGGCACTATAAATAAGAATTTACAAAACACTGTGCTGCTATTAAAGGAGGAAAAATCTAGTTTAAAAAGTGTACCACCACAAGACTCTCATGTAGTTGCACTATCTAGATTATTTCCAGGCTGAATAAAAATTGGATTAGAAAATTTTAAAAATCTGATTTTTTTGAAGTTAAATACAGATTTTTTTTAAAAATAAATTTGACACTGACAACCTCTGTTAACGCCTAAACTTAGAATTTATTAAAAACATTTCCATTAAATACAAAAATATTGAGTACATATTTGCTGATAAGTTCCAAAGAAAGTAACACCACTGAACTGGTGGAAGTCAGTGGCTTACAACTGGAACCAGAGTTTGTTGAAGTATTAAACCAGCTTTTGACAGCTGTAGTCTCTCTGCACCTGCAGAAGAGACTATCTTCTTCATTTCAGCTTATTCAGCTAGATCAGTTCAATGACCAGTTCGATCAAAGTTTAGAAACCAATTGGAAATAGAAAAAGAAGGAAAGTTGATTTTCCTCTCCCCATCTATGAATAAAAACTAGGTGTGAAAGGATTAAATCTACTAGTTCTAAAGTCTTGATGACATCGTTACCAGAAATAATCAGTTCAATTCAATACCTAGAGATAATACTTCCTCTTTTAATGAATCAGTTTTAAATGCAAGACATGTTTTTGATAAACACTTTTCCCCTCTGTGTCCAGCAGTTAAGGTAGTTTTATTTAATACAAATATTAAAATGTGGTTTTGTCCATTTTTAACTGAATATGAATCTCCATCCAGGTAGAGCTTGACAAACATCACAAGTAAAAAATTAATCTAATAAATAAGAAATGTGTCATTCCCCATTTTCTAACATAGTAAGCAATGTAAAAATTAAGAATCTGAATACATGTAAATTAAGCTACAGAGTTGCTTAAATAAATGTGTATAGACATAATATGTCCTCCTGGTTACCAAAAAGCAGCACCAAATTAAGCATACAGGCTATATTTAGTTGCAAGCCAATATGTTTTAATGGTTACCAACCTCTCTCAGGAAAATAACTAAAAAGTACAATTGCAATACATGATTAAAATCAGTGATTTAAATCAATCCACCTACATAATGCACCCAGCACTGCACACAACAAAATAGTATCCAAGAGATCACTAGTATCTCCACAGTTGGGAGGAGTATTATTGTTCGTATTTATGTGTATTACTGTATAACTAAAAGGCCTAACTGAGATGTGAAGCCCATTGTCCCAGGCACTGTACAAATGCATAGCGAGACAGTCCTCACTCCAACAGCTTGCAATTTAACTATATGAAACAAAGGATAAGAGAAAGGAATTATCATCATCAGGGTTGGTGCTAGCTTTCTGTTACAGGCCAGATTTTGAACTCCCTAAATGATCTACCTTAAACTTCACATACCACATCTGATTCCAATGTGAAACTCTTCTGGAAAGTTTGAACACACACAAAGTTTCAGAGGAACTAGACTTTAAAAATATATTTTCACCTTTCAAAGATTTTTCCAATATTTTGGCTACCTCTGTGTGAAATAAATATACCTACAAACTCCAGACTTGGCTTTTTCTATAGTGCTTAACAAATACAATTGCTTTTAACTGGTTTAAGGGTGGGTAAGGAAGCAATTACACATTTAAAACGGTTATCACAGAAACACGAAGTATACACTTTAAAATGTACATCGATATTATTATATACATGTGTCCATTTGATTATCTACACACCAGTTTTCTGCATACTTTGCAAACTGTATGGCTTTATGGCCAAAATTGCAAATTGTGAATGGTCCACATGCAGATTGCTATCACATCAGGAGTGGCTTGCAGGGATAAGTATGGATGGGTGAGGTCTGTTTCTAGCTGTTATCAGGTTAGCACTATAGGGACAGACCCAAGGTGTTATCTGACTGGAATTTCCAGATTAAGAACTTTTATTTTATTTTTTGGGGGGGAGGAGGGGAACTAACACATTCTCATAAGGATTTATAGCTAAGAAAATAGGGTCTTTCCACCATAACTCCAGACTTTGGTTTGGCTTTATTTTTATTATATTTTTTGCCTGAGAATAAATTAATGGCTAGCCTTCATCTCTATTATAACTTGGGTTTATACTGGAGGTATAAAACGTGTGCATTTTCACTGAAATGTAGTTGAAACTTGGCATGTCTGGCATGATGTCCTTCACATTGACATCGTTTTGGAATTTGCTTTTTACTAGCTCAATTTTAAATCAATGTTGAATTCTTAAGGTATTAACTGTACCATCCTTACATTAAGTAGTACTTTACTTTGAATAGTCCCATTCAAACTCATAGAACTATTTCACTATTCATTGTGAAATTCATCCCAGCCATTTGTAAAAGTAGAATCTCTAACTGGTAAGTAATAGTATTTTTTCCATCTTTGAATTCTCATACATAAATTGATAATAATGACTACACAGCTCTGAGTTGTGCATTTATGCCCTACCTTCAAACATCCATAATGGAACTGCTCTCAACAGATAACAAATATCCTGTAGATGCTACATTAAGACTACTAAAGGTATTCTTTCTGAAATCAACCCAGTATATTATCATGTATACGAAATGTGCAAAAATATCCAAGAACGACAGGGTAAGATAGTCTACTGAGTGTACAATTTTGTATGCATATAACATATTTTAAGCCATTTCTCACTGTAATTACAGTTTGCCTCTTTTTTTTCTTTTTTTTTTTTTTTTTTAAGTTCTCACAGGTGCTTTTGAAAGTTTTACCATATGCTTGTAAGGCTGTAGCAATAAATGTGGAGGTTTGGAACTTAAGATACTACCTTTGTTTGGTCTCCTGGGTCTCCATGTGCTTGGTTTTCTGACTGGGTTCTTGTTTTTTCCCAACTCATTTTGTTCCCACTGACATGGCTGAATAAATACACAAAAAGAAAAACTACAGTATTTAGTGCAAAACGTAAGATGCATCTTAACAGCTTTATTAATAGTCAATGAGAATTTTTGTCAGTGAATGCTCTAATTTTAAAAGACACCACATAAATTAGAAATGCCAATATACAGGAGTGTCTAGAAAGCAGTATAAAATTCCCATATTTATTAATGTTTGGATTGTAATTTAAAAAAAAAAAAACTTAAGATTCCTTTATAATACAAGGACTAAATATTATCTCAACCATCCTTTACCTGCTCCTAAAAAACCTTCAATGACGGAGCTCCCACAACCTTCCAAAAGCTTTTCTAAAGATATCTATTGCTTCCCCCCTCTCCACAAGGCTTGTTACCCTGTCAAAGAAAGCTATAGGTTGATTTGACATCATTTGTTCTTGACAAATCCATGCTGTTACTGATCACCTTATCTTCTATTAACCTAGAAAACATCCTGAATCAAGTTCCAATGTCTGTCAATTTACCAATTAGCTTCCCACTTAAGAGACTGTCTCTAAACACAGTGATATCAGTGATATTGTCTTGACGCCAATTTCTAAATTCGTTCAGAATGTACTGCATAAAATAGCATTATTTTGAAAAACTAAAAAAAAAAAAAAATGTCTAGTGTATGTATCTTGTTAACATAGATGTACCAATTTTATAAATTGAAAATTTTAATTGTGGATAATTCAGTAATTGTACATAATTCATTAAGCAAAGAAAGCATAATGTGGTTTACATATCCCCAGTGTGTGCCAACTACACCACAAAAAATAAAATTTAGAGTTCTTGCCATTAATTGCAGACATTCTCAGAATTTACTGCCATGAAGAGATGCATTCACAATTGTGCACTTAGCAACACAGATCTGAACTTCTAAACGCATCTTTAGACTGAGGGTATGTCTACACTATGAAATTAGGTCGAATTTATAGAAGTGGATTTTTAGAAAGCAATTTTATACAGTTGATTGTGTGTGTCCCCACGAAGCGCATTAAGTCGGCGGAGTGAAGAGTCGGCAGAGTGCGTCCACAGTACCGACTTCCAAAGCCTTGCACTGTGCGTAGCTATCCCACAGTTCCTGCAGTCTCTGCCGCCATTGGAATTCTGGGTTAAGCTCCCAATGTCTGATGGGGCAAAAACATTGTCGCGGGTAGCTTTGGGTGCTGTCATCAGTCACCCCTCCCGCCGTGAAAGCAACGGCAGACAATCATTTTGTGCCCTTTTTCCGTGCAGGCGCCATACTGCTTTCAGCAGACAGTGCAGTAGGTCTGCAAACTGTTGTCATCAAACGACCACTTTCGCTGCCATTCTGCTCTCCTGGTGGTCTCGCAGGGCTGCTTCCACTGCAATGCTGCTCTTGTCTCGCCATACCACAGCAAGCGTGCAGCCACTCAGCTGTTGTGCCCTGGCAGCAGACAGTGCAGTAGGTCTGCAAAACTGGTCATCCAACCACCTACAACTCTGCTCCCCTGCAGACGCCATACCATGGCAAGCATGGAGCCAGCTCAGATCACCGCGGCAGTTACGAGCATTGTAAACACCTTGCGCATTATCATGCAGAACCAGAACCTGCAAAACCAGGCAAGGAGGCGACGGCAGCACGGTGATGAGAGCGACGAGGACATGAACACAGACTTCTCTCAAAGCACGGGCCCCAGTAATTTGGCCATTCTGGTAGCAATGGGGCAGGCTCATGCCATGGAACGCCAATCCTAGGCCCAGGAAACAAGCACTGGTGGGACCGCACAGTGTTGTGGGTCTGGGACAATTCCCAATGGCTGCGAAACTTTCCCATGCATAAGGGCACTTTCATGGAACTTTGTGACTTGCTTTCCCCTGCCCTAAAGGGCAAGAATACCAAGATGAGAGCAGCCCACACAGTTCACAAGAAGTGGCAATAGCCCTCTGGAAGCTTGCAATGCCAGACAGCTACCTGTCAGTTGGGAATCAATTTGTAGTGGGCAAATCTACTGTGGAGGCTGCAGTGATCCAAAGTAGCCAATGCAATCACTGAGCTGCTGCTATCAAGGGTAGTGACTCTGGGAAACGTGCAGGTCACAGTGGATGGCTTTGCTGCAATGAGATTCCCTAACTGGGGTGGGGCGATAGACGGAACCCATATCCCTATCTTGGGACCGGACCACCAGGGCAGCCAGTACATAAACCAAAAGGGGTACTTTTCAATGGTGCTGCAACCACTGGTGGATCACAAGGGACGTTTCACCAACATCAACGTGGGATGGCCGGGAAAGGTACATGACGCTCGCATCTTCAGGAACTCTGGTCTGTTTCAAAAGCTGCAGGAAGGGACTTACTTTCCAGACCAGAAAATAACCGTTGGGGATGTTGAAATGCCTATAGTTATCCTTGGGGACCCAGCCTACCCTTTAATGCCCTGGCTCATGAAGCCGTATACAGGCACCCTGGACAGTAGTCAGGAGCTGTTCAACTATAGGCTGAGCAAGTGCAGAATGGTGGCAGAATGTGCATTTGAACATTTAAAAGGGCACTGGAGCAGTTTACTGACTCGGTTAGACCTCAGTGAAACCAATATTCCCATTGTAATTACTGCTTGATGTGTGCTCCACAATATCTGTGAGAGTAAGGAGGAGACGTTTATGGCTGGGTGGGAAGTTGAGGCAAATCGCCTGGCCGCTGATTACACGCAGCCAGACACCAGGGTGGTTAGAAGAACATAGCAGGGCGCGCTGTGCATCAGAGAAGCTTTGAAAACCAATTTCATGGCTGACCAGGCTATGGTGTGACAGGTCTGTTTGTTTCTCCTCGATGAAAATCCGCCCCCTTGGCTCATTCTACTTCCCTGTAAGCCAACCGCCCTCCGCTCTCCCCTTCGATCACTGCTTGCAGAGGCAATCAAGTCATTGTTGTTTCAAATTCATGCATTCTTTATTAATTTGTCACACAAACAGGGGGGTAACTGCCAAGGTAGCCCGGGAGGGGTGTGGGAGGAGGGAAGCACCAGGTGGGGTGGGGGAGGACAAGGCCACACTGCCCTTCAAAACTTATTGAATGCCAACGTTCTGTTCCTTAGGCAGTCCTCTGGGGTGGAGTGGTTGCGTGCCCAGAGCCTCCCCCCTTCCCCCCCCATGCGTTCTTGGGTGTCTGGGTGAGAAGGCTATGGAACCTGGGGAGGAGGGTGGTTGATTACAAACACCGGGACCACATGCTGCCATGCTTTCTTATGCAATGATTCCAGACTATGTGCTACTGGCCTACCGTGGTAAACTGTCCTACCATGGAGAACGTAATAAGGCTGCCCTCCCCAGAAACCTTTTGCAAAGGTTTCATTGAGATGTCCCTGGAGGATTTCCACTCCATCCCCAGACATGTTAACAGACTTTTCCAGTAGCTGTACTGGCCGTGAATGCATCCCAAGTCTTCAGGGCAAATTAATCATTAAACACGCTTGCTTTTAAACTGTGTATTATATTTACAAAGGTACACTCACCAGAGGTGCCTTCTCCGCCTTCAAGGTCCGGGAGCCTGGGTTGGGAGGGTACTGTCTCCAGGGTGATAAACAGTTCCTGGCTGTCGGGGAGAACGGTTTCTCCATTTGCCTGGTGTGCACTATCGTCCTCCTCATCCCCAAAATCCTCATCCCTGTTGCATGAGACTCCCTTGCAGGAGTCCATGTACAGGTGTGGGGTAGTTGTAGGGGCACCCCTTAGAATGGCATGCAGCTCATCATAGAAGCGGCATGTCTGGGGCTCTGACCCCGAGTGGGCATTTGCCTCTTGGGTTTTTTGGTAGGTTTGCCTGAGCTCCTTAAGTTTCATACAGTACTGCTGTGGGTCCTTGTTATAGCCTCTGTCCTTCATGCCCTTGGAGATTTTTTCAAACATTTTGGCATTTCGTCTTTTGGAACGGAGTTCTGATTCGTCTCCCCACACAGCGATCAGATCCAGTACCTCCCACTGGGTCCATGCTGGAGCTCTTTTGCGATTCTGGGACTCCATGGTCACCTCTGCTGTTGAGATCTGCACCGTCACCTGTGCTGATCAGCTTGCCACGCTGGCCAAACAGGAAATGAAATTCAAAAGTTCCCAGGGCTTTTCCTGTCTACCTGACTAGTGAATCCGAGTTGAGAGTGCTATCCAGAGCGGTCACAATGGAGCACTGTGGGATAGCTCCCGGAGGCCAATACTGTTGAATTGCGTCCACACTAACCCAAATTCAACCCAGAGATGTCGATTTCAGTGCTAATCCCCTCCTCGGGGAGGAGTACAGAAATCGATTTTAAGAGCCCATTAAGTCGACAAAAATGGCTTCGTTGTGTGGACGGGTGCAGGGTTAAATCAATCTAATGCTGTAAATTCGACCTAAACTCATAGTGTAGACCAGGGCTGAGTAGGGTCATGTGCCATGGTGCACGCAACAGGTCTACATCTATTTAAGGTTACATGCAGATAGTCCCCCATCAAATCTCCTGTTGGAAATCAGTAAGCAGTAATGACAAATACTCCACAACTCTCTTACCAAAATGGACATATGATCTAGTACAGTGGTTCTCTACCTTTTTCTTTCTGAGGCTCCCCCCGCCCATGCTATAAAACCTCCACAGCCCACCTGTGGCACAACAACTGATGTTCTGCATATAAAAGCCAGGGCCAGTGTTAGGGGGTAGCAAACAGGGCAATTGTTTGGGGCCCCATGAAGCTAAGCTGCTCAGGCTTCGGTCCCAGATGGTGGGGCGCGCAGCCTCAGGCTTCAGCCCTATGCAGTGGAGCTTCAGCTTTCTGCCCTGGGCCGCAGTGAGTCTGATGCTGGCCCTGCTTGACGGACCCCTTGAAACCTGCTCGCGGCCCAGATGAGAACCAACGATCTAGTATAAACCTGAACGTATGAATTATTCTGAATTACCTTTTCACTCCAAGAAAGGGGTAAGGCAGAATGGTAGGGCAGAACAAGGAAGTTTTTAGCGCTACTCTCTGTGCTGTATCTGTTCTGTTGATGAGGGCCATCAGTCACTTTCTAGAATTGTTAATCCTTGCATAAACACTAAACTTCACTGCATGACTACATTTTCCCAAAGTTATAAAAGTGCAAAAACTGCAAGTTGAGCAGGTTTTATATTTTTATCTATTAGAACTCTAATAAATAATGCTGTGGAGTGTTTTTCCACTGTGGAGTTGAAGAGAGGAGGTTCTCATTTATCAAGATCTCACAATGCATCATTCTTCTTCTTAGGGAACAATGAAAAAGCGTAGGGTAAAAAAAACTTGCTGGTAGTGTGGGGTTTTTTGTTTTGTTTTTTTTTGCTTTTTAGAAAAATGGCTAGAGTACATAGATGTGTTGGCAGCCACAGTGACCCAGCAAAGTACAACTTTTCTGTCAGTAACCTGTACTCACAGGATATTGAAAAAGGTTCTGCTCATGAATAAGTATTTCAAAATATGTAAGGTGTTACTGAAATTATCTCATCCATTACTTACTTCACAGCACCTCCATTGCCTTCATCATTGTCAGAGGAAGATGATGTAGAAGAAGCAGGAAAATAGGTTGAATCCACATGATTGGGGCTCCCACTCTGAGCTGGGTTTATTGGAGAGGACCGTTCATACAATGGAGTATGTTTTCCTTCATGAGGAATGTTACTGTAGTTGTTCTGCTCAGAAAGACTTTTCCCACCTGCTTCCAAGGTGATGGCTGGCTCAGAAAGATTATATGGGTATGGACCCGGACCTTGGGCTCCACCCTGACTGGACATCTGTGGGGCCTAATGTAATTTTTTTTTTAAAACAAAGGTAACAACAAAAAGATTGATGTTATAATATGAATTTGGTTATTTAAATAGACTTTTTTTTTTTAAACATATGAGTTCAGCCTTCCAGACCCTTCATGAGAAATGCTTTCATTGGAGTCTGCCGAGTCATTGTAGTTACAAGATGAGTTTTATCAATCAACTCTGGTTGTGGAAAGCAGGTTAGGTTTTTAATCTTCTTACCTAGATTTTCATGCATCTAGCAGACCACATTTCTAATAGTTATTAAGTCAAGAAAAGCAGAAGAAAATACTTGCCACAGGTTTTGCTTGTAGAGAGGTCTGTGGAATGTTGAGCATCTGAGAAGGAACATATGGTGGCACTATTCCAGGCATCCCAAACTGATTTGGTCTGGCTGTTTAATTAGCAAATTGGGAAAAGGGGTGGAAATAAAAATGGGAAAAAACACGATAGTACTCATTTTATATACTCATCCCCACACATGCAATCTGGTCAAAACGCAGTTGTCCAATGTGTATTTTAAGTAACTAATCTATATGTTAAAAAAATCAATCCTCACTGAGTTTTACACCTGACCTGATTATTTTATTTATTTATATATTTTGCCCTTACAGTTTATTTGTTCTTGTTTTATTCCCATGTCTATTTTTACCATCCTGAGCTCATTTCTGTTTTTTTACTATATAATTCTCTCTGCAACTCTGCAGTTTGTCAAGTCAATTTTAACTTGTTTTGGTTTCTCTCCATTTTGATTCCATTTCTCTCTCTTCATTATTCTGCCTACTTTTATTCTCCAAATCCCATCATATCTAGAACTTAATCCACATGACCCTTCAGTGAAAGTGGCTTGACATTCTCAACATATTGCATTTCCACTAGAATACAGCAGAAGTAGTGGAACTTCAAGTTTTAAGTTTCTAGACACTAACTGTAAGAATATTGGTTGTCCAACAAGCATTCAAAAGAGCAAAAACACTGTCGGCCCGTAGCAGCATGCTGTCTCTGTCAAGAAGAAACAATCTTATTTACATCTTCCTCAAAAGGATGCAAGGTAGATTAGTATACTGTAATATGAAAACTATCTGGAGATCACCTGCTTCCTCTCCTTAGAGCTTCCCTTACTCTCACTACCTTCCCTCCATACCAACCTGGGCTTGCAACCTACCCAACGTGCATTGGTTAATTAGGGTTAGCAGAACAGGGAAATCAGTGATAATAACTGTAATTGTGAGTAGAGATGGCACCAACTGACAGACTGAAAAACACTCGGCTATTTTAACCCTAATGCAGGTCTCGGAGGACTTAAAATAGGGTCCGTTTCAAATGAGTTACTGCTCAGGAGCCCAACAGTGGCAAACAATAGGAGCCTAAAGCGGAGAGAAGTCCAAAAGTAATGGCAACCCAGACAGCTGGATGGAGACCACAGTGCCAGGGTGTTAACTGCACAGGGAAGAAGGAATAAAGGTAGATAAATGGGGACAGAGCCAAGTCAGGGTTGCAAGGAAGAGTTGTAGTAGCATGTGACTGCCAACGCCACTCAACCTGCAGCACCAAGAGATAAAAAATGCACAACATATCTGAGCTCAAGTAACCTTCCGAGTACCTGACTCTGCAACCTTAACATACTTTTAATCTAGCCCTTTATTTATTACAAAGGATATACAGTAAGCTGGGAGGAAAATGTTTTCCAAGTTACTTCAATAGTTTGGTCACATTTAGTACTTGGCATATTCAAGTTTTGGTGGTAACAGTTAACTTAAACTATGAACACCACATCTGTGAAACATGTAATTTCAGTGTTTTTATTTCATCATGTATACAAAGGAAAAATCTCTCAGATAAAACTGGGGAGAAGCAAGAACTCTGTTTTGTGAAAAAAGTATAGTACACCTATTTTCCTGCTGAAGTTGCTGACCAGTTTTCACTTGTTAACTGTTTAAGTATCCTGAATTAGACACTGTTTAGGATGAAAGATAATTAGTGTTGTTGCTGTAATCGAAACTCAATTTGGGGAATGAGCTCAACCTATTTTAAAAGAAATGAAACCACTGCAGTGAATACTGGGTTTTTAAAGGTAATCTGATAAAAAAATAGAGGTAATGAATATAAAGACAACTTCCTCAACATCGCTATCTTTTATTTAGGATTATCTCAGTCAGTTTTCTTATAAACAGGCTTTTGTTACTTACCTAGGTAATGTGGTAGATGAAATGGCATAGGTTTATTAGTTGCTGAATAATATGCAACTGCTCTCTTAAATCGAGTAACTTTGTCTTCTGTTCTAGACTAAAATAAAAAGTAAAACAGGCTTCGTAAACAAATATACCCATGTGACCTATACATCATGGCATAATATTGTAACATGCTTATCTATGCTACATCATACAATAATAAATATAATATCTATGGATCAACAAATTAACATCTTACTATGGCACATTGGTACAGAGAATTATTTTTAATAAGCATCATGGTGATTGAGTGGATACAAGATCCACTTTTATTAACAATCACCATAGGAACAAAGCATATTTCGAGCTTAGAAAAGCAAACTTTGTAAGTGTGGGCTCTTAATGACAATGAACATAAATAAAGCTAAAAGGTAAGGTGGAAAGAATGTAGTGTCATTTCAATAATCATGTACCCAACGATTAAGTGCAGACAGGAAAGTGGATTTCTTTTTAAAACTGCTGAATACTAAGTTTTGGAAATCAAGACATATACACACACAAGAAATATGAACTTTATTTGTTTTCAACAAAGATCCACAACACAATTTTAGGTGAACCAAACCCATGTATTTTTGTGTTAGCCCTACTTTACCTGTGAATGTTGAAAAACATCTTTTGCTATGGCATCCAAATCTGTGGTGTCCTGAATATTACGGACGTACTCAGCTACAGCCTTGATCACTACATCACAAGGTGGTAAAACTAACTGGTGTGCACGTACCTATAAAAACACATATTTGTTAACATCTAATAGGCTTAAGTAACTCCAGAAAAGCTCCAAGACATTTTAGCTTTGTAATTGAGGACTAGTCTGACGGACCATTATAAATATATAAAACACAAATTCCATGCTACAGGGCAGATTCAGAGTGTGTGGATTTCTTGTATTTCAACTTTTCTGCAGACTTTTTTTTTCCCCTTTGTGTTGCAAGGATAACCTTTAAAATTTGAAGTGATACAACAATACTTCTAGGCGGGTATTAATTGTCCCATACAATTCCATTAAATATTAGCTCTAAAACAATGATAGACATGTAAAATGTCAACAATTTCTAACTATTTTACTGCTTAACATTTTACTACTTAACATTTTAGAACAAATGCCCAGCTAGTGTGTTTTACACATTATAGTTACATTCATTTGAAGGATCTCTCCAAGGAACGTGGGTTCAAGTCTTTAAAAAATGCTCATTTAATTTTGACAAGGTTTGGTACTCAATTTACGAGTTTAAGAGGGACAAGCAGGAAAAAGCCTCGAGGGATAGGAAGATCTCCTTGGATACAGGAACTGAAACTCAGGAAGAGAAAAAAAAGATATCGTAGGGGGTGTATTTCTTGTTAATACCAAGACTGTGAAATAAATCCACATTTTATTTAAAGCTGCTTGAAAATGTCTTACTATTGCCGGGGGGGGGGGGGGGAGAGAGAGAGAGAGAGAGAATAAGTAAGTTAGTAGAGACTTTTCCCTGAAATCTTCAAAACGTTTAATCAGATCTGGAGAGAAGAGAAGTCCACAGAATTTCATAAAATTCCCCATTGATTTCAAGTGGTCTTTCTGACTGCCTAGAATATATGGTAATCAGAAATATGACCATTCACATCTAATTTCTGAAGACTTTATTCTTTTTTATTATTATTATTTTTGTTTACACTGAGTACACCACAGTGAGCCTCCAAAGGTGGCTGGGATCCTGTAAGTGCTACTGTAATACAAATAATCAAAAAACCGCAATCACCAAAAGTTTAGGCTTAGTACACAAATGTCTGGATGGGATAAAGGACGTTCACTATTCGTAAAGGCAAAAGGAATTTTATTTCTTAATTACTAGGAGTGAAAATTCATGTTACCAGTTCTTAAAAATACAGGTGTGAGGCAAGAGATGATGACTAATTCAGAATTCAAGAAACAAGGTGAAACACTAAATAATAAATTGTGAACCACCCATTTACAACTGGTCGATGTGCCTAAGATTGTTCTGAAGAATTCTTCAGGCAATGCTAAGGCCTTAATCCTGTAAAGACTTTACTCATGTGCTTGACTTTAAGAATGTGTGTAAGGTTCTGCAAGTGTGGGGGAGCCTAAGTGATTTATTAGCCCAGTATATTTCAGCAGTCAGTTTCTCTCTTAGAAACTACACATTTACCTTTAAAAAAAAAAAAAAAAAGATTCTGACAGCACACAGAGAAAATTTTAAAAGCAGCCAGGCTCTTACGATCCTTAATATTAAGGGTTCTGTATTGCAATATACCTGAACTATACTCTTCACATGCAGCTTGTTATCACAAACTGGATTCCAGGTGATGGTAAAGACAAAGGATTTTTAAGCAAGTTATGTTGTACATAAAAATGAGTAAAGAGATGTGTTTGGCTGTCTAAAGTTCTCTCTCTCAGATGCGCGCTCATGCAGTCCGAAGGGGAGCACAGGATCTAGTCCAAGAGGCGAGTATAGCTGAACCACTCAGAAATAGTTGTCATAATGTACTTCAATGTAACATCTTTGTAGGGTGGAAATACCAAAGAAACCCACCATAGTAGCATTTAACTTCAAAAAGGGAACACAAAAATGAAGCTAGTTAAACAGAAATTAAAAAGAACAGTCACAAGAGTGACAGGCCTGCAAGCTGCCAGGAAACTATTTAAAAACACCATAAGGGGTGTATACCACAAACAAAAAAACCCAGAAAGATGACCAAAAAATATCGCCGTGGCTAAACAGAAGAGTAATAGAGGTGGTTAGAGGCAAAAAGGCATCCCTTACAAATTGGAAGTCAAATTCTATTAAGGAAAAAAGAAACAAGCATAAACTCTTGCAAGTCAATGTATACATTATATTTAAATTATAATTATTAAAAATTATAAAAAGTATAATTAGGTGGGCCAAAAAAAGAATTTGAAGAGCAACTAGCAAAAAAAAATTAAGTATATCAGAAGCATGAAGCCTACCAAACAGTAAGTGAGACAACTGGATGATTGAGGTGCTAAAGAAGCAATCAGGGAAGACAAGGCCATTGCAGAGAAGCTAAATGAATTTTTTGCATAGGTCTTCACTGCAGAGGATGTAAGGGAGATTCCCAAATCAGACCAATTATTTTTAGACAAATCTGAGGAACTGTCTCAGATTGAGGTATCACAAGGAGGTGGTTTTGGAACAAACTGATAAATTAAACAGTAATACCAGGACCTGATGATATTCACTGAAGAGCTCTGAAGGAATTCAAATATGAAACTGCAGAACTTACAACTATGATATGTAACCTATCAGTTAAATCTGCCTTTGTATGAGATGACTGGAAGACTGCTAATGTAATGCCAACTTTTTAAAAAGGCTCCAGAGGTGATCCTGGCAATTACAGGACTGTAAGAATAACTTCAGTACAGGAGAAACTGGTCAAAAGAACAGAATCATCACACACACAGATGAACATGATACATTGGAGAAGAGTCAACACAACATTTGTAAACAAAAATCATGCCTCACACATTGTTTCAATTCTTTGAGGGTGCCAACAAATATATGGACAAGGGATATATGTACTAGAACTTTCAGAAAGCCTTTGGCGGGGTCCCTCACCAAAGGCTGTTAAGCAAAGTAAGGAGTTATGCAATAAAAGGGAAGGTCCTCTCATGGATCAGCAACTAGCTAAAAGATAGGAAAAAAGGATAGGAATAAACTCTTTTTTCACAATGCAAAGTGATAAATAGCATGGTCCACCAATCATCTGTATAGGGCCCAATGCTGTTCAACTTTTTAATAAATTATCCAGAAAGGCGGTTAACAGTGAGGTGGCAACATTAGCAAATGAGATTAAATTATACAAGATAGTTAAGTCCAAAGTTGACTGCAAAGAGTTACAAAGGGACTGCGGAAAACTGAGTGACTGGGCAACAAAATGGCAGATGAAATTCAATGTTGATAAGTGCAAAATACTGCACATTGGAAAGCATAATCCCAACTACACATGCAAAATGATGGGGTCTAAATTAGCTGTTGCCACTCAAGGAAGATCTTGGAGTATTGTGGAGAGTTCTCTGAAAACATCTGCTCACTGTGCAGCAGCAGTCAAAAAAGCAAACAGAATATTAGGAACCATTAGGTATGGGATAGACAATAAGATAGAAAATATTATAATGCCATTATATAAACCTGTAGTATGCCCACACCTTGAATACTGTGTGCAGTTATGATTGCCGTATCTCAAAAAAGATATTAGAATTAGAACAAAGAAGGGCAACAAAAATCAATAGGAGTATGGAACAGCTTCCATATGAGGAGAGAATAAAAAGACTTGGACTGTTCATCTTAGAAAAGAGAAGATTACAGTGGGGGGAGGATATGATAGAAGTTTCTAAAATCATTAATAGTTTGGAGAAAGCAACTATGGAAGTGTTACTTATCTCTTCACACAACACACGAACCAGGGATCACCCAATGAAATTAATAGGCTGCAAGTTTAAAATGAACAGAAGGAAGTACTTCAAACAACGCACAGTGTGAACCTGTGGAACTCATTGCCAGGGATGTTGTGAAGGCCCAAAGTATAATAGGATTTAAAAAACAATTGGATAAGTTCATGGAGCATAGATCCATCAAAGGCTATTAGTCAAGATGGTCAGTGACATGACCCCATGCTCTAGGCACCTCTAAACCTCTGGCTGCCAAAAGCTCAGACTGAATGACAGGGGATGGATCACTCTGCAATTGCCCTGTTCATTCCCTCTGATGCATCTGGCACTGGCAACTGTTGCAAGACAGGACACTGGACTAGATTGACCATTCTTCTGACCCAATATGGCTAGTCTTATGTTATCATCATATACTCTCACACATATGTATGGGAACCTGACATTGTTCATAGATTCACAGACTTTAAGGCCAGAAGGGACCATCATGATCATCTAGTCTGACCTCCTGCACATTGCAGGCCACAGAACCTCACCCATCCACTCCTGTAAGAGACTCCTAACCGCTGGCTGAGTTACTGAAGTCCTCAAATCATGGTTTAAAGACTTCAAATTACAGAGAATTCACCATTTACACTAGTTGCAACCTGCAAGTGACCCGTGCCCTATGCTGCAAAGGAAGGCAAAAATCCTTCAAGGTCTCTGGCAAAATTCCTTCCCTACCCCAAATATGGCGATCAGTTAGAGCCTGAGCATGTGGGCAAAACCCACATTGCTGAACCATACTAGACTAATACATCACTTTGGCTCCAATTTTGCAAGGATTTAGGTGCTTAAAGTTAAAACCTGGATAGAGAGGAGGGTGCTTTGAATTAACAATTGCCACTATCTCGTTTGCAAACTGGTGTGGTTTCTTTCTACTCCATTTAGACATCTCAGTGCAAACACAACAGGCTGCTCTTCCTGCACATTTAGTTGTCCCAATGTGTTCTGAAGAACATGCTTGGGCACTTGACTAAACGATTCAGAACTGGAGAATTTGTGATCTGTTTTTTCACTGTTTGAATGCCTCCCTATGTCTGTGATCCTAATGCCTGGGAATGTTATTTTCAACCATTCCTTTGAAAAAAAATGTGCACGACTCCTATATCCTAGGGCTTTTTGATTAGGTAAGGGACATTTGCTCAACGGATGGTCCCTCTCTCTGAAGTTTGCTACTTGGGTAATAAGGACCATAGATTTGTCTCTGGCCCATGCTGATGAAAGCTGTTCATGGAACTTGAAAGGATAGAGTAGGAGACTGCTCCAAGCCTTCTCATCAAAAGGAAAGACTCCCCACTGACTTCAATGGGCACTGGATCAGGCCCTCAGGGCATACTGAAATCCAGTTCCATGAGAACTTTGGTTCCAAGAAGGTCTGAGAAGCCAAGAGTAGTTTTAGACTGTGCAGCAAAAGATCCTCTCTCTGTATGAAAAAAACAAAGAAGAGATGGTATCACCACCACCCCCTGTGGCTCCTCCTCCACAATATCTAAGGGTAGCAATAATGTCAGAGTTGAGTGGAAACAGGGCAGAAAGCTTCTGTTGCTCCGTCATACTAAGGGAAAAGTTTCTGGGCTGTATTGGTCTGCTCATCTCCTTTGCATCATTCAGGTGTCACAAAGTGAGAAAACCAGCAAAGCTTCTCAGCTGGTGAGTCCCCTGACATAGAGGAGCCACAAACAGGTGTAGAATTTGGATAGTTGGCTCCTACATCAACCCTCACAGGGATAAGGCCATGGGTTAAGTAGACTGCACTCTGGAAATTCCCAGGGGCAAGCCCCTGGGAAACTCTGTTACCACACATACCTATACATATGTATGTGGGAGAACTTTAGGACAACCAACCCTTGGGGACCAGTACAAGCTGGTAGAGTTTAGAGCAGACATTAGTCTGCTCCAAAATCTGCAAAGATCCTGTCCAGAAAATCAGTGAGTTATGATCAACTCTCTACTGGTCCCCCACCTCCACTGCACCTTGCAGAGACTCTCTGTAGCAGAGAATGAACTTTCATCTCTGGTTAGGGCTGGGTAATCACCCTTAATATAGAGTGGAAGATCATCTTCTCTGGCAAAATTACTCTGCTTGGTTCCAGTCTCAGTTCCACCCTTGGAGTCAAAGAGAGAACCCCTGCCCGCCTCCCTCCTCTCCCAGCTCCATCTTCAATTCATCCAAGTAAAATCAGTGTTGAGGATTAAAATCCTTAAATAATAAACGCATGGTTGTCGCTCTTATGGCTTCTGAATAACCCTCCTGGACTAACCAAATTAAATTAGGAGGCAGTTACAGCCAGCTAGTCAAAGCATATTAATGCTTTCTAATTAAAAAAATATGGAAGCGAACATCAATGAGATAGATAGATGTTGTCGCCATTTCAGATTAAACAACAAGGTAACAATTACTAACACACCCATGTCAACATCTGTAGTACTAGGAGTCACTGAACAGTAAGTACTACTAACCTTGAAAGGATTTGTCCCAGAATTTTGCACCTTTTTTTTTTTTTTTAAAGGACCATTACAGCAAAACTAATGCACATTCACCAACCTGTATACTCAAACAAAAAGGTTGGAAGTATCTGTGAATTGAATCCCCCTCTATTCTGTGTATTTCACTCTAGTGTAAGCACAAACATGGTGAAGAGTGGTTAAATATTTGATATACACAAGGGTAAACTTGGAACACAAACTGTATATGGGAGTCTGATACTGGAATCAGAATGGCACCTCTGCGGACAAAAAATGGATTCGGAAGCATTCGTAGTACATTGATGCCATCTATTGGATACCAGAGGAAAAGCAGTTCTGAACCTAAGAACTAAAATCGGACACCGGAAAAACAGATCTGGTAACAGAACCAATCAAAAAGAAAATATGTAACCCTTATCCAACATCCACAACAAAAACCTGAGAAAAGATCTATTAACCATGTTCTCCAGCTGAGCCCAGTAGAGGGGGGTTGCTGTGATTGGAAAAAGCTACATAAGCTGCTAAGAGCTTTCCAAACATAATCCACTCCAGACCCAAAAACCTGTGAACCAACCAGAGTTATTGTAGTCCTTTATGGCACCAACTGTGCTAATCAGTAAATTGAACACTTTTTATTTTATGCTAATTACTTGAGTTCAGCACATCTGTTGTCCTCGTTCCTATGAGAAAGGAGGGATAGGGAGGAGTGTGTTTTAAATAGTTGCCCACACTTTAAGTGTTCTCTGCAACCCTCCTAGTAATGAGAAAAAATTCAAATTATTGCTTAAACTGACATCCATTTTTCTGCAATGCTTTCTTACAAATCTATTAGGCTGAGTGAAAGCAAGTGATCCATCTTTAATTCTATATAACTTCCAAAACACAGTAAATATTTAATAAACTTCAAGCACCCTGTTCAGACTCCAGAAATATTTAGTTCACAACACTGAGCATGCTCAGAAGCTTAATACAAGTACCTCAGCTGTGTAGTCATTCTGATGAGTAATTTGTTAACAAGTACTGAGAACTGGAGGACAGTTACTGTACGTCACAAATAGCTCACATGAGCATTTTTAACTGTCAAAATGAGAGCCCTTTATAAATACATACTGCAAATTTAGAGATGCCTGCAGATATCTGGATTTTATTTGAACAACCATCCAGTCTATATAAGGGGACAGGAAACAGTTACTTATACACAGTGCATCTAATATTTCAACAGCTTTTCAGAAAGAAATTTGAGAACAAAAAGTCAGATCTCTCTCAAAATATAAATATAAATAAAAGCAGTTTCCCAATCTTAGCAAAAAAGGTCAAGTTGCTTTGTTATGTACACCAAGAACCTTTTAAAACATCAATGTCATTTTCATTAGAATTCAAACTCTGAAATTTTATATTTTTAGATAAATTGTAAGACTTCTAAATACAAAGTTTATTAATAAAATACATTTAAAGAATACACTAATTGAGAAGTTAGTAAACAGTAGAAGCAAAGAAAAATTAGGAAACGGTCTCAGCAGCAAAAAAATTAAAAATTTTAAATGGTTTAATACAAACCTATTTTTTATGATACTCTGAAAGTGTTTCAAAACAAAGGCATAAGCCTTGAAATCATAATCTACTAAATATTCATCAAGTGGTTTCTTCTCACCCAGATAAGGCCTCCTAAACAGGAGATATAGGGGAAAGAGGTTTTAAATGGAAAATATTTGGGAAGGGTCCTAGTTTCTTTTCCCATTGAAAACATAAAAGTTCACATAAGACCGGCCAGACCAAAGGTCCATCTAGCCCAGTGTCCTGTCTTCCAACAGTGGCCAGTGCCAGGTGTCCCAGCAGGAATGAACAGGTCATCATCAAGTGATCTATCCTGTCGCCCATTCTCAGCTTCTGGCAAACAGACAATAGGGATACCATCCCTGGCCATCCTGGCTAATAGCCATTGAACTTCATGAACTTATCTAGTTCTTTTTTGAACCCTGTTATAGTTTTGGCCTTCACAACATCCTCTGGCAAGGAGTTTCACAGGCTGACTGGGCGTTCTGAGAAAAAATACTTTCTTTTGTTTGTTTTAAACCTTCTGACTATTAATTTCATTTGGTGACTCATAGTTCTTGTGTTATGAGAAGGAGTAAATAACACTTTATTTACTTTCTCCACGCAAGTCATGATTTTATAGACCTCTATCGTATCCCTCCTTATCTCTTTTCCAAGGAAAAAAGTCCCAGTCTTACTAATCTCTCCTCAACTCCTCTTCACATTCCAGATTTGAAGAGAAAAGGAAAGTGCTCTTTTGGTACATTTTGGAAAGATTAAGAAGGGCGAGGAAACTAATTCTACATACACATTTTGTCAGAAATTGAGCCAGAATTCATCACCCCAAGTCCTGCAGCCATGAGATAAAAATGCATTACATCAGCATAATACACTTTATCCAAAAACAGTACCACAATATTTCCAATGTAACTACAGTACTATGATAATATTGTGGAAGCTAGTAACATCACACCTGGAGACTTGTAGTTTAGAAGCAGAACTGTAATCCTGGAACAGGTTTAATTTTCACCCTCTATCTGAAATCCATAAAAGTCCACAAAGGAAAGTTTCAGCATTTACTCTGTTGCTGCTGCCAGAGACAGGTATTCAACTTAATTTTATTCTAAAACTGTTGGATGAAAGGAACTCGAACACTTGCCAGGACAAATGGTACAAGAAAATAATAAAACCACAAACTAAACCTGAATTTAATGTTAATGGGAATTATTTGTGGTAAATAACGGTATAGTACAGCAAAAATTCAGTGTTATAGGAAGTAATGCAGAGCAAATAATATTCCACAAAACATAAGGTCCGGATACAAGATTCTGTGATAAAGAAGAAGTTAATAAGCCATCTTTTGGAGGGGCTGAAAAACCGAAATCCTAACTACTTGTAGTAATTAATGATTCATTGAACTTTTGTAAGACTAGGGATGTTAATCTGTGTCTAGGCCTGAATTCATATTCTACCTATTTAAGTCCTCATATCATTTCAACTGGATTCAGGAGTCTTCACCTCCTGAACTACTGTTCAGTGTTCATGTGTTATGTTTCACTACAGCAATCCATTTGAATGGAGAGTGAGCAATGTATATCCACTTTATTTTTTAAGCCTAAAAATAAAAATTCTTTGCTCGTGTTTACAACCAAGTGGGTCCCAGAACATGTTCTAGGTACATGTTGAGCACCCATGAAGCACGTGTATGCTACTACTACCCCATGTCTTCAGCACCATGCTCTAAAGGTACATCTACACTGTAGGGACTATACAAGCATCGTTACAGCATGGCAGCTAGGACAGCATAACCCTGTAGCGCAGATACAGCTCACACCAATTAAAGGGTTTTCTCCATCCATGTAGGAGCTCCACTTCCCAAAGTGACAGTAGCTTTGTTGACGGAATTATTCTCCTGTGGACCTAGCTGCATCTACACTGGGGTTTAGGTCAGCATAGCTACATTGCTCAAGGGCATGGAGTTTTCACACCCATCACTGATGTAACTATATCAGCCTAAAATTTAAGTTTCAGAGTAGCAACCGTGTTAGTCTGTATTCGCAAAAAGAAAAGGAGTACTTGTGGCACCTTAGAGACGAACAAATTTATTTGAGCATAAGCTTTCGTGAGCTACAGCTCACTTCATCGGATGCATTCAGTGGAAAATACAGTGGGGAGATTTGTTTCATGTTCTCTATGTATATAAATCTCCTCACTGTATTTTCCACTGAATGCATCCGATGAAGTGAGCTGTAGCTCACGAAAGCTTATGCGCAAATAAATTTGTTAATCTCTGAGGTGCCACAAGTACTCTTTTTTTTTTAAATTTAAGTGTAGACCAGGCCTAACTGGCAGGAAGTTTACTCAGCCTGATTTCAGAGGTGAGAATAAGGGCTTGGGTACACTTACATTTTATAACACTCTAACTTGCTGGCTCAGGGCATGAAAAATCACACCCCTGAGCACAGCAAGTCCGAGCGCTTTAAAGCGCTAGTGTAAACAGGCTCCCAGTACTCGGAGCTAATCCCCTCGTGGAGGTGGATTACCAGGAGCGCTCGCGTGCGACCACACTTGCACTTCAAAGCACTGCCGTGGGAGCGCTCCCGCGACAGTGCTTTGAAGTTTCCAGTGTAGCCATGCCCTAAGTGTCCTTTTCCTGAAGAGGAGGAAAAGGATTGAGAAGAGCATCTTTTCCAGCAGTAGAAAATGAAATCGGGAAATGAAGACCTCCCTCCGGTAGTTGAAAGAAAACCCTTGCTAGGGCCTATGGGGCGGGAAGAAGGCAGAGAAAAAAAGAGATGGGAAAAAACACTTCTACCAGAGAGAACTCTAAGAAGCTGTATGGAAAGCAATGCATGAGAAAGATCTTGTCGTGTTGCTAAAAATGAACTATGAGATGGAAGCAGAAAGGCAGATTAAGAAGACAGTGTCCTTTTTAAAATTGGTAGCCTTTAAAGTAAAGTGTTCCACAGGGGGGGTGAGAGGGAAAGAGTGCTTTACATCCTTCAGCAACAATCCTGTGGTTGCTCCAAAGGTAAAATGAGAAGGTAAACAAAAGTACCCAAAGTACAAAAACAATGAGCTATTCATATGGAATTTAAAAGGTATTTAAATATGATACAAAGAAAACATTTTCCCCCAAACATATGCTACACAATTTACCTACAAAACTCACTGACAAAAGATACCAAGACCAAAAATTTAGGCGGTTCAAAAAAAAAAAAAAAAAAAAAAATTAGACACTGATATGAATCAGGAGAAAGTTTAGTTTAATTTTTTCCCATACAGGAAATAAACCCACGTTTTAGTCACGTTTTTGGAGCTGTGCTCTGGCTCCGCTCCAGCTTCAGGCAAAAACCAGCAGCTCCACTGCTCCAGAGCTGCTCCGCACTCAAGCTCCGGGCTCTGCTCCAAAGCCCTAGTTTTAGTGCCTAAGCCAAACTCAAACTTACAGTGCATAAAAGAAATTTCCCCTATGGCTGGTTATTCCATATGTATGTGGTACTTGCCACTTTTAGAAATAGGATACTGCATTAGATAGAACAGTGTTCTGATCAGACATGGCAATACCCATGTTCCCAATCAAACAGGATAGGTCCATCAATGGCTATTAGCCAGGATGGGCAGGATTGGTGTCCCTAGCCTCTGTTTGCCAGAAGCTGGGAATGAGCAACAGGGGATGGATCACTTGATGATTACCTGTTCTGTTCATTCCCTCTGGGGCACCTGGCACTGGCCACTGTCGGAAGACAGAATACTGGGCTAGATGGACCTTTGGCTCTTCTGGGTCAGACTAGTCTTATGTTCAGCAGGGAGGTTTCTGGTCAGTTGAAGTTTGTTTGATTTTTCCTTTTTCTTTGGGGTGGTGGGGCAATTTCCCCCCAATCCTGATAGGTTTAGTTTAATGCTTGCTGCAAGTGAGAGGTACATCCTCTCCCTCACACTTCTCCATTCCATTAGAGCACTCCATGGAGAAACAAGCTACCAGGTTGTGAGCTCTCTCATTCTCTAGTTAGTAGGGAATAAGAAAGGGTTAAGGGTTCCCTTTTCAACACTTGGAGTCTTGGATGCTCAGGTTAGGGATAACTGAATTAAGATGCAACACACATGACCCTTGGTTTTCATGCATCTTTAATCTTTCCTGTCATCAAAGGGTACAGTCAGAAATAGTCTACTTTGTCAGCTCTGTCATTTAGTGATTTTTAGATCACAAAATACCCCCTGAGAGGCCTTAATCCTAGCTCGTTGGAACCTGTCTGAAACTGAATCTACCAATCTTGGAGGCTGGAAGTGCATAACACCCATGGGTTCAGCTTTCTGAAGAGATATGACCAATTTACAGGATGATATGGAATATGTCAACCCAAGTAAGAAGAGTTGGGATTCCATGGAGATAAGGTTGTTTAAGAGAGACTCTTTTTACCCTAATTGAACATCTGACCAGGACCCTTAATCTGAAAGATGGAGATCTTGGAGAACCAAAAGGAGCTGTACCTTAGGAGCTCAATGCCCTTGTGTAGGACTTTTTTTTTTTTTTTTAAATCGTCGTTATTCCAAAATAGAATCCAACATCTCCAGGTAGATGAGACCACTCTCAAAATAGATTTCCAATGACCCATAAAGATTCAAATGGACTGTAAAGCAGGGATTATGCTCAGATAGTCATTTAGGCTGAACAAACAGCTATGGCTCTATTAAGGTAGTTACAGAAATTGTCATCAGGGAATATGTTTCATTTAGATTTCTTTTAGGTAAGGATATAACCTTTGTAATCAGTCTCTCTGCCTACTGAGCCCTGTGGCTGCAGACAGTTTGGTGAGCTGATCTCTAGAATTGCCTTAACTGGAGGACAATTTACCTCAGATTAGGATGGCAGATCTAGTATAGTTTTGCCAGATCCTCCCCTGGGGTCAATCCCTTCAGAAGCAAAGTAACAATGGGGCTAGGTTCTAGAACTACATTCCTTACAGACCTACAAGGAAACTGTCCTTCACTGGTGCCAAATTCTCCTGTATTGCCCAGTCCAGCTCATTCCAGGACAAAAAGATCAGTCAAGTGGAGGAAAAGGTGTCAATTCCCCTAATCCCAACTCAACATGAAGAGATGTGGATCTATATGCTCCATCCTCTAATCAAGTGATCATTCCGGCCTTTGCACAAAAAGGGCCCTTATTATGACTGATCACCGGGTGGTATAAATGTGTCTAAGGTACTCAGTAGTATTTGCATAGATAATAGCTCTTTTCTTCTCTATTTCCTCTGAAAGCTCTGTTCAAAAAGAAGTCTGTACCCAGTACTGTACCCAGTATATGCTAGATTACTCAATTTAAAAACATGTAGTAGTATGATTCCAGCCTTCTTGGGCAGGCACTGTGGCTGAACTCTCTCTCACCATGTCTAGCGGTTTCTGTCCCTTCTCAACCTAAAATCAGTTTCCTGCTCCAGGTGCCATTAAGGAAGTCATTGCTCTCTATCGATTAGCAGGATGCTTAATCTCATTCATTCCAAACTTGATTATTTATCTGTAGCACTGAAAGCGTGCCAGGCACTTTACAAACACTAACAGCCAAAGCTCTTGCCCTGAAGGGCTTATGGTCTAAATAGTTCCTTTGTGGCAGCAATAGCAGTTCAGATCTCTTCCCTTTAAACGAACCACAACACTCCACACCTTTTCCAAAGGGGAAGGTGGTTCTTGCTGTGGCCCTCTGCAGGGCAAGGCTTTTTGTTCACTTGCCTCTAGCTGACTGAATGAGGGCAAAGTCAGAACAGCAAGGTTCAAACCTTCTAGAAGTGAACAGCTAGCAACAGAGCCAAGAGAAGTTGGGGGCTCTCTTTTCTGAGAATTTTACTGCTTGGAGTTTTGATTCCTCTCCTTTGTCTCCACAAATTATTGCTCAAGACACTTCTAATTGAGTTGGTTTAGCCAGTTAACCCTTTGAAAAAGGGCAAAAAGTTTATTCTGCTTTTGCTTTTCCCCACCTCACCCTGCTAATTCTTGGGCACACTGAAAAGTGCAATTATTAAATGTTATCCAACAACATTGGTGCTTGTTTTGCCTCCATTCCATGCTTCTGTGTGGGCTGATAAGTAAAGCTTCATTTTTTATAGCACTATTACTTTGCTACTGCATAATAAAAAGGGCAGAGAATGTCACAAAGAAAACAACTCAAGGGACCCTAATTTATCAAGTCTCTGTTTTTCTTGATAAAAAACCCAGTCCTAGTTTTCTGAAGTGCTGAGGCACTCCAACTTAAGTCAAAGGAAGTCAAGGTAACCAGCACCTCAAAAAAAAAAAAAAGTCACCACACAGTTTTCACATTGTTAAAATGATGGGAAATTTTCTAAATCCCAAATTTTCTTGGGAGGGAATGAGAAGTCCCTACTTCTTGCAGCTATAGGGGGTGCAAAATAATCAAATTCCTAGTGACCATAAACTGATGCCAAAAAAACCTGAGCTCCCAAGCTGAATCCAGATATAGTGATCTGATTTGGAATCACAGCACCTTCCAACTTCCAGCATCGGACAGAGAGACCAGGCTTTTCACCAAGGTCATTGCTCCAAGACCTAGACAGTGCCTAGCCCCTCTCCCCACTCATTTTATTAAGTCTATGGCTTGCAGATGTGCCTGGCAGGGCTGGTTGGTTGGTTTTTGTAGTGTCTGGAAAAAAATAAATTCTGTGTTTTGTTTTTGCGACACCTGCAGTTAACCAAAAACCCACTACTCCCAGCGCTGCAATGACATCACTGGTGCTACTATGTCAAATGGAACTAAAGATGTTAAGCCATGTTAAGTTAGTTCTCTTGGAAACTCAGGAAGGCAATATCTGTCAAATGGAAAAGCAAAAAAGCAGTTGAGAGAAACTGAAGAGTAAAAAAGTTGTTGGTTTTTTTAGGAAGTATCTGACTGGGGTCTTTTAAATAAAGAATAAAGTGAATTTAAAAACAAACAAGGCAGAATACATCTTAATTAAAATATTTTGTTTTCATAATAATCAAGTGAAATTTAGCATATATTTGGCAAGTATCTTAAGGAACATGACTGTGGTCATATTCTTCAAAGCCATATTCTGAATTGGCTATTTTGATCTTTGAGTAATGGTATACCTGTAAACCAGCTCCCACTGGTGGATATCTGGGATCTCAAACAAAAAGGAAAATCCCTATGCCTCTTTAAATAAGAAAACAAAGATGTATTTGTACAACTCTGAGGATTTCTCTTCCACTAAACTAACTACCGATTCCACTTTTTTCCATTCTCTGGACTCCATCACAGAATGATCCTTTCATGGATGAATAACCGTCCCTAATAATCTATCTAAAGAGATGGAGAAGGGTTTTGTGGGTCTCTGATGGTTTCCCAAGAACGGTTTAAGAACCAGTAGACTAAAAGATTATTCTGAAGAGACAGGAATCCCTCTCTTCCTCCCCTAAACTTTTCAGCTTAATACCTGAATTGGGAGCCTTAAATCTGTCTCCAAATTTAAATTTCTAAATTAAGCTTTAGCTTGAAAAGTGCTCCACCACCTCCACATTTAGCTGGGATGGCAAAGAAAATGACTGTTTCCCTTACAAGTGCCACTGCTACCTCTCTTGCAGTGGCAAGTCAAAAGTATTACTTTATCACCCGGCCCCAGTTTTCAAGAGACAAAAAGCAACTTTTTTGGTGTGATTTTTTTTTAAATGGATTTTCATTTAAAGTTGCCTGGCTCTTTTTTTCAGGCTATACTTGATGCAAAAAAAGCCAGGCAATTTTTAACGGAAAATGTAGGTCAGAAAGTTGAGTGCTTAAGCTGTAAAGTTCAGGACAGGGGAAAAGTTAAGTAAACTGGGGTAAAGAGGAGGAAAGAGTGACAGTTCTGAACTACTGCCATGATTCCATCTCCCAGTGAACCCAGCTGCCCTTTCAGCAGCAGTTTTTGGCTTACTACTATTTTTAACTCTCAGAAGAAAAAGGTTCTTAAGTTAGTATTTAACAGAAAGTAAGCATTAAACCGGTCACTGAGCCATGAATTGCTACAGACAGGACAGCCAAACTCATGGGAAATCAGAGGGATTAGACATCTAAGAAATTTTAAAAGGTTTTTTAAAATTACATACAAAATTTTAAATATACTGTATTACAGATAAGGGGCCAATTTTAGCATTGAGGTAAATGACAGTGAAAGTAGGTAATTAAAAGGTGTGCAGACTAAAGTACCATACCTTGCACCAAATTGTCATTAGAAAGCTATTGCTGTATTTCTCAGGAGCTGAAAGTACCTGGTCTTCATTATTGTACCTCAAAAAGCACCTAAGGTGTGAATCAGCTGCCTATGAAGCATATACTGCTGTGGTCTGTTGCTATAATGGACTATAATGTTTAATTGCTAAAAATCAGATTAGGTTTGTACCTTAAGTGAGGCTAGTGGATGTTCTGGACCAAGTAAACTCCAATGAAAGGAAGCCAAATCTTCATCAGGAAGAATGTGATTACCTAGAATATACAACATGCAGAACTTTAAAAAAAAAAAAAAAAAAAGTACACCTTTAAAAACAAAACACTTTGTATAAACTGATTCTGCAGCAAAACTGATTGATGCAGCAAAGCAGATTTGCAGTCAAACCCAAATACACGTAGGTTTATCCTAGGGAGCAGGGGAGGAATTAAGTTTGTAAACAAAAATCTATTATTTCATAAAGCCTAATTAAAAAAAACGGTTACCTACCTTTCGTAACTGTTGTTCTTTGAGATGTGTTGCTCATGTCCATTCCATTCTAGGTGTGCGTGCGGCCATGCGTGCAGTCGGAGATTTTTGCCTTAGTGGTATCCCTAAGGCCAGTTGTGGCGCCCCCTTGAGTGCCACACTCATGCAGCGGTATATCAGGCGTCGTTGGCCTTACACCCGCTCACTCAGTTCCTTCTTGCCAGCAACAGAGGGGTAGGAGAGTGAGTAATGGAATAGACATGAGCAACACATCTCAAAGAGCAACAGTTACAAAACGTAGGTAAACATTTTGTCTTCTTTGAGTGCTTGCTCATGTCAATTCCATTCTAGGTGACTCATAATGTACCAATGGAGTACCAATGGAGGTGGGCTCAGAGTTCACGGTCTTGCAGCTTTCAGCACTGCTCTGCCAAAGCCAGCGTCGTCTCGATCTTGTTGGGTAAACACAACATCAGATGGGAACATGTGGACAGATGACCAGATAGAGGCCCTACAGATCTCTTGGATTGGTACCTGTGCCAGGAAGGATGCTGACAATGCTCATACCCTACTCAAGTGTGCTATCACGATCACCGACAGAGACACCCTCACCACCTTACAGCAGTAGCAGATGCAAGCCGTGACCCAGGATGAAATCCTCTGAGCAGACAGTGGGCGACCTTTCATTCGGTCTGCCACCGCAATGAACAACAGCGTTGACTTACGGAATGGCTTTGTTCTATCTATGTAGAAAGCCAGCGCCCTCCTGACGTCCAGGGTGGATAGCCTGCGCTCCTCATCTGATGCATGAGGCTTTGGAAAGAAGACAGGTAAAATATATGTCCTGGCCCATATGAAACTGGGAAATTACCTTGGGCAGAAACACTGGGTGCAGTCGCAGCTGGACCTTATCTTTGTAGAAGACTATAGGGCAGCTCCGAAGTAAGCACTCTAATCTCAGACACCCTGCAGGCCGATGTTATCATGACCAGGAATAATACCTTCCAGGAGAGAAGCAGGAGAGAACAGGAAGCCAACGGCTCAAAGGGAGGCCCCATGAGCCTTGACAGCATGACATTCAGGTCCCGGGAGGGGACGGGATCCTGGATGTGCGGGCAGAGACGCTCCAGACCTTTCAAAAACCTTTGTAACCAGGTTGCTGTCATGTCGTGAACGAAGATTGACCTGCCTTGGAACAGAGGAAGGAAAGCCGAGATAGCAGCCAGGTGGACCTTGATCAATGACAGGGACAAACCTTGGAGTTTGAGGTGCAGCAGATAATCCAGGATCTCTTGCAGAGGGGCCTGCTTGGTCCGAATACACAGTTATGAGGCCCAGCACGTGAACCTTTTTCATTTGACCAGGTAAGTCACTCTGGTAAAAGGCTTCCTGCTACCAGACAAGTCCTGCTGGACATGTGCCGAGCGAGCCCATCCGACTGCACTTAGCCATGCAGTAGCCAAGCCATCAAGTGCAGCGCCACCTGGTTCGGATGCAAAAGGCTACCGTGGTTCTGGGACAGCACATCAGGTCAGAGGGGAAGCTGCAGCACAGCAGCTACTGAAAGGCTCAGCAACATGCCGAACCAATGTTTGCAAGGCTACGTAGGGGCTTTTAGGATAATTCCTACCCTGTCTTGCTTGATCTTCACAAGGACCCTGTGAATCAATGGCACTGGCAGGAAGGCATACATCAGCACCCCTGACCAAGGAATGAGAAAGGCATCTGACAATTAGCCCCGGTCCATCCCTCAGACTGAACAGAACATGTGGCATTTTTTGTACTGCCTGGACACGAACAGGTCCACCTAGGGAGTCCCCATCTCTGGAAGATTATGCTGACCACCTCTAGATGGAGGGACCACTCGTGGCAAGATAAGAAAGTCCTGCTGAGGTGATCCGCCAGGACATTCCTGGTTCCAGGCAGGTGCGCAGCTATCAGATGAATGGCATGCTGCACATAAAAATCCCAAAGGCAGAGAGCTTCTTAACAAAGGGCCAAAGACCTGGCACCGTCCTACCTGTTGATGTAATACATCACGGCAATGTTGTCCATCAGGACCTGCACTACCTTGTCCTTCAGGTGGACCAAGAAAGCCTGGCAGGCCAGATGAACCACTCTAAGCTTCCTGACGTTGATGTGGCGGGCCAGATCTTCCTGCAACCAGCAGCCCTGGGTGCTCAGCTCGTCCAGGTGGGCTCCCCAGCCCAGGTCCGAAGCATCGGAGACCAGGGTCAGAGACAGGGATGGGATTGTTAAGGGAACTCCCTCCAACACCAACTCAAGGTCCAAACACCAATCCAGGGACGTAGATGGACTCTAGACACGTTTTCAGAGCCAGAGATGGAGCCAAGCATGGCTGACCACGTACATACATGTGGCTGTTAGGATATAGATATTCAGGCCTGTCTGTAAAGGCCTATACTCTAAGAATTTAGGTGTATTCTTATCACTTGGCTAGTGATAGAGGTATAAAAGAAAGAATCAAAATCACTGTCTGCTGGTGTAAGGGCCTTCTCTTACTGTGACAGTCTGAGGCCCTGTTCTTAGGCTAAGGCCTTTGGCTAAGCAGCAGAGGCAGCCATAAGCTGGGAAGCGACCGGTCACCTCCTCACATTCCAAACTAGTCACATTGAAAGAAGGTGCTATTGGGCTGTTAGGCACTATCAGGACAGGATTGTGTTCCTATCACCTCCAGAGAAAGGGAAGTGCCTAGAAAATGTAAAAGGAAACTTAGTTTGATAGCATCCTGTCTGGCAAGAACTCACTTATCAATAGCTGGGATGTGAAATCCTCACTTCTGTATTGTTTTGTCATTATAGTTCCTACTTTGCTGTTGTTTGTATAATCTCTGTCTGGTTCTGTGATTGTTCCTGTCTGCTGTATAATTAATTTTGCTGGGTGTAAACTAATTGAGGTGGTGGGATATAATTGGTTACATAATCATGTTACAATATGTTAGGATTGGTTAGTTAAATTTCAGGAAAATGATTGGTTAAGGTATAGCTAAGCAGAACTCAAGTTTTACTATATAATCTGTAGTCAATGAGGAAGTGACTGGGGTGTGGGTGGGCATGTGGGTGTGTGAGATGGGAACAGGGAATGGGGGTAAGAAAATTGGAATCATGTTTTGCTAAAGGGGGAAATGGGAACAGGGAATGGGAGTAAGGAAGTTGGAATCATGTTTGGCTAAGGGTAGGAATGGGAACAGGGACACAGGTGTAAGGCTCTGTGGTGTCAGAGCTGGGAAGGAGGATACTAAGGAAGGAAACTGGAATCATGCTTGCTGGAAGTTCACCCCAATAAACATCGAATTGTTTGCACCTTTGGACTTCGGGTATTGTTGCTCTCTGTTCATGCGAGAAGGACCAGGGAAGTAAGTGGGTGAAGGAATAAGCCCCCTAACAGTGGCCATGTGACCTAACAGCCGCAGGCAGGTGTGAGCCATGGTGAGCGGGTGGTTCTTACCATGGGAGATCAGGTCCAACATGGCCTAAAGATGCATTTCCGAAGTAAAGCTCTGGCTCGCGTGGAGTCAAGAACTACCCCAATGAACTGGACAGGCTACTGGAATGAACTATGGACTGGAATGAACTATTCGCTGGACAGGCGTTAAGGAGGATTTTTTCTCGTTTATTAACAGGACCAGGTTGCGGCAGGTGGAAGGTACCAGATCGAGGCTCCTCTACACTTGCTCGCAAGACCTGCCCTTGATGAGCCAGTTGTCGAGGTACAGGAAGACCTGGACCCCTCGATGTCTCAGGTAAGCAGCCACTGGCGCCATACACTTTGTGAACACCCTTGGGGCTGATGAGAGGCCAGAGGGCAGTGCCATGAATTGAAAACGGCGTCCGCCCACTACGAAATGCAGGAAATATCTGTGACCTTGGAATATGGAAATATGCAACCTTCCAGCCGAGGGCGGTGTACCAGTCTCCCAGATCCAGGGAGGGGAAGATGGAGGCCAGGGAGACCATGCAAAACTTCAACTTTCTAAGAGAACTGTTGAGGCGATGCAGGTCCAGAATGGGTCTGAGGCCCCGTTTTGCTTTCGGAATTAGGAAGTAGAGGGAACAGAACCCTTTCCCTTCATGTCCCGAGACACCTCCTCCACCGCCCCAAGGTGCAGGAGGTTCTTGATCTCTTGGATGTGGAGTTGCTCATGAGAAGGGTCCCTGAAGAGGGACGGAGAAAAGGGGGGTTGGGAGGGAGAGGCAGTCGAAAATTGTAGGGTATAGCCCCAAGATACTATGTCCAGCACCCAGTGGTCAGAGGTGACCTGCGACCAGGCCAAATGGTAGGGATGAAGACAATCGAGGAAAGAATGAGGTGAATCCGGGGAATTGACTGGGGCATCACTCTTAAGCGCACCTTCAAAACGAGCGCTTCTGGTCCCCGGGATGCTTCGCCGGACTGGGCTGTGCAGGTGAGCGGGAGGAGGAAGGGCAGTGACGACTAAAGCTTGTGTCTCTATCCCTTCTCCTTGCAGGCCCCTGATGAGGCTTCCACGGCCTTGGCAATGGGGTGGGGGTGGAGGAACTGCTTCTGTGCAGACTGCGGCATATGCATGCTCGGCGAGTGAAGGGTGGCCCAAGTGTCCTTTAACCCATGCAGCCTCCCATCAGTCTGCTCTGAAAAGAGACCATTCCCATCTAATGCGAGGTCCTGGATAGAGGTCTGCATCTCTTGGGACAGGACAGCGGTCTGAAGCCAGGAGCTGTGCCTCATGACCACCACAACCATCCTAGCCGCTGAGTCCACCATGTCCCATGCCATCTGGAGAGAGCACCTAGCCGCCACAGTGCCCTCCTCCACCAGGGTGCCAAATTCCTGGGCCAGAGGGAGGGACTCCTTGAACTTACGGAGGGAGTCCCACAAGTTAAAATTGTATCTGCCCAAGAGTGCCTGATGGTTCACCACCCAGAATTGCAGGCTGGCTGTTGAATACATTTTTCTCCCAAAAAGGTACAGTCGTTGGCCTCTATTTTTGGGAGCTGAACTAGTGTGCCCCTGCTTGTCCTATTCGGTGGCTGCCGAGATAACCAGCGAGCCCAAAGGTGGGGGGTACAAAGGTACTCAAACTCCTTGGCCGGGACAAAGTACCTCTTTTCGGCCCTTTTGGAGGTGGGAGGGATGGACAATGGGGTTTGCCAGAGGGATCCTGGCAATGTTCAGAACCCAGTCATGCACTGGTAGGGCAACACGTGCCAGGATGAAGGCTGAGAGGACACTGAACAAGATGTCCACCTGCTCAGCCATCTCTTCCACCTGTAGGCCCAAATTCTCGGCCACCTGTCGAAGCAGGGCCCGGTATTCCTTAAAATCGTCCGGGAGGCTGGCCCTCAAGGGTCCCATGACTGCCTTGTGTGGGGATGAGGACGAAGACTGTACCACCGGGGGAGGCTCAAGTGCATTATCCCCCAAGGGGAAGGGGGATTTTGGGGTGGGTGTTGTCTCCACTACCCCGACCTCAAGCGGGTCTCATGCACCAAGCCCGGTGCAGTCAGTGCTGCCAGCTGTTGCTCCAAGGCAGCGGCAGATGAGCGGTGCGAAGGGGGCATCGTCATCACTAGCATGCCCCAAGCACTCCAATAAGGTCACTGGCCGTGCTGCCAAGGCAGCACTGTAGACTTTGATGTGGCCTCAGGTGCCCATTCACACCGACGGGGTCTTGGTGAAGGGCTGAACGGCCCTTCTGTGCTGGAGGAATCCCTTTCCGGTGACCACTGTGGAGCTGTCAACCCGTGTCTGCCCGCCAACCATCGCCACCGGAGACCAGTGTTTGGAGTGAGGATTGGTGCCAGTATCAAGGGGACTGGTGCCAGGTGGAATATGGCAAGCTCCAGAGGATCTGGGTCACAACACTAGAGATCTGCGGTGCAGAGATGGAGAACGCTGCCTTGTCTTGTGGGATCGCTGGTGCTCCACTGCCCCCAAAGGGCTCTTAGCAGTTGCTTGCTATCTTAAGGAGCCTTTCCCACTTCCTGCAGCACGCATGGTGCCAGGGGAAGCTTCTGCTCTCTCAGTGCCAGGAGAGCTTGGGAAGGCATCGATGACTTCAGAAGTTTGGATTCCCTTCTGCTCCCAGGTGTCGGTTGTGGATCCTTGAAGGGGCTAAGAGTGGCCCAAACTGAGTCTTTTGCCTGATGCCCCAGGGCCTTTCTTACCTGGTGCCAGGAAGCTGTGCTTCTTCATTTTCTTTCTGGGCACTAGTGATGCGGAGCGGTGCTGGAGGTGCACTGAGGCCGAGGTACTAGCCGAGTCTTGGCGGGATGGCTCAGAAACCAGACAAAGGGCAGCCTCCATGAGGAGAGCCCGCAAACAAATATCCTGCTCTCTCTCAGTCCTGGGTCGAAAATTTTTTACAAATACGATCTCTGTCCTTCCCATGTGATTGCCTCAAGCTTTAGGCAGCTGCTGTGGGGGGTCATTTACAGGCATAAGCCTGTTTAAGCCCTCCGAGGACTGTAACTCCAGAGATCAGGGCATGTCCCGCCTGGGACAAAATCCCCACTGGGACTCTAACTTCTAACTCCTAACTACACTTAACTACAGTAACTCCTCACTTAAAGTGCTCCCGGTTAATATTGTTTCGTTGTTACGTTGCTGATCAATTAGGGAACATGCTTGTTTAAAGTTGTGCAATGCTCCCTTATAGCATTGTTTGGCAGCTGCCTGCTTTGTCCACGGCTTGCGGACTAGCTACTGGGGACTTGGAACCAGGGTGGACCGGCAGCCACCCTATCAGCTCCCCACTGCCCTAAGGTCCCTGTGCAGCAGCAACCGCCCAGCACGCTACCAACTGCCAGCAGTTCAGCTGTCCCTCTCCTCTCTGCCATGTGCTGCTCCTGCCCTCTGCCTTGGAGCTGCTCTCCAGAGCCTCCAGCTTGCTGTGCACAGGGGATAGGGGGGCTAATGTCATGGTGTCCCCCTCCACCCTGCTCTTGCACCCTGCTTACCCCATCTTCCATAGAGCAGGGGGGGATACACAACAGGACTCAGGAGGGAGGGAGCTTCCTGGCAGCAGCAGCTGCGGTCTCGGCTTGCTGATCTACTTAACAAGGCAATGTACTTAAGAGTGGGGTCCCCTTACCTAATGGAGAAATGTGCCTGCCTCTCTCTCTCTCACACACACACATGCACGGTGTGTGTCTGTCTGTCATGCTGTCTCCCCTCCCTCCATTCGTGCTGCCTTGTAGAGTGTGAGGCTACATTAACAACAATGAGTTAACTCTGGAGGGCTCAGCCAGTTGCTAGTTCATCATTTAGCAGTAAGGCATTCCCTGGGAAATATCCCACCCTCATATACACACACACACACCCCATACATAATCTGATAAAAAAATGTCCCTGGAACCTAATTTCTCCTCCCCCACCCCATTTACATTAATTCTCATGGGGAAACTGGACTCGCTTAACATCGTTTCACTTAAAGTCGCATTTTTCAGGAACATAACTACAAGGTTAAGTGAGGAGTTACTATACTTAACACTAACTACTATAAACAACTATTTACAAAGCCTTAAGGCTCAAAGTCAGAAGAGAGGAAACCTCTAGCCCTTCCTATGCAAGGAAAGGTGCTCCGAGTAACCATCAAGGGTAGTAAGAAGGAACTGAGAGGGTGTAGGCTCGGCAGTGCCTGTTATACCAACACATGAGCGCGGCACTCAAGAGGATGCCACAGCTGGCCCTACTGATACCGCTAAGGAAAAACTCTCCGATGACCAGGCACGTGGGCATGTACACTTCAAGAATGGAATCGACATGAGCAAGCACTTGAAGAAAATGTTGTTACAGAAGGACAATTATTTCAAAGCCTGAAGGTCCTATATTAAGAGCAAAATATTAACTCTGCATTTCCATATTTTTCAAGTCCAACCTTAACTTTGAATTTTCAGATTAATGTAATTATATTATCTAAATTTTAATAGCTGAAGTGTTCTAATTTTTTTCAGAAATAATCTGTATATACTATTCTAAATCTGTCTAAGTTTTATATCTGGAGTCACAACAATTCAGAATACAGAAAGAGCTAGGGTTCATGTGGGAGATGCAGCCTCTACAGAAGTTAATAAGATATCTTCTTAAAGCTTCAACTGAAGACACTTAACTCTGTCTCCCATCCTGGCTGATCCTTTCTGAACTCCATGTGATTCACTTGGATATCTAACAAACTCTACAGCTATCTCCTAATTTAGTTAATACTCCTCATATGACTTCAAGCTAAAACGGACACTTTCCAAAAATAATCGAATACCTATTCATTGTTGCCAATAGAAAAAAACAAATCTGAAGTAACTGGACAAAGCCATTTTGAGATAAGGTTGCTAAAAACTGTTAGGAAACTTTTGTAATACTGAGGACTGTTCTTTTTAAAAGCTCTCATGTTTTCCAAGTGGCCTATCCAATTAGCTTTGAAAACCTTTCCAACAGAAGTCTGCCCTCAGCAAACAATACACATGAGAAATATCAGGCAAATTTGCTTAGTCTGGCAATGCTGGGTGAACAAGAGGTTAACATAAAGAAAAGGAGTACTTGTGACACCTTAGAGACTAACCAATTTATTTGAGCATAAGCTTTCGTGAGCTACAGCTCACTTCATCGGATGCATACTGTGGAAAATACAGAAGACGTTTTTATACACACAAACCATGAAAAAATGGGTGTTTATCACTACAAAGAGGTTAACATAAAATCCTACTTTCAAAAATGTAACTAAGCCACCATCTGAAACTATTCTCTCCCCATATTTTCACTATATTTGCTAATTTTAATATGGGCTAATTTTAAGATAGTTTATTAAGCAATGCAGTTCTACTAATTATTTAGTAAATACTATCTCCGGTCAACTGGTTAGCCTGGGAATGAAAAAGGCTGGCAAGTTAATGACCAAGCTACATGGTCATTTACCAGCTAAACCACTTTAGCAAAGTGGAAAGTTATTTAAATAATTTTGATCTTCCAAAGCACAGTACATTGCAATCAGAAAAAAAGGTTTGAAGAAATGAGAGGAAACAACTTGAATAAAGCAAGAACATGATTCACTGATGACAAAGCAATACATTACAGCATCTGAAAATGGATTTTACAAAGCATGAGAAGAAATCCTTACAGACTCAATTAAATTTAACTATCATAAATGTAGCAACAAAGTATTTTTCCATATTTACTAAGTTTGTAGAAAGCTACAGGCTTAGTCTCTAGTGCTTTCAATATATTTAAAGCAGGATTTTTCAAACTTTTTCACCACTTCTGCTGCTGTGGAAACTGTCGAGCTACAGCACTATTGCTATGCCTCTGAAATGCCATAACGCTTCTTACACTGACGGAAGGGGTTTTCCAATACCACCACTCTGAGTGGTGGTAGTTAGGTCAACGGAAGAATTCTTCTATCAACCTAACTGTATCTACACTGGGTGTTAGGTCAACCTAACTATGGTGCTGAATTTCTCAGAGCCCTGAGCGATGCAGCTAGGTCAAACTAATTTTTCAGTATAGATCAGCCCTTAGCCTTTCTTTCCCATTCACAAATCACATATTGCTGTGGCAACCACAGCAACTATTTACAAGGAAAATTAATATTAGGAAAATAATGTATTTTAGCTGACTTGAGGGAAACCAGTACCTTGCTGTTAGTCACCCTCTCCATACCACGAGAGGATACCCTCTGGATCACAGTTTGAGGACTGCAAACTTTAACAACAACTGCAGAGAAAAAAGCAGTTCAAAATTCTTCAAACTAATCGAACGGAATATCTCACTCCTTACCTGAATGGACAAACTATTTAGTCAACATGCCCATTCAAATCCTTCACTTCCTGCTGAGACTACCATCAAGGAGAGAAATGATATTGTGTGTCCTCACGTGGCCATTAAGAACAACAAGAATATCAAACAGTTTTCATAGAGCAATTACTTCATCGCTACAGACCTCTAGGTCACTGGAGCCAAATTTAAGTCAGGATTAGTAAACCTCAACTCAAGGCTGAAAAATCCACTCAACGTGGACATGTAGGAAGCTTTCCTGGGTGATTCCCATTAACTTCAGCAGGATCGAAGATTTCATTTTAAATAATTATGTTTCTAGCCCTTGGGCCTGATACTCAACCGTCATGCCTCCTTGTGTCAATCTGCTTAACTCTGTCCACTTGTAATCAAACTGCTATAATAAATATATGCACATGATCATTTCTCAAGTATAGGATTTTTAAATAAAATTTAAGATAACTAGTAGAAGATGCAGCTGCACTTAAGTACTTATGTCTGATATATCACACATAGAAGACAGTACAAATTATGAAATGTACCTGAAGTTCTTTTACCGAAACAAAAAACAAAAACAATAAAACAACCCTGTTGTTTGAGAAATAGCATGTGAATGAGTAATTAGATTTCTTATACTGCATACGCACAATGGGGAAGAGATTAAGGTTACACAAGCAACCTTAGCTCCGCTGTTTCCTGATCTGGGTGCTTAACTATGCAACCTCAATTTTTTTCCCCATTTTTATGACATCTACTACTTTTTTTTTTTTAAATAAAAAGGTTAGACATCAATTAAAAACATTGTCCAATACAAGGAGTGCACTAAATAAGAGCCCCTTACCTCACACTGTGCTTAGTTTTCCACTGACCAAGGTTCACACAAGGTTTTCAAGTATACAAGTCAACACTTACTGAGTAGGTCCAAACTCCCACTGTTTTCGAGTTGGATCAGACGTCGTTAAGTGCACACACTACCCAAAACAGGATGTCCCTGGCAGCATCTTAACTACCCAATATCTGAGGCACTCTCCTTCCTACAATAAGCAGCTAAATTAAACCTGAACAATACAAACTGTGCTCCCTAATTAAGAGAAAACTTCAGGAGGAGATTGCAAAAAATCATACCCACACACCCATCACAAAGTCTGATTTTTAAACCCCCAAAATTGATCCAAACACTTTGCTGAAATACTCAAAAGCACTTCCCTGCCAAGTTTCAACTTTTTAACCCCAGCCATTTTTTTTTTTTTTTTATAAGAAAGTTCACCATTTGTCTTCACTGTGTTCATACTCAGTAATGGTGGAGCCTCTCTCACCCTCAAAGTTTTAAGAGCTATTCACCTTTGGGTAGCACCGGGTATAGAAACCTTCAGCCCAAAAGGTGAACTTTAACAGGGAACTAGCAACACAGACTAAAAACAGAAACACTAAGGGCTTGTCTAAACATGGAAATTGACTAGCATAACTATATAGTGAAATTATTCCACTGTGGTTATGCTGGTATAACTCTCCTATTCTGACACACTACTCTGAAATAAGTGACTTTATTCTGATATAACAGTAATTTATTCTGGAATAATTATAATTGCTGTTTAAGATACTATCTTAATTGTAATTATTCCAGAATAGAGTGTTCTCACAGGGGAGTTATACTAGCATAGCCACAGTAGAATAATTATACCACTACAGCAGAGCCGGTTATTTTCTCTGTGTAGACAAGCCCTTAGGCATCCTTAACACTAAGTGATGCCTTCAACCCATCTATGAGGTTTAGAGGACACCTGCAGACCACATGAGCCAAGCCTGAGACATCTGTCAAGACATGCAGCCCACCTATAGTTTTATTCAGGTTACGTAAGATGTGCTGCTTTTAAACATTTAGCAGATTACATACAACTTTAACTGTATTTAAGATTGATTAAAATTACACACTATCTTTCAAGAACAAGTAGTATCTCAAAATACTGAGATGACTTTAGTGACACTATGCCCAAATAAACGAACAACCCTTCCTATAAAACTTTACAAAAGTTTAATTATTTATAGTACTGCAGTGCCTAAATTCAGTAACATGAATTACAATATTCAATGACAAACAGCATAGTACTGATAAGCCTGAAGAATCCTACAGTTCAAGTGCCCAGAGTTCATATAGAATCTTTTCTACAGCTACATCACTCAGACTCCAAAAAATAAGAAAACAATAAAATCAGTCAGGATGTTAGCTCAATGGTTATTCAAGGTCTGAACCAATACAAAGCAAGCCACAAAAATACCTGGTAACTTTTTTTGTTTCAACAGGCTTGTTTTATAAATAAGCTTCAGTGGAATATACTTCAAAAAGCTTACAAGCCATTCAAAACATTAAATCACAGAAAGACAAGGTTTTCTCTGCTAAAAACAAATTTTAAGGACTATTTTGTTATTTAAAGTGTCAGTTTAGACAGATTCTAGCAACAGCAATACCAACCACCGCCCACATAAAACTCCTAGCATCACTAGTTGTTTTACCAGTACTTCATATTAATAACAATTTATCAATTTGGGGAGTGGTGGTGATAACTATTCTTGACACGGAAAGAAAACATGAACTAACATGACCAGAAATCTTATCTATTTCCTGCATGATCCCACTGCAAGTCTTTTTTGAATCACTCACTGCTGTATGGTTCTTTCCATTCTTATGTAAAAGGATTTCACTTTTTAGTGGGGAAAATATTAGCCTTGACAAAGTGTGTGTGTGTCTGTGTATGAATTTTAGTGTTTACTAGAGCACTGGCATGTCAAGGGAGTAATACATAGCCCTTTTCATCTACAGATTTCAAAGCACTTGAAGTATTATACTCATTTTACAGTGAGAAAGAACTAAAGTAAAGAGGTTATGCGATTCGTCCAAGGTCACTCAGCAAGTCAATGGGAAAGGTGGAAATAGAATCCAAGTCTCTCAGCCTAGTCTGGTGCTCTATCCAACATACCATGATGGAAAACATGTATTCAATAGTTTTTTTGCCCAGACAGAATTTAGGATACCAGTCTATGTAAGTTTTATTCTTTGGAGGTCGCCCATAGAAAACCTCAGTGCTGCAATGGTACTAGTGATACAGTAATTGGCAAATCTGTAATAGAACAAAGTGCTAGAATGGTGTGGGCAGTACTGTGCTGCTAAAAGTGACATCTTTCAGATGAGACATGGAACTGAGGTCTTCACTAGTTGGGCTCATTAAAGATCTCATGGCATGTATCATCAGAGGCAGGAGAGTGTCCTAGCCAAACTCTAGCTGAGATAGTTACATACTGCATACTAATACTTCCCTGCAGTTTCAATTAAATACAATACTTTTCAGTTCTGGACATAAATTGTCCTGTAGTGAAACGGTTGCTCGGACCCACCTCAGTGACAGAGAAGTGATCCAGGCAGCTGAGGCACTAATGCTTGTACAACACTCATATCTGAGATAAAAAGTACATTGGAAGTGCAAGATACCTACACAATTCAACATTTTTAGCATGAATGGATAGACTACACAAGTACATCTATCTGAAAACTTACTAAGACAAACCATGGTTATTAAAATAGAGCTTAAATACAGTGTATTTATATGACTGAAGCTGTCTAAAAACTTTGTTCCCATTCATGAAGTAAAATGCTTTGGCTAGTGAGAGCTTTTGCAGAACTCCTACTTTATTTCCATAAAAGATTTGCATTACTCTTTTCACAATCTTTTTAGCTATTCACAGAGCATTTCTCTCAACTCAAAAGTTGATTGCATTCACAGACATGCACAAGTTAGTGCCACAAGGAACCTAAAGCTGCAGTGAGTATGGAGTGACAGAATATAATAGCTCAAAAACAATGGAAAGGGAAACAGGTCACACAAGGAAAGAGCTTTGTTAAAGATATTATACACATACATCTTTTACAAATCATTTATTGTAAATATAAATTGTACGTTTCACAAGTCACAATATGTAAAATTCTCTTACTTAACCTACCTAACAGAGCAGCAAAAATAGGAAAACGGTTTGGATTCAGGTCCAGTTGCTTGGCAACTTCATGCATCAGATATTGGCTTGTTGTGAGACTTTTCCCATTACGGCTCAGTTTTAGGGCATGGGCACTGAAATAGTAAGGGATGTTGCACAATGCATAATCGGAGTCATATGCAACCAAACCATGGAAACCTTTTTCTCTGCAGAAAGCGATTACTTCTTGATGGTGATCCTCAATGCTCTGTGCAACCTATAAAAGAAGAGAAAAAAGCATTAACAGTCTTTTTCATATTTAGCATGATACACTGAGATCCATAAAGAAGAACCTGAACATTTGGAGTTAAGTGTAGAATAAAACAGAGATCCAAAGAACGCATTTTGAGCAGAGATTTCAAACACTGCTATAGGTAGCATGTTGCGAAAACACTAAGATCTGAAAGGTATTCAGACAGAAGTGATACTACTTAAAGATAGCTCAGTATTATTGTATTATATTACATTTTAACATTTTTTCACAATATACACATACACTACTACACCAGTCAATATTAGTCAACTTACGGAAAAAAGATTCTCAAGGATGTACTTTCCTAGCCACTGAAAGAACTAGAACAGATTGGTCCCAACAGAGGCCAACCTAATTACAGAAGGTTCAAGTAAGTCAAATAAAGACCAACTTCTGACATTGGAAATAAGTAAACTTCCTGATCAGACGACAAGGGTCTTGTGTAATAATAATTTTAAAAATAGATAAGAATCCAACACTCCACAGTCTGCCCTTCCACACACTGAACTTCCAATGACTGCAACAAGTTATAGGAACCACAACTGCAATATCAAGCCCCCCAAAAAATTAAAAAAAATAAAACACTGTGTTTATGAAAACTTACTCCTTTGTCCTCTGCTGCTACCTACATCCCAAACTATTAGTCAGTGATTTTGAAAAATGCCGAAAGCTTTCATGCTGGTACAACTTGGCCCCACAAGCATCTGAATTTAAAAGTAAAACGCCTTGACCCAAGAAAAATAGCAAACACGAGGGTAAAACAACAGTTCAATTCACCACAATACATATGTTTATATAGTTATAAACTTAGACTTAGTGATAAATTAACCAAATTTACGAGTTAGTTTGTAAGATGTTTGGGACACAGGAAGTCTTTTTGTTCTGTGTTTCTACAGCACCTAGCACAATAGGGTCCTGGTCCATGACCAGGTCTCCTATGCAGTATGATAACACATAGAACTATTATGATTATTTATTTTAAGAAAAGGAGTACTTGTGGCACCTTAGAGACTAACCAATTTATTTGAGCATGAGCTTTCGTGAGCTACAGCTCACTTCATCGGATGCTCACGAAAGCTCATGCTCAAATAAATTGGTTAGTCTCTAAGGTGCCACAAGTACTCCTTTTCTTTTTGCGAATACAGACTAACACGGCTGTTACTCTGAAACCTGTCATAATAGTTCTATCACTCTTCTGTCAAATCAGAATAGTTTAAACTAACACTTGATTACTTAGTAAAAAAGAAGCTTTAGTTCTAAAAGCAAATTTAAAAAGTTGTTTGAACAAAGCCCTTGTGCTCTGAATATTATTCCATATTATCTGCATGTAATACAGTCACATTGTATTGATCTTCTATTGATTTTCAAGCTTCTGGTAAGGATACCCCAGTATAAGTTCAGATTTCCACATGTAACTTCATGATTGACTCATATTTAGAAACCATGACTTGAGTTACTGGACAGTCAACATCTCACTCAGTATTTTGTTGAAATAGCCAATTTAAAGTTTGCTAAAACGTACAATTTTCTTAAAACTTTTACCTAGTTTTTTCGGGAAACTATGTTTGGTGTATTTGTTAAGTATCAAGGGAAGAGGAAAAAGTTATTCTCTTCTATGTCTCACTTTCTATCTTCATCTTTTAACTCCATGTCAAAGTTATCCTGATTAACAATCTGCATTTAAGGTCAATGGTGCACAAAGCTTCTCAATGCATTCCCTTGCTTCTCAAAGTACCAATCACAAAGGTAACATCTTAAGAGTCATTTCATAAGTATCTAATTAGTTACATCACCATCCGGTGTGATATGCGTGGCTGTTTTGTTCATGTCCAAGATAAGTTTGAAAAACTCTCTGTGGCAGGTTATCAAGTTGTCAGAGATGACTGTGGTCACTCCAAAAAAAAAAAAATAAAAATAAAGCAAGCAAGAGTTCAAAAATCAGATCTATAAAATGTTTTAAATTGGGAAGGTTACTAGCACAATTTTTATGACAAATTTAATAGAGTTAATCTTAAATCCTAGCATTGTGCACATGGGCTCATATTACTGAACAACTGTGTTTAAGTAACACAAATAATTGAGCAGTTATACGATGAAGAGCTGCAATGGCTGCCTGTCAAGGTACAGCGAACTTCCAACTTTACCAAAATCCAAACCAGATACAAGGGCCACAAAACGGTATAAAAAGCTAGAGATAAACAGTCTAAAAGTTGTACAAATCAAACTAGTTGGAACATGCATGTTATGCCAAAAAAAGCACAAAGGTGAAAATCAGAAATAATCTGGGGGAAAAAAAAAGCAATGCAACTTGAAACAATTTTCAGTGCTTAAAAAGGCAAAAAATTAAGTTTAAATCTAAGTCATGTGTAAATGATGCCAGAACAGAAAAAGAGAAAATAAACAGTAAATCTTAAATTGACACACACGGAAAAGAAAATGAGGTTCTGCCAAAGCACTAACAATGCTAGGTCCGTGCACTGCTTAATCATTTAAATTCTAACAAACGTGCTTGGCATAAAAACAAGTTTCTGTTTCATGAATTACACTTCTTTCAATGGACAACAAAGAAAAGCTCATGACGAAAATAAGGATCTGTAGACCATTTAATATGTCAGAGAAACCTGTTTTAGCTTATGTTGTGCTGCAGTAATCTACAAAGCTTTTAAAACTGCTCTGGATGGGAAGTATTTACATTTTTCTTAACACAATAAACTGAGCTAATGGACAGTCTGTAAGAGTTCAGAGAGGCCTAACATCAAATGTTTCAAATAAGATTACTGAAGATGAGTTCATATTTAAAACTTGTTACCAATATTCTCAAAACTAGTCTTCTTGAAACACCAAAATAAAATAAGACATTCCATTCTGCAGTGAGATTTTATTGCATTATGCACAGGCAAAAAAAATTAAACATGCAAGTTCAATTTACTCTTGCCCACCCAGAACGTTGCCAGAAACTGTGGGGGTAAGTAGAAGGTGAAGGGGTTTGGGATAAGGGTTAAAGAGGAGAAAAGTACATTTGAGAACTATAAAATAGAACACCTGAACTTTGATCAATAAAAGAAAATAATATAGGAGAACAAAAAAGAAGCTAATTTTGAATTAAAAAAATATATATTTTGAAAATAAATTATTAATAAAAGCAGGAAGTTTATGGTCTAATCTTAAAATTATCTATATATACTATCTACACAGCATCCTAGTTGGTTATATAAACTGATCATCTATTTGGATTACTAACAAATTCTCCCCATTTCACAGTTTAAAGAAACAGAGCAATACAGAGCTGCCTTCCATCTCTAGGTCAGCAATTTGAATCTCTCCAACATTGGCAGTGACTAAAAAAGGATTGTTCTTTGATAACTTCCAAGTGCTTTGGTGAGGTAAATCCAGCTCCCCAAGGAACATGTGTCCACAAAACACACCACAACTGATCCCTTAGTCACAATCTCAGCAAAAAGGCCAAGGATTCAATAAGTATGAACTGTACTCTCCCCACTAAAGTTGGTTCCTCCAGGACAAGTTGTAGGCATATTGGCAGGGCACTACAGAGAAACTCATGCCACAGTTCTTCTTTTTTGTGAACAGCCACAAAGCTGACAAATTCAGCAACTTCACATACATTAAATGTACTAAAAAAATAGAAACAACACACAAATCCAGTTTACATATTGCTTAAGTGACTATCGTTATGTCTACATTAGAGATCCTACAGCAGCACCGCTGCACCGCTGTAAAGTCTACTGTGTAGCTGCTCTAAGCTGACAGGAGAGAGCTCTCCCATCAACATAATTAAACCACCCCCAACAACAGGCAGTAGCTATGTTGGCAGGAGAGCATCTTCTGCCAACATAATGCTGTCCACACCAGCGCTTGTCCATGAAACTTATGTCAGTCAGTGGTGTGTTTTTTCACACCCCTGACCAACAAAAGTGATAGTGTAGATATAGTCAGCTACTAACAGCTAGTTAAAACTTATTACTAATTTGCTGCATGTTAATCAATGACAAAACTATCCATTTCATCTATAAAAAAAGGCAGGAAAAAACCTTTATTTTACTGCGGGAAATCCTCAAGTTTCTGGGGCTAAGAGGCAAAAAATATTCTTCAGAACCGAGAATTTGTACATTATACACCCTGACATCAGATCAGAGTATCCATTTAAACAATAGCAAAAGCATCATGAAGGAGTTCCAGAAATTAAGGAGTTAAACAAAAAAACCTCTTAATATCTATTTCATGAAAAGACAACAGCACATATTACACTATAACAATAATTTCACATCAGACTTGATACTTCCACAAGGTGATCTTTAATGTCCTTTTATTTAGAAAGCATTAAAAATATTTTTTCAAGCTGCAAAAACAGATTAATATAATCACATTACATAACCAGACTTGAACTAATCATTCAAGTTCTTAGAGAAATCATACAAAAATCAAACTATTTCATGCTGGCCAGGTACAGCATAAGAAAAAGAATAGCTGCCATCATGACAAAAGTAACCAATGACGAAAAAAGGACTTTAACTTTATATAAATGTCAGGCCTCAGTGTTTTGCAGTACATAACAGACTCTTGTGAAAGAGAGAGTTTCTACCCTGAGGGATTTCTAGTTATATGCCACATCTGACTAACACAGGAAGGCGAAATCTCACTTCTCCTGTTAGTTGCAAGCTCTCATACAAATAAAAATTAAATGTACATACATACATACAAGAACACGACAATCATTCACACTAACCTGTCAGTAATAGTAACACATTGTATGTCTGTCATTCCTGTTAACCAATCACTACACTAGATACATTAACCCAGAGAGTTATAAAATTTCTTACCAGCTACAATGGGATCAAGGGGTGGGACTTCCACTATCAGCTTAGGCTGAGCTGTAGCTGCCTCTAAAATGTAGGATATTTTTTAACACTGAGCCTTTCAACCTTAAGTGCCAGATGGAAAATAAAATGGTAAGTTTTCCTCTGTGACTAAGGTCTCACTGAACCTCACAAAATTCCAGAAAATAAGTTATTTTGTTGTTTCTCCCTTTTGCTGAACACTGAAAAACTTAACCAAAAGATCGCTTCTTCAAAACCCTGTCAAGAAAGCAATCTATACGAAACTTGCCCTGACCTCAAAGTTATCCTTTGGCCCAGTTACAGCTGTGGTGTAATCTGCCAAAACGGACAGTACAAAAGCCGAATAATGTTAAGCTCCAATTACTGATCAGTGGCACAACTCTGAAGGTCACATAATATTTACTGTGCTACAGAAGTAATAGACAAAGTTGGCAACTAGTTAGTATGTATTCCAACTTCTGCTCTTTTCTCCTTAGTGGACGTTTAAAGAAATAATTCCTGGAATTTTCATTCCAGGCTTCAGCTACAAAATTTTCTTTTGCAATATCCATTAAATATGTGTCAAAAATAAATTACTGCAAGATTACTACAAATCTGGAAAGCAGGATAAAAGTATATAAAATGTTTTGCAAACTTTATCTCTTGGATGCTAGAGTACAAAGATTATAATGAAGCCTCAAAGACATTCCCTCCTGCAGTCAAAACTATCAGCAAATTTACACTTGTTTGAAATAAAAACAGTTGTAAACTACAGCTGCATAACTATATGTTAAGCAGTTCTAGTTTACAAGAAAAATAGGTTATGACACTACTTTGTGTTAATCAATTATTTTAGAATAATGGATTAATTAGTTTAAACTACTTGAAACCCCTTTATGGAAGTATTCTGGGCCTCTTTATATTTGACAAGTTATTTTTAGCTTTTTACCATAGATTCTGAACATCTACATTTTAGCCTCTGATAATGCACTTCATTTAGTCAAAACATCTTCAGTTTAAATGCAAATTAACATCTTGCCTCATGGTAGAACTTGTTGCTGGCCTATCAGGTACAATACAACTTTATAGACTTTTTAGTAACTGTTGTTTTATAATGCCCATTTAAACTCTTGGCAAAAAATATGTAATACTGCACATTAGTCTCTAAGGTGCCACAAGTACTCCTTTTCTTTTTGCAAAAATTTAGAGTATATTGTTACCTGTGGAGAAAATTAGCTAAGTGTGTTTCTAAGAAGAGGGAACTCAGGGCAGGAAGGGACATTTTACAAGTCAGATACATGAATGGAACAATGGCCCCCAAAAGAACATGGAGGCAGAGGATCTAGCACAGAATACTGCACCCAGTTTTAAAGCAAAAGACACTACGCAAATGTATATATAAACAAGACTGTCAGCTTATCAGCATTTGGAGGATGATACCTGCAAATTCACTGTCACCCTACAAAACACTATCATCAGCCACATTTGATGGGTGAGTAGGACTCTCTGGTTTCTACCCCAAGAGGACATGAAGGGGAGTAGGGAAAGAAGAGTGGAGAAGAGAATATACAAATGAAGGGGTAGAGACTACAACAGAAAGGGGAAATAAGGACAGACACCCCCAGCCATAAAAATAAAATAAAAGGAAGAAAGATGGGAAGAAGGACAAATAATATAAAATGCACCGAAAGAAGTGAAAACGGGTAAAAGGAAAACCGGGGAAAGCAACATAACTAGTCCTGTCTTTGAAACCATTAAGTTGTTTCTATACCCCATTCTGAAGACATGCTGAAACTGTAATTTTCCTCTCTGTAGCCCATTTGGGCAGTTCGCCTGGGAAGGGACTCTCCCCGGATGCTGTAAATCACCCTCATTTTGCTTCCACAGGCTGACAGGTACGTATAAATAGAAAATCCCAGCGGAGATTGAGGACACCCGGGTGCTCACTACACCCTCCCCTCTGCCTGCTAAGGGCACCCTGCAGCTCCCAGGCGGCAGCGAGGCTAGTTAGTTTTGCTCCAGCCTCAGGGAGTCCGCGGAGAAGGCAGCGGCAGCAGCATAAACTTTGGCCGCGTTCAGTTGTGCAGCTGCCGCTGGACAGTGGAGGCCGCTCCCAGGGAGCTCGCCGAACCTCCTCTCCCCACCCGAGCCGCCAGGTTTCGACGACATTTTGCGGATATGGGAATACATGATTCTCCCTCCCCTCTCTGAACCCGGTACGGACATTACCGGGAGGGCAATTCTGCTGCCATCTTAGAGCCCTACCCCTCCCCAACCTCTCCAGGCCGTAGCGCCGGGAATTGGCCAGAGGGACTGGAGACAGCGGCAAGAGGGGGCGCTGGTGCCATGGTGGGGGTCCAAGGGGCGCAGCGAGAGGGGGCGCTGGTGCCATGGTGGAGATGGGGGGGCAAGGGGCGCAGCGAGAGGGGGCGCTGGTGCCATGGTGGAGATGGGGGGGCAAGGGGCGCAGCGAGAGGGGGCGCTGGTGCCATGGTGGAGATGGGGGGGGCAAGGGGCGCAGCGAGAGGGGGCGCTGGTGCCATGGTGGAGATGGGGGGGCAAGGGGCGCAGCGAGAGGGGGCGCTGGTGCCATGGTGGAGATGGGGGGGGCAAGGGGCGCAGCGAGAGGGGGCGCTGGTGCCATGGTGGAGATGGGGGGGCAAGGGGCGCAGCGAGAGGGGGCGCTGGTGCCATGGTGGAGATGGGGGGGCAAGGGGCGCAGCGAGAGGGGGCGCTGGTGCCATGGTGGAGATGGGGGGGCAAGGGGCGCAGCGAGAGGGGGCGCTGGTGCCATGGTGGAGATGGGGGGGGCAAGGGGCGCAGCGAGAGGGGGCGCTGGTGCCATGGTGGAGATGGGGGGGCAAGGGGCGCAGCGAGAGGGGGCGCTGGTGCCATGGTGGAGATGGGGGGGCAAGGGGCGCAGCGAGAGGGGGCGCTGGTGCCATGGTGGAGATGGGGGGGGCAAGGGGCGCGGCGAGAGGGGGCGCTGGTGCCATGACGGAGATGGGGGGGCAAGGGGCGCGGCGAGAGGGGGCGCTGGTGCCATGGGGGGGGCAAGGGGCGCGGCGAGAGGGGGCGCTGGTGCCATGACGGAGATGGGGGGGCAAGGGGCGCGGCGAGAGGGGGCGCTGGTGCCATGGGGGGGGCAAGGGGCGCGGCGAGAGGGGGCGCTGGTGCCATGACGGAGATGGGGGGGCAAGGGGCGCGGCGAGAGGGGGCGCTGGTGCCATGGTGGAGATGGGGGTGGCAAGGGGCGCGGCGAGAGGGCGCGCTGGTGCCCTGGTGGAGAACGGGGGAAAAGGGGCGCAGCGAGAGGGGGCGCTGGTGCCCTGGTGGGAGAGGCCGAGGAGCGCGGCGGGCGGGGGCGCTGGCAGCCTGGCCGGGGGAGGCCGCTGGGCCCCGTTGCTCACCTTGATGTGGAAGCGGATGAGGGCCAGGCGGATGCAGTGCGCCATGCAGACGGGCGGCAGGAACCAGACTTTGGGCGGCGGGGTGCCCTTGTTCTGGACGTGGCTGACGATCTGCTGCGCGGTCTGGCGCTCGTTGCCCTGGCGCTTCACCCACTCGTGGAGCCGGGCCTTCTCCAGGGCCCCGTTGAAGAAGACGAAGAGCTCGATGTTGCCGTTGAAGCAGGCCTTGGCCAACGCCGCCAGGTAGCCCAGCATGTGGTTCCATTGCCCGCCGCTCACCCAGTCCGTGTAGAAGCCGCCGTAGAGCCGGTGCAGGCAGTTGTCGGCGTCGATGAGGAGGCGCAGCGGGGTCTGAGGGGGCCGTTGGCGGCCCCCACCCACGAGGCTGCCCCGGGCCAGTTTCTGCAGCTCCACGGGCACCACGGCGCTGGGGCAGTGCTTCTCGATGTAGTCCTGGAATCCCTGCACTCCCATGGCGAGGACGGGCGGGCGGCGGCGGCGGCGGGTGAGCGCAGGCCCGGCGGCGGGGTCTGGGTGCTGGCCGGGCGATGGGCTGTGGCTGGAGTTGCGGGCGGGGTGGGAGCGGTGGAGCCGGTGGGGGCGCTGCTGCTGGAGGTGGCCGTTCAGGGGGGAGTTGTGTGGATTAGTTGGGGGCTCATGGCAGCTGCGGCCGCCATGTGCTGCTCTCACAGAGCCATGGCTCAGGGACCCGGGCTGCTGCCGCTGCGGCTCCTACTGCCGGGGGGAGGGGGAGCGGCACCGCGCGCAGGAAGCCACCCCGCCGCCGCCGCCGCCTGCAGCAGGGAGAGCGGAACAGGCGGGACTTGGCGGCGGCCCCCGCTGCCACTCACGGGCCCGGCGCGCCGCGCACACAGTGGCCTCAGGGGCAGCACCCGGGGGGCCGGGCCGCGAGCGCGCCCCACCGACCCGGCCTCTTCCAGCGAGACGGCACCCTTGCTCTGCGGCCGCGGCACTCAGGCAGCGCGGCCTGGGCGGCCAGGCAGGGCTGTTGCATAACCCAAGCATGCGCCCTACGGACGAGCGAGAGAGCAGGCGGGCGGGGGCCACTACGCAGAGGGGCTTGGAAGTTGCTGGGGGGCGGCAGACGAACCGCGTGACGTGGGCGGGGGGCTGGAAGAGAGAGCAGGAGAGGGGCTCTGTGGAGGGAGGCTGGAAAGGGGCGGGGGTGTGGAGGACTGGGGGGGGGGAGGAGAAGGAGAATGGCGGGGCGTGCTACAAAGCCGCCTCCAAGCAGAAGCTCTGCCCCGCTGGGCACGATGGCAGCGCTTGGGCAGCAGGCCGTGCCAGTGAAATGTGGTCGGGCGCGTTCAGGACGGGAGGAGCCAACCCTCCGTGCAGGAGCCCACTGGGTGCTGTTGCAGCCCCAGAGCTGGGCGGGGGGAGGTGCTGGGTGAGAGGCACCCAGCCCGCTGGCCTCCCCCTCGGGCTTGGCTCCAGCGTTGCAGGAAGTCTTACACATTGACACCCGCCCAGAAGAGCGGGCTCCATGTGGGAGCTCCACGGCGCTGTTCCCGCTCCCGTGTCTGCGCAGCAGTGTATATCTCAAGCTGTACAAGTGCTGGGCCGGAAAGACCGCTTGCTGCACGGAGATCAGCCAATGAGAGAAGCGAACTGAATAGTGTCAACATCCCGGGCTGAGAGGTCGCTAACTGCCCCTGTGAGTGAGCTGGCTGGGCCCCTTGCTCCCCGCGATTCGATTTCAGGCAAAGACAGAAATAATGCCCGGCCCAAGGGGAGAGGAAGTCGTGCTCTTCCTCTAGGGAACTCGCACCCGCTCCTGCTTTGGAGAACGTTGGCATGTATCTGAATTAAAAAGCTAGTTTTGCTTTGTGCTGTGCACACACTATACTGTACAGCGATATAAATGCTAACCTGGAGCAGTGGTTTTCAACCTTTTTTCATTTGTGGACCTTAGATGTCAGGTGGAACTACAGATCCCTTTGGAAATCTTAGACCTAATTTGTGAACTCCCAGGGGTCTGTGGACCAGAGGTTGAAGACCACTTACCTCAAGCACTAAGAATAAGGGACATAACAGGTAAAGTATTCTATACTTTTAGAAGTGCTTTTTTTTTTTTACTTTTATTTGAAATAAAAATAAAAACTGCTTAGTTTTTTGAACATTGATCAGATAGAAGGAAAACAAATCTTTAAAAACAAATGCCTCTGAGAAGATGGACTGTCCTCCCCTCTTGCTTGGATTTTGCTGGTTTGGGAGGTTTCAGACTACAAAATACAAGTCCATTGAGATATGAGATACCATCAAGCAATACTTTGCTTCACACTGTGCCAACAGACTTGGGTGATGTCCAAACCTGACAATATAAAACTGGCATAGTCTTTGTTTTTCTAAAATTGGCACAGATTAGAAGGATTTAAAATTTGCACTCTCCACACAAATACAATAATAGCAGTTATTTAAAAAGAAACACAGTAGTAGGAAATTAACCTCAACTCACCAACAGCTAAAGATTTAACACTACCAGAAAACCTTCCAAAATGTCTTTGGTGGCCTGTTCGACAAGAGTATATATAAAGCTAACTCAATTCACATAGGCCTGACAAGCACAACTGGTTACTGATCTGGGCATGAATTTAAAGGCACGGCAACATGCAGTCAGTGGTATAGGAACTGCTAGAATAAGATCTATTGTCCTCTTCTAAACTGCTTCCAGTATTATGGTGATGATTTGCTCACTCCAGTTTCAGCTAGTGAAACTGTTTAAAGAGGCCCAGATTTGGCCTTAGATGTTTCCTGGCAGAGCATACATATTATCTTTGAAATATCAGCATAGTGTCTGAGTATTCCTCGGTGCTGGGCAACTGGCAAATACTGCAGATGCCTTATACCACGTTTAGTATTTTATTGGTAAAGATACATTTCATTTTTAATGAGATTTCAGTTGTTTGGCCAGATTGGCACCTAAAATAAAAATTCTCTTGTGACTCACTTGGTGGTGACTGTTTCCTAGGGAGTTGGTTGATTCCTTCCTGAGCTATGCTAACTCAACCCTGATTGGAAGACATTTGTATCCAACAGTGACTGATGTAGCCCATAAGGATGGTAAAATAAAGTATACAGAAAACTTTGTGGAAGTCCTTAATAAAAAAACGTTTCCTAAAAAATTGGGTTTTGGTTTTTTTTTTAAATCAGTGGAGAAAATATGTAGCACCTTTTCAGATAACTTTCTTCAAAGGTATTCATGAGTATCTGTTAAGAGCTTTTTCTTAATTTAGCCTTCATCCCAAGGCTCAAATGGATTCTCCCTTCAAAGTGCAATCACTAAGTTCTGTTATAACATTAAGGATGCTACAACAAAACACCTTGGAATAGTTTACAGTAGTACAAATTATGACACTAAATAAACATTGCAATTAATTGGGGATTTGACAGAGGAGAGAGGATTTCAGGTGGTTTTTAAAAGTATCCAAAGATTCAGCAGTGCTTGACCAACTGAACAATTAATGCCACAGATGCAGAGCATAAAAAAATAAAAACAAATGGTCAGTAGAGTCTGCACCCGAGGTCCAGCCAAGAAAGAACAGAGTTTGATCAGGAACACCTAAAAGATAGTTAATGTAACTTTATGACAGATCATTCAGACTCTTAAACAACTAATGAAAAGATTACAAATCAATCTAATCTCAGGCCAGAAACCAATGAAAGTCTGTCAGGACTGGTGAAGAATTGGGGATTCCATCAGCATTCTGAACAAACTTGAACAATTTAGGTTCAACAGAACCAATTAGTGGGGGTGGGGGGTGGAAAGAGGAAGAGTCTTTGGAACAGATCTTTAGCTGGTGTAAATTTCGTAGCTCCATTGACTTCAATGTACTTCCTGGCTGAGGATCTGCCACACTGTATCCTGCTCAATGCTGCCATAATTTAGAACTACTCCATATGTGGCTCCGACTCCAGCAGAGCAAGATTTCTGTATCTTCTTTGTATGGAACAATATCGAGAGGTCAAAACATCCAAGAGACACGCTGGATGCAATCAGCAGTAATTCCGTCTTAACATGTAACTAAAGATGACTGGTCCAGAATACCATATTGCAGTAGTAATGGCTGCAACACTAAAACCCTGCCCAGCATTACATAATTATCTCAATGCCAATGTCACCATAGACCAGGAAGGACAATCATGATCATCTAGTCTGTCCTCCTGTACATTGCAGGCCACAGAACCTCACTCACCCACTCCTGTAATAGGCTCACAACCTGTGGCTGAGTTATTCTAAATCCTCAAATCTTGATTTAAAGACTTCAAGTTACAGAGAATCTACCATTTACTCTAATTCAAACCAGCAAGTGATCCATGCCCCACAATGCAGAAAGTGGTGAAAAAACTCCTAAAGTCAATCTGACCTAGGACCCTAAATATAGTAATCAATTAGACCCTGAGCATGTGGGTGAGACCTATCAGACAGATACTTGGGAAAGAATTCTCTGTAGTAACTCAAGAGCCCTCCCTATCTAGTGTTCCATCTCCAGCCATTGGAGATATTTGCTAATAGCAGATGGGCCATATGCCATTGTAGGCAACCTCATCATATCATCCCCTCCAAAAACTTATCAACCTCAGTCTTTAACCATGAGGTTTTTTGCCCACACTACTTCCCTTGGAAGGCTCTTCCAGAACTTCACTCCTCTGATAGTTAGAAACCTTCATCTAATTTCAAGCCTAAACTTGTTGATGGCCATTTTATAGCCATTTGTTCTTATCCCAACATTGGCCCTTAAATAACTCCTGTCCCCCTCCTCTCATAATTGCCTGAAACTCTGTACTCTACACATTCAGAAGTTACATAAGTTGAAATACCTTTGAAGATATAGGACCTAGTGTCAAAAAGGGTCAGACTGCCCTTGCTCAAAGCTTTTTAGCCCTCTAAGGTAAAGGTAATTTCACTGTAAACTTTACACTACTGATCTTATGCTGCCATTTGCTACTTCATGCATTGCTTCAGTCTCTAGAACATTCCAACCAGTTCCCTGAAATGCACACAAAGCAAGAGCTCCCCATTCAAATCAGTTACAAAAATAAAGCATGATTATGGTTATACCATTTAAAAAAAAATAAATACACAAAAGCCATGAACCAAAATGAATTCACTACACATTCCAAGAAAAAGAGAAACTACTTAAAAGCAGCTTCCCATGGAATGAGGCTAGGTAGATGGGTGGGAGTAAGAATACCGTGAAACTGATAGCTGTAAAAAAAAATTTTAAAAATTACAGGAGATCTGGGTGCTGATTTGGAAATGGTGGTCTTTAAATCTGCAGTAAAGCTGATGTAGAGCAAGGTGCACCAAGCTATGTTCTCTCACAAGCTCCCCAATAGTTTCATGTAGATCAGGGGTTCTCAAACTGGGGGGCAAGAGGTTATTACATGGGGGGTCGCGAGCTGTCAGCCTCCACCCCAAACCCCACTTTGCCTCCAGCATTTATAATGGTGCTAAATATATAAAAAAGTGTTTTTAATTCATATGGGGGGGTCACACTCAGAGGCTGGCTGTGTGAAAGGGGTCACAAGTACAAAAGTTTGAGAACCACTGATGTAGACTTTGAATAAGAGAGAACAGGACTGAGCCCCAGCAGAGGGTATTATTCAGGCCAAACAGATATTTTTGAAGAAATGGGAAATCTGGCCCAAGTGAAGCCAATAGAAAAGGAGCATAAATTATGGCAAGCACAAATAAGATGGAAATCAGGAAGACTAAAAAGGATTTGAGAACAAATAGCCAAAGACACTAAAACAAATACAACATCCTTTAAGTATTTCAGAAACAGAAAGCCTGTGAGAGAATCAGTGGGTGACCTGGAGTGCAAGAGAGTTAAGGCACCAATTAAGGAGGAGAAGTCATTGAACCTAAATGATTTATTTGCCCTCTTCTTCACCACTGAGGATAAAATGGGGACACCTTCCCTGACCTACAATTTATGTAATTAGGATGAAGCACTTTGAGACCGAACTGTCAAAAGAGGAATGACCATACAAGATCAGATCAGTGGGTCAAGATGCTTCAAAGAAAGGTGCAAGAAATTTCATTATAGACAGATATGAAACAACTTGTTTGTACAAATTGGCAGTGTTACCCTGTTAACAGGTATCAATCTGGGGAAAGGCAAAATTGATTCATTACGATCAGTGACTCATTCAATCTGAATATAAGAGAATTGGGAGTGGCTTCCTGGAAGGAAGGAATTGAACTGTGATAAGAGAGGATTCTTTATGAGCAGCTAAGCCAGTGCTGAAGGTTTGAGATGAATGTTATCATTTTATCATTGATTTCCTTGTTAAAGACAAACTTGAAAAAAAGGGTGAATTTGGAGTTTGTGCACAGTGTCTGTAGGGTAGACTAGGAAGGGCATATCTGCATTGCCCTTAGGGGACACTTCATATAGTCCATATGCTTTATCTGGCTACCTTTAACTTTTCTTCCCCATTTCTCTCCTATGTGTGGGGAGCAGTGCCTGTTGCTCACTGTACTTTCTTCAAACCTCCCCAACTGCCCCAGATGTTCTGTCCCTTCCCAAGGAAAATCTCCCAAACCTTCCTGTTTATGTCTGTACCCACACCAAATGGGGTAAGAGCACTGCTCTGTGGATAGATTCTCTTTTAAAATTTTTCCCATTTATCTCACTGTTGAAAGGGAAGCCTTTTGTTTTTCTATTATATTGTTTCTTTCTACACTAATTTAAATGCACAAACTCTCAAACAAAGACCTTAAAATTGTAACCATAACCTCCAGCCCTTGGTCATAAATTGAACCGTTCTCTAGCAACTGATTACCACAGTTTCTCTCTCTCTCTCTCCTCATGGCCCTCCCATTTGTAATCTGAGGTATTTGCCTCTCAAACTGATATGAAAGTACAACATGTAGAGGGAATCTTTAAGGGTCTGTATGGCAGTCCCCTTCCGATTCCTAGCGACCCTCGCTTTCTGCTGTAGTTGACTTGGATGAGGACTTTGTATATACCCTTTTGCCTAGTCTTTAGAGTATTCTGTTAAATAAACAAGTTTTCGGTGAGTTCCTGTGTTGTGTTCTTGTCCATCTCTGGTCTGCCCACAACTGGAGTGTCTGAGTTTGACTCTTAACTGCTCTATAAGTTTTGCATCCTATTTATTGTTCTTGGTGTCATTGTTCTCGCCTAGTGCTAATACCATGTCAACAGGTAGCAGTGAAAGTAGGCTTTGATTTCGCATTAGATTGCTTGTTCCCTTTGCCTCTGTGGTAGTATCTTTCCATAATGATGATTATTTCAACACCAGCAGTGGCTTAGTTTGGTTTAGAAGCCTTGGTATGGTTAAAATCAAAACCAAACATTGTACTTGAGCTCCTCTTTCAGTAGCTTATTCCAGTTCTCAATAGGCACGTTATTTGAAGTCCTTTTCTTTCAGTTATAACACGTACCCACTCTTTGTTTGCTGGACTTAATTTATGTTCTTCCTAATTTTCTCTTGTTTTGTCTCTAGTCTTCCACTGAAGTTTTGTCAGTTCTTATAGCTTTTGATGCTAACTGTGCCGCAGCTGTTGCTATTTGATGAACAATACCTTCCTCATAACTTAAATTCTTTTCTTAATTTTATACAACTAAATTGTGTGTGTGTGTGTGTATTAAACATTTATTTATTTATATATATATATATATAAAATAACAGAAGAAAGTTACACAACTAAAGGACTTCTTAGGAAGAAATCTGAATACATTTCCAATTAAATTCTATTAGTATTATATACAGCAACTTCTTCCAAATATCTCCAGTAACTTATGATTGAATATTTTCCTCTTAAAAAGGAAAAGATTTTCATATGATGGGATATTCAACTAAGTCATCTTAATGCTTATCAGTCTCTCCAGCAGTATTATCTCCCAGATAAGTTTCATTATTCTATTTTTGGATCTGCTTGCTTTTTCCAGCTTGCTGCAAGAAGTAAGACTGCAACAACTGATAGATTACTAGTCAACTTAAATGGATTTATATGAGCTAAATGTTAAATATTTCCACAATATAAAGGAGGAATACTATTCCAACAATCTTTATGCAGTTATTTATGGTCTCTTTTGTAATATTCACTTTTTCTTGTAGTGCATCTTGCTGAAGTTTCCATTTTCTACTTATCTACCCTTGCCTACCAATCATTCCTGCACTCCAGCTCTCTTCATTTTGATTTGCAACTGTGGAAGATCTGACTGCACCATTGTCTGATGAAACTAGCTGGTGTTCTGGGGGTACAGAGTTGCATCTTCTTACTGGTCATGATTCACTCCTGCTCAACAGCTTGCAGTCTTTCTGTTTCACTGCAACTCTGAGTTTCTGGTAGGAGACAGTTCTGCCTCTCTAGCATATTATTTTGCAATTTCTCATTTACTCTGACAGCGTTATCTGTTTGAACCTTGATCACTTTGCTTTGGAGTCTTGGCCATCCTCTTGTTGGGCTAGCAGTGCTGAATCTGCACCTTACTCAAGTTCTCCATCTTTTTTTCAGTCTCAGGCATTTGTTTTTGCTCTAAGGCTTATTAGTGAAGTCTGCAGAGAATCCACAATATATTTGTGACCCCTCTTAGGATAACCTTATCTCCTCATTCTCCTCTGACAACTCATAATAGGGCTTTTGTATTTCACAAGTCATGTTTCCTGGCAATAAGTCCTACCTCATCCATACTTATGACAAATTATGGTTCCATCTTGACTATCAGGAGGTCTGCTTTCCTTTCAGTTATCTCTTACACAAGAGTGAAGAGAGATGGTCTCACAGAAGGAAGTCACTACTTTGTTAATTTTCTCCTGTTTGCATTCAATGTTTCTATTAATCTTAAAAGAAGGGAGCTGTATCTAAAGCTTTATCCCATGCCATATTTTCTACTCTTTGTCAACAACCCCTTTTTTTAAACAGGTGATCAGTCATTTTTTTCAGAGTAACCGTGTTAGTCTGTATTTGCAAAAAGAAAAGGAGTACTTGTGACACCTTAGAGACTAACCAATTTATTTGAGCATAAGCTTTCATGAGCTACAGCTCACTTCATCGGATGCATACTGTGGAAAGTACAGAAGACGTTTTTATACACACAAACCATGAAAAAATGGGTGATTATCACTACAAAAGGTTTTCTCTCCCCCCCCACCCCGCTCTTCTGCTGGTAATAGCTTATGTAAAGTGATCACTCTCCTTACAATGTGTATGATAATCAAGGTGGGCCATTTCCAGCACAAATCCAGGTTTTCTCCCCCCACCCCCTCCAAAAAAAACCACTCTCCTGTTGGTAATAGCTTATCTAAAGTGATGATTATCATACACATTGTAAGGAGAGTCAAGGTGGGCCATTTCCAGCACAAATCCAGGGTTTAACAAGAACATCTGAGGAAGGGGGGGGGGAGGAAAAAACAAGGGGAAATAGGTTACCTTGCATAATGACTTAGCCACTCCCAGTCTCTATTCAAGCCCAAGTTAATTGTATCCAATTTGCAAATAAATTCCAATTCAACAGTCTCTCGCTGGAGTCTGGATTTGAAGTTTTTCTGTTGTAATATCGCAACTTTCATGTCTGTAATCACGTGACCAGAGAGACTGAAGTGTTCTCCGACTGGTTTATGAATGTTATAATTCTTGACATCTGATTTGTGTCCATTTATTCTTTTACGTAGAGACTGTCCAGTTTGACCAATGTAAATGGCAGAGGGGCATTGCTGGCACATTATGGCATATATCACATTGGTAGATGTGCAGGTGAACGAGCCTCTGATAGTGTGGCTGATGTGATTAGGCCCTGTGATGATGTCCCCTGAATAGATATGTGGGCACAGTTGGCAACGGGCTTTGTTGCAAGGATAGGTTCCTGGGTTAGTGGTTCTGTTGTGTGGTATGTGGTTGCTGATGAGTATTCGCTTCAGGTTGGAGGGCTGTCTGTAGGCAAGGACTGGCCTGTCTCCCAAGATTTGTGAGAGTGTTGGGTCATCCTTCAGGATAGGTTGTAGATCCTTAATAATGCGTTGGAGGGGTTTTAGTTGGGGGCTGAAGGTGACAGATAGTGGCGTTCTGTTATTTTCTTTGTTAGGCCTGTCCTGTAGTAGGTGACTTCTGGGAACTCTTCTGGCTCTATCAATCTGTTTCTTCACTTCAGCAGGTGGGTATTGTAGTTGTAAGAATGTTTGATAGAGATCTTGTAGATGTTTGTCTCTGTCTGAGGGGTTGGAGCAAATGCGGTTGTATCGCAGAGCTTGGCTGTAGACGATGGATCATGTGGTGTGGTCAGGGTGAAAGCTGGAGGCATGTAGGTAGGAATAGCGGTCAGTAGGTTTCCGGTATAGGGTGGTGTTTATGTGACCATCGTTTATTAGCACTGTAGTGTCCAGGAAGTGGATTTCTTGTGTGGACTGGACCAGGCTGAGGTTGATGGTGGGATGGAAATTGTTGAAATCATGGTGGAATTCCTCAAGGGCTTCTTTTCCATGGGTCCAGATGATGAAGATGTCATCAATATAGCGCAAGTAGAGTAGGGGCGTTAGGGGACGACAGCTGAGGAAGCGTTTGTTCTAAGTCAGCCATAAAAATGTTGGCATACTGTGGGGCCATGCGGGTACCCATAGCAGTGCCGCTGATTTGAAGGTATACATTGTCCCCAAATGTAAAATAGTTATGGGTAAGGACAAAGTCACAAAGTTCAGCCACCAGGTTAGCCATGACATTATTGGGGATAGTGTTCTTGACGGCTTATAGTCCATCTTTGTGTGGAATGTTGGTGTAGAGGGCTTCTACATCCATAGTGGCCAGGATGGTGTTATCAGGAAGATCACCGATGGATTGTAGTTTCCTCAGGAAGTCAGTGGTGTCTCGAAGGTAGCTGGGAGTGCTGGTAGCGTAGGGCCTGAGGAGGGAGTCTACATAGCCAGACAATCCTGCTGTCAGGGTGCCAATACCTGAGATGATGGGGCGCCCAGGATTTCCAGGTTTATGGATCTTGGGTAGTAGATAGAATATCCCGGGTCGGGGTTCCAGGGGTGTGTCTGTGCGGATTTGATCTTGTGCTTTTTCAGGGAGTTTCTTGAGCAAATGCTGTAGTTTCTTTTGGTAACTCTCAGTGGGATCAGAGGGTAATGGCTTGTAGAAAGTGGTGTTGGAGAGCTGCTGAGTAGCCTCTTGTTCATATTCCAACGTATTCACGATGACAACAGCACCTCCTTTGTCAGCCTTTTTGATTATGATGTCAGAGTTGTTTCTGAGGCTGTGGATGGCATTGTGTTCTGCACGGCTGAGGTTGTGGGGCAAGTGATGCTGCTTTTCCACAATTTCAGCCCGTGCACGTCGGCAGAAGCACTCTATGTAGAAGTCCAGTCTGCTGTCTCGACCTTCAGGAGGAGTCCACCTAGTCATCTTTTTGCTTCTTATTGCCTCTGCTTTTATCACCACAAAGCATAAATGAAGGTTGCTTCTTACCTAGTTTAGGGAATTCTCTGATTTCTGTCCCTTAACCCTGCAATACATTACTCACCTAATAATTTGTCAATCACTGCCAAAGCTACTAAATTCTCTTCAGTTCTTGTGGATTCAGAACATTTTTCCATATGCTGTCCTGTTTTATCTTCACCTATGTAGCTAACCAAAATGGATGGAATCCCAATAACAACAGTGTTATAGAATGAAGATCTTTGCCCAGCTTCTCCCTCAAGGTTACAGTCTGGTGTGTGTGTGTGTGTCGTTTGGGAATCCATCTTCCTATTCTTCATAAAGATAACAGGTGCCTAAAAGGCTTGACATCCCAATGATGTTTCCCTTGGGTTCCCTGAGAGGGGAGAAGCCTCTGATTCATACTCCTTCATTTCAGTCTATGAATATTATTGCTAGGGTACATGCTCTCATGGCTGCCTAGATGTATCTAAGCATAGATGACCTGGAGCACCTATTCTGACAGAAATGGCTGTGACAAATCCCCCTGCCATGTTTTGTGGTACTTCAATAATAAATTTCATAATTTCCTGGGGCAATATGCACCAATTGTGTTAGGGGAAAAAAAGAACTTTCAAATGTTTGTTTGGGGAGCTTGTAACTTTATTTTTAACAAGTGGCATCAAAGAGCAACTTATATTTCTTATATACCCTCAGTGAGGGTCATGGATAAAGAGGGACTGGAGGAGATAGCAAGGAAAGAGACTACAAGGAGCTCCAACTTTTCCAGGTGGATTTTTTTCGTTCTTTGTTGGCTCTCACTGTCCCTCTACTTCATCATTTTCTTTCCTTCAGTTCACTTTCAGGACAGCCTCCTGCCTATTAACTTCCCCTTCCTACCAATTCCCTCAAGGGCACCTCATGCTGCCACCCACATTTTCTTCAGGCCACCCAATTTGCCAAAATGTCATGGAACCATTGGGGTCCAACAATCTAACCATTTGCCTGTAAAAGGGACATCACCCAGAAGATTCTGCTTGCTAGTTGAATGGCAGAAGACCGGGAAAGAACTTCACTCTGTATATGCAGCTGTATGGTCAGTGTTGCATTTAGTTGGGAAAACTCCCTTCAAGCAATTAGTCAAATATCTAGTCTTACTATTATCATTTGCACTGTGCTGACACACCAGGCTGTTCAGGTCCTTGCTGTGCTAGGCACTGTACAGATACCTCAGAAATGGCAGTCTCTGCCCTAAGAACTGAGTCAGGGCCAAAGGAGCCCTAATGTGTACTCTGCTTTGTCCCTGGGGAAAAACCATCCTTTTGGGGGTAAAAATGATACTGTCTAAAAGAATGATTGACTCCTTCTAGAGAACAGTCACTGCTTTCACAGCAAGAAAAAACTCGGGCAGGGCACATGGTACACAAGCTACATCAGGTCACTTTTGCCGCCTTTAAAGAATATTTAATGTTTTTGTGAAGTTAAGTACCAGTTAACTTCCAAATAACTCAATTTTCCAAGAGCAGAGAGTAAATACAGGTACGTATTATGAAATAAATAACAGGAGCTCTTAGAAAGCAATATCACTAATTCTTATAATGGAGGAAATATCAAACAGCAGCACATGGATCCATTGGTATTTATTAATAACCTGTGACACACAAAAAGGCTATATTGTAGAACATGGTATATACACTAAAAGTGCTTTGCAGCAGCACTAATTAACATAAGCCATAAGACCACTTCTATAGGACTAACAGATATTGATACATATCTATATACTTATTGACAAGCACAGTCCTTTCCAGAACTTGAAAATGCCCTAAACACTGACTTTATTAAGAAGGTTGAATGCTGTGGTCAGTGACATTTACAACCAAGTGTGACAAAGACCGTTAGTGTGTTCTATCTTTACAATATCAGAGCTGACAGATGAGGAAAGGTTAAAAATAACTGGGCTGTTTAGTCCTGAGAAAAGATAAGTCTTCACAGATGTTAAGGATTGTTACAAAGGACAGTGATCAATTGTTCTTCATGTACCCTGAAGGAAAGACAAGAAGTAGTTGTCTTAAATCAGCAGCAAGGGAGATTAGATATTAGGAAAAACTTTCTAACTATAAGGGGAGTTAAGCTCTAGAATAGGCTGCCAAGGAATGTTGTGGAATCCCCCTTATTGGAGGTTATCAGACAGGTTGGACAAACACCTGTCTGAGATAGGACCAGGTAAACCTCTATCTCCGTGCAGGAAGCAGTTTGACTTTGTGAAGTCCCTTCCAGCTCTACACTGCTGGATCATAGACTTGTAACAGTGTGTCACCTCCTGTACCAAAACACATGGACAGTTCTGGCACCCAAAGTACAGGTATCTGACCTACCAACTGTCATAAATAACTCAAGGCAAGGCCCATATACTCCATAATTTCATGGCTGTAGCAAGTTCTATGAGATGGTGTTGTTCACACCTATCCATGTGCTACTAACTTTGTATCTTAAATGACAATTTAAGTATTAGCATTAGCTGTCTTACTGCCCACCATTTCAAACAGGCATAGCTAATGTTAATTGCTAACAATCTGCATAGTGCTGTGAACATACAGAGCATTATTAAAAAGCTCAGTATTATTACCTGTATCCAAAACTGCCTTGTACACCTTCCCAGATGTCAACAGTATTGCCTCCTTTACTTAGTTGTCAAAACCTCCAGTTTCCCTAACTATTTCTACAATCTAGTTACCCAGTTACAGTAAAAAAAAAAAAAAAAAAAAAAAATTCTGCAGCATACTGAAACCCAAAACTTTGGTCACAGCAAAAATAATATTTAATTTGTGGATTGGATTCAATTTAACTAATACTTAGTAAAAGCCTCAATATTTTATCTGAAGCTGCCAATGTCTGACATCAGCTGCATTCTTTCCTTTCACGATCTCGTATCGTCAAGAGTTCTTGACCTTCCCTCATTCCACCCAACACCGGGGATGCATTTGTTTTCACTTTTTTTAGACTTCCCTTGTTTTAGCAGTGGCCAGATAATCTTACCGCCCGAACGCAGTCTGGTTGGGCCTGTACTATCTTTTTTTAAAGGAAAGTCTAATTTGGCCTGTTAACCCATACACCATAAAGGCTAGCTGGCAGGCACTCCCTCTAGCAACAGGACCCAGAAACTCTTCCACTGAGTGCTGCTCCTGGGCAAGAGTACACAGCCAAGCTGCCCACTAAAGGAAGTTGAAGCAAGTCTCACCGGCTACCCTCTGAAGATATCAGAAGTAATAAGAGGACACTGTGATGGGTTCGGTCATAGAGATCCCCTTGGGACTGTCACCTGATGTGTTGAGACGACCTCTGAGCCCATTTTCTCTGCCAGTTTGGGCCTCCAGACCCCTGCCTTGTTGAGCCAGACACAACAGTCTGCTCCAACACAGACCCAGGGTCTGAACCAAGTGCCCCAAAGCTGCAGACTTAACTGAAAACAGCTTAAGAAGTGCTCCTAACTCCAGCACCCAGACACCCAAATCCCAATGGGATCCAAACCCCAAATAAATCTGTTTTACTCTGTATAAAGCTTGTACAGGGTAAACTCATAAATTGTCTGCCTTCTATAACACAGAGAGATGCACAGCTGTTTGCTCCCTCAGGTATTAATTACTTACTCTGGGTTAATAAGCAAAAAGTGATTTTATTAAGTATAAAAAGTAGGATTTAAGTGATTCCAAGTAATAACAGACAGAACAAAGTAAGTTACCAAGCAAAACACAACAAAAACACGCAAGTCTAAACCTAACACATTAAGAAACTGATCACAGATGAAATCTCACTCCCAGAGATGTCACAGTAAACTTCTTTCACAGACTGGACTCCTTCCTAGTCTGGATCCAGCAATCACTCACACCCCAGTAGGTTACTATCCTTTGTTCCAGTATCTTTCAGGCATCTCTTTGGGGTGGAGAGCCTCTCTCTTAAGATGGCTGAAGACAAAATAGAGGGGCTTCCAGGGCCTTTTATATTCTCTCTTGTGAGTGGAAACCCCTTTGTTGTTCTGTACAAAATCACAGCAACAAGATGGAGTTTGTAGCCACCTGGACAAGTCATGTCCATGAATGATTCAGATTTTTCCAGGCCGACACCATTGTTTACATGTTAGTTTGAATGTTCCTAGGAAAGCTCAGATGTGGATTGGTGTCTCCAAAAGTCTATTAGTTAAGTACTCCCAATTACTTGAATGGCCCCTTCACAATATATTGGCCAAACCTCCCTTATTTGTTTCCTACAGCAAACACTTTTTAAATATGAGCGTTGGCTCTATGCTTATAACTTCAGATATAAAAATGATATGCATTCAAATAGGATGAATATATTCAGTAGATCATAACCTTTTCAAATATGTTACATGGCATATCTAGCACAAAGCATAGTCCAGTTAGGTTATATTTACACTTATAAGCATATTTCCATGAACCTATAGAGTGCCACGTCACACACTGGCCTCTCTCTCCAAGATCAGCTTCCCCAGCAGGTAAGAGGGAAAGCATGAGTGATCAAGATCAATTTCAGGAAGACTTGAGCGGGATCTTTAACCAAGCATTTCAGAAATGAACCAAGGTGTGTGTATGGTTGTAGGTCCGTGTTTCTAACTGGTCCATGCATTCTTATTGAAGGGACAATTGTTGTGGAGGGAGGGAAGGGGCAGAGTATTGCAGCACAGCCTGTGCAGTGCTGGTTATGTGGATCACAAAATATTTCAGTCTCCAGGCCTGGCAAGTCAATACTTCACAGAAGCATTAAATTTACTTTTAGAATGTTGCCTTGTATTTTTTGTAAGGGATGTCCATAGACAATTGTGGAATCTGTTCTCCGATGGGGGGGGAATACTTGGAATGCAAGTCACAGATCTTCACCCTCAGAAATTCAGCCAAAGAGTAGAGCCGTTAACCACAGATGACTCAGTTGCAGTCCAGATTCTATACATACACACACACCACATGGCCATGTAGTATATGAAATACACTATTCAGCCACGTTCATACACCACTCAGCAATATATCAGATACTTAGCTAGCTTTTCCATCATTTACTAAGCCGCTGCGTCTTTCAATACATACTTTTATTTTATTTCAGTTCAAGAATACACTTTAAGTGTAGCACAATAGCTCAACCTAAACACGGAACATAAATAATAAAATTGTGAAGAGTTGGTTTTGTTGTTTTACTAATCTGTTAGATCTAACTTAAGATGTGTGCTTGCTTTCTCATTGAAAGAAGGGATGAGCATTAGTAAATACCATCCTTTTGTTGGTGTTGCATTTTGTGTAGATTTATGTATGTGGGAATAAAACCTTTAAAATCTTAGAGTATATTAGGAGTTAATCAAAAATATTATTGTAATTTGCAATCTACCCTCTGTATTGAACGCAGAATCACTTCACTGAAAGGCATGCTAAAAGCAATCACTAGGCACTGGAGGGAAAAAAAAAAAAAGAACATGGCACATGATCAAAAATGTAAACTTCACACTTGGGGCCAATTTTTCTAAAGAGAGCTTTGAATTTGTATCTGTAGGACAGCAAAAGCACTGGTTCTCACAAACCAAACCAGAATCTGCTCACAAGGAAATTCAGTAGTTGATCACACAACTGCTAAATCTGCATATGCAACTTCGGGTGCAGTTTCACCAGCCAGTTTGCCAGTGAGATTTGTGTTCCACTTAAATGGTCTGTTTCTGTTGTCTGGCTACTGCTTTAGCTATGTGCTTAGTGTCCTCTTCTTTTTTCCTTAGGGATTTGAAAAGATGATAATCTCCAAGGTCTTCCACCTGTGAAAATCTTCTTTACTATCATTGTCTCTTTCTTTTTAATTGATGGGGTTGTGAACTGAGTAAATATGAGAGAGTAAATAATTCTCACCTTTCATGAAGTGCTGACTTTTCCTGCCAGCACACTCTTGAAAAAAATCTCACAATTTGTACTGAAAAGTAAGTTTGAACAGATGCCAGAGAAGGACTGGCATGGTGAGAGAACCCTTCTTTAAGCTCAAATATTCCCCTGTGACTTAAGTTTTACATTTTTCAGTCCTTTCACAGGTGTATTAATTTCTCTTTTTCAATTGAGGACTGCTAAAATCCGATATTAACGTCCATATTAATCTATAATAATAAAATGAAGGTGAAAAAGATGACGTCACACAGTGTGGTGTTGGAACAGTTTTAATAGTGGGGGTGCTGAAAGCCATTGAACCAAAGTGTAAACCCTGTTTATGATAGAACCCACTTCAAGCCAAGGGGTACTGCAGCACCCCTGGTTCCAGCAGCCCTGATGTCACATGGTGATTACCTTGTGATTTATTTGCTTTCCTCTTAGTCAGTATAAGAGGGTAGTTATAGTTTAGGAAATAGTCTTTCCCAATGGTGGTGGTGGGGGGGGGGTTTTTTTTGTTTTGTTTTTTGCAACAGGTGGAAGGAGTTTAAAAAAAATTATTAGTTGGTGGAACAACACTGTGGTTGCCTCTGACAGGCAGCATAAATGTACATTAGCTTACGGTACAGGCCTGCATTTAATTTGATAGCATGAAACTAACTAGCATAACAATGACACTTACTGAAAAAGAGACTTAAAGATGTACATATTACATGTTTAATAATCAAAGCACTTTTTTTTTTTTTTTTTTTTTTTTTTTTTTTTAGAGCACAACTTAATTTTCCTGACACTTCCAGCGGACAGGCCAACTTTTGATCTTCCCCCAAAAGTAATACAACATTGGAGAGTGTCTCTTTAAATTAATTTATAAAATAAGTCAGAACTGTGGGTGTCTTTGATCTGCTCCTCTCTGGTAGAGAAGAAATTTCAGAAGAGAAGAACATGTTGCTAGGCAACAGTGTGCAGCAGAATGGAACTTGTGGAAATCAGGGAAGTGTGAGGGGGGAGGCGAAGGGGATGAATGGTCCAAAATTACAAAAGGGAGAGAAGCAGCAATGTATGGGAAAAATAAAAATAAAAAATAAAGCTCTAGAAAACTTATCTGGAAAAACAGATAAATGGAAGGATTTAGAGGATTACACAATCTCACTTTTATTGCTTTTCCACTGAAAGAATTTAAAATTAGGGGGAAAAAACCTGAGACAGACAAAGCATGTTAAAGTGGCTTCAGTACAGGTTTGCACTAGAAGGGAACCCATAGTTTTATTTTTAAACTGGGCGAATGTAGTCAAGACTAATCTGATCACAATTAACTTGATTCATATTGCACTTTTCATCCACAGATCTCAAATAACTTTAAAAAGAGAGAGAAGTGCAGCCATTTTACAGACTGTGAAACTGAAGTACAGGGAGGTTAAATGATTTACCCAAAGTTGGATAGTGTGTCAGGACAGAGTTGTCAATAAAACCCAGATTTTCTAACTGATGTCCTGTATGTTTAGATGCAAAACATCATTGGTAACATGAGTAAAGATATGAATTAGGAAAAGTATTAACTATAGAGTTACTGACATCTCCATAATAAATCCAACTATGCCACATGTAATCTATGCTAAGAGTGTGCCTCTCTGTCCCCCATTAGTAGCTAGTCCCCAGAGGTTTGAATCTGCTACAATGTTTGAGGTTGGTGCTTTTAGATCTAGAGGTCTTGGGTTCAGTAGTTGCCACCACTGCCCCTATCTAGAGGCATTATGTTGCACGTGCAAGGGACAAGAAGGTAATGAAAATACAGTCTAAGACCAACAGTGAACATTGGCCAATATTTCCTGATTATAAGGAGCCAGATTCTCCGGGATAATCAAACTGGACAGTCAGTACATGGAATGCAAAAGTGACTTGAAGCTCTCACCTGGATTGCTCTGATCTTGGTGCTGCTTTGCACACACTATGGCCCCTGTGTTGTGTTAGAGCAGCCTTACAACTGCTCTAGCTTACTTTAGCCTTTAATGACTAAAGGACACTAAAAACCACAGCCCAAGACTGGCAAAGGTTGAGGGGCATATTGACCATGCCTCCTTTTCTATAGCCACTTGTGTGCTCCTTTTATGTCATCAGTGAGGAGGGTGTGTGGTATGCAAGTCCCTATATGGGCTCAACGCCTCTGCACAATCATCCTCTTACGAGGGTGATCCTCACGTGGCCTGCTAAGCCAGGTTTACAGCCAAGTTATGCCAGCAGTGTAGGGTAGACCATCTACACTGTACCTAAGCATAGGGCTAAATCCTTAAAGAAGGAAACTGCTGTAAAAATTGTATATAGGGAGGATGAGAGCTAGAAATGGCTTAAGTACCGCTCATTTAAACAATGTCTTGCTACTGAGGGAAAATATGATTTCCTATGTTCTGTTTATTTTGTACTATTGATCTTAAGATGATTACATTGACATTTCTTAATATGTTTCTTTAATGTCCTATTTGTCTGTGATTTAGGACTCAATATATTCAGAAGGATCCTGAACTGCTTTATAAAGGATACATATTTCACCCAGCACTGCTGTACAGCTCATTCTGGGGTGGAATGCTGCAACTGATTCGAGCGCTCAACTACCTTATATGCACAAGTTAAAGAATCACCTCTACTTTCAGTAATTCATTGCCTATCTCATTTCCTCTCTGTGTTCCAATTATTACTAACATTAGCCTATGATTAAAAACTGGCAAACCGTCCTTTGAAAGGAGTGCTCGTTTCTGCTTATACAGTAGCAGAAATAAGAATTGTCACTGTGAAACCTGATTAAAGCCAAGTTTCTTGGGACACTGCACTTCAGGAATATTGCATGAACACTAATGACTAAGGCTAGGTATACACTACCGCCCTTATAGTGGTATAGCTGCACTGCTGTAAACTCTCCCACCGGCATAATTAAACCACCCCCAATGAGCAGTGGTAGCTATGTTGGTGGGAGACGCTCTCCTGCCAACTTAGTACTGGCCACACTGGTGCTTTTGTTGGTGAAACTTATATCAGTCAGGGGTGTGATTAAAAACCACACCCCTGACCAAAAGGTTTGCTGACAAAAGTGCTAGTGTACACAACGCCTAATACTTGAGTACGAGAAGGGTTTCTCATCATGGAAAAAGTTATGGAGTGAAATCCTGTCCCCACTTAAGTCAGTGGGGCATGGATTTCACCCCTGATCTTTGACCATTTTCCATATTTTCAATGGCGTTATGACATGTAATATTTTAGGGATATTTAATTCAAATTTAATACATGTCACACTTGTATAGTATTAAGTGTTCTAAGTTTGTAAACACACACATCAAAATTAGAGGGCTGAGCCTAAATTCTCAGAGGCAAATCATTTCAATGGTTCTAATCATCCTATTTCATGATTTATGTTTATGGGCACGAAATGTAAGTTACGGAGAGGAGAAAACAGAACCAGTACCCCGTTTACAGCATTGACCGTCCTTAACTCAATAAAGCAGGGGAAAGATTTTACTTCCATCAACAGATCAGAGGGAAAAGACTATTGTACTATTGTCATAACTATATATTGTTTTATAATTTTTTCCCCTTTCATTTAACTTTGGTTTGTATAGTGTACCAAAGAAACTTTTTACATTATAAAGAAAAGGGTAGATAAAAATATCCAAGCAAATCTGATAGGTCCACAATTAACTCAATAGTAATTATTACAATAAAAACTGTTATATGGAAGAAGATTGAGTAACAAAGTTTACACAATTTTTTTGTTTGTTTTGCATCTTTTAAATCAGATTTTATGATGCAGCTAGAAGCACAGGACTTGTTTGAAGTGTTGCTAGTTGAGACACGCTCTATTGACTCTAATATATCTTAGCTCTCAAAGACACAATACCATCAACTGTTTTTCACTGTAGCATTTAACACCAAATAAGCAGTTTTGCTGACTGCTGAAATCTAGAGCAAAAATGAGTCTTGCAACACAGCCATGTAGAAAAGAAGTCTTTCCTTTGCCTGCATTTACAGGACTTTTTACATATGGAGTGATTTTTGATTGTTAGATGAGATGATCATCATAACCTTAATGATGCTTGTCATTAAAAAAATAAAGTTACTTTACTCCCATCAAAGAAAAGCAAGATAAAATATCCTTGTCTGTTCAAGCAGGCAAAGGGAATTTTGCAAGGCTGACAGTTTCAAATATAGCTGGATCATGTGAGATTTACATTGTTCTGGCTGTGCTGGAATATACTAATATAGATTGGAGGATATTATGATATGGTACTTGGATAAAAGTGGTAATCAGTCACCTAAGAGGATACCTGGAAAACAATTTGGAGCCGGTGTCATGTACCCAAACTTCTTACCATAAAAATCACTGCCTAGAGATAGGTCTGAAGATGGAAAATGAAAATACAGAAGCATAAGAAGCACCACTCACCTAAGAGCTAGGATTACCATAAACACACTTGGATGTGATGTGGACTTTCCTCATATCTCCCTGCCCTAGTTCAACTGATATAAGGTGCTCATCTAATGGTTCAAAGCATCCTTCATGCCACCTAGTTCTTTATTTGGCACACCAGTGCTTGAGTATTTATTTGCTGGAGAGCCAGCAGCTAGTGTCAATATCAGGGTCACCCACAGAGAGAGCATTTTCCATGTCCTCTGGCATTAGTTATAATGATTACCTCAACAACGCAATCTGTTATGGAGTAAGGTTGAGTTTCTCTAATCTATTCTAAAGTAGATGAGACTCCTCTATTATAATCTTATCTTAAATAAACATAAGATTAGTCAGCCTCCTTCACTACTACCTTGAAAAGTTTAATTTCCATTCAAAGATAAAATTGCTTTTGCTGGCCGTCCCTCACTGTCCTCCAAAACCCTTCCATAGTAAGTGGAGATTTGTTATAACCAGAAAGAACTCTTATCTTTACCCGTGATGTGTAAGCAGGACCAGCCTGCCTTTGTCCTATCACCACAGAGGAAATGCCATCAGAAGGTTCTTCTGATATCCAAGACCCTGTCCACAGTAGGAAAAACAGATAACTCGCCATGGATGCAGCTCCACTAGCAGTCTCAAGCTGCATCAGTGAAAGCTGTAGCAAAAAGACAGGGATCAGGCATCTTAACCACTAGCAGAACATTGTGCACCTGAAATCTGGCACGACCTACACATGAGTTCACTGACGTGCTCTAAAGCAATGTTCTGAGTTTGAAAAGATGGGGTCTGTTTACCTTAGAGAGGAAACACATAAGAGAGGACCAGATAAAAGCATACAAAATAAATGGGATAGAGAACGTAGATCAGGAATTTGTAGACACCCTTCTTGCAATACAAGGACAAGGGGGTATTCTCAGGAATGGTCAAGGGAGACCTACCCACTTCAAGAACCAAAGGGAGTCCATTCCCCATTTGACTTAAGTCCACAACTAGAAGTCTGCCACCTGACCAACCACCCCAACTTCAAAGATTGCCAGACAGACAGAGCCTGCCCCTTATCACCACCTCCACTAATGTGAGAAACACCTGCCAAGCAGGAGAGCCACTCAGAGAAGCCTCCATGAGGTACTGTGGTGTTGGAGACATGCTGGGTGAAAGGGGCTGGGTGGATGGATTTTGGGCAAATTAATTTATTAATTGGGGACGGAGGTTGGATGGGGAGGATACTGTAGAATTAATGGATTTTATTTGATTTATTTTTTTGTGGAGGGAAAGAGTATTGGAATGATGGCGTTTCTTTTGGAGGGAATAGTATTTTACTTGAGGAATTCACATGTATCTTTGACTGAGGCAGAACATTTTTGAGGGAGCCTCTGGTTAACATTTTGGCAGCCTATCTTTGTTTCTTCCCAATTGCAAATGTCACTCCATCTGCCACAGAACATTGGGTTCCAACATTCTGTCCTAGCTCCTGTTAAAGGGACATCACCCAAAACATTATGCTTTCTGTTTGAATATCAGTCGAGGAAAGCAATATCAGTCAATGTGTAGCCCATTACAGTAGCATGCCCTGTTTAAGATTTGATTTGTTATCCAGAAGAACCCACGGAAAACTGAAGAAATTTCTCCCGCCCTCCAGATAGTGACTGAAGTTTTAATTTAATTGTGTTTGACGTATTTTAGGCTAATCTTTGATCCTGTCATTGGCGCTAATCTGAGTCATTGAGATGAGGCTTCATGGATATTGACACAATGTGAAAAATTGAAGCATGACAACCTATTGATAGTTGATTGTTCTTGCAATAGTTTTAGCTGGTTGCACATTGTATTTGAGATATTAATAGGCTGTAGGTGAAGTAAAGCATTCTTTGAAATCAGAAGAGCTCCTCAAATGTGCACCACTCAAAATCATGCCTTAACATGCACTGTGAGAAGGGTTTCTCAGTGCATACCTTTAGTAGATCATTCAATACACAGCAAAGTTAGCCATGCACCATGCTGGGCACTTCAAGAGCTGGGCATTGCCATTCAACATTTACTGAGCATACATAAAATGTTATTTTCAGTGGGTCATGATTCAGTCAAATCAAATCCAGTTTTCACTAGAGCATTCAAAAGGTTCTTCTCCAATAGTCCAACTTTCTACATCTAGTCACTTAGCTGCAAGATCTGCTAACAACATTCTAAATACTTATTCTCATGTGCACATGTACATGAATAAGGAAAGTATTTTTCCAAGTTCCCTCACTCCCCAAAAAGGCTGAAAATACATGGCTTAAAGTTATCTGAAAGGAAGGCTGGCTCTGTGCTTAAAGCACAGGACTGGGGCTCAGATGATTCTGGATTCACTTCGTTCACAGAATTCGTGTTTCATATGAGTGACATGTCACTCAATCTGCCTGTGCCTCAGTTCCCCAGCCTTGTCTAGTTAGACTGTAAATTCTTTAGGGTGGGTACTGTCTTAGTACGCTGTGTGTACATCTCCTAGCACAAATGGGGCCGAACTGGTTGGGGCAGCTGTTACACGTACGAATCTTCAGGGAGTGAGCACTTAAAAAAAACAAAAAACACCACCACCACTCTGCCTGAAATGGTTAATGTTTCAGAAAGTCTGAGCACCTGAAGACAGGGGATCAGAATAGACATGATCAGGCAACTCTAGAGGTTTGCACTGCATATTTGGAATGAAAATAGCAGACAGCTGCACCAAGACACTATAGAATGGTAACCAGAGACAGCAGTATCTCTAAAGAAATAGAACAAAAGATAGACAGCAAGAGATTCTAGGAGAGCCAAACATCTGAGTGTTCTAAAGTGGTAATAATATTACAGTGAGGGTAACTGGAATACAGTTTAATGGAGATTATAGCCAGAGTACAGTAATCTTATCAGAGAGCAGTTACTACAAGCATTATAATGAGGGTGGAGCATACTTGGTTCATTAAATCACGAACAAGCAACCCATATGAACAACAAAACTATGTTCCAGGAAAGACAAATTCAAAGATGACTCGTAGTCTGTGCACTTCCAACCTCTTGATACTACCCAGCTTAGTATTAAGATCTAAAAAAAGAAAAGTGAGAAAATTATTCCTTTGATATGCATTAAATTATTCAGTCAGTAAATTAGTGAATCATATTCTCTGTGTTATTAGCTATTAGCATGTTACACTTCTTGATGCTGCTCATGAAGAATGCATGTGAGAGTGAGGAATAAAGGTTCCCCTTTGAAATCGCTGCCACTGAGTTGTTGACATTTCTTCTAATTGGCAGCTGTCCTGATCTTGAATGCAGTGTTCTGCTGTCTATTTCTATGAGAGAGTCCTGATTTTATTTTAATTAATTCTCCCATCTCTTAGACTTTTTTTTTTTCTTACTTTGGCAAAGGAAACTCTCAAAACATCATGCGTTTCAGAGGAACCATGTCCCTCTAAAACAGTTATTAATGTGTATGTTCTCCATTCACTAGGTTTAGCCTGCATTTGCATTAGAGGAATTATAAGCTTGCATCACTGTTACTAGAGCCAGATTCTTCTACTATTGAAGTCAGTGGGAATCTTGCCATGGACTTCTATAGAAGTAAGATCAGGTTCCCAAGTGTGAAGAAAAAGTGAAATGCAAATTCTATTACTAAGATGGCTCTTCTCTGTGCAATTATAAAAGTTCTAAGAATTTCTGTCAGTTTCCTGTGTTTCTCTGGTGCTTTACTGGGATTAATGAGGGAATAAAAACACTTTTAAAACTGGGTAAACCAGGAACAGTGTATTCCCATCCAAACCAGGATCTCTCCGAAGACAAGTCAGTAGCAACCCTAACTACAGGATTAACCTGCCTCAATTTGCACTATTCATCCCACCAAGTGAGGAGTTGAGAATGTATAGCCCCTCTTCATTCTAAACCCATATAATGGTTACTTGCAAAACAATTTTGCTATTAAAAATGACAAGCATATTGTTAGATTCTGTGTATGATGAAGTTCTCACTGAAGAGCTGAGTAGCCTCTGGGAAAAAAACACCTAGACCTCAGCAATTATCACGTCTAATGTGTTCACTGTTCAAGGACAGCTAATACACATTGGATCATAAATATTAGAAGATGTTACAGCATGAAGAACTTTACTTCCTCCACTATAAATTTGTTCTCTCCTCCTTCCTAGTTAAACAATTCTACTTCAATTTAATTGAATCCCATCAACCTTTTCTCAAAGGGGTAGCCAAGTTAGTCTGTATCCACAAAAACGAGGAGTCCGGTGACACCTTACAGACTAACAGATTTATTTGGGCATGAGCTTTCGTGGATAAAAAAACCTCACTTCTTCAGATGCATGGGGTGAAAATTACAGAAACAGGCATAAATATACCGACACATGAAGAGAAGGGAGTTACCTTACAAGTGGAGAACCAGCACTGACAAGGCCAATTCAGTCAGGGTGGATGTGGTCCATTCCCAATAATTGATGAGGAGGTGTCAATACCAAGAGAGGGAAAATTGCTTTTGTAGTGAGCCAGCCACTCCCAGTCACTATTCAAGCCCAAATTAATGTTAAGTTTGCAAATGAATTGTAGCTCTGCAGTTTCTCTTTGAAGTCTGTTTTTGAAGTTTTTCTGTTGAAGGATGGCTACTTTTAAATCTGTTATAGAATGTCCAAGGAGATTGAAGTGTTCTCCTAGTGGCTTTTGTATGTTGCCATTCCTGATGTCTGATTTGTTTCCATTTATTCTTTTACATAGAGACTGTAGGGTTTGGCCAATGTACATGGCAGAGGGGCATTGCTGACACATGATGGCATATATTACATTGGTAGATGTGCAGGTGAATGAGCCCCTGATGGTCTGACTGATGTGTTTGGGTCCTCTGATGGTGTCGCTAGAGTAGATATGGGGACAGAGTAGGCAACGGGGTTTGTTAACGGAATTGGTTCCTGGGTTAGCGCTTTTGACTCACCCTCAAACCCTTCCCCTCCTCCAACTTCCACTTTTCTCTCTACATAGCATCTCACTGATTTCTTCCACGCGAGCTGGAGGAATAATTGATTTTTCAGTTCAGTGGCCAAACAAAGATTTGGGTTGACATGAAACAAAATAATTTAAATTTGTTCTTGCTAAAATTTAAAAAAAAAATATTTCACATTGACCTGAAATTAAAAATGTTGTTTAGTTTTCAGAGGAGGCGGCTTACTCTTTTTGGGGGTGTTTTGGTTAAATCTAAATTTCTAAACAAAATATTTTAAAACCAAAAGTCAAAATATTTAATTTAGAAAATGTCAAAATATTTTTACTTTTTGCAATTCTCTTCCCCCACCCTCTTTGACCAAAAAAAAAAAAAAAATTATTCACAGAATTTGACCTGAATTCACAAACAGTTTTGGTCAGCCTACAACTGAATTTTGGGACAAACTATTCACTGAGAAAATGTCCCCTAGCTCTACTTCCAAGAGAAAATTGTCAATGTACAATGTGAACTTCTCTCCCCCTTTCCACTCCTACAATTTTCTCTTCCTTTTCCTGTGTCACAGATGCCAAAGTTTCTCAGCTGCTCTCTTCCTCTAGCCCCTCTAACATGCCCCAGTGATCCCTTCCCATCCCATTTCCTGATCACCCCTCTCATCTACTTCCTTACTTTTCTGCTTAACTGCTCACTATGCTCTGGCTCCTTCCCCTCATAATACCACTATTCTTTAGATTCTCCTATCTTAAAAAATATCGTCTTTACCCCACTTGCCTGTCCCATTACCATCCATCACCCTTCTCCCTTTCATCTCTAAGATCACTGAACACTTTACAATCACTGTCTGGAGTTCTCCTCCAGCTCCATCCTAGACCTCTCCAGTCTGGCTTCTGCCCCTTGCACTCCACTAAAAATGCTCTTGCAAAAGTCTCTAATGACCTCTTCCTAGCCAAATCTTAGAACCAGTACTCCATCTTCATCATCCTCAACCTGCCAGCCACCTTCAACACCATCAGCCTTACTTTTCTTTTTGATATCTCATCCTCCTTTGGTTTCCATGACTCTGTCCTCTCCTGGTTCTCCTCCAACCTCTCTAATCACTCCTTCAGTGTGCCCTTCAGAGGATCCTCCTCATCTCCCCTCCAACTTTCGGGGCGGGTTCCACAGGGCTCTGTCCTTGGTCCCCTTCTAAATCTCATCTCTGGGTAATGTCATCAACAAGTTTAAATTACCATCTCTATGCTGATGGCTCACAAATCTCTTTACTCCAGACCTGTCTCTTTCTGTCTGAACTAAAATCTCAGCCTCTGTCTCTGATATCTCCTTGTGGATGTCTAGCCATCAGCTCAAGCTCAACAGGACTAAAACAGAATTCTTAATCTTCCCTCCCAAACCATCCCTGTTAACATCTTTCTTAATGACAGTGGACAACACCATCTCCTGCCTGTCACTCAGGCCTGTAATCTGACTGTTCATCTTCAACTCAGACCTCTCTTTAGGACCTCACATCCAGGCTAAGTCCAAAACTTGCTGATTCTTTCTGCATAACATCTCTAAGATGTGGCCTTTCCTATCCAACCACACAGCTAAAACTCATCCAGGCTCTTACCATCTCACATCTCAATTACTGCAACCTTCTTTTCTCTGGCTTTGACAAATGCCATCTTGCCCTGCTCATACCCATTCAGAATGCATTTTCCTAACCTGTCACTTTGCAATGCCACCCCTCTCTTTCCATCACTTCACTGTCTCACTTTGTTATCACATCAAATATAAGCTATTTGTCCTCACTTTAAAAGCCCTTCACAGCCTATCCCCACGCTATCATCTGTCATTCACGATGAAGAAGTCAACACCTGTCTCCAATCAGCCCATGATGCCAGCCTCCATCATCCACTTGTAAAGTTTTCAAACACATGCCTTCACGCTTTCTCCCATGCGGCCTCTTGCACTTGTGAGCACTCCCTGTAAACATCCGCAAAGATACCTCACTAGCCTTCTTCAAATCTCTCCTTTTCCATGATGCCTACAAAAAACTAGACTATTGTTCACAATACTGGGGCACTGATACCACAGCCTATCATGCTGGCCCAGAATGTCTCATTGTTTCCTGTTATGCTCCCATCTGTCTTGTCCTTAGATTGCAAGCTCTTTGGGGCACGCACCATCTCTTTGCTCTGTCTTTGTACAGTATGTAGCATAATGGCTTCCTCATCCGTGACTATAGCTCCTAGGCACTATGATGAAACAAATAATAAATAAGAAGAAATGTTATTTAAAACCTCAAGCTGTAAGCGGCCTACCATTCCTATCAGTATTGAAAACTTAATATATCGAGACACTAAAATTTTCAGTGAAAAGGAAATTTCTTCCTTGCAATAGGTTAATATAAAATAGGTCTTTAAAAAGTCTGTTACTGTTAAATCAGCTGGTGGATGGTTTAAAGCTTAAATTCTGTGGCATAAATAACCCAAAACTTTAGTATCTGTTGCCAAGGAGGAGATTAATTCTGAATAATCTCTCAAATTTGAAGCAGCAGTTTTACCCATCAACAGCCCTTTGCAGGTTCAACATGGACTCATGAATGTAATGAAATGGGAAAAGAGAAACAGTCATGGAGTTCAAGCATTAGCCTTATACCAGAGGACAAGCCAGCCAACCATTACAAAATCATAGCTCAGAAGAAAGATTCACCTTGGGGAGAGCAAATTTCTCTAGGTTAAACAAATACCATTAAAACATTAAATTATAAAGTATAGTCTACAAATGGAGGAATAAGCGTAACTCTGGCCACAGAGTAGAGTTGAGGTGGGCTACCTGATATACTTATACCTCTTTGTCTATTTCTGTGTAAATGAATATAGGCAGTTTAAAGAACTGCTTGATAGTCAACCTCATGGGTGAAATGCTAGCGTCGTTGAAGTCAATGGGACCATGATTTCTTCCTGTGAGCCTGCATAATTGAATCTTGTGTCAGAAAAGGGTAGTCTCATTGCATAGGTGTGAATGATTTCCAAGATGATATTTTCATAAGATGACTAATAGAGTTTTCAAACTGAGATAGGTACATTCGTTAGAAGGAGTTTGCTGAACTTCTCCAGACCTCCAAGTAGAAATTTCCAGTAGCTTTGCATCTCAAGCATACCACAAAGACATGACTAGAGATACCCAATAAGGTAGCTGCACTGAATCTCTGGTGGTTTGGGGGGAAATAAGTGGACTATGTCCCTTCCCCATTCCAGTGGACAATGGATAAAAAACAATGCAGCTGTATGAACTACTTTATTATACAGGTTTCTAAAGTTAGGATCCCTCAAACAGCTAAAAGCTGCAAGTTCCATGGTAATTTATCTTTGAACTACTTGGTAACAAAGCATAATTAACAAGTAAGCTGCAGAAACATGCAGTTACTATGTATTTACGTGGTATTTACCATGTGGTTATAGTATAATTACAGAGATTATATCTGCCCCATAGAATAAGGATACGTGGTGTACAGTGTACTTTATTTTGCACTAAGTCACATCACTTGATCCAGTGAAGCACAGCACAGTGCAATGCAATTTAACAAACAGCTCCTTTTTGTGATAGGTAGATGTGAGCCACAGGTAGGAAACAGCATATGAATTTGCAGACAATGCTGTTACTTAAATTATATCCATGGATTCTGACTAATCAAGCTGGAAACACTGCTTTTTGAGTCTATGCTGTTTCTATTTTGGATTGCAGCCCTCAGAGAGGTATAAATGCAATTCGATATGCAGTTTCTGAGTATGAACACTAAGACAGAATCATGTACAGTAGATTTAATTTATTTTTTCAATCCAAGTGCTTTTCCTCTCTTGTGTTGAAAGAAAATAGGCTACTTATATTTTATTCCCCTGGACTCATGATATGTTTCACATTGCTAGATTACTACTCTTCACATATGCTATTCTTTAACAATTAGATTAAACACTTTTTAAAAATGTTTATATAACAGAGGCAAGCGGGTGGCGTGAGAGAAGGAGAGAAGCAATTCTCTAGCTGATTCTTAAAATACTGTACATACCACCGTATCATAATTTCTGCCATCTATAAATTCCTAAGTATCAGTCAGTCAAATAAGACGTTTAATTTAATCATGAGGGGAAGTGGAAATCCAGCTAAACATGGGAAGTACAAGATGAATCTATTGCTTTGCTCCTTTGAATTAATTGCCCTTTTATTTAATTAGGTGTTAAGAACTATGAGCAAAGCGCAACTATAACATGCTATTATGTTTGAAGTCCACTTATAGTGGAATTTTTTTTTTAAATTAGCTTCTGGGCCAATTTTCCAAAGTGGCCATATCTCAGCCTTTTACTTTGTGTAGACAGAATTACCCATGCCAAAAAGATTACAAAGCCTGGACATTGCAGCATTGAGGGTATAAATTCAGAGATGCTGTTTTTAAAATCTTGACCTAGAAACCCATGTATACTATTTTTTTTAAAATAATTGGTTATTCATACTTTAAAGTTTTCTATATTTTTATTTAAATACAGACTTGGTTTATAAAACTAACCCGACCACCACCCTTAGTAGGAATGTGCTATCTGGTACCTTTACCTTGCTGTGTGTATATTCAGTGTGGGCTATAGAATTCTCTAATACTTTAAAGTATGCATTATCAGCACCAATGGAAATGTGGGTAGATAGGAACATGGGGACACATACCAACATATGGTAAGTATGTAGGCCCAGATCCTCAAAAATATTTAGGTGACTAGCTCCCATCAATTTCAAACCTGTTGGTCTGGAGCGTAGAGGGGATATACTCCTAAAGAAGTCTTACAGTGGACATGGGGCTGGAACCAAAGCCAGACACAGTTAATGGAAAGACCCCACACTGGTTGCAGCGGGCTTTGGATCAGGCCCATAGACTCTTTCTTTTAGCTATGTGGAATGACTGAATTTGACATTTAGGTATTTGTAAAATGTAACCTGCTCAATGTAGGTATAAAGATTTGTCCTTACTATTGGAGTTCAGCCCTTTATGCATAGTACTAATAGTTCTTAGAAGATGGATACAAGTACAACATTGCTTTGGGAAACTAAATAATTGAATAGAAGTGTTGATTTCATTTGTCACTGCCAAACATAAAACATTTTAACACCAGAATAGAGGAGAATAGGCCCAGCTTGATCTGCTTAATGTGGAGGAAAAGGTGGGCAGTCCTCTGAAATGTAAGCTATTATTATTCTGCTTCATAATAATTTTCCTGTCTAGAGGGACTAGATTTATGAGCAAAGTGATAAAAAAAATCTCACTCAGAAAGACCAGCAATATGACATGATAGGGCATGAATTGTATTTTATTAATTCCTACTTAGAGTGTTGGCAGAGTGCTACCCCACCAAAATTAGATGCAAATACAATATAGTTCTCACATTAGAATGCCTTATTGTGATTTTACACATATCTCTTACAAATTACTCAGGGATTTTCAGGCCTAACTGTACTGTATCACAGCCAACAGAGAATTCTTATGAGCTAATCAGATCATTTGGCTTCACCTTCTGGCCTTATGCTAATTGATGAGACTCAAATCTTGAGCCCCAAGCAATTCTGCTTCCATGCAGTCATTGAATTTGAAATTATTACTGTTAAATGGTGAACTTACAATCCAAGCCATGAAATGGATGGTGTTTGTTAACTGTGTTATGGCTCAGTGTTGCTACCTGATAACTCATTTGGGGATGCCAGTTTTATAACTTTTTCTTATCAGCTGAGAACCCGTTCTGGCTGGAGGTCACTCAGGAACATACCTTAGCTGGGAAAGTAGAAAAATGTGGCTCACCAATTTAAGTTAAATTAATATTCAGACTTTCTGGCTGTGCAGTGGCACACACATCCTGTGCACATGGAGACTTTTTTTTAAATTTGGGCACTAAATATAGGTGCTCAAATTTGGCACAGAGGTGCCTAAAATGGGTATGTGGAAATTGGCTTCAATGAACGGTTGAGAACCAAATGGAGAAAACAATGGCTGGTGACCTAAACAAAAAGAGAAAATAAATTAATAAAAACTTGTACAGGTCTGAAAAGCAGAAATTAAATTGCCCGAGCAAACGCCTATTGCGACAGATCATTCAAACAAGCACTCATCTTTGCAGGTTATGGAGGAATTTTCAGTTTGGGGTGAAGGGTGTAAAATCCACATGTATATAGAATAAAAAGAAAAGGAGTACTTGTGGCACCTTAGAGACGAACCAATTTATTGGAGCATAAGCTTTTGTGAGCTACAGCTCACTTCATGAAGTGAGCTGTAGCTCACGAAAGCTTATGCTCCAATAAATTGGTTCGTCTCTAAGGTGCCACAAGTACTCCTTTTCTTTTTGTGAATACAGACTAACACAGCTGCTACTCTAAAACCTATGTCTATAAAATAGTAATTTCTCAGAAGTAGCTTTTCTTTAGCCTCTGGCATACACCTTGTCAAACATTGACAATGGTCACATTTGCAGAAAAAAATTATTATAGAACAAGACAAATTGCATCTCTCTTAAAATCTGAGTTCCCTTAAAGTGTACTCCCTTCCCCACCCCAACCATATCCCAGAACAGGAGCGCAATAGAAGATACTGTTCTGAACTCCTGGCTGTTTGTGTGCCTTTAAGAAATAGGAGCTACCATCAAGAATAACTGGTAATGTCTAGTGATCATTAGCACCAATATTTCCTTTATATAATAGACTTGCTGTGTGTGAGTGAGAGTGTGAGTGTGAGAGAGAGAGATTTCACCTCTCAGTTCGTCTCAGAAGAGTTTACTGGAGTAGTAGCAGAAGTTACTAGAAAGGCGATTGCCTGGGGCACATGAGTGAAGTGCATTAAGTCTGTTCTCCTGCACTGATTCATGTAACATTCAGAACAGATTAGTTAAATGGTCTTGCTAAAAGTTTCACAAATCTTTTGATTGAAGCTGAACTAACTTCTGGTTTGCATAGATACCTTGTTGAAATTAGAGGTTTTGCATGGGTATGATGCAAAGATGCAAAACCAGGCAACTCTCAGTTACAGCTGATTGAACACCAGAACTTTTCTTGAATTTCTTGCAAAAAATCTTTGATTTTTTTATACCAGTCCTAACACAATTAAAAAAAATGGGGGGGGGGGGAAGGGTGTCAAACCAAGGTTTGGAAAATTTTCACCAGTTCTAAACTCAGTAATTTTAACTGTTTAAGATTTAGATATTTGACCCCAATATCTCAAAGTGAAAATCAGTTTGCAAAAACCCACACAGACTGAACCTACATTATGAAATTTGTCTGTTTCACAGATCTCAGATTCATTGCTGAGATTTGCCCAGGTTCTCTGAAATCATAGTGTGGACACCATGTAAATAGAGAGATGGTCTCTCACACCTTCCCTCCCACTCATGATCCCAAAAAACCCCTCCTTGCCAATCCATGAGCATGTGGACCACCGCCTCTCCCCTTCAGAATCACAGAAAATCTCTGTGGCAGTTACAGCAATTTCTTACTTTGAAAAATAAGGTGTGTAGTGAATTTGTAATTTTCTAATGCAGATTAGCAGCCAGAAACAAGGATGGGGAACCAGCTCCATATGATCAGCCCGTTCTCTGCACAACAATTATCCATGGATCTCAGTTTGGGAATTTATGCCTTAAATGACTTAAGAAAGGCAAATCCTTATATCTGAAATCCTCCCTATGATCTGAATATTGGTTATGGTTGCATTGTGTATTTGGGATGGCTTCTTAATTACATTTCCACATTGTATACCCATTCCAATACCCTCTTTTAAAGGGGTCTCATGATGAAGCATGCAAACCCCTGTAGACGTTACAATCACTGTTTTAAACTGCTCTCAAAGAGGTAAATACTTTATCTTTAGATGGAAAGAACTTCGGGATAATCAATTTCTGCAGTTAGAGCCTGACTGAGCTGCTGCTGAATACAATGGGAATCTTTCCATTGACTTCAACAGGAACTGGATCTAGCCCCTAAGAAATTACATAAAATTAAAACTACAAAACTTTCATTAAGATTTAGCAATAGTCAGTGGGGTCCTGGAAATATTTCTAGAGACTAAATAGCCCCCTATGCTGAAAGTGTGCATAGCTTTGGTCATCATTTGGAACCTGACCACCTTGTGTCTCATATTTCCTGCAAGTCACATCAACTCTTGTAAGACACTGAAATTATAGTTAATTGAGATGAGACAGAAGAAGCCATGATTGCAAACAGATTCAAGATGTGAATTGTCTAGATAATCTCTTTAGACGTGGGAAGATATATGTGGCGGGGTGGGGTTGGGGTAACTATACCTGGATGAAGACTGCAAAAAAGTTTTGGTTGATATTTGAGGTTTTAAACAACTTGAAGTGCGTTCAAACCCTTTTTGTATTAGTTTTCCATAAATCTTTTAGCAAAATGAGTTTACTCATGGAAGTGTTCTCAGAAACATCTGCTTAAGTGAGTACTGAATTCTAGAGAGTTCTGCTCACACAAGTAGGAAGCAGAAATATACCACGAGATGAAAGTCCAATCCAAACTAACATATGCAGCACAAATGTCAAATACTGAATTCAGACAACAAATTGTTCCAAATGATCTACAGACAGAACAACTTGCTGAAATTATTCTGCACATATTTTCAAACATAAATTCAAGAAAATCAATCTGTTCATGGACAAATAATGAACAGAGGAAGAGGGGAAATATCTCAAACAAATATGAAACTGCAAATTATTCACTCAGCTCTGCTGGCAAAAACCAATTTTTGTGGTAGTGGAAGCCTGTAGAGTAGGAGGGAACAGCACAAAAAATTATTCACTCCATACCCTATATTGCAATACTGCAAAGGATTCAACATCTAAGTTAAAGGCTGAAAATGAGAAGGAAGACAATGATATTGCAATGACAAGGTCCCACACCAAAGGCTCTTAAGGAAACTAAGCAGTCATGGGATAAGAGTGAAGGTCCTCTCATGGATCAGTAACTGGTTAAAACAAAGAGTAGGAATAAATGGTCAGTTTTCACAGTGGAGAGAGGTAAATAGCAGTGTCCCCAAGGATCTGTACTGACCAGTGCTGTTTAACACATTCATAAATGATCCGGAAAATGGGGTAAACAGTGAGGTGGCAAAATTTGCAAACAATACAAAATTACTCAAGATAGTTAAATTCAAGCAGACTGCAAAGAGTTACTGTGATACTGGCAGGCCAAGTGCCAGCTCATGCCATGGTCCCTAGGTATCACTGAACACTTACAAATGCATAGTTGGAAACCAGTCTGGCTTGTGTGTGTTAACATTAGCAAAAATAGATACTAGAGTTATAACAGTGTATTTAATGGTTAGTAGGGCTGTCAATTAATCACAGTTAACTCATGCGATTAACTCAAAAAAATTGCAATTTAAAAAAATCTATCATGCTTAATGGCAGTTTTAATTGTGCTGTTAAACAATAGAATACCAATTGTAATTTATAAAATATTGTGGATGGTTTTATACATTTTCATATATATTGTATTCTGCATTGTAACTGAAATCAAAGTGAATATTTTTGATTAAATATTTGCACTGTAAAAATAGTATTTTTCTCAATTCACCTCATACAAGTACTGTATTACAATCTGTTGTGAAAATGCAACTTACAAATGTAGATTTTTTTTGTTACATACCTGCACGCAAAAACAAAACAATGTAAAACTTCAGAGCCTACAAGTCCACTCAGTCCTACTTCTTTTTCAGCAAATCACTAAGAGACAAATTTGTTTACATTTACAGGAGATTATGCTGCCCTCTTCTTATTTACAATGTCACCAGAAAGTGAGAACAGGCATTTGCTTGTCACTTTTGTAGCCGGCACTGCAAGGTATTTATGTGCCAGATGTGCTAAACAGACATCTTAAAAGAGCAACACTCTGATGCGGAAACTACAGAACCCGAACCACCAAAAAAGAAAAACATTCTGCTGCTAGTGGCATCTGACTCAGATAAAGAAAATGAACATACATCAGTCCATACTGCTTTGGATTCTTATCAAACAGAACCCATCATCAGCATGGACCCATGTGCCCTGGAATGGTGATTGAAGCACGAAGGGACATATGAATCTTTAGGACATCTGGCATGTAAATATCTTGCAACACTGGCTACAACAGTGTTTCTCTTAGTGATTGGCTGAACAAGCAGGACTGAGTGGACTTGCAGCCTCTAAAATTTTAGATTGCATTCAAAAAATCAGTTTTTTTCTACAAATTCTACATTTGTAAGTTCAACTTTCATGGTAAAGTGATTGCACTACAGTACTTGTATTGGGTGAATTGAAAAATACTTTGTTTTTTTACAGTGCAAATACTTGTAATCAAAAATAAATATAAAGTGAGCACTGTACACTTTGTATTCTGTGTTGTAATTGAAATAAATATATTTGAAAATGTAGAAAACATCAAGAAATATTTAAACAGTATTCTATTAATGTTTAACAGTGCAATTAATTCAATAGTTTGACAGCCCTAGTGTTTAGACTTAATACATGCTGCATCCTACAGGCATTCCATAAATCCTATTTATAATATTTATATCCCATGTTATAAGGTAATGTGTAAATGTTTGCTCTGTAACTATAAAAGTGTTTGTTAAGACTGTAAATTCCCCCCAGTCAGGGGAGAAGCATTACCAAATGTGAAATATTAGCACGTCTTAGGGTGACCTACCTCCTGCCAATCAGGAAGGAATATTGAATCCAAGTGGGCCATTGTGGAATAAAGATTTTGTCCATTGCCACACACACACAGGTTACATGTAGCACTTGTCCCATCAGCTTGGATTCAAGGGTGATAAAAATCTCTGACAAGGAGAAACTGGGTCTCTTTATGCTGTCTGAACTCTGAGGGGAAAAGATTCCTAGACAAAGGCAAGAGATCCCACAAGCTGCTTGGCTTGGCCCCAAAGGACATAAGCAAGTTTTTATTATAGAAGCTTCTATTGGCTTTTGAATTTAAGATTGTATGTGTATGCTCAGTTGTGTGTATGCTTACCTGCTTCAATCTTGTAAATAACTCTGATCTCTTTTCTTAGTTAAGAAACCTTTAGTTAATTACAGGATTGGCTACAGGCATTGTCTTTGGTTTGAGATCTGAGCACATTTGACCTGGGTAAGTGACTGCTCCTTTGGGACTGGGAGTAACCTGAATATTGTTGTGATTTTTGGTGTAAGTGATTCATCTATCACATAGTCCAACTTGCCTAAGTGGCAAGGTAGATGGAATGTCCAAGGGGACTCCCTGACACCATGGTAAGACTGTTGGAGTGCTTTAGGAGTTCACACTTGTTACTGGGTTGGTGAAATCTAATTCTAGAACATACAACCAATCTGGGGTTTCTTCCCTGCCTTTTGACAGTCTGCCCTGAGGTTGGCACTCACAGTCATGAGCCACTCCAGGCAGTGTGACAGTTACAAAAGGATCTGAAAAGGTGGGTTGCTGGGCAACAAAATGCCAGCTGAAATTTAGTGTTGATCAGTGCATTACTTTTCACTTGAGAACATAATCCCAACTACACATAGCTGTTACCACTTAAGAAAGATCTTGGAGTCATTGTGGATAGTTCTCTGAAAACATCCACTCAATGTGCAGCAGCAGTAAAAAAACAAAAAGCTAGCAGTGTTAAGAACCATTAGGTAAAGGATAGATAAGACGACGGAAAATATAATGCCACTACATAAATCCACAGTATGCCCACACCTTGAATACTGTGTGCAGTTATGATTGCCCTATCTCAAAAAAGATATTAGAATTAGAACAAAGCATGGAAACAAAAATCATTAAGGGTATGGAACAGCTTCCATATGAGGGAAGATTAAAAAAACGGGGACTGTTCAGTTTATGAAAGAGATGGCGAAGGGGGATATGATAGAGGTCTATACAATCATGATTGGTGTGAAGAAATTAAATACGAATGTGTTATGTGCCACTTCACATAACACATGAACCAGGGGTCACCCAAAGAAATGAACAGGCATCAGGTTAAAACATAAGGAAGTACGTCTTCACACAGTGCACAATCAACTTGTGGAACTTGTTGCCGGGGACGTTGTGAAGGCCAAAAGTCTAACTGGGTTCAAGAGGAATTAGATAAGTTCATGGAGGATAGGTCCATCAATGGCTGTTAGCCAAGGTGGTCAGGGATGCAACCCCATGCTCTGGGTGTACCTTAACATCGGACTGCCAGAAACTGGGACTACATGACAGGGATGAATCACTCAATAATTGCCCTGTTCTGTTCATTCCCCCTGAAGCATCTCACAATGGCAACTGTCAGAAGACAGGATACTGGGCTAGATGGACCATTGGTCTGACCCAGTATGGCTGTTCTTATGTAAGTTCTTTGGGGCAGGAAGTCTCTGCTTTGCGTCTAGCACAGAGATCATTGTCCAAGCCAAATAATGGATGCCCCAGAGTACCCCTCCCATGGAAAAACATATGGGGTGGGGCTGTAGAGGAGGCTTTCTCCACCTCTTTCCACTCAGGAGAGGGACTTGTCCCTATGGTGGAAAAAGCCATGTAGTTGCCCCTAAACTTATGTCTCTGATGGTTCCTCCCCCAGGTCTAAACTGCACCAGCTAGGACTCCCCCTGGCCAAACCTGCTTTATGGACCTCTGTGTGGAGAGTCTCTCCTCCAGGATTCCGTATGGAGCTGGGAGGTGGACAAAATACACCCTGGCTTGGCCACCCCATGCCACTTCCTAGGCCTATCCAGTCTCCACCCTGTTCCTGCTCAGACCCCAAAGAAAGGCCTTCTCCTTGTCTGGGGGGAGCCACACAGGGTGGTACCACAGAGGTGACCACATCCCCTTCAACTCAAAATGGAGAGATCCATCTGTGGATGGTCCCCTCTGTGCCCAGTTCACAAGGAGGATACTCCGGTATGACAAAGGTGTTACTCAGATTTCTTAACTTGCTTAAGATAAAAGTCTATTAATGCAATGCTTGGGTTATTATGAAGAATGAACAGAGACGCTCTGGGCTGGTGGAGGGATGACAGGCTCAGGACAAGACTTAATAAGGGCCAACACCTGATTGGTCAGATGCAGAATGCCCTTTCAGCATCTGTTACCACTACCACTGTTCAGCACAAGTGACTTACAAGCCTAATGATGTAAATAAGCACCCCCAAAAATCACTAGGACAAGTTATGTCCAACCCTGTTAAATCTTTTATTCATATTAAAACCAGAGAGACTCTATAAGTTGCTTTGATGCTAATTAAGGAATATAACCATTTGAAATGAAAGATGTGTGAATCCCCATTAATGCCGATTGCCACAGATCTATTATCCCCTCTTGGCTTGATATTGAGCCAAATGAGTTCATTATGACTAACACTACAACAGTGAATACAAATGAATTAGTGATTACCATATTATAGCATTACTGTGGCCAATATTTTTCCCTGGACTCTGAAAGGGAAGAGGAGAGATGCCTGGTTCCCTATCATGAGACTATTTTAGGAAATCATGTCAAGAAAGGAAAGACACTTCTGACCTTGAAAATGAAGAAGAACACTTTTGGCAAGAGAAGATATTTGCCTAGAGCAAGGGTTCTCACAAGAAATTTTTTGATGCCCTGAGAGTGTGGCTACCAACTCTTCCTTGGGGCCACTCTGACAATTTTTCCTAAAATACTTAATTAACTTTAGGAGAAACAAATAAATATGCACAGATACATAAATAAATTACAATGATTTGAGCATGTGGGTTTTTTTGCAGACTCAATAAAAATAATGTACAGTTTTCTATTCTTTACGGGACCTAAACAGAATAGAAACAAAATAAGGTGCTTTGCACATTCTTCTCTATTTTGTTGTTGTTTCTTTTGCCTTTTTGTCTGCCTTTTTATTATTATTATTATTATTATTATTAAAGACATGCTAACTAGTACGGTTACTGCTGTGAAAACTGATATATGTATATTTGTATGTATCACTTTTCACAGCAGACTTACCAGCTAGCTGGGAGGCAGTGAAGAGTGACATTAACAAACAAACAAACATCACTTTTCATAGCAGACTTACACAGCCTTGGCAAGCCAGGGGACAAATTGAGCAATGGATGGAGGGGTGGGTAGGGTAGGGAGGCGGGGGGGCAGGGGTGATGGGGGGCGGGGAGGGGTAAGCCCAGGCTGGGGATGGAGCATGAAGCCCTGCAGCCAGAGCCTGACACCTGTCACCCCAGGGCTGAAGCTGGAAGCCCAAGCCCCACCACTCCGGGAAGGTGGGGAACTCACACCAGCTGCTGCTCCTCTGGCATTCGTGGCTGCAGAGGAGGGCAGGGCCCAACCCCTGCTGGCAGCCCCAGGGTAGGAGCCACTGCTTCCCCACCCCAATCACTGCCCAGGAGGCTGTGGCCACAAGAAAAGCCTCTGGTGGCCGCATTTCAGAAACACTGACCTGGAGTCATGATCTGCCCCTTTCTGGGCACAAACCTTGTTTACCACAAGTACCTCTGGGTCACTAGTACAGCTCTTTTCCCTGCTCTAAATTTTGTCTTAGGACACTTGCCTGTGCATATCAGGTGATCCTGGCTGCTTTCCTAAATCTATTAGAAGGGCTTTGCAGATTTCTACAATATCTTACCTCTGGGTTTGAAAAGCCACTAAAAAGGTATTTAGCCAGATTAAACATAACAAAGACATTCAGTAACCCTTCTACTCTCACTCCCAGAGGGAAAGTCTAAACGGATTAGAGCCTAGCTGAGGTTCCCTTTCTGACCACACCGGAGGGCCCCCACCCCCTCTGTGATCCTTCTCCCTCTTGCCTCAGGAGGCGGGCAACAACTATTTAAATTAAACCCCCCAGAGTTTCAAAGGAGCAGGCTTGGTGGAATCAAAGTCTCTGTGTCTTGGTCTTCATCCCATAACATACCCGGACAATTCCACCTGACACTTATACAAACAGCTGATAGCATACAATTTCCATTTAACATAGTCCCTTCTCCTCACCCTCACAGGCCATTTAACAGACAGGTCCTTGGGGGTTACAGGCCGTGAGCTGGGTCCAGCTGAGTAGTGCTGATGTATCGCCGACAGACCCTGGTCGTGGACAGGCGGTATTGAACCTGGGGTCTCTGGAGCTTAGTTCATGAGCCTCTAGAGCATGAGGTAAAAGCCAACTGGCTATTAGCTAAGGCTGTAGAGCAGACTCCCCCACCCCCCCTTGGTGGCACGAGGTGGGACAGAACACCACACCCAGAAGGTGTGTGGGTTACACTGACACTGCTGAATCACCCCACAACACCCATCCCTGGGGCTAGCCAGGCACTGGCTCACCTCCTGGTGCAATTTCAAGTAACCTCAGAGCTGCTTTAACTTGTGCCAGGGTAAAAGTGGATGGGCCTGGCCCCTCCACTTGTCACCACAGGCCCCGGCCCTGCCCCTTCTCTTCCTCCCCCCGAGGTCCCATCCCCCCTCTGACCAGGCTGGAAGCGGTAGATAGCCTGGGCCCCCTCACCTGCGCAAGGTGCCCCCCCCCCCAAAAAGCAGTCCCAGCTTATGTCCCCACCCATCAGACCTCTGCCCAGGGCAGGTGGAGGGTCCATGGCTCCCCACAGTTGCCTGGGCAACTCTTACCATGGCTGGGTTGCAGCTCTGAGGCCCCACCCCCCAGCTGGAGTCAGGTTGGGGTAAGAGCCACGCGAGCAGCTGTGGGGAGCCACAGACCCTTCATATGCCCTGGGCGTGAGGTCTGGGGATGGGGTGGGGGTCAGGGATATGGGCCTGAGGCTGCTCTCATGCTCCCCCGACCCCAGGCAGGTGATGGGGCCCGGGCTCCCCGGCCCTGGTCCGGCTTGGCCAGGCTTAAGGAGAAAGAGGAGGGGTAGGGATGAGGCCATGGAGCGGGCAGAAACCCTTGCCCTCCCCCAACACACACACTTTTTGGATAGCTCTGCTGCCCCTGACTTGTGCCGGCTGATAGTGGCCCCTGCCCAGGTAAGCACAAACTCTCTAGCCATACTGTTTCTCCAGACATGTCCCCAAAACACCTATACCAGCAGCTGCCAGGGGGTTGCGTAGAGCTGGATACACTGGCCCTCTGCAACCTGAAATTTGTCCACACAGTCCTCACCTGCCCTTCTCAGCCCATTTGCACCTCTGGAGCAGCAGAAAGGGGCTATGTCAAGGCCCAGGACCTAAGCTGTGGGCTGTGCTGGTTCTGGCACAGATCCCTCCCAACATTGTTCACTGCTTGCTGTTGACAACTCCATTTACAAACTGTAAATGGATCAAAAGGCCAGCTGCAATTAAAAAGACACCCTTTGAAAAGACTCCCTGTTCTATATATTCCTCCAGTAGATCTGGCTGAAAGGGAATACAGAAGACAAAATGCTTTTTTAAAAAATGTTTCCATTTAGTGTTGAAATTTTCTTTTCATCTAATTTTTCCAACCAGCTCTAACCTTCAGTGCCATCTTTCTTTAGAAAGTATAAACAGAGACCACTTCCTAACATGCTGCGATCAGCAGAGAAAGAAACAGCTTGTCCTTTTCAGAAGTGAGTGAATTTCATTGGTGTCATGCAAGAATCATGTTGACGCAGTCTTTTCTTGGAAACTGCAGTAATGGGTGCAGATATAAATTCTGACGTAGTTAATTTCTGCTGCCTTCAAAACACCGTCAGCTACATGTGCCTGGGGGACACACTACCAGCTCATCACCTGCCAAGAGGTCATTTTCAGAGTAGCTCCAATTTTTCCCAAAAGGCTCCCATGCTTTTCCTTCAGTGATTTATCTGCTGCAAAAATGGTAGGCCAGTAGTTGCTGGGGCACTGTTGGCATTGCATAGCCAGCTTTAGCCAGAGAAGCTCTTAGCTCACAAATTAATATCAGATTCCTTGTTCTGCCTCATTTATATTTTACTTTTTAATCCAGTGTAGATACAGGCATGGATTGTCTGATCCAGGAACAAAGCTTGATCCATTATGTGGAACTTAAGAAACTGACAAAAGGTAACAGAGGCCCCAAAACTGCTCATACTTTTGCACATGTTTAGCTTGACACACAAGTAGTCTCATTGAGCTCACTCTTTGGGAGAGCTATGCCCAAAAATGTTCTGTAGAAATGCCATTTCTTTATACCTTGCATCACTGATGAAAGCAAAAATAGTATTCTGCCCCTAATAGTCAATATTTTCCAAGGAGTGGGTTGCTCTCAGCACACAGACCCCAATTTACGGGTATGGTACAGAACTCAGAATAGCATCTCAGTTTCTTGCTTTCAGATGACCTTTCTCATGGGAATTCTAAAAATCTGATCTGTCCTACACATGCCTTTCACATATAGTTTGCGTATTGCTGGTATGAGTCTCACACCAGTGTGAAAGAGGAGTAACTCCATTGATGTCAATGTGGTTACTGATGTAAAAATGAATGTGAGATCAGCATCAGGCCAGAAGAATCTAATTTATATGATTTTCTAAGTGATGCTTTGCTGCCAAAAAAGTGAAATAACTTCATAATTAGATGTACCCACTTCAGTTTGTCTCAACATGCGTTTCTCAGCTGCCTGCACATTCTCTGTTATTCCAGCCAGTGTGCCTGCTGTATCCAATCTTTCCTCAGTTTTGCAGACTCTCTCAGGTCACTTCTAACTTTGCCTCCTTATCTAGGGGTTTAAGCACAGAATCGAGAACCAGAGACACCCAACTTCTAATCTGCTCTGTATATTGACTCCCTCAGTGACTCAAGTCACTAATCTCATGCTGTAAAACAGGGGCCATACCTGTATCAGAGTGACATTATGATGATCAATGTTTGCACTGTACTGTAATCTGACAAGCACTAAACAGTTCCTGTTTTTCTTTGCTGGAAGAACCTTCCAAATTACCAGAGATCCAAGAGATTATCCTTTTGCCTCAAATGTGGCTATTGCTTTAACCACCTGGTATCAGGTTACCTCCTTAAATATTAGTTAAAGTTTCCTGATACCTCAAAAGGGTGTTGAGAACAAGGATTTTCCCTGCTGCTATGCAGGCGAGGTATCTTCATTATCTCACAGCTAAGCTCCGGTGTTGTTTTGTTTATTTTATTTTTTTCTTCTTTTTGTCTCCATCCTCTGTCTGGTTTGCACACCTACGAGCAAGTATCCTCTGGCCCACTGAATAATTAGTGTTTATTAGCATCACTGATAGCACTACTGAAAATTGCTCTTTTTTCTGTTTTAACTAATGAAGTTTTAACCTTAGAAGGTCATCACTCCCTGTTGACTAATTACTTCTTTAAGGAACGCAGGATGGCCTTTATTAGGACCATGCCTAACAAGTGAAACAATGTCTCAATCACAAGTATCAGTTCTAGCATTCAAAGTGGGCCACAGAATTTCAGATTTCACATTAAAATATTAGATGTCTTTGAATAAATGAATAAAAGAAGAAACTGCTTTGATTCATATCATATCCCAGTCACCTTCTAGTAATCTTTGCTACAAGGCGGCTTGATTCTGTTCTTGTTCGAATCATCGTTAGACCTGTTAGAGCTTGTTTTTAACATAGAAAATGAATCCACACCCCAGAAAAGTTCACACCTCTCTGAGCCAGCTAGGTCTCCTGGGAGTAGAAAGTCTTGGCCTTATTACTCCCTCTTTGCCCTGCTTTACTTCCTAAGGTCCATTCACTCTCTTCACCTCCTTGCACACCCCAATACCAGGATTATCCCTTGTAACACTACCTCTGCAAGTACTTTTTCTGCTAGCAGCCTCCCTTCCTCTTACCCCATTTTCACAATCATTACCAAAGAACTAGCATGTTTGGATCCCTACTGCTTCCATCCCCTTTCTCCTTCAAGGCAGCACTCCATCCAGCTGTTATCTACTCCCCCATCCCCCTGTTCTTGGACCTTAACCCAGGCCTTACCCTCTTACTCTCATCATTATAATCTCAGTTTAACTAACGCTGAGGTTTCTTGCCTGCGATTTACTAACCAATCCACCTGTTCCTGTAACCTCATCCCTTCCTACCTACTCATCTCTCACCCACACTGTCTCCTTTATTCACTCTTTTAAACCTCTCTTCTGACACCTTCTCTGAAGTTGAGAGACAGCTGTGGGTAGCCTATATACCTTACTAAAAACTATGTATTGCAACATGGCCAGCCATCGCCAGACCCACTTTATTTGTAAGTTGTACCCCTTTCTGCAAAGAAGTCTGTTAGTCTTACTAGAGGGTGAGCAATTCAGGGCATGGACTGTTCTTTCCTTTGTGCTTGTACAGCACCTACCACATTGGTGACACAACCACTAAAATAAAATCATTCTTCTTGGGTTCCAGGGACACAGTTGCTGGGATCCAAACAATTGTAGCTTTCCATCTGCCAGGCCCTCACTTCCCCTGCTGCAGTTGTTCCATCTCTCCTCTCCATTTAGACATCCTGCTCCTTGATTTTTCCCTATACCGTTAAACCACAGCATTCTGAACAAGACAGATATTGCTACTACAGTCTGTCTGTTACTTCCTTTCCTTCAGGGCTGCTGAGCCAAACACCATAATCTGATTATCTGGCTGATGAGACACTAAGCAAACAGCCAAATACTTCTCCACACCAACCAGCCTGAAAGGGAATATTCTTTTACATAAACTGAGACCCACAATATTTAAATGGGATGGAAGTTTCATAAGTGGGCTTTTAATCACCCCTGAAAAGAAGAGCCAGAAAGGCAAATTACAGGACTTTACAGAAGTAGGGTGAATTTATAAAGAGTTGTCAAATTCAACAGAAATAGGGGGTAGGAAATCTTGTTTTACAGCTTCTCTTCAAATATTTCACTTTTCCCATTAAAATAAAAGGCTTGTGAAAGGGCTTTTCACAAGAGAAAACTGGAAGTGGAGCATTTGTTAGGACAAAAAGCATTTCCATAGATATGAAAATTTTGTTCTTACTGGACAAATTGGCCCAAGGCAAAAAGGAAAGCAAAACAGAATTTAGAAAACAGATCTTGTGCAAAACTGTGAAATTCTAAGGAGCTGTGGAGAGTATTAATTACCATGAAATGTAGAAAATGAAATCTAGCCATTTACATGAAGTTTCGCATTTCCTCATGTTTTTCAAATATCTGATGCCATTTCTGAGTTTTCAAATTGAAAATGGGTATGTTACTTCTGAAGCATCCTAACTGCAGCAGGCTCCTGCCTTTCAAAGAACCTTTGTCCTCATGAAAAATACTCCAACAAAGGAATTTAGCATTACACAAAAATGTTTGCATAGGAAGTATTGCAAGGGGAAACAGTGTAGTTTGGCACAGGTTTTTAAACATATGATCTTCCTAAGATACCATTGTCTCAGCCAATATAGAAACACCCTCAAAACAGAGATTTCCTCCAAACTAAACAGCTATGGCCTTGCTGTTGGAGGATGAAATTAGATAGTCTTTATGACATCCCATAAATTCCTTTAGCTCTTACCAAGATGTTATATCTTCCCCATGTCTGAGCAGCAAGAATTTTTTTGATCTATGCTATTTAACAAAGTGATTAATTAAATTTATGTTCTACGATCAAGAATGTAGGTCTCACAAGTGACTAATGATTTTGAGTGCCCAACTTCAGACACTTTAAAGAAGACTGACTGACTCAGGGCAGGTACCCAGCAGTTCTGAAAATCTGACTCCAGGGGGTCTCTCAAGTTGGACAACTTAAAGTTGTGACCCCCCCAAAAAAATCACTACTCACTTTTTTGAAAATTTAGGCTGAACTTATTGTTGTGCGTTTCTATACTTCCCATCTCTGCAATATTATTCTAAGCACACTTACCATAAGTTCCCCCACTGCTAATAACTATCAGCCTCTAGACACCCAACAGGATCCTCTCCACTGCTAAGCTCAAAATTAGGCAGGTGTCCAAATATGAATTTAGGAACCTAACTGTCAGATGCCAGTGTCTGTAGCATAGTCAGTTTGTAGGATATTTTATTTGGTTTAAATGGCTACCATCCCCCTGAGCCCATTACTAAATGGAATTCACTACAAATCTAAATCCTTTTACAGAACAGGAATCAAAATACCCTGATCATCAAGCCAAGTAAGAGATTTACCATTTATGAGTGTTGAGTTGAGTTATCCAGGGCTAAGGTAGCAATTACTCAACTATGGGGAAATTTCATCCTTCGATCCCCTTCTATGATACTTTTTCTTAACTGAAGAGCAGGGCCCCCATCATGTGATGCACTGTACAAACAGAGTACTAGACAGTCCCTGGCCCGAACAGCTTACCATCCAAATAATGTACGTTTATCTCCTGCCACTTGACCCTTGAAGTTAATTATCATTTGTCATCACTAACTCACAGAATGGTGCTAAGTGCTCTAAGAAGAGCTGCATCTTCTATTTAAATAATTAACAGTATTAACTTGAATATTCTGAGAGTACCACCAATCTCAGCCTTCCCAGAGGTCTTTAAATCTATTAGACAACCTCATACTCACTAAAATGAACAAGATTCTCTACCACATTCCTCTCCAGTTCAAAGTGGGCCAGATCCTTAGCTGGTGTAAACTGGCATAGCTCCATTGAAGACAATGGAATTACACCAATTTACAAAATTGAGGATCTGGCCCATATCTTGCTGCTCTTTTTGGTGGGGGACAGATGGCGGGGGCCGAAGATAAAGTTGACCTCCTTGACAACTTTCTAGCCTGCAAATGATACTCTAGGGTGGCTAGAATCATTTGAAGTAATGCAGTAAATATGCTTGTGGGAGAAGTCATAACACACCAAGGAAGCAACACAGTTTGAAAAGACAAAATGGCTACGTGAGAGTGTCCACCGAAGACTATCCATTACATCATCATCACAGGAAAGATTTTAACCAGCACCTAAGGAGATGCTAGAGAACTTGGTTCATCAATGAGATGAAACTAGAACAGAGGTGGGTAAAATACAGCCCGCAGGCCACATCCAGCCCCTGAGTTCCCGACTGGGGAGGCTAGCCCTCAACCCCTCCTCTGCTGTTCTCCCTCCCTTGCAGCCTCAGCGCTGCCAGCGCTTTGGCCCACCGCTCCTGCCGGGCAGCGCAGCATGGTAAGGGGGCAGAAAGTTCCCGGGGGGCAGTCAGGGGAAGGGGGGGGGTTGGATAAGCATGGGAGTCCGAGGGGGCCTGTCAGGGGGCGGGGGTGTGGATAGGGGTTGGGGCAGTCAGGGGACAGGGAGAAGGGGCAGTTGGATAGGGGGTGGGGTCCTGGGGGGCGGTTAGGGGTGGGGGTCCCAGGAGGGGGCGGTCGGATGGGTCAGAGGTTCTGAGGAGGGCAATCAGGGGACAGGAAGGGGGAGGGGGGCAGAGAGGGGGTGGGGGCCAGGCTGTTTGGGGAGACACAGCCTTCCCTACCCAGCCCTCCATATAGTTTTGCAACCCCGATATGGCTCTCAAGCCAAAAAGTTTGTCTACCCCTCAGCTAGAAGGTTGGCACTTGGGACTTTTCTTTACTGGGGAAATACACACATCTAAGTGAGTGACAACAATGAGCTGTGATTCAGCCTTCCACATGGCAAAAAGAAAAATTTGTCCAAGCCTCCATTTGAATTTTTTAAATTTATTTGGCTCCTCCAAATGTTTTCCACATGCCCGTGTACAACATACCCTTGGAAGGTTTCAATTTATTCATTAACATAGTGTGCACTCTGGCATCCCCATACAAATCTGCCGCAAAGCTCGTCAAGCCAGTGGCCAGGATACTAAGCTATACTTATAGATCAGACATGAGGCCCCAGTGAACATTAAGACCAGGTTTCCTTGCACCTCTGCCCCCAAGTTATTAGAAAGCATACCTACTATGAATCAACCTTCCATTGAGGGATCGCTGAAAGTTGGGGTCATCTGTCACAGGTACCCAGATCATTAAAGGTATTTAGGCACCTAACTCCCATTGAAGTCAATGGGCGTATCACAGGGTCCTCTCACTGCAGTGGCACCTCCTGCTGGTCATCCTGGGAATTAGCTCTCCCAGTCTTGTACTCCCCCTTCAGTGGTGTCTTCCCCCATTCTGTCTTACTGTGCAGCCCCTCTCACTCCAGTAACTACAGTCTCCTCTTCGTGGCTTGGCCCTCTGGCCAGGTCACTTGAGTCCTCCCCTTCCAGGGAATTCAGTCTTTCCAGACACACTGGCTAGCTGGCTGGCTGGCATCTTTAACATCCTTGCCCCTTCCCAGTGGTTGGTAGGGGATTCCAGCCCAGGTACCCTATAACAAGCAGCCAAGGTCTCTGTGTCATCTTCTCTCTTATTGCTGTTTCCCTGGGCTTCTTCCTACCCATCTGGCTTCTCCCCTTTTCTGGGTTTGCCAGCTTACTAACTCCCTCCATTTAGGGAATGACTGCAGCCTACTTCCCTGCAGCCAGCCACTTGGCTTTATAGGCCCTGCCTGTTGTTGCACAGGTGGGCCTGTTTGCAATCACTCAGTTCTCTGCTCCCTGGCTCCTCCTTCAGGTGCAGCCTAGGCAGTTACTCAGCCTACCCAGCCACCTTAACCATGCTCAGTCCAGAGTGGGGTGGACACTCCATCATAGGGAGATAAGCACCTAAATACCTCTGACAATCTGGGCCAGGGTCCACAGGTGCTTGAGGCCTGGTGATGTAATGCAATGAGCATATACATGCATGTGAAGCTCATAAGCTCATATTTATTATTAATGGGAGGCAGGGACGTTCCACGGACATTGATAGTGAAATATGCTCCTTATCCTGCAGACACATATTTTAATGGAAATACATATTGCAGAGAATGGCTTGAAAGTTTTAGCTGTAAGAAAAGAAAGTAACACTCACCTGCAACTGACAAATGATATTATTTAATCAAGACTGCATTGTTTATTGTGCAGTTACTTATCAATTAGAGTCTAGCTTTTCCAGGCAGTAGGCAGCATTCCTTCCTGCAGACTATTTTTGTGGGGCCTAGGAAGCCAAAAAATCCATTCAATTACCTTTAAATGCAGTTACAAGGCAATAACAGTGGGCCTGCCTTGTAAGTTGCTATAATTCTTTTAATTGCTAGGCTCTCCGGGCCTGCTGAGCCTGAGGACCACAATAACGATCTGCACAATGTGATTAATTAGGATGATGGAGGAGATGTCATGCTCTAATGTGGTGACATTCTACAGGCTTGTTACTGCTGCTGCTTTAGAATAAATACTGACCAATAGGTGATCCACCTGGTAGATTATTTCTTCTTGAATTATCCTTGACCAAAACAAGTACTGGAAATCTTTCTTACAAGGCATCTGAACTCTTCTCCCATAATCTCTATTCTCTCCAAACTTTTTCCCCACTAAAAAACGTTACAGCTTTGTAAAGGTCATTGCATACACATCTCAAAACGTAAAACTGCTTTTGATTCTTCGCTACACATGCGCAATGTAATATGAAATACCACTGACACCTGTGGACACTTATTTAACGTCCTGGAAAGAACAGAGTTTGGAAGGTGACATTTGAATAGTAGAGTGGACCTTTCAGAATCAATTCCCCCTAGCACAAAAAAAGTGCCTTTTCGCAGAATTAGACAACAAACAAGAGAGCAAAGTATCTCCATCTTTTTTAACCTGGGAGTGATGGCATGGTCTCACTTCACCTCCTACAGTTGTAGTACACTTTGAAACCAGGCCATGGTGGGGCCTCTGCCCTGCCATATGGCCTTGGGGAAAAACTGCAGAGAGAAACCAGCCAGTAGGACCAGCCGCCAAAGCAGACAAAACAGGGCTCTGGACATTCAAAGGACTCTCTACAGTTTTAATAACAATAGCAGCGAAGCCGCAGCAGCCTGGACAGCGTCTCTGGCTAGCCACTCCAGTATGCACACAGGCAGGGCCGGCTCCAGGCCCCAGTGTTCCAAGCAGGTGCTTGGGGCGGCATTTGGAAAGGGGCGGCAGTTCCTCTGGCCGCCGCGGCAATTCAGCGGCAGCTTCTCTGTTCCGCCCGCCTTTGCCAGCCGCAAATCGGCAGCAGCTTCTTCCTTTTGCCGTCCGCAGCAGCAGTTTTTTTCACTGCTTGGGGCGGCAAAAAATGTAGAGCCGGCCCTGCACACAGGTTTCTGGGCAGGGAGGTAGCCTGTGCCACCACCCCTGCTACCCTGACGACACTGCTATTGTTATTTGAGCTAGACCAGAGCTGTCTCTGGTACACCTACACCAGGAGCAATCACGTCTCCTGATTGCAGTGTAGACATACCCGGTCTCCATCTCAGCATCACTCCACACCTGCCCTTCTTACCCTCTACCCTGTCCTCTTCAAGCCCCATCCCTTCAATGTCTCCTCTCTCTTCACTTCCCCTCCTCCTCCTCCCACACACAATTTGCTTATCCCTTCCTCACTAAACCCCACCTTAAAAAATCATGGAACTAATATACATGGCATCCCATTGTTCACTCAATATGTGTTTTACCCCTGCTCCCTGCCCTGTGTCTGACCTGTCTATTTAGACTGTAAGATCTTCAGGGCAGGGACTGTTACTCCGTGTTTGCATGGTGCCTAGCACAGTGAGGCCCCACTTTTGGTTTGCTCTCAAGCACTGCCATAATAAACATGATTAATAAATAATAGTAAAGTTGTATTCTCACTCATAATAGGAAGCAGCTGGAGCAAGATGGACCCCTCTTCTGTCCCTGCTCCTGATTAGAGCAGCTGCAGCAAATCAAAAGCAGGGATTCCTCATTCCCACTGAGCAATGGCAATTTTTCTCCTCTTCCCATCTCACCTCTGTTCAAACAGCACAGAAGAAAAAAAACACTTAATACATATGTGGTAGATGGAATGCAGCATTGTATACTGCATTCCAAGGGAAGAAGCGTTAAACTTCACTGTGAGTGAAATGGATTTTCACAGTTAGAGAATTCAAAGTCCACAGACGTGAACTGAAGAAATTCTGGACTTTCACTCCTTTTCAACATATTAGAATTAAGGTCACTAATAGTGGGTTCCACTACATACACAACAGAGATAAGGAAGTACCTAAAACACTGTGGCTTTATGCAGAGGCATCTATTAGAAAATGGAACAGCCTCACTATCTAAGAGGATGATCTCCTTGATTATAGGAGGGAACATCCATGTAACGTTATAATTAGATATAATACCGCCTTAGGCTGTGAGTGAGCTTGGCGGCTCTCAAAAGCAGGGTTTAACTGTACTTGGATGGTTAAAACCCAGTGTTCTTTAAAAAGTAGTTTGAGATTCAGTAGGTGGCACTCTTCCTCTCAGAGTCAGTGCTGACTCCATTGCATAGCGGTATGGGGTACTCTGCTTTTGGAGAGGCTGTCTTCTTTCAAATGAAAAATACAAGAGCTAAAGGCAGGCCTGTTGGCCCCAGGCTTCTCTCCAAATACCGATGTAACTACATTCTGCCTATAAGAGTTCCCCCTGCAGTTTCAGATAGGTAGAGTATTCTTCCCTCCCTAAACTGATGTAACAGTATTCTGTGCTGTTAAGAGATTGTACTGTTACCACAAATGGTCAGGACCTTGGCAGGTTTTTTTTGTTGTTTTTTGTTTTCACCTAACTTGTGGCACTTTCGTTTGACAATTGGGGACTTACACAGTTAATTTTTATGGCTGCCCTGGAGCGGGTGGTGGGTCATTGAAATAACAATGCAAATTGGTTGGCAAATTGATTTGTGGTCAAAGTTTAAATAATAAAGTTATTTCACATATAACTACAAGGCTCTTGCTTTGTCTCATTGTGCTGACAGTACAAGAATATTAAACATTAGTTATCCACTGCATAGCCAGAGTATTCATAAACACCACAAGCAAGGAAACAGTTTTCCTATGCACTCGTTTTTAATGATCACTTTGTATTCCCAGACATTTCACCCTGACAAATGAGTTACGTTAGCAGGACACAGTCTCTCATTGTGATTATTGCTATGCATAGGCCTTCGCTGTGCTTTATCTGAGAGGCTCTTGCAGCATGAGTCCCTACAAACTGTATAGAGAAGCATAGAACAACAATGCTGCTTCTATCAGTGCTGTTTCCAAAGAGGGTTCTTTTTTCAGTACACACAATCCTCTCCATACAAATATTCAAACACAAAACCACACTTGTACTGTGGACAAAAAAATTAAAATTAAGTCAGAGTTAGACAGCGACTTACATTTTTGCAAATGGACATTTCATACCAGCAGGTCACTATAACAGTGGGAAATTTCTGACCAAAAAATTCCTTAAGTGCATACTTAAGGAAACGCACTGTGTACGTGGGGGTAACAGATTCCTAAGTGGCTAGCCCACATCTCTCAAACGTCTAAACAGAAGAAGACTGCCTGAGCATCCAAGGGCACAGCAGTTTGAATCCCACACGAACCTCCCTTTCGTGAGATGGACCCCATCTCCTGGAGGTAACAGGGATTGAACCAAGAGCTCTGCAACTTGAGCTAAAGGATTAAGTGCTATAATTGGCAGCTGTAACTGATCCCCAATTGTGTATCAGGGATGCGTAACATAGATGTAATCCCAGTGCCCATGTGTGTCGCCTTTTGTGTTTATTTTTCAAACAAATTCTAGCAAAATGAGCTTAGTGGCAAGAACACTTGCTGAAAAAGCAAACAAAGCAACATTCCAGAATATTTATAGAAAGCAAATTTCAGAAATGTAATTGTAAATATTTGCTCCAGAAATCTGATTCTAGGAGTTACGATGCTCAATTTAGGGAACAGAAACTTACCAACAGCCCTGTGTCTCCCTCCTTTTTCGGTTATTGAATACTTGCAACCAGACATCTCCAAAAATTATTCAGCAAATAATTTCAAATAAACACAATTAGAGAAAATTGCTGTCTATTCTTGGACAGAGGCGACGTTTGTTGTGAATTTTTCACCCACCTCTATTTACCTATCACCCCAGAGATATTTGGAGGTAATTAATGTTTGTAATGTGTTTTACAGTTCTCAGGTAAGCATTGCTATACTGTTACCGTGTAAAGCATTAATATTTAACTATTTTATACTAGTACAAAATCTCACATACCCTGAAACGGTAATGCCCCTTTGATACTGAGGTTATTCTTCTGAATCTCTTCTTTCCGTATCTAGTGACACAAGGTAATAGGCCTGATTTTTAAAATGGTTCTAAGCTGGCATTTTCACATTCACAATCAATTGCAAGCATAAAACTGAGTGAAAAACTGGAGGCTGCATTTCTCAAGTCAGTCCCTGTATTTCATTGAGTAATTTTTCTTGCAAATGTGCAGTTATAAAGTAGAATGTAAATAGACTCCTCCTAAAGAAAACAAACTATTGAACATTGTGTTAGGAAGTAAGGTAAGGCTAAGTATTTCTAAAATTTAGGACATTTCTTCAAAAGAAAATTGCTTTTAGAGTTTATGGAATCTTTTCGGAGAACCAGCTCTAGGCACCAGCAAAGTAAGCACGTGCTTGGGGAGGCATAATTCCAGGGGAGACATTCCGGCCACCCTTTTTTTTTTTTTTTGGCTTGAAATTTTTTGCTTGGGGTGGCAAAAAACCTAGAGCCAGCCATGGTCTGCTGTCAAGTAAAGGTAACAAAAACTCGTATGTACCCCTACTTGAGGGGTGGGAAGAGAAAGCTTTCTACAAGTATGTCTCCACATAATTACACTATTTAAATTGGGGGTATTCAGCACCTTTCAAACGCTTAGTGCTAAATGCTATCTGGAAATCGGCTTTAAAAAGGTGAGGTTACAGTAAGTTATCCTATTCTAGCTTTCAAAATTAACTCAAGTAGATGACAGCACTGAAAATATTACTACAATCTAAACAGACATTTCTAATATTTTGTGTTTCATTGCAAAACAAACTCAGTTGGTGATAACAGGATATGAAATGTCATTTCAAGTATGTCTTAGTAGCAAATGTGCAACAACATCTACCTCTAAAGGTAAGCCACCCCACACACTCTGCTGTAGTCAGATCTGCAGCTGGTGTTGGCAACCCAGTTCCTGTCCAAGTGGAGGAAACTGATCACTCTGGTTGTCAAAGAGAAACGGTTACATTTTGCAGAATAAACTGATGCTCCCAGCAGACATGCAGCTCTACAAAAACAAATATAATTAAGAGACTGAAATAGCTTTCTGCCAAATTTGGGTGTAACAAAAAAAAACCAAAAAAAAAAAACCAACCCAGCATTAAGGTGGAAAACACGGATTGCTTTTTTACTCAATTAACTCTAATTAAGCCTCGACTGGATTGTTCTTAGTTTAATAATGGCATTCCTCAAAATTACAGCAATTTACCAGGAACTTTTGACTCTGTATAACTACCTTCTTCTAGAATAGCCATAATTTCTTTTAAAAAATAGATTCTCTTCAGATGGGAAACCTGCCTCTGATCCAGCAACTTCATGGCCCAGCGCAATGGAAGGTGTCAGTTTTGTCTTGATTTTTGGTTAATGCCATATACCATGGCTGAACAAGAAATGCTATGGTAATATGACTTGGCAAATCATCCAGACTTAGAAAAATATATCTGGCTACTCCTTTTAATCCAGGTGGTTCTTTCTTATTGGCCTATTAGTATTGATGTAGTAACAGATAGTGGGATTCATGAAAACTGTTCCAATTGTAGAAGTAGGGCCTTCTATTTGGCTGAGATACTCTGGTGTTCATTACTTGCTGCAGAACATCTAAATGGAGCTTATTTGCTGTACATTACTGAAGGAGACTGAATTTTAAAAAGCAGGGCACAGCATCTTTCTTGGACATCCTGTTGCTCAAGCATCTGATGTCAGCATTGATTAGAACTCAGCATCACACTGGCATTCAGGCCCTGCCACATCATGCATTCAGATCACCACCATCAGCACAACAAAGACATTTAATGTCTCGTTCCCAGTGGGACAGTCCCAGATTTCCATTCTCAGCCTTGTGTCCTGCTGTAGTACTGTGGCACAGGAGAGAGAAAGGCCCACATTTACAGTATTATTGTTAGTAATTGCATCAAAGTTTTGGCAGTCTCCTCAGTGACCTGGTTCTCATTCCAGCACTGCAGAAGAACCTGCCAAACACTCTTACCTTCACCTATGAGCAGGGAAGGAAAGAGGCAGAAGTAGTTTATTTTTTAATTCATGGCCCATAAGCACCAAGAATCCCTGGAGAGCAGTCACAGCAAGCATGTAATAGGGCTTCACAGATCACTTCATTGTGTTCAAATGTAGCTAGGGAGATTAAAAAGAGAAGCAGGCAACTATCAATTCATTCCCCCCAAAAAGTGACAACCCAGTACCAGTAAGCAGAGAGTCTTCCCATTAGTGTCCAAGGCCTATGATATTTAATGGCTTAATCTGTTTACAAGGCCACTCAGTTGTCAGGACTCTCAGCCCCCTTACTGTCACCCCTTTTTGACCCCAGTGGCTAGTCAAAGTTTGGGGCCCCAGGAAAGTTCCAGCTGGGAGCAGAAATTGATGATAGAGTCTGGTATTTTCTTCAATGCAATCTTGTTTATTTGCAAGGGATATAAAAGGTCCTGCTTCTCTGAATGCAGGAGGAACCAGAAACAAAGGAATAGTTGCTTAGCTTACAGCTCCAAGCGTTTTTAGCCAATATAAGACCCAAAAGCTCTCTCTCTCTCTCTCACACACACACACAAACACACACTTTTTCCAGAGATCCATAGGCCAGGTCTACACTACAAACGTACATTGGTAGAACTACCTTGCTCAGGGGTGTGAAAAATCCACACCTCGAGTGACATAACTATCCCGACTAAAACCCTGGTGTAGACAGTACTATGTCCATGGGAGAGCTTCCTCTGTCAATGTAGCTACCACCTCTCACGGAGATGGACTAACTACACAGATGCAAGAAGCTCTCCCGTTGGCGTAGTAGCGTCTTCACGCTGCAGCGCTGTATGTGTAGACAAGCCCATACTCCGTGCTCATAGGCTATTGCTCGACTTTTAGCTTTTTGCCGCTGACTCTCTGACCTTTTGTGTCTTTTAACCCAGCTTGACTTTTTTCACACACAAGCCTACATGGGCAGTCAAATCCTCTGCCTTCACGGTTCTAGTTTCTGGGCGGATTAGTAGGCCTTGTTTTAGGCGTGGCCTCTTAATTGTCTCACAACTATCCGAACTGAAGAACATGTTCACACATCAGTTTTAACTCAACCTATAACAAGGTTTAACCCAGCTCACAACATTATTTATTTGGCAGATAATCATGTATCACAATCTCTTCAAGGCCAGATTAATGAAAATGACCCAGGGCCTAAGCGTGTGGAAGGAGGCACCTCAGCTTCCAAAATCATCACCTAACAGTGCCCCAAACACGGGCTGTTCAGCAGTGATATTAGGGGCATGATTTTCAAGAGAAGCTAATTGATTTTTAGGAGCACAGAAGTCCCATTGAAAATTCAACCTAGAACCCCACCCAATTTCTACAGCCGCAGGGCAATAATATATATGGCCCAAATTCCCTTTACATGCTGGACAATGATAAAAAGGTAAAATCTCTATATTAGTCAAACCAGGTAAGGATGCTGAATATTGAAAGCCAGTTAAAGGAGGCATCAGCAGAACAGTAGAAAGCTAAGGGTTTGCCACAGTTACAACCCTGGGAATGCCAGCAGCAGCTATGCTAATCACACTTCCACTTGAAAAGAGTACAGTTCCCCCCACCTCTCGCTGTCGCACAAAACTTAACATGCAGATGTATGCCATTTCTCAGAGTAATTTTAAAAAGGGCATGCCTACACTTAAAATGCTACAGTGACAGCTGTGCTACTGTGGCGTTTTAAGTGTAGACAATCCCTAAGAATGACAGAAGGGATTCTCTTGGTATAAATAATACAGCTCCCCAAAAGGTGGTAGCATGGTCAACAGAAGAATTCTTTGGGTCAACCGAGCGCTGTCTATCCGGGGGCTTAAAGTGGCTTAACTACACCACTCAGAGCTGTAGATTTTTCACACCCCTGACCAAACTAGTTAGACCAACCTGATTTTCTAGTGTAGACCAGGCTAAATTCAAAATCCTTCTTCCAACTGTCCAGACTCCGCTCTTTTCTCATCTCTCCTCTCCACAATTCCAGATCGGTACACTTTATACAGGATCAGAGCTCCTAGGCATACTTCCTCTTCATATCTTTCCAGTCGGTGGCTGAGCTAAAGAAAACACACCATGGCAAATATCAAGCCTCGGTCACCATAGTTAAGGACTCCAGCAACTGTTGGAAACCACAACTGTAGATGCACATCATTGTGAAGAACACCACAGAAGGAAAACCAGGATATTCACTATAAGTAACAAATGCAACAGGACACCAATTTCCAAAGTAAACTGCGTAGGCGTGATCTTGGGAATTATAGACTGATAAATGTTAGGGAGTGCAGCCTAATGGATAGAGCACTCAGATAGGACTGGGGAGACCTGTGTTCCATTCCCAGCTTGGCCACTGGCTTGCTAAGTAGCCAAGTCACTTCCCCGCTCTGTGCCTCTGTTTCCCCACCTGTGCATTGGAGATAATTATACTGACCTCCTTTGTAAAAAGCTTAGAGCTCTACTGATGAAAAGTGCTATATAAGAAATAGGATTATTATTATTTCATTACTAGATTAATTAGCAATTCAGACAATTTAATAGAGTTCTAAAACACCCAGATCAATTTGGGAGGATAAAAGCACAGCTTCTTCAAAGGAAAAACATACTTCTCTAATCTACTAGAATTCTGAGCATGTCAACAGAGTAGGGGATAAAGGAACCCCAGTAGACAAAAGTAGTTAAACTTTCATGAAAACTTTGACAAAGTCACTCACAAGAGATCATGGAGTAAAATCCGTTGAGCAGTCCTAGGGTGTGACAAAGTGCTGTCATGGATTAGAAACTGGATAAAAACAAAAGTACAAATGGTCAGTTTTCAATATAACAAAAAGGTAACACTGAGGTATTCCAAGAATCCATGCTAGGTCCTGTGCTTAACAGATTTATCAGTGACCTGGACAACGGACAGAACAGTGAGGTGGCAACATTTGTCGAGAATGCAGAAATATTTAGGTTAGTCAAGACTGGGCAAGGGACTCCAGAAAGACCTGTCAAAACTTAAACGCTGAAAAATGCAAGGTAGCAAACATTGGAGAAATAATTTGACCACCACCCAAGCACTGCTGGGTTCTATCTTAATTGTAAATCATTCAGGTAAAAGATCTGAGCGTCACAGCTGAACAACGTGCAGTGACAGTCAAAAAGCAAACAAAGTGTTATGACGTTTAAAGACTGGGTTAGGGAGTTACACTGAAAATATTATAATGCCATTATATAAATCAGTGGTACACCCTCATCTGGAGCACTGTGTCCAGGTCTGGTCACCACAATCTTATGAGATATATAAGAAATAGAGGGGGGGGGGGGGGGTCAGAGACAGAAAAAGAAAAGAACTGTTAGCATGGAAAGATTTCTGTGTGAGGAGAGAACAGGATTCTTTAATTGAAAAATGAAATAAAGCAAGAGGGGGCATGATATGGATATATAACATAATGCAGAGCATAGAAAAGATATTGGACATTCCTATTTACCCTCTCATTATAATACAAAAACAAGAGGAGCATTCACAGAAATCGGAAGCCAACAAGTGTAAAACTGATAGGACTTTTTTTGTTCAGCCTACATTTTTATTAACTTGTGGAACTCATTGCCACAAGGCATCATTAAGGTCAAGAGCCTAACAGGTTTCAGAAAAGAATCATATATTTATATGGATGTTTAGAAACAGGACACTAGACCAGATGCCCTACCAGTACACTGCTAGCTTTGCTCTAGGAGCGTATTAACAGATGCAGGTACAGGGGACAAGCACACTGCACAAACCCAGATCTTAAATGATGTATGTCTTTACAGAGTATTGAATGCACTTTTTATAGAATGAGGCTTTCAGTAATATTTCAAAAGGGCTTAAGTGACTTAGGATGCTTAAACCTATTTTCAAAAGTGACCTAGGACCCTAAACGACCTAGCAAAATGCTGGTCGTGCAACTGAGACCTATTCCACATACTCCATTCCCTTCTCTAGTGCTGTTTACAAGTGAAGAGAGAGAAGAGGAAGTGACTGACTCCACGGAGCACTGCTTAACTCCAGACTGGAGTGCAGATAAGCTGCATCAAGCTTAGGGTGATATCAGTAGAAACTCATTAAGATGTTCACCTTATTTCAGCAGGAAATATGCATTTAAAGAAAGGACAAAGCTAGATAGTTTACGTATCACCAACAGTGCACCAAGCTAACAGCCACGTGCATTTGGAAGGGGGGGGGGGTGTCAGCCCATAGGACACTTTGAATTGACTATTTTTTTTAAATCATTGTTGCTGATTGGACTCCACCCCAAAGACACACATTTCCTTACCGTACAGGTAAGCAAAAAGCACTGTGTCAGTATTGCCCCTTACTGACCTGTATATAGCTTCAGTTCAAATACAGCTGTAGCATTCATTCAGTATTAGCAAAGACAAAAATTCATGCTTCCATCAAAATTCTGTTGCATGCCATAACTATCACGATCACACACCCCAACTGCTGGTCCCTCCCCATGTTATCAGGGTATCCATTTGGTGCGGTTTATTTTAATACTAATTTTTAAATAGAAAATAAATTTGCACATCACACCGTGAAATCAGTTGACCCTGTCCAGATTTAGGAGAACATTTTGTGCACGCTACTTTCAAGCTGGTATTTTTGGCTGTTTATTAGAACCCTGATCACTTCTTGCTCCCAGACCTTTTTGCTTGTTGGGGGAGTGACATGCCTGGGATAAGACTCTCTCTGTATCATTTTGCCACTATTTTTACAAAGCAAAGCATGAACTCAGAAACCAAACATTTTGATTGGGTGCCTGCCATGAGCAGAGCAGCAATAAGGAATGCAACTCAGTTGAAATGCATGGACTAGCAGCTTTATTTTAGCTCTTCAAAAGATTCTCCAGAAGGCTTTGCGATTCCAAGAGGACCTCTCTCAGGCACTCAAATAATCAGCGAACTTTGTGCAGTTTTAGGACGCTAGAATTACCCAAGGAGACGCGGGCATTGCAGGATTTTGATCTTTTAGGATGATGGTCAAAAATAGTGTGATTCTGAAATGGAGTATTACAAAAACAAGGCCTAGAAAATAGACTGCTGCCGTTAGTTTACTTAATTAGTTTATACACTCAAACGATGAATAAAAACAGCGCTGCAACTGTGATGGCTTTAGTTGTAAGCCTGCAACCATGACAACAGTAAAGTATTACTGAATCACCATGACAAGGAACCAGAGACTATTGCTGCTGCTACATAAAAGCCAGCTTGAGCCAATCAAAAATTGTGCACAAATGGGGGCGGGAGGACCACTACAATTGTTTTACTTTATTTTTATGCAACACAAAAAATTGGGCATTTAAATATTTTTGTTTTGCATCGTTGTGCAAAGCTCTCATGACCATGTCGTTTTTCTTTGATCGCTATTGACCATAATTGCGTGATGAGAACAAAATCTTGTAATGACAGGATAATTACATAACTATTTAGACAGACAGACAGAAAAGAGGGACCTGAAAATGGACAGAGCAAGGAAGGCAACTCCTGGTGTGACTAGCACAGAATCTGCAGAAGGCTTCGTTACTGTGTAATAATGACGGACAGTGATTGGTGGCCTGTGTAACACCAATACTTTTCAATCCTAGCTTCAGGACATCTTCACAGAAATAGAGCTTTCATGGTAACAGATAAGAATTTTGGTGTCACTTGGGTAATTCACTTGTTAGGGCTCTGCACTCCACAGCTGATTGTTCTGATGCCATTGTTCTCCATAACATCAAAACTGCAGCTACCAGCAAGTCCAGATTGGAGCCAGCCCAGGATTCCCTTAGTGGTGTTGAGCTGGCATAGCAGCTCTGTGCCACCCAGCCCTCCTAATGCCGTGAGGGTATGGCCAGAGTGCTGCTGTGCTCCAGCAATTCCCAGTTAGTATATCATGGTCCCAGCCAGTACTACCAGCTCCAGGACTGAGGGCCACAAGAGACCCCTTCCCAAGCAGTACCCAGGGTATAGTGGGCTTAGCTGAAGATTCACCCCTAGGATTTTTACTTCGACTAAATCTAAGTACAGTAAGAGTTCATTCCAGTCCCGGTATAGCACACTCAAAACATATAGACATTAGTATACAATTTCAATCTGTTACAGCACTTTCATATTCTCATAACATCTAGGCCTGCATGGGCCTGACCACAGTGCATTAATACAAAGAAAACAACAACATAATGACACGGATGTGCCCGAGAAGCAGATCTTCAGCATCACAATATACTGTGTGCTTTAGTCAGGCATGTTCTCAGGATGCCTTGTGAGTAATATTTTAAATAGAAAAGCAAGCTTGTTCTTTTTCCAGTCATAAGGGTCTCTCCATCCAGTTGGTATTTCACTCATTCTTTTAAGGTGAGCTCCTCTAATATTTATCTTCAGAAAGCAAAGTTTACTCACAAATAATTGTTGTCTCTCCACATCAGTAAGGAAACAGTCATAACAAGTCAGCTGTCATGTGTTATATGACATATACATTGTTATGCTGGGAGTTGGGTGAAACCTCAGAAAAGCTGGTGGGAGTAATAACTACCCTTCATTCAGGATAAATGTAAGAAGCATTTCAGTGCCTTTTGGTGTAAAATAGTTGTAACAATAGGTATCATCACCCAACACATGGGCCACATGCAAGATTGGTGGAGCTATGTGGGCGAAGAAGCATCACTGCCGGTTGAATGCAAACACTGAAGGCTTGGTAGTATTCTGATGGTGGGGTGTGTGTCTCAGAGCAGAAGCAGCCAGAAACACTACAAAAGCAGACAGAGAAGGCAGCAGAAAGCTATGAACAGCCAGAGACGCACTTGTAAGGAGAAAGAGCTGAGAGAGAGCTGTAACAGTTTTAGGCTAACCTGTATTTCCCACTCCATGGTCCATTGAAGGCACCCACTTAAAAGATTCCAACTCCCAGCTGTCACCTCTCTTGGGCAGAGACCCAATGATTTTAAGGCTACATAGCTCCCTGGATTATACTGCAATATTCCCAGCAAGTCAGTCTGCATAAAAAGGCCAGGCCCTGTGCTTTGCTTTCTCTCTGAGGGCTATGACCAGTGCACTTGCCGGCAGTTACAACTTACCACACAGCTCTTTCTAAGCAAGCACATCTTCAGGTACAAGTATTATAGAGAAAATATATCAAAAACAATAAATGCACCTATACGCATGCTCACAGCTTACCAGAGGTCACCAGCAGTCTTATGGGGCCCCACTAGGCCAAAACCTTTCCAACCCTTCCACAAGGAGGTCCTATCTGTTTGCTGGATCAGGAAGAAAGCCCCAAATCAGTTTAAGCCCCGGCTATTTATCCCAAAGTCCTTTGTGTCTGTTAGTCTCTGGAGAATCCAGTCTGAACCAGAATACATGAACCTCCCCAGGAGATGCTACTTCTCTGGAGGTGTTATAACCTGAGTGATTTGCTACAAACATCCCCTACTGTTTTTACTTTTTGGAGTAGCTGTGGTAACCCTCCCCCAGTGGAGTGCATATAATTCCTGTTTTTACAATGACACAAACCATTCATATACTTCATATAACATGGTCTTCCAAAGATATTGCAGGGAGCTGTTTGGGCAGAGTGCTGGCTGGAAAGAAGCTTGGAATACTAAACAAGGAAACTGTTTCCAATTGCTTGCTTCCTACTGTGTTCAGGGAAAAAGGACTTTGGGTAAATTCTTTGTAAAGAAACAGGATTGTAGCAAATAAATATCTGAGTACCATTAATTTCTCCTCCTAACAACAACCACCCACAAGACCCTGAATATTGGCTAACCACTGGTCTAAAATGGGTTATAGTGATCTCTCAGAAGTGACACTGTTTTAAAGAAACTATGGAAAATGAAGTCCTTGGATCTGAGATGGTCCTGTCTTGGAAAAAAAAGCAGCAAAGATTATTGTACTATCTGTAATTCACTGGAGTGTAAACTGCCCTGTGAGCCCCCGCCACACACACCCATGCTTTCCCTTGCTCCCACTCTCCAACAATGTCTGTAAAGGTCTAAATTGGACGATTATGAAGCCTGACTAATTGCCAAAGCATGTTGCAAGGTTCTCTGGTGCTTAGGTGTGAATAGCTAGACTAGGGTTTTACTTTGTGGAAACAGAAAGCTGTTTTTAGGATGGCAGAATGCCTGAGTGAGTAAGTAATGAACTGCGAGCCAGGATGTTCGTTAGTTTTTTGGTGAGAATCTGACTCATGTTTTTGACCTTGGGCAGTTAACTAAAGCATGTGGAAGTTATCTTAGTTCAAACTAATAGGCTAAAAACAGAGCCTCACTGAAAAACAGATGCTGTGAACAATTTTCCCAGGTAAATATATGACAAATTACAGTACTATTATGAAGTGGTGCAACAGAAACCAGTTTGGATGGTACCATGGGACACCACAGTCAACCACTGCAGTTGTTCTGTATTTTCCCCCCATCCCCACTCTCTTCCCATGTTTCCAAATGTACTAGAAATCAAGTATTACTTCCTGTGAATTGTTCCTGATGGAGTTTGACAATACATAGGAAATCTTTTAATGACATCTTTTTTCCAGAGTGGGTTCATCTGATCTTTAATAGTTGATTGGACAAGAGCTCTTTTAAAAAAATACTATGTATTTCTATGAATAAGCTGTTTTATGATTAGTTATTTTGATTTTAAAATTTCAGGGCATATTGCATCCGATGAAATGAGCTGTAGCTCACAAAAGCTTATGCTCAAATAAATTGGTTAGTCTCTAAGGTGCCACAAGTACTCCTTTTTTTCTTGAATTGCTAGAAAGTGGACCCATTCCAATTGGTACAATAAGATATTTTACAAAGACATCAACATCACTAGGGATGTGTAAACCTTCCAAGGTATGTTTTGGATTCACAGAGTTATTTGGAGTTCACAAATCCCTGAACCATAGAACTTAGAAACAGGTTGGATTTGATTTAAATCATTATTTAAATCACTAGTCAAAAAAACTATTTAATAATGGATTTCTACATAAAAGTGCATTCTTGTTGGTTGCTAGAACCTTAAAATATATTCTTCACAACTCAGAGATAGACGTAGGTTTCATTTTTAGAAGGTACACACTATAAGTTTTTTAAGTGATTTATTTTGAAAACACTTTTCAGATTAGTTTTACAGCTATATCAGAAAATGAATGACTGCCTGTTTGGTTATTTCCTTTACCAAAGGTAATTGAAGCAGATATTTATGAAGTCATTGGAAGGTGACCTATCTCCAATTCAACGGGTTAATCATTAATATTTGGAAGATTTTCTTGCCAGGCTGTATTAGGAGGAGAACATCACCAGACAGACATTTAAATTGTTTTATTTAACTAAAACAAAAACGTTACGAATTCTGGATTTTTTTCTTCAACAGCAAACATATTTTAACAAAACAAGCATATTCATTTTTGAATTTAGTTAAACATTCAAGTTTTTAAAATCAGGTTTGTTTGTTAAAATAGTTTCACACTTAAATGAAATATTAAAATAATTAAAATCAACTAGGTCAGCCACGTCAACATGAGAAACTTAAAATATTGGCTTCTGCAGCTAACTCAGTCGTCTTCACCTTCATTTTCCTGTTTGTTCATCATCTGGAAAAGAAAAAACAAGCTTTCCTGCTTTTTCAGGTCCCAAACAATCTCTCAAATTTGGAATGAATTCGTCCAAAGGAAGAAAATATTCTTTCTACACCGGCAGAAGAAGCTACTGCTGTTAAAAGTGAGATTATCACTTCAGTCTCTGAATCCAAGTGCTTAAGTGACTTCTACCAGTTCACTCGTGTAACTTTCTTGTTTCATGTCGAGGCACAGAAATCCCCAAAAATTCTTTTCAGAAATGCCCAACTATTTTGTTTCAATATTTTTCATCGAAGTGAAACATTCAACTTGAACTGAAACTAAACCTTTAAGTTTTGGTAATCAAACTGATCCAAAATTCTTGGTTTCAAATCACTTCAACATTAAAATGCATTTTCCCATAGTGACACATTGCCTTATTGGAGTTGTAGTTCTGGACCATGATGCCCCATTCCTTCCTATGTGCAAGGCTCCCTGGCTGGACTACATTTCCCATACTTCATTTAGGTCATGTGACAAAAAGCTCTGTGACAGCTCAAAAGCTTGTCTCTTTCACCAACAGAAGTTGGTCCAATAAAACGTATTACCTTCCCTACCTTGTCTCTAATATCCAGGGACCAAGACAACTACAACACATCAAAAATAAAATCTTGATAGTCTAGACGTTTACAGACAATGAGTACATACATGAGGATTATTTTGACAGTCCAATTTAAGTGTGTGTGCGCGCCTGCCAGCAACCCGTGCAGTAATTGTTAAACATGTACCTTTCCATGGCTGTATCTTCAGATTCTTCCCCAGATTCCTACTCATGCCACAGCAAAAAATTTACCACCTTTCCTCTCTTTCCATTTTGGCAGAACAGCCCTGATTCAGCAACACATTTACACACACGTACCATTTAAATTCAAAAGGGGCTTGAAACCTTTATTTTCCTGGTTTTGAGTAAATATTTTCTTACATCTGTGGGATTTACTCCTGTGCTTAAATGCTTTGCTGAATCAGGGCCTTGCAGCAGGAAGAGAGCCTGTGTTTATTAAGATTTTTAAATAATTTCTCCTCTTAACTGCCACAAAAATAAGTTTGCTCTCAAATTCATATGGTGGGTCTTCCCTGTACAGTCCTCCTCTGCTGTTCTGGAATTACAGTGCTCTCACTCGCTGTTTCAACAATGAAGAGAACCACATAATTCCAAAGAGACAGGCAAGAAACTCCTCTTAAATAACAATGCATCCTTCCATTTGAGAGCTCCCTATGAAACATATCAGCAAACATATCTTTGCTCCTCAGTCAAGAACAGCTGCAATGTTCTTAAACCAGCACAAGTACCAATGGACACTATAAACAAAGGCCAAAAGAGACAGGGTGCTCCTGAGAAGCAGTGGATCAGGCATCAGCAACAGGCCATTCGGCCCTTTTATATATATCAAGCAGCCCCCTACTCCACACTATTGCCCATAGCTATGGAACCTTTAGGGCTTGATTTTCTTAAGTGCACAAGCAATCAGACAGCACATTTGAGCTTCCTATTCCAGCTTGCATGTCCACACAATGTGTGTTTGCGAATTAGCCATGCAGTTATGAAAGCCAAACCCTTAAAGTTTGTGGTCATATGACGAGTTGCCAAAGCAGCTGGGGACAGAGATTTAACCATAGGTCCATTCCAGTCCATCCCTTGGCTTCTTACATGCTTTTTAGGGCAACACATTAAAGGCCTGATTCAGTGCCCATTGAAGCCAATAGGCATCTTTCCCGGCTCCAAATAGACATTAATTCTTGCCTTAAAGTCACTAATATTACCTAGTTCTACTGTTACATTTAGTATAAACTTATCAGGACTGCAAGAGAGACACAATGGAATCGGCCTCTGAAGTCCAAGCTGCTCTCTCCCATGGTATCTCTCACAAGTATTTAGGTACTTACTATATATACACACTGGGAGTAGTTTTGCTCTTGGTCCCTTGCCCCTCCCTCTCAAGGTGGAACATGGTTGTGTTTTGTCAGTCTCCTCCTCAGACAGACCAAACTAATCCCCTCAAGTAAGTCCCATTGCCCTCATCTCTTCCTTTGTTGAGCCCATCTGTATGTAATATTCCAAATATGCCCTCGCAAGCCTTAGCAGCAAAAAACAATCTATCTTGAGAGCTAACAAGTAAATGAGGTGCCTGTGTCTGATAAGCTGCTGTCAGTTGTGGACACGGAGTGCCCAGACTGAGCATTTCTGAATCGATTATGCGGATTGTTAAAAACACTGGACTCCAAAGCAACATAATACACCAGGATTGCTTCAATTTAAGGCTATGAATTCTAGAATGGGAGCATGTTCGGGAATTAAGAGGTAGTTTTTCCAGCCACAGGAGGTTGGTGAGCCTGCCTGCAGCTCAGAGCAGACTCTTGAGTGGAGCTGGCAAGATAACCTAACTTCTAAAGAGTTCCCTCGGTGCAAAAGACCCTAGAAGAGACCTCCTTTAAGTGTCCATTTGTCAAGTAACGGAATTGTATTTGATGACTCTAGCGAACAGTGAGCTGGTAGAAGAAGGTTAATTTTTAAGATGTCTACAGTAAGGAAATTAGCAGGTTTTGTCGATGGCTGTCAGATGTGGTTCTCCCTCTCCTGCCTCTTCCAAGCCATGTTGAAAACATTTGCCCCTCAGGGGAACAGGGTCATAGCAAAGCACGCTAGGCATGTGTTCTTTGCTAGCGTTCATTAAGACTTGACATAAGCACAGAACTATTTATGCAATGATCTAACTACTTAACTAAGTGAGGTAGTCATTAGCCCCATGTTATGAAAGGAGGCATGTCAAGGGTATGTCTACACAGGAGCTAGAAGGTAGAATTTCCAGCTCTAGGAGACATACATGCACTAGCTGTGATCAAACTAGCATGCTAAACATAGAAATGTAGCCACAGTGGCATCAGTGGCTAGCAGCCCTGAGTATAAGCCCATCCAAGACCGTAGGTTCATATTCGGGGTGACTAGCCCCTCCAACCATTTGCACCACATTTCTATTTTCAGTGCATTAGCATCAGAGTTAGCACAGGTATGTCTCCTCAAACTGGGAATTATACTGACTAGCTCCATTGCAGACATATCCTAATTGACTTGCTCAGTGTCAAACAACAAGTCAAAGGTATAGTTGGGACTAGAACGCATTACACGTCCAGCCCAATGCTCTAACCACTACCCCATACTGTCTGTGATTTGCATAAACAGGAGGATACTCATTTCAACCTCACTTCTGTGTAATCTGGAAGAAAACACTCTTTGACTGACTTTACCCGGGCAGGGACTAAGCTGTGCATTTTAGTGCTGAGTTTGTACTCAGTGCCTCTGACTGTTTCTCTTTCATGCATCTGCTTGTTATGTTAAACCATGTAATGTCTATTCTCAGGTACACAAGTTTTGCTTATATCTGTGTGACTCAGTGAGCATTACCCAGGAGAAACGTATGGAAAAGCACATTCATCCTAGTACTCGGCTACTCACAGGAAAAGCCATCGAACTCTGGGAAACTAACACAAGTACTGGTGTCAGCGAAACAAAACAAAACAAACCCCACACATTCCATTTGGACCTCACCAGAAGAGCGTGGGAATGGGTTGCTACATCAAACACCTACTTGTTAATACACCTCATGAAGCTGGGGGAATGTGACAAGGCTGTTCAAAGGGCCCTGCTTCTGAATCTAGTTATTGATGCAGAGCATTTTAACTGCTGGAGTTGGGTCCTTAGCAGCCCAGAAGCTGAGTAGCCAAAGTTTGCTGGAGTCCACTGTGGGCAACAGGAAATGTTTCAGATGAAACTCTAAACCAAGTATGTCCTCTTCACATCTAACCTATGGGAGAACATGGGTCTGCAAAGGACAGAGAAACCTAGGACAATGGGTCCTATAGGAAGGGATCACACAGGGTGGAGGGGGGAAAAACAAAAAAAAAAAAAAACACATACCACACCACACACAGTTCTTCCTTCTCAGTGAATCCCATGCAATGAATCAGATGGCATGAACTCAGCTATTCATCTCCATTTGGCACTTTTTAATAACATCTCATTTCATACCGTAATAAAAACAGTGTGTTTGTGAGCTACACTGAAAAGCTATAGGCATATTAATGACCTGTCTCTAGCAATGCTCCTACTCTCCCAGCTAGGCTATAGAGGCCCAGGGGCTCCCCCTAGCTTGTTATAGAGAAGCCCTGCTTAGCTCAGTGGGGCCAGGAAAGTGTGCCTAAAGAGGCTAAAAGAAAAGGAGTACTTGTGGCACCTTACAGACTAACAAATTTATTTGAGCATAAGCTTTCGTGAGCTACAGCTCACTTCATCAGATGCATTCAGTGGAAAATACAGTGGGGAGATTTATATACATAGAGAACATGAAACAATGGGTGTTACCATACACACTGTAACGAAAGTGATCACTTAAGGTGAAAAGAAAAGGAGTACCTGTGGCACCTTAGAGACGAACTCTAAGGTGCCACAAGTACTTCTTTTCTTTTTGCAAATACAGACTAACACGGCTGCTACTCTGAAACCTAAAGAGGCTAGTGAGGGACGAAAGAAGGTCATACTTCAGGAAACATGCTGCAGTGGAAGGACAACAAGGTCTGTCCTACTGTGGGGAAGCCCCGTTCCTGGTAGTGAAGCCATTGGGAGAGGGCCTATTAAAACTGTAAGAGAGTAAACATACCTAGCCAGGCTACTGTGAAGTGATTTGTTGCCACGCTCACTGGAAAGCTGAGTCACCGCTGGAAGAGTGTGTCAGTGATATGACATACACTCATCCTTGGTGTGGAGGATGCTGGTTACTCCCACAGCTACTTGAGAGAACTGCAGTGCAGGGAATTGCTTATTCCCTGTGCTTGATGGAAGGAAAGAGAAAGAAGCAAGCGGCCAAAATCAGAAGTGAGGTATAGAATGTATAAGTTAGACCCCCTTTACTATTCAGTGAGACACAGACTTATTTATACCTGCCACCCATGTGTAAGGGAATCAAAGCTGGTATACCTTACATGCAGAAGCAAATAAAATACGTGTCATTTAGAACAGTAGTTCTGAGCCAGAGGTCTGTGTACCCCTGAGGGAGCACATAAGTCTTCCAAGGGGTACATCAACTCATCTAGATATTTGCCTAGTTTTACAACAAGCTACATAAAAAGCACTAGCTAAGTCACTACAAACTAAAATTTCATACAATGGCGTGTTTATACTGCACTATACACTGAAATGTACAATATTTATATTCCAATTGGTTTATTTTATGGTAAAAATGAGAAAGTAGCAATGTTTCCATAATAGTGAGCTTGTTGGATCATATTAAAGAAGTTCTGTATTAAAATCACAAATGAGTTTGATTCCCTATAGTTTAAATTCCAGGGTATTACTAGTTAAGAGGTCTCTTGGTTTTTGGTACTGTTTCTCTCCTCTGTGTGTGAAACTTGCAAGCTGCTAATTGTGTTAGTACATTCTAAGACAGTGTCTGTTCTCAAAGCAATTCTTTGTAACAACTACTGACAGAGAGAGACTCAAAGCAATACTCTGTAACAACAGAAACAGCACCCAGAGACTCCCCGCCCTTTTGTTGTATTCATCTTGCTTTGTTAACAATTGTGATTAAAATAGAGATAGAGGATGTATGTGGATGGATGCTTGGTGTGGATAATAACTGAATGATCAGGGAGGTGCCGGCCTAAGAATCCAGTGTCCATCAGCTGAAGAAGGCATCAAGTGGAAATAACTAGAGGACCCCCGGAGGGCAGACTGGAATCCACCCAACAGCCTCAAGAATGGGAGACCAAAGAACAAGATAACATCTGGCAGCACGGAGCCATCAGGAATGTGCCATCTGCTCACTGATTCAGCAACAGCATGATGAAGCAATTCCCATAGACTGACATAGGAAGAAATTCCTATAAAAATGGACTCTAGAAAGTGAGAACTTTGGGGTCTGATTCTGCAAATCAACTTCCAGGAGCATCAGATGGGCATCTGACAAGGCCCTGCTCCCTCCTCATGTCCAGGCCACCTGGCCAGTGGCTTGGCATGAGCAACTCTAAGGCTGGTAACTTGATAACAACCTTGCAGAACCTCTGTGTGTGTGTATGAATGAATGTGTGAATAAATATGAAATTGAATGGAATGTTATAGCTATAACTAACTGCTTACTATGATTCTTTCTGTATTCACAATAAATGTGGCATTTTGCCTTTTCCCCTTTAATAAGATCCTGCAGGTTTTTTATTTTATTGGTATAGCAAGCTGTGATACAAAAATCAAAACAAAAAATACAAAAGCAAGAAGGTCGTTAAGTGAGGTGAAACTTGGGGTATGCAAGACAAATGAGACTCCTGCAAGGGGTACAGTAATCTGGAAAGGTTGAGAACCACTGATGTAGAAGTAGACCCCAGCCTCTCACAGCTCCTTGATGTGTGTTAGACCAGCTTCAATTTCCTTACACCTGGGTAGAATGGGTGGCGCAATAGCTAAGTATCAGGAGCACACAGTCCATCATGTAGCTATTTTTCAATTTCAGCTTAGTCTACGAAGTGGTTATTTGTGACCCTGCTTCTGTGTAGACTTTTACTGCATGTACGGCATGGCGTTCGGCTGCCATGATTTATTGAGTCAGGATATTCAGTGCAGGTTGATTAAAATGTCTGGCTTAAATTTTCTGCATTCCTGCACTATCCCTATTCCATATACACATGTGCAGGAAGCAAAAGAATCTAACTTATTATAGCTTTGAGTGTAGGGAAGTAGTGACTTGGTGAACAATGGCACTTACATAAGATGTTATTGTTTACAACAGAGGTTTGGAAGAGAGATATGGCAGGCAAACAATGCTTCACAAAACATTGTGCCATGTTCCAGCCTTGGGAGGAGGAGATAATGAGAATAAAAGGTTTGTGGAGAAACAGGACTTCTTACTGTCATGGTATCATAAGGTACATCTACACTGAACACTCCTGTTGGTAACAAGTAGCATACCTACACTGCACGCCCCCACAGCATGAATATGAATTGCAGTGTAGATGAGGAGGCACTGCTCATGTGAGTAAAGACACACCTGAACTCTGAGGGTATGTACCTGAGTATAGACCAGGGATGGGCAAACTTTTTGGCCTGAGGGCCACATGTGGGTATGGAAATTGTATGGCGGGCCATGAATGCTCACAAAATTGGGGGTTGGGGTGCGGGAGGGCAAGAGGGCTCTGGCTGGAGGTGCAGACTCTCGGGATGAGGGGTTGGGGGTACAGGAGGGTGCTCTGGGCTGGGACTGAGGGCGTGAGGAGGATTAGGGCTGGGGCAGAGGAATGGGAGGGGACCAGGGGGGTAGACTCCAGGTAGCGCTTACCTCAAGCAGCTTCCAGAAACAGTGGCATGTCCCTGCTCCAGCTCCTACGCGGAGGTGCGGCCAGGCGGCTCTGCGCACTGCCCTGTCCACAGGCGCCGCCCCTGCAGCTCCCATTAGCTGCAGTTCCCAGCCAATGGGAGCTGCGGGGGCAGTGCTTAGGGGGGGCAAGCTGAAGTTCCCAGCCAGTGGGAGCTGCGGGGGCAGTGCTTGGGGGGGCAGCATGCAGAGCCCCCTGCCTGCCCCTACGCATAGGAGCCAGAGGGGGGACATGCCACTGCTTCCAGGAACCATGCACAGTGGGGCAAGACCTTGACTCCACTCCCTGGCTGGAGCACTGGAGCAGGGCAAGCCCCAGACCCCACTTCCCAGCGGTAGCCCGAGGGCCAGATTAAAATGTCTGGAGGGCCAGATGTGGCCCCCAGGCTGTAGTTTGCCCAGCCCCAGTATAGACCCTACACAACTCTCTACAGCTGAAGCTGTGCCTCTCCAATCTACACCGCTGTTTTCCCTGCCACAGTCACTGACTCCAGCAGCAGGGACAGGCGCTGTCAGGCTCCCCAGTGGCAAAGCCTTTCACCGACACATGGAGCTCCACACCACAGTATGGATGCAGCCTGTTTTTACCGAGGCAGGTAGCTACACAGCCTACACACTGCTGCAAGTGCGGTGCAGTCTAGATGTAGCCATAGAAGCAGAGGTGAAAGATCCTGGATCTCTAGTTAGAACCTGGATAGAAGGAAAGCAACTGAATCTTTGGCTGCACAACAGCTGGAGACTGGAAGAGTTTGAGACACAGGGATAGTGGCCACTCTTTCCCCTTTCACCAATGACAGCACTAAAAAAAAAAAAAAAAAAAGCTACCCACTCCCAAGCACTCAAATGGTTACTTGCAGTGAATGATCACTCACGAGATTACTACTACAAACTCATTTCTACATCATCTCAACCCAGGGGACAGTCAAAAGCTGTCTTCAGTGAATCAAGAAAAATCACCCACCATGTAATTTTAACTTGTCCCCTATTGAAGACACTTTTAAAATGTCTTCAAAGAATTGCTCCAATTACTGACTCTCCCACAGAATATTTTTAGACTTAAAAGTGGAAGAGACCTGACAACAGTATTTAACTCTGGCAAGAAAACGTGGCTAGTCTGTAAAAGCAAATGCCAAGTAACGAGCTTACTATCCAGTGAAGTTCTCTGTAGGTTTCCTGGATTTAAGCAGATTTTTAAAAGAAAACTACCCTTAATGAATTTCTTTATGACTGGGAGAAAATTAAATGGAACTGGAACTTTGTCATTCTACTAACATTTGGATATATAGTCCTAGTTTTGCTCTTTGTAGGCTACTTAAATTATGATTGTATGGAAGAACTTGAAGTTTAGGTGTAAGATACATCTGTGACAGGATGTACCAGGCATTTGCTGCCCCCTGCAGGAGGCACCACCACTTTGGTGCACCCCACCCAAAGGTGTTCTTTTGGGGAAAAAAGCGCAGCAAGTTTAGACATTCAGGAGCTGCCTAGGGAGGCCACCCAGGATCAGCTGCAGGCAGAACAACAAGAATTAGTCCTCCAGCAGCTAGCAGGGCTGGGAGCGAACAGAAGCTAAACAGAGACCAACAGACACAGTAAAAAAGGCGTGTTGTTCCTCCAACAGGGCAGTTCTGGGTGAAGCTAGGACAGGGGAGGAAGGATGTCCCTGTCTTAAAACCTAAAAGCCTGGCCTGGGGGTAGAGGCCTAATCCAGGCTGCACCTTTTTAATGAGTCAGCAAAAGGCTGTTTTTGTTTACAGCATAGAACCTAAAGCCTGGGTGGCCACTGAGCATCCATTTGACTGCTGCAAAATTACAAGGAGTTTGTTTGCAAAATACTCCACTGGTTAAGATAAACACAAGGCAGTCTCCCATGCCCTCTTCTCTGCAAGCTGCTCACAAGAGCTCAGCTCTTAAGTCCATAGCAGAAGGCAACATTTTTTTTTTAAATAATATCTGCCCCCACCCCTCAAAAAATATTTTGCTTTTAAATTTTGCATAACATTTTTGTGTTTCCAACTATAAATAAAAATGCTTAGAAAGAAATTACAAAATTGTGTAGAGTGGATCAGAATTTCTCACACAGTATGTCATTTCACATCTTCCTCTTCCAATGAATCAGTGACAAATCAAATATAGAATCCAAGTCTCCAGATTCCTTTACTAACTAATTATTCCACATCCCCAAGAATACCTCTAAAATTCTGAAGCCAGCCAGCAATCTCTACAGTACGGAGACTGAGACCTCAGCATCTGACTATGTCCCTATTAACTGCATAAAGGAATACAGGAAAAAGCATTAAACACAAAACCTTGTTCTCAGTGGGGGAGGGGGAAATCAAGAGAAACTGATTTTATTTCACACAATATCCAATTGCCACTGACAGTCTGGATGAAAAAGAGTAAACAGTGAAAGGGGATAATAGACTGTTTCTTAAAGAAGCTGTCAGCCCTGCAAAATAAAAAATCCCAATAGCAAGCTAAATGATTTTTTATAACATGTGTGTCCTGCTCAACATATATTGATCTTCACTAACATCTTAACTTCCTGTCTGGATACCCTATTGCAGAGTGGTCTTTTCCACATTTCCCATGTGTTTGGTTGGCAGACAAAACTGGATTATGCTAGTATTCTGGTACAGCCCTTATGAACTGCACTAAGGCTCGCACTTAAAATTTTAGGTGGCTAGAGCTATGTCGCTTGGGGATGTGAAAATTCACACCCATTAGTGGCATAGCTATGCTGACCTAACCCCCCAGTGTAGACGTTAGTCGTTTGATGGAAGAATGCTTCAGTTGACCTAGTTACTGTTGCTCAGGGAGGCGGTGTTCCTACAGCAATGGAAAAACCCCTTCCATTGGTGTAGACTGTGTCTATGCTACGGGGTTATGCTGGTATAGCTATGGCGCCATAGCTATGCTGGCATAGTCCCCGTAGTGTAGACCTGGGGTTAGATTCATTGATGTGTTGCAGTTGGGTACAATATAAAACAGCCTTCTCTTCATGAGCCAGTATATTTATGCCTGTTTCTGTAATTTTCACTCCATGCAGCTGAAGTGGGTTTTTTACCCACGAAAGCTTATGCCCAAATAAACGTTAGTCTTTAAGGTGCCACCGGACTCCTCGTTGTTTTTGTGGATACAAACTAATATGACTACCCCCGATACTTGACACCATAAAGTTTATCAGACTCATTTAGTTCTGTAGCAGAAAATACTAAGCAAGTTACTCAAATACAGACTGTTTTACCATTTTTGTATTAACAGGGAGGCTTGCAAATCTTCTCTAGCAAAAGTGCCATTCAGCAGTTAAATTTGTTGAGCCATTAAGGTTCAAAAGTCGCCGAAAGTTGAGCCCAGCCTCAGTGCTCTGAGTAACAAAGACAGAACCACAAAGGCCCAGCACTGAGGTGCTAAAGGCACGATGCCTGTGTTGTAAGTTTCTTCATGTCTATCAACAACCCCAGTGGATGATGTGCAGTAGTCAAAAATCCTCAGTATGACCCTCCATTCATAGGCTGAAGGAGCTGTTTTGCTAACAGTCAACATTACAGGTCTGATCCTGGGGCTGGAAGTAAGACCCTAATGCTGGAGAGCAGACCATGATGATTTGCTCTTCTCACAGGGTGAGAATCTACCCTGGTGATTAAATCCCATGATATCACTCCAGCATATGGCCCTTTCTAATCTGCGACTTCACTAACGTGCAGTAAAGCCATCAGCAGGCAGTGTATCAGAATAAATGAATCCAAGTTCCCCTCACTTTCCAGGCATTGAAGTCACCAAGGAGGACTCTAACCAAATTCTTCTAGAAGCTTCCCTGGCATGCACAGTGTCTGCATATTCTTCAAGAAAAACCTAAAACTTGCTGATGCTTTGCATGTAGAAGACCCAAACGCTTAAAATACACAAGGCTCGAGACTCCTAGTCTGGAAATCATTCCAGGGGAAACGTTCTACACCCGGCACTGGTTCTAGAAATGAATAGCCACTGCACCTCTGTTACATTACAACTGGCACTCTGAAGAAAAACCAAGAGAGACCAGTTAATACATCAAATGAAACCAAGTTATTATCCAGCCAGGTCTCTAATGTTGTACATAGAATCATAGAATATCAGGGTTGGAAGGGACCCCTGAAGGTCATCTAGTCCAACCCCCTGCTCAAAGCAGGACCAATTCCCAGTTAAATCATCCCAGCCAGGGCTTTGTCAAGCCTGACCTTAAAAACCTCTAAGGAAGGAGATTCCACCACCTCCCTAGGCAACGCATTCCAGTGTTTCACCATCCTCTTAGTGAAAAAGTTTTTCCTAATATCCAACCTAAACCTCCCCCACTGCAACTTGGCATGCAACACATGCCAGACCTGTTGGGACTATCTAAGATTAAACCCTAGATTTATTTACCCAGAGCATGTGAAGCAGTTTTGGAGCACTCCAAATCCCTTCAAGCATCAAGTTCTTTGATTACAAGTAAATTTGTAAACCTTGACACCAATCTTTTCCAGTTAATAAGGGCTAGCACTTCTTTAACTTATTTGCAGTAAGACAAAGAACAAGATCTGGGCTTAGAACCTGATCTCCTTGAAAAGAGATTTTTATTAGTCTCTGCACACAAAGAAGTAAATCAAGAAGTAGGCTAGAGGTAACTGCTCATCTAGAAATCCCCCCTCCCCCCCAAATTATACATCTGAGGTAATCAGGAGTCTAGGCTGGAAAGTCATTTTAGCTGCCTCAGATCCATTCAAGAGCAATGCTACAAGACCCAGAACTGCCAAGGACCTTATACCAGTGCTCAGACAGAGCCCAGTCTGTACGCTGTTCCCTCCTGTGCAGAGAGACTGCCACCCACCCACCTCAATGGATGGGAAACTTTATTGTCCCAATTGCGGTTGGCCCTGCCACAGGTGAACTGGGTAGAACACATGCTGAGGGAAAGCAAAGGTGCCCCTCCCCTTCAAAGTTTCTAGCCACCTATTGGCTATCTTGGGGAGGAAGGGAGCTGATTGGTCCCTCACCCTCCTTTTTCACTAATTTAAACCACAGCCCAGGCCATGTGTAGCTTCTTTTTGCTCTGTAGATTCCAGCAACCCCACCCTCCCCACCCTGTAGTGGTAGCCTGAGAGCTGTTCTTTGCTGTTGCTGGAGGTCTACCCGATTGCTTGTTTTGCGGTTGGAAAGGAATTTTTCTTCCCATTTCCAAATTGGCAGAGGCCTAGGAAGTTCTTCACCTTCCTCAGAGCATCCTGGAGGCACAGTTAAGTTAAACAGGAATAGGCTTTAATAATGAGTGATAGCACTTCGTAAGAACGTTAATTCATTTGAACTCACAGACGGTTTCCAGTGCAGTTAAAAGGAACAGTTCCTGGGATTTTACTGATGGACCTTGTGCCCAAGAGACAGGGAATAACCTTGTGGCCTGTGCAGACCAACATCCCCACTTTTAGTATCCATTGCCCCCTCACAGGGGTAGGGTGGATAGTAGGAGTCAGAAAGGAGAGCCGAGTCCCAGTGGTAGACTGAGGAGAGGCTACCCCAAATTAAGGGTTATATGTAGAAACCTTGTAACCCCTGCACTGGAGCCATTTACCTGATTGGTAAGAGTATGGGTGACAAGGTGGGCAGACCCTCCCCCCTGTGTTAATTTTAATAAAGTTGTGGCGTGCCACTTAAACCTCATCTCTGTGTTTGTCCTCATTCGTCGCTGTTTACACATCTATCACTACACAATCCATCTCCAGCCAGGGAACACACTGCTCCAGCACCTAGCATCATCTTCTACAAATATATCAATAAGTCTAGGACTGAAGAGGGAAAAAAAAGGAGTCAAACCGAGGATGCAAGAAACCTTACAAGTTATCATTTGGGACCCTGCATTGAACTATTTAATTTGTAACCCCTCCCTCAAAGCTAATCATCTGAACAAGCTGCACCTAACTGATCTCAGGTGGCAATCAGCTGCCAATGACCCTGGGACTGAGCAGATTTTTGCCATATTTCTTAGTGTACAAATGGCTTCTGAACCCTGCTGGACAAGACCTGAATCCCTGCTTATTTTGAAAAGAAAATGTCACACCGGACTCAAAAAAGCTTCCAAGTAGAGACATCCGATTAAAGGATTTCCAGGGGCCACTTTCAAAGAATTTGGAAGGATGGTCGCTAACTGTATTAAAGCTGTATTTGAGGATTTTGTTGTAAGTCAGTGGGGCTTGTTTTGTAGGTTTAATACACATGATTGTTTTTCAAATTCAGAATACAAGAATACTGCACTGGAGAATCTTTAGCTTGATGAGACCAGGACTTTGAACTCTCCAGTTTGAAAAGGATCAGTGACCATCTTTCAAAAAAAATCTCAAAGTGGAACAGCCTACAGCTCAATTATTTCATGTATTATCCACATTCTTCATTTACTTGAGTCAAATACTATTTGTAATACAGTATTACTGACTCTTCTTGGATGCACAGTAGACAACAGTAATACAGCAACTGCTCGTTCTTTCACGTGTGTTGTGGTTTCTGGAAACAAGAGACTGGGGCTAGCTAGAGTATTGTGATTTATATTTAAAAACTTTTAAAAGAATTGAATTCAGGAGCATGTAGGCCCTAAGGGCTCCATCCTTGGATACATAGGAAAGTTGAATAATTTAAATAAAAGCACTTGTCAGCCCTACAGCTACTGTCATTCCATCTCTACAATACCATCTGTGAGAGTCAGAGAGTCTTCCAAGGGTGCCCATGGCGCACACAGTTACTATCCAAACATCAGGGCTGAGTTTCATCTGTATATTTGTCACATTTAAATAATTGCAGGGCTGAGTTACAAGGGGAGCTTTGATACTTCATCACAGGAGAGTCATTCAGATGCAAGTGTCTTCCCACCACCTAACTAGCTTTGGCAGCTTATCAGTTTTCAGTAGTGTTGCCTGTGGTACAATTCACTTAAGACAACCAACTGGAAGTTCCAGTGGAGTCTGTTTCACAGCCTATGGGTAATATAGCACGAGAAACACTGAGACAAGTATGACTGAAGAGGTGGGCACTGTGCAGACTACTTGCACACAGTCTCTCTTCCACTGCTGCATACCCTGGGACAGTAGCAGTTAGAGAAAGTAGCTGAGAACTAGAGAAGGCAGCATCTGATCCTTAAAAAGCAACAAAAGGAACAGAGGACTGGGAGGGTGGAGGAGGGTTGTCTAGTGCAATTAGAGACCAACACATTTCAAAGAATCAGGAAAACACCAGGTTTTTCCACAGTTTTCAGGCACATATTATTCCTTTTTTAATATACACACAGTCTCTGCAGGTTTAGTGCCACTGACTTGGTCAGTGCACAAGAGATGGTCTATACAACAGGCAATAGAGAAAGTAAGATTCACTTATTCGTTTTTCTGTTTGCTTATGAAGCTTGCAGGCATTAATCTAAAAAAACAAAAAACAAATTAAAAGGTACATGTTTCAGAACAGAAATCTCTTACGACACTAAGTATTTTGCCCAGCCAGAAGGCTCTGAATAATTGCAATAAAATTCAAGTCTAGCTGAATTGATGGAATATATTCAAAGGGGTCAAACAAAATATTTTAGACAGTTATAATAGTGAAAATACAATAGAACTATACTCCAATTCACAGCTTGACAGCATAAGACATCTCCACCCTTCATTGTAGTAAAGAGATATTAAGCAATGTGCTTTCAAGTTTGACCATGTAATATGTTGTTACTTGTGCCATAATGATTTCCCTTACTACTTTTTTTTAAGTTAATCTTATCATCCCCAAGTCAGTTTGAGTAGTTAACTCAGTCTAAATGCACAAGGTGACAGTGCAGAGCTACATATAGTAAAAGAGACAAAAATCAACTTTCAAAACATGGTAAGAGGTGATCATGCTACTTACAGTGCAAATTTAGGAAAAAAACCCACAAACAAGATGTGGACAAATACTAAAACTGAATGACTCATTGGTCATATAAGAGCTTTACATTTAATTCCCTTGCAGTGTGAATTCCGTTAGCACTTCAAAGACAAAATACCAGTCTTAACCAACATTGCTACAGAACTGAAGGCAGAGTACATGCAAGTATTGTACTTACATAGTTCTTATAGAAACCCAGAGGAGGGTTCTCCTATAATCAAGATTTCAGTTGGATTTGTCACTTATGAAACATGCATTCATGTGTAATTTAACTGAATTACACAAGCCCACTAAAGGAAAGAAAGTCTACTCAATCTGAACTTTCATTGCTCCTGTTTTTAAAATTATAACCGTATATATTTCACTATTTAGATCAGTGTCACAAAACAAATCTCATCTTCCAAACTTTTAAAAAGTCTTAAAAATTTAAGTACAACTAAACAATTAAAATAAAAGCACTTGCAGAAGAAAATGGAACAAAAACTACCGAGTGCTTCAATTGTAAGCCTTGGGTATTTTTCAAAATTAAAAATTTTAACTCACAAGCAGGTTGAAAATAAAATACACCTATCAAAATATTTTTACATCCCTTTCCAGCTGGAATTGTAAAGCTTAAATTCAAGGCACTGTACTCCTGCCAGGGTTAATATGATTTTCTAGTCATCAGTTCAAGTACATTAACTTTAAAGACTGCAAGTGTAAAATAGAATGAAGTGTTATTAGCAATGAAATGTGAACAAATATTTCCATAAACAAACTCTTTTTTGAAAATGTGTCAGTGATTGCTTGATGCAGCGTGTGGCTCTGCATGCTATTAGGCCTGAACTTGGTGCCAGCAATAGAACCATACCTCTTCAAACACATATGGCATCTATAGGGTCTCACACACACACATACACACACACCCCATTACAATCTATCCAAAGGCAACAAAGATGTGTTATTCTTATGTTCAGGTCAGGTGGATTGGCAGCAGGTTGCCCTCGTGAAACTGGATTGCCAAGAGCTGGGAAGTATGCCTTGCTTTGACCCCCACCAATCCCCGGTTGTGCCCACCCACTGTATTCCATAAAGTGGTGGAGGGGAAACTCCTCTGTATTGACCAAGAGGCATCACACAAGGTGTTGCTATGTCAGAAAGAGCAGTACCTGGTATGGAAGGTGAAACTCCAGGAGTTAAATGCAGTGGACAAAGAACAAGACACTGGAACAATGTACTTTCCCCACTTCTGGTCTTAGAGAATTAACCTACAAAAAAAAAAAAGAGAAAAAAGCAATAGCTGTCAAACTTATGTTATCTTAACTGAAGAATGAGGATTATTTATTTCGTTAAATTATGAATGTATGCAGAACTGGTCGTTTTCAACCCAACAGTGGCAAATGATTCAGCTCTTATGTTAGTCTCACTCCCTCCAGTGGCTAAGGCTTTGAATGACAGGGTGAACACCACCTCCTCCTTTCGGCACTGACTAATCTAAACCCTTCTAGGTGAGGCATAGATGGGAAATGAGTGTAAAGAATAAACTCACAGCAAAGTCCTTGGCCTCTCCACTATTAAATAGCTAATACTGGAATCTTCTGGTAGCCTCCAAGCCCTTTAAAGTTACTCACTGGACATGCAAGAAGGGGGTACATACTAATTCACCCTCAGACTTTATTTTCCCTAGGGACAGGATCAATTTGGGAAATTGAAAACCTTTTGATGTAGAAATGTGGATGCCTGTACACATAATAGGTAGTTTTCTACCTACTGTAAAGGGCCAGGCAGTCCAGGATATGCCACTGAACAGATGAAAGAAATGAACACATTAATGCCACCAAAGCAGTTTCTAGTAAAAAGTTATCTGCAAGATCCCCTACTCCTGCTAACACTTGTGCCTGACTAACACAAACAGAACCTTATCCCAATCCCATTTTAAACTTCTTTCACCCCTCCAAAAGAAGGTTTTTTTAAAGTTGCCGCACAACTGGGGAAAAAAAAAAGAAGAAGAAGAAGAGAGTTTGCACAAAGTAGCTCAATCAGGTTGCTTACTGAAGATATCTGGAGTTTGCACAGTGGGGTGAGGGAAAAGGACTTTCTTTTCTAAACACAAGACAGCTGGCTTCCCGAGAATTAAGAGCTCAATAGTAGCGCAAATACAACAGAACCATTACAGTACAAGACACTGTCTAGTTTCCCTGTGGACTGGTATGACTGGGCCCATTCACCTCCTGGGAGTGCCTCCTGTCAGTTGGGTGTGAACCTCCACTTCCTCTGCTCATGTTGCCCCCTATCGGTTGTTGCCCTCATCAGGCGTAGGGTTGCCAGGTGTCCAGTTTTTGACTAGAAAATCCAGTCAAAAAGGGGACCTGGCAGTGTCCTTTTAGATGTTCTGACCAGACATCAGAAGTCTGGTTATCTGGGTGGAGAAGAGGTGCTGGGTCATCAACTTGCATGAGCTCCTGCTCAGTTGGGGCTACCTGCACCTCATAGGCAGGCAGGCTTCGTGTCAAGCTGCAGCTCCTGTCCCAGCCCCAAAGCAGAGGAAGTCCAGCTAGGAGATGGGGGAAGAGGATCGAGCAACAAGGTAGGGGGAGAAGGGAGAGCAGTAAGTGATGGGGGGGCAGAGCCTCAAGGGAAGAGGGAGAGCAGGGTGGGGTCTGGTTTTAAGCAATTAAAATTGGCAGGTCTTCAGTGACTCAGTCATCCAGCTATGTGTCAGTTAAATGCGTGACTGAACAAACAGACCCTTTCTGGGCTAAAAAGGTCCAACAGGGCTTGTCCCTGGGCCCTCAGTATTGTCTTTAGCCTTGTCTCTGGGCTCAGCCCTCAGCCCCTTCTGGACTTGTTTAAGTCCATGTCTGCCCTGATATAGAGCAGTTAGGGCTGCCAATTTTAGTTGGATGTATTCCTGGAGGTTTCATCAAATGACAATCTTTAATTAAAGATCTATCTTTAATTCCTGAAGACTTCAGGACAATCCTGGAGGGACTCAATGCATCTGAAGAAGTGGGTTTTTTTACCCACAAAAGCCTATGCCCAAATAAATCTGTTAGTCTTTAACGGTGCCACTGGACTCCTTGTTGTTTTCCTGGAGGGTTGGCAAACTCTAAGAGCAGTGCCCCCAGGGCTTCCTCCCTGGATACTCTAAGTCTTGCCCTTTACTTGAGCCTCTAAACAAGACTTATCCACTTCTCAGGACTTACACCACACTGCAAGTGACTGATGGGGGGACCTGGGCCTGGCCACTACTGCAGGTCCCAACCTAGGGACTCTATAAATAGTGGTCACATGCTGCTTCCTACAACTGTTGCTGCTGCTGCTATTCTTCTCTGGGCTATTTCCCACCTAGCCCCTTCCTTTTCGTGGGTTCTCTATTTGAGCAGGGTGTCTTCAGGCCTCCTTGCCTGGAGAGTTTCACAGCCTTCCACTCTGTATTACCCTTCTGGTCCCAGACAGCAACTGTATTTCTCAGGAGCCCTGCAGCTCCTTTTAACTGAGCCTGCCGAAATCTGAGTGGCTGCATCACTGCCATTTTTCTAGGCAGGCCTGGACAATCCACCTTTACTGATCCTTTTCTAGGGCGGAGTAGGGAAGGGCCACGAGGCCTCCAGCTGGGGACCTCAAAGGGCCTGATACACCCATCACTCCTGAGTTAGCAGGATTTTTATTCCCCCCCCCCCCCGCACCACACACACACACACACAATGTACAACTTCCTGCTGTGATTTCACCAAGTCAGCACCTATTCCTGAAAGGTAGATACTGGTGTGTTTTAGTTTGGAAGTCTCAGTCTACATAGACTAGGTCAATCTGAAAAGGTTGGTTCAAGTGGGGAACTAAGGGCAAAAAGCAAGTGTGAATGTGTGCACTGGAGATTTGTGTCTGGCGGGGGATCTGGGTTCAGCTCTTTTTTATTTAAAGAAAATCAGGGACGTTGTAAGGTCTGAGGCCTTTTTTTGCAGCCATAGGAGGAGAGCAGCAGCCATGATCCAAGAAGCAGAAAGTCACGTCCTCACGTCCCATCTAAACGATATCAAAACAATGTCACATGGGGCTGTTAAGGTTCCCCTCCCAACAGTATGCACCATCACTAGATAATCAAGGAGTCTCTTAAGATGTTTAAAGAAAACTTTGTTTAATAGCATTCTGTCTGTCAAGGAATCACTTAACAGTTGTGGGTGTGAAATCTATTTTATTGTTTTACCTTTACAGTCCCTAACTTCTCTATTGTTTATCTGTATGGTTCCTTTCTGGTTCTTTGATTAATTATGCAACAGACAGAAACAGTTTTACAAAATTTAAATCAATTAAGGTGGGGATATGATTAAAGAACTGTTTCAAAATGGGCTAAGATTGATTAAAATTACAGTGTCGTAGTACTTTAGTTTAAAATGATTGGTTAAGGTACAGCTAAGCAGGACTCAAGTTTCACCATATAAATAAACTGGGATCCAAAAGGAAGGTCTTTGGAACCAAATCCAGGACACAGCCGTAAGATCAGAACTGCCAGACCTCAACACCCTGCCAATCTCACCATGCAGAAGCTGAAGTCCCCAGATGACCAGATCCTGACTGACCATCAGGAAAAGTTCATCTGCCTTTTGGGGAGTTGTGAGCACTGTATGCTTAGTGTGTGCATTCTGTTTTGGTAACTGTTAATACCTAGAGGTTAAGGACATTACTATGCAAGGCTCTTTCACTGGTAAAAGATCCTGCAAACTGCAGAAGAGTACACCCTGAGCCCAGGATGGGTAAAGGTGGGTGCCTTTCCAGCTTGAAAAAGAGGAGACTAAGAGGAGATATGATAGAGGTATATAAAATCATGAGTGGTGTGGAGAAAGTGAATAAGGAAAAGTTATTTACTTGTTCCCATAATATAAGAACTGGAGCCACCAAATGAAATTAATGGATAGCAGGTTTAAAATAAGTATAAGGAAGTTCTTCTTCACTCAGCACACAGTCAACCTGTGGAACTCCTTGCCTGAGGAGGTTGTGAAGGCTAGGACTATAACAGGGTTTAAAAGAGAACTGGATAAATTCATTGAGGTTAAGTCCATTAATGGCTATTAGCCAGGATGGGTAAGGAATGGTGTCCCTAGCCTCTGTTTGTCACAGGGTGGAAATGGATGGCAGGAGAGAGATCCCATGGTAGGGAAAGGATGAAGGAGCCTAAATCAATCAGGTTACACCTTGAGCCCACAAAAGTGTAAAGGTGGGGTGTCCTACAGTATGCAGATAACAAAGTCACAGGGACTCTCTGCTTTTGGGAATGGATCCTTTGACTCTCAAAACGTTAATTTGTAAACAGTATATTAATATATACGATCTCAGTATGGTGGGTTTTAAGAGCAGTGATGCAGAAAAAGAGTCACAAAAAAAAAAGAGCCATGAACCAGGTGTGATGGGTTTGGTCACACAGACCCCCTTGGGACTGTCACCTGACGTGCTGAGATTACCTCTGAGTCCATTTTCCCTCCCAGCTTGGGCTTCCAGAACCCTGCCTTGTTGAGCCAGACACGCTAGCCTGCTGCAACACAGACCCAGGTCTGGTCCACGCCCCCAAAGCTGCAGACCTTTAACTAAAAACTGCTCAGCAAGTTTCCTATCTCCAGCACCCAGACGCCCAGTTCCCAATGGGATCCAAACCCCAAATAAATCCGTTTTACTCTGAATAAAGTTTATACAGGGTAAACTCAAATTATCCGCCCTCTATAACATGGATAGAAATATATGCACAGCTGTTTGCTACCCCGGCCGGGTTCATTAATAAACTTACTCTGGGTTCGTTAATAAACAAAAGTGATTTTATTAAATATAAAAAGTAGGATTTAAGTGGTTTCAAGTAATGACAGAACAAAGTCAGTCACCAAGCAAAATAAAGCAAAAACACACAAATCTAAGCTTAATACATTAAGAAACTGTTTACAGGTAAAATCTAACCCTCACAGATGTTTGAATAAGCTTCTTTCACAGACTAGACTCCTTTCTTGTCTGGGCCCAATCCTTTCCCCTGGTACAGTCCTTGTTAGCAGACATCTTAAGTAGAAACTAGGGGTTCTCTCATGACTGGCAGCCCCCTCTCTCCTGCTCTACCCCTTTTTATAGCTTTGGCACAAGACAGGAATCTTTTGTCTCTCTGGGTCCCCAACCCGCCTTCTAAAAATGGAAGAGTGCCAGATTTAAGATGGACTTCAGTATCAGGTGACATGATCACATGTCCTGTGAGACCCCAGCCTCCATTCTTCCTGGGCTGGCCCACACATACCCAGGAAGGTTTGCAAGTAAACAGAGCCATCTACAACTAATTGTCCTAGTCAATGGGAGCCATCAATATTCTCAACCACCATTAATGGCCCGCACTTTGCAGAATTACAAGAGGACCTCAGAGTTATATTTCATATTTCTAGCTTGAGATACAAGAATGATACATGCATACAAATAGGATGAACACTCAGTAGATTATAAGCTTTGTAATGATACCTTACAAGAGACCTTTTGCATAAAGCATATTCCAGTTACATCATATAAGCATATTTCCATAAAGCATATGGAGTGCAACATCATCCCAGGATTCTTTCAACTTTTTTACACTGATATGTTTGCCCAAATGATTCATGTTTTATAGCAAAGAGACTAAAGTAAACTGAAAAGCAAAAACAAAAAATAATAATCATCACATGAACGGAGGAGTGTGTCTAAAACAGGATACATTTTCAAAATTGTTATTTAAGCTCATATTTTAAGATTCTAAAAGTGGTGCTTTCAAGCAAATTACTCTTCTACGTAACTGACAACTGATTTACTGTTTACATACTTCACTCCAATCTACAGTTTATGGTACTGCCACAACAAGCAATAGACTACATAACACTACTGGAAGTCACTAGATGACACTATTGCAAAGTCTTCCTAGCTCTTTATCTGAACATAATAAGCATTTCTCCACATTCTAATTCTTCTGTCAGCTGTGATCCAGCTTTTTTAGATGCTAAGAAAAATCACTGGTAAAGTCTGGTTTTACCTTGGTGTGTCTCTCTACTAAATCACTCTTAGTTATAGCTGTTTCTTACCAGTTATACCCATGCAGCTGGACATATTGTCTGGTACCCAAAAAATACACACACATACAGCCTCTATCTTATAAGTCACAACAGATTCATGTTAGCATTTTGGGATTTCTCTGCTGCCTTCATTGTGCAACCTAAAACAAAATGACCAAATTAACATGCTGTGAAATATGGCTGCCTTCCAGCTACTGCATCCTTTTACTTGCAGAGAAGGTTAACTGTCAAACTACTTTTCAATTACGTTTGTGTCACTTTCCAACCATACTGAATGAAGACTGAACGACATGATTTTAGTAAATATCTTTAAAGACAATCTCAGAGGTTTTCAGCAGATTATTAGCACTCCTGCCTCAGCATCTGAGTGTTGTATCACAGCCTGGGCCTTCAAAACAGTACAAGGGACACTGGATTCACTAATTTCAGTGAAACTGAATTTAAGTCTCTCTACCCACTTAGTTCATAAAGTTCAAGGCAGAACATAGCCGGATCGGAAATTCTTGTCCAAACAAAGATCAGTTTGAATAGCTATATCAGGATCAAAGTTAGGGCTGTAATCAAGATCAGCTGGGTATTTCATTCAGCCTGAGGATCCGATGGGTATTTCACTAGCTCTTTCTGATGTTCAAGTAGGTATTTCAATTGAAGCACACTTGAAGAATTGTGCCAGACTCAAGACATAGCAAAGCACTAGTGGAATTTTATCAGATAAGCTCCACCCTTCTCCTCCCCTCGCCCCCGGTAAACTGTAAAACTACACCAAATAGTTCCACATAAGAGTTGAAGGATCCTGTAATTTACTGTCCAGGAGTTGATTTCAGGAATAAATTCACAGCTGAGGCTGAATTATGTCACTATTTCACTTTCACCTTAATTCCCTGCTGACAGAATGAGTTGTTTTTGATCATTAGACGCTTGCTAGACCAGATGTCCTAGTCTTGTTGGCTAACTTCTTGTCACCTTTGCTGACAGCCATGTCCATTAGGGAAAATTCCTCATTTGGAATGAAGTTCTGGCACAGGCTCACTTTACCATATCCTAATAACTTCTGGATACGGAGCACTCACCAGTTACGAGTGTGATACACAGTACCTTTTGTTTTAGCAATAATAGGGAGTCTGTTTCAACTGCAATAGCTTTTCCTGATATCAGAATACGCAACACACACCTTTAAAGTATTCTCCATATACATGTCAAGGGGGGCCCTGACATCCACTCCCACCAGCTGGGGAACTGGAAAGACCCACAAAATCCCCGGGACTCATTGTTCAGGTGAGGTGCCCCCCCCCAGCACCTACACAGGTATCCAGGCAGACCCCCCGAAACACACAAACACATGCACACACCCCTCCGTAGGCATCCGGCTCTACTGGAGGAATCAGAGGCTGGAGTACTGCTGGTCTTGAAGGCCAAATGGTACAACACCAGAACCTTGAGTCTATTATCTGTTAATGTTTGGGTGTAGAAACCACAACAGTTTTACTGAACAATGTGGAGACATGTCTTCCAGCCACTTAATAATGCTTCTGAAAAAGCTACGTTCTCTGGGAGGATAAAGGGGGAAGCAGAACTGTCCTTATACACTGGAACAACATTACAAGTGATGAGTGGTATTGAATCACGTGGCTTATCCAATTTTGAATGATTTTACATCATTCAAAGTGTTTGCCTATTAGCTTCCTTTTATGTTTCTGCTATTTGTTGTAAACATTTATTTTTGAAGCTAGCCAGGGCATACATATTCTGGATAAACACACAGGCCTCACAGTGAATGGATGTGTTGCACAATTGCACCTAAAGTCACATGGTGTACAAAGAGCTTGCCTGTCTGAGAACTTTAATGAAGTTTTAGACATGCTAAAACTATTTTATAAATAAAATATTGAGAGGGAAAGAGGTGATCAAGTTATTTTCTTTCCTTCCTTCTCTCCCCATTAATAATCATTCCCCATCACACACACTATACTTCTCATTTTAAGCACATTCCTAACCACACAAACAATGCATAATTACATATTAGGAGAGGCCTTTTAATGGAGTCAACATCAATTACATTTATATACAGTATATAAAGCTATCTCATCTACAGGAGCTGAAGTAAACATGGAACAAACCTTATTGCAACGACCAATGCAACCAAATTACAGAGAACAGAGTTGGTGGGGGGAATAGGCTCACTTTCAAATTTCACTCATTCTGCCAGAATGTTTCCTGTTATGGTTCTCTTATCTCTCCTCATGTCCAGGCCACCTGGCCAGTGGCTTGGCATGAGCAACTCTAAGGCTGGTAAGTATGATAACAACCTTGCAGAACCTGTGTGTGTGTGTGTATGAATGAATGTGTGAATAAATATGAAATTGAATGGAATGTTATAGCTATAACTAACTGCTTACTATGATTCTTTCTGTATTCACAATAAATGTGGCATTTTGCCTTTTCCCCTTTAATAAGATCCTGCTGGTTTTTATTTTATTGGTATAACAGACAAACAAGGGATGAGGTTTAAGTGGCACGCCACAACTTTATTAAAATTAACACAGGGGAGAGGGTCTGCCCACCTTGTCACCCATACTCTCACTAATCAGGTAAGTGGCTCCAGTGCAGGGGTTACAAGGTTTCTACCATATAACCCTTAATTTGGGGTAGCCTCTCCTCAGCCTACCACTGGGACTCGGCTCTCCTTTCTGAGTCCTACTATCCACCCTACCCCTGTGAGGGGGGCAATGGATACTAAACGTGGGGACGTTGGTCTGCAAAGGCCACTAGGTTATTCCCTGTTCCTTGAGAACAAGGTTCATCAGTAAAATCCCAGGAACTGTTCCTTTTAACTGCACTGGAAACCGTCTGTGAGTTCAAATGAATTAACATTCTTACGAAGTGCTATCACTCATTATTAAAGCCTATTCCTGTTTAACTTAACTGTGCCTCCAGGATGCTCTGAGGAAGGTGAAGAACTCCCTAGGCCTCTGCCAATTTGGAAATGGGAAGAAAAATTCCTTTCCAACCACAAAACAAGCAATAGGGTAAACCTCCAGCAACTGCAAAGAACAGCTCTCAGGCTACCACTAGAGGGTGGGGTTGCTGGAGTGTACAGAGCAAACAGAAGCTACACATGGCGGGTGAGGGACCAATCAGCTCCCTTCCTCCCCAAGATAGCCAATAGGTGGCTAGAAACTTTGAAGGGGAGGGGCACCTTTGCAACCCCTCAGCATGTGCTCTACCCATGGACAATGAATTTGGTAGGATCTTACACATAACTATGGAAATATTTGTCCCATATATTTGCTGAAATGCCACTTCCGGGCAGTTTAATATTATGTCAAAATTAGCACTGAAAAGCAAGTGAAGGTACAGATGTCAATCTCAATGGAAAGCATTAAGAAAGTGAAGTGAAATAGCTTTAATAAATGGATTTGAAAATATTTAAAATATAATTTTAGGTCAAGCTCATTTCTTCCACAGAGAATTGGAGTGCAATGATTTCACTTACAAACAGTAGTCTTTTCATTGGTAACATGGATTTTCTAGTCAGTAAAGTGTATTGTGTGTAAACTTACTAATATTCCTCTCGTCACACAAGAGACGGGCATCCCCCTCTTTTAAGTCATCATGCGTTCAGTCTGTAATATGGTTTCTGTGTGAGTCCTGCCACATTCTTGGTGAAAAGGACCAGTGAGAACATATGTATTTTGATGATCGAGCTCTTTAAATAGTGTTCAATATTTCATGCACCTCAAGAGGAATGAGGTAGAGTTAAGCTATAAGTTCAGCCAACAGCAAAACAGCAGTTTTATAAAAGCTGGCCAGATAAGATTAGATACACACCACGGTTATCTTGCAGCCTGAATGCTCCGCAAAGCACCACAGGATGTGCTTTGTTACTGAAGAGATACCTGCTCACAATTCATATGCAGCCTAGTTTAATGTCAGCAGAGCTGCAACAGCTGCTCTTCAGGAAACAACTCAATATTAGTCAAAAGTAAAAAACGTCCCATGCTATGAAGGAAATGCTGAGAAGCAAAAATTGTGTAGTTACTACTGCTGTGATCTTTGCCTGCACCTAATCATTTCAGGGTGGATCCTACAAGATAAAACAAGGCAAGACACAAGAGTTAGAGGCCAGACTAAATATGACAAGTCTGATGGACAAGAGTCTTATGTTTAAGCACTCAAAAACTAATCATTATGCAAGGAGAAGCAGACAGAAAGTCTGCAGTTTCAAGTGAGAAAAGGTAATGTTCAGCCACAGAACAATGTTAAAAGGTATTATGGTTTGCCAAGAGCGAGATTCAGTAACTTGAAGATGCTTTTTTTAAAAAATCACCTTGGCTTCCAAAGAGGGGGCTTTGATTCCTACTCGATTTAAGCAGGAAATGTTAATGCACTTCATGATCAGATGCCAGCCATTCTTTCAGGAACAAGTAAAGCTAGCCTGGCTGCAAAGACCAACTGTAAAACAACCTCAAAAGTCTTGTTCTACGAGTCTAAAAATATATATTGTTCTGCAGGCCCCAGATCCATTTTTAAGTTAGTTTCTTAATAGGATTTGTGTCTGAATGCAAAAGTCTGAACTGAAAAAAGTGACTAACTAGTTTCCCTTTTGTGTCATTTCAAGGTGCACAAAGACAGTCCAGCAGAATAGCAGTTCTCATTTACTCACAAGATGTATTTTTCAGTATCACCTTATTATTATATTCTCCTTCACTACTGTTACATGTTCGGCTGACTATACCTCAGATAATATCAGACATGTACAGATAACCCTATTTGAGTAGTAGATTTTGCTAAACATGAGCATGATTTCCTATCTGAGTGTCAAGGTCCCTCAAAGGTATCTTGGATTTTGGCCTGAGGAAAAATCTCATTATGGTATGCAAGGGGCTGAAACTGGGTAAGGGGCATGTGAAAACTTACTGCTCGGGAGGATTTCAATATACAGTATAAGCAAGTCAAGGGCAAAGCTGAAACTGAGACACAATGTAATTCTCCTGCCTGGTGACATGGTGTCAACACTATGGTATTGTGAATGAGACCCAGGCTGAAGCTCAGAGTTCTTGGTTCCAAGATAATGGCAATTCTGAGTCCGAAAAACAGATAGGAGACAAAGCCAGAGGACTGACTGTTTTCACTGCCCAGACATTATTAGCCCGAGACAAAGTGTGGCTTTTGTAGCAACGGACATTAGAAAGCCAGCCACTCAACTGCATTTGGAGCTCAATAAAGGCTCTTCTAACGATAAAGGTTGAATCTAACTGAGGGAAGGAGGGTGTTTGGGCTCCAAGGGGGAGTTATTACATTTATTCAGGGGATAACTGGAATATTATGTTCTTAGACAAAAGATCATTGGCTGGGGGTGCAGATGCCCTACATACCGTCTACTGTAAGTAACTATAAAGACACTGCAGCATTTTCCCCTCACCGGCACAGCTGGTGTCACGCACCTCATTTTTCAAAACCTGGAAGAGTCAGGGATGAGTGGAAGGCCACGGTTACTCCAATATTTTGTTTATGTCCCCCTATCCCTCCTAAAGGAGAAAAAGAGACTAAAATAAAACCTCTTTGAAGCAAAGGCTGCCTCTCATTCTGTGTCTATGCTGTGCTGAGCACAACGGAGCCATACCCTCAACTGAGGTCACTACGTGCTACTGTGGTATAAATAGTAAAAATAAATAGTCCAACTCCCTAACTCTGCTCTCCTACCTTTTCCCTGCTCCCAAACTGGAGGCCTTGGTGCCACAGAGCTCATTAGTGCAGCTGCGCTGATGCAGCATGTTAAGTGTAGACCTGCCGTAAGCGACTGCTGCCCAGGTTGAGACTGAGAAAGGGGGTCTTGGCTCAGAAGTTTCCATTTGTAGGGGGGTAATATGTATTTTTTTTTAATTATTTCCTGCTGTGACCCCCCCTCCCCAGAGTTCTAATAGCCTCATCTGTTCCTGTCCCATTTTATGCCCTTCAGCTGGTCATAGAATCATAGAATATCAGGGTTGGAAGGGACCTCAAGAGGTCATCTAGTCCAACCCCCTGCTCGAAGCAGGACCAATTCCCAGTTAAATCATCCCAGCCAGGGCTTTGTCAAGCCTGACCTTAAAAACCTCTAAGGAAGGAGATTCTACCACCTCCCTAGGTAACGCATTCCAGTGTTTCACCACCCTCCTAGTGAAAAAGTTTTTCCTAATATCCAACCTAAACCTCCCCCACTGCAACTTGAGACCATTACTCCTTGTCCTGTCCTCTTCTACCACTGAGAATAGTCTAGAACCATCCTCTCTGGAACCACCTTTCAGGTAGTTGAAAGCAGCTATCAAATCCCCCCTCATTCTTCTCTTCTGCAGACTAAACAATCCCAGTTCCCTCAGCCTCTCCTCATAAGTCATGTGTTCCAGACCCCTAATCATTTTTGTTGCCCTTCGCTGGACTCTCTCCAATTTATCCACATCCTTCTTGTAGTGTGGGGCCCAAAACTGGACACAGGACTCCAGATGAGGCCTCACAATGTCGAATAGAGGGGAACGATCATGTCCCTCGATCTGCTCACTATGCCCCTACTTATACATCCCAAAATGCCATTGGCCTTCTTGGCAACAAGGGCACACTGCTGACTCATATCCAGCTTCTCGTCCACTGTCACCCCTAGGTCCTTTTCCGCAGAACTGCTGCCTAGCCATTCGGTCCCTAGTCTGTAGCTGTGCATTGGGTTCTTCCGTCCTAAGTGCAGGACCCTGCACTTATCCTTATTGAACCTCATCAGATTTCTTTTGGCCCAATCCTCCAATTTGTCTAGGTCCCTCTGTATCCTATCCCTGCCCTCCAGCGTATCTACCACTCCTCCCAGTTTAGTATCATCCGCAAATTTGCTGAGAGTGCAATCCACACCATCCTCCAGATCATTTATGAAGATATTGAACAAAACCGGCCCCAGGACCGACCCCTGGGGCACTCCACTTGACACCGGCTGCCAACTAGACATGGAGCCATTAATCACTACCCGTTGAGCCCGACAATCTAGCCAACTTTCTACCCACCTTATAGTGCATTCATCCAGCCCATACTTCTTTAACTTGCTGACAAGAATACTGTGGGAGACCGTGTCAAAAGCTTTGCTAAAGTCAAGAAACAATACATCCACTGCTTTCCCTTCATCCACAGAACCAGTAATCTCATCATAGACGGCGATTAGATTAGTCAGGCATGACCTTCCCTTGGTGAATCCATGCTGACTGTTCCTGATCGCTTTCCTCTCATGTAAGAGCTTCAGGACTGATTCCTTGAGGACCTGCTCCATGATTTTTCCGGGGACTGAGGTGAGGCTGACTGGCCTGTAGTTCCCAGGATCCTCCTTCTTCCCTTTTTTAAAGATTGGCACTACATTAGCCTTTTTCCAGTCATCTGGGACTTCCCCCGTTCACCACGAGTTTTCAAAGATAATGGCCAATGGCTCTGCAATCACAGCCGCCAATTCCTTTAGCACTCTCGGATGCAACTCGTCCGGCCCCATGGACTTGTGCACGTCCAGCTTTTCTAAATAGTCCCTAACCACCTCTTTCTCCACAGAGGGCTGGCCATCTACTCCCCAAGTTGTGATGCCCAGCGCAGCAGTCTGGGAGCTGTCCTTGTTAGTGAAGACAGAGGCAAAAAAAGCATTGAGCACATTAGCTTTTTCCACATCCTCTGTCACTAGGTTGCCTCCCTCATTCAGTAAGGGGCCCACACTTTCCTTGGCTTTCTTCTTGTTGCCAACATACCTGAAGAAAACCCTTCTTGTTACTCTTGACATCTCTTGCTAGCTGCAGCTCCAGGTGCGATTTGTCATGTCTGTATGTGATACACGCAGGGCTGTCCTTAGGCATACACAGCATACGCAGCTGCATAGGGCATGCCAGAATTTGGGGCACCACCGGGACCATAGATGCCACCTTCTCATGTTGCCGGGGGGTGCTCAATCCCCGCCCCCCACTCCACCCCTTCCCCTAAACCCTGCTCCCCCGCTCCCTCTCCCCCTAGTACGCCCGTCCCCGCTCCTCCCCCTCTCTCCAGGAACTTCAACGCCACAAACCAGCTGTTTGCGGCGCTCCAGAAGCACTGGGAGGGAGCGGGAGGAGTTGATAAGCACGGGGCTGCAGTGTTCCGCACTCATTAAATTTTCCCCATGGGTGCTCCAACCCTAGAGCACCCACCCACGGGGTCTGCGCCTATGACCGGGACAGCAGGTAAAAGCGGGTCGGCTCCCGCAGACCCAGCATGTGCTACAATCTCCTTACTCGGCAGAAGACAGGGGCCTTATTCACAGAGCCGAATGCGCCGGCGTAGGAGCACCAGTTGCACTGGCATAGGGGCACCAGTTGAATAATACTGCATAGGGCCCCACATATCCTAGAAGCAGGGAAACGTCAAAGTCTGTTACATTGAGATATGCCAGATGCTACGGGTAGACCGGATATTCTTAGACGACCATATCAATACGCAGTGTATCTATTTTTGTGTTCCTGGCTTGCTGAATGGGTTTCCTGTGGAATCTGGAATCATTAGAAGTTAGTTAGTCCAAATCCCTAGAACAAGTAAACAAGTCAGTAGAAGTACCAGTTGTGTGGGGGAGTGCGTACTGTAGTTTTCACCTATATAGCGTCAAAGTTAAGTGTCAGCCTAAATTGACTTAGAAGTGAGGCATTCTGGCATAAAGGACTGACAATTTATGTATGGACTTACCAGGATCCCATGAAGCTGAGGGGTAATACCTGGTAACGTTAGCATGTGTGTACACTCTTTATTCTTTTATGGAATGTTTTCTCCGTAATGTTTTTGTCCTAAATGCTCTGTTCTTTCTGAAAGATGCCTGGTCGTGGGTAAACCCTGTCATAGCCCCTGGGAGACGACAGAACTGCAGGCGCTGGACTGAAGTCAGATGTGCTGGGATAAGTATAGCGAATTACAGCTTAAACCTTCGGTCTGGGAGGAGAGGGACTGGAGTTCCCACCCCAAGGAAGATGATGCCTAGTCCTGAGACCAGGGTGCAGGTGCCCACAAAGAGGCTAGGTAGGAGCCAGAAGAGGTGCAGTTACACAGGAACTGAGACAATACACAGTTAGAGTGTGCTTTCCATTGTCTGTTGCAATGTTTCTGTATGCCTGCTTCCAGCGGTACAGAGTTGTGCCCAACAGAAGAAGAGGAACCTGGTAGAGATGGAGCAGCTGTTGGCTCAGCATGGCTGAGTTTCCAGTGACGATCTTAATGCTCGTGACCCTGCCTTTTGCAGAGAGAAGTTCCTGTTTTATGTGGAAGGGGCTAGGTCTTGGAAAGAAGGCTCCAGCTCATGGTTCGGGGTGGGGAAGCCCTCAGATTAGGGTACTAGCAGAGCTGGGGAGGAAGAGTGTGTTCCCAGGAAGGGGAACTGACTCCATGGAGGGTTGTTTCATTTCTGAGCTTTCTTTCCAACTGCCTCTTAAAGCATTAGTGAGACAAGGGTGAGATAATATCTTGTATTGGACCAACCTCTGTTGGTGGGAGAGACAAGCTTTTGAGCGTACACAGAGCTGCTGTTTGGGTCTGGAAAAAACAACTCAGTGTGTCACTGCTAAGTAAAAGTGGAAAAGATTGTTTAGCGTAGTTAACACATTTCAAGGGACCATTCAAGGTGAAGTGGCCTGTTAACACCCCTTCACTCACAGGCAAGAAAATAAAGGAACGGAGGAGCAGAGGTAAACGTGGGCCAGTACAGCATACTGGTAAGAAGTGGCCGCCAGCACGGGCCCATACACAGCCTATGGCAGCGCTTTAACATCGCTACCCCTTTTGTGCCCCCCGCTCCTGGAGATCTACCCCAGGCACCATCTCAATCAAGATTTGCAGGCCTATAATTCTATGAATACTTGTGGCACCTTAGAGACTAACCAATTTATTTGAGCATAAGCTTTCGTGAGCTATAGCTCACTTCATCGGATGCATGAAGTGAGCTGTAGCTCACGAAAGCTTATGCTCAAATAAATTGGTTAGTCTCTAAGGTGCCACAAGTACTCCTTTTCTAGTTGCGAATACAGACTAACACGGCTGTTACTCTGAAACCTGTCAATTCTATGAATGTTTCCCATCTTCCAAGCAATATTCTGTTTTAAAAAAAAAACAAAAAACTCACAGGCCATATTTTTGGTGGTTCACGTTTCTAATGTTGGTGTTTAAATATCCCTCTTTCTTGTAGATACTTAGGTATGTGAGTAACTTTAAAATTCAATGGCCTAGATGAGGGGTCAGCAACCTTTCAGAAGTGGTGTGCCTAGTCTTCATTTACTCACTTTAATTTAGGGTTTTGCGTGCCAGTAATACTTGTTAACGTTTTTTAGAAGCTCTCTCTCTATAAGTCTCTATATTATATAACTAAACTATTGTCGTATGTAAAGTAAACAAGGTTTTCAAAATGTTTAAGAAGCTTCATTTAAAATTAAATTAAAATGCTCATCTTATGCCACCAGCCCGCTCAGCCCACTGCCAGCCTGGGGTTCCGTTCACCTAGACCGGCAGGGGGCTGAGCAGGGCCTGCGGCCAGGACCCCAGCTGGCAAGGGACCGGCAGCCAGAACCCCAGACCGGCAGTGGGCTGAGCGGCTCAGCCCGCTGCCGCTCAGCCCACTGCCGGTCTGGAGTTCCGTTCGCCAGCTCCTGCCAGCCAGGGTCCCAGGTGCTGGCCCTGCTCAGCCCGCTTCCGGTCTGGGCTCCTGGCCCTGCCCACACAGAGTGAGTACCTACCTTCTCCCTGGTTCTAGCCCATTCTGTTCCTCTCTCTCTGCACTGAGCTGAGGGTGGGAGTGCACTGAGCACAGGCAGGGCTGGGGGTGAAGGAGGAGGCTGGGGGCTGGGGTGTAGGGTCTGGCCAGGAGCTAGAATGAGGGAGGGGGCTCAGGGTTGGGGCAGGAGGTTTGGGTGTGGAGTGCTCACCTGGGCAGCTCCCATTTGGTGCGAGAGGTGCAAGTGGGAATGTGGGGGGGGGGGTACAGGAGCTCCCATTTGGTGCTCAGGGTGGGGGTGGAAATGTGGGGGGTGCAAGAGTCAGGGCACGCTGGGGCTGTGTGCGGGGTGCAGAAGTCAGGGCAGAGAGCTGGGGGCATGTGAGGAGGGTGCAGGAGTCAGGACGGGAGGGCTGGGTATGTGTGCAGGGTGCTGGACTCAGGGCTGGGGTCGTGGGGGGGGGCAGAGGTCAGAGCAGAGGGCTGGGGGCATGGGCTAGGGTCACGGGGGTGCTCCAAGCCCCCTGCCCAGAAGGCTCATGGCAGGGGGCTGGAGGGGGTATGCCCTGATTCCAACCCCCCTTCCCCAAGGCCCGGTCCCCGACTCTTCACCGCCTCCTCCCCGGAGCCGGGAGTGCGCTGCGGCTCCCCCTCCCTGGCAAGGGCCATCTGCTGATCGTTGGCCAGGAGGGAGGGGAGGCGGGGCGGGAAGCCGGCCAGGAGGGAGGGGAGGCGGGGGAGGTGGGAGCTTGCCTGCCCTGCCGCAGCAGCCGGCAGGAACAAGCTTGTTTGCCCTGCCACCAGGGGACTGGGTGGGGGGCGGAAAAGAGCGGGTCGGGGCGGGCAGGAGTTTTAAGGGCAGGCTCCAGCCCACCGCTCCTGAGCCACAACAAAGAACAGCGATTGTGCAAGCTGCCGTCACCAGACCAGCACAACAGGGTGCTGCGATCGAGAAGGTGCCTGCTGCTGCGGGGAACGCCACCCAGGTCCTCGCCAGCAGGAGGCCCGTCTCACCTTCCCACGTCGCCAGGCAAATCTCCATACTGAGACGACTCAGTACTACCTTGCCCCCTGCCCAGCACGTCCCTGTCCCCAGAAGGATCAGTGCCCCCTCGCACATAGCTGCTCGAGATCTTGTCGCTGGAAGAGTCAGTGCCGCCCCTCAGACCACCCCACGAACTCCAACCACCGGAGGAGCCAGAGCCCCACCTCAGACCGCCCTGCGAACCCCAACCGCCGGAGGAGCCAGAGCCACGCCTCAGACCGCCCTGCAAACTCCAGCAGCCGAGGGAGCCAGTGCCCAGCCACAGGCCGCTCTGCACGCTACACATATTGCTGAAGGAACCAACCCCGCAGCCATAGAAAACCACCGGGCCCTCATCACCGGACGGCACAGCACAGCCCCCGAGTCCATCCTGCGGGACGCTGCCAACAGCGGATCTCACGTTCCAGCAACAACCGCCCAGGCAGCAGCCACCCCTAGAAGGACCAGTAGTGTCCCAGCAACCCCTGAGCCGGACCGCGTCCCTCTGACCACTAGTAATGCCAGCATCCCGCCAGAGATCCCGCCCCAGCTCCCAACCGAAGGGGATGGTGACTCACGGGATAGATGGCAGGTCGACTGTGCAGGCGTTGAGTCTGCTCCAGACGAGGTCGAGGACCATGAGGGCCAGCAGCCGGTGGAGAGGGCTGCCACTCCTGGACCAAGGAGCTAAGAGCGACAGCTTCCTTTGACGACTTTGATCTCCTCACAGACAGACTCACCCAAGAACCGTCTGCAGAAACCGCTCCCATGAGACGTCGCACCCAGGAGAATGCCCCGCCTGCCCACAGAACGCCTGCTCCAAACCCCAACACCACCACCAGGGGAACCAGAAGGAGAGGCGCCAACCACCGCTACAATCCAGCAGCGACTTCAAGGATCCAGAAGCTGTATCGGGCAAACCGCTCCAAAGCCATGAGAGAGATCCTCGACGGGCCCTCGCCCTACTGCACAATCCCATCTGAGCACCTCTACAGCTACTTCAAGGATGTATTCGACCGCTCAGCCCAGAATGACGCGCAGCGCCCAGAGTGCCTCTGCCCCCTGCCCCGTGTCGACAAAGCGGGCGCCCTGGAAGCTGACTTCACGCCCAAGGAAGTGTTGGCCAGGCTCTCAAAAACAAAAAACACAGCTCCCGGGAAAGACGGCATCCGCTACAGTCTCCTGAAAAAGCAAGATCCCGGCTGCCTGGTCCTCGCCACACTCTTCAACCAGTGCAAGCGATTCTGCCGGACTCCCAGCTCTTGGAAGAAGGCCATGATGGTTCTGGTGTACAAGAAGGGTGAGCGGGATGACCCCAGCAACTGGAGGCCCATCTCCCTCTGCTCCATGATGTACAAGCTCTATGCCAGCTGCCTGGCGTCGAGGATCACGGAGTGGTCGGTGAGTGGGGGGGCCATCAGCTCCACCCAGAAAGGCTTCATGTCCTGCGAGGGCTGCTATGAACAACTTCGTCCTCCAAACCATCATCGAAACGACCAGAAGGGCGCGGAGGCAGTGTACAGTAGCATGGCTCGACCTGGCCAACGCCTTTGGGTCCATGCCCCACCACCACATCTTTGCCACGCTCCAGGAGTTTGGGATACCAGAGAACTTCCTCCGTGCGATCCAAGAGATGTACGAGGGATGCAGCACCACCATTCGCTCGGTCGAAGGAGAGACCACCGAGATCCCGATCCGGAGCGGAGTTAAGCAGGGCTGTCCCCTCAGCCCCATCATCTTTAACCTCACCATGGAGCCGTTGCTGTGAGCGATCTCCAAGGGCGCAGACGGCTTCAGCCTCCACGGTGAGAGGGTGAGCGTCCTGGCTTACGCGGATGACCTGGTCCTGACCGCAGACGACCCAGAGAACCTCCAGCGTATGCTAGATGCCACCAGTCAAGTTGCCGACTGGATGGGGCTCCGCTTCAATGCAAAGAAGTGCACATCCCTCCACATAGATGGCAGTAAAAGGGACTCTGTGCAGGAGACAGAATTCCAGATCCAGGGCGAGCCCGTCATCCCCCTGGCAGAGGGGCAGGCCTACCGACACCTCGGCACAACGACGTGTTTCCATGTCCGACAGACACCCGAGGACACCATCCAAGAGATCCTGTAGGATGCCGCCTTCCTGAACACCTTCCTGATCCCCCGCATCTCATTCGTCCTGAGGGGATCCACCGGGGCAAAGGTACCCCTCAACAAGGCGGACAAGATCATCCGGCAGCTGGTGAAGAAGTGGTTATTCCTTCCCCAGAGAGCCAGCAACGAGCTGGTCTATAATCACCCACAGGCATGGCGGTGCCAATGTCCCCCGCACGGGTGACCTGTGTGACATCGTGGTGATCACCCACGCCTTCCGCCTGCTGACGTGTCCCGACGCCATGGTGAGGAGCATCACAGCGAAAGCCCTCCATGACGCAACACAAAAGCGGATCGGTAGAGCCCCCTCCAGCCAAGACACCGCCAGCTTCCTGAGCAGTTCCCTGGATGGCAAATTCGGCCGAGACGGGGGCGACATCGCTTCACTGTGGTCCCGCGCCCGCAATGCCACGCGCCGCCTGGGGAAGCGCATCGGCTGCCGCTGGGAGTGGTGCGAGGAGCGCCAGGAGCTGGGAGTCCTGGTGCCGCAGATCAGGTCCGAGGGCAACACCATCATCACCCCGAGCGCCAGGGGCCTGCTGGAAAGGACCCTGAAGGCAGCCACCCACTCGCTGTACGTAGAAGCCCTGAAGCGCAAGCCGGACCAGGGAAAAGCCTTCGAACTGACCAGCAAGTGGGACGCCAGCAACCACTTCCTCGCCGGGGGCAGCTTCACCCGCTTCGCCAACTGGTGGTTCATCCACCGCGCCCGGCTCAACTGCGTCCCGCTCAACGGAACCGAGACAAGCGTTGCAGGAAGTGCGGCTACTCCAACGAGACCCTGCCCCACGTCCTGTGCAGCTGCAAGCCCCACTCCAGAGCCTGGCAGCTGCGCCACAACGCCATCCAGAACCGCCTGGTGAAAACCATCTCACCGTGCCTGGGGGAGGTCACCGTGAACTGCGCCATCCCCGGTACCGACAGCCCGCTGCGACCCGACGTGGTTGTCACCAACGAAACCCAGAAAAAGATCATCCTCGTTGACATCACGGTCCCTTTCGAGAACAGGACCCCGGCCTTCCGAGAAGCCCGAGCTCGGAAACTGGAAAAATACGCCCCTCTGGCCGACACCCTGAGAGTGAAGGGCTACGAGGTGCAGCTGGACGCCCTGATCGTCAGAGCCCTGGGCGCTTGGGACCCCTGCAACGAGTGTGTGCTGCGGACCTGCGGGATCAGTAGATGCTACGCACGGCTCATGCGGCACCTCATGGTCTCGGACCCCATCCAATGGTCCAGGAACATCTATGTCGAGCACATCACCGGCCACCGACAGTACCAGGAGGAGTGAGCCAGTACGACATTGTGCACACACTGTGGGAAAGAGACTGAGAGGCCTTCCCCATCGGACCGTATGAACTGGAACCGTAAACCCACTGAACATTAAACCCCACCAAATGAGGGTAGACCCATCCCCACCTCCGTATTCACTCACTATACCCAGCATACTGAACATAGCCGTTGCCCTGGTCTACACTAGGACTTTAGGTCGAATTTAGCAGCATTAAATCGATGTAAACCTGCACCCGTCCACACGATGAAGCCCTTTATTTCGACTTAAAGGGCTCTTAAAATCGATTTCCTTACTCCACCCCTGACAAGTGGATTAGCGCTTAAATCGGCCTTGCCAGCTCAAATTTGGGGTACTGTGGACACAATTCAACGGTATTGGCCTCCGGGAGCTATCCCAGAGTGCTCCATTGTGACCGCTCTGGACAGCACTCTCAACTCAGATGCACTGGCCAGGTAGACAGGAAAAGAACCGCGAACTTTTGAATCTCATTTCCTGTTTGGCCAGCGTGGCAAGCTGCAGGTGACCATGCAGAGCTCATCAGCAGAGGTGACCATGATGGAGTCCCAGAATCGTAAAAGAGCTCCAGCATGGACTGAACGGGAGGTACGGGATCTGATCGCTGTATGGGGAGAGGAATCCGTGCTATCAGAACTCCGTTCCAGTTTTCGAAATGCCAAAACCTTTGTCAAAATCTCCCAGGGCATGAAGGACAGAGGCCATAACAGGGACCTGAAGCAGTGCCGCGTGAAACTGAAGGAGCTGAGGCAAGCCTACCAGAAAACCAGAGAGGCAAATGGCCGCTCCGGGTCAGAGCCCCAAACATGCCGCTTCTATGATGAGCTGCATGCCATTTTAGGGGGTTCAGCCACCACTACCCCAGCCGTGTTGTTTGACTCCTTCAATGGAGATGGAGGCAATACAGAAGCAGGTTTTGGGGACGAAGAAGAAGATGATGATGATGAGGTTGTAGATAGCTCACAGCAAGCAAGCGGAGAAACCGGTTTTCCCGACAGCCAGGAACTGTTTCTCACCCTGGACCTGGAGCCAGTACCCCCCGAACCCACCCAAGGCTGCCTCCTGGACCCAGCAGCCGGAGAAGGGACCTCCGGTGAGTGTACCTTTTAAAATACTATACATGGTTTAAAAGCAAGCATGTGAAAGGATTACTTTGCCCTGGCATTCGCGGTTCTCCTGGATGTACTCCCAAAGCCTTTGCAAAAGGTTTCTGGGGAGGGCAGCCTTATTGTGTCCTTCATGGTAGGACACTTTACCACTCCAGGCCAGTAACACGTACTCAGGAATCATTGTACAACAAAGCATTGCAGTGTATGTTTGCTGGCATTCAAACAACATCCGTTCTTTATCTCTCTGTATTATCCTCAGGAGAGTGAGATATAATTCATGGTCACCTGGTTGAAATAGAGTGCTTTTCTTCAGGGGACACTCAGAGGAGCCCATTCCTGCTGGGCTATTTGCCTGTGGCTAAACAGAAATGTTCCCCGCTGTTAGCCACAGGGAGGGGGGAGGGTTGAGGGGGTAGCCACACGGTGGGGGGAGGCAAAATGCGACCTTGGAACGAAAGCACATGTGCTATGTATGTAATGTTAACAGCAAGGTTTACCCTGAAAGAGTGTAGCCACTGTTTTATAAAATGCATCTTTTTAAATACCGCTGTCCCTTTTTTTTTCTCCACCAGCTGCATGTGTTTCAATGATCACAGGATCTTCTCCTTCCCAGAGGCTAGTGAAGCTTAGAAAGAAAAAAAAACCGCACTCGAGATGAAATGTTCTCCGAGCTCATGCTGTCCTCCCACACTGAGAGCACAGACAAATGCGTGGAGGCAAATAATGTCAGAGTGCAGGAAAGCACAAAATGACAGGGAGGAGAGGTGGCGGGCTGCGGAGAGTAAGTGGCGGGCTGAAGAGAGGGCTGAAGCTCAAATGTGGTGGCAGCGTGATGAGAGGAGGCAGGATTCAATGCTGAGGCTGCTGGAGGACCAAACCACTATGCTCCAGTGTATGGTTGAGCTGCAGCAAAGGCAGCTGGAGCACAGACTGCCACTACAGCCCCTGTGTAACCAACCGCCCTCCTCCCCAAGTTCCATAACCTCCACACCCAGACGCCCAAGAACACTGTGGGGGGGCCATCGGCCAACCAGCCACTCCACCACAGAGGATTGCCCAAAAAAAAGAAGGCTGGCATTCAATAAATTTTAAAGTTGTAAACTTTTAAAGTGCTGTGTGGCATTTTCCTTCCCTCCTCCACCACCCCTCCTGGGCTACCTTGGTAGTCATCCCCCTATTTGTGTGATGAATGAATAAAGAATGCATGAACGTGAAGCAACAATGACTTTATTGCCTCTGCAAGCGGTGAGAAGGGAGGAGGGGAGGGTGGTTAGCTTACAGGGAAGTAGAGTGAACCAAGGAGCAGGGGGTTTCATCAAGGAGAAACAAACAGAACTTTCACACCGTAGCCTGGCCAGTCATGAAAATGGTTTTCAAAGTTTCTCTGATGCGTACCACGCCCTCCTGTACTCTTCTAACCGCCCTGGTGTCTGGCTGCGCGTAACCAGCAGCCAGGCAATTTGCCTCAACCTCCCACCCCGCCATAAACGTCTCCCCCTTACTCTCACAGATATTGTGGAGCACACAGCGAGCAGTAATAACAGTGGGAATATTGGTTTCACTGAGGTCTAACCGAGTCAGTAAACTGCGCCAGCGCGCCTTTAAACGTCCAAATGCACATTCTACCACCATTCTGCACTTGCTCAGCCTGTAGTTGAACTGTCCAGGCTGCCTGTGTACGGCTTCATGAGCCATGGCATTAAGGGGTAGGCTGGGTCCCCAAGGATACATGTAGGCATTTCAACATCCCCAACAGTTATTTTCTGGTCTGGGAATAAAGTCCCTTCCTGCAGCTTTTGAAACAGATCAGAGTTCCTGAAGATGCGACCGTCATGTACCTTTCCCGGCCATCCCACGTTGATGTTGGTGAAACGTCCCTTGTGATCCACCAGTGCTTGCAGCACTATTGAAAAGTACCCCTTGCGGTTTATGTACTCGGCGGCTTGGTGCTCCGGTGCCAAGATAGGGATATGGGTTCCGTCTATAGCCCCACCACAGTTAGGGAATCCCATTGCAGCAAAGCCATCCACTATGACCTGCACGTTTCCCAGAGTCACTACCCTTGATATCAGCAGATCTTTGATTGCGTGGGCTACTTGTATCACAGCAGCCCCAACAGTAGATTTGCCCACTCCAAATTGATTACCGACTGACCAGTAGCTGTCTGGCGTTGCAAGCTTCCACAGGGCTATCGCCACTCGCTTCTCAACTGTGAGGGCTGCTCTCATCTTGGTATTCATGCGCCTCAGGGCAGGGGAAAGCAAGTCACAAAGTTCTATGAAAGTGCCCTTACGCATGCGAAAGTTTCGCAGCCACTGGGAATCGTCCCAGACCCGCAACACTATGCGGTCCCATCAGTCTGTGCTCGTTTCCCGAGCCCAGAATCGGCGTTCCACAGCATGAACCTGCCCCATTAGCACCATGAGGCATGCATTGGCAGGGCCCATGCTTTCAGAGAAATCTGTGTCCATGTCCTGATCACTCACGTGACCACGCTGATGTCACCTTCTCGCCCGGTATCGCTTTGCCAGATTCTGGTGCTGCATATACTGCTGGATAATGCGTGTGGTGTTTAATGTGCTCCTAATTGCCAAAGTGAGCTGAGCGGCCTCCATGCTTGCCTTGGTATGGCGTCCACACAGAAAAAAGGTGCGGAACGATTGTCTGCCATTGCTCTGACGGAGGGAGGCGTGACTACGACATGGCTTACAGGGTTGGCTTCAGGGAGCTAAAATCAACAAAGGGGGTGGCTTTACATCAAGGAGTATTTCAGGCAGGACTTCACAGAGGGTTCCAATAAGAAATGGTGCACCCAAGTTATTGTTCTTATTGGAAGAAGGAGGTTAGCCTGGCCTCTGATTGATACATGGCTAGAGTTACCTCGCTGCACCTTCTCTGTGAGTGACTGCACTGTGACCTAGAGGAATGAGTCCCCTACACAGGGGAGGGAGGGAAACAAATGAGTACAAAACAAATCTGGTCTATTTCTTGTTTTGATCCACTCCATCTATCTTTTACATCTTTGGCTGGCAGCAGACGGTGCAGAAGGACTCCATGCCATCCACATCTCATGGCTGCCCGGCAGAAGATGGTACAGTACGACTGCTAGCCATCCTCATCTCTTGCCTGCCCGGCAGAAGATGGTACAGTACGACTGCTAGCAATCCGTATCGCCTGCCTGCTCACCATAAGACGGTTCAATAGGACTGACTGCAGGACTAAAGAGAATGACCTGGTCAAGTCACTCCAAATTTAGTCCCTGCACCCATGTCTGCCCAGGCGCTCCCAGCCAACGTGGCCAGGAGCACCTCGGACACGACGAGGATGCCTACCAGTCGTACTGCACCGTCTGCTGCCAGAAGGCAATGGGTTGCTGCTACTGTGTAGCAATGCCGTACCGCGTCTGCCAGCACTCAGGAGACATACTGTGACGGTTACCTGAGCGGGCTCTATGCTTGCCGTGGTATGGCGTCTGCACAGGTAACTCAGGAAAAAAGGCGCGAAATGATTGTCTGCCCTTGTTTTCACGGAGGGAGGGAGGGAGGGAAGGGGGGCCTGACGATATGTACCCAGAACCACCTGCGACAATGTTTTAGCCCCATCAGGCATTGGGATCTCAACCCAGAATTCCAATAGGCAGCAGAGACTGCGGGCACTGTGGGATACCTATCCACAGTGCAACGCTCCAGAAGTCGACTCTAGCCTCAGTACTGTGGAAGCACTCCGCTGAGTTAATGCACTTAGAGCATTTTCTGTGGAGACACACACACACTTGAATATATAAAACCGATTTCTAAAAAACCAACTTCTATAAATTCAACCTTATTCCGTAGTGTAGACATACCCGTTGTGTGGATAACTTACCCCATATCTCGATGTCTATACTCTGACCGGTTAAACTTTTCCCCCAGTCGGGGAGATTGCAGATTATTATGTGATCCTTGCTCCACCAGCTCCTAAATCGAATTTTGCATCCCTTGATAATCTGTACCTTATCCCCGGACAACCAGAAACTTTCAACATTATCTTAATAAAATTATTAAATCTGTTCTTATCAGATATTAAACTGATATGTCCTCTATCTCAGGACTAGATATTAAATGGATTTTTGGAACAGGGAGATGGAATAGGAGCTTGCTCCATCCACTCCACGCATCGACCTGGTATTGCAGTACCTCCAGGAACGGTGCACCTCCCCCCTGGGGAGACTATTGTGGTTGAAAAACAGACTCAGTTGAAACTGCCGTTTAAACCGGTCTTTACAACATTTTTATTCTCAAGCATTCAATCTTTTGGCTTATTTATCAAAGTTTCTGTTGTGAGTCCGGAGAGGTGTACTAGAGAATTATTTCAAAAGCTGGGACTCTACTTTGCGCAGTGAGTACTTTCAACAGGAGGAGGCATGAATAAGGGTTTATCAGGGAGATACTTCTTTATATACATGTGACCTTCAATATTATAAAAAAAAAATTGCATTATGATTATATAGACAGGTCCTATTCTTCTCCCCACCCAACAGATGGTCTATGTGTTTTGGTTTGTAAGCTCAAGTGAAGGCAGTAGGTGTGGTACTGCACCCAGGGGCCCCCATCCTCTGTAATAGACGTTCAAAACACTCATATTTAACTTCTGGTTCCTATGATGTGGCTTGGGACAGGACACTTCAGGTGGCTGCCCCTTTCAAATTGCTCTGCAGAGCGAAGATTAAACTATTTACCTCCTCTCTGAGGAGTGTACATTATGCAGTGTTTGTGATGTGCTTTACAGCTGTGAAGGGCTCAGTGTTACTCTTCTGTGAAAGGTTTCAGAGGGGTAGCCCTGTGAGTCTGTATCAGCAAAACAACGAGGAGTCAACGAGAAACCGCAGCGCTGGAATTAATTTGCAAACTTGACACTATCAAATTAGGCCTGAATAAAGACTGGGAGTGGCTGGGTCACTACAAGAAGTAATTTCCCCTCTGTTGATATTCACACCTGCTTGTCAACTGTTGGGAATTGGCCTCGTTAGCCCTGACTCCCCCCCACCCCCCCATCTTTTCATGGGCTGTATATTTATACCCGCCTACTGTATTTTTCACTCCTTGCATCTGATGAAGTGAGCCCAAATAAATGTTTTCGTCTCTAAGGTGCCACAAGGACTCCTCGTTGTTTCTTCTGGGAAAGGCTGGTTTGTGGCAATTGATTTATCCCAGGCAGGTGCTCACACTTACAGCGCTGCAGCTGGGCCCCTGAAGCATTTAGTGGAGAGGCTACCTGTGCCACTGAAAGAGCTTCTCCCGTCAGCATAGGTGCTTCCCCTCCCAGAGAGGCGATAGCGCTCTCCCTAGGAGAAACCAGTCTACACTGGGGGGGTGAGCAGGGGGCTAGGTCGATATAATGCATCGCTCAGAGAATGCATTTTATAGCAACATACGCTGGAAGCCTAGACCAGAGCTCAGTGAGAGAGTTGTTTCCCCCTCCCTTGCAGTTTTTTGTTTTTCCACCAAGCTTTGAAATCAGAACCAGCAGGTGGCGCCAGAGCTCCACAGCCCCAACCCGGGGGGGGAGGGGGAGAGAGAAGAGCGAGCACGCGCGCTGCCAAAATGAAGTGAGCTCTGGAGACTGAGCAGAGCTGGCAGTTGGGACCCACAAAACCTGCAGTCTAAAGGCTTGTCTACATGGAGGAATTGACTGGCCACCTAGAAGCAGAGTAAGCACTGCGCTGTAGCTCTTCCAGTATAACCCCCGGACACGGGGACACTGTTCCAAATAAAAACAACTTTATTCCCAAAAATGACTACTCCGCTTCCAAAGCTATTCCGCTATGGCCATGGCAGGAACTATTCCCATGCAGGCAAGCACCTAAAGCTGCAGGGCTCCCACGTGATGGAGTTGATAGCTTTGGCATGTTCACTGGTGCCCCACTGGAAGAAACTGCTGAGGGCAGTGTTGTATTCTCCCTCTCTCCAGCCATCAGGCCTGCATGCCAACATAGTCCAACACGTTACTTGGCTCCGTACAGGGGAAAATGGATGAAATTCTATGACCTGTGTTACACAGGTGGTCAGATCAAATGATCCCATTGTCCCTGCTGCCCTTAAAATCTAGGAATCCATTGTTGCAGCTTTACCTTGTCTGAGAGGCAGCAAAAGGAAGGGAGGGAAAGGCAAAGGAACCTTTGAGATGACAAAAAAAAAAAGGAGTACTTGTGGCACCTTAGAGACTAACCAATTTATTTGAGCATGAGCTTTCGTGAGCTACAGCTCACTTCATCGGATGCATGCCATAGAAACTGTAGCAGACTTTATATATACACAGAGAATATGAAAAAATACCTCCTCCCACCCCACTGTCCAGCTGGTAATAGCTTATCTAAAGTGATCATCAGGTGGGCCATTTCCAGCACAAATCCAGGTTTTCTCACCCTCCACCCCCCAACACAAATTCACTCTCCTGCTGGTGATAGCCCATCCAAAGTGACAACTCTTTACACAATGTGCATGATAATCAAGTTGGGCCATTTCCTGCACAAATCCAGGTTCTCTCACCCCCTCACCCCCCTCCCAAAAACCACACACACAAACTCACTCTCCTGCTGGTAATAGCTCATCCAAAGTGACCATTCTCCCTACAATGTGCATAATTAAGGTGGGCCATTTCCAGCACAAATCCAGGTTTTCTCACATCCCCCCCCACCCCCATACACACACAGACTCACTCTCCTGCTGGTAATAGCTCATCCAAACTGACCACTCTCCAAGTTTAAACCCAAGTTAAACCAGAACATCTGGGGGGGGGGGGGGTAGGAAAAAACAAGAGGAAATAGGCTACCTTGCATAATGACTTAGCCACTCCCAGTCTCTATTTAAGCCTAAATTAATAGTATCCAATTTGCAAATGAATTCCAATTCAGCAGTTTCTCGCTGGAGTCTGGATTTGAAGTTTTTTTGTTTTAAGATAGCGACCTTCATGTCTGTGATTGCGTGACCAGAGAGATTGAAGTGTTCTCCGACTGGTTTATGAATGTTATAATTCTTGACATCTGATTTGTGTCCATTTATTCTTTTACGTAGAGACTGTCCAGTTTGACCAATGTACATGGCAGAGGGGCATTGCTGGCACATGATGGCATATATCACATTGGTGGATGTGCAGGTATACGAGCCTCTGATAGTGTGGCTGATGTTATTAGGCCCTGTGATGGTGTCCCCTGAATAGATGTGGGCACAATTGGCAACGGGCTTTGTTGCAAGGATAAGTTCCTGGGTTAGTGGTTCTGTTGTATGGTATGTGGTTGTTGGTGAGTATTTGCTTCAGGTTGCGGGGCTGTCTGTAGGCAAGGACTGGCCTGTCTCCCAAGATTTGTGAGAGTGTTGGGTCATCCTTTAGGATAGGTTGTAGATCCTTAATAATGCGTTGGAGGGGTTTTAGTTGGGGGCTGAAGGTGACGGCTAGTGGCGTTCTGTTATTTTCTTTGTTAGGCCTGTCCTGTAGTAGGTAACTTCTGGGAACTCTTCTGGCTCTATCAATCTGTTTCTTTACTTCTGCAGGTGGGTATTGTAGTTATAAGAAAGCTTGACAGAGATCTTGTAGGTGTTTGTCTCTGTCTGAGGGGTTGGAGCAAATGCGGTTGTATCGCAGAGCTTGGCTGTAGACGATGGATCGTGTGGTGTGGTCAGGGTGAAAGCTGGAGGCATGCAGGTAGGAATAGCGGTCAGTAGGTTTCCGGTATAGGGTGGTGTTTGTGACCATTGTTTATTAGCACTGTAGTGTCCAGGAAGTGGATTTCTTGTGTGGACTGGACCAGGCTGAGGTTGGTGGTGGGATGGAAATTGTTGAAATCATGGTGGAATTCCTCAAGGGCTTCTTTTCCATGGGTCCAGATGATGAAGATGTCATCAATATATCAATATGGAATATTGGTGGAATAGATTGTTTAGCGTAGGATTGCCACCCCACCCACTCCCCTTTGGACAAGCAAGTACACACAGAGGACAGTGTTTGCCAACGCTCAGAACCCTACAGACAACTACAGAGAGGAAACCCACGGACCACCACACCTATCTTCACAGATCCGGAAATCACCCCAGAACACACCAAGCAATCTGTTGTCTACTGGCAGGCACTCAGATACCACAGAATATGCTCTGAGGAGACAGTCCGGGACAGGCACCTTAACACACGCAAAACCGCCTTCGCCAAAGGGGGACACCCCACCACAGAAGTACATCGCATCATGGAATGGGCCACCCAGATACACCAAGGAAACGTGCTTCAATACAGAAATAAAACCCCCACCGACCGCACACCCCTAGTGGTCACCTACTACACCCTACACTGCAACCCATATGGGGTAACAAACAACTAAAACCCATACTTGATAGAAACCCCATCTTGAAAGAAATCTTTCCTGAACCCCCACTTCTGGCCTTCAAAACAACCCCTAATCTCTCCAAGCTCATCATGAGAAGCAAGCTCCCCACAGACCAGGACACACCAACTCACAGCAGCACCAGACGCAAAACCTGCAGACACATCTCCACTGCTACAATGATCAACACACTCCACAACACACCTTTCAAGATCCATGGGTCCTACACATGCCAATTCCAATCACAACATGTGGTTTACCTCATCCAGTGCACTAAATGCCCCAACAACAACTATGTGGGTGAAACCAGAGAATCACTATGCTCACAAATGAACAGGAAAACGAAAGGACAAGACCACCACATCATCGGTGGGTGAGCACTTCTCACAGAACAATCACTCTTGTATGTGATCTATCAGCCCTCATCCTCAAAGGAAACCTGCACAACATTTTCAAAAAGATGGGCCTGGGAGTTGAAATTCATAACTTTGCTAGACACTAAAAATCCTGGACCGAACAAAGATACTGGGTTGATGGTTTATTTACTACAATCTGTAAACCACTAACAGCCTCCCCCAACTGCTTTCTCCTCCGCCCCTTTACTTTCTTTCCTGTGACGGGAGGAGTGTTAACAGGCCACTTCACCTTGAAGGGGCCCTTGAAATGTGCTAACTACGCTAAACAAAAAAAACCCACCAACGCTCAGGAAAAACAGAAGTTTAACTATGAAAAGCACCTGTGTGAACAGCGGGGTGTGTGCAGGAGCTGCTGCTGCTGCTCCTTGGGGATGGAATTGCTGGGTCTGCGGGAGAGCTCTCTCCTGCAGACAAACAGCAGCTACGCTGCGCGCCTGTTGGTGCCACGGCTGCAGCGGATTTTTCACATCCCTGAGCAACGCAGTTATGCCGATGTAAGTCTGTAGCGTGCACCTGGCCCTACTCTTGTTTACTTTTGCCAATGCGAAATACACTGTTGGCACTAACCATTTATTCTTGGCACACTTCTCTCTGTCCGCCCCTCCCCCCAAAAAGGAAACCTAAATCACCCAAAGGGAAGGGCTAAAATTAGCCATAAATGAGACAGACACAGGAGCTTAACAAACAATAGACAGGTCCCAACAACTACAGCCAGAATAGTCCCCTTTCCACACATCTCTGTGGGCACTCACCAGGATCGTCGTCTTTCTGAGCTCCTGCCGCTACTCCCCTGCTGCCAAAGACTGAATTACCTCATCCCCATAGGGAGAATCCCAACTTAAATAATACCCCAGGCGCCTCCCCTTTCCCCACCAGCTCTTGGGAGGCCACAACAGCCATAAAGTAGAGGTAGCAGGGACAGATCAGCTCATTTCCAGGACACCACCAATACAAGGAGGAACTGGGACCTGTATCCTTGGGTAGTTTATGCCTGTAGTTAAGCAGGACAGGTCTTGGCTGTGGATTTAAATCACACCCATGATCCATGTGCGACTGAAAAAACATGCACATGTATAAAAGTTAGCCCCCGGGGAGGCCCGGTGTAACTGCTGGCTTCATTTCAAGTGGGAGAAAAGGAAGGTCTAGTAGGTAGGGTACTGAACTGAGCCTGGGAAGTCATTGGTTCTATTCCTAACTCAACCACAGAGGCCCAGATCGGACCTCAAAGGTGTTTAGATGCTTAACTCCCACTGATTTCAATGCGAGTTAAGTGCCTAAATACCTTTAAGAATCTGGGCCAAGTTCCCTAGGTGACCCTGGGCTCGTCATTTAATTTCCCAGGGCCCCTATCAAGGAAGAACAACACTTCCCCACCTCACAAGCAGTGCAGCGATAGAATCACGAGGTGCACAGAGACTGCGGCGGCGGGGCCGGATAAGTACCTCGACCGATTGCGGTTTACCTGGATTCCTTAGGGCAGTCCCAGGATCACAGGCAACCCAGGAGCTGTGATCAGGTAACAGGGTTTCCTTCCTTATTCGCCTTCACATCGGAAGGGAAACAGAGCGAATTCTGAGCCCCTCAAGTCACACCGGAGTCAGGTCCGGCCTCCCCGATCTCGACACGGAGCCGCTGCAGCTGCCCCGCGGCAGCACTTCAGCCTGGCCACTCAGCGGGGCGGCAGGGGCGGCTCTCCCGCCGCTGCCCTTCATCCACCTCCCCGAGCGATGCCAGCAGAGGTGATGGGGGACGAGTTACGGTCAGGTGCCCCCCCCCACAGATTTCTGCCAGGGTTTGCTGGCACCGCTCGGCCACATGCTCGCCCCCCCCCCCAGCAGCCGGCGCCTCCGAGCTGCGCCCCCCACGTAGGAGCAACAGCTGGGAGGCCGCTGCTTTCCGCTGGGGGGGGGTGGGGGAGCAGAGTCTGCGAGCCAAACTTTGCCATTGTCCCCCCCCGGCACGGGCAGGTCCGGGCGGCAGGGAGCGAGAGGTGCGCGCTCCACCGCGTGTCTCCCCCCGGGAAGTTGGTCCAATGGCAGCTGGGACCTCACCTACCTCCTGCTCCGAAGGGAGAATTCCAACGGCCAAAGCGGCTCCCCCGGGACCGAGCCCCAGGCCGGGACCCTGTGGCCAGGCTCTGTCCCCGCAGCGCAGAGCGTGTCTCTCGCCGGAGACAGAGGGGTCTGGTCAGCCAGAGCGCCGGCGCCCACTGGGGAAGCGGGGCCTCCTCACAGGGCGGGTAGCCCGGGCTCAGCCACCTGGCGGGGGGGGGGGGGGGGGGTCAGAGGGCGGGTAGCCCGGGCTCAGCCACCTGGCGGGGGGGGCGGGGTCAGAGGGCGGGTAGCCCGGGCTCAGCCACCTGGCCGGGGGGGGGGGCGGGCTCAGAGGGCGGGTAGCCCGGGCTCAGCCACCTGGCGGGGGGGGGGGCGGGCTCAGAGGGCGGGTAGCCCGGGCTCAGCCACCTGGCGGGGGGGGGGGGGGGGGGATCTCCCACAGTATTCTTGTCAGCAAGTTAAAGAAGTATGGGCTGGATGAATGCACTATAAGGTGGGTAGAAAGTTGGCTAGATTGTCGGGCTCAACGGGTAGTGATCAATGGCTCCATGTCTAGTTGGCAGCCGGTGTCAAGTGGAGTGCCCCAGGGGTCGGTCCTGGGGCCGGTTTTGTTCAATATCTTCATAAATGATCTGGAGGATGGTGTGGATTGCACTCTCAGCAAATTTCCGGATGATACTAAACTGGGAGGAGTGGTAGATACGCTGGAGGGCAGGGATAGGATACAGAGGGACCTAGACAAATTGGAGGATTGGGCCAAAAGAAATCTGATGAGGTTCAATAAGGATAAGTGCAGGGTCCTGCACTTAGGACGGAAGAACCCAATGCACAGCTACAGACTAGGGACCGAATGGCTAGGCAGCAGTTCTGCGGAAAAGGACCTAGGGGTGACAGTGGACGAGAAACTGGATATGAGTCAGCAGTGTGCCCAGCCTCGCCCATTCTGCCTGTGACCCCACCCCTTCCAGGGGCCCAGAGCCAGGCCCCTGTACCGGTAAGACTTTTAAGTTACTTTCACCCCTGCAGAGAAGAAAGCAGTTGCGGGAGGTTGTGAGTGGTTTACAGATTGTTGTAAATAAACAATAAATCTAATATCTTTATTCAGTCTATGAGTTTTAGTGTCTAGCAAAGTTATGAATTTAAACTCCCAGGTCCATCTTTTGAAAGTGTTGTGAACGTTTCCTTTGAGGATGAGGGCTGATAGATCACATACAAAAGTGATTGCTCTGCGAGAAGTGCTCACACATAGGTAATGTGGTGTTCTTGTCTTATTATCTTCTTGTATGAGTTCATTTGAGAGCATAGTGATTCCCTGGTTTCACCCACTGTAACACTGTGTACCTCAAAATAGCACCCTCTGACCCCCATATTCATCATTCATGCGTGATTGTGATATTTCATAAGAAGCATGCCATGTAAGATATCATATGAAAGGTCACAATCTGCTGATACCCGTTGTTCTGTCCAAATATGTACATCATTAGTGTGTATGAAGTTATGGGATTTAGCTGTAGGGTTGTTACTGAAATACGTTTGGGAGTCTCTCCTGCTAGGTGATGAACCACTCCCAGGAGGGTGTTAAACGGCCATTAATCAACAGGGGAGGAGTAATCAAGAGGTTGACAATTCAATGACAATTGTGCAAGCACCACACAATGGGAACCGCTTAACTCTATGACTCAGTTGCACAAGATCACACTAGGGGAATTGCTCAACCCTGTGACTCAACAAAGCCCACCAGGACATGTCTGCGCAAGTGCCATCTAAGCACATGGACCGAGGATATAAAATAGGGACAGTGGCATCATGCTTTTTGCCTTTCTCTTTCCCCATCTACATTAGAAGCAACAAAAATGCCAGAAAGACAGAAGACTTCAACTGAGGAGACTGGTCCCAGGTTAAAAAGAGAAATTTGTGTATTAAGAACTGTAACAGTCATTGGGGTGAGAAAATTGCTTGATCTAAATACTGCCTAGTGTAATAAGGTTGTGTGCTTATCTTTTATTTTCTTTGGTAACTATCTCTGACCTTTTATGCCTACCACTTGTAATCACTTAAAATCTATCTTTCTGTAGTTTATCAACCTGTTTTATAGTTGACCTAAAACAGTGTGTTTTGCTTGAAGTGCTTGGGAAATCTCAGCTCAGGTTACAAAGGCTAGTAGTGCATGTCTTCTCCACATTGAGGGAAGTATGGTAATAAACATACTCCGGTCAGGCTTCTGACCAGGGCAAGATGGTACAGCTCTAGACTGTAAAGCTGGGAGGAATTGGCTGGTGCTTTTATCTGTGTGATTTGTGAGTGCCTCTGGGAGCATTCAGAGCAATACAGCTGGGTGTGGGGTTTGCTGATTCTCACAATGCTTTGCTAGTGACAGACAGCACAAATGGAGAATTAAGTGGGCACAGCAGTACCCCAGTACCAAGCGCCAAGCATTGGCAAACACTGTCCTATGCGTGTACTTGCTTGTCCAAAGGGGAGTGGGTGGGGTGGCACCAGTGGGTTTTGGAGTTCAGAGAATATCAGGTGGGTGGGGCTTTTGGCACCTTGCAGGATCAAGGCCTTTGAGTGTATTTATAATATAAATAGAAGGAGGGTGTGTATAAATATGTTCTCGCTGTCTGCACACATATTTTAAAATTCTGCATATTTTATTAGTCAGAATAACACTATAATGACAGGTAACCTGTCATTACGCAAGGCACTGCAGTTAGCCGTATGGAGTGGAAATCTATCAACTGCCTGAAAAAACTTGTACAGATACAGACAGACATCATCTTCCTTTCCAAATGCAAACAGATGGACATCGTACCAAAAGGACTGAAGGTAAAAAATCCATTACAATCTACATACCACACAGACTATGCTGACAGCTTGTGCCACACGCTCTCTAAGAAACTGCGGAATCACGTGATCAACATCCTCTACAGCAAACAGGGAAAGATAAAGAATGAGCTCTCAAAAATGGATACTCTCATAAAAAAACAACCTTCCACACAAACTTCCTCGTGGCTGGACTTTACTAAAACTAGACAAGCCATTTACAACACACACTTTGCTTCTCTACAAAAGAAAAAGGACACTAAACTTTCTAAACTACTACATGCCACAAGGGCTACAGCAATGGTTCCCTCAACCCACCCAGCAATATTGTTAACCTATCCAACTATACTCTCAGCCCAGCAGAAGCAGCTGTCCTATCTCGGGGCCTCTCCTTCTGCCCCTCCACCCCCACGAACATGATACAGTTCTGTGGTGACCTGGAATCCTATTTTCGACATCTCCGACTCAAGGAATATTTCCAACACACCTCTGAACAACATACTAATCCACAGAGACCTCCCTACCAGCACTACAAAAAGAAGGATTCTAGGTGGACTCCTCCTGAAGGTCGAAACAGCAGACTGGACTTCTACATAGAGTGCTTCTGCCAACGTGCACGGGCTGAAATTGTGGAAAAGCAGCATCACTTGCCCCATAACCTCAGCCGTGCGGAACACAATGCCATCCACAGCCTCAGAAACAACTCTGACATCGCAAAAAGAAAAGGAGTACTTGTGGCACCTTAGAGACTAACCAATTTATTTGAGCATGAGCTTTCGTGAGCTACAGCTCACTTCATCGGATGCATGCCGTGGAAACTGCAGCAGGCTTTATTTATACACAGAGAATATGAAAAAATACCTTCTCCCACCCCACTGTCCTGCTGGTAATAGCTTATCTAAAGTGATCATCAGGTGGGCCATTTCCAGCACAAATCCAGGTTTTCTCACCCTCCACCCCCCCACACAAATTCACTCTCCTGCTGGTGATAGCCCATCCAAAGTGACAACTCTTTACACAATGTGCATGATAATCAAGTTGGGCCATTTCCTGCACAAATCCAGGTTCTCTCACCCCCTCACCCCCCTCCCAAAAACCACACACACAAACTCACTCTCCTGCTGGTAATAGCTCATCCAAAGTGACCATTCTCCCTACAATGTGCATAATTAAGGTGGGCCATTTCCAGCACAAATCCAGGTTTTCTCACATCCCCCCCACCCCCATACACACACAAACTCACTCTCCTGCTGGTAATAGCTCATCCAAACTGACCACTCTCCAAGTTTAAATCCAAGTTAAACCAGAACATCTGGGGGGGGGAGGGTAGGAAAAAACAAGAGGAAATAGGCTACCTTGCATAATGACTTAGCCACTCCCAGTCTCTATTTAAGCCTAAATTAATAGTATCCAATTTGCAAATGAATTCCAATTCAGCAGTTTCTCGCTGGAGTCTGGATTTGAAGTTTTTTTGTTTTAAGATAGCGACCTTCATGTCTGTGATTGCGTGACCAGAGAAATTGAAGTGTTCTCCGACTGGTTTATGAATGTTATAATTCTTGACATCTGATTTGTCAAGTATATGATGTCAGCTCTGACATCATAATCAAAAAGGCTGACATCACTTTCTAAAAGCCCTTACCCTCTGATCCCACTGAGAGTTACCAAAAGAAACTACAGCATTTGCTCAAGAAACTCCCTGAAAAAGCACAAGATCAAATCCGCACAGACACACCCCTGGAACCCTGACCTGGGATATATGCTATCTACTACCCAAGATCCATAAACCTGGAAATCCTGGGCGCCCCATCATCTCAGGCATTGGCACCCTGACAGGATTGTCTGGCTATGTAGACTCCCTCCTCAGGCCCTACGCTACCAGCACTCCCAGCTACCTTCGAGACACCACTGACTTCCTGAGGAAACGACAATCCATCGGTGATCTTCCTGATAACACCATCCTGGCCACTATGGATGTAGAAGCCCTCTACACCAACATTCCACACAAAGATGGACTACAAGCCGTCAAGAACACTATCCCCGATAATGTCACGGCTAACCTGGTGGCTGAATCATAGAATATCAGGGTTGGAAGGGACCTCAGTAGGTCATCTAGTCCAACCCCCTGCTCAAAAGCAGGACCCATCCCCAATTAAATCATCCCAGCCAGAGCTTTGTCAAGCCTGACCTTAAAAACTTCTAAGGAAGGAGATTCCACCACCTCCCTAGGCAACGCATTCCAGTGTTTCACCACCCTCCTAGTGAAAATTTTTTTCCTAATATCCAACCTAAACCTCCCCCACTGCAACTTGAGACCATTACTCCTTGTCCTGGATTTGTGCTGGAAATGGCCCAACTTGATTATCATACACATTGTAAGGAGAGTGATCACTTTAGATAAGCTATTACCAGCAGGAGAGTGGGGTGGGAGGAGGTATTTTTTCATGCTTTGTGTGTATATAATAAGATCTTCTAAACTTTCCACAGTATGCATCCGATGAAGTGAGCTGTAGCTCACGAAAGCTTATGCTCAAATAAACTGGTTAGTCTCTAAGGTGCCACAAGTACTCCTTTTCTTTTTGCGAATAACACTATAGAATCACACCAGAGTCACTTATTTTGTAATTGATTTCAAAATACCTGTCGGCAACTATGTCTGCCACAATCCACACACACACAAATTCCCCCAGGAAGGAAACCCCTATGACAAACCAGCTTCTGTTTCTCTTCACCCTCCCCAGCAGAGCCCAGCGTGGGGGCCATGCACCCACACCCTCTTCCCGCAGAGCCCAACTGCAGGGCAACCTCCAGCCCAGATACTCAAACCCCCACCCCACCAAAGCCCAGCTGCAGGGCCCCCCCAGCCCAGACACCCGCACCCCCTCCTCTGCTGCCCAGAACCCTGCAGTTCCCTCCCCTGGCACTGACTTCTATTTGCAAGGTGGGCTCTGCTGGGTCCCGTGCGCCCTAGTGGAGGGCTCTGCAGCCCATTTCTTGGGGGGAGGAAGGGGAAGGAAATTTTGCACCTAACATTAATTTCTACGCAAATTCTGCATTGCGCAGTGGTGCAGAATTGCCCCAGGAGTAAGAGTTAACAGATCAAAATGCAGTTTGGGAAGGACATTGAGGATGTGTTCCAGCTTTGTGGGTCATCCAAAAACGAAGGTACCCAAAAAAAAGTGGACACGTGGCAGAATTGCCCAGCTGCCCTGAAATATTATTGGCCAACAGCTGAACTCAAATTGCAGGGTCAAGGCCCATTAGAATTTAACTCCTCACCCTTTGAATTCAACTGTTGGCAATTCCGCCAAGAGTCCACTTATTTTTGAGTACCTTCATTTTTGGATCCCCAACTTCTGAAGATTTTGTCCAGATTTCCCTTTTTTTGAGGTTTTGCTTTTATATATAAAGTGCCTGGATTGAAGTTCAACAGCTGTAGACATTACAGCTGAAGGCATTTTTAAAAGCAACATCTGATGACTGATCTGCTCCAGGCACGATCTCAATCAAGATTTGCGGGCCTATAGTTCTCATTATAATTATATAGCTCACCAAAGGTTATGCTCAAATAAATTGGTTAGTCTCTAAGGTGCCACTAGTACTCCTTTTCTTTTTGCGAATACAGACTAACACGGCTGCTACTCTGAAACCTGTAATTCTGTGAATGTTTCCCATCTTCCAAGCAATGTTCTGTAAAAAAAAAAATAAATAAATAAAAATAAAAAAACCAGGCCATATTTTTGGTGGTTCATTTTTCTAATGTTGGTGTTTAAATATCCCTCTTTCTTGTAGATGCTTAGGCATGTGAGTAACTTTAAAATTCAATGGCCTAGATGAGGGGTCGGCAACCTTTCAGAAGTGGTGTGCCTAGTCTTCATTTACTCACTTTAATTTAGAGTTCATTGATAAACAAAAGTGATTTTATTAATTATAAAAAGTAGGATTTAAGTGGTTTCAAGTAATAACAGACAGAACAAAGTAAGTCACCAAGCAAAATAAAGCAAAAACACGCAAGTCCAAGGTGGACTGCGGTCTGGAGTTCCGTCCGCCGGCTCCTGCCAGCCAGGATCCCAGGTGTCGGCCCCGCTCAGCCCGCTTCCGGTCTGGGCTCCCGGCCCTGCCCGCACAGAGTGGGTACCTACCTTCTCCCTGGTTCTAGCCCATTCTGTTCCTCTCTCTCTCTGCACTGAGCTGAGGGTGGGAGTGCACTGAGCACAGGCAGGGCTGGAGGTGAAGGAGGAGGCTGGGGGTTTGGGGAGTAGGGTCTGGCCAGGAGCTAGAATGAGGGAGGGGGCTCAGGGTTGGGGCAGGAGGTTTGGGTGTGGAGTGCTCACCTGGGCAGCTCCCATTTGGTGCGAGGGGTGCAAGTGGGAATGTGTGGTGGGGGGGTACAGGAGCTTCCATTTGGTGCTCAGGGTGGGGGTGGAAATGTGGGGGGTGCAAGAGTCAGGGCACGCTGGGGCTGGGGCTGTGTGCGGGTGCAGGAGTCAGGACGGGGGGGCTGGGTATGTGTGCAGGGCGCTGGAGTCAGGGCTGGGGTCGTGGGGGGTGCAGGGGTCAGAGCAGAGGGCTCACGGCAGGGGGCTGGAGGGGGTATGCCCTGATTCCAACCCCCCTTCCCCAAGGCCCAGTCCCCGACTCTTCTCCGCCTCCTCCCCGGAGCAGGGAGCGCGCTGCGGCTCCCCCTCCCTGGCAAGGGCCATCCGCTGATCGGGGGCCTGGAGGGAGGGGAGGCGGGGCGGGAAGCCAGCCCGCGGGGGGAAGAGGGGAGCTTGCCTGCCCTGCCGCAGCAGCCGGCAGGACCAAGCTTGTTCGCCCTGCCGCGGCAGGGGACTGGGGTGGGGGGCGGAAAAGAGCGGGCCGGGGCGGGCAGGAGTTTTAAGGGCAGGCTCCTGCCTGCCGGGTCCCGGCCGCCCGCCGCTCAGCCCGCTGCCCGCACGTGGGTTTATTGGGCTGGCGCCCTAAAGTTGACGCGGTCCACAAGCTTGTCTTGGGTTAGGGCTTTTTAACCTGGTGCATCTGCTGCGCATGTGCGGTAATCAGCTGCCGACTTGATTTTTTTTTCCAGGCAACAAAACCAAAGTTCTCTTTCTTGCGCACGTCAGCTAATGTGACACCGTGTCAGACACGACCGTGTTTGCAAAGTGCGGAGGCAGGTTAAGACCATGACAACCTGATTCGAGTGCCCCCGAGACCTTTCCACTGAGCGGCACTAGCTGTGCGGGCGGGCGCGCGTCTCCCACCGCCCCCGCGCTGGCCACACCGGTGCTTCTGTCTGGGAAACGTATGTCGGGGGGACGGTGTTTTTTTCACACGCCTGACCAACAAACGTTTTACTGACGTAGCCTCAGTGAAATGCAACCCAAACTCTGTTTCAATTACTTTTATGTGGAGTACTAAAATACTGGTTTTGCTTATTTATTTATTCCTTGGGTGCCTGGGAGCCCCAGTGAGGGAGGAGGCCCCCATGGTTCCAACACAGAACAAAAAGACACAGAGGGCTTACCTACAGATCCGGTCTGACCCTCCCTCAGTAATAGCCTGCCTGTTATCTGCAGAATGACCATCATCCCTCAGCTGTGCGGAGCGAAGAGCAATAATCTTGCAGCGCCTCCCATCCTGCCTTGTGCCCTTTACACCAAGACACAAACCTCTCTTTCGCTAAATTGTCTCTCTTCTGTGCTGGGACTACAGACTTGTTGGCGTCGGGTGTTCAGGCTCAGACACTTGAGCAGGGTAAATATCAGGGCTTAATTCGTGCCAGGGCTTCCCAGGGCTGAGCCCCAGGACATCTAGGCTTGGCAGTTGACAGTTCTGGCATTTCGGGGTTTGCTGCATCAACCATGAATGTAAAAAAAAAAATTGCTTGAGTCACGTGTGCTGCAGGGGGCGCAAGCAGGGCACCGAGTCTAAACTTGCAACGATAGGGTTAGCAACCCGATGTCGTCAGCACGTTGCAGCGAAGGGGCCGGCTTCATGCAAATAGAGAGTATCTTTCAGGCAGAGAAACGAGTGACAAGGCGACAGCTAACAAGCTGGAGGAATTTATTCGTTTTGAAGCTGAATTTTCAGGCAGGAGGCGGTTTGCTTTGACTGGTAAAAAGGGAGCGCTAAGGCAAAGGAAGTAGGATTAGATTTGAAGTGGTCAAAGAATTACTATGGCGTTAGTGGCGCTCAGCGGCATCTGTCACCGTCATGTAGAGAGCTGTAGGAATGGGAGGGCTGCATAATTGTTGAACGAAAAAGTATCGCTTCTCGGCCTTTTGGCTAAGATCAAGTGTAGTATCTGTTCTTATCAGTTTAATATCTGATACGTCCTCTATCTGAGGACTATATATTAAATGGATTTTTGAAACAGGGAGATGGAATAGGAGCTTGCTCCATCCACTCCACGCATCGACCTGGTATTGCAGTACCTCCAGGAACGGTGCACCTCCCCCCTGGGGAGACTATTGTGGTTGAAAAATAGACTCAGTTGAACTCTGCCCTGTAAACCGCTCTTGACAACAGTTTTATTCTCAAGCACTCAGTCTCTTGGCTTATTTATCAAAATTTCTGTTGTAATTTTGTGAGTCCAGAGAGGTGAGGTGAGGTGTTACTAGAGAATTATTTCAAAAGCTGGGACTCTACTTTGCGCAGTGAGTACTTTCAACAGGAGGAGGCATGAATAAGGGTTTATCAGGGAGACACTTCTTTATATACATGTGACCTTCAATATTATATATATAAAAAAAATTGCATTATGATTATATAGACAGGTCCTATTCTTCTCCCCACCCAACAGACCCGGTCTATGTGTTTCGGTTTGTAAGCTCAAGTGAAGGCAGCAGGTGTGGTACTGCACCCAGGGGCCCCATCCTCTGTAACAGACGTTCAAAACACTCATATTTAACTTCTGGTTCCTACGATGTGGCTTGGGACAGGACACTTCAGGTGGCTGCCCCTTTCAAATTGCTCTGCAGAGCGAAGATTAAACTATTTACCTCCTCTCGGAGGAGTGCAGTGTTTGTGAGGTGCTTTACACCTGTGAAGGGCTCAGTGTTACTCTTCTGTGAAAGGTTTCAGAGGGGTAGCCCTGTGAGTCTGCATCAGCAAAACAAAGAGGAGTCAACGAGAAACTGCAGCGCCGGAATTAATTTGCAAACTTGACACCATCAAATTAGGCCTGAATAAAGACTGGGAGGGGCTGGGTCACTACAAGAAGTAATTTCCCCTCTGTTGATAGTCACACCTGCTTGTCAACTGTTGGGAATTGGCCTCGTTAGCCCTGACTCCCCCCCCCACCCCCCCATCTTTTCATGGGCTGTATATTTATACCCGCCTACTGTATTTTTCACTCCTTGCATCTGATGAAGTGAGCCCAAATAAATGTTTTCGTCTCTAAGGTGCCACAAGGACTCCTCGTTGTTTCTTCTGGGAAAGGCTGGTTTGTGGCAATTGATTTATCCCAGGCAGGTGCTCACACTTACAGCGCTGCAGCTGGGCCCCTGAAGCATTTAGTGGAGAGGCTACCTGTGCCACTGAAAGAGCTTCTCCCGTCAGCATAGGTGCTTCCCCTCCCAGAGAGGCGATAGCTCTCTCCCTAGGAGAAACCAGTCTACACTGGGGGGGTGAGCGGGGGGCTAGGTCGATATAATGCGTCGCTCAGGCAATGCATTTTATAGCAACATACGCTGGAACCGTAGACCAGGGCTCAGGGGCTCGAGAGTTGTTTCCCCCTCCAGCTTTGAAATCAGGACCAGCAGGTGGCGCCAGAGCTCCATCGCCCCAACGGGGGAGGGAGGGAGAAAGAGAAAGAGAAAGCTGCCAAAATGAAGTGAGCTCTGGAGACTGAGCAGAGCTGGCTGTTGGGACCCACAAAACCTGCAGTCTAAAGGCTTGTCTACATGGGGGAATTGACTGGCCTCCTAGAAGCAGAGTAAGCACTGCGCTGTAGCTCTTCCAGTATAACCCCCGGACACCGTTCCAAATAAAAACAACTTTATTCCCAAAAATGACTACTCCGCTTCCAAAGCTATTCTGCTATGGCCATGGCAGGAACTATTCCCATGCAGACAAGCACCTAAAGCTGCAGGGCTCCCAAGTGACGGAGTTGATAGCTTTGGCATGTTCACTGGTGCCCCACTGGAAGAAACTGCTGAGGGCAGTGTTGTATTCTCCCTCTCTCCAGCCATCAGGCCTGCATGCCAACGTAGTCCAACACGTTACTTGGCTCCGTACAGGGGAAAATGGATGAAATTCTATGGCCTGCGTTACACAGGCAGTCAGATCAAATGATCCCATTGTCCCTGCTGCCCTTAAAATGTAGGAATCTATTGTTGCAGCTTTACCTAGTCTGAGAGGCAGCGAAAGGAAGGGAGGGAAAGGCAAAGGAACCTTTGAGATGACAGCCCCTCCCCAATAAATGGCACATTTTCCAATACTTAAATATCAAACTGGGAACCCCCAGAGTCTTAACAGTCTCGGTCTCTTCTTCACAGAGCTACAGCAGACCTGCCCCTCAGAAGCTCTTTGGATTCTAATTTCCCCAGTGACAGATTTATATTCAGAGCGCATGCCGCGCAGGAACAGGGATAAGCAGCTCTCCAGCACATCACACGATAAGGCAGTGGAAACGGAACCTGACTTCTCTTTTCTGTTATGGGGATCTTCTCCTGCATGCGCCACAGAAAGTCACAGGGTGGTAGATTCAGGAGATAGGAACAAACAACTGGAACACATGGCATTGTGCAAAATATGCACCTTTCCGGATGTACTGAGCTCTGCTCTGCCAGGGAGACGGAATAGGAGCTTGCTCCATCCACGCCACACATCGACCTGGTACTGCGGTACCTCCAGGAACGGCGTACGTCCCCTCCGGGAAACTACCAGTGAGGAACGGGGGGCGGGGGAGGAGAGAAAAAGAGGAAAAAAAAAATTGAGCTGTGTGTTGGCTTAGGGTGTGGTGTCTCTCTTTGTAAGATGCAGAGCTGCGGTGGGGCACCAGCCTGTGATTTAGGAGATCTGGGTGCAGTTCCCTGCTCCACCACAGACTCCCTTTGTTACCTTCGGTAAGTCGCTTCGCTTCCCTGTGCCTCAGTTCCCCACCTGTAAAGAGGGAACAACAGCCAGGCCCTGCAGATTGCGAGGGGCTCAAATACTATTGTAATGGGGATCCACTAAGTACCAAAGACAGGAGCTAGATCCTGTTCCATCTCACGGAGCCGGACTGATACCAGATGACTGGTTGAAAAGCACTATTGATAAGGGAAGTATTCTCACACTTGCAGAGTCTGAAAGACCAGCATTGTTCCAAGCGCATATGTTAATTTTAGATTTCTGCATCTTCCCCTCCCAGAGTCAGTGGGGGCCAAGGAGCTCCGTGGCACCAAGGATTCAAGTTCTACAACAAAGACTACAGGCAGGAAAGAGGTAGGCGAGCAGAGTTACGGGGTTGGAGCCTTTATTAGTAGTAGTATTAATATTAATAGGACAGTAGCACCTGGGAACCCAGTTGAGGTTACGGATCCATTGTGTCAGGCACAGCACAGACATAGCTTGAGAAGCAGCCTTTGCTCCACAGACCTTAGTCTGTTCCCCCGGCTCCTTTGAGCGGGGCAGGGGGACATAAAACTAGATATCAGACTTTTCCAGATTAGAAAAATTAGGTGAGTAACACCTTCTGCACTTGGGGGGGATGGGAGGGAATGCTGTGGTGATCTTCCTGTATAGTTACGCAGGGCACCGGCACCCACCAGTCACTGATCTTTTACCTAAGAACAAAATAGTTCAGTTGTCCCCTAAACAGAACAACCCCTCTGAAACCCAAACATGTGGTCCCACTCCCACTTAGGTTCAGAGAACAACTAGAAGAGTCTTTATTGAGCTTTGCATGCAGTTGAGTGGCTTTCAAACATTCCTTGCTACCTGCTAATAACTTCTGAGAAGTGAAACCAGTCAGTCCACTGGCTTCTCTGCAGCCGAATAGCCACAGAGGGCTCTCAGGTCCCTTTCCTCCAAGCTGCTTCTTTGACTTTACACAAAAACAATACAAAGGAGTTCCCTGCAATTCCACTAGCCCTGTCTCCAACTGTGGCCAGTACCAGCTGTCGACAGAAAGGTGGGAGAAGCCTCAGAATGGGCAACGGTGGAATAAGTTGCCCACAGGTAAGTTTCTCCCCCTCCCCCCAACCCCATTACTCAGGTCTACACAGAAGTGTGTTCCATTTGATAACCTGCAGAAATGTCCCTCTGACCAACAAGAACACTCTCCTTACATTACAAATACACTCAAAGGCCTTGATCCTGCAAGGTGCCAAGAGCCCCACACACCGGATATTCTCTGAACTCCTTTCAGAGTAACAGCCGTGTTAGGATGTATTCGCAAAAAGAAAAGGAGTACTTGTGGCACCTTAGAGACTAACCAATTTATTTGAGCATGAGCTTTCGTGAGCTACAGCTCACTCACGAAAGCTCATGCTCAAATAAATTGGTTAGTCTCTAAGGTGCCACAAGAACTCCTTTTCTCTCTGAACTCCGAAACCCACTGGTGCCACCCCACCCACTCCCCTTTGGACAAGCAAGTACACACAGAGGACAGTGTTTGCCAACACTCGGAACCCTACAGACAACTACAGAGAGGAAACCCACGGACCACCACACCTATCTTCACAGATCCGGAAATCACCCCAGAACACACCAAGCAATCTGTTGTCTACTGGCAGGCACTCAGATACCACAGAATATGCTCTGAGGAGACAGTCCGGGACAGGCACCTTAACACACGCAAAACCGCCTTCGCCAAAGGGGGACACCCCACCACAGAAGTACATCGCATCATGGAATGGGCCACCCAGATACACCAAGGAAACGTGCTTCAATACAGAAATAAAACCCCCACCGACCGCACACCCCTAGTGGTCACCTACTACACCCTACACTGCAACCCATATGGGGTAACAAACAACTAAAACCCATACTTGATAGAAACACCATCCTGAAAGAAATCTTTCCTGAACCCCCACTTCTGGCCTTCAAAACAACCCCTAATCTCTCCAAGCTCATCATCAGAAGCAAGCTCCCCACAGACCAGGACACACCAACTCACAGCAGCACCAGATGCAAAACCTGCAGACACATCTCCACTGCTACAATGATCAACACACTCCACAACACACCTTTCAAGATCCATGGGTCCTACACATGCCAATTCCAATCACAACATGTGGTTTACCTCATCCAGTGCACTAAATGCCCCAACAACAACTATGTGGGTGAAACCAGAGAATCACTATGCTCACAAATGAACAGGAAAATGAAAGGACAAGAACCCCACATCATCTGTGGGTGCCACAAGTACTCCTTTTCTTCTCACAGAACAATCACTCTTGTATGTGATCTATCAGCCCTCATCCTCAAAGGAAACCTGCACAACATTTTCAAAAAGATGGGCCTGGGAGTTGAAATTCATAACTTTGCTAGACACTAAAAATCCTGGACCAAACAAAGATACTGGGTTGATGGTTTATTTACTACAATCTGTAAACCACTAACAGCCTCCCCCAACTGCTTTCTCCTCCGCCCCTTTACTTTCTTTCCTGTGACGGGAGGAGTGTTAACAGGCCACTTCACCTTGAAGGGGCCCTTGAAATGTGCTAACTACGCTAAACAATCTATTCCACCTTGTACTTAGCAAGCAGTGAAACTCCGAGGCTTTGTCTACTCTGGAACTTGTCTTTCTGGGGTGTTAACAAAACAAAAACAAAAAAAACCCCACCAACGCTCAGGAAAAACAGAAGTTTAACTATGAAAAGCGCCCGTGTGAACAGCGGGGTGTGTGCAGGAGCTGCTGCTGCTGCTCCTTGGGGGTGGAATTGCTGGGTCTGCGGGAGAGCTCTCTCCTGCAGACAAACAGCAGCTACGCTGCTGCGCGCCTGTTGGTGCCACGGCTGCAGCGGATTTTTCACATCCCTGAGCAACGCAGTTATGCCGATGTAAGTCTGTAGCGTGCACCTGGCCCTACTCTTGTTTACTTTTGCCAATGCGAAATACACTGTTGGCACTAACCATTTATTCTTGGCACACTTCTCTCTGTCCGCCCCTCCCCCCAAAAAGGAAACCTAAATCACCCAAAGGGAAGGGCTAAAATTAGCCATAAATGAGACAGACACAGGAGCTTAACAAACAATAGACAGGTCCCAACAACTACAGCCAGAATAGTCCCCTTTCCACACATCTCTGTGGGCACTCACCAGGATCGTCGTCTTTCAGAGCTCCTGCCGCTATTCCCCTGCTGCCAAAGACTGAATTACCTCATCCCCATAGGGAGAATCCCAACTTAAATAATACCCCAGGCGCCTCCCCTTTCCCCACCAGCTCTTGGGAGGCCACAACAGCCATAAAGTAGAGGTAGCAGGGACAGATCAGCTCATTTCCAGGACACCACCAATACAAGGAGGAACTGGGACCTGTATCCTTGGGTAGTTTATGCCTGTAGTTAAGCAGGACAGGTCTTGGCTGTGGATTTAAATCACACCCATGATCCATGTGCGACTGAAAAAACATGCACATGTATAAAAGTTAGCCCCCGGGGAGGCCCGGTGTAACTGCTGGCTTCATTTCAAGTGGGAGAAAAGGAAGGTCTAGTAGGTAGGGTACTGAACTGAGCCTGGGAAGTCATTGGTTCTATTCCTAACTCAACCACAGAGGCCCAGATCGGACCTCAAAGGTGTTTAGATGCTTAACTCCCACTGATTTCAATGCGAGTTAAGTGCCTAAATACCTTTAAGAATCTGGGCCAAGTTCCCTAGGTGACCCTGGGCTCGTCATTTAATTTCCCAGGGCCCCTATCAAGGAAGAACAACACTTCCCCACCTCACAAGCAGTGCAGCGATAGAATCACGAGGTGCACAGAGACTGCGGCGGCGGGGCCGGATAAGTACCTCGACCGATTGCGGTTTACCTGGATTCCTTAGGGCAGTCCCAGGATCACAGGCAACCCAGGAGCTGTGATCAGGTAACAGGGTTTCCTTCCTTATTCGCCTTCACATCGGAAGGGAAACAGAGCGAATTCTGAGCCCCTCAAGTCACACCGGAGTCAGGTCCGGCCTCCCCGATCTCGACACGGAGCCGCTGCAGCTGCCCCGCGGCAGCACTTCAGCCTGGCCACTCAGCGGGGCTGCAGGGGCGGCTCTCCCGCCGCTGCCCTTCATCCACCTCCCCGAGCGATGCCAGCAGAGGTGATGGGGGACGAGTTACGGTCAGGTGCCCCCCCCCACAGATTTCTGCCAGGGTTTGCTGGCACCGCTCGGCCACATGCTCGCCCCCCCCCCCAGCAGCCGGCGCCTCCGAGCTGCGCCCCCCACGTAGGAGCAACAGCTGGGAGGCCGCTGCTTTCCGCTGGGGTGGGGGGGGAGCAGAGTCTGCGAGCCAAACTTTGCCATTGTCCCCCCCCGGCACGGGCAGGTCCGGGCGGCAGGGAGCGAGAGGTGCGCGCTCCACCGCGTGTCTCCCCCCGGGAAGTTGGTCCAATGGCAGCTGGGACCTCACCTACCTCCTGCTCCGAAGGGAGAATTCCAACGGCCAAAGCGGCTCCCCCGGGACCGAGCCCCAGGCCGGGACCCTGTGGCCAGGCTCTGTCCCCGCAGCGCAGAGCGTGTCTCTCGCCGGAGACAGAGGGGTCTGGTCAGCCAGAGCGCCGGCGCCCACTGGGGAAGCGGGGCCTCCTCACAGGGCGGGTAGCCCGGGCTCAGCCACCTGGCGGGGGGGGGGCGGGGTCAGAGGGCGGGTAGCCCGGGCTCAGCCACCTGGCCGGGGGGGGCGGGGCTCAGAGGGCGGGTAGCCCGGGCTCAGCCACCTGGCGCGGAGGGGGGCGGGGCTCAGAGGGCGGGTAGCCCGGGCTCAGCCACCTGGCCGGGGGGGGGCGGGGTCAGAGGGCGGGTAGCCCGGGCTCAGCCACCTGGCCGGGGGGGGGGCGGGCTCAGAGGGCGGGTAGCCCGGGCTCAGCCACCTGGCCGGGGGGGGGGGGGGCGGGCTCAGAGGGCGGGTAGCCCGGGCTCAGCCACCTGGCGGGGGGGAGCTCAGAGGGGGGTACCCCGGGGAGCGCATCAATTGGTCTGACCCCTCCCAGCGCGCCTCTCCCCTCGCTGCGAACGGGGCGTAGCGAGCCCCGCAGGAGGCCCACTCGCACCTGCCTCACCCTGCTTCTAAACGCACGGCCGCGTTCGCTACTGGTGTGTTCTGCTCCGCCCCTCCGCCGCCCGGACCAATAGGCGCTCAGCAGGCCTCTGGCTTGACAAGGGGGAGGGGATGCCGCCGGGGTCGCGCCTGTGGGAACTTACTGCGCGTGCGCTTCTCCCGCCAGGTGGCCAGCCGGTGGCAGCAAAGGGACTATAGAGACCCCTGTTTCGGGGGCTGCGCAGGGGATATTGGTGGGCACCAGGGGGCTCTATGCAGGGTGATCCTTTAGCTCGGAAAAACTAAGGACCCCACCCTCCCTCTGCGGGGAAGCAGGGGGACTCTACAGGTACTCGTGCGTAGGGACTGGGGAGGGCTGAGAATCCCTCTCTAGGGGAAAGCATGGATGCTTCAGGCCCACCTATACTGTCATAGAGGATTCTGAGCAAGGTCATCGGCAAGTGCACAGGAATAGTGGGACTGGGGTGGGTGAGAATCCATCTATGGGATGGGGGAAGAGACCTCTCCCTAGGGTCAACGTAAGAGATCCTTGCATAGGACAAGAGGCCCCCATTCACTGTTTATTTTCCCCCATACTATCTCTCACCCAGAGTCCAGTCTCCCTCCGCTGCCATGCAGCATCCTGTCCTGCACTGTCCAGCCTTCAGCCAAGGGGCTCAGAACATCCTGGCTTCTTTCTCCACCATGCAGGAGGGTTTCCTCTTCCTTGGGCCAGCACCGCTCTGCCCTGTCTGGGGCAACTGCAATCATTCCATAGAGACCAGTTACTAAGGGATCCCTTCTGCCAGGTGTCCTCAGTAGCAGCAAGGACCCAGTAGAAATATCTAGAGGCTCCTCTTGAAATTAACAAACACACTCAAGAAGCCTGGGGAAAACTAAATCCCCCTCCTTAGGTACCCTTAACAGGCAAATCTTCTCTCGCAAGCCCTCAGTAACTGTGTATGAAACAAAGAAAACTAATACGAGAAAAGGAACAGCATTAATGTAGGAAACAATAAACCAACTGCAGGGTGAATGAATACTCAGCAAAACCCCCACTTCCACAGTACCTTGGGCAATGTCCTTTGCCTCAGTTTCCCCACCTGCAGATCTGACAGTCCTGTGAACAAATATTCCTTTAGCACACCACTTCCCTCCTTTTCCTGCTACTGTCCTCCACTCTTGGTTTGCAGTCAGAAGTTAGTACTGCTCCCAGGACAGCATCTCTCACAGCCACTACTGTCTTCAGCCATAATATAAAGGTTGAGTTCTGAGGCTCTATTACATAACCAAGCTCTCAGTGATTCCAGGTCCTGTCGCTGCGAGGTAGGAGAAGACTCGCTATGGAGTGCGCTCAGCTATATTATTATACTATTCAGCCTTAACAGAGAAAGGCTCAAGCAATCTGCATGAAGCCAGCCCCTTCACTGCAACGTGATGATGACATTAGACCGTTAACCCTGTATCTACAGTAGAACCTCAAAGTTAGGAGCACCAAACTGATCAGTCAACCACACATCGTATTTGGAACTAGAAGTATGCAATCAAGCAGCAGCAGTGACAAAAAAAAGCGGGGGGTGGGGTGAGGTGGAAATAGCAATTACAGTACAGTAGTACTGTGTTAAATGTAAACTACTAAAAATAAGAGGGAAAGTTTTCAAAAAAGATTTGACAAAGGTAAGAAAACTGTTTCTGTGCTTGTTTCATTTAAATTAAGATGTTAAAAGCAGAATCTTCTCCACAGAAAAGTTTCAAAGCTGTATTAAATCAATGTTCAGTTGTAAACTTTTGAAAGAACACCCATCACGTTTTGTTCAGTGTTACAAATACTTCAGAGTTACAAACAACCTCCATTTCCCAAGGCACATTTCTAACTTTGAGTTTCTACCATATTGTGTTCCAGGGACCAGTGGGAGACCTCCCCCGAGACTAAGGGGACGAGCTACTGGACCCAGGGTCAAATAAATACAGGGGGGCAACAAAAGAGAAAACAGGAACAAGAGTGAGGTCATAGGGTCAAAAGCAGGTATCCAGAAGGGAACTGTCAACCCTGTGAATTGCAAATTTACACTGTCCCACTATGGCACACATCATTTTCTTCCCTGTATCAAGGAATGAATATCTGTATTTAAGGGCCTGATCTCATACTCCTGACACAATCAAGTCCCTTGAGCCAAGACTTGTCAGTTGAAAGGAGAATTGGAAATACTCCATTTCACAAAGCACAGACAGAAGAATGCCCAGCCAAATCCCTCCCCTTCCCATTCTTGCTAGCAGAGCAGAGCAGAGTACACCAGAGTCAGAAAGGCACATATTCTGCATGCTGACACCTGTTCCAGATGTTTGTTCATATCTCCTGAATCTATCACCATGTGGCTGTTTCCAGAGCATTTACAAGCACATCCCCATCACTGACCCAAGAGTCAGGTTCAGTTTCCACACCCTGATCATGTGATGTGTTGGAGGGTCCCTCACCCCTGTTCCTGGGCTGCATGGGATCTGAATGGAGATCTGCCTCTGAGGAGATTAGAATCCAGGTGTTTCTGAGGGGCAGGTCTGCTCTACCTCAGCGGAGAAGAGACAGACCCAGTGTTAAGATTCTGGGGATTCCCAGTTTAATTACTTAAGTGCTGAAAATGTGCCATTTATTGGGGAGGGACTTCATCTCAAACATTCCTTTGCCTTCCTTTCTCTAGGCAAAGCTGCAACAATGGTTTCCTAGAGTTTAAGGGCAGAAGGGACAATAGGATCTTTTGATCTGACCGCCTGTGTAACACAGGCCATAGAATTTCATCCGTTTGCCCCTGTACTGAGCCAAATAACATATGTGGGACTAAGTCTATCTCCCAGAAAGACCTGCAGGCTTGAAGACATCCAGAGATGGAGATCCACCGCTGCCCTCGGTAATTTGTTCCAATGGAGCACCAATGAACATGTTACAGATCTCACTCCCATCAACTTGGATCACTGTATATCTACAGGAGCCTCAGGGCCTGTCTACATGGGGAAACTGACCAGCATGGCTGTAGGAGAAAAACTTTGGAAGTGGAGTAAGTAGTTGGGAATAGAACTGCTTTTATTTAGAACAGGGGGAGTTATACTGAAATAGCTACAGCACAATAAAATGGTCCCTTAGATTATGTGCGAACTACTTATGCTAAACTCTCTGTTCAATCGTGTATTTTGCTGTGACACCAAGTACCTTTCTCAGGCTATGTCTACACTAGCACTTTTGTTGGTAAAACTTTTGTCGGTCAGGGGCGTGAAATAAACACAGGCCTGACTGACATAAGTTTCACTGACAGAAGCACCGGTCTGGACAGCACTATGTTGGTGGGAGATGTCCTCCCGCCGACATAGCTACTGCCACTCATGGGGATGGTTTTATTATGCTGGTGGGAGAGAGCTCTCTCGCCAGTATAGAGCAGCTACACGGGAGACCTTACAGTGGCGCAGCTTCAGTGGTGCAGCTGTAAGGTCTCTAATGTAGACATAGCCCCAGACCTGGGGAAGAGCTCTGTGTAGCTTGAAAGCTTGTTTCTTTCCCCAACAGAAGTTGGTCCACTAAAAGATATAACTGCACCCACCTTTGTCTCGCTAAGGCCCTTCAGTCTGACAAGTAGTAGTTAACCAGCCTATTGAAAGTATTTACAACACAGAGTGGAATCCCACATTCTTACTTTAGCCAGCTTTTTAAAAATCCACCAGTACCAGACAAAGAAGTTCATTTTTATCCACACAAACATCCCCCGGGATGTTAAATTTTATGTTATAGTCACTGTTACCAAGCAGTCCAGATCCTGTGTTCCACTTAGAACTAAATCAAGAATTGCCTCTCCTCTTAGGGTTCCAGGACAAGCTGCTCCAAGAAGTAGTCATTTACAGTGTTAAGAAACTTTCTCTCTGCATCCCATCCTGAGATGACAGATCCCCATCCAGTCAATATGGGGATAGTTGAAATCCCCCATTATTAATGAGGTTTTTATTTTTATAGCCTCTTTAATCTCCCCAAGCATTTCACAGTCACGATCACTATCCTGGTCAGGTGATCCGCAATATGTCTTTACCTCTATATTCTTTTTATCCAAGCATGGGATTACTATCCATAGAGATTCTATGGTACAGTTTGGTTAATTTAAGATTTTTACTTCATTTGACTCCATGCTTTCTTTCACATATAGTGCCGCTCTCCCACCAGCACGACCAGTTCTGTCCTTCCGATATATTTTGTACCCTGGTATTACTGTGTCCCATTGATTATCCTCATTCCCCCAAGTTTCTGTGATGCCTGTTGTCATAAATATAAAGGGAAAGGTAACCATCTTTCTGTATACAGTGCTATAAAATCCCTCTTGGCCAGAGGTAAAACCCTTTCACCTGTAAAGGGTTAAGAAGCTAAAGTAACCTCACTGGCACCTGACCAAAATGACCAATGAGGAGACAAGATACTTTCAAATCTGGAGGGGGGGAGAGGGGGAACAAAGTGTTCGTCTGTCTGTGTGATGCTTTTGCCAGGAACAGATCAGGAATGCAGCCTTACAACTGTTAGTTAGTAAGTAATCTAGCTAGTAATCGTTTTACAAAGGGGGGACACCAAAGCGTTAGATTTCCTTTTGTTTAATGGCTGGTAAAATAAGCTGTGCTGGATGGAATGTATATTCCTGTTTTTGTGTCTTTTTGTAACTTAAGGTTTTGCCCAGAGGGATGCTCTATGTTTTGAATCTGATTTCCCTGTAAGGTATTTACCATCCTGATTTTACAGAGGTGATTCTTTTACCTTTTCTTTTATTAAAATTCTTATTTTAAGAACCTGATTGATTTTTCATTGTTCTTAAGATCTAAGGGTTTGGGTCTGTGTTCACCTGTACAGATTGGTGAGGATTATTATCAAGCCTTCCCCAGGAAAGGGGGTATAGGGCTTGGAGGGATATTTTGGGGGAAGTCATCTCCAAGTGGGCTCTTTCCCTGTTCTTTGTTTAAAACGCTTGGTGGTGGCAGCATACTGTTCAGGACAACGCAAAGTTTGTACCTTGGGGAAGTTTTTAACCTAAGCTTGTAAGAATAAGCTTAGGGGGTCTTTCATGCAGGTCCCCACATCTGTTCCCTAGAGTTCAGAGTGGGGACGGAACCTTGACACCTGTTATATCTATATCCTCATTTAATAGGAGGCACCCTAGTTCACCCATCTTAGTATTTAGACTTCTAGCATTTGTATATAAGCACTTTAAAAAATTGTCACTTTTTGGCTGTCTGCCATTATGTGATGTAATTGAATGGAACTCTTTCATTTCACCATTTCTCATCAGATCCTATCCGTATTTTATCATATTCCATCCTCTCCTCCTTACTTGGATATAGAGAATTTCCATTAATAGATCCTCCCCTAAAGCACTGGCTCTCAAGCTTTCCAGACTACTGTACCCCTTTCAGGGGTCTGATTTGTCTTGTGTACCCTCAAGTTTCACCTCACGTAAAAAATACTTGCTTACAAAATCAGACATCAAAATACAAAAAAGCGCCCCAGCACACTGTTACTTAAAAAGTGCTGACTTTTGCCATATTTTTACCATATAATCAGAAAATAAATCAACTGGAATATAAATATTGTGCTTACATTTCAGTGAATAGTGTAGAGAGGAGTATAAACAAGTCATTGTCTGTATGAAATTTTAGTTCGTACTGACTTTGTTAGTGCTTTTTATGTAACCTGCTGTGAAACTAGGCAAATATCTAGACGAGTTGATGTAAACCCTGGAAGACCTCGGCGTACCCCCAGGAGTACATGGAGCCCTGGTTGAGAAACACTGCCCTAAGGGATGTCTCTGTCCGAACCACATGCTCCTCTGCACCTGTCCGCTTTCCCCTAGCCCTTAGTTTAAAAACTGCTCTACGACCTTTTTAATTTGACATGCCAGCCATCCTGTTCCATTTTGGTTTAAGTAGAGCCCATCCTTCCTGTATAGGCTCCCCCTTTCCCAAAAGGCTTTCCAGTTCCTAATAAATCTAAACCCCTCCTCCTACACCATTGTCTCATCCACGCATTGAGACTCTGCAGTTCTGCCTGTCTGACTGACCCTGCGCATGGAACTGGAAGCATTCAGAGAATGCTACCTTGGAGGTCCTGGACTTCAATCTCTTACCTGGCAGCCTACATTTAGCCTCCAGGGCCTCTCTCCCATCCTTCCCTATGTCATTGGGACCTACATGTACCACAGCCACCGGCTCCTCCCCAGCACTACACATACGTTTATCTAGATGTCTCGGGAAACCTGCAACCTTTGCACCAGGCAGGCAAGTCACCACGCAGTTCTCCCGGTCATCGCAAACCCAGCTATCTATGTTTCTAATGATTGAATCCCCCATTACTATTACCTGTCTCTTCCTAATAACTAAAAAGAAAAGGAGTACTTGTGGCACCTTAGAGACTAACAAATTTGTTAGTGCCACAAGTATTCCTTTTCTTTTTGCAAATACAGACTAACACAGCTGCTACTCTGAAACCTTCCTAAAAACTGGAGTTCCCTCCCTCAGAGGGGTATCCTCAGTAGGATACCATGACATCATCTGGGAGGAGGGTCCCAACTATGGGATCATGTCCCTCTGCTCCAGTTGGATGTTCTCCTTCCCTGAGACTTTCATCCTCCTCAACAGCACAGGGGCTGTCAGCCTGGGGGTGGGACCATTCTACTGTGTCCTGGAATGTCTCATCTATGTACCTTTCTGTCTTCCTTAGCTCCTCCAGTTCAGCCACTCTGGCCTCCAAAGCCCATACATGATATCTGAGGGGCAGAAGCTCCTTGCACTGAATGCACACGTATGCCACCCACCCATTGGGCAGATAATCATACATGCTGCATTCAGTGCAATAAACCGGACAGCCCCCACTCTGTGGCTGGACTTCTGCCTGCATTCTCTTTTTACTCCTGCAGCTGTTTCCTTTATTGTTGTTTTTATCGGGGCTGTTTATTGTCTTAAGTTTAAAGAACATTAATGAAGTGTATCTAGCGCCCCCCCACACACACACACACACACTCACTCACTCACAAAACTCCCCTGTTAGCTGCTTCTGTTTGCTAGCTCCTCTGGTTGCTCAAGAACAGGTTTTTTAAAGCCCTGTTCTCCCTGAGTAGCCCCGCCCGCTCGTTAAGGGGTGATGAACACTAAAGGGCTTGGGGGTCCAAGCCTGGTAAAGAAGCTCTCAACCTTGCCTAGCAGGCTGTTAGGCACAGCACAAGTGCCCCAACCAAACAGAGCACACTATTGTGACATTCTATATCTTGAGGGGAGCGCCCTGTAACTCCCCATATTCATCATGTATATATAATTGTGATATTTCATCTAAAGCATGCCAGGTGAGGTACTGGGGAAAAGTTATGATCTGCTGAAAGCCATTGTTCTATCTAAATAAGTATATTATTAGTGCATATGAAGTTATGAGATTGTGTTATCTGGTTGTCACTAAAATATGCTGTGGGATTGCCCAGATATTAGAGCCCCAGACAAGAACAAAGACAAGAACAAAGGAGCTAACCAACATCATGGTGGGTATCAAACAACCATCAATAGCCATTGTCCAGCTACAATGCAAAGACTCACTTGCACAAGGCCACACCAGGGGAATTGCTCTACCTTGCCTGGTGACTCAGCAATGCCCTCCAGATATGCCTGGACTTGTGTTCTCCAAGCACAGGGGCCAAGGGTCTAAAACACAACACAGTGGCCACATGCTTCATCCTTTCTCTTCTCCCCTACCTATGCTAAGCCAACAAGAAAGCTGGAGCTGAAGAGATTGTCCTGAGGCTAAGAGCAAAAGCCTGCATATGACAGACTGTGACCAACCTGCAATATCCAGTGGAGTGAGAAAAACTGCTTAATCTAGATGTCACCCAGTCTATAGGTTGAGAGTTTAGACTGCATGCTTATCTTTTATTTTCTTTTGGTAACTACTCTGACTTTTTGCCTATCACTTGCAATCACTTAAAATCCATCTTTTGTAATCATAAAGATGTTTTACTGTTTATCTTTACCAGCGAGTTTGCCTGAAGTGCTTGGTAAATCTGCTCAGGTCACAAAGGCTGGGGCATGTCTATTGTCCATTGATGAAGTGGTGAACCAAGTAATAAACTTGCATTGCTCAAGGGTCTTGAGCAGTGCAAGATGGCATATTCCTGGGGTACAGTGCTGGGGATTTGGCTGGTGCCTTTCTCTGTGTGATTCAAGAGTGGCTCTGGGAGCATTCATGCAGTATAGCTGGGTGAGGGGCTCCACATGCGGTTGTACTGAGTAGTAACAGCACCTGGAGGGGTTTGCTGCTTGCCACCAGTAAGGCATTGTGAGAGACAACCCAGGCTAGTTAGAAAAGGGGGCACAGCACTCCCACAGTCCCAGGTTGCACCCCAGGGATCCCATCACAACTATGTACGTCAGTCAAGCAGCAAGCACCCCACAAACACACACACACGACAGACAACAAACTCACCCCAAGGGTCACATAGTCACTCCTCTGTCACCTGGAGAACTCCCTCACAAAAATCCTGTTAACTGCTCCTGTCCACTAGTTCCTCTGGTCGGTTAGAAGCAGTATTTTTAAACCCTGTTCTCCCTGAGTAGCCCCACCTCCTCATTAAGGGTTGATAGATGCTAAAGGGCTTAAGAGATCAAAGCCTCATTAAGAAGCTCTCAACCTTGCCTAGCAGGCCACTTGCCTAGCAAGTCAGCACGCGGGTGCCCCAAACAAACAGACCACACTATATACGTCAGTCAAGCAGGGAACACACCACAAACACACACACTAAAGACAACACGCTTACCCGAAGGTCACGTAGTCGCTCCTGCGTCCCCTGGAGAACTCCCTCGCAAAACTCCCATTAGCTGCTCCTGGCCACTAGCTCGGAGGGAAGTATTTTCACACTTGTGGCGGCTGACAAAGACCAGCGTTGGTCTAAGCGTATATGTTAATTTTAGATTTCTACATCTGGACACCCCCATCGCACCCCGTGGCCCTGTCTCCACTTGCACTTCTGTCGGCAAAACTTTTGTTGCTCGGGGTGTGAAAAAAAACATACATTTTGCCGGCATAAGTGCTCATGTGCACAGCGCTGTCAGCGGGAGACGCACTCGACATGGCTACTGCTGCTCGTTGAGTCGACGGGAGAGCTCTCTCCCATCGGCAGAACGCGGCTACGCGAGCACTCGGACGGTGGCGCAGGTGTATCGGTACAGCTGTGCGGCTGTAAGCTTGTAAGTGTCGACATGGCCTGACTCAGGGCGGGCAGGCAGCACAGCAGGAGGGGAAGGAGCTCTGCAGCACCAGGGCTTCCAGATCTGCAAGCCTGGGGCAGGAAAGAGGTAGAAGAGCAGCATTAGGGGTTGGAGTGTGGCTATTACTTACAGCACAGTAACACCAGGGACACCCATTGAGGTTACAGAGCCATTGCGCCAACCATGGCATAGATATACATTGAGAGGGAGCCCATGCTCCAAAGAGCTGTGTCTTTTTTCTCTTGTGGGAGGGGCAGGGCAACAAAAAATGCTGCATTGTTGTTTGCAGTGTTGTTGTAGCGGTCTTGGTCCCAGAATATGAGACAGACAAGGTGGGTGAGACATCATCTTTTATTGGCTCAACTTCCGTTGGTGAGAGAAACAAGCTTTCGAGTGCCACAGAGGTGAGGTGGAAAGGGAAACCAGTTCGTCCTCTGGATTCTTTAGAGAGGGTTCCTGGAGGGGGCTCCCAAGTCTCCGTCCTCCATGCTGCTATTTTCACTTTACCCAAAAATGGTAAAAAGGTTTCGTTCTGCCATCAGACCATCAGTCCCTGAATTCCACTTTCCCTGTCTCCAACCGTGGCCAGTACCAGCTGTTTGACAGGAAGGTGCAAGAAGCCTCAGCATGGGCAATTGTGGAATAAGCTGCCCAAGGGGGAAGTTTCTCCTCACCACTCAGGTCTACTGAGAAAAGGCCCAATTTATAACCTGTCAAATCATCCCTGTAATCAACAAGAACAAAGGTCCTTTCCCAGGTTCTGCACCTCCATGTTCGCAGCACATGTGGGTAAGGCAGCTATCAGTCCCAGCAGCCAAGGGGACTTCTCTCTGGTCCCTGCCATTCTGACTCCTCCATGGGACAGTTGGTTTCAAGAAATAGTCTTTTATTAATCCCTCCCTATCATCAGGGATTCCAGGTCCACTAGCTGCCAGGTAGAAGAAGACTTGCTATGGAATACACTCAACTATATAAGTGGCAGTCACAGATTTTTGCACCATAACTAAGAAAAGTCCTCTCTTATAATACAAATAATGAAACAAACATATGGAGACAACTAGGATGATGTCAGTCGAATCCAACCAAAACAGATTAGTCATTTATTGGTAAATTCTGTTTTTCATCATAAGCAACCCGGATTCTCTAGTCTTAAAATTAAACTGTGGGTACTTTTCTTAACCACCACAACTATCAAAGCTAATAGAAACCATAGCTTTCTGTAATAAACATTCTGTGTTATTTTAAACCCCACATTACAAGGGAAAGTGACATATTTCAGTTGTATCTATATATTTTATGGAGTTTTCAATATATCCATTCTCATTATAGAAATGTAAGCCCTGCAAATAAAAGCCAAAAGGTAATTAAAATGGAAACATTATTTCCATAAACTGACACTGAAAATATCCATTAAATAAATTTGTTAGTCTAACACAGCTCCTACTTTGAAACTCAGCTATATTATTATACTATCCAGCCTTAGCAGAGAAAGACTCAAGCAACTCCCATAACCCCCCCACAAACCCTAGATTTTTTTTTTTCATTTGGCTTGCAGTTCACTACCCAGTGATTGTAGAGTGAGGTATAGGAAAGGATGACCCCTTATTTAGGGCATATGCACTACTGTTCTTCTCCCCTTTAGTCATGCAATCAGGCAAATAACATTTCATCACCCCTACAGCCAAGATTTACATTCATTTTAATCCAAAATGGCCAAAAATGATCACACTGGCCAGGTGGGAGTTGCCCATGCAAATGAGGACTCTGCTCACTCAATAGATGGTGAAGGGGGCTCCTTTTCTCTAAAGCCCTATCCAGATTTACATATGTCCATGGAGAGCCTAGAGCTGGGCTAGCAGAGAGGCTGAGGGTCAGGATTGAGGGGCATCGGCAGAGATGTTTGGAGGTGGTGAGGAGCCCAGGGCTAGGAGAGCGGGGGGGGGGGGGCTGTGGGTTGAGATAAAGGGGCATTGGCAGAGTTGTGGGGGAGAGACCAAGGCTAGACTACTGCAGGAGGTGTGGGTCGGTATTGAGGGCCATAAGCAAAGTTGTGTCTTGGGGGAGCCCAGGGCAGGGATAACCAGGGGAAATGCAGATCAGTCTTGAGGGGCATCAGCAGAGGTCTCTATATGTGGCAAGCAGGTAAGTCCAGGGCTGGGTGAGCAAGTAACAGTGGGTCAAGATTTAGGGGCATTGGTAAATCGGTGTGGTTGGTGAGCCCAGGGTTGGGATGTCTGGGGGATTGTAGGATGATTGAGGTGCATTGAGGTTGGAACAGGGGGTGCTGGTTGGTCTCGTCAGGTTTGAATTGGGAGGCCGATGTTTTGTCCAGTCAAGAATTGAGGGTGGTGGTGGGGTTTCTCCAGGATGTAATTAGGGGAGATGAACCTCACGAATTAGGAATGTGCACCCCATGAGCCAAAATACACCCATTCTAGTTCCTTCCCTGTGCCTTCACTGGGGCTTTAAACCATGCTCTCCCCTCATCAGATAGGGGAGGGATTCACTGGGAGTTTCACTCTCCCCTTGTACTCCCTACCCGGGGAAGTTGCTTTGGATCTCCTGCCACCAGACCCTTCCAGCGTCTGATGTGGATTTGCTGGAGGATTTGCCCATCCTGGGTTGGGAGTGGTCACTGAGTGTTGTTATCCTCTCCTCCCTATGTAGGAGTGATTCCAGTTGTGTCCAGGAGGCTGGGGACCAGAAGGGAAAGGAGCATGGCATCAGGCCTGTTCCACTTGTGTCTGCAGGATGGGACAGCTATAGTGGCTGTGTCTGGCAGGGGGTAAATGGGCTATAGGTGGGGATCAGAGAAGGCAAAAGCAGGGGAGCCAGGTGTATCAGCTAGAGCACCCGTGTCCAAAGGAGGTGAGGCAGAGGAGGGAAAGGAGTCCAGGTAGGGTCCGTTCCAGCTGCATCCAGGGGATGGGAGCAGAGAGCTAGGCACTGGGAAGCTTTTGCACATGTCTTGGGGGATAGGGGAGAGGTACAGCTGGAGCATTTTAACCCCCACCCCCTACAACAGCAAAGCGACAGAGGAGCAAGGTTAATAAACAGTTTATTTGCATTTTACAAGATCAATCTTCTTACATTCTCAATTCATTTGCCATTAAAGTGCTGAAAGATTTTTTTTAAATCAAGATACATTTGTTAACAGAAATTATAACAAATATCAGAAAAGTGGCAGTCACAGATTTTTGCACCATAACTAAGAAAAGTCCTCTCTTATAATACAAATAATGAAACAAACATATGGAGACAACTAAGATGGTGTCAGTCAAATCCAACCAAAACAGGTTAGTCATTTATTGGTAAATTCTGTTTTTCATCATAAGCAACCAGGATTCGCTAGTCTTAAATTAAACTGGGGTACTTTTCTTACCACCACAACTATCAAAGCTAATAGAAACCATAACTTTCTGTGATAAACACTCCGTGTCATTTTAAACCCCACATTACAAGGGAAAGTGACATATTTCAGTTGTATCTATATATTTTACAGTGTTTTCAATATATCCATTCTCATTATAGAAATGTAAGCCCTGCAAATAAAAGCCAAAGGGTAATTAAAATGGAAACATTATTTCCATAAACCGACACTGAAAATATCCAGTAAAATGAAAAGGATATCAAAATAGCTTGCTAGTAAACTTAAGCTCTCAGCATTTAATGCGCAAACCAAAGTCATGAACACAAAACTTTAAAATACATCAGATGAACTGTGGTTCAGCTCCAAGGTCACTTGCTTTTAAACTCTCCTCTCTTTTGGGTAGGCAACATGAAGTCTAACATTTCCCTAGGTGCCACTCATTTTATTGCTGACGTTGAAGATATTTCAAGCTATGAAATTTATATACAAACGCACAGAAGGTGTATATATACACACAGACATATTTACACGGACGCTTTACTCTTTCTTTTTGGCAACGGTCAGTTCTACTGCTGGCACTCGGAACCCCCCCTTTGTCCCGCTGTCATTACTCGAAGAGGAAGACAGGCGGGATTTCTTGGACGTTAACGAGACCCCACTCCCTGGCATCTTTCCTGCTTCATCGTCACTTCCAGTTACCTCATAAGAACCTTTATTTTTTGACCCTATCCCTCCAAATGTTCCAAATTTCATCTTGGCCTGCTTTTCTTTCTCTGCTCCTGAGCTGCACTCAAACTCCAAGGTGCCAGTGGGCGTTGACTGGGAGGAATGTTCATCGCTAAAGGAAGATGACCGATGACGTGGCTTTTTGCTTTTAAATAACGAAAACTTCCCTTTAGGTGAAGTGGCAGCAGCCTCTCCTCCCCCCAGTTCACCCTCCATAGAACCTAGACTTGCCTTGGAACTTTTCAAATCTCCTTTAGATCCTGACATGGACACGGAGGCTTCTGGTGAGCCAACACTGGCGCCTTTGCCTTTAGGTTTTGAAAAATTAAACTTTGGCATCTTAATTTTAGATTTCTTAAGTTTGACATCTGGCTCTTCAAACTCAGCCTCCACCGCACCAGCATGGATACTGGCATCTGGCTGAGGAAAGTTAACATCAACCCCTACTTCTCTTCCTGTTACCTCATGTCCTGAAGACACAAATTTAGGCAATTTCATCCTGGGGAATGTCACTTTTCCTGATGCACTTCCTAAGTTACTTTGTGGAATATTCATATCTATGCCAGGACCTTTGATTCCTACCTTGGGACCTTTCAGACTACCCTCTATCTTTGGTCCAGAAACATGAAGACCCCCTGCAACATTTGGCACATTCATTTCTACATCAAAACCAGAAGATGAAAGCTGTGGACCTTTGAATTCACCACCTGAATGCTGAATGCCCAAGTGTGGTGCCCCAATATTTACATCAGGAGCTTTCATGTCTCCAGAAATGCCAAAACCTCCTTTGATTTTAGGCTCTTTCAAATTTACATCAAAATCTGACCCAGAAACTTTTGGTGCTGATACACTGAAGGCAGGACCTGTTAAACTAACATCAGGAGCATCAGCAGCAATACCCACCCCAGAAACCTTCATGCCTTGGGAACCTGAAATGTCACATTTGGGCAGTTTAACTGACGGTATTTGAATATTTCCACTTGAACTTTTGATGCTGATATCTGGTGCTTCTACTCCAACTTTTGGGCCTTTAGCATCACCAGCAATATTAACATCACCCTTTAGGTTTGGTCCTTTTAAGTTAAAGTCAATGTCAGGTGCAGAGATTTTTGGAGCTGAAACTTTAAGTGGTTGCATTTTAAATGTAGGACCTTTCAATTCTCCATCAATCCCTGAGCCAGTAAGGTCTCCTTTAATTTGTGGTCCTTCAATATTAACACCCATGTCAGACCCCTCAACATGAGGAGTAGAAATGCCAAATTGGGGGAGCTTCATTGAAGGAAGTTTAATTGCACCTCCTGGACCTTCCAAGTTAACATCCGGTGCATCTACAGCCACCTTTGGGTATTTAATGCCACCAGAAAGATCAAGATCTCCTTTTAAGTTTGGTCCTTTCAAATTTACATCAAAATCTGGGGCAGAAATACCTACTGATGGCATTTTCACTGTAGGCCCTTTAATATCAAGATCGGGGGCACCGAGATGTACATCCATGCCTGGCACTTTCATGCCCCCGTCAATTTGCGGGGCAGAAAATCCAGTGTCCCCTTTCATGTTCAGATCTGCTTGAGGTCCCTCCAAAGTTGGAGATTTAAACTTGGGCATTTTAAGCTTTCCTCCAAAGCCTTTCATATCAATATCTGGTGCATGTATGTCCACCTTTGGACCTTTAAGGTCACTAGAAACATCCAGGTCTCCTTTTAGTTTTGGTCCTTTCACGTTTACATCAAAATCAGGTCCAGAGACTTGGGGCATTGAAAGGTTTACTGATGGCATAGTCACCTTAGGTCCCTTCAGTTTTGCATCTAGTCCTTCAGCTGCAGGAACACTCACACCTCCTTCAATACTCGGAACTGAAACATCCACACTTGCCGAGGGGAGCTGCACATCAGCTCCTTCTAAATTCAGACCTGGTTTCCCTATCTTGGGCAGTGAGAACTTGGGAAATTTTAGTTTTCCTTCTGGACCTTCCAGTTCTGCTGTGGGAAGACTGACATCACCTTTTACTTTTGGTCCTTTCAAGTTAATATCAAGATCAGATGCAGAGAATGAAGGAGCAGAAATGTCCACCGAAGGCAGATTCACTGTAGGTCCTTTAAGTTTCATGTCAGGGGCATTAATGTTTGCGTCAGTACCTGGGATTCTCAGATCACCTTCCATTTTTGGACCAGCTATATCAATATTTCCACTTGGAAGTTTGACCTTAGGTTTCTTAAGATTGATATCAGGACCTCTAATGTTAACATCAGGGAGATTCGCGCTGATACTTGGGGCTGTAACGTCAAGACCTGGTGACTTTATATCACCTTTGATACCTGGTGTGGAAACCTCCAAATCAGGTGCTTTAAATTCTCCTTCCATTTTAGGAGCTGTCACAGAAGCATCAGCTTTGAACTTAGGTGATTTAATATCAAACTCAACATCTGGAAAAGAGATTTTCCCAAACATTGGTTTCTTTCCTTTGGGGGATTTGACATTAATATCTCCTTTTATTGTTGCCTCTGGGCCAGTTACATTCAGATCTAAATCAGGAGATTTCAAATTTGCATCAATCTCACCACTGGGTAGATTCATATCAAATCCACCCTTCTTTCCTTTAATTTTAGGGCCACTCATATGAAGTTTAGGCATTTTAAATTTGCTTTTCTTTCCTTTGCCAGAAATGCCAATATCAGGAGACTCCACATTCAGTTCACCTTCCGGGACAGCAATATCCACTTCAGGAGATTTGATTTCTGCCTTAGGACTTTTAATTCCAAACCCAAATTTTGGTTTCTTAAATTTGGGAAGTTTAACATTTCCCTCAAGGCCCTCAGTGGTCACATCTGCACACTCAACATCAAGCTCAGGACTTCTAATCCCAAATTCTGGGCCTTTGATATCAACTTCAGGACCTTTTAGATTACCCTCAATCTTGGGAACAGAAACATCAAAGTCCCCCTTCATTTTATGACCTTTCAAATTTACGTCAATGTCTGGCATTGAGATTTTGGGTGTCTTAAAATGCATCTCAGGCATCTTAAATTTTGGCCCTTTCAGTTTTCCTTCGGGACCTTCAATGTCCAAATCAGGAGCGCCAATATCTATATTAGGACCTGAAATATCAATCTCTCCCTTTGGAAGACTTACATCCACATCTGGGCCTTCCCCTTGGAACTCAGGCGTACTGAATTTAGGCAGCTTCATTTTGGGTAACTTCAGTTTTCCTTCAGGGCCATGAATATTGATGTCTGGTGCATCAATGTCCACTTTGGGACCTTTGATATCAAATTCAGGACCTTTCAAATCACCCTCTATTTTTGGACCAGAAAGATCTAGGTCTCCTTTCAGTTTAGGTGCCTTTAGATTCAGGTCTACATCTGGCATGGAGATTTTGGGTGCTTTAATGTGCATTTCTGGCATCTTAAAGTTAGGACCTTTCAGTTTTCCTTCTGGACCTTCAATGTCAAGATCAGGAACATCAACAGACATTTTGGGGGATTTAATGTCTATCTCTGGACCTTTTAAATCACCTTCTATCTTAGGGACAGAAACATCCATGTCTCCTTTAATTTTAGGGCCTTTTAAATTTAAATCAATGTCTGGCATGGAGATTTTAGGTGCCTTGATGTGCATTTCAGGCATCTTAAATTTGGGACCTTTCAATTTTCCTTCAGGCCCTTCAATATCCAAATTGGGGGCATCAATGTCTATCTTAGGACCCGAAATATCAACCCCTCCTTCTGGGAGATTTACATCCACATCTGGGCCTTCCCCTTTGAACCCAGGCATGCTGAATTTAGGAAATTTCATTTGGGGCATTTTCAGTTTTCCTTCTGGGCCATGAATATCAATGTCTGGGGCATCAATGTTCACTTTGGGACCTTTGATATCAAATTCAGGACCTTTCAAATCCCCTTCCAACTTAGGTTCAGAAACATCTAGATCTCCTTTCAGCTTAGGGCCCTTAAGGTTCAAGTCCACATCCAATTTAGGGCCTCTGATATCAACCTCAGGCCCCTTCAAATCCCCTTCTAGTTTTGGAACAGAAACATCCACATCCCCCTTCACTTTAGGGCCTTTCAAATTAAAGTCAATGTCTGGCATGGAGATTTTAGGTGCTTTAAAATGCATGTCAGGCATCTTAAATTTGGGGCCTTTCCATTTCCCATCAGGGCCTTCAATCTCCACATCAGGGGCATCTATGTCCAATTTAGGGCCTCTGATATCAACCTCAGGCCCCTTCAAATCCCCTTCTAGTTTTGGAACAGAAACATCCACATCCCCCTTCACTTTAGGACCTTTCAAATTAAAGTCGATGCCTGGCATGGATATTTTAGGTGCTTTAAAATGCATGTCGGGCATCATAAATTTGGGGCCTTTCCATTTCCCATCTGGACCTTCAATTTCCACATCAGGGGCATCTATGTCCATTTTGGGACCTTTGATATCAAACTCAGGCCCTTTCAAATCCCCTTCTAATTTTGGAACAGAAACATCCACATCCCCCTTCAATTTAGGACCTTTCAAATTCAAATCAATGTCTGGCATGGAGATTTTAGGTGCTTTGAAATGCATCTCAGGCATCTTAAATTTAGGACCTTTCAGCTTTCCCTCTGGACCATCAATGTCAAGATCTGGAGCATCTATGTCCAATTTGGGACCTTTAATATCAACTTCTGGGCCTTTCATATCACCTTCAAAATCTGGTACAGAAACATCCACATCCACATCCCCCTTCACTTTAGGGCCTCTCAGGTTCAAATCAAAGTCTGGCACGGAGATTTTAGGCACTTTAAAATGCATGTCGGGCACTTTAAATTTGGGGCCTTTCCATTTTCCCTCTGGGCCTTCAATCTCCACATCAGGGGCATCTATGTCCAGTTTAGGGCCTTTGATATCGACTTCTGGGCCTTTCAAATCCCCTTCTAATTTTGGAACAGAAACATCCACATCGCCCTTCAATTTAGGGCTTTTCAATTTCAAATCAAAATCTGGCATGGAGATTTTAGGGGCCTTAATATTCATTTCAGGCATCTTAAATTTTGGACCTTTCCATTTTCCTTCTGGTCCTTCAATCTCCACATCAGGAGCATCAATGTCTATTTTAGGTCCTGAAATATCAATCTCCCCCTTTGGAAGGCTTACATCCACATCTGGTCCCTCTCCTTTGAACCCAGGCATTCCAAATTTGGGCATTTTGAATTTAGGCATTTTGAGTTTACCCTCTGGGCCGTGAATATCTGCGTTTGGTACACCAATGTCCACTTTGGGACTTCTGATATCAATTTCAGGCCCCTTCAAATCGCCTTCCAGCTTAGGGCCAGAAACATCTATGTCTCCCTTCAGTTTAGGGCTCTTGAGGTTAAAATCAATGTCAGGCATTGAGACTTTCGGTGCCTTGATATTCATTTCAGGCATCTTAAATTTGGGGCCTTTCCATTTTCCTTCAGGACCTTCAATCTCCACATCAGGGGCATCTATGTCCACTTTGGGACCTTTCGTATCAAACTCAGGCCCTTTCAAATCCCCTTCTAGCTTTGGTACAGAAACATCCATATCCCCCTTCAATTTAGGACCTTTCAAATTCAAATCAATGTCTGGCATGGAGATTTTAGGAACATTGAAATGCATTTCAGGCATCTTAAATTTGGGGCCTTTCAGTTTTCCATCAGGACCTTCAATTTCCAAATCTGGAGCATCAATGTCTATCTTGGGACCTGAAACATCCACCTCCCCTTTCGGAAGTTTTACATCCACATCTGGTGCCTCTCCTTTGAGCCCAGGTGTGCCAAATTTAGGCATTTTCAATTTGGGCATTTTGAGTTTACCCTCTGGGCCGTGAATATCAACATCTGGTACACTGAAGTCTATTTGGGGGCTTTTGATGTCAACTTCAGGCCCTTTTAAATCCCCTTCTAACTTTGGGCCAGAAACATCTAGGTCTCCTTTCAGTTTAGGCCCTTTCAGATTTAACTCCACATCTGGCATTGACACTTTAGGTGATGAAATACTTAGGAAAGGCATTTTAAATTTAGATCCTTTTGCTTTCCCCTGAATATCCACATCTGGAGCACTCACATCCACCTTTGGTCCAGAAATATCAATATCAGATTTCTTAAGTTTCACATCCACATCAGGGGTTTGAACTTTAGGGCCGGAAAAACTGAATTTAGGAAGTTTAAATCTTGATTTTTTTGTCTTTCCTTCTATATCAACTTTTGGAGCGTCAAGATCAATATCTGGTCCTTTCACTTCAACTTTGGGAGCTATCACATCGCCCCCTACTTTGGGAAGAGAAACATCCACATCTCCCTTCAGTTTAGGACCCATCAAATTTAAATCAATATCTGGCATGGATATTTTAGGAACGTTAAAATGCATTTCAGGCTTCTTAAATTTAGGACCTTTCCATTTTCCTTCTGGTCCTTCAATATCCAAATCAGGAGCATCAATGTCTACTTTTGGACCTGAGAGATCAATCTCCCCTTTTGGAAGGCTTACATCCACGTCTGGTCCCTCCCCTTTGAACCCAGGCATGCCAAACTTGGGCATTTTGAATTTAGGCATTTTGAGTTTACCCTCTGGGCCATGAAGATCCACATCTGGTGCATCAAGGTCAATTTTAGGGCCTTTGATATCAAACTCAGGCCCCTTCAAATCACCCTCAATCTTTGGAACAGACACATCCACATCTCCCTTCATGTTAGGGCCTTTCAAGTGTAAATCAACATCTGGCATGGAGATTTTGGGTGCCTTGATGTGCATTTCAGGCATCTTAAATTTAGGACCTTTCCATTTCCCATCTGGCCCTTCAATTTCCAAATCAGGAGCATCAATGCCTACTTTTGGACCTGAGAGATCAATCTCCCCTTTTGGAAGGCTTACGTCCATGTCTGGTGCCTCTCCTTTGAACCCTGGCATTCCAAACTTGGGCATTTTGAATTTAGGCATTTTGAGTTTACCCTCTGGGCCATGAAGATCCACATCTGGTGCATCCAGGTCAACTTTCGGGCCTTTGATATCAAACTCAGGCCCCTTCAAATCACCCTCAATCTTTGGAACAGACACATCCACATCTCCTTTCACTTTAGGACCTTTTAGGTGTAAATCAACATCTGGCATGGAGATTTTGGGTGCCTTGATGTGCATTTCAGGCATCTTAAATTTAGGACCTTTCCATTTCCCATCTGGCCCTTCAATTTCCAAATCAGGAGCATCAATGTCTACTTTTGGACCTGAGAGATCAATCTCCCCTTTTGGAAGGCTTACATCCATGTCTGGTGCCTCTCCTTTGAACCCTGGCATTCCAAACTTGGGCATTTTGAATTTAGGCATTTTGAGTTTACCCTCTGGGCCATGAAGATCCACATCTGGTGCATCCAGGTCAACTTTCGGGCCTTTGATATCAAACTCAGGCCCCTTCAAATCACCCTCAATCTTTGGAACAGACACATCCACATCTCCCTTCACTTTAGGGCCTTTCAGGTGTAAATCAACATCTGGCATGGAGATTTTGGGTGCCTTGATGTGCATCTCAGGCATCTTAAATTTAGGACCTTTCCATTTCCCATCAGGGCCTTCAATCTCCACATCAGGGGCATCTATGTCCAATTTAGGGCCTCCGATATCAACCTCAGGCCCTTTCAAATCCCCTTCTAGCTTTGGTACAGAAACATCCACATCACCCTTCACTTTAGGGCCTTTCAAATTAAAGTCAATGTCTGGCATGGAGATTTTAGGTGCTTTAAAATGCATGTCGGGCATCTTAAATTTGGGGCCTTTCCATTTCCCATCTGGACCTTCAAACTCCACATCAGGGGCATCTATGTCCACTTTGGGACCTTTGATATCAAACTCAGGCCCTTTCAAATCCCCTTCTAGCTTTGGTACAGAAACATCCACATCCCCCTTCAATTTAGGACCTTTCAAATTCAAATCAATGTCTGGCATGGAGATTTTAGGAACATTGAAATGCATTTCAGGCATCTTAAATTTGGGACCTTTCAGTTTTCCCTCTGGACGTTCAATGTTCAAGTCTGGGGCATCTATGTCTACCTTGGGCCCAGAAATATCCACCTCCCCCTTTGGAAGTTTTATATCCACATCAGGGCCCTCCCCTTTGAATCCAGGCATGCCAAATTTGGGCATTTTGAATTTAGGCATTTTGAGTTTACCCTCTGGGCCATGAAGATCCACGTCTGGTGCATCAAGGTCAATTTTAGGGCCTTTGATATCAAACTCAGGCCCCTTCAAATCACCCTCAATCTTTGGAACAGACACATCCACATCTCCCTTCACGTTAGGGCCTTTCAAGTGTAAATCAACATCTGGCATGGAGATTTTGGGTGCCTTGATGTGCATTTCAGGCATCTTAAATTTAGGACCTTTCCATTTCCCATCTGGCCCTTCAATTTCCAAATCAGGAGCATCAATGTCTACTTTTGGACCTGAGAGATCAATCTCCCCTTTTGGAAGGCTTACATCCATGTCTGGTGCCTCTCCTTTGAACCCCGGCATTCCAAACTTGGGCATTTTGAATTTAGGCATTTTGAGTTTACCCTCTGGGCCATGAAGATTCACATCTGGTGCATCAAGATCAACTTTGGGGCCTTTGATATCAAACTCAGGCCCCTTCAATTCACCCTCAATCTTTGGAACAGACACATCCACATCTCCCTTCACTTTAGGGCCTTTCAAGTGTAAATCAACATCTGGCATGGAGATTTTGGGTGCCTTGATGTGCATTTCAGGCATCTTAAATTTAGGACCTTTCCATTTCCCATCTGGCCCTTCAATTTCCAAATCAGGAGCATCAATGTCTACTTTTGGACCTGAGAGATCAATCTCCCCTTTTGGAAGGCTTACATCCACATCTGGTGCCTGCCCTTTGAACCCTGGCATTCCAAACTTGGGCATTTTGAATTTAGGCATTTTGAGTTTACCCTCTGGGCCATGAAGATCCACATCTGGTGCACCAAGGTCAACTTTGGGGCCTTTGATATCAAACTCAGGCCCCTTCAATTCACCCTCAATCTTTGGAACAGACACATCCACATCTCCCTTCACTTTAGGGCCTTTCAAGTGTAAATCAACATCTGGAATGGAGATTTTGGGTGCCTTGATGTGCATTTCAGGCATCTTAAATTTAGGACCTTTCCATTTTCCTTCTGGTCCTTCAATATCCAAATCAGGAGCATCAATGTCTACTTTTGGACCTGAGAGATCAATTTCCCCTTTTGGAAGGCTTACATCCACGTCTGGTCCCTCCCCTTTGAACCCAGGCATGCCAAATTTGGGCATTTTGAATTTAGGCATTTTGAGTTTACCCTCTGGGCCATGAAGATCCACATCTGGTGCATCAAGGTCAACTTTGGGACCTTTGATATCAAACTCAGGCCCCTTCAAATCACCCTCGATCTTTGGAACAGACACATCCACATCTCCCTTAACTTTAGGACCTTTCAAGTGTAAATCAACATCTGGCATGGAGATTTTAGGTGCCTTGATGTGCATCTCAGGCATCTTAAATTTAGGACCTTTCCATTTCCCATCAGGGCCTTCAATCTCCACATCAGGGGCATCTATGTCCAATTTAGGGCCTCTGATATCAACCTCAGGCCCCTTCAAATCTCCTTCTAGTTTTGGAACAGAGACATCCACATCACCCTTCACTTTAGGGCCTCTCAAATTAAAGTTAATGTCTGGCATGGAGATTTTAGGTGCTTTAAAATGCATGTCGGGCATCTTAAATTTGGGGCCTTTCCATTTCCCATCTGGACCTTCAATCTCCACATCAGGGGCATCTATGTCCACTTTGGGACCTTTGATATCAAACTCAGGCCCTTTCAAATCCCCTTCTAGCTTTGGTACAGAAACGTCCACATCCCCCTTCAATTTAGGACCTTTCAAATTCAAATCAATGTCCGGCATGGAGATTTTAGGAACATTGAAATGCATATCAGGCATCTTAAATTTGGGACCTTTCAGCTTTCCCTCTGGACCTTCAATGTTCAAATCTGGGGCATCTATGTCTACCTTGGGCCCAGAAATATCTACCTCCCCCTTTGGAAGTTTTATATCCACATCAGGGCCCTCCCCTTTGAATCCAGGCATGCCAAATTTGGGCATTTTGAATTTAGGCATTTTGAGTTTACCCTCTGGGCCATGAAGATCCACGTCTGGTGCATCAAGGTCAATTTTGGGGCCTTTGATATCAAACTCAGGCCCCTTCAAATCACCCTCGATCTTTGGAACAGACACATCCACATCTCCCTTCATGTTAGGGCCTTTCAAGTGTAAATCAACATCTGGCATGGAGATTTTGGGTGCCTTGATGTGCATTTCAGGCATCTTAAATTTAGGACCTTTTAGGTGTCCTTCTGGCCCTTCAATATCCAAATCAGGAGCATTAATGTCTACTTTTGGACCTGAGAGATCAATCTCCCCTTTTGGAAGGCTTACATCCACGTCTGGTCCCTCCCCTTTGAACCCAGGCATGCCAAATTTGGGCATTTTGAATTTAGGCATTTTGAGTTTACCCTCTGGGCCATGAAGATCCACGTCTGGTGCATCAAGGTCAATTTTAGGGCCTTTGATATCAAACTCAGGCCCCTTCAAATCACCCTCGATCTTTGGAACAGACACATCCACATCTGCCTTCACTTTAGGGCCTTTCAAGTGTAAATCAACATCTGGCATGGAGATTTTGGGTGCCTTGATGTGCATTTCAGGCATCTTAAATTTAGGACCTTTCCATTTCCCATCTGGCCCTTCAATTTCCAAATCAGGAGCATCAATGTCTACTTTTGGACCTGAGAGATCAATCTCCCCTTTTGGAAGGCTTACATCCATGTCTGGTGCCTCTCCTTTGAACCCTGGCATTCCAAACTTGGGCATTTTGAATTTAGGCATTTTGAGTTTACCCTCTGGGCCATGAAGATCCACGTCTGGTGCATCTAGGTCAACTTTAGGGCCTTTGATATCAAACTCAGGCCCCTTCAATTCACCCTCAATCTTTGGAACAGACACATCCACATCTCCCTTCACTTTAGGGCCTTTCAAGTGTAAATCAACATCTGGCATGGAGATTTTGGGTGCCTTGATGTGCATTTCAGGCATCTTAAATTTAGGACCTTTCCATTTCCCATCTGGCCCTTCAATTTCCAAATCAGGAGCATCAATGTCTACTTTTGGACCTGAGAGATCAATCTCCCCTTTTGGAAGGCTTACATCCACATCTGGTCCCTCCCCTTTGAACCCAGGCATTCCAAACTTGGGCATTTTGAATTTAGGCATTTTGAGTTTACCCTCTGGGCCATGAAGATCCACGTCTGGTGCATCAAGGTCAATTTTAGGGCCTTTGATATCAAACTCAGGACCTTTCAAATCACCCTCAATCTTTGGAACGGACATATCCACATCTCCCTTCACTTTAGGGCCTTTCAGGTTCAAATCAATATCTGGTATGGAGATTTTAGGTGCCTTGACGTGCATTTCAGGCATCTTAAATTTGGGACCTTTCAGCTTTCCCTCTGGACCTTCAGTGTTTAAATCTGGGGCATCTATGTCCACCTTGGGCCCAGAAATATCCACCTCCCCCTTTGGAAGTTTTACATCCACATCAGGGTCTTCCCCTTTGAAACCAGGCACACCAAATTTGGGCATTTTGAATTTAGGCATTTTGAGTTTACCCTCTGAGCCGTGAACATCCACATCTGGTGCCTCAATGTCAACTTTGGGGCCTTGGAGATGAAATTCAGGACCTTTCAAGTCACCTTCTAGCTTTGGAACAGAAACATCCACATCTCCCTTCATTTTGGGACCTTTCACATTCAAATCAATGTCTGGCATGGAGATTTTGGGTGCCTTGATGTGCATTTCCGGCATCTTGAATTTGGGACCTTTCAGCCTTCCTTCAGGACCTTCAATATCCAACTCCGGAGCATCAATGTCTATTCTGGGACCAGAAATATCCATTTCCCCTTTTGGAAGCTTCACATCCACGTCTGGTCCCTCTCCTTTGAACCCAGGCATGCTGAATTTGGGCATCTTGAATTTGGGCATTCTGAATTTACCCTCTGGGCCATGAATATCCACATCTGGTGCATCAATATCAACCTTGGGGCCTTTGAAATCCAAATCAGGGCCTTTCAAATCTCCTGCTAGTTTAGGAGCGGAAATATCAGCTTCCCCTTTTATTTTAGGGGCTTTTAAATTCAGGTCTACATCAGGAACAGAGATTTTTGGGGCCTTGACATGCATTTCAGGCATTTTAAATTTGGGACCTTTCATTTTTCCTTCTGGCCTGTCAATGCTGATGTCAGATGCATCAATGTCCAATCTGGGGCCTTTCATATCAATCTCAGGTCCCTTCAAGTCACCTTCTATCTTTGGGACAGAAACATTCAAGTCTCCCTTCAGTTTGGGCCCTTTCAGATTTAAGTCCACATCTGGCATGGATATTTTTGATGGTGACATTTTCCAAGAAGGCATTGAGAATTTGGGCCCTTTCAGTTTTCCTTCAGGGCACTCAAGATCCATATCAGGTGCTTCAATGTCTAATTTTGGCCCTTTAATATCAATTTCAGGTCCTGTCAATTCACCTTCTATCTTTGGAACAGTAACATCCATCTCCCCCTTCATTTTTGGTGCCTTGAGATTCAGGTCTACATCTGGCATGGAGATTTTAGGTGCTTTAATATTCAGTTTAGGCATTTTAAATTTAGGTCCTTTCCATTTGCCTTCTGGGCCTTCAATGTCCAGCTCTGGAGCCTCTATATCTACTTTGGGAGCTGAAATATCAACCTCTCCCTTTGGTACGTGTACATCTATATCAGGTCCTTCAAGTTTAGGGCCTGACACATTAAATTGAGGCATCTTCATTTTGGGCATTTTCAGTTTTCCACCTGAACCCTGCAGCTCAATATCTGGTGCATTAATATCTATTGAGGGGGCTTTGATGTCAACATCAGGACCTTTCAAATCACCTTCTAGCTTTGGAATAGAAACATCCACGTCTCCTTTTAGTCTGGGACCTTTCAAATTTAGGTCAATATCTGGCATGGAGATTTTAGGAGTCTTGATGTGCATTTCAGGCATCTTAAATTTGGGACCTTTTATTTTTCCTTCTGGTCCTTCAATATCCAAACCTGGAGCATCAATATCCACTTTGGGACCGCAAATATCCACCTGTCCCTTAGGGAGTTTCACATCCATGTCAGAGCCCTGTCCTTTGAATCCAGGCATGCCGAACTTTGGAAACTTCATTTTTGGCATTTTCAGTTTGGCTTCTGGACATTCAAGGTCAACATCAGGAACATCAGCGTCAACTTTGGGGCCTTTAATGTCAATGCTGGGTCCTTTAAAATCACCTCCCATCTTTGGAACAGAAATATCCATCTCTCCTTTCAGTTTAGGTGCATTTAGATTCAGATCAACATCTGGCGTGGAGATTTTAGGGGCCTTGATATTCATTTTAGGCATCCTAAATTTGGGGCCTTTCAGTTTGCCTTCTGGACATTCCAAGTCCAAGTTAGGCACGTCAATATCCATTTGGGGACCTTCAATATCAATTTGGGGCCCCTTAACATCAATGCTGGGTCCTTTCAAATCACCTTCCATCTTTGGAACAGAGATATCCATATCTCCTTTCAATTTAGGTGCCTTCAAACCTAGGTCCACATCTGGCATGGAGACTTTGGGTGTCTGAATATTTAGCTCAGGCAGTTTAAACTTAGGACCTTTCACTTTACCTTCTGGCCCTTCAATGTCTACACTTGGGATATCAATGTCCACTTTGGGACCGGAAATACCCACATCCCCTTTTGGAAATGTTATATCCATGTCTGGTCTCTCCCCTTTCAGCCCAGGTACACCAAATTTAGGCATTTTCAGTTTAGGCATTTTCAGTTTACCATCTGGGCCGTGAATATCCACATCTGGTGCTTCAATGTCCACTTTGGGGCCTCTGATATCAATTTCAGGAGCTTTCAATTCCCCTTCCAGCTTTGGAACAGAAACATCCACATCTCCCTTCAGTTTAGGGCCTTTCAGATTCAAGTTGATGTCAGGCATGGAGATTTTAGGGGTCTTGATGTGCATTTCAGGCATCTTAAATTTGGGACCTTTCAGGTGTCCTTCAGGCCCTTCCATGTTCAAACCTGGAGCATCTATGTCTATCTTGGGACCAGAAATATCCACCTCTCCCTTTGGAAGTGCTATATCCACATCTGGTCCCTCCCCTTTCAGCCCAGGTACACCAAATTTAGGCATTTTCAGTTTAGGCATTTTCAGTTTACCCTCTGGGCCGTGAATATCCACATCTGGTGCATCAATGTCAACTTTGGGGCCTTTAAGATCAAATTCAGGACCTTTCAAATCACCTTGTGTCTTTGGAACAGCAACATCCACGTCTCCCTTCAGTTTAGAACCTTTCAAGTGTAAATCAACATCTGGCATGGAGATTTTGGGTGCCTTGATGTGCATTTCAGGCATCCTAAATTTGGGACCTTTCAGTTTTCCTTCTGGTCCTTCAATATCCAAATCAGGAGCATCAATGTCTACTTTAGGACCTGAGAGATCAATCTCCCCTTTCGGAAGGCTTACATCCACATCTGGTCCCTCCCCTTTGAACCCAGGGATTCCAAACTTGGGCATTTTGAATTTACCTTCTAGGCCATGAAGATCCACATCTGGTGCTTCAATGTCCACTTTGGGGCCTCTGATATCAATTTCAGGAGCTTTCAATTCCCCTTCCAGCTTTGGAACAGAAACATCCACATCTCCCTTCAGTTTAGGGCCTTTCAGATTCAAGTTGATGTCAGGCATGGAGATTTTAGGGGTCTTGATGTGCATTTCAGGCATCTTAAATTTGGGGCTTTTCAGGTGTCCTTCTGGCCCTTTGATGTCAATGTCAGGAGCATCTATATCTAGCTTGGGGCCTTTTATGTCAATCTGAGGTCCCTTCAAGTCACCTCCTATTTGTGGTTCAGAAACATCCATGTCTCCCTTCAGCTTAGGCCCTTTCAGATTTATACCCACATCCGGCATGGATACTTTTGATGGTGACATTTTCCAAGAAGGCACTGAGAACTTGGGCCCTTCCAACTGACCTTTAGGACTTTCAAGGTTAATGCCAGGAGCTTCAATGTCTAGTTTGGGGCCTTTAATGTCCACAGTGGGTCCTTTCAGATCCCCTTTGATCCTTGGCCCTGAAATACCACCATCTCCCTTCAGCTTGGGGGCATTTAGATTCATGTCCACATCTGGCACGGAGATTTTTGGTGTCTTGATGTGCATTTCAGGCATCTTCAATTTGGGACCTTTTAGTTCTCCCTTGGGTCCTTCAACGTCCAGTCCTGAAGCATCAATTTCTACCTTCGGACTGGAAATATCCACCTCCCCCTTTGGAAGTGTTACATCCACATCTGGTCCTTCCCCTTTCAGCCCAGGCACGCTGAATTTTGGCATTTTCAGTTTAGGCATTTTCAGTTTACCATCTGGGCCGTGAATATCCACATCTGGTGCTTCAATGTCCACTTTGGGGCCTTTAATGTCAATTCCAGGAGCTTTCAACTCCCCTTCCAGCTTTGGCACTGAAACATCCACATCTCCTTTCAGTTTAGGATCCTTCAGATTCAAGTCGATGTCTGGCATGGAGATTTTAGGAGTCTTTATGTGCATTTCAGGCATCTTAAATTTGGGACCTTTGAGGTGTCCTTCTGGCCCTTTGATGTCAATGTCACGAGCATCTATATCTAGCTTGGGGCCTTTTATGTCCACAGTGGGTCCTTTCAGATCCCCTTCGATCCTTGGCCCTGAAATACCCACATCTCCCTTCAGGCTAGGGCCTTTCAGACTCAGGTCCACATCTGACATAGTGATTTTTGGTGTCTGACTAATTAATTCAGGCTTCCTAAATTTGGGGACTTTCCATTCTCCTCCAATGTCTATATCTGGTGTGCTAATGTCTACCTTGGGGCCTGCAATAGCAACCTCCCCCTTAGGAAGTGTCACACCCATACCAGGGCCTTCCCCTTTGAAACCTGATGCAGTAAATTTAGGAAATTTCATTGAGGGCAATTTTATTTTTCCTTCACCACTTTGAATATCAACATCAGGAGCCGCAAGATCAGTCTTGGGATCCTTGACACCAACTTTGGGACCTTCTAGTGTTGGAGAGGACACTTCCACCACTCCCTTCAACTGAAGTCCTTTGAGAGCCATGTCCACATGTGGCTTTGCAACTTTAGCACCTTCCACTGAAGGCACTGTAAATTTCAGTTTTTCCTTTGGACCTTCCATATGAACAGATGGAGCTGTGATATCCAGGTGAGGAGCCTGTATCTTTGGCGCAGAAACGTCTACACCTGCCTGTGGTGCTCGAACATCAGTATCAGAAGCTGAAGGTGAGAAGCCAAATTTAGGCATCTTCATTACAGGCATTTTTATTTTTCCTGGGCTTTCAATGTTAATTCCTGGAGCTTTAATGTCCTGCATATCACCTTCAATGCTCGAAAGAGGAATGTCCACCCTTGGAATTTTTATATCACTTTGAATCTTAGGACCAGAAATATCAACTGAAGGACCCTTGATTTTTGAAAATGATACATCAACTTTGGGACCTTCCATATCACTTTTTATCTTGGAGCCTGAAATATCAAATTGTGGCAGTTTGCCTCCTGGAACTTCAGTTTTAACATCTATACCTGAAACACCCATTTTTCCATTTAATTTAGGGCCGGTAATGTGAATATTTGCATCCAGGTTTCCCCGCTGTCCGTTTGCATCGATTCTGGGCAAGCTGCTCTCTGGGCTTGTGACTCTAGTGCCAGAAACATTAACTGATTTGACAACGTCCACACCTGGAACTTGGATTTCTGCTGGTTTAAAGTCTGTCTGGGTTCTCAGGTGAGCGCCTGTGACTTGAGGTCCTGAGACATTTATCTCAGTGTCCACCTTGGGCTCTCTCATGTGCACGTCAGGGGCACCAAAGTCCAACCTTTTGGTGGATGATTCAACTGTTGGTCCAGAATATGAGATGCCACTAGGTCTACCTCTGATCCCCATACTGAAGTCTGTTGATCGGGTTGTTTTCCCAGACAAATCCACCTGTGGTATTTTGATAACAGTTTTCCCAGGTTCTTTTTCAATTTCTGTTGTTGTTATATGAGTGAGTTGATGGCTTGGAATCTTAACTTTAAATTCTGGGCTGCTGATGTCAATCTCTCTTGCTCCCTCATGTCCAGTGACATCTACGGTATAAGCTGTGACCTTTTTGGTGACGGTAATGGTTCTGCTTTCTGTGTGTTCAGCTTCTGCTGCATCTTCTGACTTCAGACGTGGTTTAATTTTCGTTGTGTATATTCTCCTGTACTCTTCGTCATCCCCACTCTGGAAATAAGAGACATTGGTTAACACCAGAGTGTCGTAAAGAGAGATTTGAAGGAGAAGGGGGAGACTGGCTAGTGCTGCAGTATGAAATAATCACTGGCCTTGACTCTCTCCTGAAGGGTTGCAATTTGCATCTCCTTCCTTCAGGGGGGCTGCTGTGACAGAAGGTCAAGTCACCCTGGGCCCTGCTGCTCTTTTCTACGGGCAGCTTTACATTCATAGGAGCTGCTGCCCCACAGAGATGCTGACTCAGCATACCTGGCCTGTCCCCATCCCAGACCATCTCTGCAGTGGCTGACTCCAGGCTCTCAGGGGTATCAGGTATCTTTCTGCAATGCCCTCTCTGGTCTGGAGGATTTCCTGACATAAGGGATGGCAACCAGGGTTCTGCAGTAGAATAAATCTGCTCCAGTCTCCACATGGAGTAGTTTGAAGGAATGTTTGGGCTGCTTTCCCTCCCCGCGGGAGCTTGCATCACTCCCTCACTCACCAGAACAACTTCTGGGCTCCTGGGTGAGAACACATCGTGTGACCATGACTGTCCCGGCAATGGAGACTTGTCCCCCTTTCGCTGCAGCCGCAGCCCCACCGTGTGGTGGCCCATGCTGTTCAGCAACTGCGTGACCTCTCCGGACTGCAGGTTGTCAAAATAGATGGTGGCACTCACAATCTGATCCCCTACAGGCGCAGAGAGAAAGGAGTGAAGCCAAGCTGATGGCACTGGCAATCCAGGGCCCAAGCAATAAACAAATCTCATTCAGTTACACATAGGGCTGATTAAACTAATCAAAAGCCTCTTCAATAGCATTGCAGCCTAAGCAGGGGCAACTTTGCCAAATGCTTTCCAGCACTCAGCTAATGGCTGTGATCTGCTGGCAGGAACATAGAGGGGATAATCTGGAAGGTCTTGCTGCCTCCATACTGCTGATTCCCTGTTTCATTCCCAGGGTGGCTGGAGGAAAGACACACACCTCTGTTACCACACATGTCTCTGTGGGCTCCCCCTTGCCCCCCACAGCACCGCATGGAGCCATCAGTGACTGAATCCCGCCTCCAGGCATAGAGAGTCAGTGAGACAGCTCTGCAGCAAGAAAGGAGGGAGTGTCAGCACCTTGGAGCAGGCCCCAAACATGCTGTGGAGGCAGCACTGTCCAATGTATAAGGCACTAGACAGGACCCCTGATTCTAGTCCTAGCTCTGAGAGAACACTAGGGTCCAGTGGGTTAGAGCAAGGGGCACTGGAAGCCAGGACTCCTGGGTTCTATTCCCAGCTCTGAGAAAGCAGCGGAGGTCTAATGGGTTAGAGCAAGGGCACTAGGTGTCAGGACTCCTGCCCTCTATTCCCATCTCTGGGAGGGCAGTAGGATGTAGTCAGTTTGAGCAGAGGGTGCGGGAAGTCAGGACTCCTGGGTTCTATCCCTGGCTCTAGAAGGACTGTGGGGTCTGGCGGGTTAGAGCAAGGAGTACTGGGAACCAGGACTCCTAGGTTCTATTCCAAGCTCTGGCACTGACCTTGGGCAGTCCCTTCCCACCCTCGGTAACTCTGTTTCCCCTTCTACCCTGTGTCTGTTTAGACTGTGAGTTCACTGGGGCAGAGCCTGTCTCCCACTGTGTATCTGTGCAGCACACAGGGCATCTAGGTGCTACCGTAATGTACATAATATATGGGCTGTGCTACCAGCACAGCACAGGAAGGAGAGAGAAGCTGAGTGGCAGGAAAACCTCCACCTCAGGGAAGAGGCAAAGAGACAGGGCAAGATAGAGAAAGGAGTCTCCATCAGCAAAGAATCAGGACTAGGACCCCCAGGCAGGAGGAGCCGTCTCCATGGGAGCAGGGAGGGAAAACCAGCTGCCTTAAAGCTACAGAAGCAGCAGAGAGCGAGAATTATGATAAAAGGGAAGTGGAGTCAGAATTTCGCCTAATCCTCATTCTTTCCCCAAAGTGATAATAAACCAGCACAACCCCACCACCCTCCCACAACAACACGTGTTGCTCCTGAGCTGGTGCGCTGTACTCACCTTCCTTCACAGTTCTGGCAGCAGGGGAAGTCTGCACCACCTGCTTCACGAAGACCCCATCTTCCGTCTGGTCAATGGTGATACCATGAGAGCCACTTCCTTGCCAGTTGGGGAGCAGGATCTCCCGTGTTTCTTCCTCTTCCTTCTCCATCTAAATGAAACAAAACTAGAACTGAGTTCAGAAAATAATGAGTTAAGTTTATGGAGGATAGGTCCATCAATGGCTATTAGCCAAGGTGGTCAGGGGCATAACCCCATGCTCTGGGTGTCTCTAACCCTCTCACTGCCAAATGCTAGGATTGGAAAACAGGGGATGGATCACTTGATAATTGCCCTGATCTGTTCATTCCCTTTGAAGCATCTGGCATTGGCCACTATCAGAAGACAGGAAAAGGGACTAGATGGACCATTGGTCTGACCCAGTAATGGCCATTCTTAAAACAATATGGACAGAAAAGTTTATAGGCCAAAGCTATAATCTTTGGGCACGGCTCTGTCTTCAGTTATTGGGGTGCAGCCCCATTGAACTCCAGGGGTCAAAGCAAGTGGGCTAGAACAGAGCAGTCACGGGCCTTTGTGTTTATCTCTGTAGTTTAGCTTTGGAAGCTGACAGTCTGGATGGACATGGGCTGAGCACAGTCTCCAGGCCCCTAAACCGTAATGCATAAATTGCAGAGGTGAATCATCCCTATGCAGAGGGCTTGGACAATGGGGATGTAAGTGCTTGCACAGGCTTAGTGCTGGCCTTCTGCACAGGCTGGATTTCACTCAGCATGGATATTGCAGGAGGTGTAGCAGAGACAGCAAGAATCAAGCATGTTTTATTTTTTGAGGGATGAATGGGCTGATCCTCTTTGACTGACCTTGTTGGGACTTTGGTCCTGGCTGGAACCGCCCCAGGAATTCCTCTCTTCACTTGCTGACCTTCGGTATCAACTTCCCAGCCTAGCAGAGAATTCAAAGAGTTCTTAATAAACCACCTGTTTGCATGTTTTTTACATTTAGCTTTTTCTGGTCCATTCTAGGGTGAGCCCAGTAAGACAGTTGTAGGATCTAACAAAAAAAAGACACTGGTATCTGAACTACTCATGCTGTTACAGAAAACAATCCAACATAGAAGTCACTGAGGTTTGATTGCCAGTTTTTTAATTGCTTCAATGGGGAATGAATTGAAAAGCTGTACATAAGAGCTAAATAGTATTCTTTAAAATTGATAAATGTTCATAAAGTCAAAATAAACTTTGAGAGGGAAATCCTGGCCCCACTGAAATCAATGGGAGTTTTGCCTTTGACTTTAATGGATTTCACCGTAAAAGAACAGAGAGGTGTTTAAAAAAAAAAGAGAGAGAGATGCAAAGCCAGGAGATGTGTATCACAGTGAAACTTTAAACAAACCCCAACACTTGGATAGGCAGGAAATACAAAGTTAAGGTTTTCTGGAGGCTTCAACTATGCCCACAGAACCTCACCCCAAATTCCTGAGACCAGCCCGTGCCTGCATGCCATGCATTTGTGCACCACACTGCAGCCAGAGCTTCCCAGCACAGAGTGCAGTATGTGAAGAATGGCACATGTCAGAGAACGTGAGAGCCCGGGTTGGGAGCAGGGATTGTGGTTCATGGCCAGCACCAATGAGCTCAGTAAAAGAAAAGGTTTCTTTGAATGAATTGTTCCTAATCAGGCCAATGGGAATAGCTGGACACCCCCACCACCATGGTCTACAAAACCATTCTTTGGTCAGAGGCTTTGCTGAGCAGGAAGGGGTTAAGTAGGGATGAGGCAAGAGACTTGATGTAACAAGTTGTGGGGGGGTTGCTTGGGCCGGGCCGCCCATGGGACTGTCACCACCAGGGGGCGCTGTGCCTCTGCTAGTTCTGCCTGGTTGGTGTTTGTCGGCAACACCCACGCAAGCTGCCCCACCTTTCCTCTTCCCTAGCTAGCAAGGCAAAGAAACTTTCCCATTTCCAGCAAGCACAGGCCCCAGGCTGGAAGCGCTACAAGGGACCCAAGCCTGCGAGGGACCGAGTGCTCAGTGATGTGTCAGCTCTTGCAGAATCAAAGGCGTCTGAATTCAGGAACCAAAATTGCAACCAGAAGCATAACACAATTCAGGGAATGTGCCCCGGAGCGGGGTGCAACCTACACACCACAGCCCTTTCTGGCTTTAAAATCTATGAGCGGTTGCTGCAGAGCTCAGAAATCAATGGAAGCAACCATGAAGCTGGAGATCTGGTGCTAGAGGCTGCCTGGGGAGTATGCAAGGCTAAAGTGGACACTTCCCACCAGGAGAACTGCCAAGATGCAAATCTAAAGGAGATTGTGGAATTGAGTGAGCCAAAGGCAGTCCAAACGTTTCGCTTAAAATCCGAAGAGAGGCAATAATGTTAACAACAATGTGAAGGGAGATTGGCTACCACAGAATCTGCTCCCAGATCCATGATGTTGGGCACTGCTATGTCCTGCCCCCAACCAGCTGTCCCAGCGTACAGTCCCCTGGGACACTGCACTCAGTCATGAAATCCACTGAGCACTCCTCCCTCCCGCTGAACTCCGCTGGAGAGGCCAAGGCTCAGCATCTCTCCAGCTCAGAGCCCTAGATACCACAGGCCGGATAGGCCAGTCTCCTGTTGCCATCTGCAGGGCTGGCAGAACTTTGCATGGGTGGAAACTGCCCAAGCTGCAGAGAATCGGACCCAACGTGTTTCCTTGTAAGTCCACAGCTCCCAAATGGCCACCAGCGGCAGTCAGTCTGTGTCACCAAGGCACAGAGCTGTCGGGGGATTAACCTGCATTTGTGCTTAAAACAAAACCCACCACCCCCAGCTGCTCCTGAAGAACACAGATCTGAACATGGAGTGTTCAAAAACATCACTAGGGCAAGGAATAGCAGCAGCTGTGCAACACATTGTCAAATGTAACCCTGATTGCCCCTCTCCTTTAACTGCCACACCCCCCTTGCCTGCCAGGGGCACTGGCCAGCTGAGTCTGGAAGCATCACAGGTAATATTCAGAGCCACTGGACAGCTTTCTAAAGGCAACTGCTTAAACCTGAGCCCCTCCCAGCTCCCCAGACTAGTTCCTAGGTCTCCAGTCCAGATGTACTTTCAATGCACTCCCAAGTCAGGAGAAGGACAGCCTAGGGCAGGGGGAACAATGGCACCACTGGCCATTCCAGCATTTACACATTTTTAAAACAATATTTTAAAGAAAAGTTAATGGGATGTTGTCAGGCAGGTTAAACCCACACTGGATCCACCTCCCCGACTTAAAACTCAAACTGGTTGAGTCCTCCAGCATCTCAAACACCTGGGGAGGTGGGTTGTCTTTGCAAATCCATAGCATTGTTGCAGGAAAATAGTAAATAAAAACAATTTTAGTGGGTCACACACAATTATGTGTCAGGCTCCCTTTGTAACAAGAATGGTGTATGCACACGCACTCACCTGCACACACCTGTGCACTGGCAAGGCGTGTGCACACCCACCTGTGCCTCAATCGCTATACGTCATCCCATTCTGTCACCCTTCCGCTGTGCAGCACCTTACTCCCGGGCAGCTGCACAGCTGTTCACAGACTTTGGTGGTCTGCACTGTAAGGCACTCAGATCTGGCACAAGCTTCCTACTGGAGTTCTGACCAGCCCCAGAAAGGCTCTCACTAAGCAACCTGGTGGCTCTGCTCTCCTGCAGGTTCATGCAGGGTGCCCGGACCTGAGAGGCAATGTCTGTGCCACACAGGGTCACACAGGCTGGAACCACTCCACTTGTTTGGTTTCTGAGTAATTTGGAAAACTGCAGTAAAGTGGAGAACAAACTGGTTTGTTCCTCTCAGGTGGCTCAGGAGAGAGGCCTATGGGGTGGGTGTGGAGGCCTCTGAAGTGACTCAGCATGCACCAGGGCTGCTATGAATGGAGGGAGAGGCCAGAAATCTCAGCCAGCCCTCTTGAGCCTTTCAGTCCCAGATGCCAGCCAGCACAGGGCCCAAAGTCCAGCCCATCTGAGACCAAAGCAGAGAAAGAATCACATAGCCAGCTTGTTCTGCCCACTTGAAGGAAAGGCCCCAATGGTCTTTGTGTGCCTAACCCTCCTCTCTCCCCCACCACACACTACCTCCCAGCCCCATCCCACAGCTGCTGTCTTCCCCTCCCTTTAGGCCATGCCCTTGCACTCCGCTCTGTGGGGTGATCTCCCAGCATTACGCTAAGCCTGGTGCTGCAGCTCTGGGAGCCCTTGGGGGGCAGGGCACCTCCACATCATGGCATCTTATCCCGGCCATGGCAGCTATAGACAACATGGCAGGGAAAAGGTTGGGGGTTCCCTGTGCCCCCAGCAGGGCCCACGGGAGATTTCCCCAAGGGAACCTGGCGTGGAGAAGGCCTTAGGCCATGGTAATACTTGTAGCACCAACACCTGAGAGTTCACAGCCCTATTCACCATGAAACAAGTGATGGAGAAGTATCCAATAAGGCACTCAATACATGTCAGTTCCACCACAGACCCGGCAACAGCCAAGCTGCAAGAGGGGAAGGTTTCCAGTGAGCGCAAGAGCACTTGCCCCTCCAGCCTGGCAAGGGGAAACCCCGCAGGCATCCTGCACAGCAATGCCAGCCATGTAGTCACCAAGCTGCTGGTGCTATTCTCAGGTTCACCATGTGTTTAATTTCTTGATATTTTTAGATGCATCTGCCCTGCACACAGGTCTTTCGCTGGGCAAACTCATACTCCGGGAGGAGAGCATTATTCCTCCCCTAGGCGAACAGTACGCACAGCAGCTGTGAAACAAAAATCCCTCCCTAGTCTTGCTGGGGCTTTGCAAAGGTACAGTCTCTGTCCCTCCAGCCGTAGCTCCCCTACCCACATAGATGCACCTGGGCATGCTGCAGTCCCTCTGCCTCACTGGAAAGGTGACAAAGGCTCAGCTCCTAACCCTGGCCTCCAGCCCTGCCTCCTTGGGCTGTTGTGCACATGTCGGACATTTCAGCTCTTCCTCCCACAAGTCCCAACCCCTGGAGAATCTCACAAGTGACTGTCTTTATTTCCACACGGGGCTGTGAATGTTCAGATTCCACAGAAACCCCCAGTGTCCCGTCCTCCGGGGACAAGCAGCAGCCAGGCAGCTGGGGTGCTGAGACCATTGCCTATCATGCTGACCCACCCCGTTTCCTTGTGTTCCCCTCTTGGTCTGTCTGCATCCACCGCTCGTCCCCTGTCTTATACTTAGGCTGTGAGCTCTCGGAGGCAGGGACCATTCTTTGGTCTGTGTTTGTCCAGCAGTTAGCGCAGTGGGCCCTGGCTTATGACTAGGGCTCCAAGGTGCCTCCACAATACACATCCTACAGAAGAAACCTTCAGCAAGGGAAGGCTAAAGGCAGGAAAATGCTTCAGCGACTCTGTGTCTGTTTTAGCCTCCGACTTCAAGCAGAGAGAAAACTGGCTGCACAGGGATTGTGATCCCTTGTCCCCAGGGAAAGGGTCTCTGCCCCAGCAGCCAGGCACAGGGACAGCAGGGCAGCTGGAGTTCTTGATGGCTCCCTGTTAGGGCCAGGAAGATCCCTGGGGATTCCTTCCGTATGGCAAAGGACAGGCCTGAAGCACAGGACTCCTTACCTCTAGATTCTAAAGTGGCCAGAACAGAACTTGAAAGGCAGGAGCAGGGGATTTATCCTTGTGTCTCCTGGTATCGATTCCAACAGGGAGAAGCAGAGGCAGGGAGCAAAGCTAGGAAGCTCTGGGCCTAGGAAGACTAACCTGTCATCCCTGCTGTGGCATCATAGCCCAGAACATGGAAGAAGCTGGGACCTTCCTGCAGGGCTTGATGGCCCAGGCAGCCCCAAGTTGGGACGGGTGGCACCCCCCACCCAGGACATTATTCCTCCCCGTATTGCAAAGCTGGGTCTGAGATGGCTCGGGGAGTGCAGACTGCACGGTCCCACTCTGTGCTCACCCAGTGGCGCACACACGAGGCTCAGCCTAGCCCGGCCTCTACACTTCTCTTTTCTTGCACTCGGGTGTCAGCTCCAGGGCCAGTTCCACTCCAGGTCACAGCAGCCTTCATTCCTCCCCCGTCTCCAGGCGTTTGGAAAGAGGGAGCAGCTTGTGGCGAAGCTGCTGTGTGCGCCCAGACAGCTGCCCCACCCTGCCCCAGAGGCAGCTGCATTTCCCAGCTGGCTGACATGATCCCTCTGCATCGGTTTGTTACATGTGCAAAGAGCTGGTTTCACAGCTGGCTGATGGCAAACAAGAGAGGCTGCTGCCAGGCCCACGTAATCTGTGCTTCGGGGGTTTCCTCCAGACATCAGTGATCCTTAACGTCCTCTCCTCAGCACCTCCACGGGCTGAAACCCTGCCTGCTGCATAGCCAGGTCATTATACCAATTCGCTCCAAACACACTGAGATAATCATCCCCAGGCCTCAAGAAAGAGGAGAGCCGCACACTTCTCCCAGACCAGGGGATAATCTATGATCCCAGGCCACCGGTCAGCACCTCCAGCCTCCAATCTGCAATCAGGAAGGGTCCCGGGCAGCCACCTCCGGAGCTCCAGCTGCCATCACCATCCAAACCATCTCCAGGAGAGGGAGGACAGAGACTGGAGGCAGACCAGAGACAGTTAGGTGTCTAGGACACACAGAGCGTAGGGAAGGCACAGGGCGGCAAGAGCACTAATCCCCTTAGATCCACTGGAGACTGTCAGTTACTGTTGTGTGCACAGAGACGACGGGCTGACACAATCCCAAACCTCCACTCAGGACACAAAGGGAAGATCTGCTGAGCGAAGCTGGGGCTGCAGTGGCAGCTAATCTCGGAAAATCCATGGCCAGCACACAGTCAGACAGCCTCAGTGGAGCCCGAGCAGAGATTTCACAGGGTGAGTGAGGCAGACTCCAAGTTCAGCACCAAACCACAAATGCATCCCCTCTGCTCTAGCACAGCACCCATGTTAAACCATGTTCTATACAGCTTAAGATCTTTAGAACAAGGCTCTGTGGTTTTCACTCTTCCTATGCTCGTGCCGCGAATGCAGAAGCCTCCATGCTACACCCCTGTGGCAGCAGGACACTTGTTGGGCTATCCACATAAGCGTCAGGCAGCTACCAACCAACCACTGGGCCACCGCACACACCCAGCATCCAACCACCCACTCCAATAGCTCCCACTCTGCAGCCTCTCGGCTGGGGAAAGATAAAGGCTCAAAAACTCACTTGGGGAGATTCCTGCTCCCCTAAGTCCTCTCTTGCAGTCCCTTCAGGCTGAGTCTCTGCCAGCGCTGCCAGGGTTCCGGGGGAATTGCTCGCCCCTCAGCCAACTGAGCCTACAGGCTCTGCAGAGCAAGGGGTGCGACACCACATGGCTGCCCTAAGCAAGGAAACACGTGGAGGCAGGTGGCCTCCCAGGCTCCTGTTAGCAAGGCCGGCTGCAGTAACACAGCCTGTGCTAGAATACTGCCCCGCCGGCCCGGACACCCAGGGTCCTGTTCTTGACGCCCTTCCCCCACAGTCTGTTTGATCTGTGGGGACTGGAGTTAGCCCAGCTCAGGATGCCACTCCCCCCTGGCATAGTCGCTCTGCTTCATACCGGCTTAATTGTACATGGCACCAAACACAGACAAATGACTCCTGTAGCCGCTGCAGCCAGTTCTCAGGAGATTCCCCAGAGTGTTCCTCCAGCGACCGCCTGGGTGGTTACATCCCATCACACCCATGCACTAGGGTGTGCACGTGGGCACACGCGCACACATGAATGCACACACGCGTCCCCCGAGAGGTGCATACACATGCACAGACAGATGTACGTGTGCACAGCCACACAGGCCGAGGGACGCCTGCACCCCCCCCAGAGAGAGACGTACACATGTGCACACACACACAGATGTACATGCATGCACACCCCCAGACGGAGACAGAAGTACGCACCCACACCCAGACGCACACACAGCGAGGGGTGTATGTGCATGTGTGCGCCCACCCACCGAGACGTGCATACACGCGCACACCCACATGTGCACACCCACAGACTGATGCACAAACAGACACGGGCACAAGAAGGACAACAAAGTACGAGCCCAGGAATGAGGAGAAAGACAGGACAAGGGCAAAGGAGGGTGCTGCAGAAGCTGTTCTGGTGTCGCGGAAGGAGCCTGGGATGATTCCGCACTGCACCTGTGGACGCGCCCCATATGGGGGCAAGCAGAGGAGAGAGCACCCACCGTTGCCAGTGAGGCATGTCTAGCTCTGCTGCCCACCGATGTTGGCAGGCTATTGTGGGGTCCGCTCCCGCCCAGCCGCTCCGTGGCGCATGCGAAAGTCCTTCTGTGCTCTTTGCCTAGCACCGTGCAGATTTCACACATCCGTCTTTGGGTGTGACCGCGAGGGGCGCAGGGCCGAGAACAACGGGCCGCTTTGCTCTCGGCCTCTGTGAACAAGTGGGCGCCTGTGTTCCCCCAGGACACACGGCTGTTTCCGACTAGTGCCGAGAGCCAAAGGGGGTGGGTTGTGCGGGAGGCAGAGCAGCCGTTCTCACCAGAGCCCCTGGGACAGCGCCATGTCCCTGGCGAGTTAAACAACAGCAGAAAGTCACATGACTGCCTTCGAAATCCAGTGACTGACCCAGACAGGCACATTGGCTTCAGCCACATCAGCATCTGAATCACAAGGCAACCTCTGATTTTCTCTCTATCACCATAGTGACCCACCCATCCAGCCTCCTTACGTGCCCCTCTAGCTCTCTATCCCCATTACACCCTCCTCCATCTATCCATCCATCCAGGCATCCCCACACAGCTCACTCTCACTCTCTGTGGGTTTTAGGCTTCTGCCCATCACCCTAGTATCTGAGCACCTGCCATGTAAAAACAATAGTGGGCTCCATGGAGTCTCTGGAGAGGAGGGCTGGACCAGTGGAGAAGGGCGTGGAGCCTGGGCCTTGGGAGAAGTGGGCTCAAATCTCTGCGCCACAACAGGCTTGCTGTGGGACCTTGGCCAAGTGCCTCTCTCTGGGCCTTGGTTCCCACCTGCCCAATGAGGATAACAGCAAGGGTGTGAGAGGATAAATACAGTGTACCCCAGATGCTACAGGGACAGGGAACAGGGAAGTCTCTAAGGGAACTTCTCTCTTTGTGGGGGGAAATAGTCTGCCTAGTGTTGGAAAACTTTTCTGCATCCAAAGAGAATGGGGAAGTGAGGGCACAATGGAGGGGTTGCAACAGGAGACCAGCCACTCGCTATCCAAAGAGAAGGGATCCCCCGGCAGCAGGAAAGGGTCAGAGGGAGACTCTACCCTGTGCGCAAACATCGAGTGCATCACGCCCGCAGGCCTGTGCCAATGCAGCCAACTTCTCATTTCACAGAGGGGCCCAGAGCACAGGTTGCTGGGGCAGGCTGACAGTTCTGGTGGCTGCAAACAGGGCAGAGTCACTCTAAACAGCGGGCAGGGTGGGAATCGGGGGAGGGTGCACTATCCAGAATTCCTGCTCTCTGCTGGCCACAGAGAGTGACTACTGGTTAAGGCCTTGCTTGGCCTCAGCTTCCCCTTTGCCTCTTGGTTACCATCCTCCATAAGAAAGAGGTTCCACGCAAGCCCCGATACACCTCCCACCCCACCCCAAACCCCTACACACACTCCCCAAACCCTGAATCCTTAGTAAAAACACACTGCAAATCCTTACGCACACCACCACCACTAGGCTCCACAAATGCACACACCTCCAAATCCACTCCCCACCCCCCCATACCATTGCCAACACCCCACCCACAAACACCACCAACTCGCCACTCCTCACACACACACATTACTGCAATAGTCATTTATATAAGAACTTAGACAGGCTGACACACACCCATGCTGTGGGGATAGGTGCCTAGATAAGAACCTGGCTAGACCCATATACACACACATACACACACACTTTGTTGCTCTCACTTGTTGCAGCTTGTCTCACGTTTTGATGGCGAGCTCTCCAGGGCAGGGAACGGGCCTATATTTCATTCATCTGTGTAACACCCCGTGAGTTTATGGGTGCTGCAGAAACCATAGTAATCGCTCCTGGGGCTGGCGCTTCCCACAGCACCCAGCTATTTACCTAACCGTGTTACAACACTGGGGCAGGCCCACGCAGAGAGATCCTTGCTGCTTCATATTCGTATTGCACTGGAGCTGCAGCCTCTGCCTGTCACACCCAAGTTCCCAGAACCAGAGAGGGAGCAAGGGGTGATGAGAGAGGACACCTGGCTCCTCCTATGCCCCCTCATGTGCTCCACACTCCACCCTGTCTCCTCTATCTCTCACACTGGTAAGTCTGCTTGGAAGGGCCCCTGAATTACCTCTCACCAAGTCCTGTCCCCCATTTCCATGAGCTGTGAAAGCCAGGCAGCTTCCAGAGTCTGTCCCATGACACATCGTGCTGCCTTTGTGCCCACTAGGCAGATCCCTGGTATTTCTTACCCGCCGTACAGCAGCCTGGGCACCCAGACTGCTGCCCTCAGAACAAAGAGTCCATTGTCAAGGGGTGCTGGAACAATTTGTATAGTGGGGGTCCTGAGAGCCACTAAACCAAACTGTAAATCCTGTGTATATGGAAACCACTTCAATCCAGGGGGGGCCCACCTAGTTCCAGCACCTATGCCATCATCTAGCACAGGGGTGGGCAAACTATGCCCCGCAGCCCACATCTGGCCAGCCGATTTAATCCGGCCCTCTAGCTCCCGCTGGGGAGGAGGGTCTGGGGCTTGCCCCACTCCCCGCGCTCCAGCTGGGGAGCGGGGTTGGAGGCTGTTCTGCACGCACATGCCGCAGCTCCTGGAAGCAGTGCCATGTCGCCCTCCGACTCCTATGTTTAGGGTCAGCCAGAGGGCTCCGCGCATTGCCCCATCCGCAGGCACCGCCCCCGCAGCTCCCACTGGCCAGGAATTGCGGCCAATGGGAGCTGCAGGGGTGGCGCCTGCGTATGGGGCAGCGCACAGAACCACCTGGCCACACCTCCGTATAGGAGCTGGAGCGGGGGACATGCCTCTGCTTCAAGGAGCTGCTTGAAGTAAGAGCCACCTGGAGCCTGCATCCCTGACCCCCTCCCATGCCCCAACCCCCTGCCTCAGCCCTGATCCCCTCCTGCCCTCCAAACCCCTCGGTCCCAGCCCAGAGCATCCTCCTACATCCCAAGCTCCTCATCCCCAGCCCTACCCCAGAGCCTGTAGCCCCAGCCGGAGTCCTCACCTCCCCCACACCCAGCCCAGAGCCCCCACTCACACCCTGAACTCCTCATTTCTGGCCCCACTCCAGAGCCCTCACCCCCAGCCAGAGCCTTCACACACACACACACCCAGTGTCCCAGCCCTAGCCCTGATCCCCCTCCCGCCTTCTGAACCCCTCAGTCCCAGCCTGGAGCACGCTCCTACACCCCAAATCCCTCACCCACAGCACCACCCCAGAGCCCACATCTGCAGCCAGAGCCCTCACCCCCCCGCACCCCAACTCCCAGCCCCAGCCCAGAGCACCCTCCCGCACCCTGAACTCCTCTTTTCTGGCCCCACCCCAGAGCCCGCACCCCCAGCCAGAGCTCTCACCCCCTCCTGTACCCCAACCCCAATTTTGTGAGCATTCATGGCCCGCCGTACAATTTCCATACCTAAATGTGGCCCTCGGGCCAAAAATTTTGCCCACCCCTGGTCTAGCACAACTCCCCATACACACAACCCCCACCACCACAGCCTCGCCTGGAGAGGTGGGGAAGATCCCTGTGAATGGACCAAAAAGCCCAATTGTGTCATCCAGACGGTTCCAACATGCATCTAGACCAGGGGTGGGCAAACTTTTTGGCCTGAGGGCCACATCTGGGAATAGAAATTGTATGGCGGGCCATGAATGCTCATAAGATTGGGGTTGGGGTGAGGTCTCTGGTTGGGGGTGCGGGCTTCGGGGTGGGGCCAGAAATGAGGAGTTCAGGGTGTGGGAGGGGGCTCTGGGCTGGGGAGTAGGGTGCAGGATAGGGGATGAGGGCTCCAGCTCATGGTGTGAGCTCTGAGGTAGGGCTGGGGATGAGGAGTTTGGGGTGTAGGAGAGTGCTCCCGGCTGGGACTGAGGGGTTTGGAGGGCAAGAGGGGGATCAGGGCTAGGGCAGGAGGTTGGGGTGCAGGAAGGGGTGTAGGGCCTGGGGTAGGGCTGGGGATGAGGGGTTTGGGGTGCAGGAGGGTGCACCGGGCTGGGATCAAGGGGTTCAGAGGGCAGGAGGGGGGATCAGAATTGGGGCAGGGGCTTGGGGAGTGGGGAGGGGCTCAGGGGTCCAGGCTCGGGGTGCTGCTTACCTCAAGTGGCTCCTGGAAGCAGTGGCCATGTCCCCCCTCTGGGTCCTACGCAGAGCTGCAGACAGGCAGCTCTGCGCGCTGCCCCATCAACAGGTGCCACCACTTCAGCTCCCATTGGTCACAGTTCCCTGCCAATGGGAGCTGCGGGGGTGGCGCTTGGGGCAGGGGGCACTCTGCAGAGCAGAGCCCCCTGGCTGCCCCTACATGTAGGAGCTGGAGCAGGGCCATGCTGCGGCTTCCAGGAGCTGCATGAAGCACCCCCGACCCTGCTCCCCAGCTGGAGTGCCGGAGTGGGGAAAGCCCCAGACTCCGCTCCCCAGTGGGAGCTCAAGGGCTGGCTTAAAACGGCTGGCAGGCCGGATCCGGCCCCCCAGGCCGTAGTTTGCCCACTCCTGATCTAGACAATCCATGGGCTCTTTGTCAGAAGGAGAGAGGATTTACAGACAAGTTTCCATTCCAAACACAGACAGGACGTGGTCCTGGACCTTCACTGGGGTATCCAGTCTAGTCTCCTCATTGAAGCCCGTGCACTGCGGTGCACAAGGCAGATAGGCAGGGGCAATGCTACCGTCACAGAGAAAGCAGCTGAGAAATGATCCCTGGGTGGCGGTCCATTCTCCGACTGCATACGCTTCCCCTTGTGCTCTGCATCTTCCCCTGCAGGAATCCCTGCTCTTTGAAGGAGGGGAAGAAGGAAGTCAGAGTGGATGGAACGGCAGCACTCTCCGAAGGGCCAGGAGATGGTCTCATGCCAGCTGGGGGAAACACACACTGCCCCCCACCCCCATCAGTTTGCCACACACTTCCAGGGGGTGCAGGGACAGTTAAGCCTCCTTGACTCTTGCAAACACCAAGCACAAGATTATATATGTAGCTACCCAAGTCCCTCTGCAAATAAGTGTATTGCCTAATAATAGGCCAAGGCACAAAAGAGCTGCAAGGGGATCATGGAAACATATTGTAACTTCTAACAGCCTCGCCCCTCCTTCCCCCACACACGCACACACACAAACCCTGTACAGCTCACAGGCCTCCTGACACTCTTTGCAAACTGCCTCAGTATCATAAGACCGCACCAAACAGGCCAGCTCCAATTACAGGGTGTGGGATACCCTGGGATACCCAGCTGGAAGAGGGACCCTGAGCTGCTCAGAGAACTGCCTTGGGAGCTCTAGGCCACAAGTCAAGCTTCTCTGCAACAGCCCCTCTCTGTCACTGACTCTGCCCCACTGCTCTCTCTTCACCTCTCTCAGTGCTCCCTTCTCTCAGGCAACCACCATGGGGAAACTGTTTGCTTGTCCCTTACGTGCCCCTAGACCCCAGCTCAGTACCAACTTACTAATTAGTGTCCTCTGGAAAAACATCCCCAGTGCCTGTAATAAAAATAACAGCTCTCTAGCCCCTGGCACTCACAGGCCTAACGGTGCTTTATGACTACGACCAAGCCACATTTGTGAGCTAGTGCAGAACTGTCATTTTAACGAGGGCCAAAGCAGTTGATATATTTTCGAATAGAACCAAGGAGTTCAGACTCTCAGACGCATGCTCTAACCAGTAGATACCAGTCCCCTCTCACGCTGAGAATAGAACCCAGGTGTCCTGCTCCCAGACCCCCTGCTCTAACCCATTAGACTCTACTTCCCACCCAGGGCTGGGGAAAGAACCCAAGAGTCCTGGCTCCCAGCCTGACTCTAATCCAGTAGGCCCCTCCCAAATACACCAGTGTTCCCAAGACTGAAGTTACATCTCCCCAAGCTTCAAAAGCCTCAAGAAGAGCTTGTCATTTTATAGACTCCTAGGTTTCCAAACCCGCAGGTGCCATACTGCTCATCTAATCTGACCTCAATAGGACAGGCCAGAGAATTCCAGCCCGTAACCTCGCTCTCCAGGGAATGGTACCTCCAGCGAAGAGAAGGCTCCCCACAAGCCCTCCCCATAGCGAGTGACAGCTGAAACGCAAATCATCACTTGGTGCTTAGGCAACCCAGCTGACAACCCACAGGGACCACAGCACCAACCCCTGAACTCCTGGCTGCCCTGCACAGAGTTCTCCATCTAACACTCACACATCAGTCCTTCTGTCTGTCTGATACCTCCACTTCAGTCTGTCCATCTCTCCAGGCCTTTGGGCCCCACTCATCTCCAGTTTCCCAGCCCAAGTACAAACTGATCTCTGACTTCCAGATACAAGGGTCTCTCTGCACAAAAAACAGGTCCCTGTGAACTGAACTTGGAGCCTGCTACCAGCCATTCTGGGCCCTTTGCCACAGGAAACATGGAGTTAATCTTGAGTGGCAACAACAGTCAAATAAACGTTTGTAGGAGTGGAGCCCGAAACAGGCTGCCAGGCCCGGAGCAGCAGAACGGGAGGGGGGCTCCGGGCCCTTCTCTCCCTGTGAGTGCGGAACAAAGGGACTGGCCCTTCAATCAAGGGCTGGGTCAGTGTCTAGAAAGGGGTTGTGACGGCCCCACGGGCTGCGCCGAGGCAACACAGCGCTGCCGCCTCCAAACTGGCGGAGAAGGTGCCACACCCTGAGCGCGACTAAGCGCAGCGCCCGAGCCACCCACCAGCCCGCAGCGCCCAGAAACCACAGGCGTGGGGCTCCTCAGCGCCCTGCAGGCTTCCCTACCCTGCAGCTACGCGAGTTCCCCAGCCCGGCTCGCAGCTCCCCAGAGGGCACCATGCGCTCCAGCATAGGGTGGGGCGGACGCACGTTCCAAGATTGGGGGGCGCTTTGCTCCCCGACTTGAGCAGCGACACCGTTCGCCCCCCACCCCTGCACACACACACCCTGGGGCGCCTCTCACAGGCCTGCCACTGGCGACGCCTGGTTTGAATTAGTCACTCTTTCCAACCACCACATTCCACAGGCGGCTGGAGTGGGTCCAGTGCGGGGGTCCCCACCCATCGGGAGAGGGGGGCTCGGGTCAGCTCCACCACCGCGGCTGCATGGCCACTCAGCAAAGCTCCCCAGAGCAGATCCCAGGCTCCAGCGCCCCGCCAAACCGCCCCCAGCCCGAGCCCGGAGCAAGGGAAACTTTCAACACGCCCTCTATACAACCGCCACCTACACACACACACCCTGTGTGCAAACCCCGCCGATACACATCCCCCTGCATGCACGTCCCAAATACAACCCCTGCCTATAGAAACACACAACACCTATACACACCTCATATGGAACCCCACCTATATACGCCTCATAAACACCCCCTATCTGCAAATGCCAGCTATATACAGCCCATATACATTCCCCCATATACAACTCCCACACACACCCCCACCCCCACAGTCCCAGCCCTCACACCCAGCCCCTCCCTCACGCACACACGCCCCCTGCAGCTGCGGGGACTTTTACCCCCCTGTTGCGCCCCCCCCCGCAGGCGCAGCGCCCCCAGGGCTCCCAGCCCCAGATCTAACCCGACCCGCTCCCTGCCCTACGCGCAGAGAAGGCTCCACTCTCGGGACACCCGAGGAGCGCAAACGTCCAGCCCGGGAGGGGGCAGAAAGTCCCGCCTGCCCGGCCCCAGCTCCCTGCCCCAGGTTCGGTGCCAGGGGCGGGTCCCCTCTGCCCGAGCGCGCCCGGGACGGCTGGTCCCCTACCTGCGGGTCAGTGGCTCTCAGCTCCCCGGCACAGCCATGCCCGGCAGAGTCCCGGTACTGGCCAGCCCCGAGCCCGCTCCCGGATTCCTGGCGGCGGTGGCTGCTCCCTGGCACGCAGGGTCCGGTCCTGTCCCGGCGGCGGAGCGCACGAAGTGGACGCCGCTCGGCGCAGGGCTGGGCTCTTGTAACTCAGCCCGGGCTGGGTGTGTCTCTCCTCTTTCCAGAGCCGCGCTGCTGGGAGGGAGGGACCAAGAGCCCAGCCAGCCTCGAGCAGGGCAAGCGAGTCACCCTGCCGAGCCGGGCCGCGCTGCGCTGGGCAGCCCGGCCGTGCCCGGGGGCGCACATCCCGGCCAGCCCTCCCCCTCCCATACCCAGGTGCGCCCTGGCATTGGCATACCCCAGGACAGCAGCACCCTGCTCGGGTCCCCGGGCTGAGAGCCCCTCCCACGGAGAGACATGCATCCACCTCCCCAGAAAAGCCCCCGCCCCCCCCGCGGGGGGCCCAAGCCTGCACCCCTGAAAAACTAGAGCAAGCTGGCCCCGAGGGTTAGACTTGTGCCGCCCCCTCCTACCCTGTGGGCTCCACCTCCCCGGATAGAGGGCTGAACAAGAAGCTGGCTGTGACCCTCCCTGCCCCGGCATCCTTCAGACTGAGCTCCACTCCCCTGCTCTGGGTTTGAGAGCTGCTCACAGACAAAAACCTCAAAAGATGCAGGGAGAGACCTGCCCAAGGTTGGCACCTTCCACCCCATCCTACACACCCTGCCTGCACCAAACTCCACACAGCCACGTGAAAAGAGGACACAGCTGCACCGAGAAAAGGGGCTGCAAACCTGCTACAAGATGGCCCCAGGAACGATCAGCCCCCAGACACGACTGCGTCCCCTCTACTCCAGCACAGCACCCGGCACCTCCAGCCCCCCCCCCACACACCTGCGTCCCCTCTGCTCCAGCACAGCACCCGGCACCTCCAGCCCCCCCACACAACTGCGTCCCCTCTGCTCCAGCACAGCACCCGGCACCTCCAGCCCCCCCCCCACACACCTGCGTCCCCTCTGCCCCAGCACAGCACCCGGCACCTCCAGCCCCCCCCCACACACACACAACTGCGTCCCCTCTGCTCCAGCACAGCACCCGGCACCTCCAGCCCCCCCCCCACACACCTGCGTCCCCTCTGCTCCAGCACAGCACCCGGCACCTCCAGCCCCCCCCCCCCAACTGCGTCCCCTCTGCTCCAGCACAGCACCCGGCACCTCCAGCCCCCCCCACACACACACACAACTGCGTCCCCTCTGCTCCAGCACAGCACCCGGCACCTCCAGCCCCCCCCCCCCCCAACTGCGTCCCCTCTGCTCCAGCACAGCACCCGGCACCTCCAGCCCCCCCCCCCACAACTGCGTCCCCTCTGCTCCAGCACAGCACCCGGCACCTCCAGCCCCCCCCCCACAACTGCGTCCCCTCTGCTCCAGCACAGCACCCGGCACCTCCAGCCCCCCCCCACACACCTGCGTCCCCTCTGCTCCAGCACAGCACCCGGCACCTCCAGCCCCCCCCCCACAACTGCGTCCCCTCTGCTCCAGCACAGCACCCGGCACCTCCAGCCCCCCCCCCCAACTGCGTCCCCTCTGCTCCAGCACAGCACCCGGCACCTCCAGCCCCCCCCCACACACCTGCGTCCCCTCTGCTCCAGCACAGCACCCGGCACCTCCAGCCCCCCCCCCACACACACAACTGCGTCCCCTCTGCTCCAGCACAGCACCCGGCACCTCCAGCCCCCCCCCCACACACACAACTGCGTCCCCTCTGCTCCAGCACAGCACCCGGCACCTCCAGCCCCCCCCCCACACACACAACTGCGTCCCCTCTGCTCCAGCACAGCACCCGGCACCTCCAGCCCCCCCACACAACTGCGTCCCCTCTGCTCCAGCACAGCACCCGGCACCTCCAGCCCCCCCCCCACAACTGCGTCCCCTCTGCTCCAGCACAGCACCCGGCACCTCCAGCCCCCCCCCCACACACCTGCGTCCCCTCTGCCCCAGCACAGCACCCGGCACCTCCAGCCCCCCCCCACACACACACAACTGCGTCCCCTCTGCTCCAGCACAGCACCCGGCACCTCCAGCCCCCCCCCCACACACCTGCGTCCCCTCTGCTCCAGCACAGCACCCGGCACCTCCAGCCCCCCCCCCCCAACTGCGTCCCCTCTGCTCCAGCACAGCACCCGGCACCTCCAGCCCCCCCCACACACACACACAACTGCGTCCCCTCTGCTCCAGCACAGCACCCGGCACCTCCAGCCCCCCCCCCCCCCAACTGCGTCCCCTCTGCTCCAGCACAGCACCCGGCACCTCCAGCCCCCCCCCCCACAACTGCGTCCCCTCTGCTCCAGCACAGCACCCGGCACCTCCAGCCCCCCCCCCACAACTGCGTCCCCTCTGCTCCAGCACAGCACCCGGCACCTCCAGCCCCCCCCCACACACCTGCGTCCCCTCTGCTCCAGCACAGCACCCGGCACCTCCAGCCCCCCCCCCACAACTGCGTCCCCTCTGCTCCAGCACAGCACCCGGCACCTCCAGCCCCCCCCCCCAACTGCGTCCCCTCTGCTCCAGCACAGCACCCGGCACCTCCAGCCCCCCCCCACACACCTGCGTCCCCTCTGCTCCAGCACAGCACCCGGCACCTCCAGCCCCCCCCCCACACACACAACTGCGTCCCCTCTGCTCCAGCACAGCACCCGGCACCTCCAGCCCCCCCCCCACACACACAACTGCGTCCCCTCTGCTCCAGCACAGCACCCGGCACCTCCAGCCCCCCCCCCACACACACAACTGCGTCCCCTCTGCTCCAGCACAGCACCCGGCACCTCCAGCCCCCCCCCCACACACACAACTGCGTCCCCTCTGCTCCAGCACAGCACCCGGCACCTCCAGCCCCCCCACACAACTGCGTCCCCTCTGCTCCAGCACAGCACCCGGCACCTCCAGCCCCCCCCCCACAACTGCGTCCCCTCTGCTCCAGCACAGCACCCGGCACCTCCAGCCCCCCCCCCCCCCCACAACTGCGTCCCCTCTGCTCCAGCACAGCACCCGGCACCTCCAGCCCCCCCCACACACACACAACTGCGTCCCCTCTGCTCCAGCACAGCACCCGGCACCTCCAGCCCCCCCCACACACACACAACTGCGTCCCCTCTGCTCCAGCACAGCACCCGGCACCTCCAGCCCCCCCCCCCACAACTGCGTCCCCTCTGCTCCAGCACAGCACCCGGCACCTCCAGCCCCCCCCCACACACCTGCGTCCCCTCTGCTCCAGCACAGCACCCGGCACCTCCAGCCCCCCCCCACAACTGCGTCCCCTCTGCTCCAGCACAGCACCCGGCACCTCCAGCCCCCCCCCACAACTGCGTCCCCTCTGCTCCAGCACAGCACCCGGCACCTCCAGCCCCCCCCCACACACCTGCGTCCCCTCTGCTCCAGCACAGCACCCGGCACCTCCAGCCCCCCCCCCCACAACTGCGTCCCCTCTGCTCCAGCACAGCACCCGGCACCTCCAGCCCCCCCCCCACACACACAACTGCGTCCCCTCTGCTCCAGCACAGCACCCGGCACCTCCAGCCCCCCCACACAACTGCGTCCCCTCTGCTCCAGCACAGCACCCGGCACCTCCAGCCCCCCCCCACACACCTGCGTCCCCTCTGCTCCAGCACAGCACCCGGCACCTCCAGCCCCCCCCCACAACTGCGTCCCCTCTGCTCCAGCACAGCACCCGGCACCTCCAGCCCCCCCCCACAACTGCGTCCCCTCTGCTCCAGCACAGCACCCGGCACCTCCAGCCCCCCCCCCCACAACTGCGTCCCCTCTGCTCCAGCACAGCACCCGGCACCTCCAGCCCCCCCCCCCACAACTGCGTCCCCTCTGCCCCAGCACAGCACCCGGCACCTCCAGCCCCCCCCACACACACACACCTGCGTCCCCTCTGCTCCAGCACAGCACCCGGCACCTCCAGCCCCCCCCCACAACTGCGTCCCCTCTGCTCCAGCACAGCACCCGGCACCTCCAGCCCCCCCTCCACAACTGCGTCCCCTCTACTCCAGCACAGCACCCGGCACCTCCAGCCCCCCCCCCACACAACTGCGTCCCCTCTGCCCCAGCACAGCACCCGGCACCTCCAGCCCCCCCCACACACACACACCTGCGTCCCCTCTGCTCCAGCACAGCACCCGGCACCTCCAGCCCCCCCCCCCACAACTGCGTCCCCTCTGCTCCAGCACAGCACCCGGCACCTCCAGCCCCCCCCCACACACCTGCGTCCCCTCTGCTCCAGCACAGCACCCGGCACCTCCAGCCCCCCCCCCCACAACTGCGTCCCCTCTGCTCCAGCACAGCACCCGGCACCTCCAGCCCCCCCCCACACACCTGCGTCCCCTCTGCTCCAGCACAGCACCCGGCACCTCCAGCCCCCCCCCCCCAACTGCGTCCCCTCTGCTCCAGCACAGCACCCGGCACCTCCAGCCCCCCCCCCCCACAACTGCGTCCCCTCTGCTCCAGCACAGCACCCGGCACCTCCAGCCCCCCCCACACACACACAACTGCGTCCCCTCTGCTCCAGCACAGCACCCGGCACCTCCAGCCCCCCCACACAACTGCGTCCCCTCTGCTCCAGCACAGCACCCGGCACCTCCAGCCCCCCCCCACAACTGCGTCCCCTCTGCTCCAGCACAGCACCCGGCACCTCCAGCCCCCCCACACACACCTGCGTCCCCTCTGCTCCAGCACAGCACCCGGCACCTCCAGCCCCCCCACCCACAACTGCGTCCCCTCTGCTCCAGCACAGCACCCGGCACCTCCAGCCCCCCCACACAACTGCGTCCCCTCTGCTCTAGAGACCTTCTCACACCAAGATGTGGCTGCATCTCAGTATTCTAACATGGTTTCCAAGCAAAGAATATTCCTTCAAAATCACAAGGCACCCAGTGTTTAAGTCTCTTCCATCCTGCTTTTTTTGTTTTTTTTATTTGAAACATGACTTTGGAAGCGTCTGCTGTCATTCAGGCCCAGACCTGGCTTTTAATAGCCCTTTCCCATTACTCAACTTACTCATCACATTTTGTGTTAAATACCTAATTATGGCCTTACATGTCCCAGTGAGTGTCCTGGAGTAAGACATGTACCAAAGACAGCCTTTCTGTGCTGCAGCTTCCTTATTGACTTTTCTCAGAAATTCATTTTTTCCCCCCACTTTCCTGTTTCCCATCTTCTTCCACCTGCCTTCCCCACTCCTCTCTCTCTGCTGTCAACGGTTTGCTAACACTTACTAATGAGCATTTCCAAAATGAACAATTGGGCTGTGTCTGATGGAGAGTGCAGTACACATGCCTGAAGATCAGGAAGATATTCCTATGTTATAGCCACTGCATGAAACTAGCAACCTTATATTTCAGCCTAGGTACATACACAGTCCCCTTCTCCATAGCCCCTGAGCCCCTCCCAGCTTCCTCCGTGGTACTGACAGAAAAATTATTTGCTCCAAATCACACAGGTACCTTAGCAGCACCAGCTACTGAACCCAAGTTCATTGCTTTAACTACAAGATCCTTCCTTCTCCATAACACACGGTAGATCTGGGTTCTCCTGTTCTGTCCCATCTCCAGCCGAAGCCTGGTATTTTGAAAGTGCCTGCAAGGGTCTCCATCCCTGCCTCCCTGGAACTGCTGCATTGGTGACTCTACCAGGCCTTCCTTTAGCACACCACAATAATATCTCGCACCTAGACAGAGCTCTGCATTTCCCCAGCCCTTACAAGCTCAGTAACCCTCACGATCCACTTGTGAGGCACTGAACTAGCCGCAGGTCAGAAGTGAATCCAGAATGAGGACTCCAGAGCCCCTGGCTCCCAGCCCAAGCTTCATTCGCTGGCTACTGGTGCTTCATGCCTCAGCCAAAGGACAGCAAAGAGTGGCTGGAGGGGAAAGCTGGGAATAAGAATTTCTGCTAACACAAGTGAGATCCTGTACTGAGCCCCTAATAAGAGCCTGTGGCAGTCAGGCATGGAGTAGCCTGTGGTTTCAGCCACCAGTCCTTACCCCGCAACCGCCAAGTTTGTTTACAAGCTATAATGACCCAGTGAGTTTGGTTTGTTTAGATGCTATAAATATCACATGAGCCCTGCTCAGCCTCCGTTATAAACACCCCAGCCCTCAGCTTTGTTTATCAGTTACAAGCCATCCAGCAACTCTAGTTTGAAATGCACCCCATGCAGGCTGTTGCACCATAGAGGGGGGTTGTTGTTTGTTGTAATCCATCTCATTGAACTAGAGAGGGGGCTTAAGTGACTGACCTGCTGCCTTTAAAAGACCAGAGGTCAGCCCCCACCTGCTGCAGGGCAATCCCAGGAATCCCAGCTGGGAAAGCCACTGGAATTCACACCCAGGAGAGAAGCTGAAGAAGGCAGGTGGGTCACGAAGGGACACAGGGCTCTGCACCCCCCTCTCCCCAAGCACAGGGACCCCAGAGGGGCAGCCGCACGGCTCCCTGCAGCATCTAGGCACTTTGTGGTGGCAGGGTGGAAACGCTTCACTTTATGGCAGGCCCTTGGGTTCAGGAGGCTCAAGGGGTAAAGATCACTGGCGTCACTTCCTTATGGATGGGTGAGGCAACCTGGGGGTCTGAAAGCACAGTGTGGGGAAGCCACTCCCTTCACAGAGGAGTTAAATGACACTTTGTGGGTATTTGTCATCCAGCCCCAGGTGGAAACATCAGCTAATTGTACTTACTGGTGCACCCAGAGAGCCAGGCAATGGGGCACACAGTAAAAGGTGCTCTAGGGAGGGGGCAGGTTAATTTAAAGGGGAGGCCATCTGGTCCAGGTAGTGGGCTACTGGCATGGGAGTCAGCAAACCTGCACTCTGGTTCTCTCTCCCACTGACCTGCTGGGTGACCTCGGGCAAGTCCCTTCCTCAGTGCCTCAGTTTCTCCATCTGTGAAAGGAGGTGATGCTGCTGTCACCTTTCCAGTGACATATATCACATGCACAAACTGCATTTAAAGAACATTGTTAAGGTGGCAAAGCCAAGCAGTCCAAAGTGAGGAAATGACAGTGTTATCCATAATTATCCAGTGTTATCCATTAAGTCAGTGTTTCCCAGACTTGTTCCGCCGCTTGTGCAGGGAAAGCCCCTGGCGGGCCCTGCCAGTTTGTTTACCTGCCGCATCCGCAGGTTCGGCCGATCACGGCTCCCACTGGCTGCGGTTCGCTGCTCCAGGCCAACGGGGGCTGCGGGAAGCAACGCGGGCCGAGGGATGTACTGGCCGCCGCTTCCAGCAGCTCCCATTGGCCTGGAGCATCAAACTGCGGCCACTGGGAGCCGCGATCGGCTGAACCTGTGGACGTAGCAGATAAACAAACCGGCGCGGCCCGCCAGGGGCTTTCCCTGCACAAGCGGCGGAACAAGTCTGGGAAAAACTGCATTAAGTTATTCTTAATTCAGCCCCTTTGAGCACACAGATTACTATACTGCCTGTAATTATATATTCACAGGCTATTTTTTCCACAAGTTTCCTGCCTCATCGACAGGATGGACAGTGCTCATTTAATGAGCAGTATTCAGTATTTTGTTTTCACCTCATTGATCAATGTGTGGCTCCAGGCCTTGTTTACAGCACACTGTTCAAACGCTGCTCTTAATACAAAATTATCTATTTCCTCATGGGCTTTTCTGTGGCTATCACTATAATTATTGGAGTGCTTCCTGAATATTAATTAAAGTAACTTCACAACATCTTTGGGAGGTGAGAGAGGTTTATGCCCATTTTACAGACTGGGAACTGAGGCAAGGAGAGATTAAGGTCAAAAGTAGCCACTAATTTTGGGTGCCCACTTTGAGACACCTAGGGCCTGATTTTTCAGAGAACTTAGCGTCATATACCATGTTATATTTGCAAAGCCCTGCTCAGTCCCATTAACTTCAGTAACAGCCGTGTGGGTTGAGCACTTCTACAAGCGAGATCCCCAAGATTGACATTGGGAACCCAGGAAATGAGGAACACACAATCAGTGACCACCTGCGAAAAGTGATTTGTACAGTATGACAACTTGGGACTCTGCCTGTACAGGCTATGAATTCGGTGTGAGATGATGGAATTCTCTCCGCAAGGATCTTTACCAAGATGGAAACTCCACTTTGATTGTGCTGCCCCTTTGACTCCTTTATTGGCTGTTTGCTCCCTTCTGTGGCTGAAATTCCAAAAGCTGGTAGCAAAAGGACAAAAGAGGGTCCTTGACTTAAAGTGCTCTTCCATTGAAATGGAATAGCTCTAATCAATAGTCTGGCTCCCAGCCAGGAGAACTGATTTGTCAGGGGAGAGATCACCTTGAACATAAAGTCACCTGGTAGGGGTCTGTGATCCCCGGAGAAGGCTGAGCAGGACATCATCTGACAGAGGGAGCTAAAAGTTATAGAAGGGCAGGAGCTGCTGTTCTTCTTTAGGGCACTTTTTCTCCAGCTCAGGATGAAGGAGAGGCAACCCAGCATCTAGAAGCCCAATGAGGCAGGGAACCCTGTTTACCTACCTGAATATAGCTGGTCTTCCATGGAAACGGTGAGCTATTGAGGGGCATCACAGTTAGGACATTTGTTGTTTTCTATATGATCTGAACTCTCTCATGCTTTATCTGTTAAGTAAAAGGGTAATGGCATGAGACTGAAAAATATCTGCATGTGTTACATGCTACATATCCAGGCCTCCTGGGAGAAGAGGCTCACACCTTTGGGTGGAGTTCTGGGAGAGGGTGTTTAAGCTACTGGGGGGTCAGCACTGAGCCCAGGGAGTAAGCATTTGGACAGCGAGTGCTAGCTCTCTTCCAACCCCTGGTTCCTTGTCCAGCCATTCCCAGTTTCCCCTCTTCCAGCTCCTCATCCAACTAGTACTCTTCCCCATCCCACCCCCACAGCTTCCAGACACCCCACTGCAAACATGAATGGAGCCTCCATGGGAAACTGGTCAATCTTAGTGTGAGGAATGTGGGAATTTTGGGTAATAGTTTTATGAGCCATATGTATGCTTCAATTTACCCACCCACTTTATATTGCTATCTTCTGGGTTTAAATGGATTGACTTCTGGTAAAGGAAAGGGAAATGAGGCATGGCCAAATGTCACATATGCTGTCTGGGTTGGGACCAGATACTTTAACAAGAACTGGTTGGATTCAACACATGAATGAAAGGCCTGGAAGAGACAATGGAAGAGACAATGACCAGAACATTGACACTTAAGGAATGGAAGCCAAACTAGGCTGGACATGTGAACACCACATCACTGGAGGCAGGAGACCAAAGGGACAAGGCATGAGGTGGCTTTGGCCATGTCTACACTACAAACTTTGGTCAACACAAGTTACCTCAGTGTACAGCTGCCACAGTTTGTATGTCTCTCGGGCACATGCATAATTAGCTGCAATTCATGCTCACCAGGTGTGCTTGTGTCAACGTAAAGTGTGGTGCACTATAAATAGGCATTCCAGTGTCCCATGTGCGCCCATCCAGCAGAATGCCTTGTAGGATATTTTTGCAACATTTTGTGAGATAGAAATGACTCACCCCGGGATCTCTGGGAGCTAGAGGTCAAGTTCCCGGCATGCTTTGTCCATCCCATAACGCCATCCATGTCTCATCATTTTCATGTCATTTTTTAAAATCCCGCATGGCACTTTTCCATGTCCACTGTCTGACAGAAGCATGGAGCCTGCAGAGTTCTACACTGTTCTCATGAATGCTGTGAACACAGGATGCAAGATCCTCTTCTATTTGCACACCTGCAGGAAGTACAGCAACAACAGGGGACATGACTGTTTCTCTGAGGACAGTGTGCTGTGGCTCATAGCAAAAAGCAATTCCAGGTTGGCGGTGCTGTTCTCAGAGCGGATGCACAAGGTGGAGCGCTGCTTCTGGGCCCGAGAAACAAGCATTGACTGGTGGTCTGCATTGTAGTTCAGGTTTGGAATGACAAGCAATAGCTGCAGAACTTTTGGATGCGAAAGGCCACATTCCTGGATCTGTGTGTAGAGCTTGACCCAGTTCATTTCCTGTGCAAGGGCACCAGAATGAGAGCTGCATTGACAGTGGAGAAGCAAGGGGCGATCGTGCTCTCCAAGTTTGAAACACTGGATTGCTACCGGTTAGTGGTAAATCATAGAATCATAGAACTGGAAGGGACCTTGAGAGGTAATCTAGTCCAGTCCCCTGCATTCAAGGCAGGACTAAGTATTATCTAGACCATCCCTGACAGGTGTTTGTCCAACCTGCTCTTAAAAATCCCCAATGATGGATATTCCACAACCTCTCTCGGCAATTTATTCCAGTGCTTAACCACTCTGACAGTTAGGAAGTTTTTCCTAATGTCCAACCTAAACCGCCCTTGCTGCTATTTAAGCCCATTGCTTCTTGTCCTATCCTCACAGGTTAAGAAGAACAATTTTTCTCCCTCCTCCTTGTAACAACCTTTTATGTACTTGAAAATACTGTTATCATGTCCCCTCTCAGTCTTCTCTTCTCCAGAGTAAACAAACCCAATTTTTTCAGTCTTCCCTCATAGGTCATGTTTTCTAGACCTTTAATCATTTTTATTTGCTCTTCTCTGGACTTTCTCCAATTTGTCCACATCTTTCCTGAAATGTGGCACCCAGAACTGGAATTCATCACTATTCCAGTTGAGGCCTAATCAGCGTGGAGTAGAGCGGAAGAATTACAATGTCTTGCTTACAATACTCCTACTAATACATCCCAGAATGATGTTTGGTTTTTTTGCAACAGCATTACATTGTTGACTTGTGATCCACTATGACCCCCCAGATCCCTTTCCACAGTACTCCTTCCTAAGCAATCATTTCCCATTTTGTATGTGTGCAACTGATTGTTCCTTCCTAAGTGGAGTACTTTGCATTTGTCCTTATTGAATTTCATCCTATTTACTTCAGACCATTTCTCCAGTTTGTCCAGATCATTTTGAATTTCAATCTTATCCTCCAAAGCACTTGCAACCCCTCTCAGCTTGGTATCGTGCACAAACTTTATAAGTGTACTCTCTATGCCATTATCTAAATCATTGATGAAGATATTGAACAGAACCAGATCCAGAACCGATCCCTGCGGGACCCCACTTGTTATGCCCTTCCAGCGTGACTGTGAACCACTGATAACTACTCTCTGGGAAAGATTTTCCAACCAGTTATGCACCCACCTTATAGTGGCTCTATCTAGGTTGTATTTCCCTAGTTTGTTTATGAGAATGTCATGTTAGACAGTATCAAAAACCTTATTAAAGTCAAGATATATCACATCTACTGCTTCGCCCCATCCACAAGGCTTGTTACCCAGTCAAAGAAAGCTATCCAGTTGGTTTGACACGAGTTGTTCTTGACAAATCCATACTGACTGTTATGTATCACCTTATTATCTTCTAGGTGTTTGCAAATTGATTGCTTAATTATTTGCTCCATTATCTTTCCAGGTACAGAAATTAAGCTGACTGGTCTGTAATTCCCTGGGTTGTCCTTATTTCCCTTTTTATAGATGGGCACTATATTTGCCCTTTTCTAGTCTTCTGGGATGTCTCTCATCTTCCATGATTTCAAAGATAATTGCTAATGGCTCAGATATCTCCTCAATCAGCTCCTTGAGTATTCTAAGATGCATTTCATCAGGCCCTGGTGATTTGAAGACATCTAACTTGTCTAAGAAATTTTTGACTTGTTCTTTCCCTATTTTAGACTCTGATCCTACCTCATTTTCACTGGCATTCACTATGTTAGACATCCAATCGCCACCAACCTTCTTGGTGAAAACCGAAACAAAGAAGTCATTAAGCACCTCTGCCATTTCCACATTTTCTTTTGTTGTCTTTCCCCCCTCATTGAGTAACGGCCTACTCTGTCCTTGGTCTTCCTCTTGCTTCTAATGTATCTGTAGAATGTTTTCTTGTTTCCTTTTATGTCCCTAGCTAGTTTGATCTCGTTTGTGCCTTGGCTTTTCTAATTTTGTCCCTACATACTTGTGTTATTTGTTTATATTCATCCTTTGTAATTTGATCTAGTTTTCACTTTTTGTAGGACACTTTTTTGAGTTTGAGATCATTGAAGATTTCCTGGTTAAGCCAGGGTGGTATCTTGCCATACTTCCTATCTTTCCTACGCAATGGGATAGTTTGCTCTTGTGCCCTTAATAATGCCTCTTTGAAAAACTGCCAATGTCTTCAATTGTTTTCCCCCTTAGACTTGCTTCCCAGGGGATTTTACCTACCAACTCCTTAAGTTTGCTAAAGTCTGCCCTCTTGAAATCCACTGTCTTTATAGTGCTGTTCTCCCTCCTACCATTCCTTAGAATCGTGAACTCTACCGTTTCATGATCACATTCACCCACGTTGCCCTCCACTTTCAAATTCTCAACCAGTTCCTCCCTACTTGTCAAAATCAAATCTAGAACAGCCTCCCCCCAGTAGCTTTCTCCACCTTCTGAAATAAAAAATGGTCTCCAATACATTCCAAGAACTTGTTGGATAATCTGTGCTCTGCTGTGGTATTTTCCCAACAGATGTCTGGGTAGTTGAAGTCCCCCATCACCACCAAGTCCCGTGCTTTGGATGATTTTGTTCGTTGTTTAAAAAAAGCCTCATCCAACTCTTCTTCCTGGTTTGGTGTTCTGTAGTAGACCCCTATCATGACATCACCCCATTTATCCTTAGCCAGAGACTTTCAACATATCTGTCTCTTTTTTCTATCTCAACCTCAGTCCAAGTGTATACATTTTTAATATATAAGGCAACACCTCCTCCCTTTATTCCCTGCCTGTCCTTCCTGAGCAAGCCATATCCTTCTATACCAATCTTCCAGTCATGCATATTATCCCACCAAGTCTCTGTGATGCCAGCTATGTCATAGTTGTGTTTATTTACGAGCATTTCGAGTTCTTCCTGCTTATTCCCCATACGTCTCGCATTAGTATACAGACATCTAAGATACTGATTTGATTCCCCCCACCCCAGTTCTGTCTTGTCTCACCCTTACTTCTGCTATAACAGCTCATGCTCCCCCCCCCCAGTGTGGGCCATTGTCATGTAAGTGTGTAAGACCATTAATCGTCTCCTGTTACACAGGACTGATTCTTGGGCAATGTGCAGGAAATAGTCAATGGCTTGCAGCCAGAGGGTTCCCGCACTGAGGTGGGGTGATAGACAGCTCACCTTGCCACACCATAGGTCAGCTGAAAGGGCTACTTTTCTATGGCTATGCAAGCAGTGGTGGTTCACTGGGGACGCTTCACCGATATCAGTGTGGGCTGGTCAGGGACAGTACATGACACTCACATCTTTAAGAACACCGGGCTGTTCAGAAAGCTGTAAGCAGGGACATTCTTTCCAGCCTAGAGCATTACCACTGGCATACTCAAATGCCAGTTCTGATTCTGGGGGACCCAGCCTACCCCTTGCTCCTTGGGCTCATGAAGCCATACACTGGCCTCCTCGGCAGCACCAAGGAAAAATTCAACTACTGGCTCAGCAGGTGCAGAACGCCTGCTGAATGTGCTTTTGATAAATTGAAGGGACTCTGGCAGTGTTTACTCACTAGATTGAGACACAGTGAGAAAAATATCCCCCTGGTTATAGCTGCCTGTTGTGTCCTGCACAATATCTTTGAGGCAAAGGGGGAAAAGCTGCTGCCGGGGTGAAGGCCAAGTAGCTGTCTACCACCCTTCAACACCCAGACACAAGTGCTATTACAAGAGCCCCGATGCTGCTGCTGCTGGCAGGATGGTGAAAGTCCCCAAAACCTGCAGGACTTACTGCAAGAAATGTGGCAAGCACCAGCTGCACAAAGTGACCCAGTACAAGAAGGGCAAGGACTCTCTCTACGCTCAGGGAAAGAGGAGACAGGATCGGAAGCAGAGTGGTTATGGTGGTCAGACAAAGCCTATCTTCTGTAAGAAGGCCAAGACCACGAAGAAAATTGTGCTGAGGCTTGAGTGTGTGGAGCCCAACTGCAGGGTCCAAGCAAATGCTGGGCCACTAAGAGGTGCAAGCGCTTTGAGCTGGGAGGAGACAAGAAGAGAAAGGGCCAGGTGATCCAGTTCTAAACTCCATCTTGTCCATTGTTATGGAATCCATTAAAGTACGTGGAAAGAAAGAAAAAAAATGAAGCTATGCAGTTAATGGAGGCTTTGAAAGAGCACTTTACCAGTAAGCCACAGTAGCATTCTCTGCTGGAACGTTCCCTGGGCCTGGAGCTTTGGGTGTCACTAAGAATTGTATCGTGCTTGCTGTACATTTATAAATGTGGCTGGGTGTACTCCTGAAGCTATGAATTCTGTGGTGCTTGGTGTGCACTTACAAGTACTGTTTGCTTTGAGTACCACTGTGCATTCTGCAATATTTATTGTGAAGTAATAAAGATAATAGAGTGTTTGTATTTAGGAAAAAACAGTGCAGAAAATCAGTGTGCAAACCCCCAAACAAACCACATGCAATGTTATACAGTTTTTCACATAACTTAATGGGAGTGAAAATTTAAAATTAGAAAGGGAGTAAACATTTCTGTTCATTTGAGTGCACATGGAGTCTGTTGTTGCTACACATATACACGTGTGAGAACCACGGTTGGTGTGTGAAGCTGTGGTTTTCTTTCATGAGGAGTGCCAGGGTAATCATACATGCTGTGATGCCAAGTGGTATGTGGGGGGATGTAGGGAGTGGTGACCAGGGAGTTCTCCAAGAATGCAGAGTGGAAAGTCCAGGATTTTGGACCTGTAGGCCAACCAGGGTCTGCAGCATTTGGGTTTGCTGCCTGAGAAGACCCACTATGTCCTGGTGCATTTCCCGCTTCTTGTCCTGATAACTCCTGGGCCTTTTTCCTATCCTCTCTGCCTTTCTTCACGCCGTCAGTCATATTAGCCCTCCAGGCTCCTTTGTTTACAGTCTGATCCAGCACTGGCTTGCAAGATCTCTCTGAACATGTCCTCCCTCGTCTTCTTTCTCCTCATCAGGGTCACGTACTCTGTGAGTGTGGAGGGGGCACTCTCCAAGGCCACAATGCCCAAATGTGCTGATGAAAACAGTCAGCTGCACCACTGGATTTACAGTCACAGCAAAAGGGAAATACACTTTTCAAAGCTCCCTTCTTTTAGACCCATAAACACTTTGAATAAGGCATGCTTATTGACACTGCACCTTGGCACAGCACCGTTCTCCAGCCACAGCCATAATGAGTACAGCCAGCGAGCAGTGAAAGGGAAAAGGCTCATCTGTTGCATGAAGCTATCAATGTTGGTCCCTATGAATGTAGGGCAATGGCAGTGAATATTGGCACTATTTCCACAGGCCATGGTGATTTTAGCTGAGATCTCACTCTTGAGGGTCACAAAGGCACAGAGAATACAGCTGCTACTGGCATCCCAAAGCCACCCTGACCCATATGCTGCTAACCTGTTTACTGCAATGGTTCCAGCCGAGGTCTTTGCAGAATGGCATGGGGAAGTGGCCTACCGTGGAGGAAGACATAAGGCAGCCATCCTTAGAAACCCTTGGGAGAGGACTGCAGAGTATCTCCATGAAAGTTTCAAGATCTCTCAGGAGGATAAATGGGACACCTGTATGTACATCCACAAAGTGCTCCGCATACCGCCTCACACACCTAACTCAAGAAGTGAATGAAAAGCAGATTGCAACTCTGCCTCTGTTTGTTGTAGCTCTCTCTCCTCTCATGCGAGGAAAACAATGAAAAGTCAATACTTTTGTCTTAAAGAAAAGGAGGACTTGTGGCACCTTAGAGACTAACCAATTTATTAGAGCATAAGCTTTCGTGAGCTACAGCTCACTTCACTTTTCTTTTTGCGAATACAGACTAACACGGCTGTTACTCTGAAACCTACTTTTGTCTTGTTAACTTGGAGATGAACTGGGTACCACCTTTTAACGTAAACATTGTAAGGAAAAATGCATGGACATGCTTACCTGACTTCCCTTCCCCTTCATTAGGCTCATGTGTGCTCACCTGGCAGGACGGAGTCTCAAACAGGTGCTGGCTCACAGCATGGCTGGAGTCCCTCACAGCATCTGCCCCCTCCTCTTCCTCTTCTTCCTCCTCCTCCTCCTCCTCCTTGCTGTTCATGGCAGGGTTCTCTGTCTCAGAGTAAGGTAGCCCCTTACGCATTCCTGGAATACCAGACATTCCAGCACTTCCGAGAACAGCATGGGCCCTCCCCTGCCTGCATGATGGTCACGCCACATGGGGGAGGCCATTTTGAAGAGCGCGCCACTCTTCCCCCACCAGTCTGAGCTTGCATGCAGTGTGCCTGCAAGATCAGGCTGGTGGGGGTGAAGTGGCATGCTTTCAAAATGGCATCCCATGTGATACAGACAAAACCACAAGTGGTTTTGTCCTTGTACCAGACAGGAGACAAACCAGTCAAAACGAGAACTGTCTGGCTTTGGCCTCCCTATCTCGGGCTCCTCCAAGGTATCAAATGGTCTGCAGGGTGCTGGTGGAGTCTCCACCACATATGCCATGCAAGTTCATTGTAGCCCTGATAGGTCTGTGACACAACACCAGATCTATTGTGTACTCCCTGGCCTTGTGGTATCCCTGGTAAAATTCATTCATTTTCACACAGCACTGCTGCTGTTCCCTGTCAGACCCCTTCACCTGTACCTCCTATGCAATCTGCCTGTAAATGTCCACATTTCTACTGCTGATCCATAGCTGTGTTTGCACAGCCTCTTCTCCCCACAGGCCCAGGGGATCCAATACGTCCTGTCTGCTCCAGGCAGGACTGCATGTAGTACCTCTCCGTGTGCATAGAGCTGGCATGGTCGGTTGGGCAACTAGGGAAACCTGCCAGGTGTGCTTCCCAAGGTGGGCAATCAGGAAAAGGCATTTAAAAAACACACACATAGGGGTTTAAAGGGGAGGTGATGGAAGGTGGCATCCAGTCTCTGTGACCCCTGGGCAATGGAATTTAAAATTGTGACCAGAGCGGTCACTGTCACTGAGAATGGGGCATTGTGGAACAGCTGCTGGAGGACTGTTAGGATCAAGACAGGTCATGCAATGTCTACACTCACACTGCATTGCCCTAAGTAGTCAACCATGACTCCCTGCCAATCGGGGACATGGTTTTACTGCGTCGCCATAATGGGGCACTTACATTGGCTAGAGACAAATCTGAGTGTAGACACATTCACAGATAGGTCGGCACAAGGTGCCTGATGCTGGCCTAACTTTGTATTGAAGAGCAGGCCCGTGCTAAGAACTGGGCTCACAGACACACCACTTCTAACAGACACGGAGACGAGGAGCCAAGATGGACCTCAGAGGGGCCTGCTGTGTTGGGGGCCATTGCTTCTACCACGATGGACTCTGACTTGAGCCTGACTTTCCCATGCTAACCTAAGGGCTTCCTAATGCTGCATTCCCAGAGGACTCATAACCGCCACCTTGTTTTGAAAAGGCTTCCCTGTATCACTAAAGATATTCACTGTTTGCATTGCGCCTCAAAGGTACAGAGTCTCTACAGGCCTTTGAACAAAGGTGGACTCATTGCAGGGGCTCACGATGAGAAGTGGAGGTACTAGAGCCTCCAGGGCTCAGTCTTGGAGCTGGAGAGCTGCAGAGCTCACCCTGGTAAAAAGTATGGACCCCTAGGGTCTGGCACCCAACCAGCATCGCTCCCAGGAGACTGCTAAAAGGCTGGGACGCAGCACAAGGCCTGCATCTCCATGACACTCAGCAGCGGAGGTGCAGGGACAGGACACGACTTGTCCAAGGTCACAAAGGAAGTTGAGAATGGAACCAGGAGTCCTGACTACCAGGTGCTGGGCCTCAGCCACGAGGCTCCCTTCACCCTGTGGAAAGGATTCCCAAGTCGTTTCAGGCTCTCTGCATCCCCTCAGCATGCTGTTAGTGACACACGCAGTGCACATTGCCGCTTGTGCTACTCTCCTGGGGGCTCGGCCCTTGGCACCACCCCTCAGTCAGCCAGGGGAGTGAGCCGGTGAGTCATTCAGACTAGGGGTTTCCCTGTTTGGGTCTTGAGCTGTCATTGCAGTTGCCTGGCAATACCAGCCCAGGGCCTTATGTGCCTTTATTATGGTTTGGTATCCATGGCAACCATGCTTCTCCACAGCCAGTGGGGTAGGAGGAGGAAGTGTGGCTTCCCCACTCCAAGTGCAGGGAAGTTTCTCCTGGGGAAGCCCAGCCAGCCGCATGGGTCCCATCCAGCAGGCTGGGATTGGCAGCTGCTCAGGACAGGCTGGGTCTTTCTGATTGTCTTTCGCCTTTGCAGAGAATTCAAGTGCAAACAGGGCTCCACCTTCTCAAACAAAGCTGTGGGTGCACCCGGCTGCCTCCCTCCACTGCCTGCCTGGCAGCAGACGGACAGAAACAGCCTGACTCACTTGAGGAGGGAGCAGGAGTTTGGGGAGGCCCAGCCTTGCCTCCATGTCCCTGCCCCCCCTCCAGTTTCACTCAGGCTTGTCTCACGTGGCCCCAGCCACACTGGGTCTCCATCCAGTGCCACGGCGCTGTGGTATTAATGGGGGAATCCCTGCCCCAAACCAGCAGCGCCCCCCACACCCCCAGCAGACATGTCTCCTGTACATCAGCCACTTGTGTGGACATGCTCAGCCCAGGTGTGGGGGCAAAGAGAACAGGGGTCTGTTGTCCCCATCTCCATGGAAACAAGCCCTAAAGTTAAATTGACCCTAGCCTGCCCTCCCTCCCCCATTCTCCTCCCTCCACAATATGCTGGGATGGGAGACATGTCTGCCCAGTCCTTGCTGTTCAGAGAGAGCTCCCTGTCTCTCCCATCCCCAGGCGGGCCAGTGCAAGAGGAGACAGATGACAAGTAAGAGCCTGCAATGCTGCGGAGAGGGAGACTGCAGAACAGGTTTCTCTGATCAAAGAGATCATAAAGAGTGAGGTGAGGCTGGGCCTGGCCCGCCCTCCACCTCACAACTGAAAATCCTTCCTGCCAGAGAGAGACTGGATATGAGAGACAGACAGGTGAGGCCCCGCCATTTAGTAGCATTATCACAGTAGCATCTAGAGGCCATCATCAGGGATCGGGGCCCCACTGTGTCTGGAGCTCCACAGACCCCAGCTGACATCAGAGCCCCCATTGTGTCAGGTGCGGCACAGACCTCCATCAAGATCAGAGGCCCCCCATCACGCCAGGTCCTGTACAGAGCCCAACAGAGATGAGTGGGACCCATTGTACCAGGTGCTGCACAGCTCCTGAGGGAGATCAGGGCCCCCATTGTGCTGGGCACTGCACAAATGCACATTAAGAGACACTTCCTTCAGTCCCTAGAATCAGCACCGCGCCTATGCCAGGGCTAGCGTTGGTGAGGTCTCCATGTCTGCCACCCCGTGGTGGGGGAAGGCTTGCTGCTGAGTAGGGTTTCAAAGGGATCTGAAAAGCTGCCAGATCACCCCCCAGCCACACACTCCCTCCTCTGAGTCTACAAGAGCAGGTCCCTACAGCTAGAGCAGCAATACCTTCTGCAGCCACGCATAGCTCAGAAGTTATACTCACGTGACAATCACTATGGGTTGGCCAACTTCAGGGATTGAGCCAGGGATCACTAAAGCTTCAGCGCCCGGCCCCATGGAGCCCTGATCTCATGAGCTAAAGAGCCAACCTCTGTAGGTGGGGGGATATAAGACACTCACATCCTTGGTGCACTGGGGACATATACCACACACAGACCAGAGTGCTGGCTCTGTGTATGCCTTTCCCCATTCTTCCCCATGTGGAGGTTAGGGCTCAGGGGCGACTGGGGCTCAGTGCAGAGAGAGGAGAGGATGGTGACACTTCTCTCTGGCACCTCTTGCCACGAGGCCCTGGTACAGCATCCTGCTGGTGAGCAAGCGAATACAGGCCAAGTGCACATATGATCCTGGCCAAGATAAAATCAAGAGAGAAACCAAGCCCTGCGGTCTGGGCACATGACTCATTTGTGGGTTTTTTGATCATTCAGTGATGAATTCATGAGGCCTGGTTTGTTATCAGGGCTTTTTCCATTGCTACTACCAGCCCCCTCAGCCAGCTAAGCCTGGCAACACACACAAATACACATAGAAACACACACACTCACTATAGATACACCACATACGCAAAATATACATATACCACACACTATACTTCCCTCCCACACACACACAGAGCGCATGGTCATTATAGGTACACCACTCCCTCAGCCTACACGTGCCCACATCCTCATACATCATATAAATATCTCCTCACACACAACACTGCTCTGATTTTCCCCGGTACAGCTCCCCAGCCCACCAAGGTGCTGGCCAGCCTCAGCTCAGAAACATCTCTGGGGAAAATGCCTCCCTGCTCTGGCTACATGTGATGCCACTAAATGGAATCAGACATTTGCTCTTAAACCCTTATTTCCAGGATCATCTGACTGGCCCTCATGAGCACATTACCAAAGGCACCTGGGTCAGGGACGGTGCTTGAGCAAGCCCCTGAATCCTCCTCAGTGAGACAGGCCTCCTCGGCAGCAGCAGCTGCAGAAAGCTCAGGTACCTGCAGAAAGAGCGGACACATGGAGCTGGCGGTGACTGACTGAGACAGACCCAGCCTCTGACAGAGTGATGGGCTGGTGCATGAGACCCTGGGGAGGGAATGGCAGCCAAAGGCCACAGCACCGAGTTTGCTGTGCCTCAGGCTGTTCTCCTGAAAATGCTCCATAGAAGAGTCAGCATGACCAAGCAGAGAGGGGGAGGGGCAGGAGACCAGGGTTTACTATTTAATAATGCTCTCGTGAGAATGGCAAAGGCCACCTCCAGCCACTGTGCAGCCATGCAAACCCCAAGGCGCTGACAAGTCTGCGGAGTGGGAAAGAGAAGAGGGGAAGGTGGTGCTTCAGAGGTGTAAGGAGGAAGGACTGGTTTCAAGTGGGGCACCACTGTCTGTGGTGTTTCTAAAATCTTATCCGAGGGGTATGTATGGGCCGGATGAACAGGCCATGAATGGCCCCTTCTGCCCCAGCTGGTTACAAGAAGGAGCTGTCTCACCATGAAGATACAAGTCAGTGAATTTAACGTCAGTTCGGGACCTCCAAACCACGATTTCTAAGTGCTTCGTTTGCACCGATTGGTGCAAGCTCATAGCCCCCCTGGCAAGCACATCAGGGCTATTAATCCTGTTTTACCAAGCGGGAAACAAAGGTGAAGAGACTCACCCAAGGTCCCACAACACGTCAGAGCGGAATAGGGACTGGAATGCAAAAATCCGAGTCGTTCCCCACCCCAGTTCTTGTCACTAAACCCCACTCCCCTCCCCGAACAGGGGATGGAACCCAGGAGACCTGGCTCCCAACATCCTGACTCTAACCCACTGGATAGCCCCCTACAGCCAGAGATAGAACCCAGGAGTCCTAACCCCAGCTCCCTCTCCTATAAAATAGCTTTATTACACAACATGTACTCCCCTGTGGGACTCTGTGATGCCAGATACCAGTGAAGCCCAGAGACCCATCAGAATCAAACAAGCACGGATGAATGGATAGAGCTGTGCGGGACTCTGATTAGCCCGTGCAGCTACAATCGGGACAGCTACAAGGACAATCTAGCGCCAGTGGGGTCCTTGGCCTGTGCTAGGAAGACCCCACCTCCTTCAGCATTGAACACTGACCCAATGCATTACGTGGGTGGGGGATCTGCTTCCTCTGGCAGAGCCCAGATGCCAGGTTAGATGGGCCACTGATAACCAGCAGCCCCTGTGAAGAAAGGGGCAGGCCATGGGGTGCAGGGTCTGACCCTGAGAGGTGCCAAGCCCTGTCTGTTCAATCCCAGCCCCCGGTGAACAGCACTTCCAGCCATTGCAGCACCCCCACTGAATCTCCCTCTGAATGAGCACAGCCAGCCAGCACATACCTGAGGCATGGCTCATTGAAAGGAGACACTCCAAGTCTCCCCTCCCCCAGCCACTGGCAGAAGGAGCCCTGGCTGCACTGTGATGCTCTGGTGCATCACCAAGAGGGGCTGAGACTAGCAGATGGGGGATTGGGCATGGGGTGGATGGCCCTGCATTGGGCTAGAGACCCTGAGCATGTCAGTTCCCCTTTCTGGCTAAGGGGAATCACTCATCAGAGCAGCATGATTCACCTTCATGCCATGCCCCAAGGCACCATGTGCATCACCTACAAACTGCTACCCTGAGCACTGGAGGAACCACTCCCCAGTGCGCCAGGGCCAGGCGGTACACTCCCAGCTCCCACTCTGGCCTCCCCCGGGGCCCATCTCCACCAGCTCTGTGAGGGACTCTTCTCTGGCTAGCACCCTATATTTTCCCCCTCCCCCCATGTAGGGGCATGGCCAGGGAGAAGAGGGAGCGGGGGGGGGGGCATGGCCATTGCACACTGAGGCTGATTCCCAGTCTGCTCTGCATGTAAAATGCTGCTGCTCTGATTGGAAACGTTTCAGTCCCTTAGCACATGTGTGAAGGGCAGCAGAGGGTCCTGCCCACGGTGTTCCAGGTATGCTGGACTCCTGCATGGCTCACAGGAAGCCCTGGCCCTCACAGGAAGTTGGAGCTGCCGGATCTTACACAGTCCCCTGTCCACCACCCCTCCATGCTGCACCAAGTCAAGAATTGTAATTGGGTGCAGCAGTCATCAGACACAGGTGCCAGGCTTCCCCACGGCCACTGGATGCAGGTGCCAGGGCACAACTGCTTTGGGCTACACACCCGCCTGGCCTGACGGAGCTCACTTGGCCTGTGGACGTGAGAAGTAACCTGGCCACAAGTTCATGGTCTTCCCCGGGCCTCCTCCCCCTCTTGTGTCAGTCCTGCTGGCATGGGGGTTGGGGCATTTCAGAGCTGGGTTAGGAAAGGGTGATTCCCCCCCCTCGCACCCCCGAGAATCAGAGAACTGGTTTGGCGAGGAGATGCCAGAGAACAGCGTGAGGCATGTTTGTGATTGATGGAGAGGGCAGGGTGGGGAGCAGTGAAGAGCTGTGTGGGGCATGGGAAAGCAGGCTGACTTGGACAAGCACCTCTGGGGCACCATGAGTGATGTGCTGTTGCAGCCTGCTTGTAGCAACAATGCTGTCAGACAGGGAAGGGGAAATTTGCCCCTGCCTTGAAGAACTGACCCTGAGGAGCAACTCAGGCTTCATGGACTTGAGAACACTGGCAGCAAAATGAGGTCACCACCAGCAGCTCTCAGGAAGTGAGCATGTAAAGGGCATGGTATGGGGCTGCAGGGCAGGTGCCCGGGTGCAGGGATGCCTGGCATAAAAAGGGGCAGGAAGGCCATTCTAAGGTGGGCTCCCATTTGGCTTCCACAGCACCTGCAGGAGAATCCACTGGAGATGTTACCAGCATGGGAAAGGGGCATGCTAGGACCAGACCCAATGCCCGGGACTCCAGCAGGGGATACTGGGATGTTCCTCTGCCCCTTCTCCTCTCATACACACAATATCCAATAACCCCATGAGAGGCAAGCTGGCCTGTCCCTGGTGCTTTCCGACGCCTTTGAGCCCACGCTCAAAGGAGCCAAGTTTTGGACAGGCAGAACGAGATGTGTGCAGGGCCCTGGTGCAAACGTTTTTGAGCTCTTAACACAGGAAAGAGAATCTGTCGCATCTGAGAGAGAAGGGAGGCAGGAAGGAAGGCAGGTTCCACTCTCTATTAGCTGCACAAGGAGCAGGGAGCGGATTACTAGGCCGAAAGCATTTGTAAACAGACCTGAAGGAGGCTGTGCCTGTCTGGAGCTAAGACAGGCCTGCTGGTCCAGCTCACTCCCTCTGTCTCCAGGCCCCTGGGGCTCTGTTTAACACAGGATCTTGCTAGCTGGCTCCCACAGTAAAGAGTTTGACTTTCTAACTCCTTGGCCTGGCTCCAGGCTTGCTCCCCGCCTCCTGGGAGACTCTCTAAGGGCCTAGTTCTGGGAAGCGTATTTTCCACACAGGCTGAGTGGCTGCAAAGTGAAGGAAAAGGGGAGGAGGATGCTGGGGGCTGGCCCCAGCGTAGGCTCCCGTGGAACGGTTTCTTGCTGACTCCTAAAGCGGCTCTGGCTGCCACTAGGCAGAGAGTCAGAAGCCACCAACATGAATGGGAGCGGCCCTGGCAGGAAAGGCCCAGTCTAACCGGCATGAGTCAGTGGAAATGCAGAAGCTGAGCAGAGATTCTTAAAAGAAAATTCATATTGCCATAGCGACCTAGTAGGGAGGGCCCAGGGCCCGTGGTTGCAGGAGTGAGCTGCCAGCTCACCCTGCCCCAGTTCAGCTTCCTTGGGCAGTTTTTAGCCACCCCACGAGGTCCTGGCAAAGGCAGCGGATTTCAAAAGGGCTGAGCTATTTGGGAAATCGATGCTCCCTCACATGACAGCTGCACGCCACTCCGGGCACATTCCAACAAAGGAGGACATTCACTCACAGCCAGCCCCCAGAAATAGTCCCCCGTGCTTCGTAAACAAGCCTGCCCAGTTATAAAATGCAGCTCTCCGTGCAGGCAACTTTGTGACTGCGGCGGTACGGGTGGGGGCAGGTGAGATTCGGAAATGGTGGGACAGGCGGCCATGATCAGTGCCAAGGCTGGAGTCAGAGACCACCATGAGGGAGAGACACATGGACAAGGCTAGATAAGCAGACAGACAGATAGATCCGTTGGTTAGTCTCTGGCAGCTGAGCCCCAGCCTCTTGGCCTATTGGAAAGGGCTGCATGGCTCCATTCCACGCACACCTTTGCAGGGCCCAGGACAGGCAGCTGATACTTGGGGCTCTCATACTCCCTGCTTGAGCCCTGCCACTGCCAGCCCAGTCCTTATTCCTTCCCTGACCAGAGCACTGCTCCAGAGCCCTGCTCCTGCATCACTACAGAGCCCTGTGCACATGCTGCTCAGGTCTTCCTGCTGTCATTCATTCAGCAGCCACTCAGCCCTGTTCCCCTCCCTTGGGCAGGCTGGGCCCTCCGTGTTTAACCCTTTCCATACCCCAGCAGCATCTTTTCGGTAGGAGGTCTCAGATGCAGCAAGTATGTGCACAGTCCACAGGAACAGGCACAGAAATCTTTCATACACACAGCTCCCATCTCAGGGCATGCATTCCCTTGGGAATCCCTTCATTGCTCTTAACAACACTTGGCTTGCTGGCAGTGCTGCCACCCGGTTCTCTCTTACTCTTGGAGAAGATGTCGCTGGGTCTGGCCTGAAACAGAGCTGTGTGTGAGCTCAGAAGCTCATCTCACTAACAGAAGTTGGTCCAATAAAAGATATAACTTCACCCACCTTGTCTCTCTTGGGCCCTACAGTGGCACGGACAGCGCCTGCATTCCTGGTAGGTTAAACAGGGCGCCCTGTTATTGACAAACCAGAGACAGTCAGGGAACCCAGCACAGCATCCAAAAGAAATGCAACCCCATCCTATTTGCCAGAGTCTAGCTCCCATTATGCTGCAGGGAGGGAGTTCAGACTGCCGGAGTCCCTGCTGTAACTGACAGGCACTGCTGTGGGGAAGCTCACAGCACTGGGGTCAGGGCTGGCAGACAAGGCACGGCTGTGGGGAAGCTCAGTGTGACAAGTCCCAGCTGTAAGAGAAGAGCACTTGTGAGGCTGTCCTCACTGAAATAATGATGCTTTTGTTCTGGGGCAGAGTCAGAGCAGCCCACTACAGAGCTGCTGCTGGGTGAGCTACAGGCAGATCAAGACAGGGACACTGGAATGTTGGAGAGGTTTTGTTTCTCTGGCAACAGCTGTATGTACTCCAGATGTGGCTGCGCTCACAGAAAGCATAAAGGGCCGGAAATCCCTCTGTTGGTCAGTTTTTCACGTCACGGATGGTCTCCCCTCACCCACTATGCACAACGAAAGCATAAAGGGGAAATGGCAAATTCATTGTTTCTGTGTAGTTGGCAGGATGGCCCACAGCAACAGCTTCCTGGGGCCATGAGGAAGAGGCTCACCAGCTGGTTGGGAAGCAGCGAGAGAAGACGATAAGGGGGCCCCTGTGGTATGAAAGGGGGGCAAAATAGGGGGGAGGGACTTAGAGCTTCAGCTTCCTGCAGGCACATCCTCCACGTCTTCCCGGGAGGAGCAGAGCATGTGCCCATATGCATTTGGATTTGATCCTTCAGTCTCCCAGCCGGTGGCATTTGTGCAGCACCCCAGCCAGGGGCAGCAGCTTCAACCAGCAAAACTAAGGGAGACTGCCCAAGATGCAGGGCAAGCACCTTGCAAATGGCAGCAGGCAGTGGCCGGTAATAGGTGAGACAGAGAGACAGACACAGGGAGGGAGAGAGACTAATGGCCCCAGCACAGAATCTGCAGTAAAACTACACAGTGAGATTTTTCAGATACCGAGCTAATGCTCAGCCATGGCCTTTCTTGAGCTACATGCCGAGCATGGTGCCAGGTTTCAGTTCCTGGCACGGGGGAAGCCTCCTCCATGGGAGGGAGAGAGGGGCTGAAGTTAGTCAGGAAAGCTCAGCACTTCCAAAAAGCTCTGGAGAATCACTGCTGGCTTTGGAGTCAGAAGCCAGGCTCTAGTCTGCACAGTGCCCAAGGCAGCCTCCCTGTTACATAAACCAAAATATACAGCCCAGAATCTCTGCATCTCACAGGCGTTAAAAGACATAAGCTCACCAGCAGCAATGAACTTGGAAGCCTTCGTCATTGCTTCCTGAGCTCTTCAATTCCTCTTGCAACTTTCACTGAATACAGGATCTTTCTCTGCTTCCTATCCTAAACCATTGTGCAATATTGCTGTGCATTGTTAAACAGCTGCCACATCCCAACCTCAAAACAGCTGCATTCCAGTGAACAGCAAGGGATCCACGTATATACAGCCACCACACCTCACCCCAGAAGAGCTGCATTTCTGCACCAGGTGAGGGATCCTTTTATAAACAGCTGCCATGCCCCACTCCAGAGGTGGCTGCACTGGGTGAAACAACCTTCTATACATCTAATATCTACTTCAGACTGAACTAGCTAACAGCAATACTAATCAGAATCCCACATCATTTACATTATTCCTCATAGTACACACACACCCTGGAAGGGCAGAGGAAACTAAGATGGGGAGAGCTGATCCACTGAAGAGCACACAAGGGGGCAGAACTGGGATTAAAGGCTCTTGGCTCCCAATCCCATGCTCAGACCACTAGACACCACAGCTTTTTGTATGTACTTATACAACCCTGTCACTGTAGTATCTGAGTACCTTGTAATCATTTAACATATTTGTCTTCACAACCCCCTGTGCCTGGCAGGGCAATACAGCTGAGGCAAACTGAGGCACAGAGAGGCTAAGTGACTTGCCCAAGGTCACCCATGGAATTTATGGTGGAACTGGGAATTGAGCCCAGGCCTTCCAAGTCCCAGGCTAGTGCCCTATCATTACATCATCCACCTTTCCCCTCACCTCTCAGATGCTGAGGTGCTGGTGTCAAATCCCTCTTATCAGAACCCTCCATCATCCCAACAGGGTTTTTATCCCTTCATGCTCTGTCACTGTCCCCCTGGGAAGATGCCCCCATCCCAGTCATAATGGGGTGGGCTTGGCTCCTGAATGGATCGCTTGGGCCAGAATGTCAGAGCTCCAAGTCAATCCCCGCATCAGATGCAGGTCCAGAGGCTGCAGAGAACCCACCCTAGGTTGTTATGGCAGCAAGGGGTTTAAAGATTAGAAAAACCACAGGAGAAATGTAAGTAAAGCTGCTCGTTCCCATGGAAACCCAAGGCAGCTGTGACCCTTCCCTAACATCCTTCCTAGAGGCTTTCCCTGCTGCAGCAACAGGGCATGAAGAATTCAAACAGCAACAGTGATGTGTCCGCGTGAGTCACCAGAGGCCGGATGCCTGTGCTGGCAGAGCCACCCACTTACCCTGGACAATGGCTGCAGAATTACTCATTGTTGGGGCTTCAGAGCAAGCCACAGGGCTGCAGCCACGCCACGGCAAGGAGGCTGGCCATCTCCACACCACCCCAGAGGCAAGACTCAACCCTCTCCTCAGCACAGAGACAGAAAGGTGCTCAGAGACCAGGCTTCCATGCAGCATTTAAAAGACAGACACAGTACCAGCACCCACTGCTGACGCATTCCCTAGTGTTGGCACAGCCTGCTTCTCCCAGACCCAAGGGCACCCATCCCACCCCAATGGGGGTGCAATTACCTCCCCCCCTGTCCCAGAGGCATCCAGCCTCTTCCCAGTTTCGGCACAGCCAGCTGCCCCCCTTTTTCAAGCAGAGGAAACACCTCATGACACCCCTGGGAGCATGTCACCAACTCTGACAATGCAACGGCTGTTTGCAGCCTTTTCATTGCAAAATTACTTTTAAATTAGCTGGCGAGCCAGGAAGGAGAATCCATCACCTCCAGTGAGTCACAGACAGCATGGCTGGGGAAGGGGGTGTATCTAGTGATTGGAGCAGGGGCATGAGATCCTGTGGTAAGGTTCTCCCCACACACCAGGGGGACCACAGATTCCAATGGAGTTACTCTTGGACCAGAGTCAGTGAGAGGAGAATCAAGCCTAGCGATTCTATTTCCGGCTCCGCCACTGATTCACCCTGGGACTCTGAGCAAGTCATTTCCCCTCTCCGTGCTGTCCTTTCTGTAACCATCTGCTGTTCTAACACTTCCACTGTCAATCATACACCGCCTGCCTACCCTGCTCCATGTCCTAGCAGCTATGTTCCTTGGAAGCCAATGTAGGAATGTTCTGTCCAGTCTAGTTGTAAAGGTCCCAGGGACAGGGCTTCTGCACTGCAATGAACTGGAAATGGAAGGATGACCCAGGGGATGGGGTATGAGCTCAGATTCAGGAGACTTGGGTTCAGTTCCCTGCTCTATCCCACACCCTCTGGGTGATCTTGGGTACTTAGTCTTTCTGTGGCTCAATAGGGGACAATAGCATAGTCCCAAGGGACTGAGAGGATAAATACATTAGAGAATGTGATGTGCTTGGAGGCTAGATACACACCTCATCTGGATGATTAGACCTCTCCTGAGCTGCTCATGGTGACAGAGGCCAATCCTCCCTCCTCCCCAGGGAGAGGGGCCGTTTCCCCATGCCACCATTCTATCTCACACCCCTTTCATTGGCGAGATTGTCCCCAGACTGGCAGGAAGCTGTTATTTCCCACCTGTGACTCAAAGGCCAAGTAGCTCCCGGGAGGAAGGTGTTGCCAACTCTTGTGATTTTATCATGAGCCTCCAGCTATTTTCTCAAAGTCCCCACTCTTAGAGTTATGGGATTCTGGGCAAATCTGAATTTTCATTAAAATTAATCTCTAGCCCATCTCACTGCAGAGGAAAAAGCTTGAAAACATGATCGGGGCACTACTCAAATGCTCCGAAACCAGGAAGCAAATGAAAAGAACCAAACACAATTATTTAATTAATTTATTTATTTAATCTCATGGTTTTGGGAGCCTGTTTCATAAGTTTTGAACACTAGGGACTGGGGAAGAGGATTCATTGTGTGTCACTAGCCCCAGGCATGGCTCAGCTGGTCTGATTCGCCCCTCGCTCACGTGGATGTGACTCTACTGATTTTAGAGGAGCCGTTACTGGCTGGCATTATTGACTGCAGGCTCAGGCCCCTTGGATTTCCGGCCGGGCACCTCCCACTCACAGAACATCCCTTTTTACAGAGCCAGTAATCGCTGTGTCTAAATAAAAGCAGCTCCGGACACCCCAGGATGAGTCATCCACTGCCACTGAGCTGTTGACATTGAAAACACTCCATCTGATCCGCAAGCTGCAAAGCAGAGGAGCAGGCAGGTCAGCTGACACTGAGCTTTCACAGGCAGGTGACTGCTCCTGATGGACAGCTGAGTCTCTGTGCGTTGTCCCCACAAAAACCAGCAGCAAGAGGACAAGGCCAAGCTCATCCTGAGATACACTGTGGGTAGGGGTAGGGGGATCCTACTGCAGCTTTATGCCAGAAAGAGGAAACAGTCCCCACCCTCAGAAGCCAGGTTCCCCTCCAGCTGTTGAGGCACTGAGAGAAGCCTCCCTGGCACCCAGACCAGGGCTCTCTGCACCCATCTGTGGAGCCCTCTGGCTCTCCCCTTACAAGTAACACCCTAGCACGACTTAGCGCTCATAGCAGTTGGTTGCAACCACCCAAAGCCTCATCCTCTGGCAGGTGCCTGGCATCTCTTTGCTGCTGCATCTGCATCCTTGATAAACACCATCAAGAACCTGTGGGGTGAGCTCATGTAGAATGAGACTTGGTGCGGCTTCTGTGTGGGTGGAGAGACTTATTCCAGTCTGTCATTACGGTGAGCAGGGAGGTCGCACCTGTACCACGTGTGGGAGAATAGCCCCCAGTCCAACTTCCCAAGGAGCTAGAATCCCAAGGGAGCTGCTTGGTCTTTGGTGCTGCCTCCCACAGCACCCAATGCATGAACGCACGCATGCACTGTTCCCACATGGCTCTGCCTGAGATTCCTGATGCCCGGTGAGCTGAATGGGGGAGGGACTATACTGGGGTGGGGACTGTGGGCTAAATCCTGCCTGTGCTGAGCTGGTGTAGCCTGGGAGCCCATCCCTCTAGGTATCTGGACTCACCACGAATTCCTCCATCCCCTGCAGAAGCTACAGAGCTATCCCTGCAGAGCACTCATGAGCGGAGGGGTAAAGGGCTAATCAGCCAAGCATAAGCCCCCTGACCCAAGCAGCAAGTACAAGCTAATGTGGGGCAGAGGAGCAGCACAGGGTGTTTCCTAGGGGTCCTACTCTGGGACAAGCCTCTGTCCCCACTTGCTGTCCCAGCATGGACACATCTTCTCTGCATGGCAGTGAGGGGGAACTCTCAGGGTGCGGAGGACTGGTGGGTACAGTAGCCAAAGCCTCACATGCTCCGCTTTGCAGATCCCTCCTCTCCAGCTGAAACCCAGGAAATGGGCATCCCTGCCAGTCACAGAATCCTCTTGGTGGCAGGGCCTGGGGATGTGTCTGGATGAAAAGCATACTCAGCACCAAAAGCCCAGCGCCCGCAGTAAATACACCCTGTTACCCAGAATCTGCTGATGTCCTGCCCAGCCCCATTCCCTATTATCCAGAGCCCCTGGGGTCCTGCCTGCCCTCACCACCCCACTCCCAGTTACCCAGAATCCCCCAGGACCCTGCCCAGCCCCATCACCACCTTCCCTGTTCAGTATCACCAACCTCAAAAAAACTAAAGTCAGGAGTGGGACCCCAAAATATCATGAGAATTTAAAAAAAAAAAAGATTTTTGGGGACAAATGTGTTTTCTTTGGTCTGTCTTATGGTTGTCTCACACACACTGGAGATGGGGAGTTCAACAATCAGTGTCACCCATGCACCCAGCTCTGGGCGTGGAGATTTACTGGGTGTGGAGATTTTGGCCTCTGCTGCAGGAGCTCTCACCCCACATCCACCAATTAATCCAACCTACCCCCAAGGTCAGCCCCCGCCTCGCCTCTGCTCCTCTGGGGCTCTTCACACCTCCATCCACAGGCCAGGGGGTGCTGCAGCAAGGTCCCCTCGCTCCCTTCATACCCAGCCCAGGGCTATAGGGTGGTTGAGGGGGAGGAGGCGGCGCTATCTCATTGGTCACAAGAGAGTAACGGGCAGGAGCCCCACAGCAGTGGGGCTACACCCGCTCCCCCTGCCCTACTGACAGAACGGGTCAGGTTGTGAAGGGAGCTGTGCAAGTGGAGAGGCAGGCAGCCAATCAGAGTGGGTTCCCCACACTCAGGGCCCAACTCAAATTCACTAGAGGGCAGAGCTCCAGGTGGGCAAGGTGGGCTCCAGCCCAGCCAACATCCCAGCACCCACACTAAGAGAGTTGGCACTGCAGCCTGCCTGCCCACCCAGCCCGAGTGCCCCATTCCCTGCTACCCAGAACCTAGCCCCATTCCCTGCTACCCAGTACCCCCGCCTAGAGCCTACTCAGCCCCAGAGCCCCATTCCCTGCTACCCAGAATCCCCAGAGGTCTTGCTTGGCCCCAGCATGCCTCCTCCAGGGCCCCAGCATGAATCCCCCCAGGCTCTGCCCAGACCGAGCACTTCATTTCCAGTTACCCAGAGTTCCCCAGCACCCCTTTCCTGTTACCCAGATTGCCATCTTGCTTGGGGGACCAAGTCTGAAGGGGACTGTATCTGAGAAGATGGGGAGTGGGAGTGCAGGGAATTGGGACAGCACCATGGGTAGGGCTGATAACCAAATCAAGGATGCAATACCTCCTCCCCAAGCCCCTGTCCCAGCCTCAAAGACACCTGATCCACAGAGGTGGTCAGGGAGAATTGTGGGGTGTAAGGCATGCAAGCCCAGATGGCACCCCAGGTTCAGAGCCACAAGCAGAGCTGGCAGGAGCACACACATACCCCAGAATGTAATGAAAGGGACTGGGACTTGGCGGGGGGCGGGGGGAGCAACGTGCAACCCTTGTGCATGTTGAGCAACCCAGGGTAGGATTAGGGAGATAAAGCTTCTCTTTAGCAGCGGAGGATGGTGCAATAGGGAAAAACAGCTGGGCCTGCACCTCTCCTCTCAGGGGCTGGAACACTGCAGAGCCCTGTGTGAGCTGGGCCCCTCCTCACCCCTCTCGATGCAAAACCAGACAGCCCTGCCTGCGCCATCCCAACGGGGGTAGCATGTGCCTTGCCTGCTGCACTCAAGCTGCAGGACATGTCCGCTAACAACACACCTTCTCTCCTACTCAAGAGAAACCTACAGAACATTCCTCCTCTTCAGCAGGTGTTACCAGAGCTGTCACAGAGACGCCTGCTCCTCACCCCACTTATGTCTGATGCCACGCCAGCATTGTTTGTCCCATGACATGGGGAGGCATTTGCAGCCACTTGAGACAGACCCTGGAAGTCTAGTTCAGATGGTTGCATGCAGGCCTGGGCTACAGGCCGCACCCTCTGCAGTGATGCCTATTGGACCTCCAGGGCTGGCTCATGCACTGTCCCATAGAAGCTGCTACCCAAGGACCTGTCTTCCCCAAGGGCTCTGTTGTTATTTGTGTTAACACTAGTGCCCCAGTTACAGATCAAGAACCCATAGTGCTAGGCGTTGTACAAACACAGAGCAAAAGGACAGCCCCTGACCCAACGAGCTTCTCATCGCTCCGTCTCTCCGGAGGGCTCTGTCTGCCAGGGAGCTCCCTGCCAAGGCCACTTGGTTTAATTGGAAGCTTTCACACCTTGGCAACAAACAAGAGAGAGCCTACTGAAAATGACGCTTCCCTCCTCCTGGCAGGCTGGCAGCACTTCCTTTCTCTGGAAAGAACAAGGGCATTTCTCAGGCAATCACATGCCTGCGGTCTGATGCCAGCAGGCCGGGGCAAACAGAGAGAGGAGGTGGGGAAGGGAAGGATGCACAGCAGGAGGCTCCGTTGGGTTGTAACTCTCTGGCTAAGGTGCTTCTTAACCATAGAGATTGTTAGTAAAACAAAGAGCTTGGGCTATAGAAAGGTTGGGCCCAGAAAACGCAACCACAACCTGGCTGGGGTGGGCTCTCGCTGTGGAGGGATTCCCATGTCCTCCCTGGTGCTTCCCAAGCACCAGCTGCTGTGATAAGAGCCCACAACCCAGGGCGTGTCTGACCTGAGCAAGGAAACTCCAGTGGTGGGGGAGATTGTGTGTCTTTCTACCCAGAGCCTGGGCCAAGCCAGGGCGTGATTGGCTCAGTAATTAGGGGTAAAAGCAGAGCGATGCCTCCTGCAGACTTGGCATTGGCACAAACCCTCCTCTCCTAGCTGGATTCCTTCCCTTTAAAAGTCTTAAAAGCTACAACCCAGCAGGCTGCTGCCCATCTCCTGCATGCCCAGGACTGTCTGAGCAGGTCCCTGTCTCAACAGAGACCTGGCGCTCAACTGCGCCTCAGTCCTTAGCACTTCCAGACCCATCCCACTGGGGGCTCATTATGGTGGAAATGGGCACGGCATGAGCACCAGGAGGGAGCAGCAAGCTATTCTGTATGGCGCCTTTCAGACAAACCCTGTCCCCTAGTGCATTGCAGGAATACCTGTGGTCAGGAGCTGCGCAGACCACAGCGGGCCCCCAGTAACTCCCAGGTACAGCCAGGTGGTCTCTGTGGTTCTGGGAGCCTCTCAGCTACTCCATGCACTTGAATCTACAACTCCCCCTGGCCCTAGGAGAGGATGATTGCTGCAAGGATTGGTAGGGAGTGGGGAGACATGGAGATCAGGATCCCCTCACCCCAGGGTCTGGGGGAGCCATGGAGACCAGGATCCTCCAATCCCCTCATCCCAAAGGTGTGGGAGAGCCCTGGAGACCTCAAGACCCAGTCCCCCAGCACCGGTGGGTTCAATGGGGAAGCAAATTCCTCTTTCATGCACTTAATCAGGAGTGAGAGTGGTGTCACCTCCACCATCTCCACCCCCAAGCTCAGTGTAGCCTTGCCTGCTGTTGTCACCCTAGCAGGGGGCAGGGCACCCCAACCACCTCCAATCAAAGGCACTGCTGATAGGAGCCAGGCCCCCTGCAAACCAAATTCCTGTGTGTGGCCAGCCTGTTTCTTTAACTGGATTGGAAAGTGCCAGGCCTGCCCCGTGGGTTCTGGCCAGCAGCTCAGGTGTTCTCCTGCAGCTACCTCAGGTCCAAGGAGACTCCTTGCCATTAATATCCCCTAAGAGGGTGAAGCAAGGGGCAGACTCCACACCCAGGGGAAGGGAAATTGGTCCTTCATGGCAGCCCGCCAGCCCTTGTAATAGGAGGCTGGGGAGGGAGAGAGACAGAGGTACTTGGAGTTAGTATTGCTATTTGTATCATGTCAGGGTCTGTTTCACTCCATCCACTCTTCTAAGGACCATCCACTCTTCTTTTGCCTCCAAGGCCTCATACACTGTCCCCATCCTCCTCCTTTCACCCCTCTAATTTTGCTCCCCTCTTCATTGTTTAGTTTAGAAGAAAATCTCGTTTCCATCATGTGCCTTCATTTTCTTTAGGCCAAATGTGCGTGTGACAAAAATACCTGCAGATCAGCCGGCTCTTGCTGCTTTCAGTAATTCCTAGGGATCTTTGTATCTTCGTACAAAACTTCCTACAAGCTTCGGAGGGCACTACACAAACCAGGGCAACATTTTCTATTGCAGCTTGGTTACAACAGAAAACTGGGGTTTGGCTCATTCGGGTTTTGGAAGAAAGTATGTTGAGAATGTTTCATTTTTTCATCCAAAACCTTTGAGCCAAAAGAAGAAAAATTAGGGGTGAAGGTGAAACCCCAAAAATTCCCACAGAAAATTTTGCCATGAGGAAAAAATTGTCCTTGTGCCTCAAGTCACTCCACATATAAGAACAAGGAAAGAGTTATAGCCAGGAGGCAGATGGTGAGAGCTCAAGTAAACAATGGGATGACACCAGAAAGACAGCACAGAGGTCACCGTTGGGAGGTACAGATTCTAGAGGCGCAGTGGTTGAGGGGGAACGACACTGTGAGTCAATGTGGGACCCACCAGTGATAGGTGGCTCATATGGGGAAAGCCCATTCCTTCCCTCAAAGCCTTAACTGGCTCTCTGAGGCATCCAGTGCGGTTTTTTTGTCTGGTTTAAGGGTGAAGAGCCAACACTGGCTGATTCCTAAGGTGCTGGGCCAACTTTCTGCCGCTACAATCCCCCCACAGTTCATGATTGTCCCTGTGCAGAGGTCCCTGCGGGCAGCTGGCCAGAGTCCCCTTAGCACTGCAGCCCAGAGGAGATTTTAGAATGGGGTCAGTGTGGGGAGGGTCCAAGCCTAGGGGCTTAGTGCTGTGTTTGGTGTAACTCGCTGTTGGTAGAGCTCAATGTGATGCAGCAGGGAGGGGGGAGTCTTGACCTGGGAATGTGGCAGGGGAGTTTCACTGGGGATGGGATACCTGAGAGCCTGTAACCTGAGCCAGGAGGGGGAGGAGTAGGTAACACCTCTGCCCGGGAATGTGGACAGAGGCTGTAGGAGAGAGCCGGCTGGGGGGTGTTTAGTTTTCAGTTTGGTGCTGGGTGGTGGAACACAGGGAACCCCAGGGCTGGGGTCTAAGTTCCCTGCTCCCCCAGAAGGACTTGACTGAGGGGTCCTGGGTGTACCCACAAGCTCTGTTTTAGACTATGTTCCTATTGTCCAATAAACCTTCTGTTTTACTGGCTGGCTGAGAGTCACAGTGAATCCCAGGAAGAGGGGTGCAGGCCCTGGACTCCCCCACACTCCGTGACACTCAGACTCTCCCTTGGCAAGATGGTGACTCTCTCAAGAGACCCTTGTGTTCAGGGTCCCTCATGGCAGCATCTGTTTCTGGAGCACTGGGATCCAGGGTGGCCCCTGAGTTGAACTCAAGACTCAAAGCAACATCCGCAAAGGTGTGAGAGACCAGCTGGGAGAGAGCAAACCTGCTTTGCTGGTACTAGGCCATAGGTGCTGGAGCTAGGAGTGCAGGGGGTGATGCAGCACCCCCTGACTTGAAGTAGTTTCCATTATACACAGGATTTACAGTTTGGTTCAATGGCTCTCAGCACCCGCCCTGCATAAATTGTTCCAGCACCCCTGTACTGGGCCTGTCCACATGGTTAACAGACAAAGGACATTTACTTACCAACTGTTGTTAGAATCACAGCAGCAGATGGGGGGGGGGGCATGCTCCCCCTACCCTTCTGGGACAACATGCCACTGCCGTGCAAACCCCACCCCTCAGATGATCTATTATAGCCCCCAACAGCACCTCCCACAACAGCTCCTCCCTGGTCTCTGTGCAGAATACAGCCCCTCCCACAACAGTTCTGCCCTGCAGCCTCCCCCCTCTGTATTCAGTACTAGAGTCCCCTGCCCACCAACTCTGCCTTGGAGGTCTCCAGTCTCTATTCAGTATATAGCTCCCCCGAACCCCAGCCCCATGACAGCTCTGCCCTGAAGCTCCCGGTCTCTATTCAGTATAGAGCAGGGGTTCTCAAACTGGGGGTCAGGACCCCTCAGCGGGTCATGAGGTTATTATGTGTATGCGGGGGTCACGAGCTGTCAGCCTCTACCTCAAACCCTGCTTTACTTCCAGCATTTATAATGGTGTTAAATAAATAAAAAAGTGTTTTTAATTTATAAGCGGGGGGGTCGCACTCAGAGGCTTGCTATGTGAAAGGGGTCACCAATGCAAAAGTTTGAGAATCGCTGGTATAGAGTCCCAGCAGTTCTGCCTTGCAGTTCACTCCCTCTTGTTCTCAGGTCCTTCTCTATGGGCCTGGGCACACTGCCTGGATCCAAGCCCCCTGTTTACATGTAATGTGACCTACATCAAAGCTGGGCCAGATACCAATGGGGGCCGTGTGCAAAACCCCAGCGGGGTGGCCCAGCCCAGCCCTGGAAGTGTCAGGTTTCCCTGCCCAGCTTCCCACTGCAGCGCTAGGGGGCGAGGAGAGCTCAGCTCTGGGGAAGCACAGTCCCACATGCTGCCGGCACCTGCCCCCATTGGGCACTTTCCCCAGCCAGGTGAGAGCAGCAGGGAGGTGGAGTGAGCTCTGCTCTGTTCTCTGCTGCCTCTGGCGCTGGCTTTGCCCATAACTCAGGGGAGGGCAGTAGCCACGGGCCTGTCACATGCCCTAGCTGGGTGTCCTTCGGGAAGCAGCCAGGACACCACAGACCAGCACTGCTTCCACACCCCCTGACACACAGTGGCCACGCCACACTCACCCCAGCAGGAAGTACCCAGGGCTCCACAAGCCGCCAGGGTCCCACCCAGTGCTGGAGCAGACATGGGGGGAGTGAAATTCTCTCCCCATGTTAGCTCTGCCCTGGGGGGATTGGGAGTGTCCCCATCCAGGCCACCGAATCCTGCCTCTCCTCTGCAGCCACGTTTGGGCAGGCAGGGGCGGGAGTTCAGGGCACATTCTGCTGCCAGAGGCAAGGCGTCCCCAGCTCTGCCTAGAGCTGAGAGCTCTAGCAGGGAGCTGCCCCGGTGGCTCGCCCCTGCCAAGTTGAAGGAAGAGCCTGGGCTCTGGCAGCCATGGCGCAGCCTCCCTGGCTACAGGATCAAGAAGGCTCCTGAGGGCTTCGCAATTTCTTCCCAAACAATGAGGTTCAGAGTTTCTGCCTGGCAGCCCCTCCCTGGCACTGGGATTCCACTAGAGCAACCTGCCACCCAGGCAGCTCGGCCGTGAGCCAGCCCCAGCGCGCTGAGCCACATCTGAGTTACCAGCGCCACGGCCCCCACTGGCTTCCAGGCAAGGAATGGGAGTGGGGTGTCCCTGATTAAACCGGTGCAGGGACACCACTGGGGAGGCAGGATCCTACCTGAGGGGGAGGGAACACCAGATGCAAGTAGTACCAGCCCAGCTGGGGAATGCCAAAGCCAGGGAGACAGCAGGATCCTGCACTGGACCGGGCCGGGGACGGACCACAAGGCAGGGATGTACCAGCTCTGTTGTGGGTTTCCCCAAGCCAGGAACTGACCCAGCCCAGCTGCAAGGAACCCAGAATCCAGGGAGGCAGGAGACATCAAGCCAGGGATGTAGTGCCCAACTGGGAGGAGGATCCTACTGAGGACGTACCAACCCAGCTGGAGGGGGGACCCCAGATGCAGAATGTACCACTCCAGCCAGGTCCTCCCAGGATGCCTGTTATAGCAGGTTATATTAATACACTCGGAATTGCTCCTCCCGCTGTGATTCTTCAGCGATGCCCCCAAGAAGGTGACAGGTGGCCAGGCAGGGGGTGCATGTGGCTAGTCTCTGTAGCCCTATGTTACCCTCCTACACCCTCTTACACTCATGTGTAGCACCTGGCTTTAGCTCCTGGTACCATGCCTGCACAATGGCGCCCTGCCCCGAGTGCCATGCAAATCAATAGTAGTGAGTCACCCCAGCCACGCTGTGCAGAGCACGTCTGCTGCCGGCTGCCCCATGCCAGCCAGGGCCGAAAGCCCAGAGCAGGGGCCTCCAGCCACCTCACAACAAGGATAGAGGGTGAATGGGCCAGGGCAGGTGTGTGGGGGGGCCACCATGAGGATCTGCAGCTGGCGGTGGCTGTGTTTTGTGACCTATATTCTGGAGCCTGCAGGCCAGACCACCCCTATCCCTAAAGGTGCGGTCGGGGGTGCAGCATGCCCCCTGCCTCTCCCAGGTGAGCTGGAGCCTGCCCCACCCCTACTGAGTCCCAGCTCAAGAGGGGAAATACCTTTGCACTGAGGAATGCCTTGTTCAGAGCCTGGCTTGTGAGTGAGAAGGGCGGGGCTGAGCTGCGGAGATTGTCCCCGTCCCCTAGCTGGGGACTGATCCTGACACAAGAACTGAGGCCCAGCTCACAAGACCATCCCCTCAGCCGTCCCCCTGCCACCAGCTCAGAGAGGCCTCCACACCCAGGCACCTCTCAGCCAAACCAAGCTGGTAATTTTACACTTTGTTTCAGTTCCTCCCTCCTCCTCCTCCTCCCTCTCCCCTCCCTGGGGCTCTGGCTGGGCTGAGCTGAGCAACCTCCCTGCATTCTTCCCACTGCCTATAAACAAACAGGAATTTGGCCTAGGACCATGGGTTACTCTCCCGCCTCTCAGCCTGCCTCCCACACTGGGCTGGATGCAGGGCAGAGAGACTGGTCAGAAAACACCTCTGCCCTGCATAGGGTCCATCACGCCTGCTCCACACTGTGAGGGGTTAGGCTGCACCCCGCTCCCCAGGCAACCCGGGGCTCAGGCAGGTCACTGAAGAGAAGGCAGGCAGGGCAAGGGGATAGCTCTGCGCTCCCACCCACTGGCCTGGGCAAAGCCCCTTCCTTCCACTTGCCTCCACTGCCCCGCCTGTCTCAGGAAGCCGATGTGCCGCACTCACCCATGGCATAGGGCAGGGAGACCTGAGATGAAAGAGGCACCAGAAGAGTAGGAATTGTTACAAAGAGCTCACACACACACCCCAATGCCATGGCAGGGCTGTAGTTACACACACCCACACACACACACCCTAATGCCATGTCAGGGCTGTAGTTACAGCACACACACCCATGCCCCCTACTGCCATGGCAAGGCTCCAGCTAACAGCACAAACACCTTGTTTCTAAGCCTCTGGCCCCAGCAAATGCCCCCTCCCCAGTCCACATGCTGCACTCCACACATTCCGAGCCCTGGGTCAGCCTGAGATCGTGCATGTCCAGCCTGTTCTCTGGAGCACCCACAAGAATCTGCACAGCCTTGTTTTCTAGGAGCAGCATTCTGCTAAGCCCTCGCCTGGCAGCCCTGTGTCACTCCAGCCCAGAGATCAATGTGGGGGGGGGGGAGGGAGATGACAGCCCTGAGATCACCTGCTAGCTCCTCCCAAGCTCCAAGCAAAAGGAAAACAGGTCACCAAGATAACATTCCAGGTCCACATTCCAGGCCTAGCCCTGGTGTTTCCACATGCAGCTCAGCAACCCAAAATCTCACATGGGAACCAGGCACAGGGAGCCAGAGTCACCCTGGGACTGTCCCTGCCCTCCTCCTACCAGCACCTCTTCCAGAGTTAGACTAGCACAGGATCTGGGCCCTCCTGCCAGGGATGCTACTTTAACCACAGATGTGAATTTCAACCCCTTTCATTAAAGTGATGGGAAAGGCCACATGGACACTCTCATCTCAGTTTAAATCAGCTTTACTTGGGTCAGTTAGGAATGGGTGTGATAATCCAAACCGAGATAGGAGCATCCACAAAGGGCTTCCACTGGGGCACATGCCAATGCCTCCTAACTAATGGGCGTTGGGCAGCCACATCCCCAGGATGCAGTATCCCACAGCAGGTAGCCTGGGTCCTACAGGTATCCTGTCCCTTCCTCTGCACATTGTGGGACACTGAGTTAGATAGCTACCCCATCCATACTGCTCTGTTCCAACCTGCCTGACTCCCAAGAGAGACACCTTACTCCAAGCTACTGCCCAGGGGCCCAATCAGTCCCATCCCATCCTGTCCCCCCCCCCATTCCCCACACCACAGGGAACATAGCCAGTGCACAGGTACCCCCTCTCCCTGATCCCCAGCAGGGCTTTAACCCAGGACCCTCATTGCTGAAAGCATGGGCCTGTACATCAGCTAAAGGGGGAGCTCCATTAGCAGATGGCAATAGTAGGCTGTTACTCTCAGGTTTGGTCCTGCCATTGGTAGGGCACACACAATGCAAACTGAACCAGCAAGTTAGCCAGGCCCCAGGGAACGTGTCCCCATAATATTGCTCCCACATCCCAACACAATGATGTGCCACCATTAAAACACATTCTCCAGAATGTGCCAGAAACTGGGAATGGGTGACAGGGGATGGATCACTTGATGATGACCTGTTCTGTTCATTCCCTCTGGGGCATTTGGCATTGGCCACTGTCGGTAGCCAGGATGCTGGGCTAGATGGACCTTTGGTCTGACCCAGTATGGCCGTTCTTATGTTCTCCTGGCCATGCACTGTGTGCCCCATTAAATCTCTCCCCCAGCCCCACACAGGTGTGTTCCCATTATATCTGTCCCCAGCCAGATACACTCAGAGTCCCCATTATATCTCTCCCAACCATGATATACTGTTTCCCCATTATATTTCTCCTCAATATAGTGCAGGGGCTCTCAAACTGGGGTTTGTAGCCCTCAGGGGGTTGTGAGGTTATTACACGGGGCAGGGAGTGGGTCATGAGCTATCAGTCTCCACCCTAAACCCTGCTTTGCTTCCAGCATTTATAAGGATGTTAAATGTATAAAAAAAGTGTTTTTAATTTACAAGGGGGGGGGTCGCACTCAGAGGCTTGCTGTGTGAAAGGGGTCACCAGTACAAAAGTTTGAAAACCACTGATATAGTGTATCCCCATTTCATCTGGCCCCCTGACCTTGTGTTCCCCACCCCCATAAACTGTGTCCCGCATGAAATCTGATACATTCTGCATCTTGACATAACTCCCCACCATACACTGGTTGTTCCCATTATATCTTTTCCCACTGTGGTACATTGTGTCCCCCTATAGCAGGTGGGGGTGAATGGGCGGGTAAACTTTGGGGGAGTGGAGGCAGGGCAGAGGGACAGCAGAGAATGGGGGAGGCTTTTCCTCCACCCAGACTATTCCTGAGATTTAAAACTCAGGCCAGGCTTTGGCCACCCCCTACCCCAGAGCTCTGGGTCAGTCACTGAGACCTCACTGGCAGGGCCAGCCCAGGGGACCTCTGCAAGCTGCAGCAGTGACCTCCTCCTAGCTGTAGGGGTTGCCTCCAACTTGGGGCCTCCTGCCAGGGTAGCCCCCGCGCTGCAGTGCAGTGATCACACTTTCCTGTACAAGCGGCTGTAAGAAGCTAAAATGGAAGTGGGCTGAGGTTGCCTGGCTGCAGCTTGCTTCCTACAGGGCTAGAAGCTGACTGAAAGCAGAGGGGAGCTGTGAGTCTGTGCACAGAGCCGCCCCAGAGAGCTTGGGTGGGGCTGATTTAGCAAGAACAAAACTCAAGCCAGATGTGTGAACGGGCAATTTGGAGCGGCGCCAGCCTTGGCTGCAGCTGCTCCCCCACATCTGGTGGCCATCTTGAGGCATTGGAGTTTGTTTGGGAAGAAATGTGCCCCCGGGGAGGGGGGGGAGATCAGGGTAGACGCTGCTACGGGGCAGTGCAGGGCATTAACCCTTCCCTCACCACGCCCTCTAGCAAAGCGTGCAGTGACGTTCGACAAGTTGATTCCCAGCAAGCATGAAACTACACACACACACAAACTGAGCAGCCAGGGCCACAGCTTCGCACAGCCGAGCGCAAGGAGGGGCAAGGCACGCATCACTACTCCTGCCCTCTAGCGCCCTGCAGCAGCTGGCAGTAAGCTAGCATTTGCTGGCAGTAGTGCCTGGGGAGAGCTGAGAGCGCAGCCAGATAGGCTTATCTACACTAGGGGGTTAGCTGTGGGGCTGCTAGCTACAGTGGGGCAACCATGCTATATGCCGCATACATCAGGCATTGCATTAATGCAGCGTGCCTATGAGAGGGGATTGCTGCTGAACCAGTAAGGAAAACCCCAGGGCAGAGATGGCTGGAGCCCAGGAGATGGCTTCAGGAAATGGGTGGAAGATGCTAGCAAACATTGGTATTCTAGTGGAGAGCATTATGTGCACAACAGCTGCTGGGGGGGAAGGAGGGGAGAAGGGAAAAAGAGGGAGGGGCAATAAACACACATACAAGCTCCAAGGGCTAACTACTGGGGCTTGTGAGGAAACATGCGCCAGGGCCTCTCCCCCGCACCAGTCAGGACACTGGCCTAAACACCCACACACACTGATGAAGTCTGGCAGGTCCCAGAAGCCCCCCAGCTCAGGCAGAGGCTGGAACTCCACCCTGGGGTAGCCCCATAGCAGATTTATTTGGCTCTAGGGTGCTGGCGGGTCTGGTTACAGCAAGTGGCTCTGGGGTATTTACACTCAGAAGCCTTTAATGACCTCCAATCCCCAGCAAAGTAGGCAAAGTCTGATGCCCTGAGCAGCGCGTTGCATAGGTCCCTGCTCCGCTCCTGCACCTGCCCCGAGGGAGACCCCTCCATCCAGGCACCCTGGGGGCTTGGGCAGCATTGGTGGTGGTCTGGGTATGTGCGCTCCCCTATGTATGCTCCTGTTAACTGCATGGTGTTGATAAACGGTTAGCAAACAATTGTATGCCGCTGCCATAGAGGAGGCACTTTTCAAAGGTTCTTTAGAAACATGCTTTTACACTAAACGGCCTGCCCCAGGCTAACAGCTGGTGCAGGCAGCTTTTAACCCCTCCCCCCCCCACCCCACACACACACATTTTGTTTTACATTATCCAAGCACAAAAGGCTAGTAAAAATCCCTCTCATTTTGTGCTCAGATTCTCCCACTGACCAGTTTCACCAAACCTTCTAGAACTGTTTGGCTCCAGTACAACAAAAGCTCTCGGCATCTCCCTCGCTAGACTTCACACTGCTTTGCAAAGGAGGCGCCACGGGCTCCTTTTGCAGATGGGGAAACTGAGGCCCAGAAAGGGGAACAGATCCCAGCAATCTTGACTCCCAGCCCCTCACCCTGCTCTAACCCATCATATCCCACTCCCCCTCCACAGCCAAGACAGAACCCAGGTCTCCCTGCTGCCTGGATCATTTGGTGGGGAAGAGTGGCAGAGAGTGGTGACAGAATGCTGCCCTAAGGGCCCAGCCAGAAATGCTCTGTGACAATGCACATTATGAGTGGTTGAGCACCAGCCTCTGCCTGATCAGCTGTCCCTCTATAGACAGGAGCCTGGTTGGCTGCTACTGGGGGCAGGCAAGACTGGGGTACTGCTTTTACTGAGCCAATGGCTCCCTAGTGTGAAAGTCCCTCCATTCTCCCCCTCCCACACACTTGTCATGGGGACAACGGGAGCTGGGCAGGGCCTTTCTTGTCTCAGACAGGATTGCAGCACAAGCTGAGGGAATTTACAAAGAGGGTGGGGCAGGGTAGGGCTGGCTCACCCAGAAGCACTGGAGGGGAGCAGAGGCCGGTTATTCAGATAGCACAAGCAGGGCAGATGGCCCTTTACACCAGACACTGTGCCTGCCCCATAGCCTTAAGCCACTGAATGGGCCACAAGCCAGTGACCCTGACCCATTTAAACACAACTGTCTATCTTAGCATCCACTCCCCTTCTACCCTGGGGCCTGCTCCCACAGCCCAGGCTTTCAGCCTCACTGTTTAGGCACTGGGACTCCCCCAAGGCAACCACTGAAGCACAAGGACTTTTCCTGCAGGGATCCTGCAGCAACCAATGGGGAGGCTACATTAGCAGCCAGCAGTGAGATCACAGCCCCCCCAGCAGTTCAGCCCCAGACACTACACACTGCTCCCACTTCTAGCCCAGCTGGCACCAGCAGCTTGCTGCCCAGCCATCATCATGCTGTCAGATGGCAGGACAGCTACAGCCTCGCGTGGCCAAACCCACACCCGCATGGAACGCGGCAGCAGGATCTGAGTGTGACTCATGCTTCCTGAGGGCCCCCGAAGAGCCAGATGGATGCGATTAACCCAGTGCTGCCTCCCACCACAACGGCAGCTCAGAAAGAGCCGGAGAGGCAGCTGGTCCATGAAGACAGGCTGCCAGCTCCAACCAGCACACAGTGCAGCACCAGAGCTGTCAACAAGGCAGAGCAGGGAGAAGTGGGGCAGCTTAGCTAGCAGCTGCAGTCAGGGCCCCCGCCCTCAGCAGCAGGGGGCTCCTGCCCACGCACCTGGACACCATGAGCAGATACTGTGGGACCCCATTCTCAGTTCTATGGGCAGATGGTGACACAGCAGACACCCCCTCTCCCTGCCATTCGCCAGCCCTGCAGCAGTTTGGACTCTTCCCCGCCTAACTTGGAGCTTCACCGAGTCATGGTGTGAGTAGGCACATGCCTAGGGGTTCCAGCCCCAGCTCAAACTCCAAAGTCCACCCAGTTCAGTGTGTCCTGGGTGGTGCAGGACTAGCCCCTGCCTTCCCCCATGCCCAGGGATAGCCAGTTACACTGATTGCCAGCCAGGTACAAGCTTGTTATACCAGGGGTGTGAATAAGCCACTTCTCTGCAGCCAGCAGAGCACCTGGGCATGAATCAGGCACTCCAGACTGCTCCCAAGGAACAGAGGCCTGCACCGGGGGACTCAGCTGCTAGGGATTCCCAGCTTGGGGAGGCCCAGGAGGAGCAGGCCCAGGAACAGGGATACTGGCTGTCTAGCTACAGGGAACAGTGCAGGTTAGGGCAAGCCCCTAGGGAAGACTCCTAGGAGCCAGCTGGCAGCCCCTGCCATACTGGTGAGGGAAGGGCCCTTGCAGAAAGCAGCTGCAGGAGAAAGACACCCAGGTCCCCAGCTGTTGTGACTGACCAACAGACAAGAAAGCTGACAGCCTCTCAAGCCCTGCCCTGCCCACCCCACCCCCACAAAGGTTAAAGAGCACAATTTGCTTCCCACCATGTAGTATTTCCAGGGGTGGGGCACTAGATGAGCCAGGGTTGCACAATCGTAGGCTAAGAAAGGGGTGGAGCGAGCAGGCTGGTTGGTCAGCCAGACACTATAGCCTGGGAGCTAGGCACAGGCCTAAGGCAACCCACTCAGAGGGGGAGGGAACAGCGTAGCAAGTGGTTTGATGGGTTCCAGAATGAGGCTCACCCCCACACCCTGCCAACAAGCTACTCATGGGGATGGCTGGGACCTGTTTCCTGTGGTACACCCAGCCTGTAACCCACCTGGCTGCAGGGCCCAGCCCTGCCCTGCCTGCTGGCACTGATAAGCTTATCACCAGTAGGGTGTGAGGGCAAGGCCAGGGCAGAGGCTTGCAGTGACCCATGCCCTGCCTCCCAGCTTAAATATTGATCTGGGGCCTGGCAACTCAGCCTCTCCAAACAATTAAAGAGACGATTCTCCCAGAGGCACCCATCCCTGCCAAGAAACAGCAGCCCTCCCCCTCCACCCTATACCCCAGCCAAGACACCCATCCGGCCCACAGCAAGAGTCCAGATCTGCCCCACACCAGCTGCACCCTTGCTAGGGAGAGCCCAGATTTCCTATCCACCTCAGCAGGAAACCCACTGTGTCTGTCCCTGCACCCCCAGCCAGTCCCAGGGGCCCTGAGGAAGCACCAGCAGGCCCCCAGCTGGCCCCACAAGCCCCTGCCCAGGAACGACAGACCCCAGGATACCAGCATGTGGGGTTTTTATTTTTCATGTCACTGATCCAGGCTTCTGATGTTTGGCCCCTGGTGAACAGTTCCCAGCAGCCCATGCTCCCACTGGCTGCTGCCCAGAGGCTGTTGTCCCTCACTGGCCAGTCTGTGCTGTCCCAGCTGGTGGGAAGGCAGTGCCCTCACTTGAAGATCTTTCCCTGGTTGAAGGCTTTGCCGACATGTTTGAATTCGCCCTCCCACGTGAAATACTCCTTGACCAGCGTCTTGCACTCCTCACTGTCTGCATCCATCTTCCTCCAGGTATAGGACTCATAATCCACTTGCCAGTCAGGGCTCAGCTGGGAACAGAGAGGAGGATCAGCAGAGGGCCTCCCCACACCCCAGTCACTGCACCAACAGGCCCAGCCACCAGAGGGTGAGCTGAGCCTAGTCCCTCCCTTTTCCCTGCACTGCAGATGGAGTCATCCTCATAGGGCAGGGCCTGCTCAGCTACAGGCCCCTCCCTCACAGCCCAGCATGCTTCCCTACCCACATGGAGCAGTTGCTCCCTCTGCACTCAGCTGCCACCCTTCCTCTCCCCCTCCCCCCCCCCCACTCCTCCACCAGCACAAGCAGATCCTGGCCAACTCCGGAGGGCTGTGGGTCAGCACTGGGGGGGCAGAGCTGGGTGAGAACCACCCTTTGCTCTTGGCACTGGGCAGCTTCACAGCAGGGCATGGCCAGACTGCCCCGAGGGAGCAGACTGCCCCCTTCTGCCCAGGAACATTAGCAGGCTGCCCCAAGAACATTTACCTGTTCCTAGGCCAGGGAGCCAGCAGGCTCCCGAGACACAGCCACCCTGCAGCGTGGCAGTGCAGAGCTAGGGGTACCTGCTCCTAGCGGGTATGGCCAGACTCCCTGCACACCCATGGTCCGCACAGAGACTCACCGGGAAGGCCAGCTCCTGGCCGCGGAAGACCCAGATGCCGGAGATGGTGCTGTCGTTATTGCTGCCAAAGAGGATGACGCTGGAAAAAGCGTTCTTCCGCAGTTTGTCCAGGCGCTGGAACATGCCTAGTGGGAAGAGGTGGGAGAGCCGTCACTGCTATGCCCCACCCCAAGCAGGAACCCTCTGCGACTCAGACCAGCCCCAGGTGCTGTTCAGGGAGCCGGGGCAAGCCCTGAAGAGGAAGGGAAGGGGTGCTGGGCTCTCACCTGTGATGAGGTTGCAGCTCATGAAGGTCTGGCTCAGCTCCTCAGGGAAGCGGTACTGCGAGTACCAGATGGACCAGCCGTCCTTGTCAAAGTGCTCCCAGAAGTAGGGCAGTGCCACCGTCAGCGTGTCCTCGTTGGAGTACTTCCGCTTGAACTCGTCTATGACAAAGGGGCTGGGGCAGAGTAGCTCCATCAGAGACAGGCAGGGGGCAGCTGCCCTCACCTCAGCCACCTCCCAGATAGCTGGGACAGAGCCAGCCTCCTGCCTAGCAGTGACTCCAAGGCCCCTCTTCCTACTCAGGTGTTTGGGCTGTGGGGCTAGGGAGGTCAGGACCCTGCACAGCTCACCTCCCAGGTCCATGAGAGAGCGCTCATGGCAAAGAGTAACAGAGCGCACTGCCCCATCCTACCCAGTGGTTCTGGGCTAGGCATGCCTCTAGCCCCGTGTTCCCCATCCCAGCAGGGATTATGGACGCAGGCAGTGCAGCCCATGAAGCTATCCCAGGCATGCAGCAGGGCGTGGGACTGGGATGACTCCAACTCAGCAGTGCTGAGGCTCTGCCTGTCAGCATGCAGCCACCGCCCCCTGGTGGCCAGGGAAGGCAGCAGAGAAGCCATGAGCAAGAGGACCACAGACTGAAATCTGATTCCTCTGCTACAGGCCAAGGGGTGGGGAGGAGAGGGAATGCCATCCCTTCCAGAGGCAGGGAGGGACAGGACTGGGCTCCCAAAATCAACTCCTCTGTTTGCTCTGGAAAGGCCACTCTGCCCTTTCCCATCCAGAGGCCCATGGAGCAGCAGGAGGGAGCTGGCTGTGTCCCCACTGTCTGGTGAAAACAAGAGCTGGTGGCAGCTTGCCCAGAAGAGGCCAGAGGAGACGGGAGCAGAGCATGGGAACTGACCCTTCCCAGGGCCCAGCCCACCAGCAACAGAGAGGAGCGCGATTAGTTTGGGGCAGCGGCTACGGGGCACTAGTGCCATGCAGCTGCCAGGATCCGACCCCCTCTCCACTTTCCCTGCAGGAGCTCCACCAGCCAGGGCTGGCCCAGCCCAGTGAACAGATCAGCACCTCTTGGGCAGGTGAGCAAAGGGGTCCTTGGACTTCGGCTCAGCAGCCAGGGCCTGATCACACTCATCCATCTCCTCTTCAGGCTCAGATTTCCTCTCCTCTTTCTTCTCCTGCTTCTTCTCCTCCTTGGCAGGCTTCTCTTTCTTGGGGACGTCTTTCTTTGGCTGGTTCTCAGCAAACTTCTTGGCTGCATCAAGGGGAGGAAGGAGCCCATGGTGGGGGCAGCCAGGTCCCTCCCTCCTTTCCTCTCATGGGGGGGCACCCCATGGTGGCCCTCGCAGACCACCTTGAAACTTAGCAATGGCACAAATCCAACCACTCAAGCCCTGACCCAGCCATTGTTAGCCCCGAACTGGGGAGACCCTGATCACAGCAGCCACAGCTCCCTGCTAGAGCTTCTCTGGTTGCATCCTCCCCCAACCAGGGTGGAGTAGCCTCAGAACCAAATCTGGGGCAGAGTGAAGCCTGGGAGACCCAATAGAAGGAAGAGGCCAGTAGATCAGGGTACACAGATCCCAGCAGAGTCACCCCAGAGAGTTAGCAAGCAGGATCCCCCTACAAGTTGCTGCAGAGAATCTAGAGAACAACAAGGCCTGCCATTGCAAGGGGCACCAGGACAGCCACACACCCCTCACAGGGGAGGCAGAGGGCCAGCTCCCTGCCTGGGGAGCTACTCACCATCAAACTGAGCCATCTTCTCACATAGCTTCACCTCTCCCAGCACAGCCTTGAACTGCGGCTGATTGATGCAGGTCACAAACCAGCGGTTGGTGTTGCTGTAGGGCTGGCGGAAGGACGGCTCCAGCACCTGGAGAGAAGGTCAGAGATCAGCACAGCTGGAGCCAGCCATGGCTCAGGACACTGAGATCAGAAGAGGGTTTCCTGGGCATCTATCCCTGCCCCAGGGGCAAGGCAGCCACTCCCCAAGCCTTTGGAGCCACACTGGAATCCCTGACCAGCCTTGCCCCCTCAAAGCCCCACCCTGCACACAGGACTCAGGACAGCAGGAACTCTCAGCAAAGCTACAGCCCAGAACCAGACCCTCCTGCCACTGCCACGGAGCCTCAGACAGTAGAGCCCCCTGCACCTGCTTGTAGAGCCAGAGGAGGGTGCACACAACAGTGATGTCAGCCAGCGTGATGCGCTCCCCCACCAGGAAGGTCTGAGTCTTCAGATGAGAGTCCAGGATGCCCAGGACCCGCTTCACCTCCTCCTTGGCATATTCTGTGGCCTGGAGATCAAAAAGACCAGGTGAGCCCCACTGAGGCCTAGGGGAGGGAGGGGGAAGAAGAGGAGACAGATGCTTACTTAGCTGCCATACATTGTGCCACCGCTTCGCCGCCACCACCACCTAACACCCTCCCCTCCTCAGCATTCCCAGGAAACCAAACCAGACCAGGTGCACTCTAGTGGTTAGAGCAGAGGAGCCAGATCTGGATTCTAACCCAAGCTCGACCACTGATTTCAGAAAAGTCTTTTTCTATCTACGAGGCAAATCCCTTCCCCCAATCCCATGGGGCCTGCAAGGCCTGTGAACTCCCACGCCGAGGTGCAGGAGATGCACAAGCTAGCAATGACTGGCATCACCCTCCTTCCTCCACCCCCAGCTGGCAGGAGATGCTGCAGCTTCTTTCCAAGCTTGGCACCAAGACAGGAATGGGCCTCAAAGCAGGAGAAAGTCCCAGACAGGCCTAGGCTGGCCCTGTGGCTGTTTCCTAATCAGAATCCCAGCAGGGAGGTAGGGGAGCTGGAAGCCCATCAGCTCATTGTTGCCCTTCCTGTGCCACGTCCATCTCAGTCCCTGCAGGAACAGGGCAGAGAGAAATCTGTCTCACTGGATTACCACACAGAAGCCCTGTATTCGCAGCAGCCTCCTGACCCTCAGGGGAGGGGGCCAGCAGCTCCTCACAGACTGCAACCTTGGAGCAGGCTACTTGCCTTCCCAGCTCTAGACACACCAGTGGCACTTATCAGAAGAGAGGCAGCCCAAAGAGTTCCTCCTTGGCATGGGCCCATCTGCATGAGTCAGGGAGGCCGTGCCAGGAGCTTCACTGCACCATGGCAGCCCAGACTTGGAGGTCCTGGGCCTCCAACGAGCTTAGTACCCAGCAAGCTGGAAGGAGTGTCCATTCTCCATTAGTTGTGGATGGCAGGGGGCAGGGACACTTCAACAGCTGCAGCCTCTCCTCAGAGATTTCAGGCCTCACTGCCAGGCCCCTGTAGAGATGCTGGGATGGCAGACACTGACCATGGCCCCATGCATCTGTCTCACCCCTCATGCGACAGTCACTGAGTGCTACCGTAATGCAGCCAGCGATACGCACCCCTAAAACCCTGACCCTGCCTCACAGCCAAGATCTAAACCTTTGACTCTCCATGAGGGGGTGTTACTGAACAGCAGTATCAGGAGTGGAAACTTCCAGGACTCCCAATTCTCCTATGTGTACACAGGGGCAGCAAGGAGCTGGCCTGGTCCTGTGACCATTCACTGGAGGAGAGCCCTGCCCTCCCCCCCCGCCCCGCCCCCACTGACCTGCTTGTTGTAGTGCATGATGCCCAGCGTAGGGAAGACCCAGGTGCTGGCGGGAGGGACGATGTCACTGTCAGCAAAGCTCACCCACTGGATGATCTGGGCAGCTGTCTCCTTGGTGGATCCCCGCAGGTCGTCATTACTGACTGGAACCAGAGCCAACTGGTCACTGGGACGGGGAGAGACACCAAGCCCACCCAGCCAAGACATGTCCACCCAAGGCATACACCACCCCCAAATCAACAGACATACCATCTCTTCTCCCCCCACCCCCAGCAGCAGCACCACCGGGCCCATGAGTGCGGCTACCATCAGGGGAAGGGGAGCAGAACTGCCCTGGCAGAGCCAGCAGTGGGAAGAGCCAAGCCCAGCCCAAGTCCACTACAGGACTAGCAAGTCCACAGGCACTGACCCGACTGCGGGTGCACTGGACACAGTAAGGAACTGTCCAGCGCACTGCTTACTCCACTGAGCCCAGCAGAGGCAGCAGCCGCTGGATGGGGTCAGGGACACCCTAACTTTACTGCCAGGTACAAGCTCCACAGGGTATGCTCTTCCCATGAAGTCCCCATCCCCCCCGGTGCTGGGGTCAGCCCCCTGACCATTACCGTAATGTGCGATGGCGTTACTCTCAAACACGCAGAATCCATCAGCCCCTTCAAACGCAGGAACCTAGAAAGCAAGCACCATTGCATCCCTCACTGAGCAACCAAGGCTTTCACCCGCCTGTGCAGCACCCCACCACCTCGGCCACACTGGCTAACTCCACCAGCCCTCAGAGCACAGCCAGTTTCCCCTCCCCCAAGGGCCAGCAAATGGGTCACCCCAAGAGCATCTCGGCCCTGCTGACACCCAGCACCCCACAGCAGCAACTCTCAGATGGAGTCACAGGGAGGCCAGGAGGGAGGCATTCATGCCCTCCAGCAGGCACCAAGGAAGCCCCTCTGCTGGTTCCTGCCCCATTAGACGCCCAACCCTGAGGGCTGGAGTGGCTTGAGGCAGGGGGAGCATGCGGGGCGGGACGGAAGGAAAGAGACAACTGCTCAGGGCTTGTCCCTCCACAACTCGTCTCCCAAGTACCATGAGCAGTGAGTGTACAGCTGCCCAAGGGGTAAAGTGACTGAGCAGTTCCACCACACTCTAGCTACCAACATTTCCTTCTACACCAGGAGCTGCAATGCAGCACTGTTTGCAGCTGGTCTGCCCCCTGCCTGACCAGGCCTCCCCAACCATCGTATATCCAGCACATGGAGACTAGAGAGAAGGACAGAGTGACCCCAGAGGACACCTATTTCTCCAATCTGAATGACTCATTACTGGAAACCTGGCACTACCCTAGCAATGCTCCTCACTCAGTCTGAGTCAGCACATGCAGCACTGTTACCTTCCCAGCAGGAAATTTCTTCAGGAACTCAGGTGTTTTGTTGGTTTGCCCAAAGTGGAACTGGGGTGGGGTGGAGAGGACCTTGATCTTAGCCCCACTGTACTGGGCAGCAATGAGGGCTTTAAATGCCCGCCAGTTCTCAGGGTAGGTGTAGAGAGTCTGAAGAACACAGAAAAGGAACAAGGTATGAAAAATGCAGGAGCAGATCACCAAGATCTGTCTTCTGGTCCACCTCGCACTTCTTGGTCTCCTCTGTGCCCCAGGAAGGCCCTCCTCCTTAAACCAAACCCCCACCATGCTGATTTTACCAACCTTAGTATTCACCCAGAAAGCTCCCTCTCTCTTGCCCCTTCATCTGCCATGGTTACCCCAGGTACCCTCTCCCCACATTCACCAGACAGGTTTCAGAGTAACAGCCGTGTTGGTCTGTATTCACAAAAAGAAAAGGAGTACTTGTGGCACCTTAGAGACTAACCAATTTATTTGAGCATGAGCTTTCGTGAGCTACGGCTCACGAGTACTCCTTTTCCATTCACCAGACCCCTTCATCCACCCCAGGTCCCCTCACCAGTTCAGAGACATCACCCTCCCTCACAGCCACTCTCCTGTTTCCACCCACCTCCCAGAGTTCCCCTCACCTACAGAAATCCTCAGTACCCCAGATCAAATGGCCCCTCTGCTTCAGGGTCCCCAATACATGTACAAAGACCACTACCCCATCAGCAACCCAAGCACTCTGAGCCACACCCCCATCCACTCACCTTCACTGCCAGCTTTACCATGCACCAGAAAGCCCTGTCTTTCTATGCAGATTCATCACCCTGGGCCAACCCCCAACCATTGCCCCCACCCTAAGCCGACACCCGTCACCCTTGGCCATTACACCTCTCCATCAAAGGGAGATGCAAGGACAGTAGAATCCAGAGCAGACGTCTCCTCCAGGTACCCCTGTACACCCAGAAAGACTCCTCTCCCCTACCCCATCAACACCACACTCTCCCTTGCCACAAATACCTTAAGACTAGGGCAGACACTTCCTCCCCAAGAAATACAATCTCTAAGGCAGAGACCCCACCCCAATACCTCCAAACATAGAGACACGAAGTCAGCACCCCCTCCAAACTGCCCCCCGGCTGCGGGAGCCTTCAAATATACCCCCGCCTTCTCCCATCAATCAAATCCACCACTGCCTTCTCCCCTCCCATCAATCAAATCAAATACAGCACTGCCTTCTCCCCTCCCATCAATCCCTACTAGTCCCTAGGGGCCATCTCCCCAACCGCACATCCCCCATTCCACCACCCTAGCCCCCTAATACCAACCCCAGCTCTCCTGCCGCAGCTAAGCCCCCATTGGGGCCCCGCCTCAGGTCAGCCCCCGCAGGGTCCCCCTCCCGGGCCAGGGACCCCGCAATACCACCCGCAGGCAGACAAGCCCATCCCCGCCCCAGCCCTGCCATTCTCCCAGGCCTCGGCCAGCCCCCCAAAAGCGGATGGGGATGGATTGCCTAGAGGGGAGCAGGGGACCCTCAGAGACGACACACTCACCCCGGCCGCCGCCATCTTAGCGAGCAGAGAAAAGGGAGGAGCTCGGGGCGGGACTACCGTAAAGCAACGGGGAAAGCGCCGCAAAGCGAGACGCCGCACACCCAGTCACGGCACGGCATACTTCTGCCTGGCGCCTTTATAGGGCGTCACCAAGGGGGCGGAGCTTTAGAGACGCGACAGGAGTGGCGCTTCTGGGGCACGTGCAGAGGGAGCTGCGCAACGGGAGGGAACAGAAAGGATTTAAGACTCCAACCACGTGGGCGCTCCCCAGCCCCTCCCTCCCATTTAGTCCACGTGCCCCAAGCGCTCCCCCCAAACTTCTCGCTGGGCCCCTCCCCATTGATAACACCCCACTTGCCCCTGGATTCTCAGGGGTCCTGCTTGTGCACAGGCCTGGGGTAATAAAGGGCCACATGGTGGCCAGCTCCCTGGGGGGAGAGAGGAGAGGGCAGCTGGCAGTACCTGGCTGCCCAGGGTGTGGGGCAGGGTTGGGAAGACCCAGTTAGGCCCAGGGTTGCTGAATCTGTGATACACTCCTTGCTCTGGAGCTGTGCTTTGGACCATGGGGGCTCATACCCAGCACCAGGGCTGCCTTGCCCCACCATGTCTATGGTACCCAGCTCCTACCGTAGCTTGCTCCCTTCCAGGCCAGACACCATAACCAGGCATCAGAGCTCCTGCACCAGTTCCCCAGCCCAGCCCCAGCTAGGACCAGAGTGCCAGACAGCAGGGGCTGGAGAGGGGATTGCTGGATGAGTGACAAAGGTCCTGACCAGCTGTGCTCGGAAGTAGAGCTTGCCCCACCCTGTCCATCTCCCTCTGTCTTTTTCACACAGACCCCCCAGCCCTGCAGGCAAGGCCAGCAGCAAAGAGCAAGCAGAGTGGTCTTTGGGGCAGGTTGGTGTGCACAGCGTGTAGGACTCACAGGCCAGCCAAGGCCAGGGGTGCACAACCCAGGATCCCTGCACTGACTCAGGGGGAAGCCCTGCTTCCCCGCCTTATGAACACCCCAGCCCAGATCCCCTCCCCAGTGCTGCTCGGTGGTCTGCCTGTATCTGAGTGTCCACCTTGCCCTTTAGAGTATAAGCTCTGGTGGGGCAGACACATCAGGGGCACAGCCAGAATACAGACAGCAACGCTCTCTGGGAAAGGCAGACTGGCAGCTGTGCAACAGGTCCAATGGCATAGTCTGAACAGCTGCATGGTTGTGCCTCCCTTGTAACCCACATGTAAGGCTGAGGTGCCAAGTAGCTGGAGTGCTGGAGAGCAGGGCAGCCCCATTCATGCTCAGAAAAGGGAGCCATGAGCCCCACCCAAGGCAGCTGGCCCTGCTTTGCAGGGTGAGAGACAAAATGCTACTTTATTAAAACAAAGGAACTTTTATTGGAGGTGAAGGACGAAGCTCTGGTCCATCAGCCACCCCTCAACTCCCAGCTGGTGAGTGGAGGGGAGTGGATCCATACACTATAAATACAGCAGTAGATGCAGGGAGCAGGTCGGGCCTTGGTGCAGCTCAATTGCTTCCCAACTGGAGCCCAGACACGCAGTGAGAGGGATGGATTTGTATTTCAGCTCACAAGACCTGAGTGAGAAACAGAGAGAGGAGGTTGAAACCAAGAGCAACCAGAGCTCTAACCCCCAAGAGGTACAGTTGAGCCCCTTTCCCTCCCCCCAGGGGAGACGCCCACACCACTCCCAAGGGACATGTGGAGTGCTCCTATGGCAGAGACTGAGAGTGTTCACTTCTAGTGCAAGAGCGAATGCTGCAGAAACGTTCTGGAGTAAAAGATCCACCCAAGCCCAATGTGAACTCAGCCAGCCCAGTCCATCTGGTTACTCCCCCCAAGCTAAATAGAACACTCACCCAGATAATCGTCCATAAGGGAACCGATAGCAAACTGCAAACCAAACAGAGAGATTAGTGCCGCTGCAAAGAGACTGTGAGAGTCACCCCTGCCTGCTCACCCCCAGCGTTCTAGCACCCCCTTGTGGGAGAGACTAGGAATGAATGAGCCAGCCCTCCTGCCCCACTTCTTACCGCGCCCAGACTAGGAGCGGTTGGGAGCTCCCCCACAGCCAGCCCTCATGCCCTGCTCCCTACAGCTCCCCTTGCTGGGAGAGGCTGGGGCTGTAGTAGCCAGGAGCTCCTGACCAGTTCATGGCTGAGAGTTGGGGATCTGCATGCACGCACACAACAGGCACAAAGCATATTTGAAGGAAGCACCAAAGACTCACAATGTCATTCTTATCCACTCTGGTCCCCACGATTTTCAACCGAATCTCATCATCCTGCTGGATCACGATGTCCTAGAGACATGCAGCACTAGAGTGAGACCCATTTACCAGCTTCCTGCCCTTCTCAGACAGACAGAGGCAGAAAAGGCTAAACACAGAGTTGCACTTAACTCCAGTAAATAAAGTATGTCTGATATGGGAGAAGCAAAATTCTCCCCCACCATCCACAAGCCTGCTCCAGGGGTCTCCCTTGCCCCCAGCTGGGTCTCCCTCCCTCTCCACACACCTCCACCACCCCCATTACATCCCAAGCTACCCGCAAAGCACTATCCACCTAGGACTCACCTCGTCCACTGTCTTGTAGCAGGGAGGGTTGGAGTTTGGGTCAAACTCCATCTCGGAGGGAATGGACTGAGAAGAGAACAGGAGTCAGTGAGGGAGGAGCTCCCCAAATATTACCCAACCCCTAACCTGTTCCCCAAGCTCCCCCTCCCCAGCACCCTGCTTACATGTCGAGATATGAAGCAGGACATGGGCCCGATCTCGGTGAAGAGCCCAACCTGTAGGAAGTGGAAGCAGTGATTCCATTAACACAGACATGGGAGTTATCCCGGTCTCCCACCAATAGCCACACCCACCTCCAGCCCCAAGACACCCACTGCTCACACCCCAGCATTCAGACACCACAGTCAGAGGCAGAACAGCCCTTGCACATCCCTTCCTGATCGGCTCTGGGGCTCCTAGCACAGGGGACCCACCCCCTGGCTTAGCTCCACAAATCCCCCTGTCCATCCCTTTCCTTCATGGGCCTTTAGGAGAACAGGATTGTTTGCATTGGCCACAACACTTGTATTTTAGCATTATGACAATGATGATAATCTAATCTCATGCATCAGATCTTCAGCCAGTCACCTGCAGGAGTCAGGAAGGAACATTGTCCTCCCAATGCACAATCTGGGTTGGACTGGGTTGGGGGTGGGCCCCCTGTACCTTTCTGTGAAGCATCAGAGATCAGCCACTGCTGAAGACGGGTCACAGGGCATAACGGGCCAGTGCTTTGAGGTGGTCCAGAGAATCCTTTTTCTAAATGCCTGGCTGGGGCACCATGCTCATATCACCAGACTGGGGGCCAGGAAGGAATTTCCTCCAGCCAGTCAGATTGGCATGGACCTTCAGAGCTGTTTGCCTTCCCTTGCAGCATGGTGTGTGGGTCGCTTGCTAGGATCATCTGGGCATATCTTGCCAAATCGATTCCCTGCCACTGCAGGGCCTTCCGGCATTGGTGGCTGCTCAGGCTCTCCTGTTCTCTCCCTGGGGCTCGCAATAATTTAGTCACTGAAGGACTCAAGTGAGTGGATTCAATGCAGGGGTATCCAGGTGAAATTCTCTGGCCTGTGTTATACGGGAGGGCAGAGGAGATGATGTAATGGTCCCTTCTGAGTTTACACTCCCCAAACCACAGCACTGTGTTACCTTGTTGACCTGCGTCACCACGGCATCCACCACCTCCCCCTTGAAGGGCCGGAAAACAATGGCCTTGTACTTGACGGGGTAGAGCACGAAGCCACGGCCTGGCTGGATGACACCTGCCCCAATGTTGTCAATGGTGGTGACTGCAATGACAAAGCCGTATCTGTGGGAGAGTGGGAACCAGCTGTTAGAGAGTGCCAAGGTAGAAGGAACGGGCCAGAGAAGGAGCAGAACTCCAGGGTCCTGTTACAGAGGGGGCTTCCCACACTCACCCCCAGGGGCTAGTCTTAGGGTCCCTCCAAAACAGCAACCCCCCTCCTTTTCCAACTCCCACTTCTTCCTTCCATGCATCTGCACCTGCCCTGCATCTCCCACCCCTTCCCTCCATTCCCACCACCGCACTGCTTCCCACTACCTCAACCCACATTCCCATCACCCCCAGCCTCGTTACCTCCATCCCTATCCCCCTCCAACCAAACAATGGCCTATTCTCCATACTCTCTTGCCCCTACTCACTTGCCCGTGCAGGTCCCCTCCACCTCCGTGAACAGCTTCTGCTTGACAGTGTTGAGGAGATTGGGCCCGAAGTAGCGGGGATGCAGCAGGATCTCATGCTCCAGGGAGATCTATGGAAGCAGGAAGAGGGTGAGGGTGCAAAGGAGAGACCTGCAACCGAGAGGGGCAGGGATGCAACCATCAGCCAGATCCTCCCTCCCCCACCTCACGGCAGACTGAACAGTGCACGATGGGGCAGGGCCTTAGTGCCCCCTCAGTCAGAGGGAACAGTGGCTAGCTGAGACCCCTGGATTTGGGGGGAGGTTCCCCGAGGCACAGGGAATGGTGCATGCTGGGGCTCTGGATGGGTGAGGGGAGAATGCTTCCTGGGGTCGCAGGAGAAGGCAGCTAACACACCTAGGGAGGTGCTTCTGGGAGGGGGGGGGTCGAGGAGCAACTGATTCCTGGAGAGAGAGCTGGGGGAACAACTGACCACCAGGTGGGGAGGCTGACCTACAGGGGGAGGGTTATCCAGGCCTTGGCAGGGGAAGCAACTAACGGGGGGGGGGTGCGGCTGACCCTGGGGCGAGGAGGGGAGAGGGTTGTCCAGACCCCAGCGGGGAGTAGCTGACTCCCGGGGTGGGGGGAAGCTTGTCGAGGCCCCGGCAAGGGGGGGCCGCTGACCCCGGCGGGGGCCCCGTCACTCACGTGATAAAACATCTTCCAAGCGGGCCAGGAGTGAGGACCGGCAGGAACCCGCCACAACCCCCTCCCCGAGCGCCTTCCGCACTGCTCCACGGGAGCCCCGCCCCGCAACGAAACAGAACCCGCTCGCGTTCTGCGCGCATGCGCTCCTTGCAGTCGCAGCGGCGGCTATAGTATCATGGCAGCCGCAGAGCGAGCGGCTGCCGCGTTGGCCAGAGGACGCCAGGGGGAGCTCGGGGTCTGGCAGGTGAGAGGGTAGGAGGGACACCGTGATTGACATCGCGAAAGGCGGGGCGCACAGTGATTGACAGGAAGCGAATTATACCAAATCCCCTTTATTGGGCAGTCACGTACAAAAATAAACTCTGGAAAGCGACATACCCGCCTCACGTGCCTGAGGCCTTGTCTACACTGGCAATTTACAGCACAGCAACTTTCTCGCTCACGGGTGTGAAAAAACTCCCCCCTGAGCCCAGCAACTTTCAGCGCTGTAAAGCACCAGGTAGCTCTGCCCCTTGTGGAGGTGGGTTTTTTTAAGAGCTCTCTCCCAAGGCTGTGCCACAACCACACAGTTCTTTAGCGTTGCCAGTGTACACTAGCCCTGAGTCAGCAGCTCCTGCCTACCCCCAGCACCACCCAGGCCGTCCCCCCAAGCCTGCTGTGGGAGCCCTGTAATTCCTCCCCCAAATCCCAGTCTGAGACCCCCACCCCCAAAATCTGTTTCTAACCAGGACTGCCCCACAAGACCTCACCCCCCTGAATCCCCACTCACAGGGAGCCACCCCCTTCAACTCCCTGAAATTCACCCACCAAGGGGGCCATGATACCCCTGCAACAAATTCCTGATCCTGGCTCCTGGGAGTCAAGTTCAGAGGGCTGCCCCTCACAGTATGTCACAGTTTTCTGTTGCCCTCCCCTCCCCCAGCACACCCCACTCTATACAGAACCCCCACCACCACTTCCCATTCCCAGTTCACACATAGCATCTTGGTTTGAGAGCACCCAGTGCTCAGATCCACACATGCATGTATGGACCCTGCCTCACATTAAAACACACACGCTCAGTCCCCTAAGCCACTTCTCTAAACTAGTGCAATATCCTCTATGGTAAGCAACACGATAAATGGATCAGCAGCCCTGGAAAGGGTGGGGGGAGACCCTCTCTGAGCCCTACCCCATGCCATGGGAGACTGACTCTGAGCCATAATTCCCCTGCTCCAGAGGAGACCATCTCTGTGCCCTATCAGCTCACAAAGAGATGTGAGAGCTTTGGAGGTCGACAGCCCTTGGCACTCTGAGACCAAGACCCTGTCGTCAAGGGACAGATTAAACTCAAACATTTTGCATTTAAGTGCCTTTAGGTGGCTGTGGCTCTTTGTTCCTCTAGCCCCTATGGCCACAGCTGTGGCACCCAGCTCTCAGTGCTAGCTGTATCTCTCTCCACACACCAAACTGTATTCCCCAAATCTAGAAATATCTGCATTAGTTCAACTACTAAAATGGCATCACAACTGGCAGGGCCACAGGACAAAGGCCCAGGCGCCTGCAACACAGCAAGCCACATTTAGCCATGGGGCGCTGCTGCAACCGGCCTCTCCATTCAGCCGTGGGGCAGCACCACTTTGCACTAGCTGGCAGCGTATGAACTACTTTTGTTCCTATTTCTTCCTGCCACTTCCCCAAGACCAATTTTCCTCCCCAGCCTTGAATGCAGGAGGCCAGGTTTCAATCCAGCACCTGTGAGTGGGACCTACCTAAAAAAAAAAAATACTGGTCATGAAACTGGAGAATTTCAGTTCCCAAATAAAATTTAAGGCTAGCTCCTCTCCCCGTGAAGGTGCCCATCCCTTCTGGGAGAGGGTTTTAGACCCTGAGACACGGATTTATTTTTCCTGCTGCTTGCTCCTCCCCTGCTCCACCCCTGCCCCTGAGACCCTCTTCCCTGCTGCTTGCTCCTCTTTACCCTCCCCGGAGCACCTCCTGTTAGTTGCTGAACAGCTGTTCAGTGGCCAGCCACAGGCCTCACCCAATAGCTGTGGCTGGTGGGTGCTGAGCACCCCCTATTTTTTTTTCTGTGGGTGCTTGAGCTCCAGAGCACCCACCAAGTTCATGCTTATGCTTGAGATTTAGCTAACGTCAGGGCCCCACACCCCCAGCTTCAGAGTGTAACCAGGAGGTAAGCACCAAGGCACTAGTGCCGACAGCCACGTGTTGGCATCCATGGCCCCCTTGGGTGTTTCATTGCTGCTGCCTGCACTGGTCCTTCTTTGGCTAGTGGGATCCCTCCCGGAGCAGGGGGAAACAGAAGCAGTCTGGTGCAAGCTGCCACAGCGCTGGATTTCCAAGGGAGGCTGCAAATATACATCCAGCTGAGGAGAGGTCCTGGGCCTGCCCTCAGTTCTTGGCGGCACAGCTGGGCTTGGGGCTGAGTGGCTGTGAGTAGGAAGAGCTCCAGTCCCGATGGAACACAGCCTCCAGCTGCTCCCGCAGGGTTAGCTGGGTAACCCCGGGGGCAGCCTCACTCTGGTTGATGATCAGCCCCACCCCTGCAGTGTTGGTGAAGTAATCCTCTGACCAGTTTGAGGTGCCTGTAAAGAGAGGCGCAAATGTCAAGCCTGCAGGGAATCAACACTGACACATTCAGGGGCCCCACCCTGCCCCGCTCTAACCCATTGAACCTCATTCCCCTCCCAGTTGTGGGGAAGAACCCCTTGAGTCCTGGCTCCCAACCTTCCCACCCATCACTGGACTTTGAGATGCTGTAACTGTTCCCAGTGATGGCTTCCTTGGACTCCTTAGCCCATGATTCCAGGCCCCTGGGCTGATCCCCCACCCCATGGCTGGGGAGGCACACACCAATGTAGGCCAGGCGGTCGGTCACCATGTACTTGTTGTGGTTGACACGGGAGAAGGGAATGAGTTTCTGCTCAACCAATGCAGGGACAACGAAGAGTTTCTGAAAGAGACAAAACACAAAGTCACCTTTGAGCCTACAGGCCCAGCATGTCCTGGTATAACCTACAAAGGATGTTTTAGGTTAATAAATAAGTATAAGTTAAGCTAACTTAGGCCCAAAACCTAAGTGTAGAGGAGTATGAGAAACGGACGTTGCTAGTGTGAGATAGTAAGAGTTAGCAAGGACACAACTCTGGTCTATGTTACTGTTATGTTGTGCTTATAACTGGTTTGAGCAAGGTTTGTAATAAATGTTTTCAAGAATTGTAAATATTTTATTAAAATGCTATCTATATTGATAGTATGGGAAGGCCATTGGTGCAGATCTTAATTTAAATAATGTGTAATGTAAAGAGCCAATAAGGAGGTGGTGGAAATATAATTATGGTAATGAGCAGTTTAAAGTTAATTAATATTACAGTATGTAAGGGGACTGTTGTCCCTTTACTAAAACTCAGTGGGGTTTTTTTGGTTGGCTAGTTCCCAGTACCAAAAGGAAGGGGAAGGGTCGATGGGAAATCAGAACCCTGAAAGTCCCCAGGAACAATGAGGAGAGGCTAATGCTCCAGGTCAGCCTGATTGACAGGGCGGGTAGGCTAATGAGGGCGTCAAGAGGCGGGAGAGGGTCCCATCCTCCGTGTGAGCTGGAATTGTCTGGGTCAGACAGAGTGGCGAGCTAAGGAGAGAGCAGGGGTCAGAGGTGAGCTGGGGAGCACCCAGAGCCGTGCCAGCCAGAGACGCGGCCCAGTGCTAAGAGCAGAGCCACAGAAGCAGCCCACAGAGCAGACCTGTGCTGAGAGGAGAGCTGCAGCAACCAGAGCCAGAGAGGCCAGAAAAAGCATCCCAGGGGGCTGGAGCCAGAGCAGCATCAGTGCTGAGGCAGTGTGGAGCTGGGGCTGGAACAGTCCGGAGCTGGGTGCGGTGAGCAGCTGGGGAGAGTGAGGAAGACCTTGGGCAGAGGGCCCAGCGCAGGGAGTGGGATTGTAACCCCAATGGGGGGGCTGACACTGTGAAGGGTCTGCCACCTGAAGCCTGAAGGTGTGTGGCCACCGCCAGAGCAAGTGTCCGACCTGCAGCATCCCTGCAGCACAGCCAGGACCTGAGGAAGAGGCCTGGGACTTGTGAGGAACAGACTGAACTTCCCTTACATTCCAGAGACACTGGTTGTGATGTCCCTGTGCCACAGGGGTGATGTGTTTTCCTTTAACTTTTCCCATTTTTTCCTTATTTTTTTTAATATTGATTGCTGTTTAATAAATTGTATTTGCTTTGAATTGTATGTAATGATCAGTGGGTCAGGGAAGTGTCCAGTGCAGAGAGACCACCCCAGAGTGGCTGAGCACCCTAGCCCCTGCCCTACGTGATCACAAGGTTGGGGGTTGATCCCCACAGGAATCCTGAGCCCAGTCTTCTTGGGGTTATGAGGACTCTGCCATACAGGAGAGTGGAAGGGGAGGCCTTGAGGTCAGGCAGACCTCTGGGTAAAGCAAGTGGGAGCGAGGACTCAGATCCTTTCACTAGTCCATTTCAGCAGGGTAGTGTATAAGCCAGGAAAGTTCCCCACAATAGTGGGCCTACTCCCCCGCTTACATACCATAGATTACAAAAGGAGTAGTTTTGCTAAATTGCTTGAGAGCTCCAATTAATGTCAAAAGGGTACCATTAGGTTCCAGGATTATAAGGCTGTACTTCGCTCTGATGTCAGTGGACTGATCACCCACTGATACACTATTTCATCTCTGAGTGTAAGTAAGGTCAGGGCTACACTTAAAATGCTGCACCAATGCAGCTGCACCGTTATAGTGTTTCAGTGACGACGCTACTATGCTGATGGGACAGCTTCTGCCATCGGCATAGTTAATCCACCTCCGTGAGCGGCAGCAGCTATGTTGATGGGAGAAATCCTCCCGTTGACATCACACTGTCTACACAGGGATTAGGTCAGTATAACTGCATCGCTCAGGGGTTTAGATTTTTCATACCACTGAGCAATGTAATTATTCCAATGTAAGTTTATAATGTAGACCTGGCCTAAGATTGTAGTATTGTGTAAGTGATAACCACATGCCTGTTTGCTTATCTAAGGATTTTTCTTTTTAATAAAGTTTGGTTGTAGCATTCAAAGTTTCACCTAGTGGTCCTCTACTAAATACATTTTCTGTAACTGACTAGAGGCTCAAAACTAAGATGGGTTTTATTGCACTTTAGCTTTACCAACTTAATATTAATTGAAAACTTTTCAACACAAAGGTTGCAGAAGATTACACAGGTAATATCTGACCTCTGGCCAATGCAGGGCACTGACAGAGAGGGAGCTTCCTACCAGCTGGCCCCTGGGCTGAGTCATGGAGCAGAAAGGTCCCCTCAGGTCCCAGCCAGCCCCAGCCCTGGGCACTTCAGGTTCCTATTCCTGCACCACTCCAGGACTCACCACTTCGATCGGGCAGCCCAGGGGTTCCTGGCTGAGGACACTGAGCGACTCCAGGAACAGGAACATGGACTGGTCCGAGTGCTGCCAGCAGCTGATGAGCAACCTCACCTTCACGTGCCTGTTGCAGGCTGCAGCACGCAGTGCATCATCAATGACCGGCCAGAACCTGGAGGGCAGCCCGAGAAGACCAGGTCAGGGGACAGGACACCTCACATCCAACAGCCCCCCACCCATAGCTCCCCAAATGCCCCGACCCTGGGCCACAGCCTCACAACTGCTCAGCCCCCAGGCCCCAGTCCTCAGGCCACGGTCCCCCAACTGCCCACCCTCTGGGTCAGAGCCCCTCAACTGCCCTCCCCTCTTCCCAACGAGCCCAGTCCCTAGGTCATAGCCCAGCCCTTAGGGCCCAGCCCCCCAGTAACAGCTCCCCACCTTGCCCTCCCCCTAGCCATTTATCTGACGTTCACTAGTGCCAGCCTGTGTCTGACTCTCCATCTCTCCTCCCCACCCTCGCTGTCTGCAGAGCTCAGGTTGTCCCTGCCACCAGCCTCATGGGGGAGGATAGCATGGGACTCCCAGATGTGTCTAGAAGGGACAGCGTGAGGGGAGCTGGCTGCCTGAACCCCACCTCCAGCCTGCACATCCTCTGGCCCCCACCTCTTGGGCTGGCAGAAGGTGCACTGGGGCACATAGTCCATCACCGAGATGTAGACAAAGGCCTGGGCATCCTGAATGGTGCTGACAATGGCTGTGAGGTCTGGAGTACGGCCCATGGAGCAGAGGGCAGGAGGGGAGCTCTGCAATCCAAACAAACACAGATACAGAGACAGGTAGGATGTGTCACAGCACAGAATCCAGGAGCAAATGACGGGGCCTTCTGGGGGCCAGAATCCCACAGGGTCAGTATGTGTCACAGCACAGACTCTGTGGAGCGAGTAACAGGGCCTCCTGGGACAGGGAGAGGCCTCTGGCAGGGAGTCCTAGGTGGCTGCTCCCCATGCACTGGAGAGCCATCCAGTCCCCGTGCAACCCCCAGCAGTGCCAGCAGGCAGTGGCTGAGCAGTGGGCCCCAGGATGGCAGAGGAGGTATCGGGACACACAGAGTCCAGGAAGCAGCTACGATGATCTGCCCGTCCCAACAGAGCCTACATGGACACTTACAGAGAGGTACAGTTCTGCACTGCTGCCATTGAGCTGCAGCTTCAGGGGGCGGCTGCGGCTGGACTGCGCGGAGACGTAAGCCGGCCACACCGTCGGGAGTGAGGCCCCCTGCCCTCCGAGTGCACGGTACATGGCGAAGATCCGGTGCAGGTCACCAGCCACACAGCTGCAGTTGTAGAGCACAGCACCCAGCTCCTTCACCTGCAAGGCAGGGGTGTTTGGGAACAGCCACACAGCAAACGTGACCTTGCCCCAGCTCCAACAGGAGCCCCAGGCTGAACTCTAAACCCCAGGAGAGTGAATGCAGCCCCAGTGGGCAACCAGCCTCACTGCCCAACTCCAACATGAGTCCCAGCTCCAGTCCTAACCCTGCCTCACAGGGACCCAGGACAGTGAACCCCAGTCCCTGTGAGCACTCAGTCCCCCTCGCAGTACCTGTGTCAGTGAGCAACAGTCCCTGTGAGCAAACCTCCCCCCTGCCCACCTCCCCTCTTCCCACACCCTCCCCCGAGTGCCAGTCCCTCTGAGTACATGTCCCCTCTGTCTGCCCTTTACCCGCTGTGGTACCTGTGTCAGCGAGCGCCAGTCCATGTTGGCACTGCCAATGTAGACGTGCTTGCCATCCACCACCCAGAACTTGGTGTGCATAATCCCTCCAGTCAGGTGCTCCAAATCCACATACTTTACGTCTGCACCTGCAGGGGGCACCAGCAGAACAGTGGCCATCACACAGAGACATCCTTTCCCGCTTCTCTCAGCCTGGCTACCCCAGCTCAGCTGCGTAGGGTCTTGTCTGCCCCTTTCCTAGAGCTGACACTTCCCCTCATGCCCCTATCCCCATGCAGGCTCAGGGGCTGTCCCAACCCCTATATTACCTTTGCTGGCCAACTCTTCGGTTTCCCAGTCAGACTTCTGGGGGCTGTTCACAGCAATGTTCAGCTTCACCCCCCGAGAGGGAAGGTCCCGCAGCTTCTCCAACACCTGCCTGCCCTGCAGGGAGTAGCATGAGTGTTATGGCTTAGCAACCCCTTCCCTCTCACCCCAGAACAGGAGCAGACAAGGGCTCCTTCTGCCTGCACCGAGCCCCACCTGCCAGGATGAGGGTTCTTCCTCCTGCATGTCTGAGTCCCGGAGAGTGAAGTAGAAAGCTGCGATGTCCACAGAGTGGTTGGCTGCATCCAACAGGTCCATCCAGGCCTGGAAAATGGGGAGGTGGCGGGGGCTGGAGCGGCTGTAATCCAGGCCCACAGGGATGCTTTCCACCAACACCAAACTGCAGCAGCCACAGAGAGAGAGGAGAGATGGGCAGGGTTAGGAGACAGACACCTGAACAGGGGTAGCGAGGGCATCAGTACTTGCCAGGACAAGCAGAGACCAGAGCAAAATCCAGCTCCCTTCTACTCCAAGCATCTGCTTAGTCCGAGGGCAAGCAGAGCCATCTGCCACTGCCTGCAGAGTCTGTGCTGTCACTATGTGCTACAGCCCACCACCTCCATGTGACACCTGCAGATCTGTGCAGTCACTACGCCCCTGCTAATGACCACCACCTCCGTGTGACATCCTGCCCCTGCAGGATCCCTTACCTGCACTGCGGGCTGCACTCCTCCTCTGGCTCTTTCCACGGGCTGGCGACATGGCTCCAGCCCAGCTGCCACTGCCCCATCAATCCCAGGACAGAAACAGGGCTGCTGTGCTCCCACAGGAGCCAACCAGAGAAGCCCAAGATGAGCAGGAAGGGAAGAAGGATGCAGCAGGTGGAGGAGAAAAGGAAATGCTAACAAGAAAGAGAACAGCGCTTAGTGGGGAGCCCTGCCTGGGGCAGGAACCAACATAACAAAGGGACAACTCTCCAGGAGCCCCATGGCAACCAGCCTCACCACCCAATGCCCAACTCCAACATGAGTCCCAGCTCCAGTCCTAACCTGCCCACAGGGACCCAGGACAGTGAACCCCAGTCCCTGTGAGCACTCAGTCCATGGACAAGGACCCATATCTGTGTCCACCCAACCCTTTCAGGGACAGGACAGGGGCTGGTTGGACCAGGTCTGCTTTCTTCCAAGTAGCAGTGTTCAGAACCCAATGCTGCAGGGAAAGGTTGCTGAGCACAGTGCTCTCCATGGCAGGGAATGCTCCATCCAGCAGCGGTTGAGCCAATGATGCCCTCTCGGAGGCCGAGACTGCCCCCCAGCCAGTGTGAGAAGGCAACTGAGTACTTACTTCCCTGACTGTGGCATTAGGGTATGGCTCTGAGGGGAACTGCCATGGCTGTCAGGAAATGGGTCAGCTGTTTAAAGGGAGACTCTGCTAGGCACCCAGTGCAAAGAGGCACAGGGACAAGGAAGGGAGCCTGGTGCTACAACTGGACATGGAGCAGGGAGCTCAGCAAATGGAGTGCCCAGATACTCCAGTGCAGAGATGTGAATCTCTCCCTTACCTTGCTCGGGTTCCCTGTGCTCTTGGGTCTGGGGGCTGGTGGTGTGAGTGCTGCAGTTTCTGTCCACATCGCCAAGCCTGGTGTTCCATGGGCAACGCGCCGCACCCTGGGAGTATCTGTCTCTGTCAGGCGCGACATCCCAGGTGCCACACTCCGCAGTCTGGGAGCTGCACTCTGCCTACTGGGGGTGATGATCTGTGCCCCGTCCTGCAACCTGGGCGCCCCACCCTGTAGCCTAGGGAGACTGCTGGATGCCCCGCCTTGCAGCCAGAGGGCTGTGCCCTGCAGCCTGGGAGTGTTGCTGGCCGCTTTGCCCTGCAGCCTGGGGGCCGTGATCTCCATGACAGTGGCTGTCTCTGAGTCGGGCAGTGCAGTCTCCAGCACCTGCAGTTGGGCTCTCTCATCTCTGAACTCTTGCCAGTCCAGGTTCAGCTTCTGCAGTGGGAGACAGCCAATCCAAAGGGTGGTCCTTAGTCTGGCTGAGAGAGAGGAAGCCCCCGGTCCCCCAAGCATTGTCTCTCTGGTACAAGGATAAGAATGGCCTAAAACAGCACTGAGCAATAGAGGGGTACAAGCTGGGGGAGTGGGAGCTGCAGAGCCTGAGACCTGGGATCAGCCACTACCTGTGCCTAATGTGAGGGTCTGCTAGCCAGCCACAGTGAGGCTGCTCCACGTCCCACCTAGAGTGAGCTGGGTGGCATCAGCAAGAGCCACAACCCAAGATCCCTATTACACATTGGAGGGCCAGACTGTCCCTGGGGCTACAGGCCTCGGGGGCGCAGGGAATGGGATACGGGGCTTTCACTGATAAAGCGCCCCAGCTCTGATCCAGCCCCAGCATGGAGGGACTGGCTGGCTCAGTCAGGTTGGGCGTGGGAGAAGTGGCCTTTTGCTGCTAGGGACATCAGCTCCGATCCAGCCTTAGCATCAGGGAGGACTGGTTGGCTCAGGAGGCTGAGGAATGGGACATGGGGCCTTTTCTCTCTAGGGGGAGCTAGCTCCAATCCAGCCCCAGATCAGTAGTGACTGAAACCCATTCTAATCTGATAGCTGTTTGCTGACCCCAGCCCGTCAGGCAGATGTCCCCAGCACAACTGTTCCTGACTGGTCTCACTGTGGGCAGCCTCAGCAGAAGGGACTGTGGAGACAGAACACCCCTCTCACCTCTAGGGGGAAAACCAAGATGGCTGAGGCATAGGGGCTAGAGAAGGGAGGGACCACATTACCTCTTTCTCCCCTGAGCTCTCACTTTGGGTGGGGAAAAGCTCCTCTTTTTCTTCATCCTCCTCTGAGATCTGCAGCCTCTTCAGCCTCACATAGGGTGACTGGAAGGGAAACAGAAATAGCCAGATATCAGCTCTGCCAGAGGCTGCACGGTTCCTGAGAGATGCTGCATGGGACTAATGGACACAGCGGCCCATCTGTGTAGGTCTGCACAGCACCAAACCTCCTATCCCTGTGGAGCACTGGGAGGGGCTAACCCACCAGTAACCACTAGGGGTGAGAGAGAATGGGGGAGCGGATCACTCCAGACCCAGACATGCAAACCAGCACAGACAAGACAGAATGACTCACCAAGTGGGCATCTTGGTCCAGTGCTGCCCATCTATTGCTCCTGGAAGGCTCCAGCCTCGCTGCTGGCTTCCGGGAGAGGCCTCTCTTCATCACGGTCCTAGTGGGTTCATCCTTGAGCTGGGGCAGTGGAGGCTCCCTGGTTAATATTGGCAAGGGCTCCATGGCTGGCCCAGTTGAGGGCTCCATGGCTGGCATGGAGGTAGGGTCACTGGCTGGAGTGGGCGATGGATCCCGGGCCAGAGTGAGATGCAGTTTGTGGGCCTTGATGCTGGCCCGGGGCTGCAGGACGAGAGGAAAGCTCCCTCCCTCAGCACTAGGAACCTCTCTTAGGACCTGTAGAGGAGTGTGGGGCTCTGGTTAATATTCCTCTCCCAGGTAGAATAGGAGCTGGACACTGATGGTGGGAGCTGCCCACATCTGCAGGCTCAATTTCATCAGAGATTACAAATTAACAAGGGATTGTAATGTACAGTGCTGTTAATCCTCATTACATTTGGCACTTTACCTAAAGCCTCAGCTCCTGTAAGAATTAAAAGAGTAAGTTTCTAGCCCTCGTGATTACAGAGAAAAGCCTGAAAACCTAACCCAGTTATGCTCCTAACGGTCCCTAGATGTGACCTGGGCATGACCCTAAGGGCTCAAATGAAAAGGAACATACATTTATTCTTGTTTTTAAGTTTTATTGTTTCTTGGGGCTGGTCAGAGGTGAACTGGTCCTTTAAGGGGGAGGAGGGGCTCAGCCTCACCTGTGCTAAATTTAGTCCACTTCCTCAGATGAAGGGACAGAGACCAGGGGACCATGATGATGGCATGTAACTAGAAACCAGGCCTGCTGGGGAACATAAGGGGCAGCCACAGCGTGGTTGGGGAGGGCATATGTATTTGTTGAGGAATAAGTCTAAGTTGCAGGGAATAGAAGCCTATTAAGAGGGCTGAAGCACTATAAGCAAGCGGAAGCCCTGATAAACTGAAAGACGTCGGGGGGAGGTTTTATAGTACTGAACCACCCCCAGAAGAAGAGCAATACTGTGAAAACACCAGCTGTGGTGGGTGGTTTGCTGTGAGATGGAAGAAAAACTGAGACAGTGGGAGGGCCTGAAGCCAGACTGTGTAACCCTGCTACCTGGCCTGCCTCTTGATTGGCTCGTGTTTTTGGGGTTGGCAATACTGGATTTAGAACAGCAAGACCCTGTGCCTCAGGGTAACAAACCATCAGGAAGGAGAGGACAAACCTCTCTCCAGTATAGTTCCCTAATGGTGCTGGGTGAGAGACTTCCCCCAAGGTAACTCCAAATCCCAGGTAAGAAATTGCCCCTTGGCTGAAAGCTTGTTCTTGGCACAGAGGGGTGTTTTCTTTGTAAGATGAACTTTGGTCACTTTGCCTTTTAAGATTAAAAGAAAAAAAAAAACCTTCAGTCCTAGCCCACCTGCGGTGGCTCTGCAGGCAACGGAAGAGCTGGTGGGTTTGTGACACCACAAGGGATAAGGAAGTGAAACCCAACTCTGAGCAGGGAGAAGGTTTTTATTCAGGCTGTTTAAAACCCTCGGTGGATTGCTGACACTTCTTTCACCCTAACACTATGGAGAGGGGAGCTCTAAGGCATAGGGAGGCAGCATGTTTTAGTGGATAGGTCACTGGATTTGGGTCTAGTCCTGGGTCTGCCAAAAACATGATCTTGGGTAAATCTCTGTTTCCCCTCCCAGCCTTTGTCAAGTTACAGTGTGAGCTTTCCAGGGCAGGGAGTGGCTCTTGCTGTGTGTTTATAAAGCACCTATCTCTGCAGAGTCCTGATCTTGGCTGGAGTCTAGGCAATACAGTGTCACAGATTTTAGAGCCACAAGGGACCATTCTGACCTCCTGCATAGCACAGACCTGAGACCCTTGTACAGTAGTTTCTGCCTCAAGTCCAGAACTAGCACTGGCTGGAGATTTTTTGACAAAACACTTCAGCCAAACAATGTCAGAACGCCAACTGTTCCTGAAAAGGTATTGGGTTTAATGAATTTCCTGCTTTGGAGGAAAAGAAATGTCAAGGAGGAAAAACAAATTGGGAAGTTGCTGAACTATCCCCCTCTCAAAACAAAGTTCTGGTTTTTGTTTTGAAATTAACTTCATTTACAATGAAAAAAGGTGGAGGAAGAAAAGTCAGGGTTCTCAGAAGGAAATAGTTTGATTAACGCAAAGCAAAAAAATTCACATGACTTTGGCCTGATGCAGGAGGGTTTTTTACTCTTCAAAACTGAAAATTCTCTAGATCATTTCCCACTCAACTGTACCCCATAATGGCTGGTTGAGCAAAAGCAGAACTCCTAGAAAAATCATCCAGTCATAAGGAAAAGGCTGCAGGTGATGAGCGATCCACCATGAGGCTGTGTAAATTGTTCTAATGGCTAATTACACCAACTGTTAAAAGTGCCTTTCTTCTAGTCCAAGTATTCAACTCCCAATTATTGGATTGCATTCTGCCTTTGACAGCTAGATTCAAGAGCCCTCTGGGGTTAGAAAACTCCCCCCCCCCCCCATGCACGCAGTTAGATTGTCATCAACTCACCAGAGTTTTCTCTTGGATTAAAAAAATAAAGCGCCTAGGAGCATGAAACTCAGGCCTGGGCTACACCTAAAACTTGGCTTGATCTAGCTGCCTGCCTCCGGGTTGTGAAAAAGTCACACCCTGGAGACAGTTAAACTAACCTAAACCTTGGGAGTGACGCCCCTAGGCTGCTGGAAGGGGGATTTGCTACAGCGACAGACCCAGCCATTCGGTGGGAGCCCACGCAGCGCTGCAGCAAGCGGGGAGGTCACCGCCGGGGAGCGGCATGTCCCGGGGCCGCCGGGCTGTAGGGCAGGCACAGCCGAGAGCAGCGCAGCTTTTCCACAGCTTGAATCTTTCCGGTCCGGGCCCCTCTCCCGGGTCTGCACTCGCCCAGGGCAGGGGGGCCCTGGCGCTATGACAAACCCGCGGACCGCGCGCCTCACCCACCGAGCGGCAGCGGCCGGGGGCGGGGGAGCGGAGACCGGGCTCTAGCTGCCCTGCGCCGAGCCCCGGTATTGCTGGCCCCGCAGGTGACAGGCCGAGCTCCGAGTGCCAGGTTGCTCCAGAGGCCTCAGCCGGGCGCCCCGGGGGGCCGTGGTGCTAGCTGGGTCGGGGGCCTCCCCGCACCCCCTGCAACCCGCTGAGGGCCTGGGGCAAAACGGCCTGGGGCCGGGCCAGGGCGGCAACGGCCGCGCTCGGAGCCGGGGCCGCCCTGCCGGACCCGCGGGGCTCCCCGATCCCCGCCCCCTCGAAGCCCCCGGCCGAGGCGCCCCCCGCTCTCACCGGCTCCTCCGCGCTACCGTGCGCCAGGCGCATAGAGCGCCTCACGGGAGTCCCCGCGCGCAGCGACCCCCGTCTCCTCATGCCGGGCGGGCAAGTGGCGGGGACGGAAGGGGCGGGCCCGGCTCCCGCGCCCGTTGACATTCAAACCCCGGGGGCTGGTTTGAAATGACAGCTGGCAACGCGCCGGCCTGCGCCCGCGGCGCGGCTCCCCCTGGCGGCCCAATCCCCGCCCTCCCGGGACAGGCGCCACCCCCGCCCGCAGGGGAAACGACCCCCACCCGAGCCGCAGGGAGCCCAGCCACAACAGGAGGCGCCCATCAGCCGCTGCAGCCCCCGGGAGCGGAGCAGGGACCCCTAAGGAGGGGCCGGGACACACCGTCGGGTATCGGCTGCCTGGTGCCCCAGGGGACTTTCAGGGGCAGCCCCGAGGGGGCAGCAGACTCCGCTGCACCGGGGGGAGCAGCGCATGGCGGGGAGGGGGACACGGCTGAGGGAGCGCAACGACCACTTGAAAAAACAGACTATTCCTGCGCTGCCCCGCAACCTCAAGGGAATATATATTGATAGCTCAGTGGTTTGAGCATTGGCCTGCTAAACCCAGGGCTGTGAGTTCAATCCTTGAGGGGGCCATTTAGGGATCTGGGGCAAAAATGGGGGATTGGTCCTGCTTTGAGCAGGGGCTTGGCTAGATGACCTCCTGAGGTCCCTTCCAACCCTGATATTCTATGATCTCCGCCTCAGGCACCCCGCCTCTCCCTCACACACACCCCTCCCTCATCCGCTACTATGGAGACCGAAGTCCCGCCCCCACACCAAATGGTGGGCAAGATTATTCACCAATCACCAGGCGGAACTGGTGGAGTGACACCAGGCGTTGACCAATCAGAGAGAGGAAGCGAGTCTGACCAGTGCCCGTTGAGATGACTTGAGGGCTGAGGAATACATTTCTACGGCCAGTCAGCGAGCAGAGCGTGAACTAAACCAATCAATGGATGAGTCGAGTTGAGTGACGGGCGCTTCAAACTAATCGACGGGAATGGGGATTGAATGACAGCGGCCGGTATCCAATCTTCGGGGGGAACCGGGGAGTGACAGTGATCCCGAGCCAATCAAGCAGCAGAGGTTGGAGAAGTGGCAAGAGCAGGCAGCAGGGGGCGGGAATAGGTGGATCCCTTCAGGCCGCGGCTTTGTGGTGAGTGGGGATGGGGGGACTAGGGGGCAAAGAACCCCATGAGCCGGGATTAGCCGCCTTCGCCTCTCCCCGCACCGGGACCCCCCAGCCCCGCTCCCCTCACGCAGGACCAGAACCGGCCCCCTCCCCCCCGCACCGGGACCCCCCAGCCCCGCTCCCCTCACGCAGGACCAGAACCGGCCCCCTCCCCCCGCACCGGGACCCCCCCGGCCCTGCTCCCCTCACGCAGGTCCAGAACCGGCCCCCTCCCCCCGCACCGGGACCCCCCCAACCCCGCTCCTCTCACGCAGGACCAGAACAGGCCCCCTCCCCCCGAACCGGGACCTGCCAGCCCAGCTACCCCGAACTGAGACAGGAGCCCTAGCCCCCTAAACCAGGATTCCCCTGAGCTTGGCTCCTCCCACCCTTGATACCCCCCAATCAGCCCCCTGCTTGTCTCCCCCCACCAGCAGCCCTGGCGTGACCTCCCTCCCCTGGGATCCCTAAGTACCCCTCACCTGTTTGGCCTGTAATGTGGGGGGCAACCACCTCCTCCCTGCCCAGGCTTCCCTGTCCCCATTCAGGCCCCATCCCTAGAGATGGGACCCCTGTGCCAGCAGTCTCCCCTCCCAGGTTCACCCCCTTGCAGGCTCCTCTCCTTTCTCTGGGTCACATAGGGGAAGGTGATACAGGGCCATGTTAACATATGCCTCCCGTGCTAGAATGGGGGATGCCTGCCCGAGGCAACAGCCAATGCTGGGGAATAATGGGGGGCACCAGCTTTCAGCCCTAACCTGGGGGGGGTCTTCATAGGGGGATGATGGGAGCAGGAGCTTCTGGCTACAGTGGCCCACAGAAAGAGGAGATTCTGGATAGGGCACTTTGCAGTGGCGGGGGGGGGGGGGTAGAGAGGCTCAACATGAGGTGTGAGGACCCACGCTGGGGAAGGCTGAAGTGGGAAGGGATGGGGGTGGACTGGGGGCAGATAATGAAAGATGCAGGGCAAGTGGGGCCCCAGTCAAGCCCAAGAGAGATCAGAGCTCAGGCTGAGGCAGCAAGGGGACAAATAATGGGTCCCAGTCCCTCATGCTTCATTAAGGGGCAGTCTGGTGGGGAGGGGATGTTTCCTCAGCCCCTCCATCTCCAAGGTAACTCTGATTCTCTCTCTCCCCCCAACTCCCAGGGGCTCAAGGCTATGCCAACTGCTGCTCCATCCTCCTAACTACCCTTCAGCATGGAGTTCCCTGACCACAGTAAGCACTTGTTGCAGAGCTTGCGAGAGCAGCGACACCAGGGCTTCCTTTGCGACTGCACCATCATGGTGGGCAACACCCAGTTCCTAGCACACAGGGCTGTGCTGGCCTCCTGCAGCACCTTCTTCCACATGTTCTATAAGGAGCGGCTGGACAAGCGGGACCTGGTCTGTATCAACAACGAGATTGTTACAGCACCGGCCTTTGGGCTGCTGCTGGAGTTCATGTACCAGGGCATGCTGGCCTTCAACGACACTCCAGTGGAGGATGTGCTGGCTGCTGCAAGCTACCTGCACATGAATGACATTGTCAAGGTCTGCAAGAAGAAGCTGCAGGCACGGGCACTGGCAGAGGCTGACAGCACTAAGAAGGAGGAGGACTCTCCAGCCAGCTCTGAGTTCCTGCCCAGCACCTCCAAGTGCCAGTTGCAAAGCCCTGAGGTCCTGCCACCACCTGTGCATCTGTGTGAAGCAGGAAAGAACAAGAAGGAGGAGTGGAAGAATAACCTCTTGGAGAAAGCAGGCCCCCAGCAGCCTCTAGCACCAACTGGGGACATGGCAGATACTACACAGCCGGGCATGGACGGCGACTCCCCCCGTGGCCCCGTCTTGGGTAGGCCTCTCCCCCCAGCCACTGCAGATGTTTCTCTGTCTAGCCCCAGCAGCTCCACTGAAACCATCTCCCACAGCTATTTTCCTCCGGGCAACGTGGCAGAGGCACCATCCGGCCTGGAAACCATCCCTGAGAACTTAGCCGTGGAGCCCCGGGTGGGCAGCTTAGATGGCTTCTACTCCAAGGAGCTAGACAGGGGCCCCATCAAAGTGAAGGTGGAAGCCATTGTGATCTCTGATGAGGAGCCAGACACAGTGGAGCAGCTGGAGAGGCGGAGCATGGAAATGAGGATGGAGAGCATCTTCCAGAGGCCCACAGTGGAGGTGGGGCCTACTGGGGGCTGCAACCGCCACCCCGATGGCTTTGAGGAGCCCAGTGGCATTGAGGAGGTGTCATCAGAGGGTGGCTTTCTTCCACAGGAGCATCTCCCCTACCACATGATCCCGGTGCCGGGTGGACAGGGCTACTCCAACATGGTGACACCACCGCTGCATGAGCAGATGTACCTGCCAGAGTACGAGGCACACCCCAACTTTGGTATCTTCACTGAGGACGTCCCCACCTGCAAGACATGTGGCAAGACCTTCTCCTGCTCCTACACGCTGCGGCGCCATGCCACTGTGCACACACGCGAGCGCCCCTATGAATGTCGCTACTGCATGCGCAGCTACACCCAGTCTGGGGACCTGTACAGGCACATCCGCAAGGCCCACAATGAAGACCTGGCAGCCAAGCGCTGTAAACAGGACGTGGAGAACCCCTCGTAGTGAACCCACATCTTCCCCACCCAGGGATATAGGACAAGCCGGACGCTCCTCAACAGTAGAGGGGAAGCCTTTGGATTCTCTCCTGTAGAGATGGGTTGGGGGTGTGGTGAAGCCCCCCCCCGGGATGCTAGCAGGGAACTTTGAACTCTAATCAGGAGCCACAGCAACCATAGGCACAGAGCAAAGGGGCCTCACTCCAAACCAGCAGCTGCTCTGGTTCGTGCCCTTGATCAGTCGTCTTCCTGCCCAAGCCACATGTACCACCTCCCTGCCTGCCAGAAGGAGTTGCTGTCATTTCTTATACAGGGTAGACCTGTGCTGGGCACACTACACTGGCGTTTCCCCGTTGGACTGCTGCCAGCTTTGTAAATAGTTTGGAGACAGCTGCATTGATCAGGATAATTTAAACTCTAACCAGGGAATACTTTCACATATATTTATGCTCAGAGTGGGTCACAGCAGCTGGGAGTTCAGGCCCAGGACAACATCTGACTATCAGGGGTTATTACCCTGGGCAGGAGCTCTGCACAGAGCGGGGTTTAGAGTGATTGCTTCAGAGTAAGTTTGAGCAGACATACAACCTTCACTTCCCCCACCCTCCACTCCCAGTGCTGCCCCTTCTCTTGGTTGTTTTTAATCTTGGCAGGGCTACTTATGCCAGACACCCTCTCCTTGAAGGTTACTCTCATTCATTTTAATCCCCCTTAGACAGAGGCTCCCTGTTTTTAGGGTTTTATTTTTAAGCAAATCATGGCTCTCTTTTCAAGAGGATATAAAGTGAGTTTTAGAAAATGGTTTCCCACCACTGGGGGTGGCCCTTCCAGCCCCCTGGAATGAGCTCCCAGGGAATGGGGGGAGTAGCCCAACATCCCAGAGGATAAGTTCCCAGCAGCTATGGGCTTTAGGGCCAACTAGCCCTTCTGCAAACCACCCAGGAAGGGACAAAAAGGTGAAAGGTAGGGTTATTTGCATGGGATGGTTTATACCAGTCTTGTCTGTGCTGCTTACTGTGGAGCCTTTGGGTAAAAGGGCAGATTGGTAGGAAACACCTAAAGCAAAAACCCTCCTAGGGGTCCAGGCCAAGAGTTTCTGACTCCCATTGTTTTTAGTGTCATGGCAGTTGGGAGCCCAAATGCTGCTCCAGACCACCCCATGGCTCTAGCCAGCTGCTCTTTAAGCTCAAGTTGCCTCTGTCAATCACTACATCTTTGTCCCCACACACTACCCCAGCAGTGAATGCAGCAGGGTTCCTGCTCACTCCGGGGGGAGGGACAGACTCCACAAGCTGCTGTGCTGTTAAACTGTCCTCATATCAGCCCCTCTCCTTCACTTACCAAACCCAATAGCCCAGAGCAGCCACCTTTTATCCGACTCATCATCATTTGATTGTCTAAATATAAAGCCCAGAGCGAAAGTGCTTCTAGGACTCATTTCTGTTCAAAGCCGGGAGTTGGGGTCGCTGCTAAGGACAAAAGTTCAATAGTAAAACTAGCACCAAGTGCTTCCACTGTCTGTGCTGTGGTCTCTTCTCTCCAGCACGTTTTGAGGGGTCAGCTCTGCTGCAGCTCTAGCCTCAGGCCACCAAATAAGTCCATTTATCCACAGGACAGGCTGCAGCAGTGCAACTTGCATGACTCACTCCTACCGTGGAGGAGGGAGTTCAGTCTTTATGGCTCCTACCATTATTACACAGGCAGTTGGCCTGAGGCAACCCCCTTGGTGGGGTGATATGGTCATTTAGCCACTGTCAGTCTGGAGTGGGGTGAGAGCAGGGCCTTAGAGGTGAACAGCACCAAGTCCCACTCACAAGGGCTGAGTGAGGTGAGATCCCTCAGTTTACTCAACCCTGCTAAGAATGGCATGAGCAGGAGAAGAATGAGGTGGGGCTGGGTGTGTATGGGTCAGTTGGGCATAGGGAGGAGACAAATCCAAGCTTCTGGCCAACTCCAGAAGGGAAACCCCCAAAGCCCCCTTCTGATGGGATTTCCAGCTTCAAACTGCTGTGCACCTACCTGCCTTAGCCAGGCTCCAGAAGAAGCACAGGAAGATCACCCTGTGCCATGGAAAGGGGGCCTCCAAGGTGCTTTGTGCTAGGGGCAGAACTCCCACCCAGATGGGAATTAATTGATAGGAAAGTGACAATTAGGAAGAAAGTTTTCGACTGCTCTCAACTCCGTAAGGAGGAAAAATTCTCTCACACACAGTTCCAAGTGCCTCTTCAGATTGGTCTGGTGCAGGAGTCCCTGGGCTCAAAAGACTGGGACTCCAGAGGGGGGTACAGGATTGCAAGGCTTATGCCTGCAGAGCAGGAACTGCCTATTTAGTGGATGCTCTAACCACCTCAGACATGTTCCCAGAACATGAGAACAGATGCTTCCCCTCCCTCCAATAAATCAGTCTTCCCAGCAGCAATGGAAGGAGATGCCCTAGTACGTTCACACATGTTGTAGGGAACAGGAAAGATACTAGCTGCTATCTCAGCCCCCTCCTGCTCTACACCATTAGAAGCCTTGGGTGCTTAGGTAACACAGGCCTTTCTAACCCCGCTTTCCTTTGGCCGCTTCTGAATCAGGGACAGCCGCCAGAAGAAGAAAGCAGCCTATGATCTGTCTGAAATGAAGACAGGCTTCCAGCAGGGCCTCCAGGAGCTTTTACTAACCCAGCAGCACTGGAGAGGAAAGCTAAACAACCCTCAGACTGGGGCCTGCTAAGCAGTTGTGGGTCCAGGACACTGTCACCACAGCACAGAACCCCCCCACCCAGGATAGTGGATTATTTGTACAAATAATAACAGGCCCAAGGGACCACGTACTCTAAATATAGCTGTAACTGGAGCACTCCCCTGAGGCCTCTCTCTACTGATTGGTAGCATCATGAGCTGCTTGCACCTGGCAGGGGGTTCTCAGTGCCCGCCCAGTGCAGCCATTAGTCTTATCAACTGCAGTCCCATTTCACACAGACAAGCATTTACAGAAACATTATTTAACAGGGTTAACTGGTGGCTACAGGGTGTGCTTCTAAAGGGAAGACACATGCAGTCTAAAGGCCAGACTGTGCTTATTCCATGTGCAGGGTTACCTTCCCTCCTGCACAACTCAACCTCCCTTACAAGGGAACCAGTCTACCCCACAGCTAGGGCTGCCCTTGAGGAGGAGGTTCACCCCTGCTCTGGGAGGACAAGGGTCTCCAGTGGTCAGCATTGGGTCTAGGAAAATTGCTGGAAGATTACTTCTTCCAAAAGTTAGCCACCACCATGTGAGCTCTTTCCCCAAGGTCAGAGGGAACAGGATGGCCTTTACCAGCCCCAGGTGGTGCAGCAGGAGCTTGGAGCCAGCACCAAGTAGTGTCCTCCAACACCACCCTTAAGCAGTGGGGTCCTATTGGTCTCACAGTAGGGTGAATCACACTGGCACAAGTGCAAGAGGCTGGCAGGTGTGACTATCCCCACAACACAGAAAGGGCCATCCCACAGGCACCGCAGGGTAAAGGCATCTGTTCTAGGCTAAAGGCGTGCTCACTCTGAAGTCAGATCTTTCCCTTTGGAGCAAGTCTATTCAGGCACCCACTTGGGGAAGGGAGGAAATGGGCAGGTTCCTTGGTGTCTCAGCACACCAGGGTAGATGCCCCACTGACCAGGCAGGAATGTCATTCCTACTCTGACTGGAGGGGGTGGGATGACACCATTTACTAAGCAGCAACATTAGAATGGGCAACGATGGCTCCTTTCAGAGAAGCAGGAGTCCGAGGCAACCGGCAGCCCTAGCCAAACATCTCCTGGGAGGCGTAGGTCATGTAGAGGAACCCATCTTCATCTTGGTTCAGTGTATATACTTCAGCCATGGTGAGCGACATGCTGACCAGGCTCCGGCTACCATCCACCAGCAAGTAGAACGACTGGGTGGAGCTGAGGGACATCCTGTTCCTGGGGAAGCAAGAAGGCAAGAGAGCTGAGTCCCATCTGAGGGTAAGAAGGAAAAGCACTGACTGGTCTCCTCTGAGAGCACCCATTGCCTGCCTAGCCCAGGGGGAACTGCACTACCTGGGCATTGATCGCACTTGCTCACAGCCACCCCTGCATCTAACCCACAACAGCAGCTAATGGAGACCTGGGGTCCCTTACCCAGGGCACCCTGGAACAAGGGGCTGTTCAGAGAGCTGCAGTCTCTGCATTAGCCTTTGGTAGCACCTCTCCCAAAGCTGTATGGCACCCTGAAACACAGCCAGGGGCATCCTAAGAGGGCTAATAACTGCCCAGGTCACAGCACCCCCCTTTGTTGTCTCAGACAAGAGAGGTTTCAGAGTAACAGCCGTGTTAGTCTGTATTCGCAAAAAGAAAAGGAGTACTTGTGGCACCTTAGAGACTAACCAATTTATTTGAGCATAAGCTTTCATGAGCTACAGCTCACTTCATCAGATGCATGCCGTGGAAACTGCAGCAGACTTTATATATATGTAATATATATGTGTATATATAAAGTCTGCTGCAGTTTCCACGGCATGCATCTGATGATGTGAGCTGTAGCTCATGAAAGCTCATGCTCAAATAAATTGGTTAGTCTCTAAGGTGCCACAAGTACTCCTTTTCTTTCAGACAAGAGAGGGCAACAGGACCCAGCAGTACCTGGGACACAGACACCAGGGGTACAATACCAAGACAGACCCCCGCTTCCAATCACACACCTCCTGTTCTCTTACCGGATAATGGTCACAAACTGCCCCATGGTCAGCTCCTGGGGGACCAGGAACTTGGTCCTATCCAAAGCTGGCAGCACCTTCTCCTTGGGGTACCGCTCCAGGATCACCTGGAAAACAGACACGTGGGAAAGGGAAGAAGGCAGCACCCCTCCCAGAGATGAAGCTGCTGAGATAGGCATAGCCCCTTCCCTGCCCCTGCGGAGGTGGGGAGAAGAGGTGATGGCCCATTCCCCACGGAGCGGCTGGTGTCCTGGGCCCCGGGGTACACGCTGAGCGCCCCCCCACGTCCCACCTCCTCCCGCCAAGCGGCCGCCCCGCCCACTCACCGGGAGTTTGCTGGGGAATTTAGAGCGGACCGCGGACACTTCACGTTTCCTGGTAGCTGGAATGAGAAGCGGATCCGGGGAGGAAGGTCACAGCCAGAGGGGCCGAGCCAGGGCTTCCCCAGCAGAGCCCCCCGGAACCCGAGGGAAATGGGGGGAGACCCCGCGCGGGCCGCGCCCACAGAGCTCTGGATACTCAGAGGAAGCATCCGGGCCTCCCCACGGAGGGGCAGCCAGCCCGGAGCAGTGCTCTCCGCACCCCAGCTGCAGGGGGAGCTCCAGCCCCCTTGTTCAGCCCCTGGTCGGGGGGCTCTCCGCTTAGAGCCCACAGAAGAGGAAGAGGGCAGGGCACCCCGAAGTCCGCCCAGGGGCTTCCCTGCAGGGGACGCCCTGCCCTCGAGTTCACCGGGCTCCGTCTGCACGGACCCGCCCAGGGCTCCCCTCTCACCGAAGCATTTCCGCTGCTTGAAGGGAGCGCGGGACTCCCGGTTGCCGGTAACTGGCAGCATCCTGCAGGGCACTGAGCGGGGCTCGCCTGCCCCCGGAGCCCTTTAAATAGCGCCGCTTGCCAGCTGCAGCGGGATCCCGCGGCAACTCTGCCCCGCCCTGGGGCCAGGGCCCTCCTGCTGCTGCTGGGGAGCGCTCGGGCCCTGACGGGACTGGGGGCGCCCGGCTTCGGGTGGGGAGCAAGACACTGAGGCGGGGGAAGGGTTTTTCTTCTCTATGGGCTGATTTTGCTTCTGCTGGGACTAAGAGAAAGGAGGGTCTGTTAATTGTACCTCCCCCATAATGGGGATGGAAGCGGTTGTTAATTGCCCCTGTTCTCTGTGATGGGGAGACAGAGGCCGACGGGCCTTGTTAATTGCCCCTGCCCCCCATGGATTGGGGATAGAGAGGAGTCTGTTAATTGCCCCCGCTCTCTATGGTAGAGGAATGGAAGAGGGGTCTGTTAAATGCCCCCTGTGCTGGGGGGTAGAGGGGCCCCTGGGTGGGGGATAGAGAGGGGGGTCTATTAGTTGCCCCTGCCCCCTGTGGTGCCCCCACCCCCGACACCCAGTGCACGTCCAGCGGGCAGAGGGGAATTAGGCCTCATGGTTATTGAATCCCTTCGCCTGGCTCCGTTCAGAGCCGCCAAGCAGGAGCCCGCATGACATGGCTGATGGCTGGGCCACGGGGTGGAATAGGGGGAGCGAGAATGTACAAACAAGCCCAGGCATCGACCCCTCCAAGGTGAGGGTCAGGCCCGCGGGTGGTATGGGAGGTGTCCCTGGTCCAGGGCATGAGGCAGTGACCTGCCCCCCGGGGAGCTGCGGCTATATTTGGGGGAGAATCCGCTCCTCACTGGGGGAAGGATTTGGGGACATTGGCCCCTCTTGAGATTTGGGTGGCATTTCACCCCTCCCATGGAGTAATGGGGGCCTGTCCCCCCAGGCTGTATTCTGGGGGGTGCAGTGGGATTATTTTACCCCTCGGGGTGTGTCTGGGGGTATTTGCCCCATAGTGCATTTTCGGGTGGGTCCAATGGGTTTTTACCCCCCTGGTGCACGGGGTGGGGGGACGAGGGGATATTTACCGTCTACTGCCCCTGATCTTAACTTCGCTCTACGAAATGTTTTGCCCAGGTCGGACCCAATCAGGAGCCCGGGGCCTTTGGCCCCGCCCCCACGTGACTCTTTCAAAACCAGCCCCTTTGTTTGAGCTGCTGTGTGTGCTGAAAGTCCCTGGCAAGAGACAACTGGAGCCGGTGGCGGCTTCTGGGGGCTGCCTCTGTGGGTCCAGCTTCCCCCATAGTGCGTGCAACTTATCCTCCTCTTAGCCTGCTCCCGCTGCATGCGATTTACCAGCACCCCTGCTGCCGGTGGATGTAATTTACTCTCCCACCCATCCTGCCCCCGTGCATGCAATTTACCCCCCTCTCGGCATCCTGGTCCTTGCTTGGGGTGCACACTTCCCTCTGCAGCTGCTGTACCCGGTGAGTCCTGGCTGCATGCACTTCCTTCCTCGCCCAGTCGATCCTGCCTCTGGTGCATACACTGCCCCCAGTTCTATCGTTCTGCCCCCGGCGTATGTACCTCCCCAGGAGCTGCGTCCCCATCCCCCACCCCCCTGAGCGGTGCCGCTTGCCCCAGCGATCCTCATGGCCCGCAGAGCTGTGCCCCCCTCCCTCTGGTCCGGGAGCGACCGAGTGCGGTTCGGGGAGCGGCTACAGGCCAGCCTGGCCGGGATCCTGGAGCTCGAGCTGCTGAGAGAGACGCAGAAGGGAACCGTGGAGAGCGCCCTGGGCGTCCGGGAGCCGGCGGGGGCTATCCCAGGGGGGCAGCGACAGGTGAGAGCGGGGTGGGGGGAATGCATGGGCCAGGGGAGGGATGGTTGCCTTTAGTGTGATGGGTGGGGTGGTGCTGGTGGCCTGTGATATGCAGGAGATTACATGATCTGGCCTTAAACTCTGTTGGGCTGGTTATGTGGGGTGGGGGGGGGGAGTACAGGGGGCCAAGGGAGGGGAGCATGGGGGCTGGGGTAGGGGAACTTGAGCTAGGTGCATGGGATGGGGGCAGAGGGAGGGTGTGGGATACTGAGCTATGGAAAGCTGGGGGGATGGGGATGGCTCTGGGTTAGGAGTGGAGTTTGGGGGAGGAACATGGGAGCTGGAGTAGGAGTGGAGGCAGGGAAGCTATGGTTGGTGTAACTATGGTGTGATTGGCGGTGTGATGGTGCAGGACTGGAGGTATGATATGGGGGTTGGGGCATGAGTGGGAGGGGGCAAAGGGGTATGCTGGAAGGGAAGGGGCAATGGCTGCTGTGACCATGGGGAGGTTGGTTGCAGGGTTAAGGTCCAGGGAAGCCCTGGGGGGCCAGGATACAAGTCAGGGAGCTGGAGGGCTCCAGGGCTTTGAGCAGGGTGGCTTCCCCAGGACTCTGCCCTGGAGTAGTGTGTGCTCCAGTTAGAGAAAAAAATTCCTTTTGCAGCAAAGAAGCCAGGAAAGCTCCCCAAATGCAATGTGTTTCAGTCTGTGGAATAGTCCTGGGGGCTGCCAGCCTGAACCCAAGGTGCGCCTCTCCAGCCCTACGCCCTGCCTCTGCGAGTGGCTCAGATGGCTTAAGGGAGGCACAAGAAACTCCAGTGTGGAGGACTGTCCTGCCCTTGAGGAAACCCTTGCTCCCTTAGGGGCTGGGTTGTGCCCTGAGGCTGAGGAGTCTGCATCCCTTATAGCCTCTTCTCCTGTCTGACACACCTGGGCATGTTCCCTTTATCCACAGATGTGTCCAGCCCTTTTGTGAATCCTGCTAGGCTCTTGTCCCCAGTTATGTCTTGTGGCAGTGCGTTCCACAGGCTAATTCAGTGCTTGTTTCCTTTCTTTGGTGTTCAATGTATTGCCTCTTTAATTTCACTCAATGTCTCTTTGTTCCTGCATCAACTGTGGGGGTGAATGGAGTCCCCAGTCTGCCGTCTCTATGCCAGTTACTATTTTGTGTAACTCTGTGATGTCTCTTATCTGAACTAAACAGCCCCAGTCTCTTCCAACTTGCCTTAGACTGAAGTCTCTACCTGTCTTCTAATTCTGATTTGTGTTTGCCCCCCTCCCAATTCCACTTCCTCCTTTTTGTGCATAAAGTTTGTGTAGCAGCTATCTGGCATGTGGAGGAGTTGGTAAGTTCATATCCTGATGCTGGACAGCCTGTTTTGTGAGTTGTTTCTTATAAATTCTCCTTAGCCACTGCTTGAATGCAGCCACGTCTGGTGTCAGCACATTGCAATGCTGCTCAGCAGCTTAGGAGAGGAAGGGAAAGAGAATCCATTATCCCTCTTAGACTGTCTCATCATATAGGATGTATGCAGTGTTGTAGTCATATTGGTCCTAGGATATTTGAGAGACAAGGTGGGGGAGGTAATATCTGTTATTGGACCAACTTCTCTTGGTGAGAGAGACAAGCTTTTGAGCTTACACAGAGCTCTTCTTCAGGTCTGGGAAACATACTCAGAGTGTCACTGCTAAGTACAAGGTGGAGCAGATTGTTTAGCATAAGTAGTTACATATTTCAAGGCATCATTCAAGTTGAAGTGGCCTGTTAACGACTTATGCTAAACAATCTATTCAGTCTTGTATTTAGCCTGAGGCCATGTCTACACTACAGAATTATAGAGCTACCACAAGTAATTACTTCGCTTGTGTGTGTCTACACTTTGCGCCTTGTGTCTGTGGTGAATGTTCTCCCCAGGAGCGCTTGTATCGATTATACTGTCAGCATCGGGCAGCTGAGCAGCACAGTGTCTACGCTGACACTGCGTCGACCGACTACATCAACCGTAACTCCATGCCACTTGTAGAGGTGGAGTTATTAATTTGGCGTAGCGGGGCAGTTACATTGGCGGGAGTTGAATTTAAGTATAGACACTTCCATAGTTAGGCTGACATAAGCTGCCTTGCCTCAACCTAGCTCTGTAATACAGACCAGACCTGGGTACGTTTCCCAGACCCAAGGGATAGCTCAGTGTAGCTTGAAAGCGTGTCTCTCTCCTCAGTAGAAGTTGGTCCAATAGAAGATATTACCTCACCCATCTTGTCTCTTATCAGATAGGAGGCAGCATTCTGTGCCTCCCTCATCTGCCCTGTGCCACAGGATGTAACTAAGGGGTGGTGTGTGCTCTGCCATCCTGGGGCTGCGCTGTTTGCATTTCTCAGCCTGCTTTGTTTGGAATGGATGTACCCTCCTTTGTACAGTCAAAGCCCCAGGACGGGGGAGCTTGTGGGGCTTCAGGGGAATTCTTGGCATCTCTTCTGACTCTGCTTGTCCTGAGGCTGGGAGCTGAGCTGCAGGGAGCGGGATTCAGACCTAGGCTGCTGACCTGGCCTTGGCAGGTTGGCCTCTGTGGATTTGGCTTGCAGGGAGGTGGGCGTTGGCTGGTCAGGCTCTGTGTGTATTAGAGGAAACAAACCACCTGTTGTTTACAGTGCTCACTTGCTTCCTGTCTGGCTGTCCTCCCAGCCCAGCTCTGCGCTGGCGTGGACAGTGCCAGTTTCTCCATCCCCTTCCTGGTGTCGTTCAAGAGCAAATAGCAGAACCGGAGTCTTCTCCTAACAAGAAACGGGGGAAACGCTGACTAGCCAGCTCCAGTGTAAACTAACCCTGGGACAGGCAGCAGGCTGCTCGCTCCATCCCTGCACTGCACATCTGGCATGCAGGGGGAGGGGAAATCAGGGGAGCTGCCCCAGGGCAGCCCGGCTGGTGCATGCCTGCTCATGCACAGTAATGCACACAGCTGTGCTTGTGCTGGGGGAAAGAGGGTGTCTGAACAGTTGGGAGCCTGCGACCTGCCCCCTCCCAGGGATAGCAGTGAGGCCAGATCTGGCTTTCAGGACCAGCCTGGCTTAAGGCCAGCAGAGGCTTTGAATAACCAAATGGGTTGGGTGGAGGCATTGAGTCAGGGGCAGGTGGCAGAAATATCAGTGTGGTCTGGCTGTTCTCCAAGGTGAATGGTGCACGTGTGGACCCCCCATGCACACCCTGGACACCCCAGCAAGCCCCTGCCTGCGCTCCCCCCCGAACCTTGAAATCTTGTACATGCACCCGCCGCTCTGCCTGTGTGGAGCGTGTGTCTCTCTGCTTCAGTAGGTAAGATGGAGGCAGGGGGGCTCACACAAAGGCAACAGCTGCCTGGCCTAGGAGGGATGGAGCTGAGCTCAAAGGCAGAAAGGGGCCTCCGGGCTCATGTTTCACTCCTGCCGCCAGCTTGGCTCTGGGGCCCTCCCCCCTCTTCCTCACCCTAGCCTGGCTGTTAGTGGGGCTTGGGGGAAGTCCCAGTCCCCTTCCCATCCCCACCTCCGACTCTAGGCCTTGCAGGAGAAGCGAGGCATCTGGGACAGTAGGGATGATGCTACAGAGCATGCTTCCTAATGGAACAAGTCACCGTGGCTTGTGCTGGGGCCCGTAGGGCGAGGCCTGGGTGTGTCTCGGGCCCTGGGCTGGGGTGAGTTGGAGGGAGCAGCATCTGTTTTCCACTCTGATTTCCCCAGACCACCACCATATTACCTCACTGTTTTTTTACCCTCTTGAACCCAGAGTCAAATAAAACCTAAGCCAGCCCCGCCTCTTGGGGGGAAGCCACGGGGCCCCCCAGCTCCACGTCAGCCAGGATACAGATCTGCAAACATCTCTGGGGTAAGAATGACAGAGACAGCTCCCTCCCCGGCCCATGGAGGAAGGGGGATGGAGGAGAGGTTGAGGTAAAGTGCAGGGAGCTGGGGAAGATTGTGATCTTATCAGTACTTCTAATCACCAGCCTGGGGTCAAGGTGCATCATCCCTTGGCCTCCTGAACTCCTCACCTGGCTGTGGCTGCTGCTGCTTCCCAGTTCTTGGGGTGGGCAGGGAGGCCCCTGCCCGTCAAGTCCCGTACAGCTGGGAGAGAGCAATGATATGTGGGGAAGGGGCTGGGCTAAGACACTCTGTGCTGGGGGGGGTGCAGCGGCCAAGCTGTACACCACCCTCACACCTGGGGGGAGATTGGGAGCAGCTTGCCCTCCCTTAGCCTCCCATCCACTGGAGGTGCCTCCAAGCTGTTTCCCAGCTAGAGCTATGTGAAGCTGCTGCGGGGGGGAACATCTGGATAGGTGGAGGAAGTCTTGCCTAGTGGGTTGAGCGCACAGCTGTGTGCAGGACTCCTGGGTTCCCTTCTCAGCACTGCTGCTTGATCTGTGCCACCCGGAGCAGGTTCTGTCTCTTGTCTGTCGCTGTAAGAGGAGCTGATGCTGCCCGACACCCCTGGGAGCTTTGGGGGCTAATGGGTAGGGTGCTCTGAGCCTGGGAAGTGCCAACAGTATCTTTGCAGAGCTCACTCAGCAGTGGACATATCCCTTCTCCCTTGGATGGCTGCTCTTTGGTGCAGGGCCGGGTTTTTGGCTCATTGGGGCACTGGAGCCTAGACATGCCACACAAGCTGCAGCTTAGAATTGGTTTAAAACCTGAGCGGGCTAAACCGGCCCCGCAGGTGTGTGCAGAGGCAGGAAGCTGGTTCTGTCCCTTCAGCCTCCAGCAATGACACCGCGCTGAGCCAGGTTTGAATCAGTGGGAGGCTACGCCTGCAGCAGCGATCGGTACCGCATCGCCTGAGTTCAACCTGTGCAACTCCATGTGGACCAGAGCTTACTGGAGTGCAGTGCCAGCACAAAGGGGGAAAGGGGCCTGCTCTCCAGAGGGGAGGGAGGGTCCTCAGCAGTGATGGGAGGTCCTAATCTTGGAAGGTATCCGGGAGACATTGTGGTGCCCAGAACAGTGATTGGAGGGAGCCCCTTCAATGAGGGAGGATTCTCTGCGTGATCTTGCTCAGGTAGCGGGTTCTATTCAGTGCCCAGCGGGCCGGGAGGCGGGAGTCTGGGGCAGAGTTGGGGGCCTGTGCAGTGTCCTTGCCATGGAGGAGGCCCAGTCGTAGTTGGGGGTGTGCTCTGCCCAGCTCCTTGTAGAGACCCAGGGCTGGGTCTGGCCCTGGATGCCAGGGCCCCAGGTGGCTGGTGGGTTTGGTGGCTGCTAGCATCTCTGACTAACCCTGTTCGTGCTTCTGCCACAGCAGGGATGGGGCAGCCTGGGGGCTAAGGAACCGCTGCCCACAGCTAAGCTGGACCGGAGCAAGTCTGAGGACCTGCTGGGCATCCCTGACAAGCCATGTGTCTCCTACTGCTCCTCCGAGAGCATCAACATGGGACGCCAGGCCGGGAATAGGGACAGCAGAACGCCGGCAACAAGCCTGGCATTGAGAACCGCTGGATCCAGCGAGCAACTGCTGCTCCCCAAGAGGCCCAGGGCACAGGCAGAGCCTAACTTCACTGCACCAGAGACCTCAGAGGCCGACTCCAGGCCCAGCTCGGGTATGTTCAGCCGGGATTTGGGCCCTGGCAACCAGGAGCAATAAGGCACCAAGGCCTGCTCGTCCTGGGTGGTGCGTGATGCAGGCAGAGGCTCCGAGCTGGGCCATGTAGCCTGTCGGGATCATCCTCCACAACCCAGAGTCCCTGGGACTTGTTAGTTGGGGACTCAGGGGGAGGAGAGACCCATCCCGTTAGGGGTTGAGGGAGTTGGGGGAGAGATAAGGACGACCGGACCCCTGCAGTGAACCTTTCCTCTTGCCCCAGGGTTCTACGAGACCAGCGAGATGGGCTCCCTGTCCGACTCCTCCACATCCATGCACAGCGAGTGCCCAGGGGGCTCACATTGCAGCGTTGGTTCCCTCTCCTACCTCCCAGGCCTACGGGACAGTGGCTGTTCACGGCCGCACTCCACTGACGAGACCACCGTCCGGCTTCTCGACCTCCGGCTGCAGCGGGTAATGGTACCCAATGCTCCCAGAAGCCCCCATGCCGCTGCCAGGAGACCAGTCTCAACAGGTAAGCAGGAAACGGCCAGCTCAGGATGTGGAGCCCTGCTGTCAGCCAGTAGGATCCGGGGAGCAACAGGGTTGGGGCATGACCCTGAACCTGGCAGGGGGGACCTGACTCATTCCAACTTACCCATTTCCACAGGGGCTCTGGACACCCTGCCAGGTGCCATTGATGCCCCCAGACCCACGGCAGAGTCAGTGCAGGACTGTCCCACACTGTCTGTTCTCTGATTTCTGCATCCCAGGCAGAGGTGGAGCCAGCCTGCTCCCCACTGCCTCACAGATACTCCAGGAGCATTGCTCTGAGTTGTCACAGATCTCAAGACCAGGAAAGTCCATTCTGATGGGCCAGGCTGGACAACCTGACCCAGGGACTCCTGTATGTAGCTTGCCATTCATGGCTGAGCTAGAGCATGCATTCAAGGCCTGGTTTGCACTAGAATCCCACCCCCTAACCAGTGTAGTTCGCCCCAGTGTGGCTGCAGTTATACCAGCATAAAGGTGCCATACCCCAGGAGAGTTTATTCCACTTCCTATACAGGAACAGCTAGACCAGGTCCATGTAACCACATCCCCACTGGGGAAGGGAGGCTCTATGTTTTCACTACACCAGGGTGGCTACAGTGAACAAGGCCTTAGAATCCTGGGCTCGATTTACAGACCCCCAACCCCGTGCCCTACTCTCCCTTGTGATGGGGAATCAGCCATCTCCCTGAGTCTGTTAAATGGCTAATCACTCTCCCTTTTAACAATGTGCTTTCCATCTGATCTGAGGACAGGTCTGTGCTGGGAGCACGTTGCTGGTGTAGCTATCCCCATAGGCTATCCTTGTGTACTACACCAGCAAAACACTCTGAGCATGGCTGCAGCTTAGACTGGCAAAACGGCTCCTGTGCCAGCATAGTTTATTCCAGCCCCACCGAGCATATGCAGCTCTACTGGCAAAAGGCCTTTTTGGGTGTCAAAACTGCAGCTATGTTTGAGCTTTTGCTGGCACAGCTATGTTGAGTGGGGGATTTTTTTTTTCCACCCTTCTCCCTGACAGAGCTGTGCTGGCAAAAGCCCTAGTGTAGACACAGTTATACCAGCTAAAAAGGCCTCTTTCTGGGGGAGCTGATTTTGCTGGGGAAACTGGTTTAAGCTGCACCGCCACTAAGAGGGATTGCTGGGGTAGCTATGCCTGTATATCTGTACCAGCTGACCCCTCCTAGTGGGGACAAGGCCCTGGTCTCAGAGGCAGGTTTCCAGCCCTTGATTTGTTCTCCTAGCTCTCCTCTGAACCCGCGTTGTTGCCAGGATCCCTGCCAGTGCCCGTGGGCACCTAGCCCCTAGGTCACCACTTAGCCAAGATACTGGGTCCAGTTTGGTACAGCCAAGCCCTATGTCATGCAGGGAATACTGGCCCAAGCACCTGGTTTCTCCTGCCAGGCCAGAGCCTGTCTCTGATCCAGGATGCCTGCTCTCTACTCTCTCCACAGGGGATCTGGAGTTCTTGCTGAGCCTGGGTGAGCTTTCGCCAGCGTTCCCTCAGAGCTTGCAGCTCCTGCGGTACAAGTGTGACCTGGTGTCCCGCAGCACCAGCGAGATCTACCACTACCCCAGCCCACTGCATGCCGTGGCCTTGCAAAGTCCACTCTTTACCAGCGGCCTGTCCCGGGGCCCATCCCAGGAGGATCTCAGCGAGCGGGCAGCCATCCCCACTGTGCAGGAGGGTTCTCCCCAGAGTGGGCCAGCCCCCTCAGAGGAGCAGCGCCGAGCCCAGCTGGACCGTTACATCGCCAAGCTGGTGTTGAGGTACAGGTGTCGGTCGGCAGCTAGTCGCACGGAGCCTAGCTACCTGGCAGGGCACCAGAAGAGCCAATCCATGTCATCGGTCTGCGGCTCCCCACTGGCAGCTGGGCCGCTCCCTGGCTGGAAAATCCGCAGGCGCATTTCTACCTGCTCCCACCTCCGCTCTCCAGAGGGGCCTGACAGCTCCCAGGCACTGGACGGCCCAGGGGGCCGAGGCTCCACCGCCTCCTCTGTGGGATCCAGCGAACGCTCAATGGGGTTGCTCCTGGAGCAGCTCTCGCTGTGCCAGGAGCAGCCAGAGGGAGCCGGCTGGGCTGAGGCCTCGTCCTGTCATCCCCATGTGGTCAGGGTCAAGGCCTCCTCCAGGAAGACCCTTGGCACTGAGCGGGAGCGGCTCTACAAGGGCAAGCATGCCTCGCGGGAGTTGGTGAAGGCAGGCGAGGGTGGGGAGCGCAGCTGGCTCAGCCCGCGGGAGCTGCTTCGCAGGATTAGTCTCCGGCGCAGGCCAGCTCTCCGGGCAGAAGTGGGGAGCCGCTGCAGCTCAGAGGTGAACGTCCGCACGCCGAGGCCTGTGTATCGCTGCAGCTCCCAGCACTGCCTGGAGCTCCCAGGCAGACACAAGTGGGCATCCGTCCTGGAGATCTCCAGCCAGGCTCTGGGGAGGCCGAAAGCTGAGCCCTTCCCCCCACCAAGCCGCCAGCTGGCCTTCTCCACAGACTCCTGCTTCCCTGATGGCAGCCAGCTGGAGCTGCAGCCACAGCGAGCTGAGGGCAGCAGCACCTCCAGCCTCAGTGAGGTGGATGCTGTCAGCCTGAATGGGGATTGGCGACTGTGGCAGCTGGGGCCACCCGGGGCCCACCCGCTTCATGCCTCCGCCACACTGGATTCCAGCAACCTGGCCATGGCCAGCTACAAACTACACAGGACCCGCTCCTTCAAGGAGCTGAAGAGGATGGTGACCCGTTCCCTCAGGCCTCTGGCTCCCAAGGCCAGCGGAGCCTCCAAGTGACTTCCTCTAGCTGCAGGCTGCTCCCGAAAGCCATGTGGCAAAGCCACCACCTAGCCCCATCCTTTCGGGGGGATGGGACCCCATTTACTGGGACTCTAAGCTCTGCCTGCCTCCTCCCTATGGAGTCTTCACCGTCCCCTATTCATGTCTCTTCTCTGTGGTAGACAAGTGACTGGAATTGGCAGGGCCTGGTGCTTCACCCACCCCGATCGCTGACAACTTGGGGAGGGGGATTTAGAATCAGCCCCCTGCCCCAACGCTGGCAGAACTGCACTGACAAGGCTGGCACAGGGGCACCCTCTCCCTAGAGCACGGGCAAGCCAGAGCAGCCCTCTCCCTGAGAGGCAGGGAGCTTGAAATGGCCCTCCAACTTCTAAGAGCGGGAGGGGGCAGGAGCCACACTATCTAGGGACTGTGTCTGGGCTTGAAATCAAATGTTCAACAGGTACCACGGGCCCCCTGCATCTCCCATAACCTAGGTATGTCTGGGTGCTGCTGTCTGACTAGCTGCGGCGGGTAGGCGCTCTGTGTGGGCAGAGCTGCCTGGCTCTGGCTGCACCAAGGAGCCTCATTGCTGGTGTCAATTCTAAGTGGAAAAAATAAAAATTGAATGTTAAGGATTTGGAGGGTGTTTTAGACCTGGGCGGTCTGCTGGCTTGGGAAGGGCAGCACCCCACTCCAGTGTTTAAATGCTGGCCAGGAAGGCAGTGGGCACTCTCTCTCTCCATGCATAGGCTGTTTTGTGAGCATGGGTGCTCACATGCAACCCTTCCCTGGCTGTTAGAACCAAGCCCTGCTTTTCATTAGTTGCTGTGCCCTTAGCCTTGGCTGGGGGTGCAACCCAGTCGGCTGCTGGCAAAATCCCTGTGCATTCCCTACCTTGATGCCCCTAGCTTACCAGGGGGAGAGGATCCTTCTTGTTCTTGGGAGGACTTATTCTAAATGCTGCCATTAGGGTAAGTCCAGGCAGCACCTGTGTAATTGCAGCTGGGGGCTGTGAACTGGACCCCCTGCTCTGTTTCATGCTGCTGCTGCTGGTCAGATGCTGCTTGTATTAACCCCATGCCAGCTGCCTCCATGCTAATAACTCCCCCTTAGAGCCCAGGACTTATCCCTGGAGCTGGGAGAAAACCCCAGCTGAAAGGTGCTTCTCTAGGTGACATTCATTAGCCTCAGCCTGTGCATCATGTGAAGCTTACCAGGTGCATGGGCCCAGGGGCTGGCCTGTACATGAGAGACCTTCCACTGCTTTCTCGCAGGCTCCTTGCACCCCGTGGCTTGGCCTTCCTGGCCCTTGCTTCCATCACTCCTGCTGGTGCCCTGTCAGCTTGTGCGTTAATTCTCTGGGCCTAGGAGGGGGAGGAGAAAGACCCACCAACAGTAGTGCTGCTCTCCCTGAACCTCTCACCTGTACATCCCCTGCTTGGGGAGGGGTTGGCTGTTGCCCTTGGAGAAAAGGGAATAAGCAAGGGGGATAGTAAAGGGTTGGCCCCATTACTGCATGAGGTAGAGTCACAGACTGTTTAAGGCCACAGTGGTCAACTGGATCATCAGGCATGAGGCACCAGCTAGAGCAGTTCACTCAGTTCCCCCTGCATTGAATCCAATACCTCTTGGGTTTGACTAAAGCATCTTCCAGACAGGCTGGCTGAGAGTTTGGAAACCTCAGGAGATGGGGGAATCCACCCCCTCCTTGGGAGTTGTTCCAATGGTAAATCACCCTCCCTGGGGAAAATGTGGCCCTTAATCAAGTCACCTGTCTCTTTACGAAACAGAACAAGCTCCGTCAGTTTCTCTGGGTTATTAGGTAGTTCTCCCACCCTCAGATAGGGTCTGTGGCTCTTCCCTGCATGCTGGCCAGGGCCCTGCTTAAAATGTGCATCTCAAAACTGGATGCAGCATTCTGAGATCAGTCTCCCCAAGGCCACAGCCAGGCAGCTTGTTGGGCATATAGAGGGGAGGAGCGTGGCCTTTCTGAGAGATTGTGTGATGACCTGCTGGGCTCTGCTACAGCTGCAATACCTTCTCCCCCATTTCATAGGGCTGCAGGATGCTGGAAAGAGGCATCCACTTCTCCAGTCAGTTGTTTATTTCTCCTGCGTGAGGCTTGTCCTGTTCTGCACACCACACAGAGAACGGAGAGAACTTGGCCCTGGCACAAGCCATGGCACCTGCTTCACAGTGGCACAGCCAGCAAGGGCAGGAGAGTTGCTTACCTGCTCAGGGAGGGAGCTAGGAACGTCCCAGGCTTGGATTTGGCCAGGGCAGACTGAGCACAATGAATGCAGGGACTGGGCTGTGCAATGGCTGAGCTACAAAGCAGAGGCCTTGGCTACACACAAACTGGTTGAATTAAACTGCAGCAAGACCCTGGATGGAGTGCTCTTGGCAGCTCCTAATCTGCTTCAGCTGCACTGAAACTGGAGTGTCCACATGGAGCTCTGCAGCTGTTCAAGTGAACCAGTCTTCCTTTGCTGGTGTCACACTCTGTGCAGACAGGCCCCCTGGGAGCCCTCCTCAGCGGTGGCCCACAAGCCTGGCAGATCAATGGGCCCAGCTGGCCTGGGACTCTGTACCCCTGTGGCGTAGTTTATAATGAGACTCCTGGCCCAGCTGCAATGACCCCCTGCCAGAGGGCCTCGATCTGGGTGACGGCTTAGTCCCGCCACCCCCTTTTCCTTCCTCCCCCATATCCCAGGCTGCCACCCCCACTCTAGTCCTCGGGGCGCCCCTGACCCAAGCCATCTGCCTGGCTGTGGATGGCACCCCAGTCTTGACCACCGAGCCCCTTGGGGCGACGGCTGATGCTGTGCAGCCGGACCCTGAGCCTGTGGGCACACCCTCCACCTCCCAGGCAGAGCGGTTGCCCTCCCCTCCGGACGGAGGCCCCGCTGAAGATTCCACCATGCCTGACGCCGTGGCTGTAGGTGATGCACCCGCTGCAGCACCCGTGCCTGGTGTCAGTGAGGACCCATCCCCTCGGCCCCAAACCCTGGTCGAGAGGCACCACACCCCGGTAGCTTGGCAGCCGGGGACCTTGGACCCATTCTGCCCCCGCTCCCACCCCAGCTCCTAACCCCGCTCCTGTCCCCTAATCCTGACCCAGGCCTTGTTTAAAAACAAAAACAAAAAAATCTTCCTGTAGACCCTAGCCATCTTTGTCAGGCAATCCCACAGCATTATCTAGCCCCTGGGAGCCTGGAGCCCTGGCGTCACGTTACCTGGCCATGACCCCAGTCACAGCCTCAGACCCCAGTGCTCTTATCTTTCTGGGGCAGATGCCAAGGCAAGGGGTGGTGGGGCAGGTCCCTGCTCCTGGCTGGGTTGGATCAACTTGTCACCTGAGAAACCTGCACTTTCTACCTTCAGTGGATCCCTGGCTCTTCCCTCCTGCCCCTCCACCCTCTGGGGCTGACTCCAGCAGGCCAGGCGGAGGGGCTTTGTTCACGCTGCTGCACCATGCACACCAGTGCAGGAGGCTGAGCCCAGCTCTTGGGACAGAGGTGGCTGGGGGTCACCCTCTGGGATGGAGCAGCCCCATGCACTGGCCTCACCTTAGTACTGTTTAGCCTGGGCCCTGGAGCTGAGAAGCTGGGGCAGCACCAGCAGTTTGCTAGTGACTTGGTGTTTGCACATTGCAGGGGGAGGAGGGACAAGAGCAAGCCCGGAACTAAGAAGAATCAACAGCCCCATTTCCCAGCTGTCGGCAGCCTGGGGGGAGCAGTTTGCTTAAGCAGCAGGGAGGAGCCAGGGCTTGTGGATGGCAGGAATGAAGGATGTTTGCTAGGATGGGAGGGCTGGGGGAGGAGGAGTCAGACTTGCTGCAGGACCTGACAAAACGGAGCCCTTGGGAAAGGAGATATGAGCCCCACCCCCGAGCGGATCTCCCACCTGGCTGCTTGGAATGAGCCAGACATGGGCTCCAGGCCCAGCTCTGATGTGAGCAGCCAAAATGTCAGAACTGAAATGCAGCTGCCCCCACCCCTCATTTCTATCTGAACAGCTGTTGTTGGGGCCTCAGGGGTGTGCAGCGTGGGGCATAGTACAGGCACCAGTGCGGTATGCGCCCTGTCCATGGGATAAGCCACCTCCCTGCACAGTCCCAGTCTAATCCAGTCCCCTCTGCAGCGTGAGGTGAGGCCCCACGTGAAGCATGCAGTCACTGCAGGAGCCCCAGTGCTGCAGGCAGCTGGCTGCAGACAGGGTGAGGAGAGTGGAAATTACTTGTTTGTAAGGGCCAGAGAGGGCCGGGTGGGGTGAGGTCATGTGGCTCAGGATGCCAGGCTCAGCTCAGCAGCCTTAGGATGGAAATGACCCAGCTCCAATCACTATGGAAATGAGGAGACCAATAGCAGCAGAGCAGGGGGTTAACTTCCCTGAAACAGCCCCCTGCTCCCCAAGTGCTCCATGTGAAGAAGAGGCCAGGCAGGGAAGGGACGGACACACACACACACACAGTGCAGGGAGACAGGTCACTTTATGAAGAGGGCCAATGTGGTGACAAAACTAATGATCCAGCCCACACTCCCTGTCTCTGGCACCACAACCATGGGGTGGTTGAGCCTGTGCAGTTGTGACTCTGGGAATGCCCAGGCCCTTGGGAACAACAGAGGACACTGCTCCGCAGACAAGAGGAAAGGGAGCAGTCCAAGCAGTTCCTAGCCACCAGCCTCGGGTTTCCTCTCTAGCAACCCAGGTCCCAAGTGACCTCATGGGTCCTATGCCATCAATGGAAAGCCAGACATGTCCCCATTACCCTGGTGTTATGTCAGTGGGAGTGTCCCTGTGGCCTGGCAGTCTGTCCAGGAAAGGGGGGTGCATCCATGTGGTCCTGGTGGTATCTGGTGGGGGGAGCCATGATTTCGCTAGCTGAACATCCCCATGTAGAGTTGCTTCTCCTTCTGGTGATAGGTGGTGAGCTGGGACTCTGTCAGCTGCAGGTACCGCTTGACGTTGGCGTCTCCATGGAGCAAAGGGGAAAGACAGGACAGGACACGGTGTGAGCTGAATGGCCAAACTCATCCCCTCCCCTGGGTTGAAGTGTTAACTCAGCCTCCTCCTGTGCCCTGATCTAGCTCCCAGCACTCCCTACCCCAGCATCCTCCGCCAGCACAAAGCCATGCACCTGCTGCTAATGCCCATGCAGCTGAAGAGCTGCTCCCTGCCCCTGTCCTCCCCGCCCACCCAGAGATATCACCACTACCCTCCTCTCACCCCCAGATATTTACCTGCTGCCCACGCTACTGCAAACGGATGGATAGCTGTCCCCTGCCCCCAAGAAATGTCTCTGCTGCCTGCCCCCGAGAGGTGTCTGCCACCAGTGCTGTTGTAACTGGGCAGCCATCCTGCTGCCCCTGCCGCCACTGCCCTTCAGCTTGGGGTCACCCTCTAGGGGAGGGGTGCAGCAGGACAACTCCCCTGCTGCGTGGAGACAAGGCCCTGATTCTTCCCAATCAAGGGTGACTCCTAATCCCCCCTGCTCCATGAGCAATCCTGCCCCAGCTCTCACCTCGGGGCTGGCTGCACGAGGCCGCCATGAGATACTGCCGGGCCTGGTCGTAGTCCCGGAGGTGGTAAGCGGCCACGCCGGCACGGTACAGGGCTTTGGGATTCTCAGGCTGCCTCTCCAGCACCTTGAGGCTGTACTCCTTCACCCGCTCGTAGTTCACTGGCTCCATGTGGAGCAAGCAGGCTGGGGGGGTGGGAGGAACAGCACCAGTGAGACGGTGCAAGGGGGCAGGGAGGGTCACTGCTGTAACAGCACAGTGGCATCACTACCATGAGACTGGCACGCACAGATGGAAGTGGTGGTGGCAGATCCAGGGCTCAAGGGGCTCATGAGGTGGAGGGAGATGGCGGTGGCTGTGGTACCCCAGGGGCCGAATAGCCCATAGAGGGTGGGGGGAGGATGGTGGCAGTGCCAACCAGAGGATGAAGGAGCCCACAAGCAGGGCATAGTGGGGGAGGGTGCATGGCAGGGTGTCACGAAGAAGCAGGGTGCACTGCGATGTTACTGGGGAGCTAGGACACCCCTGGGGGACACAGTGGTGATGTCACAAGGAGGTAGCTGCCCCCACCCCCTCCCTCACCAGCTAGGTTGTTGTAGCAGTCAGTCTGGGTGCCGTGCAGTGCCCTCTCCTGCTCAGGCGTCACTGGCGGCTGCTCGCGCCCGAAGGCCTGCAGGGGAGAGGGTACACTGGGGTCCAACCCTCGCAACTGCAGCAGTGCCCGGTGGTAGCGGCTCACGGCATCCCTGAAGCGCCCCTCCTTGTACCACCGGTTCCCGTCTTCTTTGAACCTCTGGGCCTGCTGGAGTCGCTGGTCCATGGCCTCCACTGAAGAGCCCTGCACAGAGAGGTGCAGGTGTAAACAGACTCTTCCCAGGAGACATCGAGTCCTTCCAAACTGGCTCGCTTGCCCACACACCACGTCCTCTCCATGCACCCGGCTCTGGGGAGGGGGAGCAGCCAGCACCCTACACGGCACGGAGGAGGTGTGCATGGGGCAGGGCCTCCTGGGAAAGCAGGGCCAAGTGTCCAGCGCCCTGGGGTGTTTAATGATCACAGGTAATAAGCAGGGATCAGCACTATAGGGAGGGGCCCTCTCCTCTCCTCCTCAGTGCACGACTCAGCTCTATAGGCAGGGCACAGGGTTTGCTGCCAGATAGGGGGATGCAGGGCGCAGCGCTGTTGGGGCTATGGGGCTCAGAGCTCTAGGGCGGGTGCATGGTGTGGGGCTCAGAGCTACAGAAGGGGGCTGTTGGAGAAGGGCTCGGTGCTAGAGGGGGGTGCATGGAGCAGCACCGTCTGGGAGGCGCGGGGGCACGGGGCTATGGAAGGGCTGCGGCGCTCCGCGTCCTGTCTCGGGGCAGGGGCCGCGCTGCGGCTGGTACCTGAGCAGCCATCCGGGCAGCCGCTCCGGGGCCCCGCGCGCAGAGGCCGATCCGATGCCGCCTCGCTCAGCAGCCGCGGCCGAGCTCCATGCTGCTTCCTGCCCGGCCCAGGAAGCGCGACCGGCCGGGCACCATGTGACTGGCTCGGGCCGGGGAGCCAGGCCGCGGCAGCAGCCTCCCCTGCCCCAGGAGCCGGGCGGGGCCGGCCGGTGCCATGGCCGGGGGCTTCCTTGGACGTGCTGGGGCCAGCCCACCCCGCACTCTCTCCCGCTCCTGCGCACTGGGGCTGTCCGGTCTCCGCCGCTCGGGGGCGCTCACATCCCGCAGCGGGGAGTCGGGCAGATGGCAGCCTTTGCCTGGGGGGAGCCGCCGCCCCACATTCCGGGAGAGACCCCCTGGTGCAAGGGCTGCAGGACTCCTGCGCCACTAGCAGGCACCTGGGGGGAACCCTCATCCCAGCGGGGAGCCTGCAGAAGGGCTGTGACTCTCGGTGCACCCCCTACTGCAGCCCTCCAAGGAGGGTTCTCTGGGATCTCTGGCCGGGATGTAGGGGGAGGCGCTCGGCCTGGGGCCCCTTCACTAGGAAGTGGCGGGGGGCTGCTGGCAGGGCATTGTCCACCAGGGCACCCCAACCTAGAGTGCTCTTCCCTGTCCCTGGTCCCCCTCCACCAGCACCAAGTGACCTTCTGGGGATGCAACAAAGACCGTTTCCACCCCAGGTGTTTGGGGAGGGCTGTGGGTTGGAGAAGTTTTGGGTTAAATGATCCATGCTCCATCCCCATAGTATCTGTCTTTCTATCCAGCCATCTGTCTGTTTTATACAGTGACCAATCACCCTGGTATCTGAGCACCTTCCAGGTAAAATCAGAAGCAGTAGCAAAGTCTCTAATGGGCTTCATGGTATCTTTGACATTCTCCGTTTTGGGGGTAAAACTTCAGTTAGTTAATGATGTGTGGAGGTAGGAACAGCTGTCTTCTCTTCTATGGTATGCTGACTCCACCTAAGAAGATTGTCCAAACAGAGGTCTTTGTAAATCTAAATAAATAGAGAATAATACTGTATTGTAATGACTGGCAGGAACTTCTCTGGAATAGTGTGCTCAGTTCTGATCATCCCTAAAGAGAGCACAAACAGAAAATGTCCAGAGAATGGAAATGAAACACTAATTATTAGGAATGTGGAGAAATTTCCTTAGGGACGTTTAGAGAGGAGACGAATAAGGCCAGGTCTACGCTACAGACCTATATGAGTATAATCATGTCGCTCGGGGTATGTGAAAACTCCATACCATCCTAACCCCTGGTGTAGACAGCACTACATCAACAGGGGAGCTTCCCCCAGCGACCGCCTCTCGGGGAGGTGGATTAACTACACCCACTTCTCCCATCAGCGTACTAGTGTCTTCACTGAAGCGCTACACTAGTGTCTACAGTGGCACAGCTGCTGTAGAGGTGTGGGTGAAGACAACCCAGAGTGAACTGCTCGAGGTATAGACAATAATTAATGACACAGATAAGATTCCTTTACCTTTGTGTGTGATCCAAAGACAGGGAGTTGCCTTATGAAATTAAAAGACAACACATTTATAGATGATACAAAGGGAGATTTCTTTTTTAATGCAATGTATAGTTAACCTAAGGAACTCCATGCTACATTAGTGGTGTGGCCTAGTGGATAGAGCACTGGCCTGGGACTTGAACCATCTGGGTTTTATTCCTGGCTCTGCCATTGGCCGGTGTGGGTTACCTTAGGTAAGCCACTTCCCTTCTCTGTGCCTCAGTTCCTGTAGCTGTAAAATGGGGATAGTGATACTGATCTCTTTTGAAATGTGCTTTGAGGACTACTGATGAAAAGTGCTAAGTATTATTGTGAGAAAGATATACTTGTATGAATAAGAGCATAGAAGGTTTTATTAGCTAGGATCAACATCAAAAAAGGAGATAAAGTCTCTTATTTCAGGACAGAGAGCAGACATGAAGGACAGAGCCTATGTGGGCATAGCTATGTCAGTGTGGACGCAGCCTACGCTGACAGAAGAGTTTTTCCATTGGCGTAGTAGGACCCTCACCTGCAATGATGTTAGCTATGCCAGCAGAAGCCCTCTGTTCTCAACATAGCTGCACCTACACTGGGGGGGTTGTCAGCATAGCTGCGTCAGCTTAGCAGGGGGCTGTTCACATCCAGACAGACATAGCTGTGCCAATATAAGTTTTAAGTATAGATCAAGCCAAAGTGACGGGGACTGGAAAGAAATCACTCTCCTGTGCCTTTTACTGCACAGTCATCCGTAGGATTTTTACACCTTTCTCTAAAGCTACTAAGCTCTGGTGGAGACAGCACGGTGAACTCAACAGACCCAGGGTGGCCATTGCTATGTATGGTGGGAGGCGTGGAAGCCCAAAGGGTATGTTTGAGGAATTTACAAGCTTCCTGAAAAGACTAGTGCAGCAGTTCTCAAACTGTGGGTCGTGACCCCAAAGTGGGTCATGAGTTTGTTTTAATTGGGGTCACTGGGGCCGGGCGTTAGACTTGCTGGGGCCCAAGGCAGAAAGCCCAATCCCAATCCCTGCTGCCTGGGGCTGAAGCCGAAGCCAGAGCAACTTAGCTTTGTGGGGCCCTAGGCAATTGCCCTGCTTGCCACCCCCTAATGCCGGCCCTGATTCTAGAGTAACACAGGGCATGGAGGCATGTATAGTTTTGTTGTCAGAAGGGGGTCGTAGTGCAATGAAGTTTGAGAAACACTGGACTAATGTTATTAATTCAACGTTACAGTTCAACAGCCAAGGGTTCATTTAGATTGTAAACCTGGGAGGCAGGGACAGTCTCTATGTTACCCCATTATGTACCGGGGATCACCCCATCCATAGTTGCTTAGGCCAACCTCATTGCACACACCAAGGGCTTCTTGCACCCCTCCATTCCCCCACAATCTCCCTTTGTGACACCTTTGTATATCCCTCAGTTGCAAGAACCCTGTGCAACTCACCCAATTTTCCCCCTGCCATGGGTTCTGCGTGGTCTCCATTCCCCCCTCCTCCCATAGCAGGGTCCCCTATTCTCCCTCTCATGTAAGGGGTTCTCTCTGTGCCCCTTTTCCTCCCATAGCAGGGTCCCCATTCTCCCTCTCATATAAGCGGTTTTCTATGTGCCCCTTTTCCTCCCATTCCAAACTTTCCCCTCATGCCAGGGACTCTGTGTCCACCTTCTCCCATACCAGGCTCCCCCAAACTCCCTGCCACCGTGCTCAGGGCTTCTGTGGACTAGGATCCCATTGTACTAGGCACTGTGCAAACACAGAACAAAGAGACAGTCCCTACCCCAAAGAGCTCGCAATCTAAAGTATAAATTTGTACAAGAGCTAGGCCCCCAGGTGCTACCACAAGACAGGATCATCATCAGAACTCAACAATCAGAACATTCCAAAAGTGCAGGATCCGCCCTGACATGAACTCAGTTATGTAGCACTAAAATAGAATTTTCTATTACAGTTCTCCTTGTTAAATGAAGTCATCTGTTACTACTGAAAGCCATAATTCAAATGCCAAAGGGGAAATCCTCAATGGGATGAGGGTTTCACCCAGGAACTGGACAACTTCATGTTTCAGGAAAGCATATCTCTTTTGAAATGTTCTAACTTTTGGATCCTTTGTTTTGTTTTGCCATCCTACTGCATTGGCTCTATTGTATTGCATGTCATTATTATTATGGTACGGTTGCTTAAATAATAGAAAGGCAATTAGCACATAGATTGCACTGACAGATGTCAAACACAATCCCCACCCCCAAGTTTTGTATACAGCTGCAGGTCCCTTAGTCATTTCTTAGTTCAAAGAGATTAACCACCAATTCCAAGAATTATTAATGTGCAGTAGTAACAATAACACGATACAGTCTCTAAACACAGGAACTCCCAGACTGGATCAGAACTGAGGCCCATTTAGTGCAGTATCCGTGACAGTGGCCTGTACCATGTGCTTTAGAGGAAGATGCAAGAATCCTGCAGTAGCAGATGTGAGATAATCTGTCCCCCAAACACTAGGTCTCCTGGTCTCTAATAGTTCTAGGTTGGCTCAAACCCTTAAGCAGGAAGTTTAATATCCCTGCCAGATTTTTTGTTGTCGTCTTTAATTATAATTCTTGTTATCCATACAAATGTCCAGTCCTTTTTTGGATCTTGTTAAATTCATGGCCCTAGCGACTTTCTGTGTCAGAGAACCCCACAAACTAATGATGTGCTGTGTGTTTTTATCGGTTTTGACTTTGCCACCTTCAAATATAGTTTGTCTCAGAAAAAAAACATTCTCATCAAGGTCAGCAGCTGTAGATTCACCTTACCCTTCCTTCTCCCCGACAGAGCTACAGTTTACATCCAAGAATGTCTTTGCATCAGCAGAAGGATGCTAAAAGCTTGGCTGGAGAAATTGCTGTCACTGTGTGGGAGAAGTCCTCCACAATTCATAAGGCTGTAATGTGTGAGCCAAACAATAGCTGCCAGTACTGCAAGAAACAGACTCTGTCCTGAGAAAAAAACAAACTCTCCTTGGGACCAGATGCATCTCCCATTGAGTTCAGTCTGTTTTGGATGGGAATTAAGGCCTCTTCAATTCTGAATCAGAGTGTCAACACAGGGGTTTAATACTGTGCTTTAATTTATCAGATTAACTTTCCTAAGTGTCCCCATGTAGACAAGCACTGAGCACTTGCACCACTCTCAGCTCTGGAGTACCTTAGCAACTAACAAAGCATTCGTGTCACATCACAAAGATGAGGAGGACTTGTGGCACCTTAGAGACTAACCAGTTTATTTGAGCATGAGCTTTCGTGAGCTACAGCTCACTTCATCGGATGCATACCGTGAAACAATACCTCCTCCCACCCCACTCTCCTGCTGGTAATAGCTTATCTAAAGTGATCATCAAGTTGGGCCATTTCCAGCACAAATCCAGGTTTTCTCACCCTCCGCACCCCCCCCCCAAACTCATTCTCCTGCTGGTAATAGCTTATCCAAAGTGACCACTCTCCCTACAATGTGCATGGTAATCAAGGTGGGCCATATCCAGCACAAATCCAGGCTCTCTCACCCGCCCCCCCCCCGAAACACACACACACACACACACACTCACTCTCCTGCTGGCAATAGCTCATCCAAACTGACCACTCTCCAAGTTTAAATCCAAGTTTCACCAGAACGTCTGGGGGAGGTGGGGGTTAGGAAAAAACAAGGGGAAATAGGCTACCTTGCATAATGACTTAGCCACTCCCAGTCTCTATTTAAGTCTAAATTAATAGTATCCAATTTGCAAATGAATTCCAATTCAGCAGTTTCTCGCTGGAGTCTGGATTTGAAGTTTTTTTGTTGTAAGATAGCGACCTTCATGTCTGTGATTGCGTGACCAGAGAGACTGAAGTGTTCTCCGACTGGTTTATGAATGTTATAATTCTTGACATCTGATTTGTGTCCATTTATTCTTTTACGTAGAGACTGTCCAGTTTGACCAATGTAAATGGCAGAGGGGCATTGCTGGCACATGATGGCATATATCACATTGGTGGATGTGCAGGTGAACGAGCCTCTGATAGTGTGGCTGATGTTATTAGGCCCTGTGATGGTGTCCCCTGAATAGATATGTGGGCACAGTTGGCAACGGGCTTTGTTGCAAGGATAGGTTCCTGGGTTAGTGGTTCTGTTGTGTGGTATGTGATTGTTGGTGAGTATTTGCTTCAGGTTGCGGGGCTGTCTGTAGGCAAGGACTGGCCTGTCTCCCAAGATTTGTGAGAGTGTTGGGTCATCCTTCAGGATAGGTTGTAGATCCTTAATAATGCATTGGAGGGGTTTTAGTTGGGGGCTGAAGGTGACGGCTAGTGGCGTTCTGTTATTTTCTTTGTTAGGCCTGTCCTGTAGTAGGTGACTTCTGGGAACTCTTCTGGCTCTATCAATCTGTTTCTTCACTTCCGCAGGTGGGTATTATAGTTGTAAGAAAGCTTGATAGAGATCTTGTAGGTGTTTGTCTCTGTCTGAGGGGTTGGAGCAAATGCGGTTGTATCGCAGAGCTTGGCTGTAGACGATGGATCCTGTGGTGTGGTCAGGGTGAAAGCTGGAGGCATGTAGGTAGGAATAGCGGTCAGTAGGTTTCCGGTATAGGGTGATGTTTATGTGACCATTGTTTATTAGCACTGTAGTGTCCAGGAAGTGGATCTCTTGTGTGGACTGGACCAGGCTGAGGTTGATGGTGGGATGGAAATTGTATCACAAAGATGCATGCTTGGTCCAGTGTACTCCCTGCTGCGCCCCAACACAAGAGAATTTTCATCTCAAGCGCTTTCTCCTCTGGAAGCTGGGCTGCCATTGAAATGCAAGTTGCTCCTTCCCTAGGCCACAAACCTGTGAAAGCACCTGTGCGGGGCACCCCTCATTGCCTCCAAGGATCCTTTGGCATGACTGGGGTCCTCGTGGTCCTTTACTACTTTGAATTAATGAAAGAGAAATCACATGCTTGGTCATTACATTGATTGTGTTAGGAAAAACACTTACTGTGAAATCCTTAACAAACATGACATCCACTACCATCTCTCCACCATTGAGTAGACAGCTATATAGTCCTGAAATCCAGCCACCAGATAGCGATCAAAGCATCAGACAATGGGGGCACCACTGTGGTCTTCAACCAGGGCCAGCTCCAGGCACCAGCAAACCAAGTAGGTGTCTCGAGCAGCAAATGTAAAGGGACGGCAGGACGTCGGGCTCTGGGGTGGTAATCCGTCCTCGGCAGCAGAGGGAATTTGGCAGCCACTCCATCACAGTGTGTTTCACGCTTGCGGCAATTTGGCAGCAGGGACGCTACTCTTTTTTGGTCACCAGCGGCAATTTGGTGGCCGCACCATCACTCCGCCTCCGTGTTCGACGGTCAGGATTCTGCCTCCCCGTTCAGCGGCAAGTTTGGGTGTTTTTGCTGCTTGCGACGGCAAAAACGCTGGAGCCGGCCCTGTCCTGAACGGTGATGACTATGTTAGTGAGGCTGTCATAAATATAAAGGGAAGGGTAAACACCTTTCTGTATACAGTGCTATAAAATCCCTCCTGGCCAGAGGCAAAACCCTTTCACCTGTAAAGGGTTAAGAAGCTAAGGTAACCTCACTGGCACCTGACCAAAATGACCAATGAGGGGACAACATACTTTCAAATCTGGAGGGGGGGGAACAAAGGGTTCTGACTGTCTGTGTGATGCTTTTGCCGGGAACAGATCAGAAATGCAAGTCTTCCAACTCCTGTTAAATTAGTAAGTAATCTAGCTAGAAAATGCGTTAGATTTTCTTTTGTTTAATGGCTGGTAAATAAGCTGTGCTGGAGGGAATGTGTATTCCTGTTTTTGTGTCTTTTTGTAACTTAAGGTTTTGCCAAGAGGGATTCTCTATGTTTTGAATCTGATTACCCTGTAAGGTATTTATCATCCTGATTTTACAGAGGTGATTCTTTTACCTTTTCTTTAATTAAAATTCTTCTTTTAAGAACCTGATGATTTTCATTGTTCTTAAGATCCAAGGATTGCGTCTGTGTTCACCTGTACCAACTGGTGAGGATTATTATCAAGCCTTCCCCAGGAAAGGGGGTGTAGGGCTTGGGGTGATATTTTGGGGGAAGACGTCTCCAAGTGGTCTCTTTCCCTGTTCTTTGTTTAAAACACTTGGTGGTGGCAGCATACTGTTCAAGAACAAGGCAAAGTTTGTACCTTGGGGAAGTTTTTAACCTAAGCTGGTAAGAATAAGTGTAAGCAGGGGAACAGTCCCGCTATTGTGGGGAACTTTCCTGGCTTCTGCACTACCCCAGTGAAGTGGGCTAGCGAAAGGATCTCTGAGTCCTCGCTCCCACTTCCTTTACCCAGTGGCCTCCCTGCCCTTGAGGACTCCCCTTCCACTCTCCTGTCTGGCAGAGTCCTCGTAACCCCAACAAGGCTGGGCCCAGGATTCCTGGGGGGCTCGACCCCCAACCCTGCTGTGGTCACCTAGGACAGGGGCTAGGGTATCCCCACTCCAGGGTACTCTCTCTGCACTGGGCACTTCTCTGACCCACTGACCACTACATACAAGTTAAAGCAAATGCAAGTTATTTAATCAACAATTAATTTTAAAAAGAATAAGGAAAAATGGGAAAGGTTAAAGGAAACACATCAACCCGCTCTGTGGCAGGGAACATCAGAAACAGCGTCTCTGGAACGTCAGGGCAGTTCACAGTCTTTTCCTTGTAAGTCCCAGGCCTTCTTCTCAGGCCCTGGCTGTGCTTCAGGGATGCTGTGCGTTGGACACTTGCTCTGGTGTTGGCCACATACTCTCAAGCTCTAAGTGGTAGGACCCTCCTTCCCAGTGTCGCCCCCACCCTGTCAGGGTTACGATCTGGTTTCACCTGGCCTGCAGAGCCTCTTGGCTGAGGCGTCTCCCTGTGCTGGGCCCGCTGCCCAGGGTCCCCCTCGGTCTCCCCAGCTGCTCACCGCACCCAGCTCCGGACTGCTCCAGCCCCAGCTCCACCATTCTGTCTCAGCACTGCTGGTCTGCCTCCAGCTCCCTGGGCTGCTTCTCTGGCCCCTCTGCCTCTTGTTGCTGCAGCTCCACTCCCAGGACAGGTCTGCTCTGCAGGCTGCTTCTGTGACTCTGCTCCCAGCACTGACCTGCTTCCTGGGCTGCTTTTCTGGTCCCTCTGGCTCTGGTTGCTGCAGCTCTGCTCCCAGGGCAAGTCTGCTGTCTCTGGGCTGTGCCTCTGGCTTTGGGGCTGCAGCTCTGCTCCCAGGACAGGGTCTGCTCTCTCTGGGCTGCTTTTCTGGTCCCTCTGGATCTGGCACAGCTCTGCTCCCCAGCTCAGCTTGGGCCCCTGCTTTCTCCTTAGCTCAGCCCCACTCTGTCTGACCCAGGCAATTCAAGCTCACAGGTGGGATGGGACCTCCCTGGCCTCCTGACTCCCTGATTAGCCTGCCCGCCCTGTCATTCAGGCTGACCTGGAGTATTGGCCTCTCCACATTGTTCCTGGGGGCTGTCAATCTCAGGGTCCTGATTTCCCCATTGACCCTTCCCTCTTTTTAGTACTGGGAGCTAGCAACTAAAACACTCCCACTGAATGTTAGTAAGGGGGCAACAGTCCCCTTACATAAGCTTAGGGGGTCTTTCATGCAGGTCCCCACCTCTGTACCCTAGAGTTCAGAGTGGGGAAGGAACCTTGACAGAGGCCAACTGACAACTCTCCAACATCACCTGCTATAAAGAACTCAAGTCCCCACACCACCATTCACCCAGGAATGTAAGGATAGAATCAAACCCTTCCCCCAAACCAGGACCGGGTTTACAATGGCGCCGTGGCCAGGCTCCAAAGGGGCCCCGGCCTGGCCTGCTCTGCTCTGCTTGGGCTGCAGTCCAAGGCCCCACCAGCTCTTCTCCACCCCTCGCCTCTGTCCCGCACCCACCGGCAGCCAAGCTTCCCTCTCCCCAGCCTCTTCTCCACCTCCTCCCCCAGCATGCTGTGTTCCTGCTCCTCCCCCGCCCTCCCAGCACTTCCCCGCCACAGAACAGCTGTTTGCCGGTGCTCCTGGAGGGAGGGGGAAGAGCAGGGTTGCAGCGCACTTGGGGGAAGAGGTGGGGAGGGGCTTGTGGCAGGGGGTGGAATTGGGGCAGGGCAGAACAAAGGCAGGGCCCCTGCACTTCCCCTACCCATGCCCTCCCCCCACCATGAGCGGCTCAGGGCAGAGGGGCTGGGAGCACCCCCATGACCCCAGCCCCCACTCTCAGCCCCCTGCCCTGACTCCGGCACCCCCCACATCTCCACCCCCACTCTGAGCACCAAGTGGGAGCTCCTGCACCCCTCCACATTCCCACCTGCACCCCTCGCACCAAACAGGAGCTGCCCCAGGTAAGCGCTCTACACCCCAACCTCCTGCCCCAGCTCTGAGCTCCCTCCTGCATCCTAACTCTTGGCCAGACCCTGCACCCCAACCCCCAGGCTGCTCCTGCACCCTAATTCCCTCCCAGACCCTGCACCCGCAGCCCCCTCCCGCACCCTAAATCCTGGCCAGCCCCCGCACCCCAATGTTTTTTTACATTTTTTTTATAAAGCACTCTTATCCAAAGCGCTTTACACTAGTTAGCTAAAGGTACAAACAATATTTGGAAAGATCATTAAGTGGTCCGCCGAGACCCTCAGCGATTTTCAAGTGCTCTCTGGAAAAATAAGTTAGACTACAAAACAATCAAGGTACCTCACTTTATTTTCATTTACTTGCTATTACTTATAGGAGGAGGATGAAGAAAAAAAGAATGAAAAACGGGGGCGGGGAGGAGATAAGAAAGAATGTTCTTTTTCTTGGCTGGGTTCCAAGAAGGGGCCCCAAAAATGAAGCTGAGCACAGGGCCCCACTAACTCTAAATCTGCCACTGGGGCTGATCCCTCCCCCACAGCTCCCCACGCTGCAGGCAGGGGCTGACCCCCTCTCCCCGAGCTCCCCATGCTGCTGCCAGGAGCTGGGGCTGACACCCTCCCCGCACCACTGCCAGGAGCTGGGGCTGGCCCCTAACCCCCGCAAGCTCCATTCTACCTGGGGCTGGGGCTGACCCCCCAAGCTCTGCTGCCTGACACTTTGCGTTGCCACTCACCACCCACACGATCCTCCACGCCTCGCTAGGGGGGCGCACCAGACTTTTTTGGTAAACTGGGCATTTGTTTATTTGCTCTTCTGACATCCTCCCCGCACCGCTGCCAGGAGCTGGGGCTGGCCCCTAACCCCCGCAAGCTCCATTCTACCTGGGGCTGGGGCTGACCCCCCAAGCTCTGCTGCCTGACACTTTGCGTCGCCACTCACCACCCACACGATCCTCCACGCCTCGCTAGGGGGGCGCACCAGACTTTTTTGGTAAACTGGGCATTTGTTTATTTGCTCTTGCCAAAGAGCAAACGGGATAAATGCCCGTTTTTGTCAAAAAAGTCAGGATGGCCAGGACAGAGTTTAAAAAGGGAACTGTCCTGGCCAAATGGGGACATATGGTCATCCTATCTCCAGGCAAGTGGGTCCTGAGGGGGTCTGGCCAGGGCGGGGGCAGACCCTGGCCTGGCTAATCACACCACTCCCGAGAGGCCGGAGTGATTCCGTGCCCTGGCACTGGACCGGCCCTGGCCATGCTGCCAGCTCAGCCTGGCAGACACAGTTACCTTCCAGCAGCGGTGACTGTGGCCAGGGGGCAGGGTGTGAGGGAGTGGGTCTTTGGAGGTGTGTGGCCAGTGGGGGGTCTCCTGGGGGACGGTGGGGGAGGTCTGTGTGTTGGGATGCTGGGCAGTGGGAGATCTAAGGGAGAGTGCTGTGTAGTTGTGGTGGTGGGCTGCAGGGAAGTGCATTGGGCAGTAGTGGTGTGGCTGTGTGTGGGGGTGCTGGGCAGGGGTGGTGGTGTGCAGGCCGCTGTGCATTTGTGGTGGAGCATCTGTATGGAGGGATGCTGGGCATGGCAGTTCCGGGGGACGCGGGACATAGGGAGTCAGGGGCTGTGTGGCACGGCATGGGCCCACCCCCGAGGGGAAGGGGCACACTGGCAGCATAGGGGTGGACGGGCCAATGTGCATCTGGCAACTGCCGGTTTGTATACAGTGCCCTTGCACTGGGCTGGGTGGAGCGGGGCTGGCCTCACCATGCTATGCCCCATTGCCCCTGGCTACCCCCTTACTCTGGGGACCGACCTCCCCATGACATGATCCTTTGCCCCCATGGGGGCCCACAAATACGTTTGGCGCTGGGCCCACAAATATGTTTGGCGCTGGGCCCACAAAAGGTTATTCTGGCCCTACCCTAAACAACTTCAAAAGAAGCTCATCCTCCACAAACCTACCCCAGGGACCTTCTACATGCTTCCCAAGATACACAAACAAGGGAATCCAAGCAGACCCATCATATCTGGCCATGGCACGCTTGCTAAAGGAATATTGGGACTCACAGAAACCATCCTCAAACCACTCCCCGTACAAAGGGCCAGTTTCCTCCAGGACATAGATGACTTCTTCCAGAAACTCCACAACATTAACCACCTCCCTCAGAACACTATTCTTGCCACTACGGACATTATCTCTTCGTACACCAACAACCCTCACAATGATTGCATCACTGCCTGCCTCAACTATCTATAAGACTATGGACAACACTCAATTATCCACCCCAAACACATCACCAAACTCATCCATTTCATCCTCACCCACAACAACTTTACATTCAACAACAAACACTTTGTCCAAACCATAGGAAGAGTCCTGGGTACTTCTTCATGGGACACCTTGAGGAAAAATTTCTGGACAAATGCACCACAAAGCCAGTGGTATACATCAATAATATTTCCATCCTCTGGACAGATGACCTAAGCTCCCTCATAGATTTCCACCATCATCCACCAAACTCTCTCTGAAACATGCCCACACCAGCATCAACTTCCTGGACACCATGATCAGCTTAAGCAATGGAACCTTAAAGACAACTTACATACAAGAAACCCACAGATCACCTTAGCTACCTTCATAGTTCCAGTAACCACACCAAACACACCAAGAAATCTGTTCTCTACAGCCATGTACTCTCATACTACAGAATATGCTCCAAGGAGGAAGACTGGGATACACACCTTAACACACTTAAAACCATCTTCTCCAAACAAGGACACTCCATCAGAGAAGTAGATTGCTTAATGGAATGGGCCACCCAAATATCCCAAGAGAACTTGCTTCAATAAGGAAAAGAAAAACACCCCCCTGAGCACGTAAACTAGTTATGATGTACCATCCCACACTGGAACCCTACTGGGGATCATTAAATAATTACAATCCTTACTCAATGAGGACCACATCTGAAAGGTTTTAGAGTGAAAGCCATGTTAGTCTGTATCAGCAAAAACAATGAGAAGTCCTTGTGGCACCTTAGAGACTAACAAATTTATTTAGATGCCACAAGGACTCCTCGTTCTTTTCACATCCTGAAAGATATCTTTCCTGAAACCCCTCTTTAGGCCTTCAAACAAGCCCCCGACCTCACCAGGCTCATTATGAGAAATAAGCTCTCCATGGACCAGGACCCACCAACTCAAAGCGCCACCAGACCCTGCCATAACAACCTGAAGACATATCTCCCCTGCTACAATGATCAATAACCCCCACAACACACCTTTCGAGATTCACGGGTCCTACACATGCCTGTCACAACATGTGGTGTACCTCATCCAGTGCACTAAATGCCCCAATAACAACTATGTGGATGAAAACTATGCTCTCAGAAGAACTCACATAGAAAAATGGTAAAGACAAAAACACCACATTATCAGGTTTCAGAGTAACAGCCGTGTTAGTCTGTATTCGCAAAAAGAAAAGGAGTACTTGTGGCACCTTAGAGACTAACCAATTTATTTGAGCATAAGCTTTCGTGAGCTACAGCTCACTTCATTGGATGTATCCGATGCATCTTATGCACTGATGAGCTGCCAGAAGCTGAAAAACCGGTTCCTTCAGTTGCTCCAGGTCTTCGGTGGCACTGAAGGACCTGCTGTGAAGTGCCGCCGAAGGCCCAGAGTGAGTGAAAGACCTGCCGCCAAAGTGCCGCAAAAGGCCCGGAGTGTGTGAAGGACCAGCCACCGAAGTGCTGATGAAGGCCCGGAGTGCCGCTGGGTGAGTAAAAATTCTCAGGGGAGCTTCCCCAGCCGAGAGCTCAGGTGGGACGGAAAGTATGGTCCCGTGGGCCACAGTTTGCCCACCCCTTTAACAACCAGTTCTAAACTGGCTTCAAAATTTAACAACCCGTTTGCATGAACCAGTGCGAACTGGCTCCAGCTCACCACTGTCCTTATGCTAAACAATCTGTTCCACTTTGTATTTAGCTGTGCACTCTGAGAGCTTGTCTTCATGCACAGCACTACAGTGGTGCAACTGTGCCGCTGTAGTGCTTTAATGAGGACGCTCCTATCATTGCGCTATCTACATGGGGAGTTAGGTTGGTATTTTTCATAGAACTGAGTAACAGTTATATGAATATAGTTCTGTTCTGTAGACCTGGCCTGAATACCTTTCCCAGACTGAAGAAGAGCTCAAAAGCTTGTCTCTTTCACCAACAGAAGTTGGTCCAGTAAAGGATGTTACCTCACCTTGTTTCTCTAATATCCTGGGATCAACATGGCTACAAGGACACTGCAAATGATTTATGAAAGTGTTAGTTTCAAATAATTTTTGCAAATGGGTTGGGGGGTGAGCTTGGAATTCCAAATCCCTACTTAATTGGTAGAGCTAAATCAAATATGTGTGTTTCTAATGCCATAACATTAAGGCCCTGATCTTGCAAACATAGTAATTATTCAATCAATGTTAATCGGTCTACTCCTCAGTGTAAAGTTAAACACAGGCCTGAATTAGCCTGTTAATCCCATCAATATTCTCATGTCTCAATTTCTTTCTTCATACAGTACTAAAAACATGAACATTTTTTCCGTGTAACCTTATGTCTCAATATTCCAGCCTGTAGGTTGGCAGCTTCACCACCTCAAGCGCTCAAATATCACGAGGCAGGTCACCCAAAACCAGGAGATTTTAAAAAAACAATAAGTGTTGGGGTCTTTTTATTGGCTTTCTGCTTTTTGAGCATTTGGGGGTTATGTTTTCCAGCTTTTCTCTGCAGCCTAATGGGCTAGAAACTTATGCTTGTTTTTAAATAAAAGCAGAGATTCTCACAAGACTCCTGGAGCAGAGGCTTAAAGAATACCAACTATTGCATGAGTTGCAACATTGGTTTAGAAAATGTTTTTCCTTCTGCAAAGTGACACTATCAACTTACATATCACATTGATGCTTTGTTGCTGTTGTTACAAGCAACAGCTAAGTTTGGAAGGGGAAAATTTGTCCATTGAAAAATATGTTTGCTTTGTATATTTGATTATTATTATTTATTTTGTATTATTGTAGCAACTAGGAGCTGCAATCATGAACCAGGACCTCATTGTGATAGGTGCTATACAAACACAGAATAAGTATCTAAGTATAAAGCAAGAGACAAGAATTGGATACAGACAGATGAAGGAACATGAGGAAACAATGAGACAATACTGGTAGGCTGTGGCGTCAGCACACCAGCTGCCTAGCATTTGTTTCATATGTGATCTCTTTCCCTATAAACAGTTTTCAGGTTTGTTTGTATTTCATAAAACAATGAAGAGAGATGAAATATTGGGAGCTGGCAAAAAAGGTAAATGTGTGATGCAGTATATTGAAAACTGTATTGAAATACCTTGAAATGTTTATGGGGTTTTCCTGGTGCTGCACACAGGCTAGGAGGCTCTGCTAGGGAAGTGATCTGGGCCTAGCAGCAGCAAGTTTGTCAACAGACAGCCTAGAGTAAGGTGGGGTGAGTTTTGCCTTTCTGTTTTAGGGAGCAGCCTGCTTTGTCTCCTGCTGTGTTATCATTCTGAATTCTAAGAAATAATGTAGTGTGACATTGCAACCTTCCAGAAAGAGGATTTATGTTTTTATCTAACTTCTCTGTATGACATAAACATAACAAAATGTGGTTGTGAAACCACACAAATTGGCAGGGGGACACTTAGGTAGATAGAGCACCTAAAACTCTTGTAATTACTTGTCTGAAACTGAGTAGATTTTAAAAGACCAGTATCTTTTAAAGTCTCTCTTGTCTATCCACAATAGGGACCAGTGCAAAATTATTCCCTTCACTATATTCATGAATGCTAAGATCAGATCACAGGAATAGGGCTCCCATTCTTGTCTTGAAAGACCAGGCCTGAGACTCAGTCTTCTCACTATCTCTAAATTTGTCCTGTTATTCAGCTTATTTTATTGTGCTCCATCCCATCCTGTTACTTCTTGTTATGCCCCTTTTACCCAGAACTATCTCCGTCTTCTGCATTTATGACCTTCAAATGCAAATGTAGGGTTTCCAGTGTGGCCAATCCCCAGGGTTTATAAATAATGATTCAGCCCTTGAAAAACTCATTAAATTGTCTTAAAATAATGAGATTGATACTGGAAAACTGCATCCAGTACCTTGTTATTTTTAAAACAATTTAATGTTTTTTGAGGGCTGAATCATTATTTTTAAACCCTGGGGTTGGAAACCCTACATTTGTGTATTTGAAGGTAATAAATGCTGAGAGTGGAGATAGTTCATGGGTTAAAAGGGCATAATATAAAAGGGTCCATGATGTAAAAAGGTTGTTGGAAAATTGGAGAGGATGAAGAGCCACAAAAAGTATGCAAGGACCAGAGAATATGCCTTACAGTGAGAGATTTAAAGAGTTCAATCTGTTTAGCTTCTCAAAAAGAAGGTTGAGAGGTGAGTTGATTACAGTGTATAAATACCTTCATGGTGAGAAAATACTAGAGGGCTCTTTAATCTAGTGGAGAAAGGCAGAACAAGAATCAATGGGTGGAAGTTAAAGCCAGACAAACTCAAATTAGAAACAAGGCAACCGTTTTCCCCAGGAAGGTGATTAACCCCTGGAATAAACTCCCAAGGTAGGGGGTTGATTTCTCAACTCATGATGGCTTCCAGTCCAGGCTGTCTGCCTTTCAGGAAGATGGTAAGCAAACACAAATTATTGGGCTCAATGCAGAGGTAAGTGTATGAAATATTCTGGTTTGTGCTATACAAGAGGGCAGACCAGGAGATCTAATGTTCCCTTCTGGGGTTGAAAATCTATGAGTTTTTTAAATTTTATATTAAAGAATACTTTTTTTCCCTTTCATGTTCTGGTTTTCAAGCATTTTGGGTATCTGGGACACATTTTTCAAGCTTTTGTCACTCATTGGTTCCTGAATCCAGCCCATATTTTATGGTTAAGCTAAAGTGTATCTTTTAGAAAGAGACTTTAAAGACTCCACTACATCCCGAGTGAAATTTCATTCCCCTCCCTGTTAACACTGTGCACAGTATTTCTAATCCGAATTTGTCCAGCTTCAGCAACACAGCCACTGGATCTCGTTCTGCCTTTGTCCATGAGATTAAAGAGCCATCAAATATCTCTTCCTCATCTTTTCTCTAAAACATATGCTCTTGTTTAAACAGCAATGAATTCAGGGAAGTTCTCTGGCCTGTTATGAAGGAGGTCAGACTATATCGTCCTGCCTGGCTATGAATCTATGTTGGTACTTACAGGCACCAGTTAATGCACATGGCTTTGCCTACATGGGAAAGTTGCTCTGGGTTAAATTGTTTTTTAAACCGTTTGAGTTCACTAGGTGCAAAGTCCTGTGTTCATGCTCTTAGTTGGGATTAAGGCCAGTTGATTTGAAACCTCTTCCTAACTAGTTTACCAACCCCCTAAAAGCAACTCCCAAAGCCCCAGGGTTTGGATTTTTCACACACCCCATCTCAGTTAAACCACAGAGCAGGTACCTGGGGTTCTAGTCTGCTCATGTATGGGGGAGAGCAGATACGCTGGTGGGGAAGGGCACTGCCCCCCATCTTTGGAGGCAGTTACCCTGGGGTGGGGGTAATTGCTCCTGTTATTTGGGGGGCAGATATCCTGGGGAGAGTGATTGCCTATATATATATAGGACAGGTACACTAGAGTGGGGTAATTACCCCCTTATACCTTGAGAGACAGGTCACGAGGGTGAGGTACGCTGGGGTCGGGACGCGTTACTATCCTAGGGGGAGGCGGGATAATTTCTCCCAGCTCTTTCCTCTCTCAGACTCAGGTACTAAGGCACAAAATGGCGACTGTATCGGCTGAAGCAGGGTGCGGGGGATTTGAGAGCTCATCGGCCTCCACCCAATCAAAAACAAGTCTTACAGTTGCTAGGCAGCTTAGAGACCGCGGCCCTTGGGGATTGGAGAGAACCAGCCAAACACAAAATTCAGCAGCCTCCGGTACGGCTGGGCCGCAGAGGCCTCAAACACCCGCCTAAACCGATCGCTATGTACGTAGGCAGCGCGAGGGCGGCAAGGACTCAGTAGAAGGCTGCGCGTGCGCAGCTAGGTGGTCAAATCGAAGATACTGCATGAGGTTTTTACGGTGGCTGAGGGAAAACAATTGGAGTCTGCGCCCAGCGTCAACGAGTGGGAGGGGGGCGCGTGCGCATATGCAGTTGCGTGGGTTGTGGGGAGAACGCGCGTGCGCTATGTCGGATTTCGGCGGCCGTTGGGGAGCCCCGCCTGCATATTGGTGAGCCAAGGGGCCCGTTGGAATCTGCGCCTGCGCGCTGGCGTGGGCGGCCTCGAGCCCGCGCTTGCGCAGTGAGCAGCCGAAGCGACTCCTGGAGACTGCGCGTGCGCCTTGATGGGACTGGCCTCCCGCGCTTGCGCGGTGGTCCGTCCGTGCGGTGGGCGCGCTTGCGCTGTAGTGTTGCGAGGCGGCGGTAGGGTTCGGCGCAGGCGCAGTAACGGCGCGGGCGGCCGAGGCGCTGGGTCGGTCGGAGTCTTTCGCTCGCTGCCTTGTCCCCCCCTTGCCATGGACGTGAAGCGTCTGAAGGTGACTGAGCTGCGGGCTGAGCTGGGTCGCCGTGGTCTCGACTCCCGTGGGCTGAAGGTGGAGCTTGCCCAGCGGCTACAGGAGGCCCTGGACGCCGAGATGCTGGCGGCCGGGCCCGACGAGGGCGGCGCTGCTGGGGCCTGCTCTGGGGTGGAGCCGGGGCCTGCGGGGGGCCCCGTCGGAGCCCATCCGCGTGGGGAGGGCGACGACGAGGAGGACGAGGACGAGGAGGAGGAAGAAGAGGAGGAGGAGGAGGACGAAGAGGCGCTGTTGGCTGACGAGGAGCCTACCCCGGCCTTGGGCGGGGAGGCCCAGCCTCAGCACGGGCCGCAGGAAGAAGCGGCCCAGGCCCAGGCGCAGTCCCAGCCCGAGGGGAGCGACGCGGGCGGCGTGAATGGAGCTGAGCGGCCGCAGGAGGAGGGGCCCAGCGGGGACGAGGCGGCTGCGGCCGAGGCTGAGACCAAAGAGGGGGGCGAGGAGCCCGGTGAGGCCCCAGGCGGGGTGGGGGGAACATCCACCGTAGGTGACTCCCGCTGATTTCTCCTCCCCACCACGGGGACCCCCTTAGGTCATGCGCACATCCGGTTACTCTCTACAACCCACCCGCGGGGAACCCCAAAGGTCCCTGCATCCCCCTTTCCCGACACATCCGGGTCCTGTCCTATATCTTTCATGGAATTACCTTATCCCACACATCCGTTCCCTTTATCCTACACATCCAGGCCCCTTTCAACATCTCTCATGCAGATCTCTTACCCCCACTGCTTTCTCTTTATTCTGCGTATCTGGGACCATTCCCTTACCTCACTTATCCAGATACCCTACAGGTTACCCCACACATTCTGGTCCACTTCCCCCCAGCTATTTACTCCTATTTCCCAATTCTTTTCCTCCAGTATCACTGTAGCAGGTATTTGGAGGCGCAGACCAGAGGATTGGGAGCTTCTAGTTTCTGACATGTTAGATAAATGGGTGTCTGTAAACCTGTGACATAATATTTTAAATATCCCAAGTTCGTTTACAATTCCTGGTATATATGCAGAATCACAGGAAATCCATGGAACTTTACAATTTGGAAGGCACAAATTGCCCTGCCTCCTGAAAGGCAATTTCCAGGCTCAGTGATAACATCCCTGTATATAATTCACTATTGCACTTGTTCTGAACATCTCTTTACATTGCCTTTTGGTTCAGCAATCCTATGGCTTGTGCATGGGCTATAAAGCCCAGAAGGTGGTTACAGGGTGTAAAGGTAAAGCCCTATCGGCACCAATGTAATGGCTTGACAGTTCTCTTTATTGGTGTCCTTTTGGGATAAAGTCTAAATCTGTTCTAATTTGAAAGTAGTTCCAGGTACCAGCACTTGTCACTGACTGTTGCCAATTTTAGTGACGAGTGTTGGTACCTAAACACATTGTACCGTTTTTTTCTATCTCCCCATGACATCTAAAGAAAAAAGTAGAGAAAGAGGGAGGGAAACTGACTATAAACAAACCATTGTCAAAGGTCTATAGCAAACCACAATTTTGCTAAACCTTCCATTGTTGTTTGCAGGATAGTTGTAGGGGTGTTGGTCCCAGGATATTAGAGACACAAGGTGCAAGGTAATATCTTATATTAGAGAGTTCTTCAGGTCTGTATAATCTCGAAAGCTTGTCTCACCAACAGAAGTCGATCTAATAAAAGATACGATCTTGCCCACCTTGTCTCGCTAATTTGTCTAAACTTAAGATATAGTCATCTTTATTATTTCCCACAATAAAAGATGGGGGGGTGTAGTTCAGTGCAAACTTTATATTTGAGAGGCTTGCCAGGTTAATTACTAGCAGTTTGTCATTAATTGGTATGAACTTGTAAAATAGCAAATGCAAACAATAAGTGATAGAAAGTATTGATTAACAAAAAGCTCAGCCTCACTTTGGCATCACCACCACTTTACTGTTCCCTTATTTTGGTTTCCAAGTTGTTTGGAGGAGGGGGAAGCCCATCTGACCATGACAACAACAAAAAATGAATTGGATTTTTTTTTCTGTGTTCTAGTTTGCTTAGATTTATATTACTATTAAAAGTACAGTTTCATTTTCTCTATAAAATATATACATGTGGCTACAAACAGAGACCTTGATCTTTCAAACACACGTTTAGCTTTACTACCAGACCATCCTGTCCCACCCTGTTTCTTCCCTGTCCCCTCTTGAATTAGGGGGACTCAAAGATAAGCATGTGCATAAATATTTTCAGGATCCAACCCCGGGGGGGGGGGGCAGGCAGGCAGACAGGCAATCTTAAAGCCCCAAAGTAGGAAAATATAAAAATGCAAAATTAAAAAATTAGAATACAGTTTAAAAACAACTCTTCTCATGGATTCTCCTGGCAAGACCAGACTGAAGAGGGTTGTTTCTCTGGTGGGAGCTTTACCTGCACTCTTTAGGGCATATCCATGTTCTCAGTTATTTGTAGGTGAAACATGGGATATTGATACTGATACTTACTGCTTATATGGCTCTCTTCATCCTCATACAATTACAGATGTTATTAATTAACTAATGAACGTTGAACCCAGGTTTTGGCATGTAAGTTAGGGAGAAACTGAATTCAGAATGTTTTGCTTATAAGAACACTAGTTTTTCAATGCACATCTGTGTTACTGATTCAACTTCAAGTCTAGTCAGTTTTAAAACGTTAACAATAGTTTCTGGTACTAATCACACCCCTGAGTACATCTGTCAATTTTTATGTTTTTATAAAATCCTATTTTGTTTCTGAAATGTAGCAGTCTCCCAAGCTGCTGTGTGAAAGATGCACATGAGCAAAATGGGAAATAGCAAAACTGGCTCCAAACAAATTACTGGAAAATGCACAAATTAAACAAACTGAAATGCAGAATCTTCTGATTTTAGTGATATTGGTTATCACTTTACAATAGGTGAAAGTCAGTCAGAAGTGTAATTGTTAAGCTGATGGTGTCCCATTAACAGGTTTTGGGTTTGTTAAGTTAAATGAAATGACCAGATTTTTTTAATAGAATGGTCCATGAGACAGAAGCACTTTATAGGTGTCATCTTATTGCCAGGAGAACATGTCAGGCAGGTGGGACCCACAAGGCTTTGGTGTTGCATTCTTTAGGTTTTGTGTCACTTTCAGTAAGACTTGCTGACTTTTTCTTCTGCCCCTTACAGCGGACGAAGAGGATGAAGATAAATCAAAGCCAACAGGCTCAGATGGAGAGCGGCGAGGGGTTAAGAGACAACGTGAAGAAAAAGAAGAACATGGCCGTGCTTATTATGAATTCCGAGAGGAGGCTTACAATAGCCGGTGAGGAGAAGAGACTCTTTGGTTGTGTTTTTACTGGCAATCCAAGTCACTTCCCAGACAATGAATGAAACTAGATTTGATCAGCTAACTCGGAGGTTAGACAGACATTGCATGTGGATGAGGGGAAAAGGATAGAATTTGGTTTGGGACTGTAAGGCAGAATGTGTGTGCTTGTTTTATATTCTGCTGTTTTCCCTATTCTAAATTGTTCTTATTTCTGGATGTTTTGTGATATCTGATTGCTTGTTTGTTCTCTCACTCCTGCCTAGGTCTAAGTCTCCACCACCACCAGAAGAGGAACCACGAGAGGAAGATGATGAAACTGTTGTGATCCTGGACACATGTATGTATGGGCCATGTGGCAGTTATTTGATGTATGGTAAATTTAAAGTTCAGAGATTTAATTATTGGGTATATAATTTGAGAAACCAAGCATCATAGCTAATGGGCTGTGTGTCAGTGTAACAGAGGCCACTCTACTCCTTCCGCCACCATAGGGTTTACAGGAGATTCTGTAAGTGGAACCCTGAGCAGCTGGAACACTTCTAATTCTTTCTGATCTTTTGGGCAATATATGGGGGTACTTGGGTAAGTGCAGCATTAATGCAGTAGCACTAGAGCAGTGGTTTTCCACCTGTGGTCTGCAGACTCTTTGGGGGTCTAAAGCCTATGTCTAAGATTTCCAAAGGTTTCCGCACCACCATTCAGCATTTTTTAGGAGTCCGCAAATGAAAAAAGGTTGAAAACCACTACACTAGAGCAACCTTTGGGCCTGCCAGTAACGTTGGAACAGTGGAAAGGTAGAAAACTGCCTTCTAGCATGTCGGTTTCTCTCTGGATATGAGCCACGCTATTACTGATGCTTGTGGGGTCTAATGCTTTTTGAGTAAATCTGAAAAAGGAACTTAGAGTAAATTAATTTCTTCTTTCTGACAGATACATCTGATCTCCACTTCAAAGCAAGCAAGGACCGCTATGGAGGACAACCTCTTTTCTCAGAGAAGTTCCCCTCCCTTTGGTCTGGGGCAAGGAGCACCCATGGAGTGACAAAGGGGAAAGTCTGTTTTGAGGCAAAGGTAGGGCACTTGCTAGATGGATGTGCTGAGTCTGTATGTTGGGAAGTGGCGTGTGTGTTCTGTTGGGTAACTGGCACTTTCAGCACTGAACGAGATGTTGGGTCTGAGCTAGTCTAATTTAATCAGGAATGTAGTGTATTTAATTTAATGGATTGAAATTTAGAGCAGTGCATGAAAGACTCACTCCTGGCTTATTTTGTGTGTGTGTGTGTGAGAAAGAGAGAGAAAGAAAGAAACAAGGTCTGGATAAGGAGCTGTGGTGATGAGAAGATCTTGCAGAGAGTGTTGAGAGACGCAATCTGTCGGAATTCACTCTTTGGCCTCTATGCAAACATAGACCTACTTTTTGTGGCAGTTAGAGCCAAAATTCTGATTAAAATTATGTTATTGTACCCTTTTGCTGCTTTGAATATAGAGAAGGCATGCAAATGCTTAGGGGGGTTTTCCTGCTTGTGTTTTACCTTTGAAATATCAGGATTATCAAGTCTGGGCTCCCCTAGTTTGCTGGAGGGCATCCAGAGGGGAGAGGGTAATGGGACGGGGAGGGGTTTGGTTGTTTCTGTGAACCTTCTGTCCTTAACTGAAGGTTTATGGAGGGTTTAATCTTTAGCAAAGATTTCCTTTCTTCCAAGTGTTAATTATACATCCCAATCATACAGGTGTTCTCAAAGCAGAATTGTAATCCGTCTAGCTAAAACTCCCTTTACCTCTTTATTGCTCAGCTGTCAGTCTTTTATGATACTAACTCCACTATCTCTTCATTCACAGCACCCTTTGTCTAACCTTGTCTTAGATATCTAATGTATAAAAGCTTTTCTTAAACACCTTTCAGGCTGCTTTCATCCTGCCTGGGGAAAATGAAAAAAGCACAAAGCTGTTCTTATTTCTGTGCAAGTTATATTAAATGCTGAGTTTTTGTGGGTGTATGTCACAACATACCTCTTTTTGTGATGGGATTTCCCATATAAAGTAACTGTATTTTATTTTGGGGGAAAAAATTCCCCACTGTTTCACCAATAGCTACTCTGTCCTGGGTATTGGTGTGCCCATACACTGACAGGAATCCGTTTTGCATAGAATAGGTTCTTCCTTACTCCTGTTCTTTTTGTGGATACAGACTAACACGGCTGCTACTCTGAAACCTGTCATTCTTCCTTAGGTTTACCCGTATCACTTCAGTCTCCCATTTGAGAGAATTTCTAGTTGGTGGATCTCCTCTCTGATGGGAGTAATCATGAGGATGCTGGCTGAGGCTCAGAATTTGGCAGTCTTGTTAAATGGATTTCAGAACAGAAATCTATCCATCCCAATTCTGAGACAGGCTGGCAAAATCTCTCACTCAAAATTGCAACACAAGTTTCTATGTGGCGCAGGTTCCCAGTGCTGTCTTCCACTCCTGCTACTGTCTCTGATCTTGTGAGATAATGGGTGGATGGAGACTGTAGAGCCTTGTAAAGGGAAGCAAGTGAGTATAGTCCTACCAGTGCAGTCTCTCGTCCAAGCAATAGCCAAGGATTGGCTGGGGGAGCATACCTTGGTCAGGTCTCTCACTAGGCTCTGCACCAAAGGAATAGACTGTAGAAATATTGTCTGTTCTAAGCCTTGGGGGATCAACTTCTAAATGGCTGAGATGGTTTGGTGCTGCTGCTGTGTTGTGCCTGTTAGGGTATCTGACAAGAATGGCTGTCTGCTGGAAGCAGATGAGATCTGTATTTGAATAGGCTACAGGGGAAGTTGGGGAAATACCCCATTAAACTGTGGCTTTGGTACAGAGACCTGTGACCTGCGCATGCCTCCAGCTTGTGTAACTCCAGGTGTGACTAGCACCTGGAGGAGGATTATAGTCTCGCAGAGGCCTGACTCTAGCTTTGCACACAATATGCTAAATGACTCCTTCTCTTTTAATTTCTCCAGGTGACACAGAATCTCCCAGTGAAGGAAGGCAGTACTGAGGTCCCGCTACTTCGGGTTGGCTGGTCTGTGGATTTCTCTCGTTCCCAGCTAGGTAACTGAGCTCATTTTTCTGTTAGCTATGAGCTGGGGCAGGCTACAGAGCTGTTGAGCTGCTGCTGCAGCCCAGGCTGGGATTTTCTAAGAGCTGCAGTGGGCAGTTTGGCTCAATAATGACACAGTTTGGGAAAACACACGTGTAATAGCTGCTGTTCTTTTCCAGGTGAGGATGAGTTTTCTTATGGCTATGATGGACGAGGGTTGAAGGCTGAAAATGGGCAGTTTGAAGAGTTTGGTCAGCCCTTTGGGGAGAATGATGTGATTAGTTGCTTTGCGGTAAGTGCTGTTGATAAGTGGTTCTCAACCAGGGGTCTGGGACCCACTGGGGCGGGCCCTGAGCAGGTTTCGGTGTGGGGGCGGCGCCAAGCAAGGCCAGCATTAGACTTGCTGGGACCCACGGCAGAAAGCTGACATCCCAGCACATGGGGCTGAAGTCCAAGCCCTGAGCCCTGCCACCCAGGGCTGAATCCAAAGCCTAAGCAATATAGCTTTGTGGGGGCCCCTGTGGCATGGGGCCTCAGGCAGTGGCCCTGCTTGTTACTCCCTAACACTAGCCCTGGCTTTTATATGCAGAAAATCAGTTGTTTTGGCACAGGTGGGCTGTGGAGATTTTATAGCATGTTTGGGGTGGGGTGGGGGGCTCCAAAAGAAAAAGGTTGAGAATCCCTGCTGTAGATAAGGCCTGTGGCTGCCATCTCAGAGGGGCAGGAGGGGGGAAGACTTCTATCCTTGCATCCAAAATATGTGTGAAGTGGCTTTCCTCCTGTTCATGCAGGAGCCTGCTAGGAGATGGATTTGGAGGAAAGACAATGGAGGGAGAAATAGTGGCCATCCCTGAAAACTTGCTGGTCACAGGATTCTTGTGTTCTTTGTTGTCACAGAACTTTGAGAGTGAAGAAGTGGAGTTGTCCTTCTCGAAGAATGGGGAGGATCTGGGAGTGGCCTTCCGGATCAGTAAAGAATCTCTCACTGACAGAGCCCTCCTGCCACATGTGCTATGCAAAAACTGTGTGGTTGAATTGAACTTCGGTCAGAAGGAGGAGCCTTTCTTCCCAATTCCTGAGGAATACGTGTTCATCCACGCCATCCCGGTTGAGGACCGAGTGCGCACACCTCTTCCACCCAAAACCACAGAGGAGTGTGAGGTAATGGGGTTTGTTCCAGACAGTCCTAGTTATTGCTTGTAAGGAGTCGGCATGGCTGTGAGTTAGTGGCTGTGTTGCATGGCATATTGGCCTGGTTTTAGAAAGGAAAACTTGATGTACCTATGGAAAGAGCCATTCCCTGCAAAGCATGGTGTTGACTGTTACTTTTTCTCCTCAGCTATTTAATCACTTCAGCTCTTCCTCCTATAACCTCTTTGTGGTGCTTCCTGCAGGTACTGCTGATGGTTGGACTGCCAGGGTCTGGGAAGACCCAGTGGGCACAGAAGTACACCCAGGAAAATCAAGAGAAACGATACATCATCTTGGGAACTGAGACTGTTCTCTACCAAATGAGGGTAAGCCCTTCCCTTGGGTAGAATGGTGTCACTTAGAGCCTTCGCTGGGCTGGCTGGACAATCCTAGAAAGTATAGTGGCTTTATATCCTATTGCCAATGTTCTGCTGTAGCATTGCAGAAAATTGCTTAGTGGAGTAGTAAGGGGAGGGGACTCCTCTGATAACAAAAAGGGGTGGGTTTTCCCCTCTTTTAAGGTCAATCTGTACATGACTCCAGGCTAAAGAAGGCTACAGCTCCAGAGGGCAGAACTAGTGACCGAGCTGTGGGAATTGTTTTCTGGGTTATCTCTGCATCAAGAGCATGTGTCTGACACGTTTATACTGGCACCTGTGCTAGAGATGGGTGACCACAGGGCTGGTAGAACACTGTGTGTATCTGAAGAATCTTTTATTGATATCCCTTTTTCTCTTGCCAGACAAAAGGCCTTGAGGATGAAGAGATGGATCCCAAGAGCCGAGACCTGTTAATCCAGCAAGCTGCCCAGTGCCTTAGCAAACTGGTCCAGATTGCTCCCAGGGCAAAGAGAAACTACATTCTTGATCAGGTATTGTTACTAAACCCCAGTGACTTCCTGACCTGAGCAACTTGACTTCGGGGCACACTGAGCGTACTCCTCAGCTCATGTCCCATTCTGATTTGAGGGGATTCAGACTGGGCTGAGTTAGTGGCAGATGAATTTCTGAAACCTGTTTCTTTTCCCCCCTCAGTGTAATGTGTATAACTCCGGCCAGCGACGGAAGCTGCTTGCCTTCAAGGGTTTCTCTCGCAAGGTGGTTGTGATTGTCCCCAATGAAGAAGACTGGAAGAAGAGGCTGGAGCTGAGGAAGGAGGTTGAGGGGGAGGATGTGCCTGAATCGGTGATGCTGGAAATGAAAGGTAGACAGGCTCAACCAAGCCTGTTGCATTGTGCTGCAGCATCTCTAACAATCTTTAAATAATTCAGAGAAACTAGCTAGTTCCAGACCGTCCTGGGCAGTGGCAAGAGCCCAGGTGCCCCTTTGGGGTGATGGGGTAGGAAGTCTATTAACCTCCTGAATCTCTTCTCTGCTGGGAAGTAGGGTCTTGAGCCACTGAAAGCTGCCTTGATCTTGTGAACTCTCTTGCTGTTTCCATTTTAACGCAGCTAACTTCTCACTTCCGGAAAAGAGTGATTACTTAGATGAGGTGATGTATGAAGAGCTGGTGAAGGAGGAGGCCCAGCCACTGGTCACCAAATACAAGGAGGAGGCCAGAAAACTGCTCCCTCCATCTGAGAAACGGGCAAACCGTCGCAATAATCGCAACAAGCGCAACCGTCAGAACCGCAACCGTGGCCAGGGATATGGTGAGGCTCTGTAGGGGCTGGGCAGCACTGCCTCTCTGGTCTCTTTTGTGTCTAAAGGCTCCTTTTGCCATATTCTCTTGATGTCAAGGCAAACTGTAAGGATTCTACTCCCTAGGTTTTGAAGAAGGGACTTGGGTCACTCAGTGCAGGCCTCAGCAAGAGAACGGAACTTTCTCTCCACTCCAGTTTCTAGTTCTTTTCTCAAGCACCTCCCTTGCCCATTGCCCTCATGGTTTAACTTCCACTTCCTTATTCAGAGCCTAAATTATTCTTGTGTTTTGTGCTAACTGATGACTATGAGGGCTGAGATTTTCAAAAGCATTTGCCTTTCAGTGAAACTTGGGCTCCCTCCAGGTCCTTAATTCTTACCATCATGGCAGAAGTAACCATCTTAAATCTGTATTATAGAGTGCTCTGTTCCCATAAGCTTTTGTTACCTTTACTGGTGACAAAAAAATTTCCTTAATTTGCATGTGTCCTTTCTACCCCAAGACTTTGTTTCGAGTCTTAAATGTGCATTATTCTGCTGCAGCATCACAATGATGTAAGCCCTTGCTTATCTCAACTCCTCAGTCTCCTGCTTGGAGACAGCTTCTCCCTGCTGCCTTATTTATCTGAATTGAGTTTCTTCCCATTGCCCCATCTCTCTCACCTTACCAGAACATCCAGCAGTTTCTCTCTCCCTCTGCCGACAATTCTAACTTGTTCAGTATCTCTGACAAACAACACTCAGTGTATGTTTTACTTCCTGTAGATTGTCAATACCTGTATGAATTAGTCCTAGTCATACTATAGACTGCAGCAGAGCATTACTGGACATCTCTCCCTAGTGAGATGTTGTTCCATTAATGTTTGTCCTCTGCTTATGGTGTGTTGACTGTCTCATGCTATGCTCTTCCTATCCAAACGCCATTCTTTCACTTGCTTGGGAGCTACTGAGATTGGGATAAGTGGGGCTGCTGATGGATTTTTTTCTGTCCTGTAACTTTACTGGAGGGTGTAAAATCTGGTATGGTCAGTTACACAGGAATCTCTGCTAGTTTCTCCTGACAGAATTTTCGTTTCTTCTTAATCTGTGGTTTCATTTCTTTCCTTCTGGCTCTAGCTGTTTTAACAGAAAAGTTAAACCTAGTCTAGCCTTCTCTCTATAGAGTCCTGGTTTCTTCTGTACTGAATGTTTTTGCTGCTCTCACTCCCCAAATGGGAAACATGCAACCTGTAGGAAGTTACTGTGCTGACCTGTGATTAGAAAGTCTCTGATACCTTGTTTGTTGGCTTCTGCCATCAGGGGATTGCAAGTCATGGGGCAACTCAGGAACAGCTTGACTCTTGCTGATGTTTACGAGGTACTGCACCTGTAGCTTTGTCTGAGACCTTGCTTGTTTTCTTTCTAGTTGGTGGACAGCGCCGAGGTTATGACAATCGATCTTATGGACAGCAGCAGTACTGGGGGCAGCCTGGAAACAGAGGAGTGAGTGCAATAGTTCTGACTACTTCATACCAAATACAGGCAGGGGGTATGGCGGCTGTTGTTGATTTTTCTCTACAGGAAAAGAAGGAGTTTTGGGGGTGATTCTTGCTCCATTTTCTTCTTCTGAGGAGGAGGAGATGATAATACCTAGTTCTAGTGTGGTGATTCTTATCCATAGACCTCAGAGTACTTTACAAAGGAGGCCAGAAACACAGAGGGGAAAGTGACTTGCCCAAGGACTCCCAGCAGGCCAGTTGTAGAGCCAGGAATGGAACCCAGATGTCCTGAGTCTCAGTCCAGTGTTTTAACCTCTAGCCCACACTTTCTCCCATGAGAAGGAGACTTGATCAGTACAGAAGTTACATTTTTTTAAAGAGTCCTTCCTGGTAGCCTTTGGGATCCTTTGCATCATGCCTTACCCTATGTATAAGATGTGGCTTAAAGGTATTGGCAGCCGTCATGTGCTGCATCATGGTGGCTGCCTGAACCTAGGTGTTCTCGTCCTGGCTGCTACTGATTTGCTGTTTCCCCATCTCGGTAATGGGGATATGCACCTACCTCTGTATAAAATGCTTTGAGAGGTTTGGATAGAAGAGACAATAGAACTCAAAGAATTACTGGAGGCTATGCGGTGCTGCCATGAGATGGGGTTCTGCTTCCCAGAGGGACATATCTTCCTACAGGGCACATTGTTTGGTGTACTTAGGTAACCACCTCTGTTTTCATAGGGTTACCGTAACTTCTATGACCGGTACAGAGGGGACTATGATCGATTCTACGGACGCGAGTATGACTACAACAGATACCGAGATTACTATAGGCAGTACAACCGGGAGGTGAGTGGCCACACACCACGAGGCAGTAATAACTATAGGAGGGGCTTCTCAGCCTTTAGAGTAGATGTCTTGTGGACACCTCACTCCCACTTGCTGCTGCCATGGTCCACCTGTAGAAGTAGCATCCCTGTAGCAACTATAGCAACTTTCCATGTGGAAGAGTGGTATTAAGAAAGTGTTTGGTTGTTTTTACCTGTTCTGTTGAACACAGTTCCTGTTATTGCTTCTCTTATGTATTGGCAACAAGGACAGCTCCTTCTTGTTCCAATCACTTTCAGAAGTCTCTGAGTTCTTGTTGCAATGAAGAGCCTGGTCACCTGTAGGAGCAGTGTGGAAGCAAGCAGGTTAAACCAGAGTAGCATGCTCACAGTTGAGAGCTGCTGTCTTAGGATATCTATGGAGGAGGACAGGGGGCTGGGTAGAAGCTATAGATGTATGGTTATAGGGGGAACATGGCCTTTCCAGCACAGTGCCCCTGGATACAAACTGCTTCTGTTTTCCTTCCAGTGGCAGAACTACTACCAAGACAGAGACCGATACTACAGGAACTACTACGGATACCAAGGATATCGGTGAAATCCTAGCCGTCTTCACCCTTCAGCCAAGAAGCTGAATCTGCGGAGGTGTCTGCCACTTCCCAAAACACAACCAATGGAAACAGGGCTGTTGGGGGGAGAGCAGCGGCGGGGGGAGGGGTGGGAAGAGGAAAAAAACTGTAAATTTTTTTTTTAAAAAGTTTGTTGAAAAGAATATTGTCTTATTCTATAAAACATTTCAAACCTAGTTAGATATTTGTAATCAAAATGTTTGCGCAGAGAGTGCAGCACTTAGCGCTGCCTGGCCTGTACCCTGTGATTGGGCAGGAAAACCACGTACCCTTTAACAACTTTCTAGAGCAGCTGGACTGGCAGCCGGGCAGGGAGGTGCAGAGGTTTGCAAGATGCGCTCAGTGATGGGAACTGAACATGTAAGAACCTGGAGGTACAGATGAGTGAGAATAGAGGGGCCAGCATCCCCTGGGGGGAGAGGGAGGGTTGGGAGTGCAGGCAATATTAATTGACTGATCATTCACTTGCAAAACTAATTTCCTTCCAGATTATCATTTGCTGATCTAGCTTTGGGGTGATATGTGGGGCTCTGCCCACAGTGATTCTGGAGTCTAGTGCTCTTCAGTGACTGGTGGAGAAGGGACCGTTTCCACCTTGGAAAATCTGGCAGATTTCCACGTTCCTGCTGTTGTCTCGTCTGGCAGTGCTGTGCTGGCTGGATGTAACGTATCCCTGGCCAAAGGCTGTGCTTTTTAGCCAAGCAGTTTGCTTTACCTCCCTGGCTATTAAATTTCCCTGAAAGCTTGTAAATGGAATCATGAGCTGTTTTTTGGCAGAAGGAAGCACAGGAATTTGGTATGCCAGTCCCTAAATTCTCGTTCTTCCCTGGCCAAAGCAGACAGTCTCGGTGAGACTCTGTTCTCTTCCCCTCTTCCTCCTGCCCTCCCCTCCCCCCCAGGCTAGCAGGCTTGGCCAGGTGCTGAATCATCATCTCTGTATAGTGTCTGTCCTCTTTAGTGGAAGAGAAGGAACATTTCTCAGGGTTTCTGCTGGATCTTTTCTTCATTAGAGCGTAACGTGTGTGTGTGTATATAGGCAACCCATGCAGTGTGTAACCTTCACCTGTGAGGAGATAGTGCTGAGAATAGCAACAATTTTATACCGTAAGAAGAGGGCACAGTTGGTAAAGTGCTCCTGTGGTTTTGATAAACTGGTAGAGCGTGTATATAGGAAACTAGGGAAGGCGATTGAGTGCAGTAGTGAACCAGCCTGAAGTGGGTAAGTGGGGGTGTGTGTGTGTGTGTGTGTGTGTCCTGCCCTCCCCATGGCTTGAAAACAAAAGGGTTTTGACTTTGACACACTCTTTAGCTGTGAAGTCTAGTCCCACAAGAGGGGAGGTGGGTTCCTGAGGACACTGTGTGAAGGAGGATCCCTTCAGTGCTTACGGCGTGCTCCAGTATAAAATTTGGGTTGTCCTCAGTCTTCAGAATTTCTGTAAGATTGGGCGGGAGGAGGGGGCATAATTTCAGAAATTACTCCTTTCCCAGGCAAATAGTTATATGTGTTGGGGGGAGGAAGAGGGGCAGCTACTTCTGTGGGGTGTAGGGAGTGCATTCATGGCAGAAGTGGATGTGGTTGGCTTGTATCTTTTGTAAGGGGGTGGGGGGGAGGCTGATTTATTTTCCCATTATGAAACTTAGCATTGATCTTTAATTTTGTTTCATTCTCATCAGTTTGTCTCCTGCCCTGCAATTCTTCCCCCATCCTCCTTTCCCAGTGAGGACAGGATACCCTCTTAAGAAGTGAATTGTAAATATTCTTGGTTCTGGTCCTATAGCCTTGGATTTGGCTAGGGAGCTAATTATGTTCCTTTCCCTTCCCCAGCTTGAAGATTACCTTCTGCTCCCTGTGATTTGCTGTTTGAAATACAAACATTTTAGTTTGTTTTAAAAATTGAATTTTTTTATTCTCTGCCTACCATTGCAAGCTGCCCTGTCTCCAATGCCCATTGTCACATCCCAGCCCAGACTAACCCCTCCATCCAGACCAGGACAAGGTGAGATATGGCTCTGCCAGCACCAGAGAGCACAGGTAACAGGTCGCTGGGATCTCCCAGCCCTGTGCCACTTCCCAATGCAAGAACTAGTGAGAAGCAGAGTTCTACTGTCTCCAACTGCGGTGCCGCATGTGTGTATCTGAACGTGTGATTGTGTGACGACCGTTTTTATAACAAAGCAACTGGTATTTTAAATGATGCTTCGGGCCACTAGAAAATACTCTTGGGACAGGGGTAAAGGGGAGAAAGCAGGAGCCTGCAATATCTGTGTGCTGGCAAGGGTGTTTGATGCTTTGGTATTTTTAAAAAGTTCCTTCTTGGGGTGTGCTTTCCAATTGGTGGGGCACAGGCAGCCTCCAGTGTGCAGATCCTCCACAGCTTCATTGAGTTTGGGGGACATGGAGTAACTGGCACTGGAGCCAGGAAAGCTTAAATCACTTCAGGAGGCGCTGTCATCGTTAACAGAATAACTTTTGAAGCTATAGTCCTTTTTAAATAAAACCTGTTTTTCTGGGGATGACTAGAACTGCCACATCCTTGTCTGTAAGACCAAGAGATCTTAGCAACTTCAGTAGATGTCTTTTTCTGCACATTTTTGTTAAAAAAAAAGAAAAAAAAAAGAAAAATTAAATGGTAAACAAGGACATGCAGCCTGTTTTAGATCTGTTAGTGTTTCATGATTGTACGTCTTAGTTGCTGTAGATGGAAAGCTTGAGAGAACATGAAGGCTGTAAATGTTTTTACAAACTGTAAAACGTTTAGAAGTGGCCAGTAAAAGGGTTTTACCATTGAACATGTAACTGTGTGGTTGTTTACATCTGTAACTTTCCTTCAGATTCTGGCAAATGTAGGCAATAGCTTCCATTTTTAGAATAAATAACCATTGGCTTGACTTAACATCCTTATGTTGCTGCACTGACTTCGTAGGTGTCTCTATACTTTGGCTCTTCTTCCCCTCTCCAATAAAAAGAAAACTCAAAAGACCAGACTAATTTTGCTCTTTTCATAAGGCTCCTTTATTTGGATCCCCTGCACTCACCCTGCCTGCTCCATGCTGTACAAGGGAAGTCTTAGTGCCCATGCTGCACGCTGTGGGCCCTAGCATGGAGCAGCCTAGCACTTGGTGGTGAAGCCCAGTGTCAGCCACGCTGTTAATATGGACTCCAGTGCTTTCCCTCCATCTGTGCAAGGGAAATACCCCTTCTCCCCAAGGGCAGGCCCCATGAGAGCGGCTGCTGCGGTTTGGTCGCTTACTTTCAGGGAATAGGCCTGGGGGCCCTGTGCTGGGGAGGGGGTAATCTGAGCCTAACAGGGCGGGGGGCTTGTGCTTCAGGTGGGGAAGGGTCTCCTGGAACCTAAAAGCCCCTTTGCTCTTGTCTGATCAGCCCTATTTGGCGCCGTGCCTCCCTGCTTTGCTTCACTTTCCTCTACACCTGTCACCACTGCTACGTGTGCTCTGGGGGGGTCGGAATAGTGGCCCAGGCGGAGGCTGGGCCGGGGAATGGAGGCTCGGCACGTCCAAACCCGTCCCCCACCCCCAGCAGTTCTGGGAGCTGGCCTGGCCCTAGAGCCAGAGTGAGGACTAGGCTGCTCCCTGAAAGCCCACGTGGGCGTTTCCAGACACGTGAGGCGACGCTGCCCGCGCTCCCTGTCTGGATATGGAGGCAGCGGCTCCGCTCCCGGGTGGCGCTCGGCGCAGTAGGAGCTCTGGACTGCTGCTTCCCGGGCCGGGCCGGACGCGGAGTGATGCCCAGCTGCTAGAGGACGCGCTCGGCCGGCTGAGCGGGACCACTGCGGCCATCACGGCCAACGTGCGGCGGATCAATGTGGCGCTGGAGAGGTAATGAGCCGGGGAACGCCGCCTGGGACAGACCTCTCTTCCCCGGGGCGCTGGAGAGAGGACAACCCCTGCCCCGCCTGGGGTTCTCTGCGGGGCTGGAGATGGAGCAACCGGGATCTCCCACGGGTACCACTTCCCTTCTTAGAAGCCTTCCCGTGGGGACTGCTCCTAGAGTCGGAGCGGGGCCGCCTCTGAAGTGGGCAATACCCCTACCCCAAATTGCCCCAGCCTTAGCCCCGTTAATTCCCCCAGTCCCTGTATCTGGGGTAGCTTCCCCTGGGCTGGGTAGAGCTGATATTGTTGCTAATTCTTGGAAGGGGGAGGGGTGGCCATAGGGTTCTGAATATAGGGTAGTACAGGTGTGTGGGGGGGTGCTGGGGAGACGGTGTGGGCATGGACATGGAGAGATGATGGGTGCAGGGTTGGTGGGTGAGTGAGGGGCATGGAGATGCAGGGGTGGCAGATTTGGGGATGGGCCTGTGGGTTGAGGAAGGATACAAGACATGAGGAGCAAGGACAGTAGTTGGGGATGGCAGGGTCAGGTAGCGGCAGTGGGATGGGCACAGGCAGCATCTATCTTCCCCATCTCAGTATTGTTCCTTTGCCAGGTGCATTATCCATCTAGCCTTAGCGACCCCCTGTGCTGGGCAGGGAGGACTTCTGGGTGTGGGGATGTGGGGGTCAGGGGCCACATCAGTAATGGAAGCTTTTCTCCCCTTTGCCCAGGATTCTGGAGGATAAAGCGACTGTGGAGGAGCTGAACCAAATGCTGATGTGTCAGGGGAGGGGGCCTGGGCTAATAGTTTCTATGCAGCACCAAGTGAGTGCTAACACCCCAACTGCCTTGGGGAGCGGGTGAGAGCAGGAGTGGGTGCCCCGTGCTGGAGCTCCCCATCCCAGGGCACTCCCAGGTACCACAACACAATGAGATCCCAGGCTCTCTGTTGCATTGGCAGAGCCTCCATTCCCGGTGGCGTTGCAGTCTGGGTGGTGCATGGTTTCATGAGGGTGGGTCAGAGAGCCATGTCCCATCTGCTGCAGACACAGGCTGGTGGTAGGATGATGATGGGGTGGGTGGGGGGGGGGGGGGGGAAGAGACTTCTGGAAGGAGCCCCACCAGGTGCTTGGCTCTGTCCTTCACTTACCCTCAGCCCTCTCTTCCAGAAGACCTTTGAGTCAAAGTAGCTATGGGATCACCCCACAGAGAACCGCGACCACAGCCTTCTGCTTCCAAGAGACGTGTTGGGGCCCTGTATTAGAGAGTGGGACCCAAGCTGCTCAAGGACATCCTGGCTTGTTGCCAGCTAGAGACGCTGCCTTCTTGAGGACACTAGGAACACTTTTGGGTGCTGGGTGGCAGTTCTGCCCCATGATGCTTGGAGATTTTCCAGTCACTCTTTGTTCTCACAGATAATAAACATGAGACGTGATCCCTGACATCCAGCTTGTCTTTGAATGTGTGACTCCCACTCCACCATCTGCCTCCCTGGGGTTGCTGCCATGTTGGCTGTGGGATGGGCAAAACAGGTGCCATCACATTGGTTCCAGAGCAGGATGGGGGTCCTCATCTTGTTTCCTATTATGGTATTGGGAGCAAGGAAATACTGCCTCTCCCATCACTACTAACACCCCTTTCCCTTGGTGTGGAGGGGTCATCTTCCTGGTTACTGGAACCAAAGCCACTGGGGTATGCAATGGCCCTGCCATGAGCTCATGGCATCAGAGGGAGAATGGGGGCCTTCTTGGAGAGTGGATTCCAGAACTGGGAGAGGTGGTGGATGTTGTGGGTGGAGCTGAGGGTAGGCCTCATTTCTGGGTGCTGGAGTGACTGGTATTTTGTCTGTGTATTTTGACTGGTTGGTGTGTTACATGTCCCCAACCCCCACAGCCTGAGAGTCTGTTACAGGCCCAGCTAGGTCCCCTGCCTCTTTAGCTCAAGCGGTAGCAGTTTATGCTTCAAACTGTGGAGGCCCTGATTTAGTCCCTGCTGGGTCAGCCTCATGTATGCCCATGTGTTCAGGTACCAGTGGCTTGGGGAGGAGGTTCAGAGAGAGGGTCATGTGGGGCTGGAAGGGGTTGGGACTGGGATTGTGGCAGGGACTGTGCATGGTTCTGTTTAGTTAGAGCCTGAGCTATGGCAGACAGAGAAGATTAGTCTGAGGCTTGGAGTGCCCCTAGTCTTTCCACTGGAACCTCTGGGTGCTGCCACAACACAAACAGCTACTGCTATGGGGCTGAAGCTTTCCTAGGTACAGCCATTTTAGTCTGGTTTCAGAGTAGCAGCGGTGTTAGTCTGTATTCGCAAAAAGAAAAGGAGGACTTGTGGCACCTTAGAGACTAACAAATTTACTTGAGCATAAGCTTTCGTGAGCTACAGCTCACTACATGGGATCCATTTTAGTCTGTGGAAGTGAAGTTGGCTGAAGACTACCATGTTATTCGTGGCCAGGCATTGATGATACGCGATGCTGCCATCTGAGTTTCTGGGACAGAACCTGTTCTGGATGCTGCCATCTTGGTTACTGGAACGGAAGCTGCCCAAGCGGCCGCCATTTTAGATCGTGTAATAGAAGCTACCTAAGGAGTCGCCACCTTGGATTCTGGATTGGAAGCTACCCAAGGAGCTGCCATATTGAGTGCTGGAATGGAAGATGCTTGAAGTGCAGCTTGCAGGGTAGGAATACATACATGCATGCGCGCGTGCGCACCCATCCTCCGTGCCGTGTCATGTTGGTTCCCTGAAGTGATAGGACTCTGGGCGCCGCCATGTTGGCTCTGGGCGCTGAAGCCGGCCTGGGCGCCGCCACGTTCCCCTGTGTTTGGCAGGCTAGAGGTTGCGCATGGCTGGGGCAGAGGGCGCGCGGTCGGGCCGGGGCCAACAGAATGGGGATGGAAGTGGGGGGAAGCGGCCCCGGCTGGCGGCGGAGCCGGACCGGGGAAACCGGGTGACCGTGGTGCTGGGGGCACAGTGGGGGGACGAGGGGAAGGGGAAGGTGGTGGATCTGCTGGCCGTGGATGCCGACCTGGTGTGCAGGTGCCAGGTGAGAACGGGGGGCTGCTCTGCGGTGCCGGGGGAGCCCGGGAAGGGACTCACCATCGGGGCGGGCTTAGGGTGGGGGTAGCTCCTGAGACCCCAACGCCCCGTCCTCCTGACCGCCCTGTCCCCGCAGGGGGGGAACAACGCGGGCCACACCGTGGTGGCGGGGCTGGTCGAGTACAATTTTCACCTGCTGCCCAGCGGGGTCTTGAACCGCCATGCCACCTCCTTCCTCGGTGAGTGACCCCGTGCACCCCAATATCCCCCTGCAGCCCCACCTTGACACCCCATCTCCTTCCACAGTGAGTGACCCCGTGCACCCCAATATCCCCCTGCAGCCCCACCTTGACACCCCACCTCCTTCCTTAGTGGGTGACTCCAGTGTACCCCAATATCCTTCTGCATCCCTGCCCCCAACACCACCCCATGTACTCCAGTATCCTCCTGCCTCCCCACCTGCAGTGCTCAGCTGCCTTCTGAGCCACCATGTTACCTCCTTTATCAGTGAGAGCTGTCTCTACACCCCATATACCCCAGTATCCCAATATTCCGCACCTGGCACCCAGCAGGGGCCTGAACCTTATCTGTGGAAGACCTCCCTACACCCCATCTTCCCAATTGTCCTGCGGGGCCTGAACTGCCATGCCACCTCCTCATCGCTGCGTGACATCCTCCACTTGCATATACCCCATATCCCAGTACCCCCTGTATCCCCATCCTGACCCCCAACACCCCTCCAATAGTTGGCAGGCTCTTGACCTGCAATGCTGTCTCTGCACTCCACATCTCTACTAGGCCCTTTGCCCCTCACTCAGCCTCTTGCACTCTAGCCTGTGACCCTTCTGCTGGGTGTCTTTCCAGGGAATGGAGTGGTCATCCACCTGCCGGGACTCTTTGAAGAAGCTGAGAAGAACCTTGAGAAAGGGCCTGGTGAGTGACCGAACCCAGCCACCCTGCTGCCCCCTCCCTCGGAGAGAGGGTCTGGGGGGTGGGGGGCAGGACTCCTGGGTTCTGGGAGGGCAGTGGGGTCTTGTGAGTTAGAACGGGGGTGGGAGTCAGGACTCCTGGGTTCTTTTCTTTCCTTGGTTACATAAAGGCACGATAAATAAATCCCAGTTCCCACGCTTTGTAGCAGGGCTGTCAGCCGGCCCCATGCATGGGGATGGGAGGCTCAGGCCTGGCATGTAGAGTAGTCTAGGCTGCGGGGGTCCAAAGTGGGAGGCCTAAGGGTGATTCACATTCCCACGGTGATGTGTTTTCCTTCCCCGCAGGTCTGGAGGGCTGGGAGTCCCGCATGGTGATCTCAGATAGAGCTCACATTGGTAAGTCCAGAGCAGCCAGCAGGGGACGCTGTCTGCATCCTCTGGGACCTCTCCTCCTACCCTTGGAATGTCTCCTATCAAGACCCAGGGGCACTGGGCCCATTGGGAGGGGATGACCAGGCAGGTGAACAGTGGAAGTGGGGGGTTGGGGGGTGAGTTGAGCGGGCTGTGTAAGCAGATGGGGAGGGGGCTGGTGGGGGCAGTGGTAGCAGAGGCTTTGGGGTGTCCCTCCTCTCACCTCATCTCCCATTCTCTCTCTCGCCACAGTATTCGATTTCCACCAGGCTGTGGATGGGATCCAGGAGCAGCAGCGGCAGCAGCAGGATGGCAAGAAGTGAGTGGGGGTTAACAGCTGGGTCCCCATTTGGGAGGGGCAGGAGGGATGGAGCTGGGTCTGGGCCTGGGGAGGATTGTGGCTGGGTCCCCTGGAGCAGGGCATTTCCTTAGGGGTTCCCCTTGGTCACCAATGGCAGTGGCTAGGCTGGGGTTGGGAGGAGGGAAGGCTGTTTCTGTGGGATTCCCATCCCTTGGTGACAGGGCAGCTCCTTTCCCTGCAGCCTGGGCCAGTGTGGGGAGCATCCAGTCTGGCTGCAGCCTGGCAGGTAGGAGGAGCTCCCACCACAACCCAGCTCTGACTCTGCTTCCCTGGCAGCCTGGGCACCACTAGGAAGGGCATCGGCCCCGCCTATGCCTGCAAGGCTTCCCGCACCAGCCTGCGCATCTGTGACCTCCTGGCCGACTTCCATGAGTTCTCCAGGAAGTGAGTTGCGGGGGGGGGGGAGGGGGAATGGAAAGGAGGGGAGCAATCCTTTCAGGAAGATGCCCAGGGGCCCCCGGGGATCCATTCATGCCCTCCAGTCCTGGGGCCCTCCCAGGATGCCCTGCCCCTGCCCTGGGGATCTGTTCACAGATCACACCCCACATGGCAGTGCAGGGCTTGGGTGTCTGTGACCCCAGGCAGTGCAGCGGCGTTTAAGGGTGCGCTTGTGGGCTTACTAGTCCCTATCTCTCTCTCTCTCAGGTTCAAGGTGCTAGCCCAGCAGTACAAGGCCACGTACCCGGCTCTCACCATCGACACGGAGGCTGAGCTGCAACAGCTGAAGGTGGTTGAGGGCCCCAGTGATGCCCCCCAGCTGTGAACCACCCTCCCCTCTGCCCCAGAAATAACCCGTCCCCCACCTGGCTGAGAACCAACCTGCCCCTCAGAAACACCACCTTCCCCTCTGGGGATCCCCTACCTGCCTGAGAACCACCCAGGAATTCCTCCTTGCCTCCAGGGTTCCCGACCTGGGTGTGAACCAGCCTCCCAGGAACCGCCCTCCCCTTCCCCTGGAAATACACCCTGATCCACCACCTGACCGAAAACACCCAGTATCCTTGAGTAGCCCCAGAGACTGAGTGGTAGCACCTCACCCATCTGATCCCAGCATCTCTCCCCAGGTCTATGCTGAAAGGATCCGGCCCCTGGTGAAGGATGGTGTCTATTTCATGCACCAGGCCCTGCACGGGCCCCCCAAGAAGATCCTGGTGGAAGGAGCCAATGCTGCCCTGTTGGATATTGACTTCGGTAAGTGTGGCACACTGCCCTTATGCCCAGTGTATGGTGGGTGAGGCCCCCCCGCCTCTGTGCAGTCTCTAGGGAGTGCCAGGCCTGAGCTTAGCTTTTCCCAGGGCAGCCTCAAGGCTCCAAGTCTTGGGTTAACCATGAAAGCAGGGCTTAAATCCGAACCAATATTGGCAGAAGCTACTGCCGTACTTTCTCCGTGGCTTCCTGGAGCCTGTGTCTGTCTGACCCTGCGTGTGCTTTGCCTGGGGCTGCCAAGATCGCCCTCTCTCCTCACTATTCCTGCTCCTTTGTCCCTAACTCCAGCCCTGGTGCTTTCGCTGTTGTGCTTTGCTTCAGGTTTCCATGGTCTCTGCAGGGCCCTCCATTCATCTGGGCTGACTGCACTTAGCTCTGGATAAGCTATCTGGGCTGGAACCAATATGGTTGTGTGGCACCCAGCCATCCCTTCTCACCCTCCTCAGAGGAGGAATTAACCCTCACCCCCAGCAGGGAGCAACACAAAGTGAGTAGGGAAACTGAGTCACATACATTGTTAATAAAAATAGTACCAAAATTTCCACATTTTGCACTCCTCCCTGCTCCATGGGGCTCCGCACAGCAAAAGCAGTGGGAGCCAAAGAGAACATGTTCTGATTACTGCAGTGCAGGCTGGGAAGAAAGAGTCCTCATCACAACTGGAGTCTGGGGCTGGGATAGTGGTGTGTGGGCTAGGATAGTGGTGTGTTTGCTGCCACCCCCTGCTTAGCTCACTCTGGCCTCTCCTCTCTCCCCAGGGACATACCCGTTCGTGACATCCTCAAACTGCACAGTAGGGGGCGTCTGCACAGGCCTAGGTGTCCCACCTTGCCACATCGGGAAGGTGTACGGGGTGGTGAAGGCCTACACCACCCGGGTGGGCGTTGGAACCTTCCCCACTGAGCAGGACAACGTGAGTGTGCAGAGTGGGTCTGAATGACCAGTTGCGGAGTGAGGGGACATGTCCCCTGATGCTTATGGGTAGTCCCAGAGAGAGGGAAGTGGGATTCCATAGGATTCCCCCTGAAGGGACAGGGAGGACCCTTTGGGCCCCCCCCTGCGTCCCCCAGGGAGCAGGGAAGATCCTGGCCCTCTGGGGTCTCAGGAGTAACTGCCTGTCCCTTCCCCTTTGGCTCCACAGGAGATTGGGGAACTGCTGCAGTTACGGGGCCAAGAATTCGGCGTCACCACAGGCCGCAAACGCCGCTGCGGGTGGCTGGACCTGATGCTGGTGAGATACGCCCACATGGTCAACGGATTCAGCGCGTAAGGGCTACATCCCCTCCCCCACTGCACCCACCTCACAGCCTCAGTAACCCTCTCCACACCCACCCTGCCATCTCCTCCGCCATTACCCACAGCCTCACTAACTCCCCACCCACTCGCCAATCCTCCCCTCCCATTGTCCCTCCCTTCCTACAGTCTCGCTAACCGTTCTCACCTCATGCACCCACCCCATCAGTCACTGCCTCCCACGCACTCTGGTCTCGCTCCTCCCCACCCCACCCCAGCATAACCTGCCCCCTGCTCTCCCTGCAGCCTGGCGCTCACCAAGCTGGATATCCTGGACACCTTCCCGGAGATTAAGGTGGGCGTGGAGTACCGGCTGGAGGGGAAACCCATTGCCTACTTCCCAGGTGAGCCAGTGGCTGGGTTACCCCATGAAGGGGAGGTATTGCCCTTTCTTCTGCCTTCCCCACAATGAGAGGGCAGGCCTTGTATCCTCTGAGCTTGGGGGTGGGAGAGGCTCCTGTAGGGGAGTGGTGCAGGGCTCCAGGGGGGAGGGACTGAGCCATCCCTGGGTGGGGACATTCTTAGGGAGTGCAGGGAGCAGAGCTGTCTGAGGAGTGGGGGGGATGGGGTGGCAGGACTGCCCTGGGAATGAGGTGGGGGAAGGGGCTTCCTGGGACAGGGGATAGGGGCTCCTTGGGTAGTAGGGGCTGAACCACCCTGGGGATAGGGGCTCCCTTGGGCCCTGCAGCAGCCAGTAAGCCTCTGTGCTCCCCGCAGCAAACCAGGAGCTGCTGAACAAGGTGTCAGTGGGCTATGAGACGCTGCCAGGCTGGCAGTGCAGCACAGAGCAGGCCCGCAGCTTTGCCGACTTGCCTCCGCAGGCCCAGAGCTATGTCCACTTCATCGAGCACTACCTCGGAGTGCCAGGTACGTCCACAGCCCTACTGAGCTGCCTGCTGGCCTGGCTCACAGCCGCAGCATCAGGGCCTGGGGATGGGCATGCTGGGTGCCCCCATCGGGATGCTGTGCAGTTCCCTGGAGAGGGGATGCCGTGGGACATGGGATCTGCCTCTCTCCTCCCACAGTGAAGTGGGTCAGTGTTGGGAAGTTCCACAAATCCTTCAAGGTTTCTGAAGCCTCCTCCTCCACCCAGGTTGTCACGTGGGGAAGGAAGTTGTTCTGTTGGGGGGTGGAGGAGATCAGCCTTGCATCTGTGTGGTGGGGAGGGGTAGGGGAATCTGCTCTGTGTGGGGGAGGGATCTGCCCCACAGGGCTGGGAGTTTCCAGTTCTCACCCCCATCTCTCCTCTCACAGTGAAGTGGGTTGGCGTCGGGAAGTTCCGCGAATCCATCATCAAGATTTTCTGAGCCTCCCTGGCTGGCCGTCAGTCGCAGGGGCTCTGCCCCAGGACACCCCCAACACACGGACCGTCAGCAAAGGATCACAGGGACCAAGGGGCTGGGAGCAGCCCCACACATGCCTCTCACTCTGCCATGCACCCCCCTGTGCTGTGGGGGGCTCCACCCCTCCTGGGAGAGAGTGAATTGTCCCCCATCCCCCCTGTGCTGCCCATGCTGGGGAGCCCTGGCCTGTGGTTTACAGGCCTCCTGCCACACTTTGCTCCCCCTTGCTGAAGGCTGGGCTATGCAGCTGCCCGCCCCCTCACTCCAGGACTGTGCCAGGCGGGCTGTGCTCACTCCACGAGCGGGGCCCCAGCCCAAATCCAGCTCCTGCTCCACCTGTCACTCCTGCCCCCCATGGGGACAAAGATCTCCCTGCCCTTCCCCACTGGGAACTCCTGTCTCCTCTCCCGCCATGCCTGTATCTCCCTGCTCTGCCCCCCACTGTGGGAAGTCTCACAGCTGCTTTTTCACTGTATAGAAATAGCTATAAAGAGCCATGATTTATTTTCACCATGAGCCCAGTGCTGTGTCAGGGGGGAGTGCGATAGGACGGGGGTGGGCACTGTCTGACACTGTCAGGTGAGGGGGCCATGCATGTCCCAGCACTGGGATGGGCTGGTGGGGAGTGGAGGGGTGCCAGGTGCTGTTTTTGGGGGTGGGTGGATTATTGTGTTTGTAGGAAGCCACTGAGCTTCCCCCAAAGGCTGGGAATTGGACAGGGGAGTAGGGGGTTTCTGGGCTGCTCCCTTCCCTGCTGGGGTCTCTGATCCAATCTCCGCTGGGATGGTGACTGGCTCTGGGGCCTATATCCTGGGCATCGCTCCCACCACTGGGCCCCATTGCTGGAGGCTGCCTACTCCCCATACAGATTGGGCAGTGTCCCAGCTGTCAGCAAAGCTCCTGGTGCTGCCCCTGGCCCCCACTCATTGCTCAAGCTAGGCCCCTAGTCCCAAAAGTGCCCCCTGCCCACCCCACAAACAAGCCCCAGCCAGGCTCTTCTGATGGCACTGCCCATGCCCACCCCATCTCCCCAACCCAGGCCCCCTAGTGCCAGCAATACCTCCAGCACTGCCCCTGGTGCCGCAATAACACTCATGCCACCCCAGGCTCTGTGCCTCCTGTTACTTTATTCTCAAGGTCTCAGTTTACATTGTCTGGAGCGGCTGAGCCCTGCAATCTGGGCACTGCCCTACCAGCCCTGGGGGTAGGGGATGGGCCTCTTTCCCCCTTTGGCACCCAGGATCAGCAGGCTGGGAGCTGACACCCTCCCCCTCCAATGGAAATGGGGTGATTTGTGGCCAGTGTGACACTGCTGGGGATGGGCCTGCAGCTTCAGCTGCCCCAGGCCTGGAGAGGGGAGCAGGACTTGGTGTGACTCCTGCCAGGGTAAGGTTTGATACCCCCTCCTGATTTGAGGTGTGTGGGGTAGGGGTGGGGTGGGTTCCCCCTGAAGGGGAGGGGCTTTGGGGACTTGTGCTCAGGGTAGGTACCCTGTCTGTGGAAGTTTGGGTGGGTGGGGGGAGTGGTTCCAGCCAAACACCCAGCTCCAAAGCTGGTTTTGGGGGGAGTCAGGCCCTACCTGGGAAGTCCTGCCTGATCACCCGGGCAGGGTGTGGGGAGAGGCTAGGAGTGGGGGTTATGGTGGCTGTAGCTGAGGGGGGGGGCAGGTAGGGCTCAGAGCAGGGCACAGAAGAACTTCTTCTCACGGAACGGGTTCTCGGAGGTGGGCACCGGGGTGATGAGTGGGTCTTCACAGGCGTGGGCATCACAGTATGTCATCAGGTCAGCTGCTGCCTTGGATACCTGCAGGGAGGGGAGGGGTGAGAACTCTGCAGGGTGGGCCCAGCGGGAAATGCTGTAGGGAGCAGCGGGGAGCTCCCAGCTACTCCAGCCTTGGCCTCTCCTAACAGGGGGCACTGGCTGTGGGGGGTGGAGGAGGAGTCCCCGACTACTCCAGCCCTGGCCTCTCCCCACAGGGGATGCTGCAGGGAATGGGGCAGGAGGACGGGCTGGGGGGGGGGGGAGTTCCTCGCTACTCCAGCTCTGGAGGTGGGTGGGGCCCTTTTCTGCCACAGAAGCTGTCAAGATACCATCCCAGTCCCCACCTTTATCCGGCACATGCTGGCCTCAATCTTGAGCTGCTCCACCATCTTGCGGGCCTGCCCGATGCTCATGGTACTGTTGACGGGGGTTTCGCCCTTCATGGGGACCCTGTAGAGGGAGAGGATAGGTTGGGCTCAGCCCGGGCCAGGGTCATGGGGCACCTGGGAGCCTGTATCCTGGAGCGTCCTGACCAATGGGGTGGGCACAATGCCCTGGACAACTGCACCTGCCCTCAGCTTCTTTAGGTCACTCCTAGCCCCTCAGCGCCGTCCCCAGCTGGCGGTGGGTTAGAGGGAGCTCCAATCCTGCCTGGCCTCAGCTCCTCCCTACCAGCTTCCCCCTGTCTGCCCCACCCTCTCCTGGTCCAGGCTTTATATCCCTGACCCTGGCTGTCAAGTACTTCCCCTATAACTCAGAGCTCCCAGCTGCCTGGGGCACCTGTATCCCCAATCTTGGTTGCCCAGGACCACCTGGCCCATGGTTAGAGCATGTCCTGACAAGCCCCAGCACCCCTAGTTGGAGCTCAATCCCCTTGGGGAGGGTGTGGCAGGGGGTTGCTCCAGAATAAAAGCTCCAATTTGCTCCAGTATGGCTACTCCTGCCCTGGAGAGATTGGGGTGGGGTCATTGCCCATGCGTGGGGGGGTCATTGCCTATGGGTAGCAAGGTACCATCCGATGGCCAGGAGTGCTGGATGGCTAGGGGCATTGTTCTAAGTACATGAACTGTTCCTCTTGAGTTTGGGGGAGGCAGTAGATGCAGAATGGACTGTCCTGCCACCATGGTCACTCAACGCTGGCGGCTGCCTGCCCAGGCTGAAGGGTGGGATTGTGTCTGCCCAGGGCTCAGTCCCAGGGAGAGGGGAGCTGAGGGGACCATCCCTGAGCCCGCCACCCCCCTTCTATCCCCAGGCTCTGGCACAATAGGCCCTGCGCTGCCCCACAGAATTGTCTCCTAAGACCCCGGGCTCCCAAATCCCAGACTGACCTGAGCACCAGGCTGAGAGGCAGGAGCTGAGTGCCCCTCCCAGCTCTAGCCCATCTCTGAGCCCCTTTGCCCCTTGCTGAGCCCCTTTTACCCATCTGAGCCGCATCCTCGAGCCCTTCACTGTCTCTGGAGCAGCACCCGCTTCCCCATGGCACAGTGCTGGGCGCAGGTGCAGGATGACTAGCCCAGCCCTATGTGCAGACAAAGGGGCTGCTGCTTGCTTTGCTCTGCTTCTAACAACGCCAGCAGCCCACTCTGCAGCTGCACCCCCCAGTGCATCTGCCCCAGCCCATAAATGCAGCTTTCTTTCGATCCTGCCCTCTCTCTCTCTGCAATATGCCTTGGGCGCAGATGGGAGAGAACCCTGTCCCCAGCCCCCGTTTCCTGAGGCAACGGCATGGCGGGGGCCCCATCGACCATCCAGACCCACATGGGCCCTGACGGTACAGAGACGATACCAGGTGCCCCCTGCCCCCCACCCCCCATCGAGGCTGGCTGCCCCTCTGGGTACCCAGGTACGCCCCAGTGGCCAGTCAGGGCACCCCTGGGCACTGACCTTCGACGGTCGCTGCCAGATCTGGAGAGACTCTGGGATGGGCTCCCCTGTGTGCCCAGGTGCCCCGGGCGCCCTGCAGACGGCTCCGCTCCCTGTGCCTCCTCCGGGATGCAGCTAATTCAATGAGCCCGTGGTACCTTGAAGATGCTCAGAGCCGCTCGATGCTGGGAGCGGACCATGCCCGCTCTGGGGGGAGGAGTGCACGCCCAGCGGCGCCCGGCTGAGCTCTGGCTCCTTGCCCAGGCCCCAGAGTCCCCTGGTGCACAGCCCCAGGCAGGGCAGGAGGAAGGGAGCGAGCGCTGGCGGGGAAGAGCGCCCCAGGAGGGGGCCAGGCAGGGACTGGGTTCCCGGCACCCCTGCACAGCTGCTGGTGGTACAGGCCCGCGGTAGCTGCAGTGAGGATAAAGTCTCCCCACCACACTCATTTGGAAATCTGACATCAGGGGCTACACCGGGCATGGGGGCTGCTACTATGCCTGGTTCTGAGACCCTCTCCAGGGAGCCTGGGGCTGGGCCAGTGCCTGGAGTGTGAGGGGGTGGGGAACAGGCAGCGGAGTTCAGCCCTGTTGGGGACTGGCTGGTTTCACACCTGAGAGCCTAAGGATAACCCCAGTCTAGGGAGAGGGAAACTGAGGCACAGAGAGGGGACCAGACATACGTGGAGCAACCCAGCAAGTCTCTGTCAGAGCCAGGGATAGAACCCAGGAGTCCTGGCTTCCAGTCCCCCGGTTCTCACCAACAGACACAACTCCATTCCCCCAGAGCTGGGAACGGAACCCGGGAGTCCTGCCTTCCCAGTCCCCTGCCACGTACCTGGGGTGGCAAGCAGGCACCTAGGACTGGCTCAGCTCTGTGTGGCTGGGCCCCAGTACAAGCCCGTACAATACAAGTTGCATCCGATGAAGTGAGCTGTAGCTCACGAAAGCTCATGCTCAGATAAATTGGTTAGCCTCTAAGGTGCCACAAGTACTCCTTTTCTTCTTAGTACAAGCCCTGCTGCCCTCTCCCCTGCTCCATCTTACTCTAGAGCATTGTCTGGGGGAGGCCTTGAGGAGGGGGAGGGGGTCTCTCTGAGGGGGGTCCCCAGAGTTGGAGGGGTCCCTGGGGAGAAGAGCAGATATACTCGGTGGAGAAGGGGGCCAGGGGGATCTTGCTGTGGAGGACATGGCATGGACGTGAGAGGGGTCTCCCTCGAGGGTGGGGGGCAGAGTCTTATCTGGGAGCCCATCATCCCGGGGGGGGGGCGGTCTGTCTGGGGTGGGTCTGGTCTTGCTGTCTCTCCGGGGCTGGAAGGGACAGGACCCTGGGGGCTGCTCGGGGGGGACGGGGACAGGGACACTGGGCTGCGGGATCCCCCTGAGAGGGGCTGTCCCTGGAGTGGGAGGGGCCTCTCGGTGGGGATAAGGACCCGCGGGGTGTCTCGGGGGGCGGGGCTGGCCTACGGGGGAAAGGAGCGTTCGGGGTCGTTCGGGGATCGCGTCACCATGGAAACAGAGAGAGGCGCGTCTTTAATTAGGTGACGGACGGTGCCTGCAGTGGGAGGAGTTTTTCCCGGCCCCGCCCCGTCCAGTCCCGCGCAGTCTTTGCCAGCTCTCACTCACTCCCGGAAGAGGCGGAGCAGGAGTAGCCGACCCTGGACCGGGAGGTGAGAGACGTGCCGAGACCCTGGGACCGGCTCCTGGTGCACCCCGCCCGGGCCTAGAACTCGGGGGTCCGTGGTTTCTGCCTTGACCGCCGGGCCCCACCCCGCATCGGGCCGGAGTAGAACCCAGTAGTCCTAGCTCCGCCCCCCCCACCATTAGACCCCCACCCAGGGCTGGGATAGAACCCAGGAGTCCTGGTTCTTAGCTCCCTGCCCCTCCCAGAGCTGGGGAGTCCAGGCTGCAAATGCCACCTGCTCTAACCACTAGACCCCCCCCCCACGAGTTCTTGGATAGCATTTCTCACAAGTAGAACCGGGAGTCCAAACTCCCAGCTCCACTCCAAAGCCCTCCTGTCTGCCTGAGACTAGAACCTAGACATCTAGTCCTGCTCCCCACCCCCTTTCCAAGCTACTAATAGGCCCAAGCATCCAGACTCCTAACACATCCCTTTCCCCCTAGGCTGGCGCAGAACCCAGGAGTCCTAGCTCCCACTCATGCAATCCTAGTTTAGACTCCCCCATGTGGTTTCCATTCTGACCCAATTTTTTGTGTCCTTTCTTCCTCAGATTGGCTCTGGTCTTTGGCCCCTGTGGCAAAACTCCAGCGTGTGACCAATCCCAGGGCAGCCCTGCGCCAAGCCTGTTGGCATGGCCCTGCTCACCATGTCCTGGTGCCAGTGACTCCCGTGGTACCCTCTTCCATGGCTAGAGACAATTACTGGAAGGCCAAGCGGCGCAGACAGGCCAGCCAGCCTGCCCTAAGCCAGTGCCTTTTCCCTGTAAAGGAACCCCTGAGCCTGGGCCCTTTCCAGCTGGGCCAAGAGGACTCTCCAGCAGCCTGAGCCATTTTGCAAGCACTCAAGCAGGCACTGCTGCTCCATTTCCCCCCTTCCTCAATACAGGAGCTGGGGGCTCAGCTCCCCCCCGACGCCAGTGCGTGGCCACCCAGGGCCCCTGTGCCGTGATGGGTAGTACAGGGCCTTTCCTGCAATGGGCCCAGGAGGTGGCCGCACTGCTGCTCCTGCGGGTGCGGCGCACGGTGCTGCAGACAGCTATCCTGCTTTGCGTGCTGTTGCTGCTGCTCTGGGTTGCGGTCTTCCTCTACGGCAGCTTCTACTACTCCTACATGCCCACCGTCAGCTATGTCAGCCCTGTGCACTACAGCTTCAGGTGAGTGGGGCACCCCTGGGAGGAGCCAGACCCCCCTGCCTCCTAGGAGGGGACAGATTACTTAGGGAGGCTGTGGAAGCTCCTTCACTAGTGGTTTTCAGAAGGAGGCTGGCCATCTGTCTTGGTTGGGTTAGAACCAACAAATGCTGTATCTTGGCAGGGGGTTAGACAAGATGACCCTTGCGGTTCCTCCTAATCTGTGGTTGTAGGATTCTGTGCACTGCCTGAGCACTGCTCTGGGTCAGATCTCCTGGGCCCCTCCCAGCCCACACATGCTTTCTGGGGCTGTGGGTGCCTCTGAGCTGGGGCCTGCTCCCAAGAGTAAGGGTCTGACTTCCTGCAGTGGAAGGGGTGGGGGGCTGAAGCGGTCTGGGGGAGCTGGTGACCACTGAACATGACCCACTGCCTTCTGTCTCCCAGGACAGACTGTGGCTCGTCGGGCCCTGATCTCTGCTCCTTCCCCATTGCCAACATCTCCCTGGTCAAAAACAGCCGGGACAGGGTAAGTGCCAGTGGGCATGAGACAGACCACTGGCTGTCAGCTCCCTGGGGTTCTGGCCCCCGGGCACCCAATGGGTTTGATGCTTTTATCTGGGACTAGCTGACAGCAGTGCTGGGGGTGAGGTTAGGGAGCAGGCTCCCTGCTCTATTTCTGATACACTCTCCCTGCAGTGGGGCGGGGGGGGCGCTCTGGGATGGTTACATAAGAACAGCCATACTGGGTCAGACCAAAGGTCCATCTAGCCCAGTATCCTGTCTTCCAAGAGTGGCCAATGCCAGGTGCCCCAGAGGGAATGAACAGAACAGGCAATCATCAAGTGCTCCATCCCCTGTCACCCATTCCCAGCTTCTGGCAAACAGATGCTAGGGACACCATCCCTGGCCATCCTGGCTAATAGCCATTGATGGACCTATCCTCCATGAACTTATCTAGTTCTTTTTTGAACCCTGTTATAGTCTTGGCCTTCACAACATCCTCTGGCAAAGAGTTCCACAGGTTGACTGTGTGTTGCGTAGAAAAAAATACTTCCTTTTGTTTGTTTTAAGCCTGTTGCTTATTCATTTCATTTGGTGCCCCGTAGTTCTTGTGTTATGAGAAGGAGTAAATAACACTTCCTTATTTACTTTCTCCACACCATTCATGATTTTATAGACCTCAATCATATCCCCCCTTAGCCATCTCTTTTCCAAGCTGAAAAGTCCCAGTCTTATTAATCTCTCCTCATACAACAACCATTCCATACCCCTAATAACTTTTGTTGCCCTTTTCTGAATCTTTTCCAATACCAATATATCTCTTTTGAGATGGAGGGTGACCGACCATATCTGCACGCAGTATTCAAGATATGGGCATGCCATGGATTTATATAGACTTGGGCAATATGCTATTTTCTGTCTTATTATCTATCCCTTTCTTAATGATTACCAACATTCTGTTGGCTTTTTTGACTGCCGCTGCACACTGAGTGGATGTTTTCAGAGAACTAGCCACACTGACTCCAAGATCTCTTTCTTGAGTGGTAACAGCTAATTTAGACCCCATAATTTTATATGTATAGTTGGGATTATGTTTTCCAACGTGCATCACTTTGTGTTTAGTAACACTGAATTTCATCTGCCATTTTGTGGCCCAGTCAGCCAGTTTTGAGGGATCCTTTTGTAGCTCTTCACAATCTTCCTGGGATTTAACTGTCTTGAGTAGTTTTGTATCATCTGCAAATGTTGCCACCTCCCTGTTTACCTCTTTTTCCAGATCACTTATGAATATGTTGAATAAGACTGGGCCGAGTACAGACCCTGGGGGATAGCACTGTTTACCTCTTCATTCTGAAAACTGGCTGTTTATTCCTACCTGTTGTTTCCTATTTTTTAACCAGTTACCGATCCATGAGAGCACCTTCCCTCTTATCCCGTGACTGCTTACTTTGCTTAAGAGGGACCTTGTCAAAAGCTTTCTGAAAAGTGTGATGGGATCTCTGGGGTGCAGCTTGGGACTGTAGGACCACTGTGCCCCCTTAACTCTCCAGACTGGGCTGTCTCTCACAATGCTTTGCTAGAGACAAGCAGCAAACCTCTCCAGGCTCTGTTATCACTCAGCACAACTGCACGTGGAGCCCCACATGCAGCCAGATTGCATGAATGCTCCCAGAGCCACTCATGAATCACACAGAGAAAGGCACCAGTGCCAAATCCGCTCCCAGTCTTGCACCTCAGGAATATACCGTCTTGCACTGTTCAAGATAAGCAGTGCAGGTTTATTACTTGGTTCACCACTTCATCAATGGAAAGTGGATACACACCAGCCTTTGCAAACCTGAGCAGATCTACCAAACACTTCAGGCAAACTCACTGATAAAGATAAACAGTAAAACAACTTAGATTTTAAGTGAGAGGCAAAAAGTCAGCGTTAGTTACCAAAATAAAATGTAAGTACGCAGTCTAAACTCTCAACCGGATTAGACTGGGTAACATCTAGACAAAGCAGTTTTTCTCATTCCACTGGATATTGCAGTTCATAGTATACAGGTTTTTCCTTTAAACTTTGGGCCAGTCTCCTCTGTTAGACTGAAGACTTCCAGTGCCCTTGTTGCTTGCAGCATAGGTGGGGGCAGGAGAAAGGCCCAGCATGCGGCCACTGTGTTCTGTTCTGTTACCCTTAGTCCATGATATGCCTGGACTTGTGTTTTCCAAGCACGTCTGCTAGGCACTGCTGAATCCCCAGGCAAGGTTGAGCCATTCCCCTGGTTTGACCTTATGCAGGTGAGTCATTGCATTGTAGCTCCCTTGCTGGACAATGGCTGTTGATTTTGTTTGATACCTGCCCGGGCATTGGATACTTTCCTTGCTGTTGTCTCTGGGGACCTAATATCTGGCTGATTCCCCAACTTATAACATGTTTTACTGACAACCATACAACGCAATCTCATAACTTCATATGCACTAATGATATACATACTTAGATAGAACAGTGACTTTCAGCAGATCATAACCTTTACCCTGATACCTTACATGCCATGCTGTGTATGCAATATCATAATTATATATAAATGAGGAATATGGGGATTACAGGATGCTCCCCCAAGGTATAGAATGTCACACTAAGTACACTGTATCCACTGGATTCCCCCTTGTCCACATGCTTGTTGACACCCCACCCCCAAAGAATTCTAGTAGATTGGTGAGGCATGATTTCCCTTTACAAAAACCATGTTGACTGTTCCCCCAACAAACTATGTTCATCTCTGTGTCTGACAATTTTGTTCTTTACTATAGTTTCAACTAGTTCACTTGGTACTGAAGTCAGGTGGCCTGTAATTGCCGGGATCGCCTCTGGAGCCCTCTTTAAAAATTGGTGTCACATTCGCTATCCTCCAGTCATTTGGTACAGGAGCTGATTCAAATGATAAGTTACAGACTACAGTTCATAGTCCCCGCTGTTCATCTCAGGGGGCTCTGGGAAGCTGTGAGGAGAGGCTGCCCGCTCCATCTCTGATGCTCTCTCCCTGCAGCGGGGGCTCTGGAGCGGTTTGGGGGCAGGCTTCCCAATCCATCTGATGTACTCTTCCCACAGCAAGAGGCTCTGAGAGTTGGGGAGCAGGCTCCCTGTTCCAGCTTTGATGTGCTTTCCCTTCAGCTGTGGCCTCTGGGAAGCTGTGGGGCCTTCAGGGTGGTTCGGGAGGGGCAAGCAGCACCCCCTTTCTCTGATGCCTCCTGCTGTCCTGTAGGTGCTGATGTATGGGCAGCCTTACCGCATCTCCCTGGAGCTGGAGCTGCCTGAGTCGCCTGTGAACCAGGAGCTGGGCATGTTTATGGTGGTGATGTCCTGCTACACCAAGGGTGGGCGCATCATCTCCTCCACAGCCAGATCGGTGAGTCTGCTGCCCATCCAATCCAACATTTCAGGGCCACACACACCTACAATCCTGGCCTTGCTGCCTCGCGTAGAGCCTCCAGGGAGGCTGAGGTAGGGCTCCCCATGGCAGCTATTCCACCCCTAGCCAGGGGCTACAGTGACACTTCGGGTAGTATGGCAAAGGGAGCTGGCAGTCAGGACTCCTGGGTTCTATCCTTGGCTCTAGGAGGGAGTGGGGCTCGAGGATTAGGCAGGGAGGGCTGGGAGCCAGAACACAGGGGTTCTATTCTGTGCTCTGCCACTGCCCCTGTGCAGTCTTGGGCAGTTCCCTTCTCCTCTCTGCAGTGGGGCTGAAGCCCTGGACTCCTCTCTGAAATCCTGGAAGATCCTTGGGCAAGAAGCAGCTCACTGCTGGCAGTGCCCCTAACGGCCACGGGGAGCTGGTGGGAGATGCTGGGGGCTGGGTTCAATGCCAACACTGGCTCTTCTCTCCCCAGACCATGCTGCATTACCGCTCAGGCCTGCTGCAGACCCTGGATACCCTGATCTTTGCTGGGCTCTTCTTCATGGGCTTTGCTGAGCAGAAGCAGATGGTCGAGGTGGAGCTGTTCTCGGACTACCGGGAGGACTCGGTGAGGGAGGAGGCCTCTTCTGCATTAGCTGCCTGGATTGCTGGGCCTGGACTGGCTGGCCTGGCCTGGCCTGGCCTGGCCAGAGCCTCTGCTCCCCAGTGTGGGAGCTGATTGCCAGGAGTGCATGAGTGCAGGGAGCATGAGTGCAGGGGGTGGGGAGTGTATTCTCGGCTGTCTGAGTTTGGTGGCTGGGGGTTACTGCAGCTCTGTCTGGTTTGGTCGGGAGGGTCACATGCCCTGGCTGTCTGAGTTGGGCACTGGAGCATAAGGCAGGTGTATGCCCTGCTGTTGGGGTTGGGGATCTTGTGATGGCCCCACCTGCAGCTCTGACCCTGACTGTCCTTCCCGACCCCCAGTATGTCCCAACTGTTGGAGCCGTGATAGAAATCCAGACCAAGCGGATCCAGATCTACGGGGCACAGCTGCGGATCCATGCCCACTTCACGGGCCTGCGGTGAGGATTGGGGGGTGCCACTGGTGGTGGGGGGACGGATGGGACTGTCCAGTGCTGGGGGCAGTTCCTGGTGCTAGGGGACTGTAGTGCACTCAATTCAGCAGCCCCACAAAGCTGATCCCTATAATCTGCCCCATGAATGATGCTTGGGGGCCCGGGGGTTAGGAGAGGGGCCCGTGTCTGGGACGGGGAAGACTGGATCCAGGCTGCAGCCTCCTAATGCTCAGGCTCCACCCCCTCTTGCCCCAGGTACCTGCTCTATAATTTCCCAGTGACCTCGGCCATCCTGGGCGTGGCCAGTAACTTCACCTTCCTCAGCGTCATCGTCCTCTTCAGCTACTTGCAATGGATCTGGGGCAGCGTGTGGCCCCGGGAGCCCATCTCGGTACAGGTGAGAAGGTGGCTCCGTGGCTAGGGGAGCAGAGGGATGGGGTAGGGCATTGAACAGGGGGCAGAGTGGGCGTGAGGAAATTGGGGGGGGGGCAGGCTGTGGAGCTGGAGATGTATCCCATGCAAATAAGAGGGCAAGTATCTGTGCAGCAGGGTAAGGGGATAGTGCCTGGGGGGAGTTGGAGCAGGAGGCTATGCCCCACTATGCAGTTGGGGGTATGGGGCCCTGGTGGGATGGGGGTGGCATTAATGGAGACACTGTGTTGCCTGGTCCCCCCACTTTCCTGTCCCCTTCTCCCCCCCCGTCCCCCCCAGGTGAACATGCAGGATGGGGCCAGCCTGCAGCAGCGGCAGGAGGAGGCACGACGGTGCATGGCTTCCCCCAGGCCAGGTAAAGCAGGTTTAGGGGGGAGAGTGGGCTCTCCCTTTGTGTGGGGTTGGGGGGGTTCCCATTTGTCTGTGGCTGGGGCGGGGGGGTCCTACTACTCTCACCTGAGAGGGGTGGCGCAGACCAGGTCCGGTCTTGGCCTCAACCCCTGCCCTGATGCTCTCTGTCCTGAAGCAGATGACCAAGAGGAGCTGACAACACCGCAGCCTGAGGCCATGGGGCTGGGCGAGAGTGACCAGGAGAGGATTCCCCAGGGCACAGGTACTGACGATTCCCTTCCAGCTGGGTCGGGGGGGGAGGATCCTGCGGCTGGGCTGTTCCCTACCTGCTGAAGTGGGGCTTGGGCAGGGAGGCAGGGCTGTTCTGTTAATTTAGGTGGACCCAAAGAGGCGAAGGTGTTAATGTGGCTCTATCGCTGCTCGCCACTGAATAGTATTAACCAAGGCTTGGGGGCTGGAGTACAGAGCCCTCAGCCTGCTTAGCCCCAAACACCATTACAGTCCCCTGGAAACCCTTTGTTAACCATACAGAGCAAGGGAAAGGATTTGGAATGTGAAGGGTTAAGTCAGGCTTGCATTGTAACAACATCCCTTGTTCTCCCTCTCCAACTGGAGAGAGGTTTTGAAAGACCCCCCCCCACCCCCCCTCAATCTTTACACCAGGGTTAGAGGGCGGTAACTGTCCTCTGGGAACAGAGGGAACATTAGTTGAGATGGGCTGGCGCAGTTGTTGCTGTTTAAAGTGCAATCCTGTTTCCTAGAAGAAAAACCAGCGGGGAAAGAAAGGGACAGCAAATGCAACTTCTGCTTCTGCTGCTCCTCACCTGCATCTACTGCTGGCAAACACAGACACAGCCACCCATGCCCGTCGGCTGTTCTGACCCGCGTCTGGGCAACTCGTACCAGGGTTGGGCTGTTCGGGGCAGTACTTGTAGCTGGTCACAGGCTTACAGCAGTGTTGCAAAATGTGCAGCCTTGGCCAACTAAGCCAGAAGGCCAAAGGAGAGGGATATGCGAGAGAAGGAAGGAAAAGGACCTGTGAGGGGGTGGGGGTTGGGATTCAGTCAAAGCCAGCTGAGGTGGTGACATCTGGATCCCTCTGTCTGGTCAGGGTATGTCTCAGGATCAGGAGGTCAAAAGCCCAAGAATGGATCTGGGGGTCCCAGCGAACAGTGTGGGTGGTAGCCATGATAGTGAAGCTCGCTCCTTCCTTCCTGCTCTTCTATCTCTTAGCCAGCATCTGTCTCCACGCGTTCCCCCCCACCCCACCCCAGAGTCTCTTCCTGAGGACCCCGAAAGGCAGTGGGGGGTGGCCCAACCCATCCCCTTACGTTTTGTTTACCCATTAGCCTTAATTTCTGCCACACCAATTTGGATTGGTTAATTCTTGTTCTCGCACTTTGATTTCTGGCATGATTTTCATGCTCCTCTTGAGTCACATCAGTAGGTCTCTCTGAGACTCGTTGAGTCTTATTGCGGGTGCCCCTTTCCCATGCCCAGTTACTGCTACCAATTAGGGGGACAGTTTTATTTCCTTTTCCAATGAGGGTATGGTTGAAGGCCCAGTCATTACTGCGGGCTCCCATGACCCCACCAGGGAGAGAATGGAGCCTTGGCCAGTGTGGCCTGTTGGCTACGCTAGGAGTGGAGGAGGGGACAAGGCCCTATGACCTGGCCTGTCTTGGTGCTTTGCCCTAATTGCTATGCAAGGGGGCAGGACCCCAGGACCTAGCCCTGCCTCTGACCTGTGCTTCTCCCCTTCCCCTGCAGCTTCCCCCCCACAGCTACCAGGCGAGGTTCTGGAGACCATTGGCCCTATAGGGGGATCAGCCCAGGCTAAGGAGCTGGATCTGAGTGAAGGTGGGTAACACAGTTCCCCAGCTTCTCCCCCTGGGGGCTCCAGGCTCCTCATAGCCCAACCCCCGTGCATCAGATCAGGGGACAGAACTCAGGTGTCCTGACTCTTTCCACTCCACTCCGCCCCTGCCCCAACCCATTAGCTTCCACTCCTTACCCACCGAGCTGTGGTCCAAGGCTCCAGCATCCATCAGGGCACCTAGAGACCCTCTGTTCCCAAGCAGGAACCTAGAACCCCACTGTGCAGTAGGGCTGAGGGTGAGGGGTGCAGCTGGGAACGGCTTTGTAGTGGGGAGTGGGCTGTCCCCTGCCCCTTGCCTCTAGCTTCTATGGGAGATGGGCTTTGTCCCCTGTGGGCTGTCCGTGTGCCCCTTGGGGGGTAGACAGAGGGTCCAGCCCCTGAAGGAAGGGATGTGTCTGCAGGACCCCTGCAGCTTCCTCTTGCTGGAGCCTATGAGAGCCCCTGCCCCCCCGCCCCGCCCCATATTGTTGCTCTTCTGGGATCTCTAACTGTCTCTTCTCCTGCAGAGACTGAGTTCGAGTCAGTGGATGAGTCCTCCCTGTTCACAGATGCCAACTACCCACCCCCTAGCGGGACACTCCTAACACTACCACAGCTGGGAGAGGGGGCTGAGCCCATCCCAGGGGCTGAGATCCGTCAGAGACACATCTGCTCCAGCTCCTGAGGGCACCATGCTTCCCCCACCCAACAAAAACAAAAAATGCTAGCCTTGTTCCCTGGGCTCCCAGCTCATGTTTACATTCCAGCCTCCTGGCCCCTCACTTGGAACTACTGTAATTTTAATAAACCACCTGCTAACAGACCCAGGCTGCTAGTGTGGGAGTGGGGTGGGGGTAGGTGCAGATGTTGGGGCTGTAGGGCACAGGAGGGCTGGGGGCCTCTCCATGGAGGTGAGGGACTAAGTCACTGTGGTGAAGGGCTGAAATGAGTTGTGCTCCATCTCTTGCTCCCTTACCAGAAGAGGGACCCCTCCCTTCATGATGAGCTGGACTGGGGTCCCCCTGGCATCCGTGCTCCCAAGCAGGGCACCCATGGCAGCAGGATGGGAGGCCCCCCCTCCCCCAGCTCCCCCATCCTCTCTCCACAGCCGCACCCCTTCCTGTCTGCTGTGCTGGCCCATGGGCCTCATCGAAGCCAGATGGGAGGGTTTCTCCCCACGCTCCTGAACTGAGCTCACTGCAGCTGGGAAGCCGGTGTGAGCTCTCCCGCCTGGCTTGTGTGATGTCTACATTCCAGAGGGCTCAGTAATGGCGGGGCTGGATTCCGGAGAGGGTTGTAAGCCCGGCAGGGGAGATGTCTGCTCCTGCCATGCTGCAGCCTTCACCTCTCACCCACCCCTGGGGGCACCTGGCAGCTGCGATGAGTGGTGCATGGCTCAGGGCCAGGCTTCTGAGCCCAACCCGTACATCCCGCCACCCCACCCACCCACAAACTCCTTGCAGCCTTCGCCCTCGTGGTGGGAGGAGAACATTGTAGCTGCCAGACTGTCTTTCAGCTAAGTAGGTGGGGAGGGGGCAGTGCAATGGTGCTTTCCCAGCATGGGAGCTGCACTTGTTTATCCCCTGTTTGCAGGGCTTGCGAGGGGAGGGGCTGGCCATCTGGGGGGGCACGTCTACCTGCAACTCCTCAAGGCAGCTCCAGCTGCACGCGCCCCCCCCCCCCCTTCCACCAAGACCAGCTGTACTTTGGGGGCAATGTAGGCAGCAGGCACCTACACCACTTCCTGTCTCTGGACCAGCTATGAGCTTCTGGCTGTCCGCCTGTAGGCCATGCCTGAGACTGCTCTGCCTGCCAGCCTAGGTGAGCAGCCCCACCCAGCAGGGCAAGAATCTGCTGTCCTTGTACCCCCACCCACCCCCTTTGGGCCTGGGGGCTTCAAGGAGTAGCTTCACTGGGGAGTTTTTGCCCCTGTAGGAGCTGGGTTGCAGGTGGCAGAGCTGGAGGGGGATGGAGTGGCAAGGGACGGGGGGGAAAGAAGAGCTTTGAGTTGTTGCCTTGGAGGTAGCCCATCCACTCCACAAAGACCGTAGAGGAGCCACCACTACCCTACGCTCAGGTTGACCATGGCCTGGTGCCATCAGCCCAGTTCAAGCTGAGCAGAAAGGGGCTGAAGGCTGCTGTGGCCATGGCTGCCCTCACACCTTGTGCTCTCTCTCATCCTTGTCCTTGCTGCTCCAGTCTGTCACTTAGATGGCAAGAGCTTCCCTAGCCAGCCCCAGCCAAAGACCCCAGACTGCTAGCCAGTGTGTGGCCCAGCCCTCCTTGCTGTTTCTGGGCTGGCCTAGCCTGTGGGTGGCCCAGGCATGGGTGCTGCTGGTTGGCCAGTCGTGGAGGGAGTGGGAGGCACAGTCCCTCTCCTGCTGTGGCGTGTTCCCACCCCTCTAGGCCTTGGGTGACATATGAGCCTGAAGCCCTTTCCCTTTCAATGAGTTGGTGGGGGCATAAGGTCCCTTTGTAAATGCAATGTGGGCTGCTAAGCCTTTGAGGCGCATCTGGGAATGTTCCCCTATCCAGCTGCGTCATCGATGGGGCTGGGCAGTTGCCAGTGGCCCCACTGGCTGCTGTAGGTGAGCTTGCGTGGAATAACGTGCTTTGGTGCAACCAACTCAGCCCGTTAACAGCAGAGACCTGGGGGAAGGGGCAGGCTGGTTCTGTCCCCAGTGCCCACCTAGCCGCTGGCTGTCCAGCCCCAGCTGCTGCTGAGGAAGGTGCAAGAACGCCCCAGTAGCAGAGGTAGAGTAACCTACCCCCAGGTTAGGTCACATCTTCTGCAATCAGCTTGAGCCCTGACACACGAGCGTTTCTCTCCATTCCCAAATCTTTGCTAGGATTAAGTACCCAACTCTGTCTTATCCTTGGGTGGGCAAATAGAGCTCCTGGCATGGGGGGAAATGGCAGGGGCCAGTGTGTGGGCACACAGCCCCTGGCATGGATGGGGGGCGTTGCAGAATCCTGTAATGGAGGCTGGGAAGGTGACACCCAGGCAGTTTTTAGGGGGAAGGGAGGAATCCAAGGATGTCCTGGGGGTGCAGTGGGAGTGAAGGCTCTGTCTATGAACCGCTCTTCTGCCCCAGCCCAGAGGTGTTTGTATCTCAGCACCTACAGTCCCTCTGCTTCAGGTTAGTTGCTATTTTAGTGATCAGTTTGTTTGGAAACCTCGGCCTTATCTCTGCACCAGTGAAGTTCAGCTTTGACTCTGCTAGTGTTATTGAATGGTGCTGCTGCTTTACCATGGGGCAGGTGCTCATCCCCGTCTAGGCAAGGTTAAGGCTAACTGCTGGCTGGGGACATGGAGTGAAGTGAAGACGTGGTTGTCTGGCTCACTGCCCCCCAAAATGGACCCCGCTGAGGGATCCTGTTCTCTGCACCTACAAGCTCTGTTTTAGACCATGTTCCTGTCATCTAATAAACCTCTGTTTTACTGGCTGGCTGAGAGTCACGTCTGACTGCGAAGTTGGGGTGCAGGACCCTCTGGCTTCCCCAGGACCCTGCCTGGGCAGACTTGCTGTGGGAAGCACACAGAGGGGCAGAGGATGCTGAATGCTCTGAGGTCAGACCCAGGAAGGTGGAAGTTGTGTGAGCTGTGTGTCCTGAAGACAGTCTGCTCACAGAAAGGAGACTTCCCCAGAGTCCTGACTGGCTTTGTGGGGAGCAGTTCCAGAGCATTGCCTGGGGCCTCCCTGACAACTGGTGACAGTGGTGGGATACGAACCCATGACCCCGAAGAGACTGGAGCCTCAATCCAGCTCCAGCGCTCAAGAGAACTGGGTTCTACCCCCACCTTGGCCACAGTCCCCTTGGGCAAGTTGGTGGCCCTCTCTGTGCCTGGGCCCATAAAGCACTCTGAGATGTGCTGGATTAGAGCTAGGGATGGCTGGATTGGGCTAGTTGCATCCCTAGGAGGGCTTGCAGCGGTATAATGATAGTAGTGTAAAAGCACCTGCACATTATACCAGGACGCCACTAAGCTAAGCCACCTTGCTCAGAAACACCAGTGGGCCATGCAGCAGCAAGCCACTGCTAACAGTACCAGCTTATGTTTTAAACAAGTGACTTTTTGTCTTGTCTGTCTGCCCTCCCTTCCCCCGGGTTCATAAAGCACCTATCACAGTGGTTGTGATATTAGGGCCTGTGCTTTTAAGAGCTTCCCAAACTGTGTGGGTGGGCTGCTGGGAACAGACAGATCTTTTACAAACATCTTCAGCAATGAGTGATCCCTGACTAGCAGTGGAGTCCTGGTCCAGAATCGGGCCCTGCTGCGTCATCTTAAACCAAGTAACTAATTACCCTAAACAATGTAAAGACCGAAGCAGCCTGGTTTTACATTAAAAGTCACCAGACAGTTCTAATGATGCTTCTCCAAGCCCGCAGCAGGTGAACACAAAGCTCTGGAGAGACCTCAGTTAATTAATTAACTCAAGTGCAAAATTTACTTCTCTCAGCACTGAGATGCAGCTGTCTCTGAAGTGGAGTGAGGGGGCTTTTTCTAGAGGGATCCCTTGCCCAGCAAGGAGACACAGTTGCCTCTAGCATAGCCCAAGGGGATTGTTTATGCAAGGCTCCTTTGGCTGGTGCTGAGATGCAGATGCCTCTAGGGTGAGGTGTGCAGGGCTCCAACATTGCAACACTTAGTGTTCTTTTTAAATCTTGTGATTTGGGTTGCCTGACTCATGAGTCTGTCACAGTTAGGAGTTTCCAGCCTCTCACTCAATCTGTGTTAAACCACAGTTGGCTGCTGCCAGCTGACTGGGCAGAGTCCTAGGTCCGAGCCAACCTGCAGTAACCTGGGTTTAATTAGATTCGGAGCGTCCAGGGCAGCGTGTCACTTTTAAGCCAGAGCAAGTTGCAGGTGTAGATGAGGCCCCTGGCTGGGGGGAGCCAGGACTCTGACATTGGCACTGCTCCCTTCCCACCCATACCATTCCAGCTACGAATAACCCCGCTCTTAGGCTGTGTTCCTCTTGGACACCTGAGAACCAGTGGGGGAGCCCCCAGCTCTGCTACAAGCCAGGCCTCTCCTGGAGCAGCCATGGCTCTGAGCAGGATCCAGGCTTTCCCCAGGAGCTGATACTGTCCTAGCAGTGATGCACCATATGTGTCTGTCCGAGCAGAGCCCCCCTCCCATCCCATCCACCCCAGCGGCTCCTGCTCTCTTTGCTCCCCATGAGTCACCCATGCCTCCAGAGCAGGGCTGGCTCCCACCACAGCTACTGTGCACAGTGCAGTTAGGGGCTGAGATCCAGGGAAGAGACTGTCACTTCCTGCCCTTCACGAGCTCACGGATGCTGATGGGGTCAGCATTGTCTGCAAGGGGTGGCCGCCTCCACCAGCCTCTTGTCATACACATTGGATGGTGGCTGCTTTATAAACAGGAATGAATGGAGCCTCTCCGGCTGCTTGTCCCCATTGTAAAGTGGGTGAATGTCAGCCCCTGAGACAAGATCACAGAGTGAGTCAGTGGCAGAGAATAAAACCTATTCTAGTACACAGCTCCTTCTCCCTGCTCTAATCCATCAGTCCCCCCCAGAGTCAGGGACAGAACCCAGGAGTCCTGGCTCCCAGCTCTAGCTCACTAGATCGCTCTTCCCTCTCAATACTGGGGACAGCACCAGGTCACGACTGCCAGGCTGTCTGCTCTAACAATTAGCCCCCGCCTCCCCTACCAGAGTCAAGGCTAGAACGCGGGGGTCCTGGCTCCCAGCCCTCCCCATGCTTTGCCCTGGCTGCAGGCTTGGTCCCTGCGGTCTGTCTGGTTCCTGACTGTCAGGGCTGGGCCAGGGCAGGAAGAGTCTGTCTGGAACAGATACCTGTGGCCAGGCAGCTTCCCATTGTCCACCCCGCCCGCAGCCGTCCCTGACCGTGCCCGTGACTCCGGGGGCTGGGCTCCCTGCCCGCCCTGCAGCATCTCTGCGGCCTCCGGGTGGGGGATCAGCCGGGAGGGACAGAAATGTCCTTATAAGGCAGAGTTTTATTTTCCTTATGGTCACCTGCAGCTCCCCCACGCCCCATTCAGGAGCCCCCGGGCCGCTCCGCCCCTGGCAGCCCCAGCTAAGCTGGGGGCGGGGGATGAGCTCAGCGCCCCGACAGGATAAAACTTGCTGCAGCTGCCGGAGCGAAGCAGACGAGACGCGAGAGCAGAGTCGAGCGGTGCCAGCCCCGATCCCGCAGCGCCCCGGAGAGGAGAACCCCGACCCCCAGCGCTGAGCCCTTTCCTGCTGGAGACCAGAGCCCCGTGGCCCCAGTGACCTGACGCCCGCCCCCCTCCAGTTGCAGGCAGCGGGTGAGTGAGGCCAGGGCTGTAGGGAACCCCCATCTCCAGAGTCCTGGGACACCTGCCTGGAGGCCAAAGCCCCAGGGGTGTCTCCTTGTGAGGGTTGCTGTGCGGGAACAACCAGCCGCCGCTTCTCCTGCGGAAGGGCCTGTGGGATGAAGCCTCCAAGGGGCACATGGACAGTATTATCTTATTGATAGTTGTGGTTTCAGTTCCAGCCCCCAGTAGGGACAAATGGACTTCTGGGAGTTAGGACCCCTTGGTTCTGTTCCCAGCTCTGCCACTGACTGGCTGTTGGTGTGAGTTCCTTCCCGTCTGTGCCTCAGTTTCCTCTTGTGTGAAGTAGGGGCAATAACCTTGCCCTGGCTCCCAAGGGCTGTATAGCTCCCTGGGATATTGTAAGGAGGCGGGACTGGGGCAGAGTGCTCTGATGGGGGAATCATACCTCCCCCAGTATCCTGTAGCATCATCTCACCTCATACAGTCACCCAGTCCTCTCTCTTCCAGGAACCATGACCATCCTCCTGGGATTCTCGGCTCCAGTCTTCACGGCCGCATGCCTCCTGATCCTGTGCCCAGAGGGGGCTCCAACGAGCATGGGAGGCTCCCTACCCCTTCCCCCGAAGGGCCAGAGCCACTGGCCCTGGCTCCGTGCCCAGGAGAGCAGCCCCCTTACCTCCCCCACCCCCCAGCATGACTTGGGGACAGACTATTACAGCTATGAGGACCTCTCCACCCCAGAGATGCCTGGCTCCCAGCACCCATCCTATCAGCCTTGTGACTACCACCATTGCCGCCACCTGCAGCCAGCCTGTGCAGAGCTGAGAGAGGAGACTGGTTGCCTATGCCCTGGAGTGACTGGCCCAGATGTGCCCCCAGAACCGCCCCAGCTGGGGGTAATGCACGTCACTGAGTCTGCGGCCAGCCTGCATTGGTGTGCCCCCTCCTCCACAGTGTGGGAGTACCGGCTGATGTACCAGGCTGATGGGGACCACACCATTGCTGGTCCCATCTTCAACAGCACCTTCCGGATGGCAGTGCTTGGGGGACTGCACCCCAGCACCTCCTATCTGGTGTGCATCATGGCAGCCAACCAGGCCGGTGTCAGCCCTACTGACGATGGGAGTCGGGACCACGGACCATGCCGTACCATCCGCACCCTGGCCCCCCAGCTCCCCTATGCATATGTGGTGGCAGGACTGGCGGCCATGTTCGGCCTGGTGGTGGTGGCCGCGCTGACCTGGCACTTTGCCCTGCGCTCGAGGAGACGGCAGTTCCACGGCTCCCAGGACAACATCCTGGATGGAGAGGTGGGGCCAGGTGGGGTGGCCAATGGCTCATACGGGGGCAAGGAGCAGCTGTAGGGGCACCTGAACCCTCCAGCCCCCAGACATGTACACTGCTGGCCTGGATCGCAGCCACGCTCCATGGACTGTCCAGTGCAGTGGGGACCAGGGCTGGCGGAGATGTGGAGTTTGTAGGGGGCACCACCTGAGCCAGCCAGGGCATGATGACCTACCCCACTCCACATGGGGGGAGGCTGCTCAGGTCCTGATGCCCCCCCTCAACATTTATTTATTTATTTATATATTTATATAGTGAAAGTGTGTTGGGGGGGGTCCTGAAGCATCAAGGGCTGTGGGGAGGCCCCATGGGGGAGCGAGCAGAGGGACCCATAGGCAGAGGCCCTTGACAACCAGTATGAATCATTCTGAGTAACAGTCCCACCCCGCACCAGACCCCTGTGCTGGCTCCATGTGGGGGAGGGGGTTGCCTGGGGCTCCCCCTGCTTGTTGTGGGGGGAGGTCGTCCCAGTTGCTGTTGCATGGCCTCGGGGCTTCACCCTGAGACCACCTTCCTCCCATAGCTGGGATGGTGCGGAGGGGGGAGGAGCCATGGCAGGGGGCTGGTTGCCGAGATGGGGAGGCTGGGGGTGTTCTGTGCTGCTGGCAATGTGAAATTGTTAGTGTTGAATAAAGCCCAGAAGCAATGTCCTGGCCGCAGGTTTGTCCCTCGTCTCCTTCAGCTCCTCTCGGTTGCATGGAACAGTGAATCATTATGGTACCCCCCATCGGGGCTATTCCCCCCCACTTCCTGGACAATCTGTCTGGACCCAGCTCTGCTGGGGTTTCCGCTCACATCCACATCCAGCAGCGTCACAAGGGCCCTTGAACCACTGCCTGGAAAACATGATCCATCCCAGATGTGTGTGAGAGGGCCCCAGCCCAGAAGGAATGGGAATGAGGAGCAGCCCCAACCCCCCTCAGCAGCCCCCGCCCTCCTCGCCCTGGGGATTCCTGAGGAACAGCCCAGCTCCCTGCCTTGACTGCTGGGGAAGCCGTGGTGCCCAGGTATGTGAGGGGAAGCCCAGGACAGATGGTGCATGTCGAGGGATGCTCCGCAGGTCCCAGGCGCAGGCGGGAGGGAGGTATTGGGGCAGAGCTCAGCCTCACTGCGCCGGCCACCAGGCTGAATGCATGGATTTGATACCGTCTGCATTCAGGGCTGTGCACCCCAGGGCCAAGGGGACTGGCTGGGCATGGAGGTGGGGAGATGCCTCTGTCTAGTCCAGCCCTCCTATGTGTGTGTTCTAGGTCCCAGCTGTTTTGAAGCCAGAGGGATCCCCCGGCATGGATTGACAGTGAGATGGGGCAGTGGGGGAAGGGGTTGCTCCTGTATTGTTGTGACGCAGCCATTCATGCTGCAAGTTGTGTAATCTGGGCAGACATCATTGCCCCCGGCTGAGGAATTCACTGGTACGGGACATAGTGTAATAACGGGCCAGATTGCAGCCACTTCCCTTCTTGGCACTTGCTCACACAGACATGCAGGCACACAGAGTAACATGTGCACACACAGAGAAACATGCAGATACTCGGAATGAAATCCAGACACAGGATGCGAATGCTACACACACGGACATGCACACACAGTATGTGCTATTGGGTCCAAAGCCCAGCCCCTTCCCCTCCTGGCCCCTCGCTGACAGACACAGTGTCTCTCACACACATGCTCTCTCACACACTCACTGCCAGGCCAGGTTTTCCATGCTCTCACCACGCTGGCTGCCGTGCTGTGGAAGCCAGGTCTCAGTGGTGAGCACCTTCAGAACCTGGCCCTGAGCCACTCGCATGCCAGATGCTGAGCACCCCCTGAGCTGGCATGGCTTCCCAGCACCGCTCTAACATTCACCCGCAGACACTGAGCCGGCACTCCCCTGCCACAGGGGTGTGAGCCCAGGACCTGCCCCTCTGCATTAGGGCACTCTGGGGGAAGGGCCAGGTAGGAGTGTGTGTGTCTGGGGCTCTCGCTGCTGGGCACTCAGGTGCTTTGAGCTGCGCTTTGTTTGCACTCGGTCGGCCGCAATGATTTCCCAGGCAGCACCCGACTACAAAGAGCTTCGTGTTTTGGGACAATTGCCTGCCTTGAAAGCTGTGAACACCTTGGGTCTGACACCCGCTCACACATGCACCAACACGCACACACTGCCACACACAACAACATGCACTCACTGTAACACACACTCGTTGACACTGTAACACAAACGCACTCCACACACACCAACATATGCTCACTATAACACCCACACACATGCTGACACACGCTCACTCACACACACACACTCACTGGAACACTCACACTCACTTTACACACGCTGTAACATACACTCCATGTCAGACACATACCAAACACACACAACACACTCACTGGAACATGCTCACTATACCGCACACTCACACTGACATATCACACACAGATCCACATGATCACTGAAAAACACACACACCATGTTACACACACATTATCCCCACTCACTGTCAGACACTCACACAGACGCATATGTTCACTGTAACACATCCTCACCCCCTCCACATGACCAACATGTCATACATGCACAAAAACACACTCTTTGTAACCCCGTCCATGCATGTGCATTTGCCCCGTCCTGTCTGAATACACGCTGTGTGCTCTGCGAGTGACTCTTGGGCCGTGCAATGCTGGCTGCAGTCCAGCGCACAGAGTGTTAAGGGTGGCACCAGTGATTGGGGACGGAGGGGGGAGGATGGGACAAAGCCTCTTTCATTCCCTGCTTGGAGAGTTTCCTGTCTGACCTACATACCTCCCCACGCTGCCCTGAGCCAAGGCCCCTGGCTCTGTCCCAGCAGGCATGGGAGGGGGCAGTTTAGCTGAGCCATGAGGTAGTGGTGGGAGCAGTGTCAGGAGGGGCCGTGGGAAGGGAAGGAAAAGAAAGGGTCCAGCTGGAGCAGAGGATGGGAAAGGAAAAGCCATGATGGGGAGGAAGGGGGAAGCATGAGCCCCAGCCCATTCCCATGACGGGCCTGCCCTGGCGAAGGTGCTTCATGGCATTCAGGGCAACAATCCACCCTGCCCCCACAATATGGATCAGTTCCCCCACCCCTGGGTAGCTGTGTCCCATGCTGAGATGGGAACCCCCAACTGCTTGGCCCTGAAGCCTGGTAGAAGGGGTTGCCCGGCCCGAGGCCCCAGACACTGAGCCTCAGGTACCCCACTCCTTGGCCATGGGACTCCCAGCCTGGCCCACTCTCCAGGGCAGTGACCATGGGTGGGGGGAAAGAACCTGGCACTTCTCACACACAGACACACACACTTACTTCCCTCTGCCTGGAGAGCTAAGTGAATGTTACAGCCAAGAAAGACAAACACAAAACACACAGTCAGGGGCACAGCTGGGAAAAGAACCTGGAGTCCAGGCTCCCAGCCTGCCCTGATCTCACTCGCTAGATCCCACTCCTCTCTCAGAGCCGGGGATACAACCCAGGAGTCCTGGCTCCCATCTCAGCCCTAAGTGTAAATTCATGATACTTCCTGTGACAGACTGGGAGCAATGTCTATATTCCGGTATGACCTCCTCCTGGGTCTGTGAATGCACCATTGTGTATCGGGACCTTCCTGGAGGAGTGTGACTTTCATGTTATGTTTCATGTCCATAGTTAATTGGCGCATCCATTGCGCAGTGGGGGCTGGACACCTAGTGGAAAGACTATGAGATGCATCTTGATCACTTGATGGCACAGGGCCACAAGACAGACTGGCTTTCCTCTGCTGAGACAGTGCCTTTGCCATCCATAGGGCCATTACCTTGGACTGACCCTCTCCACAGAAGCAGCTAGAGCCTGCATCTCCCCCGACAGAAGCACATGGGGAAAGGAGGGCCCAAGATGATTTTAAAAGGGAGGGGGCTACCTTAAGTGAGGCCAGTCCATCGTTCCGTGCCTGGCGGCCAGGCTAAGAGGAGATAGGGTGGTATGGCTTAAGGATGCTGGGCACACTTAGGCCTCCCAAGATGGGTAGATCAGCCTGGGGCAGGAGCTGCAGTCAGGGCTCTGTGTTGTGTCCACGGACTCATTGTGGATCTCTAGGTGGTTTGGTTAAGAGCAACGTGCCTGTGGTTCAGAAATGCCTTGACCAAGCCCCTGTTCTGATGCGGGCTGGGTTAAATCTCCTTAAACTGTTGTGACTGCCAGTCCTCATTGATGAGTGGTGTAAGAGACAGCTAGGCCGCCCCACCTGAGCCAAGAGGTATGCCAGCCCACCCAGGAATTTGGCCTATGTGGGCAGAGGGCTCTCCAGGGTATTTGGGTAAGAGGGAAGCAGGACAAAACAAGAGTCAGACAAAGCCCGAAGAAGCAGCTGGCAGCACAAGCCAGGAGCAAGCCTAGAGCGCTTGGGGGTGGGGGGTGGGGGCTGTGTCTGGGGCTGTGAGCAAGGACACTGCCTCCTGTTGTTTGGTGCCACCTGTGTTTGGGGGAACAGGACTTTGTACAGTCCATGTAAATACACAGGATTATACCAAAGGGCCCAGACTCTGTCGTCCAGGCTCCTCCCAGCTAGAACCACCCCCAGGGCCCTGGGCTTTGACCAGCCACTCAGGTCAAAAGTGGTAGCAGCCAAGTTGTCAAGAACCCAGAGCACCCACAGCCCAGGGGCCTCTGGAGAGATGTGTCTGGAGCACCCGTGGCCCAGAGGACTCCAGGGAGATGTGTCCAGAGCATCCGCGGCCCAGGGGACTCTGGGGAGACATGTCCAGAGAACACGTGGACTGGGAGACATGTCCAAGCACTTGGGGCTGGGGCAGGCTGGGGTGCTGGCTCCAACGTGTAAGGCAGCCAGACTGTGGGGGCACTTAGAGACCTGGTAACAGTGACCTGGCTCAGCCCAGACCCAGGGGGCTTGGCAGCAGGGTCCCCTCACAATGGCCAGGTGTCCATTCAGAGGAGGGGCAGGGGGAAGGACAGGCTGTGACAAGCCCTATCCTCTCCCTCCATCCCCCTGCACATGGGGTCACTCAGGATCCCTACAAGATTTTCTGCAAGAATCGGGGGGTTAGCCCCGTTCAGCTGGCTGAAGCCAGGGAAATGGAGCAGGGTCTGGGAGGAGGAGTGGGAGCAGGACCCAGGGGAAATAGCTGGCAAAGGGGGAACAGAAGGGGAAGAGGGAGCATGTGGGGGGTTGGTGGGGGGGAGGGATGACCGGGGGAAAGGGCACAATCTGGCATGGGGGACAGGGGTAGAGGGCAGGGTTGTGAGAGGTATGGGGGGCAGGGCCTATGGGCATCGACTCACACAGAATTTTCAGCGGTTGCCTAACAACTGGGATGCCCCACAGACCTAGCCAAGACCAATCCATGTGGGGCGGGTAGGAGCTTTAACCTGAGAGACCCCCCCCTCCCAATTCCCGTGGACCCAAGCCCTGGTGCAGGCTGCTGGGAGGCTGGGGGGAGAAGTCGGTTTCTAGGGGGGAAGCTGCCCTTGGTGGCACATTTCCCCCGTGGCAGGATGAATGGGCCGCTCTGGCCCAGGCTAGTTCCGAGCCGTTAACCCCCCTTCTCCTGCTGGGTCCGGCATCACCATGGCTGCCCCAGGCCTCCAAGTGCGGATCATCTTCTGGTGAGCGGTACCCCCTACCCAGCACTGCCCCCCAGGACCCCCTCACCCAGCACCGCCCCCATGGGCACACCTCGTACAACTCCACCCTCCATGGGCACCCCTCACCCAGCTACACCCGCCATGGGCACACCCATACAGTTCCACCCCTGTGGGCACCCCCTCACCCAGCACCACCCCCTGGGCACCCCTCACCCAGCATTGCCCCCCAGCACTCCTCACCCAGCACCGTCCCCATGGGCGCTCCTCACCCAGCATTGCCCCCCCAGGGCACCCCTCATCCAGTTACACCTCCCATGGGCACCCCTCACCCAGCACTGCTGCCATGAACACACCCTATACAACTTCACCCTCCACGGGTACCCCTCACCCAGCTACACCCCCCCATGGGTACTCCTCACCCAGCACTGCCCCCATGGGCACACCTCATACAGCTCCACCCCCATGGGCACCCCTCACTCAGCACCACCCCCATGGGCACTGCTCACCCAGTTACACCTCCCACGGGCACCCCTCAGCCAGCACTGCCCCCATGGGCACACCCCAAACAGCTCCACCCCGCATGGGCACCCCTCACCCAGAAATGCCCCCATGGGCACACCCCATACATTTCCACCCCCATGGGCATCCCTCACCCAGCACCGCTCCCCATGGGCACCCCCTACCCAGCACTGCCCCCTGGCACCCTCGATGGGCACGTCTTACCCAGCACTGCCCCCCTAAGGGCACAGCCCACCCTAGGCACTGGGTCCCTGCCTCAGCCTCCCTTCTCACCCCCGCAATTCTGACACCCCTGACACTGGGCCTCTGCCCAAACCCCAGCATTCCTGCCCACACTGGTTCCCTTTCAGCATGGGGCTGCTCCACACTGATGTTGGGCTCTGTTTGCCTTGTAGTGGCAGCTGAGGATACAGAAGCCGGGTGAGTAAAGAGACCTCCCCCCACATGTATCCCCCACCCTCCTGTGAGAGACACAGCCTATGTGGCCCTCATTCCACCTGTGTGCCCTCCCAATGCCCCCATGTGCCCCTGGCTTTTGCTGGGCCTTCACACCTTCATATGTGGGGGATGGTTCCCAGCCCTTCCCCCTAGGGATCTGCCCCCAGGGTCCCTCCTGCAGAGGGAGCTGGGCCCAATGGCTGATGGTGTCTCCCCTTCTGAGGAGTGGCATGCCCTGGGTGATGCCAAAGGGCAGGGTGTAGGGGGATTTGTGGGCCTAATAGGCTCCCTGGGGCTGGGGAAAGGGGAGCAGTGATGGGGCCCTCCCCCACTCCAAGTCACTGACCTTCCCCCCATCTCTCCTTCTGCTCCCCCTAGTTCCTGCAGCTGCAGGAGTTCCTAGAGAAACGCTTCCCAAAGCAGCTGGAGATTGTGAGTGACTGGGGTGAGGCTGGGGCTTGGGGACCAGGTGCAGGAGGGGCAGAGGGCCTGGGTTAGGTGGGACAGGGAATCTGGGTTGGGAGCTGCTCCAGCACCAGCAGGGCAGGGTTAGAGCAAGGCGCCCCACTCCACTCACCTGAGCCCCCAAGGGCATCCCCAAGATTTGTGTGGGGATCTCATGCCCCAGGCTCCTCAAGGTTTCATCCCCACTCCGGGACAGCTCTCCTTGGGGCCCACTGCCCTGCTGTTCAGTCCCCACGCTTCCCCCATCTGCTCACCACACACTCGCTGTCTCCCCAGACAGGGGAAATGGCCCCCGGCTCTGGGGCCTTCGAGGTTCTTCTCCCTGACAGCGGGGAGGTCCTGCACTCCAAGATTGTGAGTACCCAGCAGGCGCTGTGTGTTGGTACCTCCCGGCTGGGGAATCTGGGGGGCTGGGGGGCTGGGGGCACATCCCCGGCTCTGGGGGGCTCTCTGTGGGGGGCACATGCTCGGCTTTGAGGGCTCTGTGCTGGGGGCACATCCTTAACTGGGGGAGGCTGGACAGGGGCACTGTGCGGGGTGTCACATCCTTGGCTTTGGGGGCCACTCTGCAGGGGGCACATCCTCAGCACTGGGAGTGCTGGGGGGCACTGTGATGGGGGCACATCCCTGACTCTGGGGGTGCTTGGGGGCACTGTGCAGGGGGCACATCCCTGTTTTGGGAGGCGGTGTGGGGGACACATCCCCAGCTTTAGGGGGAAATGGGCAGAAGGGCAGGGGTATCACGGGGAGCACAGACTGACCCATCCCCTGATCCCATAGAACGGTGATGGCTATGTGGACAGTAACGCCAAGGTGCAGCGCATCTGTGAAGGCATCAGCAAGGTCCTGAAACAGTAACGAGCAGGGATTGGGTAAGAGAACCCTGGCTGAGGGGTAGTTGGAGGCATTAGGAGCCCAGTGGGCTAGGCGGTCACGTCCCAGCCCAGGTGGGGTCTGCGCTCTGTGGGAGGTTGAGGGATATGCTCCAGCCCATGTGGGGTCACAGGACACGCCCCTGGCTGTGTGGGGTCGGGGGATGAACATGCCAGGAGCTGACACTGCCCCATCTCCCCTCTCTCCACACAGGGTGCTGTGCTTTCCAGGGCAGCACATGACGGGATCAGCCGAAAGGGAGTCACAGCCCAGGCCAGTCCCTGATCTCCCCCTGGTGCTCCAACCCCTGTGGCTGTTACCAAGCAATAAAGAACAACATCTTGGCAGGCAACTCCGTACCCTTTATTTACAGGGAATGCAGTGCTCTAAAAGGGGAAGTCCCACGTCAGCCCCGTCCTGTGGCATATCCGGTCCTGAGTCCTATGGGGAGCCACATCCTGTGCCACGGCCTGTCCTGAGTGCTGAGTCCAGGGGCAACCCTGTCCCGCAGCATGGCACGTGGTGAGTCCTGGAGGCAGCCCCGTCCCGCAGCACGGCAGGTTCCAAATCCCCATAGTGCTGCTGATCCTTGGAGGCCGGTTTCTGCTCCCCATTTAATTTTCAGTCTTCAGGGCTTCCAACACCCCACTGCTCCCCCACATGCCCCTGGCTTCTCCCTCCGGGAAACTCACATGGGCCTGGGGCAGGCAAAGAGCAGTGGCACGGCAAGGGGGTGGGGGCACTGGCATAGTTCTCAACACCCGACCTGCCTGAGGAGTGGGGGCAGCAGACGCTGCTCATGGGGAGTTGCTGCAATGGCCCCCGCTCGCTCCAGGATGTGCTGCTTTTAAGTGCTAGTTCAAAGGTGGCTCCCATGGCTCACACCATGGTCTCGTACTCCAGGATCACCGTGGGGATGGGGGAGGGGAGTGACGGGTGCCTCTTCCTGGGGGCCTCACCATGCCCCAAGCAGCCATCACCCCCACCTGCTGCCATGCAGCATGGTCCCTGAAGTGCATCGAACTCGGGCTGCACTGTGGCTGTGTGGATCCCATGCTCCCAGAACACCTGCTGGATCCTCCTGGCCACAGCCCCGTAGGAGGCAGTGTCCAGGCACCCGACATGGGCTGTGGCCACCAGGTTGTAGGCACTGTCCAGCTGCCAGACATGGAGCTCACGCAGGGCTGCCACCCCCTCCGTGCCCCTCAGATGCAACTCAAGTCGCCAAAGGTCCAGATGGTCGGGCACAGCCTGCAGCAGCACCAGGGCAGACTCCCGCAGGGATGGGGCAGCCAAAAGGATCAAGGCCAGCACCATAACCACACAAAGCCCAGGGTCCAGGTACAGCAGCCAGCAGGTCCCCAGCTCTGCCAGGGTTGGTGCAGGGCTGCCTAGGGGCCGGCATGGCGTCCCAATGCTGGAGGGCAGGCAGGCCACTTGCTCCCCGCATGCTGGCCACAACAGGTGGAAGGCAAGTGAATATAGCAGCACAGTGGCAGGGCCCAAGGAGGCAGACAGGAGGCGAAGGCAGAGAGCCAACCGGGCACCAGACTCCTCTGAAGGCAAGCACCCGTCCTCTAGCCAGGGCTGCCTGTTCCCCAGCAGGTCTGTGCAGGGGGGAAGGAAGAGGTGTGAAAAGGGTGTGGGGGCAGCATTTCATGCTACAGCTTGGGGGCAAAGGGCAGGGATCTCAGGGCAAGGTGCGGGGGGAAGGAGCAAAGACTTAGGGAGTCATAGGGCAGGCTCAGTTCTTACTTATGCAAACTCCCCCACCCAAAGCTGAAAGAGTGGCCCAGTACCCCTTCCCCCCACACCCATCCCCAAACATCTCACCGCCCGCTGACACAGCAGGCCTGGCCTGGTACCAACCCCCAGCTCAGCCCTGCCCTCTAGCTGAGAGACAGGCCTGGCCCGGTACAGCCCCCAACCTTGCCAGGACTCACCTTGTGTCTCCTGGGCAGATCTGCCTGTAGTTGCACCCTCTCTGCTGGTGCTGGCACTGCTGCTGTGGTGACTCTTCACCCGAGAGGGATGGTGCTGCCCATCCAGCCTCACCCCAGCCAGATGGATGAGGAGCCCAGCAGCCCCGACTCCCACCAGTGCCAGGGGCCGCTCTGTCACCTGGGGCTGCCCTGCCCGGTGCAGTGCTCTGGGCAGCAGGGCCAGGCAGAGTGCTGTCAGGAACACACCACACACCAGGGTCCCTGCCACTCGGGCCCGCACCCATCCAAAGGTGTTCCTGCAATCAGGGTGTGCTCCGCAGGTCAGCTGGCCATCCAGCAGAGCCACCCCCAGCGCGAGCACCATCCCCAGTGTCTGGAGTGAGCAGGAGAGAGCCAGCAGCGAGCCTGTGACCCGGCTGGCCACCACCTCTGCCAGGAACAGGCCGATGGCAAGACAGAGCTGAGCGGTTAGCCAGCCCTGGTGCCCCCACAGCCCTGGCCCTGCCAGCCAGCCCTGGTGCTCCGTCTGCATCGGCAGCCCGGGCAGCCCCATCCCTACCCCAGCAGTGCCTGCCCCCATATGGGCTCTTGTCCCTGTCTAGCCTCTGGACTCCTGTCCCTACCCCAACCCACTCCCCTGGCAGCCTTGTCCCTGCCCCTGTCCCAGCAGCCTTCTCCCTATCTGCGCTCTGGGCTCCTGTCCCTGCCCCTGCTGCTCTGCACTTGTCGCCAAGAGTTTGCACTCGGAGTGGCCAGTGCACACAGTCCCGTTGTCCTTGGGGGTTCCTTAAAGGGGCAGCACCCGCTCCCTCCCGCTGTGGCTGCCTGCCCAGCCCACCACCAGCTGGCAAGCACAGCACACAGGCTGCTCTCAGTCTCACAGCCCTTGACTCAGCAGGAAGACATCCCCTCTTCTCTCTGCAAGATGGGATGGGAGCAAGCAGGTGCCCCCATTCCTGGGGTCCACATGGGGCAGCTCAGACATGGGAACTCCAAGGGCCTCTGTACTGGGGAAACTGGGAATCCCAGCTCCACCAGGGGTCAGCACTGCAGAAAACTGGGAATCCCAGCTCCAACCAGGGGGTCTGTACTGGGGAAAACTGGGAATCCCAGCACCAGCAGAGGCTTCATAGATTCCAAGTCCAGAAAGGATCAATCACTATGATCAACTAGTCTGACTTCCTGTATAATGCAGGCCTTCCCTGCATTAATTGCTGATTGAACTAGAGGAGATGTGTTAGAAAAATATCCTATCTAGAACTAAAAATTGTCAGTGATTGAGAATCCACCAGGACCCTTGGTAAATTGTTCCAATGGTTAATTACCCTCACTGTCAAAACATTATGCCTTATTTTCAGTCTGAATGTGTCTAGCTTCAATTTCCAGCCATTGGATCATGTGCTACCTTTCTCTTGTAGATCAAAAAGCCCGTTATTAAATATTTATTCCCCATGTAGGTACTTACAGACTATTATCAAGTCACACTTTAACCTTCTCTTTGTTAAACTAAATAGATTGTGCTCTTTGAATCTACCACGAGAAGGCATGTTTTCTAATTCTTTAATCATTCTCATTGCTCATATCTGAATCCTCTCCAATTTATCAACATAATTCTTGAATTGTGGGCACCAGAATGGGGGACAGTATTCCAGCAGCAGTCACACCAGTGCTAAATACAGAAATCTTCTGTACCCCTAGTTGCGATGTCTGTTTATGCATTCCAGGATTGGATTAGCCTTTTGGGCCACAGAGTTGCCTGTGGACTCATGTTCAGCTGATTATCCACCACAACTCCCAAATCTTTTTCAGAATCACTGCTTCCCAGGATAGAGTCCCCCATTGTTTGTATGGCCTACTTTCTTTATTCCTAGCTGTATACCTTTACATTTAGTTATATTAAAACATATATTCTTTGCTTACACCCAGCTTACCAAGAGATCCAGACTTGGTCTGAATCAGTGACCTGTCCTCTTCATTACTTACCACTCCCTCAATTTTTGTGTCATCTGCAAACTTTATCAGTGACGATTTTCTGTTTCTTCCATAAAAAGAAAAGGAGGACTTGTGGCACCTTAGAGACTAACCAATTTATTAGAGCATAAGCTTTCGTGAGCTACAGCTCACTTCCTCAGATGCATATCGTGGAAACTGCAGCAGGGTTTATATATACACAGGGAAAGATTAAGAATGAGCTCTCAAAAATGGATACTCTCATAAAAAACCAACCTTCCACACAAACTTCCTCGTGGCTGGATTTTACTAAAACTAGACAAGCCATTTACAACGCACATTTTGCTTCTCTACAAAAGAAAAAGGACACTAAACTTTCTAAACTACTACATGCTACAAGGGGCCACAGCAATGGTTCCCTCAACCCACCTAGCAATATTGTTAACCTATCCAACTATACTCTCAGCCCAGCAGAAGCAGCTGTTCTATCTCGGGGCCTCTCCTTCTGCCCCTCCACCCCCACGAACATGATACAGTTCTGTGGTGACCTAGAATCCTATTTTCGACGTCTCCGACTCAAGGAATATTTCCAAAATACCTCTGAACAGCATACTAATCCACAGAGGTCTCCCTACCAACACTACAGAAAGAGGGATTCTAGGTGGACTCCTCCTGAAGGTCGAAACAGCAGACTGGACTTCTACATAGAGTGCTTCCGCCGACGTGCACGGGCTGAAATTGTGGAAAAGCAGCATCACTTGCCCCATAACCTCAGCCATGCGGAACGCAATGCCATCCACAGCCTCAGAAACAACTCTGACATCATAATCAAAAAGGCTGACAAAGGAGGTGCTGTTGTCGTCATGAATAGGTCGGAATATGAACAAGAGGCTGCTCGGCAGCTCTCCAACACGAGTTTCTACAAGCCATTACCCTCTGATCCCACTGAGAGTTACCAAAAGCAACTACAGCATTTGCTCAAGAAACTTCCTGAAAAAGCACAAGATCAAATCCGCACAGACACACCCCTGGAACCCCGACCTGGGATATTCTATCTACTACCCAAGATCCATAAACCTGGAAATCCTGGGCGCCCCATCATCTCAGGCATTGGCACCCTGACAGCAGGATTGTCTGGCTATGTAGACTCCCTCCTCAGGCCCTACGCTACCAGCACTCCCAGCTACCTTCGAGACACCACTGACTTCCTGAGGAAACTACAATCCATCGGTGATCTTCCTGATAACACCATCCTGGCCACTATGGATGTAGAAGCCCTCTACACCAACATTCCACACAAAGATGGACTACAAGCCGTCAAGAACACTATCCCCGATAATGTCACGGCTAACCTGGTGGCTGAACTTTGTGACTTTGTCCTTACCCATAACTACTTCACATTTGGGGACAATGTATACCTTCAGATCAGCGGCACTGCTATGGGTACCCGCATGGCCCCACAGTATGCCAACATTTTTATGGCTGATTTAGAACAACGCTTCCTCAGCTCTCGTCCCCTAAAGCCCCTACTCTACTTGCGCTATATTGATGACATCTTCATCATCTGGACCCATGGAAAAGAAGCCCTTGAGGAATTCCACCATGATTTCAACAAATTCCATCCCACCACCAACCTCAGCCTGGTCCAGTCCACACAAGAGATCCACTTCCTGGACACTACAGTGCTAATAAACAATGGTCACATAAACACCACCCTATACCGGAAACCTACTGACCGCTATTCCTACCTGCATGCCTCCAGCTTTCACCCTGACCACACCACACGATCCATCGTCTACAGCCAAGCTCTGCGATACAACCGCATTTGCTCCAACCCCTCAGACAGAGACAAACACCTACAAGATCTCTGTCAAGCTTTCTTACAACTACAATACCCACCTGCAGAAGTAAAGAAACAGATTGATAGAGCCAGAAGAGTTCCCAGAAGTTACCTACTACAGGACAGGCCTAACAAAGAAAATAACAGAACGCCACTAGCCGTCACCTTCAGCCCCCAACTAAAACCCCTCCAACGCATTATTAAGGATCTACAACCTATCCTAAAGGATGACCCAACACTCTCACAAATCTTGGGAGACAGGCCAGTCCTTGCCTACAGACAGCCCCGCAACCTGAAGCAAATACTCACCAACAACCACATACCACACAACAGAACCACTAACCCAGGAACTTATCCTTGCAACAAAGCCCGTTGCCAACTGTGCCCACATATCTATTCAGGGGACACCATCACAGGGCCTAATAACATCAGCCACACTATCAGAGGCTCGTTCACCTGCACATCCACCAATGTGATATATGCCATCATGTGCCAGCAATGCCCCTCTGCCATGTACATTGGTCAAACTGGACAGTCTCTACGTAAAAGAATAAATGGACACAAATCAGATGTCAAGAATTGTAACATTCATAAACCAGTCGGAGAACACTTCAATCTCTCTGGTCACGCGATCACAGACATGAAGGACGCTATCTTAAAACAAAAAAACTTCAAATCCAGACTCCAGCGAGAAACTGCTGAATTGGAATTCATTTGCAAATTGGATACTATTAATTTAGGCTTAAATAGAGACTTGGAGTGGCTAAGTCATTATGCAAGGTAGCCTGTTTCCTCTTGTTTTTTCCTACCCCCCCCCCCAGATGTTCTGGTTTAACTTGGATTTTAACTTGAAGAGTGGTCAGTTTGGATGAGCTATTACCAGCAGGAGAGTGAGTTTGTGTGTGTATGGGGGTGGGGGGATGTGAGAACCTGGATTTATGCAGGAAATAGCCCAGCTTGATTGTCATGCACATTGTGTAAAGAGTTGTCACTTTGGATGGGCTATCACCAGCAGGAGAGTGAATTTGTGTGGGGGGGTGGAGGGTGAGAAAACCTGGATTTGTGCTGGAAATCACTTTAGATAAGCTATTACCAGCAGGACAGTGGGGTGGGAATAGGTATTGTTTCATATTCTCTGTGTATATATAAAGCCTGCTGCAGTTTCCACGATATGCATCTGAGGAAGTGAGCTGTAGCTCACGAAAGCTTATGCTCTAATAAATTGGTTAGTCTCTAAGGTGCCACAAGTCCTCCTTTTCTTTTTGCGAATACAGACTAACACGGCTGCTACTCTGAAACCTGTTTCTTCCATGTAATTAATAAAGAAGTTCAATGGCATAGGGCCCAGAACCGATCTTTGGGGGACCCACTGGAAACACACGTGCTTGATGATGCTTCCTTGTTTACAGTTACATTTTGAGACCTATCAGTTAGCCAGTTTTTAAATCCATTTAATGTGGGACATGTTAATTTTATATCGGTCTAGTTTTTTAATCAAAATGTTGGGCAGTACCAAGTCGAACACCTTACAGAAGTCTGTGTATATTACATCAACACTATTACCTTTATCAACCAAACTTGTAATGTCATCAAAAAAGACATCAAGTTAGTTTGCCAAGATCTATTTTCCATAAAACCATGCTGATTTGCATTACATTACCCTCCTTTAATTCTTAAATGAGCCCTGAATCAACTGCTCTGTTATCTTGCCTGGGATCAATGTCAGGCTGACAGGACTATAATTACCCAGGTCATCCCATTTACCCTTTCAAAAAATGGCCCAATGTTAGCTTGTGCCAGTCTTCCAGAACTTCCCCGATGCTCCAGGACTTATTGAAAATCAACAGTAACAGTCCAGAAAGCTTGTCAGCCAGCTCTTTACGAACTTTTGGATGCAAGACAACTGGACCTGCTGATTTTAAAATGTCCCACTTCAGTCGTTGCCATTTAATCTCCTCCAGAGATACTAGCTGAATGGAAAGAGATGAGTGGAATGGTTATCATTACCATATGATGAGACTGTATCCTTTGTTTTTCCCCCAAGTACAAAACAGAAATATTGATGTAATGCTTCTGCCTTTTCTGCATTATTATTGATTGTTCCATCTAGTAATGGACCAATACCATTGTCAGGATTCTATTTGTGCCTAATATATTTTTAAAACTCCTTCTTATTGTCCTTAACTCTGCTGGCCATAGATTTCTCCTTGTTTCTATTTGCTTCCCTTATCAATTCTCTGCAATGCCTAACTTCCGATATGTATTCATTCTTTCAACGTCCCCTTTTTTCCATGTGTTTCTCTCTCTCTTTAATCTCTGCCCTCTCTTCCCCTCTAAACCAGGTCAGTTTTTTAACCAGCATAGTCTTCTTCCTCAGTTGTCGGATTGAAGCTTTTTGTGCATGAGTAAGGTGTTCTTAAATGGTTTTAACTGGGGTAACTGGTAATCCCAGCTCCACCCAAAGGAGTCTGTACTGGGGCAACTGGGAATCCCAGCCCCATTGCGGGGGGGCTCTGTACTAGGGTATCCCTGTGACACAGTGGGATATGTCTACATCAAACTGTGAAGCCCATTTTGTATGATGTAACCCTGATGAAGCTGAACCTATTTAAATGCCTCCAGCCAGCCTCCCTGCCCAGCCCAAGGGCACGGCAGCTTGCCAAAGGCCCAGCACAGAGAATCCACCAGGACTCACAGTCTGCAGCTGTCCTGATCAAATGATTCTTGAGCTACCCACTTGGACCTCATCTGAACAGGTACCTGGCTGGGGGAGGGTATGGGAGCTGTCCAGCCAACCACCCAGCCAAAGAAGGAAGAGAGCGGGGTGCTACACTGAGTGGGTGGCAGCCATTGCCACATGGCAGCAGGAGAGCAAGGACAGAAGGAAGCTGAACAGCCTGACACACCAGCAGAGGCCTTGGATGCACAGGATGGGGGAGATCCAGCAAGGTAGGGGTTTTGGACTTTTGTTATTTTCCAGAGATCATAGAATCATAGAATATCAGGGTTGGAAGGGACCTCAGGAGGTCATCTAGTCCAACCCCCTGCTCAAAGCAGGACCAATCCCCAATTTTTGCCCCAGATCCCTAAATGGCTCCCTCAAGGATTGAACTCACAACCCTGGGTTTAGCAGGCCAATGCTCAAACCACTGAGCTATCCCTCCCCCCAGAGATCAGCCAGGGCACACAATGGGCTTGTCGTCATCGTGATTGGGGAGATTGACCAGAACAGCGGAGATCCGTTACCCTTGAGCGTTTTTGAAGAGTAAAGTGACTGTGGTTCAGAGCTGCCTTTGCTAACTATGTGTTCCCTGCCTTCCTGCCGTATTGTCCCTCAAGGGATTAAACTAGAAGCCCAGAGCACCCACAGCCAGGGGGATGTGTGTGTAAGTGACTAGGGGTTCAGGAGGTCTGGGGATCCGTTCTGGGGGCGAGGGCAGCTGGACTGCGGAGCCCCATGGAGTCCATGCCTGGAAGGGCAATCAAGAAACCCAGGGCTGGGAACAATGACCTGGCTTGACCCAGACTCAGCTCCACCTGGGTCCCTTCACAACAGACAGGACATAGATCACACGCTGCCAGGTTCACAGTGTAATTGACAGAGGTTTGCCTGGGTGTGGCTCAGCCCAGCCGGGCTCTGCAGGATTGGCCTCTTAGGGCGAAGGCTCAGCTGGGCCTGGTGCCTCCTTGGTGCCAGGTGGCTCCTCATCCCCAGTGTCAATGTCATAGTGGGGTGGGGCCTGCCTGTGCCCAGTGCGGTGCGCATACTCCACCACCCGGACATGCCCGTCGGGCCCCACCAGCTGCCGGTAGCGGGGGCAGCCCACAGCGTAGAACAGCTGCTCTTTGATCCTGCGGCCCCACTCTAGCCCATGGCCTGGGGGCTCTGCTGGACCCAGCTCCTGCTCCACCAGTGAGCGGAACAGCTGCTGGTACTGGTCCAGGGACAGGCCGTGGATCCGGAGTGGCTGAACAGCCTGGGCCTTTGCCCTCCTCCTCACCCTGAGGGGCTGGTGGCTGCAGAAGATGCTGGCTGTTGTGGGTCCGGGGGGCATAGAGGCCCAGAGTCCCTGCGAGAAAGGGCAGAGCTGGAGTGATGGGCCAAACCAGGACTCAGAGCTGCTCTCCCCACGCCCCCAGCAATCCCCTGTTGCTGCCTTGTACCAGACCTGCTGGCTGGGGGTCTGGGGCCCTCTACCTCAGATAAGTCAGCCATATATTAATGCCCATGCTGCACCCTCTAGAGGCTCCCCTTCATCTGAGCGTCTCAGCACTTTATACCCAGTAATTCACTAACCCCACCAGGAAGGAATCATGGGGAGCACTGAGATGGAGATGCCTCTGGTGAGAGGCGGGGGCTGTTGGTACGTGGATCCCTCACCTGGCACTGAGATGCAGCCACTTCTGGGGTGGTGCACAAGGGCTCTTTATACAGGGAACCCTCGCCAATGCTGAGATGCAGGTGCCTCTTGGGTGGTGTTCAGGGACCGTTTATACAGGGATCCCCTGGTAGGTTTAGATAAGATGCCTTGTTCATTCTTGTAGGATCTCTAAGGATCACTGATGTGCATGCGGGTCCTGGCCTGGACTGTGGCTCTGAGCCAGTCCCCCAGATCCCTGGCCCTCAATTGTTACCCACCTGTATCAGCATTGCTGTCCCGCCACTCACCTGCCTAGCTTTGTACCCTGGGCCCTGATGTGTTTGCCGTCTCCTTCTGACTGAGGCCGGCCCCACTCTCTCCAAGCTGGGGGCTCTTCGCATGCAGCCCTCAGCACCTGGCCAGCTGCAGTAATTGTGCTCCAGTGCAACGATATTCCCAGATGCCCAAGGGGCTGGAGGGATGCTGAGAGCTGGCCATGACGGGTAGAGCAAGGCTGGGCCTGGCCCATGAGGCGTGAGGCCTGGGTGTGATTCTGCTTCTGGGGGCTGCTGCAAGGGAAGAATAGACAGACAGATGAGGGGGCAAAAGGGGCTACCGTGCTCAATATGACAATATCTGACATTTCGCTCATGAGATCCCAACATGCACTGCAGGCAGTGTATATACAGAGACTGCTGCCCCTGCTACTGAGATGCAGTTGCTGCTGGGGTGGGGGCATGGCAGCTGTTTACACAAGGATCCCTCATCCAGCACTGAGATACAGCTGACTCTGGGGTGAAGTATGGGGGCTGTTTATACAGGCATCTCTTGCCCAGAACTAAGATGCAGCCCCTTCTGGGGTGGGGCACAGGGGCTATTTACACAGGGATCCCTCATCCAGTAAAGAGATGCAGCTGCCTCTGGGGTGGAGCAAGATGAGGCAGCCATTTGACATACGCACAACAGACCCCTCCCATCCACTGCCTCTCACCATCCTGACCAGCCCAGGTGCCTCCAGCCCCACACTGGTGCTGGGCCAGGAATGTCAAGGTTCTGCCCATGTGTGCAGGTTCCGGATGCAGGGCATCACCGAGGAAACATTTGTGGCCTCGGCTGGGATGTTCCAACCTGAGCGGTGTCATGCTGGGTTAGGGAGATGCCTCTCACTGCCCCATCTCACGCCACATGTGTCCTCAAAGCAAACTCTTCTCTTCTTCCACCTGCCCCGGAGACCAAGAGGGTAGCGAAAAGACTCCACCCCTCACCCAAGACCCCACCCCCCAGGTTAAGATCAGGCCCCTTGCCTCAGCTCCCATCTCCCCGGGTAAGATCAGGCTGCCACCCCCACAGCTGTCTTGGAATAACAACAGCTGGGCCCCCTGAAATATCTCCTTTGCTCTGCATTTCCCTGATTCGGGGCCCCCTTACTGGGCTGGGTGTCGGGTAGATTTAGGGCACCAAAGGAGATAACGAGGAATCTACGCAGGAGCTGAGTTTGTAGAGATATCCCAGGTTGTAGTCCTAGCACAGCATCCATTCACCGCTGAGGCCCTGCGCAATGTGCATCCCACAGGGACTGGAGATGGGATGCAGACTATGGGCTGCAGCACAGTCTCCTCAGCAGCACATGGCCCGGGCACACAATGGGCTTGTCGTCATCGTGATTGGGGAGATTGACCAGAACAGCTATTCCAGAGTAAAAGCAGCTGCCTGGGAAACTGCTCCAGAATAGCCCTTGTGCTTTGAATTCATACCCTACCTTAGTCCAGAATAACTTCACCATGCAAACAAGCCCTAAAAAAGTCAAAAGCTTTGGGATGGGCATGGGGGTTATCACTCCTCTCCTCTGGTACCAGGGGGCTTGCTACCACAAGAGAAGAAGGATGGTCTTTTGGTCAAGGCACTAGTCTGAAACTTGGGAGACCTGGGTTCACTTCCTGACTCTGCCACAGGCTTCCTGTGTGATCTTGGGCAAGTCACTTAGTCTTTCTGTGCCTCAGTTTCTGCTCTGTTCAATGGGGATAGTAGCCTGGCTCTACTTCCCTGGGGTGTGTGAGGATAAATGCAGTAAAGGCTGTGAGGCAGCCAGATGCTATGGTGATGGGGACCAGATTATGCTGGCATAGGCTCAGTGATATAGACAGAACCTGGGACCTGACAGCTCCTGTGGTAGGGAGGCCGGGATAAGATCCACTGGATGAGGGGGAAAAGGGGTCACGCTAGAGAGGGCATGTCTGGATGTTTCTCTCTGTCCTGGTAAAGCTTATGCTCAAATAAATGTGTTAGACTCTAAGGTGCCACAAGTACTCCTGTTCTTTGTGCGGATACAGACTAACAGGGCTGCTACTCTGAAACCTGTCTGGAGTGTGGCTCATGCACCTATTAATGGGTTGGTTCTCACGTTGGATGTGGGGAAACTGAGGCAGCAAGTGGGGACGTGACTCACCCGAGTCACCCAGTGAATCACTGGCAGAGCTAGGGATGTAACTCAGGCATCCTGATCCCTCCCTATTCTAACCACTAACCCCTACGCCGCTCCGGGTCTCTACCCCTTTAAGGACGAGCGCGGAACGGCGCCGTTTGTCCCTGGACGGCTTCCGTCTGCCACCCTCACATGACCAAACACAGCCGCCGCGCGAGTCTCGCTGCTTCCGGTGTGGAGCCTCTGATAGTCGGACCCGGTGAGTCTCCGGGACGCCGTCGCCCTCCCCCGTCGGGACCTGTTCCCCTCAAAATCCCCTAGTCTGGCCCCCGCGAGGGGAGATACGGGCGCTTGTGGGGGGGCTCCGCGGGGGATGCGGGGGGAGATACGGGGGCTTGTGGGGGGCTCCGCGGGGGATGCGGGGGGAGGTACGGGGGCTTGTGGGAGGTGTGGGGGGCTCTGCCTGGGGGTTGGGGTTGTAAAGAAGGGATGGGGCGGAGTCTCCGCCTGAGGTGGTGACACCGGACATGCAGAGTTGGGGGGCGGTGGAGAGTGGACCCCGGTGCCAGGGCCTGAACGTAGCTGTGAGCTGGGCACATCCAGTCGTTGGTTGCAGGCTCTAATTCTAAGGGGCCCTTTAACGCAGTGGGTAGAGGAGGGCTAAATGGCATCACACCCCATTCTCTCTGGCTCCTGGACAGCTCCTCGGGGACAATGCTCTGGACCTGGGCACAGCTTGAGTGGCCCCTTTGCCCTTGTCTGCCCTGGGTTTTGTCCCCTGGCCTAGCTGTAACCCCCTTGTATGATGCTGCTTAGTCCTGGGGTGAATCCCACCACAGCAGCATAAATCATGTGAGCCCAAGGGGTCTTTGGGATCTAGCAGGAGCTGGGAGCCAGGGCGCCTGGGTTCTATTCCTGGCATTGGGAGAGGTGTGGGGTCCAGGCCCAAGGAACCTCTCAGGTAGTGCCACATATTTCATCCTGTTCTCCAGCTGTCCTACTCTGTCCTTTAGCAGCCACCGATCCTTTTGGAGCTGCCCTGTAACACATCTCCCTCTCTTCCATTTGCAGAGAGGTAGCTCGGTCCAGAGCAGCAGCACATCATGGAGTGCACGGCACTGGAGAGTCTCATCGAGATGGGCTTCTCCCAGAACAGAGCGTATGTGTGCCCCCACCTCCATTCCCTCATTCCCCTCCCAGCCATCCACAGGCTGCCTTAGCTGCCACTGCATCTTGACCTGGTCAGGGTGCTCCCTACCAGTGACTGGGGGTCATGGCCTATGGCTGTAGAACGGCAGCACAAAGGGATCAGGTGCAATGTGGGAATGCTTTTGAGGGGAAGGAAAAATCTAGTGCTGAGAGCAGGATTCCTAGATTCTATCCCCAGTGCTGGGAGGAGAGTGGGGTCTAGTGGGTTAGAGGATGAGGACCGGGAGTACTGTCCCTTTGCCTCAATTTCCCCATCAGTAGAGCAGGGATAACGCCTCTGCCCTGTCATCCCGTGTGTCGTGTCGTCGTCCCCCCCTCCCCGCCCCGGGTTCTTCAGACTAAACAAGGAATGCTTATTAAGGCTGTTATAGAGGGTAAAGCCAGAAGGGACCATTAGATCATCTAGTCTGCCCTGCAGTATAGTGCAGGCCAGAGAATGTCTCCCAGTTCCCCCTGCATTGAGCCTGATCACTTGTGTTTCACTAAAACATCTTCCAGAAGGGCAGCCAGCCTGGACTGGAGATGGAGAATCCACCCCTGCTCTGTGGAGCTTGTTCCAATGGTCAATCACCCTCCCTGGGAAAAAAAAACATGCATTGTTTTTCATTGGAATGTGTCTGGCACCAGCTTCCAGCCATTGGTTCTTGTTCTCCCTGTCTCTGTTACATTAAAGAGCCCTTTAGTGCCTGCTATTTTCTCCTGCTACATATATACTAGTCAGGTCACCTCTATCTTCTTTTCCTAAACAGACTGAGCTCTTTCAGTCTCTCACCATCAGGTGTTTTCTTCTGCCCTCAAATTGTTTTTTAAGGCTCTTCTCCTCAACCTCTTCAATGGCTCAACACCCAATTTCAAAGGTAGCACCCAGATCTCTGTGCAGGATTCCAGTCTTGATTTCACCAAGGCCATAAGCAGAAGTGAAATCACCTCCCTGCTCCTGGGTAGGCCTTCCTAGGCAGTAGAATGGTCTTGAGGGGCCAGTGCTGTGGTGGTGGTGGTGGGAAGGGAGCTATTTGTGCCTCTGCACCGACAGAAGTAAGCAGCTGGAGGACAACGTGTCCCATGAAGGCCTCACCTTAGCCTCCAATATCTAATGATTGGCTCAGCCCTGAAGCAGACAGTATTTCAGTCCTTCCAGAGCCTCCACTAGCATGAATTATCATCACTCCAGTTATCCAGCCTAGCACATGGCCCCTCTGTGCTTCCTGCTGAGTCCCCCTCATCCCTGGCTCGCAGATTGATGTTACGCTGGTGGCTGTGGTATCTATTCCAGGTTGGGGTAATGTTCTGTCAATTGGCCAGAGACGGGGAGACCCAGGTTTGTTCTCAAGGCCTGGACAGTGGCAGTTTGGGTCACCCCATTGAGCTACCCATCTGTCTTTGCTCTGTGAAGCGTTTCATGGGAACGATGCTGCTGTGGAGGTGGGGCAGTGATAGAGCTGTTCAGCTTCTGGGTGGAACTCAGCCACGGCTGTCTATTTCTTTCAGGGAGAAGGCGCTGGCGCTGACAGGGAACCAAGGCATCGAGCAGGCCATGGACTGGTGGGTTGGAGACCCCCTCCTCCTAGATCTGTCTGCATTTCCATCCTTGTGACTCCGCCTTCTCCCTGCTGATGCTTGTTCTCTCTTCCCCCCCTCAAAAGGCTCATGGAGCATGAGAATGACCCCGACGTGGATGAGCCATATGTGCCTCCCCAGGGCCATGTCTTGGGCACGGAGGAGCCCCCCGAGGGAAGCACCCCCGAGCCTGTGGAAGCCAGAGCAGGTTTGAACAACCCTGGGGAGTTGACTGTGCTGGGGGCAGGGGAGTCAAGCTGCCCACCCTGGCTTGTGGGACAGCTGTGGCCCATACTCACCAGGATCTTGCCTGCTTCTTGGCTGTTCCTTCCTTGAGCGACCCCCTCCACCCACATTGGGATCCCACTGACTCAGGGGGTGGGCTTTGCCTGCAGGAGGGGCGGGTTGGAAGCCCTGCTGCAGTTCAGGCTCACACCTAGGGTATGTGGCATGTCTGCCTCCTCGCTTGCGCCACCCCCCCCCACAACTGTGTGGGGTAGACCCTGGAGTGACGGGGGCCCTGAAGGAGCCTGGTCCCACCCTGATGCCCCGATGCTTTGCTCATTACCTGTGTGGGCAGCAGGGGGTTCTGGCCTCTGAGCAGAGGATAATGGAGGCTTTTCCCTACAGATCGTGTGGAGGAGGGCTCGGCGGAGGGAGATGACAAGCACCCCCTGACTGAGGAGGAGAAGAGGGAACAGACCAAGCGGTAGGAAGGCCCCCCAGCCCCCGCTTTCGTGGTTGGCAGGGAGAGGCCTGTCCCCCTGGGATGCCAGTTTGCATGCATGCTGGGAAGCGTAGCTCTTGGAGGAAGGAGGATTTGGTCCCTGTGGATTGTGGGCCCTGTGGGGAGCGGGGGCAGTGGAAGGTGGTGCCCACTCCTATTCCTCCTGCAGGATGATGGAGCTGATCGCGCAGAAGCAGCGGGAGAGGGAGGAACGGGAGAAGCGGGAGACTATTGAGCGAGAGAAGCAGCGGCGCAAGCAGGGCCAGGAGCTTTCCATGATCCGCCAGAAGCTGCAGGAGGATGAGATGAAGAAGATGGCAGAGGAGAGGCGCAGGGAGAAGATGGAGGAGAAGCTGGCCAAGTGAGAGCCCGGGGAGAGTGGGATGGGGATGCGTGGGGAGTAGGTGCATGGGTGGAGGGAGGGGTGGGCAGTGGGATGGGGTGCATTGGGGGAAGATGTGGGGAAAGGGGAGGAGTGGATGTAGACGTGGAACTTGCCCTTGCTGTGACGTTGCAGCAGAAACACCCTCCACCATGCTGCCACCTCTAACTGGGTCTGTTCTCCTTGCAGGCAGCGGGTGCGTGAGAAGATCGAGCGGGACAAAGCAGAGCGAGTCAAGAAGGTGGGTGAGCAGCAGAGGCTGGGTGGGATCTAGGCCCCCCATGGTGGCTCCTGCCACTGCTGTCCCTTAAGCTGGGGGTGTGGGGGGGTATGTGTTGTGGAAGGAGGCTGTGGGGGGAAGGGCTGATGAGGGGGTGGGGCTGTGGTGCGTCCCATTCATCACGTGAGATCCCATGCCCAGTGCCCTATATGGAGGGAGGGAGATGCCCTGGGCATGGCTTTCTCCTGTGCCTGCTGGGTATGGGTGTGTGTGGGGTGGTCTGTGTGAGTGCTAGGGAGTGGGTTCGTGGGGTCCTTGAGGCAGCCTGGTGAAACCAGCTTGGGGCTGGAAGGGGAACCCACTCACATCTTGGTGCCTGTCCCACTCTGTGTACCATTCCCATCCAGTTCGGAGGTGGCAGCAGCTCCCAGGCCCCAGCCGAGCCAGCCCAGGAGATACTGGTGCCCTCGTCTCCCAGCCAGGAACCGCCCACGAAGAGAGAGTATGACCAGTGCCGAATACAGGTACCCGGGGGAAGATGGCCCCACAAACTTTTGTGCTTCATCCATCTGTTGCTTACACACATACCAGTCTACCCCACATTGTCCCCTGCTGTGGGTTCCTGGGTGGGCGCAGACATCCTGCCTTGTTGGAAAAGCAGGTGGGGGTCCCAGGCAGTAACTGGGATATTGGCCTGATCTGGCTTGCTGCTGCAGCTCTGGAGGAAGCCCCCTATCTCTGGGGTCACACCCAGAGGTGCAAGTCAAGGAGAACAGAGGAAGCTCTCCTCTTAATGCAGGGGAACTGGCCCGCCCAGCATGCTGCCCTACTGTGGCATGGGGCCTGCACTCATCCCCTCTTGCCCTCTGTCCAGGTGAGACTGCTGGATGGGACGTCGCTCATGCAGACCTTCAAGGCCAAAGAGCAGCTGGCAGCTGTGCGGCTGTATATAGAGCTGAACCGCAAGGATGGTGGGGAGCCCTTCCACCTCCTCACCAGCTTCCCTCGCCGTATCTTCACGGACGAGGACATGGAGAAGCCCTTGCAGGAGCTGGGTGAGCCTCTGGGGGAGGGGCAGGCGAAGCGACTGGCTTGAGGGTACGGTTAACAGCAGAGCTGGGGAATAGAACCAGGAGTTCTGGCTCCCAGCTGCCCTGCTCTGACCCACTAGATCCTACTCCCATCCCAGAGCTGGGGAACAGAACCAGGAGTCCTGACTCCCAGGCCCCGCTACTCTAACCACTAGGCAACAGCGTGGAGTCCTTTGAGAACAGATCTGGGCTGGGGACTCATGACTGTAGGACCATCCAGCTGTTCCTTCGGGATTCCCATCAGAGAAGGGAGAGCATGGAATCTGCTTGTGGGCTGGTGCTGCTGCCTGGTGCTGGGGACGCCCGAGCTGTAAGCAGAGAACCCACTACAAGAGCCAGCTCTGTCCCTGTTGCCCTCACTTGGGCAGGGTAGGCTACGGCCCTGCAGGCGCTCCGCACAGAGGAAGCTGTGTCAGCTGCTGGCACCAGCCACCACGGGGTCCTGGGAGGGGGAGATGCAAACCACAGAGCACCCAGGGCCCTTCCAGCTCAGACTCCCCTGCTGAAATCACTCCCGCTCTCAGGGATCCAGCCTGCCCAGCCCCAGCCACATGAGTGGACACTGCTCCCCCCACAACCCATATGCACCTGGGTCCTGGCTTCAGTCTGTCTCCTGCCCCCACAGGTTTGGTGCCTTCGGCCGTTCTCATAGTGGCCAAGAAGTGTAACAGCTGAAGGATGCCTTGGCTCATGCGTGCTGTGACAGGAACTCCCTCCCCACCCTGGCCCTGGATTCCTGTGGTTCCCTCTGCCACCCGCACACCGTGGTTCTGCCCCTCCCCCTGCCCGACTGAGCCCAGAGAAGTGACTGACCATTTCGCCTCCCCAGGACTGGAACCCAGCAGAGCGGCTGCGGGGGGCTTTGAGTCCAGCTTCCCTGGGGGAGTGCCACAGCGCGAGCCCCAGCACCAGGGACGCTAATAAACATCATCTGTTCTGCTGCTGCTGCCGCCGCTGCCACCCATTATTCCCGCGTGCTGCTGTTGGTGGGCTGATGGGAAGGAGGCCCCAGCTGAGCTAAGGGGAGCAGCCAGCAGGATGGGCACTGAGCAGACCCCACCAGCCGAGGGGGGGCCCCCACTATAAATTCATAGTCCAAGGGTCATAGATTCGTTGTGCCAGAGGCTGCACGGATAATGCCGCGGCCGCTATCACTCCCTGCAGCAAAGACGGGGACCCCGTCATCACACCGGGTGCTGCACAGATGCCCTGCAGCCAAGAGTGGGGTCTGTCATGGCAGGTGCTGCATAGACAGAGGCTGAGAGGGAAAACTGGGGAAGTCAGAGGGGAAAGGCCTGACTCTGCCAAGGTAGGGAAGATACCCTACCCTAGGCAGTCGGTGGGGGAGAGACTCCTCTGCTCTCTCTACCCCTACACTGTGATCTTGTCCTACCCCACGTGCTCAATGGGGCACTATGGGGAGGGGATAGTGCAAAGAAAAGTCCAAGCTCTGCAGGAGGTGCTCTCCCCTTGCTTTTGGTGCTGGCCCCCGTGAAGCATTAGTGTGTGGGGTACTGCAGGGAGTGGGGCTGTGCTGGACCATACCATCCTCCAGGTGAGATGTGACACCCAGGCCTGGCCCACGGTCAGTAAAGAGCCTAAGGTGCAACCCTGTGGTTTGAATGGGCTTCTCCTGCCCTGGTGCACGGTGCTGTGTGCGCTCCTCAGTGGGGAGGGAGCTGCGTGGGTGAGGAGATGGAAAACAGCTGTGTCTAGGCAGGTCCAGCTCCTACCCACCCCTGAGCCTGAGGGAATGAATGTGTGGGGTCTAGTGTGGAATTAGTGGGCAGTGGGAGGAGCCAGGCTGCTGCTGATACCCCTGTGGGGGGCTTAGCCCCACTGGCCTGAACTTGGAATGGGGTTTCAAAGCTGTTGCTGAAGGTGATAATTTAACAGAGGGCAAGTGAGAAGGGGCCTGTGTCCCAGGACTCTCCCCAAGCTGTCAGGGCTGGGAAGCCTATTCCAAGGCTCCTTGTTCCCTGAAGGAGCAGCAGCCCATGGGGCACTCTGGGCCTGGAGCTCCAGTTTGCCCTCTCTAAGCAGCTTGAGTAATGGGGGCCCTTTTGGAGCACATGTTCTTGCAGCTGGGCTGGGCTGGGGCAAGCCTCCGTAATCCAAACCCTGCACAAAGGGAATGACTGTGCCAGCTTCCCTGCAAAGAGCCTGGCTGGGAATGCGGGAGGGGGCAGGGAGCAGCGAGCAGCCCAGTTCTTGCTGGGGGTGCTGGGCTGAGGATGCAATCAGTAGTTAGAGCAGTAGGTGCTGCTCCCAGGATGGAGCCCTTACTCTCTACATTCCTTCTTCCCTCCCCAGTTTGCTGGCTCAGTGCCACTGCCTGAGGTAGTGTGCTGGGTCAGCCATAAAACCCAGCAGACCTTTTGCTTTAAGCACTAGATGCTGCATGCTCTCAGCGTCGGGGGCAGAATTTGACCTTCTGTCCATTATCTGTTGTTAGCACCTTCCCAGCCATGCTGCCCAGCAGCTGCTGAATCCCAAACTCTTCTAGTACAACTGGGGAGGGAAAGCCCACGCAGCCCCTGGCTGGGCCCTGCATCTGTTTGGATTAGCAACAGGCCACTGTGCTCAGTTGGTCTGACCTGACCCCCAGGCCCTCGAGCATCCCTGAGCACATTCCTGTTTGAACTAGAGGGGATTTGAGAAAAGCACCCCATCAGATTTAATGAGGGGAATGCCAACTTTGGAGCTTGTGTGGGCTGAGTTCCCACAAAAGCTGCTGGCTGCCACCCTCCCATCCTCCTCTAAAATTCCCCTAGACAGGGAGAATTTGGGGACTTCCTCCCCCCACTGTCCTCCATTTTCCCTCCTATACCAATAGCTCTGTGTGCCCCCATTATTTCCATCTGATAGAAATCATTCAGGCTGTCACCATTACGCTATTGTATGAGAAGCATTAAGAGGCAGAGGCTTCATGTGTCCCCCTTTTTGGTTTTCTGGCCTTTGATGCCTACAGTACCCCCTGAAATTTTGGAATTGACCAGATGTGGCATTTAAAAGTGATCATGTTCCACACACAAATGTTATCAAGTTGAGCCTAAAGCCTTTGCAAACTTGGCCAAAAATTCCACTGATGGAGAATCCACGCCAGACCTGGATAACTTGTTCCAATGGTTAATGACTCTCCTGTGGAATCTGCATTTTAGTTCCAGTCTGAATTTGTCTAGTTTCAACTTCCAGCTGGTGGATCTCGTTAGATCTTTGTCTGCTAGATTGAAAAGTCCTCTATGAAATTTTCATTCCCCATTCAGTACTTCTAGATTGACTAAGTCACCTCCTGACCTCTTTGCTAAACTGAAAAGATTGAGCTCAGTGAGTCTGTCACTCCAAGGCAGGCTTTCTAATCCGTTAATCATTCTTTCATAATGACAGGTTTCAGAGTAACAGCCGTGTTAGTCTGTCTTTGCGAAAAGAAAAGGAGTACTTGTGGCACCTTAGAGACTAACCAATTTATTTGAGCATGAGCTTTCGTGAGCTACAGCTCACTTTATCGGATGCATACCATGGAAACACGGTATGCATTAGTCTCTAAGGTGCCACAAGTACTCCTTTTCTTTAATCATTCTTGTGGTTCTTCTCCAAAACATCTTCCAGCTTATTCACAGGCATCTTGAATTGTGGACACCAGAACTGGACACACTATACCAGCAGTGGCTGCAACAGTGCCAGCTACAGAGAGAATAAAAGGGACTAAAGCCTCTCTTCTGACATGAGATTCCCCTGTTCATACAGCCAAGGATCACATTATCCCTTTTGGCTAAAGCACTACACTAGGAGCTCCTATTCAGCTGTGATTATCCCTTTGCCTTTCTGAGTCACTGCTTCCTAGCATAGACTGAAATGCAATTCCTCCCCCACCAGTTCTGTGAGTCCAGGCCCCCCGGGGGCCAATTCCTTGTTGGACAAGTCACACGACATCCTTTTGTGCAAATTTTTCTCCCCAAAAGCTGCCTCCCCCCATCCCAGGATACCATAAATGGAGAAGTGAGGGAACAACAGGCAAACTGGTTTCAGCTGAGCTCTGAAAGGGACAGACTGTGCAGAAAGAGACCTGTTCTAGAGAAGCAGACTGATGGGTGGAAGAGCAGAGCCTAGCTGGAGCCAAGGGGGGTTCAAAGCAGCAGGAGGTTAAATTAGAACTGGATGTTGGAATGAACAGGGTGAGTCAAGACGTGGGGAGAAATACTGTCATAGCTCATCCCATAAGCAGGAGTTAGTTCGGGGGATTGCACCAGCGGGACAGTCTGGGGAGCTGCCATGACATAAGGCAAGCAGAGAGGGAAGGGCTGCAGGCAGCTGGAGCTTAGCGGAGAGGAAGATGAGGATCATAGTAAAGGGGGAGTTGGAGTGGGTCTCTTCTCTCTCAGGTACTACTGGGAGGCTACCATAGTAAGAAAAAGCAAACAGTTTTCTCTTGGATTCATGTTATTGTCCCAAATGCACATTTTTGACTTGGCCAGTGCAGCAGCTGCACCTTGTCCTGCCTTGTTTGTTCTACTTCTTCTGTTTCCCAACTGGATCAGCTAGGATGACTACACCCCAGCAGGCGAGACCTGAAGGGGAGAAAGGAGGGAGACATCAGGGGGTGATTGCATAGGACTGACTCTCCCCTTAAGGGCATGACCCCCAGAAACTTAAAGGGGGTGATCAACATGTAGGTTACAGTTTCCCTTGAGGTGGGAACTTGCTAGGTCACGAGTCCATACGCTCCTTAAAGCCAGCATAGAAGTAGGAGTAGTGGGAGCCATGGAAGTTATCCTAACCCCTCTAGGACACTTGCCCCGACCTCAGTGACCCCCCCAGTCCCAGAGAGATGGGGTAACACCACTGACTCCTCCCCACTCCAGTGGCTGGAATGCCCCTAATGAGGGTGATGTGGGTGGCTGGTCCCATGTAGCTGGTGTGACCCTTGAACCCTGGCCTTAGGGTGACCTCTAACCCCCTGGGTGGCCTCAAGGTCAATAACGTCACAGGTCCCTGACCTCCAATACGACCTGTGACCCCAGCACTCTCTGACGTGGGGAACGGTTCCCATGGAGATGGGGTCACGCTCTGCCCACCCCTGACCCCGCCGTGACCCCTGACGCGCACTTACTGACTGCGAAGGAGAGCTGGAAAATGTTCCACGGGGAGGGGGCGATGCCCCGGCTTATGACCCTGCGCGGGCTTAGATAGATCCAGTACCCGGCCCCGATCAGCGCCGAGCCGGACAGGATGCGGCAGCTCCAACAGCTCCCGAACAGCGGCTTGGGGGGAGGCGCGGCCGCCTTGCTCTCCTCCGCGGCCTTAGACATGGCGGCGGGAATAGAAGCACGGAAAGAAGCCGATTCCGAAGATGGCGGCGCCCATTGGGGGAACCGGAAATATGGGTGCCAGAAAGTCGTCAGCAAGGAACCCGGCAGTAGAAACTTTTGTAGCACAGCGGAACCTAGCCACCGGAAGTACTGACCCAGCCTATTGGGGTTCTGGGGAGCGGAAGAACTGAACAGGAAATGCTTCCCGTGAGGGTGTGGTGTCAGAGCGTCTAGTGTCCGTGTGCCAACGTCGCCTACGCGCTGACAGTTCCGAGCTCTGAAGAACCTGCCCCCCTCCCCAAACCCCTCTGTCCCTGACGGCCTCTGTCCAAGGCTGCCCTTGGGCATACCCTGCTGGAAACAGTCGCCCCTCCTGGGACATCTGCCATTGCTCCCAGAAGAACTGGAGTCCAGGCTGCACCCCAGGGGGGGGATGAGGAAAGTTGAAGAGAGCCCTACAGCTGGGTCCCCATGACGAGCCCTTTGGGGCGGTGAGGTAGAACCATAACACATCCCCAGCTGCACAAACATCTGGGACCAGGAGCGCTGGCTCTGTGGGTAGCTCCTAGCTACTCCAGTTCCAGCCTCTCCCAGCAGAGCCTGCTGGAGGCAGGGAGCTCCCAGTTACTCTAGATCTGGCTTCTCCCAGCAGGGGGTAGTGTAGGAAGCAGGACAGGAATACTGGCTGTGAGAGGAACTCTCAGGTACTCCAGAGCCAGACACTCCCAGCAGGAGTGCTGTAGGGAACACAGCAGGAGCATAAGCTTGGGTTGGAAAACTTGGAATTCTCAGTAGCTATTGCAAGCTTTCATTTTACTTTGTCCATTTTAATAGTGTATATTATTGACACAGGTCTCACCCTTTACTGAGATTATCCTATAACTAATCAAACATGGTTCCTTCAGTACAGTCTGAATAGATACCAGAGCAAGGGGTACAGGCCAGGGCACAAAGCAACAGGAGGCTTAAATAGTTTAGTTTTTATTAATATCAAAAACTTTAACTGTATTAACTATTATTCAACATTACCATTATTCCGTTGTATTGCAGTAGCACCAACTCAGCTCCATTCTGGTTCTTATACAGCCCTATACTCTGTGGTATCTGGCTTCTTTGTGAATGATGCATTAAGTGACATGACTAACATTTGTCACAGCTGGTTCTTTCTTCAAGGAGGAGCAAGGGGGATTTTTTTTTACTGCTAGCAGAAGGCTGTTTTTTTAGAGATGATATATTCTATGTGCTGATGTTCGCAAAGGCAGGTTGGAGATGTGGCCCAGACTGTTGGAGTGGAAGATGGGGAAATTTGGGTTGATTCTTAGTTCCTGGGGGAGTTTATTACAACCTGGGATCAACCCCCAGGGAAGCACTGTCTCCGGTACAGACAAACTGATGCCACAGTTCTGTTGTGCCTGAGGAGCAGAGTGCTCTGCTCTTCTTTGTCCCGAAGCTTTAGGCAACTTGGGCTCAGCCATGGAGCACACTGAAGATAAGAACCAAGGCCTTGAGTTTAACTTAAGGGAAGTCAGCACAGAGCGCAGGAGGCAGGTGTGCTACACTCACGGTAGTCTGTGCTGCTGAGAATACAGACTGCAGCATTCTCTACATATAGAAGCTCCTATCAGGGACCTCTGGGGAGGAGCTGGTCCCTACCCCCAATGAGTGCACAATCCCAGGATACCATGAGAAGCAGGTATACCAAACTGAGAGAAGGAAGCATAAAGATACAATTACTTAATGTTTCTGTTGCTGAAGACCAGTCAAGCCAGGATCCCATTGTGCTGGGGTCTTTAAAGACCTGGAGCAAATAACAGACCCTACCCCAAAGATCTTGTCATAGAAAAGCCAAACCCACACAGGGTGATTTAGGCACAACAGCAGTGGGAACGGTGGATGAATAACAATATCAGCCTGTGCAGTTTTTTAGCCTGCTGTGAGGGGTATCTACCCCCCCCCCCACCAGCTGCCTGTATATTATCAAAATTCAGTTCTGTGGGAGGCATGATGATTAGCATAAGAGGCAGCAACCCCAGTGCACCAGCTGCTTTAACCATGACACCAGACAGGTCTTTACAAGGTTACTAGGTTAGTTTATTAAAGACATGAAAATGCTTCTTTATCTCATGCTGTAGTTTTTGCTCTGTCAGATCTGCATGACACCCATACCCTGTGTGGGTATAACCAGGGACTGGGAATAAGAGACAGAGTCCCCCTCAGCATAATGGTCACTGATCATTACATCTGCTGACAGCCATGGAGTGTCCATCCCATTCTGGCCTGGGGGAGACCAGAGATGGCTGCAGGGATGGAGAATGCAGCCTGCACCCACCTCAGGGGCGGTCTCAGGACCAGTTGCCTTGGCTCCCATTTGGGAGGGTGATGGGCAGCTGTCACTTGCTCCAGGCTGGTGAAGGCCTCCGGGCCACATTCTCATTTGTTTCAGCTGCCTCTTTAATCGCTGCCATTACCAGCTCATTCTGGTGTCGCCTCTCCGCCCAGCGCAGGGGGTTTGTCTCCGGCAGCTCCTGAGGAGAGAAGGGAGTGGTCGGGAGGGGGGGGCGAGGTGTTTGGTGGTTTTTAGACCTCCCCCTTCTCTCTGAAAAGAGAGTGGAACAGCAGTTTCGAGTTCCGCTCTCCTCCCTGACCGCAGAAATGTTGGTTTCCAGGCCTCCCTCCTCCATGGCCCATTCCAGGGGAGGTAGTTTCCAGGCCCCCTCACCTTGGCTATCTCCCGCCTGCGCGGCTCCCGCGGCGTTACTAGCGCCCAGACCCCGACCCCCAGCCCCGTGGTCGCAGCCACCATCAGGCTCCCCAGCAGCAGGCGTCGCAGGAATTCCATTAGGGCGCGGTATGAAAAACCCTGGTTAGCCGCGGAGTTCAGGCTGCCCGGGAAACAGAGCGGACAGAAGTTAACCATAGAGAGCGGGGGAGGTGTCCAGGCAGAGCGTCCTGTCACGCTACTATAGATGGGCGGTGTGACCCAGGCACCACCATAGAGAACATGCGCTGTGGACAGAGCGCCCCCTTTTGCTACTACAGAGAAACAGCGGAAAAGGACCAGAGTGTTCGATTTTTGCTACCATAGAAAGCAGGGACTGGTGGGCCAGAGCGTCCCATTGCAACCATAGAGATCATAGGACTTATGCCATAGAGGGGGTTCTGCGTCTGGCTGATCCAGACGGTTCGCTCCCGCGCGGCAGAGAGGGTGTGTGGCTGGGCCAGGCGACCCTATCCCTCACTATAGGGGAGGGGTGCGTGGGTGGGCGGGCCAGGCCTCCCAGCATAAAGAGCGGTGGTGTGGGGCTCGGACGGGCCAGACACCTGCTCCCCTACCATAGAGAGGGGTGGAGGTGTTTTGTGGCTAGGTCAGTGTACCGTCTCTGGGGTTTTCAGTCTGGTCCCCACTGGGGCAGGCACCCAAGTCCCCAAACGTGCTGTCCCCCTCAGAGAGCAGTTGGAGGGAAGCATGTTGGCAGGGGGTGATGTAAGCTTTCCCTGCCCAAGCAGCCCCATCTGGAGAGGCACAGAGGAGTCAGTCCCTTGTGGTGTAGATGGAGTGTATTTGTGCAGGTCTCGCTCTGCCCAGGCTGCTCCCATGCTCAGTACCTCCAGAGGCCTTAGTTCCTCTGTAGTTAGTTCCACTGACCCTTCCCCCTGGGCCTCCCCAGTCCAGTCTTCCCTCAGACAACCCCTAAACCCCCTGCGTCAGGGCTCTGCTGACCCCGTTCTGCATTAGTCTTGGGCGGTGCACTAGGGAGACAAATGAACCAAATGGATTTCATCTGATCAATCCCAGGGCTATACCTGGCCAGGGAACCTTCAGTCCTGAAGGGAGCTCTGTTGTGGTCTCTCTCCACCAGGGGGGAGGAAGGGGTGGGATTTGTGCCATGGTCCTCACTGGGAAGCACTGGCACCTGTTAAGTGGGAGCAGGGGGCACCCAGCCTTCTCTCCCCATCGCTCAGTGGGCAAATCATTGGGTCTGAGGCCCCCCATCTTGTGGTCTTTAATGATGGAGAACCGTCTGGGAAGAGGGAGGGGTATTTCTCCCACAGCCCCTGATGCTGTGAATGTGCCCCATAGTGACCTCTCTAATCTGCCCGGGGCTCATCACCCCAATCCCATTAAGGCCCCTTTAAACTTTGGGAGTCGTGTAATCAGGCTGGCTTAGACCTGGGCATAACAGGGAAATGGGACCATGGTGGGGCCTGGCAACTGGACAGATCTTGAGGTGGGGCCTTCCAATCCCAGGGGCTCTGGGGCCCCTGTTCATTGCTCCATGGCTGCCAAATTAATCCAGTTCTGCCCTGACCCCGTTCATGGTGAAAGCCAGCCTGTGTCAGTAGCATCTGCTGACTCAATCTCCCACCCATGGCTGGAGCAGCCCCAGGGATCCAGCAGCCTTGCCCCTTAGCTAGGGTGTGCAAGCTTCATGCCAGAGGCTGAGTGAGATCTGGGTCCCCTACCTGACCTTTAAAGAGCTCCTCTGCTCCCCCACCTTCAGGGCAGCCAGTTAGCTCCTTGGGCAGTTCCCATGAGCTCACTGAGTGATTAACTGAAGCCCTGATTCCAATCCTCCCCTCGTAATTATCCATGTCCTGGGACAACTCCGGGCCAGGGCAGCAGCTGCCCATGCCCTGATTGGTCTGGGCTCCCACCTTAGTCTGTAGGTGCAGGGGTTGGGAACATCTCCCTGGAGCAGGCAGCCCTCATAGTGTGGGGGATGGGGTGGGGCCCAGGGCTGGGAGTGCAGTCCAGGGAGGAGAGGAGAGCACTCTCCCTGGGGTGGAGATTACTGAATGCAGGGGGATCCAAGGGTTGGGAGTACAGGGGAGCTTGGCAGGGGTGCTCTAGCCAGGTTGGGGGGCACTGACAATGCAGAAGGTCCTAGCGGGTAGCACTGAATAGGGGAATCCACCACCCCGGCACCATAGAGCTGTTGTGCCCAGGGGATTAGCCTGGTGTCAGGACAAAGCGCTTATGGTGCCTGGAGCATCTGTCGGCTCCCTGCCCTGGGGACTGCTGGGCCCTGTAATCCCTGCACATCCTGGGATGGCCCAGGACAGCGCCTGATGGTGTGTGACCGACCGAGGGGAGGCTGGGGTGGGGGTCAGCCCAGGCACAGACTCCCTCTGTCCCCACAATGGGATTTCTCAGGGAAGAGGGAGTGATAGTCTAGCTGAAGGGGGGAGGTGACCCCTGGCAAGGGTTGGGGGTGTCACAGTGAGGCTTTTTGGGGCTGGGAAGTGCCCCCCACAGGGGAAGGACCAGAAGTTCCAGTGTGTGTATATGGGATTCTGTGGTATGGGGAATCCTCCCCCCCCACCCCAATCTGGTGAAGGGCCTAAATTGCCAGTGCAGGGGTGTCTGAACTTTAGGGCTTGGATCCTGGGGAATAGACATAGGGCTTAACCCTGGCTGGGTGGGGGAAGGAGACGGGGCCATTCCCAGGCCTGACCCCCAGTTTCTACTCCCAGCATCGCTATGGCTGAGGGGACTCTGGATTGTGGTGGTGCCCCATCCCAGGCAGTGCTGACCCCTGGTGAGGCCTGCAACCCCATCCAGCTACCTGTGGCGACCCCAGGGCAGAACAGCCTGGCCTGGCTCCACAGCACTGACAAGGAGGTGCAGTGGCTATCAGAAGTGGGAAGGAGCCCCATCCAGACAAAGCCTCCCGCACAGAGCCAGGTGAGACACCCCCTTCCTGGGACATCCCCTCACTGGGTCCCCTGAGATGAGGCCAGAGCCAGGTGAGCCACCCAGGACAAAGCCCCCTGTGCTGCTGCCCTCACCTCCTGTGGATCAGATCCAGACCCCCATCCTCATATCAGAGCCTTACTGCCCTGCCTTCCTCCCTGCCATTCCAGGTTTCTGGGCAGCTAGGCTCCCCCGGCGCGCAAACTAACCCCCTTATCCTCTGTGCCTCATTCTTCCTGGAGCCATGTGAGACGGGCAAAGGCGCCCCTAGGGAGCCGTGTGAGGGGTTGTGCAAAGGTCCCCCTGAGGAGCTGTCTGAGGTGATGTGCAAGGATCCCCTCAGGCAGCCGTGTGAGGTGACGTGCGTGGAGCTGTGTGAGGACACTCCTCCCTGGGAGCTGTGCAGGGATCCCCCCATGGAGCCATGTGAAGGGCTGTGCAAGGAAATGTGCAAAGATCCTCCCCCCAGGAAGCCATGCGAGGGCCCCCTTGGAAGCCCAGTGCAGGGGAAGGCCCAGCTGCCGTCCATTGTGGTGGAACCCACAGAGGCGGGAGAGGTGGAGAGCAGGGAGCTGCGCTGGCCCCCAGATGACTTCCTGCTGCTGGAGGGCGAGGATGAGCTCTTCACTGATGGAGAGGAGTAAGTAGCAGGGCCGGGGCCTGGTGAGTCTGGGGGGCAGGGCCTGGTGAGTCTGGGGGGCAGGGCCCAGAGAGTTTGGGGGGCAGGGCTGCGAGAGTCTCGAGGGCAGAGCTGGGGACCAGTGAGTCTTGGGGGTGGGGCCCAGAGAGTCTGGGGGGCAGGGGCAGGGCCCAGTGAGTCTGTGGGGCGAGGCAGGGCTGGTGCCAGGAGAGTCTGGGGGGCATGGCCATGCAAGGGGGAGAGGGGCCTCAACAGGACCCTGGGATACAGATCCTTTGTCTTGGAGGCACCTCAGGATCTGGGCTCCCCAGCCTCCATGGCAAGAGCCCAGTTGGGAGAGGACTGTGGCCCCATAAAGCTTTGGGGGGGTGGGATGTGCTTCAGGAGTCCCTCCCCCATTCAGTGTGTCTATGAGGCCATTAGGGGGTTGGGGCATGGGGCTGGCACTGCTCTCCATCTCCAGTGCCTCAGCCGTGGTCAAGTTGTGAGGGGAGTGTGGAGGGGATCCAGCTGGCTGCCGAGGCCTGGGGGGGTGCTGGGGCCTTGAGGGAAGCTGCCAGAGGAGCTAGAGGAGGCAAAAGTGGGGGGAGGGGCTTGTCAGCACCTAGAAATGTACCAAAATAGCTCCTTGGACATTCTGGAGTGAGAGGGCCATGACCCTGCTTAGCTCAATCCTCAGCCCAGTGTCCACATGGGGCTTAACCGGAAATAGCTAGTGTGTCAATTTCCAAGAGCAGACAAGCCTGAGGAGGGATTTTCCTCTGTACAGGACATTGCTGAGCCTGATCCTGGGGCTCTGAGGGCCACATCGAAGAATTGGAGGGGATCTGGAGGGCAGGAGAAAACACCTGCCAGTGGGAGACTGAAAGAACTCAGCCTGTTTAGCTCAGGTGTCTGAGGCCTTTGCGGGGAGAAAACAGCAGGTAGAGAAGGGCTCGAACTGCGCAGAGACTGGCAGAACAAAAACAGTGGCTGGAAGCTGAAGTCAGAGTAACTCAAGTTAGAAACAAGGCCCAAATTTGTCCCAGGGCATGTGATTGACCATTGGAACAAGCTCCCCAGGGCAGGGGTGAAGTTTCCATCTCCAGTCCAGGCTGGCTCCCTCTCTGGAAGGCCCTTCAGTCAAATACGAATGATTGGGCTCAATACAGGAGTGTCTGGGGGACATTCTCCAGCCTGTGCTACACAGGAGGGCAGACTATGTGATCTAAAGGTCCCTTCTGGCCTTACACTCTCAGCTCTTTGACTGGGGGAATGATTCTGCCACTTATTCCCAGGGCCCAAAACTCACAGGTGACTGAGTTGCTCTTTGACAGCCTTCTTAGAGCAGTGCCCTGCCAGATTTGACGCTGGGCCCTTTACCTTTTCCCACAATGCAATGAATAGGCAGTAGGTTTAATACAAGCAAGAGGACGTGTTCACGCAATGCACAATTCACCTGTGGAACCCATTGCCAGGGGATGTTGTGAAGGCCAAAAGTATAACTGCGTTCAGAAAAGAATTAGATGAATGAATGGAGGATAGGTCCATCAATGGCTATTAGCCAAGGTGATCATGGACACAACTCCATGCTCTGGGTGTCCCTGAACCTCTGACTGCCAGAAGCTCGAGAATCAGACACTGGTGGATCTCTCCAGCATTGCCGTGTTCTGTACACTCACCCTGAAGCTCTGGTACTGGTCGCTGGTGGAGACAGGATACTGGGCTAGATGGACCATTGCTCTGACCCAGTATGGTAGCTTCTGTGTTCTTATGACCTTTCTCTTGGGGTAGGGACCTTTCAGACATTCTTCAGGCTATTGCAAAGTGTCCTCTGCGAGGGCTGGCACAAGATGCCACAGCTCGCTTACTGCCTGGGCGCCCAGCTGGTCGGAGCTTGAAGGGGTGTCTGTGACCCATAAAGACCTGGGACTGTCCTGCCCAAGGGACTGTTGCGTCTCTCCTTGGGCCGTGCTGCTGTGACTGCGATCAGCAGGGATGTCTGAGCTGGGGCCCTCTCACTGAGGGTGCAGTTGGCAGGGCGTTCTCTGGCGCGAGGCATTGGGGAGGGGTCTGTTACCACTCCTGGCATGGAGCTGGATGGTTAATGGAGCTTGGGCTGGCAGCCTCACCCTCAGGAGAAGCTGAGGGGAGGAGAGGGGCCTGGGGGAAGGGTTGGAGGGGAGTTCAGCTTGGGGGAGGGGCCTGGGGAGCAGAGGGGAGGGGCTTAGTATTTAAATAAAAATTATCCTAAGAGGGCCCCACATTGCTTTCTGTGCTGCCCCACAGGCTCTGACCTCAGGCCTCTCCCTGCGCTTTGTGTTTCAGGGCCCCCCGCACTGGAGAGCACCCTGGATGAAGTACTGCTGTGAAGCTGCTGGGGACAGAGGGGACCCCACTCTCTCCCTGTATGGCCTCAGACCCCACTAGAGACCCAGCTGTAGCCTTGTGGGAGGGCCGTAGCTCAGGGACTGAGGACACCCTCCCCAGGAGCTGGACAGCAGCAGGAGGGGATGGGCCCCCTGCCACCAGGACCTTAGGGGGCAGAATAAGACCAGCCTTGGGCATCCTCCGTGCCGGATCCAGTGCACCCCATCTGTGAGCAAGAGTCAGCGTGAGTTTGATCTGGGACAGCAGCACCATGGGGCATGCACTGCCCCCACCACCTCCAGGAGCTGGGGGGCCAGCAGCCTGCAGGGTTTGTGTCAGTGGGTACAAGCTGCCTGCTCCTCCCCTGCTGAGCTCAGCAATAAAAGGTTCCTGTCCTAGCTGTGGTGTCTCACTGTGAAGTGGCTGGCGAGGCCCTGGGAACAGGTGTAGTGCCTCTGTGGGGCCGGCTCCCGGGGGCTGCAAGCTCCACACTCTCTGAGCCCCAGGGGGTGGCTGAGCTGGGGGGAGGGAGGCAGCAATACCTGAGCACCTGCATCTGAGGTGTAGGGCCCCCGGCTGATGTAGTAGGAGGGGGCTGCTGTTCAAGGGGGGAGTTGCCCACAATGGGGGTGACCACCCTAGATGTAGGGGGATTGGGTACCAAGCCAGACTCCAGCAAGGTGCTAATTCCTTTATTAATGATTCTCCAGCTGGCTTGGGCACCCCCACCCTGAGCACGTGCTGCTGTGGAAGTCCCCTGGCACACTGATTGGAGGCACTATCTCTTTAGTTCCTAATGCCCCCCTCTCTGAGTCCTGCACTCCCTTTGGGCAGGGTCCTCCATCCCCCACCCCCATATCCATAGCCCAGGGTCTCCTGTGCCCTCCTAGTCCAGTGCTCCATTGGTTGGTGTCTCCGGGGCCAGCCGGCAGAGCGTGTAGACATAGTAGCAGATGCCACCAATGTGCCCAACTTCCTGCACTGTCACGCCAGCCCCCCCAGCCTGCTCCAGGAAAGGGACCCTGGCATCTGGGTCCTCATCTGAAAACTGCAGCAAGCTGCCCCCAGGGCGCAGCACTCGCAGGCACTCGGCCACCAGCCGCCCAGCCTGGCCTGGCCCCTGGGGGCAGCGCAGGAGTGAGTCGCATGTGCCCTTGTCCAGCACCAGGTGGAAAGAACCATCGCCAAAGCCACCCCCCTCAAGGTCAGTGGCATCAGCCACATGGAGGTGAAGCTGGGAGAGGGGGTGTCGGGGTGGGGGGACTTCCTGGAGCAGCCGGTGGAGAGACCTGATGGCCACAGGGGACACGTCCACACAGGAGATGTGGACAGGGTGTGGGGAGTCCCGGTATAGCCCCAGACCCAGATCCGAAGTGCCACAGCCCACATCGAGCACCCGAGTGGGGCTGGCGTTGGGTTCTGAGGGGCCACACCCCTGCAGGGTCGGGAGCAGGAGCCCGGAGATGGCTGTGTAGTCGAAGAACCAGTTGAAATGTCTGGGGGTGCCAGCTGTGTCCTGCTGCGTGTAGAAGCGGTCCCATGTGCCAGGCTGGGCCATGCTGTGGAACAGGCCATCTGGGGGGAGGAAGGCGGGGTCAGTCTATGGGCTGGGGAGTCGGCTGGGGGAGGGGGAAGATCCCAGCAGGGCCCATGGGGAGGGGTCTGAAGCTCTATAGTGCCTGGGTTGCCCAGTCTCAGCTCAGGCCTAAGCTGGGAAGGGTGGATCCCAGCCCTGTAGAGTTATGATGGATGGGTGTGGGAGAGAGGGCCACATTTCTGCAGGGGCCAGGGACAAACAGCCCCCTGGCCCTTGGTGTCATGCTGACTCCCCTTGGGTGGCTGGGTGATGCAGGGGGTGCAACCCCACCCTGGGGCCAGCAGATGGGGACAAAAAATCCTGGAGCCACCCTATATGGAGCCCACATGTGCTGCGGAGTTGGGGATGAGGTGAGACTGAATGCTCCATTTCTGGGGCTGTGATCCCCCTGCCAACTGGCCCCATAGTGCTAGGGCCACCTCCCCCCGTCCGATCCCATCTCCCCCATCATAACCCAGCCTGACTCCATATGACCTGGATCTTCACCTCTCCCCAAGTAGGGTGACCAACTGTCCTGATTTTATAGGGACAATCCCACTTTTTGGGTCTTTTTCTTATATAGGCTCCTATAACCCCGTCCTGATTTTTCATATTTGCTGTCTGGTCACCCTACACCCATGTAACCCCATAGGGCAAGGACCCTTCCCACCCCTGTCCCCCCACACCTCCCAGCCTTACCCCATGGGCCCACCTCATCTCCCCTGCCCCAGCATGATGATCTGACCCAATGGGACCAGGACCCCCCTCTTTTGCCCCTACAACTGACCCAATGGGACTGGGAACCACCATCCCTCCAAGCCTGACTCCACGGCCCCCCTCCCCCTGGCCTGACCCTCCCATCAGCCTCTGGAGCCATATTATGCATTCCACCCTTCCCCTGCCGGGTCGTCCCCCGCCCCCCGGTACGCGAGAGACGCCTGGCGAGGCGGGACACGCCCCAGTCAGTCCGTGCCGGGGGGCCCCGCCCCCAGACCACCCCTGCCGTAGCGCTGGCACCCACCTGCCCAGGAGCAGAGCGGCCGGAGCAGAGTCCCCAGGGCCGGGCCGCCCCGCGGGGGGAGCCTCAGCGCTGCCATGCGGCGGGTGCCCGCGCCCGGTCTCCTGCTCCTTGGGGCGCGGCTCTATGCTCAGGGAGCCCGGGCCTGGATGCTCGCCCCCCCGCCCCTTCAGGGACCCAGCCCTAGGCTCCGCCCCCTGCCGGGGCTTCACCGCCCCCCCCATGTAACTCAGGCCTGCCCGCGGGCGTGAGAGCAGGTTCCCGCCCCGTATCCAAGCAGCGGGCGGGTGATGAGGGCGGTTACTGCCCCCCCCACTCCCTGGCTGGGCAGCACCCGCCCGCGGAGCTACGCGTACTCTAACCTACCGCCCCTTAGCGAGTGGCCGGTTCGTGTCCCCCGAGGAGGGTTCAGCTCCACAGGGGTAGTCTTCGCTCAGGCAGCTTGGCCTTCACCAGGCCTCCGCCCAGAAGCAGTTGAGCGCCCGCCCGCCCGAATCCCTGCCCCGCAAACAACCAGCCAACAACAGGAACGCCATTCAGAATTTTATTAGCCAAAGGAGCACGGTCATTCAGCTTTAGTGCAACGCGAACACTCATCCACAGCACTTCAGCTCAGAGGCAGCTGCTTTGCCAAGCTCAGGATCTCTTCAACCCCATGGAGGCGGGAACCCAGATCACCCAGCAACAGAGCAAAGACGAGAACCAAGGCCACCTGACTCCCACTGTAGGAGTCTAGCCAGCAGGCTGCACTGCCCCCTCCAGGCAGAGCCCCGGCTCAGCCCCCACCCCACCCCACTACGCAAAAACGTGCACTACTTCAAACTAGAACACCTCACCCGTTTCAAAGCAACTTCACTTAAACACTCTACTCTGCCTAACAGATTTAAACCAAATTGAAACAAAGTTGGTTAAATCCAAGTTAACTCCCCAGGACCTCTTCGCTAAATTGTGCGAACAGACAAGTCGCAGGGTCGTCTGAACAGGCACCTGGCCCCTCATCTTTGTCATCTTGGAGCTGGAGCGTTACCTCTTCTACACAGGGAATTCCACCCCTCCACTGAGCTCAAGTCTGAGCCCAAACCGCATGGCGCTAGTTGTAAACCAAGCTAGGTGTTATTTGTTTGCATGAGGATCAGGACCACATTGCACGGGGCACTGTAGAGAGGAGGGGTCCCTGCCCTAGGAGCGGACAGCCAGAGGCAAAGGAGGAAGACTGCAGACATTCACACCCACAGAAGCACAATCTCAGTTGCCCCTCGTTAGGCAGCACGTCTCCTAGAGGCATCAGGGCAGATCTGGAGGGGAGGTTGCAGTAACCTCCTCGCTGCTTCCAAGCCCACATGTCGTTGCGCTCTAGCGGCAGCACAGCGGAGTCCTCCGGACCTTGCGAGAGCCTGAGAAGGGGGAGAAAAAAATCGTAAGAAACCCCCTCCCCACGATCTGTCATCAGGACAAGCCTCCCCCGACCCCTACCACAGAGGATTACCCGCACCTCCCAGGAGAGCCTCCCCGCGGGGCCGCAGCCGCGTATCCCGGTGCTTGAGGATAGAACCAGCAGACGGGGAAGCTGCTGGCACCGAAGACAGAACACCGAGGGGGGGGTGGGATCCCCTTCCTCTGCCTCCGGAGCATCACAGAGCCGGGCACCACACCGCCCGGGCCTGCCAAGAAAAGGAGGCGCCGCCCTGAGGCCCCCAGAACGCTGCTCCCCAATGTCTAGCAACCGCTGGTCGTCCCCGTTCCGAGCCCCCACCAATCAGCGCTCTCACCTTAGACCCCCCCCCCCAAACTAGCCGACAAAATTCTCTGTAGAAAGGCGCCGCATGGACCGCGCCCAGCCCGGCGCGGCTGCTTATAAGGCAGGCCAGGGAGCTACTCGACGTAGCGGGGCAAGGGCGCGGTCTAGTGCACCTTCGTTGTGATTGGCCAGCCGGCCTTCCACTCAGAGAGCTGCATCCGGCTCTCCCCAATCAGAGAACGCGTTTCGAATTCAAATCCCCAGCGCGGCCCGACGAAGGTGGGATACGCGTCTGGGAGAGGCGGAAGTAAGGAACCGGAAGACGTGTGATGATCACGTCACGTGGCGTAACCTTCCAGGACCCAGAAGTGATTTCATCAGGAGCCGCGCGACCTGGGCCACGTGGGTGCAGCATGGGGACCCCAGGAGGGAAAATCAACCGGCCCCGAACGGTGAATGAGAGTTGCCCCCGGGGCCCGCCCAGTCCCCATAATCATCCAGCCCCTCATGGGGTTTCCTCCGGGATTCCCCTCGTGGCCTCAAACCATCTCCTGGGGGTCCTCTCTATGGCCCCTCCATTGCTCCATAACTTAGCCCTGCTTCTCCCTTTACGTCGCGCCCAATCGCTCCTCAGATCCCCTTTGGCGGGTTCCCCCTTCCCATGATCTTCTTTTTGAGACATCCCCGCCACAGCGTACACCCTGATCCCCAGTTCTGAAACGCATTGTCTCCTTGGGACACCAGCCCCATTGTCCTTTCCCCCATCACGTAGCTCTGATTTATGGTATTTCTGCGATGCTGAGCCCCAGAACCGTGGCTCCTTGCGTCCCCCAACCCTGGGATGAAAACAGGGCTGGGGGTGGAGGATTTTATTTCTATCCAACCCCCAAATTCTCTCTGGCTCCCAACAAACTCGGGACCATCAGTCCCCTCCCTCCTCCTGCATTGTCATTTGCTAAGTGTATTACGATCTGAATTCTATAGTGTTTTGCTGGGTCTGTGCCTTCCCGCCCTTCTACCTGGGGTGTCGCAGCCCCATGGCTGCTCTAGGGGTGCCACTGGTGCCAGGTAGTGAGTTAAGAGCCCTGTGCTTTTCCTCCTGTAGGAGCTGAAAAAAAACCTCTTCAAAAGACGCCGGGTTTTAAGCAAAGAGAAAAGAAGGAAACACCAGATCACAGGAGCTGTGGTAGACAAGGGGCTGATCACCATCCACCACCTGAAGAAGCGTGCGTGAGTCCCCCCAGAGGATCCAGAAGCTGCTCTGAGACAGAGGGCCAGGGAAGGGCATTTAACTATCCCAACTCAGAATAAGCTCAGCATTCAGGCCTCACCATCTCTTCAGACACCTGGGCTCTATTCCCCAGCTTTGGGAGGGCTGTGGGGTCTAGTGGTTAGTGCAGGGGGCCCTGGGATCCAAGGCTCTTTCTTGGGTTCTGTTCCCATCTCTGGGAAGGGGGTGGGGTCTGTGGTTTTAACATGCAGCTCTCCCTGTTACCACTGGACTCCAGTGAGCATCTGCAGCTGGGAGGTAGTAGAAGCTGCTGATTCAACTGCTTCTCCTGGCTTCTATGCCATCTCTGGGTGTAATATGGCTTTGGGTATCTCCTGCCCACAGTTCCAGCTTGCGAGCCAACATCACCCTCTCAGGGAAGAAGCGGAGGAAGCTGATGAAGCAGATCCGTCATGCCGCCAAGGAGCAAGCCACCATGCAGGGTAACCTCTTCTTTGCTGTGACCCATGGGGCCTGGGGGAGGATGTGTGTGGTCAGGGTCCTGAAATGGGTGAGTAACCCAAAGGGGGCAAATGAAGCTAAGAGCAGGGATGGGTAGACTCTGCTCTGAAGAGGGGGCAGGGCTCAGGGTCTTCCGGCTCCTAAAATCTCACGACACCCACAATCCCCAGAACCATCTGGGGCTTCCTGGCTAGTTCAGTGTCCATAGTGCTGGACTGGCCCACGGACAGGCTGGGATCAAATTCTTGCCAGACACTCTGTATGGCTTTGGAGGAGTCACTTCATCTCTTTGGGCCTCAGTTCTTAGTCTGTTGAGTTGAGATAATGATGCTTCCTTTCTCCCACCGCATTTAAATGGGAAGCAGGGACTATATCTTCTCTGTGATGGGGGCCCCCCCCACATCTTGGCTGGGCTATGTGCAGCGTGACAGGGATTACACAACTGTTATACGTGCACAAATGATTTTCCTTCTCTCTTGGGCAAAGTTGAAGCTGTGAACCTGGCACAGACAAAAAAAATCACCGGCAGTGGGAGGAGGAAGAAACCTACAGCCTCCCAAGACGTGGAGATGAAGGAAGCAGAGGCTGGGCCAGGACTGGACAGCTGAACCACCGGCTCCAAAGCTTCGAATCTGCCCCACCCTTGCTTGCTGCGTTGATGCCTGCAGCTTCGTGACTTTGCAGCCTCCTTTCCAGGATTCTTGGGGCAGATAGTGTCTTGTTCTCATTCTCCTAGCACTATTCTATGCCGGACCCTGGGTGAATGGGCAGCTCCAAGCGTCTCTGGCCTCTATCTGCTTTTCTAGAGCTGAAGCAATGCCAACCCCATCCATGTGGGAAGTGACTGGACGAACTGGGGCTTTGACGTGTGACTCAGTGGTATTCTGTGAAAGAAATAAAATCATGGCTGGTCCCCCCGTGGGGCCAGAGGCACTTAGCATCTCAGCTTGTTTGTGCTGCTGCCTTTGGGGCTCTTCCATTGCGCCCCTCACCCCAGCAGTCTGTGCATGGTGGCTGTAAGTCAGGGTCGAGAAGGGGGCTTTGTTTGCGGGAGGGAAGGGGACAGTGGCTGTGTGTGAAATGAACCACCTCTGGAGCTTACCATCTCCCTCTGGCTGGACCCCTAGAGGGACAAGCAAGGGTGGGAGGGGCTTTCTTGATAATGAATAGTCTTCTTCTACTTGGCCTTTGGGAGATAGGAACTGAGCTGGACTAGGTGAGTCTTAGGGCAGTGGTTGTTTTGGGTTATTCCCCTTCAGGTTGAGCATGGGGAGGGCTCCTTCTGGGGTGGGGGCTGACTGTGCTGTGAGTGTCTGTGGGGAAGCTCCCAGTTGTCTTAGTACAGCCATGACCAGGTGCAGCAGGAAGCCTGTTTCCTTTGCTGGCTGAACACCCAGGGAACGTTTTCCAGGCCTGGTTAGCAATAAGTGGACTCAGGGAAATGCTGAGTTTCATGCTGGCGTGATGGTTTCCTTGGCAGGAGGGGATGCAGTCTGGACACAGAGGGATCCCTTCAGATCATACACTGGGGGGGGGGGGGGGAGGGTTAGAAGGAACTTGGGAAGAGGCCAAGGAAGCTCCTATCTTACAGCTACTGCTGGACTGCACAGTCTGTATGAGGTGGTAGGGATGCGTGACTGAAGCTGGGTATCACACCTGGGGAAAAGGGACCGGATATATTATTATTGCTACTAACAGCATCAAACTGGGTCAGGGCAGTGCTAAGATGTTCCCCTCTAAGCCCATGGGCAGGACTGCCCAGTGGGTGCAGCATGCTATGCACTATCTAAATCAACAGGGATCTTGCTGCTGGAGGCAAGAGACTGGTGGATCACTACTGGTGCATGAATAAGGCAGGATGCTGGCCTGGAGGGGCTACGTCAGCCAGCTCAACCCCAGCCCTTCTCCTGCTTTCATTAGTCACTGACAAGGCTTCTGTTGGTGACAGGGGGATAAGTAGAGCCCTGTGTGGATACAAAAATTTGGATCCACAAAGATGGCAAACAATACAACCACATCTATGGATGCAGATACAGTATCTCTGGATCTAAAGCAGATAGCTGCAGATTTGCAGGGGTCTAGGGATACGCATGTGCTTTATTGTCCCAGTCAGGAGGGCAGGCCTCTTGGCAATGCTGTCCTGAGGGGACTAGGGGTGGGAGGGACCTACAGTGGCTGTCCCAGCACTGGGTGCTGGGGGGGTTGCAGTGGCTGGAGGGAGGTAGTGTTATCTTGGGGAATCCAGGCTGTCCCTCAATTCTAGCCTTGCTCCAGACCTAGCACTAGTGTTTGGTACAAACTGTAACAAACCCTCCTGTGCTGGGGGAGCCACCCAAAAGTGAAACCCTTTTGCATGGGAACCCAATGTGACCTAGATGCCCCCAGCCTGGATTTTTGCTCAGTCTTTATCCCAGATCAAATCCACCTGCCCCAGGTAAGATCGATCTCTCTCTCTCTCTCCAGCTCAGACCCCAACTCACCACAATTCAGAACTTGGCAAACCTCCTATACAGGACTCACCAACCAAGCCCCCAAATCCCCACAGCTGACCATCTCCCTGTAGTTTGGCCCCCAGATCAGCACCCAACCCCTCAGCCAGATTCCCAAATCCATTCCGCAGTGAGACACCACATCTAGCCCATTTCCACCAACCTCGCACCCTCCCTGGCCTGAGCTCCACCATCTCCCCAACGTACTGGGGCAGGAACCTTCATATCGGGCACCGGGTGCGAGAGGGGCCGTTTCGCTGTGACACGTTCCCCAGTGCGCAGGCGCCGAGTGAGCCTGAGTGCTGACACCGGGACCCCCCGGCCCTGGATGTCCGCGCTGTGTGACGCCCCGGGGGCGGCGCCGCCAGGGCCGCCCCAGAACCCGGCCCACGGGGCCCACCCGCCGCTCAGGTACCGGGAGCCCCCCAGCAGACCTCCGGCTGGGAACCCCCGGCCCCGGGTCCTTGAGCCCCACAACCCCTCGCCCCTAGGCAGGGACCTCTCACTGGGAGCCCTGCCCCACAGCCCCTCCACCTGGGCAGGGACCTCTCACTGGGAACCCTGCCCCACAGCCCCTCCACCTGGGCAGGGACCTCTCACTGGGAGCCCTGCCCCACAGCCCCTCCACCTGGGCAGGGACCTCTCACTGGGAGCCCTGCCCCACAGCCCCTCCACCTGGGCAGGGACCTCTCACTGGGAACCCTGCCCCACAGCCCCTCCACCTGGGCAGGGACCTCTCACTGGGAACCCTGCCCCACAGCCCCTCCACCTGGGCAGGGACCTCTCACTGGGAACACCCCTTCCCAGCTCCACAGCCCCTCCCCCGGGACAGGGACTTCTCACTGGGAACCCCAGGAACAGGGACGTCCATGGGGAAGCCCCCAGAGCCACAACCCCTCCCACAGGTCACTAGGACCCTGCCTTCCCTGGGAAAGCCCCCCATGGGGAACTCTCCAGGGGGGTCTTAAGCCTATCAATCTTCTTCCTTCCCCATCCCCCTCCCTGACCAGATCCCACTCCTAGGAACAGGGATCCTTTCTCTCCAGCTGCCCAGCAGGAAATCCCCACTGCCCCCTTCACCTGGAGCCCCATAATCCCCACCTCTACCCTGGGAATCTGATCCCCAGCCAGAGCCCCCAGGACCCCCCTGCTGCTTGGCAGGGACCTCCCAAGCAGGAAATTCTCCTTTCTCCAGGTTTTGGAGGCCCACAACCCTTGTGATCAGGCCACCCAACTGCCCCAGCTAGGTACCTCCCTACCAGGTAGGGACTGATCATAGTTCCTTCCTGAAATCCCTTCTTCTCTAAGTCCTGGAGCCCATGACAGCTTTATAGGTCAGCTCTCTCCTGAGACATCAGGTGCTGCTTGATGTCTTTGGGCTGTTGGGGGAACAAGGTTTAAAGCCCAGCCCCAGTGGGTTGTAGGATATCATCCATGTTATAATGGACTCCCTACTGCATGAGAAAGGAAAGTACAGGCTGGCGACCACTTCATAGGATGAATGACTGGCAGCTACTCCAGAATCCTTGGGCCTGCTCTCCCTCCTAACACCACCACCACCACCCCCTCCCCGGATAGCATTAGGGCTAGTGATGAGGATGATGGTGAGGAGACTTGGGATCCAGGCCACAGGGGAGGTTGGAACATACATCCCTCTTGCAGCCTGATGTATCTATGCTTCCCCTTCTTGCTCACAGTTCCCAGGAGCTGGCCCAGGAGATCAAAGCCTTCCTCAGTGGTGTGGACCCTGTGCATGGTAACAAGCTGACCATCAAGGAACATGCCCGCTGTGCCATCCTGCTGCTGCGCAGCCTGCCACCTGCACGCAGCGCCGTGCTGGACCATCTGCGCAATGTCTTTGACGAGTATGTCTGCACCTATCTGTTGGAGCTGGAGAGCAGTGAGGGAGGGCTGGGCACCAGGCGGGCTCAGGGGCCCAACCTGGACGACGTTGTGCAGGAGATCCAGAATGTGCTGTCTGAGTTTGTCCGCATGAACCCCAAGGCCTGGGCACCTGTGGTATCAGCCTGGTCTATTGACCTGATGGGGCAGCTGAGCAGCAAGTATGCAGGGCGGCATGGTGTGCCTCATGCCTCCAGCCTCAATGAGCTGCTGCAGCTGTGGATGTCGTGCAAGGCCACTCGGACGCTGATGGACATCTACACCCAGTGCCTGTCCTCCATGATCAGCACCTGCCCCGATGCCTGTGTGGATGCCCTGCTGGACACCTCAGTGCAGCATTCTCCGCACTTTGACTGGGTGGTGGCTCACATTGGCTCCTCTTTTCCCAACACCATCATCAGCCGTGTCCTCTCCTGCGGCCTCAAGGACTTCTGTGTCCATGGGGCAGCCCCTGTCGACCTGCTCTTCCCCACTGCTGCTGACAAGCGGGTGCCCAAGATTGCCTCGGTGGTGGGCATCCTGGGCCACCTGGCCTCACGCCACTCAGACAGCATCAAGCAGGAGCTGCTGCGGATGTTCCATGAGAGCCTGGGACCTGTGCGTGACCAGCAGCAGAAAGCTACGGTGCCCTTCCTGCTGCAGCTGGCAGTCATGTCACCCATGCTGCTGGGGACCATCTCCTCTGAGCTGGTGGACTCCCTCAAGCCGAGCGTGCTGAGCCAGCTGCACCAGCACTTCGCTGCGCTGCCCCGCGAGGACCTGGAGAACATGGTGAGCATCGTGGTGCATCTCATCTGCCAGACGTCAGCAGGGGCCTACCGTATCCTGCAGTTCCTGGTCAACACGGCCATGCCAGCCTCGGTCATCACCACGCCAGGGCTGGCCGTCCATGACAGCGTGCGCGAGGCCTGTGACCGCATCATCCAGCTGTTGCTGCTCAACCTGCAGAAGCTGGTATACAACCGGGGATCGGCCAGCCTGGGGGATGCTCCGCCCCGGGCTGTGCCCTTCCTGGATGAGCTGAAGGGCCACGTGCGGGAGCTGTGCGTGGAGACACTGCGGCTAGAGCGCAAGCGCTTCCTGTGGCAGCACCAGCTGCTGGGGCTCCTCTCAGTCTACTGCACCCCCAGCTGCGCCACTGACGCCCTCTTCTACCTGCTGACGCTGGCCCGGAGCCAGGAGGAACTGGGCCTGGCCACGCAGCTCTACGCTGTGCTGAGCTCCTGTATGAGCGACCTGCTGCCAGCCACTGTCAAGAAGTGCGTGTGCCAGATCCACATGGGGGGGCTGTCGGAGCAGCACATGGTGCAGCTGTTCAACAACCTGGCGCTGATTGTGCAGTGGGAGGGGGAGGGCCCTGCCTCCATGAGCGCCCAGCTAGGGCCTGTCCTCTCTCTGCACCTCTGCGACCTCGGGCAGCTGCTGCTGCATCGCAATCCTGAAGTGGCTGAGGCTGCCTCCCTGCTGCTTTCCGTCTGCCCTTTGCCCCGGGCCATGCGGCCAGCTCACCTGCTTGTCATCATCCGCTCAGCTGTGCACCAGTTCTTCCTGGTGCTGCACCGCCAGTGCCCCACGGGCATCAGCTACAGCACCCGGCTGCTCTCCCGTCTTAGTGGGGCCTCTCCAGCTGCCATGAAGGCCATCCTGCAGCAGCTGGTGGAGGGAGCCCTGCACCCAGGGAATGCCGAGCTCTTTGGAGGCCTGGCCGAGCCGCCTGCTGGGGATGACGCCAGTCTGGAAGGCACCAGGATCTCCCTGTTGGACATCAACCGGCGCTTCACGACTGCCGTCAACTTCTCTGGCAGTGTGTGGTCAGTATTCCATGCAGGGGTGATTGGGCGCGGACTGAAGCCACCCCAGCCTGCCCGGCAGCAGGAGCCTGAGGAGATTGTGCACAATGTCCAGAACTTCCTCAGCCTGCTGCTGCGCTGCTGCCGGGGTGGGCGCTATGGTGCGCCTGAACCCCCAGCCCACACGGCAGCTGTCAACCCCGAGGCAGCCAAGGCAGTGGCCGTGGTGCTGGTGGAAAGCGTCTGCCCAGACGTCACCAACAGTGAGCTGGGCTGGCCGCCCGAGGAGCACACCCGCAGCACAGTGGAGCGTGACATCCAGATTTGCCGGCGCTTCCGCGACAACCCACTGCTCTTCCAGCTGCTGAGGCTGGTGGCAGCCGGCCCCCCAGCCCTGTGCTACTGCTCGGTGCTGTTGCGCGGCCTGCTAGCCACCCTCATGGCCCACTGGGAGGCCTCACGCCACAGTGACACCACCAGCTCGCCATGGCACCTGCACGCCTCCTGCGCCCTGGTGGCCTGCATGGCCGAGGGCTCCCTGCTGCCGCCTGTGCTTGGCAACATGCACGAGATCTTCCACCAGCTGGTGCCCTTCGAGGTGCATCTGCTGCTGCTGAGCGTCTGGGACTACATGCGGGACAACAGCCCCCTCCCCCAGAAGTTCACCTTCCAGGCTGACAAGGGGCTCTTCTTCCGCGACTTCTCCCGTGACTGCGATGTTGGGAAGTACCTCTGCGTGCTGCACAGTGTGCTGCACAAGAACATCGACCGCCTGGGGCTGCTGTCAGGGCGCTTCCAGACCTAGTGCTGCCGCCCATCTTGAGACAGTCTTGGACTCCCCCCACCTCCCAGGGCACAGCCACCCTTGCCATCTTAGGACAGTCCCAGACTTAGCTCCTGCCCCACTCCTAGGACACTGCAGTGCCTGCTTGAGTGGGGGAGATGGGACATTTGACTCTTTTTTTTCTTTTTTTTTAACTAATTAAGAATAACCGTAAAATTCTCCCAGGGTTCAGTGAGGGGGGTCACAGCACCTCCCACCCAGTCCCTGGAGCTGCAGGCAGGAGCTGGCAGTGGGGAAACTTCACCCCCTTGACAGTTTCTCTCAGGGACTGGGAGCTTTTGTTTCTGGTTCCAGGGGGCTTGATGGCCCAGGTTTGGGCTGCCCTGGGGTAGTGAAGGGCCCTGTGCCACCCACAATGAGGCACTGAGCATGCTCAGCAGGTCCCAGGGCCACATCAGCTCACTGCAAGTGCTCCCAAGCTTCTGGGCTCTTGTCTCCTCACCCCCTGTTGGGGGATTACAGCAGGGTCTCTGCCCTGGGACCCAGCTAGAGAAACTGGCTGGGGGTGGGAGGTGAGGGATGCAGATGTGTTCAGTACTTCTGCTCCAGTCTAGCTTCTTCTCCCACTCCCTGGTGCTGCTGAGCTGGGCCTGGGTAGATTCTGTTCCTGCTCTGTTTTTAGAGCTGCTGTGGACAAGGGGGTCTTAATAGAGGGTAGACAGCTGGGGGCCAAAACCAGCCTCCACCTCCATCTACCACTGTTGGGTGGGTTCCACTCTGTGTAGGAGGGGCTGTGTGCTGGAGCAGCCTGGCTCAATCATCCTCCGGGCCACCATCTCTCTATTGTCCGGGCCCACAACCACATCCTGCTTTGGGATCAATGGAACAAGAATTGTCTGAAGACCCCAGCTATTCAGGGTGCTACATCCCATGCTGGGGGCACAAACCCCAGCTCAATCTGCTGTCGCCATTGCCAATTCCTTCTCCTTTTCAAAATAAAGACTGAGAAGGGAATGTTGCCCCTGCAGTTGGTGTTGGGGGTGTGTGGGAGGGTAGTCCCCAGCACCTGCAGCATGGGGGTTGAGGAAGTTGTAGCAGAGGAGGGGAGACGTTGGGGGTCTCTGTGTTTGGGAGAGGTGTGCATGTGGATGGGGCATGAGGGGGCTAGGGGTGTGACTGGATGTGTTGCCAGCAGAAGATGGGGCGGGGGCAGGATGCCTGGGTTCCGCTCCCAGCTCTGCCTCGCACTGGCTGTGTGATGGCAGGGGTGAGGGGGGTAGGCATGTGGGGAGGTAGGTGAGGGTGTGCCACGCCCTGGCTGGCAGCGGAAGCCCCTTCCTCCCGCTATGATTGAGCCATGTCTGTTCCCTGCCTCTTAGCTCAGCCCCCCTGTGTCTGCGTCACGGGGGAGCTGTAACTTCTGCTCCAGCTGCCTGTGCGGTCCCCCCCGGCATGGCTGGGCCCCGGGGGCTCCAGCCAGCCGGGCCCCGCCGCGGAGCCGGGGGTCTGTCTCCGTGCGGGTGACCTGCGGAAGCGGCAGCCCGCCCGGCTAGCCAAGCGCTGCCCGGGGCCGGGCAGGACTGAGCAGAGCCTGGCACGGCTGGGGCAGAGCCGGGATCCCAATAGGGCCAGGGCAGGGGACCCCGCTGGCCGTGGGGGCCTGGTCTAGCCCAGGCTCGCCCTGGGCGTGAGCAGCAGCCGCTGAGCGTCGCCTTGGCCTGGGGCCCGGAACAGAACGGGACCCGACGCTCATTAATATTCATAATTGGGGCGGGGCCCTCATGAATAACTCAGCAACGAGGCTGGCTGGCGGGGAGGTGGGGGAGGGGCTCAGGCCCCGCCGGGCCAATGGGGAACCGAGCCGTACTGGCGGGGGCGGTGTGCGGGGTCAGGCTCGATCCAAGATGGCGGCGGCGCCGGAGAGGTGAGCGCTGGGGCCGGCGTGGGGACCCGCTACCCAGAACCCCGAATCCCAACCGAGACCGCCCCCGCCCTCCTGCTCCCCACCGTCCCCGGTCCCCCGAGACCGACCCAGGCCCCCCAAACAGCCCCTCCCCCATTCTCCGCCCGGCCCAGGGACCCCCGCCAGATACCAGCTCCTCCCTAAGCCCCCTCCTCTTTGTTCCTGTCCCAGAGGCCTCCCCAATACCCTCTATTTGGCCACCCCCAGAGACCCCCCCCAAACACCACACATCCCCAGCGCTCTGTGCTCAGCCCCCAGAAACCCTCCCTCAGATATTAGCTCTTGCCCCTTACCCCCAAACATCCTCCATTGGCCCCCAGCTCGCCTGCCCTGATCTCCTTTTAATACCAGCACCCGCAACCAAAACTCAGGCTGCCCCTTGGACACCAGCTCCATCCACTGGGGTCCAGCCAGAGCCTGCTAACAGGGCCCAGGGAAGTTGGTTCAGAGCCTGGGCTGGCAATGCCTTGGAGCTGTCTGTTCCCGTCTGCTCCCTTGCCTCCTGGGGCGGGGTGAGGGGCTTTTAAGCTCCCAAAAATCTTTTTCCCTCCTCTCCCTGAGCCACCTCTGCCTTTTGCACCCACTGCTGCCCTAAAATCCCCTGTCGCAGTGGATGCTGGGGGCCAGCTGCGGCAGGGAGGGACTGTGGAGGCAGTAGCCCTGGGAGTGGGGGTCTGGGGGCATTGTTCCCCTCCCCAGGCTAATGGGAGGCATTAGCCCTGGTGTCAGGGGGCTCAATATTGGGGCTCCAGGTGTGTAGTGGGTCCGGGTAGGAACGGGTAGGCTCATGTGGCCAGAGCCCTTCCCTGGCCTGTACCTGTGCCAGTGCCCCTCAGTCCTGTTCTGCAGCCCCTGCTGTCCCAGCACTGGGCTCCTCATGCACGGTTCTGCTGGCGCCCTTCAGTCCAGACCCGCAGGGCTGTGAAACCCAGGTGCTGGTGGCAGAGGTTGAGCCTAGCCCAGCTAGCGCTGGGATTTGCCCTGGTGCATGGGGGAAGAGTTCATGCTCTAAGCAGGTGGCTGGCTGGCACTGAGCAGCAAGCCCCGTTCACATGGCCCTGCGGGCTGTGTTGCAAGCGCTTCCTGCAGGAAGCTGCCCTTCGCTCCCTCCACCCCACTGCATCAGGAGCTGCCCCTGCCAGGTAGAACCTCTCCCAGTGCCCCTTCCCTGCATGTCAGAGGGGCCTGTGGGGCAGAGGGACCCAATAGCAGGCCCTTTAATGAGTCCCATGACTCATCTGGCTTACCTGGAGCATCTACCCTGGGAAGGGGAAACTGGGCTTCTCCCAAGGGTCTGGCAGGATGAGGGGGTCTGTCAGCCATATTTGCCCTGTCCTGAGTGCCAAGTGCCTGAGGTGGATGCCCCTAGGGCAGGACCTGTGCTGAACTGCCCCCTGAGACCCATGTAATGGGGGCAGTGCTGTCTCTCTTCTCCTGGCGCTGGAGTTAACTCTGATGCAGATGCATTAATCCCCTCCAAGCCCCATTTCCCCTCCCCTACCCCCCACACACAGGTGTTAACCCTAGCAAGGGACCAATGCTGTCCCTGGCTCAGGGCAGGTGCTGGAAACCCTGAAACCAGTGCTCCCCCTCTGGGAAACCCACATACAGGGCTGGGCAGGGCATTCCCCAGAGCTCGCCTTCGTCTGACCCCGGCTCTCTTCTAGGCTGGGGATGGCAGCTCTTGTCTGGATGGCCCTTTGCCTTGCTGCTGCCTTTGCTGTGGACAGGAGCAACTTCAAGACATGTGAGCAGAGCTCCTTCTGCAAGTGAGTAGTAGGGCAGAGGTGTGGGGCTGAATCAAGCAAAGGGGAACAGCGAGGGCTGGGAGGATCATGGCCCCCACGCAGGACCAGGAGCTGCTGCTCTCTGGCCTCTCCCCCTTGCACTGGCATCGGGTTTTCGTTGAGGTTGGGCTGTTGTGCAGCTCCCATGCTGGCTTCTCCCCCCAGCTCTCCCCAGGGCAGGGAGCAGAGACACAAACACGCTGCGTTGCTGCTGGGATCTGGAGAGAAGGGAGCCAGGCTGAGCTGCTTGCCTGGAGGCTGCACCTGCCGCTGGCTGCTCTAACCCTCCCCCCTGTCCCCAGGCGCCAGAGGAGTGTGAAGCCCGGGAGCTCCCCTTACCGGGCGCTGCTGGAGTCGCTCCAGCTCAGCCAGGACTCCATGAAACTGCAGCTTGTCAATGAAGTGAACAAGGTGAGGGGCCCAGCTTGGGGTGGGAGCTCGAGAGACCTGTGGCTAAGCCCTGAAATGCGGGTCCTGGGTGTGATGAGAGCAGAGGCTGGGAGTCAGGATTTCTTGGCAGTGGTGGCGTCACACTGGAAGCTGTTCTGGTACTGCTCAGCAGCAGCAGCAATGTTGTAGTCGAGCAGTAAGGGGGCCTGGTCCCTGAGCCTCCATGCTGCTGCAGGACACTCTCACCCATGATGAGCAGCATGTTGCGTGATGGTCCTGCTGGGCCAGAGCAAGTGGCAGTGTCTAGCGCAGCCAGCAGAGGTACGTGAGCCTCACCCTCTGGGGCAGGGGCTCGACGGTGTCTTCTCTGGCCAGGTCACATGAGCTGCTGCATCTGGGCAGCTCAGTTCTGGGGCCAAGGTGTGTGCGTGTGCGGGGGGGATCTGTGTGCCCTGGAATGGGCAGGACGCAATGTGGGTGAGTCCGGGGGGGATGGCATTAGAGCTGGAGACTAAAGGCTGCCGAGGCCATAGCTGGTTACTGAGCAGGAACTAGGGTGGCCGGATGAGCTGCGGTGGAGAGGTTGGCAGGAACCTTGTTGGAAAGGACTCAAGCAGGGTAACCCTAGAGCAGCCAGGACACGCAGCCAGACCTCTCTGGAGTCCCCGGGATGTCCCTCAGTTCAGTTCCCTCCAATCGGCATGGGCTTGGCACCCCTGCACTATAAATGTGTGTGTGTGTCTGGATATGTTGTTTTTAATCCAGACACGTCACTTCGGATAAGGTACCCGGCCCCAGCCAGGCCTGGTTTAGCCATGGATTGCAGCACTAGATGTTCAGAATACAACTAAAATGTGAATTCATTTAATAATTCCTGTGTAAGAAAATCAGTATTTTATTGGCATTATGGCACCTTCAGGTTTAGGACTAACTACTGCTCCTGGGTTCTGTCTCTAGGTCTGGGAGAGAAGTGGGGTCTAATGAGGCAAGGAGGCCGGGAGCTAGGACTCCTGGGTTCTATTCCCAGTGTTGGGAGGGGAGTGGGGGCAGTGGGTTGGAGCAGGAGGGCTGAGAGCCAGGACACCTAAGTTCTGTTCCCAGCAATGCCCTTCCCCCCTCTGCACAGCAGGATGATGCACGGCTCCCCAGTTCTTCAAAGCGATTCCCAGGGTTCTCTCTGGCCAGGAAGGCTGGCATGTTCCCTGGTGGAGGATGCTGGGGAAGGGGAGGCCTTGGGACTGGTGTGAGGCTGACACTAATTCTCCCCAGGTCCCACTCCTGCTGGAGCTGTGTGGGCTGCAGGGGAACATGACGCGCATCAAGATCAATGAACTGAGTCCGTTGCGCCCACGCTACGAGGTGCCCGATGTGCTGGTGCGCGACCCACCCACCACCTGGTAAGAGGCCTGGCAGGGAGGGGGCCCCCTTTGCTGTGCTTGGGGGAGTTGTGGGGCTAACAGCGGGGGACCCTTGGGCCTGCTCTTCCAGCTGTGCTCACTGGGTAAGCAGATGAGGGGGGATGGGCAGGGGGTCTTCCCATGGCTCTTGCCCTGCAGCCTAGTTGTGTCCTCCATCCATATCTCTGTCCTCCATCCCCTCTCTGCTGCCCCCCAGGCTGGCAGTGACGGGCCGGGATGAGAATAGTGTGGAGCTCTCACTGGGCGACTCTGGACACAAGCTGATCCTGACAGGGAAGCCATTCCGCATGGACCTGCTGCAGGGGCGGGAGCTGGTGCTGAGCGTCAACCCCCGCGGGCTGCTGCACTTTGAGCACCTGCGGCACCAGAAGGACTCGTGAGTACCAGGGGGAGGGGAGCTCTGGGCCCGTGCAGCCCGTATCTCTGGCAGCTGTGAGTGCCTCCCCGCAGGTGGGGCTGTGTCCCTGAGAGCCACCGGGGTTCTGATCCCTGAGGGGTGACCAGCTCCCATTCAGCTTAGCGTGCTCAGTCCAAGCCTCTCCCGGCAGGGGCATGTAGGGGGCTGGGCCAGAGCGCTGGCTGCAGGGGGAGCTCCCAGCTACTCCAGCCCTGGCCTCTCCCAGCATGGGGGCGCTATAGTGAGGCATGGTCCATGTTCAAGCTCTTGGGGAACAGCCCAAACCCCTCGATTTCTTCCCTCTGGAGACCATGGTTGGGGTCTGGTTCCCAGGGCTGGTCGCTGGGGGCTGAAGGGGACAGGGGCTGGGACCTGGCCCCTTGCTGTGACTCTGTTAGGAGGCACAGCTGGGAGGGGGAGCAGTCCCTGCTGCATCTGTTGTGCTCCTGGGGGCACAGGGCCTGGTGAGGGGCAGATGAAGGGGGGGCGGGGATCTCTGTGTCTGGAATTCCATGCACTGACTCTCGCTGTTTCTGTTTTGTTGATTGTGCCTCCCCCGGCCCCAGTTTCTCGGATAAAGTTAGTAGCTCGGTCGGTAGCTTGTGGGATAAGATCAAGAGCCTTTTCCATAGGTAAATCCACAGCTTCTGCTACTGTCTCTGACCCCCACAACCCGCCCGTAGCCGGGGGCTGTAGTACTACAGCTGGGGAGCCCTGGGGCAGATCCCTTCCTCCTCCCCCACCATGTCTAGATTTGGGGAGCCCTGGGGCTGATGCTTCCCCCTCCTCTAGTCCCAAGGGGGTGGTGGTCACCCCCTGCCTCATTGCCCAGGGAGTTGCTCCCTCCGAGCACTCCCCAGACCCTCAGTGATTTAATCCCTGCCCCAGTGGCAGGCTGTGCCAGGCAGGCAAGACACACCCAGGGAGGGAGCTGGTAGGTGCATGGGACCCCCTAGCTGCTCAGGGCAGGGGCCTGCTTGGGCAGCCACCTGCAGAGCTATGGGAGGGTGACATGGGGGCTGTGTGGACTTGGACAGGTAGAATCTGTTTGTGGGTTGTTTTCTCCCAAGGGGCCAGGTTGGGGAGGGGCTTTGTCCCCCTGGGGGCCAGGCAGGGCAGTGGGGTGGGGGAGGGAGGGGCCGTGTCTCCTGGGGAAGGAAGGAATGGGGATCAGGTGGGGAGATGGGCTGTGCCCTGCCCCAGAGGCCATGGAGGGGGAGTGGCTGGTGCAGGGACAGGTGAGCCGAGCCCAGCCCTGCCCCCCTCAGACTGAATCCAACCTTCCAGTGAAAGCTGGCAGGGAAGGGGCTGCCCTGGGGCTGCGAGACACCTGGCACTGTCCTCCCCCACAGTGGTACTGTAGCCCCAATCTGAGACTCTCTGAACCCCCTTTACACCAGTCTCCGCCCCTCTCTCTCTGTAGCCACCCCAGGCCTGTAGCTCTGTAGGACCCTGCCGGTGGCTGAGATGCTTGCTCTCCCTTTGGGCGATGAGACCTGCTCCCGAGTGTGTTAGCATGGGGGACCCAAACCCCTGGACTGTGAAGCAGCAGGGGTGGGGGCAGCACCCTCCCTGGCATAGGGGAAGACTCTGTCCAGAGGGAAAGAGTCAGATCGGGGGGCTCCCTGCAGAGTCTGGGAGCATCTGGGCTGGGCTGTCCCCTCTCGCCCTCTGTCCCCGCTAACCTGTTGCCAGCCTGTGTGTGAGTGGTTCCTGCTTCTAGAGACTAATGGTACCTGCCTGCCCTGGAGATGCTGCTGTGCCCAGCTTGGGGTGATCCCTGGCGCTGCCGTGCCCTGGTGGTGCCCGGGGCAGGTGCTGAGCCGGCTGTTCTTCCCTCTGCCTTTTTCAGGGAGGAGCCAAAGGAGCCAGCCCCGGAGGGCGAGGCAGCGGGGAAGGAGCCAGAGCCAGCTGTGCCTGGGGACGAGGAGTCCAGTGAGAAGAGCACAAAGGTGTGTGCGAGAGAAGGGGACTTGTGTGGAGCAGGGAGTGGGGGCCCTGTGCAGAGACTTGGGGGGCTGTGGTGGGGAGGACTTGTATGCAGGCAGGTGTAGACCCTCTGTGGGAGTGGGGTGGCTGAGCAGCAGCTGTGTGGAAAGGCATGTAGAGGCCTTGTCTGCTGTGCCCCGTGCATGTGGGGCCTGGCCTGCTCCCCCAGAAGGGTGCCCTGTGCCTGTGAATGGGGGCTTGGGGCCTGCTCATCCCTGCAGCTCCCTTGTCTAACTTCCATCCCTCTCAGTCAGAGGAGGTGCCGGACAGACCGGACGGGGCTGAAGAGGAGCTGGGTTCCTGGGAAGAGACATTCAAGACCCACACAGACAGCAAGCCCAATGGTGAGAGCCATCCTGACCCCACCACACGGGGCTGGACAGGCTCATTGCTCCAATCTGGAGCAGACGGGTTACTGGGCTGGATGGGCTCATTGTTCTGATTGGGAGGTGGGGGGCGGGGGGAGATTTAACTGGGCTAGATGGGTCCATTGCTCTGATCCAAGAGGGGTAGGGATACTGGGCTAGATGGGTCCATTGCTCTGATCCAAGAGGGGTAGGGTTACTGGGCTAGATGGGTCCATTGCTCTGACCTGGAGCTGGGGGGTTGCTGGGCTGGACAGGCCGATTGGTTGTGGGGAGGACCAGTGCCCCTGCCTACCTTGCCTCCTAGAGCCTTTTGCTGTGGTGTCACTGGCAGTGGGAGTGTTGCTGGACCCCAGCCTGCACAGCAAGCGTGGGGGCACGGTGCTGGGGCGAGGAGGCCCCTTTCTGGGCAGGTCCTGGCGGTGCCGTGCTGCCCTGGACCCCACGGGCTGCTGAGAGCTACAGCGTTATCACAACCCCTTCATTCCAGGGCCGACCTCGGTGGGGCTGGATTTCTCACTGCCTGGCTTTGAGCACGTCTATGGGATCCCGGAGCACGCCGACCACCTGCGCCTGCGCACCACCGAGTGAGGAGGGGGCCCGTTGGCGCTGCAGGGGGGTTCTGTGCCTGTCTGGGCCCATGGGGGATGCGGGGTGCTGCCTCTGTTGGGGCTGAGGGGAGGCTGAGGGACTATTGGGGGAGGGGGTGCTGTTCCTCTCAGGGGTAGGGAGGGGCGGGGCAATGACCTGATGTGTCCCTGCAGGGGGGGTGACCCGTACCGCCTCTACAACCTGGATGTATTCCAATATGAGCTGTACAACCCCATGGCGCTGTATGGCTCCGTGCCGCTTCTGCTGGCCCACAACACCCAGCGCACCCTGGGCATCTTCTGGCTCAATGCCGCCGAGACCTGGGTTGACATCAGCTCCAACACAGCTGGCAAGGTACGAGGGCACTGGTTCCTGCTGGGCTGGCAGGGCGGGGTTCAGAAATCGTCTGCTGGGGGGCTGGCTCTGGAGGGGATAGTGTGTGTCTGTGGCGGGGGGGGGGCACAGCTCTGTGTGGAGGTAGTTCCAAGTGGGGGGGGGAAGGAAGCTGGCTCCAGTGGGGTACTGAGGGGTCTGTGTGGGGACGGGGGCTGGCTCTGGGTGGAGGGCAGTGAGGAGGTTGGAGGGGGACAGTGGGGAAGCAGGTACTCCCCTCCCCCCCATTGCTGACGGCTCCCCCTGCAGACACTGTTTGGGAAGATGCTGGATTACATGCAGGGGGGTGGCGAAACCCCCCAGACCGACGTGCGCTGGATGTCGGAGAGCGGCATCATCGATGTCTTTCTGCTGCTGGGGCCTGCGCCCACTGATGTCTTCAGGCAGTACACAGCCCTGACGGGTACAGGCCTGGGGGTGGGGGGGGGTTACCCAGCCCTGACGGGTGGGGAGAGGGGGATACATGGCCCTGGTGGGTATAGGAGAAGAGGAGAGTTTACTTGGCCCTGATGGGGACAGAGAAGCGGGGATGGGGTTATGTGACCCTGACGGGTCCAGGTGGGGAGGGCTGGGTCAGGCCAGGCTAGGGAGTCGCTGCACAGCCCTGTCAGCAGGGCTGGGTGCGAGGGGAAGGTGGCTCCACGGGAGGGTGGGGTGCCCATGTATTGGTTCCTATTTCCCCCAGGTACACAGGCCCTGCCCCCGCTCTTTGCCATGGCCTATCATCAGAGCCGCTGGAACTACAATGATGAGGATGACGTGGCTGCCGTGGACGACGGCTTCGACGTGCACGACATCCCCTGCGATGTCATCTGGCTGGACATCGAGCACACCGATGGCAAGCGCTACTTCACCTGGGACCCCAACAAGTTCCCCCAGCCCCGCAACATGCTGGGGCGCCTGGCCACCAAGAGACGCAAAGTGAGAGCCCCGCCGGCGCGCCCCCCCCCACCTGACTTCTCTGGCACCTGTCCACTGATTCCCCCCCGGCCCCCTTTTCTCCGGTGCCTGCCCACAAACGGTCCTCACCCGACTTCTCCAGTGCCTGCCCACCAGTGGCGCCCCCCCTCCCGACACGACTTCTCCAGTGCCCCCCTCCCGACACGACTTCTCCAGTGCCCCCCTCCCGACACGACTTCTCCAGTGCCCCCCTCCCGACACGACTTCTCCAGCGCCTGCCCATCAACGCACCCCCCCCCCCAACCTGACTTCTCTGATGCCTGCCCACCAACATCCCACCGACCTGACCCTACCCCGCCAGCGCCTGCCCACCAATGCCCCACCGACCTGACCCCACCGGCACTCTCCCGACCCAACTTCTCTGGCCCCCACCCAGTAAGGCGCCCGCCCCCTCCACCTGACAACCCCCCCAACCCGACTTCTTCGGCGCCCACCCACCAATGGCCCCCTCCCTGACCCCACCAGCGCCCACCTGCACTCCCTGATCCTACTTCCCTGGGGACCTCAGTCGGTTCCCCCAGCCCTGCAGCGTCCCGAGCCAAGAGATAGAAGGGAAGATGTCCCCACCACCTCGAGACACTGGGGCAGCTGCCGGCCGGAGGCCCCGTGAGGCCCCTGCAGGGGTACATAGCCATAAGCCCAGCCCCGAATGGCAAGGAATGCCCTGCCCCGCCTGACCCCCCCCTTGGACTGTGGGGGTACCCGGTTCAAGTCTCTGACCCCTCCCCCCAGATGGTGTCCATCGTGGACCCACACATCAAGGTGGACAGCGGGTATCAGGTCCACAACGAGATCCGCTCCCGTGGCTTCTATGTCAAGACCAAGGATGGCAGTGACTATGAAGGCTGGTGCTGGCCAGGTGAGCTGGGGGTGCTGTTGGGATGGGGGGCAGGGCTGTGGCCCGGGACAGGGTGGGGGTGGGGCTGGCCAGGAGCAGGTGCCAGGCAGAGTGCTAGGCGTGGAGCCCCTGGCGTGTCACTAATCCTCCCCTTCCGCCCCCCCAGGCTCGGCTGGCTACCCCGACTTCACCAACCCTGAGATGCGCGCCTGGTGGGCCAGCATGTTCTCCTACGACCACTACGAGGTAGGGTGGAAGTGGGGCTACGGGCGGGGAGTGGAGCTGTGGGGTGAGCTGTCCCCACACTCGGGTTGGGGGGCCAGCATTGAGCTGTCCCTTGACTCAGCAGCTTTTCCCAGGTGGGGCAGGAGGACTGTGGTGCTACCTGTGTCTCATTGCCCCCCATCCCCAGGCCTCCATGGAGAACTTGTACATTTGGAACGACATGAATGAGCCATCTGTGTTCAACGGCCCCGAGGTGACCATGTACAAAGACGCCCTGCACCAGGGTGGCTGGGAGCACCGTGACCTGCACAACCTCTACGGCTTCTATGTGGTAAGGGGGCGGGGAGTCCTTGGGGGGCACTGCCACCTGCACAACCTTCTATGTGGTGTGGGGAGGCACCAGGAGTGTTGGGAGCTCAAGAGCCTTCAGACCTTTGCGGGGGAGGGTTGGCCCATGGCTCAGGGGGATGGGGAAGTCACCCCCGTGGTGGGATCCCAATGAGTGGGGTTCCCAGTGGGGGAAGAGTGTCACTCACCTGGGGTTGGGGATTGCAGCCCCATGGTAGGCTCCCAGGGGGGTTGGGTTGCCTCAAGGAGTGTGGAGGTCCCAGTTGGGGAAAGGTGTTGGCAGACTCTGCCAATTACCCTCACAAGGTCTCTCTTTTCCCTCTGGCAGCAAATGGCGACAGCACAGGGACTGGAGCAGCGTTCGGGGGGCCTTGAGCGCCCCTTCGTGCTGAGCCGTGCCTTCTTTGCCGGCTCCCAGCGCTATGGTGAGTGGGTGGGGGGAGCTCTGCCCCCCAGTGCCCTTGTGGGGGTAGTGGAGAGGCTGTGGTGGTTTTCAGGGGACCCAGGACTGAGACTGTGAGCTAGGATAACGGAGACAAAAGGATCCCACACAAACCAGAAGCGGCACCCGCTTTCTTGAGACACGTTGCAGGCTGATCTGGCGAAAGCCCTTTCCACTCACCCCGAATATCATTTGCAGCCTTTCAACCAAGGCTGGTTGTGATCCTGTTTTCATGAATGTGATTGCACTGCCCAATTGCTTCCTATGTGCAGGAGAAAGGGGGGGCTTTTTGCCACCTTTTTATCCCCCAAATTTCCTTGTCTGTCCCCAGGGACACCCCGTGGCAGTGTACCACCTCCCTGTTGATTTCATATCCCTCCCCCCTCTCGACTTCATAGGCAATCGGCGCGTCTGCAGCATTGGCTTACAATGCTCCATTTACATGCCACCCAAACGCCAGGTGAACGCATACCTGGCGTCGTGGGAAGCTGTTGGGCAGCTCTGCCTGGGTATCATCTGGCAGACTGCATGGTCAGTCTCCGCAGGTACCTCACGTCGTATCTCCAAACGTTTCACACCAATAGCCATGACCAGCCTGAGCCTAGCTTTCGTTTAAGACTTGGCATGAGCGTTTTTGTTGCACCAGACTGCACATCCCATGATCGGGGGAGTCTTGTAAACCCCTTGCCAGTTGGGGGCACAGGGGGACTGCTCTGTCCTCACCCCTTTGTCTGGTGCCCACCCCTTCGCAGGCGCGGTGTGGACGGGGGACAATGCGGCCGAGTGGGACCACATGAAGATCTCCATCCCCATGTGCCTGAGCCTGGCCCTGGTGGGCATCTCCTTCTGCGGAGGTGTGTGTGTGCATGGGGCGCAGCTGTCTGCGGGCAGGGCTGGCCTTGGCTGCTCTCCTTCCAGGCTGTGGCTGGGGGTTAGGGGTTGGCAGGACAGGGAGATGGGGGGCAGTTGGGGGTCAGACTGGTCACTCCTACCTTGGCACTGTCTCTCAGTGGGTTGGGGGCCTGAGGGGCTTAGGGTCAAGCTTTCACCTCTGGTGCTGGGCGGGGCAGGGGAGTGTTGGGGTTAGACCGGGCTCTCTCTCCACAGCCCCATCCATCTCTTAGGGGGCAGGAGGAAGGTTGATGGGGGACATTGGGGCCTGGGGTCAGGCTGAGCACTTACCTCGTCCCTCTCTGTCCTGCTGCAGCTGATGTGGGTGGCTTTTTCAAGAGCCCGGATGCGGAGCTGCTGGTGCGCTGGTACCAGGTTGGCGCCTACCAGCCCTTCTACCGGGCCCATGCCCATCTGGACACTGTGCGGCGTGAGCCCTGGCTCTTTGGGGAGGAGAACAAGGCCCTGATCCGTGCCGCCATCCGCCAGCGCTATGCCCTGCTGCCCTACTGGTACACAACCTTCTACCACAGCTACCGCTCTGGCCAGCCTGTCATGAGGTGAGCAGAAGTTGGAGGATGGAGATCTTGGGGCACAGACATCGCTGGATAGTGAGGGATCTCTTGGGCTAGGTAGTTGGGGGGCTCTTGAGTCAGGGGCATGGCTGGGAATGGAGTGGGAGCACCACTGGAGACTGAGTGGGTGGGGCACTGCTGGTGAGCTCTTGGGGGGGGGAACTACTGGGGAAGGCACCATTGGGGAGAGAGTGGGGGACCTCTTGGGGTGAGGGCATGGCTGGGGATGGAGTTGGGGGGAGGCGTTGCTGAGTAATGGGGTTGGCTCGGGGCAGGGGCACTGCTCATAAGAGTACAGGGGCTTGGGGGCACTCGTGGAGGTCAGGGTGTGGTCCCCCTCATGCTCTGCTCTGTTCCAGGCCGCTCTGGGTGGAGTACTCTGATGACGTCACCACCTTCAGCATTGATGACCAGTTCCTGATCGGTGAGTGCCCAACCCATGGGGATCCCTGGCTGGGGGGTAGGTGCTGCCGTCCCCTCCCCCCCACGTCCTTACTGCTGCTGACCTTGCTGTGTCCTCCCCCCAGGTAACGCACTGCTGGTCCACCCAGTGACAGAGCAGGGTGCCCATGGCGTGCAGGTCTACCTGCCTGGCAAAGGAGAGGTGAGGAGGGAGGCGGCTCATTGTGGAAGGGCAGCGGGATGCTGAGAGCTGTGGGGCGCTAGCTGTTGACACCCCCTGTAACCTCTCCTCTCTTGGCAGGTTTGGTATGATGTCCACTCCCACCAGAAGCACCATGCCCCCCAGACGCTTTATGTGCCTGTCACCATGAGCAGTGTGAGTCATGGGGGAGCATCCTCTTTCAGGAATGGGACATGGGGCCTTCCCTTCTAGGGGGCTCTGGCTCTGATCCAGCTCCAGGGTAGGGGGGTTGGCTGGCTTAGGGTGTGGGCAATGGGACACAGGGCCTTTCCCCTCCAGAGGCGTGGCTTTGATCCAGCCCCGGCTAGGGCCACTGACCAGTCCTCTCCCTGCAGATCCCTGTGTACCAGCGAGGCGGGAGCATTGTGCCGCGGAAGGAGCGGGTACGCCGCTCATCGGACTGCATGTACCACGACCCCTACACGCTCTATGTGGCGCTCAGCCCCCAGGTGAGTGATGCAGGGCCCCAGGGTGGGGGTTTCCTAGTAACCCTGCCCCTATTTACCAGCTTCTGTCTCCACACAGGGTACAGCGGAAGGAGATCTTTTCATTGACGATGGGCACACATACAACTTCGAGATCAAGGCCCAGTACCTGCACCGCCACTTCAGCTTTGCCAGCAACACTCTGACAGCCAGGTACCCACGTGGTGCCGGCCTGGTACTGCTGCCATCCAACCCTGTCCCACCGTGATGGCTGGTACCCACGCTGCACCACCACAGGGCTGGCACCCCCTCTTCCCAAATGGCACAGTCCCTCCCAGACTGCCGGGTAACCTCCCTTCCCCCCACATACAGTGCTGGCCAGTAGTGCTGCCCACCCTGGACAACCTGGTACCCCCATGACACTAGCCTGCCCCTGTTCCTTCCTACCACCATGCTGGTGCCAGCCCGGCTCTGCCCCCTATCCAGCAGCCTCTGACCCCCAGGCTCTGTCCCCTTTTCCAGATCGGCGGATTCCAAAGGCATCTTTGAGAGCCCAGCCTGGATTGAGCGGGTGGTGATCCTGGGAGCGGGGAAGCCAGCCGCCGTCTTCCTCAGACAGCCTGGTGAGTGGGGGCACAGGGCCAAGGGACCTTTGGGCTTCCTGGTCCAGTCATGGGGGATGGCAGTAAATGTCCTGTGGGGCTTGGGTCCAAGTTGGGGGGTGGGGGAGAGTGCTCCAGGGACCTCTCCTTTCTAATGGCTGCCCTGCCCCCTCCCCTCCTGCAGGCATGGCTGAGACACGCCTGGATTTCCAGCACGAGCCGGAGACCTCTGTCCTGACTCTGCGCAAACCTGGCGTCAACATCGGAGCCAACTGGAGCATCTCCCTGCGATAATGCCGTGCGGTGGGGGTGGAGGGGGGGGGCTTGGAGTGAAGGATGATGTTTCTTTTCTCCCCTCTTCCCCCCCCAGGATACACCATGCCCAGGCAGGGCTGAGGCCTTGAGCCAGCAGTACCCCACCCTTCTCCCTGTGTCTCAGGGCTGGTCTCCCCTGTGAAGGGCAGACAGGGGAGTTCTGACACCACCACCCCACCCCCAGCCTTCCACAGTATAGGGGTGGCAGGGGCATGGGAGTACCTAGCCCCTACCACCCTTATCTTTCTCTGAGCTGCTTTATAGACTAATTTCTAGCAATATTTGCTCCTGGTTCTGAATGACAAATCCTTGGGCGAGGGACCAGGTTTGTGTGTTACAGCCCCACACCCCTTGCTGCTCAGAGGCCCCTTCTAGTAGGGGTGGGGGTGGGATGGACCGGGAGGGGAGGGGAGTAGCTGCCCAGTCACCAAGTTCTCCAGAACATTTAGGTGCCCCTGGCCGAACCGTGGGACCAAACACTTTGGCTGGCCTGATCCTTTGACACCCCCCTTCCTGTCCTAGATGGACTGACTCCCCTCACACACGCTTCTGGCTTCCCTTTCTCTAGGGGTGGTCCCTCATCTAACTCAGCCTGTCCCCCAAGTAACACTGCTGGACCAGAAGCAAATCTTGGAATGTGTAGGTGCATGGAGCCTCCCTGCATCCCAATGCTGGTGGGGGAGGGCACTCCTACCTTCCTGCAGCCCCTGCCCTTATCCCACGGTGGGGGGCAGGTGGTGCGCTGCCCCCACTGCTGGGAAGGGGAGGGTTCTGCTGTGTCAGGTGTGGATGACAGAGACTCACTGTCACTTGTATTTATAGTGGTGAGGGAGCAATGGATCATGTGGGGTTGGGGATCAGAGTCCAGACTGTGGGTAAGGGGAGGGTGGGGGGATGGGGGGAACTAGCTGTGCCTTGGCTCACAGTGAGACCCAATGGGGCCTCTGAAGCTGCTAGGACTGGGCCCAAAGGCAGCCTCGACCCCTCTCCTGGCAGGAGAAGAGTGACACTGAGGGGTAAGGGCGGGAGTGTTCGTCCCTACGCCCTCCCTCAGCTCTTGCAATGTTGCTGCCCCTGCCTTGACACTCTCCAGGTGTCTGTGGGGTAGCGTTCCTCATAGACTGGGCAGACCTGGCACTGGCGCGTGTCTTTTTATTCCCAAACTGCCTCCTCCCCCGAGATGGATGGACAAAGGGAGCCAGGGGTGGCTGGCCCTGCAAGGGGTGAAGCAGTCATCAACTTCATGTTTTGATAAACGATGAACAATAAAAAGAAAAAAAGTGATGCTGTGGGCTTCTCTGCTGGGGCTGGGTGTGGGGGGGTCAGGAACAGCAATTGTCCCACCTCTGGTTGGCCCTGGGCCTGAAGGCTCAGTCCCCATCCACCCTGCTCCCGGGGCTGGGGCCTCAGGAACCCATCCTCCCCCCACCGCCCCAGCTCTCCCTCCCCCCAGGCTGGGGCCTCAGGAACCCCTCCCCCATCAGCGTGGCCTCCCGCTATCATTCTGGCTCTGGCCACCCCTGGGACCCGCCCCGACATCCCGGCTGTGGCCGCTCCGGGGCTGGCAAAGGCCAGAGTCGCTGGCGGGGCGGTGCCTGTCCCCCTCCCCCGTCAGGCTCGGTCCGCTCGGGGAAGGGGGCCGGAGAGGAGGGACGCGGCGCCGCTTCTCGCTGGGGGCCGGTGATGGGCCGGGACTAAGAACCAAAGGGTTCTGGGATCCTGCAATTGTGGCCGGAAGTGGGGGAGCTGCTGAAGGACCGGACCGGAAGTGAGTTGCTAGGGGCGAAGGAGACCCGCGGGGCCCGATGCTGAGTGTGACCCGGAGCAGACAGGGGGCCGGACCGGAAGTGCCGGGGCCGGGTGCGGAGGAGGCTGCTGGGCGCTGAGACCCGCTCCCCACCCCCCGGGGCCGGCGCGGTGAGTAACCAGCCGCGGTCTCCGTGGCAACGGCAGCACGTTCCCTCCCCATGGCGCGGTCTCCATAGCAACGGTGGGACGTTCCTGCTCTAGTGGTGCGATCTCCCCGGGACGGCGCCGTGCCCCTGCCGCCTCCCCGCCCCCATCCCCGTGGTGCGATCTCCCCAGGACGGTGCCGTGCCCCCTGCCGCCCCCCCGCCCCCATCCCCGTGGTGCGATCTCCCCGGGACGGCGCCGTGCCCCTGCCGCCTCCCCGCCCCCATCCCCGTGGTGCGATCTCCCCAGGACGGCGCCGTGCCCCCTGCCGCCCCCCCGCCCCCATCCCCGTGGTGCGATCTCCCCAGGACGGCGCCGTGCCCCCTGCCGCCTCCCCGCCCCCATCCCCGTGGTGCGATCTCCCCAGGACGGTGCCGTGCCCCCTGCCGCCCCCCCGCCCCCATCCCCGTGGTGCGATCTCCCCGGGACGGCGCCGTGACCCCTGCCGCCCCCCCGCCCCCATCCCCGTGGTGCGATCTCCACAGGACGGCGCCGTGCCCCCTGCCGCTGCCCCCCCATCCCCATGGTGCGATCTCCACAGGACGGCGCCGTGCCCCCTGCCGCTGCCCCCCCATCCCCATGGTGCGATCTCCCCGGGACGGTGCCGTGACCCCTGCCGCCCCCCCGCCCCCATCCCCGTGGTGCGATCTTCCCGGGACTGTGCCGTGCCCCCTGCCGCCCCCCCCAATCCCCCTGGTGCGATCTCCCCGGGACTGTGCCGTGCCCCCTGCCATCCCCCCCATCCCCCTGGTGCGATCTCCCCGGGATGGCACCGTGACCCCTGCCACCCGCCCCCCCATCCCTGTGGTGCGATCTCCCCAGGACGGCTCCGTGTTCCCTGCCGCCCCCACCCCATCCCCGTGGTGCGATCTCCCCGGGACTGTGCCGTGTCCCCTGGCGCCCCCCCGCCCCCATCCCCGTGGTGCGATCTCCCCAGGACGGCGCCATGCCCCCTGCCACCCGCCCCCCCATCCCTGTGGTGTGATCTCCCCGGGACGGCACCGTGTCCCCTGCCCTCCCATCCTCATGGTGCGATCTCCCCAGGATAGTGCCATGTTCCCTGCCCCCAATCCCCATGGTGTGATCTCCACAGAAACTGTCCCATGTCCTACCCACCCCATGCCTGTGACGGGATCTCCCTGGGACGGTTCCACATTCTCCCAGTCCCCGTGGTGTAATCTCCCCGGGGTTGGTGCCGTGTCCCATGTCCAACTGCACATGTCTCCATGGTGCCATCTCCCGGGGACAGTGCCACATCTCCACCTCCCTGTCCCATAGTGCAATCTTCCCAGGGACGGGGCCAAGGCCTCCTGTCCTGGATCCACAGGTCTGGTTCTATGGTCCAAGCTTTGGAACAACCTCTGTGAGGAAACCCCTGCAGCGTGCCAGACCCAACTCTTCTTCCAGGATAAGCCACTTGGTTTCACCACCTCCTAGGCTGGACCTCTGGTCCATCAACACCCTTGCTTCACACTGTGAGCGCCGGTCAGCCAGTGCAACTGGGATGGACCCCCTGCAGGAGGCTTGTACAATCTTAGGGGGCAATGTCCCACCTCAGATATCTGCGGGGGCACTCAGCCAGCATTGTAAAATAGAAGCGTTTGTTAGTCTTGAGCTTAGCACAGAGAACAGAAAGTTACAGCATGGTGCATATTGGCCAGCCCAGAGCCTTATTCTGACCCCTCTTTTGTCCCCATTCAGGAGAGTCTCCAGCTTCCAGCAGCCCACACTTAACAACCCTCCACCTGGCCCCTCCTCAGTCCTCTGTTCCTGTTCCCCCACAGACATGGTTGGCTTCCTGCGGAGGGGAGGGCCATCCCTGGTCCTTAGTTGCTAGGTACCAAATGTCTGGGCAATGGAGTGACCATTGTCTTCTTGGACTCTCCAGGGATATGGGCCCCATGCCCCTGACAGCATCAGTCACACCTGGGTCCCTGCAGAGAGTAAACAACCTTTTCCCAGCACCTACTTAACAATGCAGCATGCAGGGGAAACTGAGGCATGCACACACTATTCATACAAAATATTACAGAAAATTCCCACTCCATCTCACCCCCGTCGACTCTATCCCTGTGGCACGATGTCCCCAGGGACAGTGCCATGTTCCCCACCCCCATCCACATGGTGCAATCTCCCCAGGGATGGTGCCATGTCCCCCCATCCCTGTGGTGCAATCTCCCTCATTATGGGGTCACACTCTCCCCATCCCTGGGGATGGTGGCACATCCCCCATCTTCCCCCCCCCGGCATCCCCGGGGTGTGATTTCCCTGGGGATGGTGCCATGTCCCCCTTTCCCCACAGTGGGCACAGTGGTTATGGTGGGGCTGAGATTTACATGGCTCCAAATCCTTATCCACTTCCTGCTGCATTGCCCAGCCTAAACTGAAGGCTCCTGTGAGGGCTGGGGGCCCAGTCATGCCAGGGGCTACCAAGAAACATGGTGAAAGCCCCGCCTTCAGACATTCCCAGTGGTGACAGGTGCAGGAAGTCCAGGGTGGCCGTGGTACAGAGATGGGGACTGCAGTGCGAGAGGTGTGTGTCCATGTGCCCAGCATTTCCTGGATGTGCTCACCATAGCAGTTCGGAGGCGGAGGGTGCTGCAGCAGGACACCCCCATAACCACCACTCCCTCCCCATCTCCCCAGGGGCCAGAGTGGCACCATGAAGGTGAAGCTGAAGAATGTGTTTGTCATTTACTTCCTAGTGTCGGTGATTGGGCTCATGTACGCATTGCTGCAGCTGGGTGAGTGCTGGGCTGAGCGCAACAGCTGTGGTGCTGGGGCTGAACTCAGAGCAGGTTTGTGGGCTCGGCCAGGAGCTGTTCTCGGTCCCCACCAGAGCACAGTGCCAACAGTCACTGGCCCCTGACCGTCCTCTCTCCCCCTAGTGAGACAGCCAGACAGAGAGGGAGCCTATCTGGGTACTAGCCGCTGCCCCAGCTCCAGTGGGCGTCTGCATAAAGAGCCAGGAGTTCACTCAGAGGTGTGGGGTCAGGGCTTGGACTGCGGGGAAGAGCACAGCCCCTGTCGCAGGAAACTCGGAGAGTCACAGGAATACTTGAGGCTCAGGGGGTGGATTAGGAGGGAGCATGCTGGTTTGGGAGAAGGGATGGGAGCCTGGTTGTTCCCTGACCAGGGCTGGGTCCAGCTGGGGAATCGTCCCCAGAGGAGATCGGGAGCCACGCAGCTCCCTGTTGAGAATGGATCTGTCTGGGAGCCCCGCTGCTCCCCAGTAGGGAGATAAAGAAGGACTGGGAACACCGTTACTCAGCGGATTTTAAGTCAGGCATGAACACTCTGGGGACCATGCGGTTGGGCCCAGTCTTCCCCTAGGGAGGGGTGGGCTAGCTGCGACCCAGAGGGTCTCCCTTCTCTGACTTGTCTGCCTCCTCCTCTGCCTGGCTCCAGGGCAGCCCTGTGACTGCTCCCAACACCTGAGATCGGCCAGTGACCTCATGCATGGCAAGGACAAGAAGATCTCCCAGCTGCTGAGTGAAGTGAAGCGGCTGCAGGCACGAGGAAGGGGCCCAGAGCTGGAGGGACAGGCACTGCCAATCATCTATGCCATTACACCCACCTATGCCAGGTGGGAGCTCTTGCTGGGGGAGCTGCAGGGGGCTTGGCCATGCTGGGAATAGGCTGGGCTTGGGGAGATGGGGGGCTCTGCTGGGGATGGGAAGAGTCTCCATGTGCTAGGAACAGAAATGACTCCAGTGCTGGATTCAGCAGCCTAAACCCAGCCGCAAGGAGAGCAGGAGCCTGCAGGTAGCAGGTTAGGGCCCTGTGGCTCCCATGGAACCCGCCAGCAGGCTCTGCTGCAGTGTTAGCAGCCAGGGGGCTGAAAGAGGCCCTGCTCCCCCTGGCCAACGCCAATCAGTGTTTATGGAAACACTCCAGTTGCTCCCAAACAGCTGGGGAAGCAACCTCTGCAGAACCTACTAAGCCATTTTGCTCAGGATCTAACTGTCCTGCCTCCTCCCAACCTCACCAGATGAGATCATGAGCGTGGGTTTACACACCTGCAGTTACCGTTGCCTTGCTGGGGTAAGACATGGCTGAGGGGAAGAATATCCCTCCAGCAGATAGAGCTGGTGTTAAACTCATTTGCGCCAGAGGAGCTGAGATTTCTCTAATGCCGAGAACTGGCAACTCCAGAAATGGATATTTCAATCCCCAAGAGGTGCTCCTTGGAACCCGACTGCTTCATCTCCGTTGGGAGGAACAGTCTAACTCCACTGCCTGCTCCCCCTTGCCCACCCCAGTCACCCTTTCCCTGAAGGCTGCTGCATGTCCTGGTTTCTCTCACACCACCACCTTCTCCAGCTGGTGTGCTTCTCTCTGGCTTCTCCCCCTTTATTGTTGCCCCCTCATTCTCCTGACCAAGCTGGTGCATTCCTCTATTGTTTTCCCTTCCCCCCCAGGCTGAGCTGTTGCCTTTCTCTATTGTTTCCCCCTTCCTCCCCAGCTGGTATATTTCTCTATTGTTTCCCACTCCTCACCAGGCTGAGCAGGTGCATCTCTCTGTTGTTTCTCCTCCCGCAGGTTGGTGCAGAAGGCTGAGCTGGTGCGCATCTCGCAGACCTTTCTGCACGTGAAGAACTTCCACTGGATCGTGGTAGAGGACTCCCCAGTGAAGACCCAGCTGGTGTCGGAGCTGCTGGCCCAGAGCGGCCTGCGCTTCACCCACCTGCACACGGAGACACCCAAGGAGCACAAGCGCAAGGAGAGTGACCCCAACTGGCTGAAGCCCCGTGGTGTGGAGCAGCGTAACCTGGCCCTGCAGTGGCTGCGGGAGAACCGGGAGCTCAGTGAGGAGGGCGTGGTCTACTTTGCCGATGACGACAACACCTACAGCCTGCGCCTCTTCGATGAGGTGGGTGCTGTGCACTTCGGGGGGGAAGGAGTGGGGCACTGCGGAGGTGTGATGTGTGGGGTGACTGGGGAAGTGGGGGTGGCAGGTGTCACAGATCCATGTGATCGGTGCTTCGGGCCCAACTCTGGAACAGTCTCTAGGAGGAACCCCTTCAGTGTGCCGGTCCCGCTAGGGTCTCACCGTGGAGGAAGCATGAGCCACACGGTTTCACTGCCTCCTGAACCTGTTCCTTGGAGCCTCCAGCACTCCTGCTTCACACCATGAGTTTTGTTCACCAAGTCCAACTGAGACACCCCGATGGAGACTGGTACACTCCCCAGGGATTAATGCACCTCGCCAAGCATTTCAGTGACACTCACACAGTGTTAGTTCTCTGGAGCACACCATAGGGAGTCCTTAGGTTAGCACAGAGAACACATGTCAAAGCACAGTCCAATCTGGTTAGCCCAAGGTCCAGCCAAGCTGTACTGAGCCCCTTAGTTCAAGCTCTCTCTGACCTCTGTCTGATCTCCTCTGTCTCCCCACATATCTCTTCAGTCTGGATCTGAGATCAGCCCCCCTGTTGGGAGGCAGGGAAGTCTATAGTTCTCTGGGCCACTTGGTTACCAGGTATCGATGTCCGGGCAATTGGATTTGCCATTGTCTTTTCACAGGCTCTACTTCTAAGGCCCAGACAGTTAGGTGACACCCACACCTCTGTCTCCTAGCCTGCCCCAAGGCCAAACAGTCCTGCCCTGCCCCTCTCCCCATACCACCAGTGGGTAACAATGTAACATATAGGGGAAACTGAGGCGCACACAAGCTTCATTAAAATATTACCAAAAATTCCCACTTTGTCACATCTCTTCCCTCTTTGAGACCAAGCTGAGCAGGGTCACTTAAACCAGTCACCTGGGGAAGTTCGAACCCACAAATGTTATCCAGAGATACTACAGCATCTTCCCCTTCTCCTTGGTAGCTGTCCCACCCGGCACTCTCGAGATTCTTATAGCACCGTTGCCATTCAGTCCAATTTATAGTTTCCAATACGCCGTTCCAAGCACTTTCCCAGCCTTTCTTAGGTCTGGTCTGTTAGATGGCACCAGCAGGGTGCAGCCCCGCGCCCTGTTTTAACCCAAAACCTTGAGTTTAAAACTGGGGTGGGGTCCGGCCACTCCCTTGACCCCCTCATTGGCTGGGGATTGAGGAGGGCAATGAGCCCCTGTCCTCCAAGTGTCAGCTTGGCTGCAGCCAGGGGTGTCCTTATCCTAGGTTGGGGAAATGACCTAGGAAATGACCCCTGGATCATTTGGTCTTCGCCCAGTCATATCCCTGGGGCTGTGGTGTCCCAGGGTCTGGTGAGGCAGGCATGCAAGAGGCTCCTGCACATTGGTGTGTCTCAACCCCAGCGCTGTGTGATGCAAGAAGCATCTCTCCCCACTTGGGGTCAGTCTGTTGCCTTTACCCCCAGGACAGTCCTCTCACCCCCTGCTCCTGGTGGGCTGTGATTCAGGCTCTCTTGGTTAAGAGAACGCATGTGGCCAGGGCCATCCTCCGATCAGGTGTCTGTTACCAGAAGCAGCCCCTTCACTGGGGCTTCTCTCCCCCTGGCCAGGGCAAACCTGTTTGGCCATCCCCCTGCCCTGCCTGTGTCTGCCCACACTCAGCTGGGATTTCAGCTGCCACAGGGCTCCACTCTGCCGCTACTTTCCCAGCGAGGGCAGGCTGGGAGCTTGCTCCCTTGGTCACAACATCAGGCACCAGGGAAGTTTCGCCTGAGCCAGTATGACTCACATCTCCCATGTGTAGCTGGCTGTGGCCATTCCCCTGCCCCACTCAGATCTGGCTTTATGGTTACAGACGGAAAGGTGTCCTGAGCTAACAGCCATTCCTTTGTGTTGCAAGCAAGGGGGGAAAACCCTCCTGCTCCCTGCCAGCCAAGCTATTTGCATTTTCACTGACACCTCCAGTCTGAGCCTGTCCACTCGGGTGGTTCAAATCCTGGGCTGGTACAGAAACGGGCAGAATTTTGTCTTAAGGTGATACAGTCAGTCCCCAAAAGGATGTCAGAGCTGATATCCTGGAGACCAGCCACCCCGAGTCCTCCTGGGTCTGCACAGGAGTCAGAGCTAGACAAAAGGAACCTTAACCCAGCTGACACAGCCTTTCAGCATGTGATGGGTTGTACATGTGCTCTGACAAGGGCTCTCTGTCCCAGAATCTCTCTACTGCAGGAACATCTTCCCAGTAACCAGCACCTTCTGCTCCCACTGGGGATCCCATGAGTCTGAGTCCACCAGAGTACCACAGGACACGTGTACAGTGCCTGGATCAGGAGCCCATCTGTCACCACCCCTGGTGCCCCCGAGGAGTTGGCTGTGTGGCTCCCGCTCAGAGCCTAAGCTACAAGGCGGGCTTCTTGGTTGGGCAGAGTGATGCAGCAAACTCTATTTCATCAAGCCTTGGCCATAGTGCCCACTTCTGTCCTGTTTTCCTACAGATATTACATCTCATGTCTCAGAGGTCCCTTGGAGGAGGTCTGCCCACATGGCTGCTCCCCCACTTTAGGTTTACCCGAGTCCCACTCCTGGGGTGCCTCCACTGATTCCCTTTCCCAGGACCCATGCTTAGCCCAGTCCCCTTTGGGTCTCTCTTCATACCCAGACCTACCATCCACAAACTCATCGGCCAGCTGACCTGTGCTATGCAGGTCCTTCAGTTCCCTGTGCACTAGACACATTTTAAGCTCATGAGGACAGATCTCAGAGTTCCTCCAACCCACCCAGGTTATACCAATCCTCCCGTGTAATGTCCCTGCACTCTTACCCCACTTGTGGAGATATTCTCCCATCAGGGTGGTGGCTTCCATGTAGGTCACACCCTGGGTCTTTTGCGCACCCCGAAACCTCCCTATAAGCCGTAGGTGTCAATTCAAACGTAAGCAGTAGAGCCTTTGTGAACTGTTCATAGTCCCCAGTATCAGCTCCATCCATGTGGCTGAACGTCTCTATAGCTGTGGGCCTGAGTAAGGGATGAGACAGCGGAGCCAGTCTGCAGGGTCAACCTGGTTCAAATCGCAAGCCTTTTCAAAGGCAGCGAGACAGGCATCAATATCCCCGCCCCGTAAATTAGGGCAACAATTTGGTATCTATGATCCCTGCAGAATCAGCATCTTTCCCCATGTGCCCCTCTGCTTCTCCATATCCAGTTCCTGCTTTCGGTCCTTCTGCAGGTTCTTCCTCCTTGCTTCTCCCAGTCAACTGACTGGAGCTGAGTAGGAACAATCTGCTAGCGCCTTCACTCTCAGTGCCAAGTCCCACTACTTCAGATCTATCAGTGGGGAACCAGGTCGCAAAGACCACTGCTGCATGGGGAGCCAGATCTTGAGGCTGCCCTGTTGCTGCCTTTTTCACACTCACACCCTTGGATCTGGAACCTGCTTCTTGGAGCGATCATCCTTCTCCAGCCATGCAATCAGCTGCCCCTTGTTGAGCTTCCCAACGCTTAGCCCTCTTTGCCTGCACACATTTGCATTGCCTGTCTTAGGGAGCTGATTACAGACCATTTAACTATCCTTGTTTACTGCTGCAAGTCACTTATTGCAAAATGCTACCGGTGCATTCAGCATCCCCCCACTAACACCACCTGTCATGGATCCACAAGGTCGGTGATACGGTTTCAGTTTAGGAAGAGTCTCTAGCAGGAACCCCTTCAGTGTGCCAGACCCCCTGGAGGCAGTGTAAGACACATGGCTTCCCTGCCTCGTGAAACTGGACCTCTGGGCCTCCGGCACTCCTGCTTCACCTTGTGAGCTCCATTCAGCGAGTCCAGCTGAGACAGACCCCCAGTGGAGACTAGTACACTCCCCAGGGATTAATGCACCTCCCCAAGCATTGGCAGTGACACTCACACAGTGTTGTCAAAACACTTGGGTTTATTAGTCCTCTGGAACACACCATAGGGAGTCCTTAGGTTAGCACAGAGAACAGACGTTAAAGCACAGTCCAGTCTGGTTAGCCCAGGGCCCAGCCAAGCTGTAGTGAGCTCCTTGGTGCAAGTTCTCACTGACCCTCCATCTGATCTCCTCTGTCAGACTCCAGGTGAGAGCCCTGGCTGCCTCCAGCCACCCACTCTTGCCCCCCCAATCTCCAGTCCTTGGATCTCAACCTGGGGGAACATTGCTCAGCCCCCCCGCCTCCTGTTGAGAGGCGTGGAAGTCTATAGATTTCTGCGAGGTTGATTGCTAGGAAGCAATGTCCAGACAATTGGATTTATCTGGTGTTTTTTGAGGTGTCCCACTAGTATGGGGATTGAGACCCAGACAGCAACATCCTCACCTCTGTCTCCTAGCCTGCCCTGAGAGCAAACAGTCTGACATTCCCCCCCAGCCACCACTGGGTAACAATGCACTGTATAGGGGAAACGGAGACACTTACAGGTGTAATAAAAATATTACAAAAAATTCCCACTTTGTCACAGCAGGGCGCTGGAGGCAGGGGGTGGGGTGAGGAGGAAGGGGGGGATGGCAGGGCACTGGAGGCAGAGGGTGGGGTGATGGGGAAGGGGGGGTGGCAGGGCGCTGGAGGCAGGGGGTGGGGCGATGGGGAAGGGAGTGGACGGCAGGGCGCTGGAGGTGGGATGGGATGACGGGGAATGGGGGGATAGCTGGGCGCTGGAGGCAGGGGATGGGGGGAGCAGGAAGGCATTTGTCTCGCCTCTCCCATGTGGGGGTCTCTTTCTGCTGCTGACACCCCTCTCTCTTCCCCACAGATCCGCTCCACCAAGCGTGTCTCGGTTTGGCCTGTGGGGCTGGTGGGTGGCCTGCGCTTCGAGCGCCCCCTGGTGGAGAAGGGCAGGGTGGTGGGCTTCTACACAGCCTGGAAGCCCAACCGGCCCTTCCCCATGGACATGGCCGGCTTCGCTATTGCTCTGCAGCTGCTGCTGGCCAATCGCGAGGCCCGGTTTGACTTGCTGGCTGAGCGTGGCTACCTGGAGAGCAGCCTGCTGCAGTCACTGGTCTCCATCGAAGAGCTGGAGCCCCGAGCTGACAACTGCACTAAGGTGAGGAGCGGGGCTGGGAGCCAGGACTCCTGGGTTTTATCTGTGTTGTTGGGAGCGCAGTGGGTCGAGTGGGTTAGGGCAGGAGGTCAGGACTCCTGGGTTCCATTCCCGGCTGGGAGTGGGGAATGTGAAATTTTGCCTCTAAGCAGGATGGTCTCAGGTGTCTTCAGTCCTCCAGCTGTGGTGACTGGCTGGGGGTGCTGGTTGGGGGAGGGGCGCAGTCTGGGGGGATCTCTCTGGACCCCACCTCTGTCCTGCACTCTTCCATTGCAGGTTCTGGTCTGGCACACGCGGTCGGAGAAGCCCAAAATGAAGCAGGAGGAGCTGCTGCAGAAGCAGGGCCTGGGCTCTGACCCAAGCATCGAGGTGTGAGTGGCACCTGGAGCCACGGTACAGGGAGGCCCGTTTGGGGAGCTGGCCCAGAACCCAGGACAGGATCAGGGCGGCTGCCAGAGCAATGGACTTGGGGACTGAACGCCCCAGACTGCTTTATTTATTGTGACGTTCAGGGGCCCTGCCCTCAGCCCCCACCCCACTGGCGGAGCAGCCTCTATTCCAGCATCTCCAGTGCTGCTGCTCCCTGCTGAGGGAGCCCCCCCAGCCCAACATCCTGAGCTGCTACTGCCTGGAAGTCAGACCCTGCCCCCAGAGAGGCAGCTGCTCCAGGATTTATTCCCATTGAACACCCCCCCCGCCCCCCCGGACCTCTTCCCCCTGCCCAGCATCTCAGTGTGCAGATCTAGGGGACCCTAGCCCCGCTGCATGGCGCCTGAGGATGGCAGCTCTGGTCCTGCCCTGCTGGGCAGGGCTCCTAAAGGCAGTGGAGATGTGAGTGAGTGTGACACTATGTTCCTTCCCACACCCACCCCACTCAGCAATGGGTTGGGATCCCCTCCCCAGCTTCAGGGAGCCCTGTGTGTCCATTTTGTGTGTGTGGCTGTTGCATGAACGTGGTGGCTGTTACAGCAATAAGCATGTTATATCCTCAATAAAGCGCCCATCCCCCACTATCCTGGCTGTCTCTCTGCCCCTCGGCCCGCTGCCCCACATGCCCCTGTGGTTATGCCCAGCAGGCAGGGTCAGAGCTGCCCAGGCATAGAGGACAGTGCAGGGGCCAGGCTGAGCCTGGGTGGAGTCTCTCCCAGGGGCAGGTCCTGCCCTTATGGCACGGGGCTCCTGTAACCTTGTGCTCCCCATGAGGAGACCACAGCCCCTTGGCCCCCAATGGGGCAAACTCTTGGAGGGTGGGGCTCTCCATGCCAGGCCAAGGGAGGGGTTCTGCCCCCCATCACATGAAGAGCTGCTCCATGTCCCTCCCATAGAGCAGCCCCAGCCCAGGGCAGGCCAGGGCCTCAGCAACAGGCTCGGCTGGCTCTGTGTTGGCCCAGGGGGGGCACCCCGCATGAGGGGCAGGGAGAGCGCCAGGTCCCAGTATCCGCGCCTGCCCACCCCAGTCGTCCTGCTGCCGATGGATCTTCATGTGGGCGTTTCGGCTCTTGATCTTGTAGAATGTCCTGGGGACAGAATGGCGGGGAGGGGTTAGTGCGTCATCGGCGGGGGCCCTTCAGCCTCTGAGCTGCTTCTCCCCCAGCAAGCAAGAGGCCTGGGGGGCACTCCCACTTGGAGCCTGCCCCCCGCCCCCCTCACTCTGGTGGGAGTGGAGCCCAAAGAGTTAAAGACACTTACTTGCCGCAACGTTTGCAGGGGAAGCTGGAGCCAGGGGGCGAGTCCTGAGGCAGCTCCGGGGTAGGTGGGGGCTGAGAGAGAGAGACAGGGTGGACATCACGGACCTCATCACAGACTCCCGTCCCCTCCTCCCTCCCCCCCCCCCCACCCACCCAGAAGGGACTACAGACATGGCTGCTTCCTTGTCTGGGCAGGGGCTCCCCCCATCCCTGTCCCTGAGGTCTCACATACCTGCCCGGGGCCGGCCCTGCCCCCGATGGCGCCCGTCTCTGACCCGGCACCACTTCGTTTGTGACTGCGCCGCAGCCGGCTCTTGTGCAGGTAATAGAACTCCACGCACTGGGCCAGTCGCTTGGAGGGCACCTGGGGAGCAGGGAGAACTCGGTCAGCCAGCATCCCCAGCCCTGCGGGGAGAGGCCAGGCCTGGGGTGGCCAGGAGTCCCTCCCCCTGCAGCCAGTGCTCCCACCCTGCTCCTACAGCGCCCCCTGCTGGGAGAGGCCAGGCCTGGGGTAGCCAGGAGTCCTTCCCCCTGCAGCCAGCACTCCTGTCCCGCTCCCTACAGCGCCCCCTGCTGGGAGAGGCCAGGCCTGGGGTGGCCAGGAGTCCCTCCCCCTGCAGCCAGTGCTCCCACCCTGCTCCTACAGCGCCCCCTGCTGGGAGAGGCCAGGCCTGGGGTAGCCAGGAGTCCCTCCCCCTGCAGCCAGTGCTCCCACCCTGCTCCTACAGCGGCCCCTGCTGGGAGAGGCCAGGCCTGGGGTGGCCAGGAGTCCCTCCCCCTGCAGCCAGTGCTCCCACCCTGCTCCTACAGCGCCCCCTGCTGGGAGAGGCCAGGCCTGGGGTAGCCAGGAGTCCCTCCCCCTGCAGCCAGTGCTCCCACCCTGCTCCTACAGCGCCCCCTGCTGGGAGAGGCCAGGCCTGGGGTGGCCAGGAGTCCGTCCCCCTGCAGCCAGTGCTCCCACCCTGCTCCTACAGCGCCCCCTGCTGGGAGAGGCCAGGCCTGGGGTAGCCAGGAGTCCCTCCCCCTACAGCCAGTGCTCCCACCCTGCTCCTACAGCGCCCCCTGCTGGGAGAGGCCAGGCCTGGGGTAGCCAGGAGTCCCTCCCCCTGCAGCCAGTGCTCCCACCCTGCTCCTACAGCGCCCCCTGCTGGGAGAGGCCAGGCCTGGGGTGGCCAGGAGTCCGTCCCCCTGCAGCCAGTGCTCCTGTCCCACTCCCTACAGCGCCCCCTGCTGGGAGAGGCCAGGCCTGGGGTAGCCAGGAGTCCCTCCCCCTACAGCCAGTGCTCCCACCCTGCTCCTACAGCGCCCCCTGCTGGGAGAGGCCAGGCCTGGGGTGGCCAGGAGTCCCTCCCCCTGCAGCCAGTGCTCCCACCCTGCTCCTACAGCGCCCCCTGCTGGGAGAGGCCAGGCCTGGGGTGGCCAGGAGTCCGTCCCCCTGCAGCCAGTGCTCCTGTCCCACTCCCTACAGCGCCCCCTGCTGGGAGAGGCCAGGCCTGGGGTAGCCAGGAGTCCCTCCCCCTACAGCCAGTGCTCCCACCCTGCTCCTACAGCGCCCCCTGCTGGGAGAGGCCAGGCCTGGGTTGGCCAGGAGTCCGTCCCCCTGCAGCCAGCGCTCCCACCCTGCTCCTACAGCACCCCCTGCTGGGAGAGGCCAGGCCTGGAGTAGCCAGGAGTCCGTCCCCCTGCAGCCAGCACTCCTGTCCGGCTCCCTACATCGCCCCCTGCTGGGAGAGGCCAGGGCAGGAGTAGCCGGGTGTCCATTTCCCCCGCCAAGCTGGGACTATGAAGTTGGTTGGAAGTGAGGCGGGGAAGGGGGCTGGTGCTGCTCTCACCGCACGTTGAATCTGGGCAAAGTCCTTCCTATGCAGGGCAAAGGCTTTGGAGAAGAGGCGTCGCTCATGGGTGCTCCACATGTCACTGCCTGGGGGAGGGAGAGGGATCTGAGACAGGGAGTCCTGCCCCACCCCCCTCATAGCTCTTCCACACCCTCCTTTCTTCCCCATCCCACCCCGCTCATAGACTCTGCCCCACCCAATGTTCCTGCCCCCCCCGTCCCTGCTTCTCACAGCCCCAGGGGCTGGAACTGGGGGTGCTGCTGCACCCCCTGGCTTGAAGTGGTTTCCATCATATACAGGGTTTAGTGTTTGCTTCAATGGCTCTCAGCACCCCCACTATACAAATTTTTCCACTTCCACCCTGCCCCTTCACAGCCCCACACCAGCCTCCTGTCCCCCACAGCCGTACCCCCTACAGCCCTGCCCCCAACCTCCTGTTCCCCACAGCCCTACCCTCTCACACTGCCACAACTCCCAATCCTGCCCCCACTCCCCTTCCATCCTGTCCAGCTGCTGCTACCCCTGTTCCCTTTCTTTCCCCAGCACTGCCCGCACTGGCCCCCAGACTCTTCTAGCTACCCTGGCCATGCCACTTGCCCACACCTCTCCCCCCTTTACCTGTGTAATGGTAACTGGCCAGAGGGTGACATTTGGGCCACACTGGGGTTCGCAGCAACAGAGTCTCCAAGGCAACCTGAAGGGGGAGTAAAGCTGAGACAGGGGAGCTACCCTTTCCCTCCCCAGGGGGCTCCCCTGCCAGAACCATCCTGGCCTTGGGTCAGACACTGCTACTTACCAAGGCCCAGGCCATGGGGTGGGGGGTTCTCTTACCATGACATTCCCGCCAGCCTGGCACAGGCAGTGCAGCGCCAGCTCCTGATTGGTGCCACCCCCAGGGAGGGCACTGGAGCAAGCCACGTCCAGCAGTGTCTCCACTGCAACCAGAGAGCAGCCATCAGCTAGGCCCAGTGGGACCCCTCCTCCCCCCTCACTGCACCCAGACAGCAGCAACCTGATGGGCCCTGGGAACCCCCACCCCATGGACCCCTCCATTCCCCGCACTGCACCCAGAGAGCAGCCATCAGATGGGCCCTGGAACCCTTCCCCCAGCTCATGGGACCCCTCAGTATACCCTCTGCTTCACCCACAGAGCTCCCTGCCCCTGGGCTGGTGGGGCGGTGAGTGTCCCCATCACAGATGGCCTACTCCCCCCAAGAGGCTGGGGACTGGCTGGACCATGCAGACTGAGCCCCAGAGGAGCCACTGCTTCTCCCCTCCCCACACTGTAAGGGACATATGGGCCTCCCCCCCTCTCCCTGCCCCAGCCTGTGAGTGTCCCAGCTCCTCCCCCTGATAATCCCCAGTGCTACCTCTCACCTTGGCGCTGGGTCTCTGCATCTTGCTCCAGCCCTGGCCAGGGCCTCCAGGCCAGATCAGCCTGCAGGGGGTCCAGCCGGGCAAGGTGTGGGTCCCGCAGCACTGGCAGTGCCGGCTGGAATGCGGGGCCCACATTTATCTGTCTGCAGGGGAAGGGGCAGGTGAGGGGGCCTCAACCACAGGCATGTGCCCGCCCTACTACTGCCCCTCCCAGAACAGCCATTTCCCCCCCACTTACACTCCCCAGCCCCCCCCAGCCTGGGGATTCCTCCCTCCGCCAGGAGATCCCTGGACCAAAAGTCCCACCCTGGGGCCCATCCCCTTTGCCACACCTGCCCCGGGGGCTGTAGCCTAGTCTCCCTCCACCCCAAAAGACAGGACTTACGGGGTGTCCAGGCACTGGAGGGGGTCGGGGCTGCCACCTGTGGAGGGGAGAGTCCAGCTGTGAAGGCCCCTGGCACAGACACAGTCCCCCAACCTGCCCTGAACTCCCAACCCCCTGCCCATCTCCTAGGGCCCTGCAGAACCCCCCATATGGCTCTGTACCCACCCGACAAACCTTCATGGACTCCCCACCACCACCACCACAACCAGGGACCCAGCCCACGTGGTTCAGTGGAGGGAGAGACCCTCCCTTGCACCCCCTGCCCCTTGGCCACACTCGGCCGCATCTGGGAGAACCCAGGAGTCCTGGTTCCCAAGCGACCAATCAAGCCCCCCAGCCTGCATTGGAAGGTGGTGGGCACTTACCACCCAGCGAGGCTCCCAGCTCAGCAAACAGCCCCGTGCCTCGGCGCAGCGGGTTGAGCATGGGGGTTGGTGTGTAGTGCGGGGGGTCCCTGGCCCGGTGCATCCGGCTCCAATAAGGAGTGCCCCGATAACTGGAGGCCAAGGAGCTCCCAGAAACCTGGGGAGGAGAAGGGGTCAGAGACTGCAGGGGCCTAGCCCATGGGGGGGCAGTGAGAGGAACGGCATTGTGCCCTCCCCAGTGCCGACACCCCTGCTGGGTCTGGGGGGGCAGGACTCTAACAACTCCCCCTTTCTCCGCCCCCGTGCTGGGAAACACCCAGCTAACCACCAAGACATCCTCCCAACCCCTCCTTCCCTGGCTATCCCCCTCCCCAGTGTCCCCCGCCCTCCCGTCCAATGGGTGATCAGGAGCCCAGCTGGATGCAAGGTTGTGAGCTGTGATGGGGACTTGGGAGTGGGGGGGGCCTCCCCTGACTTCATTGCCCCACCCATGCCCCACCCAAGGAGGCAGCCCCCACTCCCCCAGGGTCCCACTCTCACCTGGGGGGTGGCAGTGTGGCCTGCCGTTGGGGGGCTCTGCTCATGCCCCAGCCTGGCAGCAGCGACCTCTGACTCTGGCTCCCGAGGGGAGACCCCCGGCCATGGGGCAAAACCAGCAGGGCGAAACTCCAGCCCCTTGCAGTAGCACTCAGTGTCCTGCAGGGGATGACGGGCTCAGTGCAGGGAGTCTGAACCCACAGCCAGGGAGAGAACCTCTGGAGTCCTGGCTCTCAGCACCAGCCCCGCTCTAACCAGTAGACTCCACTGCCCTTGCCGTTAGTCTTGGGGGAATCTCCCCACCCCCTCCCCTCCTCGGCAGCATAGTCCTGGGACTGGGCACCGCCCCTTTCCCACCACCCTCCTCGTGCCAACCTACCTGGTAGCAGCAGAGGCTGGGGGCGGCATCAGGGGGCCAGTCAGGGGGGCCCAGGAGCCCAGCATACATCTCAGGGCCTGCGAGCCCCTGGGGAGCTGACACACAGGGAGGGGAGGTTAGGCTGTGAGAGCTAAGAGACAGGGTTTCCCCCTCCCATCCCAGCAGCCTCCCACCAAAGCTGGGGCCCTCCATCGTGTATCCCGTAACCCTCAGGGGTGGCCCCATAATTCCCCTGAGATGAGTTCCCCCTTCTGCCCCATAACCCACACTGAGCCAGGTGTCCCCTTTCCAGTCCCCACAGGCACATATCGGCCTGTGTCCATACCCCTGCATCCTCCTGGACCCACACATCCCAGTGGTGCCTCCCAACCCCATAACTCTCCAAGTTGGAATTCTCCCTCCATGCCCCCCACTGCCCCCCAAGTTGTCTCTTCCCCCCACCACAGCCCCGGAGAGCATCCCCTAGTCCCATAACCTCCACAAAACTGGAGTTCCCCTCAGCTGGCCTCCCCCATCTTTGCCCCACCATCCCCTGAGGGCACCTGTAGCCACTCCGCTTCCCCCCCCCCCGTCACTCACCGGGTCCCGGGTAGCCCTCTGGGGGGCTGTAGCTAGCAGGCTGGTTTTCCTGGTATAGGCACGGAAGTGGGGGCTCCTTGCGCTGCTGCCCGTACCCACCTCCGCCCTGCCTCGCTGGGAGGCTGCAGTAGGACAGAGGAGGCCCTGACCCCTCCAGCTGGCCTCCAGGGAGTTGCAGCAGCAGGGGGCTGGCATGGGGGTATCCCTCCTGTGGGGCAATAGGGGGTGGCTGGGCCATTATCTCCTGCAAGCTGAAGCCCTGGCTCCTGGATGCCTGAGTCCCCAGCACCCACGGCTTCCCGAAAGGCGGGTTGGGGAAGGCTTGGGCAAAGGGGTCCAGCCTGCGGTTGGCTGGCTCGATCTTCTGGGGCCAGAGCCCAGGGCCCAGGGCAGCATACGTCCCCTGCGTGCTGATAGGGTCCCCGGCCTCCATGCTGCAGGGGGAATAGAAGGGGCCAGAGGTGCTCATCTCAGGCTCCATCCCTGTGGCGTTGAGTCCCATACGGAGCTGAAAGAGACCCAGAGAAATGAGGGGGCAGCACACCCCCACAGATCAAGTTCTAAGCAAAGGGGTCCTGACTCTGAGCCCCCCACCCTGCTTTAGCCAGCTGGACACACAGCTCTTCTGGAGCTGTGAATAGAACCCAGGAGTCCTGGCTTCCAACCCTCCTGCTTTAACCCACTGCTCTCCCAGAGCTGGGAAGAGAACCCAGCCGTCATTGTCCCCATTTTGCAGAGGGGGAAACTGAGGCAAAGAGGAGTGAATTGCCTTGCCCAGGGTCACCCAGCCAGCCAATAGCTGAGCCGGGAATCAAATCCTGGTCTTGTGTTTCCATTCCAATGATCTGTCCAGCCCCTCCCGCTCTAACCCACTAGCCCCACTCCCCTCCTAGAGCTGGGGATGGAACCCAGGAGTCCAGGCTCCCAGTAAGTCCCCCCGCTCCATTCTAATCATTAGACCCCAGTCACTCCTGGCGACAGGGATAGAACCCGAGTCCAGGCTTCCCCCTCCCCCCACAGTACCCACAGACTCTCGGCTGAGGCCCGCCCGGGTCCCTGGCTGTTTGCAGAGGGCTCAGTGCAGCGTTGTGGCACATCGTGCTGGTCCCGCAGAGACCCCCCCTCCCGCTTCCTGTCAGCGCGGCGGCTCCGACGCCTGCTTATCTCCCAGCGCGAGCGAACGAACAAACGGAAAACAGGTGCCTTCGCCGCGCGCCTTCCCAGCCCAATATCCTGTGTGAGAGCAGGGGGAGGAGGGCTGGGGGGGCAGACACAGACAAACGCATGCAGGGCATCACACATCGCAGGGTGGAGAAGGGACCTGCCCACCAGCTCATGCAGTTGGACAGGAATAGAACCCAGGAGTCCTGGCTCCCAGCACCCCTGCTCTAACCACTAGACCCCAGTCCCCTTCCAGTCAGGGATGAACCCAGGAGTCCTGGCTGCCAGTCTTGTCTGTGGGCCAAAAGGGTTCTCCCTTCCCTGTGTCTTGCGGGAGAAGCTCCATGCAGAGGAGGGAAGGCAAGGGGAACTCAGCAGGGCTACAGAACTGGGCCCGACTCCCCTCCCTCCAGCGCAACCCCACAACTCGGGGGAGGGTGGCACCCCGCTTGCCCCACATCTCCCCGCCCTGCTCCAGAACAAGTGATAACACTGTAGGGCAGGGTCCCACAGGGCACCTGAGATTGCCAGGGCCCCCTCCCCCGGGGCCGCCCAGAGGATTCAGGGGGTCAGGGGTCTTCGGCAGCGGGGGTCCTTCCACTCAGTGTCTTCGGGGCACTTCACCAAAGACATGGAGCAGAAGGACCCCCCCCCCCGCCGCCGAAGTGCCGCCAAAAACTCTCTTGGGGGCCTGGGGCAAATTGCCCCATTTCCCCCCTCCCCCCGGGTGTCCCGGCCCTCCCCCTCCAGCATAACACACAGAGACCCAGCACCAGAGACCCCTGGCAGACAACACAGGGGATGGGGGCCCAGAAGGTACCAGACAGAGAAACCTTAGCCCTGACCTTGAGCTGAGCCCTGACCTTGACCCCAGCTCTGCCACGCCTGGCTCATTGGCGTCATGGCCCCAGACGCAGTTCTGGGTATGAGTGTGAGGGGGTGTCACTGAGCCCCCTGCCCTGGTGACCCCTGTGGATGGTGACCTGGGCAGGATAATGGGGCTGGGAACTCTGGCACCCTGAGCCTGTGGCGTCAGGCTCCTCCTGCCCCGTCACCGCCCCGGAGCAATTAGTGCCACAGGCTCCTGTGCTCATGCCCTGGGCGCTTGGTTCCTTTTTGGGAAGGGCTGGGACCAGGGTGAGTTCTAAACATGTAAGCCCACCCTGACGGGGGGGTCTCCCTGCATGGAGAGTCTGCAGTAGGCAGAACTTGGGCTGCAAAGCTGGAGTCACCCCAGCCCCCAGTGCCGGGAAATTTAGCAGTTACGAGGCAGGAGCCATGTGCCCATCACTGCAATCTGTCTTGTGTGACATGAATGCCCTGGGAGAATCTGCCGCACCCAAGCTGCCCTGGTCCCTGTGAGCCCCCCCACTGCCCTGCCTCAGCCGTGATATTCACTGGAGACAGAGTTGGCTCTGAGCTAGACCCAGCACTCCCCGGGCCTGCCAAGCCCACAGAGTCCTTGGTTCTAAAGCCAGAGGGGACCACAAAGCTCATCTAGTCTAACCTCCTGTGTGACACAATCCAGAGAATCTCCCTGCATGAATTCCTGGCTGCACTTGGGCAGATCTGCTAGAAAAACAGCCCCTGGAGATGGAAAACCATCCAGCAATGGCAACTTCCCCTATCTAACGGGCTGTCCCCCTAGCTGGGAACATTTACACCATATTTCCACTCTGAATTTGTCTAGCTACTTCTCCGGTTAGGCCTTCATCTGCAAGGCTGTTACCCCAGGTCTGTTCCCAGTGTGGTTCTTAGGTCACTTTAATCTTTTTGTTCAATTACACAGATTGAGCACCTGGATCCCTACCCAATCTAATGCCCCCCCATCCAGCATTGTGCCCATGCAGGGGAGCTGGGAGCCAGGTCAGAGTCTGGGGCAGAGCAGCTGGCGGGACAGACAGAGACTGCAGGGAGTGCGGGGGAGAGATTCCCCTAACATCTGGACCGTGACACAAAGGCGAAGGGGAGAAGCTGCCTCCACCCCTGGAAAGACAGAGACATCCACACACACCCCTGTGTCATGGAGCCATCACGCAGGGCAGGGACACAGGGACCTACACGGCGCATGGGACCCCATCTGGGCGGGGGCTGTACTCCCAACACAGCCCTGGGGTTCCAGCTGTGCCTCGCACTTCATCGGCTTGGTAACATCTTCTCAAACTGATCCCAAGGGCCTTTGAGCTGTCCTGCCCGCCCTCCCCAGCTCACTGCCCCCTGGGCCAGGGGGGTCGCTGCAGCCCCAGCCCCCCCGACACACATCTGGCTGGTCCTGCTCTGCCCTTGGGGGTGATCTAGGTCAGGCCCAGCGGGGCCAAATGGCACAAAAGCTCCCCCCTAGCTGTTTCTCCAGCCCTTCATGCATGCGGTGAGTTGCAGAGAGCACAGATCAGGTGGCCAGGGCCTGGACCGTGGTCCCCACTGAGCTGCCTAGTTCTGGGGCCAATTTCCATGGGGCTCAGACTCCTGCTAGGCACCAGGACCTCCAGCTCCTAAGTGCCTGAGCTGGTCAAGGTGCGGTTGGGACTCTTGGGGGTACGTGGGTCCGAGCCCTCTGTCCCCTGCAGAGTGGGGTCCCGATAGTGGGGGGGGGGGAACTCCAACACTGAGTGCCTGCTGCAAGGGAAAGCCCTATGCATGGGGCGATCCCTCGGGGCAGCAGCCAAGGATACAGGGGGCAAATGAGAGCTGGGCTTGGGGATCCGGGGCCCTGTCTGGGTAAGAGTTTGTTTTCTGCTGCGGTGGGGAGGCTGGAATCCAGGGATGTCCCCTGCTCCTCCTTGTGCTGCTGGTGTGGGGGGGACTCTCTGTGCTGGTCGCTTGCAGCTGGCCCAGCTCGGGTGATGTCGGGGTCCCTGGGCAGGGGGACAGGTGATGGGGACAGGACAGGTCGGCGGAATGCCTGAGATGCCCTGGGCCATGGAAGGTTGCTCTGCCCCCAGCTGAAAGGGGTTTCTGTGTCTCCATTTGACCCTTACCCCTGAGCTGGTGCTGCCCTGGGACTCAACACCTCCTGTTGGCCATGGGGCCAGGACACTGGGGTGATAAGCTCTTGGGAGAGATCAGATACTGCCAGCGCACCAGGCAAGGGGCAGAGAGCCCCAGAGGCCCCATCTGTTGAAGCTGTTGGGAGAGTGCCCCACCCCTGGTGCCCTGCTCCCCTGGCTCCGCTGGACCCTGGCTCCTGGTAAGAGCTCCCTGCTAGGCAATTGGGGTTGGAGGTACCCTCGCTGTGTCTGGGCAGAGCCTGGCCCCGATGGGGACTCCCAGCCCTGAGGGAGCCAGCCAGCCAGCAGTGCCTGGGGCCCTGGGAGTGCGGGGCTCCCAATGACTGCGACTGAGGGTGAGGAACCCGGCTGGGTGGGGCAGCTGGGCCTAGAGTCTGGGGCAAGGGTGCAGGCTGGAGCCAGCTCCCTCGCCGTCCGCCACCCCTGTGACTGTAAACCCTGACCCTAAACTGACTCCTGACCGGTAAGCCCCTCACCCAAATCCTGATCCCTTGAGGCCTCACCCTGCCCCTTGAGTGCCTGAACCCCGCACTCCAGGAAAAGGCCATGTTGAGCAGCTAAGGCTCGTGGCTTGGTCCAATACCCCCTCCCCTTACCAGGTGGCTGCAGGCAGGGGGGCCAGGCACTGGGGGCAGCCATGGGCAGAGGCTCTGGATGGTGGGAGACCAGCCCAAGGGGAAAGAGGCATCAGCAGAGCAGGGCACCCTCCCGCCCCACCATGGTACCCACAGCAGCTGGGGCCAGTGCAGAGAACTCACCCAGGGCCCGAGCCTGAGAACTGACCCAGCCCAGCAAACACAGCAATGAACTTACAGAGATCTGGGGGTCTTGCGGGGGCTGGGCACAGCCCCAACCCCAGCTGCCAGCTTAGCCCTACCCTGGGTGGGGCTGGATGCTCCCCGTCCCCTGCTTGCTGCCCTTGGGCCCAAGGTCATTTCTCTCCCAGCGCCTCCCCCACAGAGGGGGACCTGCCCCAGCACCCTGAACCCCAGGGTCCAACACCTGCTAGGAAGGCTAGGCCTCTCTGTGTGAAACATCCCCTGGCCGATGCCTCCTGGAGCTGATCCCCACCCTCCTCCCTATCCCTCCAGTCCCACTCCACATCACGCACCCCACTCCCCGTCCCCAACAACTCCCACATCTCACCCTTCACCCCACTCCCTGTCCCTCTCCGGTCCCACTCCTCACCCCACACCCTGTCTCCCTCCTCACCCTTCACTCCACTCCCCCCTCCGAGTCCCACTCCTCACCCTTCACCCTGCTTCCAGTCCCACTCCTCACCCCCCCCACGCCCTGTCCCCCCCCCCAGTCCCATTCCTCACCCTTCACCCTGCTCCCTGTCCCTCTTCGGTCCCACTCCTCACCCCCCACCCCATGCCCTGTCCCTCTCTGGTCCCACTCTTCAGCCCTCCTCCTACCTCCCCGTCGTTCCCTGCAGCAGGACAGCGGCTCCAGGGGGGTGAGCTTGCCCATAAGCTTGGGGTGCAGTGGAGGGGGGGGGTCCCTCATCTTAAAGCTCCCCCTGCTGAGAATGCCTGGGCCTGCAAGTGGGAAAGGGAGGCAGAGACAGCAGGCTCCCCACTTCCCTGGCAGGCTCTTTTCCTGATGAAGCCCCGTGTGCCAGGAAGGGAGGATCCCCACCCCAGGGCCTCTGTGCAGACCCCAGCGCAGACGCCAGCCCCAGAGCCCCATGCCCAGGGACTCTGGACAGACACCCAGCCCCAGGGAGATGTGCCCTGCAGGGGTCCAAACCCAGAGTCCTGCCCCCTCCCGCTGTCAGGACCCTACCTGCAGTGCCGCCTGTGCGCCGTGGTCCCGGCCGAGTGGCTGTGTGGGAGCCCTGGCCTCACTTGAGCAGGGAGGCTGCCACCCAATGAGGTGCGAGTGGGGCTGGGCCCTCGCGCTATGACTGTGCAGGATCCGGCTCAGCGCCAGCTGGGTTCACACCTTCCACTGGGGGAGCAGTGGGGGGCTCAGATTTGTCCCCAGAGCGGGGCGGCCTTGGAGGGAGCAGGGGGCTCAAGGATGGGACTGTTTAAATTGTGAGCACTCTGGGGCTGAGACTGGGTGTGAGCTCCCCTCATGATGGGGGCTCCCATCTCAGCCAGGGTCTGTGCAGCACCTGTTGCGATGGGGGCCCTGATCTCAACCAGGGTCTGTGCAGCACCTGATGCGATGGGGGCCCTGATCTCAGCTGGGGACTGTGCAGCACCTGATGCGATGGGGGCCCTGATTTCACTCGGAGTCTGTACAGAGCCAGGTGTGACAGGGTCCCTGATCTCACTCGTGTCCCAGGCAGCACTGATGTCATGGGGGCCCTGATCTCCCTCGGGGTCTGTGCAGCGCCTGGCCCTGATCTCAGTCAGTCAGAGATAAATTACAGCAATGTCTCCCAGCCACACAGTGAATTCCAGTCGATCAGTTGGGGGGCGGCTCCCGCGAAGCCCGTGGGGAGTTTCACTTTCAGGATGAATCGGGTCCAGCGTCGCTCTTTGTTGTGGGTATACGGCCCTGGGACTGACGGCCTCAATTCATTTTGAAACCGGGGTGTGTGGGCGCCATTATTACAGCGTGGCCCAGACGACAGCTTTCCTCTGACCGCACCTCCCTCAGCACCAGTTCGGGGCCCTGTCGGTCCCCACTGTGCAGGGAGCAGTCATGTCTCTGGCTCCCTAGGGAGCAGGCGGGGATCCTAGGCTGGGTTCCTTATGGGGCTCAGTACATCAGAGGCACATCAGGACACCCCCCCACTCCCCGGGATCACTGTGAACTTATCGTGAGAGGTGGGCCATTTCTGAAATCTCCATCTCACCCAGTCCAGGGGCAGCTCCCCCTCCCAGGCTGCTGGTTGGGACTAAGGGGCACTGGCAGAGCTGAGTGGGGAGCCCAGGGCTGGGCTAGCAGGGGCTGCGGGTCAGGACTAAGGGGCACTGGCAGGGCAGCATCTCACACACATGTTTGAAATGAGGCTGCTGGATTCTCCACTGTCTACAGCAGGGCCCCATCCCCAATCCTGGCTGGGAGGTTGTAGGGGCTGTATGGGGGGCAGCAGGGGCTCCCAGTCTCACACTGAGCATCCCCTTGGTCTGGGAGAGTTAACCCTTCATGTACCAGTGCTGTGGCTCTGACCTACATCATGGGGCGTCCCGGCTTCCTGTACAGTAACCACAGCTTACAGTGCAGCCGCAGCCTCTCCCCACCTCCCAGTGCCTGCCTGGGGCTCTGCTAGAGATGCCTGCCCCACTCCCCATCAGCAAACCTCCATCCTGCACCAATCCACCCCCTCCCCCAGTCCTGATCCTGTGCCTATCCCCATCTCTCCCACCTCACAGGGTGAGCTGGGCCTTTAAGGGGGTGCGGGGCTCAGCTCCCCAGGTGAGGGGAAGGAGGCCCAGGTCAGGAACCTGGGATGCAGGACTGGCCTGGTGGGTGAGGAAGGGTCTGACGGTAGGATCAGGGCCCTGCCACACCCCACCTAACCCTGATCCTCTTCTCCTGCTCCCAGCCCTGCTTCCACCCCCATCTACCCGGCAGGCACACTCTGACTAGCTCGGCAGGGCGCTGGGTTTCCAGTTGAATCACCCCTGTCGGAGAGAGCCTGGTCCTGACGGTGACACTGGTTGGGGGGGGCAGGAAGTGGGAGCAGCCGCAGCGGGAGCAGCCACCCACGGGACCCATAGCATGGTTTGGGGCCTGCTGGGGGAAATTTGCCCTGACTCAGAGGGAGAGCGGGGCTGGGGGAATGGGATGTTGGGCCCAGGTGAGATCGTGGGCTCTGGGCCTTCCGGGCCCAAATCACAGACACCGCCCCCATTTCCCACTCCCACCCCTTGACTCCCTGCTCATCACCACATGCAGATCCACGATCTCCCCCATATCACACACACAAACCCCTCCCCCACCTTCCTACACATCACACACACAGACCCCCCATCTCCCTCATATCACACAGACCCCCGTCTCCCACATCACACACACAGACCCCCAATCTCGCCCTCATTACACAAACAAATGCCCCCATCTCCCTGCATATCACACACAGACCCCCCATCTCTGCCTCATCACACACACAGACCCCTCATCTCCCTCACATCACACACAGACCCCACATCTCCCCCCAGATCACACACAGACCCCTCATCTCCCCCTTATCACACATACAGAGCCCCCCATCTCCCTCATATCACACACACAGACCCCAATCTCTCCCCACCTCACACACAGACCCCCCATCTCTCCTTCATCACACACACAGACCCCTTTACTCCCCCACATCACACACACAGACCCCCATCTCCCCCCAAATCACACACACAGACCCGTCTCCTCATCATACACCCATCTCTCCCATCTCCCCCACATCACATACCCAGACCCCTCATCTCCTCCATATAATACACACAGACCCCACATCTCCGTTCATATCACAAACACACAGGTGCCCATTCAACCCCCCCATATAGACCCATGTCACACACACTCAGCTCTCCCATCTCTCCCCAGTATGAGATTTCCCCTCCCTCCACAAGCTGTGTGTGTCAGAAGTTAGGCACCCCTGGGCCAGGAGCCAGGGTCACATGTACTATGGTGTGGGTGGGCAGTGCTGTCCCGAGCACCCATGCCCAGTTCTGTCCCATGCCTGGAACTAGGGGCCTGTCTGTCCAGCTCAGCCTGGCACCCAACCCTGTTCTGGCCAGTCTCCCTGGGACCCCCAGGATGTCAGGGTGTGAGGGCTGCAGTGCGATGCCTGCTTCGTGCCATACAGGGGAGCTAGACACACTGAAATAGAAGCCAGGTACCATTGCAGCCCTGGGGGAGGGGTGTCTCTGTCCCCTCTCACCACATTGTGCTGGGTGGGGTGATGGGAGTGTGAATCCTGACACTAGTGCCCTGGGGTGCAGATGCCAGAATCCTGGCACTAGTGCCCTGGGGCATGGATTCCAGTGGGGTGTGTGGGGGGGAATCTGGGGGTGTGAATCCTATTGCTAGTGCCCTGGGGCATGGATCACAGTAGGAGGGTCTGGGGGTTGCTAGTGTCCTGGGTCAGTGGTTCTCAACCAGGGGTACACAAACCCCTGGGGGTACATCAACTCATCTAGATCTGTGTTCTCTACCTGGGGGTGGTGACCCTCAGGAGGGCCACAGGACAGGTACAGGGGGTAACAAGTGCAGGACTGGCATTAGGGGATAACAAGCAGGGCAATTGCTTGGAGCCCCGCAAAGCTAAGTTCCATGCTTCAGCCCTGGGCGGTGGGGCTCAGGCATCAGACAAGGCTGGCAAGTGAAAAACAGGCTAAAGTATCACACTTAAATGTAAGTACAATATTTATATCCAATCAATTTATTCCAATGCGGTATACCCCATACTTATATGGTAAAAATGGGAAAGTAACATTTGTGACACTTCTGTATTTTTATGTCTGATTGTGAAAGCAAGTAGTTTTTAAGTGAGGTGAAACTTGGGGTATGCAAGACAAATCAAAGTCCTGCAAGGGGGACAGTAGGAAAGGTTGAGAGTCACTGCCCTGGGGCACAGATCCCACTGAAGGAAGCTAACAGTGGGAATCCTGGTGCTAGTGGATCCCAGTTGTGTGTGTGTGTGTGGGGGGGGGGGTTGGGATTGTGAATCCCTGGTGCTAGTGTCCTGTGGTGCAGATCCCACTGGGGTGTGTGAATCCTGCCACTAGTGCCCTGGGTGGGGGTGGAGGTTGAATTCTGGCACTTGTGCCCCGGGTCATGGATTCTGGGCCCTGGGGGTGGCTGGGACTGTGTAGTGCCCCGGATCCCACTGGGGGTAGCTGACTGACTCTTCTACCCAGTGGAACCCGTGGCCCCTGGACCAGGCTGGGTGACTGCGTGTCCTGGCAACCAGGCCCTGGCAATGCAACGTCAGCGCTGTGGGGGCCAAGGAAAACAGGAGCCACTTGCTCCAGCCCGGGATTTTCCACCTCCCAGGGCTGCCTGCCCAGCCTGACTACAAACCAGCCAGCTCCAGATACTGGCTGCAGAGCCCCCCTGCCAGGACCCTGCCCCCAGCCCCACCAGATTCTGGCTGCAGAGACCCTCCACACAGACCCTGCCCCCCAACCAGTGCTAGGGGTAAGCAGCTGAAGCAATTCCTTAGGGCCCTCAGCAGCTCAAGGGCCCCCCCATTCGGTTTTTATTATAAGAACTTGCCTGTTTTAGTACTGGGGGGAGGGGAATATTCCTGCCTAGGGCCCCTAGTGGGCTAGCAATGCCACCGCCCCCAGCCCTTGGCTCCTCCAATCCAGAGGTGGATGGGACATTACTATCCGTGCCCAGGTGATCCAGTGCATCCCATATGTGGGGGGCTCCCTCCCATTCAGTGTCACCCCTCACCCTGTTAAGAGGGCTGGGGGGCAGGGTTCCTGGATTCTATCCCGGGCTCAGGGAGGGGAGTAGGGTCTAGTGGTTAGAGCAGGAGGCTGGGCGCCTGGACTCCTGGGTTAATTTTCTGGCGTGAGGAGGAGAGTGGTCTGTGTCTAGTAGTTACTGTGTGTGTGGTGGCGGTGGGCTTGGGAGCCCGGAGCTTAAATTTAAACCCAGCCTGTAGGAGGGGAGTGGGGTCTAGTGGTTGGAGGTGGTGTGTGCTGGGAATCAATGCACCTGGGTTCTGAGAAGGGAGTGGGGTCTAGTTCTGAGAGGGGAGTGGGGTCTAGTTTGTGTGTGAGTGGGTGGGGGTTGTGAGCTAGGACTCCTGGATTCTAGCCTCTGCTCCGGGAAAGGAGTGGCTGTGGGGTCTCGTGGTAGAGGGTACAGGGAGCCAGGACTCCTGGGTCCCCTTCCGTTCCCCACCATGCCCTGTCTCTCTGGGTGCCCTTTCGCCTTTGGGGTCTCTCAGTTCCTGGGCTCTTCGTCCCACAACTCTCACCTCCGGGTTTGTCGCTGGAGTCGCTCGCGGCTCCGGGCAGCGAAGCGTTAACCCCCCCCCCCCCCTGCCTGCCCCTAGCCGGGCGAATCCGGAGTCACACCGGGATCGGGCCCGGGCTGCGAAGGGGAAATGACACGGCGCGCCGCTTCCTGGGGTGGGGGAGCAGCGGCCCCAGCGCTCGCTGCCTCCCTGGCGCTCACACGGCGAGTCGGGGCGCATGGCCCGCGGCGCTATGGACCGGTGCTCGAACCACAGCCCCGCGGGTGAGTGCGGGGGGCCTGGCCAAAGGGCTGGGGCCCGGGGCGGCCCGAGGTGCCAGCTCCCAGGCGCGGCTCCCCCGCGCTCCAGACCGCCCGGGGCCCGTGTTCCGCCCGGGGCCCGCTAGCGGGTCGGGGGCTGGAGGGGGCGCTGTGCGGGTGGGAGCCGGGGGCCTGGCGGGACGGGGACGTGTTGGGGTACATGGGGAGGGTGTGGGGGTGCAATGTGTGCATGGGGTCGGGGTGGGGATACAAGAGTTTGGGGGACCCTGAGAAGGGGGTGTGTTTGGGGGTGTTATGGGGAGAGCATGGCCTGGGGAAGGGGGATGCAGGTGTTTGGGGGTCTATGGGGTGTATTGGCGGGGTGCAGGGGATATTGGTCAGCTGGAGGGTGCTCTGTGTTTGCAGAGGAGTGGGGGTGTTGGCTGCATGGAGGGTTCTTGAGGGTGTGTGGAAAGATGTACTTTGTGTAGGGGGTCTGTGTGGAGGAGAATGCACTGCCTGGGAAGGAGGTGGGGGCTCAGTTATTGGGGGCACTGTGTGTGGAGGGGAGTGGGCTGGGTGGGGGAGGGTGTGTATAAGGAAGGTGCTAGGGTGTGCACAAGAAGGCAGGGGTTGTGTGTGTGTGGGTGCATGTTGTGCTGGGGGGGAGTGGGAAGCTTTTCCTTCTAGGACAGAGTTTGAAATTCCTGTTTTGGGGTCCCCTTCTCTCTGATGCCCCCCCAAATACTCCCAACCTGCCAAACCACCCTTCCCCATTGCACCTTTCTCTCCACAGTGACTCAGCCATAGCTTTATCCATTTCACAGATGGGGGAACTGAGGCTCAGAAAGATCCCTAGGGACACGCACAGAGCTGGGAATAAATCCAAGAGTCTTGGTTCCTAGTGCCCCTCCAACCCACAATACCCCCCTGTCCCGAAGCTGGGGATAGAACCCAGGCAGCCTGGCTCCCGGTCCAGTCCCTTAACTGCAAAGTTGGCCTCCTTCCATCTCTGGACAGGCTGGCCTAGCATCTGCAGTGGGGCTGTGTGCCCCCTCTCTGCAGGATTGTTGGCTCCCCATAGCACCCCTGGTACTGCCTGGAAACATCAGTGCTTCCTCTCCATCCTGAAGCCAGGAGGAAGCTACTGCTTCGGCCCAGATATTGCAACAGCCAGCGCCAAGGCAACCCAGCCCAGAGACATGGGGAAGGGGGGAAGACTGGAGAGTGGGGTGTCAGGTCACTGGTCAGAACTAGGGGGATCAGAGGAGGGAGTTCAGGTAGTGTCTGTCTGGGCTCCTCCCCCAACTCTGCTGCTTTACAGGGCTCCCCTGCCATTGGACCACCAGGCTGGTGGGGCTCCTGGCCTGGGGCTGGCCTTGCCCCACACTCCAAGTCCAAAGGTTGGGTAGCATCATGCACTGGGTCCAAAGGTCCCATCAGTCCTGGCGTCCTGCCCCACCTCACACTGGCAGCTGCTCCCTCAACCCCACCCCTCTCCCCTCCTTATGTGCAGAGGGCCAGGGACTTGGGTCTTGAAAGGGGGGGGGCCTCTCTCTAGCCTGGGTCTGCCCATCAGGGGCACAGAAACTAACAGGTCCCTTTGTCCCCCCCCCTCCAGCTCTAGCCAGTCCCTGCTGGGGTTCATGTTGTAGCACAGATCCCATAGGCACATGGGGCGGGGGCAGAAGACCTCCCCCCACCCTCTCCCCTCGGCCCATGTCCCAGTGGTGGTGGAACTAGGTGGGCTGCGGGTGCTTGAAGTAGTAATAACGAACACCAAAGACCTGGTTTCCATGATTTGCACTGTCAGCACCCCCACTATAAAAATTGTTCCAGCACCCTTGGGCAGTCCCCGTGTCCAGGGAACAGAACCCCTAGGAGGTGCGACCCCAGTGGGGCAGGACCAGGGCTGAGGGCTGGGTTCAGGGGCTTTGTTGGCCGGGGTGTTGGATGTTGGATTCACAAACTCAGGCCCTCCCCCCGGCCCCCCCAATCCCATCTCCCCAGATCCAGGTTGTCCTACTGATGGCACCAGATCCAAGCCCATGTAGACAAATGTGCGGTGGTGGAGGGAAGCCAGGAAATGGGAAAGCACCCAGCTCAGCCCCACACTCCTCCAGGCCTGCCCCCACCAGCTCCAGGCCTATTCCCAAGGCCTGGCCCTGGACCCATCTCCCAAGCTGACCCCTTCTTCTTCTTTGGGTCTATCCCCCAGGCTGGGCCCCTACTGGGCACCTACTCCCCATGGGTGGCTGAGCCCATCTTCCCCATGTCCCCAGCCAGAAGACCTCCACCCCAGCCATGCTTAGTGCCTAGGTAAAGCCCCCGGGCACTGCCCTCCTCTTCCCCCTCCCTGCACCCAAAGCAGGGAGAAAGCTACCATGGGCCCAGAGACTGCAGAACTGAGCGAGATCAGAGTGCTGGGAGACCCCCAGGGCAGCAGCCCCATTCTCCAGCACCCAGTCCTACATCTCCCCCCTGCAGCTGGCAAGGGAGCACCAGGCCCCAAAGGGTTAATGCCAAGCTGAGCACCTCACCCAAAAATGTCACCCAACGTGTTTCCCTGCAGGGAGGTGCCGCTTCCTATGAGGAACTGTGAGAAAAAGCAACTTTGTGGTGTAAGGCGCAGGATGGGTCAAGGATGCCTGGGTTCTAGCCTCAGCTCTGAGGGGGCTGGAGGCTAGTAGTTAGAACAAGGGAGGCTGGGAGCCAGAGTTCTTGGGTTCTAGCCCAGCTCTGGAAGGGAAATGATGGGGTCCCGTGGTGCCCAGCCCAGCCAAGTGTGCCCAGCCCCTCCCTGTCTGGTGCTTGGCCTGCCCAACTCCTGGCTTTCCTGATCAGCATCTTGCCAGGCTTCCCCCCCACACACACACACAGTTGCCCTCCCCTCTCTGGCTGGGGCTGGGCTGTCAGGCGGGCGCCTGGCGGGGAGTTGTAAATGCCATTGAGAAAGCAGCTTTGTGTTTGGCTGGGGCTGCAGCTCCCTAGGGACAAAGCAGGGCCTGTCCAGGGCTGGGGGTGTGGGGCAGTGGGGGTGGATGTCATCAGCCTATCATGCTGCAGTCTGCTCAGAGAGCTGCCCCAAGTGTGTGTGTGTGTGGGGGGGTACCCTCTGGGGCAGGATCCCATTCCCTCTAGCCCTGCACAGGGCCCCCAGCCCTTTTCATCCTGGGCTTCCTGTTCCTCCTCAATCCTCCATGTGGGGACTCATCCGCTGGGGCTGGCCTGGGTAGAAGTAGGGCTCTGGTCCTCGCCCCATGCAGCAGGCAGTGTCGGGGTGGGGAGTGGCCCCAGTGAGCAGGCGGTGTCCAGCCCCTTCTCCCTGGCATCAGCTTCCCTGTCTCTCGGGATTGGGTGTTAAGGGTCTTCAGGGCTCCATTCCATGTGAGGAGGTTAGAGGAGGGGGGTTGGGAGCCAGGACTTCTGGGTTCTGTCCCTGCTCTGGGAGGGGAGTGGGGTCTAGTGATTAGAGCAGGGGCTTGTAAGTCAGGACTCCTGGGTTCTATCCCCAGCTCTGGGAATTGCATGGGGTCTAGCGAGTTAGAGCAGCAGGGGGCTGTGGGTCAGGACTCCTGGGTTCTGTCCCCACTCTGGGAGGGGCATTGGGTCTAGTGATTAGAGCAGGGGACCTGGTTTGGGGGGCAGGAACCTGCCCAAGTGGCTGGAGCTAACGATTCTGATGCTGCCCCTGCTAGATGAGACCATCTCAGCCCTGCGCCCCGACCGGTTGGCCAGTCTGGAGCTCCGGCTGCAGAGCCAGGAGGAGGAGCTGATGCTGGTGAAATCGGCACTGGCTGATGCGCTGCGGAGACTCAGCCTCTACGACCAGCAGATCCCACTCCTCACGCAGCAGCTACTGTCAGGTGGGACACACAGGAACTGGGATAGGAGTCTAGCAGGAGGCGCTGCAGGGAGCAGGGCAGGAGCGCTGGCTGTGGGCAGAGCTCTGGGTTATTCCAGCCCCAGGCTCTCCCAGAAGAGGGCGCTGTAGGGCCCAGGGCAGGAGCAGTCAGGGCACTGTGGAGGGCAGCGTTAGTGCCATCTGGGGAGTTGGAGTTTCCCTTGGGGCTGATATTTCTCTGTCATTTCCCTGCAGCGAATGATGCTGTCCCGGACACCCGGCTGTTCCTGGATCCTTCGCTGGGCCATGGGACATCCTGGATCCCACTGACCGCCAGCTGCAGGTATCACCCAGGCTGTGCCCCCACCCTGGCGCAGGGACCCTAGGAACTTCTGGACCAGGGACAGGGAGGGGGCCGGGGCCAGAGCCAGGGCCATGAGGCAGGCATGACCCTGAGGTTCAGGATCGGTACTGAGGGGGGAGGGAGTGCCAGGTTCTGGGGAGGGGACCCCAGGGCAAGCCCCCCGATGGGAGTGAAGAGGGAATGCAGGGCAGTGGGGGTGTTTTTGGGGAGACAGTAGGCAGAGGCCATGGGGTCAGGTCTGGGGAACTGGAGGGTAAGAGGTTTTGGGGAGGGCAGTGTGGTCAGGTTGAGGGGGGTGAGGTGGGCACTTGAGGGGCCTCCCACCCCATGGGGCGTTCTCTCAGCCCATGCTGTGGTGCTTTGGTTCACAGCCCAGTGCTCGCATCGGGAGTCGTGTGCCATGAGGAGTTGGGTGCAGGGCGCCCACCGGGAGCCCCCATCAGCACCGGGACCCAGACTGATGAGTCGGCCTTGCTGGGCGTGAAGTGGGGCTGGAGCTCTCCAGGGATCGGGCTTGAGTCAGAAGAGCCAAATGCCCTGGGGATGCCTCACAGTCCACTAGGCCTGCCCCAGCCAGCCTCAGCCCCTGACATACTGGGAGCAGGGCCCCCCCAGGACTCCTCCGAGCCTCCCCATGACTGTGAAGCAGCCGCCCCACTCCAGGGCAGTGCAAATGGCAGCCAGCCCCCTGAGAGTCAGCTCCACAGGGAGGAGATGCTATCCCCAGAGCCCCCATCCGAGGGGAGCAGCAGCAGCAGCGCCGCAGCCTCCCCGGTGCCAGCGGTCCATGCCCTGAAAGGCACCAGGAAAGAGCTGTGAGTGGGGCACGGAGGGGGCACCCGGACACCTGGGCTCGAGTGTCAGCTCTCGGAGGGGAGTGGGATCTAGTGGTTAGAACAGATGTGTGGGAGCCAGGGCTCTGAATGGGGATTGGGCTCTAGTAGGTGAGTGTGTGTTTACAGGGGCCAGAAGGTGGGGGGGGGGAAGGAAGCTGTCTGGGAACCAGGATTCCTGGGCTCTGTTTCCAGTTGATGTGTCCAGCCGCATCCCCCAGTGCAGCCTGAACTATGGGGCTGGTAAAATTAGATTCTGTCTGTGTCTTAGGCCCCCCACACGGGGGGAGCTGGGGTGGGGAGATCCTCATTGGGAATCGCTGAACGAAGGGCCCCATTCTCACCTTTGCCGGAGATGGGGCGTGGGTGGATTGATGTGGGAAAAGGGAGTTCATGTGCGGGTGCCCTGGCCTTGGGGAGCTGGGGGATGGCTCATGCTGACCCCCACCCAGTGCATGTAGTTAACCTGACTGCTCCCTCTCCCACCAGCCTGCGAAGGAACAGCTCCTCCGACAAGCCCGACAAGGCCAAGGCCCGGCAGCGCCTTAGCAAGAAGGCAGCATCCTCCGCCAACCTGCTCACACGCTCCAGCAGCCTGGAGAAGTAGGGACACTCCAACACCCCCCCGAACCAGTGCCCCTTGCTGGGAACAGCCCCCCACTCCCTGCGGCGATTCCTGCTGGGAACGGCCCCCACCACGCACACCCTGCCGCCCCGCAGCGATCCCTGCTGGGAACGGCCCCCACCACGCACACCCTGCCGCCCCGCAGCGATCCCTGCTGGGAACGGCCCCCACCACGCACATCCTGCCCCCCGCAGCGATCCCTGCTGGGAACGGCCCCCACCACGCACATCCTGCCCCCCGCAGCGATCCCTGCTGGGAACGGCCCCCACCACGCACATCCTGCCCCCCGCTATGATGCCTTCTGGAACACGCCCCCCCCACCCCCACACACACTGCTGCATAGAGCTCCCCCTGCTCCACTCCCCACAGTTAGAGCCAGAGCCCACTCCCTACAGCCCCCCCTGCTGATGCTCTGCTTTTCCCTTCTAGCCGGATGAAGGACCCTAACCTGAGCCCAGGTGAGCTGTGGGGAAGCTGAGTGGTGATCAGTGCCCGGGGGGTGTCATTCCACTGGTGCCAGTGCCCTGGGCAGTGTGGGGAGGGCAAGTGTGGAGGGAATTCAGCCCCTTGCCCTGGTCCTTTGTCCTGCCACACATGGCCCCAAATCTCTTGACGCTCCCTGTTTCCTTGCAGGGCCCTTGGGGTCTCGGCGTGGAACCTACAACCTTGGTGAGGCTGCTGGGGCAGGCATTGGAGGCTGCCCTGGGTGGCTGGAGCCACAGGGGGATGGGTCTCAAAGCATGTTTTTGATGGGGCTTGTGAGATGATGTACCCGGGGGCTGGGTGCCTGCGGGGGGGAGGGAGCAGCCCAGGGGATGGTGTTGTGGGAGCTCGGGTGTGTGGGACTGGTGCACGGGATGGAGTGTGGGGGGGTTGGGTGGAGCCTGGGGGGTGGGACGGCCTGGGAGTGTGGCGCTTTTGGGGGATGGGGTGGGTGGAGGTGGCAGGGGGCTGGATGTGGTGGGCATGGGCAGGCTGCATGGGATGAGCCTGGGGGGTGGTGCTGGCTGTGACCTGTCTCCCTCCCACCCCCGCTATCCCCCAGAGGGCCTCTCGATCAAGATGTTCCTGCGGGGCCGGCCCATCACCATGTACATCCCATCGGGCATCTCCCACTATGAGGAGCTGCGTGCGGAGCTGCCTCCTGAGCACCTGCAGCTCGACTGGGTGTATCCTTCAGCCGGGCAAAGCCCCCCTCCCACAGCCCGCTCCTGCCCTGCCCCAGGCAGCACAGCTCCCCCTAGAGCACGATGTCCCCTGCTCCCTCCAGAGAGCGCTGTGCTGCCCCTCACCCCCAGGGTGCGCTGTGTCCCCCCTCCAAAGGGCGCTGTGCCCCTGGCCTCCCCGCCCCCACAGGGTGTACTGTGTCCCTCTGTTTCCCCAGCCCTGGGGCTGGCTGGCGGCCCCCTCGCTCCCCTCTGTGCTCCTTGACGGGCCCGCCCAGCTATGGGTACCGCGGCCGGGACAGCCGCTCCAATCTTTACGTCCTGGCCTCAGGGGAGCTGGTTTACTTCATCGCCTGCGTGGTGGTGCTGTACCACATCCAGGGCCGCAGCCAGCGCCATTACCTGCGCCACACTGACTGCGTGCGATGGTGAGCGCCCGGGGCAGCGCGCCAGGGGGCGGGTTGTGGACCGATGGCCAGGGCCTGGGGGGCGCTGGCTGCGAGAGATGGGGAGTACGCTGGGGCACAGAGTGGCTGGGGAGCACCAACTATGTCGGAGGGAGCGTACATGGGGGCACGGACTGAAGTGGAGACCCAGGCGAGGGCACAGGGGTCGCCCACTGCGGCAAGGGCACGTGGGGGGGGGGGTCCCAGGCTGGTCTCTCCACCCTGGCTGTGGCCCCTGAGTTTTTGAGCCGATAACCGCCTCCCCCCATCTCTCCCCTGCAGCCTGGCTGTGCATCCCGACAGAGTGCGTGTGGCCACAGGGCAGACTGCTGGCGTGGACAAGGATGGCAAGGTACCCACCAAGGGGGGACGGATCCTGCAGGGCTGTCCCAGAGTGGGATTTAGGGGAGTCCCACTGAGCCAGCTTCCTGGAGAGCCGGGTGAGAAACCCTGCCACGCCCTGGGCTCTGGCCCCGCAGGGTGGGGAGAGCAGGGGTCTCAGTGCAGGAGGCCAGACTTACCACAGGGTCCCTGTCCACGAGGCCCTGCCTCCTGGGACCTGCCCCCCAAGTCCCTGACACCCCCCACCTCCTGTGTCTGTCCTGACCCATCTCCTCTCTTGCAGCCCCTGCAGCCCTTCGTTCACATCTGGGACTCCTCCACGCTGCTCACCCTGCAGCAGATTGGCCTGGGGAGCTTTGAGCGAGGCGTTGGCTCCCTTGCCTTCTCCACTGCTGTGAGTCCAAGTGCTAGCCCTGCCCCCGCTCGGTTCCCTGCCTCACGTCTCCCATCACCCTGCCCTCCCTTTCTCCACCCCCAACTCAGATCCCTGCCCCACACTCTCCCATTGCCCCACCTCAGCTTGGATCCTTCCTTGCCCCCTTGGGCTCTTGCGGGGCAGGACTCCCTCAGGACAGCCTGACAGGAGGTGAACCCGGCTGGAGTGCCCCCAATTCCCCCTCCCCTCCCAGTCCTTGTCAGCCCTGGCTGTGCTGCGGGCCTGGGCTGTGCAGTCGTGGTGGGGAGGGGGGATTGGGGGGGGAATTTGGAGGGGGTGGGGAGGGAATTTGTGTCCCCTATCCAGACCCCCCACATCCCTTTGCATGTTCCCTATGCCCCTGTGTCCGCATATTCCATTCTTGAGGAGCCCCCATTGGCAACTGTCCTTCCCGGCTGCCATCTGCAGGACCAGGGGGCCTATCTGTGCGTGGTGGACGACTCCAACGAACACATGCTGTCAGTATGGGACTGTGCCCGTGGCACCAAGCAGGCCGAGATCAAGGTGAGCCAGGGGGCAGACCCAAGGCTGCATAGCATTGCAGGGGTGGGGGGACCACAAGGAACAGAACCCAGGAGTCCTGACTCCAAGCCCCCATCCCTGCTCTCAGCCACTAGCTCCCACTCCCCTCCCAGAGCTGGGAAGAGAACCCAGGCGTCCGGGCTGCAGCCCCCACTCTCCTTCACTGGGTGACGCTGCAGTGCTGCTCCTGCTTTTTGGGTGCTGTCTCCATGGCAACCTGTACATATGTGGGGAGCTGAGGTCATTGTGCTTCCCCCACCACCACCACGCAGGGACCCTGGGCTGGGCCAAGGGTCTGAGTCTGGGCTGTGCATCGATCTCCCTTCCCTGGGGATGGAGCTGGCCGCAGAAGGAGGACCCCCCTGGGGTAGAGGTGCCACCCAAAACTCAGCAAGGGACCCCCCCAGCCCATGGGCGTCCCCCTGCCCCTGGTGCCATCCACTGGTGGGAGAGGAGCAATGAGGGGTCTCCCCATCCCCACCCTTGGGGACCCCACACAGAATCCTGCTGGGCACCCACAATCCCCACATGTCCCTGTCCCTCCAGTTGCCCCCTGTCCTGTCATGCCTCTTCTCTCCCCTCTCCAGAGCACCAACGAGTCCGTGTTCACGGTGGAGTTCAACCCCCAGGACAGTAGCAACTTCATCACCAGTGGGAAATCCCACGTCTACTTCTGGACCTGGAGTGGCAGCACCCTGAGCAAGAAGCAGGGCATCTTCGGGGTGAGGGGCTGGGGGCTGGCTGGAGGGGGCAGTTCTCAGCCGGGTCAGGGGCCTGTGCTGAACCTGGCTGGGGAAGGACTCTGGGCTCAGCCTGTGAGGAGTTGAGCCTGGCTGCCCCGAGAGCACCCCCCTCAATTCACTTCTCTCCCCCCCCATTTCTAGAAGTACAAGAAGCCCAAGTTCATCCAGTGCTTTCTGTTTGATGCCAATGGGGATGTGCTGACGGGGGACTCAGAGGGGAATATCCTGACCTGGGCGCGCACGGCTGCCGACATCCGCACACTGGGCAAGGGCGCCAAAGGTATTGGGGAGATGGGGGGGGGCTGCAGCTGCACAGACCCCTGGACTGGGGGGAGGCCTGCACAGACCCCTGGGCTTGGGGGCAGGGATCCCTGGGCTGCGGTGAGGCCTGCACAGACCCCTGGTCTTGGGGGCAGGGATCCCTGGGCTGGGGGGAGGCCTGCACGGATCCCTGGGCTTGGGGGCAGGGATCCCTGGGCTGGGGGGAGGCCTGCACGGATCCCTGGGCTTGGGGGCAGGGACCCCTGGGCTGGGGGGAGGCCTGCACGGATCCCTGGGCTTGGGGGCAGGGACCCCTGGGCTGGGGGGAGGCCTGCACAGACCCCTGGGCTGGAGAGCAGGGACCCCTGGACTGGGGGGAGGCCTGCACAGACCCCTGGGCTAGGGGCAGGGATCCCTGGGCTGGGGGGAGGCCTGCACAGACCCCTCGGCTTGGGGGCAGGGATCCCTGGGCTGCGGGGAGGCCTGCACAGACCCCTCGGCTTGGGGGCAGGGATCCCTGGGCTGGGGGGAGGCCTGCACAGACCCCTGGGCTTGGGGTCAGGGATCCCTGGGCTGGGGGGTGGCCTGCACAGACCCCTGGGCTTGGGGTCAGGGATCCCTGGGCTGGGGGGAGGCCTGCACAGACCCCTGGGCTTGGGGGCAGGGATCCCTGGGCTGGGGGGAGGCCTGCACAGACCCCTGGGCTTGGAGGCCGGGACCCCTGGGCTGGGGGGAGGCCTGCACAAACCCCTGGGCTGGGGCGGGTGAGAGTGGAGGGGACCTGGAGTGGAGGGATGCAGGGACCCCCCTGGGCTGGGAGGGGTCGGGGGGAGAGGGCCCAGCAATGACCCCACCACCCCATTGCAGAGACCTACCAGATCGGGCATCAGACCCGGGCACACGAAGGGAGCATCTTCTCGCTCTGCTTGCGGCGCGACGGCTCAGTGCTGAGTGGGGGTGGGAAGGACCGGCGCCTTGTGCACTGGAGCCCCAGCCTTGCCCTGCTTCAGGAGGTGGAGGTGAGGGGGGAGTCCGATGGGCTCAGATCCAAAGCGGGAACAGGGCAGTGGTCCTTGGGGTGGCATCTGCATGGGACTGGGGTGAGGGTGAGCATGGGGGATCCACAGGGGATTGTAGGAGGCAGGGATGGGGTCAGAATCTGCTAGTGTTGGAGGGGGGATGGGCAGGGGGATCTGTGGGGAGGGTTGGGTCTATGCAGGCGTTGGGCAAGGGGATCTGCGTTTGGACATGGAGATGGATGGGGATTTGCCTGCAGGATCTGTTGGCAGAGCAGCAGGGGAGGTGTCTGGGGGTCGGAGAGGGGTCTGTAGTGGGGGGGCGGGTGTCACGAAGTCACCGGGCAATGCTCTGGAACTATTTCATATGAAGCCATCCAGGACTCTGGGGAAGCCTCCTTTCTCTGAGCAGACTGTCTCCAGGGCAAGAAGCTTACACAACTTCCACCTTCCTGGGTCTGACCTCAAAGCATTTAGCTTCCCCTTCCACACCATGCGCTTCCTGCAGCAATTCTGCACAGGTGGGGCTCCTGAGGAAGCCAGAGGGCCCTGCACCCCAACTCCACTGTCAGATGGGACTCTCAGCCAGCCAGTAAAACGGAAGGTTTATTAGTTGACAGGAACACAGAATTTGTTAGCAGAGAAATCGGTGACTTTCAGACAAGTCCAACTTGGGAAGTCTTGGACCAGAAGCCCTAGACTCCCCCCCTTCCAGTCCCCCCAAGCAGACTGCCAGCTTCCAGCAACCTGACCTCAGACACCCCCATTGATCCTCCTCCTCTTTGTCTCACTTCCTGGGCAGTCACCTGGTTGCATCCCCCTCCTGGGTCTCCGGTTATGAAGGGCACTGGTTATATGTGCAGGCAGCTGGAGCAGCCTCACCTGCCCCAGAGGTCTCAGCCAAAGTCACACACCCCTATTCCCACCACCGAGGTATTGGTGCAGCACACAGGGAAACTGAGGCACACACAGTATTCATGCAAAACAGTAAAACTCACATACAACATAACAAGGGAAAATCTCCACTTTCTGACAGTGGGCAGGAAGTGTTTGAGGGGTCAGTGAGGGGGCTGTAGTGGGTGCGGGTGGGGATCTGCAGGGGTGGGCAGGGGGTGTCTGGAGGGTTGGTGAGGGGGCTGCAGGAGCTGGGGATCTGTGGGGGGCATGGTTGGAAAACTATAGAAGTCATGGGTAGGAGCTCAGGATCTGCCGGAGGCGTGTCCGGGGTGCAGCAGGAGGCTGTGGGTGGGAGGAGGGGGGATCTGCCGGAGGGGAAGAGGTCTGTAGGAGTCATGGGTGGGGATCAGGATCTGCAGTGAGCATGTGGGGGGATCTGTGGCTCCTGCTGTCCCCACCCTGCTCAGTCAGCCCCTTGTGCCCCCCAGATCCCGGAGCAGTTTGGGGCTGTGCGCACCATTGTCGAGGGCCCCGGGGCTGAGCTGCTGGTTGGGACTACGCGCAACGCGCTGCTCAGGGGCAGTCTGGCTGCTGGCTTCACCCCCATTATCCAGGTGAGCGGGGAGCTGGGGAGCCTTGGGGCTACAGAGACTGAGGGGCTGTGGGAGGGCTTGGGAAAGGGAGGGGATATGGGGAGGATTATGGGGGTGCAGCAGGGTGGGGGGTGCTTGGGAAAGCAGGGGGCCCTCTGGAGTGGCAAGGGGGACAGATGGGTTGGGGACTGGGGAGCAGTGGGGGGGAGGGAGAGATGGGATTGAGGTCATGGACAGCAGCGTACAACAGGGTGAGCTAGGTCCCCGCCTGTCCCCCTCAGGCTTTCCTTGGTTTCAGGGTCACACGGACGAGCTGTGGGGCTTGGCCACCCACCCCTCACGGAGCCTCTTCCTCACCTGCGGGCATGACAGGCAGGTCTGCATGTGGGACAGCGGGGAGCACACGGCGGCCTGGAGCCTCACCCTGGAGGTACCGCCCTGGGGGGAATGGGGGGGGGTTCACGGCAGCCTGGAGCCTCACCCTGAAGGTACCATCCTGAGGGGGATGGGGAATGCAGTGGGCTGGATCCTCCCCTTGGAGGTACCGCCCCAGGGGGGATGGGGAACGCAGTGGGCTGGAGCCTCCCCCTGGAGTTACCACCCTGGTGGGGATGGGGGATGCAATGGGCTGGAGCCTCACCTTGGAGGTACTGCCTGAGGAGGTGGGGTGGGGTGGGGTGGGTAGGAGGAGGGTCAAGATCCTTACAGGGTGTGTCTCCCCCGCAGGAGACCGGGCTCTGCGCTGATTTCCACCCCAGTGGCCGGGTGGTGGCTGTAGGACTCAACACTGGACGGTAACTCTCTCTCCACTCCACCCCCCCCATTGCCCCCATTCTGGCCCCTCAGGGGGTGCTGGGGAAGCCCTTCCCACCCCACTGGAGTCACACCCAAAGGGGTTGAGGGGCTACTGGTGGCCCTGCAAGCAGGACCCTGAGATTTGGGGCTGTGACCCCCACTCCCTGAATCTGGCCCCCTGGGGTTAAGGGTTTGCCCCCAGGGTCGGAAACCCCCCCTCTGTTGCCCCTTCTCCCCGGGGCGGGGTTCTCTCTCTGTGTCTGCACATCCGGTGCCACGGGAGCTCTGACCCCCTCCTGTGCCCCCCCAGGTGGCTGGTGCTGGACACAGAGACACGGCAGGTGCTGTCAGGGGGCTCAGACGGGAACGAGCAGCTCTCAGTGGTGCGCTATTCACCAGGTCAGACCCCCCTCCCTTCCCCTGCAGGCCCCATTCCCACCAGGTTTCTCCCCCACTGCAGCTCTGGCTCCCTCCGTCCCTCACCACTCCATGGCCCCATTCCCACCCCATCTTCCCCACGTTGTAGAGACAGCAAGTTCTTCCCATTCTCCCCATCCCCCATGGCTCTGTTTCCACCACCTCCTCTGCCCCCCTTTTGCAGCTGCCCCCCACGTGGCCCCTTCCCACCTCTCTTTTCTCCCCCTTGCAGACGGTGAGTTCCTGGCCATCGGCTCCCACGACAACTTCATCTACATCTACAGCGTGGGGGAGGGGGAACGCAAGTACAGCCGTTTCGGCCGCTGCACGGTGAGGGGGGGCCAAGGAGAGAGGGCTGCCAGGAGGAGGCTGGGGAGGATGGGGCTACTGGGATGGTGGAGGAGGTCACTGGACCAAAGGTGGAGGAGGGAAGGGGAGAGGGTCTCTGGGAGATGAGGGGCGGGTCCTGGGATCGAGGGGGGTGTATGATTTCAGGCCCCTGGATTGTGCCCCCTTGAGAGGTGCCTGAGGCTGGGCTGGGGGGATCCTTGAGTAACTGGCTTTGATGCCCCTGTTCTTCCCCCTCCGCCCAGGGACACTCCAGCTTCATCACCCACCTGGACTGGTCCAAGGACAGCAAGTTCATCATGTCCAACTCGGGAGACTACGAGATCCTCTACTGTGAGTGCCGGGAATGGGGGTGCTCAGGAGCCCGTCACCCTGGTGCCTGGGCGTGAGTCGCCCTCGTTGTGCATGGGCCTGTCCATAAGCTTCCGTCATGGGTGGAGGTGGCTCTGGTGACCTGGGACAAGTGTGTGTGTCGTTCCTTGAGTACCTGTGGCTGGGAGCCGTGCCCCCATGAGGCAGTGCCTGTTTCTGCAGTGGGACCCTAACCCCGCGTCTCTCTCCCCGGTGTGCAGGGGATGTGGCTGGCGGCTGCAAGCTGTTGAGGAATCGCTTTGAGAGCCGCGACCGGGAGTGGGCGTCATACACCTGCGTGCTGGGCTTCCACGTTTTTGGTGAGGGTTGGGGCCCATGGGATGTGGGGGGAGAGGGCGAGCGTCGGGGTACGAAGGGTCCCTGGGAGAAGGGAGAGAGAAGAGTGTAGCTGGGGGGAAAGCGGTCCCAGGGGCTCTGAGAGCCATGGTCAGGAAGGAGCACTAGCATGTCATAGAATCAATCATAGAATATCAGGGTTGGAAGGGACCTCAGGAGGTCATCTAGTCCAACCCCCTGCTCAAAGCAGGACCAATCCCCAACTAAATCATCCCAGCCAGGGCTTTGTCAAGCCTGACCTTAAAAACTTCTAAGGAAGGAGATTCCACCACCTCCCTAGGTAACGCCTTCCAGTGTTTCACCACCCTCCTAGTGAAAAAGTTTTTCCTAATATCCAACCTAAATCTCCCCCACTGCAACTTGAGACCATTACTCCTTGTTCTGTCATCTGCTACCACTGAGAACAGTCTAGATCCATCCTCTTTGGAACCCCCTTTCAGGTAGTTGAAAGCAGTTATCAAATCCCGCCTCATTCTTCTCTTCCGCAGACTAAACATCCCCAGTTCCCTCAGCCTCTCCTCATAACTCATGTGTTCCAGTCCCCTAATCATTTTTGTTGCCCTTTGTTGGACTCTTTCCAATTTTTCCACATCCTTCTTGTAGTGTGGGGCCCAAAACTGGACACAGTACTTCAGATGAGGCCTCACCAGTGTCGAATAGCGGGGAACGATCATGTCCCTCGATCTGCTGGCAATGCCCCTACTTATACATCCCAAAATGCCATTGGCCTTTTTGGCAACAAGGGCACACTGTTGACTCATATCCAGCTTCTCATCCACTGTAACCCCTAGGTTCTTTTCTGCAGAACTGCTGCCTAGCCATTCGGTCCCTAGTCTGTAGCTGTGCATTGGATTCTTCCGTCCTAAGTGCAGGACTCTGCACTTGTCCTTGTTGAACCTCATCAGATTTCTTTTGGCCCAATCCTCCAATTTGTCTAGGTCTCTCTGTATCCTATCCCTACCCTCCAGCGTATCTACCTCTCCTCCCAGTTTAGTGTCATCTGCAGACTTGCTGAGGGTGCAATCCACACCATCCTCCAGATCATTTATGAAGATATTGAACAAAACCGGCCCGAGGACCAACCCTTGGGGCACTCCGCTTGATACCGGCTGCCAACTAGACATGGAGCCATTGATCACTACCCGTTGAGCCCGACAATCTAGCCAGCTTTCTATCCACCTTATAGTCCATTCATCTAGCCCATACTTCTTTAACTTGCTGTCGTGTCTCTCCCATGCAGGTGTGTGGCCGGACGGCTCGGATGGCACAGACATCAATTCCCTGTGCCGCTCCCACAATGAGCGTGTAGTCGCTGTGGCAGATGACTTCTGCAAGGTGCATCTGTTCCAGTACCCCTGTGCCAGGGCCAAGGTGAGACTGGTAGGGATTGGGGGGTTAACCCTGTGCCAGGGCCAAGCTGAGACTGGCAGGGATGGGGGGTTAACCCCTGTGCCAGGACTGAAGTGAGACTGGCAGGGAAGGGGAGTTAAACCTGTGCCAGGGCCAAAATGAGACTGGTGGGGTGGGATTAACCCCTGACCCCAGGGCCGAGGTGAGAGGAGGCATGAAGGGGGTAGGGTGGAAGATTAACTAGGGATTTTGTCTGCCCCTTTTCCCATTGGCTGGGGACTGCCCTGATGGTTCGGGGTGTGGGGATGCCCAGGGGGTCTTGCGCAGGGAACTGGGGACTCTGAGGGGACATCCCAGGGGATCAGGGAGTCTCTGTAGGATCTTGGGCAGGGGAATGGGGTATCTCTGGGGGTTCTGAGTGGGGTGGGGGGGGTCTCAACTGGGGTATCAGTTGTGGTTCTGGGAGGTTCTGGGGGTAGTGGCAGAGCCCAAGGGCCTTGACCAGGGGCTTAGGGAACACTCTGGAGGTTCTGGGTGGGGTGGGAGACCATTGGCAGCGCCCACGCCTGACCCCACTCCCTTGTTCTCTCTTGCAGGCACCCAGCCACGTGTATGGGGGCCACGGGAGCCACGTGACTAATGTGCGCTTCACGAATGATGACAGCCACCTGGTCTCACTGGGGGGCAAGGACACCAGCATCTTCCAGTGGCGGGTGCTGGGAGGCAGCCTCCCCCACAGCTGCTCGCTCTCCTCTGCCTCCCTCTCTTCCCAGGAGGCTGGGGGCTGCGCCTGAGCTGGAGACACTGCAGGGACCAAGCCTCATTGCCTGTGGGCCTGGACAGCCCTGGCACATGGATCCCAGCGAGCCAGGCCCAGCCAGAGGGTTCCCCCACCCCCTGGGACTAACGCGTGCTAATAATGCGACCTGCTTCATTAACACTGGGGGGCAGGCCTGGATTCTGTTCAGGGCCCAGCACAGGTCAGAGTGGTGGGGCAGGGCCGAGGGCCTGTTGGCAGCTCCCACCACCAGGGCCCAGGGGCTCAGCTGGGAGGGTGCTGGGATTGGGGCTCTTGCCTTGAAGTCCTCATTGCATGAGGGCTGGGGCCGGGGGGTGTCTGGCAGGGGAACTTATGGGGTTAGGGGAACCATGTGGGTGTTAATGGAGGCAGCCTATCTTTAGGGCTGGGGCTGTCCCTTATCTACCCTCACTCCGTTCCCAGAACATGTGTACGATGGGGCCTGTCCACCTGGGGACACTCTCTCCCTCCAGGGGCCTGAGGGCTGACCCCAATGCTGGGACCAAGCCTGGAGAAGCAGGACACTGCTCTCCCCGCTTCGTTTACATTCCCGGCTGCGCCAGAGCAGCAAGACGCTGAACACTGTGAGAGGCAGCAATAAAGCCTTGGCATCAGGGGCTGGGCTCCTGTCTCCTTCCTGTCAGGGTTGGGGAGTAGGCACACAGCAGTGGTACGGGGTGGGGGGCATAAGGCTGTGGGCAGGGGCCACAGCAGTGGGGTGGGGGAGAGGAAGGCATGCTAGGGGCAGCAGAGGGTGGGGCTAGCCTGCGTTAGGATGGTACAGTGCAGGGATCACTGTTAACACCGCCCTGAGGATGTGGGGGAGGGGGGAGCATGCTGAGGCTTTGGTTCCAGAGTCGGGGGAGAGGGAAATAAGGGATTTAGCTCCCCAGGTCTAGTGAGATACAGAGAGGACATCTCTGCCTCTCTGCTGGGGCTCTGTCGTTTCTACATGGCAGGACCCTGGAATTAGTGCAATGGTGCCCCACCCCAGAGGTGGCTGCATCTCACCTTTGGATGCAGGATCCCCCTGCAATCAGTGGATTCCTGAGTATAAGGGGTCAATTAGTGACTATTTTGGGCTGCACAGCTGTAAATTTGCATATGTACATGTATGCAAATAACCCTAATGCGGTTGAGGCTGCTGGGAATTGCCCCTTGTTCCAGGGGCAGCCTTGCTGCAGAGCCCATCGAAGAGGAAAAGGTTAAAAACCCTGCGCTGGGGTCTCCCTCCGGAAAGGCCCGAGCGGGGAAGCCTCTGTCCGGAAATAGCCGAATGCTGCAGTCTCCGGATTTATCCGAAGGTCTCCGGCCATCAGGACCGGAATCACTGGCCGGAAGGAACGGGTCGCCGGGAGGCTGTCGTCGGCGCTGCCCGAAGCGTCTCCAGGTGTTTCCGGAAAGAGCCGAACATTTCCGGAGAGACCCGATTTCGTCCCGAAGCCGCCTCGGATATTTCCGAGCCTCCCCGATCCTTTCCCGGAGATCCCCGAAGCGTGGCCGGAGGCGGCCGGAGGCGCCCGAAGCCGCCTGGCCCCGGCCTTGCGTGAGGAGGAGGCGGCGGCGGCGGCGGCGCGGCGAAGCGGGAGGAGATGAAGAGCGGCCGGGAGCGGGGCTAGCGAGGGCCCGAGCGGAGCCGGACGGAAACCCCCCCCCTTTCCCCCATCGCGCGGCGGGGCCATGGCGGCCAATATGTACCGGGTGGGGGGTGAGTCTGGGGCCGGGGGGGGTCAGTGGGGGGGCTGGGCGGTGAGTGCGGGGAGCCGCGGGGGGCTGAGGGAGCGGGGCGGAGCAGGGCGGTGCTGGGGCGCCCCCAGGAGGGTGGCGCTGCGGGGCAGTGGGTGGGCTGGAGGTGTCAGAGTGGGGGGAAGCGGAGCCGGACGGGGCGGTGTGTCCCCGGCACTAGCGGATTGGGGGGGCTCGGAGGTCCTGGCGGGGGTTATGGACGGTGGGGGGAGGATGCCCACCTAGTGCCCTAGAGGAAGAGGCTGTTCTCCCCCCACATGCTGCGCCCCTGTGTCGCGGAGGGGGCTGACCCATAGGGAACAGGCTGTGTGGGGGGTGGCAAGGAGCGGGTTTGTTATGTGGGGCTTGGGGGGTTGTTATAGGGTGGGGGCGCTGTGGGTTAGGGAGGTGGTTTCATCAGGTATGGGGTGTTCACGGCCTCTGGAGGCCCTGGGGCAGTTGGGGGGATCAGGTTGGGGGGGAAGTGGACAATGGGGGTAAAGGATGATGGGCTAGTTATATGGGGGCAGGGGAGTCTGGTGTAGTGAGCTGGTGGCATGGTGTGAAGAAGTTCAGGGACTGTGGGGAAATAGGGCACTTGGGGTTCTGGCTGGTGGGTTGGGCTGGTTATTTGGGGATGAGGTCGGTTGTGGGGGGAGCTGGCAGATTATGGGGTGGAGGGAATCCTTGAGGGGGCAGCAAGTTTGGTTACACGAGGTAAGGGAATTCACCGGGTGTGGGGCCCATAGGGGGTCCAGGGCAGTGAGCTGGTTTATGGAGTACAGGACTTGGTGAGCTGTGGGTATGGCTGGTGGGGGAGCAATTGGGGAATGGGGGTCAGTGAGGTGTTTATATGTGGTCAGGAGTTTTTTGGGGTGTACATGGAGCAGTTGACCAAGTGGTGTGTGAGGTGCTTGGGAGAAGAGTCTGGGGGGATCTTGTTGTGGGGAGGCCAGGGGGGCAGGTTATGTGTGGGGCAGTTTGGGGGCGTGGGTTTCGAGGGCTGGGTGAGGTGTATGTAGTTTTGGGGCTGTTGGGGGTGGATATGGGCTATGGGAGGGGGAGGCCTGGTTGGGGGACGTTGTGTGTGGTAGTTTGGGGGTCTGGTTATGGGGGTGGTGTGTGGAGCAGTTGGGGAGTGGGTTGGGAGGTGGGGACAGTTGTGCAACATCTCATTTTAGAGCAGTTGGGGTTGGCTTGTGTGGAATCTGGTTGAGGAGGTCAGGGGGTTGGGGGATCTGATTTAGGGCACTTGCAGGGGCCAGGCTGCCCAGGAGACCCGTTCCCTGGTCCCTGCGTTTGAGCATGTGCTGAGGAGCCTGGGGGCATTGGTGCTGCACTTGAGGAGTGGCACTTTGGGGGAAGGGTCTCTCCTTCCTGATGGCTCTATTTATAACGTCTTCCCCTTGTGCTGACTCTGGGGTGTGTCTCACGAGGGGGGTCTGATCTCACACTGAGATCCTCTTGCTGTTGTACTACTTTGAGGGGTGGGGGTGGGGGGCTGTCTCCTCCTGTCCTTACAGCGTTGTGCCTACACCAGTATGTGGCTGCTCCACTGCCTGGGCACTGTGGCTCAGCTACCTCCCGAGCCTGGTAAATGCTGCCCAGGCCTAGCTATTGCTGTTCCAGGCTGGAACCTAGCACCAGGCACTGGCAATGCTGCCCTTAGGCTGGGCCCTGTCCATGCAGATGTTTGGCAGGTGGTGCCAGCATGGGGGTGCTGCCTGGTGCCTGGCTGGGAGTGGCGGGGGGGGGGGTCTGGGTGCTACAGAGGGTGGGGTAGGAACTTGGCCCCTGCTCTGGGATGCTGCAGCCTGGGCAATGTTGCCCATGTCGGCAAGTGGCTGCGGATGGGAGGAATGTGTTGCTGCCTGCTGCTGTACTGCCTGGTGGGATGGAGACTGGGAGAGGAACTCCCCCTTTGGGGGCTGCCTTGCTACTGCTGTTTCAGGGCCTGGCTTAGGGTGGGGGCAGGAAACCCCATGGATACACAGGGTGCTTGGCAGGCGATATGAAACAGTTGGGGCAGTCTAGGTGAGGCAGCCCCATGGGGGAGGAGATGAATGCCCCGTTGGGAGAAGGTGGCACTGGGGTGGAGACTGAAGGTGGTGGTGTGCCCCCATGGGGACGGGTGGCTCGTTTGATGGCTCTGAGCGTTCAGCCTGTCCTTCCTGGGTGCCTGCCTGTTCTCCTGATTTCCCTCTGACGGCTTTGGTCTCAATTCTCTCTGCAGATTATGTCTATTTTGAGAATTCCTCCAGTAACCCCTACCTCGTCCGGCGCATCGAGGAGCTCAACAAGGTCAGCGGCCATGGGACCACACCCAGAGACACCCCCCACCCCATCTCCTGCACACACCCGTTAGGGCCACAGAACCATAGCCAGTACCTGTATGCTCACCCCCACCAGCTGTGCACCTGAGACCCACCCCCTCCACCTCCCTCGGGCTGCAGGACTAGAGCTAGACATCCATACCCGCTCTCACACCAGAGAGCCACAGCCAGACCCCCTCCCTCACCAAATCCTCCCTTCGGGGATTTGCAGCCATACCCTTCTCTACAGGAGGGACCCATTGGCCAGATTGCAAGGTTGCACCTGAGGGCACCGCAGCCTCTCTGAGCCTGCCATTTGTAAGTACAGGAGGGAAATGGGATCACCTGGCGGTTGCCTCGGTACCCCATCTGGGAGGCTGCACCGAGTGCTGTGTCCAGGGCGTGGGAGTGGTGAGGAGCAACTCCCAGGGGAACAGCAGTGCCAGCTCCTCCCCTCAGGCAGCGTCCTGCTCTCATCCCCAGACAGCCAATGGCAATGTGGAGGCCAAGGTGGTGTGTCTCTTCCGGCGACGGGATATCTCCAGCAGCCTCAACAGCCTGGCTGACAGCAACGCTCGTGAGTGCTGGGGCCCATCCCCATAGCCCTGCTGGCAGGCCCAGGGCCTCTGGGGGTCTTCTCAGGGGGTGAATGGAGTGGGGTAGAGGTCTTGGGGGGTTATTAGGGCTGTCTCAGGCTAGCAGGGGGTGGGTGTATCTTTGGGGATGAAGTTGTAGGGGCATGCATAGGGTTGTTGGGGAGCAGTGGATCTGTCTCAGTTGAGGAGTCTTGGCCACTGGGATGTGTGTGTGTGGCCTATCGGGGGGCAGTGGGGCATGTGTGGGGTGGGGCTGGTTGGGGGAAGATTATGGCCCCATGCCTATGATGCAGGGCAGACATGCTGCAGATCTGCTGCCGCCTAGAGCTTGTGGGTGAAAGGCCGCACCACCTGCCCCTCCCTGGGCAGCTCCCTGCCTGCCTGGCTAGGAGAGCTGCCAGCTCCTTCCCCTCCCCTCCGCCTAGGCTGCAGGCACTGGGAAAGAGTGGCACTAATGCTTGTCATTCGTGGTTTGGGACAGGGAGTGTCTCTGGGGTGATGAGCCCCCCAGCACACAATATAGTCTGGGTCCCACGTCCTCCTCCTCCTTGTCTCACGCCTATTCACCCTGCACTGGGCAGTGCCCAAGGGTCTGTGAAGGGTCTTGCAGGTGCCAAGACTTTGACCTTTCTCCCCAAGAGCACTGGTGTCAAACACACAATTGGCAAATGCAACTGTGGAGACAGAGTCTAGGGTGTGTGTGTGTGTGTGGGGGGGTATGTTAGTTCATTTCCCAGCCCAGAGCTGGGGTAGCAGGGGGCTGCAGATTGGGAGTGAGGGGCACCAGCAGAGCTGTGGGGGAGGGGCTGCCATAGCAGAGGACTGTGGGTCTGGAGTGAGAGGTGCCGGGGGTGGAACTTGCCCAGCTCTCCCTAGCGCCTCATGTATGAGGCTGGTGCAACATGGAGGCCATGGGCAGTGCAGGGTTAACAGGCCGTGGGAGCTCTTCCGGTTGGGGCCTGTGCTAGCTGCTCGCCTGGGCTTGGGGTTTCCGGGCCTGTTCAGTGGGGGCCACCCTTGACTCTGCCCCAGTGGGGTAGGTGAGGAGTGGGACTGGGTCCCAGGGGGCTGCCCCCACCTACCCTGCCCCCACCCCACAGGGCTTCCTGAACACATGAGCAGGGGTGGAATCAGTGCCGTCCCCCACTGGGCTGCTGCCAAGTGCTGGAGACAGTGGGGCTGGGAGAACAATGAGCTTTTTGGCGGTGGTGCAGCTTGGCCACTTCCTGCTGTGGGGAGTGGGGGATGGGCCTCTGAGGATAGGGGGGCAGCGTGCTTTGCTGGGGGGAGGGTTCTTGGGGGGGGTGCATTCTGCTCTTGGGCAGTGGGCGGGGGTTAACCTAAGGCCGCGCTGTGTTCCCGGGGTTATTGGGGGGGGACATGACACTCTGCTTTTCAGCACAGGAAGGGTTAACCCCAGGCAGGTGCTCTGCTCCAGGGGGAGTTATGGGTGCTCCCGGGCAGGGAGGGGACAGTTAATCCTGGGGGTTGCCCTGTTCTTGGCAGGGTGGTGTGCTGTGAAGCTGTGGAGGTGGTAGGAAGGGGAGGATTCAGCCTGGGGGCTGAATGCGGGGGTAGGGCAGTACTCTCTGCTCCTGGGGGATAGAGTGGGTGATGGGAGCAGCAGGGCTTTGCTCCTGAGACAGTGGTGGGGCTGGGGGCTCTGTGGGAGCTCTCTGTCGGGGGGGGAAGTGGTGAGGTTGGGGGCTTTCCATCGGGGAAGGGGTATCTGGGGGCTCTGTGGGGGCGCTCTGTCAGGGGACGGTGGTGGGGCTGGGGGCTCTGTGGGAGCTCTCTGTCAGGGGACGGTGGTGGGGCTGGGGGCTCTCTGTCGGGGGGGTAGGTGGTGAGGCTGGGAGCCCCTGACCCTCGTGTCCTGCCACAGGCGAGTTTGAGGAGGAGTCGAAGCAGCCGGGGGTGTCCGAGCAGCAGCGGCACCAGCTGAAGCATCGCGAGCTCTTCCTGTCGCGCCAGTTTGAGTCACTGCCAGCCACCCACATACGGTGCGTGGGGGCTGGGCACAGGGGCTAGGGCTCTTCTGAGGGAGGGGCCTTCCTTGGCCTGGGGGGCCTTATCCTGGATTTTGTGCCTCCCTGTTGCCATCTCCCGACTCTGTGCCCTCTGGAGAAGCCCAGCACCAGGCCCGCTGCACAGGGAAGGGTGTGAGCCCGGAGCAGCAGCTCTTTGGGGCTGGCTCTGTGCTGCTGCTGCTGGGTCCGGCGGGATGTGGGGATCCCTCAGGGCCCCAATCCGGGGCATGGGGAGCCATGGGGCCAGCCTGTGACGTGCCCTATGCTTGGTCCCTGCAGGGGGAAATGCAGCGTCACGCTGCTCAATGAGACTGACATCCTCAGCCAGTACCTGGAGAAGGAGGTGAGGAGCTGGGCCTGTGGAGGGGCTTGGCCTGCATGGGTTGAGGGGCTGCGATCAGCCCCCTGGAACTGGTCAGGGATTGGGGGCAGGGAGGAAGGAGGACTTGCCCCCTGGCCTGGCTGCAGGTGAGAAGGGTTGAAACCAGGGCAGAGCTCTCTCTTGTGAGGGATGGGAAGAGCTGTTTCTGGGTGGGGCAGGGTTGGGGGAGGCCAGTCTGCTGGGGTGCCCTGCCTCACCCCTCTGCCCCTCCCCCAGGACTGCTTCTTCTACTCGCTGGTCTTTGACCCTGTCCAGAAGACGCTTCTGGCCGACCAGGGGGAGATCCGGGTCGGCTGCAAGTACCAAGCTGAGATCCCTGACCGGCTGGCTGAAGGTGATGGGAAAGGGTGTCTCCTGGACTGATCTGTGCCCCTGGGGGAAGTCAGCCTTGCTCTTTGGGGGAGCCGCGACCCGGGGGGGAGGTCCTCAATGCCCTAGGGGAGCTGTGTGCCTTGCCTGCCCCCTCTCAGGGTGGAGGGGGGAAGAGATGCAGCATCGTCTTTTCTGACTGGCCCCTCCCCACAGGCGAGTCGGACAATCGGAACCAGCAGAAGATGGAGATGAAGGTCTGGGACCCCGACAACCCACTGACTGACCGGCAGATCGACCAATTCTTGGTGGTGGCTCGGTGAGACTGGGGGGGTGGGGGTCTCTTGGTTCACGTGGGGCCTCCTTGGGCTCTGGGTCGTTGCTAACCTGTGTCCCTCCCCAGGGCCGTCGGGACCTTTGCTCGAGCTCTGGATTGCAGCAGTTCCATCCGGCAGCCCAGTCTGCACATGAGTGCAGCCGCCGCCTCCCGGGATATTACGCTGGTGAGAGGGAGATGGGGGGCAGGGAACAGGCTGTGTGTTGTCTGAGTTCTATAGTCCATTTGTGGGGTGTCCCTATCCCCACTGGCTGCTGGCGGGGCCCCTACAGCCCCAGGTGACTCACTGGATGTTACGGGGGCTTCTGGAGCTGCCTCAACCCTCCTGACTCAAAGCTGGGGGGCTTGGGTTGCCCCCTGCCCAGAGGGTTGAGAGACGTAACCCCTGGGGAACATTGCACTCCTCTCATGGGGTGCTGGGGTGGTGGCTCCGGGCCTCGTGTGACTCCCAGCAGCAAGGAGCAACAGCCTGCTGACAGGCCCCTTCCCTGCAGTTCCACGCCATGGACACGCTGCAGCGGAATGGCTATGACCTGGCCAAGGCCATGTCGACGCTTGTGCCCCAGGGGGGCCCAGTGTTGTGCCGTGACGAGATGGAGGAGTGGTCAGCCTCAGAGGCCATGCTCTTTGAGGAGGCGCTGGAGAAGTACGGCAAGGACTTCAATGACATCCGACAGGACTTTGTGAGTGGGGATGGGGGGAGGGATCCGCCTGGGACCAGCTCTAAGTCCCTCCTTTGTGGGGGTTGTAAGAACCTCCCAGGCACCCGCACTGGACTGCTCCATCTTGGGGGGGATATGAACCCAGGAGAGGGGCTGGGAGCCCTGGAGATTGATCCTGCACTGGCTCGGGTGTGCGGGGGGTGCTGTGGCACTGCTGTCTCCCTCCCACCCCATGCCTCCAGGGGCTGGGTGTGTGGGGCTTTCCTGGTGCTGTCTGACCACCTCTGTGGCCCTTGCAGCTGCCCTGGAAGTCCCTGGCCAGCATCGTGCAGTTCTACTACATGTGGAAAACCACCGACCGCTACATCCAGCAGGTGAGCTAGGCCCAGGAGGTGGGGGGGCTCTGGGGCTGTGCCTTGCTCCTACTGGAGGCGAGTGATGGGGCCCTGTTTCCTCCCCTGCTTAGGCTGTGTCTCTGTTTGCAGAAAAGGTTGAAGGCAGCTGAAGCTGACAGCAAACTGAAGCAGGTCTACATCCCTACCTAGTAAGTATGGCGGGGGGGGTCACCTCAACTGAGTGTGAGCATGGGGGAGAGGGGGGTCACCCCCTGCCCCCAGTGTGAGCATGTGGAGGAGTTAGGACCAGAGGCTAGGCCTGGGGGAGGGGCTATGTCCCCTTCTAGTGGGGGGCTGGGATAAAAGGGGCCTGTCCCATGTGCTGTGGAGAGCAGGCCACCTGCCCTCCCCCTAGGTGGGGGGGGGCTGGAGATGGAGTTGGGTGTGACATCGTCTCTTCTCCCCTGGCAGCACTAAACCTAACCCCAATCAGATCATCTCGGTGGGCTCCAAGCCTGGCATGAACGGGGCTGGCTTCCAGAAGGGGCTGACCTGCGAGAGCTGCCACAGTGAGTGCTGATGTGGGGCTCCAAGGGGTGGGGGTGTCTGTGCCCAGTCCTGGGGATGGAGGGCCCTGACTGCTGCCATGGATCTTGTCCCAGGAGAGGGGAACGGGTCCCTGGGCCTGCCTGCCAGCGGGTTGCTCAGCTGTGGAGTCCCCTTCCCCTAATGCTGCAGTCTCTTCTCTCCCTCAGCCACCCAGTCAGCACAGTGGTATGCCTGGGGCCCGCCCAACATGCAATGCCGCCTTTGTGCCTCCTGCTGGATCTACTGGAAGAAATACGGGGGGCTGAAGACCCCGACGCAGCTGGAGGGAGCCGCCCGCAGCGCCACGGTAATGCCTGCTGAGAGGCATGGGCATGGCACCACGGTAACACCTCCCAGGGGCTGGGCATGCAGGGCACTGACAGTGTTGTGGCAATCCCTGCCTGGGGGCATAGGAATGCAGGGAGCTGCATGCAGTGCCTTGGTAATGCCTGCTGGAGTGGATGGGCATGGGTGCAGCCATCCATGGTTAATGCCTGCATTGGGGGCTGGGTGTGGGGGGCAGAGGTGTTAGGCTACACTGAGGAGGCCCTCATTTCTTGTGGTCCGAGGGGGGTGCATACCCCACAGGGTGAGATCTGGGAACTGCCAGCACTGAGCCTTGGGCTCCTCTGTCTCACCTGTGCTGGGTTGTGTCCCTGCCCCCAGGCTCTCCCAGTGTCCCATGCTGGGCCCTGACCACCTACCCTTCTGTGTCACAGGAGCCGCACTCCAGGGGCCACATGTCAAGGCCTGAAGCCCAGAGCCTTTCTCCCTACACAACCAGCGCCAACCGGGCCAAGCTGCTGGCCAAGAACCGCCAGACCTTCCTGCTGCAGACCACCAAGCTGACCCGCATTGCCCGCCGCATGTGTCGCGACATCCTGCAGCCACGCCGTGCTGCCCGGCGCCCCTATGCCCCTATCAATGCCAACGCCATCAAGGCTGAGTGTACGTGTGCAGGGCTGGGAGGGAGGACATCATGGGCTCCCCCATCTCACACCCGCACTCTGCTTCCCTCCGTAGGCTCTATCCGGCTACCCAAGGCAGCCAAGACTCCCCTGAAGATTCACCCCCTGGTGCGGCTGCCGCTGGCCACCATCGTCAAGGAGCTGGGTAAGGGTCTTGGGCACAGAGCTCTAGGCACAGCAGGGAGAGCCCAGCTTGGGAGGACTGAGGCTTGCAGCCCCACACCTGCCTGGCTCCCCATGCCCCACACCAGCCCTTTCCCTCTGGGGATGGGGGTAACTCCTCAGACCCCATTGACCGGACAGCACTGCTCTCCACTTGAACAGGGCTGTTGCTCCACTGTCTTTGAGTGCTTGTCTGAGGATCCCACTCTAGGTGCATCTGCATGCCCCTGGCATAAAGGGCAGAGTGGATGCAACCGTCCCTCAGTTCCTCTTGCTGCCCCTGGCAGTGAGATGGAGCCAGGCTGTGGCTGCCTGCTGCGTTCGGCATGTTTCCTAGTGGTAGATAGGTCACGTTAATCCCTTAAATGCTTTTTTCCCTTAGTTTTCTTAGCGATCCCCTCCCCACTCCTCCCAAGTTCCTTATTTTTCTTCGGTGCTTTGTGGATTGAAGGCCCTCAAGTTTTCCATCCTGTGTGTGTTCCCCTTTCCCATGGACATGGCCCTTAACTGTCTGCCTAGGCGAGACCTGTATCTGGTTGGTGCACTCTACTGGTCCTTCTTGTCAACAAGACAATCATGGACACTTGGCTGAAATGCTTCCTTCTGGAGCAGTTGGGGGTGCTTTGAACCCAAAAGAACGGGTATCAGGCTCCACGCAAGACCTTCCACTTCAAGTCCCTGGCAGTCACTGCTGCTGGCAGCTGGGATGCAGCTCCTGAGACCAGTACCGTTGGGGGGAATCTGAAATGGTACCAATGGGCCAGCCACAGCTGCCAAAAGTCAGCTTGGCATCACTGGCTGTTCCAGTGCTGACGACTGGTTCTATGTCCTCCCCTCTGAGGCAGAATTGCCCAGAACACCAGACCACACATGGCTCCAGGCACCAATCTACCTTCCCTGAACCAGGAGGTACCGAGAGGCCTAAGAAAAGTCCTTGGCCTTCGGTTCCCTCCCTCTCAGAATCCAGGGGCAAGTGACAAGGAATCGAGTGGTCCAGCACCCGTGTGTGGTACTAAAATGACAGATTTGTCGGCACTGGAACTGTCGGCACCACTGATAGACTCCAACAGTTTCTGGCGTTGGGAGTTGCTACTCCTCTGGTCCCAAGGATGCTACACACAGAACAGTCTTCAACAGCTGTACTGACACACCGGCCAAGAGGTCATGCTGTTGTCACAGGAAATCTCCTCTCCCTCTCCAGACCTCACCACTTCCTCCTGCCCATATACCGGGCTCTGAGAAGGGTTCCTCTCCAGTGAGCACCAGAGCGCTGGTCTGTTCTCTGGCACCCACCTCCATGGCAATGGTCTGACCAGCCCCACTCTTACAGCTCTCCACTGTGGCAGTACTCGGCTCTGCTCTGAAAATCCTCCAGAAGTGGCTCTCCCTCTAGCACACTGGCAAGCAGAGAATGTTCCACTTTCCTGCAGCTTTGACTACAAGGCCTCCTTGAGACACGACCCAGATCCCTTGGCCGTGAGACGCTTGAAGGGTTAGAGATGAGGAAGAACATCCTGCAGAGGAGGGAGAGACAGGTCCTGAAACTGAGGAGCAGTGTCCCCAACCTCTCCTATAGATCCCTCCTTGTCTCACTTGATGCAGCGGTCTCTGCTCTGGATGCCTACAGAGTATTTCAGGAGCAGACTACTCAGACTCTGATGCCCTAGAAACTGAGACCTCAATGATCCAAGACCCCTCATTCCCCAGACTATTCGACAACTCTGCTCTGGGCAGGATGGTGATGCCAGTTGGGAAGGGCACAGTGGAGCCAGCCACAGATCTCTGGAAGCCCCTGGGTACCATCACCCGAACTTCAAAGCAAACAGAGAAAAGAGAGATCAAGTTCTGCAGAAGGGAGCTGAGAAGTTCTACTCCCTCCTGGTCCCTGGATCCCTGGTGGTCTTGGAAGGAGAGAGACAGACAATGTGGTCCACTGATGTCTACTCTGAAAGACAAAACCCTGGATAGGAGATACGACCTCTCTGGGGTAGAAAAGCTTATTCCTCTGCCTTGCCCCACGTACAGATAGCAAATTACCAAGCACTGTTCTGAGTTGGACTCTAACTTAGGAGAAAGTAGCTCCCTTTATCAGTAGACTTTAAGAGGATAGACAGTATCTAAAGGCAATAACATCTGTCACTGGTGCAAACATCTCTCCAAGCAGCTGCTTTGGATATGCAGCTAGATCCATGGCTGTGGCAGTCACCACATGGCTACAAGCACCAAGTGTCCCAAAGGAGTTGCAGAACACCATTTCAGAGCGTCTGTTCAAGAGATATTTAGCCCCTGTACTACGATGTTCTACATTCCCTGGATGGTTCCAGATACCTGCTGCGATCATTGGGCATTTGCACCCCGGCCTCCCGAAGGAAGCCGGAACAGCCATCTTCTTGCAGTGACAGCCTAGATTTTCTCGTCCACCACTAGCCATCCTAACTTCATTGTCTAGGGAGCAGTTCGACACACAGGTCAAGGGTCACAATCCAGAGCGGCTTTCCCCAACCTTATCTTGGGATGCCCCCTTTATTCACTCTGATGTGGAGTGAAGTAATAACTGACCAAGGGGTACTAATAAGTCCTCTCCCAGGGTACTCCCATTCCAGTCTCTACCCCCTTTCCTATCCCTCTCCAGAGACCCTTCTCATGAAAACCAATTGCAAGTGGCCTCCCTGCTTTGCCTAGGAGCAGGGAAGAGATTTCTACTCCTGATAGTTCTTTATTCCAAGAAAAAAGGGGGTCCACGTCCCATCTTCAACTTGAGAGGACCGAACAGACACACATGCATCTTCCTGGATGGCAACGCTCAGATCCCTCATCCCTTCGTTACAGGCTCAAGGCTGGTTTGTGGTTCCAGACTTACAGGATGCGCCCTTCCTGTGGGCTAGAGTGATTGTGCTATGGAAGTGCCTCTGACTGACAGTGGGGGGACAACCATTATCATTGCAAGGTGCTGACCTTTGGTCTCTTCAGAGGACCAAGAGTCTTCACAAAGTAGCTGGTGGTGGCCATGCATCTGAAGATACAGAGCATGGATGTCTAGGCAGCCCCAACAGGAAGTCTCCCTAGATTCTGTCCTTGGCCTGTTCAAGAAACTCGACCTTATAGAACTAACTGGAAGGGAATTTACTAGGTCATCTAGTCCAGTCTCCTGCACTCAAGAGGAGTAATAACTAGACCATCCCTGACAGGCGTTTGTCTAACCTGCTCTTAAAAACCTCCAATGATGGAGATTCTACAGCCTCCCTAGGCAATTTGTTCCAGTGCTTAACCACCCTGCCAAGCAGTTTTTCCTAATGTCCAACCTAAACCTCCCTTGGTGCAATTTAAGCCCATTGCTTCTTGGCCTATCCTCTGAGGTTAACAAGAACAATTTACCTCCCTCCTCCTTGCAACAACCTTTTATGTACTTGAAAACTGTTATCATGTCCGTCCGTCCATCCCTGTCTTCTCCAGACTAAACAAACCTAATTTTTTCAGTCTTCCCTCATAGGTCATGTTTTCTAGACATTTAATCATTTTTGTTGCTCTTCTCTGGACTTTCTCCAGTTTGTCCACGTTTCCTGAAATGTGGTGCCTAGAACTGGATACAGTATTCCAGCTGAGGCCTTATCAGCATGGAGTAGAGAGGAACAGTTACTTCTCATGTCTTGCTTACAACACTCCTGCTAATACATCCCAGACGGATGTTTTCCTTTTTTGCAATATTACATTGTTGACTCATATTTAGCTTATGATCACCTATGACCCCCCCAGATCCCTTTCTGCAGTACTCCTTCTGAGGCAGTCATTTCCCATTTTGTATGTGTGCAACTGATTGTTCCTTCCTAAGTGGAGTACTTTGTATTTGTACTTATTGAATTTCATCCTACGTACTTCAGAGCAGTTGTCCAGATCATTTTGAATTTCAGTCCTATCGTCGAAAGCACTTGCAACCCCTCCTAGCTTGGTATTGTGTGCAAACTTTATAAGTGTACTCTCTATGCCATTATCTAAATCATTGATGAAGATATTGAACAGAACCGGACCCAGACCTGATCCCTGCAGGACCCCTCTTGTTATGCCCTTCCAGCTTGACTGTGAACCACTGATAACTACTCTCTGGGAACTGTTTTCCAACTGGTTATGCACCCACCTTATAGTAGCTCCATTTTAGGTCAGGGGTCGGCAACCTATGGCACACGTGCCAAAGATGGCATGTAAGCCAATTTTTAATGGCACGCTGCTGTCTGACCCCGGCAGACAGCAATGTGCCATTAAAAATCCTGCCCGGCCCGGCCCGCTCTTCTCCGCCCCCTGCCCACCGCTCTCTCCTTGCAGGGCAGGCAAACTTCCCCCTCCCCCTGCCTCTTCCCCCAGTGTGCTGGGTTCCTGCCCCTCCTCCTCTTCCTCCCTGCCGCCAATCAGCTGACGGCCCTTGCTATGGAGGGGGAGAAGCGGAGCCGCAGCATGTTCTCTGCTCTGGAGACCTTGGGAAAGGGGGTGGAATCAGTATATCCCCTCCAGCCCCCTGCTGTGAGTCACTCAGGGCAGGGGGCTGGTAGCACCCCCACAACCCCAGCCCACACCCCCAGCCCCTTGCCCTGACTCTTGTGCCCCCCACATCCCCACCCCACCCTGAGCACCACACGGGAGCTCCTGCACGCGCCCCCATTCCCACCTGCACCCCTCAAACCAAATGGGAACCGCCCAGGTAAGCGCTCCACACCCAAACCTCCTGCCCCACCCCTGAGCCCCTCCCTCATTCTAGCTCCTGGTCAGACCCTGCACCCCAACCCCCAGCCTGCTCCTTCACCCCCAGCCCTGTTCTCAGCACACTCCCACCCTCATCTCAGTGCAGAGAGAGGAAGAGAATGGCTAGAACCAGGGAGAAGGTAGGTATCTACTCTATGTGGACAGGGCCGGGACCCCAGACCGGTAGAGGGCTGAGCGGGGCCGGCAGCCGGGACCCTGGCTGGCAGGAGCTGGCAGACGGGACCCTGGCTGGCAGTGGGCTGAGCCACTCAGTCCACTGCCGGTCTGGGGTTCTGGCTGCCGGCCCCTTGCCAGCTGGGGTCCCAGCCGGAGGCCCCAGTCAGCCCGCTGCTGGCCTAGGTGAATGGAACCCCAGGCCGGCAGCGGGCTGAGCAGGACAGTGATGTAAGATCAACATTTTAATTTAATTTTGAATGAAGCTTCTTAAACATTTTGAAAACCTTGTTTACTTTACATACGACAATAGTTTAGTTATATAATATATAGACTTATAGAGAGAGACCTTCTAAAAAACGTTAACATGTATTACTGGCACGCAAAATCTTAAATTAAAGTGAGTAAATGAAGACTCGACACACCACTTCTGAAAGGTTGCTGACCCCTAATTTAGGTTATATTTCCCTAGTTTGTTCATGAGACGGTCATGCACAACAGTATCAAAAGCCTTACTAAAGTCAAGATATATTGCATCTACCGCTTTCTCACTATCCACAAGGCTTGTTACCCTGTCAAAGAAAACTATTAGGTTGGTTTGACAGGATTTATTCTTGACAAATCCATGCTGATTGTAATTTATCACCTTATTATCTTCTAGGTGTTTGCAAATTGATTGCTTAATTATTTGCTCCATTATCTTTCTGGCTACTGAAGTTATGCTGAGTGGTCTGTAATTCCCCAGGTTGTCCTTATTCCCCTTTTTATAGATTGGTACTATTTTTCCCTCTTCCAGGCCTCTGGAATTTCTCCTGTCTTGATGATGATAAACTCCAGCAAATCATCCCACCCCAGATGGTTTATAGTAGCTCTGATTGACTCCCAGTTCATCAGTGGAGTACCTTCCCGAGGAGAGATTTCCCCAGACAATCATCGGCCATTGCAGGGGCCTCAAGCAGTGGTGCACTTTGCTCCCCCGTAGCCTCTGCCTGTGGCACATACTAGTTTAGTCCCCAGAGGGCTGTAATACTTAGTCTAATCCAGGTTATTGAGCCCAATAGCCTGAGTTAATGGGGTGGGGTTGAGTAGTCTGTGCTATACGGGAGGTCAGACTAGATGCTCTCATGGAGGTCCTGGCTTAAACTCTGTGACCTCCCACATCAAATTAAATCAATCAGCCATGGTGAAAACGTGTTCTCAACTCTTAGGCTGCTCTGACATGATGCTGCTAGCCAGGCTTCATCTCCCCCAGCACAGGACTGGCTCAGATTGGTATATTGCCTTACAAGACAGCCATGCACATCATTGTCCCAATTCGTACCATCATCATTAAACTGGTGGACAGAAGCTCTGCATCTCCATCCTTCCACCAACAAAGACCTCAATCCCAGATACTTCTGGGGCAGACTGAGGTGCTCGGATGGACCAACTTCAGATAGGGGAACCATTGTCTCTGGGAGAGATGAGACTGCGTACAAATGTCTCTCTAGTTGCTGGATCTCATTTAAACGTAACCTCTGCCTTCAAGAGCACTACCTGATTGACCTGATATAGTTTCTCAGAACTGTGGCCAGATTCTCCATCCGGACGCAAACATCTAACTACCTGCTTGTGTTGGCTGGCTAAGGGCTGCTGATAGAGCCTGTTCATTGCAAGTCTGAGGACTGATTTTACCAAGCCTAAAGCCCTCAACAAGGAGAACCAACTTCTCACAATGGAGAAGACTCTCTCAGTCTGGAAGCTCCATGCAGCCATGGCTCTTTGGAAAGCCCTGGTCACAAGATTGACTGTCGTCTGCATCTGAATCTCTGTGGACTTTAGATCAGTTCGGTCAAGGTCCACCTTGCAACAGCTAGAGCATGCCAGCCCAGTCCAGTCATGTGGTGTATTCTCTCCCCTACTGTTCCTCCAACAGTTAAAAAGCCAAATAAAGGCCTGGAAGGGCTCATGTTCTCTTCAGCATGTTACTGTCAAAGTAGCTCTTCTGGTGGCCGTTCCGTCAGCCAAGCAGGTGGGCAAACTCCAAGCCCGCTGGCTGCCCCAATATACAATGTTTCATCCAGATCAGGCGGTGGCAAGACTACCTCCTAAAGTTGTTTTAAGATTCCCACTGAATCCAGAGAGTGAATTTCCCTATTTTCTTTCCTAAATACAATTCCTCTTGGGGCAAAAGAAGCAACTCCGCTCTGGAGAGATCTCTAGGGCCCTGATCTCTTACCTAGAAGGACCAGTCTCCCTGCCTTTTGGTTGCATTAAATGGCACCACTAAGGGACAAGTGGTCTCTTCCCAGAGCCCATCTAAATGGTTTCCCCAGTGGATTCCAGTGTTATCACATGGCAGGCGTTCCTTCTCCCCAGGTATCACAGCTTTTTCAGCCAGAAGTTAGGCTGCCTCCTCTGCACGTTTCAAGAACCCTCCTGTTGGAGTAACCCACTGCCCTGTGCCCACAGCTGTGTCCCAGACTGGCCTTTGAGCCCAGAAGCCAGGTTCAGAAAGGCCATGTTCCAATCATTGTTCAGGGCCACTGATGGCACCTGGGAGGGGGGACTGCTGGCCAGTCACCTAGGATGAGATCCATGCAGGGGCACACACAAGGGAACAGAGGGATGGTCACGGCCATACCGTCCTTCATACCCTTAGGTGTGCAGAGAGGGAACATGGACAGGGGCAGGACACTGGCATGGCCCCAACAGGCACCGCTGAGCAAATGATTCCCATCTCGCTTGTGGGGCTCAGACACTTAGAGGGGGATTCCTATCACCACCATCCCCAAGCCCCCCAGTTAATGCAAGGAAAGGAATGCCCAAGGGGAGTTTGACGTGCAGCCCTGCAGGAATCCTCATGGGGGTGCAGTGGGGCATTGTGGTGGGGGAGGGCTGTGTTTGGTTAATATATTGGGGTGGGGAGGATGGGGGAGGGCGGTGAACTAGGCTGTGGGATCCTCATAGTGCTGTCTGGTTTTCCAGCTGCGCAGGCCCCTCTGAAACCAAAAACGCCACGTGGCACCAAGACGCCCATAAACCGGAATCAAATGAGCCAGAACCGGGGTCTGGCCGGCATCGTGGGCAAGAGGGCGTATGACAGTGTGAGTGCCACACACACATACACACACTGTGGGGTGGGGGCAGGGATGGCATGAGTGACCTGGGGGGTCCCCACCCGTGGGTGGGTGCTTGCTGTCAGAACTTCCTGCCTGCGCTCCAGAGCCCCTTCCCAGGGGAGTCGCTGTTCAGGCAACCCCATGGGAGTTAGGTTAGTGGGTCCCAACAGAGGGTGGGGCTCAGCTGATGGCTCTGGTCTGTGATTGGTGTAGGGGTGGGGTCCATGCAGAGGAGGTGGTGAGGCCCAGCTGATGGCTCTGGTCTGTGATTGGTGCAGGTGGCAGGGAGTGGGGTCCCGTTTTCGGCCAATGGCCGGCCCATGACCTCGGGGATGCGGTCGAGTGCCCAGCCAGCTGTCAAGCGTCAGAAGCTGAACCCAGCTGATGCCCCCAACCCTGTTGTCTTCGTGGCCACTAAGGACACCAGGTACCTTGCGGGTGCGGGGCAGAGGGGGCCCCAGGCAATGGGGGGAAGGGGAGCCACTAGGTCACAGAGGACAGGTCCCACCAGGCAATGGGGGAATCATGGCAGATGGGGGGACAGGCAGAGGGGACACTTGGTAATGGGAGGGGATGGGTGGGGCATACCCCAAGACCAACTGGGGGAGAACTGAAGCTCTCAGTTGGATGGGGGGGAAATTGGGGGGGTTTAGTCTCACCCCCACTCTAACCCACTAGTTTTTGAATGGGGAAGGGCATTCCATCTTTTCTCTCCCCGCCACCAACCTCCAGGAGGAGGGCAGGGGCTGTGGCCTCATTCTTGCTGTGACTTGTTGCCCCTCACCGAGCTGAAGGCTCTGTGTGTTGCGGCAGCAGGAGCTAGCTGGCTTGTGCCTGTTCAGACCCAGAGCTGCCTGTGGGGGTATTTGGAGGGGCCCTGAGCCCCTGCTTGCAGGCTGTCCCACTCTGACCTGCTGTCTGTCTCCTGCAGGGCCCTGCGCAAGGCTCTCACCCACCTGGAGATGCGCCGAGCTGCCCGTAGGCCCAACCTGCCACTCAAGGTGAAGCCAGCGCTGCCCATACGGCCTGTGGTAGCGCCGCTGGTGCCGGGGCCCCCGGCCCACCCTGCCAGCACCAGTGAACCCATCATCCTGGAGGACTGAGCCTGGCCCCTCTTCCTGAAGCCGCACCTCCCGTCTCCAGAGCCTGTGTGCGTGGCAGGCTGGGCTGCAGCGCCTGGTTCCACATGGCTTCCCCAGCCCCCTGAGAGATCAGCCCAGGGGTATGGGGTGCAGGGGTGTGGCTTCCACTTTTTTTTAAATTTTTTATTTCCACAAACTCCCCCTCCTTCTTCAGGGCTGGGGTGTTTGTGTCAGGATCTTGGGGGGGGCAGGGGGGGAAGGGGGTTTGAAGTGGGGAGCCAGGGGCTCCATCTGCCCCCTCTCCCCAACTGCAGTTACTTCTTGTCTTTCCTTGTTTCCCTGTGTTGGTTGTGCTGTCTCTGCTCATTTCCCACAAGCCACAGCTCCGCGTCCCCGCTCCCTGAGCCCGTCCCCCCAGCTGGGCCCGGCTCCCCATCCCCCCAGCCGGGCCTGGGTTTTGTACATGATCAGAGAGGAGAATCTGTCTGTTTTTTTAACTCAACCTGTAACCAGTTCTTATAGCAACCAGGAAATAAACCAACGCCTTTTCTTCACCTGCCCGCTGCTGGCGGGGGAGGAGGTGGCTGGGGGCTCACTTGGTTGGGGAGGGACAGGAGATTAATGGAGCCCTCACTTCATGGGGTCTACTGGGAGAAGGGAGGGGACGACTCATGCTGGGCTGCTGCCTTTGGGCAACCTGGTGCTGGTCACATGACTGCATCTCACCCTAAGGCTGGGCCCTATTGTCCCAACTTGGAGGGGGAGGATAGGTGGCATTGGGACCAACTTCTGGGGGGGAGCAGGGGGTTGGGAAGGAAGCAAAGGATGATTGGGCCCCACCCTCTGAGGCGCAACTCAACATCAGGCACACTCCAGGGGCAAGGAGCCAGTTTAATGTCCTAGCAGGGGAGGGTTGCCAGGGGGCCATCTATGATGTGTGTGTGGCTACACAAGAGAGTGCCCTCTGTCTTCTCCAGCACTGCCAGAGGGCCAGCTTCCTCCCCTGGGGGTGGCTGGATTAGGAGAAATGGCTGTAGCAGCTCAGTCAGCTTCCTGCAGGAGCAGGATCCTAGACTCTGCTGCCTGTGAGGATAGGTCTACACAAACAAAACCTCTTGCTGTTTGTCTGTCTCAGGGAAGGTACGTGCTTCCCCACCAGTCCAAAGGCGGGAGAGGAGGAGGCTGGCTCCAATAGGGCTACGGCCCCTTAGTCCAGCCCAGAGAGCCTTGCCTTTCCACCACCACATACTTCCCCAACATCTATGGGCTGGCTTCCAACCCCTGCATCTCCCCTTCACATGCATGTCGGTCAGGGGCCCAGGGTGCCCCTCAGCTGAAATAGCTGGTGATGAGCTCTTGCCGCAGGCACTGGGACTCCTGGGAGAGGGGCTCAGGGTGGGGAGAAGCCTGGGCAGGTTGCCTGGCACCCAGCTCTACCCCCTCAGGCATGGGAATGCCCCGCCCCACAGCCATATTGTGCAAGACACAGCAAGCCACGAAGATGTGACAGACCTTGAGGGGGCTGTATTGGAGCACCCCCCCTGCCCGGTCCAGGCACCGGAACCGGCCCTTTAGTGCCCCCACTGTACGTCCCACCACAGCCTGTGTGGCCATGTGCGCTGTGTTGTATCGCTGCTCAGCTGCTGTCTCTGCTGTCTCCACTGGTGTCAGCAGCCAGGGCTTCAGGGGGTAGGTGCCATCCCCTGTGGAGAACCAGACATGGGTTATGCTTTGCAGGTTGACCCTCTGGCTGTCCCTGTCCTTCCACCCATCCCCATGGCAGGCTCCAGCCTTTAAGATGGGGCCTCTCCCCTCTGTAGGTTTCCAGCTCCAATCAGGCTGTGGGCACTGGCAGGCTCAGGAGGGGTGGGGAATGGAATAATTGGGGTCCTTCCCTGTCTTGGGCAGCTTAGAATTTGCAAGTCTCCATGATGCTCCAAGAGGGAGGAAAGGCCTATCAAGACCTAATGTGTCCCTCTCCCCTATGGGGTTCTTTCAGGCAGGGCAGGCTGAGGCAGGTAGCAGAATCTGGTAGGTGGGTGGGCATTCCCTCAGGGCCCCCTGCACCTAGTGGGGAATTCAGGCTAGTGTGGGGGATGCAGGTGCCAGCAGCTGTCATGGAGCCTTCACCACACAACCTGTGTTTGAACCACCCCGGGCAATCTCATCACTGGAGCTTGGCCCGTGGTTCACGGCTGGTGCAGTTAGCCTTGATTTCTTCCCTGGCTGCTAGGTGCAGCCAGGGCTGCTATGATGGGCTAGGGGTGGGATCCAGGTTACTCTGCTGAGATAGGAGTCCTACTTCTGTGGTGGAGAGTGGAGACACTGGGGAGTGGGGACAGCCAAGTAAGGTGCAGCAGGTGCATGAGATTGGCAGGTGGGGCAGCCAAGGGAGGGGTCCCTAGGCCATGGCTCACCCAGCAGCCAGCCATTCATGTTCTGGTGCCCCTCAAAGATGCCCCTGAGGCTGGAACAGCTGAGGATGTGGGCATCCGGCACAGAGCCAGGGAACTCGGCCACCACATGGGTTATCATGCCGTGGGCATCGCACACCAGCTGCATGTTCATGGAGTGGAATCGCAATGGGTTGCGGTAGAGGTTCTCGTGATCCGAGGGCGGCTTGAGGGCCACGTGGGTGCAGCCCAGCGTGCCCAGCACATTGGGGAAGCCAGCAATGCGCAGAAACTCCTCTTTGGTGCGGGCCTGCTGCCGAGGCTGGAAGGGGAAGCGGATGTAGGCATTGGCACGGCGGGTCAGGGCGGTCGTGACTTGGGAGACACAGCGGGACATGCTGGCCTGGCTGATGCCAGCCGCGTCGCCCGCCGGCGTCTGAAAGGTGCCCGAGGTGTAGAAGTTGAGGGCAGCCGTCACCTTGACGTAAACAGGGAGAGCATGGCTGCGGCCAGTCGAGGGCTGCAGGTCGCGCTCTAGTGCGTGGCACAGGTCTCGGATCATCTCAGGGTTGAGCTGGTAGCGCCGCATCACCTGCTCCTCCGGCATGTTCAGGAACTGGATCCGGGGCTTGAACACCCGCTCCTGGGGCAGCCGCCGCCGCCGGCGGGCATGGGCACGCTGAGCCAGCAGGTACAGCGCCATGGGGGAGCCGCAGCCACCCGGGGGGGAACGGCTCGAGCTGCAGAGAGCAGGCCGGGGCAGGCTCGACAGGGGCGGCGGGAAGGAAGGGGGCGGGGAGGGATCTCCTCTTGCCCGAGGGGGGAGTGGGAGGGTATTTAGGATTGGGGGCGGGGTCCCTACTTGCCCCGACCGGGGGTGGAGGAGGAGCCGGAGGGCGGGGTCTCCACGTGCTCCGGCGGGGTATCTAGATATTAGAGTCCCCCCCCACCACCACCCCCCTGCTGGTGGGGGAGGCTCCGATCCGAGCCAAAGGGACCCGCCGCCAGCGGCTCACCCCCTCCAGTTCGCCGCGGACCCTGCGCAAGACACGCCCCCCCACTTCCACCAATCAGCGCGCCCCACTCGTGATGATTAATGAGGCGTCAACCCCTACGCCACCAATATGGCATATTCTAATTAGCCCCGGCGGAAGCTGTAGTGAAGTCAGACCACTTCCGGTAGATCGGGGCAATTCCGGCGGAAGTGCTTCCTGGTAGGGCCGATCAGGGAGGGAACACTTCCGGTGGCGCGTAGTTCGGGCGCGGGATGGAGCCGGATGTGGAGTCGCTGCCCCGCGGAGGCTTCCGTTGCCGCCTCTGTCATGTGACTGCGGCCAACCGTGAGGGCCGCAGGGTCGGGGTCACCGGGGTGGCGAGTCACTTGGGGGTGGGATGCTACGAAGCCAGGGTGGGGGCTGGGGGTGAAGTTGAGGGGTCAGCGTCAGAGATCACAGACTGGTGGCTAGGAAGCATTGGGGTCATGGCACCACTTAGATCAGAGGTCATGGGAGGTCTGGTCCTGGGGTTAGAGGTCACAATTGGTCAGAGGACGTGGCACCTTTGGACCATAATCTGAATGGGTCGCTGTCAGGTCACCATGCAGGTCAGAGGTCACAATTGGGGTCAGCGTTGAGGTGTTATGGTGTGTTTGTGGGGGTAGGGAGTTAATGTCAGGGCAAACAAAGCAGCATTGTGGGTGTAAATGTCTCTGTCTCCACCCAGGTCAGGTCACAGACTGGGAGTGCTTGTGGGGGGTGTTAGGTCAGAGGTTGCCATATGGGGGTTAGTGGCAAGTTAAAGATTGCCCTCTGGCTCAGGGATGTCAGTATTTGAGGGAGTTACAGTAGGGGGACAATGTGATCTTCCTCTGCCCCTGTGTTTCCCCATCATTCCTGAGCTGCATGTGCCTCCCCTGCAGAGCCCAGCCTGCAAGATCATCTGCAGGGGAAGAAGCACCAGCGGCTGGAGAGCTTGCGTGCCAAGCGGCAAGACCAGGAGCTTCGCAGTGTCTTTGTCAGTGGCTTCCACAAGGGTACGTCAGCCTCCGAGCTGAGTGAATACTTCCAGGCCTTCGGGGACGTGGCCAGTGTGGTGATGGATAAAGACAAGGTGAGTCCCAAGGTCGGGACAGGGGCTCCCTGGGGCAGATGAGACTCCTGCCTGGTACTAACAGCTTTTTGCCCACAGGGTGTATATGCTATTGTGGAGCTACAGGACCAGGAGGTGATGGAGAAGGTGCTGGCTCAGCCTGAACATTGCCTGGGGGGGCAGCGGCTGCGGGTGAAGCCCCGGGAGAAGAAGGAATTCAAGTACATGCCTCCCAAGAAGCAGGGATCTGCACATCGTGAACAACTGAGTCCTGAAAAGCTGGTCCAGGCCCTGTGCCAGGCTGATGATGTGAGTGTGGACGGGGACCTTGGGTCTGTCCTGTCTGCTGACAAGGGTGGCTGCTGAGCTGCATGGGGCAGGGACAGTGCTCTAGGGCAGTGGTCTCCAAACTGGGGTGTGGTGCGCGAGATGATCCCAAGGGGTGCGCAGTAGCAGGAGCGCTGCTGGATGGCACTCCACCATTCTTTTTCTTCTGCGGCAGCTCTGCACATCCACGGCTGGTGTTCCCCTCCGGCGGCATGTCTGCAGCAGGTCTTCCAGTCTTCACCCTGGGGGTGTGCGAGCCAAAAAGTTTGGAGACCACTGCCCTAGGGTGTGTGTATGGGGGAGGTTCTGAGCTGTCTGGGGCCAGGATGATCCCTGGAGTGGGGGTTTGGGCTGTGTGCTTACAGAGTTTAGGGGTGGGGAGAAAGAAGGACACAGGGGTTCTGAGCTGAGCTGGGTGGGGTGGGGTTTTGGGCTGTGCAATCCCAGGCACATGTGGGGTGTGTGTGTTTGACGATGTTGCCCCCTCACTCTCCTCACACACACCCAGGTGGATTCCCAGATGTCACAGCTGGTGCAGCTGTTTGAGCTCTCCGAGAGTGAGAGGCGGCTGCGACACCTACTGGTCACCCTGTTCCAGGAGGTTTTCTCAGAGTTCTTCCCTGGTAAGTGCCAGCCCCGTGTATGTGCACATGTGTCTGTCTGTCCCTGCCCCATGTGCCACTGCCCATGACCTTTGCCTCCTGTGTGTGCGCAGGATGCGCCATCCTTCCCTTTGGTTCGTCGGTGAATGGATTTGACATCCATGGCTGTGACCTGGATTTGTTCCTGGACCTGGAGAAAACAAAAACCTTCCAGGCATCTGCAAAGGGACCCCAGGGGGCACAGGTGAGAATGGATGGTAACAGGGACCCCGGGAGATCGGGGGGTTGCGGGGTAGGCACTGGTACCAGGGACCTTTGCAGTTGGGGGGCATGATGAGTGCTGGTCACTAAGTGCACCCCCTTGCAGGCCGAGGAGGAGGCAGGGCCAGACTCTGACTCAGAGGACTCCATCCTGAGTGACATTGATCTGACAACAGCGACAGTGCCCGAGGTGCTGGAGCTGGTGGCAGCTGTGCTACGGAAGTGCGTACCAGGTGTACACAGTGTCCAGGCAGTGCCCAGTGCCCGCCGCCCTGTCGTCAAGTTTTGCCACAAGGACTCCGGGCTGCTGGGAGATATCTCCATCAACAACAGGTGCAGAGCCTGGGAGGCAGGGCCCAGAGGCCAGGGAGTGCATGTGGGGGATGGGGGGAGGCCATGTTGAGCCAGGGGTGGGAGCCAGCTCCATCTGGGATGGATGGGGGACCTCTCCCATCTAGAGCATCCCTCCAGGGCAGGGTGTGTAGAGAACTGTTGACCCCGCTCTGGGGAAACATGGAGCATCCTGGCTCCGTGGCCGAGACTTGTTCACCAGCTCCAAATCCACATGGGGCTTGGCCGGGTGGGGGGTGGAGTGGGCAATGGCGAGGGTTGGGGGTGCCTCAGGGTGTGTGTGTGTGGGGGGGGGGGGGGTTGGTGCTGCCCTCCCAATGTGTCCCATCTCTCTGACAGGCTGGCGCTCTGCAACACACGCTTCCTACAGCTCTGTACAGAGGCTGATGAGCGGGTGCGGCCCCTGGTCTATGCACTGCGCTACTGGGCCAAGCAGCAGGCCCTGGCGGGTAAGGACTCCCTCTTCCTGCACTAGGGGGGGGTACATGGTTAGAGTTCCCATCTGGAGGAATCATGCTGGGGGTGCATGGGTCTAGGATTTGGGGATATGGACACCGCCGTCGCCTTGTCTAATGGCCCCCATCTTTCCTCAGGAAACCCCTTTGGAGGTGGCCCCCTCCTCAACAACTACGCACTGACCCTGCTGGTGCTGTTCTTCCTGCAGACGCGCAGCCCCCCGGTCTTGCCCACACTGGCCCAGCTCAGGGAGCTGACAGGTAGGAGTTACCCCACAGTGTACCCAGCTGGCGTTGCTGCATTAGCCCATTTCATCCCTGGGGTAGTGTTTATCTCACCCCCCCCCCACCTCTGTCTCCTCCCCAGGTGATGGGGATCAGGCTATTGTGGACGGCTGGGATTGCAGCTTCCCCCAGGACACGTCACGGCTGGAGCCCAGCACCAACACGGAGAGTCTGTGTGAGTGCTGTTGGGGGCGGGTGGGAGGGTAATGGCCTGCAGGATGTCCCCCCACCCCATGTACACAGCCTACACACGGGCCTGCTGCTTGAGACCAGCGGGGGCCAGGAGGAAGGGGATCTCAATCACCAGGGAGCTGGGTACAAGGATGTGAGTGATTGTCCCAGCTCTCGGGTGGTTTCCCTTCCCATCGTGCTCTTGGGTTGGGAGAGAAAACGCTCCCCTGAGCTGCTGCCCCAAGGTCCATCCAACCTGGTTTCCTGTTGGCAGTCCCGTGCAGGCAGGTTCCCTGGTGCTATTGCTGGGGAGGGGGTAGAGAAGAGAATTTCTCCTTCCCCAGATCCCCATATGTCCTGCAGGCTGGGAGCCCCGCAAGTTCTTCCCCAGCCCCTTTGTGTTCTCATGGCTGTGCAGGGATTCCTATCTCCCCATCCTCACCCCGCCTCTTGCCTACTTGATTCTCTTGCAGCCACCCTGTGTTTCCTGCATAAAATTATCTCTAATTTTATCTAATTATCTCTAACACACTCTAGGCCCCCACCTTCTGTAGGCTCAAGGCGTAACTCTGTCAATTTAGGCACCCCACCCTTTCCCAGTTCCTAGGGCTCCGGTATAAGGCACCCAACTTTACCCTAAATTTGTTGCCCATACACTCTAGGACATTCCACCTCTACCTACTTCCTAGGGTGCAAGGTTCCCACCTCTACCTAGTTCTTAGGGCTCAAGGTGTAACCTGGTTGATTTAGGTACCTTCTCCCTTTCCCAGTTCCTAGGGCTCCAGGCAAAAGGCACCTAACTTTACCTCTCCGTGGGCTCCAGGCTCTACCCCTCCATGGACTCAGAGCTTAATCTTCTATGGGTTTATAGGGTTTTTGATCAGTGAAAGAGCCTTACACAGTAATATCCTACTTAATGTGTATTTATTAACAATCACCAAAACAGAATGCACACACTAAGCATATGATGCTCTCTACTGCCAATAAGGCAGATGTACTTTTCTTGAAGGCCAGTCAGGATCAGGTCATCTGTGGGACTCCAGCCTTTGCACGGTGTGGTTGGTAGGGAGTTGAGGTCTGGCAGCTCTGATCTTGGGGCTGTGTCCTGGAGTTGGTTCCAAAGAACTTCCTTTTGGACCTCAGTTTATATAGTGAATCTTAAGTCTTGCTTGGCTGTACCTTAACCAATCATTTTACTAAAATTATTACTAAACAATTGTCTAACCAATCCTAACATTGTAAGACAATTATACCCCACCACCATAGTTGATTTACACTTAGCAAAATTAGTTCTGCAACAGACAAACAATCAAAGAACCAGAGACCATACAGATAAACAATAGAAAAGTAGGGAGCATAAAGGCAAAACAATAGAAGTATAGATTCTACAGTCACAACTGTTGTAAGTGATTTCTCGCCAGACCGAATGTCGTCAAACAAAGTTTTCTTTAACCATCTTAAGCTCTGTTTCTTTATCTGGTGGTGGGTACTACTAAGACAGGATCACCTTCTTAACAGCCCGATAGTATGTTGTTTTAATACAGTAGTTCTCAAGCTTCATTGCACCATGACCCTCTTCTGACAAAAAAAATTACTGTATGACTCCAGGATGGGGGACTGGAGACCGAGCCCGCCCGAGTCCAGCTACCCCGTGGGTGGGGGGCAGCTGAAGCCCAAGGGCTTCTGCCCTGGGAGGGAGCATGTAACCTTAGCCCTGGGCAGCGGGGCTTGGGCATTGGCTTCGGCCCCATGCGGTGGGGCTTGGGCATCAGACTTGCTGGGGTCCAGGGCCAACACCAGTCTTGGCGACCCCATTAAAATGCGGTCCCGAGTTTGAGAACCCCTGTTTTAATGTAATTTAGATGGAATGTGAGGACGTGACTTTCTGCTTCTTGGAATACGGCTGCATTAAAAAGAGACCTCAGACCTTACAATATGGCTACAGGAAAAGGCCTTATCCTGACACCTGGGCTTACCCTTCCCCCTTCTTCCCCCAGCCACCTTCCTCTCATCTGTCTGTGTCTCCCTGCAGGTTCCCTCCTGGCCGAATTCTTCCGTGTCTTTGGGGACCATGACTTTGCTGGCTGCGTGATCTCGCTGAAAGAGGGCCGGGCACTGCCCCTCCCCAGCTTCCTGCTCTCGGAGGTGGGTGCCAAGCTCAAGTTGGGCCCCTTCAACGTGCAGGACCCCTTCGAGCTGAGCCACAACGTGGCAGCCAACGTCAATGAGAAGATAGCGCTGCGGTTCCAGCACTGCTGCCGGGACGGGGCCAAGTACTGCCGCAGCCTGCAGTACCAGCGCAAATCCAGCAAGGGCAAGGCCTGGGGGCTCGTGCGGCTCTTCCAGCCAGGCGTGCCGGAGGCTGGGGAGCTGGGCCCCGATGGGCTCCTCATCACCATCCCTTTCACGCTGATGGCACTCTCCCCTGGGAGCCGGCAGCAGTTGTGCCAGGCTAGGGACTTCCGGCGCTGCTGGTTTGACAAGGTGTGCGCCGCCGTCACCTTTGTGCTGAAGGATGTGCTGAAGTGCAGCTGCACGGGGCCTGCAGGAGAGCCCCTGGGGCAGGAGCCCACAGAGCAGGGTGGAGGTGAGCAGCCTATAGTGGGGTCTAAGCACCCCCGGTCTGATGAGGGAGGAAGCTTGGCTGTCTCCCCAGCCAAGAAGAAGCCGAGAGCAGAGGGCCCAGCGCCCGAGGAGGAGGAGAGCGTGAGCTGGAGCTGTGCTGTGTGGCATCGTGTCTGGATGGGCCGGCGTCGCATCCGGCGCCAGCTCCGACACCTGGGCAGCCCACAGCCAGACGCAGAGCAGGAGGCTGGCTCCCTGGAGGTGGAGGAGAAGGTGTCAGAGGCCATAATCCAGCAGGAGGGAGACTCCATGGGGTCAGAGCCGCTGCTGAGGTTCACAGCCTGTGCCCAGGTGGGCAGTGGCCAGGAGGACACACGGACCCTCCTGTGCTTCACCCCAGACCCCCAGCAGGGCCTCCTGTTCCAGGACTTCTATCATTTTCTACAGGGCTTTCTGCCCAGAATGGTGGAGCGGTATGTGGGCAGAGCAGCCAGGGGTAGGCAGTGACATCCATGCCAGCACCCTGAGACTGGGGGATGCTATTTTAAATGGACTTTGCTATGTGTACCATGCAACTGGGAAGGGAATAAAGGGCCTAGCCAAGTGCCCCTCTGGGCTGTGCCTGTCCCGCTGCCTGGGGGCTGGGGGGAAGTGGCTGGGGGCCTGGCTTGAGTGGGGAGCGGGTACTCCCCAACTGGATGCAGGCCTTTCTCCTACCACCCTGCCCAGCCTCTTGCGAATGTGCTGCTGTGTGTCCCCTCTGGCGCCCCATAGCACTGGGATTTGAAGTGCTGGCACGTTATCGGGGGTGGGGCTGATTCTTCACTGGAGTGGAGGCGGACTATCAGCAATGGCCAATGGGGCACGAGTGGTGAGTATAAATGCAGTTGATGCCTAGGGGGGCAGTTGCAGAGCAAGGAGTGAGAGGCCTGGGGTGGATAGACCTTGACTCTGGCCAGTTCAGCTCCGTTCTCCTCTCCATGCAGCAGTACTATGCGCTCCATTTGTGGCTACTGGGGAGGGATCTATGGGAAGGGGGCAGTAAGGGGTTGGGGGATGTACTGGGAAGGGACGGGGCCCCAGGAGAGGCAGCTCAGAGCAGGCTTGGCCCCGCTCCCCCCCAGGGCTTTAGGTGCTGCCTTCCCCAAGTGGAATAAGTCAAGGGTGCGGGGGAGGGAAGAAGAAAAGGTATTTAGGGCCCCAGAGTCTGCAATACTACCTCCCTCAGGGGCATGCAGGTGAGGCAGCATGGGCAGAATGGGGCCAGGCTAGGATTGGGATTCTAGAGGCAATATAGCACCTTTCCTCCATAGCACCTCACTGGTGGGCTTCATACGTGAGGTTAAGCCAGGGGTTGGGGTGCAGGGCAGCAGTGTGGTCTCTGGTAGTTTCCAGTGGAGCCCGGCAGTGCAGTATGCGATTTAACGCAGATCGATTCACTGCACCTACTGAGTTCTGAGAGGTGGGTGGGTCCAAGACCCTTCCCCCAGCCTAAGGGGGGGGCAAAAACCAAATGATACAGCTAATAAAAAATTGGGGACAGGATTGAGGATATAGGACCCTAAGCAGGGAACTGGAGGGGGACAATGAGCAGAGAACCCTAGACTGCCTACTCCTTAAAGGGGTCTAGGGAGCCAGTGGATGCTGCCCAGTCACTCTGCCCGGATGCGTGATGGAAGGGAGGAGTGGAAATAGGCCCCACAGTCTCAGAACACTTCCCTGTCCAACATCCTCCTCCTGGAGTTATAACTGGCCATTTTGGCCAGCGTCAGGAGGAGGATGACAAGGAGGTCTGGGGACTTTGTGGTGCCCTGGATAGGATGTGCATAGATCAAGAGGTGGGGGTGAAAGTGCAGCCAGAACCTTGGGAGAAGGTTAAACAGCAGCAGCCTGGTGTCTGGTAGTTTCAAGTAGAGCTCTGCAGTGCAGTACGCTATCTAACGCTGGTCTGTACAGATTTTCACTGTAACTGCATAAGCAGTTGAGCCAGTTTGGACTGAGTTGCAGACTCCAGGGTCCATGTGGATTTACAGGGGAGGCTGAACTGCTTCTCCAGCTGCACTGATCACCTTCAGCCCCCAACTAAAACCTCTCCAACGCATCATCAAGGATCTACAACCTATCCTGAAGGACGACCCATCACTCTCACAGATCTTGGGAGACAGGCTAGTCCTTGCTTACAGACAGCCCCCCAACCTGAAGCAAATACTCACCAGCAACCACACACCACACAACAGAACCACTAACCCAGGAACCTATCATTGCAACAAAGCCTGTTGCCAACTGTTTCCACATATCTATTCAGGGGACACCATCACAGGGCCTAATCACATCAGCCACACTATTAGAGGCTTGTTCACCTGCACATCTACCAATGTGATATATGCCATCATGTGCCAGCAATGCCCCTCTGCCATGTACATTGGTCAAACTGGACAGTCGCTACGTAAAAAAATAAATGGACACAAATCAGATGTCAAGAATTATAACATTCAAAAACCAGTTGGAGAACACTTCAATCTCTCTGGTTACTTGATTACAGACTTAAAAGTTGCAATTCTTCAACAACAAAAATTCAAAAACAGACTCCAATGACAGACTGCTGAATTGGAATTAATTTGCAAACTGGATACAATTAACTTAGGCTTGAATAGAGACTGGGAGTGGATGGGTCATTACAGAAAGTAAAACTATTTCCTCATGTTTATTCCCCTCCCCCCACCTTCCTCACATATTCTTGTCAACTGCTGGAAATGGCCAACCTTGATTATCACTACAAAAGGTTGTGTACCCTCCCCTTGCCCCCCCCCCCCGCTCTCCTGTCTCCTGCTGGTAATAGTTCACCTTAAGTGATCACTCTCGTTAGTGAGTGTGGTAACACCCATTGTTTCATGTTTTCTATGTATATAGATCTCCCCACTGTATTTTCCACTGAATACATCCGATGAAGTGAGCTGTAGCTCACGAAAGCTTATGCTCAAATATATTGGTTAGTCTCTAAGGTGCCACAAGTACTCCTTTTCTTTTTGTGAATACAGACTAACACGGCTGCTACTCTGAAACCTTGAGGTTTAACATGGCCTTAGCAAATTTTGATGTATTTATCCAAAGTAGACTTGCTTCTCCCCTATGAGAGAATAGTGCTGGAGGTTGATCTGGCTGGCAAATCTACTCCAACCAAACACAGGGAAGGGGAGGAAATGGGTGGCTGTGTCTTGGGAGACTGAACAGACAAAGGGTGGGACAAAGGCCCCTTGAATGGTGACAAAAGACTGCTTCAGTCTAAGGGGGGAGAAAGACTTCAGGCACACCGTACCCATTCACTGATTGGATCCTGGTCCTTCTGTACTATCATTAAATGTAGGCCCTAATTTGCATTTTATTGTGTTTTGTATTGTAACTGTTTGTTTCCACCATTCACTTGTTGCTTGTGGAATCTCCATTTTCTTAAATAAAATGTTTGTTTCATTACACGTGCTGTATGTTATACAAGAGCAGGGATTTAAGGTAAAGCTAATACATTAGGGTCGGGACACTGCTTCTTTGTGGGGGAGGGGAGACTGAGGATCTGGGATTTGTGTGGGGCTGGATATCACAGGGGAACATGTTTTGAATGGCTGCCAGGCTGCTGGTGGTCCTGAGAACCATCATTCCCTTCCCCCTTACCGAGGGGGCTGCATTATACTGTCACTAAAGGAGAGGGCAGTGAAGATTTGTGGCTTCTCTTCTCGGCCTCCCAAAAGACAAGCAAAGGAAGTGCAGAGCTGCCAGTATTCAGCCCCTCTGATATCACCCCACGTTTATTTAAGTGTGGAAATAGATGTAAGTCCTCAATTTAAGAAAGTACTTAATGCTTTCTGAAACCCATTCCTAGTCAGGTCAGCACTTCAGCACCTACTTTTTAAGCACATGCTTAAATCAATGTGCTTTATGCGTGTGCTGGAGTACCGCCCTGGACAAGAATACTTTCCTAAATTGGCAACTGAGGTGCAGATATGTGGGCAATGGGTCCATCTACAGCTGGGCGTTACTCTGGATTAACAGTGTGTGCCGGCACCCCTGCAGGGCAGCTAAACCTGCAGCAAGGCAGCACTACTCCGGCACGGGCGTGTCCATACACGAAGTTAACGTCACACGAGCCAAGCCCCTGGACCCACTCAAGTGTAACTAGGTCCGTGGAGTGACAGGGGACGCTCCCCATGCGCAGAGAAGCCCTAAAACCAGCCTGCCTGGTGCAAAGCGGGGAACAGCCCGGGACAGCAGCTTGACAGCTCCTGCAGCGGGAGCGTTCGCGCCTGCGCCCCGCTCCGCCGCTGAGGCAGGAGCCCGACTCGAACTCCTGCGGCTCCCGCTCCCCCGGGCCCAGAACTCTGAGCCCCGCCCTTTGCTGTCCCGGGAGCTCGACGCGCCCCGCCCCCTGGCGGCCTCAGGCCGTGTTCCCACGTGGGTTTGGATAGATTTGCACGGCGGCCAATAGGCGCTTGGGATTCCACTGCCCTACACCACCTGTTCATTGGCTGAGACGCGGCGGAGGCGGGGCTAGCTGCGCCGTGGAGTAAGGGTTTGAGGCTGCTCGAGCTGCAGCCGAGTGAACTCCGGTTTCCCCCCCCCCGAGTTCCTCTGCCCCAAAGTGCCCCCCCCCGCCGCCATGTCCGAGCGCGAGGAGCGGCGCTTCGTGGAGCTGCCGCGCGAGTCCGTGCGCCTGATGGCGGAGAGCGCGGGGCTGGAGCTGACGGACGAGGTGGCCGCGCTGCTGGCCGAGGACGTGTGTTACCGCCTGCGGGAGGCCGCCCAGGTGCGGGAGCCGGGCCCGGCGCTGGGGGCGGAGACTGCACCGGGCCTGGGGGGCCGGCCTGTGACCCCCTTCCCCGGGGAGGGATTGCCCCTAGGAGCGGTCTGAGCCCCTCGCCTCCCGTGGGCGGCTGTCCCTGAGGCTGGAGACTCGAGCCCCCCCACGCCGCACCCCCCGCCCTTGGGGCTGGTCCCACCGATTCCTCACTTTCCCTCTCCCCTCCTGCAGAACAGCTCCCAGTTCATGAAACACACCAAACGCCGGAAACTGACGGTGGAGGATTTCAACCGGGCCCTTCGCTGGAGCAACGTGGAGGTGAGCGAGCAGGAGAGGGGGCAGCGGGAGGCTGAGCCAGGAGCCCGCCTGTTGCTGCTGCTCTCTCCTGCCCACAGACCGGTGCTAGCAGGGTGGAGTTCAAAGAGCGCCCAGATCAGCCCTCTCCACTGGGCCACTGATGGTGGTGGCAGGCCTAGCTGTCCCCAAGATGGGCCTGGCGAGGGAGTGACCGTCTGGTGTCCTTGCAGGTGGTGTGCGGCTATGGCTCCCAGGACCCCCTTCCCTTCCGTGCTATAAAGGAAGGGGAACTCTACTTCCAGGAGGATCGTGAGATCAATCTGGTGGAGCTGGCCCTGGCCACCAACCTCCCCAAGGGCTGTGCAGAGACAGCAGTGAGAGGTGTGTGTCACCCTGCTGGGGGGGCAGGGTGTGTGTGGTTACTCCATCCTCCAGGGTTCTCCCTCCAGGCTCTCTCTCTCTCTAGGGCTTTGGGCAGCCTACTTCTGAATGTCCCAAATTACAGGGCTCCCAGCTCCTTCCCTGGGGAGCGTCCCATGGGCACATCCCGTCCCCCTGTCTGCAAACAGCAGGACACCCACCTAGCCCCTCTGCCTTGGGGACAGTTGTCTGTCCCCACCACATCTATCCCATAGCAGGGCGCAATGGAGGCCCCCAGGGAGGATAGTTCCCCGTCAGGATTGCTTACCAGTCTCCTTTAGTCATTGTTCAGCCAGGCAAGACACATGTTGCTTCCACTGTAAATTAGTTCCTCTGGCACTCAGATCCAAGCTGTTGAGCTAGTGGCTCTTCCCTGGACCTGCACCTAATGCGTAGCTTGGACCTGAGCACGATATCCCAAGTGGGGTCTCCTCAGAGCTAGTGAGGAGGGGGTTGATGCCCCATGCTCTGTGACTTGGGTACCTAGAACTCTCTCCCAGGCTGCCTCATGAGAAGGGGAGCATCCTGGCCCAGGGACAGTTGGAGGGATCAGCCAGGTTGTTTAACAGCATCTATACTTGCATTGTAGTTCATGTCTCTTATCTGGATGGGAAAGGAAATCTGGAACCACAGGGAGCTGGTAAGAACTTCTCAGTAACCCATTCCCTTGCCCTTATCTCCCTCTTTTATTGAAGCTGCACATACAGGCCCCAACCAGGATGGGGCCCCCCTGTGCAGGGTGCTGTACAGACAGTTGCTGCCCTGCAGAGCTAACAATGACCTCATCCTACTCCCTGTTAAGTTGTTCTCAAACTAAGCCCTGAGCCAGGAGGTTTTCTCTCCCCTCCCAAATCTTTACTAGCATTAACTACCCAATGCTCGCTTGTCCTAGTTATCCAGATACACATCCAGTCCCTCTAAATCTCACTTAATTCTTGGCCTCCGCACCATCCTGCGGTAGGGAGTCCCCCAGGCCAATCACACAGTGTGTGGAAAAGTATGTCCTTTTATCAGTTAGGAATTTTGCCACCTTTCAGTCGCTCCTGTCCCCTTGTCCTTGTGTGAGGAGATTGGGAGAACAGAAGCTCCCGATCTCCCTTCTCTGTTCCAGTCATTATCTATCAGCTTTTCTCCTGTCCCTTTTCTAAACAATCCCAATCTCTTCAGAGAGTTTTCCCCTGGTCATTCTCTGATGCCTGACCCCACCCCCATTCTGCCATCGCCTTTCTGAACAATGCCCCATGGCAGGTCTCTACACTGTACTGGGGCTCGGGCTGCTGCTGCCCTCCTAGGGATCCATGGTGCTTTGGAGGGGTCTCCACTGAATTCCCGTAACCTTTGCCTTCCTGGCTTTTCCTCCAGTGCCCAGTGCTGTCTCCACTCTCTCAGATGACCTGCTGAAGTACTACCAGCATGTGACCCGAGCTGTGCTTGGGGATGACCCACAGCTAATGAAGGTGGGTGCGGGGCTGGGGATCAGTGCCTTTATCTCAGACTGGCCTGAATGGGGGCGTGTTTCAAGGACTGTAGAGCCCCAGCCTCCACAGAAGCTACTTCTGCTCCAGGTTTGATGCAACCCAGTAGAGGAAGGTTCCCTGAAAGTTTTGGCACCAGTGGTCCAGCTGGAGAATTACCCACCAGCTCTGGATGGCTCGAGTGGCTCAGGAGGACATGCAGCAGGGATCGCTGGCCCTGTGGGGGGAGCCTGACTAAGGGAGAATGGCTACATGACAAACCGTGGTGCAACCCCTCTCCTCCCTGTTCCCCCCCACCCCCCAGACTGGGGCTCTCCATTCATTTCCTGGCTGGGGCACCCCTCTTCCTCTGACCCTTATCTGACACTCCCCTCCCCCAGGTTGCCCTCCAGGACCTGCAGACCAACTCGAAGATCGCAGCCCTGCTGCCCTACTTTGTCTACGTGGTCAGTGGGGTGAGTGGAGCAGGAGGCCCTTGAACATATGACCCACGTGAGAAACAGGGTGGGGTGGACAGGAGACCCTCCCAAGCGTGTGGCTCCCCTAGGGCAGCCCATGCCCTCCTTCTGGCAGCTACGAGCGTTTTGCTCTCTTCCTTCTCCTGGGCCAGGTGAAGTCCGTCAGCCATGACCTGGAGCAGCTGAACCGCCTGCTGCACATCGCCAAGAGCCTCATCCAGAATCCCTACCTGTGCCTAGGCTCCTATGTCAAGAGCCTGATCGCCAGCGTCATGTACTGCGTGCTGGAGCCACTTGCCGCATCCATCAACCCCCTCAATGACCACTGGACGCTCCGGGACTACGCTGCAATGCTCCTGAGCCATATCTTCTGGTGCGGCCTGGCGGGGAGGGGCTGAAAGGAATCACTGCCACCCCCACCACCCAGGCAGGGGAGTCACCAGCATGTCTGGTGTCAGTGGGAGTCTCCTTCAGAGTCCAGTGCTGCCCCTGCTCTCCCAGGCAGGGCACTGTGCCCCAAGGGTGTCTGGAGTTCCCTTCTTTTATGCCCACAGCTCTGACGAAGCACGATGGGGTAGGGGAGGGTCCTGGGGGGGATGCACGATGAGTCCCATCTCCAGGGATTTTCAGCCTCTGCTCGGTCTCCTCCCTCAGGACGCATGGCGACCTTGTCAGTGGCCTGTACCACCAGATCTTGCTGTCCCTCCAGAAGGTGCTGGCTGATCCGGTGCGCCCGCTTTGCTCTCATTATGGGGCCGTGGTGGGGCTGCATGCCCTGGGGTGGAAGGTAAGGGACAGCTCTCGATCACACATGATCTTTGGGCAGAGGGAGGCAAGCAGACGATGGTGGTACCCGGGCCAAACACCCTGTTTCCCTGGGAGGTAGGTCTGAGAATTGAAGCAGTGATGCTATCCCAGGCTGGTGGCTACGCTGGGTCCCTCTATGTTGTGGGGGCATCAGAGGAAGTGGTGACCTGCTGCAGGGGCTGGTAACCGCTGCACAGTGCCCCACTCCCATCTCTTTTTGTGCACACACAAGGCAGAGGACCCTGGCTCAGCTCCTCTGGCCGGTACTTTAGCTTCTCATGCAGTGACTGTGCTGTTGGTTCTTGAGCCCAGTCAGTAAATGGCCATTTTTGGGATGGAACTTTGCTCTCTCCTCCAGGCTGTGGAGCGAGTCCTCTACCCCCATCTCTCCACCTACTGGGCGAACCTGCAGGCTGTGCTCGACGACTACTCTGTCTCTAATGCTCAGGTGAAGGCCGATGGGCACAAGGTGTACGGTGCCATTCTGGTGAGTCTAACCCCACCCATCCAGAGGAGAGGGCTGGGCTAGGGCTCTGCCTGTACGGCCAACACACTCACTGCAGTTCCAGGCAGTCCAGAAGCCCCTGCTCTCAGGGAAGGGAAGGCACTGAGCTCCCATCTCCCAGTAGCAGAGCATCTGGCCTGTCAGACTAGATACAGGGCCCCTGCCAGAAAAGGGATGGGGGTGACTTGACTTCTCCTTGGGTAGGGTGAAGGGGGTTTTCCATTGCCCCTTATATCAGGGATGGGGATGGGCAGAGAGGGCTTTGTGAGCAGCAGCCTCACGCAGAGGCCCAGCTGAGCCAGGGATCCGCCAGTCTGCTGCTGTGTGCGGCTGGGTTTGTAGCTGGGGTTAAGGAGCGGAGAGACCAGGGCTTCTAACCAGAGCAGCTCTTCCTTTGCCAGGTGGCGGTAGAACGCCTGCTGAAGATGAAGGCGCAGTCAGTGTCAGCCCAGGGGGACAGGCCACGTAGGGATAGGTGCCGGCGGGAGAGCTCTCCCTGGCTCAGCCCCCTGCAAGATCCCCAAGTGGAGTTCAGCTTTGGCATCACCAGCCACCTGCTGCAGCTTGGCAGTGGGGGCCCCCAGCTGGGTACTGGCATCTCTGCTGACCTTCCCACTGTCTCCCTGCACGAGACCTACCGGGAGCTCTATGACTTCTTTGGAGACAGCCTGGCCACCCGCTTTGGCACGGGCTCGGGGCTGCAGTCAGCCGAGCCGACACCTCCTGGCCCCAAGGTCTTGGACACGAAGAAAGAGCAGCCAGCCTTTGGCACAGGGGACGTGGTGCGCAAGATGCCCCAGCTGACAGCCAATGCCACAGTGAGCCCCCGGGAGGAGGAGAGCCCCCGGGCAGACTACCCACCAGGCAGGCCGGCCCTGCATCGCTCAGCCAGTGTGCCCCGCTCTCGTAGCACATCACGCCAGCAGGGCCTCCGCCCCGGGGTCCGTGACGTTTTCCAGAAGTGCCGCTTCTCCCCACAGGGGCCACCCCACTTCAGCTTTGTGATTGCTGGTCGGCAGGTGGGCCGGCGGTGCCAGGGCCGACTGTTCCAGACCTGCTTCCCCCAGCATCATGGCCCTAGCCACATTTCCCGCTATGCCCAGAAGCTGCCCATGATTGGCAGGACCAGCAAGCCTGTGAAGAAGTGGGCCCACTCAGAGTACTCCCTCTACCTGCCTCTCTGAGGAGTGACCTCTCCCCTCCAGGACTTCAGCTCATGGCCAAACCTAGTGTGGGCCCTTCATCCCTCCCCTGTACTACTGAGGATCCCTTGTTGGATGAAGTCAGGGGCCTCCACGCAAGCCAAACTCCTCAGGAGAGGAATTTCTCTTCCAGGGTGGAGGGGGCCTACCTAGCACTCTCTGGACTTTGCAGGGGGTGCTGAAGACACATTCTGCACTCAACAGTGCCTCCCACATGCCCAGACTGTGGGTCAGGCTGAGCCTGTTACCTCTGCACCGATGAACTGTGCACTCCTCCAAGAGCCATCCAGGGTTTTCTGCTGTATGATGGCTGAGGCTTTGCTGTGGAGGTGATGGGAGAGTATGTGTGGGAGAGGGGAAGTGATTGCAGGGCTTAGGGCCTCTGTGTGATCTAGGTACAGCACACAGCAGCAGACTCCATAGTCTAACTAAAGCATCTTAGCTCCCTGGCCCCAAGCCATGTCCTCCCCTGAGGGATGAGTGCCCCTACCCTCAGCACTCCCCTTGGAGTTGGGGTTTCCTGACAGCGTGCAGCATTTCTCCAACTCCCCAACCCTTGTACTGACACCTGGTTGTTTAATAAAGACACTGCTGCTGTTGGGGACAGAGGATTTGCTTGCTGACCTCTCCCTTGTTGCATGGGGTTGGATAGCTATAGCACCTCCTGTCTTGCCCCTGCTCGAGGCTGCCCCTTAGAAGCTCCTCTGGAATGTGGGCCAGTGCTTACTGCAGGCAGCTAAGGGAAAACTAACAGCTAGGGCGCTCTGGCTCTCAGAGCTGAGGGACCTGCTTCTGTCTTCCTAACCCACCACCATAAACTAGGGGCCCTACCCTCACCCATCCCCCTGCCTGCCATGTCTGTCTCCTCTCAAACATTGAATCAAAGCCTGGCAAGAGGAGCTGAGCCTGTCTATAAAGTGGGGCCCGCAACATTTTCTGAGGGTGGCTTTAAACAGCAGGACTTGACTGCTCTTTGAGCATGTGAAAGATTCCAGGGCTGTTGTAACTGTGTTTATTTTGGCGTGAAAGGGGGTTCAACCATGTATCACCACATCTCAGTTGCATTTCAGTAGCACTATATGGCCAATCTTTGGGAACGATGCAGAGTTGCACAGGCTCAGGGCTGGGCTGTGGCCTCTTCAACACTCACTGTAACGTGTCAAGGATGTGATTGTGTCTTCCTGTGATGCTTCACAGGCACAGCTCCCAGCAGCGAGTACAAATCCTCCGAGAGTGGGAGATGGGACCAGAGCAAAAATAAACCCTCTCTGTTATCTTCCACCCCAGTACTCCAGGGCTCATTTCTCTCCAAAGGAGGAACTGGAAAGTGCTCACGTGGGAAGGTGATGGGCAGCAATATGAAACCAATAGAAAACAAGTCATTTGTTCAAGATTAGCTATTAGTTCATCTTCCAAGAGAGGGTACTGGCTCAGAAAGCACCAGTTGATAACACAACTGCTAATAGAGGCTTGGGTCTGGAAAAGGCCCAATCCCCCAGCACTTACAGTGAAGTTGGTGGAAATCAATGGACGAAGCACCTTTGCAGCTGGAACTCTGTGTGTACAGCCAATGCTAGGAATTTGACCAAACACAAATGGATCTTTTACAACTGAGAAATATCAGGGGATCAGCGTAAGGGAAGCTGAGCCACCCCAGGCTTGTGGCATGTGAACTAAAGACCAGAACAAACCTTACCACTCCATGCTCCTCTGACCCTGCCATCTCTATCTCACACATTGCTGCATACCTACCGATAGATTGCTAGAAAACAATCCAAACCCTTCACACGTTTCTGCTAGCGAGAGGATGAGAACAAATGTCCGTCATGGTGCTTAATGCACTGATGGGGGGGCACTCAGGTACTGTGGTAATGAGTGCAGGACAAGGATTGCTAGTGAAGATGGCAACCGATTCCTACCCAAGGGGATGTATTGGAGCACTTGGTTATGATTTACAGAGGAAGAATAATTGCGGGGGAGCCTTTCCAGAGGCTCTCACACGGAATGGTTTACATGTGGGCAGCATGTGCTTGGGATTAGGCCTCTTGAGCTGATCTAGGATGCCTGCTGCCCAGAGGCCGGAGCCCCTTGTGCTTGGCAGGGGCAGGTGTGGAAATCAGTGGTGCTCCAAGCCCTCCAGCTGCGTGGTAAGGCCTGAGGCTGTGGGTAACCCGTTCTAGGTTGCCTGTGCTGTACAGCGCCTGGCGCAATGTGGGGTGACAGGCTCCATGCTGTGCACACCAGAGGGGTGGAGTTGTGTGTTAGCCCAGCACACAGCGGCGGGGGCAGGTGTTGCTGGGAGCAGGGGTCTCTCTCGCGGTACTAACTAGGGGCGGGTGAAGGGACAGGCTCATTTCAGCACAGAAATGGAGGGGGGGGGACACAACACGTGAGCGGGCCTCCAGCAGGCGTCCCGCTGGAGCCTCCCCAGGCTGCCGGGGGCGGATCTCCCAGGGGGCGGGGATTGGGACTTCGGGCCCTGGACTGGCCGAGGGGAACATGGCGGTGTCCGCGCTGCAGCTGGGGGAACTGGCCCTGTATGGAGCTGCCTTCCTCTGCGGGGTCGTCTGCGCCTCGGCCCTGACTGTCACCCAGGTACCTGCCCGGGGGGGGCCCGGTCTGTCCGGGAAGGGGCGCGCGCGCGAGGGGGAAGCAGGGGCTGGGTGAAAGCTCCCCCGGTGGAAAAAGGCAAGGGAAACACCCGGCCCCAGTGTGCACCCTGGCCATGGCTGTGGTGTCTCCGTGTCCACAAGCCGTAGCAGCGCCCCCCACTAGTCTCACTGCCCCCAAAACACCCGCAATCTGCAGCATCCCCAGCCATTACACCCAGCGGCTTCTCTCCTGCCGCCCCTGCACCTTGGTTCTATCCCACCACCTCGGTTCTATCCCACCACCTCCACCGCTTTAAACTGTCCATCCCTGGACAGCCAGTGGCCACTAACTAGCTGCACGGGGTGCCGAGCGGGGCAGGGGGTAATTAAAAAGGCCCTGGGAAGACTCATCACTACCTGCCAGGTGGTGCGGGAAGCGTTTGCCTGTCATGTGAGCTGCACAGCCCTGGAGCTAATGTGAGTCAGCTGAGGCCCCTGAAGAGGCAGGAAAGCTCCAGCAGTTAGTTTCCTTCCTGCCCCGCCTACGTACACACACCCCTCCCTGTGCACAGACAGGCCCCACCTTCCCATCTGGGGCACTGGGTCCTGTGTCTCCCAGGACATAGACACTGGTTTCCCACTGCTGTTCTTCTCCCTCCTGTTCAGCCCCAGAGAGGCCATTACTGTATTTTCCATTTGGCTGCACCTATCCGGCTCCACATCCACACAGGAAGTCATCAGTCCTGGCCCTAAGAGCTTCGAAGGCAAGTGACAGAGCCAAGCTGTGAGGCTCTCAGGCCTGGTCTCCACGGAGGATCGGAGCAAATTCTCCCCCGGCAGCGCTCAGGGGCTTGGGAGGAGCTAGCCAGACTGGGTACTGCCAATTGAACCTAGACCTGCTTCAGGCAGGGTTAAAGAACTTGATGGTAAAATGCCCCAGCTCTCTGCTCCCAGCATGGCTACTGCAGAGAGGAAGGGCAGGCAGATGGCCCAGCTAGCGCGAGACTTGGTCACACACCTTGCTCCGCCACCAGCCTCCTATGTGACCTGTGAGTTACTTATGTCTCCTCCAACGGCTCCGTAGTGTGTCCCCGAGTTGGAATGGGCAGAGGGAGGAAGTGCCGAGACAGAAGTGCCTCTGCAAAACTGTAGCAAACTGAGACAAAGTAGGACTATTTTGTAATATTTCTATGAGTCCTGTCTGCCTCAGTTTCTCCAGTGTGCTGCACTGTTCCCCAGTGGGGATAGAAAGGGAACGTTTGCTCTCAGCTCAGGCTAGGAGATGTGGGTGTTGGCTAGCTGCCTGGGGCTTGGGCCCCCATATCAATAGAGCATTTGAGAAGACAATGGCAAATCCAATCACCTGGACATTGGTGCCTAGCAACCAAAGACCTCAAGGGACAGGGATTTCCACACCTCCGGCGGCAGGGAGGCAGAGCAACCTTCCCCAGAAGGAGAATAAGGGAGCGGGAAGGTGTGAAGACTGGAAGATAAGAGTGGGCTGCTGGAAGGAGTCAGGAGCCTGACCAAGGAGATCAAATGCAGTGACAGACAGCTTGCACCAAGGGGTTGACTCCAGCTTGGCTGGGCTCTGGACTAACCCGAATGGACTGTGCTCTAACCTTCAGGTCTCTGTGCTACCCAAAGGGCTTCCTATGCTGTGTGTCAGTGAACGAATAAACCTGACTGTTGTGATGCTGTTTGGTGTCACTACAGATGCTTGGCAAGGTGCACTAATCCCTGAGGAGTGGACAGGTCTATATCAGGGACTCACTCAACAGAGCTTATGGTGTGAAGCTGGAGGCCCAGAGGTCCAGTCAAAGGAGGAGGTGAAGCTGCATGGCTTATCCTGGAGGAAGGGAGACCCTTAGGGGGTCTGACACACTGAAGGGGCTCCTCCTAGAGACTTCCAAAGCAGGGGGCTTAGCATGATCCTGTGGCTCAGTGACAGGCTAAAAACCACTTTCACACAGGGGTCTGGGAAGGACAGACAAGTTCTCCCACAATACACCACAAACCAGTTTCTAGAGCAGCTTCAGGTGCTAAGGGCCTTGGGACACACCCCAGAAATCCTAGCGCAAAACACACACAGCTGCAGCGCCAGCATGGAAATAGGCTGTGTATGGCACGTGTGGGGCTGGGCAAATGTGTGACTGCAGGTGTGCCAGCCAGATGACAGATACACCATATGCCTTGGGTTTCTGGCCCAGATCCTCAAAAGTATTTAAGCAACTCCCTTCCCATGGGAGTGAGGTGCCTAAATACCTTTGGAGAGCTGGGCCTCAGATCCCCAAGGGGCATACAGGCATCTTAAAGACAGATGCTGGTGGAGTCCCGCCCTCTTCCCCCCTGCCAATCTTGGTCAGGGACTAGGCACGGCCTCAATGCCTTGCTATAAAACAATGGAGATGCTGCCGAATGGAAGTGTCCATGTCCCCTGTGCTGTGGAATCTCCCCCCCATGAAGGCTGTCTCTGTTTTCTTGTTCCCAGGGGGAGTTTGGTGGCCAGTGTATCCTCTATGGGTCCGTAGACAAGAATATTTCGGCCCTCGCTCTGTCTCACTTCAGTAACATCTCCCTCTGTTACTTCGTCGCCGCCATCTCCATCCTCATCGCTGTGTACTGCTTCGCAGTGCTGCTTTATGGCATCTACAGCTGCTGCATGGACGAGAGGCGGTGGTGAGCAGAGGGCACATATGGGGGTGGGGAGTTAGAGCCAGTCAGTCCCACCGCCTGGTCCCACTGATCTCTTCCCCCATCCCATTCCAGGGATCACACCTGGCTCACTGTGAACCTGGCAGTCTCTGCTGTGATCCTCTTCTTCCTGCTGGTCTCGGCCTGCATCCTCCGGGTTGGGATGGACACTCTGTGCTCATCCATCCTCCAAACCAAACTTGTGAAAAGGTAGGTGGGCTTCTCTCTCTCAGGGGAGGACCTCACTCCCAATGTCCAGAGGGACTCCCTGACCCAGCAGGATCGCATCATAGAATATCAGGGTTGGAAGGGACCTCAGGAGGTCATCTAGTCCAACCCCCTGCTCAATACTTTCCCAGCAGCCACAGGCTCTGACTTGGTGCAAAGGTCCAGCACAGAGGGGCGGGGGGGGATCGATTCCTGTGGGATTTCTCCTCCTCTAGTTCTCCAGCTAATCTGTGCTCTGTCCTCTCTGAACTCCACTCTAGCTGCCAAGAGGCCCAGCATGTAAAGTGGTCCCCACAGTATAATGCAGTGAGGTTCTACGACAATCTCTACAGTGCTGAGGTGAGAATTAACTCTGGGGCGGGGGGTGGCAGCTGATGGGGGCGGGGGGAACAGCAGAACTCCTGCCCCCAAGATTTTCAAGGAGGGCTGTGTAAATGTGGAAGCACAGCAGCACCAACTCAGCTTGAGCGGCTTGTGAGAGCCATTATTCTCAAGCCCCTGGTTTGGGCCCCGTCCCATTAGAGGAGATCATGGGGGCAGGGAAGAAGGTGGGCTGCATCCAATTAACAGCCAGTCCCTTTACAATTAGTGTGAGGAAATTCCGCTTGCTGCAGTGCAGTCAGCCTGGGGGACTCCAGGCAGCCGGGTTTAGTATCTTGGCAGCCCCTGGTGTTTGTAGTCGAACACCCTCGTGCTTTGGGGAAGGAGGGAATCCCACCCCACGTGGGCCAGGAGTGGTACAGCCAGGTGTTTGCTGATGAAGGAGCAGGCAGGACAGACAGCTGGACAAGCCAATGGTCTGTCCACCTCTTCCTGGGGCGGGGGCTTTGGAGGAAGAGTCTGAGGGAGACAGCAGGGAGGGCGATACACAGCCGTGCTTCACCAACCCCCTGCTGCATGCGATTCTCCCCACTCCGACAGGCGGCCGCCTGGGTGAATTTCTTCTTCTGGTGTCTGCTGCTGGTCCTCTTGCTCGTGCAGCGCAGGCAGGAAGCCCCGTTCCAGCTCCTGCAGCGCAACGACCCCGAGTGGAGCTCCGAGACAGACGCCATCTTTGGTGCCCGGCCACAGAGGCCGTGAGGAGACCGGGAGGGACAAGCAGCCTCAGTTTGGGCAAGGGGGGAGTGTGTGTGTGTGTGTGTGTGTGTGTGTGAGAGAGAGAGGAGCATACGAGGGGGGAAGAGAAGAGGGCTGGAAGCGTTTCCCACCCCCCACCCCCAGTGCCTTTCCTCTGGCTTCAAGGGTGCTCTGCTTGTCGTCCTTTGGCCGTTCTGGTTCTTGATAGTGAAGGAAGCCAATGATCCTGGCTGTCTGTCGTGATCCCACTCACAGTCCCAACCTCCACTACATGTCTCCTCCCACCTCCACCCCTACAGAGGGCGTGGGCCAGGGCTAGGGTTCACCTCGCACACAGGCACCCTATGGGGGGGCGGGGGGTTCTGGATATGAGAGGATCTCAGCACAGACATGAGCTGTGCAGTGCTCCTTGATGTCCCCACCGGAACCCACTGTCGACACTGCAGCTTTCATAATCCTTGGATCTGGGGGACACCGGCAGCCACATCCAATCCCCACTCCCCCGAAGCTCTCTGATGTCATTGTGATGGGCTTTATGTAAGACCATGCAGTGCATCTGCCTTAGATACCAGAGATACTGGGAGTGCATGAGCCCATCCCAGCTGGGCATGTGTAATCACAGAACTAGGTCAGTGGAGGCAGAGCATTTCTTCTTGGGGAGTGGGGAAAGGAGGGCTTGGAGCGGGCCCCTGCCTGGATGGGAGAGAGAAGCCCCAGCAGCGCCACCGTGACACTAGTTACAGGATGTGGGGCCAGGGGAAGCCCCTGAAACCCAAGCGCCAGGGGAAGCCCTTGAAACACAAGCGCCAACGGGTGGGTGTCTGATTGTCCAAAGCTGGTTGCCATACCCTCTCAGCGAGAGGGCACCTCATTTCAGGAGCCAAAGAGAAAATGCCAGCTGCCTAAGTGCAGCAATCCTGCTGGGCCATCAAGTGCCTTTCACAGGGTGTATGAAGACCAGAGCAAGAGGGAAGGGCCCATTCATGCCTAAATGCCTCTGCAGACCCCCTCCTGCTCAGGGGTCGGGATCTCCTCCCACTAAACCTTGCACCATTATGGTATGTGGAACTGGGCCCGTTTCTTGTGCCTTTTCATTTTGTACTAAACCTTGTTATTAAAAGGATGATTTTCACCAGATCAGCTTGTGCAGAGGCCATTTCGTCTTCCCGGAACGCTCCCCCTCCCTCCCCACCCCTCCTGCCTCAGGGAATAGCAAGTGGGGGGCTAGACCCTCTCCCTCATTTTAAATACTAAGAAGCCCTTCCATTGCAGGCTCTGATTTCCTCAAGCTTCACCCCGAAAGTAGGGCTAAGCCAAGCCTGCATGTGGCTGGGAGATGCTGTGCTAGGACACATTGGAAAGGGTTCAGGAAAGAGCCACCAGAATCATGTGAGGTCTGGAAAACCTGCCATACAGTAAGAGACCAGAGAAGCTCAAGCCGTGTAGCTTAATGAACAGAAGGTTAAGAGTTGACTGTAAAGTCACCGTCTATAAGTATCTACATGGCAAGAGGATTTCTGATGGGAGAGGGCTCTTTGCTCTCACAGACAAAGGCAGAACGAGATCCAATGGTTGGAAGCTACAGCTGGAGAAATTCAGGCTGGAAAAAGTGCAGATTTTTTAGGGGGTAATTAGCCGTCAGAACAACTGACCTAGGAATTCGATGGATCCACCATCACCTGGAGTGTTTACATCGCATCTGGGTGTCTCTCTCTACAATTTGTGCTCTAGCCCAGCCAGAAGTGATGGGCCAGATGTAAAAAACCACTGGTGAAATGCTCTGGCCCATGTTACGCAGGAGATCAGACTGTATGAGCAGAATGGTCAATTCTGGCCTTGGAATCTCTGAATTCCTGTCAAATGTCCACACGGTGCACAAATCAGCCACAGATCTGCAGCTCCTGACAAGCTATGGCTGGCTCTGGCTGAACTGTGGCTCTGTTAGAGGCATCCCAGTTACCAGCTCTTGGCTGAATTCAGATGACTGCAAGTGGAGGATGGGGAGGAATTAATAAAAGACTCTTTCTTGAAACCAACTGTCCCGTGGAGGAGTCAAGAATGGCAGGGACCAGAGAAAAGTCCCCTGGGCTGCTGGGACTGATAGCTGCCTTACCCACATGTGCTGCGAACATGGAGGTGCAGAACCTGGGAGAGGACCTTTGTTCTTGTTGATCACGGGGATGTTTTGGCAGGTTATAAATTGGGCCTTTTCTCATAGACCTGAGTGGTGAGGAGAAACTTCCCCTGTGAACAGCTTATTCCACAATTGCCCATGCTAAGGCTTCTTGCACCTTCCTGTCAAACAGCTGGTACTGGCCACGGTTGGAGACAGGGAAAGTGGAATTCAGGGACTGATGGTCTGATGGCAGAACGAAACCTTTTTACCATTTTTGGGTAAAGTCAAAATAGCAGCATGGAGGACGGAGACTTGGGAGCCCCCTCCAGGAACCCTCTCTAAAGAATCCAGAGGATGAACTGGTTTCCCTTTCCACCTCACCTCTGTGGCACTCGAAAGCTTGTTTCTCTCACCAATGGAAGTTGAGCCAATAAAAGATGATGTCTCACCCACCTTGTCTGTCTCATATTCTGGGACCAAGACCGCTACAACAACACTGCAAACAACAATGCAGCATTTTATTTTTTGTTGCCCTGCCCCTCCCACAAGAGAAAAAAGACACAGCTCTTTGGAGCATGGGCTCCCTCTCAATGTGTATCTATGCCATGGTTGGCACAATGGCTCTGTAACCTCAATGGGTGTCCCTGGTGTTACTGTGCTGTAAGTAATAGCCACACTCCAACCCCTAATGCTGCTCTTCTACCTCTTTCCTGCCCCAGGCTTGCAGATCTGGAAGCCCTGGTGCTGCAGAGCTCCTTCCCCTCCTGCTGTGCTGCCTGCCCACCCTGAGTCAGGCCATGTCGACACTTACAAGCTTACAGCCGCACAGCTGTACCGATACACCTGCGCCACCGTCCGAGTGCTCGCGTAGCCGCGTTCTGCCGATGGGAGAGAGCTCTCCCGTCGACTCAACGAGCAGCAGTAGCCATGTCGAGTGCGTCTCCCGCTGACAGCGCTGTGCACATGAGCACTTATGCCGGCAAAATGTATGTTTTTTTTCACACCCCTGAGCAACAAAAGTTTTGCCGACAGAAGTGCAAGTGGAGACAGGGCCACGGGGTGCGATGGGGGTGTCCAGATGTAGAAATCTAAAATTAACATATACGCTTAGACCAACGCTGGTCTTTGTCAGCCGCCACAAGTGTGAAAATACTTCCCTCCGAGCTAGTGGCCAGGAGCAGCTAATGGGAGTTTTGCGAGGGAGTTCTCCAGAGGACGCAGGAGCGACTACGTGACCTTCGGGTAAGTGTGTTTGTGTTTGTGGTGTGTTCCCTGCTTGACTAATGTATATAGTCTGTGGTCTGTTTGTTTGGGGCATCCGTGTGCTGACCTGAGTCTAGTGGCCTGCTAGGCAAGGCTGAGAGCTTCTTAATGAGGCTTTGATCCCTTAACCCCTTTAGCATCTATCAACTCTTAACTAGGGGGCGGGGCTACTCAGGGAGAACAGGGTTTAAAAATACTGCTCCTAACCGACCGGAGGAGCTAGTGGACAGGAGCAGCTAACAGGAGTTTTGTGAAGGAGTTCTCCAGGTGACAGAGGAGTGACTATGTGACCCTTGGGATGAGTTTGTTGTCTGTCGTGTGTGTGTGGAGGGTGCTTGCTGCTTGACTGACATACATAGCTGTGACAGGATCCCCAGGGTGCAACCTGGGACTGTGGGAGCACTATGCCCCCTTTTCTAACTAGCCTGGGTTGTCTCTCACAATGCCTTACTGGTGGCAAGCAGCAAACCCCTCCAGGTGCTGTTACTACTCAGTACAACCGCATGTGGAGCCCCGCACCCAGCTATACTGCATGAATGTTCCCAGAGACACTCATGAATCACACAGAGAAAGGCACCAGCCAGATCCCCCCAGCTCCCAGCACTATACCTCAGGAATATACCATCTTGCACTGCTCAAGACCCTTGAGCAATGCAAGTTTATTACTTGGTTCACCACTTCATCAATGGACATGGCCCAGCCTTTGTGACCTGAGCAGATTTACCAAGCACTTCAGGCAAACTCGCTGGTAAAGATCAACAGTAAAACATCCTCATGATTACAAAAGAGATTGTAAGTGATAGGCAAAAAGTCAGAGTAGTTACCAAAAGAAAATAAAAGATAAGCAAACAGTCTAAACTCTCAACCTATAGACTGGGTGACATCTAGATTAAGCAGTTTTTCTCACTCCACTGGATACTGCAGGTTGGTCACAGTCTTTCATACGCAGGCTTTTCCTCTTAACCTCAGGACAATCTCTTCAGCTCCAGCTTTCTCGTTGCCTTAGCGTAGGTAGGGGAGAAGAGAAAGTGGCCACATGCTTCATCCTATGTTGTGTTTTATACCCTTGGTCCCTGTGCTTGGAGAACACAAGTCCTGGCATGTCTGGAGGGCATTGCTGAGTCACCAGGCAAGGTAGAGCAATTCCCCTGGTGTGGCATTGTGCCAATGAGTCTTTGCATTGTAGCTTCCTTGCTGGACAATGGCTATTGATGATTGTTTGATACCCACCATGATGTTGGTTAGCTCCTTTGTTCTTGTCTCTGGGGTTCTAATATCTGGGCAATTCCCCAGCATATTTTAGCGACAACCAGATAACAGGTGTCAGAGTAGCAGCCGTGTTAATCTGTATTTGCAAAAAGAAAAGGAGTACTTGTGGCACCTTAGAGACTAACAAATTTATCTGAGCATAAGCTTTCGTGAGCTACAGCTCACTTCATCGGATTTGTTAGTCTCTAAGGTGCCACCAGTACTCCTTTTCTTTTTGCGCACCAGATAACGCAATCTCATAATTTCATATGCACTAATGATATACTTATTTAGATAGAACAATGGCTTTCAGCAGATCATAACCTCTCCCCAGTACCTCATCTGGCATGCTTTAGATGAAATATCACAATTATATATACATGATGAATATAGGGGTTACAGGGCACTCCCCCCGAGATATTGTGACATTCTATAGTGTGCTCTGTCTGGTTGGGGCACCGTGTGCTGAGCCTAGGAACCTGCTAGGCAAGGCTGAGAGCTTCTTAACCAGGCTTGGACCCCCAAGCCCTTTAGCGCTCATCACCCCTTAACGAGGGGGCGGGGCTACTCAGGGAGAACAGGGCTTTAAAAAACCGGTTCCTGAGCAACCAGAGGAGCTAGTGATCAGAAGCAGCTCATAGGGGAGTTTTGTTGTGGGGGGGGGAGATGCACTTAATTAACGTTTTTTAAACTTAAGGCAATAAACAGCCCTGATAAAAACAACAATAAAGGAAACAGCTGCAGGAGTAAAAAGAGAATGCAGGCAGAAGTCCAGCCACAGAGTAGGGGTTGCACTGAATGCAGCACGTATGATTATCTGCTCAATGGGTGGGTGGCGTATGTGTGCATTCAGTGCAAGGAGCTCCTGGCCCTCAAAAGAGACCATGTATGGTCTTTGGAGGCCAGAGTGGCTGACCTGGAGGAGGTAAGGGAGACAGAGAGGTACATAGATGAGACATTCCGGGACACAGTAGAATGCTGTCACCCCCAGTCTGACAGCCCCTGTGCTGTTGAGGCGGATGAAAGTCTCAGGGAAGGAGAACATCCAACTGGAGCAGAGGGAAATGATCCCATAGTTGGGACCCTCCTCCCAGATGATGTCATGGTATCCTGTCATACAGGTGACTGAGCCCGGGCTACCCGCCCTCTGAGCCCCCCCCCCCCCGGCCAGGTGGCTGAGCCCGGGCTACCCGCCCTCTCAGCCCCCCCCCCCCCCCCAGCCAGGTGGCTGAGCCCGGGCTACCCGCCCTCTCAGCCCCCCCCGGCCAGGTGGCTGAGCCCGGGCTACCCGCCCTCTGAGCCCCCCCCCCCCGGCCAGGTGGCTGAGCCCGGGCTACCCGCCCTCTGAGCCCCCCCGGCCAGGTGGCTGAGCCCGGGCTACCCGCCCTCTGAGCCCCTCCCCCCCCCCGGCCAGGTGGCTGAGCCCGGGCTACCCGCCCTCTGAGCCCCCCCCCCCCCCGGAACCTCTAGATATTTCAACCAGGTCCTTGCTGCTATTGACAACACCTGGCAGAAGGGGGCCCTTAGTAATTGGTCTCTATGGAACGATCACAGGACTTCAAGGGAGTACGTATGACTGTTTTCTATCATTTAATTAAAACTAGAGCTTTCATTTGGGCCTAATTCTGTTAAATAGATTGAATAGTTATATAGTTAATTTTCCTTCTGCCACCACCAAAGCTCTCATTAAAGCCATGGGGAGCCTGAAATGCAAAAGTATCATGGGCCTGAATGCCCTGTGACTTCAAAGTTAGTTTTATGCTGAGGGGCTCTCATAGGCAAAAACTCAAAATTGCGGTCAAGTCGAGTTATTTGTCTGGTTTTCTGTTTCTAGACAGAACAGTAGAAAATGGTGACTATTTGCAGGACCAATTTGATGTAATTTATTTTTAAATTGCGACTTTGGCTTTTTTACAGAAATAGCAGCAAACTGCTCTTCTGCTAACTCTTGTCAAAGGTTCTAGTTTTGCTTGGTCAGGTTAGTTCAGTTCAGTGGTTTTGTCCTGGTGTAACTCCAGTGTCCAATTTAATGCATTTGTCCAGTTGATTCTTTTCTGGAGTGTACATTGTCCCAGACTCTTAAACAAGCAGTTTTTAATAGTGAAATGCAGCCTGGAAATAATGTCCAGATACACCTTGAACTTGAACTTGGAGTTGCTTGAAATACCTGCTGGCTTGGAACCTTTGAGCTTGCAGTCGCTTGATAATACCAATGGAACTGATGAACAGTGTGGAAGGGGAGAGCTCAGGAAATGTTCCTGTCTGCCCAACCATCAGTGCCACTATCCAAAGTATTACTTCCAAAGTACCTGCAGCTTTACGATCCCAGCTGTGGGCTCTGCATCATTGTGCCCAGAGGCCCTGTTCCCTCCCTGCCTGGATGGTTATTCTCTGGCTGCATTAATTGTGTTCCAGTAGGGTGTGGAGCTCTGTGGGGCAGTGACCGCAGTTGCCCCAGACAGGGCAGAGCCCAGGTGGCGGTGCTGGCCCAAGGAAGAGGAAACCCTCCTGCATGGAGAAAGAAGCCAGGATGTTCTGAGCCCCTTGGCTGAAGGCTGGACAGTGCAGGACAGGATGCTGCATGGCAGCGGAGGGAGACTGGACTCTGGGTGAGAGATAGTATGGGGGAAAATAAACAGTGAATGGGGGCCTCTTGTCCTATGCAAGGATCTCTTACGTTGACCCTAGGGAGAGGTCTCTTCCCCCATCCTATAGATGGATTCTCACCCACCCCAGTCCCACTATTCCTGTGCACTTGCCGATGACCTTGCTCAGAATCCTCTATGACAGTATAGGTGGGCCTGAAGCATCCATGCTTTCCCCTAGAGATGTTTCAGAGTAGCAGCCGTGTTAGTCTGTATTCGCAAAAAGAAAAGGAGGACTTGTGGCACCTTAGAGACTAACCAATTTATTAGAGCATAAGCTTTTGTGAGCTACAGCTCACTTCCTCAGGAAGTGAGCTGTAGCTCACGAAAGCTTATGCTCTAATAAATTGGTTAGTCTCTAAGGTGCCACAAGTCCTCCTTTTCTTTTTCCCCTAGAGAGGGATTCTCAGCCCTCCCCAGTCCCTACGCACGAGTACCTGTAGAGTCCCCCTGCTTCCCCGCAGAGGGAGGGTGGGGTCCTTAGTTTTTCCGAGCTAAAGGATCACCCTGCATAGAGCCCCCTGGTGCCCACCAATATCCCCTGCGCAGCCTCCGAAACAGGGGTCTCTATAGTCCCTTTGCTGCCACCGGCTGGCCACCTGGCGGGAGAAGCGCACGCGCAGTAAGTTCCCGCAGCCCCTTCACAGGCGCGACCCCGGCGATATCCCCTCCCCCTTGTCGAGCCAGAGGCCTGCTGAGCGCCTATTGGTCCGGGCGGCGGAGGGGCGGAGCAGAACACACCAGTCGCGAACGCGGCAGTGCGTTTAGAAGCAGGGTGAGGCAGGTGCGAGTGGGCCTCCTGCGGGGCTCGCTACGCCCCGTTCGCAGCGAGGGGAGAGGCGCGCTGGGAGGGGTCAGACCAATTGATGCGCTCCCCGGGGTACCCCCCTCTGAGCTCCCCCCCGCCAGGTGGCTGAGCCCGGGCTACCCGCCCTCTGAGCCCCGCCCCCCTCCGCGCCAGGTGGCTGAGCCCGGGCTACCCGCCCTCTGAGCCCCGCCCCCCCCGGCCAGGTGGCTGAGCCCGGGCTACCCGCCCTCTGAGCCCGCCCCCCCCCGGCCAGGTGGCTGAGCCCGGGCTACCCGCCCTCTGAGCCCGCCCCCCCCGGCCAGGTGGCTGAGCCCGGGCTACCCGCCCTCTGAGCCCCGCCCCCCCCGGCCAGGTGGCTGAGCCCGGGCTACCCGCCCTCTGACCCCGCCCCCCCCCCCCCGGCCAGGTGGCTGAGCCCGGGCTACCCGCCCTCTGACCCCGCCCCCCCCCCCGGCCAGGTGGCTGAGCCCGGGCTACCCGCCCTGTGAGGAGGCCCCGCTTCCCCAGTGGGCGCCGGCGCTCTGGCTGACCAGACCCCTCTGTCTCCGGCGAGAGACACGCTCTGCGCTGCGGGGACAGAGCCTGGCCACAGGGTCCCGGCCTGGGGCTCGGTCCCGGGGGAGCCGCTTTGGCCGTTGGAATTCTCCCTTCGGAGCAGGAGGTAGGTGAGGTCCCAGCTGCCATTGGACCAACTTCCCGGGGGGAGACACGCGGTGGAGCGCGCACCTCTCGCTCCCTGCCGCCCGGACCTGCCCGTGCCGGGGGGGGACAATGGCAAAGTTTGGCTCGCAGACTCTGCTCCCCCACCCCACCCCAGCGGAAAGCAGCGGCCTCCCAGCTGTTGCTCCTACGTGGGGGGCGCAGCTCGGAGGCGCCGGCTGCTGGGGGGGGGGGGCGAGCATGTGGCCGAGCGGTGCCAGCAAACCCTGGCAGAAATCTGTGGGGGGGGCACCTGACCGTAACTCGTCCCCCATCACCTCTGCTGGCATCGCTCGGGGAGGTGGATGAAGGGCAGCGGCGGGAGAGCCGCCCCTGCCGCCCCGCTGAGTGGCCAGGCTGAAGTGCTGCCGCGGGGCAGCTGCAGCGGCTCCGTGTCGAGATCGGGGAGGCCGGACCTGACTCCGGTGTGACTTGAGGGGCTCAGAATTCGCTCTGTTTCCCTTCCGATGTGAAGGCGAATAAGGAAGGAAACCCTGTTACCTGATCACAGCTCCTGGGTTGCCTGTGATCCTGGGACTGCCCTAAGGAATCCAGGTAAACCGCAATCGGTCGAGGTACTTATCCGGCCCCGCCGCCGCAGTCTCTGTGCACCTCGTGATTCTATCGCTGCACTGCTTGTGAGGTGGGGAAGTGTTGTTCTTCCTTGATAGGGGCCCTGGGAAATTAAATGACGAGCCCAGGGTCACCTAGGGAACTTGGCCCAGATTCTTAAAGGTATTTAGGCACTTAACTCGCATTGAAATCAGTGGGAGTTAAGCATCTAAACACCTTTGAGGTCCGATCTGGGCCTCTGTGGTTGAGTTAGGAATAGAACCAATGACTTCCCAGGCTCAGTTCAGTACCCTACCTACTAGACCTTCCTTTTCTCCCACTTGAAATGAAGCCAGCAGTTACACCGGGCCTCCCCGGGGGCTAACTTTTATACATGTGCATGTTTTTTCAGTCGCACATGGATCATGGGTGTGATTTAAATCCACAGCCAAGACCTGTCCTGCTTAACTACAGGCATAAACTACCCAAGGAGACAGGTCCCAGTTCCTCCTTGTATTGGTGGTGTCCTGGAAATGAGCTGATCTGTCCCTGCTACCTCTACTTTATGGCTGTTGTGGCCTCCCAAGAGCTGGTGGGGAAAGGGGAGGCGCCTGGGGTATTATTTAAGTTGGGATTCTCCCTATGGGGATGAGGTAATTCAGTCTTTGGCAGCAGGGGAGTAGCGGCAGGAGCTCTGAAAGACGACGATCCTGGTGAGTGCCCACAGAGATGTGTGGAAAGGGGACTATTCTGGCTGTGGTTGGTGGGACCTGTCTATTGTTTGTTAAGCTCCTGTGTCTGTCTCATTTATGGCTAATTTTAGCCCTTCCCTTTGGGTGATTTAGGTTTCCTTTTTGGGGGGAGGGGCGGACAGAGAGAAGTGTGCCAAGAATAAATGGTTAGTGCCAACAGTGTATTTCGCATTGGCAAAAGTAAACAAGAGTAGGGCCAGGTGCACGCTACAGACTTACATCGGCATAACTGCGTTGCTCAGGGATGTGAAAAATCCGCTGCAGCCGTGGCACCAACAGGCGCGCAGCGTAGCTGCTGTTTGTCTGCAGGAGAGAGCTCTCCCGCAGACCCAGCAATTCCACCCCCAAGGAGCAGCAGCAGCAGCTCCTGCACACACCCCGCTGTTCACACGGGCGCTTTTCATAGTTAAACTTCTGTTTTTCCTGAGCGTTGGTGGGGTTTTTTTTGTTTTTGTTTTGTTAACACCCCAGAAAGACAAGTTCCAGAGTAGACAAAGCCTCGGAGTTTCACTGCTTGCTAAGTACAAGGTGGAATAGATTGTTTAGCGTAGTTAGCACATTTCAAGGGCCCCTTCAAGGTGAAGTGGCCTGTTAACACTCCTCCCGTCACAGGAAAGAAAGTAAAGGGGCGGAGGAGAAAGCAGTTGGGGGAGGCTGTTAGTGGTTTACAGATTGTAGTAAATAAACCATCAACCCAGTATCTTTGTTCGGTCCAGGATTTTTAGTGTCTAGCAAAGTTATGAATTTCAACTCCCAGGCCCGTCTTTTTGAAAATGTTGTGCAGGTTTCCTTTGAGGATGAGGGCTGATAGATCACATACAAGAGTGATTGTTCTGTGAGAAGTGCTCACCCACAGATGATGTGGTGGTCTTGTCCTTTCATTTTCCTGTTCATTTGTGAGCATAGTGATTCTCTGGTTTCACCCACATAGTTGTTGTTGGGGCATTTAGTGCACTGGATGAGGTAAACCACATGTTGTGATTGGAATTGGCATGTGTAGGACCCATGGATCTTGAAAGGTGTGTTGTGGAGTGTGTTGATCATTGTAGCAGTGGAGATGTGTCTGCAGGTTTTGCATCTGGTGCTGCTGTGAGTTGGTGTGTCCTGGTCTGTGGGGAGCTTGCTTCTGATGATGAGCTTGGAGAGATTAGGGGTTGTTTTGAAGGCCAGAAGTGGGGGTTCAGGAAAGATTTCTTTCAGGATGGGGTTTCTATCAAGTATGGGTTTTAGTTGTTTGTTACCCCATATGGGTTGCAGTGTAGGGTGTAGTAGGTGACCACTAGGGGTGTGCGGTCGGTGGGGGTTTTATTTCTGTATTGAAGCACGTTTCCTTGGTGTATCTGGGTGGCCCATTCCATGATGCGATGTACTTCTGTGGTGGGGTGTCCCCCTTTGGCGAAGGCGGTTTTGCGTGTGTTAAGGTGCCTGTCCCGGACTGTCTCCTCAGAGCATATTCTGTGGTATCTGAGTGCCTGCCAGTAGACAACAGATTGCTTGGTGTGTTCTGGGGTGATTTCCGGATCTGTGAAGATAGGTGTGGTGGTCCGTGGGTTTCCTCTCTGTAGTTGTCTGTAGGGTTCCGAGCGTTGGCAAACACTGTCCTCTGTGTGTACTTGCTTGTCCAAAGGGGAGTGGGTGGGGTGGCACCAGTGGATTTCGGAGTTCAGAGAGAAAAGGAGTTCTTGTGGCACCTTAGAGACTAACCAATTTATTTGAGCATGAGCTTTCGTGAGTGAGCTGTAGCTCACGAAAGCTCATGCTCAAATAAACTGGTTAGTCTCTAAGGTGCCACAAGTACTCCTTTTCTTTTTGCGAATACAGCCTAACACGGCTGTTACTCTGAAAGGAGTTCAGAGAATATCCGGTGTGTGGGGCTCTTGGCACCTTGCAGGATCAAGGCCTTTGAGTGTATTTGTAATGTAAGGAGAGTGTTCTTGTTGGTCAGAGGGACATTTCTGCAGGTTATCAAATGGAACACACTTCTGTGTAGACCTGAGTAATGGGGTTGGGGGGAGGGGGAGAAACTTACCTGTGGGCAACTTATTCCACCGTTGCCCATTCTGGGGCTTCTCCCACCTTTCTGTCGACAGCTGGTACTGGCCACAGTTGGAGACAGGGCTAGTGGAATTGCAGGGAACTCCTTTGTATTGTTTTTGTGTAAAGTCAAAGAAGCAGCTTGGAGGAAAGGGACCTGAGAGCCCTCTGTGGCTATTCGGCTGCAGAGAAGCCAGTGGACTGACTGGTTTCACTTCTCAGAAGTTATTAGCAGGTAGCAAGGAATGTTTGAAAGCCACTCAACTGCATGCAAAGCTCAATAAAGACTCTTCTAGTTGTTCTCTGAACCTAAGTGGGAGTGGGACCACATGTTTGGGTTTCAGAGGGGTTGTTCTGTTTAGGGGACAACTGAACTATTTTGTTCTTAGGTAAAAGATCAGTGACTGGTGGGTGCCGGTGCCCTGCGTAACTATACAGGAAGATCACCACAGCATTCCCTCCCATCCCCCCCAAGTGCAGAAGGTGTTACTCACCTAATTTTTCTAATCTGGAAAAGTCTGATATCTAGTTTTATGTCCCCCTGCCCCGCTCAAAGGAGCCGGGGGAACAGACTAAGGTCTGTGGAGCAAAGGCTGCTTCTCAAGCTATGTCTGTGCTGTGCCTGACACAATGGATTCGTAACCTCAACTGGGTTCCCAGGTGCTACTGTCCTATTAATATTAATACTACTACTAATAAAGGCTCCAACCCCGTAACTCTGCTCGCCTACCTCTTTCCTGCCTGTAGTCTTTGTTGTAGAACTTGAATCCTTGGTGCCACGGAGCTCCTTGGCCCCCACTGACTCTGGGAGGGGAAGATGCAGAAATCTAAAATTAACATATGCGCTTGGAACAATGCTGGTCTTTCAGACTCTGCAAGTGTGAGAATACTTCCCTTATCAATAGTGCTTTTCAACCAGTCATCTGGTATCAGTCCGGCTCCGTGAGATGGAACAGGATCTAGCTCCTGTCTTTGGTACTTAGTGGATCCCCATTACAATAGTATTTGAGCCCCTCGCAATCTGCAGGGCCTGGCTGTTGTTCCCTCTTTACAGGTGGGGAACTGAGGCACAGGGAAGCGAAGCGACTTACCGAAGGTAACAAAGGGAGTCTGTGGTGGAGCAGGGAACTGCACCCAGATCTCCTAAATCACAGGCTGGTGCCCCACCGCAGCTCTGCATCTTACAAAGAGAGACACCACACCCTAAGCCAACACACAGCTCAATTTTTTTTTTTCCTCTTTTTCTCTCCTCCCCCGCCCCCCGTTCCTCACTGGTAGTTTCCCGGAGGGGACGTACGCCGTTCCTGGAGGTACCGCAGTACCAGGTCGATGTGTGGCGTGGATGGAGCAAGCTCCTATTCCGTCTCCCTGGCAGAGCAGAGCTCAGTACATCCGGAAAGGTGCATATTTTGCACAATGCCATGTGTTCCAGTTGTTTGTTCCTATCTCCTGAATCTACCACCCTGTGACTTTCTGTGGCGCATGCAGGAGAAGATCCCCATAACAGAAAAGAGAAGTCAGGTTCCGTTTCCACTGCCTTATCGTGTGATGTGCTGGAGAGCTGCTTATCCCTGTTCCTGTGCGGCATGCGCTCTGAATATAAATCTGTCACTGGGGAAATTAGAATCGAAAGAGCTTCTGAGGGGCAGGTCTGCTGTAGCTCTGTGAAGAAGAGACCGAGACTGTTAAGACTCTGGGGGTTCCCAGTTTGATATTTAAGTATTGGAAAATGTGCCATTTATTGGGGAGGTGCTGTCATCTCAAAGGTTCCTTTGCCTTTCCCTCCCTTCCTTTCGCTGCCTCTCAGACTAGGTAAAGCTGCAACAATAGATTCCTACATTTTAAGGGCAGCAGGGACAATGGGATCATTTGATCTGACTGCCTGTGTAACGCAGGCCATAGAATTTCATCCATTTTCCCCTGTACGGAGCCAAGTAACGTGTTGGACTACGTTGGCATGCAGGCCTGATGGCTGGAGAGAGGGAGAATACAACACTGCCCTCAGCAGTTTCTTCCAGTGGGGCACCAGTGAACATGCCAAAGCTATCAACTCCGTCACTTGGGAGCCCTGCAGCTTTAGGTGCTTGTCTGCATGGGAATAGTTCCTGCCATGGCCATAGCAGAATAGCTTTGGAAGCGGAGTAGTCATTTTTGGGAATAAAGTTGTTTTTATTTGGAACGGTGTCCGGGGGTTATACTGGAAGAGCTACAGCGCAGTGCTTACTCTGCTTCTAGGAGGCCAGTCAATTCCCCCATGTAGACAAGCCTTTAGACTGCAGGTTTTGTGGGTCCCAACAGCCAGCTCTGCTCAGTCTCCAGAGCTCACTTCATTTTGGCAGCTTTCTCTTTCTCTTTCTCCCTCCCTCCCCCGTTGGGGCGATGGAGCTCTGGCGCCACCTGCTGGTCCTGATTTCAAAGCTGGAGGGGGAAACAACTCTCGAGCCCCTGAGCCCTGGTCTACGGTTCCAGCGTATGTTGCTATAAAATGCATTCTCTGAGCGACGCATTATATCGACCTAGCCCCCCGCTCACCCCCCCAGTGTAGACTGGTTTCTCCTAGGGAGAGAGCTATCGCCTCTCTGGGAGGGGAAGCACCTATGCTGACGGGAGAAGCTCTTTCAGTGGCACAGGTAGCCTCTCCACTAAATGCTTCAGGGGCCCAGCTGCAGCGCTGTAAGTGTGAGCACCTGCCTGGGATAAATCAATTGCCACAAACCAGCCTTTCCCAGAAGAAACAACGAGGAGTCCTTGTGGCACCTTAGAGACGAAAACATTTATTTGGGCTCACTTCATCAGATGCAAGGAGTGAAAAATACAGTAGGCGGGTATAAATATACAGCCCATGAAAAGATGGGGGGGGGGGGGAGAGTCAGGGCTAACGAGGCCAATTCCCAACAGTTGACAAGCAGGTGTGACTATCAACAGAGGGGAAATTACTTCTTGTAGTGACCCAGCCCCTCCCAGTCTTTATTCAGGCCTAATTTGATGGTGTCAAGTTTGCAAATTAATTCCGGCGCTGCAGTTTCTCGTTGACTCCTCTTTGTTTTGCTGATGCAGACTCACAGGGCTACCCCTCTGAAACCTTTCACAGAAGAGTAACACTGAGCCCTTCACAGGTGTAAAGCACCTCACAAACACTGCACTCCTCCGAGAGGAGGTAAATAGTTTAATCTTCGCTCTGCAGAGCAATTTGAAAGGGGCAGCCACCTGAAGTGTCCTGTCCCAAGCCACATCGTAGGAACCAGAAGTTAAATATGAGTGTTTTGAACGTCTGTTACAGAGGATGGGGCCCCTGGGTGCAGTACCACACCTGCTGCCTTCACTTGAGCTTACAAACCGAAACACATAGACCGGGTCTGTTGGGTGGGGAGAAGAATAGGACCTGTCTATATAATCATAATGCAATTTTTTTTATATATATAATATTGAAGGTCACATGTATATAAAGAAGTGTCTCCCTGATAAACCCTTATTCATGCCTCCTCCTGTTGAAAGTACTCACTGCGCAAAGTAGAGTCCCAGCTTTTGAAATAATTCTCTAGTAACACCTCACCTCACCTCTCTGGACTCACAAAATTACAACAGAAATTTTGATAAATAAGCCAAGAGACTGAATGCTTGAGAATAAAACTGTTGTAAAGAGCGGTTTACAGAGCAGAGTTCAACTGAGTCTATTTTTCAACCACAATAGTCTCCCCAGGGGGGAGGTGCACCGTTCCTGGAGGTACTGCAATACCAGGTCGATGCGTGGAGTGGATGGAGCAAGCTCCTATTCCATCTCCCTGTTTCAAAAATCCATTTAATATATAGTCCTCAGATAGAGGACGTATTAGATATTAAACTGATAAGAACAGATACTACACTTGATCTTAGCCAAAAGGCCGAGAAGCGATACTTTTTCGTTCAACAATTATGCAGCCCTCCCATTCCTACAGCTCTCTACATGACGGTGACAGATGCCGCTGAGCGCCACTAACGCCATAGTAATTCTTTGACCACTTCAAATCTAATCCTACTTCCTTTGCCTTAGCGCTCCCTTTTTACCAGTCAAAGCAAACCGCCTCCTGCCTGAAAATTCAGCTTCAAAACGAATAAATTCCTCCAGCTTGTTAGCTGTCGCCTTGTCACTCGTTTCTCTGCCTGAAAGATACTCTCTATTTGCATGAAGCCGGCCCCTTCGCTGCAACGTGCTGACGACATCGGGTTGCTAACCCTATCGTTGCAAGTTTAGACTCGGTGCCCTGCTTGCGCCCCCTGCAGCACACGTGACTCAAGCAATTTTTTTTTTTACATTCATGGTTGATGCAGCAAACCCCGAAATGCCAGAACTGTCAACTGCCAAGCCTAGATGTCCTGGGGCTCAGCCCTGGGAAGCCCTGGCACGAATTAAGCCCTGATATTTACCCTGCTCAAGTGTCTGAGCCTGAACACCCGACGCCAACAAGTCTGTAGTCCCAGCACAGAAGAGAGACAATTTAGCGAAAGAGAGGTTTGTGTCTTGGTGTAAAGGGCACAAGGCAGGATGGGAGGCGCTGCAAGATTATTGCTCTTCGCTCCGCACAGCTGAGGGATGATGGTCATTCTGCAGATAACAGGCAGGCTATTACTGAGGGAGGGTCAGACCGGATCTGTAGGTAAGCCCTCTGTGTCTTTTTGTTCTGTGTTGGAACCATGGGGGCCTCCTCCCTCACTGGGGCTCCCAGGCACCCAAGGAATAAATAAATAAGCAAAACCAGTATTTTAGTACTCCACATAAAAGTAATTGAAACAGAGTTTGGGTTGCATTTCACTGAGGCTACGTCAGTAAAACGTTTGTTGGTCAGGCGTGTGAAAAAAACACCGTCCCCCCGACATACGTTTCCCAGACAGAAGCACCGGTGTGGCCAGCGCGGGGGCGGTGGGAGACGCGCGCCCGCCCGCACAGCTAGTGCCGCTCAGTGGAAAGGTCTCGGGGGCACTCGAATCAGGTTGTCATGGTCTTAACCTGCCTCCGCACTTTGCAAACACGGTCGTGTCTGACACGGTGTCACATTAGCTGACGTGCGCAAGAAAGAGAACTTTGGTTTTGTTGCCTGGAAAAAAAAATCAAGTCGGCAGCTGATTACCGCACATGCGCAGCAGATGCACCAGGTTAAAAAGCCCTAACCCAAGACAAGCTTGTGGACCGCGTCAACTTTAGGGCGCCAGCCCAATAAACCCACGTGCGGGCAGCGGGCTGAGCGGCGGGCGGCCGGGACCCGGCAGGCAGGAGCCTGCCCTTAAAACTCCTGCCCGCCCCGGCCCGCTCTTTTCCGCCCCCCACCCCAGTCCCCTGCCGCGGCAGGGCGAACAAGCTTGGTCCTGCCGGCTGCTGCGGCAGGGCAGGCAAGCTCCCCTCTTCCCCCCGCGGGCTGGCTTCCCGCCCCGCCTCCCCTCCCCTCCCTCCAGGCCCCCGATCAGCGGATGGCCCTTGCCAGGGAGGGGGAGCCGCAGCGCGCTCCCTGCTCCGGGGAGGAGGCGGAGAAGAGTCGGGGACTGGGCCTTGGGGAAGGGGGGTTGGAATCAGGGCATACCCCCTCCAGCCCCCTGCCGTGAGCCCTCTGCTCTGACCCCTGCACCCCCCCACGACCCCAGCCCTGACTCCAGCGCCCTGCACACATACCCAGCCCCCCCCGTCCTGACTCCTGCACCCTCCTCACATGCCCCCAGCCCCCTGCCCTGACTTCTGCACCCCGCACACAGCCCCAGCCCCAGCGTGCCCTGACTCTTGCACCCCCCACATTTCCACCCCCACCCTGAGCACCAAATGGAAGCTCCTGTACCCCCCCACCACACATTCCCACTTGCACCCCTCGCACCAAATGGGAGCTGCCCAGGTGAGCACTCCACACCCAAACCTCCTGCCCCAACCCTGAACCCCCTCCCTCATTCTAGCTCCTGGCCAGACCCTACTCCCCAAACCCCCAGCCTCCTCCTTCACCTCCAGCCCTGCCTGTGCTCAGTGCACTCCCACCCTCAGCTCAGTGCAGAGAGAGAGAGGAACAGAATGGGCTAGAACCGGGGAGAAGGTAGGTACCCACTCTGTGCGGGCAGGGCCGGGAGCCCAGACCGGAAGCGGGCTGAGCGGGGCCGACACCTGGGATCCTGGCTGGCAGGAGCCGGCGGACGGAACTCCAGACCGCAGTCCAGCTTGGACTTGCGTGTTTTTGCTTTATTTTGCTTGGTGACTTACTTTGTTCTGTCTGTTATTACTTGAAACCACTTAAATCCTACTTTTTATAATTAATAAAATCACTTTTGTTTATCAATGAACCCTAAATTAAAGTGAGTAAATGAAGACTAGGCACACCACTTCTGAAAGGTTGCCGACCCCTCATCTAGGCCATTGAATTTTAAAGTTACTCACATGCCTAAGCATCTACAAGAAAGAGGGATATTTAAACACCAACATTAGAAAAATGAACCACCAAAAATATGGCCTGGTTTTTTTATTTTTATTTATTTATTTATTTTTTACAGAACATTGCTTGGAAGATGGGAAACATTCACAGAATTACAGGTTTCAGAGTAGCAGCCGTGTTAGTCTGTATTCGCAAAAAGAAAAGGAGTACTAGTGGCACCTTAGAGACTAACCAATTTATTTGAGCATAACCTTTGGTGAGCTATATAATTATAATGAGAACTATAGGCCCGCAAATCTTGATTGAGATCGTGCCTGGAGCAGATCAGTCATCAGATGTTGCTTTTAAAAATGCCTTCAGCTGTAATGTCTACAGCTGTTGAACTTCAATCCAGGCACTTTATATATAAAAGCAAAACCTCAAAAAAAGGGAAATCTGGACAAAATCTTCAGAAGTTGGGGATCCAAAAATGAAGGTACTCAAAAATAAGTGGACTCTTGGCGGAATTGCCAACAGTTGAATTCAAAGGGTGAGGAGTTAAATTCTAATGGGCCTTGACCCTGCAATTTGAGTTCAGCTGTTGGCCAATAATATTTCAGGGCAGCTGGGCAATTCTGCCACGTGTCCACTTTTTTTTGGGTACCTTTGTTTTTGGATGACCCACAAAGCTGGAACACATCCTCAATGTCCTTCCCAAACTGCATTTTGATCTGTTAACTCTTACTCCTGGGGCAATTCTGCACCACTGCGCAATGCAGAATTTGCGTAGAAATTAATGTTAGGTGCAAAATTTCCTTCCCCTTCCTCCCCCCAAGAAATGGGCTGCAGAGCCCTCCACTAGGGCGCACGGGACCCAGCAGAGCCCACCTTGCAAATAGAAGTCAGTGCCAGGGGAGGGAACTGCAGGGTTCTGGGCAGCAGAGGAGGGGGTGCGGGTGTCTGGGCTGGGGGGGCCCTGCAGCTGGGCTTTGGTGGGGTGGGGGTTTGAGTATCTGGGCTGGAGGTTGCCCTGCAGTTGGGCTCTGCGGGAAGAGGGTGTGGGTGCATGGCCCCCACGCTGGGCTCTGCTGGGGAGGGTGAAGAGAAACAGAAGCTGGTTTGTCATAGGGGTTTCCTTCCTGGGGGAATTTGTGTGTGTGTGGATTGTGGCAGACATAGTTGCCGACAGGTATTTTGAAATCAATTACAAAATAAGTGACTCTGGTGTGATTCTATAGTGTTATTCGCAAAAAGAAAAGGAGTACTTGTGGCACCTTAGAGACTAACCAGTTTACCCGCATGGCCCCACAGTATGCCAACATTTTTATGGCTGATTTAGAACAACGCTTCCTCAGCTCTCGTCCCCTAACGCCCCTACTCTACTTGCGCTATATTGATGACATCTTCATCATCTGGACCCATGGAAAAGAAGCCCTTGAGGAATTCCACCATGATTTCAACAATTTCCATCCCACCATCAACCTCAGCCTGGTCCAGTCCACATGAGAGATCCACTTCCTGGACACTACAGTGCTAATAAACGATGGTCACATAAACATCACCCTATACCGGAAACCTACTGACCACTATTCCTACCTATATGCCTCCAGCTTTCACCCTGACCACACCACACGATCCATCGTCTACAGCCAAGCTCTGCGATACAACCGCATTTGCTCCAATCCCTCAGACAGAGACAGACACCTACAAGATCTCTATCAAGCATTCTTACAACTACAATACCCACCTGCGGAAGTGAAGAAGCAGATTGATAGAGCCAGAAGAGTTCCCAGAAGTCAGCTACTACAGGACAGGCCTAACAAAGAAAATAACAGAACGCCACTAGCCATCACCTTCAGCCCCCAACTAAAACCCCTCCAACGCATTATTAAGGATCTACAACCTATCCTGAAGGATGACCCAACACTCTCACAAATCTTGGGAGACAGGCCAGTCCTTGCCTACAGACAGCCCCCCAACCTGAAGCAAATACTCACCAGCAACCACATACCATACAACAGAACCACTAACCCAGGAACCTATCCTTGCAACAAAGCCCGTTGCCAACTGTGCCCACATATCTATTCAAGGGACACCATCACAGGGCCTAATAACATCAGCCACACTATCAGAGGCTCGTTCACCTGCACATCCACCAATGTGATATATGCCATCATGTGCCAGCAATGCCCCTCTGCCATGTACATTGGTCAAACTGAACAGTCTCTACGTAAAAGAGTAAATGGACACAAATCAGATGTCGAGAATTATAACATTCATAAACCAGTCAGAGAACACTTCAATCTCTCTGGTCACGCGATTACAGACATGAAAGTTGCTATTTTACAACAAAAAAACTTCAAATCCAGACTCCAGCGAGAAACTGCTGAATTGGAATTCATTTGCAAATTGGATACAATTAACTTAGGCTTGGAAATGGCCCACCTTGATTATCACACGCAATGTAAGGAGAGTGGTCACTTTGGATAAGCTATTACCAGCAGAAGAATGAGTTTGTGTGTGGGGGGTGTGAGAAAACCTGGATTTGTGCTGGAAATGGCCCACCTTGATTATCATGCACATTGTAGGGAGAATGGTCACTTTGGATGAGCTATTACCAGCAGGATAGTGAGTTTGTGTGTGTGGTTTTTGGGAGGGGGGTGAGGGGGTGAGAGAACCTGGATTTGTGCAGGAAATGGCCCAACTTGATTATCATGCACATTGTGTAAAGAGTTGTCACTTTGGATGGGCTATCACCAGCAGGAGAGTGAATTTGTGGGAGGGGGGTGGAGGGTGAGAAAACCTGGATTTGTGCTGGATAAGCAGAAATAGCTTTAGATAAGCTATTACCAGCAGGAGAGTGGGGTGGGAGGAGGTATTTTTTCATGCTTTGTGTGTATATAATAAGATCTTCTAAACTTTCCACAGTATTCATCCGATGAAGTGAGCTGTAGCTCACGAAAGCTTATGCTCAAATAAACTGGTTAGTCTCTAAGGTGCCACAAGTACTCCTTTTCTTTTTGCGAATAACACTATAGAATCACACCAGAGTCACTTATTTTGTAATTGATTTCAAAATACCTGTCGGCAACTATGTCTGCCACAATCCACACACACACAAATTCCCCCAGGAAGGAAACCCCTATGACAAACCAGCTTCTGTTTCTCTTCACCCTCCCCAGCAGAGCCCAGCGTGGGGGCCATGCACCCACACCCTCTTCCCGCAGAGCCCAACTGCAGGGCAACCTCCAGCCCAGATACTCAAACCCCCACCCCACCAAAGCCCAGCTGCAGGGCCCCCCCAGCCCAGACACCCGCACCCCCTCCTCTGCTGCCCAGAACCCTGCAGTTCCCTCCCCTGGCACTGACTTCTATTTGCAAGGTGGGCTCTGCTGGGTCCCGTGCGCCCTAGTGGAGGGCTCTGCAGCCCATTTCTTGGGGGGAGGAAGGGGAAGGAAATTTTGCACCTAACATTAATTTCTACGCAAATTCTGCATTGCGCAGTGGTGCAGAATTGCCCCAGGAGTAAGAGTTAACAGATCAAAATGCAGTTTGGGAAGGACATTGAGGATGTGTTCCAGCTTTGTGGGTCATCCAAAAACAAAGGTACCCAAAAAAAAGTGGACACGTGGCAGAATTGCCCAGCTGCCCTGAAATATTATTGGCCAACAGCTGAACTCAAATTGCAGGGTCAAGGCCCATTAGAATTTAACTCCTCACCCTTTGAATTCAACTGTTGGCAATTCCGCCAAGAGTCCACTTATTTTTGAGTACCTTCATTTTTGGATCCCCAACTTCTGAAGATTTTGTCCAGATTTCCCTTTTTTTGAGGTTTTGCTTTTATATATAAAGTGCCTGGATTGAAGTTCAACAGCTGTAGACATTACAGCTGAAGGCATTTTTAAAAGCAACATCTGATGACTGATCTGCTCCAGGCACGATCTCAATCAAGATTTGCGGGCCTATAGTTCTCATTATAATTATATAGCTCACCAAAGGTTATGCTCAAATAAATTGGTTAGTCTCTAAGGTGCCACTAGTACTCCTTTTCTTTTTGCGAATACAGACTAACACGGCTGCTACTCTGAAACCTGTAATTCTGTGAATGTTTCCCATCTTCCAAGCAATGTTCTGTAAAAAATAAATAAATAAATAAAAATAAAAAAACCAGGCCATATTTTTGGTGGTTCATTTTTCTAATGTTGGTGTTTAAATATCCCTCTTTCTTGTAGATGCTTAGGCATGTGAGTAACTTTAAAATTCAATGGCCTAGATGAGGGGTCGGCAACCTTTCAGAAGTGGTGTGCCTAGTCTTCATTTACTCACTTTAATTTAGGGTTCATTGATAAACAAAAGTGATTTTATTAATTATAAAAAGTAGGATTTAAGTGGTTTCAAGTAATAACAGACAGAACAAAGTAAGTCACCAAGCAAAATAAAGCAAAAACACGCAAGTCCAAGCTGGACTGCGGTCTGGAGTTCCGTCCGCCGGCTCCTGCCAGCCAGGATCCCAGGTGTCGGCCCCGCTCAGCCCGCTTCCGGTCTGGGCTCCCGGCCCTGCCCGCACAGAGTGGGTACCTACCTTCTCCCCGGTTCTAGCCCATTCTGTTCCTCTCTCTCTCTGCACTGAGCTGAGGGTGGGAGTGCACTGAGCACAGGCAGGGCTGGAGGTGAAGGAGGAGGCTGGGGGTTTGGGGAGTAGGGTCTGGCCAGGAGCTAGAATGAGGGAGGGGGTTCAGGGTTGGGGCAGGAGGTTTGGGTGTGGAGTGCTCACCTGGGCAGCTCCCATTTGGTGCGAGGGGTGCAAGTGGGAATGTGTGGTGGGGGGGTACAGGAGCTTCCATTTGGTGCTCAGGGTGGGGGTGGAAATGTGGGGGGTGCAAGAGTCAGGGCACGCTGGGGCTGGGGCTGTGTGCGGGGTGCAGAAGTCAGGGCAGGGGGCTGGGGGCATGTGAGGAGGGTGCAGGAGTCAGGACGGGGGGGGCTGGGTATGTGTGCAGGGCGCTGGAGTCAGGGCTGGGGTCGTGGGGGGGTGCAGGGGTCAGAGCAGAGGGCTCACGGCAGGGGGCTGGAGGGGGTATGCCCTGATTCCAACCCCCCTTCCCCAAGGCCCAGTCCCCGACTCTTCTCCGCCTCCTCCCCGGAGCAGGGAGCGCGCTGCGGCTCCCCCTCCCTGGCAAGGGCCATCCGCTGATCGGGGGCCTGGAGGGAGGGGAGGGGAGGCGGGGCGGGAAGCCAGCCCGCGGGGGGAAGAGGGGAGCTTGCCTGCCCTGCCGCAGCAGCCGGCAGGACCAAGCTTGTTCGCCCTGCCGCGGCAGGGGACTGGGGTGGGGGGCGGAAAAGAGCGGGCCGGGGCGGGCAGGAGTTTTAAGGGCAGGCTCCTGCCTGCCGGGTCCCGGCCGCCCGCCGCTCAGCCCGCTGCCCGCACGTGGGTTTATTGGGCTGGCGCCCTAAAGTTGACGCGGTCCACAAGCTTGTCTTGGGTTAGGGCTTTTTAACCTGGTGCATCTGCTGCGCATGTGCGGTAATCAGCTGCCGACTTGATTTTTTTTCCAGGCAACAAAACCAAAGTTCTCTTTCTTGCGCACGTCAGCTAATGTGACACCGTGTCAGACACGACCGTGTTTGCAAAGTGCGGAGGCAGGTTAAGACCATGACAACCTGATTCGAGTGCCCCCGAGACCTTTCCACTGAGCGGCACTAGCTGTGCGGGCGGGCGCGCGTCTCCCACCGCCCCCGCGCTGGCCACACCGGTGCTTCTGTCTGGGAAACGTATGTCGGGGGGACGGTGTTTTTTTCACACGCCTGACCAACAAACGTTTTACTGACGTAGCCTCAGTGAAATGCAACCCAAACTCTGTTTCAATTACTTTTATGTGGAGTACTAAAATACTGGTTTTGCTTATTTATTTATTCCTTGGGTGCCTGGGAGCCCCAGTGAGGGAGGAGGCCCCCATGGTTCCAACACAGAACAAAAAGACACAGAGGGCTTACCTACAGATCCGGTCTGACCCTCCCTCAGTAATAGCCTGCCTGTTATCTGCAGAATGACCATCATCCCTCAGCTGTGCGGAGCGAAGAGCAATAATCTTGCAGCGCCTCCCATCCTGCCTTGTGCCCTTTACACCAAGACACAAACCTCTCTTTCGCTAAATTGTCTCTCTTCTGTGCTGGGACTACAGACTTGTTGGCGTCGGGTGTTCAGGCTCAGACACTTGAGCAGGGTAAATATCAGGGCTTAATTCGTGCCAGGGCTTCCCAGGGCTGAGCCCCAGGACATCTAGGCTTGGCAGTTGACAGTTCTGGCATTTCGGGGTTTGCTGCATCAACCATGAATGTAAAAAAAAAAAATTGCTTGAGTCACGTGTGCTGCAGGGGGCGCAAGCAGGGCACCGAGTCTAAACTTGCAACGATAGGGTTAGCAACCCGATGTCGTCAGCACGTTGCAGCGAAGGGGCCGGCTTC